>NC_091809.1:18012500-28012500 GCF_041296235.1 Equus asinus | reverse complement strand
GCTCTGCCATGTCCTACATGGGCCTAGAGTTGAAAGGGTCATAGTCCTGCCTTGAGTCCTTGAGGGCAGACAGGCCCCACAGCTTCCGGCTTCCGGCTCTTTGGGCAGCTAAGACACAACTCGCTCTGCACAGGGCTCTTACAAGCCTACCGGGAACATGTCTTACAAAGGCCTGGGTAACACAGTTTCTTCCCAGGCGTGATATCACTGAAGTTCATCTTCTGCTCTGCCGTGTCCTACATGAGCCTAGAGCTGCAAGTCACAAAGTCCTGCCTTGTTTCCACAAGGGGAGACAAGTCCCTCAGCGTCTGGCTTCCAGCTCTTTGGGCAGCTAAAAAACAACTCGCTCTGCACATGGCTCTTACAAGCCTACCGGTAACATGTCTTACAAAGCCTGTGAAACGCAGTTTCTTCCCAGGCCTGATCTCGCTGAGGAAGAACTTCTGCTCTGCCGTGTCCTACATGGGCCTAGAACTGAAAGGGACAGAATCCTTCCTTGTGCCCTCAAGGGCAGACAGGCCCCACAGCGTCCGGCTTCCAGCTCTTTGGGCAGCTAGGAAACAAATCGCTCTACAATGGTGTTTTACAGCCTACCAGGGTCATGTCTTACAAAGGCCTGTGAAACGCAGTTTCTTCCCAGGCCTGATCTGGCTGAAGTAGAACTTCTGCTCTGCCGTGTCCTAGATGTCCCTAGAGCTGCAAGGGACAAGGTACTGCCTTGTGTCCTCAAGGGCAGACAGGCCACACAGCATCCGGCTTCCAGCGGTTAGGGAAGCTAAGAAACAGCTCTCTCTGCACAGGGCTTTTACAAGCCTACCGGGAGCATGCCTTACAAAGGCCTGTGAAACGCAGTTTCTTCCCAGGCCTGATCTGGCTGAAGTAGAACTTCTGCTCTGCCGTGTCCTACATGGGCCTAGAACTGAAAGGGACAAAATCCTTCCTTGTGTCCTCAAGGGCAGACAGGCTCCACAGCGTCCGGCTTCCAACTCTTTGGGCAGCTAAGAAACAATCTCTCTGCACAGGGCTCTTACAACCCTAGCGGGAACATGTCTTTCAGGGCCTTTTAAACGCAGTTTTTCCCAGGCCTGATCTCGCTGAAGTAGAACTTCTGCTCTGCCGTGTCCTACATGGGCCTAGAGCTCAAAGGGACAAAGTTCAGCCTTGCGTCCTCAAGGGCAGACAGGCCCCACAGCGTCCGGCTTCCAGCTCTTTGGGCGGCTTAGAAACAGCTCGCTCTGCACATGGCTCTTACAAGCCTGCCGGGAACATGTCTTACAAAGGCCTGTGAAACGCAGTTTTGTCCCAGGCCTGATATCGCTGAAGTAGAACTTCTGCTCTGCCATGTCCTACATGGGCCTAGAGTTGAAAGGGTCATAGTCCTGCCTTGAGTCCTTGAGGGCACACAGGCCCCACAGCTTCCGGCTTCTGGCTCTTTGGGCAGCTAAGAAACAACTCGCTCTGCACAGGGCTCTTACAAGCCTACCGGGAACATGTCTTTCAAAGGCCTGGGTAACACAGTTTCTTCCCAGGCGTGATATCACTGAAGTTCATCTTCTGCTCTGCCGTGTCCTACATGACCCTAGAGCTGCAAGTCACAAAGTCCTGCCTTGTTTCCACAAGGGGAGACAAGTCCCTCAGCGTCTGGCTTCCAGCTCTTTGGGCAGCTAAAAAACAACTCGCTCTGCACAGGGCTCTTAGAAGCCTACCGGGAACGTGTCTTACAAAGGCCTGTGAAACGCAGTTTCCTCCCAGGCCTGATCTCGCTGAAGTAGAACTTCTGCTCTGCCGTGTCCTAGATGTCCGTAGTGCTGCAAGGGACAAGGTCCTGCCTTATATGCTCAAGGGCAGACAGGCACCACAGCTTCCGGCTTCCAGCTCCTTGCGCAGCTAAGACACAGCTCGCTCTGCGCAGGGCTCTTCCAAGCCTAACGGGAGCATGTCTTACAAAGGCCTGTGAAACGCAGTTTCTTCCCTGGTCTGATCTCGCTGAAGTAGAAGTTCTGTTCTGCCGTGTCCTAGATGGCCCTAGAGCTGACAGGGACAAAGTCCTGCCTTGTGCCCTAAAGGGCAGACAGGCACCACAGCGTCCGGCTTCCAACTCTTTGGGCAGCTAAGAAACAACTCTCTCTGCACAGGGCTCTTACAAGCCTAGTGGGAGAATGACTTACAAAGGCCTTTGAGACACAGTTTCTTCCCAGGCCTGATCTCGCTGAAGTAGAACTTCTGCTCTGCCGTGTCCTACATGGGCCTAGAGCTGAAAGGTACAAAGTCCTGCCTTGTGTCCTCAAGGGCAGACAAGCCCCACAGCGTCGAGATTCCAGCTCTTTGGGCAGCTAAGAAACAACTCGCACTGCACTGGTGTTTTGCAGCCTACCGGGAGCATGACTTACAAAGGCCTGTGAAACGCAGTTTCTTCCCAGGCGTGATCTCGCTGATGTAGAACTTCTGCTCTGCCGTGTCCTACATGACCCTAGAGCTGCAAGTCAAAAATTCCTGCCTTGTTTCCAGAGGGGAGACAAGTCCCTCAGCGTCCAGCTTCCAGCTCTTTCGGCAGCTAAGAAACAGCTCGCTCTGCACTGGTGTTTACAGACTACCGGGAACATGTCTTACAAAGGCCAGTGAAACGCACTTTCTTTCCAGGCCTGATCTCACAGAAGTAGAACTTCTGCTCTGCCGTGTCCTACATGGGCCTAGAGCTGAAAGGGACAATGTCCTGCCTTGTGTCCTCAAGGGCAGACAGTCCCCACAGCGTCCGGCTTCCAGCTCTTTGGGCAACTTAGAAACAACTCGCTCTGCACATGGCTCTTACAAGCCTACCGGTAACATGTCTTACAAAGCCTGTGAAACGCAGTTTCTTCCCAGGCCTGATCTCGCTGAGGAAGAACTTCTGCTCTGCCGTGTCCTACATTGGCCTAGAACTGAAAGGGACAGAATCCTTCCTTGTGCCCTCAAGGGCAGACAGGCCCCACAGCGTCCGGCTTCCAGCTCTTTGGGCAGCTAGGAAACAAATCGCTCTACAATGGGGTTTTACAGCCTACCAGGGTCATGTCTTACAAAGGCCTGTGAAACGCAGTTTCTTCCCAGGCCTGATCTGGCTGAAGTAGAACTTCTGCTCTGCCGTGTCCTAGATGTCCCTAGAGCTGCAAGGGACAAGGTACTGCCTTGTGTCCTCAAGGGCAGACAGGCCACACAGCATCCGGCTTCCAGCGGTTTGGGAAGCTAAGAAACAGCTCTCTCTGCACAGGGCTTTTACAAGCCTACCGGGAGCATGCCTTACAAAGGCCTGTGAAACGCAGTTTCTTCCCAGGCCTGATCTGGCTGAAGTAGAACTTCTGCTCTGCCGTGTCCTACATGGGCCTAGAACTGAAAGGGACAAAATCCTTCCTTGTGTCCTCAAGGGCAGACAGGCTCCACAGCGTCCGGCTTCCAACTCTTTGGGCAGCTAAGAAACAATCTCTCTGCACAGGGCTCTTACAACCCTAGCGGGAACATGTCTTTCAGGGCCTTTTAAACGCAGTTTTTCCCAGGCCTGATCTCGCTGAAGTAGAACTTCTGCTCTGCCGTGTCCTACATGGGCCTAGAGCTCAAAGGGACAAAGTTCAGCCTTGCGTCCTCAAGGGCAGACAGGCCCCACAGCGTCCGGCTTCCAGCTCTTTGGGCGGCTTGGAAACAGCTCGCTCTGCACATGGCTCTTACAAGCCTGCCGGGAACATGTCTTACAAAGGCCTGTGAAACGCAGTTTTGTCCCAGGCCTGATATCGCTGAAGTAGAACTTCTGCTCTGCCATGTCCTACATGGGCCTAGAGTTGAAAGGGACATAGTCCTGCCTTGAGTCCTTGAGGGCAGACAGGCCCCACAGCTTCGGGCTTCCGGCTCTTTGGGCAGCTAAGAAACAACTCGCTCTGCACAGGGCTCTTACAAGCCTACCGGGAACATGTCTTACAAAGGCCTGGGTAAAACAGTTTCTTCCCAGGCGTGATATCACTGAAGTTCATCTTCTGCTCTGCCGTGTCCTACATGACCCTAGAGCTGCAAGTCACAAAGTCCTGCCTTGTTTCCACAAGGGGAGACAAGTCCCTCAGCGTCAGGCTTCCAGCTCTTTGGGCAGCTAAAAAACAACTCGCTCTGCACAGGGCTCTTAGAAGCCTACCGGGAACGTGTCTTACAAAGGCCTGTGAAACGCAGTTTCCTCCCAGGCCTGATCTCGCTGAAGTAGAACTTCTGCTCTGCCGTGTCCTAGATGTCCGTAGAGCTGCAAGGGACAAGGTCCTGCCTTATATGCTCAAGGGCAGACAGGCACCACAGCTTCCGGCTTCCAGCTCCTTGCGCAGCTAAGACACAGCTCGCTCTGCGCAGGGCTCTTCCAAGCCTAACGGGAGCATGTCTTACAAAGGCCTGTGAAACGCAGTTTCTTCCCTGGTCTGATCTCGCTGAAGTAGAAGTTCTGTTCTGCCGTGTCCTAGATGGCCCTAGAGCTGACAGGGTCAAAGTCCTGCCTTGTGCCCTAAAGGGCAGACAGGCACCACAGCGTCCGGCTTCCAACTCTTTGGGCAGCTAAGAAACAACTCTCTCTGGACAGGGCTCTTACAAGCCTAGTGGGAGAATGACTTACAAAGGCCTTTGAGACACAGTTTCTTCCCAGGCCTGATCTCGCTGAAGTAGAACTTCTGCTCTGCCGTGTCCTACATGGGCCTAGAGCTGAAAGGTACAAAGTCCTGCCTTGTGTCCTCAAGGGCAGACAAGCCCCACAGCGTCGAGATTCCAGCTCTTTGGGCAGCTAAGAAACAACTCGCACTGCACTGGTGTTTTGCAGCCTACCGGGAGCATGTCTTACAAAGGCCTGTGAAACGCAGTTTCTTCCCAGGCGTGATCTCGCTGATGTAGAACTTCTGCTCTGCCGTGTCCTACATGACCCTAGAGCTGCAAGTCAAAAATTCCTGCCTTGTTTCCACAAGGGGAGACAAGTCCCTCAGCGTCCAGCTTCCAGCTCTTTCGGCAGCTAAGAAACAGCTCGCTCTGCACTGGTGTTTACAGACTACCGGGAACATGTCTTACAAAGGCCAGTGAAACGCACTTTCTTTCCAGGCCTGATCTCACAGAAGTAGAACTTCTGCTCTGCCGTGTCCTACATGGGCCTAGAGCTGAAAGGGACAATGTCCTGCCTTGTGTCCTCAAGGGCTGACAGTCCCCACAGCGTCGGGCTTCCAGCTCTTTGGGCAACTTAGAAACAACTCGCTCTGCACATGGCTCTTACAAGCCTACCGGTAACATGTCTTACAAAGCCTGTGAAACGCAGTTTCTTCCCAGGCCTGATCTCGCTGAGGAAGAACTTCTGCTCTGCCGTGTCCTACATGGGCCTAGAACTGAAAGGGACAAAATCCTTCCTTGTGCCCTCAAGGGCAGACAGGCCCCACAGCGTCCGGCTTCCAGCTCTTTGGGCAGCTAGGAAACAAATCGCTCTACAATGGTGTTTTACAGCCTACCAGGGTCATGTCTTACAAAGGCCTGTGAAACGCAGTTTCTTCCCATCCCTGATCTGGCTGAAGTAGAACTTCTGCTCTGCCGTGTCCTAGATGTCCCTAGAGCTGCAAGGGACAAGGTACTGCCTTGTGTCCTCAAGGGCAGACAGGCCACACAGCATCCGGCTTCCAGCGGTTTGGGAAGCTAAGAAACAGCTCTCTCTGCACAGGGCTTTTACAAGCCTACCGGGAGCATGCCTTACAAAGGCCTGTGAAACGCAGTTTCTTCCCAGGCCTGATCTGGCTGAAGTAGAACTTCTGCTCTGCCGTGTCCTACATGGGCCTAGAACTGAAAGGGACAAAATCCTTCCTTGTGTCCTCAAGGGCAGACAGGCTCCACAGCGTCCGGCTTCCAACTCTTTGGGCAGCTAAGAAACAATCTCTCTGCACAGGGCTCTTACAACCCTAGCGGGAACATGTCTTTCAGGGCCTTTTAAACGCAGTTTTTCCCAGGCCTGATCTCGCTGAAGTAGAACTTCTGCTCTGCCGTGTCCTACATGGGCCTAGAGCTCAAAGGGACAAAGTTCAGCCTTGCGTCCTCAAGGGCAGACAGGCCCCACAGCGTCCGGCTTCCAGCTCTTTGGGCGGCTTAGAAACAGCTCGCTCTGCACATGGCTCTTACAAGCCTGCCGGGAACATGTCTTACAAAGGCCTGTGAAACGCAGTTTTGTCCCAGGCCTGATATCGCTGAAGTAGAACTTCTGCTCTGCCATGTCCTACATGGGCCTAGAGTTGAAAGGATCATAGTCCTGCCTTGAGTCCTTGAGGGCACACAGGCCCCACAGCTTCCGGCTTCCGGCTCTTTGGGCAGCTAAGAAACAACTCGCTCTGCACAGGGCTCTTACAAGCCTACCGGGAACATGTCTTACAAAGGCCTGGGTAACACAGTTTCTTCCCAGGCGTGATATCACTGAAGTTCATCTTCTGCTCTGCCGTGTCCTACATGACCCTAGAGCTGCAAGTCACAAAGTCCTGCCTTGTTTCCACAAGGGGAGACAAGTCCCTCGGCGTCTGGCTTCCAGCTCTTTGGGCAGCTAAGAAACAACTCACTCTGCACAGGGCTCTTAGAAGCCTACCGGGAACGTGTCTTACAAAGGCCTGTGAAACGCAGTTTCCTCCCAGGCCTGATCTCGCTGAAGTAGAACTTCTGCTCTGCCGTGTCCTAGATGTCCGTAGTGCTGCAAGGGACAAGGTCCTGCCTTATATGCTCAAGGGCAGACAGGCACCACAGCTTCCGGCTTCCAGCTCCTTGCGCAGCTAAGACACAGCTCGCTCTGCGCAGGGCTCTTCCAAGCCTAACGGGAGCATGTCTTACAAAGGCCTGTGAAACGCAGTTTCTTCCCTGGTCTGATCTCGCTGAAGTAGAAGTTCTGTTCTGCCGTGTCCTAGATGGCCCTAGAGCTGACAGGGACAAAGTCCTGCCTTGTGCCCTAAAGGGCAGACAGGCACCACAGCGTCCGGCTTCCAACTCTTTGGGCAGCTAAGAAACAACTCTCTCTGCACAGGGCTCTTACAAGCCTAGTGGGAGAATGACTTACAAAGGCCTTTGAGACACAGTTTCTTCCCAGGCCTGATCTCGCTGAAGTAGAACTTCTGCTCTGCCGTGTCCTACATGGGCCTAGAGCTGAAAGGTACAAAGTCCTGCCTTGTGTCCTCAAGGGCAGACAAGCCCCACAGCGTCGAGATTCCAGCTCTTTGGGCAGCTAAGAAACAACTCGCACTGCACTGGTGTTTTGCAGCCTACCGGGAGCATGTCTTACAAAGGCCTGTGAAACGCAGTTTCTTCCCAGGCGTGATCTCGCTGATGTAGAACTTCTGCTCTGCCGTGTCCTACATGACCCTAGAGCTGCAAGTCAAAAATTCCTGCCTTGTTTCCAGAGGGGAGACAAGTCCCTCAGCGTCCAGCTTCCAGCTCTTTCGGCAGCTAAGAAACAGCTCGCTCTGCACTGGTGTTTACAGACTACCGGGAACATGTCTTACAAAGGCCAGTGAAACGCACTTTCTTTCCAGGCCTGATCTCACAGAAGTAGAACTTCTGCTCTGCCGTGTCCTACATGGGCCTAGAGCTGAAAGGGACAATGTCCTGCCTTGTGTCCTCAAGGGCAGACAGTCCCCACAGCGTCCGGCTTCCAGCTCTTTGGGCAACTTAGAAACAACTCGCTCTGCACATGGCTCTTACAAGCCTACCGGTAACATGTCTTACAAAGCCTGTGAAACGCAGTTTCTTCCCAGGCCTGATCTCGCTGAGGAAGAACTTCTGCTCTGCCGTGTCCTACATGGGCCTAGAACTGAAAGGGACAGAATCCTTCCTTGTGCCCTCAAGGGCAGACAGGCCCCACAGCGTCCGGCTTCCAGCTCTTTGGGCAGCTAGGAAACAAATCGCTCTACAATGGGGTTTTACAGCCTACCAGGGTCATGTCTTACAAAGGCCTGTGAAACGCAGTTTCTTCCCAGGCCTGATCTGGCTGAAGTAGAACTTCTGCTCTGCCGTGTCCTACATGGGCCTAGAACTGAAAGGGACAAAATCCTTCCTTGTGTCCTCAAGGGCAGACAGGCTCCACAGCGTCCGGCTTCCAACTCTTTGGGCAGCTAAGAAACAATCTCTCTGCACAGGGCTCTTACAACCCTAGCGGGAACATGTCTTTCAGGGCCTTTTAAACGCAGTTTTTCCCAGGCCTGATCTCGCTGAAGTAGAACTTCTGCTCTGCCGTGTCCTACATGGGCCTAGAGCTCAAAGGGACAAAGTTCAGCCTTGCGTCCTCAAGGGCAGACAGGCCCCACAGCGTCCGGCTTCCAGCTCTTTGGGCGGCTTGGAAACAGCTCGCTCTGCACATGGCTCTTACAAGCCTGCCGGGAACATGTCTTACAAAGGCCTGTGAAACGCAGTTTCCTCCCAGGCCTGATCTCGCTGAAGTAGAACTTCTGCTCTGCCGTGTCCTAGATGTCCGTAGTGCTGCAAGGGACAAGGTCCTGCCTTATATGCTCAAGGGCAGACAGGCACCACAGCTTCCGGCTTCCAGCTCCTTGCGCAGCTAAGACACAGCTCGCTCTGCGCAGGGCTCTTCCAAGCCTAACGGGAGCATGTCTTACAAAGGCCTGTGAAACGCAGTTTCTTCCCTGGTCTGATCTCGCTGAAGTAGAAGTTCTGTTCTGCCGTGTCCTAGATGGCCCTAGAGCTGACAGGGACAAAGTCCTGCCTTGTGCCCTAAAGGGCAGACAGGCACCACAGCGTCCGGCTTCCAACTCTTTGGGCAGCTAAGAAACAACTCTCTCTGCACAGGGCTCTTACAAGCCTAGTGGGAGAATGACTTACAAAGGCCTTTGAGACACAGTTTCTTCCCAGGCCTGATCTCGCTGAAGTAGAACTTCTGCTCTGCCGTGTCCTACATGGGCCTAGAGCTGAAAGGTACAAAGTCCTGCCTTGTGTCCTCAAGGGCAGACAAGCCCCACAGCGTCGAGATTCCAGCTCTTTGGGCAGCTAAGAAACAACTCGCACTGCACTGGTGTTTTGCAGCCTACCGGGAGCATGTCTTACAAAGGCCTGTGAAACGCAGTTTCTTCCCAGGCGTGATCTCGCTGATGTAGAACTTCTGCTCTGCCGTGTCCTACATGACCCTAGAGCTGCAAGTCAAAAATTCCTGCCTTGTTTCCAGAGGGGAGACAAGTCCCTCAGCGTCCAGCTTCCAGCTCTTTCGGCAGCTAAGAAACAGCTCGCTCTGCACTGGTGTTTACAGACTACCGGGAACATGTCTTACAAAGGCCAGTGAAACGCACTTTCTTTCCAGGCCTGATCTCACAGAAGTAGAACTTCTGCTCTGCCGTGTCCTACATGGGCCTAGAGCTGAAAGGGACAATGTCCTGCCTTGTGTCCTCAAGGGCAGACAGTCCCCACAGCGTCCGGCTTCCAGCTCTTTGGGCAACTTAGAAACAACTCGCTCTGCACATGGCTCTTACAAGCCTACCGGTAACATGTCTTACAAAGCCTGTGAAACGCAGTTTCTTCCCAGGCCTGATCTCGCTGAGGAAGAACTTCTGCTCTGCCGTGTCCTACATGGGCCTAGAACTGAAAGGGACAGAATCCTTCCTTGTGCCCTCAAGGGCAGACAGGCCCCACAGCGTCCGGCTTCCAGCTCTTTGGGCAGCTAGGAAACAAATCGCTCTACAATGGGGTTTTACAGCCTACCAGGGTCATGTCTTACAAAGGCCTGTGAAACGCAGTTTCTTCCCAGGCCTGATCTGGCTGAAGTAGAACTTCTGCTCTGCCGTGTCCTACATGGGCCTAGAACTGAAAGGGACAAAATCCTTCCTTGTGTCCTCAAGGGCAGACAGGCTCCACAGCGTCCGGCTTCCAACTCTTTGGGCAGCTAAGAAACAATCTCTCTGCACAGGGCTCTTACAACCCTAGCGGGAACATGTCTTTCAGGGCCTTTTAAACGCAGTTTTTCCCAGGCCTGATCTCGCTGAAGTAGAACTTCTGCTCTGCCGTGTCCTACATGGGCCTAGAGCTCAAAGGGACAAAGTTCAGCCTTGCGTCCTCAAGGGCAGACAGGCCCCACAGCGTCCGGCTTCCAGCTCTTTGGGCGGCTTGGAAACAGCTCGCTCTGCACATGGCTCTTACAAGCCTGCCTGGAACATGTCTTACAAAGGCCTGTGAAACGCAGTTTTGTCCCAGGCCTGATATCGCTGAAGTAGAACTTCTGCTCTGCCATGTCCTACATGGGCCTAGAGTTGAAAGGGACATAGTCCTGCCTTGAGTCCTTGAGGGCAGACAGGCCCCACAGCTTCGGGCTTCCGGCTCTTTGGGCAGCTAAGAAACAACTCGCTCTGCACAGGGCTCTTACAAGCCTACCGGGAACATGTCTTACAAAGGCCTGGGTAACACAGTTTCTTCCCAGGCGTGATATCACTGAAGTTCATCTTCTGCTCTGCCGTGTCCTACATGACCCTAGAGCTGCAAGTCACAAAGTCCTGCCTTGTTTCCACAAGGGGAGACAAGTCCCTCAGCGTCAGGCTTCCAGCTCTTTGGGCAGCTAAAAAACAACTCGCTCTGCACAGGGCTCTTAGAAGCCTACCGGGAACGTGTCTTACAAAGGCCTGTGAAACGCAGTTTCCTCCCAGGCCTGATCTCGCTGAAGTAGAACTTCTGCTCTGCCGTGTCCTAGATGTCCGTAGAGCTGCAAGGGACAAGGTCCTGCCTTATATGCTCAAGGGCAGACAGGCACCACAGCTTCCGGCTTCCAGCTCCTTGCGCAGCTAAGACACAGCTCGCTCTGCGCAGGGCTCTTCCAAGCCTAACGGGAGCATGTCTTACAAAGGCCTGTGAAACGCAGTTTCTTCCCTGGTCTGATCTCGCTGAAGTAGAAGTTCTGTTCTGCCGTGTCCTAGATGGCCCTAGAGCTGACAGGGACAAAGTCCTGCCTTGTGCCCTAAAGGGCAGACAGGCACCACAGCGTCCGGCTTCCAACTCTTTGGGCAGCTAAGAAACAACTCTCTCTGCACAGGGCTCTTACAAGCCTAGTGGGAGAATGACTTACAAAGGCCTTTGAGACACAGTTTCTTCCCAGGCCTGATCTCGCTGAAGTAGAACTTCTGCTCTGCCGTGTCCTACATGGGCCTAGAGCTGAAAGGTACAAAGTCCTGCCTTGTGTCCTCAAGGGCAGACAAGCCCCACAGCGTCGAGATTCCAGCTCTTTGGGCAGCTAAGAAACAACTCGCACTGCACTGGTGTTTTGCAGCCTACCGGGAGCATGTCTTACAAAGGCCTGTGAAACGCAGTTTCTTCCCAGGCGTGATCTCGCTGATGTAGAACTTCTGCTCTGCCGTGTCCTACATGACCCTAGAGCTGCAAGTCAAAAATTCCTGCCTTGTTTCCACAAGGGGAGACAAGTCCCTCAGCGTCCAGCTTCCAGCTCTTTCGGCAGCTAAGAAACAACTCGCTCTGCACTGGTGTTTACAGACTACCGGGAACATGTCTTACAAAGGCCAGTGAAACGCACTTTCTTTCCAGGCCTGATCTCACAGAAGTAGAACTTCTGCTCTGCCGTGTCCTACATGGGCCTAGAGCTGAAAGGGACAATGTCCTGCCTTGTGTCCTCAAGGGCTGACAGTCCCCACAGCGTCGGGCTTCCAGCTCTTTGGGCAACTTAGAAACAACTCGCTCTGCACATGGCTCTTACAAGCCTACCGGTAACATGTCTTACAAAGCCTGTGAAACGCAGTTTCTTCCCAGGCCTGATCTCGCTGAGGAAGAACTTCTGCTCTGCCGTGTCCTACATGGGCCTAGAACTGAAAGGGACAAAATCCTTCCTTGTGCCCTCAAGGGCAGACAGGCCCCACAGCGTCCGGCTTCCAGCTCTTTGGGCAGCTAGGAAACAAATCGCTCTACAATGGTGTTTTACAGCCTACCAGGGTCATGTCTTACAAAGGCCTGTGAAACGCAGTTTCTTCCCATCCCTGATCTGGCTGAAGTAGAACTTCTGCTCTGCCGTGTCCTAGATGTCCCTAGAGCTGCAAGGGACAAGGTACTGCCTTGTGTCCTCAAGGGCAGACAGGCCACACAGCATCCGGCTTCCAGCGGTTTGGGAAGCTAAGAAACAGCTCTCTCTGCACAGGGCTTTTACAAGCCTACCGGGAGCATGCCTTACAAAGGCCTGTGAAACGCAGTTTCTTCCCAGGCCTGATCTGGCTGAAGTAGAACTTCTGCTCTGCCGTGTCCTACATGGGCCTAGAACTGAAAGGGACAAAATCCTTCCTTGTGTCCTCAAGGGCAGACAGGCTCCACAGCGTCCGGCTTCCAACTCTTTGGGCAGCTAAGAAACAATCTCTCTGCACAGGGCTCTTACAACCCTAGCGGGAACATGTCTTTCAGGGCCTTTTAAACGCAGTTTTTCCCAGGCCTGATCTCGCTGAAGTAGAACTTCTGCTCTGCCGTGTCCTACATGGGCCTAGAGCTCAAAGGGACAAAGTTCAGCCTTGCGTCCTCAAGGGCAGACAGGCCCCACAGCGTCCGGCTTCCAGCTCTTTGGGCGGCTTAGAAACAGCTCGCTCTGCACATGGCTCTTACAAGCCTGCCAGGAACATGTCTTACAAAGGCCTGTGAAACGCAGTTTTGTCCCAGGCCTGATATCGCTGAAGTAGAACTTCTGCTCTGCCATGTCCTACATGGGCCTAGAGTTGAAAGGGTCATAGTCCTGCCTTGAGTCCTTGAGGGCACACAGGCCCCACAGCTTCCGGCTTCCGGCTCTTTGGGCAGCTAAGAAACAACTCGCTCTGCACAGGGCTCTTACAAGCCTACCGGGAACATGTCTTACAAAGGCCTGGGTAACACAGTTTCTTCCCAGGCGTGATATCACTGAAGTTCATCTTCTGCTCTGCCGTGTCCTACATGACCCTAGAGCTGCAAGTCACAAAGTCCTGCCTTGTTTCCACAAGGGGAGACAAGTCCCTCGGCGTCTGGCTTCCAGCTCTTTGGGCAGCTAAGAAACAACTCACTCTGCACAGGGCTCTTAGAAGCCTACCGGGAACGTGTCTTACAAAGGCCTGTGAAACGCAGTTTCCTCCCAGGCCTGATCTCGCTGAAGTAGAACTTCTGCTCTGCCGTGTCCTAGATGTCCGTAGTGCTGCAAGGGACAAGGTCCTGCCTTATATGCTCAAGGGCAGACAGGCACCACAGCTTCCGGCTTCCAGCTCCTTGCGCAGCTAAGACACAGCTCGCTCTGCGCAGGGCTCTTCCAAGCCTAACGGGAGCATGTCTTACAAAGGCCTGTGAAACGCAGTTTCTTCCCTGGTCTGATCTCGCTGAAGTAGAAGTTCTGTTCTGCCGTGTCCTAGATGGCCCTAGAGCTGACAGGGACAAAGTCCTGCCTTGTGCCCTAAAGGGCAGACAGGCACCACAGCGTCCGGCTTCCAACTCTTTGGGCAGCTAAGAAACAACTCTCTCTGCACAGGGCTCTTACAAGCCTAGTGGGAGAATGACTTACAAAGGCCTTTGAGACACAGTTTCTTCCCAGGCCTGATCTCGCTGAAGTAGAACTTCTGCTCTGCCGTGTCCTACATGGGCCTAGAGCTGAAAGGTACAAAGTCCTGCCTTGTGTCCTCAAGGGCAGACAAGCCCCACAGCGTCGAGATTCCAGCTCTTTGGGCAGCTAAGAAACAACTCGCACTGCACTGGT
The DNA here is from genome assembly GCF_041296235.1 of Equus asinus. Classification (NCBI taxonomy): domain Eukaryota; kingdom Metazoa; phylum Chordata; class Mammalia; order Perissodactyla; family Equidae; genus Equus; species Equus asinus. The sequence continues at coordinate 27,998,810 of NC_091809.1, read as the reverse complement.
GTTTTGCAGCCTACCGGGAGCATGTCTTACAAAGGCCTGTGAAACGCAGTTTCTTCCCAGGCGTGATCTCGCTGATGTAGAACTTCTGCTCTGCCGTGTCCTACATGACCCTAGAGCTGCAAGTCAAAAATTCCTGCCTTGTTTCCAGAGGGGAGACAAGTCCCTCAGCGTCCAGCTTCCAGCTCTTTCGGCAGCTAAGAAACAGCTCGCTCTGCACTGGTGTTTACAGACTACCGGGAACATGTCTTACAAAGGCCAGTGAAACGCACTTTCTTTCCAGGCCTGATCTCACAGAAGTAGAACTTCTGCTCTGCCGTGTCCTACATGGGCCTAGAGCTGAAAGGGACAATGTCCTGCCTTGTGTCCTCAAGGGCAGACAGTCCCCACAGCGTCCGGCTTCCAGCTCTTTGGGCAACTTAGAAACAACTCGCTCTGCACATGGCTCTTACAAGCCTACCGGTAACATGTCTTACAAAGCCTGTGAAACGCAGTTTCTTCCCAGGCCTGATCTCGCTGAGGAAGAACTTCTGCTCTGCCGTGTCCTACATGGGCCTAGAACTGAAAGGGACAGAATCCTTCCTTGTGCCCTCAAGGGCAGACAGGCCCCACAGCGTCCGGCTTCCAGCTCTTTGGGCAGCTAGGAAACAAATCGCTCTACAATGGGGTTTTACAGCCTACCAGGGTCATGTCTTACAAAGGCCTGTGAAACGCAGTTTCTTCCCAGGCCTGATCTGGCTGAAGTAGAACTTCTGCTCTGCCGTGTCCTACATGGGCCTAGAACTGAAAGGGACAAAATCCTTCCTTGTGTCCTCAAGGGCAGACAGGCTCCACAGCGTCCGGCTTCCAACTCTTTGGGCAGCTAAGAAACAATCTCTCTGCACAGGGCTCTTACAACCCTAGCGGGAACATGTCTTTCAGGGCCTTTTAAATGCAGTTTTTCCCAGGCCTGATCTCGCTGAAGTAGAACTTCTGCTCTGCCGTGTCCTACATGGGCCTAGAGCTCAAAGGGACAAAGTTCAGCCTTGCGTCCTCAAGGGCAGACAGGCCCCACAGCGTCCGGCTTCCAGCTCTTTGGGCGGCTTAGAAACAGCTCGCTCTGCACATGGCTCTTACAAGCCTGCCGGGAACATGTCTTACAAAGGCCTGTGAAACGCAGTTTTGTCCCAGGCCTGATATCGCTGAAGTAGAACTTCTGCTCTGCCATGTCCTACATGGGCCTAGAGTTGAAAGGGACATAGTCCTGCCTTGAGTCCTTGAGGGCAGACAGGCCCCACAGCTTCGGGCTTCCGGCTCTTTGGGCAGCTAAGAAACAACTCGCTCTGCACAGGGCTCTTACAAGCCTACCGGGAACATGTCTTACAAAGGCCTGGGTAACACAGTTTCTTCCCAGGCGTGATATCACTGAAGTTCATCTTCTGCTCTGCCGTGTCCTACATGACCCTAGAGCTGCAAGTCACAAAGTCCTGCCTTGTTTCCACAAGGGGAGACAAGTCCCTCAGCGTCAGGCTTCCAGCTCTTTGGGCAGCTAAAAAACAACTCGCTCTGCACAGGGCTCTTAGAAGCCTACCGGGAACGTGTCTTACAAAGGCCTGTGAAACGCAGTTTCCTCCCAGGCCTGATCTCGCTGAAGTAGAACTTCTGCTCTGCCGTGTCCTAGATGTCCGTAGAGCTGCAAGGGACAAGGTCCTGCCTTATATGCTCAAGGGCAGACAGGCACCACAGCTTCCGGCTTCCAGCTCCTTGCGCAGCTAAGACACAGCTCGCTCTGCGCAGGGCTCTTCCAAGCCTAACGGGAGCATGTCTTACAAAGGCCTGTGAAACGCAGTTTCTTCCCTGGTCTGATCTCGCTGAAGTAGAAGTTCTGTTCTGCCGTGTCCTAGATGGCCCTAGAGCTGACAGGGACAAAGTCCTGCCTTGTGCCCTAAAGGGCAGACAGGCACCACAGCGTCCGGCTTCCAACTCTTTGGGCAGCTAAGAAACAACTCTCTCTGCACAGGGCTCTTACAAGCCTAGTGGGAGAATGACTTACAAAGGCCTTTGAGACACAGTTTCTTCCCAGGCCTGATCTCGCTGAAGTAGAACTTCTGCTCTGCCGTGTCCTACATGGGCCTAGAGCTGAAAGGTACAAAGTCCTGCCTTGTGTCCTCAAGGGCAGACAAGCCCCACAGCGTCGAGATTCCAGCTCTTTGGGCAGCTAAGAAACAACTCGCACTGCACTGGTGTTTTGCAGCCTACCGGGAGCATGTCTTACAAAGGCCTGTGAAACGCAGTTTCTTCCCAGGCGTGATCTCGCTGATGTAGAACTTCTGCTCTGCCGTGTCCTACATGACCCTAGAGCTGCAAGTCAAAAATTCCTGCCTTGTTTCCACAAGGGGAGACAAGTCCCTCAGCGTCCAGCTTCCAGCTCTTTCGGCAGCTAAGAAACAACTCGCTCTGCACTGGTGTTTACAGACTACCGGGAACATGTCTTACAAAGGCCAGTGAAACGCACTTTCTTTCCAGGCCTGATCTCACAGAAGTAGAACTTCTGCTCTGCCGTGTCCTACATGGGCCTAGAGCTGAAAGGGACAATGTCCTGCCTTGTGTCCTCAAGGGCTGACAGTCCCCACAGCGTCGGGCTTCCAGCTCTTTGGGCAACTTAGAAACAACTCGCTCTGCACATGGCTCTTACAAGCCTACCGGTAACATGTCTTACAAAGCCTGTGAAACGCAGTTTCTTCCCAGGCCTGATCTCGCTGAGGAAGAACTTCTGCTCTGCCGTGTCCTACATGGGCCTAGAACTGAAAGGGACAAAATCCTTCCTTGTGCCCTCAAGGGCAGACAGGCCCCACAGCGTCCGGCTTCCAGCTCTTTGGGCAGCTAGGAAACAAATCGCTCTACAATGGTGTTTTACAGCCTACCAGGGTCATGTCTTACAAAGGCCTGTGAAACGCAGTTTCTTCCCATCCCTGATCTGGCTGAAGTAGAACTTCTGCTCTGCCGTGTCCTAGATGTCCCTAGAGCTGCAAGGGACAAGGTACTGCCTTGTGTCCTCAAGGGCAGACAGGCCACACAGCATCCGGCTTCCAGCGGTTTGGGAAGCTAAGAAACAGCTCTCTCTGCACAGGGCTTTTACAAGCTTACCGGGAGCATGCCTTACAAAGGCCTGTGAAACGCAGTTTCTTCCCAGGCCTGATCTGGCTGAAGTAGAACTTCTGCTCTGCCGTGTCCTACATGGGCCTAGAACTGAAAGGGACAAAATCCTTCCTTGTGTCCTCAAGGGCAGACAGGCTCCACAGCGTCCGGCTTCCAACTCTTTGGGCAGCTAAGAAACAATCTCTCTGCACAGGGCTCTTACAACCCTAGCGGGAACATGTCTTTCAGGGCCTTTTAAACGCAGTTTTTCCCAGGCCTGATCTCGCTGAAGTAGAACTTCTGCTCTGCCGTGTCCTACATGGGCCTAGAGCTCAAAGGGACAAAGTTCAGCCTTGCGTCCTCAAGGGCAGACAGGCCCCACAGCGTCCGGCTTCCAGCTCTTTGGGCAACTTAGAAACAACTCGCTCTGCACATGGCTCTTACAAGCCTACCGGTAACATGTCTTACAACGCCTGTGAAACGCAGTTTCTTCCCAGGCCTGATCTCGCTGAGGAAGAACTTCTGCTCTGCCGTGTCCTACATGGGCCTAGAACTGAAAGGGACAAAATCCTTCCTTGTGCCCTCAAGGGCAGACAGGCCCCACAGCGTCCGGCTTCCAGCTCTTTGGGCAGCTAGGAAACAAATCGCTCTACAATGGTGTTTTACAGCCTACCAGGGTCATGTCTTACAAAGGCCTGTGAAACGCAGTTTCTTCCCAGCCCTGATCTGGCTGAAGTAGAACTTCTGCTCTGCCGTGTCCTAGATGTCCCTAGAGCTGCAAGGGACAAGGTATTGCCTTGTGTCCTCAAGGGCAGACAGGCCACACAGCATCCGGCTTCCAGCGGTTTGGGAAGCTAAGAAACAGCTCTCTCTGCACAGGGCTTTTACAAGCCTACCGGGAGCATGCCTTACAAAGGCCTGTGAAACGCAGTTTCTTCCCAGGCCTGATCTGGCTGAATTAGAACTTCTGCTCTGCCGTGTCCTACATGGGCCTAGAACTGAAAGGGACAAAATCCTTCCTTGTGTCCTCAAGGGCAGACAGGCTCCACAGCGTCCAGCTTCCAACTCTTTGGGCAGCTAAGAAACAATCTCTCTGCACAGGGCTCTTACAACCCTAGCGGGAACATGTCTTTCAGGGCCTTTTAAACGCAGTTTCTTCCCAGGCCTGATCTCGCTGAAGTAGAACTTCTGCTCTGCCGTGTCCTACATGGGCCTAGAGCTCAAAGGGACAAAGATCAGCCTTGCGTCCTCAAGGGCAGACAGGCCCCACAGCTTCCGGCTTCCAGCTCTTTGGGCGGCTTGGAAACAGCTCGCTCTGCACATGGCTCTTACAAGCCTGCCGGGAACATGTCTTACAAAGGCCTGTGAAACGCAGTTTTGTCCCAGGCCTGATATCGCTGAAGTAGAACTTCTGCTCTGCCATGTCCTACATGGGCCTAGAGTTGAAAGGGACATAGTCCTGCCTTGAGTCCTTGAGGGCAGACAGGCCCCACAGCTTCTGGCTTCCGGCTCTTTGGGCAGCTAAGAAACAACTCGCTCTGCACAGGGCTCTTACAAGCCTACCGGGAACATGTCTTATAAAGGCCTGGGTAACACAGTTTCTTCCCAGGCGTGATATCACTGAAGTTCATCTTCTGCTCTGCCGTGTCCTACATGACCCTAGAGCTGCAAGTCACAAAGTCCTGCCTTGTTTCCACAAGGGGAGACAAGTCCCTCAGCGTCTGGCTTCCAGCTCTTTGGGCAGCTAAAAAACAACTCGCTCTGCACAGGGCTCTTACAAGCCTACCGGGAACGTGTCTTACAAAGGCCTGTGAAACGCAGTTTCCTCCCAGGCCTGATCTCGCTGAAGTAGAACTTCTCCTCTGCCGTGTCCTAGATGTCCGTAGAGCTGCAAGGGACAAGGTCCTGCCTTATATGCTCAAGGGCAGACAGGCACCACAGCTTCCGGCTTCCAGCTCCTTGCGCAGCTAAGACACAGCTCGCTCTGCGCAGGGCTCTTCCAAGCCTAACGGGAGCATGTCTTACAAAGGCCTGTGAAACGCAGTTTCTTCCCTGGTCTGATCTCGCTGAAGTAGAAGTTCTGTTCTGCCGTGTCCTAGATGGCCCTAGAGCTGACAGGGACAAAGTCCTGCCTTGTGCCCTAAAGGGCAGACAGGCACCACAGCGTCCGGCTTCCAACTCTTTGGGCAGCTAAGAAACAACTCTCTCTGCACAGGGCTCTTACAAGCCTAGTGGGAGAATGACTTACAAAGGCCTTTGAGACACAGTTTCTTCCCAGGCCTGATCTCGCTGAAGTAGAACTTCTGCTCTGCCGTGTCCTACATGGGCCTAGAGCTGAAAGGTACAAAGTCCTGCCTTGTGTCCTCAAGGGCAGACAAGCCCCACAGCGTCGAGATTCCAGCTCTTTGGGCAGCTAAGAAACAACTCACACTGCACTGGTGTTTTGCAGCCTACCGGGAGCATGTCTTACAAAGGCCTGTGAAACGCAGTTTCTTCCCAGGCGTGATCTCGCTGATGTAGAACTTCTGCTCTGCCGTGTCCTACATGACCCTAGAGCTGCAAGTCAAAAATTCCTGCCTTGTTTCCACAAGGGGAGACAAGTCCCTCAGCGTCCAGCTTCCAGCTCTTTCGGCAGCTAAGAAACAACTCGCTCTGCACTGGTGTTTACAGACTACCGGGAACATGTCTTACAAAGGCCAGTGAAACGCACTTTCTTTCCAGGCCTGATCTCACAGAAGTAGAACTTCTGCTCTGCCGTGTCCTACATGGGCCTAGAGCTGAAAGGGACAATGTCCTGCCTTGTGTCCTCAAGGGCTGACAGTCCCCACAGCGTCGGGCTTCCAGCTCTTTGGGCAACTTAGAAACAACTCGCTCTGCACATGGCTCTTACAAGCCTACCGGTAACATGTCTTACAAAGCCTGTGAAACGCAGTTTCTTCCCAGGCCTGATCTCGCTGAGGAAGAACTTCTGCTCTGCCGTGTCCTACATGGGCCTAGAACTGAAAGGGACAAAATCCTTCCTTGTGCCCTCAAGGGCAGACAGGCCCCACAGCGTCCGGCTTCCAGCTCTTTGGGCAGCTAGGAAACAAATCGCTCTACAATGGTGTTTTACAGCCTACCAGGGTCATGTCTTACAAAGGCCTGTGAAACGCAGTTTCTTCCCAGGCCTGATCTGGCTGAAGTAGAACTTCTGCTCTGCCGTGTCCTAGATGTCCCTAGAGCTGCAAGGGACAAGGTACTGCCTTGTGTCCTCAAGGGCAGACAGGCCACACAGCATCCGGCTTCCAGCGGTTTGGGAAGCTAAGAAACAGCTCTCTCTCTGCACAGGGCTTTTACAAGTCTACCGGGAGCATGCCTTACAAAGGCCTGTGAAACGCAGTTTCTTCCCAGGCCTGATCTGGCTGAAGTAGAACTTCTGCTCTGCCGTGTCCTACATGGGCCTAGAACTGAAAGGGACAAAATCCTTCCTTGTGTCCTCAAGGGCAGACAGGCTCCACAGCGTCCGGCTTCCAACTCTTTGGGCAGCTAAGAAACAATCTCTCTGCACAGGGCTCTTACAACCCTAGCGGGAACATGTCTTTCAGGGCCTTTTAAACGCAGTTTCTTCCCAGGCCTGATCTCGCTGAAGTAGAACTTCTGCTCTGCCGTGTCCTACATGGGCCTAGAGCTCAAAGGGACAAAGATCAGCCTTGCGTCCTCAAGGGCAGACAGGCCCCACAGCGTCCGGCTTCCAGCTCTTTGGGCGGCTTGGAAACAGCTCGCTCTGCACATGGCTCTTACAAGCCTGCCGGGAACATGTCTTACAAAGGCCTGTGAAACGCAGTTTTGTCCCAGGCCTGATATCGCTGAAGTAGAACTTCTGCTCTGCCATGTCCTACATGGGCCTAGAGTTGAAAGGGACATAGTCCTGCCTTGAGTCCTTGAGGGCAGACAGGCCCCACAGCTTCTGGCTTCCGGCTCTTTGGGCAGCTAAGAAACAACTCGCTCTGCACAGGGCTCTTACAAGCCTACCGGGAACATGTCTTATAAAGGCCTGGGTAACACAGTTTCTTCCCAGGCGTGATATCACTGAAGTTCATCTTCTGCTCTGCCGTGTCCTACATGACCCTAGAGCTGCAAGTCACAAAGTCCTGCCTTGTTTCCACAAGGGGAGACAAGTCCCTCAGCGTCTGGCTTCCAGCTCTTTGGGCAGCTAAAAAACAACTCGCTCTGCACAGGGCTCTTACAAGCCTACCGGGAACGTGTCTTACAAAGGCCTGTGAAACGCAGTTTCCTCCCAGGCCTGATCTCGCTGAAGTAGAACTTCTGCTCTGCCGTGTCCTAGATGTCCGTAGAGCTGCAAGGGACAAGGTCCTGCCTTATATGCTCAAGGGCAGACAGGCACCACAGCTTCCGGCTTCCAGCTCCTTGCGCAGCTAAGACACAGCTCGCTCTGCGCAGGGCTCTTCCAAGCCTAACGGGAGCATGTCTTACAAAGGCCTGTGAAACGCAGTTTCTTCCCTGGTCTGATCTCGCTGAAGTAGAAGTTCTGTTCTGCCGTCTCCTAGATGGCCCTAGAGCTGACAGGGACAAAGTCCTGCCTTGTGCCCTAAAGGGCAGACAGGCACCACAGCGTCCGGCTTCCAACTCTTTGGGCAGCTGAGAAACAACTCTCTCTGCACAGGGCTCTTACAAGCCTAGTGGGAGAATGACTTACAAAGGCCTTTGAGACACAGTTTCTTCCCAGGCCTGATCTCGCTGAAGTAGAACTTCTGCTCTGCCGTGTCCTACATGGGCCTAGAGCTGAAAGGTACAAAGTCCTGCCTTGTGTCCTCAAGGGCAGACAAGCCCCACAGCGTCGAGATTCCAGCTCTTTGGGCAGCTAAGAAACAACTCGCACTGCACTGGTGTTTTGCAGCCTACCGGGAGCATGTCTTACAAAGGCCTGTGAAATGCAGTTTCTTCCCAGGCGTGATCTCGCTGATGTAGAACTTCTGCTCTGCCGTGTCCTACATGACCCTAGAGCTGCAAGTCAAAAATTCCTGCCTTGTTTCCACAAGGGGAGACAAGTCCCTCAGCGTCCAGCTTCCAGCTCTTTCGGCAGCTAAGAAACAACTCGCTCTGCACTGGTGTTTACAGACTACCGGGAACATGTCTTACAAAGGCCAGTGAAACGCACTTTCTTTCCAGGCCTGATCTCACAGAAGTAGAACTTCTGCTCTGCCGTGTCCTACATGGGCCTAGAGCTGAAAGGGACAATGTCCTGCCTTGTGTCCTCAAGGGCAGACAGTCCCCACATTGTCCGGCTTCCAGCTCTTTGGGCAACTTAGAAACAACTCGCTCTGCACATGGCTCTTACAAGCCTACCGGTAACATGTCTTACAAAGCCTGTGAAACGCAGTTTCTTCCCAGGCCTGATCTCGCTGAGGAAGAACTTCTGCTCTGCCGTGTCCTACATGGGCCTAGAACTGAAAGGGACAAAATCCTTCCTTGTGCCCTCAAGGGCAGACAGGCCCCACAGCGTCCGGCTTCCAGCTCTTTGGGCAGCTAGGAAACAAATCGCTCTACAATGGTGTTTTACAGCCTACCAGGGTCATGTCTTACAAAGGCCTGTGAAACGCAGTTTCTTCCCAGGCCTGATCTGGCTGAAGTAGAACTTCTGCTCTGCCGTGTCCTAGATGTCCCTAGAGCTGCAAGGGACAAGGTACTGCCTTGTGTCCTCAAGGGCAGACAGGCCACACAGCGTCCGGCTTCCAGCGGTTTGGGAAGCTAAGAAACAGCTCTCTCTGCACAGGGCTTTTACAAGCCTATCGGGAGCATGCCTTACAAAGGCCTGTGAAACGCAGTTTCTTCCCAGGCCTGATCTGGCTGAAGTAGAACTTCTGCTCTGCCGTGTCCTACATGGGCCTAGAACTGAAAGGGACAAAATCCTTCCTTGTGTCCTCAAGGGCAGACAGGCTCCACAGCGTCCGGCTTCCAACTCTTTGGGCAGCTAAGAAACAATCTCTCTGCACAGGGCTCTTACAACCCTAGCGGGAACATGTCTTTCAGGGCCTTTTAAACGCAGTTTCTTCCCAGGCCTGATCTCGCTGAAGTAGAACTTCTGCTCTGCCGTGTCCTACATGGGCCTACAGCTGAAAGGTACAAAGTCCTGCCTTGTGTCCTCAAGGGCAGACAAGCCCCACAGCGTCGAGATTCCAGCTCTTTGGGCAGCTAAGAAACAACTCGCACTGCACTGGTGTTTTGCAGCCTACCGGGAGCATGTCTTACAAAGGCCTGTGAAACGCAGTTTCTTCCCAGGCGTGATCTCGCTGATGTAGAACTTCTGCTCTGCCGTGTCCTACATGACCCTAGAGCTTCAAGTCAAATATTCCTGCCTTGTTTCCACAAGGGGAGACAAGTCCCTCAGCGTCCAGCTTCCAGCTCTTTCGGCAGCTAAGAAACAACTCGCTCTGCACTGGTGTTTACAGACTACCGGGAACATGTCTTACAAAGGCCAGTGAAACGCACGTTCTTTCCAGGCCTGATCTCACAGAAGTAGAACTTCTGCTCTGCCGTGTCCTACATGGGCCTAGAGCTGAAAGGGACAATGTCCTGCCTTGTGTCCTCAAGGGCAGACAGTCCCCACATTGTCCGGCTTCCAGCTCTTTGGGCAACTTAGAAACAACTCGCTCTGCACATGGCTCTTACAAGCCTACCGGTAACATGGCTTACAAACCCTGTGAAACGCAGTTTCTTCCCAGGCCTGATCTCGCTGAGGAAGAACTTCTGCTCTGCCGTGTCCTACATGGGCATAGAACTGAAAGGGACAAAATCCTTCCTTGTGCCCTCAAGGGCAGACAGGCCCCACAGCGTCCGGCTTCCAGCTCTTTGGGCAGCTAGGAAACAAATCGCTCTACAATGGTGTTTTACAGCCTACCAGGGTCATGTCTTACAAAGGCCTGTGAAACGCAGTTTCTTCCCAGGCCTGATCTGGCTGAAGTAGAACTTCTGCTCTGCCGTGTCCTACATGGGCCTAGAACTGAAAGGGACAAAATCCTTCCTTGTGTCCTCAAGGGCAGACAGGCTCCACAGCGTCCGGCTTCCAACTCTTTGGGCAGCTAAGAAACAATCTCTCTGCACAGGGCTCTTACAACCCTAGCGGGAACATGTCTTTCAGGGCCTTTTAAACGCAGTTTCTTCCCAGGCCTGATCTCGCTGAAGTAGAACTTCTGCTCTGCCGTGTCCTACATGGGCCTAGAGCTCAAAGGGACAAAGATCAGCCTTGCGTCCTCAAGGGCAGACAGGCCCCACAGCTTCCGGCTTCCAGCTCTTTGGGCGGCTTGGAAACAGCTCGCTCTGCACATGGCTCTTACAAGCCTGCCGGGAACATGTCTTACAAAGGCCTGTGAAACGCAGTTTTGTCCCAGGCCTGATATCGCTGAAGTAGAACTTCTGCTCTGCCATGTCCTACATGGGCCTAGAGTTGAAAGGGACATAGTCCTGCCTTGAGTCCTTGAGGGCAGACAGGCCCCACAGCTTCCGGCTTCCGGCTCTTTGGGCAGCTAAGAAACAACTCGCTCTGCACAGGGCTCTTACAAGCCTACCGGGAACATGTCTTACAAAGGCCTGGGTAACACAGTTTCTTCCCAGGCGTGATATCACTGAAGTTCATCTTCTGCTCTGCCGTGTCCTACATGACCCTAGAGCTGCAAGTCACAAAGTCCTGCCTTGTTTCCACAAGGGGAGACAAGTCCCTCAGCGTCTGGCTTCCAGCTCTTTGGGCAGCTAAAAAACAACTCGCTCTGCACAGGGCTCTTACAAGCCTACCGGGAACGTGTCTTACAAAGGCCTGTGAAACGCAGTTTCCTCCCAGGCCTGATCTCGCTGAAGTAGAACTTCTGCTCTGCCGTGTCCTAGATGTCCGTAGAGCTGCAAGGGACAAGGTCCTGCCTTATATGCTCAAGGGCAGACAGGCACCACAGCTTCCGGCTTCCAGCTCCTTGCGCAGCTAAGACACAGCTCGCTCTGCGCAGGGCTCTTCCAAGCCTAACGGGAGCATGTCTTACAAAGGCCTGTGAAACGCAGTTTCTTCCCTGGTCTGATCTCGCTGAAGTAGAAGTTCTGTTCTGCCGTGTCCTAGATGGCCCTAGAGCTGACAGGGACAAAGTCCTGCCTTGTGCTCTAAAGGGCAGACAGGCACCACAGCGTCCGGCTTCCAACTCTTTGGGCAGCTAAGAAACAACTCTCTCTGCACAGGGCTCTTACAAGCCTAGTGGGAGAATGACTTACAAAGGCCTGTGAGACACAGTTTCTTCCCAGGCCTGATCTCGCTGAAGTAGAACTTCTGCTCTGCCGTGTCCTACATGGGCCTAGAGCTGAAAGGTACAAAGTCCTGCCTTGTGTCCTCAAGGGCAGACAAGCCCCACAGCGTCGAGATTCCAGCTCTTTGGGCAGCTAAGAAACAACTCGCACTGCACTGGTGTTTTGCAGCCTACCGGGAGCATGTCTTACAAAGGCCTGTGAAACGCAGTTTCTTCCCAGGCGTGATCTCGCTGATGTAGAACTTCTGCTCTGCCGTGTCCTACATGACCCTAGAGCTGCAAGTCAAAAATTCCTGCCTTGTTTCCACAAGGGGAGACAAGTCCCTCAGCGTCCAGCTTCCAGCTCTTTCGGCAGCTAAGAAACAACTCGCTCTGCACTGGTGTTTACAGACTACCGGGAACATGTCTTACAAAGGCCAGTGAAACGCACTTTCTTTCCAGGCCTGATCTCACAGAAGTAGAACTTCTGCTCTGCCGTGTCCTACATGGGCCTAGAGCTGAAAGGGACAATGTCCTGCCTTGTGTCCTCAAGGGCAGACAGTCCCCACATTGTCCGGCTTCCAGCTCTTTGGGCAACTTAGAAACAACTCGCTCTGCACATGGCTCTTACAAGCCTACCGGTAACATGTCTTACAAAGCCTGTGAAACGCAGTTTCTTCCCAGGCCTGATCTCGCTGAGGAAGAACTTCTGCTCTGCCGTGTCCTACATGGGCCTAGAACTGAAAGGGACAAAATCCTTCCTTGTGCCCTCAAGGGCAGACAGGCCCCACAGCGTCCGGCTTCCAGCTCTTTGGGCAGCTAGGAAACAAATCGCTCTACAATGGTGTTTTACAGCCTACCAGGGTCATGTCTTACAAAGGCCTGTGAAACGCAGTTTCTTCCCAGGCCTGATCTGGCTGAAGTAGAACTTCTGCTCTGCCGTGTCCTAGATGTCCCTAGAGCTGCAAGGGACAAGGTACTGCCTTGTGTCCTCAAGGGCAGACAGGCCACACAGCATCCGGCTTCCAGCGGTTTGGGAAGCTAAGAAACAGCTCTCTCTGCACAGGGCTTTTACAAGCCTATCGGGAGCATGCCTTACAAAGGCCTGTGAAACGCAGTTTCTTCCCAGGCCTGATCTGGCTGAAGTAGAACTTCTGCTCTGCCGTGTCCTACATGGGCCTAGAACTGAAAGGGACAAAATCCTTCCTTGTGTCCTCAAGGGCAGACAGGCTCCACAGCGTCCGGCTTCCAACTCTTTGGGCAGCTAAGAAACAATCTCTCTGCACAGGGCTCTTACAACCCTAGCGGGAACATGTCTTTCAGGGCCTTTTAAACGCAGTTTCTTCCCAGGCCTGATCTCGCTGAAGTAGAACTTCTGCTCTGCCGTGTCCTACATGGGCCTACAGCTGAAAGGTACAAAGTCCTGCCTTGTGTCCTCAAGGGCAGACAAGCCCCACAGCGTCGAGATTCCAGCTCTTTGGGCAGCTAAGAAACAACTCGCACTGCACTGGTGTTTTGCAGCCTACCGGGAGCATGTCTTACAAAGGCCTGTGAAACGCAGTTTCTTCCCAGGCGTGATCTCGCTGATGTAGAACTTCTGCTCTGCCGTGTCCTACATGACCCTAGAGCTGCAAGTCAAAAATTCCTGCCTTGTTTCCACAAGGGGAGACAAGTCCCTCAGCGTCCAGCTTCCAGCTCTTTCGGCAGCTAAGAAACAACTCCCTCTGCACTGGTGTTTACAGACTACCGGGAACATGTGTTACAAAGGCCAGTGAAATGCACTTTCTTTCCAGGCCTGATCTCACAGAAGTACAACTTCTGCTCTGCCGTGTCCTACATGGGCCTAGAGCTGAAAGGGACAATGTCCTGCCTTGTGTCCTCAAGGGCAGACAGTCCCCACAGCGTCCGGCTTCCAGCTCTTTGGGCAACGTAGAAACAACTCGCTCTGCACATGGCTCTTACAAGCCTACCGGTAACATGTCTTACAAAGCCTGTGAAACGCAGTTTCTTCCCAGGCCTGATCTCGCTGAGGAAGAACTTCTGCTCTGCCGTGTCCTACATGGGCCTAGAACTGAAAGGGACAAAATCCTTCCTTGTGCCCTCAAGGGCAGACAGGCCCCACAGCGTCCGGCTTCCAGCTCTTTGGGCAGCTAGGAAACAAATCGCTCTACAGTGGTGTTTTACAGCCTACCAGGGTCATGTCTTACTAAGGCCTGTGAAACGCAGTTTCTTCCCAGGCCTGATCTGGCTGAAGTAGAACTTCTGCTCTGCCGTGTCCTACATGACCCTAGAGCTGCAAGGGACAAAATCCTTCCTTGTGTCCTCAAGCGCAGACAGGCTCCACAGCGTCCGGCTTCCAACTCTTTGGGCAGCTAAGAAACAATCTCTCTGCACAGGGCTCTTACAACCCTAGCGGGAACATGTCTTTCAGGGCCTTTTAAACGCAGTTTTTCCCAGGCCTGATCTCGCTGAAGTAGAACTTCTGCTCTGCCGTGTCCTACATGGGCCTAGAGCTCAAAGGGACAAAGTTCAGCCTTGCGTCCTCAAGGGCAGACAGGCCCCACAGCGTCTGGCTTCCAGCTCTTTGGGCAACTTAGAAACAACTCGCTCTGCACATGGCTCTTACAAGCCTACCGGTAACATGTCTTACAAAGCCTGTGAAACGCAGTTTCTTCCCAGGCCTGATCTCGCTGAGGAAGAACTTCTGCTCTGCCGTGTCCTACATGGGCCTAGAACTGAAAGGGACAAAATCCTTCCTTGTGCCCTCAAGGGCAGACAGGCCCCACAGCGTCCGGCTTCCAGCTCTTTGGGCAGCTAGGAAACAAATCGCTCTACAATGGTGTTTTACAGCCTACCAGGGTCATGTCTTACAAAGGCCTGTGAAACGCAGTTTCTTCCCAGGCCTGATCTGGCTGAAGTAGAACTTCTGCTCTGCCGTGTCCTAGATGTCCCTAGAGCTGCAAGGGACAAGGTACTGCCTTGTGTCCTCAAGGGCAGACAGGCCACACAGCATCCGGCTTCCAGCGGTTTGGGAAGCTAAGAAACAGCTCTCTCTGCACAGGGCTTTTACAAGCCTACCGGGAGCATGCCTTACAAAGGCCTGTGAAACGCAGTTTCTTCCCAGGCCTGATCTGGCTGAAGTAGAACTTCTGCTCTGCCGTGTCCTACATGGGCCTAGAACTGAAAGGGACAAAATCCTTCCTTGTGTCCTCAAGGGCAGACAGGCTCCACAGCGTCCGGCTTCCAACTCTTTGGGCAGCTAAGAAACAATCTCTCTGCACAGGGCTCTTACAACCCTAGCGGGAACATGTCTTTCAGGGCCTTTTAAACGCAGTTTCTTCCCAGGCCTGATCTCGCTGAAGTAGAACTTCTGCTCTGCCGTGTCCTACATGGGCCTACAGCTGAAAGGTACAAAGTCCTGCCTTGTGTCCTCAAGGGCAGACAAGCCCCACAGCGTCGAGATTCCAGCTCTTTGGGCAGCTAAGAAACAACTCGCACTGCACTGGTGTTTTGCAGCCTACCGGGAGCATGTCTTACAAAGGCCTGTGAAACGCAGTTTCTTCCCAGGCGTGATCTCGCTGATGTAGAACTTCTGCTCTGCCGTGTCCTACATGACCCTAGAGCTTCAAGTCAAATATTCCTGCCTTGTTTCCACAAGGGGAGACAAGTCCCTCAGCGTCCAGCTTCCAGCTCTTTCGGCAGCTAAGAAACAACTCGCTCTGCACTGGTGTTTACAGACTACCGGGAACATGTCTTACAAAGGCCAGTGAAACGCACTTTCTTTCCAGGCCTGATCTCACAGAAGTAGAACTTCTGCTCTGCCGTGTCCTACATGGGCCTAGAGCTGAAAGGGACAATGTCCTGCCTTGTGTCCTCAAGGGCAGACAGTCCCCACATTGTCCGGCTTCCAGGTCTTTGGGCAACTTAGAAACAACTCGCTCTGCACATGGCTCTTACAAGCCTACCGGTAACATGGCTTACAAAGCCTGTGAAACGCAGTTTCTTCCCAGGCCTGATCTCGCTGAGGAAGAACTTCTGCTCTGCCGTGTCCTACATGGGCATAGAACTGAAAGGGACAAAATCCTTCCTTGTGCCCTCAAGGGCAGACAGGCCCCACAGCGTCCGGCTTCCAGCTCTTTGGGCAGCTAGGAAACAAATCGCTCTACAATGGTGTTTTACAGCCTACCAGGGTCATGTCTTACAAAGGCCTGTGAAACGCAGTTTCTTCCCAGGCCTGATCTGGCTGAAGTAGAACTTCTGCTCTGCCGTGTCCTACATGGGCCTAGAACTGAAAGGGACAAAATCCTTCCTTGTGTCCTCAAGGGCAGACAGGCTCCACAGCGTCCGGCTTCCAACTCTTTGGGCAGCTAAGAAACAATCTCTCTGCACAGGGCTCTTACAACCCTAGCGGGAACATGTCTTTCAGGGCCTTTTAAACGCAGTTTTTCCCAGGCCTGATCTCGCTGAAGTAGAACTTCTGCTCTGCCGTGTCCTACATGGGCCTAGAGCTCAAAGGGACAAAGTTCAGCCTTGCGTCCTCAAGGGCAGACAGGCCCCACAGCGTCCGGCTTCCAGCTCTTTGGGCGGCTTGGAAACAGCTCGCTCTGCACATGGCTCTTACAAGCCTGCCGGGAACATGTCTTACAAAGGCCTGTGAAACGCAGTTTTGTCCCAGGCCTGATATCGCTGAAGTAGAACTTCTGCTCTGCCATGTCCTACATGGGCCTAGAGTTGAAAGGGACATAGTCCTGCCTTGAGTCCTTGAGGGCAGACAGGCCCCACAGCTTCCGGCTTCCGGCTCTTTGGGCAGCTAAGAAACAACTCGCTCTGCACAGGGCTCTTACAAGCCTACCGGGAACATGTCTTACAAAGGCCTGGGTAACACAGTTTCTTCCCAGGCGTGATATCACTGAAGTTCATCTTCTGCTCTGCCGTGTCCTACATGACCCTAGAGCTGCAAGTCACAAAGTCCTGCCTTGTTTCCACAAGGGGAGACAAGTCCCTCAGCGTCTGGCTTCCAGCTCTTTGGGCAGCTAAAAAACAACTCGCTCTGCACAGGGCTCTTAGAAGCCTACCGGGAACGTGTCTTACAAAGGCCTGTGAAACGCAGTTTCCTCCCAGGCCTGATCTCGCTGAAGTAGAACTTCTGCTCTGCCGTGTCCTAGATGTCCGTAGAGCTGCAAGGGACAAGGTCCTGCCTTATATGCTCAAGGGCAGACAGGCACCACAGCTTCCGGCTTCCAGCTCCTTGCGCAGCTAAGACACAGCTCGCTCTGCGCAGGGCTCTTCCAAGCCTAACGGGAGCATGTCTTACAAAGGCCTGTGAAACGCAGTTTCTTCCCTGGTCTGATCTCGCTGAAGTAGAAGTTCTGTTCTGCCGTGTCCTAGATGGCCCTAGAGCTGACAGGGACAAAGTCCTGCCTTGTGCCCTAAAGGGCAGACAGGCACCACAGCGTCCGGCTTCCAACTCTTTGGGCAGCTAAGAAACAACTCTCTCTGCACAGGGCTCTTACAAGCCTAGTGGGAGAATGACTTACAAAGGCCTGTGAGACACAGTTTCTTCCCAGGCCTGATCTCGCTGAAGTAGAACTTCTGCTCTGCCGTGTCCTACATGGGCCTAGAGCTGAAAGGTACAAAGTCCTGCCTTGTGTCCTCAAGGGCAGACAAGCCCCACAGCGTCGAGATTCCAGCTCTTTGGGCAGCTAAGAAACAACTCGCACTGCACTGGTGTTTTGCAGCCTACCGGGAGCATGTCTTACAAAGACCTGTGAAACGCAGTTTCTTCCCAGGCGTGATCTCGCTGATGTAGAACTTCTGCTCTGCCGTGTCCTACATGACCCTAGAGCTGCAAGTCAAAAATTCCTGCCTTGTTTCCACAAGGGGAGACAAGTCCCTCAGCGTCCAGCTTCCAGCTCTTTCGGCAGCTAAGAAACAACTCGCTCTGCACTGGTGTTTACAGACTACCGGGAACATGTCTTACAAAGGCCAGTGAAACGCACTTTCTTTCCAGGCCTGATCTCACAGAAGTAGAACTTCTGCTCTGCCGTGTCCTACATGGGCCTAGAGCTGAAAGGGACAATGTCCTGCCTTGTGTCCTCAAGGGCAGACAGTCCCCACATTGTCCGGCTTCCAGCTCTTTGGGCAACTTAGAAACAACTCGCTCTGCACATGGCTCTTACAAGCCTACCGGTAACATGTCTTACAAAGCCTGTGAAACGCAGTTTCTTCCCAGGCCTGATCTCGCTGAGGAAGAACTTCTGCTCTGCCGTGTCCTACATGGGCCTAGAACTGAAAGGGACAAAATCCTTCCTTGTGCCCTCAAGGGCAGACAGGCCCCACAGCGTCCGGCTTCCAGCTCTTTGATCAGCTAGGAAACAAATCGCTCTACAATGGTGTCTTACAGCCTACCAGGGTCATGTCTTACAAAGGCCTGTGAAACGCAGTTTCTTCCCAGGCCTGATCTGGCTGAAGTAGAACTTCTGCTCTGCCGTGTCCTAGATGTCCCTAGAGCTGCAAGGGACAAGGTACTGCCTTGTGTCCTCAAGGGCAGACAGGCCACACAGCATCCGGCTTCCAGCGTTTTGGGAAGCTAAGAAACAGCTCTCTCTGCACAGGGCTTTTACAAGCCTATCGGGAGCATGCCTTACAAAGGCCTGTGAAACGCAGTTTCTTCCCAGGCGTGATATCACTGAAGTTCATCTTCTGCTCTGCCGTGTCCTACATGACCCTAGAGCTGCAAGTCACAAAGTCCTGCCTTGTTTCCACAAGGGGAGACAAGTCCCTCAGCGTCTGGCTTCCAGCTCTTTGGGCAGCTAAAAAACAACTCGCTCTGCACAGGGCTCTTAGAAGCCTACCGGGAACGTGTCTTACAAAGGCCTGTGAAACGCAGTTTCCTCCCAGGCCTGATCTCGCTGAAGTAGAACTTCTGCTCTGCCGTGTCCTAGATGTCCGTAGAGCTGCAAGGGACAAGGTCCTGCCTTATATGCTCAAGGGCAGACAGGCACCACAGCTTCCGGCTTCCAGCTCCTTGCGCAGCTAAGACACAGCTCGCTCTGCGCAGGGCTCTTCCAAGCCTAACGGGAGCATGTCTTACAAAGGCCTGTGAAACGCAGTTTCTTCCCTGGTCTGATCTCGCTGAAGTAGAAGTTCTGTTCTGCCGTGTCCTAGATGGCCCTAGAGCTGACAGGGACAAAGTCCTGCCTTGTGCCCTAAAGGGCAGACAGGCACCACAGCGTCCGGCTTCCAACTCTTTGGGCAGCTAAGAAACAACTCTCTCTGCACAGGGCTCTTACAAGCCTAGTGGGAGAATGACTTACAAAGGCCTTTGAGACACAGTTTCTTCCCAGGCCTGATCTCGCTGAAGTAGAACTTCTGCTCTGCCGTGTCCTACATGGGCCTAGAGCTGAAAGGTACAAAGTCCTGCCTTGTGTCCTCAAGGGCAGACAAGCCCCACAGCGTCGAGATTCCAGCTCTTTGGGCAGCTAAGAAACAACTCGCACTGCACTGGTGTTTTGCAGCCTACCGGGAGCATGTCTTACAAAGACCTGTGAAACGCAGTTTCTTCCCAGGCGTGATCTCGCTGATGTAGAACTTCTGCTCTGCCGTGTCCTACATGACCCTAGAGCTGCAAGTCAAAAATTCCTGCCTTGTTTCCACAAGGGGAGACAAGTCCCTCAGCGTCCAGCTTCCAGCTCTTTCGGCAGCTAAGAAACAACTCGCTCTGCACTGGTGTTTACAGACTACCGGGAACATGTCTTACAAAGGCCAGTGAAACGCACTTTCTTTCCAGGCCTGATCTCACAGAAGTAGAACTTCTGCTCTGCCGTGTCCTACATGGGCCTAGAGCTGAAAGGGACAATGTCCTGCCTTGTGTCCTCAAGGGCAGACTGTGCCCACATTGTCCGGCTGCCAGCTCTTTGGGCAACTTAGAAACAACTCGCTCTGCACATGGCTCTTACAAGCCTACCGGTAACATGTCTTACAAAGCCTGTGAAACGCAGTTTCTTCCCAGGCCTGATCTCGCTGAGGAAGAACTTCTGCTCTGCCGTGTCCTACATGGGCCTAGAACTGAAAGGGACAAAATCCTTCCTTGTGCCCTCAAGGGCAGACAGGCCCCACAGCGTCCGGCTTCCAGCTCTTTGGGCAGCTAGGAAACAAATCGCTCTACAATGGTGTTTTACAGCCTACCAGGGTCATGTCTTACAAAGGCCTGTGAAACGCAGTTTCTTCCCAGGCCTGATCTGGCTGAAGTAGAACTTCTGCTCTGCCGTGTCCTAGATGTCCCTAGAGCTGCAAGGGACAAGGTACTGCCTTGTGTCCTCAAGGGCAGACAGGCCACACAGCATCCGGCTTCCAGCGTTTTGGGAAGCTAAGAAACAGCTCTCTCTGCACAGGGCTTTTACAAGCCTATCGGGAGCATGCCTTACAAAGGCCTGTGAAACGCAGTTTCTTCCCAGGCCTGATCTGGCTGAAGTAGAACTTCTGCTCTGCCGTGTCCTACATGGGCCTAGAACTGAAAGGGACAAAATCCTTCCTTGTGTCCTCAAGGGCAGACAGGCTCCACAGCGTCCGGCTTCCAACTCTTTGGGCAGCTAAGAAACAATCTCTCTGCACAGGGCTCTTACAACCCTAGCGGGAACATGTCTTTCAGGGCCTTTTAAACGCAGTTTCTTCCCAGGCCTGATCTCGCTGAAGTAGAACTTCTGCTCTGCCGTGTCCTACATGGGCCTAGAGCTGAAAGGTACAAAGTCCTGCCTTGTGTCCTCAAGGGCAGACAAGCCCCACAGCGTCGAGATTCCAGCTCTTTGGGCAGCTAAGAAACAACTCGCACTGCACTGGTGTTTTGCAGCCTACCGGGAGCATGTCTTACAAAGGCCTGTGAAACGCAGTTTCTTCCCAGGCGTGATCTCGCTGATGTAGAACTTCTGCTCTGCCGTGTCCTACATGACCCTAGAGCTGCAAGTCAAAAATTCCTGCCTTGTTTCCACAAGGGGAGACAAGTCCCTCAGCGTCCAGCTTCCAGCTCTTTCGGCAGCTAAGAAACAACTCGCTCTGCACTGGTGTTTACAGACTACCGGGAACATGTGTTACAAAGGCCAGTGAAATGCACTTTCTTTCCAGGCCTGATCTCACAGAAGTAGAACTTCTGCTCTGCCGTGTCCTACATGGGCCTAGAGCTGAAAGGGACAATGTCCTGCCTTGTGTCCTCAAGGGCAGACAGTCCCCACAGCGTCCGGCTTCCAGCTCTTTGGGCAACTTAGAAACAACTCGCTCTGCACATGGCTCTTACAAGCCTACCGGTAACATGTCTTACAAAGCCTGTGAAACGCAGTTTCTTCCCAGGCCTGATCTCGCTGAGGAAGAACTTCTGCTCTGCCGTGTCCTACATGGGCCTAGAACTGAAAGGGACAAAATCCTTCCTTGTGCCCTCAAGGGCAGACAGGCCCCACAGCGTCCGGCTTCCAGCTCTTTGGGCAGCTAGGAAACAAATCGCTCTACAGTGGTGTTTTACAGCCTACCAGGGTCATGTCTTACTAAGGCCTGTGAAACGCAGTTTCTTCCCAGGCCTGATCTGGCTGAAGTAGAACTTCTGCTCTGCCGTGTCCTACATGGCCCTAGAGCTGCAAGGGACAAAATCCTTCCTTGTGTCCTCAAGCGCAGACAGGCTCCACAGCGTCCGGCTTCCAACTCTTTGGGCAGCTAAGAAACAATCTCTCTGCACAGGGCTCTTACAACCCTAGCGGGAACATGTCTTTCAGGGCCTTTTAAACGCAGTTTTTCCCAGGCCTGATCTCGCTGAAGTAGAACTTCTGCTCTGCCGTGTCCTACATGGGCCTAGAGCTCAAAGGGACAAAGTTCAGCCTTGCGTCCTCAAGGGCAGACAGGCCCCACAGCGTCTGGCTTCCAGCTCTTTGGGCAACTTAGAAACAACTCGCTCTGCACATGGCTCTTACAAGCCTACCGGTAACATGTCTTACAAAGCCTGTGAAACGCAGTTTCTTCCCAGGCCTGATCTCGCTGAGGAAGAACTTCTGCTCTGCCGTGTCCTACATGGGCCTAGAACTGAAAGGGACAAAATCCTTCCTTGTGCCCTCAAGGGCAGACAGGCCCCACAGCGTCCGGCTTCCAGCTCTTTGGGCAGCTAGGAAACAAATCGCTCTACAATGGTGTTTTACAGCCTACCAGGGTCATGTCTTACAAAGGCCTGTGAAACGCAGTTTCTTCCCAGGCCTGATCTGGCTGAAGTAGAACTTCTGCTCTGCCGTGTCCTAGATGTCCCTAGAGCTGCAAGGGACAAGGTACTGCCTTGTGTCCTCAAGGGCAGACAGGCCACACAGCATCCGGCTTCCAGCGGTTTGGGAAGCTAAGAAACAGCTCTCTCTGCACAGGGCTTTTACAAGCCTACCGGGAGCATGCCTTACAAAGGCCTGTGAAACGCAGTTTCTTCCCAGGCCTGATCTGGCTGAAGTAGAACTTCTGCTCTGCCGTGTCCTACATGGGCCTAGAACTGAAAGGGACAAAATCCTTCCTTGTGTCCTCAAGGGCAGACAGGCTCCACAGCGTCTGGCTTCCAACTCTTTGGGCAGCTAAGAAACAATCTCTCTGCACAGGGCTCTTACAACCCTAGCGGGAACATGTCTTTCAGGGCCTTTTAAACGCAGTTTTTCCCAGGCCTGATCTCGCTGAAGTAGAACTTCTGCTCTGCCGTGTCCTACATGGGCCTAGAGCTCAAAGGGACAAAGTTCAGCCTTGCGTCCTCAAGGGCAGACAGGCCCCACAGCGTCCGGCTTCCAGCTCTTTGGGCGGCTTAGAAACAGCTCGCTCTGCACATGGCTCTTACAAGCCTGCCGGGAACATGTCTTACAAAGGCCTGTGAAACGCAGTTTTGTCCCAGGCCTGATATCGCTGAAGTAGAACTTCTGCTCTGCCATGTCCTACATGGGCCTAGAGTTGAAAGGGACATAGTCCTGCCTTGAGTCCTTGAGGGCACACAGGCCCCACAGCTTCCGGCTTCCGGCTCTTTGGGCAGCTAAGAAACAACTCGCTCTGCACAGGGCTCTTACAAGCCTACCGGGAACATGTCTTACAAAGGCCTGGGTAACACAGTTTCTTCCCAGGCGTGATATCACTGAAGTTCATCTTCTGCTCTGCCGTGTCCTACATGACCCTAGAGCTGCAAGTCACAAAGTCCTGCCTTGTTTCCACAAGGGGAGACAAGTCCCTCAGCGTCTGGCTTCCAGCTCTTTGGGCAGCTAAAAAACAACTCGCTCTGCACAGGGCTCTTAGAAGCCTACCGGGAACGTGTCTTACAAAGGCCTGTGAAACGCAGTTTCCTCCCAGGCCTGATCTCGCTGAAGTAGAACTTCTGCTCTGCCGTGTCCTAGATGTCCGTAGAGCTGCAAGGGACAAGGTCCTGCCTTATATGCTCAAGGGCAGACAGGCACCACAGCTTCCGGCTTCCAGCTCCTTGCGCAGCTAAGACACAGCTCGCTCTGCGCAGGGCTCTTCCAAGCCTAACGGGAGCATGTCTTACAAAGGCCTGTGAAACGCAGTTTCTTCCCTGGTCTGATCTCGCTGAAGTAGAAGTTCTGTTCTGCCGTGTCCTAGATGGCCCTAGAGCTGACAGGGACAAAGTCCTGCCTTGTGCCCTAAAGGGCAGACAGGCACCACAGCGTCCGGCTTCCAACTCTTTGGGCAGCTAAGAAACAACTCTCTCTGCACAGGGCTCTTACAAGCCTAGTGGGAGAATGACTTACAAAGGCCTTTGAGACACAGTTTCTTCCCAGGCCTGATCTCGCTGAAGTAGAACTTCTGCTCTGCCGTGTCCTACATGGGCCTAGAGCTGAAAGGTACAAAGTCCTGCCTTGTGTCCTCAAGGGCAGACAAGCCCCACAGCGTCGAGATTCCAGCTCTTTGGGCAGCTAAGAAACAACTCGCACTGCACTGGTGTTTTGCAGCCTACCGGGAGCATGTCTTACAAAGGCCTGTGAAACGCAGTTTCTTCCCAGGCGTGATCTCGCTGATGTAGAACTTCTGCTCTGCCGTGTCCTACATGACCCTAGAGCTGCAAGTCAAAAATTCCTGCCTTGTTTCCACAAGGGGAGACAAGTCCCTCAGCGTCCAGCTTCCAGCTCTTTCGGCAGCTAAGAAACAACTCGCTCTGCACTGGTGTTTACAGACTACTGGGAACATGTCTTACAAAGGCCAGTGAAACGCACTTTCTTTCCAGGCCTGATCTCACAGAAGTAGAACTTCTGCTCTGCCGTGTCCTACATGGGCCTAGAGCTGAAAGGGACAATGTCCTGCCTTGTGTCCTCAAGGGCAGACAGTCCCCACAGCGTCCGGCTTCCAGCTCTTTGGGCAACTTAGAAACAACTCGCTCTGCACATGGCTCTTACAAGCCTACCGGTAACATGTCTTACAAAGCCTGTGAAACGCAGTTTCTTCCCAGGCCTGATCTCGCTGAGGAAGAACTTCTGCTCTGCCGTGTCCTACATGGGCCTAGAACTGAAAGGGACAAAATCCTTCCTTGTGCCCTCAAGGGCAGACAGGCCCCACAGCGTCCGGCTTCCAGCTCTTTGGGCAGCTAGGAAACAAATCGCTCTACAATGGTGTTTTACAGCCTACCAGGGTCATGTCTTACAAAGGCCTGTGAAACGCAGTTTCTTCCCAGGCCTGATCTGGCTGAAGTAGAACTTCTGCTCTGCCGTGTCCTAGATGTCCCTAGAGCTGCAAGGGACAAGGTACTGCCTTGTGTCCTCAAGGGCAGACAGGCCACACAGCATCCGGCTTCCAGCGGTTTGGGAAGCTAAGAAACAGCTCTCTCTGCACAGGGCTTTTACAAGCCTACCGGGAGCATGCCTTACAAAGGCCTGTGAAACGCAGTTTCTTCCCAGGCCTGATCTGGCTGAAGTAGAACTTCTGCTCTGCCGTGTCCTACATGGGCCTAGAACTGAAAGGGACAAAATCCTTCCTTGTGTCCTCAAGGGCAGACAGGCTCCACAGCGTCCGGCTTCCAACTCTTTGGGCAGCTAAGAAACAATCTCTCTGCACAGGGCTCTTACAACCCTAGCGGGAACATGTCTTTCAGGGCCTTTTAAACGCAGTTTTTCCCAGGCCTGATCTCGCTGAAGTAGAACTTCTGCTCTGCCGTGTCCTACATGGGCCTAGAGCTCAAAGGGACAAAGTTCAGCCTTGCGTCCTCAAGGGCAGACAGGCCCCACAGCGTCCGGCTTCCAGCTCTTTGGGCGGCTTGGAAACAGCTCGCTCTGCACATGGCTCTTACAAGCCTGCCGGGAACATGTCTTACAAAGGCCTGTGAAACGCAGTTTTGTCCCAGGCCTGATATCGCTGAAGTAGAACTTCTGCTCTGCCATGTCCTACATGGGCCTAGAGTTGAAAGGGACATAGTCCTGCCTTGAGTCCTTGAGGGCAGACAGGCCCCACAGCTTCCGGCTTCCGGCTCTTTGGGCAGCTAAGAAACAACTCGCTCTGCACAGGGCTCTTACAAGCCTACCGGGAACATGTCTTACAAAGGCCTGGGTAACACAGTTTCTTCCCAGGCGTGATATCACTGAAGTTCATCTTCTGCTCTGCCGTGTCCTACATGACCCTAGAGCTGCAAGTCACAAAGTCCTGCCTTGTTTCCACAAGGGGAGACAAGTCCCTCAGCGTCTGGCTTCCAGCTCTTTGGGCAGCTAAAAAACAACTCGCTCTGCACAGGGCTCTTAGAAGCCTACCGGGAACGTGTCTTACAAAGGCCTGTGAAACGCAGTTTCCTCCCAGGCCTGATCTCGCTGAAGTAGAACTTCTGCTCTGCCGTGTCCTAGATGTCCGTAGAGCTGCAAGGGACAAGGTCCTGCCTTATATGCTCAAGGGCAGACAGGCACCACAGCTTCCGGCTTCCAGCTCCTTGCGCAGCTAAGACACAGCTCGCTCTGCGCAGGGCTCTTCCAAGCCTAACGGGAGCATGTCTTACAAAGGCCTGTGAAACGCAGTTTCTTCCCTGGTCTGATCTCGCTGAAGTAGAAGTTCTGTTCTGCCGTGTCCTAGATGGCCCTAGAGCTGACAGGGACAAAGTCCTGCCTTGTGCCCTAAAGGGCAGACAGGCACCACAGCGTCCGGCTTCCAACTCTTTGGGCAGCTGAGAAACAACTCTCTCTGCACAGGGCTCTTACAAGCCTAGTGGGCGAATGACTTACAAAGGCCTTTGAGACACAGTTTCTTCCCAGGCCTGATCTCGCTGAAGTAGAACTTCTGCTCTGCCGTGTCCTACATGGGCCTAGAGCTGAAAGGTACAAAGTCCTGCCTTGTGTCCTCAAGGGCAGACAAGCCCCACAGCGTCGAGATTCCAGCTCTTTGGGCAGCTAAGAAACAACTCGCACTGCACTGGTGTTTTGCAGCCTACCGGGAGCATGTCTTACAAAGGCCTGTGAAACGCAGTTTCTTCCCAGGCGTGATCTCGCTGATGTAGAACTTCTGCTCTGCCGTGTCCTACATGACCCTAGAGCTGCAAGTCAAAAATTCCTGCCTTGTTTCCACAAGGGGAGACAAGTCCCTCAGCGTCCAGCTTCCAGCTCTTTCGGCAGCTAAGAAACAACTCGCTCTGCACTGGTGTTTACAGACTACCGGGAACATGTGTTACAAAGGCCAGTGAAACGCACTTTCTTTCCAGGCCTGATCTCACAGAAGTAGAACTTCTGCTCTGCCGTGTCCTACATGGGCCTAGAGCTGAAAGGGACAATGTCCTGCCTTGTGTCCTCAAGGGCAGACAGTCCCCACAGCGTCCGGCTTCCAGCTCTTTGGGCAACTTAGAAACAACTCGCTCTGCACATGGCTCTTACAAGCCTACCGGTAACATGTCTTACAAAGCCTGTGAAACGCAGTTTCTTCCCAGGCCTGATCTCGCTGAGGAAGAACTTCTGCTCTGCCGTGTCCTACATGGGCCTAGAACTGAAAGGGACAAAATCCTTCCTTGTGCCCTCAAGGGCAGACAGGCCCCACAGCGTCCGGCTTCCAGCTCTTTGGGCAGCTAGGAAACAAATCGCTCTACAATGGTGTTTTACAGCCTACCAGGGTCATGTCTTACAAAGGCCTGTGAAACGCAGTTTCTTCCCAGGCCTGATCTGGCTGAAGTAGAACTTCTGCTCTGCCGTGTCCTAGATGTCCCTAGAGCTGCAAGGGACAAGGTACTGCCTTGTGTCCTCAAGGGCAGACAGGCCACACAGCATCCGGCTTCCAGCGGTTTGGGAAGCTAAGAAACAGCTCTCTCTGCACAGGGCTTTTACAAGCCTACCGGGAGCATGCCTTACAAAGGCCTGTGAAACGCAGTTTCTTCCCAGGCCTGATCTGGCTGAAGTAGAACTTCTGCTCTGCCGTGTCCTACATGGGCCTAGAACTGAAAGGGACAAAATCCTTCCTTGTGTCCTCAAGGGCAGACAGGCTCCACAGCGTCCGGCTTCCAACTCTTTGGGCAGCTAAGAAACAATCTCTCTGCACAGGGCTCTTACAACCCTAGCGGGAACATGTCTTTCAGGGCCTTTTAAACGCAGTTTTTCCCAGGCCTGATCTCGCTGAAGTAGAACTTCTGCTCTGCCGTGTCCTACATGGGCCTAGAGCTCAAAGGGACAAAGTTCAGCCTTGCGTCCTCAAGGGCAGACAGGCCCCACAGCGTCCGGCTTCCAGCTCTTTGGGCGGCTTGGAAACAGCTCGCTCTGCACATGGCTCTTACAAGCCTGCCGGGAACATGTCTTACAAAGGCCTGTGAAACGCAGTTTTGTCCCAGGCCTGATATCGCTGAAGTAGAACTTCTGCTCTGCCATGTCCTACATGGGCCTAGAGTTGAAAGGGACATAGTCCTGCCTTGAGTCCTTGAGGGCAGACAGGCCCCACAGCTTCCGGCTTCCGGCTCTTTGGGCAGCTAAGAAACAACTCGCTCTGCACAGGGCTCTTACAAGCCTACCGGGAACATGTCTTACAAAGGCCTGGGTAACACAGTTTCTTCCCAGGCGTGATATCACTGAAGTTCATCTTCTGCTCTGCCGTGTCCTACATGACCCTAGAGCTGCAAGTCACAAAGTCCTGCCTTGTTTCCACAAGGGGAGACAAGTCCCTCAGCGTCTGGCTTCCAGCTCTTTGGGCAGCTAAAAAACAACTCGCTCTGCACAGGGCTCTTAGAAGCCTACCGGGAACGTGTCTTACAAAGGCCTGTGAAACGCAGTTTCCTCCCAGGCCTGATCTCGCTGAAGTAGAACTTCTGCTCTGCCGTGTCCTAGATGTCCGTAGAGCTGCAAGGGACAAGGTCCTGCCTTATATGCTCAAGGGCAGACAGGCACCACAGCTTCCGGCTTCCAGCTCCTTGCGCAGCTAAGACACAGCTCGCTCTGCGCAGGGCTCTTCCAAGCCTAACGGGAGCATGTCTTACAAAGGCCTGTGAAACGCAGTTTCTTCCCTGGTCTGATCTCGCTGAAGTAGAAGTTCTGTTCTGCCGTGTCCTAGATGGCCCTAGAGCTGACAGGGACAAAGTCCTGCCTTGTGCCCTAAAGGGCAGACAGGCACCACAGCGTCCGGCTTCCAACTCTTTGGGCAGCTGAGAAACAACTCTCTCTGCACAGGGCTCTTACAAGCCTAGTGGGCGAATGACTTACAAAGGCCTTTGAGACACAGTTTCTTCCCAGGCCTGATCTCGCTGAAGTAGAACTTCTGCTCTGCCGTGTCCTACATGGGCCTAGAGCTGAAAGGTACAAAGTCCTGCCTTGTGTCCTCAAGGGCAGACAAGCCCCACAGCGTCGAGATTCCAGCTCTTTGGGCAGCTAAGAAACAACTCGCACTGCACTGGTGTTTTGCAGCCTACCGGGAGCATGTCTTACAAAGGCCTGTGAAACGCAGTTTCTTCCCAGGCGTGATCTCGCTGATGTAGAACTTCTGCTCTGCCGTGTCCTACATGACCCTAGAGCTGCAAGTCAAAAATTCCTGCCTTGTTTCCACAAGGGGAGACAAGTCCCTCAGCGTCCAGCTTCCAGCTCTTTCGGCAGCTAAGAAACAACTCGCTCTGCACTGGTGTTTACAGACTACCGGGAACATGTCTTACAAAGGCCAGTGAAACGCACTTTCTTTCCAGGCCTGATCTCACAGAAGTAGAACTTCTGCTCTGCCGTGTCCTACATGGGCCTAGAGCTGAAAGGGACAATGTCCTGCCTTGTGTCCTCAAGGGCAGACAGTCCCCACAGCGTCCGGCTTCCAGCTCTTTGGGCAACTTAGAAACAACTCGCTCTGCACATGGCTCTTACAAGCCTACCGGTAACATGTCTTACAAAGCCTGTGAAACGCAGTTTCTTCCCAGGCCTGATCTCGCTGAGGAAGAACTTCTGCTCTGCCGTGTCCTACATGGGCCTAGAACTGAAAGGGACAAAATCCTTCCTTGTGCCCTCAAGGGCAGACAGGCCCCACAGCGTCCGGCTTCCAGCTCTTTGGGCAGCTAGGAAACAAATCGCTCTACAATGGTGTTTTACAGCCTACCAGGGTCATGTCTTACAAAGGCCTGTGAAACGCAGTTTCTTCCCAGGCCTGATCTGGCTGAAGTAGAACTTCTGCTCTGCCGTGTCCTAGATGTCCCTAGAGCTGCAAGGGACAAGGTACTGCCTTGTGTCCTCAAGGGCAGACAGGCCACACAGCATCCGGCTTCCAGCGGTTTGGGAAGCTAAGAAACAGCTCTCTCTGCACAGGGCTTTTACAAGCCTACCGGGAGCATGCCTTACAAAGGCCTGTGAAACGCAGTTTCTTCCCAGGCCTGATCTGGCTGAAGTAGAACTTCTGCTCTGCCGTGTCCTACATGGGCCTAGAACTGAAAGGGACAAAATCCTTCCTTGTGTCCTCAAGGGCAGACAGGCTCCACAGCGTCCGGCTTCCAACTCTTTGGGCAGCTAAGAAACAATCTCTCTGCACAGGGCTCTTACAACCCTAGCGGGAACATGTCTTTCAGGGCCTTTTAAACGCAGTTTTTCCCAGGCCTGATCTCGCTGAAGTAGAACTTCTGCTCTGCCGTGTCCTACATGGGCCTAGAGCTCAAAGGGACAAAGTTCAGCCTTGCGTCCTCAAGGGCAGACAGGCCCCACAGCGTCCGGCTTCCAGCTCTTTGGGCGGCTTGGAAACAGCTCGCTCTGCACATGGCTCTTACAAGCCTGCCGGGAACATGTCTTACAAAGGCCTGTGAAACGCAGTTTTGTCCCAGGCCTGATATCGCTGAAGTAGAACTTCTGCTCTGCCATGTCCTACATGGGCCTAGAGTTGAAAGGGACATAGTCCTGCCTTGAGTCCTTGAGGGCACACAGGCCCCACAGCTTCCGGCTTCCGGCTCTTTGGGCAGCTAAGAAACAACTCGCTCTGCACAGGGCTCTTACAAGCCTACCGGGAACATGTCTTACAAAGGCCTGGGTAACACAGTTTCTTCCCAGGCGTGATATCACTGAAGTTCATCTTCTGCTCTGCCGTGTCCTACATGACCCTAGAGCTGCAAGTCACAAAGTCCTGCCTTGTTTCCACAAGGGGAGACAAGTCCCTCAGCGTCTGGCTTCCAGCTCTTTGGGCAGCTAAAAAACAACTCGCTCTGCACAGGGCTCTTAGAAGCCTACCGGGAACGTGTCTTACAAAGGCCTGTGAAACGCAGTTTCCTCCCAGGCCTGATCTCGCTGAAGTAGAACTTCTGCTCTGCCGTGTCCTAGATGTCCGTAGAGCTGCAAGGGACAAGGTCCTGCCTTATATGCTCAAGGGCAGACAGGCACCACAGCTTCCGGCTTCCAGCTCCTTGCGCAGCTAAGACACAGCTCGCTCTGCGCAGGGCTCTTCCAAGCCTAACGGGAGCATGTCTTACAAAGGCCTGTGAAACGCAGTTTCTTCCCTGGTCTGATCTCGCTGAAGTAGAAGTTCTGTTCTGCCGTGTCCTAGATGGCCCTAGAGCTGACAGGGACAAAGTCCTGCCTTGTGCCCTAAAGGGCAGACAGGCACCACAGCGTCCGGCTTCCAACTCTTTGGGCAGCTGAGAAACAACTCTCTCTGCACAGGGCTCTTACAAGCCTAGTGGGAGAATGACTTACAAAGGCCTTTGAGACACAGTTTCTTCCCAGGCCTGATCTCGCTGAAGTAGAACTTCTGCTCTGCCGTGTCCTACATGGGCCTAGAGCTGAAAGGTACAAAGTCCTGCCTTGTGTCCTCAAGGGCAGACAAGCCCCACAGCGTCGAGATTCCAGCTCTTTGGGCAGCTAAGAAACAACTCACACTGCACTGGTGTTTTGCAGCCTACCGGGAGCATGTCTTACAAAGGCCTGTGAAACGCAGTTTCTTCCCAGGCGTGATCTCGCTGATGTAGAACTTCTGCTCTGCCGTGTCCTACATGACCCTAGAGCTGCAAGTCAAAAATTCCTGCCTTGTTTCCACAAGGGGAGACAAGTCCCTCAGCGTCCAGCTTCCAGCTCTTTCGGCAGCTAAGAAACAACTCGCTCTGCACTGGTGTTTACAGACTACCGGGAACATGTCTTACAAAGGCCAGTGAAACGCACTTTCTTTCCAGGCCTGATCTCACAGAAGTAGAACTTCTGCTCTGCCGTGTCCTACATGGGCCTAGAGCTGAAAGGGACAATGTCCTGCCTTGTGTCCTCAAGGGCAGACAGTCCCCACAGCGTCCGGCTTCCAGCTCTTTGGGCAACTTAGAAACAACTCGCTCTGCACATGGCTCTTACAAGCCTACCGGTAACATGTCTTACAAAGCCTGTGAAACGCAGTTTCTTCCCAGGCCTGATCTCGCTGAGGAAGAACTTCTGCTCTGCCGTGTCCTACATGGGCCTAGAACTGAAAGGGACAAAATCCTTCCTTGTGCCCTCAAGGGCAGACAGGCCCCACAGCGTCCGGCTTCCAGCTCTTTGGGCAGCTAGGAAACAAATCGCTCTACAATGGGGTTTTACAGCCTACCAGGAACATGTCTTACAAAGGCCTGTGAAACGCAGTTTCTTCCCAGGCCTGATCTGGCTGAAGTAGAACTTCTGCTCTGCCGTGTCCTAGATGTCCCTAGAGCTGCAAGGGACAAGGTACTGCCTTGTGTCCTCAAGGGCAGACAGGCCACACAGCATCCGGCTTCCAGCGGTTTGGGAAGCTAAGAAACAGCTCTCTCTGCACAGGGCTTTTACAAGCCTACCGGGAGCATGCCTTACAAAGGCCTGTGAAACGCAGTTTCTTCCCAGGCCTGATCTGGCTGAAGTAGAACTTCTGCTCTGCCGTGTCCTACATGGGCCTAGAACTGAAAGGGACAAAATCCTTCCTTGTGTCCTCAAGGGCAGACAGGCTCCACAGCGTCCGGCTTCCAACTCTTTGGGCAGCTAAGAAACAATCTCTCTGCACAGGGCTCTTACAACCCTAGCGGGAACATGTCTTTCAGGGCCTTTTAAACGCAGTTTTTCCCAGGCCTGATCTCGCTGAAGTAGAACTTCTGCTCTGCCGTGTCCTACATGGGCCTAGAGCTCAAAGGGACAAAGTTCAGCCTTGCGTCCTCAAGGGCAGACAGGCCCCACAGCGTCCGGCTTCCAGCTCTTTGGGCGGCTTGGAAACAGCTCGCTCTGCACATGGCTCTTACAAGCCTGCCGGGAACATGTCTTACAAAGGCCTGTGAAACGCAGTTTTGTCCCAGGCCTGATATCGCTGAAGTAGAACTTCTGCTCTGCCATGTCCTACATGGGCCTAGAGTTGAAAGGGACATAGTCCTGCCTTGAGTCCTTGAGGGCAGACAGGCCCCACAGCTTCCGGCTTCCGGCTCTTTGGGCAGCTAAGAAACAACTCGCTCTGCACAGGGCTCTTACAAGCCTACCGGGAACATGTCTTACAAAGGCCTGGGTAACACAGTTTCTTCCCAGGCGTGATATCACTGAAGTTCATCTTCTGCTCTGCCGTGTCCTACATGACCCTAGAGCTGCAAGTCACAAAGTCCTGCCTTGTTTCCACAAGGGGAGACAAGTCCCTCAGCGTCTGGCTTCCAGCTCTTTGGGCAGCTAAAAAACAACTCGCTCTGCACAGGGCTCTTAGAAGCCTACCGGGAACGTGTCTTACAAAGGCCTGTGAAACGCAGTTTCCTCCCAGGCCTGATCTCGCTGAAGTAGAACTTCTGCTCTGCCGTGTCCTAGATGTCCGTAGAGCTGCAAGGGACAAGGTCCTGCCTTATATGCTCAAGGGCAGACAGGCACCACAGCTTCCGGCTTCCAGCTCCTTGCGCAGCTAAGACACAGCTCGCTCTGCGCAGGGCTCTTCCAAGCCTAACGGGAGCATGTCTTACAAAGGCCTGTGAAACGCAGTTTCTTCCCTGGTCTGATCTCGCTGAAGTAGAAGTTCTGTTCTGCCGTGTCCTAGATGGCCCTAGAGCTGACAGGGACAAGGTCCTGCCTTGTGCCCTAAAGGGCAGACAGGCACCACAGCGTCTGGCTTCCAACTCTTTGGGCAGCTGAGAAACAACTCTCTCTGCACAGGGCTCTTACAAGCCTAGTGGGAGAATGACTTACAAAGGCCTTTGAGACACAGTTTCTTCCCAGGCCTGATCTCGCTGAAGTAGAACTTCTGCTCTGCCGTGTCCTACATGGGCCTAGAGCTGAAAGGTACAAAGTCCTGCCTTGTGTCCTCAAGGGCAGACAAGCCCCACAGCGTCGAGATTCCAGCTCTTTGGGCAGCTAAGAAACAACTCGCACTGCACTGGTGTTTTGCAGCCTACCGGGAGCATGTCTTACAAAGGCCTGTGAAACGCAGTTTCTTCCCAGGCGTGATCTCGCTGATGTAGAACTTCTGCTCTGCCGTGTCCTACATGACCCTAGAGCTGCAAGTCAAAAATTCCTGCCTTGTTTCCACAAGGGGAGACAAGTCCCTCAGCGTCCAGCTTCCAGCTCTTTCGGCAGCTAAGAAACAACTCGCTCTGCACTGGTGTTTACAGACTACCGGGAACATGTGTTACAAAGGCCAGTGAAACGCACTTTCTTTCCAGGCCTGATCTCACAGAAGTAGAACTTCTGCTCTGCCGTGTCCTACATGGGCCTAGAGCTGAAAGGGACAATGTCCTGCCTTGCGTCCTCAAGGGCAGACAGTCCCCACAGCGTCCGGCTTCCAGCTCTTTGGGCAACTTAGAAACAACTCGCTCTGCACATGGCTCTTACAAGCCTACCGGTAACATGTCTTACAAAGCCTGTGAAACGCAGTTTCTTCCCAGGCCTGATCTCGCTGAGGAAGAACTTCTGCTCTGCCGTGTCCTACATGGGCCTAGAACTGAAAGGGACAAAATCCTTCCTTGTGCCCTCAAGGGCAGACAGGCCCCACAGCGTCCGGCTTCCAGCTCTTTGGGCAGCTAGGAAACAAATCGCTCTACAATGGTGTTTTACAGCCTACCAGGGTCATGTCTTACAAAGGCCTGTGAAACGCAGTTTCTTCCCAGGCCTGATCTGGCTGAAGTAGAACTTCTGCTCTGCCGTGTCCTAGATGTCCCTAGAGCTGCAAGGGACAAGGTACTGCCTTGTGTCCTCAAGGGCAGACAGGCCACACAGCATCCGGCTTCCAGCGGTTTGGGAAGCTAAGAAACAGCTCTCTCTGCACAGGGCTTTTACAAGCCTATCGGGAGCATGCCTTACAAAGGCCTGTGAAACGCAGTTTCTTCCCAGGCCTGATCTGGCTGAAGTAGAACTTCTGCTCTGCCGTGTCCTACATGGGCCTAGAACTGAAAGGGACAAAATCCTTCCTTGTGTCCTCAAGGGCAGACAGGCTCCACAGCGTCCGGCTTCCAACTCTTTGGGCAGCTAAGAAACAATCTCTCTGCACAGGGCTCTTACAACCCTAGCGGGAACATGTCTTTCAGGGCCTTTTAAACGCAGTTTTTCCCAGGCCTGATCTCGCTGAAGTAGAACTTCTGCTCTGCCGTGTCCTACATGGGCCTAGAGCTCAAAGGGACAAAGTTCAGCCTTGCGTCCTCAAGGGCAGACAGGCCCCACAGCGTCCGGCTTCCAGCTCTTTGGGCGGCTTAGAAACAGCTCGCTCTGCACATGGCTCTTACAAGCCTGCCGGGAACATGTCTTACAAAGGCCTGTGAAACGCAGTTTTGTCCCAGGCCTGATATCGCTGAAGTAGAACTTCTGCTCTGCCATGTCCTACATGGGCCTAGAGTTGAAAGGGACATAGTCCTGCCTTGAGTCCTTGAGGGCAGACAGGCCCCACAGCTTCCGGCTTCCGGCTCTTTGGGCAGCTAAGAAACAACTCGCTCTGCACAGGGCTCTTACAAGCCTACCGGGAACATGTCTTACAAAGGCCTGGGTAACACAGTTTCTTCCCAGGCGTGATATCACTGAAGTTCATCTTCTGCTCTGCCGTGTCCTACATGACCCTAGAGCTGCAAGTCACAAAGTCCTGCCTTGTTTCCACAAGGGGAGACAAGTCCCTCAGCGTCTGGCTTCCAGCTCTTTGGGCAGCTAAAAAACAACTCGCTCTGCACAGGGCTCTTAGAAGCCTACCGGGAACGTGTCTTACAAAGGCCTGTGAAACGCAGTTTCCTCCCAGGCCTGATCTCGCTGAAGTAGAACTTCTGCTCTGCCGTGTCCTAGATGTCCGTAGAGCTGCAAGGGACAAGGTCCTGCCTTATATGCTCAAGGGCAGACAGGCACCACAGCTTCCGGCTTCCAGCTCCTTGCGCAGCTAAGACACAGCTCGCTCTGCGCAGGGCTCTTCCAAGCCTAACGGGAGCATGTCTTACAAAGGCCTGTGAAACGCAGTTTCTTCCCTGGTCTGATCTCGCTGAAGTAGAAGTTCTGTTCTGCCGTGTCCTAGATGGCCCTAGAGCTGACAGGGACAAAGTCCTGCCTTGTGCCCTAAAAGGCAGACAGGCACCACAGCGTCCGGCTTCCAACTCTTTGGGCAGCTAAGAAACAACTCTCTCTGCACAGGGCTCTTACAAGCCTAGTGGGAGAATGACTTACAAAGGCCTGTGAGACACAGTTTCTTCCCAGGCCTGATCTCGCTGAAGTAGAACTTCTGCTCTGCCGTGTCCTACATGGGCCTAGAGCTGAAAGGTACAAAGTCCTGCCTTGTGTCCTCAAGGGCAGACAAGCCCCACAGCGTCGAGATTCCAGCTCTTTGGGCAGCTAAGAAACAACTCGCACTGCACTGGTGTTTTGCAGCCTACCGGGAGCATGTCTTACAAAGGCCTGTGAAACGCAGTTTCTTCCCAGGCGTGATCTCGCTGATGTAGAACTTCTGCTCTGCCGTGTCCTACATGACCCTAGAGCTGCAAGTCAAAAATTCCTGCCTTGTTTCCACAAGGGGAGACAAGTCCCTCAGCGTCCAGCTTCCAGCTCTTTCGGCAGCTAAGAAACAACTCGCTCTGCACTGGTGTTTACAGACTACCGGGAACATGTCTTACAAAGGCCAGTGAAACGCACTTTCTTTCCAGGCCTGATCTCACAGAAGTAGAACTTCTGCTCTGCCGTGTCCTACATGGGCCTAGAGCTGAAAGGGACAATGTCCTGCCTTGTGTCCTCAAGGGCAGACAGTCCCCACAGCGTCCGGCTTCCAGCTCTTTGGGCAACTTAGAAACAACTCGCTCTGCACATGGCTCTTACAAGCCTACCGGTAACATGTCTTACAAAGCCTGTGAAACGCAGTTTCTTCCCAGGCCTGATCTCGCTGAGGAAGAACTTCTGCTCTGCCGTGTCCTACATGGGCCTAGAACTGAAAGGGACAAAATCCTTCCTTGTGCCCTCAAGGGCAGACAGGCCCCACAGCGTCCGGCTTCCAGCTCTTTGGGCAGCTAGGAAACAAATCGCTCTACAATGGTGTTTTACAGCCTACCAGGGTCATGTCTTACAAAGGCCTGTGAAACGCAGTTTCTTCCCAGGCCTGATCTGGCTGAAGTAGAACTTCTGCTCTGCCGTGTCCTAGATGTCCCTAGAGCTGCAAGGGACAAGGTACTGCCTTGTGTCCTCAAGGGCAGACAGGCCACACAGCATCCGGCTTCCAGCGGTTTGGGAAGCTAAGAAACAGCTCTCTCTGCACAGGGCTTTTACAAGCCTACCGGGAGCATGCCTTACAAAGGCCTGTGAAACGCAGTTTCTTCCCAGGCCTGATCTGGCTGAAGTAGAACTTCTGCTCTGCCGTGTCCTACATGGGCCTAGAACTGAAAGGGACAAAATCCTTCCTTGTGTCCTCAAGGGCAGACAGGCTCCACAGCGTCCGGCTTCCAACTCTTTGGGCAGCTAAGAAACAATCTCTCTGCACAGGGCTCTTACAACCCTAGCGGGAACATGTCTTTCAGGGCCTTTTAAACGCAGTTTTTCCCAGGCCTGATCTCGCTGAAGTAGAACTTCTGCTCTGCCGTGTCCTACATGGGCCTAGAGCTCAAAGGGACAAAGTTCAGCCTTGCGTCCTCAAGGGCAGACAGGCCCCACAGCGT
This sequence comes from Equus asinus, assembly GCF_041296235.1. Lineage (NCBI taxonomy): Eukaryota > Metazoa > Chordata > Mammalia > Perissodactyla > Equidae > Equus > Equus asinus. The sequence continues at coordinate 27,961,982 of NC_091809.1, read as the reverse complement.
CCGGCTTCCAGCTCTTTGGGCGGCTTAGAAACAGCTCGCTCTGCACATGGCTCTTACAAGCCTGCCGGGAACATGTCTTACAAAGGCCTGTGAAACGCAGTTTTGTCCCAGGCCTGATATCGCTGAAGTAGAACTTCTGCTCTGCCATGTCCTACATGGGCCTAGAGTTGAAAGGGACATAGTCCTGCCTTGAGTCCTTGAGGGCAGACAGGCCCCACAGCTTCGGGCTTCCGGCTCTTTGGGCAGCTAAGAAACAACTCGCTCTGCACAGGGCTCTTACAAGCCTACCGGGAACATGTCTTACAAAGGCCTGGGTAACACAGTTTCTTCCCAGGCGTGATATCACTGAAGTTCATCTTCTGCTCTGCCGTGTCCTACATGACCCTAGAGCTGCAAGTCACAAAGTCCTGCCTTGTTTCCACAAGGGGAGACAAGTCCCTCAGCGTCTGGCTTCCAGCTCTTTGGGCAGCTCAAAAACAACTCGCTCTGCACAGGGCTCTTAGAAGCCTACCGGGAACGTGTCTTACAAAGGCCTGTGAAACGCAGTTTCCTCCCAGGCCTGATCTCGCTGAAGTAGAACTTCTGCTCTGCCGTGTCCTAGATGTCCGTAGAGCTGCAAGGGACAAGGTCCTGCCTTATATGCTCAAGGGCAGACAGGCACCACAGCTTCCGGCTTCCAGCTCCTTGCGCAGCTAAGACACAGCTCGCTCTGCGCAGGGCTCTTCCAAGCCTAACGGGAGCATGTCTTACAAAGGCCTGTGAAACGCAGTTTCTTCCCTGGTCTGATCTCGCTGAAGTAGAAGTTCTGTTCTGCCGTGTCCTAGATGGCCCTAGAGCTGACAGGGACAAAGTCCTGCCTTGTGCCCTAAAGGGCAGACAGGCACCACAGCGTCCGGCTTCCAACTCTTTGGGCAGCTAAGAAACAACTCTCTCTGCACAGGGCTCTTACAAGCCTAGTGGGAGAATGACTTACAAAGGCCTGTGAGACACAGTTTCTTCCCAGGCCTGATCTCGCTGAAGTAGAACTTCTGCTCTGCCGTGTCCTACATGGGCCTAGAGCTGAAAGGTACAAAGTCTTGCCTTGTGTCCTCAAGGGCAGACAAGCCCCACAGCGTCGAGATTCCAGCTCTTTGGGCAGCTAAGAAACAACTCGCACTGCACTGGTGTTTTGCAGCCTACCGGGAGCATGTCTTACAAAGGCCTGTGAAACGCAGTTTCTTCCCAGGCGTGATCTCGCTGATGTAGAACTTCTGCTCTGCCGTGTCCTACATGACCCTAGAGCTGCAAGTCAAAAATTCCTGCCTTGTTTCCACAAGGGGAGACAAGTCCCTCAGCGTCCAGCTTCCAGCTCTTTCGGCAGCTAAGAAACAACTCGCTCTGCACTGGTGTTTACAGACTACCGGGAACATGTCTTACAAAGGCCAGTGAAACGCACTTTCTTTCCAGGCCTGATCTCACAGAAGTAGAACTTCTGCTCTGCCGTGTCCTACATGGGCCTAGAGCTGAAAGGGACAATGTCCTGCCTTGTGTCCTCAAGGGCAGACAGTCCCCACAGCGTCCGGCTTCCAGCTCTTTGGGCAACTTAGAAACAACTCGCTCTGCACATGGCTCTTACAAGCCTACCGGTAACATGTCTTACAAAGCCTGTGAAACGCAGTTTCTTCCCAGGCCTGATCTCGCTGAGGAAGAACTTCTGCTCTGCCGTGTCCTACATGGGCCTAGAACTGAAAGGGACAAAATCCTTCCTTGTGCCCTCAAGGGCAGACAGGCCCCACAGCGTCCGGCTTCCAGCTCTTTGGGCAGCTAGGAAACAAATCGCTCTACAATGGTGTTTTACAGCCTACCAGGGTCATGTCTTACAAAGGCCTGTGAAACGCAGTTTCTTCCCAGGCCTGATCTGGCTGAAGTAGAACTTCTGCTCTGCCGTGTCCTAGATGTCCCTAGAGCTGCAAGGGACAAGGTACTGCCTTGTGTCCTCAAGGGCAGACAGGCCACACAGCATCCAGCTTCCAGCGGTTTGGGAAGCTAAGAAACAGCTCTCTCTGCACAGGGCTTTTACAAGCCTACCGGGAGCATGCCTTACAAAGGCCTGTGAAACGCAGTTTCTTCCCAGGCCTGATCTGGCTGAAGTAGAACTTCTGCTCTGCCGTGTCCTACATGGGCCTAGAACTGAAAGGGACAAAATCCTTCCTTGTGTCCTCAAGGGCAGACAGGCTCCACAGCGTCCGGCTTCCAACTCTTTGGGCAGCTAAGAAACAATCTCTCTGCACAGGGCTCTTACAACCCTAGCGGGAACATGTCTTTCAGGGCCTTTTAAACGCAGTTTTTCCCAGGCCTGATCTCGCTGAAGTAGAACTTCTGCTCTGCCGTGTCCTACATGGGCCTAGAGCTCAAAGGGACAAAGTTCAGCCTTGCGTCCTCAAGGGCAGACAGGCCCCACAGCGTCCGGCTTCCAGCTCTTTGGGCGGCTTAGAAACAGCTCGCTCTGCACATGGCTCTTACAAGCCTGCCGGGAACATGTCTTACAAAGGCCTGTGAAACGCAGTTTTGTCCCAGGCCTGATATCGCTGAAGTAGAACTTCTGCTCTGCCATGTCCTACATGGGCCTAGAGTTGAAAGGGACATAGTCCTGCCTTGAGTCCTTGAGGGCAGACAGGCCCCACAGCTTCCGGCTTCCGGCTCTTTGGGCAGCTAAGAAACAACTCGCTCTGCACAGGGCTCTTACAAGCCTACCGGGAACATGTCTTACAAAGGCCTGGGTAACACAGTTTCTTCCCAGGCGTGATATCACTGAAGTTCATCTTCTGCTCTGCCGTGTCCTACATGAGCCTAGAGCTGCAAGTCACAAAGTCCTGCCTTGTTTCCACAAGGGGAGACAAGTCCCTCAGCGTCTGGCTTCCAGCTCTTTGGGCAGCTAAAAAACAACTCGCTCTGCACAGGGCTCTTAGAAGCCTACCGGGAACGTGTCTTACAAAGGCCTGTGAAATGCAGTTTCCTCCCAGGCCTGATCTCGCTGAAGTAGAACTTCTGCTCTGCCGTGTCCTAGATGTCCGTAGAGCTGCAAGGGACAAGGTCCTGCCTTATATGCTCAAGGGCAGACAGGCACCACAGCTTCCGGCTTCCAGCTCCTTGCGCAGCTAAGACACAGCTCGCTCTGCGCAGGGCTCTTCCAAGCCTAACGGGAGCATGTCTTACAAAGGCCTGTGAAACGCAGTTTCTTCCCTGGTCTGATCTCGCTGAAGTAGAAGTTCTGTTCTGCCGTGTCCTAGATGGCCCTAGAGCTGACAGGGACAAATCCTGCCTTGTGCCCTAAAGGGCAGACAGGCACCACAGCGTCCGGCTTCCAACTCTTTGGGCAGCTGAGAAACAACTCTCTCTGCACAGGGCTCTTACAAGCCTAGTGGGAGAATGACTTACAAAGGCCTTTGAGACACAGTTTCTTCCCAGGCCTGATCTCGCTGAAGTAGAACTTCTGCTCTGCCGTGTCCTACATGGGCCTAGAGCTGAAAGGTACAAAGTCCTGCCTTGTGTCCTCAAGGGCAGACAAGCCCCACAGCGTCGAGATTCCAGCTCTTTGGGCAGCTAAGAAACAACTCGCACTGCACTGTTGTTTTGCAGCCTACCGGGAGCATGTCTTACAAAGGCCTGTGAAACGCAGTTTCTTCCCAGGCGTGATCTCGCTGATGTAGAACTTCTGCTCTGCCGTGTCCTACATGACCCTAGAGCTGCAAGTCAAATATTCCTGCCTTGTTTCCACAAGGGGAGACAAGTCCCTCAGCGTCCAGCTTCCAGCTCTTTCGGCAGCTAAGAAACAACTCGCTCTGCACTGGTGTTTACAGACTACCGGGAACATGTGTTACAAAGGCCAGTGAAACGCACTTTCTTTCCAGGCCTGATCTCACAGAAGTAGAACTTCTGCTCTGCCGTGTCCTACATGGGCCTAGAGCTGAAAGGGACAATGTCCTGCCTTGTGTCCTCAAGGGCAGACAGTCCCCACATTGTCCGGCTTCCAGCTCTTTGGGCAACTTAGAAACAACTCGCTCTGCACATGGCTCTTACAAGCCTACCGGTAACATGGCTTACAAAGCCTGTGAAACGCAGTTTCTTCCCAGGCCTGATCTCGCTGAGGAAGAACTTCTGCTCTGCCGTGTCCTACATGGGCATAGAACTGAAAGGGACAAAATCCTTCCTTGTGCCCTCAAGGGCAGACAGGCCCCACAGCGTCCGGCTTCCAGCTCTTTGGGCAGCTAGGAAACAAATCGCTCTACAATGGTGTTTTACAGCCTACCAGGGTCATGTCTTACAAAGGCCTGTGAAACGCAGTTTCTTCCCAGGCCTGATCTGGCTGAAGTAGAACTTCTGCTCTGCCGTGTCCTACATGGGCCTAGAACTGAAAGGGACAAAATCCTTCCTTGTGTCCTCAAGGGCAGACAGGCTCCACAGCGTCCGGCTTCCAACTCTTTGGGCAGCTAAGAAACAATCTCTCTGCACAGGGCTCTTACAACCCTAGCGGGAACATGTCTTTCAGGGCCTTTTAAACGCAGTTTCTTCCCAGGCCTGATCTCGCTGAAGTAGAACTTCTGCTCTGCCGTGTCCTACATGGGCCTAGAGCTCAAAGGGACAAAGATCAGCCTTGCATCCTCAAGGGCAGACAGGCCCCACAGCTTCCGGCTTCCAGCTCTTTGGGCGGCTTGGAAACAGCTCGCTCTGCACATGGCTCTTACAAGCCTGCCGGGAACATGTCTTACAAAGGCCTGTGAAACGCAGTTTTGTCCCAGGCCTGATATCGCTGAAGTAGAACTTCTGCTCTGCCATGTCCTACATGGGCCTAGAGTTGAAAGGGACATAGTCCTGCCTTGAGTCCTTGAGGGCAGACAGGCCCCACAGCTTCCGGCTTCCGGCTCTTTGGGCAGCTAAGAAACAACTCGCTCTGCACAGGGCTCTTACAAGCCTACCGGGAACATGTCTTACAAAGGCCTGGGTAACACAGTTTCTTCCCAGGCGTGATATCACTGAAGTTCATCTTCTGCTCTGCCGTGTCCTACATGACCCTAGAGCTGCAAGTCACAAAGTCCTGCCTTGTTTCCACAAGGGGAGACAAGTCCCTCAGCGTCTGGCTTCCAGCTCTTTGGGCAGCTAAAAAACAACTCGCTCTGCACAGGGCTCTTAGAAGCCTACCGGGAACGTGTCTTACAAAGGCCTGTGAAACGCAGTTTCCTCCCAGGCCTGATCTCGCTGAAGTAGAACTTCTGCTCTGCCGTGTCCTAGATGTCCGTAGAGCTGCAAGGGACAAGGTCCTGCCTTATATGCTCAAGGGCAGACAGGCACCACAGCTTCCGGCTTCCAGCTCCTTGCGCAGCTAAGACACAGCTCGCTCTGCGCAGGGCTCTTCCAAGCCTAACGGGAGCATGTCTTACAAAGGCCTGTGAAACGCAGTTTCTTCCCTGGTCTGATCTCGCTGAAGTAGAAGTTCTGTTCTGCCGTGTCCTAGATGGCCCTAGAGCTGACAGGGACAAAGTCCTGCCTTGTGCCCTAAAGGGCAGACAGGCACCACAGCGTCCGGCTTCCAACTCTTTGGGCAGCTGAGAAACAACTCTCTCTGCACAGGGCTCTTACAAGCCTAGTGGGAGAATGACTTACAAAGGCCTTTGAGACACAGTTTCTTCCCAGGCCTGATCTCGCTGAAGTAGAACTTCTGCTCTGCCGTGTCCTACATGGGCCTAGAGCTGAAAGGTACAAAGTCCTGCCTTGTGTCCTCAAGGGCAGACAAGCCCCACAGCGTCGAGATTCCAGCTCTTTGGGCAGCTAAGAAACAACTCGCACTGCACTGGTGTTTTGCAGCCTACCGGGAGCATGTCTTACAAAGGCCTGTGAAACGCAGTTTCTTCCCAGGCGTGATCTCGCTGATGTAGAACTTCTGCTCTGCCGTGTCCTACATGACCCTAGAGCTGCAAGTCAAAAATTCCTGCCTTGTTTCCACAAGGGGAGACAAGTCCCTCAGCGTCCAGCTTCCAGCTCTTTCGGCAGCTAAGAAACAACTCGCTCTGCACTGGTGTTTACAGACTACCGGGAACATGTGTTACAAAGGCCAGTGAAACGCACTTTCTTTCCAGGCCTGATCTCACAGAAGTAGAACTTCTGCTCTGCCGTGTCCTACATGGGCCTAGAGCTGAAAGGGACAATGTCCTGCCTTGCGTCCTCAAGGGCAGACAGTCCCCACAGCGTCCGGCTTCCAGCTCTTTGGGCAACTTAGAAACAACTCGCTCTGCACATGGCTCTTACAAGCCTACCGGTAACATGTCTTACAAAGCCTGTGAAACGCAGTTTCTTCCCAGGCCTGATCTCGCTGAGGAAGAACTTCTGCTCTGCCGTGTCCTACATGGGCCTAGAACTGAAAGGGACAAAATCCTTCCTTGTGCCCTCAAGGGCAGACAGGCCCCACAGCGTCCGGCTTCCAGCTCTTTGGGCAGCTAGGAAACAAATCGCTCTACAATGGTGTTTTACAGCCTACCAGGGTCATGTCTTACAAAGGCCTGTGAAACGCAGTTTCTTCCCAGGCCTGATCTGGCTGAAGTAGAACTTCTGCTCTGCCGTGTCCTAGATGTCCCTAGAGCTGCAAGGGACAAGGTACTGCCTTGTGTCCTCAAGGGCAGACAGGCCACACAGCATCCGGCTTCCAGCGGTTTGGGAAGCTAAGAAACAGCTCTCTCTGCACAGGGCTTTTACAAGCCTATCGGGAGCATGCCTTACAAAGGCCTGTGAAACGCAGTTTCTTCCCAGGCCTGATCTGGCTGAAGTAGAACTTCTGCTCTGCCGTGTCCTACATGGGCCTAGAACTGAAAGGGACAAAATCCTTCCTTGTGTCCTCAAGGGCAGACAGGCTCCACAGCGTCCGGCTTCCAACTCTTTGGGCAGCTAAGAAACAATCTCTCTGCACAGGGCTCTTACAACCCTAGCGGGAACATGTCTTTCAGGGCCTTTTAAACGCAGTTTTTCCCAGGCCTGATCTCGCTGAAGTAGAACTTCTGCTCTGCCGTGTCCTACATGGGCCTAGAGCTCAAAGGGACAAAGTTCAGCCTTGCGTCCTCAAGGGCAGACAGGCCCCACAGCGTCCGGCTTCCAGCTCTTTGGGCGGCTTAGAAACAGCTCGCTCTGCACATGGCTCTTACAAGCCTGCCGGGAACATGTCTTACAAAGGCCTGTGAAACGCAGTTTTGTCCCAGGCCTGATATCGCTGAAGTAGAACTTCTGCTCTGCCATGTCCTACATGGGCCTAGAGTTGAAAGGGACATAGTCCTGCCTTGAGTCCTTGAGGGCAGACAGGCCCCACAGCTTCCGGCTTCCGGCTCTTTGGGCAGCTAAGAAACAACTCGCTCTGCACAGGGCTCTTACAAGCCTACCGGGAACATGTCTTACAAAGGCCTGGGTAACACAGTTTCTTCCCAGGCGTGATATCACTGAAGTTCATCTTCTGCTCTGCCGTGTCCTACATGACCCTAGAGCTGCAAGTCACAAAGTCCTGCCTTGTTTCCACAAGGGGAGACAAGTCCCTCAGCGTCTGGCTTCCAGCTCTTTGGGCAGCTAAAAAACAACTCGCTCTGCACAGGGCTCTTAGAAGCCTACCGGGAACGTGTCTTACAAAGGCCTGTGAAACGCAGTTTCCTCCCAGGCCTGATCTCGCTGAAGTAGAACTTCTGCTCTGCCGTGTCCTAGATGTCCGTAGAGCTGCAAGGGACAAGGTCCTGCCTTATATGCTCAAGGGCAGACAGGCACCACAGCTTCCGGCTTCCAGCTCCTTGCGCAGCTAAGACACAGCTCGCTCTGCGCAGGGCTCTTCCAAGCCTAACGGGAGCATGTCTTACAAAGGCCTGTGAAACGCAGTTTCTTCCCTGGTCTGATCTCGCTGAAGTAGAAGTTCTGTTCTGCCGTGTCCTAGATGGCCCTAGAGCTGACAGGGACAAAGTCCTGCCTTGTGCCCTAAAGGGCAGACAGGCACCACAGCGTCCGGCTTCCAACTCTTTGGGCAGCTAAGAAACAACTCTCTCTGCACAGGGCTCTTACAAGCCTAGTGGGAGAATGACTTACAAAGGCCTGTGAGACACAGTTTCTTCCCAGGCCTGATCTCGCTGAAGTAGAACTTCTGCTCTGCCGTGTCCTACATGGGCCTAGAGCTGAAAGGTACAAAGTCCTGCCTTGTGTCCTCAAGGGCAGACAAGCCCCACAGCGTCGAGATTCCAGCTCTTTGGGCAGCTAAGAAACAACTCGCACTGCACTGGTGTTTTGCAGCCTACCGGGAGCATGTCTTACAAAGGCCTGTGAAACGCAGTTTCTTCCCAGGCGTGATCTCGCTGATGTAGAACTTCTGCTCTGCCGTGTCCTACATGACCCTAGAGCTGCAAGTCAAAAATTCCTGCCTTGTTTCCACAAGGGGAGACAAGTCCCTCAGCGTCCAGCTTCCAGCTCTTTCGGCAGCTAAGAAACAACTCGCTCTGCACTGGTGTTTACAGACTACCGGGAACATGTCTTACAAAGGCCAGTGAAACGCACTTTCTTTCCAGGCCTGATCTCACAGAAGTAGAACTTCTGCTCTGCCGTGTCCTACATGGGCCTAGAGCTGAAAGGGACAATGTCCTGCCTTGTGTCCTCAAGGGCAGACAGTCCCCACAGCGTCCGGCTTCCAGCTCTTTGGGCAACTTAGAAACAACTCGCTCTGCACATGGCTCTTACAAGCCTACCGGTAACATGTCTTACAAAGCCTGTGAAACGCAGTTTCTTCCCAGGCCTGATCTCGCTGAGGAAGAACTTCTGCTCTGCCGTGTCCTACATGGGCCTAGAACTGAAAGGGACAAAATCCTTCCTTGTGCCCTCAAGGGCAGACAGGCCCCACAGCGTCCGGCTTCCAGCTCTTTGGGCAGCTAGGAAACAAATCGCTCTACAATGGTGTTTTACAGCCTACCAGGGTCATGTCTTACAAAGGCCTGTGAAACGCAGTTTCTTCCCAGGCCTGATCTGGCTGAAGTAGAACTTCTGCTCTGCCGTGTCCTAGATGTCCCTAGAGCTGCAAGGGACAAGGTACTGCCTTGTGTCCTCAAGGGCAGACAGGCCACACAGCATCCGGCTTCCAGCGGTTTGGGAAGCTAAGAAACAGCTCTCTCTGCACAGGGCTTTTACAAGCCTACCGGGAGCATGCCTTACAAAGGCCTGTGAAACGCAGTTTCTTCCCAGGCCTGATCTGGCTGAAGTAGAACTTCTGCTCTGCCGTGTCCTACATGGGCCTAGAACTGAAAGGGACAAAATCCTTCCTTGTGTCCTCAAGGGCAGACAGGCTCCACAGCGTCCGGCTTCCAACTCTTTGGGCAGCTAAGAAACAATCTCTCTGCACAGGGCTCTTACAACCCTAGCGGGAACATGTCTTTCAGGGCCTTTTAAACGCAGTTTTTCCCAGGCCTGATCTCGCTGAAGTAGAACTTCTGCTCTGCCGTGTCCTACATGGGCCTAGAGCTCAAAGGGACAAAGTTCAGCCTTGCGTCCTCAAGGGCAGACAGGCCCCACAGCGTCCGGCTTCCAGCTCTTTGGGCGGCTTAGAAACAGCTCGCTCTGCACATGGCTCTTACAAGCCTGCCGGGAACATGTCTTACAAAGGCCTGTGAAACGCAGTTTTGTCCCAGGCCTGATATCGCTGAAGTAGAACTTCTGCTCTGCCATGTCCTACATGGGCCTAGAGTTGAAAGGGACATAGTCCTGCCTTGAGTCCTTGAGGGCAGACAGGCCCCACAGCTTCGGGCTTCCGGCTCTTTGGGCAGCTAAGAAACAACTCGCTCTGCACAGGGCTCTTACAAGCCTACCGGGAACATGTCTTACAAAGGCCTGGGTAACACAGTTTCTTCCCAGGCGTGATATCACTGAAGTTCATCTTCTGCTCTGCCGTGTCCTACATGACCCTAGAGCTGCAAGTCACAAAGTCCTGCCTTGTTTCCACAAGGGGAGACAAGTCCCTCAGCGTCTGGCTTCCAGCTCTTTGGGCAGCTCAAAAACAACTCGCTCTGCACAGGGCTCTTAGAAGCCTACCGGGAACGTGTCTTACAAAGGCCTGTGAAACGCAGTTTCCTCCCAGGCCTGATCTCGCTGAAGTAGAACTTCTGCTCTGCCGTGTCCTAGATGTCCGTAGAGCTGCAAGGGACAAGGTCCTGCCTTATATGCTCAAGGGCAGACAGGCACCACAGCTTCCGGCTTCCAGCTCCTTGCGCAGCTAAGACACAGCTCGCTCTGCGCAGGGCTCTTCCAAGCCTAACGGGAGCATGTCTTACAAAGGCCTGTGAAACGCAGTTTCTTCCCTGGTCTGATCTCGCTGAAGTAGAAGTTCTGTTCTGCCGTGTCCTAGATGGCCCTAGAGCTGACAGGGACAAAGTCCTGCCTTGTGCCCTAAAGGGCAGACAGGCACCACAGCGTCCGGCTTCCAACTCTTTGGGCAGCTAAGAAACAACTCTCTCTGCACAGGGCTCTTACAAGCCTAGTGGGAGAATGACTTACAAAGGCCTGTGAGACACAGTTTCTTCCCAGGCCTGATCTCGCTGAAGTAGAACTTCTGCTCTGCCGTGTCCTACATGGGCCTAGAGCTGAAAGGTACAAAGTCTTGCCTTGTGTCCTCAAGGGCAGACAAGCCCCACAGCGTCGAGATTCCAGCTCTTTGGGCAGCTAAGAAACAACTCGCACTGCACTGGTGTTTTGCAGCCTACCGGGAGCATGTCTTACAAAGGCCTGTGAAACGCAGTTTCTTCCCAGGCGTGATCTCGCTGATGTAGAACTTCTGCTCTGCCGTGTCCTACATGACCCTAGAGCTGCAAGTCAAAAATTCCTGCCTTGTTTCCACAAGGGGAGACAAGTCCCTCAGCGTCCAGCTTCCAGCTCTTTCGGCAGCTAAGAAACAACTCGCTCTGCACTGGTGTTTACAGACTACCGGGAACATGTCTTACAAAGGCCAGTGAAACGCACTTTCTTTCCAGGCCTGATCTCACAGAAGTAGAACTTCTGCTCTGCCGTGTCCTACATGGGCCTAGAGCTGAAAGGGACAATGTCCTGCCTTGTGTCCTCAAGGGCAGACAGTCCCCACAGCGTCCGGCTTCCAGCTCTTTGGGCAACTTAGAAACAACTCGCTCTGCACATGGCTCTTACAAGCCTACCGGTAACATGTCTTACAAAGCCTGTGAAACGCAGTTTCTTCCCAGGCCTGATCTCGCTGAGGAAGAACTTCTGCTCTGCCGTGTCCTACATGGGCCTAGAACTGAAAGGGACAAAATCCTTCCTTGTGCCCTCAAGGGCAGACAGGCCCCACAGCGTCCGGCTTCCAGCTCTTTGGGCAGCTAGGAAACAAATCGCTCTACAATGGTGTTTTACAGCCTACCAGGGTCATGTCTTACAAAGGCCTGTGAAACGCAGTTTCTTCCCAGGCCTGATCTGGCTGAAGTAGAACTTCTGCTCTGCCGTGTCCTAGATGTCCCTAGAGCTGCAAGGGACAAGGTACTGCCTTGTGTCCTCAAGGGCAGACAGGCCACACAGCATCCGGCTTCCAGCGGTTTGGGAAGCTAAGAAACAGCTCTCTCTGCACAGGGCTTTTACAAGCCTACCGGGAGCATGCCTTACAAAGGCCTGTGAAACGCAGTTTCTTCCCAGGCCTGATCTGGCTGAAGTAGAACTTCTGCTCTGCCGTGTCCTACATGGGCCTAGAACTGAAAGGGACAAAATCCTTCCTTGTGTCCTCAAGGGCAGACAGGCTCCACAGCGTCCGGCTTCCAACTCTTTGGGCAGCTAAGAAACAATCTCTCTGCACAGGGCTCTTACAACCCTAGCGGGAACATGTCTTTCAGGGCCTTTTAAACGCAGTTTTTCCCAGGCCTGATCTCGCTGAAGTAGAACTTCTGCTCTGCCGTGTCCTACATGGGCCTAGAGCTCAAAGGGACAAAGTTCAGCCTTGCGTCCTCAAGGGCAGACAGGCCCCACAGCGTCCGGCTTCCAGCTCTTTGGGCGGCTTAGAAACAGCTCGCTCTGCACATGGCTCTTACAAGCCTGCCGGGAACATGTCTTACAAAGGCCTGTGAAACGCAGTTTTGTCCCAGGCCTGATATCGCTGAAGTAGAACTTCTGCTCTGCCATGTCCTACATGGGCCTAGAGTTGAAAGGGACATAGTCCTGCCTTGAGTCCTTGAGGGCAGACAGGCCCCACAGCTTCCGGCTTCCGGCTCTTTGGGCAGCTAAGAAACAACTCGCTCTGCACAGGGCTCTTACAAGCCTACCGGGAACATGTCTTACAAAGGCCTGGGTAACACAGTTTCTTCCCAGGCGTGATATCACTGAAGTTCATCTTCTGCTCTGCCGTGTCCTACATGACCCTAGAGCTGCAAGTCACAAAGTCCTGCCTTGTTTCCACAAGGGGAGACAAGTCCCTCAGCGTCTGGCTTCCAGCTCTTTGGGCAGCTAAAAAACAACTCGCTCTGCACAGGGCTCTTAGAAGCCTACCGGGAACGTGTCTTACAAAGGCCTGTGAAACGCAGTTTCCTCCCAGGCCTGATCTCGCTGAAGTAGAACTTCTGCTCTGCCGTGTCCTAGATGTCCGTAGAGCTGCAAGGGACAAGGTCCTGCCTTATATGCTCAAGGGCAGACAGGCACCACAGCTTCCGGCTTCCAGCTCCTTGCGCAGCTAAGACACAGCTCGCTCTGCGCAGGGCTCTTCCAAGCCTAACGGGAGCATGTCTTACAAAGGCCTGTGAAACGCAGTTTCTTCCCTGGTCTGATCTCGCTGAAGTAGAAGTTCTGTTCTGCCGTGTCCTAGATGGCCCTAGAGCTGACAGGGACAAATCCTGCCTTGTGCCCTAAAGGGCAGACAGGCACCACAGCGTCCGGCTTCCAACTCTTTGGGCAGCTGAGAAACAACTCTCTCTGCACAGGGCTCTTACAAGCCTAGTGGGAGAATGACTTACAAAGGCCTTTGAGACACAGTTTCTTCCCAGGCCTGATCTCGCTGAAGTAGAACTTCTGCTCTGCCGTGTCCTACATGGGCCTAGAGCTGAAAGGTACAAAGTCCTGCCTTGTGTCCTCAAGGGCAGACAAGCCCCACAGCGTCGAGATTCCAGCTCTTTGGGCAGCTAAGAAACAACTCGCACTGCACTGTTGTTTTGCAGCCTACCGGGAGCATGTCTTACAAAGGCCTGTGAAACGCAGTTTCTTCCCAGGCGTGATCTCGCTGATGTAGAACTTCTGCTCTGCCGTGTCCTACATGACCCTAGAGCTGCAAGTCAAAAATTCCTGCCTTGTTTCCACAAGGGGAGACAAGTCCCTCAGCGTCCAGCTTCCAGCTCTTTCGGCAGCTAAGAAACAACTCGCTCTGCACTGGTGTTTACAGACTACCGGGAACATGTGTTACAAAGGCCAGTGAAACGCACTTTCTTTCCAGGCCTGATCTCACAGAAGTAGAACTTCTGCTCTGCCGTGTCCTACATGGGCCTAGAGCTGAAAGGGACAATGTCCTGCCTTGTGTCCTCAAGGGCAGACAGTCCCCACATTGTCCGGCTTCCAGCTCTTTGGGCAACTTAGAAACAACTCGCTCTGCACATGGCTCTTACAAGCCTACCGGTAACATGGCTTACAAAGCCTGTGAAACGCAGTTTCTTCCCAGGCCTGATCTCGCTGAGGAAGAACTTCTGCTCTGCCGTGTCCTACATGGGCATAGAACTGAAAGGGACAAAATCCTTCCTTGTGCCCTCAAGGGCAGACAGGCCCCACAGCGTCCGGCTTCCAGCTCTTTGGGCAGCTAGGAAACAAATCGCTCTACAATGGTGTTTTACAGCCTACCAGGGTCATGTCTTACAAAGGCCTGTGAAACGCAGTTTCTTCCCAGGCCTGATCTGGCTGAAGTAGAACTTCTGCTCTGCCGTGTCCTACATGGGCCTAGAACTGAAAGGGACAAAATCCTTCCTTGTGTCCTCAAGGGCAGACAGGCTCCACAGCGTCCGGCTTCCAACTCTTTGGGCAGCTAAGAAACAATCTCTCTGCACAGGGCTCTTACAACCCTAGCGGGAACATGTCTTTCAGGGCCTTTTAAACGCAGTTTCTTCCCAGGCCTGATCTCGCTGAAGTAGAACTTCTGCTCTGCCGTGTCCTACATGGGCCTAGAGCTCAAAGGGACAAAGATCAGCCTTGCATCCTCAAGGGCAGACAGGCCCCACAGCTTCCGGCTTCCAGCTCTTTGGGCGGCTTGGAAACAGCTCGCTCTGCACATGGCTCTTACAAGCCTGCCGGGAACATGTCTTACAAAGGCCTGTGAAACGCAGTTTTGTCCCAGGCCTGATATCGCTGAAGTAGAACTTCTGCTCTGCCATGTCCTACATGGGCCTAGAGTTGAAAGGGACATAGTCCTGCCTTGAGTCCTTGAGGGCAGACAGGCCCCACAGCTTCCGGCTTCCGGCTCTTTGGGCAGCTAAGAAACAACTCGCTCTGCACAGGGCTCTTACAAGCCTACCGGGAACATGTCTTACAAAGGCCTGGGTAACACAGTTTCTTCCCAGGCGTGATATCACTGAAGTTCATCTTCTGCTCTGCCGTGTCCTACATGACCCTAGAGCTGCAAGTCACAAAGTCCTGCCTTGTTTCCACAAGGGGAGACAAGTCCCTCAGCGTCTGGCTTCCAGCTCTTTGGGCAGCTAAAAAACAACTCGCTCTGCACAGGGCTCTTAGAAGCCTACCGGGAACGTGTCTTACAAAGGCCTGTGAAACGCAGTTTCCTCCCAGGCCTGATCTCGCTGAAGTAGAACTTCTGCTCTGCCGTGTCCTAGATGTCCGTAGAGCTGCAAGGGACAAGGTCCTGCCTTATATGCTCAAGGGCAGACAGGCACCACAGCTTCCGGCTTCCAGCTCCTTGCGCAGCTAAGACACAGCTCGCTCTGCGCAGGGCTCTTCCAAGCCTAACGGGAGCATGTCTTACAAAGGCCTGTGAAACGCAGTTTCTTCCCTGGTCTGATCTCGCTGAAGTAGAAGTTCTGTTCTGCCGTGTCCTAGATGGCCCTAGAGCTGACAGGGACAAAGTCCTGCCTTGTGCCCTAAAGGGCAGACAGGCACCACAGCGTCCGGCTTCCAACTCTTTGGGCAGCTAAGAAACAACTCTCTCTGCACAGGGCTCTTACAAGCCTAGTGGGAGAATGACTTACAAAGGCCTTTGAGAAACAGTTTCTTCCCAGGCCTGATCTCGCTGAAGTAGAACTTCTGCTCTGCCGTGTCCTACATGGGCCTAGAGCTGAAAGGTACAAAGTCCTGCCTTGTGTCCTCAAGGGCAGACAAGCCCCACAGCGTCGAGATTCCAGCTCTTTGGGCAGCTAAGAAACAACTCGCACTGCACTGGTGTTTTGCAGCCTACCGGGAGCATGTCTTACAAAGGCCTGTGAAACGCAGTTTCTTCCCAGGCGTGATCTCGCTGATGTAGAACTTCTGCTCTGCCGTGTCCTACATGACCCTAGAGCTGCAAGTCAAAAATTCCTGCCTTGTTTCCACAAGGGGAGACAAGTCCCTCAGCGTCCAGCTTCCAGCTCTTTCGGCAGCTAAGAAACAACTCGCTCTGCACTGGTGTTTACAGACTACCGGGAACATGTCTTACAAAGGCCAGTGAAACGCACTTTCTTTCCAGGCCTGATCTCACAGAAGTAGAACTTCTGCTCTGCCGTGTCCTACATGGGCCTAGAGCTGAAAGGGACAATGTCCTGCCTTGTGTCCTCAAGGGCAGACAGTCCCCACAGCGTCCGGCTTCCAGCTCTTTGGGCAACTTAGAAACAACTCGCTCTGCACATGGCTCTTACAAGCCTACCGGTAACATGTCTTACAAAGCCTGTGAAACGCAGTTTCTTCCCAGGCCTGATCTCGCTGAGGAAGAACTTCTGCTCTGCCGTGTCCTACATGGGCCTAGAACTGAAAGGGACAAAATCCTTCCTTGTGCCCTCAAGGGCAGACAGGCCCCACAGCGTCCGGCTTCCAGCTCTTTGGGCAGCTAGGAAACAAATCGCTCTACAATGGTGTTTTACAGCCTACCAGGGTCATGTCTTACAAAGGCCTGTGAAACGCAGTTTCTTCCCAGGCCTGATCTGGCTGAAGTAGAACTTCTGCTCTGCCGTGTCCTAGATGTCCCTAGAGCTGCAAGGGACAAGGTACTGCCTTGTGTCCTCAAGGGCAGACAGGCCACACAGCATCCGGCTTCCAGCGGTTTGGGAAGCTAAGAAACAGCTCTCTCTGCACAGGGCTTTTACAAGCCTACCGGGAGCATGCCTTACAAAGGCCTGTGAAACGCAGTTTCTTCCCAGGCCTGATCTGGCTGAAGTAGAACTTCTGCTCTGCCGTGTCCTACATGGGCCTAGAACTGAAAGGGACAAAATCCTTCCTTGTGTCCTCAAGGGCAGACAGGCTCCACAGCGTCCGGCTTCCAACTCTTTGGGCAGCTAAGAAACAATCTCTCTGCACAGGGCTCTTACAACCCTAGCGGGAACATGTCTTTCAGGGCCTTTTAAACGCAGTTTCTTCCCAGGCCTGATCTCGCTGAAGTAGAACTTCTGCTCTGCCGTGTCCTACATGGGCCTAGAGCTGAAAGGTACAAAGTCCTGCCTTGTGTCCTCAAGGGCAGACAAGCCCCACAGCGTCGAGATTCCAGCTCTTTGGGCAGCTAAGAAACAACTCGCACTGCACTGGTGTTTTGCAGCCTACCGGGAGCATGTCTTACAAAGGCCTGTGAAACGCAGTTTCTTCCCAGGCGTGATCTCGCTGATGTAGAACTTCTGCTCTGCCGTGTCCTACATGACCCTAGAGCTGCAAGTCAAAAATTCCTGCCTTGTTTCCACAAGGGGAGACAAGTCCCTCAGCGTCCAGCTTCCAGCTCTTTCGGCAGCTAAGAAACAACTCGCTCTGCACTGGTGTTTACAGACTACCGGGAACATGTGTTACAAAGGCCAGTGAAATGCACTTTCTTTCCAGGCCTGATCTCACAGAAGTAGAACTTCTGCTCTGCCGTGTCCTACATGGGCCTAGAGCTGAAAGGGACAATGTCCTGCCTTGTGTCCTCAAGGGCAGACAGTCCCCACAGCGTCCGGCTTCCAGCTCTTTGGGCAACTTAGAAACAACTCGCTCTGCACATGGCTCTTACAAGCCTACCGGTAACATGTCTTACAGAGCCTGTGAAACGCAGTTTCTTCCCAGGCCTGATCTCGCTGAGGAAGAACTTCTGCTCTGCCGTGTCCTACATGGGCCTAGAACTGAAAGGGACAAAATCCTTCCTTGTGTCCTCAAGGGCAGACAGGCTCCACAGCGTCCGGCTTCCAGCTCTTTGGGCAGCTAGGAAACAAATCGCTCTACAATGGTGTTTTACAGCCTACCAGGGTCATGTCTTACAAAGGCCTGTGAAACGCAGTTTCTTCCCAGGCCTGATCTGGCTGAAGTAGAACTTCTGCTCTGCCGTGTCCTACATGGGCCTAGAACTGAAAGGGACAAAATCCTTCCTTGTGTCCTCAAGGGCAGACAGGCTCCACAGCGTCCGGCTTCCAACTCTTTGGGCAGCTAAGAAACAATCTCTCTGCACAGGGCTCTTACAACCCTAGCGGGAACATGTCTTTCAGGGCCTTTTAAACGCAGTTTTTTCCAGGCCTGATCTCGCTGAAGTAGAACTTCTGCTCTGCCGTGTCCTACATGGGCCTAGAGCTCAAAGGGACAAAGTTCAGCCTTGCGTCCTCAAGGGCAGACAGGCCCCACAGCGTCCGGCTTCCAGCTCTTTGGGCAACTTAGAAACAACTCGCTCTGCACATGGCTCTTACAAGCCTACCGGTAACATGTCTTACAAAGCCTGTGAAACGCAGTTTCTTCCCAGGCCTGATCTCGCTGAGGAAGAACTTCTGCTCTGCCGTGTCCTACATGGGCCTAGAACTGAAAGGGACAAAATCCTTCCTTGTGCCCTCAAGGGCAGACAGGCCCCACAGCGTCCGGCTTCCAGCTCTTTCGGCAGCTAGGAAACAAATCGCTCTACAATGGTGTTTTACAGCCTACCAGGGTCATGTCTTACAAAGGCCTGTGAAACGCAGTTTCTTCCCAGGCCTGATCTGGCTGAAGTAGAACTTCTGCTCTGCCGTGTCCTAGATGTCCCTAGAGCTGCAAGGGACAAGGTACTGCCTTGTGTCCTCAAGGGCAGACAGGCCACACAGCATCCGGCTTCCAGCGGTTTGGGAAGCTAAGAAACAGCTCTCTCTGCACAGGGCTTTTACAAGCCTACCGGGAGCATGCCTTACAAAGGCCTGTGAAACGCAGTTTCTTCCCAGGCCTGATCTGGCTGAAGTAGAACTTCTGCTCTGCCGTGTCCTACATGGGCCTAGAACTGAAAGGGACAAAATCCTTCCTTGTGTCCTCAAGGGCAGACAGGCTCCACAGCGTCCGGCTTCCAACTCTTTGGGCAGCTAAGAAACAATCTCTCTGCACAGGGCTCTTACAACCCTAGCGGGAACATGTCTTTCAGGGCCTTTTAAACGCAGTTTTTCCCAGGCCTGATCTCGCTGAAGTAGAACTTCTGCTCTGCCGTGTCCTACATGGGCCTAGAGCTCAAAGGGACAAAGTTCAGCCTTGCGTCCTCAAGGGCAGACAGGCCCCACAGCGTCCGGCTTCCAGCTCTTTGGGCGGCTTGGAAACAGCTCGCTCTGCACATGGCTCTTACAAGCCTGCCGGGAACATGTCTTACAAAGGCCTGTGAAACGCAGTTTTGTCCCAGGCCTGATATCGCTGAAGTAGAACTTCTGCTCTGCCATGTCCTACATGGGCCTAGAGTTGAAAGGGACATAGTCCTGCCTTGAGTCCTTGAGGGCAGACAGGCCCCACAGCTTCCGGCTTCTGGCTCTTTGGGCAGCTAAGAAACAACTCGCTCTGCACAGGGCTCTTACAAGCCTACCGGGAACATGTCTTACAAAGGCCTGGGTAACACAGTTTCTTCCCAGGCGTGATATCACTGAAGTTCATCTTCTGCTCTGCCGTGTCCTACATGACCCTAGAGCTGCAAGTCACAAAGTCCTGCCTTGTTTCCACAAGGGGAGACAAGTCCCTCAGCGTCTGGCTTCCAGCTCTTTGGGCAGCTAAAAAACAACTCGCTCTGCACAGGGCTCTTAGAAGCCTACCGGGAACGTGTCTTACAAAGGCCTGTGAAACGCAGTTTCCTCCCAGGCCTGATCTCGCTGAAGTAGAACTTCTGCTCTGCCGTGTCCTAGATGTCCGTAGAGCTGCAAGGGACAAGGTCCTGCCTTATATGCTCAAGGGCAGACAGGCACCACAGCTTCCGGCTTCCAGCTCCTTGCGCAGCTAAGACACAGCTCGCTCTGCGCAGGGCTCTTCCAAGCCTAACGGGAGCATGTCTTACAAAGGCCTGTGAAACGCAGTTTCTTCCCTGGTCTGATCTCGCTGAAGTAGAAGTTCTGTTCTGCCGTGTCCTAGATGGCCCTAGAGCTGACAGGGACAAAGTCCTGCCTTGTGCCCTAAAGGGCAGACAGGCACCACAGCGTCCGGCTTCCAACTCTTTGGGCAGCTAAGAAACAACTCTCTCTGCACAGGGCTCTTACAAGCCTAGTGGGAGAATGACTTACAAAGGCCTTTGAGACACAGTTTCTTCCCAGGCCTGATCTCGCTGAAGTAGAACTTCTGCTCTGCCGTGTCCTACATGGGCCTAGAGCTGAAAGGTACAAAGTCCTGCCTTGTGTCCTCAAGGGCAGACAAGCCCCACAGCGTCGAGATTCCAGCTCTTTGGGCAGCTAAGAAACAACTCGCACTGCACTGGTGTTTTGCAGCCTACCGGGAGCATGTCTTACAAAGGCCTGTGAAACGCAGTTTCTTCCCAGGCGTGATCTCGCTGATGTAGAACTTCTGCTCTGCCGTGTCCTACATGACCCTAGAGCTGCAAGTCAAAAATTCCTGCCTTGTTTCCACAAGGGGAGACAAGTCCCTCAGCGTCCAGCTTCCAGCTCTTTCGGCAGCTAAGAAACAACTCGCTCTGCACTGGTGTTTACAGACTACCGGGAACATGTCTTACAAAGGCCAGTGAAACGCACTTTCTTTCCAGGCCTGATCTCACAGAAGTAGAACTTCTGCTCTGCCGTGTCCTACATGGGCCTAGAGCTGAAAGGGACAATGTCCTGCCTTGTGTCCTCAAGGGCAGACAGTCCCCACAGCGTCCGGCTTCCAGCTCTTTGGGCAACTTAGAAACAACTCGCTCTGCACATGGCTCTTACAAGCCTACCGGTAACATGTCTTACAAAGCCTGTGAAACGCAGTTTCTTCCCAGGCCTGATCTCGCTGAGGAAGAACTTCTGCTCTGCCGTGTCCTACATGGGCCTAGAACTGAAAGGGACAAAATCCTTCCTTGTGCCCTCAAGGGCAGACAGGCCCCACAGCGTCCGGCTTCCAGCTCTTTGGGCAGCTAGGAAACAAATCGCTCTACAATGGTGTTTTACAGCCTACCAGGGTCATGTCTTACAAAGGCCTGTGAAACGCAGTTTCTTCCCAGGCCTGATCTGGCTGAAGTAGAACTTCTGCTCTGCCGTGTCCTAGATGTCCCTAGAGCTGCAAGGGACAAGGTACTGCCTTGTGTCCTCAAGGGCAGACAGGCCACACAGCATCCGGCTTCCAGCGGTTTGGGAAGCTAAGAAACAGCTCTCTCTGCACAGGGCTTTTACAAGCCTACCGGGAGCATGCCTTACAAAGGCCTGTGAAACGCAGTTTCTTCCCAGGCCTGATCTGGCTGAAGTAGAACTTCTGCTCTGCCGTGTCCTACATGGGCCTAGAACTGAAAGGGACAAAATCCTTCCTTGTGTCCTCAAGGGCAGACAGGCTCCACAGCGTCCGGCTTCCAACTCTTTGGGCAGCTAAGAAACAATCTCTCTGCACAGGGCTCTTACAACCCTAGCGGGAACATGTCTTTCAGGGCCTTTTAAACGCAGTTTTTCCCAGGCCTGATCTCGCTGAAGTAGAACTTCTGCTCTGCCGTGTCCTACATGGGCCTAGAGCTCAAAGGGACAAAGTTCAGCCTTGCGTCCTCAAGGGCAGACAGGCCCCACAGCGTCCGGCTTCCAGCTCTTTGGGCGGCTTAGAAACAGCTCGCTCTGCACATGGCTCTTACAAGCCTGCCGGGAACATGTCTTACAAAGGCCTGTGAAACGCAGTTTTGTCCCAGGCCTGATATCGCTGAAGTAGAACTTCTGCTCTGCCATGTCCTACATGGGCCTAGAGTTGAAAGGGACATAGTCCTGCCTTGAGTCCTTGAGGGCACACAGGCCCCACAGCTTCCGGCTTCCGGCTCTTTGGGCAGCTAAGAAACAACTCGCTCTGCACAGGGCTCTTACAAGCCTACCGGGAACATGTCTTACAAAGGCCTGGGTAACACAGTTTCTTCCCAGGCGTGATATCACTGAAGTTCATCTTCTGCTCTGCCGTGTCCTACATGACCCTAGAGCTGCAAGTCACAAAGTCCTGCCTTGTTTCCACAAGGGGAGACAAGTCCCTCAGCGTCTGGCTTCCAGCTCTTTGGGCAGCTAAAAAACAACTCGCTCTGCACAGGGCTCTTAGAAGCCTACCGGGAACGTGTCTTACAAAGGCCTGTGAAACGCAGTTTCCTCCCAGGCCTGATCTCGCTGAAGTAGAACTTCTGCTCTGCCGTGTCCTAGATGTCCGTAGAGCTGCAAGGGACAAGGTCCTGCCTTATATGCTCAAGGGCAGACAGGCACCACAGCTTCCGGCTTCCAGCTCCTTGCGCAGCTAAGACACAGCTCGCTCTGCGCAGGGCTCTTCCAAGCCTAACGGGAGCATGTCTTACAAAGGCCTGTGAAACGCAGTTTCTTCCCTGGTCTGATCTCACTGAAGTAGAAGTTCTGTTCTGCCGTGTCCTAGATGGCCCTAGAGCTGACAGGGACAAAGTCCTGCCTTGTGCCCTAAAGGGCAGACAGGCACCACAGCGTCCGGCTTCCAACTCTTTGGGCAGCTGAGAAACAACTCTCTCTGCACAGGGCTCTTACAAGCCTAGTGGGAGAATGACTTACAAAGGCCTTTGAGACACAGTTTCTTCCCAGGCCTGATCTCGCTGAAGTAGAACTTCTGCTCTGCCGTGTCCTACATGGGCCTAGAGCTGAAAGGTACAAAGTCCTGCCTTGTGTCCTCAAGGGCAGACAAGCCCCACAGCGTCGAGATTCCAGCTCTTTGGGCAGCTAAGAAACAACTCGCACTGCACTGGTGTTTTGCAGCCTACCGGGAGCATGTCTTACAAAGGCCTGTGAAACGCAGTTTCTTCCCAGGCGTGATCTCGCTGATGTAGAACTTCTGCTCTGCCGTGTCCTACATGACCCTAGAGCTGCAAGTCAAAAATTCCTGCCTTGTTTCCACAAGGGGAGACAAGTCCCTCAGCGTCCAGCTTCCAGCTCTTTCGGCAGCTAAGAAACAACTCGCTCTGCACTGGTGTTTACAGACTACCGGGAACATGTGTTACAAAGGCCAGTGAAACGCACTTTCTTTCCAGGCCTGATCTCACAGAAGTAGAACTTCTGCTCTGCCGTGTCCTACATGGGCCTAGAGCTGAAAGGGACAATGTCCTGCCTTGTGTCCTCAAGGGCTGACAGTCCCCACAGCGTCTGGCTTCCAGCTCTTTGGGCAACTTAGAAACAACTCGCTCTGCACATGGCTCTTACAAGCCTACCGGTAACATGTCTTACAAAGCCTGTGAAACGCAGTTTCTTCCCAGGCCTGATCTCGCTGAGGAAGAACTTCTGCTCTGCCGTGTCCTACATGGGCCTAGAACTGAAAGGGACAAAATCCTTCCTTGTGTCCTCAAGGGCAGACAGTCCCCACAGCGTCCGGCTTCCAGCTCTTTGGGCAACTTAGAAACAACTCGCTCTGCACATGGCTCTTACAAGCCTACCGGTAACATGTCTTATAAAGCCTGTGAAACGCAGTTTCTTCCCAGGCCTGATCTGGCTGAAGTAGAACTTCTGCTCTGCCGTGTCCTAGATGTCCCTAGAGCTGCAAGGGACAAGGTACTGCCTTGTGTCCTCAAGGGCAGACAGGCCACACAGCATCCGGCTTCCAGCGGTTTGGGAAGCTAAGAAACAGCTCTCTCTGCACAGGGCTTTTACAAGCCTACCGGGAGCATGCCTTACAAAGCCCTGTGAAACGCAGTTTCTTCCCAGGTCTGATGTGGCTGAAGTAGAACTTCTGCTCTGCCGTGTCCTACATGGGCCTAGAACTGAAAGGGACAAAATCCTTCCTTGTGTCCTCAAGGGCAGACAGGCCCCACAGCGTCCGGCTTCCAGCTCTTTGGGCAGCTACGAAACAAATCGCTCTACAATGGTGTTTTACAGCCTACCAGGGTCATGTCTTACAAAGGCCTGTGAAACGCAGTTTCTTCCCAGGCCTGATCTGGCTGAAGTAGAACTTCTGCTCTGCCGTGTCCTAGATGTCCCTAGAGCTGCAAGGGACAAGGTACTGCCTTGTGTCCTCAAGGGCAGACAGGCCACACAGCATCCGGCTTCCAGCGGTTTGGGAAGCTAAGAAACAGCTCTCTCTGCACAGGGCTTTTACAAGCCTACCGGGAGCA
The DNA here is from genome assembly GCF_041296235.1 of Equus asinus. Lineage (NCBI taxonomy): Eukaryota > Metazoa > Chordata > Mammalia > Perissodactyla > Equidae > Equus > Equus asinus. Next base: position 27,938,353 of record NC_091809.1, on the reverse strand, counting down.
TGCCTTACAAAGGCCTGTGAAACGCAGTTTCTTCCCAGGCCTGATCTGGCTGAAGTAGAACTTCTGCTCTGCCGTGTCCTACATGGGCCTAGAACTGAAAGGGACAAAATCCTTCCTTGTGTCCTCAAGGGCAGACAGGCTCCACAGCGTCCGGCTTCCAACTCTTTGGGCAGCTAAGAAACAATCTCTCTGCACAGGGCTCTTACAACCCTAGCGGGAACATGTCTTTCAGGGCCTTTTAAACGCAGTTTCTTCCCAGGCCTGATCTCGCTGAAGTAGAACTTCTGCTCTGCCGTGTCCTACATGGGCCTAGAGCTGAAAGGTACAAAGTCCTGCCTTGTGTCCTCAAGGGCAGACAAGCCCCACAGCGTCGAGATTCCAGCTCTTTGGGCAGCTAAGAAACAACTCGCACTGCACTGGTGTTTTGCAGCCTACCGGGAGCATGTCTTACAAAGGCCTGTGAAACGCAGTTTCTTCCCAGGCGTGATCTCGCTGATGTAGAACTTCTGCTCTGCCGTGTCCTACATGACCCTAGAGCTGCAAGTCAAAAATTCCTGCCTTGTTTCCACAAGGGGAGACAAGTCCCTCAGCGTCCAGCTTCCAGCTCTTTCGGCAGCTGAGAAACAACTCGTTCTGCACTGGTGTTTACAGACTACCGGGAACATGTCTTACAAAGGCCAGTGAAATGCACTTTCTTTCCAGGCCTGATCTCACAGAAGTAGAACTTCTGCTCTGCCGTGTCCTACATGGGCCTAGAGCTGAAAGGGACAATGTCCTGCCTTGTGTCCTCAAGGGCAGACAGTCCCCACAGCGTCCGGCTTCCAGCTCTTTGGGCAACTTAGAAACAACTCGCTCTGCACATGGCTCTTACAAGCCTACCGGTAACATGTCTTACAAAGCCTGTGAAACGCAGTTTCTTCCCAGGCCTGATCTCGCTGAGGAAGAACTTCTGCTCTGCCGTGTCCTACATGGGCCTAGAACTGAAAGGGACAAAATCCTTCCTTGTGCCCTCAAGGGCAGACAGGCCCCACAGCGTCCGGCTTCCAGCTCTTTGGGCAGCTAGGAAACAAATCGCTCTACAATGGTGTTTTACAGCCTACCAGGGTCATGTCTTACAAAGGCCTGTGAAACGCAGTTTCTTCCCAGGCCTGATCTGGCTGAAGTAGAACTTCTGCTCTGCCGTGTCCTAGATGTCCCTAGAGCTGCAAGGGACAAGGTACTGCCTTGTGTCCTCAAGGGCAGACAGGCCACACAGCATCCGGCTTCCAGCGGTTTGGGAAGCTAAGAAACAGCTCTCTCTGCACAGGGCTTTTACAAGCCTACCGGGAGCATGCCTTACAAAGGCCTGTGAAACGCAGTTTCTTCCCAGGCCTGATCTGGCTGAAGTAGAACTTCTGCTCTGCCGTGTCCTACATGGGCCTAGAACTGAAAGGGACAAAATCCTTCCTTGTGTCCTCAAGGGCAGACAGGCTCCACAGCGTCCGGCTTCCAACTCTTTGGGCAGCTAAGAAACAATCTCTCTGCACAGGGCTCTTACAACCCTAGCGGGAACATGTCTTTCAGGGCCTTTTAAACGCAGTTTCTTCCCAGGCCTGATCTCGCTGAAGTAGAATTCTGCTCTGCCGTGTCCTACATGGGCCTAGAGCTCAAAGGGACAAAGTTCAGCCTTGCGTCCTCAAGGGCAGACAGGCCCCACAGCGTCCGGCTTCCAGCTCTTTGGGCGGCTTGGAAACAGCTCGCTCTGCACATGGCTCTTACAAGCCTGCCGGGAACATGTCTTACAAAGGCCTGTGAAACACACTTTTGTCCCAGGCCTGATATCGCTGAAGTAGAACTTCTGCTCTGCCATGTCCTACATGGGCCTAGAGTTGAAAGGGACATAGTCCTGCCTTGAGTCCTTGAGGGCAGACAGGCCCCACAGCTTCCGGCTTCCGGCTCTTTGGGCAGCTAAGAAACAACTCGCTCTGCACAGGGCTCTTACAAGCCTACCGGGAACATGTCTTACAAAGGCCTGGGTAACACAGTTTCTTCCCAGGCGTGATATCACTGAAGTTCATCTTCTGCTCTGCCGTGTCCTACATGACCCTAGAGCTGCAAGTCACAAAGTCCTGCCTTGTTTCCACAAGGGGAGACAAGTCCCTCAGCGTCTGGCTTCCAGCTCTTTGGGCAGCTAAAAAACAACTCGCTCTGCACAGGGCTCTTAGAAGCCTACCGGGAACGTGTCTTACAAAGGCCTGTGAAACGCAGTTTCCTCCCAGGCCTGATCTCGCTGAAGTAGAACTTCTGCTCTGCCGTGTCCTAGATGTCCGTAGAGCTGCAAGGGACAAGGTCCTGCCTTATATGCTCAAGGGCAGACAGGCACCACAGCTTCCGGCTTCCAGCTCCTTGCGCAGCTAAGACACAGCTCGCTCTGCGCAGGGCTCTTCCAAGCCTAACGGGAGCATGTCTTACAAAGGCCTGTGAAACGCAGTTTCTTCCCTGGTCTGATCTCGCTGAAGTAGAAGTTCTGTTCTGCCGTGTCCTAGATGGCCCTAGAGCTGACAGGGACAAAGTCCTGCCTTGTGCCCTAAAGGGCAGACAGGCACCACAGCGTCCGGCTTCCAACTCTTTGGGCAGCTGAGAAACAACTCTCTCTGCACAGGGCTCTTACAAGCCTAGTGGGAGAATGACTTACAAAGGCCTTTGAGACACAGTTTCTTCCCAGGCCTGATCTCGCTGAAGTAGAACTTCTGCTCTGCCGTGTCCTACATGGGCCTAGAGCTGAAAGGTACAAAGTCCTGCCTTGTGTCCTCAAGGGCAGACAAGCCCCACAGCGTCGAGATTCCAGCTCTTTGGGCAGCTAAGAAACAACTCGCACTGCACTGGTGTTTTGCAGCCTACCGGGAGCATGTCTTACAAAGGCCTGTGAAACGCAGTTTCTTCCCAGGCGTGATCTCGCTGATGTAGAACTTCTGCTCTGCCGTGTCCTACATGACCCTAGAGCTGCAAGTCAAAAATTCCTGCCTTGTTTCCACAAGGGGAGACAAGTCCCTCAGCGTCCAGCTTCCAGCTCTTTCGGCAGCTAAGAAACAACTCGCTCTGCACTGGTGTTTACAGACTACCGGGAACATGTCTTACAAAGGCCAGTGAAACGCACTTTCTTTCCAGGCCTGATCTCACAGAAGTAGAACTTCTGCTCTGCCGTGTCCTACATGGGCCTAGAGCTGAAAGGGACAATGTCCTGCCTTGTGTCCTCAAGGGCAGACAGTCCCCACAGCGTCCGGCTTCCAGCTCTTTGGGCAACTTAGAAACAACTCGCTCTGCACATGGCTCTTACAAGCCTACCGGTAACATGTCTTACAAAGCCTGTGAAACGCAGTTTCTTCCCAGGCCTGATCTCGCTGAGGAAGAACTTCTGCTCTGCCGTGTCCTACATGGGCCTAGAACTGAAAGGGACAAAATCCTTCCTTGTGCCCTCAAGGGCAGACAGGCCCCACAGCGTCCGGCTTCCAGCTCTTTGGGCAGCTAGGAAACAAATCGCTCTACAATGGTGTTTTACAGCCTACCAGGAACATGTCTTACAAAGGCCTGTGAAACGCAGTTTCTTCCCAGGCCTGATCTGGCTGAAGTAGAACTTCTGCTCTGCCGTGTCCTAGATGTCCCTAGAGCTGCAAGGGACAAGGTACTGCCTTGTGTCCTCAAGGGCAGACAGGCCACACAGCATCCGGCTTCCAGCGGTTTGGGAAGCTAAGAAACAGCTCTCTCTGCACAGGGCTTTTACAAGCCTACCGGGAGCATGCCTTACAAAGGCCTGTGAAACGCAGTTTCTTCCCAGGCCTGATCTGGCTGAAGTAGAACTTCTGCTCTGCCGTGTCCTACATGGGCCTAGAACTGAAAGGGACAAAATCCTTCCTTGTGTCCTCAAGGGCAGACAGGCTCCACAGCGTCCGGCTTCCAACTCTTTGGGCAGCTAAGAAACAATCTCTCTGCACAGGGCTCTTACAACCCTAGCGGGAACATGTCTTTCAGGGCCTTTTAAACGCAGTTTTTCCCAGGCCTGATCTCGCTGAAGTAGAACTTCTGCTCTGCCGTGTCCTACATGGGCCTAGAGCTCAAAGGGACAAAGTTCAGCCTTGCGTCCTCAAGGGCAGACAGGCCCCACAGCGTCCGGCTTCCAGCTCTTTGGGCGGCTTAGAAACAGCTCGCTCTGCACATGGCTCTTACAAGCCTGCCGGGAACATGTCTTACAAAGGCCTGTGAAACGCAGTTTTGTCCCAGGCCTGATATCGCTGAAGTAGAACTTCTGCTCTGCCATGTCCTACATGGGCCTAGAGTTGAAAGGGACATAGTCCTGCCTTGAGTCCTTGAGGGCAGACAGGCCCCACAGCTTCGGGCTTCCGGCTCTTTGGGCAGCTAAGAAACAACTCGCTCTGCACAGGGCTCTTACAAGCCTACCGGGAACATGTCTTACAAAGGCCTGGGTAACACAGTTTCTTCCCAGGCGTGATATCACTGAAGTTCATCTTCTGCTCTGCCGTGTCCTACATGACCCTAGAGCTGCAAGTCACAAAGTCCTGCCTTGTTTCCACAAGGGGAGACAAGTCCCTCAGCGTCTGGCTTCCAGCTCTTTGGGCAGCTAAAAAACAACTCGCTCTGCACAGGGCTCTTAGAAGCCTACCGGGAACGTGTCTTACAAAGGCCTGTGAAACGCAGTTTCCTCCCAGGCCTGATCTCGCTGAAGTAGAACTTCTGCTCTGCCGTGTCCTAGATGTCCGTAGAGCTGCAAGGGACAAGGTCCTGCCTTATATGCTCAAGGGCAGACAGGCACCACAGCTTCCGGCTTCCAGCTCCTTGCGCAGCTAAGACACAGCTCGCTCTGCGCAGGGCTCTTCCAAGCCTAACGGGAGCATGTCTTACAAAGGCCTGTGAAACGCAGTTTCTTCCCTGGTCTGATCTCGCTGAAGTAGAAGTTCTGTTCTGCCGTGTCCTAGATGGCCCTAGAGCTGACAGGGACAAAGTCCTGCCTTGTGCCCTAAAGGGCAGACAGGCACCACAGCGTCCGGCTTCCAACTCTTTGGGCAGCTGAGAAACAACTCTCTCTGCACAGGGCTCTTACAAGCCTAGTGGGAGAATGACTTACAAAGGCCTTTGAGACACAGTTTCTTCCCAGGCCTGATCTCGCTGAAGTAGAACTTCTGCTCTGCCGTGTCCTACATGGGCCTAGAGCTGAAAGGTACAAAGTCCTGCCTTGTGTCCTCAAGGGCAGACAAGCCCCACAGCGTCGAGATTCCAGCTCTTTGGGCAGCTAAGAAACAACTCGCACTGCACTGGTGTTTTGCAGCCTACCGGGAGCATGTCTTACAAAGGCCTGTGAAACGCAGTTTCTTCCCAGGCGTGATCTCGCTGATGTAGAACTTCTGCTCTGCCGTGTCCTACATGACCCTAGAGCTGCAAGTCAAAAATTCCTGCCTTGTTTCCACAAGGGGAGACAAGTCCCTCAGCGTCCAGCTTCCAGCTCTTTCGGCAGCTAAGAAACAACTCGCTCTGCACTGGTGTTTACAGACTACCGGGAACATGTGTTACAAAGGCCAGTGAAACGCACTTTCTTTCCAGGCCTGATCTCACAGAAGTAGAACTTCTGCTCTGCCGTGTCCTACATGGGCCTAGAGCTGAAAGGGACAATGTCCTGCCTTGTGTCCTCAAGGGCAGACAGTCCCCACAGCGTCCGGCTTCCAGCTCTTTGGGCAACTTAGAAACAACTCGCTCTGCACATGGCTCTTACAAGCCTACCGGTAACATGTCTTACAAAGCCTGTGAAACGCAGTTTCTTCCCAGGCCTGATCTCGCTGAGGAAGAACTTCTGCTCTGCCGTGTCCTACATGGGCCTAGAACTGAAAGGGACAAAATCCTTCCTTGTGCCCTCAAGGGCAGACAGGCCCCACAGCGTCCGGCTTCCAGCTCTTTGGGCAGCTAGGAAACAAATCGCTCTACAATGGTGTTTTACAGCCTACCAGGAACATGTCTTACAAAGGCCTGTGAAACGCAGTTTCTTCCCAGGCCTGATCTGGCTGAAGTAGAACTTCTGCTCTGCCGTGTCCTAGATGTCCCTAGAGCTGCAAGGGACAAGGTACTGCCTTGTGTCCTCAAGGGCAGACAGGCCACACAGCATCCGGCTTCCAGCGGTTTGGGAAGCTAAGAAACAGCTCTCTCTGCACAGGGCTTTTACAAGCCTACCGGGAGCATGCCTTACAAAGGCCTGTGAAACGCAGTTTCTTCCCAGGCCTGATCTGGCTGAAGTAGAACTTCTGCTCTGCCGTGTCCTACATGGGCCTAGAACTGAAAGGGACAAAATCCTTCCTTGTGTCCTCAAGGGCAGACAGGCTCCACAGCGTCCGGCTTCCAACTCTTTGGGCAGCTAAGAAACAATCTCTCTGCACAGGGCTCTTACAACCCTAGCGGGAACATGTCTTTCAGGGCCTTTTAAACGCAGTTTTTCCCAGGCCTGATCTCGCTGAAGTAGAACTTCTGATCTGCCGTGTCCTACATGGGCCTAGAGCTCAAAGGGACAAAGTTCAGCCTTGCGTCCTCAAGGGCAGACAGGCCCCACAGCGTCCGGCTTCCAGCTCTTTGGGCGGCTTGGAAACAGCTCGCTCTGCACATGGCTCTTACAAGCCTGCCGGGAACATGTCTTACAAAGGCCTGTGAAACGCAGTTTTGTCCCAGGCCTGATATCGCTGAAGTAGAACTTCTGCTCTGCCATGTCCTACATGGGCCTAGAGTTGAAAGGGACATAGTCCTGCCTTGAGTCCTTGAGGGCACACAGGCCCCACAGCTTCCGGCTTCCGGCTCTTTGGGCAGCTAAGAAACAACTCGCTCTGCACAGGGCTCTTACAAGCCTACCGGGAACATGTCTTACAAAGGCCTGGGTAACACAGTTTCTTCCCAGGCGTGATATCACTGAAGTTCATCTTCTGCTCTGCCGTGTCCTACATGACCCTAGAGCTGCAAGTCACAAAGTCCTGCCTTGTTTCCACAAGGGGAGACAAGTCCCTCAGCGTCTGGCTTCCAGCTCTTTGGGCAGCTAAAAAACAACTCGCTCTGCACAGGGCTCTTAGAAGCCTACCGGGAACGTGTCTTACAAAGGCCTGTGAAACGCAGTTTCCTCCCAGGCCTGATCTCGCTGAAGTAGAACTTCTGCTCTGCCGTGTCCTAGATGTCCGTAGAGCTGCAAGGGACAAGGTCCTGCCTTATATGCTCAAGGGCAGACAGGCACCACAGCTTCCGGCTTCCAGCTCCTTGCGCAGCTAAGACACAGCTCGCTCTGCGCAGGGCTCTTCCAAGCCTAACGGGAGCATGTCTTACAAAGGCCTGTGAAACGCAGTTTCTTCCCTGGTCTGATCTCGCTGAAGTAGAAGTTCTGTTCTGCCGTGTCCTAGATGGCCCTAGAGCTGACAGGGACAAAGTCCTGCCTTGTGCCCTAAAGGGCAGACAGGCACCACAGCGTCCGGCTTCCAACTCTTTGGGCAGCTAAGAAACAACTCTCTCTGCACAGGGCTCTTACAAGCCTAGTGGGAGAATGACTTACAAAGGCCTTTGAGACACAGTTTCTTCCCAGGCCTGATCTCGCTGAAGTAGAACTTCTGCTCTGCCGTGTCCTACATGGGCCTAGAGCTGAAAGGTACAAAGTCCTGCCTTGTGTCCTCAAGGGCAGACAAGCCCCACAGCGTCGAGATTCCAGCTCTTTGGGCAGCTAAGAAACAACTCGCACTGCACTGGTGTTTTGCAGCCTACCGGGAGCATGACTTACAAAGGCCTGTGAAACGCAGTTTCTTCCCAGGCGTGATCTCGCTGATGTAGAACTTCTGCTCTGCCGTGTCCTACATGACCCTAGAGCTGCAAGTCAAAAATTCCTGCCTTGTTTCCACAAGGGGAGACAAGTCCCTCAGCGTCCAGCTTCCAGCTCTTTCGGCAGCTAAGAAACAACTCGCTCTGCACTGGTGTTTACAGACTACCGGGAACATGTGTTACAAAGGCCAGTGAAACGCACTTTCTTTCCAGGCCTGATCTCACAGAAGTAGAACTTCTGCTCTGCCGTGTCCTACATGGGCCTAGAGCTGAAAGGGACAATGTCCTGCCTTGTGTCCTCAAGGGCTGACAGTCCCCACAGCGTCTGGCTTCCAGCTCTTTGGGCAACTTAGAAACAACTCGCTCTGCACATGGCTCTTACAAGCCTACCGGTAACATGTCTTACAAAGCCTGTGAAACGCAGTTTCTTCCCAGGCCTGATCTCGCTGAGGAAGAACTTCTGCTCTGCCGTGTCCTACATGGGCCTAGAACTGAAAGGGACAAAATCCTTCCTTGTGTCCTCAAGGGCAGACAGTCCCCACAGCGTCCGGCTTCCAGCTCTTTGGGCAACTTAGAAACAACTCGCTCTGCACATGGCTCTTACAAGCCTACCGGTAACATGTCTTATAAAGCCTGTGAAACGCAGTTTCTTCCCAGGCCTGATCTGGCTGAAGTAGAACTTCTGCTCTGCCGTGTCCTAGATGTCCCTAGAGCTGCAAGGGACAAGGTACTGCCTTGTGTCCTCAAGGGCAGACAGGCCACACAGCATCCGGCTTCCAGCGGTTTGGGAAGCTAAGAAACAGCTCTCTCTGCACAGGGCTTTTACAAGCCTACCGGGAGCATGCCTTGCAAAGCCCTGTGAAACGCAGTTTCTTCCCAGGTCTGATGTGGCTGAAGTAGAACTTCTGCTCTGCCGTGTCCTACATGGGCCTAGAACTGAAAGGGACAAAATCCTTCCTTGTGTCCTCAAGGGCAGACAGGCCCCACAGCGTCCGGCTTCCAGCTCTTTGGGCAGCTACGAAACAAATCGCTCTACAATGGTGTTTTACAGCCTACCAGGGTCATGTCTTACAAAGGCCTGTGAAACGCAGTTTCTTCCCAGGCCTGATCTGGCTGAAGTAGAACTTCTGCTCTGCCGTGTCCTAGATGTCCCTAGAGCTGCAAGGGACAAGGTACTGCCTTGTGTCCTCAAGGGCAGACAGGCCACACAGCATCCGGCTTCCAGCGGTTTGGGAAGCTAAGAAACAGCTCTCTCTGCACAGGGCTTTTACAAGCCTACCGGGAGCATGCCTTACAAAGGCCTGTGAAACGCAGTTTCTTCCCAGGCCTGATCTGGCTGAAGTAGAACTTCTGCTCTGCCGTGTCCTACATGGGCCTAGAACTGAAAGGGACAAAATCCTTCCTTGTGTCCTCAAGGGCAGACAGGCTCCACAGCGTCCGGCTTCCAACTCTTTGGGCAGCTAAGAAACAATCTCTCTGCACAGGGCTCTTACAACCCTAGCGGGAACATGTCTTTCAGGGCCTTTTAAACGCAGTTTCTTCCCAGGCCTGATCTCGCTGAAGTAGAACTTCTGCTCTGCCGTGTCCTACATGGGCCTAGAGCTGAAAGGTACAAAGTCCTGCCTTGTGTCCTCAAGGGCAGACAAGCCCCACAGCGTCGAGATTCCAGCTCTTTGGGCAGCTAAGAAACAACTCGCACTGCACTGGTGTTTTGCAGCCTACCGGGAGCATGTCTTACAAAGGCCTGTGAAACGCAGTTTCTTCCCAGGCGTGATCTCGCTGATGTAGAACTTCTGCTCTGCCGTGTCCTACATGACCCTAGAGCTGCAAGTCAAAAATTCCTGCCTTGTTTCCACAAGGGGAGACAAGTCCCTCAGCGTCCAGCTTCCAGCTCTTTCGGCAGCTAAGAAACAACTCGCTCTGCACTGGTGTTTACAGACTACCGGGAACATGTCTTACAAAGGCCAGTGAAATGCACTTTCTTTCCAGGCCTGATCTCACAGAAGTAGAACTTCTGCTCTGCCGTGTCCTACATGGGCCTAGAGCTGAAAGGGACAATGTCCTGCCTTGTGTCCTCAAGGGCAGACAGTCCCCACAGCGTCCGGCTTCCAGCTCTTTGGGCAACTTAGAAACAACTCGCTCTGCACATGGCTCTTACAAGCCTACCGGTAACATGTCTTACAAAGCCTGTGAAACGCAGTTTCTTCCCAGGCCTGATCTCGCTGAGGAAGAACTTCTGCTCTGCCGTGTCCTACATGGGCCTAGAACTGAAAGGGACAAAATCCTTCCTTGTGTCCTCAAGGGCAGACAGGCCCCACAGCGTCCGGCTTCCAGCTCTTTGGGCAGCTAGGAAACAAATCGCTCTACAATGGTGTTTTACAGCCTACCAGGGTCATGTCTTACAAAGGCCTGTGAATCGCAGTTTCTTCCCAGGCCTGATCTGGCTGAAGTAGAACTTCTGCTCTGCCGTGTCCTAGATGTCCCTAGAGCTGCAAGGGACAAGGTACTGCCTTGTGTCCTCAAGGGCAGACAGGCCACACAGCATCCGGCTTCCAGCGGTTTGGGAAGCTAAGAAACAGCTCTCTCTGCACAGGGCTTTTACAAGCTTACCGGGAGCATGCCTTACAAAGGCATGTGAAACGCAGTTTCTTCCCAGGCCTGATCTGGCTGAAGTAGAACTTCTGCTCTGCCGTGTCCTACATGGGCCTAGAACTGAAAGGGACAAAATCCTTCCTTGTGTCCTCAAGGGCAGACAGGCTCCACAGCGTCCGGCTTCCAACTCTTTGGGCAGCTAAGAAACAATCTCTCTGCACAGGGCTCTTACAACCCTAGCGGGAACATGTCTTTCAGGGCCTTTTAAACGCAGTTTCTTCCCAGGCCTGATCTCGCTGAAGTAGAACTTCTGCTCTGCCGTGTCCTACATGGGCCTAGAGCTGAAAGGTACAAAGTCCTGCCTTGTGTCCTCAAGGGCAGACAAGCCCCACAGCGTCGAGATTCCAGCTCTTTGGGCAGCTAAGAAACAACTCGCACTGCACTGGTGTTTTGCAGCCTACCGGGAGCATGTCTTACAAAGGCCTGTGAAACGCAGTTTCTTCCCAGGCGTGATCTCGCTGATGTAGAACTTCTGCTCTGCCGTGTCCTACATGACCCTAGAGCTGCAAGTCAAAAATTCCTGCCTTGTTTCCACAAGGGGAGACAAGTCCCTCAGCGTCCAGCTTCCAGCTCTTTCGGCAGCTAAGAAACAACTCGCTCTGCACTGGTGTTTACAGACTACCGGGAACATGTCTTACAAAGGCCAGTGAAATGCACTTTCTTTCCAGGCCTGATCTCACAGAAGTAGAACTTCTGCTCTGCCGTGTCCTACATGGGCCTAGAGCTGAAAGGGACAATGTCCTGCCTTGTGTCCTCAAGGGCAGACAGTCCCCACAGCGTCCGGCTTCCAGCTCTTTGGGCAACTTAGAAACAACTCGCTCTGCACATGGCTCTTACAAGCCTACCGGTAACATGTCTTACAAAGCCTGTGAAACGCAGTTTCTTCCCAGGCCTGATCTCGCTGAGGAAGAACTTCTGCTCTGCCGTGTCCTACATGGGCCTAGAACTGAAAGGGACAAAATCCTTCCTTGTGCCCTCAAGGGCAGACAGGCCCCACAGCGTCCGGCTTCCAGCTCTTTGGGCAGCTAGGAAACAAATCGCTCTACAATGGTGTTTTACAGCCTACCAGGGTCATGTCTTACAAAGGCCTGTGAAACGCAGTTTCTTCCCAGGCCTGATCTGGCTGAAGTAGAACTTCTGCTCTGCCGTGTCCTAGATGTCCCTAGAGCTGCAAGGGACAAGGTACTGCCTTGTGTCCTCAAGGGCAGACAGGCCACACAGCATCCGGCTTCCAGCGGTTTGGGAAGCTAAGAAACAGCTCTCTCTGCACAGGGCTTTTACAAGCCTACCGGGAGCATGCCTTACAAAGGCCTGTGAAACGCAGTTTCTTCCCAGGCCTGATCTGGCTGAAGTAGAACTTCTGCTCTGCCGTGTCCTACATGGGCCTAGAACTGAAAGGGACAAAATCCTTCCTTGTGTCCTCAAGGGCAGACAGGCTCCACAGCGTCCGGCTTCCAACTCTTTGGGCAGCTAAGAAACAATCTCTCTGCACAGGGCTCTTACAACCCTAGCGGGAACATGTCTTTCAGGGCCTTTTAAACGCAGTTTCTTCCCAGGCCTGATCTCGCTGAAGTAGAACTTCTGCTCTGCCGTGTCCTACATGGGCCTAGAGCTCAAAGGGACAAAGTTCAGCCTTGCGTCCTCAAGGGCAGACAGGCCCCACAGCGTCCGGCTTCCAGCTCTTTGGGCGGCTTGGAAACAGCTCGCTCTGCACATGGCTCTTACAAGCCTGCCGGGAACATGTCTTACAAAGGCCTGTGAAACGCAGTTTTGTCCCAGGCCTGATATCGCTGAAGTAGAACTTCTGCTCTGCCATGTCCTACATGGGCCTAGAGTTGAAAGGGACATAGTCCTGCCTTGAGTCCTTGAGGGCACACAGGCCCCACAGCTTCCGGCTTCCGGCTCTTTGGGCAGCTAAGAAACAACTCGCTCTGCACAGGGCTCTTACAAGCCTACCGGGAACATGTCTTACAAAGGCCTGGGTAACACAGTTTCTTCCCAGGCGTGATATCACTGAAGTTCATCTTCTGCTCTGCCGTGTCCTACATGACCCTAGAGCTGCAAGTCACAAAGTCCTGCCTTGTTTCCACAAGGGGAGACAAGTCCCTCAGCGTCTGGCTTCCAGCTCTTTGGGCAGCTAAAAAACAACTCGCTCTGCACAGGGCTCTTAGAAGCCTACCGGGAACGTGTCTTACAAAGGCCTGTGAAACGCAGTTTCCTCCCAGGCCTGATCTCGCTGAAGTAGAACTTCTGCTCTGCCGTGTCCTAGATGTCCGTAGAGCTGCAAGGGACAAGGTCCTGCCTTATATGCTCAAGGGCAGACAGGCACCACAGCTTCCGGCTTCCAGCTCCTTGCGCAGCTAAGACACAGCTCGCTCTGCGCAGGGCTCTTCCAAGCCTAACGGGAGCATGTCTTACAAAGGCCTGTGAAACGCAGTTTCTTCCCTGGTCTGATCTCGCTGAAGTAGAAGTTCTGTTCTGCCGTGTCCTAGATGGCCCTAGAGCTGACAGGGACAAAGTCCTGCCTTGTGCCCTAAAGGGCAGACAGGCACCACAGCGTCCGGCTTCCAACTCTTTGGGCAGCTGAGAAACAACTCTCTCTGCACAGGGCTCTTACAAGCCTAGTGGGAGAATGACTTACAAAGGCCTTTGAGACACAGTTTCTTCCCAGGCCTGATCTCGCTGAAGTAGAACTTCTGCTCTGCCGTGTCCTACATGGGCCTAGAGCTGAAAGGTACAAAGTCCTGCCTTGTGTCCTCAAGGGCAGACAAGCCCCACAGCGTCGAGATTCCAGCTCTTTGGGCAGCTAAGAAACAACTCGCACTGCACTGGTGTTTTGCAGCCTACCGGGAGCATGTCTTACAAAGGCCTGTGAAACGCAGTTTCTTCCCAGGCGTGATCTCGCTGATGTAGAACTTCTGCTCTGCCGTGTCCTACATGACCCTAGAGCTGCAAGTCAAAAATTCCTGCCTTGTTTCCACAAGGGGAGACAAGTCCCTCAGCGTCCAGCTTCCAGCTCTTTCGGCAGCTAAGAAACAACTCGCTCTGCACTGGTGTTTACAGACTACCGGGAACATGTGTTACAAAGGCCAGTGAAACGCACTTTCTTTCCAGGCCTGATCTCACAGAAGTAGAACTTCTGCTCTGCCGTGTCCTACATGGGCCTAGAGCTGAAAGGGACAATGTCCTGCCTTGTGTCCTCAAGGGCAGACAGTCCCCACAGCGTCCGGCTTCCAGCTCTTTGGGCAACTTAGAAACAACTCGCTCTGCACATGGCTCTTACAAGCCTACCGGTAACATGTCTTACAAAGCCTGTGAAACGCAGTTTCTTCCCAGGCCTGATCTCGCTGAGGAAGAACTTCTGCTCTGCCGTGTCCTACATGGGCCTAGAACTGAAAGGGACAAAATCCTTCCTTGTGCCCTCAAGGGCAGACAGGCCCCACAGCGTCCGGCTTCCAGCTCTTTGGGCAGCTAGGAAACAAATCGCTCTACAATGGTGTTTTACAGCCTACCAGGAACATGTCTTACAAAGGCCTGTGAAACGCAGTTTCTTCCCAGGCCTGATCTGGCTGAAGTAGAACTTCTGCTCTGCCGTGTCCTAGATGTCCCTAGAGCTGCAAGGGACAAGGTACTGCCTTGTGTCCTCAAGGGCAGACAGGCCACACAGCATCCGGCTTCCAGCGGTTTGGGAAGCTAAGAAACAGCTCTCTCTGCACAGGGCTTTTACAAGCCTACCGGGAGCATGCCTTGCAAAGCCCTGTGAAACGCAGTTTCTTCCCAGGTCTGATGTGGCTGAAGTAGAACTTCTGCTCTGCCGTGTCCTACATGGGCCTAGAACTGAAAGGGACAAAATCCTTCCTTGTGTCCTCAAGGGCAGACAGGCCCCACAGCGTCCGGCTTCCAGCTCTTTGGGCAGCTACGAAACAAATCGCTCTACAATGGTGTTTTACAGCCTACCAGGGTCATGTCTTACAAAGGCCTGTGAAACGCAGTTTCTTCCCAGGCCTGATCTGGCTGAAGTAGAACTTCTGCTCTGCCGTGTCCTAGATGTCCCTAGAGCTGCAAGGGACAAGGTACTGCCTTGTGTCCTCAAGGGCAGACAGGCCACACAGCATCCGGCTTCCAGCGGTTTGGGAAGCTAAGAAACAGCTCTCTCTGCACAGGGCTTTTACAAGCCTACCGGGAGCATGCCTTACAAAGGCCTGTGAAACGCAGTTTCTTCCCAGGCCTGATCTGGCTGAAGTAGAACTTCTGCTCTGCCGTGTCCTACATGGGCCTAGAACTGAAAGGGACAAAATCCTTCCTTGTGTCCTCAAGGGCAGACAGGCTCCACAGCGTCCGGCTTCCAACTCTTTGGGCAGCTAAGAAACAATCTCTCTGCACAGGGCTCTTACAACCCTAGCGGGAACATGTCTTTCAGGGCCTTTTAAACGCAGTTTCTTCCCAGGCCTGATCTCGCTGAAGTAGAACTTCTGCTCTGCCGTGTCCTACATGGGCCTAGAGCTGAAAGGTACAAAGTCCTGCCTTGTGTCCTCAAGGGCAGACAAGCCCCACAGCGTCGAGATTCCAGCTCTTTGGGCAGCTAAGAAACAACTCGCACTGCACTGGTGTTTTGCAGCCTACCGGGAGCATGTCTTACAAAGGCCTGTGAAACGCAGTTTCTTCCCAGGCGTGATCTCGCTGATGTAGAACTTCTGCTCTGCCGTGTCCTACATGACCCTAGAGCTGCAAGTCAAAAATTCCTGCCTTGTTTCCACAAGGGGAGACAAGTCCCTCAGCGTCCAGCTTCCAGCTCTTTCGGCAGCTAAGAAACAACTCGCTCTGCACTGGTGTTTACAGACTACCGGGAACATGTCTTACAAAGGCCAGTGAAATGCACTTTCTTTCCAGGCCTGATCTCACAGAAGTAGAACTTCTGCTCTGCCGTGTCCTACATGGGCCTAGAGCTGAAAGGGACAATGTCCTGCCTTGTGTCCTCAAGGGCAGACAGTCCCCACAGCGTCCGGCTTCCAGCTCTTTGGGCAACTTAGAAACAACTCGCTCTGCACATGGCTCTTACAAGCCTACCGGTAACATGTCTTACAAAGCCTGTGAAACGCAGTTTCTTCCCAGGCCTGATCTCGCTGAGGAAGAACTTCTGCTCTGCCGTGTCCTACATGGGCCTAGAACTGAAAGGGACAAAATCCTTCCTTGTGTCCTCAAGGGCAGACAGGCCCCACAGCGTCCGGCTTCCAGCTCTTTGGGCAGCTAGGAAACAAATCGCTCTACAATGGTGTTTTACAGCCTACCAGGGTCATGTCTTACAAAGGCCTGTGAATCGCAGTTTCTTCCCAGGCCTGATCTGGCTGAAGTAGAACTTCTGCTCTGCCGTGTCCTAGATGTCCCTAGAGCTGCAAGGGACAAGGTACTGCCTTGTGTCCTCAAGGGCAGACAGGCCACACAGCATCCGGCTTCCAGCGGTTTGGGAAGCTAAGAAACAGCTCTCTCTGCACAGGGCTTTTACAAGCTTACCGGGAGCATGCCTTACAAAGGCATGTGAAACGCAGTTTCTTCCCAGGCCTGATCTGGCTGAAGTAGAACTTCTGCTCTGCCGTGTCCTACATGGGCCTAGAACTGAAAGGGACAAAATCCTTCCTTGTGTCCTCAAGGGCAGACAGGCTCCACAGCGTCCGGCTTCCAACTCTTTGGGCAGCTAAGAAACAATCTCTCTGCACAGGGCTCTTACAACCCTAGCGGGAACATGTCTTTCAGGGCCTTTTAAACGCAGTTTCTTCCCAGGCCTGATCTCGCTGAAGTAGAACTTCTGCTCTGCCGTGTCCTACATGGGCCTAGAGCTGAAAGGTACAAAGTCCTGCCTTGTGTCCTCAAGGGCAGACAAGCCCCACAGCGTCGAGATTCCAGCTCTTTGGGCAGCTAAGAAACAACTCGCACTGCACTGGTGTTTTGCAGCCTACCGGGAGCATGTCTTACAAAGGCCTGTGAAACGCAGTTTCTTCCCAGGCGTGATCTCGCTGATGTAGAACTTCTGCTCTGCCGTGTCCTACATGACCCTAGAGCTGCAAGTCAAAAATTCCTGCCTTGTTTCCACAAGGGGAGACAAGTCCCTCAGCGTCCAGCTTCCAGCTCTTTCGGCAGCTAAGAAACAACTCGCTCTGCACTGGTGTTTACAGACTACCGGGAACATGTCTTACAAAGGCCAGTGAAATGCACTTTCTTTCCAGGCCTGATCTCACAGAAGTAGAACTTCTGCTCTGCCGTGTCCTACATGGGCCTAGAGCTGAAAGGGACAATGTCCTGCCTTGTGTCCTCAAGGGCAGACAGTCCCCACAGCGTCCGGCTTCCAGCTCTTTGGGCAACTTAGAAACAACTCGCTCTGCACATGGCTCTTACAAGCCTACCGGTAACATGTCTTACAAAGCCTGTGAAACGCAGTTTCTTCCCAGGCCTGATCTCGCTGAGGAAGAACTTCTGCTCTGCCGTGTCCTACATGGGCCTAGAACTGAAAGGGACAAAATCCTTCCTTGTGCCCTCAAGGGCAGACAGGCCCCACAGCGTCCGGCTTCCAGCTCTTTGGGCAGCTAGGAAACAAATCGCTCTACAATGGTGTTTTACAGCCTACCAGGGTCATGTCTTACAAAGGCCTGTGAAACGCAGTTTCTTCCCAGGCCTGATCTGGCTGAAGTAGAACTTCTGCTCTGCCGTGTCCTAGATGTCCCTAGAGCTGCAAGGGACAAGGTACTGCCTTGTGTCCTCAAGGGCAGACAGGCCACACAGCATCCGGCTTCCAGCGGTTTGGGAAGCTAAGAAACAGCTCTCTCTGCACAGGGCTTTTACAAGCCTACCGGGAGCATGCCTTACAAAGGCCTGTGAAACGCAGTTTCTTCCCAGGCCTGATCTGGCTGAAGTAGAACTTCTGCTCTGCCGTGTCCTACATGGGCCTAGAACTGAAAGGGACAAAATCCTTCCTTGTGTCCTCAAGGGCAGACAGGCTCCAAAGCGTCCGGCTTCCAACTCTTTGGGCAGCTAAGAAACAATCTCTCTGCACAGGGCTCTTACAACCCTAGCGGGAACATGTCTTTCAGGGCCTTTTAAACGCAGTTTCTTCCCAGGCCTGATCTCGCTGAAGTAGAACTTCTGCTCTGCCGTGTCCTACATGGGCCTAGAGCTCAAAGGGACAAAGTTCAGCCTTGCGTCCTCAAGGGCAGACAGGCCCCACAGCGTCCGGCTTCCAGCTCTTTGGGCGGCTTGGAAACAGCTCGCTCTGCACATGGCTCTTACAAGCCTGCCGGGAACATGTCTTACAAAGGCCTGTGAAACACACTTTTGTCCCAGGCCTGATATCGCTGAAGTAGAACTTCTGCTCTGCCATGTCCTACATGGGCCTAGAGTTGAAAGGGACATAGTCCTGCCTTGAGTCCTTGAGGGCAGACAGGCCCCACAGCTTCCGGCTTCCGGCTCTTTGGGCAGCTAAGAAACAACTCGCTCTGCACAGGGCTCTTACAAGCCTACCGGGAACATGTCTTACAAAGGCCTGGGTAACACAGTTTCTTCCCAGGCGTGATATCACTGAAGTTCATCTTCTGCTCTGCCGTGTCCTACATGACCCTAGAGCTGCAAGTCACAAAGTCCTGCCTTGTTTCCACAAGGGGAGACAAGTCCCTCAGCGTCTGGCTTCCAGCTCTTTGGGCAGCTAAAAAACAACTCGCTCTGCACAGGGCTCTTAGAAGCCTACCGGGAACGTGTCTTACAAAGGCCTGTGAAACGCAGTTTCCTCCCAGGCCTGATCTCGCTGAAGTAGAACTTCTGCTCTGCCGTGTCCTAGATGTCCGTAGAGCTGCAAGGGACAAGGTCCTGCCTTATATGCTCAAGGGCAGACAGGCACCACAGCTTCCGGCTTCCAGCTCCTTGCGCAGCTAAGACACAGCTCGCTCTGCGCAGGGCTCTTCCAAGCCTAACGGGAGCATGTCTTACAAAGGCCTGTGAAACGCAGTTTCTTCCCTGGTCTGATCTCGCTGAAGTAGAAGTTCTGTTCTGCCGTGTCCTAGATGGCCCTAGAGCTGACAGGGACAAAGTCCTGCCTTGTGCCCTAAAGGGCAGACAGGCACCACAGCGTCCGGCTTCCAACTCTTTGGGCAGCTGAGAAACAACTCTCTCTGCACAGGGCTCTTACAAGCCTAGTGGGAGAATGACTTACAAAGGCCTTTGAGACACAGTTTCTTCCCAGGCCTGATCTCGCTGAAGTAGAACTTCTGCTCTGCCGTGTCCTACATGGGCCTAGAGCTGAAAGGTACAAAGTCCTGCCTTGTGTCCTCAAGGGCAGACAAGCCCCACAGCGTCGAGATTCCAGCTCTTTGGGCAGCTAAGAAACAACTCGCACTGCACTGGTGTTTTGCAGCCTACCGGGAGCATGTCTTACAAAGGCCTGTGAAACGCAGTTTCTTCCCAGGCGTGATCTCGCTGATGTAGAACTTCTGCTCTGCCGTGTCCTACATGACCCTAGAGCTGCAAGTCAAAAATTCCTGCCTTGTTTCCACAAGGGGAGACAAGTCCCTCAGCGTCCAGCTTCCAGCTCTTTCGGCAGCTAAGAAACAACTCGCTCTGCACTGGTGTTTACAGACTACCGGGAACATGTGTTACAAAGGCCAGTGAAACGCACTTTCTTTCCAGGCCTGATCTCACAGAAGTAGAACTTCTGCTCTGCCGTGTCCTACATGGGCCTAGAGCTGAAAGGGACAATGTCCTGCCTTGTGTCCTCAAGGGCAGACAGTCCCCACAGCGTCCGGCTTCCAGCTCTTTGGGCAACTTAGAAACAACTCGCTCTGCACATGGCTCTTACAAGCCTACCGGTAACATGTCTTACAAAGCCTGTGAAACGCAGTTTCTTCCCAGGCCTGATCTCGCTGAGGAAGAACTTCTGCTCTGCCGTGTCCTACATGGGCCTAGAACTGAAAGGGACAAAATCCTTCCTTGTGCCCTCAAGGGCAGACAGGCCCCACAGCGTCCGGCTTCCAGCTCTTTGGGCAGCTAGGAAACAAATCGCTCTACAATGGTGTTTTACAGCCTACCAGGAACATGTCTTACAAAGGCCTGTGAAACGCAGTTTCTTCCCAGGCCTGATCTGGCTGAAGTAGAACTTCTGCTCTGCCGTGTCCTAGATGTCCCTAGAGCTGCAAGGGACAAGGTACTGCCTTGTGTCCTCAAGGGCAGACAGGCCACACAGCATCCGGCTTCCAGCGGTTTGGGAAGCTAAGAAACAGCTCTCTCTGCACAGGGCTTTTACAAGCCTACCGGGAGCATGCCTTACAAAGGCCTGTGAAGCGCAGTTTCTTCCCAGGCCTGATCTGGCTGAAGTAGAACTTCTGCTCTGCCGTGTCCTACATGGGCCTAGAACTGAAAGGGACAAAATCCTTCCTTGTGTCCTCAAGGGCAGACAGGCTCCACAGCGTCCGGCTTCCAACTCTTTGGGCAGCTAAGAAACAATCTCTCTGCACAGGGCTCTTACAACCCTAGCGGGAACATGTCTTTCAGGGCCTTTTAAACGCAGTTTTTCCCAGGCCTGATCTCGCTGAAGTAGAACTTCTGCTCTGCCGTGTCCTACATGGGCCTAGAGCTCAAAGGGACAAAGTTCAGCCTTGCGTCCTCAAGGGCAGACAGGCCCCACAGCGTCCGGCTTCCAGCTCTTTGGGCGGCTTAGAAACAGCTCGCTCTGCACATGGCTCTTACAAGCCTGCCGGGAACATGTCTTACAAAGGCCTGTGAAACGCAGTTTTGTCCCAGGCCTGATATCGCTGAAGTAGAACTTCTGCTCTGCCATGTCCTACATGGGCCTAGAGTTGAAAGGGACATAGTCCTGCCTTGAGTCCTTGAGGGCACACAGGCCCCACAGCTTCCGGCTTCCGGCTCTTTGGGCAGCTAAGAAACAACTCGCTCTGCACAGGGCTCTTACAAGCCTACCGGGAACATGTCTTACAAAGGCCTGGGTAACACAGTTTCTTCCCAGGCGTGATATCACTGAAGTTCATCTTCTGCTCTGCCGTGTCCTACATGACCCTAGAGCTGCAAGTCACAAAGTCCTGCCTTGTTTCCACAAGGGGAGACAAGTCCCTCAGCGTCTGGCTTCCAGCTCTTTGGGCAGCTAAAAAACAACTCGCTCTGCACAGGGCTCTTAGAAGCCTACCGGGAACGTGTCTTACAAAGGCCTGTGAAACGCAGTTTCCTCCCAGGCCTGATCTCGCTGAAGTAGAACTTCTGCTCTGCCGTGTCCTAGATGTCCGTAGAGCTGCAAGGGACAAGGTCCTGCCTTATATGCTCAAGGGCAGACAGGCACCACAGCTTCCGGCTTCCAGCTCCTTGCGCAGCTAAGACACAGCTCGCTCTGCGCAGGGCTCTTCCAAGCCTAACGGGAGCATGTCTTACAAAGGCCTGTGAAACGCAGTTTCTTCCCTGGTCTGATCTCACTGAAGTAGAAGTTCTGTTCTGCCGTGTCCTAGATGGCCCTAGAGCTGACAGGGACAAAGTCCTGCCTTGTGCCCTAAAGGGCAGACAGGCACCACAGCGTCCGGCTTCCAACTCTTTGGGCAGCTGAGAAACAACTCTCTCTGCACAGGGCTCTTACAAGCCTAGTGGGAGAATGACTTACAAAGGCCTTTGAGACACAGTTTCTTCCCAGGCCTGATCTCGCTGAAGTAGAACTTCTGCTCTGCCGTGTCCTACATGGGCCTAGAGCTCAAAGGGACAAAGTTCAGCCTTGCGTCCTCAAGGGCAGACAGGCCCCACAGCGTCCGGCTTCCAGCTCTTTGGGCGGCTTAGAAACAGCTCGCTCTGCACATGGCTCTTACAAGCCTGCCGGGAACATGTCTTACAAAGGCCTGTGAAACGCAGTTCTGTCCCAGGCCTGATATCGCTGAAGTAGAACTTCTGCTCTGCCATGTCCTACATGGGCCTAGAGTTGAAAGGGACATAGTCCTGCCTTGAGTCCTTGAGGGCACACAGGCCCCACAGCTTCCGGCTTCCGGCTCTTTGGGCAGCTAAGAAACAACTCGCTCTGCACAGGGCTCTTACAAGCCTACCGGGAACATGTCTTACAAAGGCCTGGGTAACACAGTTTCTTCCCAGGCGTGATATCACTGAAGTTCATCTTCTGCTCTGCCGTGTCCTACATGACCCTAGAGCTGCAAGTCACAAAGTCCTGCCTTGTTTCCACAAGGGGAGACAAGTCCCTCAGCGTCTGGCTTCCAGCTCTTTGGGCAGCTAAAAAACAACTCGCTCTGCACAGGGCTCTTAGAAGCCTACCGGGAACGTGTCTTACAAAGGCCTGTGAAACGCAGTTTCCTCCCAGGCCTGATCTCGCTGAAGTAGAACTTCTGCTCTGCCGTGTCCTAGATGTCCGTAGAGCTGCAAGGGACAAGGTCCTGCCTTATATGCTCAAGGGCAGACAGGCACCACAGCTTCCGGCTTCCAGCTCCTTGCGCAGCTAAGACACAGCTCGCTCTGCGCAGGGCTCTTCCAAGCCTAACGGGAGCATGTCTTACAAAGGCCTGTGAAACGCAGTTTCTTCCCTGGTCTGATCTCACTGAAGTAGAAGTTCTGTTCTGCCGTGTCCTAGATGGCCCTAGAGCTGACAGGGACAAAGTCCTGCCTTGTGCCCTAAAGGGCAGACAGGCACCACAGCGTCCGGCTTCCAACTCTTTGGGCAGCTGAGAAACAACTCTCTCTGCACAGGGCTCTTACAAGCCTAGTGGGAGAATGACTTACAAAGGCCTTTGAGACACAGTTTCTTCCCAGGCCTGATCTCGCTGAAGTAGAACTTCTGCTCTGCCGTGTCCTACATGGGCCTAGAGCTGAAAGGTACAAAGTCCTGCCTTGTGTCCTCAAGGGCAGACAAGCCCCACAGCGTCGAGATTCCAGCTCTTTGGGCAGCTAAGAAACAACTCGCACTGCACTGGTGTTTTGCAGCCTACCGGGAGCATGTCTTACAAAGGCCTGTGAAACGCAGTTTCTTCCCAGGCGTGATCTCGCTGATGTAGAACTTCTGCTCTGAGTGTCCTACATGACCCTAGAGCTGCAAGTCAAAAATTCCTGCCTTGTTTCCACAAGGGGAGACAAGTCCCTCAGCGTCCAGCTTCCAGCTCTTTCGGCAGCTAAGAAACAACTCGCTCTGCACTGGTGTTTACAGACTACCGGGAACATGTCTTACAAAGGCCAGTGAAACGCACTTTCTTTCCAGGCCTGATCTCACAGAAGTAGAACTTCTGCTCTGCCGTGTCCTACATGGGCCTAGAGCTGAAAGGGACAATGTCCTGCCTTGTGTCCTCAAGGGCAGACAGTCCCCACAGCGTCTGGCTTCCAGCTCTTTGGGCAACTTAGAAACAACTCGCTCTGCACATGGCTCTTACAAGCCTACCGGTAACATGTCTTACAAAGCCTGTGAAACGCAGTTTCTTCCCAGGCCTGATCTCGCTGAGGAAGAACTTCTGCTCTGCCGTGTCCTACATGGGCCTAGAACTGAAAGGGACAAAATCCTTCCTTGTGTCCTCAAGGGCAGACAGGCCCCACAGCGTCCGGCTTCCAGCTCTTTGGGCAGCTAGGAAACAAATCGCTCTACAATGGTGTTTTACAGCCTACCAGGAACATGTCTTACAAAGGCCTGTGAAACGCAGTTTCTTCCCAGGCCTGATCTGGCTGAAGTAGAACTTCTGCTCTGCCGTGTCCTAGATGTCCCTAGAGCTGCAAGGGACAAGGTACTGCCTTGTGTCCTCAAGGGCAGACAGGCCACACAGCATCCGGCTTCCAGCGGTTTGGGAAGCTAAGAAACAGCTCTCTCTGCACAGGGCTTTTACAAGCCTACCGGGAGCATGCCTTACAAAGGCCTGTGAAACGCAATTTCTTCCCAGGCCTGATCTGGCTGAAGTAGAACTTCTGCTCTGCCGTGTCCTACATGGGCCTAGAACTGAAAGGGACAAAATCCTTCCTTGTGTCCTCAAGGGCAGACAGGCTCCACAGCGTCCGGCTTCCAACTCTTTGGGCAGCTAAGAAACAATCTCTCTGCACAGGGCTCTTACAACCCTAGCGGGAACATGTCTTTCAGGGCCTTTTAAACGCAGTTTTTCCCAGGCCTGATCTCGCTGAAGTAGAACTTCTGCTCTGCCGTGTCCTACATGGGCCTAGAGCTCAAAGGGACAAAGTTCAGCCTTGCGTCCTCAAGGGCAGACAGGCCCCACAGCGTCCGGCTTCCAGCTCTTTGGGCGGCTTAGAAACAGCTCGCTCTGCACATGGCTCTTACAAGCCTGCCGGGAACATGTCTTACAAAGGCCTGTGAAACGCAGTTCTGTCCCAGGCCTGATATCGCTGAAGTAGAACTTCTGCTCTGCCATGTCCTACATGGGCCTAGAGTTGAAAGGGACATAGTCCTGCCTTGAGTCCTTGAGGGCACACAGGCCCCACAGCTTCCGGCTTCCGGCTCTTTGGGCAGCTAAGAAACAACTCGCTCTGCACAGGGCTCTTACAAGCCTACCGGGAACATGTCTTACAAAGGCCTGGGTAACACAGTTTCTTCCCAGGCGTGATATCACTGAAGTTCATCTTCTGCTCTGCCGTGTCCTACATGACCCTAGAGCTGCAAGTCACAAAGTCCTGCCTTGTTTCCACAAGGGGAGACAAGTCCCTCAGCGTCTGGCTTCCAGCTCTTTGGGCAGCTAAAAAACAACTCGCTCTGCACAGGGCTCTTAGAAGCCTACAGGGAACGTGTCTTACAAAGGCCTGTGAAACGCAGTTTCCTCCCAGGCCTGATCTCGCTGAAGTAGTACTTCTGCTCTGCCGTGTCCTAGATGTCCGTAGAGCTGCAAGGGACAAGGTCCTGCCTTATATGCTCAAGGGCAGACAGGCACCACAGCTTCCGGCTTCCAGCTCCTTGCGCAGCTAAGACACAGCTCGCTCTGCGCAGGGCTCTTCCAAGCCTAACGGGAGCATGTCTTACAAAGGCCTGTGAAACGCAGTTTCTTCCCTGGTCTGATCTCGCTGAAGTAGAAGTTCTGTTCTGCCGTGTCCTAGATGGCCCTAGAGCTGACAGGGACAAAGTCCTGCCTTGTGCCCTAAAGGGCAGACAGGCACCACAGCGTCCGGCTTCCAACTCTTTGGGCAGCTAAGAAACAACTCTCTCTGCACAGGGCTCTTACAAGCCTAGTGGGAGAATGACTTACAAAGGCCTTTGAGACACAGTTTCTTCCCAGGCCTGATCTCGCTGAAGTAGAACTTCTGCTCTGCCGTGTCCTACATGGGCCTAGAGCTGAAAGGTACAAAGTCCTGCCTTGTGTCCTCAAGGGCAGACAAGCCCCACAGCGTCGAGATTCCAGCTCTTTGGGCAGCTAAGAAACAACTCGCACTGCACTGGTGTTTTGCAGCCTACCGGGAGCATGTCTTACAAAGGCCTGTGAAACGCAGTTTCTTCCCAGGCGTGATCTCGCTGATGTAGAACTTCTGCTCTGCCGTGTCCTACATGACCCTAGAGCTGCAAGTCAAAAATTCCTGCCTTGTTTCCACAAGGGGAGACAAGTCCCTCAGCGTCCAGCTTCCAGCTCTTTCGGCAGCTAAGAAACAACTCGCTCTGCACTGGTGTTTACAGACTACCGGGAACATGTGTTACAAAGGCCAGTGAAACGCACTTTCTTTCCAGGCCTGATCTCACAGAAGCAGAACTTCTGCTCTGCCGTGTCCTACATGGGCCTAGAGCTGAAAGGGACAATGTCCTGCCTTGTGTCCTCAAGGGCAGACAGTCCCCACAGCGTCCGGCTTCCAGCTCTTTGGGCAACTTAGAAACAACTCGCTCTGCACATGGCTCTTACAAGCCTACCGGCAACATGTCTTACAAAGCCTGTGAAACGCAGTTTCTTCCCAGGCCTGATCTCGCTGAGGAAGAA
The DNA here is from genome assembly GCF_041296235.1 of Equus asinus. Taxonomy (NCBI): domain Eukaryota; kingdom Metazoa; phylum Chordata; class Mammalia; order Perissodactyla; family Equidae; genus Equus; species Equus asinus. The sequence continues at coordinate 27,912,962 of NC_091809.1, read as the reverse complement.
CTTCTGCTCTGCCGTGTCCTACATGGGCCTAGAACTGAAAGGGACAAAATCCTTCCTTGTGTCCTCAAGGGCAGACAGGCCCCACAGCGTCCGGCTTCCAGCTCTTTGGGCAGCTAGGAAACAAATCGCTCTACAATGGTGTTTTACAGCCTACCAGGAACATGTCTTACAAAGGCCTGTGAAACGCAGTTTCTTCCCAGGCCTGATCTGGCTGAAGTAGAACTTCTGCTCTGCCGTGTCCTAGATGTCCCTAGAGCTGCAAGGGACAAGGTACTGCCTTGTGTCCTCAAGGGCAGACAGGCCACACAGCATCCGGCTTCCAGCGGTTTGGGAAGCTAAGAAACAGCTCTCTCTGCACAGGGCTTTTACAAGCCTACCGGGAGCATGCCTTACAAAGGCCTGTGAAACGCAGTTTCTTCCCAGGCCTGATCTGGCTGAAGTAGAACTTCTGCTCTGCCGTGTCCTACATGGGCCTAGAACTGAAAGGGACAAAATCCTTCCTTGTGTCCTCAAGGGCAGACAGGCTCCACAGCGTCCGGCTTCCAGCTCTTTGGGCGGCTTGGAAACAGCTCGCTCTGCACATGGCTCTTACAAGCCTGCCGGGAACATGTCTTACAAAGGCCTGTGAAACGCAGTTTTGTCCCAGGCCTGATATCGCTGAAGTAGAACTTCTGCTCTGCCATGTCCTACATGGGCCTAGAGTTGAAAGGGACATAGTCCTGCCTTGAGTCCTTGAGGGCACACAGGCCCCACAGCTTCCGGCTTCCGGCTCTTTGGGCAGCTAAGAAACAACTCGCTCTGCACAGGGCTCTTACAAGCCTACCGGGAACATGTCTTACAAAGGCCTGGGTAACACAGTTTCTTCCCAGGCGTGATATCACTGAAGTTCATCTTCTGCTCTGCCGTGTCCTACATGACCCTAGAGCTGCAAGTCACAAAGTCCTGCCTTGTTTCCACAAGGGGAGACAAGTCCCTCAGCGTCTGGCTTCCAGCTCTTTGGGCAGCTAAAAAACAACTCGCTCTGCACAGGGCTCTTAGAAGCCTACCGGGAACGTGTCTTACAAAGGCCTGTGAAACGCAGTTTCCTCCCAGGCCTGATCTCGCTGAAGTAGAACTTCTGCTCTGCCGTGTCCTAGATGTCCGTAGAGCTGCAAGGGACAAGGTCCTGCCTTATATGCTCAAGGGCAGACAGGCACCACAGCTTCCGGCTTCCAGCTCCTTGCGCAGCTAAGACACAGCTCGCTCTGCGCAGGGCTCTTCCAAGCCTAACGGGAGCATGTCTTACAAAGGCCTGTGAAACGCAGTTTCTTCCCTGGTCTGATCTCGCTGAAGTAGAAGTTCTGTTCTGCCGTGTCCTAGATGGCCCTAGAGCTGACAGGGACAAAGTCCTGCCTTGTGCCCTAAAGGGCAGACAGGCACCACAGCGTCCGGCTTCCAACTCTTTGGGCAGCTAAGAAACAACTCTCTCTGCACAGGGCTCTTACAAGCCTAGTGGGAGAATGACTTACAAAGGCCTTTGAGACACAGTTTCTTCCCAGGCCTGATCTCGCTGAAGTAGAACTTCTGCTCTGCCGTGTCCTACATGGGCCTAGAGCTGAAAGGTACAAAGTCCTGCCTTGTGTCCTCAAGGGCAGACAAGCCCCACAGCATCGAGATTCCAGCTCTTTGGGCAGCTAAGAAACAACTCGCACTGCACTGGTGTTTTGCAGCCTACCGGGAGCATGTCTTACAAAGGCCTGTGAAACGCAGTTTCTTCCCAGGCGTGATCTCGCTGATGTAGAACTTCTGCTCTGCCGTGTCCTACATGACCCTAGAGCTGCAAGTCAAAAATTCCTGCCTTGTTTCCACAAGGGGAGACAAGTCCCTCAGCGTCCAGCTTCCAGCTCTTTCGGCAGCTAAGAAACAACTCGCTCTGCACTGGTGTTTACAGACTACCGGGAACATGTCTTACAAAGGCCAGTGAAACGCACTTTCTTTCCAGGCCTGATCTCACAGAAGTAGAACTTCTGCTCTGCCGTGTCCTACATGGGCCTAGAGCTGAAAGGTACAAAGTCCTGCCTTGTGTCCTCAAGGGCAGACAAGCCCCACAGCGTCGAGATTCCAGCTCTTTGGGCAGCTAAGAAACAACTCGCACTGCACTGGTGTTTACAGACTACCGGGAACATGTCTTACAAAGGCCAGTGAAACGCACTTTCTTTCCAGGCCTGATCTCACAGAAGTAGAACTTCTGCTCTGCCGTGTCCTACATGGGCCTAGAGCTGAAAGGGACAATGTCCTGCCTTGTGTCCTCAAGGGCAGACAGTCCCCACAGCGTCCGGCTTCCAGCTCTTTGGGCAGCTAGGAAACAAATCGCTCTACAATGGTGTTTTACAGCCTACCAGGGTCATGTCTTACAAAGGCCTGTGAAACGCAGTTTCTTCCCAGGCCTGATCTGGCTGAAGTAGAACTTCTGCTCTGCCGTGTCCTAGATGTCCCTAGAGCTGCAAGGGACAAGGTACTGCCTTGTGTCCTCAAGGGCAGACAGGCCACACAGCATCCGGCTTCCAGCGGTTTGGGAAGCTAAGAAACAGCTCTCTCTGCACAGGGCTTTTACAAGCCTACCGGGAGCATGCCTTACAAAGGCCTGTGAAACGCAGTTTCTTCCCAGGCCTGATCTGGCTGAAGTAGAACTTCTGCTCTGCCGTGTCCTACATGGGCCTAGAACTGAAAGGGACAAAATCCTTCCTTGTGTCCTCAAGGGCAGACAGGCTCCACAGCGTCCGGCTTCCAACTCTTTGGGCAGCTAAGAAACAATCTCTCTGCACAGGGCTCTTACAACCCTAGCGGGAACATGTCTTTCAGGGCCTTTTAAACGCAGTTTTTCCCAGGCCTGATCTCGCTGAAGTAGAACTTCTGCTCTGCCGTGTCCTACATGGGCCTAGAGCTCAAAGGGACAAAGTTCAGCCTTGCGTCCTCAAGGGCAGACAGGCCCCACAGCGTCCGGCTTCCAGCTCTTTGGGCGGCTTGGAAACAGCTCGCTCTGCACATGGCTCTTACAAGCCTGCCGGGAACATGTCTTACAAAGGCCTGTGAAACGCAGTTTTGTCCCAGGCCTGATATCGCTGAAGTAGAACTTCTGCTCTGCCATGTCCTACATGGGCCTAGAGTTGAAAGGGACATAGTCCTGCCTTGAGTCCTTGAGGGCACACAGGCCCCACAGCTTCCGGCTTCCGGCTCTTTGGGCAGCTAAGAAACAACTCGCTCTGCACAGGGCTCTTACAAGCCTACCGGGAACATGTCTTACAAAGGCCTGGGTAACACAGTTTCTTCCCAGGCGTGATATCACTGAAGTTCATCTTCTGCTCTGCCGTGTCCTACATGACCCTAGAGCTGCAAGTCACAAAGTCCTGCCTTGTTTCCACAAGGGGAGACAAGTCCCTCAGCGTCTGGCTTCCAGCTCTTTGGGCAGCTAAAAAACAACTCGCTCTGCACAGGGCTCTTAGAAGCCTACCGGGAACGTGTCTTACAAAGGCCTGTGAAACGCAGTTTCCTCCCAGGCCTGATCTCGCTGAAGTAGAACTTCTGCTCTGCCGTGTCCTAGATGTCCGTAGAGCTGCAAGGGACAAGGTCCTGCCTTATATGCTCAAGGGCAGACAGGCCCCACAGCTTCCGGCTTCCAGCTCCTTGCGCAGCTAAGACACAGCTCGCTCTGCGCAGGGCTCTTCCAAGCCTAACGGGAGCATGTCTTACAAAGGCCTGTGAAACGCAGTTTCTTCCCTGGTCTGATCTCGCTGAAGTAGAAGTTCTGTTCTGCCGTGTCCTAGATGGCCCTAGAGCTGACAGGGACAAAGTCCTGCCTTGTGCCCTAAAGGGCAGACAGGCACCACAGCGTCCGGCTTCCAACTCTTTGGGCAGCTAAGAAACAACTCTCTCTGCACAGGGCTCTTACAAGCCTAGTGGGAGAATGACTTACAAAGGCCTTTGAGACACAGTTTCTTCCCAGGCCTGATCTCGCTGAAGTAGAACTTCTGCTCTGCCGTGTCCTACATGGGCCTAGAGCTGAAAGGTACAAAGTCCTGCCTTGTGTCCTCAAGGGCAGACAAGCCCCACAGCGTCGAGATTCCAGCTCTTTGGGCAGCTAAGAAACAACTCGCACTGCACTGGTGTTTTGCAGCCTACCGGGAGCATGTCTTACAAAGGCCTGTGAAACGCAGTTTCTTCCCAGGCGTGATCTCGCTGATGTAGAACTTCTGCTCTGCCGTGTCCTACATGACCCTAGAGCTGCAAGTCAAAAATTCCTGCCTTGTTTCCACAAGGGGAGACAAGTCCCTCAGCGTCCAGCTTCCAGCTCTTTCGGCAGCTAAGAAACAACTCGCTCTGCACTGGTATTTACAGACTACCGGGAACATGTCTTACAAAGGCCAGTGAAACGCACTTTCTTTCCAGGCCTGATCTCACAGAAGTAGAACTTCTGCTCTGCCGTGTCCTACATGGGCCTAGAGCTGAAAGGGACAATGTCCTGCCTTGTGTCCTCAAGGGCAGACAGTCCCCACAGCGTCCGGCTTCCAGCTCTTTGGGCAACTTAGAAACAACTCGCTCTGCACAGGGCTTTACAAGTCCACCGGGAGCATGTCTTACAAAGGCGTGTGAAACGCAGTTTCGTCCCAGGCCTGATATCGCTGAAGTAGAACTTCTGCTCTGACGTGTCCTAGATGTCCCTAGAGCTGCAAGGGACAAGGTCCTGCCTTGTCACCTCAAGGGCAGACAGGCCCCACAGCGTCCGGCTTCCACCTCTTTGGGCAGCCAAGAAAGAAATCGCTCTGCACTGGTGTTTTACATCCTACCGGGAACATGTCTTACAAAGGCCTGTGAAACGCAGTTTTGTCCCAGGCCTGATCTCGCTGAAGTAGAACTTCTGCTCTGCCGTGTCCTAGATGTCCCTACAGCTGCAAGGGACAAGGTCCTGCCTTGTGTCCTCAAGGGCAGACAGGCCCGACAGCATCCAGCTTCCACCTGTTTGGGAAGCTAAGAAACAGCTCTCTCTGCACAGGGCTTTTACAAGCCTACCGGGAACATGTCTTACAAAGGCCTGTGAAACGCAGTTTTGTCCCAGGCCTGATATCGCTGAAGTAGAACTTCTGCTCCGCCATGTCCTACATGGGCCTAGAGTTGAAAGGGACATAGTCCTGCCTTGAGTCTTTGAGGGCAGACAGGCCCCACAGCTTCCGGCTTCCGGCTCTTTGGGCAGCTAAGAAACAACTCGCTCTGCACAGGGCTCTTACAAGCCTACCGGGAACATGTCTTACAAAGGCCTTGGTAACACAGTTTCTTCCCAGGAGTGATATCACTGAAGTTCATCTTCTCCTCTGCCGTGTCCTACATGAACCTAGAGCTGCAAGTCACAAAGACCGGCATTGTTTCCACAAGGGGAGACAAGTCCCTCAGCGTCCGGCTTCCAGCTCTTTGCGCAGCTGAAAAACAACTCGCTCTGCACAGGGCTCCTACAAGCCTACCGGGAACATGTCTTACAAAGGCCTGTAAACCACAGTTTCTTCCCAGGCCTGATCTCGCTGAAGTAGAACTTCTGCTCTGCCAAGTCCTAGATGGCCCTAGAGTTGCAAGGGACAAGGTCCTGACTTGTGTGCTCAAAGGGCAGACAGGCCCCACAGCATCCGGCTTCCAGCTCTTTGGGAAGCTAAGAAACAGCTGGCTCTGCACATGGCTCTACAAGCCTACCGGAAACATGTCTTACAAAGGCCTGTGAAACGCAGTTTCTTCCCAGGCTTGATCTCGCTAAGGAAGAACCTCTGCTCTGCCGTGTCCTACATGGGCGTAAAACTGAAAGGGACAAAATCCTTCCTTGTGTCCTCAAGGGCAGACAGGCCCCACAGCGTCCGGCTTCCAGCTCTTTGGGCAGCTAAGAAACAAATCGCTCTACAATGGTGTTTTACAGCCCACCAGGAACATGTCTTAGAAAGGGCTGTGAAAGGCAGTTTCTTCCCAGGCCTGATCTGGCTGAAGTAGAACTTCTGAACTGCCGTGTCCTAGATGTCCCTAGAGCTGCAAGGGACAAGGTCCTGTCTTGTGTCCTCAAGGGCAGACAGGCCCCACAGTATACGGCTTCCAGGTCTTTGGGAAGCTAAGAAACAAATCGCTCTGCACTGGGGTTTTACAGGCTACCGGGAACAGGTCTTACAAAGGCCTGTGAAACGCAGCTTCTTCCCAGGCCTGATCTCGCTGAAGTACAACTTCTGCTCTGCCGTGTCCTACATGGGCCTAGAGCTCAAAGGGACAAAGTTCAGCCTTGCGTCCTCAAGGGCAGACAGGCCCCACAGCGTCCGGCTTCCACCCCTTTGGGCGGCTTAGAAACAGCTCGCTCTGCACATGGCTGTTACAAGCCTACCGGGAAGATGTCTTACAAAGGCCTGTGAAATGCAGTTTCTTCCCAGGCCTGATCTCGCTGAAGTAGAAGTTCTGCTCTGCTTTGTCCTACATGGCCCTAGAGCTGCAAGGGACAATGTCCTGCCTTGTCTCCTCAAGGGCAGACAGGCAGCACAGTGTCCGGCTTCGAGCTTTTGGGCAGCTAAGAAACAGCTCGCTCTGCACAGGGCTTTTACAAGTCCACCGGGAGCATGTCTTACAAAGGCGTGTGAAACGCATTTTCGTCCCAGGCCTGATATCGCTGAAGTAGAACTTCTGCTCTGCCGTGTCCTACATGGGCCTAGAGCTGAAAGGGACAAAATCCTTCCTTGTGTCCTCAAGGGCAGACAGGCCCCACAGCATCCGGCTTCCAGCCCTTTGGGCAGCTAAGAAACAAATCGCTCTACAATGGTGTTTTACAGCCTACCAGGAACATGTCTTACAAAGGGCTGTGAAACGCAGTTTCTTCCCAGGCCTGATCTCGCTGAAGTAGAACTTCTGCTCTGCCGTGTCCTAGGTGTGCCTACAGCTGCAAGGGACAAGGTCCTGCCTTGTGTCCTCAAGGGCAGACAGGCCCCACAGCGTCCTGCTTCCAGCTCTCTGGGCAGCTAAGAAACAAATCGTTCTACAATGGTGTTTTACAGCCTTCCAGGAACATGTCTTATAAAGGCCTGTGAAACGCAGTTTCTTCCCAGGCCTGATCTCCCTGAAGTAGAACTTCTGCTCTGCCGTGTCCTAGATGTCCCTAGAGCTGCAAGGGACCAGGTCCTGCCTTGTGTCCTCAATGGCAGACAGGCCCCACCGCGTCCGGCTTCCAACTGTTTGGGCACCTGAGAAACAATCTCTCTGCACAGGGCTCTTACAACCCTAGCGGGAACATGTCTTACAAAGGCCTGTGAAACGCAGTTTCTTCCCAGGCGTGATCTCACTGATGTAGAACTTCTGCTCTGCCGTGTCCTACATGGCCTAGAGCTGCAAGTCAAAAATTCCTGCCTTGTTTCCACAAGGGGAGACAAGTCCCTCAGCGTCCAGCTTCCAGCTCTTTCGGCAGCTAAGAAGCAACTCGCTCTGCACTGGTGTTTACAGACTACCGGGAACATGTCTTACAAAGGCCAGTGAAACGCACTTTCTTTCCAGGCCTCATCTCACAGGAGTAGAACTTCTGCTCTGCCGTGTCCTACATGGGCCTAGAGCTGAAAGGGACAATGTCCTGCCTTGTGTCCTCAAGGGCAGACAGGCCCCACAGCGTGTGGCTTCCAGCTCTTTGGGCAGCTAGGAAACAAATCTCTCTACAATGGTGTTTTACAGCCTTCCAGGAACATGTCTTACAGAGCCCTGTGAAACGCAGTTTCTTCCCGGGCCTGATCTCGCTGAAGTAGAACTTCTGCTCTGCCGTGTCCTAGATGTCCCTAGAGCTGCAAGGGACAAGGTCCTGCCTTGTGTCCTCAAGGGCAGACAGGCCCCACCGCGTCCGGCTTCCAACTCTTTGGGCACCTAAGAAACAATCTCTCTGCACATGGCTCTTACAAGCCTACCGGGAACATGTCTTACAAAGGCCTGTGAAACGCAGTTTCTTCCCAGGCCTGATCTCGCTGAAGTAGAAGTTCTGCTCTGCTGTGTCCTACATGGCCCTAGAGCTGCAAGGGACAATGTCCTGCCTTGTCTCCTCAAGGGCAGACAGGCAGCACAGTGTCCGGCTTCCAGCTTTTGGGCAGCTAAGAAACAGCTCGCTCTGCACAGGGCTTTTACAAGTCCACCGGGAGCATGTCTTACAAAGGCGTGTGAAACACAGTTTCGTCCCAGGCCTGATATCGCTGAAGTAGAACTTCTGCTCTGCCATGTCCTACATGGGCGTAAAACTGAAAGGGACAAAATCCTTCCTTGTGTCCTCAAGGGCAGACAGGCCCCACAGCGTCCGGCTTCCAGCTCTCTGGGCAGCTAAGAAACAAATCGTTCTACAATGGTGTTTTACAGCCTTCCAGGAACATGTCTTATAAAGGCCTTTGAAACGCAGTTTCTTCCCAGGCCTGATCTCCCTGAAGTAGAACTTCTGCTCTGCCGTGTCCTAGATGTCCCTAGAGCTGCAAGGGACCAGGTCCTGCCTTGTGTCCTCAATGGCAGACAGGCCCCACCGCGTCCGGCTTCCAACTGTTTGGGCACCTGAGAAACAATCTCTCTGCACAGGGCTCTTATAACCCTAGCGGGAACATGTCTTACAAAGGCCTGTGAAACGCAGTTTCTTCCCAGGCCTGATCTCGCTGAAGTAGAAGTTCTGCTCTGCTGTGTCCTACATGGCCCTAGAGCTGCAAGGGACAATGTCCTGCCTTGTCTCCTCAAGGGCAGACAGGCAGCACAGTGTCCGGCTTCCAGCTTTTGGGCAGCTAAGAAACAGCTCGCTCTGCACAGGGCTTTTACAAGTCCACCGGGAGCATGTCTTACAAAGGCGTGTGAAACGCAGTTTCGTCCGAGGCCTGATCTGGCTGAAGTAGAACTTCTGCTCTGCCGTGTCCTAGATGTCCCTAGAGCTGCAAGGGTCAAGGTCCTGCCTTGTGTCCTCAAGGGCAGACAGGCCCCACAGCGTTCGGCTTCCAACTCTTTGGGCGGCGAAGTAACAATCTCTCTGCACAGGGCTCTTACAACCCTAGCGGGAACATGTCTTACAAGGGCCTTTGAAATGCAGTTTCTTCCCAGGCCTGATCTCGCTGAAGTAGAACTTCTGCTCTGCCGTGTCCTACATGGGCCTTGAGCTGAAAGGGACAATGTCCTGCCTTGTGTACTCAAGGGCAGACAGGCCCCCAGCGTCTGGCTTCTAGCTCTTTGGGCAGCTAAGAAGCAAATCGCTCGGCACTGGTGTTCTACAACCTAGCTGGAACATGTCTTCTAAAGGCCTGTGAAATGCAGCTTCTTCCCAGGCCTGATCTCGCTGAAGTAGAACTTCTGCTCTGCCGTGTCCTAGATGTCCCTAGAGCTGCAAGGGACAAGGTCCTGCCTTGTGTCCTCAAGGGCAGACAGGCCCCACAGTATCCGGCTTCCAGGTCTTTGGGCAGCTAAGAAACAAATCGCTCTGCACTGCGGTTTTACAGCCTACCGGGAACATGTCTTACAAAGGCCTGTGAAACGCAGCTTCTTCCCAGGCCTGATCTCGCTGAAGTAGAACTTCTGCTCTGCCGTGTCCTACATGGGCCTAGAGCTCAAAGGGACAAAGTTCAGCCTTGCGTCCTCAAGGGCAGACAGGCCCCACAGCGTCCGGCTTCCACCTCTTTGGGCGGCTTAGAAACAGCTCGCTCTGCACATGGCTCTTACAAGCCTACCGGGAACATGTCTTACAAAGGCCTGTGAAACGCAGTTTCTTCCCAGGCCTGATCTCGCTGAAGTAGAAGTTCTGCTCTGCTGTGTCCTACATGGCCCTAGAGCTGCAAGGGACAATGTCCTGCCTTGTCTCCTCAAGGGCAGACAGGCAGCACAGTGTCCGGCTTCCAGCTTTTGGGCAGCTAAGAAACAGCTCGCTCTGCACAGGGCTTTTACAAGTCCACCGGGAGCATGTCTTACAAAGGCGTGTGAAACGCAGTTTCGTCCGAGGCATGATCTGGCTGAAGTAGAACTTCTGCTCTGCCGTGTCCTAGATGTCCCTAGAGCTGCAAGGGACAAAGTCCTGTCTTGTGCCCTCAAGGGCAGACAGGCCCCAGAGCTTCCGGCTTCCAGCTCTTTGGGCAGCTAAGAAACAGCTCGCTCTGCACAGGGCATGTACACGCCTAACGGGAACATGTCTGACAAAGGCCTGTCAAATGCAGTTTCTTGCTAGGCCTGATCTCGCTGAAATAGAACTTCTGCTCTGACGTGTCCTAGATGTCCCTAGAGCTGCAAGGGACAAGGTCCTGCCTTGTGACCTCAAGGGCAGACAGGCCCCACAGCGTCCGGCTTCCACCTCTTTGGGCAGCCAAGAAAGAAATCGCTCTGCACTGGTGTTTTACATCCTACCGGGAACATGTCTTACAAAGGCCTGTGAAACGCAGTTTCTTCCCAGGCCTGATCTCGCTGAAGTAGAACTTCTGCTCTGCCGTGTCCTAGATGTCCCTGGAGCTGCAAGGGACAAGGTCCTGCCTTGTGTCCTCAAGGGCAGACAGGCCCGACAGCATCCAGCTTCCAGCTGTTTGGGAAGCTAAGAAACAGCTCTCTCTGCACAGGGCTTTTACAAGCCTACCGGGAACATGTCTTACAAAGGCCTGTGAAACGCAGTTTTGTCCCAGGCCTGATATCGCTGAAGTAGAACTTCTGCTCCGCCATGTCCTACATGGGCCTAGAGTTGAAAGGGACATAGTCCTGCCTTGAGTCCTTAAGGGCACACAGGCCCCACAGCTTCCGGCTTCCGGCTCTTTGGGCAGCTAAGAAACAACTCGCTCTGCACAGGGCTCTTACAAGCCTACCGGGAACATGTCTTACAAAGGCCTGGGTAACACAGTTTCTTCCCAGGCGTGATATCACTGAAGTTCATCTTCTCCTCTGCCGTGTCCTACATAAACCTAGAGCTGCAAGTCACAAAGTCCGGCCTTGTTTCCACAAGGGGAGACAAGTCCCTCAGCGTCCGGCTTCCAGCTCTTTGTGCAGCTAAAAAACAACTCGCTCTGCACAGGGCTCTTACAAGCCTACCGGGAACATGTCTTACAAAGGCCAGTGAAACGCACTTTCTTTCCAGGCCTGATCTCACAGAAGTAGAACTTCTGCTCTGCCGTGTCCTACATGGGCCTAGAGCTGAAAGGGACAATGTCCTGCCTTGTGTCCTCAAGGGCAGACAGGCCCCACAGCGTCCAGCTTCCAGCTCTTTGGGCAGCTAATAAACAAATCGCTCTACAATGGTGTTTTACAGCCTACCAGGAACATGTCTTACAAAGGGCTGTGAAACGCAGTTTCTTCCCAGGCCTGATCTCGCTGAAGTAGAACTTCTGCTCTGCTGTGTCCTACATGGCCCTAGAGCTGCAAGGGACAATGTCCTGCCTTGTCTCCTCAAGGGCAGACAGGCAGCACAGTGTCCAGCTTCCAGCTTTTGGGCAGCTAAGAAACAGCTCGCTCTGCACAGGGCTTTTACAAGTCCACCGGGAGCATGTCTTACAAAGGCGTGTGAAACGCAGTTTCGTCCCAGGCCTGATATCGCTGAAGTAGAACTTCTGCTCTGCCGTGTCCTACATGGGCCTTGAGCTGAAAGGGACAAAGTCCTGTCTTGTGCCCTCAAGGGCAGACAGGCCCCAGAGCTTCCGGCTTCCAGCTCTTTGGGCAGCTAAGAAACAGCTCGCTCTGCACAGGGCATGTACACGCCTAACGGGAACATGTCTGACAAAGGCCTGTCAAATGCAGTTTCTTCCTAGGCCTGATCTCGCTGAAATAGAACTTCTGCTCTGACGTGTCCTAGATGTCCCTAGAGCTGCAAGGGACAAGGTCCTGCCTTGTGACCTCAAGGGCAGACAGGCCCCACAGCGTCCGGCTTCCACCTCTTTGGGCAGCCAAGAAAGAAATCGCTCTGCACTGGTGTTTTACATCCTACCGGGAACATGTCTTACAAAGGCCTGTGAAACGCAGTTTCTTCCCAGGCCTGATCTCGCTGAAGTAGAACTTCTGCTCTGCCGTGTCCTAGATGTCCCTAGAGCTGCAAGGGACAAGGTCCTGCCTTGTGTCCTCAAGGGCAGACAGGCCCGACAGCATCCAGCTTCCAGCTGTTTGGGAAGCTAAGAAACAGCTCTCTCTGCACAGGGCTTTTACAAGCCTACCGGGAACATGTCTTACAAAGGCCTGTGAAACGCAGTTTTGTCCCAGGCCTGATATCGCTGAAGTAGAACTTCTGCTCCGCCATGTCCTACATGGGCCTAGAGTTGAAAGGGACATAGTCCTGCCTTGAGTCCTTAAGGGCACACAGGCCCCACAGCTTCCGGCTTCCGGCTCTTTGGGCAGCTAAGAAACAACTCGCTCTGCACAGGGCTATTACAAGCCTACCGGGAACATGTCTTACAAAGGCCTGGGTAACACAGTTTCTTCCCAGGCGTGATATCACTGAAGTTCATCTTCTCCTCTGCCGTGTCCTACATGAACCTAGAGCTGCAAGTCACAAAGTCCGGCCTTGTTTCCACAAGGGGAGACAAGTCCCTCGGCGTCTGGCTTCCAGCTCTTTGTGCAGCTAAAAATCAACTCGCTCTGCAAAGGGCTCTTACAAGCCTACCGGGAACATGTCTTACAAAGGCCTGTGAACCGCAGTTTCTTCCCAGGCCTGATCTCGCTGAAGTAGAACTTCTGCTCTGCCATGTCCTAGATGGCCCTAGAGCTGCAAGGGACAAGGTCCTGACTTGTGTGCTCAAAGGGCAGACAGGCCCCACAGCGTCCGGCTTCCAGCTCTTTGGGAAGCTAAGAAACAGCTCGCTCTGCACATGGCTCTTACAAGCCTACCGGAAACATGTCTTACAAAGGCCTGTGAAACGCAGTTTCTTCCCAGGCTTGATCTCGCTAAGGAAGAACTTCTGCTCTGCCGTGTCCTACATGGGCGTAAAACTGAAAGTGACAAAATCCTTCCTTGTGTCCTCAAGGGCAGACAGGCCCCACAGCGTCCGGCTACCAGCTCTTTGGGCAGCTAAGAAACAATTCGCTCTACAATGTTGTTTTACAGCCTACCATGAACATGTCTTACAAAGGGCTGTGAAACGCAGTTTCTTCCCAGGCCTGATCTCGCTGAAGTAGAACTTCTGCTCTGCCGTGTCCTAGATGTCCCTAGAGCTGCAAGGGACAAGGTCCTGCCTTGTGTCCTCAAGGGCAGACAGGCCCCACCGCGTCCGGCTTCCAACTGTTTGGGCACCTAAGAAACAATCTCTCTGCACAGGGCTCTTACAACCCTAGCAGGAACATGTCTTACAAAGGCCTGTGAAACGCAGTTTCTTCCCAGGCGTGATCTCGCTGATGTAGAACTTCAGCTCTGCCGTGTCCTACATGACCCTAGAGCTGCAAGTCAAAAATTCCTACCTTGTTTCCACAAGGGGAGACAAGTCCCTCTTCGTCCAGCTTCCAGCTCTTTCGGCAGCTAAGAAACAACTCGCTCTGCACTGGTGTTTACAGACTAACGGGAACATGTCTTACAAAGGCCAGTGAAACGCACTTTCTTTCCAGGCCTGATCTCACAGAAGTAGAACTTCTGCTCTGCCGTGTCCTACATGGCCCTAGAGCTGCAAGGGACAATGTCCTGCCTTGTCTCCTCAAGGGCAGACAGTCCCCACAGCGTCCGGCTTCCAGCTCTTTGGGCAGCTAAGAAACAAATCGCTCTACAATGGTGTTTTACAGCCTACCAGGAACATGTCTTACAAAGGGCTGTGAAACTCAATTTCTTCCCAGGCCTGATCTCGCTGAAGTAGAACTTCTGCTCTGCCGTGTCCTACATGGGCCTAGAGCTGAAAGGGACAATGTCCTGCCTTGTGTACTCAAGGGTAGACAGGCCCCCAGCAACTGGCTTCAAGCTCTTTGGGCAGCTAAGAAACAAGTCGCTCGGCACTGGTGTTCTACAACCTAGCTGGAACATGTCTTCTAAAGGCCTGTGAAATGCAGCTTCTTCCCAGGCCTGATCTCGCTGAAGTAGAACTTCTGCTCTGCCGTGTCCTAGATGTCCCTAGAGCTGCAAGGGACAAGGTCCTGCCTTGTGTCCTCAAGGGCAGACAGGCCCCACAGTATCCGGCTTCCAGGTCTTTGGGCAGCTAAGAAACAAATCGCTCTGCACTGGGGTTTTACAGCCTACCGGGAACAGGGCTTACAAAGGCCTGTGAAACACAGCTTCTTCCCAGGCCTGATCTCGCTGAAGTAGAACTTCTGCTCTGCCGTGTCCTGCATGGGCCTAGAGCTCAAAGGGACAAAGTTCAGCCTTGCGTCCTCAAGGGCAGACAGGCCCCACAGCGTCCGGCTTCCACCTCTTTGGGCGGCTTAGAAACAGCTCGCTCTGCACATGGCTCTTACAAGCCTACCGGGAACATGTCTTACAAAGGCCTGTGAAACGCAGTTTCTTCCCAGGCCTGATCTCGCTGAAGTAGAAGTTCTGCTCTGCTGTGTCCTACATGGCCCTAGAGCTGCAAGGGACAATGTCCTGCCTTGTCTCCTCAAGGGCAGACAGGCAGCACAGTGTCCGGCTTCCAGCTTTTGGGCAGCTAAGAAACAGCTCGCTCTGCACAGGGCTTTTACAAGTCCACCGGGAGCATGTCTTACAAAGGCGTGTGAAACGCAGTTTCGTCCCAGGCCTGATATCGCTGAAGTAGAACTTCTGCTCTGCCGTGTCCTACATGGGCCTAGAGCTGAAAGGGACAAAGTCCTGTCTTGTGCCCTCAAGGGCAGACAGGCCCCAGAGCTTCCGGCTTCCAGCTCTTTGGGCAGCTAAGAAACAGCTCGCTCTGCACAGGGCATGTACACGCCTAACGGGAACATGTCTGACAAAGGCCTGTCAAATGCAGTTTCTTCCTAGGCCTGATCTCGCTGAAATAGAACTTCTGCTCTGACGTGTCCTAGATGTCCCTAGAGCTGCAAGGGACAAGGTCCTGCCTTGTGACCTCAAGGGCAGACAGGCCCCACAGCGTCCGGCTTCCACCTCTTTGGGCAGCCAAGAAAGAAATCGCTCTGCACTGGTGTTTTACATCCTACCGGGATCATGTCTTACAAAGGCCTGTGAAACGCAGTTTCTTCCCAGGCCTGATCTCGCTGAAGTAGAACTTCTGCTCTGCCGTGTCCTAGATGTCCCTGGAGCTGCAAGGGACAAGGTCCTGCCTTGTGTCCTCAAGGGCAGACAGGCCCGACAGCATCCAGCTTCCAGCTGTTTGGGAAGCTAAGAAACAGCTCTCTCTGCACAGGGCTTTTACAAGCCTACCGGGAACATGTCTTACAAAGGCATGTGAAACGCAGTTTTGTCCCAGGCCTGATATCGCTGAAGTAGAACTTCTGCTCCGCCATGTCCTACATGGGCCTAGAGTTGAAAGGGACATAGTCCTGCCTTGAGTCCTTAAGGGCACACAGGCCCCACAGCTTCCGGCTTCCGGCTCTTTGGGCAGCTAAGAAACAACTCGCTCTGCACAGGGCTCTTACAAGCCTACCGGGAACATGTCTTACAAAGGCCTGGGTAACACAGTTTCTTCCCAGGCGTGATATCACTGAAGTTCATCTTCTCCTCTGCCGTGTCCTACATGAACCTAGAGCTGCAAGTCACAAAGTCCGGCCTTGTTTCCACAAGGGGAGACAAGTCCCTCAGCGTCCGGCTTCCAGCTCTTTGTGCAGCTAAAAAACAACTCGCTCTGCACAGGGCTCTTACAAGCCTACCGGGAACATGTCTTACAAAGGCCTGTGAAACACAGCTTCTTCCCAGGCCTGATCTCGCTTAAGTAGAACTTCTGCTCTGCCGTGTCCTACATGGGCCTAGAGCTCAAAGGGACAAAGTTCAGCCTTGCATCCTCAAGGGCAGACAGACAGCACAGTGTCCGGCTTCCAGCTTTTGGGCAGCTAAGAAACAGCTCGCTCTGCACAGGGCTTTTACAAGTCCACCGGGAGCATGTCTTACAAAGGCGTGTGAAACGCAGTTTCGTCCCAGGCCTGATATCGCTGAAGTAGAACTTCTGCTCTGCCGTGTCCTACATGGGCCTAGAGCTGAAAGGGACAAAGTCCTGTCTTGTGCCCTCAAGGGCAGACAGGCCCCAGAGCTTCCGGCTTCCAGCTCTTTGGGCAGCTAAGAAACAGCTCGCTCTGCACAGGGCATGTACACGCCTAACGGGAACATGTCTGACAAAGGCCTGTCAAATGCAGTTTCTTCCTAGGCCTGATCTCGCTGAAGTAGAACTTCTGCTCTGCCGTGTCCTACATGAGCCTACAGCTGCAAGTCAGAAAGTCCCGCCTTGTTTCCACAACGGGAGACAAGTCCCTCGGTGTCCAGCTTCCAGATCTTTGGGCTGCTAAGAAACAACTCGCTCTACATAGGGCTCCTAGAAGCCTACCGGGAACATGTCTTACAAAGGCCTGTGAAACGCAGTTTCTTCCCAGGCCTGATCTTGCTGAAGTAGAACTTCTGCTCTGCGCTGTCCTACATGGGCCTAGAGCTCAAAGGGAAAAAGTCCTGTCTTGTGTCCTCAAGGGCAGACAGGCCCCGCAGAGTCCAGCTTCCAGCTGTTTGGGCAGCTAAGAAACAGCTCGCTCTGCTTAGGGCTCCTACAAGCCTACCGGGAACATGTCTTACAAAGGCCTGTGAAACGCAGTTTCTTCCCAGGCCTGATCTGGCTGAAGTAGAACTTCTGCTCTGCCGTGTCCTACATGGCCCTAGAGCTGCAAGGGACATAGTCCTGCCTTGTCTCCTTAAGGGCAGACAGGCAGCACAGTGTCAGGCTTCCAGCTTTTGGGCAGCTAAGAAACAGCTCGCTCTGCACAGGGCTCTTACAAGCCTACGACGAGCATGTCTTACAAAGGCCTGTGAAACACAGTTTCTTCCCAGGCCTGATCTCCCTGAAGTGGAACTTCTGCTCTGCCGGGTGCTACATGGCCCTAGAGCTGCAAGTGACAAAGTCCTGCCTTGTCTCCTCTAGGGCAGAAAGGCAGCACAGTGTCTGGCTTCCAGATTTTGGGAAGCTAAGAAACAACTCTCTCTGCAAGGGCTCCTACAGCCTACCGGGAACATGTCTTACAAAGGCCTGTGAAACGCAGTTTCTTCCCAGGCCTGATCTCGCTGAAGTAGAACCTCTGCTCTACCGTGTCCTACATGGCCCTAGAGCTGCAAGGGACAAAGACCTGCCTTGTCTCCTCAAGGGCAGACAGGCAGCACAGTGTCCGGCTTCTAGCCTTTGGTCAGCTAAGAAACAACCCGCTTTGCATAGGGCTCCTACAGCCTACCGGGAACATGTCTTACAACGGTCTGTGAATGAAGTTTCTTCCTAGGCATGATCTCACTGAAGTAGAACTTCTGCTCTGCCGAGTCCTGCATGACCCTAGAGCTGCAAGTCACACAGTCCTGCCTTGTTTGCACAAGGGGAAACAAGTCCCTCAGCGTCCAGCTTCTAGCTCTTTGGGCAGCTAAGGAACAACACGCTCTGCATAGGGCTCTTACCGCCTACTGGGAACTTGTCTTACAAAAGTCTATGAAACGCAGTTCCTTCCCAGGCCTGATCTCGCTGAAGTAGATATTCTGCTCTGCCGTGTCCTACAAGTACCTAGAGCTGAAAGGGACAAAGTCCTTCCTTGTGTCCTCAAGGGCAGACCGGCCCCACAAGGTCTGGATTTCAGCTCTTTGGGTAGCTAAGAAACAACTCGCTCTCAACTGGTGTTTTACAGCCTACTGGGAACATGTCTTACAAAGGCCTGTGAAACGCAGTTTCTTCCCAGGCCTGAACTCGCTGAAGTAGAACTTCTGCTCTGCCGTGTCCTACATGGCCCTAGAGCTGAAAGGGACAAGGTGCTGCCTATTGTCCTCAAGGGCAGACAGGCCCCACAGCGTCCGGCTTCCATCTCTATGGACAGCTCAGAAACAGCTCGCTCTGCACTGGTGTTTTACAGCCTACCGGGAACATGTGTTACAAAGGTCTGTGAAACGCAGTTCCTTCCCAGGCCTGATCTCGCTGAAGTAGAAGTTTTGCTCTGCAGTGTCCTACATGACCCTAGAAATGCAAGTCACAAACTCCTGCCTTTTTTCCACAAGATGAGACAAGTCCCTCATCGTCTGGCTTCCAGGTCTTTGGGCAGCTAAGAAACAACTCGCTCTGCAGAGGGCTCTTACTGCCTACCGGGAACATGTCTTACAAACGCCTATGAAATGCAGTTTCTTCTAAGGCCTGACCTCGCTGAAGTAGAACTTCTGCTCTGCCGTGTCCTAAATGGGCCTACAGCTGAAAGGGACAAAGTCCTTCATTATGTCCTCAAGGGCAGACAGGACCCACAGCGTCCGGCTTACAGCTCTTTGTGCAGCTAAGAAGCAACTCGCTCTGCACATGGCTCTTACAAGCCTAGCGGGAACATGTCTTACAAAGGCCTGTGAAACGCAGTTTCTTCCCAGGCCTGATCTCGCTGAAGGAGAACTTCTGCTCTGCCGTGTCCTACATGGCCCTAGAGCTGCAAGGGACAAAGTCCTGCCTTGTGTCCTCAAGTGCAGACAGGCAGCACACTGTCCGGCTTCCAGCTTTTGGGCAGCTAAGAAACAACTTGCTCTGGATAAGGCTCCTACAGCCTACCGGGAGCATGTCTTACAAAGGCCTGTGAAACGCAGTTTCTTCCCAGGCATGATCTCGCTGAAGGAGAACTTCTGCTCTGCCGTGTCCTACATGACCCTAGAGCTGCAACTCACAAAGTCCTTCCTTGTTTCCACAAGGGGAGACAAGTCCTGCAGCGTCCAGCACACAGCTCTTTGGGCAGCTAAGAAACAACTCGCTCTGCACATGGCTCTTACCGCCTACCGGGAACATGTCTTACACAGGCCTATGAAACTCAGTTTCTTCCCTGGCGTGATCTCGCTGAAGTAGAACTTCTGCTCTGCGTGTCCTACATGGGCCTAGAGCTGAAAAGGACAAAGTCCTTCCTTGTGTCGTCAAGGGCAGTCAGGCCCCACAGTGTCCGGCTTCCAGCTCCTTGGGCAGCTAAGAAACAACTCGCTCTACACTGGTGTTTTACAGCCTACTGGGAACATGTCTTACAACGGCCTGTGAAACGCAGTTTCTTCCCAGGCCTGATCTCGCTGAAGTAGAACTTCTGCTCTGCCGTTTCCTACATGGCCGTAGATCTGCAAGGGACAAAGTCCTGCCTTGTCTCCCCAAGGGCAGACAGGCAGCACAGTGTCCGGCTTCCAGCTTTTGGTCAGCTAAGAAACAACTCGCTTTGCATAGGGCTCATAGAGCCTACAAGGAACATGTCTTACAAAGGCCTGTGAAACGCAGTTTCTTCCCAGGCCTGATCTCGCTGAAGTAGAACTTCTGTTCTGCCGATTCCTACATGACCCTATAGCTGCAAGACACACAGTCTGCCTTGTTTCCACAAGGGGAGACAAGTCCCTCAGCGTCCAGCTTCCAGCTCTTTTGGCAGCTAAGGAACATCTCGCTCTGCATAGGGCTCCTACCGCCTACTGGGAACATGTCTTACAAAGGTCTATGAAACGCAGTTTCTTCCCAGGCCTCATCTCGCTGAAGTAGAACTTCTGCTGTGCCGTGTCCTACATGACCCTACAGATCCAAGTCACAATGTTCTGCCTTGTATCCTCAAGGGCAGACAAGCCCCACAGCGTCCGGCTTCCAGCTCTTTTTACAGCTAAGAAACAGCTTGCTCTGCACTGGTGTTTTACAGACTACCGGGAACATGTCTTACAAAGGACTGTGAAACGCAGTTTCTTCCCAGGCCTGATCTCGCTGAAGTAGAACTTCTGTTCTGCCGTCTCCACCATGACCGAAGAGCTGTAGGTCACACAGTCCTCCCTTGTTTCCACAAGGGGAGACAAGTTCCCCAACGTCCAGCATCCAGCTCTGTGGGCAGCTAAGAAACAACTCGCTCTTCACAGGGCTCTTACCGCCTACCGGGAACATGTCTTACACAGGCCTGTGAAACTCAGTTTCTTCCCAGGCCTGATCTCGCTGAAGTAGAACTTCCGCTCTGCCTTGTCCTACATGGGCCTAGAGCTGAAAGGGAGAAAGTGCTGCATTGTGTCCTCAAGGGCAGACAGGCCCCACAGCATCCGGCTTCCAACTCTTTGGGCAGCTAAGAAACCACTCGCTCTGCACACGGCTCTTACAAGCCTACAGGGATCATGACTTACAAACGCCTGTTTAACACACTTTCTTCCCAGGCCTGCTGTCGCTGAAGTAGAACTTCTGCTCCGCCATGTGCTACATGGCCCTAGAGCTGAAAAGGACAAAGTCCTGCCTTGTCTCCTCAAGGGCAGATAGGCCCCACAGAGTCCGGCTTCCAGCTCTTTGGGCAGGTAAGAAACAACTCGCTCTGCACTGGTGTTTTACAGCCTACCAGTAACATATCTTACAAAGGCCTGTGAAACGCAGATTCTTCCCAGGCCTGCTCTCGCTGAAGTGGAACTTCTGCTCTGCCGTGTCCTACATGGCCCTGGAGCTGCAAGGGACAAAGTCCTGCCTTGTCTCCTCAAGGGCAGACAGGCCCCACAGAGTCCGGCTTGCAGCTCTTTGGGCGGCTAAGAAACAACTCGCTCTGCACTGGTGTTTTACAGCCTACCGGGAACATGTCTTACAAAGGCCTGTGAAACACAGTTTCTTCCCAGGCCTGATCTCGCTGAAGTAGAACTTCTGTTCTGCCGTCTCCAACATGACCCAAGAGCTGCAAGTCACACAGTCCTGCCTTGTTTCCACAAGGGGAGACAAGTCCCTCAGCGTCCAGCATCCAGCTCTGTGGGCAGCTAAGAAACAACTCGCTCTTCACAGGGCTCTTACTGCCTACCGGGAACATGTCTTAAACAGGCCTGTGAAACGCAGTTTCTTCCCAGGCCTGATCTCGCTGAAGTAGAGCTTCTGCTCTTCCGTGTCCTACATGGCCTTAGAGCTGAAAGGGAGAAAGTCCTGCCTTGTGTCCTCAAGGGCAGACAGGCCCGACAGCATCTGGCTTCCAGCTCTTTTTACAGCTAAGAAACAGCTCGCTCTGCACTGCTGTTTTACAGCCTACCGGGAACATGTCTTACAAAGGCCTGTGAAACGCATTTTCTTCCCAGGCCTGATCTCGCTGAAGTAGAACTTCTGTTCTGCCGTCTCCAACATGACCCAAGAGCTGCAAGTCACACAGTCCTGCCTTGTTTCCACAAGGGGAGACAAGTCCCACAGCGTCCAGCGTCCCGCTCTTTGGGCAGCTAAGATACAACTCGCTCTGCACAGGGCTCTTACCGCCTACCGGGAACATGTCTTACAAAGGCCTGTGAAACGCAGTTTCTTCCCAGGCCTGATCTCGCTGAAGTAGAACTTATGCTCTGCCGTGTCCTAGATGTCCCAAGAGCTCCAAGGGAGAAGGTCCTGCCTTCTGTGCTCAAGGGCAGACAGGCCCCACAGCTTTTGGGCAGCTGAGAAACAACTCGCTCTGCACAGGGCTCTTACCGCCTACCAGGAACATGTCTTACAAAGGCCTATGAAACGCAGTTTCTTCCCAGGCCTGCTCTCGCTGAAGTAGAACTTCTGCTCTGCCGTGTCCTACTTGGCCCTAGAGCTGCAAGGCACAAAGTCCTGCCTTGTCTCCTCAAGGGGGGACATGCCCCAAAGCATCCAGCTTCCAGCTCTTTGGCAAGCTAAGAAACAACTCGCTCTCCACACTGCTCTTACAGCCTACCGGGAACATCTCTTACAAAGGCCTGTGAAACCCAGTTTCTTCTCAGCCCTGATCTCGCTGAAGTAGAACTTCTGCTCTGCCGTGTCCTACATGGCCCTAGAGCTGCAAGGGACAAAGTTCTGCCTTGTCTCCTCGAGGGGAGATAGGCCCCAAACCGTCTTGCTTCCAGTTCTTTGGCAAGCCGAGAAAGAACTCGCTTTCCTCAGTGCTCTTACAGACTACCGGGAACCTGTCATATAAAGGCCTGAAATGCAGTTTGTTTCCAGCCCTGATCTCGTCGCCATGTCCTCCATTGCTCTAGAGGTGCAAGGCACAAAGCACTGAGTGAGTGCCTCAAAAGGAGACAAGCCCCAAACGATCTTACTTCCAGCTCTTTGGGAAGCTAAGAAACAACTCGCTCTCCACAGTGCTCTTACAGCGTCCTGGGAACATTTCTTACAAATGTCTGTGAAACGCAGTTTATTTCCAGCCCTGATCTAGCATTCTTAGAACTTCTGCTCTGAGCCATGTCCTCCATTGCCCTACAGGTGGAAGGAACAAAGAACTGAATCAGTGCCTCAAAGGGAAACAAGCCACAAATGGTCTTGCTTCCAGGTCTTTCGGAAGTTAAGAAACAACTCGCTCTCCACAGGGCTCTTACAGCCTCCCGGTAACATCTCTTACAAAGGCCTGTGGAACGCAGTTTCTTTCCAGACCTGATCTCGCTGAAGTAGAACCTCTGCTTTGCCGTGTCCTACATTGCTGTAGGCATGCAAGGCACAAAGTCCTGCCTTGTTTCCTCAAGGGGAGACAGGCAACAAGCCGTCTTGCTTCCAGCTCTTTGGCAAGCTGAGAAAGAACTCGCTTTCCACAGTGCTCTTACAGCCTACCGGGAACCTGTCATACAAAGGCCTGAAACGCAGTTTATTTCCAGCCCTGATCTCACCGCCGTAGAACTTCTGCTCAAAGCCATGTCCTCCATTGCCCTAGAGGTGGAAGTCACAAAGCACTGACTCAGTCCCTCAAAGGAAGACAAGCCACAAATGGTCTTGCTTCCATCTCTTTGGTAAGCTGATAAACAACTCAATCTCCACAGTGCTCTTACAGCCTCCCGGGAACATCTCTTACAAAGGCCTGTGAGACGCAGTTTCTTTCTAGCCCTGATCTTGCTGAATTAGAGCTTCTACTCTCAGCTGTCTCGGACAGTGCTCTAGAGATGGAAGGCACAAAGCACTGCCTTGATTCCTGAAAGGGAGACAGGCCACAAACCATCTTGCTTGCAGCTCTTTGTCAAGCTGAGAAAGAACTCGCTTTGCACCATGCTCTTACAGCTGACCGGGAACGTCTCCTACAAAGGCGGCTGTAATGCCATTTCTTTCCATCCTTCATCTCACCCCTGTAGAACTTCTCCTTCTGCCACATTTGCATCTTGCCAACCCTGCTCACTCCGAATGCCTCCATCTTCCCCTTAAGCACAGTGGTCCATGCCAGAATGATTTAGATAAATTCAGTGCTGTTGTCGTTCTGGCTTGACAGTGGAATTTTGTCCCTGGAATGATCTCCTTTTGGGAATCCTTGGTCACTTTGGTGTCCCTCCCTGTTTTGGACGGGAATACTTCAACCCACACTGTGAAGGTGTCTATGAGTACTCTAGTTACTTGGCTTTCCTAGAGGCTCAAGGCATCATGTTAAATTCCAGTTGCAAGTCCTCACAGGGGACAACTCGTGAATGTTGAACCCCATTATTCAAGGAGAGCAGCCCTGTCCTGGGATTGTTTTTGGCACAGATCACACATTTTTAGTAACTTTCTGAATGTTTCTTTGCAAGTTAGAACAAACCACCTCCTTGATCCACCGCAAGGTGGCCTCCTTTCCATAGTGAGTGCTCTGATGCATTTGATTCACACTTTCTCCCAGAAGGGCTTCAGATACCAAGATGAGTCTTTCTGACTTACATTTATATCCTGGATACTCCACAGATGAGGAGTCAAATCTCCATGCTCTGGCTCTCTCTAAATCTTTCTGTGTGTAGCTATGCTGGAATTTAGCAATGTCAATTTGGGGAACTAAGGGACCCAAGAGTGCCCTGAAACTCATAGTGCTAACAGCAGTCTTCACTGCCTGATCAGCCAGTTGATTACGTCGGGCTTCCAAAGTGTCCCCTTTCTGATGTGGAGGGCAGTACATGATGGTTACTGCCATGGGTCATTAATGGCCTCTAATAAGGTCAATATTTCCTGGGAATATTTTATGTCCCTCTTTCCAACAGTCAAGAGTCCCCTCTCTTTCCATATGGCCCCAGGGGCATGGACCACTAAAAAGGCGTATTTTGAGTCTGTGCTCTTGTGTCTTTACCTATTTGAAGAACTTTATTTAGGGCTATTAGCTCAGCCTCCTGAGATGAAACAGCTGGAGGGAAAGCCTTTGCTTCCATGGTGTCCTGAAGGGTGACAACTACATGCCCTGCTTGATGTTGCCCTGATCCAAGAAGCTGCTTCCATCAGTGAACAGTCCCAAGTCCAACTGCTCCAACAGTTGGACAGTCAAATCAGGTCAACTCTAGAATACCTGTTCAATGATCTGAAGTCACTCATCATGAACGGGGTCTTGTTGACTCAGTAGGTAGAAGTGTTGCAGGTTTTAAGGTAGAAATAGCATTTAACTTTACTTCTGGGTTGTCTCATAAAGTAGGCTGATCCTGAGGTTAGCCAAGATCCTCCTTTCTGTTCTTTTCTTAGAGGACTCATAGAGGGAGGACACAATGGGGAGTGTGCGCCATTGTGGCCTGTGCCAAAGTGAATTTTTCAGCTTCTTGTACTATGTTACAGATGGTGGCAATGGCTCAGAGGCAAGACAGCTATCCTTTGACCATCTGATCTGACTGCTTAGTAAAATAGGCCACAGGCCTCCTGGTGAGTCCAAGGTTCTGAGTCAGGAGTCACAGACTAAGGCCCTGTTTTTCCTTTACAAAGAAATCAAAGGGCTTTCTCAAATCTGGGAGTCCCAAGGCTGGGGCAGTTAAATAATTTTTCTTTAACTTGATTGTACTTGATGGGGTTCAGGGCAGGCCATCCCAAGATGTGTCATTCTGGTATGAGGATTATTTCAATCTGAAGATAATAAAGGCTCAAACTCAGGAAGAACATTCGACATTTCCCCCCAACTGCCTAAAAGAAATTTAAAATGAAGGCCTGTCCATCACCATAGTTAGCTCTGGGTTTTGGTAGACTGGAAAGATCCTTGCTAGGCCCACTGTTATCAAAGTCCTATTTACCATTTACTTTTCCATTTCCATGTGAGTTGTCTTCCTCCCCTTTGAAGCCCCAAATCACTACCCCAAATATCGTCCTTGTCTGTAGCTTAAGATATTTAAACAGGCAGCCTCAGCCTCTTTAACTCAGTTGGCTGAGTTACTCAGTTTCTCCTGGGTTTCTCCCATGTATACATGCTATTAAACTTTGTTTGATTTTTCTCCTGCTAACCTTCCTTTTTAGTTATTTTACCAGCCGTAAGAACCCTAAGTAAAAGTCAGGGGGAATTCTCCCACTTCCCTGACAAACAAATTCCGGCACTCTCATGTCCACATCAAAGGTTCGAGGTCTCCTCCCATTAAGTCCTCAAATAGAGATTTCAACATTAATCTAAAGCTGACTATCCAAATTTGACAGAAGCCTGACATTCCTAAAAAACATCCCCACAATTATTGATGGGTAGTAGGAGTTCCAACTCAAGTGATTGCTTCTCTCCTGTCTGGGAGCAGGATTCTCTGGGCTTCTGACAGTTCAAAACCTAAGTATTTAACAGTATTTGTCACTATTTGTGACACTATCTACCTAGAGATAGCATCAGATCCTACAAGATTACCCCTTGCCTTCCATTTTAGATGCCGATTGCAAGTCCAGGTTGTCACCCATCCTTCTGACCAAACTGCCACAGACCAGAGGTTTCCATGAACACCCTCCTTTGGATTTCATTAAACTATTTTTATAGAGCAGCTCACAGAACTCAGGAAAACATTTTACTTAACAGCCAGACCAAAGAGATGCATCGAGCACGATATGTGAGAGAGGGATGTGGAGTTCCCAAGCTCTCTCTGGGTGTGCCAGTCTCCCTGAGTCTCCCATGTTTGCAACTCAGAAGCTCCCTGAACTCCATATTGAACTCAATCCTGAGCCCCTCTCCCCACCTCAGAGGTATAAGGAGGGGCATGGGGCTGAAATTTCCAACCCTCTAATCACACAATTGGTTCCCCTGGCTAACAGCCCCCACCCTTAAGGGCTTTCCAAAAGTCATCTTATTTACATAAGTTCAGGTGTGGTTGACAGGGACTTCTTCTGGATAACAAAAGACACCAATGTTACCATTATTAACCTGCAGTTATTTCAGGAACTGAGGACAAAAGTAATTGTTATAACAAAAGATGCCCCATGGCTCTTATATCAGAAATTACAAGGGTTTTAGGAGCTCTGTGCCAGAAATGAAATGAGGATTTTTTTTTTTTTTACTATAAATCACAATATCACACCAACCTCAGAATTCCCTGCTGAAGGCAAGGAATGGTGACCAGACATCACTTGGTGGTGGGAGGGGTTTAGGATCCAAAAGCATCTTTTGAATCTGGCACTGTATAGCATTGACAGCCATAATGCCTTCAACAAATCTATATTCCCTTGTTTCCAGCCTTTTAATGGCTGAAATGGGTGTGTTCCATGGGAATCTCCTGATCAATCCCTGTTCTAAAAGTGTATTGATTAAAGGAAGGGAGTCCTCTTATGTCTTCTGGCTTCAAGGGGTACTGTTTCACCAGGTCCAATGATAGGGGAACCTCTTCTCTATCAGGCACTGGTGTATCTTCCAATAAGGCCATGAGCTCAATTCCCCAACTTTTAGGGGCTTGGACCTCTATCTTGTTCCAGCATATTAGGACCCCTAACTTAGATAGCATGTCCCTCTCTAGAGGGGGAACAGGACAGTCTGGTACATACAGAAAAGAATGCCTCTGTGTTGAGATCCTATTTCACAGGTCAAGGGCTCCAGAAATCTTTTGGTCTCTCCTTTTCCTGATACCTCTTTTATGTCATCAGGAACTATAGCCAACTTTTGGAGTTTCCCCATGGATATCTGGAGCGCCTTAAGATATGACATAGTGTCAGGACAGGGAAAATCCCTTTTCTTCCCTTCTTAGGTTCCTATGGCCAGATTAATAGTAAAACTGACACAAGACCAGGTTAACAGAAGAAAAATCCAGTTTAATGCATAGCTTTTGGAGACCATAAAGAAACGTTGCTCAGAGAGTGAACAAAACAGGCAGTATATATATCTTTTACACCAAGAAACATAAAATTGTTGAAAATCGAGAGCAAAGAAACTTAGGTGTGGAGCATGTAAATAGTGGGGAATTTAGCATGAAACAGTAAATTAGTAAGGTTTGTTTATGCAGGCTTCTCGGCCCTCAATCCCCTAGCTCTGGTGATAAGGATGCAGGGAGAACACCTTTCTCATGGGAGATTCATTTCCTGCTTTCAGGAGAAGAGACAGTAGGCACAGAAAGCCCTTTTTGCTCCACAAGTAACTTTAAATCAAAATAATCAATAAGTCATTGTGGCATATTTTGGGGTGGCCTTTCCTGGACCCCAACAATAGGTATTAACTGTACTTCCCTGGGCCTCAGGGTATATAGTATAAGGCAGTCCCACAGCCTCTGGGAGAAAAAGGCAGAAGGGTTGTCCTCAGGGCCTTGCTGGACCTCTCCTAATTTAGACCAGTTAATAGATGACTGGCTTACTACATGTGTGGCTTTCAAAAGCAGACTCCCAAAATATTCTAGCTTTTCTTGATCATCAGGGTTATTGTGATTCCACTCAGGGTTAGTCCCCAGCACAGCCTTTGCATTAGGCCCGTGAAATTTTGACCCAGGGACTTATTTTTTCTGTCTCCAGCCATCCCACAGGAAAGTGACTGGGCACCCAGCCTCTCCTGCCACTGCTGCCACTGCCACTGCTCATGACCCCTGGGCCGAGCCAGGCTGGGTTGAGCAAAAAGGAGCCCATCTGCCATCAGGACACCATGACCATCACTACTGCTGTTGGGGCCACCGCTGCTGCCATGAAGGAGCAGGGAGCATGGGGATGCCCCACTCCATCCTCCTCACTGCCTTCCAATGTGTGCTGCCTACCCCTGTGACCACCACCACTACCAATATCTCTGAGGACATTTTCATTTTAGTGAACCCAACAAATACATGTACACACACACAAGACAAACGCACCCACACAAAGACAAATCCTACTCCTGCAGGTCAAAAACAAAGGTGAAGTCTAACAATGCCCTGGATCTCTTCCAAATGAGGGTCCCTGCTTTCACACATTCAAAATGCAAATAGAGATACAGAGACTGATGACTGGGAGTGCTGTATTGACTCACTGAGCAAATGGCAAACAGACTCCAGCAGGACAAAACACAAGGTGAGGTCCAACAGTCCCCTGGATCTCTCCAAAATGAGGGGCCCACTTCTCACACAGATGCAAATGGAAAGATGGGGTATTCATGACCGCGCTTCTCATGGTCACTCACCTGACAGGCAAAACCAATTCCTGCAGGACAAAAATAGATGATGAAGTCCGACAGACATCCCCTGGATCTCTCCCAAATGAGAGACCCTCCTTTCCAATGAATCATTCACACAGAATGCAAATAGAGAGACAGGAGATTCACCACTGCACGTGTCACGGCAACTCAACTGACAACAGACTCGTATACAAGACAAAAGCACACTCACACACAAAGACTGAAGTCCAACATGTTTCTCCACTCCAAGGGAGCACTGTGCCTAGGGCGGCAGACACTGGCAGGAAGGGAGGAACAGTAAGGGAAGCCCCCAGGCAAAGACTTCCCCCCAGCCCCTGGGGACCACCAACCACTGAAACCCTCACAGGGGCCATCCAGCCATGGGCACAAGACTCCTGACTGGCTTGCCAAAATTGATACCGAACCTCTTAATCTCAAGTTTCTGTGCCCGATGCACAGGAAGCCAACACTGAGACATTGGTGGTTAGAAGTGGAGAAATATTTACTCAAATTGTCAAAAAGAATCGGTGGGAGCCTGGTTTCCCTCAAATCCACCTCCATAAGAACAGAAACAGGGAGGTTTTATGGAATGAGGGACTTGGCAGGAGGAGCTTCAGGGAAACAATTGGGTCACCCCCAATAGACCCCTGAGGAATCTGACTTCCGGGCTTCCAGGGCTGCTCAGAGCTGGCCATTTGGTGATCACAACCTCCCCAAAGATATCCTTTTTTTCTTCAAAACAAGCTCACAATTCCTTGAGCCCCCTGAATCACCCCTCAAGTTAAACAGAAAAAAGAGTAAATTGGTTTAATGTCTACAGTACCCCTCAGGTACCTGGATTCTTTTCTCCTCCTTTTCCTCACCCCACCCCCATCTCCAGGGAGCTCCTTATTAAAAATTCCCATTGTCTGGGAAACCTTCTGGACAGCCCACCTGAGAAATTCCCCAGGCTGTAGAGAGTGTCTGTCTGGTGCTCAGAGAAGTTGCACTTGAAGTCTAGGTTTTGACTCATCCATGTAGAGGTATGAACCAAGGCTGTAAGAATCAGTGGGCAAAATAAAGGCGAGAAAGTAGAGATGGAAGAAAGGACATTGGTAATGAGAACCTGAGGTTTGACTGTAGGGTAGTGGAGTTCAAAATGCCTCTCCCCAATATTTCATTTTTTTAATTGTTTAAATTTTTTTAAAGATTGGCACCTGAGCTGACATGTGTTGCCAATCTTATTTTTTTTATTCTTCTCCTCAAAGCCCTCAAGTACATAGTTGTATATTCTAGTTGTAGGTCCTTCTATTTGTGTTATGTGGGGTGCCACCTCAGCATGGCTTCATGAGCAGTGCTAGATCCATGCCCAGGATCCAATCCGACAAAACCCTGGGATGCTGAAGCTGAGCATGTGAAATTAACCACTTGGACATGGGGTCGGCCCCTCCAATATCTCATTTTTTAAATCAAGAGTTGGCTTAGTTTTCCAGGACAGCCCTCATGGCATGACTTAATATGGCCAATTTATACTATTCAATGCACTGTGGAAACCGAACCCTCACTATTACATTGTTTCTCTTTGTTCTGGGTTCCAGCTGGGGATTCCAGAAGCTCATTTTTCTCACAATCCCAGAAATAAAAGTGCTCCCCTCTGACTCTCACTAACAACCCCACTTACATGGACCTACCTTTCTCTTGTGTCCTGATGACAGTGGTGGAAGATGGAGCACTGATGCTTCCTGGCATGGGCTGGACAGGAAAAGAAAGCACCATCTATGGAGCTAGTGGGAAGGAAGAGACAGCAGGAGCAGTCAGGCAAAGACAGCCCAGGGCTGTGATTCTCTATTGTTCTAGTTAAACAATGGTTTATTGCTTGAGTACATAGATAAATTTATGAAACCAGGGAGAGGCTGTGGATGACTCACATTTCCAATTGAGGGAGAGCACTCGTCTAATCTTATATCTAGCCAGCTGGTAAATGTGGCTCTCAATCAGAATCAGATGGAATTTAGCATCCTTATCCTTTCTGTTCTTCTCAAGATGCTTTCAAACTGCAACAGCTTTATTAAGTAAGACTTAAGACTTTGAGTCCTTTGTACTTAAGAATTCTCAAGATTTTATTGCCTCTCACAAAACATACTTGTGCAGTGCCATGTGAGTTTCTCAGGACCACATCAATTTGTGAGGGAGTCGGGCTTTTATTGGCCAGTTTGTAGATCTGCTCTTTTGTGTCATCAGACATCATCTTAAGCCAGGTGGGGATGCTGTGGCAGAGGGGCAGAGCCTACTGGGACAAGTCCTTCCCAGGAACATACATGTGACCCATGATGGCAGTGGTCAGGCAGCAAAAAAAAATGCCCCAGGGCTGCAGTTCTTAAGAAAAAGCTGGTTCCCCAGGGGATTGGGCAGAGCACTTCTGTTTTTCCCAAAAGGGTTACAAAAACTAGTCTATATTATTAATGATTGTTTCTTTTCTTACTCAATTTCATTTTGGACTCTATGTCTCCATTCACATAGACTAGCAGATAAAAAGCATCACATCAAGTCCTTCTGGGTTGCTTGTCTCCTCATCTCTCTTATTTAATGCAAGATCTATTCTGGGTTTTAAGCAGAGCATTGGAGGTGGGAAGGAGCATGTGGTCCTAGTCTACACTGCCACCTGTGGAGAGAGATACTCACAGCTCCTGCTACTTGGCCAATGTTTGGAGCACAGGATTTTTTTCATGAGGCTGTCACTTCCACCTTCAACAGCTCACATGTGTGTGACCTGTAAGTTGGGATTAACACATACGTACTGCAGTGGACTGAATGTTTATGTCCCTCCCTCAAATTCATATGTTGAAATCCTAACTTCCAAATGATGGTATTTGGAGGTAGAGACTTTGAGAGGTGCTTAAGTCATGAGAGTGGAATGCTTGTGAATGATATTAGTGCCCTTAGAAATGAGGTCTTAGATGGCTCCCTTACCCCTTCAACCATGTGAGGACACAGTGAGAAGATGACTATGAACACAGGAAATGGGACTTCATCAAATACTGAATCTTCTGGTGCCTGACCTTACACTTTCTAGCCTTTAGAACTGTGAGAAATGTTTCTGTTGTTTATAAGCCACCCAGTCTATGATATTGTGTTATAGTAGCCCAAATGTACTCAGACAGGTACTCTTAGTTTGACCTGCACATTTAAGCCAATTAAAAATTGAGTTTTTAACTTAAACTTTGATGTAAAAAATTGAAAAGGGGGCTGGCCCTGTGGCTGAGAAGTTAAGTTCACATGTTCTCCTCCAGTGCCCTAGGGTTTTGCTGGTTCAGATCCTGACCAAGCGCATGGCACCAGTCATGAGGTCATGCTGAGGCTATATCCCACATAGCGCAACCAAGAAGGACCTACAACCAGAATATACAACTCTATACTGGGGGCTCTGGGGAGAAGAAGAAGCAAAAATCAAAAAGTCTGGCAATGCTGGGCCCCTACCCCTGTTGCACAATAGTAGGCTGACCCTGAGTAACAGCTGTTCCAGGATGGCATGGCCTATCACTCCTTCACAGTCCTTTACAACCATTGTGCTTCCCTCCTTTATGTCACCTGTGTAGC
This sequence comes from Equus asinus, assembly GCF_041296235.1. NCBI lineage: Eukaryota > Metazoa > Chordata > Mammalia > Perissodactyla > Equidae > Equus > Equus asinus. The sequence goes on along the minus strand of NC_091809.1, from coordinate 27,881,147 downwards.
CCATGTAGGCCTCTGAGTTGTAACTCCTGGCCTAGATACAATTATTTTCTGGAATCTTACCTATTCCTATCCCTCTTCCCTGCCCCACCAACCAGCTACTGAGAACAGTATGTAGGTTATTTCTGTTCTAGGAAGTCAAAAGCTCTCTTTCTCCCTCTGACGGCCTCTCAGGCTTTCTCTCCCTCATCACTTCAGTCAGGTGGCATCTTTCCCTAGTCCAAAGGAGACTCTGCTTTCCTCTTGCTGCTAAATGAAACATTTTGTTTATGCACATAATAAATTCTCTCCCCTTGAGGACTTATGATTTTGGAACAGAAAAGCAAGAAAGCTTGGAAAGGTTTTTTAAAAAAATTCTGTTACATTCCTTGAGGAAATGAAGGACAGAAATTTCTCAAATAAAGGGATGGGAATAGGAGGGGAAAACTCCACTGTAACTTATATCATAATATTATTCAGCCATGATTACTTATTTAACAAAATAATACGTGCTCATTGTGGAAGTTGAAACTTTACAGAGGTGATGCTTTGGGAAAAGAATGTACCCAGATAGCCTTCCACCTAGAGATGACTAGTATTCACTTATTCTTTCAGAGTCGCTGTTTGTAATCCTTTTTCAGAAATAGGCTCATATACCTATATTGTTCTGTAGCTAGATGTTTTCCACTTAACAATATATTGTGAACACCTTTCCATGTCAGTCCATACTGATTTATCTCATTGTTTTTATTGGCAGCAAGATTCTTTGTGTATGATTGAACTATTGATTTCTCCAATCCCCAGTGGTGGACCTTTTTGTTGTTTTAAATATTTATTATAACTGAAGCGGTGAAGATTCTTGACATACATCTTTACAAAACTTTTAGAAGTATGTCCTGGAAGAGGATCTGCTGGGTCAAGGAACATGTACATTTAAAATTGTGGTAGACATTGCCAATAAACCCTCCAAATTTTACAGCATCAGTAACATTGAATTAGAATTTCTATTTTCTCCACCCACTTGCCAACATTCAGCTTTATCAAGTAAAACATTTCAATCATACTTTGCAATTAAAAATATGATTAAAATGTATTTTTCTGCCTTAGAATCTGGAAGGTAAATCAGTGACATTGGAAATTTTCTTTAATAAGATTTTTGATGTGTTTCATTTCATGAAAAATTAGCAGAAAGAGGAAACAGGGATGAGGTAGTTACAGAGATTGAATCTAGTCTGGTTTCTAGATGAGGCCATGACCAAACCTAGTGATGGAAACCAAGGGGTTGGGCAATTTGGGAAAACCAGAGGGAAAAGAAGGGCAAGGGAGACATATGTTTAGGGGGACACCAGTCAATGGGGGAGAAGCAAGGTCAATTTTGCACTGATATCATCTTTACACTTAAGTATCAAATAAGTGTCCAAAATGTAGTTTCAGAGAATCTTTATAGATTAGTAGGAAAATTTTAGCATAGCAAGAGAGAAGGTATAAAAACATTACATTGGGTCATATATGTCAGCAGCTGGCAGATGGGGACTCTGAGAAATGAAACAAAAGACCAAAAAAGGAATTTTAATAAATTCAATTCATTTCTCAGATCTAAGTTTAAAACTAGGGATGTGTTGTGAAACACTGCAGATCAGACCAGGTCCCTGGAATCTATTATGTCTCTCAGTTCTTTGTACAATTCATCACAATTTGTGATCATTTTATTAATATTCACCTCTCTATCCAACCATAAATTCTAATATTATGTTCCCATTGCCTGATAGAGCATCCCACATATAGTAAGTGTCAATAAATATTTGATGAATGAAATAAAGAAGAAAGAGAATAAGAGAGGGGAGAGGGGAGATAGAGAAAAGAAAAGGGGAAGGGAGAGGATAGAGGAAGGGAGAGCAGAGGGGAGGAGAGGAGAGGAAAAAAGAGAAGAGAAGAGAAAGAAAAAAGAGATGTGGAGAGTAGTACAAACCAGTGGTGTACTCAGGCTGGTGCACACAGTATGGAATGGAATCTCACTGGCTATCTGTGCCTTGGGGAGATGGAGGAGGCTGGAGTACATTAAATATCTGGGCATTAGGGATTGGTGGATGTCCTAGCTTCTTTTTTTGTTTACTTTGTTCAGGTCATATTGGCCCATAACGTGGTGTAAGTTTCTGGTGTACACTACTAAATATCAGTTTCTGTATAAACAGCATCGTGTTCACCACCAATAGTGTAGTTTTCATCCATCATGATACATATGTACCCCTTTACCCCTTTTGCCCACCCCACCACTATTCCTCTGGTAACCGTTAATCTATTCCCCTTATCTAAGTGTTTATCTTTCACAGATGAGTTTTTGTCTTTCTCTGACTGACGTATTTTGCTGAGTATAATATCCTCAAGGTCCATCATGTTGTCACAAATGGCACAATATTGTCTTTTTTTGTGGTAAGTACTATTCCATTTTTTATGGTAAGTAGCATTCCACTATATATATATATACCACATCTTTTTTATCCATTCATCCATTATGTTCACTTGAGTTGCTTCCATATCTTGGCAATGGTGAATAATGCTACAATGAGCATAGGTGTGCAACAAATCTCTTTGAATTGTTGATTTCATGTTCTTTGGATAAATACACAGTAAAAGAATTTAAAGCAAGTTTTAAAAGAACTAAGGGGAGAAATTGGCAGCAACACAATAATTGAAGGAAGCCTCAACACCCCACTTATGTTGTTTCTTTTTTGTTTTCTTTAAGGAAGATTAGCTCTGAGCTAACATCTGTTGCCAATTCTCCTCTTTTTGCTGAGGAAGACTGGCCCTGAGCTAACATGTGTACCCATCTTCCTCTACTTTATATGTAGAACTTCTACCACAGCATGGCTTGCCAAGTGGTGCCACGTCTGCACCCGCGTTCCAAACTGATGAACCCTGGGCCGCCAAAGCAGAGCATGTGAACTTAACTGCTGCCCCACTGGGCCGGCCCCAGATGCATTATTGTATGTGAGCAAACTGGGGAATAGAAATATGTGAAGTGCATTATTGTTCTTAATAAAGAAGACAGAAGCAAACATAATGCTCATCTAGTTTAAATTCATAAACCAAATCCATAGCAATCAAGGTAGTTAAATATCCAAATTTTATGCTTGAGCAAAATATATATGTATGTGCCAATCACAAAATGATGTAAACATCACAAATCTAGTTATGTAAATTTAAAGATTTTATTTTTCCTTTTTCTCTCCAAAGCCCTCTGATGCATAGTTGTATATTCTTAGTTGTGGGTCCTTCTAGTTGTGGCATGTGGGATGCCACCTCAGCATGGCTTGACGTGAGGTGCCATGTCCATGCTCAGAATCTGAACCGGCGGACCCCTGGGCTGCTGCTGTGGAGCACACAAACTCAACCACTTAGTCACGGGGCAGGCCCCTAATTATATAAATTTAAAAACCACATAACTAACAATCGGGAGTATAATTTATTTATCCAAGAACATAATGCTAAATTTCATTTTATTTTTTCAGAAGGCAAGATGGATGAACGTTGAGGACATTATACTAAGTGAAATAAGCTAGTCACAGAAGGACAAATACTTCATGATTCCATTTATATGAGGCATATAAAATAGTCAAACACATAGAAGCAGAGAGTAGAATGGTGGTGGCCAGGGGCTGGGGGAAGGGGAAATAGGAGTTGCCATGCAATAGGTAGAAAGTTTCAGTTATGCAAGATGATTAAGTTCTAGAGATCTGTACAACGTTGTGCTTATAGTTAGCATTGCTGTATTGTATACTTAAAAACTTAAGAGTGTGGATCTCTTGTTAAAGTGTTGTTACCTCAATAAAAATATAAAAAGATTTGGAAAAATAGAAAAAAGATTCTAACACTTGATAGTTGTTGTCTCCAGACAGGGTAGAGGGAATGGGAATGGGGGACACTGTATGAGTGAAAACTTAGCTTATAAGTAATTATGTAGTACTTTATTAATCTTATCAGGCAGAACTATTGTTTAATGTGGGTGATGGAAATATGGTCTCTATAATGTCATTTTCTGCATATTTACATATGTGTGTGTGTATGCATATGTATGTAGGTGTGTGTGGGTGTGTTACCTACAAATATTTAGAAAGGTGAAATTTTGTGATCCACGTGATGGTCCTGTCTTATAATTTTATCTGCTTGACCAAGGTAAGTTTATTAATACCAAACCAAAACTTAGGAAATGTGAAATGCCTCTTGTACAATAAATGATAAGCTTCAAATGAGAGATCAAGCTGTAATATAAAGCATCAATAACAATGGAAAGAGTAAAAGCAATACTTTTTTCAAAAAAGCTTTACAAAATTATGGAAATGCTAACTAGATGAGGAAATTGATAGAGCTGAGGTGGGAATGAAAGTATTGTTAACTGAGCATGGTACAGACTGCCTTCGGTCACACAACAGACAATATACAAAGGAAATGACACAGGAAGGAACAAGAACTTCAGATGGATATTTGGACTCTGGAGCTAACCAAAAGGATATAAATTCATTGTAATAAATAGCTCAAAGTTGGGAGAAATCTTTGTAATTTCCTCTGCATTGTCCACAGGTTGTCTGTTACTTCATTATTTTAGAGCCTAGAATGTGCAACATCCTTATTAGCTATTAGGAACATGAAAATGAAGAAAGAACACTTGTGTCCTACCCTGAAGTAGTAAATATTCTATAGAATGATACACAAGTTGTCTGTGTTTCTTTATCAAAGTTAAAATCTCATTAAAGGTAGAATCCAGCACTGGGAACGAAAATCATATATTTTATTTCAGAATTTTAGAGTGTATATTGTATTCATTAATTCACTTATTCATCATTCACTCCATCAGTCAGCCAACAAATATCTTTTGAACATTGACGGTTTCCTGGATACTATTTTACAAGCTGTTAATACAAACCATTTAGACATACCCTTTTTTATGAAAAAGCTTATCGACTAGCAAATTCCAGACAAAAAGTAAAATAAAAAATGTTGTGGGTATTTATTACAATATTTATTTTTGCTTGAAGAGAGATCACAGGTTTATATGAAAAGTATATTTTCTATCCAAATAATTTTTTATGACAAGCTAGAAATTGGATGAGGTATATGATAAGTTCTTTATGAATTTCAATGAAAAGTTGATATTCAGTATCATTACAACAATTCATATTTTGAATTTATGTTTTACATCCTGTTATTTTTATGGCAAATACACGAAGGCTTATCGCTTTTTTTGTCTGAGGAAGATTATCCCTGAGGTAACATCTGCCAATCCTTCTCTTTTTTTCTGAGGAACACTGGCCCCAAGCTCACATCCATGCCCATTTTCCTCTACTTTATATGTGGGACGCCTACCACAGCATGGCTTGCCATGCAGTGCCATGTCCGCACCTGGGATCTGAACTGGCAAACCCCAGGCTGCTGAAGCAGAACATGCGCACTTAACTGTTTCACCACCGGGCTGGACCCTGAAGGCTTATTGTTGACATAAGAATTGAGGTTTTGCAAGCCAGCCCTGCTGGCCTAGCAGTTCAAGTTCAGCATGCTCCACTTTGCTGGCCTGGGCTCAGTTCCTGGGTATGGAAGAACACCACTCATGTGTCAGTAGCCATTCTGTGCTGGCAGTTCACATAGAACTCTAGTTCTAGGACTTAGAACTACAATATACAACTATGTGCTAAGGCTTCGAGGAGGAAAAAAAAGAGGAGTATTGGCAACAGATGCTGCTTGGGGTGAATCTTTCCCAGCAAAAGAAACAAAAGAAAAAAGAATAAAGAAAATAATCTTCTGTTATTAAAAAGAAGAATGAAGGTCTGGCATTCAATTTTATTCATAATACTCCATTAAAATTAAACATTGGAGCCAGAATCCTTTGTTTTCCAACTGCTGGATTTGCTTGCATCCTGGGGCCAGAAGCAACATTTCCCAGCAAATGTAGGGTTACCATTCAAAACACACAAACAAAAAGTGGAATCATCTCATGTGATGGTTATTCAAAATGATCACCTAAGAGAGTCCCGTGTCTATCTCCACTTTTTCACTCTAGTCGAGACTTGACTAATGAACATTCAATTTGTCTTTCTTTCCCTGGGGAGTGAGACCTTTATTTGGGAATTCTGGTTCTCATTCAGGGAATAGGGTCATAAATAAACATATTTCAGTGTGAAGGTCTTCAGGGACTTCAGATACTTCTGAAACTATTTTGCATGCTTCATGCAGCAAGCTCAGGAGTGGGTCTCAACAGATCTCTGTGTACAATTGGGTTAAATGAAATAATTTACTTATTACTAATTCTAGATGTGAAGACCAAGTACCTTGAAAGTTTTATCAATTCAAGTCAGACTCTGCTCTATTGCTATCTGCTCTAGTCTCTTTCCCTAGACTCAAATCTCTGCTCACTGCTAAGTGGACGTGAAGCTGTTATGACCTAAACAATAGAGTCCAGCATCCCTACTGATAAATTACATGGCTTAGACATATACGGAATAATGAATAGTCGTTATAGGGAGTATATTTCACCTTAATATCAAGAGGAATGTTATCTGCCTTTGAATTGACAGGATAGATGGATGTTTTAGACAAGATAAGAAACTTCTCAAGTGTCTTTAAAATACAAGACTCTATGTCTCCAAGAAAGACCTATTAAATGACTTAACATCAATAAAAACAAGTTTCCATTTTTCTCAGAGTGACAAATCATAAGACAGAAGGATTCCTAGTGTCAACAGTCAGTCTCTATGTTGCTGGTGGACACCAAGAGCTCATATCAAGACGCAGTTTGTCTCTAATACAACCTAGGCTTAAATGAGTTTCAAATTCTACTGTTAGAGACCAATGGAACATACTCTTGAAATCATTTCAGAAGCTATTTAAAAATTAGTTTGCAATATTATTTCTCATCCACAATTGTAACATAAAATTATTAGGATCAGGCAATTTTTACAATTTATTGCAAATTTATTTTGGTAGAACTATAAAATATTTCTTTTCATAACAAACTTGTAAACAACTACATGTAAAATATTAAAATAACTCTTATCAGGAACAAGTACAAAATCAAACAAGATTCTAAAGAAACAGGAGAAAACTGGGGTTGTTCTAGAGAATCTTTGTTTCAGTGACATATACTTACTGAAATAAAAAGTCACCCTAGATTTGCCATCAGTTATATTTCAGTAGAAGAGGGAATTTTAATAGCTCAGGATTTTTGCAAATAGAGCCAGCCCTGGTGGTCTCCTGGTTAAGATTTGGTGTTTTTACTTGCTGTGGTCTGGGTTTATTTCAGCTCAGGGAACCATACAACCTGTCTGTCAGTTTTCATACTGTGTATGCTAGTGCAGTTCTTTTTAGATGTGGTGGTGGGAGACAAAAGATACAGGATAGCTGATGCAACACCATCGGATCAGTTCCAGACACAAGCATTTTTGGAAAGCTCCACCTAGAATGTTGTCTAAGCAAAGATGCTGATGCTCAGGTCAGGGATATTGACGCTGTCTGTGCCTCAGATATTAATGGTTTCTGATAGGGCTTCCAGTTATCCAGTATTGCAATATTATCACTATCTCTTATTATCAAGACTCCATAGAGTGTCATTTGTGCTATAGATAAGTGTGGCCTCATTTTACTAATGGCATACAAGAGACTAGGATTGTAAGAATGGAAATTGCCCCAAGAGCAGACCCTGAGGCAAGGACTTGGGTATACAATGTTTATTTGGTAGGTGATTTCAGGAAGCAAAAATGAGGGAATATGGAATGTGCACCTGAGAAGAGAGAAAGTTACTGATGTGTGCAATAAAGTATAGATTACTGTTGTAAGCAACTAAAGATCCATCACTTGAAATGCTTTGACATATCCTTCAGAACACTTCTACATTTCTAGGAATTGTTTGAAAGAAGACTAGGAAAGCTTCAGTGTTTATCCATTGGTTCTTGTCCCTTACTGGTTGAGTACTGCTCCTTGGCACATGAATCTCAGGCAATACCAAACTGTCTTACGTATGGTCTGAGCAAGCTGTCAAGACAGTCTGTCCTCAGGAAAAAGAAGCAAAATTTTCAAAGTGGGAAGCTGCCAGCAAGCCAGAAACAGTCTACCATGGCTGTAGGCCACGTCAGAGGTGGCTGAACGTGACAAAGGATGGGGAGACACAGTGTCTACTACAGTGATCTTTGCAATAGTAAGACGATGGCAAAGCCAAAATAATATAACACAAACTTTTAACTTAGGCTATGTCTATGGCACCACAATAGAGGATGTTTAGAAAATGTCCTGCTTGTGGCTCTTTAATATCATCTTCATAAGCGACTTTTAATTCAATGCCGAGCAGTCTAGACACAGGCTCTCAAGCGCATGTGTGGAAGGAAAATTATGACTGAGATCAGCTTGCCAGAAGCTTCAAGTGACATTTTCCTAGGAGAGCTTTTAAACATTTCACTAGAGCTGGGAAAGAATATATCTCACACCCAATCAAGCAAAGTACACTGTGGAGAAAAGCTCTGGCATTTAGCTGTTTAGGATCGTGCTAGTGAGAACAACGACACACATTGCAGTTCACCCCTTCAGTCAGGCTCTCTTTCCCTTGATGCGAAAGCATGTTCCTGCTGAACTCAGCTGCCTGTAGCTGTGAAGGGATTCATCTAAATAGATTGAAAACCCTTCACTACCTCTGGGACAGATTATCTGTAACTTTCAGACAATGCAGGTATGCAGTTTAGAAAGACTCCTGCCTGTGGCTCTTTAATATCATCTTCATAATTGACTATTAATTCAATGCTGAACAGCCTACACACAGGCTCTCCTGTGCATGAGATGAAGAAAGACTATTGGTGACATCAACATGCCAGGAACTGCAATAGGAGAGCTATTAAAAATTTCACTACAGGGGCCGGCCCGCTGGCACAGTGTTTTTAAGTTCACACGTTCCGATTCTAGGCATCTCAGGGTTCACCAGTTCAGATCCCGGGTGCGGACATGGCACCACTTGGCACTCTATGCTGTGGTAGGCGTCCCACGTATAGAGGAAGATGAACACAGACGTTAGCTCAGGGTCAGTCTTCCTCAGCAAAAAGAGGAGGACTGACAGTAGTTAGCTCAGGGCTAATCTCCCTTGAATAAAAATTTCACTACAGCTGGGAGAGAATATCTATAACACATATTCAAGACAAGTACTCTATACTGAAGAGCCCTGACTTCTACTTGTTTCAGATCATCTAGGTAAGTGCCTCACACATTGCAGTCCCCAGACTTCACTCAAGCTCTCTATCAAATGTCAGGAAAGCACATTTCTTTCTTATTTTTTTTGAAGAAGATTAGCCCTGAGCTAACATCTGCTGCCAATCCTCCTCATTTTGCTGAGGAAGACTGGTCCTGAGCTCACATCTGTGCCCATCTTCCTCTACTTTATATGTGGGACGACTGGCACAGCATGGTTTGCCAAGCGGTGCCATGTCCACACTGGGGATCTGAACTGGTGAACTCCGGGCAGCCAAAGCAGAATGTGCACACTTAACTGCTGTGCCACCGGGCTGGCCCTTAGGAAAGCACATTTTTATTGAACTGAGCTACACGTAGCTGTGAAGGAACGTCTCCCAAGGAAACATTGAAAACCTTTCACTAGCACTGCAACAGATTGTCTGTAACTTTCAGGCAATGCTGTTATATGGTTTAGAAAATCTTCTGCTTGTGGTACTTTAACACCGTCTTCATAAGTGACTTTTATTTCAATGCTGATCAGTCTACACAAATATCTTACACTCATATCATGAATGCAAATGACTGCCACAGGTTAGTTATTGGAAGGAACTAAATGGTAATTTTGGGTATTTCAACTTTTCCACATTGTTCTTCTTCCTTTTGTTATGTTTAGGAGATGCCACCACCAACCATCATGAACTGGAACAGGTCTCACCATGAAAGCTGTGCCTGTGACCTTTGCATTATTTTTAGTGCTATGATCTCTCCTGGAGGAGCTTAGGTCTTACTACCATCAGCTGCAGTGTGTGTGAAATCATATTTCCCAACAGAGCCTGTACAAGAGGATATGCACCTCTCTTTTCAATATTCATTCCCCAGCCCAAATAAATGTCCCTGCTTCCCTTTGTATGGGGATGCCACGACTATGGAAATGAGTCCTCATGGTCTCCTATTTACCGCAAATACACTTTAGTTTGTGAGACAACTAATTCTGGTGTAGAGTCTGATTTAACTCACCAGGAGGGAACTCACTTCGGTTTCGGTGACAAGTGGGCTCCCAATGGGGCACTGGCCCCTTCATCGTGCCTGTGCCACCAGCTTCATGTCACTGCCCCCTCAGGAGACCCAAGAGCCACACTGAGCACTTTGCTTGGTGGCTCTCTCAATGGAGGAGGGGGCGCCAAACCCACTGCATGGCTATAAGAGGTCTTTCTTTAAGTTGTCTAACAAAAGCATGCCTGTTGGGGCCTGAATTTGGGGTTTGAATCCCCATTTGGGGGTTGACAGGCTTAGGGGAGCGAGAGTCCCCTATGGTCGGAGGGACCACAGGACTTGCCCACTCTGGAAGGGCTGACGCTTGACTCTGGCAAAATGGGAGCAATCCCTGTTGACTAGTCAGGGGTTTGAGTCCCCTTTAGAGATTGAGTCTTGTCTGGATGGCATGGCCCAGATACTCGGGTGAATGGGGGCAATCCCTCTTGACTACTCAGGGGTTTGAGTCCTTTGCAGAAATAATTTCCTCTTGAGTGATGAGGTGGGGATTTGGGCTCCCCCTGCAGACACTGATTCTGTCTTTGAATTGGGTCTGTGATGGAAGAAGGGCTCCCCTTCGATGGAGTTAAACTGTCCCTGAAGTCGCTGAGTCTGTCTTTGTGTTGGGCCTGTGACCTGAGGAGAGGTCCCCTGAGATGGGATTTAGGCCCCTCTGGAGTTGCTGAGTCTGTCCTTTTTGGTCATTGGTTTGTTTTTGTCAAGGATGCTAGACATCCATATTGTTTTTTCACAGTCTGGCTTTTCTGGACTCCTAGGTCTCCTTTTTCTGCTCCTTGCCCTCCCTTATCACATGTTCCTGGGTGAAAGCCAGCATCCAACAGTTTTCTTTTCCTTTTAATGTATTAGTGACTTGACCTTTGTCTCATTTTAGACTATTAGGGTGCCAAATGTGCTCTGGGCACAGATTTGTGACATCTGAGTCTCCACTAACCATTACAAGCAGCGCCTGGAAAGTTGGAAAGAGACCATAAGAAAAGATGCTATAATAAGAGGGGGAGAAAGCTCCATCCAAGAGAAAAGCACATTGTGCTGTGTACTCTAGAACTACAGGGTGTTCAAGTGTTCACCCATTGGCCAGAGAGGAGATGGTCTTTTTATATATACAACCTGGCTGCAATATTCACTGGAATATAGGTAAATATGTCAAGAAAGGGACTCTAAAGTTAATGCCATGCTCTAATCTGATCTAAGTTGCAAAAGAACCAAGAAAGAGGAAGAAATTCCTTATGTTCACTGTATGGAGGCAGTATGCTTCAAAGAAGGGATAAAGGTTGAATCTAAGATTGATTATTCTGAAGAGGCCAACAAGATTGGAAAAAACAAAAATGTGAAACTGAGGCAAGCCGACGTTACCCACATACAGCAGATTCAACCCCACAGTTAGACCAGTTGATGAGCCCTGGTGGACCTCCACCTCATCCCCCTACCTTACCCCTACTTGAGCCAGAGGTGAGCACAGGTCCAAACCCCTTGCTGTTCTTCCCCCGCCATCCCCCTGCGGGAAATTGGACACTGGCGCAAGCCGAGACCCTCCCCCATTCTCTTCCAGAGTGTAAAGCCAGATTAGGAACAAGTGACACACCTGGGATAAAGCCCACAAGACAGGTGCCTGATGGTGAGGGGATGCTTATTGATGTGCACGTCCCCTTTTCTACCTCTGACCTATGTGATTGGAAGGCACACACAAAAGGACTGAGCGCTGACCCAGAGTTCATAAGCCCGATGGAGGGAATCTTCTGCACTCATGATCCAACCTGGGCAGATATTCCAAGCCTGTTGACTACACTTTTCATGCCTGAGGAAAAGTCATCCATTCCGTTCGAAGCCAGAGAACAAGTGGGTAAGGAAGATGACCCAGGATCAGATGTCTGCAGGCCTGGTGGACAGGTTGTGCCAGAGACTGAACCAGGGTGGAATCCCAATGATCCTGAGGATCGAGGAAAGGGAGGATATTTTCAGGGTCATCTTCTGAAAGCCATGAAAAGAGTAAGCCAGCCACGCATTAAATGGCCTAAATTAAGACAGGTCCAATAGGGCCCTGGGGAAAGCCACCCTCCTCCCCAACCCCCACACACACACTTTGTTCCAGAGGCCGCAGAACTGCCTCAGGCGATACACAAATTGGGACCTGGAGGCCCTGGGCAGTACAGTGATCCTGAATCCGTATTTCAGATCTCAGAAGTGCTCCAGACACCCATGGGAAACTCCAAAAGTTGGTGATCGGTCCTGCTACCAGTCCTGCACAGTTACGAGAGGCTGCATGGAGGGTGCTCCATAACCGGCTTGAAGCTGAGGATGCAAAGGAAGACAAGAAGATGAAAAGGCAGGCCGCCCTGCTCGCTGTGGCCCGCCAGTCTCCTCAAGGTAACCTGAGGGAGAGGAGGCATATACCATGGGTGAGTAACCCCGGCCCCCACCGAGGGGCCAGGAGGCCACCAACAACGTCGGGGGCTAATCGGTGTCCTGACTGCCAACAGGAAGGGCGTTGGTGGCAGGATTGTCCGAACTGTCCCCAGGGAGGGAGGGGATCAAAGAAGACCCAGCCGTGGCAGTTTCCTTTGACTACAGATGAGATGTGATGGGGCTGAGGGATCCCCCCCAGTTGGCTCCAGGAAGCCCCAGTGACCTTGACAGGAAGGAGGAGAGCAGGCTGAATCTTTGTTCTCTAGTGGAGCCATGTTCTTGGTGTTTAATGTCCACAAGGGAAGCCTTTCTGAAGGAAAGTGTGAACTGAAGGAGGTCTCAGGAAAGGGAGAGACCAAAAGATTTCTGAGCCCTGGACTCTGGGGAGTGAAATTTGCTTGCCCCTTGATGAGAGACATTTGCATTTATGAAGGAAGTCTCCATCTATGGGTGTGTCTCCCTCTCTGCAGCAGGAGGAAGGGGGGATGACCTTAGGTCTAGAAACTCTTAATGGGGATGGCAAGGACTTAAGTCTTGTTTATTGTGCTCGTCTGGTAACTTCACACAGCTGACTCCCCCCACCACCAACATCCTCAGGGAAGCATAAGACATCCTGACTTAATCTGGTCTGATTCTTATCTAAAGTTATAGGACCACCCAATAACTAGACCCCACCTGCACTGTTACCATCTTAACAACTTTTTACATATTCTTTCCTTTGTCTTGTAAAGAGATAACTCACACACCTATGCTTTAAATTTAGCCCTACTGTCAACTCATGTTTGCAGCAGCAGCTCTTACTGCCCATGGATCCTGTCCCCATGCTTTTCCACACTATTCTCTAAATAAAAGAGCATTACTGGCAGAGCTTGAGAGTCCAAGAAATCTTTCATTCAACTCCTCGGCTCACTGACCCCGCATCAATTCTTATTTAACTCACCCAGAGGCAAACCCACTTGTTTCCGTAACACAGGCCCTCCCTATCAGTGCTCCCTGGGTGACACCCAGGATCCACCAGTTTGATTTTCCCTTTAAGGATTTAGTTTAGCCTGAGAAAAACAGCCTGAGGAAACTTGGCCTGAGCCTAGTTTTGGGTGATTAAGGTACTAAGCTTCCTATGGGCACAACCTTGTGGCATCTGTATCACCACTAACCTTAGAAGTTTCTCCTGGGAGGTTGGAAACAGACCATCAGAAAAGATGCTAGAAAATGAGGGGACCAAGTTCCACACCAGAGGAAAGCTCATTGGCCTGCATCCTCCAGATTTGAAAGGCCTTTGTATATTCCCCATTGACCCCAGAGGATAATGATCTTATTATGCAACACAGTTGGTTGCAATATTCACTGGAGGATGGGGGAAAATGGCCAGAAAATGAGACCCTAAGTGTTAACACAATACTAAAATTAGATCTATTTTGAAAAAGAACCAAGAAATTGGAAGAAATCCCTTGTGTCCAGTGCTTCATGGCACTACGTCTAAGTGAAAGGTTAAAGGTTGAATTGAAGACATCTTTCTGATGAGGAGGACCTGCTCCACCAAAGAAGGAAACACGGGACTAAGGAAAGCCCACCTCAGAGTCCACCAGCTTTGGCCCCATCAGTAGACCAGCTGGTGAGCCCCAAGAGACCTCTGGAGGATGTACCAGGGTCAAAGTCGTTACTGTCCCCCACCGAGCAATCCTTCCACAGGGAATTGGACTCTCCAACAACCAAAGACCCTCACCCTTTTCTTTCGGATAGTACAACTAGATTAGGAACCAGTTACAAATCTGGGATATATCCCCTAAGACAGGAGCCTGATGGTGAGGAGAAACTTATTAATGTACACATCCCCTTTTCCCCTCTGATTTGTATAATTGGAAGGCACACAACAAAGGATTGAGAGCTTACTCAGAGGAAGTCATAAATCTGCCACTCATAATCCAAACTTGGCAGACATTCAAAGACTGTTATCTACTCTCCTTATGGCTGAGGAAAAGTCAGCTGTTCTGTTAAAAGCTAGAGAACAAGCATATAATGAATATGACCCAGGATCAGCCATTCGCTGGCTTGGTGAACAGACTAAGGGAGGAACAGACTGTGCGAGGGACCGATGCTGGGTGGAATCCCAATGATCCTGATGATCACGAAGAGGAAGACAAGAAGATGAAAAAGCAAGCCACCCTGCTGGGTGTGGCCCTTCACGTCTGCTCAAGGTAACCTGAGGAAGAGAAGGAGTGAGTGACCTCAGCCCCCAATGAGTGACCAGAAAGCCACCAACAAATTTGGGTGAGTGTACTGCAAACAGGCAGGGCATTAGCAGCAGGACTGTCCCAACCATCGCCAGAGAGGGAAGAGATTGAACAGGACCAAGACACAGCATCTTCTCTTGACCACAGATGAGATGTGACAGGGCCATGGGGCTCCCCAGTTGGCTCTAGGGGTGACCTTGGCAGTAGGAGGAGAACATTTTAAAATTTTTGCTCGATACTGGAGCCACATTCTCGGTGCTGAATACCAAAAAGAGAAACCTTTCAAAAAGAAAAAGATGTAGCATCAAAGGAGTATCAGGCAAAAGAGATACCAAAAGTTTTCTGGAGCCCCTTGACCTATGAAACAGGATAAAATATACTTAAGCGTTTCTTTCTGTATGTACCAGAATGCCCTGTTCCCCCTCTAGGGAGGGACAGGCTATCTAAGTTAGGGGCCTCAATAAGCTGGGAAAAGATAAAGTAGAGATCCAAGATCCAAAAAGTCGGGGAGTTGAGCTTATGGCCCTATTACAGGATACACCAGCACCTGAGAAGGAGGAGATTCCCCTAAATGTTTTAAGCTGAGCTAACTCAGAATTATAGGCACAAGGACAGGTGGAGTGAGCAGCCAGTGCCATGTCAGTAAAGGTAAAACTGAAGCAGGTAGATTGCTGGCCCCAGGTAAAACAATACCCCTAGAAGCCAGAAGCCATAAAGATGAATCTTTCTTATAATCAATACGTTTTTAGAACTGGGGAATGTAGATTTGTTCAAGACCGTAGTGCTGTCAATGCTGTACAGTACTGGATTTATAATAGTAAATATCTTCATTTTGTTTCTGGCACAGAGATCCAAAAACTCTTGTAATTTCCCATATAAGAGCCATAGAGGCATATTTTGTTATAATAATTACTTTAGTCCTCAGTTCCTGAAATAACTCCAGAGCAATAAAGGGGAAAGAGGTGTCTTTTGTTATTCCTAACAAGACCCTTTCAACCACACCTACATTTATGTTAATAAGGTGACATTTGGAAAGCCCCTAAGGGTGGGGGCTGTTGTGTGGGAAAATAGGGAAACCTATTGTGAGATTCAGGGTTGGAATTTTCAGCCCCATCCCCCTCTCCACAAGTCCAGGGTGAGGAGAGGGGCTGAAGATTGAGTTCAATTGTCAAAGGCCAATGACGTAATCAACTGTGCCTATGTAGGGGGTTCTCCATTAAAATCCAAAGGGATGGGCTTCAGAGAGCTTCTGGGTTGGTAAACACCCAGGGAGATTTGGGGAGAGTGGCATGCCCAGAGAGGGTCAGGGAGCTCCACATCCTTGCCCCACGTATTTTACTCTATGCATCTCTTCCATCTGGCTGCTAAGTAAAATGTTTTCCTGAGTTCTGTGAGCCGCTCTATCAAAATAATCAAACACAATGAGGGGGCTGTGGGAACATCTGCTCTGTGGCTGGTTGGTCAGAAGCACAGGTGACAACCTGAACTTGCAATTGGCATCTAAAATGGGAGGCAAAGGGTAATCCTGTGGGACTGAACTCTTAACCTGTGGGATCTGATTCTATCCCCAGGTAGTGTCAAAATTGAGTTAAAATGTTAAACTTCTTAGCCAGTAAGGGATATAAAGTGTCTAAAGGGAGGGCACAAATATCTAAAGAGACTGTAAAGTACTTGGGGTTCATCATTTCAAGGGGACAACACAGCCTTCTCCTAGAAAGGAAAATGGTAATATGTCAACTTGCTTCACCAAAAATTTGTAGGCAGCTCTGAGGATTCTTGGGGATGGCTGGCTTTTGCTGCATTTAGATCCCTAACTTTGGATTAATTGCTAAGCCTCTCTAGGATAAACTACAGGGGCCAGAAATAGACCCCTTTGAATGGGATAAGCTATGTCATTAAACTTTCAATAAGCTTAAAACTTGTTAATGGAAGCACCTACACTGGCCTTACCAGACCTGAGCAAAACATTTGGCCTATGTGTCTGTGACAGACAGGGAGTAGCTACAGGACTGCTAACCCAAATGCTGAGACCCCCTAAAAGCGTGGTAGCCTATTATTGTGGCAAAATGATGACTCCCATGCTTGAGAACTGTAGCTGCCACCTGCTTATTAATCAAGAATGCAGAAAAGGAGATGATGGGCCAAACTTTGACTGATGTGGAGCCCCCAGCAAGTCTCTAGCCTACTAGAGACTAAAGGACATCTCTGGCTATCCAAGAATAGAACACTACAATATAAAGCTATACTGTTAGGGTCCCCTCAGATTTCTTTAAAACCTTGTCATACCTTAAACCAAGCTACCCTGCTCTCT
The DNA here is from genome assembly GCF_041296235.1 of Equus asinus. Taxonomy (NCBI): domain Eukaryota; kingdom Metazoa; phylum Chordata; class Mammalia; order Perissodactyla; family Equidae; genus Equus; species Equus asinus. The sequence goes on along the minus strand of NC_091809.1, from coordinate 27,863,975 downwards.
GATTCCAAGGGACCTATTACCCATGCTTGCCCAGAAGTGATTGATCAGGTTTACTCTAGCCACAGAGATCTCCAGGGTGAACTATTGCCGAATGCAGAAGAGGTATGATTTGTAGGTGGGAGCACCTTCATGAGTAACAGACAAGGAAGAGCAGATTATGCAGTAGTGTCTCTGCATGAAACTATAGAAGCCAAGGGGCTGACACCAGTCACCTTGACCCAAAAGGCAGAAATAATTGCATCAATCAGAGCTTTGGAATTGGGACTAGAAAAAATACCAACAATATACACAGACCCTAAATATGCTTTCTCTGTAATTCATGCTCATGGAGCCATTTTCAAAGAAAGAGGACTTTGTAACGGCAGCAGTAAGAGAAATTAAACTTGAGCCAGAGATCCTCTGGTGCATGGCCCCAAGGAAGTAGCTGTGGCCATTGTAAAAGCCATCAAAGTGGGGAATCAGAGCATATAAAGGGGAATGATTTGGCAGATGCAGCTGCAAAAAGGGCTGCTATATCAGGAGAGCTTCTCCAATTATCATTAATTCCCATTCTACCCTTCTATGAATTTACACCAGTGTAAATTCCCCTGATGAAGTCAGGGAAACCACTACACAGGGTTATCAGTGGTCTCCAATAGTCAAGGGCTGGATGATAAACCCATGAGGGAAGATTTAGGTCCCCAAACAGCTTGGGGGCTCCTTAAGAGTGCTCATGATTCTACCCATCATGGAAAAGAAAACTTATATACCTATGGCTGACAAAGGTCATAAGCACCCCAGGTATAAAAGAACTTATTGAAAACAATAACTGGGCAGTGCATCTGTCACCAGAAGAATAATGCATAAACCAGGCCTCCTGTACCTCCCCTGGCCAAAGCAATGAAAATTCGGGGAACTTTAGTGGGGGAAGACTGGCAAGCTGATTTTACTGTTATGTCCATGGCCCCTGGAGGGTACAAATTCCTCTTGGTGTTTGTGGATAAGTTTACTGGATGCATTGAAGCCCTTCCTTGTAGGTCAGAAAGGGCGAATGTGGTAACAAAAGTGTTAAAAGAAATAATTGCCCATTTGGGGTTGCCTAGATCAATTCAGAGTGACAACAGGCCAACTTTTATATCAAAAATAACCTCCAAAGTAGCCAGAGTTTTAAAAATTAAACGGAGGGCTACATGCTGCAAACAGACTACAACTTCTGGAAAAACTGAGTGGGCTAATCAAACTTTAAAGAAAACATTAGCAAAATTGTGCCAAGAGATGCAGGAAAATTGGCTAAATTACTGCCAATAGCCCTCACTCAGATAAGGGTAGTTTCAAAAGGCAAACTGAAGCTTAGCCCCTTGGAAATCACCCATGGGAGGCTGTTCCCTAAGGACTCAAATTAGCTACAAACCCAGACAAACAGGTTTCCATGGCAATCAAACACATAATCAATCTGAAGCAGGTGCTAGAAGAACTCAATAAATATGGAAACTTCTGACTTCCCTTATCCATGGAGGTCAAACTCCACCCATATGAGCCAGGAGACTGGGTCTTCCTTAAAACTTGGAAAAGCGGTTTGTCCCAAGATCTACTATGTCCTATTTGGGTAGGGCGTCGCTTGGTGTTACTAATCACACACTCTTCCCTAAACTAAGGAGTCGCCCCTTGGATCCACCACACAGGAGTTAAAAAGGTGCCCACGCCTGAACATCAAGAGAGGTCATCACAGACACTTGATGAATCGGAGTTTTCCTGCAAACCACTCTCTGTTTTGAAACTCTCGCTTTGGTGACACTATACAGATTAGTAATGACTCCCTATTCACCCCAGGCTCTTCCCTGGATCCTAACCAACCCAACACCAATTAGGGATGGTGTGCTTCTAAGGGGGTGGCAAGTTCCTGGGCAGCAAGACTAGGTCCATCAGAGAAGGATAGACAACTCAGTTTCTAGACTATAAAGAGCTGGTGGAATCGGGGTCAAGTATGCCCAGATCCTAAACATATACTAAACACATTGAGGGTATAAAATTACAGGTGGTTGTTATGAACAACTTGGGGCTATGCCTGTGGTGAGCCACAAACCTATTTGAGAGTAGCTGGAAATTCAGCTCCTCTTCTGGTCCCTGTGACAATGCCCATGCTCAGCAGTCACAGAACATGGACCTTCAACCTGTGCCCTCAAGAACAAGGCGCAGGGTAAACCCAGAGGAGCGATTTGTGTCACCGACTAGTTACCCCGAGAAACTCAAGGGTGGGTGTGGATATTTTAACGGTTTTTCCAAGTTGTTATTGTTCCTTATGTTAAGGAGATGCAATCACCAAGCTCTCTGAATCAGACAAAGCCTCATCACAAGAGCAATGCCTATGACCTTTGCCTTATTTTTAAGGCTAAGATCTCTCCAGGAGGAGCTTAGTCCTTATTACCATAACCTACAGTGTATGTGGAAGCATGTTTTCAAACTGAGCCTGTGCAAGGAAATACCCACCTCACCCTTTTGAATATTCATTTCTTATCTGAAATAAACTTCCCTTCTTCCCTTTGTTCAGGGAGGCCATGACTTGGGAGATGATTCCTCATAGTCTCCTATTTGCTGCAAATATGCCTTACTTTGTGAGATAGCTACTTCTGATGGAGAGCCTGATTTAACTCACCAGGAGCAAACCCACATTGGTTTGGTAAAAAAGGGAATCCTGAGAATAAAATAACAAAGCTGGAGGTACCACACTCCCTGATTTCAAAATATACTACAAAGCTATAGTAATCAAACAGCACTGTAGTGGCACAAAAACAGACACACAGATCAATGGAACAGAATTGACAGCAAGGTAAATAAACCCACATATCTATGGACAGCTAATTTTTGACTAGAGAGCAAAGAACATACAATGGACAAAGGAAAGTCTCTTCAATAAATGGTATGGGGAAAACTGGACAGCTACCTGCAAAAGGATGAAAGACCATTATCTTACATCACACACACAAATTAACTCAAAACGGATTAAAGGACTTGAATGTAAGACCTGAAACCATAACACTTCTAGAGGAAAACATAGGCACTGTCCTCTTCAACATCGGTCTTAGCAGTGTATTTTCAAGTACCATGTCTGACCAGGCAAGGGAAACAAAAGAAAAAATAAATAAATGAGAGTACATCAAACGAAAAAGCTTCTGTACAGCAAAGGAAACCATCAACAAAACGAAAAGTCAACCTGAAAATTGGGAGAAGATATTTTCAAACTCGTGCTCATCACATATACGGCATGAGCAGTTAATATCCAAAATATATAAAGAACTCATACATCTCAACAACAAATAAACTAAAAACCCAACTCAAAAATGGGAAAAGACATTTCTCCAATGATGATATACAGATGGCCAGCAAGCACAAGAAAAGATGTTCACCATCACTAATTATCAGGGAAATGCAAATGAAAACTATCAAGAGATACCAACTTATGCCCATTGGAATGGCTACAATTAACAAAAAAGGAAATAAGAACTATTGGGGAGGATCTGGAGAAAGGGAACTCTCATATCCAGCTGGTGGGAGTGCAGCCACTATGGAAAACACTATAGAGATTCCTCAAAAAATTAAGTATAGTACTTCAGTATGATCCAGCTAGTCCACTGCTGGGTATTTTTGCAAAGAACATGAATAGGTAAAGACATATTCACCCTTATGTTAATGGCAGCTTCATTCAGAGTAGCCAAAACTTGGAAGCATTTAGGTAGGTGCCCATTAAGAGATGAATGGGGGCCATCAATTAAGTTCACACATTCTGCTTTGGTGGCCTGGGGTTCAGCAGTTAGGATCCCAGGTGCGGACATGGTACTGATTGGCAAACCATGCTGTGGTAGGCATCCCACATATAAAGTAGAGGAAGATGGGCATGGATGTTAGCTTAGGGCCAGTCTTCCTCAGCAAAAAGAGGAAGATTGGTGGTAGATGTTAGCTCAGGGCTAATCTTCCTCAAACAAAAACAAAGAGATGAATAGATAAAGAAGATGTGGTATATATACACGATGGAATACTAGTCCACAATGGAATACTACTCAGCCATGAAAGAGAATGAAATCTGGCAATTTGTGACAACATGGATGGAACTTGAGGGTATTATGCTAAGTGAAATAAGTCACAGTGAGAAAGTCAAATACCGTAGGATCTCATTCCTATATAGAAGATAAAAATGAGAACAAAGACATACAGACAGAGATTGGATTGGTCGTTACCAGAGGTTAGGAGGGAGGCAGGAGGGTAAATGGGGTAATTACACACTTGGGTATGGTGATTCATTGTAATTAGCCTTTGGGTGGTGAATATGATGTAACTTACACCAAAATCGAAGGATAATCATGTACACTTGAAATTTATATAATGTTATAAACCAATGTTACTGCAACAAATAAATAAAAAAGCAATGAATATGGTAAAGTTGCAGGATACAAATCAACATGAAGACATATGTTGAGTTTCTATACAATAACAAGGAATTTGCTGAAAGAGAAATTGCAAATGCAATCCCATTTACAATTGGAGCAAAAGGAATAAGCCACCTGGGAAGAAACTTCTCCAATGAGGTGAAAGAACTTTGCACTCAAAAAGTTAAAACACTGGTGAAAGAAATGGAAGACACAAAGAAATGTAATGATATTCCACGCTCTTGGATTGGAAGAAATAACATAGTTAAAATGTCCATACTTCTTAAAGCAATCTACAGGTTCAATGTAATCCCTACCAAAGTTCCAATGACATTTGTCACAGAAATAAAACAAAGAATCCCAAAATTTATATGGCACAACAAGAGACCCCAAAGAGCCAAAGGAATCCTGAGAAAAATAACAAAGCTGGAGATATCACACTCCCTGATTATAAAATATACTACAGAGCTATAGTAATCAAAACAGCACTGTACTGGCACAAAAACAGGCACACAGATCAACGGAGAAGAATCACGAGGGCAGAAATAAACCCACACATCTATGGACAGCTAGTTTTTGACAAGGGAGCAAAGAACATACAATGGACAAAGGAAAGCCTCTTCAATAAATCGTGTTGGGAAAACTGGAGAGCCACTTGCAAAAGAATGAAAGTAGAACATTGTCTCACACCGTACACAAAAATTAACTCAAAATGGATTATAGAATTGAATGTAAGACCTGAAACCATGAAAATTCTAGAAGAAAATAAAAGTAGTACCATCTTTGACATTGGTCTTAGCAGTATATTTTCAAGTACTATGTCTGACCGGGCAAGGGAAACAATAAAAAAAATAAACAGATGGGACTACATCAAACTAAAAAGCTTCTGCACAGCAAAGGAAATCACCAACAAAACAGAAAGACAACCTAACAATCGCTAGAATATGTTGGCAAACCATATATCCGATAAGAGGTTAATATCCAAAATCTATAAAGAACTCATACATATCAGCTAGAAAAAAATGAAAAGCCCAATAAAAAAATGGGCAAAAGACATTTCTCCAAAGAAGATATACACATGGCCAACAGGCACATGAAAAGATGTTCAACGTGACTAATTATCAGGGAAATGCAAAGGAAAACTACGATGAGGTATCACCTCATGCCCGTCAAAATGCCGATAATTAGCAAGACAGGAAATAAGTGTTGGAGAAGATGTGGAGAAAGAGAACTCTCATACACAGCTGGTGGGAGTGCAAACTGGTGCAGCCACTATGGAAAACAGTTTGGAGAGTCCTCAAAATAATTATGAGTAGAACTACCATACAATCCAGCTATTCCAATGAAGGGTATTTACCCAAAGAAGATGAAAACATGAACATGTAAATATATATGCGCCCCTATGTTCATGGCAGCATCATTCACACTAGCCAAGACTTTGAAGCAAACAAGGTTCCCATCAAGGGCCAATTGGTAAGGAAGATGTGGTATACAACTAGAAGGACACATAACTAAAAATGCACAACTATGTACCTGGGGGCTTTGGGGAGAAAAAGGAAAAATAAAATCTTTAAAATAAAAAAAAGGAGATGTGGTATAGATACACAATGGAATACTGTTCACCATGAAAAAGGATAAAATCTGGCCATTTGTGATAACATGGATGGAACCTGAGGGTCCACTGTGCTAAGTGAAATAAGTATGGAAGTCAAATATTGTATGATCTCATTCATAAATAAAAAACAATAAACAAACACATAGAGACAGAGATTGGATTGGTGGTCACCAGAGGGTAAGGAGGAAGGAAGGATGGTGAAAGGAGTGATGAGGCACATGTGTATGGTGATGGGTTGTAATTGGCCTTTGGGTGGTGAGCATGATATACTCTACACAGAAATCGAAATATACTGATTTCCACCCCAAATTTACATAATGGTGTAAACCAATTTTACCACAATAATGAATGAATGAATGAATAAAATAAATAAGAAATGAATATGGTAAAGTTGTAGGATACAAAATTAACATGCAGAAATCAGTTGCTTTTTTATACACTAACAAGGAAGTAGCAGAAAGAGAAATTAAGAAATAAATCCCATTTACAAGTGAAGCAGAAAGAATAAAATAACTGGGAAGAAACTGAACCAAAGAGGTAAAAGACTTTTATACTGAAAATGATAAAACGTTGTTCAGAGAAATAGAAGAAGACACAAAGAAATGGAATGGTATTCCATGCTCTTGGCTTGGGATAATTAACACAGCTAGAATGTCCATACTCCCTAAAACAATCTACAGATTCAATGCCATCTCCCTCATAGTTCCAATGACACTTGTCACAGAAATAGAACAAACAATCCTAAAATTTATATGGCACAACAAGACTCCAAACAGCCAAGGGAATCCTGAGAACAAAAAACAAAGCTGGAAGTATCACACTCCCTGACTTGATGTAAGTTGAAGAGATTGGAAACATTGGCTGAGCCAGTGGCTGGTGTCTCTGATGAGCTCCTGTGGCTCATCCTTCATCTGGAAGTCACTGACATGCTTCCCATTCTCCCCTACATCCCTAATCCTGCCGTCTCCTTCCATAGGTCTCAGGGGTGGGAAAAGCATTAAGCCCCAACATCCACCTCCTTCAACTCTTCCTGGCACTTTTGGCAAATATCAGCCCAATAATGACATTGACCATGGCCAAGCTCCCTGCTGAGCACTTTCATTCATGATCACCTCATTTAAATCCCGTAGAAGCCTCCATGAGGTGGAGAAAATGAACATTCCTGTTGTTCAGATGGGGCAACTGAGGCTCAGAGAGGTGAAGCAAACAGGCCAAGAAGTGCACATGGGTTTGAATCCAGGTCTCTGAGGGATGGGTGGAGAAACTAGGACATCCACACAGGGGAAGAGGGAGATCATGGGACACAGTGCTATCTTTGAATCTTTCTAAACTTCAGTTCCTTTGTCTTTAACATGGGCATAATTATAATAATACTTTCCACCACAGTAATGGTGAGGGAATGTGTAAGTCACTTCTCAGAATTGCTCAATAGATGTTCATTATTGTCACTGTTATTGCTTTTATTCCCAACTCCAGGAAGCCTTTTCTTTCTGGTCAGGTTCTCTTTCCTAGCCTGGGAGAAAAGACAGCCAGATAACCCCGCACTGCTTGTCCCTAGGTCTCTGGCTGTATAAAGCAGGATCTCAGGAGTTCCCTTGGTCTCTGTCTCTAGTTTGGACTACATGTTGGCCACCATCCAGGCACTGTTCTCCTCCAATCTGGACCACCTCATGGTGAAGCAAGTGCTTTTAGACAACATCCTGAATGCCTCATCCCACTGCCTGGGTGCAACTTAACTGGTGGTTGATGTGCATGTGACAGGTGCAAGATGGGGTCTGGTTTCATGGCTCGAAGAGATGGGGCTGTGAGGAAGGATGGGTTTTCTCAGTAGCAATGTAATGGATGGAGGCTCTGGAGGTGAAAGGGGGTCTATCTAGATACCCATGGAAGTGTGCCATCCAACAGGAGGCAGGAAGACGACATCAAGCAACTGCACCAAAGGGAATGGTTATTATTACACATCAATTTTTCCAACTCAAAACATGAAGGACCCTGAGTTGACTTCTTAGGCCCCTTAGTTATGAGTCATGCATTGTTTCATTCTCATTCATTTATTCAACAAACATTTAAGGGAAGTAAATGGGCACTGACAGTACATTTTGATGATTGCTATAATCAGAGAATTTCTAGAGCCTGTGGGAATCTCAAGGAGGGACACACAGCCATGTCCTGAAAAGTTTTCTGAGGAAGTGATGAGGAAACAGAGATGTGATGGGGAACAGGACCTAGAAAGGGGGAAGAGACGGGGAGTGGTCCTGAATGTGTCTATAACCTAGAGAGAAAGATCAGAGCATATTTGGGGAAGCTGCTAGAAGTTTGGTGAGGCTGAACCATACAGTTTGACACAGGAGAGGTGACAGTTGAGGCTAAAGATGTGGGCAGGGTCTTTGGGCACTGGAATGGTTCATGGGGGGACACTACACATTCAGAGTCCTGCTTTAGAAAGCTCATCTTCTAGGTGATGTTTGGAGAATGGATTGGGAGGGGGAAGACGACCAGAGACAGAAAGCCCCATTAGGAACCTAGGTCAGAAAAGGTATGTGACAGATGCCCACTGGGGTGACTAGCACCTGCACTTGCTGACTATGCCCCCCAAGAGGCCAAATCTCCTCTTCCCCCATCCTAGTGAACTCTCATAATTCTTGGTTGGGAGTTGGACAGGTAGACATACGAATGGATTCAATGTGGACAGGGAGATGAAGTGTCTTCTGCAGCCCACCTTTAAAAACCCAGCTCAGGGGCCGGCCCTGTGACTGAGTGGTTGGGTTCGCATGCTCTGATTTGGTGGCCAGGGATTTCACCAGTTCGGGTCCTCGGCGCAGGAATGGCACTGCTCGTTGGGCCATGGTAGGGAGGCATCCCACATGCCACAGCTAGAAGAACCCACAACTAAAAATACACAACTATGTACTGGGGGGCTTTGGGAGAAAAAGGAAAAATAAAATCTTTTAAAAAAAAAAAAACAAGCTCAGGTCATGTTGCCAGGAATAAGTGGATCTGGCTGGAATGACTTCTTTGTTAAAATCTTCTCCTGACCGAGGAATTTTATACTTTCTGTTTATTCTAGGAGTGGAGGCACCATTTCATCTACTGACAGACAAGCCAAGAAGCGATCCCAGTCCCCAGCATTTCCAGCTGAATTTCACTGTCACCAACCTACTCTATTCCCAGGACATAACCCAGCCAAGCACCACCAAACACCAATAGAACAAGAGAAGTATTGAAGATGCGGTGAGAATAGAGTTGCTTGTCCACTCTGTTCTCATGTAAGGACTGACCTATGGACACTGGGTGGTCAGAGTTTGACTTTTCTTAACAATTCATGGAGACAGGTCCTTATTCCTGTTTTACAAATTAAGAAATAGGCACTGAGAGTTTCAATAGCTGGTCCAGGGTCACATAGCTAAGTCATAGCCTGGAACAAGACATCCTTTGGTACACATACCTGGTCTAGTGTTCATTGAGACAAGAAAAAATAAATAGGGAAGTTCATTCAGTAGCTGAAAACTCTCAGAGGCCACAGAGCCTGGGATTCTGACCTCGGAAATATTGCCCTGTCTTTCAGCTCAACTAGCTCTTCTGAAACAGCAGTGTCAGGAGTTATTTTTCTGACTGTCAAGTTTTAGCATTCAGTTGAGTTTCAACTCAGGACCTAATGACTCTGGAAAGTTCTCCTTCTGTAAAAGACTTCCCATTCCATAGTCTCTCAGTTCCAGCTGTTATGGAAGAGAATCCTTGGAATATAGAACTGTTACCTAAAATCCAGCTTCTTGCTAAACCAGTGAGCCCAACAGGTTTTAGAACCTCAAGGAAGCCTGTGTAAACTCAGAAGTCATGGAGGTACCTAGTGCTGGGAGCCGTGGAATATAGTGTTAGGAATCATGCCTTAGTCAAGATTCATGGAAGATGGGGGCCTAGAACCAGTTGACTTAGGATCCAGCAGTCTAACTGTGCTGTTCAGTAGTGTATCCACTAACCACGTGAGGCAATTTAAGTTTTTATACACCTGTTGGGATAGGGTTTACATACCGTGTGTTCATCTGCTTATCTCTTAGGATTTTCTATATATGATATGTCATCTGCAAAAGGAAATAGTTTTACGCCTTCCTTTCGAAACTGGGTGCCTTTAATTTCTTTTTCTTACCTAACTGCCCTCGGTAGAACCTCTAGTACAATGCGGTTGCCACATGAGATGAAGGCAGACATTGCTCTCTTGTCACTGGTCTTAGGGGGAAATTTCCAGTCTTTCACCGTTGAGTATGTCGTTAGCTGTGGGTTTTTCAAGGATGATATTTATCAGGTTGAGAAAATTTCTTTCTATTCCTAATGTGTTGAGTGATTTCTTTTTTAATCCTGAAGGGTTTGTATTTTGTGAAACCTATATTCCATGTGTGTATTGAGATTATGTGGTATTTGTCCTTTACTCTATTAATACAGCATATTACGTTAATCAATTTTTCAGATAAACCAAACTTTCAGCTAAAGGTGAGAGATTAAGACCTTCTCAAGTCTTTCCTGGTTATGCACAGAGCCCTGCACACTTACAGCCTTCTAGATAACCACAAATCCACTGGAGCTTTCCAAAGCCCCCTATGGACATTTCATTCCCACAATTTTTCTTTTATGCTTCTGCTCACCTCTTGCCTGCCTCAACTGGTATAGCTCACTCAGGCCTCTGAAATGTAAAACACTTGCCATTGATGTTTTTTCTTCAAGTGCTCTTGGGAAAAGCTTTCCTCACCGAGCAAGCTCTGAGTCAACTAAAGAGAATCCCTGAGAGTGAGGCTTTTTCAAGGAGCTGCCAGACAGGTCAAATAGTGACAATTCAGTGGGGATGGGTCTTTTGGGAGCTCCAAATCCATTATGGCTGCTAAGATGCTGGTTTTCAGAGCTTCCATGGTTCTGAGACTGACGGTTTTCAAAGTTATTGAGAATATTGTGAGGGCAGGATGGGAATAGTGCAAGTTATAATGCCACAGAGCTTACTCGCTTCACCAAGAATCAAGTTTTTCTTAACCAAACAGTCTTCAGCTTGCTGCAAGCCTTTGGTTAATTTCTAGGCTTCTGAAAATATTGATTTTGACCATTTTGACCAGTCTTCTCATTTTTTTGTATTTTCAGAAATCCTTTCTCCAACATTTCCCTGTGACTACTTATTCATAAATCAATTACATTAAATTAAAACGCATGAGAAATTTAGCTCCTCGTTCACACCCAGTAGGCACATTTTAACTGCTCAATAACAACATAGGGCTAATGATGACTGTATTGGGTAGGGCAGACAAATGTTCACATCCTTTCAGAAAGTTCTCCTGAACAGGACCTAGAATCAGGGCAGAATTCCAGACACCCTTGTGCATCCCTTGTGCCCTTCTAGCTCTGTCCCCACATTAACCACACTGGGGGACCGTCTGTGTAACTTCTCACCATTGATGTGGAGACTGGACAGAGTTGCCATCTGTGAGGAATTCCTGTGACTGACGCAGAATGGTACCCAGCTACAGAGACTTACCCTGGACAAGATCAGTATCTTTGTGAATGGGAAGGCTCCCTGGTCCCTGGGGCAGGAGTAGGTTTCCAACTTCTACACCTGGGGTTGTTCCTGGGAATCTGGAGGACTGGAGCGGAGAGAGCATGGAAACTTCTCAGGCTAGTGGGAGGTGGCATAGTCCCCCAGTCTTTACCCAGCATTGAGGGAGAGAAAAGGAGACCCAGTGGAATATAGGAGGCCTTCTCCTAGACAGGCTGGTCACCTCCCCTCTGATCCTCTAGGTGATGGATGTTTCTGATATTGTTCTACTTTTCTGTGTTTGAAAAGTTTTATTTAAAAAAGTAAAACACACATGCATTCTCCATTCTATTCACTTCCAGGGTATTCTCCCAACAGAAATGGTGCCTTGACTGAGAGTTCTAGTCAACCTCAAGGAAGCCCCAGCCCAGGGTGGGGAGGGAATATCTTGATGCTCTGACCCATAAAAGATAACCATGCAAACAGGGTCTTGGGTGATGATGAAAGTTGGCCAACCCATGTCAAGGAGTGTTGCAACACAGTGAGGGGACAGCAGCAGCCCTGGGGGAATTACAGGAAGTGGCTCACAGGAGCAATTGTCTGCCCATATCTCCCCTTCTAGACCATTGTTCTCATTTGCTTGGAAGGATTCATGGTGCTCATCACATGCCGGATCTGCTGTCTCCTGGCAAGTAGGGAAGTGTTGCTTGTCTTCTTACTATTGGGTTGTAAGAGCTCTTTATATATTATAAATACATGTGCTTTGCTAGGAATATGTTTTGCAAATGTTTTCTCCCATTGACCACTTGGTATGCAGAGCTCCTTTAGAGCTTAAATTAATAGTGAAATTATCTACCTGATTCTTAGCGACTCACTCCCACATCTCAGATATTTCCATCAACCCAAATGGTCATATGCAAAAATAAATAACTCGGAAAACATATCCACCCACCACCAATTCCTGATTTCCAGTTTTTACTCAAATGCTCATACAATAGATACTCGTTCCTCAAGATTGGAAATAATGCCAGATCACCACATCCTCACCTTCATTTCTCTTCTCCTCTTCATTCTCTTCTCCTATCATCCCAGGATTCCATGGGCTATGATGTCAATAATTCCCTTGGAATGATCCAAACTTTCTTACTGCTCATATCTGTCTTGTAAAACTTCAAACCCAGAAGATCCTGGTTATCTGCCATGGCTTACCTGCTGCTGGTCTTATGCTAACTGCTAAGAAAAGCACATAACATGTGTTGGTACCACTGTATATCCAATATCATCTACCTCAACTGGGAAGCATCCATAGAGCCTGAAAATTTTACTTTCTTTTTATGTGTCAGTAATTTACAGCTTGTTTTTAATATTCCCCACTTTCCTTATTCCTTCATACATATTCAAAGTCACTTAACTTTCCTCACATTTCACAGAGAAATTGCTGTCTATAACTCCTTCTCTGTAGTGGTGAACCATTGCGAAAAGATCATCTATATTATGTGTCTCTGTCCCACCACCTCCTCAGATCCCCCACACTCCATCTGCCCTCACTATTCTATGGGTGATTCCCTTGGTAAGGCCGCACTGACTCCTTTCTTACTAGACCCAACAGAAACTTTTCATTATTCATCCTGCGTGATCCTTAAATGGAAATCTTTTAAGTATGTTTGCAACAACTTAGAAATGTGAATCTTATGTTACAACTGTCAACGTTATAATATCTCAATACATAGGATGTATATCTGAAAAAATTCAAGTTATGAATGGAGATTATGCTACAGCTGGAAGGTACAAACTGGATTTGTGGAACCAATAAAAAAAACCCAGAATGTAAACTCTCTCATTATTAATTTTTACATAGATTGCATGCACGAATGATAATATCATGGTTATAATGGGTTAAAATATACTATTAAAATTGGGTTCACTTATTTGTTTTTATTTTCTTAAATGTGGCCACTAAAAAGTTTTGATTTTATGTTATAGAGTGTTAATGCTACTATTGGACAGTACCAGTCAAGGCATGAGTGAAAATAAAGCACAGAGAAAGTGGTTAGGGGGGCCCGCTAGGTGGTGCAGTGGTTAAGTTCGCACGTTCCGCTTCTTGGCAGCCTGGGGTTCACCGGTTTGGAACCCGTGTGTGGACATGGCACCGATCTGCAAAAGCCATGCTGTGGTAGTCATCCCACGTACAAAGTAGAGGAAGATGGGCATGGATATTAGCTCAGGGCCACTCTTCCTCAGTGAAAAGAGGAGGATTGGCAGTAGTTAGCTCAGGGCTAATCTTCCTCAAAAAAAAGTGGCTAGGGAACATTTTTCCCAAGAAAAGGAGTGTACTCTGGCCCACACTGCAAGAGGCAGTAAACACTCTCATTCACACACACACACACACAATGAAACAAATGTCATCCTAGAGTCCCACCACTACTTCTCAAGTGGCATGAAGTTGCACTCCTACATAGTCCTAAATGGACTAATCTCAAGAAAGCAATCAGAAATCAAGATAATTTACCAATTAGGAAGATCTAAAACCAGAGACTAAGGGTCAAAATTTTCTGTGTGAATTTTCCATCAATGGCTTCTGTTGTTAATTCAATATGCTAGGGAGACTCTTTGAAGGAGAGTTCTTTTAAAACTCACTTTTTCTTTACCATGTGAATATATACAAGATATGTAAAGAATAATTGAATTACACTAGCCAATCAATGAAAAGGAGATGATAGAATACAAACATCACTACTATAAATCACTACTGGATTAGCGACTTGGTCAGGGAATAGATGACATTGGATTAATTTGGACCTCATTAGGATGGTTCTGACTTCATGAACCATCATATTGCAGGTATTATGCTAGGACCCATGAAACAGCCATCCCCCCCCCCCCGACACACAATTTAACTATCAAGGCCCACCAGCAGGACCGGTCCTTGCTGACAACTCCCCTGACTCCACCCCTCTGACAACACCTGGAGAGTTTTACACAAATCCCACCCTGTCACTGCATGCTTCTACCTGCCACAGGCCAGGGAAACGTTTCTACAAGGCTCATGTTCTGTGCACGCCCAGATCTGGGGATGACACTTCTCCTTAGTGTGAAGAAAAGGATCAGAGTGCAGACCCGGTGAGCTGCAGCAATTAGGACAAGGACTGGGGTTTGTGACAGAGAGAAGAGAACTTTTAGAGGGTACAGTCACTAGGGTCCAAGAAGCCCCAGTGATTCCTGGATAGAATCAAAGAAGACGCTTAAGGACAGAACACAGAAGTTTGGGTGTGATTCTGCTTGGAAAACCTGTAGGATGACATATGTGACAGTGGTAAAGCATTCAACAGTGTTCATTCTTTTATTCATTGTATGTCATGGAGTGCTCTCTACATACATCCGGGCACTAGCCTCACCCTCTGGAGCTTATGAACAGTGTCAGAAGATTTTTAAAATTTTATTTATAATGCATAGATACAGTGCTTATAATATGCTAGGTGTTCCAAGCATTTTACAGACATTAACTCCTTTAATACTCTCCATGACTTTACAAAGTGGGTACGCTTATCATTATTGCCAACTGACAGATGAAGAAACTGAGGCACCAATGACATAGTAATTTGCCCAATACACATATCTAGTAAGTGACTGCACTGAAATTTGAGCATGAGATGTTTGCTCCATTTTCTATGCTCCTAATAATATTTGCTCTCTAAAGACTTCACACATTGAAAAAAGTTGATCAACTTATCCATTTTCTTGGTATATTCAATAGCCTATCTTATCTGTTTGAAAAATATAATACCTGCATAGAAACTATTGCACATACACACCCAAAACATTTACTATGTACCAGGGGACTTTTGGAGAATAAGCAAAAAAAAAAAAAAAAAATTGGCAACAGATGTTAGCTCAGGTGCCAATCTTAAAAAAAACAAAAAACTTGCACATGATCCCATCACCTTGGCTGTATTAAGTTGTTCAGAAGCCAGTAACTAACCACATCGTGGTTACATGAGGATATGCACACCAGGAGGCAGGGAGCATTGGGAGCCATTGTGAAGAACACATAGGCCAACATGAGGTACTTGGGTCCATAAAACAGGAGACCCTGGAAGGTTTAATGCCAGTGGATGATATTAGATGAATATCTGAATTTCACTTAATTTCAACCCTTTAAAGATGCAGGCATGGATATGAGGCCTGAGGGGCAGTGAATTTCCCAAGATCACACAGCTGAAACCCAGGCCAGCTTTGAGAGATAGTCCATGGTATATCCCATGCTTTCCTGTAATTATTTCATCTGTAAGTTTGTGCATCAGACACATGTGATGCTAGCCCACAGGTGTTGTAGATGTCATCTCATAAACACCTGACCATGTGCCTAGGTGGTAGTTTTGAGCATCATCACCATTGTGCAAGTTGGGAGAGTGGGGAAGCCCTGAGAGGCACAACACCTTTTCCAGGAAACAGAACTGGTAGAAAAAAATGGTCTGAATTCAGTTCTGCCTCCTCAAAGCTGGAGCCCTGGCTTCATCCCCAAGGAGCTGTGGGCAGGGTTATGATGGATATTTGTGTACAGTTATGGAGATGACATTAGCAAGGAGGATGAGCAGTCAAGAGCCCAGAAGGCTCAATGTCTCAGCACAATGCCTTGGGAGCACAACACAATGTCTGCCTGTTTAGCACTCAGCCGAGTGCTGTCCATTTGAGCATTCAGCACAGTGGCTGGTGAGCACTCAGCACTGTGCCTTCCTGTGACAAATAGAAATGGCAAGCAATAGGATATATTGGAGTATATGAGGAAGCCATTTGGTGTAAGCCTAATTCGGCCTGACTTTGTTTTTTCCAAAAGGGCCTGAGCGCGGCCATAGTGCAGGCATTGTATATCTGCTTGAAAACATTTACTATGGCAAGAACAAATGGCCTTAATTAAGATAAAGGTGCAACTTCCCCCCACATTGGCATTTCCTTAGGGATAAGCATCTTTCCTTAGGCTAGGAACTGATTACTGTGCTCACCTTTGACCACCCAGCTCGAGACAGCAGACCTCCCACCCTGATGTGTTCACTGAGGCAGCAGACCTACCTGCTGTTTCCATCAATCACCGTGCTGACAGAGCAGTCTCATGACTGTTGTAAAAGGACATATCAATCCTATGTGAAACATGCTGTTTGGGGGTATATAACCACTCTGTGCACCCCACTTCTTTGGTGCCCTTTCTTCCTTTGGGAAGAAGGGCCCCAGGCCATGGTCCTCACATTTTAGCTCAGAATAAACTCACCCAAATTTTCACTTATAGATTGGTTATGGATTATTTTCGTTGACACCTGTGAGAACTCAGCACTGTGCATGGTGCTCACTCAGCCTAGTGCCTTCCTGGTGGGCACTTAGCACAATGCCTGCATGGTGAGCTCTCAGCACAGTGCCTGGTGAACATTCGCAAAATTCATGCCAGGTGAGTGACAAGCACAGTGTCTGCCTGGCGAGCATTCAGCACAGTGACAGCCAGGTGAGTACTCAGCATAGTGCCTACATTGTGAGCATTCAGCAAAGAGGCTGGTGAGCCATCAGCACAGTTCCTGTCTGGTGAGGACTCAGGATATTTCCTGTCAGGTGAGCACTCAGCACAGTACCTGGTCAGCACTCAACACGGTGCTGTGGAGCACTCAGCAAAGTGCTTGGGGAGCACTCAACACAGTGCTTCATGAACACTCAGCACTTCCCATATTTGCATTCCTAGCCCTGGCACCTCCATTCCCAGGTCACTTTCTCTGAGGCCACCAACAGAGTTCTTCCTCAGGCACCTCTGCTAGACATTTCCTATGAAGGGAAGAGGAAAAACTTGATGACACTTTTTCCCTCTCTGACTCAGTACCCCACACTTCTCCACTCCTATCTCATCCCTCCTAGCCCCCAGCATCCAGAGAAAAAAAATGAAGCCTTTTGTCTGGGGTTCTCCAAACAGTGAGATGACCCACATATCTGTGCTGATCCACATGACCCTCAACCAGTAAGCCATTCCATGGGAGAAAATTAAATAGGAGGAGACTAAAATTCCAGTTCTAGTTTCTTGCTTATACCATCACAGTAAGTGATTAAAGGCTTAACTCCTTCATTTTGGGTTTTTTTTTAATTAGTCACTCTGACACCTGGCAGTTCAGCTGTCTCTCTCTCAGCCCAGCTGATCTCCTGACACTATCTTTATATAATTGTGTTACAAGATTCAGGAGGATAAAAGACAAGTTTAAATATTCTGTTGGAGGGGCTGGCCCCGTGGCCGAGTGGTTAAGTTCACGTGCTCCACGGCAGGTGGCCCAGTGTTTCATTGGTTCGAATCCTGGGCCCAGACATGGCACTGGTCATCAGACCACACTGAGGCAGCATCCCACATGCCACAACTAGAAGGCCTCACAACAAATAATATACAACTATGTACCGGGGGGCTTTGGGGAGAAAAATGAAAAAAATAAAATCTTAAAAAAAAAAATTCTGGTGAAGAAGTGGAACAAAAACTTTAAAAAAGACAAAGTAAATTTGGAGAAATGAAAATAAAAATTCTAAAACTGACAAGTAAAATAATATTAAGAACTCAATTGATGTGTTTGAAAGTACACATCTTAGAGACAGCTAAGGAAAAATTAATAAGCAAGATAAATGGTTGGAAAGAAATCCAGAATAAAGTCCAAAGAGGCAAAATTTTGCAGAAGAGAGAGAGAGACCATGAGAATGAAATAGAAATAATTCTAAAATGCATTCAGCTATTACCACAGGTTAAAGGGACACATGGGCAGCAGCAATATTGAATTGAAAATGGCTAAGCATGTTTAAACTAATGAATGACTACTCCATAGAGACAATAAGCTCAGTGGATCACAAGCACAACAAAAAACAAATTCCACATCTACAGTGAGTATAATAAAATCACAAAAAAGAGAGGAATGAAAAGACAAAGAGAAAACCTGAAAGCAGTCAGGAGGGGGCAAAAACAAGAAGGAGAGGAGGAAATAAGGAAAGAGAGAAAGAACAAATTCAACCGATATCTCATTTTTCAACAGCAAAAATGGAAGCTGGACCACAGTGGGAAAAAAATAGCTTTAATGTGCTGAAACAATACAATGACAAACTCAAGAACTGTAAAGAAAACAAAAATAACTTTTGGAAAATAATAGAAAATAAAAACATTTCTAGAAAAACAAAAACTGAAATTTATCATTGTGGGGGAGCAGAATTTGCTACCCCAAAATGTGTACTTTTGGCTTCATTATTTTTTTAAAGATTTTTAAATTTTTTTCCTTTTTCTCCCCAAAGTCGCCCAGTACATAGTTGCATATTCTTCATTGTGGGTCCTTCTAGTTGTGGCATGTGGGATGCTGCCTCAGCGTGGTTTGATGACCAGTGCCATGTCCGCACCCAGGATTCAAACCAATGAAACACTGGGACCCCTGCAGCAGAGCGTGCGAACTTAACCACTTGGTCACGGGGCCAGCCCCTTGGCTCGATTATTTTTAAGAACAAAAGACCAAGAAGATCCTTTGACTTTCCTCCTAACTTCCTAAAGGAATTTAAGATAGAAGGCCTGTTCGAGGAAGGAGCTCTCATCATAGATAACTATAGTGTAATATGTATTAGGTGTGGTAGACAGGGAGGAGCCTAGCAAGGCCCATTTGATCAAAACCCTCCTCATGTCCCACACTCTCTGCCAAACATGGCAAACCTTTGTTGACCAACATTTGCTTTTCCTTCTCTTAGTGAATTGCCTCCCTCCCCTTTGAAGTCTCAAACCACTGCCCTCAAAACCCTCTTTTGTCTTTAGCTGAAGTATTTAAGGTATTTAAGGTGGTGGCTCCAGCCATTTTGGGGAATTACTCAGTTTTCCTGGGCTTCTCCCATGTATACATGTTCTTAACTTTCTTTGATTTTCTCCTGTTATTCTTTCTCATGTCAATTTAATTCTTAGACCAGCCAGAAGAACCAAGAGGAAAGAGGAAAATTTCTTGCTCCCCTAAAATATCAAACTGAAGGATAATAGTGAAGGATATTTTTTGAGAGAAAGGGAGGAAACCTCAGGATGGAGAAGTAGGAACAACTTAAGAACAGCAAAATTAATAAATATGTGGGTAGCTCCAAATAAATAATCTATAAAACAAAGATAATATGTGATAGGCTTCAAATATATATTTTCATATATTACATTTACAGTTTTATAGTTATATGATAATTTAAGCACACAACAATAATAATCTAGAAGTCAGAAAGAGGTAAATGGGATTCTTGCACTCTCTGGGAAGAAGGTATAAATACTAATTAATGTTAGACCTTGATAAAGTAGGGTAGCCACTAAGATAATAGGAAAAATATTTACTCCTCTGAGAAGAGAGAGCACACAGGAACGAGAAGGGAGTATTACTAGAGATGTGGTGGAGGAGCAGGAGCAGGAGGAGGGAGAGATAGGGGGAGGGAATCCAGGAGAGAAGGGGTGTCTGGAAATCCAGAGGAAAGTGTTTCAAGAAGGAGGGAGTGTTCAATTGTATAATCTGTGTCAAATGCAGCTGAAAGGTTGAGTGAGATGAGAGCAAAAACGTAACCTTGAATTTAGCAAAATGGAAACATTGGTTACCTGGAAAAAGCCATTTCAGTGAAGTGGTGTGTAGAAAACTCCTGAATTGCTTCAGGAGAGAACCTGAGGAGAGGCAGCTTGAATGGAGCAGAGAAACAGAATGGGAAATGGAGAGGAATCTGGGGTCAAAGGAGGTCTGCCTGTTTAACACACATTAGGGCATGTTTGTACATGGATGTTGGCAAGGAATCATCCCAGATACAGGACTACAGCACTCTGAGATGCAGCCTGAAAGGACTTCCCAGCCCAACTTTACTCAAAGTTACCACTTTAGGTCAAGGTGGTTGTGTAGGCAGACTCTGAACTCATCTCCTCCCATGGACACAACAAATCTACAACTACCTTTGGAAAAATTACCCCTAAGAGAGAACTGAAAACTGGATAAAAAGAACCCCCACAAAAAGGGACAGGGCTGACTGAGGTGGAAGAGGCAGAAACTCCTTTCTGGAGAGAAAAAGACCACCTTCTAGCAGAGATGCTTCACGGCCAGCTGGGAGCAACCTTAAGCCTAGCCTCCCCAGGCACCTGCAGCAAGAGCAACATGAACAGAAGGGCACATACAGCGCACACAGGGGACACTCCCGGAACATTTGGAACTGGTGATGAGAGGGAAGCAAACTGCTGGACCTCATAAGGCATCTCTTATATAAGCCCACCTCTCCAAGATCAGGAGATGTAGCTGGCATACATGATACATAGATATAAGCACAGAGAAAGAGGCAAAATGAGGAGATAAAGGAATACATTCCAAGTAAGGAAACAGGATAAAACCCCAGGAAAAGAACTAAATGAAACAGAAATAAACTATCTACCTGACAAAGAGTTCAAACAAAGAGTCATAAGGATGCTCGTTGATCTTGGGAGAAGAACTCAGTGAGAACATCAACAAAGAATTGGAAAATATAAAAAAGAACCAATCAGGGGCTGGCCCCGTGGCTGAGTGGTTAAGTTCGTGCGCTCTGCTGCAGGCGGCCCAGTGTTTCATTGGTTTGAATCCTGGGCGTGGACATGGCACTGCTCATCAAACCACGCTGAGGCAGCGTCCCCCATGCCACAACTAGAAGGACCCTCAATGAAGAATATACAACTATGTACCAGGGGGCTTTGGGGAGAAAAAGGAAAAAAAATCTTAAAAAAAATAATTTAATTTTAAAAAGAATCAATCAGAAATGAAGAATACAATACTAGAAATGAAACCTTCACTAGAGGGACTCAATAGCAGAGTAGATACAGAAGAATGGATCAGCAAGCTGGATGAAAGACTAGAGGAAATCACACAAGCTGAACAGATAAAAGAAAAAAAATTTTAAAAGAGTGAAGGCAGTCTAAGGGACCTCTGGGACAACATCTAGCATACTAACATCTGTGTTATAGGTGTTCTAGGAGGAGAAGAGAGAGACAAAGGGGCAGAGAACCTATTTGAAGAAATCATAGCTGAAAACTTTCCTAACATAAGGAAGGAAACAGACATGGAAGTACAGGAAGCAGAGAGAGCACCAAATAAGAGACACCCAAGGAGGCCCACACCAAGACACATTATAATTGAAAGGTCAAGAATTAAAGATGAGAGAGAATCCTAAAAGCCACAAGAGAAGGGCAACAAGTTACATACAGAAGAAACTCCATAATCCTATCTGCTGACTTCTCAGCAGAAACTTTACAGGCTAGAAGGGAGTGGTACGATATATTTAAAGTGCTGAAAGGAAAAAACCTACAGCCAAGAATACTCTACCCAGCAAGCTTATCACTCAGAATGGAAGGAGAGAGAGTTTCCCAGACAAGCAAAAACTAAAGGAGTTTATCACCAAGAAACTAGCTTTACAAGAAATGTTAAAGGGACTTGCTTAAGTGGAAAAGATAAGACCACAAATAGGAATAAGAAAATTATTTTTTAAAAAGACAATAAAATCACTGGTAAAGGCAAATATACAATAAATGTAGCAGCTAATATGAAGGTCAAAAGATAAAAGTATCAAAATTATCTATTTCCATGATAAGAGGGTAATGGATACACATGCAGAAAAAAAGAGGTTAGATATGATATCAAAAACAGAAAATGTGGGATGAGGGGAGTAAAAGAGTAGACCTTTTAGGGCCAGCCCAGTGGTGCAGTGGTTAAGTTCACATGTTCTGCTTCAGTGGCCCGGGGTTTGCCGGTTCAGATCCCAGGTGTGGACCCATGCACCGCTTGTCAAGCCATGTTGTGGCAGGCGTCCCACATATAAAGTAGAGGAAGATGGGCATGGATGTTAACTCAGGGCCAGTCTTCCTCAGAAAAAGAGAGGAGGATTGGCAGCAGATGTTAGCTCAGGGCTAATCTTCCTCACACACACACACAAAAGAGTAGAGCTTTCAGCAAGAGGTCAAACTAAAGAGACCAGCAACTCAATATTGATCATGATACATGTAGGCTATAATATATGAACCTCGTGATAATGACAAACCAGAAACCTATAATACACGAATAATTAATAGAAAGGAACCCAAACATAATACTAAAGAAAGCCATCAAACTATAAGGGAAGAGAGCAAGAGAAGAAATAAACTGAGAAGAATTACTAAAACACCCAGAAAAAAAGCAACGAAATGGCAATAAGTACATACTTATCAATAGCTACTTTAAATGTCAATGGACTAAATGCTCCAATCGAAAGGCATAGGGTGGCTGATTGGATAAAAAGAAGTCAGTGGATACAGAGGAAATTATTAATAAATGCTATTTTGTATCAAGAAAGAAAAAGTACCAGCTCTAAGAGAGAACACTAACATCTTCCACCTTAGCTCTTTCAAGAACGTGCTTAAAATAAAAGCAGTGCCCATGCCCACAAGTTCCTTTAGCTCATTATCAGAGCAATGCACACTATTTGTTGACCTTCACTGGAAGAATGGCTGCAGTGGACTTGCTGGGATGAGTTCTCTTACATATGAAGGGGGATCAGAATAAATAGTCTTAGTTGCAAAATGATATGTTCTCCTGGTAAGAAAATAGATTCTTCATCATAGTAAATGTGGTAGCCACAAGAACATACCAGCTACAGGGAGCAGAACTGACCAATGGCCCCAGCTGCTGCTCTGAAATCCATCACTTCTTTGTGCTGAGGCCACGCCTCCCACAAGCTCTTCCCAGCCCATTACTGAGCTCAGCAGGGATAGCTTGGCTGCCCTCTTCCTGAAAGATGTGAGCTGCAGGATTCCTCTATTGGTTGACTTTGGTTCAAGGTTGTCCCCCCTTGCCAAACTTTCCTTTCCTCAAGTCAGACCTCCATCACAGTCTGACAGCCCTGCCAGATTCTCTAACTTCCACCACAATTTCTCTCTGAAATATTTTCCCGCCAAAATCCTTGTTATCTCTTGGAGGATCCAGATTAACATTGTAAGCAAAACAAGAAAATACTCAGTTTTCAAAAAATTTTTGCACCTATAATAACATCTATTCCTCATAAATATCCAATACATTACACAAAAGGGAAATTGTAACCCCCACAGTTTGAATGAGGAAACGAGTTAAGTGATTTAACCAAGGTCAATTACCTTATTTTTTTTCAGTAGCTTCTCCATTTCCTAGTCTTCCATGATCAGTGTTCAGAAAAGAACTTTGAGTCTGCTTTCACTTTTGATTATTATTTCCCTACTATGAACAACAATAACACATATAATTTACTAAGCTTTGCATATATTCAACTTATCATTTAATCCTCACAATAACTCAGGGAGGTAGATACTTCCCCCTTTATATATATGTGAGGAAATGGCTCCCAGAAATTAAGTGACCTGCTCAAGGTCACTCACCTACTAAGCAGAAGGCCTAGGACAGCCCCTGCCTCTAAATCTAGTGCCATTAGCACTTATCATAACACATCATATCTGTCAGCATTTTACTAAGCACACCGACATTCATTAGGAAGTGTGATGGGCACCCACCAGCAACTCCCCCTGCAGAGGTCTGCAGATGACAAGGGCCAGGGAAAGGAGTGGGTGGTGAGAAGAGGTGACAAGGTACAGGCAAAGGTGAAGATGACTAACCTTCTCCCAACTGCTTCATCTCAGGTTGCAGAAGAGTTGCTCACGGCCACCTGTACTCCAAGGGGCCTTATTTCAAAGAAAGTTTGGGGGGAAGTAAGCTTTTATTTAAGAGGACGCAGCAATTATTTTCAGAAATAATTCTCATAAAAATATTAGGAGATGGGACCCAGCTCCCTCTCACCTGCCAGCCATGGAATGGGGAAGAAAGTATTACACACTCAAGGTTCTCCATGGTCCAGTCTTTAGCCTCCTCTCCAGCTTCATCTCCCCTCATACTCTGTCTTACTTGATGCTTCAATACAGCAGCATCCTTACCGTGCTGTCACATATCTCTGTACATTCAGTCATGTAGTTCACTGTCTAGTTCACCCTTCCTTCCCTTCCCTTGGCGAACTCTTACTCATTTCTCCACATCTCAGCTCAGCCACCATATACTTCAGGAAGTCTTGCTCAACAACCAAACTGAGAACTCCCAGAGGACGCCTCCTCTGTGTTCCCCTATCCTACCCTCAGTGCTTACTTCGCCTCAACATTTCCCTTATTACGTGAGATCATCTCACACTAGAGATACAAACAAAATTATCTCCTTAAAACCTCACTCATACCACGTCACTCTGGCCCATAAAGTGCTTCAAGAGGCATCCTATGGAAGGTAAGAGAAGATACAGGCCCCATGCTCTGGCCTTTAAGGCCCTAAATGGCCTGGTCCCTGACCTTCTCTCCAAACTCCTCCTTTGTCCTTGCTTACTGTCATGCCACTGTCTGTTTTCAGATCCATCACCCTGCCAAACCCTCTCATGCCTTAAGACTTATTTCCTCAGCTCTTAGCACAGTTGTTCCTTTTTATTCTCTAGGGCTTTGCTTGAAAGTTGCCTTTTTACAGGCACCTTCCATCTCCACCTCAAGAACTGTCATCCTTGCCCACTGTTCCCTATTTCTTTTCTTCACTGCAACCACAGAATTTTATAAGTAAGATATTTATTTACTTATTCATTTATTGTTTTCTTGTTATTTAAATCTCTAATTTAGTGGAAAACACACCCTCAACTCTTCATGTTACTGGAAAACACGATCCAGGCTTTTTAATCTGTATCCTTCCAGGGTGTTTTGTGCACTGTTACATCCTCAAATTTGCCAAGTAAATGAATGAGCAAGCAAAGTTCAGGAATGACATAAAAAGAGAGGGAATTACAAAATAGCAGAGATTTAAAGAAATTAAATATTAGTGTTAGTTTCCATAGTGACTTGCATTGAGGGAATTCTGAGTGCTTTAAAAATATTAATTTACACTCTTCACAGGAAGAACTCATTATCTCTAACTTACAAGCAAAGAAAGTCAGCCAAATGAAGCGACTTTTCTAAAAGGAATATAATGTGTTAAATAGGGAGCTTGGTTTAAACTCTGAATAGCTTTATTTTATACCCTGCCCTGTTCCCAAAGGATTTCAGATGGCTTTGAAAGACACAGACAGTTACACAATTTAGCGTGTTCACAAAAACAAAACAAGCCGGTTGCACAGGAGAAGCACGACTATTCCTGGTACAAGGTCTGAAAGAAACTTCTTTCTTGGGCCCACACAAAGGGCAGAAAACCACATCCTCAATCACATCCTCCAGGCAAGGAAGCAGTGGGGCTCACGGGGTTGTTTGCGGCATTCCTCAGTGTGGGCTGCGGGCCGATGGCACGGGGCCAAGGCTCAGATCCACAGAGCAATTCTCCAAGGAACCAGATCAAGACAGTCCAGGTGTGCAATTCTCTGATGGCCTGTCTTAATCCAAAAAGAACATCTGGAGATTCAGGAGGAATCATTTAACAGCACACTCTTCATACACTGAGCTCTGTGAATTTTACTTTTCACCCAAAAACTTCTAATAAGTATTAAGTAACGGTGAAATGGAAAGTGACAAGCATCTGGAACACGGTCAATGTTGTGTAACAATGAAGAGTTCCATCTGATTTATTAGTCAGGTGACGTGGGGAAGGGTATAGTAGCTAAGGTGTAGGTTAAGCTGTTCTAACAAAGAGACCCCAAAGTACAGTGACCTAGATAAAACCACGCTAACATTTTGGGAAAAAACACTGGGAACTTCTGGTCCTGTTGCCTGTGTTAACTAGGCCAAGAGGCCCATGGTGGGTAAGGAGGTCCTGTGGACCCACTGAGTGGGGCCTCAGAGAAGGGGCTTAGGGGGTCACTTACTGGGCTTCTGCGTTTCCTGTCTATAGTGCAGGAATTAGAGCTGTCCGCTGTGATGTTTCCTCCTTTTAATACTATGGCTGGGGCTGTTCTTCTATGAGGCATGACCAAAGTGTAGACCCCTCAGCCGGGAGTTCTCCACTGTGAGGGTTCCAGCAGCCCGACCAGATGGAGGGGATGGAGGGAAAGGTGGCTTTGAAAACGCAAGTTCCACCTACCTGGGTCCCAGTATTTCCATTTTAGCCACTGAACTTTTATCAGCCAGGGAGATTCTGCTGGATTTCAAGCTGCCTCAGGAGCCCTCAGGAGCTGCCCTCAGGCACCATTAATTAAACCCGCTGAATCTTTGGGGTGGGGCCTTCAGCCTGCGTGAGGCCTGAGGAGGATGTTCCTGCCACAGAAGGCAACCAAGTCTTATGGCAGGCACCGCTGTCACGCTCAGAATTCTCAGACTTGGTCTCAGGATAGGCTGCTGTCTCTATGGGACGGCTGTGGACTCTTCAGGTGGGGCAGACTCACATTGGGAGGGTCGGAGCTGGGGTGGGGTGGGCACAGCTCAGCAGGCAGGGGATGAGGGGCAGGGTGGGGGATGGGGTGGAGGGTGATGTGGCCATTTGGGGGCTCCTGGAGTGACCATATACAATTGAGAGGCTTCTGTTACCTGTTATCAGATGCATAGGACTAAACTACAATGATAACAGATGCTTGGAGGTCCCAGAGAAAATTGACAATGGAAACCTCACCGTAGGTGGGGCAGGCTAGGGACATCCTTCTGTATAGAACTATCAGGGACACTTGGGTTGTGTTTCTGGACCATCTGTCCTTCTACCTTGTAATGAACACAGGGAATGTGTACAGATAAGAGACAGAGGCTGCACCTGCCGATCCATGTTCTCTAAGTCTGTTCCATTCTGCAGAATGGTCAGCATGGCTTCATTCAAATAACATACTTATTACTTATGTGTATTGAGTGTTTAATATAAAGGAAGTGCTTTGCAAATTAGCTCATTGGATCTGTCAACATTTGTAAGAGGTTGTTAAACCATTTCACAAAGGAGAAAGGTAAGGTTCCTATAGGGGAAATGTTTACACATAATCACAGTTACATGTCACAGGCAATTGATATTGCCTGCTATGTGATGAGTCTGTGATTTACTTTAAATGGGTGAGGAGAGTCTAGTTATGTATTCTTAAGTTGACAACCAATAAACTATATTAAACGTGCCAGTCTGTAAATGAGATTTACCATATTTTTGGGAAATGTCCAGTTTACTTCACATTGCACATCATGTGATATTCCTTTATAATGAAGCTAGTGTGTATTAAGGCTGTGTACAGACTGTATATACGTTTGTAGTTATGCATGAATAACACATGCCAGATCAGCACAGGGAAGCGTTTGGCTAGAACCCCAAAGAGGACTTGAGCTTTCTATACCTACAGCCTCCTTTCCCCAACTCTATCATGTAAACTTTCTGCCCCTGGACTCTGGTAGAGCTGTCCCTGTCTGAGCCATAATGTCCACAATGTTTTAGGAATCAGCGACCTTCATGGATGTGGTTGTGGGCTTCACCCAGGAAGAATAGGCCTTGGTGGGTGCATCCCAGCAAAAGCCGTACAGAGATGTGATGCTGGAGAACATCATCCATCTTCTCTCTATTGTTGAGTCTGTCCATAAGGACTTATTTACTCAACAGGTATCCAGAGAAGTTTCCACATATCATGCTCCCCTCTCAGCTCTCATTTTTATTCTTTCATAACGCAACTACGAGAAGGTAATTCTGTTTATTTATTGATTTAATGACGTAATTTGTCCCTTCACTAGAATATAGTCTTCTTGACCACAATTTTATGTCTTTGTTGCTGCTCTATTGCCAGCACCCAGAACAGTGCTGAAAACTCAATGGATTTTTTTTAATAACTAAACAATAAGATTAAACAATTTCTAAGTAATTATTCTGTTCTAAGCAGCAATCCCAGAGTTTGAGACCACAGTAGAAAAAATATCAGGCAACATAAACTTAGGTTATTCTGGATTAACTAGAAACATTTAATTCCTCCCTTGTTGAAAACACTGGGAATCTTTACTCTGTGAGCTTGCTCGTGCACATCCACGAGTTCCTCAATGCTTTGGGCTTGGTGTCACGGTGCTCCTCCTGCTCTGCTCAAGGACTTACAAGGTTTTCTTCAATGCTCACTTAGTTGTTCATTGAGACCCTGTCCTTGACTTGAGGAATATGTATGGTTCTTAAAACACAGTTCAAAATTCAAGTGGCTTTTTCCCATGAACAGGATGGCAGCTCTGCAAATAAGACACAATTTCCCATTGGAGCAAGGAGAAGAGTTGTGGAGGGAAGAGAGGGGATTCCCACAAGGCCTGAGGCTGGGTAAGCTCCAGGCACGTGTGTTCACTATGAGGAGAAGCCTAGTCAGTGAGGGATCAGGACCTTGGTAATGCCAACTGCAGATTTCCTTAAGTCCATGGTCTTTTCAGGAAAGTATGAGAATCCAGTGGGGAAAAATTCTCAATGTTGTCATTATTCCTAGCATTTATCAATGTCTTTTATTCATGGTTTATGTCCTCTTTGGATCAAAAGTTTCATATTGTGAACTTTGCCTTCATCCCTTCCTCTTGATGATTTCTTCTCTCATAGCCTTACTAAAATCTGTCTTAGTTTTCTCTTCAATCTTGAAAACATTTTGTAATTGACAGTGCCCTAAAACATGTTTCTAGACACTAGTGCATTGCTCCATTACACATTCTTGCCCTGTGTAAGGGTCAATATTTGCCTTGCATGCTGTACAACTCTTGGGTTCCCTAATGCCTCTTGATAAATTTATTTTTTAATTTACTTTAGGCAGGAGAAGTAACCTTTAAAACCAATAAATGGTACCTATACCAGATATCTGCAGGAAGGATCCATCTAACTGCACAGTGATGGTAAGTTTCTTGGGTTGAACACTGGTCCCCTACATTAGAGGCCTGGGAATGGGATGATTACTAGTAAAGCACAATAACAGGACTATAATTTGAGTTGGGAGTAAGTGCCATCCCAGCAGAAAGTTTTGCATAATTTTAATTTAGGAAAGATATTGACCTGAGCTCAGAGCTATAACCTGAGTTCTTATAAAAGGACAATTGTATAAACATGGCTCAAATACCTAGTCTATGAAGCACAATGAAGTTACAAAATTAACCAACAGTACAGTTGAGGTGTTATAAAGAAGAAATCTCTGGGCAGGTCCAGTGGCACAACAGTTAAGTTCACACGTTCGACTTAAGTGGCCCAGGCTTCACCAATTTGGATCCCGGGTGCAGACATGGGACCACTTGGCAGGCCATTCTATGGCAGATGTCCCACATGTAAAGTAGAGGAAGATGGACACAGATGTTAGCTCAAGGCCAGTCTTCCTTAGCAAAAAGACGATTGGCAGCAGATGTTAGCTCAGGGCTAATCTTCCTCAAAAAAAAAAAAAAGCAAGAAATCTCAATGCATGCAAGAGAGTAACACACCGTGCATATGTAACTCACATGGGGAAGGTTTTTAACCAGGAACTATGACTGACTGATTAGCCTAGAATTCATACATAGAGAAAAGAACAAATGAGCGTCTGTGGGCAGTCTTTTAAGTGCCTCTTATCTCCTCCAATAAGCAGAAATCTCACATTGGGGAAGAACCCATTGAATAGAACTAGTGTGAGATGTTTCACTCACAGGTTCACAGTGATTTAACATATGTGAAGTCACGTGGGCCCAGGAGGCCCAACTCCATAAGCTGTTGGACCAACTGAGGCAGCAAAGCCATGAGGAAACACTGAAGTTTCACCTGGAAAATACCCAAGATATTCTCCATAACATGAAATACTGGTAGGCAAACCAGATTCAAAAAGACAGAAGGGGATGGCCTGAAATCCATAATTAAGGTCAGATGAAGCCTGCTTAGGAGCCCAGGGGTGTGCCCAGGAAGTTCAAGATGAAAATCTTGCCTCTAACTTTGGAGAATGTTGTGGACTTTGCTGCTCTGTTCTCAGCCAACTCAGGAGGTTCCAGGGAGAATTTTGATCTGAATATCTTATGGAGGGAGGTTTCAAGGTCATGTAATTTAAACAAGTGCAGTCAAAGAGATGGCTGTAAGTGAGGAAAGCAGGGCTCCTGGAGTGGTGAGAGTCACTAGGACAGATGGGAGAGATGGGGGGCTGGGGAGGGTGTGGGTGCACCAACGATGCACTCCTCGGGTCCCCAAGATGCCAGATGTCTGGGAAGCAGCTGCCACCATGGCCTTTACCACTGCAGCCACCGCCAGTGCCATTTCCCCAACTGCCAAGTACACCACCGCAGTAGGCTGGACAGGGAAGTAAAAAGTAGGTTCCAAGTTCACCACTGTGGTCTCAAATCTGGACCTGGGCATGTTGGGATTGGGTCTGATAGGAGCTGTGGGGCAAGAGGAATTACCCTGAGGCAGGGGCATGAAGATCCCTGAGCTCCTCTCCAAGTGTCATTTGTTGCATTTGCACCTGTTGAGCTGAGGTGGATCCCTGCCCCAGAGGTGACCAGAGGCAGCCCCCTCCACATGCCACACCACAGGGGGTCCCACCCCACACAATGCTTCCCAGGAGGCTGTGGGACACCACCCCCACTGCTGGTGCCCTTGCACCAGCTGCTGCCAAGTTCGTCATCCTCCCTCGGGAGCCCGGCCTGGGCTGGAAGGGGCCCGAATGTGGAGGGGCTGAGACACAGTTTGGGCACACTAGCTGCATGGCAGCCTTCTGCTCCAACCAGGCTGATGACAACTGCCAGGGTACTTTCAGGTCTCAGGACCCTTTTCCCCATCCTAGACCCCAGACAGAGACTCATCCCAGGAAGCTGGAATGGCTGGCCTCCTTCAGACAAAGCAGGCTCCTCCAGAGGATACACCTCTCCCTGTGCCCTTCCACAGTGCACCCAGGGAGATGGCCAGGGGAAGGCCTGCCTTGGACCTTAGTCATGGATTTCTCTCAAGAGTAGAGCTCTGGGCAGCAGGAGGGCATGGCTTTAGTGACTCCAGTGTGAAGGGAGGTGCCTGCCCATGGAAGGGCAGGCCTGCCAATTTCCCCACTATTTCCACAGGGGGCGTGGCATGCCTAGTATGGCCACACTCCTTTGGCTAGTGTTCCTGAGCCCTGTTCACTTGTCAAACATTTACTGCTCCCTGAGTTGAAAAGTTCCTTCCTGACGGGAGGCCTTGTTCTGTCAAACAATAAAGGAGGCCCCGGATGATCAGCATGCAGGAGGGATAGCCTTGCCCTGCCCCCTGGTCCCTGATGGGCAAAGAGGGAAAGAAAGCTATTTTCAAAGGATGGGAGTGGGACCTGAGCAGAAGGGGAGAAGGGGATGTGAGACAGAGTTGTAGAAGTTGTGAATCCCAGTTCACCAGCAGATGCACCCGGCCACCACCAGTGGGCTCCCCCACACTTTCAGTGCCACAAGGACCTGTCCCTCAGCAAGCCCAAGGGCCTTTCTGAGACCAGTCACCTTTGCTGTGCATGCGTAGATAGAAAGAAGGGTTTTCCCTCCATGGAGCAGGACTTCCAGAGTGCTAACAGTCAATAAGACCCATGGGATTTGTCAGTCAGTTGGGGAGGGGCGGGTGCACCCACCATCCTCTCTTCATTTCCCTGAGATCCTAGATCTGGTGAGAGTCACTTGAGGTTTCCATGAAATTAGTGGAGTTCTCACTGTGTTGTAGGGGGTCTTGTTGAGGTAATGGTTGGCCTCTGTGATATCAGGTCTTGGTGAGGTCACAGGGGGGGTCTCTATAATGTCACTAGAGGTTTCTTGGAGGTCATGGGAGTTCTTTGTGTGTTCAGGGAGTTCTCTGTGAAATCAGGAGACCTCACTTTGAGGGAAGAGGGCTTCACTATGAGGTCAGTGGAGGTCTCTGGGTGGTCAGACAAGTCTCTGTGTGGGCATGGGATGTCTCTATCTGGTCAGGGGGAGTGTCTAAAGTGTCAGGGGATGTCTCTGTTAGGTCAGCTGAGATCTCTGTCTGTCAGCGAGGGCAGAAGGGGCCTCTATGAGGTCAGAGGTGGTCTCTGTGAGGTCATGGTGTTACCAAAATCAAAGTGGGTTGAATCCTTGAGAGTTAAGTTGTCATGAGCACACTAAAGCTATTTGGGGACATAAACCTTGCCTTGTTTCTTTGTCATCCAGCCCTTGACTATTGGGGACTACTGATAATGCTGTGTAGTAGCTTCCCTAACTTCATCTGTAGTAAGTTCACAGAAGGTGTCAGTTCACACAAGGGCAGTGTGGAAATTAATGGTAACTACAGAAGCTCTCCTGATGGAGCGGCCATTTTTGCAGCTGCAGCTGCCACTTTATGTCCTTTTGTGGAATCTGATTCCTCACTTTGATGGGCTTTACCATGGATCCCAGCTACTTTCTTGGGGACCTGTACCACTTCTAGCAGTTTAAGCATCTCTGGCCCATGTTTAACGTCCATGATTCACTCTGGAGATCTCTATGGCTGGAGGTCACTTCTGGGCAAGCATGGCTTAAAGACCCATTGGAATCAAGGAGAAGAGCAGCAGCATTTAAGATATGACAGGATTTTAGAGAAATCTGAAGGGAATCTAGCATCATATCTTGATAGTGCACTATTCTCTTTTGGGATAGCCAGAGGCGTCATCAGTCACTGGTAGACTAGAGAATTGATGTAGGGGTCCAACCCTCATAGGTAGGCCCATAGCCAATTTTTTTGCTTTCTTGATTAAAAAGCAGGTGGCAGCTACAGCTCTCAAGCATGGGGGCTATCCTTTCACCACGGTGTCTAGCTTACCCCATTCAAAAGCGTCCATTTCTGGTCCGCGTAGTTTAACAGAGAGGCTGATAGCCATGCATCCAATGTAAAGAATCCAAAGTAAAAAAAACACAGCCATACCTTTAGACACCTTATATCCCTTACTGGTCAAGAAGTTGAGCATACTTACCTCACATCTTACTCTATCCTCTTGGGGATAGAATCACACCCCGCAGGATTACCTTCTCCCCGCCCCCATTTTCGGGTGCCAATTGCAAGCTCAGGTCGTGACCTGTGCTCCTGACAAACCGGCCGCCAGACCGCAGGTTCCCACCACCCTCCTTGGGTTTGAGGGCTCTGATAGAGCGGCTCACACAACTCAGGAAAACCTCTCACTTCTTAACAGCCACATGGAAGAGGTGCATAGAGCAAAACATGTGCGGAAGGGAGGAGGGGCTCCCCGAGCCTCTCTGGGTGTGCCACTCTGCTCGAACCTCCACGTGTTCGCCAATGCGGCAGCTGTCTGAGCACCATCCTTTCCGAGTGTAACGGAGACTCCATCGCCTAGGCATAGTCGATTCGATCACAGGCTGTTGGCTACTCAACGCGATCTTCAGCCCCTCTGCCCCCTCCCCCACCCCAGGGCCTGAAACTTCCAAGCCCCGAATCCAATCGCACAGTTGGTTTCCCCGGCACCCAGCCCCCACCCTTAGGGCCTTTCCAAGGCTCACCTCGTTAGCATCAACTCAGGTGGCATTGAAAGGGGCTTGTTAGGAATAACACCAGACAAACCACTTCGCCTTTCTGGCTCTGGACTTATTTCAGGAACTGAGCACTAAAGTAATTCTCGTAACCAAAGATGCCCCATGTGGCTCTCATATGGGCAATGACAGGAATTTTAGGCGCTCTGTGCCAGAAACAAAGGGAAGACGTTTACCATTATAGGCCCAGGAGCGCACAGCATTGAGAGCACTAAGGTCTCGAGCAAATCTAGATTCCCCTGTTCTGAAAACTTACTGATTCCAGGAAAGATTCCTCCTTCTGGCTTCTGGCTTCCAGGGGTCTATGTTTTACCCGGGGCCAGCCACTTACCTGCCTCCATTTTACCTTTCCTGGCGTGGCACCGGCTGCTCACTCCACCTGTCCTTGGGCCCATAGTTCCAAGTTAGCCCTGCTTGAAACATGTAGGGGAATCTCTTCCTTCTCAGGGGCTGCTGTATCCTGTAAGAGGGCCAGCAGCTCACCTCCCCCACTTTTTGGCCCTTGGATCTCGATTTTCTCTTGTTCCCGGCCTGTGGAGGCCCCTAACTTACATAGCATGTCCCTCGCTAGAAGTGGGTGGGGAACGGGGCATTCTGGTACACACAGTGTGGAATCCTTCAGCAGTTTGGACCCTGTTTCACAGGTCCAGGGCTCCAGAAATCTTTTGGTCTCTCCCTTTCCCGAGACCTCCTTCAGTTCACACTTTCGCTAGGAAAGGTTTCCCTTGTGGGCATTCAACACCAAGAACATGGCTCCACTAGAGAACAAAGATTCAGCCTGCTCTCCTCCTTCCTGCCAAGGTCACTGGGGCCTCCTGTAGTCAAGGGAAACTGCCACAGCTCGGTCTTCTTCGATCCCTTCCCTTCCTGGGGATAGTTCGGACAATCCTGCCACCAACACCCTTCCTGTTGGCGGTCCGCACACCGGTTAGCCCCCGCTGTTGTTGGTGGCCTCCTGGCCCCTCGGTGGGGGCCGGGGTTACTCACCCATGGCATATGCCTCCTCTCCCTCAGGTTACCTTGAGGAGACTGGTGGGCCACAGCGAGCAGGGCGGCCTGCCTTTTCATCTTCTTGTCTTCCTTTTCATCCTCAGCTTCAACCCGGTTATTGAGCACCCTCCACGCAGCCACTCGTAGCTGTACAGGACTGGTAGCAGGACTGATGGCCAACTTTTGGAGTTTCCCATGGGTATCTGGAGCACTTCTGAGATCTGAAATATGGATTCAGGATCACTGTACTGCCCCGGGCCTCCAGGTCCCAGTTTGTGTATCGCCTGAGGCAGTCCTGCGGCCTCTGGAACAAAGTGTGTGTGTGTAGAGGGGGAGCTGGCTTTCCTCAGGGCCCTATTGGACCTCTCTTAATTTAGGCCACATAATGAGTGGCTGGCTTACTCTTTTCATGGCTTTCAGAAGCGGACCCTGAAAATATCCCCCCTTTCCTCGATCCTCAGGATCATTGGGATTCCACCCTGCCTCGGTCTCTGGCACAGCCTGTCCACCAGGCCTGCAGATGTCCAATCCTGGGTCATCTTCCTTCCCTGCTTGTTCTCTGGCTTCGAATGGAACGGATGAATTTGCCTCAGGCATGCTAACCTTCTCCTGCAGAAGCCCACAATTCATATGGGATGAGAATTCATATGGAGAGAGGATAATAATATTGTTAATAAAGTTATTTTTATTATTAATAGCTAACAATTATATAGTGCTTACTATATTCCAGGCAATATTCTAAGTGCTTTCTAAATATTCACTCTTTTAATCCTTGCAAGTGCTCCATGAGGTAGGTATTATTTCTTTCAAATGAGGAAACTGAGGCACCAGAGAGAGGCTAAAACCAACATGTAACTGATAAATGAATTCATCAATAAGGCTGGGTAAAATGCAGACTCTCTGCCTTCGGAGTCTTGGCTCTTGATACTCTATACCTGTGCTCCTGCAAGTCCTGTGAAACTCAGAAGCTTGTACGATGGTGGTGAGGCACAGGGGCTTTAGGCAAACTGCTGAGTTCCACAGTTGACTCCACCCTTGGCTTGGTACTGAACACAGTCCTGGATTTGAGAAGCTCAGTATCTACCGCCCTCTCCTCTAGGACCCAGGAGAGGTGTGGGATTCAGATGCAAATATGGGGAGGATTTTAAGTTCTAGGGGCAGGTTGTATCCAAAGAAGCTCAGGGCCTTCAGGTAACTTCTCCTCTCCAGTTTAGCACCTCCCCTGCCCTTCAGCCCCCATCCATGCAGAAAGGCAGCATGAGCCTGGAATCACACAGGCCTCGATGGAAATCCTGGCTCTGAAATGCACTGGCTTTGGGTAACAACTTAGGCTTCATGATCAAGGTAAAATCAGAGGAAGATGGTGCTGTTGAATGAGCATCCCAGAAGCTGAGTTAAAGGGTAACCAAAATGACTGCCTGACTCAGGGGCATAAGGCTTTAATGCACACACACTTCACATGTCCCAGGCACAGGCTAGACATTCTACACGGCTCATCCCTTTTCATATTCCCAATAGCCCCAGGAGTTGTGTTGTTCTATACCCACTTCACAGGTGAATAAACTGAGGTTCAGAGACCTTAAGTAAGTTGTACCAAAAGTTGGGCTTCTTTGAATCCTTGTTACCATTATGGACTTAATTGTATCCTCCCAAAATTCATATGTTGAAGCCCTGACACTTAGCACCTCGGAAGGTGATTGTATTTTAAGACAAGGACTTTAAAGTGGTGATTAAGTTACATGAGGCCATTAAGGTGGAGCCCTAATCCTGTCTGACTGGGGTTCTTGTAAGAGGAGGAAATTTGGAACCACAGGGAAACATCAGGGATGCGCTCACACAGAGGGAAGAACATGTTAGCACAGTGAGAAAGTGGCCATCCACAGGTCCCCTACTATCAGCACATAAGCAGGAAGGGCAAAGAGGTTTTCTAGTGTCATTTTGTCCAGAGGCTTTATCTTATATTTGGTAACTCCTAGCAGCTCTGAAAAATAAATGTTATGAATGTGGAAATATCAATGGATCTGGGACTTTGTTGTTGCATTATTGTCATTTCTCAGAGGGTCAGAAGATGTTATAGGCATAAGCCTGTCTCTCCTAAGAAGGGCCTGGAAAGAAATTACAGAAAGTGTAGAAGGCAGGAGCTACTTCTACTATAGCTCATTTCCAGATTCGGGCTAATATCAGATCTTCATTAGATTGTTAGCGTTTCTTGAGAGTGCTACTTCCTCAACTTTCTCTTCCCTTCCTAGGCCTCCAGCAGCTGATATGGTCATCAACTGCCTAGCTTGTGGCCCTGCATACCTATGCCTTACCTATTCATATGTCCAAAGTGACATGAAACTCAGGAGGCCATATTTTCTGATTTGTGGTATCATTTTAGGAAAAGTTGTATGAGGTATAAACAAAGCAAACTAGTTAAAAATCTAACAATCATTTTTATTCGAAGAGAATAAGATCACATGACATTAGAACTCCTCTGGAAAACCCAGGACATATATCTCACAACTTGCTTGACTTTTTTTTTTAAAGATTTTAGTTTTTCCTTTTTCTCCCCAAAGCCCCCTGGTACATAGTTGTATATTCTTAGTTGTGGGTCCTTCCAGTTGTGGCATGTGGGATGCTGCCTCAGTGTGGCTGGATGAGAGGCGCCATGTCTGCACCCAGGATCCAAACTGATGAAACACTGGGCCGCCTGCAGCAGAGCACGCTAACTTAACCACTCGGCCATGGGGCTGTAAGTTGTACCTTTTGATAGGTAAGAAGGAGATAGAAATTCTTACCAGTGGCTATCTGGTTGCTAGAAACAGAAACTGCCTTTTGTTAACATAAGCAAAAGAAATATTTTTAAAGGCTATGGAATGACATATAAAATTGAGGGATAATAGAACTTCAGGAAGAACCAGAACCAAAAAATAATGAGAGATACAGATACAGAGACAGAGAGTGGGAGGAAGGGAAGAAGGGAGGGAAGGATGGGTGGAAAAAGTGATAGAGTTAATTAAACAAGGTGGCCACAGCATAGGCTAAGGGAGGGGATGGGAGATTGACAGTAGTCCGTGATCCCAGAGAAGAATGTATTTATATATAAATGGAGGAAGGATACTGGAAGCAAGTATAAGTGATTTTCACTAACAAAGCATTCCTAAAGTACTCATAAGCATTACATGACTCCCTGATTGTCACATGCACAAGTATTGCTCAATGAAATTCCTGCTTGGGGACTTCACCAAATGTCATCTATTTACACTCAACACCCATTTCTATCCCCTTCTACATTCTTTCTTGTGTTGCAGTACTTCCCATATTTGAGAGGGCTAAAAAGAACATTTCCAAAACTCCCTTGATGCCACGTTTCTAGAATTGATTTAAGTTCCATCAATGTAATGCTGTTGCATGAGATTTGAAAGGCAGAAGGGGTAGTGAAGGGCAGCAGGGACATTTCATATATTTATTTTCCTGCATTAGTAGCAACTCCAGGTCCTGGCAGGCATCAGTTTTTCCAGTGGCCCAAAGGCACTTTGCACTGCCTAGTCACCAACCTCATGGTCAGGGGCACTGAGACATCAGCGAGAATTTCCTGCTGTTCCCCCATCTCTGGACTACATCTGCTGAGGCCTGACCCTGAGCCTGAGCCTAGCAGTAGACACCAAACTCCATTCTACTAGCCCTTGCAATAATTCTGTGGATGTCTAATTTCCTATAGTAAAGCCCTTTCTAGTGGAGATACTTAAAGTAGTTTCTGTTTCCTGCATGCACCTTGAATGATACAAGTATCAAAAACTCCTTCAGCATCAATTTAATTTCCAGCTTTATTGCACATTCTTTCAGTGCAATGATATGGTTCACCCATCTTATGGCTCCTTTCCTTGCACAGATGACACAGTTTTCTTGAGTAATTGAGCAGAGTGTCCTCTGACTTGCCTACAGGTGAGTTCAGTTATTTTGTTCCTTGAGACCACTCCCACTTCCCAGAACTATTGTTGACTATGCTGCTTAGCTTCAGTGGTTTCCTTGTTGTGTTTCATCTCATTACTCCCAGAAATGTAGACGCCTCACCAGTGAAGAAACACTAGGAGTGATGATTGCCTTGATGGCTGTTCTTTTAGGCCAGTTGGATCATAAAAAGCATAATTCTCCAAATATTATTATATAATGAAGCAGTCTCTGGTGATAGCCCTGTGATAGGTACACTTATAGAAGAAGTTAGAGTTGGTATTATGTATTAGAATTTCAGTCACATAGTCCCTTGGATCTAGGAATCCCAAAGCTAGGTAC
Organism: Equus asinus; assembly: GCF_041296235.1. NCBI lineage: Eukaryota > Metazoa > Chordata > Mammalia > Perissodactyla > Equidae > Equus > Equus asinus. The sequence goes on along the minus strand of NC_091809.1, from coordinate 27,824,829 downwards.
TTATGTTACTGATATCTCACAAAAAAATCCTCTCAGATTTACATATAAGTTTAGTGCAGGAATTTTTTTTGGTAAGTGTTTTTAAAAATGAAAACAGCAAAACGATCCTTCAGGGACCATTTAATTGAATTACAATATATTCAATTGATAAAAGTATTCAGCTGTAAAATAGCATGGTTGGCCCAATACAGGAAGATTTCCAAGATGTAATATTAAGTGAAATTATAAGGATGAATTGCACAAAATATTTAGCAATTAGCAAGTTTTGAGTATGACAGGTGAAAAAAATATGCATTGGTATTAACTACACACATGAACTGTTCACTAATTCCCCTTGGGATCAAAATACAAGGTTCTGAGAGTTTAGAGTGGGGGTGGTATATCATTTTGTATTTCAGTGGAGAAAGAGAAACATTACCAGGTATTTCAAACAGAGGGAATTTACAACAGAGGATTGTGGGTTGGTTATGCCAGGATTGGACGACTGAGAATGAGGGTATTCATTTCCTAAGGCTGCTGTAACAAATTACCACAAACTTGGAGGCTTCAAATAATAAGCATGAATGAAAAAAGAGAATGAAATATACAAAAAGAAGTGTACATGAGACATATAGGAAATGCTGACAATACCCAGTACACATGTAATCAACATTTCAGAAGGACAGGAGGAAGAGAATGGAGCTAAAGCAATATCTGAAAGAATTATGGCTGAGAAATTTCCAAAAGTTATAAAAGACTTCAAGCCACAGATCCAAGAAATGCTATGAATTCTCATGAAGACAAATACAAAACATTTAGAGAAGAGTGGGCAGAGCAAAATGGCGGGGTGAGCTGACCCGGGATTCTCTCCCCTCCAAAATACAACAAAAGATTGGAAGAACTGAATTTCAGAGAATAAACATAATGCCAGCTCTTTAGAGACCTACAATACCAAGAAGGCAGAGATCATAACCTTGCTTACACCCTCGGAGGCGTTGGAACGGTAGGCGAGAACATCGCTCCCTCCCCTAGAGTCTGCGATCACTATGGCGCGGGTCGGGAAGGAGCGGGGGAGGGGCCGCGTTACCGGGGGATCATCCAGGACTCCTGCCGCTGATTCAGTGGAGACCCGCTGACGGGGGGAAAGCTTCCATCTGCGGGGACCCTATAAATCAAGGGCCTTGGGAGACCAGAGAACAGAACTGATCTGAACCCAGACCAGTGCATGTGAGTAACAGCCCCTCCCCCCAACAAAGCCAGTGGGCGCAGCCATCTTACCCCAAGGCGGAGAGCTAACATGCCGCTCTCGACCCCCATCTAGTGGCGACAGGCTGTAACTGCAACTGAATTCTACCACCATGAGAAAAAACCGCTCCTCTACCATCCAGCAATTTATAAAAGCCCCAGACCAGAAGGAAAACAATAAAAACACAGAATTAAGTCCTGAGGACTTGGAATTATGTAAAGTAAGTGATAATGAATTCAGAGCAGCTATAACCAAAAAACTCAATGAGGTAGAGAGAAAGAGAAACAAGCCGAGTTCTGGAGTTACTTCACAAAAGAGATTGAAATCATAAAGAAGAATCAAACAGAATTACTTGAGATGAAAAACACAATGGACCAGATAAAACAGAATACGGATTCCCTGAATGCCCGTGTAGACAACCTAGAGGAGCAAATCAGCATAATCGAGGACAGACAGGCTGAATGGCACCAGACAGAGGAAGAAAGAGAACTAAGAATTTAAAAAATGAGGAAAATCTCAGAGAGATAATGGATTCAATGAGGAGTAAGAACATAAGGATCATAGGAATTCCCGAGAATATGGAAAAGGAAAATGGAGCAGAAAGTGTGCTTAATGAAATTATTGAAGAGAACTTCCCAAATCTAGGGATCAACGGAGAAATGTGTGCAGAGGAGGGTTTTAGATCTCCTAGATTTGTCCATGTAAAAAGACCCACCGCAAGGCACATAATAGTAAAGTTGGCAAATAGGAATGATAAGGAAAGAATACTCAGGGAAGTAAGAAAAAAAGAGAATAACCTATAAAGGAGCCCCTATCAGACTGTCAGTGGATTTCTCTACAGAAACCCTACAAGCTAGGAGAGAATGGAGTGATATATTCAAAGCTTTAAAGGATAAAAACCTTCAGCCAAGAATACTCTATCCAGCAAGAATTTCCTTCAGATATGAGGGAGAAATTAAATCTTTTCCAGACAAACAAAAGTTAAGGGAATTTGTAACTAAAAGCCCTCCATTACAAGAAATCCTCAAGAAGGCTCTCATACTTGAAAAAAGAAAAAAGGGAGAAAGGGGACACAATCCACAGACTAGGGAGACCGATGGATAGAACCAGAACAGGATAGCAAATATTCAACTATAGCATTAGGGTAAAAGTAAGGAAACTACCAAAACAAGGACGATCTTAGCACTCTAACTACAAATTAATAAGACGAGTTGGAATAAAAAATGAAAATAATTATTTAGGAGGGGAAGAGCAAAGGGTCTAAATCAGTATTGGTCGAGTAAGTAAGAGACCACCAGAGAATAGACTATATTATACACGAGATTCTAAATACAAACTTCAAGGTAGACACTAAAATAAAGTACAGAACAGAGTCACAAATCATAGATGAGGAAAAATCTAAGAAACCCAGCATAAGAAATTGCAGTAGTAAATGGGTAGTCTAAAGCACACAGGAAAAGAAACACAGGAAAACAAGATAATGAGTGACAGATTGACAGCATTAAGTCCACATGCATCAATAATCACTCTCAATGTGAACGGATTGAACTCTCCAATAAAAAGACACAGAGTGGCAAAATGGATTAAAGAACAAGATCCAACAATTTGTTGCCTCCAGGAAATACACCTCAGCCCCAAGGACAAACACAGACTCAGGGTGAAGGGGTGGAGGACAATACCTCAAGCTAATAGCAAGGAAAAAAAGGCAGGTGTTGCAATTCTCATATCAGACCAAGTGGATTTCAAAATAAGACAGGTAAAGAGAGACACAAAGGGACAATATATAATGATCAAAGGGACACTTCATCAAGAAGAAATAACGCTTATAAATATCTATGCACCCAACACAGGAGCACCAAGATTCATAAAGCAACTATTAACAGACCTAAAGGAAGATGTTAAAAACAACACAATAATAGTAGGGGACCTCAACACCCCACTCACATCAATGGACAGATCATCCAGACAGAAAATCAACAAGGAAATAGTGGAGCTGAATGAAAAACTAAAACAATTGGACTTAATAGACATATATAGATCACTCCACCCTGAAGGAGCTGAATACACATTCTTCTCAAGTGCACATGGAACATTCTCTAGGATAGACCATATGTTGGGAAACAAGGCAAGCCTCTACAAATTTAAAAAAATTGAAATAATAACAAGCATCTTCTCAGATCATAGTGCTATGAGGCTAGAAATTAATTACAAGAAAAAAGCTGAGAAAGGCACAAAGATGTGGAGACTAAACAACACACTACTGAACAAGCAATGGATCCTTGAAGAAATTAAAGACGAAATCAAAAAATACCTGGAAACAAATGAAAATGATAGCATGCCATACCAACTCATATGGGATACAGCAAAAGCTGTATTAAGAGGAAAATTCATCGCAATACAGGCACATCTTAAGAAACAAGAAAAATCCCAAATAAGCAACCTTAAAGCACACCTAACTGAACTAGAGAAAAAAGAACAAATGAAGCCCAAAGTCGGCAGAATGAGAGAAATAATAAAAACCAGAGCAGAAATAAATACTATTGAAACGAAAAAGGCAGTAGAAAGGATCAATGAGACAAAGAGCTGGTTTTTTGAGAAGATAAATAAAATTGACAAACCACTAGCCAGACTTACAAAGAAAAAAAGGGAGAAAGCTCAAATAAACAAAATCAGAAATGAGCGAGGAGAAATAACAACAGACTCTGCAGAAATATAACAGATTATAAGAGAATACTACAAAAAACTATATGCCAACAGAATGGATAACCTAGAGGAAATGGATAACTTCCTGGACTCCTACAATCTCCCAAAGCTCACTCAAGAAGAGGCAGACAATTTGAACAGACCAATCACAAGGAAAGAGATTGAAACAGCAATCAAAAACATCCCAAAGAATAAAACCCCAGGACCAGATGGCTTTCCTGGGGAATTCTACCAAACTTTCAGAGAGGATTTAATACCTATCCTTTTCAAGCTATTCCAAAAAATTAGGGAAGATGGAACACTTCCTAACACATTCTATGAGGCCAACATCACGCTGATACCAAAACCTGACAAGGACATCACGAAAAAAGAGAACTACAGTCCAATATCACTGATGAACATAGATGCAAAAATTCTAAACAAAATTTTGGCAACCAGAATTCAGCAATTCATCAAAAGAATCATACACCAGGATCAGGTGGGATTCATACCGGGGACACAGGGATGGTTCAACATCCGCAAATCAATCAACGTGATACACCACATCAACAAACTGAGGAATAAAAACCACATGATCATCTCAATAGATGCAGAGAAGGCATTTGACGAGATCCAACAGCCATTTATGATAAAAAAACTCTGAACAAAATGGGGATAGAAGGAAACTACCTCAACATAATAAAGGCCATATACGACAAACCCATAGCCAACATCATACTCAATGGGCAAAAACTGAACCCCATCCCCCTGAAAACAGGAACAAGACAAGGATGCCCTCTATCACCACTCTTATTTAACATAGTACTGGAGGTCCTGGCCAGAGCAATCACGCAAGAAAAAGGAATAAAAGGAATCCAAATAGGGAGGGAAGAAGTGAAACTCTCGCTGTTTGCAGACGACATGATCTTATATATAGAAAACCCCAAAGAATCCATTGGAAAACTGTTAGAAGTAATCAACAACTACAGCAAAGTTGCAGGGTATAACATCAATTTGCATAAATCAGTAGCATTTCTATACTCCAGTAATGAACCAACAGAAAAAGACCTCAAGAATACAATACTATTCACAATCGCAAGAAAAAGAATAAAATACCTTGGGGTAAATTTAACTAAGGAAGTGAAGGACCTATATAATGAAAATTACAAGGGCTTTCTGAGAGAATTGGATGACAACATAAGGGGATGGAAAGACATTCCATGTACATGGATTGGAAGAATAAACATAGTTAAAATGTCCGTTCTACCTAAAGCAATCTACAGATTTGACGCCATCCCAATCAGAATCCCAATGACATTCTTTACAGAATTAGAACAAAGAATCCTAAAATTCATATGGGGCAACAAAAGACCCCGAATTTCTAAAGCAATCCTGAGAAAAAAGAACAAAACGGGAGGCATCACAATCCCTGACTTCAAAACATACTACAAAGCTACAGTAATCAAAACAGCATGGTACTGGTACAAAAACAGGTGCACAGATCAATGGAACAGAATTGAAAGCCCAGAAATAAAACCACACATCTATGGACAGCTTATCTTTGACAAAGGAGCTGAGGGCATACAATGGAGAAAAGAAAGTCTTTTCAACAAATGGTGCTGGGAAAACTGGAAAGCCACATGTAAAAGAATGAAAATTGACCATTCTTTTTCACCATTCACCAAAATAAACTCAAAATGGATTAAAGACCTAAAGGTGAGACCTGAAACCATAAGGCTTCTGGAAGAAAACGTAGGCAGTACACTCTTTGACATCAGTATTAAAAGGATCTTTTCGGACACCATGCCTTCTCAGAGAAGGGAAACAATAGAAAGAATAAACAAATGGGACTTCATCAGATTAAAGAGCTTCTTCAAGGCAAATGAAAACAGGATTGAAACAAAAAAACAACCCACTAACTGGGAAAAAATATTTGAAAGTCATATATCTGACAAAGGCTTAATATCCATAATATATAAAGAACTCTCACAACTCAACCACAAAACATCAAACAACCCAATCAAAAAATGGGCTGGAGACATGAACAGACATTTCTCCAAAGAAGATATACTGATAGCCAATAGGCACATGAAAAGATGCTCATCATCGCTGATCATCAGGGAAATGCAAATCAAAACTACACTAAGATATCACCTTACACCCGTTAGAATGACAAAAATATCTAAAACTAATAGCAACAAATGTTGGAGAGGTTGCGGAGAAAAAGGAACCCTCATACACTGCTGGTGGGAATGCAAACTGGTGCAGCCACTATGGAAAACAGTATGGAGATTCCTCAAAAAACTAAAAATAGAACTACCATACAATCCAGCCATCCCACTACTGGGTATTTATCCAAAGAGCCTGAAGTCAGCAATCCCAAAAGTCCTGTGCACCCCAATGTTTATTGCAGCACTGTTTACAATAGCCAAGACGTGGAAGCAACCTAAGTGCTCATCAACAGACGAATGGATAAAGAAGATGTGGTACATATATACAATGGAATACTACTCAGCTGCAAAACAGAACAAAATCATTCCATTTGCAATAACACGGATGGACCTTGAGAGAATTATGTTAAGTGAAATAAGCCAGCAAGAGAAAGATAATCTGTGCATGACTCCACTCATATGAGGAATTTAAAACTATGGACCAAGAACAGTTTAGTGGATACCAGGGGAAAGGTGGGGTGGGGGGTGGGCACAAAGGGTGAAGTGGTGCACCTACAACATGACTGACAAACATTAATGTACAACTGAAATTTCACAAGATTGTAACCTATCAATAACTCAAAAAAAATTTGTAAGAAAAAAAAAACATTTAGAGCCCACCAAACATGGTATGGTCTAAGGTCTAAAGTGGTATTCCACAATAATGAAGTGTGGGCCCAACTTTGCATCTCTTCATTGTGGGGCCTGTGAGTGAGGGAGAGGAAGAAGCAGCAATCTTGGAGCAGGGCTATAGCATGGCTGCTGATGGGGGATAATTAGGAGGGAATGAAGGCAGCCTCAGAGGTTCATTGATCCCCTCAAACATTTCTTGAAGACCTGTAACTCAAGATTTGACAGAAAAATGGCTAAGAGTTTGGCTTCCCTTTTATCAAGGAAAAAAAAATACCTATAGTAATTCTTACTTAGAACTACTTATACAAAGGGACAGAAAACCCAACTCAGTTGGTATAGACAATGAAGAGATTTTGTTTTATGTAACTGCAAAGTCTGGCAGCAGCAAGCGTTATAGGTGTGGGTTGATCTAACCATTCAGGTGTCAAAATCAAGGACCTGCTTTCATTCTGGCTCTCTGTTCTGTTTTACTTGGTGTTGGCATAATCTCTAGGCTCTACGTGGTAGTCCTCCAACTTCTCCAGGTGGGCACTCCTCTGCAATAGCAAATAGCCATGGCAGCTATGTCATCATATCTGCATAGCTTGCTCTTTTTGTAGGTCCTTCCAGGAAGGAGAGAACATTACTAGCGAAGAAATTATAGCAGACATCTCCTCTCACCTCTGAGTCTCAGATTGAGTTTCATGCCCATCTTTGAACCAAGATCGTGATTGAGATACGACGTTAGTCTTCAACTAAGCAGAGACCAAGTTTAGAGTTGGAATTGGGGGTTAATCCTACCAAACCACAGCACTGGGATGGGGGAGGAGTGGTCTCCACAAAGCAAAATATAGTTGCTAACAGTAGAAGTGGGTAATCACTAGAGGAGGAACAAATACTGGAAGCCAAAAAAAAAAAAAATCAACTCAAATCACATGGCATGACACTTGACACACTTCTCTTCCCTTTTCCTCCTGGGTTAGCTCGGCTCTCTTCTCAGCTGTTGCTTGAATGCACCAAACACCCCGTCCTTGAGGCCTTTGCTCTCTCCAGAGCTTTATCCTGGAATGCTCTTTCCTCAGACATTTGCTTGGCTTTCTCCCTTGTTTCTCTATTAACGGCTCTATTTAAATGTCACTTCAGAGAGGCCTTTGGTGAATTCCCTATCAAAAATAGCAACTGCATTTCTCTCTACCCCCATAATTGGCTTTGGTTGTGTTTATAGCATTTATCACGATTTGACATTATTTTATGTCTCTCTTTGCCCTCACCACTGGAATGCACTCTCCATGAGAAGATTCTCTCTTGCTCATTGTTGTATCATGGTGCCTAAAACAGTGCCCAGCATGTAGTAAGCATTAAACAAATGTTTGTTGAATGAATGAATGAGTTAGAATCCAAGACCTAACTCCACCTCTGTAATCTTAAGCAGGGAACTGAAGCCTTTATTGCCTCTGTTACCTTATCTGTCAAATGGAGATGCTTTCTACCACAGAGCATTATTCTTCAAGTAAGAAAATGTGTAGGAAATGTCTGACATGTACAGATCTTTGATATATATTATTCTCACAAATATATATATATTCTCACAAAGCTTCATTCAGTGGACCCAATGAGGCCAGAATCCTTTATTTAAATCAGTTATCGACCCTGGTGTCACTTTAGGATTACCGAGGGAATTCTTCACAGGTGCTGATCTTGGTTCTCACCCTGAGTCTCTTATTTAATTGGCCTGGTGTGACCCCCAATGATTGGCAATTTTTAAAGCTCCCCAGCTGGGTCTAATATGCAGCCAGTGATCAAGACCACTAATTTCTAGTCATTGCTGGGCTGATGGCAGGGCTGGATGTGTAACCCTCAGACTCATGGAAGCAACACCTGGAAATCTCTAGAAACCAGCTTGGCTTATTTTCTCCAGTACAAACCTTCAACTGGCAGACTACACAGACAATCCTTCCCACTGTGTTAGAAAGAAAAAACATCAGCTCTGCCTCAGATTTCTCAAATGATTTTTACATGTGCAAACAACGACCTGTTGCCATGCTTGTAGATGTTAGGGGAGAGAAAGGGAAGCTTAAAGGGGACCCGGGAGACTAGTGTGTATTTTCTTCTAAAGAAACTTTTAAAAGTGCAGAGAAACTGGCCTGGGACAGGGTCTAGGATCTAGATCTTATAGTAACAGGGATGATGCATGTGAACAGTGCCCAGAACAATTCCTGGCCCATCGTAATTAGTGTTCAATTAAGCAAACTAGACTTGCCTAAGGTGTTATGATAATAATGACACAACAACAAACAATGAATCCTTTTTTGAGCATCTTCCCTGTGTTAAGTATTTTAGGTAGGTAATTTTTTATCTCTACAACATTACTGTAAATCACTGGTTTTCTCCCCTTTCACAACTGGCAAAATTAGGATCTGAAAGCTTGCAGCTGGGAAAGGGAAGACTCAAGATTAGCATTCAGGGCTGACACCAAAGTTCATCTTCCTGCCTGTATACTATATACTGTTTCTAGAATCCCCTTAACTCTCAAACTCTATGACTCAGAGCAACTTGAACCTTTTTCACCTGCAGTAAACAGAAAGCTTTTCCTTCACATAAAATAACGTAAATAGTGATAAATGCTGTGAATACAACCAAAGCCAATTGTGGGGGTACTGGGTTAGAGATGCTGTTCAAACCTCATCCCATTCACACCCTCTGACTATTGATAGGAGAGGGAAAGTGGAAGAGAGAGGTTTTGCCTGATCTTTGAGGCATACACCTGTGTGGAGAGAGGGGGCAGAAATACCTGGTTTTCTGTTAAGAGGTAGGGCCATGGGAGGAAGCTGCTGCCCACTCCCCAAACTGTGCAAGTCCTCCTGATTCAGGGCAGTTCTACAGGCTCTTTTCTCTGCTTATCTGGAACTCTCTGCTCCTTGTGAACACCCACCATCACCTTTGCCTAGAAATTCCTATTCACCCTTTGGATCCACAGTTTAAGTGTCACTTCCTCCAAGAAGCCACCTCTGGTTCTCCACCACTCCCATCCCTACCCTAAAACAAAATATTTTCACATCTTCTTTTGTTGTGTTTATGGTAGTTTGTAATTAAATAATAATTTTGAGTAATTGTTTAGCGCCTACCTCCCCTTTGTCAGCTCCATCAGGGCAGGAACCAGATCTTTCTGATCTACCTCCATATCCTCATCGCCTAACACAGTGCCAAACACATAGAAGGGCCTCAGCATTTTATTTGCCTGGGTGTAAGTGTTACAATGAAGAGACCAAACTTAACCCTTCCATTTTTTCTTTCTTTCTCAGGAAACAGAGGAAAGGGAACCTCTGCCACTCCAGTACAGCCTGACATTCCTGAGATGCCTCAAGACACAACTAAACATATGGTATGCACCTGGGTATGTGGAGCTTGAGGAAGAGCTTCACTCATCTTTGACCTTCTATTTTCTGATGCTGGGTGGGTTCCTCCTTTCTGTTTTTGTTGTTGTTGTTGTTGTTGTTGTTCATTTGTTTATTTAATGATTGGCCCTGAGCTAATATCTGTTGCCAATTTTTTGTTCTTCTTCTCACAAAAGTCACCTAGTATATGGTTTTATATTCTAGTTGTAGGTCCTTCTGCTTCTGCTATATGGATGCTGCTTCAGCATGGCTTGATGAGATCCATTCCCAGGATCTGAACTGGTGAAGCCCTGGGCTGCTGAAGTACAGCATGTGAACTTAACCATTCGGCCACAGGGCTAACCCCCCACTTCTTGGTTTTTGATTTCCACCCACCACCGTGATGTCAGACTCTCTTTGACTTTGAGAGTCTTCTCTGGCAGAGAAGGGAGGTAGAAACCTCCTCAAGTGTGGGGTGGTTCCTGTCTGAGCTGATATCGTTGCAGAAACCTCTCTCCACCACCTGGTGATGAGCTTGGCACCTGCCACAAGAAATTGGACCTGTAGCATGTGCACTGGTTCTGAAGCCTGTGACCAATCATCCCACTGCCATCAAAATGAAGGGTGGTTCTGAGACCTATTTCAACTTTTTTTTTAAGATTTTTTTTTCCTTTTTCTCCCCAAAGCCCCCCGGTACATAGTTGTATATTTTACTTGTGAGTCCTTCTAGATGTGGCATGTGGGATGCTGCCTCAGCGTGGTTTGATGAGCAGTGTCATGTCCACACCCAGGATTCGAACCAACGAAACACTGGGCCGCCTGCAGCGGAGCGCACAAGCTTAACCACTCGGCCACAGGGCCAGCCCCCTATTTCAGCATCTTAAATTCAGCTTCCAGAGACTGAGGGCGACCTTTTTCCCCAGACATCACATTTTAAAATGTAATCAGCTCTTTGATTTTTGCAAACAAAATCTGGCAAGCAGTTAAATTACCTTTTAATATTCCCAGCACTTAGCCAGGAAAAGATGCAGACAGAATTGAAAAGCATCCTGAGTTTTTCTGTCATTGTTTTTGTTTAAATGCCCAGATTAGACCATAATTCATCTCAAAATGGCAGGAGGCTTCTTCATGCACTTCACACTTCAAAATACTTTAGAAAATCATGTCAATTTTGGCAAGCTCTTGCCATGCCAGAAACAACAGCAAATGCTTTTCTCCTTGAGTATCATCTATTGTGAATAAGATTATAAAAAAAATACACCTTGCTCTTTTATTTTGCCTCTGTTTTGAGGATTTTATGGCATCTCCGCAGTAATTGATTTGTGTCACATTCCTGCATAAGTAGCATTCATTGTCCCACTTTTTAGAAAGGGGAATTGAAGCAGAGGTGTGGTAAAGGAACTTTCTTATGATCCCAGAGAAAATCACTCATTCATTCCCTTGTTCATTCAGTAAACATGTCTTGAGAACCAGCTATGCCCTGGCCACTAACCAGACCTTGAGGATACATAAATGACTATCTCACAGGCCAGTCTCCAGATCTCTGGTAGAAGAGAGAGTCTTTCTAATAAATGATAACATTCCACAATAAGTGCTGAGGTGGATAAAGGGGCCACAAAGAATCGCCTCTCAGCCAGCTTGTCTGTAAGAAAAGGCTTCCCACAAGAAGTGGAATATGAGTCGAATCTTGAAGGGTGAGTAGAACCCCAACCATCCAAGGCCTAAGTGGCAAGAAGGGCTTTTACAGCAGAGGGAGAAGCATGCACAAGGCACAAAACAGATTTGTGTTTTCTGGTTTTATGTGGTTGGAGAAAAAGATGTATATGTGGGATTGAAAGAAGATAGGCAAGAACAAGAACTCGAACAGTCTTACATGCCAATCACGGAACGTGGACTTCCTCCTGACACAGTGGGACCAAAACAGTATAGAGTGTGTTAGTTAGTTACTACTCACTCACTCACTTAGTTCAGCCTAACTCAGGTTCATACAAATTCCCCCTTTCCCTGTCTTTAGTGGTCAAAGAGAGTGTTGATCTATCTGAAGAAATATAAAATTATTAAAATCACTTTTTCAGATCCAAGGACGTCTTTGAACTGTCTAAAGTCATCCTGCATGCAAATGTGCATTTGCCTGGGTAGATTATCTAAAGCCTTCATTGGATTTCTCAAGTGATCTAAAGCTCTAAAATGTATAAGAATCACTACTCTGTTTATTTTATGAAAACTTTCAGCCCTTCCCAAAGTTGATTTTATCCAAGTAGAATTCTTTTATATTAATCTCTTAAAATTTACTGGTTGCTTGTTATCCATGTGGGTACCATACCATGTACCATTCTATTATTTCAAAGAAAACAATTCTTCACATTTCCCAGCAGCAGGTTAATCCATGTTTGTTAACCAACTAAAACTGGATTTCTAATCTCAATTACTATTCTTTAGACCTATGGGATTTTCATACTTTCTATGTGAGAAGTTTGAGACAAAGGTACTATATTGGAGAAATACAGGTATTTGAATGTTGGGGGAAGCACAGATGATTTTCAAAAGTTAGAGTCATAATTCTATGGTGAGTTAGTTAAGATTATTTGGGTTGAAATTAAGAGAAGAAACTCTACTAAATTTATTGGAAGGAGAGAGAAGTGTATTATGCTACCTAAGGTTAGAAATGTAACAAGTAACAGTGAAGTAAAATCAGGGACTTGAACTTCATCATGACTTCCTATATCTTTTCTCTTCTCTCTGCTGTTAGCTTCATACTGTCTCTCTCTCTCTCTCTGTCTCTATCTTTCTGGACAGATCAGCCTTTTCTCATTTCCAGTATACAGCGTGTAAAACCTGTGAGAGTTCCTACCTCTCACACAGAATGATCTCCGTTTGTATATCCCTCTGTCTTCATCTCTCACAAATCGTTCCAAAATCTCTGAACAATGAGTGCATTGGTCCCTTTGCATTAGATACCCAGTCCTGCACTGTACACTTAGATATGGCTGTTCTCTCCCTAACCATATGGCTCAGCAGGAGGGAAAATTCCTGGAAAAGTGAGGTTGTGAAGATCAAACAATGGATGCCACTGTGTACATGGTAGGTGACAGAATGCCTGTCATGGCTGCTGGGACTAGGTTGTCCATTATTCTAAAAACACCTCTATTTTGCAGTAGACATGAGATGAGGATACCAAACTGAGCTAGACATAACCTCTACATCTCCTTATAGTTCTGTGTCTACCATTCACTGCCTGATCTCAGTAAGTCACTTCCACTCTCTGGGCCTCGTCTTCCTTAGTTAAATTAACAGGACAGACAGAACTAGAAGTTCTTTATGGTCCATTACAAGGAGCCCATGAGCCTAAGACAATGTCACTATTCTTTCAGTCACTCTTTGTCAAGAACCTCAGGCTCATTGTCCAGAGGTTTTCCCATGGAGAAGTTATAAGCAATCCCTGAAGCCCCTCCTCCATGGATCCCACTAGTATAGAACATCACAAAAAGTCTCAGCCAGTTACAAAAGCCTTTTCTTTGTGCAAATCAGAAATGCAAACTGATAAAAGTCATGATTTCACCCTTCTCTTAAAAAAATAGAAAGGATTCAACACAGTAATATACATCCTGGAAGGCTTCACAGATGTAGTCCTATAGCACTCAGGACTTGAAACCCATCCTCCAAGCTTTACAAAGCCAGACATTACGGTAAATCTCGCTAGTTGTACGGCCTCATCTTTGGCCAAGAGACTGGAGAAGATCTACGTGGTGAATGTGTTGCCAGTGAGATAGTTGTGTTGTTTTGGTAGAAAACTCTAGAAGAAGATCTGCAGCCAGAAAACCCTACTGCTGAGACTTCAGCCCCCAAAGATCCCCCAAGCTCTTTGAAAATCAGGCCAGTCTCACAGCCTTTCCTGAACCCAGTGATGAAGAACGAGTCTGAAGAATAGGAGACATGGATCAAAAGGTTCAGGAAGCTGGAAGATGCCCTATACTTGTGTGATCTGAATAATGCAGGTGAAGTGTGAAGCTTAAAGCTAATATACTTCTGTTTGTGTTTTAGTCTGAAAGTGGAGATCTCATTTTCTTTCACTTGTTAACAAATACAATTTGTATATAAACCACGTGCCTGGCACTGTGCTGAGCACAATCAGGGAATACAAAGATGGATCAGATGTGTAACCTCCACCAGGTTGTTTAAAGTTTCTCTGTGTCTCTGGAGAAATCCACTTCACCACCTGGGTCTAACCCACAGTCCAATCTTGCAATTCCCCTGATTGACATTTTCAGCATGCTTGCCAACAGACTGAACTCCAAACTTCTTAGCAAAGCAAAACCTGATCCTTGTCTACCTGACTAGTGTCTTCTCCTTCAGTTGTTATTCTCTCAGCATACCCTATCCTGTCAGAGTCCACAACGTGCCTTCAATCAAATGTGATTTCTCCTGTGGCCATGCCCTCCATCTGAGCTGTCCACCTCTCCTTTACCTACCTCACCCCCTCCCACCTCCCCGTCTTGTCCAACTGGCTAATTAATGCCTAAACATATTTTACATTGGAACTCAACTCCACTCCTCTGAGACTCCACAGACAGATCTAGGCCAACCTTTATCTGATCACTTAGAGTTCATTAACATCCAGTATCATACTTAATATATTGTATTTTTTCATTTGAGGGCTTGTTACTATCTCACCAGTAGACTATATTCCCTTTTTATCCCCAGCATCTTGTGCAATTCTGTTCAACACTTTTTTTGAGGCAATAAGTAAATAAACAAATGTACATAAATAACTAAATCCAAGATGGGAGGTGATAAATGCCATTAGGGTGTGCTATGTGGGCATTCAGAGAAAGGAGGTTCCTTCCCATAAGGTGATCAGGAAGTCTCTGGTAAAATGGGACTGATCATTAGAGATCAAGGGCAGTTTGTATACAAAGGAATGAAATAGAGTGCCCTCTCTGGCAAAGGTGCAGGTTAGCCAAGCAAAGTGTTATGTATGAAGCTCGATGCAAGGAGTTTGCTTTGTATAAAATGTAAGGACTATTAAGAAGAACATCAAATGATAGAGGATGGGACCAGATCCAGATGCCAGACCCTGAGATCAAGATTTCATTCAAAGATAGTGAGTAGTAGTCAGGGTTTCTAAGCAGGGGAGTGGTATGATCAAGTTGTTCTCCAGAAAGTTGGTGTTTCTGTGCAGAATGAAGGAGAAATTGAAAGCACGAAAAGGAGGAAGGAGGCTATCGGAGTGTCCAACTGAGAGAGAATGTAATCCAGAACCAGGTCAGAGGCCTGCAGAAGGGAGGAGCACATACAAAAGCACATGGGCTGAAATCGTTGTACTTAATCACATGCTGTGGTTTGTGAAGACTTAGTGTCCCCTATGTGGCTCTGGAAACATGAAACTTGTAGAAACAGAGATAAGAGTGGTGGTTTTCAGGGGACACGGGGAGATGTTTAAAGGGTACAAACTTTCAGTTTTCAGATGAATAAGTTCTGAGGATCTAGTGTACAGCATGGTGAGGCTAGTTAACAATACTGTATTGTGTACTCAAAAGTTGCTATGAGAATAGAGCTTTAGTCTTCTCATCATAACAATGATAACAACAACAAAATGGTAATTATGTGAGGTAAAGGATGTGTTAACTAACCTCATTATGGTAGAAATTTTACAACATATACATGTATCGAATCACATTGTACACGTTAAACTGACACAATGTTATATGTCGATTACATCTCATTTAAAAAGGAGTTAATGTGCATATTGGTACATTCTAGAAGTAATCATATAACAGTAGCAATGCTTGTCTTTTCATTTTCTGTTTGTTTCATTTTGATTTTCAATTTCCAAAGCAATTTAATTCTAGACCACATGACATATAACTGCCTTAGAATACCCAAGGACTTCTAATAATTATATCAAAGAGAGGGGAAGATAAAAATTTCAAATGAACAATTCATCTAGCTGAATTAGAAAATCATTTATTAAGCATCTGCTATGAGCCCAGACTGTGCTAGAGGCTGGACCAGGAGGGAAACCAGAAAGGATGAAACATGTCCTCTGACCCTGGGGAGATTTTAGGTAAGATACAAAGACTGGCAATAATTCAACACCAGCAGAATTTTTTTTTTTAAAAAACAGCATGTAATACAGTGTTATAATTGAAGATACAATGAGAGTACAAAAGTCCAAAGGAAAGAGAGAAGAGATGAAAAGAAGCTCATCATCTAGTGTGAGCTGGGTACTTAGAGAGGGCTCCATGGAAGAGAAAGCTGGAGCTGAGCCTTGAGGAGAGGTAGACTTTGGATACCTGGGTTGGAATTCCAAGTTCGAAACCATCTCCTGCAAAGGTTAGAGGACGCGAATGAGTGTGATGGGGAAGAGAGTGAGCAAGACAGGACTGGACTTCACGTTGGATCTGACAAATAAAAATGGCAAGCAATAGGATATATTGGAGTATATGAGGAAGCCATTTGGTTTAAACCTAATTCTGCCTGACTTTGTTTTTTTCCAAAAGGGCCTGACTGTGGCTATTGAGCATGCATTGCATATCTGCTTAGACATTTCCTATGGCCAGAACAAAGGCCCTTGAGATAAAGGTGCAACTTCCCCCTACATTAGCATTTCCTTAGGGATAAGCATTTTTCCTTAGGCTAGGAACTGACTGCTGCACTCACCTTTGACCACCCAGCTCACCTGTGACCACTCAGCTGGAGACAACAGACTGCCACCCTGCTGTGTTCACTGAGACAGAAGACCTACCTGCTATTTCCATCAATCACTGTGCTGACAGAGCAGTCTCGCGACTATTGTAAAAGGGACATTTCAATCCTATGTGAAACATCCTCTCTGGGGGTATATAACCAGTCTGTGCACCCCACTTCTTTGCTGCCCTTTCTTCCTTCGGGAAGAAAGGCCCCGGGTTATAATCCTCAGATTTAAGCTCAGAATAAACTCACCCAAATTTTCATTTATAGATTGGTTATGGGTTATTTTCATCGACAGTTCAGACAGTGAAGTTGAGACCCTTCTGTGAAACATGAGGGGTAGGATGGGCCCTAATTCTCTACCCAGGGCCCACCAAAGGCTCAACCAGAGGACACAATGAAAGCTGAGATGGATAACACAGGGAAGATACTAGAAAAAAGGAAATCAAAGGGTTATTGAAATAATCATGAGCCTAGGCATTAATAGCAGGACTATGAGGCTGACGATTGTGTTACAAACAAAAATGAAATAAAAAAGAAGTTAAGTGGAGAGAAAAGACACTTCCAAAGAAACAAATGCTGAGTTGCGATGATGACAGGTGACAGATCATAAACTCAGTTGCTAAGAGACTCCCCAAAGACTAGGGGACTGTCCTAAGGAAAAACAGAGTTTTGTTGACTTTGAAGGCAGATTCCAGCTCATTTGAAATGCCTTTTTCTCATTGCCTCTTCAATATTTATGCCTGTTTTCTCTGTTTCTATGAAATTTGTTAGTTCCTCAACAGCCAAGGAAAGTGTCAGTGGGATCTATGAACATCTATAACTATCTTTAATGATGAAAGAGGATAACTGAGGTCAATTTGTTGGTTTATTAACCACAGTATTCAGCAGACCACCACGGCCCTATTCTAGACACTGAGCAGATGATACCTGAGGAGGATTTTAGGCTGGTTACTTTTAAAACTACAGATGAGAAGCAGGCTCCGAGGACTGGAATTTTGCTTGCCCTTTTGAGAGACATTTGCATTTGTGAAGGAAGAGGGGGATGAGCTTGTAGGGACCTGAAATTGGCCACCCCAAGATATGACTCTTTGGCATCGGGATTGTTTTGGGCTGATTGCTTTTGATAAACTGGGACAGGGAAGGAGCCTCTGGGGAATGGAACTTGCCCTTGTTGGGACACATTTACATTTGTAAGGTAAATCTCTATCTGTAAAAGGTGCCTCCCTCTCTGTACCAGGAAGAAGAAGAGAGATGACCTTATCCCTAGAAACTCTTAATGGGGAAGGCAAGAACTTAAGTTGGTTGCTGTCTGGCAATCTCATGTAACTGATTTAGGGTGGTGGCTTCTGACCTTTACTTAATCCGATTTGATTCTTGTCTAAAAGTCATGGGATCACCCAACGACCAGACCCCACCTGCACTGATACCATTTTAACTTTTTTTCATGTTCTTTCCTTTGTCTTTGTAAAAAGATGACTCACATACCTATGCCTTAAATTTAGCCCTAACTCTCAACTCAGGGCAGCAGCAGGAGCTCTGACTGCCCGTGGGTCCTGTCCCCACGCACCAGCTCTGCCTGCCCATGGGTCCTGTCCCCATGCTATTCTATTCTCTAAATAAAAGAGCACTACTGCCAGATCTTAAGGGTCTAAGAAATCTTTCTTTCAACTCCTCGGCTCACTGACCCCGCATCAATACCTACTGTGCCCACTGATGAATCACTGTTCTTTATCATATGAGAGGAAATATGTAGGCCAGGGCGTTCATCATCCAGGCTGAAGGCAGACCATCCATCATCAAATTAGTGTTTCTTGGAAACTAGTCTGTGCTTATTCTCTAATGGAGATTGTCAAGAAAATACCCTTGAGGGGAAGGAATAAGCAATGACTATGAGTAACTGACCATGTTTTCTAAAAGAAGAGTGGTTGGGATAAATGTTTGGGGGAATAGTAGTTTTGCAATTTTCCCAGTGAACTAAAGGCTAGATAGAAAGTAGTTTAGAGTTCAAAGAGGCAGAATGCAATGAGAGCCCTCAAGGACATTCTCTGCATGGGTCTGGACTTTACATACACTGCATCACTAACTCCTCACATCGACCACATGCTGAAGGGATTAGTGTGTCTTTGAGCCAGCTCAAAGTGATAAAATAACAGCCAGTGGGAAGTTGAACCATAATTTAAAACCAGTTCTATTGGTCCCACTATCCCAAACTCCCACAGCATACCAGGAAGAGCATGAAGTTTTGCTTGTTGTTTTGTTGGTTTGTTTATTTGTTCATTTTACCAGAAGATTCAAGTCCAGACTTCACTAGTTGCTGAGTCCTGAGAGCCAGTCACTTATATTCGCTGAGCCTGTTTCCTCATCTATAAAATAGGACTGATAATATTAAAACATACCTCCCAGATCTGAGAAAGTGTCCAATGAGATTTGAAAATTCTTTGTAAACTGTAAAATGAAGTCCATATTAAAGAGGTTCTTCTTATCGTTACCCCCCAAGTGGGCTTGTCTGCTCGCCTCAAGACATGTCAGTAGTCAGGAGGCAAGGTGGTAGGAGAGAAAGGACTTCATTGCAGCTTGCAAGTGTAGGGGAGGAAGACATTTCCTCTTCCCAAATGTGGATTCTTCTGGCCGGAGAACGAATTAAATTCACATGAGAGAGAATAGCAAGAGAAAATTAAACAAAGCTTTATGAGGAACCATGGCCCGGGGACTTTCTTCCCAAAGGAAGAAAGGGCACCGAAGAAGTGGGGTGCACAGAGTGGTTATATACCCCCAAACAGGGTGTTTCACATATGATTGAAATGTTCTTCCCACAATAGTCACAAGATTGTCCTGTCGGCACAGCGCTTGATGGACACAGCAGATAGGTCTGCTGTCTCAGTGAACGCCTCGGGCTGGCAGGTGTGTTGCCTCGGGCTGGGGGGTCACAGATGAGCGCTGCAATCTGTTCCAAGCCTAAAGAAAGATGCTTAATCTTTAAGGAGATGCCAACGTTGGGAGGGGGAGGGAAGTCAGTTACAGGAGGTTACCAGAGAAGCACAATAAAATGCAGATTTAAGTCCTTGCCTTTGGCATTGATTAAGAGTTTCTAGAGAGAAGGTCATCTCCTCTTGTTCCTGGTACAGAGAAGGAGGCACATTTTACAGATAGAGATTTACGTTACAGATGTAAATGTGCCCTAACAAAGGGCAAGTTCCATTCCTCAGAGCCTCCTTCCCTGTCCCAGTTTATCCAAAGCAATCAGCCTCAAATAATCCTGATGCCAAAGAGACATATCTTGGGGTGGCCAATTTCAGGTCCCTACACCAGCAAGAGGGAAGATGGCTGACTCATGTCTGAAAGAACCATCTTCCAGAACAAAGACTGCAGGCCAGTTATGTATACAGGGCCAATCTCCAGGTTGGGGAGGTGGCTGGTCTCTGGGTGGGGCAGGCATCTGGTCCCAGCTCTTGATAGTCCTTTGTTTTACTGGAAATGCATCAGAGAATGGAGCAACTGCCCTATACTCTGTCCTTTCAGTTGTCATTGAGGATAGCTATCAGCATAATCTCTCTGCCTGGGGTCATGGCATTCCTAAGGAACTCAAAAGAACAAAGTTATCATCTTAAAGCAGATGGGAGGGCCACAAAAATCTACAGAACTGGTCTGGGCTAGTTAGTCAGACCTTATTTAAAGTTATAATATGGTTTCTTTTCTACAATATGGCTTCCCTTATGTCAACCTTGTTTTGAGCTGCTATCAATTGCCCTCTGTCAGTTATATGCCCAGCATAGTCATATGCTGGTGTAGGGAATAGGGCCATCGCGTTCAATCTGGCTACTTCCTGCCGAATCAAGGCAATATGAGAGGACCACGGCATGGAAGTTACCCTCTTCTTAAAATGGGCCAAGAGATCTTTCTGATCTACCTCCATATCCCCATCGCCTAACACAGTGCCAACGACATAGAAGGGCCTCAACATTTTATTTGCCTGGGTGTAAGTTTTACAATGAAGAGACCAAACTTAACCCTTCCATTTTTTCTTTCTTTCTCAGGAAACAAAGGAAAGGGAACCTCTGCCACTCCAGTGCAGCCTGACATTCCTGAGATGCCTCAAGGCACAACTGAACATATGGTATGCACCTGGGTATGTGGAGCTTGAGGAAGAGCTTCACTCATCTTTGATCTTCTATTCTCTGATGCTGGGTGGGATCCTCCTTTCTGGTTTTTCTGTTGTTGTCGACGAAAATAATCCATAACCAATCTATAAATGAAAATTTGGGTGAGTTTATTCTGAGCCTAAATTTTAGGATTATAACCCGGGAGAGTCTTTCCACAAAGGAACAGAGCACTCCAAAGAAGTGGGGGTACATAGGGCGGTTATATACCCTCAAAGAGGGTGTTTCACATATGATTGAAATGTCCCTCCCACAATAGTCACAAGATTGCCCTGTCCACACAGCGCTTGATGGACACAGCAGGTAGTGGCTCTGCTATCTTCGTGGGTGTAGCAGGAGGCAAGTCTATGTCTCAAGCTGGGCGGTCACAGGTGAGTGCAGCAATCAGTTTCTAGCCTAAGGAAAGAAGCTTAATCCTTAAGGAGACGCCAGTGTTGGGAGGGGGAGGGAAGTTGCACCTTTATCTCAAGGGCCTTTTGCTCTTGCCATAGGGAATCTCTAAAGCAGATATACAATGCATGCTCAACAGCCTGGGTCAGGCCCTTTTGGAAAGACAAGGTCAGGCCGAATTAGGTTTACACCAAAATGGCTTCCTCATATATTCCAATATATCCTATTACTTGCCGTTTTTATTTGACATTGTTCATTTATTTATTTAATGATTGGCCCTGAGCTAATATCTCTTCCTCGCAGCGGAACAAACAGCAAACGGAGCTCCTGTCCTGCCTGCCCCCTGCCCCGGGCGCCAGGCTGCCGCCTGTGGTGTAGATGCAGGGAGGGTACCCCTGGTCTGACTGAGCCGGCGCGCAGGGCCTCCTCCCAGCGAGACCCCGGGAGACACAGACCGCGCCCCGGGAAGAGCAGCCTGGGAGCGATCGAGCGGCCGCTCATCAGCAGGGCTGGCGCGAGGGCGGCAGGGGTCGGCCCGAGGGAGTCCGCCGCCGGGAGCGCAGACAGTCGGGCCCGGGCGGGGCCCACCGCGCCCCGAGGGACGCAGGGAGGGGATGGCGCGGCTGCGCTCACGCGCCCCGTCTCACGGCCCACCCGCTCCGGCTGTCCGCGTGGGCCTCCGCCTCCCCCGGAGAGGACACTCGGGACCCAGCCGCCCCGGCTCTGTCCTCATGCCCCGCGCGGCGGCCAGGGCTCCTGACCGAAGCCTGTCTTGCTCTGGGGACAACCCGCGCTCGCCATCCCCCACCGGGTGACAGCAGCGCCCCCTCGGGGGCCCGCGACCCGCAGGAAGCAGCGGCCGCATGGCTGCCTGAACGCGAACGCGAACCGTCCGCAGCCCAGGACAGCCACTCGCCGTCCACAGCCACGCGGCGGTACAGACGCGCCCTGGCCTGCGCCCTGCCATCTCTTCCAGGGTCGCGTCCATCCTGGCGTGCGGCCTCAAGACCCCGGATGCTACCTGCCCCCCGGGGGCGAGGGGGCTCTGGGGCCTCTGCGGAGAGACCCCGGACCCCCGTGTCCCCGAGTCCCCACATCACTCAGGCTCCACGTGCGGCCCCGCCCCCATGGCCGCCCCCCGCCCCTCGCAGCCCAGCCCTCTCAGTCGCTCGCCTCTGCTGCCTCAGTGCCTCCTCGCTCCACATGGTCCCTTCGCCCTCCCTTTAGGCCCTGGGCTCTTTCCCTCATTCCTCGGCCCTCCCCGCCCAACAGTGGCTCTTTCCCTGGATCCTCCGCCCTGTGGTCGATGTTCGGTCCTTTCCGTAGACACTTGGCCCTCCCCTCTCCACCCGGCTCTCGGTAGATGGTCTGCCCCTCAGACACTCTCGGCCCTTTCTGTATCCCCTCGGCTCTTCCCTTCACGACTCTGCGACTCGGACAAGCTCGGCGCACTCAGCCAGCCATCGGTTGTTTCCGTCGCCCTCCGGCTCCCCGCCCGGATGTGTTAGTCTCAGTTCATGCACAGCCCGCGGGACGCGCTCGTGTGCGCTGGGCGGTGGCTGTGTCTGTTCTGAAATCGCAGCTCGCGGAGAACTGTGCGCCAGGGTAGGTGCAGCGCGGTCCTGGTGAAAGTCTGGGCGTGTGGCCGGGCGGGGACGGTGGAGTGGGGCCTGGGTCAGGGATCAGGGCTGTAGGCTTCATGGATAGTGACAAGCAACAGGGTGAACGAGCGCCCGAGGGAGCCGTTTGGGTTGAAACGAACTCGGCCGGCACTGGTTTTCCCGAAGGGGCCTGGCCTGTGGGGTGCGCGTGTATCCGCTTTAAACGTTGACTGTGTCCCCAAGACAGGAGCGATCAGTAAGGATGGGGACGCAGCGTCCCCACATCGGCGTTTCTGGAAGGAAAACCGTCTCCCCCTAAACTCAGGATTGAGTGCCCACCCGGCCACCTGAGACCTCCGACCCGCTGTGTTCACTGACCTGCGGTGTCAGCAAAGCCTCTGGTGACAAGTGAAGGGACATCCCTGTCATATGTGGCGGATGCCATTTGTTTCGAGACCTTATGTAGCCGCTCTGTGACCCCCTTGTTTGGTGCCCTTGCTGCCTTGGGGAGAAAGGCCCCGGGCTAGTCCCCACAGCTGCCCTATAGTAACTCACCCAGTTTTCAGTGGTAGATTAATTATGGAGTATTTGCGGCGAAAGGGTTAGGGTTAGGGCTGGCGTCAGGGATGTGGTTAGGGTAGGGGTTGGGGTCGGGGTCAGGGTTTAGGGTTTAGGCAAAGGTTTAGGGTTTAAGATGGGGTCTGGAATTACAGGCAAGAGGTGAGAAGAGCGAGGTGAGGGTGAGAGTAGGGGTGAAGGCGAATTTACTGCTTGGGGGTTAAGGATACAGGATACAGGTTAAGGTTCGAGGTTTGGGTACAGGTTCTGGGTTGGGATTAGGATTAGGGTTAAAGGTATGGTGATGCTTGTCGTTAGGGTTAGGGAATTAGGTTTAGGGTTAGGGTTGGGGAGATAGGTTTTAGGGTTAGGGTTAAGGTTTAGGGGTTAGGATTAGGGGTAGGGTTAGGGTAAGGTTAGGGTTAGGATTAGGGTTAGGGTTAGGGGTTAGGCTCAGTGTTAGGGTCAGGGTCAGTGCCAGGGTGAGGGTTAGGGCTAGGGCTAGGGCTTAGGGCTTATGGCTAGGGTTAGGGCTAGGGCTAGGGCTTAGGGCTTATGGCTATGGTTAGTGCTAGGGCTAGGGCTGTGGTTAGGGGTTTGGTGTTAGGGTTAGTGTTAGGGCTAGGGCTTAGGTCTTAGGGCTAGGACTAGAGAGTTCAGGTTAGGGTTCGTGTTCGGATTGGGGTTGGGGTTAGGGTTAGGGGTTAGGGTTAGGCTTAGTGTTAGATTTAGGGTTAGGGTTTAGGGTTAGGGGTTAGGGTGTTAGGGTTTGTTAGGGCTCTGACCTTTTGGCATTAGGTTTATTTGCTGAAATTCATTTTTTCCAATCCTTTGTTGTAGTTGGATGGGAGAGAGTCCTGGGTCAGCTCTCCCTGCCATTTTGCTCCGCCCCTCTCTTTAATCATCTTTTGTTGACATGTTTTAGGTCAGGTCTGCTGGCAATTCCATCAGTCTTTGTTTGTCTGAGAAAGTATTTCTCCATCATTTTTGAAGGGTAATTTCACTATATAGAATTCTAAGCTGGTGAGGGTTTTTCTTTCAACACTTTAAACATTTCATTCCACTCTCTCCTTGCTTGCACGGTTTCTCCTGTGAAGTCCACTGTGATTCTTAGCTTATTCCTCTATAGGTGTGTTTTATTTCTCTGGCTTCTTCCAAGATTTTTTTAGTCTTTTTTTTTTTTACTTTTTATTTTTCAGGTTGAATATGGTATACCTAGCAGTGCTTTATTTCTTTCTTTGGAATTTTTCCTGCTTGATGTTCTCTGAGTTTCCTGGATGTATGATTTGGTGGTTATTGTTCATTTCGGAAAGTTCTCAGCCATTATTACCTCAAATATTTATTCTGCTCAGTTGTCTCTTCTGGTATTTCAAGTACACGTGTATTTCACCTTTTGATGTTGGCCCACTGTTCTTGGGTGCTCTGGGTTTTCCCTTCGTTATTTCTGTCTGCATTTCTGCTTGGGCATTTCTACAGCCCTGTCTTTCAAGCACATCGATTCTTTCCTTGGCCAAGCTGAGTGTACCGATGAGCCCACTGAAAGATTTAGTCATTTCTGTTACTGTATTTTTTAAATTTCTAGCATTTAAAAAAATATTTTTCAGAGGGTCCATCTCTCTGCTTACATTACTCATCTCTTTTTGCACATTGTCTAATTTTTCTTTAGAGCTGTCAACATGTTATTCATAGCTATTTTAAATTCCCTGTCTGATAAGACCCATATCCGTGCAGTGTCTGAGTCTGGTTCTGATGATTGCTTTATCTCTTCCCAGTGTGTTCGTGCCCTCTGGCTTGCCTTGTAGTTTTTACTGAGAGCTGGACGTATTGTATTGGGTAATAGGAACTGAGGTGAATAGACCTTCAGTGTGAGGTTGCCTGTTACTCTGACTAGAAGTTGGGCTGTCTTTAATGTTGCTGTAGCTGTAGGTGTTAGAGGCTTCACTGTCCACTGGTGTCCTTTTTTCTGTCCCTTCTTGTACTTGGATTTCTCAAGAAAGTTTTCTCAAATAGAGTCTGTGTCCTGGAGCTCTCTCAGATGTGATTTACTGTTAGCATACTGGAGCCCTCTTGAGCTATGAGCAGGGCAAGCATTCTGCAATCTTACGATTAAATCTCTGTGGTTTTTACTGAGACTAAGTCTCTGGGCTTTGACTTTCAGAAGAATTTCTTAGCTTTTTCTCCCTACCTTCCAAAGCGAGTGCCTGTAGCAATATCTGGGTTCCTCTTCCTCACCCACTAAACACTCACTAACAGTCACTGTGGGGCAGGGCAGAGGTGGGAGCTCAAGAGGAGGGAGAAGGCCTCAGAGTCCTGAGCTGGCTCAGCCCCGTGTGTGCGTGTGTGTGTGTGGGGGGGGGGGTCACAGCATCCATGAGGCCCTCTAGGCCACAGATGGAAGGCTTCATCTCCCCCTGCCCCTGCCCCTAATGCCCCAAACCAAAGGCAGGTGTGTATGGGAGGGGCCAACAGTATTTGCATATTCAAATGCAAAGCAGTAAAGTACCTATATTTCATCTCTTGGTGACATCCCGCATCGTAATTTTGGGAGCCTCAGGCCTCCCCTCCTCCCTAAGGGATTCTCACCCTGGCCCTTGCTGGTGAAAGAAATCTCACAAGAGAAGAGGTTCTGTCTTCCCCCCTAGCTGCAGGGAATCATATTCTCTTCTGCCTGGTAAAACTGTCTTGTTTCGGTGACTTCTTGCAGAGGAGTCCTGTGAGATGCCTGGACTCCATGGTGGTGGATACTGTGAAGCATAAAGGAGGCCTTCAGCCTCCAGACCTGCTGCCATTCTGCCGGTCATTTTACAGGCTAGCTCGAAGCCCAGCTGACACTATTTATATGAACATCTTGGTTTCAGAAAGATGCATACCTTGCTTGTCTCCCACACACACAGCGGTGAAACAGAATCCGACTCTGCCAGATTTGTAAGTCGAAGCTGAGTTTGATGAGCTCCCAAATCTAATGGTAGGAGTGGCTCTGTGACTTGCTGTGTTGCAGCAGAGGTCTGCCTTGTTGCTCGTGAAATCCAGGGAGAGGGGCACAGGAACAACAGGGGTTGTCAGGTTAAGGATCAGGGTGAAGGTCAGATCCAAGGTCAGAGTTAGGAGTCAGGGGTTAGGGTTCTCATTAAGGTTCAGGTTAAGGGTTAGGGGCTATGGCTTAGGCTAAATTTCAGGTTCAGGGGTTGGGCTTCAGGGCTAGGGCTAGGGTTAAGGCTAGGGTCAGGGTCAGGGCTAGGTCTAGGTTTAGGGCTAGGGCTAGGGCTACAGTACGGGTTCGGGTTCGGGTTCGGGTTGGGGTTCGGGTTCAGGTTTGGCTTAGGGTTCGCGTTCGGGGTTAGGGTTAGGGTTCGGGCTAGGGTTCTGGTTCAGGTTAGGGTTCGGATTAGGGCTAGGGTTAGGGTTCGGGTTAGGGTGTTAGGGTTCGGGTTAAGGTTCGGGTTTGGGTTCACGTTCGGGTTATTGGTTACGGTTCACCTTTGGGTTCCTGTTCTGGTTCTGGGTCTTCCTTGGACCAGTCTGTGCCATCTGCTCTGTTTGTGATGACTTCAGAGCCTCCTTAATGCTCAGCTGGGGGTCATTAGAAGGGCAGAATTATAAGGGGGTAGATGAGCTGGAATATCATGGGTTGTCATGCATTTGGCTTGGTTTTCTAAGACTGCTCCAAAAACTACAAACTCTAACACTGTTACTAAATGTGGAAACTACTTAAGGGTGGAATTGATGTTGGACAGGCTTGGGTACAGAAACAGATTGGAATTTTAATCAATAATCCTTCTGTGGTTTCCTGAAGGTCAACTTAGTTTTCTTTCTGATGACTCTCTGGATGTTGAAAAGCAGACTCTCTTCCGTCAACAGTGATGTTCCACCCTACAGGACACAAGTTAATCCGGAGGAGAGGGTGACAGCCCACAGCCACGTGTGGTCCCAAGAGTGAAGCCATGTCCCTTTGCAACCCCTGCTGCCCCTTCTCAGGGTCTTCTGAGAACCCAGAGTAAACAGACCCAGCTATGCTTCTGTGGCAGCCAGCTCAGATTCAGGGGTGTGTGGCTGACACCACAGCCAAAATGTTCCGTCCATCTCTAAGCCAAGCTTGTTACTCCCTCAGCAGCAGGAAGAACGGACATTGGTTGATAAACATTCTTTGGACTTTTGTCAGCAGTCCCATGACAAAAGTGCAAAGAAGACTTATGTTCCCATGAAGCACTTAGAAACACTGTGTCTGCTCCCACACCAGCCTACGCTTTCATACAACACCATTAGTTCAGGCTCCTTCTCACCCCTCATCCATTCCTCTCTCTGGAAAAAATCCTAGTCAACATCAAATCTAGGAGTTTGGGCATTCCTTTGCTCCAGGAACCCTTGTGGAAATTTAATGATGTTTCTTCTATATTCCTATCATCATCTTTTCTGAATGAAAATAGAATCTTGCCTTTGTTATTTTTAATGCCCAGGCCCCATGACAGAGCCCGATGCACAGTACCTCCTCAGTAGTGTTGGCTGAGTGAAAATAGGGATCCCTGTGGAGCGTCATAAAATTTTTGAAGCTTACATTTGAAGTATCACTATCCTCCTCAATCTAAATCAAACTGCCCTCCTGTACTTGAGTGCTGTTTCCATTGTGGGGAATCATTGATGGCAAAGATCAAAGATGATCACAGCGCAGCCTGAGAACTCATCACCAGCAGAGGAAGGCAGGAGCATCCATGGGGTGGAGATGTAAATGGCGTTTTCTTTTGTTGCTCTGGGTGCCTCAGGAGCCTCCTTTCTCCTCCTCCACAGGATGCTGACTTTTAAAGCTACAGCTCAGCTCTTCATCTTGGATGCACGTGGTGTCTGGGAATCCTGCAGGTGGGTCCAGCTGCCCACGTCATGGCCTACCTCTTCACCATCATCAACAGCCTGCAGGGCGTCTCCATCTTCCTGGTGTACTGCCTCCTTAGCCAGCAGGTACCACTATCCAGCTGCTGCCCAGGACTCTTCCCATCCTCACCCCTCTCAGTGAGCTGATCCAGAGTATGCTTTTCCTCTGTAGGTTCGGGAACAATATGGGAAATGGTTCAAAAGGGTCAGGAAACCCAAAGCTGAGTCTGAGACTTTCACGCTTTCCAGCAGGGCCGTGTCTGATGACTCCAAACCCATCACGGTATGATCATGCGTTGCTCCCAGAATACTTCACCAACTGATCTGCCCGAGCAGCCCATGCCTATCACACTGGACAACCTGGGTGAACAGCAGATGATACCCTAGGCTGGCTCACGCTTGACTTACTCCTGGACTCCTTAACCATTAGCAGTGGTCTCAGTTTAAAAGTTTATTTTAATAAACATATTTTGCTTAGGCAACTGTGTTCATCTTGACCTTTATACATCAGTGCTCTTACTGAATACCTGCTATGTGCTGTGCTTGGTTAACTAGATAAGCAAAAATCAATGACCCAAAATGGTGATGCATGTTCTACTCAGAGCCACATTGTTCTATCCTTCTTCTCTGCACACCTTCTATCTCACAGTCACTCAGCAGCACTCACAAAAAGGGGGAAATGGAAGGAAATGATGCACATATTTATGAATTAGACATAAGGGTTAGCTGGCATTTTATACTTTCTTAAAAAGACTTCCTCATATTTTCAACAGCTTCTACACTATGCAAAACCTTGAAGGAAAAGCATTAATGACATGGGATAATTAATGGCACAGATTACAAAGAACCAACACAGTGGTTTAATCTTACAAAGTCCTTTTACCTATGTTTTCTCAACTCTTCCATCTTCTGTGAAATCCCTTGAGTTGTCCTTACCATTTAAAGGAGTCTAGGATTCTGCCAGGAAGTCCTTGTGCATTTCTCTTGTTACCTTGTTCACCCAGCACTGGCTCCACTGTTGAATCTTCTCTCTCCTCCCCCTTTCTCAAAAATGTTCTCATCACCTATTTCACAGACAAAATCAAAGACGTTACAATGCTTTGTATATTTCACACAATCCACCATACCCACCAAACGTCAGCGTGCATCCCCTCCACATTCTTGTGTCATCGACACAATTCCCTTCTCCTCTCTGAAGACAATGCTTCCACCTGCTCTTTGGATCCCATCATTCCTGCCTTATCAACTATCCTCACATTATTGTTCACACATTCTCTCTCCTTCTCTCTCTTTTCTCTTCCTCCCTCCCTCCATCTTTTCTTCCCTCACCTTCTCAACAGTGTTCTTGCCAAAGTTATGGAAACGTTTAGTTTTCTTCCATTTTTCACACATGTACTACTTGGCCCTGTTCTAGCTACCAGCCAATAGTTGACTTTTCTCTGTGTCTCCATTTCCCTGCTTTAAACTCACTCCCTAACTCCATGCAATATGGCTTCTTTCTCCCATGATTCCACCAAAACATGTATCTCAGACCTACAGTGATCTCTGTGTTCCTAAAAGCCTTCTCAGAAACTTCTCACACTATTCCCCACCCCTTTCTCATGAAACTCTCCATCTTTATCCCCTATAGATTCTATTTACACACCCCTGCATGTCTTTCTTCCATTCTCTCTAGCTTTTCTGTCTGTCTCCTTCATAGCTCCATCCAGTGGGTTGGTTCCAGAAAAACTTCAGTTCTCGTTAAATTCTTTCCTCCTAAACAATCACGTCCATTCCTTAGATTCAGTCACATATCGATGCAAATGATGCCTCTGTATGTTTCTCTAGGTCTGACCCTTCCTCTGAGATCTGGAGGAACATCTCCACTTACTTATTTGACATTTTTGATATCTCAAAGACACCTTCCACTCATCCTTCCTATATAAGACTTGCAATCTTTATCCTAATCCAATTCTTTCCCATGGTGTCTGTCTTTCTGAATGGCACTACATCCATCCTGTGACACATCTTTGAGCCCTGAAAGTTACACTTAACAATCATCTTACTCCCCATCACAACCTATTCATTATACAATGCTGTTTTTGTTTGTCTTAGGTTTCCCTTTTTTATTTATTTATTTATTTTTTGGTAAAGATGATTGACCCTGAGGTAACATCTGTTGCCATTCTTCCTCTTTTTTTTTTTCTCCCCAAAGCCTCAGTACATAGTCGTATATCCAACCATAAGTCCTTCTAGTTCACCTATGTAGGGTATCACCACAGCTTGGCTTGATGAGCGGTTGTAGGCCCACCCCCAGGATCTGAATAGGTGAATCCCAGGCTGCTGAAGCGGAGGGTGCCAACTTAACATCTATGCCACTGGGCCAGCCCCAGTCCTGTTGTTCCCATATTCTCAATATGTGCCCAATATGTCCAGCTGGCTCAATCTCCATCACCCCCTCCTTGGCCAGGCTGCCATCTTTACTTGCCTGAAGAACTGCACTATCCTCCCAACTGACCTGCCTTTTCTATTCTTGTCACCGTCCAATGCATCCTTTACATAGAAGCCTGAGAGAGCTTTTCAAACACAAATAGAATCATGTCACTCCTTTGTTAAATCCATTTCATATAGGACCAAACCCTGAATCCATAATCAATGAGAATTTGCTTGGGTTGTCTCCTGCTTACCTCTCCAGCTTCATCTGCCACATACTCACCATTGTTCCAGCCACGTGAGATTTCTTCCAATTTTTTAAATTCACCGTGCCTCTTTGGAATAAAGACTTTGTACATGTTCCTTCTTCTTGAAACACTCTTATGTCTTCCTTGACTCAAAACTGTATAAGCCTTCAGATCTCAGCTCATATGTCAACTCCCCCAAGAAGCCTTCTCTACCTGCTCAGAATAGGTCATATTCTCTGGTTTTTCACTCTGATAGCCACTGTGCCTTTCCCACAGAGCATCTGTCAGAGTCATTTCATTCTGGTTTTTCACTATCTGGTTAATGTCTGTCTTCCCTCTAGATCTGAGCTCCAGCAGGCACCATGCTGCTTTTCCTTCCTATTGCACCCTCAGCATTTCACACAGGGTCAGGCCTATAGAAATGCTCAATGCATAATTGCTGCATGACTGATCACATTAAGGAATGAACAAACTGCAGCTGCAGAAGAGGCAGGAACTGTCTTGTTTTCAATCTCTCTCCACGTCTAACGCTTCCCAGGTGCTCAATAGTTACTTACTGAACAAAAGAATGAATGAATGAATGAACTTCCTGATCATGATGGAGGTAAAATATTAGAATAAATTATTGATCAGTTTAGGGTGCCTCTTTCTCTTGGGAATTTCAAGATAATTCTTTGCCTTAGTTATTGTTTTATTATTAACCATCATGTCTACCTGTTAACACCCTAATATTTCTTTATGATCCAAGAGCTTTGTCTAGATCTTAGTTCCCAGACTGAAACAGATCTGGAATAAAATAGCAGCTCTACCAAGTACTTGCCATGTGAACTTGGTCAAACTGAGAAACATTTTAAGTCCTCAATCGCCCCCTTCATCTCCCGTGTACAAATGAGACAGTTTTCTGAGTCTCGCCCAATCAGAACTAATTAATTGCTTCCATTTGCAGGATTTCGAGTGAATTGTGCTTTGGTGGGAAGGGGATGACCATCTCCCCACAGTAAATGTTGCTTCATCCAAGGATGCACAGGTAACCGAGCAGGAACGAATGCAGCATCCCTCACTACAGCTGATGTTGAACACGTAAGGGAGGGACCCATGGATCTGAGAGGCTCAGTTCTCACTGTTCCACAGGCCTGTCCCACTCAGGGCTTCCACTCATTCAGGAAGAACATAGCAAGTAATCCATGCCTTTCTGTTTAGGGGGATGCTAGCATTACCTGTCCCTCGTGTTCTTGAGTCAGCTCAGCCTCAGCAAGGCCGTATCCTCATCCGTGGGAGCTGGTTCCCAGGAGTCCCTCAACCAAATTGGAGCTGCCCTCACTCCAGAATCCCAGAAAACTGATTCTTCCACATCTATACCTCGAATGTATTTGTTCCCTCTTGCTGTTGGACCAAATTACCACAGACTTACTGCTGAACCCGACACACATTTATCTCACTGCTCTAGAAGTGGAAAGTCCCAAATCGGTCTTAGGGACCAAAATCAAGGTGTCATCAGAGCTGCGTTCCTCCTGGAGATTCTAGGGGAGTATCCGTTTCCCCACCTTTTCCAGCTCCTAGAGGCTGCCTGCATTTCTTGGCTAGGGGCCCCTTGATCCACTCCATCATCACAGCTTGCAGTGTAGCATCTTCAGTCTCTCCTCTGCTTCTGTCACCATATCTCCTTTACTGTCTTTGACTATGACTCTGCTGCCTCCCTTTTTCCCTTATAAAAACCCTAGTCATCACATTGGCTCACCTGGATACTCCTGGATAATTTTCCCATCTCAAGATTCTTAGTTTAATTATATCAGCAAATCTGTTTTTCCATATAAAGTAAAATATTTACAAATCTAGAGATGAGAATGTGAGCATCTTTGGTGGATCAGTTTCCTCTCTACCATACTTATTGTACAAGGTTTAGCTTACCTATTGTAGAGCCATCAAAATTTGGCTCATAGGATAGATATTTGAACAAATATTTATCATCCTCTCATCCCACCAATTTCCCTCCTGCTCACAGATGGTATACACAGTGAATCAAAGAAACATGTACCTTCTGTGAGAGAAATGCAGCAATGGCATCAGATAGCTAATGAAACCTTCTAAAATTCGAGTAATCTCATCACATATATCTACTATCATTGAGTAAAGGACCAAGAAGATTCATTGCTTAATGTAATTTTACCTTCTATGATCTCCTAAAATTTGGTGTCTCTGCTGTGTAAAGATGTAAAGGTGTCTCCCTCTCATTTGGCATCCCTTCCATGGCTTCCTGAAGTTTCATCCAAGGAAAACAAAATAGTTGCTCTTGTTCTCAGGTCTGAGTAATTTCCTGAAGTACAGTATTTACAAAGTTTTTGAGTAAAGATAAGCAGGTGAAGTCGCCCATCTAAATTTCAGAAATTTTGCTTAGCTTCCTGTGCATGTAGGAATAAATAACTCACCTTGGGGGTGGAAAGAAGAAGCACGTGAAAGGAATTTAATGCCTTTTCCTTTCTATCTTAGGTGAATAACTATAGGTAATGCTTCCCACATTTCACTCATTTCTCAGCTGCCGTCTTATGTGACTCCAGGCGTAGAGCACCATTTCACAAACCCTGAAGCAGAGGGAGCAGAAACACATTTGAAACAGATGGATAATTTTCTGGAGCAGATTTAATTGCTGTTATCTTCTGTAACTTGGGGGTTAGGAAACGTAGGGAGATGGGATTTCTGAGAAAGACCAGGGTCTAGCAGAAGGCAGTCTGATTCAGCCTTTTGGTCTTGCCTTGACGAATCCATCTGGCACAGAAATTTGTGATTACTTCCTAAATTTCTTATTTTTTTCCAAAGCAAACTTTTAAGTTCTCTTTCTATGGTCTTATA
The DNA here is from genome assembly GCF_041296235.1 of Equus asinus. NCBI lineage: Eukaryota > Metazoa > Chordata > Mammalia > Perissodactyla > Equidae > Equus > Equus asinus. The sequence continues at coordinate 27,790,957 of NC_091809.1, read as the reverse complement.
CATCATGTCTAAAACATTTTCTCTCCAGGTGAATTGAAAGATCTTTCGAACTATAGCCTCTTCTCCCATGGGAAATCAGAACTGTTATTCTTTGAGCCATTAGGAGAGGAGAAGGATGACTTTGCGGTGTGTGTTTCAAGAAACCCATCGTGTCAGCAATGTGGAATAAGTCATGGTGGACATGCTCATGCTGGATTCCTGTGAAATCTGGAACTTTTCTGTGCCCCACAGTATGCTCAGAAAGCACTCCACACAGAAAAGGGCAGCTGAGGGCCAGTTCTTTGGTCTCTTTGGGTTAAGCCTTTTCAAAGCCTCTCCTTCCTACAAATGCTCTTCCAGTTGCTGAAAGTCTATGAGCAGCAACACCAGCCTGAAGGTATTTTCAAACCAACAACATCTAAATGATCAGGAATGTTCACACCATAGTCTGGATTTTCAAATTTCTTTGTTCTGTTTTCTATGTTTTTCATTATTCACTCACTCAAAAATATTGATTACTCACTGTGTGCAAGGCAGAGATCAGGAGAGAACAGGCCCTCCTTCATGGACTTGACTCAGAGGCTGAAGGATTCTTATAAACCAAGTCCTGCAACTGGACACTTGAAGTATAAACTATTTCACAGACTCAATCTCCTTTCCTCCTCACATGAAGCTATATTGAAAGCTCAGATCATCATATGTATATTTTAGGCTTTGTGGGCCAGTGTAATACTCAGGGTTCTCCAGAGAAATAGAAGCAATAGGATACACAGACACACACATACATAAATATGAAGTATGAAAAGACTTATTATGAGGTATTGACTCACATCATAATGGAGGCTGAGAAGTCCCACAGTCTGCCACCTGTCATCTGGGAACCCAGGAAAGCCGGTGGTGTAGTTTGAAGGTCTAAGAGCCAGGGAGCCATCGATTAACATCAGGGCCTGAAAGCCTGAGAGCCAGGAGCACTGAGGGCAGGAGACTGATGCGCCAGCTCTAGCACTCAGCCTGAGTCAATTCAACTTCCTCCATCTTTTATTCTATGCAGACCCTCAGTGGATCGGGTTGATGCCCATCCTCACGGGACAGGGCCATCTGCTTCACACAGTCCACTGACTCAAATGCTAATCTCCTCTGGAAACACTTCACAGATACACCCTGAAATCATGCCTAACCAGCCATCTGGGCGTCCTGTGCCCCAGTCAGAAGGACACAAAAATTAACCATCACAGCCATATAGTTACAGCCACAACTCAACTCTGCCACTGTAGCATGTAAACGGCTATAGACACTCAGAAATGAATGACCGTGACCATGTTTTCATAAATATTTATCTATGGAGATATTATGGTTGTTCTGGGGAGCTCCTCATCTGACACCAATTTATTCATTCACTCTTCAAATATTCGGTGAGCACTTACTCTTTGGAAAGGCATCATGCTAAACTGAAAGAAACTAAAGTTAACAAGGCAGACATCATCTCATTCTCCAGGAATCATGAGGACCTATGAATTGGTCAGCTCAGGCTGCCGTAACAAAACCACAGACTGAGCAGCTTAACAGAAATTACTTTCTCACAGGTCTGGAGACTGGGAAGACCAAGAGCAAGGTTTGACAGGGTGGGTTCTGATGAGAGCTCTCCTGGCTTGCAGATGGCCACGTTCTTGCTGTGTCCTCACATGGCCTTTTCTTCCAGCTTGAGCCTAGAGAGACAGAGAAATGAAACTCTTTGGCATCTTTTCTGTAAAGAGCACTAATCCTGCTATCAGGGGCCTGCTCTCATCTAACCCTAATTATCTCCCAAAGGCCCATCACCAAACACCATCACATCAGGAGTTAGGGCTTCAACACCTGAATTTTCTGGCTGACAGAAACATTCAGTCCACATCAATCTGTAAGTTGGAAAACCAGAAGAAGGAGAAAATGCAGTATAGTAGATACTGTGGTCTAGGGACACACAGCCCTGTGGGGACACGGCAGATGTGGAACCAGCCATGGTTAGAGAGGGCAGGTGGGAGAGAGCTCTCGGTCAAGTATGGGCAGCATTCCGAGATGTTTACAGTTTGGGAGGCAGATCTCAGCATTTGCCCTCATATCTTCACCTTTAAAAATCTATCAAATCTATTCTCCTTATTTATCATGGGAATAACAATAATAATTTCCTTGTGGGTTATTTTTAAATGTTAACTGAGAAAATAAAGATTAAGTTCTGGTAGGAAACCCGAAGACAAACAAGAATTAACCAGGACGAGTGAGCTTGGGGGTTCCCCAGCTCATTTATCCAGAACTCTGTCAGTGATTTAGAAACAGCCATGAGACAGGCTCTGAAGTGTGGCTCCACTTCTCATGACAGGGCTCCAGTACATGACCACACCCATCAAAGAGAGCAGGTGCGAAGGTTGAAGAGGTCTCTCCCTTCAGCTCTCCACGTTGGGGGTCTGCTGTGACAGGTCCCCTCACTGGCTGCCCCCTTTCCTGGTTCTGATGGTCACCGTGTGGATGAGGAAACAGGGACTCATTGAGGATTTAGGCCCTTGGTGGAGAACATAGAATCCGGACACAAGAAAGTATATAACAAGAAGCTGTCAGACACCAGCAGTTAAGGATCCCATGATCACGGAACCGGAAGTGTCTAAGTCAGGGACCACAAAACTACAAACAGCAGGATCTGCAGACTTGGACTCCTCAAATCTCAGAGATGACTTTGATGCCAAGAGGCTGGGCACTTGGGTCCTAGAGATTTGCATGCAAGAGTGAGGATCCCGGATACGGAAGTTCCTCAGGGTAGGAGGGGTGGCCTAAGAAGTGAAATGGAAGGAGGGGTATTGGGGAAGGAGTGGACAAAAGGAGTGAGTGGAGGGGCATTGGGGCTGCTCAGGACTGCAGGAACCTGGGAGGGACCGAACTGGACCACTCAGTCTTCCTCTGGAGCATTCTGGGGTGGGAGTTCGTAGACTGATGTGAGATGAGGACAGGGCCCTGGGAAGAAGTGGGTGGGTAATTGTGCGAATGAGGATGGGAAGGTTGGGGAGAAGGTGAGGGGACCTGATTGGAATTGGGTTGTGTTGGAAGAGACTGGTATTGGGGGACCTCGGGAGTTAGTGGGGGGCTGAGGAGAAAGTAAGGGCAACAGGGAGTTGGAGAGAGACTGCATCAGGGGTAACTGCAGGCACAGAGAGGGGCAGGGGAGGATGGGAGACACCAGGAGGGGCAGAGGATACAGGGAGGTGTGCAGGAATGGGGACCTCAGAGGACTTGGGGCTGCAGGACGGGGGCTGTGTGAGGCGGTACAGCAACTGGAGGAAAAGGAGGGGTGGAGGTGATAAATTGGGGAGGTCTGGGGGCCTGAGGGAAATGAGGAGAGCTGCCTGGACTGGGAGAACTCAGGATATGCTGAAGATTACCGTCCCAGCAATCCGGGATGGACAGAGGTCCTGTGGTTCTCAGGTGACTGGGACCACTGAGTACAAACAGGGTGGGTAACAGGGACAAGGATGGGAAACTGGAATGTGTGGTTGACAAAGAAGGGAGTGAAGTACGAGGGTCCCAGAAGAATGAAAAGGAGTGAGGATTTAGAGAGGAATTAGAGTAACTTTGATATGGGGTGGAGCGTGGGAGGGAGACAGGAAGGCTTGAGGGGTCTGGCTACCTGATAGGGCTCAGGGGGCCAGGTGAGGGGCGGACAGGCTGCTGCTGCAATGCGGATGAGGGAGAGCATGGAGAGAATGGGCAGGCTGGGCCAGCGAGACCAGGGAGAGAAGCAGCTGACGGGCATTTGAAGGAATCAGAGTGTTCCCACTGCTCTTTGGCAGCTGGGGGCAGGGCGATTCTGGGCTTCACGGAGGTGACTGAACTAGGGAGCTTGGAATGGCAGAGAAAATGGGACAATTAGGGGACAGGCAAGGGGTTTGGATAGGGTAGGGGTGGCAGACGTAGTTGGACGAGGGAGATAAAGGTAGCAGAATACAGTGATGGTTGCAGGACAGAGTGGGAAGGGAGGTGGAGAAAAGGACTGAGAAGTGGTGAGAAGAGGGGGGAGCCTGGAGGAGCGAGGTGAAGAGACCAGTCTCAGGAGTTCCTCCAAGAAAAGAGGAGGAAGGGGCAGCTGTGCCCACACCTCTCTCTCTGTCCCCTCATCCATGGGCAGCTGTGCCGTGGAACGCCTTCGAGCAACTGTTGTTGGGATGATGAATCCAGCACTGACTCCTTCTTCGGAGAGAACACAGGATGGTTTTCTGATTTCCAAAGCAATGCAGGAAAAACACAGAACATTGGAAATGTTTGAAAAGCACAAAGACAAACTACATGCCAGGAATCTCACAGTGAAAATGTCATGGTTGACTTGATGTGCATGTTTCTCTGTCTCTCGCTCTCGTCCTTTGACTTCCTGTCACCCACACTGAAGTGGGTAACACCCCCTGGGGCACACTTGGTTCTCATCCCCTCCAGGTTGTTCTGAGGCCGAAGAGCCTGGCTTGGAGCTGGTCCAGGAGGCTTCTGCTCATGTCGACTACCACTCACTCAGAAGCCACCACTGGGAGGGTGGAACCCTATGAGTGAGGTCAGTGTTCGCCAACTCCAGGCACTCCTCTGATGGCGTCATGATTTCTGCCACACATGATGTCCTCTGTCAGTTACATTTATCTCTGACTCTCAGGCTTTTTCACTTAGCATCATCCTAAGAAATTACCAATTTTCTTCTTCAATCCTTTAAATAAGTCCAAGTTTATAAAAATTGAAAAAAGTTCCATCTATATATCAACTAACATCTCAAGGATTATGTCTTGGACAGAAGATTTTAAGGGTGCTCATTTCTTCCATAGCACTCACCTCCATTTGTGCTGAGCTCCGTTCCTTTGTGCAATTGCTAACTCACACATGTCTCTCTCACCACATTTCTGCTCTAAGGAGTTAGAGCTGTGTGTGTTTTGCCTCCCCATTGGGTATCAAGTGCCAAGCACATAGCACAGGGCCAGACTCACGGGAAGGGATCTATCACTGTTTGCTAAGTGATCAAATAGATTATTTACACATCAAACAACTCTGTAAGCACAGTAGCTTTTACACCCACTTTAGGGTGAGGAAAGTGAGGCTTAAGGATGGGCACTAGTTTGTCCATGTTCACGCAGCCAGCACGTAGCAGAGCCAGGATGTGTCCCCATTGTAGAGAGACTGCAGATAAACACAAATGCTCAAAAATGCTGCTACCCAGAGACAATGCCTGAAAGGAGGTTGACAGGAAATGAACTTGGACAGTCTGCATGGAGTGGTACTGGAAGCAATCTGCATGCTGGGAAAGGAGGAGTTTGGGGTTTATGCCATCTGCCTTACAAAGCGATCTGGAGCTTTCAGACAGGAAAGTGATTTATCCTTCTGAGGATTGTTGTCTTTATGGAGAGAGACGAGTGAAATAAAGAGACTGGAAAATGGCAAAATGTGTTTCTGTTCCCACACCCTGAGATGAAGCCATCCTCTAGGGTGAGAATCAGAAAAGTCAGGGTTTGAGCATCACCAGCCACAGACAGAAGTAATTATCCACCTACATGGCTTTCTTTCTTTCCTTTTAATAAATTAAGATTTAATGTTTTTACTCATCACTGCACATGAATTATATAAAACATTTCTTGTTGTAAATCATTTAAACACCCCAGAAATGTACAAACTGAAAGTTTCTCCTCACATCCCGTTTCTGACCCATCTCTCCCTGCAGACACACACAGTCATTCTTTCTACAGGCCTGTCCTGTTTACAGTTTATGTCTGTCCTTCTAGTCATGTTTCTATACATGTACACACATATTTGTAAATCTCCCTGCATGCTATAGAAATGGGTTCATACTGCGTGTAGGATTGGGGAATTCCCTAGTATGGCTGTACCATGTTTACCTCTTTCCTATCAATGCACATTTGGGTTGCGTCCCAGCCAGGAACATTCTGAATATAGAAGCTGCAGATCTGACATTTTGATGGACCTCTGGGTCAGGGACTAATGTTCAGGATGTGGTGCTCGTAATGGAAGGGGATGAGGCCTGTCTCCGAGATCCTGCGCCTGCTATGCCGGAGGTCAGCAAGCCTTCTGTAAGGGCCCAGACAGGAAATATTTTCAGCTTTGTGAGCCATCCAATTTCTGTCACAATGTCAACTCTGTGGTTATAGCAAAAAAGCAGCCACGCACAGTAGACAAACAGCTGGGTGTGGCTGGGTGCCAGTAAAGCTTTATTGACAAACACAGGCAGCCAGTCCATGAGCTGTAGTCAGTTGAGGAAAAGAATTATCTTTTCAGTAAATGATGATAGGACAGCTGGATATCCATATGCACAAGAATGTGGACCTCACGCCTTATTAAAAACCTCACACCATTTAGAAAAATTAATTTCCGACAGAGCGTATAGCTGGGTGTAATGACTAAGATGATAAAGGTCTTGGAAGAAAACATATGTGTAAATCATTGTGACCTTGGCTAAGCAATTCTTTTTTAGAGATGACACCCAATTAATCATGCCTTTCTGTAAGGGAATGCAGACGGTGCCTGGCCCTCCCCGTTTTGACTCAGCTCGGCCTCAGCAAGACCTTACCCTTATCCCCAGGAATATAAGCTTGGGGATGTCCCTTGCTTTCCCCAGCTTTGCACAGAATCAATGGCCTCTATTCTAGACAAAGGATGCTCTGGGTCAGTCCATGGAAAAGGTGAGGATGGGAAGAGTACTGGATGGACGTGGGCAGAAGTACCTCGCACTTCACAAATGTTATAGATGACCATTTGTTTTTGTCCTTCCACTAGAGGGTAAGAGCTGAAAAAACATAAATCTTCTGTTTGTTGTTTTTAGTTCCCAAGGCCCAGCACAGAGCCAGGTGCACAGAATGTCCTCAGCACTGTTGGTTGAATGAAATTAGGGATCTTCATGAAACATCATGATCTGTTTGAAAGCCACATTATGGAGTCACTACCATCTTCAGTTCAAGTTGAAATACCATTCTGGACCCAAAGAGCATTTCTCTTTAGGGATCATGGACAGTAAGATCCAAGATGGTCACTATTCAGTCAGAGGCATCCATGGAGTGGAGATGAAAATGCTCTTGGTTTTCTTGCTCCAGATGTATGAGAAGCCTCATTTTTACTCCTCCCCAGGATTCTGAAATTTAAAGCTACAGCTCAGCTCTTCATCTTGGGCTGCACTTGGTGTCTGGGAATCCTGCAGGTGGGACCAGCTGCCCACGTCATGGCCTACCTCTTCACCATCATCAACAGCCTGCAGGGCGTCTTCATCTTCCTGGTGCACTGCCTCCTCAGGCAGCAGGTACCACTGTGTGACACCCACTCAGGATTCTGCCCATCTCATTCCTCCCAGTGAGCTGACCCAGAGTCTGCTTTGCCTCTGCAGGTCCAGGAGCAATACAGGAAATGGTTCGCAAGGGTCAGGAAAACCACAGCTGAGTCTGAGAAGTAGACGCTCTCCAGCAGGGCCGTGTCTGATGCCTACAAACACAGTGTGGTAAGGGCACACATTGCTCCCAGAGCACTTCACTAACAGATCTGCTTGAGCAGCACATGCCTACCACACCGGGCAGCCTGGGTATATAGGAGGAGATGCCCCAGAATGACTCACACTTAATTTACTCCTGTACTCATTCAGGCACTCCCCTGTCATGAAAGGCGTTCTTCCCGCACTTTTGTCTACTGTCTTTCTATGCTCATCTTTACTCTTGCACATGGAGGTCCCATTCCCCACACGTGTGGAGCACCCATTTGGTGTCACAGGGTCAATGTGCTTTTTAATTTTCCTTGGTGAGAAGATAGAAGACACTTACTCACAAGCAGACAAAGATGCTATAGTAAGCTCCATAAGCAGGAACTAATGATCTGAAGCAGTGATGCACGAGGCACTCAGAGTCACAGCAGCATCCTTTATCCCAAGTCATTCCATGCCACCCCTCTATATAAAAAAATAAGTACATGGTATATATAGTCATAATGGGAAAGTAAAATAAGCATTAACTTGGATTTGAAACTTTCCTTAAAAGTCTGCAATCGTACCTGGTATTTTCAAAACACACAGACAATGCAAAACCAGGGAGGAGAATCCCAGAAGCGTAGGAGAGATCCCAGCGTGGTGAATCACACCAAGCGTTTGTGTTTTCAGTTACAAACCCTCTTCTCACATTTTTGTTCACATGTTCTTCACATCAGCACTAGGAGGTGAGTTTTATGATGCTCCCATATGATAGGTGAAGAAGGTGAGACTCATGCGGTCTGTATAAATTGTGCAAAGATTTGAGCCAATTTGTTCTTTCTCTCAACTTCCATGAGCTCCCACCCTGCCTGGCAAGGCCTCTGTATTTCCCTCCTCCGCCTGCTGGCCCCCCCTCTGCAACTGCCACTTCCCAAGTACTCCACTCCTCAAATTTCTCAACTTTCTAACTCTTCCCTCTTCCCAGCACATGTTCCTACCAACTTCTTCACAGGGAAAATCAACTCAGCAGGATGCAACAAGGTCAACTTTGTGTGCTCAAAAACACCAGGCATTTGAAATCTGGTCCATTCTCTCCTCATTCCTTGTCCCCACAGATAGACAAAATGTGCTTCCTACATTTCAAGGCTAATCCCTCTGCCTGTATTTGGTTGCTGACACTTGATTTCTCAATAACTTTACATCATTGCTCGTACATTATGTCTCTGGTCCTTGCACGGTCTCCCTTCTCAACAGCTTCCTTGTAACCTTCACTGCAACATTCTAAGTCTCTCTCTTATTAAAAATTATTGTTATACACTTGATCCCTCCCTCTTTTTCCTCTATACACTCAAAACTGCCATTTGCCTCCTTTCTGGAATGAAAAATCTCTCTCTTAAGCTTACAATGAGCTTCATATCACTGGCTGGAGTAAATATCTTTTGGTCCTCTCAGTAGTACTGGATGCTGTGGTTACTGCCTCCATCATGAAACTTCTCTTTGTCTCTGGCTTCCATGTCTCAACACTCCCTGGGAATCTTCCTATCTCTCGAGCTGAACTTTATTCATCTTCTTTAGATTTCATCTACTGTAGCTGGCTTAGTTCTAGAAACACGTCTATGCTCATATTATACCTGCCTCAAAGACAGTCTCGTGCACAGGGACTCACTGCAGAAGGAAATGATGGCCAAATATATTTCTCTAGCCCTGAAGGACCCACGAGCCCCAGACCACTACCTCCGATTGCCTACTTGACATCCCTACTTAGATATCTCGGAAGCAGCCCAACATGGTCATAACAGAACTTATCATCTTTTTCACCAACTCAGCCCTCTTCAGGGTTTCTCATCTCCTTGGACGGCATCTGCACACATCTTGTCGCACCAGTCAGGACCTGGAACATCCTTCACATTCTCCTCCTCCCTACCTTGTTCCACCCTAAACCAACCCATGGCTAAATTTTGCTAATATTTCCCCTCAGTGCTTACAAATCTGTCTCATTGACACCATCTCGATCACCTCCCTAATTCCAGCTCCCATCTTCCCTTGGCTTAATTTCAATATCCCCCTAACTCATCTCTCCTCTACTCTTCTCCCTCTTCCAATGAGTTTTTCACGTAAAATTCAGAGTTATTTTCTCAAAACAAAAATTTAGTCATGTACCTCCTTGCACAGAAATCCTCCAAATGATTCCCCATTGCCACTAGGAGCAAGACCAAAATATATGAGGATTCCAATTCACCCACATCCTTACCAAAACTTGGTATTGTTTTATTTTATACCTTAGTTTATGTGAAATATTTTTCATTATGGTTTTGATTTGCATTTTCCTAATGTCTAATGATGTTGAGCATATTTTCACGTGCTTATTAGGCATTTGCATATCTCCTTTGGGGAAATATGTATTCAAATCCTTCCCCTATTTTTGAGTCATTTCTCTTTTATTGATCAGTTTTAAGAACTCTATATATGTTCTGGGTACAGGTCCCTTGCAAGATATATGATTTGCCATTATTTTCTCCCATTCATAGGTTGGCTTTTCAATCAATTGATAGCAGCCATTGATGCAGAAAAGCCTTTAATTTTGATGAAGTCCAATTTATCTATTTTTATGTTTACTTGTGCTTTGTGTGTCATATCTAAAGAGAATTGCCTCCACCAAGGTCACAATGATTTATGCATATTTTTCTTCCAAGTCTTTTAAAGTCTTAGTTATTACATTTATGTATATGATCCATTTGGAATTAATTTTTTTTAAAGTGTGAGGTTTTTAATATGGTGTGAGGTCCATATTCTTTTCCATATGGATATCCAGTTGTCCCATCATCATTTAAAATGGAACAAATTTTTTTTTCCTAGCAAATTGTCTTCCTGTTCTTGTCAAAATAAGTTCTTCATAAATGTAAAGGTTCATTTCTGGACCTTTGACTCTGTTACACTCATCTGTCTTGGCTACGGTGGCTTTGTAGTGAGATTGAAGTTGGGGAACTGACTCTACAAGTTTGTTCTTCTTTCTCAATACTGTGTCAGCTATTATGGACCCCTTGAAGTTCCTAATGAATTTTAAGATGTGCTTGTCAATTTCTTAGAAAAATTTAACTGGGATATTGATAAGGATTGTGTTAAACCTGTAGATTAACTTGGGGCGGGGGGTTGTACTACTATCTTAAGTATGTTAAGTCTTCTGATCCATGAAAATAGGATGTTTTTCCATTTATTTAGGTCTCGTTTGACTTCTCTGACAATGATTTATAGTTTCAGTGTAAAAATCTTGTAATTTTAACACTATCTCTTTTTTATCTTCTTTCTCAGGACAATTAAATTAACAGCTAAACCGAAGATATTGTATCCTGGAAAGTTCTGAACTGTCATCCTTTGGGCAAAGATTACAGAAAATACTTTTTCATGTTTGTTACAAGAAACTCTTCGTGTTGCCATTGTGGGAGAAAGTATCAGGAAATGTTTGACATTCAGTTGCTGGAGAATTGGGGTCTTATGGGCCATACAGCATGCTCATCTCACTCCCACAGAGTCAAGGAGCTATGACCCATTTCCCCAGCTGCCTTGGATAAAACCCTCTGCTCCAACCTCCTCTTCTGCAAGGAAGTTCCTCAAGTTGAAGATACATTACAAGGATAATGAACCTTAGAGGACTTTCTTAAAATAGCATCAGAGAGGAAAATAATGTTCAAATACTGCGTGTAAGTAAACATTTAATCCAGTTGCCCAACTTTCCTGGTTTTAGTGCTGAAAGTCCTCTGGCACATGAGACACTTGGGTTACAGGCCAACTAGGACAGTTTGTCTCCCTGCTGACCTGCCTCAACTTCTTCACTCTCTATCTCTAAGGCTTACAAATTTATTCATTCAAAAATATATATGTTTTTTACTCACCGTGTGCTGCACACAGATCAAGACAGATTCAGTTCCTGATTTCACAGAGCTTACGGGTAAAAATATATTTCCTCAGAGTAAAATCAGAAACCTCTGAATAGAGTCTCTACATCCTTACATTTTACAAGCTGAGCTGTGAGATAAGGTGTATATTGCTACTGCAAATTTTGTAAGTTATAGCTATACATAACATATTACTCATGTATGCATATATATGCATCCTCAGCATATAATCTAGAGGAAATCTAAATCCAGAGTGGTTACACTTACACGAAATTCCCTGTGGGCCCCACTGACCAAATCTGCATCAATTTGAGTGTCCAGGAAAATGACTGTAAATGATTATAAAATATTAAATAAAAATACCCATGAGTCCATAGTGACACATAAAATATCAACTCTAAATGTAGAAGATATGATAGAATTAGAAGATCATGGGTTTTTCAATATCCAATAAATGGCATGGGGTGAAAGGCTGCTGGAGGACAAGCTGGTCCTACAGAGCCCAAGAATCCCCTCAGATTACTGGTTCATCACAAGGGCCAAGGTGCACGTCTACAGCGTGGAGATCGGCCAGTCACCATCTGAACTTAATGATCAGGCTTAACATCACCACTATGGGAAACCTGACATCACATATCTCTTGAGAAGACATGAAGTTATAACATCCCATTTGTGGTGAATAAAGAATTATTGACAAATCAGTCTGACCCAAACCTAATCCAGCCTTCAGACCAAGAGTGGACAAACTGGAGCATGCAGGACAAGTGCAGGCAGCCACCTGCTCTTGTGAATAAAGATTTATTGGAGCACAGCCACACCCATTCATGGATGTATTGTCTATGGCTGCTCTCACGCTACAGTGTCAGAGTTGAGTAGCCATGACAGAGACTGTAAGAATGACAAGGTGAAAATATATACCACCTGGCCCTTTATAGGCAACCTTTCTGGCACCTGTTCTTCCAGATCTAACCTTCAGTATACACAGAATACAGAGGACAGAAGAACAGGTTAAATGACATCAAGAGGAAACAATCAGGCAAATTGAGAGTGTAGGGCATTCAACAAGCCATTGGCCTGGACTCTTCTAAAGTCAATAGCATTTTGAAAAGTGACTAGAGCCTATTCTATATGAAAAGAGGCAAAAGTGACATCACGATCAAATTCAGCGTAAATTTTAGTGGGACTCTGGTTCGGAAACACAGCTATAAAAATATTTTGGAGCAATTGGGATAATTTGAATATGGATCAGATAGTCAATGTTATTAGGAAATTGATGATTTTCTTGAGTGTCACAAAAGTAAGTGGTTATGTAGACCACATTCTTTAAATTCTTCAACATTTGATGAAGAAATATTGAAGAATGGAGTGTCATGTCTGCCTCTGACCATCAAATGTTTTAGCAATAAAATGTGTATGTGTGTATATACATTAAGAAAGATTTTTTTAATGTGGTACTACATTAATAATTGTTGACGTTAGATGGAGGATATATGAGTGGTTTGTATCATTCTCCCAAATTCTCTGTATGTTTAAAAATTGTAAATAGAGGGGCTGGCCCCATGGCCGAGTGGTTAAGTTTGTGCGCTCTGCTGCAGGCCGCCCAGTGTTTCATTGTTTCGAATCCTGGGTGGGAACATGGCACTGCTCATTAAACCACGCTGAGGCAGCGTCCCACATGCCACAACTAGAAGGACCCACAATGAAGAATATATAACTATGTTCTGTGGGGCTTTGGGGAGAAAAAGGAAAAAAATAAAATCTTTAAAAAAATTTGTAAATAGAAGTTACATAAAAGTAAATAAACATATTAGTTATTATTTCATTAAAATATATACCCTCATGAATTCCTTCATATCCAGAAAATACATTTTCCTCCTCTACAAGAAACTAATTTTGTAAATAAATATGTTATAAATATATGAATTTGCATAGCTACATGGTGATGAAATTAAATCTGCAAACTAAAAATAGAATATTAAAATATTAGAAGAAGATAGAGGGGATCTCCACCTCTGCCTAGGAAACAGAAAATGGAAATGAGTATCACTCCCAACTTAACAATAAGAAAAATCCATATAAACTGCAGAATCATTCTGCTGCACCCACAGAGAGCAGAGATAACAGGACAACAAAGTAGCCTAAAATCTAAGGGAAGACAGGCTCGTGCAGCAGAGACTGTCAGGGCACTGGCTCACCTGTGACAGAGCACAAAAGGCAGGGATCTGGGTGCCACACAAACGGTTAAGAAGAATTCACCTTCACTTTTTAATGAATTGACCAGGGCCAAGGTGGGCAATCGTGTGAGTGTAGAATCTCTGAGGGAGTGGCAGGAACGTGCAGAGACCCTCCCTGAGATGCAGCCACGCTGGGCGGGTCTACAGCTGAAGGCGGAGCAGTGAGGAAAACCCTTTGGCAAAACAGCCGCCACCAAAAGCACAAGATCACAAGGTAACGCTAGAATAAACTGAAGCCCAGGGCGCAATGACTCCTGACGGGATACACTCAAGCCCCCTCAAAAACAGCCCAGCAGAAGAATAGTGTGTCCACTTCCAGTAATAAATAATATATCCCTCAGCATCAGGTGCCCTACACACATGCCAGCATTCAATCAAAAATTATGAAGCACCAGCAAAAGCAAGGAAAAACAACCCCTGAAGAAATCAACAGAACCAGACAAAGATAAACCAACAGTCGGAATGTTAAATAATTATGATTAACATGTTAAAGACAGTGATGCAGTAGATCTCAGCTGAGGGAACATTTTACCCCAGGGAACACTTGGAAATTTCTGGAGACACCACTGGTTTCACAGGTGGAGGGGTCCCTACTGGTATCTAGTGAGTGAAGGCAACAGATTCTGCTCGACAGTGTACAATGCACAGGACAGCCTCAGCCACAAAGAATTTCCAGCCCCCAAAATGTCAACAATATTGAAGTTGAGAAATTCTGCCCTAAACTCCCTTATGTTACACAGACGCTAAAAATAGGCGTCTTCCTTTTCTCCATTAGAAACAGGAATATTTCTACAGCGACATATAAGGTGTAGAGAGAAAGTAGCTTTTAACAGGAAATTTCACATGCTCTTCTGTTATCCCGAAGGTTGAGAAGCCCTGTTGTACCTGAAAAGGTAAGCAATATGTATGAACATATGGGAAATTTGAAAGGAAAGTAGAGGCCACGACTTAAAATTTCATTAATAACATGCTTTCAGTCAAAACCGAAAGGCACTGAAAAATATTGACAAGCTTTACTACTTAAAGTTTCTTGATAAAGTCACCATTAACAAGGCCTGATGACAATATACTAAATTATTTGCATGTTAATGAGAGATTAATGTCTATAACATACAAAGAACTTCCAAAATTCAGTAATAAAAAGGCTAACAAAATATTAGAAAGAGATATTCATAGGTCATTAACAGAAGAAGAAAAACTAATTGCTGGCAAATACACAGTAATCGAGGAAATTAAAATTAATACAACAAGGAGCTAATACTGTCAAGCATTAGATTGGAAAAGTCTACGGGACTGGATAGCATTCAACATTGGTTAGGCCATGGTGAAATGGATAGCCCCATATGGTACGAGGGTAAATTGATATAGACACTGTATGTTGCAATTCGGTCCTAGCTACGAAAATTTAAGATGCAAACACCCTGGGGCCCAGACATCCCACCTCTTATAATCTCCCTTGGAGAAACACTCCCATGTTCATAGAAAAATATTACAGGAAGGATTTTTGCAGTATATGTGCCAAAGGGAAAGAGCAGAAGAGACGCAAGCAGTAGAATGGACAACACAAGAGTGAACCCTGATGTGGACCAGAGACCTTGGTGATTGTGACGTGTCAATGGAGGTGCCTCCATTGTAACTGGGGTACCCGTCTGGTGAGGGATGTGGATGACAGGAGAGGCCATACATGTGTGAGGGCAGGGGGCACGTGGGAAATCTTGTACCTTCCTTAATTTTGCTGTGAACCTAAAACTGCTGTAAAAAGCTAAGATTTCTAAAAATAGAGCAATTTGGCCGAGGCTCAAATCTTCTCTAGAGGCTGCCCACTTGCTCTCCTGTCCTCTCAGGTGCCCCGGAAACTACTACACCAACGCGGTCACTCTCACACTTTGCTTCTGAGCTCACCAGTGAGCTGGGAGAATCTTCCCAAAGGACCGTAACCCAGTACAAAGACAAAAGCCTTTTTATGGCATTTAAGAGTGCACAGCAATAGCCATTCATGTTACTTAAACGTTAGTAATTACAAATAATCTATTAGGGAGTAAAAATGAGCATTTCCAAATTAAAACTGTTTTTCTTTTTTCTATTTTTCATAGGACTAAATTCAGTATTCTACCCTGAAATCTGGCCTCAGTGCTTGGCAAAGTTGGGGAAGTTGTAGGGTAAGTGTGCCTGCAGAGAACTGAAGGGCCTGTGTTTGGGGGGAAGGACGCTTTGCCAAATGGAAAACATCAGAACTGTTTTGACTTCGTTGTGCTTTTCAATCACTGTGATTCTTGTCCTCTAATTAAAAAGGACTGTTAATTTTTCTTAAATATGCAGGCATTCATGAATCAGGAATGACAAAGTAAATGGGGGTCTATCTCTCAGAGTAAAAAAGAATAAAATACATCTGTCTATAACACAGCTTCTACACTGACATGAAATGAGCTACAATATACATAGTTGAGTGTAAAAAAGAAACTTGAAATACAGTCTGCACAGTAATGTTAATTCTTATGAACAGTAAAATATGGTATTTTTTACACGTGCAAAGTGAGGAGCCTAAGTTTGTGGACACTGATTAACGGGTATGATAACTTCTATAATGTCTGAGCTGTTGCAACAAGAATATGTTATTACTGATGTGATTAAAAGGTTCTAAGTTCTGCCCTGGGTTTTTAAGGAAAAACACACATTCTATCCATAAAGAATTTCTGCTGAGGGGAGTAGGATCAGGGCAGGGTTCAAGAAGAAATCTGGCAGAATCTCCAATTTGTGGATGGTTATTTAAAACTACAACATAAGCACACAGTATCTGTGTACTTAATAAACAGAGTATAAAAAGAAGAGGTGTCTTCTGGGTGTTTGGAAGAATAGTCAAGTTTTCTCAGTTATTACCCATTTTTGTTTTGACATGAAGATCAAATAGAAAAACAGAAAAAAGACAATGCTAAAATTTCTCACGAAGAGCAGTAGTGTGGGAACACAGGCAGCTTTGGGGTCCCAGCCTCCCCAGGCCTTACACATGCGACTGCAGGGAGCCACAGATCTCAGCTCAGTGTGGGGGCCGTGATGCTCTGGGTGAAGGGGGAGCAGTAAGTTATGGCTGTACACGGACTCACCCTCTCCCCGCCCCTTACAGAGAATTCAGCCTTTGACCGTTCAGTTCTCCAGCTTCCAGACGCTGCAGCCCTGCGATCTGTGTTAGACCGTGGGCCTCAATTCTTCTTATCAGGGTAACAGGTCAAGGATTTCACAGACAGGTCTGGGGTCTTTGCCGTTCTCCACCCTCAATATCACATCCGTATGTCTGTCAAGTAATCAACCATGTACCCACTTCAAGTTTCCAAGTCCTCCTTCAGAACTACAGAATTTACTAATAGGGAGCAGTTTAACAAATTAGAGTTCAACCATAGGAAAATCTATGGAGCTGTGAAAAAAGACTACAGTAATATGTACATAAAAAGGAATATTTTCATGTGAAAATGCTAGTTGCAGAACCGTACACGTATTTAATACAGGTTTTTAAAATATAGGTAGATACATAAAAATAAGTAGATTAATATTTAGAAAAATGGTTGGGTACATTACAAAGTGTGAGTCGTGAGTCCCTTTGTAAAGGAGAGAGACACGCATGTTCACATGTGCCTGTGTGTTGCAGGGCTCAGCTATGCGACATAAGGGAAATTTCTCATATTTTGCTGAGCACATGCATTGATTAAGTCATTTAAAAAGAGAATACTGATATATTTCTTATGATGTGAAAAAGAAAAATAAATTCCAAGTTGCTACAAAGCAAAATACTTTGAAAACTGATACCTGAATTGGCTCACAATTCTCCCCAAAGGACCGTAACCCAGTACAAAGACAAAAGCCTTTTTATGGCATTTAAGAGTGCACAGCAATAGCCACTCATGTTACTTAAAAGTTAGTAATTACAAATAATCTATACATGCATGCACACATTGTTAACTCCTTAAAGTAAATAAGAAGAATGAAGGAATACGATAGAAAGTGTGCAAAAGGTATGAGCAGGTAACTCACAGAGAGAAGTGTCAAAATGCAAAAATACATGAAAATTTGTTGAAATTTACACTGGTAAATGAGAGAAGTACAGACTGAAATGATAAGATAAATTCTTTACCCTTCAAATTGGGGAAAATGAAAACCTTTGATAATGTATAATTTCAAGATTCCAAGACATCTGTGATCCCTAAGCGTCCTAATGGAATCTTAGAATTGTAGAGTTGAGAGGTACCGTGCAGTTCACCTGGTCTGGCCTCGTCATCCTAAGGATGGAGGCACCTGTGTGCTCAGAGAGGTTGGCTTATATTCTTGAAGTCTTTGACTTTCTCCATCCACAAATATATAAGGCACACACCTTCTAGACATTTTAAAGTCCCTGCATCTCTCTTCTTTCATTAATTTCCTTCTAAATGAGATAGATGATTGACCTACCATAGAAGTCACTTAAGTCGCAGGTTTACACATTTTTTCATGTTAAAAATGAAATTTAAAACAGTGTGAATGTGGGAGACTCATCCTCTTCTCTAGCACCTGGGTAATTTGATAGATCCTACTAGACAGAAGTTTGGCAGAACTTATTACAATGTAAAACACACATGCTCTTCAACCAAGTACCTGAAACACTTGATGAATCTCCTAAGGAAATTTACAAATGATCCCCTTGTGATATTTCTGATATGTTCACTGCAGAATTATTGTAACAATGAGAAACAAGAGCCCATCTAAATGTGCATCAAACAAGGAATGGAAGGTATAATTTATTCATATTGTGTAATCTAAATATATGCAACGGCAGCCACAAAGAGAGATGTGGAACTGTATGTACGTCATGCGAAAACTCTCCAAAAAGTACTGTTGCCTGAAGGACAAGTTGAGAACAATTGATAGTATGAAAAAGTTTATGTTAAAACACAACTGCAACTATAGTAAATATAAACATTTTATACATAAAACAACCATAAGAAGACTCTGAAAGGTGCAGAGAAGGCAGACAGCACAGGGACTCTGAGACCCAAGGAAATATGCAGTGTTGATTCTGTGGGTTTTCTTCCTGCCTCATACATCCAAGACTTGGAATGAAGAGGTTGCAACCCAGAAATACCAATGGGTGCAGATAAAAGAAGTGCCACCGAGAGAAGCCTGCTCCCCCTTAGCCAAAAGAGCGAGAAGGGGCAGGCAACACAACAGAGAGTAGGTCAACAGTAACTGCCCACTCCAACCAAACACCACAGAAAACACTGTGTCTTCCCCTCAACAGCAAAGATGAGGTGGGAAGCCCAGCCCTCCATTCCTGCCGTCTGTAAGGAAGCGCTCCTCCCACCCCACGGGCTGCAGCAGAGAAGGAGCTGGGACGCTCATCATGCCCATTGGAAAGAGCCCCTGTCTGTGGAGTCAGTGGAGGCATGTGGGGAGGTTTCTCCACAGCCCAGTCAGGTGGTATCAGCAGAGGCCTGGTTGTGAGCGAGACCCTCCAACCCCACACAGCGGTAACAACGTATCACTCCCCCATGGGAGCATCACTGGAGCCCAAGCAGGAAAGCTGGATCCCACCCTCGTGGGCCAGAAACGAGATGGCAGCCCTTTTCCCACTGCAATGATGTCAGAGGAGTCAGCCAAAACTGAAGACTTTAGTAACATAATACCTTAAGTTTATGAGTCTAGGACTTTGAAAACACAATACCTTACATATCCAGGGTACAATGAAAAAGTCATTGTCCTCCCAAGAACCAGGAAAATCTCAGTTTGATATGAGACACGTGTTAGAATGATCTGACAGGTATTTTCAAGCCCCCGTCAGAAAAAATGTTCCAATGCTCAATCACAAACAAAGTTCTCTGAAACAAATGAAAAACCAGAAAGTCTCGGAAAAGAAATAGAAAACCTTCACAACGAAAGTGATGATATAAAGAAGACCTAAATAGAAATATTAGACCAGAAAAATCCAATATCTGGAATGAGAAATCTACACAACGGGCTCAATAGCAGAATGGAGACAAAAGAGGGGGATAAATCAGTGAACTTGAAGACAGAACAATTTAAATTATCCAGTCAGATCAAAGAAGACTAAATAGAATATACAAAAAAAAAAAATGATCACAGTCTCTGGGACATGCGGGACTATAAGAAAAATCTAATATTTGTGTCCTTGAATTCCAGAGGGAGATTAAAAACGAATGTGGATCTGAAAAGTTATTCAGGACAAAGGCTAAAAATATCCTGAATTTGTCAAAAGACAAAAAGCAATGGATTCGAGAAGCTGCGGCTACTCCAAGCTGGGTAAACTCAAATCTAGGCCAAGATACAGCACAATGACACTTTTGAAACTAAAGACAAAGAACGAACCCTGAAACAGTGAGAATAAGGAGGCCTGATCTATAAGGCAGAACAACTGGAATCACTGCTGACTGGTCATCAGAAACCACGGGGGCCAGAGCAAGGCACACACTCTGCAAGTGTTGAGACAAAAGAGTTGTCATCCTAGAATTCTATGTACAGAAAAAATATCCTCAGGAATGAAGGGGAAATGAAGACATCTTTTTTAAAATTAAATTTACTTTTTCCCCAAATATTAAGTAAATGTGATGTAACGGACTAAATTGTGTCCCCCTAAAATTCATATGCTGAAGCCTGACCCCCGTGTAAGGATATGTGGAGATGGGCCCTTTAGGAATAATTAAGGTGAAATGAGGTCATAAGGGTGGGGCCCTAGTCCCACAGGATTGATGTCTTTTTTTCTCCCAGGGTAAGATTTGCCCTGAGCTAACATCTGTTGCCAACCTTCCTTTTTTTCCCTCCCAAAAGCCCCAGGGCACAGCTGCATATCCTGGTTGTCAGTTGTTCTGGTTCCTCTACACGAGCCACCATCCCAGCATGGCCCCCGACAGACGGGTGGTGTGGTTCTGCAACCGGGAAGTGAACTGTGCCACTGACATGGTGAGCACTGAACTTTAACCACTAGGCCATCAGGGCTGCTCAGGCCTGACGTCTTTAAAGGAGAGGAAGAGACAACAGAGATCCCTCTCTTCTGTTCCACACGCAGAGGAAAGGCCACATGAGGACAAAGCGAGAAGGCCTCCATCTGGAAGCCAGGAGAGAGACCCACCAGAAACCAGCCCCGCCAGCACCTTCATCTTAGACACCCAACCTCCAGAACTGTGAGAAAGTAAATTTCTGTTGTTGAAGCCACCCATGCCACGCTATTTTGTTATGGCAGCTTTAGCAGACTACTACACATGGACGTGTAGAAAACACAGAAAATGTAAAAGCTGAAAGCAAAGAAAATCACCATAATCCCACCACATAGACTACTGGAAGATTTTGGGAGTGTGGTTTTGTCCTCTTCTAAAACGTACCACGAATATTTTCCTTTATCAATAAATATGATTCGGGGACCATTTTGACATTGTTGAAGAGTGAGACAACTTGGTTTTAGACCTGCCGGGGTCTGGGATGTTAGGCAGGATGAGGGGGACCTCTGTGGTGCTGGAATATTACACCTCATGATTGGAGGACAGTTATGGGCACGTGCATGTGGGATAAAGTGACACCCAACTGTACACACGGTCGTCCCACTGTCAGGTTCTCGGTTTAGACCTTGCACGATCATCCCATAAAAATGTAAGCTTTGCAGGAAACTGGGTGAAGGGTACACGGGACAGCTTGGTGTCGTTTATGCAACTTCCTGTAAATCTATATTTATTTCAAAATAAGAACTTTGAGAAATCTGTAATAGATAATAAATAGACAGATCTTTTCATTCTCAATCGAGATCCTTGTAGGGGCAAAGAGATCAGTCGAATGATTCCTCACATTTGGGAGGCCTTTTAAACACAGTATCACATTTTCTTCTATCAAAAAGACATGAAGCCCAGCCTCAGGCAGGCTTTCAGAGCAAATGCTGCTAAGGTTGTGAAAAATGTAAAAATAGAACTGTGAGTTTTAGAGAAGTTAATCATGGAGCAGATTAGGAGGAAGAACAGACCAGCGGTTTCCTACGTCAGCTCATCAAGACAGAAGTCATATTAAAAACAGTAAGTCTTTGTCACACACACAGACCAAGATCCGACGTCCTCCGTGGCTGGGCTTGCTGGACTCTGCACCATGAGAAAGAGATTTCGAAGGTTGCCGCCGGGTAGGAAGAATTATAACAACGATGAGAGAAGAATAAGCTACCTGGGAAGTGTCTTTACAGTTTGAGAATGTTCTCTGCTCTTTGCCCGATTTCTGGCTCGTTTTCCCACCATCTCTGTAAGGAAGAGTGGGGAAGAAGTTTTAAGAAGGATATTAGCTCAGTTCTGTTCAGTCCTCAAAGGAGAAAGTCAGTGAAACTCATTGCGAGGGCAAAGGTGGGGACTAAGGGATTTAGCACCCATATTAGTTCAGGATCTCACGAGAAACCGAACCAATAGGATGTATCTCTCTCTCTGTCTCTGTGTCTCTCTCTGTCTCTGTCCATCTGTATGTCTACCTACCTATCTAGATTTACTTTAAGGACTTGCATCATGAGATTGTGGAGGTTGCAAAGTCCAAAACCTGCTGTCAGGCTGGAAACCCAGGGAAGACTCGATGTTGCGTCTGAAGTCTGAAGCCAGTCTGGAAGCAGAATTCTCTCTCCCGCAGAGGGGGTCAGTCTTTTTTCTCTTAACTTCTTCATCTGATTTGGTGAGGCCCACTCAGATTGTGGAGGGTAATCTGCCTGCCCACCGTCTACTGGTCTAAATGTTACTAGGGTCTAAAAAATACCTTCACAGCACCGTCTAGACTGGTGTTTGATCAAATATCTGGGTGCTGCGGCCCAGGCAAAGGGATGCATAAGATTAAACATCATACCACCTATGCCACTGTTTTTCAGAAGAGTAGACAACCAAACTCTCAGAAAAGTCTGATATTCTAAGAAAAACAAAGCCCTTAAGTCTATCAGTTTTGTGTGGGTCGTGGAATGATCGGAAGGACAACACGAGTGAATTAGTGAAAACTGATATCTATGAGGTCAGCTTACTTCTGATTAGCCTCTATTTCCCTCAACGTTTAGACAATACCTGTCACCTTGTGGGTTAGATGTTACCTACATGTTGTCCTCATTGGTTGTAATTAGTTTCCTGGTTTTTATGAAAATAGCCATATTTCTTACCATTTGCTTTCTGGAACATGATTGTTTTTAAAAATCTGCACGTATTTGGCAGGATCCAATGTGCAAAATACTGTGGGGCTTTGAAAGAAATGGAGAGCAAAGTTAGCTTCTCCCAGATGTGCACATTTTTAGGTGTGCGTATATAACATCTCAGTAGACTAATGACCTTACTCACACGCATGGGACATTAGGATCATTTGTGCCTGCTCTGGGGGCCACACTCTAGGAACAGGAGCACGGTTGATGGGCATCTAAGGCATGGGTCGCCTGCACAGCTTTCCTGAGGGGCAGCTCCGGGCTGGGTGTGGACTCGGGCAGCCTGGCCCTGGAGCCTGGCTCTCCTCAGCACCAGACGGAGCCACAAGAGAAAAGGACATTTCGTGGGCAAGGAGGGCAGAGTAGAAGTCTAGGACTCTGAGTCCTGAAAGAACCGAGCTGAGCGTGTGATTCCGCCTGACCCTGGAGTCTGGCCCACGCAGCTGTGTCTCAGGGAACAGGAAGGTAGTAGAGGAGCAGGAGGGAGCTGCTCTTCCTTTCCTTCTTTCGCTCTTTCCTTCCCTTTAGCTGACGTGTGTTGTCTGTCTGCTCTGTGTCAGGCACTGCGCTAACCCGTTGTTAGTCTTCACTAATCTATGGTCAGAATAAAGCTCACCCTATCACAGTTACCGCTGCACCCACTTTGCACTGGGGCAAGTGTGGGCAAAGGATAGGCAGCGTTCCTGAAGCCGTGCAGTCACCAGGGGAAAGTCTGGGCTGCAGACGTGAGCGTGTCCATCCCCAAACCCATCGTCCACCAGGGTCCTCCGCCACCTTGCACAGGGAGAACTGGCAGTGCAGCGTTAAGGGAAATTCATCTTTGCTTCTAGCCGAAAAGAAAAATCCCATAAAGGCACGCAGATCTGAAAAGATTTTCAGCTCCCGTGGATGTGACGACAGACTGGTTGTGGCCTGTACAGCAGATTTCATTCCTTAGCGCCCATAGTGGCTTTGACCCCACAATGCCTGCTCAGTGACTCATTTCTCAGGACTGGCCTGGGGGCCAAGGGGGAAGGCTGTGCCCTCAGTGCACTAGAGGACGCCAGGAGCTAATTGGAGGAACCAGGAAGCCATGGCTGCTGTCCCTGGAGAGTCCACTCACCAGGAGAGAGTCGCTCTACCTGCAGCTTCCTTAGTTCCCACTCCTCACCTGTCGTCACCGCTCCCTCCTGATTCCAGGGCTCCGTGCCCTGCTGATATCCCTGTGGCTGTGGCTGTCAGTGACTGCGTCCTCGGGGAGTCCTGGGGGATGGAGGGAGAGGCTGAGTCCTCGATTCTTGTGAAGGACAGGAGCCTTGGGGATGCTGCCGGAAAGCCATGTGCTGCAGGGCCAGAGCCACCTCCACGGGAGGCAGTGGTCATGCGGACAGGGGCTGAAATTGGAGCTTAACTCTCCTCTTTGTCATTTCTCTGTCTTTCTGCCCCAGGATTCTTGGTGCTGCTGCTGTTGTCATTGGGACTTGCAGCCCAGAACCTTAGAGGTGAGTCTGCCCAGCCAGTCCCATTAGTGACATAAGCTGGGGCGTCCATGCTGGGGTCTGGGTCCTGTCACCCACAACGTGGGGAAAGGAGCCTTATTCTGCAAGCAAGGCTCAGAGATGGCCCTCTGGGGACAAGAGAAGCTCTTTCTTCTCCCCTAGATGTCCAGAGTTTTCTGAGCTCTTCTTCTGATGGGGTCGTCCCACTCTGCCCTCCTCTCCTCTACTCTTGGAACCCTAGCTGGCAGCTGACTTTCTCCGTTACATGGACTTTCTGACCGTGGTCCTTGTCCCATAGCCTCCGCCTCCGCAGCCTCTGCCCCTCCAGGCTGTGCTCCCTGGTGCCCTCGGAACTCCGTATGTGTCAGTGCCACCACCTGTCGCTGCCATCCGGGATTCAGCTCCTGGTCTGGGGAGATCATCACCAGCCCCGTGGACAGTTGTGATGGTACAGTAGGGTCTTGGGGTGGTGAGGACACTTGGGGATGTTGGGGGAGACTGTGGGGCATCCAGAGTCCTCAGCCCTGAGAGCAGCACAGAAGCACGTTGTCAGGGATGAGAGAGGAGACAGGCAGGGGAAGTGTGAGGGACGTGGGCACCTGCTTTCACGGTCAGTAGGGAGAGTGTCGCGAGCTCACACAGGGCAGCTGGGCTCCGAGGGCTCCGAGTGCTGCTCTGCCCCTGACTGGCTCTCCGACATTTGGGAAATTAGCTCTCCTCTCAGTTTGCTTGTCTGTGAGTTGGGGATAATCACTGCACCTGCCCCAGGTGGATGGTGTGAGATTTAACATTTCTCTGTGGGAAGAACAGGGAAAGACTAGTACACAGCGAATTGTCAACAAATGACAGCTATCATCATTGCTACTGATGTTATCATTGTGCTTATTCTAATAATACAAAGAAAGGGGAGAAATAATGGAAGCAGCAGGAGGAAAGACACAGCCCAGGCCTGGGAGCTCAGGCCCTCCTACCAGCCAGAGCTCGCCAGGAACCCAGCTCACGACCACGGTCTCCCACCTCCTGCTCACAGCAGCCCCGTGAGGCAGGCAGAGCTTGGCTTGTGGTTTAAATGATCAGATTTGGTGGAAAGAGATCGAGTGACTTTTCCAAAGTCCTACAACTAATCATGTGGTCGAATCGAATTCCAGGTGTAAAACGAAGCAGTTTTCCTTCTTCAACAATACAGGGTTATAAAAGAACATTGTTCTATTTAAAAATAGTTCAGATGGTAAATTTTGTGTTGTGCATTTTACCATGATTTTTAAAATTGGGAAAAGAAGAAAATTATACTGTTTTACACTAGGAAATACTCCTCATTGACTCAGAATCGTCTTGGATGTGTATTTATTGATATTGATGGTAAAAGATTTCTTATATGTTTGAAAAAATGAGAGAAAATACCCTTAAAAGTTTCACTAGTCTGTGGAGTGGATTATGTATAATTTTCTTTGTTTCCTAGTATACGTGTGTTATTTAATATTTGGGGGAAAGTAAGTTTTGTCAGGTGGAAAAAGCCGATGCTGCTGTGACAATGGCCCAGCCATCCACGACCCTGGCGGTGTTCCTAAAGGCTCCTCTGTGTGTGCGTGTGTGTCTCATGGAGATTTCTAGACAGGTGACCATGGACAGGAGACCCTGCTGCTAATGCCCCCGGATCCCGGCGCCTGTCTGGGAGGGCGCCTGTCAGGTGGAGAGGTCCCATCCTCGTGTATCCCCACCATCCCTTGCACCTCATTCTCAGTGGTCCCACACTTGACTTCACACCCTCCCGTCAACCTTGGGAAGAGATGTCCAGCCATTGCCGCCATCATAGAACAGAGGAGGGAAGCCCCATTGCCAGGTGGGGGCTGAACACAAATCCCTCAGGCGTGTGTCCCTCCTGCATCCTGTCCTATCCTGGTGCTGACACCCGCAGCCTGGGTCTGGGCCTTAGAAGGGAAGTCTGCAGGTGCAGAGAAGAGAGCTCCGATCTGAGGGAGACCAGCCGTCTGCCTCACTCACCATGACACTGTGAGTCCTCTCAGGCACTGAAGTCTCTGGTCCCCTCCTTGGATGCACATGGGCCACCATCTTGCCCTGCATGTTGATTCATTTTTGTGTCTGTGGTTCTTACTAAGCTGATGCTATTTTCAGTTATACTGTGCAGCCCCTGCTCTGTGGGCCCTGAGCTGCTCAAAGGGGATGTGGTTCATGGGCATCTTTCCTCTCATGATGGGAGAACAAGGAGAGAGAAGATGCCAGAAGACACCCCGATGACTCAGCCGTGAGCGGCTTGTGCTGCTTCCTCATTTCACATCCACCACAGGCTTTGATAAGGGGAGACTTCCCTCAGGGGTGGAAACGGCAAGACTCCCCTGGAGACATCCTGGGGCATCTGGGAAAGACCTGATCTGGGAGCTGGGGGAGTGCCTGATGGGGAGTGTGGGTGCACTTGGGCCACTGTGAGTAAAGGGGAACGGAAGCCAGCGCTGGGCAGGCTCCTGACCACCTGGCTTTATCCCCAGGTGTGAATGATGAGCGTGGCCCTGGACAGCCCCTACTATGGCTCCATCCCCTTCCTCGGCATCGAGAGTGGCCTTCAATGCCACTGTCACCCTGACTGGAGTGCACTCCCAGGTCCCTGATGGTGCTGAGAGCACCCCAGGGGAGGGTCCGGAGCTGAGTCAGTGCCTCCGTCTACCCCTCCAGCTATGGAGAGGGGTGCACACCTCCTTCCAGCCCTTGTCATGGGACAGCAGAGTTTCTGAATCTAGGTGCCTTCAGGCCCAGCCAGAGAACAGAGATGAGCAGACAATTAGCAGAATTTCTGGAGCAGATGCCTCCAGCCCAGCCGTGTCCCAGGGGTGCCAACCGGGAGCTGAGTTCTGTGCTGTCCCAGTGGCTGGGTCAGCCTGGGGCCAGGGTCTCTGATCTCTGGGAACTCTCACCTTTGGGAGGTAACCCTTTGTCCTGTTGTGTTCCAGACATCGACGAATGTGGACCACCCTTGGCGGTGTCCTGTGGAACATTCGCGGATTGCCAGAATGTGGATGGGAGCTACTACTGCTCATGTAGCCCAGGATATGGGCTCGTTTCTGGGGCAACAACGTTCAGAAACGAGAGTGAGAACACATGTCAAGGTAAGAACCACCCGCGTCTGCCATCCCCTCGTCCATGAGGTTTGGGTTCATTTGCGCCACTTTCTCCAGGTAACAGAGGGCCGTCTTGGCACCGACCTAGTCACTCACCCTCTTTGAACCCCAAGGCTCAGAAACTTCCACAGAGGGACACTTCTGCAATTTTGGAATGTGGTCCTTGCCCTCCAGGCATCTTATTTTCATGAAACAAAAAAGAGGGTTGGCATTGAGAGAACTCACAGGCTCACAGTGTCTTGGTACCAGCACAAGATCCATCCTCTTCAGTCACTGCCAGAAGCCCACAGGGGCTCGGCCACACCTGGAGCACCCTCAGATCCCCAGGCCATGATGGATCCAGGCGCCCCGTCCAGAAACACGAGAGGGGGGAGCTTCAAGGGCAGGTCCACATTCCCCGGCTGGCTCTGTCCCTGGCCAACATCCCCACCTGGTGAAGACGTCTCCTGCCACCTGACCCGACTGCTCTGCCTCCATCGAATTCTCTGAACAAGGGTCTGCCCGGACCCTCTCCAGTAATTTCAGCTCATGGGCCCATGGGCAACGCGGATGACCGGGACCCGGGGGAAGCAGGGTCAGAGGTGGACAGCATGACATGGAAACCCCCCACACAAACCCAGAGAATCGGGTGAACAGAAGAGCTCCTGTCTGGACCAAATGGCAAGAGAGGACATTGTCATGGACCATCACCTCAGGCTGACCCTCTCCCAAGGGGTCAAGCCCGGCCTCATGTCAACCTGGACCACTTGGGCCCAGAAGATGGAGGCTGAAACAACCCCACGGGGCCCACAGTCTGCATCTCTTGGGGGAGACTGAGGGCTGAGAACACAGAAACCTCTGCCACCCCTCGCTCATCAGCACCTGCTCCCCTTCCAGCCACCAGCCCTCGCCCACCACTGGCCTTGATCTGATGTGAATCTCCCCACTTCTGTCAGTCCAGAGGATGTCTTCATGGGAATCAGGAAAAGGCACCTTCACAGCCCCAAGGCTTCCAGGCCGGCCGTCAGCCCCACTGTCCACCCAGCCTGGCGCCCGCTGTCTGGGTCGCCCTGGACTGTCCAGCACCATCTCCACTCTCCCTTCTGCTGCCGAATGCCTCCTTCTGCAGCGGCCTGGCTCAGGGGTGGCTCATGGTCCATTTCCACGGAGCTGGAGTCTCAGAGTGAGCATGGATGGAGAACACTGTCCTGCCAGGCTCACGGGGATTCCAAGGAGAACTCAGCAAAGGCCATCACTGGGTCCAGGATGGTGCTGCTCGGGGAACGCAGCATTTCCCTGCTCTCGATCCCAGGGAGGCCCACCTGGCCATTGACCACATCCTCAGACGCAGGTGGCCTTGCTGTCCCCACCCCGGCTGGAAGCTGCCCAGGGAGGCTGAGAGAGTCAGAGCTGGGGACAGGGAGGACTCAGGCCACCTCCAGCCACTTCTGGACATCAGTGCATCCAGGCCACCACAGCCACCCACAGGCCTCCACGTGAATGAGAAAGGGTGCCCACTCACCAGGGAACGGACAGTGGGGCCTTCCAGATGCTTCTCTGCCAGGAAATATGGCTGCCTCCCAGCCCCGAGGGCTGCCCACGGCTACAGGCCGCGTCACCTCTCCTTCCCCCTGCAGACGTGGACGAATGTCAGCAGAAACCCAGAATCTGTAAAGGCCGCAGTGTCTGCATCAACACCCTGGGCAGCTACACCTGCACGTGCCCGCCCGGCTTGGAGCTCAACCCAAAGGACCCGAATCTGTGCACAGGTAGAGCCCCGGGGAGACACCGAGGCTGGATGCACTGGGAAGGAGCCGAGGCGGGTCCTGCAGCCCAAAGAGGAGCAGATCCTCAGGCCCTATGAAGACACCCGCTGAGCCTGCCCAGGGCCCCGCCTCCCTGAAAGTCCCCCACAGAGCAGGGAGGTGGCCGGGCCTCTGAGCCTGGGTCCCCTATGGATCCCCCCTGTCCCTGAGAGCACCCCCAGATCTCGCCCCTTCCACATGTGTCACCTGGGAGCAGAGGGAGGTGCCAGTTCTGAGAATGAGAATCTGGGTCCAGGCCTAGGAGGAAGTGGGTAAGAGCCCTGATCGGGAAGTCCAGCTGCCATGACTAGTTTCCCTCTTTCCCTCAGTTTTCTCCTGAAAACTGGGGATGTTGTCCCTGCTGAGAGCATCCTGAAGAAGCTGACATAACGAGGCTTTTCAGGAACGTGGTGTCGTCAGTGCTGCCCGGGGAGATGGGGTGGGGCAGGGCCAGCCCTCTGGGCTCTGGTCCAATAAGGGCAGGGGTGCCGCCACCCACCCACCCGCGGCACGTGTGTAGCTATAGTGCCTTAGCCTCCCTGGCTGGAGCCCCTCGCAGCTCCCCCACAGTGCATCCCGCACCATGTGTGAAGGGACTCCATCCGTCGGGGTCAAACTTGCACACACATGGTTCTGCCCTGTCACCCTGCAGGGGCCTCTGGGCTTCTGGTGTGTTTAGTGGAAAATGCTGCCACACAGTTGTGTCCCGACAGGGTGGGTGGCTGGAAAGCGGGGCATGGGGGTGTCTTCAATGTGAGGTGCTAAGGAATTTGAGAGCCGGGGCAGTGAGGGGGGTGCAGTGAGTGGAGGGCAGGGCCTGACCCTCTGGCTTTGTCCTGAGATGTGAACGAATGTGCCTCGGGGCACAATCCCTGCCACAGCTCCACCCACTGTCTCAACATCGTGGGCGGCTACAAGTGCCACTGCTACCCTGGCTGGAAGCCGGTTCCTGGGTCCCCCGAAGGCCCAGACAGCACCATCTGTGCAGGTCGAGAGCCCGGCGGCTGCACTCCTGGGGACCCCCACTCAGAACAGCTGCTCACATACTCGATGGCTCCCACGCGGACCCAGCAGCATGAAGGCTGGGGGCGGCTGCTGGGCCAGGCGCTAAGCCTTTTGAGACCAAATGGGAAAAGATCTGGGGGTCCTGCAGAAGGAGCTGGGGTACCACGGGGAAGGGTCACGGGACCCCAGGCAGCAGCTGATTACTAACTGGGATGAAGGTTCCCACTATTTCACAGCCTGCACATCCGTCTGGCTCACCTGTTGTGTCACCTCTGCACTCCCCATGACCTCTGGTCACCACTTGGGTGTGCCCTCACCTGGTGGCATCACCTCCAGCCCAGGGGCTGAGGGGACGCAAATAGAGAGAAGGGGGTGGGGCGTGGAGGGGAGAGGGGCCTCCTCCAGGCTGTGGCCTGGCCTGACCCCGTCTTCCTGTCCCCAGATGTTGACGAGTGCAGCTCCGGGTGGCACCCATGTCACAGCTCCACCGTCTGCGTCAACACCGTGGGCTCATATAGGGGCCGCTGCCACCGAGGGTGGACACCCCTGCCGGGGCTCCGGGACAACCAAAACACCACCGTGTGCGAAGGTACCTGATCTCACACGACCCCAGACTCCACCTTAACAAACAGAGACCCTCTCAGCCCTAATGAACCCCTGTCTGTCCCCTGCAGAGGTGTCCTTCCCCATCTGGACTCCGCCCCCAGGAATCCAGAGCCAGGTGAGTGGCTCCAGCAGGGACCGGGAGGCAGGAATCTCCCTGTGCAGCCCACTCTGTCCGCCTGTTTTCCCTAAGCTTCTCAGCCACTCTCGAGGCTTCCTGACACCCTCTGCTCCCCTCCCCCCAGCATCTCTCCCACTTCTTTGAAAGAATCCGGGATCTGCACAGACGCTTCCAGTCAGCCTCGGCCCAGGACACCTTCAAGGTAGGGGCAGGACCCACAGGAGACAAGGTGGAGTCACCCCTTCCCCACAGAGGCCTGGGAAAGCTTTGGTTCGGGAGGAGCCGGACCCCACCATGGTGGTGCCCTGCTCTGAGGCCCCGGTCCTCCCGAGTGTGTGGCGACAGCCCCCAGCGTGTGTCTGTACTCACTGTGAGACGCCCACGTGCAGCTATTGACACCTTCCCTCTTGCTTTCCTGGACTTTGGGTTGACGTCACCCTTGGCATTCACCAACAGGATGACCTCTGAGTGGCTGGATTCTGGGAAAAAAGACACAGGGAATCCCATCCAGTGCCACGTTTATTCCCAAATAGTCTCTAGGGTCTGTTCTTTGAGCTAAGTGGGCAGGGTCTTCATGCAGACCCTCTGCTCATGGCCCACTGGCTCTGTGTTCCTATCCTCCAGGATCTCATGCATGAAGTGGATGATCTGCTGGAGACCCCAGGGGACCTGGAGACCCTGCCCCGCTCAGAGCAGCACTGTGTGGCCGCTAACCTGCTCTTTGGCCTGGAGGATGTCCTGAGAGGGCTGAGCAAGGCCCTGTCCAATGGGTCATTGACCTTCAATTCACCTGCAGGCACAGGCAAGTACCCGAGTCTGCCCCGGGATCCTGCTCTGCCCGTCCTCCGCCTCGTTCCTCCCCTACCTCACTGGAGCCGGTGACCATGCTTGCATCTCAGTGTTACTCATAAACAAATTAGAATGAAAGGTTAAAAGAAATGAAGAAAAACTATAAATAATAGGCATTTTCATCATAATATAAATTACCAGAAGAGGATGATTTGAAGTTAATTTAATGAATTTCACATAAAATAGGAATGGCTTCAAAAGAAAACATTATTAAATGTGGACAATATTAATTTAATATTATTTGATATTGAAGTATGATTTGTTTTATTGAGGTTAAATTCACATAAAATAAAATTCACCATTTGTACCAAAGTGTAAAATTCAGTGGCATTTGGTACATTCATGGAGTTGTACAGCCATCACCTCTATTTCTGAAATAGCTTCATCGCCCCGGAAGTAAACCCTGCAGCCACTAAGCAGTTGCTCCTCATTCCTCCCTCCCCCAGCCCCCAGCAACCACGAATCTGTTTTCCGTCCCTGTGGATTAGCCTATCGTGGACATTTCATGCACATAGAATCCTACAACATGTGACCTTTTAGTCTAGCTTCTTTCACCCAGCATAGTATTTTCGAGGTTCATCCATGTATTAGCATGTGTCAGTATTTCTTTCCTTTTTATGGTTGAATAATATTCCCATATAAGTATATACCTCTCTGTTTATCCATTCATCCATTGATGAACAGTTGGGTTGATCCACCTTTTGACCATTGTAAGTGGTGTTACTCTGAATACTGGTGTACAAGTTTTTGTTTGAATACCAGTTTTCAGTTCTTTGGGGTACATACTTAGGAGTGGAATTGCTGAGTGATATAGAAATTCCATGCTCAACATTTGGGGAACCACCAAATTATTTTTCCAAGATGGCTGCACCACTTTCTGTTCCCACCAGTGAAGTACAAGGGTTCCAATCTCCTCATCCTCAGAGACATTTGTTACCTCCATTTTGTTTTTTCATCACTGACTTTTAGTGTCTGTGAGGTGATTTGTCATTCTGGATATGATTTGCATTTTCCTGATGACTTACCACATTTACCATCTTTTCATGCATTGGTTGAATATTTGTGTCTGTTTTTTGGTGAAATGTTACTGAAGTCCTTTGCCCATTTTTAAATTTGGTTGTTTGGCTTTTGGTTGTTGAGTTGTAAGAGTTCTCTGTGTATTCTGAAGGTAGACCCTATGTGATTTCAAATGTTCTCCCTTCCCATAGGTTGTCTTTTACTTTCTTCAAGTTCTTTTCCTGTCAATGAACAGATGCTTCAATTTTGATGAAGTCCATTTTATCTGTTTTTTCTCTTGTTGCTTGTGCATTTGGTGTCCTATCTAAGAGTCCATTCCAAATTCAAAGTCATGGAGATTTACCTCTATATTTTATCCTCACTGTTCTGATATTAGCGCTGAAATTTAGGTCTCTGGTCCATTTTGAATTAATTTTTGTGTATCGTGTGAGGTAGGTGTCCAGCTCCCTTCTTTGCTTGTGGATATCTGGATGTCCCAGCATCGTTTGTGGAAGAGACTATTTGTTCTCCATTGAAGGGTCTCGGCATTCCTTGTTGAAAATCAACTAACCGTAGATATATGGGCTGATCTCTGGACTCGCAATTCTATTTTGTTGTCCTATCTGTCTATTCTCACGCCAGCACCATAGCGTGTTGATTACCATAGGTTAGTACTAAGTTTGAAATCAGAAGGTGTGAGTGCTCCAAATTTGTTTTTCATTTTCAAGATTGTTTTGGGTCTTTGGGCCTCTTGCAATGCCATATGAATTTTAGGATTAGCGTTTCCATTTCTACAAAAAATAATAAATGTTGTTGCATATTGATTGTATTGCACTGAATTTGTGGGTCATTTTGGGGAGTATTGTCATCTTAACAATATTAAGTTCCGAATCATGAACAAAGGATGTCTTTCCATTTATTTGGGGTTTTTAATTTCTTTCACCAATGTTTTAGAGTCTTCTGTGTACGTATCTTGAGTCTCTTTGGATAAATTATTCCTAATATTCACTGAAGATGTTTTCATCTGTGTCCATAAGAGGTGTGTCCGTAGTTTTCTTTTATTGCAACGTCTTTCTCTGGGTTTGTTTTCAGGGTCGTGGTGGCCTTCTAGGGTTATTTAGGTAGTGTTCCTTCCTCTTCTATTTTATAGAGGAGTTTACGAAGGATTCCTGTTAATTCTTCCTTGAATGGTGGGTAGAATTCACCAGTGAAGCTGTCTGGTCTGATCTTTTCATTTTTGGAATTTTTTTGATTACTGATTAAATCTCTTTACGTCTTTATATGGCTGTTCATACTTTTTTATTCTTCAGTCACTTTTGTAGTTTATGTCTCTAGGAATGTGTCCATTTCATCCAGGTTACCTAATTCATTATTGAATAATTACTCATAGTTTTTGTTATAATCCTATGTAAATTCAGATGATATACCTATATAACCATTATTATTTTTACTAAATATTAGATGCAATATTATAATATATATAAAATAATGGTTTTGTTTGGTACAAAAATAATAGCATTACACATAATATTGGCATATACATACATATATGTATGAAATAATGGTATTGTATCAACCACTGCAGGCACAATTACTAATCTAAGTCCCTATGTGCCTTGCACGACTCTCAGAGCTGACCCTGGAGGTGCTGGAGCAGGGAGACAGGAGTATCTCCTTGAGTCAGAATCAGGCAAAGATGCTGCTGAACTGGGAGACGGTGCAGGGATCTGCTGACTCAGGTAAAGGCTGAGATGGGGAGAAGGCCACTGAGGCTTAACAGCGGGACAAGTGTCCAGGGATGGGACAAATAGAGGATTAAATGTTAAAGGGAAGTAATCGGGTATGGAGAGGCCAGAAGGAGAAAGTCCCTCTGAAGAAGGAGGGGTCCTGTTGGGGACACCAAGATGTCAACCTTGCCCTCGTCCTTCAGGCCCTTCTGTGGTGGGCCTTGTCTCCACCCCAGGGATGGGAAAGCTGCTGGCTGAGGTGCCCCTGGTCCTGGACCCTGAGAAGCGGGAAGTTGTATGGGAGACACACAAGGACTTGCTGCAGGAAGTCACCCATGTCCTGCTCTCAGATGTCATCACTGCCTTTTTGAGCAACAGGGACACTCAGAACCTCAGCTCCCCAGTCACCTTCATCTTTAACCATGTGAGTCCAGGTGGGAGGGGGCTGTGGGTGTGGAAGAGGCCTGAGTCCTGGGCGCAGCCTTGGGGTTCAGGTGGGGTCCCCATGGGTGCATTATTTACCCAGGAAAGCCCTTTATGAGCCAGGTTCGGAAGCACCAACACTACCAGCTCACATTTACTCCCTGATCCTGCAGTCAGTGACCCCTCGGCCAAGGAAGAAGGTGCTCTGCATCTTCTGGGAGCACAGCGGGAATGGAAGTGGTCATTGGGCCACCACAGGCTGCACGATGGTGGGCACCAGAGACACCAGCACCACCTGCCGGTGTACCCACCTCAGCAGCTTTGCCGTCCTCATGGCCCACTACAATTTGCAGGTGAGGGCCCTGAGAGGGGCTGCGTTCAAAGTCTATCACACTGTAACCAATTCCCACAGATGCAGCAGCATAAGGACCCACAGATGTGTCACCCCCAGTCTGTGCAGGTCAGCAGTCCCGCATGGTGCAGCTGGGCTGTCTGTCGGCATCTTACAGGTCTTATGAGCCTCTCCTCTGAACCCTGGTGTCCTCCTCTAAGCCCTGTGGTTGTTGGCAGAATTCAGTTCCTTGCGGTCATAGGACTGAGGTCCCACTTTCTTGCTACCTGGCAGTGGGGGACCATGCTCAGCACCTGGGGGCTACCTGCATTCCTTCTCCCGTGGTCCTCTCATAGGTTCTCTCACAAGGTGTCAGCATGCCTATCTGGAGGCCAGCAGCTGAAGCTCCCTCACATCAAAACTCTCTGACACTTTGAGTGTTTTTCTCCCTGAACAGCCTGAATCTTTCAGGGGCTCACCTGGTTAGACCAGGCTCAGCCAGGATAAACTCCTTCTCTTCAAGTCAGTTGATGTAGGACCTGATGTGGGACCTCCATCTGCCATATCCCTTCACAGCAGCACTCGGATTGGCTTTTGACTGGAAACCTGGAAGAAGGGGTGTGTCACCTGGGGGCAGGGATATGGTTGCCAAATTAGACCTCTGCTCACCTCAGGGGTCTCTGGTGCAGCAGTGCTCAGTGGCTGCAGAAGGTCGACTTGGCAGAGGGCAGAGGGCACCAGGGGAGCCAGTGAGAACAGGTGGGTCAGGGGCCGTGTTGGCCTCCTCCCCTGACAGCTGGTGAGTTCCTCTAGGTCACCAAAACCAGAGACTCACTCAGGTGACCTCTAAAGGGAAAAAAGCCCTTGTGAGAGGCAGGGCTTCGTCCAGGCTCTGAATCAATCAGTTCACAATCCCATAGTGTCCTAAAGTTCTGAACCTGTAGGTACTTAGTCAAACAGCACAAGTTTACCTGGCTCCTCCATTCCTAATTTTTCTGTGCCTAAAAATAAAGAAAAATGGTGGAAGGGCCATTACCCCAGAGCAGGAAGGAGTGACTGTGGTTTCCTCTTTGCTGGGTCCCAGGAGGAGGATCCCATGCTGGATGTGATCACCCACGTGGGGCAGAGCCTCTCTCTGCTGTGCCTCCTCCTGGGAGCCCTCACCTTCCTGCTGTGCAGAGCCATCCAGAACACCAGCACCTCTCTGCACCTGCAGCTCTCGCTCTGCCTCTTCCTGGCCCACCTCCTCTTCCTCACGGCCATGGACCGAACAGAGATCCAGGTACTGACCCTGTCACAGTGGACCCTCTGGCCTGCCCCAGGGGGTGCTGAGTCCATGGAGCCATGCTACACTGGATGCCTTAATGAAATGATCTTGGGTCCCAGGGAAGGTTAGGGGGTGAGTGACCAATGTCACATTGACTGGTGCAACTAGACGACAAACCCTCTCTGACCGCTCCTTCATACGCATCAGACTTCTCCCCAATGGCAAGGCACGGGAGAGGTCCTGGGGCCATACTCCACCCCGACAGTCCCTCCTGGTGAGGCCTCGCTCCTCCCCCAGGTGCTGTGCGCCGTCATCGCGGGCGCCTTACACTATCTCTACCTGGCCTCCTTCACCTGGATGCTGCTGGCAGGCCTGCACCTCTTCCTCACTGCACGCAACCTGACGGTGGTCAGCTACTCCAGTGTGAGCAGGTTCATGAAGAAGCTCATGTTCCCTGTGGGCTACGGAGTCCCGGCCGTGATCGTGGCCGTTTCTGCAGCATCCAGGCCTCGTCTCTATGGAACACCCACCCGGTAAATGCACTTTCCCGTTTGTCCTTCTCTTCTCCAGCACAACCACGGCCATCATGGAACCAACACAACACTTTAATTTTACCAGGATATGATAGGCAGGTAAAAAGTCAGTAACCACTCCAAAGACATTTCCTGGTTTCACGATTGCGTTCATTGAAGGGACTGTTTTAATTCCTTAAGATTTAATCCTTTTAAATGCTAATTATATTATGTTAATAATTCTATATTTATGTAATATTTATGTTTTATATTAACTATACACTAATATAATATTGATGATATGTTAATAATTATGAATTAATATAGTTAAAATATACGATGTGACTCGTGTTGACGTTTTAGATTTTATTACATTAAATATTAATTTTATGTTATTTTAATGACTATATTATACTAACGGCTATCATATGTAATATTAATTGCATCTTATATATTAGTGTATGTATATTAATATAATACCCATTGCATTAGTTTTGGAGACTGTTTTAAATCTTCTAGAAAGCGAAATTAAAGTGAAGGCGTGGCATTGGTTTGTGTAATCCACTTCTCTCTCCTAATTAAAAAAAGGGAGATAATTTAGACAATGAAATCATTATGACGAGAGCTAAGATTTGTCAATCACTTCTGTAGAGCAGACTTTGTTCTAAATATTTTTCATGTATATCAGATCAAATCATCCTCCCCACAACCTTCTGAGGTAGAAACAAGTAATATGCCGGTATTACAGATGACAAAACTGAGGCACAAAGAGATTAACTAACACGGCCGAGATCTCAGAGTTGGCTGGTGGCAGAGTTGGGATCAAATCCAGTGTCACTCACAGTGCAGTCCTACACTGATAAAATTAATGTTCATCTGCATCGGACGAGCCCTGGCCAGCTAGCCTTCCTAGATAACTTAGGATAAAAGCGAACTCCATCTGTAAAGGGCCAGACGGTAAATACTTTTGGCTTGTGGGCCATCCCATCCCTGTTGCAAATACTCACCTCTGTCCTTGTAGCACAAAAGCAGCCACAGACGATACATAAGGGAACGAGTGTGACTGTGTCCCAGTACAGCACATTCACAAGATCAGTTGGCAGCCCACCTGGCACAGGCTGCAGTCTCCTGCCCAGCCTCAGTAGCTTTCTCTTCCCTTCTCCCTGATGGAGCCACCTCTCCATGCTCCTCCCACCTCCCATCTCATTCACAATTCCCCTCACCTGGGATCAAATTCCAGTCCTGTCACTTGCATCAGTGTGGCCTTGAGTGACTGCCTCTGTTTCCTTAAGCCTCAGATGCCTGACCCGTCAGGAATAAAGGCATTATGCACGCGAGCCCCGCCTTAGTGCTGTGTCAGGCTTACTGTTACTTCTTCTTCTTTTTTTTTTTTGCTCTCGTCTTTGGTGTCCCCAGTTTTTTCGCCTTGTCTCTACCTACTCAGCTTTCTTATCTCAGTGTAAACACAATTCATTTCTCTCAGGGAACCCTTCACAACTATCTGAATCTGTCACACCCCAGCCCAGGTGAAGGTTCCAGCTACACATGCTCATACTCCTCATACTATGATCATAAAACTCGTCATCTTGTTTGCTTCTCCTGCCTGACTGTTGACATTCCACCTGGCTGGACCTCCCAGAGGACTGAGAACAGTCTATCTTAGTCACGACTGGGGCTTCAGAGCCATGCACAGATCCTGGTAGAAAGGAGACACTCGATATTTGTCATCTAAACCATCAATTAATTGATTGGTTGATATTTTTACTTTTAAAAGTTTGTATTTTTTTCTGCCAGCATTTCTGGGAGCCAAGACTTGAAAGAAGTTTTTAAAAGGAATTTATTTTTTAAAAAACCACTTTGTTAAGGTATGATAGACATGTAAATAGATGCACATGTTTGACGTATAGCTCCTGATGTGTGTGGGGATATGCATACGCCTGTGAAACCATCACGACCATCAAAAGTATATACAAAATTCAGTTATGCAAGATGAAAAGATCAGGAGACCTACTAAAGAGCACATGCGTATAGCTAATAATATTGTGCTGTACACTTAAAATTTACTAAGAGGGTATGTCTTACATTAAATGTTTTTACCAAAGAAAAGCAATAATAATAATAATATTAATTAAAAAAAATAGACAGAGAAAGACAAACACTGCATGATTTCACTCATATGTGGAAGATAACAAATACATGGATAAAGAGAACAGATTAGCGGTTACCAGTGGGGAAGGGGAGTGGAGGTTGGGAGAAAGGGTAAAGGGGTGCATATGTGTGGTGATGGATAAACGGTAGACTACTGGTGGTGAGCATGATGCAGTGTATCCAGAAATTGATCAGTAATAACGTACACCCGAAATTACACAGTTATCAACCATAATGATCTCAATAAAATTACTTGAAATAATAATAATGATAATAATAAAGGAGGCAAGAGGGCTTGCCTCGTGGCATAGTGGTTGAGTGCAGCATGCTCCACTTTAGTGGCCCAAGTTTGCAGGTTCAGATCCTGGGCATGGACCTACACCACTTGTCAGCCATGCTGTAGCCGTGACTCACATATGAAAGAGAGGAAGATTGGCACAGATGTTAGCTCAGGGACAATCTTCCTCAGCAAAAATAATAGTAATTATAATAATAAAGGAAGCAGGAAGAAACTTTGGGAGGTGAGGGATATGTTTATTTACCAATTCTTTATCCACAAAGACCAATATATTGTTTTTGTTTCCTGAGGAAGATTCGCCCTGAGCTAACATCTGTCACCAATCTTCCCCTTTTTGCTTGAAGGATATTGGCCCTGAGCTAACATCTGTGCCAATCTTCCTCTATTTTATATGTCGTTGCCACCATAGCATGGCTGATGAGTGTGTAGGTCCGCACCCAGGAACTGAACCCAAGCAGCCGAAGCAGAGTGCACCAAATTTAACCACCAGAACACCAAGCTGCTCCCATCACAAAGACCAATATATTCTTGAATCTCTTTCTTAGATGCTGGCTCAACACAGACAAAGGGTTTATATGGGCCTTCCTTGGCCCCGTCTGCACCATCTTCTCTGTGAGTAATGGATCACATCAGAGCCTCCTACCTGCCCAGCTGAGGGCTATTCAAAGTCAGGTGTATAAGGAGGGTTACAGGCAGGGTGAGCAGTCATTCCAGTTTGCCCAGGACTGAAGGGGCTCCCACGAGATAGGAATTTCAGTTTTAAAACCAGGACTGAAGTGTTTCCTGAGACATGAGATTTCAGGGCTAAAACCAGAAATTCCCCTGCAAACTGGGGCGAGTCGGTCACCCAAGTTACAAGACAATGATGTGCCTGCGTCACTGGGTGTTGGGTCTGGTTTTCTAGGACTGCTGTGAAATACAAATGCTCTTGCTGCTGGGTTAGGTGTTGGATGAGCTAGGAGGAAGGCTGAGCAGATGTGCAATGCATTTACTATGCCTTGTGGGCATATTCATCTGCAGATCAACTTGGCTTTCTTTCTGATGACCTTCTGGATTGTGAAAAACAAGCTCTCCTCACTCAACAGTGACGTGTCCACCCTCAAGAACACGAGGTGAGGGTGCAGCAGAGGCTGCGCACCATCCCCCATACAAAGCATGGTCCAGGGGCAAGGCCATATGGTCCCAAGCTCCCAATGTCCTTCACCCAGATTCTGAGGGGACTGGAGGAGAGAGGTGCACCCAGCCGCCTTGGAAGTCAGCTCAGATACAGTACTTTGCTGCTGACACCCAAGCCAAAAGCCTTGTGTCCATCCGTAACCCCAGCATGAAGCACCTAAGCTACATAGAGAACTGACTTTGTTCTGATAAACGGGGATTACTTTCCTGGCTCAATGAAAAAGGGCCTAAGAACATTCATATCTTTATAACACGCTTAGGAAATCACACAGCTGTTCCCAGAGCCCAGCATGCCCTTTCCTGCCCACACCTCCATGCGTGCTCTTCCTGAAGCCCTCTCCCACTCTCCCACCAGCTGAAAGCAGGTTCATTTGCCACTTATTACATCTTCTAAAGGTTTGGGGATGTCCTTTGCTTTCCTCAACTTTGCACAGAATAGATGGCCTCTATTATGAGCAAAGGAGGCTCTGGGTCAGTCCATGGAGAAGGTGAGGATGGGAACAGTGCTGGATGGACCTGGGGAGAAGTACCTTGCACTTCACAAATTTATAAATGACCATTTGTTTTTGTCCTTCCACTAGACTGTAAGGTCTGTGAAAACAGAAATCTTATCTTTGTTGTTGTTAATGCCCAGGCCCACACCCAGAGTTGGGTGCACAGAGTGACCTCAGCACTGTAGGTTGAGTGAAATTAGGGATCTTCATGAAACATCATGATATTTTGGAAATCCACATTATGCGATGTCACTACCATCTTAGTCTAATTCAAAATGCCATCCTGGACAAAGATAGTATTTCTTTTTGGGGAATCATGGCCAGTCAGATCTAAGTTGATCACAACTCAGAGGCATTCATGGAGTACAGATGAAAATGACCTTGGTTTTGTTGCTCTCTGTGCATCACAAGCCTCCTTTCTTCTCCTCTCCAGGAGGCTGACATTTAAAGCTACAGCTCAGCTCTTCATCTTGGGCTGCACGTGGTGTCTGGGAATCCTGCAGGTGGGACCAGCTGCCCGGGTCATGGCCTACCTCTTCACCATCATCAACAGCCTGCAGGGCGTCTTCATCTTCCTGGTGCACTGCCTCCTCAGCCAGCAGGTACCACTGTGTGACACCCACTCAGGATTCTGCCCATCCTCTCTCCTCCCAGTGAGCTGACCCAGAGTCTGCTTTGCCTCTGCACGTCCAGCAGCAGTACAGGAAATGGTTCAAAGGGGTCACGAAAACCAAGGCCGAGTCTGAGAAGTACAAGCTCTCCAGCAGGGCTGTGTCTGATGCCTCCAAACACAGTGTGGTAAGGGCACGCATTGCTCCCAGAGCACTTCACTAACAGATCTGCTTGAGCAGCACATGCCTACCACACCGGGCAACCTGGGTATATAGGAGGTGATGCCCTAGGATGGCTCACACGTGGTTTACTCCTGGACTCACTCAAGGCACTCCCCTGTCATGAAAGGAGCTCTTCCTCTGCTTTCACTCACTGTGTTTCTATGCTCACCTTGACCCTTGCACATGGCCATCTTATTCTCCACTCGTGTGGAGCACCCACTTTCTGAGAGATGGTGCATGTGCTTTTTAATTTTCCTTGAGAAGAAGATAGAAAACACTTACTCACAAGCAGAGAAAGATGCTATAGTATGCTCTACGAGCAGGAACTAATGATCTGAAGCAGTGATGCACGAGCTGCTCAGAGTCACAGCACCATTCTTTCTCCCAAGTCATTCCAGGCTACCCCTATATCTGAAGGACAATAAACAGATGGTATGTATGGTCATAAAAGGAAGGTGAAATCAGCATTAAGTTGGAACTGAGACTGTCCTTAGAAGTCTGCAATCATTCCAGGTATTTTCAACACACACATACAATGTAAAACCAGGGAGGAGAATCACAGAATGTGTAGGAGAGATTCTAGCAAGGTGAATAGTACCAAGAATTGTATTTTCAGGTTTACAAACCGTTTTCTTGTATTTTTTATTCCTGTGTTCTTCCCATTAGCACTTGGAAGTAAGTGTTATGCTCCCACTTGATGGGTGAAGAGAGTGAGACTCATGGGGTCTGGATGTGTCGTGCAGGGACTTTAGCTGCTTCGTTCTTCCTCCCAACTTCCACGAGCCCCCCACCTGGCAAGGCCTCTGCATTTCTCTCCTCTGCCTGCTTGTCCACCCTCTGCAACTGCCCCTTCCCGAGTACTCCACTCCTCAAAGGTCTCATCCTTCTAACTCTTCCCTCTTCCCAGCACATGTTCCTACCAACTTCTTCACAGGGAAAATCA
Organism: Equus asinus; assembly: GCF_041296235.1. NCBI lineage: Eukaryota > Metazoa > Chordata > Mammalia > Perissodactyla > Equidae > Equus > Equus asinus. Next base: position 27,748,107 of record NC_091809.1, on the reverse strand, counting down.
ACTCGGTGGATGAAACAGGGTTAACCTTGTGCTCTCAAAAACGCCAGGCATTTGACACCTGGTTCATTCTCTCCTCGTTCCACCTTATTCCCACAGATAGACAAAATCAGCTTCCAACTTTTAAAATCTAATCCTTCTGCCTGTATTTTTAAAAATTATTTTATTGAGGTCATATTGGCTTATAATGTGTAATTTTCAGGGGTACATTATTATATGTGAGTTTCTGTGTAGACTGCGGCATGTTCACCACCAATACCCTAGTTTTTATCCATTACCATACATATGTGTCCCTCTACCCCTTTTCCCCTCCCCCTACCCCCTTTCCCTCTGGTAACCACTAATGTGTTCTCTTTATCCATGGGTGGGTTTATCTTCCACATATGAGTGAAATCATACGATCTTTGTCTTTCTCTGCCTGAGTTATTTCACTTAGCATAATACGCTCAAGGTCAATCCATGTTGTCGCAAATGACACAGTTTTGTGTTTTTTATAGCTGCATGATATTCCCTCGTACTTATATATACACCACATTTTCTTTATCCATTCATCCATGGATGGACACTTGGGTTGCTCCCACATCTTGGCTAATGTGAATAATCCTGAAATGAACATAGGGGTGTATAAATCTCTTTGAATTGTTTATTTTATGTTCTTTGGATAAATACGTAGTAGTGGGATAGCTGGGTCATATGGTATTTCCATTTTTAATTTTTTGAGGAATCTCCATAGTATTTTCCATAGTGGCTGCACCAGTTTGCACTCCCACCAGCAGTCTATGAGGGCTCCCTTTTCTCCACATCTTCTCCAAAACTGGCTGTTTCTTATTTTGTTAACTATAGAAATTCTGACAGGTGTGAGGGGATATCTCATTGTAGTTTTGATTTTTATTTCCCTAATAATTAGTGACGTGTCACATCTTTTCGTGTGAGTTTTCCTCCACCTGTATTTGGTTCCTGACATTCGACTTCTCAATAACTTTACATTATTGCTCATACATTCTCTCTCTTGTCCTTGCACAGTCTCCCCTTCTGAACAGCATCTTTTCCACCTTCATTGCAGCATGCTCAGTCGCTCTCGTTAAAAATATTAATGCTATATGTTTTACCCCTCCCTCTTCTTCTATACACTCAAGACTAGCTTTTGCCTCCTTCATTCCACCAAAAGAGCTCTCTCTTAAGTCCCCAATGGCCTTCATATCAAGGGGTGAAATAAATATCCTTTGGTCCTCTCAGCAGTATTGGATGCTGTGGTTAATGCCTCCATCATGAAACTTCTCTCTGTCTCTGGCTTCTATGTCTCAACACTCCCTGGAGTTCTTCCTCGCTCTCTCGCTGAGCTTTATTCATCTTCTGTACATTTCATCTACCCTACCTGGCTTGGGTCTAGAAACACTTCTATTCTCATATTAACCTACCTCAGACAATCTTGTCCACAGGGACTCAATGAACCACACAGGAAATGATGGTCAAATATATTTCTCTGACTCTGGATTACCTGTGAGCTCCAGACTACTAATCCCAATTGCCTACTCGAGACCTCCACTTAGATATCTCAGAAGTAGCTCAACATTGTCATAACAGAACTTATCGTGTTTTTCACCAGTTTAATCCTCTTCAGGATTTCTCATCTCTTTGGGTGACATCTCCAGCCATCTTGCACTAGCCAGGACCTGGAACATCCTTCACATTATCCTCTTCTCTACCCTGTTCCACCCCAAACCAATCCATGGCTGAATCGTGCTAATATTTCCTCCTCAGTAGCTCACAAATCTGTCTTGTTGACACCATGTCCATCACCTTGTCACTAATTCCAGCTCCCATCTTCTCTTGGCCAGATTGCAGTATCCTCCTAACTCGTCTGCCCTCTACTCTTCTCCGTCTTCCTATTAGTTTTCCACATAAAATTCAGAATTATCCTCTCAAAACAAAAATTTGATCATGTACTGCCTTGCATAAAAATCCCCCGAATGGTTCTCCATTGCCACTAGGAGCAAGACCAAAATACATGAGGTTCCAATTTCCCCCAAATCCTCACCAAAACTTGTTATCATTTGTGTTTATACCTTGGTGGGTGTGAAGCAGTTTTTCATTATAGTTTTGATTTGCATTTCCCTAATGTCTAATGATGTTGAGCATCTTTCCAAGTGCTTATTATTCATTTGCATGTCTTCTTTGGGGAAATATCTATTCAAATCTTTTCCCTATTTTTAATTCAGTGATTTCTCTTGTATTGATAAACTGTAAGAATTCTAGGTGTGTTCTGGATACAAGTCCCTCGTCAGATATTTGATTTGCAGTTATTTTCTCTCATTCCGTGGGTTGACTTTTCACCCTCTTGATAGTGTCCATTGATACACAAAAGCTTTTTATTTTGATCGAGTCCAATTTATCTATTTTTTATTCACTTGTGCTCTGGGTGTCAGCCCTAAAAAAGAATTGCCTAACCCAGGGTTCCAATGATTTACACGTATGTTTTCTTCCAAGACTTTTACGCTTTTAAAATTACATTTAGGTATCTGATCCATTTGGAATTAATTTTCTAAAATGCTGTGAGGTTGTTAACATGGCGTGACATCCACATGCTTTTGCATATGCCTATTCATTTGTCCCATCATCATTTATTAGAAAAATCATTTTTCTCTCCATAAATTATCTTGACATCCTTGTCAGAATAAATTCACCATAAATGTAAGAGTTTATTTTTGGTCTCTTAACTCTATTCCATTCATCTCTCTTGATCATTGTAGCTTTGTAGTAAGTTTGAAATTGGGGAATTGACTCTACAAATTTGTTCTTTTTTTCAAGAGTTATTCTGGACTAATTGAAGTCCCGTATAAATTTTAAGATGTGCTTGTCAATTTTGAGAAAAATTTAACTGAGATTTTGACAAGAATTGTGTTAAATCTGTAGATCAGTTTAGGGGGATGCTGCCATCTTAACACATTAACCTTTCAGACCCATGAACACAGATGTTTTTCTGTTTCTTTAGAACTTCTTTGACTTCCTTTGACAATGTTTTATAGTTTTCATTGTACAAGTCTTGCACTTTTTAACACAGTATCATTTTTCCGCTTTCCTTCTCAGGAGAATTAAGTGAACAACTAAGCCAGAAGATCTTGTATCCTGGAATATTCTGAACTTCATCCTTTGGGCAAAGTCTATAAAAAATACTTCTTCACATCTGTTACCAGTTACTCTTCATGGCACCATTGTGGGAGAAAGTATGCAGGAAATGTTTGACATTCAGTTGCTGGAAGATTTGGGTTTCCTCATCCATACAGCATGATGTCATTCCCTGCAAAGTCAGGGAGCTATGGCCCAATTCCTCAGTTGCCTTGGATTAACCCCCTCTGCCCTAACCTCTTTTCCAACAAAGATGCTCCTCACTTTGAAGATCTATAGTAAGGAAAACCAACCTCAAATGACTTTCTTAAAATAGCATAAAAGAGAAAAATATTGTTCAACCACCTGCATGTAGTGTAAACAACTAATCCAGTTGCCCAACTTTCCTCCCTTTGGTACCAAATGTCGTACGTCTCATGAAACACTTGGGCTACAGATGAAGTAAAACAGTTGGCCTCCCTACATACATGCTTCAACTTCTTCACTCTCCATTTCTAAATGCTTACTAATTTATTCATTCAAAAGTGTATTTTTATTACTCACCATATGCTACACACAGAACAAGATGGATCCAATTCCTGATTTCACTGAGCTCACAAGGAAAAAATAGTATTTCTTCTCTTAGTGTGAACCCTGTGGATAGAGTCTGTGCATCTTTACATTTTATAAGCAGAGCTGTGTAAAAGTGTATTTTAATAGTACCCATTATGTAAGATGTATTTGTATATAACATTATTTCATCCTCGGCATGCAGTCTAGGCAAGATCCAAATCCAGAGCTGTGACACCTACAAGAAATTCCCTGTGGGCCCCACTGACCAAATCTGCATCAATTTGAACATCAAGGAAAATTACTGTAAATAAATTTAACATATTAAATAAAAATATGCATGAATTTATGGTGATATATAAAACATCAGCCAATAAATGTAGAAGATATGATAAAATGAGAATATCATGTTTTTTTCAATATCCAGTAAGAGGCCACTAAAAGCACTGGGTGAAAGGCTGCTGGAGGACAGACTGGTCCCACAGTGACCAAGAATCCCCTCAGATTACTGGTTCATCACAAGGGCCAAGGTGCACGTCTACAGCGTGGAGATCTGCCAGTCACCATGTGAACTTAATGATCAGGCTCAACATCATCAGTACGGGAAACCTGACATCAGGTATCTCCTGAGAAGACATGAAGTTACAGCATCCCATTTGTGGTGAATAAAGAATTTTGACAAATCAGTCTAACCTAAACCTAATCCAGCCTTTAGACCAAGGGTGGACAAACTGGAGCATGCAGGACAAGTGCAGGCAGCTGCCTGCTCTGGTGAATAAAGATTTATTGGAGCACAGCCACACTCATTCATGGATGTACTGTCTATGGCTGCTCTCACGCTACAGTGTCAGAGTTAAGCAGCTATGACAGAGAGTGTAAGAACGACAAGCTGAAAATGTATACCACCTGGCCCTTTATAGGCAACCTTCTCAGTACCTGTTCCTCCATATCTAACTTTCAGTATACACGGAATACAGAGGACAGAAGAACAGGTTAAATGACATCAAGAGGAAACAATCAGGCAAGTTGAGAGTGTGGGGCATTCAACAAGCCATTGGCTTGGCTTCTTCTAAAGTCAATATCATTTTAAAAATGACTAGAGGCTGCTTGAGATTAAGAGACAGAAGTGACAATACAATCAAATTCAATGTCAATTTTAGTGGGACTCTGATTCAGATATACAGCTATAAAAGGTGTTTTGCAGGCAATTGGGATAATTTGAATATGCGTCAGATATTAAAAGTTATAAAGTTAATTTTCTTGGTTGTAATAATCATATTATGGTTATCTGGAGAATATTCTTTGAAATCTTCAACATTTGTTGAAGGAATATTGAAGGATGGAGCATCATGATGTCTGCAAGTGACCATCAAATGTTTTAGCAAGAACATGTATGTTTGTATATAGAACTAAAAAGACTTCTCAATGTAGCACCATGCTAATAATGCTGAATCCAGATGACAGTCTCTTATATCACTCTTTCTGATTCTTTTTATGCTTAAAAATTGTAAATTGTAAGAAAAGTGACTACATATATTTAGTTATTAACTTATTAAAGATATCCACTCATAAATTCCTGATGTCCAAATCAAATGCTTTTTCTCCTGCAGAAAACTAACTTTGGGAAATGACATTTCATAAAATTATGAACTTTCATGGCTATATGGTGATGGATTTAAAATCTAAAAGTTGAAAATAAAATTTTTTAAATATTAGAAGAAAATACAGGAGATCTCTTAGGAAATAGAAAATGGAAATGAGTATCACTCCCAACTTAATAGGAAGAAAAATCCATATAAACTACAAAATCATTCATTCTCTTGAACCCATAAGAGAGCTGAGGCCACAGGGCAACAAAGTAACCTAAACTCTAAGGGAAGGCAGGCTCGTGCAGCAGAGACTGTCAGCTCACAGGCTCACCTGTGGCAGAGCACAAATGGCAGGGATCTGGGTGCCACACAAATGGTTAAGAAGAATCCACCTTCACTTTTTTTTTTTAAAGGTACAGCTTCTTTTTATTTTTTTTTTTAAGATTTTATTTTTTCCTTTTTCTCCCCAAAGCCCCCCGGTACATAGTTGCGTATTCTTCGTTGTGGGCTCTTCTAGCTGTGGCACGTGGGACGCTGCCTCAGCGTGGTCTGATGAGCAGTGCCATGTCCACGCCCAGGATTCGAACCAACGAAACACTGGGCCGCCTGCAGCGGAGCGCGCGAACTTAACCACTCGGCCACAGGGCCAGCGCCTCACCTTCACTTTTTAATGATTGACCAGGGCCAAGGTGGGCAATTGCGCGAGTGTAGAATCTCTGAGGGAGTGGCAGGAACGTGCAGAGACCCTCTCTGAGATGCAGCCACGCTGGGCGGGTCTACAGCTGGAGGCGGAGCAATGAGGAACACCCTCTGGCAAAACAGCCACAACCAAAAGCACAAGATCACAAGGTAACGGTAGAATAAACTGAAGCCCAGGGCGCAATGCCTCCTGACCAGACAAACTCAAGCCCCCTCAAAAACAGCCTAGCAGAAGAATAGCGTGCCCACTTCCAGTAATAAATATAAATCCCTCAGTGTCTACTTGTGATGAGAAACAGCTATTTTGAGTTGCTGCCAAGCCATTTTATAGCGTCACAACCCTGCCCACACCCAGAGTCTGGACATTTAGATAACAACCTGAGCTTAGGATTTCTGCCACAAGTTCCTGTGGTTTTTTTTTTTTTCCCCTGGGTCAGCTTTTAAAATAACCACTTAGAGTCGAGCCCATGAAAAGTTAGTCATGTCTTCCCCAAGCACCCCATAATCGATAGGTGCTTGCTACCCTGCTCTCTATCTCCTGCCCTCATCACCTGGGCCAGAGGACTGTCCTTCCCTGGTCATTGCACACACACCCTCCAGTCCTGTGATCTGTAAGTAATAAATCTTGTTACTTTACTGCCTTTGTGTGAGTGTGTGGAAACTGTACCTTCAGTCAGGACAACGCTGGGTTTTCACTTCCTCAGAGTGGGAGCTTGGATGCTGAGGGTGCCATCCACTGACCCACGGGGGTGGCTCATGCCTGCTCATTCAGCAGGTCACAATGCATATTCTTAACTTAATACACTAGCTATGGGCCCTCCCACACACTAATGTCCTACACACATTGTCCAGCATTTGATCAAAAATTATGAAACACAAGCAAAAGCAGGAAAACACAACCCATGGAGAAATCAAAAGAACCAGAATTAAAGATAGGCTAACAAACAGGAAATTTTAAATAACTAAGATTAATGTGTTAAAGGCTCTAGTGTAGTCGTTCTCACCAGGGGCACAGTTTTGCCCCAGGGTGCAATTTCTGGAGACATCTTTGGTTTCTCAGCTGGAGGGGCGCCTATTGGCATTTAGTGAGTGAGGGCAAAGGATTCTGCCCAACAGTCTACAATGCACAGGACAGCCTCGGCCACAAAGAGTTATCCAGCCCCCAAGGATCAATACTGCTGAGCTTGAAAAACTATGCTCTAACTCCTTTACGTTAGAGATGCTAAAAACGGGTGTTTCCTTTCTCCCTTAGAAACAGGAAAATTTCCACAGCAACAAATAAAGCGTAAAAAGAAAGTAGGTTTCAAGAAGAAATTTCATGTTCTCTTCTGTTACCCTCAAGGTTGAGAAACCCTGTTCTACCCAAAAAGGTGGACAACATGTATGAAGATATGGGAAATTTCAAAAGAAAATAGAAGTAACAGTTTAAAATTTCATTAATAACATCCTTTCAATCAACAATCAAAATCCACAGGCATAGAGAAAAATTGACAAGCCTTACTACTGAAATAGAAGTGTCTGGATGATAAACTACACCATTAACAAAGCCTGAAGACAAGATGAAATATTTGCAACGTTAATAAAAGATTAATATCTAAGATGTACAAAGAACTTCTGAAACTCAATAATTAAAACTCTAACAAAATGTTAAAAAAGAAATGTAGAGGTAATTAACAGAAAAAGAAAAGTTCTAATAAGTATGTAGTAATCAAGGAAAGTGAGGTTAATATAAGGAATTGATACTGTCAAGCATTATACTGTAAAAATCTAGAGGGTTGGATAACATGCAACATTGGTGAGACCATAGTGAAATGGATAGCCCCATATGGTACAAGGGTAAATTGATATAGACACTGTATGTTGCAATTCGGTACTAGCTATGAAAATTTAAGACGCACACACCCTGGGGCCCAGAAATCCCACTTCTTATAACCTACCTTAGGGAAACACTCCCATGTCCATAGAAAAATATTTACAAGAAGGATTTTTGCAGTATATGTGCCAAAGGGAAAGAGCGGAAGAGATGCAAGCAGTAGAATGGACAACACCAGAGTGGACCCTGATGTGGTCAGAGACCTTGGTGGTTGTGACGTGTCAATGGAGGTTCATTCATTGTAACTGGGACCCGTCTGGTGAGGGATGTGGACGAGGCCGTGCACGCATGGGGGTAGGGGGCACGTGGGAAATCTCTGTACCTTCCTCAATTTTGCTGTGAACCTAAAACTTCTCTAAAAAGTTAAGATTTGTAAAAATAGAGCAATTTGGCCGAGGCTCAAATCTTCTCTAGAGGCTGCCCACTTGCTCTCCTGTCCTCTAAGGTGCCCCGGAAACTACTACACCAACGCGGTCACTCTCACACTATGCTTCTGAGCTCACCAGTGAGCTGGGAGAATCTTCCCAAAGGACCGTAACCCAGTACAAAGACAAAAGCCTTTTTATGGCATTTAAGAGTGCACAGCAATAGCCATTCATGTTACTTAAACGTTAGTAATTACAAATAATCTATTAGGGAGTAAAAATGAGCATTTCCAAATTAAAAGTAAGGTTTTTTAAAATTTTTCAGAGGACTAAATTCAGTATTCTACCCTGAAGTCTGGCCTCAGTGCTTGGCAAAGTTGGGAAAGTCTTGCGGTGCAAGTGTGCCTGCAGAGAACTGAAGGGCCTGTGTTTGGGGGGAAAGACGCTTCGCCAGATGGAAAACATCAGAACTGTTTTGACTTCATTGTGCTTTTCAATCACTGTGATTCTTGTCCTCTAATTAAAAAGGACTGTTAATTTTTCTTAAATATGCAAGCATTCATGAAATGTAAAAAAGAATAAGATACATCTGTCTATAACACAGCTTCTACACTGACATGAAATGAGCTACAATGTACATAGTTGAGCATAAAAAAGAAACTTGAAATGCAGTTTGCATAGTACTGTTGAGTTAATTCTTATGAAGAGTAAAATATGGTATTTTTTACAGGTGCAAAGTGAGGAGCCTAGGTTTGGGGACACTGATTAAAGGGTATGACAACTTCTGTAATGTCTGAGCTGTTGCAACAAGAATATGTTATTACTAATGTGGTCAAAATGTTGTAAGTTCTGCCTTGAGTTTTTAAGGAAGAACATGCATCCTATCCATAAAGGATTTCTGCTGAGGGGAGTAGGATTGGGACAGGGTTCAAGAAGAAATTTGGCAGAATCTCTAATTGTAGATGGTTATTTAAAACTACAACATAAGCACACAGTGTCTGTGTACTTAATAAATAGAGTGTAAAAAGAAGAGGTGTCTTCTGGGTGTTTGGAAGAATAGTCAAGTTTTCTCCGTAATTATCCATTTTTTGTGTTCACATGAAGATCAAATAGAAATACAGAAAAAAGACAATGCTAAAATTTCTCATGAAGAGCAGTATTATGGGAACACAGGCAGCTTTGGGGTCCCAGCCTCGCCAGGCCTTACATGTGCGACTGCAGGGAGCCACAGATCTCAGCTCAGTGTGGGGGCCGTGATGCTCTGGGTGGAGCGGGAGCAGTAAGTTATGGGTGTGCACAGACTCACCCTCTCCCTGCCCCTTACAGATAATTCAGCCTTAGACCGTTCAGTTCTCCTGCTTCCAGACGCTGCAGCCCTGAGATCTGTGTTAGACCATGGGCCTGAATTCTTCTTATCAGGGTAACAGGTCAAGGATTTCACAGACAGGTCTGGGGTCTTTGCTGTCCTCCACCCTCAATATCACGTCCGTTTGTCTGTCAAATAATCAACGATGTACCCACTTCAAATTTCCCAGTCCTCCTTCAAAACTAAAGTGTGTACTTACTAATAGGGAGCAGTTTAACAAATCAGAGTTCAACCATAGTAGGAAAACCTATGGAACTGTGAAAAAAATTGAAGGAATATGTACATAAAAAGGAATATTTTCATGGGAAAATGCTAGTTGCAGAACCTTACACATATTTAATACAGGTTTTTAAAATATAGATAGATACATAAAAATAAGTAGATTAATATTTAGAAAAATGGTTGGGTACATTACAAAGTGTGAGTCTTGAGTCCCTTTGTAAAGGAGAGAGAACACGCATGTTCACATGTGCCTGTGTGTTGCAGGGCTCAGCTATGCGACATAAGGGAAATTTCTCATATTTTGCTGAGCACATACATTGCTGAAGTTTTTTAAAAGAGAATACTGATATATTTCTTATGATGTGAAAAAGAAAAATAAATTCCAAGTTGCTACAAAGCAAAATACTTTGAAAACTGATACCTGAATTGGCTCACAATTCTTTGCCTCCAAGTCCAACCAATGCACTGAGGAAAGGAAAATAAACAGGTACAGTGCTTGAAAGAAAACACAACACAGTCACTATTTGGAGATAACATAATTGTCTACCAAGAAAAGTTCAGAGAGTTCACTGACACATACTGAGTTCCCAAAGATGTCCATAGCAAGATCAAAATACAAAATACAATGGCATTTTCCATCAAGGGAAAAACAAATTTTAAAATGCAATAGCAAAAACTGCTTAAAATAAAAGAAATAATGCTTCAAAAATACCTGGGAACAATCCTACAGAAAACGCCTGAAGCCTTCAAGGAGGAAAATACGAAGTCTAACTGTGAAACATCATAGCCTCCATAAAGAGAGAGTCATGCTGGCAGGATGGGGAAATCTTAATCTTTTGAGGAAGCCATCACCTCCAAATTAATCTGTACAGTCAATGTGATTGCAAAGCTCCAGGGTATTTTTCATGGAACTTAGTAAACTAGCTATAATGTGTATGTAGAAGAAAAAATAGGAAAGGAGAGGCAGCACAGGTGTGAAGAATAGTCAGTGACCAGGTGTTCACATTCTCCCATTTCTCACCCTCTGCTTTGTCGTCACCCAACTTTAACCAGCTTCTCTCTTTCCTACAGACCCTGGAACTCTGCTTACCCTCAGGCCTGAACAAGTACAAAAAAGGGGAGCTGCCGCCCTTGTGACTTTCTCCTGGGAACTGGCTGACCACGGTGAGACTCTCTCCCCATCAGAACGCACCAGTCAGTCCCTTATTTGTCTGGCTTCCCTCCAAAGGTTTCTGTTCACCTCTGCCTGCCTCCTTCGGGTAAAACATTTTTCCATGTGATTTCAGATTTCTGAGATTGGAGTGTTCTCTCGAATATGGTAGTCCTTCTAATGAAAGTCCCTCGCTCTCAAAGTCCAGTTTGGTTTTACTGGAAATAAATACAGAGATTTGCCTCCTGGGACCTATAAAACCGTCAAAACTACAGCATTTTTAAAAGTGCGGTGCAGTTCCAGGTACAGAAAAATGATCAACGAAACAGAATAGAGAATACATTATATGTAACAATTTAATATTCAATACAAGCAGAATTTCAGGGCAATGTGTGAAAAGGGGCATGTGAAATCAGTGTAGAAACAATATTCTCTCCGATAAATAGTGTCAGAGCAGCAACCTATTCATTTGTGAAAACATCTTTACTAAACAGATTCCAGGTACATTAAAATTTACCAAATTATTAAATTATTAGAAAACGAAGGACAATATCCTAGATAAGAACTAAAGTAAAAATCCATACAGTCAATAATGGAAAAACTGGATCAAAATAAGACGAAAAGTTTATGGGTTCATGGTGACACCACCCTCAATTTCATCGTTATTCCAATTGTCATGAGGATGAGATTTACCCCATTTATATCAGTGTGAGAACGGACAAGTGGTATCATTAGTGAGACTGTTGTTGCAAGACACTCCTGTTCATGGTGGTTGGACACTGTGCAGTGAACAGGGTGTGCCTGTCATCCTGGACCCAGTGCCCAGCGTTCGACTCTCTGACTGGTGGCATCCTTAGCACCTGCCCTCCCTGACAGCACAGTTACTGCTTCCAGGCCCTGGAGGCAGCTGAGCTAGGACAGTCCATGAGCAGTCAGATTCCAGTTGGAGGGACAGCTGGATTGTCCATCTGGTTGGTGATGCACATGCTCTGCACGTTCCTGGGGTTCCTGTCAGCGGCGGGGGAAGGGTGGAATCAAGAGAAAACATCTAGGGTTTGTAACGGCAGTTTAATGTAAACATCCGCTTTTGAAAGTAGCAACTGGCCTTATTTTCTGTGTTCAAACCCCAGTTGGTGATTTGAGGTTGTGGTTCTTTGTTCTTTTAACCCACTGAAAATGGACCATCCTCCAGGGAAATTTTTGAATCTCCAAACAAGAAAGTTCCAGCATTCTCTGATGGATAAGAGGAAGCTTAGAGACCTAAAGTTGTTGACTCCATTGCTTCCAATTTAGCTGCTGCTCAAATTCAGTTGAATATTTTCTCTTCTCCCCTTATCCTTCCCCAGAAACACAGCAGGTGACAGTGTTTTCAGGAAGAATACTTTATGTGACAAAAGACACCACAATCAGAGTTTGGAGACGTGTGAACAATAAAAAGTTTTGCATTATTTAGCAAAAGATATCTAGATACAGATACATATGACACACAAACGCATACACACATGCACAAATTGTTAACTCCTTAAAATAAATAAGAAGAATGAAGGAATACGATAGAAAGTGTGCCAAAGATATGAGCAGGTAACTCACAGAGAGAAGCATGAAAATGCAAAAATACATGAAAATTTGTTGAAATTTACACTGGTAAATGAGAGAAGTACAGACTGAAATGATAAGATAAATTCTTTACCCTTCAAATTGGGGAAAATGAAAACCTTTGATAATGTATAATTTCAAGATTCCAAGACCTCTGTGATCCCTAAGCGTCCTAATGGATAACTGCTCAGCTTATGGAATCTTAGAATTGTAGAGTTGAGAGGTACCGTGCAGTTCACCTGGTCTGGCCTCATCATCCTAAGGATGGAGGCACCTGTGATGCTCAGAGAGGTTGGCTTATATTCTTGAAGTCTTTGACTTTCTCCATCTACAAATATAGAAGCAACACACATTCTAGACATTTTAAAGTCCCTGCATCTCTCTTCTTTCATTAATTTCCTTCTAAATGAGATAGATGATTGAACTAGCATAGAAGTCACTTACGTCACAGGTTTACAAAATTTTTCATGTTCAAAATGAAACTTAAAAAAGTATGAATGTGGGAAATTGATCCACTTCTATAGCACCTGGGTAATTTGGTAAATCCTACTAGATAGAAGTTTGGTGGAACTTATTACAATGTAAAACATACATGCTCTTCAACCAAGTACCTGAAACACTTGATGAATCTCCTAAGGAAATTTACAAATGATCCCCTTGTGATATTTCTGATATGTTCACTGCAGAATTATTGTAACAATGAGAAACAAGAGCCCATCTAAATGTGCATCAAACAAGGAATGGAAGGTATAATTTATTCATATTGTGTAATCTAAATATATGCAACGGCAGCCAAAAAGAGAAATGTGGAACTGTATGTACGTCATGCGAAAACTCTCCAAAAAGTACTGTTGCCTGAAGGACAAGTTGAGAACAATTGATGGTATGAAAAAGTTTATGTTAAAACACAACTACAACTATAGTAAATATAAACATTTTATACATAAAACAACCATAAGAAGACTCTGAAAGGTGCAGAGAAGGCAGACAGCACAGGGACTCTGAGACCCAAGGAAATACACAGTGTTGATTCTGTGGGTTTTCTTCCTGCCTCATACATCCCAGACTTGGAATGAAGACGTTGCAACCCAGAAATACCAACAGGTGCAGATAAAAGAAGTGCCCGCGAGAGAAGCCTGCTCCCCCTTTAACCAAAAGAGGGAGAAGGGTCAGCCAACACAACAGAGAGTAGGTCAACAGTAACTGCCCACTCCAACCAAACACCACAGAAAAGACTGTGTCTTCCCCTCAACAGCAAAGATGAGGTGGGAAACCCAGCCCTCCACTCCTGCCGTCTGTAAGGAAGCGATCCTCCCACCCCACGGGCTGCAGCAGAGAAGGAGCTGGGACGCTCATCACGCCCATTGGAAAGAGCCCCTGTCTGTGGAGGCATGTGGGGAGGTTTCTCCACAGCCCAGTCAGGTGGTATCAGCAGAGGCCTGGTTGTGAGCGAGACCCTCCAACCCCACCCAGTGGTAACAAGGTATCCCTCCCCCATGGGAGCATCAGTGGTGCCCAAGTGGGAAAGCCGGATCCCACCCTCATGGGCCAGAAACAAGATGGCAGCCCTTTCCCCCACTGCAATGATGTCGGAGGAGTCAGCCAAAACTGAAGTCTTTAGTAACATAATACATTAAGTTTAGGAGTCTATGAATTTCAAAACATGATACCTTACATATTCAGGGTTCAATGAAAAAGTCATTGTCCTCCCAGGAACCAGGAAAATCTCAGTTTGATATGAGACACGTGTTAGAATGATCTGACAGGTATTTTCAAGCCCCCATCAGAAAAAATGTTCCAATGCTCAATCATAAACAAAGTTCTCTGAAGCAAATGAAAAACCAGAAAGTCTCAGCCAAGAAATAGAAAATCTTGACAACGAATCATCTGATATAAAAAAGACCTAAATGGAAATATTAGACCTCAAAAATGTAATAACTGAAACGAGAAATCTACTAAATGGGCTCAATAGCAGAATGGAGACAAAAGAGGGGGATAAATCAGTGAACTTGAAGACAGAACAATTTAAATTATCCAGTCAGAGCAAAGAAGACTAAATAGAATATACAAAAAAAAAAAAAAAAAAAAGAGCAGAGTCTCAGGGCCCTGCGGGACGATAACAGAAATCTAATATTTGTGTCCTTGAATTCCAGAGGGAGATTAAAAACGAATGTGAATCTGAAAAGTTATTCAGGAAAAGTGCCTTAAAACTTCCGAAATTTGCCTAAAGACAAAAAGCAATAGATTTGAGAAGCTGCGGCTACTCCAAGCTGGGTAAACTCAAATCTAGGCCAAGATACAGCACAATGACACTTTTGAAACTAAAGACAAAGAACGAACCCTGAAACAGTGAGAATAAGGAGGCCTGATCTATAAGGGGGAACAACTGGAATCACTGCTGACTGGTCATCAGAAACCACGGGGGCCAGAGCAAGGCACACACTCTGCAAGTGTTGAGACAAAAGAGTTGTCATCCTAGAATTCTAATACAGAGAAAGTATCCTCAGGAATGAAGGGAAAATGAAGACATATTTTTTTAAAAAAAATTTACTTTTCCCCCAAAAATTAAGTAAATGTGATGTAATGGACAAAATTGTGTCCCCCTAAAATTCATATGTTGAAGCCTGACCCCCGTGTAGCGATATGTGGAGATGGGCCCTTTAGGAATAATTAAGGTGAAATGAGGTCATAAGGGTGGGGCCCTAGTCCCACAGGATTGATGTCTTTTTTTTCCAGGGTAAGATTCCCCCTGAGCTAGCATCTGTTGCCAAACTTCCTTGTTTTCCCTCCCGAAAGCCCCAGGGCACAGCTGCATATCCTGGTTGTCAGTTGTTCTGGTTCCTCTACATGAGCCACCATCCCAGGATGGCCCCCGATAGACAGGTGGCGTGGTTCTGCCGCTGATGTGGTGAGCACCGAACTTTAACCAGTAGGCCATCAGGGCTGCTCAGGCCTGACCTGTTTAAAGGAGAGGAAGAGACAGCAGAGATCTCTCTCTTCTGTTCCACACACAGAGGAAAGGCCACATGAGGACAAAGCGAGAAGGCCTCCATCTGAAAGCCAGGAGAGAGACCCACCAGAAACCAGCCCTGCCGGCACCTTCATCTTAGACAGCCAGCCTCCAGAACTGCAAGAGAATAAATGTCTGTTGTGAAGCCGCCCATTCAATGCTATTTTGTTGTGGCAGCTGTAGCATACTAATACACATGGACATGTGGAAAACACAGAAAATGTAAAGGCTGAAAGCAAAGAAAATCGCCATAATCCCACCACATAGACTACTGGAAGATTTGGGGAGTGTGTTTTTGTCCTCTTCTAAAACGTACCACGAATATTTTCCTTTATCAATAAATATGAATCAGGGACCATTTTGACATTGTTGAAGAGTGAGACAACTTGGTTATAGACCTGCCGGGGTCTGGGATGTTGTGCAGGATGAGGGGGACCTCTGTGGTGCTGGAATATTACACCTCGTCATTGCAGGATGGTTACGGGCACATGCACTTGGGATAAAGTGACACCCAACTGTACACACACGTTGTCCCAGTGTCAGGTGCTCAGTTTAGACCTTGGACGATCATCCCATAAAAATGTAAGCTTTGACAGAAACTGGGTGAAGGGCACACAGGACAGCTTGGTATCGTTTTTGCAACTTCCTGTGAACCTATATTTATTTCACAATAAGAACTTTGAGAAATCTGTTAATAGATAATAAATAGACATGTCTTTTCATTCTGAATCGAGATCCTTGTAGGGGCAAAGAGATCAGTAGAATCATTCCTCACATTTGGGAAGCCTTTTAAACACAGTATCACATCTTCTATCAAAAAGATATGAATATCAGCCTCAGGCAGGGTTTGAGTGAAAATACTAGTGATGCCGCACAAATACTTAAAAGCAGAACTGTGAGGTTCAGCAAAGTTAATCATGGGGAAGATGAGGGGAAGAAAGCATCGAGATAAGAGATTTCCTAAGTCAGTCCATGAAGACAGAAGTCATACTAAAAACAGGAAGTCTTTGTCACACACAGACCAAGATCCGACGTCCTCTGTGGCTGAGCTTGCTGGACTCTGCACCATGAGAAACAGATTTCTAAGGTTGCCGCCAGGTAGGAAGAATTGTAACAACGATGAGAGAAGAATAAGCTATCTGGGAAGTGTCTTTACAGTTTGAGAATGTTCTCTGTTCTTTGCCCGATTTCTGGCTTGTTTTCCCACCATCTCTGTAAGGAAGAGCAGGGAAGAAGTTTTAAGAAGGATATTAGCTCAGTTCTGTTCAGTCCTCAAAGGAGAAAGTCAGTGAAACTCATTGCGAGGGCAAAAGTGGGGACTAAGGGATTTACCACCCATATTAGTTCAGGTTCTCCCGAGAAAGAGATCCAACAGGATGTATCTCTCTCGCTGTGTCTGTGTCTCTCTCTGTCTCTGTCCATCTGTCTGTCTACCTACCTATCTAGATTGCCTTTAAGGACTTGCATCATGAGATTGTGGAGGTTGGAAAGTCCAAAACCTGCTGGCAGGCTGGAAACCCAGGGAAGACTCGATGTTGCGTCTGAAGTCTGAAGCCAGTCTGGAAGCAGAATTCCCTCAGAGGAGGTCAGTCTTTTTTCTCTTAATTTCTTCAACTGATTGGGTGAGGCCCACGCAGGTTGTGGAGGGCAATCTACCTGCCTAACGTCTAATGATCTAAATGTTACTAGGGTCTAAAAAATACCTTCACAGCACCGTCTAGACTGGTGTTTGATCAAATATCTGGGTGCTGCGGCCTGGGCAAAGGGATGCATAAGATTAAACATCATACCACCTATACCACTGTTTTTCAGAAGAGTAGACAACCAAATTCTCGGAAAAGTCTAATATTCTGAGAAAAACATCATCCTTTAGTCTATCAGCTTTGTGTGAGTCATGAAATGATTGGAAGGACAATAAGAGTAAATTACTGAAAACTAATATGTGTGAGGTCAGCTTACTTCTGATTAGTCTCTATTTCCCTCAACATTTAAGGTAATACCTGGCACCTAGCAGGTTAGATGTTACCTATATGTTGTCATCATTGGTTGTAGTTAGTTTCCTGGTTTTTATGAAAATGGCCATATTTCTTACCATCTGCTTTCTGGAACATGAGTTTTTTAAAAAAATCTATGCATATTTTGGAGGGTCCAATGTGCAAAATGCTGCGGGGCTTTGAAAGAAATGGAGAGCAAAGTTAGCTTCTCCCAGATGTGCACATTTTAAGGTGTGCATGGATAACATCTCAGTAGACTAATGACCTTATTCACACGCATGGGACATTAGGATCATTTGCGCCTGCTCTGGGTGCCACACTCTAGGAACAGGAGCACGGTTGACGGGCATCTGAGGCATGGGTCGCCTGCACAGCTTTCCCGAGGGGCAGCTCCGGGCTGGGTGTGGACTCCGGCAGTCTGGCCCTGGAGCCTGGCTCTCCTCAGCACCAGACAGAGCCACAAGAGAAAAGGACATTTCATGGGCAAGGAGGGCAGAGTAGAAGTCTAGGAATCTGACCTCTGAGAGAACCGAGCTGAGGGTGTAATTCCACCTGACCCTGGAGTCTGGCCCACGCAGCTGTGTCTCAGGGAACAGGAAGGTAGTAGAGGAGCAGGAGGGAGCTGCTCTTCCTTTCCTTCTTTTGCTGTTTCTTTCCCTTTAGCTGACGTGTGTGGTCTGTCTGCTCTGCGTCAGGCACTGCGCTAACCCGTTGTTAGTCTTCACTAATCTACGCTCAGAATAAAGCTCATCCTATCACAGTTACCATTGCACTCACTTTGCACTGGGGCAAGTGTGGGCAAACGATGGGCAGCGTTGCTGAAGCCTTGCAGCCACCAGGGGACATCTGGGCTGCAGACGTGAGCGTGTCCATCCCCAAACCCATTGTCCGCCAGGGTCCTCCACCACCTTGCACAGCGAGAACTGGCAGTGCAGCATTAAGGGAAATTCATCTTTGCTTTTAGCTGAAAAGAAAAATCCCATAAAGGCACAGACATCTCAGGGTGCTGCCAGGTAGGAAGGATCATAACAATGGTGAGAGAAGACTAAAGCTACCTGGGAACTGTCTGTCCAGTTTGAGAATGTTCTCTCTTCTGTGCTCAATTTCTGGCTCATTTTCCCACTATTTCTGTAAGGGAGAGCAGGGAAGAAGTTATAAGAAAGATAGGTAGCTCCATCATATTTAGTCTCAAAGGAGAAAGTCAATGAAGCTTATTCGTAGGGCGCAGGTGGGGACTTAACAGAGATTTTAACAGATCTGAATAGAGTTTCAGCTCACGTGGATGTGATGACACACCCTGTGAGGCAGACTGGTTGTTGCCTGTAAATGAGCTTTAATTCCTTAGCGCCCATAGCGGCTTTCACCCCACAGCGCCTGCTCAGTGACTCATTTCTCAGGACTGGCCTGGGGGCTAAGGGGGAAGGCGGTGCCCTCAGTGCACTAGAGGACGCCAGGAGCTCATTGGAGGAACCAGGAAGCCATGGCTGCTGTCCCTGGAGAGTCCACTCACCAGGAGAGAGTCGTTCTACCTGCAGCTTCCTTAGTTCCCTCTCCTCACCTGTCGTCACCCCCCCTCCTGATTCCAGGGCTCCATGCCCTGCTGATATCGCTGTGGCTGTGGCTGTCAGTGACCGAGTCCTCGGGCAGTCCTGGGGGATGGAGGGAGAGGCTGAGTCCTCGATTCCAGTGAAGGACAGGAGCCTTGGGGATGCTGCTGGAAAGCCGTGTGCTGCAGGGCCAGAGCCACCTCCACGGGAGGCAGTGGCCATGCGGACAGAGATTAAAATTGGAGCTTAACTCTCCTCTCTTTGTCATTTCTGTGTTTTTTCTGCCCCAGGACTCTCAGTGCTGCTGTTGTTGCCATTGGGAGCTGCAGCCCTGAGTCCTGGAGGTGAGTCTGCTCGGCCAGCCCCATTTTGACATAAGCTGGGGCGTCCATGCTGGGGTCTGGGTTCTGTCATCAACAAGATAGGGAAAGGAGCCTTATTCTGCAAGTGAGGCTCAGAGATGGCCCTCTGGGGACAGGAGAATCTGCTTCTTACCCCCTAAATGTCCAGAGTTTTCTGAGCTCTTCCTCCTTGATGGGGGTCATCCCTCTCTGCCCTCCTGTCCTCTACTCTTGTACCCCCCCGCTGACAGCTGACTTCCTCCATTCCATGGACTTTCTGACCGTGGTCCTTGTCCCATAGCCCTTCCAGGCTGTGCTCCCTGGTGCCCTCGGAACTCCACATGTATCAATGCCACTACCTGTCGCTGCCATCTGGGATTCAGCTCCTGGTCTGGGAGATCATCACCAACCCCACGGAGAGTTGTGATGGTACTGTGGGGGCTTGGGGTGGTAGGGTCATGTGGGGACAGTGGGGGAGACTGTGGGGCATCCAGAGCCCTCAGCCCTGAGAGCAGCGCAGAAGCACTTTGTCAGGGATGAGACAGGAGACAGGCAGGGGAAGTGTGAGGGACGTGGGCACCTGCTTTCACAGTCAGCAGGGAGAGTATCAAGAGCTCACACAGGGCAGCTGGGCTCCAAGGGCTCCGAGTGCTGCTCTGCCCCTGACTGGCTCTCCGACATTCGGGAAATTAGCTCTCTCAGTTTGCCTGTCTGTGAGTTGGGGATAACCACTGCACCTGCCCCACATGGATGGTGTGAGATTTAACATTTCTCTGTGGGAAGAACAGGGAAAGACTAGTACACAGCGAATTGTCCACAAATGGCAGCTATCATCATTGCTACTGATGTTATTATTGTCATTATTCTAATAACACAAAGAAACGGGAGAAATAATGGAAGCAGCAGGAGGAAAGACACAGCCCGGGCTGGGAGCTCAGGCCCTCCTACCAGCCAGAGCTCGCCAGGAACCCAGCTCACAACCACGGTCTCCCACCTCCTGCTCACAGCAGCCCCATGAGGCAGGCAGAGCTCAGCTTGTGGTTTAAATGATCAAATTTGGTGGAAAGAGATCGAGTGACTTTCCCACATCCTACAACTAATCATGTGGTCGAATCGAATTCCAGGTGTAAAACGAAGCAATTTTCCTTCTTCAACAATACAGGGTCATAAAAGGACATTGTTGTACTTAAAAATAGTTCAGATGGTAAATTTTATCTTGTGCATTTTACCACGAGTTTTAAAAATGGGAAAAGAAGAAAATTATATTGTTTTTACACTAGGAAATACTCCTCATTGACTCAAAATGGTCTTGGATGCGTATTTATTGATAATGAAGGGAAAAACACTCCTTATAGATTTGAAAAAATGAGAGAAAATACCCTTAAAAGTTTCAGTAGTCTGTGGAGTGGATTATGTATAATTTTCTTGTTTTCCTAGTATTCATGTGTTATTTAATATTTGGGGGAAAGTCAATTTTGTCAGGTGGAAAAAGCCGAAGGTGTTGTGACAACGGCCCAGCCATCTACGACCCTGGCGGTGTTCCTAAAGGCTCCTCTGTGTGTGTGTCTCACGGAGATTTGTAGACGGGTAACCATGGATAGGAGACCCTGCTTCTTATGCAGCTGGATCCCAGCTCCTCTCTGGGAGGGCGCCTGTCAGGTGGAGAGGTCCCATCCTCGTGTCTCCCCCCATCCCTTGCACCTCATTCTCAACGGTCCCACACTTGGCTTCACTCCCTCCAGTCAACTTTGGGAACAATGTCCAGCCATTGCCGCCATCATAGAACAGAGGAGGGAAGCCCCGTTGCTAGGTGGGGGCTGAACACAAATCCCTCAGGCGTGCGTCCCTCCTGCGTCTTGTCCTGTCCTGGTGCTGACACCCACAGCCTGGGTCTGGGCCTTAGAAGGGAAGTATGCAGGTGCAGAGAAGAGGGCTCTGATCTGGGGGAGACCAGTCGCCTGCCTGACTCACCATGACGCTGTGAGTCCTTTCAGGCGCTGAAGACTCTGGTCCCCTCCTTGGATGCACACGGGCTGCCATCCTGCCCTGCATGTTGATTCGTTGTTGCGTCTGTGGTTCTTACTAAGCTGATGCTGTTTTCAGTTACGCTGTGCAGCCCCTGCTCTGTGGGTCCTGAGCTGCTCAAAGGGGATGTGGCTCATGGGCATCTTTCCTCTCATGATGGGAGAACAAGGAGAGAGAAGATGCCAGAAGACACCCCGATGACTCAGCCGTGAGCGGCTTGTGCTGCTTCCTCATTTCACATCCACCACAGGCTCTGATAAGGAGAGACTTCCCTCAGGGGTGGAGACGGCAAGACTCCCCTGGAGACATCCTGGGGCATCTTGGAAAGGCCTGACCTGGGGAGCTGGGGGAGTGCCTGATGGGGAGTGTGGGTGCACTTGGGCCACTGTGAGTAAAGGGGAACGGAAGCCAGCGCTGGGCAGGCTCCTGACCACCTGGCTTTATCCCCAGGTGTGAATGATGAGCGTGGCCCTGGACAGCCCCTACTATGGCTCCATCCCCTTCCTCGGCATCGAGAGTGGCCTTCAATGCCACTGTCACCCTGACTGGAGTGCACTGCGGGGTCCCCAGTGGTGCCCAGAGCACCCAGGGGAGGGTGTGGAGCTGAGTCAGTGCCTCCGTCTACCCCTCCAGCTGTGGAGAGGGGTGCACACCTCCGACCAGCCCCTGTCATGGGACAGCAGAGTTTCTGAATCTAGGTGCCCTCAGGCCCAGCCAGAGAGCGGAGATGAGCAGACAATTAGCAGAATTTCTGGAGCAGATGGCTCCAGCCCAGTTTTGTCCCAGCGGTGCCAGCCGGGAGCTGAGTTCTGTGCTGTCCCTGTGGCAGGGTGAGACTGGGGCCAGCGTCTCTGCTCTCTAGGAACTCTCCCGTTTGAGAGGTAACCCTCTCCGCTGTTGTGTTCGAGATGTCAATGAGTGTGGACCACCCTTTGGGGTGTCATGTGGAAATTTTGCAGATTGCCAGAATGTGGATGGGAGCTACTACTGCACATGTAGCCCAGGATATGGGCTCGTTTCTGGGGCAACAACATTCAGAAACGAGAGTGAGAACACGTGTCAAGGTAAGAACCACCCCGCGTCTGCCATCCCCTCGCCTATGAGGTTTGGGGTCTTTTGCACCACTTTCTCCAGGTAGCAGAGGGCCGTCCTGGCACCAACTTAGTCACTTGCCCTCTTTGGACCTCAAGGCTCAGAAACTTCCACAGAGGGACACTTCTGGAATTTTGGAACATCGTCCTTGATGACATGGCATCTTATTTTCATGAAACAAAAGAGAGGGTTGGCATCAAGAGACCTCTCGGGCTCACAGTGTCTTGGTACCAGCACAATATGCATCCTCTTCAGTCACTGCCAGAAGCCCACAGGGGCTTGGCCACACCTGGAGCCCCCTCAGAGCCCCCAGGCCATGATGTACCCAGGCGCCCCATCCAGAAACACGAGAGAGGGGAGATTCAAGGGCAGGTTCACATTCCCCAGCTGGCTCTGTCCCTGGCCAACATCCCCACCTGGTGAAGACGCCTCCTGCCACCTGACCCGGCGGCTCAGCCTCCATCGAATTCTCTGGACAAGGCGCTGCCCGGACCCTCCCCAGTAATTTCAGCTCATGGCCTGTGGGCAACGCGGATGACTGGGACCCAGGGGAAGCAGGGTAAGAGGTGGACAGCATGACATGGAAACCCCCCACACAAACTCAGAGAATCCGGTGAACAGAAGAGCTCCTGTCTGGACCAAATGGCAAGAGTGGCTGTCATCATGGACCATCGCCCCAGGCTGACCCTCTCCCAAGGGGGTCAAGACAGGCCCCATGTTGACCTGGACCACTTGGGCACAGAAGATGGAGGCTGAGCTCCACTCCACGGGTCCACAGGTCTGTGTCCCTGGAGGGAGGCCGAGGGCTGAGAACACAGAAACCTCTGACAGCCCTCTCCCATCAGCACCTGCTCCCCTTCCAGCCACCAGCCCTCACCCACCGCTGGCCTTGATCCAATGTGAATCTCGCCACTTCTGTCAGTCCAGAGGATCAGGAAATGGCACTTTCAAAGCCCCAAGCCTACCCGGCCAGACGTCTGTCAGCCCCACTGTCCACCCAGCCTGGCGCCTGCTGTCTGGGTCACCCTGGACTGTTCAGCACCATCTCCACTCTCCCTTCTGCTGCCGAACGCCTCCTTCTGGAGGGGCCTGGCTCAGGGGTGGCTCATGGTCCATTTCCACAGAGCTGGAGTCTCAGAGTGAGCGTGGATGGGAGAGCACTGTCCTGCCAGGCTCACGGGGATTCCAAGGAGAACTCAGCCAGAAGCACCCACCCTGAACAAGGCCATCACTGGGTCCAGGATGGTGCTGCTCGGGGAACGCAGCATTTCCCTGCTCTCGATCCCAGGGAGGCCCACCTGGCCATTGACCACATCCTCAGACACAGGTGGCCTTGCTGTCCCCAACCCAGCTGGGAGCTGCCCACGGAGGCTGAGAGAGTCAGAGCTGGGGACAGGGAGGACTCAGGCCACCTCCAGCCACTTCTGGACATCAGCGCATCCAGGCCACCACATCCACCCACAGGCCTCCACGTGAATGAAAAAGGGCGCCCACTCACCAGGGAACAGACAGTGGGGCCTTCCAGATGCTTCTCTGCCAGGAAACGTGGCTGCCTCCCAGCCCCGAGGGCTGCCCACGGCTACAGGCTGCGTCACCTCTCCTTCCCCCTGCAGACGTGGACGAATGTCAGCAGAAACCCAGAATCTGTAAAGGCCGCAGTGTCTGCATCAACACCCTGGGCAGCTACACCTGCACGTGCCCGCCCGGCTTGGAGCTCAACCCAAAGGACCCGAATCTGTGCACAGGTAGAGCCCCGGGGAGACACCGAGGCTGGATGGGCTGGGAAGGAGCCGAGGTGGGTCCTGCAGCCCGAGGAGGAGCCGATCCTCAGGTCCTGCAACGCTGACACCTGCTGAGCCTGCCCAGGGCCTCGCCTCCCTGAAGGTCCCCACAGAGCAGGGAGGCAGCCGGGCCTCTGGGCCTTGGTCCCCTGTGGATCCCCCTGCCCCTGAGAGCACCCCCAGACTTTGCCCCTTCCTCATCTGTCACATGGGAACAGAGGAAGCTGTCACTTCCACTTTCCAGAAAGGGAACCTGGACCAGGGCCCAGGAAGGAGCCAGCAAGAGTACTTGGTCAAAAAGTCCAGCCCCTACAACTCAGTTTCCCTCCTGGTTTCCCTGCCTGTAAAGTGGGGTCCGTGGTCCCTGCAAGGCCACGTTGTAGGGAGGCCACCATAAGGTGCTTTGAGGGTGAAGGTGAAGTTCACCAGGTGGTGGCGCGTGCAATAATGCTGGGGTCCTAGTGCCAGGCAGTGAGGGGCGGGCAGTGAGTGGAGGGCAGGGCCTGCCCCTCTGGCTTTGTCCTGAGATGTGAACGAATGTGCCTCAGGGCACAATCCCTGCCACAGCTCCACCCACTGCCTCAATGTTGTGGGTGGCTACAACTGCCGCTGCCGCCCTGGCTGGAAGCCGGTTCCTGGGTCCCCCGAAGGCCCAGACAGCACCATCTGTGCAGGTCCAGAGCTTGGTGGCTGCACTCCTGGGGACCCCTACCCAGAACACCTGCTCACATACTCGATGGCTCCCACACGGACCCAGCAGCATGAAGGCTGGGGGCGGCTGCTGGGCCAGGCAGTAAGCCTTTAGAGACCAAATGTGAAAACATCTGGGGGTCCTGGAGAAGGAGCTGGGGTACCATGGGGAAGACTCCCGGGACCCCAGGCAGCAGCTAATTACTAACTGGGGTGAAGGTTCCCATTATTTCACAACCTGCACTTCCGTCTGGCTCACCTGCTGTGTCACATTTGCACTCCCCATGACCTGGGGTCACCACTAGGGGTGTGCTGTCACCAGGTGGCGTCGCCTCCAGCCTAGGGGGCAAGGGGACACAAATATGGAGAAGGGGGCGGGGCGTGGAGGGGAGAGGGGCCTCCTCCAGGCTGTGGCCTGGTCTGACCCCGTCTTCCTGTCCCCAGATGTGAATGAATACAGCTCTGGGCAGAACTGATTTCACAACTCCACCGTCTGCGTCAACACCGCGGGCTCATACAGGTGCCGCTGCCGCCCAGGGTGGACACCCCTACTGGGGCTCCGGGACAACCAACGCACCACCATGTGCGAAGGTACCTGATCTGACACGACCCCAGACTCCACCTCAACAAGCACAGACCCTGTCACCCCTAATGAACCCCTGTCTGTCCCCTGCAGAGGTGACCTTCCCCACCTGGGCTCCGTCCCCGGAATCCAGAGCCAGGTGAGTGGCTCCAGCAGGGACCGGGAGGAAGAATACCCCGCCCCCTCCACCCCACCCTGTGCAGCCCGCCCTGTCCGCCCCTTTCCCCCAAGCTCCCCGCCCACCCTCGAGGTTCCCTGACCCCTACTTCTCCCCTCCCCCCAGCGTCTCTCAGGCTTCTTTGAAAGAGTCCAGGATCTGCGCAGACACTTCAAGCCAGCCTCGGCCCAGGACACCGTCCAGGTAGGGACAGGACCCAGGGGCCCAGGACAGTCCCCTGCGGTGTCTGGGGGATGCTTCCGTGTGAGTGGAGACAGCCCCAGCAGGGCCTCTGCTCAGGGAGACTCGTGTCCATGTGCGCCACATACACGCCATGTCTACACCAGTTACTGAAGCGCGGACGTGCCCACACAGCCTGAAACGCGCGCGTGCACTCGAGGGGGAGAAGGGAGCAGTTAAGGATTTTCTCTCTGGAGCTGGGCCACGAGGGTTCAAATCCCCCGTCCCACCCTCTGCCCCTCCCTGCCGTGTGACTTCAGGCAAGTGACTCCGCCCCTCTCCTCACTTCATAAAGGAACTAAGAGAAGAGGCTCCAAGAACAGCAGCTGGCGTCCGCCCGGGGCGCGGTGTGGAGCGCGCTTATCAGGTAGAAAAGCGGGAGCTGGTATGTCATTTTAAATTTCCTGGTAGCTATGTTAACAAAAAGTACAAGTAAACAAGGGAAATTACTGAGAAAATGGCCTTTAACCCAATAGATCCAAAATATTACCATTTTAACCCAGAATCATAAAAATGTCACTGAGATATTCCACGTTCTTTCTAATTGTTTGCAATTTTGCTGCGTATTTCACATTCAAGCTTGGCTCCATTTGGAGCAGCCACATTTCCAGTGCCCGACGGCCACTTGACTCGTGGCGACTGTTCTGGGTGGAGGGGCAGGAGGCCCGTCCTGAGGGACTTCGAGCGCCGTGGCTGTGACACACGCACAGGACACAGGCTGCCTCCTCACTGGTCTTCTGGCTCCTGCGGGGTCTTGATGATGCCTGCGTGTGCTCTGCAGGCCCCGGGTGGTCCTCCTGTGTCCCTGGTGTCGACGAAAATAATCCATAACCAATCTATAAATGAAAATTTGGGTGAGTTTATTCTGAGCTTAAATTTTAGGATTATAACCCGGGAGAGTCTTTCCACAAAGGAACGGAGCACTCCAAAGAAGTGGGGGTACATAGGGTGGTTTTATACCCTCAAAGAGTGTGTTTCACATATGATTGAAGTGTCCCTTTTACAGTAGTCACGAGGCTGCTCTGTCAGCACAGCTCTTGAAGGAAACGGCAGATAGGTCTGCTGTCTTAGTGAACGCCGCAGGGTGGCAGGTGTGTTGCCTCGGGCTGGGCGGGGTCACAGATGAGCGCTGCAATCTGTTCCCAACCTAAAGAAAGATAATTAATCTTTAAGGAGACGCCAAAGTTGGGAGGGGGAGGGAAGTTGCACCTTTATCTCAAGGGCCTTTTGCTCTTGCCATAGGGAATCTCTAAAGCAGATATACAATGCATGCTCAACGGCCTCAGTCAGGACCTTTTGGAAAGACAAGTTCAGGCCGAATTAGGTTTACACCAAATGGCTTCCTCATATACTCCAATATATCCTATTCCTTGCCATTTTTATTTGACACTGGTGGGGGAGAGCAGGGTGATTCAGGCGGCCCCTGTGGTGCAATGACGCAGCGGCTGTCACCCACCACCCCCAGGACCTCATCCAGTCAGTGGATAAGCTGCTGAAAGCCCCCGGGGACCTGGAGACCCTGGCCCTGCCTGACCGGCACCACACGGTCACCCACCTGCTCTCGGGCCTGGAAGAAGTCCTGAGGACCCTCGCCAAGGCCGTGCCTGGAGGCTCCTTCACCTACCAGTCTCCTGAAGGCACAGGTGAGGCCTCGTCCTGCCCTGCCCACCCCAGCCCTACACGCGTCCTGCCCCGGACCCCCAGTCACTGCCCCTCTCCCCTCAGAGCTGTCCCTGGTGATCCAGGAGCAGGGGCACGGGAACGTCACCCTGGGCCAGAGCCACGCACGGATGCTCCTGGACTGAGCCGTGGCGGCCGGGGCTGCGGGGTCGGGTAAGGCAGGGTGCGGGGGCACCCGTGGAGAGGGAGGGGGCTGGGATGTGAACAGGGGTGAGGGTCAGACGGGCTCCCCCGGAATGGCCAGGCTGGATGAGGCATCTCAGGGAGGAGGGAGGGCAGACGGGCCAGTGTGTCTGTCCGCAGGCCCCACCGTGGCGGGCATCCTCTCCAACCCCAACATGCAGAAACTGCTGGCCAACGCCTCCCTGGAGCTGGACCCCGAGAGGCAAGCCGAGCTGGAAGAGACCCACGAAAGCCCCCTCTACAGCGTCCAGTTGAGGCTCCTCTCGGCCATCAACTCAGTCTTTCTGAGCAACACGAACACGACGAAACTCGACCCCAAGGTCACCTTTGCCTTCTCCCACCCTGTGAGTCCTGGGGTGGGGAGGGGTCAGCCCCACTGCTCACCCGGTAGCCAGGGTCACAGTGGTCCCTCTGCAGCCCACCTGTGCCCACTCTGCTCCTTCCTCAAACCTCAGGGCCTTTGCGCTTGCTGTGCCCTCTGCCTGGGACACCTTTCCCTCCCGTGACTCAGCCCTTTCCCTGTTTCCAGTGTGTTCAAATGTTCCCTTCTCTTTTAGGCCTCCCCGGACCTCCTGATTGAAAATTACAACCTGGAGCCACAGCTCTCCTTCCCCTCCGCTGTGTCTTTCTTTTTATGTTTTTAAATAGCGCCTGACACCTTCCAACACACTGTCTAGTTTACTTACTTATCAGGTCTATTATTTACCCTCTGTCTCCCCGAGCGTGTCAGCCCCCCAGGGCAGGGACGTGGGTCTGCCCTGGTCACTGCTGCGCCCCCACCTGGCCCATGCAGCAGGCACTCAGTGGGCAGCTGCGTATGAAGAACAGGCCAAGCTCAGGACCCAAGGGGGGCTCCAGGCTAACCTCTCCAGTCACCCCCACCTGCCCACAGCCAGAGAAGCCCGGGACACGGCAGGAGCTGATCTGTGCCTTCTGGAAGGGAGCTGATGACGGGGGCGGGCACTGGGCCACCACAGGGTGCCGGACGCTGGGCAGCCGGAACGGCAACACCACCTGCCAGTGCAGCCACCTCAGCAGCTTTGCCGTCCTGATGGCCCACTACGATGTGCAGGTGAGGGCACTGAGAGGGGCTGCATTCAAAGTCTATCACACTGTAACCAATTCCCACGGATGCAGCAGCTTAAAGACCCACAGATGTGTCACCCCCAGTCTGTGCAGGTCAGCAGTCCTGCGTGGTGCAGCTGGGCTGTCTGTCAGCATCTTACAGGTCTTACGAGCCTCTCCTCTGAGGCCTGGGGTTCTCCTCTGCACTGCCTGTTGTTGGGGGACTTCAATTCCTTGCAGTTGTAGGACTGAGGTCCCACTTTCTTGCTACCTGGCAGTGGGGGACCATGCTCAGCACCTGGGAGCCGCCTGCATCCCTTCTGATCTGGTCGTCTGCTGGGGTTTCTCACAAGGTGTCAGCGTTCCTATCTGGAGGCCAGCAGCTGATGCTCCCTCACATGAAAACTCGCTCGAACTTTGAGTGTTTTTCTCCAGGAAGACCCTGAATCTTTCAATGGCTCACCTGGTTAGACGAGGCCCACCCAGGATAAACTCCTTCTCTTCAAGTCAGTTGATGTAGGACCTGATGTGGGACCTCCATCTGCCATATGCCTTCACAGCCGCACTTGGATTGGCTTTTGACTAGTAACCTGGAAGCAGGGGTGTGTCCACCTGGGGGCAGGGATATGGTTGCCAAATTAGACCTCTGCTCACCTCAGGGGTCTCTGGTGCAGCAGTGCTCAGGGGCTGCAGAAAGGATGACTTGGCAGAGGGCAGAGGGCACCAGGGGAGCCGTTGAGAACAGGTGGGTCAGGGGCCGTGTTGGCCTCCTCCCCTGTGCAGGTGAGCTGGTTACTTCCTCTAGGTCACCAAAACCAGAGACTCACTCAGGTGACCTCTAAAGGAAAATAAGCCCCTGTGAGAGGCAGGGCTTCGTCCAGGCTCTGAATCAGTCAGTTCACAATCACATAGTGTCCTAACGTTCTGAACCTGTAGGTACTTAGTCAAACATCACAAGTTTACCTGGCTCCTCCATTCCTAATTTTTCTATGCCTAAAAATAAAAAAAAAAATGGTGGAAGGGCCATTACCCCAGAGCAGGAAGGAGTGACTGTGGTTTCCTCTTTGCTGGGTCCCAGGAGGAGGATCCCATGCTGGCTGTGATCACCTACGTGGGGCTGAGCCTCTCTCTGCTGTGCCTCCTCCTGGCGGCCCTCACCTTCCTGCTGTGCAGAGCCATCCAGAACACCAGCACCTCGCTCCACCTGCAGCTCTCACTCTGCCTCTTCCTGGCCCACCTCCTCTTCCTCACGGCCATTGACCGAACGGAGATCACGGTACTGACCCGGTCCCAGTGGACCCTCCAGCCTGCCCCAAGGGGGTGCTGAGTCCATGCAGCCATGCTGCTCTGGATACGTTAATGTAATGATCTTGGGTCCCAGGGAAGGTCAGGGGGTGAGTGACCAATGTCACATTGACTGATGCAACTAGACGACAAACCCTCTCTGACCGCTCCTTCATATGCATCAGACTTCTCCCCAATGGCAAGGCATGGGAGAGGTCCTGGGGCCACACTCCACCCCCACCCTCCCTCCTGGTGATGCGTCACTCCTCCTCCAGGTGCTGTTCGCCGTCATCGCGGGCGCCTTACACTATCTCTACCTGGCCTCCTTCACCTGGATGCTGCTGGAGGGCCTGCACCTCTTCCTCACTGCGCGCAACCTGACGGTGGTCAACTACTCCAGTGTGAGCAGGTTCATGAAGAAGCTCATGTTCCCTGTGGGCTACGGGGTCCCGGCCGTGATCGTGGCCATTTCTGCAGCATCCAGGCCTCGTCTCTATGGAACATCAACCCAGTAAATGCACTTTCCCATTTATCCTCATCTTCTCCAGCACAACCACGGCCACCATAGAACCAGCATAGTATTTTGATTATCCAAGACCATAATATGGAGAGAGACACTAAGTAATAATCCCTAGGATGTTTTCTGGAGGAAGATAGTAACAGTTAAGGAGAATGTCTTTCAATCTCTGTCCTTGAAATTACAAAGATGAAATCAAAATGAAAAAAATCTAACCTGCTTCCTTATTGAAATCCAAAGGATATTCCAATTTTTCATTTGGAAAAGTAGACCTTATTTAAATAATCAAAATAATAGATTGTATCATAGTTAAGATTTACAAGGTGCTTATTTTTGGCCAGGCACTTTTCTAACCATTTTTGTCTGTGTTATCTTAATCAGTCCTCACACCAATAGTATGAAGTAGATGTGCACTGTCACTTGCCCCATTTTGCAGATGAGTAAACTGAGGCACACATAGTTTAGGTGAATGCCCATAGGTGCACTGCTGGCACGTAGCAGAGCTGGGATTCCAATCCAGACAGCCACGCTCCAGAGCTTGCAGTCTTTTATTTTCAGCTTTTCATACTAGGTTTATTGTTTTTACATTTTTATTAAAATATATTTCACATCCCTAAAATTTACCCCTTTAAAGTGTCCAGATCAGTGGCTTTTAGTCTAAAAGCCATGGAGTTGTGCAGCCTTTGCCACAATCCGATTTTAGAACACTTTCAACTCCCCAAAGGAAAGCTCGTGTACAGTACCATTCACTCCCCATTCCCGCTACCCACTCCTCCACCCCATCCTCCGACAGTCACTCATCCACTTTGTGTCTCTGTGGATCTGCCTATTGTGGATATTTCACATAACTGAAGTCATGCATGTGATCTTCTGTGACCGGATTCTTTCACTTAGCATGCTGCGTTCAAGGTTCATCCATGTTGTAGTGAGTATCATGACTTCATTCTTGTTGTTTTGGAAATATTATTCCATTATATGGATATTCTGCATTTTGTTTATCTGCCCACCAGTTTATGAGCTTTTACTTATTTCCATTTTTTTGCTGTTATGAATGATGCTGCTGTAAACATTCACGTACAAGTTTTTGTGTGTACGCATATTTTCATTTGTCTTGGGTGTATATCTATGAGTAGAATTGCTGAGCCATATGGCAAGTCTTCTTTTTTTTTTTGCTGAGGCAGATTTGCCATGAGCTAACATCTATGCAAATCTTCCTCTATTTTGGATGTGAGTTGCCACCCTAGCATGGCCACGGGTGGTGTAGGTCCACACCTGGGGATCAAACCCGGGACGCTGAAGTGGAGTGTGCTGAAGTTAACCACTAGGCCACTGGGGCTGGCCCCATGAAGTCTTTGTTTTGCCCGCTCGATTCTGTTGAGCCACTCTGAGTATTTTTTCATTTCAGTTATTGTACTTTTCCACTCTAGAATTTCCATTTTGTTCCATTCATAATTTTTATTTCTTTATTCATATCCTTTATTTGGTGAGACAGTTGTCACACTTTCCTTTAATTTTCCAGACATCATTTATTTTAGTTCTTTTAATATATTTATAATAATGCATTTAAAGACTTTGAGTACTAAGACCAAAATCTGTGCCTCTTCAGGGGCATATTCTTTTGGCTGCTTTTTTTCATGTATATGATGCATACTATTTTGTTTCCTTATATATCATACATTTTTTAAAAACTAAGTATTTTAGATCATATATTGTAACACTCCTGTTATCAGATTCCTCAAAGGTGGTGGTTGTTTCTAGTTTGTTTTTGTTCGTTAGTGACTCTCTTGAACTAATTCACTCTCCATTGTCCTGAAACATTCCGCCTCACTCTCCGTTGTCCTGAAACGTCCCACCTCACTCTCCATTGTCCTGAACTGTCCCACCTCACTCTCCATTGTCCTGAAATGTCCCACCTCACTCTCCATTGTCCTGAAATGTCCCTCTTCACTCTCCATTGTCCTGAAATGTCCTTCCTCACTCTCCATTGTCCTGGAATGTCTCACCTCACTCTCCGTTGTCCTGAAACGTCCCACCTCACTCTCCATTGTCCTGAAATGTCCCTCCTCACTCTCCATTGTCCAGAAATGTCCCTCTTCACTCTCCATTGTCCTGAAATGTCCTTCCTCTCTCTCCATTGTCCTGAAATGTCTCACCTCTCTCTCCATTGTCCTGGAATGTCTCACCTCACTCTCCATTGTCCTGAAACGTCCCACCTCACTCTCCATTGTCCTGAAATGTCCTTCCTCAATGATGAATGGATAAACAAAGTGTGGCATAGCCAGACAGTGGAATATTATTTAGCCATTAATAAAGAATAAAAAATATTATTCACCCATGAAAATATGCTGCAACATGAATGAGCCTTGAAAACTATGCCAAATGAAAAAAATCCAATTTTAAAAGATCACATATCTTATGATTCCACTCACGTGAAATGTCCAGAATTGGCAAACCATAGAGATAGAAAGTAGATTAATGGTGCCCTGAGGCTAGGGTGGGGGTGGGGCACCTGCCAGTCAGGATGAGGTGTGACCACTAATGTGAAGGAAGTTTCTTTTTTTTTCTGTCAAAAGCATTTTGTTAATATAAAAATCACATATTTTTCTTTTAAATATATTTCTAGTACCAATGGTTGCATATCATATACTTTGTTCTGCACTTTAAATTTTTTCATTTAACATCATATCTTGAACATTCTTCAGCTATACATATAGAGATTCTTCATTTCCTTTTACAGATGCATAAGATTTTATTATATAAATTTTTCATAATTTCAATAGCTAGCCTTGTATTGATGGACATTTAGTTTGTTTTCAATCCTTTAGTTTTATAAACAGGTAGCACTTGCTAGGGTGGAATTTGTAATTTTTAAAA
The DNA here is from genome assembly GCF_041296235.1 of Equus asinus. Lineage (NCBI taxonomy): Eukaryota > Metazoa > Chordata > Mammalia > Perissodactyla > Equidae > Equus > Equus asinus. The sequence goes on along the minus strand of NC_091809.1, from coordinate 27,714,512 downwards.
AATTGTTTTATTTCGATCATATTGGCTTATAACTGTGTAATTTTCTTTGTACATTATTATATTTCAGTTTCAGTTTCTCACCACTCATAGTGTAGTTTTTATCTGTCACCATACATATGTGTCCCTTTACCCTTTTTGTCCTCACCCATCCTCTTATCCTCTGGTAACCACTAATCTGTTCTCTTTCTCCATGTGTTTGTTCATTTTCCACAAATGAGTGAAATCATGCGGTGCTTGTCTTTCTCTGTCTGGCTTATTTTGCTTAACATAATACTCTCAAGGATCATCCATGTTGTTGCAAATGGGACGATTTTGTCTTTTTTATGGCTGCATAGTATTCCATTGTATATATGTACCACATATTCTTTATCCATTCCTCAGTTGAAGGACACTTGGGTTGCTTCCACATCTTGGATATTGTGAATAATTCTGCAACGAACATAGGGGTGCATAAATATCTTTGAATTGTTGATTTCAAGTCTTTGGATAAATATCCAGTAGTGGGATAGCTGGATTGTATGGTATTTCTATTTTTAATTTTTTGATAAATCTCCATACTGTTTTCCATAGTGGCTGCACCAATTTGCATTCCCACTAGCAGTGTAGGAGGGTTCCCTTTTCTCCACATCCTCTCCAACATTTGTTAATTTTTTGTCTTGTTAATCAAGCCATTCTGAACAGGTATAAGGTGAACATCTCTTCATGTGCCTCTTGGCTATCTGTATACCTTCTTTGGAACAATGTGTGTTCATATCTTCTTCCCAGTTTTTAATTGGGTTGTTTGTTTTTTTGTTGTTGAGATGTATGAGTTCTTTACATATTTTGGAAATTAACCCCTCGTCAGATATATGATTTGCAAATATCTTCTCCCAGTTAGTGGGTTGTCTTTTCATTTTGTTCATGGTTTCCTTTGCTGTGCAGAAGCTTTTTAGTCTGATGTAGTCCCATTTGTTTATTTTTCTTTTGTTTCCCTTGCCTGAGGAGACATGGTATTCAAAAAGATGCTGCTAAGACTGATGTCAAAGAGTGTACTGCCTATATTTTCTTCTAGGAGTTTTGTGGTTTCACATCTTACCTTCAAGTCTTTAATCCATTTTTGTGTATGGTGTAAGATAATGGTCTACTCTCATTCTTTTGCATGTGGCTGTCCAGTTTTCCCCACACCATTTATTGAAGAGACTTCCCTTTCTCCATTGTATGTTCTTGACTCCTTTATTTCATCTTTATTTTTCGGTTGTTCTATATTTCCATATCTGTTGTTTTTGTCTTTCAGTGTTTTGAATATATCATTTCACTCTGTCCTTGCCTGTGAGGTTTCTGCTGAGAAATCTGCTGAAAGCCTGGTGGAGGTTCCTTTGTATGTGGTTTTCTTCTCTCTTGCTGCCCTTCATATTCTTTCTTTGTCATTCACTGTGGACAATTGTAATAACATGTGCCTTTGAGAGGATCTTTTTGCATTGAGATATTAGTTCTGTTTGCTTCACATGTTCTGTTCCTATTGCTTCATACATCCAGTTCTATTGGTTTTGTATGCCCAATTCTTTCCCAAGGTTTGGGAAATTCACTAGTATTATTTCCTTGAATAAGCTTTCTGCTACTTTCTCCCTCTCTTCTCCTTCTGGGATACCTATTATCCTTGTGTTACTTTTCCTAATCGAATCAGATATTTCTCATAGAATTTCTTCATTTTGTAAACAAATTCAGTTCTCTCTCTTCCTCCATCTGAATCAGTTCTAGTTTTCTATTTTTGAGCTCACTAATTCTGTCTTCCATATGGTCTACTCTATTTTCAATGCTTTCTACTTGATTTTTTTATCTCATTAATTGTGTTCTTCTTCTCCAGAATTTGTTTCATTTTTCTTAATAGGTTCTGTCGCTGATGAATTACTCCTTCTGTTCATTAATTTTATTCCTGAGCCCCTGAACTGTCTTTCTGAGTTTTTGTGTAACCCACTGAGTTTCTTCATGACAGCTAATTTGAATTCTGTCTCAGTTAGACTGCAATCTTCTGTGACTTCACGTTTGGTTTTGGAGGGTTGTCATCGTCTTTCCATCCTTCAGTGTAGCTGTACTTCTTCAGAGTGCTTAGTGAGTTGATCCTCTGCCAGCGCATTTGTGGGAGTAAACACCTTTCTTATTTGGGTATGGCTTTGGTTACTTTGGTTCTGAGCTGGTTCTGGTGGTATTTGAGCCTGCACTTTACACACTCCACTGCCTCTGCCAGGGGCATTGTCTGTCTCTTCCTTGTGCCACTTGTGCTTCTGAGGTGGCTGGGGCCTTGCTGCTTGTGATGTTGCTGTGGTCTCAGGTATTCCCACTGGGATCACCAGGCTGCAAGCACTTCTACTGCTTCTGGGGTCACCTGGGCCTCATGTTCCCCCACAGGTTCTCCAGGGGCTTGGCTGCTGCTGCCCTGTGCACCTCCTGTGCTGCTGCTCATGGCTTGTCTGAGGTGTCCCGGGTTCACCAGTGTCACTGTCAGTGCTGGTGGCCTGGGGACCTGGGGACTTTTCTGCAGCCCTGCTCCTGGTGGAGCTGGTTTCAGGGGTGCCACCGCTGGGGTTGGGTCACTGGGTCTTCTGTGGCTCCTGCAGCCCCTGGTCACAGGTTCCACTTGCCACCGGCTGGGGGGAGCAGGAGATAAGCAGGGAAAGTCTGTTGTTGCTGATCACTTGTGCACCCTTTGGCCTCTGGCACTGGCTGGTGTGTATTGAAAACTCAGGTCAGGGCAACCTTCCCCAGGCAGGAAAATCTGAGTTTCATATACTATCCCCACCATTGGAAGGGCTGGGCCACTGCTGGGGGAGGGAAAGGGGGCTGGGTCACTGGTTCCCCTCCGCATCCTGAATTCTCAGGGCCTGTGCATACCTGCTAGTTCTGGGAGGGAGGGGCAGGGGTGAGTCATGCCTGTTGTCTCTGTTCCTGCAGTGTCTGCTCACAGGGACATGTACCAGATCCACTGGGGAGGGGCAGTGACCACCCAGCGTCTATTGCCTCTGCCCAACAGCGTGTGCTCATCGGCACATGCACAGGTGTGAGGACCCCTGCCTGGATTGCTGCTGTGAGGGGAGGGAGAAGGGGCTGCTCCTCTGGTTCCCCCGCCTCTTTGGGGTCCATTCCACCCACCTTCAGATGTACAGATCGTGGATCTCTCAGGCATCCTGTAACGCTGTGTACGGAGTCTCTGTCTATCAACGGATTTCCAGTGGGTTGTAACTTAGAGGGGAGACAAAGGGAATGACTCACCCCACCATGATGCTGACATCACTCTGAAGTTTCTTTCTGAGGAGCTGAAAATTTCCTAAAGTTAGACTGTGGTGATGGTTGCACAACTCTGAATATACTGACGATCACTGAATGCACAGTTTAAATCCGTGAATGTTACAGGTGTGAAATATGTCTCAATAAAGCCAGAAAAATGTTTTTAGACTCAGTGGATGGGTTTTGCAGCAGGTAAAGGATAAATAAATTGAATAGTGCAGCAAAAGCTCTTTGAAACCACGTTAGGTTCATGGGACTCTTGAAAACTTGAGTCCTGTGAACCTAAAAAAATTACAGGCCCCTGCTTCAACACTGTTTCTCTCAGTGACATCCACTCATTGTTCATATCTCAACTAACCTGTAATTTCCGGTGGGAATCTTCACTAACCATCCTAATCTCTCAGGCCCAGAACTAAGTGGGACAACTATGATACATTGTCATTGCCCCACATTTTTGTTTATTGTCACAGTGTGTCTAACTGTGTGCCTCTTACTGATGTGATATTTCTGGGGCTTAAAAAGATGTTTACTTTTTTTTTATTCATTACATTTTTTAAAATTTTAATTTTTGGTTTTATTGCAGTAACGTTGGATTATAACATTATATGACTTTCAGATGTACATCATAATATATTTGAATTCTGTGTAGATTACACCATGTTCACCACCCAAAGACTAATTACAATCCATCACCACACACATGTGCCTAATTACCCCTTTCACCCTCCTCCCTTCCCCTCTGTAACTATCAATCCAACATCTGTTGCTATGTGTTTGTTTGACATTGTTTTTATCTTCTACTTATGAGTGAGACCATATCGTATTTGACTTTCTCCCTCTGATATTTCACTTAGCATAATACCCTCAAGTTCGATCAAAGTTGTCACAAATGACTGCATTTCATCATTTTTATGGCTGAGTAGTGTTCCATTGTGTATAAATACCATATCTTCTTTATCCATTCGTCCCTTTATGGGCACCTAGGTTGCTTCCAAGTCTTGGCTATTGTGTATAATGCTGCAATGAACATAGGGGTGCATGTATCTTTATGCATTTGTGTTTTCAAGTTCTTTGGATAAATACCCAGCAGTGGGATAGCTGGATCATCTGGTAGATCTATTGTTAATTTTCTGAGCAAACTCCATACTGCTTTCTATAGTGGCTGCACCAGTTTGCACTCCCACCAGCAGTGTACGAGGGTTCCCTTCTCTCCACAGCCTCTCCAACATTTGTTGTTTCCTGTCTTGTTAATTATAGCCATTCTGACCAGAGTGAGGTGATATCTCATTGTTGTTTTGATTTGCATTTCCCTGATAGCTAATGATGTTGAGCATCTTTTCATGTGCCTGTTGGCCATCTGTATATCTTCTTTGGAGAAATCTCTGTTCAGATGTTTTGCCTGTTTTTAAATTGGGTTGTTGGTGTTTTTGTTGTTGAGATGTATGAGTTCTTTATATATTTTGGATATTAACCCTTTATCAGATATATGGTTTGCAAATATCTTCTCCCAATTGTTACTTTGTCTTTTCATTTTGTTGATGGTTTCCTTTGCTGTGCAGAAGTTTTTTAGTTTGATGTAGTCCCATTTGTTCACTTTTTCTTTTGTTTCCCTTGCCCGGTCAGACATGGAACTTGAAAATATGCTGCTAAGACCGATGTCAAAGAGTGTACTGCCTATGTCTCCTTCTAGAAGTTTCATGGTTTTGGGTATTACATTCAAGTCTTTAATCCATTTTGAGTTGATTTTTGTACACAGTGTAAGATGATGATCTACTTTCATTCTTTTGCATGTGGCTGTCCAGTTTTGCCAACACCATTTATTGAAGAGACTTTCCTTTCTCCATTGTATGCGCTTGGCTCCCTTGTTGAATATTATCTGTCCATAAATGTGTGGGTTTATTTCTGGGCTCTCGATTCTGTTCCATTGATCTGTGTGTCTATTTTTGTGCCAGTACTATGCTGTTTTGGTTACTATAGCTTTGTTGTATATTTTGAAATCAGGGAGTGTGATACCTCCAGCTCTGTTCTTTTTCCTCAGAATTCCTCTGGCAATTCATGGTCTTTTGTTGTTCCATATACATTTTAGGATTCTTTGTTCTATTTCTGTGAAAAACGTTGTTGGAATTTTGATAGGGATTGCATTGAATCTATAGATTACTTTAGGAAGTGACAAATAAAAATGGCAAGCAATAGGATATATTGGAGTATATGAGGAAGCCATTTGGTATAAACCTAATTCGGCCTGACTTTTTTTTTCAAAAGGGCCTGACTGTGGCTATTGAGCACGCATTGCATATCTACTTAGACATTTCCTATGGCCAGAACAAAGGCCCTTGAGATAAAGGTGCAACTTTCCCCCACATTAGCATTTCCTTAGGGATAAGCATTTTTCCTTAGGCTAGGAATTGATTGCTGCACTCACCTCCCAGCTCACCTGTGACCACCCAGCTGGAGACAACAGACTGCCACCCTGCTGTGTTCACCGAGACAGCAGACCTACCTGCTATTTCCATCAATCGCTGTGCCGACAGAGCAGTCTCGCGACTATTGTAAAAGGGACATTTCAATCCTATGTGAAACATCCTCTTTGAGGGTATATAACCACCCTTATACCCCCACTTCTTTGGAGTGCTCTGTTCCTTTGTGGAAAGACTCTCCCGGGTTATAATCCTCAGATTTAAGTTCAGAATAAACTCACCCAAATTTTCATTTATAGATTGGTTATGGATTATTTTTGTCGACAGAAGTATGGACATTTTAACTATGTTAATTCTTCCAATCCAAGAGCATGGAATATCTTTCCATTACTTTGTGTCTTCTTCAATTTCTTTCAACAATGTTTTATAGTTTTCGGTGTATACATCTTTCACCTCTTTGGTTAAGTTTATTCCTAGGTATTTTATTCTTTTAGTTGCAATTGTAATTGGGATTGTATTCTTAATCTCTGTTTCTGCTACTTCATTGCTAATGAATAGAAGCACAACTGATTTTTGTCTGCAGATTTTGTATCCTGTGACTTGACTCTATTCGTTTATTATTTCTAAAAGTTTTTCGTGGATTCTTTAGGGTTTTCTCTCTATAAAATCATGTTATCTGCATATAGTGACAGTTTCACTTCTTTTCCAACTTGGATCCCTTTTATTTATTTTTGTTGCCTGATTGTTCTGGCTAGGACTTCCAATACTATGTTAAATAAGAGTGGTGACAGTGGGCATCCTTGTCTGGTTCCTGTTCTTGGAGGGATAGCTTTCAGTTTTTCTCTGTTGAGAATGATATGTGCTGTGGGTTTGTCATATATGGCCTTTATTATGTTGAGGTATTTTCCTTCTATACCATTTTATTTAGAGTTTTTATGATAAATGGATGCTGTATCTTGTCAAACGCTTTATCTGTATCTATTGAGATAATCATGTGATTTTTTATTCTTCATTTTGTTAACGTGGTGTATCACTTTGATTGATGTGCAGATATTGAACCATCCCTGCATCCCTGGAATAAAACCCACTCGATCATGATGTGTGATCTTTTTAATGTATTGTTGTATTCGATTTGCTAGAATTTTGTTGAGGATATTTGCATCGATTATCATCAGTGATATTGGCCTGTAATTTTCTTTTTTTGTGTTGTCCTTGTCTGGTTTCAGTGTCAGGATAATGTTGGTTTTGTAGAATGAGTTATGAAGCCTCCCCTCCTCTTCAGTTTTTTGGAACAGTTTGAGAAGGACAGGTATTAAGTTTTCTTTGAATGTTTGGTAGAATTCACCTGGGAAGCCATCTGGTCCTGGACTTTTATTTTTTGAGAGGTTATTGATTGCTGTTTTGATCTCCTTGCTGGTGATTGGTGTATTCAAATTCTCTACTTCTTCTTGATCCAGTGTTGGAAGGTTGGATGGTTCTAAGAATTTACCCATTTCTTCTAGATTATCCAATTTGTTGACGTATAGCTTTTCATAGTATCCGCTTATAATCTTTTGTGTTTCTGAGGTATTTGTTGTAATTTCTCCTCTTTCATTTATGATTTTATTTATTTGAGCCTTCTCTCTTTTTTTCTTGGTGAGTCTAGCTAAGGGTTTTCAATTTTGTTTATCTTTTCAAAGAACCAGCTCCTGGTTTCATTAATTTTTTCTATTGTTTTTTTGTCTCTATTTTGTTTATTTCTGCTCTGATTTTTATTATATCCTTCTTTCTGCTGCTTTTGGGCTTTGTTTGTTCTTCTTTTTCAAGTTCCTTTAGGTGCACTGTTAGGTTGTTTATTTGGGTTTTTCTTGTTTGTTGGGGTAGGCCTGAATTGCTATAAACTTCCCTCTTAGAACTGCTTTTGCTGTATACCATAGATTTTGGCATGTTGTATTTTCATTTTCATTTGTCTCCAGGAGTTTTTTGATTTTGCCTTGATTTCTTCATTGGCCCAATCGTTGTTCAGTAGCATTCTGTTTAATCTACACATTTTTTTTTGGCTTCTCTTATTTTCTTCCTGTAGTTGATTTCTAGTTTCATATCTTGGTGGTCAGAAAAGATGCTTGGTATTATTTCAATCATCTTAAATTTATTGAGATTTGTTTTGTGGCCTAATATGTGATCAGTCCTGGAGAATGTTCCATGTGCATTTGAAAAGAATGTGTACTCTGCGGGTTTTGGATGGAATGTTCTATATCTACTAAGTCCATCTGGTCTAACGTGTCATTTAAGGCCAATCTTTCCTTATTGATCTTCTGTTTGGGTGATCTATCCATTGGTGTAAGTGGAGTGTTGAAATCCCCTACTATTATTGTCTTACTGTCTATTTCTCCTTTTATGTACGTTAATAGTAGCTTCATATATTTAGGTGCTCCTATGTTGGGTGCATAGATATTCACAAGTGCTGTATCCTCTTGTTGGACTGTTCCCTTTGTAATTATGTAGTGCCCTTCTTTGTCTCTTGTTACAGTTTTTGTTTTAACGTCTATTTAATCTAATATAAGTATTGCTGCCCTAACTTTCTTTTCTTTGCCATTTGCATGGAGTATCTTTTTCCATTCTTTCACTTTCAGTTAGTGAGTGTCTTTAGATCTGAAGTGTGTCTCTTGTATGCAGCATATACGTGGATCTTTTTTTTTTATCCAATTGGCCACCCTCTGTCTTTTGATTGGAGCATTTAGTCGTTTGACATTAAAGCAGCTATTGATGAAACTGTATTTATTGCCATTTTGTTACCTTTTTTTCCTAGTTGTTTTAGTAGTTCTTCTCTTTTTCTTTCTTCTTCTCTTGCTCTCTTCCTTTGTGGTTTGATGGCTCTCTTTAGTAATATGCTTGATTTATTCCATCTTACTTATTTGTTTACTTATTATAGGTTTCTGTTTTGTGATTACCATGAGGTTTCTATATAATAGTCTACATATATAGCAATCTATATTGAGTTGATATTCTCTTTAGCTTGACCTCTTTCTAAAAGCTTTACTCTTTTAATCCCCTCTTCCCACATTTTATGTTTTTGAAATCATATCTAATCTCTTGTTTTGTGTGTGTCTATCCATTACCCTCTTATCATTGTAATAGGTAATTTTAGTACTTTTGTCTTTTCACCTATATATCATCTTAATGCTGTATTTTTGCCTTTACCAGTGATTTAATTGCCGAGTTTTTTTTTATAATTTTCTTTTTTGTTCACTGTAAAGATTGGCACCTGAGCTAATAACTGTTGCCAATCTTTTTCTTTTTTTCCCCCCTTCTTCCTCTCCCCCAATCCCCTCAGTACATAGTTGTATATTTCAGTTGTGGGTCCTCTTAGTTGTGGCACGTGGGATGCCACCCCAACGTGACCTGGTGAGCGGTGCCATGTCGGCACCCAGGATCCGAACTGGTGAAACCCTGGGCCACCAAAGGTGGAGTGTGTGAACTTAATCACTCAGCCATGGGGCCAGCCCCCTGATAATTTTCTTATCCCTATTTGTGGTCTTCTCTTTCCCACTTAAATAAGTCCTTACAGCATTTCTTGTAGAACTGGTTTCTTGGTGATAAAACTCCTTTAATTTTCCTTGTCTGGGAAGCTCTTTATCTCTCCTTCCATTCTGAATGATAGCCTTGCTGGATAGAGTATTCTTGGCTGTAGTTTTTTTTCTTTGACCACTTTAAATAAGTCTTGCCACTGTTTTCTAGCCTATGACTTCTAGTCTTCTGACTGAGAAGTGCACTGATAGCCTTATGGGGTTTCCTTTGTATGTCACTTGTTGCCTTTCTCTTGCCACTTTTAGGATTCTCTCTTTATCTTTAATTTTGAACATTTTAATTTTAATATGTCGGTGTAGGCCTCTTGGTGTTCATCCTGTTTGGTGATCTCTGTGCTTCCTGTGCTTGGATGTCTGTTTATTTCCTTAGGTTAGGAAAGTTTTCAGCTATTATTTTTTCAAATAGATTCTCTGCTTCTTTGTCTTTCTCTTCTCCTTCTGGGACACCAATAATACGAATGCGAGTGCACTTGATATTGTCCCAGAGGTCCCTTAGACTGTTCTGATTCTGTCTAATTCTTTTTTCTTTTATCTGTTCAGCTTGGGTGATTTCCTCTAGTCTTTCTTCCAGCTTGCTGATCTGTTCTTCTGTATCATCTACTCTGCTATTGAGTCCCTCTGGTGAATTTGTCATATCCAGTATTGTATTCTTCATTTCTGATTGGTTCTTTTTTTACATTTTCCAATTCTTCGTTCACTTTCTCACTGTGTCCATCCAGTCTTCTCCCAATATCAGTGAGTATCCTTAGGAGATTTTGTTTGAACTCTTTTGTGAGGTAAATTGCTAATTTCCATTTCATTTAGTTCTTTTTCTGGGGTTTTTGTCCTGTTCCCTTGCTTGGAATGTATTCCTTTGTCTCCTCATTATGCCTCTTTCTCTGTGCTTCTATCTATGCATTAGGTGAATCAGAGAAGTGGCCTTATGTAAGAGATGCCTTATGAGGCCCAGCAGTGTGCTTCCCTCTCATCACCAGTCCAAATGATCTAGGAGTGACCCCTGTTTTGCCTACTTGTGTGCTTTTGCTGTGGCAGGGTTGCTCTTACTGTAGGTACTCTGGGAGTCTAGTCTTTCCTTCCCTAGCCAGCTGTTTTTAAATTGGGTTTGGGGACCCCCAGCACCATTGCCTACAAGGTCTATTAGCACACTCCTTTTGCAGTTTTCCTGTTAATTGGGTAGGTACTCATGTAACTGATTGCTAGGCTCAGGGGCTTACAGTTGCTGTAGGTCTCAGACCTCCAAGGCTATTGTCAGCTCTCTTAGGATTGCAGCTGAGTGTGGCTGGTGTAGACAGGGGAGCATCCAATTGTTTCAGGCTTTGGAAGGTGGATTCAATCCTCTTTGTGGCTAATTGTGAAGCACAGGTCTTCTGTCACTGATAAGCACCACCCCCCACAGCTCTACACACATTGTCAACACAGCCCTGGTCCATGCACACTTCCTGATCACCTGGAGCATACCCAATTGCCCCACTGCAGTGGCCCCCACCTCTCCACCAACGCCCCCCACCGTTCACCTTGTCCTCACACAGGCCCTGTCCCACAGAGGCAGACACACTCGCCTGCCTTAGAGGATCAAGGCACCCAGTCTATGCAGGCCAACAAGTAGTCTGAGGGCTTGCTGTTGGGTGGGGCCAATCTCTAGGATGGGCTTCCTGCCCTGGCTGAACTGGATTAAATCTGTGCTCTAGTGGGTATGACAGACCTCTGGGCTATCAGGCCATGGGAAGAACATCAATGACATCTGCCAGCATCTGTGTCAGCATGCCTGTACGAGGTCACAACAATGGCTGCCACCAAAGTCTTAGTCTCTGGAGAGGTCTCACCTCTCACTGAGATTCACCCAGAGCCTATCAGGTGAGTCTCTCTTCACCAAAGGATGGTGCAGCTGTCTTTTTGGTGATTTTAGGTTGCTGAGATGGGTGAGTTTGTGCATGGGCCCTTTAAGAGCCAGGTATTTTTGGCTTTCATCTGATAGCTTTTCTGTGGGTATTTGCTGCTGCAATTAATAACCAGCAATGCCAGATAGTAGGACCCTTGTCTCAGTTGTGCTGAGTCTAAAGGATGCTTACAGTGGTAACGAACTCCCACTCAGGTCCCCATTCTGCCAGGGAGGGCTGTGTACCTTAGGGTGGCTCTTGCCTGGCTGGCTGTGAAGTTCTGCTGCTTGCAAAGGTAGTTTTTTTCTCTCCAGAAGGCATGTCTGCCTCTTCGGCCTCAGTTAGGACTGTCCCTTGTTGTAGGAGTTCTTTTTATCCAGTTTTGAGTTTCTCTCCAGGGTAATTTTCCCAAGAATAGTTGTAACCTGGTTGTGTTTGTGGGAAGAATCTGCCTACACCACCATCTTGACAAGATCCTTTCTTTGTTTTTAATTGAGTTCATAATAGCTTACATCATTGTGAAATTTCAGTTGTTCATTATTTCTTGTCTGTCACCACATGAGTGCTCCCCTTCACCCCCTTCCCCCTCTCCCCCTGGTAACCACTGAACTGTCATCTTTGTCCATGTGTTTGTTTATATTCCACATATGAGTGAAATCACCTGGCGTTTGTCTTTCTCTGTCAGGCTTATTTCGCTTAGCATAATTCCCTCCAGGTCCTTCCATGTTGTTGCAAATGGGATAACTTTGTCTTTTTTATGGCTGAGTAGTATTCCATTGTATATATATATACCACATTTTCTCTATCCAATCATTGGTCAGTGGGCGCTTGGGTTGCTTCCATGTCTTGGCTATTGTGAATAGTGCTGCAGTGAAGATAGAGGTGCATATGTTACTTTGGATTGTTGATTTCAAATTGTTTGGGTAGATCTCAGTGGTTGGATAGGTGGGTCATATGGCATTTCTATGTATATGAGCGTTCTCTTTTCTCCACATCCTCTCCAACATTTGTTGTTGTTTTGTCTTGATAATTATAGCCATTATGACTGGTAATTATAGCCATTGTGATATAGCATTGTAGTTTGATTTGCATTTCCCTGATGATTAGTGATGTTGAACATCTTTTCATGTGTTTATTGGCCATCTGTATATCTTCCTTTGAAAAATGTCTGTTCATATCCTCTGCCCATGTTTTGATTGGGTTGTTTTTTTGTTGTTGAGTTGTGTGAGTTCTTTATGTACTTTGGATATCAACCCCTTGTCTCATAAATGACTTGCAAATATTCTCTCCCAGTTAGTGTGTTGTCTTTCCATTTTGTTGATGGTTCCTTTGCTTCGCAGAAGCTTTTTAGTCTGGTGTAGTCCCATTTGGTAACTTTTTCTTTTGTTTCCCTTATCCAACTAGACATGGTATTTGAAAAGATGTGGCTAAAACCAATGTCAAAGAGTGTACTGCCTATATTTTCTTCTAGGGTTTTTATAGTTTCACTTCTTACATTTAAAACTTTAATCCATTTAGAGTTGATTTTTTCGTATGGTGCAAGATAATGATCTACTCTCATTCTTTTGCATGTGGCTGTCTAGTTTTACCAACACCATTTATTGAAGAGACTTTCCTTTCTCCATTGTATGTTCTTGGCTCCTTTGTCAAAGATTAACTGTCACAGATGTGTGGTTTTATTTCTGGGCTTTCAATTCTGATCCATTGGTCTGTTTGTCTGTTTGTCATGGTTTTGTGCTGGAACCATACTGTTTTGATTACTGTAGCTTTGGAGTATGTTTTGAAGTCAGGGATTGTGGTGCTTCCAGCTTCGCTCTTTTTTCTCAAGATTGCTTTAGCTATTCAGGGTCTTTTGTTGTTCCATATAAATTTTAGAATTCTTTCTTCTATTTGTGTGAAAAATGTTGTTGGAGCTTTGATAGGGATTACATTGAATCTGTAGATTGCTTTAGGTAGTATGGACATTTTGACTATGTTTATTCTTCAGGCTCATGAACATGGAATATTTTTACATTTCTTTATGTCTTCTTCAATTTCTTTCAATAACGTCTTATAGTTTTCAGCGTACAGGTCTTTCACCTCTTTGGTTAAGTTTATTGCTAGGTATTTAACCCTCTTTGTTGCAATTGTAAATGGGATTGTATTCTTGATTTCTTTTTCTGCTTGTTCATTGTCGGTGTATGGGAATGCAACTTATTTTCAAAAATTGATTTTGTACCCTGCAATTTTGCTGTAGTTGTTGATTATTTCTAATAGTTTTCTGTTGGATTCTTTAGGGTTTTCTATATATAGAATCATATCATCTGCAAATAGTGAAAGTTTCACTTCTTCCTTTCAAATTTGGATTCTTTTTATTTCTTTTTCTTGCCTAATTGGTCTGTCCAGTACTATGTTGAATAGGAGTGGTGAGAGTGGGCACCCTTGTCTTGTTCCTGTTCTCAGAGGGATGGCTTTCAGTTTTTCCCCATTAAGTAGGATGTTAGCTGTGGGTTTGTTGTATATGACCTTTATTATGTCGAGATGCTTTCCTTCTAGACCCAATTTATTGAGAGTTTTTAAAATTATAAATGCATGTTGGATCTTGTCAAATGCTTTCTCTACATCTATTGAGATGATCATGTGATTTCTATTCCTCATTTTGTTAATGTGTTATAGCACATCGATTGGTTTGCAGATGTTCAACCGTCCCCGAGTCCCTGTAATGAATCCCCCTCAATGGTAGTGTATGATTCTTTTAATGTATTGCTGTATTCAGTTTGCCAATATTTTGTTGAGGATTTTCGCATCTAAGTTCATCAGTGATATTGGCCTGTAGTTTTCCATCTTCGTGTTGTCTTTGTCTGGTTTTGGTATCAGGGTAATGTTGGCCTCATAGAATGTGTTAGGAAGTGTTCCATCTTCCTCAACTTTTCGAGTTACAAAAGACAATGAGAGACAAGAGGGGCAGTATAGAATGATAAAAGGTTTATTCCACCAAGAGGACATAATACTTATTAATATATTTGCACCTAACAATAGTTTGAGAAGGGTAGGTACTAAATCTTTTAATGTTTGGTAAAATCCTCCAGAGAAGCCATCTGGTCCTGGACTTTTGTTTTTTGGGAGGTTTTTGATTCTTGTTTCCATCTCTGTACTTGTGATTGGTCTATTCAGATTCTCTATTTCTTCTTGATTCAGTTTTGGGAGGTTGTATGAGTCTAGGAATTCATCCATTTCTTCTAGGTTATTGAATTTGTGGGCATATAGTTTTTCATAGTATTCTCATAATCCTCTGTATTTCTGCAGTATTTGTTGTAATTTCTCCTGTTTCATTTCTAATTTTACTTATTTGAGACTTCTCTCTCTTTTTCTTGTTGAGTTTGGCTAAGGATTTGTCAATTTTGTTTCTCTTTTCAAAGAACCAGATCTTAGTTTCATTAATCCTTTCTACTATTTTTTTTAGTCTCTATTTCATTTATTTCTGCTCTGTTTTTTATTATTTCCCTCTTTCTGCTGACTTTGGGCTTTGTCTGTCCTTCTTTTTCTAGCTCTGTTAGGTACGTTTTAAGATTACTTATTTGAGATTTTTCTTGCTTGTTGAGGTGGGCCTGTATTGCTGTGAATTTCCCTTTTATGACTGCTTTTGCTACATCCCATAAGAGTTGGTATATTATATTTTCATTTTCATTTGTCTCCATGTATTTTTTAATTTCTTCTTTGATTTCTTGAATGATCCAATGGTTGTTCAATAGCATGTTGTTTAGTCTCCACATATTTCTGACTTTCCCAATTTTGTACTTATGGTTGATTTCTAGCTTCATAGCATAGTGGTCAGAAAAGATGGTTGGGATGATTTCAATCTTCTTAAATTTATTGAGGCTTGCCTTGGTTCCCAACATATGGTCTATCTTTGAGAATGATCCATTTGCACTTGAGAAGAATGTATATTCTGCTGTTTTCAGGTGGAATGTTCTATATATATCTATTAAGTCTATCTTATCAATTGTTTCATTTAAATCTACTGTTTCCTTGTTGACATTCTGTCTGGATGATCTGTCCATTGATGTATGTGGTGTTGATGTCCCCTACTATTATTGTGTTGCTGTTAATTTCTTCCTTTAGGTCTGTTAATAATTGCTTTATGTACTTTGGTACTCTTGTCTTAGGTGCAAATATATTAATAAGTATTATGTCCTCTTGGTGGAATGGACCTTTTGTCATTACATACTGCCCCATTGTCTCTCATTGTCTTTTTAACTTGAAGTCTGTTTCGTTTGAGAAAAGTATGACAATACCTGCTTTCTTTTGTTGGCCGTTAGCTTGGAGTATTTTCTTCCATCCCTTCCCTCTAAGCCTGTGTTTGTGTTTGGAGCTGAGATGTGCTTCCTGGAGGCAGCATATTGTTGGGTCTTGTCTTTTAATCCATCCAGCTACTCTGCGTCTTTTGGTTGGAGAATTCACACCGTTTACATTTAAAGAGATTTTTGTTATATGAGGGCTTAATGCTGCCATTTTACCTATTTTTTTTTTGGTTGTTCTATGTTTCCACTCTTCTCTTCCTTTGTATTTCTGATTGTCATTTCATTTTGTTGGTTTTCTGAGACGGATTTCTCAGTTTTCTCTCTCTTTGTGAATTGTGGCTCTGCTCTGATTTTTTGTTTAGTGATTACCATGAGGATTGTAGGAAAGATATTGGAGATGAGATAGTCCAGTTTCTTATAACCTCTTATCTCCATTAACCTAGGCAGGTTCCTTCCTTTTCATCTCCTCTTCTGAGTAACTGCCATTACAAATTTTCTGTTTTGAATTTTGTACGTTTGTGGCTGAGTTGAAGTGCTTATCATTGTGTTTGATGCTTTCTTTCCCTTCATCTTATAAGTTGTAATTGAGCCTTTGAATCCCTGCTCTGCTAGAGAGCTGCAGATTTCTGATCATGTCAGTTTATTTGTCTCCTTGCTCAGAGCTTTGTAGACCTTTGACTTTTTGTTGCTGGTGTGAGGGCTTCTTTATTTCTTGTAGGGGAGGTCTAGTGGCAATGAACTCCCTCAGCTTTTGCTTACCTGGGAAAGCTTTCATTTCTCCATCGTATCTGAAGGAAAGTTTTGCTGGATAGAGTATTCCTGGCTGAAAGTGTTTGTCTTTCAGTATTTTGAATATATCATTCCATTCTCTCCTAGCCTGTAGGGTTTCTGCTGAGAAATCCACTGAAAGCCTGATAGGGTTTTCTTTGCAGGTTATTTCCTTCTGTCTTGCTGCTCCTAACATTTTTTCTTTATCACAAACTTTTGCCATTTTTACAATTATGTGCCTTCAAGAAGGTATTTTAGTGCTGATGAAGTTGGGCGTTTGATTAGCTTCATTTATCTGTAAATCTGAAACCACCCCACCTTTGGTAAGTTCTCAGCAATTATTTCTTTGAACAAGCTCTCTGCTCCTTTCTCCCCTGCTTCTCCCTCTGGAATACCTATAATCCTTATGTCACTTTCTATAATTGAGTTGGATATTTCTCAAAGAATTCCTTTTTTTTTTTTTTTTACCAATCTTAGTTCTGTCTCCCCCCCACCTGTAGAATTGCCACATTTTTATCTTCAAGGAGACTAATTCTTTCTTCCATAAGATCAGTTCTATTTATTAATGATTCTTGATTATTTGTTATTACATCAATTATGTTTTTCATATCCAGAATTTCTGCTTGATTTTAGTTTTATAGTCTTATATAGTTTATATAGTTTTATAGTTTTATTGACTCTTTGGTTGCAGAGGTTCATTTTATTGCTGAGCTCCTTGAATTGTCTCTTTGTGTTTTCTTGTAAGTCATTGAGTTTCCTTATGATGGCTATTTTGAATTCTCTGTCATTTAGGTTGTATATTTCTGTGCCTTCAGTGTCAGTTTCTAGAGAATTGTCATTTTCCTTCTGCTCTGAATTGTCACTGCAGTTTCTCATGGTGTTTGATGAACTAATCTTTTGTTTGGGCATTTGTCGTCTTCTTGGGGCACAGATTCCCCCTGTTACTGCTGGGGGGAGGGGAGCAGGAGCAGTGTTCCTGGCCCCACCTCGTCTGATGGAAGCTGTGAGGGTATTATGGGTGCTTGCCTGGGGTGTGTTCAGGCACTTATGTGGACTGTCCTTGTCAGTCGGGGCTTCCTCGCTGGGCTAGGTTCACTCTGGCGCTGCAGGGGCCCTCCCTGCCCAAAAATGATCACCAGTGGGCTCAAACCTACCATGCCTATTCCCTCAACAGCCTGGGAACTGTTCCCTCTTTTGGGGCTCAGCAGCACTGTGAGCTCTTGTGAGTTTTCCTGGGAAGATTTTGCCCCAGAATGTAGATTTGCTGACATCTCTGTTTATGGTCCACAGTCCATGGTCCACAGGCCTGCTGTGCTTGGAGGGGTGCGGTGGGCTCCCCCTCTCTGCTGGGAGATTGACCATGAGCACGGGCCAAGGGTTACTGCTGCCTCCTCTTACAGTCGCCCTGGTGCATGTTCCCACTTTCTGGGAACATGCACCAGGTGGGAAAGCATTCATATGTGTGCACAGGCCCACCAGTAGAGAGCAGGGTGTGCTCACCTATCTCCACCACTTCCCAGGGGGCCAGTCCATCCACCCTCAGATGTATAAGCTGCGTGTGTCTTTCAGGAGTCCTGTTGTGCTGTGTGGGCCTCCTCTGTTGGTCAGGGTATGTCAATTTAGTTGTAGTTCAAAAGGGAGAGAGACGAAGGGGACAGCTCACTCTGCCATGTTGTTTGGAAGTCCAATGTTTACTTTCTTCACTGCTGTATCTTCAGAGCTCAACCACATAGCCTATCACAGACAAGATACTCAGTATTTGTTGAAGGATGGATGGATGTCATTACATTGTCCTTCTATTTCCCTAAGGACCCATGTATTTTTTATTCTCTGTCTTGCTCAGCTGCTGGCTCCGCTCAGAAAGTGGATTTATATGGGGCTTCCTTGGACCAGTCTGTGCCATCTTCTCTGTGAGTGATGACTTCAGAGCATCCTTCATGCTCACCTGAGGGTCATTACAAGGGCAGAATTATAAGGGGGTGGGTGAGCCGGAATGTCCTTGGGTTGTCATGGTTTTGGTTTGGTTTTCTAAGACTGCCCCCAAAACTACAAACTCTAACACTGTTAGGAAATATGAAAACTATGTGGAATTGATGTTGGACGGGCTAGGATACAGAAAATGATTGGAATTTAATCAATAATCCTTCTGTGGTTTCCTGAAGGTCAACCTAGCTTTCTTTCTGATGACCCTCTGGATTTTGAAAAGCAGGCTCTCTCCCCTTAACAGTGATGTGTCCACCCTCCAGAACACAAGGTAAGCCGGAGGAGCAGGTGACAGCCCACAGCCGCATGTGGTCCCAAGGGCGAAGCCATGGTCCTCAGCAGCCCCTGCTGCCGCTTCTCAGGGTCTTCTGAGAACCCAGAGTAATCAGACCCAACTATGCTTCTGTAGCAGCCAGCTCAGACTCAGCGGTGTGTGGCTGACACCACAGCCAAAACTTTCCATCCATCTCTAATCCCAGATTGTTCCTCCCTCAGCAGCAGGAAGAATTGACATTGGTTGATAAGCATTCTTTGGACTTTTATCAGCAGTCCCATGACAAAAGTGCAAAGAAGATTTATGTTCCCATGAAGCACTTAGAAAACTCTGTGTCTGCTCCCACACCAGCCTACACTTTCATACAACACCTTCGGCTAAGGTTACTTCTCACCCCTTGTCCATTTCCTTCTCTGGAAAAATCCTAGTCAACATCAAATCTAGGAGTTGGGCAGCCCTTTGCTCCAGGAACCCTTGTGCAAATTTAACACTCTTTCTTCTATATCCCTATCATCATCTTTTCCAAATGAAAATAGAATATTGCCTTTTTTATTTTTAATGCCCAGACCCCAGCACAGAGCCCGATGCACAGTACCTCCTCAGTAGTGTTTGCTGAGTGAAAATAGGGATCCCTGTGGAGCGTCATAAAATTTTTGAACCTTACATTTGAAGTATCACTATCCTCCTCGATTTGAATCAAACTGCCCTCCTGTACCTGAGTGCCATTTCCATTGTGGGGAATCATTGATGGTAAAGATCAAAGATGATCACAGCGCAGCCTGGGAACTCATCACCAGCAGAGGAAGGCAGGAGCATCCATTGGGTGGAGATGAAAATGCTCTTGGTTTTGTTGCTCTGGGTGCCTTAGGAGCCTCCTTTCTCCTCCTCCACAAGATGCTGACTTTTAAAGCTACAGCTCAGCTCTTCATCTTGGGATGCACGTGGTGTCTGGGAATCCTGCAGGTTCGTCCAGCTGCCCACGTCATGGCCCACCTCTTCACCATCATCAACAGCCTGCAGGGCGTCTTCATCTTCCTGGTGTACTGCCTCCTCAGCCAGCAGGTACCACTATCCAACTGCCGCCCAGGGCTCTTTCCATCCTCACCTCTCTCAGTGAGCTGATCCAGAGTATGCTTTTCCTCTGCAGGTTCGGAAACAATATGGGAAATGGTTCAAAAGGGTCAGGAAACCCACAGCTGATTCTGAGACTTTCACGCTTTCCAGCAGGGCCGTGCCTGATGCCTCCTAACCCTTCATGGTATGATCATGCGTTGCTCCCAGAATATTTCACCAACTGATCTGCTCGAGCAGCACGTGCCTATCACACTGGACAACCTGGGGACACAGCAGGTGATGCTGTAGGCTGGCTCTGGCTCACCTTTGGCTCACTCCTGGACTCGTTAACCATTAGCCATGGTCTCATGTCAAAAGTTTATTTAAAAAACATATTTTGCTCTTACTGCTTAGGGAACGGTGTTCGCTTGACTTTTTACATTTTTTTGTTTTAATTAAATTCATAATAGTTTACGTCAATGTGACATTTCAGTTGTGCATTATTCCTTGTCTGTCACCACATAAGTGTCCCCCTTCACCCCCTGCACCTACCCCCCGACCCTCCTTCCCCTGGTAACCACTGAACTGTTTTCTTTGTCAATGTGTTTGTTTATATTCCACATATGGCTATCATCTGGTGTTTGTCTTTCTTAGCCTGGATTATTTCGCTTAGCATAATACCCTCCAGGTCCATCCATGTTGTTGCATATGGGACCATTTTGTGGTTTTTTACAGCTGAGTAGTATTCCATTGTGTATATATACCATATCTACTTTATTCAATCATCAGTTGATGGGCACTTAGGTTGCTTCCACGTCTTGGCTATTGTAAATAATGCTGCAATGAACAATGAACATTGGGGTGCATGGGACTTTTGGAATTACTGACTTCAAGCTCTTTGGATAGATACCCAGTAGTGGGATAGCTGGGTTGTATGGTAGTTCTATTTTTAATTTTTTGAGGACTCTCCATACTGTTTTCCATAGTGGCTGCACCAGTTTGCATTCCCACCAGCAGTGTAGGAGGGATCCTTTTTCTCCACAACCTCTCCAACATTTGTTACTATTTGTTTTGGTTATTTTTGTCATTCTAATTGGTGTAAGGCGATATCTTAGTATAGTTTTGATTTGCATTTCCCTGATGATCAGCGATGATGAACATCTTTTCATGTGCCTATTGGCCATCCGTATATCGTCTTTGGACAAATGTCTGTTCATGTCTCCTGCCCATTTTTTGATCAGGTTGTTTGATTTTTTGTTGTTGAGTTGTGTGAGTTCTTTATATATTATGGAGATTAACCCTTTGTCAGATGTATAACTTGCAAATATTTTTTCCCAGTTAGTGGGCTGCTTTTTTGTTTCAATCCTGTTTTCATTTGCCTTGAAGACGCTCTTTAGTCTGATGAAGTCCCATTTGTTTATTCTTTCTATTGCTTCCCTTGTCTGAGAAGACATGGTGTCCAAAAAGATCCTTTTAATACTGATGTCAAAGAGTGTACTGCCTGTATTTTCTTCTAGAAGCCTTCTGGTTTCAGGTCTTAGCTTTAGGTCTTTGATTCATTTTGAGTTTATTTTGGTGAATGGTGGAAAAGAATGGTCAATTTTCATTCTTTTACATGTGGCTTTACAGTTTTCCCAGCACCGTTTGTTGAAAAGACTTTCTTTTCTCCCTTGTATGCCCTCAGCTCCTTTGTTGAAGATTAGCTGTCCATAGACGTGTGGTTTTATTTCTTGGCTTTCAATTCTGTTCCATTGATCTGTGCACCTGTTTTTGTACCAGGACCATGCTGTTTTGATTACAGTAGCTTTGTAGTATGTTTTGAAGTCAGGGATTGTGATGCCTCCAGCTGTGTTCTTTTTTCTCAGGATTACTTTAGCAATTCGGGGTCTTTTGTTGCCCCATATGAATTTTAGGATTCTTTGTTCTATTTCTGTAAAGAATGTCATTGGGATTCTGATTGGGATGGTGTTGAATCTGTAGATTGCTTTAGGTAGTATGGACATTCTAACTATGTTTATTATTCCAATCCAAGTACAAGAAATGTCTTTTCATCTTTTTATGTCGTCATCCATTTCTTTCAGAAAAGACTTGTAGTTTTCGTTGTATAGGTCTTTCACTTCCTTAGTTAAATTCACCCCGAGGTATTTTATTCTTGTTGTTGCGATTGTGAATGGTATTGTGTTCTTGAGTTCTTTTTCTGTTAGTTCGTTATTAAAGTATAGAAATGCTACTGATTCATGTAAATTGATCTTATACCCTGCAACTTTGCTGTAGTTGTTCATTATTTCTAAAAGTTTTCCAATGGATTCTTTGGGGTTTTCTATATATAAGACCACGTTCTCTGCAAACAGCGAGAGTTTCACTTCTTCCCTCCCTATTTGGATTCCTTTTATTCCTTTCTCTTGCCTAATTGCTCTGGCCAGGACCTCCAGTACTATGTTAAATAAGAGTGGTGATAGAGGGCATCCTTGTCTCGTTCCTGTTCTCAGTGGGATGGCGCTCGGTTTTTCCCCATTGAGGATGATGGTGGCTGTGGGTTTGTCATATAAGGCCTTTATTATGTTGAGGTAATTCCCTTCTATCCCCATTTTGTTAAGAGTTTTATCATAAATGGCTGTCGGATCTTGTCAAATGCTTTCTCTGCATCTAGTGAGATGATCACGTGGTTTTTATTCCTCAGTTTGTTGATGTGGTGTATCACATTGATTGATTTGCGGATGTTGAACCATCCCTGTGTCCCTGGTATGATGTATGATCCTTTTGATGAATTGATGAATTCAGGTTGCCAAAATTTTGTTGAGAATTTTTGCATCTATGTTCATCAGCAATATTTGCCTGTAGTTCTCCTTTTTCATGCTGTCCTTGTCAGGCTTTGATATCAGAGTGATGTTGGCCTCGTAGAATGTGTTGCTAAGTATTCCATCCTCCCTAATTTTTTGGAATAGCTTGAAAAGAATAGGTATTAAATCCTCTCTGAAAGTTTGGTAGAATTCCCCAGGAAAGCCATCTGGTGTTGGGGTTTTATTCATTGGGATGCTTTTGATTGCTGTTTCAATCTCTTTCCTTGTGATTGGTCTGTTCAAATTGTCTGCTTCTTCTCGACTAAGCTTTGGGAGATTGTAGGAATCCAAGCATTTATCCATTTCCTCTAGGTTATCCATTTTGTTGGCATATAGTTTTTTGTAGTATTCTCTTATAATCCGTTGTATTTCTGCGGAGTCTGTTGTTATTTCTCCTCTGTCATTACTGATTTTGTTTATTTGAGCTTCCCTCTTTTTTATTTGTAAGTCTGGCTGGGGGTTTATCAATTTTATTTTCTCCAAGAACCAGCTCTTTGTTTCATTGATCCTTTCTACTCCCTTTTTTGTTTCAATAACATTTATTTCTGCTCTGATTTTTTATTATTTCTCTCCTTCTGCTGACTCTGGGCTTTGTGTGTTCTTCTTTCTCTAATTCAGTTAGGTGTAGATTAAAATTAAAATTGCTTACTTGGGATTTTTCTTGTTTGTTAAGGTGAACCTGATAAATGAAACCAAGAGCTGGTTCTTTGAAAAAATAAACAAAATTGGCAAACCCTTAGCTAGACTCACCAAGAAAAAAGAGAGAAGGCTCAAATAAATAAAATCAGAAGTGAAAGAGGAGAAATTATAACAGACACCTCAGAAATACAGAAGATAATAACAGAATACTATGAAAAGCTATATGCCAACAAATTGGACTATCTAGAAGAAATGGATAAATTCTTGGAAACATACAACCTTCCAAAACTGGATCAAGAAGAAGTAGAGAATTTGAATAGACCAATCACCAGCAAGGAGATCAAAACAGCAATAAAAAACCTCCCCAAAAATAAAAGTTCAGCACCAGATGGCTTCCCTGGTGAATTCTACCAAACATTCACAGAAAACTTAATACCTATCCTTCTCAAACTGTCCCTAAAAATTGAAGAGAAGGAGAGGCCTCCTCCTAACTCATTCTATGAAGCCTACATTATCCTGATACCAAAACCAGAGAAGGACAACCAAAAAAAGAAAATTACAGGCCAATATTACTGATGAACATCGATGTAAAAATCCTCAACAAAATGCTAGCAAATTGAATACAACAATACATTAAAAAGACCATACATCATGATCAAGTGGTTTTCATTCCAGGGATTCAAGGATGGTTCAACATCTGCAAATCTATCACCATGATACACCACATTAACAAAATGAAGAATAAAAATCACATGATATTCTCAATAGATGCAGAGAAAGCATTTGACAAGATACAGCATCCATTTCTGATAAGGTGCACCTGTATTGCAATGAATTTCCCTCTTAATATGGTTTTTGCTGCATCCCATATAAGTTGCTATGGTATGTCTTCATTTTCATTTTTCTCCAGATAATTTTTGATTTCTCCTTTAATTTTTTCAATGATCCGTTTGTTGCTCAATAGCACGTTGTTTGGTCTCCACATCTTTGTCCTCTTCTCCACTTTTTTCTTGTATTTAATTTCTAGCTTCATAGCAGTGATCAGAAAAGACACTTGTTATTATTTCAATCTTCTTAAATTTATCAAGGATTGCCTTGTTTCCCAACATATGGTCTATCCTTGAGAATGTTCTGTGTGCACTTGAGAAGAATGTGTATTCTGCTGTTTTTGGATAGAGTGTTCTATATACGTCTATTGAGTCCAACTGGTCTAGCTTTTCATTTAATTCCACTTTTTCTTTGTTGATTTTCTGTCTGGATGATCTGTCCTTTGATGTGAGTGGCGTGTTGAGGTCCCCTACTATTATTGTGTTATTTTTGATATCTTCTTTTAGGTTTGTTAGTAGTTGCTTTATGAACTTTTGTGCTCCTGTTTTGGGTGCATAGATATTTACAAGTGTTAGCTCTTCTTGATGGAATGTTCCTTTCATCATTATATACTGCCCCTCTTTGTCTTTCTTTACCTGTCTTATCTTGAAGTCTACTTTGTCTGATATAAGCATGGCAACACCTGCTTTCTTTTGTTTGCCATTAGCTTGGAGTATTGTCTCCCATCCCTTCACTCTGAGCCTGTGTTTGTCACTGGAGCTGAGATGTATTTCCTGGAGGCAACATATGGTTGGGTTTTGTTCTTTAATCCATCTCTCCATTCTGTGTCTTTTTATTGGAAAATTTCAATCCATTTACATTTAGGGTGATTATCAATGTATGAGGTCTTAATGCTGCCATTTAATCACTCGTTTTCCAGTTCTCCTGCATTTCCGTTCTTTCTCTTCCTCTGTGTTTCTGTCTACCAATTGAGTTATGTAGTTTTTTATGTTGGGTTTCTTTGTTTTCTCCTTATTTATTATTTGTGTCTCTGTTCTGCTTTTTTGTTTAGTGGTTACCATGAGGTTTGTATGCAAAATCTTGTGGATAAGAGTAGTCCATTTTCTGATGGCCTCTTATTTTCTTAGACTAAACCAATTCAGTCCCCTTCCTTTTCCCTCCTCTGTTGTTTTTGTCACATCTCATTCCATCTTGTGTTGTGAGTTTGTGGTTAAAATGGCAAGAGTATCTTTGTTTTTGATGTTTTCCTTCACTTATTTTTAATCTTATTCTCGAGTATTTGCTAACCTGTTCTGATGTATAGCTACAATTTTCTGATTTTGTCTACCTATTTGTTTCCTTACTCCATGCTTTGTAACCCCTTTCTCCCTTTTTCTTTTAGGTATGAGTGCCTTCTTGAGGATTCCTTGTAGGGGAGGTCTTGTGGCTATGAACTCTGTTAGCCTTTGTTTATCTGGGAAAGTTTTTATTTCTCCATCATATCTGAAGGATATTTTTGCTGGATAGAGTATTTTTGGCTGAACGTTTTTGTCCTTCAAAGATTTTAATATGTCATTCCAATCTCTCCTAGCCTGTAAGGTTTCTGCAGAGAAATCCACTGAAAGCCTGATAGGGGTCCCTTTGTAGGTTATTTTCTTCCACCTTGCTGCCCTTAGTATTTTTTCTTTGTCATTCACTTTTGCCAGTTTCACTACAATATGCCTTGCAGTAGGTCTTTTTACATTGACATATTTAGGAGATATGGTAGCTTCTTCCACATGGATTTCCATCTCCTTCCCCAGGTTGTGGAAGTTCTCTGCTGTTATTTCTTTGACAAGCTTTCTTCTCCATTCTCCTTCTCTTTTCCCTTTTGAATACTTATAATTCTTCTATTGCACTTCCTAATTAAGTTGGATATTTCTCAGAGACTTTCTTCATTTCTTTTTAGCCTTAGTTCTCTCTCTTCCTCTAACTGGAGCATTTCAACATGTCTATCCTTGATTATGGTGATTTGCTCCTCTATGATGTCTGCTTGAGCAGTCAGGGAATCCATATTTTGTTCTCTCCCATCCATTGTGTCTTTCATCTCCAATGTTTCTGATTGGTTCTTCTTTATAGTTTCAATATTCTTTGTGAAGTAGCTCCTGAACTTGTTGAATTGTTTCTCTATATTCTCTTTATCTCATTGAGTTTTTTGATGATAACTACTTTGAATTCTCTGTCATTTAGATTACATATTTCTGTGTCTTCAGGACTGATTTCTGGGTCCTTGTCATTTTCTCTCTAGTCTAGAGTTTTAATATAATTTTTTTTATATTGCTATAGGGTGTGGCTATTTTCTTCTGCATCCTGGTATTATTGATCACTGTTACTACCTATTGCCTCTGGGTGGGGGTCAAGAGCAGCATATTCTGAGCCCTCTGCATTCTGCAGGGATCCCAGATGCTGGAGTCAGGTGCTGGGCTTGTGGGGGGTGGAGGGGAACTTTCTTCTGCATGCTCTCAGGGTTTTCTCACTCTGCACTTGTTATCTGCACTCTCAGGGATGTTGACTTGAGGAAGTCACCCTCGTGACAGTTTTCACTGTGGTAGAGGACTTCCCCCTAGGCTGTGAGGGCCCTTGGGGATGTTTGATGTTCCAAAAAATGGGCACCCCCTCCCCATTTCCTTCCCTCTGGGAGGCTGCACACAGTCCTGGATCACAATCTTCTGGGGAGGAAGCAAAGTTTTCTCTTACCCTGTTCCACCTCCTCTGAGGGAGTCTCCAGCCTCTCTCCCTTCCATCATATGGCTTTGTGGATTTCTCAGATGTCTTTTGAGTTGTGTGCATGTTCTCTGTTGGAATATGAATGTCTTTTTCATTGTATCATGGAGAGGAGAGATCACTGGGAGAGCTCACTCTGCCATGATGTTGATGTCACTCAATCTTGACTTTTTTACATCAATGCTTCTACCTAATACCTACTATGTCTGTGCTTGGTTAACTAGATAAACAAGAATCAATGATCTAAAGTGGTGATGCATGCTCTAATCAGAGCCACATTATTCTATACTTTTTCTCTGCACCCACTTCTGTTTCATAGTCACTCGGCAGTACCACCAAAAAGGCAAAAGTGGAGGGAAATGACGTATACATTTATTAATTAAACACACATAAGTGTTAGCTGGCATTTTAAATTTTCTTAAAAAGACTGCCTGATATTTTCAGCACCTTCTACCCTCTGCAAAACCACAAGGGAAAGGAATCGCATGGGATAATTCATGGCAGTGATTACCAATTGGTAATCACCATTTACCAATCACCAATAAACCATTGGTAAGAACCAATACTTAGTGGCTTAAACTTAAAAAGCCCTTTTATCCATATTTTCTCACTTCTTCCATCTTCTTTTAAGCCTATTCAGTCGTCTTTACCATTTAAACGAGTCTACTATTCTACCAAGAAGTCCTTGTGCATTTCTCTTATTACCTATTTCACCCAGCACTAGTTCCACCACTGAATCTTCTGTCTCCACTCCCTTTCTCAGAAAATGTTCTCATCACCTATTTCACAGAGAAAATCAAAATCATTACGATGATACTTTGTAAATTTCATGCCATCCACCATACCCACCAAACATCAGCATGCATCCCCTCCACATTCTTGTGTCATTGACACAATTCCCTTCTCCTCTCTGAAGACAATGCTTCCACCTGCACTTTGGATCCCATCATTCCTGCCTTATCAATTATCCTTACATTATTGCTCACACATTCTCTCCCTCTCTCTTTCCCTTCCTCCTTCCCTCCTTCTTTTCTTCCCTCACCTTCTCAACAGTGTTCTTCCCATAGTCATGGAAACATGTGTGGTTCTCTTCTATCTTAGAAACATGTACAACTTGGCCCCCTTCTAGCTACCAGCCAAGAATTGACTTTTCTCTGTGTCTCCATTTCCTTGCCTTAAACTTACTCCCTAAATCCATGCAAATATGGCTTCCTTGCCCCATGATTCCACCAAAACATATATCTCTTAGACCTACAGTGATCTCCATGTCCATAAAAGCCCTCTCAGAAACTTCTGACACTATTTATCACTCCTTTCTCACAAAACTCCAACCTTATCCCCTCTATATTGTACTTACACCCCCCTCAGTATCTTTCTTCCATTCCCTCTAGATTTTTCTCTCTGTCTCATTCATAGCTCTAGCCAATAGATTGCTTCCAGAACAATTTCAGTTCTCATTAATTCCTTTTCTCTTAGACAATAGCATCCATTCCTAAGATTCAGTCACATCTAGATGCAAATGATGGCCGTGTATGTTTCTCTAGCTCTGACCTTTCCTATGAGATCTAGAAGAGTATCTCTGCTTACTTATTTGACATTGTTGATATCTCAAAGACACCTTCAACTCAGCCTTCCTATATAAGACTTGCGATCTTTATCCTAATCTCGTCCTTTCCCATGGTGTCTGTTTTTATGAATTGCACTACATCCATCCTATGGCATAAGTTTGGAAATTAAAAGTTACTCTCAACAATTATTTTATTTCTTTTCACAGACTGTCTATTGTTCAGTCCTGTTGTTCTCATCTTCTCAATACGTCCCTAATATGTCCAGCTTTCTCAATATCCATCACCTCCTCCTTGGCCAGGCTGCCATCTTTGCTCACCTGAACAACTGTACTATCCTCCCCACTGACCTGCCTTTTCTCTTCTTGTCACTTTCCAATGCATCCTGCGTGCAGAAGCCTGAGGGAGCTTTTCAAAACACAAATAGAATCATGTCACTCCTTTGTTAAACCCATTTCATGTAGGATCAAACCCCAAATCAATAATTCAATGAGAATTTGCTTGGGTTGTCTCCTGCTTACTTCTCCAGCTTCATATGCTACATAGTCACCATTATTCCAGCCACAAGGGATTTCTTTCAATTTTTAAAATTCACTGTGCCTCTTTGGAACAAAGGCTTTGCACATATTCTCTCTTCTTAAACATTATTTTGTCTTCCTTGATTCAAAAGCCTTCAGGTCTCAGCTCATGTATCAATTCTTCCAAGAAGCCTTCTCTGCCTCCTCAGAATAGGTCAGATTCTCGGGTTTTTCACTCTGGTAGTCACTCTGCCTTTCCTGCACAGCATCTGTCAGAGTCATTTCACTCTTGTTTTTCACTATCTGGTTAATGTCTGTCTTCCCTCCTGATTTGAGCTCCAGCAGGCACCATGTTGCTTTTCCTTCCTATTGCACATGCATCATTGCACACAGGACCAGGCCTGTAGAAATACTCAGTATTTAATTGCTGCATGAATGATCAAATTAATGAATAAACAAACTGCAGCTGCAGAAGAGGCAGGAACTGTCTGTTCGTCAATCTCTCTCCAGCGTCTAATATTCCCAAGTGCTCAAAATTGCCTACTGAGCAAATGAATGAACGAATTAACTACCTGACCATGATGGGGGTAAATATTGGAATAAACTATTGAGCAGTTTGTGGTCACTCTTTCTCTTGGGAATTTCAAGATAATCCTCTGCCTTAGTTATTGTTTTGTTATTAACCATCATGTCTACCTGTTAACACCCTAATATTTCCTTATTATCCAAGAGCTTTGTGTAGATCTTAGTTCCCAGACTGAAACAGATCTGGAATAAAATAGCAGCTCTACCAAGTGCTTTCTATGTGAACTTGGTCAAACTGATCAACATTTTAAATCCTCAGTTGCTCCCTTAATCTCTTGTCTACAAATGAGACAATTTTCTGAGTCTCGCCCAATCAGAACTAATTAATTGCTTCCATTTCCAGGCTTTCAAGTGAATCGTGCTTTGGTGGGAGGGGGATGACCATCCCCCCACAGTAAATGTTGATTCATCCAAGGATGCACAATGTAACTGAGCAGGAGCGAATGCAGCATCCCTCAGTACAGCTGATGTTGAACCCGTAAGGGAGGGTCCCACAGATCTGAGAGGCTGAATTCTCATTGTTCCACAGGCCTGTCCCACTCGGGGCTTGCACTCATTCAGGAAGAACATAGCAATAATCCACACCTTTCTGTTTAGGGGGATGCTAGCAGTATCTGTCCCTCATGTTCTTGAGTCAGCTCAGCCTCAGCAAGGCCATATCCTCATTCCTAGGAGCTGGTTCCCAGGAGTCCCTCAACCAAGTCAGAGCTGCCCTCACTCCAGAATCCCAGAAAACTGATTCTTCCACATCTATACTTTGAATGTATTTATTCTCTATTGCTGTTGGACCAAATTACCACAGACTTACTGCTGAACCCAACACAAATTTATCTTACTGCTCTAGAAGTAGAAAGTCCCAAATCGGTCTTAGGAACCAAAATCAAGGTGTCATCAGAGCTGCGTTCCTCCTGGAGATTCTAGGGGAATATCCGTTTCCTTACCTTTTCCAGCTTCTAGAGGCTGCCTGCATTTCTTGGCTAGGGGCCCCTTGATCCACTCCATCATCAAAGCCTGCAGTGTAGCATCTTCAGTCTCTCGGTCTCTCTCTCCTCTGCTTCTGTCACTCGATCCCCTTCCCCCGTTTGACTCTGCTGCCTCCTCCTTCCCCTTATAAAAACCCTAGGCATTACATTGGCTCGCCTGGATAACCTTCCCATCTCTGTTTCTCAACTTGGTCCATTTCCATGTAAAGTAACATATTCATAGGTTTCAGAGATGAGGATGAGGGCATCTTTGGAGGATCATTATTCTGTCTATTTATTGTACATAGGTTTGGTTTTCCTATTGTAGAGCCATCAACATCTGCCTCATGGTATAGATAATTGAACAAATATTTACCCCCCTCTCACCAGACTAATCTTCCTCCTTCCCAGAGATGATATACATAGAGAATCAAAGAAACGTACACTTTCTGTGAGAAAAATGCAGCAATGACATCAGACAGCCAATGACACCTTCTAAAATTCAAGAAATCTCGTTACTTATATCTACTATCTATGGGTAAAGGACCAAGGAAATTTACTGGTTAATGTAATTTTATCTTCTACAGTTTCCTAAAATTTGGTGTCTCCATTGTGTGAAGATGTAAAAGTGTCTCCCTCTCGTTTGTCATCTCTGCCATGGCTTCCTGCAGTTTCATTCAAGGGAAACAAAATATTTTCTCTTGTTCTCAGGTCTGAACAATTTCCTGGAGTACAGTACTGACAAAGTTTTTGAGTAAAGATAAGCAGGTGAAGTTGCCCATCTAAACACCAGAAATTACACTGAGCTTCCTGTATACTGAGGAATAAATAACCCACATTGCAGATGGAAAGAATAAGGGAACAAAAAGAATTTAATGCCTCTTCCTTTCTATCTTAGGTGAATAACTATAGATAATCTTTCCTGCATTTCATTCATTTCTCAGCTGCTGTCTTATATGACTCCATCTATGCAGAGGGATCAGGAAACACATTTAAAACAGATGGATAATTTTTTGGAGCAGATTTAATTGCTGTTATCTTCTGTAACTTGGGGATTAGGAAATGTAGGGAGATGGGACTTCTGAGAAAGACCAGGGTCTAGTAGAATGCAATCTGATACAGCCTTTTGATCTGACCCTGACAAATCCATCTGGCAAGGAAATTCTGTGATTAAGGCCTTCCTAATTTGTTTTTCAAAGGAGACTTTAGATCATCTCTAAAATATTATCTTTCCACGTGAATTGAAAAGATCTTTTGAACTGTTATTCTTTGAGCCATTAGGGGAAGATAAAGAAGACTTTGTAGTGTGTTTCCAGAAACTCATCGTCAGCAATGTGAATGGAGTCATGGTGGACATGCTCACGCTCGATTCCTGTGAAATCTAGAACTTTTCTGTGCCCCACAGTATGCTCAGAAAGCACTCCACACAGAAAAGGTCAGCTGAGGGCCAGTTCTTTGGTATCTTTGGGTTAAGCCCTTTTCTGAAGCCTCTCCTTCCTACAAACACTCTTCCAGATGCTGAAAGTCTATGAGCAGGAAAACCAGCCTGAAGGGATTTTCAAACCAACAACATCCAAAAGATCGGGAATGTTCACACCATAGTCTGGATTTTTAAATTTCTTTGTTCTGTTTTCTATAGGTTTAATTATTCACTCCTTCAAAAGTATTAATTAATCACCATGTCCAAGGCAGAGATCAGGAGAGAATGGGCCCTCCTTCATGGTGCTTTCATGTGAAAGGAGGTGATTTTACAGCCAGAGTTGACACTGAGGCTGAAAGATTCCTATAAACCAAGTCCTACAGCTAGACAATTGAAGTATGAACTATTTCACAGACTCTATCTCCTTTAATCCTTACGCAAAGCTGCAGATATTTTGAAAACTCAGATCATGATGTGTATACTTTAGGCTTTGTGGGCTAATGTAATAGTTAGGGTTCTCCAGAGAAATAGAACCAATAGGATACACAGAGACACACACAGATACATAAATATGAAATATGAAAAGACTTATTATGAGGCATTGACTCACTTGATAATGGAGGCTGAGAAGTCCCACAGTCTGGCACTGGCCATCTGGGAACCCAGGAAAGCCAGTGGTGTAGTTTGAAGGTCTAAGAGCCAGGGAGCCGTAGATTAACATCAGGGCATGAAAGCCTGAGATCCAGCAGCACCGAGGGCAGGAGACTGATGTCTCAGCTCCAGCACTCAGCCTGAGTCAATTCAACTTCCTCCATCTTTTATTCTATGCAGACCCTCAGTAGATCGGGTGATGCCCATCCTCACGGGACAGGGTCATCTGCTTCACACAGTCCACAGACTCAAATCCTAATCTCCTCTGGAAACACCTCACAGATACACCCTGAAATCACGCTTAACCAGCCATCTTGGCATCCTGCGCCCCAGGGAGGAGGACACAAAAATTAACCATCACAACCAGATAGCTACAGCAACAGCTCAGCTCTGCCATTGTAGCATGAAAATGGCTATAGATGCTCAAAATTGAATGCTCATGGATGTGTCTTCATAAAACTTTATCTATGGAGATATTATGGATGTTCTGGGGAGCTCCTCATCCGACAACAATTTATTCATTCACTCTTCAAATATTCAGTGAGCACTTACTCTTTGGAAAGGCATCATGCTAAACTGAAAGAAACTAAAATTAACAAGGCAGACGAGATCCCCAGATCCCGGAGTCGTGAGGACCTGTGGATTGGTCAGCTCAGGCTGCCATAACAAAACCACAGACTGAGCAGCTTAATCAACAGAAATTATTTTCTCACCGGTCTGGAGACTGGGAAGGCCAAGAGCAAGGTTTGTCAGGGTGGGTTCTGGTGAGAGCTCTCTTCCTGGCTTGCAGATGGCCACCTTCTCACTGTGTCCTCGCATGGCCTTTTCTTCCAGCTCAAGCCTGATGAGACAGAGAAACGAAACTCTTTGATGTCTCTACTTACAAGAGCACTATGCTATGATGAGGGTGCCACTCTCATCTAACCCTAATTATCTCCCAAAGGGCCATCTCCAAGTCCCATCAGGAGATTGCGTATTGGGGCATCAGGGGTTAGGGCTTCAACACATGAATTTACAGGGCAGCACAAACATTCAGTCCACAACAGTCTGTAAGGTAGAAAACCAGGAGAAAGAGAAAATTAAGTATAGGAGATACTGTGGTCTAGGGACACACAGCCCTGTGGGGACACAGCAGAGGTGGAACCAGCCGTGGTTGGAGAGAGCTGGTGGGAGAGAGCTCTCGGTCAACTGAGGGCAGCGTTCCGAGATGTTTACAGTTTGGGAGGCAGATCTCAGCATTCGCCCTCATATCTTCGCCTTTACAATCTATCAAATATATTCTCCTTATTTATCAGGGGAATAACAATAATAATTTCCTTGTGGGTCATTTTTGAATGTTAACTGAGAAAATAAAGATTAAGTTCTGGTAGGAAACCCAAAGACAAACAAGAATTAACCAGGACGAGTGAGCTTGGGGGTTCCCAGCTCATTTATCCAGAACTCTGTCAGTGATTTAGAAACAGCCATGAGACAGGCTCTGAAGTGGGGTTCCACTTCTCATGACAGGGCTCCAGTACATGACCACGCCCATCAAAGAGAGCAGGTGGGAAGGTTGAAGAGGTTTCTCCCTTCAGCTCTCCACGTTGGGGGTCTGCTGTGACAGCTCCCCTCACTGGTTGCCCCCTTTCCTGGTTCTGATGGTCACCGTGTGGATGAGGAAACAGGGACTCATTGAGGATTTAACCCCTTGGTGGAGAACATAGAATCCAGACACAAGAAGTATATAACAAGAAGCTGTCGGACGCTAGCAGTTAAGGAGCCCATGTTCACGGAACCGAAAGTGTCTAAGTCAGGGACCATAAAACTACAGACAGCAGGATCTGCAGACTTGGAGTCGTTAAATCTCAGTGATGACTCAGAGATGCCAAGAGGCTGGGCACTTGGGTCCTAAGATTGTGCATGCAAGAGTGACGATCCCGGATGTGGAAGTTCCTCAGGGTAGGAGGGGTGGCCTAAGAAGTGAAATGGAAGGAGGGATATTGGGGAAGGAGTGGACAAAAGGAGTGAGTGGAGGGGCATTGGGGCTGCTCAGGGCTGCACGAACCTTGGAGGGACCCAGCTGGACCACTCAGTCTTCCTCTGGGGCATTCTGGTGTGGGAGTTCGAAAGACTGATAGTGAGATGAGGACAGGGCCCTGGGAAGAAGTGCGTGGGAAATTGTGTGAATGAGGATGGGAAAGTTGGGGAGAAGGTGAGGTGACCTGATTGGAATTGGGTTGTGTTGGAAGAGACTGGTATTGGGGGACCTGGGGAGTCACTGGGGGGATGAGGAGAAAGTGAGGGTTACAGGTAGTTGGAGAGAGACTGCATCAGGGGTAACTGCAGGCACAGAGAGGGGCAGGGTAGGATGGGAGACACCAGGAGGGGCAGAGGATACAGGGAGATGTGCAGGAATGGGGAGCTCAGAGGGCTTGGGGCTGTGGGACTGGGGCTGCGGAGGTCTGAGGCGGTACAGCAACTGGAGGAACAGGAGGGGTGGGGGTGATAAATTGGGGAGGTCTGGGGGCCTGAGGGAAGTGAGGAGAGCTGCCTGGACTGGCAAAACTCAGGATATGCTGAAGATTATGGACACAGCAATCCGGGATGGACAGAGGTCCTATGGTTCTCAGGTGATTGGGACCACTGAGTACAAACAGGGTGGGTGACAGGGACAAGTATGAGAAACTGGAATGTGTGGTTGACAAAGAAGGGAGTGAAGTACGAGAATCCTGAAAGAATGAAAAGGAGTGAGGATTTAGAGAGGAATTAGAGCAACTTTGATATGCGGTGGAGTTTGGGAGGGAGACAGGAAGGCTTGAGGGGCCTGGCTACCTGATAGTGCTCAGGGGGCCAGGTGAGGGGTGGAGAGGCTGCTGCTGCAATGCGGATGAGGGAGAGCATGGAGAGAATGGGCAGGCTGGGCCAGCGAGACCAGGGAGAGAAGCAGCTGATGGGAATTTGAAGGAATCAGAGTGTTCCCACTGCTCTTTGGCAGCTGGGGGCAGGGCAATTCTGGGCTTCACGGAGGTGACTGAACTAGGGAGCTTGGAATGGGAGAGAAAATGGGACAATTAGGGGACAGGCAAAGGGTTTGGATAGGGTGGACGTGGCAGATGTAGTTGGACTAGGGACATAAAGGTAGGAGAACACAGTGATGGTTGCAGGACAGAGAGGGGAAGGAGGTGAAGAAAAGGACTGAGAAGTGGTGAGAAGAGGGGGGAGCCTGGAGGAGCGAGGTGAAGAGACCAGTCTCAGGAGTTTCTCCAAGAAAAGAGGAGGAAGGAGCAGTTGTGCCCACACCTCTCTCTCTGCCCCCTCATCCATGGGTAGATGTGCCGTGTAATGCCTTCGAGCAACTGTTGTTGCGATAATGAATACAGCACTGACTCCTTCTTCGGAGAGAACACAGGATGGTTTTCTGATTTCAAAGCAATGCAGGAAAAACGCAGAACATTGGAAATGTTTGAATAGCACAAAGACAAACTACATGCCAGGAATGTCACAGTGAAAATATCATGGTTGACTTGATGTGCATGTTTCTCTCTGTCTCTCGCTCTCGTCCTTTGACTTCCTGTCACCCACACTGAAGTGGGTAACACCCCCTGGGGCACACTTGGTTCTCATCCCCTCCAGGTTGTTCTGAAGCCAAAGAGCCTGGCGTGGAGCTGGTCCAGGAGGCTTCTGCTCATGTCGACTACCACTCACTCAGAAGCCACCACTGGGAGGGTGGAACCCTATGAGTGAGGTCAGTGTTCGCCAGCTCCAGGCACTCCTCTGATGGCGTCATGATTTCTGCCACACATGATGTCCTCTGTCAGTTACATTTATCTTTACCCTGACTCTCAGGTTTTTTCACTTAGCATTATCCTAAGCAATCACCAATTTTCTTCTTCAATATACTTGAAATTAATCCGACTTTATAAAAATTGAGAAAAGCTACATCTATATAACAACTAACATCTCAAGGATCATATCTTGGGCAGAAGATTTTAAGGGTGCTCATTTCTTTCATAGCACTCACCTCCGTTTGTGCTGAGCTCCGTTCCTTTGTGCAATTGCTAACTCACACATGTCTCTCTCACCACATTTCTGCTCTAAGGAGTTAGAACTGTGTGTGTTTTGCGTCCCCACTGGGTATCGAGTGCCAAGCACATAGCACAGGGCCAGACTCATGGGAAGGGATCTATCACCATTTGCTAAGTGACCAAATAGATTATTTACACATCAAACAACTCTGTAAGCAAAGTAGCTTTTTTTTTTTATTAATGTTATGATAGATTACAACCTTGTGAGATTTCAGTTGTACATTTTTGTTAGTCATGTTGTGGGTACACCACTTCCCCCTCTGTGCCCTCCTCCCACCCCCCCTTTTCCCTGGTAACCACCGATCAGATCTCCATATCAATATACTAAATTCCACCTATGAGTGGAGTCATATAGAGTTCGTCTTTCTCTGACTGGCTTATTTCGCTTAACATAATACCCTCGAGGTCCATCCACGTTGTTGTGAATGGGCCAATTTTGTCTTTTTTTATGGCTGAGTAGTATTCCATTGTGTATATATACCACATCTTCTTTATCCAATCATCAGTTTCTGGGCATGTAGGCTGGTTCCACGTCTTGGCTATTGTAAATAATGCTGCGATGAACATAGGGGTGCAACGGACTCTTGAGATTTCTGATATCAGGTTCTTAGGATAGATACCCAGTAATGGGATGGCTGGGTCATAGGGTATTTCTATTTTTAACTTTTTGAGAAATCTCCATACTGTTTTCCATAGTGGTTGTACCAGTTTGCATTCCCACCAACAGTGTATGAGGGTTCCTTTTTCTCCACAACCTCTCCAACATTTGTCACTCTTGGTTTTGGATGTTTTTGCCAATCTAACGGGTGTAAGGTGATATCTTAGTGTAGTTTTGATTTGCATTTCCCTGATGATTAGCGATGATGAACATCTTTTCATGTGTCTATTGACCATATTCATATCTTCTTTTGAGAAATGTCTGTTCATGTCCTCTGCCCATTTTTTGATCGGGTTGTTTGTTTTTTTGTTGTTAAGCCGTGTGAGTTCTTTGTATATTATGGAGATTAACCCTTTGTCGGATAAGTGGCTTGTGAATATTTTTTCCCAATTAGTGAGCTGTTTTTTTGTTTCAATCCTGTTTTCCCTTGCCTTGAAGAAGCTCTGTAGTCGGATGAAGTCCCATTTGTTTATTCTTTCTATTGTTTCCCTCAACTGAGGAGTTACAGTGTCCGAAAAGATTCTTTTGAAACTGATGTCAAAGAGTGTACTGCCTATATTCTCTTCCAAAAGACTTATTGTCTCAGGCCTAATCTTTAGGTCTTTGATCCATTTTGAGTTTATTTTGGTGTGTGGTGAAAAAGACTGGTCAATTTTCAATCTTTTGCATGTGGCTGTCCAGTTTTCCCAGCACCATTTGTTGAAGAGACTTTCTTTTCTCCATTGTAGGCCCTCTGCTCCTTTGTCGAAGATTAGCTGTCCATAGATGTGTGGTTTTATCTCTGGGCTTTCAATTCTGTTCCATTGATCTGTGGACCTGTTTTTGTACCAGTACCATGCTGTTTTGATCACTGCAGCTTTGTAGTATGTTTTGAAATCGGGGATTGTGATTCCGCTGGCTTTGTTTTTCTTGCTCAGGATTGCTTTAGCAATTCGCGGTCTTTTGTTGCCCCATATGAATTTTAGGATTGTTTGTTCAATATCTGTGAAGAATGTTCTTGGGATTCTGATTGGGATAGCATTGAATCTGTATATTGCTTTAGGTAGTATGGACATTTTAACTATGTTTATTCTTCCAATCCATGTGCAAGGAATGTCTTTCCATCTCTTTATGTCATCGTCAATTTCTTTCAAGAAAGTCTTGTAGTTTTCATTGTATAGATCCTTCACTTCCTTGGTTAAGTTTATCCCAAGGTATTTTATTCTTTTCGTTGTGATTGTGAATGGGATTGAGTTCTTGAGTTCTTTTTCTGTTAGTTCATTGTTAGTGTATAGAAATGCTACTGATTTATGCACGTTAATTTTATACCCTGCTACTTTGCTGTAGTTGTTGATTATTTCTAATAGTTTTTCTGTGGATTCTTTGGGGTTTTCTATATATAAGATCATGTCGTCTGCAAACAACGAGAGTTTTACTTCTTCGTTACCTATTTGGATTCCTTTTATTTCTTTTTCCTGCCGAATTGCTCTGGCCAGCACCTCCAGTACTATGTTGAATAGGAGTGGTGAAAGTGGGCACCGTTGTCTTGTTCCTGTCCTCAGAGGGATGGCTTTCAGTTTTTGTCCATTGAGTATGATGTTGGCTGTGGGTCTATCATATATGGCCTTTATTATGTTGAGGTACTTTCCTTCTATACCCATTTTACTGAGGGTTTTTATCATAAATGGGTGTTGGATCTTGTCGAATGCTTTCTCTGCATCTATTGAGATGATCATGTGGTTTTTCTTTTTCATTTTGTTGATGTAGTGTATCACGTTGATTGACTTGCGGATGTTGAACCATCCCTGTGTCCCTGGTATAAATCCCACTTGATCATGGTGTATAATCTTTTTGATGTATTGCTGTAATCGGTTTGCCAAAATTTTGTTGAGGATTTTTGCATCTATGTTCATCAGTGATATCGGCCTGTAGTTCTCCTTCTTTGTGTTGTCCTTGTCAGGTTTGGGGATCAGGGTGATGTTGGCTTCATAGAATGTGTTAGGGAGTTCTCCATCTTTGTCAATTTTCTGGAACAGTTTGAGGAGAATAGGTATTAAGTCTTCTTTGAATGTTTGGTAGAATTCTCCAGAGAAGCCGTCTGGTCCTGGACTCTTATTTTTGGGGAGGTTTTTGATTACCGTTTCTATTTCCTTACTTGTGATTGGCCTATTCAGATTCTCCATTTCTTCCTGATTCAGTTTGGGGAGATTGTAGGAGTCTAGGAATTTGTCCATTTCTTCCAGGTTGTTCAATTTGTTGGCATATAGTTTTTCATAGTATTCTCTTATGATCTCTTGTATTTCATTGGTATCTGTTGTGATTTCTCCTCTGTCATTCCTAATTTTATTAATTTGCGATTTCTCTCTTCTTTTCTTGGTGAGTCTGGCTAGGGGTTTGTCAATTTTGTTAATTCTTTCGAAGAACCAACTCTTTGTTTCATTGATCCTTTCTATTGTCTTTTTTGTTTCAATATCGTTTATTTCTGCTCTTATTTTTATTATTTCCCTCCTTCTACTGACTCTGGGCTTTGTTTGTTCTTTTTCTAGTTCTGTTAGGTGTCGTTTGAGGTTGCTTATGTGAGCTTTTTCTTGTTTAGTGAGGTGGGCCTGTATTGCGATGAATTTCCCTCTTAGGACTGCTTTTGCTGCATCCCAAATGTTTTGGTATGTCGTGTTCTCATTTTCATTAGTCTCCAGATAAAATTTGATTTCTTCTTTAATTTCTTCAATGATCCATTGTTTGTTGAGAAGCGTGTTGTTTAGTCTCCACATTTTTGCACCTTTCTCTGCTTTTTTCTTGTAGTTGATTTCTAGTTTAATAGCATTATGATCAGAAAAGATGCTTGATATTATTTCAACTCTCTTGTATTTATTGATGTTTGCTTTGTTTCCCAAAATATGGTCAATCCTTGAGAATGTTCCATGTGCACTTGAGAAGAATGTGTAACCTGCTGTTTTTGGATGAAGTGTTCTATATATATCTATTAAGTCCATCTGGTCTAATTTTTCATTTAATTCTATTATTTCCTTGTTGATTTTCTGTCTGGATGTTCTGTCCATTGGTGTTAATGGTGTGTTGAGGTCCCCTACTATTATTGTATTGTTGTTGATGTCTTCTTTTAGTTCTATTAAGAGTTGCTTTACAAATTTTGGTGCTCCTGTGTTGGGTGCGTATATATTTATAAGCGTTATGTCTTCTTGGTGGAGAGTCCCTTTTATCATTATATACTGTCCCTCTTTATCTTTCTTTATCTGTTTTGCTTTGAAATCTACCTTGTCTGATATTAGTATAGTGACATCTGCTTTCTTTTGTTCATTATTAGCTTGGAGTATTGTTCTCCATCCCTTCACAAGCAAAGTAGCTTTTACACCCACTTTAGGGTGAAGAAAATGAGGCTTAAGGATAGGAACTAGTTTGT
Organism: Equus asinus; assembly: GCF_041296235.1. Lineage (NCBI taxonomy): Eukaryota > Metazoa > Chordata > Mammalia > Perissodactyla > Equidae > Equus > Equus asinus. Next base: position 27,674,164 of record NC_091809.1, on the reverse strand, counting down.
CCATGTTCACGCAGCCAGCATGTAGCAGAGCCAGGATGTGTCCCCATTGTAGAGAGACTGCAGATAAACACAAATGCTCAAAAATGCTGCTACCCAGAGACAATGCCTGAAAGGAGGGTTGACAGGAAATGAAGTTGGACAGTCTGCGTGGAGTGGTACTGGAAGCAATCTGCATGCTGGGAAAGGAGGAGTTTGGGGTTTATGCCATCTGCCTTACAAAGCGATCTGGAGCTTTCAGACAGGAAAGTGATTTATCCTTCTGAGGATTGTTGTCTTTATGGAGAGAGATGAGTGAAATAAAGAGACTGGAAAATGGCAAAATGTGTTTCTGTTCCCACACCCAGAGATGACGCCATCCTCTAGAGTGAGAATCAGAGAAGTCAGGGTTTGAGCATCACCAGCCACAGACAGAAGTAATTATCCACCTACATGGCTTTGTTGCTTTCTTTTTAATAATTTTTGTGTTTGATGTTTTTATTTTTCACTGTACAAAAAATTCAAAAATTGCTTCTTGGTTAAATCATTTAAACACCACAGAAGTCTATAAATTGAAAGTTTCTCCTCACATCCCATTTCTGACCCATCTCTCCCTGCAGACACACACAGTCATTCTTTCTACAGTTCCGTCCTGTTTACAGTTTATATCTGTCCTTCTAGTCATTGTTTTTATGCATGTACACACATATCCCTCTGAGTCAGGGACTAATGTTCAGGATGTGGTGCTCATAATGAAAGGAGATGATCCTTCACATACTACACCAGAGGTCAGCAAGCCTTCTGTAAGGGCCCAGACAGGACACATTTTCAGCTTTGTGAGCCATCCAGTCTCTGTCACAATGTCAACTCTGTGGTTGTAGCAAAAGCAGCCACGGACAGTAGACAAACAGCTGGATGTGGCTGGGTGCTCCTTAACTGCTGGCGTCTGACAGCTTCTGGTTATATACTTCTTGTGTCTGGATTCTATGTTCTCCACCAAGGGACTACATCCTCAATGAGTCCCTGTTTCCTCATCCACACGGTGACCATCAGAACCAGGAAAGGGGGCAACCAGTGAGGGGAGCTGTCACAGCAGACCCCCAACGTGGAGAGCTGAAGGGAGAAACCTCTTCAACCTTCCCACCTGCTCTCTTTGATGGGCGTGGTCATGTACTGGAGCCCTGTCATGAGAAGTGGAACCCCACTTCAGAGCCTGTCTCATGGCTGTTTCTAAATCACTGACAGAGTTCTGGATAAATGAGCTGGGAACCCCCAAGCTCACTCATCCTGGTTAATTCTTGTTTGTCTTTGGGTTTCCTACCAGAACTTAATCTTTATTTTCTCAGTTAACATTCAAAAATGACCCACAAGGAAATTATTATTGTTATTCCCCTGATAAATAAGGAGAATATATTTGATAGATTGTAAAGGCGAAGATATGAGGGCGAATGCTGAGATCTGCCTCCCAAACCGTAAACATCTCAGAATGCTGCCCTCAGTTGACTGAGAGCTCTCTCCCACCTGCCCACTCCAACCACAGCTTGTTACACTTCTGCCGTGTCCCCACAGGGCTGTGTGTCCCTAGACCACAGTATCTCCTATACTGCATGTTCTTTCTCCTGTTTTCCATCTTGCAGACTGTTGTGGACTGAATGTTTGTGCTGCCCTGTAAATTCATGTGTTGAAGCCCTAACCCCTGATGCCCCAATACGCAATCCCCTGATGGGACTTGGAGATAGCCCTTTGGGAGATAATTAGGGTTAGATGAGAGTGGCACCCTCATCATAGCATAGTGCTCTTGTAAGTAGAGACATTAAAGAGTTTCGTTTCTCTGTCTCATCAGGCTTGAGCTGGAAGAAAAGGCCATGCGAGGACACAGTGAGAAGGTGGCCATCTGCAAGCCAGGAAGAGAGCTCTCACCAGAACCCACCCTGACAAACCTTGCTCTTGGCCTTCCCAGTCTCCAGACCGGTGAGAAAATAATTTCTGTTGGTTAAGCTGCTCAGTCTGTGGTTTTGTTATGGCAGCCTGAGCTGACCAATCCACAGGTCCTCACGACTCCGGGATCTGGGGATCTCGTCTGCCTTGTTAATTTTAGTTTCTTTCAGTTTAGCATGATGCCTTTCCAAAGAGTAAGTGCTCACCAAATATTTGAAGAGTGAATGAATAAATTGGTGTACGAGGAGCTCTGATGAATTTCCTAGGATGGGAGTCTGCAGCGACTCATGGGTTAAATTTGCCTCACTGCCTGTTTCTGTGCAGCCCACAAACTAAGAATAGTCTTTACATTTTTACATTGCTGAGAAAAGTCAAAAGAAGAATGATATATCTTGTCACATGAACAGTGCATAAAATTCAAATTTGCTCTCCATGTGTAGTTTTATTAGAACACAGCCATGAGCATTCAATTTTGAGTGTCTATAGCCGTTTTCATGCTACAGTGGCAGAGTTGAGTTGTTGCTGTAGCTATCTGGCTGTGATGGTTAATTTTTGTGTCCTCCCTGGGGCGCAGGACGCCCAGATGGCTGGTTTAGTGTCATTTCAGGGTGTATCTGTGAGGTGTTTCCAGAGGAGAGTAGCGTTTGAGTCCATGGCCTGTGTGATGCAGATGGCCTTCTCCCGTGAGGATGGGCATCACCCGAACCACTGAGGGTCTGCATAGAATAAAAGATGGAGGAAGTCGAATTGACTCAGGCTGAGTGCTGGAGCTGGGGCATCAGTTTCCTGCCCTTGGTGCTCCTGGCTCTCAGGCTTTCAGGCCAGATGTTAATCTACGGCTCCCTGGTTCTTAGGCCTTCAAACTACACCACCGGCTTTCCTGGGTTCCAAGATGGCCAGTGGCAGACTGTGGGACTTCTCAGCCTGCATTATCAAGTGAGTCAATGCCTCATAATAATTCTTTTCATATTTCATATTTATGTGTTTGTGTGTGTGTGTGTGTGTATCCTATTGGTTCTATTTCTCTGGAGAACCCTGACTAATACACTGGCCCACAAAGCCTAAAATATACACATCATGATCTGAGCTTTCAATATATCTGAAGCTTTGTGTGAGGATGAATGGAGATGGAGTCTGTGAAATAGTTCATACTTCAATTGTCCAGCCGTAGGACTTGGTTTATAGGAATCTTTCAGCCACTGAGTCAAGTCCATGAAGGAGGCCCTGTTCTCTCCTGATCTCTGCCTTGGACATGGCGAATAATCAATATTTTTGAATGAGTGAATAATTAAATTCATAGAAAACAGAACAAAAAAAATTTAAAAATCCAGACTATGGTGTGAACATTCCCGATCTTTTGGATGTTGTTGGTTTGAAAATACCTTCAGGCTGGTGTTCCTGCTCATAGAATTTTGGCATCTGGAAGAGTGTTTGTAGGAAGGAGAGGCTTCAGAAAAGGGCTTAACCCAAAGATACCAAAGAACTGGCCCTCAGCTGGCCTTTTCTGTGTGGAGTGCTTTCTGAGCATACTGTGGGGCACAGAAAAGTTCTAGATTTCACAGGAATCGAGCGTGAGCATGTCCACCATGACTCCATTCACATTGCTGACACGATGGGTTTCTGGAAACACACTACAAAGTCTTCTTTATCTTCTCCTAATGGCTCAAAGAATAACAGTCCTGATTTTCCATGGGAGAAGAGGATATAGTTCAAAAGATCTTTTCAATTCACCTGGAGAGATAATATTTTAGAGATGTATATAAGACTATAGAAAGATAACAAAAGTTTGCTTTGGGAAAAAATAACTAATTTAAGATGTCTTTAATCACAGAATTTCCTTTCCAGGTGCATTTCTCAGGGGAAGATCAAAAGGCCGTATCAGACTGCATTCTGCTAGACCCTGGTCTTTCTCAGAAGTCCCATCTCCCTACGTTTCCTAACCCCCAAGTTACAGAAGATAACAGCAATTAAATCTGCTCCAAAATATAATCTATGTGTTTCCTGATCCTTCTGCTTCAGGATTTGTGAAATATTACTTTGTGCATGCAGTCATATAAGACAGAAGCTGAGAAATGCATGAAATGTGGGAAAGATTACCTATAGTTATTCACCTAAGATAGAAAGGAAAATGTATTAAATTATTTTCAGTCCCTTATTCTTTCCATCTGCAATGTGAGTTATTTAATCCTGGATGCACAGGAACCTCAGTGTAATTTCTGAAAATTAGTTGGGAAACTCTCCTGCTTATCTTTACTCAAAAACTTTGTCAGTACTGTTCACCAGGAAATTACTCAGGCCTCTGCAGAAGAGAAAATATTTTGTTTCCCTTGAATGAAACTGCAGGAAGCCATGGAAGAGATGACAAAGGAGAGGGAGACACCTTTACATCTTTACACAATGGAGACACCAATTTTAGGAGATCGCAGAAGGTAAAATTACATTAACCAATGGAATTTCTTGGTCTTTTGCCCATAGATAGTACATATACATGATGATATTACTTGAATTTTGGAAGGCTTCATTAGCTATCTGATGCCATTGCTGCATTTCTCTCACAGAAAGTGTACATTTCTTTGATTCACTGTGTATATCAGCTCTGGGCAGGAGGGAAATTGGTGGGGTGAGAGGATGGTAAATATTTCTTCTAATATCTCTACTATGAGGGAAATTTTGATCGCTCTACAATAGGCAAGCTAAACCTATGTACAATAAGTATGGTAGAGAGAATAGTGATCCCCCAAAGATGCCCACATCCTCATCTCTGGATTTGTAAGTATGTTACTTTACATGAAAAAACAGATTTTGCCGAAATAATTATACTAAGAATCTTGAGATGGGAAGATTATCCAGGTGAGCCAATGTAATGCCTAGGGTTTTTATAAGGGAAAGGAGGAGGCAGCAGAGTCAAACAGGGGAAGGGGATCGAGTGAAAGAAGCAGAGGAGAGAGAGGCAGAGAGACTGAAGATGCTACACTGCAGGCTTTGATGATGGAGTGGATCAAGGGGCCCCTAGCCAAGAAATGCAGGCAGCCTCTAGAAGCTGGAAAAGGTGAGGAAACAGATATTCCCCCAGAATTTCCAGGAGGAACGCAGCTCTGATGACACCTTGATTTTGATTCCTATGACCAATTTGGGAGTTTCAACTTCTAGAGCAGTAAGATAAATTTGTGTTGGGTTCAGCAGTAAGTCTGTGGTAATTTGGTCCAACAGCAATAGAGAATAAATACATTCAAAGTATAGATGTGGAAGAATCAGTTTTCTGGGATTCTGGAGTGAGGGCAGCTCCGATTTGGTTGAGGGACTCCTGGGAACTAGCTCCCAGGGATGAGGATACGGCCTCGCTGAGGCTGAGCTGACTCAAGAACACGAGGGACAGGTACTGTTAGCATCCCTCTAAACAGAAAGGCGTGGATTACTTGCTATGTTCTTCCTGAATGAGTGCAAACCTCGAGTGAGACAGGCCTGTGGTACAGCGAGAATTGAGCCTCTCAGATCCGTGGGACCCTCCCTTACGTGTTCAACATCAGCTGTACTTAGGGATGCTGCATTCGCTCCTGCTCAGTTACATTGTGCATCCTTGGACAAATCAACATTTACTGTTGGGGGCATGTTCATCCCCCTCCCACCAAAGCACGATTCACTTGAAAGCCTCAAATGGAAGCAATTAATTAGTTCTGATTGGGCGAGAGTCTGAAAACTGTCTCATTTGTACATGAGAGATGCAGGGGGCAACTGAGGACTTAAAATGTTTCTCAGTTTGACCAAGTTCACATGGCAAGTACTTGGTAGAGCTGCTATTTCATTCCAGATCTGTTTCAGTCTGGGAACCAAGATATACACAAAGCTCTTTGATCATAAAGAAATATTAGGGTGTTAACAGGTAGGCATGATGATTAATAACAAAACTATAACTAAGGCAGAGAATTATTTTGAAATTCCCAAGAGAAAGAGGCATCTTAAACTGATCAATAATTTAATCTAATATTCTACCTCCATCATGATCAGGAAGTTCATTCATTCATTCGTTCATTTGTTCAGTAAGTAACTTGGGAAGTGTTAGACGTGGAGAGAGATTGAAAACAAGACAGTTCCTGCCTCTTCTGCAGCTGCAGTTTCTTCGTTCATTAATGTGATCAGTCATGCAGCAATTATGCATTGAGCATTTCTATAGGCCTGACCCTGTGTGAAATGCTGATGATACAATAGGAAGGAAAAGCAGCATGGTGCCTCCTGCAGCTCAGATCTAGAGGGAAGACAGACATTAACCAGATAGTGAAAAACCAGAATGAAATGACTCTGACAGATGCTCTTCAGGAAAGGCACAGTGGCTATCAGAGTGAAAAACCAGAGACTCTGACATATTCTGAGCAGGCAGAGAAGGCTTCTTGGAGGAATTGACACATGAGCTGAGATCTGAAGGCCTATATAGTTTTGAGTCAAGGAAGATGTAAGAGTGTTTCAAGAAGAGGGAATATATGCAATGCCTTTGTTCCAAAGAGGCACAGTGAATATAAAGAATTCAAAGAAATCCCATGTGGCTGGAATCACGGTGAGTATGCGGCAGACGAAGCTGGAGAGGTAATCAGGAGACAATCCAAGCAAATTCTCATTGATTATGGATTTGGGGTTTGATCCTACTAGTAATGAGTTTAACAAAAGAGTGACATGATTTTATTTGTGTTTTGAAAATATCTCTCAGGCGGCTATGTAAAGGATGCATTGGAAGGTGACAAGAGGAGAAAAAGGTGGTCAGTTGGGAGGATAGTGCAGTTGTTCAGGCAAGTAAAGATGGCAGCCTGCCCAAGGAGAGGGTGATGGTGATTGAGCCAGCTGGACATATTGGGGACAGATTGAGAAGATGAGAACAACAGGATTGGGGCCAGCCCAGTGGCATAGTGGTTAAGTTGGTGCAGTGGGCTTCACCAGCCTGGGGATTCACGGGTTCAGATTCTGGGGGCAGACCTACACACTCTCATCAAGCCAAGCTGTGGTGACATCCTACATAGGAGAACTAGAGGGACTTATGACTAGGATATACAACTATGTATTGGGGCTTTGGGGAGAAAAAAAAGGGAAGAATGGCAACAGATGTTAGCTCAGGGTCAATTGTCTTTACCAAAAAACGCATACCTAAAACCCAAAAAGAACAGCATTGTATAGCAGATAGGTTGTGAAGTGAAGTAGGATCATTGTTAAGAGTAACTTTCAGAGCTCAAAGATGTGCCACATGATGGATGCAGTGCCATTTAGAAAGAAAGACACCATGGGAAAGAACTGGATTAGGATAAAGATTGCAAGTCTTATATCGGAAGGCTGAGTTGAAGGTATCCTTGAGATATCAAAAATGTCAAATAAGTAAGTGGAGATATTGCTCTAGACCTCAGAGGAGAGTTCAGATCTAGAGAAACATACAGAACCATCATTTGCATTCAGATGTGACTGAATCTAAGGAATGGGTGCTATCGTCTAGGAGGAAAGAAATTAACGAGAACTGAAGTTCTTCTGGAACCAACACATTGGATAGAGCTATAAAGGAGACAGAGAGAAAACCTACAGAGAATGGAACGAAGACATGGGGGGTGTGTAAGGAGAATCTATAGGGGATAAGGATGGAGAGTTTCGTGAGAAAGTAGTGATAGATGGTGTCAGAAGTTTCTGAGAGGGCTTTTAGGGACACGGAGATCACTGTAGGTCTAAGAGATATATGTCTTGGTGGAATCATGGGGGAAAGAAGCCATATTTGCATGGGCTTAGGAAGTGAGTTTAAGGCAAGGAAATGGAGACTGAGAGATAAGTTAACTCTTGACTGGTAGCTAGAAGGGGGCCAAGTAGCACATGTTTGCAAAATGGAAGACAACTAAACTTGTTTATGTAACTTTGGGAAGAAAACTGTTGAGAAGGTGAGGGAAGAAATGAGGGATGGAGGGAGGAAGAGAAAGAGAGAGAGAGAGAGAATGTGTGAACAATAATGTGAGGATAGTTGATAAGGCAGGAATGATGGGATCCAAAAAACAGGTGGAAGCATTGTCTTCAGAGAAGAGAAGGGAATTGTGTCGATGACACAGGAATGTGGAGGGGATGCACGCTGACATTTGGTGGCTATAGTGGATTGTGTGAAATATACAAAGTATTGTAATGACTTTGATTTTGTCTGTGAAATAGGTGATGAGAACATTTTTGAGAAAGGGGGAGGAGAGAGAAGATTGAACAATGGAACCAGTGCTGGGTGAACAAGGTAACAAGAGAAATGCACAAGGACTTCCTGGCAGAATCCTAGACTCCTTTAAATGGAAAGGATGACTCAAGGGATTTCACAGAAGATGGAAGAGTTGAGAAAACATAGGTGAAAGGACTTGTAAGTTTAAATCACTAAGTGTTGGTTCTTTGTAATCACTCCTGTGAATTATCCCATGCCATTCCTGCTTTTCCCTTGTGGTTTTGCACAGGGTGCTGAAAATATGAGGAAGTCTTTTTAAGAAAGTCTAAAATGCCAGCTAACACTTATGTCTGTTTAATTTATAAATATGTGCATCATTTCCTTCCATTTCCCCCTTCTTGTGAGTACTGATGAGTGACTGTAAGAAAGAAGTGTGTGCAGAGAAGGATAGAATAATGTGGCTCTGAGTAGAACGTGCATCACCACTTTGGATCATTGATTCTTGCTTATCTAGTTAACCAAGCATGGCACATAGTAGGTGTTCAGTAGGAGTGGTGATGCAAAAAAGTCAAGATGAACACAGTTCCCTAAGGAGTAAAAGCAAAATATGTTTTTAAAAATAAACGTTTAACCTGAGACCACTGCTAATGGTGAACGAGTCTGGGAGTAAGCAAAATGTGAGCCAGCCTAGGGCATGACCTGCTGTTCACCCAGGTTGTCCAGTGTGATAGGCATGTGCTGCTGAAGCAGATCAGTTGGTGAAGTATTCTGGGAGCGACGCATGATCATACCATGAAGGGTCTGGATGCATCAGACATAGTCCTGCTGGAAAGCGTGAAAGTCTCAGAATCAGCTTTGGTTTTCCTGACCCTTTTGAGCCATTTCCCATATTGTTCCCGAACCTGCAGAGGAAAAGCATACTCTGGATCAGCTCACTGAGAGGGGTGAGGATGGGAAGAGTCCTGGGCGGCAGTTGGATAGTGGTACCTGCTGGCTAAGGAGGCAGTACACCAGGAAGATGGAGACGCCCTGCAGGCTGTTGATAATGGTGAAGAAGTAGGCCATGACGTGGGCAGCTGGACCCACCTGCAGGATTCCCAGACACCACGTGCATCCCAAGATGAAGAGCTGAGCTGTAGCTTTAAAAGTCAGCATCCTGTGGAGGAGGAGAAAGGAGGCTCCTAAGGCCCCCAGAGCAAGAAATCCAACGCCATTCACATCTCCACCCCACGGATGCTCCTGCCTTCCTCTGCTGGTGATGAGTTCTCAGGCTGCGCTGTGATCATCTTTGATCTTTGATTCCCCACAATGGAAATGGCACTCAGGTACAGGAGGGCAGCTTGATTTAGATGGAGGACGATAGTGATACTTCAAATGTAAGCTTCAAAAATTTTATGACGCTCCACAGGGATCCCTATTTTCACTCAGCCAACACTACTGAGGAGGTACTGTGCATCGGGCTCTGTGCTGGGGCCTGGGCATTAAAAATAACAAAGGCAAGATTCTATTTTCATTTGGAAAGGATGACGATAGGAATATGGAAGAAAGAGCGTTAAATTTGCACAAGGGTTCCTGGAGCAAAGGGCTGCCCAACCTCCTAGGTTTGATGTTGACTAGGATTTTTCCAGAAAAGGAAATGGACAAGGGGTGAGAAGTAACCTGAGCTGATGGTGCTGTATGAAAGTGTAGGCTGGTGTGGGAGCAGGCACAGATTTTTATAAGTGCTTCATGGGAACATAAATCTTCTTTGCACTTTTGTCATGGGACTGCTGATAAAAGTCCAAAGAATGTTTATCAACCAATGTCAATTCTTCCTGCTGCTGAGGGAGGAACAATCTGGGATTAGAGATGGATGGAACGTTTTGGCTAGAGTGTCAGCCACACACCCCTGAATCTGAGCTGGCTGCCACAGAAGCATAGCTGGGTCTGATTACTCTGGGTTCTCAGAAGACCCTGAGAAGGGGCAGCAGGGGCTGCTGAGGCACATGGCTTCACTCTTGGTACCATACGTGGCTGTGGGCTGTCACCTGCTCCTCCGGCTTACCTTGTGTTCTGGAGGGTGGACACATCACTGTTAAGGAGAGAGAGCCTGCTTTTCAAAATCCAGAGGGTCATCAGAAAGAAAGCTAAGTTGACCTTCAGGAAACCACAGAAGGATTATTGATTAAATTTCAATCATTTTCTGTATCCTAGCCCGTCCAACATCAATTCCACATAGTTTTCATATTTCCTAACAGTGTTAGAGTTTGTAGTTTTGGGGGCAGTCTTAGAAAACCAAACCAAAACCATGACAACCCAAGGACATTCCGGCTCACCCACCCCCTTATAATTCTGCCCTTGTAATGACCCTCAGGTGAGCATGAAGGATGCTCTGAAGTCATCACTCACAGAGAAGATGGCACAGACTGGTCCAAGGAAGCCCCATATAAATCCACTTTCTGAGCGGAGCCAGCAGCTGATCAAGAGAGAGAATAGAAAATACATGGGTCCTTAGGGAAATAGAAGAACAAGGTAAAGACATCCCTTCATCCTTCAACAAATACTGAGTTTCTTGTCTGTGATAGGTGTTCTGCTTGGCTCTGAAGATACAGCAGCGAACAAAGTAAACACCGTTTTAAGCCCCTGAAATCTCACATCAGTAGGAGGCACACAGTGAGACACACTGTGACAATAAACAAAATGTGGGGCGATGAGAATGTATCATAACTGTCCCACTTAGTTCTGGTCCTGAGAGATTAGGATGGTTAGTGAAGATTCCCCCCGGGAATTACAGGGTAGTTGAGATATGAACAACAAGTGGATGTCACTGAGATAAACAGTGTTGAAGTAGGGGAGAAGTCTGTAAATTCTTTAGGTTCACAGGACTCTAGTTTTCAAGGGTCCTTCAGAGGGTTTTTCCTGTGGTTTCAATTTGTTTATCTTTCACCTGCTGCAAAACCCATCCACTGAGTCTAAAAACATTTTTGTGGCTTTATTGAGACATATTTCACACCAGTAACATTCGCGGATTTAAACTGTGCATTCAGTGATTGTTAGTATATTCAGAGTTGTGCAACCATCACCACAGTCTAACTTTAGGAAATTTTCAGTTCCTCAGAAAGAAACTTCAGAGTGATGTCAGCATCATGATGGAGTGAGTTATTCCCTTTGTCTTCCCTCTAAGTTACAACCCACTGGAAAATCCATTGATGGACAGAGACTCCGTACACAGCGTTACAGGATGCCTGAGAGATCCACAATCTATACATCTGAAGGTGGGTGGACTGGACCCCAAGGAGGCAGAGGAACTAGGGGAGCAGCCCCTTCTCCCTCCCCTCACAGCAGCAATCCAGGGCAGGGGTCCTCACACCTGTGCATGTGCCAATGAGCACACGCTGTGGGGCAGAAACTAGAGGCACAGGGTGGTCATTGCCCATCCCCCTGTGGATCCACTGTATGTGCCTGCAAACAGAGACTGTGGGAGATGAAGCACCTGACATGGCTTGGTCCCTGCCCCTCTTCTAGTTGAACTGGTATATGTCCCTGTGAGCAGACACTGCAGGGGCAGAAACAACAGGCATGACTTACCCCTCCTCCCACACTGAGCACTGGCAGGCGGTGCACACACGTTGAGAATTCAGGACACGGAGGGGACCCAGTGACCCAGCCCCGTTTTCCCTTCCCTGGCAGTGAGGACAGAATACAAAATTCGGATTTTCCTGCCTGGATCAGGTCACTGTGACCTGAGTTTTCAAAATATACCAGCGGGCACTGGAGACCAAAGGATGCGTGAGTGATCAGCAACAACAAACTTTCTCTGCTTAGCTCCTGCTCTCCACAGCCAATGGAGAGTATAAATTGTGACCAGAGGCTGCAGGAACCACAAGAGAACCAGTGACCCAGCCCCAGTGGTGGCACCCACAACAGTGCATCCACCTGCATCAGGGGTTGCAAGAAAAGTCCCCAGGTCCCCAGGCCACCAGCAGTGACACTGACACTGGTGAACCCAGGACACCTCAGACAAGCCATGCGCAGCAGCACAGGAGGTGCACAGGGCAGCAGCAGCCAAGCCCCTGGAGAACCTGTGGGGGAACATGAGGCCCAGGTGACCCCAGAAGCAGCAGAAGTGCTTGCAGCCTGGTGATCCTGGTGGGAACATCTGAGACCACAGCAGCATCACAAGCAGCAAGGCCCCAGCCACCTCAGAAGCACAAGTGGCACAAGGAAGAGACAGACAATGCCCCTGGCAGGGGCAGTGGAGTGTGGAAAGTGCGGGCTCAAATACCACCAGAACCAGCTCAGAACCAAAGTAATCAAAGCCATACCCAAATAAGAAAGGTGTTTACTCCCACAAATGCGCTGGCAGAGGATCAACTCATTAAGCACTCTGAAGAAGTACAGTAACACTGAAGGACGGAAAGAGGATGACAACCCTCCAAAACCAAACGTGCAGTCAAAGAAGATTGCAGTCTAACTGAGACAGAATTCAAAATAGCTGTCATGAAGAAACTCAGTGGGTTACACAAAAACTCAGAAAGACAGTTCAGGGGCTCAGGAATAAAATTAATGAACAGAAAGAGTAATTCATCAGAGATAGAACCTATTAAGAAAAATGAAACAAATTCTGGAGAAGAAGAACACAATTAATGAGATAAAAAATAAAGTAGAAAGCATTAAAAATAGAGTAGACCATGTGGAAGACAGAATTAGTGAGCTCAAAAATAGAAAACTAGAACTGATTCAGATGGAGGAAGAGAGAGAACTAAATTTGTTTACAAAATGAAGAAATTCTATGAGAAATATCTGATTCGATTAGGAAAAGTAACACAAGGATAATAGGTATCCCAGAAGGAGAAGAGAGGGAGAAAGGAGCAGAAAGTTTATTCAAAGAAGTAATACCTCGGAATTTCCCAAACCTGGAGAAAGAAGTGGACATATAAAACAAATAGAACTGGATGTATGAAGCAATAGGAACTGAGCATATGAAGCAAACAGAACCCCTAATACATCAATGTAAAAAGATCCTCTCAAAGGCATATGTTATGAAAATTGTCCAGAATGAATGACAAAGTAAGAATAGGAAGGGCAGCAAGAGAGAAGATAACAATACACAAGGTCGCCCAACAGGCTTTCAGCAGATTTCTCAGCAGAAACCTCACAGGCGAGGACAGAGTGAAATGATATATTGAAAACACTGAAAGACAACGGAAATGGAAATATAAAACAACTGGAAAATAAGAGATGAAATGAAGGAGCCAAGAACGTACAATGGAGAATGGAAAGTCTCTTCAATAAATGGTGCTTGGAAAACTGGACAGCCACATGCAAAAGAATGAAAGTAGACCATTATCTTTCACCATACACAGAAATAAACTCAAAATGGATTACAAACTTGAAGGTAAACTCTGAAACCATAAAGCTTGTGAAAGAAAATATAGGTAGTACACTCTTTGACACCAGTCTTAGTAGCATCTTTTTGAATACCATTTCTCCTCAGACAAGGGAAACAAAAGAAAAAATAAACAAATGGGACTACATCAGACTAATAGGCTTCTACAAGGCAAAGGAAATCATCAACAAAACGAAAAGACAACCCACCAACTAGGAGAAAATATTTGCAAATCATATACCTGCCAAGGGGTTAATTTCCCAAATACATAAAGTCATGCAACTCAACAACAACAAAAAACAAACAAACCAAACAAAAAAGTGGGCAGAATATATGGAAAGACATTTTCCCAAAGAAGATATACAGATGGTCAAGAGGTACATGAAAAGATGTTCAATATCAGTAATTATTAGGGAATTGCAAATAAAAACTACACTAAGATACCACCTTACACCTGTTAAAATGGCTATAATCACTAAGACTGAAAAGAACAAATGTGGGAGAGGTTGTGGAGAAAAGGGAACCCTCCTACACTGCTGGTGGGAATGCAAACTGGTGCAGCCACTCTGAAAAACAGTATGGAGATTTCTCAAAAAAATTAAAGATAGAAATGCCATACGATCCAGCTATCCAACTACTGGGTGTTTATCCAAAGAACATGAAATCAACGATTCAAAGAGACTTATGCACCCCTTTGTTCAATGCAGCAGTATTCACATTAGCCAAGACATGGAAGCAACCCAAGTGCCCATAAACTGATGAATGGATAAACAAGAGTTGGTGTATATATACAATGGAATACTACTCAGCCATAAAAAAGACAAAACTGTCCCATTTGCAACAGAATACATGACCCTGAGGGTATAATGTTAAGTGAAATAAGCCAGACAGAGAAATACAAACACTGCATGAGTTCACTCATATGTGGAAGATAAATAAACACATGGAAAAAAAGAACAGATTAGTGGTTATCAGAGGGGAAGGGGATGGGGTGAGGATGAAAAGGGTAAAGGGGTGCATATGTATGGTGATGGATAAAAACTAGACTATTGGTGGTGAGCATGATGCAGTCTATACAGAAACTGAAAACTAATAATGTACACCTGAAATTACACAATGTAATAACCAATATGACTTCAATAAAAATAATTTTTAAAAAATTTAAAATGCCACATTAAAATTGCTACCTGTATCTAAAACCAAAGGACTGAAAGCAATCTAAATGTCCATTAATATAGGGCTAGCTATTGAAATTATCAAAAATTTACAAATAAAATATTATGCATGTATAAAAGAGAATGGAGAAGCTCTATATGTATAGCTGAAGAACCTTCAAGATATGATGTTAAATGAAAAAAATCAAAGTGCAGAAAAAGCGTATGGTATGCAACCATTGGTACTAAAAATATATTAAAAAGAAAAATATGTGATTTTATATTAACAAAATGCTTTTGATAGAAAAAAGGAAACTTCATTCTCATTAGCGGTCACACATTCTTACTGTCAGGCACCCCACTCCCACCCTAGCCCCAGAGCACCATTAATCTACTTTCTGTCTCTATGGTTTGCCTATTCTGGACATTTCACATGAATGGAATCTTAAAATATGTCATCTGTTATGACAGGATTCTTTAATTTAGCATATAATTTTCAAAGTTCATTCATGTTGCAGGATGTTTTCATGGGTGAATAATATTTTTTATTCTTTTTTAATGGCTAAATAATGTTCTAGTGTACGGCTATGCCACCCTTTGTTTATTCATTCATCAGCTGGTGGACATTTAGTTTCCAGTTTCTGGCTATTTTGAACGATGCTGCTATGAGCATTCATGTACAAGTTTTGTGTGGACGTATGTTGTCATTTCTTTTGGGAATATAACCAGGAAAGGAATTGCTGGGTCAAGTGGTAGCTATGTGTTCCAATTTTGAGAAACCATCAAACTGTTTTCCAAAGCAGCTGCACTATTTTAAATACCAGCCAGCAATGGGTGAGGGTTCCGCTTTTCCCACAGCCTTGCAAACACTTTCTACCATCTGTCATTTTTTTCATTTTAACCATTAAAACTAATGAGTGTGAAGTGATATGTCATTTTGTGGTTTGTAATTTACCTTTTCCTATTGACTAATGATGTTGAAGAACTTTTCATGCACTTAGTGGTCATTTACATATCTTCAAAGAAATGTCTAAATTTCAAACAGTTCATATTTATATTGAATTATTTGTCTTTTGCTGTTGAGTTATTCAATTTAATTTTAATAATGGTACAATACAGAAGTTCTCTTATGAGGCCGGCCCCATGGCCGAGTGGTTAAGTTCGCACACTCCGCTGCAGGCGGCCCAGTGTTTTGTCGGTTTGAATCCTGGGCGTGGACAGGGCACTGCTCATTGAGCCATGCTGAGGCAGCGTCCCACATGCAACAACTAGAAGGACCCACAACTAAGAATATACAACTATGTACCAGGGGCCTTTGGGGAGAAAAAGGAAAAAAAATATAAAAAAAGAAGTTCTCTTATGATCACAGATTGGTTACTGAGACATAGAGAGCTTATGTCTATTGTTCAAGGTTCTACTAACAGACAGTGAGAGAATCCATTCTTGATCCACCATTAGTGCAAAGTATAGAGTGAGGCAGGACATTTCAGGACAGCAGAGAGTGAGGAAGGACATATCAGGACAATGAATTATATACTGAGAAGAATGTAATCAAGAAAGAACTGAAGTGTCTGAGACAGACACCCAGAAAGAGCTCAGCTGAGCAGGTGAACACAAATTTTAGCAGCATGTTGTCATTAAGAGGGCACGTCCCGGGAGAGTGGCTTCCTGAATGGAGGAGTGAGGACCTTGGTAAACTTGCTCTCCTTCTAAAGCTACAAGAATATAAGCAAAACAGCTAAAAGCAACCATTTCAAAACTCTAGCCACAGAACAAACTGAAAATAGCCTATCCAAGAGAACCTGCTGACCCTCAATAAGACTGGAGAGGAAGGAGTCTGTGAAGTTTCAACTTGGAGCCTTTTCCATTCCTTCTCTCCCCAGCTTGGTGGTGCAGCAGCCAAAAGTTGACAGCATTCCAGACAACAGAGGGAGCTGACTACATCCAGAGATCTGTTAACAGCATCATCATCCTTAGAGCACAGTCAGCATTTTTTTGGACCCTTTGACTCCCTGGGAACATTTTCTTCTCCAAATTTGGTGGCTCTTTGATTTGACCAATAGGTCCTCTCAGTGGGGAACAAAAATGCCTACTCCATGGGCATTTCCAAACCAATAGCAAACTGCTGTCGCACACCAGCTGCCTAAGGCTGTGATTTTAGGCAGGGTCAACAAGGGCTTGTATGAGGAATTTTAAAGGAAATACTGGAGAACTAAACGACCATAGGGAATTTTGACAAAGCTCTGAAAGTTTCCTGAAAATTCAGGATCCGTAAGGATGTGCCCATGGTCAGGAAAGGCCTGGGAATAGAAAGACACAATCCTCTCACCTCCAGCTGACCTTGAGGCTTTGTGCAACCAGGAAGTGAAAGCTCAGTCTGTTATGTAAGCCCCTGAAGGTTGAAGGTGTGCCTTGTCCCACAGATGCCTTTGTAAAGGAGTGCAGAGCACGTAGGCAAGGCATTTAAGGAAATCTTCTGACCAGACATTGAGTGGCCACTAAATTATCCTAAACCAGGTATGACCCCCTGGGCTCCCAGGGTTAAAAAAAGAAACAAGAACTTTAAAAATCTAGCAGAAATCTGAGAGGCCACACATTGCAGAGAATGATCAATATGCAGAATTAGTTTAGGGAATTCACTAAGACACTAGAAATGACAATAAACCTTTGAGGAATCTGATAACAGGAGTGTTACAATATATCATCTAAAACGCATAGTTTCAAACAAAAATTTATGAAATATACAAAGAAGCAAAATAGTATGCATCATAGACAGGAAAAAAAATCTGCCAAAAACAGTATCCCAGGAGAGGCACAGATTTTCGACTTGGTACACAAAGTCTCTAAATGAGTTATTATAAATATATTAAAAGAACTAAAATAAACCACGTCTGGAAAATAAAAGGAAAGTATAACAACAATGTCTTACCAAATAAAGAATACAAATGAAGGAAAAGAAATCATGAATGGAACCAAATGGGAATTCTAGAGTTGAAAAGTACAATAACTGAAATGCAAAATTATTCAGAGGGGCTCATCAACAGAATTGAGCTGGCAAAAGAAAGACTTAGTGGGGTCAGCCCCAGTGGTGTAGTGGTTAAGTTCAGCACACCACTTTGGCTCCCTGGGTTCATTCCCAAGGTGTGGACCCACACCACTCATGGCCTAGCAGGGCAGCAACCCATCTACAAAATAGAGGAACAAGGGCAGAGAAGGTAGCTCAGGGCAAACCTTCCTCTGCAAAAAGAAGAAGATCGTGACAGATGTTAGCTCAGGGTGAATCTCCTCACCAAATAAAATGACAGAGAAGGAATTAAAGAATTTGAATATAGGTCAACAAAGATTATGCAGACTCAGGGAGAGGGAAAAAAAAGAATGAAGAAAAATGAACAGAACCTCAGAGACCTGTGTCACAGAACTGAGTGCATCAACATACACATAATTGACGTCCCAGAAAAAGACAAAGCAAAAGGGCAGAAAAATACTTGGATAATGAATGGCTGAAAACTCCCTAAATTTGAAGAAAAATATTAATCTACACATCCAATGAACTCCAAGTGGAATAAACTCAAAGAGAGCCACGCCTAAAAACAGCATAGACCCTCTGACAACAGTCAAAGATACAATCTAGAGAGTGGCAAGAGGAAACTGATTTTTCATGTATGGGAGATCCTAATAAGACCAACAAATGACTTCTTGTCAGACATCATGGTGATCAGAAGGCACTAGGATAACATCTTCAAAGAGTCAAAAAAGATAGTGAACCAAGACTTCCATATACACCTAAATTCTCCTTGAATAAAACAAGAAATTAAGTCATTTCAAGATAAACAAAAATAAGATAATTCTTGCTAGCAGAACTGTTCTATAGGAAATACTAAAAGAGCCCTTCAGGCTGATAGGAAAGGCCACCAGACAGTAACTGGAATGCACACAAAGGAATCTTTATTCCAGTGCCAGTAAACGTTAACTACATAGGTATCATGAAAGTCAGTATAAACATTTCTCTTTGTAACTCTTTTTTCTCCTGTTTTAAAAGACAACTGTACGAAGCAATACTTACAAAACTGTGTCAATGTGCTTATAAGAAATAAAGATGCAATTTTTATGAGAACAATAGTACAAAAGAGGAAAAAGGGAATAGAGAAACATTGGAAAAAAGTTTTCATATAATACTGAAATTGAGTTAGACACTAATTGCAAACTTCAGGGCAACTCAAAAAATATAGTAAAAAATCCAGCAAAATTAAACAGGTATGCTAGAAAATGTCTACTTAACAGAAAAGAAGACAGAAATGAGGAATGGAAGAATAAAAAAAGACATAACATATATAGGAAATAAATATCAAACGGCATATAAACCAGATCTTATCAGTAATTACATTATATACGAATGTATTAGACACCATAATCAAAAGTCAGAGAATGGTAGTATAGATTAAAACTTGAAGACACACTTTGGATTCAAAGACACAAATAGGTTGAAAGTAAAAGGATAGAAGGAGTAACCAAATGAGAGTTAGGGTGGATATATGGACATTAGACAAAATAGACTTTGACAAAATTGTTAAAGACGAACAGGACATTTTATAACAATAAGAGGGTCAGTCCCTCAAGAAGATATAACAACTGTTAACATATACACACCAAACAACAGAGTCCCTAACACATGAGGGAAAACCTGAGATTGAAGGGAGAAACAGACAATTCAACAACAGTAGCTGAAGACTTCCACAGCTCTCGAGTGGGTTTGTTCGTGTCCCCTCAAAATATGTGTCCAAGTCCTAACCCCTGGCACCTGTGATGGTGACCTCACTAGGAAATAGGATCTTCACAGATGGAATTAAATTAAGGATCTCAATATGAGATCATCCTCGATTTAGAGTCAATCCTAATTCCAATAGCTACTGTCCTTATAAGAGAAAAGAGAGGGATATTCAGAGACTGATGCACAGATGCATTGGAAGACAGAGGCAGAGATCCGAGTTTTTCAGCTCCCAGCTGAGGAATGCCTGGAACTACCAAAGCTGGAAGAGGCAAGGAAGAATTCTCCCCTAGGGCCTTCAGAGGGGTTGCAGCCCTACCAACACCTTGATTTTGGACTTCTGGCCTCCACAACTGTGAGAGCATATGTGTCTCCTATTTTAAACCACTAAGTTTACAGTACTTTGTTACCACAGCCCTAGAAACTAATACCATGTCACTTTCAATAATGGATGAATAATGAGGCATAAGATCAATAAAGAAATGGAATACTAGGACAGCACAGTAACCGAAGATCTCTAACAGACTCTACAGAATATTCCACTCAACAACAGAAAAAGGCACATTCTTCTCAAGTGCATGAAGAACATTCTTTAGGATACGATAGACCTTAAGTTAGGCATTAAACAAGGCCTCAATAAAATTTTAAAAATTGGAATCATATAAACTCTTTTTTCTAACCACAAGTGAATGAAATTAGAAATCCACAACAGAAGACTATTTGAATTTCATAAATGTGGAGAAATTAAACACTCTCCTAAATAACCAATACTATTGTCAATTGATTTTCAACAAGGAGGCTAAGACAATTCAATGGAGAAAGAATATCCTTTTCAACAAATGGTCTTGGGAAATTTGGGTATCCACATGCAAAAGAATAAAATTAGGCCCCCTTCCTCACACCGCACACAAAAATTAACTCAACAGCTATCAGACATAACTCTTACAGCTAAAACTATAAAAGTTCTATAAGAAAAAACTGGAGAATGTCTTTGCATCCTTGGGTTAGGCAATGGTTTCTTAGATATGACATACTGAGCACTACCAACAAAAGAAGAAAATAGGTACATTTGACATCATCAAAATTAAAAACTTTTCTGCTTTAAAGAAAGCATATTATGAAGACAGTGAAAAGACACAAATTGGTAGAAAATACTTGCAAATTGTATATTAATAACGGACTAGTATCCAGAGCATATTGAGAACACTGACAACTCAACAATAAAAAGACAAATAACCCAATTAAAAACTGGGCCAAAGATGTGAATAGGCATTTCTCCAAAGAAGATATGCAAATGGTCAATAAGCACACGAAAAGATGCTCAACATCATTAGTAATCAGGGAAATGCACATCTAAACCTCAATGAAATATCACTTCACACTCATGAGGATGGCTAAAATAAACAATGTAGAAAATAAGTGTTGACAATGTTGTGGAGAAATTGAAACCCTCATATATTGCTGATGGGAATGTAAAATGTGGTACAGACACTTTGGAAAAGCAATTCTATGTGTAGATATATACCCAAGATAAATGAAAACACAAGTCCACACAAAAAGTTGTACATGTACGTTTATAGCAGCATGATTCATAAGAGCAAAAAAAAAGGAAATAATTAAAAGCTCATAAACTGGTGGACAGATAAACAAAATGTGGTATATCCACATAATGGAATAATATTTCCAAAACAACAACAAGAATGAAGTCATGATACTCACTACAACATGGAGGAACCTTAAAAACGTCATGCTAAGTGAAAGGATCCAGTCACAGAAGATCGCATGCATGACTTCTTTTAAGTGAAATATCCACAATAGGCAGGTCCACAGAGACACAAAGTGGATGAGTGACTGTCCGGGGTTGGGGCGGAGGAGTGGGTAGTGGGAATGGGGAGTGAATGTTACTGTACATGAGCTTTCCTTTGGGGGGTTGAAAGTGTTCTAGACAGAAGACGGTGTCAAGATGGCGGCATAGGTGGACTCTGAACTCACCTCCTCCCACGGACACAACAAATTTACAACTACTCTTGGAAAAATTACCCATCAGAGAGAACTGAAAACTTGATAAAAATAACCCCCACAACAAGGGACAGTGCTGATCGAGGTGGGAAGGCAGGAATTCCTGTCTGGAGAGAAAAAAGGCCACCTTTGTTAGCCACCATGCTTCACAGCCAGTCAGGAGCAAACTTAAGGTACGAGGCCTTCCCTAGAGGAGTGGGGGATCTGAGCAAGAGAGTGTTACCACTATAGTCCACAGCTTTTGGACACAGCACAACCAAGACGAGTGTCACAATATCTGGCTTTGCTGGCTACTAACTACAATGGAGAATACCCCCAGAAAAGCTATTGGACACAAGGGAAAAAAAGCTGACTCTTAAAGGGCCCACACACAAATTCACTCATTTAGGAAAGCAACCTAAAATCACCAGAAAGAAAGGTGCACAGTCCTTTGATGAAAAGAAACTCAGCTGATAGGCTCTGGGTGCATCTTGACGAGAGATGAGACCTCCCCAGGGCCTGAGACATTGGTGGCAGTCATTATTGTGATCTAGCACAGGTGTGCTGAAACAGACTCTGGCAGATGCCATTGGAGTTCTTCCTCTGGCCTGTTAGCCCAGGATGTGCCCTAATCACTAGAGTGTAGAATAAATCCACGTCAGCCAGGGCAGGCAGCCTGCCCTAGGGACTGGCCCTAGCGAACAGCAAGCACTCAGGCAACTTGTGGGACCACATAGGTGGGGTGCCTAGAACCTTTGCAACCAGGTGAGTGGGTCTGCCTCTGTGGGGCAGGGTGGGCCTGAGGAGCAGGTGGGGCATGTGAGGCACTGGTGGACTGTGTGGGGGCCTCTGCAGTGGGGATACTGGGTCTACTTCAGTGAGTTCGGGCACACACACAAGACAGGATTGTGTTGATGGGGTATGTGGCCCTGTAGTGGTGGGGCCTGTCGGCTGCAGCAGACTTGTGCTTCTCATCAGCCACATAGGCGATTAGCCTCACCTTCCAAAGCCCGAAACAGTTGGGTGCTCCCATGCCTGGGGCCAGCCCCACTCAGCTGCAATCCTGAGAGAGCTGACACTAGCCTTGCAGGCTGTAGGCCTACAACAACTGTAAGCCCCTGAGCCTAGCAACCAGACATGCTGGGGGCCTACTAAGTTAACAGGAAAAGTGTTACAAGAACGTGCTAATAGACCTTGCAGCCAACTGTGCTGGGTTTCCTCACATCCAACAAAGAATGGAAGGATCCACAGCAGCCACACACAGCTGAGAAACACAACCAGCAGGCCAGGGGAACAGCCAAGCCTCTCTGACCAACCAAGCGAGAACAACCCTGCAACAACAGAAGGACACCTATGGCCCACACAGGGGACACCCCTGGAACATTTGGAATTGGTGATGAGAGGGAAGCACATTGCTGGACCTCATAAGGCATCTTTACATAAAGCCAACTCTCCAAGATCAGGAGATGTAGCTTACTCACCTAATACATAGATATAAGCACAGAGAAAGAGGCAAAATGAGAAGACAAAGGAGTATGTTCCAAGTAAGGGAACAGGACAAAACTCCAGGAAAAGAACTAAACAAAACAGAAGTAAGCAAGCTACCTGACAGAGTTCAAACAAAAAGTCATAGGGCTGCTCACTGATCTTGAAAGAAGAATGGATGAACTCAGCAAGAACTTCAACAAAGAACTGGAAAAATATAAGACAGAATCAATCATAAATGAGGACTACAATACTGGTAATGAAAAATTCACTAGAGGGACTCGATAGCAGAGTAAATGATACAGAAGAATGGATCAGCGAGCTGGATGAAAAACTAGAGGAAGTCACCCAAGCTGAACAGATAAAAGAAAGGAGAATAAAAAAGACAGTCTAAGGGACCTCTGAGACAACATCAAGCACACTAACATGCGTATTATAGATGTCCCAGGAGGAGAAGAGATAGAGACAAAGGGGCAGAGAATCTATTTGAAGAAACAATTACTGAAAACTTTCCTAACCTAAAGAAGGAAACAGACATCCAGGTACGGGAAGTACAGAGAGCACCAAACAAGATAAGCCCAAAGAGGCCCACATCAAGACACATTATAATTAAATGTCAAGAATTAATGATAAAGCGAGAATCCTAAAAGCTGCAAGAGAAAGGCAGCAAGTTACATATAGAGGAAACCCCATAACGCTATCAGCTGACTTCTCAGCAGAAACTTTACAGGCTAGAAGGGAGTGGCAGGATATATTTAAAGTGCAAAAAGGAAAAACCCCACAGCCAACAATACCCAACCTGGCAAGGCTATCATTCAGAAGGGAAGGAGAGATAAAGAGCTCCCCAGACAAGCAAAATCTAAAGGAGTTTACCACAAACAAACCAGCCCTACAAGAAATGCTAAAGGCACTTATTTAAGTGTGAAAGAGAACGCTACAAACAGGAAAAAGAAAATTATTTTTAAAAAAGCAATAAACTCATTGGTAAAGGCAAATATACAGTAAAGGTAGCAGATCAAACGCCTATGAAGATAATATGAAGGTCAAAAGACAAAAGTACTAAAACTATCTATTTCCATGAAAAGAGGGTAATGGATAAACATACACAAGAAAAGAGGTTACATATGATATCAAAAAACATACAATGTTGGAAGAGGGGAGTAAATGAGTAGAGCTTCTAATGAGAGGTCAAACTAAAGAGTCCATGGACTTGATATAGATTGCTATGTGTAGGTTATCATATATGAACCTCATGGTAATCACAAACCAGAAATCTATAACAAATACACAAAAAATAAAGAGAAAAGAACCCAAAGATAACACTAAAGAAAACCATCAATCCACAGGGAAGAGTGAAAGAGAAGAAGAAAGGAACAGAGAAAAATTGCTAAAACATCCCCCCCCCCCCAAATAACATCATGGCAATAAGTACACAATTATCAAGAGCTACTTTAAATGTCAATGGACTAAATGCTCCAATCAAAAGGAATAGGGTGGCTGATTGGATTAAAAAAAAAACAAAAAAACGAGACCCATATGTACGCTGCATACAAGAGACACACTTCAGACCTAAAGACACTCAAAACTGAAAGTGAGGGGATGGAAAAAGCTACTCCATGCAAATTTCAATGAAAGAAAGCTGGGGTAGCGATGCCTACATCAGGCAAAATAGACTTTAAGCAAACATTGTAACAAGAGACAAAGAAGGGCACTAGAGAATGATAAAGGAATCAATCCAACAAGAAAATGTAACACTTATAAATAACTATGCACCCGACATAGGAGCACCTAAATACATAAAGCAATTATTAACAGACATAAAACAAGAAATAGACAGTAACACAATAAAAGTAGGGGACTTTAACACTCCACTTACACCAATGGATAGATCATCCATACAGAATATCAATAAGGAAACACTGGCTTCCAGTGATATATTAGACCAGATGGACTTAGCAGATATATACAGAATGTTCCATCCCAAAACCCCAGAACACACATTCTTTTCAAATGCACATGGAACATTCTCCAGGATAGATCACATATTAGACCACAAAACAAGTCTCAGTAAGTTTAAGAAGATTTGAAATAATACCAAGCATCTTTTCTGACCACAAGAATATGCGAGCAGAAATCAGCTACAGGAAGAAAAACAGAAAAGCCACAAATTTGTGGAGATTAAACAAAATGCAACTGAACAACAATTGGGTCAATGAAGAAATCGAAAGAGAAGTAAAAAAATACCTGGAGACAAATGAAAATGAAAATATGACATGCCAAAATTTATGGGATACAGCCAAAGTCATTCTAAGAGAGAAGTTTATAGCAATATAGGCCTACTTCAACAAACAAGAAAAATCCCAAATAAACAATCTAACATGCACCTAAATGAACCAGAAAAAGAAGGATAAACCAAGCCCCAAATCAGTAGAAGGGAGGAAATGATAAAAATCAGAGCAGAAATAAACGAAATAGAGACTTAAAAAACAACAGAAAAATCAATGAAACCAAGACCAGGTCCTATGAAAAGATAAACAAAATTGACAAGCCTTTAGCTAGACTCGCCAAGAAAAAAGAGAGGCAGCTCAAATAAATAAAATCAGAAATGAAACAGGAGAAATTACAATGGACACCTCAGAAATACAAAAGATTGTAACAGAATATTATGAAGAGCTATACGCCAACAAATTGGAAAATCTAGAGAAATGGATAAATTCTTAGAATCATACAACCTTCCAAAACTGAATCAAGAAGAAGTAGAGAATTGGAATACACCAATCATCAGTAAGGAGATCAAAACAGTAATCAAAACCCTCCCCAAAAATAAAAGTCCAGGACCAGATGGCTTCCCTGGTGAATTCTACCAAACATTCAAAGAAGAATTAATACCTATCCTCCTCAAACTCTTCCAAAAAATTGAAGAGGAGGGGAGGCTTCCTAACTCATTCTATGAAGCCAATGTTACCCTGATACCAAAACCAGACAAGGACAACACACAAAAGAAGAAAATTACAGGCCAATATCACTGATGATATCAGTGCAAAAATGCTCAACAAAATACTACCAAATTGAATACAACAATACATTAAAAAGATCACACACCATGATCAAGTGGGATTTATTCCATGGATGCAAAGATGGTTCAATATCCGCAAATCAATCAACATGATACACCACATTAACAAAATGAAGAATAAAAAAAATCACATGATCATCTCAATAGATGCAGAGAAAGCATTTGACAAGATACAGCATCCATTTATGATAAAAACTCTGAATAAAATGGGTACAGAAGGAAAGTACCTCAACATAATAAAGGCCACATATGAAAAACCCACAGCTAATATCATTCTCAGTGGAGAAAAACTGAAAGCTATCCCTCCAAGAACAGGAGCCAGACAGAGATGCCCAGAGTCACCACTCTTACCTAACATATTATTGGAAGTGCTAGCCAGAGCAATCAGGCAAGAAAAAGTAATAAAAGGGATACAAATTGGAAGGAAAGAAGTGAAACTGTCATTATTTGCAGATTACATGATTTTATATGCAGAAAACCCTGAAGAATCCATGAAAAACTTTCAGAAGTAATAAATTAATATGGTAAAGTTGCAGGATACAAAATCAACATACAAAAGTCAGTTGTGATTCTATACACTAACAATGAAGTAGTGGAAGGGGAAATTAAGAAGACAATCCCATTTTCAACTGCAACACAAAGAATAAAATACCTAGGAATAAACTTAACCAAAGAGGTGAAAGATCTGTACACTTAAAACTATAAAACATTGTTGAAAGAAATAGAAGAAGCCATAAAGAAATGGAAAGATACTCTGTGCTCTTGGGTTAGAACAATTCACATAATTAAAATGTTCATATTTCCTAAAGCAATCTACAGATTCAATGCAATCTCTATCAAAGTTCTAACAGCATTTTTCACAGAAATAGAACAAAGAATCCTAAAATTTATATGGAACAACAAAAGACCCAAAATAATCACAGGAATCTTGAGAAAAAAGAACAGAGCTGGAGGTATCACAATCCCTGATTTCAAAATATTCTATAAGGCTATAGTAACCAAAACAGCATGGTACTGGCACAAAAACAGACATACAGATTGAAAGAACAGAATTCAGAGCCCAGAAACAAACTCACACATCTATAGACAGCTAATTTTCGACAAAGGAGCCAAGAACATACAATGGAGAAAGGAAAGTCTCTTCAATAAATGGTGTTGGGAAAACTGGACAGCCACATGCAAAGGAATGAAAGTAGACCACTATCTTTCATCATATAGAAAAACTAACTAAAAATGGATTAAAGGCTTGAATGTAAGACTTGAAACATAAAAATTCTAGAAGAAAACATAGGCCATACACTCTACAATATCGGTCTTAGCAGCATATTTTCAAGTGCCATGTCTGACTGGGCAAGGGAAACAATAGAAAAAATAAGCAAATAGGACCACATCAAACTAAAAATCTTCTGCACAACAAAGGAAACCATGAACAAAATGACAAGACAATCTAACATTTGGGAGAAGATATTTGTAAACCGTGTATCAGATAAGGGGTTAATATAGAACATATACAAAGAACGCATACATCTCAACAACAACAAAAACAACCACCCAGTTAAAAAATGGGCAAAAGATCTGAACAGACATTTCTTCAAAGAAGATATACAGATGGCCAACAGGCACATGAAAACTGTTCAACCTCACAATTATCAGGGAAATGTGAATCAAAACAACAATGAGAGATCACCTCACTCCCATCAGAATGGCTATAATTAACAAGACAGGAAACAATTAGTGTTGGAGAGGGTGTGGGGAGAAGGGAACCCTTGTACACTGCTGGTGGGAGCGCAGACTGGTGCAGCCACTATGGAAAGCAGTATGGAAATTCCTCAAAAAGTTAAGAATAGATCTACCATATGATCCAGCTGTCCCACTGCTGGGTATTTACCCAAAGAACTTGAAAACACAAAGGCATAAAGATACACGCACCCGTATGTTCATCACAGCATCATTCACAATAGCCAAGACTTGGAAGCAACCTAGGTGCCCATCAAGGGAAGAATGGATAAAGATGTGGTATTTATACACGATGGAATACTACTCAGCAATAAGAAATGATGAAATCTGGCCCTTTGTGACAACATGGATGGACCTTGAGGGTATTACACTGAGTGAAATAAGTCAGAGGGAGAAAGTCAAATACTCTATGACCTCACTCATAAATAGAAGATAAAAACAAGAAGGAACAATCACATCGAGACAGACGGTGGACGGGTGGTTAGCGGGGGCACAGAGGCGGGTGGACGGGGTGATGAGGCACACGTGTGATGACGGATTCCAATTAGTCTCTGGGTGGAGAACAGGATGCAATCCACACAGAAATCGATATAATGATGACATACACCTGACACTTATGTAATATTATAAAACAATGTAACTGCAATTGAGAAAATGTTCTAAAATTAGATTGTAGCGAAGGCTGCACAACTCCATGGTTAGTCAAAAGCCACTGATCTGGACACTTTAAAGGGGTAAATTTTAGGGATGTGAAATATATTTTAATAAAAATGTGAAAACAATAAATCTAGTATGAAAAGCTGACAATAAAAGACTGCAAGCTCTGGAGCGTGGCTGTCTGGATTGGAATCCCAGCTCTGCTACGTGCCAGCCGTGCACCTATGGGCATTCACCTAAACTATGTGTGCCTCAGTTTACTCATCTGCACAATGGGGCAAATGACAGTACACGTCTACTTCATACTATTGGTGTGAGGACTGATTAAGATAACACAGACAAAAAATGGTTAGAAAAGCGCCTGGCCCAAAATAAGCACCTTGTAAATCTTAACTATGATACAATCTATTGTTTTGATTATTTAAATCAGCTCCACTTTTCCAAATGAAAAATTGGAATAGCTTTGGATTTCGATAAAGAAGCAGGTTAGACTTTTTTAAAGTTAATTTTTATTAAGTTTATGATAGCTTACAATCTTGTGAAATTTCAGTTGTGCATTGTTGTTAGTTGTGTTGTAGATGCACCCCTTCACCCTTTTGCCCACTCCTCCAACCCCCCTTTCCCCTGGTAGCCACTAATCTGTTCTCTTTGTCTACATGTTTAAACACCACATGTGAGTGGAGTCATACAGACATTATCCTTCTCTCTCTGGCTTATTTCACTTAACATAATTCCCTCAAGGTCCATCCATGTTGTTGTGAATGGGACGATTTTATCCTTTTTTATGGCTGAGTAGTATTCCATTGTGTGTGTGTGTGTGTGTGTGTGTGTGTGTGTATATATATATATATATATCACATCTTCTTTATCCAATCATCAGTTGATGGGCACTTAGGTTGCTTACATGTCTTGGCTATTGTAAATAATGCTGGGATGAACATAGGGGTGCATGGGGCTTTTGGAATTGCTGACTTCAAGCTCTTTGGATAGATACCCAGTAGTGGGATGGCTGGGTCATATGGTATTTCTATTTTTAATTTTTTGAGGAATCTCCATACTATTTTCCATAGTGGCTGCACCAATTTGCATTAGACTTTTTAAATTTTGATTTCATCTTTGCAATTTCAAGGATAGAGATTGAAAGACATTCTCCTTAACTGTTATTATCTTCCACCAGAAAAATGCTTTAGGGAATTAATACCAAGTCTCTCTCCATATTATGATCTGGGATAATCAAAATACTATGCTGGTTCTATGGTGGTCATGTTTGTGCTGGAGAAGAGAAGGACAAACGGGAAAGTGCATTTACCGGGTGGGTGTTCCATAAAGATCTGGCCTGGATGCTGCAGAAATGGCCACGATCACGGCGGGGACTCCGTAGCCCACAGGGAACATGAGCTTCTTCATGAACCTGCTCACACTGGAGTAGCTGACCACCGTCAGGTTGCGCGCAGTGAGGAAGAGGTGCAGGCCCGCCAGCAGCATCCAGGTGAAGGAGGCCAGGTAGAGATAGTGTAAGGCGCCCGCGATGACGGCGCACAGCACCTGGGGGAGGAGCGAGGCCTCACCAGGAGGGACTGTCGGGGTGCAGTGGGGCCCCAGGACCTCTCCCGTGCCTTGCCATTGGGGAGAAGTCTGATGCGTATGAAGGAGCGGTCAGAGAGGGTTTGTCGTCTAGTTGCATCAGTCAATGTGACATTGGTCACTCACCCCCTAACCTTCCCCGGGACCCAAGATCATTTCATTAAGGCATCCAGTGTAGCATGGCTCCATGGACTCAGCACCCCCTGGGGCAGGCCAGAGGGTCCACTGGGACAGGATCAGTACCGTGATCTCTGTTCGGTCCATGGCCGTGAGGAAGAGGAGGTGGGCCAGGAAGAGGCAGAGCGAGAGCTGCAGGTGGAGCGAGGTGCTGGTGTTCTGGATGGTTCTGCACAGCAGGAAGGTGAGGGCCGCCAGGAGGAGGCACAGCAGAGAGAGGCTCAGCCCCACGTAGGTGATCACATCCAGCATGGGATCCTCCTCCTGGGACCCAGCAAAGAGGAGACCACAGTCACTCCTTCCTGCTCTGGGGTAATGGCCCTTCCACCGTTTTCATTTTTATATTTAGGCATAGAAAAATTAGGAATGGAGGAGCCAGATATATTTGTGATGTTTGTGGCTAAGTACCCACAGGTTCAGAACATGAGGACACTATGGGATTGTGAACTGATAGATTCAGAGCCTGGATGAAGCCCTGCCTCTCACAAGGGCTTTTTTCCCTTTAGAGGTCACCTGAGTGAGTCTCTGGTCTGGTGACCCAGAGGAACTCACCAGCTCACCCGGTCATGGGAGGAGGCCAACACGGCCCCTGACCCACCTGTTCTCAACGGCTCCCCTGGTGCCCTCTGCCCTCTGCCAAGTCGACCTTTCTGCAGCCCCTGAACATTCCTGCACCAGAGACCCGTGAGGTGAGCAGAGGTCTACTTTGGCGACCATATCCCTGCCCCCACATGGACACACCCCTTCTTCCAGGTTTCCAGTCAAAAGCCAGTCCAATGCTGCTGGGAAGGCATATGGCAGATAGAGGTCCCACATCAGGTCCTACATCAACTGACTTGAAGAGAAGGAGTTTATCCTGGGTGGGCCTCGTCTAACCAGGTGAGCCCCTGAAAGATCTGGGCTCTTCCTGGAGAAAAACACTCAAAGTTAGAGTGAATTTTGATGTGAGGGAGCTTCAGCTGCTGGCCTCCAGATAGGAACTCTGACACCTTGTGAGAGAGGCCAGGAGATGACCACATCAGAAGGGATGCAGGCGGCCCCCAGGTGTGAGCATGGTCCCCCACTGTCAGGTAGCAAGAAAGTGGGGCCTCAGTCCTATGACCCCAAGGAATGAATTCTGCCAACAACATGAAGTGCAGAGGAGGAGCCCAGGCCTCAGAGGAGAGTCTGGTAAGACCTGTAAGATGCCGACAGACAGCCCAGCTGCACCACGCAGGACTGCTGACCTGCACAGACTGGGGGTGACACATCTGTGGGTCTTTCAGCTGCTGCATCTGTGGGAATTGGTTACAGTGCGATAGACTTTGAACGCAGCCCCTCTCAGTGCCCTCACCTGCACATCGTAGTGGGCCATCAGGACAGCAAAGCTGCTGAGGTGGCTGCACTGGCAGGTGGTGCTGTTGTTCCAGCTGCCCAGTGTCCAGCACCCTGTGGTGGCCCAGTGCCCGCCCCCATCGTCAGCTCCCTTCCAGAAGGCACAGATCAGCTCCTGCCGTGTCCCGGGCTTCTCTGGCTGTGGGCAGGTGGGGGTGACCAGAGAGGTTAGCCTGGAGCCCCCCTGGGTCCTGAGCGCGGGCTGAGGCTGAGGAGGCTGTTCTTCATTTGCAGCTGCCCGCTGAGCACCTGCTGCGTGGGCCATGCAGGGGCGCAGCAGTGACCAGGGCAGACCCACGTCCCTGCCCTGGGGGGCTGACACGCTCGGGGAGACAGAGGGTAAATAATAGACCTGATAAGTAAGTACACTAGACAGTGTGTTGGAAGGTGTTAGGTGCTATTTAAAAACATAAAAAGAAAGACACAGCGGAGGGGAAGGGGAGCTGTGGCTCCAGGTTGTAATTTTCAATCAGGAGGTCCGGGGAGGCCTAAAAGAGAAGGGGACATTTGAACACACTGGAAACAGGGAAAGGGCTGAGTCACGGGAGGGAAAGGTGTCCCAGGCAGAGGGCACAGCAAGCGCAAAGGCCCTGAGGTTTGAGGAAGGAGCAGAGTGGGCACAGGTGGGCTGCAGAGGGACCACTGTGACCCTGGCTACCGGGTGAGCAGTGGGGCTGACCCCTCCCCGCCCCAGGACTCACAGGGTGGGAGAAGGCAAAGGTGACCTTGGGGTCGAGTTTCGTCGTGTTCGTGTTGCTCAGAAAGACCGAGTTGACGGCCGAGAGGAGCCTCCACTGGACGCCATAGAGGGGGCTTTCGTGGGTCTCCTCCAGCTCAGCTTGCCTCTCGGGGTCCAGCTCCAGGGAGGCGTTGGCCAGCAGTTTCTGCATGTTGGGGTTGGAGAGGATGCCCGCCACGGTGGGGCCTGCGGACAGACACACCGGCCCGTATGCCCTCCCTGCTCCCTGAGATGCCTCATCCAGCTGGCCATTCCTGGGGGCCCGTCTGACCCTCACCCCTGGCCACATCCCAGCCCCCTCCCTCTCCACGGGTGCCCCCGCACCCTGCCTTACCCGACCCCGCAGCCCCGGCCGCCACGGCCCAGTCCAGGAGCATCCGTGCGTGGCTCTGGCCCAGGGTGACGTTCCCGTGCCCCTGCTCCTGGATCACCAGGGACAGCTCTGAGGGGAGAGGGGCAGTGACTGGGGGTCCAGGGCAGGACGCGTGTAGGGCTGGGGTGGGCAGGGCAGGACGAGGCCTCACCTGTGCCTTCAGGAGACTGGTAGGTGAAGGAGCCTCCAGGCACGGCCTTGGCGAGGGTCCTCAGGACTTCTTCCAGGCCCGAGAGCAGGTGGGTGACCGTGTGGTGCCGGTCAGGCAGGGCCAGGGTCTCCAGGTCCCCGGGGGCTTTCAGCAGCTCGTCCACTGACTGGATGAGGTCCTGGGGGTGGTGGGTGACAGCCCCTGGGTCATCACACCACAGGGTCCGCCTGAATGACCCTGCTCTCCCCCACCAGGGACACAGGAGGACCACCCAGGGCCTGCGGAGCACACGCGGGCGTCATCGAGACCCCGCAGGAGCCAGAAGACCAGTGAGGGGGCAGCCTGTGTCCAGTGTGTGTGTCACAGCCACGGCGCTCGACGTCCCTCAGGATGGGCCTACTGCCCCTCCGCCCAGAACAGTTGCCACGAGTCACGTGGCCGTCGGGCACTGGAAATGTGGCTGTTCCAAATGGAGCTGAGCTTGAAGTGTGAAATACGCGGCAAAATTGCAAACACTTAGTTCAAAAGAATGTGCAATATCTCAGTGACATTTTTATGATTCTGTGTTGAAATGGTAATATTTTGGATCTATTGGGTTAAAGGCCATTTTCTCAGTAATTTCCCTTGTTTACTTGTACTTTTTCTTTTAATGTAGCTACCAGGAAATTTAAAATGACATACGGGCTCCCACTTTTCTACCCGCTAAGCGCGCATCAGCTCCACCCTGCGCCCCCGGGCGCCAGCTGCTGTTTCTGGAGCCACTTTCTTAGTTCATTTATGAAGTGAGGAGAGGGGCGGAGTCACTTGCCTGAAGTCACACGGCAGGGAGGGGCAGTGGGTGGGGCAGGGGATTTGAACCCTCGTGGCCCAGCTCCAGAGAGAAAATCCTTAACTGCTCCCTTCTCCCCCTCGAGTGCACGCGCGCGTTTCAGGCTGTGTGGGCACGTCCGCGCTTCAGTAACTGGTGTAGACATGGCGTGTATGTGGCGCACATGGACACGAGTCTCCCTGAGCAGAGGCCCTGCTGGGGCTGTCTCCACTCACACGGAAGCATCCCCCAGACACCGCAGGGGACTGTCCTGGGCCCCTGGGTCCTGCCCCTACCTGGACGGTGTCCTGGGCCGAGGCTGGTGTGAAGCGTCTGCGCAGATCCTGGACTCTTTCAAAGAAGCCTGAGAGACGCTGGGGGGAGGGGAGCAGAAGGGGTCAGGGAGTCAGGGAGCCTCGAGGGTGGGTGGGGAGCTTGGGGGAAAACTGGCTGACGGCGGGGGAGGGGGGGAATTCCTGCCTCCTGGTCCCTGCTGGGGGCACTCACCTGGCTCTGGATTCCAGGGGGCAGAGTCCAGGTGGGGAAGGACATCTCTGCAGGGGACAGACAGGGGTTCATTAGGGCTGAGAGGGTCTGTGCTCGTTGGGGTGGAGTCTGGGGTCGTGTCAGATCAGGTACCTTCACACACAGTGGTGTTTTGGTTGTCCCGGAACCCCGGCAGGGGTGTCCACCCTCGGCGGCAGCGGCACCTGTATGAGCCCACGGTGTTGATACAGGCGGTGGAGTTGTGACATGGATGCTGCCTGGAGCTGCACTCGTCGACATCTGGGGACACGAAGATGGGGTCAGGCCAGGTCACAGCCTGGATGAGGCCCCTCTCCCCTCCACGCCCCGCCCCTTCTCCATATTTGCATCCCCTGGCCCACTTGCTGGAGGTGATGCCACTTGGTGACGGCACACCCCGAGTGGTGACCCCAGGTCATGGGGAGTGCAGAGGTGACTAGCAGGTGAGCCGGACGGATGTGCAGGTTGTGAAATAGTGGGAACCTTCATCGCAGTTAGTAATCAGCTGCTGCCTGGGGTCCCGGGAACCTTCCCCGTGGTACCCCAGCTCCTTCCCCAGGACCCCCAGATCTTTTCCCATTTGGTCTCAAAAGGCTTAGCACCTGGCCCAGCAGGCACCCCCAGCCTTCATGCTGCTGGGGCCGCATGGGAGCCATCGAGTATGTGAGCAGCTGTTCTGGGTGGGGGTCCCCAGGAGTGCAGCCGCCGAGCTCTGGACCTGCACAGACAGTGCCGTCTGGGCCTTCAGGGGACCCAGGAACGGGCTTCCAGCCAGGGTGGCAGCGGCACTTGTAGCCACCCACGATGTTGAGGCAGTGGGTGGAGCTGTGGCAGGGATTGTGCCCCGAGGCACATTCGTTCACATCTCAGGACAAAGCCAGAGGGTCAGGCCCTGCCCTCCACTCACTGCACGCCCCTCACTGCCCGGCACTAGGACCCCAGCATTCTTGCACGCGCCACCACCTGGTGAACTTCACCTTCACCCTCAAAGCACCTTATGGTGGCCTCCCTGCAACGTGGCCTTGCAGGGACCACCAGCCCCAGTTTACAGGCAGGGAAACCAGGAGGGAAACTGAGTCATGGGGGCTGGACTTTTTGACCAAGGACTCTTGCGGGCTCCTTCCTGGGCCCTGGTCCAGGTTCCCTTTCTGGAAAGTGGGAGTGACAGCTTCCTCTGCTCCCATGTGACAGACGAGGAAGGGGCGAGGTCTGGGGGTGCTCTCAGGGGCAGGGGGATCCACAGGGGACCCAGGTCCAGAGGCCTGGCTGCCTCCCTGCTCTGTGGGGACCTTCAGGGTGGCGGGACCTGGGCAGGCTCCACAGGTGTCAGCTTCTCAAGGCCTGAGGATCCTCGGCTCCTCCTTGGGCTGCAGGACCCGCCTCGGCTCCTTCCCAGTGCATCCAGCCTCGATGTCTCCCCGGGGCTCTACCTGTGCACAGATTCGGGTCCTTTGGGTTGAGCTCCAAGCCGGGCGGGCACGTGCAGGTGTAGCTGCCCAGGGTGTTGATGCAGACACTGCGGCCTTTACAGATTCTGGGTTTCTGCTGACATTCGTCCACGTCTGCAAGGGGAAGGAGAGGTGACCCGGCCGGCAGCCATGGGCAGCTCTCAGGGCTGGGAGGCAGCCACGTTTCCTGGCAGAGAAGCATCTGGAAGCCCCCACTGTCTGTTCCCTGGTGAGTGGGCGCCTTTTCTCATTCACATGGAGGCCTGTGGGTGGCTGTGGTGGCCTGGATGCGCTGATGTCCAGAAGTGGCTGGAGGCGGCCTGAGTCCTCCCTGTCCCCAGCTCTGACTCCCTCAGCCTCCGTGGGCAGCTCCCAGCTGGGTTGGGGACAGCAAGGCCACCTGCGTCTGAGGACGTGGTCAATGGCCAGGTGGGCCTCCCTGGGATCAAGAGCAGGGAAATGCTGCGTTCCCCGAGCAGCACCATCCTGGACCTAGTGATGGCCTTGTTCAGGGCAGGTGCTTCTGGTTGAGTTCTCCTTGGAATCCCCGTGAGCCTGGCAGGACAGTGCTCTCCAATCCACGCTCACTCTGAGACTTCAGCTCCGTGGAAATGGACCACGAGCCAACCCTCAGCCAGGCCCCTCCAGAAGGAGGCGTTCAGCAGAAGAAGGGAGAGTAGAGATGGTGCTGGACAGTCCAGGGCGACCCAGACAGCAGGCGCCAGGCTGGGTGGACAGTGGGGCTGACTGACGTCCGGCCAGGCAGCCTGGGGGCTGTGAAGGTGCCTTTTCCTGATTCCCATGAAGACATCCTCTGGACTGACAGAAGTGGGGAGATCCACAGCGGATCAAGGCCAGCGGTGGGTGAGGGCTGGTGGCTGGAAGGGGAGCAGGTGCTGATGGGCGACGGGTGGCGGAGGTTTCTGTCTTCTCAGCCCTCAGCCTCCCCACAGAGCCGCAGAATGGTGGGCCCCGTGGGGTTGTTTCAGCCTCCATCTTCTGGGCCCAAGTGGTGCAGGTCAACGTGGGGTCTGGCTTGACCCCCTTGGGAGAGGGTCAGACTGGGGCGATGGTCCATGATGACACCCTCTCTTGCCATTTGGTCCTCATGGAGCTCTTCTGTCACCCCATTCTCTGAGTTTGTGTGGGGTGGTTTCCAGGTCACGCTGTCAACGCCTGACCCTGCTCCGCCCGGGTCCCGGTCATCCACATTGCCCATGGGCCATGAGCTGAAACTACTGGGGAGGGTCCAGGCAGAGCCTTGTTCAGAGAAGTCGATGTTGGCAGACCCACCAGGTCAGGTGCCAGGAGACGTCTTCACGAGGTGGGGATGTTGGCCAGGGACAGAGCCAGCCAGGGAATGTGGACCTGCCCTTGAAGCTCCCCTCTCTTGTGTTTCTAGATGGGGCTCCTGGGTCCATCATGGCCTGGGGCTCTGCGGGGGCTCCAGGTGTGGCCGAGCCCCTGTGGGCTTCTGGCAGTGACTGAAGAGGATGGATATTATGCTGGTACCAAGACACTGTGAGACCGTGAGGTCTCTCAGTACCAACCCTCTCTTTTGTTTCATGAAAATAAGATGCCTGGAGGGCAAGGACCACATTCCAAAATTGCAGAAGTGTCCCTCTGTGGAGGAGTCTGAGCCTTGAGGTTCAAAGAGGGCGAGTGACTAGGTCGGTGCCAGGACGGCCCTCTGCTACCTGGACAAAGTGGCGCAAATGACCCCAAACCTCATGGACGAGGGGATGGCAGACGCGGGTGGTTCTTACCTTGACATGTGTTCTCACTCTCGTTTCTGAACGTTGTTGCCCCAGAAACGAGCCCATATCCTGGGCTACATGTGCAGTAGTGGCTCCCATCCACATTCTGGCAATCAGCGAATTTCCCACAGGACACTGCCAAGGGTGGTTCACACTCATTGATGTCTGCAACACAACAGGACAAAGGGTTACCTCCCAAAGGTGAGAGTTCCCAGAGATCAGAGACCCTGGCCCCAGGCTGACCCTGCCACAGGGACAGCACAGAACTCAGCTCCCTGGTGGCACCCCTGAGACACAGCTGGGCTGGAGCCATCTGCTCCAGAAATTCTGCTAATTGTCCGCTCATCTCCGCTCTCTGGCTGGGCCTGAGGGCACCTAGATTCAGAAACTCTGCTGTCCCATTATGGGGGCTGGAAGGAGGTGTGCACCCCTCTCCACAGCTGGAGGGGTAGACGGAGGCACTGACTCAGCTCTGGACCCTCTCCTGGGTGCTCTCGGCACTATTGGGGACCCGGGAGTACACTCCAGTCAGGGTGACAGTGGCATTGAAGGCCACTCTGGACGCCAAGGAAGGGGATGGAGCCATAGTGGGGGCTGTCCAGGGCCACGCTCATCATTCACACCTGGGGATAAAGCCAGGTGGTCAGGAGCCTGCCCAGCGCTGGCTTCCATCGCCCTTTACTCACAGTGGCCCAAGTGCACCCACACTCCCCATCAGGCACTCCCCCAGCTCCCCAGATCAGGCCTTTCCCAGATGCCCCAGGATGTCTCCAGGGGAGTCTTGCCATCTCCACCCCTGAGGGAAGTCTCCCCTTATCAGAGCCTGTGGTGGGTGTGAAATGAGGAAGCAGCACAAGCTGCTCACAGCTGAGTCATCGGGGTGTCTTCTGGCATCTTCTCTCTCCTTGCTCTCCAATCACGAGAGGAAAGATGCCCATGAACCACATCCCCTTTGAGCAGCTCAGGACCCACAGAGCAGGGGCTGCACAGCGTAACTGAAAACAGCATCAGCTTAGTAAGAACCGCAGATGCAAAACAAATCAACATGCAGGGCAGGATTGCAGCCCGTGTGCATCCAAGGAGGGGACCAGAGACTTCAGCGCCTGAAAGGACTCACAGCGTCATGGTGAGTCAGGCAGGTGACTGGTCTCCCCCAGATGGGAGCTGTCTTCTCTGCACCTGCAGACTTCCCTTCTAAGGCCCCGACCCAGGCTGCAGGTGTCAGCACCAGGACAGGACAGGACGCAGGAGGGACGCACACCTGAGGGATTCGTGTTCAGCCCCCACCTGGCAACGGGGCTTCCCTCCTCTGTTCTATGATGGCGGCAATGGCTGGACATCTGTTCCCAATGTTGATGTGAAGGTGTGAAGCCAAGTGTGGGACCACTGAGAATGAGGTGCAAGGGATGAGGGGAGAGACAAGAGGATGGGACATCTCCACCTGACAGGTGCCCTCCCAGAGAGGAGCTAGGATCCAGGGGCATTAGCAGCAGGGTCTCCTCTCCATGGTCACCCGTCTACAAATCTCCGTGAGACACACACGCACACACAGAGGAGGCTTTAGGAACACCGCCAGGGTTGTGGATGGCTGGGCCGTTGTCACAACGTCGGCTTTTTCCACCTGACAAAATTGACTTTCCCCCAAATATTAAATAACACATGCATACTAGGAAACAAAGAAAATTATACATAATCCCCTCCACAGACTACTGAAACTTTTAAGGGTATTTTCTCTCATTTTTTCAAACATATAGGAAATCTTTTTACCATCATTATCAATAAATGCGCATCCAAGACCCTTTTGAGTCAAAGAGGAGTATTTCCTAGTGTAAAACAGTATAATTTTCTTCTTTTCCCATTTATAAAAATCGTGGTAAAATACACAACATAAAATTTACCATCGGAACTATGTTTAAATGGTATAATATCCTTTTATGACCGTGTATTGTTGAAGAAGGAAAACTGCTTCGTTTTACAGCTGGATTTAATTTCAACCACATGGTTAGTTATAGGATTTGGAAAAGTCACTCGATCTCTTTCCATCAAGTCTGATCATTTAAACCACAAGCCTAGCCCTGTCTGCCTCACAGGGCTGCTGTGAGCAGGAGGTGGGAGACCGTGGTTGTGAGTTGGGTTCCTGGAGAGCTCTGGCTGGTAAGAGGGCCTGAGCTCCCAGGCCCGGGCTGTGTCTTTCCTCCTGCTGCTTCCATTGTCTCTCCCGTTTCTTTGTATTATTAGAATAATGACAATAATAACATCAGCAACAATGATGATAGCTGTCATTTGTTGACAATTCGCTGTGTACTAGTCTTTCCCTGTTCTTCCCACAGAGAAATGTTAAATCTCACACCATCCACCTGGGGCAGGTGCAGTGATTATCCCCAACTCACAGACAAGCAAACTGAGAGGAGAGCTAATTTCCCAAATGTCGGAGAGCCAGTCAGGGGCAGAGCAGCACTCGGAGCCCTCGGAGCCCAGCTGCCCTGTGTGAGCTCGCGACACTCTCCCTACTGACTGTGAAAGCAGGTGCCCACGTCCCTCACACTTCCCCTGCCTGTCTCCTCTCTCATCCCTGACAAAGTGCTTCTGTGCTGCTCTCCGGGCTCAGGGTTCTGGATGCCCCACGGTCTCCCCCACCGTCCCCATGTGCCCCCATCACCCCAAGCTCCTACTGTACCATCACAACTGTCCGCGGGGCTGGTGATGATCTCCCCAGACCAGGAGCTGAATCCCGGATGGCAGCGACAGGCGATGGCATTGATACATACGGAGTTCCGAGGGCACCAGGGAGCACAGCCTGGAGGGGCTGTGGGACAAGGACCATGGTCAGAAAGTCCATGGAATGGAGGAAGTCAGCTGTCAGCAGGGGGTCCAAGAGTAGAGGAGGGGAGAGCAGAGAGGGATGACCCCCATCAAGGAGGAAGAGCTCAGAAAACTCTGGACATTTAGGGGGAAGAAACAGCTTGTCTTGTCCCCAGAGGGCCATCTCTGAGCCCCCTTTCCTCACCTTGTTGGTGACAGAACCCAGGCGCCAGCATGGACACCCTAGCTTATGTCACTAATGGGGCCGGCTGAGCAGACTCACCTCTAGGTTTCTTGGCTGCAATTCCCAATGGCCACAGCAGCAGCACCAAGAATCCTGGGGCAGATAGATACAGAGATGACAGAGAGGAGAGTCAAACCCCAATTTCAGCCCCTGTCCACATTGCCATTGCCTCCCGTGGAGGGGGCTCTGGCCCTGCAGCACACAGCTTTCCGGCAGCATCCCCAAGGCTCCTGTCCTTCACTGGAATCGAGGACTCAGCCTCTCCCTCCATCCCCCAGGCCTCCCCGAGGACCCGGCCACTGACAGCCACAGCCACAGACATACCAGCAGAGCACGGAGCCCTGGAATCAGGAGGGGGGGTGATGACAGGTGAGGAGTGGGAACTAAGGAAGCTGCAGGTAGAGCGACTCTCTCCTGGTGAGTGGACTCTCCAGGGACAGCAGCCATGGCTTCCTGGTTCCTCCAATGAGCTCCTGGCGTCCTCTAGTGCACTGAGGGCACCGCCTTCCCCCTTAGCCCCCAGGCCAGTCCTGAGAAATGAGTCACTGAGCAGGCGTTGTGGGTGAAAGCCGCTATGGGCGCTAAGGAATGAAAGCTGCTGAACAGGCAACAACCAGTCTGCCTCACAGGGTCTGTCATCACATCCAGGTGAGCTGAAAATCTTTTCAGATCTGTGTGCCTTTATGGGATTTTTCTTTTTGACTAAAGCAAAGATGAATTTCTCTTAACGCTGCACTGCCAGTTCTCACTGTGCAAGGTGGTGGAGGACCCTGGTGGAGGATGGGTTTGGGGATGGACACGCCCATGTCTGCAGCCCAGACGTCCCCCTGGTGGCTGCAAGCCTTCAGGAACGCTGCCCATCCTTTGCCCACACTTGCCCCAGCGCAAAGTGGGTGCAACGGTAACTGTGATAGGGTGAGCTTTATTCTGACCATAGATTAGTGAAGACTAACAACGGGTTAGCGCAGTGCCTGACACAGAGCAGACGGACAACACACGTCAGCTAAAGGGAAGGAAAGAGCAAAAGAAGGAAAGGAAGAGCAGCTCCCTCCTGCTCCTCTACTACCTCCCTGTTCCCTGAGACACAGCTGCGTGGGCCAGACTCCAGGGTCAGGCGGAATCACATGCTCAGCTTGGTTCTCTCAGGGCTCAGAGTCCTAGACTTCTACTCTGCCCTCCTTGCGCACGAAATGTCCTTTTCTCTTGTGGCTCCGCCCAGTGCTGAGGAGAGCCAGGCTCCAGGGCCAGACTGCCCGAGTCCACACCCAGCCCGGAGCTGCCCCTCGGGAAAGCTGTGCAGGCGACCCATGCCTCAGATGCCCGTCAACCGTGCTCCTGTTCCTAGAGTGTGGCACCCAGAGCAGGCGCAAATGATCCTAATGTCCCATGCGTGTGAATAAGGTCATTA
Organism: Equus asinus; assembly: GCF_041296235.1. Lineage (NCBI taxonomy): Eukaryota > Metazoa > Chordata > Mammalia > Perissodactyla > Equidae > Equus > Equus asinus. Next base: position 27,632,463 of record NC_091809.1, on the reverse strand, counting down.
GTCTACTGAGATGTTATACACGCACACCTAAAAATGTGCACATCTGGGAGAAGCTAACTTTGTTAAATTTAAACTTTGTTTAAATGCCCACAGCGTCTTGTACATTGGACCCTCCAGAATATGCACAGATTTTTAAAAAAATCATATTCCAGAAAGCAGGTGGTAAGAAATATGGCTATTTTCATAAAAACCAGGAAACTAATTACAACCAACGAAGACAACATATAGGTAACATCTAACCTACAAGGTGACAGGTCTAATCCTAAACATTGAGGGAAATAGAACTAATCAGAAGTAAGCTGACCTCACCGATATCAGTTTTCACTAATTCACTTTTATTGTCCTTCTGATCATTCCATGACTCGCACAAAGCTGATAGACTTAAGGACTTTGTTTTTCTTAGAATATTAGACTTTTCTGAGAGTTTGGTTGTCTACTCTTCTGAAAAACAGTGGCATAAGTGGTATGATGTTTAATCTTATGCATCCCTTTGCCTGGGCCGCAGCACCCAGATATTTGATCAAACACGAGTCTAGATGGTGCTGTGAAGGTATTTTTAGATCATAGTAACATTTAGACCAGTAGACGGTGGGCAGGCAGATCACCCTCCACAATCTGAGTGGGCCTCACCCAATCAGTTGAAGAAATTAAGAGAAAAAAGATTGACCCCCTCTGAGGGAATTCTGCTGAGGAAGAGGGAATTCTCCTTCCAGACTGGCTTCAGACTTGAGATGCAACATCGAGTCTTCCCTGGGTTTCCAGCCTGCCAGCAGGTTTTGGACTTTCCAACCTCCACAATCTCACGACGCAAGTCCTTAAAGTAAATCTAGATAGGTAGGTAGACATACAGATGGACAGAAACAGAGAGAGACACAGAGACAGAGAGAGAGATACATCCTGTTGGTTCTGTTTCTCGGGAGAACCTGAACTAATATGGGTGGTAAATCCCTTAGTCCCCACTTTTGCCCTCGCAATAAGTTTCACTGACTTTCTCCTTTGAGGACTGAACAGAACTGAGCTAATATCCTTCTTAGAATTTCTTCCCTGCTCTTTCTTACAGAGATGGGGTGAAACGAGCCAGAAATGGGACAAAGAACAGAGAACATTCTCAAACTGTAAAGACAGTTCCCAGGTAGCTTATACTTCTCTCATCGTTGTTATAATTCTTCCTACCTGGCAGCAACCTTCGAAATCTCTTTCTCATGGTGCAGAGTCCAGCAAGCCCAGCCACGGGGGATGTTGGATCTCGGTCTGTGTGTGACAAAGACTTCCTGCTTTTAGTATGACTTCCGTCTTTATGAGCTTACTTAGGAAATCTCTTATGTCAATGCTTTCTTCCCCTGATCTGCCCCATGATTACCTTCTCTGAAGCTCATAGTTCTGCTTTTAAGTATTTGCAGGGCATCATTAGTATTTTCACTAAAACCCTGCCTGAGGCTGATTTTCATGTCTTTTTGATAGAAGATGTGATACTGTGTTTAAAAGGCCTCCCAAATGTGAGGAATCATTCTACTGATCTCTTTGCCCCACAAGGATCTCAATTCAGAATGAAAAGACCTGTCAATTTATTATCTATTAAGAGATTTCTCAAAGTTCTTATTTTGAAATAAATATAGGTTCACAGGAAGTTGCAAAAATGATACCAAGCTGTCCTGTGTGCCCTTCACCCAGTTTCCTGCAAAGTTTACATTTTTATGGGATGATCGTCCCATAAGTGACATTTTCATCGTACCCTGGATATGTAAGGTATTGTGTTTTCAAACTCATAGACTCATAAACTTAAGGTATTATGTTACTAAAGTCTTCAGTTTTGGCTGACTCCTCTGACATCACTACAGTGCGGAAAGGGCTGCCATCTTGTTTCTGGCCCATGAAGGTATGATCCAGCTTTCCCGCTTGGGCTCCAGTGATGCTCCCGTGGGGGAGGGATACCTTGTTATCGCTGGGTGGGGTTGGAGGGTCTCTCTCACAACCAGGCCTCTGCTGACACCACCTGTCTGGGCTGTGGAGAAACCTCCCCACATGCCTCCACTGACTCCACAGACAGGGGCTCTTTCCAATGGGCATGATGAGCGTCCCAGCTCCTTCTCTGCTGCAGCCCGTGGGGTGGGAGGAGCGCTTCCTTACAGACGGCAGGAGTGGAGGGCTGGGCTTCCCACCTCATCTTTGCTGTTGAGGGGAAGACACAGTGTTTTCTGTGGTGTTTGGTTGGAGTGGGCAGTTACTGTTGACCTACTCTTTGTTGTGTTGCCTGCCCCTTCTCGCTCTTTTGGCTAAGGGGGAGCAGGCTTCTCTCAGTGGCACTTCTTTTATCTGCACCCATTGGTATTTCTGGGTTGCAACCTCTTCATTCCAAGTCTGGGATGTATGAGGCAGGAAGAAAACCCACAGAATCAACACTGCATATTGCCTTGGGTCTCAGAGTCCCTGTGCTGTCTGCCTTCTCTGCACCTTTCAGAGTCTTCTTATGGTTGTTTCATGTGTAAAATGTTTATATTTACTATAGTTGTAGTTGTGTTTTAACATAAACTTTTTCATACTATCAATTGTTCTCAACTTGTCCTTCAGGCAACAGTACTTTTTGGAGAGTTTTCGCATGACGTACATACAGATCCACATCTCTCTTTGTGGCTGCCGTTGCATATATTTAGATTACACAATATGAATAAATTATACCTTCCATTCCTTGTTTGATGCACATTTAGATGGGCTCTTGTTTCTCATTGTTACAATAATTCTGCAGTGAACATATCAGAAATATCACAAGGGGATCATTTGTAAATTTCCTTAGGAGATTCATCAAGTGTTTCAGGTACTTGGTTGAAGAGCATGTATGTTTTACGTTGTAATAAGTTCTGCCAAACTTCTGTCTAGTAGGATCTATCAAATTACCCAGGTGCTAGAGAAGAGGATGAGTCTCCCACATTCACACTGTTTTAAATTTCATTTTTAACATGAAAAATTTTGTAAACCTGCGACTTAAGTGACTTCTATGGTAGGTCAATCATCTATCTCATTTAGAAGGAAATTAATGAAAGAAGAGAGATGCAGGGACTTTAAAATGTCTAGAAGGTGTGTGCCTTATATATTTGTGGATGGAGAAAGTCAAAGACTTCAAGAATATAAGCCAACCTCTCTGAGCATCACAGGTGCCTCCATCCTTAGGATGACGAGGCCAGACCAGGTGAACTGCACGGTACCTCTCAACTCTACAATTCTAAGATTCCATTAGGACGCTTAGGGATCACAGATGTCTTGGAATCTTGAAATTATACATTATCAAAGGTTTTCATTTTCCCCAATTTGAAGGGTAAAGAATTTATCTTATCCTTTCAGTCTGTACTTCTCTCATTTACCAGTGTAAATTTCAACAAATTTTCATGTATTTTTGCATTTTGACGCTTCTCTCTGTGAGTTACGTGCTCATATCTTTGACACGCTTTCTGTCATTTTCCTTCATTCTTATTATTTAAGGAGTTAACAATACGTGCATGTATGTATTTATGTGTCGCTTGTATCTGTATCTATATATCTTTTGCTAAATAAAGCAAAACTTTTTATTGTATCACGTCTCCAAACTCTTATGGTGGTGTCTTTTGTCACATAAAGTATTCTTCCTGAAAACACTGTCACCTGCTTTATTTCTGGGGAAGGATAAGGGGAGAAGAGAAAATATTCAACTGAATTTGAGCAGCAGCTAAATTGGAAGCAATGGAGTCAACAACTTTAGGTCTCTAAGCTTCCTCTGATCCATCAGAGAATGCTGGAACTTCCTTGTTTGGAGATTCAAATTTTTCCTTGGAGGATGGTCATCCATTTTCAGTGGGTTAAAGGAATAAAGAACCACAACCTCAAATCACCAATTGGGGCTTGAACACAGAAAATAAAGCCAGGTTACTCCTTTCAAAAGCAGATGTTTACATTAAACTGTAGTTACAAACCCTAGATGTTTTCTCTGGTTTCCACCCTTCCCCCGCCCCTAACAGGAGCCCCAGGAACCTGCAGAGCATATGCATCACCAACCAGACGGACAATCCAGCTGTCCCTCCACACTGGAATCCGACTGCTCATGGACTGTGCTAGCTCAGCTGCCTCCAGGGCCTGGAAGCAGTAACTGTGCTGTCAGGGAGGGCAGGTGCTAAGGATGCCACCAGTCAGAGAGTCGAACGCTGGGCACTGGGTCCAGGATGACACGCACACCCTGTTCACTGCACAGTGTCCGACCACCATGGACAGGAGTGTCTTGGAACAACAGTCTCACTAATGATACCGCTTGTCCGTTCTCACACTGATATAAACGGGGTAAATCTCATTCCTACGACAATTGGAATAAAGATGAAATTGAGGGTGGTGTCACCATAAACCCATAAACTTTTCGTCTTATTTTGATGCAGTTTTTCCATTATTTACTGTATAGATTTTTGCTTTAGTTCTTGTCTAGGATATTGTCCTTCATTTTCTAATAATTTAATAGTTTTGGTAAATTTTTATGTACCTGGAATCTGTTTAGTAAAGATGTTTTCACAAATGAATAGCTTGTTGCTCTGACACTATTTATCAGAGAGAATATTGTTTCTACACTGATTTCACATGCCCCTTTTCACACATTGCCCTGAAATTCTGCTTGTATTGAATATTAAATTGCTACATATAATGTATTCTCTATTCTGTTTCGTTGACCATTTTTCTGTACCTGGAACTGCACCGCATTTTTAAAGGTGCTGTAGTTTTGATGGTTTTATAGGTCCCAGGAGGCAAATCTCTGTATTTATTTCCAGTAAAACCAAACTGGACTTTGAGAATGAGAGACTTTCGTTAGAAGGACTACCATATTCGAGAGAACACTCCAATCTCAGGAATCTGAAATCACAATGAAAAATGTTTTTCCTTACGGGGTACCGAAGGAGGCAGGCAGAGGTCAGCAGAAACCTTTGGAGGGAAGTTGGACAAATAAGGGACTGACCGGTGTGTTCTGATGGGGAGAGAGTCTCACTGCGGTCAGCCAGTTCCCAGGAGAAAGTCACAAGGGCGGCAGCTCTCCTTTTTTGTACCTGTTCAGGCCTGAGGGTGAGCAGAGTTCCGGGGTCTGTGGGAAAGAAAGGAGTTATTAAAGTTTGGTGACGACAAAGCAGAGGGTGAGAAACGGGAGCATGTGAACACCTGGTCACTGACTATTCTTCACACCTGTGCTGCCTCTCCTTTCCTATTTTTTCTTCTACATAAACATTATAGCTAGTTTACTAAGTTCCATGAAAAATACCCTGGAGCTTTGTGATCGCATTGACTGTACAGATTAATTTGGAGGTGATGGCTCCCTCAAAATGTTAAGATTTCCCCATCTCGCCAGCATGACTCTCTCTTTATGGAAGCTATGATGTTTCACAGTTAAACTTCGTATTTTCCTCCTTGAAGGCTTCATGCGTTTTCTGTAGGATTGTTCCCAGGTATTTTTGAAGCATTATTTCTTTTATTTTAAACAGTTTTTGCTATTGTATTTTAAAATTTGTTTTTCCCTTGATGGAAAATGCCGTTGTACTTTGTATTTTGATCTTGCTATGGACATCTTTGGGAATTCAGTATGTGTCAGTGAACTCTCTGAACTTTTCCTGGTAGACAATTATGTTATCTGCAAATAGTGACTGTGTTGTGTTTTCTTTCAAGCACTGTACCTGTATTTTCCTTTCCTCATTGCATTGGTTGGACTTGGAGGCAAAGAATTGTGAGCCAATTCAGGTATCAGTTTTCAAAGAATTTTGCTTTGTGGCAACTTGGAATTTATTTTTCTTTTTCACGTCATAAGAAATATATCAGTATTCCCTTTTCAAATGACGTAAGCAAGGTATGTGCTCAGCAAAATAGGAGAAATTTCCCTTATATCGCATAGCTGAGCCCTGCAACACACAGGCACATGTGAACATGCGTGTTCTCTCTCCTTTACAAAGGGACTCATGACTCACACTTTGTAATGTACCCAAGCATTTTTCTAAATATTAATCTACTTATTTTTATGTATCTATCTATATTTTAAAAACCTGTATTAAATATGTGTAAGGTTCTGCAACTAGCATTTTCACATGAAAATATTCCTTTTTATGTACATATTCCTTCAATTTTTTTCACAGTTCCATAGGTTTTCCTACTATGGTTGAACTCTGATTTGTTAAACTGCTCCCTATTAGTAAATTCTGTAGTTCTGAAGGAGGACTTGGAAACTTGAAGTGGGTACATGGTTGATTACTTGACAGACATACAGACGTGATATTGAGTGTGGAGGACGGCAAAGACCCCAGACCTGTCTGTGAAATCCTTGACCTGTTACCCTGATAAGAAGAATTCAGGCCCATGGTCTAACACAGATCTCAGGGCTGCAGTGTCTGGAAGCTGGAGAACTGAACTGTCGTAAGGGGCAGGGAGAGGGTGAGTCCGTGTACACCCATAACTTACTGCTCCCCCTCCACCCAGAGCATCACGGCCCCCACACTGAGCTGAGATCTGTGGCTCCCTGCAGTCTCACCGTAAGGCCTGGGGAGGCTGGGACCACAGAGCTTCCTGTGTTCCCAAAATACTGCTCTTCATGAGAAATTTTAGCATTGTCTTTTTTCTGTATTTCTATTTGATCTTCATGTCAAAACAAAAATGGGTAATAACTGAGAAAATTTGACTATTCTTCCAAACACCCAGAAGACACCTCTTCTTTTTACACTCTATTTATTAAGTACACAGACACTGTGTGCTTATGTTGTAATTTTAAATAACCATCCACAAATTGGAGATTCTGCCAGATTTCTTCTTGAACCCTGTCCCAGTCCTACTCCCCATGGCAGAAATCCTTTATGGATAGGATGTGTGTTCTTCCTTAAAAACTCAAGGCAGAACTTATAACCTTTTAATCACATTAGTAATAACATATTCTTGTTGCAACAGCTCAGACACTACAGAAGTTATCATACCCTTTAATCGGTGTCCCCAAACCTAGGCTCCTCACTTTGCACCTACGAAAAATACCATATTTTACTATTCATAAGAATTAACTCAACAGTACTATGCAGACTGTATTTCAAGTTGCTTTTTTATGCTCAACTATGTATATTGTAGCTCATTTCATGTCGGTGTAGAAGCTGTGCTATAGACAGATGTATTTTATTCTTTCTTATTCTGACAGATATACCCCCATTTACTTTGTCATTCCTGATTCATAGATGCCTGTGTATTTAAGAAAAATTAACAGTCCTTTTTAATTAGAGGACAAGAATAACAGTGATTGAAAAGCACAACGAAGTCAAAACAGTTCTGATGTTTTCCATCTGGCAAAGCGTCCTTTCCCCCAAACACAGGCCCTTCAGTTCTCTGCAGGCACACTTGCACCGCAAGAGTTTCCCAACTTTGCCAAGCACTGAGGCCAGACTTCAGGGTAGAATACTGAATTTAGTCCTCTGAAAAATAAAAAAAAAAAACCTTACTTTTAATTTGGAAATGCACATTTTTACTCCCTAATAGATATTTGTAATTACTAACATTTAAGTAACATGAATGGCTATTGCTGTGCACTCTTAAATGCCATAAAAAGGCTTTTGTCTTTGTACTGGGTTACGGTCCTTTGGGAAGATTCTCCCAGCTCACTGGTGAGCTCAGAAGCAAAGTGTGAGAGTGACCGCGTTGGTGTAGTAGTTTCCGGGGCACCTGAGAGGACAGGAGAACAAGTGGGCAGCCTCTAGAGAAGATTTGAGCCTCAGCCAAATTGCTCTATTTTTAGAAATCTTAACTTTTTAGAGCAGTTTTAGGTTCACAGCAAAATTGAGGAAGGTACAGAGATTTCCCACGTGCCCCCTGCCCCCACGCGTGCATGGCCTTGTCCACATCCCTCACCAGACGGGTACCCCAGTTACAATGAAGGCACCTCCATTGACACGTCACAATCACCAGGGTCTCTGACCACATCAGGGTTCACTCTGGTGTTGTCCATTCTACTGCTTGCATCTCTTCCGCTCTTTCCCTTTGGCACATATACTGCAAAAATCCTTCTTGTAAATATTTTTCTATGAACATGGGAGAGTTTTTCCAAGGTAGGGTTAAAAGAAGTGGGATGTCTGGGCCCCAGGGTGTGAGCATCTTAAATTTTCATAGCTAGTACTGAATTGCAACATACAGTGTCTACATCAATTTACCCTTGTACCATATGGGACTATCCATTTCACTATGGTCTCACCAGTGTTGCATGTTATCCAACCCTCTAGATTTTTACAGTATAATGCTTGACAGTATCAATTCCTTATATTAACCTGAATTTCCTTGATTACTACATATTTATTAGAACTTTTCTTTCTCTGTTAATTACCTCTACATTTTAACATTTTGTTAGACTTTTAATTATTGAGTTTCAGAAGTTCTTTGTACATCATAGATATTAATCTTTTATTAACGTTGCAAATATTTCATCTTGTCTTCAGGCTTTGTTAATGGTCTAGTTTATCATCCAGACACTTCTATTTAAGTAGTAAGGCTTGTCAATTTTTTTCTATGCCTGTGGATTTTGATCATTGATTGAAAGGATATTATTAATGAAATTTTAAACTGTGACTTGTGTTTTCTTTTGAAATTTCCCATATCTTCATACATGTTGTCCACCTTTTCGGGTCGAACAGGGTTTCTCAACCTTGAGGGTAACAGAAGAGAACACGAAATTCCCTGTTGAAAGCTACTGTCTCTTTACGCTTTATTTGTTGCTGTAGAAACTTTCCTGTTTCTAAGGGAGAAAGGAAAACACCCGTTTTTAGCATCTCTAACGTAAAGGAATTAGAGCATAGTTTTTCAAGCTCAGCAGTATTGATCCTTGGGGGCTGGATAACTCTTTGTGGCCGAGGCTGTCCTGTGCATTGTAGACTGTTGGGCAGAATCCTTTGCCCTCACTCACTAAATGCCAATAGGCGCCCCTCCAGCTGAGAAACCAAAGATGTCTCCAGAAATTGCACCCCGGGGCAAAACTGCCCCCCTGACGAGAACAACTACACTAGAGCCCTTAACACATTAATCTTAGTTATTTAAAATTTCCTGCTTGTTAGTCTATCCTTAATTCTGGTTCTTTTGATTTCTCCATGGGTTGTGTTTTCTTGCTTTTGCTTGTGTTTCATAATTTTTGATTGGATGCTGGACAATGTGTGTAGGACAGTAGTGTGTGGAAGGGCCCACAGTAGTGTATTAAGTTAAGAATATGCACTGTGACCTGACGAATGAGGAGGCATGAGCCACCCCCGTGGGTCAGTGGATGGCACCCTCAGCATCCAAGCTCCCACTCTGAGGAAGTGAAAACCCAGCATTGTCCTGACTGAAGGTGCAGTTTCCACACACTGACACAAAGGCAGTAAAGTAACAAGATTTGTAACTTACAGGTCCCAGGACTGGAGGGTGTGTGTGCAATGAGCCCAAAGGGAAGGACAGTCCTCTGGCCCAGGTCACGAGGGAGCAGGAGATAGAGAGCAGGGTAGCAAGCAGCTATCGCTTATGGGGTGCTTGGGGCAGAGCTCACTACCTTTTCATGGGCTCAACTCTAAGTGGTTATTTTAAAAGCTGAACCAGGAAAAAAAAAAAAAAGCAGGAACTTGTGGCAGAAATCCTAAGCTCAGGTCCTTATCTAAATGTCCAGACTCTGGGTGTGGGCAGGGTTGTCACACTATAAAACGGCTTGGCAGCAACGCAAAATAGCTGTTTCTCATCACAAGTAGACACTGAGAGATTTATATTTATTACGGGAAGTGGGCATGCTATTCTTCTGCTGGGCTGTTTTTGAGGGGTCTTGAGTCTATCCGGTCAGGAGTCATTGCGCCCTGGGTTTCAGTTTATTCTAGCGTTACCTTGTGATCTTGCGCTTTTGGTGGCGGCTGTTTTGCCAGAGGGTTTTCCCCATTGCTCCACCTTCAGCTGTAGACCCGCCCAGCGTGGCTGCATCTCAGAGAGGGTCTCTGCACGTTCCTGCCACTCCCTCAGAGATTCTACACTCGCACGATTGCCCACCTTGGCCCTGGTCAATTCATTAGAAAGTGAAGGTGAATTCTTCTTAACCGTTTGTGTGGCACCCAGATCCCTGTCCTTTGTGCTCTGCTACAGGTGCCCTGACAGTCTCTGCTGCAAGAGCCTGCCTTCCCTTAGATTTTAGGCTACTTTCTTGTCCTGTTATCTCTGCTCTCTGTGGAAGCAACAGAATGATTTTGTAGTTTATACGGATTTTTATTATTGTTAGGTTGGGAGTGATACTCATTTCCATTTTCTATTTCCCAGGCAGAGGTGGAGATCCCCTCTATCTTCTTCTAATATTTTAATATTTTATTTTTAGTTTGCAGATTTAATTTCATCACCATGTAGCCATGCAAATTCATATATTTATAACATATTTATTTACAAAATTAGTTTTTTGTAGTGGAGGAAAATGTATTTTCTGGATATGAAGGAATTCATGAGGGCATATGTTTTAATGAAATAATAACTAATATGTTTACTTACTTTTATGTAACTTCTATTTACAATTTTTTTAAAGATTTTATTTTTTTCCTTTTCTTCCCAAAACCCCCCGGTACATAGTTGTATGTTCTTCATTGTGGGTCCTTCTAGTTGTGGCATGTGGGACGCTGCCTCAGCGTGGTTTGATGAGCAGTGCCATGTGCGCACCCAAGATTCGAACCAACGAAACACTGGGACGCCTGCAGTGGAGTGCGCGAACTTAACCACTCGGCCATGGGGCCCTCCCCTCTATTTACAATTTTTAAACATACAGAGAATTTTGGAGAATGATATAAACCACTCATATATCCTCCATCTAACGTCAACAATTATTAATGTAGTACCACATTAAAAAAATCTTTCTTAATTTGTATACACACGTACACATTTTATTGCTAAAACATTTGATGGTCAGAGGCAGACATGACACTCCATTCTGCAATATTTCTTCATCAAATGTTGAAGAATTTAAAGAATGTGGTCTACATAACCACTTACCTTTGTGACACTCAAGAAAATCAGCACTTTCATAACAACATTTACTATCTGATCCATATTCAAATTACCCCAATTGCTCCAAAATATTTTTATAGCTGTGTTTCTGAACCAGAGTCCCACTAAAATTTACGCTGAACTCGATGGTGATGTCACTTTTGCCTCTTTTGATATGGAATAGCCTCTAGTCACTTTTTAAAATGCTATTGACTTTAGAAGAGTCCAGGGCTTGTTGAATGCCCCGCACTCTCAATTTGCCTGATTGTTTCCTCTTGATGCCATTTAACCTGTTCTTCTGTCCCCTGTATTCTGTGTATACTGAACGTTAGATCTGGAAGAACAGGTGCCAGCAAGGTTGCCCATAAAGGGCCAGGTGGTATATATTTTCAGCTTGTCGTTCGTACAGTCTCTGTCACAGCTACTCAACTCTGACACTGTAGCGTGAGAGCAGCCATAGACAATCATCCATGAATGGGTGTGGCTGTGCTCCAATAAATCTTTATTCACCAGAGCAGGCGGCTGCCTGCACTTGTCCTGCATGCTCCAGTTTGTCCACCCTTGGTCTGAAGGCTGGATTAGGTTTAGGTCAGACTGATTTGTCAATAATTCTTTATTCACCACAAATGGGATGTTGTAACTTCATGTCTTCTGAGGAGATATCTGATGTCAGGTTTCCCATAGTGGTGATGTTAAGCCTGATCATTTAAGTTCAGATGGTGACTGGCAGATCTCCATGTTGTAGATGTGCACCTTGGCCCTTGTGATGAACCAGTAATCTGAGGGGATTTTTGGGCTCTGTAGGACCAGCTTGTCCTCCAGCAGCCTTTCACCCCATGCTTTTAGTGGCCTCTTACTGGATATTGAAAAACCCATGATCTTCTAATTCTATCATATCTTTTACATTTAGAGCTGACATTTTATGTGTCACTATGGACTCATGGGTATTTTTATTTAATATTTTATAATCATTTACAGTCATTTTCCTGGACACTCAAATTGACGCAGATTTGGTCAGTGGGGCCCACAGGGAATTTCATGTAAGTGTTACTGCTCTGGATTTAGATTTCCTCTAGATTATATGCTGAGGATGCATAGATATCCATATATGAGTAATATGTATAGCTATAACTTACAAAATTTGCAGTAGCAATATACACCTTATCTCACAGCTCAGCTTGTAAAATGTAAGGATGTAGAGACTCTATTCAGAGGTTTCTGATTTTACTCTGAGGAAATATTCTTTTACCAGTAAGCTCTGTGAAATGAGGAACTGAATCTGTCTTGATCTGTGTGCAGCACATGGTGAGTAAAAAACATATATATTTTTGAATGAATAAATTTGTAAGCCTTAGAGATAGAGAGTGAAGAAGTTGAGGCAGGTCAGCAGGGAGACAAACTGTCCTAGTTGGCCTGTAACCCAAGTGTCTCATGGGCCAGAGGACTTTCAGTACTAAAACCAGGAAAGTTGGGCAACTGGATTAAATGTTTACATTACACGCAGTATTTGAACATTATTTTCCTCTCTGATGCTATTTTAAGAAAGCCCTCTAAGGCTCATTATCCGTGTAATGTATCTTCAACTTGAGGAACTTCCTTGCAGAAGAGGAGGTTGGAGCAGAGGGTTTCATCCAAGGCAGCTGGGGAATTGGGTCATAGCTCCTTGACTCTGTGGGAATGAGGTGAGCAAGCTGTATGGCCCAGAAGACCCCAATTCTCCAGCAACTGAATGTCAAACATTTCCTGATACTTTCTCCCACAATGGCACCATGAAGAGTTTCTTGTAACAAACATTAAAAAGTATTTTCTGTAATCTTTGCCCAAAGGATGACAGTTCAGAACTTTCCAGGATACAATGTCCTCGGTTTAGCTATTAATTTAATTCTCCTGAGAAAGAAGATAAAAAAAAGAGATAGTGTTAAAAGTTACAAGATTTGTACACTGAAACTATAAATCATTGTCAGAGAAGTCAAACGAGACCTAAATAAATGGAAAAACATCTTATTTTCATGGATCAGAAGACTTAACATACTTAAGATAGTAGTACGACCCCCCGCCCCAAGTTAATCTACAGGTTTAACAAAATCCTTATCAATATCCCAGTAAAATTTTTCTAAGAAATTGACAAGCACATCTTAAAATTCATATGGAACTTCAAGGGGTCCATAATATCTGACACTGTACTGAGAAAGAAGAACAAACTTGTAGAGTCAGTTCCCCAACTTCAAACTCACTACAAAGCCACCGTAGTCAAGAGAGATGAGTGCAACAGAGTCGAGAGTCCAGAAATGAACCCTTACGTTTATGAAGAAATTATTTTGACAAGAACACCAAGACAATTTGTTAGGAAAAAAAAATTGGTTCTGTTTTAAATGATGATGGGACAACTGGATATCCATATGCAAAAGAATATGGACCTCACACCATATTAAAAACCTCACACTTTAAAAAAAATTAATTCCAAATGGATCATATACATAAATGTAATAACTAAGACTTTAAAAGACTTGGAAGAAAAAATATGCATAAATCATTGTGACCTTGGTGGAGGCAATTCTTTTTAGATAGGACACCTAAGCACAAGTGAATAAAAAAGTAGATAAATTGGACTTCATCAAAATTAAAAGCTTTTCTGCATCAATGGCCACTATCAATTGATTGAAAAGCCAATGTACAAATGGGAGAAAATAATTGCAAATCATATATCTGGCAAGGGACCTGTATCCAGAACATATATAGAGTTCTTAAAACTGATCAATAAAAGAGAAATGACTCAAAAATAGGGGAAGGATTTGAATACATATTTCCCCAAAGGAGATATGCAAATGCCTAATAAGCACGTGAAAATACGCTCAACATCATTAGACATTAGGAAAATGCAAATCAAAACCATAATGAAAAATATTTCACATAAACTAAGGTATAAAATAAAACAATACCAAGTTTTGGTAAGGATGTGGGTGAATTGGAATCCTCATATATTTTGGTCTTGCTCCTAGTGGCAATGGGGAGTCATCTGGAGGATTTCTGTGCAAGGTGGTACATGATTAAATTTTTGTTTTGAGAAAATAACACTGAATTTTATGTGAAAAACTCATTGGAAGAGGGAGAAGAGTAGAGGAGAGATGAGTTAGGGGGATATTGCTATTAAGCCAAGGGAAGATGGGAGCTGGAATTAGGGAGGTGATCGAGACGGTGTCAACGAGACAGATTTGTAAGCACTGAGGGGAAATATTATCAGAAGTTAGCCATGGGTTGGTTTAGGGTGGAACAAGGTAGGGAGGAGGAGAATGTGAAGGATGTTCCAGGTCCTGAGTAGTGCAAGAAGATGTATGTAGACGCCATCCAAGGAGATGAGAAACCCTGAAGAGGACTGAGTTAGTGAAAAAGATGATAAGTTCTGTTATGACCATGCTGGGCTGCTTCCGAGATATCTAAGTAGGGATGTCAAGTAGGCAATCGGAGGTAGTGGTCTGGGGCTCGTGGGTCCTTCAGGGCTAGAGAAATATATTTGGCCATCATTTCCTTCTGCAGTGAGTCCCTGTGCACGAGACTGTCTTTGAGGCAGGCATAATATGAGCATAGACGTGTTTCTAGAACCAAGCCAGGTACGGTACATGCAACCTAAAGAAGATGAACAAAGCTCAGCTAGAGAGATGGAAAGATTCCCAGGGAGTGTTGAGACATGGAAGCCAGAGACAAAGAGAAGTTTCCTGATGGAGGCAGTAACCACAGCATCCAGTACTGCTGAGATGACCAAAAGATATTTATTCCATCCAGTGATATGAAGCTCTTTGGAGGCTTAAGAGAGAGCTTTTTTGGTTTCAGAAAGGAGGCAAATGGCAGTTTTGAGTGTATAGAGGAAAAAGAGGGAGGGATCAAGTGTATAACAATAATTTTTAATAAGAGAGAGACTTAGAATGTTGCAGTGAAGGTTACAAAGAAGCTGTTGAGATGGGAGACCGTGCAAGGACCAGAGACATAATGTATGAGCAATGATGTAAAGTTATGGAGAAATCAAGTGTCAGCAACCAAATACAGGCAGAGGGATTAGCCTCGAAATGTAGGAAGCACATTTTGTCTATCTGTGGGGACAAGAAGGAATGAGGAGAGAATGGACCAGATTTCAAATGCCTGGTGTTTTTGAGAGCACAAAGTTGACCTTGTTGCATCCTGCTGAGTTGATTTTCCCTGTGAAGAAGTTGGTAGGAACATGTGCTGGGAAGAGGGAAGAGTTAGAAAAATGAGAAATTTGAGGAGAGGAGTACTCAGGAAGGGGCAGTTGCAGAGGGTGGACCAGCAGGCGGAGGAGAGAAATACAGAGGCCTTGCCGGGCAGGGTGGGGGCTCATGGAAGTTGAGAGAAAGAACAAATTGGCTCAAATCTTCGCACAATTTATACAGACCCCATGAGTCTCACTTTCTTCACCTATCATATGGGAGCATCATAAAACTCACCTCCAAGTGCTGATGTGAAGAACATGCGAACAAAAATGTGAGAAGAGGGTTTGTAAACCTGAAAACACCAACGCTTGGTGTGATTCACCACGCTGGGATCTCTCCTATGCTTCTGGGATTTTCCTCCCTGGTTTTGCATTGTCTGTGTGTTTTGAAAATACCAGGTACAACTGCAGGCTTTTAAGGAAGTCTCAAATCCAAGTTAATGCTTATTTTACTTTCCCATTATGACTATATATCCCATGTATTTATTTTTTTATATAGAGGGGTGGCATGGAATGACTTGGGATAAAGGATGCTGCTGTGACTCTGAGTGCCTCGTGCATCACTGCTTCAGATCATTAGTTCCTGCTTATGGAGCTTACTATAGCATCTTTGTCTGCTTGTGAGTAAGTGTTTTCTATCTTCTCACCAAGGAAAATTAAAAAGCACATGGACCATGTGACACCAAACGGGTGCTCCACACGTGTGGGGAATGGGACCTCCATGTGCAAGAGTAAAGATGAGCATAGAAAGACAGTAGACAAAAGTGAGGGCAGAATGCCTTTCATGACAGGGGAGTGCCTGAATGAGTACAGGAGTAGACTAAGTGTGAGTCATTCTGGGGCATCTCCTCCTATATACCCAGGCTGCCCGGTGTGGTAGGCATGTGCTGCTCAAGCAGATCTGTTAGTGAAGTGCTCTGGGAGCAATGTGTGCCCTTACCACACTGTGTTTGTAGGCATCAGACACGGCCCTGCTGGAGAGCGTCTACTTCTCAGACTCAGCTGTGGTTTTCCTGACGCTTGCGAACCATTTCCTGTATTGCTCCTGGACCTGCAGAGGCAAAGCAGACTCTAGGTCAGCTCACTGGGAGGAGTGAGATGGTCAGAATCCTGAGTGGGTGTCACACAGTGGTACCTGCTGGCTGAGGAAGCAGTGCACCAGGAAGATGAAGGCTGTTGATGATGGTGAAGAGGTAGGCCATGACATGGGCAGCTGGTCCCACCTGCAGGATTCCCAGACACCACATGCAGCCCAAGATGAAGAGCTGAGCTGTAGCTTTAAATTTCAGAATCCTGGGGAGGAGTAAAAGTGAGGCTCCTCATGCACCTGGAGCAAGAAAACCAAGAGCATTTTCATCTCCACTGCATGGATGCCTCTGACTGAATAGTGACCATCTCGGATCTTACTGTCCATGATCCCCTAAAGAGAAATGCTCTTTGGGTCCAGAATGGTATTTCAACTTGAACTGAAGATGGTAGTGACTCCATAATGTGGCTTTCAAACAGATCATGATGTTTCATGAAGATCCCTAATTTCATTCAACCAACAGTGCTGAGGACATTCTGTGCACCTGGCTCTGTGCTGGGCCTTGGGAACTAAAAACAACAAACAGAAGATTTATGTTTTCTCAGCTCTTACCCTCTAGTGGAAGGACAAAAACAAACGGTCATCTATAACATTTGTGAAGTGCGAGGTACTTCTGCCCAGGTCCATCCAGTACTCTTCCCATCCTCACCTTTTCCATGGACTGACCCAGGGCATCCTTTGTCTAGAATAGAGGCCATTGATTCTGTGCAAAGCTGGGGAAAGCAAGGGACATCCCCAAGCTTATATTCCTGGGGATAAGGGTAAGGCCTTGCTGAGGCCGAGCTGAGTCAAAACGGGGAGGGCCAGGCACCGTCAGCATTCCCTTACAGAAAGGCATGATTAATGGGTGTCATCTCTAAAAAAGAATTGCTTAGCCAAGGTCACAATGATTTACACATATGTTTTCTTCCAAGACTTTTATCATCTTAGTCATTACACTCAGCTATATGATCTGTCTGGAATTAATTTTTCTAAATGGTGTGAGGTTTTTAATAAGGCGTGAGGTCCACATTCTTGTGCATATGGATATCCAGCTGTCTTATCATCATTTATTGAAAAGATGATTCTTTTCCTCAACTGACTACAGCTCATGGACTGGCTGCGTGTGTTTGTCAATAAAGCTTTACTGGCACCCAGCCACGCCCAGCTGTTTGTCTACTGTCCGTGGCTGCTTTTTTGCTACAACCACAGAGTTGACATTGTGACAGAAATTGGATGGCTCACAAAGCTGAAAATATTTCCTGTCTGGGCCCTTACAGAAGGCTTGCTGACCTCCGGCATAGCAGGCGCAGGATCTCGGAGACAGGCCTCATCCCCTTCCATTACGAGCACCACATCCTGAACATTAGTCCCTGACCCAGAGGTCCATCAAAATGTCAGATCTGCAGCTTCTATATTCAGAATGTTCCTGGCTGGGACGCAACCCAAATGTGCATTGATAGGAAAGAGGTAAACATGGTACAGCCATACTAGGGAATTCCCCAATCCTACACGCAGTATGAACCCATTTCTATAGCATGCAGGGAGATTTACAAATATGTGTGTACATGTATAGAAACAGGACTAGAAGGACAGACATAAACTGTAAACAGGACAGGCCTGTAGAAAGAATGACTGTGTGTGTCTGGAGGGAGAGATGGGTCAGAAACGGGATGTGAGGAGAAACTTTCAGTTTGTACATTTCTGGGGTGTTTAAATGATTTACAACAAGAAATGTTTTATATAATTCATGTGCAGTGATGAGTAAAAACATTAAATCTTAATTTATTAAAAGGAAAGAAAGCAAGCCATGTAGGTGGATAATTACTTCTGCCTGTGGCTGCTGATGCTCAAACCCTGACTTCTCTGATTCTCACCCTAGAGGATGGCTTCATCTCAGGGTGTGGGAACAGAAACACATTTTGCCATTTTCCAGTCTCTTTATTTCACTCGTCTCTCTCCATAAAGACAACAATCCTCAGAAGGATAAATCACTTTCCTGTCTGAAAGCTCCAGATCGCTTTGTAAGGCAGATGGCATAAACCCCAAACTCCTCCTTTCCCAGCATGCAGATTGCTTCCAGTACCACTCCACGCAGACTGTCCAACTTCATTTCCTGTCAACCCCCTTTCAGGCATTGTCTCTGGGTAGCAGCATTTTTGAGCATTTGTGTTTATCTGCAGTCTCTCTACAATGGGGACACATCCTGGCTCAGCTACGTGCTGGCTGCGTGAACATGGACAAACTAGTGCCCATCCTTAAGCCTCACTTTCTTCACCCTAAAGTGGGTGTAAAAGCTACTGTGCTTACAGAGTTGTTTGATGTGTAAATAATCTATTTGGTCACTTAGCAAACAGTGATAGATCCCTTCCCGTGAGTCTGGCCCTGTGCTATGTGCTTGGTACTCGATACCCAATGGGGAGGCAAAACACACACAGCTCTAACTCCTTAGAGCAGAAATGTGGTGAGAGAGACGTGTGAGTTAGCAATTGCACAAAGGAACGGAGCTCAGCACAAACGGAGGCAAGCGCTATGGAAGAAATGAGCACCCTTAAAATCTTCTGTCCAAGATATAATCCTTGAGACGTTAGTTGATATATAGACGGAACTTTTTTCAATTTTTATAAACTTGGACTTATTTAAAGGATTGAAGAAGAAAATTGGTAATTTCTTAGGATGACGCTAAGTGAGAGTCAGGGTAAAGATAAATGTAACTGACAGAGGACATCATGTGTGGCAGAAATCATGATGCCGTCAGAGGAGTGCCTGGAGCTGGCGAACACTGACCTCACTCATAGGGTTCCACCCTCCCAGTGGTGGCTTCTGAGTGAGTGGTAGTCGACATGAGCAAAAGCCTCCTGGACCAGCTCCAAGCCAGGCTCTTCAGCCGCAGAACAAGCTGGAGGGGATGAGAACCAAGTGTGCCCCAGGGGGTGTTACCCACTTCAGTGTGGGTGACAGGAAGTCAAAGGACGAGAGCGAGAGACAGAGAGAAACATGCACATCAAGTCAACCATGATATTTTCACCGTGAGATTCCTGGCACTTAGTTTGTCTTTATGCTTTTCAAACATTTCCAATGTTCTGTGTTTTTCCTGCATTGCTTTGGAAATCAGAAAACCATCCTGTGTTCTCTCCGAAGAAGGAGTCAGTGCTGGATTCACCGTCCCAACAACAGTTGCTTGAAGGCGTTCCATGGCACATCTGCCCATGGATGAGGGGCAGAGAGAGAGGTGTGGGCACAGCTGCTCCTTCCTCCTCTTTTCTTGGAGGAACTCCTGAGACTGGTCTCTTCACCTCGCTCCTCCAGGCTCCCCCCTCTTCTCACCACTTCTCAGTCCTTTTCTCCACCTCCCTCCCCACTCTGTCCTGCAACCATCACTGTGTTCTCCTACCTTTATCTCCCTAGTCCAACTGCGTCTGCCACCCCTACCCTATCCAAACCCTTTGCCTGTCCCCTAATTGTCCCATTTTCTCTCCCATTCCAAGCTCCCAAGTCCAGTCACCTCCGTGAAGCCCAGAATCCCCCTGCCCCCAGCTGCCAAGAGCATTGGGAACACTCTGATTCCTTCAAATGCCCATCAGCTGCTTCTCTCCCTGGTCTCGCTGGCCCAGCCTGCCCATTCTCTCCATGCTCTCCCTCATCAGCATTCCAGCAGCAGCCTCTCCGCCCCTCACCTGGCCCCCTGAGCCCTATCAGGTAGCCAGACCCCTCAAGCCTTCCTGTCTCCCTCCCACGCTCCACCCCATATCAAAGTTACTCTAATTCCTCTCTGAATCCTCACTCCTTTTCATTCGTTCGGGACCCTCGTACTTCACTCCCTTCTTTGTCAACCACACATTCCAGTTTCTCATCCTTGTCCCTGTCAGCCACCCTGTTTGTACTCAGTGGTCCCAATCACCTGAGAACCATAGGACCTCTGTCCATCCCGGATTGCTGGGTCCGTAATCTTCAGCATATCCTGAGTTCTCCCAGTCCAGGCAGCTCTCCTCATTTCCCTCAGGCCCCCAGACCTCCCCAATTTATCACCCCCTCCCCTCCTGTTCCTCCAGTTGCTGTACCGCCTCAGACCTACGCCGCCCCTGTCCCGCAGCCCCAAGCCCTCTGAGGTCCCCATTCCTGCACACCTCCCTGTATCCTCTGCCCCTCCTGGTGTCTCCCATGCTCCCCTGCTCCTCTCTGTGCCTGCAGTTACCCCTGATGAAGGCTCTCTCCAACTCGCCGTTGCCTCCACTTTCTCCTCAGCCCCCCAGTGACTCCCCAGGACTCCCAATACCAGTCTCTCCCAACACAATCCAATTCCAATCAGGTCCCCTCACCTTCTCCCCAACCTTCCCCTCCTCATTCTTACAATTTCCCACCCACTTCCTCCCAGGGCCCTGTCCTCATCTCACTATCAGTCTTTCGAACTCCCACCCCAGAATGCCCCAGAGGAAGACTCAGTGATCCAGCTCGGTCCCTCCCAGGTTCCTGCAGTCCGGAGCAGCCCCAATGCCCCTCCACTCTCTCCGTTTTTCCATT
Organism: Equus asinus; assembly: GCF_041296235.1. Taxonomy (NCBI): domain Eukaryota; kingdom Metazoa; phylum Chordata; class Mammalia; order Perissodactyla; family Equidae; genus Equus; species Equus asinus. The sequence goes on along the minus strand of NC_091809.1, from coordinate 27,611,671 downwards.
CCTTCCCCAATACCCCTCCTTGCATTTCACTACTTAGCTCACCCTTGCTACGCTGAGGAACTTCCACATCCAGGATCCTCACTCTTGCACGGACAATCTTAGGACCCAAGTGTCCGGCCTCTTGGCATCTCTGAGTCATCGCTGAGATTTGAGGACTCCAAGTCTGCAGATCCTGCTGTTTGTAGTTTTGTGGTCCCTGACTTAGACACTTCCGGTTCTGTGAACGTGGGCTCCTTAACTGCTGGCGTCCGACAGCTTCTTGTTATATACTTCTTGTGTCTGGATTCTATGTTCTCCACCAAGGGGATAAATCCTCAATGAGTCCCTGTTTCCTCATCCACACGGTGACCATCAGAACCAGGAAAGGGCGCAACCAGTGAGGGGAGCTGTCACAGCAGACCCCCAAAGTGGAGAGCTGAAGGGAGAGACCTCTTCAAGCTTTGCACCTGCTCTCTTTGATGGGCGTGGTCATGTACTGGAGCCCTGTCATGAGAAGTGGAACCGCACTTCAGAGCCTGTCTCATGGCTGTTTCTAACTCAGTGACAGAGTTCTGGATAAATGAGCTGGGGAACCCCCAAGCTCACACGTCCTGGTTAATTCTTGTTTGTCTTTGGGTGTCCTACCAGAGCTTAATCTTTATTTTCTCAGTTAACATTCAAAAATGACCCATGAGGAAATTATTATTGTTATTCCCATGATAAATAAGGAGAATAGATTTGATAGATTGTAAAGGTGAAGATATGAGAGCAAACGCTGAGATCTGCCTCCCAAACTGTAAACATCTCAGAATGCAGCCCTCAGTTGACTGAGAGCTCTCTCCCACCTGCCCTCTCCCACCACGGCTGGTTCCACTTCTGCTGTGTCCCCACAGGGCTGTGTGTCCCTAGGCCACAGTATCTCCTATACTGCATTTTCTCTTTCTCCTGGTTTTCCATCTTACAGACCGTTGTGGACTGAATGTTTGTGCTACCCTGTGAATTCATGTGTTGAAGCCCTAACCCCTGATGCCCCAATACCCAATCCCCTGATGGGACTTGGAGATGGCCCTTTGGGAGATAATTAGGGTTAGATGAGACTCGTGCCCTCATCATAGGATTAGTGCTCTTGTAAGTAGAGACATCAAAGAGTTTCATTTCTCTGTCTCTCCATGCTCAAGCTGGAAGAAAAGGCCATGTGAGGACACAGCAAGAAGGCGGCCATCTGCAAGCCAGGAAGAGAGCTCTCACCAGAACCCACCCTGTCAAACCTTGCTCTTGGCCTTCCCAGCCTCCAGACCTGTGAGAAAATAATTTTCTGTTGGTTAAGCCGTTCAGTCTGTGGTTTTGTTACAGCAGCCTGAGCTGACCAATTCACAGGGCCTCACGATTCCAGGATCTGGGGATCACGTCTGCCTTGTTAATTTCAGTTTCTTTCAGTTTAGCATGATGCCTTTCCAAAGAGTAAGTGCTCACCAAATATTTGAAGAGCGAATGAATAAATTGGTGTACGAGGAGATCTGTTGAGTTTCCTAGGATAGGAGTCAGCAGCGACTCACAGGTCAAATCTGCCTCACTGCCTGTTTCTGTGCAGCCCACAAACTAAGAATAGTCTTTACATTTTTACATTGCTGAGAAAAGTCAAAAGAAGAATGATATATCATCTCACATGAACAGTACATAAAATTCAAATTCGCTGTCCATGAGTAGTTTTATTAGAACACAGCCATGAGCATTCAATTTTGAGTGTCTATAGCCGTTTTCATGCTACAGTGGCAGAGTTGAGTTGTTGCTGGAGCTATCTGACTGTGATGGTTAATTTTTGTGTCCTCCTGACTGGGGCACAGGATGCCCAGATGGCTGGTTAAACGTGATTTCAGGGTGTATCTGTGAGGTGTTTCCAGAGGAGATTAGCATTTGAGTCAGTGCCCTGTGTGAAGCAGATGGCCTTCTCCCGTGAGGATGGGCATCACCCGAACCACTGAGGGTCTGCATAGAATAAAAGATGGAGGAAGTTGAATTGACTCAGGCTGAGTGCTAGAGCTGGGGCATCAGTCTCCTGCCCTCAATGCTCCTGGCTCTCAGGCTTTCAGGCCCAGATGTTAATCTACGGTTCCTTGGATCTCAGGCCTTCAAACTGCACCACCGGCTTTCCTGGGTTCCCAGATGGCCAGTGGCAGACTGTGGGACTTATCAGCCTCCATTATGATGTGAGTCAATACCTCATAATAAGTCTTTTCATATTTTGTATTTATGTGTCTGTGTGTGTGTATCCTATTGGTTCTATTTCTCTGGAGAACCCTGACTAATACACTGTCCCACAAAGCCTAAAATATACACATCATGATCTGAGCTTTCAATATATCTGAAGCTTTGTGTGAGGATGAATGGAGATGGAGTCTGTGAAATAGTTCATACTTCAATTGTACAGCCGTAGGACTTGGTTTATAGGAATCTTTCAGCCTCTGAGTCAAATCCATGAAGGAGGCCCTGTTCTCTCCTGATCTCTGCCTTGGACATGGCGAGTAATCAATATTTTTGAATGAGTGAATAATTAAATTCATAGAAAACAGAACAAAAAAATTAAAAATCCAGACTATGGTGTGAACATTCCCAATCTTTTTGATGTTGTTGGTTTGAAAATCCCTTCAGGCTGGTTTTCCTGCTCATAGACTTTCAGCATCTGCAAGACCCTTTGTAGGAAGAAGAGGCTTCAGAAAAGGGCTTAACCCAAAGATACCAAAGAACTGGCCTTTTCTGTGTGGAGTGCTTTCTGGGCATACTGTGGGGTATGGAAAAGTTCCAGATTTCACAGGAATCGAGCGTGAGCATGTCCACCGTGACTCCATTCACATTGCTGACACGATGGGTTTCTGGAAACACACTACAAAGTCTTCTTTATCTTCTCCTAATGGCTCAAAGAATAAGAGTCCTGATTTTCCAGGGAAGAAGAAGATATAGTTAAAAAGATCTTTTCAATTCACCTGGAGAGATAATATTTTAGAGATGATATATAAGACTATAGAAAGATGACAAAAGTTTGCTTTGGAAAAAAATAACTAATTTAAGATGTCTTTAATCACAGAATTTCCTTTCCAGATGCATTTCTCAGGGGAAGATCAAAAGGCCGTATCAGACTGCATTCTGCTAGACCCTGGTCTTTCTCAGAAGTCCCATCTCCCCACATTTCCTAACCCCCAAGTTACAGAAGATAACAGCAATTAAATCTGCTCCAAAATATAATCTGTGTGTTTCCTGATCCCTCTGATTCAGGATTTGTGAAATATTACTTTGTGCATGCAGTCATATAAGACAGAAGCTGAGAAACGCATGAAATGTGGGAAAGATTACCTATAGTTATTCACCTAAGACAGAAAGGAAAATGTATTAAATTATTTTCATTCCCTTATTCTTTCCATCCACAATGTGAGTTATTTAATCCTGGATGCACAGGAATCTCAGTGTAATTTCTGAAAATTAGTTGGGAAACTTCACCTGCTTATCTTTACTCAAAAACTTTGTCAGTACTGCACTCCAGGAAATTACTCAGACCTATGCACAAGAGAAAATATTTTGTTTCCCTTGAATGAAACTGCAGGAAGCCATGGAAGAGATGACAAAGGAGAGGTAGACACCTTTCCATCTTTACACAATGGAGACACCAATTTTAGGAGATCGCAGAAGGTAAAATTACATTAAGCAATGAAATTTCTTGGTCTTTTGCCCATAGATAGTACATATACGTGATGATATTACTTGAATTTTGGAAGGCTTCATTAGCTATCTGATGCCATTGCTGCATTTCTCTCACAGAAAGTGTATGTTTCTTTGATTCACTGTGTATATCAGCTCTGGGCAGGAGAGAAATTGGTGGGGTAAGAGGATGGTAAATATTTGTTCTAATATCTATACTACGAGGGAAATTTTGATGGCTCTACAATAGGCAAGGTAAACCTATGTACAATAAGTATGATAGAGAGAATAGTGATCCCCCAAAGATGCCCACATCCTCATCTCTGGATTTGTAAGTATGTTACTTTACATGAAAAAACAGATTTTGCCAAAATAATTAAACTAAGAATCTTGAGATGGGAAGGTTATCCAGGCGAGCCAATGTAATGCCTAGGGTTTTTATAAGGGGAAGGAGGAGGCAGCAGAGTCAAATGGGGGAAGGGGACTGAGTGACAGAAGCAGAGAGGGAGAGACCGAGAGACTGAAGATGCTACACTGCAGGCTGTGATGATGGAGTGGATCAAGGGGCCCCTAGCCAAGAAATGCAGGCAGCCTCTAGAAGCTGGAGAAGGTGAGGAAACGGGCATTCCCCTAGAATCTCCAGGAGGAACGCAGCTCTGATGACACCTTGATTTTGGTCCCTAAGACCGATTTGGGACTTTCTACTTCTAGAGCAGTGAGATAAATGTGTGTTGGATTCAGCAGTAAGTCTGTGGTAATTTGGTCCAACAGCAATAGAGAATAAGTACATTCAAAGTATAGATGTGGAAGAATCAGTTTTCTGGGATTCTGGAGCGAGGGCAGCTCCGATTTGGTTGAGGCACTCCTGGGAACTAGCTCCCAGGGATGAGGATACGGCCTTGCTGAGGGTGAGCTGACTCAAGAACACGAGGGACAGGTACTGTTAGCATCCCCCTCAACACAAAGGCGTGGGTTATTTGCTATGTTCTTCCTGAGTGAGCGCAAGCCCCGAGTGGGACAGGCCTGTGGTACAGCAAGAATTGAGCCTCTCAGATCCATGGGACCCTGCCTTATGTGTTCAACATCAGCTGTACTGAGGGATGCTGCATTCGCTCCTGCTCGGTTACATTGTGCATCCTTGGCTGAAGCAACATTTACTGTGGGGGAATGGTCATCCCCCTCCCACCAAAGCACACTTCACTTGAAAGCCTCAAATGGAAGCAATTAATTAGTTCTGATTGGGCGAGACTCAGAAAACTGTCTTATTTGTACATGGGAGATGAAGGGGGCAATTGAGAATTTAAAATGATTGTCAATTTGACCAAGTTCACAGGGCAAGTACTTGGTAGAGCTGCTATTTCATTCCAGACCTGTTTAGTCCAGGAACTAAGATCTACACAAAGCTCTTGGATCATAAAGAAATATTAGGGTGTTAACAGGTAGACATGATGGTTAATAATAAAACAATAACTAAGGCAAAGAATTATCTTGAAATTCCCAAGAGAAAGAGGCACCTTAAACTGATCAATAATTTATTCTAATATTTTACCTCCATCATGATCAGGAAGTTCATTCATTCATTCGTTCATTTGTTCAGTAAGTAACTATTGAGCACTTGGAAGTGTGTTAGACGTGGAGAGAGATTGAAAACAAGACAGTGCCTCCTTCTTCTGCAGCTGCAGTTTGTTCATTCGTTAATGTGATCAGTCATGCAGCAATTATGCATTGAGCATTTCTATAGGCCTGGCCCTGTGTGAAACGCTGAGGATGCAACAGGAAGGAAAAGCAGCATGGTGCCTGCTGCAGCCCAGATCTAGAGAGAAGACAGACATTAACCAGATAGTGAAAAACAAGAGTGAAATGACTCTGACAGATGCTCTACGGGAAAGGCACAGTGGCTATCAGAGTGAAAAACCAGAGAATCTGCCCTATTCTGAGCAGGTAAAGAAGGCTTCTTGGGGGAGTTGACACATGAGCTGAGATCTGAAGGCTTATATAGTTTTGAGTCAAGGAAGACAAAAGAGTGTTTCAAGAAGAGGGAATGGGGGCTGGCGCGGTGGCACAGCGATTAAGTGCGCACATTCCGCTTCAGCGGCCCATGGTTCACCACTTCCGATCCTGGGTGCGGACATGGCACCACTTGGCAAGCCGTGCCGTGGTAGGCATCCTACGTATAAAGTGGAGGAAGATGGGCACGGATGTTAGCTCAGGGCCAGTCTTCCTCAGCAAAAAAGTGGAGGATTGGCAGCAGATGTTAGGTCCGGGCTAGTCCTCCTCAAAAAAACAAAGAGGGAATATGCACAAAGCCTTTGTTCCAAAGAGGCACAGTGAATATAAAAAATTGAAAGAAATCCGATGTGGCTGAAACAATGGTGAATACATGGCAGATGAAGCTGGAGAGGTAAGCAGGAGACAACCCAAGCAAATTCTCATTGACTTATGGATTTTGGGATTGTTCCTACATGTAATGGGTTTAACAAAGGAGCAACATGATTCTATTTGTGTTTTGAAAAGATCCGTCAGGCTTCTGTGTAAAGGACGCATTGGATGGTGACAAGAGGAGAAAAGGGTGGTCAGTTGGGAGGTTAGTGCAGTTGTTCAGGCAAGTAAAGATGGTAGCCTGGCCAAGAAGAGGGTGATGGAGATTGAGCCAGCTGGACATGTTGGGGACATATTGAGAAGATGAGAACAACAGGATTGGGGCTGGCCCAGAGGCATAGTGGTTAAGTTCAGGATCCTGGGATTCACCAGTTCAGATCCTGAGGGCAGACCTTCATACCGCTCATCAAGCCATGCTGTGGCGACATCCTACATAGGGAACTAGAGAGACTTATGACTAGGATATACAACTATGTACTGGGGCTTTGGGGATAAAAAAAAAAAGAGGAAGAATGGTAACAGATGTTAGCTCAGGGCCAATCATATTTAACAAAAGAAAAAAGCAAAGCTAAAAAAGAAAAGTGAACAGCATTGTATAATGGATACGTTGTGATAGGCAGTAAGATCATTGTCGAGAGTAACTTTCAGGGCTCAAAGACATGGCAGAGGATGGATGCAGTGCCATTCAGAAAGAAAGACACCATGGGAAAGGATTCGATTAGAATAAAGATTGAAAGTCTTATATAGGAAGGCTGACTTGAAGGTGTCTTTGAGATATCAAAAATGTCAAATGAGTGGAGATATTCCTCTAGATCTCAGAGGAAAGGTCAGACCTAGAGAAACATACACAGCCATCATTTGCATCTAGAGGTGACTGAATCTAAGAAATTGATGTGACTGCCTAGGAGGAAAGAAGTTAATGAGAACTGAAGTTCTTCTGGAACCAACCCATTGGATGGAGCTATGAAGGAGGCAGAGAGGAAAGCTGGATGGAATGGGAGAAAGACATGGAGGGGTGTGTAAATAGAACCTACAGGGGATAAAGATGGAGAGTTTCATGAGAAAGTAGTGATGAATAGTGTCAGAAGTTTCTGAGAGGGCTTTTCAGGACACGGAAATCACTGAGGTCTAAGAGATATATGTCTTGGTGGAATCATGGGAGAAAGAAGCCATATTGGCATGGGTTCAGGGAGTGAGTTTAAGGCAAGGAAATGGAGACAGAGAGAAAAGTCAACTCTTGACTAGTAGTTAGAAGGGGGCCAAGTAGCACACATTTGCAAAATGGAAAGGAATTAAACATGTTTCTGTAACTTTGGGAAGAACACTGTTAAGAAGATGAGGGAAGAAATGAGGGAGGGAAGGAGGAAGGAAAAGAGAGAGAGAGAGAATGTGTGAACAATAATATAAGGATAATTGATAAGGCAGGAATGATGGGATCCAAACTGCAGGTGGAAGCATTGTCTTCAGAGAGGAGAAAGGAAATGTGTCAATGACACAGGAATGTGTAGGGGATGCACGCTGACATTTGGTGGGTATGGTGGATGGCATGAAACACACAAAGCAACATCATGATGACATTGATTTTCTCTGTGAAATAGGCGATGAGAACATTTTCTCAGAAAGGGAGTGGAGACAGAAGATTCAGTGGTGGAACCAGTGCTGGGTGAACAAGAGAAATGCACAAGGACTTCTTGGTAGAATCCTAGACTCCTTTAAACGGTAAGGACAACTCAAGGGATTTCATAGAATATGGAAGAATTGAGAAAACATAGGTAAAAGGACTTTGTAAGTTTAAATCATTAACTGTCGGTTCTTTGTAATCACTGCCGTGAATTATCCCATGCCATTCCTGCTTTTCCCTTTGGTTTGGCAGAGGGTAGAAGTTGCTGAAAATGAGTAAGTCTTTAAGAAAATCTAAAATGCCAGGTAACACATTTCTGTTTAATTCATAAATACATGCATCATTTCCTTCCATTTGTCCATTTTGTGAGTGCTGCTGAGTTACTGTGACATAGAAGGGGCGCAGAGAGGAAGGATAGAATAATGTGGCTCTGAGTATAACGTGCATCATCACTTCAGATCATTGATTCTTGCTTATCTAGTTAACCATGAATGGCACATAGCAGGTCTTCAGTAAGAGCACTGATGTGTAAAGGTCAAGATGAACACAGTTCCCTAAGGAGTAACAGCAAAATGTTTTTTAAAATAGACTTTTAAACTGAGACCATTGCTAGTTGTTAACAAGTCCAGGAGTAAAGCAACTGTGAGCCATCCTTGGGCATGACCTGCTGTTCACCCAGGTTGTCCAGTGTGATAGGCATGTGCTGCTCAAGCAGATCAGTTGGTGAAGTACTCTGGGAGCAATGCATGATCATACCGTGATGGGTTTGGAGGCATCAGACATGGCCCTGCTTGAAAGCGTGAAAGTCTCAGACTCAGCTTTGGGTTTCCCGACCCTTTTGAACCATTTCCCGTATTGTTCCCGAACCTGCAGAGGAAAAGCATACTCTGGATCAGCTCACTGAGAGAGGTGAGGATGGGAAGAGTCCTGGGCAGCAGCTGGATAGTGGTACCTGCTGGCTGAGGAGGCAGTACACCAGGAAGATGAAGACGCCCTGCAGGCTGTTGATGATGGTGAAGAGGTAGGCCATGACACAGGCAGCTGAACCCACCTGCAGGATTCCCAGACACCATGTGCATCCCAAGATGAAGAGCTGAGCTATAGCTTTAAAAGTCAGCATCCTGTGGAGGAGGAGAAAGGAGGCTCCTGAGGCACCCAGAGCAACAAAAGAAAACGCCATTCATCTCTCCACCCTATGGATGCTCCTGCCTTCCTCTGCTGGTGATGAGTTCTCAGGCTGCGCTGTGATCATCTTTGACCTTTGCCATCAATGATTCCCCACAATGGAAATGGCACTCAGGTACAGGGGGGCAGTTTGATTTAGATTGAGGAGGATAGTGATACTTCAAATGTAAGCTTCAAAAATTTTATGACGCTCCACGGGGATCCCTATTTTCACTCAGCCAACACTACTGAGGAGGTACTGTGCATCGGGCTCTGTGCTGGGGCCTGGGCATTAAAAATAACAAAGGCAAGATTCTATTTTCATTCGGAAAGGATGATGATAGGAATATGGAAGAAAGAGCGTTAAATTTCCACAAGGGTTCCTGGAGCAAAGGAATGCCCAACCTCCTAGATTTGATGTTGACTAGGATTTTTTCCAGAGAGAGGAATGGATGAGGGGTGAGAAGTAACCTGAGCTGATGGTGCTGTATGAAAGTGTAGGCTGGTGTGGGAGCAGACACAGAGTCTTCTAAGTGCTTCATGGGAACATAAATCTTTGTATTTTTGTCATGGTACTGCTGACAAAAGTCCCAGGAATGTTTATCAACCCATGTCCATTCTTCCTGCTGCTGAGGGAGCAACAATCTGGGGTTAGAGATGGACGGAACATTTTGGCTGGGGTGTCAGCCACACACCCCTGAGTCTGAGCTGACTGCCACAGAAGCATAGCTGGGTCTGATTACTCTGGGTTCTCAGAAGACCCTGATAAGGGGCAGCAGGGGCTGCTAAGGGACATGGCTTCACTCTTGGGACCACACACGGCTGTGGGTTGTCACCCTCTCCTCCGGCTTACCTTGTGTCCTGCAGGGTGGACACATCACTGTTGAGGGAAGAGAGTCTGCTTTTCAACATCCAGAGAGTCATCAGAAAGAAAACAACGTTGACCTTCAGGAAACCACAGAAGGATTATTGATTAAAATTCCAATCTGTCTGTATCCTAGCCTGTCCAACATCAATTCCACACTTGAGTGGTTTGCACATATAGTAACAGTGTTAGAGTCTGTAGTTTTGGGGGCAGTCTTAGAAAACCAAACCGAAACCATGACAAGCCAGGGACATTCTGGCTCATTCACCCCCTTATAATTCTGCTCCTCTAATGACCCTCAGCTGAGCATTAAGGATGCTCTGAAGTCATCACTCACAGAGAAGATGGCACAGACTGGTCCAAGGAAGCCCCATCTAAATCCACTTTCCGAGCGGAGCCAGCAGCTGAGCAAGACAGAGAATAAAAAATACATGGGTCCTTAGGGATATAGAAGAACAATGTAAAGACATCCATTCATCCTTCCACAAATACTGAGTATCTCCTCTGTGATAGGTGCTCTGCTTGGCTCTGAAGATACACCGGTGAACAAAGCAAACACCGTTTTAAGCCCCTGAAATCTCACATCAGTAGGAGGCACGCAGTCAGACACACTGTGACAATAAACAAAATGGGAGGCGATGAGAATGTATCATAGTTGTCCCGCTTAGTTCTGGGCCTGAGAGATTAGGATGGTTAGTGAAGATTCCCCCCGGAAATTACAGGTTAGTTGAGATACGAACAATGAGTGGATGTTACTGAAACAGTGTTGAGGCAGGGGCCTGTAATTTCTTTACGTTCACAGGACTCAAGTTTTCATGGGTCCTGTGAACGTAACATGGTTTCAGAGGGTTTTTCCTGCAGTTTCAATTTGTTTATCTTTCACCTGCTGCAAAACCCATCCACTGAGTCTGAAAAAATTTTTCTGGCTTTATTGAGACATATTTCACACCCGTAACATTCACGGATTTAAACTGTGCATTCCGTGATTGTTAGTATATTCAGAGTTGTGCAACCATCACCACAGTGTAACTTTAGGAAATTTTCAGCTCCTCAGAAAGAAACTTCAGAGTGACGTGGGCATCGTGGTGGGGTGAGTTATTCCCTTTGTCTCCCCTCTAAGTTACAACCCATTGGATATCCGTTGATGGACAGAGACTCCGTACACAGCGTTATAGGATGCCTGAGAGATCCACGATCGATACATCTGAAGGTGGGTGGACTGGACCCCAAGGAGGCAGAGGAACTAGGGGAGCAGCCCCTTCTCCCTCCCCTCACAGCAGCAATCCAGGGCAGGGGTCCTCACACCTGTGTGTGCCGATGAGCACATGCTGTGGGGCAGAAACAGCAGGCACCGGGTTTTCATTGCCCCTTCCCAGTGGATCCAGTACATGTGGCTATGAGCAGACACTGCAGGAGCAGAGACAACAGGCATGAGTTACCCCAGCTGCTCCCTCACCCCCAGAACTAGCAGGTCATGCACAGGCCCTGAGAATTGAGGACACGGTGGGGAAGCAGTGACCCAGCCCCCTGTCCCTCCCCCAGCTGTGGCCCAGCCCTTCCAATGGTGGGGACAGTATATGAATCTCAGATTTTCCTGCCCAGGGCAGGTTGCCCTGACCTGAGTTTTCAAAACACACCAGCACGTGCCAGAGACCAAAGGGTGCACAAGTGATCAGCAACAACAAACTTTCTCTGCTTAGCTCCTGCTCCTCCCATCCACCCCACAGCAGTGGCAAGTGGAACCTGTGACCATAGGCTGCAGGAACCACAGCAGAACCAGTCACCCAGCCCCAGCAGTGGCACCCCCAAAACTGGCTCCACCAGGAGCTGGGGCTGCAGAAAATGCCCAGGCCCACAGGCCACCAGCAGTGACAGTGACACTGGTGAACCCAGCACACCTAAGCCATCCAGAGCAGCAGCACAGGAGGTGCACAGGGCAGCAGCATCCAAGCCCCTGGAGAGCCCGTGGGGGAACATGAGGCCCAGGTGACCCTGGAAGCAGCAGAAGTGCTTGCAGCCTGGTGATCCCGGTGGGAACACCTGAGACCACAGCAACATCACAAGCAGCAAGGCCCCAGCCACCTCAGAGGCACAAGCAGCACAAGGAAGGGACAGACAATGCCCCTAGAAGAGGCAGTGAAGGGTGGAATGTGCAGGCTCAAATACAACCAGAACCAGCTCAGAACCACAGTAACCAAAGCCATACCCAAATAGGAAAGGTAGTTACTACGACAAATGCACCAGTATAGGATCAACTCATCAAGCACCTTGAAGACGTACAGCGACACAAAAGGACAGAAAGAGGATGACAAGTCTCCAGAAATCAAACTTGAAGTCACAGAAGATTGCAGTCTATGTGACAGACAATTCAAAATAGCTGTTGAAGAAACTCAATGTGTTACAAGAAAACTCAGAAAGACAGTTCAGTGGGCTCAGGAATAAAATTAATGAACAGAAAGTGTACTTCATCAGAGAGATAGAAACTATTTTTAAAAACGAAACAAATTCTGGAGAAGAAGAACACAGTTCATGAGACAAAAAATAAAGTAGAAAGCATTAAAAATAGAGTAGAGCATATGGAAGACAGAATTAGTGAGCTCAAAAATAGAAAACCAGAACTGATTCAGATGGAGGAAGAGAGAGAACTAAGATTTTTTTTTAAAAAAATGGAAAAATTCTATGAGAAATGTCTGATTCAATTAGGAAAAGTAACATAAGGAAAATAGGTATCCCAGAAAGAGAAGAGAGGGAGAAAGGAGCAGAAAGCTTATTCACAGAAATAATACCTGGGAATATCCCAAACCTTGGGAAAAAGTGGACATACAAAACAAATAGAACTGGATGTATGAAGCAATGGGAACTGAGCATATGAAGCAAACAGAACCCTTAATATATCAATGCAAAAAGATCCTCTCAAAGGCATATGTTATGAAAATTGTCCAGAGTGAATGACAAAAAAAGAATATGAAGGGCAGCAAGAGAGAAGAAAACAACACACAAGGTACCCCAACAGGCTTTCAGCAGATTTCTCAGCAGAAACCTTACAGGTGAGGACAGAGTGAAAGGATATATTCAAAACACTGAAAGACAACGGAAATGGAAATATAAAACAACTGGAAAATAAGAGATGAAATGAAGGAGCCAAGAACATACAACGGAGAATGAAAAGTCTCTTCAATAAATGGTGCTTGGAAAACTGGACAGCCACATGCAAAAGAATGAAAGTAGACCATTATCTTTCACCATATACAAAAATTAACTAAAAACTGATTAAGAACTTGAATGTAAAACATGAAACCATAAAATTCATGAAAGAAAATATAGGCAGTACACTCCTTGACATCAGTCTTAGCGGCATCCTTTCGAATATCGTGTCTCCTCAGGCAAAGGAAACAAGAAAATAAATAAACAAGTGGGACTACACCAGACTAAAAAACTTCTCCAAGGCAAAGGAAACCATGAATATAATGAAAAGACAACCCACCAACTGGGAGAAAACATTTGCAAATCACATATCTGACAAGGGGTTAATTTCCAAAATGCATAAAGCACTCAAGCAACTCAACAACAAGATAAGAGACAACCAGATCAAACAACGGGCAGAGGATGTGGACAGACATTTTTCCAAACAAGATATACAGATGGCCAAGAGACATGTGAAAAGATGTTCAATATCAGTAATTATTAGGGAAATACAAATCAAAACTACCCTAAGATACCACCTTACACCTGTTAAAATGGCTATAATCACTAAGACTGAAAAGAACAAATGTTGGAGAGGGTGTGGAGAAAAGGTAACCCTCCTACACTGCTGGTGAGAATGCAAACTGTGCAGCCACTCTGAAAAACAGTATGGAGATTCCTCAAAAATGTAAAAATAGAAACACCATATGATCCAGCTATCCCACTACTGGGTATGTATCTAAAGAACATGAAACCAACAATTCAAAGAGATTTACACACCCCTCTGTTCACTGCAGCATTATTCACAACAGCCAAGACATGGAAGCAACCCAAGTGCCCATTAACTAATGAATAGGTAAAGAAGATGTGGTATATATATACAATGGAATACTACTCAGCCATAAAGAAGACAAAACCATCCCATTTGCAACAACATGAATAGAACCTGAGGGTATTATCTCAAGCAAAATAAGCCAGACAGAGAAAGACAAACACTGCATGAGTTCACTCATATGTGGAAGATAAACAAACACATGGACAAAGAGAGAAGATTAGTGGTTACCAGAGGGGAAGGGGATGGAGGATGGACAAAAAGGGTAAAGGAGCACATATGTACAGTGATGGATAAAAACTAGACTATTGGTGGTGAGCGTGAAGCAGTCTACACAGGAAATGAAAACTAATAATGTGCATCTGAAATTACACAATGTAATAACCAATATGACCTCAATAAAACAATTGGTTAAAAATTAAAAATGCCACCTTAAAATTGCTACCTGTTTCTAAAACCAAAGGACTGCAAGCAACCTAATTGTCCACCAATGTAGGGCTAGCTATTGAAATTATGAAAAATTTACAAACAAAATGTTACTCATGTTTAAAAGAGAATGAAGAAGCTCTATACGTAGCTGAAGAACCTTCAAGATATGATGTTAATTGAAAAAAGTCAAAGTGCAGGAAAAATGTATGGTATGCAACCTTTGGTACTAAAAATATATTAAAAAATAAAAATATATGATTTTATGTTAACAAAATGCTTTTGATAGAAAAAAAGAAACTTCATTCACATCAGTGGTCACACCTCATTCTGACTCTCAGGCACCCCACCCCCACCCTAGCCCCAGGGCACTATTAATCTATTTGCTGTCTATGTCATTTTGCCTATTCTGGACATTTTACATACAGAATCTTAAAATACGTGATCTATTATGACTGGATTCTTTCATTTAGCATAGTGTTTTCACGGCTCATTCAGGTTGCAGGATGTTTTCATCAGTGAAGATATTTTTTATTCTTTTTGTAATGGCTAAATAATATTCTAGTCTATGGCTATGCCAAACTTTGTTTATCCATGCATCAGTTGGTGGACATTTAGTTTCCAATTTCTGGCTATTTCGAATAATGCTGCTATGAGCATTCATGTACAAGTTTTGTGTGGACATAGGTTGTCATTTCTTTTGGGCATATAACCAGGAGAGGAATTGCTGGGTCACATGGTAGCTATGTGTTCCAACTTTGAGAAACCAGCAAACAGTTTTCCAAAGCAGCGGCACTATTTTAAATACCAGCCAGCAACGTCGGAGGGTTCTGCTTTTCCCACAGCCTTGCAACACTTTATACTATGTGTTATTTTTTCATTTTTTAAACATTAAAACTGAGTGTGAAGCGATATCTCATTTTGTGGTTTGTAATTTACCTTTTCCTATTGACTAATGATGTTGAACAACTTTTCATGCACTTAGTGGTCATTTACATACATTCAAAGAAATGTCTAAATTCCAAACTGTTCATATATAAATTGAATTATTTGTCTTCCACTGTTGAGTTGTTCAATTTAATTTTAACAACAGTGCAAAACAGAAGTTCTCTTATGATCACAGGTTGGTTACGGTGGAATAGAGAGCTTACGTCTATTGCTGAAGGTTCTACTAACAGACAGTGAGAGAATTCACTCTTGATCCCACATTAGTGCAAAGTATAGAGTGAGGTGGGACATTTCAAGAAAATGGAGAGTGAGGCAGGACACTTCAGGACAATGGAGAGTGAGGCAGGACATATCAGGACAATGAACTATACACTGACAAGAATGTAATCAAGAAAGAACTGAAGTGTCTGAGACGGACACCTGGAAAGAGCTCAGCTGAGCAGGTGAACATAAGTTTTAGCAGCATGTTGTGGTTAAGAGTGCACGTCCCAGGAGACTGACTTCCTGAATGGAGGAGTGAGGACCTTGGTAAACTTGCTCTCCTTCTAAAACTACAAAAATATAAGAATAACAACTAAAAGCAACCGTTTCAAAACTCTAGCAATTACTCCAAGCCACAAAACAAACTGAAAATAGCCTATCCAAGAGAACCTGCTGACCATCAATAAGACTGGAAAGGAAGGAGTCTGTGAAGTTTCAACTTGGAGCCTTTTCCATTCCTTCTCTCCCCAGCTTGGTGGTGCAGCAGTCAAAAGTTGACAGCATTCCAGAAAACAGAGGGAGCTGACTACATCCAGATATCTGTTAACAGTATCATCATATCCTTAGAGCACAGTCAGCATTTTTCCAGACCCTTTGACTCCCTGGGAACATTTTCTTCTCCAAGTTTGGTGGCTCTTTGATGTGACTAATAGTTCCTCTCAGCTGGGGACAAAAAAGCCTACTCCATGGGAATTTCCAAACCAATAGCAAACTGCTGTCACACACCAGCTGCCTAAGGCTGTGATTTTAGGCAGGGTCAACAAGGACTTGTCTGGGGAATTTAAAAGGAAATACTGGAGAACTAAAGGACCATAGGGAATTTTGAAAAGCTCTGAAAGTTTCCTGAAAATTCAGGATCCTTAAGGATGGGTCCGGGCTCAGGAAAGGCCTGGGAATAGAAAGACACAATCCTCTCACCTCTGGCTGACCTTGAGGCTTTGTGCAATCAGGAAGTGAAAGCTCAGTCTGTTATGTAAGCCCCTGAAGGTGGAAGGTGCGCCTTGCCCCACAGATGCCTTTGTAAAAGAGTACAGAGCACATAGGCAAGGCATTTAAGGAAATCTTCTGACCAGACATTGAGTGGCCACTAAATTATCATGAACCAGGTATGACTCCCTGGGCTCCCAGGATTGGAAAAAAGTAACAAGAACTTAAAGAATCCAGCAGAATACTAGCCACATTCTGCAGAGAATGATCAATATGCACAATTAGTTCAGGAAATTCACTAAGAATCTAGAAACAACAACAAACCTTTGAGCAATCTGATAGCAGGAGTGTTACAATATATCATCTAAAACTCTTACTTTTAAACAAAACTTTATGATGTATACAAAGAAGCAAAATAGTATGCATCACACACATGAAAAGAAATCCGCCAAAAACAGTATCCCAGGAGAGGCACAGGTTTTGGACTTAGTACACAAAGTCCCTAAATGAGTTATTATAAATATATTAAAAGAACTAAAATAAACCACGTCTGGAAAATTAAAGGAAACTATAACAAAAATGTCTCACCAAATAAAGAATACAAATGAAGGAATAGAAATTATGAATGGAACCAAATGGGAATTCTAGAGTTGAAAAGTACAATAACCAAAATGAAAAATTATGGAGAGGGGCTCATCAACAGAATTGAGCTGGCAAAAGAAAGACTTAGTGGGGTCAGCCCCAGTGGTGTAGTGGTTAAGTTCAGCACACCACTTCAGCTCCCGGGTTCACTCCCAAGGTGTGGACCCACACCACTCATGGCCTAGCAGGGCAGCAACCCATCTACAAAATAGAGGAAGAAGGGCAGAGAAGGTAGCTCAGGGCAAACCTTCCTCTGCAAAAAGAGGAAGATCGTGACAGATGTTAGCTGAGGGTGAAGCTCCTCATCAAATAAAACAAGGAAGAAGGAATTAAAGAATTTCATTTAGGTAAATAAAGATTATGCAGACTCAGGGAGAGGAAGAAAAAAAGAATGAAGAATAGCGAAGAGAGCCTCAGAGACCTGTGACACAGGACCGAATGCACCCACATACACATAATTGACATCCTAGAGAAAGATAAAGCAAAAGGGCAGAAAAATACCTGGAGAATGAAAGGCTGAAAACTCCCTAAATTTGAAGAAAAATATTAATCTACACATCCAAGAAGCTCAATGAACTCCAAGTGGAGTAAACTCAAAAAGAGCCATGCCTAAAAACAGCATAGAGCTACTGACAAGAGTCAAGGATACAATCTAGAGAGTGGCAGGAGGAAACTGACTTTTCATGTACAGGAGATCCTAATAAGACAAACACATGACTTCTTGTCAGACACCATGGTGGCCAGAAGGCAGTAGGGTAACATCTTGAAAGAGTCAAAAGAAAAAAGATAGTGAACCCAGACTTCCATATCTAACTAAATTCTCCTTGAATAAAACAAGAAATTCAGTCATTTCAATATAAACAAAAATAATATAATTCTTGCTAGCAGAACTGTTCTATAGGAAATACTGAATGAGCTGTTCAGGTTGATATGAAAGGACACTAGACAGTAACTGGAACCCACACAAAGGAATAAAGAGTGCCATTAAATGTAACCACATAGGGCTCATGAAAGCCACTATAAACATATTTTTCTTTGTAACTCTTTTTTTCTCCTGTTTTAATACACAACTGTATGAAGCAATACTTACAAAACTGTGTCAAAGGGCTTATAAGATATAAAGATATAATTTTTATGACAACAGTAATACAAAAGAGGAGGAATGGAATAGAGAAACATTGGAAGAAACTTTTTGTATGATAATGAAATTGAGTTAGATGCTAATTGCAATCTTCAGGGTAAATAAAAAAATATAGTAAAAAGAATAGCAAAATTAAGCAGGTACACTAGAAAACATCTACTTAACAGAAGGGAAGACAGAAATGAGGAATAGAAGAATAAAAAAAAGAGATAAGATAGATAGGAAATAAATATCAAATGGCATACAAACCAGACCTTACCAGTAATTACATTATATACGAATGTGTTAGACACCATAATCAAAAGTCAGAGAACGGTAGTATGGATTAAAACATTTTTTTCTATCTACTTGAAGACACACTGTGGATTCAAAGACACAAATAGGATGAAAGTAAAAGGATACAAGGAGCAACCAAATGAGAGCTAGGGTGGATATATTGACATTAGACAAAATAGACTTTAAGACAAAATTGTTAAAGACGAACAGGACATTTTGTAACAATACGAGGGTCAGTCCATCAAGAAGATATAACAACTGTTAACATATACACACCAAACAACAGAGTCCCTAACACATGAGAGAAAACCTGAGATTGAAGGGAGAAACAGACAATTCAACAAGAGTAGCTGAAGACTTCCACAGCTCTCAAGTGGGTTTGTTCGTGTCCCCTCAAAATATGTTCCCGAGTCCTAACCCCTGGCACCTGTGATGGTGACCTCACTTGGAAATAGGGTCTTCACAGGTGGAATTAAATTAAGGATCTCAATACGAGATCATCCTCAATTTAGAGTGGATCCTAATTCCAATAGCTAGTGTCCTCATAAGAGAAAAGAGAGGGATATTCAGAGACTGATGCACAGATGCATTGGAAGACAGAGGCAGAGATCCGAGTTTTTCAGCCTACAGCTGATGAATTCCTTGAACTACCAGAGCTGGAAGAGGCATGGAAGGATTCTCCCCTAGGGCCTTCAGAGGGATTGCAGTCCTGCCAACACCTTGATTTCGGACTTCTGGCCTCCACAACTGTGAGAGAACATGTGTCTCCTATTTTAAACCACTAAGTTTACAGTACTTTGTTAGCACAGCCCTAGGAACTAATACCATGTCACTTTCAATAATGGATGAATAACGAGGCATAAGATCAATAAAGAAATTGAATATTAGGAGATCTAACAGACTCCATAGAATTTTCCACTCAACAACAGAAAAAGGCACATTCTTCTCAAGTGCATGAAGAACATTCTTTAGGATACAATAGACCTTAACTTAGGCGTTAAACAAGGCCTCAACAAAATTTTAAAAATTGGAATCATAGAAACTATTTTTTCCAACCACAAATGAACGAAATTAGAAATCCACAACAGGAGAAAATTGGAATTTCATAAATGTGGAGAAATTAAACACTTTCCTAAATGACCAATAGCTATGGTCAATTGATTTTCAACAAGGAGGCTAAGACAATTCAATGGAGAAAGAATATCCTGTTCAACAAATGATGTTGGGAAAATTGGGTATCCACATGCAAAAGAATAAAATCAGGGCCCTTCCTCACACCATAGAGAAAAATTAACTCAATAGCTATTACGGACATAACTGTTACAGCTAAAACTATAAAACTTCTATAAGAAAAACTTGGAGTATCTCTTTGCTCTTTGCATCCTTGGGTTAGGCAATGGTTTCTTAGATATGACATCCTGAGCACTACCAATAAAAGAAAAATAGATACATTTGACATCATCAAAATTAAAAACTTTCTTGATTTAAAGAAAGCACATTATAAAGACAGTGAAAAGACAGATTGGTAGAAAATACTCGCAAATTGTACATTGATAATGGACTAGTAACCTGAGCATATTAAGCACTCTTACAACTCAACAATAAAAAGAAAAATAGCCCAATTACAACCTGGGCCAAAGATGTGAATAGGCATTTCTCCAAAGAAGATATGCAAATGGTCAATAAGCACATGAAAAGATGCTCAACATCATTAGTAATCAGGGAAATGCAAATCTAAACCCCAGTGAAATACCACTTCACACTCATGAGGATGGCTAAAATATAAAACATAGAAAACAAGTTTTCACAACAATGTGGAGAAATTGAAACCCTCATATATTGCTGACAGGAATGTAAAATGTGGGACAGACACTTTAGAAAACAGGAGGTGGTTTGTCAGAATGCTCAACATAGATTTGCCATATGACCCAGCAATTCTACTCATAGATATACACCCAAGACAAATGAAAACACAAGTCCACACAAAAACTTGTACATGTATGTTTACAGCAGCATCATTCATAACAGCAGAAAAATGTAAATAATTTAAATGCTTAGCAACTGATGGACGGATAAACAAAATGCGATATATCCACATAATGGAATATTATTTACAAGACAATGACAATACCAGCAACCTCAACAAAGTATGAAGTCATCATACTCACCAAAAGATGGATAAACCTTGAACACACCATGCTAAGTGAAAGAATCCAGTCAGAGAAGATTGCATGCATGACATAATTTAAGTGAAATATCCACAGTAGGCAGGTCCACAGAGACACAAAGTGGATGAGTGACTGTCAGGGGTTGGGGTGGAGGAGTGGGTAGTGGGAATGGGGAGTGAATGTTACTGTACACGTGCTTTCCTTTGAGGGGTTGAAAGTGTTCTAGACAGAAGATGGTGTCAAGATGGCAGCATAGGAGGATTCTGAACTCACCTCCTCCCACGGACACAACAAATTTACAACTACTCTTGGAACAACGACCCATCAGAGAGAACTGACAACTGGATAAAAATAACCCCCACAACAAGGGACAGTCCTGATCGAGGTGGAAAGGCAGAAATTCCTGTCTGGAGAGAAAAAAGGCCACCTTTGCTAGCCACCATGCTTCACGGCCGGTCAGGAGCAATCTTAAGGTACGAAGCCTTCCCTGGAGGAGTGGGGGATCTGAGCAAGAGAGTGTTACCACTATAGTCCGTGGCTTTTGGACCCAGCACAACCAAGACGAGTGTCCCAATATCTGGCTTTGCTGGCTACCAACTACAATGGAGAACACCCCCAGAAAAGCTATTGGAAATAAGGGAAAAAACCATGCTCTTAAAGGGCCCACACACAAATTCACCCATTTTGGAAAGCAACCTAAAATTACCAGAGAGGAGTACAGTCCTTTGATGAAAAGAGACTCACCAGACAGGCTCTGGGTGCATTTTGGTGAAAGGTGAGACCTCTCTGGGCACTGAGACATTGGTGGGAGCCATTTTTGTGACCTAGCCGAGGCAGGCTCACACAGACGCTGGCAGACGCCATTGGAGTTCTTCCCCTGGCCTGTTAGCCCAGGCTCTGCCCTACTCACTAGAGCACTGATTTAATCCAGCTCACCCAGGGCAGGCAGCCCACCCTAGGGACAGGCCCCACCCAACAGCAAGCCCTCAGGAAACTTTTGGGACCATATAGGTGGGGTGTCAGGAAGCCACTCTGCAGCCAGGTGAGTGGGTCCGCCTCTGTGGGGACGGGTGGTCGTGAGGAGCGGGTGGAGTGTGTGAGGCATTGGTGGACTGTGTGGGGGCCTCTGCAGTGGGGCGACTGGGTCTGCATCAGTGGGCAGGGGTGCACACATGGGGCAGAACTGTGTTGACAGGGTATGCAGCCCTGTGCATGGTGGGGCCTGTCGGCTGCAGCAGACTTCTGCTTCTCATCAGCCACATAGGGGATCAGCCTCCCCTTCCAAAGCCTGAAACAGTTGGGTTCTCCTGTGCCTGGGGCCAGCCCCACTCAGCTGCAATCCTGAGAGAGCTGACACTAGCCTTACAGGCTGTAGGCCTACAACTGTAAGCCCCTGAGCCTAGCAACCAGACATGCTGGGTGCCTACTTATGTAACAGAAAAACTGTTACAAGAACGTGCTATTAGACCTAGCAGCCAACAGTTCTGGGGTTCCCCAAACCCAACAAAGTGACTGAAGGATCCACAACAGCCACACGCAGCTGAGAAACACAACCAGCTGGCCAGGGGGACAGCCAAGCCTCTCTGGCCACCTGAGCAAGAGCAAGCGTGCCACAACAGAGGGACACCTGTAGCCCACACAGGGGACACCCCTGGAATATTTGGAACTGGTGATGAGAGGGAATCACACTGCTGGGCCTCATAAGTCATCTCTTACATAAGCCCACCTCTTCAAGATGGGCAGATGTAGCTGACCCACCTGGTACATAGATATAAGCACAGAGAAACAGGCAAAATGAGAAAACAAAGGAGTATGTTCCAAGTAAGGGAACAGGACAAAACCCCAGGAAAAGCACTAAACGAAGCAGAAATTTAAAAAAAAAAAAAAAAAAGCTACCTGACAGAGTTCAAACAAAAAGTCATAAAGAGCTCACTGATCTTGAAAGAAGAATGGATGAACTCAGCAAGAAGGTCAACAAAGAATTGGAAAATATAAGAAAGAACCAATCAGAAATGAAGAATACAATACTGGAAAAGAAAAATTCACTAGAGGGACTCCGTAGCAGAATAGATGATACAGAAGAATGGATCAGGGAGCTGGATGGAAAACTAGGGGAAATCACCCAAGCTGAACAGATAAAAGAAAGGAAAATTAGAAAGAATGAGGACAGTCTAAGGGACCTCTGGGACAACATCAAGCACACTAACATTCATATTATAGATGCCCCAGAAGGAGAAGAGAGAGACAAAGGGGTAGAGAATCTATTTGAAGAAATAATAGCTGAAAACTTTCCTAACCTATGGAAGGAAACAGACATCAGATAAAGGAAGTAGAGAGCATGAAACAAGATAAACCCAAAGAGGCCCACACCAAGATACACTATAATTAAATGTCAAGAATTAATGATAAAGAGAGAATCCTAAAAGCTGAACGAGAAAGCCAGCAAGTTATATAGAGAGGAAACCCCATAAGGCTATCAGCCGTCTTCTCAGCAGAAACTGTACCGGCTAGAAGGGAGTGGCATGATATATTAAAGTGCTGAAAGGAAAAACCCTACAGCCAAGAAGGCTCTACCCAGCAAGGTTATCATTCAGAATGGAAGGAGAGATAAAGAGCCTCCCAGACAGGAAAATCTAAAGGAGTTGATCACCAAGAAACCAGCCCTACAAGAAATGCTAAAGGGACTTCTTTAAGTGGGAAAGAGAAGGCCACAAACAGGAAAAAGAAAATTATTTTTAAAAAAGCAATAAACTCATTGGTAAAGGCAAATATACAGTAAAGGTAGCAGATGAAGCACTTATAAAGATAATATGAAGGTCAAAAGACAAAAGTGTTAAACCTATCTATTTCCTTAAGAGGGTAACGGATAAACACACACAAGAAAAGAGGTTACACATGATACCAAAAACATAAAATGTGGGAAAAGGGGAGCAAAAGAGTACAGCTTCTAGCAGGAGGTCAAACTAAAGAGTCCATTGACTTGATATAGATTGCCATGTGTAGGTTATCATATATGAACCTCATGGTAATCACAAACCAGAAACCTATAATAAATACACAAAAAATTAAGAGAAAAGAACCCAAAGATAACACTAAAGAAAACCATCAATCCACAGGGAAGAGTGAAAGAGAAGAAGAAAGGAACAGAGAAAAATTGCTAAAACATCCCTCCAAAAATAACATGATGGCAATAAGTACACAATTATCAAGGGCTTCTTTAAATGTCAATGGACTAAATGCTCCAATCAAAAGGGATAGGGTGGACTAGATAAAAAAAAAAAAAAAGACCATATATATGCTGCATACAAGAGACACTCACAAACTGAAAGTGAGGGGATGGAAATAGTTACTCCATGTAAATTTCGATGGAAAGAAAGCTGGGGTAGCAATACTCACATCAGACAAAACAGACTTTAAACAAACACTGTAAAGAGACAAAGAAGGGCTCTACAGATGATAAAGGCAACAATGCAACAAGAGGATATAACATTTGTAAATGTAAATATCTATGCACCCAACATAAGAGCACCTAAATACATAAAGTGATTATTAGCAAACATAAAAGGAGAAATAGACAGCAATAATAATAATGGTATGGTATTTAGCACCCCACTTACACCAATGGATAGGTCATTCAAACAGAAGATCCATAAGAAAATATTGGCCTTAAATGACACAGTAGACCTGGTGGACTTAGCAGATATATACAGAATGTTCAATCCAAAAACTGCAGAACACACATTCTTTTCAAATGCTAATGGAACATTCTCCAGGATAGATCACATATTAGACCACAAAACAAGTCTCAATAAATTTAAGAAGATTTGAAATAATACCAAGCATCTTTTTGACCACAACAGTATGCAACCAGAAATCAACTACAGGAAGAAAATCAGAAAAGCCACAAATATGTGGAGATTAAACAAAATGCTACTGAACAACGATTGGGTCAATGAAGAAATCAAAGGAGAAATTAAAAAATACCTGGAGACAAATAAAAATGAAAATATGATGTACCAAAATTTATGGGATACAGCAAAAGCCATTCTAAGAGGGAAGTTTATAGCAATACAGGCCTACCTCAACAAACAAGAAAAATCCCAAATAAACAATCTAACAGTGCACCTAAAGGAACTGGAAAAAGAAGGACAAACCAAGCCCAAAATCAGTAGAAGGAAGGAAATAATAAAAATCAGAGCAGAAATAAATGAAATAGAGACTTAAAATACAATAGCAAACATCAATGAAACCAAGACTTGGTCCTTTGAAAAGATAATCAAAATTGACAAATCTTTAGCCAGACTCACAAAGAAAAAAAGAGAGACAGCTCAAATAAATAAAATCAGAAATGAAAGAGGAGAAATTACAGTGGACACCTCAGAAATACAAAAGATTATAGGAGAATATTATGAAGAGCTATACGCCAACAAATTGGAAAATCTAGAGAAATGGATAAATTCTTAGAATCATACAACCTTCCAAAACTGAATCAAGAAGAAATAGAGAATTGGAATACACCAATCATCAGTAAGGAGATCAAAACAGTAATCAAAACCCTCCCCAAAAATAAAAGTCCAGGACCAGACGGCTTCCCCGGTGAATTCTACCAAACATTCAAAAAAGAATTAATATCTATCCTCCTCAAACTCTTCCAAAAAATTGAAGAGGAGGGGAGCTTCCAAACTCATTCTATGAAGCCAATGTTACCCTGATACTGAAACCAGACAAGGATAACACACAAAAGAAGAAAATTACAGGCCAGTATCACTGATAAATATCAATGCAAAAATGCTCAACAAAATACTAGCAAATTGAATACAACAATACATTAAAGAGCTCGTACACAATGAACAAGTGGGATTTATTCCATGGATGCAAAGATAGTTCAACATCTGCAAATCAATCGACACGATACACCACATTAACAAAATGAAGAATAAAAAATCACATGATCATCTCAATAGATGCAGAGAAAGCATTTGACAAGATACAGCATCCATTTATGATAAAAACTCTGAATACAATGAGTATAGAAGGAAAGTGTCTCAACATAACAAAGGCCACATATGAAAAACCCACAGCTAATATCATTCTCAACGGAGAAAAACTGAAAGCTATCCCTCTAAGAACAGGAACCAGACAAAGATGCCCAGAGTCACCACTCTTATCTAACATATTATTGGAAGTGCTAGCCAGAGCAATCAGGCAAGAAAAAGTAATAAAAGGGATCTAAATTGGAAAGGAACAAGTGAAACTGTCACTATTTGCAGATGACATGATTTTATACACAGAAAACTCTAAAGAATCCATGAAAAACTTTTAGAAGTAATAAATTAATATGGTAAAGTTGCAGGATACAAAATCAACATGCAAAAGTCAGTTGTGATTCTATACACTGACAATGAAGTAGTGGAAAGAGAAATTAAGAAGACAATCCCATTTTCAATTGCAACACAAAGAATATAATACCTAGGAATAAACTTAACCAAAGAGGTGAAAGATCTGTACACTGAAAACTATAAAACATTGTTGAAAGAAATAGAAGAAGCCACAAAGAAATGGAAAGACACTCTGTGCTCATGGATTAGAACAATTCACATAGTTAAAATGTTCATATTTCCTAAAGCAATCTACAGATTCAATGCAATCTCTATCAAAGTTCCAACAACATTTTTCACAGAAACAGAACAAAGAATCCTAAAATTTATATGGAACAACAAAGGACCCCAAATAGCTAAACGAATCTTGAGAAAAAAGAACAGAGCTGGAGGTATCACAGTCCCTGATTTCAAAATATACTCCAAAGCTGTTGTAACCAAAATATCATGGTAGTGGCACAAAAACAGACACACAGATCGATGGAACAGAACCAAAAGCCCAGAAATAAACTTACACATCTATGGACAGCTAATTTTCGACAAAGGAGCCAAGAACATACAATGGAGAAAGGAAAGTCTCTGCAATAATTGATGTTGGGAAGACTGGACAGCCACATGCAAAAGAATGAAAGTATACCATTATCTTTCACCATATACAAAAATTAATGAAAAATAGATTAAAGACTTGAAGGTAAGACTTGAAACCATAAAAATTATAGAAGAAAACATAGGCTATACACTTTGATATCAGACTTAGCAGCATATTTTCAAGGAGCACTTCCAACTGGGCAAGAGAAACAATAGAAAAAATAAGCAAATGGGACTACATCAAACTAAAAAGCTTCTGCACAGCAGTGGAAATCATCAACAAACTAAAAGACAACCTAACAATTGGGAGAAGATATTTACGAACCATATATCAGATAAGGGGTTAATATTCAAAATATACAAAGAAACATACATCTCAACAACAAAAAAACTAACAACCCAATTAAAAAATGGGCAAAAGATCTGAACAGACATTTCTCCAAAGAAGATATACGGATGGCCAACAGGCACATGAAAAGACGTTCAACATCACTATCAGGGAAATGTTAATCAAAACAACAATGAGAGATCACCTCACTCCCATCAGAATGGCTATAATTAACAAGACAGGAAACAATGAGTGTTGGAGAGGATGTGGGGAGAAGGGAACACTCGTACACTGCTGGTGGGAGCACAGACTGGTGCAGACACTATGGAAAGCAGTATGGAGAATCCTCCAAAAATTAAGAATAGATCTACCATGTGATCCAGCTGTCCCACTCCTGGGTATTTATCCAAAGAACTTGAAGACACAAAG
Organism: Equus asinus; assembly: GCF_041296235.1. Taxonomy (NCBI): domain Eukaryota; kingdom Metazoa; phylum Chordata; class Mammalia; order Perissodactyla; family Equidae; genus Equus; species Equus asinus. Next base: position 27,584,446 of record NC_091809.1, on the reverse strand, counting down.
GCATAAATATACATGCACCCCTATGTTCATTGCAGCATTATTCACAATAGCCAAGACTTGGAAGCAACCTAGGTGCCCATCAAGAGACGAATGGATAAAGAAGATGTGGTATACATACACATGAAATACTACTCAGCCATAAAAAATGAGGAAATCCGGTCCTTTGTGACAACATGGATGGACCTTGGGGGTATTATGCTGAGTGAAATAATTCAGAGGGAGAAAGTCAAATACTGTATGACCTCACTCATAAGTAGGAGATAAAAACCAGAAGGAACAATCACATCAAGACAGAGATTGGACTGGTGGTTAGCGGGGGCGTGGAAGCGGGTGGAGAGGGTGATGAGGCACACGTGTGATGATGGATTCTAATTAGTCTCTGGGTGGAGAACAGGATGTAATCTACACAGAAATCAAAATATAATGATGTACACCTGACAGTTATGTAATATAAAAAATGTAACCACAATTAAGAAAATGTTCTAAAATTAGATTGTGGCGAAGGCTGCACAACTCCATGGTTAGTTTAAAAGTCACTGATCTGGACACTTGAAAGCGGTAAATTTTAGGGATGTGAAATACATTTCAATGAAAATGTAAAAACGTTAAACCTAGTATGAAAAGCTGACAATAAAAGACAGCAAGCTCTGGAGGATGGCTGTCTGGATTGGAATCCCAGCTCTGCTACGTGCCAGCTGTGCACCTTTGGGGATTCACCTAAACTATGTGTGCCTCAGTTTACTCAACTGTAAAATGGGGCAAATGAAAGTACGCATCTACTTCATTGTATTGGTGTGAGGATTAATTAAGATATCACATAGAAAAATGGTTAGAAAAGTGCCTGGCCCAAAAGAAGCACCTTGTAAATCTTAACTATGATACAATCTACTATTTTGATTATTTAAATCAGCTCTACTTTTCCAAATTAAAAATTGGAATATGTTATAGGATTTGGATAAAGAAGCAGGCTAGATTTTGTTAATTTTGATTTCATCTTTGCAATTTGAAGGACAGAGATTGAAAGACATTCTCCTTAATTGTTATCTTCCACCAGAAAAATTCCCTGGGGATTATTACCTAGTCTCTCTCCATATTATGCTCTCGGGTAATCAAAATACTATGCTGGTTCTATGATGGCCGTGGTCATGCTGGAGAAGATAAGGACAAACGGGAAAGTGCATTTACCGGGTGGTTGTTCCATAAAGGTCTGGCCTGGATGTTGCAGAAATGGCCACGATCACAGCCGGGACTCTGTAGCCCACAGGGAACATGAGCTTCTTCATGAACCTGCTCACACTGGAGCAGTTGACCACCATCAGGTTGCGCGCAGTGAGGAAGAGGTGCAGGCCCTCCAGCAGCATCCAGGTGAAGGAGGCCAGGTAGAGATAGTGTAAGGCGCCTGCGGTGATGGCACACAGCACCTAGGGGAGGAGTGAGGCCTCACCAGGAGGGAGTGTCAGGGTGGAGTGTGGTCCCAGGACCTGTCCTTTATGCTGGCATTGAGTTCAGAGCACCTGGTGTTAGGTCAAGGTCATCGAAAGTAGAGGTGGCTGATAATCAATGCCGGCACTGCCTGCCTTGGCACCACTCCTCAGGCCTCCTGAGGGACCCAAGGCTGTATTATTAAGGCATCCAGGGCAGCGTGGCTGCACGGACTCAGCACCCCCTGGGGCAGGCCAGAGGGTCCACTGCGACAGGGTCAGTACCTGGATCTCCGTTCAGTCGATGGCCGTGAGGAAGAGGAGGTGGGCCAGGAAGAGGCAGAGCGAGAGCTGCAGGTGGAGCGAGGTGCTGATGTTATGGATGGCTCTGCACAGCAGGAAGGTGAGGGCCGCCAGGAGGACGCACAGCAGAGAGAGGCTCAGCCCCACGTGGGTGATCACAGCTAGCATGGGATCCTCCTCCTGGGACCCAGCAAAGAGAAGATCACAGTCACCCCTTCCTGCTCTGGGGTAATGGCCCTTCCGCCATTTTTATTTTTATATTTAGGCATAGAAAAATTAGGAATGGAGGAGCCAGGTAAACTTGTGATGTTTGACTAAGTACCTACAGGTTCAGAACATTAGGACACCATGGGATTGTGAACTGATTGATTCAGAGCCTGGACGAAGCCCTGCCTCTCACAAGGGCTTATTTTCCTTTAGAGGTCACCTGAGTGAGTCTCTGGTTTTGGTGACCTAGAGGAACTCACCAGCTCATCCAGTCAGGGGAGGAGGCCAACACGGCCCCTGACCCACCTGTTCTCACTGGCTCCAGTGGTGCCCTCTGCCAAATTGTCCTTTCTGCAGACACTGAGCACTCCTGCACCAGAGACCCCTGAGGTGAGCAGAGGTCTAATTTGGCGACCATATCCCTGCCCCCAGGTAGACACACCCCTTCTTCCAGGTTTCCAGCAAAAGCCAATCCAGTGCTGCTGTGAAGGCATATGGCAGATGGAGGTCCCACATCAGGTCCTACATCAACTGACTTGAAGAGAAGGAGTTTCTCCTGGGTGGGCCTGGTCTAACCAGGTGAAACCCTGAAAGATCTGGGCTTATCCTGGAGAAAAACACTCAAAGTTCAAGCGAGTTTTCATGTGAGGGAGCTTCAGCTGCTGGCCTCCAGATAGGACCACTGACACCTTGTGAGAGAGCCCAGGAGACAACCACACGAGATGGGATGCAGGCGGCCCCCAGGTGCTGAGCATGGTCCCCCGCTGCCAGGTAGCAAGAAAGTGGGACCTCAGTCCTACAACTGCAAGGAATTGAATTCCCCCAACAACACACAGTGCAGAGGAGGACCCCAGGCCTCAGAGAAGAGGCTCGTAAGACCTGTAAGATGCTGACAGACAGCCCAGCTGCACCATGCAGGACTGCTGACCTGCAGAGACTGGGGGTGACACATCTGTGGGTCTTTAAGCTGCTGCATCTGTGGGAGTTGGTTACACTGTGATAGACTTTGAATGCAGCCCCTCTCAGGGCCCTCACCTGCACGTTGTAGTGGGCCGTGAGGACGGCAAAGCTGCTGAGGTGGGTACACTGGCAGGTGGTGCTGGTGTCTCTAGTGCCCACCGTCTGCAGCCTGTGGTGGCCCAATGACCACATCCACCCTGATCACGGTCCCAGAAGACACAGAGCACCTTCTGCCTTGGCCCAGGGGTCACTGACTGCAGGATCAGGGAGTGAGTGTGAGCTGCTGGTTGTGATGCTCGGAAATGCTGACCCAAAGCTGCCTTGCAACGGGCTTTCCTGGGGATATGATGCACCCAAACGGGAGCCTCCCTCAACCCTAAGGCTGCGCCCAGGACTCAGGCCTCTTCCCCACCCACAGCCCCCTCCCACCTGGACTCACATGGTTAAAGATGAAGGTGACTGGGGAGCTGAGGTTCTGAGTGTCATTGTTTCTCGAAAAGGCGGTGATGACATCTGAGAGCAGGACATGGGTGACTTCCTGCAGCAAGTCCTTGTGTGTCTCCCATACAACTTCCTGCCTCTCAGGGTCCAGGACCAGGGGCGCCTCAGCCAGCAGCTTTCCCATCCCTGGGGTGGAAACAAGGCCCACCACAGAAGGGCCTGCAGGACAAGGGCAAGGTTGACATCTTCGTGTCCCCAAGAGGACCCCTCCTTCTTCAGAGGGACTTTCTCCTTCTGGCCTCTCCATACCCGACACTTCCCTTTAACATTTAATCCTCTATTTGTCCCATCCCTGGACACTTGTCCCGCTGTTAAGCCTCAGTGGCCTTCTCCCCATCTCAGCCTTTACCTGAGTCAGCAGATCCCTGCACCGTCTCCCAGTTCAGCAGCATCTTCGCCCGATTCTGACTCAAGGAGATACTCCTGTTTCCCTGCTCCAGCACCTCCAGGGTCAGCTCTGAGAGTCGTGCGAGGCACACAGGGACTTAGATTAGCAATTGTGACTAAGTGGTTGATACAATATCATTGTTTCATATATATATGTATGTATATGCCAATATTATGTGTAATGCTATTATTTTTGTACCAAACAAAACCATTATTTTATATATACTATAATATTGCATCTAATATTTAGTAAAAATAATAATGGTTATATATGTATATCATCTGAATTTACAAAGGATTATAACAGAAACTATGAGTAATTATTCAATAACGAATTAGGTAACCTGGATGAAATAGACAAATTCCTAGAGACATATAAACTACAAAAGTGACTGAAGAATAAAAAAGTCTGAACAGCCGTATAAAGACATAAATAGATTTAATCAGTAATCAAAATATTCCCCAAATGAAAAGATCAGACCAGACAGCTTCACTGGTGAATTCTACCCACCATTCAAGGAAGAATTAACAGGAATCCTTTGCAAACTCCTTTATAAAATAGAAGAGGAAGGAACACTACCTAAATAACCCTAGAAGGCCACCACGACCTTGAAAACAAACCCAGAGAAAGACGTTGCAATAAAAGAAAACTACGGACACACCTCTTATGGACACAGATGAAAACATCTTCAGTGAATATTAGGAATAATTTATCCAAAGAGACTCAAGATATGTACACAAAAGACTCTAAAAGATTGGTGAAAGAAATTAAAAACCCTATATAAATGGAAAGACATCCTTTGTTCATGATTCGGAACTTAATATTGTTAAGATGGCAATACTCCCCAAAATGGCCTACAAATTCAGTGCAATACAATCAATATGCAACAACATTTATTATTTTTTGTAGAAATGGAAACACTGATCCTAAAATTCATATGGCATTGCAAGAGGCCCAAAGACCCAAAACAATCTTGAAAGTGAAAAACAAATTTGGAGCACTCACACCTTCTGATTTCAAACTTAGTACTATCCTACGGTAATCAACACACTATGGTGCTGGCGTGAGAATAGACAGATAGGACAACAAAATAGAATTGCGAGTCCAGAGATCAGCCCATATATCTACGGTTAGTTGATTTTCAACAAGGAATGCAAAGACCCCTCAATGGAGAGCAAATAGTCTCTTCCACAAACGATGCTGGGACATCTGGATATCCACAAGCAAAGAAGGGAACTGGACACCTACCTCACACAATACACAAAAATTAATTCAAAATGGACCAGAGACCTAAATTTAGGCACTAATATCAGAACAATGAGGATAAAATATAGAGACCTCTTACAACTCAACAACCTAAAGCCAAACAACCAAATTTAAAAATGAGCAAAGGACTTCAGTAAACATTTCACCAAAAAACAGACACTAATATTCAACCATTGCACGAAAAGACGTTAAATGTGGTGAGTCATCAGGAAAATGCAAATCAAGTCCAGAATGACAAATCACCTCACAGACACTAGAAAGTTAGTGATCAAAAAACAATTTGGAGGTAACAAGTGTCTCTGAGGATGAGGAGATTGGAACCCTTGTACTTCACTGGTGGGAACAGAAAGTGGTGCAGCCATCTTGGAAAAATAATTTGGTGGTTCCTCAAATGTTGAACATGGAATTACCACATCACTCAGCAATTCCACTCCTAAGTATGTACCCCAAAGAACTGAAAACTGGTATTCAAACAAAAACTTGTACACCAGTATTCAGAGTAACACTACTCACAGTGGTCAAAAGGTACAGAAACCCAGCTGTGCATCGATGGATGAATGGATAAACAGAGAGGTATATCCTTACATGGTAATATTATTCAACCATAAAAAGGAAAGAAATACTGACACACGTTAATACATGGATGAACCTCAAAAACACTATGCTGGGTGAAAGAAGCTAGACTAAAAGGTCACATGTTGTAGGATTCTATGTGCATGAAATGTCCACGATAGGCTAATCCACAGGGACGGAAAACAGATTCGTGGTTGCTGGGGGCTGGGGGAGGGAGGAATGAGGAGCAACTGCTTAGTGGCTGCAGGGTTTACTTCCGGGGCGATGAAGATATTTCAGAAATAGAGGTGATGGCTGTACAACTCCATGAATGTACCAAATGCCCCTGAATTTTACACTTTGGTACAAATGGTGAATTTTATTTTATGTGAATTTAACCTCAATAAAACAAATCATACTTCAATATCAAGTAATATTAAATTAATATTGTCCAAATTTAATAATCTGTTTTCTTTTGAAGCCATTCCTATTTTATCTCAAATTCATTAAATTAAATTAAATTCATCCTCTGCTGATAATTTATATTATGATGAAAATGCCTATTATTTATAGCTTTTCTTCATTTCTTTTAATCTCCTATTTTAATTTGTTTAAGAGAAGAACACTGAGATGCAAGCATGGTCACTGGCTCCAGTGAGGTAGGGGAGGAACGAGGCGGAGGACGGGCAGAGCAGGATCCCGGGGCAGACTCGGGTACTTGCCTGTGCCTGCAGGTGAATTGAAGGTCAACGACCCATTGGACAGAGCCTGGCTCAGCCCTCTCAGGACATCCTCCAGGCCAAAGAGCAGGTTAGCGGCCACACAGTGCTGCTCTGAGCGGGGCAGGGTCTCCAGGTCCCCTGGGGTCTCCAGCAGATCATCCACCGCGTGTATGAGACCCTGGAGGATGGGGACAGAGTCAGTGGGCCATGAGCAGAGAGTCTGCATGAAGACCTTGCCCACTTAGCTCAAAGAACAGACCCTAGAGACTATTTGGGAATAAATGTGGCACCGGATGGGATTCCCTGTGTCTTTGCCCCTGGAATCCAGCCACTCAGAGGTCATCCTGTTGGTGAATGCCAAGGGTGACATGAACCCGAAGTCCAGGAAAGCAAGAGGGAAGGTGTCAACAGCTGTACGTGGGCGTCTCACAGTGAGTACAGACACATGCTGGGGGCTGTCACCACCCACCCGGGAGGACCGGGGGTTGGGGGGGGGTGGTCAGAGCAGGGTGCCATCATGTTGGAGTCCGCCTCCTCCCAGACCAAAGATTTACCAGGCCTCTGTGGGGAAGGGGTTCCTCCACCTTGCTTCCTCTGGGTCCTGCCCCTACCTGGACGGTGACCTGGGCCGAGGCTGGCTTGAAGTGTTTGAGCAGATCCTGGACTCTTTCAAAGAAGCGGGAGAGACTCTGGGGGGAGGGGAGAAGAAGGCGTCAGGGAGCCTCGAGGGTGGGCGGGGAGCTTGGGGAAAAGAGGCGGACAGGGCGGGCTGCACGGGTGGGGGGGGGGGGAGGGGGGGGGATGGATTCCTGCCTCCCCGGCACCTGCTGGAGCCACTCACCTGGCTTTGGATTCTGGGGGGCGGAGCCCAGGTGGGGAAGGTCACCTCTGCAGGGGACAGACAGGTGTTCATTAGGGCTGAGAGGGTGGAGTCTGGGGTCGGGTCAGATCAGGTACCTTCGCACACAGTGCTGTTTTGGTCGTCGTGGAGCCCCGGCAGGGGTGTCCACCCTCGGCGGCAGCGGCACTTGTATGAGCCCAAGGTGTTGACGCAGACGGTGGAGTTGTGACATGGGTGCCACCCGGAGCTGCACTCATCGACATCTGGGGACACGAAGATGGGGTCAGGCCAGGTAACAGCCTGGATGAGGCCCCTCTCCCCTCCACGCCCTGCCCCCTTCTCCCTATTTACGTCCCCTCAGCCCCTCGGCTGGAGGTGACGCCACCTGGTGACGGCACACCCTGGGTGGTGACTCGAGGTCATGGGGAGTGCAGAGGAGACACAACAGGTGAGCCAGACGGATGTGCAGGTTATGAAATAGTGGGAACCTTCACCCCAGTTAGTAATCAGCTGCTGCCTGGGGTCCCGGGAGCCTTCCCCACGGTACCCCAGCTCCTTCTCCAGGACCCCCAGATCTTTTCCCATTTGGTCTCTAAAGGCTTAGCACCTGGCCCAGCAGGCACCCCCAGCCTTCATGCTGCTGGGGCCGCGTGGGAGCCATCGAGTATGTGAGCAGCTGTTCTGGGTGGGGGTCCCCAGGAGTGCAGCCACTGAGCTCTGGACCTGCACAGACGGTGCTGTCTGGGCCTTCGGGGGACCCAGGAACCGGCTTCCAGCCAGGGTGGCAGCAGCACTTGTAGCTGCCCAAGACACTGAGGCAGTGGGTGGAGCTGTGGCAGGGATTGTGCCCCGAGGCACATTCGTTCACATCTCAGGACAAAGCCAGAGGGTCAGGCCCTGCCCTCCACTCACTGCTCGCCCCTCACTGCCTGGCACTAGGACCCCAGCATTCTTGCACGCGCCACCACCTGGTGACCTTCACCTTCACCCTCAAAGCACCTTATGGTGGCCTCCCTGCAACGTGGCCTTGCAGGGATCACATCCCCCAGTTTACAGGCAGGGAAACCAAGAGGGAAACTGAGTCATGAGGGCTGGAATTTTTGACCAAGGACTCTTGCCGGCTCCCTCCAAGGCCCTGCTCCAGGTTCCCTTTCTGGAAAATGGAAGTGATAGCTTCCCCTGCTCCCGCGTGACAGTCGAGGAAGGGGCGAGGTCTAGGGGTGCTCTCAGGGGCAGGGGGATCCACAGGGGACCCAGGCCCAGGGACCCGTCTGCCTCCCTGCTCTGTCGGGGACCTTCAGGGAGGCGGTCCCCTGGGCAGGCTCCACAGGTGTCAGCGTTGCAAGGCCTGAGGATTGGCTCCTCCTCGGACTGCAGGACCCACCTCGGCTCCTTCCAAGTCCATCCAGCCTCGGTGTCTCCCCAGGGCTCTACCTGCACACAGATTCGGGTCTTCGGGTTGAGCTCCAAGCCGGGCAGGCACGTGCAGGTATAGCTGCCCAGGGTGTTGATGCAGACGCTGCGGCCTTTACAGATTCTGGGTTTCTGCTGACATTCATCCACATCTGCAAGGGGAAGGAGAGGACGTGGCCTGCAGCCGTGGGCAGCCCTGGGGGCTGGGAGGCAGCCACATTTCCTGGCAGAGAAGCATCTGGAAGGCCCCACTGTCTGTTCCCTGGTGAGTGGGTGCCTTTACTCATTCACGTGGAGGCCTGTGGATGGATGTGGTGGCCTGGATGCGCTGATGACCAGAAGTGGCTGGAGGCAGCCTGAGTCCTCCCTGTCCTCAGCTCTGACTCCCTCAGCCTCCCTGGGCATCTCCCAGCCGGGGTGGGGACAGCAAGGCCACCTGCATCTGAGGATGTGGTCAATGGCCAGGTGGGCCTTCTGGGATCGAGTGCAGGGAAATGCTGCATTCCCCGAGCAGCACCTTCCTGGACCCAGCGATGGCCTTTGTTCAGGGCGGGTGCTTCTGGCTGAGTTCTCCTTGGAATCCCAGTGACCCTGGTAGGACAGTGCTCTCCCATCCATGCTCACTCTGAGACTCCAGCTCCGTGGAAATGGACCACGAGCCACCCCTGAGCCAGGCCCCTGCAGAAGGAGGCGTTTGGCAGGAGAAGGGAGAGTGAAGATGGTGCTGGACAGTCCAGGGCAACCCAGACAGCAGGCGCCAGGCTGGGTGGACAGTGGGGCTGACATCCAGCCAGCCAGCCTTGGGGCTGTGAAGGTGTCTTTTCCTGATTCCCATGAAGACATCTTCTGGACTGACAGAAGTGGGGAGATTCACATTGGATCAAGGCCAGCGGTGGGTGAGGGCTGGGTGGCTGGAAGGGGAGCAGGTGCTGATGGGCGAGGGGTGGCAGAGGTTTCTGTCTTCTCAGCCCTCGGCCTCCCCCCAGAAACGCAGAACGATGGGCCCCGTGGGGTTGTTTCAGCCTCCATCTTCTGTGCCCAAGTGGCCCAGGTCAACGTGGGGCCTGGCTTGACCCCTCTGGGAGAGGGTCAACCTGGGGCGATGGTCCATGACAATGTCCTCTCTTGCCATTTGGTTCTCATGGAGCTCTTCTGTCACCCGATTCTCTGAGTTTGTCGGGGGGAGTTTCCATGTCACACTGTCCACCCCTGACCCTGCTCCCCCCAGGTCCCAGTTCATCTGCCTTGCCCACGGGCCATGAGCTGAAACTACTGGGGAGGGTCCGGGCAGCGCCTTGTCCAGAGAATTAGATGGAGGCAGAGCAGCAGGGTCAGGTGGCAGGAGGCGTCTTCACCAGGTGGGGATGTTGGCCAGGGACAGAGCCAGCCAGGGAATGTGGACCTGCCCTTGAATCTCCCCCCTCTCGTGTTTCTGGATGAGGTTCCTGTGTCCATCATGGCCTGAGGACTCTGAGTGTGCTCCAGCTGTGGCCAAGCCCCTGTGGGCTTCTGGCAGTGACTGAAGAGGATGCTTATTGTGCTGGTACCAAGACACTGTGAGCCCGTGAGGTCTCTTGATGCCAACCCTCTCTTTTGTTTCATGAAAATAAGATGCCATGTGGGCAAGGATGACATTCCAAAATTGGAGAAGTGTCCCTCTGTGGAGGAGTCTGAGCGTTGAGATTCAAAGAGGGTGAGTGACTAGGTCGGTGCCAGGACGGCCCTCTGCTACCTGGAGAAAGTGGCGCAAATGACCCCAAACCTCATAGACGAGGAGATGGCAGATGCGGGGTGGTTCTTACCTTGACACGTGTTCTCACTCTCATTTCTGAACGTTGTTGCCCCAGAAACGAGTCCATATCCGGGGGCACATGTGCAGTAGTAGCTCCCGTCCACATTCTGGCAATCCGCGAATTTTCCACAGGACACGGCCAAGGGTGGGCCACACTCATTGATGTCTGGAACACAACAGGGCAGAGGGTCACCTCCCAAAGGTGAGAGTTCCCAGAGAGCAGAGACACTGGACCCAGCCTGACTCTGCCACAGGGATGGTACAGAACTCAGCTCCCGGGTGGCACCCCTTGACACAGCTGGGCTGGAGCCATCTACTCCAGAAATTCTGCTAATTGTCCGCTCATCTCCACTCTCTGGCTGGGCCTGAGGGCACATAGATTCAGAAACTCTGCTGTCCCATGATGGAGGCTGGTGGGAGGTGTGCACCCCTCTCCACAGCTGGAGGGGTAGACGGAGGCACTGACTCAGCTCCGGACCCTCCCCTGGGGTGCTCTCGGCACCACTGGGGACCCAAGAGTACACTCCAGTCAGGGTGCCAGTGGCATTGAAGGCCACTCTCAATGCCGAGGAAGGGGAGGGAGCCATAGTGGGGGCTGTCCAGGGCCACGCTCATCATTCACACCTGGGGATAAAGCCAGGTGGTCAGGAGCCTGCCCAGCGCTGGCTTCCATCGCCCTTCACTCACAGTGGCCAAGTGCACCCACACTCCCCATCAGGCACTCCCCCAGCTCCCCAGGTCAGGCCTTTCCCAGATGCCCCAGGATGTTTGCAGGGGACTCTTGCCGTCTCCACCCCGAAGGAAGTCTCCCCTTATCAGAGCCTGTGGTGGATGTGAAATGAGGAAGCAGCATAAGCTGCTCACAGCTGAGTCATCGGGGTGTCTTCTGGCATCTTCTCTCTCCTTGTTCTCCCATCATGAGCGGAACGATGCCCATGAACCACATCCCCTTTGAGCAGCTCAGGACCCACAAAGCAAGGGCTGCACAGAGTAACTGAAAACAGCATCAGCTTAGTAAGAACCGCAGATGCAAAATGAATCAGCATGCAGGGCAGGAATGCGGCCCATGTGCATCCAAGGAGGGGACCAGAGACTTCAGCACCTGAAAGGACTCACAGCGTCATGGTGAGTCAGGCAGGTGACTGGTCTCCCCCACATGGGAGCTCTCTTTTCTGCACCTGCAGACTTCCCTTCTAAGGCCCAGACCCAGGCTGTGGGTGTCAGCACCAGCAGAGGACAGGACACAGGAGGGAGGCACGCCTGAGGGATTTGTGCTCAGCCCCCACCTGGCAACGGGGCTTCCCTCCTCTGTTCTATGATGGCGACAATGGCTGGACATCTGTTCCCAAGGTTGAGGGGAGAGTGTGAAGCCTAGTGTGGGACCACTGAGAATGAGGTGCAAGGGATGGGGGGAGACATGAGGATGGGACATCTCCACCTGACAGGCGCCCTCCCAGAGAGGAGCCGGGATCCAGCTGCATAAGCAGCAGGGTCTCCTGTCCACGGTCACCTGTCTACAAATCTCCATGAGACACACACGCACACACAGAGGAGCCTTTAGGAACACCACCAGGGTCATGGATGGCTGGGCCATTGTCACAACAACGTCGGCTTTTTCCACCTGACAAAATTTACTTTCTCCCAAATATTAAATAACACATGCATACTAGGAAACAAAGAAAATTGTACATAATCCACTCCACAGACTACTGAAACTTTTAAGGGTATTTTCTCTCATTTTTTCAAACATATAGGAAATCTTTTTACCATCATTATCAATAAATACGCATCCAAGACCATTTTGAGTCAATGAGGAGTATTTCCTAATGTAAAAACAGTATAATTTTCTTCTTTTCCTATTTTTAAAAATCGTGGTAAAATGCACAACACAAAATTTACCATCTGAACTATTTTTAAATAGAAAAATGTCCTTTTATGACCCTGTACTGTTGGAGAAGGAAAACTGCTTCGTTTTACACCTGGATTTCGATTCCACCACATGATTAGTTGTAGGAATTGGAAAAGTCACTCAATCTCTTTCCACCAAATCTGATCATTTAAACCATAAGCCTAGCTCTGCCTGCCTCACGGGGCTGCTGTGAGCAGGAGGTGGGAGACCGTGGTTGTGAGCTGGGTTCCTGGCGAGCTCTGGCTGGTAGGAGGGCCTGAGCTCCCCGGCCCGGGCTGTGTCTTTCCTCCTGCTGCTTCCATTATCTCTTCCGTTTCTGTGTATTATGAGAATAATGACAATAATAACAGCAGTAGCAATGATGATAGCTGTCATTTGTTGACAATTCGCTGAGTACTAGTCTTTCCCTGTTCTTCCCACACAGAAATGTTAAATCTCACACCATCCACCTGGGGCAGGTGCAGTGATTATCCCCAACTCACAGACAGGCAAACTGAGAGCAGACTAATTTCCCGAATGTCGGAGAGCCAGTCAAGGGCAGAGCGGCACTCGGAGCCCTCGGAGCCCAGATGCCCTGTGTGAGCTCACGACACCCTCCCTACTGACTGAGAAAGCAGGTGCCCACATCCCTCACACTTCCCCTGCCTGTCTCCTCTCTAATCTCTGACAAAGTGCTTCTGCACTGCACTCAGGGCCGAGGACTCTGGATGCCCCACAGTCTACCCCCACCGTCCCCAAGTGTCCTCACCACCCCAAGACCCTACTGTACCATCATAACTGTCTGCGGGGTTGGTGATGATCTCCCCAGACCAGGAGCTGAATCCTGGATGGCAGCGACAGGTGGTGGCACTGACACATACGGAGTTCCGAGGGCACCAGGGATCACAGCCTGGAGGGGCAGAGGCTTCAGAGACAGAGGCTGTGGGACAAGGACCAGGGTCAGAAAGTCCATGGAACGGAGGAAGTCAGCTGCCAGCTAGGGTTCCAAGAGTAGAGGAGAGGAGGGCAGAGTGGGACGACCCCATCAGAAGAAGAGCTCAGAAAACTCTGGACACTTAGTGGGGAAGAAACAGCTTCTCTTGTCCCCAGATGACCACGTCTGAGCCTCACTTGCAGAATAAGGCTCCTTTCCCCACCTTGTGGGTGACAGGACCCAGACCCCAGCATGGACACCCCAGCTTATGTCACTAATGGGACTGGCTGGGCAGACTCACCTCTAAGGTTCTGGGCTGCAAGTCCCAATGACAACAGCAGCAGCACCAAGAATGCTGGGACAGAAAAAACAGAGAAACGACAAAGAGAGGAGAGTTAAGCTCCAATTTCAGCCCCTGTCTGCATGGCCATTGCCTCCTGTGGAGGTGGCTCTGGCCTGCAGCGCACGGCTTTCAGGCAGCATCCCCAAGACTGCTGTAGTTCACTGGAAGCAAGGACTCAGCCCCTCCCTCCATCCCCCAGGACTCCCCGAGGACTCGGTCACTGACAGCCACAGCCACAGACATACCAGCAGAGCACGGAGCCCTGGAATCAGGAGGGGGGGTGATGACAGGTGAGGAGTGGGAACTAAGGAAGCTGCAGGTAGAGCGACTCTCTCCTGGTGAGTGGACTCTGCAGGGACAGCAGCCATGGCTTCCTGGTTCCTCCAGTGAGCTCCTGGCGTCCTCTAGTGCACTGAGGACAGAGCCTTCCCCCTTGGCTCCTAGGCCAGTCCTGAGAAATGAGTCACTGAGCAGGCGTTGTGGGGTGAAAGCTGCTATGGGCGCTAAGGAATGAAATCTGCTTTACAGGCCACAACCAGTCTGCCTCACAGGGTCTGTCATCACATCCACATGAGCTGAAAATCTTTTCAGATCTGTGTGCCTTTACGGGATTTTTCTTTTCAGCTAAAAGCAAAGGTCAATTTCTCTTAAGGCTACACTGCCAGTTCTCACTGTGCAAGGTGGCGGTGGACTCTGGTGGAGGATGGGTTTGGGGATGGACATGCCCACATCTGCATCACAGACATGCCCCTGGTGGCTGCAAGCCTTCATGAATGCTGCCCATCCTTTGCCCACACTTGCCTCAGTGCAAAGTGGGTGCAATGGTAACTGTGATAGGATGAGCTTTATTCTGACCATAGATTAGTGAAGACTAACAACGGGTTAGCGCAGTGCCTGACACAGAGCAGACAGACAACGTACGTCAGCTAAAGGGAAGGAAAAAGCGAAAGAAGGAAAGGAAGAGCAGCTCCCTCCTGCTCCTCTACTACCTTCCTGTTCCCTGAGACACAGCTGCGTGGGCCAGACTCCAGGGACAGGCAGAATCACACGCTCAGCTTGGTTCTCTCAGGACTCAGAGTCCTAGACTTCTACTCTGCCCTCCTTGCCCACGATATGTCCTTTTCTCTTGTGGCTCTGTCCGGTGCTGAGGAGAGCCAGGCTCCGGGGCCAGACTGCCCGAGTCCACACCCAGCCTGGAGCTGCCCCTCGGGAAAGCTGTGCAGGCGACCCATGCCTCAGATGCCCGTCAACCGTGCTCCTGTTCCTAGAGTGTGGCACCCAGAGCAGGCGCAAATGATCCTAATGTCCCATGCGTGTGAATAAGGTCATTAGTCTACTGAGATGTTATCCATGCACACCTAAAAATGTGCACATCTGGGAGAAGCTAACTTTGCTCTCCATTTCTTTTAAATGCCCACAGCGTCTTGTACATTGGACCCTCCAGAATATGCACAGATGTTTTAAAAAAATCATGTTCCAGAGGGCAGATGGTAAGAAATACGGCTATTTTCATAAACACCAGGAAACTAATTACAACCAATGAAGACAACATATAGGTAACATCTAACCTACAAGGTGACAGGTTTAATCCTGAACACTGAGGGAAATAGAGACTAATCAGAATTAAGCTGACCTCATAGATATCAGTTTTCACTAATTCACTCGTGTTGTCCTTCCGATCATTCCATGACCCACACAAAACTGATAGACTTAAGAACTTTGTTTTTCTTAGAATATTAGACTTTTCTGAGAGTTTGGTTGTCTACTCTTCTGAAAAACAGTGGCATAGGTGGTATGATGTTTAATCTTATGCATCCCTTTGCCTGGGCCGCAGCACCCAGATATTTGATCAAACACCAGTCTAGACGGTGCTGTGAAGGTATTTTTAGATGATAGTAACATTTAGACCAGTAGACGGTGGGCAGGCAGATTACCCTCCACAATCTGAGTGGGCCTCACCCAATCAGATGAAGAAATTAAGAGAAAAAAGACTGACCCCCTCTGAGGAAGAGGGAATTCTGCTTCCAGACTGGCTTCAGACTTGAGATGTAACATCGAGTCTTCCCTGGGTCTCCAGCCTGACAGCAGGTTTTGGACTTTCCAACCTCCACAATCTCATGACCCAAGTCCTTAAAGTAAATCTAGAGAGGTAGGTGGACAGACAGACGGACAGAGACAGAGAGAAACACAGAGACAGTGAGAGAGAGATACATCCTGTTGGATCTGTTTCTCGGGAGAACCTGAACTAATATGGGTCATAAATCCCTTAGTCCCCACCTTTGCCCTCACAATGAGTTTCACTGACTTTCTCCTTTGAGGACTGAACAGAACTGAGCTAATATCCTTCTTAAAACTTCTTCCCCACTCTTCCTTACAGAGATGGTGGGAAAACGAGCCAGAAATCGGGCAAAGAGCAGAGAACATTCTTAAACTGTATAGACAGTTCCCAGGTAGCTTATTCTTCCTCATCCTTGTTATAATTCTTCCTACCTGGCGGCAACCTTAGAAATCTGTTTCTCATGGTGCAGAGTCCAGCAAGCCCAGCCACGGAGGACGTCGGATCTTGGTCTGTCTTTGAAAAAGTCTTAATGTTTAGTATGACTTCTGTCTTGATGAGCTGATTTAGGAAACCACTGGTCTGGTCTTCCTCCTAATCTGCTCGATGATTAACGTCTCTAAAACTCACAGTTCTATTTTTACATTTTTCACAACATTAGCAGCATTTGCTCTGAAAGCCTGGCTGAGGCTGGTTTTTACCTCTTTTTGATAGAGGAAGATGTGATACTGTGTTTAAAAGGCCTCCCAAATGTGAGGAATCATTCTACTGATCTCTTTGCCCCTGCAAGGATCTCAATTCAGAATGAAAAGACCTGTCTATTTATTATCTATTAACAGATTTCTTAAAGCTCTTGTTTTGAAATAAATATAGATTCACAGGCAGTTGCAAAAACGATACCAACCTGTCCTGTGTACCCTTCACCCAGTTTCTGTCAAAGCTTACATTTTTATGGGATGATCCTGCAAGGTCTAAACTGAGCACCTGACACTGGGACAATGCGTGTGTACAGTTCGGTGTCACTTTATCCCAAGTGTGCGTGCCCATAACCGTCCTGCAGTCACGAGGTGTAATATTCCAGCACCACAGAGGTCCCCCTCATTCTGCCCAACATCCCAGACCCCGGCAGGGCTAAAACCAAGTTGTCTCACTCTTCAACAATGTCAAAATGGTCCCCAATTCATATTTATTGATAAAGGAAAATATTCGTGGTACGTTTTAGAAGATGACAAAAACACACTCCCCAAATCTTCCAGTAGTCTATGTGGTGGGATTATGGTGATTTTCTTTGCTTTCAGCTTTTACATTTTCTGTGTTTTCCACACGTCCATGTGTGTTAGTCTGCTAGAGCTGCCACAACAAAATAGCGTGGAATGGGTGACTTCAACAACAGAAATTTACTTTCTCACAGTTCTGGAGGTTGGGTGTCTAAGATGAAGGTGCTGGCGGGGCTGGTTTCTGGTGGGTCTCTCTCCTGGCTTCCAGATGGAGGCCTTCTCACTTCGTCCAAACATAGCCTTTCCTCTGCGTGTGGAACAGAAGAGAGAGATCTCTGCTGTTTCTTCCTCTCCTTTAAAGACGTCAGGCCTGAACAGCCCTGATGGCCTACTGGTTAAAGTTCGGCGCTCACCACGTCAGCGGCAGAACCACACCACCCACCTGTCGGGTGCCATGCTGGGATGGTGGCTCATGTAGAGGAACCAGAACAAGTGACAACCAGGATATACAGCTGTGCCCTGGGGCTTTAGGGAGGGAAAAAAATAGGAAGGTGGGCAACAGATGTTAGCTCAGGGTGAATCTTACCCTGGAAAAAAAAGACATCAATCCTGTGGGACTAGGGCCCCACCCTTATGACCTCATTTCACCTTAATTATTCCTAAAGGGCCCATCTCCACATATCCTTACACGGGGGTCAGGCTTCAACATATGAATTTTAGGGGGATACAATTTAGTCCATTACATCACATTTACTTAATATTTGGGGGAAAAGTATACTTAATTAAAAAAAAAGATGTCTTCATTTCCCCTTCATTCCTGAGGATATTTTTTCTGTATTAGAATTCTAGGATGACAACTCTTTTCTCTCAACACTTGCAGAGTGTGTGCCTTGCTCTGGCCCCCGTGGTTTCTGATGACCAGTCAGCAGTGATTCCAGTTGTTCTGCCTTATAGATCAGGCCTCTTTACTCTCACTGTTTCAGGGTTTTTTCTTTGTCTTTAGTTTCAAAAGTGTCACTGTGCTGTATCTTGGCCTAGATTTGCGTTTACGCGGCTTGGAGTAGCCGCAGCTTCTCGCATCTGTTGCTTGTCTTTTGACAAATTCAGGATATTTTTAGCCTTTTTCCTGAATAACTTTTCACATCCACATTCGTTTTTCATCTCCCTCTGGAATTCAAGGACACAAATATTAGATTTTTGTTATAGTCCCGCAGGGCCCTGAGACTCTGCTCAATTTTTTTTTTGTATATTCTGTTTAGTCTTCTTTGGTCTGTCTGGATAATTTAAATTATTCTGTCTTCAAGTTCATTGTTTTATCCCCTCCTTTTGTCTCCATTCTGCTATTGAGCCCATTTGGTAGATTTCTCATTCCAGATATTGGATTTTTCAGGTCTAATATTTCTATTTAGGTCGTCTTTATATCAGATGTTTCTTTGTCAAGGTTTTCTATTTCTTTGCTGAGACTTTCTGGGTTTTCATTTGTTTCAGAGAACTTTGTTTGTGATTGAGCATTGGAACATTTTTTCTGACAGGGGCTTTAAAATACCTGCCAGATCATTCTACCACTTGTCTCACATTAAACTGAGATTTTTCTGGTTCTTGGGAGGATAATGACTTTTTCATCATACCCTGGATATGTAAGGTATCATGTTTTGAAATTCATAGACTCATAAACTTAAGATATTATGTTTCTAAAGTCTTCAGTTTTGGCTGACTCCTCTGACATCATTGCAGTGGGGAAAGGGCTGCCATCTCGTTTCTGGCCCATGAGGGTGGGATCCAGCTTTCCTGCTGGGCGCCACTGATGCTCCCATGGGGGAGGGATACCTTGTTACCGCTGGGTGGGGTTGGAGGGTCTTGCTCACAGCCAGGCCTCTGCTGACACCACCTGACTGGGCTGTGGAGAAACCTCCCCACATGCCTCCACTGACTCCACAGACGGGGGCTCTTTCCAATGGGCGTGATGAGCATCCCAGCTCCTTCTCTGCTGCAGCCCGTGGGGTGAGAGGAGCGCTTCGTTACAGACGGCAGGAGTGGAGGGCTGGTCTTCACACCTGGCCTCTGCTGCTGAGGGGAAGACACAGTGTTTTCTGTGGTGTTTGGTTGGAGTGGGCAGTTACTGTTGACCTACTCTCTGTTGTGTTGGCTGCCCCTTCTCGCTCTTTTGGCTAAGGGGGAGGAGGCTTCTCTCGGTGGCACTTCTTTTATCTGCACCCATTGGTATTTCTGGGTTGCAACCTCTTCATTCCAAGTCTTGGATGTATGAGGCAGGAAGAAAACCCACAGAATCAACACTGCGTATTTCCTTGGGTCTCAGAGTCCCTGTGCTGTCTGCCTTCTCTGCACCTTTCAGAGTCTTCTTATGGTTGTTTTATGTATAAAATGTTTATATTTACTATAGTTGTAGGTGTGTTTTAACATAAACTTTTTCATACTATCACTTGTTCTCAACTTGTCCTGCAGTCAACAATAGTTTTTGGAGAGTTTTTACATGTCGTACATACAGATCTACACCTTTCTTTTTGGCTGCTGTTGCATATATTTATATGACACAATATGAATAAATTATATCTTCCATTCCTTTTTTTGATGTACTTTTCCATGGCCTCATTTCTCATTATCACAATAATTCTGCAATGAACGTCTCAGAAATATCACAGGGAGAACATTTGTAAATTTCCTTGGAAGAAGCATCAAGTGGCTCAGGTACTTGGTTGAAGAGCATGTATGTTTTACATTGTAATAAGTTCTGCCAAACTTCTATCTAGTAGGATCTATCAAATTACCCAGGTGCCATAGAAGTGGATCAATTTCCCACATTCATACTTTTTTGAATTTCATTTTTAACATGAAAAAATTTGTTCACCCACGGCTTAAGTGACTTGCATGTTCCAGTCAATCATTTATCTCCTTTAGAAGGAAATTAATAAAAGAAGAGAGATTCAGGGACTTTAAAATGTCAAGAAGGTGTGTTCCTTATGTATTTGTGGATGGAGAAAGTCAAAGACTTCAAGAATATAAGCCAGCCTCTCTGAGCATCACAGGTGCCTCCATCCTTAGGATGACGAGGCCAGACCAGGTGAACTGCACGGTACCTTTCAACTCTACAATTCTAAGATTCTGTAAACTTAGCAGTTAACCATTAGGATGCTTAGGGATCACAGATGTATTGGAATCTTGAAATTATAATTATCAAAGGTTTTCATTTTTCCCAAGTTGAAGGGCAAAAATTTATCTTATTATCATTTCAATCTGTGCTTCTCTCATTTACCAGAGTAAATTTCAACGAATTTTTGTGTATTTTTGCATTTTCATGGTTCTCTCTGTGAGTTACCTGCTCATATCTTTGACACACTTTCTATCATTTTCCTTCATTCTTATTATTTAAGGAGTTAACAATACGTGCGTGTATGTGCTTATGTGTCGCACGTATCTGTATCTAGATATCTTTTGCTAAATAATGCAAAACTTTTTATTGTACCACATGTCTCCAAACTCTTATTACGGTGTCTTGTGTCACATAAAGTATTCTTCCTGAAAACACTGTCACCTGCTTTATTTCTGGGGAAGAATAAGGGGAGAAGAGAAAATATTCAACTGAATTTGAGCGGCAGGTAAATTGGAAGCAATGGAGTCAACAACTTTAGGTCTCTAAGCTTCCTCTGATCCATCAGAGAATGCTGGAACTTCCTTGTTTGGAAATTCAAAAATTTCCCTGGAGGATGGTTCATTTTCAGTGGGTTAAAAGAATAAAGAACCACAACCCCCAATCACCAATTAGGGTTTCCACACAGAAAATAAGTCCAGGTTACTCCTTTCAAATGTGCATTTTCATATTAAGCTGCAGTTACAAATCCTAGATGTTTTCTCTTGACACAGCCCTTCTCCCGCCCCTGACAGGAGCCCCAGGAACCTGCAGAGCATGCGCATCACCAACCAGATGTGAATCCAGCTGTCCCTCCAAACTGGAGTCCGACTGCTGATGGACTGTCCTAGCTCAGCTGCCCCCAGGGCCTGGAAGCAGTAACAGTGCTGTCAGGGAGGGCAGGTGCTAAGGATGCCACCAGTCAGAGAGTTGAATGCTGGGCACTGGGTCCAGGATGACATGCACACCCTGTTCACTGCACAGTGTCTGACCAGCGAGGACAGGAGTGTCTTGGAACAACAGTCTCACTAATGATACCGCATGTCCGTTCTCACACTGATATAAATGGGGTAAATCTTATCCCTATGACAATTGGAATAATGATGAAATTGAGGGTGGTGTCACCATAAACTTTTCATCTTCTTCTGATCCAGTTTTTCCATTATTTACTGTATGGATTTTTTGAGTTAGTTCTTGTCTAGAATATTGCCCTTCATTTTCTAATATTGTGATAATTTTGGTAGGTTTTAATGTACATGGAATTTGTTTAGTAGATAATTTTACCTAAATGAATATCCTGCTGTTCTGACACCATTTATTGGAGAGAACATTGTTTCTACACTGATTTCACATGACACTTTTCACACATTGATTTGAGATTCCATTTCTTTTGAATACTAAATTGCTATATTTGGTGTATTCTTTATTCTGTTTCTCTTTCTGAAACATGTCACACTTTTTAAAATTCCATAGGTTTGTTGATTTTGTAAATCTTATGAGGTAAATTTCTGTACTTTATGTCACATAATACCAAGTGAGTAGGATAAGGAAAGACTTGAGTTAGAAAGACTACTGCAATAGGGAGGATGCTCAGGTCCCAGGACTCTGTGAGTTTGTCACAATCACACAGACAAGGGTTTTCTTTTAAAGGGTAAAGTAGGAGGCAGGCAGAGAAAATCAGAATATTTGGACGGGAAGCTGGAGAAAGAAGAGGAAATGACCAATGAGTTCTGACAGCAAGAGTCTTCTTGTCATCAGCAAATTCCCAGGGGAAACTGAGGGGGGATGGTGGGAGGGAGGGGGAAATGTTCCACTTTTTTTGTTCTTGTTCAGCCTTGAGGGGAAGCAGATTTCTGGGGGCTGGAGGAAAGAGAGAAGCTGATTAAAGTTTCATCAAGACAAAGCAGAGGGTGAGAAGTGCAAAATGTGAAAACTTGGTCACTAATTATTCTTCACAGCTGTGCTGCCTCTCCTTTCACATTGTTTCTTCTGTGCACAGTAAACTTCATAGTTAGTTTACTACGTTCCATGAAAAATGTCTTAGGAATTGATGACTGTGTTGACTGTGGAGATGAATTGACTGTGGAGATGGTTCCTGACCATATTAAGAATCCCCACCCCCCCAGTAAACTCCCTCTTTATGCAGGTTATGATTTCTTTCCGTTTCACTTACAGTTTCTCCTTGAGAGCTTCAGGCATTTCTTGCAGGATTCTTCCCAGGTATTTTTGAAGTTTTTACAAAATTTTAAACAGTTTTTCCTATTGTACTTTAAAATTGGTTTTTGTTTTGATAGAAAACCATTGATTTTGAATGTTGATCTTGCTGTGAGTGTCTTATTGAACTCTCGATATTTGTCATCAAACTCTGAAGTTTTCTTGGTAGACAATTACACAAGCTGCAAATAATGACTGCTTGGTGTTTCTTTAAAGAATCTGTACCTGTTTTTCTTTCTTTTCTCATTGCATTGCTTTGGTGTTGGATGTGGAGAAAGAAGTGCAAACCAATTGAGGTATCAATTTTTAAAGTATTTTGATAGAATATTTAACACACGGACCATGAGGTTGCCTCACAGAAGTCTTGCTTCCAGACCGAAGGTGAAGGCCTAATGGTTACTGGCCAGAACCTGCAGTTTAACAGAAGACAGCAGGTGTCTGTACGTATGGTGCTCTGCAGGCAGAATGAAGTTCAAGCAGCACTGCGGGCAGAGCGCACGTTAGGAGTCAGAGCTGGAAAACGTCATCCCTTAGAGTGAGCCTCTCGGCAACAGCATTCTTGCCTTTACCTGAGAAAGGCACAGTATTTTTAAATTTTTATTTGTTTTTGGTAAGAAGTAAAACGTGAATTCATTCTTGTTGTAAAAATACACTATCTCAAATGCAGAAGAACCAGAAAATGAGTGATAAGACGGCAGCATTAAGCCTTCATATAGCAATAATCACTACAAATGAAAATAGATTGAATTCCCCAATCAAAAGACACAGAGGTGGCAGGATGGATTAGAGAACAAGACCCAACAATATGCTGCCTCCAGGAAGCACATCTCAGCTCCAAAGACAAACACAGGCTCAGAGTGTAGAGACAGAAGAGGATATGCAAGCTAATGAAAAACAAAAGAAAGCAGATGTTGCCATACTTACATCAGACAAAGCAGATTTCAAGAAAAAACAAGTAAAGAGAGACAAACAGGGGCAGTATATGATGATAAAAAGGACAATCCACCAAGAAGCCATGACACTTGTAAATATATATGCACCCAACACGGGAGCACCAAAGTACATAAAGTAACTATTAACAAACCTAAAAGGAGATATTAACCACACCACAATAATAGCAAAGGGCCTCAACACTCCACCAACATCAATGGAAAGATCATCCCAACAAAAAGTCTAAAAGGAAATAGTGGAATTAAATGAAAAGCTAGACCATAGGGACTTAATAGACATATATAGAGCACTCCATCCAAAAACAGCAGAATACACATTATTCTCAAGTGCTCATGGAACAATCTCAAGGATAGACCATATGTTGGGAAACAAGGCAAGCCTCCAGAAATTTAAGAAGATGAACTCATATAGCATCTTTTCTGACCATAATGCTATGAAACTAGAAATCAACTACAAGAAAAAAGCTGAGAAAGGGACGAAGATGTTGAGACTGAACAACATGCTACTGAACAACCAACGGATCAATGAAGAAATCAAAGGGAAAATCAAAAAGCATCTGGAGACAAATGAAAATGAAAGCACACCATAGCAACTCACATGGGATGCAGCAAAAGCAGTCCTAAGAGGGAAACTTACAGCAATACAGGCTCACCTTAACAAGAAAAATCTGAAATAAGCAATCCTACACTACACCTAAAAGAATTAGAAAAAGAAGAGCAAACAAAGCCCAAACTCAGCAGAAGGAGGGAAACAATAAAAATTCGAGCAGAAATAAATTAAATTGAAACAAAAAAGATAGTAGAAAGGAGCAGTGAAACAAATGGCTGGTTATTTGAAAAGATAAACAAAATTGACAACCCCTTAGCCAATCTCACTAACACAAAAAGAGAGAAGGCTCAAGTAAATAGAATTAGAAATGAAAGAGGAGAAATTACAACAGATAATGCAGAAATACAAAAGATTATAAGAGACTATTATGAAAAACTATATGTCAAGAAATTGGACAATCTAGAAGAAATGCATGAATTCTTACACTCTTACAACCCCCAAAACCGAATCAAGAAGAAATAGAGAATCTGAATAGACCAATCACAAGTAAAGAGATTGAAACAGGAATCAAAAACGTCCCAAAGAATAAAAGTCCAGGAACAGACAGCTTCTCTGGAGAATTCTACCAAACATTCAAAGAAGATTTATCACCTATGCTTCTCAAACTATTCCAAAAAATTGATTAAGATGGAACACTTCCTAACACATTCTATGAGGCCAACATCACCCTGATACCAAAGCCAGATAAGGACAACACAAAGAAGGAAAACTACAGGCCAATATCGCTGATGAACTTAGATGCAAAAATCCTCAACAAAATATTGGCAAACCGAATACAGCAATACATTAAAAGGATCATACACCATGATCAAGTGAGATTTATACTGATCAAGGATGCAAGAATGGTTCAACATCCGCAAATCAATAAATGTGATACACCACATTAACAAAATGAGGAACAAAAACCACATGATAAGCTCAATAGATGCAGAGAAGGCATTTGATAAGATCCAATATCCATTTATGATAAAAAAAAAAACCTCTCAACAAAATGGATATAGAAGGAAATTACCTCAACATAATAAAGGCCACATATGACAAACCCACAGCCAACATCATACTCAATGGGGAAAAACCAAAAGCCATCCCTCTGAGAACAGGAACAAGACAAGGGTGCCCACTCTCACCACTCTTATTCAACATAGTACTGGAGGTTTTGGCCAAAGCACTTAGGCAAGACAAAGAAATAAAAGGAATCCAAGTAGGCAATGAAGAATTGAAACTCTCACTGTTTGCAGATGACATGATTTTATATATAGAAAGCCCTGAAGAGTCCAATGAGAAACTATGTGAAATAATTGACAACTGCAGCAAAGTTGCAGGGTACGAAATCAACTTACAAAAATCAGTTGCAGTTCTATACTCCAATAACAAACTAACAGAAAGAGAAGTAAAGAATACAATCCCATTTACAATAACATCAAAAAGAACAAAATGTCTATGAGTAAATTTAACCAAGGAGGTGAAAGGTCTATACAATGAAAACTGTAAGACATTACAGAAAGAAACCAATAATGACATAAAGAAATGGAAAGCTATTCCATGTACATGGATTGGAAGAATAAACACACTTAAAATGTCCATACTACCTAAAGCAATCTACAGATTCAATGAAATCCAAAGCAGAATCCCAATGACATTCTTCACAGAAATAGAACAAAGAATCCAAAAATTCATA
Organism: Equus asinus; assembly: GCF_041296235.1. Taxonomy (NCBI): domain Eukaryota; kingdom Metazoa; phylum Chordata; class Mammalia; order Perissodactyla; family Equidae; genus Equus; species Equus asinus. The sequence goes on along the minus strand of NC_091809.1, from coordinate 27,559,045 downwards.
TGGGGCAAGAGAAGACCCTGAATAGCTAAAGCAATCCTGAGGAAAAAAAGAACAAAGTTGGAGGGATAAAAATCCCTGACTTCAAAATATACTACAAAGCTATAATAATCAAAACAGCTTGGTACTGGTCCAAAAACAGGGACCCAGATCAACGGAACAGAATTGAAAGCCCAGAAGTAAACCCACACGTCTACAGACAGCTAATCTTTGACAAAGGTGCCAAGAACATACAATGGAGAAAGGAAAGTCTCTTCAATAAATGGTGTTGGGGAAACTGGACAGCCACATGCCAAAGAATGAAAGTAGACCATTATCTTTTGCCATACACAAAAATTACTCAAAATGGATCTAAGATTTGAAGGTAAGACCTGAAACCAAAAACTTGTAGAAGAAAATATAGGCAATATACTCTTTCACATCAGTCCGAAAGGGATCTTTTCAAATAGAATGTCTACTCAGACAAGGGAAACAAAAGACATAAACAAGTGGGACTTCATCAGACTAAAGAGCTTCTGCAAGGCAAAGGAAAACAGGGTCTAAACGAAAAGACAATGCACCAACTGGGAGAAAAACTTTGCAAATCACATATCCGACAAGGGGTTATCTCTATAATATATAAAGAACTCACACAACTGAACTACAAAAAACAAAAAACCCGATCGAACAGTGGGCAAAGGATATGAACAGACATTTTTCCAAAGATATACAGATGGCCAATAAACACATGAAAAGATATTCAACATCACTAATCCTCAAGTGTATGCAGGAGAGAAACAGCCAAGGACGGGACCACGGGGCTCGGAGAACTGAGAAAGCTGCCAGCAGCCGATGGCAAGGCAGACATACTCTTTATTCACTCTGGCCGACAGACAGTGGGGGTTGGGGCACAGCTGCTCTTGTGGCCCCTTTTATATGACTACTAGACAAAAGTGGCAGACAGCCAGCAGTGTTGACATGATGCAGGTTACATAAGGTGTTTACATACGTGGTTGGCCCATGTGCTGTCTGCAGGGGACATGATGAGTCACATCTGCCCAGAAGTTGCTGCAGTCTGATTGTCCATAGTACCTCCATTCCCCTTCATGGGAGAAATGCAAATCAAAACTACACTTAGGTATCACGTTACACCTGTTAGAATGGCTATAATCACCAAGACAAAAAATAACAAATGTTGGAGAGTTTATGGAGAAAAGGGAACCCTCATCCACCGCTGGTGGGAATACAAGCTGGTGCAGCCACTATGGAAAACAGTATGGAAATTTCTCAAAAAATTAAAAATACAAGTACCCTATGACCCAGTTATCCCATTACTTGGCATTAACCCAAAGAACTTGAAATCAACAATTCAAACAGACTTATGAACCCCTATGATCACTGCAGCACTATTCACAATGGCCAAGATGTGGAAGCAACCCAAGTGCTCATCGACTGAAGACTAGATAAAGAAGATGTGGTATATATATGGAATGCAATACTACTCAGCCATAATAAAAGGACAAAATTGTCCCATTTGCAAGCACATGGATGCACCTTGAGGGTATTATGTTAAGCCAAATAAGCTGGACAGAAAAGGCAAACACCACATTATTTCACTCATATGTGGAAGATAAACACATGGACAAAGAGAACAGTTCAGTGGTTACCAGGGGCAAGGAGGTTGGGGATGGGTGCAAAGGGTGAAGGGGCACATTATATGGTGACTGACAAATAATATGTACAACTGAAATTTCACAATGTTATAAACTATTATGACCTCAATAAAAAACAATACAATACCTCAAACACCAGAGATATGTTCTAACCCCCCTTAAAGAGATATCCTCAACTATCACAAAATCATAACTTGTTCTGCTAAACGTAGAAATGAGTTTTTAATTATGAAAGTTAAATAAGTGCATAGCCTTGTAAACATTCAAATGGTAATAAGCTTGTAGAATTATCTAGTATTTTACTAAAAACACCCGCCAACTTGACCTCTCTTTGTATCGACATGGAGATTTCTCTGCGTCCACATAGATGGAAGTAGTTCAGGCTTTGTCAGCATTCCTTAAAGTCAAGATAACTTCTCATTTTCCACTTCTGCAATGGTTCATTCAGAGTAACTGGTCTGGAAAATACAAACACGCCAAGAAAAATCTTTAGATTGTCCTCATGATCCAGAGAGAAGAAGCCCCCTCTACATGGGAACGCTTTAATGTGAAAAAAGTATAGTTATCCGCATATGAGTTTATTTCTTTTTGCTTATAAGCAATTTAGAATTTTACTTTTTGTTTTCACATCACAAAAAAGTATATGAATATTATCTTTGTAAATGTCTAAAGCAATGTATGTACTCAGCAAAGTATGAAAAGTACCCCCTACGTCGCATAGCTGAGCCCTGCAACACACAGGCACATGTGAACATGCGTGTTCTCTCTACAAAGGGACTCATGACTCACACTTTGTAATGTACCCAAGCATTTATCTAAATATTAATCTACTTAATTTTATGTATCTATATGTATTTTAAAAACCTATATTAAATATGTGTAAGGTTCTGCAACTAGCATTTTTCACGTGAAAATAGTCCTTTTTATGTCCATATTACTGTAGTCTTTTTTTCACAGCTCCATAGATTTTCCTTCTATAGTTGAACTCTAATTTGTTAAACTGCTCCCTATTAGTAAATTCTGTAGTTCTGAAGGAGGACTTGGAAATTTGAAGTGGGTACATCGTTGATTATTTGACAGACATACGGACGTGATATTGAGGCTGGAGGATGGCAAAGACCCCAGATCAAGGATTTCACTGTTACCCTGATAAGAATTGAGGCCCATGATCTAACACAGATCTCAGGGCTAGAGTGTCCGGGAAGCAGGAGAACTGAACGGTCTAAGGCTGAATTCTCTGTAAGGGGCGGGGAGAGGGTGAGTCCGTGTACACCCATAACTTACTGCTCCCGCTCCACCCAGAGCATCATGGCCCCCACACTGAGCTGAGATCTGTGGCTCCCTGCAGTCGCACCGTAAGGCCTGGGGAGGCTGGGACCACAGAGCTTCCTGTGTTCCCAAAATACTGCTCTTCATGAGAAATTTTAGCACTTTTTTTTTCTGCATTTCTCTTTGATCTTTATGTGAAAACAAAAAATGGGTAATTATGGAGAAAACTTGACTATTCTTCCAAACACCCAGAAGACACCTCTTCTTTTTACACTCTATTTATTAAGTACACAGACACTGTGTGCTTACGTTGTAATTTGAAATAGCAGGATGAGAGGCACTCACAACTATGCACTGGGGGGCTTTGGGGAGAAGAAGAAGAAAAAAAGATTGGCAACAGTTGTTAGCTCACGTGCCAATCTTTAACAAAAAAAAATTTTAGATAACCATCCACAAATTAGAGATTCTGCCAAATTTCTTCTTGAACCCTGCCTCGATCCTACTCCCCTCAGCAGAAATCCTTTATGAATAGGATGCGTGTTCTTCCTTAAAAACTCAAGGAAGAACTTATAACCTTTTGACCACATCAGTAATAACATATTCTTGTTGAAACATCTCAGACATTACAGAAGTTGTCATACCCTTTAATCAGTGTCCCCAAACTTAGGCTCCTTACTTTGCACCTGTAAAAAGATATGATGTTTTACTATTTATAAGAATTAACTCAACAGTACTATGCAGACTGTATTTCAAGTTGCTTTTTTATGCTCAACTATGTATATTGTAGCTCATTTCATGTCAGTATAGAAGCTGTGCTATAGACAGATGTATTTTATTCTTTCTCATTATGACAGATATACCCCCATTTACTTTGTCATTCCTGATTCATGGATGCCTGCGTATTTAAGAAAAGTTAACAGTCATTTTTAATTAGAGAACAAGAATAGCGGTGATTGAAATGCAAAACCAACTCTACACAGCGCTGGTGTTTTCCATCTGGCAAAGCGTCCTTCCCCCCAAACACAGGCCCTTCAGTTCTCTGCAGGCACACTTGCCGCACAAGACTTTCCCAACTTTGCCAAGCACTGAGGCCAGATTTCAGGATAGAATACTGAATTTAGAGTCCTCTGAAAACTAAAAAAAGTACTTTTAATTTGGAAATGCACATTTTTACTCCCTAATAGATATTTGTAATTACTAACATTTAAGTAACATGAATGGCTATTGCTGTGCACTCTTAAATGCCATAAAAAGGCTTTTGTCTTTGTACTGGGTTACGGTCCTTTGGGAAGATTCTCCCAGCTCACTGGTGAGCTCAGAAGCAAAGTGTGAGAGTGACCGCGTTGGTGTAGTAGTTTCCGGGGCACCTGAGAGGACAGGAGAACAAGTGGGCAGCCTCTAGAGAAGATTTGAGCCTCAGCCAAATTGCTCTATTTTTAGAAATCTTAACTTTTTAGAGATGTTTTAGGTTCACAGCAAAATTGAGGAAGGTACAGAGATTTCCCACGTGCCCCCTGCCCCCACACATGCATGGCCTTGTCCACATCCCTCACCAGACGGGTACCCCAGTTACAATGGAGGCACCTCCATTGACACGTCACAATCACCAAGGTCTCTGGTCCACATCAGGGTTCACTCTAGTGTTGTCCATTCTACTGCTTGCATCTCTTCCGCTCTTTCCCTTTGGCACATATCCTGCAAAATCCTTCCTGTAAATATTTTTCTATGGACATGGGAGCGTTTCTCCAAGGGAGATTAAAAGAAGTGGGCTTTCTGGGCCCCAGGGTGTCTGCATCTTAAATTTTCATAGTTAGTACCGAATTGCAACATACAGTGTCTATATCAATTTACCCTTGTACCATATGGGACTATCCATTCCACCACGGCCTAACCAATATGGCATGCTATCCAACCCTGTAGATTTTTACAGTATGATGCTTGACAGTATCAATTCCTCATATTAACCTCACTTTCCTTGATTACTACATATTTATTAGAACTTTTCTTTTTCTGTTAATTTCCTCTACATTTCTTATCTAACATTTTGTTAGGCTTTTAATTATTGAATTTTAGAAGTTCTTTGTACGTCATAGATATTAATCTTTTATTAACATTGCAAATATTTCATCTTGTCTTCAGGCTTTGTTAATGGTGTAGTTTATCATCCAGACACTTCTATTTCAGTAGTAAGGCTTCTCAATTTTTTTCTATGCCTGTGGATTTTCATTGTTGATTGAAACGATGTTATTAATGAAATTTTAAATTGTGACTTCTGTTTGCTTTTGAAATGTCCCATATCTTCATACATGTTGTCCACCTTTTTGGGTCGAACGGGGTTTCTCAACCTTGAGGGTAACAGAAGAGAACGTGAAATTTCCTGTTAAAAGCTACTTTCTCTTTACGCTTTATTTGTTGCTGTAGAAACTTTCCAGTTTCTAAGGGAGAAAGGAAAACACCTGTTTTTAGCATCTCTAACGTAAAGGAATTAGAGCATAGTTTTTCAAGCTCAGCAGTATTGATCCTTAGGGGCCGGGTAACTCTTTGTGGCCAAGGCTGTCCTGTGCATTGTAGACTGTTGGGCAGAATCCTTTGCCCTCACTCACTAAATGCCAGTAGGCGCCCCTCCAGCTGAGAAACCAAAGATGTCTCCAGAAATTGCACCCTGGGGCAAAACCGTGCCCCTGGTGAGAACGACTACGCTAGAGCCTTTAACACATTAATCTTAGTTATTTAAAATTTCCTGTTTGTTAGTCTATCCTTAATTTCGGTTCTTTTGATTTCTCCATAGGTTGGTTTTTCTTGCTTTTGCTTGTGTTTCATAACTTTTGATTGAATGCTGGACAATGTGTGTAGACAGTAGTGTGTGGGAGGGCCGATAGCTAGTGTATTAAGTTAAGAATATGCATTGTGACCTGCTGAATGAGCAGGCATGAGCCACCCACTTGGGTCAGTGGATGGCACCCTCAGCATCCAAGCTCCCGCTCTGAGGAAGTGAAAACCCAGCGTTGTCCTGACTGAAGGTGCAGTTTCCACACACTCACATAATAAAGGCAGTAAAGTAACAAGATTTGTAACTTACAGGTCCCAGGACTGGAGGGTGTGTGTGCAATGATCAAGGGAAGGACAGTCCTCTGGCCCAGCTCATGAGGGAGCAGGAGGTAGAGAGCAGGGTAGAAAGCAGCTATCGCTTATGGGGTGCTTGGGGAAGACATGACTAACTTTTCATGGGCTCGACTCTAAGTGGTTATTTTAAAAGCTGACCCAGGGGAAAAAAAAAAAAAAAAAAAGCAGGAACTTGTGGCAGAAATCCTAAGCTTAGGGCATTATCTAAATGTCCAGACTCTGGGTGTGGGCAGGGTTGTCATGCTATAAAATGGCTTGGCAGCAACTCAAAATACCTGTTTCTCATCACAAGTAGACACTGAGGGATTTATTATTTATTACTGGAAGTGGACACGCTCTTCTTCTGCTAGGATGCCGGAGTCCCGCCCTGGCTGAGTCCAGGTTCCTGAGGGATGGACGGCGTGGGCGCAATGAGGGGAAAATAAAGGGGACGTGAGACTTGGGTTGGTGTGAGCAAGTCCAACTTTACTGTGCACAAGTGTCGTTTTTATATTTTTCAGGATTAGTACAGAAATAGCTCTACAAATATTCTCAGAAAGATAAGGAAGTAAAAAACGAGCACAAGAATATTTATTAGCATTCTATTCCATAGAGCATAAGGTTAATGGTAGTCTTCTCCACAATTAACTAGTGTTTGTTGTCTCTAAGCTAAAAGAAATAGGTACCTAGACATCTGTCATAATTCATGGTAAAGTTAAATCAAAGAGAGAAGGTCCAGGCCTCCGGACAGGACAGCATTCCGTCTGGTTACATCCTGGGGGAGCCATCCCTGCCTCCCTCAATCATTTATGCCATTAATGTAGATGGTTAATGGGAACAAAAGGCAACTCCAGGGTATCTTATCCCCAGGGCTATTTGCATTCTCAGCGGGCAGTTAAACATCTTTACATTCCCGCGCCCTTTAGGGAGTGAAAGCATTCCTTTGTCTTTTAGATTGTAGAGCTAACAGTCCCTTAAGCACACTGCCCGGAGAAAATATCATTTTGTTAGTAAAGTAAAGGCCTGAAAAGCTAAGCTAAACTATATATCTTCAAGAATAAAAAACAGAAATAAGTATAGACATAACCTTGATAGAAAGCATGCATATAATTCAGAAAATATCAGGGGTGTCGGCCAGCCATTCTTCACCAAGGGGCATCCCTGCACCCCTCAGCCCTTCTAGTCATCAATTATTTATTATTTATTGCTTTTAGGAGAAAACCTCTATAACATTTTAACAGAAAGCAGAAGGTCAAGAATAATATATAGATACTTCTTGATCATCCAATTAACCAGCAAACTTAGAAGGACGATGCACATATTTTTAGACAAAGAACTGGAGGGAGAAGGAAACATTAACCAGATGGAGGCCATAAACCTAATTCGACACCTTATCTGGGCAGGATTCCTTTCTGCTTGTCTCAAAAGGGACTGTGTGCTCCTCCATTAATTAACTGAAAAATATCTTGAAAGTTACCTGCAGGTGGTCACATTCTCTTACTATATCTAATTTTCCCGGGGGGTAGTGCATCCCAAGCAGCCACCCAAAGGAGTGAAAACTGGAGGTTAAGAAAGGAAAAGGAATGAAGGGCAATTAGAAGCAGCACAGGTTTCAGAACTATGTGAGGGGCCGGCCGGTTATTCTTCACCAAGGGGCGACCCTGCACCCCTCGGCGTTAATTGGCTGGACGCTGTCAAACAGCCGATCAAATGATGTAGCCACGGCTCCCGGCACTAGGATGCTTTTGAGGGGGCTTGAGTCTATCCCGTCAGGAGGCATTGCGCCCTGGGTTTCAGTTTATTCTGGCGTTACCTTGTGATCTTGTGCTTTTGGTGGCGGCTGTTTTGCCAGAGGGTTTTCCTCACTGCTCCACCTTCAGCTGTGTAGACCCGCCCAGCGTGGCTGCATCTCAGAGAGGGTCTCTGCACGTTCCTGCCACTCCCTCAGAGATTCTACACTCGCACGATTGCCCACCTTGGCCCTGGTCAATTCATTAAAAAGTGAAGGTGAATTCTTCTTAACCGTTTGTGTGGCACCCAGATCCCTGCCATTTGTGCTCTGCCACAGGTGAGCCGGTGCCCTGACAGTCTCTGCTGCACGAGCCTGTCTTCACTTAGATTTTAGACTCTTTTTGTTTTCCTGTGACCTCAGCTCTCTTATGGGTTCAAGAGAATGAATGATTTTGTAGTTTATATGGATTTTTCTTCTTCTTAAGTTGGGAGTGATACTCATTTCCATTTTCTATTTCCTAAGAGATCTCCTGTATTTTCTTCTAATATTTAAAAAATTTTATTTTCAACTTTTAGATTTTAAATCCATCACCATATAGCCATGAAAATTCATAATTTTATGACATATCATTTCCCAAAATTAGTTTTCTGCAGAAGAAAAAGCATTTGATTTGGACATCAGGAATTTATGAGTGGATATCTTTAATAAGGTAATAACTAAATATATGTAGTCACTTTTCTTACACTTCACAATTTTTAAGCATAGAAAGAATCTGAAAGGGTGATATAAGAGACTGTCCTCTGGATTCAGCATTATTAGCATGGTGCTACATTGAGAAGTCTTTTTAGTTCTATATACAAACATACATGTTCTTGCTAAAACATTTGATGGTCACTGGCAGACATCATGATGCTCCATTCTTCAATATTTCTTCAACAAATGTTGAAGATTTCAAAGAATATTCTCCAGATAACCATAATATGATTATTACACCCAAGAAAATTAACAATTTTTAACTTTTAATATCTGATACATATTCAAATTATCCCAATTGCCTCCAAAACACCTTTTAAAGCTGTATATCTGAACCAGAGTCCCTCTAAAATTGACACTGAATTTGATTGTATTGTCGCTTCTGTCTCTTAATTTCAAGCAGCCTCTAGTCATTTTAAAAATGATATTGACTTTAGAAGAACCCAAGCCAATGGCTTGTTGAATGCCTCACATTCTCAATTTGCCTGATTGCTTCCTTTTGATGTCATTTAACCTGTTCTTCTGTCCCCTGTATTCCATGTATATTGAAAGTTAGATCTGGAGGAACAGGTGTTGGCAAGGTTGACTATAAAGGGCCAGGTGGTATATATTTTCAGCTTGTCATTCTTACAGTCTCTGTCATAGCTGCTCAACTCTGACACTGTAGCGTGAGAGCAGCCATAGACAATACATCCATGAATGGGTGTGGCTGTGCTCCAATAAACCTTTATTCACAAGAGCAGGCGGCTGCCTGCTCTTGTCCTGCATGCTACAGTTTGTCCACCCTTGGTCTGAAGGCTGGATTAGGTTTAGGTTAGACTGATTTGTCAAAATTCTTTATTCACCACAAATGGGATGCTGTAACTTCATGTCTTCTCAGGAGATACCTGATGTCAGGTTTCCCATAGTGGTGATGTTGAGCCTGATCATTAAGTTCACATGGTGACTGGCAGATCTCCACGCTGTAAACGTGCACCTTGGCCCTTGTGATGAACCAGTAATCTGAGGGGTTCTTGGTCACTGTGGGACCAGCCTGTCCTCCAGCAGCCTTTCACCCCGTGCTTTTAGTGGCCTTTTACTGGATATTGAAAAAAACATGATATTCTCATTTTATCATATTTTCCACATTTATTGTTTGACATTTTAGGTGTCACTATGGGCTCATGGATATTTTTATTTCATATGTTGTATTTATTTACAGTAATTTTCCTTAATGTTCAAATTGATGCAGATTTGGTCAGTGGGGCCCACAGGGAATTTCCTGTAGGTGTAACAGCTCTGGATTTGGATCTTGCCTAGACTGCATGCTGAGGATGAAATAATATGTTATAGATAAATACAACTTATGAACTGTGCAGTAGCGATATACACCTTTTCCTACTGGTCAGTTTATAAAATAAAAGGATGTAGAGACTATTCACAAGATTCTGATTTTTCTCTAACTGAAAAAACTTCTTTTTTACCCGTAAGCTCTGTGAAATTAGGAACGGAATCTGTCTTGATCTGTGTGCAGCACATGGTGAGTAAAAAATACATTTTTAATGAATAAATTAGAAAGCCCTAGAGATGGAGAGTGAAGAAGTCGAGGCCGGTCGGCAGGGAGACAACCTGTCCCCGTTTGCCTGTCACTGAGGTGTTTCATGGGGATTCACCGTTTATCCGCATGAAAGTATCTGACTGAGCGTGACTTTCCTCTCTGATGCTATTTTGAGAAAGTCCTTTGAGGCTGGCTTTCCTTGTTATATATCTTCAAATTGAGGAAGAATCTTTGCAGCAAAAGAGGTTGGAGCAGAGGGGGTTAATCCAAGGCAGCTGGGGAATTGGGTCGTAGCTCAGTGACTCTGCTGGGAGCGAGATCAGCTGTATGGACGAGAAAACCCAAATCCTCCAGCAACTGAATGTCAAACCATTTCCTGCATATGTGCTCCCATAATGGCACCATGAAGAGTAACCGGTAACAAACATGAAAAGTATTTTTAACACTTTGTCCAAAGGATGAAGTTCAGAATTTTCCAGGATACAAGATTTTCTGCTTAGCTCTTAATTTAATCCTCCTGAGAATGAAGGTTTAAAAATGATACTGTGTGAAAAAGTACAAAACTGGTACACTAAAACTATAAAACATCATCTAAAGAAGTCAAAGACGACCTAAAGAAATGGAATGACATCCCATGTTCATAGAGTAGAAGACAATGTAAGTAAGATGGCAGCACCCTCAAATAGATCTCCAGCACCCTCAAATAGATCTCCAGATTCAACACGATATCTTGGTTATACCTTACCAATATCTTGGTTACATCTTTCTCACCCAGGAGATCTGGGGCCTCAGAGCAGGGCACCGTCATGTTGGGGTCTGTCTCCTCCCAGACCAAAGCTTCCCCAGGCCTCTATGGGGAAGGGGTGCCTCGACCTTGCCTCCTCTGGGTCCTGCCCCTACCTGGACGGTGTCCTGAGCCGAGGCTGGCTCGAAGTCTCTGCCCAGATCCTGGACTTTTTCAAAGAAGCAGGAGACACTGCAGGGGAGGGAGATGAGGAGGTCAGGTCACTCGAGGGTGGGTGGCGAGCTTCGGGAAAACAGGCGGACAGGGTGGGCTGCATGGGGGGATTAATGCCTCCTGGTCCCTGCTGGGGCCACTCACCTCGCTCTTCATTCCAGGGGGCGGAGTCCACGTGGGGAAGGACATCTCTGTAGGAGACAGAATGGCGGTTCCTTAGGTGTGAGATGGTCAGTGTGGTGTTGGGGGTGGGGTTTGGGGCCGGGTCAGAACAGGTACCTTCACACACGGTGGTCATTTGCTTATTCAGGAATTCAGGTTTGGGCACGCACCCTTGGCAGCTGTGGCATGTGTCGGAGCCCACAATGTTGACGCAGACAGTGGAGTTGTGGCATTGATGCCACTGGGACCTGCACTCGTCCTCATCTGAGAACACAAATATGGGGGTCAGGCCCCTCTCCTCTCCATGTCCCACCCCCTTCTTCCCATACTAATATGCCCCTTCTTGGCTGGAGGTGATGCCACCTGGCAACCGCTCTCCCTGAACAGTGGATGCAGAGGTTATGGGAAGTGTGCAGAGGCCTGAGACACAGCACACAAGCCCCGTATGGATGTAGAGGTTGTGAAATAGTGAAATACCCTCATCTCAGTTAGTGATTAGCTGCTGCCTGGGGTCCCTAACAAGCGCCCCCCACACCACTGCAGCTCCTTCCCCGTACCCCCAGGTCGTTTCACATCTAGCCTCAAGAGAACTAACGGGTGGCAGAGCAGGGCCCCTCAGCCTTCGTTCTGCTCAATTCAACACGTGATCAGACATTCTGACTGTGCGTCTGAGGACGTTCTTGAGGGGGAACTCCCACACTCATCTCCACTCTGGAGCAGAGAGGAAATGGAGCCCACCCAGTCTGCCTGGAAGGCCAGGAAGGGCTGGGACGGAAGCCCAGCGCCTGGTCCTGAAGCCTGAGGCCATGAAACGACCACTGCCCTGTGTCCTGAGTCCCCGGACAAAGTGCCTCCGGGCTGAGGGCTCCAGATGCCCCACAGTCTCTGATGTGCCCCCACCACCCTCAAGCCCTGTACCTTTACAACCACCATGGGATTGCCAGGACCTCTCAGGTGGAGACACGGACCTGGGGTAACAGCAACAGACTCAGAACACCATGAGGATGCAGACTGCAGTCAGGAATGGAGGGCGCCAGCTGCCGGCTGGGGACCAGAGAACAAGGAGGGGAGGATGACCACTGTCAGAAGAGGAAGAGCTCAGGAAACTGGGCCTTTGGGGAAGAAGAAACAGTGTTTCTGATCCCCCGAGGAAGACCATTTCTGAGGCCCACTCACAGACTGTGTCCCCCACTTCCCCTCACTGGTGAAGGAACGCAGACCCTGCACTCCCAGTTCCCATCACTAATGGGGCTGGCTGGGCAGGGTCACCTCCAGGGCTCAAGGGCTGTGGCTCTCAGTGGCAACAGCAGCACAGAGCACCCGGGGGCAGAAACAGCCATGGCAGAAAGGAGAGTCAAGCTCTAAATCCCACCCGTGTCCGCATGGCCACCGCCTCCCCACTCGGTGGCTCTGGTCTACAGCCCGCCACCTTCCAGCCGGGGCCGGGGGGCCCTCACACAAACTCCTGCATTGTGCATGTAGTCGTGGGCTCAGCCTCTCCCTCCATCTCCTGGGGCTCCCGAGGAATCAGTCACCGACAGCCACAGTCCTCGTGGAACCTCAGGTGCTACAGGAGAGGGCACAGAATATACACGCACAGCTGATGGCAGGGAGACAGCAACTCCAATGTCTCCCAAAGGAGGGGGCAAGTCTTAAAGGAGCAAGTCCTCAGATCAGTGTGCCTTTGCCCAGACCCAGACAATGGCAGAAATCTGCTTTCTCTTCGAGGGTTTCTCCCCAGGATTCTGCGTCTCCCTGCCCCAGGACATCAAGTGGAAAGGGGGTTTTAGAGTCAGACAGCCCAAGATTTGAGTCCCAGCGCCTCCCCTTCTGACTCGACTTTAGATGAGTTGCTCTACCTTTTGGAATCTCAGTGTGTACAACTGTAAAATGAGTATAATAAAAGTGAAAACAGACTGCCGTTATTAGACAAGGATGCTGCCGAGACTGAGATGTTAAATGAAAGTGCCAGCTAAAAGGAAAAGGAAAAACCAGTCCTTCCCCTTTTTCTCTACAACTGTTTCCTGACCAGAGACAAACCATGAGTCACACTCACGGACCGGCCGTCAAGGACTGTGTTGGCCAGGCTCTCCCAAGGACCAGGTCCCTTCCTTTTTCCTGGTTCTCACTCTGCGCAGGATGCTCCTGCCCTCCCCTGCGAGGCACCACACGATGTCCCAGTGGGGGTTTCACAGCAAGGCTGCCTGAGTTCAGCCTCTGACTTGGACACTTCTTAAGTGTTACATCAGGCAAGTCTCAGTTTCCTGATCTGCAAAATGGGAATTTTAAGAGCCTCTACTCATAAGGTGAGTCCATGACAGTAGACGTAGAGAGGAGGACCTGGCACACAGTGAGTAAATGTTAGGCTTTTGTTATACCCTGTCTGAGTCCTTTTATTATCAAACACAACAGTGCAGCTCCAATAAATTATCCTCATTATTACTCTTCTCTTGTGGAACTTTACTATTTTATTCACAAAGTAGTATATATTCATTATTTTAAAATTAGGGGAAAAATGAGTAAATATGAAAGGAAATAACCTTAATCCCACATCTAAGATCCCTGAAACTCACAAACCTACTCAAGATTGATCATTCCTTAAAAATATTCCTAAGAGCCAGTAGGATGAGGATGTGGTGCCCAGGGTCAGAAGCAGAAGATGAATCCATTTTTTAATCACATAACTTGGTGCTTGGTGGTGATCCGGGCACAGAGCTCATTGCCCTACATCTGTGGTGGGCACACACACTACGAAACATCTTGAGAGCACGGATCGACAGCAAATATTCATTTATAGGTTATATATTTGTAGTGTCAATCCATATATGGGAAATTAGTAATATCTCATTTATTAATTTTTAGATCAAAATAAATTTAAATAGAAGTTATAACAATTTCTTCCTGTACCCTCATGAGTTGACTTGCATGACCCCTGAGGTGGGAGCACCACACTTTGAAAGCCACTGCCCCAAACAGCTCCAAAACCTCTAAGCTGCTGCCTTCTCAGTGATGCTTGCCTCCTGGTCATTGTGCTCTGCATCGTCCCCTCTCACTGGAGTGGGCAGGACCCAGTGACTCACTTCCGACCAACAGAATATGGCAAAAAATGATGGGATGTCATCCCTGAGACCAGGTTACAAGAAGGTAGCCTCCATCCTCTTTGCTCCCTCACCCACTCTGAGGGAAGTCAGCTTTCCCACAGAGAGGCCCGTGTGGCAAGAACTGGTGGGGAGTGACATCAGCGTCATGCTGGAGTGAGCTCACCCAGGACTCTCTCCCCTCCAACATACAACAAGAAGGAGCAACCATATTCCAACAGAAAATATCCTAATAGCACAGGACTCCTTGGAGACCCACAGCAGCCAAAGCACGGAGGGCAGAGAGGCTGGAGCCCCCCTCGGAGGAGCTGGAACGGGGTAAGAGAGAACTTTGCTCCCTCCCCTGGAGACTGGGATCACTGCCACAGGAAGCTCAGAGAGGGACGGAGTGGTAGAGGGGCCTCGCATCCTGGGATCACCCAGGACTCCCTGGTGCCCTTGCAGCCTAGAGGGAAGCCCTCTAATGGGGTGAAAGCTTTCACATGGGGTGACCTCACCAAGCCAAGATCCCAGGAGACCAGATAGTGAGAGCTGATCGGGAAACTGGGTCTGCATGCAGGAGAAAGCGCCCTTCCCCTGACCCGAACCCACTGGCCCATCTCTGCTGAAGGCAGAGGGCTCAGTTATGTGGCTCCTGACCCCCATCCAGTGGCAATAGGCTGTAACTGCAACTGAATAACATCACAATGGGGAAAACACGTAGTTTCAGCATCAAGCAGTTCATCAAAACTCCAGACCGGAGGGAAAACAATAAATACCCAGAATTCTGTCCTGAGGACTCAGAAATAAGTAAACTAAATGACAATGAATTCAGAATAGCTATCATCAAAAAACTCAATGAGGTAACAGAGAATATAGAGAAACAATTCAACCAGTTCAGGAGCTACTTCACAAAAGAGATTGAAACTATAAAGAAGAATCAATCAAAATACTAGAGATGAAAGAGATAAAACAAAATACAGATTCCATGAATACTCGTGTGGACCCCATAGAGGAGCAAATCAGCATAATCGAAGATAGACATGTTGAATTGCTCCAGACAGAGGAGGAGAGAGAACTAAGACTAAAAATAAGTGAAGAAAGCTTTGGAGAAATATCCGACTCAGTGAGGAAATGCAACATAAGAATACAGGTATCCAAGAAGGAGAAGAGAAGGAGAATGGAGCAGAAAACATGCTCAAAGAAATAATAGCAGAGAACTTCCCAAATCTAGGGAAAGAGAGGGAAATGTGTGTGAAGGAAGCTTCCAGATCTCCTAGACTTGTCAATGTAAAAAGACCTACTGCAAGGCATATAGTAGTAAAACTGGCAAAAATGAATGGCAAAGAAAGAATACTCAGGGCAGCAAGGCAGAAGAAAATAACCTACAAAGGAACCCCCTATCAGACTTCCAGCAGATTTCTCTGCAGAAACCTTAGAAGCTAGGAGAGCATAGAATGACATATTCAAATCTTTAAAAGATAAAAATCTCCAACCAAGAATACTCTATCCAGCAAAAATATCCTTCAGATATGAGGGAGAAATTAATCTTCCCCAGACAAACAAAAGCTAAGGGACTTCATAGCCACGAGACCCCCCTCTGCAAGAAATCCTCAAGAAGGCCCTCATACCTGAAAAAAAGGGAGAAACGGGTCACAAAACACAGAGTAAAGAGACAAATAGAATCAGAATACAATAGCAAATATTCAACTATAGCATTAGGATAAAGGGAAGGAAAACAACAAAAACAAAGATGATCTTGTCACTTTCACCACAAACTCACTACACAGGTTGGAATTGGAATGAGATATGAGAATAATAACTTAGGAGGGGAGGAGGAAAGGGACAGAATCAGTTTAGACTAAGGAAATAAGAGGCCATCAGAAAATGGACAATGTTATGCACAAGATTCTGAATACAAACTTCAGGGTAGCCACTAAACAAAAAAGCAGAACAGAGACACAAAAAATAAATAAGGAAAAATCTAAGCAACCCAGCATAAGGAACTTCAGAAATCAATGGGTAGACCAAAACACATAGGACGAGAAACGAAGGAAATGCAGGAAAACCAGAAAACGAGCGACAGAATGACAGCATTAAACTCTCATACATCAATAATCACCCTCAATGTAAACAGATTGAACTCTCCAATAAAAAGACACAGAGTGGCAAGATGGATTAAAGAACAAGATCCAATAATTTTTGCTTCCAGGAAACACATCTCCGCTCCAATGACAAATACAGGCATGAGCCTATGAGGGGGTGGAAGACGATACTCCAAGCTAATGGCAAACAAAAGAAAGCAGGTGTCACAATACTCATATCAGACAAAGTAGACTTCAAGGTAAGGCAGGTAAAGAGAGACAAAGAGGGGCAGTACATAATGATCAAAGGGACACTCCATCAAGAAGAAATAACGCTTATAAATATCTATGGATCCAACACAGGAGCACCAAAGTTCATAAAGCAACTATTAACAAACCTAAAAGAAGATATCAAAAATGACACAATAATAGTAGGGGACCTCAACACCCTACTCACATCATTGGATAGATCATCCAGAC
The DNA here is from genome assembly GCF_041296235.1 of Equus asinus. NCBI lineage: Eukaryota > Metazoa > Chordata > Mammalia > Perissodactyla > Equidae > Equus > Equus asinus. The sequence continues at coordinate 27,542,242 of NC_091809.1, read as the reverse complement.
AGAAAATCAACAAGGAAACAGTGGAACTAACAAAAAGCTAAACCAGTTGGACTTAATAGCCACATATGGAACACTCCATCCAAAAACATCAGAATACATGTTCTTCTCAAATGTGCATGGAACATTCTCAAAGATAGACCATATGTTGGGAAACAAGGCAAGCCTCTATAAATTTTAAAAACTTGAAATAACAACGAGCATCTTCTCTGACCATAATGCTATAAAGCTAGAAATTAATTACAAGAAAAAAGCTGGGAAAGGGACAAAGATATGTAGACTAAACAATATACTATTGAACAAGCAATGGATCAGTGAAGAAATTAAAGAAGAAATCAAAAAATATCTGGAGACAAATGAAAATGATAACATGCCATACCAACATATGAGGGATACAGCAAAAGCTGTATTAAGAGGGAAATTCAACACAATACAAGCACATCTTAACAAACAAGAAAAATCCCAAATCAGCAATCTTAAACTACACCTAACTGAATTAGAGAAAGAAGAATAAACAAAGCCCAAAGTCAGCAAAAGGAGAGAAATAATAAAAATCAGAGCAGAAATAAATGCTATTGAAACAAAAAAGGCAGTAGAAAGGATCAATGAAACAAAGAGCTGGTTCTTTGAGAAGATAAATAGAATTGACAAACCCCTAGCCAGACTTACAAAGAAAAAAAGGGAGAAAGCTCAAATAAACAAAATCAGAAATTAAAGAGGAGAAATAACAACAGACACTATAGAAATACAACAGATTATAAGAGAATACTATGAAAAACTATATGCTGACAAAATGGATAACCTAGAGGAAATGGATAAATTCTTATACTCTTACAACCTCCCTCCCAAAGCTTAGTCAAGAAGAACCAGGCAATCTGAACAGACCAATCACAAGGAAAGAGATTGAAACAGCAACCAAAAGCATCCCAAAGAATAAAACCCCAGGACCAGATGGCTTTCCTGGGAAATTCTACCAAACTTTCAGAGAGGATTTGACATCTATCCTTTTCAAGCTATTCCAAAAAATTAGGGAGGATGGAACACTTCCTAACACATCTGATACCAACACCTGACAAGGACAGCATGAAACAAGAGAACTACAGGCCAATATCGCTGATGAACATAGATGCAAAAATTCTCAACAGAATTTTGGCAACCCGAATACAGCAATTCATCAAAAGGATCATACATCATGATCAAGTGGAATTCATACCAGGGACACATGGATGGTTCAACATCCACAAATCAATCAATGTGATACACCACATCAACAAACTGAGGAATAAAAACCACATGATCATCTCAATAGATGCAGAGAAAGCATTTGACAAGATCCAACAGCCATTTATGATAAAAACTCTTAACAAAATGGGGATAGAAGAAAATTACTTCAACACAATAAAGGCCATATATGACAAACCCACAGCCAACATCATACTCAATGGGCAAAAACTGAGCGCCATTCCCTTGAGAACAGGAAGGAGACAAGGATGCCCTCTATCACCACTCTTATTCAACATAGTACTGAAGGTCCTGGCCAGAGCAATCAGGCAACAGAAAGGAGTAAAAGGAATCCAAATGGGGGGAAGAAGTGAAACTCTCGCTGTTTGCAGATGACATGATCCTACATATACAAAATCCCAAAGAATCCATTGGAAAACTATTAGAAATAATCAACAACTACAGCAAAGTTGCAGGGTATAAAATCAACATACATAAATCAGTAGCATTTCTATACTCCAAGAACGAACTAACAGAAAAAGACCTCAAGAACACAATACCATTCACAATTAAAACAAAAAGAATAAAATACCTCGGGATGAATTTAACTAAGGAAGTGAAAGACCTATACAATGAAAATTACAAGGCCTTTCTGAAAGAAATGGATGATGACATAAAGAGATGGAAAGACATTCCATGTACTTGGATTGGAAGAATAAACATAGTTAAAATGTCCATTCTACCTAAAGCAATCTACAGATTCAACACAATCCCAATCAGAATCCCAATGACATTCTTTACAGAATTAGAACAAAGAATCCTAAAATTCATATGGGGCAGCAAAATACCCCAATTGCTAAAGCAATCCTGAGAAAAAAGAACACAGCTGGAGCCATCACAATCCCTGACTTCAAAACATACTACAAAGCTACAGTAATCAAAACAGCATGGTACTGGTACAGAAACAGGTGCAGAGATCAATGGAACAGAATTGAAAGCCCAGAAATAAAACCACACATCTATGGACAGCTAATCTTCGACAAAGGAGCTGAGGGCATACAATGGAGAAAAGAAAGTCTTTTCAACAAATGGTGCTGGGAAAACTGGAAAGCCATATGTAGAAGAATGAAAATTGACCATTCTTTTTCACCATTCACCAAAATAAACTCAAAATGGATCAAAGACCTAAGCGTGGGACCTGAAACCATAAGGCTTCTGGAAGAAAACGTAGGCAGTACACTCTTTGACATCGGTATTAAAAGGATCTTTTCGGACACCATGCCTTCTCAGAGAAGGGAAACAATAGAAAGAATAAACAAATGGGACTTCATCAGATTAAAGAGCTTCTTCAAGGCAAATGAAAACAGGATTGAAACAAAAAAACAACCCACTAACTGGGAAAAAATATTTGCAAGTCATATATCTGACAAAGGCTTAATATCCATAATATATAAAGAACTCTCGCAACTCAACAACAAAACATCAAACAACCCAATCAAAAAATGGGCTGGAGACATGAACAGACATTTCTCCAAAGAAGATATACTGATAGCCAATAGGCACATGAAAAGATGCTCATCATCGCTGATCATCAGGGAAATGCAAATCAAAACTACACTAAGATATCACCTTACACCCATTAGAATGACAAAAATATCTAAAACTAATAGCAACAAATGTTGGAGAGGTTGCGGAGAAAAAGGAACCCTCATACACTGCTGGTGGGAATGCAAACTGGTGCAGCCACTATGGAAAACAGTATGGAGATTCCTCAAAAAACTAAAAATAGAACTACCATACGATCCAGCCATCCCACTACTGGGTATTTATCCAAAGAGCTTGAAGTCAGCAATCCCAAAAGTCCTGTGCACCCCAATGTTTATTGCAGCACTGTTTACAACAGCCAAGACGTGGAAGCAACCTAAGTGTCCAGCAACAGACGAATGGATAAAGAAGATGTGGTACATATATACAATGGAATACTACTCAGTCATAAAAAAGGACAAAATCGTCCCATTCACAACATGGATGGACCTTGAGGGAATTATGTTAAGTGAAATAAGCCAGACAAAGAAAGACAATCTCTGTATGACTCCACTCATATGAGGAAGTTAAACATGCAGACAAAGAGAACAGATTAGTGGCTACCAGGGGAAAGGGAGGGGGTGGGGGGTGGGCACAAAGGGTGAAGGGGTGCACCTACAACACGACTGACAGACAATAATGTACAACCAAAATTTCACAAGGTTGTAAACTATCATAATCTCAATAAAAAATTTTTTAAAAAAAGAACTGACAGACACCTCCAGCCAACAGCCAGCAGGGAACTGAAGTCCACGCTGGTGTAAGAGCCTGACATTAAGATTTTGACCCAAGGTATCCATTTTAAAAGACGTGCATCTTGAATAAGCATATTGGCAGCCGTGTGGCACAGCCGCCAGCCAAACCACCAGACGAGGAATTAGGCTGCCCCCACCCATGAAGGCCCCTCTTTCAGAAAGCCCTGGGTGACCCAAATAACTGACCGTTTGAGGGACCCCACTTCTCCCTTCCCACACTCTAATTCCCGCTCTTATGCTTTAAATTAGCCAAAAAAGAGTGAACCCTGACAACCCCAGACACCCCAGTCCTGGGCCCTAATCAAGGCAGCGCCCCAGTTCCGTGTGCACTCTCCGTCTACCCCAGAACTCACCGGGCAGCCTCGGGCGTGCCGTGCATCCTCCAGGACCTGTGAGTAATGAATCTTGTTCCTCAAAGTTCCCTGAGGGTTTCCTGCTGAAGTGTGTCCTGCAGTCACAATAAGAGACGCGAGGGGTGAACCAGTCACAACACTGGCACCATCCAGGGAGAGTGTGGGGCTGCCACAAGCAGTGTGGCCCAGGTGAGGGCCTCAGGGCTTCCCAGACAACAGAGTCACTTGCTGTCAACAGGCTGGACCGAGACAACGCCTGCCAGCGATCACGAGGGCGGGCCTGGAAGTGGGTCCTCGCCAGTCAAGGCTTTAGATGAGACGGCAGCCCCGGCGGGCGGCTTGACTGAAGCCTGGCGAGGGACTCAGAGCAGGGGACACAGCTAAGCCACTCCCACACTCGTGGCACAGAGAAAGCCATATGACAAATAAGTGCCGTTTTAAGCTGCTGAGTTTGGGGGAAATTGGTAAGGCAGCCATTAATAACCAGTACACCCCGTACCAGAATTCTCCTTGGTGAGGCTCTAAATTACCCCCTCAGCCTCATCTTCCCCTCCCTACCAGACTGTGCTCCACTCACACCTGAGTGTGGGAAGGCCAGGACTTATTTCACACTGTTCCTGCCTCCAGGAGGCCCCAACCCCAGCTAAGAAACCATCCTTTCTAAGCCAGGCCTAAATGTCAGCTCTTCCACAAAGAAAACTCTTCGACAGATCTGAAAGCCCACTCTTCTCAGCCCTCCCCAGTCCCAGCCAGCAGGTGGTGCTGGAGCCGCCTGTGCAAGGGCCCTGAGGTCGCCCAGTTGGGGTGGGTTCCCTGTGGGATAGAGAGAAAAGAAAAGATGAGTGAAGAGTGACAGTATGGCTAACTCAGTCTGCGCTTGCCCCAACTGCAGATCACCTGTGTAGTGGGTTGAGCAGTGTACGAATCTGCTGGGGTGGCCATAACAAAACACCACAGACTGTGTGGCTTTAACAACAGAAATCTCTTTTCTCACAGTTCTGGAGTGTGGAAGTCCAAGATCAACATGCTGGCAGGGCTGGTTTCTGGCGAGAGCTTCTCCTTGGCTTGCAGGAGAAGCATAAAAAAATAGTATCCTCAAAAAATTCATGTCTGCCAAGAGCCTCAGAATGTGACCTTATTTGAAAACGTGTCTTTGCATGTGTAATTAGTTAAGGATCTCAGGATGAGGCCAGCCCAGGTTGAGCAGGCGGCCCTAATCCAGGGACTGCCGTCCCTATGAGAGGAGAGGACAGCGTGAGACTCACGGAGGGGAAGATGGCCAAGGGAAGACAGAGGCAGAACCTGGGGTGATGCGGCCACAGGCCAAGGGACATCTGGGGCCACTAAGGGTGGGAGCGGCGATGAGGGATTCTCCCCCAGAGCTCTCGGAGCCTTTGCACTCTGGCCTCCAGAGCTGCGAGAGAAGACGCCCCCATCGCTTCTGCTGTTCTAAGCCGCCAAGTTCGCCACGCTACATCGGCAACAGGAAACATATCCAACCTGTAACTTGGATTGGAATCCAGGACACAGGCTCTGGAGCCAGGCTCCCTGGTTGGGAATCCTGTTCCATCACTTACTATATGTGTGTCTTTAGAAACTTCCTGAGCCTTTCTGTGCCTCAGCTTCCTCATCCATAAAATTAGGACAATAACAGCAGCTCCCACCTGGGCCGTTGGGTGGGCTGCGGGGGGGGGCACGCTCATACAGCAGAACCCTCATGTGGGCCGAGGGGGGCCGCTCATACACCAGGGCTGTCGTGTGGGCCGAGGGGTGCACGCTCATATAGCAGGGCCGTCGTGAGGGCCGAGGGGGGCACGCTCACACAGGGGGGCCGTCGTGTGGGCCGAGGGGGGCACGCTCACACACCGAGGCCATCGTGTGGACCGAGTGGGGCATGCTCACACAGCAGGGCCGTCGTGTGGGCTGAGGGGGGCATGCTCATACAGCAGGGCCATCGTGTGCTGAGTGGGGCACGGTCTTAATCTGCTCCATTGAGTGACTCTTGTGTGGTCTATCTCAGTGTTAACAACTCTTAGGAGGAGTATTCACACGCTAAGATCAGTATTATGGTTTGAAATCCGCTTCTTTTCAACTATGAATGAAATCTGTTATGACTGAATGTGTTTCCAATGATCTATTCCAAATTTTCTTTTGAGATTGAAATTCTAAACTCCTCAAGCAATTTCGTTTCCCTTTTCTCATTAAGCTCTTTCCTAAAATGTGACCCCGAGCATAGGAAATAAATGAGTTCTGGCATAATATATGCTATGTGATTTTACATATTGCTTGCATCATGGACTCCTGAGTGTACCCTCTGTAAACATCTCACTTTTTAGTTCTGCGAAGGCACTCGATTTGCCTCCATCCTGTTCCCATCTCCACAGTGTACGGGTCAATGCTTCACACACAGCAGCTGCACAGCAAACATGGCCACTACTCAGACTGCCTTCCCATAGCAGGCCAATAATAACTGAGGCCACCTAAGGGACAAATGTTTCCTCACAATCAGGAAACAAATTAGAAAGCATTAATTGAACACCAGCTGTGTGCTAGCTACTCCACCAGGCACCAGAGGAAAAGGAAGAATATAGAAACCCAAGTTGACATCTCAAGGAAGAGCTCCTCAATTTTACACTATTGTCTGTCGAATTACCCACAGCCCACAAAGAGCTGACAGACTCACCCCATCAGACCTTTCTTAACACATTTGGGAAGGGAGAGGCCATAGATTTATGGGGTTTGATCCTATGAGCAACAATTACATGGGTGAAAAAATGAAAAATTTCCATATAAGTTCCAAGTCTTTCCCTGGACCCAAGCAGCAGCCTCTTCTCTCTGAGATGCTGATAAAAATAAAGTCGTCTTTATTTTCCCCTTTATTTTAAGATAATGCAAAAACAAGTCAGGAAAAAAGCAAAAATAATAGAAAAGATTCTCAAACTGGATAAATACTTCCCACACCGTCGGGGGGCGGGGGGTCACCACCTTCAGTGAGGCGTGTGACGCGCACAGATCATGAACTCCCAGCCCAGTGAAGTCTTTTCACGTGTGTAAACCCACGTAACCAAGAAATCAAGACATAAAACACTTCCAGGCCCTCAGAAAGTCCCCTCCATCTGCCCAGTCGACAACCCCCCACGGTGGCCACTACCCCGACTTCTCCCAGCATCGGTTAGTTTTTCCTGTTCTTCAACATTCCCAAATGTCTTGAAATGGGCCATACACAAAGTTATGATTCCACCTACCTGGGAGAAATGGTCAATAACTTCTCACAGTGCAGAGGCGATCAAGCTCAGCTGTGGAGAATTTCTGTCTTTGATGTTAAGTAAAAAATATTTCCTGTTCAAACAAAGCACATGAGAATTCTCACGTGCAGGCTCCCTCGGTAACTGACACAGGAAACAGCCAGCACAGATGCTTTCTCCCTCTCCTGTGATTAACACACCCCTAGTTCTGCTTTCACTCTTGGCCTCACCAGTGACGTACAGCCAGCCTACTGGGTGGCGGCTCAGGCTTCCTATTGACAAGGAAGCATGGGATGGGACTGTGCCCCCGAAAGGAAGCTTCATGACTAGCTCACTAAAGGGTTCCTACAACTCTCTAAATTGAACATCAATGAAGAAACTTGTCTCTTATCACAAAACTATTAACTGACAGGGCCAAGAATTAGCTTCTGGGCTCTCTACTGGAAAAGCCTGTGCTCCTTCTACTAAATCACTCTCTTGTTTAATTAGTATAACCAGAGCAGATGCAAAGAAAAGCAAAAAATGAAACACAAAACAACTTGGGTAGAGAGCCTAGCTGGGTGCCCAGTGTTGCTGGGCAGAGAAGATGGTCATCCAGGATCTGGTGTTTGGGAAATCGGGACAAGAGGAGTCAAAAGGTGGAGAGGAAAAAATATAAATGTGAAGTGGTCATGTGACCAAAGGACACTGAGAGAGCAGGAAGCAAAGCCTGGAGCAGACTGAGCCTGCAACCCACGTTCTTCCAGGGAAGGGCATGGTCTTCCTCAGGCCTCCCTTGTGGGAAACGCAGGACTCCAACTTGGAGCATCAAAGTCCATGAGGAGCACATCTGCCGCCTGCAGTCCTGCCTCCACCGCCCTCTGCCGCCCGCTTCAGGGGATCCGCGCCAGGGCCCGGCGCTTCACCAAAGGAAGATGCTGTTAGCCGGCCTCATCTCATCTAACAACGTAGCCCACCAGCGGCTTTTTCTGACAGAAGAGTCACTGCAAAAAGAAAAAGGAATCCACACAATAGAGCAAAGGGGGCCTCCAGCGTTCCCTGAAGCCCTGCTCCCCTCGCCTGCCCCTCCAGAGTGCCCACCGTCTCCAGCCCAGGTTCCAGAATGCCCCTTCTCGGGAAGGGTGTCCTGTGAAGGTGTGGCGGGTGGGTCAGCCTTCTCCGGCAATCGTTGACCCTCACACACTCCTTCTGTCCTGTCGAGTCTGAGCACAGCCTCAGACGGATGTGGACGCCCAGGAACCGCCCCTGACGACGTTCCCGTGAGGGCCACGCACTGCGCGCTCCTCCCTCTGCCGACCGCAAGGCGGCACGCATTTCAAGGCCGTGGCTTCGACTCGTGCGGGGAGGGCCCGCCCGCAGGACCTGCAGCCTCGCGGCTCAGAGGCCGCACGCTCCTCCTGGGGACACGTGCCCGGTAGGAATGCGGGGCCGCGCGCTCCTCCTGGGGCATGTGCCAGGCAGGAAGGCGGGGCCGCGCCCTCCTCCCGGGGACACTTGCTCCATAGGAAGGCGTCTAAACTGGACACGCGCGCTGAAAGCGTATTTTCTGCCCAGCTCTAAGTTAGGCTTAAAGGAAGGGGCTCTGCGTGGTCTCTCGTCTCAGGAGCTTACAGAAAAGAGAAGATAAAACCCAATAAGCGATTCCCAAAAGCAGTGTGATTTAGGGAGTAAAGAACCCCGTCTCTGGCTTCTGCCTTGGACGTAGAGACCTGGTAGGGCTCACATCCAGGAAAGGCTGAATAACTGACAAAAACGTCATTTTCTTGAAGCCATCAGAAAGCCGAGGTCACAGGCACCCGAGAGCCTGAAACCTGGGAAGAGACGCACAGGAGCACAGGCTGCCCTGCGGGGCGCGAGGTTTCTGCTGAAATGCTCACCCGGGCGCCGAAGGCCGCGTTGGGCTGGTGGAGGGGAGGCGACCCGGGAGCCGCGGCACAGGACTCTTCACGGACCACCACAGGTGCCCATGGGGAAGGCGGGGGCAGAGGCGGCGAAGGGAGCCCCCTCCTCCAGATGAGCGAGCACAGAGGACACGTTCCATGCTCCGAGTCGCCGCAGACACTTGTGCCCATGGCGCCCCGACCACATGACCACACAGCCTGTCTCCAACCTGCGGTAGCACCTCCTCCCACCTTGAGGTCTCCTCACCCCTTTCAGCCGCTGTCTTGCCGCCGAGTTCCAACATCAAGGCCACATTTCGGGTTCTTGTCCCAGCAGCATCCTGTCTCCGACCCTCACCTGTCAGTTACCCACGGCTGCGTGACCACCTCATGATTCTGAGCCGGGATCTGAGCCGCTCCCAGCCGCTCGCGCGGTTCTGCCGGTGGTCTCACCTGGGGCCGCTCACGTGGTCCAGCCACCTGGTGGCTAGCCTGGGGCAGATGGCCTATGGCCGCCTCACCCCCAGTCTGGCGTGGGTAGCGAGGTCTGGCGTCCTGGAGGAGGCTGGCCCGGGCTTCTCCAGGCTCGGCTCTCAGGAATCTAACCACAGCTACAAGAGGGCCAACGCCGGTGCCCAAGGAGGTTTTTCAAGCCTCTGTTTCCGTCATGTTTGACAACGTTCCACCAGCCAGAGCAAGTCCCCTGGTCAAGCTCATCTTCAAGGAGTAGAGAAATAAGCTCCACCTCTTGATAGGAGGAGCAGCAAAGGCACATGGAAAAGAGATGTACATGGAGGGCTGGCTGAAGTCACTGTGACAACTATCTACCACACCATTACTCACCAAGACATGCACACAAACCCAAGAAACCCCTCACTCACCACTAACATAGCGAAAATGAAACTGACGGACAGAAGCATGTATGGCTGAGGATGTGAAGCCAATGAAACTTGCGTTCCTTGATGAGGGTAACACAAATTGTTTCAACCACTCTGGAAGTGTTTGCCAATATCTCCTGAAGCTACAGACATGCCTGCCCGCGACCCAGCAGCTCCACTCAAGGAGAAACGAGAACACATGTCCACAGTCGGACCTGCACAAGAACATGCACAGCAGCTTTGCTCATAACAGCAAAACCTGGAAAGAACCCAAGTGTCCACCAACAGGACGGAATTCTTTAACTGTGGTGTATGCAGACGACGGAGGATTAGACAGCAATCTTTAAAAAGAATAAACTACGGATAATGCAACAAAGAGAAATTTCATGAACACTACATTAAGTGAAAAAAAGACACCAGAGGGCATCCTGTGCTTCCCTGTCCATGGACAGGACAAACACATCTACAGTGACAGAAGTTATGATCCTGGCTGCCTCCAGGGATGTGGCTGACTGACTGGGGAAGGGCCCAAAAGACCCTTCTGGGGAGATCATTTACTTTATGTCTTGATCTGGGTGGTAAAGATATATATAAAATTCTCCAAGCTGTGCTCTAAGATTTATGAACTTTTACAAGTTCCATCTCAGTTGGAAGAATTTTAACACAAAACAGAAGCTTGTGAGCACAGGTGGAAATGGAGAGCAGCCCCTGGGGGAAGCCCTGTGGAGAGAGCACGGACCGTGGAGCCAGATTCCTCCACTCACCACCGGCACGACCTTGGTCAACGCACCTCGACCTTCTGGGCCCCAGTTTCCTCATCATGAACTGGGGATGACAACAGGGCCCACCCACAGGTGTCACCTAGAGGACTAAGTCCCTCATGAGACGCAGAGCTTTGACAGAACCTAGTACCTATGCATAGTGAGCTCTAAATCATTACTTGATATGAGGATGATGAACAGTTGAATATTCATCACTAGGGAGAAAGATGGCCACCACAAAGATAAAAGGAACAATTTGCTGTAAACTTATAAAAGTCAAAAATCTTTTCATTTAATTCCATTACTTTATAATATATAAATTTAAAAATTGACAGAATTACAAGATTTATTCAACAATGCACAATCATGGTGGGAGTGTCCTGTCAGTAAATAACAGATCAGAGATGCTGTGGACTGAATGTGTCCCAAAATTTCCTATGCTGAGGCCCAACCTGAGTGCTGGCGAGACTTGGGAGGTGATGGGGTCATGAGGGTGCAGCCCTCGTGAATGGGATTAGCGGCCTTATAAGAGTCCCCAGAGAGCGCCCTCACCCCTTCCATGTGAAGACACAGCGATGAGACAGCCGTCTGTGAACCAGGAAGCGGCTCTCACCAGACACGGGATCTGCAGGTGCCTTGATCTTGGACTTCCAGCCTCCAGGGCTGGGAGAAATAAATTTCCGTTGCTTACAAGCCACCCCATCTATGGTATTTGTGATAGCAGCCAAAGACAAAGACCAATATTTATAAACCTGTAGATTTCTAAACACAAATCATACACTCGATCTGGTGGATGGAGAACACAATACGTGGATTTCACCCACCCATGAAGGCTTTATAAAAACCGACCATAACCTGCGTTAGAGACTGCACCCAGCCCTAACAACCATCCCCACCCTCTCTCCCCCACCCAAAAAGGACAATGTCATTACCAGTGGAAGTCTTCTTGCTCACGTAACAGGCTGTCCAGAAACAAAGAGTTTAGGCTGGTGCAGCCGCAGGCCCCAGCGGGGCACCAGGATGGTTGTGACGCGTGACTACAGCCTGGCTCCCGTGGTCTGGACACCGTGTCTGCTCACACAAAGACGTGGAGGGATGTGGCTAACTGCTCCTTGGCCACGCCTTTCCCAGGAGCACATCCAGTGACCCTGTACCCACACAGGGCACGTGGCCCCCTGACTGTAAGAAGGGCTGGGAGACCGCTTAATCGAGCACGTTGCCATCTGAACAAACACCCGCGCGTCTGTAAGGCAGAGGGCACGGTCTTGGTAGGCAGCTGGCAGCCCAGCCACACTTGCCCTACAAGCAAACCTCCAGACACCTAAGATTCATTAACATAAAGAACACGTGCTCTGCTCACAATGTAATTAAACTGGAAACCAACAATGAAAAGGCAACTAAAAAACAGCCATGCACATGCAGGAACTTTCCAGAATGACAGAAATGCTCTGTATCTTGAATGGGGTCTTGGTTACAGTGCGTATATACCTGTCAAACTCATCCGAGTGTACACATGGGATCTATGCATCTTACTAGAAGCAATTACACCTCATAAAAATACACCCATGTGCTATTATTTTAAAATCTAATTACAGGGCCCGGCCCCATGATCAGGTGGTTAAAGTTCCACCCACTCCGCTTCAGGGACCCAGGTTCACAGGTTCGGATGGCAGGCGCAGACCTTCTCCACTCAGCACACTGTGGAGGCTCCCACGTGAAAAGAAGAGAGGAGAACTGGCACAGATGTTAGATCAGGGCAACTCTTCCTCAGCAAAAAGAATAATAAAATAAAACAAAATTTAATTACAAATAACTCATGGGTCACAGAATAAGTGATAATAGAAACTAAGACAATATTTAGAACTAAGTCAAACCGAAAATATTAGACGTGGAAACATACGATGTAGCTAAACGAACATTGAGAGACGAATGCTTCCGTTTTCACAAACTGGAAGTTAACCGCGAGGGGCACGCGTGGATGGGGCGCTGGCGGGCAGGCCCGCTGCTCACGTCTTCTCGGCGGCGGCGGCGTGAGCCCGTCTGTGCACGGCCAGCGAGGAGCTGTGCCGGAAGGCCTTCTCACACTGCGTGCACGCATAGGGTCTGCCCGTGGTGTGCGTCCTCCCGTGCACCGTCAGGTGTGAGGACTGGCCGAAGGCACGCCCGCACTGCTGGCACGCGTAGGGCTTGTGGCCCGTGTGGGTGCGCACGTGCTTCCGGAGGGACGAGGGCTCACTGAAGGCGCGTCCGCATTGCTGGCACGCGTACGGCTTCTCCCCGGTGTGCGTCCGCATGTGGCTCCGGAGCGTGGAGAGGCGGCTCAGGACCTGTCCGCACGTGGCGCAGCCGTAGGGCTTCTCGCCCGTGTGGACCCGCCGGTGCACGCTCAGGTGCGTGCTGGTGCGGAAGGGCTTGCCGCACTGCTCACACGCGTACGGCTTCTCCCTGGTGTGCGTGCGCAGGTGCGTCTTCAGCGACGAGGGCTCGCGGAAGGCCTTGCCACAGTGGGCACACGCGAATGGCTTCTCGCCCGTGTGCGTGCGCGCATGGCTGCGCAGGGACGACGGCTGGTTGAAGGCCTTCCCGCAGGCCGGGCACGCATAGGGCTTCTCGCCCGTGTGGCTCCTGCGGTGCAGCAGCAGGTTGAAGTTCCTCGTGAAGGCCTTGCCGCACTGGGCACACGCGAAGGGCTTCTCGCCGGTGTGCGCGCGCGCGTGGCGCCGCAGGTTGGACGGGCACTTGAAGGCACGCCCGCACTCGCGGCACGCGAAGCCCCTCTCCGCGCTGTGCGTGCGCGCGTGCCGGGCGAGGTCCGAGCTGTACCGGAAGGACTTGGCACACTGGCCGCAGGCGAGGGCCTTGTCCCCGCCCCCCGCCTTCTCCGGCGCCATGAGGCCCATCTGGAGGAAGGCCTCGCCACGCCCGCGGCATCCGCACGGGTCCCCGCCGGCAGGAATCCTCTGGGACGGACAGAGCGGCTCGACGGGAAGGGGTGCCCCAAGTTCGGCGTGTTTATGAAGCTGCTCTCCAGCCACAGCCCGCGCCTACGAGTAAGGAAGACAGGGGACGAAGGCTGAAATGCGCTCGGAGGGCGGCTCCCCCAGCGAACCGGCGCGGGGACGGCCTCCCAGCTGCGGCCGCGACCGCCGGCCCCGGGCGCCCTGAGCCCTCTCCAGGGCAAGTGCTGCCCCAGGAGCCCGCGCCCCTCACTCCCAGGTGCTCCGCAGAGGCAGGGTCCCGATGGCTTAAGCCTAAACTAAGTCTGAACACTCAGCATCTGTTCACACTTGCGCAAACGGCTACTGGCAGGACCTCTGTGCAGACGCATCTGACCTACCTCCAGTTTTCCCCCAGTTCAGGACCCTCCCAGGCCCCTCCCGGGAAGCTGCTTCCTTCGGGCGGCCACCGCCCGCCCGAGCCTCTCCGGCGCTCTCACACTGCGTCCCAACCTACAGCAGCCCAAGAGGACCAAGAGCCATCCCTGTGTGCCTTACCCTCTGCGCGCCAATGGATGGAATCTCCACAGAAATATCATGGTTAGCAACTGAATCTTGCGGTTGAAGTTGAGACTCTGAAATGAATTAGGGGAAAGAAAATTAAGTGTGCAGAGAAGGAAAGTAGGGTCAAAGTGATCCAAAATGCAAGCAAGGCACGTGTGGGTTGTTTTTTACTACTGATCCTAAATACGGGAAGAAATTGTGAAGAATATATCACAGTAAAGGAAAGCTTTTTGACATTGGGCTTTGTGAGGAGTTATGTAATCACAGGAACAAGGGATGGAAACAGAGGATAACTTACTAAGAAAGGGTTCCATGAAGATCGGGACTGATGTTAGAGAAAGGATTAGCAAGAACACAGAGTGGGGAAGAACGGGATGAAATAGACGCACGGAAAAACTAAATGTGAGAGGAGGTAGAACAAGTCTCTCTACGAAACCAGAGTAAAGCATTAGAGACAAAAAAGAACGAGGGGCTCACTGAGGATGCTCAGCCAGACAGCCTTCTCCATCAAGGGCGCCACAGTGTCCCCTTACGGACAAGTTCCAGAGCCAACGCTCACCCTGCCGGGCAGAGCTGGTGCCCACCCAGTCCACCTGGTGCTCACCTGGACAGGCTCCTGGGCACAGTCCTCTCTCGGTGGTCCACGGCTCCTCTCTTTGCTCCAAATGAACAAAGGTGCTGGGTGTGCACAGCTGATCTCCTGCTCATGGGAAAAGACGCACAGTGTGGGCAGACTGCGCCTGCCATGAAACTGGGGCCACTGATCCGCATCTTAGGGCACTGGGGACTGGAATAGCAAGGGGTGAGCGTAAGTTCTGACGGACACGTGGAGCTCTCTCACTGAGGAACCAAAATATGAGCTCCTTCACCAGGTCCCTGAGGACACTGGGACTCTCTGGTCCCCAAAACCCAGGGCCCAGCCCAGGGACAACTTGAGAAGCCCAGAAGCTTTTAGCCATGGAGAAACAGAGCGGCAGAGATCCTCATCTCCTTGGGGAAGCCACTAGACTGCAAGCACCACGGGGCAGGGCTGCCTGTCCCCACCTCTCCACTGCCCACCCAGCACAGTTCTGGGAATACAGAGCCTGCACGAGAACGTGGGGCAGCCTTACCCACGGAGGCCAGGTTCCTATAGTTCTCCAGCATCACGTCTCTGTACAGGCTCCTCTGAGCAGAGTCTAGAAACAGCCACTCTTCTGGAGTGAACAGCACGGCCACATCCGCGAAGGTGACCAGTTCCTAAACGCACATGGAGTGCAGCTCAGCCAGGGGCCACTGCCACCAACACTCAAGAGGATGCTGGGGGCTGGCGGCCTGGCGAAAGGAGACCCCACGCAGAGGATTTCTAGACAGGGTCCTGAGGTCTCTGAACATCACCCCTCAGCTCAGGCCTCAGAGCTGTAACTTCTCTCTCTCCTCTTCCCTCCCTGAGTGAGAACATCCAGGACTGTGGCAGCGAAGGCCCTCGGCCTCATGACAGGCTCAGCTGTGGACAAGCAGCCAGGAAGCCCCTGCAGACTGGTTCCTGCCAGCTCGAGTCCAGCAGACCTGCCTGTTGCAGGCAGGAGAGAAACATCTGAGGGATGGCAACTTTTGCTCCAGGAGACCATGACGACTATGAGACCAGAAGAGCTCACCTCCTCACTCTGCTTCCCTTCCTGACACTCAGTGGAACACAGCACAGACAGCCTGTGGCAGGTCTGACTGAGGGGTGGGGTCGCTGCCCACCCCTGCCAGAGGCCCCATGCCTGAAGCCTGGAGACCAACCCTGTGGGGTCGAGAAGCAAAAGGCCACAGGAAGCGGACAAGGGGGCAAAGCAAGGAAGAAGAGCAATGGGGATTTCCTACCGACCTGTGGGCAGGCGGTCAGCACCCCAAGAGTCACGGCTGCTTTCTCTGCACTCGCCTCCTGGTGCCACATGGGGTCCTGGGCAGGCAGAGCTGGAGGGGAAGACAGGCGCCGTGAGGGCCAGCAACTGGCCCAGTGAGCACTCTCGCAGGACCAAGGTCACACCCTGACTGTGAGTCACCACAAGTGTACACACTCACAGGGACACACCCCGGAACTGTAGAGACACACATGCACATGCTTGCACGCACTCACATGTGCTTATGCACACTCACACACGAGTATGCACACATGCATACACTCATACAAATACGTACACACAGACACCTCGCATACAAACACAGGTGAGCACACACACAGAAATATACACACACATGCACATACATGCGTGTGCACGCGCACACACACGTTTCCTCCATGCCCAGTCTCCGGAGCCCCAGCCTCAAATCGCCAGCAGCCTGGAGTCTCCACAGCGCCTGCGCCCCCGTGACAGCCCGGCAGCTTCCCCGCTGCCCGGCCCCTCCCCCTGCCCGCTCTGCTTGGCCAGCACCACCAGGACATACCACAGGCAGGGGCAGACGCCACCACACCCCGCGAGTCTGCCCAAGAGGACACATCCGCCCCTCAGTGCCCTCAGACGGGGACCTCCTCTCTCCCGCACCAGCCTCTTCACTCCAGACTCTTCCAGGTGAGCAAGTGCCGCCCGACCAGCCCTGCCACTCCACCCTCGCCTCGCTCCCCACGGGACCGTCCCTCAGTGAGTAACCCTGAACCGCAGCCAATCCCCAGCCCACCCGTTAGCGTCCTGAAGCTGCCGTGACAGACCACAAACTGAGGCCTTCAAACCACAGGCCTCGTACTCTCCCGGTCTAGAGGCCAGATGTCTGAGATCAGGTGTCAGCAGGGCCATGCTCCCTGAGACCCTGAGTAGACCCCTCCTGGCGTCTGGGGGTGGCTGTCGACCCTGGGCATTACTTGGTTTGCAGCTGCGCCCCCCCATTGTCTGCTTTGGTCGTCACATGGCCATCCTCTCCCTTGTGCCTACCTGCCTTCACCTGGCGTTTTCTGCTTCTTAGGAGGACACAAGCATACTGCATCACGGCCCACCCTCGTGACCTCATCTTAACTTGACAGCAGCTGCAAAGACCCTAGTTCCAAGTAAGGTCACGTTCAAGGGTCCTGGGGTTGGGATTTCAACATATGTTTTGAGGGGCCACGATTCAGGCCATAACGCTCCACTTTTCCCTCAGGCTGCTGTCCTACCTCTTGCTTGTCCTATTACGGACAATTGACCCTCTCTGTGTCCATTTCCTCACCTCCCACTCACTTCCCATCAGCACCACTCCAAGAACCAGCACCTCACCAGGATCACCAGTGACCTTCATCCATGGTGGGGATCCAGCCAGGACGTTCGGTCACCCAGTTCCTCCAGCCAGAAGCCCACACTCCCTGGGCTCCAGTGTCCGCACCCCTCCTTCTTCTCAGTCTCGCTAAAGTTCCTCTCCCATCACAACGCTGGTGTCCCCAGGTCACAGACCCTCCTCACCTTCCTCAGTGCTCTCTGCCTCTGTAGGCAGCCTCGCCCACTCTGGGTGTCAATTCCCAACTCCACCTGATGATGCCCAAATCCCCAGCGGAACTGTCACCCGAACCCCAGACCCAGGTACCCAACCGTCAGCTCCAGCATCTCCACCACCTGTCGGAGGAACGCAAATGGACTTACCCAAAGCAAGCTAAGGATGGTGCCACAGGCCAGCAGGCGGAGGACAGAGCCTCGAGCCACAGAGCATTATCCTCAGGCCTCAAACCTGCCCTTCTGGGCTGTGCTTGCTCAGGAGCCGTGACCCCTCTGTCCTCTGCCTTTGGGAGGAGCCATCTACCCTGTGCCTGTCCCATCACTGCATTTTGGAAGCAGAGAATTTGTCTTCTGGTCTGACAGGTCCACAAGTGGAGAGGGATTTTGCCTCAGGATGGATCGCACGCCCAGTCCCACCCGTGCCTGCTGCAGATGATTTGTATGACCTGACTTGGGACATTGTGAGTTGATAATATTTAGATGAGATTTAGGCCTTAGAGTGGATGCTGGAATGGGTAAAACCTCTGGGGATGTTGGGACCATGCAAATGTATTTTCCATGTGCAGAGGATATGAATTTTGGGGAGTCAGAGGGCAGGCTTTTATGGGTTGAACTGTCCCCTAAAAAATTCTGAAGTGCTAACCCCAGTCCCTCAGAATGTGACCTTATTTGGAAGCATGTTTCTGCAGATGTAAGCAGTTCAGAAGTTACAGTGGAGCAGCATGGGCCCTTAATCCCATGTGACAGATGCCCCTACAAGAGGAGAAGGGATACAGGGCAGAGGGCCGCTTGAGGATGCGGGCAGAGACAGGAGCGAGGCCTCTACAAGCCAAGGAGCAGCAGGATGGCAGCACCACCCGACGCCAGGACGGAGGCAAGGAAGGATTCTCCCCCACAGGCTGCACAGGGAGCCGGGCCTGCCGGCACCTTCATCTCAGACTTCTGGCTTCACAACGGTGAGGAGAAACTTGATTCATGCACCCCCTCCAAAAACTGCACTCGTCACCTTCTTCTCAAAGCCTCTTCTTCCTCCACGGTCCTGATCTCAGGAAGTGACATCCCTGCCTCAGACGAGAAATCTCACCCGGCACTCCACAGACCCCAACAATTACTCAAAATGAACTAGCCTGACACCTCTACCTGGAGCCCCCACCCCGGCCCATGCCTTCCCCCCACCCCAGCCTGCTGCAGCTAACACCACATCATACCTTTCTGCTCTGGACCCACTTGAATGTCACTCCCTCAGGGAGCTCCTTCCTGAGATCTCCTCCCCAGTACCCTTTTCCCCCTTGCTTCACAGCCCTTACATATTTGTAACCAGATGTTGATTTGCTTCCTATGTGTCTGCTTTTTGCCATCCTCAGTGGACAGGAAGCTTCAACAGCCTGGGTCCTTTTTCCTTTCACGGCCACATCCCCCACACCGTGCATGGCACATAAAGGCTCTGGATTATCTGGCAAATGA
Organism: Equus asinus; assembly: GCF_041296235.1. Taxonomy (NCBI): domain Eukaryota; kingdom Metazoa; phylum Chordata; class Mammalia; order Perissodactyla; family Equidae; genus Equus; species Equus asinus. The sequence goes on along the minus strand of NC_091809.1, from coordinate 27,523,179 downwards.
ATGTGTACATGGCTCAGCAAACACGTCGTCCGGTAAGTGATCGCGTGCCTGCCTCAGCAAACATGCCGTCCGGTAAGTGAACGCGTGCCTCGCTCAGCAAACATGTCGTCCAGTAAGTGAACACGTGCATGCCTCAGCAAACACATCCTCCGGTAAGTGACCAAGTGCATGGCTCACCAAACAGGTCGTCCGGTAAGTGACCGCGTGCATGGCTCAGCAAACACCCCGTCCAGTAAGTGAACGCGTGCCTCGCTCAGCAAACACATCCTCCGGTAAGTGACCAAGTGCATGGCTCACCAAACAGGTCGTCCGGTAAGTGACCATGTGCATGGCTCAGCAAACACGTCGTCCGGTAAGTGAACGCATGCCTGCCTCAGCAAACGTGTTCTCCGGTAAGTGAACACGTGCCTGCCTCAGCAAACACGCCGTCCAGTAAGTGAACGTGTGCCTCGCTCAGCAAACACGTCGTCCGGTAAGTGACCGCGTGCCTGCCTCAGCAAACACGTCGTCCGGTAAGTGACCGCGTGCCTGCCTCAGCAAACATGCCGTCCGGTAAGTGAATGCGTGCCTCGCTCAGCAAACACGTCGTCCGGTAAGTGAACGCGTGCATGGCTCAGCAAACACCCCATCCAGTAAGTGAACGCATGCATCGCTCAGCAAACACGTCGTCTGGTAAAAGAATTGGTACATGACACAGCAAATGGATCGTCTGATAAATGAACACGTGCATGGATCAGCAAACACATTGGTAAATGAATTGGTACATGGCTCAGCAAATGCATCATCTGGTAAATGAATGCATACACAGCTCAGCAAATTGTCTGGCTCCACCTCCTGCAGATGTCTGAAATCATTCCATGCTTCCCCACTGTGCAGACCAGAGTTAACACAGCAGGCCTGACTGCCCTCCATAGCAAGGCCTGCGGGCAAGTCTAGCCCTGGGCTGGTGTCTAGGAATTTGGATTTGGGGAGGGTTCCTAGCACCTTAACTAATAAGAGGGGCTCACTCTGCTTCAACTGTACAAACAATGCAGTTTATGCTCAACACCTGCCTTCCCTCCAGGAGCCTGGAACTGAGGTCTGTGCCAGGCAGAGGGCACCTATGTGACCAGCCCCCGGCGGAAACGCTGGGCGCTGAGTCTCTAAGGAGCCTCCCTGGTAGACAACGCTTCACACATGCTGTCACAGCTTGCTGCTGGGTGATCAAGTGGGTCAACCAGCAGGGTCGGATTCTCCTGAGAGCTCTCTTCCTGGCTCATGGACGGCCACCTTCTCCCTGTGTCCTCACAGGGCAGAGAGCACTCCAGCATCTCCTCCTCTTCTTTGAAAGGCACCAGTTCTACAGAATCAGGGCTCCACCCTTATGACCTCAGTTAACCAGAACCACCTCCTTAAAGACCCGGTCTCCAATACACACAGCGGGTGAGAGCTTCAACACAGGATTGGGGGCGGTCTGGAGATATTGTCGGTTGTCAAGACTAGGGGGTATTGTAAGCTGACTGTGTCCCTCTGGGAATCCATACGCTGAAGTCCTAACCCCCAGCATCTCAGGACATAACTGTATTTGGACACAGGGTCTTTAGAGGTAGGTAAAGTAAACCAGGTCATAGGGCAGGCCCTAAGCCAACATGACTGGTGTCCTCATAAGAAAAGGAATCTGGACACAAGACACCTACAAAGAGAAGACACAGAAAGAAGACGGCCATCTACAAGCAGAGAGACGCCTGGAACAGATCACGACCCTCAGAAGAAAGCAACCCTGCCAACACCTTGATCCTGGACTTCTGGGTGAGAAAACAAACTGTTGTGGTTGAAGCCACTCAGTCTGTGACACTGTGCCATAGTGCCCAAGCAAACTAAGGCCAACGAGGCCAGGGATGCTGGTCAACATCCTACAGTGCACAGGACGCCCCACCACAGAGGAGGATCTGGCCCGATGTCAGTAATGCTACGGCTGGAAAACCCTGGCCCAAGCTTAAATTTCCCAGAACTCTTCTCCAGCCCCCTCCCAAGCTAAGTCATCAGATTACATGCTTCCGTTATATTCTGGTCTTTATTTAAAAATCTGACTGCCAGACTGTGAGCTCCGTGGGGGAGGGGGTCAGGGGTCTGTCTGCAATTGTTTCCCAGTGCCCAAGGGAGGACAATCATAGAGCACTTCAAGAGTACTTCAAGAGCACAGAGTACTCTGAGTACTGCAAGAGTACTTCAAGGCAGAACCTTGCCCAGAAGGCTTACCAAAAATACATGGAAGAGCAATACACAGCATAAATCTAGCAATTACTTCCTGTCAGTGATACAATACAGATCCCTAATGCAAGATAATGTTAAGAAACGAACTTTATTATCTTACTAGGAGGCAAGATGGAAGGAAACAAATGCCTTGTAATTAGAGCTAAGATGTTATTTGTCCTCCAGAATTAATTTTTTCCCCCACTTCTCAGGAGATGTAGCTTTTAATCTCATTTTCTAAAAGCTCAGTTAAAACATCTGCCATTTACAGTAAATTCAATTCTAGTTTTCAGCACTGACGTGATGTGTATTCAAGAATTTAACCATGCCCGAGGAGAGGTCTGCCCTTTGCCACAGCTGAGTGGGGCCTGCTCGCTCTTAAGAGAAAGACCTAAGACCAAAAGAAACCCACGACTCCCAGCCCACCATCCTGAGAACACACCTCTCCCCGGAACACATAAACCGTGAGACGACTTCCCATATTCTCTCCTCACAGCACCTGCAGGCAGAGGTGAGGCAGAAGGCGCAAGCTCCCAGAAACCCAGCCCAGGGGGCCTCTGCTGTGGAGTCCCCCAGCCTCACTCACCAGAACCACCGGCCCCCCACCAGTTGGGGAGGCCCAGCGCAGGCACAGGCATGGCCGCCCTCTGAATCTGCACAGCCGCCTTCAGCTCCTGGACAGAGTGAGAGGGACACATTAGAGCCACCCAGTCGACGGGATCCACTCACGGCTCTTCACCCTGACTGAAGCTGCGGGACTGGCCCTGCCTTGGGGAGCACACCATAAAAGGAGGGATCGCCCGTTTAGCTCACCCAGGTTTACCCAATTCTTCAATCAAAGTCCATCACTGTGATACAATTTCAACTCCAAAATGGGATGGAGAGAGGGGCCCGGGTGGGGGAAGCAGCCTTCCGCTGTGAGAGAAACGCTGGAGCAGAGGGCAGCGGCTGGGCAGCAGATTGACAGGCGTTGGGAGGATATGGGGGTGGCCCCGTGCACGTGGGGAGACTAAGTGATTCCAGAAGGAAGCCCTGCTGTGGGGAAAGGATCTCAACCCTCCTCTGCGGCGGCCACCCTCTCGGAAAAAGTGTCTGCCGGACTTCATTTCTAAGTAATGCCTCTGGCCTCCACGTCTGGGGCAGGGCCAGCGGAAGCAGGAGCCTGTCAGGAGCAGTGCCCCGGGGTCCAGGAGTACTAAGGGCAGCTCTGGGCAGGGTGGTGGCAACAGGGACAAGGGGAGCAGTCAGAGGCAGGTCACAGTTTGGAGAAAAACCTCAGAGACTTGGTGGCAGATGGGAAGTAAACAGGGCAGGTCCCTCAAGGCAGGGGATGGACAGGGGCAGGTGGGGGGCCTTCTCAGGGCAGGCCCAGAGCACGCTGGAAAGGGTCCTCTGATGCTCTCTCCGCCTCAGGATGGAAAGGCAGGGCCCTGAGCCACGTGGGCTTCACCAGCCTGGCCCCTTCACCCAGCCCTTGGATCCTAGGACTTGCTCGTTCCTGTGGGTTCCCGGTCATGGACGGGGTGGGAGTGAGGGTGGAGGGACTGGAGGAGGAAAGGTGGGACCAGGAGAGGCAGGGACCCGGACGCTAGCCCCTCCCCCAGGAGGCTCTGGGCTGACACCACCCTGAAGGTCTCTCCTTCCATGTAGGAACTCTAGGGCCTGCTCAGCAGCTCTTACCTCGGCCTCCAGCGGGTCCCCAGGTCCCAACGTTTGGCCTCATATTCCTCCCTCCCCACCTGCCTCCCCGTTTACAGAAATGCCGACCCCCAGGCTTCCTGGCTGGGGCTGGCGCCCTCCCAGCAACCCACTCCCAGGCTCACTGTGTATCCTGAAGTCCAAGGCGACTCCCAGAGAGCTGGCCGGTCCTCTGGAACCGAAGGGGTCTCCCTCTCTCCCATCCCGGGCCTGATCTGCATCCTCGGGTCCAGCCCCAGCTCCTGGGAAAAGGCGTGGAGGAAACATGAGCAGGACGGAGGTGACACTGAGGTTGTGCTGAGCCTCAGAGATCCTGGGTTTCGGGCAGAGCCGTCAGAAGTCGGCAGGCAGGTCTGGCGGTTTCAGCCCTGGTGCCGCCCCTCCTCTGCAGGCTCAGAGGACTGATCACCCGGAGAGGAGACGTGGGGACGAGCCCCGCCCCCTGGTCTGGGGCCCTGGCTGGAGATTAGGCCGCGAGCGCTCAGAGATGCTGCAAACTTTTCACTACAGAAAGCCCGGGGGCCCTTGGTTCTGAACGTGAACGCTATTCTGTGTTCTTCTGGATTCTGTACTTGTTTATTTGCCAGCTGTCAATCACAGGGCCAGACCACTGGCCACAGTTGCTTACACCTCGCTTGGAGCCAGAGCCGCACTCTGAACCCCTCCGCTATCTGGCTCTCACACCCCAGGCCCATCCCCACGCCAGGACCCAGACGGCCAGGACCAGGACCAGCCCCCGCCCCCTCACCGTCGCCAGGGCTACTCACACCCACTCCGACGGTGTCGGCCCTGTCCCGGCGTGCCCTTCCTGCAGGAACCCAAGGCCCGCCGGCCCAGACTCTGCGCTCGCTCCAGTCGACCCCGGTGGGACCTGGTGCCCCGCGTGGCCCTGTCCGAGCGGCGACCCCTCTGCTCTCAAGAATGTAAGCCATGAAAATCTTCTTTCGGACACTGGCCTCTCCGTGTCGCCGCCCAGTCAAGCCATAAATTAAAACCCGCAGGTACCATGTTGAGACAAGTATTCTCATCAGAACAATCTTTTTTTTTTTCAAGATTGGCACCTGAGCTAACAACTGTTGCCAATCTTTTTTTTTTTTTTCCTTCTTTTTCTGTCCTCAAAGCCCCCCAGTACATAGTTGTATGTTCTAGTTGTGGGTCCTTCTTGTTGTGGCCTGTGGGATGCCCCTCAGCGTGGCCTGATGAGCGGTGCCATGTTCGCGCCCAGGATCCCAACTGGTGAAACCCTGGGCTGCCGCAGCAGAGCATGGGAACCCAACCCCTCGCCCGGTGGCTGGCCCCATCAGCCGAACAATCGTGACACAGATGGCTCTCCTTGAAGACAAGGTTTCCAGGAGTTCGACGGATCTGTTCGTCTCCACCTTACTGAGCACTGCGGAGACCGCAGAGGAGGAGAGGGAGGGGCGGCGCCGGGGGCTGGGTGAGGCGGCGCTGGAGCCCAGCCGCGGCAGAGGCGGAGGCTCTCCTGGGAGCAGCTCTGCGCCCTCTGGGAGGCCCCCCGCCCCTGGCCTGGCTGGCGCTGGGAGGCCGCGGGGCCTGGGTCTGTCCTGACCACCAGCACTATCCCCACGTGACGGGGAGGCCTCGGAGCTGCCTCTCGGGGCCCGACGGTGGAGACGAGGCCAGGGACGGCCGGCACGGACCGGAGGGCTGGTGGAAGTGTCGGCGCCGTGGCCCTAGGCGCGGGCGGTGTGACCTCAGGCAGCAGGTCCTGGCGGCCACGACGGGGCCCCCCCCGAAGTCAGCCCGGATTCGACCCAGCTGCGGTTCCCGCTCTGGCACTTTGGGGCTGTGCGTCCTCAGCGATGACCGCCCGGTTTCTCTGCACACGTGGCCAGAAGCAGCCCTCCTCGGCCGGCTCGGAACACCCCGTGGCCGCCGCTTCCCTGGACCTCGGAGGCAGCAGCAGAAGCCCTCCCCTCCCCTGCACTCGGTGCTCGCCCCTGAGCCGGGAAAGGAGTCCTGTGGAATGCGCTAAAACCTCATGCTGAGAAGAAGGGCCCACAGAGACCAGAGTCCCTCGGAGGTCATCCCGTCTCCCTCGCTCACGTGGTCCAGCCGCTGCTCACACGCGGGGAAGGGGACCTGGGACGCCCTCCAGCTGCCGTCCGACCCGCCCGCAGCGAGCATTCCCTGCGGCTCCCAAGCGACGCAGAGCGCCCTGAAACGGGGTCAGCGCACCGCTCCGTCCGCCGAGGCCTGGGGACCCAGCAGCTCAGATAAGGCCCTTTCAGACCCTGGGGTCTCAAACCTCACACCCCTCCCGCAGGTCCTGGAGAACATCTGTTCCCGAAACATGAGCGTCAACTGAGGACGAAGGGGCCGCAGGCCGCGAGGAGAGTCTCGGCGGCCCCGCAGCACCCCAGGCCGCACGGGCCGGACGCGCCCCTGCTTGGGGCTCAGGAACACAAGTCCCTACAGCCCCGCCGCGCCCCGCCCACTGGGCGGGAGTCTGACGCGGAGCCAGCACCACCCAGGACGCAGGCGCAGGGGCGCAGACTGAGGGAGCCCAGGGGGAGCCGTGGCTTATGACAAACGGGCCCAGCCTCGGCGGGAAGCGCGGCTCTGCGCGTCCCCGGACTCCAAACGCGAAGCCCCGCCTTCCAGACCCCGGCCCCAGGAGGGCCGCCCCGGAAGGGAAGGGCCGGGCCGCAGTCCGCAGAGGCAGGCGCTCAGGCCACAGCTCGGCGCACACCTTCCGTGCACGGGACGCGGCGCTCCAGGCTCTTCCCGGCCCTGCACAGGGCTTTGGCTCCGGGGGGGGGGGGGGTCTCAACTTGTCTCCTAAGGGGTGAGGGGCCCCGACAACTTTCCCACGTTCTTCAGTCAGAGCGGTCCTCTCGTCCAGATGCAGGTGCTTCCTCCAGAGGCCTCTCCTGCCGCAGTTAAGCCACCGGGAGCCATCTCTCCAGGTGGAGCGCGCTCCTGGCCGGGCGAGCAAGGAGAAGCTCGCCGACGTCCGTGCCGCGCCCGGGGATGCCCGGCAGAGGACGCTGTCGGCGTTTCCAGGGCTGCGCTTTGGGACAGGCCCGCTCTCTGAGGACGCTGCGGGCTCCGCCACAAGGCTCCCTCGCCTCCGGGACTCTCGGGGGCTTCTCCACCAGGCGGCGAGGTCCTAACAAGTGTTGAAGCGGAAATGGTACTGCACACGGTCCGCATCCGACTCTCATGGATGGAAACGTTTACGTGGAGGAACCTTCTAGTAAGAAGAGTCTTGAGTGACAGGTGGGGTTGGCCCAAATTCCCGCGTCAGGGACGCTCCCGGCAGACATGAGAGTGTCCCTGAGACGCCCCAGCTCAGCCGCCTCCCTGGCCCCGGTGTGCGCCTCCAGCTCACAGATTCCTCAACTTCTCCTAAGAGAGGGGGCGGAGGACATGCCCCCGGAATCTTACCGTTTGCGAATCATGGGGTGAATTTTCCTCCAAAATAGCCTGCTCAGGAGTAGATGCTTTGGATTCAAGTTGAGATTCACAGTCTAAAATTAATTGGAAAAAAATTAACTTCTTTCAGAAAAAAAAGAGTCGTGTGAAACTAACACACAAAAAATATATAGGCATTTTTTTTTAATTTTGACCCTATGCTTGGGAAGGTGCTGAAAGGGAAGAAGGCATCAGCGAGCACAGCGAGACTCTCAAGAGTAGGGCTGCGTGTGGAACTGAGGCGGAAAGGCGGGGCTGCTTCCCAGCAAAGAATTCAGCGGGGAGGGAGACCGACGCTGCCAGAGAGTGTTGTCGGAGAAACCAGAAAGCAGCAGTGACAGGAACAGACGCAGAAATGTTCAAGTTAAAGAGGAATCTGATGATACGTGTGGGTGAGGAGGTAGAGAAATCGGAACCCTCATCCACTGCCGGTGGGAACGTAAAACAGTTTTAGAAAGCAGTTTGGCGGCTCCTCAAAAACTTAAACACACAGTTACCATGTGACCCAGCAACTCCACTCCTTGGTATAAACCCGAGAGAACTGGAAACACGTCCACACAAAATCCTGCACACGAATGTTCACAACAGCATCATTCACAATGGCCAAAAAGTGGAAACCACCCAAGTGTCCGTCAACTGATGATCAATAAAAGGTGGTCCAACCACACAGTGGGATATTATTCAGCCTTAAAGAGGACTGAAGCCCTGATTCACACATGGATGAACCTCGAAAACATCATCCTGAGTGAAAGAAGACAGATACAAAAGGCCGAGTGTGGATATGTGATTCCCTCGATGTGATATGTCCACAACAGGCAACTCCAGAGACAGAAATTGGATCAGCGGTGCCAGGGCGAGGCGTGACTGCTCACAGCCAGGTTTCCTCTGCAGGCGATGGAAATGTTCTGGACTTAGGGAGTGGTGAGGCTGCACAACTTTATGAATGTACTAAAAACCACTGAATTGCACTTTAAAAGGGTGAGGGGCTGGACCCATGGCCAAGTGGTTAAGTTTGCACACTCTGCTGGGGTTCGCCCAGTTGGATCCTGGGCACAGACATACACACGACTCAACAAGCCATGCTGTGGCGACATCCCACATAGAAGAACCAGAACAATTTACGACTAGGACATACAACTATGTACTGGGGCTTTGGGGAATTTAAAAAAGAAAAAAAAGGAAGATTGGTAACAGATGTTAGCCCAAAGCCAATCTTCCTCACCAAGGAAAAAAATAAAACAAAAGAGTGAATTTTATGGTATGTAAATATCTCAATTTTTTTAAAAAAAAGAGAAATTGGAACAGATCTTTTTCTGAGACCCAAGACAAACAGGAGAGGAGAGCTAGAATGTGAAAACAGAAGAAAAGCTCACCAAGTTATTTGAGAAAGCTCACCCCAAAAGGCCTTAATTCCCCTCAGGATAAGGGGCCTTTCAAACACTCTCAGACGGACACTTCCCAGTGCCCCTCGTCCGGGTGGTTCCGAGAGCTGGCCCCTGGGCGCTCGCCCCAGCCCCAGCCCCAGCCCCCCGCCACAGCGCCGGGAAAGGCCAGCAGGGAGGGAGGCGGAGCACAGACGCAGCCCTGCCCGCAAGCACAGCCCCTCCCTGCCCCGCCCTCGAGGTCCTGAAGCCGGACCTAGGAGGGGACCGCGCGTGCTGAGCGCAGTGCTGAGCGCAGAGCTGAGCGCAGAGAAGGCGGTCAGCACGCCGGGCGGGCGACGCGCAGCCCCGGGGCCCTGGCGCGTCTTTGCAGACACAGGACAGCCCGGCAGGGCGGCCGGCGTGCCCGTGCCCGTGCCCGTGCCCGGGGCAGGCCCTGCAGTCGCCCGGGTCCTGTGTGGCTGCTCCTGGGTGAGCCCGCCACCAAGCCACAAGGCCACCAGGCCCTCGGAGGAGGCCGACTCCCGAGACAGCACACGTCCAGCGCAGCAAGGCCCGCCCGCGTTGGGCAGGCCATCTGGTTGTCACCGGGAAGGCAGACCCCGGCAAGAACGTGCGACAGGGAGCTCCCTCCACACCAGGGCCAGGCAAACCCCGCCGCCTGCTTTCGTAAAGTTTTATTGGCACACAGCCACGTCCATTTGTTCACCTACCTCCAGGGCTGATTTTGTGCCCAAACAGTTGCTGTGACAGAGATGATATGCCCCACCAGGCAGAAAATATTTACTTTCTTTTAATATTTGGACAAATCCGAAAGGATAAGCTTTGGCTCTCTTTGTCACTTCACTGACCAGTGACAGCCTGTACTTCTCAGCTGTAGAGAGTTTTTCCTAAACTCCTTATGTAAGGCATCAAAAGTTTGGGTTTGATCTCTTAATTTTTATGAGGTCCCTAGGACCCCTCCCAAGACTCATATAACCATTCAGTAGTCTTCTATGCCTGTTAAAATCGGAGAAAATGTATGGCCTTCTAACTTCAGAATTCTCCAGAGCAGCAATGTCCAGTAAAGCTCTCTGTGATGGTGGAAGATTCTACGTCTGCACCTCCCAAAAAGGTGGCCAGCAGCACAGGTGGCTACTGAGCACCTGGGAAATGTGGCTCAGGCAACTGAGAAACTGAGTTTTTTATTTTATTGGATTTTGATTCATTTTCATTTTAATTTATATAGCCACCTGTTCTTTCGGTAGGTCTCCCATGGGACACCAGGGATGGCCCTGGAGGAGCTCTGCAGTCAGACTTGGGAAGTGGACCGAGAGCCCAGGGTCGCTGTGGGGACCCTCCTCCCAAGCCAGCTTCCCCAGAGACATGCACTGGAAGAGGTCCCCAGGCCCCTGGGGCCAGGCTGAAGAGGCCCCACAAGTCCCTGCCCCTTTCCTCCTCAGTTAGGGGACAGGCAGTGGGGACAGGGCCCAGAGCACAGACTCACTCTCACTCCCCTGCAACCATCCTGGTTTTCCCAAGCCCCTCACCCCGACCCCAGCGCCAGGGGTGACGTCTCAGCAGGTGACCTCTCTGCAGGAAGAGAGACCTGGACAAAGGAGGAGGGGGCGCAGGTGAGCCCTGAGGTCAAAAGAGGAGGGGGCGCAGGTGAGCCCTGAGGTCAGAGGAGGAGGGGGCGCAGGTGAGCCCTGAGCAGGGCGGGGAGGGTTGGCCCAGGAAATTCCGTCTTGGCGGACCAGCCGGGAGGCCGAGCGAAAACCCTTACAGGGAATTTACTTATTTATAGAAACTGGCGGTGGGTCAGACTGGCCCAAAGATTTGGCCCCCCGCCGCGGTCGGCCAAGCCCTGCTCCACATCATCGCGTGGTGGAGAGAAACCGTCAGTCACCGAATTCTCTCGATTCTGCCTCCTACGTGCGTCTCAAACATCCCACCTTTTCCAGCTGCACAATCATCAGGCCCCGACGCCATCACTGAGTCCTGACCTTATCCCACTTCCTCTGCATCCATGGACCCTGCGTCCAGCCTTGTGCATCCTCAAGTCCAGGCCGAATCCAGGAGCTGAAGTTCTACCCAAGTCACAAACTAACTCATGTCGCTCTCCTCCTTAAAACTCTCGTTCCGAGTCTCCCGCGACCTCGGGGCCCCGCCCTCCCCGCAGCGTCCCCTGTGCCTCAGCCTCCCCGTCTGTCCTCGGCTCCTGGAGCGCACCAGCCTTGCACGGCCTGCCGGACGGCGCGCCTGGGACGGCCTCTCCAGTCTCCTCCTCGCCCCTGCTCCGCGGCCTGAGCCCTCGTCTGCTACATCAACTCCTCCTCCAGGTTCAGACATCTGCCCCTTTTGGGATGTTCTTCCTGACCTCCCGCCCCAGTTCCCTGCCGCACGTTCCCAAGTCGCCCCCGTCACCGTTCATCCGAAACGTCTTCCTGGCTGGAGCAAAACGCCCATGGGGCCAGCGCTACGCTCTGATCGGCCGCACGAGTCCCCCAGTCTAGGGCCCAGTTCCCCGAGGGCCCCCGACGAAGACCTGCGAACCTCCCCCCGCGCCCCCAGAACACCTCCGCAGAGCCGACCCCGAGGGCACGGGCCTGCGCACGCGCACACGCGCTCTGACGCCGCGAAAACGACTTCAAACGTCCGTTCACGGAACCCAAATCCACACTAGACTTCAGATGTCTCTAAGACACGCTAATTCTTCCCAAAATGACAAGGTAGGACAAATCTGTTTGAAAACAAACACCTCACTCATTAAAGTGAAATCTGGCGTTTAATTTTCCTTCCGGAATTAATTTTTTCCTCATTTCTCGGCAGAAGTGAGCTTTAACCCTATTATTTAAAAAAAATAAATCCCATTTAGGGCCAACTCACTTTCAATTCTCAGTAGGGAACAGAGCTCACGTCACCTCTTTCTGAGGCCCGCCCGTCTGGAAGCTTCAGGGTGACGCACAGGCCGGGCTGAGGCGGGCGCCGGCGGGGAAGGACGAGGGGGCTGCGGCAGCGCCAGAGGCCGCTCCTCCTCAGACGCCCTCACCGCGCAGCGACGCAAGACTGCCGCCCGCGGCCCGAGCGAAAGCCACACAGTGAAGCGCTTTCGGGTGAAAGAAGGAAGGAAGGACCCCCGGCCCCCACGGGCCAGCCCGCGCCGCAGACCCGCAGGAGACGCACCTCACACCGCACCGCCCGAACGCCCGCCACGGGCCGCAGCCGCCCAGCACTTCCGCTTCCGGAAGCGGAAGTGGCCTGGGCTCAGGCTTTCGGGGCCCGAGGCGGCTCCGGCGGCGGCGGCGGCGGCGAGGTGGAGCCGTTCTGGGTCCAGCCTCCGAGGAGAAATTCTAGTTTCCTTAACCGAGGGAGACGGGCGGGTGAGACTGGGGGTGGCGTCGGACTGGACCCAGAGAATGGGGTGAGGGGCGGGGCCTGTGCCCGGTGGGCGGGGCGGGGCCCTGGCTTGAGGGGCGGGGCCTCGCTGGCGGGTTGGGGTGCTCGATGTCTAGCTAGCTGCCTTGTCTCTCTTCCCTTTCCTCGCCTCTGCCTTTCTGCCTTGGCTTAATCCAATCCCCTACCACAACATACCCATGCGGAAGATTTTTTTTTTCAGAATTTCTAATTCTAAAAATAAGGTTATATATTTTATTTCTTCTACAATTTGTCTCACACTAAAAATAAGATGTGAAAATCTGTTCAAGACAATGGATGAAAGATCTCACTGTTCTTTTTAAAAGTTATGTATTTGTTATGTAGTATAGATGATACATACACATAGGAAAAGTCCCAAGGGGCGGTCTCACTCCATCTGTATTTTCCTCCTGAGAAACAACCACAGTAACCAGTTCCCTGATATTGTTTCTATATAAAGCACATGTGTGTATTATTTCTTTCAATAAATACCTATAGAACATCAGTTGATTGCTACATACTAGGGGCTAAGTGTACAAAGCCCCTTCCTGCAAGGGCACTTCAAGTGGAGGACTGGAGGGGAGACGTGGAGAGGGAGATGCAGGTGATCCTTTCCAATAAAGTTAACACCACATTTTGTATGTGATATATTAGCAGAATATTTGTTTTCTTAAAACTGATAAGGATATATGGAAGAAAAGCCGAGAAATTTGGCATAGTTGGTTGGAAAGTGAGTCTTGAAGGATGAATATCAAGCGCGGCGCCTGGTTAGTGCACTGAGAGGGAAGCACTGCAAGCTGGGGGTATCATGGGAGCGAAAACAGGCATGGGGGAAACTCATGGTCTGGGAACAGTGGGTAAGGAGTTATGGCTAAAGATTCAGGGTATGTCTGTGTTATTGCCATAGGAATAGACAAATAGGTCAAAGACACAAAGCAGCTCAGAAGCAGACTCAGGCATATATGGACATTTAGTATGTGTTAGAGTGTTTCAAGTCCATGGGGAAAGGAAGCTGTTGGGACAATTGGCCAAAGGATTGAGTTGTCAGACCACCATTTCACATCATTCACAAAAATTAATTCCTGATAGATTGGGGCTGACCCCGTGGCCGAGTGGTTAAGTTCGCGTGCTCCGCTGCAGGCGGCCCAGTGTTTCGTTGGTTCGAATCCTGGGCGCGGACATGGCACTCCTCACCAAACCACGCTGAGGCAGCATCCCACATACCACAACTAGAAGGACCCACAACAAAGAATATACAACTATGTACCAGGGGGCTTTGGGGAGAAAAAGGAAAAAAATAAAATCTTTAAAAAAAAAATTAATTCCTGATAGATTGATTCAAACATAAAAAAGAACTTTAAGATATTACAAGAAAATATAGGAATATTCCTAATGGATTTTGCTTTATATTTTTCATAGGTTTGATATTAGTTGCATAGCACACAATGGTTATATGTCCTGGATCTTGGTGCTTAGTGGCCAGCCTGGTGGCCTCTCTAGCTTCTCTGTGCCTCAGTTTCCTGTACCCCCTTGATGGGGGCAGTAATGAGATCGTACTGAGGACTGGCTGATGTAATGCCTGTATGCAAGCAATTATCATAGTGTCTGACATGTAGTAAATTCTCAATAAATACTGGCTTTTATCATTATAGTTCTGAAGAAGTATCCTTATATCAACGTAAAATCTCCCCCACTTCTCACTTTAAATTTGGCTTGAGTCTTATTTAGTCTGTTTCTAATATTTCCCATGCCAGCTTCTTCTTCTTCTTGCTGCTGCTGTTGTTATATTTGTCTGATGTGTCTCTTCAGCCTCTTTGCCATTTTGTCTTAAGTGATGTTTTTTATAAATAGTACATAGGTGGGTCTTGTTTTTTTAACAAAGTCTGAAAGTAACTTTCTTCTAAAACAGAAATTTAACCCACTTACCTTTAGTGTGATTATTGGTGTGTTTAATGTATTTCTGCCACCTTATTTTTACATTTATCCTACGTTTTCTATTTATAATGTTTATTTGTTGTATGTTGATTGAGCCAGGTCTCTTTACTCCTGTTCTCAACTTGCTCCTACTTCTCTCTCGTATGTTAATTTAAAGAGGTATAAGGTGTGGTCAAAATTAATTTAGGATTATTTGGTATTGTTTCCCAATTGTCAATTATTTTCTTTTTTGCCTTTATTTTGGTTTTTTATTACTAAAATCATCCCAGTTGCTTATAAAAATATTGTAAAGTATGGAAAAACATAAAGTAATAGGAAAATAATTTCTTTGTATTCTACATGTTCCAAAATTTCACTATGGTCTACTCAGTATGCCTGTTTAATGTAGAAACTCATGTCTTTCAGCTTTGAGAAATTGTTTTATATTAATTTCTTGGATAATAGCCTCTTTTCTCCTTTTTTCTTTTCTTTTTCTTTTTTCTGAAACTCCTCAAACTCTTTATTTTTTTTTGGTCTCCTTTCTTGCAGATTGTCACCACTTTATGTCTAATCCTTCTGTTGAATTTTCATGTTGGCTACCATAATTTTAATTTCTTAAAACTCTTCTTTACTTTCTGAAGTTTCCTTTTTTATTGCAACTATGCTTGTTTCATGGTTTTGAAGATACAAATTAGAAGTATTTTTAAGAGATCTCTTTGTTCTTGGAGATTATTTTAGGACAGTTATGGGAGCTCCCTGACATTGACACTATCATAGTTGGGACTCCACTGAGGGTGTAATGCTGCTACCTGCAAGATAAGACTTTGAGGTTACTTTTAGAGTATTTCAGCCTGAGGCAATAAGAAATAAGAGATTCTTTTAGTAAAGTAATATGAAGTTCCTGATTCCCTGACAGAGACTTGGGCACTCTGGGCTTGTCGATCATTTGTTTTAAGCTCCACACCACACATAGAAACGACCAGCTGCCCTGCGGTGCTCACTTTCCTCACGTGCTCCTTACTCGTCAATGCCAGTGGCCATTTGCCCCAAAGCTTTCAATGGACATTCGTTCCAAATGACCAGAGGTCATTATTTAACTTTTTCACCCCTACCAGCGCCCCACCCCTTAATACTAGCTGGATTTTCACTGCCTTCAGCCCCAACCAGACCACTCGCCAATCCCAAATTACCGTTTCTTTGAGAATCTGTGGCCTGCAACCACTCTGTACTACTTTCTATGTCAATGAGGGTTCTTAGTTCCAAAAAATAGAAACCAACTGTGAGTACTTTAGGCTGAACATGAATCTATCATTGAATATGAAGTCGCTCAAAGACTCTTCAGGAGTTTATGCAACCCAGATTAGGGTCCCAAATCACGCTGCAGACTGATGCAGAGAAAACCCTGTCGGCACTGCTGGGCACTGGGGCTCGCGTGTGTTGTCCAAGACTTCAGTTCTGCTACGGAGAGCAAGACAGATGGGATGGAGGAGACTCATAAGCTGTCAGTATAGATAGGTCACCAGTAAGCAAATTTCTCTCTTTTCTTAACCTAGAAAGAAGGACCGAGAGGCGCCCGATAGTCACAATTCTCTATGTATACACAGGCATATGAAGCACTCGGTGTTCATGAGGGCTGCGTTGGCCGCCCACTGGGGACGCTGATTTTGGCCCCACGTGTCTTCGCCCAAGAAGTGCCATGGCCACCCTGCAGGCTACTTGGCGAGCTATAGCTGTGGCCAAGTGTGCTGTCGCCTGTGTCTCCAGTGTGTCTCCATAGGTCTGCAGGCTGCATCTCTCGTCTGACATACACTCGACAGAGCAGGCATGTGTCATTGATCCAGGGCACCTCTGCCTGAGGACCCCTTGCTCAAACCTCAGCTCTGTCCTCATGCCCACGTCAGCAGCAGGAAAGCCTGATATGGCAGAAAGAGAGAGAAAGACATCTGAACATCATCTACCCAGGACTCAGCATGGTCTGTCCGCTTGCCCTGAGTGTGTTAATTGACTCCATCTCTCGTCTTCTTATCACTGTGTGTTATAACTTTATTTAGCAAACCCTGTGATTCAAGCACTTCAGTTTGAGCCTCTCCATTCTGTGACCCCCCAACATGGCTCGCCTGGTGTAGTTGCATTAAGGTAATTTTCCACGTGACAGGCACAGACCCCACAGCCTAGGCACTGATGTGGCCAGCCCTGGGCACTGGCTGCTAACTCTCCATCCTCTGGCACTGCTACCCCAGAAAACCTTGTGTAGCTGCTGCTACCCTCACCAGCATTGTTCCCACAAAATTCTCGCTCTCGGCATTGCTAGATTGGGATCCAAGTGATGGGGCATCTGCTTGGTGGAGCCTAGACCCGTGCGACATGGGAGCCAAGGAAAGACAGGATCTGACTTCTACAGTGAGAATCACGGGAAGTGAGGCGATGAGCTGGGCGGTCAAAAAAGAAGGACAGATATTCCCCACAGTCGATCTGGTCTGCCATCCTCCTCTCTGCTTGTACGCAGATGAGGATAAATGGAAGTCTCAGTATGAATCCTGCCTGTGTCTAGGAGGTGAGCTTTTGTATGAGTCGTTATTATTTCTTTGGACTCGACAGTATTGTTTCAGAGGTATGGTAGAAGGCCTAAAATTAAGGTCCACTATTATGTGCTGCCTTGGCATCTGGGGAAAACCAGGATAACTTTGAATGGCTCCCCACTCTACTCCCACAGAAATGATCCCCAAGCCGAACAGTCATCTTTTCGTGGGGACCAGGCACAGTTCCTGCTCATCCCGAAGCAGCAGGCTCCAGTGCCCTGGCAGCCTGCAGAGTTGCTCAAGCCGATCACATCCTCCCATGGGAACCAGGAGGCACCTCACCCTCTTTTCCAGGCAGCGCCCGCTCTCCACCCGGTGCCTGAGTGCACCCGCACAGCCCTGCATGGCTCGTGGTGTCCTCTTTCCCTGGGCTGTGAGGAAACGTGGCTGTCGGTACCATCTGTCCATTGTCGGGTGTCGTGTTCAACCATCCCCATAGCCCTCAGGCGTGAGCCCCTCCCTTACCGAAGAGAAGAGGAGGCGATCCATACAAGAGCGCATATAAATCATGAATCTTTTTAAAGCACCATTTGGCCAGAATAAATCAGAATTGTTCATGTGTTTACCCTTTGGCCCAGATCCAGCAAATTGCTCTAAGGAAATATTTGCACAGAATCCCAGTGTTAACACGTGTGGATGCTCACGCAGCAGCCTTTGTTTACGAGGTGAGGCGGGAAGCAGCCTAAGCGTCCGTCAGTAGGGGCCTCATAAATAATTCCATATAGTGCGGTGTGGTGAAGTCATTAAGGTTGAAGTAATGTATATTTTACGATAGCTGCTCAGACTCTGTCAGCACTGTGAGTTAATTACACAGCAACATCCTTATTCTTCTCCCCTGATGTTTGTCTGTTCCCAAGCTTGCTCTGCCCCAATACCTGATTTTGTTCCCTAAAACTATGTCCATGAAAATGTATTTTTTCCATAAATAAATGAAAAGAAGATCAAATTTTGTTAATGCCATGAATGTATTTCCCCTAAAGAGTAAATGGATCATCAAACTTAACCCCATATTAAATGTGAGAAAATTAAGATTGAGTAAAATGAATCAACCTGACATGAAATCAGCAAGAACAGAGAAGTCGTATCTTAAACATTTGCTGGATGGGTGGACAGATGGATGGATGGATGGGTAAATGTGAGGACTCGGTTCCTGATTCCCATTTCCAGGCCCTCACTACTACATTTAGCTTATTAACTTAGCATCACCGAACCTGAATTTTCAAGTGCAATAAGAACGTGATAATAGATGTAAGATGATATTAGAAAGAAGTACTTAGTATCTCTGTAGGACATGCATCGGTTCCTCATGCCCTAAAAATTTAGACCTTCATCCATGCCTCAGTCCTGCTTCTTAAGCCCTGCATTTGAAGCGACTTTGAACTTCTTATTCTCTAGTTTTCCCAGAAGATGGCAGTATGGTGTAAGAGCTAAGTCCTCTGCATCTGGGTCCAAACAGGCTTCAACCATCATCGTCATCAATACAGTTATTGCTCATAGGGATCCTATTTGTGCCTTGCGTTAATCTAAGCATAGTACTTCTAAATCTTGTCTCAGAATAAAACCAAAGTTGGAAACTGAATTATGTTTTCCTAGTTCAGTGACGTAACCCAACCAGGGAGGACTGTGTTAGGCAGGCTCCCTAGCCAGGTGTGGGTGCTCGTGACTTACTGGGGGTGCCCCTGGGAGAGAGGGAGTGAGGAAGGCAGGGTAAGGCAGATGGAGGCGTTGGACAAAGATGTGGGTTCAGCTGGATTCAACATCATCCTGACCCCACGGGGACCCTGGAGCATGAGTGACACCATAGAGTTGCTCCCACTTTGAGACAAGGGGCTGGCCTTTGGTACTCCCGGCTCAGACTGTCATTGGCTGCAGGATTCCTCCTAAGGATGAGGACAACAGCCTCCGAAGGCAGCCCCTGCCCAGCGGAGGGCAATTCGCTAGAGGAAGGGGCAGATGTGAGTGGTAACCAACCCACAACAGCTGGGGCATGAGTCCATACAGGAAAATCCACTTGTTCTTTAGGGGGAAATACTTTCATGGAATTAACAAAATTTGATATTTTCCATTTTTTTTAAAAAGTACATTTTCATGGAAATGGTTCTAGGAAATAGTCCAGAAAATGGGATCTGGGTGAGGCACCAATGACATCCTCTTTAGAGATCGACACCAACACTTAGATGAATTTATCCTAACTGACAAACTGGCTGCCACAATGATCCTCAAGGCTGTAAGAATTAAGAATCTTGTGGAAGCTGCTCACCTCCGAGTTTATCATGTGATGATGCAACTTGGCTTAGGGGAAATCCTTGTTATTTTGAACACTGAAATGAAGAGGACATGACATTCACATTCTGAGTAGCCACAATTGAGGTAGTGGGTAAACATAACGCAGAAAAAGGGTTGATCACTGTAGTGGACACGCCCGGTGCTCTGCCCGGACCCATCTATCTCTTTCCCTCTCAGGCTGTGTCCCCACCCCCAGCCCCCGGGACAGTGCACAGGTTATGTCCCCACCCCACCCCCAGGACAGCCCACAGGTTATGTCATGTCCCCACCCCACCACCAGGGACTTCCCACAGCAGATGACTGACTGACACAGGGGGATCAAAGGCCGCACCTCAAGATGGGTCAACTCCACGGCGCATACTCCTGGGCTCCCCCATGGAATTAAGATGAGGCTACTCTCCTGCTGAGCCCACATCCTTATTTAGCTCACTCCCATCCCTATCCTGCTTCCTCAGAACCCTTCTCCTGACTGTTACCCCCCCCAGTAAGTCATGTGCATCCCAACACTTACCCCCCAGCAACTCATGTGCATCCCAGCACTTACCCCCCAGCAACTCATGTGCATCCCAGCACTTACCCCCCAGCAACTCATGTGCATCCCAGCACTTACCCCCCCAGAAACTCATGCGCATCCCAACACTTACCCCCCAGTAAGTCACCCAACACTTACCACCCCAGCAACTCATGCGCATCCCAGCACTTACCCCCCAGCAACTCATGTGCATCCCAGCACTTACCCCCCAGCAACTAATGTGCATCCCAACACTTACCCCCCAGAAACTCATGCGCATCCCAACACTTACTGCCCAGCAACAGGTCGTTTGCATCCCAAACCTTTGTCCCCAAAATGATGTGCATCCCAACATTTATCCCTCTAACAAATCAAGTACATCCCAACCCTGATCCCCCAACAAATCATAGACATCCCAATTCCTCCCTCAGATCTTCTTGTAGGCAACTGTCCCAAGACAGCCGCACTATGAAGGAATTTCTATCAATTATTATCGGCTCCCTTTGGGACTATTATGAAGGTTTTCTGGTGGAAGTGTTCCCTCTTGGTGTCGAGGAATTGACAGGGATCCTAGGGTTACAGAGAGAAAGGGAATTCCAGGTAGAAGGAACAGAGCCTGAAAAAGAAAGAAGACTCCATGAGAACGGGGATTTTTGCCCATTCTGTTGCTCTTTTGTCCCTTGAACCGAAGACAGAGCAGCCCCTCTGAGGTGAGGGTGGAGGTTGAGCCTGGACTCAGGGGTGCAGATGCCAGAGATTCCCATTGTCAGCGCCTAGCTGCTGGCTCCCACCACCCGGGGGCCTCCAGAGCCAGTCAGGAGCTGGACGTCACCAAGGGGCGACACTTCTGAAAGCAGTGGAGAACTACTCTCTGTGCCCATTCATTCACTTAAGTGAATATTTATGGAGCACCTGCTGTGTGGGAGAGCCTATGTGAGTTCCAGGAACTATAGCAATGAATAAACCAAACCAAAATCCTTGCCCCACGGAGCTGGCATTCCAGCAATGCAGAGAGACAGGAAACAAAATAAAGAAAGTAGATAAGCAAATTGTTTTGTATGTTAGAAGGTGATGGGTACGATGACTGAAATAACTGGGCAAAGAGGATGGGACATGTGTGGTGTGTGTGTGTGTGAGGAAAGGCCTCACAGAGAACAGGACGTGTGAGCAATGACTTGAAGTGAGAGAGCAAGCCGTGTGGTCATTTGCAGGTATCTGGGGAAAAAGCAGTTAAGTGGAGGCAACAGCAAATGCAAAGGCCCAGAGGTAGGGGTGTGCCCGGCATGTTTAAAGAAAGACAAGGAGTAAGTGTGGCTGAATGAGAGAAAAGGAGGGGGAGACTGGAAGGAGTTGAGGGCAAGGAGATGAGAGGGGCAGACCATGTGGGGCCTTACAGGCCACAGTGAGGACTTCAGGTTTTACTCTGAGTGAGATGGAAGTCATGGGGGCTCTCAGCAGAAGAGGAACAGGGTCTGACTTATATTTAACAGGATCAGACTACCTCCGACCTCAGTAAAGCCTTGTTAAACATCACAGCCCAGTCGAGATGTGCTGGGAGGAAGCAGAGAGAGCAGCATTTCCAACCTGAGTCCACTGTAAGAGTGTCAGGGAGAGGAACCAGCACATGTGAGTGAACAGACTGCTTGCAGAGGTCAACAATAGCAAAGACAGATGTCTGGCAGTAAGGGAAAAGTCTGGGATGGATGGACGGATGGTAGATGGATGGAAAGGTGGGTGGGTGAATGGATTGATGGAAAGGTAAGATGGATGGATGAGTGGATGGAAGGATGGAATGATGGGTGGGGGAGAGGGGGAGTGGATGAATGGATGGATGGATGGGTGGGTGGGTGAGTAGATGGGTGGATGAATGGATGGGTGGATGGGTGGGTGGGTGGGTGGATGGATGGAAAGGGCATCTATGAGGTGGACTGCAGGAAACTCTCAGAAATAACTGAGAAGACACTTTTAGAGAGTCTGATTTTCAACAAGAAAGCCCTTGGAGTTTTATGGTGTAATAATTTGGTTACAAAAAGGAATTCTAACCTCATTTTGTCATCACAAGTGAAAGGCTAGGGACATTTGGTTTATACTTGAGTGCTGTACTATAAACAGTGTGAGGGAAGTAGAGAGTCAGCAGTGGCTTCTGGTTCCTTTCTGGGTACTTTTGGTAAATATCACATCGCCACACTCTTGATGGACCAGAGGAGAATACCGTGCAGAGCTGGGTGCTCAAACGTGAGCGAGCATCAGACTCACCTGGAGCAGCTGTCGTACACAACCTGCTGGGCCCACTCCTGAGTTTCTGATTCATCAAGTCTGGGGCAGGGCCCGAGAATCTGAATGTCTGACAAATTCCCAGGTGATGCCGATGTCACTGGTCCCAGGACCATATGTTGAGAGCTACTGACGTAGAGAAACATGGACATCAAAACATTGATAGCTCTGTGTTTAAAGTAATTTTACTTTAAAGTAAAGAAATGTCAAGAATATCTTAACCAGCTTATTTTCCACTTCTATTTCCTTTTCATCCATGCATCCATTTCTAAATAAATTTACAATAGCTCACTCAATAAGAATAAAAGGAAAATTCTAAAAACAAGAAGGCACTGTGTCACAGTTGAGTTCCTAGGTTTGGTGGTATGTAAAATAATGGTGAACCTTAAAGTTCACGATGCCTTAGATTTGATTAAGTGTGGCGTGCACGGAGGAGGGAGAGCTTAACTCCACCTTGGGGGTGGGGAAGGGGGCAGAGCGGGGCTGTGTGGGGTCTACCTTGGAGGTCAAGGAAGGATGTACAAAACCGTGCACACTTGAAGGACTTGGCCAGGGGCAGAGCGGTGGAGGGAAAAGGGCAATTCCAGGTGGAGGTGACCACACATGCAAAGGCCTGGAGGCTGGAAAGATCATGTGGTGTTCAGGAACGCCTGGGCAAGCAGGTCAGGGTGGGTGGGCAGCCTGAGGGAGAAAACCGGGAGATGAGGCTGGGGAGGTGGACTGGGGCCAGACCAGGTGTACTTTGTGTGCCTACCAAGCACATTTCGCCGGCAGAGTATCGGTGGGGCTGCAAGGCAAGCATGCGATGGTCTCAGATTCGTGTTTGAGAAAAGCTCTCTCAGCTGCACAGCGGAGGGTGGGGCAGGAGGACACCAATCAGGAGACTATCAAAGTTACCCCACATCAGAGTTGCCTGAGAGACAGAGAAGTTAAATCACTTTCCCAAAGTCACACAGCTCAGAAGTGGCAGGGCCCAGACTTGAACCCAGGCAGTCTAGCTCTGAGCCAACAGTCTGTAACAGCATTGGCCTGACCACTAGGTGACACCACCCGTCTTTCTTGATCAACTCTTTCCTCCAACTATCATCCCACCCGCAGAGGACCCCAGGGAGAGAGAACAGGAAGCCTCGCTGCATGCCTGCTGGCCCAGTGAGATGTGGGGAGCCCCACACACTTACCACATAGCACTGATGGCCTTGACATGACCAAAGGCCAGCGAGTTCCACCATGCTCCAACCGTCCAAGGAAGGCCCTCTGTTCACCTTCCCTCTCTCTCAGACTTGTCTCCAACTGTTTCTGGAGTTGACCGCATTTGTCTCTCTTCTTCGTCACCTACCATTTTTTCCTCAATCTACTCCGTTCTGGCTTCCACCATCATCATTACCACTACCTGCATCATCACCACCACCTCCACCACCTTCACCACCACGATCATCACCTCCACCACCACATCACATCACCACCAACACTTTCGCCATTATCATGACTGCTCTCATCACCTTCACCACCACCCTCACTGCCCCCACCTGCACCATTTTCACTACCATCATCACCACTGCCATCACTGCCTCTGTCGCCATCGCCACCACCACCACCTTTATCAGTGCCAGCACCCCCAGCACAACTGTCCCCATCACCATCACCTCCACCAACACCTCCACTATTTTCACCACCATCATCACCACTGTCACCATCACCACCGCCACCTCCACTGTCTTCACCATCACCACCGTCACCATCGCCACCATCATCCTCACCACCGGAACTGCTCTTGCTAAGAATACCAACGACCTCCTTACTCCTCTGTCTTGTGAGTATTTTTTAATCCTAATTCAGTCCGGTCTCTTGCCCTCCATGACACCATACTCTCCTCATTTCCCTCAATTCTGTGTCCACTCGCCCTGCCTCTTCTATTAGCCACTCCTGCACTACTTGATTATTAAATACTTACTCAGGGCTCTGTTCCCACTCTACACTCTCTCCTTGAATGATTTAACCCATTACCATGACTTTTACTATCATCTATTGGCTGGGGGGAGCCCTGTCTCTGTAATCCATACCATATATACATTGTATATTGAAATCACAGCACCTCAAAATTGACCTATCCCAAACTGAAATCTATTTCTCCCCAAAAATCTGCTTTTCCCCCAATGTTTCCTTTCTCTATAGCAAAGTGGCACTGCCATCCACCCAGATGCCTGAACAAAAACAACAACAACTAGGAGTTAACTCGTCCCTCTCATGTACCTTTCCCCTGCCCACTTCCAAGTCCCACAGACTCTTTTTAATTTTTTTCCAGTCGACCCATCAAGTCATTTATTCAGCAATGATGTCATGGGAAGCAAGATAGACAAGAAAACTTTGTGGGTTTACATTCTAGATGGGAGAGACAGATCAGAAACAAATAAGATAATCACAGGTTTGGATAATACAATTACAGAAATAAACTGGGTGATTGAGGGTAATTTGGCAGGACTTCTTTCAGTGAGGTGGTCACAGAAAGCCAGTCTGAAGAAATGAGTTGTGGGCTGAGACACAAGACTATAAAGGTAGAAAGCAATCTAGGCAGTGCAAAAGCATGTGCAAAGGCCCTGAGGTAGAGGAGAACTTGATGTGCCCAAGGAACAGAAGAGACCCCTGTGGCTGATGCATAGGGACAGAGGGGAGACTCATAGCAAATGAATTTAAGATGTAGATGAGGAAAGATCACGGAGGGCCTTATAGGCCATAACAGGATGTCTGGGTTTTATCCCAAGTGCAATGGGGAGCCTTAGAAGGGTTTTAAGCAGAGGAGTGGTAGAGCGTGATTTGATTTGAGAGAGAACTCTGGCTGCTTGGTTGGGGGTGTTCTCGAGCAGAGGGAGAAAGGAAGCAGAGAGACCATCTAGATGTTAGCTCTGCCCAGATCATTGTCCACCCGGACCCCACACCCTCTCCTGCCGTCTCCCATCCACAAAGCACCCAAACACTCCCCCAAAACAGAGCCAACCACATCCCCACATCTGCTTTAAAAACCTTCTGTGACTTGAACCTCCTCCAAACCCCTCTCCAACACAACTCAGAGAGCAACGAGAAAAGGCATCAGGGGGTGGCTTTCTCACGGCAGAAACCAGGAGAAACGACTAGAAGACATTTTCCGTGTGTCACGAGTGGAATGCCCTGTCTGCATGTTCGAGGCACTTTAGCAGTGGCTTTTTGTTTGCTGCTTGGATCTTGGGTTTCTCGGATTGCTGGGCGTTCAAAGAGGCACTGCCTGCCACCACAGGGCTAAGAAGAAGCTCAGTCCCACCATGGGGCTTCCCCAGCAGACCCTCAGCTCTGCACAGGACAGGTTGTGTTAGCCGTGTGCACAGCGGCACCCCGTAAGGTAGTGCAGATCCTGTCACTTAACAGTATTTGTCTTCGTAAATATTTCCCGAAGGAGGAAATGACTTACAGGCCTTTTCTCCCAAACGCTGCTGTTGGTCTGCGTCGCCCCAAGTGACGAAACAATACATCACCTTCTACCAGACTTTGAGATCTGGTGAGTGCCATCTCCCGGGGAAAAAGTCCCAAGATTTGTGAAAATGACTCCTCCACAAACTTTAGACACCAACAGAGACACCCTAAATCCTGGCCTGCTTGGCTCAAAAGTAAAGGGCTATGGAGGGTTTGTTTTGACTCCAAAGTCACTTCGTGCCTCTCAGACAAGACTGTGTAACGAAAGGGCGTTCCTTTCCTGGGGTCAAGGGCTTCTGTCATCCCAAAGGCAACCAACAACAGCTGGAAAGACCTGCGACCAAGGAAGCAGGCGAAAATACATGCAGCAAAGCTACAGAAAACAAGTCAAAAGCAGAACCATCGGTCTGATGATGAAAGATGAGAAGTTCTCTTTTCTGAGAGCAGTTTCCTAAGGCAACTGATCTAAGATACAAGTGTCAATTCTCACCAAGTTTCCTGGAGACAGAAAAGCGACGGGCCTAAAGCACGGCAGGGACCTTCGGGAGCCTGCTGGCAAGGGTCCCCACGCAGCCATGCCGGGGCCGTCACTCCTTCCAGGTAGGTGCACCCCAACGACGGCTGCCCCCCAGCCGACCCCCTCAGGAGCTGCAGGCTCCGCAGTCCGCTATGTGACCTTCTCCTCTTTGCTCTGCTGGGGACCCTCTCTTTCTCTCTTGGATTATGGTTTCCTTCCTCGCCACCTGCTCAAGCTCTGGCCTCAAATATCCCTAACCTTTTCCTTACAGTCCGGTCCGACGAGTTGTTCATCTCCCTCCTCACAGGTTTGTTTTCTGGTTGACACCCTCTCCCCCTTGGTAACTCCCGTGACCTAGCACGGCCTGACTTCTCCTCTGTCTCTCTTGCTCTTCTTTCCTCCTCCTCGTGTTTCCATTTCCCGTACCAAGAATATTAATAATAATGACAGCGAATATTTTTTAGCACTCACTATGCACCTTATGTGTATCAACATATTTAATCCTCACAATAGGTTCATGAGGTGGGTACTATTATTATCTTCATATTACAGATGAAAAAACTGGGGCACAGAGAGGTTATGTTACTTGTCCAAATGCACACAGCTCATAAATGGCAGAGCCAGGATTCAACCGAAGCCACCTGTCTCTAGCTCTTTGCTGCGATGCCCCTCCCACAGGATTCTGCCTGGGGTCTTCTTCTTTTTTCCTACTCCCTCTCTCTAGAGGATCGTGATCCTGTGGCTCCAACCGCCACCTCTGTGCAGATGGTTCCCCAACTCTGAATCCCATCCATCCTCTGGCTTCAGATCCAGCGACAATACCAGTAGCCACACCATCAACCAACGCTTACATTTACCAAGCACCTGCCTTAGCCTGGTGTCAGGCTAACACTGTTTTACTTCCGTCACGGCACAGCATCTCCACCTTACACATGCGACATGGCTTCCGAGCTTATGTGACTTGCTCCAAGTCTCACGGTTGTTTAGTGGCAAAGGCAGGTGACGGAGCATAAAGTCTGTGGAGGTAACGCAAGCTACTTGAAGGCAAAGCCGCGTCCCTTCCCTTGCAGACCTCCCTCAGCAGTTCATGTGCGGGAGGCATCCAGGAAGCACCTGCGGGGTCAAATTTAAGTGAGAGAGTGTGCAATTTTTTTGTATATACGTTATACCTCAATAAAGTGGAAAAAATCTAAACGAGAGAAGCTCTAACAAGATGTTTCCTGCTTTGTGGCAACTGGAGGCAGGCTCCTGGACCTTCTGAGACAGATTGTCTGTGTTTCGGTTCTCCATGACCTCTGCCCATTACTGGGTGGGACGAGCAGTGTCGTAGGATGAGCACCAGGTCAGGGGTTAGAATAGGATTCTAGTGCAAATAAAATGGTCATAGAGCCAGCCAGCATGTGTGGAGTGGTTTCTGCCAGACACTGCGCCTCACGAATTTCCTCATTCATGTCGCTGTCCCAACCACGGGAGGCAGGCGATGCTATCACCTTGTTTCATATAAGGAAATTTAGAGAAGTTAAGTGTGTTGTCCAAATTTTCACAGCTGATGTCCGAGCCACCCAACCTCTGGGAACCTGTTTCCTCATCGACAAAAGGTCATCGAGTGATTTCTAAAGTCTCTTGGAACTCGAGGACTCCGGGAGGCCGGGGGCTCTTTGGCGACTCTAATTTAAGACGCGTGCACACATTATGGAGCATGGGGCTGCTGGCCTGGCTGCAGACCCTGGGGACCAGCCCTGAGCAAACATGGCGGTGCCCAGACGGCCTGGGCTTGAGGAACAGGGAGACATTCTCCAGCCGCGCGCCTTGCTGGTCGGGCCGCGAGCTGCAGTCCCCACGCAGTAGGTGCAGTGTGAATGTGGCTGCTGCAAATCAACTGTTGTACAAAAGAAGGAGGAAAGGAAATTTAAATTTATCAGGGAATACGCCGGGACCCTGCCATTAAGCAGTTCAAAGCCCAGCTGAGAATATATTCATTAGACAACCAACGTGTTCACGAGGCTCCGTGAAGGCAGTCGCAACAGTAACTGATCATGAGATAGGCCTGGTGTCTCCTGTGGGGGCCGAGGGAGGAGAAATGACAGCCCCCCAAAGATGTCAACGTCCTAATCCTGTAAACCTGCGAGTATGTCACCTCACACGTGTGGGGGAGGAAAAAGCCCTCCTCCACGTCTTGGGGTCTCCGTGTGGGAATAAGAATTAAACTGACATAAGACAGATTCACAGGAGGGAAGCGTAGAGTCTAGTTAAATTGTGGCGTGAACCTCGGAGCCCTCCCAAGAGGATGAGGAGCTGGGAAGCGACCAGAGCACAGAGCTTTTACACCTTTTAGACAAAGAAATGATGAATTTAGGAAGAAATGACAAGACAAAGGGATTTGGGACAGGAGCAGCAAATTGTGGGGAAGAGGCTAGGAGCTATCTGGGAGGGAAGTAGTGGAAGATGAGGGTTGTCTTCGTGAGCGTGTCTGTAAGTCCACTGCAGTGTCCCCGGGCGCACATCAGAGAGGGCACTCATGCACACCTAGCAGGCACAGCCACCCCACTCCCAGGCTGCGTGGTGCTGACCTCGTGGGACCACTGTCGTCTATGTGGCCTGCCGTTGACCAAAACGCATGGTGGTACTGAGAAAGCATCTTCCTCATGGGAAATTTTCTGGCCTGCCTTCAGGTGGAAAAGGCAGGCCAGAAACCCCGTCCTGCCTCTGCTGTCTCTCGAATGCCTTCAGCTTAAAACGGCCAATAAGCCAAAGCAGCACGTTTTGGGGTCTCATGTCCTGAACTCCTTCACGTGTCAAAGGGCCTTTGCAGGTACAGGTGAAGTTAGGGGTCTTGGCATTGGGCCGTCACTTGCGTGTAACCAGGAGACTGTGCTGAAAGGGGAGCTGCGTGACTCCCAGGGCTGGATCTTAAAAGGAGACGCACCGTTTTTTGCTGGAACACTCGGCTTGGAGCTCTGAAGTGCCGTAGAAGCTGCCTGAAGGAGGTCGCCGTGCTGGGAGGGAGCCCAGAGCACCCCAAACCCTGAGACCACACGAAGGGACAGCAGTGCCAGCCATCCCAGCTGCCCCACCCCAGCCACTGCCCAACTGCAACTGCGTGCGCACCCAGGCCGGAGCGCCCTGGCTGAGCCTCCCCAGATGCCAGAACCCCAGAAACCACAGGAGATAATAGAGTGAACTTTATTTTAAGCCCCTACCTTTTACAGTGGTTTGTTACACAGCAGCAGATAACTGACACACAGCCCGTGGCGAGTTCCCTGGACTCTCTCCTCAGTCATTCGTGTCTCTCTCTTCTGCTTCCCTGTTTCAGGACTCTGCTTTCTGCTGAGCGTGTCGGCAGTCGTGGCTCAGATCTCAGGTGAGCATTCAAAGCCTGACCTGTCCGCAGCCAGAGACCAGGGAGGGTGCAGACCGAGGGCGCCAGGACCACGCGGGTCTGTGACGGGCTAGAGAGATGGGCCTGTGCTGGGCTGGAACCTGGGAGGGTCGCTCCCTAATTCGTTTTAATTGATCATGTCATCAATTTTGGATATCTTTAAGTTTTATCTTTAAATTTATCTTTTTATTTTACTTTTGTCTGTTTGTTTGCTTTTACTAACCACAATGTGCCTGATGCAGAAATAGAACAGTGGGTGAAACAAAGTCTCATGAAGCAAACATTCCATGGGGCATGACAGAGGACGGTGGCAACCATTTCGTTCTGATTATAAGCAAGTCAACAAGGAACGAACGAGATCGTTTCAGATTAACCCCTCAGAGATCTCACTAGACGCTGATTCGGCAGGTCTAGGGCAGGGCCTGAGACTCTGCGTTTCCAGGCAGCTGCCTGGGGGGTGCATTGAGGGCCGAGGCTCCGCACTGTGCCCCCATCCTGTCCCGTCCCAGTTCCGCCGGGCCCGGCACTGTGCAGATCCCTCCACTGGACCCTTCGTTCATCCATGATTCCCATTCTTTCTCAAGGAACCTCAGATTAAGATCTTCAGCGTAACCCTGTCCAAATGAAGTGACACATAGGGTTACAAAGATAACATGTGCCTTATCAGAATAGACCTTCTGTGGTACCCCACAGGTGCAAATTTTTGTAATCATAGCTGACATTGATTTTGCGCAGGCACACCCCACAGCACTTTACTATATTAATTTACTTCTCACAGTAACCCATTTTACAGATGAAAGAATTGAGACACAGAGAGGTTAAGACACACAGCTAGTAAGTCTTGGAGCCAGAGTCCAACCCAGGGTCCAAGATCTAAACCAACTCACTCCTCTTTTATAAATTCTGCAATGATCTTGAGAATAGCATAATTATATTGAATCAAAATTTCATGTTAAAATTAATTTGTTTAATGCCAACTCCAGTCCTTTATCGTGCACAGGAATCCCACTTATTTCTGCAACTTGCACTTGGCATCCCTAATTTTTTAATACACTGAGATCTCACAAAGGAAAAAGTACAGGGTGGCCCAAGTGACGTCTGACCTACCTCTTCACCCCACAGGCTCCTCGCATTACTGCCCCCCGAATTCTGAGTATTTCAACATGACTCACTGTAGGTGCAAAACCGGATACAAGTCTGCATCTGGGCAGGAATACCTCGAGCCCTCCTCCGGGACATGTACAGGTAAAGCAGCCATTCTCACATCACCCAGTTGTGCGAGAGGCGGGAAGCAGCGCAAAAACTGTGGGAGGCGAGTGCACAAGAGTGTGCGACACTGAACCCTCTGCCGACTCAGCCTCGGCGGGAAAGAAAAGCTTTCATGATGTCAGAAAAGAGGGCTCCTCCAGAACCTCCGTTTCCTCCTCCGTTTCCTCCTCCGTAACCTGCGGGTGATGATGCCGACTTCATGAGGGGGGCGGAGGATTGAGTCAGGCAACAAATGTGGCAGTACTTCTTGAATTATATTTTTTTTAAGTTAAGGAGAAGAATATGCACTGAAGTCAGGGCAAGGAGAGAACATAAGCTAGGGCAGAAACTTCTAATATAAAACCCTATGGTCATCTAAGATGCAAAACGCAGTCTCAGTTCAGTAATTTAAATGTCCAATCCTATGCAAGAATAAATACTGCAGCCTTGAGTTAATATTTTGTTGAGTTACTATTTTTACTTTCTGTATTTATCTATGTTGTTTGGTGCATACATATTTATGACTGTGATATAATTTTCTTCATAAGATGTAAATATCAATACGTAATATCCCACTTTACCTTGTTTAGAGCTTTGAACCTTATATTCTGCTGGGTCTGCTATTGATGTTACACATTCTGTTTTATTTCTGTTAATAATATCGGGTTTTCCCCTCCCCTAGCTCAAGCTCGCTCCTAGTCAGAAGCTTGCCATCAGGAGTAGGGGGTATAATTGGCTTCTCTCCTCTTTCCCCACCTAACACGCTGCTCTTCCTCACCCAGTCTTGCTGGGGTTGGAACCCAGCAGGCAGAGGAGGAAAGAGCAGCAGGAAAGTAGGCACCCTCAGCTTCTGTGTTCCTGACTTGCTGCACTTCCTGTCACAAGAGCCTCCACGGTTCTTGAAGACAGTGCCCCTCTCGCCAATCACTCCCCCGAAATTCCCCTGATAACAGCAAATTCCTCGCCACACCTTCCTCATGCCCGAGGAATCCTGCGTCTCCTCCAGCTTCTCGGTGGTAGAGCCCGTTTGCCACTCCAGGAGACCAGAACCTGAGCAACCCCGCAGCAGAAATCTCTCGCACGTGACCCACTTCTAGTTCTCGGGAAGTGTTCACACAACGTTTGCCCAAGAAACTTGGGATGTGCAGGTGCATAGGTACCTCTTCTTTGCCCCTGTGCAAGCCAGTGATGCACCCTTTAGATTTTTCACGGGGAAATAGGCATCAATCAACTGCGTCCCCACAAAATTCGGGGAAGGTGTAACTAGCTGAAGGAACGCCTTAAAATCCTGCTCTCTTGGAGAGAAATCAAGAGGAAAGCACTTGCACACGTTTCTCCTCTTGGGTGGGAGGGGAGGGACCACAGCACGGCGTCCGCTCTCTCCAAGCAAACCCCCCCTCTTACCCGCCGGCTCCTGACTCTGTTAAACCTTTGATGCGAGTGGAGAGTGAAAGAATCATATGACCAGATCCCAGACTCCTCCTCCTCTGCAACTGTTGCGTCTTGGCTCGTTCCTTACTTGGACTGTGGTGTCTATTCCATTTGGTGCCATTGCTGAAACTTCTAGTTTGACAACTGTTACTATGACAGGTTAATGTCAAAGTATGGCCTCACCGTGTGCACTTTAAAAGATTACTCTGTGGAAAATGGGGGTGACATTTGAGCATACTTGGCAAAGGCAATCACAAGTACAAAGATCCTCCCATTGGGAGGTGTCTAGTTGGTTCAATAAAAACAAAATGAAATGAGTCTGTCCACAGCCTGGCAAGTGATGGAGACACTGGCTGGAGACAGAGCTGAGAACCAATCTTCTGAAGCCACCAGCATCCTTGTTTATTGAGATATAATTCATGTACCACAAAATCCACCTGCTAAAGTGCAGAGTTTAGTGTATTTCAGTATATTCCAAAGTGATGCACCATCACTGCTATCTAATTCCAGAACATTCCATCACCCCCAAAAGAAACCCAATACCCATTAGCCGTCCCTCCCTGTTACCCCCTCACTCCAGCCCCTGGAAACCTCTACTCTGCTTTTCGTCCCTGTGGATTTGCCTACTCTGGACATTTGCTATAAATGGAATCACATAATATGTGGCCTTTTGTGTCTGGCTGCTTTCACTCAGCATAATGTTTTCAAAGTTCATCCACACTGCAGCATGTGTCTGTACTTTGTTCCTTTTTATGGATGAATAATATTCCATTGTGTGGATGGACCACATTTTGTTATCTGTTCATCAATTGATGGACATTTGGGTTGTTTCCACTTTTTGGCCATTATGAATAATGCTGCTACATTATTCATGATACATTGTGTACAAGTATTATGTACATTATTCGTAAAACATCGTGTACGAGTTTTAGTTTGAGCACCTGTTTTCAGTTCTCTAGGGTGGACATGCAGGAGTAGAATTGGTGAGTCATAGGATAACTCCGTGTTTAATTTTTTTTTAATTTCAGAACTGTTTTCCAAAGTGGTTGCACCATTTTACATTCCCACCAGCAATGTATGAGAGTTCTAATTTCCCCACATCCTTGCCAAAATTTGTTATTGTCTGTCTTTTTTATTATAGCCATTCTAGCGGGTATGAAATGGTATTACATTGTAGTTTTGAGTTGCATTCCCCCAGTGACTAATAATGTTGAGAACTTTTCTTGTCCTAATTGGCCATTTGTACATCTGCCTTGGAGAAAAGTCTATCAAATTATTTACCCATTTTTTAATTGGGTTATCTGTATTTTTGTTGTTGAGTTGTAGGAGTTCTTTATATACTCTGGATACTAGTCACTTATCAGATATCTGATTGGCAAATATTTTCTTCTATCTGTGGGCTGTCTTTTCACTTTCTTGATAGTGTTCTTCGAAGCACAAAAGTTTTTAATTTTGATGAAGTCCAGTGTATCTATCTTCTCTTTTATTCTTCTTGCTTTTGATGTTACATCTAAGAAACAATTGTTTCTTACAATTGTTCATTTTTGTATTATAAATTCCTAATTCTATTAGATAATGACAGAATCGTTTCTAATTTTAAAAAACTTATTAGGGATTTTTTTAATAATGGCTGAAAATGTCTACTTTTTACATTTTTATTTGAGGTTTCTTTGTGGAAGCATAGGATTGATTTTATAAAAGAAAATATATATTTTCCACTCAAGGAAAGTAAGATTCTCTCTCTGTGTAGGTCTCTGTCTCCTCCCATCTCTCTCTATCTCTGTCTCTTTCTGCCTGTATGTGTGTATCTGTCTTTGTCGGTCTTTCTGACTCTCTATATATGTGTATTTATTGCTTTTATTTATTCATCAATTTCTCCATATCTTTAACTATTTTCTGTCTACTAGATCCTTCCTCTGTTTGTGCATGCTTACTGATTGTGATATCCAATTCCTTATTTATTTTTTATCTGGTATTTCTGAGAGAAGTATATTGAATATCCCAGTACAATTGTATTTTTATTTGTTCTTGCTTCTTGCATTTCTACTTGTTTTTGCTTTCTGTATTTATCTATGTTGCTTGGCGCATACAAATTTATGAACAGGATATAATTTCCTTCATAAAATGTGTTAAGTTTTGGGGCCAGCCCAATGGCATAGTGGTCAGGTTCACACACTCCACTTTAGTAGCCCGGAGTTCACTGGTTTGGATCCCAGGCGTGGATCTATGCCCCGTTTGTCAAGCCATGCTGTGGCAGGTGTCCCACATATAAAATAGAGGAAGAAGGACATGGATGTTACCTCAGAGCCAATCTTCCTCAACAAAAAAAAGAAAGAAAGAAAGAAAAAATGCGTTAAGGATTAATACATAGTGTCCCACTTTACCTTGTTTAGAGCTTTGAACCTTACATTCCACTGAATCTGATATTAATATTACACATTCTGTTTTATTTCTATTTTAATTCTCCTAGTATCTTTTTGTGCAACCCTTTATTTTGAAAATTGTCAGTCTCCTGAAAACAGCATATAGCTGAGTGTGATTTTTCAGTGCAATGTTCTGGTTATCTATTGCTGCATAATAAACCCCAAAATTGTTGACATAAAACAACCATTTTATTGTGCTCTTGGATTCTCTGGGCCAGGAATTCAGACAAGACACAGCAGATGGCTCTTCTCTGCCCCACACTGTCTTAGGCTCGGGCAGAAGTCTCACCTGGCAGGTGGTGACTCCAGTGGCTGAGGGCTGGAATTCTACCGAGGCATCTTCACTCACGTGCCTGGTGCCTGGGCTGGGATGACTCAAAAACTGGAATCATCTGGAATTCTCAACTGGGGCTCCTATCTCAGATCCCTCCATGGCGCTTCCACCTCTCACAGCTGATGGCTGAGTTCTGAGAGGGACGTCCCAGCACGGAGCTTACAGAGAGTGAGGCTGCCTGGAGGCCCGGACAGGGTTGCACGGTTCTCTGACCTCGCCTCAGTGTCCCACATTGCCACTTCTGCAGCAGTCTGTCGACCGAGGCAGCCACGAGCCCGCTCAGACACTAAGGGGTAAAACCACGAGCCCGCATCTCAGTGAAAAGAGCGTCAAATAATTGGAGGCCGTGTTTCAAAACTGCCACGCCCGATCCGCTAGTATCTATTTAATGGAAGAATTCTGTTTATATTTAGTGTATATTAGTCTATTATATTTAGTGTAATGACTGATAGTTACTCCTTTCATCTTACCTTCCATTAATTAATTTTATAGTATCATTTCTTCATTCGTCTTTTTGTATTTGTGTTTGTTTGATCAAGTAGCTGTTGATTCAGTTTTTCCCTTTATTTATTCGGCTGGTCTACTAAACTTTTCCATCCTGTTAACAGTTACCTTCTCTTTTCTGAACCAAACACGCTTCTCGATTGTTATTCTAAAAACTCACCAATTATTTTCCCCACCAAGATGCGTCATTTCACCCTACTTCCCCTCTCCCAGTAAAGACATGAGATCTGTAAAACACTCTTATTTCACTCCTCCCCTCTCCCCGTCCCCCTCCCATCCCCTCATGAATGTTCATTTTATCTCAAGGTTCATTGCTCACCCCTGCTTCCTCTTCCCTTCATCTTCCCCCAAATTGAGGTTTCTCGACTTGCTAATTTCATACTCAATTAACTGTTTGCCTAGAGCGCTTTCTGTCATTTTTTCTTCAAATTGGGCACATGGGTAATATCTCTCCCAATTATTGCATAATCTCATGTTTCTTTCATTCCAGCGAGTAGGTTCTATCTTGCCTTGGCAGGGGTTTTTAGTTCAGTCCTCTTGTCAGTAATCCGTTGCTGCGTACCCCAGGAATCACAGAAACTGTCCCGACGCTCACAGGGTTGCAGACGGGGATCCCAATACCAATAAAAGTCTCATTCCTTTAAGTGAGTTGTAACTTCTTTCTGTCTCACATTTTGTAAGGCTTTTCCCAAAAGCCTCCAGAAGACTGTCTATACTTTTCACTGGCTGGGGGAGTGTCCCATGACCGCCCTGGCGGAAAGGGAGGCTGGGAAAGAGGGCACCTGAAAAAGGAGAACAAGGTCGCCGTATCTGGCCTCCCAAACGGAGAATG
The DNA here is from genome assembly GCF_041296235.1 of Equus asinus. Classification (NCBI taxonomy): domain Eukaryota; kingdom Metazoa; phylum Chordata; class Mammalia; order Perissodactyla; family Equidae; genus Equus; species Equus asinus. The sequence goes on along the minus strand of NC_091809.1, from coordinate 27,487,360 downwards.
GCTATTGAGTGGGCAACAGTGTCTGCCGACTGTGTCACACTCTGAAAATCCCAAATTTCGTGTTTTCTGTACCAAACAGGAAAGTCACACATTTTCACTACCTACTTGACGTCATTGCAAAGGGGCTACAGTGACCTCAGGACGGGGGACATGTTGACTTAATGAAGACATTCTGGCTGAATTAGTTAGTTCAGCAGGCGCATTAGTCCGCTCCAGCTGCTGTCACCCAATATCGCAGACTAGGCGGCTTAGACAACAGGCGCTTATTTTCTCACCGTCTGGAGGGTGGGCAGTCCACGATCAAGGTGCCGGCAGATTGTTTCCGGCAAGGCCTCTCCCCCTGGCTTGTAGACGCATGCCGTCTCGCTCTCTCTTCAAGCGGGCTTTCCTCACTGTGTGCACGCAGTGGCAGGGGTGGTGGGGAGCTCCATTCTTGTGGGGATACTAATCCCATCAGCTCAGGGCCTCATTCTTATGACCTCATTTAACCTCAGTTGCCTCCTTAGTGTCCCCATCTCCAAATAGAGCCTCACTGAAGGGTTAGGGCTTCAGCATATCAATCGAGAGGCTACAAATGTTCAGTCCATAACCGCAGACTTGGTCAGTATCCCACTTATGTGCCCTCAGCATTCGCCATTCCTTTGCACACCCAGACTGAGGCGTTCTCTGAGACTATGCAGCCCATGCTCAGGACAGGTGGAAGTGCTGGGGGGTTAACAGTCCCCGGGAGCATTCCTTCACCAATAAATGAGGAGGTTGGGTGGATAGACACCCCAGCTCCCTCACCCCTCAGGTGGGCCGTTCTGAAGTGTGCATTCACGCTGCCTCTCGAGGTTCCCAGAGGAATTGACCCCCAGGTGCCCACAGGGAAAACTCACTTGATAATGTTTGCTTTGTTTTCTGCCTTCTATTCCCTGTCTCGTTTAACCACTTCCCCTCCCGTGTTTTCCAGGATCATCTCCCAAGTAAAACACTTGCACTTGAATCTTTGTCTCAATGTCCACTTCTTGGAGAACCCAACAAAGGCAAGGAGGAAAGGAAAGAACAAAGACAACCATTGCCTTAATGGAGTTGTCTTGGAAAGCCAGGATAGACCCTGGCAGGAAGGGTACAGCCTCTGGCACATATGAGATGCTCAGTAAATCTTTTTCAAATGAATGGCCAAATTTCTCCTTTGTGTTCCAGATATTGACGAATGTGAACCACCCTATAGTAGATATTGTGGAGCAAACGCTAAGTGTCGGAATGTCATAGGAAGTTTCGACTGTCACTGTGACTCTGGATATGAACTCCTCTCTGGGGGGACACGATTCAACAATTCTAATGAGAACACTTGTCAGAGTAATAAAATTCTTGTCTTCTTGTGCCCCTCATTTTTCATTGAGTCCAACACCAGAAAAGATACTTTCTGTAGTGGGGCCAGGATGTGTTTGTATTTTCTGGAGGTAAATGGATGCTGGAAAGAGGAGGAAAAAAGAAAGAGGGAAGTTCATAGAAATAACGGGGTGAAGAAGGCAAGTGGGCTTTGGAGACAGAGATGATGGGGTAGTCACTAGACTAGAGTCTCTGGATGGCAAAGAAGAAAAACCCGCTCAGGCTAACACAAGCAGAAAAGATGAGTTTATGATAAGGATGCGTAGATATGTCTTAGAACTCAAGGACAAGAATACAGCGGGGCTTCTGGCGTGAACTGAAACTGGAGAGTCAACGCTATCGGAGCGCTCCAGTCTCTGACGTTCTCTGGGCCTGCTCCTTTCTCCACTTTCCTTGCAAAGTGGTTTCTCTGCTCCCTAGTCCACAGGACCAGAAATACGGCCACCAACAGCTCCAAATCTTACCGTCGTTATTGACCCAACCACCCAAAGAGAGATCAATTGTCTCTCTTTTGAACCTAATTGCAAATTTTTTTTGGAAATGTACAAAATTGCCCAGTTTGAGTCATGTGCCTACCTTTGGATCTGTGTTGAGGGGGAGGCGCTATGTTGTATAAGAACGACCAAGTCTCGTGGAAACCATGTAGATGGGGAAAGTCTACACACAAGGAATGTGGGACTAGGCAGGCTATCCATGAGGTGCTGGCTACAGTTGATATCAGAAGAGAGAGAGTCTTTAAAGCTAAATTCTAGGATGCTGTTGGTGGAGAAACAATAATACTAATAGCTAGTATTTGTTTCGCTTGTGCTATGCACCAGGTACTCCATAAGTGATTTACATTTACCATAACCATGTGAGGTAAGCACTGCTATTGCAGATAAAGAAATTGAGATGTCCAAAAGTTAAGTAACTTGCCCAAGGTCAGCCAGCTAATAAGCAGGTTTTTAACTTGGGTCAGCTTACACTAAGAGTCCACACTCTTAGCCACTCGCTATGCTGCAACGTGGGACTCAGAGAAGGCATAAAAGGGACAAAGCACTCTTATTCTGGTGCAAAAAAAATAAGTTATCCCTCTTTATAAGTCAAGATCCAGTCTGGAAAATAGAAGACACACCACATCTTTCAAACATCAGGAATTCCATATCGAGAGTAGGTACTGGTGAGGGAAGAGCTGAGAAGTCAAAAGAGGGATCGTGAGGCAACCCAGAGATCAGCAACAGCAGAAATCTGCAGCCGTTCTGCACCCAGAGGGACAGGGGAGGAAGTGATACTACCAGGGCTTAAGAGCTGCGTCCGTCTAATCAGAGTTGGGAACTTGGAAGAGAGACAGCCAAAGCTGGAGATGCCACAAGAGGTAGAGAAAGGGGGGAGAAACACCCTGGCTCCTCCTTTCCTCTGCTCCCACGTTCCACCAGCATCTCCCACTGGCTGAACCTGCCAGGAAGCCACCGGGCAAGGGACCCTGGCAGGTGGAGTTGTCCATGTAACGGAACAGAGCATGGAAAAAGTAGGATCTGAGGGCACATTGACAGCTGACTGACACTTCTCTTGACAATGTACCCACAGACTGAGATTGTACCTGGCTTCTGATGTGTCTGTTAAACTCACTTTATTTTACAAGGCAGAAAAATGCTCTTGATTATTTTGCTAATTTTAAGAGCTCCTCACAGCCCTGTTATATGGATTGAATCCATCTGGGGTTAGTTATCACCAGGTTTGGTAGGTCCAACCAAGCCCCCGTGGGAAAGTGTGCAGCTTTCAGCCAAAAGTGCAATTTCTACAATGAATGTGGTTTCCAATAACAGACATATTCTAGACTCAGGGTTGTAGGTCAAAGTGCTTGAACTCTTAAGGCAAAACCCTCAATATTACAAGAAAGCCCTTTGTCCTTTTTAGCAAATAGACTCAGCTGAAAACCGAGATACAGGAGGTACAGATTTAGCCTCAACCTGATGGTGAAGCATGAGAAGTGACACACAAAGGTCTCATTCACAGCTGATAACCCAAAACTGACCCTCCTGTTTCACTTGTCGTTCTCAGCCAGGCTGAACTTAAAAATCTGAGGCATCTAATTTTCTGTTTCCTCGGCCATTTCAGTTTTAATGTCCACCCAAGACCGAATTTAAAAATTTGGAGCTCACCCTTTTCTGCTGCCTCTGTGCCAGGTATCTCCACCGCGGCAACGCTGACATCTGGGGTCTGATCAGTCTTGTGGTCATGCATTGTAGGGTGTTGACAGTACCCCAGGCCTCCACCCACTAGATGCCAGCCACGTCCCCACCCCAAGCTGTCACCACCAAAAGTGTCTCCAGCCATTACCAATGTCCTCTGGGGGCAAAATCAGTCACAAACGCCACTCCACACCATGACAGGGAACTCAGGTTCTGATCCCCAAAAAGAGCGAGCAACCCGTCAGTAAACACGAAGAGTTCAGCCCCTCGCGATGCAGTCACCCGCTCGCACGCCCGCCTCTCCTCCCTCTCCCTCGGTTCTGACAGTAACCTCCCGCAATATCTTTTGCAGCGACCACCACCGCAGCGACCACCACCGCAGCGACCACCACCGCAGCAACCACCACCGCAGCGACCACAACCACAGTGACCACCACCACAGCGACCACCACCGCAGCAACCACCACGTACAGGAAAGAGGTGAGTGGAAGCTGAGCTCTGGAACCCAGCCAGGTAACAAATGTTTGCAAAGCCCAAATTAGCAGGTAGGGGTAGATACTATATGTTACATGGGTACTATATATTATATGTTCATATATCATATATGTGGTGTCATATATGTGATATATCACATATTATGTAACAGTACGATATATTTTAATACATTGTATGTTAATTATAATATAATATCACAGTGTTAGAATTTTTTTTTTGAGGAAGATTAGCCCTGAGCTAACTGCTGCCAATTTTCCTCTTTTTGCTGAGGAAGACTGGCCCTGAGCTAACATCCGTGCCCATCTTCCTCTACTTTATATGTGGGATGCCCACCACAGCATGGCTTGTCAAGCACTGCCATGTCCACACCTGGGATCCGAACTGGTGAACCCTGGGCCACCAAAGCAGAACATGCTCACTTAACCGCTGCACCACCAGGCTGGCCCCTATAATGTTATGTTTTACATATACCTGTGATGCATACATATCCGTGACTATGTTTATCGCTATATGTGTATCATCATATATCTCACATAGAGAAAGATAGATACAGTGTTTCCACATACGGGTGTGTGTGTTCCCGCATGTGTGTTCTGCCACCTAAAGTCAGGATCTGTCCCAGGCCAAGAAAGACAGACTAAGCAAGACTGTATCAAGGAAGGCTGAGCTTCTGGAAGAAAAAGACCCACATATCCAATGGCTTTATAAAGATGGACTTTATTACTTTCTGAATTAACAGTCCAGAGGCGAGCAGTCCAGGCTGGCGAAGGGATCCCACTCCATGAGGCCATTAAAGGCCCCATGTTCTTTCCATGCTGTGGCTCCACCACCCCCTGGCATCTTGTCCTCAACTGCAGTCAAAGCTGGTTTGCTGCAATGTTGCATTCGTACCAGTGGGGAGAGAGGAGAAGGAGTTCAGGGCAAGTGGTCTCGAGTGCAGGGTGAAGAGGGGAGAGAAGAGATGCATGTACTCACTATGTGATAGGCTAGTAAGACTGTGATAATTTCCTTGGAGACATGTCATAAAGTGACAACCCAGAAGTTGCACATGTCATGGCCAAACCTAGCTGCAGGGGAGGCTGGGACAACATGGTCTGTAGCTGGGCAGCATGACCTGGATAGATGTTGAGGAATTCATTCAATTATTCAAAGGAAGAGGGGGAAATGGATATCATAGGACAGTTAAAAGAGAGAGACACTGAGATAGTGCCTGCTGGGTAGTAATCACTGAGTGTCTATACCAACTCTGAATTTTAATTAAAAAAATGATCCATGTCTCTGAGAACATACAGACCAGCAGAATGAGCTCATCCATCCTCCCCTCACTCCCCACCCTCACCCTGCCCCACTCCAGAGGTATTGCTCACGCCTTGACCTCCCGAGCTCCAGGCCTCCGGGTACGTGCTGCTCTCTCCACCTGAGCTCCTTTTCCCGATCCCTCACCTGGCTGGCTTCCTCCAGTCTTCTTTGCTCAAGACTCAATTCAGGTGGCACATCCTCCTGGATGGCCTCCCTAAACCGCCTCCCTCTGAGTTAATATCACGTCCCTGTGGTGGGAGGATGTGGAGGCTAGAAGTGTAGATGGGCTCAGATCCTGGCCCCACAGGGGCAAGAGACAGGGTAAAATGACAACCTCTCTGTATTCGCCAGAGTTCTCCGGAGAGACAGAACTAGCAGGAGGGACAGGTGCAGATACAAACAGATTTCTTGTAAGGAATTGGCTCAGGTGATTAGGGAGGCTGACGGGTCCCAAGATCTGCAGGTGGCGAGCTGGTGACCCAATAGTGTGGTTCCAGCTTGCATCCAGAGGCCAGAGACCCAGCCAGAGCTGATGTTTCAGTTCAAGTCTGAAGGAAAAAACCAGTTCCAGGGAGTCAGGGAGTCAGGCAGGAGAAATCCCCTCTCACTGAGATTTATGGTTCTACTCAGGCCCCCAGCGACTGGAGGAGGCCCACCCACATCAGGGCGGGCAGTCTGCGTGACCCCATCTGCCCATTCAAATGTTAATCTCATCCAGAAAACACCCTCACAGACACACCCAGAATGATGCTTGACCGACTATCTGGGCACCCCATGACCCAGTCACGTTGACACACAAAATTAACCATCACACTTTCCAAGACTGATTACGCGTGTGTAAGATGGGGGTGATGATGGCACCTCCCTCCTTGGGTGGATGGAAGCTCAGATGCAATAACATATGTGGAGCACTTAGCACGGCGCCTGGTCCAGAGCACGCCCCCATCCACAATGTCCTCTGGCAGACTGACAATATCTGTGTGATGTGTCATCGCCACATACACGTGCACTTCTTGAGGGCAGGAATCAGACCAGGCCCACACGGGGAGCTCAACAAGTGTTCACTGAAGTAATGAACAAATAATCATGTGATCGACAGGAATGTTTCATTATAAAATTTCATTGCCAGTTTCCTCAAAAAGTTAAAAATAGAATTGCCATATGACCCAGAAATTCCACTCCTAGGAACACAACCAAGAGAACCGAGGACAGGGACTCAGGTACCTGCACACCTGTGTTTGTAGCAGCACTATTCACAACTACCAAACGGGAAAAACAGCCCATATGTCCACCACAGATGAATGGATAAACAAAATGTGGTCTAGGCATCCAGTGGCATATTATTCAGCCATAAAAATGAATAAAGTCCTGATTCATACAACAATAGGGATGAGCCTTGAAAACGTGATGCTCAGTGAAAGAAGAGAGACACAAAAGGTCACAGAATGTGTGATTCCACTGATAGGAAATGTCCAGAACAGGCAGGTCCAGAGAGACCGATGCAGTTTAGCGGGCGTCAGCCACTTGGGGGGAGAAAAATGGAGAGTAATTGATTAATGGGTAGGAAGTTTTATTTTGCAGTGATAAAGATACTTTGGAACTACACAGAGGTTATGGTTGCACATCATGAATATACTAAATTGCCACTGAATGGTACACTTTAAAAAAGTGAATTTTGGGGGCTGCCCCATGGCCCATGGTTAAGTCTGCGTGCCCCATTTCGGGAGCCCAGGGTTTTGCCAGTTCGGATCCTGGGTGTGGACATAGCACCACTCATCAGGCCAGGCTGAGGCGGCGTCCCACATGCCACAACTAGAAGGACCCACAACTAGAACATACAACTATGTACTGGGGGGCTTCGGGGGAAAAAAAAAAGAAGAAAGAAAAAGAAATGAATTTTATGTTGTGTGGATTTCACCCCAATAAAAAAATGCATTGCTGGAAAAAGATAGGTGCAAAGTCATCATGCTGGATCCGACGCCATGATAACAATTCTGAATGGCAAATACTGTGGTGTCTACTCTGTACATATGGGTTTAAAACCAAAACGATTTCAGTTGTCATTTGGAGGAGAGAGAAATTTTCTACGTCAGGCAAGCAGGGTAGGAGGGGGCTCCCAAACTAGAAACCGCAGCTCAGAATTTCCACGAAGACTCATTAGGTTGAGTGAGAAGAACACTGAAAATGTCTGTTTGAACCCTGGTCCTGAACGTCCCTCCAGGGCTCTTTAAGAGCCACTTGTAACACACTGGTGTGATAGCATTTTCTGTTTAGGAGCATTCGTTCAGCCCGGGGACGCTCACTGAGCACTAACTACTTGCCAAGGACCGTCCCAGGTGCTGGGAAGCAGCTGTGAACAAGCCAAAGTCGCCATCCTGACGAGACGTCCTGTCTGGTGCTTCAATGTGCCCACGAGCCCCCCGGGGCCAGGGCTAATGCAGATTGGGCTTCAGGGCGCCAGGAGCCTACCTTCCTAACGGCCCTATTGCGGGTCCACGAGCCACCTCAGAGCACCAGGACGTGGGCGTCCGCACAGAAATGGTCTTTCAAAGAACCTGGACTACCCTTTTTTTTTTTTCCTTTTTCTCCCCAAAGCCCCCAGGTACATAGTTGTATATTCTTGGTTGTGGGTCCTTCTAGTTGTGGCATGTGGGATGCTGCCTCAGCGTGGTCTGATGAGCAGTGCCATGTCCGCACACAGGATTCGAACCAACGAAACACTGGGCTGCCTGCAGCGGCGCGCACGAACTTAACCCCTCGGCCACAGGCCAGCCCCCTGGATGACCATTTTTCAACTTCCCCTGGCCTTTCATTCTTCTCCGGCCATGGGTCCGTCTCTTTGCTATCCTTCACAGACAAATTTCTTGATTTACAAAGCCCGCACAGAGTGACTTTCGATCTATAACTCTACTTCAGCCTTTCTCAGCTTTGTATAACGTGTAATATTATAACGTTAAAATATTCGAGACTGGCATTCTCTGCTGTGGGGCTTGTCCTGTGCATTATCGTGTGCTGAGCACCACGTCTGGCCTCCACCCATTAGATACCAGAAGCGTCCCTCAGTGGTGACAGTCATAAACGTCTCAGACATTTCCAAATGTCCCCTCGGGGTCAAAATCTTCCCCAGTGAAAACCACAGGTCTGTTTTGAGCAAGCTTACCACTTCCCTGTTGGTAAAAGATGTTCCTGGTAACTAACCCTTACCTGGTGTTTACCGGGTACAGACGCTGTTCTAAAAATGCAGCATCTCTTTTCTCATTTAATCTCCCCCAAAAGGCTGTGGGCTCCTATTACTGCTCCCATCCTAAGATGAGGAAACTGAGGCACTGATCAATTGAGTGACTTTCCCAAGGTCGTAGAACCAGTGAATTACGGAGGTGGGATTCGAACTAGGTCCTCTGGCTCCAGAACCTGCTTTCTCGTGCTTTCTACCGTCCCTCAGGGTGTGGGACCTATTGGGTTGGATTTCCTTAAATTCTTTATATCTTCCAAGGTGCAACAGATTGTTGACAAAGTCGAATCACTTCTCAGCAATAAGACGCTATGGGAAGAGAAGAGAGATGTCGCATCCTGGGCCACAAATATTCTCCAGGAGACGGAGTCGAATGTTCTAAAAACTGCCTTGAAAACCCCAAACCAAAACAACCAGCGAGGTCAAACTAGTACTGTGGGTAAGAAGAGAGCAAGGCGTGGTGCCTGGGCCTGGTTTCTGGCTGGGGCTGGATTCAGCAATTAGAAAAATAAGTAAACGCGCTGCGTGAGTCCATTTATACAGGCACGCCTCAGAGATATTGTGGGTTCGTTTCCAAACCACCACAATAAAGGAAGTCACACGAATTTTTTGGTTTGCCAGCGCACATGAAAGTTATGTTTACACTATACTGTAGTCTGTTAAGTGTGCAACAGCATTATGTCTAAGAAAAATGTGCAGACCTTGATTTAAAAATATTTTATTGCTAAAACATGCCAACCGTCATCTGAGTCCTCAGTGAGTCACAACTTTGTTGCTGGTGGAGGTCTCGCCTCGGTGCTCACTGCTCAGGGCGGTGGCTGCAGAAGGCTGGGGCAGCTGGGGCAACTTCTTAGAATAAGACGCAATGAAGTCGCCACGTCAGTTGACTCATCTTTTCATGAGCGATTTCTCTGTAGCCTGTGATGCTGTTTGGTGGCATTTTACCCACAGCAGAACTTCTTTCAAAATTGGAGTCAGCCCTCTCAGACCCTGCCACTGCTTTGTCAACTAAGTATATGTCATATTCTAAATCCTTTGTTGTCATTTCAATAAGCTTCACGGCATCTTCACCAGGAGTAGATTCCATCTCAGGAAACCACTTTCTTTGCTCATCCGTAGAAGCAGCTCCTCACCTGTTAAAGGTTTCTCATGAGACTGCAGTAGTCCAGGCACATCTGCAGGCTCCACTCTAACTCCAGCTCTCTTGCTGTCTCCATCACACCTGCAGTTCCTTCCTCCACTGAAGTCTTGAACCCCTCAAAGTCATCCATGAGGGTTGGAACCAACTTCTTCTGAATTCCTATCAATGTTGACATTTTGACCTCTTCCCTGAATCATGAGTGTTCTTGATGGCGTCTAGAAAGGTGAATCCTTTCCAGAGGTTTCCAATTTACTTTGCCCAGATCTGTCAGAGGAATCACAATCTAAGGCAGGAATAGCCTTATGAAGTGTATTTCTTTAATCATAAGACTTGAAAGTCAAAATTGCTCCTTGATCCACGGGCTGCAGAATGGATGCTGTGTCAGCAGGCAACGTTAATCTCACTGCACATCTCCACCAGGGCTCCTGGGGGACGAGGTGCACTGTCAATGAGCAGTGATATTTTGAAGGGAATCTTTTTCTGAGCAGTAGGTCTCAACAGTGGGCTTAAAATATTCAGCCAACCATGTTGTAAACACATGTGCTGTCGTGCAGGCTTTGTTATTCCATTTGTAGAGCACAGGCAGAGTAGACTTAGCACAATTCTTAAGGGCCCTGGGATTTTCTGACGGTAAATGAGCACTGGCTTCAGCTCAGAGTCACCAGCTGCATGAGCACCTGACAAGAGAGTCAGCCTGTCCTCTGAAACTTTGAAGCCAGACATTGACTTCTCTCTGGCTATGAAAGTCCTAGATGACGTCTTCTTCCAATAGAAGGCTGTTTTGTCTACACTGAAGATCTGTTGTTTGGTGCAGCCCCTTCATTGATGATCTTAGCTGGATCTTCTGGAGAACTTGCAGCAGCTTCTCCATCAGCACCTGCTGCTTCATGTGCACTTTGATGTTAGGGAGGCGGCTTCTTTCCTTAAACCTCATGAACCAAGCTCTGCCAGCTTCAAACTTTTCTTCTGCAGCTTCCTCCGCTCTCTCAGTCTTCACAGAATTGAAGAGAGTGAGGGCCTGGCTCTGGATTAGGCTTTGGTTTAAAGGACTGTTGTGGCCGGTTTGATCTTCTACCCAGCCCACTAACACTTCCTCCATTTTGGCAATAAGGCTGTTTCACTTTCTTATCATCCCTGTGTTCACTGGAGCGGTGCTTTTCATTTCCTCCAAGAAGTTTTCCTTTACGTTCACAACTTGGCTAACTGTTTGGCACAACTGGCCTCGCTCTCAGCCCATCTTGGCTTTCAACGTGCCTTCGTCACTAAGCTTAGTCACTTCTAGCTTTTGGTTTAAAGTGAAAGATGTGTGACTCTTCCTTTCACTTGAACACTTAGAGGCCGTTGTAGGTTATTAATTGGCCTAATTTCAATATTATTGTGTCTCAGGGAGTAGGGAGGTCCGAGGAGAGGGAGAGAGACAAGGGAAGAATTGCCAGGGGGTGGGGCAGTCAGAACACACACAACATTTATTGACTAAGCTCGCCATCTTACTTGGGTGCTGTTTTTGGAGCCCCAAAGCAATTACAATAGTAACATCAAAGTTCACAGATCACAGGTCGCCATAACAAATATAATGATAATGCAGAAGTTTGAAATACTGTGAAAATTACCGAAATGTGGCACAGAGACACGAAGTGAGCAAATGCTGTTGGAAAAATGGCGCCAAGAGACTTGCTCGACACAGGGCTGCCACAAACTTTCAACGCGTAAAAATCACAGTGTCTGCGAAGCACAATAAAATGAGGTCTGCCTGTATAAAACTCTATAAAATGCAAACTAGTCTATAGCGATGGAGGAATCGGGGAGGGCGGAAAAAGGGGATGAGAAAATGTTAGGAGACTGTGGGGGATGGAAACGTTCGCCAGCTCCACTGCGGTGCTGGTGTCACCCCTACGACCCATCAGATCACATACTTTCATGTGTGCGGCTTCTTGCCCATCAGTTACACCGCCACAGAGCTGTTAAAAACCATCAACAGTTTCCAATCCTGGGTCTGGGATTCTGGATTAAAGGTAGTTTTTTTGTTTTTTTTAATCCAGTGACTTCATAACTTAAGCACATGTCACAGTGGAGCTATTTCAGCCACCCTGCAAGGAAAGTCTTCCTATATATTTGAAAATAAAAGTACTTTCATTACACTTGTCATACATATTCATTACTTAACCATGTGAGGAGATAATACGTTAATTATCTTGACCGTGGTAATCATTTCACCATGTATCAGTGTGCCGTCATCATACCGCACACCTTAAATATATACAATTTTTATTTTTAGAGATAACAGTAAATAAATAAAATACCATAGCAAAACCAAATATTAATTTTTTTAAACATTAGAAAAAAACATAAACAAAACTAAATTTAGACCAGCCACATCTGCCCACATCCAGTCTTCCAATCCTATACCTCTGTGGGCGCGTGTCTGATGAAGGGGCACATCTCTGCTGTGTGTATTTTACATGCAGTTCCGCAACCTGCTTCTGAACCGCTCTCCATGTAAATTGTCTACATCATCATCGCCTGTGTTACTGTCTACATCACCATCACCTGTGTTACTGTCTACATCATCACCTGTGTTACTGTCTACACCATCATCGCCTGTGTTACTGTCTACATCATCACCTGTGTTACTGTCTACATCATCGCCTGTGTTACTGTCTACACCATCGCCTGTGTTACTGTCTACATCATCATCACCTGTGTTACTGTCTACATCATCATCACCTGTGTTACTGTCTACATCATCACCTGTGTTACTGTCTACATCATCGCCTGTGTTACTGTCTACACCATCGCCTGTGTTACTGTCTACATCATCATCACCTGTGTTACTGTCTACATCATCATCACCTGTGTTACTGTCTACATCATCGCCTGTGTTACTGTCTACACCATCATCGCCTGTGTTACTGTCTACATCACCATCACCTGTGTTACTGTCTACATCATCATCACCTGTGTTACTGTCTACATCATCACCTGTGTTACTGTCTACACCATCATCGCCTGTGTTACTGTCTACATCATCATCACCTGTGTTACTGTCTACACCATCATCGTCTGTGTTACTGTCTACATCATCATCACCTGTGTTACTGTCTACATCATCACCTGTGTTACTGTCTACACCATCATCGCCTGTGTTACTGTCTACATCATCATCACCTGTGTTACTGTCTACACCATCATCGTCTGTGTTACTGTCTACATCATCATCACCTGTGTTACTGTCTACATCATCATCACCTGTGTTACTGTCTACATCATCGCCTGTGTTACTGTCTACACCATCATCGCCTGTGTTACTGTCTACATCATCATCACCTGTGTTACTGTCTACATCACCATCACCTGTGTTACTGTCTACATCATCACCTGTGTTACTGTCTACATCATCACCTGTGTTACTGTCTACATCATCATCACCTGTGTTACTGTCTACATCATCATCACCTGTGTTACTGTCTACATCACCATCGCCTGTGTTACTGTCTACATCATCGCCTGTGTTACTGTCTACATCATCATCACCTGTGTTACTGTCTACATCATCATCGTCTGTGTTACTGTCTACATCATCACCTGTGTTACTGTCCACATCATCACCTGTGTTACTGTCTACATCATCGCCTGTGTTACTGTCTACACCATCATCACCTGTGTTACTGTCTACATCATCATCACCTGTGTTACTGTCTACATCATCATCACCTGTGTTACTGTCTACATCATCATCACCTGTGTTACTGTCTACATCAACATCACCTGTGTTACTGTCTACATCATCACCTGTGTTACTGTTTACATCATCATCACCTGTGTTACTGTCTACATCATCATCACCTGTGTTACTGTCTACATCATCATCACCTGTGTTACTGTCTACATCATCACCTGTGTTACTGTCTACATCATCATCACCTGTGTTACTGTCTACACCATCATCGTCTGTGTTACTGTCTACATCATCATCACCTGTGTTACTGTCTACATCATCATCACATGTGTTACTGTCTACATCATCACCTGTGTTACTGTCTACATCATCATCACCTGTGTTACTGTCTACATCATCATCACCTGTGTTACTGTCTACATCATCATCACCTGTGTTACTGTCTACATCATCATCACCTGTGTTACTGTCTACACCATCATCGTCTGTGTTACTGTCTACATCATCATCGTCTGTGTTACTGTCTACATCATCATCACCTGTGTTACTGTCTACATCATCATCACCTGTGTTACTGTCTACATCATCACCTGTGTTACTGTCTACATCATCACCTGTGTTACTGTCTACATCATCACCCGTGTTACTGTCTACATCATCATCACCTGTGTTACTGTCTACATCATCACCTGTGTTACTGTATACATCATCATCACCTGTGTTACTGTCTACATCACCATCACCTGTGTTACTGTCTACATCATCACCTGTGTTACTGTCTACATCATCATCACCTGTGTTACTGTCTACATCATCATCACCTGTGTTACTGTCTACATCACCATCACCTGTGTTACTGTCTACATCATCACCTGTGTTACTGTCTACATCATCATCACCTGTGTTACTGTCTACATCATCATCACCTGTGTTACTGTCTACATCATCATCACCTGTGTTACTGTCTACATCATCACCTGTGTTACTGCCTACATCATCGCCTGTGTTACTGTCTACACCATCATCACCTGTGTTACTGTCTACACCATCATCACCTGTGTTACTGTCTACATCATCATCACCTGTGTTACTGTCTACATCATCATCACCTGTGTTACTGTCTACATCATCATCACCTGTGTTACTGTCTACATCACCATCACCTGTGTTACTGTCTACATCATCACCTGTGTTACTGTTTACATCATCATCACCTGTGTTACTGTCTACATCATCATCACCTGTGTTACTGTCTACATCATCATCACCTGTGTTACTGTCTACATCGTCACCTGTGTTACTGTCTACATCATCATCACCTGTGTTACTGTCTACATCATCACCTGTGTTACTGTCTACATCATCATCACCTGTGTTACTGTCTACACCATCATCACCTGTGTTACTGTCTACATCATCATCACCTGTGTTACTGTCTACATCATCACCTGTGTTACTGTCTACATCATCATCACCTGTGTTACTGTCTACATCATCACCTGTGTTACTGTCTACATCATCATCACCTGTGTTACTGTCTACATCATCATCACCTGTGTTACTGTCTACATCATCATCACCTGTGTTACTGTCTACATCATCATCACCTGTGTTACTGTCTACACCATCATCGCCTGTGTTACTGTCTACATCATCATCACCTGTGTTACTGTCTACATCATCATCACCTGTGTTACTGTCTACACCATCATCGCCTGTGTTACTGTCTACACCATCATCGTCTGTGTTACTGTCTACATCATCACCTGTGTTACTGTCTACATCATCATCACCTGTGTTACTGTCTACACCATCATCGTCTGTGTTACTGTCTACATCATCGTCTGTGTTACTGTCTACATCATCACCTGTGTTACTGTCTACACCATCATCGCCTGTGTTACTGTCTACATCATCACCTGTGTTACTGTCTACATCATCACCTGTGTTACTGTCTACACCATCATCGCCTGTGTTACTGTCTACATCATCACCTGTGTTACTGTCTACATCATCACCTGTGTTACTGTCTACACCATCATCGCCTGTGTTACTGTCTACATCATCACCTGTGTTACTGTCTACATCATCACCTGTGTTACTGTCTACACCATCATCGCCTGTGTTACTGTCTACATCATCGCCTGTGTTACTGTCTACATCATCATCACCTGTGTTACTGTCTACATCATCACCTGTGTTACTGTCTACATCATCACCTGTGTTACTGTCTACACCATCATCGCCTGTGTTACTGTCTACATCATCATCGCCTGTGTTACTTTCTACATCATCACCTGTGTTACTGTCTACACCATCATCGCCTGTGTTACTGTCTACACCATCGCCTGTGTTACTGTCTACACCATCATCGCCTGTGTTACTGTCTACACCATCGCCTGTGTTACTGTCTACACCATCATCGCCTTTGTTACTGTCTACATCATCACCTGTGTTACTGTCTACACCATCATCACCTGTGTTACTGTCTACATCATCACCTGTGTTACTGTCTACATCATCATCACCTGTGTTACTGTCTACATCATCATCACCTGTGTTACTGTCTACACCATCATCGTCTGTGTTACTGTCTACATCATCGTCTGTGTTACTGTCTACACCATCATCGTCTGTGTTACTGTCTACATCATCACCTGTGTTACTGTCTACACCATCATCGCCTGTGTTACTGTCTACATCATCGCCTGTGTTACTGTCTACATCATCATCACCTGTGTTACTGTCTACATCATCACCTGTGTTACTGTCTACATCATCACCTGTGTTACTGTCTACACCATCATCGCCTGTGTTACTGTCTACATCATCGCCTGTGTTACTGTCTACATCATCATCACCTGTGTTACTGTCTACATCATCATCGTCTGTGTTACTGTCTACATCATCACCTGTGTTACTGTCCACATCATCACCTGTGTTACTGTCTACATCATCATCACCTGTGTTACTGTCTACACCATCATCGTCTGTGTTACTGTCTACATCATCACCTGTGTTACTGTCTACATCATCACCTGTGTTGCTGTCTACATCATCACCTGTGTTACTGTCTACATCATCACCTGTGTTACTGTCTACACCATCATCACCTGTGTTACTGTCTACATCATCACCTGTGTTACTGTCTACATCATCATCAAATATGTTATTGTCTTCTGTGGTTTACAGCATTGCATTGCATGGGTGTGCTGTAATTTATTTATTTCCCTCTTCTGAGAAATGTGCGCTTTCACCAAACAACTCTGTGATAAAGACCATTGAAAATGTATCTGTGCGTACTTGTTCAATATTTTATTAGGATAAATTCATTGAAGAGGAGTCATTAGGTCAAGGGGAAAAAAACATTTTATAGATGTTTAATACACATGACTATGTTGGCCTCCAGAAATGCTGTTTGCTCTGCTTTTTATGCAGCTCAGAGCTGTTCTTGGAGCTACGTACATTTTTAAACCTCATAATAACAGTAAGCTTGCCCATTGCTTTTCTTATCAGCTGTTGAAACTCGAGTTGTCACAGACAATTGCTCCGAGGAAAGAAAGGTCTTCACCTTGAACGCACAAAAGAACTCAGTGGACATCCTCTGCACTGACGTTGTCCAGGGAAACATACAAGGTACGTGTGGCAGCTGCATTCAGAACCCCTAAGATGTCACTGTGAGCCGTGAGGAAACACCCAGAATAGGCTCCCCCCAAATGGGTCTGTTACCCTAAGACTGTGTCACTTGAGTCTTTAAAAAAAAAAGAGAGAGAGAGAGAGACATCTTCCTCAAGTGGAGGCTTTCTGTTCTCCGGCTCGGAAGATGCTTCTTTGCCACCCAGGGCTGTGCTGTCCAGGCTGCAGTTTGGGTTCACACAGAAGCAGCCCCTGGGACAAGTGCATAAGGAGTTCAAGTACGAGGAGTTTATTTGGAGGTTGACCACAGGACGCAGCAGTAGCTGTATTAGTCAGGATTCTCCAGAGAAGCAGAACCAATAGGATGTGTGTGGAGAGAGAGACAGACATTCTGAGGAAGTAACTCATGCGATTGTGGAGGGTGGCAAGTCTAAACTCTGGCCAGCAGGCTGGAGACCCCAGGGAGGAGCTGATATCTCAGCTCGAGTCTGAAGGTAATCTCTTCCTTGGAGGAAGTCAGTCTTTTTCTTAAGACTTTCCACTGATTGCAAGAAGCCCACCCCCATTATCTGGGGGAAGATAATCTGCATGACTCAAATTCTACTGATCTAAATGCTAATTGCACCTAAAAAAAACCCTTCACAGCAACATCCAGACTGGTGTTTGACCAAATATCTGGGCATCGCGGGGTCGCCACATTGACGTGTAAAATTAACCACCCCAGCAGGGGAGACAGGCAGTGAGACAGGGAACAGGAGGCAGCAGGACAGGAATTGTGAGGTTAGGGAGCAAGTTTCTACTGGTGGGAACGGGCTCAGTCTCACCCGTCATCCCGTTCAAGGAGGGGGATGCCTTCTCTGATCCATCGAGGGTCTGGGGCCCTTCCAGTCAGTCCCGTGTACAGACCACACACACTCGCTCTGGGGAAAGCCCCCAGGCAGAGTCACAGCTGCTTGCAGTAGAATTCGTCCACAGGCGAATGAAGAAACAAGGAATGCCAAGTGGGTAAAGTCAGGGAGCCTGCAGTATCCGCTACATAGCCCGTAGAAAGGAATGGATTGTTACTATGAATTGTCCCCGTGTTGCCAGACCTCCTGATCCTCCAAGAGACACCAAAACTTGGGTTGTTTGCATGAATGCCTCCAATTTTTAAACTTCACAAAATACTTTTACTATAACTGCCATATAGCTATAACGGCTCTGGCATGATCAATGGGGTCTTAAAATCCAATCATGTTACATGTGGGGTACAGCTGGTCTGGACTGTCACTCAAAGCCCCAGAGTCAAGAGCTGAACTCAGAAAGTCTCATGAGGCGGTTATTTCCCATCCCCCTCTCCCCACCGCCAAGAAGATAAGAGCTTGAATGTGCCTCCGGTTGAGGACGGGCCAGGCAGAGGATGAAAGCTAACCTCCAACCACTCACACTTCCCCTGTTGCTCACAATTTGCAGAGAGTGTGCAAGTCTTCACAGTGCAGGCCAAACAAAAATGTCTGCAGCACAGTGTGCTCCCTGGTCACGTTCTGAGAAACCGGGGGTAAGGGTTTCAAGATGTGAATCAGGGAGGACACAGCTCAGCCCGTGATAATAACTGTCTCTGCTGAATCATATAAGTGAGTGACGGGCATCATCATGTGGTTACATGTGCTCAAGGCCCCCCCGGCATAGACGCCCAGCAGCAGACTAGTCACCACCCTAACAGGCCCTGGGCCTCACATCTGGCCATTTTCTTGGGCTGTTCCTCTACCGGAATGCCAACCACCACTCCTCTGGGTGAACTTTACTCTTTGTTCAACATGACTCAACTGTCACCTCCTCCATGCTGCCTCCCAGGAGTGCCTGCTTCCAACAGATTTCCAGTCAGGCCCTGCCTCCTCTGTGCTCCTTCAGCATCTTGAACCTACCTTATCCTGGCATCTAAGGTATAGTGTTGTTTCTATTGACCAACATGTCCCTGTCTCTCCCAGCAGACTGGAATCCCCTTAAGGGTGGAAACCCTGAATTCCTTCTCTCTATAGTCACCATTATGGGCACAGTACCTGGAGAACAGTGACCAATGTTCATTGAATTAAATCCACATTTAGATTAAGGCCTCGACATTCCCGATGAGAGAAAAGAACCCATTGGTGGGCTCATGACAAGCTCATAGAGGGACGTTTCTCTGTCCTTCAGGTTGTGAATAGGGCCAGGACATTCTTTGCTTTGGGGCCACACTGTGCCCTGTAGCATGCTGAGCAGCACCCCTGGCATTTATCCACTGGACACCAGTAGCAATCTCCTGCTTACAACAGACAAAAACACCTCCAGATGTTGCCCCAGGTCCCCTGGGGGGACAGAATCGCCCCGAGTTGAGAGCCGCTGGTCTACAGCGACCTTGTCATTTATCTCCAAATGGCAATAATTTTAAGATTGGAAGGGGATGCTATTAAATTACACTGGTAACATTGGTTTATGACGTTATACCTCAATAAAATAAATAAATCCTTTAAAGTATACTTAAAAATAAATAAATTAATAATAATAAATAAACTACACCGGGACACCAGCTGTGAACTGGGACAGTCCCAGGGAACCCGAGACTTACCCTCACGTGAGCCCCTCCGGGGAAACACCTCAGAGGACAAACCCAAGCGCAGACACCAGCCTTGGAGACCTCTCCAGCCACTCTTCCCTGCTTGCGATTTTGCTCCTACACCAGAATATTTCAGCTCAAAACTGAGTGATGTCTCACCATCGGAACAGGTGGTTTATCACCTGTTTTCCGACCACCCACTGCCATTTCCTTCTGAGGAATGGAAACTGCCATGAGGTCAGAAACAGAAGGGAATCTCCACTTCTGACCCCTCAGCCGAGGCCAGAGAACCTGGTTAGAGAAACCCGCAGAGGGGTCTGTTCCAAGGGGATGAGCTGTGCAGCTAGCGAGCGGCAAAACCAGGATTTGATTCTAGAAACTAGTTCCTGCCCCCACCCTCTGAGCTGCTCACTGTGTGTGGCCTCTTTGCCATGTGGACTTCTTGGCAGCTACAAAGAATAATGAATGCTTACTGACGTGGGATTATGTTCGTAACATATAAGACGTATATATGCATACATATGTATGCATAGATTGCTAAGGCTGCCGTAACAAGGTGCCAGACTGAGGGGCTTAAACAAGAGAAATTTATTGTCTCCTGGAGGCTGGAGGTCAGAGATCCAGGTGTCAGCAGGGCTGGTTTCTCCTGAGGCCTCTCTCCTGACTCACAGGCGGCCACCCTCTCGCTGTGTCTTCACGTGGTCTTTCCTCTGGGGGTGTGCCTCCCTGGTGTCTCTTTGTGTGCCCAAATATCTTCTTCTTATAAGGGCTCCAGTTACGGATTAGGGCCCATCCTAATGGCCTCTTTAACTTAATCACCTCTTTAAAGGCCCTGTCTCCAAACAGTCACATTCTGAAGTCCTGGGGGGTTAGGACTTCAACATACGAATTTACGGGGGGATACAATGCAGCCCATAACACTGTCCTATTGATATATGTCATGGGTATGTCCCACTAACATATAATAAAATTATAGATATATGGTATAAGTATATCAAGTACGTATACATTTTTAGCCTGTTCAAGTCAAATTATGGCATTCCCTTGCTTAAATCCCTTCAGTGGCTTTCCAGCAGCTTAAAATAATAGCAAAAGTCCTTCCCAAGCCTGTAAGGTCCTCTGAGATCTGCCCCGTCCTCCCCTGGCCCTCCCTCCTTGCTTTCTACCCCTCTCTCACTCTGCTCCAGCCATGCGGGCCTCCTCGCTGTGTTTGGCAGTTGATACTAGCTCAGATCTAATCTTCCTCAAAAAAAAAAAATAGATTTAATGAGTTCCCCAGTCACTGTGTAACTCGGTAGGAATGCGTCAAACAGGAATTATCCTTTTCAAAAATAATTTACCTAAGACCATTGCTCTTCTGAAGGAAAGCCCTCAATACAACATGAGAACATACAGATTATTATAAAATATATTTATATCCTTGAGATGATGGCATTTGGACAAAGTCCCTTAGACTTAGCCCAAAGAGTCCCTTAGGAAGGGGAAAGCGGCCTTGTGACTCATGAAATAATTTCCCTAGAGTATACTTTTGGCATATAGCACAAGTATAGGCTTTATGAGCCACTGTGGGAGAAAGTTTCCAGAAGCGTTGTTTTCCCCCTAAAATATCTTTTTAGGTGCCCAATGGGTTAATCGGTGTATATACTGGAGAAGTTGCAATTGTGCTCCAATAGGTACTATGGGTTTCTTATTGGGCCTGAACCACACCTGTGAGGGGGTGTCAAAAATTCCCGCTTTTGACTGCCATATCTCTTTCTCTTCTTCCATGGCAATTTATTGAACATATAGAAGGAAATCTCTTACTGGATTAGCAGAGGTAAAAGAAAGTAGCAGGCATTCTTGAGGCTGGGCAGCATATCCAGCTTGATAACATCCTTGCTTATCATTTAAGTAAGACCTATCTGTAAACCAAATTAAATACTAGAATTCAGTCGTGGTCTTTTCCCCTTGTGATGTTGGAAGCATGGTAGCAGGGTTAAAATAGTGAATGCTATTTACCTGCACAATATAACCTAAGAAGGTTTATCATCATTTACTTGCCAGTGCTTCCCATGCAATTTAGCATAACCAACAAGCCTAATTATTATCCCTCCTTTATGGGAAGAGAGAACAAATTTCTTTGAGAAGTCCCAGGGGCCCTCTGAAAATTCTCAAAGAAGAAGGTCAAAATAAAGGCTTCATTTAGGATATGAATTATGGGGGGCTGGTACCTTGATAGAGAGACCTCAGTCTTTTTGAACATAGGAAATTCTTTTAACAAAACATAGATCTTCTGTCTTTTAGGTAAACTTACTCAAAAATAAAGAAAAACCTTTTATAACCTCTTTATCAAAAGTAGGCTAAGAGTTTAAGAAAATTATCCCTTTTTAAGAGAGAAAGTCAAATTATAATTTTTGTACCAGCTTACTTTTTATATTCAAACCCATTTACTTCTTTAGATTCATTTCGATCTTTGCCAACTTGACCACGTATAAAACCCCTCAGGGTTTTACTTTCGCCAACGTTCTGCCGCTCTCTTTTACATTCAGAATTTGTCCCATGCCTTTCCTTTTTTCCTCCCTTCTAGAACTTTGGACAAATTTATCTTTCTTAACCAAACAAACAAAATATTTCCATTCTTTATACTTTTTTTCCTGAAAACATCCATGTTTCCTTGAATACAAATGTATTTTCCTTAATTATTGGTAGGCTTAATGACATATTAGAATTTTTTTAACCCTTAGAAACCTTAATTTTTAATGAAAACTAAGTAAGTAATTACAAATTGTTTTATGTTAGCATTTTGTGGCTTGGAAAATTTACAAATACCTTTTATAATTTCTAAAAGCATTTTACTTCATAACACAATCTTTTAACAAAATATAAGACATGTTAACTACTACGCTTAAAAACCTTTTAGTTTTTCTGTGATAAGAAGCCAAGAGCAGATAAACTTATATTTAATAATTAATGTCTAATATTTTATCTTATTTAGAGATGACCTAGATATTCAATGAATTTTTATCATTTAAATTAACCTAGCAAAATTTCAAGGTTTGAAGTTACCAAAGAGATTTTGAAAGCTATTCTAAGTACATACAGCATATCACACAATTATTGTTAAAAGTTCACACAACACTCACCTTGTTCACATCTATCTAATTACTTGTTTCCAATAGTTATGTAGATTGCCTACAAGACTTCATGAGACATTAGGCAAAATCAGCCATCATTTTAAGTTATTACTTTTGTTAACCAGTTTTGTGGTAGAGAGAACATCAGCTTATCTGACCAACAAACGCAGAATAAAGGTCGCACGTCCGCATCGTATCCAACGCTGAGAACTCAGAGGACATGCCTGTTTTAATCAAACTAGCAAAATTGAACAAGCTTTTATTACCGAAGATTATTTCATCTCATGTTAACTTGAAAGGCATTTGAGTTAGCTGCATTTAGAAAAGTCTTTGTAAGCACTTACTCTAAGTTATTTGAATAAAGCTCTTTAGAAATTATACCATCCAGAGGTAAAATGCCATACCTTTGTAACATAGATATATAGACATGCACATAAACAACTGACAGATACAACAAAGATTTTTCTTAGAAAATCTTTCTTTCAGTCTTAGGAATCTGGGATAGCAATATTCCCCTCTTGTTAAGGACTTGCAGGTCACAGCATGAAGCCAGCCAGAGTTCAGAGGAGAGGCTGTTCATTCAGGAACTGGTCAGGCTTTTTTAGAAGCTCGATTTCCCACTTTCCTTTTAATTTTATTTTGCTACGAAGTAGGAAAAATTCCTAGGGACAGTGCAATGGGTCAGAAGTGTGCTGCTTGTGAGTGTTACTTCCTAAAGAAAGATTGTGAACACTCTCTTACGTGCCTCGGTTTCTCCCACTGGCAGTCTAAAACTGCTGTGGGAGCTCAGAGTGCAGGTGATCAACACTACGTGAGCTTCCCCAGACGAGTCGTAATTAATTAACGTGAATGATGGTTGAGTTCCCTATGGGACTGCTACAGATCACAATTATTGATCCTCTGACACTCCCCGTGAAGTGCTCAGTCCCCTGAGAAGGTCTTTTGGCCAGAAGGAGCAGTGTCCCTCTTCTTCAGAGCTGAACACGTTCAGCCTCTCATTTCTCTATCAAGCAGTTTGTTCAGACTTTATAAACACAATTCTTTACAATTTAAAGCCAAATTAAAATGTCAGCCTGCCCCACCCACTCCAAAGTTCCTTCTAGGCTCCCCTGGCCTAGGAATTGCCCCTAGGTTCCTCTTACCGAGGGTATGTACCAGTACCCCCTTAAGACACTGAGTCTTAAGCTTTGAAACAGCTCTTACAAACTCTTGGACCATCAACTTAAAATAAGAGATCAAGGTTTCAGAACTTGCCAGGGTCACCTGAAGAATGCAGTGAGCTGGGGGGCTCAATGGGCCCCTATTGGTACCAAATGCTGGTTCAGTGTACATTCCAGGTAGTCTCTGGTGGGTTTCTCTAAAATCCTGCCATGACTACACCAAGAAATGTGGACAAAAATAATCCATAACCAATCTATAAATGAAATTAGGGTGAGTTTATTCTGAACCAGATCTGAGGACTAGTGTAGCCCAGAGGCTTCCTTCCCCAAGGAAGGAAGGGAACCAAAGAAGCTGAGGTCACAGAGTGGTCACACACCGTCTTGGAACAAAGAGCATGCATCGCATATGATTGGAATGTCCCTTTTACAATAGTCATGAGACTGTTCTGTCCACACAGCAATTGATGGACACAGCAGGTAGCAGGTCTGCTGTCTCGAGTTGGGTGGTCACAGGTGGGCACAGCAATTGGTTCCTAGTCTAGGGAGAGATGCTTATCCTTAAGGAAATGTCAATGTGGGGGGAAGTTGCACCTTTATCTTAAGGGCATTTGTTCTTGTCTTTGGGACGTAGCAAATGCTTAAAGCAGATGTACAATGCATGCTCAATGGCTACACCAGACCCTTCTGGAAAAACAAGGTCAGGCTGAATTATGGCTTCCTCATATGCTCCAATATATCCTCTTGCTTGCCATTTGTTTACCAGAAAGAACCATTTGTGCTATTATCAGTTTCTACATGTTATCTTCTATGCCCTCTCCATCTAACAGAGTTGTGAAATTGCTTGGCAATAGAAAGTCAATAAAAGATGCAGCACCCCCAAAGAACCAGATAATCCCCAATAGGCAGTTTTCCACTGGAAGGAAATCCGGTCATAGCTTTCACCCATTAACAACTTTTGGACATGCGTGTATATTTGGATGCACAAATAGATGCCTAGAAAAAATCTAGAACTCCAACAGTGATTATCTCTGAGTAGTGGAATTTTGTATGGATTGTATTTCGTTTTCTGTTTCTCCTCGTCAAAATTGTATCATTTACTCTTACAACACAGAAATTGTGGTGTATCAAATAATGTGATACACTACGTTAAGTAAAAAAATTAACCAAATATACATGTACTAGTAGGACTAAACCTTGAAAATATTAACTGGAACCACAAAAGAAAGTTGGAAAAAAATATCCAAAGTGGGATACCATTTATGTGAGTTTTTAAACACAGGAAACAACACTATATATTGTTATAGAAACGCATACATAGTAAGTCACAAAAACACTCACGGAAGGCTGCACTTCAAGTCTGTGATTATTTCTGGAGAGGAAGAAAGCATGAAATAGTGGGAGGTTTAGCTATATCTAAAACACTTTCTTTTTTTCACTTTTTTTTATTGAGGTAACGTTGGCTTAAAATATTACACAAATTTCCAGTGGACACCATTATAGTTCATCTTCTACATAGACACACTGTACTGACCACCGAAAGTCCAGGTGCCATTCATCGCCACACACGTGTGCCCCATCTTCCTTTCCACCCTCCTTCCACCCCTTCCCCTGTGTAACCACCGATCTGTTCTCCATGTCTATGTGTTTGTTTTATATTGTCTACATACAAGTGAAATCATACAGTATTTGTTTTTCTCCCTCTGACTTATTTCACTTAGCATAATACCCTCAAGGTCCATCCGTGTTGTCACAAATGGCAAGTTTTCATCTTTTTGTGGCTGAGTCGTATTCCATTATCTATATACACCACATCTTCTTTAGCCATTCATCCTTTGATGGGGACTTAAGTTGTTCCCAAGTGTTGGCTATTGTGAATAGTGCTGCAATGAACATAGGGGTGAATATATCTTTTCAAATTATTGTTTTCATGTTCTTTGGATAAATACTCAGAAGTGGAATAGCTGGATCACATTGTATTTCTAGTCTTAATTTTTTGAGAAATCGCCATACTGTTTCCCAATTTACATTCCCCCCAGCAGTGTATGAGGGTTCCCTCTTCCCCACATCCCTCCAACACTTGTTATTTCTGGTCTTTTTAATAATAGCCATTCTGATTGGCGTGAGATGATATTTCATTGTGGTTTTAATTTGCATTTCCCTAGTAATTAGTAATGTAAAACATTTTATTTCCTTAAAAAATAACTTTGAAGTTTTATGGAAAATTGATAGTATATGTTAACTCTGGATGTAGTTGTCAGTTGTGTCTTTTTAAATACTTTTCTGGATGTTTGAAATATAAATTAAACTTTTTTAGGAACTGAAGAAGATATTTTAAGAGAATTCAGCATTTACCACATGCTTGGCACTGTGCAGGGGGCCCTGTGGTTTCCAAATAAAACATCCTGTATAGTCACTCAAGAAGTTTAGTGCCTGTTGGGAAAATAGGACTCAATCTACGTGAAATAATGAGAGGAGAGTTGAATTCTCACCTGTGTAGCAACAGCTTTTTTGGAACACGAGTACAGAGAAAGAAGCACCATAAGCTGCTGGAGAAGACTTCTTGAGCCAGAGGCTGGGTTTGAACTGAGTCTTTGAGGATGAGTTACATTTGGGTAGGAAGAGCATGAGAGGAAGAACGAGCTTCCTGGGCACACCTGTGCAGGTGTGGAGATCATGGGAGCATAGCAGCTGTGAGGTGGGGAAGAGGGACAGGAGGAATGGTGGCACTTTGTAAGACTCCGTTTTTCTGTTTCCTCAGGTCCCAGCGCGGTCGCCTTCATTTCATACTCCTCTCTCGGAAACATCATAAATGCAACTTTTTTTGAAGAGAAGAATGAGACGCATCAAATTCGCCTGAACTCCCACGTAGTGAGTGCTGGTATTGGACCCAAGAGGAACATCTCCCTCTCCAATCCTCTGACTCTGAGTTTTCAGCACGTGGAGGTGGGTCAAAGCTGCAGTTGAACTCACTTAGGTTTCATGCAGGTAGACTGCACAACTTGATTCTCCTCTTATCAGTGGTTGTGGACCTGTGTCATCCAATATGGTAGCCAGGAGCCACCTGTAGCTATTGAGCCTTAGAAATGTGGCAGGTCTGAACCGAGATTTTTTTTTTTTAATTTTTATTGAGTTAATGATAGGTTACAATCTTGTGAAATTTCAATTGTACATTATTGTTTGTCAGTTGTGTTGTAGGTGCACCACTTCACCCTTTGTGCCCACCCCCCACCCCATCTTTCCCCTGGTAGCCACTAATCTGTTCTCTTTGTCTACATTTTTAAATTCCTCATATGAGTGGAGTCATACAGAGATTGTCCTCTATCTGGCTTATTTCACTTAACATAATTCCCTCAAGGTCCATCTATGTTGTTGCAAATGGGACGACTTTGTTCTTTTTTATGGCTGAGTAGTATTCCATTGTATATATATACCACAACTTCTTTACCCATTTATCTGTTGATGGGCATTTAGGTTGCTTCCACGTCTTGGCCATTGTAAATAATGCTGCAATGAACATTGGGGTGCATGGGACTTTTGGAATTGCTGACTTCAAGCTCTTTGGATAGCTACCCAGTAGTGGGATAGCTGGGTTGTATGGAAGTTCTATTTTTAATTTTTTGAGGAATCTCCATACTGTTTTCCATAGTGGCTGCACCAGTTTGCATTCCCACCAGCAGTGTATGAGGGTTCCTTTTTCTCCACAACCTCTCCAACATTTGTTACTATTTGTTTTAGTTAGTTTTGTCATTCTAATGGGTGTAAGGTGATATCTTAGAGTAGTTTTGATTTACATTTCCCTGGTGATCAGCGATGATGAACATCTTTTCATGTGTCTATTGGCCATCCATATATCTTCTTTGGAGAAATGTCTGTTCATGTCTCCTGCCCATTTTTTGATCAGGTTATTTGATTTTTTGTTGTTGAGTTGTGTGAGTTCTTTATATATTATGGATATTAAGCCTTTGTTGGATCTATGACTTGCAAATATTTTTTCCCAGTTAGTGGGTTGTTTTTTTTGTTTCAATCCTGTTTTCATTTGCCTTGAAGAAGCTCTTTAGTCTGATGAAGTCCCATTTGTTTATTCTTTCTGTTGTTTCCCTTGTCTGAGAAGACATGGTGTCTGAAAAGATCCTTTTAACACTGATGTCAAAGATTGTACTGCCTACATTTTCTTCTAGAAGCCTTATGGTTTCAGGTCTCAGCTTTAGGTCTTTGAATCATTTTGAGTTTATTTTGGTGAATGGTGAAAAAGAATGGTCAATTTTCATTCTTTTACATGTTGCTGTCCAGTTTTCCCAGCACCATTTGTTGAAAAGACTTTCTTTTCTCCATTGTAGGCCCTCAGCTCCTTTGTCAAGTGAACTGAGATTTTGAAGACTTAGTGTTTCTGGATTTAGATGTAGCATTTCCAGATTTTGAATACTTAGTAAGAAAAAAAGGAGTGTAAAATATCTCCTTCATAATTTTTATACTAATTATATGTATTGATTTATATTGACATATTAAAAGATACTATTTTGAATATGAAATATAAACTATTTTAAATAAAATATATTATTAAAATTAATTCGACCTGTTTACCTTTTTTAACATGGCTGGTAGGAAATTTCAGATCACATAAGCAGCTCGCATGATATTTCTCTTGGGAAGAGTTATTCCAGCGCACAGAATTATTTTAGCTGCAGGCACCTCCTACATCTGTGAAACTTGAGCAGGGAGATAATGCCCATCCTCGCACAGAAGACTGGTATTAGTTATTAAGACTACATAACTTGATCAGAAAAGAGACTTTTATTTAACCCATTACCTTTTCCCATTCTCTGCCTTAATTCTTGAAGGCAGGAGGGTCAATAGCCAGACATAGACACAATAAAATTCATTTACTCTCCTCTCTTTCACTCTGTTAAGAAAATAAGAGTTGGGGGAAACTCTGCCACTTGCAACAACATGGATGAGATTTGAGGGCCTTATGCTCAGTGAAATAAGTCAAACTGAGAAAGATAAATACTATGTGATCTCGTTTATATGTGGAATCTTAAAACACCAAAACATAGAAACAGAGAACCGATTGGTGGTCGCCAAGAACAGGAGGTGTGGGAAATAGGGGAAGATGATCAGAAGGTGCAAACGTCCAGTGACAAGACGAATAAGGTCTGGGGATGCACCAACCTACAGCGCGGTGCCTCTAATTAACACCGTATTGTGGTATTTGACAACATATCCCACAGTTGCTAAGACAGTAGCTTTTAACAGTTCCCACCACAAGACAAACATTGTACCTCTGTGAGGTGACAGATGTCAACTAGGCTTATTGTGATGATTATTCTGCATATGTACATTTATCAAATCACTGCGTGTGTGCCTTAAACTCACACAACGTTATGTCAATTCTATCTCAATAAAACTGGGAAAAATAAATTAAATTTTTTTTTAAATAAGGGTTAAGTGGAGGGAGGTTGGTAAATGTAGGTTTTCTCTACCTGATACATAAAATCTAGAAATAGAATTTTTGATGTATGGCATGGGGCAGTGGGAGTGGAGCAAGAAATCTGGGGATGGTCCAGTGAGTTATGAAAGGAGACACAGCCCCCAAACAGGAGAGATTCAACTCGCCTCCTTGGCCCCAGGAAGTAATGCTCTGGAAGCCCTTGGGACAAAGACAAAGAGGTTGAAAGCTGATTTTATTGTCCTTCCTGATGACGTTTCTCTCCTAGGTTACTCCTCTCATCACCTGAGCAATTATTGTGCTGTAAGAGGTCAGAGGCAGAACTGACGTGAAGGGTTATTTGGCCTAGAGAGTAGGTGGAAGAAAAATTTATGTGGGCCTTACACTCTTTTTCTGTCTGACTCCCATAGTGGAGGAGAAAGTCCTGAAACCAAGGATATCTTATAAAATTCTGCCTCCCAGAGAGGGAGATGATCTTGTCCTACGTCACGTGGAATCCCAATAGAGCTGGGACTAGGGGGCAGGTGTCCTGGCTGCCATCCTCTTCACTTAAAACAGAAATCGCCCAAGTCACTCCTAACCCAGGTGTCTCCTCGTTCGCCCCCCACCCACGTGGACCGACACTCCGGGAGTGGTCCCTCCTCAGCAAGAACGTGACCAGCCCATTCTGTTTTCAGATGAGGCACCACAGAAACAAGGTCTTCTGCGTCTACTGGGAAACCACAAAGGGTCGCTGGTCCACGGATGGCTGTTTCCTGAACAAAGTGAATGAAAGTCACACCATATGCAATTCCACCCACCTGTCCAGCTTCGCTGTTCTCATGGCTGTCAGCAGCCAGGTACGATGTAACGTTTAACCCACCCCACCTGATCCTATTTGAGCCCCTAGTGGGTGACGGTAAGTGCTGTGAAGAAAATGCAGGAGAGGGAGTGGCTGGAGCGCCTGCAGAAGGCGTGCTGCTCTGACAGGTGGTCCGGGGGCGTCCGTCAGAATTAAGTGACTGAGCGGAAATCTGGACATTAAGAGCCAGTAGCGCTACCATGCAGATGAACCCCAAAGCCTCACGCTGAGTGAGAGGAGCAGACACAAGAGATCACACAGCGTGTGACTCCGTTGATATGGAGCGTCCAGAATGGGAAAATCCATGGAGACAGGTGCAGATCAGTGATTCTCAGGTGCTGGGGAGAGGAAGGAATGGGGGGAGTTGGGGGCTGCAGACCCTGCGTAACGGGCCTGGGGTCTTACTTTGTGGGGAAGAAAATGTTTGGAACTAGATAGAGGTGGTGGTTGCACAACATGGTGAATGTACTAAATGCCGCTGAATTGTTCGCTGTAAAATCATTGATTTTATATTATTTGGATTTTATGTCTGCAGTACTGTGATTAATAGTAAGAAATGTATATTTGCTCCTCTCCCCTTTTCTGGCACAGAGCTCCTAAAACCCTGGCATTTCCTTTGGGAAAGCCCCTAAGGGTGGGGGCCAAGTTGCCAGGGCAACCGACCCAGTGATTAGAGGGTTGGAACCGTCCATCCCACTCCCAGCCTCCGGGGAGGGGAGAGGGGCTGGCTTTCAGTGGGTCCATCCTGCCTGTGTGGTGAAGGCCCCACAGAAACCCTTCAGAGAGCTTCCAGGTTGGAGCGTGTGGAGACCTGGGGAAGTGACACGCTGGGAGAAGGCATGAAGCTCCATGTGCATCTTCTGCACTGGCTGTGCTTGGGTTATGTCCTTTTCTAACAAACCAGTGATCTAGTAAGTGGAATATTTCACTGAGTTCTATGAGCTGCTCTAGCAACTTAATCAAACCCAAGGAGAGAAGGTCGTGGGAACCTCCGGTCTGTGGCCGTCAGAAGCACAGGCGACGACCTGGGTTTGCAGCCGGCTTCTGAAGGGGGCGGGGGCGGAGGACAATCTTGTGGAGCTGAGCCTTCAGCCCGCAGGATTTGACACCATCTCCAGGTAAATAGGGTCAGAATTGAGTTGAATTGTAGGACTCCCAGCTGGTGTCCAAGAAATGTTCGTTGGCTTGCGGGAAAAACCCACAAATGCAAACATTGGAATTGGGTCCCTGAACCTTTTAACCCCTAAAAAAGTCAGTAGGAAAAGTCTTAGGGAAAAGCATCCCAAGAAGAGAAACATGTACATGTAAAGGTCCCGAAGAAGGAGCAAGCCTGGTGTGTTCCAGAAAGCAGTGTGGCCGGAGCAGAGTGAGATGGGGGAGGTGGAAGGAGACAGGTGGAGAGAGGGGAGCAGGGAAACGTGTCGGACCTCAAACACCGTGGTCGGGAATTTCAATTTCCTGTGAATTGCGACGGGAAGGCAATGGAGGATCTGCCTCTGGGGTGCTGCATATTTATGTCCTTGGCTCCTGGGTCGAGAACAGACGGTGGTGCAGCAAGAGTGGACTCGCAGAGAGATTCGGTGGCAGCGGTTGAGGTGGTGGGAGAAGGCAGCCTGGACGCATATCCCAGGTGGGGGTCGGAGGATGCACTGATGATACGAGCTTGGTGGCGGCACACGGGGAGTCCCACATCCCTCTCCTTCTTGCAGGGTTGGAAGTGGTACCCTCAGAACAGCCTTGGTGCAAATCTCTTCCTCTCCTATTGCACAGGGCAGTGGGAAAGGAAAAATAAGTTTGAAAACATAAAACACTTCTTTCATTCAGCATTACAATTATGAAATTGATTTAGTGCATTCATTTTCATTGATGTATAATATTCCCTTGCTTGGCTGTACTATAATTTACTTATCCATTCTACAATTAATGGATATCCAGGTTGCTTCCTGTTGGGTGCTATTAAATGCAATGCTACTTTTCTGGGATGAAGCATAGAAATCCCTGGTGGGATCCTCCACCGCGATGGTGAGGGAACATCCTCCAGAGGGCTCAGCTACAAGCTGGTGAAGCCTCTGCCATTATGGGTTCCTAAGTGACTGTATGGAACAGAATATTGTTCCGTCTATATAAAGCTGAAAAAGACAACTAACCTATAGTCTCAGGGGTTGCATACATACGTGGTAAAGCTATAAAGAAGAGCAAGAATTGTTACCATAAGAGGATCCTGGCTTCCTCTGGGGGAGAAGGTGACTTGCAATTGGGAGGAGCTCCTGGAATAGAGTCCAGAGACTAGTTCATGGTCAGAGAGTTTCTGTAATAATTATTAATCATATCATACATTGACATTTATGCTCTTTTCTATGTGTGTCTTATATTTCACAACTTTTTAAGGTTAAAAAAAACAAAGTATTTAAAAGTTCTATAAAGTGGCATTGAAATAAGCGAAAATCTCCGTATAATTATAAGGGATGGCGCTGTCATTTCCCATTGGTGAGTCTCGCTGAGTCCATGTGGCTCCTCAGATCCCTGGTCCCCGTCTTTGATGAGATGAGTTCTGAGGAGCTGGATTACACAGGGTGTCAGTTTGGGGTCTCCCGCAAGCAATCCCGAGGCGGGGATGTGAGGGCAACTAGTTTCTCTGGGAGGTGAGCCCAGGACACACCAGCAGGGCAGCAGGGGAGTGACACAGGGAAGAGAAGGCCTCCAGTAAACAATGCATTGAAGACAAAGTTAGCCCATGGACGGGCAACCGGGGCTTAATCCCTTTGTGTATTTTGGGGAGAGACGGGAGGACGTGCGCCGCAGAGGCGTCCACACAGGCGCGAGGCAGCTGGGACATGTGCCCACCAGGCGCCAACTGTCAACGTCTGAGGGCAGCTTCCAGGTGCATTTCCATCCTGGCACTTGTGACGAAGTGCTGGGGCATATCGGGGCTCACTCACGTGGCAGGAGGAGCACCCTCGGCAGGGTCCCTGGAGCCACGGACAGAACTAAAGGGCAGGTGCAGGTGCCTGAGAAGGGTTAACAGCCTCTGCTCCACAGGTTTTGTACGGCTCCTCGGGTGCAAGACTGAGTCTGGCATATCTCCGCCTTTCAGCTTGAACCTGCCGTGCGACGTAGAGCCTACAGTTCACAGCATGGTGCTGTGCACTGAAAAACTGGCTGAGAGGGTGGCTCTCATGTTGTGTTCTCACCACAAAAAGAAAAAGAAAGAGAGAGACAGGAAGGCTTTTGGAGGTGATGGATATGTTTACTACCTTGATTGTGGGGGTGGTATCACAGATGCCCACGTCCAAACTCATCACGTGTGTGCCTTCAACATGGGCGATATTTTGTCTATTAAATACGCTTCAATAAAGCTGAAAAAAAGACTTAGTCTGAGAGACACTTCTCACCCTCTGTCATCTGGCTTTGTGCCTGTGTCTGGGATGGCCTGATCCAAGGCGGGAAATCGTAACCCCGGAGCAGGAAGGGGTGACTCTGGTCTCCTCTTTGCTGGGTCCCAGGAGGAGGATCCCGTGCTAGATGTGATCACCTATGTGGGGCTGAGCCTCTCTCTGCTGTGCCTCCTCCTGGCGGCCCTCACCTTCCTGCTGTGCAGAGCCATCCAGAACACCAGCACCTCGCTCCACCTGCAGCTCTCGCTCTGCCTCTTCCTGGCCCACCTCCTCTTCCTCACAGCCATCGACCGAACAGAGATCCAGGTACTGACCCTGTCCCAGTGGACCCTCCAGCCTGCCCCAGGGGGTGCTGGTCCATGGAGCCACACTGCCCTGGATGCCTTAATGAAATGATCTTGGGTCCTGGGGAAGGTTGGGGGTGAGTGACTAATGTCACATTGACTGATGCAACTAGATGACAAACCCTCTCTGACCGCTCCTTCATACGCATCAGACTTCTCCCCAATGGCAAGGCACGGGAGAGGTCCTGGGGCCACACTCCACCCCGACAGTCCCTCCTGGTGACGCCTCACTCCTCCCCCAGGTGCTGTGCGCCGTCATCGCGGGCGCCTTACACTATCTCTACCTGGCCTCCTTCACCTGGATGCTGCTGGAGGGCCTGAACCTCTTCCTCACTGCGCGCAACCTGACGGTGGTCAACTACTCAAACATGAACAGATTCATGAAGTGGCTCATGTTCCCGGTAGGCTATGGAGTCCCCGCCGTGATCGTGGCCATTTCTGCAGCATCCCGGCCTCACCTTTATGGAACACATGATCGGTGAGCTTGACTCTCACTGTGCCGTGGACAGTGTTGAGGGCAGTGTTAATGATGACGATTGGGATACCCACATAAATGCACTCTGCTTTCCCCTGGAGTGTGACAGCTCTAACCTCTTTCCCAGTGAGGCAGGGAAAGATGACAGTAAGAGCATGGAAGATTCTAGAAGGAGGCAGTTTTGCAGTTAGATACCAGCTTCATCCCTCCCATAATTTGAGACCCCGAGTCCTCAAGTCTCAGTCCCCTCCATAGTGAAATGGGGATAAGTTGTCCCCATGACCCCACCCTCACAATGCTGGTGTGAAAATTCCACAGGACTGTGCTTACAAGTGTTTAATGTAGTGTTAACACATGGAGCGAACGTCAAAGGCTTCCCTGTCACCAGCTGACAGTGTCAGGAGACGTTGGACATTCTGTTAGGAAAAGGTGTTGCTTGGTGTTCAATCACGTTCCTCCTCTTATCCCTCTTCCTGTCTCCTTTTGCGTCTTCCCAGCTGCTGGCTCCACCTGGACCAGGGATTGAACTGGAGTTTCCTTGGCCCCGTCTGTGCCATTGTCTGTGTGAGTGAGAAGCTGGCTCCCGTGTTCTGACCGAAGAGGCAGGGCCAGACGCTCTGGGCACCAGACAGTACAGGGGGCGTGCATTTTCTCAGTCATGTGATTTTATTTTTCCACCTTCTGCCAGTTCGGCCCCGTGTGCAGGGAGGCGGGTGTCGTGTGCAATCACAGAGCACGCGGGACAGTGTTTTAACTTGCATTCTGCATGGTCTGTATCATTCCTGCAGGTGAATTTCGTATTTTTTCTCTTGGTCCTCTGGATTTTGAAAAAGAAATTTTCCTCTCTCAACAGTGAAGTGTCAACCATCCAGAATATAAGGTAAAATGGGGCAAATGGTATCTTCTGACCCACTTGTCCTCTGCTCACCTCTTATGCGTCCGTACACGTATAAACTCCACAACCAGGCTCCAGGGACCAGCAAGGCCACTGCCATCTCCCATTCTCACAGTTAATGAGCAGCTGTATTACTAGTGTATAGGCTCTGCTGCTGTAACAAAAAGACCCAAAAAAAGAATGAAATAGAGGTTTACTTCACTCTCCTGTCACAGCCCAGAGGTGAGCAGCCAGGGTTCTGGGGAGGCTCTCCCCACAGCGATCCAGGGGCTCCAGCTTTCTCCACCATCCCCTAGGATGTTGTCTTTGCCAGCATCCCGTCCACAGAAAGGCATTGACATAGAAGTTGTGCATTTCAGGGCCGCTTTGGTGGCCTAGAAGTTAAGATCGGTGCACTCTGCCTTGGCGGCCAGGGTTCGATTCCTGGCCACAGACCTACACCACTCATCTGTCAGTGGCCATGCAGTGGCGGTGGCTCAAATACAAAAAGAGGAAGATTGGCAACAGATGTTAGCTGAGGGCAAATCTTCCTCAAAAAGGAGTTGCACGTTTCGTATTTGCTCATATCCTATTGGCAAGACCTCAGTCACATGGTGACACCTACTGCAAGGGAGGCTGGGAAATGTAGTCTCTAGCTGGGTAGCTATGTGTCCTAGGTAAAACTCAAAAAGGGAGGGGCTCTAACACTAGAAGGAAGAAGAGGAGACAGAAAAAGCCAGCAGTTTCTGCCACTCAACATGAGATGCAATAGGAAGGATTTAGATTCAAATATATTTTGCACAATACTATTTCAAAGAATTTGGGGCTATGAGTACTTTTGGATTTTGCAGCATCATTTTCAATTTCTTGTAATTTGTTGTTACTTTTATTTTAATCATAAAACACTTTTGTTAAAAATCTGTTAGTATTTTCTAAATATATAAAGTAAAAAGTGTCAGTGGCTAACTCCCCCCCTTGCTGAGATTTCCACGTCCCCCGGAAGCCAGAGGTAACAAACTGTGTGATCTGATATGTGTGATATTTTCCCCAGACCTTTTCCTGTGCGCTTTCTGTAGAACAAACAGGCATGCCCACAACAGCATCACACTGTGCAAATGGTTCCTCAACTAGCTTTTCTCACTTATATCATATTATATTTTAAAATTAGGGATATATAGATCAATAAGTAAGGTGGTCTTACATCTCGGCTTGCCTGGGACAGTCCCAGTTTATGCCTATTGACCCTTCGTAATTATTAATTAGCACCCCTTTTAATCTCAAACGCCTCCCTGTGTGAGTAACAAATTATATGACGCCTCCATCCATAAATGACATGTAGACATAGAGACAAAAAGCACTCAGTTTGAGAATGCTTTATGTATGATACTGATTTTGTCCTATATGCTGTCCTAAATACTTTACATATGTTAAAGTCTTAAGTAGTCTTCTCAGCAACTCTGTGAAATAGGGTATTATCAAGATGAGGAAGGTGAGTTACAGGAAGATAAAGTACTGGCCCAAGGTCACACAGTTGGTTAGTGCTGCCTTGGGTTTAAAACCAGGCAATCTAGCTCCGGCGTCCTCACCATTAACGACTATGCTACGGGGGTGTCCACATCCACCATTAGCTTTTCTATATCCTTGTTTATGACTCTCCCCAGGATGCTGACATTTAAAGCTACAGCTCAGCTCTTCATCTTGGGCTGCACGTGGTGTCTGGGAATCCTGCAGGTGGGTCCAGCTGCCCGTGTCATGGCCTACCTCTTCACCATCATCAACAGCCTGCAGGGCGTCTTCATCTTCCTGGTGTACTGCC
Organism: Equus asinus; assembly: GCF_041296235.1. Classification (NCBI taxonomy): domain Eukaryota; kingdom Metazoa; phylum Chordata; class Mammalia; order Perissodactyla; family Equidae; genus Equus; species Equus asinus. Next base: position 27,450,300 of record NC_091809.1, on the reverse strand, counting down.
TCCTCAGCCAGCAGGTAAATGTTGACCTCTTTCTTTTTTTAACTGTTTTACAGTTAAGAAAGATTTGGAGGTATGTTGGTTAATGAACATTTAAATCCATGTTCTCCAAATTTTCATATGAGCTTGTGAGCAGTGTGTAAACACTGCTTGTATTTTCTCTACTTTAATATGCTATCGATTGTAAGATACATCAATTTATTAAAGGCTTACAGAAATTAAATAATTGTTACATGAAGGAAATGTGTTTTTCTTCAGCTTTCCCATTTGTAATAGTGAGCTTTTGCTGTGTAACAAACAACCTCAAAAATCTCAGTGGCTTAAACACGAATATTTACTTTTCTCCTTCTTGAGGCTGCAGGTTGATTGGGCCTCAGCTGATCCTGGCTGGGCTCGCATGGCTTGGCTCCGGGATTCAGATGATGTTTAGGCCTGCTCTTTGGGACTCATCCTGAAGCTTGGAAGAAAGGGGAGCAGCTCCCCAACATAAGCTCTTCTCATGACAATGGCAAAACCACAAAAAAGCAAGTCCTACTGGGCACAGCCATTTCAGGTCTTGTGATTTCTGTTTGTACCACCTCCAGTACAATAGCATGTTAGCCAAAAAAAGTCACATGTCAAGCCCAAAGTCAATGGGAGAAGAATGCACCACCCACCATAAGGCATAACTACAGCAGAATAGTGAATAATGGAGGTCAATAATTCCATCTACCACACCACTTAACATGAATTCTTAAACACATTTCCACGTGATGGAATAGTCTTCATACTAATATGTGTTAATTACATTACATAATAAGCTAATTTTTCCAATGTTTTGTTACAAACATTTTCAAACATACAGAAAAGTTGAAAGAATTGTACAGTGAACACATATATACCAATCACCTAGATGCTGTAATTAACATTGTGCTGAGTGTGCTTGATCACATGCCCGTCCACACGTCCATCGGTTCATCTGTCTCGTTATAGCAGCTGTAGCTTATAGTACAGCCAAATAAAACTGTAGGCAACTCTCCTGGGTGGCACCTGAGTGAGCACAATGAAACAGACTTAGGTGTGCTCTTCCCTCAGTCCATTTCAGTTCCTGAGGGATCTCATAGTGCAAGCTTCCACTTTTTCAAGATATATATTTTGCATTCAATATGGCTAGCAAATACAAGCCAATTCACGGCGTCTCCAGCTGAAACAAAAGAAACAGTGTTGCAGGCTGCAGAAGAAAGAGCGTTGTGGGTCTAAACCAGGGAAACACAGGCTGCTTTGGGCTTGTTGAGGTGAGCCTCTGAGAGGGCGCCTCACTGAGGGTGCTCAGGGACCATTTGCACTGCTTGCTGGCTCTGGAACTGAAGCCCTGGCAAGATGCAACCCCACTGTATACTACTGAACAACGCGGACATACCTCTACCTAGATTTAGTTAAATCGTATCACATCTATAGAACAGGATCCTATGCAGCCATTAAATAAAATGTTGTGAAAGGCTGGATCCCCAGTGAAGCTGGGATCCACATGGTCCGTGTCAAGAGGTACAATGGCCAAACAACACAATTCAGCAACCAGAAGAAATACAAAATTACTCACGTTCTTTGTTTGTTCTTCTCAAAGGCCTTGAAGATGACACATAGTCCGGGTATACCTTTGTTGAGTTCAGCCACTAAGACTTTGAGCTTGTTTGCTCCTGCAGCAAACCTGTCCTGACTGATACTCCTTCTTTCCTGGTCCTCGCCCCCTCCTCCTTCTCCTTCTTCTTCTTCCCTCTCCTCCTCCTCTTCCTCCCCTTCTTTCCCTTTCTTTCTTCCTCCCCCTTTCTCCCTCCCCTTCCCTCCCTTCCTCCTTCCTTCTGTCTTTTCCTCACTCTGCATCCATGTGCCCAAAGGACCTAACTAGAAAAGGAAAAAGAGCTCCTCAAGGATTCGGGAAAGGAAACAACTGAGCTGACAGAGCAGACACTCTAGAGAGCAATGGACGACCAAAAACCTTGAACGTTCGGATGTTGATTTTTGTCCAGGCACAAGAATATTTTATGACTGGAAGGACATTCAAAATATATTCGTGAGAAAGCAAGTTTCAAAACATTACTCCAGAAACGTTCTATTTGTTTATATAACGTATATAAACAGTTATTGTTTATGTTATTGTTATGTATTTATTTATGTGTGGGTATGGGTGTATATGGCAAAGCACAATGGTTCTCAAGTCATTTTGCCCCCTCCTGCGGGGGGAACATTCAGCAATGTCTGGGGACACACCTTGAGGAGGAGCGCTACTGGCATCTCGTGGGCCAAGGCCAGGGATGCTGCTCAGTGTCCTGCAGTGCACAGGACGGCCCCCAGCAAAAAGCGTGACCCAACCCAAGATGTCAGTAATGCCAAGGCTGGGAAATCTTGGTGTAGCAGATGCTGTCAATGGCCCTCTCGTGTCCCTTTGGCATTCATCTCTTCCTGCTCAGGGTTGCTCATTGCAGACACCTGTGACTCCGTGCCTCTGAGCTTCTTTCTGCCCATGGGACATGCCTGGCCCATGCATGGAGCAAGCTGGTGGCTACAGACAGTACTGGCCTTGAGAGCAGCAATCAACCAATGACTGCTGAGGGCTGGTGGATAAGTGTCCCAGCTCCTCTGTCCCTGAGGTGGGATGACTCCGAGGGGTGTCCAGTGCTGTCCAAGAACTCCCCCAATGGGACTGAGCCTCAGTTGCCCACAGTGGAAAGGATTATGCACCCTTTACCGGCTGCCTTCCCTTCCTTGTCTCACTTCCCCATTGACCTACTAGTGTTTCCTGGCAGCACCCCTCAAATAAACTCGTTACACTTGAACCTGCGGCTCAGGGTCTGCTTCTGGGGGCCACAAACCAAGACATATGGAAGGATACCACCAAGACATCATCCGTGATTTTCCCTAGATTGAGGAATTATGTGTGATGTCTATTTTCTTCCTTTGAATTTGCATATGTCATAAATTTTCTATGACAAAGATGTATTCTGTAATGTGGAAAAAAAATATTGTGGTAAAATACATGTAAGATAAAATTTACCATTTTAGCCATGTTTAAGTGTACAGGTCAGTGGCTTTAAGTGCATTTGCATTGTGCAACCATCACCACCACCCATCTCCAGAACTTTCTCATCGTCCCAAATTGAACCCTGTTCCCATTAGGGAACAACACCCCGTCCTCCCCTGCCAAGACCCTGGTCACCACGATTCTACTCTGTGTCTCGATTAATTTGATTACTTATTATAAGGATCTCATATATGGAATCATACAATATTTGTTCTTTTGTATGTGGCATATTTCACTTAGCATGTCTTCAAGGTTCACCAATGTTGCAACATGTATCAGAATTTCATTCCTTTTTAAGGTTGAATAACATTGCATCATATGTATATGCTACACTTTGTAGGAAGTTTTTTTCATAAAGTCTCCATCTTCTTCCTGACTCAGTGGCTTTTCTGTTCTCTGATGTTAACAAAAACCATCCTGATATTTCCTTTGATGTTTCAGGTCCGAAAGTGGTTTGGAGAGATCATGAAATTTAAAACTAAGTCTGAGACTTACACACTTTCCAGCAGGTTTGGCCCTGACTCAAGACCCAGTGAGGTAAGACGGCTTGTGACTTATTCTAACGCTTCATTCTTGACCCCCTGAGCTCCCTCTCCACGTCTTAGTACAGGCTTCCTTGTACATCCGAGTACAAGCTTCCTTTTCTGGAAGCTGTGGAGAAGGGCTCTTTCCCTGATGACCTGGTTCGCATTCCTCCTTCTCACCATATTGTTCCTCGGTGACTCTTGCCTGCTCACTGACGGTACTTAAGCTGGCTTCTGTGTATATTCTTGTCGCTCAAAGAAGTGTGAGTAAAACACCAGCATCTAAAGTAGAGTCCTTCAAGGGGAGACTCATGGACATGGAGTGGTCGTCATTCCCTGAAATCCCACTGTCCCATAGACACGGACGTGAGCCCAGTGGAGCTGGTGGACAGCATGGAAGGGGCTCCAGGAGAAGGACCCCCCGGCTGCTCTACATAATCACAGGGGAGGAGTGCATGGAATAATGGGACCCTCCTGGGGGAGGAAATGGTCCTAGTGGAAAGGGAACCTTTCCAGAGCTCGGTTGCTGGTATTCGTCTGTTCTTCCATTGAACTAACTCAGGCTCAATGCACCAAGAAGTGAGCCTCCAGCACTATCCGAGATTTCTCTCCACAGCTGTCCCTTATTTGCTCTTAGAGAAATGCGAGAACATATCTGTAAGAAAGTATGTCTCTAGATGAGCAGGATGGGCTCCAGAGCTCATAATCCATGAAAAGATTCTCCCACTGTTGGAAGGTGAGTTATGCAACCAGGCAATACTGTTTACAGGAAAAGCCACACTTGACTGGACAGGGAGTTCTGTGAACGAACCATAAATGCCAGGAGGGAAGGCACAGCTTTGGCCTTCCTGCAGACAATAACCTTTACATGTATATCGGCCAGGAACTCCTAGCTTCGTGTGCTGCTCACAAGATACTGGTTCCCCTGTGGAACTTGGGGCTTATAAACCAAGCTGTAACTTGTACGGGGCAAAGAGAATATTTGTTGAGTTTTATGAAGTGTCAGACACTAAGGTAGGCAATGGACATATAAAAAATGACAAGACCAACACAGTCCTTAACTTCATGGAACTCAGAGTCTAGCCTTTCTTCATAGACAAAAACCAACATCCGGAGCACTGACATTCTAGAGTGAGATACTACATCCAAAAATTTTCCCAAAAAAATTCTTCATGCTGGATTTTTGAGAAGTCCTCCCACAATAAGCTAAAGAAGGCCACACCTGTCCTAGGATTCCAAGATGCTCGGTGATCATGCCATCCTTGCCTGCTGGGTGGAGCTGTCTGGCTTTAACCCACCCCTGCTCTTTCTCTCTATTTTGTTGCTGTTTGTTTGTTTGTTTTATTTTGTTTTGCTTTATTCTTACATCTACCTTTAATCTAAACACCTATTTTGGGGGAATGTTTTTCTAGGACCAGTGAAGAGAAAATATTAAAACTAGAACATTCAACTCCACGTGCAAAGTCATATCCATGGTCTGGTTGGCATCACGAAGAATGAAGCTGGGGACGAGGGAAATCATTATACATGTCATCTTTGGAGAGGAAACGTTTAACCTTTGCTTCCTGAAGTGTTAGTTCTGCAAAATGAGTTCTCAATAAATGTGTGTTGAATTGGATTTCTCCTTGCTATGATGTGTTCAACCCAAGCTTATCTCTGGATACCCAAATCATGACCATTGCAAACACTCCCTTGACTTTTTGTTAATGAGGAGGCCTCTTTCAAGGCCTTTGCTCAAGTTCTTACCCTTACTCATTGTCAATTTGCTTTATAAACTCATCCAGTCCCTCCAGCCATCAGCCTCTCCCAAAGCATCAGCTTTACCTCCTTTCTTATCCGGGCTAAATCTCATGATCAACCGGGTCAAATGATTGTCTCCCCTACTCTCTCATTCTCTTCCTCCTTCTGATTCCGTACCTACCTGGGAAAACCTCAATCCGGGACTGATCCAACAATGGCGGGCACTGTGGATGGTCTACTCAGCAGCCATCACCACCATCACATGCGCCTTATTAACAGAACCTTGATTGTTTTCAGATTTGAGTCAGCAACGTGCCTGAACCCAGGGGACCGAGTTGAGACTGGTCTAAATCCCATGATTCTCAGCTGGGGGTGATTTCTCCCTCCCCTCAGGGACATTTAGCAATGTCTCAACTGGTTGTCATGACTGGGGCGAGGGGAATGCTACCAGAATCTAACTGGTAGAGTCCAGGATGCCACTAAACATCCTACAATGCACAAGACAGCCCCTAGATACACAACAAAGAATCATCCATCCCCAAATATCAGTAGTGCTGAGGATGGGAAACCCTTGTCTACACCAACCTAAATTAACTCAACTAAACAGTGCTCTCATTCCTATATGCTAGCGAATGGTTCAGGATGGGCATTTGGACCAGGTCTAGCCAATGAGATAGAAGACACACAGACTGGAGAATACTTTTTCTCTTTGATAAAAACAAGCACAAATTTAAGGAGAACCTGCACACGACTTCCTATTTTTGGCTGTTATCATATAACAATATGATGCTTGGAGAGAAGATGTCATGGAAATATTAAGGATGGAAGAGTGGAAAGATGAAAATAATCTGGGCTTTTATGACATTGTTGAGTTATTGAATCAACCCTTGGACTTTTTCCTATTGAGACACACAAATTCCCTCTGTGAGGCCACTTTGGGTCAGGTAATCTGTGACTTGCAGCTAAAGCATCCTTCCTTGTGAGCCAACCATGTCTCTTCTCCACTCGTCCACCGAAGCAACGAGATCCCAGCATCACTCAGCCTGGAGCCATTACAAATGTGCGCTCTCTGACCCAAACGAGACTCTTCATGCTACTCACAACTTACTCTTCCTTGCCCTAGTCAACTTGCCCATGTGGGGAGTTCCCATTTTTCACTCCCTTCCTCAATCCTCATCATCTCCCTTTACATGAGGGAGAAGGCTGTGTCTCCAAGTTTACAGAGACAATAAACACCAGCTGATGGAAACCCCCTCAACTTTCTGACATCCCTTACAGGTACACCCACACCCCTACCTGTTGTTGCTTCCTTCCCTCACCGATGCCCATCGTCCCCTCCTCCGTGCTTCCACAGCAGCAGAGGGGTCCCCCCTCCTGTTTAAAGCTAACCCCTCCCTCTGTGCTTTGGATCTCACCCCTTCCTGCCTCTTTGGCAGAACTTTCTCCATTGATTATCTTCTCTCTCTCCTGAGTCTTTCATCTCTCACATCCTGTCTCCTGGATCTTCCCCAGTGGCATTTAAATATGGTAAAGATGGGTCAGCAAACTTTTTCTGTAAAAGGTCAGATAATAAATATTTTAGACATTTTAGACTTTTCAGGCCATATATAGTGATGGATACAGATAGATGAGAGAAAGATAAATAGAGGTACACACACACAATATATGTGATGCATGTGTAAAGGGATATGTGTGTGTCTTATAAAAGTAAAAACCATTCCTGGCTCAGTGGGCGTACAAAACAGGCTGCAGGCAGGATTTGACCCTCAGGCTGTAGTTTGCTGGCCCCAGCGTTAAAGAAGAGAAACGGCACATTGTAGAAAAATGGCCACTGTACCTGTCTCCATTCTCTTCTACTCCCTTCCCTAATATGTCTGCCTCTTTAAACCAAAAATCTGCTAGGACCCATGGCAGCTGGGTGGGAGTGAGGATGGTATCTCGGGAAATCCCCAAAAGGAAATCTGAAGTTGAAACGTCTCCCCTGTGCACCAGGTGGAGGGTCCCAAGATAAGCTGAAGATGCTCTGGGGCAAAGATCAGACACGATACATCCTGGGAAGATTCTGGCCCACAGGAGGCCATGGACCTCTTGGGATAAAGTGAGCATCATCCCTGTGTGTGCGTCTGATCCCTCTGGCCCCTAAAAACTCCACGAGGAGTCCCGCTCCTGAATCTAGAAGGACATGAGGAGATTGGGGAGCAAGGAGGCAGCTCTGCATGCCTGCCTGGTGCACCCATGGACCCCTGGGGTGAAGGATTCGTCTCCTCCCATCACTTGGGAAACTGCCCTTGCTGAGAGTTCTCAACCCCCAGATCTGAGCCCCAAAGAAAAGCGACAACCTGTGAGAGGCCCAGCAGCTGAAAAGAAGATACTGATGCCGACATGATCGACACCAAGCGAAACAGGGCTTCTCCTGGAGCAGACAGACAACAACTGTAAACAAGAATAAAGAAAAATAAGAATGTAAGGAGATTCAAGGACAGCACCATAAAGATCTACGGAACTAAATAAAAAGGGAATAAATAAAAAAGGGGAATTCTGCTGGATGAATTAAAGAGGATGATCGGTGTCAAGAGGGCTTAGAAGAAGACCACATGGAGGAAATATCTCAAAGCACAAAGCAAAATGCCCCAAGAACAAAAATCATGAGGGAAACAAAATCAGTCTTGAGGCCCCTTGAAGGAGATCTAGGATGGGAACAATGGGGTTGGGAGAGCCAGGAGGAAGCACAGTCCAGTCTGGCGCACCTCAAATTCTCCCGGCTGCGGCATCCGCTCTGTCGCTCTCTTTCTCTTCGCAGCCGAGATTTCGAGTCAAGCTGCTCACACCCTGCCACCCCGCTTCCTCCCACTCTCACCGCTTGCCTCGCTGCAGTCTGACTGGCCCCCCAACACACGGAGGACGGCCCATGCTGAGCGGGTCCTCAGTGGGGAGCCCACTGGCTGCTCCTCAGTCTTTTCTAACTTGCCTCTCGGGTCACATTTGACTCTGTTGATCCCCTCTTCTTCTTTTTTATGATCACGTGTTTTTGGTTTTTTCCAGTTTTACTGAGGTAAAACTAACAAATAAAAGTCGTATATATTTAAGGTGTGCAACGTGATGATTTGAACTACCCATCCATTATCCCCTTTTCTCCTTGAAGTATTCTCTCCTCTTGGCTTCCCTGACACCACGCTATCCTCCTACAAGGGTGGTCAGTTCATCCCAATTTGCTCAGGACTTTCCCAGCTTTGGCACTGACAGTCCTGCCTCCCAGGGACCTCTCGGTCACAAGCAAACCAGAACCATATTGCAAGCTCATCGTCTCTTGGCCCAGAGTGTCTTCATTTGGGTTCCCCCAAAAGCAAACTCTGAGATAAGAATTCCAGTGCAGGGGCCGGCCTGGTGGTGCAGTGGTTAAGCTCACATGTTCTGCTTCTTGCGGCCCGGGGTTCGCCGGTTCAGATCCTGGGTGCGGACATGGCACCGCTTGGCAAAAGCCATGCAGTGGTAGGCGTCCCACGTATAAAGTAGAGGAAGATGGGTATGGATGTTAGCTCAGGGCCAGTCTTCCTCAGCGAAAAGAGGAGGATTGGCAGCAGTTAGCTTGGAGCTAATCTTCCTCAAAAAAAAGAAAAAGAATTCCAATGCAAATAGTCTATTTTGGAGGTGACCCCAGGAAACACCAGTTTCCCAGGCAGCCAGTACAATATGTGTTCAAAGATGTGCTACAAGGCAGGCAGTGCTGTGGGCAACGGGATCTTAATTCCAGCAGGGACCTCCAGGCGATCACATGGACGAGTATCTCAGAGTCCCCTCACCTGAGGGGCAAGAGAGCTGGGCTTCGTTAAGGGCTGTTCCAGGAAGCATCTTCCCCCTGGCTCTTCTCACCTGCCGTGTGCCAGACCAGCTGGTTTCTGGTAGCAGCTGCTGGCCATTAGAAGTCACTGAAAATGTGAGGATGTAAGCAGGGCATGACCACTCTGCTACACATGACATTCCATTCTTGAACCAAGAGAAGTTCTAAGAACTTCAGTGACAGTTCAGGAACCACCCAAATTTAAATGTGTTGTGTTTACAAGCACTTTTTTCTTCCCCACCTCTAACAATGATAGCTCCCCCTTTGCTGTTGCTTCAGCTGAAAACCCTGAGGTCGTTCTTCACTCTTCTCTTCCTCTCACAATCCACATGCAATCCATCAGCAAATCCCATTAGCTGTGTTTTCAAAATAGATGCAGACTTATTCCTACCTTCAGAGTTAGCTCGCTGGGGCCCATCACCTCTCGCCTGCATTATTGTGACAGCCACACAGATTATCATTAACAGACCCAGAATTCAACTCCTGGCCTTTTATCTCAGCCCAGGGTGTCTGTCCCGCCAGACCACACTGTTCCTTTCCCATAATTGTTGGCCGAAACAAGAGCTACAAGGTCAGGGTCCTGAGGGTAATTCAAGTTTGCAGTCTCTCAGAAGGTGGCGGGTGCTACAGAAAGAGGTCGATCGCCGGAGGTACAGACGGAGCCCAGATATGAGCTCTGCCGCTGATCCACTCAACAACCACGAAAGAGCCACGAAAATGCTCCGAGCCTCTATTTTGCCAGCTGTGACATGGGGCTGGGAATGATTCCAACCTCACAGAGCCGTGGTGAAGATTAAATGAGAGCTACTGTGTCTATCTAGCACACAATCTGTGCTTGATAAACTGTGGCTGTTGTTACTTTCATCCCCCCAAGAATGCTCAAACTTTGCTCCCCTGAACTCAAAGCGGTAAAGGGGCCTCTGTCATGTTTATCTCTCTACCTGAAATCAGACGATGGCGAGAGATGTGGAAGGAAGATAGGTTTGGGCCGGCTCCACCCGGGACCCCTCCATCACAACTCTGAGGCATGACCGCAGCCCCCTGCTTCCTCATTTCTCAGCACACACACTGTAGGAAACTGAAGTTTCCTCTACTGAGATACAGGAACTTCCCCTGACCCTAGAAAAACAGTCGCTTGAAGCGACGGTCCCCTGGGTGGAGGGCTTAGAACAGGATGTCCACCGGCTCTGCAGTGTGTGGGCTGCGTGGGGGCTGGTGAGTTGGGGGCAGGTGTGGAGGTGGGAGGAGACAATAGAGGGAAGAGGAAGCCAAGTGAACACCAACCTCCGCACTGCTCCCCTGCTCAGAGCCGCCTGCTGTAATCGCTCTATCTCAGTTAAAACAGGAGCAGTCCTGCTATTAGACATGGGCACTTGATCAATAAATTGATTGATTTGCAGAATGTCCACCCACCCTTGCATATAATTCAGGTGCTGTCCAAAGGGATTGCCGCGTTGAGTTGTACTCAGCTAGGGGTAGTTCCTGCCTTTGAGGGGGTGTTCTTGACTGTCATAACGACTGGCAGGGGGCACTTCTGGCATTTAGCGGGTGTTACAGGCTGAATTGTGTCCCTCAAAATTCATACGTTGGAGTTCTAACTCCCAGCACCTCAGAATGAGACTGCACTTGCAGATAGGGTCTTTACAGAGGCAATTAAGTGAAAATGAAGTCATTATGGTGGGACCTAAGCCAATATGACCAATGTCCTTACAAGAAGAGGAGGTTACCACAGTTACAAACGGATGACCATGTGAAGACACAGAGAGAAGATGGCCATCCACAAGCCAAGGAGAGAGGTCTCACTGGAAATCAGCCACGCCAAGACCTTGATCTCTAGCCTCCAGAACTGAAACAATCAATCTTTGTTGTTTAAGCCAGTCTGAGTTTATTACGGCAGCCCCAGCAAACCAACCCAGTGGACAAGGACCACAGGGTGAACTGGCATCTTGAGACGTTCTAACATTGCAAGAGCCCATAGCCAAGAAGATCCACTCACAAGTAAAGTGAATTACTTCATCTAAGGTCTTTACAACCACAGACGGCTCAAAGGCACATGCAGGTAGATATCTCCATTGTTGTCCTGAGGATCTGACCAAGTGTTGGCCTGGCCTGGCCACCCTGGGTCAGCTAGTCTGCCTTTCTGGAAGTCCAACGGGCCAAGTCTTGGCAGATGTCTGATTCTGCCACCTAGTTTGGGTAAACCTCACCTGGGACATCGAGAAAGTTGCTTGTCAAGAATCATTTTGCCCCAGCTACTTCCCAGAGGCTGGTCCACATCCGGTAGGTAGTAAGGGAGCCCACCCTCAGCTCGTCATGGTTCAGAGGAGCATGGTATTTTCAGCTCCAACTCAGTGTCAGACCTGGAGGCCCCAGGGCCATCATCCCTTCCTGAGAACCATAATCCAGGACTTACTGAGTTTCCTCCAGACCCCAGAAATGGGAGACCCTCCAGCTCACCATCTGCTATGGACTGCATGTGTGTGCCCCAAAGTGCATATGTCAAGTCTGTCTACGCAAATAACCGAGAAGCATTCTCCATGAGGGAGAGCATGCTCCCGCCATCTGTGGCAGGATCAGCTGCCATCTCAGAACAGAGAACGTGCAACAAGCACCACAGGGACACGCTCTTTCCAAAGTCACCAGGAGATATCTGCTGCAGTTTAGCACGTACACAGCAGGTCGACCTGACCTCGGTTTCTGAGAAGAGAAACTTTTCTTCAAAAGAGGAAGACTTCAGAGGAAGGGAGGAGCTCAGAGGGCGTCCTTCGTTTTGGGACAGCGAGTTAAAGCAGATGTGCAACGTGTGCTTGTCAGGCCGCAAGTCAGGCTGCTCTGCTTAAAACAAAATCCAGGCCAGAGCAGGTTTACACCAGGACAGCTCCCTCATGCACCTTAGTATTTTAAATTTTTCTTACATCATGTTCCCCTTTTGATCAATAATTTTTTAATAGAACGTATTGATGATCAAAATACTGTCCCTCAATGCCTGAGTGGTTCCTTCCCGTCCTGGTCCCATCATCTCCCTCAGAGCTGGGCTTTATTTTAATTTTCCCAGTTATCCACGATGTGGGGAAACAGCCGAACTTAGCACACAAGCATGGAGGTGTATGTCAACAAGGGAAGCATTTCATAGGTTATGTAACGTCAATTATTTTTAAATTATTGCACAGACACTGTACATGTGCTTTTCATGACTTCTTATGATTACACCGTTCATAACATTATAGAACAGATATAGTAACAATGGTAATAAATTTAATACTTGAAGCGATCAGTTTAGAAGAATGAGTTTCCATCATTCCAGCCTGCAAGCCAGTCTTACGACACTGAGCAAAGAATCACAATTATAAAGTAGGCATGTAGTTTAAGCATTACAAGGATTCAAATGAGGAGATACGAGGTTGGGAATACAGGCCTGGTCTAGAGTCTTGGGACAGCTGTCTACAACAGATGCCATCTTCTTCTCATCCTGGTTTGGAGGTATTTGTCTTGGTCTGTCAAAGCCGTGTGTCAGAAACAGGAGTCAAAATCCACTCAAGGGGAGGGGCCTTTTTTAAATGAGAAATGTGAATCCATGAGTCTATGTCTTTTAATTTTGCAGTGCATGGATCAGTTAAGAGTACCTTGTGTGTGGGGCTGGCAGAGTGGTGCAGCCGTTAAGTTTGCACGTTCTGCTTCGGCGGCCCAGGGCTCACCGGTTCAGATCCCGGGTGTGGACATGGCACGGCTTGGCAAGCCATGCTGTGGTAGGTGTCCCACATAGAAAGTAGAGGAAGATGGGCACAGATGTTAGCTCAGGGCCAGCCTTCCTCAGCAAAAAGAGGAGGACTGGCAGCAGATGTTAGCTCCAGGCTAATCTTCCTCAAAAAAAAAAAAAAAAAGAGTACCTTGTATGGGCCTTTCCAATGGCGCTAAAAAGAGTCTTTTGTTTGATGCCTCTTCCAATAAACAAAATATTCAGGTTGTAGCCTATGATTCTGAAGGTCTTCATCTCCTGGGAGCCCACTGTGAAAAGAATCTGCTACCAATTTCTTATTTCTTTTTAACGTCTCAATGAGACCCTCACAACAATGCGATATATCTCCCTTGAGCTAAGTTGGTTCATACATCCCCTCATCTAATTGCACAGGCTGTACTGCTATTATTTCAAAAGCAGACAGCAGATGTTTACCGAAGAGTGTAGATCTAAGACTGAGGAGCGACAGAGGGAGAGCTCTTGGCCCTGAGAGACTAAATGCTTCTGCAAGTTTGCCAGTTGAGTTTGATTGTGCCGTTAGTTCCTTCCACGAATCCCGTGGACTGGGGATGATGAGCACAGTCAAGGTGCTGTATTACAGGGCAAATGCCACAAATGGATTTAGTTATGTGTCCAGTGAAGTGAGTTCCCCGCTCACTGTGTAATTTGATAGGAATTCCCCAAACAGGAATTATCCTTTTCAACACAATTTACCTACAGTTAAGCTGCTGCTCTTCTACAAGGAAAGGCCTCAACCCAACGTGCAAACATACAAACCATTACTAAGCATCCTTGCATCCTTGAGATGGTGGCATTTGAACAAAATCCAATTGTCATAGCTTAATGGGTCCCTTAGGAAGGGGAAAGTGGCCTTGTGACCCATAAAGTGGTTTCCTGGAATTATATTTAGGACAAAGAGTAAAAGAAAAATATTCTTTATGAGCCACTGTGAGAGAGAGTTTCCAAAAATATTGTTTTCCCCATGAAATCATCTTTTCAGGTGCCCAGTGAGTTGAATGGTGTACATAGAGTAATGGCAAGTGTGCAATCCATTTATATCAAGTACTATAGGCTTTATCAAGTCCAAATCACATTTACACGGCAGGCTCAAAAGTTCTCCCTTTTTGTTGCCAAATTTCTTTCTTTTCTTCTGTGGTGATTTCTTGAGCCTGTAGAAGGAAATCTTTCACTGGGTTAGCAGGGTCAACAGAGAGCAGTGGGCATTCTCGAGGCTGGACAGGCTATATATCCAGCCCAGTAATGTCCTTGCTCATCCTTTAAATAGGACCCATCTGTAAACCAAATTAGACCAGCATTATCCGTGGGCGTCTCTTGTACGTTGTTCCTAGGAGTAAGAGGGTAATCTGTGAATAAAATGCGGTCCTGGTTGTTTTCCTCGTGTGGTGCTGGAAGCAAGGCGCATTCAATCAAATCAGACTGGTCAAACCTAAGTAATTTATATAAAGGTTGAGCAATGAGTGAAAAGTTAGACACCCAGGCAGCCCCAGAAACCCCCTCAGTCGTCCGTTTGTTAGCAGTTCTGTGAAACCATCGGTTTCTCCGTTAGAGTTCTGTGATTTCTTACCCAGTTCATTTTTAGGATCTGAAAGCTCATCAGAAACCTGCATTCCAGAGTGAACGTCAGAATCCTTGTCATGAATCTCTCTGAAGATGAAACATGTTTGCAAAAGTGCCAGAGTAAAACAACGATCCGTAGATGACAGAAGCCTTAACGTTATAATGCAACTGACAAGGAAATTGGGTTATAACATTTTAAAATAACGACTAGAGGAATCATTTGATTTCACACACCATTGATGTTGCTACAGCCCTAAATCCATGATAAAGCCATTCTAGTACTCTTAACTTGTGGTTTAGGGGAAAAAAAGATAATGACTAGAATTATACAAGGACATATCAGTTTGGGGGAATTTTACATAATTTTTTTATAACCCATACTCTTTCTGAACATAAAAAAATTATTATGGCAAAGCATAGAATCCTTGCCTTTTAGGTAGACTTACTCTAAGGTGAAGAAAAATCTTTCATAATCTCTTTATCAAGAGAAGACTAAAAGTCAAAAAACATTATCCTCTTAAGAGAAAGAAAACTAAATCTCATTTTTGTACCAGCTTACTTTTGATATTAAAATGTTCACTTATTAATTCATTTCAATCTTCGCCAACTTGACCACGCACAAAACTCTTTCCTCAGGGTTTTTCTTCTACAAACCTTCTATCGCTGTCTTTTTACATTCAGAATTTGTCCCATGCCTTCTTTCCTTCTCAGTGCTTTAGGCCAAATTTATCTTTCTTAACAAAACAAACAAAAATATCTCCATTCCTTGTGGCTTCTTTACTGAAAACATGCATCTTGCTTTCCTTGCACACAGAGATGTTCTCCTTATTTTTTTCTACTAACATCCTGTAGATTGGCAGACCTACAAAGACTGTCTGGAAACATGTTTCTCATAGAAAATTTCTCAGCATGACACAAAGCACGTTTACTAATAAACCCAAGTATTTGTCCAGTTTCTCTTAAATAAGAAGCCAAAGGTAGATAAATCTATGTTTAGTCATTAATTCTAATATTTTATATTATGTGGAAATGACCTAGATATTCAATAAATGTTTATCATTTAACTTAATTTAGCAAAACTCTAAGGTTTCAACTTATCAAAATGTTTTGAAGTTAAGTATCTACACCATAACACATAATTATTGTTAAAAATTTCTCAAAAAAAACTTTTATCTTTTTCACATCTATTTACTTTATTTGTTTCCAATAATTATATTTAGATTATGCCTACAAAAACTTCATGAGACATTATACAAATAAGATGAGTTATTTCTTGCTGACAAATTTTGTAACAGAGGTAACACATCTGTATCATATCCAATGCTGATACCTCTGAAAACATGTTTATTTCAATCAAACCAACAAATTTAAATAAGCTTTCATTTACCAAAGATTGTTTTATATCATGTTGACTTGAAAGACATTTGAGTTCATTTCTATTATATTTAGAAATAATTTAAATAAGTGCTTACTTTAAGCCAATTAAATAGAGCTCCTTTAGAAATTACACCATCCAAAGGTAGAAAAACATCGTATATATAGATATAGATCATATCATATACATCATATATATAGATACATAGAGATACATAGAGACACACCTAGATACACAGATGCAAGCAGAGACCTTAAATAATTTTCCTTGAATTTTTGTTATGAATCAGGTACAATACAAAACTCAGTGATTTATAAAAGAATAGTTGGATGCAAAGTGTGTTTCGGGCAGTATTAAACAATTCCATTAATGTTTGAGTTTCCCCTTGACCACTTAAGGGAATAACAGCAGTTTCCCAGAAAGTCTCTGAGTCTCTGAGTCTCTGAGTCTCGTCAGCGCTGGGAGGCCTCACACTGGGCGCTCCTTCGAAAATAGATCACATGGATGTCTGTGAAGTCCGAACTTAGTAGATTTTTCTATTATAAGGTACCTCTTATAACAATTTTTATTGCTTTCAGTGAGACTATTTTGTAATTTTTGAAGCCTTTGCCTTTAAGTGCACTTTTCAAATGATCTTACCTGCTTGCAACGTCCCTTCTAAGGCCAGTGTGACCCCTGAGACTGGCAGGACCATGGCCACGAACGGAGAGCGACCCGCACTTCTGTTCGACCACATCTGACTGCAAATGGGGTGCAACCCGCACCTCTCTTCATCCGTATCTTTGGGCCCCAACCTGAAGGTCACCAAGTCAAGCTGTCAGGACACGAGACAAGCTCAGTAGGATTTTGCAGTTCTGTGTAAACATTTACCCTCTGGAACCTTCAGCTTTTGAGCAGTTGTGCCGGACAGTGGGAGCTTGGCACTTGAGAAATTGCATTTATTCCGTCTGTTCTGTGGCTCTCAAACCCAGCACACAGAAAGACAAGTTTAGAAGTTCAAAGGGGCCCCAGAGTGGCCTCTGTAACCTTAAGTTATCCCAGGGGATCTTGATCTAAAGACCCAGCCACGGTCCCCACTTGCTAAGCATTTGCAAGCACCGCACAGGAAGCCTTGAGGCCCGGAGGCTGCCTGCCGGGAGCCCATCGGCTGTAGAAGCATGGGTTCCCCATTTTTTTTAGTTTCATTTTACTATAAAGTCTGCAAACAATTTGTTCCGACTTTATAGACACAATTCTTTCCAATTTGAAGCTAAATTAAGAGGTTAGCCAGCCCTATTGACTACAAAGTTGCCCTTAGGCTCCCCCAGCCTAGGAAATTCCCCCTGGGTTCCTCTGACCTAGGATGTGTACCCCAAGACACCTAGCCTTAAGACTCAAAACAGCTCAAGGAAAAGGACCTACAACTTGAACAAGGAGGTCTGGCTTCAGAACTCACTGAGGCACCCGGCGAGTGCCGTGAAGCTGGGGGGCTCAGGGGCCCACGCCGGTGCCAAGCGCTGGCTCAAAGTAGGTTCCAGGTGGTCTCAGGTGGGTTTCCCTGAAATTCTGCTGACAATGCCAAGAAACGTCAACGCAAATAACCAAAAACCACTGGAGGGAGAAGGCGAGCCTTCCTGGAGATGGGCGGGCCGGCTCCACAGGAAGAATGCGCTCCCGCCATCTGTGGCAGGATCAGCTGCCATCTCAGAACAGAGAACGTGCAACAGGCACCACAGGGACACGCTCTTTCCAAAGTCACCAGGAGATATCTGCTGCAGTTTAGCACGTACACAGCAGGTCGACCTGACCTCGGTTTCTGAGAAGAGAAACTTTTCTTCAAAAGAGGAAGACTTCAGAGGAAGGGAGGAGCTCAGAGGGCGTCCTTCGCTTTGGGACAGCGAGTTAAAGCAGATGTGCAACGTGTGCTTGTCAGGCCGCAAGTCAGGCTGCTCTGCTTAAAACAAAATCCAGGCCAGAGCAGGTTTACACCAGGACAGCTCCCTCATGCACCTTAGTATTTTAAATTGGTCTTACATCAAATCTAACCCACAGAGTGATGGGGTGAGGAGGCGGAGCCTTCAGGAGGTGATGAGGCTGTCAGGGTGGAGCCCCCTTGAACGGGATTAGCGCCCTGATAAAGAGATCCCAGAGAGCTCTCAGCGCTTCCAGCAGGTGAGGACACAGCGAGAAGACAGCGTCTTTGAACCAGGAAGCAGGTCCTCACCAGACACAGAATCTCCCGCACCTTGATCTTGAACTCCTAACTTCCAGAACTTCCAGCAATAAATGTGTCATTGAGCAGCCAGCACTCTGTGGTGTTCTGTTCTAGCAGCCCAAACTGACTGAGACACCATCCAGCTGAGCAGGCCTGCGAGCCCTCGCCCTAGAAATGGGCTCACTTGCACCCAGGGGACCCACGACATCCAGGGCGCGTCTATGATGTGTCACAGAGGGCAGGTGGTTCTCGTCTCCAAGAGCCGAGGGGCACTCAGGTGTGGACCCTCAGCCCTGGGGTTCAACAGGAACATTTCCGCTCACAAATCCAGTACGTAGTTATGTCGCAAGAGAGGTCATTCCAGGTGCCCCCTTGGTTCATGCTGGCGCAGTCCTCGTCGTGGAGGTTGTTGGGCTCCTCCGGGCCCCAGAAGCTGCATGGAGGAAACAGGGGGTGTGGGTGGAGCAGAGGGGATTTTCAGGGCAGGGAAACTACTATTGTGCATTTGCCAAAACCCAGAGAATGTACAACAGAAAAGGCGAACCCCAGGGTGAGCCTCAGTTCCCAATAATGTGTCCACACTGGTTCACCGACTGGAACAAGTGCACGACACGCATGCAGGACAGCAGCACCACACGCACGCAGGACAGCAGCACCACACACATGCAGGACAGCAGCACCACACGCACGCAGGACAGCAGCACCACACGCACGCAGGACAGCAGCACCACACACATGCAGGACAGCAGCACCACACGCACGCAGGACAGCAGCACCACACGCACGCAGGACAGCAGCACCACACACATGCAGGACAGCAGCATGAGCATGCAGGACAGCAGCACCACACGCACGCAGGACAGCAGCACCACACGCATGCAGGACAGCAGCACCACACGCATGCAGGACAGCAGCATGCGCATGCAGGACAGCAGCACCACACGCACGGAGGACAGCAGCACGAGCATGCAGGACAGCAGCACCACGGCTCTCTCCCGTCTGAACCGCTTCTCCAGGCTTTCAGAACCGCCTGAGGACGCTGCGCCACACCCTCAGCCCCGCTCGCCCCTGAGCCCCGCTTCCTGACAGTCTCCTGACTCCTGGATCGGCTTCCTGCGTCTGGTCAGGTCCTGCCTCCTCCTCCGAGGAGTCCTTCGGCCACACCCGGGTCCTCCCAGGCTCCCAGGCGTTGTGCCGTCTTAGGTCCCGTTCCCCCGAAGCGGAGCCTGGCTCAGCAGTTCGGACGCAGGGCACTCAGGGGTGCTCTCAGGAGAGAGGCAGTGAGACGCAGCACGGAGCAGAGCACGGAGCTGAGCAAGGATGCGGGCTCGGGGTCCGGCCTCAGCCCGAACCCCCGGGAGCTCTGGAGCGTGAGCAGCAGCACGGTTACCCCGGCCTGAGACGGGGGTCCAGGCTTCTGTTCGCCAGCCACCGGCCGCGGGCTGACCCCAGCGGGACGGGGTGATCCAGGCGGGCGGGCCTGCGTTGCGCTGAGGACACTGAATGCGGGAAGCGTCACTGAGACCCGCTGGCAGCCGGCGCGCCCAGCTCGGAGACGGCTGCACCGGCCCGGGAGGGGTCCTCGCGGCACCCCTGCCCCGCCACGCCATCCCCACTGACGGAACTGCGCCTCCTTCCAGGAACCGTCAAGAAAAATGAGACCCTCGGACAACACACTAACGTCTCTAATATAGAAAAAGCACCTAGAGGGCCGGCCCCGTGGTCCGTGGCTAAGTTGGCGCGCTCCACTTCCGCGGCCCAGGGTTTCCCCGGTTCGGATCCTGGGCGCGGACATGGCACCGCTCATCAGGCCACGCTGAGGCGGGTCCCACATGCCACAGCTAGAAGGACCCACAAGTAAAATACACAACTATGTACAGGGGGGATTTGGGGAGAAAAAGCGAAAAAAAAAAAAAAAGCTCCTAGAAATCAATAAGAAAAAAACCAGAATCCCAAAATAAAGACACAAACAATACGAATAGATAATTCTCAGAAAGGTTAATACATATAGCTACCAGACATATGAAAACATATCCAGTCTCAGTCTTTATAATAAAAATACAAATTAGTACTTCACTGGGACTCCACTTTTCACCTATAGTTAAACCAACAAAATTCCTAAAGTTTTATGAACATGTGGGCAAAAACAGTGTAGTAGGGCTGGTGAGAGAATAAATTGGTACAATCAGTATGAGGGACGATTTGCTAATATTTATTTAAAATATGAATACATAGGGGCGGTTGGTGGTGCAGCGGTTAAGTCCCCCTTAGCCTGTTCCACTTCAGGGCCCGGGGTTCGCCTGTTCGGATCCTGGGTGTGGACCTACGCACCGCTCATCAAGCCATGCTGTGGCAGGCGTCCCACATACAAAGTGGAGGAAGACGGGCACGGATGTTAGCTCAGGGCCAGTCTTCCTCAGCAAAAAGAGGAGGATTGGCAGCAGAAGTTAGCTTAGGGCTGACCTTCCTCAAAAAAATTAAAAAATTAAATAAAATATGAATACATGCACTCCTTGAGAAAGTAAATGTAATGGCTGAGAGTGGAGCCAGGTTGGCTGCATGGCCACCTGCTTGCTGTCTGACCTTGGGTAGGTTGCTTAACTTCTCTGTGCCTCAGTTTCCTCATCTTTAAAATGGAGGTAATAATAGTACCTTTTTATAGGAGTAGTAAGAAGCTGAGTAAATGGGATAAGATACAGAGAGTGGAAAAAAATGAGATCCTGCTCATCCTTTTTGCAAATCAAATCTTCCTCTTCCTCACGCCCTGTAGGCAACTCCCCCGCTTTCTTTTTTCCCAGACATTGGCCTGGGGACTTGATACATCAGAGCAGTTGTGCTAAAAGGTGGAGAAGTTGCAATAGGAGAAACCTTAAAGGTACAGGGGCCAGAAGCCCTATTAGAACAAAGCAGCCTTGTGGCTCCCCGGTCCAGCCCAGCCTGAGGCTCCAGAGAATCTCCGGGCTTGAACTGCACAACGACCAAAGTGAGCAGAGACCCCAGGAGCCCTGGATACTTGCCTCAAAGTGACAGGCGACCCATCCAGCCACCTCCAGTCCCCTTCGCGGTCCCTGTCACTCAGCCCCAGCCAATACACCCGAGGAGAGCCGTGAGCCTTGGTCACAAAGTTCTGCAAAGACAAACTCCATTCAGCCATCAATTCTTCCACACCACCCTCAGGGCAAGGCTCTGGGCTCTCCTCTGTCCCCCACGCCCCTCCCCGTCCCGAGGGCGCGCACTTCAGGAGCAACACCTTCCTCCCGCTGCGGTGCGAAGGATCACATTACTTTCTCACACGACCTGTGAACCACTCTGTGCCTCAGTTTCCTCATTTGCAACAAGAGAGGACAATAGAAGCTTCCTCCTCGCCGGGATATTGTGAGGATTTAATGAGTTAACACATAAAGCGCTCAAAACCGTGCCAGTGCACAGCAAGTGCCGTGGCGGTCTAACACTCAGGGCCACGACATGTGGAGAACAGCCAACGACAGCAACTGACGTGTGGGCCCTGGTGCTTCTCCCCATCTGCACGCTAATCCACACCAGGCAGAAGAGGAACTCATTGCTTCAGAAAAAGAACATAAAAAGGAAAAGAAAGGAGAGAAAGGGGGCTTCCTGGCTTTTGTATTTCAAAAGTCCAGGCCTTTGGAAGAAACACTTCGGGCCAAAGACAGAAGATTAGGAAGAAAATATCATGATTAAAAGCAACACCTCCCCAGGCACACTGGCCCACAGTGAGGGGACCCAGGTCAGCAGCAGCCTGGGGTGGGGTGGGAGGCAACTGACAGCGAGAAGGGAACTCCCTGGGGTGGTGGAAATGTCCTGAGTCTTCACTGGGCTGGCAGGTATGGGGTGCACTGCACAGAGATGTCAAAATTCACGGAACGGATGCTCAGGATCTGTGCGTTTTACTGCGTGCTCATCATACCTCACTCAGCCAATCTCATATGAGACCAGGCTTCCCAGGAGGGTGGAGAGAAGAGGCTGCAATGGGAAAGAAGTTCTAAAGATGTAGACACAGTGGGTGCCACAGACAGGGCTCTACATTCACCCCGATGATCCCCACGTGATGGCCAAACCCCCAGATGGGTTTGGAGCCTCCAAAAAGTAGAGAAGACCTGGGCCTTGCTTCCTGGGTAAAGCACCAGAGAGGTGTCAGGAAACCAGAAAGAGAAAAAGGCTGCCTTGCCCATCAAATTAGAATAGTGCTAGCAAATAGTAGGCGCTCAGGAAACGTTGGCTGAATTAGCGAATTACTAAGTGAGCTATGCAGTTTCCATGGATTATCTCATTTAATCCTCATTGTGACCCACTAAATCAAGCATTATTATTATCCCCATTTTATAGGTGGGAAAACTGAGGCACAGAAAGGTTAAATAACTTGTTCAGGACCATTCAGCCAGGGGACGTCCCAGCAGATACCAGCTTGGAGTAAAGACATCAAGGACTAGACATCCACTTGCCTCCACCTTGCTCCCACATAACTGTCCCCATTCAGAAGGAAAATGGGTGACCTCAACTGACTGAAATCAAACGTCCACCATCCAGGTATAATGAGAGCTCAAAAGAGGAGCTCAGTGAGTTATTTAAAGCAAAGTTGTGTTTCTATGATTGATACCTGCCCCTCTTACATTATGCAATTTAATCCCCCAAAACTCCTCTATATTAGCTACTCATACAAATGGTGCTATGAAACAGAAAGATAAAAAAAAGAGAGGGGACATACAGGAAAAAATAATAATAAGGTAGACCTAAACCAGCCAAATAACGAGTACATTAAGTGTAAATGATCTAAAAACACCAATTAAAAGCCAGAGGCTGTCAAATTAAATTTTAAAAAAATAAAAACAGGACCCAACTATATGCTGTCTACAAGAAACTCACTTAAAAATAATGGCATAGAAACTCAAAAAGGTATCTGCACCCCACGTTCACAGCAGCATTACTTACAACAGCCAAGACCTGGGAGCCACCTCGGTGCCTGTCGATGGATGATTGTATGAAGCAGATGTGGTGTATTATACACTGGAATATTATTCAGCCATGAAAAAGGAAGGAAATCTTGCCATTCATGACAACATGGGTAGACTTTGAGGGCATTGTGCTAAGTGAAATAAGTCAGAGAGACAAAGCCCAAGACTATATAACCTCACTTATATGTGGAACCAAAAACAAATGACCCGTATAGATATAGAGAACAGACTGGTGGTCGCCAGGCATGGGGGGGGTTGGAGGGTGGGAAAAATGAGTGAAGGTGGTCAAAGGGACAAAGTTCCAGCTGTAACATAAGTCAGTCCTGGGGCTGTAATGTGCAGTCTGGTGGTTATAGTTAATAATCCTGTGTTGTATATTTGAAAGTCGCTGAGAGAGTAAATCTTAAAATTTCCCAGCACAAGAAAAAAAATTGTAACTATGTGGGGTGGTGGACGTTAATTAGACTTATTGTGGTGATCAGTTAGCAATACGTACAATATGGAATCATTATGTTGCATGCCTGAAAGTAGCATAATGTTATATGTGCAGTATAAACAAAGAAAGAAAGAAAATGCCGTAACTGGGATAAAAGTGAGGGGACGGGAAAGCTGAATCCTGCAGACGCTGCTCAGTGGTGCTGGGGGCTCATGTCAGGAGCACGGACTTTGAAACCAGTCACCCAGACTTAAATGCCAGTGCTGCCGCTGACTAGTCGTGAGCGACCGCAGGCCAGTTGCTTAGGTGAAATGTGCCTCAGTTTCCTCATCTGTGAAGAATCAATGATTGTACTGTGTCCAAGCGGTGTTACCACCTAACTGTGGGACCAAATCATTAACGTTGCTTACACATCCCAATGCTCCCTGCAGATGTGCAGAGGTGGAACCGTTTCCCTGCCACCTGACAGCACAGGAGAGCCCGCGAGACTTGCTCTGTAGCTACAAAAGCTTCCACAGTCCGCGTGACGTGCTTTCGCCTCTGAGCTGTGGACTGTCTGTTCCTCCAGCACACGGTGGCCTCTCCTGACTCACATGCTAGTTGATAGGGTTGCTGTGAGGATTGTGTTAACACACACAAGACGTAAGACGTTTGCAACACAGCCTGGAGAGTAGAACGTGCTCCCTGAGACACATTCATCTCTCCGTCTCCACGTTGGGGAGGAAGCGGGGGTGCGCAGAGGCTGCCTGGACACAAGCCCTCACGACGTTGTCTCAGTGAGAGCTCGCTACTGAAAGTGTCCAGGCCTCAGGAGCCATCCCATTTCTCTCCCCCAGGCCAGGGAGGGGAGCAGGGATCCTGGAAGAGAGGCAGTGGCCTGCTGGTGCTCAGGGCTCGGAGGGAGCACTCACCTGCTCAGCAGAGTTGCTGATGATGAGCAAGTGGGAGTAATTCTCCTGGCAGAACTTCCGGGCTTCCTCCCACGCTTTGGTGCTCGGAGAGAAGTAGTAGCACTTGCCCTCAAAGGGGAGCCAGCCCTCAGGGCAGGTGACCCTGGGACAGTCTGGGGACAGGACAGGATGCTGTCAGAGTGGCTCCAGAGCCAGGATCGTGTACGTGGTGTGCCATGTACAGTTGTTCAGGCTGCAAGGGCCACCATTCGCACAGACTGCACTGAGACTCACTCCCCCGGACTTGTGCCACGTGCCCCCCATCCCAGGGCAGTTGCCCAGGCCCCACTCACCTAATAAGCCCCGAAGCTCCACCAGGGACTGGTTGGTGTCGGCTCGTATGCGGTCAATGTCCCTCTTCAGGCCAGCCAGCCCCGCCAGGCCAGTCACTGTCAGCAGGGACGGGCTGAAGCGTTAGAGACCCAGACCCCCGTCCGCCCACCCACCCAGCACTGACAGCAGACACACCAGAGAGAAGCAAAGAGCTCTAGAACGACAGGCTCAGCACCCAGCGGGAGTCCTAGAGCGGCTCAGAGGAGCGATTGATCCCTGGGGCTTGGGGAAGAGTGGGGATGGTGGGCTTCCCTGAGGAGGTGGGTTTTAAAGGAAGACGGTGATTCTGTAACTGTGAGGGGGAGGGAGAAGCACACTAGGCAGGGGCCGCCTTGGAAGCAACGGTGGGGGCAGGCATGTTGGGGAAGGCAGCAGAGCTGGAGAGGAAGCTCAGAGGAGCTGAGCTCCAAGTAGGGTGAGGCTCCACGTCTGAGTCCTTGAATGCCAAGGCAAGGGTTTGGCCTTGGACTCTGGACAGGGAGAAGCCACTGATGGGTTTTGAGCAGAGGAGTGGCTTGGTCTGGGGTCTGAGGTGAGGGAGGGTGGAATGGAGCACTGTTCAGGCGTCAGCAATCACGGTGAGGGCCAGCCCAGCCCAGAAGACTCTTCCACAACTAATGTGCATATTCCCACTAATCCCACACCAACACGCCCCCTTCCAACACTCCCTGGGGGCCTCAGGGGACAGCCCTGCAGTGAGACAAGACAGAAATATAAGATGGATACATAGATAACACATATACGTTATCCTTGACACCCTTCCCTCCCACTCACCACCATTCCCAATCCCTCCCCAGGGGTCTGGTCAATTTTACCTCCTAAAACTTTCTATTCCAACTACTTCTCTCCATTCCCAGGGTCACAACCCTCATCCAAGCCACCATCACCTCTCATTTGTCCAACTGTACCATCCTCCTCCCTTGTACCTATGATGTTGCCTCCGACCACAGGGCCTTTGCACAGGCCTGAGACCCTCAACCCCTCACCTGGTTAACTCCTTCTCTTTCTTCACTCAGCTGCAGCACCATGTCCCTGGGGAAGCCCTGTATGACCCTCCCAAAGATAAGGTCCAGGTCCCTTATTAGACTTTTCATAGAATTGCCTTCCTCTTACTTTGGGCTATTCATCAAAATTTGGCATTTTATACTCATTTGGGTGATAATTTGGTAAACGTCTGTCTGTGCTGTCCGACAGCAACAAATTGTGAACCACATAGGTAATTTTAAATTTTTTAGTAGCCACAGTTTTTAAAAGTCAAAAGAAACAGGTAAAATTAACTTGAATGCTCTTTTTTATTTCTGCCAATACATCCAAAATATTATCTTTTCAAGGTGTAATCGATACTAAAGATTATTACTGAGATACTTTACATTTTTTGCAGCGAGTCTCTGGAATCAGTGTGTTTTACACCTACGCGCATCTCAGTGCAGAATGCACACAGTGCGGGGGCTCCACAGCTGCAGCGCGCCACCGCCCCCGGGTGGGGCAGTGGAGGCCCAGCGCCCGCGCGCACGGGCCGCAGAGACGGCCTGCATCTGCTGTGCCCCCCATCCTGCCCATCCCCGGCACCGGGCACAGGGTCCGGCAGAGACAGGGTTGGGCTGGCCTTGGAGCTTGGTTTGAGGGTCAAGAGAAGAGAAGATTGGAAGCGCTCACCATTCACTCGCCACGCCATCTGCTGAAAGGTGAGCACCCTCAGCTCCTCCACCACCTCCTGGTCTGTAAGAGGAGTCCAGCCAGCTTCAGCCCAGGTCCCCCAGGGCCACGTGCCCAAGCTCCCTCCATGCCCTACCCTCACCCTACTCACACTTGATCAGGGTCACGGCCAGACCGGTGCAGCCCAGGAGCAGTGACACCACCACTAGCAGACACAGGTACACCATCAGCCTCTCCTCCTGGTGGCAGCCAAGGGCCCCGGGCTTCTGACCGAGCCAGGGCATTGGAGTGGCTGGGGGCGGGATGGGGACAGAGACTGACACAGGCGCTCCAGAGTGAGGAAGGGCCCCCTGAGCCTTTCTCCAACAGCAGGGGACAGAGTTCTGTGATCATGACTATATCACCAGACAGGGCCAGCAAGAGGGCGTCGCGGGAAGTGAGCCCAGAGCAGTGACAGAGCTCCCACTGCGCCAAGCATCCCACTACGTCCTGACTGTCTTGTCGGAGCCTCACCTCTATGATGCAGATGTAAATAATATTCCCACTTTGCAAGCAGGTAAACTGAGGGCTCAGAGAGGTAATGCATGACTGGGACTGAGCGCTGCTCTTCACATCGATGATGTATTACCGTGTACTCTCCAGCAGCCCCTGCCCAAGCTGCTTCCCATCCAAGGAAGCGTGTGGACCTTCCTTTGGGACCGAGAACATTTCCTGCACCTGCCGCGAGCAGGTGGTGGGGCCTGAAGGGAGCCGGGCAGACACCTGGGTCCCTGGGAGTCTGGTCTAGACTCAGGGAGGAGTTGCTTCTCAAAGGAGAAGTTTCTCTGGCCCAGGATCTCGCTCTGGTGCTAAAGGTCTGCCTCAGACACACTGGCCACATGGGAGGGTCGACAGGGGCCCCCCTGGAGGACTTACTGCCTAGGGACGGCCGGAACGGAGGGCGCTCCGGATCGACGCCTGGGAGAAAGAGGGAGAGAGGGTTATTCGGAAGGTGCTGGAAGACTCTGTCTTCCAAGACCAACCCCTGCATTCCCTCTGATTTGTTCTCTGCTCAGAATCAGGGGACTAGAAGGAGGACTTCCAAGTGTCGCCTCTCAGGATTCTTTCTTTTTTTTTTTTTTTTTTTTTTTGCAGAAGATTAGCCCTGAGCTGACTACTGCCAATCCTCCTCTTTTTGCTGAGGAAGCCTGGCCCTGAGCTAACATCGTGCCCATCTTCCTCCACTTTATATGTGGGACGCCTACCACAGCATGGCTTTTGCCAAGTGGTACCATGTCTGCATCCGGGATCCAAACCCGCGAACCCCAGGCTGGCGAGAAGCGGAACGTGCGAGCTTAACCACTGCGCCACCGGGCCGGCCCCTCTCAGGATTTTTAAAGGGTCCTCCCACTGCTCACCCAGGTGAGGAGATGTGAAGGTGACAGGGGTGAGGTCCAGGCAAGGAAGGGGTCAGAAGGACTACAGTCACGCAGAGCAGGGCTTCAGCCAGGTGCACAGCAAGGTACCGGCCCTGGTGCTCACCTGTGATCTTTGGGGGTTTGCAAGGAATTGGGGGCTTCTCCGTTTTCTTTCCTGAAGAGGGAGGAATGGTTGGTTGCTCAGGCCCAGAGCAGGGCGAAGCTGGCACTGGGTCTCCTCTCCCCCCGGCCCCAGCTCACCTGCCCTTGGAGGTCGTGGTGGACCCATCGAAGCTGAGGAAGAGAAGCTCAGAGTTAGAGCCGGTCCAAGGATGGGAAGGGGAGGGACAGCAGTGACGGGGGCAGGATGGAGACTGCAGTGGAGGGTTAGGGACGGGACAGGGCCAAGACAGAGGAACCAACTATCCTGGATCACCCGGGACTTTCCCAGTTTTAAAACTGAAAGTCCCGCGTCCTGGGAAATCTTTCACCCCTGGGCAAACTGGAACAGTTGGTCACCCTAGGTTAAAGCACAGTTGAGTTTGGGGGTGGGGATGGGACCATGGTGAGGATGGGGTTGAAATCGGGTTGGGGAGCGTGATGAACATGGAGCAGGGGTGTGATGCCAGAGGTGGCAGGAATGACGGGTGGGGCTGTCGCTGCCGTGGGGGATGCGGAAGAAGGTGAGGTTGGGTTGTCGTTGGGTTGGGGCGTGGTGGTGACGCTGGATCGGGAAATGGAGATGGGAATGGAGACGTGGCTGCATTTGGAGATGGGGGTGCTAATTTGGGGGCAGGCGCGGCCCATCCTGAAGTGGGGATGGGGCTGGTCTTGGGGCTGGGCTGACGATCAGGCTGGGACCAGGTTGGAGCTGCAGACGGGCAACCAAACAGCAGAGCCCGGTTCACCTCCCACCTCATGCTGAGCCCCAGGGTGCCCTGCGACCTCCCAGGTTGACCCTGTCTGGACCCAGAAGTGGGGGATGTGGAGCCCTACCCCTCAAGGAACGTCCCCTGCCCAAGGACACCAGGGCAGCTTGGTCAGCTCTCAGGGGCCTGGTGGGGGTTGACTCAGGGAAACCTCCAAAACCTCCACTTTTATCCCCACTTATCGCACTCTCGTTGAGTTCCCAGCCAGGCATGGGCCACGCCAGCCTGAAGGCAAATCTGGGCCGTGGGTGTGACGCCTGGAGGCTGGGGAGTCCGCGGTCCACTCGCGGTTTCTGAAACACCGGCTTCCATGTCTTGGGCCTTTGTATCCACCACTTCCTTTCTGGGCTTCTCTTCCTAACAAACTCCTTCTCATCCTCAAGGCTCACCCCAGTGTCCCGTCCTCTGACGCCCAGCCCCCACACCGCAGCAGAGCCCTCAACTCCCCTCAGGATTCCTCAGTCTCCTGGGCCCTTGCCCTCAGACCTGCTCCCCTGAGCCAGCGCCAAGAACTGCCTCCCCCATCAGACTAACAGGTCCTCAAGGGCAGGCAGAGGCACCAGTACTCCCGCCATCACGGCGCCTGGCATGAGCCGGGCACACAGAAGCTGGCCATGGCTCTACCGTGCCCCGGGGGCCGTCCCCCCCCCGCCACCCCCAACCCACACATCTCTTCACTGGCCTCTGGGAAGTCCTCTCACCCGGCTTAGGAGGAAGGTCCTTGTAGGGTGGCGCCATGTTCTCATAATCCTCCTCCTCGTCTCTGTTCCCTTCCAGAGGAAAGGCAGTGAGGGCCCAGCCCGCTCCCCACTGGGTCCCTCACGCCCTGGGCTCTAGCCCCAGGGTGTGCTGTAAAGGGTCCTGACCGCCCCCCGCCCCCGGCCGTGCCTGGCCAGCGCTGTACCTGGCACATTCCTGCCCAGAGAGTTCCTGTACAGGGTGGGCATGGCTGCGACCCACGCAGGAGGCCGAGGAGGGTGGCCAGAGCCTGGTGGTCTGCTCCGTGTCCCTCCTCCTCACGCGTCTGGGGCCTCTCTCAGTTCCCTGTTTCTTTAAAAGTCAAGAATATGCAAATCCATCTTGAGGGGAACCCCCAGGGCCCCCAAACACACTTTCTCCCCAGGTTAGATTCATGCGTAGAGGCAAGAATGACAGCAGCCCCTTCCCTGAGCCCCTACAGCGCCAGGCCCTGGGTGGGAAGATGGACAAGCCCCTTCCTTGGCGGGACTTTCCATGGAGAGAGGAGAGACAATAAACCAGTAACGGAATACAGAAATAAACACTATAGTTTGTTTTTTTATTTTATTTCCTATAGTGACTATTATTTAAAAAAAATAAATAAAACATGGTAGTGGGATAGGATGTGGGCTAATGTAGAGAGGTGATCAGAGAAGGCTTCCTGGGGGTGGTGACCCCTGTAACAAGATGTTAAAGTGATAGGTGCTAAGTACTCCCACATTCCACAGTGAAGTGCTAGCACATTGGCTCGGTTATCTATGGCTGCATAACAAATTATCCCAAAATTTAGTGATTTAAAACAATAAGCACTTATTATCTCAGTTTCTGTGGTCCAGGAATTCGAGAGCAGCTTAGCTGGGTGCTCCTGCTGGGGACTCGAGTATGGATGCCGTCGAGGTGTCGGTGGGCAGCAGTCCTCCAAAGGCTGGCCTGCAGCTGCAGGATCTGCTCCCAAGATGGCGCACTCACGTGGCTACTGGTGAGAGGCCTTGGTTCCCCGCCCTGTTCTCCTCTCAAAGGGACAATCGAGTGTCCTCACAACACGGCAGAGGCCGAGGTGGAGGACACAACGCCTTTTGTGATCTAACCTCGAAAGTCACAAACTGTGATCTCTGCTACACTTTACTTATCACCTGGACGAGCTCTGCGTCGTTGGGGAGGAGACACACGAGGACATGGACACCAAGACGAAGGGATCACTGAGGCCGTAGGAGGGTGGCCCCCACAGTCGTGCACGCTGACCTCGCAAAGGAAAGTTCCTGGCTCTGAGCTGGACATCGACCAGAGGGGATTCACACAGAGAGAGCTAAAGAGGGAGGGAGACCGTCACCCGATGGGGAAACCAAGGGGTGAGGGTTGACTTGCCCCCAAAACAGCACGAAGCAAAAGGACGGACATGGAAAAAAGCACGGTAGAAGCAGCTGCATCTTTGGTCCAGCAAGGACATGCCACATTCCTGCGAGCTGAGCATAGGCTGCAGAGTCACCAGCCTGAAGCCATTTGGAAGACCCCGCCCAGGAGGGCAGCCTGGGGTGTTTCTCAAAAGGACCGCCATCAGCCTTGGAATCATCCTTGACTCCTCTCTTCTCTCTCGTCCCATGGTTACGGCAAATTGAATTTCAAAAGGTGGTCGACAACGTCTCTGTCCTCCCTGGCTTTGTGCAGCGTGACCCTGCCACTGCATCGAGGAGAACTGAATTGCCCACCCCCTGAATCTGGGCCTTAGTGACTCGTGTAACCAAGAGAAGGTGGTGACACCAGCCCTGCAGCTTCCCCTTGGCTCTCACCACACCTGCTCCCAGCGCCACCTGGGAGGAGGCCCCACCTCCCGGGGGGTCCATGCAGCAGCCCCAGCCCCCTCCTGAGGGCTCAGCCCCAGGACGGTGGAGTCACCTCCATCCCTTTGGTCTTTCTATCTGAGGCCCTGGACGGTGGGGAGAGAAGGACGCAGTCCCCCAAGCCCCGTCCCATGGAGCCGTGAGCATTAGAGGTGAGTATTTCACGCCATCAGAAACCCTGGGTGCCTGGAAACAGGTCCAGTCCGCCAGTGATTCTGGTCGCCTCCACCTTCACCACGTAGCCGGCACCTGAGCCGTGCTCCCACCCGGCCGCCGACTCCCTTCCCCCGGATGACGGTGCCCTGCCCTCGCCCTGTGTCCCATCAGCTCCCAGGAGCAGAGGGGAGGTGGCCAGGGGCCGGGAGAGGGGGAATGGGGAGATGTCAGTCAAGGGGTACAAAGCTTTGGTTTTGCAAGATGACTAAGTTCTGGGGAACTTGAGCACAGCAACGCGACAGTGCTCGACAGTTTGTACTGTGTACTTGAAGTTTGCTAAGAGGGTAGATCTTGGGTGTTCTCACCACAGAAAACGAAAAAAAAGGAAGAGGGTGATGTGAGGTGACGGGTGTGTTGATCGGCTAGGTCGTGGAGAATATTTTATAATGTGCACATGCACAAGGTTGTCAGGTCATACACCTTCAATGTAGACATTTTTTTTCCTGAGGAAGATTCGCCCTGAGCAAACATCTGCTGCCAGTCTTCCTCTTTTTTGTGTCTGAGCCACTGCCACAGCATGGCCACTGACAGACCAGTCGTGTAGGTCTGCCCCGGGAACCAAACCCGGGCTGCCAAAGTTCAGGGTCCCAAATTTAACCACCAGGCCACCCCGGCTGGCCCACGTGCACACAATTTTTGATTGTCAATTATATCTCAATAAAGCTGAGAGAAAAACAGTGTCTGTCTTTATTTAAACTTTTGATATTTTGCTCATCGTGGCCTTTTCCATTTATTCTTATTTTTTAAAATATTGCAGTAATATACAATTTATCTTGAGGTAAAGAAAGTCTGGGAGCCGGCCCGCAGCCGAGTGGTTAAGTGCCGGCGCTCCGCTTTGGCAGCCCGGGAGTTCCCCGGTTTGGATCCTAGGCAGGGACATGGCACCGCTCATCAGGCCACGCTGAGGCGCATCCCACATGGCACAGCCAGAGGCACTCACAGCTAGAATCTACAGCTACGTACTGGCGGGCTTTGGGGAAAAAGAAGAAGAAGAAGAAAGAGAAGATGGGCAACAGCTGTTAGCTCAGGTGCCAATCTTTAAAAAAAAAAAAAAAAACAGTGCAATCAAGGGGTGGGCAGGCCGGCTCCCCCTGACGCCCCGGGGCAGGTCCTCTGGGTCTCCCTTCAGGCTCTGCCAAGGCCGCCAGAGGCTCCTCCCCTGTGTGTCCGTGTCTCGCGTCTCCCTCCCTGTCTCCGAAGCCAGATGCTGTGCCGGTGGCTTTGAAGATGCAGGAAGGGGCCACGAGAGCGACGCCGCTCCAGGAGCCGGAAAAGGCGAGGAGGCCGCGTCCCGACCGCGTCGGGCGCTGGCTGCGCAGGTCGCTTCATCCGCAGCGAGCAGGTTTCCGCTTCTGACCTCCGGAACCGTGAAAGAACCAATTTCTGCTGTTCTCACCCACATTTGTGGTCGTTTGTTACACTAACCATAGGAAACTATTACATGTTTCCCCCAAGGGCCAGACCCCAATTCCCCTTTTTAGGGGCTTTCCACCGAAAGTAAAAGGAGGCAATTCCAACGGGATGGAGCAGCGGGGGCGCCCCAGGGGGCGCGGGGGCGGGCGCAGGGCTGCGGGCAGGCGCGCCGCGATTCCCCCTCCGCGTCCCCGCCGGGGCCCCGGGTCGCAACAGACCCCTCCCTCCCGGAGAAGGCCGCCGGCCCGGGCCTCCCCCGCGACGCTGCTGACCTGCTGATGGGACCCGCGCGCGGCAGAGGTGCGGCTGCTCCGTCCTCCACAGCGACCCTGCACGGCTGAGAAGGAAGCAAGGATGGTCTCCGAGCGCACACACGGAGCCTCGGGCTCCCTATGGACGCGGGGGCGGGGTGGGGGGCACGCGGGGGTACCCAACCCAGAGGACTGACAGCACCTCTGCCCGCCAAGGGCGCCTCTGCAGGTGGGGGCCCGGGGCAAGGTACGTGCCGTGAAGACTGGATGCTCTCGCTGGGTGAGTGACAGCGGCACGTGCAAGGCCGTCCTTCAGGACCAGGCGCACAGGAGGCGCCCAGGGATTGCAGGTCGAATCCAGTGCCACCAACTGGGTACAACACAAGGCCATGGGCCCAGGCAACCCCGTTCTGCCGCGTTCTTGCCCTGTGACCTCAGGGGCAGAGAACAGCTCTGAGCAAAGGCCTCCTGACACGCCCAATGGGGACTGGGCATTCAGTTGTTCCTCATCCATTCAACAGATATGTGTTGACCACCTACTGTGTGTTAGGCTCTGTTCTAGGTATTGCAGATACATCGGTGAACAAAAAAGAAAGAAAATAATCTCTACCTTTGGGAGTAGCAAGACGGAAGGAGATAAGCAATAAAATAAATAAGGCAAATATTTCAGAAGTTCGGTTAGATCGTCATAAGCAAAAAAAAAAAAAAAAAGAAGAAGAAGAAGAAGAAAAATAAAGCAGGAAAGAGGAACCAGGTGCGCACGGCGGGAGGGCGGGGGGTGCGATAAAAAGGAAGATCAGGGAGTGAAAAGCATACAAAGCACGTTCTCAGAACGGAACTGAATTAAACTAGACATCACAGAATGAGCTGGAAAATCCGCAAATATTTGGAACTGAAATTACACCGCGGGTCAAAGAGGAGGTCAAAAGTTAAAAATATGTTTAAGTGACAGTGGAAGCAGCCCAGAGCCACGCGTGGGCGCAGCCGGGCCGGGGGCGCGCTCCCAGACAGGAATCTTTCTCTCTTTTTCTTTCAAGTAACACTCAGAAACGTCGTCTTTACCTGTGTTTCTAGACACTTCCCTACGCACATTACAGAAGTGCCCACACATCCGTTCACTAACATAACACTTCGCAACTAGACAAGCAAGGAACACTCGTAAAAACGCTGGTCTTTTTGACACGTGTGCTTAAATCCACTCCCCGTGCGTCCGAGAGGCCCTTCCCGCTGGAACCCTCGTCACCTCGCGCAGCGACGAGCATCTTCCCACCCGCGTCTGCAGACACTCGCGACGCGCGAGCCTCCGGCCCCGGGATCCCGAGGACCCCCCGGCCCCCAGGATCCCCCGGCGCCCGGCCCCCGGCCGAGACTGGAGGCGCGCCGTCTGCCCGCTTGCAGCGCGAGGCCGTCCCTGGGGGCTTTCGAGGCCCCACCGACTCCGCTTGCCCCCCCCCCCCCCGGAAACGAATGCCCCCGAGCGTCGACCGCCAGCCGCGGAGCGCGGGGTGGGGGCGCAGCCCAGTTTCCTTCTCCGCCCCGCCCGCTCTCAGCTGCCGCCGAGGGGGTGCAGCTCGAAAGCTGGTCCCGCAGCCCCGCCTGGGCCGGCCGGGCAGGAGGAGGCGAAGCGGGGGCCACCTGCGGGAGGGAGGAGGCGGAGGGGGGGGACCTGCGGGCGGGAGGAGGCGGGAGGGGGCACCTGCGGGAGGGAGGACGCAGCAGGGGGACCCGCGGGCGGGCAGGCGGGCGGGAGGACACAGAGGCGGGGACCCAGCACCGAGGGCTGCGGCCGGGACACGGGAAGGTCGCCCCGTCGGATGGTCCCAAAGGAGAAGCAGCAAGGCTGTGGGCGCGGGTGGCCGAGGCCCGGCCCCCGCCTCGCTCTGACGTCGTCCCCCCCAGGTCCCCAACGCGGAGCCCGGGCCGGCCAGGCGGAAGCATCGGAGTCCCGGGACTTCAGGACGGAACGAGCCGCGTCCCCGCCCGAGCCTTCAGCCGCTGGTGGATGACGCCCCGGAGGCAGCTCCTGCGGCCCCGGCCTCCTGGTTGGACAAGGTGACCCGGACGAGAGTGACAGCAGCGAGCATGTGCTGGGCGCCTACCAGGTGCCAGCAGTGGGGGCTCTCCACGCAACCATCACTGACTCCTCCCAACCAGACTGTTCATTTATTCTTTCTTTGATTTGACAAATATTTGTTAGGCACCTACTGTGTGCCAGCACCATTCCAGGCGCAGAAATACAGCAGCGAACAAGACAGGTGAAATTCCCTTTTGCGGCACTGTACGGGAAGCTGACATTCAAAAGGAGAGACCAACAGTGACAACATAAATGAGTCAAATAGATCTCAAGTTAGATGCCAGTAAATATCTATAATCCCATTTTACAGATGAGTAAACTGAGTCTCTGACAGCGGAGGTGACTTCCCAAGGTCAAATAGGGTGAGTGAGCTGGGACCATGATCTTGTCTCCCTGGGTCTCCTCCCAGCTCTGACCTCTGCGTGAGCAGCTGAAGCAAAAAAGAAAGGGAGAGGGAGGAGAGAAACCCAGAACAGGGCAGGGCTGCCTGGTACAGCTGTATGGGTTGTGCACTGCACAACTCCAGGAGTGCCATTCACAAAGACCACAATGTGAATGCTGCCCCCTGGAGTCAGGAAGGGCACAAGCATCACAAATCTAGGCCGTGGCTTGGGGACTGGCCACAGGTAGCCCTGGAAAGGAAGTCTTGCTCACCATTGGTCTATTCTCCATAGTTTGCTTTTTTTCACTTAACAACATATCACGGCCACTTTCCCAGATCAGCACAGAAAAATCTAGTTCAGCAATTCTCCCAAGAGTGACTCCCAGACCAGCAACATCACCAGCACGCTGGAACACATTAGAAATGCAGATTCTGGGGCGTCACCGCAGACCTGCTGAGACAGACACTTTCAGGCTGCGTCCGGCTTTTACTCCACATGAAACGGGGAGCCATGGAGGGTTTCAGCAGATGAACGACACGACCTGATTTCCATTTTGACAGGTGCACCCCGAGGGCAAGAGGTCAGGGAAGCTGAGGACAAGGAGAAGGCGATGCAGGCACCCTGGAGAGGAGGCGGTGGGAAGGGCTTGTGTTCTTGATAAATTCCAACAGTGGAGCCAAAGGCATCTGCCAATGACTTGGATGCCTGGAATGAGGACAAAAGTGGAATATGACCCCAAGGTTTGAGGCCTGACCACCTGGAAAAATGGAGCCCCTGTTGCCCAAGACAGGAAGACAGAGTGAGAGGAGGGTTAGGAGAGAGAGCATGGAGAAATTAGGAGTGTGGTGTGAGCGTGTCCTAGAACGGATGTTTGTGTCCCCCGGGGAAAAAATTCCGATGTTGAAATCTACCCACCAATGTGATGGTGTCTGGAGGTGGGGCCTTTGGGAGGTGACTAGGTCGTGAGGGTGCACCCTGCACGAGTGGGAGCAGTGCCCTTGTAAGCAGAGACACGAGAGTGAGCTGGCCCTCTTTCCACGCTGTGAGGACACAACAAAAAGGTGGCCGTCTGCAGCCTGGAAGAGGGCTCCCCCCGGAAACCAACCTGCCGGCAGCTGATCCCGACTCCCAGCCTCTAGAACAGTGAGAAGTAAACATCTGTTGTTTATAGGCCCCTCAGTCTGTGGTGCTTCATTAGAGCTTCCTGAGCTGACTGAGACAGCAGGTGACCTTGGAGACGCCCACGTGGAGGTGCCAGTCGGTGGCTGGATACGTCTGTGCACCTGCAGTTCAGGGGCGAGGACGCATCCGGAGACAAACGTGGGCCTTTCCACCTAGAAGGTGCTGACTTCCTTTCCTGGGGCGGTCGCAGCAAGTGACCACAAGCTGGGTGGCTTAACACGACAGGAGTGTTTCCCTCACAGTTCTGGGGGCCAGAAGGCTGAAGTCAACATGTGGGCAGGACTGAGCTCCCTCCAGTGGCCAAGGGAGACTCTGCTCCTCCAGCTTCAGACGGCTCCAGGCGTCCTTGTGGCTGCATCACTGCGATCCCCGCCTCCCCCTGACACGGCCTTCTCCTTGTGCAGGTGTCTGGTTCCAAGTTTCCCTCATTGGATCAGGACCCACCTTAACCCAGGATGACCCCATTTTAACTGATTACATCTGCAAACACCCTGGTTTCAAATAAGGGCGCATTCAAAGGCTTCGGGTGTTAGGAGTTTAACAAATAATTTGGGTGACAATTCAACCCACACCAGTCAAATGAAATCTATTCTTGCGTAACCAAGTTTCATTTCCCAGCCCTGCAAGGCACCCACGGAAGGCTTCTCCTTGGGCTCCAGCCCAGGATTCCAGAGAGAGCGACAAACCAGCGCGGCATGGAGGGGCACACTGAGGGAGACCAGGAGTATTTGGCAGTGTTAAACAATGTATTATTTCTTAAATTTACATATATGCGAGCCCCAATGTAACAGGTGCGAAATGTAATACCTACTCTTTACAGTGGCAACCAGAGGGGTATTAGAATTGCAACTTGTTTTTTTTACAAAAGTTTTCAATAAGATTTATTAAAATTTTAAACTTTAAATCGTTTTATTTATAAATAACTGTATTTGCTTGTTTAAATTAAATTAATTAAAATATTTATTTTGAATAACTTTACTTAAATTTTTGATAGTCACTAAATATGTCATCAACACCCTGCAGGGGTTTTTAAGACACATTTCAATGTTTTCGAAGAAGGACCTTTTTTTGAAATATGATATGAAAAATAACTGACTTTGTGCTCCAGCCGGCCCACGCGGTCCCCTCCTCCGCCGGCACCGCCTCCCGCCGGGGAGGACCCCTCCTGCCGGCCGCCGGACCCCGCCAGGGGGCGCGC
This sequence comes from Equus asinus, assembly GCF_041296235.1. Lineage (NCBI taxonomy): Eukaryota > Metazoa > Chordata > Mammalia > Perissodactyla > Equidae > Equus > Equus asinus. Next base: position 27,412,296 of record NC_091809.1, on the reverse strand, counting down.
GGCGCGGTGCGTCTCCGCCCGGCCGCCAGGGAGCGAGAGACCGGAAGTCCGCCGGAGCCGTTCGTCTCTATCATCCCGGCCGCAGCCCGCGCAACCCGGAAGTCCGGCTGGTGCAGAGGAGTGCTTCCGGGTAGGAGCGAGGTGACCCCGGCCGCTGCAGGGACCCGCAGCGACAGCAGCCATGGGGGCGCACCTGGCCCGGCGCTACCTGGGCGGCGCGTCGGGGGAGCCCGACCCGCTGCGGATGCCCACCTTCCCGCCCGACTACGGCTTCCCCGGGCGCAAGGAGCGCGGTGAGGCGCGGGTGCGGGGCGCTGCTGCTCTTGGGGTCGCCGGCCAGCCGCGGCGTCCGGGAGTGGCGTCACCGTGGCCCGGCTCGGAGCTCGCGGTGTGCGGGGAGGCGGCGGGCAGGGCTGGGGGCGCTGCTGCGGGCTTCCGAGCGGCCTTCCGGGGGCGGCGCTGCCGCGGGGCCCGAGGGACGAACCGGAGACGGGAGCCCACTGCTTCGAGGCGCAGGAGGGTCGCCATCGGATCCGCTGTTTCGGGATCGCGCGGGCTGCGGGGCCGTGACCGAGAAGTCCGGGTTCGAGAGGACGCGGGGAGCGGCCCCCTCGGCGCCCCGGCTCCGGGCCGTCCTCCCCGCGGCCCCGTCGCCCGCGCTTCTCCCGCTGGCTCGGCTCAACCCAAACTCTGGTAGCCCACCCCGCTCCCCCGGGCTCCTGTCTCCACGCACTGAGCGCTCCCCATCCTGGACCGCTGTGCTGCGCCCTCTCCCAGACTCCTCCCCTGTTTCCCGCCTCCGCCCAGCTGGCCACTTTGCATCCTCGTCCTAAGAAAATAGAAGCATCCAGAAGAGCCCTCGCGGCCTCCTGCATCCCTGGGACTCCGCCTTCTCTCCTGTCACTCGGGAGCGTGGCCCCTGCTCGGGTCCCCGTGCCCTCCTCCCATCCTGTCGTCTCGCCGAGGGCTGCCCCAGGGGTCGCATCGGGGCGCAGTAGGTTGTTATTCCTGCCGGCCCCCATGTCCCTGCGGGCGCGCTCATCAGCCCCCGCGCCCGCCCGTGTTGCTGACCGCTGTTGTCAGTTTTCTAACTAACCCACCGCGGCAGCATCAGGCACAGCTGATCGCACCGCTTCCCGGAGCCTCCCTCACCTGGCTCCCAGCGCCCCCCATTCCTGCCCACCTCACTGGGCGCTCCTTCACGGACTCGTCCGCACCTCCACGTCCTGTGAATGTTCAGGTGCCCTAGGCCTCAGGCCTTGCTGTCTCCATCACTCCCTAGCCCTCTCTGCTAGTCCCCTGGCTTAAAATGCCCTGTGTGTGCCGACCCTCCCAAGTTTTTCTCTCCAGCCCAGCCTTGACCCTGACTCCACACAAAGACCGGGCTGCTTGCTTGGCGTCTCCATATGATGTTAACGAGCATCTCGCACTCAGCAGGTCCAAAGCAGAGCTCCTGACCTCCCCACCAAGCCTGTGCCTCCCTCCAGCTCCCACCGAAAGCCCTGGAGCTTCCTGACCCTGTCTTCTCACCTCAGGGCCTTTGTGCCTGCTGTTCCGGTACCTGGAAGGCTCTTCCCCCACGTGTCTGTGTGCATCACTCTCTCACCTTCAGATGCCACCTTCCAATGGACTCCCTCCATCTAAAGTCATGACCCACCTCCCGACACTGCCCATCCCTGTCCCTTCTTGCTTTTTCTCCGGACGTTGCCGCGACACTACCATTTGCTCTGTGTCCTTCCAAGGGCAGGGATGCTTGCGTGACGTGTTCCCTGCTGCACCTCTGAAACCTGGCACACGGCAGGTGCTCCCTAAATCCTGGCTGCTTAGCTGGAGCACCAGGTGCGGGTGGCCATGGAAGCCAGCAGGGCCTGCAGGTGGATACACAGGTCGGGGGACCAAGTTGGGGCCTGTTGACCTGTGGGTGGCAGTCGAAGCCATGGATCAGAACGAGCAGAGTGCTCTCACCAACACTTAATGTTTGGGTAGCCGTGGTGATGGGAGGGACCCAGGGCGGGTGTGGCGCACAGGACCCCTGGGGAGAATGCTTTGAGAGGAAGCAAGCCAGAGGCTGAGGCGGCGTGGCGTCCTGGGGTCTGGGTGGGCCTGGTGAGAGCCCAGTGTGGGCAGTGCTGGGGGGAGCATGGAAGCTGGGCGAGTGGGATGCAGGGGTGTGAGATGAGGACCTGGGCCGGGGGAGACAGAAACGCACTGGGACACAGAGGGGAGAGAAGCCAGCCCACAGGGCCTGCAGCTGAGCTGCGAGCAGCTGGGCCGAGTGGCCGGCGCTGGGTGAGGCCAGTGCAGGCGCACAGGGTCACCAACACAGTGGGCGCAGGCCGGGCGCATGCCGACCATTCCTGACAGCCCCCGCTGGCCTCCTAAAGGTTGACTTTGTCTGGGGCCAGGTCATGCCTGGTCAGTGGGGCGTCAGGACCAAGGGCTAGTTCCAGTCTCTTCTGAGGCTCAGCCTGCACACTTAACACCCGCTCAGTTGGCTTGGCTCTGTGGCCGGGGCCATCAGTCCCCTTGGGAGGGAGCTGAGGCTTCAGAGGCCCCAGCAGCCGGGCCCCACACTGGCCTGTGCGGGCAGAGGGGAGCCCTGGGGGAAAGTGGCTTCTGGGCACAGGCTCTGCAGGCTGGGGCTCTCTGAGAGCTGCCCGGGGGCAGGAAGCAGGCCCCTAGTGTGGGTGCTGAGGTTCCCCGGGGATGGGGAGGGAGCCACCTGCCCGTCTGGGTCTCAGTGCCGGGGTTGCCTTTGCAAGGATTAGAGAAAGACCCCCCCGTCTGGCAGAGGGTGCTGTGACCCACTGCCACCAAGTCGTCCGTGGGGGGGGTGCTCCTCCGCACGTGGGCATGATGGGGTCTCGGGCAGGTGGCCCCCACAACGTAAGCCCTGACTGAGCCGCTCCCGCCCCCTGCAGAGATGGTGGCCACCCAGCAGCAAATGAACGACGCGCAGCTGGTGCTCCAGCAGCGGGACTACTGTGCCCACCACCTCATCCGGCTGCTCAAGTGCAAGCGGGACAGCTTCCCCAACTTCCTGGCCTGCAAGCACGAGCGGCACGCCTGGGACCACTGCGAGCACCTTGAGTGAGCCCCGGCCCGCCCGCGCCAGGGCAGAGGACTGGACCAGCATGGTTTCTGGCCAGGCCGGGCTGCTCAGTGGGAGGAGGGGTCTCAGGGCCTGTTGGGGGGTGGGCGGATATCCGGCCCAGCCAGGGTTCTGCCAGGAGGCCAGCCCTACCCAGGATTCACTGGTGTCCACCAGGGGATGGGGGGGAGCCTAGCCAGCGGTTCCTGCTCGGCTGGCCTCCAGGCCTAAATCACAGGCACATGGGCCTTCCCCCCTCAGAGGCCGCCCCAGGGTGTCTGGCCAGGCTGCCTAATGCCCTGACGCCCCGATACCCTTCCCCTCTGCCCACAGCTACGTGATGCGCATGAAGGAATTTGAGCGGGAGCGGCGGCTGCTCCAGCGGAAGAAGAGGCGGGAGCAGAGGGAGGCAGACGCGGCAAGGGGCCAGGGGCCCGGCGAAGTGGATCCCGAGGTGGCCCTGTAGTGGGCCCACCCGCCACCATGTGGACAGTGGGAAATAAAAGTCTCCAGGTCCCTCAGCACGAGCCGCGCCTCTCCCTGCGGTCGCCAGTCCCCACCCCCCGAAAGGAGCACACAGAGCCAGAGTCCAGTGCCGCAGGGCGGGCAGCGTTTATTCCAGCACTGGAGGGCGGTGGCCCCCTGTCCTCCCCAGAGGACACGGCAGTTGGGGCTAGCCCGGCGTGGCCAGGCCAGCAGGCAGGCGAGCAGCTCAGAGCAGGAAGGGGATGATGGGCATGCGCAGGGGCGGGTAGTCGCGGAACTCCTTCAGGTAGCTGCGGTGCTTGCCCTTGGCCCAAATGGTCATCTGGGTGAAGCCCACCAGGGAGAAGAGGGCCACTGTGGAGCAGGGCAGGGGTGTGAGCGATGGCTGCGCGCAGCCGAGACAGGCAGGGCCCGCTGAGGGAGGGGAGCCGCTCACCTGGGAGACACTGAGTCATGATGGCAAAGCCGATCCAGGACCCCACCTGTGGGCAGAGCAGCAGGTGAGGGCGGGCAGGCGGGCAGCTCCCCCAACCCTCACTTTACAAGTGAGGGGTGGGGACCGAAAGCCATGGCCTCGAATAAAGGCGATGAAGCTGCCGCTGACAGCCACGTGCCCAGCCTGACACACCTCCCAGCCCCACAGAGGCCACAGGCTCTGCATCTTCCGAGTTCCATGTTTAAACCACAAAAGCAGCTGCCCCTCCACAGGGGACCCCAGGCCCAGGAGGGGAGCAGGCAGACTCTCACCTCATAAGTGTAGTTGGGGCAGGACACCAGCAGGAAGAGCCACGTGAAGGGGTTCTTGGTGGGGTATGGGATCTTCCTGGTCTTGGACCCTGGTGGGCAGGACGGGGAGGGTGAGTGAGAGCCCCCAGCACAGCCTGCCCAGCCCGACCCACCCCCCCACAGGCCACTCACCAGCTGGCCGCAGGTCGCGCAGGGCCATGTGGATGGAGAAGTTGCCAAGCTGGCAGATCTGTCAGAGGAGCAGGGTCAGTCCAGAGCCCCCAGATACTCCCCGCCCCTCATCCGCCCCAGCCTCCTTACCACAAAGATGGCGAGCGCCAGTTTAACCTGCTGAGCCCCGTAGGCTGGAGGGGAAGCAGAGGGGCAATGGTGAGGGGAGAGCCTGTGGGTGGGGAGGGGTGGCTCCTGGGGAGCAGGGTGGAGGCCACTTACTGGGGGGCGTGTAGAGAGGATGGTTGATGTAATAGGCCATCCACGCAGCGAAGCCCCAGTAGTAAGTGCAGTTCTGAAAGGGAACGGGACAGGTGGGGGTGGAGGGCGGGCCTGGGGCCAGCGGGTGGCCCTGCGGAGAGTGGGGTGGGCGGCCAGGGCGCTCACCTTGAAGATGTTGCGCAAGGGCATGGTGCCGTGGGAGAAGCGGTGCACGAAGAGTGTCTCCAGCAGGCGCTTGACGTAGTGAAATGAGTGGCAGATGCAGGCCAGGCTGGGGGGGGCAGCCGGTTCAGCTGGGCTGCCCAACAGACCCCCTCCTCCCTCCGCCCCCCAACTGACCCCACTCACTGCACCACCGTGTGCCGGCTTGACGTGAAGTCATATCTGTGGCCATAGATGAAGGGCACCCGGAAGTAGAAGAGCAGATAGATGAAGAGGGGCCCCGCGTACTCTGTCAGGAAGACCTGTGGGCGTGGGGACAGGGGTCACCCAGTGTGGCTGATGGCAGATGAGGCCGTGGGCGAGTTCAGGACTCACCGTCACCCAGCTGATCTGGGCCCCCAGGTCCCGGAAGTAGAGTGTGGCCGTGGTGCCCACAGGCAGCTTCTGCAGGACATCCTCATCCTTCAGGGACTTGCCCTCTGTGGAGGCACAGGCCAGGGCTCAGGGGCTACCCAGGCCTTCGCCCACAGCCACCCAGGACGGCCGAGGGACAGCTGTACTCACTGGGGTCCAGGCGGAGGGACTGGCGGGCAGGGTACCACTGCGGATCTGCGGGGAAAGCGGGGTGTCACAGCGCACCCCCTGGCAGGGCCCAGGGACCACACAGCTCCACCCACCCCTGGACAAGGCCTCTGAGGCCCGTGTGGCTCCAGAACACAGCCAGGAAGAGGAGGGCAGAGGCGGGTGCTGTCCTGCCGAAGGCCAGCAAGGGCGTTCCTGCCAATGGCCACACAGGGGCGCCTGCCCCAGGGAAGTGGGCCACTCTGGGGGCATCTCTGCAGGCCCTGGGAGAGGCCCTGCCCAGAGGGGTCGCAGGGGGCAGTGGGCTGGGCCCTGGACTCACGGCTCTTGGTGAAGAGGTTCTTGATCTCAGCAATGGTGGCCTGGGGCTCCACCTGGGGGAAGCACAGGCCGCAGAGACGTCAGCCCTGGGGGGAGCCCAGACCCCTGATCCAGGATCCCTCCTGGGGGGATGGACCAGGGGCCTGGGCAGCTGCCACAGGAGGGAGTTTGGGGTCCAGGCCCCCCACCCGCATAGCAGAGAAGAGCAAGGGCCCTGCCAGAATGGGACGACCTGGGGCCTGAGGGCCCAGTTGTACCAGGCAGCCAGGACGCCCCGGCCTGGCTGGGAGGCGGTTTGAGCACGGGAAGCCGGCCTGCGTCTCTGCCTCCCCTCTCCACCCACAGCCTGGGATGGAACAAGCCCTTCCCGTGGCCAGGCGTCGGCAGGGCAGGTCTCAGAGCCAGCCTCCTTCCCAGACGCAAGGCTCTGCGGGGTCCACGGAGGCTGCCTCGTCTCCGCTGGCACAGGGGGGCCAGCTCCCAGCCACACCCAGGGCCAGGGGTGGCTGCCTGGCTGGGGCAGGCCCAGGGCCTGTGCCCCTCATGCACCCGAGGGGCAGGGGTGGGGCATCATGATACCAGTTGGAGGGGCACTGCCCTCTCCCTCGGGGCAGGACCCCCCGGAAGGAGTGGGTCCCGGCCCAGCACCCCTAGCCCCATGCAGCCAGCACCACGACGCTACCTTGTCCAGGAAACACAGCTTCTCCCGCGTTTTCGCATCCAGAATCTCCACCTCAAAGAAGAGAACGGCCTTTTTAGGCTTCTTGGCCACTTTGGGGGGTGCGGGCCGGGGGAGGCCATTGAGGCCAGGGCCAAGGCCCTGGCTGGCCTCCCGGGTCACCACGCTCATGCTCAGGTCCATGGCACCCCGCTCTGCCCGTCGCAGCCAGCACCCCAGCTGCCGGCCGTCAGCCCCCACCAAGGACCGCCCCACGCGAGCGGCTCTGGGCCGGCGGGCGCGATCAAATTCTGCCGCGGTGCTGGAAAGGAGCCCGCGCCTGCCCTGGCACTGCAGCCTCTGTGCAGATGTAACTCGAGTGGCCCAGCAGCCATGGCCCAGCTAAATATAAAACTGCCCCAGACCAAGCCCCCCAGGAGCCAGGCCACAGACCACTGGGGGGGGCATGGGCAGCCCCCCGGGGGCTGGGTCACCCTGAAACTGAAGTTTTCCAGTGGCATGGCCTCCAGCAGCCCCGGCCACAGGGAGATGCCCAGAGGCGGGCGTGAGAGCTCCCCAGCCCCCTCCCAGTGGGGGGCAGGGCCAGTTGCTGGCAGGAGGGCGAGAGGCCAGCGGGCAGCACAGGCCCAGCACCACAGTCCGGCCAGCAGAGCTCACAGGGCCTGGAGAAAGCCCAGCTATTCGGAGAATCCACAAGCCGGATCATCCGTTTCCCCTCCTGAGCTGTAAGAGCCACTCGGGATCCCCTTGCTTGTGCATCTGTGTTCCCAGGGAGGGGACAGACTCCAGAGTTCCCGGTGCAGAGCCACTAAGTGTGCAACGGCCCGGGAAACCGGCAAGTGCCCAGCAGGCACCCCAGCCTCAGCCCGTGAGGCCTCGGCTCCCTCCTCCCCCTCCACTCATTTCCTGTCAGCCCAACACAGCACGCTCGCCTGGGCCCTGAAGCCCCCGAACCCCAAGCACACAGACTGGGCCTCCCTGCACCTCGGGGCCCATGGGCCAGGCCAGCGAGGCCCTGAGAGAAGAGCCTGGCCACCCTCTCTCCCTGAGCCCCCAGGCAGTGTCCGGACAGTAGGGGTGCAGAGGGGCTGCACTGGGAGGGAAGGAGCAGCAGGGGGATGTGAGCCTCCTCCAAGCAGGTGAGAGGAGGTGCGGCCCACAGCCCGAGGCCTCAGAGCTCCTGAGGCCTGAAAGCTCATGCGGGGCTGGGCAGCAGGGGCCGTGGGGCCACAGCAGGCAGGGCCAGGTCTGACCCCAAGCTGGCCTCTGGGCAGCAGATACTGAAGACCCTTCCCACGCCCAGAGCCCCTGGGGCCCTCAGTCAGAGACAGCTTGGGAAAGAGGAACAGGACACGAAACCCAGGGCCGGACCCTGGCCCACCCACCCAGCACCCAGGCAGATAGGTCTCCCACAGCCAGAGCCCCCAGAGGACAGTGGGAGAGGCAGGGATATGGTGGGAGCACAGGGGACTAAGTCACCTCTCTGGTCCTCAGCCAGGGGGCAGGGAGGGAGGAAGGTGTGCACCCTGCCAGGCGGCCAGGATCATGTGAGATGACTGGAGTGAGGCCCTGGTGTGGTGCCAGACACATGGAAGGGCCCCAAAACCTCAGGCGTGAGCACAAGCATGGGCAGGCCCATGGTGCTGCGACAGAGGTGAGGGCAGAGGCCTGGGTTCAGACCCCAACTCTCCCGCTGGCCAGCAGGTGGCTGCAGCGAGCAGGCCCGTCAGCACATCTCTGCTGGCCCGCCCCACACCGTGAACGGGGGCACAGGAGCGGGCCCACTGTCAGCTGGGGGGCAGGTGACTGAACCCTAGGAGCCACAGGGATGACAAGGCCAGGCAGAGAAGCCAGAAAGAGGGAGCTGGCCCTATGGCCCAGAGCATCTGGCCCCACCAGGGGCCTCGTGGGAGAGGGCGGGGCTCCAAGGCATGTGCCCCAAAGGGCTAGGAGAGCAGGTCCAGGCAGCCCAGGGCCTGCCTATGGCTGCAGGGATATTAATAGCTCCTGGGTCCCCGCGAGCAGGACCACATGCCTTCGGAGCCCGCGTGGCCTGCAGGAAGCCAGCCTGCGCCTCCCAGGAGAGGAGCCTCCGAGTTCCTGCTGAACCACACAACCGCCTAAAATACCGCCACCCCTCTCGCGTGGCAGGGCCAGCTGCTGGGAGGCTGAAACCCGAGCCTCCGCACGCACCAGCCCGGCCGCCTGGAGGGAAGGAAGGAGGGAGCAGCCGGGCGGGCCGGGCTGACGCTGCGGGCAGAGGCCAGGGCAGCAGGAGAGGGGCCGTGCTCCCAGGGCTGCTACCCGCAGCCAAGCCCGCCTGGCCGGAGAGGAGAGGAGCTGATCGGAGGGAGAGGAGCGGCCGGCGCCCTCACCAGGTAAGCCCGCCCGCCCACGGGGCAGCACCCAGGGCCAACCTGCCAGGGTGGGGGTGCCCCAGCTCAGCCACCACAGCAGGATCAGTCCTCATTTCCCATTTCCTGCCCCCAAATCCCGGGACCCGGCAGCCATCTTCGCCCCCCAGAGATGTCTGAAAGGCCCTATGGGGGTACCCAGGATCTCTCCATACAATTTTTGCAATTCCTTGTCCTCTGCATTTCAAAATAAAAAGTTAAATAAGAGATATGCTAAGTGGGGGAAAAATTACACTAGGTGAAAGAAGTCAGACACAAAGGGTCACGTGTTTATGTGAAATATCCATAACAGGCCAAGACAGAAGGCAGACTGTGGCTGCCAGGGCTGGGGGAGGGGAGTGTTGCTAAGGAGGACCTGGGCTCCTCTTGGGGTGATGGAATGTTCTGGAACTAGACAGAAGTGGTGCTTGCATGACACTGTGAATGTACCCAATGCCGCTGAGCTGTTCACTTTTAAAGGGTTAATTTTATGTTATGTGAATTTCACCTTGATGAATTATGTTTTAAAAGGGGACCTGATAAACAGGTGCCAATTACCCATTAAGAGATGGTCCCAGGGCGGGATCCGCAGGCTCCTCAGTCCCTGCGGCTCCCCTCCACTGCACCCCTCCCTACCCCACGTCACCCCCACGCCCTGCTAGGTGCCCCAGCACACCTCCTGCACACACACAACCTCATAGGGCCCAGGACAGAGGTCAGAGGGTGCAGCAGCTGCTGAGCAAAGCCAAGGCAGGAGCCCTGAGCACAGAAGGGGAGGCAGCAGGCCCTGGGGGCCCCGTCCCCAGGGGAGGCAGCCGAGGGGGCGGGAGGAGTGGAGGGCCCTCCTGCGCGCACCCACGAGGGAAGGGGCTAGAGGGGCGGTATGTTCAATGGGTGGATGGAGAGGCCTGAGGTCCACAGGCAGGGGGTGTGGCCCCGGGCCTCTGGCGCAATGGACACGGAGGACTGGGACCAGGCAGGAGCCCTGGCCTGGGACACAGGAGTGTGGCTCTGCACAGACAGTTCCACTGGCCTGGGAGGAATTCTCACCCAGAAGCCCGGACTCCCAGGCCCAGCCAACAGCAAGTCGTGGCAGCATGGGGGCAGGGCGGGAAGGGAGCTGCCCTGCAGGAGGGTGTCAGGCTGCAGCCTTCCCCAGCCCGAAGGGAGCACCAGGCCCACGTCTTCCCTGTCTTGGTGGAAATGCAGATGTGGCAGATGGAGGGAGCACAGCAGGAACGGGGCGCCCGTTTTCCAAACACCTGTTCCAAGTGAGTGCCAGTGCCCAGAGCCCCAGGGAGGCGATAGCCCCATCTGGCAGACGAGAAGGCCAGAGCGCCAGAAAAGCAGAGCACTTATGCAGCCACAGGAGAGGCTCAGGGCCTTTGCACATGCTGTTCTCCCTGCCTGGAAGGCTCTCCCCCAGACCCCACGGGGCTCCCCCTCACCTCCTCAGACCTTCAAAGGACCTCTCAGCAAGGCCCTTCCTGACCGTGACTTAAAACAGCGACCCCAACGTTTCCCAACTGCCTCTCACTGGACCTCAGCTCCCGACAGCGGGACCATCCTGTCCTTGGCCATTTCCCAGCACCCGAGAGAGCCGGGCCAGGAGGCGTGCTCAGTGACCACCTGCGTGAGGCACCCAGCTTCCCGGCGTCTGCAGGGCAGCCCCCAGCCCCTCCCGCCCCCAGTCTGGGCCACAGCCCCTCCCTGGCTCCTCCTTCCCCACAGGAGCTGCCAGCGGCTGTCCCTCTCCAGGCCGGGGCCTCACTCTGGGGAAGCCTTTGTGAGGCCCAGAACGCACGCCCAGCTCTGTGAGCCCAGGGGGCCCAGAACTCTGGCCACCAGACCCTCCTCCCAGACTAGGGCACTGCTCACTGAGGAAAGGGTCAGCGAGCGACCCAGCTCCGGTTCTGGGGGAGCTCGCGGTCTTTCTTCACCAACAATCCCAACACAGAAGGGGCTCCAGGTGGCCTAGGCCCTTAAATGTGGTGCCACAGGGGCACCAACTCCCTTGCAAGGAGGGCTCCAGGGCCTCCTCAGCTTGCTCACATTCCCCAGGCCCTGAGGTCAAAAAGACTCACCTATTTCCTGACTGTGTGGCCCTGGAGAAGTTACCCAACCTCTCTGAGCCTCCCTTTCCTCATCTACTAAGTGGGCTGCCCCCACCTGACATCTCACAGGGTTACTGTAAGACTTCAGAGATGAGAATAACCACCACCCAAAAAAGCACATAAACACGCTCCACCTGGAAAAAATCTTATAAAGAAGAAATATTATGAGACCAATACTAGCGAAACAGCACTGGCAGACGCGTGGGTGCCAGGCCCTTCTTCCCAAGTCCTGGTCCTGACCACGAAGGGGCCCAAGGTCAGGAGGTGGCGGTGGTGGCCCTCCCCCTGCGGACAGTGAGTCAAGTCTAACAATAGCAGGACACGTGCGAGCTGGTGGGGGCGCGGCGGGCTGCCCCGCTCGCCACTGCCCCCTCGTGGCGGCGGGCTGCGCCCCCGCCGGCTTCAAGAGTTCAGGCTGCCATCAAGCAGCCCACGCAGTACAGGATGGGGTCAGCAGCGGCCCCAGGGAGAGAGCACTGGCTCCGCGCTGCCCCTCACCAGGAGGAGGCCTCTCCATGCACGCTTCCTCCCTCCATCCACCCGCCTCCCTCCCACCCCAGCCCGGCCTGCAGGGAACAGAGCAAGCCCCTGCCCTCAAGGGTCTGTACTCCAGCCTGTGCACCAGGGGAGGGAGCAGGGACGGGGGACAACAGGGGCCTGTTCTGTCACCAAGAGTTGTGGAGAAAAAGGGGGGGGGGGGTGGAAGGTCACAGGGGAGAGAACGGCCATTGTAGACAGAGTGGCCAGGGAAGGCCTCCCTGAGGAACGGGCACCTGAGCAAAGGCCGTGGGAAGTGAGAGAACAAGCCACAGCCACATCTGGGGCAAAAGCGTTCCAGGCAGAGGGAACAGCAGTGCAAAGGCCTGAGGCTGGACTGTGCCTGGTGTGTTTGAGCAGGATGGAGACAAGTGTGGCCGGAACAGAGAGAGCGAGGGGGAGAGTGGGAGGACACGAAGATGGGGAGGTGATGGGGGCAGGTCATGCAGGGTCTTGTGGGCATGAGGAGAACTCTGGTTTTTCCTCAGAGTGGGGTGGGAGGCACAAAGGTTTCCTGAGCAGAGGACGGATGGGACCTGACTCAGGTGCTCATGGGCGCCCTCTGGGAATTGGGAGACTAGAGCGGAGCGACGATGGGGGCCAGAGCAGGGAGGCAGCCATGGAGGGGTGAAGAGGGGGAATTCCGGGCAGGCTGTGAAGTGGAGGCAACAGGATCTGCTGATGGTTTGGGTGTGAGGGGAGAAGAGCGGGGAGGCAGGGGTTCTGACCTGAGCCCCAGGAGGGAGGAGGGCGGTGGGACAGGCAGGCACGGAGCCCAGGCACCGGCCCTTCTGGAGCCTCAGTTTTCCCCATCTTTACAAACATGACCAGCAGGTGCTCCCTGATCCCTCCTGTCTGTGATCGAGAATCTGGCCTCTTGGGGGGTCCACATCCTGGGGCCCCTCGGGACAAGGGGCAGGCACAGGCCTGAGGTCGGCCTGGAAGGCAGGTCCCTTCATCACCTCTGCTTCTGCGCCTGGAACTTGCACGAGTCCTAGGACAGGACCTGCCCAGGGGGGATGGATGGGAACAGCTGGCCTGGAGCTCTCCTTCCATCCCCATGGCCGTCAGCTCCATTTCAGAGGAGGAAGCCCAGGTCAAGGGTGAGGGGCACACCCAGGTCGCACCACAGTAACCACCTGAGCCCGGACACCCATGCGCCTGTGCCCCTGGGAGGCCCCCACACTGGCCTCAGGGGCGCCCCCTGACAGCACAGCTCTGGGGGGGCCCATGAGGCTCGCGCCAGGCAACCCCTGCTGCAGCAGGCTCTCGGCGCCCAGGGGGTCTGCCCGAAAGAGAGGGCCCTTCAACCGGCACCGCATGCGGGGCGGGGGGGCCTGCGGGAATACGCCTGGGGCTGTGGCCTCCAGGGCCCGCCGTGGGCACCCCCACCCCGCAGCAAAGGCCCAGAGGGCCCGGCAGAGGAGGGCGCCCAGAGGATGGAGACCGGCCCACCCTGCACAGATGCCGTGGCCTGAGCGCCCCCAACCCCCCCCCCACCCCCCGCTCAGCACTTTCGGCCCCCTGCCTTCCACTTTCCAGAAGCCTCAGAGTCACAGTCACACTGCTCCTGCCAGGGCGGTGAGAAGACCTCGGGCTTGGTGGCAGGCGGCCAGCACAGGCCGCACCTGCTCGCCCAGAAATGCCTCCTTCCCCAGTGGCCTCGGCTCCTGACCCCATTTCTCCGAGGTGCCCAGGGTGGTTGCGCCAGCCTCCCCAAAGTGCCAAGGCGGGGACGAACGTCACCCAGGCTGGGAAGGGCTGTAACCCGCTGGCCACCCTCCCAGGCCCCCGCTGGCCAAATGAGAAGCGGTCTAAACACCAATGTCCCCAGGTATTGGGACCCGGAGCCAGAAGCTGGCAGAGGCCCGTGCAGCAGGCAGCTTCCAGCCTTGGAGGAAATTCTTCGGGCGCTCGGGGGGCCCAGGGTTGGTTGCTGCAACCACAGAAGGCCCAAGAGGAACGGTTTGCTGGACCAACATGGCACGGGCTCTGGGTCTCGGGCCTGGGTCTTTGACCAGGAGCCCCTGGCGCCTGCAGCCCACGTACCTCCCTGGGCTACTGCAGGGGCGCCATCCCGCCCAGGGCAGCTGCGGGCTGTTCCTGTGGAGGGGCCACCACAGGTCACATCTGTCAGGCAGGGCCCCATACCCCAAGGACTGCGCCACGCCATCTACTGCAGGCTCACCGCCCCACCCCCCGTTGGGGGCCCTGGGAGCCGGGCTCAGAAGCAGGGGCACCGCCCCGCCTGCTCGGCCCGGGCCCTGCTTGGCACCTCGGAGCCCTGAGCTAACAGAGAACTGGCCGCCAGCCACCCCGCTGACCCCTGGCTGGCACGCTGGCCTCGGGAGGTGCAGATGCTGTGACCGTGCCCCCCCCAACCCCTGACCTGGGGCTGCCGGCAGGGGGCCGAGGGTGGGCGGCTCCTTTCCGCGGAGGCCTCCCTTGGCCCAGGACCCAGCTGGACAAAGGCTGGCACCTCCTGACGCCTCGCCGAGGGCCCCGGCGGGGTCAGCAGCTGTTGCAACGCTGCCTGCAGGTTTTGCTGCCGCAGGCTACAGCCACGCATGGCCTGGAGAAGCAGGGCCACGGAGGCTCCCCAACCCTGAGGGCCCGCCTCCCCTGCCTGCACCCTGGGTCTCCATCCAGCGGGCGGGAAGTTGCAGGAGGACCCAACGGCTGTCCCGTGGGCCCCGCCCGCCCGGAGACCCCGCTGCAGAGCCCTGGCGCCGGCTGGAGGTCAGTGCCCCCTCAACAGGCTCCTGTCCTTCGGAAGCCGAAAGCCCTGACCACGACTGACCCCCAGACCCTCCACCTCCCAGGGGCCTCGGCCACCCCTGGGCCACCCCTCCCCAGGCTGGGGGTGAGCCCCATCCCACACTGCCGGGTACCCGCTCTACAGGCAAGGAGTCCGAGGCTGGGGAGGACAAGGCACCAGCCAGGGACACGGTGGGGCCCCAGAGCTGAGTGCCCCCCCAGGGCTGCCTCGACACTCGCCCTCAATTCCCAGGCCCAGGCCCCTCAGGATGGCCTGGAGCTGCCCCCTGCAGCCCCGGCCAGGTGGAGGCTGGAGACCACATCGGGTCCCACGCCTCTGGGCAGGAAGGCCGTGTGGGCTCGAGACCAGAAGAGCCACAGGAGCTCCTCCAGGCCCAGCAGCCGCCGGACAACGGCGCCCAGGGCTCCACCTGCAGACAGCCCGGGCTGGACCCCCGCGGCCAGCCTTAGACACGCAGCAGGACAAAGGCCTCCCGCCTGCTCAGCGCGCAGACACGCGGCGCGGCCAGGCCACGACTCATCTGCCTACTGTGAATTGCCCTCTGCAGACGGGGAAGCTGAGGCGCCCTCTCAGGCCCACGCGGACTGCGGTGCGGGGCCCCCCAGGGCTGTGGATTCAGCCTGGGAGGGACAGACAGAATCCGGGCCCACGGGACGTGTTAGCGGGGGAAGAGAGGCAGTAAAATCCATGGTTACACAGAAGATAAAGCAAAGCAGGAAAAGGGGACAGCGAGTGGCAGGTGAAGGGGGACTGGCAGCTCACGTAAAGGGGTCAAGAAAGGCCCCCTGGGACTGGCCCAATGGCACAGCAGTTAAGTGCACACATTCTGCTTCCGCGGCCCGGGGTTCACCGGTTCGGATCCCCGGTGCGGACATGGCACCGCTTGGCGCGCCATGCTGTGGTAGGCGTCCCATGTATGAAGTGGAGGAAGACGCGCACAGATGTTAGCTCAGGGCCAGTCTTCCTCAGCAAAAAGAGGAGGACTGGCAGGAGATGTTAGCTCAGGGCTCATCTTCCTCAAAAAAAAAAAAGCCCCCTGAGGGGAGGGTGAACCAGCCCTGAAGGCGGTGAAGGAAAGAGCAGTTCAGAGATCTGAGAGAGCATCCTGGCAAAGGAATGGACTGTGCAAAGGTCCTGGGGTACAGCACACGTGGTGTGCTCAAGCAACAGAGCAGAGACCCGCATGGCCAGAGAGAGCTAGCAAGGCAGGAGTGGAAGGAGATGAGGGCAGGGAATGGACAGGTCATGCACGGTCTCGAGGGCGGGTAAGGACTCTGGCTTTGACTCCAAGTGAGGTGGGAGCCATGGAGGGTTCTGGACAGAGCAGGAACGTGACCAGACTTAGGTTCTTAAGGGATGCCTCTGGACTGTAGGGGGTAAGTGTGGAAGCAGGCAGCCCAATAAGAAGCTATGGGAATAATTCCATCAAGATGAAAGACAGTGTAGCCCAAGGAGTCAGCGAACAGTAGCCCACAGGCGCATTCTGGTCCATGGCCTGTTTCTGTACAAGCTAAGATGGATTTTCTTTTTTCTTTTCTTGAGGAAGATCAGCCCTGAGCTAACATCTGCCAATCCTCCTCTTTTTGCTGAGGAAGACTGGCCCTGAGCTAACATCCGTGCCCATCTTCCTCTACTTTCTATGTGGGACACCTACCACAGCATGGCTTGACAAGTGGTGCCATGTCCGCACCCGGGATCCGAACGGACAAACCCCGGGCCGACGAAGTGGAACGTGTGCACTTAACCACTGCGCCACTGGGCTGGCCCCAAGGATTTTACATTTTTAAACGGTCCAAAAAAAATCAAAAGAAGCCTCCTTCACCACACGTGGAAGTGATGTAAAATCCACCTTTCAGCATCCATATGCAGAGCTGAGCTGGGACTCGCAGCTTGCTGGCTGACGACCACGTGGGCACATCTTGCACAACCCGGGCTGGGAAGGTGTCGCAGAGGCTGTGTGGTGCCAACCCCTTAGATGCTTATCACGCAGCCCTTCCCCGACAGAGTCCGTGTGGGGCTGACGAGGGGGGCTCACTCCCAGATGCCCTCTGAAGGCAGAGAGTGCTGGACACGGGGCATGAGAGGAAAGCCAAGGCAGAGAGCCCGGGCCCGAGGGAGGAGAGGCCTGGACCTGCCACTGACCCGGAGGGATGAGGCGAGGGGGCACACAGGGCACGGCTTTGACAGGTGAAGTGTGAAATGCCCCTTACACATCCCCACGGAGAGACCCAGCTCACAGAGAAGCCACTCCTCCCAGCCCCGCATGCCCCGCCCCGAAGCAGAGGGAAACGTCCTGAAGCAGGCAGACTCAGTGCCCTTCCTGGATCCCCGCCCCCACACTTTAAGTTGATATCTAATATTTTTTACCAAGGCTTGAACAGTTGCAAAAGATGTCACTTTTGGCCCACTGTAGTATTGTAAACCTCATATAAACATTCACGGGGCTCTATGAAATCCAGCGAGTGAGTCTAAACACTTCAGTAATTTGATACCTACCAACATCCTTTAAAAGAAAAGCCAGGCCAGCCCCGTGGCCCAGTGGTTGAGTTCGCGCGCTCGGGAGCCCGGGTTTTGCCCGTTCGGATCCTGGGCGCGGACACGGCACGGCTCGTCAGGCCACACTGAGGTGGCGTCCCACATGCCACAACTAGAATGACCCACAACCAAAAGACACCACTATGTACTGGGGGGATTTGGGAAGACAAAGCAGAAAAAAGAAGAAGATTGGCAACAGTTGTTAGCTCAGGTGCCAATCTTTAAAAAAAAAAGCTATAAACAAGTTCCTTAACATCTGCTCCCTTTTTGCCTGGAAGTTGAATTCTGCTCCTGTTCTCCCGCCACCCTCACAGAATCTTATCCTAATACATGCTCGTGATCGAAGGTTATTACTGGGCATCCTATCCTCCTAATTAAATTGGAATTTAATTTTTTAAAAACATTTCCATGGGGCTGGCCCCATGGCCGAGTGGTTGAGTTCACGCGCTCTGCTGCAGCGGCCCAGGGTTTCACTGGTTCAGATCCTGGGCGCGGACATGGCACCACTCATCAAGCCATGCTGAGGCAGCGTCCCACATGCCACAACTAGAAGGACCCACAACTAAAATACACAACTATGGGGCTGGTCCCGTGGCTGAGTGGTTAAGTTCGCACACTCCACTGCAGGCGGCCCAGTGTTTCATTGGTTCAAATCCTGGGCACGGACCGCGGACACGGCACTGCTCATCAAACCACGCTGAGGCAGCGTCCCACATACCACAACTAGAAGGACCCACAACGAAGAATATACAACTAGGTACCGGGGGGCTTTGGGGAGAAAAAGGAAAAAATAAAATCTTTAAAAAAAAAAAAATTAAAAAAAAATAAAATACACAACTATGTACCAGGGGGCTTTAGGGAGAAAAAGGAAAAATAAATTCTTTAAAAACATTTCCATGAAAAGTAAATAAGTAAAATAAGTAAAACACCAAAACATAAAACACATTTCCACGATCTGAGGCTCTAAGTATAAAGAGAACAGCAGTCCTGCAGGACGAGTTACCATCACGCCGTCAGCAGAACGCACGTCACAGACACAGCCCGAGAGTGTCGGCAGCATAAAGGGACCCAGCGTGGCTACTGAGCATTCGCCGCAGGAAGAGGTCGCGCCACGGCCTCTCCCGGCGGGACCGACACGCCCTTCTCCCCAGTTACCTCCTGTCTCCAAGGGGACTGCCTCTCACTGCCAGAACGAGACAAGGCTTTAATTCTGACACTCGTCCTTCCCTTTCTTAATGTAAACACTGCGGAGTTGCATTCACATGAATCAGCAGATGAGAAGCGACGGCTTTGTTGAAGCAGACAGTCCCGGCTCTGTGAGATCCCCCGGAGTCACACACGCCGAAAGCGTCGCACTGAACCAGCATCAGCGACGTCTGTGAGGATGTCCCAGCCAACGAGCCGCGAGGCCCCTCCACTGTTTCTCCGATGGCGAAGCCTTGTGGCCCGGTACCGGGCAGGCGTCGCTCACTCTCTCAGCCCCATGCAGGTCCTCAAGGGCCCAGGGGCATGGTGGGCGCCACCCGGTCACGGGGAGATCCAGGCCCCAACCCCCAGTCCAGCCTCAGCCCCAAGGGCTGCCCGTGTCCCAAGGACCTACATGGACCAGAGGAGCTCCGACCAAGCCAGGGAACCTTCTAGTAGGTCAGGGTGAGCCAGTGGGCTCTGCCCGTGGGTGGCCATGGCCGCCTCCCACATGCCGAGCCCACTCCCTGCACCCGGGGGCTGGCAGGCCCAGGCCAGGAACCCACGCGGCCCTGGAAGCAAAGCAAGAGTGTGGCTTCTCACGGAGACTGCCGAGGGCTCAGCCGTCCAGGCACTCCAGAGCCTCCAGCACCTGCTCTGCTGATGGTGAGTCCTCATTTGTGCACTCAGCAAACGCTTACTGAGCCCCTGGATGTGCCGGCCCGTGCTAGGTGCCGGGCTCAGGGACGAACAGAAAGACCCATGTGTGCCAGCAGCGTGCTGAGCAGTGTCCCAGGTGCTGATACAGCGGTGAGCATGGCTGAGAGACGCCGTGGCTCCACACCAAACCTGCCCAAGCTCAGGGGACACAAGGTCAAGAGGCAGTGAAGCCATGAAAAAAAGAAAGCAGGGCAGCGAGCCCAGGGGCCACAGGAGATGGTCAAGGCAGACCTTTCTAAGGAAGTGCGACTTAAGCCAAAGTGAGGGCCTGCAGGAGGCTCCCTGAGGGAAGCGCAAAGGCCCTGAGGCAGCACAGAGCCTGGCAGGGCTCAGGAACGTGCAGGCTGGAGCAGAGTGGACTCAGAGCAAGGAGCTGAGGAGGCGGCTGGAGCAGAAGCCAAGACAAGCACTTTGGGAAGTTGCTGAATGCCACAACCTGGTCGGTTTTGAGAAGGATCCTCTCACTGCTGGGGCAAGCTTGGAAGCAGAGACAGCAGGGAGTCTCGGAGACAAGCCAGGCCATAGACCGCAGAGGCTGGGCTCAGGCACACAGGCGGCAACTGGTGAAAAAGACACCCTCACCCCTGGGTCCTGAGGCACCACTGACTCGAGGCTGCCGATTCAGGAGAAGCTGCACATGTCAACATAAGATACATCTATCCATCGCAAGGTGCACCCCACTCAAGGAACGTAACAACACCGAGGGGAGAATGTGCACGTCGTGGGAGGAGAGGAGAAGAGAAGGAACAAGTGGAAGAGGATTGGAGCTGAGGGGTGCAGGCTTCTGGAATGTTCAACAGGCTTGCCACAAAGGGAAAGGGAAAGGTGAACTCAGAGGCAGTGCCAGGCTCTGGCTGTGGAGGGCCCGGACGACGCCCTCGGCTGTCCTCCCACGGGCAGTGCTCCCTGCGGGCGGCTCTGCAGCTGAGGCCCCCGCGTCTGCTGGCTCCGCTTTGCCCCTCGGGTCAGGGAGTGAAGCGAAGCGAGAGAGAGAAGCCAGGGTCTGATGTGGATGTCCTGGCTGTGCCCTCTCCCTGCCCAGCATGCGTGCCCAGGCCCAGTGGGGCACCTGCCTGGGGCCCTCCACTGAGGCCAGAGAGCTGGCAGGGACCCTCGGGGGCCCAGCAGGAAGGATTCCAGGGGCCAGCTGATCATGGCCTAGCACCTCCCATGGGGTCACCTCTCATCCTCACGTGAAAACTCAGAGTTCAGGTAACTTTGGGTCAAAGGGAAAGAAAAAAAGAATAGCCAAACTCCAAAGTACCAAAGGTGAGCCATGACCTGCGGGCTTCACAGCAGAAGAGGCGGGGACGGCTGGGCGGCCGGCTGCGAGCAGGCGCGCCCCCGCTCCTTCCTCTCCACTTCCCCTGTCCCTCCTCAGGCTAGGAGGCCTGTCCAGGGATCCATGATGCGGCTCACAACCTGCGCCCCCCGTGCCTCCTGTTTGTGGGTCCCAGACAGACAGGCACACAGTCACTCTCCCACAGCATCCGTTGAGCCCCGCCAGGGCCCACGGTGACAGGGGACAGCCAGGAGTTCATACACACAAACATACCAATGGCAGGTGGGAAGCGCTGTGCACCATGGAGAACCAACACAGGAAAGGTGACAGTGACGACTGGGGCCTGGGGGTCAGAGGGAGCCTCGCGGAGGAGGTGGCAGGCGAGCTGAGACCTGAATGGCGGGATGCCCAGCTGGGAGGAGCAGAGCGGCCTCTCACAAAACCCTCCCAGCACTGGTATTTAGCACAGGGGCTCCGGTCCAACCCCAGCCCTGTCCCTGGTGGGTCCCCCACCCCAGCCAGTGGACTGCGTTGGACTGTGCTCTCTGGAGCAAGTCGTAGTCAACAGTGTGCTGTTTCAGACCACAAACACCTCCCCGAGAATTCTGACAGGCCTTTCGCTGCCCCAAGGCCCCCTCCTGAGTTAGCTTCTTGAGGTGACCCGGGAACAGCTTCTCCTCACAAGAAGACTGGAGGCTCAGCAGTGACCCCTCAAGGTCAGCGGCTTCCTGATGCTCCATGAGCCCCAGGGCCAGTGTTAAACCCCAGCCCGGTGAACTTGGCAGACTCACCCCCACCCTGAGGACAGGCGCTGTTCCCACAGGCCCCACCACACAACTGGCATGGCCCCCGCCCGTGCTCCTCAATCCCTTTAAAAGGGAAAAAAAGAATTTGGAGGACCCAGGAGTCGGCACAAACCCTGCCGTCTCCATGGCTGGCCGAGTGGCCCGCAGCTCGGCTTACATAAGACCCTGGTTCGAGCAGGAACAGGGATGGGGCTGTGCCAGCCTGCCAGTCCCCGCGAGCTACTGAGAGCCCTTTATCCCTCAGAGGGCTGGGAAAGGCTCGTGGCCCATCTCTAAGGGACCACGGGACCGGGGGCAGGTGAGCCCGAAACACCATCCACAGCTCGCTTGTCCATAACAAAGAACAATTACCCCTCGTGTTTACGTAACACACGCACACCGCGAGGGTCCCCCAAGGACTTGAAAATAAACCACCCTGGGGAAGCTACACTTTTAGGTAAAATCAACAGAAAAGGGCGTTGCATCACCTCCAGATAAAGTCCCCAGGTGTCCGGGTGGTTACAAAGCCCTGCCCGGCTGGCCTCAGCTCTGATGGGGGACACCCAGCCGACCCTCCAGGGTCAGCGCCTGCTGCTCACTCCCCACCCTGCAAACCCCCTCCTTCAGGCCTCAGCCAGAGGTGAGACCCGGAGGGCAGAGGCTGCAGTCAGCTCATCCCAGCACTCATGGCATAGACACATCTAGAGAAAAACACACGCTGAAACCAACGAACCACTGCATAAGTGACAAACTGGGAAACTGAGAGCAGAGCCCAGGACAGCAGAACCCGCCGGCCACCTATCCAGTGATGGGCGGCGGGCAACTCCCGGCTCAGCACAGCCCAAGTTCGAGGAAAAGTGAGACCACGGGGAAGACGCCAGCAGTCTGGCCAAGGGGCCCTAAGAAGTGGCTTCCCTCGGTCAGGACCGATAAGGATGGGGTCCCTCAACCCAACTCTGAGACACTGGACTCATCCAGGGCCCCCACTCACCCTTGCGCTTCCTGTGAGCCTGACCCCAGGGGGAAGATGCGTCCATTCATCCATTCACTCCACAAGGGGGCAGTGGCGATGCTGGGGAAGCTGCAGGAAAGGACGCAGAGTGCCTGCCCTCACAGAGCTCACCAGCTGACCAGGCAGCCAGACCATCAGGTCCCCAAATGAAAAGGCAGTCACCGCCTGAATCAGGCCGGGCGCTGGGGGATGGGGCGGGGCGTGCTCCAGATGGGACGGTGAGGAAGGCCTCTCTGTGTGACACTGAGGCTGAGCTCTCAAGAACCAGGGGCCAGGCAGGGGGAAAGCAGAGGCAAGAGCACTCCTGGATGAGGGAACAGCATGTGGGCAGGGCAGGGTCGTGGCTGTGGGTGTTGGAGGAGATAAAGACAGAGCATCGTGATGAGGAAAGCAGGGAACAAAGGACACAAGAAGCCTCTGAGGGAGGGTTTGAGCCACTTCCACGTGTGTGGAAGAAGTGCTCTGGCTGCTGCCGGCTGTGGAACAGGGCCAGGAGGGGAGGAACAGAAGTGGACACACTCTGAGCCGGAGGCCCTCTATGAGCACCTGCTTCCTGGCATGATTCTTCATCACAGGAAGTTAAAATCGGGTTCCGAGTGTGCTTTCACTTCGCCACCGATGCCACAGAGAAGGCGAGAGCCGATCATCCCACAGTGTGACTTCAACGTGTGTGACATTGTGTCAGAACTGATCGCTGGCGTCTGGGCTTCTCCCTGCATCTTCTGAGACTCCATCTCCAGGAGCCTGACGGGCCTTCCTCGTTGACAAGCTGTGAGGCCTTCAAAAGGGGCCACAAGCAGACAGCATCCCAGACGGCTTCACTGATGCAGAGCCGTCCTTACCTGCCTAATGACTGGTCCTGTCACCCAACGCTTCTTCGTACCTTGACTGCGGGCCAGGAAGTGCGCTGGGCGCGTCACACTCCCCAGTGGCACTGTGAGACAGGCGTCTTCATCCCGGCTTTGTGGGTGAGAAATACCGAAGCTCAAGCAGGTTAAGCAACCGGCCCAAGGCAGACCTGGCGGCCTCTAAAGGCCACGTCCTTGATGACCACATGCTTCATTCTTTCCTCAGTTTCCACAATCCCCTGGGCCCACCCACAGACTTGGGGTCTAGCAGAATCTGGGCTCTGCCACCCACTCGCTGTGTGACGACGGGCACGTCGCTTCACTTTTCTGTGCCCTAGTTTCCCCATCTGTCAAACAGGGATGAGAAGAACACCTACTGCACAGGTTAATCGTAGGAATTAAATGAGCTAACAGACAAAAAAGCACTTAGTAAGCACGACATTACCAGTGGCTTTACTATTATCACGATGCTCTGCTGTCCCCAGGCATTAAAACATTCTCAGCTGCCACTGTCAGTGTCAGCAAGAGGGTGTTAGGACCGAGCCTGAGCCTCACCAGCCAGCCCAAGGCCTCTGGCCCTCCTCACCCAGCGGCGCCTCACAGGGCAACGGCAGGGGTTCCCGACCAAACGCACCCTTCCCAGAGGCGCAAGTCCCTTCGAAGCGCGGGGCCCACTCAGGGCTAGCAACCCTCCACCCTCCTTTCTCCCCAGGAACCGGTTATTCAAGAGGCTCTGCCGGGCTTGGGGCACCCCTCCGCCGCAGCCCTGCGCCAGCGCGGCTCCAACAGCTCCCCACCCCGCGCCCACCCGGCCCCACCTCCGTCCTGCCTCCCTCGCCTCAGCCCCGCCCCCTCCACCTCAGCCCGGCCTCCTCCACTTAGGCCCCGCCCCCTCCACCTCAGGGGGCCTCCTCCACTTCGGCCCCGCCCCCTGTGCCTTGGCCCCGCCCCCTCCACCTCAGCCCGGACTCCTCCACTTCTGCCCCGCCCCCTCCACCTCAGCCAGGCCTCCTCCACTTCGGCCCCGCCCCCTCTGCCTTGGCCCCGCCCCCTCCACCTCAACCCAGCCTCCTCCGCTTCGGCCCCGCCCCCTCTGCCTCGGCCCCGCCCCCTCTGCCTCAGCCAGGCCTCCTCCACTTCGGCCCCGCCCCCTCAGCCTCGGCCCCGCCCCCTCCACCTCAACCCAGCCTCCTCCGCTTCGGCCCCGCCCCCTCTGCCTCGGCCCCGCCCCCTCTGCCTCAGCCGGCCCCATCCACCTCAGCCCCACCCCCTCCACCTCGGCCCCGCCTCCTCACCTCGGCCTCAGCCCCGCCCCCTCACCTGGGCACCAGGACAAGCAGCTCAGCAGAAGGGGTTAAATGCTAGCTGCTGTGCGGTGCCTGGCTCGGAGCTGAGTGCATTCCAGTCTCTGCTCATCTAACGCTCAGCAGAGCCACGCCTTGACGCGATAACTCTGTGAGGTAGGGACCAATATCCCTACCAGTCAGGGGCGGGGCCTGACCGGAGCAGTTGCCCCTTTCCAGAGTGTCAACACCTTGGCATAGCCGATTTCAAGCTCAACCTTATGTCCCCGAACGCAGAGTTGGGAAGGTCTGTGCAATCAGCGCCCACACAAGCCAGCCCTGGCACACCCCTGACCCCCATTTTATGGACGAGAAGCCAGGCTTGGAGAGGTTACAGAGCCTGCCCAAAGGCTCCACACTTTTACCAGGCAGTTAAGGATTTGAACCCAACTCTGACCCAAAGCCTGTGGGCTTTGCTGTCTCCCCAGGCAAGATTGTCCAACCTAAAGGGACTGGCTGTGTGGCCCTGGGAAAGGCCCTCCTCTCGGGGTGTCAGGCCCCTCATGTGCAGAGTGCAGAAGTCAAACCAGAAGAGTTCTACAGCTCATCCAGCCCCGGAGTTCTGAGAATCTGCGGGCCACAGCAAAAGAGAGGCTGAAGTATGGAGCTACACCAGGACCCGCAGTGGGAGGCAGAGGGAGGGGCTCACCAGGAGAACCTGCCAGTTTGAATCAGAGCACAAAGCCTGCAGGAAGTTGGCAGGCCTGAGGACCCCCCGCAGGCTCTTGGCCTGAGGTGCCAGCACAAGCAAGGTCTTCGTAAAGCTCACCACGCTGTCAAGGCTCCCCAGTCCCAGTCGAGCTCTCACAACTCTGCGCGGCGGTCCAGCCAACGTAGGGCAGAGGGAGACGCTCTGCTGGCAGTCCACACAGCCCACGGAGCGCCTCCCACTCTCCCTCCAAGGATGCCATGTTCTTGGAACAGCGCAGCGGCCAGCAGCTCGGCCACCAGCTGCCTCAGGGCAGCATCAGTAGGGAATCAGCTGCAGGGACAGAAACGGGAGACGGGCAAGCCGGGGACCAAGGCTCTGTGACGCTAAGCAACTTAATTTACTTCTCTGAGCCTCAGTTTCCCTATCTGTAAAGTAGAAGTAATACTCTGCCCACCTGTTCAGGTGCTCACGAGGCTCAATAACCACTAGGCACCACCAGCATCATTGTGCTCACATCGTGTGGCTCTGGCTGCCGTCTCCATCACAAGGTGACCTTGGGCCAGTGCCTTCACCTTTCTGAGCCTCGGATTCTTATCCACAAAATGGAGGGACAAACACTACCCACCTTTCAGGGCTTTTAGAAGGACACAATAAATGTGAACTGTCCCTACTTTGATTATTACCCAGCAACAAAGGGAGAGCCCAAGATAGCCAGCGCTGATGGCCTAGTGGTTAAAGTTCGGCGCTCTCACTGCTTCGGCAGCCTGGGTTTCATGTCCCGGCTGCGGAACACCACCACCCGTCAGTTGCCATGATGTGGTGGTGGCTCACATAGAAGAACTGGAAGGCCTACAACTAGATAGACAACCATGCACTGGGGCTTTAGGGAGGGAAAAAAAAAAAGAGGAAAACTAGCAATAGATGTTAGCTCAAGGCAAATCTTTCCCTGCAAAAAAACAAAAGCCAGTTGGTTTCCTGGAACTTCTTTCCTCCTAGACTTAAAGGGAAAAAAAAGAGAGAGCCCAGGAAGAGGTCACAACCGAGGTCCCATCCTGTCTGCAAATGCAAAATCAATCCCAAAAGCATCTTCGGAAGGCCTGTTCCCCGCAGGGGCAGAGGGCAGGGGAGTGAAGAGCTCGCGCAGTCTCCACCTTAGAACACCGCCCCTTCCCACGAACAGGCCCCTGCTTAACAGGCAAAAGTGAGAGACCCACACATTACAACAGGGCTGGTGGCCAGGAAGACCCTCAGTATCCTTCACCTTCTAGTTCAAAAGATCACACGAATTCAGAAGACAAAAGTACAGGAAATAGGAGACACCTAGGACCCCGCCTCCCAGGTTTAACAGATATTTACATTTTACTCTTCATTAGATTCCTTTTTTTAATATTGGCCTTTGCTGTCACAATTAAATGGGTTTCGCTCCAAGGAGCAGCCACAGACAGGCTCAGAGAGGCTGAGTAACCTGCCCAGAGTCACCCAATGAGTGAGTGGCAGAGCCAGGACTCAGCCCAGGCCTGGCCAAAGCCCACACACCCGTGACACGAAGACACGTGAGTCTACTTTCTCCTTAATTTTCACCTTCCAACCCAGTTTCCTGGCTCTAAACAATTGCCTCTTGATCTGAATTCTCCTTCCAGAACTGTTACATATGTATTACTGTGGGGGAAACTGAAGCAAACCTTGTTTGTGGCAAGGTTCTGTGTTGGTCTAGGACTGTTCCCAAGACAGGCAATGATAGAGTGGCCCTGTAGGGGGAATGGAAGATCCTAAATGAAGGTAGTGGGGACTCCAAGAAGATGAGGCCTCCTCGCCTCTGAGTACCTGGCTGCAGGAAATGCACAGGGACCTGGGCTCAAGGAGGCCGAGAGGGACCGACCTTCCCAGGAATTAACAGGCTCATTTACAAGATGTAGTTGCTGCTTTTCCAGTTGCTAAAGGATCATTACTTTGACCTCACATCTGCAAAGGCAAAAAGAGCAAGAGAAAAAAAATCCTGTAGGCCAGGATAAGCCATCCTCTGACGATCCAAGGCCTGTTCCATCATTCCAAGAAGCCGGCTTCAGGCACAGCCCAAGGTGGCTGATTCATCTCAATTAGGCTACTCAAAGGACAACTTTTCCTTTGAGATCACAGAAAGGAGACTGGCAGTGACAGCAAACTGCTATCAAAACAACAAACCTCCCTCCCGCTGGAATCCTACCCACCATAACATCAGCCCTCATTACTTCGCTGTAATGTGTGTGACACTTCGCTCAGTGTGTGACACTGAGCGAGCCCTGCACCTTTCTGAACATCATTTCTATCACTTGTAAATTGCAATTCCTAATCTCCGAGGCTCTGCCAGAGCCACAAAGGTCTACTGAGGGAGGCTAATCTCTCAGGGGACTGGGGGTCACTTGGGGGTGGAAAGACAGACTTAGTCCCAATAGAAATGTATTCTTTGATGTGGATAATTGAAACCTTTTCTCAAACTGTTTGTTAAACGTGAGTGAAAGCATGTCTGGCATTTTTATTGATCTGCAACAAACATTTGGAGTCAAATGAATGTGCGTGCCATGCAAGCTGGGCTGGGAGAGCACTGCTCCTCTCAGACAGGAGCTCTGCAGCTAGCACCTCCGTGGGCACTTGGCCAACGTTAGCAGAGAATGAAAGCGGAGAACAGAGTAAATTACAGTTTACTTGTTTTCTCCAAGGTCACCGTGAACACGGAGTCTGAAGCTCTCCTTCCTCCTGGGAGGGAAAGCTTTGAGTGCGGCAGAGCACGTCCTCCAGTCCAGGCCAAGGGCCCCAGGCTGTGCCCGGCTTCAGGAACAAAAGTGCACACCCCAGGGATCCTCAGAGGCCTAATTTATCTGCCCGCTAACTAGCAAAAGTAAACTAACTCCATTTTGCAAAATGCCATGTGGACCCTCCATCCCGCATCTTTCAAACTGAATGCGGCTTTTTCTCCAGGGTCACACAAGGGGTTTAAGAGGGAAAACTCTGTGAGAAGAGCTTCGTTCTATAATCATAAAGTTGAATAGGGCATGAGAGATCACTGACTCCTACCTCCTCATTCTTGGGACCACGTCAAAAATGACCAAGGACTTCTGAGTTAAAGGCTTCAAAAGATTCGGGGCAAACTGCCAAAAATAATAATAATAAAGCGGGCAGAAGTAGGGGTATTCAACTTGTGAATAAAAAGAATTGTCTCCGTTCACTCATATGAGGTACCTAATGTAGCCAGGTTCACAGAGACAGAAAGTAGAATGGTGGCTGCAGAGGGGGAATGGGGAGTTAGTGTTTAATGGAGACAGAGTTTCATTCTGGCAGGATCAAAAAAAAGAGTTCTGGAGACAGATGGTGGTGCTGTTGCCCAACAATGAGAATGTACTTACTGCCCCTGAACCGTACACTCAAGAATGGTTAAAGGGGGCCGGCCCAGTGGCGCAGCGGTTAAGCTCACACGTTCCGCTTCTGGGTGGCCCGGGGTTCACCGGTTCGGATCCCAGGTGCGGACACGGCACCGCTTGGCAAGCCATGCTGTGGTAGGTGTCCCACATATAAAGTAGAGGAAGATGGGCACGATGTTAGCTCAGGGCCAGTCTTCCTCAGCAAAAAGAGGAGGATTGGCAGCAGTTAGCTCAGGGCTAATCTTACTCAAAAAAAAAAAGGATGGTTAAGATGGTAAATTTTATGTGTACTTTATCACAGTTTTAAAAATTGGGGAAGGAAAAAAAAGCAAGAAATCTCTGGACCTGCTAATTTTCATTTGGGGACCAGCATGGGGACCACCAGCACACCTGAGGGGCAGGCAACTCGGACTCTGGAGTCCTGAGTTTCTCTGTTCTGCATTTACTAGCTGGGGGCCTTTGGACAAGTCACTTGACATCTCCGAGACAGTTTCTTCAACTACAAAAAGGAGAAGAATAACGATAGTTTCCTCCCTCCTAGAGCCGTGACAGAATCTCCCTAGCGCAGGAGTGAGCAGTCGCTAAGTTATTATTACTAACTTTAATAAATTAGTTTATCGTTTAATGTTACTTAAAAGCCAGCAATAATTAAATGATAAGCGCCTCAGAAGACTTCGTTCTAAGGGGAAAAAAAGGCCGAAGAGAGGAGTCAGGAGACTTCGGCCTGGAGAGTGGCTGTGGACTTGAGCTTCCTCCCCGGCGACACGCAGTGGCTGGCTGAGATGATCTCTTGCATCACCAGAAAGCAAGGTCGGTTCTGCACCTCCCTCACCGCCCAAGCCTCTCAGGGACGTCCCGGGAGAGGGAAGAGGTCCAAAGGTCGCGCCAGAAGGCTGACCGCACAGCCCCTTCCCAAGGCCGAGGGGGCGGCAGGGCGCAAGGTTTGCGCAAGACACCCTCGGATCGGGGGCAGGGGTTCCGCACCCTCGCTCCTCCCCTGCCAAAGTGTACAACCCAGCCCTATGGGGAGGCTGCAAGGAACCTGCAAGCTTCCCAGGTCCTGCGGAGACCCCAAGAAAAGGTACCCCCAAAACACCCTCTGCTGCAAAATTAGAAATACCTCCCTCGCACATGCGCACTGCGACTCACTAGCGGCCCAGGAACCCAACGCGCGCGCACTGCGCCTGCGTCGCCCGGCTCTTCCCTTCGGGGCACAGGACAAGAAAAGGGGGGGTCCCGTGGTTCCGCCAAAAACAAAAAAAAGAATGGCTCTGCGTCGGCCCCTCGGTCTCCGTTTCCTCGACTCCTACCTCGTAGTGCTTCATGGCTCCGTCAAACAGCGGCCACGGCTCCTGCTGCCGACCTGCGCGCAACAAGGCACCAAAGACCCTCCAGCGCTCGCGACGGCCGCGCGAGACTACCCGCGGCTCCACGCCTGCCCCGCCCCTCCCTGCCGCGCTCGCCCACCAGCGAATCAGCAGGCGCGGCGCCTACCTTCGCCCCGCCCCGCGGGGCAGTCTGAGCAAGGACTAGCCGCTCTCATCACGGGCCTGGCCAATCAGCTCGGGGGATCCACGCAGGGGGCGGAGTGCGGGCAGAAGGAGCTCGGCCACCCACCAATCAGAAATGGGCCTGCGAGCCGCGCGCCCCATGCCCCGCCCTTGGCGGCGTCGCTGTGGAAACCGAAGGAAGCGACGGTTACAGCAAAGCGCGGGGCGGGAGCCGGGAACTGAGCGACAGGCCGGGCAGCGCCGCATGGCGGGCGGCGCGGCGGGCTGAATTCCGAGGTGGTCGCCCTGAGACCCCGGGGAGCAGCGGGACGGGGCAGGGCTGGGGCCGTGGGCCGGGCCGCCTGCAAGGAGAGGCCTCTCCGGTGAGGGGACCCCTGTCCGTCATGAATAGGAGGGAAGCGGGGTAAATGGCTGTCGAAAAGCCCGCTAGGACCCGACCGGCCACCGGAGCCCTGGCCCCGTTCTGGGCATGTCCTCGCCGCCCGAGTCCGTGCAAGCCCCGCCTCACCCGGCCCGGCCCTCCGGGCAGGGAGCCCACGTGTGTCTCCACCTGCGCTGTCCAGTGTGGTCACCGCTGGCCACATCTGGCTAGTGAGCCCTTGAAAGGTGGCTGGTCCAAACTGAGATGTGCTGTCAGTGTAAATACACACCGATTCCAAAGACGTAGTAGCAAAAGGAGACTGTAAAAAGAATCTCATTAATAACCTTTTATGTTGATTATACATGGAAATGGTAATATTTTGGATATGTTGAATTAAAATACATTATTAAAATTAAGTTCCCCTGTTTCTTGTTGTGTGTGTGAGGCCAATTGGCCCTGAGCTAACATCTGTGCCAGTCTTCCTCTATTTTGTACATGGGTCGCCACCACAGCGTGGCTTGATGAGTGGTGTGTAGGTCCACGCCTGGGATCGGAACCCACAAACCCTAGGCCACCAAAGTGGAGCCTGCAAACTTAACCACTGCCACCGAGCCAGCCCCTCTTTCTACTTTTTTAATGAGCTATTGGCACATTGAAAATCACAGGCACGGCCTGCATTTGTGGCTGCCCATTGTGCTTCTCATACTGGCTCTACTGGACGGTGCTGGTCTAGGGTCATGCCAGGCTTTCACTCCCTTGATTGTTTGTCTTGGGGAGAGTAAGGGGGGGCGAGGGGGCCACTGAACACACACACACACACACACACACACACGGACTCATGCACACCCTCAAGATTTTGGGACAGGCTTAGGAGTGGGCAGCACCTGGCACACTCCTCTAGCTTCTCTCCTTTCTCCTGGTTGCAGACCCTCCCTGCCCTGGAGACTTCATCTACTATTTACCCTCCGGAACTCAGAGGCCTGGCCTCGGGGACATGGTGAAATGTCCTCAAAAGTAGATCACTGATTCACAGGGGAGCAGGGTGGGGCAAGGTGAGTCAGTGCCTAGCACTTAGTCATTCAGGTTCTGGAAACTTCTGAAGCTACAGCTTTGCGGACTCCTACTTCCAAGCAAAGGAAGTCAAGGCTGTGGTCTTCAGAGACTCGCTATCTTTCTCACCAGGCTTATCTGGGCAAAACAGATGAAAACAAAGGCATTTTATAACTGTGCTTTCAAAAGCACACATCTTCCTTGTTGGCAGTTGTGGGCTCACAGTGTCTTGAGAGCCTTTGTGTCCTGACAGGCCGCATCCCCCACCGTCATTGAGGAGGACAAGGGGAGTACTCACTCAGAGGCTGCAAGTTAAAATCCTACCAGATTGAGGTACTTGAGGTATCTAATTGTGAGGTGCTGAAGGAGCAGGGTTGAGCCCCCAAAATCTAGCCATGTTTTGCTACTTTGCCAGTTCTGCCAATTTGAGCTTCTCCAGTGTGGCCTGAGTGGGTGTGTCTTTGGATCACTGGGTCTCAGATTGGGGGGAACCAGCAGGCACTTGGACATCAAAGATCTGGTGTGTTTGGTGTGTCCGCCTCACAGGCTCCTTTTGTATCGCCCACATTTAAGGTAGGAGCTCGGTTTTCCCGGAACCTGGCTTGACTTGTTTTTGGTGTGTGGTTGTGATCGAGCTAGTTCAGAGCAGTGTGGGGGAAGGCGAAGCCAAGAGCAGGCAAGACTGGGCTGGTCAGCAACTTTCCGCTGTGTCAGGAGCCCCAGAGAGAGGTTTCCCAAGCCCTATCCTGTCTTGACTTTCCTTATTTTGTTTTAATTCCATGGATGTTTATTTTTTCTTTCTTTGTATTTTTATTGAGTTATAATTTACATAGAGTAAAATTCACCTTTTTCTAGTGTACAGTGCTGAATACATACTGTCGTGTAACCACCGCCACAGGCAAGCTATAGAACATTTCCGTCATCCAAACAAATTCCCCTGTGCCCCTCAGCAGCAGACGGCAGCCCCTGGCCACCACTGCTCCACTTTCTGCACCGATACTTTTGCATTTTCCAGAAAGTCCTATAAAACGAAATCACACAGTAAAGAGCCTTTGAGTCTGGCTTCTTTCGCTAACATAATGCACTTGAGGTTCACGTATGTTGTTTCCTCTATCTGTAGCTCATTCCCTTTTGATGGCTGAATAGTGTTCCATCACAGGGCTGCATCACAGCCTGTCCATTTGCCCCGTGAACGTTTGACTGGCTGTTGGTAATTACAGATAAAGCCTCGACAAACGTTCACTCTTGGGTTTTTACATGAACATGGGTTTTTATTTCACATGAGTATCCTACCAGGGGTGGGATCGCTGGCTCATCTGGCTGTAGTGCTTTTGAAGCTCTTTTTGATGAAGAGAAGAAGAGTTGAAAAGGGTGTGATGCATTTTTTTTAACTAAGGCTTTAGCGTTATCTGAATCACGTCTTACGCAAGCTGAGTGCTTACCATAAGTGTGCTAAAGACCTTACACTTTAGCATTGTACTCACTGAGTGATCTCAGGCGAGTCACATGACCTCTCAGAACCTCAGTTTCCCCACCTGTAAAGTGGAGGTGACAGTGGGCCAATTTCATAGGATTATTGCGAAGATTAAATGAGTTAATACACATGGAGTGCTTGGAAATGGCTTGGCACACAGCAGGGCCTCATCGGTGTTGGCTGTTGTTGTAATGTTCATTTCCTGGCCCCTGTCGATTTCATCTGTGTAGCAACCCTGGGAGGTAAGATCTCCTCGGGTCTCCACTTTATGGAGGACATGCCCAGTGCTCTGAGAAATCAAGCGAGTTGTGCAAGATCACGCAGACAGTAAACGAGCAAGCAGTGGGTCTGGATTCCAGCTGCTGCCAATGGACTCCAGCCTCGCCTGCTTGGTTCCTGTGTCAGCCGGGGTTCCAGCAAACACACAGCACCAGTAGGATGTGTGTGCTAGTGAGTGTGCGTGGGTTAGGAGGTTTGTTTCAAGGTGCTGGCTTGCGCGATCGTGGGGCTGGCTCGGCAGATCAGAAACCTGCAGGGCGGCCCACAGGCTGGAGGCTCTTGCCAGGAGCTGAGGCTTCTTCCTCAGGGAACCTCAGTGTTTGCTTTTCAGGCCTGTCACTTGATTGGACGAGGCCCACCCACATTATGGAGGGTCACCTCCTGTACTCAAAGCCAACGACTGTAGGTGTTGACTACATCTACCAAATATCTTCACAGCAGCACTTAGGTTAGTGTTTAACAGAACCACTGGGTGTTATAGCCCAGCCAAGCTGATGCATGATATAAACATCACATCTTCTCCGACTCGGGGCTCAAGACTTGCTGAGGTTTCTGCCGAAGCCACTTTTCCAGTAACAATCCGAAGCACCCAGTGAGGGTCCAGATCAAGGAAGCGTAGCCTTATAGGGAGGTGTCTGGTGTTGCTTTTTGGGGGGTGCTGGGGGATGGTTAAATAGTTAAAACTTCCTGAACATGACCCAGGCTTGCTCAAGGAATGGTGTGGAGTCCTCATGGAGTTCCCCCCCATGAGGTTGCCCCCAGACAACCAAGGGCTCCCAGAGCCATGGGAAGACTTTGGAGGCTGCCACATTTATAATTCTAAATTAACTTTAGAGTATAAAATACTAGTGCCTAAGGGTGAAGAAGTACACCAGCTCTGAGATTTTCCCCATGATGATGACTCTCCCGCTATGTATTTAAGTTTTTTTTTCTTTTTGATGAGGAAGATTGGCCCTGAGCTAAGACCTACGCCAGTCTTCCTCTATCTTGTATGTGGGTCGCTGCCACAGTGTGGCCATCGACAAGTAGCATAGGTCTGCACCCAGGATCTGAACCCATGAACCCCGACTGCCGAAGCAGAGCGTGCCAAACTTAACTACTAGACCACCGGGCTGGCCCCTCTATTTATGTAACTTTTTAAAAATTGAATTCTCTTCCTCCCTGGCTGGTTCAGGCCCCCTGCTGTGCAGTGCCTGGGACTCCCTGCCCAGACCCATCCTCCCAGGTCGGCCAGTGTGTGTCCTGGTTCAGAGTCCTTGCTGATACGGTTTCCCTGGCGTCAGCGAGTGGCCAGCAGGGGAAGGCCACAGTCTTCTTTCTCAGGAGTCCCAGCCGGCACCAGGGCAGCGGTCACCAGAAGCTATGGTGCAGGGGTGAGCCCGGTGGTGCAGCGGTTAAGTTTGCACATTCTGCTTTGGCAGCCTGGGGATCGCCGGTTTGGATCCCAGGTGCGGATATGGCACCGCTTGGCAAGCCATGCTGTGGTAGGCGTCCCACATATAAAGTAGAGGAAGATGGGCACAGATGTTAGCTCAGGGCCAGTCTTCCCCAGCAAAAAGAGAAGGACTGGCAGCAGATGTTAGCTCAGGGCTCATCTTCCTCAAAAAAATAAGAAGCCATAGTGCAGTGGCGCTGCCTGGAGGGGGTGGCTCAACAGCCCACCACTCATGACAGTTGGTCACCCCTGTGGCAGCGCTCCCTCTGGGCCAGGCCTGTCCTGGGTACTCCACCAATGCTGATTCACATCAGCTTCAAAGCCCTGTGAGCGGGTACTACTGCTGCCCGCCCTGTACAGGTGCGGACGCTGGGGCCCAGCCCGAGGTCACACAGCCAGCAAGAGCAAGAACTCGGCAGGGAGCCCCGACCTCCCAAGCAGTTCCTCCAGGAAGCTCGCCCCTCGGCCGCCTCCCCGCCTCCCCATTCCCCGTGCCCTGCTAGGCGCTGCCCCTGCCTGAGCCCCCTCACCCGACCGCCAGCCTTGTCCTGGACCACAGGCACCCCAGACCCTCAGAGCCAAACAGATCATGTCACCCACAGGCGAGGCAACAGAGGCCCCGAGAGGTGTTTGACACCCATGTCCCCCAAATCATAAAGGTACTAGGAGAGGAAGAGAAGAAGCCTACTAAAAACAACCAGAAATATTCGCGAAGCGTTCACTGCGACTGGGCGCCAGATGCTACTCCAGGCACTGGGGACCCAGCACTGACAGCACCCAGGCCCCGCCCCGGTGGGCCCACAAGCTGGGAGGGAGGTGTCACTTGGCATGAACGCCAAGGAACAGGATCGTTTCAGCTTCCAGCGACCGCTGTACCGGAGAAAGCAGCAAAGCGGCAGGCGTGAAGAGCGGGGCCGGGAAGGCGTCTCCGGGCCGGGTCCTCGGCGCGCCGGCGGGGCCCTGTATGGTGAGGGCAGGGGCAGGCCGGGAGCTCCCAGCCGCATCCCCCACACCGGAAGAAGACGGAACGAGGAAGCGGGCAGGGCGGGGCTAGGCGGCTGGCCAGAGTGGGCCGCCGGGACCCACAGGAGGGGAGACCTGTCGGCGGCCCTACGGACGCGGGGGCGTTCCCGCGGCGCGCGTCCTCCTGCAGGAACCCCCGCGGGGGCGGGGCGCGCGGCGGGCCGGGTATTCCGGGCCAGGAAGCAAGATCGCGATTGGCTCCCGGCGGGGGTGGGCGGGGCCTCCGCAGCCTGGTGCGCACACCGCCGGGAGGCGTTGCCGGGGGCGGGGCGGGGGGCGGGGCAGCGCGCGGGCGGCCGTTGGCGGCGCGGCCCCGCCCCGGATGCCGCGCGTCGCGGCCGGGGCGGCGGCGATTGGTGGGTGCGGCGCGGGGGCGGAGCGGAAGGTTCTGGAGGGGGCCGGCGGGCTCTGGAAGCTTCCGCCAGACGGGTATATAGAGTCGGGCGGGCGGCGGCGGGGCGGCGGCCGCGGGCCATGGGTAAGGACTACTATCAGACGCTGGGCCTGGCCCGCGGCGCGTCGGACGAGGAGATCAAGCGGGCCTACCGCCGTCAGGCGCTGCGCTACCACCCCGACAAGAACAAGGAACCGGGCGCCGAGGAGCGCTTCAAGGAGGTGGCCGAGGCCTACGACGTGCTCAGTGACCCGCGCAAGCGCGACATTTTCGACCGCTTCGGCGAGGAGGGTGCGTGCGCAGCCGCCGCCGGTTGACGCGGGGCAGGGCGGCCCGGCCCGGCCCGGCCGGCGCGCGGTGGAGGGGGGGGGGCCCGGCCGCGGCTGCGGAAGCTCCCGGGGCGGGGCTCGCGGGGCGGGGACTCACCGGGCGGGGGCGGGGCTGCGGGCCGGGTGGGGGTCGCGCGGGCGGGGGGACGCGGGGACGTGGTCAGGTCGGCGGTCTCCGCTTGCACTCCCAGCGCCGTCCCGTCCCTGGGGTCGCCGAGGGGCGTGCTGTCCCGGAGGCGCCCGGCCTCCTGCGATCGCGGGCGCGGGGGGCGCGGGGCGCGGGGCCTGGGGCCCGGGGAGGCCAGGCCGGCGGCTCACGGCGCCGTCCCCGCCTCCAGGCCTGAAGGGCGGCGGCCCCAGCGGCGGGGGCGGCGGCGGCGCGAACGGCGCGTCCTTCAGCTACACGTTCCATGGGGACCCGCACGCCATGTTCGCCGAGTTCTTCGGCGGCCGAAACCCGTTCGACACGTTCTTCGGGCAGCGCAACGGCGAGGAGGGCATGGACGTGGACGACCCGCTCTTCCCCGGCTTCCCCATGGGCGTAGGCGGCTTCCCCACCGTGAACTTCGGCCGCCCCCGGCCCGCCCCGGAGCCCGCGCGCAGGAAGCAGGACCCGCCGGTCACGCACGACCTGCGCGTGTCGCTGGAGGAGATCTACAGTGGCTGCACCAAGAAGATGAAAATCTCGCACAAGCGGCTCGGCCCCGACGGCAAGAGCGTGCGCAACGAGGACAAGATCCTCACCATCGAGGTGAAGCGCGGCTGGAAGGAGGGCACCAAGATCACCTTCCCCAAGGAGGGCGACCAGACCTCCAGCAACATTCCTGCCGACATTGTCTTCGTGCTCAAGGACAAGCCACACAATGTTTTCAAGAGGGACGGCTCTGACGTCATTTACCCGGCTCGGATCTCTCTTCGGGAGGTAGGCGCGGGCGCTGGGGAGGCGGGCCAGGGGGCGGGCCGGGGTCTCCCGGGCACGTGTCGGGGCGCTGGGCGTGGACCTGGGGGCGGGCCTGGGTTGTCTGCGTCTGTCGTCTGCCTGACGCTGTTCGTCCTTTTAGGCTCTTTGCGGCTGCACGGTGAATGTGCCCACCCTGGACGGCAGGACCATCCCGGTCGTGTTCAAAGACGTCATCCGGCCCGGCATGCGACGTAAGGTCCCCGGAGAAGGCCTCCCGCTGCCCAAGACGCCCGACAAACGCGGAGATCTCGTCATCGAGTTCGAGGTGGTGTTCCCCGAGAGAATCCCGCAGACGTCGAGAACCGTGCTGGAGCAGGTGCTGCCGGTCTAGCCCCAGGTCCCGGCGCGGAGCTCATGGATTTGCGGACGGTGGCCCCGTGTGAGGGCGGGAGGGCCCGGGGAGGGCTCCCGCGCTGCTGAATGTTCCCACAGAATATATTATAATCTTTCAAAGTCGAGCGCCAGACTTAAGTGGTTCTTCCAGCTGTAGGGCAGCCGGTGGTGGGGATGGCAGTGAAGACCCTGCAGTCTGTCCCGCCGGGTCCTGAGCCGCCTCCTCCAGGCTCTCCCAGGGGCCAGAGGCAGACCGGCCGCTGGACTCGATCCCTCTGCGGTCCTTTGCTTGCGGCCCTCCGGGGGCGTCCACCTGCCGTCTCTGTCACCAGACCCGCCGGCTCCTCGGCTTCTGCGGTGGGATCGGTGCGTTTGGTTCTGTTTGTTCCCCCGTCTTGCTCATGCACTGAAGAATGTCGTCTCCTGTTTTGTCGTCTCGAGTTGGGAAACCTCGAGTGTGCGCAGAGCTGCCTGCCCGGCGCCGCCCGCGAGCAATACCTCCATCCCTGCCGGCCCCAGGCTGGGTGCGCTCAGGGTCCCGCCCTTCTCCTGGCGATGAGGCGGTGAGGCATGCCCGGGGCTCAGCAGTGGCCCCGGGATTTTCTCTAGTGGACTTTGGACTCATTCAGAGGGATCTGATCCTTTTGAATTTGGCACAGCCCTAAATATCCCTTTTGATAAAAGGGTCTTTGCTCCTGATTACAGGAGCACCGTAGAATGTCTGTAAATATGTTTTTATAATTCTGTGTAAAATTGGTGTGCACTTAACAGAAACCAGTCCCGGTAGCTGCTTCTTGCATAGGGCCGTGATGGAGTCCGGAAGGAACGGGGGGGGGGGGGGGGGGTGCGCCTGTGCCCTGCAGGCTGGTCTGGTGCTCAGACCTTGAGATTCGTTGTAAGTTGCCACTGCCAACGTGAGCGCGAAGCGTGTGACTTGTCAATGTGCAGCGCCGCAGCATTAAAGACTGATGCCAAACCTCGGGCCGGCGGTCCTGCGACTCTGTTTGAGGGCTCTGCTGGCGGGGCGGGGTGTCAGCGGCGGGCGGCGGGGCTGCCTTCCTGAGTGGGGGTGGGCTGGAGAGGCCCTTGTAGTCAGCCGGTCTATTGTGGAGGTCAAGGCCGGAGTTCAAGCAGTTCCCCTGCCGCCTCCCAGGGCCTGTCGCTGGGCGCGGGGCGCACGGTCTGCCCTGTCCCCCGCTGCCCCCTCCTTGCTGGAACAGGCTGGTGTCAGGCAGGCTGGCCGAGCGGGACTGGGATTCCTGCCCGGGGCCTCGCCCAGGGTAAGGCCCATTTCCTGCTCCTGCTCTGTGTGCAGCCGCAGGAGCTTTTTACTTTGTAGGTTTTTTTAAGGAACTGGTTTTATTATAAAGTGAGTAATTACACGGTTTGAAAACAATGTATTGCTGCTTAGCTACAAAAAGTCTTCGAGTAAAAACTTCAGTAACACCATATTTAAGGTCAACCTAGGAGTGGCTTTCCCTTCCCACTGAAACCATGTAACCGGTGTCCCGGAGTTTTCTGCCCTAACGGGAATGTTCTCTGTTTTTAAAATGGAAACTGTTTTAGAGTCAAATAAAACTAAAAACTTGGTTACTTGGTCATTCCAGCCACATTTCAAGTGCTCAGCAGCTACATGTGGCTAGTGGCAAAGAGTGGACAGTGCAGTTTAAGCCATGGCTTCTCCCCCAAATGTAAGACCCGAGTCTCCTTAGAAGAGCAGCCTCAAGGGGCCGGCCCGGTGGTGCAGTGGTTAAGTGCGCACCTTCCGCTTCAGCGGCCCAGGGTTCCCTGGTTGGGACATGGCACCGCTTGTCAAGCCATGCTGTGGCAGGCGTCCCACATAGAAAATAGAGAAAGATGGGCACGGATGTTAGCTCAGAGCCAGTCTTCCTCAGCAAAAAGAGGAGGATTGGCGGCAGATGTTAGCTCAGAGCTAATCGTCCTCAAAAAAAAAAATTTCCTTCCAATGAGGGATGTCATGGGCGAAGCCAATTGTCACACAACAGATAGGAGAATGTTTCGTTGTGTAACCTGTGTCTACTTCTCGGGGTCATTAGAGTTAAATGGCCTGGCTCATGGCAAGCTCTGTTTAAGCACTGTCGCCATCCCAGCCCCATCCAGCAGAACTATGCACATGCACGCGCAACTTTGAATTTTCTCATAGTCACATTCAAATAATAAAAAGGTGAAATTAATTTGAATACACTTTATTTAGCCCAGTACATCAACATTACTATTACTATGACATGGAATCAGTATAAAATGAGTTAACAAGATGTGATATACCCTTCTGTTTGTACTAAGTCTTAGAAAGCCGGTGTGCTTTCCACTGACGGGACAGCTCAGTTTGCATTAGCCACACTTCAAGTGCTCAGGAGCCATGTGTGGAGAGTGGAGAGTTCACGTTGGATCAGATGGGACAGTGCAGATCTAGAGTCTATGAGGAACACGTGCAAATCAACAAGAACAAGACAGCAACCCCCAGCGAGACATAGGCAGAGTCTGAACGGGCGTTTACGGAAGAGGAAGACCCGCAGGCCATCAAGCCAAGGAAGAGATGCACAAAGTGATTAGAAATCAGAGAAACGTAAAGTAAAGCAATAGGATGTCACTTGACAGTGAGTCAGAGTGGCAAAAATTAGAAGCTGGATAATACCAGTGGCTGGCGGAGATATGGGGACATGGGACTCTCCCCTACTGTCAGTGGGTGTGATGGGGGCAGCTGCTCTGGGGGCCACGTAGTAGTTGAGTTCGCCCTGTGCCCCAGCACCTCTGCAGCCAGGTCTCTCTTCTGCGGAGGCTCTCCCCAGGTCCCTAAGGGGGCATATCCGTGGCTGTTCACTGTGGTGTGGTAAGCTGGAGGCTGCCTGGTGTCCGTCCCTGGGCAACAGAGGACTCAGACGGAAGGGGTGCATTCTGTGGGGCACCAAGGCTCAGTTAGAAGAAAACAGATTCAAGACATTAGCAATACAGATGGATCTTCACTTCCTAGTGTGAAACGAGTAAACAAGCAATACAGTGCTGAGTGTGAAAAAAGTAAGAGACCAAATACAACATAACACACACATAAAACAATGCACATTTTCAGAGAAAGACACAAACTGGTGCATATTAAACCCACTGGAGGGCTGCCTCTAGGGATGGGAGGGAAAAGGGGGTATTTCATTCCAATGTCTATACTGCAATTTTCAAAGCTGTAGGAAACTTACAAGAATAGTGAAATGAACACCCAGATGCCTCTCTCCTGGGTTCAGTGGCAATTGTTATTATTCTGCCCTGTTTGCTCTCTTTCCATCTCCCTATATACTAATACTAATGTATACCACATTTCAATATAGTATATAAAATGCTGCATACATATATCATTTTTTTCTGAGCCATTTGACAGTCGCAGGCCTTATAAACTTAGCACCAAAGAATTCAGCGTGTGTCTCTTAAGAACAAGAACATCCTCTGGTCTCACCACAGTACAGCGCTCACACTCAGAGAGTTTGACATGGCTATGATGTCATTGTATAATATCCACTCCACATTCACATATCCCCGATTTGCCCAAGAATATCCTTCATAGACTGTTCTATCTTTTTTTGAAATTTTTATCGAGGATCCAATCAAGGATCATACATTGATTTTGGTTGTCATCTCTCTTTTGTCTCCTCCAATCTAGAATTGTTCCCCAGCCTTTTGTTTATTCATTCATTTAGTTAACGGACAGATTTTGCCGTTCATGACGTAGACCTGTTTGAAGAGTCCAGGTCAGCTTGCTTTTTGCAGAACATCCTCAGTCGGGATGTGTGTGGTTGTCTCGTCAGGTTACACACTTTGGGCAGGACCAAGTACTTCACAGGTGTTGCTGCGTCCTTCTCAGTAAATCACGGCAGGGGGCGTGCGAGGATGGCCTTCCCATCACGGGTGAGTCGGCTGTAATCCCTTGGTTAAGGCGCTGACCTCCACGTTTATCCCCTGTGCCTTTTTCTCTTTTCCCCATTGTAAGGAACAAGCACTCTAAGGGCTGGTCCTGAGCCTACTGAATACCCATTCCCCATGGACGAGCCTGCCTGCATCACTGATGCCTCAGTTTTCAGGCATGCCTCTTGAGCTATAAAATTGGGGAGGAGGTGCCTGGCACTGCTCTGTGCCCTTGGGCACCCCCCTCATCCCTGCCTGGGCACTTCCTCCTCAGTCCACAGGTGGATTCCGGCTCAAGATTCTGCTGCCCTGCAGCCCCACCTACTGCCCCCTCCAGGTGTGTGGGGGCAGCTCAGATGTCAGGGGCAGGTAGAGCAGTGGGCACAGTCCCACACAGGGCTCTGGCCCAGCCGAGGCCACTGATCGCTCCGTGGGAGTAGCAGAGGTCAGCAGAACAGGAAGAGGAGGACAATGGCTGTGCCTGTTGCCACGGCAGTCGCGGTGTTTGCCAGCTGGGTGGGGCCGCCGGGCAGCCCTCAGCAGCTAAGCCCAGGGCCCACTCTCCCCTTTCACATTGCACCTCTGCAGGCCCAGGCAGGGCTGGGATGCACAGCAGCGCACTCTGGGGACTGCAAAGACCCAGGCATTCAATGAGGCTTGAGCAGGGTCGCAGCAATTGGAGGCCTCCAGGAACTACAAATCCCAGAACACACAGCGAACTCCTGGTCTAGCCCCAGCTGCCCAAGGGGCTGGCTTTGAACCAGAACAAGGAAATCTCACCAGTCCTGGGAACCAAGGGTCCTGGCCTGTGCGAGGTGCGTTTGTGTCTCTGTTTCCTGGACCTGTTCCCGCCTGAGAAATCCCGGTTACAAGCCAAACCTAGAGGTGGTCTTACCTGGTCCTTTCATCCACACTTGTGCTGAGACCCGGCTCTGTGCGGGACCGGGGTGGGGGACAGTCAGCTGGAGGAGACAGACTCATGGAAGGTCAGCTCCCCGAGGGCAGGACCGCGGAGAGCTGGGCGCCCTTCGTAGTGTAGCACGGAGTATGTGCTCAGTAAGTATTCGCCGCTCTAAGCAACACGCGAGCAGGCCATCTCGCGCCGCTCCCCGCACCGCTGCACCCTTTCACACGGCTTTGCCAGCTCCTCCGAGAGTGCACCATCCTAAATAAAGCGTGCTGGATCCCTCCGGCTGTCCTCTAGGCCTTTGCAGGCACTGTTCCCTCCACCAGGAGCAGAGATAGGCCAAAGCCTGGCCCGGAGCAAGGGCACGTTAAATATTTGACGCGTGAACGAATGAATGAATGAACGTCCTTGTCCATTGTACGCCCCAGGGAGCAGGGACACTCGGACCCTCCCTATTCATCTCGTCCTCCGCCCGCCCGCCTGGAATGAATGCATCTTTTCATCCGCTCCGAGGATGCCGGGCTTGGGCAGGGGCGGGCCCGGCCGAGGACTGGGGGCCGCCCTCCGCCCCCTGCCGGGTTTCCTGAACGGTCCGTGCTTCCGGACTTCGGGAGTCCGCCTCCGCTCCCCGACACTCAGCCTCGGCGCCCTGACTCCCACGGCCAGCCGCCTCGCCGCCCCTCGCGGCTCCCCCCACGCGCGGTGGTACGGCCCACGGCCGGGCGGGCGCACTGCGCTGGGCGCGGGGGCCGCTCCGGGCCGCTTCCGCCGCCGGGGGCGGGGCCGGCTGCGCGCCGCCGATTGGCCGCGCGCTGGGGCGGCAGCTTCTGATTGGCGGGCACGGCGCCGGCCCCGCCCCCGCCCCGGCCGCTGCTGCGGGAGCGGCAGGGCCCGAGTTTGCGGAGGGTCGACCGGGCGCGGCGGCTGCGCGGGTGAGTGTTCCCCCGGGCGGCGGGCGGCGGGCCCGCGGGGCGGGCGGGAGGTCTGGGCGGCGCGGGTGGCCCCCGCCCGCCGTGCATCCCCCTGCGCGGCGCGGTCCTCCCGAGCCCTCCCGGCGCCTCCCCGCGGCGACCGCGTCCCGCCCTCCAGGGCCTGGGGCGCCGGGGCAGCGCTGGGGCCCCCAGGATAATCAAGAAACGGGCGCGCGGGCAGCATCCGTCGACGGATTCCGTGTCCGGTGTTTACCGTGCGCGCCGCGGAAGCCGCCCACCTCGTGGAAGGTGCT
The DNA here is from genome assembly GCF_041296235.1 of Equus asinus. Lineage (NCBI taxonomy): Eukaryota > Metazoa > Chordata > Mammalia > Perissodactyla > Equidae > Equus > Equus asinus. The sequence continues at coordinate 27,369,025 of NC_091809.1, read as the reverse complement.
GTTACCGCTTCTAGAGGTGAACTGGCAGGCCCAGAGAAGGGGGAGTGACTGGCGCGAGGTCACACAGCTAGTAAGTGGCAGACCTGGGACTGAAAGTCGTGCCTTAGAGTCCAGAACTCGAGTCTCAGCCGCTAGACCAGAAGCCCCGTGGCTCCGTGGCTCGGGCTTCCTGACCAGCTCCCGCGCCACACACCCATGCATACCACCTGGGCCACACCTGCTGGTCTCTGCTTCCCTCCCCCAGAGGTGACCAGACACCAGCTGCTCAGACAGGAAGCTGCCCCCATGTCCCTTCTCCCCTGAGCTAAAAAGGCAAGGCTGAGAAGGTCCTGAGAGAGTGACGTCTTCAGGGGGCCCAGGACCCTCGAGTCCTCTGCCTGCTGGACGCCCCTGGGAACCCTGGGCCGAGTCCCGCGGTAGGCGTTCTCCCCGGAAACACCCAGGAGCCGGTTTTTCAAGACTGAATCAGAGGCCTCCCGCCCTCTTCCCCAAAGCAATGCCCAACTGGAAAGGGGAGCCTGGGCGTGGTGTCCCCCTCCCCCGGCTTCTGAGGACTCCCAAGACCCAGGACCCCACCTCCTGCTGCCCCACTGTGGCTCTGTGTGGCCGGGGTTGCTAAGTTTCAGGCCCTCCCAGGGGAGGGAGGGTGGGCGGCTGGATTTGCAGCTCCCTAGCTCTGGCGGGGCTGGAATGCCTCCCCATCCCTGTGTGCCAGCCCATTTGAGAGGCCACGGAGTGAGGAGGGCGGGGCGGTGCACAGCTCGCCAGGCTGCTGAGGAGGGCGGCTCCAGAGCCGTCAGAAGGGGCGTCCACAGGGTCCTTCTTCCACAGTGTGTGTTGAGCTCCTCTGAGGGGCCAGGCTCTGTTCTTGGCACAGAGGGTACAATAGGGAATGGGACAAAATGCCCGCTCCCTGGGAGCTGCCATTGTGGGGGGAGACAAGTGACAGACCTGTGAGCCAGTGAATAAGGGAGGCACCTGCAGATGCTGCTGAGTGCTCTGGGTAAACACGAGGGGCGGCAGGGGAGAGAGCAGGCACCAGGGGCTCTCGGAGGGGGTGACTTTGGGGCCCAGGTCTGAATAACAAGCAGCAGCCAGCCCTACGAAGGTCAGGCGGGATGAAGGCTCTGTGGCCGGGCCACGCTCTGAGCTCAGAGCTGCAAGCCGTGTGGCCGGGGCAGGAGAAGCAGCCAGAGCGGCGATCCTGCAGCCTCTGCGGGTCACCTGAGGGAGTTTGGAGCTTCTCCTCCGTCAGGTCAGGTGGGGACCTGTTGTAAGATTTGAGGCCAGGGAGTGACTTGGTCTGGTTTACGTTTTAAAATAGAGACATGAAGTTAAATAACAGCTTAAGACTGGAAGACAAGAGTTCTGCCCGGGCAACGTGTAATTAAGTTCATGGGCCTGAGCTGTCAGGACCACAGGGACGGTTCCAACAGGCTGGGGCAAGCTGGGAAGGCTGCCTGGAGGAGGTGGCCTGGCATAGGCCTTCCCAGGCAGAGAGGACTGGGATGTTCCTGGGCAGGGCAGGGGAGGAGGCAATAATAATAATGACAATAATGATAACAGCTTCTTTAAACTGAATGTCAAACAAAGTGGTAATCGGGTTAAATGCATAATCTCTTTGGATTCCCATAAGGACCCTGACAGGAATTCTGCCCTTTTTTCAGATGAGGAAACTAAGACCCCATGAAGTGAAGTGACTTGCCCATAGCCACACAGCTGGTAAGTGGCAGGGGCGGGATTTGAACCCAGGCCACTCTGCCTCTTCTGGCCTGGAAGCCCAGACTTCATTAAGAACCGGCCTCCCTCAGCACTGCTATTCCCCTCACAAGTGCGGGCATGGAAGCCAGCCTGAAGCAGGGCAGCGCGTACAGGCAGAGGAAGGGGGCTGGCACTGGGGAGCAGGATGTGGGGCCCTGGGCAAAGGAAGAAGCTTGAATCTTGGCAACTCGCTGAAAGATGGTACAGGTGGAATAGTAGTAATGATCACCAATATTTATGAACCTGTATTGTGTGCCAGGAGCTGTTCCAGGGCATGCGTGATTGCCTTGGAGCTCAGAGAGGTGAGGACGTGTGCCCAAGGTCACACAGAGAGTAAGTAGAGAAGTCAGGTCCAGACTCATGTTCTTAGTATCTTGCTAAAATATATGGGGAGCTGGGGGAGGGGAATGACAGGGGGTGATGGCGAGGGTTTTTTCTTTTTAGCATCATTTTGTGTAATGAAATAACTTGGGGGTCCAACCTGGTGTCTGAGTGGTCAAGTTTGCGTGCTCCACTTCAGTGGCCCAGGGTTTCACTGGTTCAGATCCTGGGTGCGGACATGGCACCGCCCGTCAGGCCACGCTGAGGTGGTGTCCCACATAGCACAATCAGAAGGACCTGCAACTAGAATGTACAACTATGTACTGGGGGGCTTCCGGGAGAAGAAGAAAAAAAAAGGAGAAGACAACGGATGTTAGCTCGGGTGCTAATCTTAAAAAAAAAAGAAAAGAAAAGAAAAAAAAGAAATAACTTGAGGGAGCAGTACTGGTTTATTCATTCAGAATTTATATTTTGTCAGATATTCAGTGAGGCCTACTGTGTGCTAGATCCACTGATGGGTGCTATGGATAGAGAGATGAGATAACCAATAAAAGACTAGTATCCAGCATATATAAAGAGTTCTCACAAATGAATAAGAACAAGAAAGACAGGCCTTGCAATTAAAAACAGACACCATGCACTTTTAAAAATGGGCGAAGACTTAAACAGGGAATTCAGAAAAGGGCAAATCCAAACGGTTGATAAACGTATGCAAGGTTGTTTGGCATTATTGATTATGAGGAGAGTGACAAATGAAACCACAGTGAAAGACAAGAGATGCAGTCCCTGTCTTCCTGGCTGCAGGAGGCCCCTGCCCTGTGCCCATAACTGTGCTGGGAAGCAAGGGAGGGAGACCCCAGAGGTAGGGCCTGTGCTGTTGCTGGGGAGACAAGACCCTCCTGTGGGCAGCACCTGCAGCCTGTGCCTCTTATCTCCCCAGACCCGGGCACAGGGCCTAGGGGGCTGGGGAATATTAGGATCCTTCATTCATCCATTCATTCGTTCAACACATATTTATTGAGCAGCTGCTCTGTGCCAGACACTGGTCTCTGCACTAAGAATATAGGGATGAATGAGACGGACAGAATTCCCTGCCCTTTCAGAGCACAGACAGTGAACGAGATAAATTAATGAAATATATATTCCCCCTGAAAGAGGTGAGAGGGGGAGTTGTGTGGATTCCAGAGGGCACAGCCAACGCAAAGGCCCTGAGGCTGGACTTGACCCTGTGTGTTGGAGGGATGGGGACGAGGCCCGTGTGGCTGGAGGGAACGAGTGAGGGGAAGAGCGGGGAGATGAGGGCAGGGAGGAGAGGGGGCCGGTCCTTGGGGCCTGTAGGCTGAGGGGAGGACGTGGACTGTTACTCTGAGGGAGGTGGGTGCCCTGGGAGGGGTGGGGCAGAATGCAGACGTGACGGGACTTCCATTCTCCAGGGTCGCTGTGGCTGCTGTGTCGACAAGAGGCCGTCGGGGCCAGGGCAGGAGCCAGGAGAGCCAGAGGACGCGCCTGCACTAGTCTAGGTAAGCGAGGACGGGCTGGACCAGGGGACGGTGGAGAGGGGTTGGCGAATGAATGAATGAGCGAATGAATAAATGAGTGGAGGCATGAGGACACTGGCTGCACTGGATCCAGGATGGCTCCCTGGAGGAGGCGGGCTGGAGGCAGGGAGCAGGAGTCCCCTATCCACAGAAACAGGATTTGGCCTGCTGCGATCCCCATACAACTTGGCCACGTGGACGGGGCAACCCATCTGCAGACCAGGCCCACAAGGCCCAGGTGCTGAGGGGACAGGCAGCTTTGCGGGTATGAACTTGGAGTTGGGAGTCAGACGGCCTCGGTGACTTCGGACATGTGACTTAAAAGTGACATGTGAACTCTTTCCCAGTCCCTAAGGCCGCATCACCTCTGTTCCTTCCCTCTCACGCCCTCCTGTTGTGCACCCCCTCCAGCTGCACCGCTCTCTTGCTCATCTGAGTCTACTCCGAACTCTCCATGGCTCCCACCTCACTCAGAGCAAAAGTCTGTCCTCCCGGAGGCCCACAAGGCCCGGCTCCCTCTGCCCTGTCCCCTCCCTGCCCCACCTCCCCCTGCTGTCCCCGTGATTCACTCTTTTCCAACTACATGGGCGTCCTTGCTGTTCCTCCAACATGCCAAGCCCGTCCCCACCTCAGGGCCTTTGTACTGGCTGCTCCCTCTGCCTGGAACGTTCTTGCCTCCCATCCTCATGTGGATACATCTTCCTGTCCTTGAGGTCTCAGGTTCAGCTTCGCCTGCTCAGAGAGCCCCCTGACCCTGTCGATAGAACTCGTGTCGGGTTATTGTCTCCATAGCACTATTAGAAATTATATTAGCCATTTACACATTTGCTTGCTCGTTGTGCATCTTCCCCTCTGGACTGCATGCTTCTGGACAGCATGGACGGAGCCCCAGCTAGACTGTAGAAACAGGCAGCCCTTCCTCCCAGCAGACACATCACCACACCATGTCTGGTGCTTTGCACAGCGAACAACCTGTGTAACAGCACCTGCTGGCCCTAGTCAGAGGCCTTGCTTGAGTTATTGAAAGCATTATCTAAAGTGGTGCAAGAAATATAGTAACCACCCAAAACATATTTGAAGGGAGGGACGGAGAAAGAAAGAAAGAAAGAGAGAGAGAGAGTGGGGAAAGGAAGGGGGAAAAGTCAGGACAAGTTTTGCTGCAGTAACAAACAACCCCAAAAGTCTCAGTGGCTGAACTCCAGGAAGATGTATTTTTTGCTCCTGCTGCATGTGCGTTGCAGCTCAGCGGAGGTTCCATCCACGATAGTCACTCAGGGCCAGGCCTGAGCGAGCCGCCGCCGTCTCGCACGGGGTGGCCCGCCTGCCGGGGAGAGAGAGTCCTCGGAGGCTCGCGCTCCGGTAACTAGATGCTGCAGCCTAGAAGTGTCGCGTGTCCCTTCCTCTCACGAGTCCATTTGCCCGGTGCTCCGGAGGGGAGAGCCGGACGCTGTTCCCGGGCAGCACCAGTGACCGCGACTGAGAAAGAGGAGAGGCGCCGGCGCGCGGAACTCCGCGTTCCCGCCTGCGGGATGGGCACGAGCCTGGCCCCACGAAGCCCCGCGCGGCCCGCCGCCCCTGAGCCCGCTCCCGCCCGCAGGTCCCCGCGCGCTCCCTCCGCTCCCGCTCATGCCGCTGGGACTGGGGCGGCGGAAGAAGGCGCCGCCTCTGGTGGAGAATGAGGAGGCCGAGCCGGGCCGTGGCGGGCTGGGCGTGGGGGAGCCGGGGCCGCTGGGCGGCGTGGCAGGGGGGCCCCACGCGGGCCTGCCGCCGCCGCCGCCCGCGCTGCGGCCCCGCCTCGTCTTCCACACGCAGCTGGCCCACGGCAGCCCCACCGGCCGTATCGAGGGCTTCACCAACGTCAAGGAGCTCTACGGCAAGATCGCCGAGGCCTTCCGGCTGCCGGCCGCCGAGGTACGGCCGCGGGCCCCGGGCGGGCTGGGGCTGGCGCGAAGGGGCAGGCGCTGCGCCCACGCCCCGGCGGATTGGGGCGGCTGGAGGCCTGGCCGGGCGCTGAGCGCCCATGCGGCTGTGGGAGGCCTGCGCCCCGGTGGATTGTGGGGGCTGAGTTCCCATGAGGCTTTGGGAGGCCTGCGCCCCTTGGACTGTAGGGGCTGGAGGCGGGGCTGGGGGCTGAGTTCCCATGCGGCTTTGGGAGGCTTGCGCCCCGGCGGATTGTAGGGGCTGGAGGTCACGCGCAGGGTTCACTTCTCTAAGATGCGTCCAGAGGCCCGACCCTGAGGGCCTTGGGGGCCGAAGGAAGGGAGGCAAGAGGGCAGCTGTGGGGTTGAGCGGAAGTGGATGGGGGGTCTCAGCAAACCCGTGGGTGTCTGCGCCCCTTCGTGTATCCCCAGCATTTCCCGCATGTGCCAGGCTCTGTGCCCTGGACGCAGCAGGGGGTTGCTGCTGGGAGAGTAGCCCCAGTCTGCGTAGAGCGGACGTCCCGCGGGGTCCCTACACTGGCTCCGGGGGTGCACGGCTCCAGGCCTTCCCCAGCTGCCTCCCTTCCCCGTTAGGTAGAGGTTAGTGCAGGGCGAGGAGGGAGGTGAGGGCTGAGTGCCTCCCACCCCTGCAGGTGATGTTCTGCACCCTCAACACCCACAAAGTGGACATGGACAAGCTCCTGGGGGGCCAGATTGGGCTGGAGGACTTCATCTTCGCCCATGTCAAGGGGCAGCGCAAGGAGGTGGAGGTTTTCAAGTCGGAGGAGGCGCTGGGGCTCACCATCACGGACAACGGAGCCGGCTACGCCTTCATCAAGGTGCCTGCGGTGGACGGGCACTTGGAGTCCCGGGGGTGAGGCTGGGCCACGGGACCCAAGGGTGGAGCCAGGGGGCTGACAGCTCCTCCCCCCGCAGCGCATTAAGGAGGGCAGCGTGATTGACCACATCCAGCTCATCAGCGTGGGGGACATGATCGAGGCCATCAACGGGCAGAGCCTGCTGGGCTGCCGGCACTACGAGGTGGCCCGGCTCCTCAAGGAGCTGCCCCGGGGCCGCACCTTCACGCTGAAGCTCACGGAGCCCCGCAAGGCCTTTGGTGAGGGGCTGCCCGCTGGAGCATCCTGACCGCCCTGCTCTCTTGGGTCCAGGCTGCAGTGCCGGGGCCACCAGCAGGTGGCGGCCAAGCTCAGCCGCCTGCAGTGGAAAGGAGGGCAGCTCCGCCCTGCCACGGGGGGGGGGGGGGGGGGGGGGGGGGCCGGCGCTGGCTCCCCGCCCAGCCTGCAAGGAAGATGGGGGCAAGGAGGAAGTGGCTCCCACACCCGACTTACAGGAGCCACTAGCCCAGCCAAGTGCCCCCAACCCTGGCCAGCCCCCCCAGCGCCAGGAAGCCAGGCTTGGCTGCCAGTGCCAGCACCCCCGCTTTTTCTTCTGGCTTCACTAACTCTCAGGAATGGGCCCGAGGCCCCTGGGGTGGGGGTGGGGGACTCCAACACTTCCTCAGGCAGATAGGCCTGGTCACCGCCCAGCAGGTGTACCCCTCCTCCCCCGCCCCTGCCTTGGGGAGAGCAGCAGGGACCCAGGCCCCACCCCCTTCCTGTCCCTCCGACCCTGGGAGCAGAAGTGGCCCTCTCCAGTCTCCCCTCCAGCCGTTTCTAGTCCCAGCCCCTGGCTGCCTCCCCCCAACTCATGCCTAGGCTAAGTCAGGAGTCCTGCCCTCCTGGGCTTGCCTCAAACCCCTGCGTCCCCAGAGCCTGCAGAAGGTCCGAGCAGGTGGACGGGGTGTCTGAGGCTGGATGCCTGGGTTCCTGCCCAGAGCATGCTGGAACTGGGCTTCCCCGACTTGCCTCCCACAGACATGATCAGCGTCCGCTCCGGGGGTGGCCGCCCTGGTGCTGGCCCCCAGCTGGGCACTGGCCGAGGGACACTCCGGCTCCGATCGAGGGGCCCTGCCACGGTAGAGGACATGGTGAGTGTGCCAGCTGGGCCTTGCCCCCTCCCTGCACGTTTAGAGGTGGCAGCATCAGCTGTTAGCTGAGGGGCTCTGGGCACTGGATTCAGATCCACCTCCCAGCCCTGGGACCTTTCTGGGGCCAGTGGGCCTCAGTTTCCTCATCTGTAAAATGAGGATAATAATGCTGACATTTTCAGGGTTGTCGTAAGGGTGAACCACAAGTTAATATACATGAAGTGGTGAAAACCGCGCCTGGCGCTTAGCGAGTACGATTAGTTCTATGGTAGTATCATGATGTCGCTGTCTCCCCCAGCCCTCAGCCTTCGAGGAGAAGGCCATTGAGAAGGTGGACGATCTGCTGGAGAGTTACATGGGCATCAGGGACACGGAGCTGGGTGAGTGGGGTGCCTGGGTCTGGGGGAGGGGCTTCTAGGTCCTTTGGGGCTGGGGCTGCTCCGAGCACCCCTGCCATCTATGCCTCCGTTCTGCCCACCCCTCCGCCCCCAGCGGCCACCATGGTAGAGCTTGGAAAGGACAAAAAGAACCCAGATGAGCTGGCCGAGGCCCTGGACGAACGGCTTGGTGACTTCGCCTTTCCTGATGAGTTCGTCTTTGACGTCTGGGGGGCCATTGGGGACGCCAAGGTCGGCCGTTACTAGACCTCCCACTGGACCTCGTGATGACCTGGGCCTGGCCTGGTGGGAGACCCCAGTGGGGGGACGCCACAGCCCAGACCCCAGCATCTGTCTTGGGCCTGGCTCAGCAGGCCGAGGCGATGTGGAGCGGAGGTGGGGCCGCGCCCCTGCCCCACTCCAATCGGTACCACCCCCTCCCTGGTTCCCAGCCTGGCTGGGGCCCCTGGCCCCCCCTGCCCTCTTCCCCACCTACCTCAGCTGGGTCAGGCATGAGGAGGGACTGGCCTGATTGGGCGGCCACCCCCGCCCCCAACACTTCCCGCATCTGCTGCCAAACTGGTCCTCTGTCTCCCTGGGGCCTCGGGTTCTGTTTGGGGGTTGTGACCTCCCTAGTTTCCTGACGCAGGGAATGCAGAAGGGGGGCATCCCCCTCAGCAAATGCAATAATGCCCCCCACCCCAGAGAGGAGCCCCCTCGCCGTGGAGTCTGTTACCTTCACGTTTGAAACATGAGTCTGCTGTGAACGCTCCAACCTCCCCCACCCCCGGCTCCCTCAGCCTGGCCCGGGGGGGATGGGACGAGAGGGACGATGGCGGTGGGCTTTTGTATCTGAATTTACTGTCTTGAACATAAAGAATCTATCTGCTGTTGGACCTGTGTGGTGGCTTCGGAGTGTGGGAGGGGGGTGGGCCCGGGCTGGGAAAGAATGTAGCAGCTGAAATCCATCCTCCCCGGGCTCCAAATTGAATTAGGAGCTGGCCCGGGCCCCCCCACCGGTTCTGCCTGATGCGTCTCCTGGCTGCAGGCCACCAGGCTTCCAGGCAAGGCCGGAGCTTGTTGGCCTCCTGAGGGTGCAAATCTTGCTCCCTCTCGAACAAGGCCTCCCGCCACCCCAGCCTGGTGTGAACAGTGGGCATGAGGCTGTCGGCTGCGACAACCCGGGGCTAGGAGGCAAAGAGAAAGAAAGGTGGGTGGGCCTGAGATGGGGCGAGTGCTGATGGGGAATAGGCGCCAGGCGCCCCCACCCCAGCTGACTGTGGACGTGCGGGGCCTGCGGGCTTCCATGGTGTGCCACGGTTTGGATATAAACCCGGCATGCTTGTTTTGACAACCCTCTTCATCCTTGAAGATTGAGGGGGGGATCCAGGAGGGGGCAGGACCCTGGCCAGACCTGGAGGGAAGAGCGAGGATTGAAGCAAGGGAAGCCAGGCCAGAGGTCCCTGCAGGAATGTTCGGGGCGAGCCAAGAGCTGAGACAGAGCCCAGCCCGCTCCCCATTTCCACCAGGCGGGGAGGGCGGCTGGGCGGGGGTGCGCGCGCAGCCTGCGGTGTGTTCTTGGGGTGGGGCGTGGCCAGGCGCCCTGGGGTCACCTGTGGGGGGCCTGTGTGTCTGCTGCCGGCCAGCAGGGCTTGTGGAGGGGTGTGGCTGTGAGTCCGGGTGTTGAGAGGGAAGGACTGTCTGTCAGTTGGCGGGTTGTGGCCGTGTGGAGGGCTGTAACTTGTGTCTGTGTTGCGGGAACAGGGTGTAGTGATTGTCTTTGTGTTCCAGAGTGTTCTGGAGTGTGGCCATGTGAGTGCGTCTTGGGGCGTCCCAGGCTCTGGGTGCTCCTGGTCCTAGGGCAGTGGGTGACCAGTGGGTCCCAGGAGTGCCACTCCTGCCTCTCAGGTGTCTGGTGGGTACCTATTTAGCTTGTCCTGTACCATAAGGGGTGTCTCGGGTGACATGGAGTGGGCTGCGGCTGTCTCTGTGGCGAGGACTGCGTATCTCCCAGGGTGCCGCCGGATGTGTCTCCCAGCACTGAGGGCTGTGACAGTGGCTTTCTTGGGGGCTGCATTTTAGGGCATTGAGAGAAGCGGCCGGTGTTAGAGTTGGTAACTATGGGCACATCTGGTGTCGGGGGGTGACACTGTCTCAGCGAGTTCAGAGGTGTGATGACGGCTGACCCCAAGGCTCCAAAGGACATGGCTGCCACTGTGCTGGGGACAGGCTGTGATGGTAGCTGGTTTCAGAGTGTCAAGGAATAGAATTGTATGTCTTCAGGTGTGAGACTCTGGGGTGTGACCCTACTTCTCAGGGCAAGAGGTGCAGCTACCCCTGTCTCTGTGGCACGGGACATGTGTGTCCCACATGTTGCTCCCCACATCCTCAAGCAGGATGGAGGAGAGGCTCCTGGCCCCAGGCCTCCTGGCTCCCTGGCCCCTTAGCCTCCTCCCGTCCCTTCCCCTCCCCTCCGGGGTGTGCCGCCCGCCCCGCCTGGGCTTTAAGCCCCTGTGTAAATAGTGGGTGGATCTCCTGGCCAGGGACCCGGGCTGGTCCACCCGCGGCACTGCCACCACCACCCACCTGACATCCACCATCCACCAAGGCTCTGGCAGGGCAGGGGGGGTGCTGCTGCCCCCCGCCCCCCGCAGGGCTAGGCCCCCAACTTCGCCACCCGCCCGTGTAGGGGCAGCGGCACCCCTTGCAGCCGCCCAGCCCGCCCCAGGCAATGCTCACATTTTCCAGTGTTTAGATTTTATCCGCTTTATTAATGAGGCAGGCAAGAGGCCTGCGCCTGGGGGGAAGGGGGCTGCTCCAGCCAGCCAAGGGGAGGGAGTCCAGGGGGCCAGGCCAACTCCCCGGAGCCCCCTCCCTGGTGGGGGAGCTGAAGCCCAGGTGGCCCCCGCCCATTGCCAGGAGTACAGAGAGGGGGTCTGCCACCTCAGGTCCCCTGCAGGCACACACTGGGTGGAGCGGGCCCCTGGAGGCCTGAGCCTGAGCGAGCGGGCGGGCGGAGGAGGCTGGGAGCCGAGGAGCCGCCCCAGGAGGGAGGGCGGGAGGGCGGGAGGGAGAGGCCTGCTGGAGAGCTCGGGCGCAGCGGGTGTGGGCGCAGCGGGAAGCAGGGGTCCAGCGGCAGGCGATGGGGACCCCGGGTCCCAGGCAGTGCTGGGTAAGAAGGCTGGGGCGAGGGTCTCCAGTGGGGAGGGAGGGCACAGAAGGATGGGGCCATGGCTACCGCAGTCTGTCCTGTGTTCTCTGACTCTCAGCCCCTTCTGTCTGTCCCTGCGGGTCTTACTGTCTGTCCATCCTCCCTTCCCATCTGAACCAGCAGGCAGCTCTGCCTTCTTAGCCCTCACCACCAGTGTACCAAGGCTGGGTGTTCCAGGGTCAGCCTTGAGCCTTGGGGCAGGGATATGGAGCTGGCCGCAGTGGAACTGTGGGTGTCCAGGATGAGGCAGCTGAGACCAGGGGTAACGGCCGGGTGAGAGACAGCAAGGGAGCGCAGAGATGGGAGTGTGGGGACAGGAATGGGACCATAGGAACAGAGATATGGCCGTGGGAACAGAATGGGACCATGGAGACAGAGATGCGTCGACAGGGACAGGGACAGAGCTGTGGAGACAGAGATGTGGCCATGGGCAGAGAGTGCAGTGGGGAGAGATGTGCCCATGGTGGCAGAGGTGGGGCTGTGAACATCAAGGATGGGATTGGAGTAAAGTGACACAGTGATGGGCAGAGGTGGGGCAGTGGGGTCAGGTGGGAACCTCGGATCAGAAATGGGTCAGTGGGCATCAGATGGGGCCAGGGGCCAAGGATTTGCTGTGGTGTAAACACGGGAGGTGGGTGTCAGAGGTGGGTCTGGGAGGCCCAGAGGTGCGGACAGAGACACGGAGGGCTGGAGCCGGGGAGCCTGGTGGACAGAGAGGCGGGCAGTGAGGGCAGAGTGAGGCAGAGGAGGAGGGATCAGGAATGGGGCAGCCAGGGTCATCTGGAGTTGCTATGGCAGAGGGTCCGCCGAGGAACGCCATGGGGTCAAATGGCGCCGGGCCCGGCCAGCCTCACCTGTCCTGCCCCCCTCTCCGCAGCCCCAGCCCCGGCACCCGACATGAGCCGGTGCGGGCCCCTCAACCTGAGCGTGGCGGGAGAGGCCACCACGTGTGCGACGCCCGCGGCCCCCAACGCGTCGGCCGGGCAGGCGGCGGGCCTGGCGGTCGCGTCGCCGGCGCTGCCCATCTTCTCCATGACGCTGGGCGCCGTGTCCAATGTGCTGGCGCTGGCGCTGCTGGCGCAGGCCTCGGGCCGCCTGCGGCGCCGCCGCTCGGCCGCCACCTTCCTGCTGTTCGTCGCCAGCCTGATGGCCACCGACCTGGCGGGCCACGTGATCCCGGGCGCGCTGGTGCTGCGTCTGTACACGGCGGGCCGCGCGCCGGCGGGCGGCGCCTGCCACTTCCTGGGCGGCTGCATGGTCTTCTTCGGCCTGTGCCCGCTGCTGCTGGGCTGCGGCATGGCCGTGGAGCGCTGCGTGGGCGTCACGCGGCCGCTGCTGCACGCGGCGCGCGTCTCGGCGGCGCGCGCGCGCCTGGCGCTGGCGGGGCTGGCGGCCTTGGCCCTGGCCGTGGCGCTGCTGCCGCTGGCGCGCGTGGGCCGCTACGAGCTGCAGTACCCGGGCACGTGGTGCTTCATCGGCCTGGGCCCGGCGGGCGGCTGGCGCCAGGCGCTGCTCGCCGGCCTCTTCGCCGGCCTCGGCCTGGCCGCGCTGCTCTCCGCGCTCGTGTGCAACACGCTCAGCGGCCTGGCCCTGCTCCGCGCCCGCTGGCGCCGCCGCTCTCGACGGCGCCCCCCGGCCTCCGGCTCAGACGGCCGCCGTCCCTGGGGGGCGCGCGGACCCCGCTCGGCCTCCGCCTCATCTGCCTCGTCCATCGCTTCGGCCTCCGGCGGCTCCCCAGGCCGTGGCTCAGCGCGCAGGGCCCGCGCCCACGACGTGGAGATGGTGGGCCAGCTCGTGGGCATCATGGTGGTGTCGTGTATCTGCTGGAGCCCGCTGCTGGTGAGGGGCGCTCATGCCTCTCCGGCAGTACTTTTTCCCTCTCCTTCCGTGGCCCTTCCCACCCCTTTGCGTCCTAAGACACCCGCGTCCTCCTCCCTTCCCAGGCCAGGGCCCGCCCCCTCGAGGCCCCGCTGTCAAAGCGCCTGCCCTTTGCTCGCTCCCTGTGAAGTCCCACTCGTCCTCCACGTCTCCTTATCTTACTCCTCCCCGGGGTCTTCGTAGCTCACCGACCCATGGGAGCCTCCTCTCCAGCCCCACCCCTCTGGTACCCGAAGCTTCATCCCGTCGTCACCGTCCACTACCACCTTCCCCGTTTCTCTTCTCCCCTCAGTCCCCTGAGCTTCGGGATACCTGAGACTTTCCCTCCTTTCTTGCCGAGCCCACACCTGCTGAAGGCCTTTGCTTCTGCCACGCCCTCTAAGGGCCAGCTTACTCGCCTCTTTCTATACATGGCTTCTTCCCACGCAGACTCCCATTTACGGCCCCTGTGGCGCCCCCCACCCCAGCCCCTTTCCCTCCAGCCGCGCTCCCTCCCACCCCAGACCCCCCTCTCGCCGGTCGCCTTCTCTGACACCGTCCCCCCACCCCCCACCGGCTCACACCGGCTTCTCTCGCAGGTGCTGGTGGTGCTGGCTGTTGGGGGCTGGGGCGCCAGCTCCCTGCAGCGGCCGCTGTTTTTGGCCGTGCGCCTCGCCTCGTGGAACCAGATCCTAGACCCCTGGGTGTACATCCTGCTGCGCCAGGCCGTGCTGCGCCAGCTGCTTCGCCTCCTGCCCCTGAGGGCTGGCGCCAAGGGCGGCCCCGCGGGGCTGGGTCCAACCCGGAGCGCCTGGGAGGCCAGCTCGCTGCGCAGCTCCCGGCACGGTAGTCTCAGCCACTTCTAGTGTGCCCCGAGGCCCAGCGGCTAAGCCAGGCCACCCCGGGCCGCGCCCGGGGAGCAGCGCGGAGCCTTCGGGGAGCAAAGCCACTTTGCGACCCAGCCCGGGCGCTGCGTGCCGTCGGGGCTGCAGCGCGCTGTGGCCGCTCGGGGGCGCGGAGACGCCGGGCGCGAAGCCGGAGCGGCGGGAGCATGCGCGCAGCGCCGCGGCCGCAGCCCGGGGGCGGGGGCTCTGCCCGAGTGGAGCGAGGGGCTTTGGGGGACGATCCTGCTCCTGGCGTCGCGGGAACCGACGCCAGCAACCTCTCGCGCACGATGGCTCTGAGCTCCCCCAACACGGCCGCAAGGCCCTGCCCCAAATTACATCCCATCGCAGCCTCGAGACCCCACATCCCTCAACGCGGTCTCGGACCCCATCCCATCGCGGCCCACCGTCACAGTCCCGAGCCCCCCGTCCCCTAATCCGCCTCAGCTGACCCCCACCATAACCCCGGGCAGCTCCCTACCACTCCCCTTGCACCCAGCCACCCATCCGATCCGCCCCAGCAAGCCTCTGCCTCTGGGCACACCCCCCACCCCCGCCATCACCGGCCCCCGCCCCGTGCCCCCCATTACTGCGTACAATAAGAGCCGAGATGCATGGATGGGGCAAACCCCAAGGCCGTTTAAAAAACTACTAACAGCTCGGGAGGCGGGGGTGGGGAGAGGGCTAGCAGCCCCCAGCCACGAAGTCGAAGTCCCGGAAGGCCGCTTGCTCCGCGGCCGAGAGGGGCCGCGCGTCGCGGGGCGGGCTCAGCGCCGGGGCCTCGCCCGTGAACTCCTCGTCGAAGTTGCTGACGTCGGTGCGGCCCGACAGGGTGGGCACGAAGGGCGGCGGTAGGCGCCGGGCCAGCAGGGCGTCCCAGCCCAGAGTCTGCAGGGCGGGCGGGGACAGGTCAGCAGGGGAGGCGGGGGCCAGACTGCAGCGGGGGGGGGGGGGGGGGGGGGGGGGCGGTGTCCCTGCACCCGGTCCAGCCCCGGAGCTGCAGGGGTCGGGACATGGAGTCACAAGGCAGAGGGAAAGTGGGGGGCCTGGGGGTTCAGGAAGGCTCACAACAGGCAGGGAAGGGGGCTGCTGGTCAGTCGGGGAGGCTGGGCTCAGGCAGAGGGCAGTGCTCCCCAGCAGGCCAGCCTGGGGCAGATGTGGGTGTGGGAGAGTCAGAGGGGCGAAGGAAGGGAGAGAAGGGGGTGGGGCCGACGTTGGAGGGAGCCCTAGACCGGGGGTGGTGACCGGGTCCTTGAGGGTGGCCTCACCCTGAAGAAGGGCTGTTTTCTCACATCCTCGGCGTCCCTCTCGCTGGACCCCAACCTTCGCTCTGGGTTTCTCCGCAGCAGCTGTGGAGGGAGCACTGCGTCAGTCTTCCCCTCCAGCCCCAGAGCCCCTCCCCACGCCCACTCCAAGCTGGGGGGGTCCTCACCCTGCGCATGATGCCGATGGCCTCGGCCGACAGGAAGCGGGGGTAGCGGACCTCGTCGTTGACGATGCTGTCAAACACCTCCTCCTCGTCGTCCCCTGGGAATGGGGACTGGGGACAGGGAGAGCCAGGGAAATCAGGCCCCTCCACGCCCAGCCCGGCCCAGCCCAAGCCCTCCGCTCACATGGCTCCCATGGGAGGGGAAGTACCCCATTTTACAGATGCTGAAACAGGCCAGGGAGGAAGCCACCGCCCCGATCCCACAGCACGCGGTGGAGGCGGATTCTGATTCCACCGCTGGGCGCACACAGGTTCCAGCATGACCCCAGGGACAGGCAGGGTGGGGCAGCCTGGGGCCTCACCTCACCGACCAGCATCTCGTAAAGTAGCACGCCCAGTCCCCACCAGTCCACCGCCCGTGTGTATGACGTGTCCGTCAGCACCTCAGGGGCCAGGAACTCTGGGGTCCCGCAGAACGTGCTGGTGCGGTCGCCGTAGCCCATCCCTGGGGAAGCAAGGCCCAGGAGGACATGGGGCGGGGGTTCCAGCTCTGGGCCAGCCCAGCATGGGTGGTCCAGAGCCCTGTCCCAGGGTCCAGGCTGGCGGTAACCTGGTAGGGTTGGGGACGCCATTCCAGCCCCTTCTAGTCCCCAGAAGCCATCCCCTCAGGCCCCGCCCCACCCCTCACCCTCCTTGCAGAGGCCAAAGTCTGCAATCTTGACATAGCCCTCGGTGTCCAGCAGCAAATTGTCCAACTTCAGGTCCCTGTGAGGGGGTGGGGGAGTAAAGAGGGGTGAGTGGGGGTCAGGGCCCCTCTGCAGCCTGAGGGCCCCCGGTGGGCAGCGCGCGCCTGCACCTGTAGACGATCTTGTGTTCATGGAGAAACTGCAGCCCCAGCACCACACAGGCCGAATAAAAGCTGCAGAGAGAGGCGGGTGTGAGGGAGCCAGGCCTCCCCGCGACGGGGGACCGCATCAACCCGGTCTCCCCATTCTCCACAGCCCCCAGGCCCCAAGACTCCAGGAGCCGGGGGGAGGCATGGGGAGGGCGCTCACATGGCCCGGGGCTCAGAGAACACGTCGCTGTGGATGTGCAGCATCAGGTCCCCGCCGGCCGAGTACTCCATCACAAAGCACACATGCTCTGGGGTCTGGAAACAGCCAAACAGGTTCACCAGGAAGGGATGTCCTGCCTCCGTCACCGCGGCCAGGATCCGCTTCTCACACATCAGGCTGGGCAGGGTGAGGCAAGGGTCAGAGACCACAGTAGTCCCCCACCCCTGCCCCACACTGCCCAGAGTCCTCCGTCACCAGGTATTTGTTGAGGACCTCACATGGCGGTGCAACCTTGGGCAAACTGCTTAATATCTCTGAACCTCAGCAGCCTCATCTGCTAAACAGGCATCTAGAATCCACCCGTTGTCCTACTAACAGTCCCCCAACGTCCCTCTGGGGAACTGCCAGGGGAGGGTCAGTTGGAGCACTCCATCTGCCTGGCCAGGAATTGGCTCAGAAAAGGAGAAGCCAAGCCAATGGGGCTCCATCTCCAGATTTCAGCTGGAATTATTAAGGCAGAAGGGCTAAAGCTGGTGGATGAGCCTTAAACGGCTGGGCTGGAGCAAATCTCTGCCCCCAGGAGGGGCTTGCAAGCAAAGTCCATACAGAGGAAAGCAGAACTGAGAGACAGCATCTGAGCACCTGGATACAGCCACACCTGAAGGCGGCACTCCCGGACTTTTCTGATCCAGAACAATAAATTCCTCTATTTGCTTAAGCCTGTCTAAGTTGGATTCCTGATTAAGAAAAGCATGTCAGGAGGATTGTGGACCATCTCAGGCCTCTACCGGGCATTTACATGTGGCCACGCACTGTGCAGCATGGTCTAGATGCATCCTCTCATTTAATCCACCCAATGACCCTGCAAGAAAGGCCTTATTCCTCCCCTTTTGTAGACAGGGAGGCCAAGGTTCAGAAGGGCAAAGTGCCCTCCCCAAGATGTCTGAGCTCATCTGTGGCAGAGGCAGGGTTTGAACCCAGGGCCCTGGCCCCACAGCGAATCACACAGGCTACAGACTCAAGTCCTTAAGTCTGAATCTCGGAGCTGCTGCTTGCTGGCTGTGTGACCTTGAGCACCTTGCTCAACCTTGCTGTGCTCAACCATTGGCAGGACAGGGACAGTCCCGGTGTGCCTCGCAGAGCTGTTGTGAGGACGGACGAGTCCCTGATTGTGGCACACAGTGGTGCTTTCCAAGGGCTGTTGTCCCTCTCGTCAGCACCGGCTTCCCCTGTGCGGGGACTCTGTGAGTCACCCTCACGGAGCTCCAAGGCGGTGGCTGCTCTGTCTCCCGTTCCTCAGAGGAGAAGACAGAGGTTCCCAGAGGGCCCGAGCGGGGTCCCACCTCTCCACCTCATCTCGGGCCACGATGTCCCCTTTCTTCAAAGCCTTGATGGCGAACAGCTCCCCGCTGGGCCGGAACTCGGAGAGCAGCACCTGGAACCAGGGTGGGCAGCAGTGGCTTCGGTGGCCAGCAAGGGGCCGGGATCCGGGTCCCCAACCCCCACGGCCTCCCCCACCTCACCTTCCCAAAGTGACCCCGGCCCAGCACTGCCAGGAACTTGAAATCCTCAAGGGTCAGGGGCGCCTTCCTCAGGGGACTGTGGAGAGAGGACACTGTGGGGACAGGGACAGCGGACGGGGCTCAGGGGTGGGGACGGGGGAGAGTGTCACCTGCACAAGGTGGGGTCTGGGGTCCCCTGGGTCTCTGAAGGGAGCTGGGGAGCGGTGGTCGTTTCCCGGACTGGGGAACTCTGGTGGAGAGAGGAGGTGAGAGCGAGGGAAGTCAGAGGCACCCTGAACCACGAGGGCCACCGAGGCCGCTATCCACCTCCGACCTCACCTGCCCTCCCACAGACCTCCTCACTCGCTCACTCCCCTGCAGCCACTCTGTTCCCTTCACTGTGCCCTGAACACACCAGGCATGTTTCCACCCCAGGAGCTTTGCACGGCTCGTCTCTTCACCAGGAAGGCTCTTTTCCAGACACCTGCCGGGCTCCTCTGTCACCCCCTTCAGTGCTTTACTCACCGTCACCTTCACAGGTGGTCAGCTGAGAACTAACAGAACCCCCAGAACTCCTACCCCTCCTCTGCTTCATTCTCTCCTCAGCACGTCTCATGCTGCTGATATATTTTATCATTTATCCACTTATTGCCTTGACTGCCATTAGCCCTCAGAGCTTCTTAACTCTTTACCCCACATGCGGATACAAGCTTGAAAAGAATCAAAACATTTTAAATGGAAAAGAAAATGACCTACTGGTCCATCATCCTCCACTACAGACACAGTTCTAAAAATTCACTCAGTGCAAACAGGTGCACGATGGGAAACACTGTCTGCTCCTGCCCCAGTGCCCCCAGTGCTGGCACCATTAACGGTGTCCTGGGGGCCTTTCTAGATAGATTCTACACCCACACAAGCAAAAGCGCCGGCCCGGGCTCCACTTTTCTTGCACCCACCATTGACGACATTCCAGTCTTGCATCTCCCACTGGACAAGCTGTCTTGGAAATCATTCAAGGCCGGCACCTGGAGCCCAGGCTCCTTTTTCACCTCTGCATACTACTCCATCCTGCCACTGATTTAGCAGTGGTCTCTAGGATGACCCTGCAGTTGGTTCTGCTCTCGCCCACACTGTGCGGCTAAAGTGATCATCCACCACTGGCGTCCAGGAGTGGAGGCGTGGGGTCAAGACCACGTCCACTGCAACTCAGGAGCGACGCCCTCTCAAGGAGACACAGCACTTCGCACGCTTCCCACCGACGGCCTTTTCCCTGCACCCCCCCAGCATTTGGTGTTATTAAACTTTCGGATTTTTTTGGCTAAACTCATCTAATTTACTGAGCTATTTCATTTCCTCTCATGCCGTGAAGCGTGTATCATTATCCTTGTTTTTACAAATGAGGCGTGAAACGGACTCTGTGAGGGGCACCGGCGCCAGCTCGCGCAGGAGTCCACCTGGTGCCACCGCCTCGACCAGGGTCCATGAACGTCGTGTCTGACACGGTCAGCGAGCCATGAAAACCTTTCACGTTTTTAAAGGGGTGGGCAAAGGTCACAAGGAGAAGATATTTCATGATCCCTGGAGGCAACGTGACCCTGGCATGTCAGCGTCCCTCAGCAAGCCTTCTCCAGACGCGGGCCTGTCCAGCGGGCAGCCATCTTCTGCCACTGCGCTGCTGAGTTGTCACTGGGACCTCCCAGCCCACACGGACTCTACAGCCTTCACGGAGAAGGCTGCTGGTCTCTGACCTGGATCCAGATGCAGGACACGCCCCTCTCCCTGCAGGCTCCCTCGTGTCCCCTCTAACCAGCAACGCCCCACCCAGAGAACACCACTCTCTTGACTTCTATCCTTGACATGAATTTTAAACATGCTCATTTTACAGGGCAGTGCCCTGAGCACAGAGAGGCGAAGCTGCATGCTGTAGATCACACAGCTAGGAGGTGGCAGAACAGGAATGGGGACCCAGGAGGCTTGGCTCTTGACCCACGATTTTATCCAAGATAGAGAAGTGGGCCCTGACCCTGGCAGAAAAGTGGTGTGTGACCAGGGAAGTTCCCGGAGGTCTCTGGGCCTTGAGTGGAGAAGGAGGCCCCCTGATGCTGCCCAGGCCAGGCTGAGGGGAAAGTGGGGGAGGCTTACCAGACTCGACGGGCTGGAAGCAGGGCCTGCAAGGCTCTTCTGGGGCGAGCTGTCCAATGCGTCAGCCGCGAGGTTCAGCTTCTCCAGGGAGATGTCGCTGCAGCACAAGGGGTGGCAGTGTGTCTGGGGCCTGGGGCCCACCACCCCGGGATGCAACCGGGGGCGACAGAGACCCCGGGACCCTCCCTGCTTACCCCGTGGACCGGGCCTCGGGCCCCGGAGAAGCCCCGGGGCTGAAGGTGCTTGTAGCGGTGGCGCTGGGGATGAGCCGGCGCAGCAGCCGCACCCAGGTGGCGACATCAATGTTCATCTGCCTGGCGCGCTGGAACGCCTTCCCTGGGGACAGCTCAGGGTCACCGCCCAGCTTGCCCGGGCCCGCCCCTCCTTGAGACCCCTCTCCTCCCACCCTGGCCCTGCCACCCCAGTCCCACCCCTCCGCAAGACCCCGCCCCTCCCGCCCAGGCCCCGCCCCTCCCGCCCAGGCCCCGCCCCTCCGCGAGGCCCCTCCCCTCCCACCCAGGCCCACCCCTCCCCTCCCACCCCAGTCTCTCCCCTCCGCAAGACCCCGCCCCTCCCCCAGGCCCCGCCCCTCCACGAGGCTCCTCCCCTCCCGCCCAGGCCCACCCCTCCCCTCCCACCCCTCGTCAAGACCCCGCCCCTCCTACTCAGGCCTGCCCCTCCGCAAGACTCCTCCCCTCCTGCCCAGGCCCCGCCCCTCCCACTCAGGCCCGCCCCTCCCCTCCCACCCTGGCCCTGCCACCTCAGTCCCGCCCCTCCACAAGACCCCGCCCCTCCCTCCCCGGGCCGCTGCTCACCCTGCTGCTTGGAGAAGATCTTCTTCTGCCGTTGGAGCCGTGGTATCCGCTCGATGACGGGGTTGCGGAAGGTGACCTGCAGAGGGGCCACCGGTGAGGACCCTCGCCACCTCCAGGCGGCTTGGTGGGAGGCCCTGGGGGCATAGGGGTGCACACCCGTATGTGTGGGGGTTCCGATCACGGGCATCGCGTCTAACCGCGGCGCACATGCAGCGCACTGAGGGGTGGTAACGCCCTTCCGCCGCCCAGCAGGGCCACCTCCTGAAGGGCCGTCGTGGGAGGGCAAGCAGCAGGCCACCAGGCCCCTCTCTAGGGCGGGGAGGGGTCTGACCCAACAAGATGGACACACAACTCCAGCAAACATCCAGCCATGTGGTCCAGCGTCCTGATGCCCCCCGCGTGGTCCCAGCCCAGCAGCGTCAACATCACCTGGGGACTTGCTGGAAACGCAGATTCTCGGACCCCCACCTGGACCCACTGGATCAGAAACGCTGGTGGTGGCGCCCAGCAGCCTATATTCAACGAGCCCACCAGGTCACACTGGGGCCCATCCATGGGAGACAGCACCGGTCTAGCTGGATTCTCCCAGCACCAGCACATCTTCTAGAAGGTGCTAAAATCACACAACTGCGACCTTGTGTTCGATATGGTCAGCAATAGCCACATGTGGCTATTTAAAGTTAGTAAAACTTAAGTAAAATTAAGATTTCCGTTCCCTGGTCACACTGGCCATGCTTCAAGTGGCTACTATCCTGGAGGGGTGGATACAGAACATGTCTGTCTGTGATAGAACTCAACTATTGTAGGCTCATCAACAACAGAACTGCGGAAAGTTCCACTGGACACTGCCTTGGGGGAGGCCCAAGAACAGAAGAGAGCGGTAGAGAAAACCTGGGCAGCGAGGCAAGGCCCGGCCAGCGCCCAGCACCACTGCCATCGCACTGGCTGAGGACCAACCTCTGGGCCCACGATGGACCCAGCGCCCCAGCTCCTCCAGCAGGAGACGGAAGAACTCCCGCCTGAGGAGACAGATGCACACACAGAACAGGCACATGGGCATGTAAGGGGCAAATTTAAAGAATTGTTAGGGATGCTTGGCAAATGAGGGGCCAGTGACACTCCCTCTCGGAGCCCAGCTTCCTCCTGTGTCCAGTGTGACTAACGACAGCCTCCTGCACGGGGTTGTTGCACCGAGTGACCAGTCAATGCCAGCAAAGCATGGAGGACCGAGCTCCCTCACACGGCAGGGGGCCAGCAGGGGGTGCCATTCAGACACGGGCTCTCACCAGGGGACAGTGGCAATGTCTGGAGGCCTTTTGAATTGTCACAAATTGGGGGGTGCTACTGGCTTCCTGTGGGTGGAGGCCAGGACTGCTGCCCCACGCCCTGCAGTGCACAGCCGGCCCTGCGGCCAAGACCGGCCAGGCCCTGTGGTCTGTGGTGCCGAGGGCGGGTGCCCCGCAGTGGACCCCAACACTACTGCGGGAGGGCCCTCTCCACACAGCTGTGCCTCTGGCAGCAATCTCCAGGACACGCCACCAGGTTTGCTTTTATTCTTCTGGCTTGACAAAATGTTATGTCTTCTTTTTTTTTTTTTTAACTATCTTGCCTCAGAACAAAACCAGTCCCAGGTTGTCAGGCCATGAATGTGGCTAATTATATGTACTTTCCTATCAAATTCTGGAGACTGACTGAAAACACCTCTTCCCCTTCTAGCAAACTGGGAGCAGGGGTGCAGGAAGCCTGTTCTGAGGGTCAGGGCAGGCAGTACCTCCGCCACCAGGCAGCCCTGGGGCTCCATGTCCAGCTGCACCTCGTGCCTCTCGTTGTCCAAGAAATCCTCCAGCTTCAGGAATTTGAGGGCACACAGGCCCCGCTGATCCCGCCAGAGCACAGCCAGCTCCAGCTCCCGTGCCTCAGGAGGAGGAAGAAGGCCATCACTTGGGGTGCCTGAGGTGCAGAACCCCTCCAAGCCCTGGCACCCCCCAACACAGCTCACCCTCTCCAGCTCCAGGGTGAAGCTCTGGTCCCAGGCACTGGGGCCACACGGCTTCCAGGACGTCTGGCCCACCACCGTGTTATCCAGCTTCAGCACGGTGCTGACCTCGCCTGGAACGGGGTGGGGCTGGGCATCAGGACATGCTGGGGGGGCGGGTAAGCCCCTGTACCTTACTGAAGAAATCTCCCCTTCCCCCAGAACGTTCTGCTATGCTATCTCAACAAAGCTTTAAGGTTCTGCCTTCCACTCAAGGCCTTTAATCGACTTCCAGTTGACTTTTGTGTATGCTGTGAGGTAGGGATCCATTCCCTCTATATGCAAGTTCCAGCAATATGCTCCTAAGTATTCACCCTAGAAAAAAGTGCATGCAGGTACCCATCAGGAGATGCACAGATACAATGCATATATAACGGCCTCAGAGTAGAAACACCTCACTCTCCGTTAACAGGAGAATTCATATATGACTGTAACATGGACTTATTAGCTGAACAAAGAAAATGCTGATATTCAACTATTTTTTACATAAAAAAAAAAAAAAGACAGGGGGCCGGCCTGGTGGCACAGCGGTTAAGTGCGCACTTTCTGCTTTGGCAGCCTGGGGTTTGCTGGTTCAGATCCCGGGTGCAGACAAGGCACCGCTTGGCAAGCCATGCTGTGGTAGGCGTCCCACATATAAAGTAGAGGAAGATGGGCACAGATGTTAGCTCAGGGCCAGCCTTCCTCAGCAAAAAGAGGAGGGTTGGCAAAGAACTTGAAATCGGCAATTCCAAAAGTCCCATGCACCCCTATGTTCATGGCAGCATTATTTACAATAGCCAAGACGTGGAAGCAACCTAAGTGCCCATCAACTGATGATTAGATGAAAGAAGATATGGTATATATACACAATGGAATACTACTCAGCCATAAAAAAGGATAAAATCGTCCCATTCACAACAACATGGATGGACCTTGAGGGTATTATGTTAAGTGAATTAAGCCAGATAGAGAAAGACGAACTCTGTATGACTCCACTCATAGGTGGAAGTTAAACACGTAGACAAAGAGAACTGATTGGTGGCTACCAGGGGAAAGGGGGAGTGGGGGGAGGGCAGAAAGGGTGAAGGGGTGCACCTACAACACGAGTGACAGACAATAATGTACAACTGAAATTTTACAAGGTTGTAAACTATCATAATCTTAATAAAAACTTAAAAAAAAAAAGGAGGATTGGCAGTGGATGTTAGCTCAGGGCTAATCTTCCTAAAAAAATAAATAAATAAAATAAAAGACAGCAATTTGATATGGCTCAGTCAAAGACAGTGGACTATTAAGTAGGAGTAAAGATGAATGAATGCACTACAGTCTCATGTGATAATGTGGATAAGTCTCCCAACGATGGTGAACAAAGGAAGCCATGAGCAGGAAATATGCTCTGTGTGACGTGTACAAAGTTCAAATGCCAGCAAAATTTACCTACATCATTTTGAGATGCACACATGGGGGCTAAAACTACAAAGAAAATCAGTGAAGTGATAACCACAAAAATCAGGAGAGTAGCTACCCCTAAGACAGAGGAAGGAGCTTGAACTGAGGAGGGGTCTTCCAGAGACTTCTATTTGTTGACCCGGGTGACAGTAACATGGCTATCTGCTCTATCATTATTGTTTTTTTTCTTTCTTTTTAACGTATGCTTTTTGGTGAGGAAGACTGGCCCTGAGCTAACATCTGTTGCCAATCTTCCTCTCTCTCTCCTCCCCAGAGCCCAGTGCATAGTGGTATAGCCTAGTTGTAAGTCTTTCTGGTTCCTCCATGTGGGCCGCCGCCTCACCACGGCTTGACGATCGGTGTGTTCGGTCTGCGCCTGAGATCCAAACCAGCAGACCCTGGGCCGCCAAAGTGGAGCGCATGAACCTAATGACTCGGCTATGGGGCTGGCCGCTGCTCTGTTATTCTTCTTTTATACATACTTTTTTGTACATACGTACAAAAAAGGTTTTTTTCATTGTGGTAAAATTCACATAAAATTTATCATCGTAACATTTTTAAGCGGCAATAAGCACATTCTCATTATTCTGCAACCATCAGCACCATCCATCTCCAGAACTCTTTTCATCTTCCCAAACAGAAACTCTGTCCCGCTTAAACACTAACTCCCCCCACCCCCCCAGCCCCGGCCCCCGCCATGCTTTCTATCTACATGAATTTGACTACTCTAGCCACCTCGTATGAGTGGAATCATGTTTGTCTTTTTGTGACTGGCTTATTTCACTTGGCATAATGTCCTCAAGGTTCATCCACGCTGTAGCCTGTGTCAGAATGTCCTTCCTTCTCAAGACTGAATAATATTTCATTGCACGGATGGACCACACTGTGTTTATCTATTCATCCACCAGTACACACGATGGTTGCTTGTACCTTTCGGCAATTGTGAGTAAGGCTGCTGTGAACACGGTGTGCCAATGTCTGTTCAAGACCCTGCCTTCAGCTCTTTCGGGTGCACACCCAGCAGTGGGACTGCTGATCACATAGTAATTCTGTGTTTAATTTTATAAGGAACTGACATACTCTTTCCACAGTGGCTGCACCCTTTTGCACTCCCACCAGCAGTGTACGAGGGTTCCAATTTCTCCACATCCTCATCAACACTGTTATTTCTGTTTTTTTCTCCTTATAGTAGCCATCCTAATGGGTGTGATATGCTAGTTTTTTAAAGTGATACCAGTGTGGGCATCCCAGGACCCCCCTTGCCCTTCAAGGCCCTGGACGCCCACTCACTGGTGCTCTCGGTGTCCATTTTGAGGCTGCTCCGGCCACTGAGGCTTCCACTTCGGCTGTAAAGGCCCCTGGCTGGACGGCTCAGGAAGGGGGTGCGGCTGTCGGGGGTCCCAGGTCCCCCCACCGAGGATGAGGGGTTCCAAGGGATGGTCTCTGGAAGGTCCCTGCAGCCCACCACGCGCACCTCCAGGGTCCCTGAGGGAGGGGCAGGCTCAGGGGGGCCTCTGGGGCTGGCTGAGGGGAAGGGGCCGCAGGTGAAGTGGGCTCGTCCAGAAGCAGCCAGCATGCAAGTGGAAGTTGGGGAGGGACAAGCAGTGGGGGGGTGGGGAGGTCTGATGTCTAATGCAGGGATGGCTGTGCCCAGATGTGAGAAATACGAGACGAGGAGGAGGGGGCGAGGCTGGGGCAGGCCAGACTGGGGAGGGGCTCTGGATGCTGGGGTCTTGGGACAGAAGAGAAGTTCAGGGTAGAGGCCAGAGGTCGAGGCAAGGGAGAGCAGAGCAGGACTGGGGGATCGGGGTAGGATTCCGAGGGCTGATGTGAGGTCTGAGGTGGGGACAGGGGCCTAGGGTAGCCTGGTCTGGTGAGGTAGTGGCTGAGGGGTAAGGAGGGTGGGGTCGGGGGACTTGGGGGACAGGGTCAGAGGTTCAGGGCTGAGGGTTCTGAGAGTGAGGGGCTAGGCTGGGGGATTATGGCTTGAGAAAAAACGAGGACCAGTGGGGGAGCAGTGGGGAAAGTGAGGATGGGGGGATGACAGCAGGAGTCCAGAATCAGAAGTCAAGGAGGGCCGGGGAGTCCAGCGGGCATGGGGCTGTCTGGCCTGGGGCAATGAGGTCCAGGGCTAAGAGGGTTGAGGTGAATGGGAAAGGGAGGGAAAGTCGGGTGGGAGGCCAGGGTTGGGGTGAGTGGAGGTCCGGTCGGGGGTCTCGGGGCTGGGGGACTCAGAGGGGCCGGGAGTCCAGCGCTGCGGGGTGGGGTCCGGGTGGGGAGGCCGGGACCCACCTGTGAGCGGCGCGGGCTTGCACAGGGTGCTGTAGTGCATGGCGGGGAAGGGCCCGGCCAGGCGGGCACTGAAGGCTGCGGACGAGGCCGCCGCGAGCTCCTCGCGCAGCAGCCGTCCCTTGGGGTGGTCGGCGGGCAGCTCCGCTAGCCGGCGCTCCAGGGCCTCCCGAAGCAGCCCCAGCTTCTGGTTGGACTCGGTCAGCTTCTCCTGGGCCTGCGGGAGAGGGGCGGGCTGGGCTGGGACGGGGCAGCGCCGGGCGCCCCTCCGCAAGGGCAGACCTGGGCTCCCTGGCAGAACAAATCCTCCCTGGGGCTCCTTCTTCCTGGAGGCCCGGGCCCTCAAACCCTGCACCCCTGCCCCTCGGGGTCGAGGCTCCGCCCCGCCGCCCCGGCCCTGCCCCCGCCCCACGGCTCCAGCCCCGCCCCGCCCCTGGGGCCTCGCCCCACCGCTCTGGCCACGCCCCATCCCTCCAGCCACGCCCCTCCTTGCCCCACCCCACAGGCCACGCCCCTCCCTGTCCCCGCCCCGCCGCTCCGGCCACGCCCCAGCCCTGGGACCCCGCCCCACCTCTCTGGCCATGCCCCACCCTTGGGGCCCCGCCCCGCCACTCCAGCCGAGCTCGGCCCCATCCACACCTCGCTGACCGCCTTGCGGTCCGGGGCCTTGGCGGCACTGAGCAGGCGCAGCACGTTCTTGGCGCCCTCGGCCACCGCGTGCTCCACTCGGAAGTGGTGCCGCAGCTCCTCAATGCGCAGCTCCACGGCCCCCAGGTCCGAACTCCCTGTGGGCGTGGGACACGATGCAGTGAGGCCAGCCCGGGCCCGGGTCCACCCACCCCATTCCAGACACACAGCGGTCTGCAGGAACAGGCACTGGCCACAGACAGACCACCATCAACACGCATCGCTTCTCCCACGGAGGGGTCACAGTGGCACAGTCACTGTCACCAGCAGGCAGTCACACCCCCACCCAGAGGCAGTCACTCTTTTTTCCAAATGCCATCGCCCCCAGGGACGGTTCCGGGGACATAGTTAGGCTGTCACACAGGGACAGTGGTATAGACAGTCACACTGCTCGCGCAGGTTTAGTGGCAGATGCGTTGTGAGGGTCCCACTGCACGCCCAAGGACGGTCCCAGGGACACCGAGGACAGCAAGGCAGCCACAGGATGCAGTCACATAGACGCAGGGGTACTTCGCAAAGAAGGCCTAGGAATCTGACTCTGCCGATGGAGGGGAGAGCAGGGTGACAGTGTGGCCACATCCACGAAAATCAGAGCCACGTGCGCCCTCTGACTCAGCGGCCCCAGTGTAGGGGTCCACCCCAGAGACCCTCTGCTCTCGACACATGTGCAGTTTCCACGGCAGCCTTCTTTCTAAGAGGAACAGCCAGGAACGGCCCAATTTCCTCCAGTAGCGGTCTGGGTAAATGAGTGAGGACCACCCACACAAGGAACTACAGTGCGGTTGAGCGAACGGGGACACTGTCGCACAGATATCGCCACACTGTCACTCAGGGTGACAGGGGCATTGTCACTTTGTCACCAGCATAGGCATGCTGTCACCCACAGGCAGAGGAACACACTGTCACAAAGATGTAGTCACACTGCCACACAGGGAGTTCGTCACAGGGTGAGGCTGATATTACACAGACTTGTGACCCCCCGGGCAAAGAGATATTGTCACAGGGGCGGAGGGACATGGTCACAAGACATAAACACTCTTATGGGACACAGTCACAGTGGCAAAACTCGCAGGGTTCTAAGTCCAGCCCCAAGAGAGTCATAGGGACATAGTCACAGGGCCACATGGATAAGGCATAGGGTCAGGCAAATAAATGCCATCACGCTGTCACACAGGAAGGAGACCCAATGGGTCAGGGAAACAGACCAGCTGTCACATCCAGCGTGAAGTCACAGGGTCACAGCCATGGCCCAACACAGGACACGGGCCAGTCACCCAATGACACAGGGACATACACAAGGACATACTGCCACTGAGAGGCACAAGGTCATGGTCATACTTCTCTATGGCTGTAGGTTCCAGGGACAGTCTCACTGTCCTGTATAATGACCCAGCCTCAGACCCTGGCACTCAGTCACAGTCACACTGTCACCCACAGGTGTGTGGCACTCACCTGGACACCAACAACACAGAGTATCACAGGAACCCTGATATTCATGGGCATGTCGTCTTACAAACATAGTCACACTCATGTCCCCAGGCCTTCTGTCATGTGTACCCAGTCACCAAGACTTTTACACTTACAGGGACGAAGTCGCACTGTCACCCAAGGTTATGACATCACCCAGAGGCACAGGGACGTGATCAGACCATCACACACCATCACTGAGAAGCCCACGTGGGTATTCACGTTACAGACGTACAAGCACAGGACAGTCACACTGACATCTCTCCCCACAAAGACACACGCGTTGTCATCCGAGTTACAAGCCCCACTGCTGTAGATTGAACGTGTGTGTCCTCCAATTTCACATGTTGCAGCCTAGACCCCAGTGTGCTGGCGTCAGGAGGTGGGGCCTCCGGGAGGTGACGAGGTCACTGGGGGGGGGCCTCATGAATAGGACCAGCGCCCCATAAGGGGGCCCCAGGGAGCACCCTCGCCCCTCCCGCCATGTGAGGACACAGTGAGAAGACGCCGTCTGTGAGCCAGACACTGGGTCCATCAGCACCTTGATCTTGGACTTCCAGCCTCCAGAACCATGAGCAATTAGTTTCTGTTGCTTACGAGCCCCCCAGTGTGTGGTTCTGTCACAGCAGCCTGAACACACTAACACCCACCGACAGCTGACCCTCCTCTCTCTCACGGTCACCTGCAAACTATCCCCGCTCCCAGGGCATACACGCAGCTCCTGGGCCCAGTCAAGGTCACATCTGCACTGACACACACCAGCAGCACAGACACAGTCACCCAAGCACACCATACATCAAGACCCTGCCACAGATTCAGGTCGACAATCAGGGTAAGACCCCCAGGCATTCACACGCAGATACGCACACGCTGTGGACACCCAAGTTCTCCACAGTGGGGGCCAACGTGACAAGGCCACCACCGGGTCCAGGGGCCTCCCGTCACTGTCATAAAGAGCCAGGGAGTAAATGTTCTGGGCTTGGCAGAGCACTCAGGCCCTGTTGCCACCGCCCAGCTCTGCTGCTGCAGCGCAAAAGCAGCCTCAGACGATGGGAAAGGACTGTGCATGGCTGCGCGCTAGTAAAACATCACTTACAAAAAAAGGCCGGGCCGACCCCGTGGCCAAGTGGTTAAGATCACGCGCTCCACTTCAGAGGCCCCAGGGTTTTGCCAGTTCGACTCCTGGGTGCGGACATGGCATCGCTCATCAAGCCATGCTGAGGCAGCGTCCCACATCCCACAACTAGAAGGACCCCCAACTAAAAATACACAACTATGTACTGGGGGGCTTTGGGGAGAAAGAGGAAAAATAAAATCTCAAAAAAAAATTTTAAAAAAGGGCAGTGGTGACTTTGGCCCACGGGCTATAGTTTGCCGATACCTGATCTAGTGCAAACCTTGAATGGAACAAAAGGGGAAACTGAGGCCCAGAGAGGGTCAGGAATGGGTTCCAGTCACACAGTGAGTCACAGCACCAACCCCCCTGCCGCCTCACAGGGCTGGGAGCTGAGCCCTGGAAGGTGGCATGCAGGATGGGCTGTCTCAGGGCGAGGGGCTCACCTTGGGCCTCGTCTGGGGCCCCCTGGCTCTCCAGCTGGCCCGCCTGCAGCGCCCGGCGGAGCTGCATGCGGATGATGTCGATCTTTGTCTTACTGTCCTGCAGCATCTGCTGGGCCGTCAGCAGCAGCTTCCGGTCCTGAAGGCACAGATGGGCTGTGAGGGGAAGGCCAGGCAGCTGGGGGCTGACCACCAACCCTGCAGTTCATGTGTGGGCACGACAGCGTGTGTCTCCATGTGTACCCAGGTGTAGAGGGGCGATGTAGCCAGTGGCATTTGAATCCTGGTTCTGCTGCCTAACAGCTGTGTGACTGCAGGCAAGCCCCTCGACCTCTCTGGGCCTGCTTCCTCATCTGCAGGAATGGCAGTCCTCACAGCACCGATGCCCACTGGCTGGGACGGATGGAACTCATCTGCGTGTAGGGCTCCGGGCCGTGCCTGGTGCCAGCAGGCACCTTGCGTGCGTCAGCTGCCAGAACGGCTCACGCAGGTGAGTGTGCCCCAAGGTGGGTGTAGCCTGGAGCCACATGGGTGAGTCCGGGGGTGACAGGGTGAGTGTGTGGGCCAGTCTGCACACGCGGGGTCCAGACACTGGTGTGCACAGCCCAAGGTGCAAGGCTGATGGGGCGTGGCCCAGGCCCCCGCGGGTGCACAAACGCCGGAAGCTGGCGGTGGCTTTTCCGTCCACTAGGCACTGTGCTTCAGAACCAGGCCGAGCTCATCTGCGGTGCAGAAGCCTGGGCGCTGGCTGACTGGGGGGGCTCTCTGGGTGACGGGGACGCTCTCTATCTTGACGTGGGTGGTGTGTCACAGGCCAGCTTTATCGGGCGGCACCCTGAGGCTTTCTGCACCTTATCCCCGTATGTTACACCTCAGTGAAAGACAAACACAAGCTACGCGGTCAGTGTCCCTCCACGGGATGCTCATGTTTGTGCACATGCACGAGCATGGGGCCCCCCAAGTGCATGTCAGCCAGCGTCCCAGCTGTGGGGCTGACCAGCTCGTCGTGTGAGCGTCTCCAGGTGTCGGTGCAGACCTGCGCGTCCTGGTGTTGGTGTGACTGGGGTGGGGGTGTGTCTGTGACAACTCTAGCCTCTGGGCGTGAATCTAGCGGTCTGTGTGTCTAGGTGTTGATATGACTCACGAGTGTGGCTCTAGATGCCCAGAGACGGCAAGTGTACACAGAGGTGCTGACCTGTGTGTGTGTGTATCAGAGAGACCCAATGGTGAGACGCTGCATGCCGCCCGGCCGCAGACGCCCTCAAGGCTCCGGGGTAACGGACCAAGAGTGGGGGACAGGCTCTGGCGCGTGTGTCTGACGTCTGACATCACCCAGTCACCCTGCTGCCCAGGTGCCCCACAAGCACCCACTCAGTCCTGCCTCAAGGCTCCCGGCAGCCCCTCTGTCCCCAACCCCCGTCCCGGGATCTGCCCATGGGGTGCGCGCCGGCCCACCTTGTTGCTGCCGTTACTGTACGTCTGGATCATATTCTCCGCCCCCTGCTTCACCTTCAGCTCGATGGCCAGCTGCTTCTCCAGGCCGGCCACCAGGTTCAGGCTGGTGGCTGAGCAGGCCGGGCCGCCCGTCCCGGGAGACTGGGGGGCATCTGCAGGAGACAGGACAGAGTCACCAGGGCCCTCACCTCCGTCTGCCTGGGAGGCTTTGCTCAGCCAAGGGGCCCACCCTCTGTCCGGCCTGGAGTCTGCCCTCGCACCGGGGAAGGGGGAGCTGGGGCCCAGGGCCCAGAGGGTCCAACTCCCCAGGGCTCCGGGGAAAGCCCCCTCAGGGCTGGGATGGGACCCAGGTGAGTGAGCAAGCATGCGGCCAGGTGTGCGCGAGTGCTTGGCATTGGCATGAGGGAGCCCGAGGGTGTGGGTGTGGGTCCCTCCGTGACCCGCAGGGTGTTGCGTTGCCCGAGCGAGGGTGTGCCTCCCTGGGTGTTCATGTAACTCCTCAAGACTCCTGAGTTGGGATGACCGTGTGAGATCCTGGGCGCCGGGGTGACCCTGTGCATATGTTTCCGACTGTTCGCACCAGATCTCCAGGCGCTGGTGTGACTGTGTCTGAGTGTCCGGGTGTTGGCACAGCGTGTCTCTGGATGGTGGCACGGCTGTGTGCATCCCTGGAGAGGGGGGTGACCGTGGGGGACTCGAGCTGCTGATGTGACCGTGTGAGGTCCTGGGTGTGGCTGTGCTCTGTCTCCAAGGGCTGAGAGGACAGCGTCAGTCTCTGCCTGTTGACACGCCCAGGTGGTGTAAGGGTGTTGGTGTAAGGGTGTTGGGTCTTCAGGCCTTGTCCGATGGTGTGTATACATCTCTGGCCGTAGATGGGACTGTCCATCTGTAAGGCTGGGCAGCCGTGTGTGCCTGCATCTCTGGGTGTGCCCCACATGCTGGTGTAACTGCGTGAGGGTCTCCGGCTCCTGACGGGATGTGTGTAAGGGTCTCTAGTTGCAAGATGAAAAAGTTCTGCAGCTCCCTCGCACAACCATGTGAATCTACTTAACACCGCTGCACGGCACACTTAAATATGATACATTTCATGTTATGCGTTTTTCAACCACAACGTAAATTGTTTTAAATAAATACAAACTAAGGAAATTTTCTAAAGAGTCTTGGGTGTTGTGCGGGTCGTCAGACACTCTGAGCCCTGTGTAAGTTGTGTGCTGCTGTCTGGGTGCGGGCTGACTGTGCGCGCCTGTC
Organism: Equus asinus; assembly: GCF_041296235.1. Taxonomy (NCBI): domain Eukaryota; kingdom Metazoa; phylum Chordata; class Mammalia; order Perissodactyla; family Equidae; genus Equus; species Equus asinus. The sequence goes on along the minus strand of NC_091809.1, from coordinate 27,336,058 downwards.
TCTGGATGTTGGCTCTGATGCTGTGTGCGGCTTGAGGCTGCCATGGCCAAGTGCGTCCCTGGGGGTCAGTGAGCCCCAGGGGCTGAGGGGGCCACAGCGGGAGCCCTGGCTCACCACGGGCCGCGGCTGCGGGGTCGGGCAGCACCACGTGGGCATGCAGCTCCTGCAGCTGCCGGTGCAGCAGGTCCAGGCGGCGCGAACAGCCACGCAGCAGCAGCTCCACGGGGCCCAGGCCGCGGCCCAGGTCGGTGGTGGCCCGCCGCAGGTTCTCGGCGCCCTCCTTCAGCTTCAGCTCCCTGCGGATCTCCCGCCTCAGCCGCTCCCGCTCCAGCTCCAGCTGCTGCTGCACCCCCGGGGCCGCCAGGTCCGCGCCCGCCAGGCCCAGCTGCTCCAGCAGGGACCAGCTGTGCGGCTCGCTCTGCGGGGGATGGAGCGGGGTCAGTGGGCCAGGACTCCCACCGGGCCTGGCCTCTCCCGGACTCCCGACACGGGGCCTGCTCCATGTCCTCTGACCCCAAACTGAGGGGGTAGACCAGTCCCTGTCCATGACCCCCCAAGGTCCCAGGGGCAGGGCCTTCTTCCTTCCCTGTCCTCTCAGACTGGGGACCCCATAGCTACCATCCTGCCTCCCTTCATCTGATCCTTATGGAGGACAGGCCCCAGCACCCCACCACTGTGCCCCTCCAAAGTAGGGGGCCCCAAGGACAGGCCTTGTCTCCCTTCCACTGAGGGAGGCCAAATGAGGAGGCCCTGGGGCAGACCCCCCCTTCCCCCTGCTGCTGCCAAACAAGGAAGTATCAAGAGCAGGCCTCTGCTGCCCGAGAGTAGGCCCTTCTCTTCTCTGCTGAACCCCCAAAATAGGAGGCCCCGGGGACAGGCCCCGCCTCCCCTCCTCGCATCCTCTGCGACCAGGATGCTAAGGAGCAGGGCCCCGTCTCCTTCCTCCTCTGTCTCCCCGACCCGCGAGTCCCAAAGGCCCATTAGTTTCAGATGCCAAACAGACACCTGCGAGGCCAGCACCCCACCTCCCGCCTCGGTCCAGAACCTCCGGCCTATGCCACTTGGGGTCCTCGTCCACCCGCACCCCACGGGGACCCCGGCCCCCACCTCTAGCTCCGGGTCCGCAGGGGGCCCGGCCTCCGCCATCCTGGGTCTTGCCGGGGCCCGCCCTCTTCCTGAGCCTCGGCCTGCCGGGGCCCTGCACCCGCCACTTCCTCTTTCCGCCAGCTCCCAGCACCCCATGCGCCCGCCAGCTCTGGGGCATTGAGGGGACTCTCCTCTCGGCACCCACTCCAGGACAAACTGCTGCTCCAGAGGCAGCCGCAATGGCCTCCCTCCAACCCGAGAGGATGCCAAGGTGCCCACGGCGTGCACAGGCTCCAGGGCGACTCGGGGCGCACACTCTCACAGGCCTACAGGTGTGTGCGTGGAACACAGGCTGGCATGTGCACAGCCCCACACCTCCCCCGTGTACACTGCTGTGCACACACCCACACCCGCAGCCACGGCCAGCCCACCTCCGCCTTCCTCCCAGACCAGTGCTTGCTGCTCCTGGCCACAGCTGGCAGGCCACAGGGGACTGGCTGGGCCGGCCGTCCCTCCGAGGCCCACATCACAAGGAGACGGCGCTGGGGGGCTGAGGCAGGACGGCTGATCATAACAGCAGTTGTTACAGGCGGCGCCCAGGCGGACCAGGGCGAGATGAGGAGGCTGAGGCCCGGAGCAGCAACATGCCTGCCCCGAGGTCCCACGGCCAGCAGGAGGAAGGGCCGGGGTCTAAATCGGGAGCGCCCGGAACCAGAGCGCTGGCTGCGCGCCCCACGTGGTCATCTGCCCCTGTGAGGACCACGGCACAAGGAAGATCTTCCTCAGCCCCCTGCCCACCTCGAGGGCAGCTGCCCCAGAGGGTTTCCTGCAGCCGAGAGCTGCACCCCCGCGATCACACCGACCCCCACAGCAGTCCTGAGCAGCTGCCATTGTTCTCCCCACTTCACAGTGAGGAAACTGAGGCTCGGAGGTGACAGCAGCAGTTCTCAGTGGGAGGGTTTCGCCCCCCCCGACCCCCGGCGGCATCTGGCAACGGTCAGAGACATTTTGGGCTGTGACAACCGGAGGTGAGTGCTACTGGCATCGACTGGGTTGAGTTCACGGGTGCTGCTCAACCTCCTCAGTGCCCAGGACGTCCCCACCTCAGTGATTCAGCCCCAAATGCCAGCAGTGAGAGGCTGAGAAACCCGGGACCCAAGGACACAGGTCACACCCTGGGCTGCTGACCACGACCACCTGCAAGGGTCTCACGGCAGCTCCCCTGCAGAGTGCTGTCTGCGTCTCCCTCCCTCTCCCCACGAACACTCTCGGAGCCCCATTTTTCTGACAGCAGAACTGAGGCTCAGAGAAGCCAAGGCACTGGGCCCAGGACACCAGCGCTGAAATTTAAATCCAGGCTCTCCAAATCCTGCTGGCTCCAACAAGCCCCGCCCACTGCCCACCCCCACCCTGTCCCCAGCAGGCAGAGCAGGGGCACAGCCAGCCATTCGCAGGGCCAGCTCAGACGGGGACCTCCAGGCCCCGAGAGGAGGAGCAGGCTCCTCAGGCCCCACCTCTGATAGCGGAGGCCTGAAAATATGCAGAGCAGGGAGGAAGGCCGGGCCTCCCGGGTTCTCTTCCCTCGGGTGACTCACTCCTTCCTCGAGGGCAGGGGTCACCCGAGGGCCAGCACAGCGAACCCATGAATCAGGGGTCTGGCCCAGCCTTGGAGGATCCCTGCTCCCCCTCTCCCACCATGAAGCAGGAGACCCCGGGGCCCGAGGGCCTGCCTCCCAGAATCCCCCTCTTCCCAGAGCGGCCAGGGGCCTAGACCCCAACGTCCGGAGATTTCAATGCTTTGGGCGTTTCTGGAATCTGGACAGGACATCCGTTTGCCGGACACAGAACAGACAGGCACACATCGGGACAGAGAAACAGGGTGGCGGGCCCAAGCAGCCATGAGGAAAGGATGACCAGGAGGAGAGAGGACAGCGAGCGAGAGAAGGGACAGGGGCCGGGGTGCGGGTCCAGCCTGGCTCCAGGAATCGCAGCCTCCGTCCCGGTCACGTTTGGTACACACCAAGCGCATGCATGCGCCGGGGGATTCCTACACAGCCCCTCCAGGGCCGGGGGTGGACGCAGGGACCCCGGCCCTCCGCGGCCCCAAGGTCTGACCTTGTGTGATCGGCAACACCAGATACGCCCAGCTCCTCGGCAAGGCTGGCAGGCCATCAGCAGGACTAGGGTGGGGGTCGTGGGGTGACAGGGGAGACACAGAGGGGATGGGGGCAGGTGCAGAAGGAGACGAGAAGCCAGTTACAGGCAACGACATGACGGCACAGAGGCACAGGATGTCTCAGACGGGAGTCACTGAACCCAAGAAGTTGGGAAGTTGGCTGGCCCTGCTTGTCACAGATGGGGACGGTGAGTCCAGGGCTGTGATGTCCACCAGGTGGCACAGGGAGAGCCGGGCTGGGCGGCAGGTTGGTGCCAGTCACCTGCGCCTCTGTGTGTATGTTTGTGGGCGTGCCGGGGTGACCCAGCCCTGTCACCCATGCCCAGGTAGGATTCCAGGCAGGAGAGAGTCCCGGGCTGTCCAGTGGGACACTCCCCACCTGGGAAAAGGTTCCACCTGGCAGCCCGGAGGGTGGCCGTGCGGGTCCCCGGTCCCCAGACCTAACTAGGTGACTCGGGCACTTCCGCCAACAGGTGCCAATCTGGGTAGCGTCGGGACCATCGTAAAGCTCAGTCCCGAGGCGGGGGCGGGGGAGGGGCCCGGGCCGGAGGCCTCCTCCCCTCCGCGGCGCCGCGCCAGGCACCCGCCCCAGGTGCAGCGGCACCTGCCGGGAGCCGGGAACCGAGCGCTGGGGAGGGGGCGGGCGGCGGGGACCACGGGCACTGGGACGCGCGGCCGGCCGCAGACGCCCCAAGTCCAGCCTCCGCGCCCCGCATCCCGGGGAGGGGCGGGGCCCGGGAGCGGCGCGGCCTCCACCTGCCGCGCGGGCCCGTCCGGGGGGCGCCGGGCACTCGGGAGGCCCCGGGCCCTGCCCGCCTCGCGCGGGCGGCCGCAGGTGCGCCTACCTGCACGGCGTCGCTGGCCATGTCCTCGCGCCGCCCGCCGGGGTCCCCGCGCGGAGGGGCGGAGCGCGCGTGCGCCGCGCGGCGGGAGGGCGGGCGCGGCTGAGCCCCGGCGCGGCCCGCTCCGGCCTGTGCGCTCCGGCCCCGCCTGGCCGGCAGCGTCCGCGCCCGCGCCCTCCGCCCCGGCGGCCGCCGGCCGGTCACGTGAGCGCCGCGGGCCCAGGCGGCCGGGGCGGGGCGGGGCGGCTCCCGGCGGCCCCCGGGGCTGCGGGCGGGGGGCGGGGGTCCGCCCGCTGGCCCCGCCCCGGCCGCCTGGGTCCGCGGGGCCGGTCCGAGCGCGGCGCCACCCGGGCCCCGCGAAGAGCAGAGAGCTCGGCCCCGCGTGCGCCCCCGGGCCTCCCGGGGGGCCCCGGGCCGGGCGCGCGCCGCCTGGAGACGAGCTCGGGGCGGAGCTGGGTTCCAGTCCCGGCGCCGCAGGCCTTGGGGGAGCCGCAGACCCCCAGAGCGCCTCGTCTGGGAAACAGGAAGGGCTTTCCCGCCTACCGCTCGGCTGGGGATGCAGTTAAATGAGATCGTGCACGCCAAGTGCAGAGGACACAGTAAGCGCTCGATAAACGTTGGCTGCTGTCATCTTTCAGGCGATTGTCGTTACGAAAGGGGGTTCGCATCCCGGCTCGGTCACTGCCCGCTGGGGTCGCGGTGGCTGCTGAGCCGCAGTTTTCCCCGCTGTAAAATGGGGACCAGCCTCTTCTTCCGGCTGCTGCATGCAGGTGGCGCTCCATAAATGCAGACTCGCGTCCAAGCGGAGGCGGAGGGTGGAGGCCTCTGAGGAGCTGCTCCAGGGTCTCTGGAATCTCCGGGGCGTGCAGTTTGGGTCGTGGCCGACCCCACGCTCCCTGAGAAACGCGGCGACGGAGCCCACCGCGGTCCCGGGGCGGCGCGGGCGGCGGGATCTTGGTTACCTGCGGCTCTGCGTTCGTGTCGTCCCAGAGACCAGCGCGCCGTGTTTGCTTTCTCTTCCTCCTTTGGACGGCCCTATGGGGGTTTTAATAAAGAAAGAGAAGGAGGTGGAGGAGAAATTATATCCACCCAGAATCCACCGCTTCCCACCGCTTCCACAGCCTCGGCCAGGTCCAGTCTCCATCACTGCTCACCTGGACCAGGGCAGTCGCCTCCTCCCAGGTCCTTGGGCTCCTCCCTTGATCTCATAGTCTGGTTTCCCCATAACAGTCCCAGGGCGCCTGTGAATACCCGAGTCAGGTCATGTCCCTCCTCTGCCTACATCCCTCTATGGCTCCCACCTTCCTCAGATTAAAAGCCAAAGTCCTACCCGCCGCCCGGAAGGCTCTGCACCATCTGTGCCCTTCACCTGCCCTCTCTCCTCGCTGCCCCCCTCTCCCACTTGCTCACTCCCTCCAGCCATGTGGGCCTTCTGGCTGTACCTCGAATACTTATCCATTGAATTAACACGTTTTTTTAAAGGAAGCATTTGACCTACTTCTTTTGCTCCTGATTTTTGAGGCTTTTCCCTGGCCTCAAAGAGGCCTCAGAGAGGAGCGCCTCACCCCACTTACAGAGTCAGGGTGTTAACTGCCCCGGCCCTGAGGGACAGGATACCTTCCTCAAATCTTCCAGTCCGCCCATTTTACAGATGGAGGATGTGGCAGAGCAAGGCTCCGAGGCAGTCCGGGCCTGGGCCACCTCGTCTGGGCACGGGCCCGCTGCCGCCTGCCAGTTTCCAGGCTGCCTCCCGGGATGGAGTAGGGGAGCCCTGCCAAATGCTCACTCCCAGCTTCCAGCATTCGTTTACTCGGAGAACGTTCATCGACGCCCGCTGGGGACTTTGGTGGCACCGGAAACAGTCTGAGCCGGAAGCTTGGAAACCAAGAACTAGTTGTCCGATTTCGACCAAATGTGATAACGCACCAGCACCTCCCTGCAGCTGCTCTGGGGCCTTGGAAACCCTAAATCACAGCCCACCCCTACCTCTGCCGGCTGGAAAGCCTGTTCCGGACTCTTAGGAAAACTTCCCACCCCTCACAAGGTGGTCCTGTCAAGCCTCTGCCCACCTGTCCACTGCATTCCCCTCCGCTGCCCTCATCCCCATCCAGCAATGCTGGCCTTCCCTCTGTTCCTCAAGTGTTCTCACCTTACTTCCAACCACAGGGCCTTTGCAGTGGCTATTCCTTGGTCTAGAGTCCCCCTCCATCACATCTCTCCAAGGCTGGCCTCTTCTGATCATTTACGTCTCTGTTTAAATGTCACCTCCTCTGAGAGGCCTTCCCAGGGACTCTCCATTCCCCGGTCATATCTGGCCCGTGGCCCTATTTATTTATTTTAATGGAAATTGCCCAGTGTCTGGCCTATGCTCGCTCCATCTTTGTGGGATGAATGAGTGGACACGGTTTGAGGCGTCAGGAGAAAGTTATCCCAGACCTGTGGAGGCAGCTGCCCCACTACAGAAGAGGCAGCAGGGCTGGCACTGAAGTTGAGCTGTGAAGGACAAATTAGGAATTTGCAAAGGAGATAAAGAGGAGAAGGGTGTCTGGAGGAAAGAACAGCAGGAGAGAGGCCTAGAGGTACCCAAGGGAGACCCCTGCATGTCCTGATGCCTCTGCCCGCATCTCTGCCTGCACTGCCCTCACTCCCTCCACTCCGGCCACATAGCCTCTCACTGCTCCTCACTCATGCCCTAGTCCCACCTCAGGGCCTTTGCACTGGCTGTTCCCTCTGCTTGCAATACTTCTCCTCATCGTGGCATTCTCTCTTCCTCATTTTATTTCTGTCTTTGCTCAAATGTCACCTTCTTAGAGAAGTCTTCCTTGACTGCATCTCCACACAAGCCCCACCCCATCCTCCCCAGGCTGCCCCTCTCATAGCTTGGTTTTTCTTCCTTGCAAATTTTAATAAATTTGACTCTATTTTCTTTTTTTAAAGATTGACACCTGAGTTGACATCTGTTGCCAATCTTCTTTTTTTTTTTTCTTCTTCTTCTTCTCCCCAAAGCCCCCAGTACGTAGTTGTAGATTCTAGTTGTGAGTGCCTCTGGTTGTGCTATGTGGGACGCCGCCTCAGCATGGCCTGATGAAGGGTGCCATGTCCACACCCAGGATCTGAACCAGCGAAACCCTGGGCCACCGAAGCAGAGCACACAAACTTAACCACTCGGCCACGGGGCTGGCCCCCTCCATTTTCTTTCTTGCCTGAGTCACCAGGAGGATGTCAGCCGCCCCAGGGCAGGGATCACTGTCTGTCTTGTTCACTGCCAGGTCCCCAGCTCGTAGAACCAGATCCAGCACATACACGGTGCTCAGTAGATAGCTGCTGGATGAACAGACGGACGAACAGACCCCACGTCACAGGCAGGGCTAGAGATTTTACTGCTGATGAACCTAGAGTGGGGGGCCGGCTCCAGATGTTGCAGGTGGTGGGGACGGTGTGGCTCCAGCCCCTCCCTGTACCTCAGACTTGACTCTGAGGACTGTGGGAGCCACTGAGGGATTCTTGGCAGGGGAAGAACTGACTGAGGATTGCATTTCTCAAAAGATAAGGCTCTTTGCAAACCAAGTCTCCCCCAATAAGGGGCCAGAGGAAGAAACAGGAATAGATTTATCTGACACCAAAAGAACTTAATGCATCGACAAGGGTAAACTCAAAAACATTGTGTAGAAGGAGATTAAAAAAGCAAGTAGAGGGCTGCCCTGGCCGAGCGGTTAAGTTCCAGCGCTCTGCTAGGGTGACCTAGGGTTTCACTGGTTCGGATCCTGGGCACAGACATGGCACTGCTCATCAAGCCACGCTGAGGCGGCAGCCCACATAGCACAACTAGAAGGACCCACAGCTGAAAATACACAACTATGTACTGGGGGAATTTGGGGAGAAAAAGGAAAAATAAAATCTTTAAAAAAAAAAGCAAGTAGAAAAATGATACAGTTTGACACTTAGATCAACCACTGAAAACAGAAGGTGAAACTATGTAGCAAGTTGGCAGAGTGTATGGAGCAGCTGGCTGCAGGCTGCCGGCATCCCGGCTGAGGCGCTCAGGCTACCTGTGTTCCAATCCGGCCACTACTGCACACTAACAGTGACACCCTGGGCAAGTCACTTCGCTACTCTGTGCCTCAGTTTCTTCATCTGTAAAACAGGATGATAATAGTGGTGCCTACCTCATAGAGTTGCTGGGAGCTTATTATGAATTAATTCTAAAGCACAGAAGAGGGGAGCAGTAATTGTTCGGTATCATTTTTATTTAGAATGTTGTTTCTGTGTTGGTGGAGGGGAATGGAGCTGGGGAGGTGAACACAGGTGACTTCCACTTTATAGAGTGTTATGTCTTTTATTCATTTATTTATATTTATTTTTTTTGAGGAAGACTGGCCCTGAGCTAACATCATGCCCATCTTCCTCTACTTTATATGTGGGACGCCTGCCACAGCATGGCCTGCCAAGCGGTGCCATGTCCGCACCCGGGATCCGAACTGGTGAACCCCAGGCCATCGAAGCAGAACATGCGCACTTAACCACTACGCCACCGGGCCAGCCCCTATGTCTTATTTTTAATCCTTTTTTTGACTGTGGCACAATTTACATGTGGTGAAGTGCACAGACCTTTTGGGCTGCAGCTCCTTGAATTTTTAGATCTGTATACACCCTGTGGCCGTCACCCGGCCCACCCCCACCGCGTCAGTTTCGTGCCCTTTGCAGCTTCTTCCTGCAGATTCTATCGTCACAGACTAATTCTGCTTGTTCTTGAACTTCATACCACGTGGAATCACCTTATGATTCTTTTATATCTGGATTCTTGCACTCAACATGTTTTGTTTTCTATTGAAAGAAAATTCACATACCATAAAACCCAGCCCTTTTTTTAAGTGTGCAGTCCAGTCATTTTTAGTATCTTCACAAAGAACATGATGTTTCTGAGATCCGTCCGCAGTGCGCTGTGTGTCCATCGTTTATTGCTCTTCCTTTCTACTGCTGTTCTGCGGTGCGGGTGGACCACAGGCTCTTTGCACGTCCACTTGTTGACAGACATTGGGTTTGCTTCTAGTTTGGAGCCATGGTGCATAAACAGTGTTCCTTGCGCATACCTTCTTGTGGGCAAAATGTGTTCCATTGACTGTTTGAGCCACACGGAGGAGGACTGCTCGGTCATGACAGATAGGCCTGTTTAACCCAATGGGTCGCCTGCAGGGTGATTTTGTCCCCTCCCCCGGGGGGACATGAGCAATGTCTGCAGACATTTTTGGTTGTCACGACTGGTGGGGGGGTGCTACCATCACATGGAGGCCAGAGCTGCTGCTCACCATCCTGCAGTGTGCAGGGCAGCGGTGCTGAGGCTGCGAACCCCGGGGAACCTTACCACAAACAGCCAACAATCCCACAGCCATCGCCCCGTTTACACGCCCCCCCAACCGAGGGTGAGAGCTCGGGCTGTTCCGAGGCCGCCTCGGTCCTTCGTATCGTGAGTCGTTTTCTTTTTAGGCATTTGGGTGGGTGTGTTTTAAATCATTTACGTCTTAAAATAATTCTGAAGTGAATCAAGGCAGCATGACAAACGTTAGCATGTGTTCCTCTTGGCTGGCAGACGTACTTTAGGAGGCTCCCATCTCTTCTGGATTTAAAACTGGCACGGACATATTTTTAAACAGTAGAAGTGCCCCCTGGCTGCACAGATCGTGGGTGTGCTGGGGTGTTTTCCTGTTTTCCCAGACTTCTCAACTGGACTCAGCCGGCTTCGGCTGCCTCCTCCATCCTCGTCTCAGATGATCTAGTTAATCCGAGCTCGCCTCCCGCCTGCTTTCCCTGGGCACCTCCTCTCTCCCCGGGGACTGGTTTTCTCCAGGCTCCCAAGTTACCTGGCTGTGCCCTCTGTTTCCACCTTCAGAGGATGTGGACAAGTCTCCTGGAGGGATGGCCTGGGCCTGCCCCCCTGCAATGGAGATGCTAACGCACGTGCCTCGTCCCTCCGCTCCTGATGGGGATCCAATCTGTGGGTATATTTAGATTTCTCAGAACCAGGCTGAGCACCAGGGTGGGGGACTAGGGTAACGAAAAGTGAAGTACTTGCCTTGGGCATAAAATTTAAGGCGGCGCCAAAACACCTCGAGATACACGGTTTTAATGTAATATTTATTAAAAAATCAAAATTAATGCAGAAAAACCCAAATAAAGCCAGGATCAGCAATCCTGATCTCTTCCTTCCGCCTCAGGGGCCAATAGGGCTCAGCTCCATACAGCACTGTTTCTTAAAGTTTTGCTATTTTGTTCGTTACAGATTTTTTAAATTAATTTTGATTTAAAATAGTGCGTTCAAATATGATTTACGTTGATGCCTGAATTTTCATGCCTCCTGCATCCCGGCCCCTCCAGGCACCCAGGGCGCCCTGTGAATGATGCGGACGGTGTCTGCTTATACCGTGCTGAGCCCCTCCGGCCTGGACCACACTGGTTTCTCTTCGCTGGGCTTTTTGGCTGAAGTTATACGTCCGGTGACTTCAGCTCTGAACCTGTTGTCTAGAACATGGACCCCCAGGTAGCCTACACTAAAGGAGGCAAAGGCTAGAACCTTCTTGCAACACTGTGGAGGAATGTTTAGCGGTGTCAGGGCCTGAGGGAGAGGGAGTGCTGGAGCGGGCTGATTCTGCTTGGCCTACTTGCCTCCCCTCCCCCTCCCAAATCCCCAAACCTAAACATGGCTGAGAAAAGACTGACACCACCAGGTGCCAGCACGGACTGCAAGTCCCTGGAAGTTCCACACGGTGCCGGTGGGAGTGCAACGTGGAACCACCACTTAGGAAAGCTGTCGGGATCTACTCAAGCTGAGCACACCCGTGACCTCCGGCCACCATTCCCCTCCTAGGTATTTAACCTAGAGAAGTGAACTCAAGTTTGTAAAAATACCCGTACACGCTTTATAAATAATGGCCAATCGCTGAAGACAAATAACTGTCCATTAGCGGGTGAATGGAGAACCCGTCTGGGCTATGCTGCGGTGCAGCCACAGAGTGGAATACTACTCAGCAGTGAAAAAGCATGAAGTCTTGATATGTGCGGCAACACGGACAAATCTCAGAACACTTTGTGAGCAAAAGAGGACAGGCACAAGAGACGACCTACTGCATGATTCTATCTACGTGCGATCCGAGAACAGATCAAACCACTGATCGAAATCCACAGTGGTTGCCTCGTGGGGGGGGACAGGGCTGTGGCTGACTTGACAGGGGCCCAGCAGAACCTTCCGGGGCCGCAAATGTTCCACGTCTTCGCCCGTCAGGTCACTCGGGTGACAACCGTCAAAACTCATGGCCCTGTTACTTTTACAATAAACTTTACCTCGGTAACGTTCTTGGGGGGAAAATAATCTAATACGGGGAAAAAGTGAGCATTAAAAGAAAGTTTCTTGCCGAAGCATCCTGGTTGCGGTTCTGCCGCCTGAGCCCGAGCGGTCGCCAGCAGCGTCTAACCCGGGACGCCACTCTCAGCCGAGGGAACTGCCCCGACCGTATGTCCGCCGCCGGGTACCCCTCGCCCACCGCCGGCACCGCCCGCGCCGCACCGGAGCCCGCGCACGCGCCCTGCCTCCCGCGGGGACAGCGAGGCGCAGGGACACGCCCACAGCGGAAGCCCCGCGCTTCCTGCCCGGCGTGGAAGCCACGCTTCATAAGGGCAAGGCGCTCGCCATCGGCCAACCATCCTGGCTTCGATTGCCAGTACTAAACATGGCGGCGCCCGCCGAGCGCAAAACGCCCATCACGTGACCGAGCGCGGGTGGACGCCGGCCTTAGCCAGCCCACTCGAGCGCCTACTTTTAGATGAACCCAAGGCTGAGACACGCCCTCTTTCCTCTCTCCACCAATAGCCTCCCGGCGGCTCCCGCAAGATCCAATCACCGCTTCCGCCTCTCTTGAATGAAAAGCCAGCGCTCCAGTGAGCGGAGCCGCAGTCGGACGCTGCGGGCAGGAAGCGCGACAGCTCGGGTCGAGGCGCGCGACCGGTAACCGGAGTCGGGCGGCTCTTCTCGCAGCACGCGGAGGCGAACGGGGGGCCAAGTGAGCGGCGGGCCCGGGGCGCGGGGCTGGGGTGCGGGGACGTGGGGCCCTCGGGCGAGCGGGCGAGGGGAGACGCCGGGGCTCGAAGGGAGGAGCAGGAGAGGAGGGCGCGAGACACGGGGGGCGGGGCAGTTGGGGCGCAGGTCGCGCGGCGGCAGCCGTTGGGCGCCGTGCGCATGCGCAAGGGGTGGGCCGGCCGTTGGCGCGCGGGGCGCGGGGCACGCTTCCGGGAGGGGCTGTCATTGCGGCGGCGGGCCGAGCCCGAGCCGAGGGCGATCCTGCCGTCCCGGCGGCCCCGGGCTGGTCGGGGAGGGCGCGGGCGTGGCGGGCTTCTCCGAGGCCCGGGGCCCCGCCGCCCTGCGCTGCCGCCGCTGCTGCTGCGGTGTTTGGGGCTCGCGGTGCCAGAGGCTCCGGGCGAAGAGGCTGTTCCCGGAGGGCCAGCTCGGCGGGGCGGCCCGTCCCGGGGCGCTCGAGGGCGGGCCGCCGCCTCCCCTCCAGGCCGGCCTCGTTCCGAGCTTTACGTCCTGTCCGGTCAGTTCCCGGGAGGTCCAGTGCCTCAAACGCGTCTGCCCCCAAGTCTGCCCCCCGGCAGAAGCCAGCGACGGTGACCCCGCGTCTGCGCCGCCCCCCGCTCCCTCCTGCCCGCGGCTCCCCGGGCGCTGCTCCCTGCTCTTCCCTGTTTCACGCCCCGCTCTTGTCGGTCCTCTTCCGTTTGGCGACTGGTTTTCCCAGCCGCTCGTCTCTTCCCCTCCGTCTTCTGCTCCGGGCACATCGCTCCCGGCGAGTCCCGATGGAGTCACCTGACTCGGAGCCCTGCTCAGCGCTCCCGTTGTTGAGCAAACACAGCGACGACCTGGGCCTGACCGGCTCCTGCAGCTTTGTCTTCAGCCCGCCCGCCCCGCCCCGGTCCCCGGGAGCTTCTGGGGCCGCTTCTGCCACTGGCCCTTCCTGGCTCCTGTGCTGCTGCCTGGGGAAGGACCCCTTCTGTCTTTGCCGGTCCGACTCCTCGGGGCTGGTGTCGGAGGGCCTCTTCCGAGAACCAGGATAGGAGAGGCGCCCATCTCAGCCCTGAGCTCGACCTGGAGGCCTTGGTTCTAGTTCCGTTCGTTCGGCCAGGGCTGTTCTGGGCGCCTTAGGTTGCTCTTAGGTTAGAGCAAGCAGGAAGAGCCCTGAAAGGAGTGGGGGAGTCGTGCCTACTCGAGGCGGCAGGGGCAGCAAGGGCAGGCGCGCAGCGTGTCTGAGGTGCAGCTGCAAGGCCAGTGTGAGGGTGCTGGGGTGATGGGGACTCTGGACTTGTTCTGAGTGCAGCAGGAGCTCGGGGAGGGTTTTGAGCAGAGGAGGATCGTTCTCTGACTTAGCTTACATAGGCTCCTTCTGTCTGCTGTGGAGAGTGCATGGAGAGGGGTGGGCGATGGGAAACAGGGAGACCAGTGAGGCGGCTCTTGGCCTAATGCAGGCCAGGGGCGGCAGTGTCCAATTGCCCGCCAGCCGACAGTGGATACGCTAACTGCGGTGTTCCCATACGACGGAGTATTACTCAGCCACGAAAAGGGATGAAGTTCTGACATGTGTTGCAACGTGGATGAACCTCAGAAACGTTATGCTGAATGACAGAAACCACGCACAAACGTCACATCTCATGTGCTTCCGTTATATGAAGTGTCCAAAGTCTGCAGATTCATAGACAGGGAGGTAGATTAGTGATTGCCAAGGGCGTCGGGAGCATAGGATGAAGCTAAAGGGTGCAGTCTTTTTGAGGTGATGAAGTTCTAAGCCTGTGTACTGATTTCACATTTGTACTGACTGTAAAAGCTGCTGACCTGTACATTTTCAGTGGTGTGTTGTGTGGCATGTGACTATCTCAATAAAACTGTTCTAATTTAAAAGAAAGGCAGGGGAGGGGAGCTTGGGAGCAGTGAGGGCGCAGGGGTGAGAAGTGGCCTGATGGTCCTGGTGGGCTTTGTTGGCTGACCGGACAGGGTGGGTGAGAGAGAAGGGACAGAGCCATTGCGAGAACGGACTGCCTGTTCTGAGCTGGGAGAGCTGGCCTGCAGGAGGAGTGGAGTGCGGAGCCCTCCTTGCGGGGGGAGGTGTGGAAGAGTTGGCCATAGCTGAGTCTGGGGCTGTAGCTGAGTCTGGGGCTGCGGGGAGAGATTGCCGAGGGAAACACAGCTGGGGAAGCTTCTGCCCAGGGATTAAAGCCCTGGGGCTGGATGGAGTCACAGGACGAGTGACAGGAGGGCCGGAGCCTGGGCCCAGACCCCTGAGTGTCCAGCTCCGGAAGGAGGGCTGCTCTGGCACTCGCACCCTGAGGCTAGAGGCTGGACACTGGCTCTGGCAGGGAGGACCAGAGACGCTGTTCCTGCCTTTGGGGTCCTGGTACTTGCACCCAGTGGGCACCTTGTGTGTGTTGGGTTAAATAAAGCCAGGAGGCAACCGAGCTTTGTGCTAATTCCATTTATCCTCTTGGCTGTATTTTTGTCGGCCTGGGCCCAATGGGAGGCCTGTTCACGACAGCACTTAATTATTCCCCTGTGCAGACCACACAGCAGGGGAGCCAGGACTGGGCAGCCTCTGCGCTCTCTCCAGCAGCCCAGCAGCCCATCCCCAGAGCTCAGGGTCCTGCCCGTGTGGGCTGGGTGGGGTTCTTGCGGAGCAATGCGAGGGGGCTTCTCAGGCTAGATGGTCTGAGGCCCTTCCTGTGATCTGAGACCTTAGGGCTGCGAAGGCGGCAACTGTGCAGAGATCTGGGAGCAGCGCGTTCCCGCTGGTGCACTGGGCTGTGAAAGCTCGGGGTGGGGTGCCGCGAGGAGCCAAACAAGCCTGGGGGCGGTTGACAGGGCCAATGAGGAGGGCCGTGGGGTCCATGGGCAGGAATTGGGGATTCAGTGGGAGACAGTGGGAGGCCCTTGGAGGGTAGGGGGATGTGCATGTGTGGGTGTGGCTGGCAGGGTTCGGGGAGCTGTGAGGTGGCTCAGAGGCGTAGTACAGGTGGAGTCACATGGGGAGCACGGGAGAGAGTTGATCAGAGAGTGATGTCTGGTCTCGGCTTCCTCAACTGGGTGCTTCTGTGCCAGCTCCCAACCCGACCCTGGCGCATCGCGCCTCTCGTCGGAGTGGTGGCAGCCGCCCGCAGCTGCTGTGCAGCCTTCTCCCTCAGCTCCCTCGCTGGTGGGTTCTTCTGCATGCATCTCAGCTCAGTTGCCTCCCTCGGCCCTTCCTCCCTCCTCTGTTCTCAGCACCATGGCGGAACAGGATGTGGAAAATGAGCTGCTGGACTACGAGGAGGACGAAGAGCCACAGGCTCCCCCCGAGAGCACGCCAGCTCCCCCCAAGAAAGACGTCAAGGGTTCCTACGTTTCCATCCACAGCTCTGGCTTCCGGGACTTTCTGCTGAAGCCGGAGCTGCTGAGGGCCATAGTGGACTGTGGCTTTGAGCATCCGTCTGAGGGTACGCCTCCCTGGTCTTCCCGCCAAGGCCCTCTCACCGCCCGCACCATGGTCCCCTCAGGACCTGGCACGGGGCCTGCACAGAGAGAGTGTCCAGTTGCTGAGGCTCACACGCGCTCTCTCCCTCAGTCCAGCACGAGTGTATCCCCCAAGCCATCCTGGGCATGGACGTGCTGTGCCAGGCCAAGTCTGGGATGGGCAAGACGGCCGTCTTCGTGCTGGCCACCCTGCAGCAGATTGAGCCCGTCAACGGACAGGTGGGTGGGCGCCTGCCCCGCCAGGCCAAGCTCCCCGAGGCAGCGGGAGCCTGGCTCCTCTGCGTCCAAACGCCCATGCCCTCGCTCCTATGTGGGCCTTTGAAATTAAGTACAGTACTGAGTTGTAACAGAACCCCCCAAAAATAAGGCAAGAGAAAAAACGGAGAAGTGCCCACCGTCTGGAGGTGGGCTGTTCCCCGAGTCGTGTACATTTCTAGATGGCAGCGTTCATGACGGCGTCACACACAACGCGGTTTCCTTACTGCCATTATTGCAGACGGGCGCCAGCTGTCTGCTCATGTGACCAACGTTGTCCTCCACGGTCCTAGGGGATCGTTGGGGTGAACACCAGCCTTCTGCTCTTGTCAGGCTGGGGTGCCCCCCTCAGCCGTGTGTGGGGGCTGGGCTCTGTTTCCTCAGGGCAGGGGTGCTTTAGTGGGAGGTGTGCTCTGGGCACGCGGTGCTGGGGGCTTGGGTCTAAAGGCGAGGGCTGCCTCCCTTCGTGGTCATGGGTGGGTCACCGGTGAGGCTGGGTGGGACTGTTATCCAGGCCTGCACCCTGGTGCGGAGACAGAGGCCCCCAGAGCTGTGGGAGGCCGAGGGAGGGAGCTCAGGCTGTGAGGCGGCGGAGATGCGGATGGGGTCCCTGGATGGCCTTAGGGGTGGGAGCGGCCGGCCAGGCACCTCCAGGTATGCTGAGGGAAAAGCACTGGTGTGGGCCCTGCCTTGAGTGTCTCCCCTGCCCGCCCCACAGGTGACGGTCCTGGTCATGTGCCACACTCGGGAGCTGGCTTTCCAGATCAGCAAGGAGTATGAGCGCTTCTCCAAGTACATGCCCAGCGTCAAGGTGAGCCCCGTCTGGCCCTCTGCAGCCTTGCTGGCCTCGGCCCCTGTTTCTGGGCTTGGCTGCAGCAGCTGTGTCTAGGGCAGTGGTGGTATCTGCTCCGGAAAAGCCTGATGAATCATGCATGGCCCCCGGAGGCCTGCGTCTCAGCCCTGGGGCTCCTTCTCAGTGGAGTGTGGCCGGGCTCTCAGGCCGGCCTCTGCCCCACGGGCCTCTCCTGTTCCCACCCACAGGCCTGGGGTTTGGGGGCCTGCTGGGGCCTGCGGTGGCAGGGCCACGGACTAGGTGATGGACAGGGTGGCCGTTGGCATGAAAGGCAACTTCTGTCTGCCCACACAGGTGTCTGTGTTCTTTGGGGGTCTCTCCATCAAGAAGGATGAAGACGTGTTGAAGAAGAACTGCCCGCACGTCGTGGTGGGGACACCGGGCCGCATCCTGGCGCTCGTGCGGAACCGGAGCCTCAGCCTGAAGCACGTGAAGCACTTCGTGCTGGACGAGTGCGACAAGATGTTGGAGCAGCTGGGTGCGTGTCCCCCCTGGGTGCAGGGCCGCCGCAGGCCCGCCCAGCCTCAGCCGCACCCTCCCCCGTCCTCACAGCCCCCTGGCCGAAGGTCTCCCCAAAGTGGGGTCATGTGGGCACCCAGCACACGGGCCTCTGTGAGTGAACTGGGGAAAGTTCTAGTGTTGGCAGAATGCGGCCTGCTGCCTCTGAGCCCAGGCCAAGTGGGCCCACAGGCCCGCAGGAGCGTTTGATGGGCACACACACGGCAGCCCTAGCAGTGCCATGGCCTCGCGCCTGGGGCTACTCTTCAGCCCCACTGGCCGGCGGGAGGTGGGCTTGTGCCCCGCGGCGGCTGCAGCCCTCACCCAGCGGCTGTCTCTGCCTCAGGCTCCCCTCCCTGAAGTGTGGCTCGAGGCGCTGGCTCGGCTGCTCCGCCGCAGCGTGTAAGTGACGGCAGCTCCTGGCGCTCGCTCGCCGAGTCCAGCCCCTCAAGCGCCGGGACTCGCCCGCCCTCCCTCCTCGGCTCCCAGTGCCCTCGTCACGGTGCCCAGGGCTCCCTGGCACAGGTTGGGAGGGCCGGGTCTGCTCTCGGGAGGGGGTCCTGGCCCGGCGGGCACTCACGCCCCGCCCTGTCTCTTTTCCCCCAGACATGCGGCGGGACGTGCAGGAGATCTTCCGCCTGACGCCCCACGAGAAGCAGTGCATGATGTTCAGCGCCACCCTGAGTAAGGAGATCCGGCCCGTCTGCAGGAAGTTCATGCAGGACGTGAGTAGGGTGAGACGGTGGCCGACCGCGTGCAGCAGCTTCCGCCCGCTGGCCGGGGCCCGAGCTGTGGCTGCTCCACGACACCCGCTGCCCTCACGGCAGGAGGATGCTGGGGGGCCGGCGCAGCCCTCCTTCCCTCCCCTCGGTCTGGCCAAGCTGGGAGCTGAGCTCGGCCTCCACCTGAGCCAGCCCGGAGCTTAGATCCGGCCGTTGGGAGAGAAGCACTTACTGGGGTTCGGCAGGCCCTCGGGGCAGCATCGCAGCACAGGAGCCACTCGCTGGAAGGTCCTGGGCAGGCGGGGTGCCCAGGAGTGAGCCCCGCCCGCCCCCGCTCCCCTTCCGCGCAGCCCATGGAGGTGTTTGTGGACGACGAGACTAAACTCACGCTGCACGGCCTGCAGCAGTACTATGTCAAGCTCAAGGACAGCGAGAAGAACCGCAAGCTCTTCGACCTCCTGGATGTGCTGGAGTTCAACCAGGTGACAGACGCTCGGGTCGCCTGTCTGGGGTTCTGGGCCTCTGGGCCTCGGGAGCCCAGGGCGCGGGGACTCTGGCCCTGACTGCGCCCCCCGCAGGTGGTGATCTTCGTGAAGTCAGTGCAGCGCTGCATGGCCCTGGCCCAGCTCCTGGTGGAGCAGAACTTCCCGGCCATCGCCATCCACAGGGGCATGGCCCAGGAGGAGCGGTGAGTGCCCGCGCCCCGCAGCCCAGGCAGCCCCGTGGGCGCCCCACCCAGAAGCCCGTGTCTGACGGCCGCCTTGTCCTCCTGCACCCAGCCTGTCGCGCTATCAGCAGTTCAAGGACTTCCAGCGGCGGATCCTGGTGGCCACCAATCTGTTTGGCCGAGGGATGGACATTGAGCGAGTCAACATCGTCTTCAACTACGACATGCCAGAGGACTCAGACACCTACCTCCACCGGGTGAGTGGCTGCACAGAGGTGTCCCCTCCTAACAATCCCTCGGGGTGGAGGCGCGTGAGGGCCTGGCCCTGCTTGTCCACCCACGAGGTCTTGGCCTGATCCCTGCTCCCATCTCCCTGCAGGTGGCCCGTGCGGGGCGCTTTGGCACCAAGGGCCTGGCCATCACTTTTGTGTCTGACGAGAATGATGCCAAAATCCTCAATGACGTTCAGGACAGGTTTGAAGTGAATGTCGCAGAGCTTCCGGAAGAGATCGACATCTCCACATACAGTGAGGGACTTGGGCCGGCCGGGGGCCTGGTGGGGGGCTGTGGGCCCCATTCCCCCAGCTAACCAGCCTCCCCTGTGTCTTACAGTTGAGCAGAGCCGGTAACCTCGCGCCTGACGGACGGCCCAGGTCCCCCCTGCTCCCCCTCGTGCCACCAGTCCTCCTAGGCAACAGTGGCCTTTCTTTTACCGTTGAAAGCTGTAGATTTGTGTCAGAATAAATTTGTATTATGGAAGCCTGGCTCCCTGTCTTGTCTGTTTTGTGGTGGCTCCATGTTTCTGGGACACCCTGGGTCAGCCAGTGAGACCCCAGCCAGCGAGCAGTGCCACCTGTGTATCAGTGTGATATTTAATTTTAAGTGTCAACATAGAAAGGTTTATACAGATAGAAAAACATTACACACCATCCACAACCGTCCAAACAAGGAGGACCCTCTGCACCACGAGCAGACGGGCCTCTGTACCGTGAGCCTCGGGCAGTGGGGCTGGGAGGGGCCCTGCCCTCCTCCCACCCCGACCTCAGTCTTAGCTTACAGGGGCGCTGAACCCCAGCACCCTGGCCTCTCGTTCTGGAGCAAAGACAGCCGGGGGAAAGGGCCAGGCGGGCACGGGAGCCCTGTCTGTCCGGGCCCTGGGCCAGCCCCGCCCCGCCCCCGAGCCCCAGTCAGTCAGCGGGGAGCAGAGAGGCAGCCAGAAGCAGGCCCAGCAGGTGGGACTCTCCACCCTGGCTGAGCCATCTGGGGCTTGGTGCCAGGCAGCAACTGTTGACCCCCCTTTGTCACGCACATGGGGGCCGAGGCAGGAGGCTGAGCAGAATGACGGGAGAGGAGGGGACAGTCTTCGGCATGTGCAAAAGCTGCTGCGGCCGCAGGAGCTGCTGGCCTGGCTTGAACTACCCGGTCACATGCTCCATCATATGCCAGACTCAGAAGACCTGAGGGCCTGGAGGGAAAGAAGCCTGGTGAGACCTGAGACCGAGCTGGCCGAGGCGGCCTTCCAGCCCGGCAGCCCTGGCCCAGGCTCTGCCTTACCCGAGTCTGACTCTGGCTGGAGACAGACGTGGACGTGGTGAACTCCGAGTACTTGTTCCCGGTGACCATGCAGGCCCACTTCCGGTACTCCTCCCTCACCTGGGGGTCCAGGGTGCCAGGTCAGGGAGGAGCAGGGGGGCCTCGGCGGCCCGCCCGCCCCCCGCGGCCGCACACCCACCTTCTTGTTGAGCAGGCAGTGCAGCACGAAGAGGAAGAGGCCCTGCAGGCAGTTGAGGACGGAGAAGACGTAGGACAGCATCCAGCTCCGCGGGTCGAACATGAACAGGCCGAAGACCCAGGTGCAGCCCAGCACGAAGAGCTGGGCGACGGCCGTGATGGTCAGCACCCTGGGGGAGCAGGGCAGTGGCAGTGCGCCGTCGCCCCTCCCCTCCCGCAGCCCCCGCCGCGCCCCTGCGCTCACCTGAGCTTCTTCAGCTTCTTCACGTCCGGGTTGATCTCAGAAAACTTGCGCGTGAGCTTCCAGACGGTGGTGACGAAGATGACGGCGTTGCCCTGGGCGGGGGCACAGAATCAGGATTAGGGGCGTCCCCGGGGCTCGCAGGGAGAGCTGCCCTGGTGGGGCTCAGGCTGCGGGGGCGGAGCGGGGCGGTTACCAGGATGATGGCGATCACGGGGCCCAAGAAGCTCCAGAGGAAGCCGCCTCTCAGGTCCAGCCAGCAGCTGGGAGAGAAAGGGGATCCTGTCAGGGCTCTGGCCCGCCCCCGGCCCCCGCGCCCCCCCCCCCGCCCCCCACACTCACTAGCGCGGGCGGCCGTAGCCCTGCTTGTTGGCGGCCGCCGAGATGGCCACGATGAGCAGCGGCACGCCGTAGCCGAGGAGGCAGAGCCAGCGCGTGCGCAGCCCCTGGCCCTGGAACACGCGCACCACGAGGAAGTAGAGCTCCAGGCCCTCGAGGGCCATCCAGCAGAAGGCGGCCAGGAAGCAGTAGTGCAGCAGCCCGGCCACCAGGCGGCAGCGCAGCCCCACCTGCGCGGGCGGCCACGTCAGCGGGCGGGGCCACGTCACGGGGCGGGGGCGGGGGCGGGGGCGGGGGCGGGGCGGGGCGGGGGCGGGCGGGGCCGCGTCGGCTGGGGCTGGCCCGGCGCTCTCAGGTGAGAGCGGGACCCCCACGGGCCGGTGCTCACCTCGCCGCCTTGGTTGTCGATGCCCGCCAGGAAGATGGCGGAGCCCACGAAGAGGCAGATGCAGAGGTGCAGGTGCAGGGTGGTACGCGAGCCCTGGATGGGCCGCACCAGCAGGAAGGTGAGAATGCACAGCAGCAGGCAGACGAGCGACAGCGCCAGTCCCACAGTCGTGATCAGGGCCAGCAACTCGTCCTAGGCGCAGGGCGGTGGGTGGGCCGCCGTCAGCACCCTGAGGTTTTCTTGCCCTCCTTGTGGGCCCAGACTCCCGGGCCTGGCCTGCAGGGCTCTGATCAGGTGGCCCACCTCCCCCACCTCCTCTGCCTGCGACGTCTGAGCAGGCCTGCTATGTCTCTCATTCTAAGTCACCCCACCCCTGGGCACAGCAGGGCTCCCCCTTCTCTTATGCTTCCCTGGCCACCTCCTGATCGGCCTCCCCACTGTGCACCCAGACTGCTCCTCCAATAAGGTCCCCAGTGAGGCCTCACGGGCCACATCCCTCTTCTCCACCACTGAGGGGCCCACCTCTCTGCCCTGTCTCCTGCCCCTCCCACACCCGGCCCTGCCTCATGGCCCTGCCTATGAGCTCCCCAAATCCCACGGCCTTCTGCCTGGACCACCAGCCTCTCCCCCTCTGTCTGGCCCATTCCAGGTATCCCCATGGCCCAGCGCATCTGTGGCCCCCTGGGGCCACATCCAGAAAGCTGTGCTCCATCAGGAGTGTTTAGCAATATTTAACAACCAGTTCAGGGTGGGCAGTTGGGAGACTGGCCAGAGCAGAGCCTGCAGTGCCAGCCACACTGTTTAGTTGCTGGCTCATGACAGGGTCTGGGGGGGTCCCAGGGAAGGGGCTGGGCTGTGCAGCAGGGGGCCTCCTGGGTTGTACATACAGAACCAGTCGGGCCGCACCACCTGGCCCCTCGGCCAGCCCTGCCTGCTGTGGGCCTCTCAGGGTGGCCCCGGCCCTCACCTCCACATCGTAGTGGGCCATCAGGACGGCAAAGCTGCTGAGGTGGCTGCACTGGCAGGTGGTGCTGTTGTTCCGGCTGCCCAGCGTCCGGCACCCCGAGGTGGCCCAGTGCCCGCCCCCGTCGTCAGCTCCCTTCCAGAAGGCACAGATCAGCTCCTGCCGTGTCCCGGGCTTCTCTGGCTGTGGGCAGGTGGGGTTGACCAGAGAGGTTAGCCTGGAACCCCCCTTGGGTCCTGAGCGCGGGCTAAGGCTGAGGATGCTGTTCATTTGCAGCTGCCCGCTGAGCACCTGCTGCGTGTGCCAGGCGGGGGCGCAGCAGTGACCAGGGCAGACCCACGTCCCTGCCCTGGGGGGCTGACACGCTCGGGGAGACAGATGGTAAATAATAGACCTGATAAGTAAGTAAACTAGACAGTGTGTTGGAAGGTGTTAGGTGCTATTTAAAAACATAAAAAGAAAGACACAGCGGAGGGGAAGGAGAGCTGTGGCTCCAGGTTGTAATTTTCAGTAAGGAGGTCCGGGGAGGCCTAAAAGAGAAGGGGACATTTGAACACACTGGAAACAGGGAAAGGGCTGAGTCACGGGAGGGAAAGGTGTCCCAGGCAGAGGGCACAGCAAGCGCAAAGACCCTGAGGTTTGAGGAAGGAGCAGAGTGGGCGCAGGTGGGCTGCAGAGGGACCACTGTGACCCTGGCTACCGGGTGAGCAGTGGGGCTGACCCCTCCCCACCCCAGGACTCACACTGTGGGAGAAGGCGAAGGTGACCTTGTGGTCGAGTTTCGTCGTGTTCGTGTTGCTCAGAAAGACCGAGTTGACGGCCGAAAGGAGACTCAACTGGACGCCATAGAGGGGGCTTTCGTGGGTCTCCTCCAGCTCAGCTTGCCTCTCGGGGTCCAGCTCCAGGGAGGCGTTGGCCAGCAGTTTCTGCATGTTGGGGTTGGAGAGGATGCCTGCCACGGCGGGGCCTGCGGACAGACACACCGGCCCGTCTGCCCTCCCTCCTCCCTGAGATGCCTCATCCAGCTGGCCATTCCTGGGGGCCCGTCTGACCCTCACCCCTGGCCACATCCCAGCCCCCTCCCTCTCCACGGGTGCCCCCGCACCCTGCCTTACCCGACCCCGCAGCCCCGGCCGCCACGGCCCAGTCCAGGAGCATCCGTGCGTGGCTCTGGCCCAGGGTGACGTTCCCGTGCCCCTGCTCCTGGATCACCAGGGACAGCTCTGAGGGGAGAGGGGCAGTGAGTGGGGGTCCGGGGCAGGACGCGCGTGGGGCTGGGGTGGGCAGGGCAGGACGAGGCCTCACCTGTGCCTGCAGGAGACTGGTAGGTGAAGGAGCCTCCAGGCACGGCCTTGGCGAGGGTCCTCAGGACTTCTTCCAGGCCCGAGAGCAGGTGGGTGACCGTGTGGTGCCGGTCAGGCAGGGCCAGGGTCTCCAGGTCCCCGGGGGCTTTCAGCAGCTCGTCCACTGACTGGATGAGGTCCTGGGGGTGGTGGGTGACAGCTGCTGGGTCATCGCACCACAGGGGCCGCCTGAATGACCCAGCTCTCCCCCACCAGGGACACAGGAGGACCACCCGGGGCCTGCAGAGCACACGCGGGCGTCATCGAGACCCCGCAGGAGCCAGAAGACCAGTGAGGAGGCAGCCTGTGTCCTGTGCGTGTGTCACAGCCACGGCGCTCGACACCCTCAGGATGGGCCTCCTGCCCCTCTGCCCAGAACAGTGGCCACGAGCCACGTGGCCGTCGGGCACTGGAAATGTGGCTGCTCCAAATGGAGCTGAGCTTGAAGTGTGAAATACGCGGCAAAATTGCAAACACTTAGTTCAAAAGAATGTGCAATATCTCAGTGACATTTTTATGATTCTGTGTTGAAATGGTAATATTTTGGATCTATTGGGTTAAAGGCCATTTTCTCAGTAATTTCCCTTGTTTACTTGTACTTTTTTTTTTAATGTAGCTACCAGGAAATTTAAAATGACATACGGGCTCCCACTTTTCTACCCGCTAAGCGCGCATCAGCTCCACCCTGCGCCCCCGGGCGCCAGCTGCTGTTTCTGGAGCCTCTTCTCTTAGTTCATTTATGAAGTGAGGAGACGGGCGGAGTCACTTGCCTGAAGTCACACGGCAGGGAGGGGCAGTGGGTGGGGCAGGGGATTTGAACCCTCGTGGCCCAGCTCCAGAGAGAAAATCCTTAACTGCTCCCTTCTCCCCCTCGAGTGCACGCGCGCGTTTCAGGCTGTGTGGGCACGTCCGCGCTTCAGTAACTGGTGTAGACATGGCGTGTATGTGGCGCACATGGACACGAGTCTCCCTGAGCAGAGGCCCTGCTGGGGCTGTCTCCACTCACACGGAAGCATCCCCCAGACACCGCAGGGGACTGTCCTGGGCCCCTGGGTCCTGCCCCTACCTGGACGGTGTCCTGGGCCGAGGCTGGTGTGAAGCGTCTGCGCAGATCCTGGACTCTTTTAAAGAAGCCTGAGAGACGCTGGGGGGAGGGGAGCAGAAGGGGTCAGGGAGTCAGGGAGCCTCGAGGGTGGGTGGGGAGCTTGGGGGAAAACTGGCTGACGGCGGGGGAGGGGGGGAATTCCTGCCTCCTGGTCCCTGCTGGGGGCACTCACCTGGCTCTGGATTCCAGGGGGCGGAGTCCAGGTGGGGAAGGACATCTCTGCAGGGGACAGACAGGGGTTCATTAGGGCTGAGAGGGTCTGTGCTCGTTGGGGTGGAGTCTGGGGTCGTGTCAGATCAGGTACCTTCACACACAGTGGTGTTTTGGTTGTCCCGGAACCCCGGCAGGGGTGTCCACCCTCGGCGGCAGCGGCACCTGTATGAGCCCACGGTGTTGATACAGGCGGTGGAGTTGTGACATGGATGCTGCCTGGAGCTGCACTCGTCGACATCTGGGGACACGAAGATGGGGTCAGGCCAGGTCACAGCCTGGATGAGGCCCCTCTCCCCTCCACGCCCCGCCCCTTCTCCATATTTGCATCCCCTGGCCCACTCGCTGGAGGTGATGCCACTTGGTGACAGCACACCCCGAGTGGTGACCCCAGGTCATGGGGAGTGCAGAGGTGACTAGCAGGTGAGCCGGACGGATGTGCAGGTTGTGAAATAGTGGGAACCTTCATCCCAGTTAGTAATCAGCTGCTGCCTGGGGTCCCGGGAACCTTCCCCGTGGTACCCCAGCTCCTTCCCCAGGACCCCCAGATGTTTTCACATTTGGTCTCAAAAGGCATAGTGCCTGGTCCAGCAGGCACCCCCAGCCTTCATGCTGCTGGGTCTGCTTGGGAACCATCGAGTATGTGAGCAGCTGTTCTGGGTGAAGGTCCCCAGGAGTGCAGCCGCCGAGCTCTGGACCTGCACAGACGGTGCTGTCTGGGCCTTCGGGGGACCCAGGAACCGGCTTCCAGCCAGGGCGGCAGCAGCACTTGTAGCCGCCCACGACGTTGAGGCAGTGGGTGGAGTTGTGGCAGGGATTGTGCCCCGAGGCACATTCGTTCACATCTGAGGACAAAGCCAGAGGGTCAGGCCCTGCCCTCCACTCACTGCACGCCCCTCACTGCCCGGCACTAGGACCCCAGCATTCTTGCACGCGCCACCACCTGGTGAACTTCACCTTCACCCTCAAAGCACCTTATGGTGGCCTCCCTGCAACGTGGCCTTGCAGGGACCACATCCCCCAGTTTACAGGCAGAGAAACCAGGAGAGAAACTGAGTCATGAGGGCTGGACTTTTTGACCAAGGACTCTTGCTGGCTCCATCCCGGGCCCTGGTCCAGGTTCCCCTTCTGGAAAGTGGAAGTGACAGCTTCCTCTTGCTCCCGTGTGACAGACGAGGAAGGGGCGAGGTCTAGGGGTGCTCTCAGGGGCAGGGGGCTCCACGGGGGACCCAGGCCCAGAGACCCATCTGCCTCCCTGCTCTGTCGGGGACCTTCAGGGAGGCGGTCCCCTGGGCAGGCTCCACAGGTGTCAGCGTCGCAGGGCCTGAGGATCGACTCCTCCTTGGGTTGCAGGACCCGCCTCGGCTCCTTCCCAGTCCATCCAGCCTCGGTGTCTCCCCAGGGCTCTACCTGTGCACAGATTCGGGTCCTTCGGGTTGAGCTCCAAGCCGGGCGGGCACGTGCAGGTGTAGCTGCCCGGGGTGTTGATGCAGACACTGCGGCCTTTACAGATTCTGGGTTTCTGCTGACATTCGTCCACGTCTGCAAGGGGAAGGAGAGGTGACATGGCCTGCAGCCGTGGGCAGCCCTCTGGGCTGGGAGGCAGCCACGTTTCCTGGCAGAGAAGCATCTGGAAGGCCCCACTGTCTGTTCCCGGGTGAGTGGGCGCCTTTTCTCATTCACGTGGAGGCCTGAGGATGGATGTGGTGGCCTGGATGCGCTGATGTCCAGAAGTGGCTGGAGGCAGCCTGAGTCCTCCCTGTCCCCAGCTCTGACTCCCTCAGCCTCTCTGGGCATCTCCCAGCCCGGGTGGGGACAGCAAGTCCACCTGTCTCTGAGGATGTGGTCATTGGCCAGGTGGGCCTCCCTGGGATTGAGAGCAGGGAAATGCTGCGTTCCCGGAGCAGCACTATCCTGGACCCAGTGATGGCCTTTGCTCAGGGCGATGCTTCTGGCTGAGTTCTCCTTGGAATCCCTGTGAGCATGACAGGACAGTGCTCTCCCATCCACGCTCACTCTGAGACTCCAGCTCCGTGGAAATGGACCACGAGCCACCCCTGAGCCAGGCCCCTGCAGAAGGAGGCGTTCAACAGAAGAAGGGAAAGTGAAGATAGTGCTGGACAGTCCAGGGCGTTCTGGCCAGCGGGCGCCAGGCTGGGTGGACAGTGGGGCTGACTGACATCCGGCCAGGCAGCCTTGGGGCTGTGAAGGTGCCTTTTCCTGATTCCCATGAAGACATCCTCTGGACAGACAGAAGTGGGGAGATTCACATCGGATCAAGGCCAGCAGTGGGCGAGGGCTGGGCTGCTGGAAGGGGAGCAGGTGCTGATGGGCGAGGGGTGGCGGAGGTTTCTGTGTTCTCAGCCCTCGGCCTCCCCACAGAGACGCAGAACGGTGGGCCTCTGCCTCCATCTTCTGGGCCCAAGTGGTGCTCCCTGGATTGGCCCCCCTGGGAGAGGGTCAGCCTGGGGCGATGGTCCATGATGACGCCCTCTCTTGCCATTTGGTCCAGACAGGAGCTCTTCTGTCACCTGATTCTCTGAGTTTGTGTAGGGGGTTCCCATGTCACGCTATCCACCCCCGACCCTGCTCCCCCTGGGTCCCGGTCATCCACACTGCCCACGGGCCCATGAGCTGAAACTACTGGGGAGGGTCCGGGCAGCGCCTTGTTCAGAGAAGTCGATGGAGGCTGAGCCACTGGGTCAGGTGCCAGGAGGCATCGTCACCAGCGGGGTTGCCGGCCAGGGGCATGGTCGGCCGGGGACGGTGGGCCCGCCCTCAAGCCTCCTCTGAGTTTCTAGATGGGGGTGGCCGAGGGTCTGAGGGGCTCCTGGTGGCCGAGCCACGTGGCACCACTGGGGCTGGTCTTGGGTGGCAGTAACTGATGGCGGCAGAGAGGACACACGGCCTGCGCCCCAGCCTTGTTTGATGCCAATAAGACGCCTGGTAGGCAGGGGCGGAAGGGACCCTCTGTGGGGGGTTCTGAGCCATGGGGTTCAGAGAGGGTCCGGGGACCAGATGGGGGCCCAGGATGGCCTCTGATGCCTGGAGAAAGTGGGGTGAGGGGCCCAGGGCCGGCCCAGGCTCCTGCCCCAGCACACTGCCTGCCAGGGCCCAGGCGGATGCATCTGTGGTATGGCGACGGCTGGAATGAGGTGGGGGCTGCACAGACGGCCCGGCTGATCCCGGCACAGAGGGCGGCAGGCCCTGGCCCAGGCTAGCAGGCTCACTCTCCTCATCGCCCACCCTGAGGCCTGTGGGGGTCCCTCTCCCACCTCGCTCTTTTTTTTAGGTAGCTCTGAGCTAACTGCTGCCAATCCTCCTCTTTTTGCTGAGGAAGCCTGGCCCTGAGCTAACATCGTGCCCATCTTCCTCTACTTTATATGTGGGATGCCTACCACAGCATGGTGTGCCAAGCAGTGTCATGTCCCCACCCGGGATCAGGATCGGAACCGGGGAACCCTGGGCCGTGAGAAGCGGAACATGCGCACTTAACCACTGCGCCACTGGGCCGGCCCCTCCCACCTCGCTTCTGTTCATCCCCGTCTCTGCTCAGCGGCTGAGTCCTCTTCTCTCAGCCCTGGCCTGCTTCTAACCCAGCAACGCGCCGCCTCAGTATCCACAACCACCACTGCCTGTGCTGGCGGCTCAACAGAGTGGGCGGGCAGCACCCCCGGCCCGGGCACAGTGAGTGGGATCCACGACCACCATGTGCAGTTGTGCAGGTCGCTCACTGCAAGGATATCCAGCCAAGGGGGCAAGTGGGGGCCGAACACCAGCTCTCTCCCCCTTCCCCAAGCACACTGTGTTCACCTGGCCACAAGCGGCCTTTGTCCAGTTCACGTGAAGACTGTGTCCACTGGCCAGGCCACAGGGATGGGGCACAACATTCACCCACAAAGGGCCCCGGTGGACCAGCAGCAGGTGGATGGAGCCCCCCCGCCCGCTGGGCTCCAGGAAGGTGCAGGTCCCCCTTCCCTCCGGCCAGGAAGCTCTGCTGCCCTCGGCCTGCACGCGGGAGGGGCTAGGACCTGCGAGTCCGTGGTGTCCCCCCCCACCCCCCCCACCCCCCCCCCACCCCCCCCCTCCCCGCTGCAGGGCGGTGTCCTCACTCCCATCCCGGGCCTCCCCTTCTGGCTCCGCCCTGCCCGCCTGCCCCTCAGCAGGAGTGATGCGGTGCCGCCTGGAGGCTGCTCCTCCCAGCCTGAGGTGGGCGCCAGAACCAACAGTGTGACTGTGGCAGGGCCCGCCAGGGCTGCTGCCCCCTGAGCGCCCCCGGGGCCGGCCCAGGATGCCCAGAGAGGGCACCTTCGTTGGACACGATGATTCTAATTTTAAAACCCAACGGCCACCACTGTTGAGCGCTTTGCAACCTCATGCACCTTCCCAGCGATTCTATGAGGGGCCAAATTGTCACCTCCCTTCTACAGATGGGTGGACTGAGGCACAGAGAGGCCAGCCAACGTGTCCAAAGTCACACAGTTAACAAGAGGCAAAGCCACTTTCGTCTATAAGATGGGAGCTCTTTTTTTTTTTTTTACAAAAACACAAAGTCACAATAGTATTATCACATCCTGCATGTTAACAGTGATTTCTGGAGGAGCACCCTGGGTGGGGCCACACAGCCAGCGGGCTCAAGCTGGGGTGGGCGCCCTTGGCTCTGTGCCGCCGGCCTCTCTGGGCTGGAGGGACAGGCGCAGGAACCCCGTCCCCACCCAGACCTGTAAGCCGGGCCCTGCCCCTGGACACTGCAGGAGTGGCTCAGGTGACCCCAAACCTCACGACGAGGGGATGGAAGATGAGAGGTGGTTCTTACCTTGACACGTGTTCTCACTCTCGTTTCTGAACATTGTTGCCCCAGAAACGAGCCCATATCCTGGGCTACATGTGCAGTAGTAGCTCCCATCCACGTTCTGGCAATCCGCGAATTTTCCACAGGACGCCGCCAAGGGTGGTCCACACTCGTTGATGTCTGGAACACAACAGGGCAGAGGGTCACCTCCCAAAGGTGAGAGTTCCTTCAGGGCAGAGATCCCATCGCCTACCGGACTCCCCAGCAAGGGGCCTGATACTTAATCAGTGTCTTTTTGGAAAGAATTAGCCTCTCAGGCAACACTGCTGAGGCTGGGCCGTGGCTGGAGCAAGCACTTCCTGAAGAAACCCACTGCAATATTGTGATTTATAAGAAATATGGATTTGCTCATTCAGATGACCAAAATATATTTTCTCATATATATTCGGCATTCGCACACAGTTCCTGGCTCACAGTTCCCACAACCCTTGGAATTTCCTAAGTGTTGAGAGTGATAACCGTGTCTTTTGTTTTGTTAACGAGGTGACCTTCGGAAAGCACCTAAGGATGGGAGCTGGTTGCCCAAGGAGCACAGTGTGACTAGAGGGTTGGAACTTTCAGACCCTCCACGCGCCCCTGTGGGAGGGGAGGGGGTTGAGGTTGAATCAGTCACCGGTGGCCAAAGACTTAATCAATTGTGCCTATGGCATGAAGCCTGCATAAAACCCCCAAAGGACAGGGTCCAGGAGCTTCTGGGCTGGGGACACGAGGAGGTGCAGGGAGAGGGGCCACTTGGAGAGGGCCTGGGGCCACGTCCTCCCGCACCTCACCCCCTGCGGCTTTCCACCAGGCTGTCCCTGAGGTCTGTCCTCTTCCCACAGACCGGCGTCTAGGAAGTAACACGCTTCTCTGAGATCTGTGAGCTGGGCCAGCGAGCTGAGGGAACCTGAGGAGGGGTCTGGGCACCGCGGACTTACAGCGCCTGCTGAAGTTGGGGGGCAGTCTTGTAGGACCAAACCCTCAAGCTGTGGGGTCTGACGCTCTCTCCCGGAGACAGTGCCAGAGCTGAGCTGAATCGCAGGACCCCCAGCTGGTGTCCCGAGGGTCGCTTGTTGGAGTGGGGACCCCTCCCCATGGGGTTGGCACCAGAACCCACTGACCCACCCAATTAGTTCACTCTTCTCGGCCCTGGGGCTGGCATCCCAGATGTGGACACAGTGGGAAGAGCCGGAGTCGGGGGTGCAGACGCTCTGCCACTGCCCAGTCCTGAAGGGTCCAACGAGGCCCACGTCCAGCCTCCTGGAGGCCGGCTCATCCCTCTGCAGGAAGCCATGCCTGTCCACTTCGATTTTCCACCTTCACATCTTTTCCTTTCTTTTCTCTGCTCTTGCTGACGATCCCAAGGACAAAGGCTGAGGCCCCAGCCAGCCACCACATCTCCTGAGGGCCCTGGGCTGTGCCCCACCGTCCCCACGTGCCCCCACCACCCCAAGCCCCGACTGTACCGTCACAACTGTCTGCAGGGCTGGTGATGATCTCCCCAGACCAGGAGCTGAATCCCGGATGGCAGCGACAGGCGGTGGCATTGACACATACGGAGTTCCGAGGGCACCAGGGAGCACAGCCTGGAGGGGCAGAGGCTGCGGAGGCAGAGGCTGTGGGACAAGGACCATGGTCAGAAGGTGAGGGCTGGGCCAGGGGCTGGGGGCCGGGGCAGGATCCAGGGTCCCTCCCCAGGCTCTGGAAGTGGGCCCAGCTGCTCCCAGCAGACTCACCCCACTGCCCGCCTCCAGCTTCCGACAGAATCAGCAAGACACCCAGCACTGGAACAGAGAGAGGGAGGGTCAGGGTGGACCCCAGAGCAGGGATGAGTTGGCAAGGCTGCAGGGTGACGGGTCTGAGGGCAGGGCTGCCGACACCCAGAGCTCTGTCCATTGCTGGGGAGAGAGCCAGCAGGGGCCACTGCCTGGGCTCCCACAGCCTCCAGCGCCATTGCCTGGGGTGGGTTTCAGGAACCGAGGGATGGGGAGGGGCCTGAGCCCAGGGGTGGGGGTATTGGCTCTGGCTGACCTTCGGGCAGCAGCTCAATCAACAGACTGGAGCGAGGCAGCCTTGGTTCAAATCCCAGACCTTGGTCAGGTTAGCCGCCTCTCAGTGCCTCAGTTTCCCTTCTGGAAAATGAGGACGGGACCCACTTTCTGACTAGGGTGAGAGTCAAGCACGCAGACACCACCCGGTGTGTGGAAGTGTGCGCCATCATCATCATCTCTTTATGGACAAACGACGGGTGGGACCAGGGCTTCTCCTGGGTCCTCGTGAATCTACTCCCGCCCCAAATCCTTCCTGAGGGACACAGGTGCACGACACCACGCCCACAACGTCTGTCAGCCCCAACGGCTGGCTTGGGACCCAGCGGTGACGTTTCACCCCAGGCTCCCCACACACAGGAAGACGTGGTGGGCTTTTGGGGTGGCGCGAGCGGCCCCTCCTCCTGGGGCGTGTCCTGGGGGCCTCCTCAAGTCCCAGGGCCTGTAAGATGGGGTCTTTTTGCCGTTCATGAGAGGGACAGAGAAGGAGAGAGAGGAAAGAGAGAGGAGAGACAGGGGCCACCTGGTGGCATAGTGGTTAAGTCCGGCATGCTCTGTGTTGGTGGCCTAGGTTTGCAGGTTCGGTTCCCAGGAGCAGACCTACACCACTCATCAGCCATACTGTGGTGACGAGCCACATATAGAGTGGGGAGGAAGATTGGCACAGATGTCAGCTCAGGGCTGATCTTCCTCAGCAAAAAGAAAAAAACGTATGAGACACAGAGACAAGGAGACAGAGAGATGGAGAGAGAGAAAGAGACAGAGACAGAAAGGAACAGAGAAAAGGGAATAAAGACACAGAGAGAAG
This sequence comes from Equus asinus, assembly GCF_041296235.1. Classification (NCBI taxonomy): domain Eukaryota; kingdom Metazoa; phylum Chordata; class Mammalia; order Perissodactyla; family Equidae; genus Equus; species Equus asinus. Next base: position 27,303,412 of record NC_091809.1, on the reverse strand, counting down.
AGAAAGGAGACAGAGAAGGAGAGAGAGAATAAAGAGATGAGAGAGAGAGACAGGCAGAAGTTAAGACGGAGATAGAGAGAGATGGGCAGAGAAATAGGGAACCTGGGCAGAGAGGCCAAGATGGCAGAGAGATGGAGGGGGAGATAGAGGAACAGTCGGATGGGGCAGTGGAAACTGGGCAGGGCTGAGGGGCAGCAGGTGGAGGCTGGGGAGGCCATGGGGAGACGTCCAGCCAGTCCCTGCCCATCTGGCATCTGGGGACAGCACAGACACGGAGAATCCAGGGTGACCCAAACCGGGGGGGGGGGGGGGTACGCGTGAGTCACTTCCTGGGCCCCGGGAAAGGCTGACTCAGCGCTGCCCCTGGAGGGGCTCCCCGGGGAATTCCGGGGTCCTCATTGTGAGCTGGCTTGAGGGGCTGTGGGGCTGCAGACCCGAGGGGGCTCTGGCCGCTCGCCCCTGTGTCCAAACCTGATATCCGGCAGGCTGGTAAGGGGCAGAGACTTCGCTGGGCCCAGAGGCCCTCCCCACCGGGGTAAACTGAGGCCGGAGCGCCTGCCCCTCCCTCATGTGAGGCCCCCCTCTCTTCCTGCGATCCGGCCACAGGGCTGGGCTAGTTCCCCGCTCGCCGCGCCCCGTTGCCCAGTTCCTCTTTGCCGGGCAGACCACAAAGCGGCCCTCCCGGCGGGAGCCCCGCGCCGCCGCCCAGGGCAGGGGCTCGGCTCGAGCGCCCCCAGGCTGGGAGCTTCCGGGGGACAGGGGTCCGCAGACCCGCGCGGGAGGGCGCTCCGGGCCGCGCCGCCGTCTCCTCCGGGGCCCTGGCCGTAGCCCAAACAGGAGCGGGCAGGCGCTGCTGGCGGGCGGCTGCGGCCATCTGGTCCGCTCCTCGGCCGGGCCGGAGCGGCGGGCACCGCCGAGGGACCCCCGTGCTGGGACCGCCGGGCAGGCCGCCGCGCGCTCTCTGCTCTCCGCTCGCTGCGCGCAGCAGGCGGGGCGCGCACCCCCGGAGCCTGGAAGCGGGCTCACCGCTCGGCAGGTGCAGAAAGGGAGGCTCGGACTCCGAGGGGGCCGCCCGCCCGCCGCCCGCGCGCCTCTCGGATTCCGTCTCCCGCTCCCGTCGGGGGGGTGGGGGGCGCTGAGCTCAGGCCTGCCCCGGGCCGGCACAGGGAACCCCCTGGAAGCTCCCCGAATGCCACTTTGTCACTCTCTTTGTTGCCCGATTGCTCGGGCGACGTGCGCCCGGTAACAGTTAGGACCGCCGGGGAGGCGCGTCCACGCGGAGCGGAGCCACAGGGGCCCGCGGGCTCTGAGGACGGACCGGTTCTCCGTTCAGAGCAACTGCCCGCGGGGACGGCCCAACGCTCCCTTTCTGCCCCTCTGTCTTCCCCCGTGGCTCAGTTCCCCCTCTTAGGGAGCGGCCCCTAAGCGGCTCCCTCAAAGAGCGCAGGAGGCCCTCGGGGGGGGGGGGTGGTCTCGGAGCAGCGGGGCTCCCGCCGGGCGTGGGGTCCCGGGCGCCGCCCCTCCCTCTCCCCGTGCGCCCGGGGCCGCCGGCCGCGCCTCGCACTCTCCACCGAGAGGGGGTGACGTGCCGAGGGCTGGTGCCCGGGGCTCCGGGGTCCCCCCGAGGGGCTCAAACTGCTCACCGTGTGGGACTAGAAGGCCGCCGCGGCGGGCGCCTCCCATGGTGGGCCGCGCGGGGGAATCCAGGACCGGGCAGGCGTGCGGCTTCCGCGCTGGGCGGCGCCCCGCGGCCCGGGCCTTTATGGAGGGCGGGGTGGGGGGGGGGAGGCAGGGGGCCGGGCCTTTATAGGTGGGGAGCCGAGCGTTTATGGAGGGCGGGGAGGGGGCCGGGCCCTCCCCGGAACTGGCGGCGCGGCTGGCAGCCAACAGGAAAGGGCGACAGCGGCTCAGAGCCCGGGCGGTGCAGGCGCGCTCGCAGCGGCCAAGCGCAACCTGCCCGCCCTCCGCGCGGCCCCATCTGCGCGGGTGACGAGCTGTGGCGCTGGCGAGGGCGTCTGGCCCTGGGCCCCTTGGCTCTTCTTGGGGGGGCGTTTAGCTTGGGGAGGGGCCTCGTCCGTCAGAAGTCGCCCCGGCTCCCACGTTGGGGACCGCCCTGCGCCCGCTGCCCGGCATGCCCGTCTCCACTGCCAGCCTCTGAGCTTTGCAGACGAGGAAACAGGCACAGAGACGCCCGGGTCCAAATAGGAGCGGAGAGAGCGCCAAGGGGCCCTTCCCGTCCCCAGGCCTTCCCCCACCCCCCCTCAGCGGGGCTCTCCTGGCCAGCGTTCCCCTGGTGAGAAATTCGTATTTCGGGAGCTCTGGACACATCGTAAATCAACAGAGAATCACATGAGAGCAGAGCTGTTTCCTTCTGGAAGAAGTCACATGGCCGGTCTCCCGGGCCATCTAATAAATTAAAAAAAAAAAAACTTGCATTTTAAAAGCGGGTAATCTGAGCCAGGCCTGATTCTCCTAGAATTATCTGTTTATCTCTTTTGATTCATTTACTCTGCAAAGCACCCACGATGCAGGTGCACCTGGGATTCCTGTCTCACAGAGGGGGAAACTGAGGCACAGCGACCAAGTGGCAAAGAGATGATCCGCAGGCAGGCAGCCTGTCCCCAGGGCCCAGAGAAAGGCTCTCCAGGGAGCTAAGGCGTTTAACATTTGGTGGCCCCGGGTTTATCCAGCTAAAATCCACAGTTTCACCTTCCTTGTGTTACTTTTTCTTTTGAAATTCACAGGCTGTTTGGGGCAACGAGCAGGGTTTTCCCATTAGGACATTAATATAAACTTTTCCTTTTAAATGAATGGATTCAAGGCTGCACAAGTGTAGAAAATTAAAAATATATATATATTTAGCACATAATAGTTCAAAGGGGGAAGATTGTGGTCATGGAAAAAAAAGGTCACCAATGGCTGAGGACAGAGACAGATCGTCCAGGGGTGGGAGGAGCACGCCGGCTCCAGGAATTAACCCCTGCCCGCCCACTGTGACCCTCCCTCCGCCCTGGACATGGGTGGGGAGGGGTCCTACCAGGGTCGGGGGACCTGGGGGAGGACAGTGGACACGGGAGGGGGCCAGACCAGATCCATAGTGGATGTTGACTTTTTTCCCAGAGAGCTGGAAACCCCAGGCTGGCGGTCCTCTCCCCACAGCCCCGCAGGCTGGGAGCTGGTGCCCGGAGCAGCTGGGGTGGGGGTTCCAGCCTGGGGGAGGGGAGGCGGAGGCGCCTGCCCTCGGCCTCATGGGTTCTTCTCCTTCCTCCTTCCCAGGATGCCTTGGGCCTGGGAGCCAGTCTACTCTCCCGGGACGCAGTTCTTCTGTCTGGTGGAGGGCCTCACCAAACAAGGTGAGGAAGGAACGGGACAACCTGGGAGAAAAGGTTTCAAGATGTTTGCCGCAGCTTGGGGAAGGCGTGAAGAGGGACATCCCCACCGCCGCCACCGCCATAATGTGGCCAGTCAGCAAGTCCTGTGGCTCTGCCTTCAAATAGACCCAGAATCCTCCCACTTCTCCTCATCGGCCCCCGCCCTGGGCTGACGCCATCATCTCTGGCCTTGGTGCCCTAGCTCCTGACCCCCACATTCTGTTCCCCTCCCAGTGGCCCGAGGGCACATGGGAATGCCTGGATTGGTCCCGTCCCTCTTCTGCTCAAGAACCCTCCATGGCTCCCACTCAGAGGAAAAACCCAAGTCCTCCTGAGGCCCACAAGGCCCTGCATACTCTGCCTGTCACCATGCTGCCCACATTTCATCCTGCTGTCCCCCTCGGTCACTTGGCTACAGCTTTCCTTGTGGAAAACACCAGGCACTGTCTGACCTCAGGGCCTTTGCACGGGCTGTGGCCTCTGCCTGAAGCTCTCTTTCTCCAGATAACCTCAGGGTTCCATGCTTCCTCTCCCTCAGGTTCTTGCCCAAACGTCCCCTGACCCACCTCCGTGTTGACAGTGTAGCCCCTTCCTCGGCACCCCCGACTGCTCCCTGCCTTCTCGGCTCCTGCAGCCCTTCATCCCCCCACCGTGGGCTCCCCTGCTTCCCGTCTGCTGTCTGCCCCCCACCCCACTAGACGGTCAGCGGGGCAGGACTGGCTCTGTTTGTGTCTCTGGCACCGAGCCTGCGCCCAGTAGGGCTCTGTAATTTGTAACACCCCCCGACCCCCCTCACTGCCCTCCGAAGGCAGCCCCCTTCAGGCTTCCCGCCGGGCCCCCCTGGGGTGTCCACACTGCTCCTCCTCCTTCCCTCTGCCCCAAAGCTCCCGCCCCGCTGACCTATTTGGCAGCCCCTGGAGAGCCTCCTGACCTCTGTGCACATGGTGTGCGGCAGGACACGGGCCCCATTCGCCAGGTGTGAAACCCGCAGTGGGCCGCGGGCCGTCGGCCCCGGGCTCCTCCGCTGGGACGTGGCTGAGCCAGGATTGCTCAGCCAATAATAGTAACAGTGTTCTCTACCATATTACGTGATTATCTTGTTATTATAGCTGCAGCAGTAACACATCCTCCTGGCGCACGGGAGCGCTCAGTGGGCACCTACTGTATGCCTGGCCTCTTCCAGGCGCCTCACATGGCCCAACTCACTCATCTTCTCCGCAGCCGTGGGAGGCACGTGCTGTGATTTCCACTTGACAGATGGGGAAACCGAGGCACGGCACCGTGAAACGCTCCCATCTCACACAGGGGCCCTGGGCAAACCCGATCTTTCCCCTTCAGGACCACATGGTCTTGGGCGGGTGATGTGGCCTCTCTGGGCCTCGGTTTCCCTATCTGTGAACTGGCTGGAACCTCGCCAGCGCAGGCGAGGGTCATGGGGAGGATGGCACCGCAGGGGCGCGGCTGGCAGAGGGCACGTGAGGGGCCGCCACGTCCTGCCCCCCGGCTTCTTGTGCCACCAATCAGCGCCCGGAACCGGCACGGGCGCAGCCTGAGGCGGGGTCAGATGGGGTCTCGGGTGGAGGGGCAGGACAGGAAGCCCCTGCCTGGAGACAATGGCAGAGGAAGGGCGGCCAGCCTGCCATGAGGCTCCAGGAGGGCGGCTCAGCCATTGTGAGCCCAGACAGCTGCCCCGCCAGGAAGCCCGGGGCGGGGGGGTGGGGGGGGTCCCCGCAGCAGCTGCGTCTCCTGCTCACTTGACACCTGGGCTCGGCCCGAGGCCACCTGGCCGCCGCTCAGCCCCTGCCCGCTGCCCGCTACCACGTGCATCCAGCTCCTGGCATCCTCAGCAAACTCCCAAATATAGAAGCGAGCTGTCTGGGGCCTTGGCCCGGGGACGGCGGTGGGGCGCCCGGGCCTATCCGCCTCCTGGGGCTGCGGCTGGGGTGTTGGGGGCAGCACATCCCTTGTGGGGGCACCGAGGACGTGGAGGAGGTGGCCGCAGCGGCAGAGGCGAGGGGCGAGGAGGCGAGGAGGGGCGGTGCACCCAGCTGCCAGGCCCGCTCCTCCACCGCCGTCCTCCACCACCAGCTGCGGTGGCAAGAGTGGGTTGAGCTGTCACCCCGGTGTTCTCAGCTTCTAAGAAATGCAGGCCTTCATGGAACAGCAGGGGCACCCCGAACCCCAAACAAACCCAGCTCCTAGCAACCACTTCCCCTTCCCATGAGCGCTGAGCTGCTGTGGCACCAGCCGGGGCAGGTGACGTGGGCGGGGTGGGGGTGGGGCTATAAATAGCCGGTTTATAAGCAGCCGTGGAGACAGCGGGGCAGGGGTGGCCCTGGGGCAGAGAGAGCTTCTCCCGGGGAGCTGGACCCCAGAGTGTTGCCAGTTTCACCCCCCCAGTGATCCCCAAGATTTGGGGAAGTGGGGGGAACAGAGGGGCCAGCTGCTTAAAGCTTCAGGCAGCATGTTAACACGATGGGGAGACTTTCACGGAAGCTTAATGCTTCCTCAGCAGCAACTGGACAAAGGGGTTGGAATATTACACAGCCATGAAAAAGACCCCACAGATGTGCGATGAGATGAGTGGATCTCGGCAACACACTTCTTTCTTACTTTTAAAAATTGAGTGAAGTGCAAAAATCTTAATTTGCTTCATGAATTTCATAGTAGAATTTTTTTCCAGCTTTATGAGATGTAATTGACAAATGAAATTATAATATATTTAAAGTGTATGACGTGGTGACTTGAGGGTAGTAAAATGTGGAGCAGAAAAGATGTCCCCAAAGCCTCATGCAAAAGCCACCTCGTGTCATAAAGCTCAGACATAGAGAAAATGAAACTAGATAAGGTTTCAGGATACAAATAGATGTGAGAAAACTTAAAAAAAAATAAATAAATGAGCGAGGGAGTAAGAAGCTGAATTCTGGGCCCGACCGGCGGTGTCATGGTTAAGTTCGCACGCCCTGCCTCGGCAGCCCAGGGCTCACCAGTTCGGATCCTAGACGTGGACCCACACACCGCCTGTCAAGCTGAGGCTGCGCGCCGCACAGAAGAACTAGAAGGACTTACGACTAGGATGCGTAACTGTGCACTCGGGGGATTGGAGGAGAAAAGAGAAAAAGTAGACTGGCAACAGATGTCAGCTCAGGGCCAATCTTCCTCACCAAAACCCCCACAGATTTCGGGGAGGTGGGGGAGGGAGCGGGGCCACGCCCCAGGTCTTGGCGGCTCCTGGGTGTGCCTTAGGGACTGTTACAAACGGAAGGAATAAAGTCAGTTAAAGCGGCTCGCGGGGGCCTGAGAAGGAGAACCTGCGCCCCATGGAAACTGGTTTTGAAATTTGAAACTGTTTCCAGGCTCCAGGAGCTGCAGGGAGAGGCAGCACTGGGAGGTGCCGGGAGACGCGCTGGTGGAGGCCGGAGGGGCCTGGCTGGGACGCGGCGGGGCAGCTGTGGGCGGGGGTGCCGGGCAGGCCCCAGGAAGCTGCACGGTCCCAGCGGGAACCCCAGGACACACGGGCATTTCCACCTTTCTCGAAGGTCTAGGCCTCTTCCCCATTCTGCAAGGGCTCTGGGGAGCGGCGGGCGGGGCTGACCGTGCCCAGTGGGCATGGGCCAGGTGGACCTGGCCCTGTGCCTCGGTGTCTCCATCTGGGCCCCCGGGCCATGGCGCTGGAGGTCGTGACCGGCCCCCCCGGTGGAAGTGACAGGTTCCAGGAGACCGGGGCTTTGGCCAGAACACTGCAGCCCAGCACTGCAGGAGTGGGTGCCCCGCCGTCAGCGGTGGGAGGCGGCTGCTCAGGAAGTTGAGCATAGTGTCACCCTGTGAGCTGGCAGGTCCCCTCCGCACAGATGCCAGGCAGGCTGAGCACAGGGCCTCAACGGATGCTCGGGGCCCCAAGTTCACAGTGTCCACCCACAGTGACGGGACCCACGCAACGTGCTCCATCCGCATCGTGGAGCCCGATTGGGCCACAAAAGGGAACCGGGCTCTGGAACAGGCGACGCCGCGGTCGGAGGTGGTGGCCGCGCTTGCTGCGGATGTGCTGGATGCCACTGGACTGTTCATGTTCAAATGGTTGATTTTATGTCATTGTGACTCTCACCTCGATTTTAAAAAATCCTGAGCGGGTCGTGGCAGCGTCCCCCACGCCACCCTGGGCATCTCTCCTGTCACAGCCTTTGCTTTGTGGCTCATAGGTCGCCCCTCAGTTCATCTTTCCACTGCCCTAAGGTGACACAGAGGTTACTCTCCTCCTTTTACAGATCTGATCATCATGCATTCACTCAACAAACACTGCATGCCAGGGGCTGTTCTAGGCGCTGGGGAGGGCAGGTGTGAACAAGCCCAACCAAAACATCTGCCCGTGGGCCTGATATTCCAGCCGGGGAGAAGACTGTGAACTCGATAAAGAGAACAGAATGGAGAACATAGGAATGGGGAAATTAAGCAGGTTAACGAAGGAGGAGGGGAGCTGGGAGGTTGCTGAATTGAACAGGGTGGGCGAGGAAGGGCTCACTGAGGAAAGACCTGAGGGAGGTGAGGAGGGAGGAGCCATGAGGACATCTGGGGAAGGGCGTTCCAGACAGAGAGAACAGCCTGTGCAAAGGCCCTGAGACTGGAGCGTGCCTGGTGTGGAGAGCAAGGGGGCTTATGAGGCTGCAGCCAGGCAAGCGGGGGGAGAGGAGTTGGAGGCGAGGCCGCAGAGAGAATGGTTGAGACCGTGTGCAGCAGAGGTGACAGGAGAATAGCTAACACCCGCGAGGTGTGAAGCTGGCTGGGACGACCTCAGCCCTGTGGCTTCCCGCCTGCCCTCTCATCTCGGGGTGCCTGGGCCTGGGACCCTGCACGGCCGCCCCCAGCCCATGGAGTGGGCAGACCTCCCCCCGCAGACCCGAGCCTGAAGTTGGCTGCTCACAATCAGGCGTGAGGAAGGCCCACAGGTTGGTCTGCAGGTGGGGAAACTGAGGCTAGAGTAGGGAGGGATGGCTTGGGGTCACGTAAATACAGGCAGTGCTGGGGAGCCTCCTGGACCCTGGGGGTGGGCGTGCGGACCCTGCGAGACTCCAGGTCCAGCCCCTCAGCGCTGGCCTGGATGGTGCAGCCGCCTCCGCCCAGCACCCTGGCTCCCGCCCTCGCCCTCCACAGTCTGTCTCCCCACAGCGGCCAGAGGTCGCCGTGAGAGCCCGAGTCATATGGCGTCCCTCCTCTGCTCAGAACCCTCCGTGCCTCCCACCTCACTCAGAGCAAAGAGCCCAAGTCCTTGGCCCTGCTCTCTGCCGGGCCCCTCCCTGCTCCACCGCCCATCTCTGCCTTGCTAGCCTCCTGCAGCGACCTGGGCCTGGTCGGTGTTCCTCAAACCCTCCAGGCACATTCCTGCCTCAGGGCCTTTGCACAGGCTGTTCCCTCTGCCTGCACTATCCTTCCTCCCCCAGACACCACACATTGCCCCCTTCACCTCCTCTTATTTCCTTTTGGAAGATTAGCCCTGAGCTAACTGCTGCCAATCCTCCTCTTTTTGCTGAGGAAGACTGGCCCTGAGCTAACATCCGTGCCCATCTTCCTCCATTTTATATGTGGGACGCCTACTACAGCATGGCTTGACAAGTCATGCCATGTCCGCACCCGGGATCTGAACTGGTGAACCCTGGGCTGCCGAAGCACAAGGTGCGCACTTAACTGCTGCACCACCGGGCCAGCCCCCCTCACCTCCTTCAAGTCTTGAACTGAGACCTCCTCTGACCCCTCTCTGAGAGTGCAGCCACCCCCAGGACCCTGTCACCTGCTGTGCCGTTTCTTCTTTCCAAAGCGCTGAGCCCCGTGCAGTCAGTGTGCAGCATCCTCACCGTCGTCTGCCCCCTCCAGTGGCCCTTGCCTTCAACAGTGCCTGGGACACAGCTGGCGCTCAATGACGGCTGCATGAGCGAAGGTGAAAGTCTGAGTTCATTGCGCTGTGTCCTTAACACCTTTAAATACCCCGGTGATCTCTCTCCATTTTATTTATTTTCCTTTTTGTCTTTTTTTGTTTCTTTTTTAACACCAAGAGCAGTCTCTTTGCTCCATGGCTGGACTAGGTGGTGCTGCTCGCAGGGTCCTGGGCGGGGCCTACCTCAGCACCTTGCCGCCGTGCCACCGCCGATGTGACCCCGCCAATGTGCCGCCCTGCTGTGTGACCCACTCGCCGCCACCGTGCCCCTACCGCCACGCAGTGCTTTCCTCTGTGCCGTCCACTTGGGAAATGGCCCTGGTTTCCTTTGGTGGCAGTGGTACAAAGGGTCCTTTCAAAACAAATTTGCTTATGAATTTTTTTTTTTTTGAGGAAGATTAGCCCTGAGCTAACTACTGCCAATCCTCCTCTTTTTTGCTGAGGAAGATGGGCCCTGAGCTAACATCCGTGCCCATCTTCCTCTACTTTCTATGTGGGACACCTCCCACAGCATAGCTTTTGCCAAGTGGTGCCATGTCCGCACCCGGAATCCGAACTGGTGAATCCCGGGCCCTGAGAACCGGAACGTGCGAACTTACCCGCTGCGCCACCGGGCTGGCCCCTCGCTTATGAATTTTAAAAAGGAAAAGCAAGCTGATTGAAGGAAGAGTGTGGGGCACAGTGGCATCACCCCGCCAGCGCCGGCTGGGACTCGAAAAGCCAGGGACCAGGCGATGGCAGCCAGCGCCGTCCTCCCGGGTGCTCCGAGGAAGGGCTCCTCTGACAGCGTCTCCTGTTGGCGCCTGTATCTGGGACGAGGGCACCACCGGGGTTTCCCTGGGCCCCTGGCGTGTGTCTCAGTGCCGAGTGAGAAGCTCAGTGGCGACCCCTTTGTGGACGTGGGATACAGCGCCGCCACACCTGCCTCGGGCCCCAGCTCCTGCCTGGCTTGAGCAGCCAGCCCTGGGGCCCTCGGTGGCCCCGCCACGGGCAAGGAGGCTGGTGCCCACGGCCTGAGCCTCCTTCAGAACAGAGTCGTGAGATCCCCAGACGATGGCCCACAAGCGCGTGAAAAGATGCTCGATTGACATCCCTGACCTTCAGGGAAATTCGAATCAGGAGCACAATGAGACACCATCTCACATTTATTAGAATGGCTCCTACGAAGAGAAAAAACCACATCACGAGTGTTGGCGAGGACGTGGAGAAATTGGGACGCTCGTGTGCTGCTGGTGGGAGTGCAAAGGGCGTGGCCGCCGTGGAGACAGCAGTCAGTTCCTGGTAAAATTAAACTCGATCAGCAGCCCTGCTGGGCTTGCCCCCAAAAGAGCTGCGACACATCCTGAAGGATATTCACACACCACCCTGGCAGCAGCCAAAAAGGGGTAGCAACTCAGGTGTCGGCCGATGGACAGATGAGTAGACAAATGTGGTCCATCCACACAGTGGACTATGACTCAGTGTCAAAAAGGAGGGATGTTCTGACACCTGCCACCACATGGAAGGACCCTGACGACACCATGCGCCGTGAAACAAGCCAGTCACCAAACGACAAAAACACTGCGTGACCCACTTAAATGAGGCGACTGAGGTAGTCAAACTCTAGAAACGGAAAGCGCAGCGGCGTTGGCTGCTGCCCGGGGCCGGGAGGGGTGGGAGCCGCTGTCTCTGTGGGCACAGTTTCAGTTTTGCAAGAAGAAAAATTCTGGAGGTGGATTGCACAACAATGTAAACACACTTAACCGAACTGCACGCCCAAAAACGGTCATGACGGTGAGTTTTAGATCACGTGTTTTTTACCACTTAAAATTGAGAAGGAGGGAAATGCTGACACCTGCTCCAACGCGGACGGACCTGGAGGACATTACGCCGAGGGAAATAATCGGGTCACAACAGGACAGATGCTGCAGGATCCCGCTCATGGGAGGTCCCTGGAGTCAAGTTCACAGAGACGGGAAGTGGACGGTGGTTCCCAGGGCCGGGGTGGGGGCAGGCGGCAAGGAAGTGAGTGTTTATGGGGTCAGAGCTCCAGTTTGGGAAGACAAGACGAGACGTTTCTAGAGACGGACGGTGGGGCTGGTTGCCCCACAGTGTGAGTGCACTTAATGCCAATAACTGGACGCTTAAAAATGGTGAAGGCGGTAAATTCTACATTATGCGTATTTCGTCACATTTAAAACAAGAGAAATCCCAGGCAGGACGTTAGGACAGGACTGAGGCTGGACGCCCAGCCCGGGGGGGGGGGGGCTGTCAGGTGGCAGGAAGCTGGGACAGGGGCAGGGGGGAACCCCCAGGGAGTCAACACTAATTGTGCCCTAAAGCCTGGGACTTTCCCGTCTCCACCTGGCCCTCCCGCCTCAGTCCAGAAACCCAGCTCCCGCTCAACCCGGCCGGGCTGCCACGGGGCCACTGGGGTCGCCACCCGGGACGCTCTCCCCTGTCAGGCGCGAGGGAGGAGGTGGTGCCTGCCCACGCGGGTGGCGGTGTGACTGGTTTTGGCTGGAAAAACGGGAGAGGGTGTGACACGTGTGGCTTCCGGTGGGGGCTTGAGAGCCGGTGCCGACAGCGGCTGTTTCCTTCTCCCTCTGCAGTCACCTGGGATGCACGGACGTGGCAGGCGCAGGGTGACGTGCCCGCTGTCCCAGGCCTGGGCTCTGACTGGCGACAGTCACCATGAGCCGTGCCCCACGTACTGGCCTCCCACGGTGGCCCCCCGGCTGCAGGCACACAAGGAGGGAGCCACCACCTGGCAGAACGAGGTTTAAGGGGGCACCAAAGAACTCAGGAGTCAAGATAGATGTTATTCTAACACAGCGTTTTAAAGAAATCAAAATTAATGCAAAATGCCCACGAGGAATAAAATAGCAACATTTTACACACAGACAAGACCAGTCGCGGTGCCACACTGAGGCGCTCCCGGGCCCGAGGCAAAGGGGAAGCACACCTGTGCGCTCGGCCCTCGCTGTGGCCCCACGTGCCGCTGCAACTGGGGCTCCGTGGCCACGGGGCCGCAGTCCAAGGGTACTGAGATCCCTGGGAATAGCCCTCCATCATTCTCAGAGGATCCGTGTGCCAGCCCCACCCCCTCATATGGGGTAACTCTGGGGGCTCCAGAGGGGCTGAGCCCAGGCGCCCACAGCTCAGTATCTGCTGCCCAGCCATCCCCAGCTCACTTCCTGCCTTCTCTACAGATGCTTTCTTGAATCCTCATCTAGTGAAGCAGCTGCTCTCAACCCTTGTCTCAGGCTCTGCACTGGGGGGAAGCCAGCCCCAGGCAGACGTCCATTATGATTCTCTTTAACGTGGAAACTCTGTGACTCCTGACACCCCTCCTGACCTAGGGCAGGTCACTGGCTTCTGCTCCAGGGCCCCTCACAGGCTGCCAGCCGGGTGTCTCGGGGGCCGCAGTGTCATCCGAGGGCTCGAGAGGGGAGGCTCCACCCCACAGTCAGCCTGAGCAGTTGGCAGGACTCAGCCCCCTGGCTGAGGAGATGCCTCAGCTTCTGGCTGAGCGGGCCCCCCCGGGGCAGCTCACAGGGCAGCCGCTGGCGTCATCGGAGCTGGTGAGAGCGAGACGGAAGCCTCGGTCATTTGGAAGCCAGTCTTGGAAGCGTGGCCCAGTCATCTGTGTCTTATTCTGTAGTTAGAAGTGAGTCTCAAGGTCCCGCCCGCACTCCAGGACAAGGGAGGGACACGGTGTGAACGCCAGGAGGCAGGGACCGTGGGGCCACCTTGGTGTCTGTCCACTGATTTTCGCCTTCTTAGTGTATGGCACCCTGACCTGCTCAGTTCTTCACCCCCAGAGGGGTGCCCTCCCGGACCCCTATCTGTCTGCCATGCCGTCTGTGAGGCCTCCGACCTGGCTCCAGATGCCCTTCTGATCCCGCCTCCTTCCCTCAGGGCTGGCTGTGCCCACCTCACGTCTCTTCTTGGAAGCTCAGTCCCACCTCAGGGCCTTTGCACCTGCCGTTCCCTCTGCCCGGAATTCTCTGTCTCCAGACATCTGCACGGCTCCCCCTTCAGGGTCTCTCACAGGCTGCCGGCGGGTGTCAGCTGGGGCTGCGGTCTCACTGGAAGCCTCAATCAGGGAAGGAAACCCCTCCTGCAGGCCTCGGCTTCAACACGAGCTCTTTGAAGATGCATTCCTGGCCCAGCACAACACTGAGGCCTGTACGGTCGAGTCAGCTCAGCAGCCCAGGGGGCCCTGATCCTGCACGTTCCCAAGAAAGGCCCATCTGCAAGCCCGGCCCTACTCCTAGGATGTCACCTGCTTGCCCCTGGGGCGTCCTGCCTGTGAGAATCTGCACCCTGGACCTCAGCCGGGATGGATGCCCTTGGCTCCTGTGAGATTCCGCTGGGCCTGGGCCCCCGTTCAGAATCAGCGGGACCTCTGCAGGGGCTGCAGCCCGGGACAGCCACACGCTGGTCAGCCACGCCTACGCGCCCACCTCCCCGTAAAACGCTGGGCCCCAGGGCTCAGGCGGGTGTCCCTGCTTGGCGACAGTCCACGTGGAGAATTCACGGCTGTCCGCTGACTCCAAGGGCGGACACTGGAAGCTGGCGCCTGGCCTTGCCGGGTCCCGCTCCTCGAGCTTTTGCTCTTTGCTGACTTTAATCTGTATCCTTCCCCTGTGATAAACCGTAATCACGAGTAGAACAGCTTTTCTGCGGTCTGTGAGTCCTAGTGAATCATGCACCCCAAGGGGGGTCTTGGGGACCGCCACCCAAGCCCCCCACCCCAGCCGCCCTCTGAGATCTTCCTCACCCTTGTCACCGAGTGGTATGTTCTCGCTCATTTGCTATTTCCTGTCTCTCTCTCCCGGATAGAGGGCTCCGGAAGGCCAGGCCTCGTCTGTGGCTCTCACGAGGGACAGAGGAGCAGAGCGGCCGGGGGTCGCGTACTGGCTCTGCTACTTTCTGGGGGTGCAGCCCTGGACACGCAGCATCCCCTCTCTGAGCGCCAGCCTCCCCATCTGTAAGTGGGAGCAGGAACACGGAACACCCATTTCTCCCACATGGCCGGCCAGCGGGGGATGCAGGGGCCAGAGAGGCCTCCAGAGCGCCAGCTTTGAGGTAGCGGTCCCTGTCTCCCCAGGGGCAGGAGCAGGTCCGGAGGGTTCCCAGTAAAGAGCACAGCAGTCAAGGAGACTCCACTGTGGCCTTTGACATGGAGAGGCAGGAGGCGGCTGGAGATACTCAGACAGCCGGTGGGGGTGGGGGGGAAGAGAAGGGGGAGGGGAAGGGGGAGGAAGTGGAGAAGCGGAGGGGAGGAGGGGGAGGAGGAGGAAGAGGAGAAGAGGGGGAGGAGAAGGAGAAGAAGGAGGGGGAGAGGCAGGAGGAGGGGGCACAGAGGCCACAGGACGAGGGAGGCCCAGGGAGGGTCGGGGGCCTGCGGCTCTGGTCACAGGCGCTGCCAGGGCTGCTCGGGAGCCAGGCCGCCGTGGCCGGCAGGGAGGAGGCCGCGGGCGAGGTGGGGCGGGGCCATCAGGGCTCCTAGGAGGACGCCTGGGGGGTCTGGGGCCGGAGCCGGCCGGGAGGGGTGGCGGTGATCCGTCTGGCCCGGAGTGGGGGGTACGGCTCCCGGGCCGAGCTCTGCAAGAGGCCGGAGGCCTGAGAGCCAAGTGGAGGAGAGGCCGGCGCCAGAGCTCTCCCATCGCCAGGCCACCGCCGCTGCGCAGCCTGCACCCCGGGCCCCTCGCGCCACCTCTCTGGGCCTCAGTTTCCTTCCAAGAGGCCCAGACGCTCAGGTCCAAATACTTGGAGCCTCTGTCTCTGTGCCCCCGCGCCCCGCGTCAGCAACCCTGCGGGCACTACAGCCAACATCTAACCGGAATCCACCAGCCCCTCGCCTCCTCCACGGCCCCATCCTCCTGCATGAGGCCATCACCTCCCCTGGGACCAGCGCAGTGCCCTCTACTCTCATCTTCCAGCTCCTGCTCTCACCCCCTACAGCCTGTTCCCCCAGCAGCAGCCAGAGGGCGCCCTTGAGTGTCCGAGTCAGGTCCCTCCTCTGCTCAGGAACCCTCCATGGCTCCCACCTCACACAAAGCAGAAGTCAGAGTCCTCCCGGTGACCCACCAGGCTGTGCTCCCTCTGCCCTGCCCCTCCCTGCCCACTTGCACCCGCTCTCCCCCTCACTGTTCCCTCCAGCCCCACTGGCCGCCTCACTGTCCTGGCCAGCTCCCACCCCAGGGCCTTTGCACAGACCGTTACTTTCTGCCTGGTACTCTCCCCCGTATATCTCCACACGGCCCCCTCCTCGCCTCCTTCAGGTCTTCACTCAAATGTCTTCCCTGACCCCTTGACTTAAAACAGCCCCTCCCCAGGCATACTTAATTTTCCCAACACATCCCTGCCGAGGCTGGGCCGGTCTCGCTTCTCGGCCTTGCTTGTGCCCACGCGGGCGAGACTTGTGCTGTGCGCAGCGTGAGGTGCACCCAGGCAGGTGCCTGTCATCAGTTTACCCAGTGCTCGGCATGGCCACTGTCGCAGACCTTCACCCCAGGCCCCCTGGTCCCCCTGCTCACCTCCACTCTCCCCTTTGCTCCGCTCATTTCTCTCCTTAGTTGCTGGTAGATAGAAACAGCCTTTGTTTTTATATATTGACCTTGTGCGCACGGCCCTTGCTAAATTCACTCAGATTTATTAGTTTATTGGTAGATCTTATTCCATCTGCTACGTACATAATTGTGCCATTCACAAATGAGGAAGGTCTTATTTATTGCATTTCAATCTTTCAATCTCCTATTATCTTTTTTTTTAAAGATGGGCACCTGAGCTAACATCTGTTGCCAATCTTCTTTTTTTTTTTGCTTTTTCTTCTTCTTCCCAAAGCCCCCCAGGACATAGTTGTATATTTTAGTTGTGGGTCCTTCTAGTTGTGGCATGTGAGATGTCACCTCACTGTGGCCTGACGAGCAGTGCCATGTCCGCACCCGGGATCTGAACCAGTGAAACCCTGGGCCGCCGAAGCAGAGCTCACGAACCCAATCACTGGGCCCCGGGGCCACCCCTGTGTTTTCTTTCTTTGTCACCCTGGCTCCTTCCTCTTGTGCAATGTTGCAGAGAAATGCTGATAGCGGCCATTCCTTTTCTGGTCTAATCTCGGGGACATCACCACTATGTCACAATTCTGCTTGATACCCGCTGTGGCGGCTTTGGCAGCCACCTCGCAGCAGAGCCCCGCGGCTCCCTCCGCTCCCGCCTTGCTCCGAGTTTTGAGCGTGAATGGGCGTTGAGTCTCGTGGCTGCATCCCGACAGCACTTCCTCCGTGCTGCGTGCAAGTCCTGTATCAGCACAGACCTGCACGGCGTCCCCTGGTCTGCGGCTCAGCGTTCCCTTTTCTTGACGTCCTCTGAAGAGCACGAGTTTTCATTGTGATGAAGTCCAATGTATTAACGTTTTCTTTCGAGGGTCACACTTTTGAAGACATGTCCAGGTAGTCTCTGCCTAAGCTGAGGTCACACAGATTTCCTTGTGTGTTTTCTCCTGGGCGTCTTATAGTTTTAGGTTTTACATTTAGGTCCATAATCCTAGACCTGAATTTTTTGTATAGGACGTGAAGCAGGGTCTAAACTGTCCTTTTTTTCCTGCACGTGTATGTCGTATTCTTAGGAAAGTGTGAGGGGGTTTCCTCTGTTTCTGGTACAGTTAACGCCTGGCTCCTGCTCCTGCCTGTAATTCTTGGCAGCCCAGGAGAGAAAGCCGCGGGAGCTGCCCAGACGGGAGGCGGCCCAGCCCTCTTGGGCTGAAATCCAGCCCCAAGGGTCCTCATGGCCCCTCCACCGACAGCTCTGAGCGCGCTGACCACAGGCCCTTCCTAGGGCTGGGCGGGGGCTCTGAGGCCCAGACAGAGCCAGGGGCCAGCGCGGCCAGACCGGCCCCTGTGGCTTCCCGGGGGAGGCAGCCCCTGCCTCCGGGTGTCCCCGGCCAGCCTCTGGGTGACCCCGCTTCCGCCAACCAAGCCGGGTCGTGCCTCCCTGTGCCCTCGGCTAAAGCAAACATTCCCAGCAGCCTGTCCAGGGAGCCCGGAGCGGCGGGGGCTGCGGGCTCTGCGGGCCCCTTGCCTCCTGGGAGGGAACCCGGGCGCCGGCCCCCCGCCCCTCCCCACCGGTGCTGCCCGCGGGTCGTGGGAAAAGGCAACAAACCAAACCGCAGGGAGGCGTGGGAGCAGGGACCCAGCTTCGGAGGCCGAGTCCAGCCCTCTGTGCGTGAAATCCCTCTGCGTCAGTCTGACATCTGTTCTTCGCCTGAGCTCCTGAGTCAGGCCGGTCCCGTCCCTCCTCCGCGCAGAATCCCCGGCTCCCCCCTCGTTCAGGTTAAAGTCTAAAGTCCTCCTGAGGCCCACAAGGCCCTGCACAACCCGCCCCCACCGCTTCACTCCCACGCTGCCCCTCACTCCCTCCCTCCAGCCACACAGGCCCGGTCGCTGTTCTCCAAACACACCAGCCCCAGCCCCGCCTCAGGGCCTTTGCACAGGCTATTCCCTCTGCCTGGAAGGCCCTTCCCCAGGTATTTTCACTCCTGCCTCAAGTCTTTGCTCAGGTCCCACCTCCTCTTGAAGCCTCCCCCTCCAGCCGCCTCTATCCTTTTCCCAGCTTTCATTTCTCCATAGCTCAGCAGCCTTCTGATATCACTGTAATCATGCCTTACCTAGAGCACCGGCTGCCCGAGAGCAGGGTGCTTTCTGTCTGGTTCACCTCTGTGTCCTCAGCACCTAGGACAGGGCCAGGCACACAGTAGATGCTCAGTAAACGTTTGTGGAATGAACTGTCTCCTCCTCCACATTTTGTCCACTGAGATCCCACTCCCACCACCAGGAGCGGTCAGGTGGCCCAGGCCCAGCCAGGGGGCACAGTCCATCTGTTCTGGCCACAGCGATTGGCTTCTAAACGGCACATGACCCCAGTCTGCCCAACGAGAGGGAGCCTGGGGCTTTTGCTACAGCCAGTGGCTAAGTGGCTTTCTCGTTGTTCTCTAGAGTTTCTAGGCTGATAAAACATAAGCAGGGGTGGCAGAGGCCATTCGTCCTGAGAGTAAAGCTCCCCAGAGGCAAGCTTAGTTGAGGGGGGGAGATTACTTGGTTTGAGCCCCTGGATTCAGCTGTCCCTGAAGCCAACATACCTTAGACTTTTCAGTTATATGAACCAATAAATTCTTTTTGTTGTTGTTCTCAAGCTCGTTTGGGTTTGGATTTTTACTTCGTTCCCTTTGGAGGGCGGGTGACAGGCACAGTTTTGACTCAGTTGTGTTCAGGGGTGGGGATGGTGGTTCAGGCCAGGATGGGGTAAGGGCTAAATCAGAGGTAGAAGGAAAGAAGGGATGGAGGGAAGGAGGGGGAGAGAGAGAGAAAGGAAGGAAGGAAGGAAAAGGAAAGGAAAGAGGAGGAGGGAGAGGAGGAAGGACGGAGGGAATGAGGAAAGGAAAGAAAGTAGAAAAAGAAAGAAAGGAAGGAAGGAGGAGGGTAGGAAGGCAGCATTGGGTGGGACTATTTCAGTCTCAAGTCGCTGCCTCCCTAGGCCCACCCTCCCCGCCCAAGCCTGTGGGATTCTGCCAAACGTGGGTGTGAATCCCGGCTCTCCCATTAGAGGGCTGTGCGCCCCCAGGAAGTGACTGTGCCTCTCTGGGCCCCCATTTCCCCATCTGTAAAATGGGGGCATGACAACCCGGCCACTGTTCCCAGGTCCGCCTCCGCTCCACCTCTTCTGACGGTCTGGTCACCCGCCTGCCCTGAGCTCTGCTCAGAGTCTTGTGTCCTGCAGAAGGAGGTCCCAACTCGCCCTGGCCCCCAGGGCCACCACAGTCAGGACCCAGGCCTCTGAGGAGACCGCCGACACCACCCCCACTTTACAGATGAGGAAGCTGAGCCCCGGGTCATGCAGAAAGGGTATAAACAGGACTGTCTCTCAGAGGCGTAAAGGCGTGAGGGGCTGGAGAATTCCCCCGCAGGGAGTGGTCCAGGAGGGCTCCCTGGAGGAGACGGCATTTCAGGGCTAGAGCTTCCCCGACACAGCACCTCGTGTGGGTGTGTGCAGGGGGTGGGGGGCAAGCCAGGCCGGGGGACCCACAAGGGCCAAGGGCCCAAGGGGGACCAGTGTGTGTTAGGGCCCATCAGGGGTCCGGAGCGGAGCAGGGCAGAGGGCAGGCCTCAAACGCATATTGCTACATGCGTAGGCGGAGGGCGCCTGGCCGACTGTGGCCCGAGGGGCTGGGTGAGCGCCCGCCGGGCTGTGACTTGGTGCCCCCCCGGGGTCTCCTCTCTGCCAGGGTAGCCGTTCCTGGCGCACCTCCTCTGCTCCCTCCCAGTGCCTGGGCTGCTGCAGCTCTGCCCCCATCTTACAGAGGAGGAAACTGAGGCTCCAAACAGGCCCCCCAGGTCCAGAACCATCAACTCCAGCTTCTCCTGGCCCTGCTGCCCCGCAAGCAGGACAGGATCTTGGGACCCCTGGGCTCCAGATGGGAGACTTGAGGTCCTCCAGACCAGCCCTCATCCACCTCCACCAGGAGGTCTTTCTGGCTTTCTCTAGCTGGGGCCCTCGTCCTTGGCATTCGGCCCTTGCCTGTGTCAGGCCCAGAAAGTGGGGTCTCTGAGGGCCAGCAGGTGGTTCCGGGCTCTCCCGGAACCTCTGTGCAGGGAAACTGGGGAGAGCCAGAATGGGGGGGCTTCTGGGAGGGAAAATATTTTGGTTCTCAGAAGGCCGAGAACTGCCCGATTCCCAACCGATTAGGGGCGATGAGCCCTTCGAGAGGCGGTAACTCAGTCTGTGCCGCTGCAGCCGCCATAAGAAGCTCCAGGAGCCTCCGACCCCTCCCCAAGGCCAGGCCGTCCCCAAGGCCAAGGCCAGCCGGCCTGGGGACAGGGCTCTGCTCCCCTTGCGGGGCTGAGTGACACCCACAGCCCCTCCCAGGCCCCCAAGGCAGGGACCTGCAGAGCAGTGCTCGCGGACCCCAAGCGCTTGCCGTACTGTCCCTTCGGGGCCGGCAGGCCTCACAAGGGGACTTTGCTCCTGGGGCCATGAAGGAAGCCTCAGGCTGGGCAGGGCTGTGGGGCTGGTGACAACCCCTGAGGGCTTTTCTCTGTGGCCTAGGGGGCGAGGAGGGGGCTTTGCCAGCAAAGCGGCCCCCTGTGCGGTTGCCCGAGGAGTGCCTGGTGAGGGGCAGCTGGCGCACAAGGACCCCTGGGCTGGCAGGTCCACGGAGCCTCTGCTGTGCCCCTGCCCGTCAGCCCAGCACGGGCATGCCCTGAGAAGCCACTGGGCCGACCCCGGGGTCCCTGCCCTGCGCTGTTACTCACGGGGTCCTGCTCCTCGCCCCCACCCGTGCCCCTGGGCTCCGTGGTGGGAGTCAGTCTCGTCAAAGGCCGGGGAGAGGGAGCCAGTGCACGCGGGCCAGGCTGTCTCTGCAGGACACCTGGTCCCGCGTCTGCGTGGCGGGCGGGGGTGTAGGCAGAAGGGCATCTGCACGGAGCAGGGTGGTGACGGACGGCTCTGGGCTCCGAAGGAAGTTTCTTCTTCTCCCCTCGGGAGTGTGGAGTCAGTTTGTCCCTAGCAGGCGCCTTGACATTCCACCCTGCCTCTCCCTCCATCTCTGGCCGCCCTGACTTCCTTTCTTGTTGTCCAACACCCCAAGCTTCTTCCCATCCCAGGGCCTTTGCACCCACTTACCCTCCACGGGGCCGCCTTGCCCCAGGCTTGGCACATGGCTGGGCCTTGTCCCTCTCAGGCTTCAGTCCTTGGAGAGCCCTCCGCATGGGCCCGGACTGTGACATCTCTCCCCTCACTTCCTCCTGCAGAACACCTATGCAACCAGCAGTGGCCTCTGGCCTGTTGTCCCGGCCCTCTGTCTTCCTCTAGGCCCTGAGCTCCAGGAGGGCAGGGAGGCCGCCCCCCAACCCCAGCCTGCTCCCTCTGTGTCGTCTGAACCCAGAGCAGAGCCCGGTATGCAGCAGGTGCTCAACACACGTTTGTTGGTGATCGATAAGTGGGCAAGGGTAGCGTGGAAACAGCGCCCCGCAAGAGCGCTGGGATCGCGGAGGAGAATTTCGACGCTGCTGGGGCCCCGGGGCGCTGGGAGGCGAGCACCGGGAGCGGCGACCCACTTTCCGGGCGCGGCGCGCACGTCCAGCGGCGGCCGGCAGGTGGCGCGCGCTCCCCGCGCTGCGGCGGCGGGAGGCGGAGGCGGAGGCGGGACGCGCGCGGCCGCGCCTGGAGGCACCTGCGCGCTGGCCCGGGCCTTGCACGCCGAGCCCCGGGACCCCGTCTCGATCCCAGCTCCCGGGGGTCTGCGGGGGTGGGGCGCTCCTGCTCGCGCTGGGCTGGTCTGGCAGCCCCTGCCGGGGAGGGTCGGGGTTGGGGGGCGCTTCCTGTGCGCGGGTCCTGCCTTCACCCAAGACAGCCCGGGGGCCGGCGCGTGCTGGCTCCAGCAGGGCCGCCGAGCACGCTTGTGGGATAACGAATGGACGAAGCCCCATTTCATAGGTGGGGAAGCTGAGGCTCGGGGGGGCACAGAGCCAGAAGACGGTTGGAGCCCCAGGTGGGTCCTCTCCAGGGTCAGCCGGTTGAAAAACCATTTTGGGGCTGGCTTCGTTGTTACTCTCAGTCACTAAGGTTGCAGTAGTGGGGGTGCTTTGGTGGGAAGGTCCCCTTCCAGCCTGCTTTCTCTGCCTCCACACACGTGTCTACACACACCTGCGAGGGAGGGGGGGGCGTCCCCTCTCTGGGCCTCAGTTTTGCGTCTGTAAAATGGGCTTAATGGTAGTTGACCATCTCCCGGGATGGCTGTGCGGGTGGAATGAGTTCTTCCCAGGAGAGGCTCTGGGAGCAGAGTGCAGGCCCCTCTGGTGGTCTACACGGCCTGGTGCAAAACACCCGGGTGTAAATGTTGCTGCTCCCTCCCTGGTAGGAGGCCGTGGGGCACCGTGCATCCTGCGTTCCGAGGCCGCCTGTGAACCCTTTGCGCATCTGCGTGTGACTGACAGGCGGGCACAGGCTGTGCCGGTGTCCCGGGCAGTTGTGGACCCAGCTTCTCAGCCTCAGCGCTCTTGACACTGGGGCTGGATCAGTCTTTGCTGTGGGCCGTCCTGTGCCCTGTAGGGTGTGGAGCAGCGTCCTGGCCTCACTCACTAGGTGCTTGTAGCCCCCCTCCTCAACTGTCACACCCCAAAATGCCTGCAGACATTGCCAAGTGTCCCCAGGGGGCAACATCACCCCCTTTGGAACCCACCACCATATACCCTTCTAGTGTGTGCACACCCAGGTCGGTGTGGACACGTGCGTTTCTGCTCTCTGGGGCCCCTTGGCTTGGCTTCCCCCAGAAGCAGATGGACGGCACATAGTTTATTTGGGGGATACAGTGAGCCAGTGCGTGTGTCCCCCCAAATTCACACGCTGAGGCCTAACCCCCAGGGTGATGGCGTTGGGGGGCGGGGCCTTTGGGAGGGGATGAAGGTGGAGCCCCTGTGAGCAGGATTAGTGCCCTGGTAAAAGGGGCTCCAGAGAGACCCCCCCCCACCCCGTTCCGGCATGTGATGCCACAGCGAGAAGGAGGAGGTCTGTGAACCCAGAAGAACTTGCTCCCCAGAACCCCACCATGTTTCGACTTCCAGCCTCCCCCGGGGCTGGAAATTTCTGTCGTTTCTGCGCCCCGGTGGGTGGTGGTTTTGCTATGGCCCCTGATGGGATTGAGATGGGCGATGGCCAGGGGGTGGGGGGCGGTGGGAGAGGAAGGGGAGACCCGGCTCGGTCCCCCTGGGGGCGTTGGGAGCCCCCATGGAGCACGCCCTGCAGGGAGAGGGGCAGGGGCATTTGTCTACCAGCCCTGCCCTCTGGGCCGCTCCCAGCCGGGCGCTCGCTCCTGGCCGCTGGCTCCCGCCCAGCCGGGCCGCGTGGTGGGCTGGCGGCTTCTTGGGGGTCCTGCACCTTGCACGGGGCGCTGCTGGGGGCTGCCCTGCGGCTGTGCGCGCTGGCTGTGCCAGTGTGTGTGTATCTGTGCGCGTGTTTGCGTCTGTGTTTCCCTTCTGCTCCGTCTCCGAGAACGTGGGGGAAACTTCTGTTTTTAATCAGGGGCCCAGGAACTGTCTCATCGCCACGTTAGGGGCAGCGTTTTTAATTAGCCCCACTGGAAACAATCTTTCGAGCCTTCCCAGAGGTCGGCTCGAGGCCCAGAGGCAGCTGCAGCAGGGAGGGGCCCACCTGCTCCTTCCCGAAAGGGAAACCGAGGCACGTGGCTGCAGGAGGCCTCCAGGTTGGCAGCCAGGGAAAGGCAGTTTCATGTGGAAAGCGTTTCACGTGCATAAAAGCTTGACGAGTCCCTTCCCACATATAAGAAAGGAATTCTGATCCCCATTTACAGATGGGGAAACTGAGGCCCGGGGGTGGGACCCAGACCTCCTGTGAGGCCCTAGGCTCTCAGGTCACCAAGGCTTGTCCCCTTGTTCTTTCGAATGGCAACTACTTTTGAAGCTTTCCAGGGCTGCTTGGACCTCATCTGTGCCTCAGTTTCCCCTTTTGGTCCCGGGAGCCCTTCCTGCTAGCCAGCCCAGGGCAGTCTGAACGATCCATGTGGCCTGGCAGGGCGCCAGCTTTCCTGTACTTTCCTTCCTGGATGCTCCAGGCCCAGGGGCCGGGCTGGCTTTCTGAACACAGATATTAATTAGCAATAATTAATAACCCTTCGGAGTCACCGTGGCACCTGGATCCCCAAGCCCTGCAACAGCTAGAGGCAGACTTGGGTCCCTGCTGTGTGGTGGTCTGGGACCAGGGTGGGCAAGGGCAGGGCCCACGAGGGCACCCTTCCACAGGGGGCCGAGACCCGGGCCCTGTTCTTCCTATGGTTGCAGAACCACGTTTGGGAGATGGAGTTTGTGGTCCCCAAAACGTCACACGTTCAGCTCAAATCCCCACCCTGGCACCTGCTGTGTGACCTTAGGCAAGTTGCTTACCCTCTCCTTGCCTGTTTGTTCGTCCCTGACATGAGAGTCGTTTCTGCCTTGCAAGGTTGTTAGAAGAAATAAACGACCGTGTATGTTTCATGGCAGGTGCACACTGTCACCATGGAAGTTGGTGGCCAGTAGCTGCAGTTGTCACGAAAGGCTGCTGGGGCCACTCTGCCGCTTACGAGCTGAGTGACCTGGAAACAGGAATTCTATGTTCCTGGGGATCAGCTTTCCTAGCTGTAAATGGGGCCAACACAGTATGGGCTTTGTGGGATTGCTGCAAAAATTAAATAAAACAGTGCCCCTAAAATGCTTAGGATGGCGCAGAATGTGTTAAAAGTGTGGGATGACTATGGGTTAAATCAAAGGAGGAAAGACACAGCTGTGGCTGGGCGAAGGCTGGAGGTGGCACGGGTCGAGACGGTTAAGTCATCCCAAAAAGGGAGCCCCGCGTACTCAAGACGGGTCCCTGGGGCACTGCTGTGGGCCGAGCTGCGCCCCCTTTACAGACACGTTCAAGTCCTCACCCCGGGCCTGTGTGTGCGAACTTATTTGGAAATAGGGCCTTTGTAGATGGAATTAGTCAGGTTACAATGAGGTCGCTTTGGATCAGGGTGGCCCTAAATCCAATGTGACCAGTGTCCTTATTAGAAGAGGAGCTCGGGGGGCCGGCCCCGGGACCGAGTCTCCCTCAGACCCCCGGAGGAACCACACCTGCCCGCGCCTGACGCTGGCCTCCTGGACGGTGAGAGAATAAATTTCTACTGTTTTCAGCTACCCTGTTTGTGGCAATTCGTCTTGTCAGCCCTAGGAAACTACTACAGACATCTCCCCCTTTGCCAGGTTGCATAGTATTCCGGGATGCCAGGTTGCATAGCCAACGTCCCCATCCGTTACTGAAGGACAGGAGTTGTCTCCTGTTTTGCATGGTCACAGACGGGCCTGCCCATGTCGTCCTGGCTTCCGCCTCCACGCCTGAGGGGTGATTCCATGAGGCCGGTCGCCAGAAAGGGAACCAAGGTGGAGGGTTTGTGCCCGTCACACTTTAACACATACTGCCACGCTGCTCCCCAGGAGTGCTGGGCAGTTTACCCCAGCTCCCAATGGAGCCCTCCGAGAGTGTATATTAAACGCAATTCACTTCGGCCCAAGGATGCTGCGTTCTACTTGAAACGGTGCTTGGGTTCCAGAGACAGCTGCAGAAACTTTCTTAACCCATTCCTTGCGCATCGAATCACTGAAGTGACTCTTTTTGGAGTCCCCTGAACCCCGAAGGATCTGAGAGGTCTAGGGTGTGCTTGATCTGGGAGGTGACCCCAGGAAGCAGGGGGAGTGGAGGGACGTGAGGAAGGGAAGGGAAGGCGGCCTATGAAGGTGTGCTCCTGAGCGCGTCTCCACTGCGGGCGCCTGGGGCGCCGGGACGCCCCGCGGGGAGCTCAGCGTTTCCCCCCGGGGGGCGGGGTTTGGCTCACCCCCGCCGCGGGCCCTGGGCCAGGCCCGGACGCCCAGACACGTGCGTGGGACGACTTTCTGGGGAAGCGACACGGACCCCAAACAGAAGGAGGAGGTCGCAGCGTGCTCGGAGGGGCCCGTGCCGCAGAGACAAGAACGCGGAGACAGCAGCGGGACGCCGAACCCCTGAGCTTGGCGCGCTCGTCTTGGTCCGAGAGGCCCGCGCGTGCGCAGAGAGCCGGTGCGGACCGGGCGCCTGGGAGGGGCGGGGGCAGCGGCTGCTGACGGCGCTGACGAGTGATGGGTCCTGCTCTCTGGGAGGCGTAAGACTCTAATTAGAATGAAAATGTGGTTTAATGAGGATGAAAACGGTAATTGTGCTGGGTAGCGCCTGTCCCCACGGTGCCACTTTCCCAGGGGGCCGATCTGGGTCTCCGAGGAGCTGGGGCAGGGGTGAGGAGGGCTGGGGCGGGGAGAGCTGGGGAGGGGCGTAGTCGGGGCCTCAGTTTCCCGCCAGAGGGTCCTCCCGGTGGCACTGCGTAAAGATGCGGTGCAGAGCCCCACCTAACTGCCCCCGGGGCGGGTTCCAGGTGCGGGGCCCCGCTTTTCTGTCCCATACCTCATCCTCAGTAACAGTACAGCAAACAGGGGAACTGAAACTGAGACATTGTTTACTGAGCACCCACTGTGTGCCAGGCGCCGTTCCAGCCACTTTCTAGATCCTAAATCATGGGAGCCTTAAAAGGATCCCCATTTTACAGATGGTGAAAGCGAGGACAGAGAAACCGCGGGCCCGAGAGGGATGTGTTAAAGAAAGCAGCCAGGGGCCTCCTTTCCTTAACGAGGTGGGTGCTGCGGGCACCGGGGGGTGGCCAGCCTTCCAGGCCAGGGGCCCCTCCTGCCCGCCTCCCCCTCTCAGTTCCCCAGCCCGTTCTTGAGGGGCACTCCGTTCCTCTCTGTGCATCTTCGGCTCTCCTAGGGGAGGTGGGCGTGGCTGACAGGGGAAGGGCGTGGCTTTAGGGCAGAATGGGTGTGGCTTGGCGGGAGGTGGGCGTGGCCGGATTCAGGAACGCAGGTGAGCCCAGAGTAGGCAGAGATGAGGCGTCTCCGGGCTGCTGGACAAGCCGCACAGCCAGCTGCTGACCCTGCACCTGAGCTTTCTTGCTGTGCAGAGGGAGAGGTTCTTCCAGTGTCGGTCTGGATAAGACTGGGGCTTATAAGACCCAGGGTCTCCACTTCTGCCTCTGGGAGCACCACTAATAAAATGCTGCTGCCATGGGGACTGGTTAGAACAAAAGCATTCATTGGGGCTGGGTGGGCCATAAAAGCAGACCTACATGGCCTTTCAAAGTGGTCCCAGATCAACAAGGATTAGATTGTTTGCCACATGTATGGCAGACAAAGCATTAGGAGCCTTAATATACAAAGAGCACTTATAAATCAATAAGAAAAAGACAAACATCCCAAGTGTGAAATTGGCACAGGGCATGAATAAGGGGCTCACAAAGGAATGATAAAAAGTCAACAAATCTCTGCAAAGATGCTCAGTCTGACCATTCATCAGATAAGAATCGCATTTACTTGTCAAGCTTACCAGTGTGTGTGAAGTTTTGGGGACACACATCCGTGCACTGTCCTGAGAGTCTAAACTGATGCAACCTTCCTGGAGGGCGGTCTAGATAACTGTATTAAACATTTAAGTGCGTGAAATATTAAATATTTAAGTGCGTGAACCTCTGACCCAACAAGTCCGTCTCCAGGAACATGCAAAAATCTACTGCTTGTAATGAGGTGTGGTTAAGAGCCCAGAGCCAGACAGCCGTGGCTCAAATCCCGGCCGCGCCACCTGAGCTCTGACGCCTCAGGCACGTGACCTGAGGTCATGGAGCCCCCGTATTCTCCCCTGGGCAGTGGGCGGGTCACAAGGGCTCCGGGAACTAATGCATGTGACATGCTCCATGAGCCTCTCGACAGCACACGACCGGCGCTGTGGTGGTGCTCCTGCTGCAACCTGGAAGGAGGGCTGGGAAACCACGGGCAGGGCCACAGGGAATGAAAATGACCAAACCCGCGTTCGGCCACATCGTGTGACCTGCGAGATACGCTGATTGAAAGACGAAAGGGAAACAGATTTCCAGCACCGCAGACAGCCGTGCGTCCCAGCATTTTGATCGTGAATCCGAGAATTAATTTCCCGCTTTGCGGTGGCGTCTACCCGGTTCTGCACGTAAACGCGAGCGTCATGAGGGACATTTCCCTTTTCTCTGTGCGGGCTCTCTGGTTTTCTCTTCTCTTTTGTTCCATTTGGAAAGGCAGTTGTTTTCCCAAGTACAGTGTTTTTCTCTTCAAGGCTCTGGTCGAAAGAAACCACCACCCAGGAAAGGTGGAGTCTGGGTGGCCGCTCAGGAAAGGGTGGGGTGGGGACAGGGGGAGTGATGGCTTCAACCCGCGGGTCGGACTTCGCCCCATTAGTAGGCTTCACTGTGTACGTGTGAACTCGTGTGTGCAAGTGTGTGTGCGCATGCGTGTGTGTGTGTGTGCGTGCCAGGGCTGGGAGGATGGGGAGGTCGGTGAGGCAGTCGCCTTGGCAGCAAAGTTTAAGGGAGTGTCAAAAGAACAGTCGTCAAGATGAATTTTTTTTTTCTTCAGATTGGCCCTGGGCAAACATCTGTTGCCAATCTTTTTTCTTTTTATTTTCCCCAAAGACCCTGGGACATAGTTGCATATTTTTAGCTGTGGGTCCTTCTAGTTGTGGGATGTGGGACGGTGCCTCAGCATAGCCTGACGAGTGGTGCCATGTCCGCACCCGGGATCCGAACCTGAGAAACCCTGGGCCGCCGAAACAGAGCGCGCAAAGTCAACCACTCGGCCACCGGGCCGGCCCTGTCAAGATAAATAGTTTAATGCTATATTTAAAAAATCAAATAATGGACCAACCCAGATGAACAAAGCCTTGAATTTTAAAACAAAGGCAGGATCCCACCTTGATTTTAAGTCGCATCCTCACTCCCCTCACCCTCGTCCTGGTTCTGTGTCCAGGCGTGTGCTTGCACATGTGTTTGCATGCACGTGTGCGTGTATCCATGGGTGTGAACACATGCATGTTTGCATGCTTCCGTGCGCTCAAATGTGTGTTGTGCATGCATGAGTGCAAGCACATGTGCATATGTAGGCATTTGTCAGCTCGTGTGCATGCCTGTGTGCATGTGCGTGCCTGTGCCCATGTGCATGCCTGTGTGTGTGCATGTGCGTGCCTGTGCCCGTGTGCATGCCTGTGTGCATGTGCGTGCCTGTGCCCATGTGCATGCCTGCGTGTGTGTGCATGCCTGTGCCCGTGTGCATGCCTGCGTGCGTGTGCATGCCTGTGCCCGTGTGCATGCCTGTGTGTGTGCATGTGCGTGCCTGTGCCCGTGTGCATGCCTGTGTGCGTGTGCATGCCTGTGCCCATGTGCATGCCTGTGCCCATGTGCATGCCTGTGTGTGTGCATGTGCGTGCCTGTGCCCATGTGCATGCCTGCGTGCGTGTGCATGCCTGTGCCCATGTGCATGCCTGCGTGCGTGTGCATGCCTGTGCCCGTGTGCATGCCTGTGTGTGTGTGCATGCCTGTGTGTGTGTGCATGCCTGTGCCCATGTGCATGCCTGTGTGTGTGTGCATGCCTGTGTGTGTGTGCATGCCTGTGCCCATGTGCATGCCTGTGTGTGTGTGCATGCCTGTGTGTGTGTGCATGCCTGTGCCCATGTGCATGCCTGTGTGTGTGCATGTGCGTGCCTGTGCCCATGTGCATGCCTGTGTGTGTGTGCATGCCTGTGTGCATGTGCGTGCCTGTGCCCATGTGCATGCCTGTGTGTGTGTGCATGCCTGTGCCCATGTGCATGCCTGCGTGCGTGTGCATGCCTGTGCCCGTGTGCATGCCTGTGTGTGTGCATGTGCGTGCCTGTGCCCATGTGCATGCCTGCGTGCGTGTGCGTGCCTGTGCCCGTGTGCATGCCTGTGTGTGTGTGCATGCCTGTGTGTGTGTGCATGCCTGTGCCCATGTGCATGCCTGTGTGTGTGTGCATGCCTGTGTGTGTGTGCATGCCTGTGCCCATGTGCATGCCTGTGTGTGTGTGCATGCCTGTGTGTGTGTGCATGCCTGTGCCCATGTGCATGCCTGTGTGTGTGCATGTGCGTGCCTGTGCCCATGTGCATGCCTGTGTGTGTGTGCATGCCTGTGCCCATGTGCATGCCCGTGTGTGTGTGCATGTGCGTGCCTGTGCCCGTGTGCATGCCTGTGTGCGTGTGCATGCCTGTGCCCATGTGCATGCCTGTGTGTGTGCATGTGCGTGCCTGTGCCCATGTGCATGCCTGCGTGCGTGTGCATGCCTGTGCCCATGTGCATGCCTGCGTGCGTGTGCATGCCTGTGCCCGTGTGCATGCCTGTGTGTGTGTGCATGCCTGTGTGTGTGTGCATGCCTGTGCCCATGTGCATGCCTGTGTGTGTGTGCATGCCTGTGTGTGTGTGCATGCCTGTGCCCATGTGCATGCCTGTGTGTGTGTGCATGCCTGTGTGTGTGTGCATGCCTGTGCCCATGTGCATGCCTGTGTGTGTGCATGTGCGTGCCTGTGCCCATGTGCATGCCTGCGTGCGTGTGCATGCCTGTGCCCATGTGCATGCCTGCGTGCGTGTGCATGCCTGTGCCCGTGTGCATGCCTGTGTGTGTGTGCATGCCCGTGTGCATGCCTGTGTACATGTGCATATGCATGCCTGTGTGTGTGCATGCCTGTGTACATGTGCATGCCCATGTGCGTGTGCATGCCTGTGCCCATGTGCATGCCTGTGTGTGTGTGCATGCCTGTGCCCATGTGCATGCCCGTGTGTGTGTGCATGTGCGTGCCTGTGCCCATGTGCGTGCCTGTGCCCATGTGCATGCCTGTGCCCGTGTGCATGCCTGTGTGTGTGCATGTGCGTGCCTGTGCCCATGTGCATGCCTGTGTGCGTGTGCGTGCCTGTGCCCATGTGCATGCCTGTGTGTGTGTGCATGCCCGTGTGCATGCCTGTGTGTGTGCATGCCTGTGTACATGTGCATGCCCGTGTGTGTGCATGTGCGTGCCTGTGCCCATGTGCATGCCTGTGTGCGTGTGCATGCCTGTGTGCGTGTGCATGCCTGTGTGTGCATGCCTGTGTACATGTGCATATGCATGCCTGTGTGTGTGCATGCCTGTGTACATGTGCATGCCCGTGTGCGTGTGCATGCCTGCACACACACAGAAACGTCCAGAGAGATGCCCCAAGTGTGAACCATATTTCCCTCCAGGAGGTGAGAATTCAGGTATTTCTCTCTTTGCACATGCCTCCATTTTCTTCCCCACTGTGTGTCATCTTATGACCAGAATAAAAACAAGGAAGCCATTTTCACTGTGGAAAGTGGGTCACTGGCACCTCCCTCAGGGCAGCCGGCCGCGAAGGAGGGACTGGGAGAGATCCCGAATTTCCGTCCCATCAATCACTGCTGACGTTCACTGAGCGCTTCCCGCGGGCCAGGAGTTGTGCTGATCTTTCTACCGTTCGGCGTCTGCTCTTCATTCCCGGCTGTGTCCGTGGTGGGGCCACAGTGCAGAACAGGCGTTTGTTGAGTAGATGAGTGAATGAATGAATAAGTGAGTGATCCCGTTGCCCGACCCTGGGAGCCAGGACCGCTGTGGCCAGCCTTGGCTTTCCCCTCTGCCTGGAAGGCCCTTCCTGCTCGTCCTCACGTGTCTGGCTCCTCCTTGTCATTTAGATGCCAGCTTCTGTCACCTCCTCCAGGAAGCCCTCTTTACTGCCCTGTTTGCACCAACCTGTCAGCCCATTTTAGTTCTCTAAATAGCACGTTTGTTCTCATCGCTCTTCTCCCCACTGAGGACCGACCTCGCCTCCCTTACTCACCGCTGTGCCCCGCCCCTTGCACCCAGAGCTTGGCACACAGTAGGTCCTCAGTAAATATTTCCTGAGTGAACGAATGGCATCCCATCCCATTCAGAGGAGGAGGCTGAGGCTCAGAGTTTCAAAGCGCCTGCCCAAGGCCACTGGGGTTTCAGGTGGTCCGACCAGGGTTTGAACCCTGGTCTTTCTTTTCTCTTTTGGAGAGGTGATTTTAAAGTATTTTATTTTAAAAATAAATTTTGAAAACAACAGGGACAGAAAACATGAGTGGTTGCTGGGGATGGGGCGGGACTCGCTCCTGGAGGGGAGGGGAAGCGTGGGGGATGGAACCGTCTATATGTCGACGGCCCACACGGCCGACAGAGCTGACGTTAAAGGATGATTTCACTGGATATAAATTACAGTTCAATTTGTAAAAAAAAAGACACTGAAAAGATGAGCCAAAAATTTATCCTCTGTGAAAAACACAGGGCTCGTGGCTTTCTCTTGTGGACAGAAAAAATAATTACCGTGGGCGTGAAGAACAGTGAGATGAGAGACCTTCAATATACGAAACGTTTTAAAATGTTTTTAAAGAAAAATATGCCTATGCAGAAGTAATATTTCTTTTTATATTTGATAATTTGACTTGAAGTTCTTCTCCAGAGATAAGTGTTAGAAATGCTTTTTTTTGTTTTTGAGGAAGATTAGCTCTGAGCTAACTGCTGCCAATCCTCCTCCTTTTGCTGAGGAAGACTGGCCCTGAGCTAGCATCCGTGCCCATCTTCCTCTACTTTATATGTGGGACGCCTACCACAGCATGGCTTGCCAAGAGGTGCCATGTCTGCACCCCGGGATCCGAACCGGCAAACCCTGGGCTGCTGAAGTGGAACGTGCACGCTTAACCGCTGCGCCACCGGGCCGGCCCCACAAGAAATGTTTATTTTTAAATATCACAAAAGTCTCAGATGATAAGAAAGGCCTTAAAACAATAGAGGGTTCTAAAACGAGTTTCATAAAGCATTTTACTATAAAAATATATGCAGCTTTTAATAAAAAAAGGAAAACATTTCTTTACAGTTAAAAAAGGCGATATTTGGACAAATAGTTAAATTTTCTTGAAATACAAAAACTCAAATGGAAAATGCTACCCATAAACTACATATTTGCCTAAAACCGGATCTGGCTGTTTACAGGAATTTCAGAATATACATTTATGAATTTACACAGCGGATGCTTAGAGGCTCCTCAGAATCGAGCCGTAAACTGAGGACACAGCACAGCTGTCTTCGGCTCCCATGGCCGCAGCGGGTCCACCAGCCCATCCTCCCCAGCAGCGCGGCCTTGGCAGATGCTGCTGTGCGGTCACCTCCCTTTCGGCTTCTCATGCTGCAGGTGCGTTGGATGCTGGCTCTCAGCCGGGACACCATGCCGCATACTTGAAGTCGCTGAGACGCGAAGAGACCAGAGGTGCCCGGTGCGGTGCTGGCTGCACGCAGTGGCGCTGATCCGGGAGGCTCTCCCCGGGGTGGTTTTTAAAGCACGTCTCGTTTGGTTTAGGATCCTGCTTCACCGTCATCGCTGTCAGCATTGTGGCTGTCCTCCTCCTCCTTGCCATCTTCCCTCTTCTCTTTAAGCATTTTCAGATATTTACTAGCTACAATCTTCTTTGCTGACATATCTGCAAGAAACGGAGAAGTTCCGGATTCCTCTGCAGAACGTGATAGATCGCCGTGGGTAAGTGCCTTCCTGAACCCTTGTCTTTCTGATGCCAGCGCCTGCGCCATCAACCAGGACCGGCCCTCTCCCCCTGATGGCGCCAGGCCCTGTGCCCGATGCTCTGATGGGTCGTCTGGGTCCCGAGTCCGCTTGCGAGTGGACCCGCTGCCAGGAGAGGCCCCAGGCTGACAGAAATAGTGGCTTTGCTTCATTGAGCACCAGCCATGTGTCACGTGCCGGGGCCCACAGCTGATCCATGGGACGTGTGGGCCCACATTGTGGGTTGAACTGTGTCCCCAAAGGATGTGTCCACATCCTAAGCCCCCAGAAGGTGTGGATGTGGCTGTATCTGGAACGAGGGTCTTTGCAGGTGGAAGGAAGTGAAGGATCTCAGGATCAGAGCATCCGGGCTCATACAGGCAGGCCCAGTCCATGGGCAAGCGTGCTTCTGAGAGGCAGAAGAGAAGATACGAGCAGAGAAGGAGGCCACGTGGAGACGGAGGCAGAGGTTGGGGTGACACGGCCACGAGCCGAGGATGCCTGGAGCCCCCGAAGCTGGGAGAGGCAGGCAGGACCTGGCCCTGGGGCCTCTGAGGGAGCCCGGCCCTGCGACGGCTTGTCTTCAGACCCCCGGCTGCAGCCTGTGCGGAGTGCTGCCCTGTCGCTCTGTCTCCCAGTTCGTGGTCACTTGTCGCAGCAGCTAGAGGAGCAGACACAGGCTGCTGTACCTTTCAGCACAGATGTTGTCAAACGTACAGAGAAATGGGGAAACCCTTCCAGTGCGGACCCGCGTGCACCCACCTCCTGGAGCCTGCAGCTGGCCTCAGCTCTATTCATCATTGTCTGTCTGTCTGTCTGCTCACCTCATTAACCATTTTTTTTAAATTGACTTCACTTTTTAGAGCAGTTTTAGGTTTGCAGGAAAATTGAGAGTAAGGTTCAGAGATTTCCCATAAATCCCCTCCCGCACCATCAACATCCCCACCTGGGACGTTTGTTATAAGACGAACCCACACGGACACGTCCTGATCCCGCAGAGGCCGGAGCTGACGTGAGGGCTCCCCCTTGGTGGTGTCCGTTCTGTGGGTTTGCACAAATGTGTAATGACGCGCGTCCACCATCATAACACCACCAGGAGTATTTCACGCGCTCAGAGTCCTCGCCCGTTTGTCTCTCCCTTCCCACCCCTGCACCCGCTCATCTTCACACCATCTCCATAGTTGTGCCTTTTCCAGAATGTCACCTACTTGCAACCCTACAGTGCGTCACCTTCTCAGCTTGGCTTCTTTCACGGAGGAGTGTGCGTTTCAGCTTCCTCCACGTCCCTTTGTGGCTTGAGGGCCCGTTTCTTTTCTGTGCTGGGTCCTGTCCCACTGCCTGGTGCGTTGTCGCCTCCTGAGGGCCGGCTGCCCCGCTCCGTGTGCATTTCCAGCTGAGCCCATCCCCCCAGAGGCCTCGCTGTGCCCTCTGTGCCCCCTCATCCCTCTCCCCTGTCCCCACCATCCACTGACGCCCCACATGGTCACCATTGGCCCCGGGTGCCTGCTGGGAGCCTGGAAGTGACGGAACCGTGCTGCGCTCCGAGTGAAAACATGCCAGGTTTCGGAGACGTGGTGCTGATGGATGTACAGTGTCGCATCAATCATTTTTTATATTGATTCTGTGTTGAAAAGGACAATATTTTGGCTATATTGGGTTAAATAAAATATATGATGACAATTGATGGCATCTATTTTCTTTTCTGCTTTTTAAAACGCGGCTACCGGAAAGGTTAAAATCACATACACCCCTCATTTGGGGCTTCATCCTATTTCTGTTGGCCGCTCCTGGTCTAGGATGTTGGCTCCAGAAGGCGGGTCTTGGGTTTGCTCTTCGGGGGTCTTAGACGCTGGATAAATGTTTGTTGAGTGAATGAATGAACCCAAGCCTGAATGACACCGAAGAGGCGGCTCCGTCAAGACGGGTGCGCGGGTCTCGGCCTTGTGCGGAACCCTCTGGGCTCCCGGGTCTCGAAGGCAGGGAGGCGGTGCTGGGGGAGCACCCGGAGCAGCACCGGCGCCGCCTCCCGGTGGAGCGCAGGCTTGGGCAGGGCTTCCGAGGGGTCGGGGCCGGGTCCATGCGGGCATCCATACCGTGCACTCCGCCTCTCCCCGCCCCGGCGGCGGGCGTTTGGCTCGTTTGGAATGAATGAAGCTGCTGGCAACCTTTGCACGGAC
Source organism: Equus asinus (assembly GCF_041296235.1). Classification (NCBI taxonomy): domain Eukaryota; kingdom Metazoa; phylum Chordata; class Mammalia; order Perissodactyla; family Equidae; genus Equus; species Equus asinus. The sequence goes on along the minus strand of NC_091809.1, from coordinate 27,267,912 downwards.
GTGTGGTCGTTTTTCGGGGTGACACCTCTGGCCGGGGCTGCTGGGCTGCGTGGTAGATGCACAGTCATCGATTAAAACAGCTGTGATCTGCTCCGTGCCACCCAGTGAGGCCCAGCTCGCCCACCTCTTGCCAACACTTGGTATTGTCAGCTTCTAATTTTGGCCACGTTGCTGGCTTGTCACCTGGACCCCAGCAGTCACTTTCTCGTGAACCCCTGCACCTACCAGGCGCCCCCACCCCGTCCTTTCTCCCCTTAGAAACCAGCTTTGTGGTTTGTCTTTAACATTTCCTTTTTTATTGTAGAAAATGTTTACTCGCGTGCAATCGCGTGCAAAGCAGAGTGCACCTGACAGGCTGGTGGTGCCGGCACCCACCTTATGTGATGAGCCCTTTGTCCATCTTCTTTCATCTCTCACCTCCTAACTTTTTCTTTTAATGGGCTGTTTTAAAGCAAATCCCAGGTGCCAGCTGACTTCCGTAAGCATCAAAGGAATCTTCTCAAAATGTAAATCAGGTGACATCGCGTCCTGCCTTGAAATTGTCTGGTGTTTTCTTGCTGCTCATAGGAAAAATGCCAGATTTCTTCCCACAGCCCTCAGGACAGCTGCTGCCCCCTCTGCCTCCATGTTCTGCTCCTCCCCCTTCCTCCGTCCCTGCTTCAGTCACATTGTCCTGACCACTCTCCAAGCTTGTTCCTGCCTCAGGACCTTTGCACATGCTGTTTCCTCTGGAATGGTCTTCCCTACATGTCCGCATGGTTTCTTTGGTAGGCAGCACCTAAGATGGTCTCCAGTGGGCCCTGCATCTGGGTCTTCATGCCCCTCCCTTTGAGTGTGGGCTGGACACTCACTTCTAACCAAGAGGACACAGGAAAAGTGATGGGCATCACCTCCAAGATGAAGTGATAAGACTGTGACTTCTGTCCTGCTGGACTCTCCTTGCTCACACTGTCTCTTGTCCTCTCACTTGCTCGCTCTGATGAAGCCGGTGGCCACAGGACGGTGTGAGCCGTCCTCTGGAGAGGTCTATACGGCAAAGAAAGGAGAGCAGCCCTCAGCCAGCAGCCAGCAGGGAACTGCGTTCTGCCAACAGCCCAAGTGTGAGCTGGGACGCGGCTCCTCCCCGGTCGAGACTCGAGATGAGTGTCGCCCTGGTGGGTGCCATGACTGTAGCCTCAGGAGAGGCCCTGAGCTGGAGGACGGCCGAGTGCGCCAGAGTCCTGACCCCCAGGCCCCGTGAGATCATCCAGCTCCCCGTCTCCAGCCACTAGATTTGGGGGTAATTTGTTACGCAGCAATGAATAACTAATGTAACCCTGTCACCTCCTCAGCTCGTTGCTCAGTCACTTTCTCTGTGAGGCCTCCCAGGCCTCCAGCCCCAGCCATCCCCAGCCCTGTTCCCCACTTTATTTTCCTCTTTCGTTGAACTTTTCGTCTTCTATGTTATTTAACTGACCCAGCGTCCACCTCTCCCCACGGGAGCCACAGCCTGGGAGGACAGGGGCGCCTCTCTGTTCAGCTCTATGCAGCTCTTCCAGTCTCAGAGAGTGGCGGGCATGTGGAGGGTCACTGGGTGTGAGGATATGCAGTCCTGCTTCTGGGTGTTTACCCCCAAAACTGAAGGCAGGGTCTGGAAGAGATATTGCACACCTGCGTTCACAGCAGCATTACTCACAACAGACACCACGCAGACGCAATGCCAGTGTCCACGGGAGGATGGATGTAGGGGACGCATCAGCGTTTCATGGGGCCAGTTTCAGATTTACAAGATGAAAGAGTTCTGGGGGTGGGGGTGGGGATGGCTGCACAACAATGTGTGTATTTAACACCACTGAACTGTGTGCTTAACAATGGTGGGAGGAGCCGGCCCGGTGGCATAGTCATTAAGTTCGCCAGCTCCACTTTGGTGGCCCAGGGTTCGTGGGTTCGGATCCGGTCACAGACCTACACACTGCTCATCGGGCCACGCTGTGGCGGCATCCCGCATAAAACAGAAGAAGAGTGACACAGGCGTTAGCTCAGTGACAATCTTCCTCAAGCGAAAAGAGGGAGAAAAAGATGCACCTCCTGTGCCATCCTTCCCGGGGGTGGGGCCTGGCTACCAGCTGCAGGGTTTGCAGTCGGACGTCATGAGTTGGGGTCCCAGGTGTGCCCCACCGTTGAGCTGAGCTGTCTACATATGTTCCTGCCCCCCGCCCCATCACATCTGTGTGCCCTTCACTTCTTCTCAGCATCTCAGGAATTTTTCAGGGACGAGAAATCCCCCTCCTGCCCAAACACAGATCCAGGAAACCCTGGTCCCTGTCTGCGGAGCACGGGTCGGAGAGCCTAAGCGCCAGGCCTGGGCCCGCCACCGGGCTCCCTGTTCCTTCTGCAGCAGCCCCTGGCTGGCCTTGATGGCCAGAGGATCTGGGAGCCCAGGGGTGGGGGGTCATCAGCTCCAGGGACGCTGTCCTGCAGGAATCACACTTGGAGGGGCCACTGACCGCCAACCCCACCCCTGTCCACAGATGCACGACCACTGCAGGCCCAGCAGGCCCCGCTCAGCCCTCCCGCCTCTGTCCACAGGCGGGCGGAGGGGTCAGGCAGGCCTGGCAGGAGGGCAGGGGCTCCACTCGGAGGGGCGAAGAAGACTCAGTTACTATCTGGGGGAACAGCATGCCAGGCTGAGGGAACAGCCAGTGCGATGCCCTGGAATGGAAGAAGGCGGGGGCTGCTCACCTTCCTTCTCCCCCTTTCTCCTGAGTCCAAATTGGAAAAGGCAGCTCCAGCCAGGAGGTGACAGCCAGCGGGATATGAGTGGACCCAGCTGCTTGCTGGAGAGACTTGTGGGGCTCAGAGAGGTCACGTTCACAGCTTGAAATGGGCCACGGTGGGGGAATGGTCACCGCGGGAAGTGGCAAACACCCCCTGCTGACCTGCCGAGGACGGCCCCTCCCTCATCCTCCCCTACATCTCAAGACGGTTGAAACCCCTTGCCCTCAGGTGGGGCAAGACAGGAGGCCAGTCTGGTGGAGGAGGCAGGTGGCAAACATTACATCCGAGGGTGACAAAAGAAGTATCATGTAGCACAACCAGAAGGACCTACAACTAGAATATACAGCTATGTACTGGGGGGCTTTGGGGAGACGAAGAAGAAAAAGAAAAGTGTCATGTATAAAACTACAGCCCCCGTCCTGCTGCCCCCGCCTCTCCCCCAGCAGCACGGAGGCCTCTGTGCCCCGACTCTGGGCTCCTGCTCCGATGGTTGCTCCCAACTGTGACGGGGAGACCGTCCTCCCTTTGGGGGCTCCGTGGTGACGGCCTCCCTCTGTCCACACCCACCCCAACCTCACAGCCACTAAGGGGCTCCTTAGGCTGGTGGCAGCCCCCCCAGACACTGGGCAGACCCAAGCCCCAGCATGGGAGCGGGTTGGAGATGGCACCAAGCACACATCCTGTGGTCCAGGCTCCTCCTTCTGCCTTGCCTCAGTTTCCCCATCTGCTCACCCTGCCCTCTCCTGGGGAGGAGGCTCTGGGGAAGAATGTCCAGACACACAAGAATGGGGTGAGGCCACTTCTCCCTCATGCCTCTGTGGGCCCAGCTCAAGTGGGCCTAGGGGATCAGGAAATTCTAGACCTTTCTCAGACCAACACTCGAGTCGAGCTGCGCCCCAGTGGCTGGGAACTCCCCCAAATCTTAGACACCCGGTGAGCCCCTCCCCTGAGGGGTCCCCCCGACCCGGTCCCGGAGCTGAAGCCAGAAGCCTTCTGTTTACAGACCTGCGGTGGAGGGGGGTGCAACTGGCACGTTTTGAAAGCTCGTTAAGGGCCGAGTTCTTTTTATAGATGAGGTTTTCTGCGTCTTTCCTTTTCTCCACCCGCCTCCACCCCTCCCCGCTTTCCAAACGCCGTATTTATTTGAGTTAGAAAAATAATGAGGTCCCCGAGGTCGTCCACGACACGTTGGCTCTCTAATCAAAGTATTGCTGTGGAATTAAACATATATAGAAATCTCTGCGTGTCGGCACACGGGCCACTGGCTGTGGGCACAGGGCACGCTCGCCCAGCGCCACCCAAGCCCCAGCAGCCTGGCTCTGGGGGGGACACAGTTAGCTGTTTTCCAGCAAAGTCTCTGGGGTGGGACACGGACTGAAATGCCTACGGTCCTCTCCAGGGAGCTGTGGGATGGGTGTAGCCCACTCAGAAGTCATTCTGGGCGGAGGAAGAGAGGCCAGGGGCTGGATCCCACCAGGCCTGATGCTGTCAGGGGTGGGGCCAGAGGGACAGTTTCCCCAGGCGGGGAGGCCAGACTGGGTGCAAAGGGCAAGGAGGCTATCAGAGAGGGAGACCCCCAGCGGCGCATGCAGCCTGAGTGGCCGATGGACCCCGCTGTTTAAATTCTAGTTTAGCAGGTCAAATAGCGTCCCCTGCACCCCAAAACCCTGTGCTCAGGAACCTCACAATGTGACCTTACTTGGAAATAGGGTCTTTGCAGATGACATCAGCCCAGGATCTCAGGATGAGGGGCCCTGAGCGGTGAAGCCAAGGGCTGGTGTCTTTATGAGAGAAAAGGGAGGAAGTTTGAGAGACGCACAGAGGTCAGCAAGGACCCAGGCCGAGACCGGAGCCCTGCGGCCAGAAGCTGAGGGACCGACATTTGTGGCCACCAGAGGCCGGGAGGGGCCTGGAAGGATCCCCAGAGGGGTCCAGCCCTGCCCACGCCTTGATCCCGACCCCGGGCCCCAGAACCGGGAGGGGATGCGTTTCTGCTGTGTTAAGTCCCCCAGCGGTGGTCGCTTCCTACAGCGGCCCCAGGAAGCCTGGCCACCAGCGCCGTCCCAGGACGAGGCCAGCTCACTGGAGTTCCCTGCCAGTCCGGCTGTGGCCTCCAGGCCCCACGGCAGCCCCTCGGTCCCTCAGCCTCGCCCCACTGCTGCCAGCCCCGCTCCAGACCCGCGGTTCCCTGCCTCTGGGCCCTCGCCTGTGCTGTTCCACCAGCCTGCAGCTCTTCCCACCTGCTCATTGGCATCGCAGCCTACAGATTTGGCCCTCCCGCCGTCCCGCTGCAGCCTGGCTTTATTTGTCGTCATGTCCCTCATTGCAACCACATGCTCGTGTGTGCACACACACACACACACACACACGTGTTTCTTTAGTGTCTCTCCAGGGCTCCAGCCCCACGTGGGAGGCACAGTCCCCCTGCTCACCCCGGTGCCCCAGCGGCGAGCAGGGCGGGCCCACGGGAGCCCCCGAGCAAATGCACGAGACAAGCGAACAGGTGAAGGAGGACAGCTCAGCCGGCCCTCCCTCCAGCTGCCCTCCCCCGGGGCCGTGGGTGCCGGGGCCGGGGTCTGTCTCAGAGGGGCCCCCTCTCTAAACCCGCAGGTCCCACAGCAGAGGGAGTGGGGGGCTTCGGCTGGCGGGAAGCGGGTGCCAGGGCCCCTGGTGACGGTGACATTACAGAGGCTCAGCGGGCAGGGGCTTTGTGCGTGAGTGTGTGAGGGGGAGGGTGTGTAACTGCGAGAATGTGTGTGACTGCGAGTGTGTGATGGTGGGAGAATCAGAGATGTGTGGGGGTTTGTGCGTGTGTGCAAGGTCACCGTAAGTGTGAGGGTGAGAGTGTGTGTGAGAATGAGGGTGTGAGAGCATGTGAGAAGGTGGAACCGAGCATTTCTGATTGTGTGAGTGCGTGTGACAGCGTATGTGCGTGTGTAGCTCTGAGAATGGGTGACTGCGGATCTGAGGGGTGAGGGGTGTGAGCATGAGAACGCATGAGTGTGTGTGAGAATATGTGCGTGGATGTGCGAGAGTGTGGACGTGTGAGGATGTGTAACTGTGAGAATTTGTGTGAGTGTGACTGCACATGAGTGTGTAACTGTGAGAATGTGCGACTGAGAATTTGAGGGTATGTGAGGGTGTGATTGTGTGAGACTTCATGCAGTTGTGAGTGTGTATGTGTGACTATGAGTGTGTGTAATTGTGAGAATGTGAGTGTGTGAGTGTGAGAGTGGGTGTGCAGGAATGCGAGGCTGTGTGAACGTGAGGGGGTGAGCCTGTGGCTGTGTGTCCGGGGGTCGCACCTGTCCGCTCAGGACGCTGCGCCCCGCCCCTCCCTGCGCCCCGCCCCTCCCTGCGCCCGTCACTCCCTGCGCCACGCCCCTCACTGCGCCACGCCCCTCCCTGCGCCACGCCCCTCCCTGCGCCCGTCACTCCCTGCGCCACGCCCCTCACTGCGCCACGCCCCTCCCTGCGCCACGCCCCTCCCTGCGCCCGTCACTCCCTGCGCCCCGCCCCTCCCTGCGCCCCGCCCCTCCCTGCGCCACGCCCCTCCCTGCGCCCGTCACTCCCTGCGCCACGCCCCTCACTGCGCCACGCCCCTCCCTGCGCCACGCCCCTCCCTGCGCCCGTCACTCCCTGCGCCACGCCCCTCACTGCGCCACGCCCCTCACTGAGCCATGCCCCCTCCCTGCGTTCCCTGGAGAGCTCTGGTCTGGGGGGGTTTGCTTTTTGCCACATTCTCCCCCAAGCCTCAGGGGCGTGAGAGTAAGTGGGGGGGGGGCTGCAGGGACACAGGAGGGAGGGCGGCCGGTGACCGGCACGTCATCGAGCAAGCGAGCCACCACCGTGGGCACAGAGGGGACGCAGCGCAGGACACGTGGATGGAGAGGCAGGGGCCCATCTGTCCCGCAGCTCCCGCCACCTCGAGCAGTGCTCCTAGGCCCGGGATCCTTCCCCGGGACTCCCGGCCGAGCGGCCTGCACCCACGGAGAAAGCCCTCGGCCGGGAGCGGAGGTGGTGGGGCTGCCGAGAGGGCGAGGCTGGGGGCAAGCGGGGGACCACTTCGGCTGCGAACTGCTGTTGATTGACTGAGTGAAAAGGTTTCAAGAGTTCCCCACGGCCTAGAGGACAAAACCCACACCTCTGAGCCAGCAGCAGAGCCACTGTGAGCCAACATCAGGGGCGACAAGCTTCCACGTCCACAGAGGCCACTACACGGGAAAGACAAACGCAAAGCCAGTCGAGGACGATACACCAGCAGCCCTCCTGGACATCTTCAGTTCTCCTCTTTACACAGAGATGGAGCACTGCTAGACGGTTCCAGAACACAGGGAAAGCAGCAAATGCTGTGAGCGAGATGGTAAGAGGTAGCAGACCCTCGGCCACAGTGCTGGGAGGCAATAGGGAGTGTTGGGGACTGTGGAGAGCTGGAAAACACATTCCCATCATGCTCTGGTCAATTACTGCCTTGTGGGAATGCAGGCCCAGGGTCACCAGATTTTCTGATTTTTCTTGAAATGCCAGAGTCTGGATTTTTATCCAAAATTATTAATTATTTAAATCTCGGTGATCAACGCAAGTATTTCTTAAAACAAAGCACACCTGTGGGCTGGTTTTGACCAGTACTCACGCTCTGCACCCTTATCAAGCAAGAGTCAGTTCCAAGAACCTGACATACCCTTTAGTAACCTCAGGCCTTTGCACATACTTTTCCCCCTGCCTGGTCTGCCATCCCACTCTTACAGAAAACTCCTATTCGTCCTGCAAAACCCTGCTCAGAAGCTACCAAAGAAGAACTCTCCCGGAGCTCCTAGTGGGCACTTTCTTATTTTGTTGAGTAGATTTATTTGTCTCTTTTCTCCCACAGCCTGCGAACTCTGTGGGGGCCAACTCTGTGCGTCTTCCTCAGCTCTGTGTGCTCAGGTTCCAGCTCAGGGGCTGGCCCCACAGGACAGACAGAGTTGGGCACGGCCGTGCCGCTGTCCACGTGCTGTGCTGCAGTGAGCTGGTTTTACTGACCTTTACAAATCTTTCCTATTGCGCATAACAAACACACCACACAGCGTGCGCATCCTAAGCGTGCAGCTCTGTGAACTTCCATAACGTGAACACTCCGTGTGAGCAGCCCCAGGTCAAGAACAGCATATCCCCAGCTCCCAGAGACCCCTCGTTTCCCTTCCAGCCACTACTCCTTGCCCAGGGATAACCATTATCCCAGTTTCTATCCTCACAGAATAGTGTTGCCTGTTCTGGAACTTCATATAACAAGTCAGACAACGTGTGTTCTGTGCTTGCTTCTTTTCTCCAGGACTAAGTTTGCGAGACTCATCCACGTCGCTGCAAGTAGCAATGGTTTTCTCTTTTTCATGGCTGCGTAGTATTCCACAATCCGACTCCACCACAATTAATCTGTCCATTCTACTCTCATGGGCTTTTGGGTCGTTTCCAGTCTGGGGTTGTTTGCCTGGGAACGGAGTTGCTCTGTCACAGAGAAGTGAATATTCAGCTTTTATAGATGTAATGCAACAGTTTTCTCATATCCCCTCCCACCACCAGTGTGTGGGAGTTTGGTGCAGAGCCATCCTCTTAAAATGTAAATCAGACCAAAAGCCTTCCACGACTGCCTGCGGCCTTTAGAATAAAGTCCAAACCAACTCGTGTGCCCGCTCGCCCCTGCTGGCCCCGGAGGCTCTCAGGCCCGATTCCCTGAATGCGCCACAGGTTTGCCCATCCCAGGGCCTCTGGCTCGCTGTTCCTGCTCCCCAGACGGCTACGCCCTCCGTTCTTCACCCGCTGACGTCCACGTCCCCTAACGCAGCTCAGACGCCACATCTTGAGACCTCCCCTCCGACCTCAGCCAACCAGGGGGCGACAGCCAGCATTTATGCTACCGGACAGCACCCTCACCCTCTCCAGGCCTCGCTGTCGACCAGACAGGAAGACGCAGACCTCTCCTGGCGCTGACCTACACCATTATCCTCGTCATCGTCCCACAGAACAGGGGGTTCAAGGTCAGGCAGCGCCTGGCCGGTTAATTCAGTGGCCCGATGGCCTCGCCAACGCAGGGTCCCCTGCCGTCCCCGCGTCTCGGCTTTGTCCTGAGGCTGCCTCCCCTCATCGTCCCGGGTCAGCTTCCCAAACTCTGGGTGTCACGTGCAGAAATGACAGACTCTGGTGGAAGGAGAGGCCGCCTCCGTGTCTCTTTTCCAGCAGAAGGAACTGTTCTGGGTTCTCCCAACCAGGAGGCACGAATTCGAGTGCAAGCAGTGTATCTGGGAAGCGAGTCCAGGGAACTGTGACGGTGAGAACAGACGTGAGTCAGGAAAGGGAGGTGACCGCTGCCGGGTGGGACGTGTTGCTGCCGAGGCCAGTGGGGCTCCATCCACGCCACGGGTCAGCAGAACACCACCCACAGGGGAGGCGCCGGTAATGAAGATGCTGCCAGCACGCACTTGCACAGCCGTCAGCAAACTCTTTCCGGAAAGGTCCACATGGCAATATTCCCAACTTCAGGGCGGACAGCCTGCCGCAACCATTCACCTCTGTTGTCCCAGTGCAAAAGCAGCTGCAGACGTGTGTAGACAAACGAGCGCCTCTGTGTGCTGATAAGACTTTATCAGGCAGATGGGTGGCGCCCTGCTCTGCCCCCCGCCGAGCTTGACCTGTGGGCACTGAGTGGGTCTTGAGGCCGCAGGTGCACCACCAGAGCCAGTCATGGGACAGGGGACAGCCCCCAGGGGCCCCACCAATCAGGGCCCGCCCCGCAGGCCCAGGATCCTTGCCCTGGAGATGGGTGGCTGCGTGGCGCCCCAGACTCCTGCAGGGGGTGGGCAAGGCTCAGAAAAGACTCCCTGTGCCCGTGTGACAGCCCGCAGAGCTGGCTCCAGGCTGGAGGCTGGCTTCAGCGGTGTTCTCCATGGCCTGTTGATGGCTGAGGCCTGAGACCCTCGGCCTGCCCCACTGTGCGCCTGGCGGACAATAGGTCCGTGTGGGTCCCAAGACCCAGACCGAGGAGCCAGAAGAGATGGGAGGGGAACTGAGCGTGGTGACTTTCAGGCAGAACATTCCAGGCAAGTCCCCTCTTCCTCTCAAAGCACGTCTTCCCGTGCCCTGCAGGCACCCGGCCGTCACGAGGCGGGTCTGGCGGGCCGTCCGGGACGGCGTCCGAGGTACATGATGACTGGAGAACACACAAGTGTGGACCATCCGTCTGCCCCGATCCGTTGCTGGAAGGAAGAGAGAGGATAGTCACGCAGGTGCTGGTGTGGGAGGCCAGGTCTCAGCGGGGTCCCAGCACGGTGAAGGGTGGGGCGGAGCGGACGTCAACTCCCCCCCCACACACACACAGGGTTCCAATTCTTTCCGTTTTATCACATGCATGTGTGGCTTTTCTGCTCACTCCCACCCTCTCATACTTTGTAGCTATGGGGGTGGGAGAGAGGCCACGGTGGGAGCCCCGGGGTCCGGGCTGGGCCCCCAACAGCCCCTGAGACAGCGACTTAAGTGGCAGAAGTTTGCCAGTAAGGAGCCCGGGCAGGGGGCTGGAGAGAGGCAGGGACGGGAGGCAGCAGGGATGGGAGGCAGCCGGTCCAGGTGCATCAAGACAGCGACTCCTACCGTGGGGGCTGGGTCCACGGGCCCCGGGGGGCGGCAGAGAGCAGGGCTCCGGAGTCCTCACGCCCGCGGGGACGGAGCTGGGGGGTTCGTCCTCCAGAATGCCATCTCTTGCTGATGATGGCCACTCCTGGGAGTGTCACTCCTGGCTCTTCCTGCCCACAGGCCCCACAGGCTTGCACAGAAGCCTCAGGCAGGGGAACCCCGGGCTGTCCGGGCCGAGGGGGTGTGGAAACAGCACCAACCACCCAGGCTGCAGCAGAATAGAAGCCGGAGTTTGGAGCTGAGCAGACGTGATGGCTCGGCTGGGCCACGAGGCCCGGCTGTTTGTTTGGCTACAGTTCTCTGGGATGTCTCTGTCTCTGTGAAGGCGTTTTTGGATGAGAGTAGCGTTTAGACCAGCGGACGCTGAGGAAAGCAGATTCCCCTCCATGATGTGGGTGGGCTGCATCAATCAGTCGAAGGCTTAAGAGAGCAAAGCCTGTCGTTCCCTGAGCAGGAAGAAGTCCCACCAGCAGACGGCCTCTGGGCTCCTTCCCCGTGTCCCCAGCCGGCCGGCCTCCTAGGCAGCGTGTGTACTCGCCAGTTCCACCCCTGCCCCGGCCGGTTCCCTGCTCTCTCTCCCTCCACACATCCTGTTTCTCTGGGGGCCCTAACTCGCTCAGTGCAACTTTACAAGCTGTCTCTCTAGTCTGCATCTGACCACCGCCCCATTTTACGCATAAGAAAACCGAGGCCCAGAGAGGGGACAGCGGCTCAGGGCCTCTGGAGCCCCAGATGCTTCCTGTCCCTGGGGAGGGTTTGACAACACACTTTCATTTTCATTATGTTTACTTTACACTCATTTTGTTTTTAAAGCCCTAAGACATAGCTGTATACTCTAGTTGTAGGTCCCTCTGGTGGTGGCAGTGGGACGCCGCCCCAGTGTGGCCTGACGAGTGGGGCCAGGTTCGTGCCCAGGATCCGAACCGGCGAAACCCTGGGCCACCGAGTGGAGTGCAGGAACTTAGCCACTCAGCCAAGGTGCAGCCCCTACACTTATTTTTAAATTTTTTTGAGGAAGATTAGCCCTGAGCTAACTACTGCCAGTCCTCCTCTGTTTTTTTTGCTGAGGAAGACTGGCCCTGAGCTAACATCCGTGCCCACCTTCCTCTACTTTCTCTGTAGGACACCTACCGCATGGTGTGCCAAGTGGTGCCATGCCCGCACCCGGGATTCGAACCGGCGAACCCCGGGCTGCCGAGAAGCAGAACGTGCGAACTTAACCACTGTGCCACTGGGCTGGCCCCTGCACTTATTTTCTATTTGTGGGCACTCATGGTGGTTTCCATTCCTGGCCCGGAGAGAAAGTTCCCTTTGTGAGTAAATTGGCTTAAGTTTAAAACAAAGTAAAGCCAATTTTGTAAATAAAGTAAACACTGTGAAGGCGGCGTGTCCACCATGCTGCCTGGCAACTTGGCACCGTCCCCAAGCTGTGGTGCAAAGGTTGCACTGCGCAAATCTGGCCCCTTTTGTTCCTCTGTCGTCCCTGTGTTTCTTGAGTGCGGGATAAGGGCCACAGGGTGGGGGCCTTCTCCTTTTTGCTGTTCACGGAAGTGTCACAAACTGTCGGGACTGAGGCGGCTTGCTGGTCTTTCCAGCCGAGTCCATCGGGCGTGCCTGCTGTGAGGGGCAAGGGGGCCGTGTGGACGACGGTGGAAGGGACTGGACCTCGGGGCACACGGGTGCTGCCCGCGCTGCTTCGGCCTCGCGCCCCTTCCTCATCTTCATCCCGAGCTGCTTCCGCCGAGTGTGGGCGACGTGGTCTTTAACCGTCCGCGCTCAGGCCTCTCTCCCACGCTCCCACTGCCTGTTGCCTGCCGGCTTGGCAGACAGGGTCCCCAGAGGGCTCAGCGGCCCTAGAAGGAGGTGGCCCCACAGTGCGGGGGGACTGAGTCCATGCCTGGAGCAGAGCCACCTGCTGTGTGGACGAGAAATACACCCAGAGTGTGTCAAGCCGCTGGGACATGGGGGTGCTTGTTACAGCTGCTGGGACGCACTCATCCTGACTAACGTAACACGTGAACTTGCTTAATCCTCGGAATAGCCCTCTGAGGTACGTCCCATTATCATCCCTGATCTACAAAAGGGAAACTGAGGCAGAGAGAGGGTCAGCCGCTCACTCAAGGTCACAGAGGAAGAGAGAAAGCTAGACTCCTACCCCAGACCAGCTGCCTTCAGAGCCTGCTCGGACCCACCTGCCAGAAGGTGCAACTCAAAGCAAAGACACTCCCCCTCCCGGGCTCTGAGTTCCCTCTGCCTGCGGCGGATCTCCTGTTCCAGTGGGGAGGGTGGGACGGGTGCAGCCCCGGCCCCCAGCCTTGAGCCCCGGTCTGTCATCTCCATCCAACAGGGGGTGCTCAGATGTGGTTTGACCTCCTGCTCTTCTCCTAAGCAGAGGCCACCTTAAGGTGATGTGGGAAGTTGTGGCGGCATGCCAGCGCAGAATAAACTCAATAAACGTTTAAGGTGATTCTTACCATTGACGGTGGAGGGACACTGATCTGAAGCAGCACAGCTCAGAGGTGACGCCAGACTGCTGGGTTCAAATCCCAGCTCCACCATTTACTAGCTGTGTGACCCTGGGTAAGTTACTCTACCTCTCTGTGCTTCTGTTGCCCCATCCATTAAACTGGGAGTAACGACGCTCGCTATTTCACAGGGTTAGTGCAAGATTAGGATGCAGGATGCTGCAACGGTTCCTGCCTCCGATGTTAGATTTTCTATTCCCGTCACCGCTCTTCCCTATCTGGTGTCATCTCCAGGTCCCCAGGCCCGGCAACAGCCGGTTCTCTGACGAGGCCTCTGCAGGCTGCCCACCACCACCTGCCCCCAGCCTGGGCTCCGGTGCCATCACCTCCCTCTCGCTTGCCCCTCAGCCCCAGGGTGACCAGAACCCCTGGCTCACAGGACAGCTTCCTCGCACTTTCCCCTTTTTAAGAGATTGACTGCAATTTCTATAATAACATCACATTAGCTAGAAATTAATGTCCTCATTAAGACAGCAATTAGGCACATTAGCACAGCAATAAAAGAGAAGCTTATGAAATAATTGCTGGTTCCAAGATGCCTTTAATTTAGTATTTTATATTGCACTGTGTTATTAATTTTTTCCCTCAGCAGAAGATAATAAGAATTGTGGGGAGGTTTAAAATAAAAAAAATTTTTTAAAGGAAAGCAATGTTGATACCTATAGACAATCTTTCTTCTCCCCAAAGGCCCCATCGAGCGCCGGGCGCGGGCAGAGGGCCAGGCTGGGCTCCGAGGAGCCGGAGCTGGCGGCCTGCGGGCCCAGCAGGAGGATTGGGGCTGTGTTTCTTTGTCCGGAATGACAAATACCTGTTAGACTCCATCTCCTGAATTCAAACTCTTCCAGCAAACGTTTCCGTGGTACCCGGCGGCTGTGTCCCCAGCACCGTGAGGCCCAGCCTGGCGGAGAAGCCGGCTGTGGAAAGGGGACGAGGCGCTGGAAGGTGGAACAGCGCTGGTTTGCCAGCAGCACTGAACATCCTTGGACAGCGATGGCACTGGGCAAAGCAGGGGAGCCGGTGGGGGGCCCTCCGCCCCCATCTGAAGCCCAGGGCCAGCCGGGATCCCCCAGTGTGGCCCAGTGACGTGAGGTGGCTTCTGGTGGGGGCGGCAGAGGGTACCCAGCACTACTGGGTGTCCTTGCCCCAGATCTGAAATCTTCTGGAATCTTCTCTAGCTGTCTTAGGTTGAGTTCTTCCAGAGGCAGCCCTGAGGCAAGGATTTGAGGGCAAGTGGGTTATTTGGGAGGTGACCCCAGGAAGCCCGGGGAGGGCGTGGGGGAGACAGGGAGGAGGAGGGGCCCATTTCAGGCAGCGATCAGCCCCGCGAGCAAGACTAGGAATCAAAGGCAGGGCTTGGTGAGGGGCTGGAGGGCTGCACACCTGTCCGAGGCCGGCACGGCCTCTCCGAGGAGTGGACACTGAGCAGAGACCCAAAGAGGCGACGGGGACCCACACGCAGATCTGGGGGAAGAGGGTTCCAGGCAGGGGGACAGCAAGTGCAAAAGCCCAGAGGGGGACAAGCTTGGAGGGGGAGGATCAGCTCGAGCCTGAGGAGGAAGAAGGGAAGCGGGGCAGTGAGCAGAGCGGCATCCAGAAACCGGGGAGGGGGAGAACTCACACAGAAGAGGAGCAGATGGGACCCACGGCCGGCCCGGATCTGGTCCAGTTCTCCCGTAGGGAAGGGCCAGTGGTGCTCCCCGCCCACGGGTGTGGGGTACCTACTGGCCGCTCTGCTGCCTGAGAGATGCCCGGGTCCGCGGCTCAGACGAGTGGCCCGGACCATGCGCAGCAGTCTCCGGGCCAGCGGGCAGCCGTGGCCTTGCGCGCTCACCACCTGTGGCCAGCGGCGCCAGGGAGGCAAGCTCCGCTCACCCGGGGCGGGTGTGGGCGGGTCCAGGCTGGTGTGGGCGTGGCCGCGCTGCTGTGGGCGGGGCCAGACTGGTGTGGGCGGGGCTGGTGTGGGCGGGTCCGGGCTGGTGTGGGCGGGTCCGGGCGGGTGTGGGCGGGTCCGGGCTGGTGTGGGCGGGTCCGGGCTGGTGTGGGCGTGTCCGCGCTGCTGTGGGCGGGGCCAGACTGGTGTGGGCGGGGCTGGTGTGGGCGGGTCCGGGATGGTGTGGGCGGGTCCGGGCGGGTGTGGGCGGGTCCGGGCGGGTGTGGGCGTGGCCGTGCTGGTGTAGGGGGGGGCCTGCTGGTGTGGGCGGGTCCGGGCTGGTGTGGGCGGGGCCTGCTGGTGTGGGCGGGGGCCTGCTGGTGTGGGCGGGGCCAGGCTGGTGTGGGCGGGGCCGGTGTGGGCTGGTGTAGGCGAGGCTGGCGTGGGCGGGGCGGACTGGGTGGCTCCGCGGTCCCCGGTGCTCCAGTGGGCTGGTCGGGCTCCCGCCCATAGCGGACGCAACAGCAGCCCTGAGGGCCGGCTTCACACCTGCCTGCACTCCGCCGCCTCTAATTGATGAAAGCTGGTCGTGAGACCAGCCCAGGTCAAGGGGGCGTGGGGATAGGCCCCGCCCCATGGGAGGAGCTGCCGCGTGCGGAGGCCGCAAGCGCACGTGGTGGGGCGCAGAGCCGGTGCAGCGGAGCCGTGGGTACGCGCCAGCTCGGTGCTCATCTGGGGGCCTCGGCTAGTGACTGTGTCCCTCTCTGGTTCCCTACCCTGGACAGCCTGCCGTCCTTGACCCCAGGCCTGGCCCTTTTAGGATTGCCTCCTGCTCGTGTCAGCTGTCTTCAAGTCCTGAAAGATCTGTGGCTTGAGCTGTTCAAACCCCCAAACTCCTGACAAGGCTTCCCTTCCTCCTTTGCTTTGGGGTGTGACCAGAAACGAATTTTTTTAATTGAATTAATTGTGAACCCAATAGTGAACTGAGAGTCGGTGCCAGCTACAGCAGGGCAGAGGTCAGTCCATAGGGTTCTCCTGAGCAAAGCAGAAATGGGCACTTACAGCCTGGTGTGAGCCCACTCAGTGCCCTCTTGTGCAGTGTCCGACCTGTGCAACCACACCAACCCACCATGATTAGGGAATGGGAGAGGAAAAGGGAAAAGAAAAAGAAGGGGAGAGAGATCCCGCCAGGAGCCAGGTTACTATTTAAACTTGGCCCTCTGGCCAGATAAGGAACCTTCCTTAAACTGATGAGGGACCCAGGGAGGGGAACTCAGACAGACAGCCTGGCCCAGGCCCTGTGGGGGACAGGTAGGGGAACAGGAGACGGGGGAGGAGGATGGTAGGAAGGTCCCAGCTGAAACGTCCCAGTTGACGTCCCCATGCCCGCCCCTCATCCTGTATCCGGAGGAAATAACGTGCAGCTGGGTTCTTGGTTGCCATGGCGACTGCCAAAAGGAATTTGAGGGGAGAACACCCCCAGAGCCTGAAGAAGCAACCTGCTCTGGGCTTTGGGAGGCAGGGGGTTGGGGAAAACGGGGATCAGACCCTCTTGGGGAGGAAAAAGTGGAGAGAGCCGGCCAGGGCAGGTGGCGTCCGGAGCCTGGAACCTTCTGTGGCCCCAAAGCCATCCGGAGGGAGAGAGGGTGGGGTTTCAACTCTGAGCGCTGCTCGGGCTGGGCCTCCCGGCTGATTCCTTTTCTTTTTTTTTCCGGTTTCCACTTCCGCCTCGGGACAGGGCACTGGCTTGACAGCATCAGAGTCCCCCCAACCCAGGACGGGGCCCACCTCACATCCCAGCCCCTCCCCGCACCTCCCGCTTCAGGTGGTGATGGAAAGGTCTAGACATCCTGGGGTGGGAGGAGGGGGTTCAAATCCCGGGGGAGCCTGCAGCCTGCCTCCCTCCCTCTAGTCTCCCTGAACCTCCAAGACAGCGGAGACGGCGCAGCAGCGTGGCGGCAGCTGCGTCCTTTTTTTTTTTTTCATCTGTTAATAAAACGCAAGTGAATCGAATCCGCTCGGAGGGAAGGAGGGGGCGCGAGGCAGGGGCTGCGGTGTTTGCAGAAGTTGGAAATTTAATAAGAAGGGAAAATAAAAATAGCGGCTGTGCTGTAGAGACAGAAGCCCGGGGGAGCCGCTGGTGTGGGACTCCTGGCAGGAGGAGACCTGTGCAGGGGGAGGCAGGGCGGGCGGCTGGGACCAGTGATGGCCCAAGTCTGGAGGGGCAGGGGAGGCATAGCCGGGCAGCAGGAGGCAGGTGCTTAGAGTACCACGCAGAGCGGCCCACCTCCTTGGCAGGGTCCCCGGAGGTTGGGGTGTGGCAGTCTGAAAGTTTAGGTGAGGAGGCCCATCCCCTGACTGCTTGGTCTTTGTGGTGGCCCCACCTCCTGAGCAGCTCAGGAGGTGTTCACGCAGGTGGGGCTGCCAAGAACAGCTGTGTAGGTTGCTCACTGCACAAGAGTGTGTGACAGAGGCGGGAGCAAGGGCTGATATCATCTGTTCCCCTCATGACAACTTGCATCTGCCCACAGGAAGAGTTGCCATTTAAAGATCCACACTAAAGCAGTGGAAACAATCCAAATGTCCATCAACAGATGAACAGATAAACAGATGTGGTCCATCCATATGATGGACTATTACTCAGTCATGAAAAGGGCACTGATGCGCTAGGACAGGGATGAACCCTGAAAACATTACGCTCGGTGAAAGAGGCCAGTCACAAAAGGTCACATAGCATGTGATTCCAGTGATAGGAAGTGTCCAGAATGAGTAACTCTCTCGAGACGGAAAGCACATTGCTGATTGCCAGGGGCCGGCAGGAAGGGGAAGACTGGGGAGTGACCTCGGGGGTACAGGTCTCCTTTTGGAGTAATGAGAAGTTCTGGACCGCGAGGAGGAGGCAGCGTTCGGGTAAAGCCCTGCAGCAGGCAGAGGAGACACACAGCGATGCGGGGAAGGGCATCCAGGCAGAGGGAACAGCCGTGCGGAGCGCTGAGCCTTGTTATCTGACACGAGCGCCTGTAACATGGGCAGCTGTGCCCCAGTTAAGGTTCTGCCAGAGTCTTTTTGTTTTTTTAATTTCCAATTCCCACTTGGCCAAGGCACCAGCTGGGAGATGGCACAGGCCTGTCCCCTATTAAGTCCTCCCCAAAGCCAGAGGTCTCAGGTCCCTCTATGATCAGTCAGTGACCCCCCAGCGTGTGCCAGGACCAGGACAATAGTCAGAGCAGCAGGTCGTGGAGAGGACCTACTATGAGGTCTGTATTGCCACCAGGTTCTCTCGTGTCATCCCCATGAGGAACCCTGATGATATGGGAAACGCTAGCCACATTTTACAGCTGGGGAAACTGAGGCACAGAGCGATCAAGCGGCTCGCCCAGTTGGCAAGAGGCAGCTCCTGGATTTGAACCTGGGCCGTCTGTCTGTGACCCGGTGGGCGGTTCTGTGATCCTCCGAGGTCCCACCCTGCAGGGGGACCTGCAGGCCTGCTCACTGAGGGCCCCGGCAGAGGGTCCCAGGTGGCGGGGTGGCGGGCGAGTAATTGATGGTTTAATACCGCGCTGCGACCCCGGGCCCTCCTATCCCTGGTGTTGCAGGCGGCCATGAGGCAGCGCCAGGATAACTCGGTTACGGAGAAGCGAGTGAAGATGCCGGATCGGCAGCCCCGGGCGAGCGGGGTCTGGAGGGGCTGGCCCGAGGACCCCAGGCCCTGCACGCTCTGCTGCGCCACCTCCGTGTCCCCCCTCCCGTCACCCCCCGCCTGCCACCCAGCCTCCTCTCTGGTCTCAGAGTTCACCAGGCACTTTCCTGCCTCAGGGCCTTTGCATAGGCCGTCCTGTCAGCCTGGGTCATCCCTCCGGGATGTCTGCAGCCCTCCTCCCTCACCTCGCCCAGCCCCCATGTCCCCTCCCCAGGGAGCCTTCCCTGACACCCCCTTCCCTGTTTCCACCCCCATCACTGCTCGATTCTTCCCCGTTTGCACTCACCACCCTGGGACATACCAGGGGGCGTCTCCTTGTTCCTCTCATCCCTCGCTGTCTCCCCACCCGAATGCCAGCTCCACCAGGGACATTCCTTGTGGAAGCTGTTCCCTCCTGAGTCCACGCTGCCCTCACCCGCCCCAGCCTCTGCACACAGTGGGGGCTCAGTAAGTGTTTGTGCAGTGAATGGAGGGCAAGCAGGCAGGGCCCCCGGACGGATGAGGACTCAGGGGCCCCTTGGAAGGCAGGAGGGGTAGAAGGAGAGGGGTCAGTGTGACGGAGGCAGAGCAAAGAACTTCCAGAAGAATCCTGGGGGTCAAGAGGACGCTGTGAAGACGGTGAACCAGCAGGGAGCAGATCTTCCCTGTGGGGTGGGATCGGCCGGCAGTGATGTGGTTTGGCTTCCTGCTGCCCACCACCTGCTCTCTGGCGGGGGGCATCTCCCCACCGGACAAGCTCGCAGCCCCCTGACCTCCTGACCTTCAGGCCCTCTCAGGCCACGGACGCCCCCGGGGTCACCCGAGGCCGCTGGCCGCTGGGGCAGGATTCAGAAGGAGAAGGCCGGGGCAGCCTGAAATGGGGTGAGATGGAAACGTCCTCCTCGTCCCCAGGGCCAGGCTCTGGGGCCCCGAGTGGCCCGTCCTGCTCTCCTCCCTCCCCGGCCTGTCCTGTCTTCCTCCTGAAGAAAACCAGAGCCGATAGACATCAAGGTGGGGAAGAGGAAGCGAGAGCCCGGGGCAGCCGGCTCAGTTCGCGGGCCGCAGGGGCGCAGGGTCACAGCAGGGACCAGGGTGGGCGGTGGGCAGGGCGTCCCCGGCAGGAAACTTCTGGGTGCGGGGCTCTGCCTTAAACTGGATTCTCTAAGGAAGGACACAGAGGCGCCGGCGGTCAGGCCGAGTGGCAGGAGCAGAGGCTGCTCAGCAGAGCCTTCGTCCCACCCCGGGTCTGTGCCCTGGGAGGGAGGGGAATGGGGGCCCCAGAAGATGCGCCTCGTCCTGACCCCTGGGGCCTGTGGCTGTGACCTCACTTGGAAAAAGAGTCTTTGAGGGTGAGGCTCAGTTGAGAACCTGGAGGAGCGTCTGGGTGGGTGTCAGTCCGTGACGCCTGTCCTTACGACAGACGGAAGAGGAAGGACAGGCACACAGGGAGGGCCGGGCGAGGACAGGGCAGAGCTCCCGTCACCCGCCACGAGCCTGGAGTCACGGGAGCGGGAAGAACAAGGAAGGACCCCCGGGGCCTGTGGAGACACTGAGATTTCTGGCTTGGCCTCCAGACTGAGAGACTCGCTGTCTTGTCTGTGCCGGCGGCCGCAGGAACCAGCTCAGAAGGTCCCAGGGAGCCAGTGCTGCCGTCAGCGGACGCCGCCTCTCAGGGCCCACGGAGCTCGCACTTGGAGGGGAGCCCTGCCTGCTGTGCTGTGCAGGGACCCTCGAACGTGGCCCTGCTCCCCTCTCAGCCCGACTCGCTCCCCACGGAAGCCAGTCCTCTGCTTGCTGTTGGAGTCCCGACACCTCTTCCAGGAAGCCCTCCTGGAAGTCTGACCCACCAGAGCCATTGCCAGCCCCTTTCTCCTGCCCTCCCCAGGCCCCCAGAGTCCAGGGGACCCACAGCAGATTCTCCAGGCCCCGCTGATGGTCTTCCCCACTGGCCGGAGGTGAGGGGCACCCTGCCCGGCCCCTTTCACTTGAGAGGAAGCTTGAGGCTCGCCACCCAGCCCCCTCGGAGGAATTGCTCTCACAGCATCCTCTGTGCACCCCACTTCCGAGACCTGTCAGACTCAGGTGCGGGGCTCAGAGCAGGCCAGGTGCCCCGCACTGGCTGTGGCCTCTGCCCAGCAATGACCTGGTCACTCGTGCTCAAAACCCTCCACTGGCTTCTCATCACTCTTAGGAAAAAATCTGGGCTCCTCCACACAGCCAGTAAGCCCACATCATTCCTCTGCTCTCATCTCTTACCACAGTCCCCCTCCCTCACCTCTCTCCAGCCTCCTAGATGTTTCTCAAACACATCAAGTAAGTTCTAACCTCAGGACCTTTGCATATGCTTTTCCTCCCACCAGGTAAAATCTTCCCCCTGGCATTTGCATGTCTTGCTCTCTCTCTTCACTCAGGTTTCTGCTTGGGGCATAGACTCTCTCCCAATATCCTGTTTCCTTGTCTTTTTTTTTTTTTGTAAGCAATTACTTTTTAGTGTGATAAAATACACACAACATAAAATTTTAGTACATTCAGTACATTCCCAATGTTGTGCAACCATCACCACCGTCTAGTTCCAGAACATTTTCATCCCTCTCAGTGGAAATTCCACACACCCTAAGAGGCCGCTCTCCGTTTCCCTTTTCCCTCACCTTTTGTATTAGTAGAACACCTCCATTTTTAAGCTGAGTGCATGGCCACCCAGGAAAAAGACTACATTTCCCAGTGTTCCTTGAAGCTACAGCCACGTGACTGTGTTCTGGCCAATGGCACGTGAGCAGCAGTGCCTTGCACACCTTCTGGGCTACGCCCTCAAAGGGGAGGAGCAGAGTGGCCCTCTGACCTTTCCTCTCCCGCTGGCTGGAGGGTGGACTAGATGGGGGCTCATCTTGGTCCCCCCTAGAGATGGTAGAACAGAAGCTTAGGCCCCCACCACGATGTAGCTGCCATCCCAGCCCTGGACGGTCCACACAGCGTGTCCCTGAGTGTGGAATAAAGGCGTCTCCCCTTGGAGCCTCGGGGATGCTGGGTTTCTGTTCCAGCAGCCAGAACGAAATCGCACCGAATGCAGAATTGGTGATAGAATCTGACATATGGGGCATCACCCAACAGGTGGGCAGCTGCTGAGGACTCAGATATGACAGGCTGGGAAGCAGGTGGCCCCAGTTATGCAGGGACAGAACATTTAGGGGGCCTGCAGCTGTAGCCTGACTGTGTGTCCCCCCAGCTCACGTGTCGAAGCCTGACCCCCAGGGTGCTGGGTTAGGAGGCGGGGCCTCCAGGAGGTGAAGAGGTCACGAGGGCAGAGCCCCCCTGAATGGGACCAGCGCCCTTATAAAGGGACCCAGCGGGCCCCTCGCCCTCCCACCGTGTGAGGATGCCGGGAGCCAGGAACCGAGCCCTTGCCAGACGTGGATCTGCGGGCCCCTTGCTGGTGGACTCCAGCCCCCAGAACGGCGGGTGATCAGTGTCCGCCATGGGTGAGCCACAAGCCTCCAGTTCTGTCATGGCAGCCGGACCGACTAAGGCGCTGCCTCTGCGACATACTCGCAGCCTGCCCACGCCCTGGGGAGACAGGCCCTGTGGCCACAGATGGCGCCCAGCGAGGGCTGCTGCGAGGCAGGGCCGGCCTGCGCCCCCATGCCACTGCCTCTGGGCTCGCCCAGCTGCATTTTCCAAATAGCGCACAGTGAGCGGGGGCGGGGAGCGGGGGGCACCTGCCTTTGGGGCCTTGTCGTTGGGGCAGCCTGACACTTGCCTGACCTCGCACCCACCAAAGAGGAGTGCTGTCTCCTCCACTGGATCCCACTGGAATGCACGCAAAGCGCCTAGCCTGTGCTGGTGCGCAGTAGGTGCTCAATAGATGTTTGCTCCTGGCGGCTGGGGAGGCTCCTTTGGGGTCTCTTTTGTTGTCAGACAGGAAGCCTATCCCCCAACTGGCTTCTGGGGCGAGAAGTAAGCTGTGTGGGGAAGACAGCGTAGGGATCTGGGCCGTCCTTCTCTGTGCGCTCGGAGCCCAGGGCCCTTGGCCGCCCTGCTCTGTGCCCTGCGAGCTGGCCTCCGGCCCACAGCCCGGGTCCCGGCCCTCTGGTCCCGGTTGAACTGAGCCAGCGGGAGGCACCAGCAGGAGCGGGGAGGGGCCGCTCGCCCTCTCGTCCCAGGAACCTGGTCCATCTCGTGCCCCTTCCTGCCCAGCTGGTTCCCTCAGCCTGCGTCCCTCCCCAGAGGCCCCTCCACTCACCCCGTAAGGGGCCCCCTGCACGGCTGGGCCGGTTCCTCCCAAAACTTCTTACGAACCTCCTCTGACCACTCAGTGGTTAAAAATGTCCACTCCGCCAGGCGGTTCTGCAGAGCTGGTGCCGGGGGAGGAAGGCAGACGTGGGGAGCTCACCAATGAAGCAAATTGCTGAAAATCGGAGTTTCACTGTCTTATCAAGGAGCCGCAGGAGAGGAGAGGAGATTGCAATTGCTGCCAGGACTTTCTCCCGTCCCACATCTTTGGCAGGAAAGTGGAGGAGAGGGGCCGGCCAGGTGGCACAGCGGTTAAGTACACACGTTCCACTTTGGCAGCCCAGGGTTTGCCAGTTCGGATCCTGGGTGCGGACATGGCACCGCTTGGCACGCCATGCTGTGGTAGGCGTCCCACATATAAAGTAGAGGAAGATGGGCACGGATGTTAGCTCAGGCCTTATCTTCCTCAAAAAAGAAAAAAAAATGTGGAGGAGAGCAGGAGAAGAGCATGCTCCCGGACCGAGGCGAGAACAGAGGGGAAGGGGGGCCAGGAGGGAGAAGGAAAGGACAATGGCCCTCCGAGAAATTAGGGGCAGCACTGAGAAAGGCGAGGGGGCGCCTGGGGGTCTTGATGCCACAACCTGGCAGGGGCACCGACAGGGGCCGGCCCCCTTTCAAAGCCACTACCCCCATGGCGCCCAATTCTGTTGCCCAGCAAGCTCGCACAGTAGGGAGGAGCCACTGGCCCGTGTTACTGATGAGGAAACAGGCTCAGAGGAAGGAGGCCTGGGCTGAAGGTCGGAAAGCCAGCTTGTTAGTCACGGAACCACCGTGAGTCTAGAGCAGGTGGGAGTTTTCTGTGAGGGGCCGGAGAGCAAATGTTTCCAGCCTTGCAGCCGCGCATCCTCTGTTACAGCCTGGCCATCGCAGTGAAAGCAGCGCGGACGACGCGGAAAGGGAGGGGTGTCTGTGTGCCAATAAAACTTTATTCACAAAACCAGGTGGCCCGCGGGGTTTGGGCTGAGGCGGGGTCCCAGGTTGCCACCTCTGGTCCCAGCCGGACCGCCCAGGATGGCAGCCGCTAGACACACGTGGCTGCTCACGTTCAAACTCATTTGCAGGAAACGTAGTTAGACATCTAGTCCCTCAGTCACGCTGGCCATGTTTCAAGAGCTCAGTGGCTGCGTGTGGCCACGCCTGGCAGCCACTCTGCCACACAGCCTGGAAGGTGACCGTTCCCGCCCTCACAGGAAGTCCTGCTGCAGGTGCTGCTCTAAGGCTCTCATCTCTAGATCGTGTTCTCTGGGGGGCAAGGCTAAAGGAATGATATTCGGCCTGTGGAAAAGCCTTCACACTTTCATTTATTCAGTCAACAAACATTTGTCCAGTGCCCTCTGGGTGCCAGGCCCTGCTGTTGGTGCGGGGGGCATAGAGGAGACCGAGAAAGGCCCGTTCCTGGTTCACTCGTTGCTTTATTGTCTCTGAGTTGCCCCTCCACCCACATATGCACGTGGCTTGCTCTGATGCTTCATTCAGGTTTCTGCCAGTGCCGCCTCCTCCAGGAAGCCTTCCCTGATCGTCCCAAGAAAGGAGAGAGTCCTTTCCTTATGCCCGTTACCCTGCCCGGTTTGTCTTCACAGCTCTCCCTGACGCTGCCATATATCCATTTATTTGTTTATTTGTTTTCATCTCCTCCACCAGAATTCACAATCTGTTGGGAGTGGGGTTCTGTTCTGCTTTGCCTTTGACAGGAAGCGGGTTCTAAGCCCAGGCTTTGGAGCAGACTGACCGAGCTGCAGCCCACCCTCCCCTCTCGCAGGCTGTGTGATGTTGGACAAGACGCTCGGACTTTCTCTGCCCCTCTTTCTTCACCTGGAAAGTGGGATAATAATAGTATGTTGGATAGTGGCCCCAAAAAAGGTATGTCTCAGGGCCTGCCCCATGGCTGAGTGGTTAAATTCACGCGCTCCACTGAGGCGGTCCAGGGTTCGGATCCTGGGCATGGACATGGCACCGCTCGTCAGGCCACATTGAGGCGGCGTCCCACATCTCACAACTAGAAGGACCTGCAACTAAGATATACAACTGTGTACCGGGGGGATTTGGGGAGATAAAACAGAAAAAAAAAAAGATTGGCCACAGTTGTTAGCTCAGGTGCCAATACGAAAAAAAAAAAAAGAAGAAGTACGTCCCTGTCCTTATAGCTGGGACCTGTGAATGTGACCCTATTTGGAAAGAGGGTCTTTGCGGATGTCAGTAGGTTGGGGATCCCGAGCTGAGTCCTCCTGGGTGACCTGGGTGGCTCCACATCCCATGACAAGTGTCCTTAGAAGAGGGAGTGAGGCATCGGCACCATCTGGCCCAGAAGTGATGCGTGTTAGTTCTGCTCAGAATTCATTGGCCAGGACTCATCATTCGGCCCCAGTGAGACACGAGGGGGCGAGGAGGTGTGGCTCTGCCCAGGAAGGGGACCAGAAATACGTGGGGAACAGCAGGCATGACGCCCCACCGGGGGTGAGGGGTCCGGAGTGGGGTGGCGAGCCCCCCAACATGCAGTGGGCGAGTGGGTAACGGCCCATCAGAAGGCCCTGAAGTAGGACTCGGGGGCCTCGGGGGCCTCTCAGAGCGTCCGTCTGGCGGCTCCCACAGGCAGAGGCCGGGTGCAGGCCAGGAACTGAGAGGCGGGAAGGGAGCATCCACACAGCCAGCTGAGATCCTCCCTCCGGAGCCTGGAAGCCTGTCCTCCCAGAATCCATTGCTGGGGTTCGGCTCAGGCCAGAGGCCACTGCAGGTGTCTCGATGGGAAGGAATTTAACTCAGGGAATTGAAGCCTGCGGACCCAGCGGGAGGCCGGAGGGAGTCAGACCAGTGGCCAAGAAGACAGCGCACGGGAGCCACCAAGGGTAACTGCCGATGACCTCCACTCCTGCCCTCGGCCTCCCAGTGGCCGGTTTGCAGGACAATGTCCGGAAGGTGCCAGGCAAACCTCACAACCATTATTGGCCAAGTCCTGCGTTCCTGCCCACCGTCGACAGGAACCACAGCAGCGCATGTTTCTTGTCTGCCTGATGGATCTTGTCTGAGTGCTTCTCGGCTGTAGGCTCCACCCTACAGCCCTGCGGACACCAAGTCCTGGACACGGAGGCCCAGGGTGCAGAGATACGCGGACACTGCAGCACACCCCAAAAGTGAGACCCGGAGATGGTGGCCAGAAGAGTTTGGGGCAGGCGGACATGCTGGCGGGAGGAAGTGACCCTGAACCCCGGTGGGGCCAGACCCCACTCCACACACCCAAGACAGGTGGATCTGTGAAATCCGGCAGCTGTCAAAACCCATGGGACACGCAGCATCAAGAGTGAACCGGGACAGAAACTGTGGACATCAGTTAATGATGATGTTTGGAGACTGATGGTAACACGTTAACTAAAGATGTTAATAACAGGAGAAATCAGAGCGGTATAGGGAACTTGTCTGCACTATCTGTACAATTCTGTGAATCTCATACTGCTCTAAGATATAAAATCTATCGAGTCAAAAAAAAGCAGAGTGGCTTCTTGGGGCTGGATCATGCTCCAAGCTGCGGGCTCTCGGACGCACAGAGAGCTGACCGCCTGAGCTGCCATGGGGGCAGCTGGCTGGAGCCACGACCCTCTGACTTGGAGGGACCTGGGACCAGCCCAGCTGGCTCCCCCTGCCAACCTTGGGGGTCTCTCCAGGATCTGGGCTCCCTCGCCAGAACCGTCGTGGTGTCCGCTGGATCAGTGAGCAGACTAGGCCTCAGTTTCACTGCCTCTAAGTGGAGCTACAACACGTAGCAGTCAGGACGGCCTGGCTTGTGCTACGTAACAAACCAGCCTGGATTGCTGAGCTAGAAGAGGCTGTGTTTCCAGGACCAGGACGTGCTGCTGGGCACTAATCTGGAAAATGGGGCTCTCGGATGGCGCTCGGTGCTGAACGGCAGGCCTGGGCTCACAGCAGGCCAGCGTGGGGGGTATGTCTGAGTGTCCACCGCAGGAGCAGCAAAGGCAGATACCGACACTTCTGCAAACACGGCCGCCTGTCCCCTCCCAGAGCCAGATGTGGAGACAGGACGGTTCCACACCGGCCTCCCCGTGGGGCCCTCCCAGGCCCAGGGCGAGCCCTGGTCTGTCCCACTCGCCCGCCTCACGTTCCTCTAGAACCAGAGGTTAATGCACCCATCCCCGGAGCAGGGAACATGGCTGCCTGCCGAGGTTTTAATTACAGCAGAAAATTGGCCCAATTGGTATTTAATGCAGAGTAAGTGTGGAGGTGACTGGTCAGGGCAGGGGAGCCGAGGGCCGGGGCGGGGCGGCGTGCTGAGCCCGGCCTGGCTGGGGTCCCGGGCGCCTCTGAGGGCAGGGGGGCCGGGGCTGCTCTCTCCGGGGCTGCAGGGGGGCCGCCAAGACCTGCAGGAGGAGAGCACGCAGCCCCGAGAAGAGGGAGGCGTGTCTGCGTCCTCTCCACTCTCCGCCTCAGCGGTTCTCTCCCTGTGCCACCCACCCAGCTCCAGGGCCGCGGTGGGGAGAGGGCTCCCCGGGCTGCAGTAGGGGAGGGGGCTCCGGCACTGAGGCCAGCGGGGGCCGACTTCTGCTGGGACGAGGGACAGGCCCCTCCTCGGAGCTGAACGCGCCAAACCTTCCGGGAGGGTTGGGGGAGGCGGGGGCCCCCTGGGCCTACCCCAGCCTCCGGGTCTCCCCCTGGGCAGCGACAGAGGGAAACCTTCCAGGAGAGCCAGCACTTCAGGAAAAAAGAAGGAAAAAGCCCTAAACACAGGAGGGGACAGGATGGCAGAAGCCACCCCCCCCAGGATCCATGGTCTCCGCGCCCCGGCAGGACTGTGTCCCGCCACAGACAGTTTAGAAACAAGAGCAGGAGTCTGGGGTCAGACCGCCCAGATTCTGGTTCTGACGGCGGCCCTCACAGAGGCCGGCGACTTGCTTTGTCTGCACCTCAGTTTCCTCAGCTGTAAAATGGGGGTGATTTCCAATGGTTAGGCGAGGCTGCAGAAACCAAGAAACCCAGCCTCTCAGTGGCTGAAAATCACACGGCGTCTCTCATCCGAGGGGGGCTTTGCTCATAGTAGTCACTGGCAGAGCAGTCGCATTCTGGAACATTCCGGTACACCGCTGGCTGTCGTGCCAGAAGGAGAAAGGGCTCTGGAGGGTCTCACACGGGCGATTAAGTGCTTCAGCAGGGGGATGAGGTGTCAGTTCCACCCACAGCTCATTGGTGGGAGCCACGTGACCTCGCCCCCCATGGGGTGGGAGGAAGCCCCGTCCACTGTGCGCAGGAGGGGCAGGAAGTACCCGGCCCACAGCTGACACCTGTCCCGAGAACTGAGGGAGGGAAGGAAGGCAAAAGCTAGGACAGCGACCGGCCCGTGGTGAGTGCTCTTTCCACGTTCCCATTTCATGTTTCATCAGGAAAAGACACCTCGCTCAGACACCGGCTGAGCAGGACCAAGATGGGCCAGTGGCTGGAAGCCTGGGAAGCGTGCTCAGGTATGTTCCGGGTGTGCTCCAGATGTGTTCCAAGTGTGCTCCAGGTATGTTCCAGGTGTGCCCCAGGTGTGTTCCAGGTATGCTCCAGGTGTGCCCCAGGTATGTTCCAGGCGTGCTCCAGGTGTGTTCCGGGTGTGCCCCAGGTGTGTGCTATGCACATCCAGTCACTGAGGCACAAGTCCTGGCATGCCCGACCCTGAGCTCCGACAAGACCCCAGGGCTCTGTCACGCATTTGGAGAGGGAGGGGTGGGCTGGAGCCTGCCTGCCCTCCAGCCCTGGGCCCACAGGCACCCCACACACAGAGACCCCACCCCGGGCCAGGCAGGCCACCTGGACCAGGCAAGTCCTGCGTCAGCCCCAGCCTGCAGCCCAGGCCCACCGCAGGTGGGAGCCACCCCTCCTCGTCCCGCCCCATTGGTTGCATCCTCTCCTCTTGGCTGGGAGGAGCACTGGCTCCAACCCTCTTGCTCATTCAGTTCTTCACCCAAACAGAGGCGGGGACTGCAAGCTGAGGGGACAGGCTCCGAGAGGCAAAGTCACCTGCTCGGGGTCTCCCAGTGGAAAGTGGCAAGGGCAGGATTTGAACCCAGGCCGCCCTGTCTTCAGAGCTTCCAAATGTCACCAAGCTGCCCCTCTGAGGCTGCCTCTGTGTGGGGGCCCTGGCTGCCCCATCGCGGAGGGCTCACTTCAAAGATGAGAGCTGAGGAGCCCCCCGCCCCCAACAGTCGATGTCGCCCAAGGTCCCGAAAAGCGCAGGCCTCTCCAGGTAAAGCCCCTGTGCCCCCTGGGACACAGCCAGGTCACCCAGCGGAGCACAGCCCGGGGCAGGCGCTCAGCAGCTGCTTTGGCTTCTTGAGGAGGGAGAGAGGGAGGGAGGGAGGGCAGCAGGGCAGAGCAGCCACCAGGCCGAGTCCCCCTCGCGGATGCGGCCCTGGGAGGCCGCGCTGCCGGAGGGGCCATTTCCTGGGGTTCTGTTGCCACAGGGGGGTTACCAGCCAGGGGAGAGAGACGGGAGAGACGGGTGTGCTGGCGTCGGCAGGCTGGGGGGTGGGCAGGGAGAGCGACCACACTGCCCCTCCTCCGAAGAGATGATCGGATGATTGGGAGGCTGGATGTCCCCCAGGGCGCTCTGCCTCCCAACCTCGTTCGCAGGAGCTAAGCCCTGCCTGGGGCCTCCTGGCCCGGAAAGGCAGGAATCGAGGGTTAAGGAGGATTTGGAGATTAGATGAGATCGACAGACACGGGGCTGCCGGGAGCCCTCCCCGGCTCATTAACACCCGGCCCAGAGGTAATTAACAGGCTTGCTGGGCTGCGGGCTGGGGGTGGGCCGCCCCTGGCTCCTCTGGGCCAGCCCTGAAGGCTGGAATCTGGGTCCTGCCTCCAGTGGCTCCCGTCGCTGTCACCTACTGAGTGCTTGCTGTGCGCCAGTGGCTGGCTGAGTTCCTGCTACGGTTCTAGGAGGCAGGTTGCTATCACGAGGTCTGCTTTGCAGATGGAGAAACTGAGGCACGGGGAAATGAGGGGCTTGTCCAAGGTCACTCCCCAAGCAAATGATGAATCTGGGAAATCAAGAGCTTGTGCCCTGAACCTTCTGGACTGGTTTCCATTGCTTCTCCCCACCCCCCGACTCCCACACAAGGTGAATAACATCCCGTGTTGTCCCCCAGGCGTCTGTCTGGCTTAACCGCCTGGACTCAGCTGCACATCCAGATGTGGGGAAAACCCTGTGCACCAAAGTGCACACATCGGCGAAAGCGTGTGACCAGAAGGTCCGCGAGCTCCAGCAAGACGGGGTCCCAGCAACGCTGAGATGATGAGGTTGGCGTGTGGCTAGGGTCCGCGCGCTCCTGAGGAGTCGAGCTGGCTGATGCTTCCGGCCCTCACTTATCGTCCATCAACTCGTGGTCCAGACACAGCAATAACAAGACGGGCCGTGCCAAACGGGCACAGGGAGCTGCCCAGGGGAAGCGAGGGCCTGCAGAAGGCGAGGGATGGCAGGGAGCCCGCCCCCGGAGGCTGTGCCTGGTCCCTCTCCGCAAGATATATCACCCACTGTTTCCTGTCTGTAATAGGAAAAAAAAAAAAAGCTAAATATTTAAAACTTCTCCCCAAATATAGGAAAGACGGAGAACCTTTTTTGGTCAGGGTCCCCATGGGAGGCCCACTCTGCCGTCTGAGTGGGTGACCTGAGGTCTGAGCTAGAGAAAAAGTTGCCCCATGCGACCCTGGGCCTGTGAGGCTGGGGGTCCGGTGCCACCCCGAGGTGCTGTGGCCCTGGCCAGGCGAGTGGCCGGCGGGCAGGGGAGGCTCAGAGCCGACCCAGCTCCCCTCCTGTCCCACACCTCCTCCCGGCACCTCCCGGTGGGCTGAACCCGCTGGGAGCCAGGGGACCAGGAAGCCGAGAGCCGCCCGCCCTGAGTCGGGGGCAGGAGGGCCAGAAAGACGGCGTATGGGGGCTCCCTGCTCCTCCCCCTGCAGCCGAGGGTCACACCCAGCAGTCCTCCCACCGGTGGGCGCGCCTTCTGGAGGAAACGCTCTCCCGCACACGATGGTACAGACACAGGCTTCGGCAGAACAGAGAGCTGGAAACCATCTAAGGTTGGGCCCAAGCTGGAGGATTTATGGTCCGGACTGTGGAGAACGAGGCAGAAAGAAAAAGAGATGGAAAAGCTTGGAGGTCCGCTGGGATGGTAGTGGGGGAATTGTGTCCCCCAAAAACACAGGTCCAGGCCCTGATCCCCGCACCTGGGAACGTGGCCTGACTTGGAAAGGGGGCTTTGCAGCCGTAGCTCGTTATGCATCTGGAGAGGGTGGGCCCCGCACCCAGCGGCTGGCATCCTTGTGGAGACAGGAGGAGCAGATTTGGGGTACCTGGGGAGGAAGGAGGAAGGCCAGGAGCCCCCTGGAAGCTGGAAGAGGTGAGGAAGGCCCCTCCCCTGAGCCTCCGGAGGGAGCACAGCCCTGCGGCCCTTCCTTTCAGACTTCTGGCCTCAGACGGCAAGAGAAGACGTCTCTGTGTGTTAGGCCACCCAGGTTGTGGCCCCACATTTCAACAGCCACAGGACAGTAATGCAGTGACAAAGGCAAGCTTCCGAACAATTTGTGCAGGATGGTATAATTTATGTCGAAAAGCGCATGGGGGAGGGCAGCCCCCTGGCCTAGTGGTTAAATTTTCATGCTCCTCTTCGGCAGCCTGGGTTCCCAGGTTCAGATCCTGGGGCGTGGATCTACACCACTTGTCAGCCAGGCTGTGACAGTGACCCACATATAAAATAGAGGAAGACGGGCACAGATGTTAACTCAGGGTCAATCTTCCTCAGCAAGAAAAAAAAAAAAAAAAGGAAGGAAAGAAAGAAAGAACTGTGTGGAGCAGTGTGGTCAATGCCCATTGCCCTGGGGCCATCTGAAGCTCCAGCAGGCAGTTCCCATAGAGGTTCCCAGCATCCCACCCCAGCAGCTGCATCCCCACCTGGGAGGGTGCCGAGGCCCTTACCACCCCCAGAAGCAGCCTCAATCAGAGAGGGGTGGTTGCTGGTGGGTTTCCTGCTCCCTCACCTGGCAGAGACAACTCTGAGATGCACAGTCTACACACAGAGTCCCCCAGAGGCCCAGCAGGACACAGGGCCACGCGCCCACAGGGGTTATTTGCTCCTAATGCCCGGGCGGCTTCCTCCCCTCCCTGTCAGCTTCCTCCCCTCCCTGTCGTATTAATTGTCTGATCCTGCTTAACAAACCACCCACAACTCAGCGGCTCAAAACACACGATCACTTACAATCTCCCGTGTTTCTGAGGAGCAGGAGTTCCGCTGGGCACGAGTGGCACAGCATGTGGCTGCTCCCTAAGCGCTGAGGCCTCAGCGGGGAGCCCCGAGGGCTGCAGCGGGGGTCACCCAGGGGCCACTCACTCTCGAGGGCCTGGCGGCTGTCGCGGGCTGCTGGCTGAGGGCTGGCACGCTGTCCTGGAACATGTGGCCCCCTGAGTGGCCTGGGCTCCTTACATATGGCGGCTGGGGTCCGAGGGGAGGAACTTAGAGAGACAGAGAGGAGGGAGGGGAGGGGAGGGGGCAGGGAGGAGAGAGCGTGCAGACGCCCTCTGACCTCCCGACCTGGCCTCAGCATCCTCCAGCGGTGGGGTCACCAGGCTCAGGGGAGCCAGCCAGACCCCGCCTCCCTTGGGAGGAGCGCCACATGCTGTGGAGAAATGGGAGGGGTGGCCATCTTTGAAAAGTACCACCTCCCCCTCCTTCTTGGCTTCTCCCATCCCCTGCAGCTGTCTCCTGGGACCGCCTCTCAGACCAACAGCTGGCCCCCAAATCCTGGCTTGCCTCGGGGTCTTTGCCTTTGA
This sequence comes from Equus asinus, assembly GCF_041296235.1. Classification (NCBI taxonomy): domain Eukaryota; kingdom Metazoa; phylum Chordata; class Mammalia; order Perissodactyla; family Equidae; genus Equus; species Equus asinus. The sequence goes on along the minus strand of NC_091809.1, from coordinate 27,235,324 downwards.
GGGAACCCAAAGCCATCACACGAATCAATACAGTACTTATCTAGGTGTGGATAGGTGTATGTGAATGTTCAGAAAAAGATCTGTAAGGATACACCCCAAACAGACAACAATGGGTCCCCTAAAGAGGGAGCTGGGATAGGGGTTGGGAGGGTTCATCTTTACTTATTTTTTTTTTTTTCCGAGGAAGATTAGCCCTGAGCTAACATCTGCCAATCCTCCTCTCTTTTTTTTTTTCTGAGGAAGACTGGCCCTGAGCTCACATCCGTGCCCATCTTCCTCTACTTTATATGTGGGATGCCTACTACAGCATGGCCTGCCAAGCAGTGCCATGTCCGCACCCAGGATCCGAACCAGCGAATCCCGGGCTGCTGAGAAGCGGAATGTGTGCACTTAACTGCTGCACCACCGGGTGGGCCCCAGGGTTCATCTTTAATATCTGGATTTTTGTCACCACCGGGAGGGGTTTCCTGCATCCTCTGTGGGGCGTAAAAGAGGGAGGGGCAGGGGCAGGAAGCCATGGAGACCTGTGGGGACATTGGCCCTACAGCAGCTGGGACTTGCACGCACAGGAAGCAGGAAGAAGGGAGGCGAGGACAGGCGGGCAGCTCCTGTCTGCTCGCTCCAGGCAGGGAGCCCACAGCCTATTTGGCAGCTGAGCTGAGGGCTCGCGGCAGCTCTCGGGCGGGGAGGCTGGAGACCCCGCTCCTCTGTGAGGCCACGCGGGCCTCAGTCACCCAGTCCGTGGAAGGGACCTGGTGATGGCGGTCCCCCAGGCTGTGGGGAGGGTTCGCACGCTGCGATGCAGGAAGATGCCGACACAGGACCTGGCGCCGAAAGCCCATAACGGAGGAGGTTAAGCGCCAGCTGTATGCGGAAGTCGCTTTAAGCGCTTGTTGTATGCGTTGATCCGCTGAAGTCCTCACAATAACGCCACAAAGTAGGAGCCCTTACAGTCTCGATTTTGTGAGAGAGGAAACAGGAAGGTTGAGGAGCGAGCTGAGGCCACACAGCGAGGCTGCTAGACCCGTGGCCTTCCTTCCCTTCTGACTCGGACCGCCCTGCGCTCTCTGCCCACCACCTCACGCCTCCTGTGAGAAAATGGATGAACACTGGGGAAAGTCAGAGCTGGAGACAGACTATGTTTTCCTGGGCTTTTGGGGGACCCAGGAGCCCCGAGGAGGGCTGGTATAACCCCGGGAGCAGGAACCCCTCCCCTCTCCATCCTTAACCACCGTCTGGGGTCCACTCAGACCCTCCTCTCCAAACCAGGGGCATTTGGGGCAAAGCTGATGGAGGGAGCATCTCCTTCAGGATCAGAGGAAGGGGGTCCCCCCACCCCGACTTCCACTCCACTTTCAAGGGGGAGGAGACGGAGCAGCAGGGCCTGGGGGCTGCAGCCCCATCGCCATAGCAACCAGACTGGAGCGGTTTCTGGTGCAGGAGCCGCGTGGGCCGCAGCTGAGGCCAGAAGGGGACGCAGGGCTGAGGGCTGGCAGGAGACCTCAAGGGCACGACCTTGCTCTGCGGCCACACCGCCCACACCCCGGGGCCAGGCGAGGCTGGCGGCCTGGGCACCATGTGTGCCGGGGGAGGGGCACCCCCACCCTTTGACCTCCAGCCTGAGTGTGCGGCAGCTGTTGTCCGCCCTGGAAGACCGCTGGGAAGCCACCGAGGAGGGAAACGGCAGGATGGCACGGCCTCCGGGTCACACGTGGCTGTAGGGCATGTTTGCTTTTCTCTGCTTCCTTTTTTTTCTTTGAATGAGGCATAATTTGCATAAGACACAGTGCACAGATCCTAAGTTTCAGCTCTATGTACAAACCTGCACCTCCACCACCCAGAGGGAACGTGTCTGTCCCTCCTGAGAGCTCCCTATGCCCCCTCCTGGAGGTCACTATGTCCCAGTCTGACGTCGTCATCAAGGCTCCGTCTTGCCTGTCCTTGGACTTCACATAAACGGGTCGTACCACTCGTCCTCTTCTGTGTCTGGCATCTTTCGTTAAACCTGTGGGAATCATCCTTTCTGTAGCGAATATTATCAGTCTGACCTTTTTCTTTGCTGTCTAATATTCCATTGTAGGGAGGTACTGCAATTTGCTTACTTATCCTACTGTCGATGGATATTTAAGTTGTGGTTGGTTGTTGTGAATAAAGCTGCTGTGAACACTCTTGCAGTGAACACAAGGTCACAAAGGTGTTGGGTCAAAACCTGGGACTGGAATGTGCCAGCTCACAGGGCACGTGTATGTGCAGTGTTAGGATATACTCCCAAAAAGCTTTCCAAAGCAGGTGTACCATTTTCCATTCCCACCAGCAGTGTATTTCCATTCCCAGTTGCTCCACATCCCTGCCAACACTTGATATTATCGGTCTTGCTTGCTTTAGCCATTCTGGTGGGTGTGCCCTAGGATCTCCCTGTGGCTTTATTTGCATTTCTCTGGTGACTGCTGATGCTGAGCATCTTTTCATGTGCCTATTAGCCATTTTGATATTCTCTTCTGTTAACTGTTCGAGGCTTCCATCATTTTCTAAATTTGGTTGTGTCTTTTTCTTATTGATTTGTAGGAGCTCTTTATATATTCTGGATATGAGTCCTTGTCAGATATACCTGTTGCAAATATCTTCCTCCGGAGGGAATATTTCCTATACCAAATGATCTCCCCAGGTGTGGGCTGGGAGTGGGTATGAGAGCAAACAGCTGCAGGTTATTCTTTTCTGGCTCCATCTTCATGAAGAAAGCCTGGCTTCTCGAATGCGTGTGACATGCCAAGGACTTCACATCAGTCACGTCCATAAATAGTCCCAACATTCTTATTGATTTAACTCACTAATTCAACACATATTTGAAACTCTAATAACGGCAGATATCGTGGGACCCTGAGAACACGAGGCAAGGTCTAGAAGGAGTCTGTGTTCCTGTGGTGGGTGGTGAGGCAGACGGAAAACACGAAAACAAAGAACGAGGTACCATCAGACGGTGCATGCTGGGAAGGTGGGGGCGGGGAGGGACTGGGGAAGATCCCAGGAGGAAGTGACGGGGGAGCTGGGCTTGAAGGAGGCAGAGCCGGCAAGGGAGATTCAGAAGGAAGGGTGTTGCTGGAAGGGGGAAGAGCCCTGTGGAGGCTCAGGGTAGCTGGAGTGCAGTAAGCAATGTGGAGAGGGACCCCGAAGATGCTGAGTGAGGGACGTGGATGGAATTTAAGAGCCATGGGATGGGCTGCAGCCTTCTGAACGGAGGGACAACGGGAACTTTCTTGTCTCATCAAAGGCCCCTCTCGGGGGTGCTCAGGACTGTGGGGCGAGGGCAGAAGTGGGCAAGGCAACCACAGTGACCCAGGCTCAGGGTGGGGGCCACAGAAAGGGGAAGAAGTGGGCGAATTCAGGTTCTATTTGAAGACGGTTGTCATCCTCAACTTAGAGGGGCCTGAATCTCAGAGAAGTTAAGTGACTTGCCCAAGATCACACAGCTGGAAAATGACAGAAGGCCAGAAAATCAAATTCTGACCTTCTTTCAATCACACAAAAGGTGTCATGTTATGGGCAGCGTGACCTCAGGAAATTTAGAGATGGGGGGCTCCAGGGTGCTAGTGGGGTAATAGGGGGAGGGGCCTGCAAACCCAGAAAATCCACCTGTCCCTATGGGGGTCCCTACCTGTCCCTGGGCCGCAGGGCAGGCAAGTGGCAGGCTGCAGTGTGAACTGAGACCGAGCGGAGAGACATCCTGGAGCCGCCCCACACTAGCCTGGACCCCGTGTCCCCAACAGGGCCCAGCGAGAGAGAGGCCGGGTGTGGGCCCTCAGGAGAGCCGGGAGCCCCGATGGTCCCCAGTGTGTACGTGAGTGTGTGAGTGTGAGCGTGTGTGCTGCCTGGATCCCGTGTGATCCTCCTCCCCAGTCGCTGCAGCGTCGCCCCTGGGTGGCGAGCGGCTCCCCGGAAACAGGGGCGGCGGCGCCCCCTCCACCCCGGGCCTTCTCGCGGGGGGCCGTGGGCAGGGAGGGACCGCGAAGGGCGAGGAGGCCAAGATGGAAGCGCAGAGGGGAATGAGCAGCGCGGGGCCTAGGGTCCCCTGAGCCCTTTCTGGCCGTTGCGAGGCCGCTGAGGGGCTTGCGGGGCGCCCTCGCCGCGGACTTACTGGAAAGCCGTGCGCCCCGACCGCTCCTCCTGGGAGCCGGGGCCCCGGGCCCCTGCGGGGTCCTCGGATCGTGGGGTGGGGGGCCGCCCCTGCGGGGTCTCTGGATCGGGGGTGGGGGCCGCCCCTGCGGGGTCCCCGGATCGGGGGGTGGTGGGCCGGCCCTGCGGGGTCCCCGGATCGGGGGTGGGGGGCCGCCCCTGCGGGGTCCCCGGATCGTGCGGGGGGCCTCCACTGCGGGGTCCCCGGCTGGGGGGCGCGGCTGCTGGGCTCCGCGGGAACGGGCGCCGCGTGGACGCAGGATGGGGGGCTTCATAGAAGACGCCTCGTGCGCGCCGCGCCTCCCCGGCCCCTGCAAGATGGCGGAGCGGCCCGGGGAGCGGGGAGTGCGGCCCCCTCTCCCGCTGGGGAAGGTGGAAGAGAGGCCGGGATGGAGGAAGGAAGCGGGGAGGGAGGGAAGAGCGGGCTGGGAGGACGGAGAGGCGGGGGCGGGAGCCAGTCAGAGGGAGGAGGGCGGGCGGGGGGAGGGAAGGGAAAGGCGGAGGCCCCGATGGATGGAGAGCTGGGGGGGCGGGGAAGGGGGGAGAGGGAAAGGGGAGGAACCAGCAGTGAGGGGAGCCGGGACGGGGGGACCCCCAGCCGTCCGTGAGCTCCAGCCGCTCCAGCCGGGGTCGCTGGCCCGCTCGATCCCGGGTCCTGGGCACCGTCCCCCGACAGGGAGGCGGTGCGCCCCTCTGGCCTGACTTTCCGCCCCGGCCCCAGGGCTGCCGAACCCAGAGCGAACCAGCCCCCTGGGCCGGGGCAGCCTCGTCCCTCCCCCTTAGCTTCTCGGCCTCTGAGAAGCCGCACCCCGCCCCGCGCGGCCAGGCTGCCCTGTCCGGGGGCTGGCATGAGGCAAGACGCCCACTGTCCCCCAACTCCAGGCCGCCAGAGTTGACCCCGAAGAGCCCCCTTTTCCTTAGCAGGGGCGCATGTTTGGGTACACCTGCATGGGTCCTACCTTCCGGAGAGGGTTGCAGAGGTTCCAAAGAGGGGAAACTGAGGCAGAGGAGAGCCGAGAAGACAGTAGAGGTCTCCTTACTCCCCGTGTCCCACCCTTGGCCCCAAAGCAACTTCATTCCCCCCTCCTTCTGGCCTATTCTGTCCTCCCGTTGACAACCACGATGAGAGTTTCAAGGCCCCCCATTCCAACCTTCCTGCTTCACCATAGGGGAGCTCCCAGATGCCTGAAAATATCTTTAAATTAGGAAAAAGAGCTGAGCCGCCAGGGCCCTTTGGTCTATTAGAGGAGGAGCAGAGGCCAGCGCCCCCCACCCCCCTGTGCTCTGGTCTTGCATTTGAAGCCCAGACAGTGGACCCAGCTGGAACAATGATGGGGCAGGCCCCAGCTGCTTCCCTTTCAGCCGCCCCGGGCCCCCTGCCAGGTGTGCCAAAATTAGGACGGCTCCCCTCCAGGCCCTTTTCATCCCCGGCTGCTGGGGCGCCCAGGCACTAACAAGGAAGCTCCCGGGCTGCCTGCCCTCTGGGCAGAGCCGGCCTGGGGACCTCAGGCCGGGCGGTGCCTGGCACTCTGTCCTCCTCGGGGAACTGCCCCCAGGAATGTAGCCCCTGCCACGTGGGGCACCTTCCCTCCACCCCCCTGCTCCTCCCATCCCTGCAGGTCCTGGTGACCTCCGCCTCCTCCAGGCAGCCCTCCCAGCCTGCTGCCATTTGCTCCCTGCTGTTTCTCTTGGGGTTGGGCAATGGGATCTGATCCAAGCTGTGTGCCCCCTGGCAGCTCAGTTGATGGCCGTGAGCCTCAGTCTCCCCATCTGTCAAATGAGAATAATTACGAAAACATGTGTCAGGAGACTTTCACGAGGTTGAAAGGACGTCGTGCGTCAAAGGGGGTACAACATCTTCGTCCTGTTGCTGCAGCCGCATCGGCCCCTCCCCGAGCCCCAGACACACTGGGCTCACCTCCAGGCTGCCCACGGGCTGTTCCTTCTAGAGATCCCCGCAGCTCCCTCCTCCCTTGCTTCACGTCTCTGCTCATAGGTCACCTCCGTGGACGGGCCTTCCCTGGCCACTTAGCCCCGTCACCTGTCCTATGGCCTCTGACATTACGTTGCTCTCCTGAGCTCAGGCTCTGGAGCCCGAGAGGCCTAGGTTCAAACCCTGGCTCCATAGTTATTGGCTGTGTGACCTTGGGCGTGTGACTTACCTTCTCTGAGCTTCAGTAGCTTCGTTTATAAAATGAGGATGGTAATAAAAACTACCTCAGGCAGCGGTTGGGACGAACAAGTGACCTCATGAATGGAGGGCCCTCAGAACAGCGCCTGGCCCGCACCTGCTGTTATTCCCAGAACTAACACTGTCGGTAGGTTCCCGGGTGCCCTCCCCCTCCCCCAGCTAGAAGGAAGCCGTCCTGAGGGCCGATACTCCAGGGAAGTACTCGCTTTACTCACTGTTGCTCCCTCAGTGCCTGCCTGGCCTGGCACACAGGAGACGCTCAATGAATATTTGACGAATGAGTGACTCAAGAAGGTGCCGCTGGGCCTGTCTGAGCCTCAGTTTCCTCATCTGTAAAATGGGGCGGTAACAGCCTGCGCCTGCCGGATGGAAAAGACTCCACGGGGGCAATGCTGCTGCTCCGATTTCCAGAGCAAGTTCATGCTGAGCCCATAGCACGATGCCTCACCCTTCCAGGGCCCTCTCGATGCGGGGCGGCGGGAATGATGGGGGACACACGTTACCGCCCCCAACACTCATTCTCGCCTTCTCCTTGCACACAGCGTGCCCGCCTGCCCGTCGGGTGGCTGTGTGCCCCCTTGGCCCTCGCCTCCCAGCTGGCCTTGCTTCTGGGTGTGTCACGATCCGAGCCTCAGTTGCTGCCTCTGTAAAGCAGGGTTTCTCCGGTTTGGATCCTGGGTGCGGACATGGCACCGCTCGTCAGGCCACGCTGAGGCGGCGTCCCACACGCCACCACTAGAAGGACCCACAACTAGAATATACAGCTGTGTGTCTGCGGGCTTTGGGGAGAAGAATAAAAAACAAAAAAAAAACTCCAAAAAGCAGCAACAACACAAAAGATTGGCAAGAGTAGTTAGCTCAGGTGCCAATCTCTCTAAAAAAAGTCAGCCTTTAAGAAAAACCCACATGAGAGCATGGATGCGCTTAATGGGACAGCCCAGGGAGAGGCGACAAGAGACTGTGGACAAAGAGAGGGAGAGCGTTATGGGGGGAATTGTGTAACCGCCGATGGCTCAGAATGTGACCTTATTTGGAAATAGGGTTGTTGCAAATGTGTTTAGTTAAGATGAGGTTACACTGGAGTCGGGTGGGACCTGAAACCAACACGACTGGAGTATAAGTTTATTCTAGGAAAGAGATGCAGACGCAGATGCGCGAGGGGAGACGACCACGGGACGGCGGAGGCAGAGACGGGCGTGACACGTGTACAGGCCGAGGCGCTGAGGGTGGCTGGAGCCCCGGCGAGCTGGAAGAGCGAGGGAGGACCCCCCCAGAGCCTTCAGAGCGAGCGAGGTCCTGCCCACACCGCGACTCAGACCTCTGGCCTCGAGAATGTGAGAGGACACGGTCCTGCGGCTTTGAGCCCCGGTCCGAGGTACGGTGTCACGGCGGCCCGAGGAAAGGGCGCGGGAGAGCTGAGGGCAGCCAGACACAGAGTGGGTGGCTCACTCCTGACTGGAGTGCCAGTGCCCACCCCCGGCTTTGGCATACTCGGCACCCTGTGCAGGCCCAGGGCACAAAGACGGGCGATGGGGGTGCTTGGCCATGGGCGCAGCATCACTCCGTAGGCCCGGCAGCCCTTCCAGGATCTCCTGGGTGGAGCTGTCACATCCCGGGCGCCCTCCGTTGCAGGTCGAGGTGGCCGTGTCATCAGGGGGTTTGCAGGTCACCCATTCCCTGTCTCCCCGGCTGGGAGGAGCCTCCCCGAGGGCGGGAAGGGCCCCCATCTGTCCAAGACAGCACTGCTCTCTGGACGAGGCCGAGTGTGCGACCCGGCTGGCCAGAAGCGAGAGATTTCACACGGGGGACACGTGAGCCGAATCTCAGTGAAGACCCCAGCGCTGGTGCTGAAACTGCCTGGGTTCGAATCCCAGCCCTGCCGGGGACTGGCTGAGTCACCCTTAGGCAAGCGGCTTTGTTGCTCTGTGCCTCAGTTTCCCTGAGTCTAAAGTGGGGACCATGACAGTCCTACATCGTGGCGCCTCTCAAGGATTAGACCTTTAGTCCATCTCGAGTTAACTTTTGTGAGTGGTGTGAGAAGGGGACTAGTGTCATCCTTGTACATCCGAATATGCCGTTACCGGGCACCGTTACTGGGAGACTGTCCTTTCTGCCCTGAGCCTTCCTGGCTCCCTTGTCAAACATTAGCTGACGGTCATGCCTGGGCCTGTTTCTGGGCTCTCGGTTCTGTCCCGCTGGTGCCCATGTCTGTCCTTCCGCCAGGCCCAGGCCGTTTGGTTAGACGACGGCTTTGTCACAGGGTTTGAAACCGGGAGGGGGGCCGCCTCCAGCTCTGCGCTTCTCTCTCAGGGTCTCTCTTGCTCATTTCAGGCATTAAATGAGACCGTGCCTGTGAGGTACTGAGAAGTCGGGCGCACACAGTTTGTGCTTCGTGAGTGTGGCTCCCACGGATGGCAGGTGGCCCCGGCCTGAATACGCAGGGAGGAAGGTGGAGGCCAGCGAGCTGCCCCAGGGCCCAGGGGAGCTCCCCCTGCAATCATTTCCTTTCTTCTGGGCGTGCTGGGAGGGACAGGGCTGCCCCAGCTTGTGATAGGGACCCCGGCCAGCCTGACGCCACCAGAGCTCACTGCTTCCTCACTGAGCACCTGCCAGCTGGGGTCTGCTCTGGTTCGAAAGGCCTCTCTGGCCACAGAGAAGCAGCTGGGTGGGGACTGGGGGCCGCGGGGAGACCCTTGCTTTTGTGAAAGTGGGAGACAAGGATAGCTTGGCCTGGGCTGGTGGCCGTGCAGGTGGGCGCAGGTATACGGATGTACGTCCTCTTAGAAGGCCGCCCATCACAGGATTTAGGGCCCACCCTAGATCCAGCAAGAGACCATCTCGACAGCCTTAGCTGGTGACATCTGCAAGGACCTATTTCCAAAGAAGGTCACATTCCAGGGTCCCAGGTGCACAGGAACATGCTGGGGGCATTACCCACCCCCACACCCAGGGGCCATGGCTGCTGCTGACAGAGACGGGGAGACAGGGAGACGGGCAGACGGGGTGATGGGGCAGACAGGGCAGGGTGCAAATCCGGGGACAGCGGTGGGGTAGAGAATTCTGTCTCCCACCTGATGCTTGGGCCTGCCCATGAGGTTTCCAAGTGCAGCCGCCTGAAGGTTGGCAGAGAGGCCTGAGCAGAAGATGTCACTGGGAGAGGTCATTGTCAGGTCTAAGTGGCATTTAAATTCTCAAGGCTGGTTGCAATCCCCAGGGCCGTGAGTGTAGCCGCAGGAGAGCAGAGGGCCAGCTCAGGGCTCTGTCTCCAGCATTAAGGCCCAGAGATGAGGAGGAGTCAGCGGAAGAGACCGCGAGGGGGCAGCTGGGAGGCGAGAGGGGAACTCGGAGAGCACAGCGTCCTGGAGGCTGAGAATGGACCGCAGGACCTGGCAGGATGGAGCCTCTCCCTGGCGGGCGGGGAAAAGAGCCCAGTGGGAGAGGGATGTGGGAGAGGGATGGGAAGAGGGATGCGGGAGAGGGAGGGAAGAGGGATGCGGGAGAGGGGTGGGAAGAGGGATGCGGGAGAGGGGTGGGAGGAGGGATGCGGGAGAGGGAGGGAAGAGGGATGCGGGAGAGGGAGGGAAGAGGGATGCGGGTGAGGGGTGGGAAGAGGGATGCAGAGAGGCAGAGGACACACCCAGGCAGTCTCAGGTGATTCGCTGAGAGAGTTAGCACAGGTTCCTGTGGCTTCTGTAACAAACAGCCCCAAACTGGGTGGCTCAAAAACAACAGAAAACAAAACAAACCCATAGACATTTACTGTCTCACAGCTCTGGAGGCCAGACGTCCAAATCAGCATCACAGGGCCGACAGCAGGGCATCCCACTGCAGACTCGGGAGAATGTCCCAGGCTTCTGGAGGCCGCAGCGTCCCTTGGCTTGTGGCTGTGTCCCTGCCCTCTCTGCCTCCATCTCCGTGTGGCCTTCTTCCTTCTGTCTGTGTGTCTGTCTCCCTTTCTCTTCTCTCCAAGGACGTTTGTCAATGGATTCAGAGCTCATCCTAATCCAGGATGATCTCATGTCGAGATTCTTAATTTAATGACATTTCCAATCACCGTTTCTCCAAATAAGGTCACAGTCACAGGTTCTGGTGGCTCGGGTGTGGACATATCTTTCTGGGGGGCCACCGTTGGACCCACTACAAGGAGGAGAGGAACAGGGGTGGGGACAGGGAGGGATGGAGGGTGACCTCGACAAGCCACGTGACCTCCCAGAGCTGCTGTTTCCGAATCAGCGAAGCAATGGCCGGTTGGCCTTGAGACCAAAGGGGTGAATATGCCCGGGACGGTGCGGCCACGTCCAGGCAGGAGGAGTCCTCTCTGCCCACACACGGGGAGGGCCCCCAGGTCTCTGGCCGCTGACCCGGGCCCGAGACAGAGCCATTCCTCGGTGCCCCGACCGGCCCTCATTCACACGGGTGCCAGGCTTCTCCCCTAGGTCTGAGCCTGTCTTTCAAGCCTCTGGATGTTTGTCCAGGAAGTTCCCTCCATGCGCACGACCTTTCCCCCCGCAACTCTGTCGTCTGTCCCCCACATTTCAGCTTGAGGGTGCCTTCCCGGCGGTGGGGCTTGGTGATGCTCAGATCTAACAGTTTCCATCATCGTAAGCACATAGCTTTGCACACTACTTTTTAGTGTCACTCTCTCCCTTCTAGAATAAGCCCGGGGAGGGCGCTGCCTGGAGGCCACTATGTCCCCTTGCACCCAGCTCGGACTGGCACCTAGTAGGCGCTCCACAAATGTAGCTGGGGATGTCCTTCGTCAGGTGATGGGATGTGCTGGGCATGACCCACCCCCAGACAGGTCACTTGGTGTCTCAGCAGGACATTCCGGAATCTTCTCTGAGGTGCCAGGGACACCGTGCACGCACACACACACGCACAGAATGAGCCATCCCCCCCTCCTCCACCCGGCCCTATCCCCGATTTCTTGATGGAATATTTTTTCCCCGGGGCAGAAAATGAACCGTTATTAAAACAGCCCAGTGACTGGCCGGGAAAACCCATTTGCAACGATTTATCCAGTGTGGCGGCTGCCGGAGGACGTGGGCGGAGGGGAATCACATCCCATCAGGGAGAGCAGATGGCTTCGCTCCTCTTCCCTGCTCGGCTCCGAGGCAGCAATCCGTGTCAGCCGGGGGTTTGTTCCTGGTGGTGTGATGGGGGCGACTCTGGCAGGAGGTGGGCCAGGCGGCTGCGTCCTGGGGGCGAGGGGTGGCTTGGGACCCACCAGGACCCATTCCCCTGCCTACTGCCATCTCCTGGGCGGTGGCCGCCTGCCCGGGGCCCCTTCCCCCAGTCACATCCTTTCAATGTCTGCATCTTCTTCTCAGCACCTGGGATCTTCCTCTCCCCTCTGTCCTCCCCCTTCGGTTGTCCCTTCCCTCGAAGGCAGGGCCATGTGCTGCCCCTGCACCCCAGGTGCTGAGCACAGGGCATCACCGGGCCCCCCCTCGGATGTGGGCTGGCCCACCATTACTACACATCCCGGCGTCATCGTCTGGCCCCCACCCTCGCACCAAGCTGTGAGCGTGCTGAGGGAGGCGCTGTTCCGCCCTCACTCGTTTAGGGATCCGGGTCCTTCCACCCCCTGAGGAAAGCCAGACCCACTGCCAGCCTCGCGGCGGGGAGAGGGGACGACACGACCGAGTCACCTGTCTGTGCCAAAGCCACCGGTGGCTTCTCTCCTTCAAAGGGGAGGCCTGTTCGCCTGGCTCCCAGCGGCCCTTCCCCACCTAGACCCAAAACATCTCTTCAGTTCCTGACCCGACACCCCGCACCTGCCCCGGCCCCAGCACCTTCTGGTCGAATCCGCAGGCCCCTCTGGGGTGCCTCCCCCCCACCATGGTGCCCCTGGCTGCCCTGGTGCTCCATGTCCACCTCCTGAGTGTGGGCTTGACGGTTCAGAGCCCAATCCAGCCCACAGATGTGATTTGATCTGCCCATGCAGGGGTTTAAAAAATGGTAATGAGTTGCTAGCTTTGAAATATCAGGGGATTAAAAATCTGGATCCCTGGCTTTCCGTTGACAGACGCAGGCTCCGTAAAGTGGAGGCCACACTCCCACAGGCTGCCCGGCCAGGGCACAGTGCTGCCAGTTCTCGAGTGGTGAGTGGTTAGGGCTACTCTGGACCCAGACTGCCTGGGTTGCAATCACTCAATGTTCCTGTTCTGGAATCTTCCGCCTCTCCCCCTCGCCTGGTGTCCTGGGAGCGGGACTGTGTGGACCCCACCCACCGGCTCCTGGGTCCTCTGGCTCAGGTTGGGTTTGTCCTGTGAGGACCCCTGCATAGGACGGGGAGTGGGGACATTCATTCCCCAGCTTGGCCCCTTCACCTGTGGCCCCTGAGGGTCGGCTGCATCCCTGTCAGAGGTCACGGGTCCACACCATCCACGCAGCCTGTGACCTCTCCAGGTTCTGGTAACTGCCCCTCCTCTCGCCTCCCAGACCTACGGGTGCTAATGGCCCCCATGTTTCCTGGCTCATGGCTCGGCATGATACCCTGAGGTTCCCTACGTCTGCCACACTTCGTACATTTGTCCCTTCATTGAGCTCTGCTCAAATGACCCAATCGGAAAGTAGCACCTGTTTTCATGGGGCCCTGGCTGATACGGCCCCATCCCAAAGTTAACCCCCGGGGAACGGGGATAATGGGAGCATCTGCTTCTAAAGCTGCTGCGAGGATCAGCAAGTTAATGCTGTGTAAGGAAAGGGCTTAGCAAGTGCTGACAGATGCTGACAATTCTCACTGTCCCTCACCACAGTCCCCACCACTCCTTACTGTCTCCCTGACACTGACGCTGAAGGTCACGTGTGCCATTGCTGACGCAGTTGGTGTTCTAGACTTGGCTGCTTGGCGTGTTTGTTACTTGCTGATAGTCCCTCGATGCCCTCCTCCAGCGCACTGGGATGGCCCATTCTGCGGCTGCCTGTCCCTGTCCCACTAGCCCCCCAGGGCTCCGGATGTCGCAGGGCCGTGCTAGTGTCCTCTGGCAGCCCTAATGAAGGGCCATGAGTAGGCAGCAGTTTATCCCTTCACTGCTCTGGAGGACAGAGTTGAGACCCAGGCATCGGCAGGGCCGTGCCCTGCCGAGGCCCGGGGGGCCCTTCCTCACCTCCTCCAGCTGCGGGTGGTCCTGGGCTTATGGCCACGTCCCTCCAGTCTCCCTGCCCCCTCTCCTCTCTTCTCAGGACACTTGTCACTGGGTTCAGGCCCCGCAATCCAGGAGGAGCTCATCCAAGATCCTGAACTTAATTACTTCTGCAAAGACCCCGTTCCCATGTAAAGTCACACTCACAGGTCTAGGCAGACATATCTTGTGGGGGCCACCACTCGGCCCACGACAGGCCCACAGCCCAGCCCTGACCCGGGGGTGGGGCAGCTTCCCTGCGGGGCTCGGGGAGGCCGAGGCCCAAATGCCACCTCACGGCCCTCAGTCTCCCACGCAGGCCGAGCCTCAGGAAGCCCACGCCCCTGTGGGCAGCCGGGGAAACGCGGGAGCCCCTCCTCCAGCTGGACCAGCATCGTGTCCTCCTCCCTCCATGGCCGCTGAGCAGTTGTCATTCCGCGTCCACGTCAGAACGCCCCGCTCCCTGCCCATCTGCGGCTGGCCTCTGACCTCCGCCGGCTCCTCGCAGGGCTGACCCTTGGATCCAAAGTGCACTCTCCCAGCACAGACATCTTTCTCTGCCTCCACGTGGCTTCAGCCCTCCGCTTGCCAAGGTGGCCCTGGCTCCCGCCAGCCTGTGGAGCCGCCTCCCTTTCGGGCGTTCCCTCCCCCCCCCCCCCCCCCACCCCGACCCAAGTGCACCATGGCCAGGCTGGCTGGGTCGGGCTCGTGGAGCTGGTGAGGGTCAACTCTTTTTTGTTTTCTAATAATTTCTTTTTGAGGTGAAATTCGCCTCATGTAAGGTCTACCATTTTAAAGTGTACAATTTGGTGCAGTTTTGCATATTCAAGTGTTGTGCCACCATCGCCAGTCCCTAATTCCAGAACATTCTCACCACCCCGAAGGAAACCGTCCCCATTAGCATTCACTCCCCATTGCTCCTCCCTCCACCGCGGCCCCTGGCGCATGCTGACCTGCAGGTGTCTCTGTGGACGTGCCTGTCCTGGACTTGCACGTCAACTGAGTCACTCACTCCGCGGCCTTCTGTGTCTGGCCCTTTCACTCAGCGTGATGTTTTGGGGGTTCATCATGTCACAGGGTTAATTCTCCTATTGTGAAGCACGTACCTCTTAAGAATACAGCTCTGTGGGTTTTTAAAATATGACCCATCCTTGTCACCACCACCTGGCTCAAGATATGGAATATTCCAGACCCCTGGAAGCTCCTAAGGCCACTGGCCAGGGGGTGTCCCCTCCCAGAGGATCATTTTCCCAGAGGTCCTCTCCTGAAGGTGACTGTGCCCCCCACAAGGGACATGCGTCACAACTGGAGACATGCTGCTGGCACCCGGAGGGAGAGGCCAGGGATGCTTATCAGCTTCCTCCGAGGCCCAGGAAGCCCCACAGCACGGAAGCTCCAGCCCCGGGTCAGTGTCCACCGTGAGGGACCTCGGCCGACTCCACAGCCGGCTCCTGCGCGTCCTGGATGCCACGGGAACAGGAGCCCGCGCCAGTCCTATTCGTGTTCTGTGCTCTTGTTCAGTGTTGTCTCGAGACTCACCGCGCACGGTACTGGCTCCTTCTCACGTGGCGTCATCCTCCACGGCGAGAAGATGCCCCAGCCTGTCTTCCGTTTGCCGGGCCAGCTACGCTGCTGCTGTCCCGCGTCTGGCAGTGACGAGGAAGCTGCTACGAATGTCGTGCAGGTGTTTTTTGTGGACCTGGTGCCTGTTCCCACTGAGGGGCAACTGAGGGATGGAAGTGCTAGATTGTAGCAACTGAACGTGGCACATGGGTGTGCGAGAGGCCGAGCTCAGGCAAGTTTGCACAAAACCCTGACTTCTCTTGACGAGTCCCTTCTGGCGACTCTGAGCCTGACTTTTCACATGATCGCTCTCGGCCTGAGCTGAGCAGTAGCCAGCAGCTGCCGCCTTAAAAGGGGGTGCACCTCCAGCTCCCCACGGCTGCCCCCCTCCCCACTCACTGCCTCACAGCTGCCCCAATTCTGCATTTTTGTTCCCTGGTTGGCATCTGGCTCTGCAGCCCCTGTCCTGGGCCCACGCAAGGTCGCAAGGTCGGGAATTAGCTTCTACCTCCCTGTGGCCATGGCCTTGACTTCCGGGGACCCTCCCCTCCCTGCTCGATCACTCCCCAGCTCCACTCCATCTCACAGAGCCTGCAGCCCCTTCGGACCTGGCAGGCATTTCCAGGTTGCCTCAGGCCCCCCTGCTCCCTATCCTGCTGCAGCCTGGGCTCTGCAGACCTTTCTCTTGGCGGCTTCCCCTGAACCGGCTCTCCGGCCCAGACCACCTGCGCATGGAGTTCACTTCCCCTGGGGGGCATTCTCTTCTGAGCCCCCTGGCCCTGCTGGCCTCCCAGCTTTGCTCATCCACAGCCCTGCCCTGTCTTCCACGCCTCAGGCACTGATGGCCCCCAGCCCCCTGCCGGCGGGACTGCCCCAACCTCCTTCACTGCCTTCTGCCCACCCCCAGCTCCTGCACGGTGAAGACAGGCCCTGGGGCCTGCAGATGGAGGGACAGCCAGGCCGGTAGACCCGCCTAGCTGGCCGCACCTCTGCAGAAGCCACGTGACCCCCAGGACCAGCCCCTAGGACAAGCAGGGCAGGCCCACCTCCTCCCAAGGGAGGGGGCCTGAGAACTAGGCCTCTCCTGCAGGCCCCAAAGTCCCGGCCAAGGCGGGAAGAGCACAGGCCCTTCCTGGGGTCCTTAAGTCCCCACAGGCCAGGCCCACGCCCCAACAGTCCCAGCTGTCCCCACGCACTGTCCAAGTGGCCCCAACAGGCACCCTTCATCTCCAGGACTCTCTCTGACTCCGCACCTGCTCCCCAGTCTTCCCCTCAGCTTTGCCCTCAGAGGTTTCCTCCCCCCTCCTCTCTCAAGCCCTCCGCTGGGGCCCGCTTGCTCTCTCCTCACCTCCAAGGTCGCCAGGGCCAGGGCCCTTTCCTCTGTGCCCTTAGCAGCCCTCCCCCAACTCCCCCGCTCTCTCCCTCCCTGCTCCCCCCACCTCTCTCCCTCCCCCCTCATCCCCTTCCCCCATTCCCCCTGCTCTCTCCCTCCCCCCTCATCCCCTTCCCCCCTCTCCCCCTGCTCTCTCCCTCCCCCCTCGTCCCCTCCCCCCACTCCCCCTGCTCTCTCCCTCCCCCCTCATCCCCTTCCCCCCTCTCCCCCTGCTCTCTCCCTCCCCCCTCGTCCCCTCCCCCCCACTCCCCCTGCTCTCTCCCTCCCCCCTCATCCCCTTCCCCCCTCTCCCCCTGCTCTCTCCCTCCCCCCTCATCCCTCCCCCCATTCCCCCAGCTCTCTCCCTCTCCCCTAGTCCCCTCCCCCTATTCCTCCCAGCTCTCTCCCTCCCCCCTGGTGCCCTCTCCCCCATTTCCTCCCCCTCCCTGCCCCCTCGTTCCCTCCCCACACTCCCCACTCTCTCCCTCCCTGCTCCCCCACCTCTCTCCCTCCCCCCCATCCCCTTCCCCCTTCTCGCCCCTCTTTCCCTCCCCCTCGTCCTCTCCCCCCACTTCTCTCCCCACTCCCTTCCCCCTCATCCCCTCCCCCATCCCCCCTCTCTCCCTCTCCAATCGTCCCCTCCCCCATTTCCCCCAGCTCTCTCCCTCCCCCCCTCGTCCCCTCCCCCCCCACTCCCCCCCTCCTGGCCTCTTCTCCACGCCCACACCTGGGGGAAGGGGCGGGGCCTCCGCACCTGGGGGCCAGGAGCAGGGGGCATCCGCCCCTCTAGGCCAGGAGGGCAGCACAGCCCTCTGACTTCCCTACTCAGGCCCCAACTGGGCCCCATGGCGTCCCTGCCTGCTGGCACGGACTCTCGCTTCCGGGAGCAGGAGGGTGGGTGTTTGCTGGGTTCGGGTTCAGGGTGTGGTCCCGATGGGGGTGCAATGGGGAAGGGGTCCTGTCGGTCCGCTTCCAGGACATGCCCCGACTCGGACCCCCCTCCCCAGCATCCTGTCCCAGGCCTGGGTCGCCTGTCACCTGGATTGACGGCGGCAGCCACCTCCCCAGTCTCCTGGCTCCTTCTCAATTCCCCCCATAATTTCATTTTAATTGGGGTGATATTCACATAACATAACATGAACTACTAACCATTTTCGAGCGGGTAATTCAGTGGCATTCGGCATATTCACATTTAGTGTCTAGTTCCGAGACATTTTCACCACCTCACAAAGGAAACCTGCCCCGAGTGGCAGTCACTCCCCACCCCTACCCCAGCCCTGGCGCCCCCCTGATGTGCGTCTGTGTCTCTGGACTTGCCTGTTGTGGACATTTCATGTCAATGGGATCACAGGCACGTGGCCTTTTATGTCTGACTTTCAAGCAGCATAGTTTTTCAAGGTTCATCCATGCCGTGTGTATCAGCGCTTCCTTTTGACTGCTCAGTAATGTTCCGTTGCGTGAATATGTTTGGCACCGTTTATCTGTTCATCCACTGATGGACATTTGGGTTGTTTCTGTTTTCCAGCTTTTGTGAATAATGCTGCTGTGAACACCAGAGTGCAAGTATCTATCTGAGTCCCTGTTTTCAATTCTTTTAGGTATATGCCTAGGAGGGGAATTGTGGGTCACACAGTAATTCTCTGTCGAACCGCCCTTACAATCTCTAAATGTACAAATAAGATCACATCCCCCCCCGCCCCAAAGCCCTCCCTGGGCTCCCCCCTCCCACAGAGAACCTAATCCAGACCCTCCCATGGCCTCGGAGGCTGAGCCCTCGGGTCACACCACGTTGGCCCTCACGCTCTTCAGAGAGTCCTGCCTGCTCCAACCATAGAGCCTTTGCACCTGCCGTTCCCTCTTCCTGCCTCACACACGATGGGCTCCTTCTCAACCATCAGGTCTCAGCTCAAATCTCTCCTGCTCAGAGAGGCTCCCCTGGGGCCCCTTAGCCTAAATCATAGGCGCCTGCACCCTGCCTTGTCGTGACTCGTCATTGTTTTAGCCTTCCTAAGTTCGTCGGCACTCTGAAATTTTCTTCCTGTTCCTGGTGAATTTTCAGCCTCCCTGACGAAGTCGCAGCTCCAGGAGGCCGGTGCCTTTGTGTCTCTCAGTCACCGTCACACCGCAGCTTCCAGAACAGGGCCTGGAACCCGGGTCAGGACCAGAGTGAGGTGCATGAAGCAAAGTAGCCACCAAGATAAATTCTATTTTAAAAAATAAAAATTCATGCAAAAAAAAAAATCCATGGTGAACAAAACGTCGAAATCTTCAAGAAAAGGACAGCATCAGTGTCCCCCTTTCTCTATCCCTCAGGCTCCTCACAGCTTTCTGACTGACCCTGCCTTTAAAACGTTGATTATTTTGGTCACCATGGATATTTTGCATAAATTTCAGGTTTCTTAAATATTGCATTGCAATCTTACTTCTCTTGATTACTCCATTTTTTGCGTCCTGCCCTGGGGCCGGGGCTCACTGGGCCAGAGGGAAGCTGGGGCCTTGTAGCCCCTCCCCTTGTCCCCTGCACAGGCAGGCGGTGGCTCCAGGGCGGTGGCTCCAGGCGAGGTCCTTGCATCACACAGGCCTGATTCAGAACTGATTCCATTTTTTAACTACTTGGGCGAGTTATGCAGCGTCAGTTTCCCATTCTGTAACATGGGGAGAAATTACCTACCTCCCCAGGTATTCAAAAAGAGTAAATGAGACTATTGATGTCAACTCAGGCAGGCTCTCAGTCAGCCTGGCTGTCCCCAGGCCCCAACACGACACCTCCACTTGCAGATCCATTAAACCAAATGTGACGCCTACACGGACCCTGCAAACTGCCCTCCCTCCATGGTCCCCATCCTCCAGGCGCTCGGGCCACAACCTGCCTATTTCCGCCGCATCCCACTTCCAGTCTATCTGCTCACCCTCAGGTACACCCAGAACCTGCCCGCTGCTCACCTCCATTGTAACCTTCCTGCTCCCACTCCCAGCATCGATCACCTGGACCAGTGTGGTCGCCTCCTCCCTGGCCTCCCAGCTTCTGTTCTTGAGCCCCACACTGATCCCCACAGTGGCCAGAGGGCGCCTGTGAGCACCTGAGTCAGAGCATGGCCCTCTTCTGCTCAGAACCCTCTGTGGCTCCCAGCTTGCTCAGAGCAAGACCCAAAGTCGTCCCCAACCATGCAAGGCCAGCACTGTCTGCCCCAGCACCTCCCTGCCCTCACCTCCTCCATCTGTTCCCCTCACTCCCTCCCTCTAGCCACACAGGTCCTCTCGGGGAGCCTTTGAACACCCAGCATGTTTCTGCCTCAGGACCTTTGCTGTTCCCTCTGCCTGGAACTCCCTTCCCCCAGATTCCCCCATGATTCCTCCCTCATCTCCTCAGGTCTCTATACCTTCTCAGTCGGGCTTCCCGACTTACCTCATCTAGAATTGCAGCTGCCACCACGCCCTCCATCCACCTCCCTCAATTTTCTTCCATAGCGCTTACCATCATCTGACATCCGGGATCTTTCAGTTGTCTGATTTCTCTTCTCTCTTCTCGATTAGACTGTCAGTCCCGAGAACAGAGGATCTTGCCTGCTTTGTTCATCGCTGTGTTCCCAGACCTAGCAGAGTCCCTGGCACCCAGGAGGTGCTCAGTAAATGTTGACTGACTGAATACACCCCCAAAGACAGCAGTTGCAGTTAATCCCCCACTGGATCCCCCCAGCCTTTGCACTGGGTGAGGGTGTAGGGTGGCATGGGGCTCAGGCATTGCCCAAGGTGGGGGTCCTGGGGCCTCCAAGAGTCCCAGAGGCACACAGAACCCTGCTGGCCCAGCCCCCGAGCTCACTCAAGTTCCCCACGCGCCCCCCTTCCCCCCAGCTCCCTGCTCCCTTTCCAGGGCCAGTGCCCTATTGCCTTCGGTGTCTGTCTTACCCTCTGGAACCAGGCGAGCTGGCTTCTGTGTTCTCAGGCACCAGGGCACCCTCAGCACCTGGCAGCGCCCCACTCAGGTCCGGGAGGGGCTCTGTGTCTGAAGAATCCGTGAAGGAGGGAACACGTGAACCGAATAATGAAATGCCCAGCAGGGTCATGCACCCTGGGCAGAGTGGGCTCTAGATCAGCCGGCTGGGGGCACCTGGTGGGTGGTGCTGGTCTGGGCGTTGCCCTGGTCTGCCGAGGCCAGGAACGTGTTTCATCCCTACCCTTGTGCCCCCCTCCCCGCACGTGTTACAAGGTCTGGCGCCAAACGCAGGACCTAAAGAACCTGAGGCAGGACCCCCAGGACCGAGGGCATAGGCCTGAGGCCAAGGACGCAGAGCACTAGGGACAGGGGAGGGTGGAGGAGCACAGCACCCAGGACGGTCAGCGTGGGGACCCCAGGCAGCGGGCGCAGCACACGGAGCGCAGGGCGGGGGCAGAGGGCACAGGGAGCCCAGCCCTGTCCGAGGTCGGGACGCCCGAGGTGCTGGGTCCACAGAGAGTCCCCGCGACGCGGGGAGATCAGACGAGGGGTGTACCAAGGGCGGGACGCCCTGGGCGTGGGGGTGTTCTGACATGGGGTGCTGAGAAGGGGGGGCCAGCGCGCAGGGTGCACAGCACGTGGGGTATCGGAAGCTCGGGGCACACTCGGGTGGGAGTCCCGAGGCGCAAGGTGGGATGCTGGGAGCGAGGAGTGGGGCGTCCGAGGCGCGGGGACCGACCGCGCAGCGCCGGCCACCAGGCACCCGGGCGAGGCTGCGTGCGACGCGCCCGTTCCCGGAGCCCGGCTGCTGGCGCGACCTCCACTGCGGCTGCGCAGCTCGGGGTCTGGGGCGAGGAGAAGGGGCGCCCGAGCTCTTCGCGCCCCCACCTGCTCCCCATCCTCTGCCTCTGAGCCCCTCGCCCGCCCGTGAGCCCAGAAGACCCGGATGGAATGGAGGCTGGCCAACGGATTCCGGTCGCGTCCACGGGCGCTCCGCGGACCACGGGCTTTGGGAGAAAGAGGAGGGGCTGGGAGGGGGTCCGGCCGGATTTTTCCAAGCTGAGCTGGAAACCCCCTCTCCTCATCTAAGTATGTAAAGGCCACCCCTTCTCGCAGCCTCTGGGGAAGGCAGGTTAGGACCACCCCGTGGGCAGGCTCCTAGGTCACGGGAAGGTGGGTGGGCTGCTCAGGGCCGAGGGTGGGGGGTGGGCGGAGGCGTGCAGCCAGAGAGCTCCGGACGTGCCCAGCTTTCCGCGGCTCCACGTTCTCTCCCCCGTCAGTCCTGCTGGGTTTAAGGAAAGCTGGCTGTCTGGATGTGGGGGAGGGCGTCCCGGTTGCCCCCTGAGACACCACACCCACTCGCCAGCACCTGGAAGACTTCCACGGGGCCTGCCAGGTACTGTCCATATATTTCAGAGTGGGAAACTGACGTGTGGAGAGGCCAGCCCCCATGCCCAATAGATCTGCAGTCGACCGCGGATGGATGGAATCTTGCTGCCCCCACAACCTCTGCTTCGTTCTTATTTGGTCCTCAGATCCAGTGTCGGGGCTGCTCACCCGGATTCCAGGCAAGAAGTCTGCAGCCACGGAACCCGGGCGTGAAGGGAGACAAGGTGGCCCACCTACCCTCTCCACCGGGAGTTCGGCCCGGATCTGGCCTGGGTTCAGGGCTATGAGAACCCCTGCCCAGTCCTGAAACGAAGGCTGTCCACACAGGGGGCGGAGGGCGCTGGGTTGCCAGAGAGATGGCTCCTGGTCCCCCAACCAGCCTGGAAGTCTGGTGCCTGCCTTTCCCCAAGTTCCGCCACCAGGACATGCTTCTCGAAAGGGCTTCTCTGAGGCCAGGTTAATTCACTTGCAGATGTCCAATTTCAGCTGTTTTAAAAACTCAGTTCCCCTTCCAGTCGGCCCCAAGTTCTGTGTATTTCCCACCCCACCGCTTCCATGCTCTATTCCTCACGCGTTCTGCAGAGCCAAGCTTGGGTGGCAATGCATTCTCTTCCCCGGAAACAGAGCCAGGGTTTGCCTCCCTCCCTGTCCTCGGCACGTCCCCTTCCTCTAGAATCCAGATCCGGATCGGTCTGCTTCACTGCCTCCCACACCCGACTACTGCCGGCTCGAGTCCGGGCTCGAGTCCGCCAAGATTCAGCCCGGAGTGTGGACTCGCATACGCTCACTGCTTTACCGCCTAGCCTCGCGGGAGGGACGTCGTTCCCCGAGGATCCAACCCCGGGATTTGCTCCTCCCCACCCATCAGTCTCGGAGCGGCACCCCTCTTTTGTAAAATGGAGCCAGCAGCCCGGCTTCCAGGTCCGGACTCCCCAGATCCTCCCCGGATCTTACCTCTCCGGACTCCCCCTCCCCTCTCCCGCAGGATTCTGCCCCCCCCCCCCATTTCCCCCCAGCCCCCACCCTTCACGGAGCTGTCTGTTCTGCTTAAGTGCCTATTTTTGGCCTGAGGCCCGGTGTTATACCCCGCCCCCTCGGTCTTGGCAGTCACAGCTCTGGCTCCGGGGATCCAAGCCAGGTCGGCCAGCCTTCCCCACCCGGGAAGGGGGTGCCGGGCTCCCTCTGCAGCTTCAGCCTGAAACCTGCCCCTCGCCTCACTCGGCCAGATGCCTAGGAACCCGCCGGCTCCTTGCCCTACTTCTTCAAGTCGGCCGGCGGCACCGTAGCTGCTAGGCTGTGGGAGTCCGTACCGGGTTTTTGCTTTCGCCGAGAAACAAAAATTCAATTTTTTTCTCTCTTTCTTCGCCCCTCCCGCCGCACAAAGCGAGACGCTTGAGGCGTTTATAGATACTAACCTCCCCTAAAACTCCCCTCCGCCCTTGCTGCCCGGTCCGCTCCAAGCCCTTGTCCGGCGGTCCGGGCTACTCCGCGGGGGTCCCGT
This sequence comes from Equus asinus, assembly GCF_041296235.1. Lineage (NCBI taxonomy): Eukaryota > Metazoa > Chordata > Mammalia > Perissodactyla > Equidae > Equus > Equus asinus. The sequence goes on along the minus strand of NC_091809.1, from coordinate 27,212,077 downwards.
CCCGCCCCGCGGACTCCAGTCCTGGCTTTGCGGCTTCCCTCGCCTGCATTGTGGGTCTGGTCTCCCCGGGCAGCGGCCTCCGCGGCGCATCCCCGTCGCCGCGCCCCTGCATCCCGGGCCGCGGTACCTGCCCGCGGTTCAGCCCGCGCGCCGCGCCCGCCGTCCGAGCCCGGCCCGCCTGTTGCCCCTCCCCCTCGCACGTCGCTGCCGGGAGGACGGGGCAGCCGACGCCGCTCAGAGCCCCCGCCCCGAGCCCCCCGAGCCCAGGTCCGGGAGCTCTAGGCCAGGTCTTGTTCGTTCCCACTGTATTAGGCATGACGCATTACTCCGTCTCCCGAGGAAGGACCCGGCCCGAAATTTGCGTGCCCGGGGTGCATCTGGCCCTGTCGCAGCTCCCCCCGCGCCTCCCGTCTCCGTTTGATCCAACCCGGGCTTTGCAAACCCCTTCCATATGCCCCCCCGTGCTCCACGCCGGCCCGGCGCCTTGCCTTGCCTCGCCTTGCCTTCCCGGCCCGCAAGATCCTCTCCGGGTCTTCCGTGCGCCCGCCCCCTCCCCCACTCCCGTTCCGACTCGGGGATCTAGTGCGTCGCCTTCCCGCTCCCCGCTTTTCCAGAGAGGCCCCGAGGAAGCGGAGGGCGACGAATCCAGCTCGGGTTTTCGGGCCGGCCACGAGCGCCGGGCCAGGCTGCGGCGCCGGTCCGGGCGGCGGCTCCAGGCCGGGTTTTGCGCGCGCCCCGCCTCCCCCTCCCAGAGCGGCTGCGCCCGGAGCGGGCGAGCAGGCGGCTTGTCATTGCTGGTGCCCGGCGCCGGTCGCCCGCGTCCTGCGGTGCCCACGGCCCGGCCCCGCGTCCCCCCGGCCGCCCCGGGGGCGCCCCGCCGCCGCGCCCGCCTCCAGCCGCGCCCCCCGGGCCGCGCGCCGCCCCCCAGCCCCCGCGCCTACTGCAGGATCCCGAGCCGTCGGCCCGGGAGCTGTCGGCGCTGCGGCGCCCCCGCCCGCTGTCTGCCGAAGGGGCCCCGGCCGATGGGGCCGCGCGGACCCCAGAGCGGCGCCGCCGGGCGGCGGGGGGCTGCAGGGGCGCCCCGGCTGCCGCGTTAACCCCTCGGCCGCCGTCGGAGGGGGCTGGGAAGTCGCCTGGGCGCACACGTGCCGCCCCCGTCGGGGCCGCGGAGCTGCGGGGGAGATGCGGGCCGCCGCCGGCGCCGCCTTGGGGGGCTCCGCCTCGCCCCAGCCCCCCGAGCTCTGACGCCGCCCCCGCCCCGCCGCCGCCGCCGCCTCCCTCCCCCGGAGGGGCGCGGACCCGCTCGCCCCCAGCCCCCAGCCTCTGCCGCCGCGAGGGGGCCGCCTTTGGACCTGGGTGATCCACCTTTTTTTTTTTTGTTTGTAAATTTTTGGCTGGTGGCGGCGGTGCTGGGCCCGGGGAAGGAGGGGACACGGAGGCCTCCCTCGTCCGCCACCCCTCACCCGTTTCCCCCCCCGCCCCGGTTCCGGGAGATGTGCCGGGCGGGGGGTCCGGGTTCGCCGAGCCGCAGGAGAAACGCGCAGGGCCGACCCCAGAGCGGCGTTGGACAGGTGAGTGTCTGCGGGCCCGCAGCGACGGGGACGCCGCACCTGGGCCAGGTGTGCGGGCCGAGGTGGGGGGAGGCTGCGAGCGGGGCCCTGTCCCGGCCGCGCGGGGGGATGGGATGCTGGTCCCCGCACCTGAGCGGGAGGGCGGTCGGGGGCGGCCTGCACCTCACCCCCGCGGGCGAGGGAGCCGAGAGGGGCGGCCCTCATGGAGCGCCCGGGGTTCCGGGGTGCGGATGGACGGCCGCGGGGTGCTTGGCGCGGGGAGGGGCCCGCGAGTGTGCCCGCGCGTGGTTGCGTGTGCCCGCGCGCGCGCCCGTCTTTGTGGGGAAGCGGCGCGGCGGTGGCTGCGTGTCCCCGGTGCGGGTGCGCGCGGGTGCTGGGCGCCCTGTTTGTGTAGGTGTTTGGGTGGGAGCGGAGGGGCTGCGTGTGCGCGCCGCGCGCGGGCCCGGGCCCCGAAGGAGCTGTGTGGGGGGCTGGCACCGCAGGATGCTGGGTTGGGGGTGGTTTTTCTCTGCGAGGCGGAGGCGCGGGGGATGGGGAGGGGCTGTCTGGGTGTCGGGCGGCCGCAGCCTGCGGGGCGCCGCTGTCAGGAGGAGGAGGCTGCAGCCTGGCGGCGTCTTCTCTCGGTGGTACCCGGTTAAGCGTGGGAACTGTCGGGTTTGAGCCACCCGGTTTCGGGCTTTGAGGGCTAGAACCGTCCCCCTCCCCCAGGTGTTCAACGGGTAGAGCCATGGGGTTTCAATTCTCATCCTGCCACCTGAGGGTCCTGGGAGAGGGGTCTGGGCTGGAGGAGGGTGGGGAGCGCTGTGTGCTTCAGGTGTGGCCAGAAAATGCCCCCACAGGCATTGCTCCTGCGCCCCCCTGGCATTCATCTGAAGACAGCCCCCGGCCTGCACACAGCCCCCGCGCACATCCCTGTCCCTGCTCTTCCAGTGTAGGTCGGCCCCCAGCGCCATCCCCGCCCAGCATCTCACTGTACCTCCGGGTCCGCCCCCCCCCCCCCCCCCGCCTCCCCTATACCCCCCAGCTGCGTGGGGGTTTCTCCACCCTAGCCCTGGGGCAGGGCCCCCTTTCCTCCTGGCTTCTGCCAGACCCCGAGCCTAGGTTTGTCTGCCCACATCCAAACATGTGGTGTGCCGGGGGGAGCAGGGGGAGGGGTTCAAAATGGCTGCCAAGATGGCTGGTCGCCTCTCCGCCTCTCTCCTCTTCTGTTTCTCCTTCTTCCCTCTGCTCGCCTTGTTCCTTTAGCTGCTGCGGAGTCACCTCGGCCAGGGGCTTGGACGGAGCGGGGACGGGTGTGGGCAGCTCTGAGGGTGCGTGTGCGCTCTGGCCTGTTGACCGCGATGCTGTTTGCGGGGAGGCCCTGCTGTCCGCGCGCCTCCGGCGCCCCAGGGGCCGGCGTGAGCTCGTAACCCGACCCAGCCCCTTCCCCCGCGACAGCCTGGGGGCTCCCTGCCCTCCACCTACTCTCCTAGGCCCGCTGCCCTGCACTGGTCACTGGGGTGTCGGGGGGCCCCACAGAGGGTCCCCATCTCTCATCCTCTCCATCTGCCCGCGGCCAGGGGCGGAGGACTCGGCGTGGGCCTAGGTCGGGCTCCGGCTGTCGGGGCAGGTGACTCCTCCTTCTTCCCCACTCCCCTCCCACTAATGCCGAATTTATTACTTAAAAGTAGGATGAAAACAGGGAGAATAAGAGAAGGAATACAACCTTCATTATCATATCGAGAAAATTATCCGTGATTTTCCTAACTAGTAATTTGCCTGCCATGCCGTTCAGAAGTGACTTGCCCATTAATTACAGAGATGAAAAATCATCTGAGAGCGGAAAAGGGAACCAATTCCATCCCTGGCGGGAGGCAGCGGCACCCGTGCGCCGAGCCCCAGACGTGCGCGCGCCCCTTGCGCGCCGGCGCTCCCGCTGGCGGGGCAGCTGCCTCCGCTCCCCGACCCCCAGCAGGCTGGGCGCCCCCGCTCCGAGGCCCGCCAGACCCCCCTCCATGGGCGCCGTCCCGGGCCCCGCTCGTGGGGAGCTGGCGAAAGCACGTCCCCGTCCCCCCGCGGATGCCAGCCCTCGGGCGCAGAGGGCGCGCGGTCGGGGGCGCGGAGCAGAGCCGGCGCACCTGGCCGCAGGGCCTGCGGGGAGGAGGTGGCAGGCGGCTTGCTATTCCCGGCCCGCCCTGGGGAGCCCCTTCTCCAGGGGCGCGGGGGGCGGGGCCAGCAGGTGCCCCGGCAGCTCCGGAGTCTGCGCCCAGTGGGCTGGCTTCCTGGCCGGCGGCTCCCCCTGCGTCCGGCGTCTGCGTCCGCGTCCTCGCTGCCGGCCCAGGCTGGCGGGAGAGCGGCCCAGCGCGGGCATCGGGGCGGCGTGCAGCTCCCAGGAGGCTGTGCTGCCCGGCCTCAGGGTAGGTCCCCTCTTGGGGACCAGGAGGACCCATTCCCACCGTCGCCACCCGCTGGCCGCTGGGAGCCGGAGCCCGGGTCTCTGCCCCCTCCCGCCTCTCCAGCCAGACGTGTGGCCAAGGACGGAGAGCTCTGGTTTCCATGTGGGCTCCTCTCGAGGATGCGATTTCCAGCCGCCAGACATTTCCCCCCTCCAGGCTCCTCCGTGGGGAGGAGGGGAGGGCTCCCGAGGTGGGGTTCCCCGCCTGGACCTGGGACCCGCCTCAGTGACCCTGGAGGCACCGGGGCCAGCCAGCCTTCTTCCTGGGGTGGGAGGAGGTGCTAAACTGAGAATGGGATGGGGGTCCCCGCCCCTGGACTGGAGTCCTTGCTGAGCTTAGAGGTCTGTGCGCACCTGCGTATACCCATTCTGTGTGTGGTTTGCACAGTGACCCGGCCCGGCCTGCGTGTGGCCCCGCGTCTCACCGGTTGTCGCTGTGTGCTGGTGTCCCTGAGTTCTGTGGAGGGGCCGGCGTGCGTGTGTCCATGTGGCTCCACATGGGTGCGGGCGTGCCTGGGTGCATTCTCGGAGCAGGCTGTGACGCCCAGCCAGTGTCTTCTCCGCTAGACGCCTTGCGGCTGGGGACGGCACCCGGCCTGTCCTCAGGAAGGTCAGTCCAGCCACGCGCGGGTGTTTTCAGTCACGGGCTCACCTCACAGGAAGTAGGGAGGTGGCTTGTGCCTCCCTGTCCAAGGCAGCCAGGGTCCCCGCTTGGGGGCAGCCCCTGCGTCCTAGCCCTGCTGCAGCACCCAGCACGGGGCCTCCCAGGCCAGCCCTGCAGTCTTCCTCCTCGCCCCCCCGAACCTTTGCCGCTCCTCCAACACGCTGAGCACGATTCTACCCCAGGGCCTTTGCGCTGGCTCATCCTTCTCCCTGAGACCCTCAGCCACATGTCTGCAAGGCTTTTGCTCCTTCACCCGCTTCAAGTGTTCCCTCCCCGGTGACCTCTACCGCGTGCAGCTGCCCGCGTCCCGACTTGCCGTCAGGATGGACTTTCACACGCTCTGGGATTTCCTGACATGTCATGTCTGTGTGGTAATCAGCCAGCTTTGCGGCGGGACCCAGGCGCTCAGGGAGCACGATACTCGGTCTGTTTTTGGGTGCCTGGGGCCTGGCCCCAGTAGGTGCTGGAGAAGTCCTGCCTCAGTGAACGAGAGGGGCCTCTCAAAGGACCGGAGATGCCAGTGCCTCCCTGGCTGTGCACAGCGAGGGCTCCTCACAGCCCGGGTGCCCTGGGGGATGGAGGGCTGCCCTGGGCCAGGGTTGGGGGGAGCCCCAGGGTCAAGGCCGGAGCAGCCCCTCCTCCCAAGGGCACTGACCCAGTCTCGCTCTCAGGGGCGTGGGACCCTGGCAGGGGGAGCTGGCTGAGCAGAGCGCCCGCCTCGCCTTCCCCCAACTCCAAAATTTGGGGAAGATAAAAATCTCAAGAAATTGCTGTGGAGGCTGGAAATAGCGCTGCCGCGCCCCCAAAGCTGGGAATAGCGGGCCCTCCCTTGGAGACTGAAACACCCAGCGAGTCAGGCCTGGGCGCCGGGAGCCAGGTGGGGCCATCGGGCTGGAGCCCAGGCCGCGACACTGGGGGACCGTCCTGCGCACTGTGGGCCCACCCTCAGCAGCACTGCTCTCCGTCCCCCAGAGGCCACAGCGCCCCAGCTCCCCGTGTGACACCTGGAACCATCTACAGATGTCGCCGATGGCAGGGGTGGGGGTGAGCTCACCGCCCCCATTGAGACCCTCTGATCTGGCCCCGCCCTCCTCCGCCTCTGCCTCCCTGCCCGTTTCGAGGGGCAGGACCACTGAGCTCACTGGCTGTGCAAACACAGGTGGCGGCCAGTGCTGGCCAACTGCCGCACTGGAGCGCCCCCAGGTGTCCCTGGTGGTGGTGTTGGGGTACCACAGGTGCACTCCCATCAGCAGACGGGCGGCCCCATCTGGGCACGCCTGTGCGCTAAGGACATGGTGAGTCCGGTGCCATGTGTCCTGTCCCTTCTGTGTTCTCACCTCCTCCCACTTCCTCGTGCTCCCCCCATGCCCCACCCATCATGCCGGATTTCTCACTGGGCCACAAGAGTGCAGGCCCGGGCCAGTCCCAGGGCCTTTGCACGGCTGTGCACTCTGCCTGGCATGCTCTTCTCCTTCTTGGGCACCTACATGGCTTCTCCCTCGCTGGCGCAGGGCCTTGCTGAGGAGTCCGGCCTCACCAGATCTCTCCCCCACACACACACGTGCAAGTGCACACACACCCACTTGGTCCCTTTCCTCCACGTGCTCGGTGCTGCTCGTATCTGGCTGCCCGTGGCTGTCTCTCCAGCACGCGGAGCGGCACCCGGCGCACAGTAGGTGCTCTAGGAAGGCTGCGTGGAATCGCTGAGCACCGTCTCTAAGGCCCTCAGCCACATGGAGGCCCCGTCTGGCCTGGGGAGGAGCAGGCAGCCGGGCTTCAACCCAGCAGCCTGGGCTCAGGCCGCTGGCCCGGGGCCTCTTTCCTGCCGCGCCCACCCGCCCCTCACTGCCCGGCTGGAGGCCCGGGCCCGGGCTCCCGTGACTGGTCCCAGCTCCGCTCTGCTGCGGCCCGAGCGCTCATGGCCCAGGGCCGCACCACAGGCCACCGGCATCAACCCGCCCGGTGGGCAGCGCCCAGAGAGCCACCGAGGAGGCAGGGCAGGCTTCCTGGAGGAGGCGGGGAGGGGATCAGGTGGAGGGGCCGCCTTGGGGTCAGAAGGAAGGCCGTGGCCCGAGGGAAGAGGACAGAGGCTGCGGGCTAGTCTCGGCACCCAAGGGCTGCTTGTGAGCTGGCGCTGCTGTTGTCCCAGGGGTGGGCAGGCCTGTGGGCGTCAGGACAGGGACGGGTGGGGACACTCAGCACGAGCGCCCCAGCTGCGCCGCTGCAGGGAGGGGACAGTGGAGGCCCGAGGGAGGGGAGCCCCGGCTGTTGAGGGGAGGGTTCCAGTGGGGCCTTGAGACCTGAGAGGGAGCGGAGGGCAGAGGGCAGTGGCGAGGCAGAGACTGCAGGGTGCTGGCTTTGGCCGCTGGGTGGACAGGGAGAAAAGAAGGGGGGGGATGGGGTGCGCCCGCCATGCTCTACGCGGGGCCCCGTGCCTCCTCCCGCACTCGAGGAGAAGGCCAAGTCCTGTCCTCGCCCTCAGGCCCTGCTCATCTGCCCTGTACACCTGCCCTCGCTTCTTCGCACTCCCCCTCGCTCACTGGCTGCAGCCGCACTCCAGCACATTCCTGCCTCGGGGCCTTTGTACATGCTGTTTCTGCAGCCTGGGATACTCTTTCTCTGACGCCTAGATGGTCGCCTCCTCGAGACTTCTGCAGAAATGTTAGCTTCTGGGCCAGGGGCTCCCCACCCACCCTGTCCACACCTGAATGCCGTCCCCCCCCCCACGTTCTCCCCTTCAGGCCTATTTTTCTCCAGAGCACTGGGACCAGCTGGGAACTGGGTAACTATCCGCTGAGTGGACGGCCTATTCCCTGTATCTGTTTCGTTTTCGTTCCTTAAATGAAGTTACAAGTACCCGCTCCTTGTCCAGAGCCAGGCTGGCCCACAGTGGAACTTTCCCTGCGGGTCCCCAGTGGCAGGAAAGGCAGCGGCTCAGCAGCAGAACCCAGGGCCAGTGCAGGGAGCCAGCAGAGGCCTGCGGCGCGAGGGCGGCTGCGGGAGACACCAGCGCAGGCCTGGCAGCAGAGCCTTGGGGGGAGCAGGGGGCGGGAGCCCTGGCGTGTGCACACACATGCATATGTGTGTATGAGTGTGTATATGGCGGGGGAGTGCACCTTGGAAGGCCGGAGCAGACAAGCTGAGGAGAAGGTGGCAGGAGGCCTGGGCTGAGATGCCATGTTAGGGCACTGGAGGTGGTAGGGAGCCACGGACGGTTGTAGGCAGGGAGGGACACGAGTGGGTGTTACATTTTGCAAAGATCGCTGTAGCCACTGGGTGGCCAGGGACGGGGCAGGAGCAGCAGCTGGATGGGGAAGACCGGAGGGGGGAGGCATCGGGGAAAGGGGACGCTGTGAAGGGCCCTGCAGAGTGACCCTTAAAACTCATGCGACAGACAGACCCCCATGCGAGGCCACCATCTGGTGGGAGAGAGATCGTGAGCAAAGAAGTCGACCGCATGGCCGGTGTGCTCGCCACGAGGGCCGTGGACGTGGTGGGCAGTGGGCTTCCCCAAGCAGGGAGGGCACAGCCTGTGTCAAGGCCCTGGGGTGGGGCCGGTGCGGGCTTTTCCTCCAGGAGGGCGGGAGCTGCATGAGTGAGAGGGAGCCAGAGGAGGTGGGGCTGGGAGAGGTGGGAGCCACAGGGGTCTCAGCAGAGCAGGGACCTGACCTGACCCTGGTGCTCACGGCGCCCTCTGGCTGCTGCGGGGGGAACAGACTGGGCAGAGCCGGGGCCAGGGAGGAGGTGACGGAGGAGGTGACAGAGCAGGTCCAAGGGGGGTGACGGCTGCCCAGTGGAGAGGCGGGCAGACTCTGCGGGGCCACAGGAGCTGCAGGCTTGGCTGTGGGGTGAGCAGCGGAGAGCGCCTGGAGAGGTGGTGCTGAAGGTCATGGCAGGCCCTGCCCTTCCTGACCCCATAGGCCCCTTTCCAGAGGGGGGTCATGTGCCGGGCACCCTGGGTGCTGGCTCCATCTCTCCAAGGTAGATCTGATAGTCCCCCAGGAAAGATGGGGAAGTGGGCTCAGAGAGGCCAAGAGCCCAGCCTGAGGCCACACAGCAGATTCAGAGCCAGGAGCCAAGTTCTTGTACTTACCGAGGGCTTGCCACTTCCCAACTCTGCCATGCCTGAGGGCTTCCCAGAGGCAGCAGGCCTGTGTGGCTGGGCCCTTAGGCTGCTAGGGTGAGAGCAAAAAGTAGGAGTCTTGTTTGGGGTGGGGTGTGAGGGGTCAAGAGTGCCTTGTGGGTGCCCCCCAGGCACTCCAGACTCCTGCTCAGTCCAGCGGAGGGTTGCCGTAGCAACCATGCCCCAGGGCAGGCTGGAGGCGCCCCTCTCCTCCAGCTGCCCTCTGCTCCTGTCACCCTGCCTGCCCTGTCCCGGGCAGCTGAGGGCAGAGCTGGGTTGGGACCCACTGCACCCGCCTCGACTGGAGACTGGGGCTCGGGTGCAAACACAGAGGCGGCCGGGCCGGGGGGGGACAGCCCACAGCCGGGCTTCCGACACGCCGCAGTCCAGCCCCCATCTCGGCATGAGGGCGGCAGCCCTGTTTCCCAGGGCTGTGATGGGGTCCCCCATGTCCACTGAGGCTCGAGGCGGGGACAGACGCAGGTGTGGGCTCACCTGGCCTGGTGGGGGCAGAAGCCCGGGCAAGTCCAGCACTCAGGATGCTCTGACACGCAGATGCGACAGGGCCCTGGGTCCCCCCAGCTCCCGTGTCCAGCTGGGGGGCCAGCCTGCCTGGGTTCAAGGCCCCCTTCCCAGCGAGGTGCCCTGGGCCCTCACTTTGCTCATCTGCAAAATGTGGGCCCGTGCCCCCTCACTGAGTCCTCCTGAGGCTTAAATGAGATCCGTGTGTGCAGGGCCCAGGACAGGTGTGGAGGTGGTGGCTGTTGGCCCGGCCTTGCAGGCAGACCCCAGCAGCACCCCAACCCTGGAGTTTGTGCAAGGTCCCTGAGGGTGTGTGGCTCAGGGCCCTGCCCCCAGCTCTGCCTCCCACCCCGTGTCCTCACGCCATGTGTGTTTGCTGGCACAGAGCCTCCCAGGCTGGCAGCTTTAAGCACAGGGGGCCGGGGCCAGGCATGGGCCCCCCGGGCTCTGAAGGGGACGCCTGGCCTCGCCCGGCTCCTGGTAGCTGCTGGCCGTCCTCGGCGCTCCTTGGCCTATAGACGCCTCAGCCCCATCTCTGCCTTCATCTCCATGGGGGCTCTCCCTCTGCGCGGGTCTGTGTGTAAATATCCCCTTATTATAAGACCACCATCGCATTGGATGAGAGGCCACCGTAATGACCTCGTTTCAACTCAGATCCCTCTTTTAAAGACTCTCTCTGAATAAGGTCCCAGTCTGGGGTCCTGGGGGCAGGACTCCAGCATAGCTTTTTGGAGAGACACAATTGAGTCCATAACGCTCCTCTCCCAAGGCCTCGGGCGTGGTCAGGCCTGGGGCTCCCAATGGCTCCCACCGACCATGCCTTGCCTGTCCACCTAGGGGGACATCAGGTGGCAGGCGAAATGCTCCCTGGTCAGCGGACACGCAGTCAGACAGGGAGGGCACCGAGCCACAGCGCCCGGCTCTTGAGCTGGGCCAGTTCGGGGGCACCTGGAGCCTCCTGGGGGAGCTGACCCCGGGCGGGGCTTCAGTCCTTTCGGCGCCCTGAGGCCGTGGTACCCGTGCGCTCAGGCTGGCCTGCCCACCTGCCTTCAGGAAGTACCGTGTGTGGAGCCACCCCTCCTCCTGGTGCATCCACGCGTGTCAGGTCTCGGAGCAGAGACAGGACGGTGGGGACAGGGGACACTGCAGTCACTACCTGCCAGGCGTGGCCCCGAGTGTCTCACATGTGTGAATCCATCTCGTTGCACACCTCCCTCGTGAGGCATCTCCATCTTACAGAGACGAACCGGGGATGCAGCAGTTGCGCGATGGCAGGCCGGAGGCGGGGAGGCTGGGATGCAGGCGCCAACTGCGGGGGTCTGCGGTACAGGGTGTCGGAGCCCACCAGCGTCTCTGAGGGGGGCACTTCTGGGCTGAGATGTAAGGGACACGGAGGTGGGGACACAGGCCAAGGCTGGGTGGTGGGAGCAGGGGAGGGGTAGGAGTCGGGTGTGCACAGCTCGTGGACCGTGAGCGGGAGCGTCGCGGGGGTGCAGCAGGGTGCAGCATGTCGATGTTGTCCTTAAAAGGACACGTCTGTGGGGACAACCTCAGTGTCCGTTAGCAGGGGACAGATACACAAAATAAGACACATGCACACAGTGGGACACAGTTCAGCCACCAACCAGAAGGAGGCCCTGACACAGGTGGCACCGCGGGTGGACCTTGGAAACCTGACGCTCGATGCAAGCCGCCATCACAAAAGGCCACGTGGCGTGTAACACCATTGACCCAAAATGTGCGGGGCAGGCACGTCCAGAGACAGACGCAGACGAGCAGGGCCCCTGCGCGGTGGGGGCAGGGTTTCTGTTTGGGGTGATAAAAAGTTTGGAAATAGATGGTGGTGGTGGCACAGAATTGGGAACATAGTTAATGCCACTGAATTGTACACTTAAAAATGGTTAAAGTGATAAATGTTACAGACAGTGTACCATGACCTTGTTAAAGGTCCCTCTGGCTGCCGAGGGGGCTATGCTGCAGGGGTGGGGAGCCTGCAGAGCTTTGGGAAGAGGTCAGGGCCGTCTGAGGGGACAGCAGTGCCCGGCTGGAGGGGTAGCTGTGGAGGATGGGCGGGTGGGTGGACGTGGGCGTGCTCGGGGGGGTCCAGAGCCAGGGCTCCCTCCCACCTGGGGTGGGGGTGAGGGAAGGAGCCAGGAGTTTGACTGCAGAGCTTGGCCTGAGGACCTGGAGGCCGCTGCAGCCGGGGTTGATATGGGGGCTGATTTTGGATGGGTTGGCTGAAGGGGCCATGGAGACACCGCTGGAGGTGGAGACAGTGAGGAGAGGGGCCGGGCTGGGGCTCAAAGGTGGCAGTTGTTGTGGCGTGGACGGTGTCCCAAGTCCCAGGGCTGGCTGGGCCCCCCAGAGGGGCTGTGGGTGGGGAGAGGTCCGGGACTCCCCCAGCAGCCGTGTGTGCAGACTGCTGTCCTCGGCCACCTGTCCTGCGAGTGCGAGGAGCTGGGGGACGGCTGCGAGGGACGGGCTCATGGTCACGCGGCCCGGAGCAGCCGAGGTGGGCTCTAGACTCTGTCTGTCGGCTGCCCAGGGCCCGGCCTCCAGCCGCCTCTCCGGCAGGGAGCAGCCGCCCACCAGTTGAGCTCCCTCAGGGAGAGCCGGGGAGGGGTCCCTGAGCTGGAGAAGCTGGGTGACAGCCGCCTGTGCTCCGGCCGCCCGTGCTCAGCCGTGGCGGAGGCATGGGGCCCTGTGCGAGTCCTCCCCCGTTTCCCGAGGCCTGGGGCTGTCTTGCCCTGAGCCTCGCGCTGACCTTTGTTTCTCGGAGGCTGTGCCCATCATGCCCTCCAGCGCTCGGGGTCCGGTGGGACGGCTGACAGCCGACCTGCTGACACGAGCAGGTCACCTCAGGTGCGGGTGAAAGCTGCGAGTTGTAAGGATGATGGGTGAGGGCTGTGGCAGTGCAGCGGTCGCTCTGCGGGGTGACCTCGGGGTGGAACCCTGAGTGGCGAGGGGCCGCGGCAGCCGTGCAGACATCCTGGGAGAGCGGTCCAGGCAGAGGGAGCGGCCCAGGCAAAGGCTCGGGCTGGAAGGAGCGCGAGTGTCCTGGGATCGGGCAGGGGCAGACTGGAGAGCAGGGTGGCTCCAGGGCGCACGCAGCCTCTTGGCCCCAGTGAGGAACAGAGACCCGAGTGGAGAGCCGGGGGAAGCTCAGTGCTCAGCGCTTCACCGTTAAACAATCCTTTAGCCCTGGTCGAGGGCAGATGCAGAGCCACGAGGCCGGGAGGGGCAGCAGGATGGCTGGTCCTGGGGGTGGCACGGGGGCCAGGAGTGGCAGTGGGGGGTGTCAGATACTTTTAGAGCTGCTGATGGAGCTTATGAAGGGGAGGGGATAGGAGGGGCAAAGAATCAAGTTGGATTCCTAGTTTTGGCGTCTGAGATTCATTCAACAAATATCCATTGCTCTGTGCCAGGCCTGTTCTAGAAGCTGGGGACAGGGCTGTGCATGAAACAGTCCAGCGATCCTTGCCTTGGGCAGGGGCCATTCCATACAGGCCAGAGTCACATTTGAGCGAAGGCCTGAAGGAGGCGAGGGAGCTACCACATGGATAGCTGGTGGGCAGAAGATGTGTGCAGAGGAAGTGACATGTGCAAAGGCTCTGGGGCAGAACCTGCTGTGGTCGAGGGAGAACAGGAGGCAGGAGTGGCCAGAGCGGAGGTGTCAGGGAGCTAACTGGGCCTGAAGGGTCATTGCAAAGCCTTTGGTTTGGGGGAAAAAAAGAGTGTTGAAAGATTCTAGACTGGAAATAAGAGATTTGGGAAGTACTGGCCAGTTGACGGTGTTGAGACTGCAGGACAGGCTAGGGTGACAGCGGGAGAGGACTGAATCAGGATTTGAACACTGGAGGGCAGCCGCCCCCCCGGAACGTGTGTTTCTAGAGAGTTCTTGGCCAGGCCGGTGCCGCTGGGGCGGGCACACTTGGAGGCCCGGGTGCAGATGAAGTGCAGATCTGGGCTCACGGCCTTGAGAGCATCCGGGGAGACCAGGTGGTGAGCGGCGAGGAGGAGTGGCTGTTGGCCAGGAAGAACTGGGTCAGAACCGAGCTCTGTGTCTGTGCAGACCGCGCTGTGCACGGGTGGGCAGGATGGCGGGCGAGCACAGACAGCAAGGCCCTGCGCCCCCTCCCGGCCCCGGACGCTGCCCGGCTCCCACCTGCCCGCCTGTCTCCAGCTTACCCGGAGGGTCTCCCGGAGGGGACAGAGGGGATTCAGTTGTCCTGCTCCTGATCTGTGGCACCACCCAGCTGGCTTCTCGGTAGCTGCCAGGGCCGGGGGACGGGCAGCAGGGCTGGGCCTGGGCTCCTGCCTGGGAGGCCGGGGCTGCGAGTTGGGGCCAGGGCGCCTGGGTGCCCACCCCGGACGCTGGGCCTCAGCCGCCTCCTGGCTATCAGGAGGAAGCTGGCTGGGGCCAGGAGGCAAGCGGGCAGGATCCGGATTTCGGGATGGCGAAGGGGCTTCCAGAGGACCCTTTCCTCACGCAGGAGGGTCTGAGACCACCTGGGTGCAGGTGGCCTTCGCAGCCGTCACATCCTGTGAGCTGCCTCTGCCACCCAGCGGGGCTGTCAGACCACATGAGGGGCTTCCAGGAGGTGGCCTTTGGTCCCAGGTACCCAGACAAGTGGGCCTGTCACTGGCTCGGGCGGGAGCAGGGTGAGCCCAAGGCCCTGGAGGGGTCGGCCTCCCGGCCAGGGGAGCAGCTTCGTCAGATGCGCTGGCTCTAGGGAAGTGCTGGATGGCCACCGGCCCCCGGGCTGCGGACGGTCAGGAGGGGACCCGCCCACCCGCGCTCTTCCTGGGCCCGCTGGGGCCAGCCCTGCCCGCTCACTCTCCCTATCCTCCTCAGGCTGGTGGGCCAGGCCGTGGTACCCACCTGGTGGTGCGGGGTGAAGCCCCCTGCACAGGCCACTGAGAGCCCGGATACCTGAACTCCGCCATGGCCCGCCTGGCCGCCGCGCTCTGGAGCCTCTGTGTCACCGCTGTCCTGGTCACCTCGGCCACCCAAGGTAGGTGCTGCTGTGGCCCCCAACTTGGGAGGGCCGTACAGTGTGGAAACGCCTCCCGGCCCTCAGTACGGGACCACAGCCCCCAGCCCGGCCAGACCTTGGCGGAGCCCGGCCAGGGGGACTCGGAGATGGCGGCCCCAGCCCCACCCCAGGCGCTGTGGCCTCCAGGGACAGGATGGCGCCCCTGTGAGCCGCTGCTCTTCTGTCTCGAGAGCGTGTGTCTGTGATCACATCTCGGAGCCTCGCGCTGGGAAGAGGCTTAATTAAGGCATGCCTGCTGATGCTTATTTAAAAACAACTAATTACCCGCTCGGCCCTCTGCCGGCCCGGGATCCTGCGCACGCCACAATTAGTGCCCAGAGCATGCCCGCCCACCCTTGCCTGCTGCTCCCCTAAGGGGCCCGTGGCTGGGTGGGCGGGTGGGGTGGGGGCAGAGGGGGAAGAAAGAAGGAGCCACCGGCCTTGGCCCTCGCCCTGGGGCGTCCCCCGCCCCTCCCAGCCGTCTGGAGGGCACCTGCCCCCTCATACAGCCCCGCCCTCTGGAAAGCTGCCAGGGTGGAGGGAGCCTTGTTGAGCTGTGCCCCAGGGCCCTGGCGCTGCTCCGGCCGGCTGGTGCCCATGCTCCCCAGCATCCACGTGCTCTGCCTAGCCAGGTCCTGCCCCACAGCCCCAGCTGGGCCAGGAGGGCTATGCTTCCACCCCAGACCCATTTGAGCCAGCCCACCACCCCCAGCCTCCCTCCCAGGCCCGGGAAGGGCTAAAATTAGCCGTGGAAGCAGATGGTGCTAGAGGAACACATGTGAAACTTTCCCCCAAGCGGGACTCCACTCACCCAACGAAACCCTGGGGACCTCGCTGCTGTCCCTCTGGGCCCCCAGCCGCCCCGCAGGGGCCAGGTCTCAGGGAAGGGCCTGTTTGGCTCTGCGGGTGGCATGTGCTGGTAACTCCTCTCCATCTGCGAGTGACAGTCTCCACGGTGGCAGTCCGGGCCACACTGCGCGTCCCCCTGCCACCCTGCACAGCCTAGCTGGGATGTGTCTGAGAGGGTGGCCGCCCAGCAGGCATGCAGCTGGGACTGGCAGCCTGAATCCCAGTGACAGCAGTGACCCCTCTGTCATCTCACTGTGCCGCGTGCCCACACTCTCCCTCTGCACCCTCACGACGGTTCCCTGAGGTGGGGCTGTCAGCTCCTGGGGACGGAATTGGGTACAGGGATGAGGCTAACAGCTGGGGCGTGGCCAAGCTGAGATTTAAGCCCTTGCCATCTGGCCCTCAGTCCCTGCATGGCACCGGATGGGAACTGACATGTGACGAGGCGACCCCACCCGGAGCTGGGCCTGCCCAGGGCCTGTTCTTTCATTGTCACGTGGCACTGGGAGGTTTCCCAGGTGACAGCCAAGAGGCTTCTCCTTGTGGCGCCCTCACCGTGTGTGGCACCATGCTCACCGCTTCCTTCAGGAACCTTCTCTAGGGCATGGAATCCTTGCCCTGGGCTGTGGGTGCCCATTTTACAGATGGGGAAACTGAGGCCTGGGGAGGCTGCAGCAGTGGCTCCAGTGGGCATCAGAACCTCAAGTGAGCATGTGGACCCAAGGGCTTGTGGCTTTACTCCCGAGACTCTGACTCGGCAGCCTGGGGCCCCAGAATCTGCATTCTGCACCAGCTGCCCCGTGGTGCTGCCGATCCTCAGGCTGCCCCGTGAGAAGCCCTGTCTCAGAGACATGCCTGGTCTCTCAGCTGGGAAGCGGCACAGCCAGGCTCTGTGGTTTCTTCTGGAACACGGGTTCACCCCCTCCAGTGCCACCTCTGCTCCTTGTGTGGGGTGGTGTGATGTAGGGAAGTGCCCAGCGCCACTGTCATTTCTGACACCAATTGCGAGTTCAGGGTCCCCAGACCCTCTCCGATGTGATGGCTTGCCAGAAGGATTCACGGAATTGAGAAACACCGTTGTGCTCCCGGTTCCACTTTATTCCAGCTGAACAGATGCGGGTGAAATCAGCCCAGGAGCAGCATCCCGGAAGGTTCCTTGCACGGAGCTTCTGGCTGTCTCCTCCCAGTGGCGTTGTGGACAGCGCTGACTCTCCCAGCAAGGATGGGTGACAGCACGCCTGTCGTACTGCCACCTCGGGGGGGCTCCCCTGAGCCTCGGTGTCCTGAGTCTTCACTGTGGCTCGACCATGCAGACACAGCTGACCTCGGCCTTCAGCCTTCCAGAGGCCACCTGCTACTGCGTGACCCAGAGCTGCCACTGCTTGTGGCCTGGGGCTTCAACAGCAGAAACGTCCTGGAGGCTGGAGCCTGTGGCAGGGCTGGCTCCTCCCGAGGCCGCGAGGGGTCTCCCAGCCTCCCTCCTTGGCTTGGAGCTGGCCGACCTCTCTCTGCTTCACGCCCTCTGCCCTCTGTGCATGTCTGTGTCCAAAGATCCTCTTTTTATAAGGACACCATTCACATTGGGTGGGGGCCGTCCGAACGGGCTCATTTTAACTCACCTCTGTGAGGACCCTCTCTCCAAATCTGGTCACACTCTCAGGTGCGGGGGGTTAGGACTTCAGCATGCCTTTGGGGAGAGGGGGACACAATTCAGCCCGCAACAGTTGGTACAGCTGTTTGGCGTGGCCCCCACATAGACAAAGACACTTTTATTGGGCAGGACACACCCAGGAGCCAAGGGCACAGCCAGGCTCCCTCTGGCCAGGTGAGTGGCCTCACCACACAGGTGGGCACAGTGAGAAGCCCGTTTCACAGATGAGTAAACTGAGATCCGAGTAGCCCACGTCTGGCCTGGCCATAACGCCCGCCCTCCCTCCCGCAGGCCTGAGCCGGGCTGGGCTCCCGTTCGGGCTGATGCGCCGGGAGCTGGCGTGCGAAGGCTACCCCATCGAGCTACGCTGCCCAGGCAGTGACGTCATCATGGTGGAGAACGCCAACTACGGGCGCACCGATGACAAGATCTGCGACGCCGACCCCTTCCAGATGGAGAACGTGCAGTGCTACCTGCCCGACGCCTTCAAGATCATGTCTCAGAGGTGAGGGCGGCCCGGGCTCCTGATACCTGCCTGGCCTCCCCACCTGGGATGGTGCACCATGCCTCAGTCCTCCCGTGTGCATCCCACATGGGCCCAGAGCACCAGCTGGGTGCCGCCCCCGCCAACAGCACACAAGACCCCGCTCGCCTCCCCGCCAGCCCATAACTCCCCAAAAGCCTCACACCGCCAGCCCGTAGCCCCGCAACGAGCCCCACACCGCCAGCCCGTACCCCCCCACACAGACCAGCCTGCATGCTTGCCCCAAGCCCCACACTGCCAGAAGCTCACTCCAAGATTTTTGGGCACATGGGGGCCTGCCCGCAGGTCAGTGGTGGGCTAGGTGAGGGCGTGGTGGGGTCTGCTCATGGGGCAGTGGTGGGCTAGGTGAGGGCGTGGTGGGGCTGATGGTGAGCCCAGAGTCTCAGGCTTCCCTGAGGAGGGGACCTGTGAGCACAGATGATGGAAGTGCATGTGAGCACTTGAGTGTGCAAGGCTGTCTGTGTGTCTGTAAGTGTGTGCGAGTGCAAGACTGTGCCGGGCAGAGGCCCTGTGTGCGAGATGGGTTAGCCTCTAGCCCCCACGGCCAGCCCATTTAGAGCTGCTTGGCGCTTCCTTCAGGTTGTACCCAGGCTGACCACAGCCGCCACTCCACGTGCAGGACCCCAGCCCGCTCTCCCTGCCCCTAGTGCGTGCTCCAGTCTCTCCCCTGCACAGTCACCAGAGGGCGCTCGTGAGCACCGGAGCCAGGGCCCCGGCCCTCCTCTGCTCAGACCTCACTGGGAGCAAAAGCCCAAGTCTTCCTCAGACTCACGAACCCTCACACGCTGCGCTGCCTGCACCTCTCCTGGCCCTCATCTCCTCCTTGCTCCCCATCGCCCAGTCCTCTCCTGCTACCCGTGCTGCTCATACACATCAGGCATCTTCTTGCTCAGGGCCTCCTCTGGGCCTTTGCACTGGCTGTTCCCCCTGCCTGGGATGCTGTTTCCTGACACTGGCATGGCCTGCCCGAACACCCTCTCTAAGATCCCAGAACCCCGCTTCCAAGCACCTTCTCTGCTTTCTCTCTCTCTCCTGGCCCCGACTTCCATCCCCAGTTCCGTGGGCTGTTTTCCTCTTGATCGTCTTGATTCTATGTCTTTCATCCCTGGGCCGTCAGCCCCACGGGGAGGGAGCTTTGTCTGTCACTGGCACGTCCATAGCCAGATACACGGTAGCTGCTCCCCGCGTTTTGCCAAATGCCTGAGAGGGCAGGGCTCCCTCAAGGACCCAGTGTGGGTCAGGCAGACAAAGGCCGGCCTGGCACGGGCTCTGCAGCTCCGGGAATGCCGGCAGAGGACTCCAGAACCTGTCACTGGGCCAGGTCACTGGAGAGCTTGGGGAGGGGACGGGAGAGGTCAGGTGGCTTAGCTGGGTGGGCTCAAAGGTCCATCCCCCTACAGCAGCGCTGCCCCTCTTCCCCTGCCTGTCTCCCAACACCCTGCTTGGGCCGCGCTGCCACCCTGGGAACCCTTCCCCTCCAGATCTCCCTGCTGCTTGCTCCAGCACCGGGTGTGGGGCTGGGGTGTCCTCCACGGCCTCCCCAGCCCCCAGCACAGTGCCTGGCCCAATTGCCGTCCTCACGGCTCTCGGTTCTAGAACAGGACACGGGCCGAGAGCGCCGCTGCTCCACTGCCTTAAACCGTGGAGGCTCTTTGTATTAGCGTTCAGCTCCCTGCTCGACAGGCACCCCAGAATAGAAACAGTGACCTAAACAAGATGGGGGTCAAGAAGGCCTTCGGCACGCCTGCCTTCTATCCTGGGCCTCCTGGCGCCCAGGCCACATCCCGGCCACTCACTCGCACCTCCCCACCGGGGCTGGGTCCTGCCTTCCGCTGCCGGGCCAGCTGGGCCACGCGGTCTCCAGCAGGAAGGCCAGCGGTCTTCTTGTGTTCCTGACACTGAGGGGAAACTCACCGTTTCAAAGGGAACATCCAGTGGCATGGAGGACATTCACAGTGCTGTACAACCATCATCTCTACCCACTTCTGGAACCTTTTTGTCACCCCAAAAGGAAACTGTCCCCGTTAGCAGTCACTGGCCAGTCCTCCCTCCCCCTGGCAACCACTAGTCTACTTTCTGTCTGTGATTTACCTATTCCAGACATTTCACATGAATAGAATCATGGGATACCTGGCTCATTGTGCCTGGTCCTTTCACTGAACGTGCTGTTTTCATGGTTCGTCCACAGTCTGGTGTGAATCAGGGCACCCTTCCTTTTCATGGCTGAGTAGTATTCCACTGTAGGGATGGTCCATGTTGTGTTCATGGGTGCATCTGTCAGTGGGCATTTGGGTGTTTCCACCCCTTGGTGATTGTGTGAGTGATGCTGCTGTGAATGTGCGTGTACAAACAGTTGATTGAACATCTGCTTTCAGTTCTTTTGGGAATATACCTGGGGATGGAATTGCTTGGTTACAGGTACCTCTCTGCTTAAGCTCCTGAGGCCAGTGTTGTATTTTTAAAGGGGATTGGTGTGTATGAGTGGATCCTCGTCGGTTAAGGGCAGGATTGAAGAGAAGACGCAGGAGCCCCCTCTGCCTCATACCTGTTGGGAAGCCCACCTCAGTGGCTTCCTGCAGGCCCGTAGGTCACTGTCCTGCCCGGCTGAGACCTCGCCCACTCCAGGGAACGGAGAGCCTGATAGTGGGGACGGACGGCAGACGAGAAACATCTTGTCTTTTTTTTAAAGATTGGCACCTGAGTGGACAACTGTTGCCAGTCTTTTTTTTTCCTGCTTTCTCTCCCCAAATCCCCCCAGTACATAGTTGTATGTTCTAGTTGTGGGTCCTTCTAGTTGTGGCACGTGGGACGCTGCCTCAGTGAGGCCTGACGAGTGGTGCCATGTCTGCACCCAGGATCCAAACCAGCGAAACCCTGGGGCTGCCGAAGCAGAGCGTGTTAGCTTAACCCCTCGGCCGCGGCGCTGGCTCCAGCAGAAACACCTTGTTGTCGAGTAGGTGTCCTTTCCACGTTAGCTGGATTCTTGAGTCGAGACTGGCTGCACAGAGGTGGCGACCCTGCCCCTGTCCCGGCTGCAGATCCTCGCAGCAGTGCTGTCCAGAGGCACCTGTCTGGTTCAGGGTCTGAGGTGGATGTGAGCAGACACTGAGAGTGTTTCATTAATGGCGCGTTTGCAAAGACAGCGCTGCACGTGTGTGGTCTCACATGCCCTGTTCTTCTGGGAACAGAGGAGCTTTATGGTCAATTCAGGAAGAACACCGAGGCTATAGTGACACCAGTGACACTCAGATGGGATGACAGGGGTGAAGGGTGGCTAGGGAAGCAGTCGAGGGGGCGCCACCTCCGGCCCAGCCCTGAGTGTGGTGCCGTGCGGGGGCTGAGGGTGGAAGAACCCTGCCTGGTGGGAAAGAGCGCTCACAGGAAGGAGAGAGCAACGCCCAGGAAAGGCCCCTGGCCTTGGTCTCCAGGGCTCCTTCCCAATTCCGGGTGTCCATCCCTCTCCTGACCCTGCAGCGCCCCCAGTTCTAGGCCTGTTTCCTCAGCTGCCCATCTCTCCTCCGCAGGTGTAACAACCGCACCCAGTGCGTGGTGGTCGCCGGCTCCGACGCCTTTCCCGACCCCTGTCCGGGGACCTACAAGTACCTGGAGGTGCAGTACGACTGTGTCCCCTACAGTGAGTCATCTTGTTTCTCGTGCGCACTCGGGCCCTTCCCCTCCCAGAAGCCAGAGAGGAGGAAACACGACCCGCCACACACGCACACACACACGTATACACACACGCGCGTGCATGCACGTGGCCAGGCTGGGGCCAGGCCTGCCCCCTCCCTCACACATCCTCTTCCCCTGGTCCACCCTCACCGACTGTCCCCATCCACAGGGAGCGTGTTGCCCTGGCCTGCCCACCCCACGTCTTCACATGCCCCTGGCTCTGCACACACTTGAAGGCCGCCCCCTCGTCCTCTGCTCGGCCCACTTCCGTCTCCTCACCCCCCCCCCCCCCCCCCCCCCCCCCCCCCCCCGCTCTCTAGTCCCTCCGCCTCCCTCCTCTCCTCCCATCCATTCTGTCCCGCCCCTTCCATGCCCACCCTTCCCTCGCACTCACCCTCTGTCCTCCCTGAACGGCTTCTGTCCTTGTCCCCTCAGCCCTCACATGCCCCACTCGTGTCCCTTTAAGTCCTGGAAGCTGGACCCTATGCCTGTGGAGAGGCACCGCCCTCGCGGCTGGTGCACTGGCGTGAGGGCGAAGGCAGGGCACCCCGCAGAGTCCTCTCCTGGTGGTCTCCCGTGGCCATGAGAGCACTGAGGAGGGATCTGGGGAGCCAGAGCCCAGGGGAGCAGACACGGACAGGGGTCTCCTCCTTAGCCCCCGCCCCAGACATGCCCCCTCTCCCGCCCTGTCACTGCCTCTCTGCCCCGACGTGACATGACGGAGCAGCCTGGAGGGCGGCAGAGGGCAGTGGGGAGGGGGCCGTGCTGGGGGCTGCGCGGCGGGCAGGGCAGGTGACTCTCCTCCCTCCCCCCACCCAGCCGCCCCCACTTGATTTCTCCTCGCAGGTGACACCTCCGCGGGGAGAAGGACCGCCATGCGTGCCTCCGTAACCCTCTTCCTTTACCGCTCACCCTTTCCTTTCAGCGCCGAGGCTGCGGCTGCCGGGGGACGCCCGTCCGGTCCACGGAGCCCCCCACAGCACTGGGCGCGAGGGGCGGGTGTGGTGGGGCAGGCTGGGCTTGGCCAGCCCGGCCCTTGGACCTCCTGGCTCTGAAACTTGAGCAAATGACTTGATTTCTCTGGGCGGCTGCAGGAGGAGCGGGAGCCCCGGAGCTCCTGGTGCTCCCACTGAGCCCGGCCGTGGCAGTGCTGGCTGTTACCCCTAGGCAGAGGCCTCGTCCTCACCCAGCGCCCAGACCCGAGCCTGGTTCAGGATGTGCTCAGCAACGCCAGGTCCCCTTCCAGCTGGCCGGGCCTGTGTCACAGAGAGAACATGGGTGAAGCTCTTCTGGGCCCCGAGCCACAGGTGCAAGGGAAACAGTGCCCACTTCTGCCAGCCATGTGGCCTCCGCCGTGTTGCTTCACTCCACTGAGCCTCAGTTTCCCCATCTGTAGACAGGGAGCTGGAAAGATTGCTGTCAAAATGCCTAGCACGGCTCCTGGTCCCTAGTAAGCGCTGGGCTGGGTAGTCATTGCTTTTGTTGTGACTGCTTGTCGTGGTTCTTACCAGTTATCGTTATTGCTGTTGGTAGTCAAAAGTCAAACTAACAACAGGTGATGAACTGAACCCAGTTCCTCCTGAGGCAGGTGAGCTAAAGGGCAGGAAAACCCCCCTGGTCCAAGTGCAGTCCGAAGCAAGTGGACGCCGCGCAGGTAAAGGAGCAGGAGAAAGAGGCCCTGGGGAGGGCAGGGCCCAGAGACCTCCTGGAGTTGGCCGCCGAGTGTGGGCAGGGGCCTGGCTGGCCAGACCGAGGGCTCTGGGGATGGAGGGCAGGACAGCTCGGGGTGGGAGCCCCTGCGCCCTGAGGAGGCAGTGCTCACGCTCACACGCTGGATGTGTCTGGGGCTCAGCGGGTGTGTGCCCCGACTGGCAGCGTGGGGGGCTGGCTGGCTCCTCGTCCCAGGAGGGAGCTGGAGTTAGCAGGGTGACGGAAGCTAGGCCAGAGAACCGGGAACCGGGCACCCGTCCCCCACGTTCGTTCGCTGAGCACGTCCGTGTGCCAGGCCCTGGGTGCGGCGCTGGAAAGGGAGCCCGAGGCTGCCCCGCCGAACTCTGCTTGCCCCTCCAGAGGGGGCAGGAGGGCCAGGCTGGTCAGGTTCCTGAGGGGCCAGGGACGCCGAGCCTGGAGGGGAGCGGCCTGGGCAGCCATCCTGCCTTGGGCTTCAGAGGCTGGGGTGACCCCAGTGCTGGTGCGGGTGGGCACAGGGGTGTGTGGGAGGGGGCAGTGGGTGTGTGGGATTCCTCCTACACACGCACACCGGACAGGCCCAACTAACGCTGGATTTGCCTTGCAGCTGAGCAGTCTAACTGCCCCCTTCCTCCCCCAGGTGCCGCCCACCCACTGGGCAGCTGGCGGGAGCTCCCAGCTCCTGGGCCCCCAGGGGAGGGCTGGGCAGAGAAACTGAGCCTTGGGCTGGCCCCAGGGGAGCGTGGGAGCGTGTCTGTGGCCCCACCTGCTGTCCTGCCCCATCTGTGACGTCCCCCCACCCCAGCCTCTTCCCTCTCGGCCTGTCTCCCTCACCTGGCTCTCTGAGGCCCGGGGCTCTGCCTGTCTGCCTCTTGTCATTCTGTGTCCGACTCTGCCGCCCTCTCTCTGTTGGCTTTTTCTGGGTCGTGAGGGCTTGGGGGAGCCCAGCTGGAGCCGGGCAGGCGAGGCCAGGCAGAAGGGGAAGGAGTTCAGTGTGTTCTCGCAGCTGGGGGCGCCCAGGTCCCTGGAGGCACTGAACCCTCCCCTGGGCCCTGGTTCTAGCAGGAGGGCAGCAGGCAGGGCGGCAGGAGATCTGAGCGGCTCATCGGCCCTCCCTCCCTGGTGCCCCCTAACCAGAGCCTGCCTCCCAGCTGGGGCTCCCCCCGCCCCCGCTGCAGAGGGCGTCCCCTCCCATCTGAGGGCCCTGTCAGCCTGCCTGCCTGTACGCCCCCCACCCGGTGTCTCTCTCGGTCTCTGTCCTCCCACGTGTGTCCCCCTCCCTGTGTCTCCTGATATCCTCCCCAGAGGAAGGGACTTGGGGGCGGGGGCTGAGCTGATGCTACCTTCAGGGTTGGGGAACCAGGAGTGAGGAAAGAAAGGAAAAGGGGGCGTGTTGCCAGAAAAGAAACGAAAGCAATTTAATCTCTTTTTTTCTCTTTTTTCTTGCACATTTTTTTTCAATTTGTTTTCTCTCTCTCTTCCGATGCTTAAAGTAGAAGTGGAGCAGAAAGGTAAACGCACCTGTTACCAATGCTAACCCCTAACTCACACTTTGTTCCACCTGTGCCATACTTATGTGACCCGCCCTCCCCTCGGCCCCTTCTTCTCCCCCACCCCCAACTTGGTCCCGTCGCTCTCCCCCACCCCGGGTGTCCCTGCGGCGGGGCCAGCCCTGGCGCGGCCACGGGTGCCTCCCCCTGCACACCTGAGGAAGCTCCTCTGTGAGCGCGGGCAGGACCTTCTCTCTCTCGCTCTCTCTGTCTCTGTCTCTCCCTGTCCCTCCTTCCTAGTCCCTGGCCCTTGCGGGGGACTGGGCCTTCTCTCATACTTCTTTTGCCTCCTTCAGGAGAAGTGTGTAAGCCTCCAGGCGGGTGGGGAGGGAGGGGCCCCTGCCTGGCTCCGGGCTGAGCCATCTCTCTCCTCTCTTCTTCCTGCCCCAACTTTCCTAACATGTGTCTGGCTTGGGGAGGCGGGATGGAGGGGACACCTTTGTTTTCCTTTTGGGGAGCAGATTCCTCCTCTCTCTCGGGCTCCTGGTGGCTTAAGTTCCTTCTGGTTTGGCGTTTCCAAGGCCCAGAGCTGTTTTGGAGCACGGAGCACCAGTTTTCCTCACCCCCAACCCCCATTCTCGACCAGCGGGGGCCCAGCCCTGGGGAGGGGTGGAAGCTGTCCCCAGCCCTGGGAGGGCAGCCTGCCAAGCCGGGCGGGGGGCGGGCGGCGGGCCTCAGGGGGGAGCGCCGGGCGGGGGAGCGTGGGCTCTGGTTCGGAAACACTTGCAAAGCTGCAGTCAGGGTTCCTTCTGGGCTGTTCTGGTTAGAGGACCAGGGAGAGGGGCGGGGGAGGCACAGGCCGGGTCTGGGGACTTCCACGAGCACCGTAATTTCTTGCGGGTTTACCCTTCAGCTGGTGGGGGGGGAGTGCTGCAGTCGAAGGGCGTGGGGGGCGGGATGTTGGGGATGGTTGCTTCCTCCCCTGACTTCCTCCCCTGAAAGTTTCAGGAAATGCACAGCCCTGAGGCTGGTAGCAGTGGGGGAGGGCTGGGTAAGACATCCTTTCAGAATCGCTTTTGCCTTGAAATTACGGTGGTCTGTGGAGCATCCCCTTCGAGGGAGGTGGGGCGGGGTCCCTCCGAGCTGCTCCCCTCCCCCGTCCCCCATCTCAGAGAGGCCTGGGCAACCAGCCCCCAGCCCTGCCCCTCACCGCATCCTGCCACTCTCTCCCTCTCTCCTGGAGACTCTCCCACCCAGCACCAGACACTCTTCTTGCAGGCCCGGTGGTGGTGGTTTGGATACAGCAGCCCTGGATCTTTTCTCTTCAAGGGGGGGGGGGGGGAGAGGGGGGAGGAGGTGTTGGGAGCTTGGTGCTGGGGTGGGGTCCTTGCTGGCAAAGGCCCCAGGCAGACCCTTCCTCATCTTCTCCCCCTAACCCCGGGGGAACCTCTAACCACATTTTCCTCCTCCACACCCATCTGACCAGGTCAGGCTCTGAGACTTCCCACCGTCCCCCTCACCCACTCAAATACATCTGCTCAGGCCCCACAGAGCTGGCAGGGGGGCTCGGCTTGGGGAGAGGGGAGACCTGGGTACAGAGGAAAAGGGCAGAGGCCAGATGTGCTGGACAGAGGGTGCACGGACCCCTCAAGGCACTGGGGACTGGGAGATGGTCGAGCCCAGGGTCAAAGCCAGGATCCCTGTGGTTCCTGCCCATCTCTGGGCCCCAGGCTCCCCTCCACTTCCTAAAGCATGGCCTGTTCCTAGCTGCTTTGTGCCTGGGGACCCTTGGGCCAAGCTGTCCCTGATGCTGTAAAGGGAGGGCTGGATATCCCCCCACCTAAGCCTGCTGAAGAGTGAGGCTGGATGTGGGGGAGTGGAGAGTGGCTCCTGTCCAAGCCGCTCTTGCCACTGGGGCCGCCCCCTAAGCTGGCGGCAGGTCCCAGCCCTCCCTGTCCCCCTTGGGGTTGGCTGCTTTGGTGAGAGGCCAAGCAGGAGCAGAGAATTCACTGCAAACCTTCATCCTGGCCTGTCTGTGGGTCCTGCTAGCAGGGAGGTGAGAGGGAGGCCCCAACCATCCTGGATGGAGGGGTGCCTGGCCGTCACCACTCTGGGAGGAGGAGGGGAGCCTGGCCACACTGACTATGAGAGTCCAGACCCCCACTGGGTCAGTAAGGGGAGGCCAGGAGTAGGTGGCGCTGGGGCGTGACGGGGCAGGGTGGGCAGGCCAGCGGCGGCCAAGGAGATGCAGTTGAGGTTTTCCTCCTTTTCAGGGAATGGGGGGGTGGGGCGGGGCCCCCCACCTTTCTGACATCAGCGCTGCCTTGGTCCCTCCTCCCGAGCCGGGGATGGTCGCAGGTAAATCGGGGTCCGGGCCAGGGGAGGTGGGGGGCCTGTCTGGGGTGGGCTGGGTCTTTATCCTAGCACCTGGTTCCCTCCCTTGCCCCCTGAGCTGGACCTGGGACTGTCCCCCGAGGGACCCTCGGTCGGGCCTGGGCCTTGGAGTGAATTCTCTGCTCACCCCTCTCTCCTCCGCCAGCACTAACCCTTTCTTCCCAGGTGGTCTCCAGCGTGCCTCCCTTGGAGCCAGGACCTCGCCGAGCCCCCCCACACCTTGTCTCTCTTCCCTCCACGCAGCTCTCCTTACCCCTCCCTACTCTCCTGGGGAGCCCCCTCCCTCCCCATGTCCCCACCCCCCACTGCACCCTGTGCACCAGTGTCAGTGTCTGCTGCTGAACAGACCCCATGAGAGACCCTGCCGGCTGGGGGCAGGGTTGGGCGCCCTCTGGGAGGGGCTCAACTTTTCCGTAAAGCTTTCCTTGGCTACTGATTGCGTGGGTGCCAGGTGTGGGGGGCCACAGGCTGCATCAGAAACCTTGGGTGCCCCCCCCACCCTGGAATAGGAGAGTGCTCCTGACACCCTCAGTGGGTTCGGAAATGTCATTCTACCTTGCAATTTTTGCAGGAGGAAGAAAGTGGAGTTAAAAATAAAAAATCTGTCCTGGTGTGGTTGGTGAAGGATGGGACCCTCGACCCTAGCTCTTCCATTATGGGGTGGAGACGATGGCGAAGGGGCAGGGCGCTGAGTCCCTGGAACCTCAAAGCGCCAGCAGCTGCAGTGAGGAGATCTTCCGGCCCCTACAGAACTATCTGGGAGGGTTCTTGCCAAACCCCTTATCCCCAGCCTGTGGGGTCTCTAGCAGCCAGAGAAGGAAAGAGGGGTACCACCTTCCCCCACTAACCCTGTTCTTAATGGCCTCCAGGGTTGACATCTCCAGGGAGAGGGGCAGCTGGGCGGGGCGGGGGTCCCAGCCCAGAAACCCCCTTCCCATCACCAGCCCTACCAAGCAACCGTGACTGCAGCAGCAGGAGGGGACAGCCTGGCTCCCCCCAGCCACGTGACCAACTTATCTCTCTCCTCCCTCTCTCTCCCTCCTCCCTCTCTCTCCTCCCTCTCTCTCTCTCCTCCCTCGCCCCTGCTTGTCCTTCCCCCACATCCTCCCCACCCACCCGCCTGGCCCAGTCTTCGTGTGCCCAGGGACCCTACAGAAGGTGCTGGAGCCCACCTCGACGCACGAGTCAGAGCACCAGTCCGGCGCGTGGTGCAAGGACCCGTTGCAGGCGGGTGACCGCATCTACGTCATGCCCTGGATCCCCTACCGCACCGACACGCTCACCGAGTACGCCTCGTGGGAAGACTACGTGGCTGCGCGCCACACCACCACCTACCGCCTGCCCAACCGTGTGGATGGCACGGGCTTCGTGGTCTACGACGGTGCCGTCTTCTACAACAAGGAGCGCACGCGCAACATCGTCAAGTACGATCTGCGCACACGCATCAAGAGCGGGGAGACGGTCATCAACACGGCCAACTACCACGACACGTCGCCCTACCGCTGGGGGGGCAAGACCGACATCGACCTGGCTGTGGACGAGAACGGGCTGTGGGTCATCTACGCCACTGAGGGCAACAATGGGCGGCTGGTGGTGAGCCAGCTCAACCCCTACACGCTGCGCTTCGAGGGCACGTGGGAGACGGGCTACGACAAGCGCTCGGCGTCCAACGCCTTCATGGTGTGTGGGGTCCTCTACGTACTGCGCTCCGTGTACGTGGACGACGACAGTGAGGCGGCCGGCAACCGCGTGGACTACGCCTTCAACACCAATGCCAACCGCGAGGAGCCAGTCAGCCTGGCCTTCCCCAACCCCTACCAGTTTGTGTCCTCCGTGGACTACAACCCCCGCGACAACCAGCTCTACGTCTGGAACAATTACTTCGTGGTGCGCTACAGCCTGGAGTTCGGGCCGCCCGACCCCAGTGCTGGTGAGCACCACGCCCCTCCTCCTTGGGCCCAGGACGGGCGTGCTGCGTGAGCAGTTAGGGATCTGGAGGTCAGGGTCGCACAGCCATGACAGGTGGCTCTAGGACCCTCACGGTTGTGGCCTCGTAGGATCCTCCCAGTCTGTGAGATGGTGATGGTCCCTGCCCCATTTTACAGCAGAGGGAACTGAAGCACCCACGGGTGACGGGTTTGCTTCCTTCTTTTGAGGATTTGGACCCAGAACTCTGGGCTCTGAACAACTGAGCTGCACTGCCTGTTCCAGGGGCCTGTGTGCTTTTAGCCCTGGCCCTTGTCAGCTCTTGTCATCCCAAATCTTGGGTGGAAGCCCGATACGGCTAAAATAGAAAGAAGCCGAGCTGCCGATGGGCATGAGGTCAGCCTCCACAGTTTGTTCCCCTCAGCTGCGCTAAGCCGGCTCTGAGCAGCCCCAGGGCTCCCCAAGCTAGTCCAGCCTCATTTGTGAGAGGGGCAGCGGAGGCCCCCAAAGGGAAGGGCCGCGGCCAAGTTACAGAGAGCAGAGTGAGAGCAGGAGATTGGAAGGGGGCTCTGTCCGGCAGCCCCAGACCACACCTTCCTGGCCTGTCCTCTTGGGGTGCCCTCTCAGATCTCTGGGTGCACATAGGTGAATTTTTCCCGTCTTTTGATGTGTTAGAGGGAACTGTGGGTGTGAGGGACCTCTGTGGGCGGAGAGGCTGGGGGAGATGTGCTGCCAGACCCAGTGGGGACCAGGACCCCTTCCCATTTCACGATGCGAGGAAGATGCTAGGATGCCAGGGACCCTGTGCGTGGCCAGGCTGTGGCAGGGCCTTGAGCACGGCGGTGACGCTGTCTTGTATCCCCTTTCCCTTCTAGGCCCAGCCACTTCTCCCCCGCTCAGCACGACCACCACAGCCCGGCCCACACCCCTCACCAGCACGGCTTCACCTGCAGCCACCACCCCACTTCGCCGGGCACCCCTCACCACGCACCCCGTGGGTGCCATCAACCAACTGGGACCCGACTTGCCTCTGGCCACAGCTCCAGCCCCCAGCACCCGGCGGCCCCCGGCCCCCAACCTGCACGTGTCCCCAGAGCTCTTCTGTGAACCTCGAGAGGTGCGGCGGGTCCAGTGGCCGGCCACCCAGCAGGGCATGCTGGTGGAGAGGCCCTGCCCCAAGGGGACTCGAGGTGAGTGCAGAGGCTATGGCTGGCTGGGGGAGCGGCCACTGCTTGTCTGGCCAGGGAAGGGACTACTCAGGTTAGCGTAGATGTACTTTCCTGTCCGTCTCCCTCACCAGAGCATAGGCTTTGGGCAGGGGTCACGTCTGACCTCTGCAGCTGTGTCCCCAGAGCCCAGCACAGCTCCTACATCAGTTAGTGCCCCCTGCCCCATCCCCTGTCCCCTCCTGCGATAAGGAGTGCCTGCTGCACGCAAAGTGCTGGGCAGACCCTGCAGGGCACCTGCAGTAGGTGACATGGGTCCTGGCCTCAGGCTGAGTTGGAACAGCCCTAGGAACAGGACAGAGAGCAGCTGAAGTGCCATGGCGGGAGGTGGGAGGGGGACCAGGACCCCATCTCCAGGGATCCAAGGGGAAGGTCAGAAGAGGCTTCATGGAGAGTGAGGGCTTCCAGGATGGCCTTTGCTAGAAGGATTTAATTCTGATAGGCAAAGGTGGAAGGGAGCCGAGAGGGAGGGCTTACGGGGAGTGAAGGGTGGCTTACGTCACCTCCGAGTGACACCTCTCTTGACTGTCTGGCCCCCTCATGTCTGGTCTTGCGTGTTCCCCTCACCTCTCTCCTCACCCACTCATCCCCGACTCCGTCATCAACTTTCTCCCTGCTTCGGCCTGTCCGTCTCTCCCTCCCTGTGGCTCCCTTCTCTGTTTCTGTCTGTCTGTCCCTGCAGGAATTGCCTCCTTCCAGTGTCTACCAGCTCTGGGGCTCTGGAACCCCCGGGGCCCTGACCTCAGCAACTGCACCTCCCCCTGGGTCAACCAGGTGGCCCAGAAGGTACCTGCAGCCGCCACCCCTCCCAGACAGGCACATGAGCTTGGGCCCCGGGCGGCCGGGCGCAGGGCACGGCAGGGGCAGTGGAGCAACTGGGGCAACAGACAGGCCGGCAGGTCTGGGAGCCAGGACTGTGGGGTCCCCTCCCTGGCCTACAGAGGGAGCAGGGAAGATGGGGAGGGGAGGGCAGCAGAGAGAGGGCCGAGGGGGCCAAGCAGGCCAGGCATGTGTACAAGGAACGTGGGGAAGCAAGACAGGCTCTGACGGAGTGGGGGCCCACTCCCGCCTCATGCAGATCAAGAGCGGGGAGAATGCGGCCAACATTGCCAGCGAGCTGGCCCGCCACACGCGGGGCTCCATCTACGCGGGGGACGTGTCCTCCTCCGTGAAGCTCATGGAGCAGTTGCTGGACATTCTGGATGCCCAGCTGCAGGCCCTGCGGCCCATCGAACGCGAGTCGGCTGGCAAGAACTACAACAAGGTGGGGTAGGGCCAGCGGGGTGGCACCTTGCCCTGGGGGCTCAGGAGTGTCTGGCCTGCTACCTTTGAGCTGGGCTGCACCCCACAGTGGTCAGAGGGAGGAAGGACGGACCCCAAGCCTGCCCTGGATGGTCCTGGGAGCTGGGGAGCCTTAGAAACAGCTCTTCTCATGGCCCAGCCCCGGATCGGTGCAGATGCAGAGGAGCAAGCGCCCCAGGGCCCAGGCGCAACTGTGGAGGTGACGGCAGTGGGCCAGGCCGGGCCTCATGGCCTCTGTCTCTTTCTCTAGATGCACAAGCGGGAGAGAACCTGCAAGGACTACATCAAGGTGAGGCCCCGAGGCTCCTGCCGGCTGAGGGGGTGGGCCGACCCCTGGCGGCACTGGGATGGCGGGTGAGAGGAGGGGACACGGAGCCCAGCCCGAGGACCTGGAGGATGTGGGGGCCTTATGGCACCGCCCCCCACCCACGCAGGCTGTGGTGGAGACAGTGGACAACCTGCTACGGCCAGAGGCTCTCGAGTCCTGGAAGGACATGAACGCCACGGAGCAGGTGCACACAGCCACCATGCTCCTGGATGTCCTAGAGGAGGGCGCCTTCCTGCTGGCCGACAACGTCAGGGAGCCCGCCCGCTTCCTGGCCGCCAAGCAGAATGTGGGTGAGTGCTGCAATCACCCTGGCGCAAGTCCGGGTGCAAATCCTGAACCCGAAGATGTCCTGACACCCTGGCCCTCAACTTCAAGCCTCTTGCTGCAGCCCAGGCCCCCGGACCAGGTACAGACCCCAACCACATGTGCCCTGCCATCCCCTGTCTCCACAGTCCTGGAGGTCACAGTCCTCAACACAGAGGGCCAAGTGCAGGAGCTGGTGTTCCCCCAGGAGTACCCAAGCGAGAACTCCATCCAGCTGTCGGCCAACACCATCAAGCAGAACAGCCGAAACGGTCAGTGCCTGGCGCGTGCTAGCCTCCCCGCCTGCTCACAGAGCAGGGCTGTTCTCCACTTGCCTCGGGCTGAAGAATCTGAGAAAAGGTTGGGACCCATAACAACACAGAGATGTCTCCCACTCAAGCTAGTGTGACATTTTAGCAGATTCATGGGGTTCCTCCAAGGATCTATAGCATCTAAGACACATTGCTGTCTGCAGGCCTCTCTCCTGGGCAGTAGCAGTTGATCTTCATAGCTCAGGGAGGATTGTCCTGTTTGAGACTAAGGTTCAGAGAGGTTAGGGATTTGCTCGAGGTTACACAGCAAGTGAGAGGTGGGCAGAGGACCCAGCCCTGTGTGTCCTGGCTCACTGCCCTGCCATTTGGAATTGAGCAGTAGTGCCGTGGAAGGGCTCCCTGAGCCCCGCTCACCTGGGCCACGGCCTGGCTTCGGAGGGCCCAGGGGCTGAGGGGTGACGGCACATACCACTGTGCCTGTCCTCCCCAGGGGTGGTCAAGGTCGTCTTCATTCTCTACAACAACCTGGGCCTCTTCCTGTCCACTGAGAATGCCACGGTGAAGCTGGCGGGTGACGCGGGCGCGGGCAGCCCAGGGGGTGCCTCCCTGGTGGTGAACTCGCAGGTCATTGCAGCATCCATCAACAAGGAGTCCAGCCGCGTCTTCCTCATGGACCCTGTCATCTTCACCGTGGCCCACCTGGAGGTGAGCCGAGGGAGTCCTCCTCCCTCCTGGGGGTCCAGCATCCTCCGTGTTCCCAGGCTGCATTCCCCCCACTGTGTGTCCTCCCACCGTGGGAGCAAGTTACCACCCTTCCTGGGGCACCAGCCTGCCAACCCCCACCTCAGCAGCTTGGGCTATCTGTCCCCAGATATCTCTGACTGTCATTGGAGCCTGAAGCCCCAGGCACTTCTCTCTCACTTGTCGCTATCCCTGTAGCTGGGTGTGGGGGCTAGAACGGGACTCCCTGGATCTGACCCACTGGCCACCATCACACAACAGGCCAAGAACCACTTCAATGCTAACTGCTCCTTCTGGAACTACTCGGAGCGTTCCATGCTGGGCTACTGGTCGACCCAGGGTTGCCGCCTGGTGGAGTCCAACAAGACCCATACCACGTGTGCCTGCAGCCACCTCACCAACTTTGCCGTGCTCATGGCTCACCGCGAGATCGTAAGCTGGCCGGCGCTCCGCTCTCTGGGCGGGCCTGCGTGCTGGCCCGGCTTTGCATGGCAGCCGAGAGCGTGATGCATGGGCGGTGCCAGGGAGCCAGCTTCATGGGCATGGGGGGGCCACCAATCTTGCCCGGGGCATGAGGCCATATATCTGGTTCTCCCTGGTCATGGTCCCACCTTCTCCCAAGGCACTCTAGAGAAGCAAGTTGGTGTCACCTTTGTCAACTCTCCACAAGCCTTCCAGAGCATGAGGAAGTGAGCGCGCCACCTGCAGTGGGGTGGGGGGCCGGCAGATTGGCCGGGGGGAGCGGGCAGAAGGCCGGATGAGCCATATCACGGAGCTCATGGCTCATGGCCTTGTCCACAGCCAGCACCTGGCTGAGCCCAGGGTGAGCCTGGCTCTGCACGAGGCCAGAGGCGCTGAGCACACCCCCTGCTCCTGTCCCCCAGTACCAGGGCCGCATCAATGAGCTGCTGCTGTCGGTCATCACCTGGGTGGGCATCGTCATCTCCCTGGTCTGCCTAGCCATCTGTATCTCCACCTTCTGCTTCCTGCGGGGGCTACAGACGGACCGCAACACCATCCACAAGAACCTATGCATCAACCTCTTCCTGGCCGAGCTGCTCTTCCTGGTCGGGATAGACAAGACTCAGTATGAGGTGGGCTGTGGCGAGGGCGGGGGGCCATGGGAGGGGCCCCCAGCAGGGCAGCCCCTCACCTGTGGCGCCCGCCCGGCCCGCCCGCAGGTTGCCTGCCCCATCTTCGCTGGCTTGCTGCACTACTTCTTCCTGGCCGCCTTCTCCTGGCTCTGCCTGGAGGGCGTGCACCTCTACTTGCTGCTGGTGGAGGTGTTCGAGAGCGAGTACTCCCGCACCAAGTACTACTACCTGGGCGGCTACTGCTTCCCGGCCCTGGTGGTGGGCATCGCGGCCGCCATCGACTACCGCAGCTATGGCACCGAGAAGGCGTGAGTCTCCCTCCTCCTGCTTGCCTCCTGCTCAGCAGCACCCCTAGACCGGGACCCTTGGGGCACTGGGCTCCCTCCTCCGGAGCCCCGAGGCCTCAACCCCAGAGTCCCTGGGTGCCTGGGGCTGGAGGGAAGACCCGCCGCCCCCGTCTACCCCGGCCCACTTCCTTTACAGCTGCTGGCTCCGAGTGGACAATTACTTCATCTGGAGCTTCATCGGGCCCGTCTCCTTCGTTATCGTGGTAAGTGGGAAGGTGGTATGCCCACAGTACTCCGCCTGTCCTTCATCCCGGTTAGCCTTGACCCTAGACCCCCATTCTTCCCGAGCCCTTGAACCCCGTGGGTCTGCAGAGCTCCACACTGAGGCGTCTATCCAGGAGCTGGGATTTGAGCCCCTGCTCTGTGTGGGGCCGGTGCCCTGTCCTCCCAGCAGGGGGAGCCACACTACCAGCCGGTTAGACCAGGGGCTAGCACCTGGGGGCAGGTACCCCAGCAGAGGTGGCCCTGAAGAAGAGGGGTTGAAGCTGAGACTTGGCCGGGAGCTCGCACTGAGAGGTGGAGGGACCCTGGCCCAGCGCCTCCCCTCGTCCCTTCAGGTGAACCTGGTGTTCCTCATGGTGACCCTGCACAAGATGATCCGGAGCTCGTCCGTGCTCAAGCCTGACTCCAGCCGCCTTGACAACATTAAGTGAGCGCCCCCTCCCCACACACCTGTCCCCGAGTCGCCCACACCAGCCCGGCCTCTCCTAGGGTTTCCTAAAACGTGGGGCTCGCACCTCTTGGGTCACACTATGTGATTTTTAAGGACAAAGACAGTGTTTTATTGTGCTTGTTATGTATCTCCTTAACAAGTATTAGAAAACAGGGCATTAGCACATCCAACCTGTGCTTTAGAGGACATAAGTGCTTAGAGCAAGGCTTGAGTTCCAGAGGTGAGTCCATCATGGGCAACTTAAAGAGAAACAGGCAGCAAAAGATAGTTTAAGGGTGGAAACATGGCCAAAAAGATGAAGGAAGCTGGGAACGACTCACCACTCTGAAAGCCCCGAACCCCGACCTCTGCCTGCCCCTCGGCCCAGGCTGGGCAGAAGTGCAGCCCGGCAGCCATCCCCCCGAGGCCTCCTCTCCCCAGGTGGGTCTGCAGCCACGTGCAGGCCCGCCCGAAGAGGGCCGCAGCAGGGCCGTGGGGAGGCGTCTCAGCTGGCAGGGGCCTTGACGTCCCTATCCTTCCCCCAGATCCTGGGCCCTAGGGGCCATCGCGCTGCTCTTCCTGCTGGGCCTCACCTGGGCCTTTGGCCTCCTCTTCATCAACAAGGAGTCGGTGGTCATGGCCTACCTCTTCACCACCTTCAACGCCTTCCAGGGCGTCTTCATCTTTGTCTTTCACTGCGCCTTACAGAAGAAGGTGAGGCGCTGAGGCGCGTGGGGTGGGGCCTTTGTCTGCTGTGAGGGGGGTGTGGCTCGGGCTCAGGGAGGATTCCGCCAGGGGCAAAGAGGGTTCTGGAAAAGAAAAGGACACAGCGGCCTGAGGCAGAAGAAAGGAAGGACTGGCTAGCAGGGAGAGCACAGGGCAGGGTGTGGTGGCGGCCCTCCAGGAGGCAGAGGACTCTGAGCACCACCCACACGGCACGCTTCCCCTTGAATAAGTCATGGGATGAACTCTGAGCTTCGTGGTGACAGAAAGTTTCCTTTTTAAATAAAATATGTTAAAATCTGAGTCTTAAAAAAAATAAAGGAAGGAGATAAGCAGAGGGCTGTGGAGAGGGCACACAGGCGGGCGGCTCAGGACTGCAGCAGGGTAGTCTGGGCACACTTTGTCCTGAGGCAGTGGGGGCTGGTCAGAGCCTTGTTGGTCTGGGGGCAGTGAGGTGGGTAAGGCTAAGGTGGGGAGTGAAGGAGGCAGCGATCACAAGAGTCCCGGCTGCAAGCCTGACTGCATCCCTGTTCTACTCACAGCTGTCCTCTGGCCCCCATCAGACACCCAGGGACAGTGACATCCTTACATGGCCCCCAGGACACACAGTCAAAGGCAGCATCCTTGCACAGCCCCACCTCACACAGAGTGACAGCGACATACTTTCAGGAGCCCCCAGGCCCCCTCCACTCCTCTCCTCCGTCCTCCCGCCGCGTTCTCCTCTGCTCTTTCCGACACCTGACATGGACCCTCCTTAGGATGTGTGTCCTGCCTCTCCCCAACGGTAGCAGGGCCCACTGCCTTATTTCTTTCAGGTCTTTGCTGAACTGTCTTCTCAGTGAGGCCTCCCCTGATCTATTTGAAATCACAACTCTCCCCACCCCGACAGCACAGCCTAACCCCTTTCTTGGCCCTAGTTCTCTTCGCAGCGCCTGACGCCATCAGACGTCCACATCACGTACTGATGTTGCGTCTGTGTTATGTGTCTGTCCACAGCAGGGCTTCACGTCTGAATTGTCTGGGCTCCCCTGGGGCCTCAGCCACGACTGGCACATGGAGGATGCTCAGCAAAGCTCTGTTGAGAGGATGGATGGGTGGGTGGGAAACTCGGCAGGGGTGGAGAAGGAAGGATGGGAGCCAGGACGCAGTAAGGCTCCTGACGTCAGAGGTGGGCGCCCGCTGCCAACTGTCTGTCCTCGTCCCCAGGTGCACAAGGAGTACAGCAAGTGCCTGCGGCACTCCTACTGCTGCATCCGCTCCCCACCGGGGGGCGCGCACGGCTCGCTCAAGACCTCAGCCATGCGGAGCAACACCCGCTACTACACGGGGACCCAGGTATCCGGCCTGGGGCCAGGGCACCAGGTAGGGCTCCCTGGGGCTGAGTGTTGGACCCAAGAGCTCAAGAAGCGGGGCAGCACTGGGACCAGGTCCCTGGTGGTTCCCCCAGGTGAGTGGTCTCAGAGAGGTCCTGGAGGGTGGGCGGCAAGGCCCCCTCACTTCTGGGCTGTGTCCCCAGAGCCGAATCCGGAGGATGTGGAATGACACCGTGAGGAAACAGACGGAGTCCTCCTTCATGGCAGGAGACATCAACAGCACCCCCACCCTGAACCGAGGTGAGGCGGCGTCCCTCCCCTCTGCCTTCAGGCCCTCGAGACTCCCAGGCCCATGTCTCTCGGCTGCCTTGTGACCTCTGACCTCCTGGGCAGGTACCATGGGGAACCACCTGCTGACCAATCCCGTGCTGCAGCCCCGTGGGGGCACCAGCCCCTACAACACCCTCATTGCCGAGTCGGTGGGCTTCAATCCCTCCTCGCCCCCAGTCTTCAACTCCCCAGGTGAGAACTCTGGAGCTGGGAGAGGGCGATAGCCCAGGTTGGGGAGCAGGGGGCTGCGTCCCGAGGGGTCTGAACTCGGTGTTCCAAGCCCACTCTCACCTTCTCTCTTTTTCCTCCTGGCCGGCACCTGCAGGGAGCTACCGGGAACCCAGTAAGTAGGACTCTTTCTGGTGACATTTCCGAGACCGGGAGGGGAAAGCCACAGTGGGCCCTCAGATGGCCTCACTTAGGGAAGAGAACTGAGTGCCCCCCACTGTCTCTGGCCTGGCAGCTGATGGAGGGTGTGTGTTTGGGCCTCAGGTGGGGAATGCAGGGGCTAAGGGTCCAAGCACAGGAAAGGGACCTGGTCGCCCAGGGTTCCTCACACAGCTGAGACTGTACCCCAGCTGGGAGGGGACTCTGGGGGAACTGGTCCCCACACCCGCTTCCACTAACTTGCTGCTGAGCTGGTGTCCCCACTGCCAGTGAGGAGCCCCCAGTCCCTGGGGTCAGGGGTGAGCCCCCAGAAAGCGAGGGGAAAGCAGCCCCCCTCCTCGCATCGGTGGGGCTCGCTGCCCGGCGCCTCTGAGCAACCCATTCGGCCTGCAGAGCACCCCCTGGGCGGCCGGGAAGCCTGCGGCATGGACACACTGCCACTCAACGGTAACTTCAACAACAGCTACTCCTTGCGAAGCGGGGATTTCCCTCCAGGGGACGGGGCCCCCGAGCCGCCCCGAGGCCGGAATCTGGCTGACGCTGCTGCCTTCGAGAAGATGATCATCTCGGAGCTGGTGCACAACAACCTGCGTGGCAGCGGCAGCGGCGCCAAGGGCCCTCCGCCACCTGAGCCCCCTGTGCCGCCAGCGCCGGGGGGCAGTGGCGAGGAAGAGGCGGGTGGGCCCGGGGGTGCTGACCGGGCAGAGATCGAACTTCTCTACAAAGCCCTGGAGGAGCCGCTGCTGCTGCCCCGGGCCCAGTCGGTGCTGTACCAGAGCGATCTGGATGAGTCAGAGAGCTGCACGGCGGAGGATGGGGCCACCAGCCGGCCCCTCTCCTCCCCTCCGGGCCGGGACTCCCTCTATGCCAGCGGGGCCAACCTGCGGGACTCGCCCTCCTACCCGGACAGCAGCCCCGAAGGGCCCAGTGAGGCCCTGCCCCCACCCCCACCTGCGCCCCCTGGCCCCCCTGAAATCTACTACACCTCGCGCCCACCAGCCCTGGTGGCCCGGAACCCCCTGCAGGGCTACTATCAGGTGCGGCGGCCCAGCCACGAGGGTTACCTGGCGGCCCCAGGTCTCGAGGGGCCAGGACCCGATGGGGATGGGCAGATGCAGCTGGTCACCAGTCTCTGAGGGACCTCACGGACCAGGGGCTGGTGGCCCAGGCCAGGGAGGGAACCCTGGGCCGGGCTCTGGTGGGAGAGGGAGACTGATGGAGGCAGTGGCTGGTGGGCCACTCTCTCCAGGCGCCCCTCAGCCGTGGGCCCTCCAGGCCCCTCGGGGACTCTGCCATGGGGGCCTGAGGTGCAAGGTTCACAGACAGGGTTTCCCACCAGCCATGCGCACCAGCTTGATTTGGGGGAAGTAGAGTGAGGAGGAGCCAAGAGGTCCCCAGGGGAGTGAGGAAGGAGAAATTGGAAGGGTGCAGCCCACTCTTAACTCCCCCTTCCCCCTACTCTTCCTACCCCCTGGAGGGAAATGAGGGCTTTGGTTTCCCTGGGCCAAAGGCCCTGCTGGATGGAACCTGTCAGCTGCTCCTCTCTGTAGCCAGAAATGCTGCCAGCTGCACCCAGAGGGAGCAGTGGGAGCAGAAGGACAGATGGACAGGTTCCTCCTGCACTATAGCTCCCTGCTCTCTGGAGACTGTGGCCTCTGGCCTGGCAGAAAGCCCCAGGGTGAGCAGAATGGGCAGTTGTGGCTGGTGGTTTAAAGGTGGAACATTCTCTGAAGCTCCTTTCTTCTGCTCTTTGCCCTGCCTCCCCAGCAAGCCTGCCCCCTCAGCCCTCAAGTGCACCCAATGACCCCCTCCCTTGGGGTGACTCCTGATGAAGCACAACTCCCCGCAGGGCCCCCAGCCCACAGGGGTGGCCATATCTGGGCAGTTCCCAGTCCTGTGGGCTCGGCTATCTGGGGAGCAGATTTTGGGTCTGGATCTCCCTGGGGAGTGGGTCCTGGGCTTGGATCTTTCCCTAGGGGGCCCTCTTACCCCTTCCTCTCTCCTCCTCCTCCTCCTCCTCCCCCATTGCTGTAAATATTTCAACGAAATGGAAAAGAAAAAAAAAAGACAAAAAAAAAAAAAGAAAATCTCATCACTTGAAGCCACCGGGAGCCTGCGGCCCAGCCAGCCCGGGCTTTCTCCGGAGCAGAGCGGCGCCGCCGGGCCTGGCAGCCAGGACTTCTCCGTGTACATGTGCATCCCCAGCCGGGGTGGGCGGGCCGCCAGAGCAGCTTTTTACAATCCAGAGACGGAAAACAAAATCTAGAAGCAACAGCGAAACAAAGAAAGAACCCGTTTCCTTCCCGGCACCCGTCTGTCGCCTCCTGCTCCTGGCATCAGTGAGCCCTCCTGGGGCGTGTACCTCACTGCCTGCCCCAGGACCGGGACCTGTCCCCGTCCCCTCCCCACTGGCCCGGGGGAGGCACCCTCACACCCAAAGATGCTTTTGCCAAGATGGCTGTGCTGTCCCTTTGAGTTCCTGCTTCTTGTATATTGCTCCTGGGGACTCTGGGCTAGGGATGAAGGGGCTGGTTTTCCACCTAGAGACGTTGATGGGGGAGGAGGATGAGGGGGGCAGGGTTCAATGGTGGTGGGTATGACTGAGGAGAGGGGCTGGGAGTGGTGAGATGGTCTTCTCTTGGGGCAGGAGAGCAAAGGTGAGAGACCACCTTCCCCACCCTACACCCTCCCACAAGGGAGGCAAAGCCAGATACAGGCCTGCAGTCAAGACACCCACGTTCTGGGGGCTCCGCCCCAAACCTGCAGACCCTGGAGGCTCCAGGCTTGGGCAGTCTCCTGAGCACCTCCCCTGGGCCTCCCCACCCTCTCAGCCTGGCCTTCCCAGTACCCCCAGCTCTTTGGAGGTAGCACAGTCCCATTGCCACACTAGCCCCGCCTGTCATTGCCATTTCCCAGGGCTGGGTCTGAGCCCTCCTTGTCTCTTCCGCTCTTTCCTCTTTTCTCACAAGTGCCATGAGTTTCCAAACATCTTCGGGTCTCAAGTCTGCTGCTGCCATGAACTTCTTTGGGTTAAGGGAGAGGGGCTCTAGGGAGGAACTGGGGGAAAGGTAGGTGGCTGGAGGGACCCTTTTTGCTGCTAGAAAGCCCCTCCCTTCTCCTGGGGAGCTGGGGCTGGTTTGTCCCCATCAGTTAGGGGAGAAGGGGTCAGACCAAAGATGGTGGTTTGTCCTGCATAGGGGGACAGGTGTGTGGAGAAGGCAGGGTTGGGTTCCATCTCTGGTTTTTTCTGGTAGGAAGGTTTAACTCTTTCACCAGAAGACCACAGGTGAGTCAGGACAGGAATGAGAAGTAAGCATGGGGACGGTCTTGCCCAGGCGGCTCTGTGAGGAAAGCAGGAGACAGCTCCGTGTGCTTCCTAGGCTTCGCTAGGCCAGAAGCTCCACTGTGGGGAGGGGCGGCCGGCAGGAGATGAGAGGAGTTGGCCTGACCCAGGCAGGAGCCCAGCTAGAGCCGGAGGAGGCTGCCTCTGACACCAGCGAGAGGGCTGGCAGAAAGGGTTTGGGGGGGAGGAGTGGGAGAGTTCCCAAGGGACTGGAGGCATGCATGGAGCCCTGCTCCCTCTCCCCTGCCCAGCTCTCCTTTGATCTCTCCAGACCTGACAATCAAGGGGAGAGAGGGTCCCTTGGTTCCCATTCCAGCCGGAATCACTAAGGTGGATTCCCAGGCCTCAGAGCTGCGTGGCAGGGTCACCTGGTGGGGCTGGACACCACTGCAGTCCCACACAAAGCCACCTTAAGAGCCCAGGTGTTCCCCACCCCAACCAGACCTGGTGCCTTGACACCCCCAACCCAGCTGGGCCGGTATAGAGAAGGAAGGGTCTTGGTTTCCTCTCCTGTTCCCTTCCTTGGGCTCCTGAATTCATTTGCTTTTAAACCTGGTTAGTTCTTTTTCTCTGGGTTTGGTTTTGGTTTTGGTTTTGGTTTCCCTGGCCCTCCTTTCTCTCTGTGTCTCCACCTCCTTCCCTGTGTCTTCCTCGCCGTCTCTGTGTTCCTCTTCTCTCACCCTCGATTTCTCTGTCCATTCGGGCCTCCCCGCCCCCACTCCCCCAGTCCCTCCTTGGTCTCCTTTTCGATATGCCAAACCAATTTTGGGTCGAGTGCATTTAACGAGAACAAAACAAAAGGCTCATAACAACAAGAACGTTTCAGAAAAAAAAAAGTTTAAAAAAATTGTTGAGTCAAAAAAATCAAACAATAAAGAAATTAAGATTTCTTGGAATGACGAGTGGTGTGACTCATTTTGGGTGAGGCACGGGTGAGTGGACCCGTGCAGGGCACCCCGAGCTCTGGCATGGAGAGGTACCTGCACCCAAGTGAAGAGAAGCTGCAGCAGAGCCTGGCGAGTCACAGGTCACTAATGGTTCGGGGACTCTGAGGTTCCTGGGCCTAGCTGAGCAATTCAGGGGCACTCTCTCTGCGAATCCACAGACACTAGCGTGGAAGTTATCAGAGCTCCCATTTACAGACGGGCAAACTGAGGCTTACAGCGCCTGGATGCACACCCAGGCCCCCCGGGCCCAGGCCACTGTGCCATGTTGGGTCTCAGAAGCCCTGCTTGGCCCGGACACCTGTCCGCAGGCTGGACTAGAGCAGAGCACAGGAGCTTCCCACCCGGCTGGTCTGATTCTAACCGCCTTTCCTCGACTCCCGCGGGCTGCTGGAATGGTACGTTTTCAAACACGACAACACAGTGGAACTGCATCACGTGGACTTCACATTCTCAGCTCTAACTGCCCCTGTTCACAACGCACAATGGCAACTCATGGGGCAGGCACCTCTCCCGAGCCCTCTGCGTTCAACACCTGTGTCCAGGAGGCCACCCTCCCATTTATCCTCCCACCTCCCCAGTGACTCCTTCCCAGTCCCTGGTAGGCTCCTTCTCATCTGACCCCTGCATGTCGGTGGGCCCAGGGGCCCAGCCTTGGACCTTTTCCCTCCCTGCTCTCACTCCCTGAGATCTCGTGCCATCTGGTGGTTTTAAATACTGTCTATCCGCTGACGACTCCCAAACAGAGAGCTTCACCCCGAACTTCTACCTCGGGCTCCAGGTCCATACACACCCAACGACCTCCTCCTCCACATGCCCTGGGTGTCTGTGTCTGGTAGGACCTCAAACCTAACCCATCCTAAACGCTGCTCCTGACCCCCCACCCAGCTCCTCCCACCGGCCTCCCCACTGAGTCCATGCCATGCCGAGACTCCTCCCCTTGTTTCATCCCTCCTCTAACCTGGAGCAAACTCAGTGGTGGCTCTAACTTCACAACATCCAGAATTAACTAGTTCTCACCACCTTGGTTCAAGCCACCAGTCTCTCACCAGGACTGCTGCAATAGTCCCCTAACTAACTCCCTTGTCCCTTCTCAGGCTTTTCTCAACACAGAAACCAGAGTGATCTTGGTGAGCATATTTTGTGCCTCTTCAGCTCAAAACTCTCCAACAGCCTCCTCTCTTGCCCCGATGAAAGACCAAGGTCAGCACAAGGGTCCACAAGGCCCTACAGCATCAGATCTCATCCCCAAAGCTCTCCTCCTTCCCTCCACTCCAGCCACACTAGGCTCCTCACTGTCCATAAACATGTAGACCCCTCCTGCCTGCCTCAGGGCCTTTGCACTGGCTGTTCCACAGGGCTCCTTATTCTCCTGCAGGGCTTCTGAAAATCAGAGCCTCTCAGCAGGCCTTCCCCCCTGCCCCACTGAAACTGCAGTGGGCCACTCCAGAACTTCCTGCCCCCTGACCCCTCTTGCTTTGTTTGTCTCCCACAGTACTCCCATCTCACAAACCATCTTTTTTCTACTGTCTGCCCCCACCACTAGAAGGTAATGTAGATGGTCTGTTTGTTCACTGCTGTTCCCCACTGTCTAGCACAGCGTTTGGCACACAGCAGCTGATCATAAATATTTGTTAAAGGATGGAGAGT
Source organism: Equus asinus (assembly GCF_041296235.1). Classification (NCBI taxonomy): domain Eukaryota; kingdom Metazoa; phylum Chordata; class Mammalia; order Perissodactyla; family Equidae; genus Equus; species Equus asinus. The sequence continues at coordinate 27,168,560 of NC_091809.1, read as the reverse complement.
TGAATTGAGCCTGAGATGAGAGCTGAGAATGCTGGCAGTTGTGATTCGGTTGTTCCCTCAGCTGGTCTCAGTCCCCACGGTCTCTCACTGTGTGATGCTAAGGCTCTCGTTCAGCGTGGACCTGAAACTGCAGCTCAGTATTTTAGCTAGTGCCCAACCCAAGAAAAGGCAACCTGCTCCTGATCTGGGAGAGGAACTGGTTCTACTGGACTTCCTGAGAGATGCTCTGTGAGCAAGTCCAGGGGCTATAAGGGTAGTTCAATGTAAATATATGTGATTTTGACCTCACACCGATTCTGAAATCTAATCTTGGCATAAGCTGAGAGGCTACAACTCTGCCGTTCTCTCGCCTTCGGGCCCTTGATGCTGCCTAACACATACCCTTCTCCACCACACACACGGCTTACTCTGCTGGGCCTGACCACCTCCGACCCACAGGCGGTTGTTAGTGGTGCCTGTCCACACCTGGGGCAACCACCCGCACGTGCCCGGGAACAGTAACATTTATGTTGAGATTTACCATTTCAGAGCTCTTTCCTACATTTCACCTCATTTAATGATCACAAGGTATGTATTATAATCCCTATTTATCAGATGAGGAAACTGAAGTGGGACTATTAATTAAATGATTAACAAATGAAATTAAATTAGTTTCTCAAATAAGATTACTAAGCCGTCCGCACACCCTGAAGATGCTTTCCTTATGCTGCCAATTCAATCCCTTCCACGGCCCAGAGAGGCAGGTTTTATGGAGCCCCCTTTTACAGCTGCAGAAGCTGACGCCCAGAACAGTCAGGGGATGCATGTGCATCCATCGGCTAACAGGAGCGAGCGGACAGGCCTCCAGCGTGGCCTTCTGAACCCAGGGCTGCTTCTAGGGCTGTCTGCGCTGGGCTGCAGCTGCCCACGTGCCATCGCCGCTCGCCAGCCCTGCATGGCACCCAAGAAGGGAGGCTCCCTGCATCAGAAGGGACGCCCACAAACCACACCATGCCCTGGAGGACCCTGGCACCTGGGATGAGACTGTCCAGAGAGGGCCTGCGGGAGCCCAGCAGAGGGAGGACCTTAATACAGAGGACTCTTCAGATCCCTGGAGGACTGCAAGCACAGGCCTTGGCTCTCTCCCACAAGCTCCTGGGAAGGCCCAGGGGCCGGGCCGGGGCTAGCCCTCACCTCACACATCCCACGCTCGCTCGTTCTGCTGCTCTCTCAGCCTTTCACACATGCAGTCATGGCAACCAGCTTTGAGGATGGCCCTGCTGGCTCCTCCTCCCCCACCGAGATCACTTCTCACTTCATTGGGACTCTCCTCCACCCAAACCCCTGAAACTGTCACTCTTTTCCATCCGTCCTGTCCACCGTCCTCCACAACCCTCCACCTCTGTCCGAGTGGTCCCAGCTTCTCACAACTGAAGGCCTCACTCTAAGCCAGCCAGGCCTCTCCCAGGACGCAGACCCAAAGAACCACGCACGCGCACGAAGACAGCAGCACGGAAATCTGGGGCAGTCAGGCGTCTGAGAGTGGAACACAAGGAATGATCTGAAGTCTCAGCACAGAAAATCCTTGCACAAATAATACACATCCATAAAGACGGAATGCCATGCAGCCACTAGAAACGATGATGCAGAGAACATTAAGTGACGTGGAAATCTATTCATAGTAAGACTTCGAATAAAAAGCTGGATATAAGAGACAAAGTATGACCCAAGTTTTGTTTTGTTTTGTCATATACATATATATATGTTTATCAAGTGTAAGCAAAAAGTGTGTGTCTACATGTGTAAAACTGTGCATGTGTGCACACATACATATATGCCTATGTGTATGGACATCTGCCATGCAGAATATACAACTGTACACCAGCATACTGACCGTTCATCTGTAGTGGGTAATGTTTACTTTCTTGCAACTCCGTATTTTTTAAATTTTTTCCATTAAACATATTACCTTTGTAATAGAAAAAAGTATGTGTGTGTCCTACTTTCTGTGGAAGAACAAAGGCCAAGAATAACTAACACAACCGGAAGGAGAAAGAATAAGGTGGTGGAATCGCCTTGCCAAGACTGGTGAGAGGGTGGTAACATTTAAGACAACGTGCTGTCAGCATGGGAAGGGACAGGCAGGCCCACGGAAGAGACCTGTGACTAGATGGGAACTTGCTCTCGACAGGGGTTACAAATCCCCAGGGAAAGGATGGGTTAATCCAGAGGATCTCAAATTGTTTGGTCTTGGGATCCTTTTACCCCCCTAAGAATTAATGAGGGGCAGGGCTAGGCAGAGCACAGAGGGTTGGGGGGCAGTGAAAACACTCTGCGTGCTACTATAATAATGGACACGTGTCATTCATTTGTCCAAACCGGTGGAACGCACAACACCGGGGGTGAGCCCTCACACCAGCTACGGACTCTGCGGGATCACGACGCATCCGTGTGGGTCCATTGCTGCAACAAACGTGCCACTCTGGCAAGATGTTGATGGTGCGGGAGGCTATGCGTGGAGGGGAGGGGATTTATGGGAAATCTGTGTACCTTATTCTCAATTTTGCTGTAAACCTAAAACTGCTCTAAAAAAACCTAAATCTTTTTAAAAAGTTAATGAGGACTCTAAAGATCTATTGTTTATGGGGAAAGAAAGGAATTATATCTATTTATACTTACTGAATTGGAAATTAAAACTGACAAATTTAAGAAAATATTTAACTAATTTAAATTAGCTAATAAATCAAATGTTAACATAACCTATCTTACGGAAAATAACTATCTTTTTTAAAAACAAGGTAGTGAAAAGAATGGCATCGTTTTACATTTTCTAAGGCTCCTGCTGTCTGGCTTAATGGAAGACAGCTGGCTTCTCACACCAGCTTCTGTAGTCAGTCTGCTGCACTGCGCTGTTTTGTTGAAGTGTATGAAGAAAATCCAGCCTCACACAGATACATAGTTGGAAAAGAGAGGAGGTTATAACCTTTTCAACTAATTGGGGATATTCTACTTTGTTACTACACCATGACTCAACAAGTGGTGCTATGTTAAAGTTAGTCACAAGGTGAAATATGAAACTGTGTGAAGGAGCTTTCCACACTCTGTTACATCGAAACCCATTGGTCTACCTCACAATTGTCTTTCTTGTCTTTTTTTGGAAGGTTAGCCCTGAGCTAACATCTGCTGCCAATCCTCTTTTTTTTCTTGCTGAGGAAGACTGGCCCTGAGCTAACATCCATGCTCATCTTCCTCCACTTTATATTGTGGGACGCCCGCCACAGCAGGGCTTGACAAGCGGTGCCATGTCCACACCCGGGAACCAGGCCTTGATCCCCGGGCCACTGAAGCAAAACGTGTGAACTTAACCACTGCACCACGGGGCCGGCCCCTTCTACCTCACAATTTTAACTGATCTTTTACCCATGCAGGATTTTGTAACATCATGCATTGGTCTTTTGGAAGCTACTGATCTATTTAGTTACTACATTTCACTATACAATATTTTTAAAATCTTATTTGTTCATATCACCACTGATCTCATCAGAAAAATCTTTAAATATGAGCTGTCAGGTTCATGGTGGTGAATAAAAGTTTCCCAAATGTCTAAGTTTGTTGTCGTTGTTTTTTGTTGAGGAAGATCAGCCCTAACATCTGCTGCCAATCCTCCTCTTTTTGCTGAGGAAGACTGGCCCTGAGCTAACATCTGTGCCCATCTTCCTCCACTTCATATGTGGGACGCCTCCCACAGCATGGCTTGCCAAGCGATGCCATGTCCACATCCTGGATCCAAATCGGTGAACCTCGGGCCACCAAAGCAGAACGTGCGAACTCACTGCACCACTGGGCCGGCCCCAATGTCTAAGTTCTGACAGTTCAAATTTTATCATTGGCAACAAACCATCAGTTGTCCTCGAAGTGATCAGCTCACTTCCTTCATTTCTGAGAAAATATCTGCCAAACATCCTAATCTGAATAAGCACAGTCTGTCATTCTTTAACGTAAAAACGGCATTCCATGAAAAAGTCGTCAGTTCCACCTCAATTCAATAGCTGTGGCAGTAAGCGCATGCCCTGCCCTCCACCCTCCACCAGCACTCAGCAGACGTGCCCTCCGCAAACTTCTCATCGCACAGCGCAGAGCGTTAGGCCTCCTCCAGGGCTAAGCTCTAGCACCGCCCACAGCCTCTTCCAGGGCACGCTCAGGTGAAACATGCCTGTTTTACGCTGAGTGTGTGGTGATGAGGGCACAAGGACATCTACTACTTCTGTTTGGTGACACTGCATTGATTCCTGCCTAAAGCACCAGCAGTTTTACCCACGATTGCTTTTGTACTGACAATGTGAATGAGAAACACAAATAATGCCTCAGAATTATTATGAACACAGTTTATCTCACGGATCTCCTGAAAGGGTCTTGGGGATTCTCAGGGGATCACATTTTGAAAACTACCGAACTACTCAATAAATGGAACTGGGACAAGTGGTTATCTGTGTGGAAAAATCAAATCAGTCTTACCTCATATAACAAACAAAACTAAATTCCAGGTCTGTTTTTTAAAAAGCTAAATATTAAAAGTAAAAGTTACAGAAGAAAACACAGTAGGATATCTTATTGACCTCAGGGTAAGATTTCTTAAGTAAGGCACAAAAAACACAAACTAGAAGTAGACTGATCATCTAATGATATTAAAATAATAACGATAATAATAATAAATTCTGAACCTCAACAGACACCATACACATGAACAGGCCTCAGATGTGAGAAGAACTTCTGCACTCAATATGATCAAGACAATCCAGCAGGAAAATAGGCAAAGATATAAACAGACAATTCAGAGAAGAAAGGCAAATGGTCAACGAACAGAGGAAAACAACTCAGCCTCACTAGTAATCAGGGCAACGCAAACAGAAACCACTAGTTTACACCCACCAGAAAGACAAAAATGTGACAGTCGGACAATGCCAAGTGCCAATAAGGACACCGAGCAACAGCAACACTGCTGGTGGGAGTGAGAAGTGGGATGATCCTTTTAAGAACCAACTGGCAACATCTAGCAAAGGTGAACACTCCCACGACCCAGCCACACACCCTCAGCGCAGATCCCAGGGAAGCTCGCATGTGCCCAAGGAGACGCACACAACAACCAGCGCCACAGCACTGTCCACGAGAGCAGAAAACCCGAAACAACCTAAACATCAAGCAAGAGGTAAACAGATATGTCAGCACCCTCCAACAAAACCTCTCGTGAAGGTGGAAGTGTCCCCAATATACACCGTCCAAGGCGGCACCACCAGCCACAGGGGCCTATTAAACGGTGCAGTGGGGCTAAGTGTGACTGGGGAGGTGAACTGATCGCTTTACGGAATTGTGACCAGCTGAAATCCCAGCAGCCACACGTGGCTAATGCCCGCCACGTAAGACAACACAGCGATCCAGCAGTGAGCGGAAACAGATTTGAGCTACACACGTGTCAGCAGAGATGCACCTCAAAAGTAGTGTGGTGGCCGCTGTTTCAGAGGCGGGGCTGGGCCTAGAGGGGGGTACACGAGGCGTCCAGAGTGGCAATTTTTGGAGGCGCGCACCCTCGGGGCCAGGCAGGTAGAGGCTGGCACTCACACTGCCCTGAGCATGGGCGCCTCCTGACATTCTGCGCCTCACTTGCCTCACCAGCTCTAGCCCTGTCAGGATATATTCAGTAGGATACTGGGTCGGGGGGCTGCAAGACCTCCCAGCTTCGGTGACTACCCAGGAAGACTCGCAGGAGTCAGCAGACAGTTGGACACACAGCGTGATTCCTTACAGAGAAGGACACAGCACAAAGCAGCCCGGGGAGACCAGGCACAAGCCTCCCACAGTGCTCTCCTTGTGGGTCACAGAGGGCGTGCTCGGCTCCCACGGCAGAGCTGTGACAACATGTGTGAAACGGCGGCTTCCGGGGAGCTCCTTAGTCACTGGGTGCCCCAGGCATCTCTCAGGGCCGGGTGAGAAGCAAGTTCCCCGCCTCCAGAAGGAAAGCAGTGTTCACCATCAACCACATCGTGTACCAACAGCTCAGGCCCGAGAGCTACTCTTCTCATTTAGGGACTGGCAGGCGCCCTCCTGAAGTCCAGGTTCCCAGACACCAGGCAAGGGCCAACCTAGCAGGGGCCATTCTAAGCATACAGTCTCGGGCCTGCTATGGCGACGCTTTTTTATACAGATCACTTATGTGAAATTGTAGAACACGATATACAATACCGTATATTGTTTAAAGACACGTGCACCTAGATGCACCAACACGCACAGAAAAATAAACACCACATCCAGGGCTGTAGTCACACTTGAGGGAAACAGGAGAGGAATGGGTGTGAGGCAGGGGTGTGGCAGGCCTTTCAAGAAGACTTACTTCTTCAGCCAGCAGGGGGTAAAAACCTACACTGTTACAGCATTTCTTACACTTCTTTGAACATGTGCACACCTGTAGCAGCACCTAAGAACGGAGACTTCTCTCCTCCTTACCACATACTACTAATGACTCATGTTTACTGAGTGCTTTTCACATTCCAGGCACTATGCTAAACACTTTAGATAGACTATTCTTTTTAAGAAAAATCTCCTGGGGGCCGGCCCAGTGGCACAGTGGTTAAGTTTGCACTCTGCTTCAGCGGCCCAGGGTTCGCAGGTTTGGGTCCCGGGCACAGACCTAGCACCGTGTGTCTAGCCAAGCTGTGGCGTCCCACATAAAACAGAGGAAGACCGGTGCAGACGTTAGCTCAGTGACACCCTTCCTCTCTCTCTCTCTCTCACACACACACACACACATACACACACACCATCTCCTGAAGACTCCTTATGTTCGAGGCTCTGCGCTAAGCTCTGGAAACATGTGGAGGGGTCAGCGTGAGCCAGGTGAGCTCTCTGCCCTCAATCAGCTTTCCATCCCCCGAGGGACGAGGAGAGAGCATAAGCACAGTTCAACCCACAGGTGCTGACAGGTGCAATGGGCCACAGAGCGGGGTGAGGTGGCGGAGGAGGGGCTGCTCCCCCCTAGGATGGTCCAGGAAGACCTCTCTGAGAGGCACGTGAGCTGAACCACCGACGACGAGAACGAGATGACCACGCAACCGTCTGAAGGAAAGAGACTCCGGGCAGAGGGAGAGCAGTGCAAAGCCTTGCAGCGGGAACAAGATCCGCGCAACGAAACGCGGGTGTGAAGCCAGCAGGGCTGGAGAGCTGTGACCAGAGGGAGACCGGCGGACGAGGCCAGAGGGATCAGTGGAGGCCGCGGTGCAGGGCTCCTCCACCACAGGAAAGATCTTGGGTTTCACTCCAGGTAGGACCAGCCCGTGCGGGTTTAAGCAGCACAGTGACACGATCTGCTTTACGACTGCAGGTGACTCGCCAGCTGCAGGGAGGAGGCCTTAGGGACAGGCCGCTCTCTTCATGGGCACGACAGAGCCAGCGCTTGGGGCTGACGAGCGTCTCAGGGGCAATGCAACGGCTGAAGCCGGGAACAAGAGGGAAAAGGTTCACATGCAAAAAGAACACCACCGAGTCAGTGAATAAAGGTTTAATTAAACGTCTGCAGAACATGACATCGCGGCAGCTTCAACCACCATTAAATCTGGCGTTCACAACAACGGAGCCACACCAGGAAACGAGACAAAAATGAGATTTCCTCCAGTCCCCCAAATTCCCAAGTATGCCCAACGATTGCCAAGAAATCGCAGCCGACCATAAATGCGGATTTTCTTGCAGCCAGATCGTTTCAAAGGGGAGAAAAACTTTCAATTTTTTGAACCATAAAATAAGTTTTTTTAACCACGTGAAATTAGATCCAAACAAAGCCGAGCATGAGAGGCCCGAGGCCCCGCGGAGGCCGGCAGTTCAGGTTCAGGCTCCCGCTCCGGGGCCGGGCGCCGCCGGGAGTCCAGGGCTTCGGGCAGAGCCGGAGCGACGGGACGGGACAGCGGGCTCCGCGGCTCTGCGCCCGGGCTGTGAGCGCGGGGCGCGGGCAGGGACAGGCTTGCCCACAGCACGCCCCTCCGGAGCACCGGGCAGACCAGCGCGCCCCGAGCCCGGCGCCCCGTCCGCGGCCCCCGTCCCCCCGCGGCCCTCGCGCCCTGTCCGGGGCCCCCATCCCCCCGCGGCCCCGGCCCCCCGGTGGCCCTCACATCCCGTCCGCGGTCCCCGTCCCCCCAGCGGCCCTCACACTCTGTCCGCGGCGCGCTCCCAGAGAACTCCCCCCGCGCGGCCCTCGCGAGGCGAGAGCATGACTCGAACCAGAGCCCCGGCCCGAGCGCGCCGCGTGGCCCCCGCCCCGTCTCCCCTCAGAAAAGTCAAACGTTCACGACTCCAGAGCCCCTCACAGCAGCACAGGCAACGATCACCCGCAGACAGACGCCGAGGGCGCGAACGCTCCTCCTCCGTCTTCACACCCTCCCCAACCGCGCCGGCGACCGACTTCCGCTCCTCTCCTACCAATCCCCAGCCGAGTCTTCACTCACCCCGCCCCCTAGGCCAAGTCAGCCAGTCACATCTCAAAGAGCTGGCTTTATCCCCGCCCCACTGTTGCCCGCCAATCACCGCGGGCGCGAGCACCGCCCTACCCGCCCTCTTCAGCGAGCGCCGCGCGCCACCGCTCGGCGGTTGACAGCGCTGCTCCCCGCGGCATGCGCCTCCAGGGAGGGCGGGGCGAAGCGCCGGCCACGCCGGTGCGTGAACCCTCGGGATTGGCCGAGAGGAGCCCCGCGCTCTGACTCCGCCCACCCCCGCCCTTGACGCCCGAGTCGGAGACTCTGGGGATTGGTTCCCGGCGGACACCCGCAGGAGCCAAGAGATGGTCCCGCCTCCCCCGCGCAGCCCGGAGAGGGAGCGCCGCGGATTGGTCCGGGGAGTCTGGGCGCGCGCCGTCCGGCGCTCCCTGATTGGCTGAGGGGGCGCTCGCGCCGCCGGGGAGCGTTGACGGTGATTGGCCGGAGAGCGGGGCCGGCTATTTGAAGGAGGCGCGCGGACGGGAGACGCGCTGCAGTCCGCGGATCGAGGAGGCGGGGGCGTCTTGCCTGACGGGGCGCCGCCGACCCGAGGGACCTTTAGGCGGGCCCGGCCCCGGCGCTGGCCTTAGCCGCGGCCCAGCGAGGCGATGGCCAAGGTGTCGGTGCTGAACGTGGCGGTGCTGGAGAACCCGAGCCCTTTCCACAGCCCCTTCCGGTTCGAGATCAGCTTCGAGTGCAGTGAGGCCCTGGCGGACGGTGAGGCTGGGCCTGTGGGGGGACCTCTCCCCACGGTCCCCCCCGTTGCCCCTCGGGTAGACCTCAGCATCCCCGGACCCCCACCCTCCATCTCTGTGTGGCCAGACCCCCCGTCCCAGGCACCCAGTCTTCCCACCCTTCCCCACTGCGCTGTGATGAGACACTGCCGTCTCACCTCTACCCTATGGAGACCCCAACCCCGTCTTATTCTCCCTATGGACACCCCAGTCCCTCATTTTCCCTCTGGAGACCCCAGCCCCCTCCCCCAGTTTCCCTGTGGAGCCCTCTCCCCCAGGGTCCCTCCCTTCTCCCCCGTGAGACTCCTCTCTCCCGTGGCAAGACCTCACTCACCCCCATTTCCCCATCCGTCTCCCACTGATCCCCTCCTCAACCTGCTGATATTTACACAACCCCACCCCACCCACTTCTGCTTGTGTTCTCCCCAAAGCACATTCCTGGCCCCACCCAACTCTGCAGCCCCACCTGGGAAGCTGGCCGCTTCCAGCCCCATCGTCTCCCCAGCTCCTGGTCCCTCCTATTCTCTGATCGTGGGCCCTCATGAACACACGCAAATCTGGGGTGGCATCGCCAGGCGAGATTGGCCGTTCCCGCGGTTTGCCTGCCAGATTCTGGCAGAGTGCTGCCGCAGGTCTTACCACAAACGCTCTTGACCGTCTGCCCTAGTCAATGGGTAGGCGGCTTGGGCTGAGCCGTGAGGGTATCCAGCTTCAATCTGCTGGAAGGCCACAATCTTTGTATATCTTTTCCAAGGTGCCTTCACGGATGCACTTGTCCATCTGTGTGACGGAAAGGTGGACGTGGCTCTCCTCTCATAGATGAGAAGACGGGAGCCACAGAGAGTGAAAGACCTTGCAAGTAAAGGTCAAGTAAAAATTTGAAATCTAAGGTCAGCCAGGGAAGTCTTGGCACCTCTTTCAGGACAAGGTGCTCCATTAGACCATTTCTCCACTTAGTGGTTAAATGAGAAGAGGTAGCAGCTTAGGAGGTGGAGATCTGTGAGGCCAGGGTGTGCTAGGTAACGCCTCTTGTGGCAGGTGGGTGATTTGCCTGCAAAGCCACCAGCTTGGATTAGCTTGGGGTTGACAGAGCTTGAGATGTGTGCGTGCTTGGGCTGGGCCAAGTGGTCAGCCTCTCCCTGGTTTCTCTCCTCTTTAAATTAAGGAGTCTATTTGTGACTAACTATAGAATAAGCCCAGTTAAATCCTTTCTGGAACAAGGCAGGGTGTAAACAAAGTGTAGAATGACGCTGTGGAATAAGATTTAATTTTAAAGCCAGGAGATATCAGGAGCTAATAGGTTAAGGGATTCACAGTTCCCAAATGGCTGGAGATCGGGTTTCAATCCGCCTGTTTGCGCTCCTTGCATTTGAAACTGGTTGCATGCTCACCATCTAGTACTTTCATTCCTAGGAAGCCCCTGCCCTCTTCTTTTACTAATCTGTTTCTAGAATCAGAGCAGGAAAGGCCAAAGGCCACCTGCTGGTCATTATTTTTTAATAGAGAGAGATGGAATGACTTCTCCAAGGTCACAGAGCCAGGCTGTCGCAGTGTTGACGCAAGGGTGTGTCTCTGAGTTCTGGCTCCAGGATCCTTTATCTCTGCTGTAACCTGGGAAAGAAAGGACGCGCCCCTGTCTTGTGAATAGGGCTGATGTGGGACTCGTTTCCACACCAGGACCCTCTCAAGAGCACAGGGGTGCTGTTACACCCAGACAGCATTGCTCAGAGAAGCTCAAGTTGGAAAGCAAACTCTGGCCTGGAAATCTGGACTCTTCGGCCCTACCCCCAGGGCTGTCCACGCCTCCGACCTGCCAGTTTGCTTTCTGCCTCTTCCTGGCGCTCTTCCCACGGAGCAGAGAGAATCCGTTTCCTGCCTCCCAAACAGACAGAGGGGGTCTGGCTGTGGAAGTCTCAGAGCCAGTCTCAGCCCTGGGACACTGGCAACTGGCAGTGTGACAACGTTCCCGCCACCGATTCCCAAGGGTGCCACACCCCTTTTCCTCTTTTCTCCTCAACAACTGGAAATAGACTCTCCCAGGCGCGGGTCCACATTTGCTACAGTAGGTGAGCTTTTCCCGTTTCACTGAGAAATTCAACAGTTACTGCTTGACTAAGTCACGGAGCCAGATGTTCTGACCCACAGCTGACACACTGTGGTCAGGCCAAGGTTCAGCTGTGCGATCGTGATCAAAGGAAAGTGATAAGCAGAAAAAAGTCTACTAGGTAAGTTTGAAGAAGAAAAAGCGCAGGGAACAGCTTCTCCCGCCAGCTCCCCTGCAGTGGTTTTCTGCGTAACTTTGGTCGGGTCGTTGGTTCGGGGTGCGTTCGCGTACTTCGTGGGGCACGTCCGGCGCAGTGGTGGGATCGGAGAGTTGGGGACTGCGGGCAAGTTACCCTTGAGGCCGCCAGAGGGTCAGGTCCATGCCTGCCCTGTGTGCAATCGTGTCCTCAGTTCCATGGGAATGAGGCTCTGCCGTATCGGTGACTGATATCCCGTGGTCAATTCTAAAGCAGGGTTGTCTTCAGAAACAGGGTCACTTAGGTGTGCTTCGGCTTAAAGCGTTTTGGCAAGTTTAAGAGGATTCCAAGTTGGAGTTCCTTATTTCAGTCATCTTCTGTTTCTGTAGATGACTTTACCAGCTCCACTAACTCTCATGTCAGTCCTTCTCTCTGGCCCTCGGTTAATACTCTGGTCTCTTTCTGGCCCGCGTCGAGGGAGCCATTGCCGCCCATGTGCCTGGCCACCTGCACAGTGCGTCTCTCTCCGGTCAGCACCCACAGTCTTACGTTTGCAAACAGAGTTAGACATCAGCTGCCCATGGCGGGCACCGGGGCCTGCTCTCTCTCAGTCTCCTTGTCTCCTTCCAGCACGTTAGTCAAATGCACACGTGTGACCTGACTGCTGATAGTGGGGAGGGCCAGAAGGAAAAATACCAAAATAAAGAGCCGCATTAGAGAGCAGAGCTAGCTTTTTTCCTGTTCATCCAGAAATGGGTTATGTCTAGTTGTGTCACTACTTGTAACCAACTAAATCAATGAACTTGACTCCTCCCTGCCCAGAAGAGCCCGACGTTTGACTGAGCCCCAGGAAACCCACAGTCCCTGCACCCCACAGACCTGCCAGGGATCCCGAGTAGGCAGCCCAGGTGAAACTGCAGAGGGCAGGAAACCAGTGCATCAAGGAAGAGCCTGGGGCTCAGGTGACAGACCTCCGCGGTCATGCCCGGCATCAGTGTGCTTCCAGAGTTGGGTGCTCCTGTGGGACACAGGACCAGGGAACAGGGCGGCTTCCAAGAGAGTTTGCTTCCCGTGAAAATCACAGCTTGTGAAACTTCCCCCAGCTGCGGGAGCTGTAGATTGTGTAATTTCGAAGAACCTAAAATAAGTTTCAGATCTCCTGCCAGCGTCCCTGTACTGGCATGACCTTGCCCTGAAACACTTGGACCTCCTGTGAGAGGCAGCGGTCACTGGGAATTTCCTCTGGTTGCTGGGCAGGGGCTCCGTAAGCACTTTTCATTTCATCTGGACTGAACATACTCAGGATGGGGCCTCCCTATGATGCTGCCTTCATTGACTGAATTGCTGTCGCCCCAATGTCCATGAGCAGGTGTGACTTGGTGCCCGATCTGGAAGCCCAAGGGTCTGGCTGGCTCCCCCGTGGCCTCATCTTCTGCCTCCTGTGGGTTGGCTCTCCTGGTGGACTGGAATCTGCTGCCATGGCTCAGTTGTCGAGGGATCTCCTGAGTTTGCTGGCACTGGTCCCTGTGTGTGAAAGGGGATGCTGCTTCCTGTCCCAGCACCTAGTGGGCAGGGCCCTGAAATGGCCCAACTCCCCGCTGTCCCCTCCTTGGTGCGCCTTGTCACGCGGGTCTTAATTCAGCCTCTGCCACACGGCTCACCCTTGGGCTCTGAGAGGCCCGAGTTTCCCTGGAGGTGCAGAGTCAAGGTTGCCTGACAAAGCTAAGCCCATGTGAGAAGTTTCCCACTGGAAGTCAGAGCTGCCCGTCTGCCCCAGTGTCCAGGACTCCGGTGCCCGGCACCTGGTGCCCAGTGGATGTCAGGTTTCTTGAGACTAAGAATCTTTCACTGTAGGAAGCGTCTGTCTATAACTAAAACACGAGAAGACTCTTTCCCTGTCTTCTTCTTGTTGAGCTGTTTCAGTTCCTTAACACCCATGTCCTTGCAGACCTGGAGTGGAAGATCATTTACGTCGGCTCAGCCGAGAGCGAGGAGTTTGACCAGATCCTAGACTCAGTGCTGGTCGGCCCTGTCCCAGCAGGGAGACACATGTTCATCTTTCAGGTAAGAAAGATGAAGCCTTAGGCCTTGACACCTAGAAACATCCTCTTCCACCCAAAAGCACACAGTGTGGTTCACCGGTCAAAAGTTCAGGTTCAAGGGCTGGCCCGGTGGCGTGGTTAAGTTGGTGTGCTCCATTTCAGCGGCCCGGGGTTTGCAGGTTCAGATCCTAGGCGTGGACCTGGCACTGCTCATCAAGCCACGCTGTGGCAGCATCTCACATAAAATAGAGGAAGATTGGCAACAGATGTTAGCTCAGGGCCAACTTCCTCGCAAAAAAACAAATTCAGGCTGAAATCCTGGCTCTTCTCTCGAGAACTACCTGACCTCTCCGAGGCACTTCACACCCTCCCTCTCCTCCACCTTGGTCAGAGCTCTTACCACGAGCCACTGATTCACAGCTGACTCTCGTTATTTGCAGTAGTTACATTCTGGGCAGTCCCTGCGAACACTGTGTTAGGGAATTTTTGAATGCTGAACCATCGCCCCTAGAGGAAATCCAGGGTTAGGGTTCTTGCAAGTCACATTTTTGTCGGCCAATCAATACAAAGCCTTGTTTTATGTCTGTTTCTGTTAAAGACACCTTATTTAGTGGTAGTATTGATCGCTGACAGTGAACTCTGAGCCAGCAGCACGTAGCTCGTGCCTGAACAAAGCTTCTCTAACACACGTATTTCTCCATGAGGCACAGCACAGCCTCCTTGTGCTTAGGGACACTAGACAGTGCTCAGCACCATGCTGGGGGCATTTTAAAGGGCAAAATCACCAACAAAAAGCACAAAAATGCAACAAACACCTAAATAGGCCATGAAGAGAACACAATTCATTTAGAGTAAGAGCTGAAACAAGAGAAAGAGCATTGCCTCGTGGGGCCTCAGCTGGGGACGTGCACATCCAGCCACTCAGATCCCCCATTCTGCGTGTCGAGTGACGGTAAGAGCGCCCCAAGTACTGATTTGGGGTTGCAGATACACTTTAATGAGTAGGCGGGTTCACCAATCCCAAGCCCCAGATACGAGGCTCTGCCGTGGCTGCCGGTAGACCCCCCCCAGCACCAGGGGCATCAGAAGCGCCGACTTAGCGTGACCCTTGCTCGCACTTAAGTTTGAAAGCCTCGGCTCAGACCCACTCCCTACTTCACCCCTGCTGCTCCCGCCCCAATCAAGGCAACCTCGCCCTGTCGTACCTCCTCCCCCCGTCTGTCCACAGCCACCCCCTCCAGCCCGCCCACCTCCAGGGCCGCTCCCAGGCGCTGCCGGCTGAAGCGTACTAAGTTTGGAACATGGAGCCCCGGGTCTTCATTTTGTGTTGGTCTCAGTTCGCACCAGTTGTGCAACCAGTCCCCTCCATGCGTCACACCTTGAATCTGGCCACCTCTCTTTCCCCACCGCCTGGTCCGGGCCGCTGTCCTCTCTCCAGAATGACTGTGGCAGCCTCCTCCTGCCTCCCGGCTCCATGGAGCCTTCCTCCCGCACAGCACCACGCGCTGCCACGGGCTTTGCAGAGCGCGGGAGAGCTGCAGCACTGCCCTCCTGCTAAACATTCTCGCAGCTTCTCTCCCAGCCCTTAACTGCCCAACAGGCCCTGGGTGGCCTGCTGCCCACCTGTCCAGCCTCAGCCTATGCCACCCTCCCCCCTGCTTGCTACCCTCCTCCTCAGTGCCATTTACTTCTCCTTTGTGGCACCTGTCACATTCAGCACTTGACAGGTGTTTGCAGGACTGATTGTCTTCCCCACTTGATTGAAAATTCCCGAGGGCAGGTACCGTACTTTTGGCTCAGGAGATACTGTTACTTGAGAATCATTGTTGCTGATGGAGTGTGACTGTGGTGACCCATGCTGAGGCCCAGGTTGTTTCCTCCAGGCTGATGCCCCCAACCCGTCCCTCATCCCCGAGACCGACGCCGTGGGGGTGACCGTGGTGCTCATCACCTGCACGTACCATGGGCAGGAGTTCATCCGTGTGGGCTACTATGTCAACAACGAGTACCTCACCCCCGAGCTGCGGGAGCACCCGCCCCTGAAGCCAGACTTCTCTCAGGTGGGCTTGGCTCTGCACTCCTGCTCCAGGGCACCAGCTCTGCACAGCAGGGAGTTGAGTCGTTGGAGTTGGGAGCCAAGGTCACTTCTTAAGGTTTTCAAGTAGTGCTCAGATCTCGCAGCACCAGGCCAGAACAGGAGAGAGAAAGGCCTTTGTTTCTCAGAAGCATGCCTTGCTGAATCCAGATTAGATAGATCCTGGCCCTCAACCCTGGCACGCGGGCATTCCCTGGACTTCCGTCTGTAGCTGTGGTGGTGACGGGATAAGCAGGGTCTGCTTGTCCTGGGGTGGGGCAGGGGTTTGGGGGTGCCCTGGCTCTGTGGGAATAATGAGAGGGCACGCTGATAAGGGTTGACGTTCCTCTTCCTGCCCCAGCTCCAGCGGAACATCTTGGCCTCAAACCCCCGGGTGACCCGCTTCCACATCAACTGGGACAACACCACGGACAGGCTGGAGGCCGTGGAGAACCAGGCCCCTGCCCTGGGCTGCGGTGCCGCCCTCAGCTGCACTCCTGTCAAGGGCTTGGGGCTCCCTGGCTGCATCCCTGGCCTCCTCCCCGAGAACTCCATGGACTGCATCTAACTGGGGACCCAGGCCCAGCCTCGGCCCAACTGGCACCGCGGCCCGTCTCCTGGCTCACTGGGAGGGGGTGGCCGGGCCTCCCGGAGAGTCCCATGTGGAGGCCTTAGGGCCGTCGGCTACATCCAGGCTGGTCAGACTTGGCTCCGAGGAGGGAACAGGCCTCACGTCGCCCAGCCCAGCCCAGCCGGATCGTCTCACCTCTCCTGCCAGGCCTGTGAGAAGCGGGGGCTGCATTTCTTCATTCCTTCTGACTCGTGTCCTTTCTGTCTTCCACACCCACCATCAGTTCCACCTGCAGCTCATTGTGCCACCCTGCTCCCGTGAGTACCATTGACCTGGAGCTCTTCCCACAGACCTCCCTGGCCTGCTTTGAGGCTTTCTTGGTCAATGCCTGGCAAGGCTCTGGCCTTGTTGGGCCAAAGGCTCTGTCTTTCCTTTCCCTTCCCAAACATCTGAGCAGAATCCACCCAGCTTTCTGGAGTCTGGGACAAGGAATCTTGGTTTGAAGGTGGACTTGGACACGATTTCCAGCATTCTCTCAATGATTTTTAGGTCTTTTCAATCCAACAGCCCCTGGAAAACTCTGTTCCCAAAAGTGTGATCAGCAGGATGCTGAGGAATGATGGCTGACTTTCTCAGTGACAGGTACCCTCCAGTTGTGTCCTAGCTGGACCTGCCTTTCCCTGGCGGCTGCTGCTGTGGGGAGATGGCATGTTGGAGGGACCTTCTGTGCTCGCTCTGTCCCAGTGTTGGCCTTAGGCCCCTCTGGCTGCCTTGGTCTGCCGTCTGCTAAGCTCTCAGAGTGATCGCGGACAAGGGAAGCCCCAGGGACCCTAAAGCCCCCTCCTGTCACCATGCTCTCCGCCGCGCCCCACCCCCTTGCTGCTACATGGATGCTGTTGTGGTTGCAGTTTGTATATTAAAGGGTTTTTATATTAAATATGTTTGGTTGGTCTAAAAATAAAAAGCACTTGATGTAGACTACTTGTTTCCGCCTCTGGCGCAGGTGGGCTGAGACGGCTTCATCCATCTCTCCTGGTGACGTGGAGGCCTCCTGCCTCGTCCCCTTGCTCAGCTTTCTGACTCTAGTCTTAATTGGTTGGATAGTTGTATTCTGGACTAAGGTTTGGGGAAGAGTTTTTCTTTTTCAAAACTTAAGCAACCCAGCTGTTCTGTAGATAGAGCATAAGCTGTGATTTTTCAGACTTTGACCTTGACCCACAGGAGAGAATTAACCTGTGTGCTCCAGGGACACACACGGAGCAACTCTTTTATTACATTTTACTTCACCTTACTTGGTAGCCTCACAGCCCAAAGGGGCGTGGCTTGGCTGGTGAACCTTTCCCCGTAATTCATGGAGGAGCCCCGACTCTCCCCTCCCTGAGACTGTGGTGGACCTACGAAGGTGGGTGCAGACAGCTGCTGGTAGGGGCAGGTTGTAAGCCCATAGGCTGGTAGGCCTGAGCCCCGCTAGCCCCTCCGAGTCTAGGAGAGCTGCTCGTCCAGCCCCCTGCCCCTCTGGGCACCTCCCAGGCGGGCCCTCCTCTGCTTCTGTGGTTCTCAACTGGGGACAGTTTGGCCTGCACGGCACAGTGAACAACGTCTGGAGATGGTTTTGGTTTTCACAACTAGTGGAGGAGAGGAAGGTTCTGCTGGCGTCCAGTGGGTAGAGACCGGATGCTGCTACACACCCTACAGTGCACAAGACAGCCCCCCAGCAAAGGCTGACCCGCCGCAAATGTCAGCAGTGCGGCGGTGGGTGGGGAACTCCGCGCGTCCTCGCGCTGTGGGTGTACATACAGGGCACCCCGAAGGAAGGGGCATTTGCTACCTCGCTGCTGGGGGGCGGCAGCTCCCTTCGCATTGCCCGGACGGACGGAATCCTCAGCCTGGAGGAGCCCCACGTTCCTCCTCCGTAAAACAGGAGCGACGATCCTAGTACCCAGGGGATCGGAACGTGGTGCGAAGCATCCGGGCGCGCCAGCTCTTAGGCTGGCGGGCGCCCAGCAGAGGGCGGGACTCCGAGCGCCCCCTCCCCAGTGCCCCTCGCTCCCGGGCCCAGCATCCCCCTGAAGCTCGGGCTGTGGCTGAGCGGAGACCCAGGAGCTGCCCCCCACCCCCGCCTGGACCCAGGCCTGCCGCCGCACTCCTGCGCCAGGCGTCGTGCATGACAACGGCCAGCGGCCCAGCGACCTCTGACCCGCGCGCCGGCCGCGCCCCTCCCCCGCTGGCAGGTGGACAGCGGCTGCGCCGGGGGGAGCACAGCGCCAACCTCGGCTGGCCGGCGGCCGCTGCCGCACTGAGCGGGGGCGGGGGACTGCGGCGCACACGGGGCGGGCGCCCGCCGGGACCGCCTCCTGGGCCTCAGAGCGCCGCGCGGCCGCCAGCCAGCCTCGGCCGCCCCGCCCGCCCGCGGCCCGGCCAGCAGGCTGCGCCTCCGCCCCGCCCTCTCACCCCGGGATTGACACCGAACGTTCTGCGGGGGGCGGGCCGGGCGGCGCGCCTCCGCCAATGGGCGGCCTCGCTGGGCGGGTCCTGGGCCCCTTCGGGAGCCTCGACCAATCAGGCGCGCCCGCCCGCCCAGCCGAGGCCTAGCCAGCGCGCGAGTGGCCGGGCGGCCGCGGCGCGCGTCACGGGGCCAAGACCCTATGGCGGCGCGGGAGGGTCCCGGAGGGCCAATGGGCGGCGGCGCGGCGCCGTCAGTCTGGGCGGCCTGGACCAATGAGCGGGGGGCTGCGGGGGCGTCACGGACAGCAGCAGCGGACTTGGGCTGAGGTTCCCGGGCGGGCGGGCGCGGAGAGACGCGGGAAGCAGGGGCTGGGCGGGGGTCGCGGCGCCGCAGCCAGCGCAGCCAACCCGAGCGGCCGCCGCCGCCGCCGCCGCCCAGCGCGCTCCGGGGCCGCCGGCCGCCGCCAGCACCCGCCGCGCCGCAGCTCCGGGACCGGCCCCGGCCGCCGCCGCCGCGATGGGCAACGCCGCCGCCGCCAAGAAGGGTAGCGAGCAGGAGAGCGGTGAGTGCCCGGGCCGTGACCCGGATCCCGGCCCCGTGCCGCCAGCCCCCGCCCTGTCCATCATCGCCTGGCCCCTCCCCCCCGCGCGCCCCCCTGTTTCTCTCCGCTTACCGCTCAGCGCCCCTTCCCCCTGCCTGTCCAAGGTTGGGGCCCAGGGCCCCCAGAAGACTCCCGTAGGGGCCCCTTCGCCAAAGGCCGCCCCCCACTGCAGAGATTGTGCCCCCCCACCCAGCTGTCACTGCCGACCATGGCACGTATGACCGCTGGGGCCCCACTTGGGGCCCTGTCACCACCCCACTCCCTCCTTTCCTGGCCCCTCTCCCCAGATTCTAATTCCCCCTCTTCCTCACTCACCTCTTCCGCAGATGGGACCCACTGCCAGACCCCGACGCAGGCTTCTGCCAGTCTGGGAGTCCTGTGGGGTCTGCCTCCACCCCACGGGGACCTTGGCCACTTGGTGACCACACCCCTCCCCCCTCCAGCCCCCGCTATCTTTCTCCTGCCCTTCCCCTCTTCACCTTCCCACAGCCCCCTTCTAAACCCCCTCTGGCCCCTTGAGCATTTCCCAGAGCCACCTCCAGCATTGTTTTTCCCTTCTCTGTCACTTGGCATGGGGGACAGGATCTTTCTGGGTCCCTCTGCCCCTCTCTCAGCCTTTCACTTTCTGTCACTCTGCTTCTTTGCTTGTGTTCCCTCCTCCAAGCGAGCGTCTGTCCCTGACTGGGGTAGCAGACTGTTTATGAACCTAGAGTACTGCTTCAGTGCTTCCAGAGCTGAGTTTGAGCCGATCTTGCTGGGATTCATTGCGTCCTCTGCCTGGTTGGGGTGGGGGGGCGACAGCAGAGCCCCCGCCCATCTCCTGCTGTGCACTGAGCTCTGGGCGCTTTGGAGGCCCCTCAATACATGGTGGTTTCACAACTGAGGCTCCGTCATGCACCCAGTCCCCTGGGCTTCTTCACCCGCTCCTGACTCAGGATGGAAAGTGGGAGATGAAGAGTGTCTGTGTTTTGCAACACTCATTCAGCTTGAGCCAGGATGGTGAGACAGGGGACTTGGGGGATGGCAGTCGGGGAGAGTAGCGGGTGACATCTAATGAGTTGCTTTGCCAGGCAACAAATAGATTCTGATCATTCCCAGGAATCAGTCAGAGAGAGGCCTGTTTTCCCCTCAGCCCCCAAATTATGTTGGCCTTTTCCAGTCCTCCGGAGAAAGATTCTGTATCTGGAAATGCCTTCAGAAATGGCCTTGAGCCCCTTCCTCAGTCCTCCAGCTCCTAAATTGTCATCACTCCAGGCCTAAAGCCAGACCTGGGCTAGGATCCCCTTCCTGTTACTTAGAAATAGTTGGAGCTGAAGAGGAAGCCACGTTCACATACGCTCTTCCCCATGACTGGTCACAGACCCCAGCATCTGAGTGTCCTGAGTGCTCGCTCCCAGAAGGCCCTGGGCGCAGAAGCCAGGAAACTTTATTCCCACCTGATTCAAATGGCAGAACTCAGAGTCGCCAAGCAGCCATGGGGAGGACTGACATGTCACCGATGGGCGGGGGACGGGGAGGCCAGTGCCTGTAGCTGAACGCTTGATGACAGAGGAGCAGGTGGGTAGTGACCAAAAAAGGTCTGAGCATGAGCTTGGAGGGGACTGGGCAGGGTGGCGGAAGGCCGGGCCCCCAGCAGGTGAGGCCACTGGAAGGTGGAAGGTAGAGACAGGCAGCTGGATATTGCAGTGGCTCAGCTGAAAGTTGGGGAGATGACATAGTCCTGGAAAACTTTCAAGGCGTATCAAACACATGCGGTGGGGGGTGGAGAGAAACACAGGGAAAAGGATCCCCAAGAAAAAGATCAGAGGCTCTGGAAGGAACCGCTGTTTGCTCAGAGTGCAGGCCAGAGCCACTCTTTATGGGACATCTAGGATGTGCCAGGCTGAATGGTCTCCATACCTCTGTCTGCTCAAATGATTTTCATAACGGGCTGTTACCTGAATTTTCCAAACGAACTCTCTTAGTGTGACATCCATGATGTCACAGAGGCAGGATTCACATCCAGATCTGCCTATCAGCCAACTTCCTGGATCCCAGAATTTCCCAACCCAGACATTCTCAAGCCACCTCCCCGATTTTTACTCTGCTCACTTATATTTTAATTTAAAATAAAAACTTTGACTCACTTTGTTCAGATGTAAACTTTGTTCTAAGCAGTAATACAAATGAAATCCTGAGCTTGCTGTGCCGGCTATATTCTGCCTGATACACGTTAAAATACAATGTAACTAGAAAAATGAAACATACCTAAAATCGTTTCATGCCCTGCCAACGGGACTCACATCACCTTTGGAAAATGCCCTAAGCTGGTCTTCCTTCCAGAGTCTTTCTTGCAGGGGCTCTCAGAGAAGGAAATAGGATGAGGAAGGAAGCCCCTCTTTACTTCAAAGCTCTGATTCTGTAAGGATGGAGTTACAAAATTTGCCCTCTTGTAAGTGGGGTGGGGCGTGAGGCGGGGGCAGTAGCCAGGCCAGCCTGCAGGGGGCACCTGAATTTCATCTGCCAGAGGCCAGCCCGACTGGGGTAAGGAAAATGCCTTAGGCATTTTAGTTAGTTAGGCATCCTGCAGCCCCCTGTGCTGCCGTCTCTGTGCCAGGGCGGGACAGCCCCCGCCTCCTTTGGAGAGGGTGGGGATCTAGAACAAGCCCTGGGGTGGCGTGGGGGGAAATCTGTACCCAGAGGTGCCCAAGCTATTGGCAGGGGCCGGGGTAAGGATACTGAGAGGGGAGGGGGAAAAAGACCCAACCCCAGGCTCTCAGCAAGCTGGAGGCATTGAGAGAGGGCAGTGGCCCCAAGAGGCCCCGGGGACGGCCAAAGGCACCCCTGGGAGCTGGCCCCCGGGAGAAGGGGCAGGGCTGGCGAGAGGGAGCCCCCCGGCACCCCCCGCAGGCCACAGGGACAAGCGGATCCCAGCTCTGAGAGAGAAGTGCCCCCAAGAGGTCTCTGGATGGGAAGAATTGTCGCCCGCTAACATCCTGCAGAAGTTTCGGGGGGCAAACGGCAACCGCAGTGGCAGTTGTACGGGCAGTTGCCCGAGAGGGTCCTGCCGAGCCGGCTTTTCTCTTCGCGCAGTTGGGCCTACGGAAGCTCGAGGGGCCTATCTGGCCCTCCCCTGCAGCCACTGGCCCCCAGTGTGCGTTTCTCTTCCTGCCACCACCCCGTCATCTCCCTGGCTCCCCCTGTAGGCAGGGCTCTGGGGGTGGGCAGCCGAGCTGGTGCGGCAGGTCTCATGAGCCTTCCCAGCCACCGTAGTCCGGGAGCCTCGAGAAGACGACTGAGTGATGGCTTCCAACCCCAACGATGGTGAGGCTGAGGCCTGTTGCTATAGCAACTTCCCAGGCACTCTCTCCCCCTCGAGTCAGGGAGGGGCTGCAGTAGGGTTTGGGGAGCAGGTGGAGAAGAACCCGTGGACCCGTGGCTGACCCTGAACACCCCTGCCTTACTAACAGCCCTGGGCTGGGGGCCTGGGGAGGAGCGGGGGGCCGGGGGGCGATGGGCGGCCTAGTTCAGACCAGGGGGGATGGTCCACTCAGAGTGGGGCGGTCGGGTCGTCCAGCCCAGTGCTGCGGTTCAGCTCGCAGTGGGGGTTGGGCTATCTCAGTGCTGGAGTCCACGTGACGCTGGACGATGGTCCACTGCAGAATGGTGATCCGTCAGACTGGGGAGTGGTCCAGCTCAGCGACGGAGTCCATGCCATGCTGGACGCTGGTCCAGTACAGAATTGGGGTCCATCAGACTGGGGAGTGGTCCAGCTCAGTGATGGAGTCCATGCCATGCTGGACGCTGGTCCAGTACAGAATTGGGGTCCATCAGACTGGGGAATGGTCCAGCTCAGTGATGGAGTCCATGCCATGCTGGACGCTGGTCCAGTACAGAATTGGGGTCCATCAGACTGGGGAGTAGTCCAGCTCAGCGATGGAGTCCAGCTCAGACTGGGGGATGGTCGAGCCCAGAGCAGGGGATCCAAGCTAGACTGGAGGGATGAACCAGCCTGAAGTAAGAGTCCCAGCCCACGCTCGGCACCCCTGCCCCAGAATTCCCAGGACAACCAGATTTTGGAGAGCAGAGGGTCCTGACATTGTTGTCTGGGGGGATCTGACGCTGGGTTCCTGCCTCCTACTGCAGCTTGGGCTTTTCGAGGGGTTTTCTGGGATTCTCTCTGTGAGTCCAAATGGAAGCCGGACCAAAGCGGAGGCTGGCACCCCCGCTGTGGGAGACATAGGCAGGGTGGCAGGCTCCACAAGCCAACAACTGGCTGGATGTCCCTTCTTTGCCACTTCCTGTTGTCAGCAGGGGCCACAGGTGCCAGGCACCCTGGGAGAAGCTGCCACTGATCCTCCACTTCTTTGGGGATCTGGAAAGAAGGAGGAAGATGGTCAAAGCTGCCTCCCCCTCCCCCACCCCTGGGTTTAGCCTCTTGTTTCCGGTTTGGACTTTCATGGTGAGAGCAGAGCCAAGCGCAGGGCAAGGTTGACAGAGGCCAAGGACATCCCGGGATGCCGTTCCCCTCTCCGCCCCTGCACAGGAGCAAGACAAAGCCAGATGTACCCGTTTCTCTCTTGGGGTAGCAGGATTGAGGGGTCCAGGTTCAGAGAGGCCTCGGGGGAGGAGGTAGGGTGGCTCTCGCCCCCCTGGCCTTTCCCTTCAGCTGCTCTTTGAGCTAATTAACGGAGCTCTGGGCCTCTTTAGCCCCCGGGGAGCCCCTGGCTGCTGCCTGGGCCTGAGCCTTAACCCCTTCCCCGCTGCCCAGGGGGCGCTGCCCTGGGTACGTCAGGGGCCATCCTCCAAGTCATGCGGCCCCACTGAGGAGGGCAGGGCCTGGCAGCCCCGGAGCAGTGAAGTGCCTGTAACGGGAAGTCAGCTTTAGCACCCCGCCTCCAGGGCAGGCAGGCCAGCTGAGAGGGACACCCTCTGAGAATCTTCCCACCACCTCCTGCCAAGGAGGGCCTCTGCAAACCTTGGCCGGCCCGGAGCAGGTACCTTTAAAGGCTTCCCTGGCAACCAGCTGCTCCTCCCTGTCCCCCGAGGCCCTCCCAGGAAGCCAGCTCAGAGGCTCTGCGTAGTCTTGGTACCCCTGTAAAAGCAAGGTTCCTGGGAGAGCCCAGGGCGGCCTGGGATGGATCCAGGGTCAGGCAGTGATTGGGGTGGGGACTCAGAGACCACCTTCCAGCTGTGGCTGCAGCTGCTCCTCTGGGCCCACCTGACTGTCCGTTTCCTGAGCTACCTGCGCCACGCCTTCTGGGCACCTAAGCCACAGCCAGCACCCTGAGCCTCCCTGGCCAGGGGCAGATGGGCCCAGATCACCCCATCCCACTCCACCCCCCACTGCACCCTCTGCCAGAAGAGGCAGGAAGCAGAGGTGAGTATGGAGGCTCTTGGCTGGGGTTCCCCCATCATTATCCCTCTTTGTCTTCTCGTTTCTCCTGGCGCTACCCTCCCCATGCCCCATCCCCAAATCTGTCAAGCTGATGGCACCAGAGGGGACATAGCCTGGGCCCTTCTACACTTTGAGAGGCCAGAGAAGGACTGTGCTAGGATCAGGGTGCTGTGGAGCCTTTCAGTGGGGTACCCAGAGGTGCAGGCCCCCCGAGTCTGGGAGAAGCAGGACATGGCAGTTCTCAGGGACCACTGAGAGCAAAAGGGGAGGCAGGCCCAGACCTTCTGGATTCCTCTGAGCTTGCTCCTCTCTGCCTTGAACGAGGGAAGGTAGATCCCGTGGGATACCCTCCCCCGCCTTCATCCAGAATTCAGTGTGGACGTTCAGAGGTTCCCAAGGAAGGTGTTGTGTGTCAGGAAAGATTCTGCTGGTGAAAGCTTTGGATGTGGTGCAGCCCCTGGGCCCAGAGAGGTCTCAGACAGTGGGTGGCCCAGCTAGGCGCCAGCCTAGCACTCCTGGCCATTCCTTGACTGCCCCTTCTCTGCCCGGTCACTCTTTGTGGGGCTTTCCTGCCCAGCGGTCTCTCCTCTGTCTGCCACTCTTGTATCCTACAGAAGGCTCCTCTCTCCGAATGCTGAGGGAGAGCCTGGGGGACCAGTGGAGGGGTACCCATGAGGCCATGTGGGATTCCCGGCATTGAGTACGGATGGGACAGGCAGATGACAGGCAACACCAAAGTACCATTGTGCAGAACCCCTCAGGGTAGCAACATCGCAGGGACATCAGGGGCTTGAGGACAGCTCTGTTTGTGGGCCACCCTGGTCACTGCAACCAGTCAGGAGCGAAGCAGTTAATCTCGTGGGCACTGGGGTCCAGCAGGCCACCTTGGGCCTGGTCAGTCTTCTCATCTGGACAGTGAGAGTGACAGCTGCCCCACCCATGAGGGGAGAGAGGAAGCCGAGATCTAGCACTCGGCACAGGGAGAGTCCCTGAACAGCAGGGGCCTGGCCTGGGGGCTGGTTATGGGCACAGCCGTCATGGAAGAACCCATCAGCCTTGAAGACCTGAGCGCACAGTGCACCCGTCTCTTAGCCCCCTCAATTTAGGAAAATACTTAAAAGCAAAATGAAAGGGTGGCGTTCCCATGGCCCTAACCCAGGGCCGCC
This sequence comes from Equus asinus, assembly GCF_041296235.1. Lineage (NCBI taxonomy): Eukaryota > Metazoa > Chordata > Mammalia > Perissodactyla > Equidae > Equus > Equus asinus. The sequence goes on along the minus strand of NC_091809.1, from coordinate 27,142,817 downwards.
CACTGTCCAGTCCCCTTCGCCAAGGTTAGCTCACTCGGTCCTCACCAGCACCTGGCCAGGTCGTCCCTGTCCTTTGCCCCGTTTTATAGATGGGGAAGACTGAGGCCCGCAGAGGCAAGATGAGACATGGTCGAACACTCAGGGCCCCAGCCAGGATCTGAACTCAGTCACGGCCCAGAGTGCTGGCCCTTGACTGCCCTGCCGCCTGCCCCTTGGCGCTGGCAGGAATGCCTGTTTTCCAGCCTCAGTTTCCTAGGGTGTCACCTGGGAAAAGGGATAAAAGGAAAGTTGGCGAGTGAAGCAAATGAGGTAGAGGAGACAGAGCAGTGGGCCCCGGGGCTGCGGGCAGTCTTCAATGTTAGTGGGATGGGGATGCTCGCCTTGGGGTGCTGAGGGGGCCGTGGGGGGCGGGCATCGGGCGAGGCTGTCTTTGAACCAGCTCTAGAGTGAGGGCCCCTCCATTGGCAAAGGCGGGAACACAGCCAGCTGGGGGCCAAGGCAACAGCTGAGCCCCCCAAGGGCGCCTGCTACCCGAGCTCCAGAGGCCTCCCCCAGCCGGCCTCCCCCGAGAAGGGGCCGGAGGAGCAGCCAAATCCCGGGGCTATAAATACCTCAGCCGGCGGCGGCCCTGGCCCTGGAATGTCGGTCAGAACTGGGACAGGGGGGCGGGCTGGCTTGGGCGCCGCTCTCTGTCCCCCTGAGAGTGACCCCCAGTTCACCCTGCACCCCGTTTTGGATGGAGTTGCGGCTGGACCCCACCCCTCAGTAGTGAAGGGGGCCCAAGGGGGCCCAGGCTCCAGCCCAGAGCAGGGCCCCCCAAGCTGCCCTCCGCTCAACCAGTGCCCCTGCAGGCACTGGGAGGTCAGTCCAGGTGAGACAGCGGCACCCCGCTTTCCACAGGTGGGCCTCTCCGCAGGATAGCCTGGACCTGCCCTGAGGAGCTGGTTCTCCATCTAACTCTCCTCTCTTCCTTTCAGTGAAAGAGTTCTTAGCTAAAGCCAAAGAAGATTTTCTTAAAAAATGGGAAAATCCTGCTCAGGTAAGCCCCGCAGGTGCAGAGCCCTGGGAGGGGTGAGCTGATGGCCCCCTGTCCCCCAACTGCAGCCCTGTGACACGGCTAGGATTGTAGGGCCCTGTGGAAGGCTCCAGACCTGCCCCGTTTCCTCCCAAGACACCCATGGGGGCTCCTAGGCAGAGTGCCCACTGCCAGGCTCCCACACCCCACTACCGCTTCCAGCCGGAGGCCCCTGCCCCCCACGCAGCTGCCAGGGCTCCTGGGCCCCTGGCCAGGCCGGATCTGGCCCCTGCCACCTGGCTGGAGGAATGCAACCTCGCCATCTTGTTTTTCCGCCCCCCCTCCTCCGCCATCCTTAGCCCCTCACCCCCCCCTCCCCAGGGCCCCCTCTGCTGGTGGCCAATGGGACACCCCAGAGCTCAGCTGAGCAGGCTGGAGGGGCGGGTCCGTGAGTCTCTGCGCCCTCGGCCCACAGAATACAGCCCATTTGGATCAGTTTGAACGAATCAAGACCCTTGGCACGGGCTCCTTCGGGCGGGTGATGCTCGTGAAGCACAAGGAGACGGGGAACCACTTCGCCATGAAGATCCTCGACAAACAGAAGGTGAGCCCAGCCCAGCCACCCAGCCGGCCCCCAGGCCTTTGCCCGCGCTCTTCCTGCTGCCGGAGCACTCTCTCCACCATCCACTCACCAGCTCTTTCCTGAGCCCCTGTGACATGCCAGACGCAAGGGCCAGAAGGGCACCGTGCTGCCTTCACGCAGCTTCCCCTCCAGGTGGCCACCGTGCAGACCCAAGCCCCAGGACGCATGGTCAGTACCTGCCTGTGTCGAGGCAGCCGGGAGCCCTCCTGGGGAGGTGGCGTTTACACACACCTTCCTTCTGCGAACCTGTCTGAGGTCCTACTGCGTGCCAGGCACTGCTCTAGCGCAGCTGTCCAGCAGAAATGTCACGCAAGCCACTCACGGTTTTAGATTTTCTAGACGCTCCATTAGGAAAGTAAAAATAAACAGGTGGAATTCATTTGAACAATATACTGTAATTAAGCCATTATATCTACAATGTTATCGTTTCAATGTATGTAACCAGTGTAAAAATGATGTTAATGAGACGTTCTGTGTTCTTTTCCCTGTCCCAAGTCTTCGAAATCCAGCGTCTTTTATGCTTACCCTACATCTCATTTGGATGTTAAATTTTCAGTGAAAAGACAAAAAACAGTAGAGAAGTTGAAAAAGCATGCAGCCCAAGTTGTTCCAAACAGGCTTAAAAGTGGCCCAGTAACCACATCAAGTATGAGTTTTTAAATTTTCACTTTAGATACTTAAAATTGTAAATTCGGCTCCCAGTCGCTCCACCCTGTTCCCAGCGCTCGGCAGTCGCCATGGCGAGCGTGACCGCTGCTGGACAGCGTGGGAGCCAGCCTGAGGGGTGTGGCTGGGAGCCGACCGAGGGCCCGGGCAGCGGCCTCATGTGGGCTCACTGCATGTGACCTTGGGCGAGTCACTTCCCCTCTCTGCATCTGGGCTTCCAAACTGGTGTGCTCACAGTGGAGACCCCATAGTGCCCCTGTCACCAGGTGCTAGGCCCCTGCAGGGACCACTGAGGGCTGAGGAGGACTAAGCCCGGGGCTCAGGTAGGGGGGGCTGCTCCAGAAGCAGGGAAGGGATATCCCACCCGCCACCCTTGGGCCTGCTCCCACTTGTCTGATCGGTCTCAGCTCAGCCGCCCCTTCCTACCGGAAGCCTGCTCTGACTACCCCTTCCCTCAGACTTCCCAGGTGCCTAATCTGGGCATCCTCGGGCCCCGAGCTTCCTCACCTGGCTCTGACCCCTCTGGGCGGACTCCTGTGTTCTTGTCCTGAACTGTGGGCCGTGAGGCACAGGCAGCCTCTGCCTTAGCACGTCCTCAGCACCCAGCCCTCAGGGCTCCGCAGGCCGTAGGCCCTGGACGGAAGCAGCCCAGCCCCGCCTTGGAGGAGATGAGGACCCGCTCACATGCCGTCTTCCCCGCCCCCCCCAACAGGTGGTGAAGCTGAAACAGATCGAGCACACCCTGAACGAAAAGCGCATCTTGCAAGCCGTCAACTTCCCGTTCCTCGTCAAACTCGAGTTCTCCTTCAAGGTGGGGACCCAGCGGCCGGGGGCCAGGGCCCCTGCTGGGCAGTGCAGCCTCTGGGTTCCCGGAGCTGGAACTGGAGCCGAGGACAGCCAGCGGGCCCACTGACGGGAGGCCGCCGGGGGGATGTGGGGCAGGAGTCAGCTGGGGCTCTGGGGGACCAAGTTCAGCTCCTGAGCCAGCCTGTAGCTCCATAACCTTGGACAAGTCACCCGACCTGGACAGCATCCCTTGCAGGCAGCGCTCCCTCTACAGCAAGAGCCTGACACAGGGCCAGGGCCACAGCCTGTGTGCAAATCCCAGCTCACGCTTCCTGGCCGTGTGACCCTGGCCAGGGACTTCACTGCCCTGAGCCTCAGTTTCCACATCTGTAAAATTGGGATCATAACAGCCCCCACCTGGTGGCGTTGCCATGACAGTTCCAAGTACACCGTGAGCGCCCTGTGTGAGCTATTTTGGGTGCCATCCTAAGCCATCACCACGAGAACCCGGAAGGGCCACTGAGGGCCTGCGACATAAGAAGTCACAAGGGCCCTGCACTTGGTGGTTTAAGGCCTTGTGGCTGCCGTCTTGAAATTCATAATCATTTTCTTACTAAGGGGCCTCAAACTTATTTTGGTGGGGGGACCCCACAAATTCTGTAGGCCATCCTGGTTCCCTTTTACAGATCACAAAACTGTGGCCCCAACGGCCTTTCTTAAGACAGACACAGGCTGCCATGGAGTCCTCTCTCCAGCCCGGGCACGCTGGCCGGGTGCCTTGCACACCTCCAGCTAGCCCTCACGTTCACCCCCATAAGCAGGATGACAGCGTCCCTTCATTCTTAGGGGCATAAGGAAATGAGGCAGCAGCTCAGTGAGCCAAGAATGTTGTCACTTGATTTCTGAACACCTGGGGGCGAGGACCCCAGGCCTTTGATGGGGCCCAGGACGTGGGGAGCGGGCCCCTGATCAGCAGCTGCTTCCCGCAGGACAACTCGAATCTGTACATGATCATGGAGTACGTGCCTGGCGGGGAGATGTTCTCACACCTGCGGCGGATCGGAAGGTTCAGGTGAGCCAGCTGCCCACCACCCTGGGCCTGGGGCTGGCCACAGGCGGCAGCTCATAACCAAGCCGTCTGGGGACGCGGAATGGCCTCTCCAGGTCCCTGTGTCTTCTTGTTCCCTGTGAGCTGAGGAATCCAGGCTGTCTCAACCACCATGACCCAAAGCAGGCACGGGGACACAAGTTTCACCATGTAGGCTGGCAATTTTATGTGGTTTTTTAAGTTTACGTTATTGTTTTATTTTACTTTTTTATATAGATATGCACTTTCCATACAATGAAATGCACAGGTCTTCAATGTTCTGTTCCGTGAACTTTGACATCCGCATACACTTGTTGTAACACCACCCAAAACACCATACAGAGCATTTCTGCCACCCCAGAAGAGCCCCTCAGTCGCCCTTCTTGCACACCACCAGCCGACAAAGGCCACTGTCCTTTCCGGCTTCAAACACCAAACATGTCTGGTCTGGGTCTGCACTTGATACAAGCAGAGTCACTGGTCGCCTGCCGTGGCGCCCCCTCCCGCTTCTCACAGCAGTCTGGCGGTCCAGCCTCGCCAGCGAGCTAGCTCCCGGTTGTCCTGGAGGTGGTGTTGGGGCGAGTCCAGTGTGTATCAGCCACACTCTGATTCTGGCCCTCTGTTGACGGACGTCTGGGCTCTCCCCCTTTCTCTGCTGGCGCATTTGAGATGGCTGAGCTGTACGCTTTCCTCCAGAGGCCAACACGCTGGACCAGTGGGGGCGGGCAGGTCCCACTGGGCGCGGCCACCCTGCTCACCCGGCCCCTCCCGCTTGTCCCCCCAGTGAGCCCCATGCCCGCTTCTATGCGGCCCAGATCGTGTTGACCTTCGAGTACCTGCACTCGCTCGACCTCATCTACCGGGACCTGAAGCCGGAGAACCTGCTCATCGACCAGCATGGCTACATCCAGGTGCCCGGGGTGTGCGGGCAGCCAGCCGCCCGGCCCGACACCCCTCTGGCCCGGCCAACTGCCCCTTCTTGTGCCCACAGGTGACAGACTTCGGTTTCGCCAAGCGCGTGAAAGGCCGCACCTGGACCTTGTGTGGGACCCCCGAGTACCTGGCCCCGGAAATCATCCTGAGCAAAGTAGGCACTCCCCCCGACCCCGCCTGCCGCACTGAGGCCCGGGCCCCGTCCCCCCGCCTCCCCTCACCCCGTGCCCCCTCTCCCTGTAGGGCTACAACAAGGCTGTGGACTGGTGGGCCCTGGGGGTTCTCATCTACGAGATGGCCGCTGGCTACCCACCCTTCTTTGCCGACCAGCCCATCCAGATCTACGAGAAGATTGTCTCCGGGAAGGTGAGGCCCGGATGCAGGGGCACAGCCCCTGGACAGACCCTTCCCCGCCTGTCCTCCTACCGCAGAGCTCTGCTCCTTGTCAGAACAGTCTAGAAGTTCATTAAGTCAGGCCAGGCAGTGAAGCCGGGCGCACCGGCCATGCTCACTGAGGCCAACGCCTTGCACAACCTCGCTGCCTCATCCTGGACCCCCTGGCAGAAATCTCAAGAGCTTCCAGAGCCCAGGCCTCAGCCGAGCCCCCACCCTGCCCAGTGGGGCTCTGCTTGTCCCCAGCTGTCCCCCTGGCCTGAGTTCCACAAGTTTCCCAGCAGAAAAGCGAATGTGGCAGGTTCCCAGGTGCCACCCCGGAGCCCACCTGGAGTACTCAGGGTGCACAGCCCGCACTTTCTTCCCAAATGCAGACCTCACCGTGAGGGCGCGGGCTGGGTGGCAGCTCCCCAGAGGCCCCTGCAGTGGCACCCGGCACTCAGGGGCACAGAGGGGACCTGTGGGGTCCGAGGTCACCCTGCAGCATCACTAAAGGGACCAAGAGCAGCCAGAACTCCACTTCTGCTCCCCCACCACACTCCGAGGACCCACGTCCCTTCCCCGGGCCCAGGAAATGGTGGGAGAGCTCCTGGCTCCAAGCCCCAGCTCTGCCACCCATTGGCTTTGCAGCCTCGGGCAAGTGCATTCACCCCTCTGAGCCTCCTCTCACCCATCTGGGAATTGGGGAGCCAGCTGCCTGCCTCTCAGGGAGGCGGAGAGAAATCACCAGCTGCAAAGTAGGGTCACTAAAGAGGGCAAGATGAGGTGTTTGCCACCAGGCAAAAGAGAAATTGTCAAGAAAATGGCCCAAGTGGAAAAAAAAAGAAAAAGCCCTAGAAGGTTCCAAAAGGGAAGAGGAGAAGATGAACGTAACTCTTTTCTTTGTAGCATTTTACAGTTCCCACACACCCCCAGCAGTGTTGTCTCCCTCCTGCAACGCTGGGATGTCTGCCTCATGCCACAGAGGCAGGCGCTGGCCCAGAGAGGTCAGGGACCGTGGCCAAGGCCGCACAGCGTGTACAAGGCGGAGCAATGCTGGGCACTGGCTCTCGGGCTGTGAGCACAGTGACTGCTCGCGTGCAAGGCTGCAGGCTTGGATGTGTGGGGAAGCTTCTGGGAGTGTTGAACCAAGCCTTAAAAAACAGAAGAGCCTTAGCTGTGGGGAGAGAAAGGGAAAGATGATCCTTTCTCTCCTAAGCATTAACATTGCATCCCCATGCCCCAGCAGAGCCACCTTGGGAAGCGGTGGCTGAGAGTGCAAGTCCTGGGGCCGGCCCAGTGGCGCAGAGGTTAAGTTCGCTCACTCCTCTTTGGCAGCCCGGGGTTCGCGGGTTCAGATCCCAGGTGCAGACTTAGCACCCCTCATCAAGCCAAGCTGTGGCAGCATCCCACATAAAATAGAGGAAGATGGCACAGATGTCAGCTCAGCAACAATCTTCCTCACACACACAAAAAAGAATGAAAGTTCTGGAGTCCAACAGACAAGATGGAGCCACACTGTCCTGCTCCTCTGCGTGACCTTGGCAAGCCCTTTAACTCTTGCTAGCCTCAGTTTATTGTCTAAAAAGGAGACCATCATAGTACTTACCTTAGAGCGGCACTTCTCAAAGTGGTCCCTCTCCAGCATCAGCATGGCCGAGAACTGGCTAGAAATGCAGGTTCTCAGGCCCCGCCCCAGCCTCCTGAGTCATAAATGCCAGCAGGGCTTATGGGGTTCCAACGCACACTCCAGCTTGGGGTCCTCTGCCCAACAGGACTATTGGATGGCAAAGGCACTGTTCTGGGCTCCCCAAGCTCCAGACCAGTCCCCACCTGTGTTACCCACTCCAGGTGCGGTTCCCGTCCCACTTCAGCTCTGACCTGAAGGATCTGCTGCGGAACCTCCTGCAGGTGGACCTCACCAAGCGCTTCGGGAACCTCAAGAATGGGGTCAATGATATCAAGAACCACAAGTGGTTTGCCACGACTGACTGGATCGCCATCTACCAGAGGAAGGTGGGTCCCCCTCCCCTCCCCTGGTGTGCAGATGGTTTTGGGGGGAGGCCAAGAGCCAGGGAGGGCTGCCAATGGGGAGATGGAAAGGGAGGAAGAATTTGAAAATAGGGCTCTGGGTTGATCTAAATGAGGCAGCTTAGAGCAGTGGATGTCTAGAAATAGGACTGTGGGGTCATTGCCACTCTGTGACCTTGGGCAGGAGATACACCTCTTTGGAAAGTAATTTCCCCATTGGTGAGTTGGCTGTAAGATCCTTGGGTTGTTAAGGTGTGTCCATACCCTAATGCTGAACTCAGGGTTGGGTCATAGTAGGTTACCTCAGGAATGTTAGGCCATTCACATTTATTGTTGTAACAGTGATTACGTTGGCTGCTGAGGTCTGAGTGGTTCTTGACCCCTCTCCAGGTGGAAGCTCCCTTCATACCAAAGTTTAAAGGCCCTGGGGACACGAGTAACTTTGACGACTATGAGGAGGAAGAGATCCGAGTCTCCATCAATGAGAAGTGTGGCAAGGAGTTCTCCGAGTTTTAGGGGTGTGCCTGTGCCCCTGTGGGTTTTCTTTCTTTCTTTCTTTTTTTTGGTCAGAGGGTGGGAGGGTGGGAGGGTGGGTTGAACAGCCAGAGGGCCCCAGAGTTCCTTGCATCTAATTTCACCCCCACCCCACCCTCCAGAGTAGGGGGAGCAGGAAGCCCAGATATTCGGAGGGACAGAAACACCAGCTGCTCCCCCTCACCCCCTTTGCCCTCCTAACCCCCCACCGCTTCTGCCTTCCCCCTTCCCCCTGGCCCCCAGCCCAGCCCAGCCCACCTCTGCCTGTTTTAAACGAGTTTCTCAATTCCAGTGAGACCAGGTCTTGCTGGTGTATCCAGGGACAGGGTGTGGAAAGAGGGGCCCAAACTTAACTCCGGCCCACCCCCCAACCTCAGGCGCCACTTCCTAAGGGCGAGTGAGCGAAAGTCCAGCCTTCCCTCCGGAGCAGTCCCGCCTGGGAAGGGGAGAGGTTTTAGTGACATGTTCAGTGGGCTGCTTGCTAGAATTTTTTTAAAAAAACATTTACAATCTTAAGTTCCACCAGTGCCTCCCTCCCTCCTTCCTCTACCCCCATCCTTTTCATGCCCCAAATCCATTTTAACACGGCTGGGAGGCAACTGAGTTTGTAAAGGAAGGAGCTGGGGTTCCAACCTCTGCCCCACGCTGCTAGTCCCCGCTGCCCGTCTGCCCCCCCGGGGACCCCCGCCCAGGTTGGAAGGGGCTCAGCCCCTGTAGGAAGCCCCTGCCCATTTCTGCCCCGACGGACCTCTCTTCACCCTTGGGCTTCAGTACCCAGACGAAGCAGCTGCCCCCTCCCTGCCAAAGAGGAGCCGTCTCCAAAGACAGAGGGGCCGCGGGGGGCCGCTCCTCCCAGTAGCACCCCCAAACTCCTTAATTTTATTCTCAGCTAGATTTTAATGCCCCGCCTCCTCTCAACTCAGGAGGGAAGGCAACCCCGCCCCAAAAGGAGGCAAAGCCCCCTCCCCCTCCTGGCCCGGGATCAAGGCCAGGGTTGCCTGGGAGGGGCTGCCTGTTTCATTCACCCAGCAGCCTCCGCCCCCCATCCTGGGCGCTCCTCCTCTGCCTGGCTGTCAGCTGTCCATCCCCCCCCATTTGTGCTTTTTTTCTCTTAACAGAAAAGTGGGGAGCCACCCCATCCCTCCGCATATTTGTCCTCTCATAACTTCTCCCCATCCCAGGGGGAGCTCTCAGGCCGGGGTGGGGCCCCGGGTGGGCGCGGGAGCGATTCAACCTGTGTGCTGCGAAGGACGCGACTTCCTCTTGAAGAGTGTGCTGTTGTAAACATATTTGAAAACTATTACCAATAAAGTTTTGTTTAAAAAAAAGAGTCTCTGGTGTTCGCGACTTCGGTCACCCACCCACACACCCCCAGGGGCTTGGAAAGGGAATTTCGGACCCTAGCGTCCAGGCTGATCAGGACCCGGCTGATCCTTCTAAAACCTGGTTTAGCTGGAATTCCGCCAATTCCCCCCGCCCCGCAGGAGAAGGGGGCGCCAAGCTGCCCTTTGACCCCAGGTTCGGGCCCCCACATCTGCGGCGCGCCCCCTCTGCGTCCAGCCCCCAGCCGAGAGGGCGCTCTGGGGAGACCCTGGGGCCGGCGCGCCGGGAGGCCGAGCGGCGGCGGGGGCGGGCGTGGCAGGGGGGGCAAGGCGTGGGGGAGACGGTGCGCGCCCCCCACCCGCATCCTCGGCGCAGAGTGCGGAGCCCAGCGCGCCCGAGAGGCGCGGGGGCGGCGGCGGTCCAAGGGTCCCCGCGGCGCCCGGCGAGCGCGGCAGCCCGGCCCGCGGGCGGCGAGTTCCCGGTAAGTGCGGTCCCGAGAGCGGAGCGCGCCGGGGAGGCGTGGAGAGGGGGGCTGGGCGCCGGGGACGTCTGGGTCCCGCGCCCAATGGCTGGAGGGCGGCCGAGCGCCGCCTGCCCGCCCCCTCTCCCCTCCCCCCGGCGTTCCCCTCCCCCTCCCCCGCCCGCCGCTTTCCCCCGCCCCCGCCCCGGCGCCAACTCCGCGGCGCCTCCTTAAAAAGCGCGCGGGAGTTGTAAGGGGGGGCCGGAGCGAGCCGGAGTGAGCGAGAGCGCAGGGTAAAGGGGCGGGCGGGGGGCCCGGGCTCCACCTTAAAAGCGGGCGCGTGGGGGTGGGAGGGAGGAAGGCGGGCGGCGGGGTGGAGGGAGGGAGGGAAGGAAGGGGGGCCGGAGTGTCCCGGGCGCAGGGCGCGCGTGCGGCGGCGGCGGCGGCGGGGAGGGGCCGGCCGCGCCGCGCTCCCCTCCTCCCTCCTCGCATCCCCGGCCCCGCGCGCGCCCAGCAGAAGCGGGTCTGTGTGTGCGTGCGTGCGAGTGAGTGAGTGTGTGCATATTTTTTTCTCTCTTTTCTTTCTCTCACTGTTTTTTCTCTCTCTCTCTCTCTCTCGCTCTTTTTTTTTTTTTTTTTTTTTTTGCGAAGAAACAGCAGCGCCGCCGCCGCTCCACCGAGGCGCTGCGCCCCCCGGGGGGGGGGAGGCGGAGGAGGCGGGCAGCGGCGGAGGGAGGGGAGCCGGGGAGGGGGGCGCCGCGCTGGGAGGGAGGCAGCGCGCACGGTGCAGCCGGGCCGGGCGGGAGGCATGGCGGGGCCCCCGGCCCTACCCCCGCCGGAGACGGCGGCGGCCGCCACCACGGCGGCCGCTGCCTCGTCGTCCGCTGCTTCCCCCCACTACCAAGAGTGGATCCTGGACACCATCGACTCGCTGCGCTCGCGCAAGGCGCGGCCGGACCTGGAGCGCATCTGCCGGATGGTGCGGCGGCGGCACGGCCCGGAGCCGGAGCGCACGCGCGCCGAGCTCGAGAAACTGATCCAGCAGCGCGCCGTGCTCCGGGTCAGCTACAAGGGGAGCATCTCGTACCGCAACGCGGCGCGCGTCCAGCCGCCCCGGCGCGGAGCCACCCCGCCGGCCCCGCCGCGCGCCCCCCGCGGGGGCCCCGCCGCCGCCGCCGCTGCGCCGCCGCCCACGCCCGCCCCGCCGCCACCGCCCGCGCCCGTCGCCGCCGCCGCCCCGACCCGGGCGCCCCGCGCGGCTGCCGCTGCCGCCGCCACAGCGCCCCCCTCGCCCGGCCCCGCGCAGCCGGGCCCCCGCGCGCAGCGGGCCGCGCCCCTGGCCGCGCCGCCGCCCGCGCCCGGCGCTCCTCCGCCGGTGGCGCCCCCGGCCGGCCCGCGCCGCGCCCCCCCGCCCGCCGTCGCCGCCCGGGAGCCGCCGCTGCCGCCGCCGCCACAGCCGCCGGCGCCGCCACAGCAGCAGCAGCAGCCGCCGCCGCCGCCGCCGCAGCCACAGCAGCCGCCGGAGGGGGGCGCGGCGCGGGCCGGCGGCCCGGCGCGGCCCGTGAGCCTGCGGGAAGTCGTGCGCTACCTCGGAGGCAGCGGCGGCGCCGGCGGCCGCCTGACCCGCGGCCGCGTGCAGGGGCTGCTGGAGGAGGAGGCGGCGGCGCGGGGCCGCCCGGAGCGCACTCGGCTCGGAGCGCTCGCGCTGCCCCGCGGGGACAGGCCCGGACGGGCGCCGCCGGCCGCCAGCGCCCGCGCGTCGCGGAGCAAGGTGAGCGCGCCGCGGAGGGGGCGCCGCGCGGTGGGCAGGTGCGGGCGAAGTTGGTGGCGGGGGCGCGAGTCCCGGAGGACCCGGGCGGCGGGCGGCCCGGGCTTTGCGCGTCTCTTCTGCGGGCTCAGCGCCTGGTGACCTTGGCAAGTGTCTGAATCTGCCGAACCTCAGTTTCCTCCGCGGTGGAATGTGATTTAATAACAGTAGCGACCCCTTGGGGTTGTTGAGCGAGTTTAGTGAGATTTGGCTGTTGAGGGCTTTATGAACACAGAGTCTGGCACGAAGTGACTGCGTAAAAGTTAGTCGGGGCTGGTATTAAAGGTGGCCGTTAGGTGCGGTACTTGGTCCTTGATCCCAGAGACTGGGCTCAAGGCCAAAGAGGTACTAACCTTGCGCGCCTCTCTCCCTGGCACCAGAGAGGTGGGGAAGAGCGAGTGCTTGAGAAGGAAGAGGAGGAAGAAGATGATGAAGATGAAGATGATGAGGACGATGTGTCTGAGGGCTCTGAGGTGCCCGAGGGTGACCGTCCCGCAGGTGCCCAGCACCACCAGCTTAATGGCGAGCGGGGCCCTCAGAGCGCCAAGGAGAGGGTCAAGGAGTGGACACCCTGCGGACCCCACCAGGGCCAGGATGAAGGCAGGGGGCCGGCACCAGGCAGTGGCACCCGCCAGGTGTTCTCCATGGCAGCCATGAATAAGGAAGGAGGATCAGGTAAGGACTCCTCTGGGTGGGAGGGGGCCTGGGGAGGAGGAAGCCAGCCCCCAAGACAAAGGTCCAAAAATAGGCTTTTTCTTTCTTAGCCTCTGCTGCCACTGGGCCAGACTCCCCATCTCCTGTGCCTTTGCCCCCAGGAAAACCAGCCCTACCTGGGGCCGATGGGACCCCCTTTGGCTGTCCGTAAGTTGGGGTGTTGGAGACACGGGGTGCTGCCCAGGTGTGTGTAACAGACCTGGAAGAGCATCGCTGCTCACCCGTGCCCTCTGTTCTGCCACAGTTCTGGGCGCAAGGAGAAGCCGGCTGACCCCGTGGAGTGGACAGTGATGGACGTGGTAGAGTACTTCACCGAGGCCGGCTTCCCAGAGCAGGCAACAGCCTTCCAAGAGCAGGTGGGTCCCACACCTCGACATGGCCCCTCATCCCAGGGCTTCAGTGGGGGTCTGCTCTGACCCCACTCTCTTGCTCTCTGTCTCTCTTCCCCCTCAGGAAATCGATGGCAAGTCCTTGCTGCTCATGCAGCGCACAGACGTGCTGACGGGCCTGTCTATCCGCCTCGGGCCGGCCCTGAAGATCTACGAGCACCACATCAAGGTGCTGCAGCAAGGCCACTTTGAGGATGACGACCCCGATGGCTTTCTAGGCTGAGGGCCCAGCCTGGCCCCCGCCCCGACCCATTCCAGCCCCCCTTTTCACTGCAGACCCCAAGTCTAGGAGCTGGACGGGGACACCTTCGGCCCTCGTAACAGATTCCAGTGAGGGGGCATTCCTCCCTACACATCTCGTCCCTGTGTCTCCCCGAACACACACATCAGGCCCCCAGCACATCCCGCACTCCAGGATAGGGGAGTGTGGGGTGGGACAGGGCCTGCGCATTTTACCCCAGGAGGCCAATCCTCTCCCCAGCCTAGGACATTTTTGGAAAAAAAAAAAGGGGGGGGGTGCTTCCCATCTTCCTAGATCCTCCTCAGTTCAGCCAGATGTTTCCTATATAAATGTTTTTTTCTGCCTGTTCATTTTGGTGAGGGTCTTTCCTCCCTCCCCCACCACCCATACCCCTCCCCAGTCTGCCCCTGGCCTCCAGCCCCCTGGGAGTGGCTGGGGTGGGGTCCCTGGCCCTAACCTACCCTTTCTCTTTCTTTCTGTTGGTTGTCGCTCCAGCTGGCTGTATTGCTTTTTAATATTGCACCGAAAGTTTTTTAAATAAAGTTTTAAAAAAAAGAAAAGAAAAAAGTGCCACGGAGTCCATTTTATGAATGGGGGGAGGGGCATTGAAGACCCACATCAGCCTCGAGGGAGAGTGTGGGGCCAGGACTGAATGGCCTGAGGAGGGAGACAGGCCAGTGATGGGGCTGCCTGGCGGCCATTCCAGGAAGGCAGGGGTATTTGCTTGGAGCGGTCATTCTCCCATGCCCAGAACAGTGCCCAGGCACACAGTAGGTGCTCAAATGTTTGTGGAGTGACTAGCTGTTAACTCTGGGCGTTACAAGCATTTTCTTGGTTGTTCTCTCCGCTGCCTCATATGAGACTGAGAGCTCACAAAAACCCACATTACAGACGAGGCAATGCTCAGAACAGCAAAGATGCTTGCTCAGGGTCACACAGGGCAGGGTCTGACACCTGTCTGAGTTCTTTACCCAGAGTCTTTAAGCATAATTAATCTATTTGGCTACATAACTACATAGGCTACAAAGAATCCTGTCTACCTCTGTTGGGGGCAGGGGTCTGTTCTGTGCCGTGGTCGGGTCTCCAGGCCTCAGGTCCTCTCCATAAAAGGAACAGAAGGGATTGGACCATCAGATGAGATCATGGGATGGGAAATTTTTCCAAGATTTTTATTAGTGGTAGTAGGAACAGCTATTACATCACAAGTGCCTACTAAGTTCTAAGGCAGTTTCTCAACTCCGTTAGAGGTTTTTAGAAAATACACTGATTCCGGGGCCCGGGGGTCCGCCCTTTCTAGACCTATGCCCCCGGGTTTGTATGCGCGGTGGAGACCCCTCCTCCCTAGCAAACCGCCTCGGAGAGAGAAAGGCGCCGGCGCCCGGGCCGCACCCCGAGGACAGGGCCGCGCCAGCGCCGGCCCAGGTCGCCGCGCTGGGACGCGGCCCTCTCGCCAGGTTCCGGGAGCGCGCGTGTGCACGGGGCCCCGCGGCGCGCAGCGCGGACCGGAGCGGCGGTCCCCCACCCCCGCCGCGTGTTGAAATTCAAACGACGCGAACTCGCTCCGTGCGGCGCGACGGCCGGCAGAGAGGTCGAGGCAGAGGCGAGCTGGAGGGGGCCGCGCTCCCAGCCCAGGAGAGTCCGACGTTCCCGGGGCGGGGTCGAACCCGCGCCGACGCGAGCGGCGGAGGCTTAAGAGAGCTCTGGTCCCCGCCTACCAATGGCTACGGAGCAGTGGTTCGTGGGACCGCTGCCCCCGGGCCCCGGGGAGACGCCGCCCCCTGACGACTTGGAATCTGGGGCACAGCCCTGCGGAGATCTCTCGTGGTCCACGCCCCCTGGCCGACCTGGGGACCCACCCGAGGCGGAGCCCCAGGACCAGGACGTCCAGGGGCAGCTGCCCGAGGCCTCTACTTCCATGCCCTACCCCGAGCCTCTGGCCCCGGGCCCCGGGCACCCACCTCCTCGCCTGCCCTTGGACACCATGTTCAGCCCCATCACCGAACAGCTGCGCTACCTGCTCAAGAAGGCGGACGATTTCCAGAGCTACTTGCTCTACAGGTGATGCAGGCCGGGGTCCTAGGTCCCCACGGACAGGGAGACAGAGGAGAGGGTGACAGGCTAGGCGGCACACCCCGGGGTTGCAAACTCAAAAGCATTAGGAGCTGCAGACAGCAAATGAAGCTAGCTGATTAAGAATCCAATTTGGAAGAGTGGTAAGGACTGTGTGGAATTTGCGGTCGGGGAGCACCTGTGGTTATGTGGGCTCCCGGGGTTGCCACATCCCTAGGACTTTCCTCCCAGTCTTGAATTGCTTGGCTGAGGTTTTGAACCCTGGGTGAGCTAAACGAAAGCTGTCTGAGCCAGACTTGGCCCGTGGGCCACCAGTTTGAGATCCTAATGGATAATGTGATTCCCAGGCCAGGCAAGGGGAGAGACTGAGTCCCACGTTCCAGTGTCCATTGGGAGGGATCCCCTGGGGGGCTGTGGAAACCCGAGATGCCTGGGCTCCACCCTGCGTGGAGGTCTGAGTCAAAGTCCATCGTGGGACACAGGTGGCAGCATTTTAACGTGTCCCAAATGACAGTGATGCAGGTGGTCTAGAAGATGCTCTGACAAAGTCCTGGCACGAAGGGGTCTTGTAATGCGGGGGGACCCCAGGCAAAGGCCCCGTTCTCCCTTCAGCAGAGACCGGGTGCAGAAGGACCAGCTGGTGAAGGCCATGCCCACCTTCCTGCACATATGTGAGCCCTACTTCCTGTACCTAGAGGCGGCCGCACGCAGCGTGCCCCCCATCTATGGAGCCCTGCAGGAGCTGCTCCGCAAGGGGGTGCGTGCAGCCGATTTCCTAGACCCCAGGCCCCCATCTCCATCCCTCGGACCTGGCGCCTGGCTGGGGGTGGGGACAGGGTGCTCCTGGCAGGCCAACTCGTCTCATTATGTGCCTCTTTGCAGCTGTTGGAGATCTCCCAACAGCTGACCCTTCGCCTGGAACAGGTGGTCCTCATGTACGCTTCCTTTGGGTTCGTGGGCCTGGAGGAGACTGACCCCCTGAGGTAAAAGGGAGGAGACTGGGCTGGGAGCCGGAGTCCGGGTCCACCCTCATCACCCCTCTCCCATCTCCCGCCAGCATCTCTTGTTTCTTCTGCGGGAGGTTTGCCATCAGCCCTTCCCACGAGGTGTCCATCTTCAGATACTGTGCCCCAGCCGCCTACACTGCCAGCCGCTTCCCCAGATACCTGTATAAGAAGATGCGCTGGAACCTGGAAACCACCCCTGAGCCCAGCGTCCAGGGGCAAGACTCCTACGTGGATTAGTGAGTCCCCTTACCGGAATCTAAGTCCTCCCCTCTCTATGCAGAATGTCAGTATGGGCCTCTGAACCACCGCCACCAGCAAAGCATGGAACGGCAAGCAGGAAACCAAGGACCTTTGAAAGGCCATCCTCATCTTTAAAAAAAAATTCATCCTTCCATCAAAATAAAAGTCCTCATCTTAAAAGTAGGCTGGCAGTTAGAGAAAGTCCTCGGTGTTGGGTCACATCCCTACCTGAGACCCTGAGGGCAACTTCTGATGAGTTTCCAGCTCCCCTCCAAAATTAAAGCCCTCGGAAACTGCTCGCTCTTCATCGCTGTCCCTCCCCCTCCCAGCTACTTCCTGTGCTATCGGGACACCTGGGAAGACACAGGCTCAAGTCCGGCCAATTCGTGCCCCCAGATCCAGAAGCTGTGGTCCATTGGCCGATGGGTGCCGCTCGAGCCCGCCGAGGATGACCTGTATTCATGGTAGGAGCTAGGGCCGGGGCAAGGGGGGCTTGGGCTCTGGAGGGAGGGCCAGAACCCCACCAAAGAGCATCTACCTCCCCAACACTGTTTCCCTTGGTAATAACGATAGCATTTTATTGTGCCCTGAAAGTGCTTTATGCAGACTCATGTAACAATCCATTAGGGTCTATACTCCCAGCCCCATTTTACAAAGAAAGAAACAGGTGCTCAGAGAGGTTAAGTTACCTGCCCAAGGACACACAGCTAGCTGAGTGGCTGACCAGGTCAGGGCTAGAGTTGTTCAGCCTCCCAGAGCCATTACCCTCTAGGTTTCTCATCAACAAGGAAACCACTTTCCCTCAGGGTTTTTCCCACCCCCAGCTGAAACAAAGCCTCTTTGAGCCACAGCTTCTCACTCGAGGGGAGGGGCTCCCGAGAAGCAGGGGGCGCTCACGGCCCGGCCTGTCTGTCCCCGGTCCCAGGATCTTGTGCCCGCAGCCGCTTGGGGACTACCAGCAGCTGCTGACCATCGGCTTCGAGGAACCGTCGCACACGCTGGCCACCGACCTGCTGGTGCAGATGCTCACGGGCCAGGCGGGCCCGGCACGGCCCCCGAGAGCAGCCGGGCCCGCGGCGTGGGCCGCGCAGGGGCCTTGAACCCGGAGAGCGAGCGGGGAAAGCTGGCGCCTGACAGCTGCAAACTCCTGGAGAGGGGCGGGGGGCCTCCCTCGCTCTGCTGGTGCAGCTCGGCCTCGCCTTCCCCGGGCCGGGCTGAGCTGGGCCGGGCCGAGCTGGGCGGTGCGCTCCGGGGCCGGTCGGGCCGGGGGCCCTGCGAGCCGACTCACCAGTTTTGTGTTAAATAAAGAAAGAGGTCACAGTCTCCGCGTCCGCTCGGAGCGCCGCGCCCCTCCCCTGGGGGCGGGTAGGCCCCGCCCACTCGCGCGGCCTTCTGGGAAATGTAGTCTTTGGCTACAAAACCTAGCCCGCCCGCAGGCGGACGGGAGCTCAGGGCATGCGCAGAGGCGCACATGAAGCAAAAAGGGAAGTAGCGGCTCCTGTCAACAACCGGAACCCAGCAAACCGCGGGTTTCGGGGAGCCGGGAAATTCAACGCCCACTGGGGGAAGGGACCCCCCCCCCCAGCCACGCCCACGCTCATGTATTAACCCGGAAATGATTTCTTTGTACCGTAAAAGACTACATTTCCCGGCGTGCTTCAGGAAAGGGTCTGAGATCAATTTCCTTGGGGCGGAGGTCAGATCTTTTTACAGCTTTGGGGTGGTGGAGTGGGCAGGGGCTGCACCCGCGGGGTGTCCGGGCCGCAGGCGCGGTGGGGGAGCACTCCAACTTGGGATCGCTGGGCCTCACCGCAGCCTTGGACTGGAGAGGAGACCGGGGTTGAGGGAGGTGCACCCACCTGCCCCGCGCTGCAGCGAGCAGGTGGCGGGGCCTGGGCCCGCCTGGGTCCTTCTGAGTGCAGCTGGTCCGTTGCGACGGGAAGGGTGTCCTTCCTGAGCCGGGTGTCATCCCCTTTAACCCAAGGGGTGCCTTTTGGTTCCCCCCAGCATTTTCAGCGTCGGAGGAGAGACCTAGAAGCCTGACTCTATGCTTTCTGGCAAAGCACTCGCTTACCTGGTAGTCCCTGGCACGTAGTAGTGTCATCAATCGGGAGTGGACAGCAAACCCTTAGGGGGGAGGGGCCTCTGGTGACAATCTCTGACTGCGTCACGGGTGAGTTAGTCCACAGCCAGGTCGGAGTGCCTCCAAGGGATGCTGAAGCGCCCTAATTCTGATTGGAGGTAGCCCCTGTGAGTCCCCACACACACACCCGCTATGAGATGCTTAACAGTAGCCTAGTCCTGCAGAAATTTAAATGGAGCCACAAATGCGAGTCATGTGTAATTTCAAACTTTCCAGTAACCCCATTCGAAATAAGGTCAGATTGATTTTAGTGATACTTTTATTCAACTCAGTATATCCAAAATATTATTTCAATATATGATCAATGTAAGAAATTAACATTTTGCATTTGGGGGGGTGCTGGTCTTTGAAATCTCTCGTGCCTTTTACACTTCCCGTGCATTTCAATTCCAATGAGCCACACGCAGCTTCAGACTGTCTCCCTTAAGACAAATTCACAGGCCACTTAAGACTAAAAGTTTCCTGTGGGTGGTGACCCTACTGAGAGAGGAAGGAAACAGGCTTGATTTCCTGGGTCCTGTTGCTCAGAAACTGTCTACTACTCGTGAGTCTCCAACTTTAGCGTGCCTCAGAATCACGTGGAGGGTTTGATCCTGAAGTCTGGGATGAGCCCAAGAATGCGTGTTTCCAACATGCTCCCAAGCGCTGCTGCTGCAGGGAGAACTGCTGGCCGAGCCTCCATCTGGGTCCTCAAACCTGGCTCCCAGTCCCAAGCACCTGGGGAGCTTTTTTTTTTAGGAAGATTAGCCCTGAGCTAACATCTGCTGCCAATCCTCCTCTTTTTGCCGAAGAAGACTGGCCCTAAGCTAACATCTGTGCCCATCTTCCTCTACTTTATATGTGGGATGCCTACCACAGCATGGCTTGCCAAGCGGTGCCATGTCTGCACCCAGGATCCGAACCCGTGAACCCCAGGCCGCCAAGAATCGGAACGTGCGCACCTAACCGCTGCGCCACCGGGCCGGCCCCTGGGGAGCTTTACAAAGTATTGATGCCAGACCCCTGTCGGATTCTGATTTACTTGGCATAAGGGTGCCTCAGGTGATTTTAATTTGTAGGAAAGTTCGAGAATCCAGGCCTACCCTCACAAACTCCTGTCAACTCTATGTCCTTAGTTCTCAGCTCCCCTGCTGGGAATTACCACCAGGCTCTGGGCGTTTCCGTTTCCCACCTGGGCAGCCCTAGCTCTTTCCTGCCTTCTCTGCAGACCACCCGGGGTCGCGGCCAAGCACGTGGTCAGTGTGTGGCTGATGGGGTCAGGGGTTGGGTCCTTGGTCCGCAATACTGTTGTGAGCGTTCTTTCATCCTTCTTTAGCCATTTGTTGTCCCCACGAAGGGTGGAGCCTGTTGCTGGAGCCCGGGCATACTGAGTTGGACAAATGGAGGAGTTTAACGGTGATTCTAAAACCTTCCTGGGTCTCGGCCTTTTCTGGGTCTCTGTGCACCTCTAAGAAGCTGGTGCACCCGAACCGCAGACCATAACTGCACAGACACGCTTTTTCAGCTTGGGGTGTTCACAGACCCCCTTGAATCCCATCCAGGAGGGCCTTGAACCCCTTGTCTTGGGACAGAGAGAAATTCAGGAGGGCTTGCCAGTTGACAGCCACAGCCCTATGGCAAACGGGTGTTGCTTGCTGCCCCCTCCTGCCCACCCCCCCCCCATTTTAAAAGTTTTCTCAATAGTCACAATAAACTAAAGTTCAGTAGATTTCTCTTTTCAAGGCTGGTTTTCCAGCTGCTTTTGCAAAGCAGAAGCTCCTGACCACCGGGCGCACTCCTCGGTGGCACCGCCGACAGGAACCCCCCAGGCCCTGGAGACAGCCATGCCTTCCGGCTCCGTCTCTAAGGAGCGCCTGCGGCCGGAGACCGGGAGGGTCTTGCCTGCGGGGCAGGTGGTAAAGGGCCCAGCGTGCCCTACGATGCAGCCTGCAGCCTCCCCACCCGCTTCCTGGTAGCTCTTGTTTACGTCCCCAGGGCAGGAACCACCCCTTGTCCCCTCCGTCCCGCCAGCGCCCAGAAACGTCGACGACGTCGCGGGGGGGCCGGTCCGGACGCCGCAGCTCGCGCCCGCGCCGCCAGGGGGCGCCAGGGGCCAGGCCGGGCCAGGGAGCTGCAGCCCCGGGACCGCGCGCCCAGGGCGCGTTCCGCATTCCGCGCGCCGGCCGGCGCCCTGCGCCTTCCGCGGGCCTGACTGCGCCGCCCCCGCCCCCGACGAAAAGGACACGGAAGAAAACAGCCCGCGCTGCCCAGAAACAAGGGGCTTTATTGGGGAGTAGGGGTAGCGAGGCCGTGACCCCGGCCTCCGACGGTCAGAGCCGGCGGGAGGGGCTGGTTTGCCTTACGGTCAGGTGAAGGGCTGGACAGTCTCTCCGGCCGGATTGTGGCGGTGGTGTGTCCCAGGGGGAGTGACAGTTTTAGAGAAGAGACTGGTCAGTTTCACAAAGTCTAGTTCAAGGATGGGCTGCTCCGTGTCATCTTCGCCGGCGCAGACCGCTGGCCCCTCCCTCCAGGCCTTCGGCCCATCCCGAGGGCACTCCCGGGCGCCCCTGCCCGGGCCCTCTAACGGCCATGCTCCGTCCGGCCGGGGGTCCGAGCCGGCTCGAACCTCAAGGCTTCCGCTCCTCCTGGGGAGAGGGGGCCAGACGGAAGGCCGGCCTCAGGGACCCGCGCACCGGGGTGACACCAAGGAGCAGGGGCAGTTTGGGCCCCAAGACCATCGCCTCTTCGTCACTGGTCTGCGCCCGTTGCTTCGTGTCCTAGCCCAGAGTGACCTCCCAGGGGCTCCTCCCCCAGCCCAGCATTCTGGCGCCCGGCGTTGGGGGGCGGGGGGCGGAGCGACAAGCGCCTGAGGCACGGGGGGAAAGGGGCTCCCACCTGCTCCAGGCCGTTCTCCGAGGCCTTTCTGCGCGGAGGCCAGATCACCGCCAGCTTTCCATCACCCCTGCTCGCTGCGGGGAAGGCGCGCTCAGCCAGCTGCCCCTCCTCTCACCAGCTGGAGGAGGCCGGGACAAGGAGGCCGGCCGCGCCCCTTAAACACACACAGACGTCCACCCCCCTCCTCCTCATGGAGGCCTCCATTCCGAGGGGGGAGGGAGGTGAGCCCAGAGAGGGGAGGTAGGAACCAGAAAGTTCAGAGAGGGGATCCAGGTGCGCCAAACCCGGGGAGGGTGCCCTAGAATCCGACAAAGACGTCCGGAGTCCTCCTCCCTCCCCACCATGAGCCTGGGTGGGGGTGGATCGGAGAGTCGACCACTCCGAGTCGGGGGTGGAGCACAGGGACGGGCAGCCCAGAAGGGATGGGCAGGAACGGAGAGTCGAGAAGGGGTGGGAGCCAAGAGGGCGTACCCTGAGAATCAGAGCGCCGGAAAAGGGGCCACTGGAGTCGGGTAGTCGGTGAGGGCGGCTGGAGCCCCGGGGTCCCGGGCGCCGGGCCGCCCGTGACTTACCTGTGAGGCTGGGCGCCGGGTCCCGGAACTCGGCGGTGCCGTAGACGCTGAGCCGCTGGCGCTGCAGCTCTCGCTCGCGCTCCTGCACCTCGCGCACCTCCTGCTCCAGCAGGGACGGCGCGAGGGGCGAGGGCGCGCGGGCCAGCACCGGGCACCGGCCCTGCGCCGCCGAGTGCGGCCGGCTTCCGGCCTCCGGCAGCTGCTGCAGGCCCGCGCCGCCCTCCGCCGCTGGCGAGGAGCCGCCGCCGCCGGCGGCCTCGAAGAAGCGCTTGAGCTCGCCCAGCGGCGGCGGCGGCGGCTGCCGGGCGCGCGGCTCCGGGCCCGGGGGGAGCGCCAGCGCCGCCTGCCGGTGAGCCTCCCGCTCGATGTCCCGCTGCATCTGCGCGCCCGCCCGCGCGCGCTCCACGGCGCGCGGGAGCGCGGGGCCGGGGCCCGGCAGGCTGAGCACCGGCCGCACGCGCAGCTCCACGAGTTCGCGGCGCGCACGGCCGGGGCTCAGCCCTCGGCTCCGGCGCAGGCTCTCCTCGCGTTCGCAGCTGCGGCGGATTTCGCGCTCGATGGGCGTCTCCATGAGCGGCTCCATGAGCGGCTCCTCTGAGGACTGTTGGGGGATCTCGGGGCGCAATGGAAAATGCTGATGGGCTTCCGAGTCTGACTCTGAGGAGGAGGTCTCGGGACCCTGAAGGGGATACCGCTCCAGGATCGCGGCGCTTCGGGCTTCAGACGGCCGGGGGTCGCGGCTGCCTGGCCCAGGCCTCTCCACGCCTCCAGCGGCGGCCGGCCCGGGGCGCGCCGCGTCCTGCCCCGCTGATGGCCCGAGGACTTCGCTCTCTCGCTCAGGGGTTTCCGCGCCCTGCTCTGCGGAGGGTGCAGAGATTTCGCCGCCCGGCCTGGGGACCTCGGCGTCTCGCTCTGCGGCAGGCCCTGGGACTTCGCTGTCAGACCCGGGGGGCTCGAGGCCCCGAGCTTCAGACGACCCCAGGGCTCCGCTCTCCGGCTCGGGGCCTTGGGGTCCAGGGTTGGGAGCAGCTCGGAAGCCTTAGTTCCCAGCGCCGGAGTTCTGATGCCCAGAGCTGGGACACGGTGCTCTGCGCGGCACCTGTGGCCGCAGTCACCGCCCGCGGGTTCCAGGGCGTCGCCTGCACCGGCCGCTTCTCTGACCCGCCTCTGGCCTCCAAGAACAACCCCCGGGGGCAGGGCCGGGCACCGCCCCCTGCACCTGCCGGGAGGACTCCGGCCCCGCCCTCGGGGCGGGGGCGCCCAGGCGAGGCACCGGATTTCGGCCACTGGCGCGCCCCAGGTCAGCTCAGGGCACCAGACTTCTTGGAAGAGCGCTTCCCTAGACCCTGCCAGCTACCTGGGGGGCCAGTCTGGGTGCCGTGTCCACTCACTGGGCGCCACCTGGGTTCCTTTTCGGCCCCACGCCCCCGGCATTGCCTGGAGGCTTGGTCCCAGCTGCGCGCCGGGCTGGCCCTCTGGTGGGGATGTCCCCCGAAGCCATCTTTCCGAGGCCTTGCCAGCCCCGCCCAGCCGGCGGGTAGCGACGCCCCGGGCCTCTGGGCTGTCCCCTACACGTCCCACCCCTGCCACGCACAGCTCTGGCTGGAGGGGGAGCCAGGGGCCGCCTCAGTCTCCCTCTCAGCGCCTGGGCTGGGCGGGGCTCCCAGCGGGACGGCCGGGCCCGCGCCAAGCCCGGAGGCGGCCTCCCCCAGCCCTGCGGGAAACGTCTGCGAGGCATCTGCGGCCAAACTCGCTCCCGCTTCAGGGAAGAGGGAGGGACGGCCGCAGCGAGCCCAGGGCCGGCCGAGCGGCTGCGGCTGAAAGGCGGTCACCTTGAGCCCCGGCAGCCGGGAAGGCCCGGAAAGGAATTTCGGCCTGGGGAGAGCGGCTCCCTGCAGCTGGGGCCAGGGCGCGCGTGCAAGGGCAGGATCCACGCCCCCACGCCGGCCACCCACCCCCGCGGACATCTTCCACTCCCAGGCTCGCTGCAAATCCACTCTCCCGCCCCTCTCCCACCATATGGGGTTCCCGGGAGTTATCTAGAGAAAGTGGGGAGCCCCCATAATCCAACTATCTGATCACTCCTTCACCCAACTCTCTGCCACCCCTGGAGACCCCCTCCCCTTACCCCCTCACATTCTCCTCTCTCCTGGAGCCCGGTCTCAAGCTGCTGCCCTCCTCCCTCTGGCCATCTGACCTCCCTCCTCCCTCTGACTCCATTAGCCTAATTGGAATCAGGCCCACCTGATCCCACTCCTAACCTGAGCCAGGCCCCGCCTTCTCCAAGGCTCCGTGTCCTTGTCTGTGAAATGGGGGTCGCAGAACCCAGTCCCTTGGGAGGTGATGAGGATTAAAACTATACTTGTGGAAAGAGTGGTCTCTCCCCTTTTATCAGTTCCCCCGGGTGCTAACCCCGGGGGTGCGCTGTGCCTCCACTGGCTCCTCACACCTTTGTAAATAGACTCTTTCTTAAGTTCTCGTCAATGACTCAGTTCCAGAGCACCCTGATGAATTCCAGTCTCACACTCTAAACGCCGTCTCTGTGCGGTGTCTCCCAAGCGTGCATCCCCGCTCTGACTTCTCCCCTGGGTTCTGGGCTCATATACGACAGGCTCCCGTCTAATAGACACGTCAACCTGGACACCTCCAAAACGGAACTCGCGGTTCAGTCTTGTATGTATGTACGTGCCATTCGCCCATTCTGTTTCTCATGCCCCAGACCTGGGAGTCAGCCTCAGTTTCTCTCTCCCAATCCACCAGGAAATTGAATTGCTCTTGGATCCGTTGGCTTTGCCTCCGAAACGTATTCTGGATTCGTCCACTTGTCTCCACCCTCATCCCAGCCACTCTGTCACCCTCCAAGGGCTACCCACCAAACTTAGAAGAAAAAGCCAAACTCCCCACCTGGCCCAGAAGGCCCTGCCCACTTCTCAGACCTCCTCTTCAGACACTCTCTCCCTCTATCACTCCTCTGTTACAGCCTCCTGCTTCCCGCAAACCCCCAACTGCATTCCCACCTCAGGGCCTTTGCACTGCCTTCATTCTGCTGGGAATGACTCAGCACAGGCTGGTTTCTGCTGTTCAGGTCGTGGCTCAAACATCACTTCTTCAGGGAAGTGGCCTCTGATCACCCAGGCAGTGTCCCTCCCAGCCCTCCTCCATAACCCTGTTATTTTCTGTAACTCACCCACTACGTGAATTTCCACCAGTCTCCTTTATTTCTTTGTTGAATATCATTTGTCTCCCCCTGGGGCCAGAAAGTGAGCTGCATTCCAACATTTTCTGTCTGTCACACCTACCTCTATACCCAACTCCCCCATGCCTAGAACAGTGTGTGACACATGACAGGTACTTAGGAATCATTAGTTGACGATCCTTACTAGATGCCTACGCCCATGCTGGGAACAGAGAAACCAACGTGACTTGGAGGTTGCAGCTGAGTTTGAGAGACAGACACGATTATAAACATAACGACCTTGCCTTGGTGTAGAACCCAGGATGAGAGCATCTAAGTATTTAACAGTTATAAAGTCAAATGACAAGCAATTAAATAAAATATATTCTCTTCTCCAAAAGGTGGAAACAACCCAAATTTCCATCAACGGATGAACAGATAAACACAAAGTGGTCCATCCGTACAATGGAATAGTATTCAGCCGTAAAAAGGAATGAAGCTCTGATTCATGCTACACCGTGGATGGACTGCACAGAAGTTATGCTGAGTGAAAGATGCGAGAGACAAAGGCCACATGTTGTGGCTCCACTGATATGAAATGGCCGGAGTAGGTCAATCTATAGTGGTTAGTCTAACTATGGCCTGGGGGTGAGTTCAGCACACTCCACTTCAGCAGCCTGGGCTCAGTTCCTGGGCATGGACCTACACACTCATCAGCTGCCATGCTGTGGCAGTGACCCACATACAAAACAGGAAGATTGGCATGGATGTTAGCTCAGGGCAAATCTTCCTCAGCAAAAGAAAAAAGAGAGAGAGAAAAAAAAATAGGTAAATCTTTAGAGACAGAAGCAGATTGATAGTTGCCAGGGCCTGGGGGGAGATGGAATGGAGAGTGACTGCTTAACGGGTATGGAATTTCCTTTTGGAGTGATGAGAATGTTCTGGAATTAGTGGTGATGGTTGTACCACGTTGTGAATGTACTAAATACCACTCACTAATGGTAAATTCTGTTATGTGTATTTTACTACAATTGAAAACTAATGGAAAAATATGTTCTCTCTTCCTATCACGGCAGAACGACCTAGACAGCCAGGTTCAATTATAAATGTTTTGAATCCCTAGGAGCTTGTCCTCGAATGTGGGACACAGGTAAACCCTGGCCCTTAGCGCAGGCCTTTTCCTTCCCACCCCCAACTAGGTCCTGCACAGCGAGGAGCCTCGAGCACACCCCCAGGGACCCCGGCCCACATGGCCAAGCTCCTTCCTCACCCTCCTGCCCGCAGCTGCCCTTGGCCCATCCTCCCTAGCGGCAGAATCCACGCTCAGGAGGCCACGCGGGCCTTGTCTGTGAGCTCAGGACGGTTTGGGGAGGGAGCTCTGGGGCCCCACATGCCCTGACCAGGATCTGGAAGAGGGCGGGAGGCTTTAGGTGGGCATTTTCCCGTTTCACAAAAGGGGAAACTGAGGCCTAGAAACCTGGGGCAAGTTGCCCCCAGTTATCCAGAGGCCAGGCCTCCCAGTTGCCATGGTGCTCAGCCTCTGTTCTCCAGAATCCTCGAGCCTCAGAGCTAGGGTCCGAGAAGGGAGGGCAGTCGTCCCGTATGTGTGATGTGCAATGATGCTGGGATGTGGGTGACCCTTGCTAAGCAGCTGGACTTGAGGTGTCTGGGGTGCCCTTCTCTGGAGGGGGCTGGCCCCACTCTCGCCCACATGCCCGACCACGCGTGTGAGAGCCTGTTTGTGGGAGGCAGCCAAGTGCGCAAGGAGGCCAGGGGCTGGTAAATAATTTATCAGGACAGCTGATAGGACCTCCCTAGAACTGCCCGCCAACCTTCAACCCCCTCGGCCAGCCGTGCGCCTCCCGCCTCCCAGCCCAAACCAGCTGGACCAGCTCTCCCAGTGCCTGCCCCGCAGCCCCCCCTCCCTCCAGCCAAGTCACAGCCTCCAGGGCACCTTCAGAGGGCAGGTGGTGGGTCCTGAAGCCAGAGACCAGATCGTGGGCTTCTGGGCAGCGATGGCCCTGCAAAGCCAGGTGTGGTCTCCGGCCACACCCATGTAAGTGTCCAGCGTCAGGGGGGCCGGTGGGCAGGGCCTGGGAGGGGCTCATGGGGGACGTTGGCCTTTCCACAGGGTGAAAGCCCCAGTGGGCCTCTCCTGAGGGGACTGGGGGAGTGGACGGAGGCCAGCAGCCGACCCCAGAGGCCCTTCAATGCCCCCCTCCCCAGGGAGGCTGGTGGAAGATGGGGGCCCCCACCTCCTTCCTTTTTGTGGGTTTTCCACTGGCAGGCTTCAAGCCTGAAGTCCAGCCTGGGGGTGGGGTAGGGAACGGCAGGGTCCCTCACTCCCACACTCTGCCTTGAGGGTGACCCCCCACCCGTGTCCAGGGCAGGAGGAAATGCTTGCCATCCAACAGGAAAAGGTCACAGCTCCCAAACTGAGACATTTGAGGGCACAATTGAAAGGGTCGCCTGCTTCTCAAGATGGCACCAGCTGCTCCCAGCGGCAGCCATGAACCACAGCGGCGAGTGCAGCTCCTGCGCAGATAGAGATAAGCAGTGTCGAGTAGGGTGTGCGGAGCAGTGTCACATTCGAGCCAGGAGTGAGGGCCTTTTGGGGTGAGAGGGTGGCTGGAGGCCTGAGAGGTCCGTGAAGAGTTTTGGGAAGGGCCCCCCCCTTAGGGACCCCAATTCGGTTCCTCACTCTTTTGGGTCCCCCGTTGCATTATTCACCAACTACAAACCTGGTTGCCTAGCAACGGGAACCTGATCCCCCCAGAAGGAAGAGGCAGGGAGATTGCATCTTGGGGGGGAAAGGAAGAGGGGGGCTCTGGCCCTCCCCCGGGGTCCCCCTGTTAGCAGGGGATCCGGGCTTCCTACGGGATACCCTGCGGAGCAGGACTCAACCCCTGCCCCAGCTGAAACCAGGGACCCCCTGGCTGCCAAGACGAGGGTGCCTGGACCCCCCTCCTCCCCAGCGTTCTGAGAGCCTTGAGTTCCAATCGTGACTCGGTGACCCCAGAGGAGTCCTTTCGCCATTTCTCAGAGCCTCAGTTTCCCCATGCGTAAAATGGGGACGGTAGCACTGCGGGCCTCCCAGGATCGCTGCGAGGAGGAAGCGAGTTAGGATAAGTGAAGCGTTTGCCGGCGTCCCGCCTCGGTGCGCGCTGAGGCTCACGGCTGGCTGAGTTTGTTCTCAGCTGGAATGTCAACTCAGCAGAGATGGACAGCGGCGTCTCAAGATCGGGGCGGCGGCGGCTGCGGGAGCCGGCGGAAGGCCCCGGGCACTTAGGACGCTATATATAGTCAGCGCTAAAGACGCGCTGGCTCCCTGCCTTCCGCGCGGCCTGGGACGAGCCCGGAGGCCGCGCCAGGGCCTGGCCACAGGCTCCTGCTCGCCGGCAGGGTTAGTGCTCGAGTGAATAAGTGCGTGAGGGCCCGCTCTGTGCCCGCCCGCCCAGGGCGAGGGGTCAGGACCCAGGCGGAGAGACCCGCCCTTCCAGACGCTGGCCTGGGAAGCCCAGCGCGCAGATGGTGCTCAGCACGCGTCGGTGATGGCAGGTTGATGTGACGACCACTGTCCCCTAAGTACCCTGCGGGATCACAGTCAGCCTCCAGCTTCCATGGGAGCCCCGAGGGGCGGGGGCAGCCTTATAGGCTGGGCAGGGGGGGTCCTGGGATGCTGCAAGGACAATGACGGGGGAACTCAGGTTAAATTTTAAACTGCCAAACTCCTCCCCCTCTCCTCCCCCTCAAGGTCCAGCGCTAGGCAGCTGGTGACCTGGTGACCTGGTGACCCTTGCCCTCAAGGAGGGGGTTTGGCAGGTGGAGAAGGCAGCTCCTGAGTTACCATGGCAATGGCATGTGTCCGTGGTGAGGTGGACACTTCTCTTCCCGGACTCTCTCACTCTCTAGCGCTTAAGGGATCCTGGCTAGGAGGCGAGGTCCAGAGAGGGTGTGGAATTGGAAAGAGACACACAGCGTATTAGGGGCCCGGCAGGATTCGAGAGTTTCTGTAGGACAGACGGGAATGGTTATTACGGTTAACCATAAACATTATTGATCCTGGGAATTGCTAGAGGTGCTATTAATAATAAACTGTGCTCCTGTTTGGGGGGACACTATGTCCTGCGTTTTTCCTGTATGGGTACTTCCCTGCAAGTTGAAAGGCAAGCGATCCCCGCCCATGTTACAGATGGGGAAACTGAGGCTCAGAGAGGCCGTGTCAGGGCTGGGAAGGGCTCTAGCTCAACCTGTGCGGTCTCTGCTCTCTCCTCCTCACAGGACCCTGCCCTCTGCCCCGACCACTCCCAGGGGCCGGGGAAATAGAGGAAAATGCTGGGCTTTGTTTGGTTTCCAAGCAGCTCAGGGATCTTGGCTCCGAGAGGGGCGTTCAAGGGGTGGGCCTGCTGTGGGGTGGGGCCCCAGAGGACCCCACCGCAGCCCCTGCCCTCTCCCCACAGGCCCATGGCCGAGAGCTCCCTCTACCGGCAGCGGCTAGAGGTCATCGCCGTAAGTGACGCCCTCTGCCCGGTGCCCTGGGCGCCCCAGCCCTGCCCCGGGCCGCTTTGCTTCCTGCCTCCCTCCCATTCTGGGGAGCTGGCCTAACGCCGTGAAGGGCACAGGGTGCAGGACCTCAGCTCCAGCCCCGCCTCAGTCCTCAGGCCTATGGGCTCCCTAGTTCCTCTGTCTGGTCACTGCCACCCCCAGAATGGTGAGGCTGCGGACCCCGCGCTCCCAGTATCTGCATCACCCAATGCCCCGTTCTTGAACTGCGGTCTCCCAAACACCCCATGTCTGGACCCCACCTCTCAGGCTCCCATCTAACCCACCCCCACCTCTCTGACCCCCATCTCTGGACCCCCACCTCTCTGCACCTCATTTTTACACTCCAGTCTCTCCGGAACCCCCATCCTTCTGACCCCCATATCTTTACTCCATCTCTCTCAGCCTCCATCTCACTAACTCCCATCTCTGATCCTTCATCTCTGCACCCCCAGCTCTCTGGACCCCAACTGTGCACCCCCGCGACTGCACCTCCCTTCCAGACCCCCATCTCACTAGTACCCTCCTTTTGATCCCTATACCTGGACCCCCATCTCTCTGAACCCCATCTCTCCTCACTCCACATCTCCGACCCCCCAGCTCTGTGCCCCCTCCAGATCCCCATTCCAAGGCCCCACCTCCCACCCCATCCACAGACCCCCGTCTGCGCTAGCCAGGCCTGCGCAGCATCCCGGGCGCAGCCGGCCCCGCCCGCCCCGCTGCTGAGTCAGCGCCTCCGCGGCCCCCTCCCCGCCGGCCCCGCCCGGCGCGCAGATCCGGGAGCCCCGGGAGCCCCGCGGGCCCGGCGGGGTTGGGGGAGAGGCGGCCCCACCCGGCCCGCGCGCAGCTCCGGCCCTCTGTGCGCAGGAGAAGCGGCGGCTGCAGGAGGAGATCCGCTCGGCGCGCCGCGAGCTGGAGGAGGAGAAACTCCGCGTGGAGCGGCTCAAGGTGCAGCGGGCGGGGCGCTGCCAGCTCGGGCAGGGCAGTGGCGGGTCGGTTCGAGGACCGCAGGAGCTTCTGTCTCATTATGGGGGCACGGCTGGGGGCATGGGTCCCAGCTTTGGGGCAAGCGTCCTTCCCAGCTTGGGAGAGGGCTGGAGGTGGTGAGGAGACATTTGTTCCACCTTCGGGGAGAGTACGGGGACAGTGGGGGAGTTTGTCCAGCTTTTGGGGAGGCCCCACAGGGACATTGGTTTCACCTCTGGGGTTGTCTGTCCCAGCCTGGAAGGGCTGGCTGTTGACGGCTGTCTTTTCAGCCTGGGAAAGCTATGGTAATGGCGTGTCTGTCCCACCTGGCCGTGTTGGGTGGCAATGAGGGCGTGTTTCCCAGCCCGAGGGAGAAATGTCTGTCCCCTCTGGGTGGTTGTGGGGTAATAAGAAATCTGCCCAGCCTGGGGGTGGGGAGGGGACCCTACGCGGGGTAGGGGGTTCCCTATGGCCAACCGATGCTCCCTTCCCGTGCCCAGAGGAAGTCTCTCCGGGAGCGTTGGCTAATGGATGGGGCGGCTGAGGGGCCAGAGCGGCCGGAGGACCCCACCTCGCCGGACCCCCAGTCGCCGGAGGGCCAGGCTCAGGCCCATATCCAACACCTGGAAGACAGCTTGTTCACGTGAGTGGGGCCCCTGCCTGCCTGCTTTGCCCCAGCCTAGCTAGGCCAGGACCCCAGGCCCACTCTGGGGGGTGGCAGATTGAGACTGGGGCGGGGGGGGTCCATGAGGCCTGGGGCCCGGCTCCCAGCAGCCCTCTCTCTTCCCCAGGCTCCAGTCCCAGCTACAGCTGCTGCAAAGTGCCTCCACAGGTGCCCAGCACAAGCCCTCGGGCAGGCCCACCTGGCGCAGACAGGTGAGGAGGGCAGGGAGGGCGGGAGGGGGCGTGGCCAGCAGGCCCCAAGCAGGACTTCTCCGTGGGCAGTTTAGAGAACCACCAGGTCCTCCATGATTTCTTTGCTCTGTGGTCTTGGGCAAGTCACTCTCCTGGCCCAAGCCTCGGTTCCCCCATCTTTGGAACAGGCATGTGGTGGGAACACGCGCAGGATGCTCATGGCACTCGGCCCCAAAGTGGGGAGATGGTCGCCATGAGATGCTCGCATGATCTGAGGCCCCGTGTGGGCTTTGTGTTTTGGGGTCTTGTTTTGGTAACACCTTGATTAAGATGTAATCCACATGCCTGACAACATGCAGGCTTTTGAAAACCAGGACACTTGACATTAAAATCTGGCTCTCCGGGTTGTCCTTGGAGTCCAAAGATCTGGCAACACTGCGCCCGGCCCCAGTGAGGTGCGAGTTTGCCACAGTCCCCACCTCTCCCTGCTGTCTTACCTGGGCTCCCAGGTGCCTGTCTCAGGGCAGAGAGGGAAAGGAAACCTGTTAATTGGCATGGGAAGCGCTTGTCGGGTTTTTGGTATAAGCTAGAGTTGCACAAGGCAGGATTCCTGGCCCAGGGGCACTCACAGTCTGGATGATGAGATGGGGTACCAAGGGTCTGTGAGGGGGAGCCCTGAGCGCAGAGGAAGAACCTGAATGAGGTTGGGGAGTCAGGGAAGGCTTCCTGGAGGCGGTGACATCTATGCTGAATCTGAGTGGGAACCAGGCAAGGGAAACAGCCTGTGCAAAGGCCTGAAGGCTGGGAAGAGGAGGATCAGACCAGAGAACCATGTCCCTGAGTCCATCTTCCTCTCGTGCCCTCCATCCCTCCACTCCAGCCACACTGACCCTCTTTTCTCTTCCTTGAACTTGTCCAGTTCATTGAAGCCCCAGGGCGTTTGCACTTGCTGTCCCTTCTGCCTGGAATGCCCTTCCCCCACCTCTTGAATCCAGGCTGCCTCTTCTCATTCTTCAGGTCTCTGTTCAATGTCACCTCCTCCTCCAGGAGGGCCTCCTGCACCTTATTTCTAGAGGAGGGACCCCATCGCCTCCCAGGCACGCCCTAGCCCCTCATCCTGCCTTTTTTCCTCCATAGCCCTTCTCGCTTGTGACATTATATATTTTCTAGTGTCGATGTTTATCACCCGCCTCCCCAGCTGGAATGTAAGTTTCAACAGCGAAAGGCTTCAGGCATCCCTTGGCCACAGGAACCTCAGTGGCTGGCAGAGTAGGTCCCCAGTGCAGCGGAACTGGCTGCATGGACACAGGACTGATTAAGCCCCTACTGTGTGCATGGCTCGGGGGAGCAGAAGGCGATAACACAGGCAAGGAAGGCTGAGGCGCAGTAGAGGTTTGGTGCTCAGGGTAATGGGGAGCCATTGAGGTGTTGGAGCAGGAGAGGGGCCCTGGCACATAGTGGGGCTGCAGGTGGAGATGTGGGCTGCCTGACTTCCTCTTTGCCATCCCTGCAGGGGCACCGTCCTCTCTCCCAGCCCCCGGTGAAGGCGAGCCCTGCAGGTGGGTGTTTGTGCCCCTAGGTCTGGGGGTCCCAAGAGGAGGGCCTGAGTCTGGGTGGCCTGAATCTCACCCTGTCGCCCCTCTCTCCTCCCCTGACTCCCCAAGGCTGCACTGACCTGGACAAGAGAGCCTCCCTCCCAGCCGGCCTGCCGGGCACAGCCCCAGAGTCCCCCTTGGAGCCTGGAGATGAGGCAGTGAGGGCTGCGCCCGCCCTGAGGCCACTCCCCGGAGCCGCAGCAGCCTCCTCTGAAGCTAATGGGCCCTGCAGCGGCCCCAGCCCCGCTCCAGAGCAGGAGGCGAGTCAGGGGCAGGGGGTGTCCCAGGGCCGGGCAGGCCAGGCCAAAGGAGGGGGCGTGGTGGAGGTGGTGTGGGAGGGGCTGAGGGCCACGGAGGACAGTGCCACGGGCCCCGAGCTGGAGGCCAAGGTGGAGGTGATGGTGCTGGAGGCCATCGCGGACAGGCAGGAGGCCAGCTGCCCGGAGCGCCCGTCCTGGGCGAAGGAGGACAGGGGTGTTGTGGAGGTGGTCTGGGAAGGGGTGGGGGGCACGGAGGGCAGTGAGTCAGAGGCCACGGGGGTGGTGGGCAGGGGCCCGGAATCTGCCAGGCTCCAGGAGGGAGGAGAGGGAGTGGCTTCTGAAGAGGAAGGAGGGGCTCCCCTGGGCAGCCCTGACAGTGACGGGCAAGGGGGCTGTGGAGCAGAGGAGGCATCCTTCATCTGGGTGGAGAGGGTGACCCTCAGCGAGGAGTGGGAGGAGCTGGTGGTGGAGAGGCGGGAGGGGGGAGCTGAGGGTCCACCGGGGGTGGAGGGGGGGCGAGGGGAGGACACCTGGAAGGCAGAGGCGAGCCAGGCAGAGGGCTCTGTGGGTGCCAGTGAGAGAAAGGCAGGCGCAGAGCAGGAAAGAGCAGAGACGTCTCCAGTGGGAGAGAGGAAAGGCAGATGGGAGTCCTTGGAGCTGGAGGGGAGAGGAGGCGAGGAGGAGCCGGGCGCAGACAGGGAAGGAGGTGAGGAGCCACTGTCAGCAGAAAGAAAGGAAGCTGAGGGGCCTCTGAGGGCAGAGAGGGGAAGAGGTGAGGAGCCCTCGGGAGGAGAGCAGAAAGGAGGTGAGGGAGAGCTGGAGGCAGGGGAGGAGGTGAAGGAGCCACTGGCAGTAGAACGACAAGGAAGCGAGGGATCTTTGGGAGCAGAGAAGGAAAGAGGTGAGGAAAAGCTAGGGGCGGAGGAGGAGGCTGAGGGGCCATTGGGAGCAGAGAAGGAAAGAGGTGAGGAAAAGCTAGGGGCGGAGGAGGAGGCTGAGGGGCCATTGGGAGCAGAGCGGAAAGGAGCCGGAGAAACTCGAGGGGCGGCTGGAGGCCCACTGGGGACGGAGCGACGCGGAAGTGAGGGGTCTCGGAAGGAAGAGGAGCCACTGGAGGCAGAGAAGGCGCCGGGGGTCGAGGAGGGTCTGAGTCTAGAAGAGCAGAGAGAGCCCGGGGCAGGAGGGGAAGGCCAGGTGGAGGAGGCGGGCGCTCCCCCGGCGGCTGAGGAGGACGGCCCACAGCCCCCTGAGAAGCAGGAGGGCTCCTTGGAGGAGGAAACCGCAAGGCCCCAAACACCTGCGGAGGGCCGGGGACCCTCTGGGGACGCCACCCTGCTCCTGGCAGAGACCCCGGCTCCGGAGCAGCCCGCCGAGTGCCAGCCCCTGCTTCAGGCGGAGGGGCCCACCGCCCGCCCTGCGCCGGCCCGCACACCCGGGCCGCCTGCCCCTCTGGAGGCCGAAGAGGCAAGCGGCCCGAAGCAGAAGACGTGCCAGTGCTGTGCAGTCATGTGAGCCTGCCCGCCAGCTGCCCTCACAGCTACCTCGGTGTCCTGGTGTCCAGCAGAGGGTCCCAGGGCAGACAGGCCACCGCAGGACTGGCCTGGCCCCTGGGAGCCTGCCAGCCCACACGTCACCTCCACCTGAGCTTCAGGAGAACTCGCGGCCGCCTGTGGCCCTGGCCCCTCTGCGATGGAGCCTTTATACTTGAAAATAAAATGTCAGAGCATTCGGCCGGTGTGAACGTGTGTGTGGGTGTGCGCATGTGTGCACACGTGTGCTGTTGGCACAGAATGACCTCGCCGTCTCCTGGTGGCAAACTGAGGACTGAATTCTGCTAGCATCACAGACGACAAGTCAGTGAGAGTGTAGACGCGGCTGCTGTAACAAAAAGACCTCCAGCTCCCGCAGCTATAAAAATAGAAAGATTTATTGCTCTGGTGGCTCGGCTCCACGGTCCCTCGTGACAGGGCTCCCTTCCTCTTGTCACCCCCACCCTCCCCTAGGGTGTGGCCGGAGCTGGGATGCTCCAGCTCATGTCGTAGGACAGGGAAGGAGCATACCGAGCCCCGGGGCTGGCACACACCCCTTCTTCCCCGGGTCCATTGGCGAGACTCGGTCCACGGTTGCCCCGAGCTGCAGGGGACGCTGGGTGTGTGCCCCACTCCAGTTCTGTCACAGCAGCAGGACAGACGCAGGGAGGCAGCTGCCAGTCTGACTCACATATTTCCCTTGGCTCCCTCATCCATCCGTATATTCCCAGGAGGGCCAGGCCCTTCTCCATAGGGGGTCCTTCTATCTCGGCTCTTCCTGGCTGGGTGTCCTCAGGCAAGTGACTCAGCCTCTCGGAGCCTCAGTGTCTTCATCTGTCAAATGAGCATCCCTCTCACGGCCTGGGGTGGGTTCAGGCCAGAGCCTGGGGCCTGGATGGGGGCCCAGAAGGCCCAGCTCCTCGGGTGTGGGCAGGAAGTGCTTCTCATACCCAGAGTCCAGCGGGGTGGAGGCCCGAGGGGGCTCCCTAACGGGCAGCGGCTCCACCTCCTCCACTTCCAGGACCGGCAGGTCCCCAGGGGGCTGGGCCTGGGGCACCTCCTGGGAGAGGAGAAGGCTGAGAGTCTGCCCCTGGCCCCCTCTTACCCGCCCCACACTGTCCCGTCAGCCCCCAGGGGCCGCGACAGGCCAGCCTCTGGCTCACCTCCAGGTGGGGCTGGCCGGAGCGGCTGTTGGCGGGATCGGGGACCTTCTCCCAGACCCAGCGGGGCAGCACCTTGTGCCGCAGGGGGAGGCACCTGGCAAGCAGGGAGGAGTCAGGGCAGGGAACCCGGGCCCAGGATGCAGGGGCCAGAGGCGACCCTCACCACCCCCACCCAGGGGGCTCAGCTGCTGCCCAGCCGCCCTCCCCCTGCGGCAGAGACCCGCACGCCTGACAGCCTCACCTTCCGGACATGGCGAGGCTCACGCCACAGGCGGTCAAGAGCAAGCCCCACAGGAGCAGGACACCTGGCAGGACTTTCCACTTCAGGGTGTTATCTTGGGGGAGGGGCAGAAGGACAGGTGGATGGGGGAAGGGCTCAGGTAAGGTTAGGGGCCGGGTTGATGAAGGGTAGGGGCTCAGGGGAGGGAAACCCGGGCGTGGGAGTGGGGCTTGTGAACAGAGCATGAGGGGTGACAGGTCGAGGCCGGGGGTGGGCAAAGGGTCAGAGCCGCACAGGCCGCACGATGCACAGCAGCGTGCAGTGCAGCCGAATCCAGACGCCCCCGAGGCGTCCCCAGTAACTGCCCCCAAGTCAAGGGCTGCTCATTCGCTGAAGCCCCTGATGCTTCCCGGCCCCTGCTAGGGCAGTCCCACCCTGGCCCCTACCTGGAAGGTGGAGCCGCAGGCTGGGACCTGGTGGGCCCTGTCCTGCGATGGTGGACGCCGTCACCCACAGCTCACAGGGACCCCAGGGAAGGCCGGGCAGGCTGATGTTCTGGATGCTGCCACTCACTGAAGGACACACCCAGAGAGGTTGGAGGGCCTTTGCACAAGCTTTCTCTCTGTCTGCATCGCTCACCCCCAGATATCCACACGGCTCCCCCGTTCGAGTCTTTGCCCACATTTCACCTCCTCAGTGAGGCCCTCCCGGACCTGCCGCATTTTAAAACCATACCTCCTTCACCACCCATCGGCCCGGCTTCACTCTCTACCTGGCACTTTAGCAGCATCTGCCACACTGCTTAGGGATTATTTACTTTGTCTATGCCTGCGTGTCCCCTATTAGAAAGCAGCTCCAAAAGGGTGTTCCCAGTGCCTGGATCAGTGCCTGGCACATAGAAAGCCCTCGAAAGTGACATCTACCTATATCTCTGTCTCTATCTACATGTATGACTAGATAAAAGAAGGAAGGAGCGTCACGTTCCCTCTGCACAGAACCCGCAAAGGGAGCGTCTCCCAGACAAGGGGAAGACATCGGCACTCCCAGAACTACTTTTGTTTCCATTTTTACAGAATTGCTCCTTTTTTTGTTTTTAAGCCAAAACAAGAAGTAGCTTTTTGGTTTGTTACAAGAGCGTAGGAGACACGAACATGAGTCAAGACGTATTGCCATAGAAGGATGCCCAAGTTAAACCATTAGGTGAGAAAGATAAAGTCGTAAAACATCACAGTCATAGGATTCAGGGGCCAAAACACAGCCTATAACATGGTCCTTTTAAAATAATAATAATAAATACACATGTATCTATTTAATAATGTCATATATGTATAATTTTTAACCTAATGATCTATGTATACTTTTGCAAGGTGCAATCATGACAAAATAACTGTTAAAAAGTCTACCAAGGGCCGGCCCCATGGCCAAGGGTTTAAGTTCACGTGCTCCGCTTCCACGGCCCAGGGTTTCGCCAGTTCGGATCCTGGGCGCAGACATGGCACCACTCATCATCGGGCCATGCTGGGGCGGTGTCCCACATGCCACAACTAGAAGGACCCACAACTAAGGATACGCAACTATGTACTGGGGGGCTTTGGGGAGAAAAAGGAAAAGTAAAATCTTAAAAAATAATAATTTTTAAAAAAAGTCTATCAGAGACAAATGCTAAGTACTAATGTACTTAGAGATGAAATGACACCAAAGACTCTAGAAAAAAGAAGTGCGGGGGCTGAGGTGGAACGAGACCGGTAAAACATCAGAAACTGCGGGCGCTGGGTGGTGGGCACAGGAGGGTTCGTTTTACTATTCGCCCTATGTTTGTGTGTGCTTGAAATCGTCTATAATAAAAAGTCAAAAACCTTCCCAAAACACAACTCCTATCCCTGTGTTAACACCTGCATGGAAAAATCTGGAAGCTATCAGCGAAACGATGAGACTGCTAGAATTCTTGATGACATACCCCCGAATGGATCAGCTTTTGTCACTTTTGTAATTAGAAAAAAAGGTAATAAAGATACTTTTAAAAAGGGAATTTGTGCTCCGAGTAAAAATTTAGC
Source organism: Equus asinus (assembly GCF_041296235.1). NCBI lineage: Eukaryota > Metazoa > Chordata > Mammalia > Perissodactyla > Equidae > Equus > Equus asinus. The sequence continues at coordinate 27,104,551 of NC_091809.1, read as the reverse complement.
CCAAAAGTATGAAAAAGAAAGAAAAGTTGTACGTAATCCTGCAGCCCTGTTGACACCGTGGGGCATTTCTCCCTCCGTCTGGGCCTCTGCTCTGCTCAGTGCTGGGGTACTTCACAGAAATGGAGCCATCCTACAGAGTTTGGCGATCTTTTTATCTTTTTCACTTCATAAGATGTGACAGGCATCTTTCAATGTCCATAAATATAGATCAAGTCTTCCTTTTTAATGGCCAGTGACAGACAGTCCATTCTATTGATGGCCACAAGGGTTATGGTCCGCTAGGGAACTGATGACGTCACGTGCGCTCCCAGGGACGGAGAGGGGACCCAAGGGGCCAGTCTGGGGACGAGGGGTGGGACAGACTGAGGGGTGGGTCTCGCGGGGGCTGGAGAGGGCATTGGGCAGATGGCTCACCATTCATGCAGACGGAAGGCCTGGACCCACTCTGTGCACACAAGGTGTAGTGGGAAAGACGGCCCCGAAGCTGGCGCCTGGGGACCTCTCCCCACGCCACAGCGGGGGTCCCCGGCGGGGCATCCTGGAGTCGCCAAAGCGCTGGTCCCGCCAGGGGTGCTGGGGAGGAAGCCAGGGGGTCAAGGTCTGCTGGGGTCCCAGGACCCTCCATCCCCCAGCCCCACCGCTTACCTAGCTCCTCTCCGAACACCCAGACGGAGGGGGCAAGGGCCAGGCCCCAGGGAGAGACAGCCGTCACCGTGATGCGGTAGGGGACCCCCGCTTCGAAGCGCCCTGGGCGGGGGAGGGGCAGAGAGCGGTTAGCGCGGCTCCCCTCCCCGCTCCCTCCCTGCTGGGGGGGGCGCTCTTCGGAAGGCGCGCGCGGAGACAGAGGCGAGGAGAAGCGCTTCTTCTGAGCAGTAACCGCAGAAAACACCAAGAGGGCTGAGGGTGCGTGAAAGGACACGTCCCCAGCTCGAGCCCGCTCCCTCCGCGGGGCCGCAGAGAGCACCCGCCTGCGAGCCGGCCCGCCGAGGGTCACGGCTGGGGGCTGCACTCGAGGGAGCGGAGCCGGTGCGCCCACCTCCCCCCAGCGGTCACGGCGGAGGGCTGCACCCGAGGGGCCTTAATCCCCGCACTTGCCTGCAGCCCAGGCAGGCAAACTGCTTCAGGGACCCGAGAAGGCCCTCAGACCAGGAAATGCGGTGCCAGAGGCTGGGAGGGGGTCAAACACGGGGCTGCGAGTGGGGCCCTGCCACCACCCAACACGGGGGCGGGGGGGGGCGGGGGGGGGCGGGGGGACGAGGTCCAGAAGGCCTCTCAAAGCCTCCTGCTGCCTAGCAGCCCTCCCCAGATGGGAACTTTCCAGAATTGGGGCTCCTCCTCCTTTCGTCCGTCCGTACGCGCTTACATAAGGGCCTCGGGACTCTCCTAAGTTTCTCAGTCAGCACCTTCCCGCGCTCTCCCGAGCCCTTCGCCCAGGACCGACTGCCCACCATCAACCCCAGACCTGGGCCTCCGACACCCACGGGGGACTCCGCTTGGATGAATGGGCACATGGGCCCCCGAAATTCGGCTCTGAGACTCCCCAGCCAGAACTCGTCTGCTGCTTCGCCCTCCTCGGTCCCCAACTGGTCCAGCCCCAGGGCCTACATCGCTTCTTGGAGGTCTCTCGGCTCCGGCCCTCCTCAGCCCGTCTGTCCCCCGACAGCAGCCAGAGGGCGCCGGTGAGCACCTGCCTCGCCACCCAGCCCCGCCTCCGCCCGCCCTTCCGGCACAGCCCTGCGGGCTCCCACCTCCCCCAGAGAAACAGCCCCGTCCTCGTCCTCGCTGTGGCCCCGACGACTTGCACAATCTGCTTGTTCCCTCCCTGCCCCACCCCTTCCCACCCTCCCCCTCACTCATTCTGCTCCAGTCACCCTGGCCTCCTCACTGTCCCTCTAAGGGCAAGGACGTTGCTGCCTCAGGGCCTTTGCACTGTCTGTTCTCACTTGCTTCCCTCAGACATCCTCACGGCTCTCTCTCACCTCCTTCAGGTCTTGGTTCAAATGCCACTCTCTCAGAGAGGCCTTTCCTAACCTTTCTTTCTAAAATCGTGATTCTCCCTCCTCCCCATTACTTTGCTTTAGTTTTCCCTGATTCCACTACTTGGATGTACTTGGATTTTTCTTGTCTGTTTCATTAGCTGCCTGTCCCACAAGAGGGTCAGCTCCACGCGGCCTGGGACGTTGCTGAGAGGAAGACTGGTGTGGTGGCTCTGGGCTTGGCTTCAGGAGCCTGACTAGGTGGTTCAAATCCTGGTTCTACCACCTACTTGCTGTGTGGCCTTGGGCAAGTTGCTTAACCTCTCTGGGCCTTTTTCTTCATCTGTACATCAAGCATGATAATAACAGAAACCTACTTTATAAGGAATTTTGAATGGCTTAATGCTGATGCGATAGACACCAGCTGCCATTCCTGTGTACCGGTGTCTAGAACAGGGCCTGACACGCAGGGGTGGTCAGTGTCTACGTCCTGCGTGAATGAATGACCCTTTCAGCACAGCACTCTCTCCCGCCAGCCCCCATTGCCCGCTCCCCAGCAGCCGGGCCAGCCTCACCTGGCAATAGAGTGCTGAGGTTCCCAGGGGGAAGCCGGACCCAGGCGAGGTCCTGCAGGGGCGCCCCGTCTGGAGCCCAGTCCACCACATGCTCCCGCAGCTCCCCGGGGCCCTGTTGCCAAGTGACTAGCAGCCCTGTGCTCCCAGCGATGCCGACCGCCACGCTGTGGGGGGCAGAGCCCGGACCTAGAGGGTGGAGGAGAAGTCTTGGTGGCCCATCGGGGGGTCCCCCCCGCCACCAGGGCGCCGCGGAGGGGGGTCCCGGCCCCTTACCCAAGCAGGCCAGAGAGAGATTGGCCAGGGGCGGCCGGCTGGTGGCGTGGGCGCCGGCGACAGACAGCCCGACCCACTCTGCCCGGGCGGGGACGTCGTGGCTGCAGCAGGCGACCGGCTCCTGGCACGCGCCCGGGAAGCAGACCCTGTATTGCCGTGGCGGGCAGTGCCCCGGGGCCTGCGGGAGGAGAGGGGCGCGGGTGGCTCAGCGAGGGCGCCCCACGAACCAGACAGGGGGCTCTCTCGCTGCTGGTCCCACCCCTGCGGCTGAGGAAACTGAGTCTCAGAGGGGCCAGCGCAGGGGTGGGGGCCGGCCCGGGGGAGAAACCCAAGGCTCGAGATAAGTTATGTTTTAGTCAATCAAAATTAATGCCAAAAAAAAAAAAAAACCCATGACAACAAAATTTCCAGATTCTAGGCAAAGTGGGGGTCTGAGGCCAAGGCCTCAGTGATTCCAGGTGTCCCTGGCACAGAAGACGGGACCCTCCCCGGGGCTTTGGGGACAGTCCTGGACTCCTGGTTGCCTCAGTGACTGGTACTTAATGGGCGAGAGCCAGCGGCACACACTCTTCAGACCAGAAGTGTCCCAGGTCCCTGCCGCTTCTGAGTGGTGGCCCCACTGCCAAGCCATCCAGAGGAAAGACCTGTCTAATCATCTTAACCGATCTGAGAACCAAACTCCTTTCGATGTACAAATACAAAATCTTTTGGGGGCCTGGTTTTAATATTCACTGAGTTTTGAAATACTCTGAACACACAGGGACTTTCCAGGCAGTTTTTATCATCAATTCCCAGCACAGTCTGTGTTCTGAAATCAGAGGATTTCTGAGTGTCCCACAGCACCTCCGCCCTGCAGCCCCTGGATGCGCCTCCACGCCCGGGCCGGCCTGATCTTGGCGAACGTCGTGTGTGCGGAGAGAGCACACGCTCTGCTGTCTCCAGCGGGAGCCCATTAGGGGTTTCTCACCACACATGCAGATCTTCTAGTCTTAACCTGCGATCCATGTGCTTGTGATGAAATCACTGACAGTGCTGTGAGAATCTCCCACAGGGACTGTGGATCCATCTACTCCTCCCTGTGGTTCTGTCCACTTTTGCATTATGTGTTTCGAAGCCATGTTATCACATACGTACAGATTCAGTCCTCAGACATGGGGAACTGAATCTTTTGCCTTCATGTAGTAACCTTATTTCCCTTTTATTTTCTACTGAATGTTACGATTAGAACACTGCCTTTTTGGGGATACAGGAACACCTGCACCTGCACACATTCTAGAACATGTGTATGCATGGGTTATTTATCCACGTGTTTCATTTCAGCACAGGAAAGGGATGTGCTGTGAAAGGGAGGCGCTCAGGTCTCGATCTGCCGTCTGGCAGCCAGTGAATCTGAGCTGTGCCGCTCACCCGCCGGGCAGTTGGGGGCAACCTCTCTGTGGCTTGCTTTTCTCATCTGCAGAGTCAGTTGATAGAACTAATGTGTGGGCGAGGGCCTGGCGTGTGGGAAGAGCTCTGAGCCCTGTTGGTCTGTTCCTCTTGCTGGTGCCTGTGAGCCGGGGCCTGGCCACAGTGGATGCTCGACAGATCTGGACCCAGCGGAAGCGCTGCCCATTCTCTGTCAGCTGGGGACCCCCTTTCGAGAGCAGCCCCCAGCACTCGGCACACTGCACTCTGTTTTATGGAGCCGGCCCTGTCCTGCTTCCAGACCTTTGCCCTTGCTGTCCCAGCTGCCAGGAACCCCTGCACCCATCTTCACGGCTCCGCTCAGATCTCCCAGAAGCGGTGGACTCTGCTGGAGGCTTGCTGGGCGTGGGCCCCTCAGAGCAGCCCTGCGTGGATGCCGTGGAGGGCAGCGGGGGAGCTCTGCCTTGCTCACACACAGCGGGTCCCCACAACTCACCTTCCACAGAAGCAGGCGTTCTTGTCCACCTCGTGGCCCACACAGCTTTCCCGATATCCACATGTCTTTCGGGGGCGGCAGGGATGACGAAAGGAGGGATAAATGTGACTGGACAGCCTTCCAGGAGGGGATGAAGGGGGCGGGGCAAGCCGGGGGCCTCACCAGAGGGCAGGGTCTGGAAGGGCAGAACAGGGCTCCACTCGCCCCACAGATCCTCTTCTCTCTCCATTCGGCAGCGACCAGACACCTCGTAGCCGGTGGCCAGCGCCAGGTCCTGGATCTCAACAGGGGCCAGGGGGATGGACCTCACTTCTGGTTCCAGCTGGGGGAGAGCAGGAGGGAGCGAGGAGGCCAAGGACTGAGTTGAACATACTCGACATCACCCCTCGGCCCGGTGACCAACTGCCCCCTTTGCCAAGGGCTGTGGGCTCCCAGAACACGGGGCTTTGGGTTTCAAAATTGGGACAATCCCAGGCAAAAGGAGACAAGTTGGTCACCCTACGTGCCAGGAATAGCAGTAAGTGGTAACTTCTGTTATTAGCCCCATTTTACAGATGAGGCCCAGAGAGGGGCAGTGACTTGCCCAAGGTCACAGAGCTGGAGCTAAGATTCGTACCCGGCAGTCAGATTCCAAGTCTGCATAGACAGAGTGACAACTCTGCTCTATATTGTGGTATTTTTACATCAAAAGCTGTGGCTGAGACACTTGATCATCCCCAATACCCATTCTCTCTCTTTCTTCCTTTGGAAATAGAACCCCTGAGCATCAATTGGGAACATGGCTGTCAAGAATAAAGACTACATTTCCCAGCTTCCCTTGGCGTCAGGTGAGACCATGTGACTATGTCCTGGCCAATGAGATATGAGAGGAAATGAAATATGCAACTTCTAGGTTGTGCTGTTAGACAGCAAGGGCGGGTTCCCCGACTCCTTCTGGGGTTCCATTGTTCTGGAATTGCCTTCTCCTTTCTTGCTGTGTGAACTTGGGAAAGTTGCTTAACTTCTCTGAGGCACAGCTTCCCCAGCATCCTAAAAGCGTCTACTACGCAGGGAGGCTGGGGCCGCTCGTCAAGGTGGTCCCCGCAGCCCCCTTAGCTTGGGAGCTGGCGCACGGCAGGCGCTCAGAAATGCCAGGGGCTTTTATTCATCCCTGATCCTCATCTGTAAAACGGGTAGGTTATAAAATGTACCTACCGGAAAGAATTCTTGTAAGGATTCAACAGACCAGTGTCTGCAAGGGACCTGGAACGGTGTCTGGCACACAACAGACACCCTCTAAGTGTCTGCTGGTATTATTATTTTAAGGTTAACATAGCTATTTGAGGACTTTCACTCATTCATAAGATGTTAGGGGAAATGTATTGAGTTTCTTGAAAATTCTAAGTGGAATTAGGATCGGGACTGCCTGGAGTTTGTGCATTTGGGGGGGAGGGGAGCTGAATAAGATGCACATATAGGTCTCTTGTGTGAGAGGCAGACAGACTCCGGGCCGGTGGGCGTGTTCTGGGCGGGTCTCTGATTTAGGGGCGGAGGTCCCTGGCTCTGCCTGGGAGACGTGGGGAGGAAAGGGCCCCTGACACTCACCAGGGTCCAGGCCATCTCCTGGCACCTTCGGTAGTGGAACTGGCAGACCAGAGCCTTATGGGGCGGCCACGCAGGCGGGGTCCACTGGACAGTGGCCTCCAGGGGGTCATCCTCTGAAAAGTCCACGTCAGGGAAGAGCCGGGGGGCGTCCGGCTTCACTATGGAAGGGGGGCCAGGGTGGGGTGAGCCAGGGCCTCCAGGACCACCCACCCAACACCCAGCGCATCCCCCACCCCGCCTGTTACTTCGGGTTTCCAGGTTCACAAAGACTGGGGGCCAGAGAGGCCGGCCTGCCTGGATCCCCCAGACGAGGAGTTCATCAGACATGGTGAGCTCTTCCCGCAAAATGATCACCCAGCTCTGCCCTGCTGACACGGCCACAGTCCAGTTTCTTTTGGAATGGCTGTGAAGAGAGATGTGGGGATGGGGGAGGTATATTTGGCTGGGCCCAGAGCTGTAATGGTAACAAATGCTCTGCCTGGGTTCAAATCTGAGTGCTGCTGCTTCAGAGCTGTGTGACTTTAAGCAAGTGACTTAACTTCTCTGTGCCTCAGTTTCCTCATCTACAAAAGGAGGGCAATAAAAGGACCTGCTGAAAGGGCTACAGAGCGGAGGGGAACCGATGACACATGAGCAGACATGTTTAGAACAGTGTCAGCTGTGCACTGCATGTTACATGAACGCTGGTTGTTGTGTTCACTGAGCAGCTACTATATACATGCACATCTGCATGTGGGCAAGCATTCAGTCAGCAAATCTATATCACGCCAGGCCCTGCTGTAGAAGCTGGGAATAGGACTATGACCAAAGCAGGCAGGGACCCATCCTCTGGAGCTTGCGTTCCAGTGCAGGAGGCAGATGCGAAACCCAACACTATATCACTGATGGTGGTATGAGTGAGGCAGAGAACAATCAAGCAAGGAAAGAGGATGCAGTGTGAGGATGGGGTGAGGATGGGGTGTGAGGATGTGATGTGAGGATGAGGTGAGGATGGGGTGTGAGGATGTGATGTGAGGATGAGGTGAGGATGGGGTGTGAGGATGTGATGTGAGGATGAGGTGAGGATGGGGTGTGAGGATGCGGTGTGAGGATAGGGTGTGAATATGGTGTGAGGATGGGGTTAGGATGGGGTGTGAGGATGGGGTGAGGATGGGGTGTGAAGATGGTGTGAGAACGGGGTGAGGATGGGGTGTGAGGATGGGGTGAGGAGGGGGTGTGAAGATGGTGTGAGGATGGGGTGTGAAGATGGTGTGAGGATGGGGTGTGAAGATGGTGTGAGGATGGGGTGTGAAGATGGTGTGAGGATGGGGTGTGAAGATGGTGTGAGGATGGGGTGTGAAGATGGTGTGAGAACGGGGTGAGGATGGGGTGTGAGGATGGGGTGAGGAGGGGGTGTGAGGATGGTGTGAGGATGGGGTGTGAAGATGGTGTGAGGATGGGGTGTGAAGATGGTGTGAGGATGGGGTGTGAAGATGGTGTGAGGATGGGGTGTGAGGATGGTGTGAGGATGGGGTGTGAAGATGGTGTGAGGATGGGGTGTGAAGATGGTGTGAGGATGGGGTGTGAGGATGGTGTGAGGATGGGGTGTGAGAATGGGGTGAGGATGGTGTGAGGATGGGGTGTGAGAATGGTGTGAGGATGGGGTGTGAGAATGGGGTGAGGATGGTGTGTGAGGATGGTGTGAGGATGGGGTGTGAGGATGGTATGAGGATGGGGTGTGAGGATGGTGTGAGGATGGTGTGAGGATGGTGTGAAGATGGTGTGAGGATGGGGTGTGAGAATGGTGTGAGGATGGGGTGTGAAGATGGTGTGAGAATGGGGTGAGGATGGTGTGAGGATGGGGTGTGAAGATGGTGTGAGAATGGGGTGAGGATGGTGTGAGGATGGGGTGAGGATGGGGTGAGGAGGGACAACACTATTTTAAGCAGGTCTGGACAGATCTCTCCGATGAGTGGACATTTGAATAAAGCCCTGAGGACATAAGGGCAGGGCCATGCAGCACCTGAGGAAGAGCATTTTAGGGAGAGAGAGTGGCCAGTGCAGAGGCCCCGGGTCCAACCGTGCCTGGCGAGTGTGAGGAACAGCGAGGAGGTCGCCCGCTGGCTGGAGTGGCGTGCGTCGGGGGAGCATGGGAGGAAGAGAGGGCAGGGAGGGGACAAGCAGAGTGTGCGGGGCCTGTTGGCCACAGGAAAGACTCTGGCTGGAGTGAGGTGGGGGCCCAGAGGGCTGTGGGCAGGGGCGGGATGTGCCCAGACTCAGAGGCCCACAGGTGCCGTCTGGAGGTGGAGGCAGAGAGCAGCCTGCAGGGCTGAGGGTGGAGGCTGAGCCTGGGGAGGAGGGGGCTGCAGGGCCGGGCCTGCGAGGGCAGGGGCTGGTCATGGGGGGAGCTGAGGGAGAGTGGGGCGCCAGTTCTGGATAACGCGGAGAGGGAGCCAGCAAGGCTTGCTGATGGACCAACGTGGATGAGCGAGAGAGAGAGTGAGGACATCCCAAAGGACTGGATTTCAAAGGTTTAAAACAAGGTGTTCAGAACAAAAAAACCAAACAGAGGTGCTGGCGAAGATGTGCAGAAAGTGGAGCCCCCACAATGCTGGTGGGAACGTACAATGTCGTGGCTGCTGCAGGAGGCACTCAGCAGCTCCTCAGACGCTGAACAGAGAGTTGCCATATGACCCAGCAATTCTCCTCCTAGGCATGTACCCAGAAGAACCGATAATAAGGACTCAAAAAGTCGTCCACGTTCACAGCAGCACTAGTCACAGTGGCCAAAAGGTGGAAGCAGCCTTAGTGTCCACCAACAGCTGAGCGGATAAACACAACCACAACGTGGTCCATCCACTCAGTGGAATATTACTCAGCCGTGAAAAGGAATGAAGTACAGACACACTGCAACGTGGATGAACCTCGAAAACATGCTGAGTGAAGGAGGCCAGTGAGGAAAGGGCACGTATCGCGCGATTCCGTTGACGGGAAACGTCCACAACAGGCAAACGCAGGGACGGAAAGACAGACGGGTGGCTGCCCGGGCTGAGGGAGGGGGGCATGGGGTCACGACCTCTGATGGATATGGAGCTTCCTTTTGGGGTGACGGAAATGTTCTGGAACTAGACAGAGGTGGTGGTTGCACCACGTCGTGAATGTCAATGCCACTGAATTGTTCACTTTAAAACGGTTCATTTTACCTTACGTGAGTTTCATTCATACACAGAGAGGCCTCCTGCCACTTCCCCGGGCGCCCCCAGCAGAAGCAGGCCGCTCTGGAGCCGCCTCGTGAGGATGGTGTGCGACACTGCGAATGTGCTTGCCGCCGCTGAGCCACACACTTAAAAGTGGTGGAGGAAAAAAGATGGTAGACCTTATATGTGTATCTCACCACCATTAAAAAAGCAAAAAAAACCCAGCCCCTCACTCTGGTTCCCATAGTCAAATGTCCCTCTGACTCTTCCCTCACTTGGCCCAGTTGGAAGTGATTTGTGTTTCCAGGAAGCCCGCCTCCCCCTCCACTGCGGGCCCACGAGGGCCAGGCTTTGTCTGCCTCCTTCCTGGCTGCATCCCCAGCACCAGACCAAATGAGCTTTCCATATGCTCAGAGAGGTTAACCTACTTGCCTAAGTCACACAGCCGTAAAAGCGGATTCTAATTCATAAATTAAATCATAAAATAAAACAATAAATAAGTTCATAAAATAAGCATTTTCTCTTTGCCAAGCACCTAACTCTTTGAAGCCTGAGAACCTACACTGGGAGGCGGGTTCCATTATTCTCGCCGTTTGATAGGGGAGAAAACAGGCTCAGAGAGGGAAAAGGACTGGTCCAAGGTCAGACAGCAAGGAAATGAGGGAACTTGGAATTGAAGGGCTTGGTTGTGGGGGAGGGGGTGCTGGGGGACAGGACTATGGGGTCCTCTTAACCCGAGAATGCGGCGACCTGAGTGGCCCCGCCACAGCCTCAGTTTCCCCAGTCGTCCCGCCGTACTCACTACTTCTGGCTCTGGAGCTGCAGCGCGGAGGGCGCTCCCAGGTCCCCGACGGGCTGCCAGGAGCAGTTCAAGTCGCCCAGGGGCCCGACTCCGTAGCACTGCAGCGGCCCGGGGCTGCCTGGAGGGGGAGGCGGGGCCGGGGAAGGTCAACCCGCCCGCAGCCCGAACTCCCCCCGACTTCGGACAATCGCGGAGGGCGACGGGGGTCCCATGGGGAAACGAGCAGCAGGGAGGGGGCGCTGGGCACCCCGCCGCGCTTCGGGGCCGGCTCCTCCCCCTCCCTCCGCAGCCACATCCTGTCGCCACCCCGCGAGCGCCCCCAGCTCAGGGCGCGCCCGCCCAGCGCGCCGGTCCTCGCCGTCCCCGCCCGGGGGGCGCAGCGCGGACTCACCCTGCGGGGGGCACCGGTCGCACAGCAGCAGCAGCAGCGGCAGCAGCAGCAGCTTCGGTCGCAGCCGCGGCCAGAAGGCGACGGCCCGGGCCCCCCGCATGGCGCCCCGCGCCCCAGCCCGGCCGCGCGCTCGCCTCGCTCTCCCCGCCGCCCGCGCACCTGACGCCCGGCCGCCCCGCCCGCCCCTTCTCCTTCCCGGCGGCGCCGGAAAGTCCCCGCCGCCGCGCTGGGGACGGGGAGGGGACAGCAGGGAGCGGGGAGGGGGAGGCGCGGCGGGCTGGCTCCCCGAAGGCCGCGCCCTCCGGAGGGATGCGCGGGCGCACACACACACACACACACACACACACACAGAGACACACCCAGGCGGCAACGTCCTTCGGCACTTTTATTACTGCGGTTGGAGAAGGTTCTGATCCGACCTCCCACCGAGCCGCCCCGCCCAGGATGTGAAGGGGACCCAGTGGTCCCGCCACCAGCCCCGGGGGGGGGGGGGGGGGGCCAGGGCAGTGCACCCCCCAGCAGGCAGGGCTGGAGGGAGAGGGGCTGGAGGGCAGGGGCAAGGGCTGGAGGGCAGGGGCAAAGGCTGGAGAGGGGCAGGGCGTCATTTGGGCCTGCCAGGGGACAGCGGCCACAGGTGGGGCAGGAGACAGTCACAGTTCAGGCACGGGGCTCAGGGCGGCCAGCTCAGGTGAAGTAGGGACACCCTTGCAGAGGGGGACAGTGCAGGCCAAGCAAAGGCAGGATATGGGCCCGCGAAAAGTCAGGGGTCAGGATCAAGGGTCCCTGTTCGGCCCAGTAGGAGTGCAGCTTGCTCAGGGTCAGGACAGACTGGTCCAAGGTCAGGCTTGTTTGGGGGGCGACTGTGTTTGAGCCCACAGGCTGGCCTCCATGACTTGCTGATGAATGAATGCGTGAAGAGTCGGAGGCAGGGGCCTGGCCGGCGCCTGGGCTAGCAGAGGCTGCTGATTTCACTCTTGCTGCATCCCCGCTGGCAGCAGGTACTGGAGAGGCCGGCCAGGACATCACGGCTGCCCCGAAGAGCCCCCGGCACTCCCTGCCAGCTGGGCCGGCCCCCGGAGAAAGCCTGAGGGGACTTGACTGGGGCCAGCCACTGGCTGGAGGCCACTGCCTCCTCCAGCTCGCTGTCTGCGTCAGAGTCGGCGTCTGGGACGGCATCGCCTGCAAAAGATGGGAAGAGTGAGTGCAAAAGATGAGAAGAGTGAGTGTGCGGAGCTTACCTTCTGTCACACCCAGAGTCCCGGCTGATCCAGCCACGTCTCTGTTCTTGTCACTCGGCGTCATGGTTAAAGGTTTTGATTCCACTCAGGCCTGGGTTCCAGCTTTAATGGGCAGACTATTCAACTTCACTGAGCTTGACTTTCCTCTCCTGTCATTCTTTTCCCCTAGTCTTTATTTATTGAGGACCTGATAGTTAAGAACATGTGTTTGGGAACCCCACCAGTCCAGCTTCTTCGAGTTATAACCCTGAGGAAGTGAATTTACTTCTCTGAGCCTTAGTTTCTTTGTCCACAAAGCGGGAGGGGGATAATAACTCCTACTCTTAGGGTTTTCTACAGAGTAGATGAGTTCATTAATACCCATGAACATCTTAGGACAGCGTTTGGCACATGACAAGCACTCAAAATAGCACTGATCAGTTATTGAGCGCTTAATGTGTGCCAGGCCCTGTTTTAAGGGCTTTCGCAGATTGACTCTTTATCCCTCTCATGACAAGCCCGTGAGCTGGGCGCTGTCGGCATCATCTTGGCCCCGGTGACACTAGGCCTCCTGCCCCCACCTTAACCCAGACCAAGCTGGGCGCTGCTGAGACTGTGTCCTCATCTGTGTTCACTCGATTTTGCCTCTGTACGATCCTGCGAGATTCAGGGGCCATGCCTCCCATTTGCAGAGACGGAGGCCCAGAGAGGGCAAGCAGCTTGCTGGGAGCATCACCCCTCCGTGTCAAAGTCACAGCCTCCCACCGCCTCCCCAGGGGGCAGCGCTCTGGGTCGGTTTCTGAACTGCCCCGCACCCAGAAAACTCGCGAGCAGGCCTCACTCTGCGGGGGTCTGAGTGCCGGGCAGGAGCTGGGGAGACAGCAGCCTGTTCCCTGCCTTTAGGGGCAGGGGGCTCGGCTGACTGGCTCCCCCAGCCTCGGCGTCATTGCCAGGCTGAGCCGGGCTCCCCAACCGACGTGGCAGAGCAGGGACTGTCCTGCCCGGCCCCCCTCTCATCTCTGTCCGTGGCTCCTTGGACTCATCCGCGTCCTGTCCCCACACCCCCGCAACACGCCCTCCCCAGCCTCACCCATAGCTTCGCGGGCCAGGATGTCTGACCGTCTCCACCGGGAGCCCCCACAGGTGAAGATGACAGCTCGGATGAACTCCCGGCCGCAAAGCTTCACGCCGTAGGGTGCTGCCCGGGCCTCGGCACTCAGCCACAGCTCCCCAGCCAGCACCCACAAGGCCAGCAGCAGCAGCAGCGGGCGCTTGGCCATGCCGCACAGGGACGCCTGGGAAGCGAGCGGGAGCGCAGCGAGGCAGTTCCTGGGGTCGGTGTCTCCTCTGCCTCCTGGCCCCCCTTTTATACGTCCCCGCTCCCCCCACCTGTTGTGGAGGAGCTGAGTGACCTCCTTTATCTCCTCCAGCAGAGGGGAAGCGGGCACGGCCCCCCCACCCCCGACCTTTCCCAGTTCCTGGACCAAGAGATAACCTTTTGCCGAGGATGCAGTGACGTGGTCCAGCTCCCTGTCATCTTCAAGAGACAGAGGGGGCAGGTGTCCATTCCGCACAGCCCGCGAACACAGACCCCCACCAGCCCCGGAGAGAGGGCGCGCCAGGCCCCCAGAGGGCTGGCCCCAGGCCTCCTCTGTGACAACAACAACAGTGGCGAGCCTCACACAGGATGGCCTGTGAGGCCAGACGCTGCTCTCAGCGTCCTGTAACCGTGTGGTCTGTTCAATCTTCCCAGCGGCCCCTGAGAGCAGCTCTCAATTTTGAGCCAGACTCAGAGTCTGCGGGGGGCTCGTTAGGGTTCAGAGCGCCCCCTGCAGAGTGTCCGAGAACCTGTATTTGCATCAGATTTCCAGGCCATGACGATGCTGTGGGTCCAGAAATCACACTTTTGAGGGCCACTGGGCTGTGAGATGAGGACTAAGAGATCCCTCTGTCACAGATGAGGAAACTGAGGCACAGAGCAGTGACGTAAGGTGCCCAAGGGCAGCTAGGAAGTGGGGGTGGGAGCGGGAATTGGAACAGAGCCATCTGACTCCAGGATCCATGCTGTCTCTCCACGGGACAATTTTCAAGAGTTAAAATAAAATCTTATGGGGACAGAGTTTCAGTTTTGCAAGATGAAAAGAGTTCTGGAGGCGGATGGTGGTGAGGGCTGCACAACAATGTGAATGTGCTTAATGCCACTGAAGTGTCCGCTTAAAGATGGTTAAGATGGGGGCCGGCCTGGTGGTGCAGCAGTTAAGTGCGCCCCTTCCACGTTGTGAGCCCGGGGTTCACTGGTTTGGATCCTGGGTGTGGACATGGCACCGCTTGGCACGCCATGCTGTGGTAGATGTCCCACATATAAAGTAGAGGAAGATGGGCACAGATGTTAGCTCAGGGCCAGTCTTCCTCAGCAAAAAGAGGAGGACTGGCAGCAGTTAGCTCAAGGCTAATCTTCCTCAAAAAAAAAAAAAAAAGATGGTTAAGATGGGAGCCGGCCTGATGGCATATTTGGTTAAGTTTGCGGGCTCCATTTAGGCAGCCTGGGGTTTGCAGGTTTGGATCCTGGGTGTGGACCTACACACCACCCATCTAGCCATGCTGTGGTGGTGACCCACATACAAAATAGAGTAAGATGGGCACAGGCGTTAGCTCAGGGACAGTCTTCCTCAGCAAAAAAAAAAAAAAAAAAAAAAGTTAAGATGGTAAAATTTGTCTTATATATATTTTTCCACAATTAAAAATTTTTAATGAATACCATACACATAGAGGAGCTGTGATGTGCTGGGAAATATTTAGCAATGGCTCTCCAGAAAAAAAGGGCCTGATTTGTAGCAGTTGTGGATTCTGGCCAGTTTCAAGTTACCAACATCATGTCAGTGTGATGTCCGCAAATTCCTGAAAAGATAGCGATCAGTCCTACGAGCCAGCACAAGCTGGCTCCCGCACACCGCTGAAGGCAAAACACACGCGTGCAATTTGTGCAACTTAAAGAATCATTATAAACAGGACATCACTGTTATCATCATTCTGAACAGGAAATAGGATGGTGCCAGCACCACAGACGTCCCCTCACTGCGTATCTTCTCCGGTCACAATCCCTTGGTCCCCCAGGGTGGCTGCCCTCCTGACTTGAGTCGTTATCACTTCTTTCCTTCTCGTTACAGTTTTAATGCCAACGCGTGCATCTCTGAGGCGGATGGCTCCATCTATCTCTTACTTTCCTGTTTCCTCTGTGCATTCTCACAGACTGAACTTTTCACTGAAATACGACACACACGGAGAAAAATGCAGAGACTGTCAGGGGACGTCTGGAAGAATTTCCACAAACCGAACACACTTCTGCATCCAGCACTCAGGTCCGGAAACAGACCCTCCCCAGCCTCCGCCTGGCGCAGGGGGAGGAAGCTCCGCCTGCAGGAGGAGGAGTCTGGAAGAATCCATGACACACGTGAAGACGACACTCACTGATAAATACTTAGGGTGAGATACTGTGAAGCAATGCAAAGGTCCTGTTTCCCTTTGAAATTTCTGCCACTAAATTTAACATTCCTCAGTGGACAGAGTGTGTAGAAATTATTACTGTGGTGTCTGTTTATTAGTAATTTTCCATCGGCCTCATTCGTTCCACATTGACTATTGTTTTTCATTTGGAATTTTCTGTAAGGAAGAGTTGTTCTGTGTCCACGTATTTATTTATTCAATCGGTTATTCATACCAGTATGGACTCGTGAATAGATATCCTATTCTGTGGGTTAGAATCCAGTGCTCTTATTGATTTCTCACCTCAGTTGTCCCAGCTTTGGCGGCGGGGAGCTCTTTCATTTGCACCTTATTCCAAGCTTTGTATTTCAGCCACTTCTCTTTCCACATGCTCCTTTTCTGAGCACTTCCTTGCTTTCTGGCGCCACAGATGCTGCAGGCTCATTGCTTGTCTCCCTGGCCCAGCACTAGGATCGGCCATCTCCCCCAGGAGGCTGGTTCCCTTTATCGGAGACGGCATGGAGGATCCCAGCCCGGGCCCTGGCTGTGCTCGTTGCTACTGGGGGTGGGGGTGTTGTTGCTTCTAGGTCCTGTCGGCCGATAGCATTACTTTAAAAAAATACTGACGTAAAATTCATATGAAATAAAATTAACCGTTTTCGTGTTACATGTACACAAATGTTCACAGCAGCTCTATTCACAACAGCCAAGTGGAAACAGCCGAAGTGTCCATCAATAGAGGAACAGATGAACACAATGTGGTCCATCCACACAGTGGAATATTACGCAGCCATAAAAAGGAACGAAGTCCTGATACTTGTTACAATGTGGATGAACCTCAAAAATATCATGCTGAGTGAGAGAAGCCAGTCAGGGAAGGCCACATGGGGTGTGACCCATTGATGTGAAATGTCCAGAACAGGCACATCCACAGACACAGAAAGCAGAGTAGGGGTCACCAGGGACTGGGGGAGGAAGGAATGGAGAGTCATTGCTACTGAGCATCCCTTTGGGATAATGAAAATGTTTTGGAAATAGAAGTGGTGGTTGTACAACACTATGGATATACTAAATGTTGCTGAATTGTTCACTTTAACACGGTCAGTTCATGTTATGTCAATTTCACCTCAATTTAAAAAAACAGCAGGGGCTCTGGTGATGAGCAGAGCTGGGTTAGAATCCCATCTCTGCCTCTTTCCTGCTGTTTGATCTTGGGCAAGTCACTTAACCTCTCTGTGCTTTGGTTTCCTCACGTGTAAAACAGGGAGGGTTCAACCAAGTGTGTTAAATTCTTAAAACCGTCTGTGGCATGCAGTAAGCATTGCTTAAATGTTATTTCTACTTGACACTTTCCCTTTGCATTCGAACTTTATTCCTTTGTCCTTTTCTTCATGACAAACGCCTGGCCTCGGTTGCGCCCTGTGGGTGTCTCGGGCCATGGGTAACGTTCCAGAAGGCAGGAGTCCTATCTGATTGTACTGCTTCGAAAGGGCTGATGAATAATACGCTCCCCGCCCCCCCCACCCCCCCCCCCCCCCCCGCCTCCTTCCTGGCGACGCCCCAGGGACGCACCCTTCTGCCCTTTTCTCCGTGTCCCCGGTGTCTGGCCAGGGCCTCGGGAAATATCAGCTGCCTGACTGTCTGGGGCAGAACCAGGAACCTCTTTTGTGCCTCACACAGAATCAGAGTTTTGAGCCCAACACAGCTGGGTTTGAATCCTGGTTCCTGTGTGACCTTGAGCAAGATGTTGCACCTCTCTGAGTTCATCAGGAAGATGGAGATAATAAGGGTATCTACTTCACGGGGCTGTTTGGGGACTTCAGTGAAATTTTGTAAAGTGCCTAGCATCCTGCATAGTGCAGGGTTGAATGGTGACCTGCAGAAAGATGGGTCCATGTCCAACTCCCGGGACCTGTGAACATGGACTTATTTGGAAAAAGGGTCTTTGCAGATGTCATTAGGGACTTTCAAATGAAATTACCCTGGATTATCTGGGCGAGCCCTAAATCCACTGACAAGGGTCGAAGACACAGACACTAGTGACAAGGCCGAGTGAAGACAGAGGCAGAGACGGGAGGGACGTGGCTACAGAAGCTGTCACACCTGGAGCCCCCAGAACCTGGAAGAGACGAAGAAGGACCCTCCCTGGAGCTCGCGGAGGGAGGCTGGCTGTGCCCACATCTTGGTTTCGGGCGCCCAGCCTCCAGACTGGGAGAGCATGCCGCTGCGGTCAGAGCACCCACGGGAGACCAGTGTATCAGCCCTGGGAGACGCCGTCTGCTACCAACAGCAGCATCCTCATCGTCACGAGTATTTGGGTCAGCATAAAAAAACGCCCGGATCTTAGCAATCCTAAAGAAAGCCTTTCTCTCCAAACTTCCAAATTGATTTTAGTTTTGAATAGTTAACACATGCATGTGCTTCAAAAAACAAAAAGTATACGAAGGCTTACGCTGCCGCGTCCCCCTCCCAGACCTCAGCTCCTCGCCTCTCCCCACAGGGCCCCCGCTGCTCTTGATTCCGTGAGTATCTTCCCAGAACATCGGCGCACACACACAAACAGACATGAATACAGGGCTTTGTTCCCCACACACACCTGCTTTTACAAAAAAGGTAGCTTAAAAAATTTTTTTATTGGGGTAAAATATACATAACATAAATATGCCCGTTTAGCCATGTTTGAGTGTGCAGTTCAGTGGCATTAAGTGCGTTCACATGGCTGTGCGGCCAACCCCACTGTCCGTCTCCGGAACTTGCTCATCTTCCAAACCGGAACGCTGTCGCCATGAAACACGACCTCCTGCTCCCCCGCCCACCCGGCCAACACCACCCACCTGTCCTCTCCGTGGACTCGCCTGTTGCAGGGACCCTGGATAAGTGGAACCGCACAGCACTTGCCCTTTTCTAACTGGTTTCTTGCACTTAGCGTGATATTTTCAAGGCTCGCTCACGTTGTCCGTGTGTCAGGATTTTAATTCAGGGTCACGTGTTCTGCACCTTCTTCTGCATTTTGTCTTTTTTCTTTTCAGTTAAAGACAAATGCGGGAGCCCTCCCCTCCCCGCGCTCCCAAAACGCCTTGTTGGTTCCGCAGCAGTGGGGCGGACGCTGGGGGAGGCCCACTCGGCGATTTCACTTCCGAGTCGGGTACGTTTCATCCACTTCTTCTCCGGCTAACACCTCAGTGAGGAACCCTAGACAGCCGTCATTTCACACATATGCAAGCACATCTGTACATGATTCCCCCAAAGCGAGATTTTCTTTTGGGTTGTTGATCTTTTTCTTCTTGATTTCTAAGAGTTCTTTATATATTAAGGAGATTTACCATCGGGTTATGAAATGAGTTGTAAATATTTTTTTGCAGTTTGTCATTTCTACAAGCTTTTCAATTAATGATCACTAGTATTTGTTGAGGCTTTGATATATGCCTGGGTTTTTTTTTTTGTTTGTTTATTTAATTTATTTATTTACTTTGAGGAAGATTAGCCCTGAGCTAACATCTGCTGCCAATCCTCCTCTTTTTGTTGAGGAAGACTGGCCCTGAGCTAACATCCATGCCCATCTTCCTCTACTTTATACCTGGGACGCCTGCCATAGAATGGCTTTTGCCAGGCGGTGCCATGTTCACACCCGGGATCCGAACCAACGAATCCCGGGTTGCTGGGAAGCGGAACGTGCGAACTTAACTGCTGCGCCACCGGGCCAGCCCCTATGCCTGGTTTTGAGCTACATACTTTAAGCACACTATCTCATTTCAGCCATACTGACATCATCTTTCACCTCTAAATACTCAGCATGCATCTCTGAAAAATAAGGGCCTTTGCCCACATGATCATAACGCCATTTTCACACCTAGCACTCAGTGTTTGGTATCTTCTTACATGAAGCGCATATTCAAATTTCCCTGAGCCTCTGCAGTGTCTTTTTAGAGTTGATTTAGAGCAGCCCTGGCCAATAGCACTTTCTACGATGGTGGGGATGTTCCCTATGTCTGCTTTTCAGTATGGTAGCCACTAGTCACATGTGGCTGTGGAGCGCTTGAAATGTGTCCAGTATGAATGAGGAACTGAATTTTTCATTGTATTTTATTTTAGTTTTAATAACCACACAGAAAATCACAAGCCAATATCCCTGAGGAACATAAACGCAAAAATCCTCGACAAAATAGTAGCAAACCAAATGCAACAATATATTAGAAGGATCGTACACCGTGACCAGGTGGGATCCATTCCAGGGACGCAGGGATGGTTCGACATCTGCAAAGCAACCAGTGTGATACAGCACATCAACAAAACGAAGGATAAAAACCATATGATCATCTCAGTAGATGCGGAAAAAGATTTGACAAAAGATTCAGCATCCTTTCATGATAAAAGCTCTCAACAAACTTGGTACAGAGAGAACATAGCTCAACGTAATAAAGGCCGGATGCAACAAGCCCACAGCTAACGTCACGCTCAACGGTGAAACGCTGAAAGCTTTTCCTCTAAGATCAGGAAGAAGACAAGGGTACCCATTATCACTACTTTTATTCAACATAGTACTGGGAGTCATAGCCAGAGAAATTCGGAAGAAAAATAAATAAAAGGCATCCCTTCCCCCCCAAAAAATAGCGCCATGGGACTAGCAGCCATCACATGGGACAGCACAGATTTAGAACCTGTCTCCCTGACCCAAGCATCTATCACCTGTGCTTGCTGTCTGCATCCCTCCCCTCCCACTCGGCCCTCAGCCTTTTGCAACCTGATCTCTGCCCTCCAAATGCCAGTGAACCCAGGTCTCATCCAGCCCCCCGTCTCCCCAAACTCTGTCCATGCAAAGCCCTTGCTGGTTTAATTTCCACCCCCTCCACCCCAGGCCCCCACTTCCTTGTCCTCCCAGAACCGGTGCCAGCATCTCTAAGGCATTTGTTCTGTGTCCTGAGCAGGCGGCTATTCTTGAACAATAGGATGTATCATTTTGTGCATTTCTGTTTACTTTGTGTGTCTGCTCGAGTATGTTGCAATTTGCACAAGGATGTTGTTACTAGACCTCCATCTGTATCCTTTCAGCTCAGTAATACACTGTGTTTCTCAAGAGAGACAAAGCATTTATTAGCTTATTTCCTTCAGCCTCTTCCCAACAAAAAGTTGTCTTTCCACTGAGGGGGCAGGGGAATAAGTTGACGCGTTCACATAGACATCCATGTGCCCCAAGCATTTTCTCTAAATCCCCAAGCATTTATGTGATCACCTCTCAAGATTTTGTTGTTTTTACTTTTCAATCTCGGCTCATTCCCTTGACAATTCTTCCTTTTGGCGTCATGAGGCAGTAACCCCAGCAACAGAGATCGTCTTAACTCATCAAAACTCTGCTTGAGACATATTTCCCAAAATCTCTTTGAGTGGCCGCCCCCTGAAGCTGGATTCCATTTTATCCGTGGATATATCTGCACAGTGTTTATATATTGAGGATATATTTTTTTCTTTGACTCTATTGTATAAGTAGCTTGAAAACTTGTTAGGAGAACCAGCCTGCTAATCAGTCACTCCCCCTCACGGATAAGGAGCAGGAACGTGACAGCATTTATGAGGAACGGCCAGCATAAAAGAAGGACATCTTATGTGCCTTTCAATGCACCAAGTGCCAGATTCTTATTTCATTACCTGCTGGCACATTAGTGGATGGTTTTAACAGTCTTTCTCTCTTTCCCCTTTTAACAAAACTCCGTGGAGACCGCTTGCTCTTGCCCCGGGGGTCTGGAGCAATAGTGTGTGGGGCTCGCTCCGGCGGTGCTTTATTTTTCAACAGCCACTTTGTTGCTTTCACTGTTGGCCGTCATCTGCTCAGCAGCCTCCTTATTTCCTCCTGGTAGACCCCTGAGACAGACACCTACACGGCCTCCAACTTCCCCCCTCAAGAACATCCTTATCTGGTGCAAAACTTTCAGTGAACAGAAAAGCGTGGAAGAGAATACCACGTCGTAGTTCCCCCAACTTAACGCGGACCCAGTTCTGGCTGAAACAAGAGGGGACGTCTATGTGTCTCTGCTGGTGGACAGCCTGGGGACCCCGGGTCCACTGCCCCTTGCTCCACCATCCTCTAGAGCAACGTCTCCAGGGACACTTGGCTGTGTCTGGAGACACCTCGGTTGTCACACCTGGGGAGGGTGGGCTACTGGCATCTAGTGGGTGGTGGCCAGGGACGCTGCTCAATAGCCTACAAGGCAGGGGACAGCCCGTGACAAAGAATGGTTGGGCCCTCAATGGCAATGGTGCTGTCTGCCCTGGGAGCGTCCCCACGCCTCTCCTTCAGGAGCGAGTGGTGAAGAGACCCCGACAGTCGTCCTGTGGTGCATCTGACCCTCCGGCTTTGTCCTTTGACTCGTTTCTCTCCTCCTTCCCTTTCCTGCAAACTGGAGGTTCCGCTGAGAGGCCTGATCAGGAGTCAGGGTGAAGGTTTTCGCAGGCTGCGTCCTCGGGGCCGCTGTGAACTTCCTTCCGCCTCCTGTCAAGGGGCCCACGAGGCTCACAGGTTCCACCCCGGTGTCGGCTTCACTGCAGCCCGTGCTGCCGGCAGTGTGTCCTCGGTGGCAAAGTCGGCTCCCTGACCCCCACCCCGAGCCCTCTGGCGCCCTGAGCGTGTCCTGTTTCCCCTCATGCTCTGATCGCCGCCTAAGTTGTTTCACTGACTTTTTTGCAAAATGGAGACTTTTCGAATTCTCTCATTTCTTCCGCCTTTTCTTAGCTGGCATTCCTCTTGGGCTGCTTTGTGACTGCGAAACACAGCTACTGCCGGGAAGGCGAGACCGGGCTTAATGCCTCACTTTGAATTACCAGCATCTCCAGGAAGGAGCTGGCTGAGAGCGCTTCCAACGGCATAATCGACGTGTGTGAGTTTAACTTTCACACTGAGGCACACCCCACAGCGAGCGCGCAGATCTCGAATGGAGAGCTCAGGGAATTTCTGCATCTATTTGCCCAAGAAACCGCCACCAGACAAACACAGACCATTTCCAGCCCCACAAAGGACTTCCGGGTTTGGCTGTGCCCAGCATGGGGTTCAGGGGCTTCAGGAAGACATGGAAACAGGTGGGAAGTGGAAATGGGGCTTCTAGGTAGCCCCTCCACACACACACACACCCCCACCCACACCCATACACACACCCACCAACACGCACTCACTCACACCCCCCACACCCACACCCACACACCCACACACTCACCCAGACACTCACACCCCCACCCCCACCCACCCCCTCACACCCACCCTCACACCCACCATACACACACCCACCCATACACACCCACACCCCCACACACCAACCCCCCCACACACACCCATACCCACCCACACACACACTCACCCATACACACACTCACACCCCCCACATCCCCACACACTCACCCACACACACCCACCTACACACACACACACCCATACACTCCCCACCCCCACCCACACGCACCCACACCCCATATACACACCCACCAACACACATACCCCATACCCACACACACTCACCCACCCCACCCCCACCCCCCTACCCACACACACCCCAGGGCAGTCTCACAGCCCTGGCTGCTGGGGCTGAGCCACTTGCTTCGCAGCTGCGGTTTATCTGGGCGCTTCCTGCCTGGAAGTCTCCTGAATTCTTAGGGGGTCTTCTCAGGGTTGGGTCTCAGCTGGCACTTCCAGGCAGACTGGGGCTGCAGCTGCTGCTTTTCCATCAGGTCACTCCCAGGGGCAGCAAAGAACACTGGAAAGTTCCAGAAAAGGAGACAGGGTGTCTTGGCTCTGCTGCCTCCAGCTGTGTGACCTTGGGGCAGTTACTGCCCCCTCTGAGCCTGTCTGTTCACCTGTCAAGTGGGGTAACATTCTACCACGCTGGGCTGCTGGGAGCATTTCTGCGGAATCATTTGCCCATCTGTACGTCTCCGACTTCACCTCCTGGCATTTTCCTTGTCATCCGCTCCAGCCAGATGTTTGTTCCTGCTCCCAGGCCTTTGCCTCTGGAGTTCCTCCACCTTGGTTTTGTGGGGTTGCTTCTCCTCCCAGCTCAGGCCCAGCCCGCATGTCCTCTCCTCAGGTAACAGGCCACAGCATCCTCTCACTTCTCCTGCACAGCCTCTTATACCGCTCTCACGGCCCTCATTAACCCATTTTATCTACTAATTTCATTGTGTCTCCCCTAGCAAAGTCTAGGGACTCGTCTGTTTTCTTCACTTTTACAGCCTAGGCCTTGCACAGAGGAAGTGTAATGTTGGTTGAACTAGGAAGCTCAGAGAGGGGGAGCCACTTTTTCATTGTCACACAGCAGAACTGCAATGAAAACCTCGGGCTCTGAGACTTGGCTTTCTTTTTCCTCTCTCCTCTGTGTCTGGTGGGGATTAGGGCGCAAAATTTAAGGGGATGCCAAAAGCTCAGTCATCAAGATAATTACTCAAAGAAACCAAAATTAATGCAAAAAACGTGATGATCAAAACATCTATTTTTTAACATGTAAAAGATAAGATCCGACCCTGCACTTGCATGACTCGCCTCACCCCGATCCGAGTCCTGGCGGGTCCTGTCTTTATGTAAAAATGCTGGTATTTTGTTCATCGTGGATTTATTTTTTCCTACTAATTCTGATATTTAAAAACATTGCCTTAGAATATTAGTTATCTTCATACGAGTTTTTGCATCTGTCTCTTCTCCTCTGGGGAAAAAGGCACGCAGGACCGGAAGGGGGGCGGGCTCCCTCCCCGCCGCGGGCGCTGACCTCCGCTTATCGCCGGCGGCGGAGCAGCTAATTAAGTCCCCGCCCCCGGCGACCTTTCCCTGCGCTCCGGCCGTGCCCGCCCCTCCATCCCGGCAACGCGGGTGGGGCAGGGCCCGGACGTCACCGAACCCCGAGCCCCGCACCGCCGCCTACGTCACAGACGAGCCGCGCGGCGTCACCGCATTCCTCCCGCGACGTCAGCGCGCAGAACCCGGGGCCAGCGCACCGGCGCAGCAACCAGGCCGAAGCGAGCGATCTCGCCTGTCTCGCCCTTTATATTTGGAAAGGCGTTCCAAGTACGCAGAAGCGAACTACCACTCCCAGCGGGCCTTGCGTGCTGCGCGTGCGCACGGCCTCCAGCTGGAGAGCGCGGCAATCCTTTGGCGTAGATTGACGTCCCTTTGGTCGAACCAGAAAGCAGGTTGTACAGCCGCAAACCAATCCCGGCCTCACGGACCCCACCCCTTTATCCTGAGCCCGCGGCTTCCTTGAGGGAGTGACAGGCTCCGCAGCCTTTGAGGGCTCAGTTTCCTTTGATGGACATTTATCCCGATGAATCAGAGCGCCAGGAAGTCGAGAGGGAGTTGAAAAGCGTGCCTTGGGGCCAATAGCTTAGCGGCAGGGCCTGGCGCCGTCCAATCACTTCTCCCGGCGCCGCCAATCACCCGGGACCCCGCCCCCGGCCCGTGACGTAAGTAGGGTGGGTAGCAACAGTTGCCCCGGTGAGGGAAACGGAGGCGCCATAGCCACGGTAGTCGTGGCGACCAAGCAACCCGGCAACGCGAGTCAACAACAACAACCGCCCGGCCGACCCCCGCCCCCACCCCCTGGCGCGGCCTGGGGACCCCGGCACGTTCCGTCCCCCTCCCCACATCGCCTCCGAGAGCCGTGGAAAGCCCTTCCGCGGACAGAAGTGCGGAAAAGCCGAGGTAACGCGGGCCGCCCCGGGACGGCGGGGCGGGCCGGGGAGGGCGGTGGGGCGCGGCCGGCGGTGTTGCTGTGATCACAGTCCGGGGGGAAGGGGCGGGCGGTCAAAATGGCGGCGGCGACTGCCGGGGCCGTGGGGGAGGGGGCCGGGGCCCGGCTGGGGCTACACCACCCGCCCCCGGGCCCTGCGGTCCAGCCCCCGCGAGGGGCGGGCGCTCGCAGGCCGGCGGCGAGTGGAGGTCGGCCGGCCCGGGCGGGGGGCTTTTATATGCCGGGAGGTGCTGAGGGGCGGGCCCTGTGAGGCCGGGCCAATGGGAGCGAGGGAGGGGCGGGGCGGGGCAGCGGCGGGGGCGGGGCCACCCGGGGCCCGGGGCGCAGGTGGGCGGCTGCGGGCTGGGCCTCCCCGGCCGGTCCGGTCCCCGAAGCGGCGGCCGCCCCCCGGACTCAGCGCCCGCCGCATCCGAGGCCTCGGTTTTCCATCCCGCACAGTGGGGAGAAGCACTGCTCTCCCCGCCTCCTGCATGTCGGCGACCCCGGATTGCTTGCAGGCTCCCCCTGAACCCCGGCCCGCGTGCGGTTTCCGAGTGTGGTTTGTAGGTTAGCTCTCAGCCGGTCTTGGTCGCAGCCCTGCCGGCGGCGCCTGATCGGCCTCCTCCGCTCTGAGAGGAGGGGAGGGAGCCAGTTTGGTGGCGCCGTGGGCCCGGAGCGTGGCCTTAGCCCGCAGGACTTGGTTTGCAGAGAGGGAGGAGCGATCTTGAGGGACTGAGTTGGAGGAAGAGAAACTTGCTCGCTTCTGCGCCGGCTGCTCCCTCCCATAGGGCGTTGTCCCGGGCGGCGGGCTTGTTCCTGGAGACGGGACGGTCCCTGACTGTCCCTCCCACCAACATCATCTGCCTCTCGGCGTAAGGGGAGCGAATGGCGCCTGAGGAAGTCGCTCAGATTTGTTAAGCTGCTTCTCTTGGCCAGACACATGTTTTTGTGTCCTGTCCATCAAGTTGGTGTCAACTGGGTCACGTGGCACTGAGGAGGTACCAGCCTCCAGGGCCACGTGGGCAGGAGCAGGACGCCGAGGTCAGAGGGAAGGGGAAGTGCTTAGAGGAGAGTCCAGCGACTGCTTTGCCGGGTGACAAGATCTGCCGCCTCGGGGAAGGATTTTTTTAAACAGCGGGTCCGGCTAAGTCCACTTTGTGCCTTCTCCGTCCTGCCCTGGGAGTTTGGCATCTGCAGCGCCGGGGGCGGGGTGCAACCTGCATTCGTTTCTTTTTAAGTCCATCAATAAACTTCCAGGAGGCCGGCCAGGTGACTCAGCGGTTAAGTTCGCAGGTTCCGCTTTGGCGGCCCGGGTTCGCCTGGTCGGATCCCGGGTGTAGACATGGCACTGCTTATCAAGCCATGCTGTGGCAGGCATCCCACTACAAGATAGAGAAAGATGGGCACGGATGTTAGCTCAGGGCCAGTCTTCCTCAGCAAAAAGAGGAGGATTGGCAGCAGATGTTAGTTCAGGGCTGATCTTCCTCGAAAAAGAAAAAATAATAAAAATAAAAAGAAATTTAAAAAGAAAACTTCCAGGAGAAGGACTGTTTAAGGCTCTCCTGAGGCTTTCCCCCAAGAATTTGAGATAAGGTGGGGGGCGGCGGGTCCTTGCTTCTCCAGGGACTTTCCCTAGGCCAGATGCTCTTGGGGAGGTGGCAGGGTCCCTTGAAAGTCAGAGAAGGTAGAGATTAATTTTCAGTAAGAATCTAGAAATACCAAGTTGCTAGAAAGATCACCACCACCTGTCTGGTGAACTTTGAGCAGAAAGTGATGTCACGGATGATCCATTCTTGTTGACTGCTCCCCCCCATAACTTTTACGTTTGAAGAGCCCAAGCCCAGAGGGGTCATTGATAGGGTGGGGTTGGGGGGGCACTGGCTTGGTTTGCTTGTCCTTGACAAGCATCTGCTTCCTAGCTATGTGCTCTTGGGCAAGTTACTTAACTTCTCTGAACCTCAGTTTCCTGTTGTCTAAACTAGGAGTGGTGATCACTGGTGATGATTGTAATCTCAGGTTACTGTGCTGTGCATCGCATAAAAGAACACAAGCTGAGCATCACATACATAGTAATTCTTCAAACTCTGTTAGCTGCCGCTCTTATGATGATGATTGGTGCTTCCTGTGTAGCCCTCACAATTACACCACTCATGTTTATGTTTGTCATCTTGTATTGGGCGAAAGCCTAGTGGCTTTAAAGGTTGGCTCTCTTGCTGGGCTGCGGGGGCTGATGACAGGGGTCCTCGGAAGCGGGGTACCAGGCCTCCTGTTTCTAGTGGGAAAGTGTCCCTTCTCTTGCTCTGGAGTGGCTTTCCTTTGGCTTTAGGAGAGTAGCTAGAAAAAAAAATCGTCCCTGGACTGGCATCCAGACTCAGGAGGCAGCTGGGGGAGCCAGAGCCATGGGTGTCTTGGAAAAAGTGGGGATCTGGGGAAAGTGTCTCTGGACCTGAGGCCTTCACCCTCCCCTCCTGCCACATGTCCTGGCATCTCGGGCCAGGGACAGCATGGGCCAGGCAGACCTAGGGACATAGCCTGCAGATAGCAGCTGCACAGTGCACAGGCTTCCTGGGCTGGGGCCCGTCCTGGCCTCGGAGGCCTCGCCTGCCCCTGCAGAACAGCCTGCTATCGGCAGGAGGCAGTGGCTTTTTCTCCAGGTCTCACCAATCGGCAGATTTCAACTGGCCTCTGACGCTGGCTGGCAGTGTGTCCTGGCCCATGGACACTCATTTGACAGTAAAAGTCCAGCCCCCTCTGTGTGCCCATCAGGGTTCTAGGAGTAGGGATGGCGTGTGGCCAGGCAGGCCAGGTCTCTGCCCCTGGGGAGCTCACCTTTCTGGTCACCGAGGGAAGAGGAACTATGAAAAGAAACAAACAGGGAAATACAGAGCCAGGAAGAAAATACAACAGGAGTTTGTGCTCCACAGTCCTTGATGGGGGTACTTGAGACCCAAGAAGTTGACATTATGAGCTAAGACCTCAGTGATAAGAAGGAGCCGGCAGTGGAGGATGGGGGTGGAGGCGAGGAGAGCCTGCCAGTAGGGGAAGAGCTGGTGCAAAGGTCCTAAGGCAGAAGGGGGCCTGGGGCATTCTAGGAACGAGAGCCTGTGTGGCTGGAACATCCAGAGGGAGAAAGACAGGGACTGGAGGGGCCAGATCCCGCAGGGCCCTGTAGGTCATGGAGAGGGCTCTGGATTTTATTTATTTTCCGTATGAGGAGCCTTGGAGCCTTCTGAATAGAGGGGTGACAAGATAGGATTTGTGTTTTCAAAAGATCTTACAGACTGTAGAGGCAAGAGTGAAGCCAGGAGCCAGTGATGAGCCTGTTGCCTAGGTCCGGGCAGCTTGGACTAGCCCGGTGTTGATGGAGATGCAGAGAAGTGCTCAGCCTTAGGATCTGTTCTGGAGGCCTTATTGACAAGTCTTAAAAGCCAGCTGGAGGGGCCAGCTCCGTGGCTGAGTGGTTAAGTTCGCGAGCTCCGCTGTGGCGGCCCAGGGTTCGGATCCTGGGCACGGACATGGCACCGCTCATCAGGCCACGTTGAGGCGGGGTCCCACATCCCACAACTAGAAAGACCTGCAACTAAGATATACAACTGTGTTCGGGGGGGGGGGGGGCGTTTGGGGAGATAAAGCAGAAAAAAAAAAAAAAGATTGGCAACAGTTGTTAGCCCAGGTGCCAATCTTTAAAAAACACACACACACACACACACAAAACCCAGCTGGATATAGAGGATGAGGGAAACTTCCAAAACAGAGGTTGGCACACCACGCTGCCACCTATTTTTGTATGGCTCATGAGCTAAGAATGACTTCTACATTTTTAAATGATTGGGGAAAAAAATCAAAAGAAAGACGTTTTGTGATGTGAACGTGTCATGATGTGTGAAAATTATATGAAATTAAAGTCTCAGTGTCTAGAAATAAAGTTTTATTGGCACACAGCTACGCTCACTTGTTTACCTATCATCCATGGCTGCTTTCACACTGCAGTGGCAGAGTTGGGTAGTGGCACTAGAGACCGTCTGCCACAAAGCCAAAACCACTCACTGACTGGCTGTTTACAGATGTTTGCCAGCCCCTCATCTAAAGAATTGATTCAAACATTCTCCAAAAACAGCTGTTGGCTTTGAAGATAGGTGCAGCCATTGGTGCTTTTCTTGGCAGTTTCATTGCCGAGGAACAGATTTGCTGAGCGATTCCCTCGTTTCCTGTACCCTGCTCTGTAAAGAAAGGGGTCTTATGCTTAGACAGACGAGGAACGTGTCATGCTGTATGCATATATGTGACTTATTCCTCTCTAGGGGACACCCTACAGAACTCTGTTTAACCTGTCATCCACAAATGGGAAAATAAAAAGTTGCCTGTCAAATAATTATGGGAAACCTGGCATCCCATATCGCCCTTCCTGGAGAGTGACAGCGAGAATGCTGAGAAGCCTCCAGTAGAGAAGTCGGGGTGACTGCTCATTGATCTCCCACTTCCCCTTTTTGGGCTCAGCCTTCCAGCCCTCATCATCGCCTTCCCCCCACCCTAGATTGGGAGGGATGAGGCCTGTGGGCTTTGCACCTTTAAAAGGAGACAGCACCAGCGAGTGTGGAGCTTTTAAAGCCCCTTCCTGGTGGGAGGAGCTACAAGAGGCCAGCTTTCCGAGGGCCAAGAAAGCCCAGGCTGGGGTTTCTCAGAGAGTGCCCCCAGGACCACCTGCCTAGTTCAAACAGCAGACTCCAGGGCCATCCCAAAAGACTCTGGGCAGCGGGGGCCAGGCACCTGCATTTAACCAGCTCCCCAAGTGAGGCTGATGAAAAGAATCAGATTCCCCCATCCTTGCCTCCTTCCAAGAGCTCACGGGTCCTGTCTGACTCCTTCTCCGTCCCTCCCCACCTGGCACGGATGTCTGTTGAATGAATAATAACAATAGCAGCTGCCACTTCTTAGTGCTTACTGGGTGCTGGGCTGATCTCGGCGCATCTTGACAACAGCCCTCCGAATCGGTTGCTCTCATCATGCCCAGGTGACAGGTGGGGAAACTGAGGCCCAGAGGAAGGTTAGGAATGTGTTCATGAATTAAGAGACAGGCCAGGGTTCATGTCAAGGTGGGTCTGACACCAGGCAGGCAGGCGCTGATTGGCTGCAGTGACTTGAGCACCGGACCTGGGCCAGAGTTTGGACCCACTAGTGTGAGGCGGCCCCTCTAATGCTGGCAGGGAGTAGTTTGAGGAGGGCAGGCGCTGGAGAAGGGTATTCTCTGTGTGTGCGTGGCAGGCAGCAGATCCCCTGCTGCCTGAGTCCTGGTGGGGCCAGCTGCCCTGCAGCTCCCGTGCTGCCTGAGTCCCAGTGGGACCAGCCGCCCTCTGCCTTGTGCCCTGCCCGGTGGGAAAGCCCAGGATGTTCCCAGGACCTGGGCCAGGCCCATGCCACCTGCCACTGCCCTGCTTGCCCTGCTCCCCATAACGACCTGGCCTGGCAGGGAAGGCAGCCCAGCAGCCCGTGGAGCCCGTGGCTCCTCCCGCCCACCTGCCCAGGCTGCCAAGCGCCCAGGGTGCAGACAGCAGCTTGCTTTCCTCTATACCCAGCAGCCCGAAGCCCTGGGCCCTGGGCGGGAGGCATGGTCCTGGGTTCAGCCTTGCTACACGGCCTCCCTGGGCGATGCTGGGAGCCAGGCTGTTTCCCAAGGGCTCACCCTGTGCCCTGCGCTCATCAAGCACGGCCCTTGGAGATGCCAGACTGGAGCCCTCAGCAGCCCTGCCTCGTGGGCCGCTGTCCTCCCATGTCACAGACCACGGCGGGGCCTCCCTCCGAGCAAACAGCCCAGAGGTGGCCAAGTTCCAGTCGTGCATTGGCCCGTCCAGGGCCTGTTCCTCACCTGCCTCGCCCCCTACTGACTGGGACACCTCTTGGATTTGTCCTCAAAGGGCAGAACCCGGACCCCCTGGGAGGGAGGTCCAGGGGGGCGTGAGGAATGTGGGCACCACTGTGCTGTACGGCCTGAGGGCTCCCTCGGGCTGCTGGGGGGCTGCCCGCTCCCCAGTTCTGCTGCTCCAGCCAGGGCCTTGGGCAAGCGCGTGGGGCTCAGGTGCCCCCGTCTGAAGAACGGGGAGGATGCCGTCTGCTGACCGCGAGAAATAGGTGAGCCCTGGGCCTGGCTCCCTGCGCAGGCAGGGGCGGAGCACAGATCTGGGGGCAGGAGACCCGGGCTCAAATCCGCCCCCCGCGGGGCGGTGCACGCTCGGGCCATGCGCCCTGCGCCTCGGTTGCTCCTCCGTGCAGTGGGCCCTCCCTGCAGCTGCTGGGCCCCGGCAATCTCAGCGGAGCGCTCCTTGGCCCCTGGGCAAGGAGCGGAAGTTGTTTTTTTCCTCCTTTCTCTTGAAAATTTCTCTCTTAGTCACCACCGACCGCAGGCTGGGCTCTCAAACTCAAACACCTCCAGGGGCAAGCAGGGGCCACGAAGGTGTGGGGGCTGGAGCTTCTCCTCTCCACCGCCCAGCCTTTGCTCCACGGTCCTCGCGCTCCGGGGCTGGAGATGCGGCGCAGGAGCGCGAGGGGCCGGGAAACGATCTGCCCGCCCCCTGTGGGGCGGGGCTTAGCGAGGAGGGGCGGGGCTTAGCGAGAGGGATGGCTTGCCTGGCCCAGCACCAGGGAGAGGGACCAAGACTCTTTAGCAGCCAGAAAATCTTGCTCTGCCAGGTCAGGTGGGCCCCATCCCTGGCTCAGCTGCCGCGGCCGGGTCTGCTCCCGGCCCGGTTGCCCCTGACCCCAGAAGGGCACCCTCGCAGTGATGAGCTCACCACCCCAAGCAAGGGCCCAAAGGCCCCTGTGGCCACACGCTGCTCCAGAGCTTTTTGGACTCAGAACACCTTCCTTGTGTCTGGCACCCCACTGGGAATGGTATTCTGCCAAGAATCCAAGCCCAGATGGCGGGCATGTGGGGAACTGGCACAGGCTGCCTGGGAGACGGCTTTCCCATGACTTGCCTCTCCGGCAATTAGCCAACTAGTCAGGTGCTCGGGACACCCAGGGTTCAGGCTCAGCCCTGCCACTTCCCTGCTGTGTGGCCTGGGGCAAGCTCCTGAACCTCTCTGAGCCTCAGCTCCTCATCTGGCAGACCGAACCCAAACCCGGATGTGATTGTTGCAAAGTTTAAAATGAAATAATGTAACCACTTAGCACAGCGCACAGCCTGCAGGAACTGGCATGAGAACTGTACCATTTGTCTCTGGGCGAGGGCCTGAGTTCCCCCTGGCCTAGGGGTCTGCCAGGCACCAGGAGGTGGGACGGAAGACGGCAGGAGCCCTGGGCAGGGGTGAGTGGAGGGGGCGCAGAGCAGCCTCAGCACATGCCCCATGCCCCGCAGCGGTGGGCGGGTTGTATCTGGCCGCCAGCCTCGGCATTTAATTAAGTTAGTGAGGAACCCAAACGTGTCTCGAGGGAGCCAGGAGCTGTCCCTGGTTTCCTCTGCCTGTAGATTAATTCTTGTTTTTCCTTTTCTTTTTTTTTTCCTCTTCCCCTCTCCCCTTCTTCTTCCCAAGGAAGAAAAAAAAAAAAGCCTTATTTATTATCATTTTCCTCACTGTTGGCATGGCAACACAGGCGTACGTTACTGAGCTGCAGGCAGCCCCGCAGCCGTCCCAGCCACCACAGGCCCAGCCCCAGCCACCGCCACCATCAGCAGCACCACAGCCTCCCCAGCCGCCCGCCACCACTGCCACCCCCCAGCCCCAGTATGTCACCGAGCTGCAGAGCCCCCAGCCCCAGACGCAGCCACCAGGCAGCCAGAAGCAGTATGTGACGGAGCTCCCAGCTGCCCCCACGCCCTCGCAGCCGGCCGGCGCACCCGCCCCAGCCCCGGTGGCCCAGCAGTACATCGTGGTCACCGTCTCTGGTAAGTGGACGTGCGCTCGGAGCCAGGCAGCTCCGTGAACAACTCCAAGAGGAGTTCCGGGGAGCCCAGCATCCTGGATGAGGGGCGCCGTGATGCCCTCTCACCATCACCTGCTGTACCTGTCACCGGGAGGGCAGCTATCAAAGTCTCAGGGTTCCCAGGCAGGACTCGGGGCATCTGTGGGGAAGCAGGGAGGTCTCCGTGCCCCCATTTCCGTCCCACCAGGGCAGCTCTTAGGGCCGTTTCTCTCTGTCCCCACGCGGGCTGTCACTTGCAGCGACTGGGCAGGGGAGTTAAGGTTCACGGCCGCCTGCTGGAGGCAGCGGGGGCGCCCAGCCGCCACTTTCCAGATGTGGCCTTGGCTGCTCTGCCTCAGTTTCCTCATCCATGAAGGGGTCAGAAGGGCTTTGCGGGATCAGGGATGTGTATGAGGTGCTCAGGGAGGCCGGCTGGGAGACCCAGGCATCACCTCCCCGCCATGGGGGTGCAGGACTCAGGGGCTGAGCGCGGCTGTCGCAGGGCGAGTTTGTGAGCATGTGGCGTATTTGTCGCCGCAGCTGCCCCTTGCGGCTGTGGAGGAGATCACCAGGAAGCTTGCATCCTGGCACCCATGTCCTGCCTGGAGCCCCTTCCCCATGCCCAGGGGCCAGGCTGAGCAGAGGGAACCTGAGGCAGAGGGTCAGGACGGCGGGTGCTCCTCCGGGAAAAGTGGGGCTCAGGCTGGGACTGGGCGGTGTCGGCCGTTTCTGATGTGCTCTGTGGAGGGGAGGACGTGGCAGAACCCAGCGTTGAGGCGGCCCTGGGATCACAGGGCATTCTGGGAGGGGGTGGGGAGGGCAGGTCAAGACTGGGTTTAGGACCATAGGATGACAGAATGTCGACATTTGTGGTGATTGACATGGCCCCGTACCAGGGCAGACGCCTCTGGGGCCCTGAGGCAAGGTGCCGTCACATGACGAGGAGCACCCTTCACCCTCCTAGCCAGCCTCCCACCTCCCGGGGTTTGTCTGCACCCATCAGCTCTGCCTTCTCACCGCTCGAAGGGTGTAGCGACCCGCCCCATTCTGGGCCGCCCCCTCCAGCACTTGCTCCTGCCATCCCCGCCTCGTCACTCGGTCCCCCTGTGATCTTTCTCACCAGCTTGTAAAGATGAAACAGCTCCCATTTTGACCAGGCCCCCGGGCCCTGCACCCCCGCAGCTGCCGTCTGTGTCTCATAATGCCTGTAAGTTAGACTCGCTCGAGGACGCAGCCTCCCTCTCTCGCCTCCTCACCTGCACTCTCTCCTCAGCCGCCTGCGCCCTTCCTCCGAGGTGGTGGGTTGGGGTCGCCGAGGCCCCCATCCTGTTCATCTCCCGCTCACCCTCGGTCCTCCTCTCCCGTGGCCTCTGGGCAGCGCCCTCCCCCAGAGAGGCCCTCCTGCCCTGGTCTCCACCCTCCCGGGTCCCCTGGCTGCTTGCTCCTCACCTCCTGCCCTTGTCAGCAGTGACCTTGTCAGGCCTAGGCCTCCTCTCTGCTCCAGTGATGCTCCCTTCTTGGTGGCCTTGTCTCTTGTCTTGGCTTTCGGTGCCACCTTTCTGCTGACAATGCCCACATTGAGGTCTGTGCCCTGGGCCTCGGCCCTGAACCCCGGCCACCTGTGACCCATCCCCTCGGTGGGACAGGCAGCCTCTCAAACCAGTATGGCTAAGTAGAACTCTGGATTTTTCCCTCTTCGAATCCGCCCTCCTTTGAGACCTCCTCGTCCCAGTAGCTATCACTCCCGGCCCGGCTCAGCCTTGATTCCTGTCCTTGAGCCAGCAAGGCCCCTCGGCTCCACCTTCCAAATCCAGCCAGAACCCCCTTCTCTCCCATGGCCCCACCCTTCACAGTCCACCCCCCCAGCAGCCAGGGGGAGCCTTTTGCCAGCCGCCAGTTAGGTCCCTTCATGTCCCAGCTCAACCCAGAGGATTCTGAGGCAGGTGGTCCTGGGGGCGCCGTCTGAGAAACCCTGGCCTGGGCTTTCTCGGCCCTAGGACCCTAGGAGAGCTGGCCCCTTGTGGGCTCCCCCACCACCACCACCAGGAAAGAGCTTTAAAAGCTCCCCACTCCCTGTGAAGGAGCCTCTGCTGACAGATGCGCAGCTCCCGGCTCTGGCCTGTGAGGCCCACCTGCCCCTCGCCCCCTCCTGCAGCTCTGCAAACCGGCCAGGTTCAGCGTGGCCTCGGGGCCTTTGTGCTCCCATGCCCTCTGCCTGGAGCACCCCATCCCAGTCCTTCTGGGGCTCATGCCTCCTGTTCCTCGGGGCTCTGCTCCAGTCCACCCCCTGATGCCCACAGCTCCTCACCCCCGGCTGCTCACTCCCCGTCTCCTTCGTTTGCTTCATTTTCCTTCTTAACACTTGTCACCACCTGCAGTGACGATGATGGTGTCTGTTCCCATTGTCTACGAGGGCAGGGCTCTGTCCACTGGGTTGGGCAGAATGACGGACGAACGCCCACGCATGCTGGCCCGACCCAGCACAGCCCTCACGTGCCTCAGCCCTGGGGTGGCCGAGAGCGGGCGGGAGGCCTCACCTGTCACCACTGCCTCTGGGGCATTGCATTGGCCCTGGATCTCCTGGGTGCTGGCTTTTGCCCAGAGCAAGGGTCCAGAATGGGCACACAGAGCCCCCCAAGGCCCAGCCACCTCCTCTGTCTCCTCAGCTCCTCCAGCTCTTCCCAGTACCTCCCCAGGGGGTCCCGGTGCTTAGAGGTCAAGGCCTCTGTCCCCATCCTGTCCCTGGGCCCCCACTGTGCTGTGGGCACTCCGCGTGCCCGGGCTGTTGATAGCCTGGCCTCCCATCTTCCCTCGGACAGAGGCTTAGCTGTCTTCCACAGTGGTCCAGAGGCTCATTTCCCTGCTCTGCTGGTTCTGGCGGGAGCGAGCCTGTCCCGGGAGGGTCACCAGGCCATGCTTCCTCCACTTGTTTGGAGGAAGAGGAAGTTGGCTTACGCCCTGTGGCTGCCCTTCCTGCTCCGCTGCCCCTCCCCCGTCCCCTGGCAGTGATTTCCTGGGCCTTCTCCCTGACCCTCACCCAGGTGGGTGGCCCCTTTCATCCCAGCCTGGCCTTTGGGCCACATGAGCAGGTGGGGAGGGCAGGGGGATGTAACTGACACCAGTGAGGCTGCAAGGTGCCTGGGCTCTTCCAGAGCCCGAAGCAGTCTGAGCTGATGGGCCCAGGGCGTGGCGGGGAGTGCAGGGAGGGCCTGGGCCCAGACCTGGAGCACAGGCCGGCAGCCAGCCCGGAGCCACCCCAGAGGCAGCTCATCCGGGCTGCTCCCCACGGGCCCTGGCCTTAGGTGACTTTGGAGGCA
This sequence comes from Equus asinus, assembly GCF_041296235.1. Lineage (NCBI taxonomy): Eukaryota > Metazoa > Chordata > Mammalia > Perissodactyla > Equidae > Equus > Equus asinus. The sequence goes on along the minus strand of NC_091809.1, from coordinate 27,068,263 downwards.
ATGGGAAGGAAGCTCAAGTTTCCCAGCTTCAGAACAGTCCTCTGGATCCATAATTCCCCGTCCGCAGAGGCCACCGGACTCTCCCCGAAACTCGAGGCGGCAGGAGGGCACGGGGCCGTGGCAGCCATCCTAGGGAAGGTGAAGGCAGCCTGCCACAGGGGACAGGGCTGGGCTCGCAGAGGGACTGTGTCCGCTTCTCCTCCCTGCTTCCCTCTCACTTGGAGTCCTTGGGAGCACAAGAAGATTTGTGTCTGGGAGAGGGATGTGGAGGGTGTGTGTCAGCATCCCAAGCACAGATGGGGAAACCGAAGTTGGGGCAGACAAGGGGCCCAGAGGCCCCAAAGAGCCCTTGACTGAAACCATCTCTGGGAGCAAAGGGTCAGGAGGGAGAGGGCCAGACTGGCCACCCATCGCCCATGGGGCCAGGGCCCCGGCTCTGCGGCTTCCCTCAGGCTTTGCCCACGTGCTCAGGGCATCTGAGGCGTGAGCAGTCTCGACGGGGAAGTGCGGGCCGGGGAGGAAGAGCTGCTCATCAGATAGGAGGGACAGGAAATCAGCTGCCACTTCCTGACTAGAGACTTGAGATGGCGGGGCCACCCTGGCCTCATGCACACGCCCAGAATGGAGTGGCAGATGCAGACGTTCACAGACTGTGTCACACGCAGCCGGGGCAGGTGGCAGGGCCGCCCTGGCCTCATGCACACGCCCAGAATGGAATGGCAGATGCAGACGCTCACAACTGTGTCACACATGCAGCCGGGGCAGGTGCGGGGCCGCCCTGGCCACAGGCACACAGGTACACACAGGCAGCCCTCATCTGAAGAGTAGACTCGGGGACCTCACCTGCTTGTCCTCGTACTGTGGCCTCCTGGCCTGGCCAGCGTGGGGTCCCGGCCTTGAGGGCCACCCTGGGGCAGGAGACCGGCAGGGCTGCTTCCAGGGCTTGCCCGGCCTGGCAGATGCCTGATCGCAGCAGGGCCCCAGCCTGTGCCCCACTCAGTGACTACCCTGAGCTGGGCGAAGCCTGCCCCGGGCCTCCTCCAGCAGGCTGTCCGCCGGGCTGGGCCTGGCTCCCTGCGCACAGACCGCAGGCGTGCGGGCTCCACGGGGCTCATTGCTTCCCCGAGGGGCCGACTCAGTGAGGGCCTCCTCCCTCACGCTCAGGGAAGCCTCAGTGGATGTGAGGGAAGATTCCAGCAAAACAGAGGAATGGGTGCCTCCTGGAACTGGCTGCAGAGGCAGCTGGCTGAGCAGGCCTGGGGTTGTCCCAGTGCCTGCCCCCTGGGTGGCCAGTGGGAGGCTCCCCCCAATGCCTCCTCCTACCAACACATAAACATTTGTGCGCTCTGCCCCACATGGGCCCTGAGGGCCTCACCTCTACCCAGGACAGCCCTCTGCCCTGAGCAGGCCCCTCTCTGTCCCCACACAACTGAGGCCCAGCGTCCCCCTTGGAGGCTGAGTCCCACCCTGGGATGCCCTGAATCTTGTGGTGTCCCCGTAGGGCCTCTGCTCACTGTCGTCCTGGACCCACGTGCCTGAGTCTGCACGCCACTGCCCGCGGGGCCTGAGCTCGGGCATGACCCTCCACTCGGGTTCTGTGCACGGTGTGAGGTTCATGTGGGCACAGACGTGGGCTTGTGTCCTGGTCTGCCAGTTCCGCGCTGGGTGACGTTGGGCAAGCCACTTCCTCTCTCCTGGCCTCAGTTGCCTTGTCTGAAAACGGGGGCAACCAGAGTTCTTTCCATCTCCAGCTGCCCAGGAGGACCCGGCACAGGGCCTGGCGCATCAGAAGCACCATAGTTACTGCTGTGACTTCTCACTCGCCGCCCTGCAGTCCTGCCCGGGACCCCGGGGAGCTGGGGCTGGGACCCTGGCTCCTTCTGGCAGCACACTGGAGGAAGGACAGGCGCATGTGGTTCCCCAGTGCCCCAACCCCAACCCCCAGCATCCCTGGAACTGCTGGGAGCAAGCCAGGCTGCCTGGAGCGGGCAGGACGGATGGTGTCCTGACCAGCGTCTTTCGGGGACACTTGCCCTCTGTGCCCTGCTTCCCCCAGCTCCCCTGTTAATCCCCCAGCGAGATGTGCATGAAACTCAACCTGCGCCCGCCGATAGCATCGCTGGGTACCAGCCTCCTTCCTGGCCCCGCAGCGTGGCCCCAGCCCCGAGAAGGCCGCTCAGGCCGCGCCTGCTGGGAGGGGAGTGTTTATTCCAAGAGGGCAGCTGGGAGCTGGGAGCTCGAGCTCTGCATCCACTGGGGGATTAGCTCCCCAAGGTTGTGGGTATAAAGCCGCCCGCGCACCCCGCTGTCCCCGCCAAGGTGGCAAGGAGCGAGGAGTGCCGAGCCGGCTACCCTGACAGCCGGGGCGGGGTGGGGCGGGGGCACCATGTTCTATGACTGCCTCTTCTCGGTTGCCTGTCAGCGTGAGTACCCCCTGCCCAGCGGCAAGGCCCCCTGCTGCTCCCGCCCTGCAAGGACAGGGAGGCTGGACAGTGGAGGGGGACGGGGTGCTTGGTCACAGGCCAGCAAGACCTTCTGGGGCCACTCCCCTGGTCAGCTTGTTTCTAGGAAGCCAGGAGCCATCTCCAGGAAGGTCCCTCCAGGGCTGCTGGGACCCCGGGTGGGGGTCACTCACTCCCTATCCACAAGCCTTGTCTGTTGGGAAAAGGGGTCCATCCCTCTAGGCCTCCACCACATCATGGTCTCAGTCACCTCTTCTGGTCTGACTTTGGGGTGAGGAGGGTAAGGGTGGGGTGGGGCTACTTCTGGATGTTAAGAATTATGGATCGCGGTGGCGCCCACCCCACCCCAGCTGGCAGAAGGTAGTCAGGGCTTCTGGAGAGGCCTGGCCTCGTCAGGGCTCAACCTGGGGCTGCATCACCCCATCCTGCTGGGCTCAGGCTCAGAGTGGGGGCAGGGGCAGCAGGCAGAGCTGACCGGTGACTCTCCTCACAGAAGGCACGATGCGGGCCAGCGAGACAGTGTCAGAGGCCAGCCCCGGCTCCACGGCCAGCCAGACCGGGGTCCCCACGCAGGTGGTTCAGCAGGTGCAGGGCACCCAGCAGGTAGGATGTGCCCTCCCCCAGGGGCAGGTGGAGAGGGCATGTGAGGGGGGCAGTGGGGACTGTGGCCACGGGTACCTCGCCTCCCCTCCCCCAGCCAGGACCATCTGCTCACCTGTTGTCATCAAGATGTTCACTGCTGCCCCTCCCCGCCCCCGTGGAGGCCGGTGGCACTCAGGTCCTTACTCCTTGTCCCTGCAGCGACTGCTGGTCCAGACGAGCGTGTCGGGCAAGCCGGGCCATGTGTCACCCCTCCAGCTCACGAACATCCCTGTGCCCCAGCAGGTAAGGCTGTGGCATCCGGCCCTGGCCCCGGCTGCCTCCCTCAGGGTGCAGACCCACCCTGCTTTGGCTGACCAGCCTCAAGGACACAGGCCCTGTCCAGGGCCCCCCATATTCTAGCTCTGAGCAGCTGCCTCCACTGACTGAAACCGTGTTGGTCGGGGCTCACTGGGGAAGGAGGAGCCACATGAGTCATCTTAGCAGAGAGAACTGTGGCTTGGCAGGGAGGAAGGCGGCTGGTGGGTCCAGCCCGTGTCCCAAAGCCGGTTAGGAGCCAAGCACCCCTAACCAGATGCACGGTGGTCTGTCCCCAGAAGGCTGCAGACGGGGCCGGGCTTCGCACACACCGGGACAGAGTCCCGCCAGGTGCCAAGGGCGAGAGCACGTCCTGCGTGGCCTGTGGAGCCGGCCCTGGCACAGACCTGGCCCGGCCGCTTTCAGCTCCAGGCCCTCGGCAAGCGCTCCCAGCGTCCTGGGCCTCGCTTTCCCCCCTGTGAAGTAGGGGTTTCGACAGCGCTGTGTGGGGCTGTCGGGGCGCTCCTGGGAGCTAACAGCCATGCAGCACAAGGCGTCCCGGCACAGCTTGGGTGCTCGTTGTCCCGGCCATGGCGAGTGAGCTGCCGTCCTGCTCCCTCCTGCTGCAGGCTCTCCCCACGCAACGTCTGGTGGTGCAGGGCACAGCCCCGGGCGGCAAGGGCGGCCAGGTCGGCCAGGTCTCCCTGACGGTGCATGGCACCCAGCAGGTGCACTCGCCCCCTGAGGTAGGTGGGGGCCCCGCTGGCTGCCCTCCCCACTCCTCTCCCCAAGTATCCGTGGGGCTCCTGCCCCCCGAGCCCACTTGCCCCTCCAAAGTCCTCATTGACCCCAGGGGGTGGCTCTGAGCTGAGTCCAGCTCCAGGAGGAGGAGACGCCCCTCCACCCCCAGTCAAGATGGGCCTTCCAGCTCCAGCTTCGGGTGCTGTACCCCAGGAAGCAAAGCAGGTCCCTCTTCCCTCCACAGTGCAGACAAAGCTCCTCCCCGACCACAGGGTGCATTCTGCGGACCCCCGAACGCCAACGAGGGTGTCAGAGGCAGGCCAGCTGTGTGGGGCTGGGAGTGTGGGTGTCCGCCTCAGGACTTTGAGGTCAGACCTCCAGCTCAGCCACTTAGTCCTGGGGCCTCTGGGCAGGCCCTCAGAGCCTCCTGAGCCCAGAGCTTTCCATGTGTGACACAGCTAATGACAGCAGCCACCCATCAGCTTGCTGTGGCGCAGCTGGCCCAGAGCTAACAGCGGCTCGGTAGCTAGCCCACCTGGGTCAGTGCCTGGCGCCACCTCTCACAGCTGTGTGGCCCTGCACACATCCCTTCCCGTCTGTGCCTCAGCAACTCATCTGGAAAGTGGGGATCTCGTCACCTACTCTTTCTCACCATGGGGCTGTGGCCCGTCTGATTCTAGAGGCAGCAAGTCGCCCCTGAGCCAAGCTGGAGTCCCAGCCATGCTTCCTGGGGAGGACGGGTCCCCCCACCAGCACCTGTGGGCTGAACCCCAAACCTTGCTGGGGGTGACCGGGGCTGCAGCAGGAACTAGGCATTTGGGTGCACAGGACACAGCCGCTACTGGCTTAGGTAGTCAGGACCAGCCCCGCTGGCTGTGCCCTTCCCGACAGCTGTGGGGACAGCCCTCTTGAGAAGGGTTCCGTCAGGGCCTGGGGCTCTGACAGTGCTCCTGTCTCCTTCCCTCGCAGCGGTCGCCGGCGCAGGCCAACAGCTCCTCCAGCAAGACGGCCGGGGCCCCCACAGGCACAGTGCCGCAGCAGCTGCAGGTCCACGGCGTCCAGCAGAGTGTCCCTGTCACCCAAGAGGTGCCAGGCCAAGGCGGGCAGGGACTGGGGTGGGGGTCCTGGCCAGGCGGCCTCCGCGGCGTCCTGCGTCCTGGAGGGAGCTGCAGTGGGAGGGCCTGTGAGAGCCCGCAGAGGGGTCCACTGTGAGAGCCGGGCCTTCCACAAGGCCTCTGCTTCTCCCAAGACTCAAATCCTCATCTAAATGATGGCTTCTGCCCTGCGGGCCGGGGCAGGGGGTTGGGGCTGCTGTGAGGAAGGAATGCGGGCCTAGCACTGAACGGGCTCTGGAAGCAGCTTCGAGAAACAACCTCGGCCTCTTTGGGCCCATCAGCCTGGAGGAACCCAGAGGCCAAGCCCTGGCTCACCCTGAGGGGCTCAGGGAGAGGCCCCAGCCTCCAAATCCATGCCCAACCTGGGGGAGGCCTCACTGAGCTGCCAGCTGTGGCGGCTGGAGCAGGTCAAGAGGCGAGGGCTGTCTGCCATCTGGTCATTAGCACTCGAGCTGAGGGTGCCCAGGCCCTCGAAGGACCAGGTGAAAGCCACAGGTCCTCTCCCCCGAGGAAAGTGGTGACCCCACCCTGAAGCTTCATAGCTCTTCTCTTGCCTGGCACCACAGCCCCTCTGCATCTCCACACCTGGGTTCCAGCCCCGGCCCCACTACTCAGCAGCAACCCCCAGCCTCTGCCCCACACTCTGTGCCGGGAGGTGGCAGCGTCCCCGCCACAGCGTGGAAGAGCAGACAGCTGGGGGTGCGGGAGAGCCCCCAGAAGGAGTTGGTGGAGAGCGGGGACTCGCTCAGCCGGTCCCAGGTCCCAAGTTCAGCTCTCAGCTCTGCCACCTCCCGCCAGCCGCACCTTGCTGAGCCTGGGCTCCACACCGATAACCTGGTGCCCAGTCAAGGGGGCAATGAACCTGGAAGGCACGTGGTGCAGAGCCAGCAGAGAGCTGCAGGACAGCTGCCTTTTTTTTACCACGCTGCTGTGAGGCTTACAGGAGTCCTTGTGTTGGTGGGGGAGTGCTGAGTGACAGGCGGGCCCCCAGCATCGCCGTGGTTACCGCAGTCTGACTTGCCTCTCCCTCCCCAGAGGTCCGTGGTCCAGGCCACTCCACAGGTGCCCAAAGCTGGCCCCGTGCAGCAGATGACGGTGCAGGGGCTCCAGCCAGTCCACGTGGCTCAAGAGGTGCGTGCCTCCCCCACCTACCTCTGGGCGTACTGGGGCTGGGCGCGGGCTGGGCTGGGGAGGGGTGCAGGCCCCTCAGGCCGCAGGGAGGGATAGACCTGATCCTGTGCCCTCAGGGGCCCCGCCCCGGGTTCCGCCTCCGGCCCCGGGCTGCAGACGGGGTCCTGGAGCCTTCCCCTTCCCGCCCCGGGCAGGTCAGGGCCCAGGTTGGCTGAGAGGGATCGGAGGCTCTGCTCCCTGAGACCCAGCGCGGGGCGGGGGCTTCCGGTCGGGTCGCAGCGTGAGCCCCGCAGCCCGGTGGGGGCGGCGGCCTGACGCCCGGGTGACCCCTCAGTGTCTCTGTTTGTCCTCCAGAGCTCAGACAGTCAGTTTCCCGCTAGGAAGGCAGAGCAGCGAGAGCCCCGGCCCACGCCGCCGCCGGAGCCGCCGCCCCGGCCACCCCCGCCCGGGCCCGGGCCAAGCGCGCTGGCCCCGGAGCCGCCGCCCCCGCCCGCCCGCGGCCAGGCCCCGCAGCTAGGCAGCCCCGAGCCGCCGCCGCCCCCTTACGAGCCGGGCGCCGCGCAGTGGGTGGAGCTGGTGGGCGTGCTGCCCCCGCACCTGCTCCTGCCGCAGCAGAAAGTGGTCCTCGAGCCACTGCCCGGGCTCGCGGCCCGAGCCAGCCCCGACCAGAGGGTCAGGATCCAGAGAGTTCCCCAGGTGCTAGTGTTCAGCACGGCCGCCACGGCCCTCAAAGTAGGTGGCGGACGCAGGGGCGGGGGGCGACGGGCGGGCGGGGGCGGGATCCGCCGGCCCCGGCCCGTGCAGGCCTTGGGCTGCCCGCCAGGCCCCGCAGGCCCCGTAGACCCCACCCCTGCCACGCCAGTCTGGGGACCCGCGTCTGATCCCTCTAAATTGGGTTCCAGGCCCCAGGCTCCGCCCCCTATAGATTGGGATTGGGGATGGGGTGGGGAACTCAGGCCCCGCCCCTGAAACCTGGTCAGTAGGTCCCGGTTCAGTCCCACCAACGGGCGCCCCACCCACGGCCCCGCCCCCAACATCCTGCCCGGTTCCAGGCCCCGCCCCTGCAGACCCGGTGGGTCAGTGATGCAGGCTCCACCCTTGAGGCCCTGTCTGCTCCCAGCTCCAGCTTAGCGACAGCCTCGTCCCAGAATTTGGCTGTGCTCCTGGTGTCCAACTGTCAGGCCCACAGTAGGACCCTATCTTGGGGTCCCCTGGGCCCGCCTCCCCTCAGGCCCCACGCTTGCTGTCCCCAGCCCAAGCGGAGAGTCCTGGCTTCTCCTCCTGACACAGCTCTGCCTGATTCCCAGCCCTGGCCGAGGCTGCAGCCCCTGCGCCTCTGAGCCCCAGCCCCGTCCAGGGTGTGTGCAGAAGTGCAGCCATGCAGCCGGGGAGCGGGGGTCCGGGCGAGCTGGGGCAGCCACCAGCCCTTCAGAGGCGAAGGCGGAGGAGCCGGCCCACCCCGACCCTCTGCGTGTCCTTCGTCCTGTGCCAGGTGCAGCAGCTCCAGCAGGTGCCCGTTCCACACGTGTACTCCAGCCAGGTGCAGTATGTGGAGGGCGGCGATGCCAGCTACACGGCCAACGCCATGTGAGTGCGGGGCTGGGGGCAGGGGGGGCGGGAGGAGGACCCCCGGGACGCCAGCCTTCAAGGCCTCAGGTGAGGGGCAGGCGGTGGGTGCTCCTCGGGCACCTGCAGCCACCAGGCAGGGCGGAAGCAGAGGGGGCCCTGGCAGGCTGGGGGAGACATCCCAGCACAGCTTAGGACTTCAGAGTTAAATGGCCTGGGACTTTTGCAAAAATGATAATAATTTTTACAAGATAAAAACATCTAGGTATATAGAAACTTAGTGAAAAAAATCCCCTTCACTCCTGTCCCTCAGCTCGCCCTAGAGGGGACCCTGTGACCCATTTCTTTGTTTCCTCCCCGAGGTCCTCTTTGACGAGGAACTACTCCTTTCTTTGTTCAGAAACAGAGGCAGCATCTCCTGTCCCGACTCTTTCCTCAGCTGTGTATCTCGCAGCGCTTCCCGTCGTTGTGCGTGTAGGTCCCGGTCATCCTCTGTAGCCGCTGCGCGATGCTCCGCCATGTAGGCGTGTTGTGAGTGGCGCAGCCAGTCCCCACCTCCCCGAGTGTAGGTGACTTCCGCTCCTGGTCCTGCACATGTGCAGTGTTAGTGCAGCCCGGTCGGGCAGACGCCCCGCCCTGGGCCCCTGCCCTGGCTCCCCGCCCTGGCTCTGGCTCCGGGCCGGGATCCCCCATACCGCGTGCATTCATCCATTCTTCCATGTTCGCAGTGATAATCCCAGGACTAGTTGTTGCCATTTGAGTTTTTAGGAGTTTCATTTGGTTTTCTTTGCATTTGTCTGATTTTTTTCTTGCATCCTCCCACCTGTCCTGTGGGCATGGTGCTGAGAGTAATTATCCAGCAGAGCAACTCGGTCCCGGGGTCACGAGGCTGTGGCTGACCCTGAGGGCCCCTGGGTCATGGTCCATGGCATCCAGCCCCTCACAGTTCTGCCGATTTCTTTCCAGTGCTGCCAGTCTCTTAGCCATGCGGTCGTTTAGTGCTGGCGGGACCACAGAGGGCATTCCAAAGAGGAGGCCTGTCCCTGAGGCCCCCAGGGATGTTAAAAGCAGTGCTACGAGCCCAGGCCTCAGGGTTCCCGGCTGACTCCCTCTGCCTCCCCTGGGAGTGACTGTCCTTTCATGATTCGTGTGTGAGCCATCAGATTTTTCTGCTCTGTGATGTTCTTGGGAGCACTGTGTCTTCTGTTTCTCCCACACAGTGGATAACTACTGGGTTCCCAGCCTTTCACCGGCCTAGCTCCCCGCCCTGACCGAAGCCGCAGCCGCTGGGCCTCCGTCCTGGCCCTGTCCAGGCTGCCCAGAGACGCACACCTTCCTTTATTCAGTCCTTCAGCGACCGCTCCTGGAGGAATGACTTTTTGGAAGCACATATTGTGTGCAGGACACTGGGCTGGGCCGGCTGTGGTCCCTGCCCAGGGAGTGGAGGGGCACTTGCCAGGGCCAGCTCAGGTCACACCCTGTCAGCGTCACTTGTGTGGTAGACATGGATGGGGTGCTATGGCCTGGAGCTGCACCCCCTTGAGTGACCTCATGACTGCGCCTCCTGCTACTCTCCCCTCCCCAGCCCAGCCCCTCCCCTGCCACCCCAGTGTCCTTCCTTCAGGAGACTGTGCCCAACAGCACCTTCAGAGCCAGGCCGCCTGACCCACCTCCCTCTCTTACTGGAGTTAAAAGTTTAACATTAGGTTTTTAAATCACTAACACATTGAGAGGGCTCAAAAATCAAATCACTGTGTGGGATCATGGCTGGTGAGGTGCCTGCCCCCTCCCCCCCTTCCTCCCCACAGATACCATGTGCACGGCTCCATCTTCCTGAGGCCCCGTATGCACCCTTTCCCACCTCTTCTGTTCACATGATAGAGTGTTCTGGAGCTTGTTCTTTGGCAGGACTATGAGGCCTTCTTCCTCCTCCTCCTCCTCTTCCTCCTCCTCCTCTCTGGATCCTGTCACCCTTGATATCTAACAGCCCCCTCAAGGTGGACCCCCATCGTTTTTACCCTCTTGCTACAATTTGCAGCCTTGAGCCTGCATCACCTGACGCAGGTCCTGGGTAGCTGGCAGAGACCTCTCCAGGGCCGGCGAGGCTGGTGTGCAAGGGAATGGCAGTTGCACTCTGACATCCCTCAGGGCGGCCCCCCAGGGTGGCCCCCTGCCTCCAGCAGCGCTGCCTGCCTCCTCTGCCTCCTGGGTGCCCCACCTCTGCAGTGCCCTCTATTGACCTTTGGTCTTGGCTTCTAGGCTCTCTCCTCAACTAGAACTCCCCCTAGCTGGGCCTTTTCTGTCTCCTCCGTGTGGGGTCCAGGGTGCCCAGAACAGGGCCCAGCACACGGTAGGCACTCAATAATCGTTTTTCGCTTGAGTGAGGTGTGTGGCCTGTGGCAAGTCCCCTGGTCCTCGTCCCGGTCAGATCAGGCGGAGGTGGGGGCTCCCTCCTGTGTCCAAGGACCGTGCCGAGGACCCCAGTGGCGGGGTGGGAGCCCCCCCGGGAGCGTCCGGTCGCCCTGGCTGACTCGCGCCCTGACGGCCGCCTGCCTCCTTGCAGCCGCCCCGGCACCTACCCGTACCCCGAGACGCCGCTCTACACACCCGCGCCGGGCTCCAGCTACTATGAGGCCGCCGGCACGCCTGCCCAGGTCAGCGCGCCTGCCACCTCGCAGGCGGTGGCCAGCAGCGGCTCCGTGCCCATGTACGTGTCCGGCAGCCCGGTCGTCGCCAGCGCCACCAGCAGCGGGGCCGGCGCCAGCAACGGCGGCGGCGGAGGCAGCGGCGGCGGGACAGGTGGCGGCGGTGGCGGGGGTGGCGGTAGCAGCGGTGGCGCAGCGGGCACCTACGTGATCCAGGGCGGCTACATGCTGGGTGGGGCCAGCCAGTCCTACTCTCACACCACCCGTGCCTCGCCAGCCACTGTAAGTGCCCACCGGGGGAGGTGGGGGTGGGGAGGTGGCAGTAGCGGGGTGGGGGCGGGGCCGTGGTCACTAGGGCAGACCCTGGGCACCCTGGTGCCAGAGTGCTCAGGTAAGGATGGATGGCCAGGGCGGAATCCTCGCTGTGCGACCTCAGGCGAGTTACTTGGCCTTTCTGGCCCTCAGTGAACAGGCAGGAAGCTCTTAGAGCGGTGCCCCAAGAACCCCGCTTGGGAGGAGCTGCCCCGAGCCAGCGGGGTGGCCTCCTGCTGCCTGGAGGCCTGGGTCGGGTGGCTCAGGCAGCCCTGGCTCCCAGCCCTGACCGGGCCCCTGGCTACCTCTGTGACCATGGGTAGGTCAGAGCCTGGTGGTCCCGAGGTGGTCCCTGTCCTCTTGGAGCTCCAGGTCTGGGGCGATGGCTTCCACAGGTTGCTGCCTCACGCCCTCTGGCATGGCTGCCCACTCTGGACCCCGTGACCCAGCCACAGCTTCCCCAGGAGGCGGCACTCCTGGCTGGCAGGACACAGCCTCCCTTCTGGGCGGGTTTTTAATGCTGGTCGAGGACCAGCTGGGTTTTAATGCTGGTCGGGACCCATGCAACTGATTTCATGACCCCAGTGGGTTCTCACCCCCGTTTGCAGACCTGCTTCGCTAGAACAGTGTGTCCAGAGAAGGCTCTTAGGGACGGAAATGCTTTCTGTGCTGCCCGGCACCTGGGCCTCTGGCCACGGGTGGCTGCTGAGCACTTGGAACGTGGCTGGGGTCTCTGAGGACTTGAGTTGAATTGCTTTTTTTCTTAACTGTTTTGATATAAGTGTAGATTCCCGGGAAGCTGCAGAAATAGTGCAGAGGGGTCCCCGTGGCCCTTCGCGCAGGTTACCCCCATTACACCTCACGTACCTGGGGCGCTGTACGCAACCACTGGGGACCCTGGGGGTGGCTCCTTCTGGGTCTTTGCGTCACGTGTGTGGATCAGGAAAACTCCCCACAGTCAAGATGCAGAACCTCCCACCACCCTGAAGACCTCCCACCTGCTGGCCCCTTGTAGTGACCTCACAACCCTAATCTCTCCCCATGTCGGGATGCTGTCATCTCGAGAATGTTCTATGAATGGACTCATATTCTGTGGGACCTTCTGACAGTGCGTTTTTCCACTCAGTACAAAATGACTTAAATTTGTATTTAAAGAGCCGTGTGTGGCTGGTGGCGACTGGTGTTGGACAGTGTGGTTCTAGAGAGTTCCTTGGGATTTAGTTCCCATGGGTGATGGTGATACAAGGCATGGTTGTCAGGATCGTGATCAGAAATAGGCACAGAGTGCACTTAGCAACGAGCACTCGAGAATCGGGTGGCTCAGCACCCTCCTGTCGCCCGGCAGGTCCAGTGGCTCCTGGACAACTACGAGACGGCGGAGGGCGTGAGCCTGCCGCGGAGCACGCTCTACTGCCACTACCTGCTGCACTGCCAGGAGCAGAAGCTGGAGCCAGTCAACGCCGCCTCCTTCGGCAAGCTCATCCGCTCCGTCTTCATGGGCCTGCGTACCCGCCGCCTCGGCACCAGGTGGGCCCTCCACAGCCCGCCCAAGTTAGGAGGGCCTCAGCTCCCCATCACACCCTCGCTCACTCTGCTCCAGCCCTGCTGGCCCCAGGGCCCTTGCACTGGCTCTGCCTTGCACCTCAAGTGCCTTTCCCCGTCTTCTTGCTCAGACCTGTGGGCCCCTCGCTAGAGTGCAGCCTGCTCCCCTCCCCGCCGCTCCCCACACCCCACTCCTGCCCACTTCTCCTTGGCTTGCAGCACCACCAGCCTGTCTTTTCTCTTATGTGCGTCTCGCTCCTGATCTGTCTTCCAGTGCTGAGAGGCGTCCACCTTGAGAGTGGGGGCTGCACACAGTTGGTGCTCAGTCAGGGTCTGTGAGTCGGCAAATTCCCAGGAAGGAACAGGACCCCTCCCACGAACCCACCTTCCTTCCTGTCCTCTGCAACCCCATACCCCCCGGGCTGAGCCTGCTCGCCTCTTGGTGCCACATCCCAGCCTAGGCATCACCTCATTCATGCAGGCATGCATAACCTGGGCCAAAGGAGTGGCTCTCCCTGTGCCTCAGTTTCCTCGCCTGGCCTGTCCATCTGGGATGTTAGGAGCACTCTTCCTGGGGTGGGGAGGAGGAGTACCTGGGTTCGCCTGGGCCAAGTACTCAGAGCCGCGCCCGGCGCTTTGAGGGCAGCAGTGCACGTGTATCTGCTGGGCACCAGCCCCGGGCTGGGATTGGGGCACAAGCAGTGAACCAGATGCCGGTCCTGTCTTCGCAGAGCTCGGGCAGCGGGGGCCTCTCCTGGCACCCGCAGCCCCTATGCTTGCCCAGTGCAGCATCCCCGGTTCTGTGGAACGTGAATCAGCCCCCGGGCTCTGTCTGCTCCCTAAGCAGAGCGCACGTGGTGTAGGGCGGGGTGGAAAGCCCCTGGCGGCCCCACCCGGCCCTCACCCTCCGCCTCCCTGCAGGGGCAACTCCAAGTACCACTATTACGGCCTGCGCATCAAGGCCAGCTCACCCCTGCTGCGGCTCATGGAGGACCAGCAGCACATGGCCATGCGCGGCCAGCCCTTCTCCCAGAAGCAGAGGTGGGAGCGCAGTGCTGGACCCCGTGCTGGCAGGTGGGGAGGGCCATGCTGCCCAGCCCCCACCCATATGCCCTGCCTACCCTTCTTCTCCAGGCTCAAGCCCATCCAGAAGATGGAGGGCATGACCAATGGCGTGGCTGTGGGGCCGCAGCCGGCCAGCGGGCTGTCGGACATCAGCGCCCAGGTCCAGCAGTACCAGCAGTTCCTGGGTGAGGGCTCCCCAGCCCACAGGGGCGTGGGGCAGGGTCTGTGGGCCCAGAGAGTGGGAGATGGTTCGCCTGCCCTCCCTGAGCCTTGCCAGCCCCCTCTGCACTGGGGGTTGCTGCTTGGCGGGAGAGTGGCGACAGTGCGATGGGATCCCAGGGAGAGGCTCGAGGGGGCAGCGGGGTGGGGGGGTGGCGGAGGGCCTCATGGCGTCCCCTCCTGCCCCAGATGCCTCGAGGAGCCTCCCCGACTTCTCAGAACTCGACCTCCAGGGCAAGGTGCTGCCTGAGGGCGTGGGGCCCGGGGACATCAAGGCCTTCCAGGCCCTGTACCGGGAGCACTGTGAGGTAGAGTGGGCAAGCCGGTGGGGGCAGCCGGGGCGGGGCCGGGGGGCCTCGCGGCCGGCCCTGAGCCCACCTCCCCACAGGCCATCGTGGACGTCATGGTGAACCTGCAGTTCCCTCTGGTGGAGACGCTCTGGAAAACCTTCTGGCGGTACAACCTCAGCCAGCCCAGCGAGGCACCGCCGCTGGCCGTGTGAGTCCCTCGGGATGGGGGGGGGGGGGGTGGGCACTGTCGGAGTCAGCACCTGGGGCTGGGGGGCTGGAGCAGGGCCCCTGCCTGACCCCTGCATCTGATCCCGGCTCCAGACGTGCACGGGTGTGGGGCTGACCCTCAGTGTGTGGGCTGGGAGCCCTGCAAGCCACCACCTCCCGGCAATGGGCGGGCCGGGGCCCCGGGGTGCAGGGGACTGGTCTGCCTCTGACCCTGGGGCACTAGGGCCTGGGGGAGGCAGGGACCACCCGCCTGCCCTGCAGGGTGGTGCTGTGCCCTTCTAACCCTGGGGCCGGGCCGTGGAGTGTCCTTGTGACCCCGGGGTGGGGTGGGTGCCCACAGGCACGACGAGGCCGAGAAGCGGCTGCCCAAGGCCAGCCTGGTGCTCCTCTCCAAGTTCGAGCCCGTGCTGCAGTGGACCAAGCACTGTGACAACGTGCTGTACCAGGGCCTGGTGGAGATCCTCATCCCCGACGTGCTGCGGCCCATCCCCAGTGAGCGCACGCCCCCCTCGCCCCCCGCCCCCCCCAGGCCTCCCGGGCCTGATCAGCCCCCGCTGCCGCCCACAGGTGCCTTGACCCAAGCCATCCGGAACTTTGCCAAAAGCCTGGAGAGCTGGCTCACCCACGCCATGGTGAATATCCCCGAGGAGATGCTGCGGGTGAAGGTGAGGCTGGGGGCTGGGGCCTCGGGCCCCTCTGCCAGAGGCTGTAAGATTTGTCCCTATGCCTGTCCCCTCAGACTGAGCTCTGGGTGTTGTCTTTACAAACTAGCCTCCTCAGGTCCCCACTTCTGCAACAGAACCCCTTGGTGGTATTTTTGTATGCAGCACAGCGTCTTAAAACCATCAAAGCCATGTGCAGACTTCAGGTAGTTCTCCTCAGATAGCCTTAAGACAAAGTGCGCTGGGTGTTCAGAGATAGACAGACTCTTAAAAAGAAAACAAGAGCAGCGTCTGTAAGGAAGGGACACGTGGCGTCTTCATTAATGCTGCAGATTCACTAACTGCGTAGATGGGAGGAGTTGGATGTGCGTGCTCTTGGGCAAAAAGAAAGAAAAGAAAAAAGAAAAGAAGGGGGTGTTTTTAGTCCTTAAAGTGTTGGGAGGGCAGCTCAGCAGAACTGAAAAATCGCCCCTGGCCGGGCAGGACACAGGGCACGGGGCAGAGCCCAGGAAGCTGGATCCAGGGCGACGCCCTTCAGAATGGGCAAGACTCACATATTCATTTATGCAGCATGCATCTATTGAGCACCTGCTGCATGCACAGCATGGCTCAGTGACCGAGATGGACAGAACCCCAGCCCTCCCAGAGCTGACAGTCAAAGGAATAATCAAACCAAATGAAACAAACGCTCCTGGGAGCCGTGCTGGCCTTTTCTGGGTAGTGCCCTCCGAGATTTCTATTGTGTCCTCTCATTAAAAATAATAATGAAGGGCAGACACAAAACGTTGATTTTTGGACCCACACTTTGGGTGGATGGACTCCAAGTGTGAAGCTCCCGACCGCTTGATCTCCCGACAAAGGCAACGAGGTCCCCTCCCCTCCGCTTTCGGGAGAAGCTGTGCAGAGGGATCGCCCAGGGCGGGCAGGGGACGGCGTGGGCGGGTTCTTGGAAGCCACAAGCCCCCCCGCCCCGCAGGTGGCAGCGGCCGGCGCCTTCGCACAGACGCTGCGGCGCTACACGTCGCTCAACCACCTGGCGCAGGCGGCGCGCGCCGTGCTGCAGAACACGGCGCAGATCAACCAGATGCTGAGCGACCTCAACCGCGTGGACTTCGCCAACGTGCAGGTGAGCGCGGGGCAGGCGGGCGGCGGTTTGCGGGGCGGCCCGGGGCGGTGGCTGAGCCCGGGTGCCCGCCCGTTGTGCCCCAGGAGCAGGCCTCGTGGGTGTGCCGCTGCGAGGACCGCATGGTGCAGCGGCTGGAGCAGGACTTCAAGGTGACGCTGCAGCAGCAGAACTCCCTGGAGCAGTGGGCGACCTGGCTGGACGGCGTCGTGAGCCAGGTGCTCAAGCCCTACCAGGGCAGCGCCGGCTTCCCCAAGGCCGCCAAGCTCTTCCTCCTCAAGTGGTCCTTCTATAGGTGCGCACCGGCTGGGCGGGGCCGGGCGGGCGGGGCGGGGCGGGGCCGGAGGAGGGCCCTCCTCCCGGGGCGGGACCCAGAGGAGGCCCCTCCTCTCTGAGGACAGGCCGAGATGGCACTAGAGAAGGCCCGGCCTCCTCGGCGAAGGCAGAGTGCTTCCGCTCTCACCGATGGGCGCCCTGGAGGAGCTGGCGCGGTCCGGGCGGGGAGCTGGGCTTGCTCGAGCCTGCGATCCTGGCAGCAAGGACGGGGGCGAGGGGCGGGGCCGAGCCTGACGGCCGCCTCTTCGCCGCCGCCTCCAGCTCCATGGTGATCCGGGACCTGACCCTGCGCAGCGCCGCCAGCTTCGGCTCCTTCCACCTCATCCGGCTGCTGTATGACGAGTACATGTACTACCTGATCGAGCACCGCGTGGCCCAGGCCAAGGGCGAGACCCCCATCGCCGTCATGGGCGAGGTGCGCGCAGCTAGGCGCTGAGGGCACGGGCGGGGCGCCCCTCGGCGGGACTCTCACCCCTTCCCTTTTCTCCTTGCAGTTCGCCAACCTGGCCACCTCGCTGAACCCCCTGGACCCGGACAAAGGTAGGCGCGGCGTGTCCCCTGCCCAGGGCCCGAGTCAGGGGGGCGGTGGCCGGGGGGGAGCTGGGGTGGAGGCGGTGCCGGCGAGGCCCTGGGGGCGCCGCCGCCCCGCGCTGAGCCGGGCCTGGTCCGTGTGCCCCAGACGAGGAGGAGGAAGAGGAGGAGGAGAGCGAGGACGAGTTGCCGCAGGACATCTCGCTGGCGGCTGGCGGCGAGTCGCCCGCGCTGGGCCCCGAGGCCCTGGAGCCGCCGGCCAAGCTGGCGCGCACGGACGCGCGCGGGCTCTTCGTGCAGGCGCTGCCTTCCAGCTAAGCCCGCGGCCTCCCCGCCCCGCCCGCCTCCCTGCCCGCCCCGCCGCCCCTCCACGCCAGGGTCCTTCGCAACTTCTGTGGCTTCGCTGTCACCGATCCAGCCTCGGCCAGGGCGGGGAGGGGACCTCCGAGACAGGGAAGGCTCCGAGATGGGGCCGGCACACTCACAGGGCCGGGCGGAGCCGCAGCTGCAAACTCTGACACAAAAGACGTGCCTTAAGGAACCCGCCGCCGTGCCCAGGTGCCCCTTGGGGCAGCCAGGTCGGCTCCTCGGCCCCAAGCCCGCAGCATCTCCCTTCCCCAGCCGCCTTCCCGCCACCCCCGGGGGCAGGCAGGCAGGCCCCCTCCCCCGCGGAACTGTTAACTTATTCAGCTCGCTGGCTTTGCACAGCCTGCCCTGGGCCCAGCCCTGAGCCCCAGGTGGGCGCCGGCGGGCATCACCTGGTGACCGCCCCCCCCCCCCCACTGTCAGCAGCAGCCCCCGGGACCCCTCCTTCGACAACCCCACCGCTTCTCCCTCCTCCGTTTAAGTGCAATTAAAGCCGTGGGTGTCGCATCTTCTCGGAGCTGGGCCCTCCCTCGCCCTGCAGCCCTGGACGGGGCACCGCCGGCCTGGCTGCGGGGAGGGCAGCGGGGCCGCCGCCTCCAGCTTCCAAAGAGCGGCGGGCGGGCGGGTGCCGGAGCCCAGGGGCCTGCTGCGGGCGGCGGGTGGCGGGCTGCGCCTGCCCGCGGGGCTGGGGGCTCCGCGCGCTCAGACCCAAGACCCCCGCTTCCCGGGCCCTCCCCGCTGCTGGTTTGTGATGGAACCTCCTCGCTCCTCCCCTTCGCGGAGACCCCGCTTCTCCTCCGTGCTGTGCGCCCCTGCCCCCCATGACTATTGTGCGATTTGTGAGCGCCGCCCAGCGGAGTCGGTAACTTGTTGGGTTTCTTTCCAACCATCATGGCCTTATCTGTTCCGGTTTTCTCAGTGTTTTCAACCTGTGAGATGTTTATGGCAAAAAAGAAAAAAAAAAATCTGACCTATTGTATAAAAATCACTATTTTGCGTGCTCCGCGTGCTACAGCTTTTGGGGTGGCCCATCCACCCCCCTCCCTGCCCTCGGGGTTCCCCTCTCCCGGCGGTGAAAGTGTCCACACGTGTGGTAGTCTAGTGTGCCGAGCTGTTTTCTACCTTTTTGTAGTCTTTCTTAAAACACAATAAATTCTGCTGTGATATTTGGCTACTGCTGACTGGCTGGGCCTTGGGGGGGCCTCGGGGGGGGGGCTCCAGCTGGGCCCCAAGTGGCAGTCAAGGGAACTCAGCGAGGTTCAGAAATAAAACATTTATTACATGAAGACGAACGACAGGGGAGCGGGGACGGCTGCCACGTTTGCCACCTCGAGTGGGGCAGGCTGGGGACAGGCAGGGAGCCAGGTCCACTCGGCCTCCCCAGGGGACGATGCCCACGCCTGGAGCAGAGGAGGGGGCAAACGAGAGAGGGCAGGGCCGTGCCCAGCGCAGGGTGAAGGCGGGCGGGCGCTTGGGGGGCTGGGGGGGCAGGGGCTCCCTCCCTCTACCCCTTCCCAACTTAAATAGGCATAAATAAGAAGCGTCCAGACTCTCAGGCCACCAGGGGCCGCCCCGCCAGCCCCCTGCCCGCAGCTGAACACTAGCGCCAGCCGTCGGCAGGCCAGCCAACCGGGCAGGGCGGCCAGCTCCGGGCCGCGGAGGTAGTTGGAGTCAGTGTGCGGGCGGCCGGCCCTCACAGCACGATCCACGTGTAGCGCTCACTGTCCGCCAGAACCTTCAGGGAGCACCCTGCAGGGAAGCGTGGGACAGCCATGCGTCTCTGGCCGGGCTGCAGCAGGGGCCCGCCTCTTTCCCTGATGTGACTTGGATGCGGGCTCCGGAAGGCAGCAGCCCAGCTGAGTTCGGCTCTGCCTCCCACCTGCAGCCACCCCATTGCGCCTGCCGAATGAACCGACGGCTGGGGGCCCAGGCGCCAACCTGCCAGCCCTGTCAGGCCTGGCCTGGGCTGCCCCCTCAGCCAGCGTCCGCAGCGTCACCCGCCCGGCCAGCGTGCTCGTCCTCCCGGCCACACTTGGGAACCAGCCCCAGCTCTGGGCTGGCCTGGCAGGACGGGGCGCCCAGCTGTGGCTGCAGCCGGGTCGCGGGGCCCACCTTTGTGCAACGCCTCGTTGGTCATCCGGTTGACGTAGCGGCCGCTGCTCTCGGGCACCAGCCACTTCATGACCATGTCCACACAGCTCTTGCGGTAGGAGCTCCAGACACTGCCGCTGCGGGTGAGGGGGTGAGTGGCTCTCCTCGACCTGGCCCCGGCCCCGGGCCCCACCCCGGCCCCGCCTCACCTGGTCTGCCCTTTGACCTCTGTGAGGTCACCCACACTGACTGTCACAAAGATGCCGGTGTTGAGGTCCCAGGCCACCTTGAGGCTGGTGTGATAGGTCTTTGGTCTGCAGGGGAAGAGGTGGTGAGCAGAAGAGAAAGGAGGTGGCACCACAGGGTCCCTGGGCCAGGACCGAGGCGACCCTCAGGGCTTTTGTCTTTGGAGCAGTAAGGAAGGGACCAATGCAAGTTGTGGAGACAGGGGAGTCTTCTCATATCCCCCCTCCCCTGTGGGCCCCTGCTGGACGAGGGTGAGGGCGGGGTCCCTGCCCACGCACCGTAGCTGGCCCTCCTCGGTCGGGGACGGGAACGCCAGGAGCAGCAGGCCGATGTTGATGAGGACCTGGTTGGTTTCTGGGCAGACCTGGGGGCAGGGTGACAGCTATTGAGGGTGACCCCCAGATGGGGACACCCTGAGCCCACCCTGGGCCACACCACGGCCCACCTCCAGGATGACGATGTCATAGTCGCTAAAGGAACAGAACTGGTGGCCCCAGGTGGCGTCGTGGCGGATGACCTCATTGATGACATACTCAAAGTCCAGCGTGAGCTGCTCCACTGTCAGGTATTGACCCTGTGGCAACGGACAGAGGAGCAGGGGGATGACGGTGGCAGCCACCACCCCAGCAGGCTCTCTGGGGCCGCCCCTTGGCCTGCCGGTCGCTAGCACTAACCTGGACGGCGGCCCGTTTCCGCATGGGACGCAGGTTGCGGCCACGGAGATCAGTCACCACAAAGGGCAGGGAGATCTTGTCATCCTCAAACTCTGAGGGGACAGGATGTGGGGCTAGGACGGCGGTGCGAAGCCTGGAGGCCCCTTCCAGACCAGCCTCCCATGCCCGGGACCCTGCCTGGGCATGGGCTCCCTGCTCACCATCCTCTGGCTCCGTCCCCTCGCTGGACCCCAGCACGTAGTACAACTTAGTGTAGTTAACGTAGCCGGGCTCGGGGGCCGGTGCCTCTGCTGCCGGGGGGCTGTCCCGGGGCACTGCCTCGCGACCAGGGGCTGGGGGCTCAGAGGGCAGGCGGAGGCGGGTGCCCGAGGGCCCCGGGCAGGGGGGCGGCCGGCTTTCCTCTGGGGTCCCGCCCTTGGCCTCTTTGGCCCTGCGGAAGATGTCGGCCACAAACTCCTTGGCCTTGGCGATGGCGGGCGAGGGCTCAGGGGCCCCAGAGGGCTGGGCGGGGGCCGCCTCAGGGCAGAGGCTGGGGCAGGCGGGGGGCGCCTCTGGGCTCCGGGGCCCAGGGGGGCTGGGAGGGGCTGGGGGGCAGGTGGAGTGGTCATACAGGATCTGGCAGAAGCTGCTATCACCTGGAAGGCAAAAAGCGATGGGGGGGTTCAGGTCCAGGCTGCTCTCCCCACCTCCCTCACTGCCCGAGGGGGTTCTTAGAAATTGACCTGGAGGAGACCCTTCTAGAAGACTACTTACGCTGAGAAATCAGTCTGAAACATCCAGAAGGGAAAAGAACCTTTTACACACGCGCGCACACACATTCCTTCAAATCCTACTCTCGAGCATCCTTTGTGTGCCACACACACTGTGACACAGATACATCCCTGCCCTCGGGGAGCCACAGCTGGCGGTGACAGCAGATAAGAGCCACGGCAGTTAAGTCTGAGACTACCACGCGGCCGGCTAGCCACCCCAACGCCAGCGGGACCCGCACGGGCACAACCTGGAGTCTCCGTTGCTGCCTGACCAGGGGCCAGAGCCCCTTCGGGGAACGTGGGGTCAGAGGGAAACCTGTCTAAGGTCACACTGTGAGAGAAGGCGAGTCTGCCAACGCACTCCTGTCCACCGGAGTCGTGGCACCGTGGGGCAACGCCCCACTCTGTGGAACGCCCTCCTCCCATGGTGACGGGCGCGGGACATGCTGACGGGGCCCCTCCCCTGGGTGGGAGCCCAGGCTGAATCCTGTCTCACGTGGTCTTTCCCAATAGGATCACCGCCGAGAGGGTGGAGGCATCAGCCCATCCAGGCCTGGCGTGCTGTGCTGGGGGCGCCCGCTCGGCGAGGGGCAGGTGGCCAGCACAGGGGCGGGAGGGGGAAGTTCCCTCGGGCCCTGCTGGTTTACTGGCTACCTCACACACATTTAATCCTCTCTTCGTGCTCACTGCCTTCTCTCCCCCTGGGACAACCATTTTAAGGTCATCAGTGAGTTTTTTTTTATTTGACGGGGTTCTTGCAAACCTGAAACATCTTTATACCTAAGTGGGATCAGTATCTGGTTACATGTCTCCCGTGTTTCTCCCACACCCCTGCGTCTTTAAGGCGGGCTCTTGCACATGCAGGCGGGGGCTGTCCTACCTCCCCGCGCCCCAGGGATGGACACCAGGCGGTCCCCAGCTCCTGCCACCAGCCTTGGGCATGGCAGGCACAGGGCCGGGACACCCCACTGCCTGTAGCCCCAGGAGGGTGGAGGGCACCGCCTCACCACCAGCCAGCGCAGGATCCTAACACCCGCCGCTCTGTTGAGGGGCCTGCCTCGTGATTCTCACGGGCATTTCTCCAAAGGTGCCAGTCGGGCTCTGTCCGCTCGCCACTCTCGGAATGTTTAATTAGCCTTTCCCCTTTTGTAGAGAAAGGACCACGGCGGTGTCCAGCATGGTAGCCGCTGGCCACACGTGGCTATTTAAGCTTAACACAACCAAAACTACATTAAAGAAAAACTCAGTTTCTCGCCTGCACGGGCCACTTTCAAGTGGCTACTGGCAGCAGTTGTAGTGGACACCGCAGACACGGAACACCCCAGCCCTGAGGAGGTTCTAGCGGACAGTGCTGGGATGGGGCATGGCCACGTGTGGATCCCACATTCCCACTTCCTGGCTGTGTGACCTTAGATGAAGGATGCCACCTCTCTGTGCCTCGGTCTCATCTGTAATGTGGGGCAGTGATGGCCAAGTGTGTGCGCGCTGGGCCTGTCAGCAGCCCCGGGCCTACCTGCCGAGTGGACGGAGACGGCGCAGGCCACCAGGGAGTAGCTAGTGTTGAGCAGCACCACCTGGTCCTTCTTGAGCTGGAAGGCGGGCTGGAAGGTGGGGAAGGGGTAGACCACCTGGTACTTGGTGTGCAGCATGAAGCCGTGGCGCAGGCACTGTGCGCTCGCGTCACCTGCGGCGACACAGCCACTCGGCTCACTCTCGGCCCAGGGCAGAGAGGCCGCAGCCCGCGCCCTGCCCCAGCCCCTCACCTGGATGGGCTCGGCTGGCTTCCCGGCAGGCAGCGCAGCGGCCTGGTGGCGGCACCGCCACGGTGCTGATGTAGATGTCGCGGTGGTTCTCATCGCTCATCATCATCATGTTCATGAGCATCCCGTTGGCCGAGCGGGTGCTGGGGGCCGGCACACCCTCAGCTGCCTCGCCCGGGTCCCCGGCCTCCGGCCCCCACCCCCCTCGGCCTCCCTCAACCCCAGGTCTCACTTGAAACCGAAGACAATGACTTTGGAGGCATCGCTGGGCCATTCGCACACGGTCAGGTACAGGTCGCTGTAGATCTCCTCGTCCTGGAAGAGCCGCACCTGCCGGACCTGCATGGCGCAGTCAGCGTCAGAGCGGGCCCGAGGCTGCACTGCGCTGGGCTGGGATCGGGGACAGGCCAAGCCGGCAGGGCTGTCCCCTCTGGTGGTGCCTCAGGCCAGGGAGCCCCAAGCAGCCCCCGCAGCCCCCTGCCTTCCTGGGAACAGCCTGCAGAGGCTCCCAAGTGTTTCTCACCACAAGCGGGGGAGACAGGGAGGCTGGGCCCGGGACAGGACGCAGCCAGGGGACTCGCCAGACGCGCGCCTTCCCAGCCCCATCCCCCGAAGCCATTCAGCTCTGAGTTCACGTGCAAACTGGCCAGCAGTGCCCGCCGCCCGGGGCCGGGGCCGCGAGGAGTCACGGTCAGGGCTAACAGGGTGGCTGCCTGCTCGGGCCTAACAAAGCGCACAGGTCCCGCCCGGCCTGCGCCCACCAGGCTCTCCCGGCCGTAGATGCTGACTGGAAGCACATGCAAGTGCCGCTATTTACCCACTTCCAACTATAAAAACGGCAATTTCATGTGGTTCGACCCAACACGTGGAGTCTTGACGACGCCCCCACGAGTGCACTATCTCCACTTTATGGACAAGGGACTTGAGGCGCAGAGGGGCGCTGTGAGGGGCCCGCAGAGGGAGGGGCAGCCGGCGCCAGGCCGCCCTACCAGCTTGAGCTTGCTGTGCACGTTGAACTCCCACCAGTACAGGTGGTACATGTAGAAGGAGAAGTCGTCGTCCCCGCTGCTGCTGGTGTAGGACAGGACGTAGCGGCCGCACTTGGAGAAGCCCAGGAAGATGTGTCTGCGGGGGGCACGGAGGGCAGAGTGGCCAGGTCAGGGCCAGCCCACTGCCCCAGCCCGCCCCCTGCCCGGCCCCAGCCTCACCCTGCGTAGAGGAAGTCCTCGTCCACGATGTTCTTGAGGGAGACGCAGACCCTGGGCGGCAGCTTCCGGAAGAGGCGAGGGGAGAGCTGCCCACTGATCTGGGGAAGAGGTGGCCAGGGCTCCTGAGGCACCATCCAGCAGATGCCACCTGCAGCCCCTGGTCCCGTCTCCCAAGGAGGAGCAGCACCCGTGGGGTCCAGGACCGCCACGCAGGCCCGCTTACTGCCAGCCATAACGGTCCAGGGCAGTCTGAGCTCTGGAAGGTGGGAACGGTCGAGCCTCCCTCTGCACCAGGGACCCGAGCCACCCTCCCAGCTCCACTTCTTCAGCCTCAGGGGTGCTCTTGGCCAAGCCCCCAGGCTCTGAGGACCAGCACTGCCATCACCTCCCATAGGAAGTGTCTTCAGTCACCCCTGGCCACACTGGGCCACCTGGTTGCCTCCCTGAAAGCTGGCTCAGGGCGCACTCAACCCCTAAGGAGGTGAGGATGTGGACTTAACCAACTGCAATCACCTGTCCCCGACCCACTAGCCTCCACAGGGGGTGCTCAGGCCCCCAGCACAGCCCTGGCCTCAGCTGGGGAGCAGTCCAGGCAGACAGAAGGGGAGCCCGCCCAGAGACCTTCCGGTTCCCCCCGATTCCCCTTCTCTGTTATCTGCCGCCTTCCCCCAACTCCCTCACCCCAAACTTCACCAAGGAAGGACGTTGGGGGGACAGGCAGGCCAAGCTGGGCACGGAGGAATGAGAGCCCCTGGGTCCTGCCCCACAGTGTGATGGGGGAGAAACAGCCCAGCCCTCGAGGAGATCCCAGTCTGATGGATGAGCCCCGTCAGCGGGGCCCAGACAACAGGGACACACAATCCATGTCCAGGGAGCTTCCAAGCTAAAGGCAGAGCCACAGCCCAACCCAGGGAGCACCCGGGCTGAGGGTGGACTGTCCCTGCCCAGAGAGCTCCAGTCAAAAGGAGACCCAGCCCCGCCCTCACGACGTTCCCAGTGAATGGGGAAGGTTTACTCCCTAGCACAGAGACACGCCCTGTCCCACTGCTGCTGGCCTGACAGCAGATGCACGTGCCCTCCCAGAGCTCCCAGAGTGATGGGGGAAGAGACTCTGGCACTCTGGGAGCTTACAGTCTAATGGGGGAGGCAGAGCCCCGCTCAGGAGCTCGCAGTCTGAAAGGGAAGACCAGGCCTTCTCCAGGGGGCTTCCTCCCATTCAGTGGGGGAGGCAGATGCAGGTACAGGAACTCCCAGCTCCCCTGTGCTCAGAGCTGGGACAGAGAGGAACACCAGGCAGAGGGAGCCCAAAGCAGGCAGCAGGAGCTCTGCCAAGGGCGCGGGAAGGCCCCATAACAGAGGGGCATGGGAGCAGGGCGCTGAAAAATGGGTGTGACCCTGGATCGCCTCCTCCTTCCTTATTCCTCCAGCGGCCTCTAACGACCCTTCCACCCGAGCCCCCGGGGCCCCGCCCCCCGCCCCTCCATCCGAGCCCCCTCCCCGGGACCTCGACCCCCGCCCCCCGCCCCTCCATCCGAGCCCCCTCCCCGGGACCCCGCCCGCAGCCCCTCCAACCGAGCCCCCTCCCCGGGACCCCGCCCCCTCCCCGGGGCCCCGCCCGCAGCCCCTCCATCCGAGACCCTCCCCGGGGCCCCGCCCACGGCCCCTCCATCCGAGTCCCCTACCCGGGGCCCCGCCCGCAGCCCCTGCATCCGAGCCCCCTCCCTGAGGCCACGCCCCCGGCCCCTCCATCCGCGCCACCTTCCCGGGGCCCCGCCCCCGGCCCCTCTATAGAGCCCCCTCCCCGGGGCCCCGCCCCCAACCCCTCACCCCGCGACCGCCCTCCCTCCCTTTGCCTCCCTCGTCCCTCCTACCCACCCTCCGGCGCGCTCCTCCCCGACTCCAGGCCTCACCTTGACCCGCTCCAGCTGCTTGAGGACGTGCTCCCGCCGCCGCCCTGCTGCCCGCTTCCCCCCGGCGCCCCCTGGGCCGCCGCCGCCGCTCCCGGCCCCGCTGTTCCGCTCCGATTTCGAGCTGGGCGCCATTTTCACCCCCTCCCTCCACTTCCGGAGCAACCGGCCTCCTCGCCCCACCTCCGCCGCCTCCTCATTGGCCCTTTCTCGGGGCTGCGGCCCGCCGGTTGGGTGAAAGCCTGCACTCGGGCCTCTTCCCGCCGCGCCTGTCCATCACAGGCAGCGCGGCCCTTGATTGGTGGGCCGGCACAGCCGCGCGGGCCGTCGCCGTGATCCCGCCTTTGAGCGAGGACGCACCCGTCAGAGGCCCCGTCAGCCCCGCTCGCCGACACGACTTTGATCTGATAGGCGGAGGCCCCCAGTCCGTCACGCCCCCCTGCGGCTGGTGGGTTTCCATGGAGACCGCGGGCGGTCCAGGCCCGTGGGCGGTGCGATGGGAGCCTGTGGTCCACAGCGTCCGGATTCCCGGAGCCCAGGGGTGTCCGCGCCCAGTCCGGGTGCACGGAGGCCTGGCGAGCATCCCAGGGCCACCAGGCCGGGCCGACGAAAGGGATTTGCGAAAAAAAAAACCACAAAACGCCTGAGATTCGATTTAAACATCTTTCAGATGGGCTGGAGGTGGGCGCCTAGAGGGATCAAGAGGATGATGGCAGCATCAGTCACTTACCTATAGAGCGCTTTACACGTGCGGGACATGGTTCTGAGTTTACAACAATTCTATGTAGTAGGTCGCTATTATGCCCATTTTACAGATGATAGTAATGATCATCGTTGTTGAACGTGTGCTATGACTGTCATCTTCCTGTGCGTTAGATCATTTAATCGTCCCCCAACATTTTTCGAGATAGGCCTTTTTCTTATCTTCATTCTGCACATGATGAAACTGAGGCTTACGCTGTAGCCTGGTTCCTGAGTGCCTGGCCCGTGTATTCCTGAGATACGAGCTGTCCTGGCTGTAATCAGACAGGAAGGGAGTGATCTCACCCACAGTATTCTTACAGCCTCACACATTCATTTATTCACAGAATATTTATGGAGCACCCACTATGTGCTAAGAGCTGGGGATACAGCAGGGAACAGGACAGAGAGAAAAAGGGAAATAAGTTTCTGTTACCTCATTCCAGGTGGGGTTAGAAAGTGAGGGGAAGGAAGAAGTCGGCTTAGACGGAGCAGTCAGAGAGGGGCCCTGTGAAAGGGAGGAGGAGGAATATTCCAGCAAAGACAGAGGTTTCAGGAGGATGAGGGTGGCATGATTGAGAGACCACAAAAAGGCCAGTCAGGCCAGAGCAAGAATGAGCAAGGAAAACAGATGAGGGCCAGGCAGCGGGCAGGGAGTATCTGGGGCTCATAAGCAAGCAAGACACTTAGATTTTAGTCTTCAGCATAGAGGGAGCCTCTGGAAGGTTTTTAGTAGAGATGATGGAATCTGATATGAGATTTAAAAGATCATTGTGATCCAACGAATTAAGTAAATGCCCATGAGTCCATACTGGTATAAAGAAATGATTGAATAAATGAATGGGAGGAATTGGACTTCTATATAGAAGAAGTCCAATTAATAAATGTACAAGGAGTGAGGGAGATAGAACACCCATCAGGCAAACAGCACATTAATCATTGCAGCAGGCAAGATCTCCCAGTGGATGCTAAAATTAGTGGATGAAACTTTAAGGAGATTTGCCTGCCCTAAAAGTATGTCTTCTAAAATATTTATTAATCACTGGCGGTTTTTCAGTACAGTCATGAGCTGCATAATAATGCTTCTGTCAACAATGGACGCATATACGATGGTGGTTCCATAAGGCTAGTACCATGTAGCCTAGGTGTGTAGTCAGCTCTACCATCTAAGTTTGGGCAAGTATACTCTATGATGTTGGCACAACGACAAAATAACCTAATGACACACTTCTCAGAATGTGTCCCCACCATTAAGCGACACGTGATTTTGTACGTCCCCAGGTTGGGTTTTTTTGGTTTTTTTTTTTTTTGAGGAAGATCAGCCCTGAGCTAACTGCTACAAATCCTCCTCTTTTCCCCGAGGAAGACTGGCCCTGAGCTCACTTCTGTGCCCATCTTCCTCTACTTTATATGTGGGACACCTAGCACAGCAAGGAGTCAAGCAGTGTGAACTGGCGAACCCCAGGCCGCCGAAGCGGAACATTCAAACTTAACCACTGCACCACCAGGCCGGCCCCCCCACCCAGGTTGTTTGACACACCTCCTGCAGGAGGTAGAGTTTGAGTCCCCTCGGTGGGTGTAGGCTGGATGTATTGACTCGCTTCTAAGGAATAAAGTACGAAAAGGGAAAAAGTGACTTGACAGTGGAGAAACCTGGCAGACACCACCTGAACCAAGCAATCCAGGTTATCATCATAGCCGTGAGGCCGGTGCACGTCATGGACCCCTGATACAATGGGATGAGAGGACGCAGTCACCTCTCTAGTATCGTCCCCAAAACTCAAGCCCTCAGTCTAATCATGAGAAAACATCGGATGTTTGTCGCAAGTTGAAGAACAGTCTACAAAAGACTGGACTAGAACACTTGCAAAGCGTCAGGGTCCTGAGAGACGAGCATGAGTGAAGAAACTGACACTGCTGAGGGAGCCTTAGGAGACGCGAGCACTAGATGAAATGGGAGGGCCTGGATGGGATCCTGGACCAGAAGAGGACTTGGAGAGAAAACGGTGAAATGAAAATGAAGGGTGGAGTCCAGTGGACACTATTGCAGCCATGTTAGTTCATCTCTTAGTGGTGACAAACGTACCTGGTTATGCAAGATGTTAACATCTTGGGTGGTTGGGTGGAGGGCAGACAAGAACTCTCTGTACCAACCTTGCCAACTGTCTTAGTCCATCTGGGCCGTCACAACAAAAATACCGTAGACTGGGTGGATTTACAACAAACATTTATTTCTCACATTTCTGGAGGCTGGGAAGTCCAAGATCAAGGTGTTGGCAGAGCCGGTGTCTGGTGAAGGCCACTCCCTGGACTGTAGACGGCTGCCTCCTTTGCTGTATCCTCACATGGCAGAGAAAGAGAGAGACAGAGACAAAGAGAGACAAAGACAGGTAAATATACAGAAAGAGAGAGAGAGAGAAAGACAGAGACAGAGAGACAGAGGGAGAAGGTTCCCTTATAAGGGCACTGGTCCCACTCACGGGGGCCCCTGTGACCTCGTCACCGCCCCGAGGCCCCGCCTCCTAACACCAGCACACTGAGGGTTAGGCTTCAACCCATGAATTTCAGGGGTACACACACATTCTTCTGTAAATTGAAAATTATTTCAATATAAAAAGTTTTTTTAAAGAGTTGGAGGGAAAGGCCGTTATGGCTACTGTGTGGAGTGGCTTAGGGGGATGGGGGCGGGGGCCAGAATGGCCTCCGAGAGGTGGGAGAGGGATGTCAGGGTGGCTGGGATTCTGGGAGCAGCAGTTGGACTAGAGACAAGGGGCCATGTTCTGAGCTGGTGGGTCATGCTGGTGGACTGGATGTGGGGTGGAGGCCAGAAGAAGGGAGGCAAAGGTGCCGTTGGCACCTGGGCGGGTGGTGGTGCCCTTCTCTGATGTGTGGAAGACCAGGGAGGTGTTCATCCGGGCCGAGTCAGTGGACGTGTCTTCAGCAAGAATTTCCAAGCCCTCCTACAGACCCAGGTCTTGGGGCAGCAAAGCCCTCCCGCGAGCTGGTGGGAATTGGCG
Source organism: Equus asinus (assembly GCF_041296235.1). NCBI lineage: Eukaryota > Metazoa > Chordata > Mammalia > Perissodactyla > Equidae > Equus > Equus asinus. The sequence continues at coordinate 27,038,636 of NC_091809.1, read as the reverse complement.
CCTGGCGACTTCGCATCACATCCACCAAACTGCCCAGCTCCTGGCCACCTCGGCCCTTTCGGCCGGTGACCTCCTTAACCAGGGTGCAGGAAACCCTGCAGGGGTGCCCCTTATCCCCTTCCCAGAGCCCCCCTTCCACCTACCCCCATGGAAGAGACCCTATATCAGTTACCCTTTATTGCACAGTGAACAAGCCCTAACACAGTGGTGTAGGACAACAAGAATCATTTAGCATTATTCTCTCCCATGGCCCTCAGTCTGACTGTTTGTAGTGGCTTTATGTGTAATGACCAACGGTGGGGAGCAAGCCGAAAGCCCATCCACCCAGTGGAATATTACTAAGTAAGAAAAAAGAACCAACGAGCTACGCCTAAAGCAAATACAATGTTATATGTTAATTATATCTCAATTTTAAAAAAGAAACAGACTGGGGCTGGCCCGGTGGTGCATCGGTTAAGTTCGCACATTCCGCTTCTCAGCGGCCCGGGGTTCGCAGGTTCAGATCCTGGGCATGGACCTATGCACCACTTGTCAAGCCATACTGTGGCAGGCATCCCACATATAAAGTAGAGGAAGAGGGGCACAATGTTAGCTCAGGGCCAGTCTTCCTCAGCAAAAAGAGGAGGATTGGCAGCAGATGTTAGCTCAGGGCTAATCTTCCTCAAAAAAAAAGAAAGGAAAAAACAAGTTAACAGACTAAGGCCACGTGTAACACATGCATGAATCTCAGAATCACTATACCAAATGGAAGCCAGAAACCAGACAGTAAACCCTCTGATTCCATTTATAGTAATTTCTAGAAAACACAACCTAATCTATAGTGACAGAGAGCAGATCAGCAGGTACTGGGGGTTGGGGGTGAAGGAGAGGGAGGGAGGGCTGACAAAGGTGCATGAGGACACTTTTGGGGGTGATGGAAATGTCCAGTCTCCCAACTCCGGCAATGGCTTCGCAGCTGCGTACATGCTGAGTTTTGGAAGGGTCAGTTTTGACTCATATACGCTTTAAGTATTTTTATTCTATTGTCTGTCAAATAAACCTCGAGGTTTTTTTACTCAACAGAGATACAAGGACATATGGTGGCAAGCCCCCTCCACCCACAGCCCCAGCCACCCAGTTCTTCCCCAGAAACAGCCAATATCTTTTTCAATTTATGAAAGTGATCGAAATTGTTAGGGTCGCTCTGAAACTTTTATTTTTTCTCCCAGGACTAGCTCTATTCATGTCAATCCACATAAGGGTTTGAATGGTGACCCACAGAAAGATATGGTGATGTCTTAACCCCCAGAACATGTGAATATGACCTCATTTGGGAAAAAAAAAAAAGATGTAGTTAAACTAGAGATCTTAAAATGAGATTATCCTGGATTAACCAAGCAGGCCCCACATCCAATGACTGGTGTCCTTATAGGAGACAGAAGAGGAGAGACACACACAGACACACACAGAGGAAAAGGCCACGTGGAAACCAAGGCAGAGGTTAGAGTGACACAGTCACCAGCTCAGGAATATGGATTGCCAGGAGGCGCCAGCAGCGGGAAGAGAGGAGGGAAAGGCTTCAGGAGGAGGCGGCCCTGCCCACACCCAGGCTTCGGGCTGCAGCCTCCACAGCGCGGGCAGATCGTCTGGACTTCTCGAATGAATACGTTTCTGGCGCTCTAAGCCAGCCAGTTTGTGCCCGTTTGTTATGACAGGAAATTAATACGGTGTGTGTAGACGGAATCCTTCTGTGCATCCTGGATCTGGTTTTCTATTATTTTAATAGGACTCACTTTAAAAAAATCGATTCTCCTCTTATTCGCTCATTCCACACGTGTTCATGGACCACCTGGTACGAGTGAGGCTGGCTCTGGATGCTGGGGGACGGCGGTCACCAGGGCCCAGTGTCCCCCTGCAAGGAGCTGTCATTCTGGTGTGGGAGGTGACAAGGGGCAAATGCATAAATCATGATGCGAGAAACGCCAAGAAGAAAAAGAAGCCAGGGATGGGGAGAGAGAGAAAAATATCGCTCTGGTTGGGGATTTGGCACGGGGCTCTCTGAGGAAGTGATGTGCGGGAGCTGGGGAGCCGAGTGGAGTCCAGGGCGAGAGGGGATCTTCACGGCAATAAACGAGGCTGCAGGGAACATCCTTGTATGAATCTGTTGGGGCTGTGTAAGAGTTTTTCCAGGGGCCAGCCTGGTGGCGCAGTGGTTAAGTTTTCTCGTTCCGCTTCGGCGGTCTGGAGTTCGCCGGTTCGAATCCTAGGTGCGGACATGGCACCACTTGGCACGCCATGCTGTGGGAGGTGTCCCACATATAAAGTAGAGGAAGATGGGCACGGATGTGAGCTCAGGGCCAGGCTTCCTCAGCAAGAAGAGGAGGACTGGCAGCAGATGTTAGCTCAGGGCTAATCTTCCTCAAAAAGATAAGTAAAAACAAAGATATTCTTATTAAAACAAAAAGTTTTTCCAGAAGAATGGATTGCTGGTCCTTGGGTGTTGCAGAGACAGTAATACTTCAAATATTCAAAATATTCCATTTGCTCCTCCCCTTGCTCCCCGCTTCTCGTCCCTTGGGGTCAGGCAGGACCACGTGACTAATCCTGGCCAATGAACCAGGAGCCGAAGGGTAGGGACGCGCTTCCGGGTGGGAAGCTGACTTGGGGGTCTCCTCTCTTTCTCCCACTGTGCCAGCAGCTGTGGAGGCTGCTGTTTGGGAAGGTGCAGCCCCCGTCAGACTCGGTCCCTCAGTGACTGTGGCTCGGAGGTGGTGTGCGTCTGTTGGGATTGAACTGTGTGGAAGACCAACTCTGGGCTCGCCACTGACCTTTGGGCTTGTTTGTTATGCAGAGCAATCTTGCCTGCCTGATACACATCAAACAGAACCAGTAAGATGTACGTGTATACACATATAGCTACATATACCCTTTCATATATCCATATATATCCTTTTGTGTATATTATATATATACATATAAAGACATTGCTTATGAGGAGTTGGCTCATGTGATTCTGGAGGCCGAGAAGTCCCGTGATCTGCCATCTGCGAGCTGGGGCCCCAGGAGAGCCGGTGGCACGGTTCCAGTGTGAGTCCGGAGGCCTGAGACCAGGCGCGGCTGGTGTAAATTCCAGGCTGAGGGCGGGCGGAGATCGACGTCCCGGCTCGAGCAGGCAGGCAGGACAAGAAAGGGTGACAGCCTTCTTCCTCCTCCTCTTGTATTCAGGCCCACGGGTTCAAAGGTACCCACGCACACTGTGGAGGGCCCCCTGCTCACTGAGCCCCCTGACGGAAATGCTAATCCACCGAAATGCCTCACAGCCTCGCCCATCTGGGCACGCCGCACCCCGCCATCATCTTATAACATCACTTACAGTGACATGGCCAGCAGGCCATCACAAGTGCTTGGCTGGCGCACTTCCAGTTTTCCCAGATACCGTCAGGTCCTCATCTCTTTCTTTTTAATTTTTTTTTTCTTTTGAGGAAGATTAGACCTGAGCTAACTTCTGCTGCCAATCCTCCACTTTTTGCTGAGGAAGACTGGCCCTGAGCTAACATCCGTGCCCATCTTCCTCCACTTTATATGTGGGACACCTGTCTCAGCATGGCTTGACAAACGGTGCCATGTCCACGCCCAGGATCTGAACTGACGAACCCCAGGCTGTCGAAACAGAACATGCGCAGTTAACTGCTGCGCCACCGAGCCAGCCCCCTCGTCTCTTTCTGACCCTCCCTCTCCGCGGCCATCGCTGGCCTCTCTCCTGCCCTGCCCCGCCCCAAGCATAAGCCTTCTTCAGGGGTCTCCCTCCGTCTCCCTTCTCCTCTCATTCTACACTTTCTCCTCGGCTCGTGTATCCTCTGTCTCCACTGTCCTCTGCATCCACTAAGGTTAAATTCAGTTGAGAGGAAAAGAAAAGGGGAGGAAGAAGAGAGAAGCAGTGGCTTCAACGGGAGCTCTCTTTCCCCCACGACCAGACAACCGGAGCAGGCTGGGCTGAAAGCCTGAGATCCACACGCCACCTTGACCTGGTCCAGCCTCACGGGTCCATGGACCCAACCATGAGTTCCCGGCTGTGGCATACATGCCATCCCCCGCAGCAGGAGGCTGCCACCTGGCTGGTTCCTCCGTCAGCCAGACTAGCCGCACCCACCTGCTATTCAACCTCAGGGCTCACCTCTTGGCCGGCCCGAGAAATTACCCCAACAGACGATCATGTCCTCCCATTGGAACCAGAGGTCACCCACCCTTTGTCACTCCAAAGCCTGCCTCCCACAGCTCCTGCTTCTTGACTTTGCCCCCGAGTGCACCCTCCACCCCCACGTGGCTCTATGTGGCATGAGGTGTCCCCCTCCTCTTCTGGGCTTTGAGTGTCTGTGACTAATAAGCCAGCGTCAATCTCATCTACTCAGCATTGGGTGTCATGTGTTCCGCCATCTTGTACTATTTAAGGCAGGGGACCCTCCTTCACCAATGGGGGAAGCAGGAAGTGATCAAAACTCTGGTCAGTCCAGGGATGGCACAGCCTTCCACAGTATGCAAGACCCAGGTTGCTTCTATCTTGTTGCTCCACCAATCAAGGCTTCTTTTCCCAACCTAATGTCATGGCCCAAGATGGCTGATGGAGTTCCAGCTATCACATCGTCATTCCAACAGTAGGAAGTAGAAAGACATCCCCTTTTCCTCAAAGCTGTACGTACCACTTCTGCTTCCATAGTCATAAGGCTGTACCTAGCTGCAAGGGAGCCTGGGACATGCAGTTCCTTATTCCAGGCAGTTGCAGGCCCAGCCAAAGAGCAGCAATGTCGTGGATTGGGCCCAAATGCTGAAGGGCTAATTAGCCAGAGGACACTTCCCATGAGCCTTTTGCTCCCTCCCACATCAACCCTGCCTCCTCCCCTCACCCCCCAGCAGCCAAGATGAGACCAGATTGCCACACTAGCTGCCCACAGCGTTACTGCAGCTGTCCCTTGTCCCCATGACCCCAGAGCCTTCCTACTCATGGAGTGACACCAACACTCCCTCCCCATGTGAACCTTCCCTCCACGCAAACACAACCCCACATACGCTCCATGAGGTGCATTAAATGCTGCCGCTGAAGGCCAGCAGGTCATTTACAAGAGCGGTGGTTAGGTTCCTAGCCAATCAGCACGTTCCGTCCCTCTGGCCACAGGAACTGGCTCCAGATGGACATGTGACCAAAACTAAGCTGATGAGATTCAAGCTTGGTGCTTTAAGCTGGACTGACATTGGGGGTATCTTGGCACCACACAGAGAAGCCTGCTGGTAGAGCCGAGCGGCAGAGAGAGAATCCATCCTGAGGATGTCATTGAGTCCCTGGATGCAGCTATGCCTGAAGGACGCACTGCTCCAACATTTCCGCTCAAGAGTCAATAAACGCCCTTGTTCGCATTCGTTAGTTTGGTTTGGGTTCTCCATCCTTTGCAACTGAAAGAGGCCAACAGAAACTCCAACAGCTGGTTCTCATTGCTGCTTCCTGGGGCTAGGCTTGGTGCAGTAGTTCAGCAGCTCCCTGGGGCTGGCCCCCTTACTCTGCTGGGAAGACTGAGGGCCTTCTACACAATGTCCAAACCAGCGGCTGTCAGTCCCACATGGAGGACTTGGGGTGGGGCCTGTTCTTTTCTGGCCAAAGCTGAGACTTGCTCCCTGCCCCAGCCCTGAAGGGCTGCGAGGGTCCCCCCTCCCGAGACCACACAGTCCTTAGAAACGTGGGCAAAAATGATCACCTCTTTGGGTCTAAGTGCCCTTGGCTGTGGCAGGGGCATTAAAAGTGCAGACACCCTCTCTCTCCATCATTGCCCCTCTTTCCCGCCCACTGCCACACCGCTGCCATCTCCCTGTGCTGTTGCAGGTGCTGTCTGGGCCTGCCACACCCCTCAGGCCCCACCATCAGGCCCCTGAGTCCCCTTAGGGCTGAAGCCTGCTCTGCCCTAAGCGCCAGGGAGTTCAGGCCCTCGGGGCAGCCACCCACCAGCGACTGATGGAGGGAGCTGGAGGGTCAATGCCCCCAGGCCTGGCCCCACAGGCAGGTGACTCTGAGCCGGTGTCCTCTGCAACCTCTCAGCGTCCCCAGCGGGACTGAGCCCAGCTGCCTATGGCAGGAACTTGCCTGATAATGAGAGTGACTGACCATCCCAATTTGCCCAACATTAAGGGTTTTCCGGAGGCAGGATTATGAGTGCTAACAATGGCGAGTTCCAGGCAAGAGGACCCCCCGTGATAACTGAGCGATTATTCACTGGTCCCTTCCTTCACCCTGGCCCTTCCCTGCCTCCCTGCAGCTGTTTTCTCCCAGAGAAATGCACTCAATCCTCGTCTCAGGCTCTGCGGCCGGGAGACCCCGACCTCCTTCAGGCCCTTTGCCAGCCCTTTGGCTCAGCCACCCCCACTTGTGAGGGGCAGATGCCACGCTTGGAGCTTTCTGTCTGCCACTTGGCTTTGCCTTGTGACAGCCCTGTCAGGGAGGGTCTTCTGTCATCGTCACTTTGTGTGTGGGAAAGCTGGGGCTGGACAGGAAAGTGCCTTGCCTGAAGTCACCTGGCTGGTAAGGGGCACTTCTAGGGGAAGGGACCTGGGCAGGGACGGACTTCCTCGCCGCATGGCACACACCGCCACTCTGGAGTTGAGGGCCCAGGATGCGCTAGGCGCTGTCTGCCCACGTCATCTGCATTCTCTCATTTATCCTCACACCACTCCTGCGAGGTAAGACAGTCATTCCCCTACTTTGCAGAGTGAGAGACCAAGGCCCAGAGGAGCGGCAGAGCCCGGGTCCAAGCCCAGGCCTGTGGCTCTGAGCACACGTCCTTCGCGGGTGCCTTGGTACGTGTAATTTCCTTCCGGCTGGTGCCTGTGGCCACTTGGGGAGGGGGCAGTCTGGCTGCCAGGGAGGCCAGCTGGCAGAGGGGAGAAGGGGCCGAGATGGCAGACCCGGCTGAGGGTCCCCAGGCCGGTGTCTGGGCTGGCAGGCTGAGCCCAGGCCTGCCCTGACCCCTTGCTGCCAGCCCCCGTTCCTCGGGGACCCTCTTGCGGGCTGCAGCGTCCTCCCCCTGGCCCCCTCCCCGACTCCTGCGGTCGGCCCAAATACCAGACAGGGCGCATCTCAGCTTTCCCCCAAACATTCCTTGCTCCCGGGCCGGGCCCAGGCTGGCCGAGGTTACGCAAGCAGAGCTGGGGTGGCTGCTGGGGGGGGACCGAGGGGACGGACCGGCCTGTCCTCACCACCTCATCCGGCAGCCCGCCCACCCTCCCCAGGGCGGGGAAGGGGGTGGGCCAGCTCCCGAGCCCCTGGGAGAACAGGCTGGGGGTGGCCTCTGCGTGGAGATGGGGGGGCGGTGGCGGCCACAGCGGAGGCTCCAGGAGGTGACCGCCTGATTTCCATCAGGGAGCCTGGTCGGCAGCTTGGGCAAGAAGGCAGAGCTGGGGCTGGCCATGGTAAGGGGGGGCGGGGATGGGTCTGAGAGGGGGGTCTGGCTGCCCCCGCATCTGGGGATGCTCCTGTCGCCATGGTGACCCGTGCCCAGCTGGGAGACGCCCTGACCTGGCCCTCCGCTCACAGCGGCTGAGCCTGCTGCTGCTCCTGCTGCTGCCCGGCCCCCCACCCGCCTTGGGTATGGAGGACGCTGCCTTCCCCCACCCTGGGGAGAGCTCGCAGCCCCCGCCTCGGGCCTGCCCGCTGCGCTGCTCCTGCCCCCGGGACGACACAGTGGACTGCGACGGCCTGGACCTGCAGGTGTTCCCGGACAACATCACCAGGGCGGCCCAGCACCTCTCCCTGCAGGTGGGGCCCACAGGAGGTGGGGGCCAGGGGAGTGCTGGGTTGAGGGTGATGGGGTGTGGGGCTCACGGGCAGGGTGGGGTCTCAGCGCTGATGCAAGTTGGCCTGGATGAGAGTGCTGGGGTCTGCGTGCCAGGGGCCAGCGGGGTTGGGGATGCAGACGTTAGAATTGTGGGGGCTGAGGTTGGAGGGTGCCGGGATCAACGTCCTGGGGCCAGTGCGGGGCACCTGGGGTCAACTGTGAGCGTGAGGAGATGCTGGGGGTCAACGTCTCGGCAGTCATGGGCTTGTTTGGGGTCGGGGTGATGGAGCACTTGGGATCCGCTGTGGGGGTGATGGGCTGTCAGGGCTCACGTGTTTAGGCTGACGGGGAGCTGAGAACCAGGGCCGGGGTCGCTTGTGGGAGGCTCAGGGTCACGGGGTCAGGGGCGTGAAGGCCTGCCCCCATCCCGCCCCACAGAACAACCAACTCCAGGAGCTCCCCTACAACGAGCTGTCGCGCCTCAGCAGCCTGCGGACCCTCAACCTCCACAACAACCTCATCTCCTCCGAGGGTGAGGGGCCAGCGTGAGGGGCCCCCTCCCCCCCGGCTGGGTCTGTGGGCAGCTCTGCGGCGGTTCCTGGAACTGCCCTCTGCTGAGCAGGATGGAAACTCAGGGGAGGGGGGGCTGTGGCTTTTGGGGACAGCGAGGGGGTGTCTGGAGGTGGCTCTGCCAGACCCGGCAGGAGCCCCGGGCAGCTGGCAGCAGGCGCGCCCTGCCTCCACCCCGCACCCGGCCAGACCTGGGTCCCCTCGCCGCCGCCCCCTCCCAGGCCTGCCCGACGAGGCCTTCGAGTCGCTCACGCAGCTGCAGCACATCTCCGTGGCCCAGAACAAGGTGAGCCCCCCGGCGCGGGGCCCCCAGCGCCGTGCAGCTGGACGGCACGGGGCGGGGGGGCAGCAGGACCAGCTCAGCTTGCCCCGCAGCTCTCGGTGGCCCCACAGTTCCTGCCTCGCTCCCTCCGGGTCGCAGACCTGGCTGCCAACCAAATGACGGAGATCTTCCCTCTCACCTTTGGGGAGAAGCCGGCGCTCAGGTAGCCCCTGGCCCAGCTGGGCCCCAGGCCTCAGCTATGCGATGTGGGGAGTGCGAGGGGGCAGCGCCCCAGCCCAGGGGTCCGAGGCGGGGGACAGAGCCCCGGCTGCCCGGGCTGGGGAATTCCAGACGGCCGCCCAGGCAGTCCCCGCACTGGCGCTGAGCCGGGCGTGGGCGGGCATGGCGTGGGGAGGCAGGCAGGCGGGTGCCGGAGCCTGGCTCCCCTCAGGGCCGTGTACCTCCACAACAACCAGCTGGGCAACGCCGGCCTGCCCCCCGACGCCTTCCGCGGCTCCGCGGCCGTCGCCACTCTCAGCCTTTCCAGCAACCGGCTCCGCTACGTGCCGCCCAGCCTGCCGCCCGCGCTGGAGCGCCTCCACCTGCAGGTGCCCTCACCTTGGCCCTCTCCACTCCTGGGACCCTGTGCCTCCCCAGGATCCCAGCCGTCAGAAATGTCTTTCCTTGGGCCTCTCCCCCCGCAGGGGTCCACGAGGGCTGTCTGAGCAGCCTTACCCCAGAGAGGTCCCCGCTCGTCACTCCCTCCCTCGAGAGCCCTCCATGGCTCCTGCTGCCCTCTGACTCTGACCCTCAGCCTCCTTCTTTCCTCCCATCCCAGAACAACCTCATCTCCAAGGTGCCCCGAGGGGCCCTGAGCCGCCAGACCCACCTTCGTGAGCTCCACCTCCAGCACAACCAGCTGACAGACAGCGGCCTGGACGCCACCACCTTCAGGTGGGCCTGGGACCGAGCAGGACGGGCGCACAGCCTTGTGCTGGCAGTAGGGGCTGAGGATTCGGAGTCCGGGGACCCCAACCCTCTGTGCCCCTCCTCTGTATGAACCCTAACCCAGGGCCTCATGTGGTGAGTACCTACTGTGTGCCGGGCTCGGCCCAGCACCTGGCAGCATCCTTGCTCCCCACCGCCGCCCAGTGTCACAGCGGCCACATGAAGATCTCAGACCCAGAACCCTGCCCTGGTTACCCCAAGTTTACCTCCCAGCTACCTCTCTCAACTCATCGCCCCCAAGTTGGAACGTCAGGACCACTCCTCCCCTGCCCCCAGATCCACCGGGCCCCCACCTCTGGGTGCCCAGCCCAAGGCCGGCCCTCTCTCCCGCCAGCAAGCTGCACTGTCTCGAGTACCTGGACCTGTCCCACAACCAGCTGGCCGCGGTGCCCGCCGGCCTGCCCCGCACCCTGGCAGTGCTGCACCTGGGCCGCAACCGCATCCGGCAGGTGGAGGCGGCGCGGCTGCGTGGGGCACGGGGCCTGCGCTACCTGCTGCTGCAGCACAACCCGCTGGGGGCGGCTGGGCTGCCTGCCGGGGCGCTGCGGCCGCTGCGGGGCCTCCACACGCTGCACCTCTACGGCAACGGGCTGGACCGCGTGCCGCCCGCGCTGCCCCGCCGCCTGCGGGCCCTGGTGCTGCCCCACAACCGCGTGGCCATGCTGGGAGCCCGTGACCTGGCCGCCACGCCGGGCCTCACCGAGCTCAACCTGGCCTACAACCGCCTGGCCAGTGCCCACGTGCACCCCCGGGCCTTCCGGCGGCTGCGTGCCCTGCGCAGCCTCGACCTGGCTGGCAACCAGCTGACACGGCTACCCGCCGGCCTGCCCGCCGGCCTGCACACCCTGCGGCTGCAGCGGAACCAGCTGCGGGCCCTCGAGCCCGAGCCACTGGTGGGCCTGGACCAGCTGCGGGACCTCAGCCTGGCACACAACCAGCTCCGAGTGGGCGACATTGGGCCCGGCACCTGGCATGAACTGCAGGCCCTCCAGGTCAGGGGTGGGCTGGTGAGCCATACTGACTGTCCCCAGGGCCCCTCTGTCCCCCTGCCTGCCCGGCTCCTCCCCACAGGGCTCTGAGTTGCCACACGACGGGAGCCCCTGCCATGCGCCAGCCCTGGGCAGGTCAGACAGCTCCAGCCTCCAGGCCTTGCCCGTGCTGTCCCCGCAGCCTGGTCCTCTGCCACCACTCCCTCCACCTCCCCAGCAAGCACCGCGGCCTCTAGCGCCTTGTGTGCCCTATCGATACCACACCGTTGAGTGCACCTGTGGGTGCCGGGCGCTGTGCCGCTAGGCGCAGAATGACACAGTTCCTGGCCCCGGCACAAATACCCAGTTAGGCAGAAAGCATTGACAGCCCAAGTGAATGACAGAGCAGGGGGTGGGCATGAGGATGCGGGGGAAGCACTGTCTCGGTGACTGACTGAATCGACGTCTCCCGCGCCAGGCAGGGGCTCCGTCTGGGCCCCCGGCGCCGGGAACACGGTCTGCCCCAGGGAGGGCTCCGTTTACCTCTGTCGAGGGGAAGAAACTGGCGGCCACAAAGGGGGTCGAGGGGAGGGGGCAGAGGGACCGCGCTGGGCGGGCGGGGGAGGGAGGCGAGGAGGAGAGCAGTGTGGGGCTTGGCTGAGCAGCTGGCCCAAGGCCTGGGGCCGCCACGGCGCCATCTCTGCCCGCCCGCCCGCCAGGTGCTGGACCTGAGTCACAACCAGCTGTCCTTCATGCCCCCTGACCTGCCTGAGGCCCTGGAGGAGCTGCACCTGCAGGGCAACCGCATCAGCTATGTGGGCCCCGAGGCCTTCCTCAGCACGCCCCGCCTGCGTGCCCTCTTCCTCAGGTGCCCTGAGGGTGGCCGGGCGGGGCTAGTGGCGAAGGGCAGGGGTGGACCCGGGTGGGCTGTGGTGGACCCAAGCAGCCCGGGTGGCTCCGGACTGGGTGGCCTCCTCCCCCTGCATCCGCCCTCACGCCCACCCCTCCGTCCAGGGCCAACAGGCTTCACATGACCAGCATCGCACCCGAGGCCTTCCTGGGCCTCCCGCACCTGCGTGTTGTGGACACAGCAGGTAACCCTGAGCAGGTCCTGGTCCGGCTGCCACCTACAGCCCCACGTCGGCCACGGGCAGAGGGCCCCTGAACCCAGAGGGGCCCAGCAGTGCAGCCCAGGCCCCCGGGGCTCCGCTGGGCCATGGACTAAGGAGACGGCGCCTAACTGGGGCTCCACCTGGCTCTCCCAGACCTCGAGGGCTGGGCCCGCCTGAGCCATGCTGGGTGGGGACACTGCCTCCACTCACAGAATGGAACAGAAGCACGCGGCTCACATCCCAGGCGCCAGAGCACGCCGGCCCTGCCCCCCACCCCACACAGACAGAGACAGCGACAATAAAGTCTAACCCTTTGAATTGCTCACCACCTGCCAAGCGCCCTCCACCTGCCGCGAGGGGCTCTCCCCACCCCCGCGTCCAGCTGGGGAAACAGGTTGTGGGATGCTAAGTGGGTCAGGCAATTTGGTCCAGGTCCCTTGCCCAGTGAGTAACAGGACTGGCTTTCAAGGCACATAGGGGTCACCAAGCACCCCACACATGGCCCAACCACACACGTAAACCCAGATATGCCCAAGGCCACCAGCTGCGGCCACACTCCCCCAACACCCGCTGCTCTTGCAGGGCCTCTCCAGCCACCCACAGGGGGACTGTGGGGGAAAGCCCAGCCCAGCCACCAAGGAGGCGGAGAGAGACAAAGGCAGGACAGTGAGCTGGGTGTGGCCCTGGGTGTTTATTCCCCCTGTCAGCCCTGGGCCAGCTGGACCAGGGCACCCCTGGGAGCTGGCAGGCTCTGGCTGGCCTCAGTGGCTTCTTTGGGGCGTGGGTGGGCTCCAGGGCTGAGGCTGGGAGTGACAGGACGTAAAGTGCTTGCGGGGGCCTCAGGGTTGGTCCGAGCCTCCCCCACCTCCATGGAGGCCAGGAGCCACACGCCCCCAGGCTGTGCAAACGGGACTCTCCGGGGCCTACCCGGCCAGGCCTGGGCGAGGGGCATGCGCTGGCTGGTGGGCACCGACCCGACGCCCCCGACAGGGCAGCTCTGGCTGGGTGGGCCCCACGGGGAATGTGTCCACTCGGAGCCGACTGTCCGCTGATTGTCTGCTAGTCTGGTCTGCGGCCGCGTCAGCTCCTCTGGTGCCAGGGCCTGGGCTGCCCACCCCGTCAGCCCCTCACCTGCGGAGCCGCTGCAGCTGGGGGAGAGGCGCTGGGGTCAGGGGCCATGGCCACGGCCACCCCCACCCTTGACGCCCACACTGCTCACCTCGCCCTCTACCAGGTTCCGTCGGTACAGTGCCTCCTTTGCAGCCTCCTGGGGGCAATGGGCGGTCAGTGGGCAGCCCGCGCGGCCCGGCCCCCAAAAGCCCGCCCAGCCCTCACCCGCCCCTCGCCCGGCTCACTCTGCTGCCGTCGCTGCCCAGGCGCCGGGCGGCCTCCGTGTAAAACTGCAGCTGCCGCTCCAGCTGGGCCACGTACTCTGTGGGGGGGGGGGCGGGGAGGAGGGTAAGCAGGGGTCAGAAGGCCCGGGGGCCAGACCCCCCTCCCCTGAGGGCCTGCCAGGAGCCCTACCTCGCCGCATGCCCGGGCCCCCCTGCTCTAGCTGCGTCCTCTGCCACTGGCTGCGTTGCATGATGTCCTGGTACTGCTGGGCCACCTCCGGGGGCACTGGCCGCCGTGCCTGCCTGAGGGCCAGGATCTGGGGGAGGCAGAGGGGCTGTGAGGGCCCTACCTGGGCCCACAGACCCCCTAGTTCCACCCCACCCAAGGGGGACAGATGACTGGCCCAGGCACCCACCTTCCGCTCCAGCCGCTCTTGGTCGAAGGCCAGTACACTGAGGCTATGCAGGGGCCGGGCTGATCTATGGGGTAGGGGAGGGATGAGGGGCCGCAGGGATCCCCACGCCCGACTTCATTAATTCAAGTCACTCCGGGCACTGGGGAACAGCAGGAGACAAGCCAGGCCCACCCCAGTTTGCTGAGCCCACAACCTAGTGGGGATGATGGCTGCACACCCAGGCAACTGGGAGGCCAGTTGGTCAGGGAGGGCTTCCTGGAGGAGGCCACAGCCAAGAAGGGACCGAAAGCAGACAGAGTTGGGCAGAGGAGCAGGAAGCAAGTGTGGGGGTAGGGATGCTCAGGGCCTGGTAACAGAAAGAAGCCCAGAGGCCAGTGCAAACTAGGTGTAACCATGAACCAACAGGAGGAAGTGCGGAGACAAAAAGCTGAATATATTGACAATGATCAGATCACAAAAGGTCTTAAAGATCAAGCTAAGAAGTTTAAACTAGATCCTCCAGGAGAAGGGGAGCCAGGAAAGGTTCTGAAGCAGGGAGGGACATGCTCCAATTTGTGCCTGATGGGAAAGTGTCCAGGAGGGGCTGAGACAGAAAGAGGGGGGCTCTCTCCAGATGGCCTGGCCCAGCCACCTACCTGTTCCCTGGCTCCCTCGTGGGGGCAGGTCCGGGGGGAGCCTTCCCTTTGGACCCAGCAACCTGCTTCAGAGGAAAGCAGGAGCCTTGAGTCTCAGCCCTGACCCAGCCTCCCTCCCGGGGCCGCCACACTGTCTAGGAGCCTCACGGGGGGCATAGCTGCCGGCACGGGGTCAATGACCAGCCACCTCTCGGTTGTGGTCTCCAACTGCTGGGCCGTCAGTGGCTCCCGAATCCGGACCATCACCTCCAGCCGGCCCCCTGTGGGCCGGCGACCGTCCAGGACCTGGGTGGGAGAGGAGGCTGTTGGGAGGGTCCAGGGCTGGGGACAGGCAGAACCAGGGCAATTCCCAAAATCTGAGCCCTGGGTATGGCTCAGACAGCTGGCGGCGAGGATGGAGCAGGGTGCTGGGAGTAGGCAGGGCTGGGGGTGGGGAGCCCTGGCACGCCAGGGGAGGGTCTGGGTCAGCAGAGGAGACTCTGGGAGGCTGTGGCCTGCGGGAGCATCTGGGTGACATCACCGAGTGGCGTGGCACACCGTGGCGTCTGGGTGAGCCTCCCCCTCACCTCCAGGACCTCCCGGACCTCGCACGCTGTCTCCAGGGCCTCCAGCTTCAGCTGGGCTGTGCCCAGGACCCGGTCGGTCTTGAACAGCCCCCTGTGTGCGTGAGGGATGGTTGGCCCAGGCAGCACCTGGCCCCCGGGAGCCCCCGCAGTGCCCACAGCCCCAGCTCACCCCTTGTGGACCACTTCGAACTTGATGCCCTTGGTCTGGATGGCCCTGCGGAAGCCACGGTGGCCTCGGTGGATGCAGAGCTTGAACTGCTCCTTGAACTCTGCTTGGGAAGCGGGACGGCGGGAGGAAGGGGTTGGGGTTAGGCATGGCCCCTGCTCCTTCCGCAGGGGCGGGGGAGCCGCCACCCGAGGCTTGGCTCACCGGGGGAGTCCGTGTTCTTGATCACACTGGTCTTGTCTTTCTGAGCTTCCTCCTGTGACCAGACAGGAGGCAGGAAGGCTCAGGGGCTGGGCGCTGGCCCTGGAGCCCTGCCCGACGCCCCACCCCAGGCCTGAGGGGGCTCACGCCCGTCCCCCCTCGGCTCTCCACCTACCACGTTGGGATAGGGGAAGTCGAACCGAACGAAGACATCCAGGTCACCAGGGGACAGCCCTGCGGGCAGAGGAGGGTCAGACGAGGCTCCGAGCCGGGCAGAGAGGTGGTCCCCATGGCCCTGAGCACCCCCCCGCGCCCTCACCTGGGGGCGTGGGCAAGCCAATGCCCTTGACGATGAACAGAAGCATGTCGTTGCTGCTGAGGTCAGGGAAGAGCCTTGGGGAGGGCAGGCGGGAGACAGGCGCCTCAGCCTCACTGCCTGCCAGCCCTTCTCCCTCGGCGGGGGTGGGGGACAGAGCCACGCGGGCCTTCGGGGGCGTTCCAGCCCCCGGGCTACAGTTTCAGAACCGGACAGACTGGAGTGCTCTGGCCAGTTCTGCCCGTGGCTCACCGGTGGGGCCTTTCTTCAGTCTGCACACATTTATTCGGTACTGACTTTGCACCAGCCAGCGGCGCTGCTGCTGGGGAACCCTCCCTTCACTGCCCGGTATTTCTGGAGCCCCCGCCCCTTCCCCAGCCAGTGCCCAGCTGCTCTGGGGCCTTCTCCTCATTTGACAATGTTTCTGAAGCCCCCTGCTCTGTGCTGGCCGGCGTGCTCACTGCCAGGGAGGGCAGCGAGAGAGACACCCATCCCTGGGCCCAGGTGGCGTGAGCAGAGTGTGCTCAGCGGGGCTGCTTAGACAGTGGGTCGGGGAGGGCCTCTCAGAGGAGGTGACATCACAGGGGACTCCGGGTGTCAAGAAGGAGCTGCTCCATGGAAACCTGGGGACGAGGGTCTGCGCAGAGGCAACAGCCAGGGGAGAGGCTGCCTGTCGGTTAGCGTGTCAGAGGGACTGAAAAGAGGCCTGTGTGGCAGAAGGTGAGCAAAGTGGGGACAGTGGGCAGAGATGAGGTGACAGGAGCCAGACTGTACAGACACGAGGGAGCCAGGGTAAGGGGTGTAGGTTATCCGAGGTAGTTATCCTAGTGGCTGCACGCACCCTCATCCATAAATGGGAAAGATGACCCCAATTCCCTGGGGTGTGGGAAGACTGGACTGGAGCAGGACCAACAACCACCACCAGGCGGGCTTGCTCAGGCCCCTGGGACAAGTCACATCTCTGCACTCCCTAGATCACCGCCATCCTCAAATGTGTCACTACCAATACCCCATTGCCATCCTTCTGCCTCAGGACCCTTGCACGTGCTGTGCTCCCACCACCCACCCAAACTCTCTTCTAGCGGCAAGTCGTCTGCCAGCTTCTCGGGAGGGCAAACCCCTCTCCACAGGGGCGTCTGGGCGGGGGTTGTTTGGGGGTCAGGGCCTTACTTGATGACACTGAAGGTTCTCTGCTCGAAGCGGGCAGGGGGTGTGGGGAGCCCCCGGGCGAAGGCCTGCTTCAGAGTCTCCATGCTCCGCTTACAGTCTTCCGCCAGCTTCTCAAATCTGCAGCGAGAGGGCCTGCTCAGGCCCCGGGTCCCCAGGGCGGGCAGGGTGGGGGCAGGGGTGCTTACTTGCTGGTTTCAGCGATGTTGCCCAGGTGGGTGAACTGGTTCGAGTGGTTCAGGCACATCTGGGGAGCAGAGACAGTGTGGGGAGGGTCGGGGGCCATGACCAGGGGAGGCCTGTGCCTGGGCCAGGGCCCCCCTCACCTCGTGCTGCTGCCGAATGAGCCTGGTGAGTTCCCCGTAGCGCCGGATGCACTCCTGGGACAGACCCGGGCCCGGCCGCTGGACCAGGGCGAAGTCATCCTTGTTGACGGGGGCCGGCGGCACCTGGGGAGGACGGGCTCGTGGGGAGGACAGGCTCATGGGGAGGGGCCCAGCCAGGGCTCTGCAGAAACGTCCACCCTCCTGACCACCGCTCTGGCCCCTGCCCTGCTCTTTCTTCCCCTCCAAGGAGAAAAGTGAGGCTCAGAGAGAGGTGCATGGTCCTGCCCATAGAGGCAGAATCTGCTGTCTCCCCCAAAACCTGACCCCAACCCCCTATTCCCTAGCGATGGACTTCTGGCTGGGCAGGCAGCAGCTCAGCAAGAAACTACATGTCCCAGCCTCCCTTGCAGCTAGGTGTGGCCATGTGACTCAGTTCTGGGCAATGGGAGGCAAGGAGAAGCGATGGCAGCTCCATGACACTCCCTTTAAAGGGAACTGCTTGCCCTGTCCTTTCTCTCTTTCACCCTTTCCCACGGGCTGGATGCTGACAGAGCAGCGGTCCACTTGGACCACAAGGACGATCTCTTTGGGTGCACAAGGCAACCAGATGGGAGGCACCTGGGCCCCAGACCACAGTGAGTCTGTCTTGTTTCAGCCACTGCCCTGGGGCCTATTGGTTACTGAACCTGGACTCTGCCTAACACACTCTGAGTCACGTGGCTGCCAAGCAGCTGGAGTCGGTCGGGCAGGTGCCTGGACAGGTCCAGCAGGCCAGGAGCATTCACCTTGGCGATATCCACAGGCAGCCCATTGCGCGAGGCCTCCAGCATGGGCTCCAGCCCCTTGGCCTGGCGCAGGTGCATCTTGGCGCCCTCCACATCGTTCTTCTGCTTGGCCCGCAGTGCGGCCTGCAGGAGCTGCTTCTTGCGGCCCTCCAGGAAGGCCAGCTGCTGCTGGGCTGTGGACACAGGGGCATCTGTAGGCGCTGCCCAGCCCATGGCCAGCCACGGGCAGCCGGGCGGGGAGGACACACCTACCTCTGGTGGATGTGCCTTTGGGGGCTGCTTTGCCTGCTGAGGTGGATCCTGACTGGGGTGCCCTTGGAGCGGGGGCCTTGGGCTGGGCCGTGGGGGCCGGAGGGCTGTTGGGCTGCTGAGGGATGGAGAGGAAGTCAGAGCTTTCCCAGTGCCCGCGACAAGTCCACTCCCCAAAGGGCCCGGGCCCAACACCAACAACAGGGGCCCTGAGTCTCTGCTCAGCGCTGAGCACACGCGCAGTCCTGCTCTGGCCAAACCTTCACACCGGCCCGGGGAGGTGAGGACTATTACTATCACCACGCCCACTCCACAGACGAGGAGACTGAGGCTCAGAGAGCATGAGGACTTGTCCATGGCCACACAGCCAGGACGTGGCAGTCCAGGTATGAGGCCAGTTCTGTCCGGCTCCTGGCCGGGACCGTGAGGGCTTTGATGGGCTGCCAGGCCCTGCTACTCCCCAAGGCCCCAGCCCTTCACACCTTCTTAGGCGCCTCATCCTCTTCATCCTCCGGGCCTTCGTCCTGGTTGGCCAGCTTCATGGCAGTCTCCAGGACCCCCACCAGGCTCTGCTGGGTGGGCTCAGTGGCCTCCAGGCCCTGGATGGGGGGAAAGCCTGGGCGGCCGGTCAGGGCCGGGTCAGGAAGGGGAGACCCAAGCCATGATGGTGGAGCCGTGGGTTCCTCCTTCTAAGCAGCCTGGGGCCTTTGAGGCTCCTCCGCATTCAGGAAGGAGCTGCTCTGGGTTACGCGCAGACCCCAGTGCCTTCCACCTCCCTCCTGCCGTGTGGCTCCTCTCGCCTGACCCCAGGCCTCAACCAGATTCCCGCAGGTAAGTGCTGCGGGATGGGGGTGCTGGCACAGGGCTGGTCCTGGCCTGGAGGGATGCCCAGGGGACCGAGGTGCAGAGAGGTAATTACACTCATGGGGGACACAGGCAGCTCTGAGAACCCAGAGGAGGCCTCCACCCACCGGGGGACTGACGGGAGGCTGAGTCAGTATCTGTAAGGCTGAGAGCTGCTGACTGGGGAGGAGTGAGCCCAACACCAAGAAAACAGAATCAGACAGTGACAGGTGGGGACCCGGCTCTCCAAATGAACCTGATTCTTAGAGTTTGCTCATTTCCATGGTGTCAACACTCCCATCGTGACCGATTGCAAGCTACCAACTGTCTAGCAAGCTTGCGGAGTCCCCACATGTGTCGATCAGCTCCCTGAGCCTGCACAGGCAGAGGAAGAGCCCCTGCAAGGCTCAGAGGCTGGAGGAGTGGGGGCAGAGGCGCAGCCTACCTGGGGGCACGGGGAGCTCGGCCACATCCACAGCCCGGCCAGCTTTGTGGGCTCGGATGGCATCTTGGTATTGCTGCGGGGGACACGAGTGTGAGGGCTGCCGGGCAGCATCTCCAAGGCCGTGCGCCTGCCCGGCCCCGACTCACCTTGACGATGCGCTCGTGCATGCGAGCCTTCCGCTCGTCGCCTTTGGCCTTGGCCTGCGCTGCGGCCGCACGGTACCGTTCCATCCGCTGCTCCAGCGCCTCCAGGAGAGTCCGCGGGGCTGCGGGACCCTCTGGGCCGGACAGGGGGCAGGGTTAAGAGTCTAGGGAACGGGAGACTGTCTGGCCCCAGCCTGCCACCCCAGAGGGTCCCAGGAGCCTACCTGGTGTGGAGGGAACCATGGCGGGAGCTGGAGGCTGCGGTGGCAGGGACGGTGGGTCTGGGGGCAGCTGGTCTGGGGGCAGAAAGTTCCATCCAATGAGGTGCTTACTTGTGGCCGCCCCAGGTTGGTCCGGCCTGAGAGAGTTCCCAGGCCCGCCCAACGGGGAGCAGCATTAGAAGGAACTGGGTGTAAGCCTGCAGCAGTCCTACGGGGCGGGCAGGATGGGGTCCTCACCAGGTGGAGGGGGTAGGTGGGACAGGTCCACAGGCTCCCCCCGGCTCAGCGCCTCCAGGATGGCGTCAAAGCCCTGGGAGAAGGAAGCAGATCAGAGAGGAGGCTGCAGCTGGGGGCCAGGAGCCGCCACGCCCTGCCACACAACACAGACTCCCAGCTCTGTCCCTGCCTTTGCACCATGGTGCCGAAGCCTCTTCTCACACTGACGCCCATTTCACAGAGGGGGTAAACTGAGGCTTCAGGAGGCAGCAAAGTACACCTAGGAAGTGACAAGCCAGGATCCAGATCCAGGCCTGTCTGACTCCAGAGGCCAAGTTCTTTGCCACCACGAAATGTCAGAAGCGTCCTGTACTGCCCGTCCAGCTCTGTCCGCCCCTCTGGACGCACCTTGGCCACGCGGAAGAGCCTGGTGGCAGCTGCGTTATCTCCCTGCTGTTTGGCGTGGAGGGCCGCCAGCTTGTACTCGCGCTGGCGGCTCTGCAGCGGGGCCAGGGGGCCAGGGCTGCAGGAACCTGCAAGGGGAACGGTGAACAGGATGCAGCCAGGGCTTAGCTGAGTTCTCCGCACACACCATTGTTACTTTATTCTCTCAACAAAGACTGATCTGGGGCCCATTTTACAGACGTGAGAATTGAGGCTCAGAGAGAGGATGCTGCCTCCCCGAGGTCACACAGCTTGAAGACGGCACAGTGGGGACTCAGCCCCAGGTCTGGCAGGCTCCTGAGCCACTACTGTTTTGCCCCCAAGGGAATTTTGGAAAACCTTATGTCCCCTGACACACTTTTATGTTGACATCCAAAACTTTTCATCTTATGTTTAAAAAGTGGCCAAGCTTGTCATTCCCAACGTCTTGCAAATATTGACGTTTGAAAAAGAACACCATCATGCTGCTCTTTAAAATTTAACGTATCTTAACTCCTGTGGTGATTTGAAAGTCACCAATATTCACTTTCATTTTTTAAAATTGTGGTAAAATACACATAACATAAAACCCACCATTTTCATCTTTTTTAAGTGTCCAGTTCAGTGGCATTAAGCACATTCTCACTGTCGTGCAACCATCCCCATCGCCCATCTCCAGAACTCTTTTCATCTTCCAGAACTGAAACTCTGTCCCCACGAAACAACTCCCCACCCCGTCCCCCAGCCCCTGGCCTCACCATCCACTTCCTGTCTCTATGCATCTCATTCCTCCAGGGACCTGCCCTAAGTGGCATCATACAGCTTTTGTCCTTTTGTGACCATCTTATTTCACTGAGCATAATGTCCTCAAGGCTCAGCCACGTTGTTGCATGTGACAGAATGTCCTTTTTAAGCCTGAATAACATTCTATTGTATAGACGGACCACACGGTGTTGACCCATTGGTCCAGCGATGGACACTGGGTTGCTCCGCGTTCTGGCTATTGTGAACGATGCTGGTGTGGACACGAGTGTACAGATCTCTCTCCAGGTCCCTGCTTTCCATTCTTTGGAGCATATACCAACATTTACTCTTTAAATCTATCCTGGGCCTCACTTTGAGCAGCCAGAAGTTTCATGTCTTCTTTTGTTTACATCCATATCCCTCTAGAACTGCATCCTAACACGATACATGTGGGTACGTGAGAGCTTTTGTTGGACCAACCTATTGTACACTTGTGCAACCAAAATGCATCCACGCAGCATGGTGGAAAGCTGGGAACAGAGGATGAAGCTACCATTGCAACAGCACGTTAGGCAGCTTCGAATCACAAGCTTGACGCTTTCAGGGGCAGGCGCTCGCAGCTCAAAGCGACAGGAACAACTGTTGGTATAAAAAGGCAAAGGAAAACAGTACACTGCCCAGTGTCCATGAGCCCTAGACAGCCCTGGAGAGCAGCGCGCAGCGCTTCTCAGACTGATGGCAGGACCCGGGCTTTCAGCTCGGGCGGCCCCGCCTGAGAAGGCATCTGCAGGTGGAAGCCAGACGCCTTGGCGGTTAATTGGTTTTGTTTCCTGTCACAACAAAGTTTTCTTCCAGGTTGAATTATTGTCCCAATTGCTATGAGCACGTTACTGAGCAAAGCCTAAACACCGTGACCTTTGTGATCCACTGTTTTTGTAGGCCAGGAGTAAGATCTGACCGGCAGGGCGCTTCTGGCCCACAGTCGGGGCTGGGCCCACCGCTTCCAGGACTCCCCTGGGCCCCTGCCACGCTAGGCCCTAAAACCCCTGGGAAACATTTGTGGTGATTTCAACTGAGAATTTCAGGTGACAATCTCCAATAGTCCTCTTTGAACTTTGCCAAAAACCCCGGTTTACAGACCAGCCTGGCTGTGGAGGGTTCAGAAAGCCAGGGCCCACTTTCTCCGCCCCAGGCCGGCATGTAGGATGTTTCCCTGGTTCCCACCAGGGCAGCGTGTGCCCCGGGGCAGAGGCCCGTGCTCATCTTCTGGAAGCTGGGATGGGGGCTCCTTCCTACAGTGGGAGGAGGGCAAGTGGGAAGGGAGAGGTTGGCAACAGAAACCTCTTGCGATGAGCAGAGGCAAGTTTTAGGAGAGAAGACAGACAAGTCAAGGGCTTGGGAATCATTCACTCAAAACTCCAAGTCTGGGAATGTCCTTAAAAGGACACGGAGCGCTGACACATGCTGCGACGTTAGGCCACGTGAAAGAAGCCAGGCAAGGAAGGATGGACTCTGCCTGGGTCTACTTACTGGGATGCTGGGACAGGGAAACCCACGGACACAGAAGGTAGACTCAAGGCCACAGGGGCTGGGGAGGGGTCGCGGGGAGCCACTGGTCAATGGGGAAAGTTTCTGCTTATGGCGATGAGAAAGTTTTGGAAATGACAGAAGCAATGGTTGCACAACATTGCGAAGTGCTAAATGCCACTCGATTACACACTGAAAAATGGTTAAAATTGCAAAGAGTAGGTTATGTATATTTTACCAACACCATACACAAAAAAACCTCTCTGTGCGCCCGTGTGCCCTTGGAAGGTATTAATGAACTCCAGGGGCAGGAGGACCTTGAAGGAGAGGGGTGTGAAAAATACCCAATGAGTGCCTGCGCCCCCAGAGGGGCCTGCCGCTGAGTATCCCCATTCCACGTCAGCCCGGCCCTGCCCCTGGCCTACCTGGGGGCGGCTGGGGCTTAGCCAAGCCCAGAGATGACGTGGGGGCAGTGAGCGGAGGACCTTCCACGAACACCCTGGGCTCCGGGGCTGGTGGGGCAGGAAGGCCCGGTGGGGCGGGAGCAGGGGTATGGCTGGGCACGGCGGCCGGGCCCCTCCCCACGGCCACGGGCGGCGGGATGTCCGCTTCGTCGACGGCGTTGCCCTTGCGGACAGAGGCCAGCAGGCTCTCCAGAGTCTGGGAGGGGGTGTGAACGTGGTTTCAGAGGAACGCAGACCAGGTGCAGGGCGGTGGCTGGGTCCCCACCCTCCTGTCTGGCCGCTCACCTTCAGGCCCCGGTCGTAGCGCCGCACCTTGGCACCGTCTCCAGCTTGCCGAGCGCTTTCGATCGCTGTCTGGTAGAGGGCCAGCCTCTCCTGCAAGGTGGCCTCCACGCCTGGGCCCGGGGCCACGGTCTTCGGCTGCGGGAGGGGCCAGGCGCACGGTTGGGGTGGTGACCCTGAGAGTTCGCTCGGTTGAGAGCCTACTGCGCACCGGGCACGTTGGCCCTGCGCCAGCTGCCCCCACCCCAGTGGGGCAGAAATCACGTCCCTGTTCCCAGTGCAGCTGTCCTGTCCCTGCCCAAGGTCACACGGCTGCGAGGGGCAGGGGAGGGCCTGGACCCCAGGCTGTAGGGAGCAGGGCCAGTGGCACTTACCTGGACCACGGGAGGGCGTGGCTCCAGAGCCTTCTGCTCCTCCCCGAGGACCTCATCCAGTTCCGCCTAGGGACACACAGTGGGCGGGGGCCTGGGGGTGAGGACCCGCTGGACAGGACAGCCACAGGAGGGGGCCCCCCACCCGACCCAGGGCGCTCACCAGCAGGTCGTCATCAGCCTCCACGTCCTCCTCGTCCGTGCCCTCCTCCTCCTCATCCGGGTCTCTCATGCACAGGCTGGCCATCTTCTCAATGGCCTCCATGGGCAGGGGACCTGGCAGCAGGGGAAGCCCAGCTGGACCAGCATCCTTCAAGAGTCCCCGGCCTCCAGTCCCCATCACCCACAGCCCCCAAGAACAGGGTATCGGGGAGCAGGGTGGCAGGTGCCTCCCTGGCCGTGCATGGCACCCTGCTGCCCTCGGGCCGCATGTGTGATCTGGTCCCTGCCGGCCTCGCCCGCCCACCTCCTCCTCGTCAAGCCTGAGCCGAGCCTGACCGCAGCCTTCCCACCGCGGACCCCAAGCAAGTCACGCCCTCCCTGGGCCTCAATCTCCCGCTCTGTTCCATGGGGACAACAATAGTTTCTCCCTCACTAGGAGACTTGGGGACTAAAGGTAAATGAAGCTCCTGGAACAGCACATGGTCAGCACTTTGTTATTCGAGATCTTCTTGTTATTCAGGGTCGTTATGGCATATAAAGTTGTCGCAAACACCGAATTAGCAGATGCTGAACCATGGCTCCTGGAGGAAATACGGGGTTAGGTTTCTGTGAGCCTCTGGTCACAGTATGTTCACCAACCGGTCAATACAAGACCCTGTTTTATGCGTGTTTCTAAGGAAAGACACCTTATTTCCTACATTTGCTGAGTGTTAACAGTGAACTCAAGTCTGACGGCCCCGTCACTCATGCCTGAATGAAGCTCACCCCACGTGGAATTTCTCCACAGGGGACGTCAGAGCCTTCTTGTGCTGAGGGACACGAGACAGCACTCAGCACTATGTTTCAGGGCCATTTTGAAGAGCAAAATCACCAACAAAAAGCACCAAAATGAGAAAAATGCGGCACTAAACAGACTGAGAAAAGGACGCTTGCTTACAAAACGCGATGAGATAAGACAGAGCTCTGCCTCGCCTGGGGATGGCATTGGGAGATTATCTTTCTGTGGCTCAGTACACGCCTGTGAATGACTGTAAATGTCCCACAAAAAGTGATTTTGGTGTTCCAAAGAAACTGTAGCTAGTAGGTAAATTCACAAGTACGGAATTCACAAATAATGATGATTGACTGTATTAGCTAAAAAGTGTAAAGACTCCGTTTGCCCTCTGAGCTCCAGCCCCACTCGGCCACTGCAGAGTCCACTGGCCCTGCCATCTCCCCTGGGGCCTTTGCACGTGCTGTGACCCCTCCCCAACTCTCCACCTGGCCCTCCCCATGGTGGGTGCCTCCTCCGGGAACCCATCCTCTCCCATCACTCTGTGCCCTGTCCCAGTGCTGAGTACGGGACAGCAAGCTGGAGGACCAGCTGGGCCCTGTGTGAAAGGCTTTATGAACACCAGGAGGTTGACTCCTGTGATGTAGGAGTGGTCATGATTCCCATCTTACAGGTGGGGAAACCGAAGCCCACACAGGTACTGGGACTCATCCGGTGACACAACCAGTAAGTGGCAGAGCTGGGATTCGAACCCTCCCTCTGGGTCCAGAGTTGATCGCTTAACCTCTTCCCCAGACTGGGGGTTCTGGAGGACAGGGCCCCGCTCTGTCTCCCCGGCGCCCAGCTCTGAGCCCAGCCCACACCAAAGCTCAGAAGATCTTCAGGGGCGTTGAGTCTCACCTCTGCCTTTGAGCTTCTCCAGAGCTTGCGGCTGGCCCCCTACCAGGGCCAAGAACTCAGCCTCCAGCTCCTCGTCATTAACTCCGTCCTCGGGGACCAGCAGGCCATCAGGGGAGAGGTCAACCAGCAGGCCCAGCTGCGGGAGCAGCGGGGGTCCAGTCAGACCTCGGGACGCATCCCACCCGCCCAGAGGCAGTCACGATGGACCTGGAGTCCCCTCAGGAGGAAGAGAACCCAGGGCTCCCGGGAAAAGCCATTTCCTGGGGAGTGCCAGGAGGCAGGAACAGGCCCAGAATGCCACAGGTGTCTCAAGACGGGCCAGGCCCTCTGGCACAGATCTACATGGGGCAAAGGTCAGGTGGAGGGACCCAGCGTGCTGCTCTGAGCCCACAGTCCTGATGTGCTGCTGCCCAAGGTCAGCGGGCACAGCAGGCCTCACACCCCGTCCCAGAGCAAAGCCGCTCCGCACACCCGGGCTTTTCCTTCCAGCATCTTCAGCAGAGGGAGTCATGCAGGAGGGGCGGAGGCATCGGGAACAAACAGAACCCTGACAACATGTAGAAGTTGAAAGTGGGGTCTTTGCTGTGTAACAGACCTGTCTGTTCATCCTGGCTGATCAGCAATCATGACCTGATAATGTTAGGTTGAACTGTACAAAATCGCCCTTCTGAGGGTCAAAGATGGCCAAAGCCCGGCAATTAAGGAAAGTTCCATCTAACAGTAATAATGATGACGATAACACTTATTGACTGCTGCGTTCTAGCACTTTCCATAAATGATAAAACTTATTGAGTGCTATGTTCCAGCACTTTCCACAAACGATCTCAGTGAATTCTCACAACTGTCTGTGACATAGGGAATCTTAGGGCCTCCATTTTACAGAAGAGGAAACTGAGGCTGACAGCTGTGCAGCCAGGTGTCCAATGTGCAGAAGCCAAAAGGGAACTTCAGGTCGGGCGGACTGTAAGACCTGGGCACGAAACCACAGCCTGGGCTCCTTCCATCAGAGTCAAGAAAAATAAAACTCTCCCCACAACTGAGGCAGAGGAGATGAGGGACGGAGAAGGGGCCCAGGCACAGTCCTCTGGGCTCATGGCGGTGCTTCTGGATCTGCACTTAGCTCTGGCCAAGCTGTTAATCCCTGTGACCTTGGCAGGTGTCTTCACTACTCTGGGCCTCAGTGTCCTCGTCCGTACAATGGGGATCAAAAGAGTCTGACCTGGCCCCCGGCTGATGCGAGGGTTGGAAGGGCGCTGGGCCCGGGAAGCAGTAACTGGCCTTCCTACCCCAGGTCCGAGGCCTTCCCCTCCCCGAGTGGAGCTGCTGCGGCAACAGGTGGCCCTGAGCCCGGGGCGGCGCGCCAGAAGCTGGGGAACCGTGGCCAGCAGGCCGCACTCTGGAGGGTTCACCTCATCTGGGGGGCGGGGACCGGGGCTCACCTGGGGTTGGAGATCGGGTTCCCCTGGGGGTGGGGCCCGCCGCTGAACCTGTGGCGGAGGTGAGAGAGTTCCTCCGGCGGGGCCGGGGGTGCGGGGTAGGTGGGGTACAGACTCACCTGGCGGGCGGCGGCGGCGCCTCGGCCCGGGGGTGCCGGGGGTCCCTTCCTCTTGTGCATCTTCCAGGCTGGACGCCCGGACCACCCGCCCCCTCGCCTGGCCTTGCCCTGCCTCCTCCCCCGGGGCCTATCGCCGCGCACGCGCCCTTCTTGAACCCCGCGTCCCTCGTTGGCGCCTGGCGCCCAGCGACCCCGCTCCCTCGCCCCCCGGGGTGGCCGCCCCACTTCCACTTCGGCCTTTGGGCGCCTCGGCACCAGAGCTCGGCCACTGGACTGCCGGGCCCGCCGCACTGAAACTACAACTCCCGGTAGGTAGTGCGCGAATGCGCATGCGCGTTGCGGGGCGGCGGGCGGTGCCACAGGTTGCGCGGGAAATAGGCGGAGCGTGCGCAAGAGTGAGGGGCGGGACTGGCTTCGCGCATGCGCGCGGCGGAGCCTCGCAGTGCGCGGGAAAGAGGCGGAGCGCACGCGGGTGACAGAGGTGGTGGCGTCCCAGGGCCACCTACGGGCTGCGGTCTCACGTCTGGGGCTTGGTCTGGGCGGTCCTCACTTTTTGGGGGTTGGGGTGGGGTAAGTGTGGGCCTGGTCACCAGAAGTCGGGGCCGCAGCGCTGGCCCTTCCGCCCTGTGAGGGCCAATTTGTGTTCGCTCCAAAAAATTAATGCAGAAAATTTAATTTAACCGACTTTCCCCAGCAGACCCAGGCCGACCTGCCTAGTTCACCACAGGACAGCGACACCGGACGCCTCCTCCAGCCCAGGTCGGTGTGGGCCTAGCGGACCTAAGGGACTCCGGCCCTCCCAGGCCCGGGTGGCCGGAAGGACCCCCCCTTGAAGTGTCCCAGGCGGCCCCTCTGGAGTCCCGGATGACCCCGAAGGGCCCCAGGCGGCCCCTCTGGAGTCCCCGATGACCCCGAGTGACCCCAGGTGGCCCCTCTGGAGTCCCTGGATGACCCCAAATTACCCCAGGTGGCCCCTCTGGAGTCCCCAATGACCCCGAATGGCCAGGTGGGGACAGGCGTGTGCCCTCCGTGAGGCAGGGTCAGTCCCCGGGGCCGGGACTGAGTGTAACCACGGTGCTTGGTGGTTGTTTCCAGGTTTCTCAAGGGAGGGAGACAATGACCAAGAGGAAGAAGCTGCGGACCTCAGGTACCCAGACATTCAGGTGGACCCTGGTCATTGTGCCTCTGCTTGCAGGGCAGACCCGTCCTGGCAGAAGGGCTGGGTGACCATACTAGGTTCTTTTAGAGAAAAGCAGTGCCCTAATATGCGCCGCTGAGGAAAGTCTAAATTACGGAGACGTGCACACAGGGAAAAGTGAAAGCTTCGTGGAGCTTCCTCCAGCCCCGGGGGGTCTCACAGCTGGTGGGGGGGTGCGGGGTGCAGGCTTCGGGGTGTGGTGCCCCTCGCTGAGGGCCCATTCGAAGACGACCTCCGAGTAGGGCTGGATGGGCTGCAAGGCCACCTGGTGTGTGGCTAAGTGCTTCACTTTTGAACTGAAACCGGGCTTCATCCCAGCTCTCCTGCTCTCTGCGTGCCACAGATGGCTTGCTCTGGGTCTCAGTTTCCCCCGTCTGTAAATACGGGGTAATAAGAGCACCTACCCTTTCCTTCAGTGATTCTCAGCCTGGTGGGGGAGGAATTCGGCAGCGTCTAGAGACGTATTTGGTTTGCACAGTTGGCGTGGGGGGTGGCACTGTGCTTTAATGGGTCAGGGCTGTGCTGCTCGAAATCCTACTGCACACAGGACGGCCCCGTCTCCCACGACACGGCATGATCCAGCCCCAAGTGCCCTCGGTGCCGAGGTTGAGAACCGGGCCCCCGAGCTCACGTGTGGGCTCGTGTTTGTGAAGTCCTGAGAACAGACCCCATGGGGGACACCCACGTGTGCTGCTGTCACAATTGCCTTTCCAGGCTTTTACAAAAACTTTTCATTTTGGAATAATTTGGGGTTTACAGACAAGTTGCAAAAAATAGTTGAGTTCTGTCTCTCCTTCCCCCATTCCCCCAAAGCTGAGGTCTGGCCCAGGAGAGCAATCAGCTGTATGGGATGGCGTCCAAGGCCAGGAAGCAACCCTCAGCACACTGCCATGGTGGAGCCTCCTCTGCGTGTGCACGATCTGTGTTTTTATCAGGAAATCGCATCCTTGCACGTCCTGTGCTGCACCCTCCGTTCCCACTTCCTGGTGGATCAGATTTCCCTCACTTGTCAACATACGTATAGAATTTCCTCCTTCCAAAAGAAAACACCTAACATTACATGGCATGGTTCCATTTCCTTATTAGCATCTAAGATAACCTCAGCTTCTCGAAAGTTTAGAGATGACTTCCTTACTGCATGCTTAGGGCACTTAGTGAGTAGCACTCCTTTTTTTTCCCAAGATGTGGGATAGAAAATAAATTACCCACGGAGGGAAAATATTTTGTGCAGAGATGAGCAGCAGGCTGCTTGGAGGCACAGGAGTTTCTCTGACCTCAGAGGGGGAAGCTGGGGACAGCCAGGCCCACCCACAGCAGGTCATCAGGGCCTCTCTTGGCAGGGACCCCCTGGCTCAGGGGCCCCCCGGGCTGGCCCGAGACAGCAGTTTCTGTGTGTCCTGGCGGGGGTGGGGAGAGAGGAAGATGATTCTGGCAGGTGGTGAAAGAGGCGTCTTTGGCCTTTGCTATGGAACACAAGGGTCGGCCTTCATTTCTCTTAAATGAGTCCTGTGGGGACAGATCACAGGAAGGAAATGGGAAGCCCTTCACTTCTGTTGATGTTGGTGCTTTTTATCTGGCACACGTGTTCATTGGATGAGCAAAGCGAGCTAGCGTTGGGGCATCTTAGGAAACCCAGTAAACAAAGCTGCTCTGGTTTGCCTTTTTTGGCAAACCACAAGGTGGGAGGGTGTTTGTGTACAAAACAAACGTTCGTGGGAGCCTCGCTCGGGGCCAGCACGATCATGAGATCGGGGGGCAGCAGACTCGGCTCCTGCCCCCAGCCCCCTCAAGGTCTCGTGGGGGAGAGAGAACAAGGCTGCTCGCGGAGAGAGCTGCTCACGTACGCTGCGGCGGAGTGAAGTTCTGTGTGGCGCTCACGAGCCGTATCGCTGCGACTAGAGGAGATTATGGGAAGGGCGCTGTGTGCAGCCTGGTGGAGTGCCACAGCCAAGGCAGCGCTGAGGAGGTCCCTGGCACTCGGTGTAGGAGGAGGGGCCCTTCGATGAGTTCACTTCAAAGTGTGTAAGGGCTGAGGTTGGAAGGGGTCTACCTGCTGAACCCCAGGAGGGGCAGGCCTTGGTCTGACTTGTCTTTTTGTATTGAGAAGCACAGTACACAGTAGGTGCTCAATAAATGCTCAGGTACACTTGAGTGTGCAGGCTCGAGTTGGACTGCCTGGGTCCCGTTCCAGACTCCTTGGCCTCCGCGTGCCTTGGCTTTCTGATCTATAAAATCAGCGCGACAGTAGGACCCTCCCTCGGAGTTTTATCCCAGCACAGCCGGGTTCTCGGGACCCTGTCTGGCATGGGACTCGGCGTTTGTTTATTGAATCGGTGACTATGTTGGGTTGAACGCGGGCAGATCTGACAAGCCAGGCACCGTGGGCAGGTTCTGTGTAAGGCGGTTTCCTTCATTCAACAAACAGGTGTTAATAAGCGCCTTTAGGCTCTAAATTGCTCTCGGTGATGGGGAAGGTAGCGCAGACATGCAAGGGACCAGGAGGTGCCTGAGACATCGCCTCCATGGCACTCTGCCTCTGGGGTCCCAGTTCTCCCAGGGTGGATGCTCTGCGGATATCACGGAAAACTAGAGGGTCCATAGCTCAGTCTCATCTGCGTCTCCCGGGAGAGATGGGCTAGATGCTCCTCTGGGAGCCTGGAACCTGCAGACGAGGCCCCTCCCCATGTGCAGCAGGTCGTAGTGGGAGATCCAGAAAATGACCCAGGACACGGGGTGCTCGCAGGAAAGCTGTGAAGTGAAGAGAAGAGAGCATGGGCCTGCATGGGGGTGCTCTCGAGAGGAGTCAGGGTGGCCCCTCTGCAGGGATGTTTGGCTGAGACCTGCAGGAGCCAGCACACGCCTCCCGCCACTTCCCCAGAGAGAACGTCGCTGGGCCAGGGTATCTCACATGGCTGGGAGCCAGGCCAGGCCACCTTGGGGGTCAGCCTCAGCTGTGGCCAGGCCGCAGGTAAATGGCCTCGTAAGCTCCCACGTACCACCTCCTGGACGAGGTTCCAGCCCGAGCTGGCTCTCCAGGCGAGCGTTGGAGCAGGGGTCCTGCCGCGTTGGGTTGTCAGCCGTGGTACCTCACCCGTTCATCCCCCTCTGTCTCTAAGCAGGAGGAGAAGGAATCCATACTCCGAGACCCCCAAAGAACCCGAGGCTAGGAGACTCTGCCGGGGCCCCCCGGAGTTCCCAGGTGGGCCACGTGCCTCACCCTGAAGAGTTGGAAGGCAGCCCTGGACGGGCTCCCTCTGCAGAGCAGAGCCGGGAGGAACCAGAACAGTCGGCCTCCAGGTAGGTGGCTCAGAACTTTCCAGCAACCCCACGGACAGCACAGCACAGCAGCCAGTAGATAGGATGCGAAGGGGAGGGACCGCCATGGCTCGTCCCTTGCTGTGCCTCCCTTGGGGCTCAGGGCCCTTGCACTGTGCTTCTCGCTGCTTTCTTCCTGGGGCTCTCTTCTCTGGTGAGAAAGCTTGATATTTTAACCACAGGCTAGGAAAACCTTCCATCTTCCAAGGTCACTTAGTTACAGAATGCAACTCTGTGTCCTGTCTGCTGGTCAAATCCGTATTTATCCCGCATTCCTTCTTAATCAAGAAGGGCCTGAGGGAGGTGTGGGTCTGTGAAACCAGAACCGGTAGAGAGAAAGAGCGATGACTGTGGGCCAGGCAGCGAGCTAACGACAAGCCCTTCACACAGCAGCTCACTTGATCCGTGGCTGTGAAGTCAGTTCTTATGCCCATTGACTGGTAAGGATCCTGAGGCTTCGAGAGCAGGTGACTTGCCAAGGCCACTGAGCTGGCGCAAGGCTGTGTCTGAGCTGGCAGTGTCTGGCTCCTGTGCTCTTAACCAGTGTGGTTTCCCGGTTCCCTCATTTTTTCAGGAAATATGTCAGTAAGCACGGTGGGAAAAAAGAAAGACCTGGAGAGCAGTTTGGTCTGCCGACGGGGTTAAGCCACGTGTATCTCTAGGGGACTAGGAAGGGTGAGCGGGACTTGGGAGAAGAGCGGCCCCTGCCAGCGTCACGGCTGGGGCTACAGATTTTCTGAGTAAAGCTGAGGCATGTCGTCCAGCTGACAGAACTGTTTTCTTTGGGAGTGGGTGCATGTCTGATCTCAGATCATTGCAGTCTCAGGACTGAGGATGGCCCTGCAGTGTGTGTGATGTGACGAGAGGGCCATGTGTCACATCTGAGCCATTCTCCAAACAGACATGACAGGGTTGCTGTGCCCCTGGAGACGCCCACAGGGCCGGTGTGATCTCGGCCACAGCCCACCTAGTCCACAAGAAGAGTCAGACTCCACTGGAATGGGTTCCCACCCTCTTTTGTTCTGTTGTTTTGTTTTTTTCTTGAGGAAGATTAGCCCTGAGCTAACATCTGCTGCCAATCCTCCTCTTTTTTGCTGAGGAAGACTGGCCCTGAGCTAACATTCGTGCCCATCTTCCTCTACTTTATATGTGGGATGCCTGCCACAGCATGGCTTGACAAGCGGTGCCATGTCCGCACCTGGGATCTGAACTGGCGAGCCCCGGGCTGCCGAGAAGCGGAACGTGTGAACTTAACCGCTGCGCCACCGGGCTGGGCCCTGTTGTTTTTTAAACACTGTATTAAGAAGGATCACGTGCACAGAAATATAACAGAAAAAAAACAACATAAAGCAAACCAGCTTAACAAATGCATGTTGAGAAATGAAATTTTCCAGGAGCCGCCCAAACAACCTGTCGCAATTAGAAATTGTGGAGCAGACTGTCGCTCTCAGGATCTAAACTGATCTGTCTCTGGAACCCGCCCTGGCACAGCTCGAGCCCATCGGCGCGTCTTCACGCTTCTTCCTTCTCCACTTCCAAAGTTGAAATCATGAAAGTTTCAGTTCCAGATTTTGATCTTTTTTTACAATATACACATCCACATTTATTTAGATATAGCCATAAGTCTCACCAGTTGGGTTTTTTTTAAAGAGCCGTTTATTTTTTTAGAGCAGTTTTACGTTTACAATAAAATTGAGAGGAAGGTACAAGATTTCCTGTATCCCCCTGTGCCCCACACATGCTCGGCCTCCACTGTCATCCTCACTCACCAGAATGACACGTTTGTTACCAAGGATGAACCCACACGGACACATCCTGATCCCGCAGAGGCCGGAGCTGACGTGAGGGCTCCCCCTTGGTGGTGTCCGTTCTGTGGGTTTGCACAAATGTGTAATGATGCGTGTCCACCGTTATAACACCATCCGGAGTATTTCACGCGCTCAGAGTCCTCGCCCGTTTGTCTCTCCCTTCCCACCCCTGCACCCGCTCATCTTCACACCATCCCCATAGTTTTGCCTTTTCCAGAATGTCGCCTAGTAGTGGCCTACAGTGCGTCGCCTTCTCCGCTTGGCTTCTTTCACGTAGGAACGTGCGTTTCGCTTCCTCCATCTTCCTTCATGGCTCGAGCACCCATTCCTTTTCCTCGCTGAATCCTGTCCTACTGCCGGGGTGGACCACAGTTTATTGATCCATTCCCCTGCTGAAGGACGTCTTAGTGGCTTCCACGTTTTGGCAGGTGTGAATGCAGCCATTCTTTTTTTTTTTTTAAAGATTGGCACCTGAGCTAACAACTGTTGCCAATCTTCTTTTTTTTCTTTTTTCTGCTTTTTCTCCCCAAAGTCCCCCAGTACATAGTTGTATATTCCAGTTGTGGGTCCTTCTAGGTGTGCCATGTGGGATGCTGCCTCAACGTGGCCCAGTGAGCAGTGCCATGTCCTTGCCCAGGATCCAAACCAGGGAAACCCTGGGACGCCGTAGCGGAGTGTGCAAACTTAACCACTTGGCCAAGAGGCCAGCCCCAGCTGTTCGTTAGACACCATGTTTCTCGTATCCGCGGCTTCCCTCTAGCCTTTGCAGCGTTGGGGGTTGGAGCGTCAGTCCAGATGACTGTCCTCTTCCTCCCGCTGGAGCGCTCCTGGGTGATGAGGACGGAAGTGCTGCCAGGGCGGCAGTGCAGCCCTGGATGTGGGCCCCCGCACCCTTCTTGGGGGCCAGCATTGTGGGGGCTGCACCCTCCCCACCCCCTCGGCAGGGGCTCCAGGCTCCCCTAGAGGGGCCTCTGTCACAACTCTGTCTTTGGATTCCTTCTCTGTCTGTCTTTGAGGCGCAGGATTCAGAACCTCCTCCGTTTTGTCTTTCTCCACCAGCTCCCCTGAGGAGGAGGCTGGAGCTCCCTCCAGGCTCCTGGGGCAACCCGACGAGGAGCCAGCTCCCTTTCCCCCTTCCCAGGTGAGCCTACTCGTAGTTGTGTTTGCACAGAAGAGCTTCCTCCCGAAGCCGGAGTTCTTGTCCCTGTTCAGGGTCAACAGCTGCTCAGGGCAGGGGACCGTGAGTGTGCGCGGGGCTGTCGGGCAGGGGCCCAGCTTTCATGTCTGGCTCTCTGGGGCTCTCACTCCTCCCTTGTCCTTATTGCTGCTTTGTTCTTGTTTCTGGTTCACAGAACTCAGTTGGGAGGTTCGTCCCTCAGTTTGCAAAGCCCAGGAGGACAGTTAGGAGACAAGCCGCCATGAGGGAAGAGGACCTTGGTAGCAGGGCCTGTGGCTCGGTAAGGCCTTACGATGGGCCAGGAGGAGCCCGTGGGTGCATGGCCTCTCGGCCCCGGCTTGGCAGTGGAGCTTGGCCTGCAAGAAGCGCTCGGGACAGCTGGGCCTGCAGAAGGGCCAAGGCCAGAGCCCCTGCCTGGGCCGCGCGAGAGCAGGGAGACTCAGGAAGGCCGCCCGCCTGCCAGCCCTGGGCCCCCAGCCCTGCTGTGTGAGTCGGCGGTGGGGGCCGTACAGCATGCTCTTGTCCTGTCCACCGTGAGCTCAGGGGGTCGCACACGCCCCTAAAAACGTGAGTGGTGGGCATTCCCAGCAGCTGTGTTTGGAATCACCCCAAACTGGGGACAGCCCAGATATCCCTGAGCAGGTGACCAGTAGAACAAACCGTGGTCCATGCCCGCCATGGAGCCCAACGCAGCAGCAGATAAGGGACAAACTGGTGAGGCACGCAGCCGCTGGGGCGCATCTGCAGGGCTTTGCTAGGGGTGAGAAAAGCCAGTCCCAGAAGGTTACAGACTGCAGGGTTCCGTTCATGGGACGTTACTGAAATGGCACAGTTATCGAGACGGGGGGTGACTCGTGGCCGCCAGGTGTGGAGCCAGCAGTGAGGGCGAGCGTGGCTGCGAAGGGCAGCACTGGGGTCCTCGGGGCGAGCGTCCCAGGATTTCAGCTGTTGTGGCAGACACACAGCCTCCGCTGGTGAGAGAAGTGTACAGAGTTAGTGCCACACGTGAGCGAGTCCAAGTCCGCCCGGAGAGCCAAAGAAGGCCGGTGACTTTGATGTCAGCATCCTGGTCGTGGTGTTGTACGCGAGTTATGAAGATGTTGCCAGTGGGGACGTGGGTGAAGGGCCCAGGGCATCTTTCCCCGTGATTCCTTCCAGCTGCAT
The DNA here is from genome assembly GCF_041296235.1 of Equus asinus. NCBI lineage: Eukaryota > Metazoa > Chordata > Mammalia > Perissodactyla > Equidae > Equus > Equus asinus. Next base: position 27,003,032 of record NC_091809.1, on the reverse strand, counting down.
GTGAATCTACGATGCGTTCACAAAACGTTTAGGAAAAGGGGGCAGTGTCTTCTCCGTTGAGGCAGGACAGGCAGTGTGTGACTCGCAGGCTGGTCGCCAGTGGCTTCACTGAGGCGCGTTGACCCGCTGTGACCTTCGCTGGCCAGACACTTGCTGTGTAGACCTCCTCCTGGAGAGGGTGGCCCTGCTGGGTGTAGAGAGCTAACTGGAGGAGGCGTCCCACTAGTGCTGACAACTGTCCCAGAGAAGCGAGGGAGCCGCGCTGTCTGGAGGGCACCCTCGCGCGTGGTCCCCAGTCGCTGCGTGCTGAGTTGATGGTTCACAGTCCGCTTTGAAGGGAGGGCTGACGGTGTGGGCGTGAGAGGCCGGGAGGCGCAGGTGGACTCCAGGGTTTACGGCGCGAATAGCTTGAAGTATGGAGTTGCCGTTCACTGAGGTAGGGAGCGCAGGAGCTGGTGCTGGCCGCGTAAGGTTGGAGATGACAAGGAGACGCTGGGTGGAAATGTCAGGTGCACGTGCCTAGAGTCAGAGAGATCTGGCTGCAGTGAGTTCCAAGTGGGGAGGTCTGCGCCCCTGGAAGGATCGAGGTGCCATCTGCCTAAGGGATGGCATTCAATCTGCGTCCCAGCCAGAATCCTCCTCTCCCCCAGCCTGCTCCCGTCACCCCCACCTCCATCAGGGGCATTTCATTCCCCCCTACTCCCTCTCTCTCTTAACTTTGCATCTTGAAATAGAGACTCATAGAAAGTTACAAAACAGTATGGACCCGAGGGTCCATCGCTGGATGCCTGGGTAAACACAACGTGGTCCATCCACGCAGGAATATTACTCAGCCTTAAAAAGGAATATTACTCAGCCTAAAAAGGTATTGCAACATGGACGAGCCTGGAGGACATCACGTTCAGTGAAATGAGCCTGTCACAAAAGGACAGATACTGTATGATTCCACTTGTGTGAGGCCCCCAGAGGACTCAAATTCGTAGAGACAGAAAGTAGGATGGAGGTTGGTGGGGAGTGGTTGGTCCACAGGGCCAGAGTTTCAGTTGTACAAGATGAAAAAGATCTGGAGAAGGGATGATGGTGACGGCTGCACACCTGTGTGGATGTACTTTATGCTACTGAGCTGGACACTTAAAAATGGTCAAGATGCTGAATTTTATGTTACGTGTATTTACCACAATTAAAAACAGAGCAGCACAGAGAGCTCCCTGCGTGCCCTCCTCCGGCTCCCCCAGCGGTGACAACTTGTGTAACTGTAGCCCATCGTCATCACCGGGCAGTTGACATTGCTGGATCCACAGGCCTCCTTGATGTTTACATGCTTGATCCTCCCAGCGGCCTCCACGTGCCTGGGGCTGGCGGGGAGAAGGAGCTGATGGAAGGAGGGATCCCTGTGCTTCCGGTTCCCCCAGCCCTGGCTCTAACCACTCGGCGCTGGTGCTGAACCCGTTTGGGGGCACTGTCGTCCACGCAGCATCTGATTCTTTGTAGAAGGGCCGTAATGACTAGAAAAATCTTCAGAGCGGTTGCTTATGGAAGGCCCAAAGCTGAGTCTTTTTCTCTCCACAGGAAACACTGCCAGAGCCCAGTGCCCAGGAGGCAGACAGCCAGCCGCGGGAGGAGGCCCCGGGGCTTTCGAGCTGTGCGGCTGGGGAGCTGGGAGACCAGACCCAGGCAGACAGCGCCTGCCCTGAGCACAGCAGCCAAAGCGCCGTGGAGCCTGTGCCCCGCAGTGGGGATCCTCAGCCCTCAGCTTCCACCGATGCCTGTGCAGAATGGGGGACAGTGGTCTCGGCCTCAGAGAGGGCCAGCCAGGGCCACCTGTGGGAGCAAAGGGCCAGCGCACCAGATGGTGGAAGCACGGAGCCGAGTGGGGTTCTGGGCGAGCACGGCCAGAAAGGGCACCTGCCGAGCACTGATGCTGAAGAGAAGGAGCCAGACCCAGGCGCCCCCCAGGAGGGAGGTGCCCCAGGGGAAGCAGGGGCTGACTTGCCTGAGGGGCACCAGGAAGAAGGAGGTGGCGTCCTTGGCCCGGCCCCTCGGGGCCTCCTTGACCCTGTGCAGACCCCCAGTGGGGCTGGTGGGGAAACAGAGCAGAGCTGCGGCAGCCCAGGGCCCTCCTCCCTCGGGACCGTTGTCATCACAGCCATGAACACAGACCCCGCTGAGCCAGAGCAGAGGGCACCAGAGGTGGCCGAGCCGGGTGGGGCACCTGCCTCTCCAGGCAGGAAGGCCCCCAAAGGAGGCCACGGTGGGGCCCTGCTCAGAGGCACACCTGTCACCCAGGAGACCACGCGAGGCAGAGGGGAGGCAGGGCATGAAGATGAGCCCCCTGGTGACATCCCGGGGGTCCCTGCTGCCGGCCTGCCTCTGGCTCAGGGGACCCAAGCGCCCACAGTAGGTGCTGGAGAGTCCAGTCCCCTAGTCCAAGAAGCGGGCCCGGGTGTCGATCAGACCCTGGGGCCGGGCCCGGATGGAGAGGGGCTGGGAGGTGTGTGTGCACCGCTGGTGCTGTGGCAGCCCGAGTCAGGCAGATGGAGCCGCAAACAAGACCTGGGGGCGTCCACACCACCAGCGCACAGAGGAGCCGTGGGTGGCCCGACTCAGGAGATGGGGGTCAGTCAGGGCAGCCCAGACGGCCCCAGAGACCCCACAGGCCAGCCTGAGGACCCTCCTGACTCTGCAGACCAGTTCTGGGGAGGGTCCCTGGCCGTGGACCTCGACTTCCTGCCCGACAGCCAGATGCGGGCCGCCCTGGAAGGCCCTGACTTTGAAGCCCCACCTGCACAGGTAAGAGCTTCCTGTCCCCAGGCAGCCACCAAGCGGTCTTGAGTCCTCCCCCAAACCGCCCAGAGGTCGGGGAGATGGGCACACGGCGATCTGATTAGACACAGACGGGTCTGGTGGTCCGAGTCACAGCTTCGGTGGGTGTGGACACAGTGATTTTCCAGAAAAGGCAGACCAGCCTTTTTGTGCGGGCCTGTCCGCGGGGCGCTGAGGGGCCGGGGCAGTGACCCCCATGGGCTTCGTCAGTGCCCGGCCTGGCCCGGCCACGGTTCCCCGGGGTCTGTGGAGGGCACCAGACCGAAAGGGGCAACCGCGGAAGCCAGTGACCTCAGAGCTGGGCCGGGGGGAGGGGACTTTGCTCCGTAACTGGAAAGAGCCTTCGCCCGTCTTGAGGGTCACTTGCCCGATACAGTTCTTTCTCAGACGTGCGTGTGGCATGTAGTTTTCCTGCTGGAATCTGTAGGGCCTTGGCTTGGCTTCCTCCAGGGGTCTGCCCACCTGACGGGCAGTGGGAGAGCGGCCGCCTGGGCCTCCCCTCCCCGCCGTGGGCGTTCCCCTGTCGGGGGCAGGTGGCAGCCCCGCCCCGGCCCGCCCCCGGGGAAGCACCATGTCCCTGCGCTGGTGCACGAAGCCTGGGCTGAGTGTGTGCGGCTGTACGCCCCGGCCCAGGAGGGAGGCTGCCGTTCCCTCTGCACACACTGGGTGTGGCTCCGAGGCGAGGCCACAGGAGGACGGGCACCTGCCTAAGGGGAAGAGAGGGAGGGGAGGCGGCTGCATCTGCGCCCGGGTTGGCCCGGCCCGTGGAGCCCAGCTCCGTCAGAAACATTGACCTCTGTTTCTCCAGGGGAGACAGAGGGGCGCAACAGGGACCCCGCTGAGATGTGTTAGAGGATTTGTTCAGTACACGTTCATGGGGAACCTGTTCTCTGCCTAGCGGGTCCCTGTCCCCGTGAGGCGGTGGCTCTCCCAGAGGGCATTTTGTGCCCCTCACCACAGGTCTGGGATGGGCACCGCTGGCATTTCATAGTGGGCACCTCGTCCTGTGAGACGTGCAGACCCCTCGCTGGGGGAGAAGAGACGTCTGTCCCCCGGTTCCTGGCCTCTGGGGCAGCGGCTGAGAAGGCTGGGAGGGTGCTGGGACCCCAGGTGGTGGCCAGCAGGCAGAGCAGCAAGGCCTGTAGACCCCAAGGAACGTGCGGGGTGGGGCTGGGCAGTGGCCGGCATTAGACCTGCCAGGCCGGCCAGGAGGCACTGCTCTGACCCAGCCGCCAACGCTAGGCGCGTTTTGTTTTGACACTGGGCGTTCCTGAACAAGTCGGGGCGACCCGGGCGCGGCAGGTTCCCATGGGAAGGTTCCAGAGGGCCCTGGCTGGAAGGCTGTGTGGGCGGGGACTCGGGAAGAGAGCGCAGGTGGATGGAGCGCCGAGGCCTTCCACCTGTAGGCCCTGGACCCCGCCCCACCGTGACACCACGGGAGCCCCGCTGCAGAGGGGCCACCCGGGGACATGCGAGGTTACCAAGTGGTGACAGGCCTGTCTCAGACCCAGGCCCCTCACGGGGAGTCCCAGTGGCTCCCCTAGGACGGGACACTGCCCCAGGGCCACTGGAACCCTCGGGGGCAACCGTGCCTGCTGGGAGGGAGGACGTCGCTCAGGCCGAGGAGGGTGCAGTGACTTGGGTGGGCGTGTGGCGGGGACGGCAGTTAGAGTCCCAGAGTCGCGGCGTGGAGCGGCCAGATGCGTGGGGACACTGTTGTCTTCAGGGGCTTCCCAGCCACGTGCCTGCCGGATCTTTCTCTGGGGAGGCTGTCCTGTGCCCTGTGGGGGCCTGGGCACACCCCTGGCCCCTGTTCACCAATGCCAGTAGCACCCCCTGCCCAGTTGTTTCACCCAAGACTGTCTCCAGACGTTGTGAAGCGTCCCCTGGGCAGAGTGGTCCCCGGTGAGCCCCACAGTTCTCCGTGTCTGGTCCTGTGGGTTCAGGGGCCCTTGGCAGGTGGAACTCAGTCCTTCACCCCATCTCCACCCCTCAGAGGAAAGGGGCTCTGCTCTGGAAGGACGTCCCTAGGACAGGCCCCTCCCCCAGGACACTGGTCCCCTCAGAAGAGGCCCCACAGCCCTGGGCGGCCCCCTGCCCAGCCTCTGCGCCTCTTTTCCAAGGGACGCCTGTCACCTCGGTGGTTGGGCTTGACGTTTCCCTCGGAAACCAGACCGCCCCAGCATTTGGACACGAGCCCCTCAGGGCTGTCTGGCCCTCTCTCGTGTGAATTAGGAGTTTCCCCCCGCAATCGAGCTGCAAAATCTTTTCCTGACGTGAAACACGTGGCTTGTTTGTCCGACTTCCTCCCCTTGATGCCAGATGCTCACCGGATGCCGCAGGCACTACCACTCGGGGTCTTCTCTGTGCCCTTCTGGGTACCGTGGGCAGAGCGCGTGCCCACCTGTCACAGGCAGAGTGTGTGCACAGAGCCACCCACCTGCACGGGTCAGCCTATCAGAAGGCGCAGGCCCGGCGGGGACTCAGGGCGGGCTCAGCGTTGCCCTGTTCTGCCCACTTTCGGGGAGCTGGTCACCCCGGGTCCCTCCCCCACAGCTCTTCTCCCCTGCGGGAGCCCGGCTTGGCGCTCCTGGTGTGGCCGAGGGGAAGCAGGGCGCCGCCTGTCCTTTGCGACTCTTCCTTCCCCGTGCAGGGCTCGCTCAGCTGGGCCTTCACACGTGTGCTCTCTCTTTCCAGTTGTTTCCTGTGGGGAGTGGGCTGGCCCCTTGCTGGCCGGGCCCAGGCCCACGTGCTGACGGGGGCCCCCTCACTGGGGCGCAGCTGAGGTGAGCAGGCTGGGAGATGTCGCTGCCCTCCTAGCCCCGAGCCCCTGCAGCCCCGAGCCCCGGCCCTGCGGGCTCCCAGTGTGTCCCCTGCTCCCTGCAAGTGGGGACCTGGTGACCAGTGGTCTGCACCCAAACCAGTGTCTCTCCCCTGGGCCCCCCCACCGCCCTGTTCTGTAGGTGGTTTAGATGCACGTACATGAGTCTTTTGAAGAGAGGGTCCAGAGTCCAGAGCCTTCCCTGATCTCTACAGAGGAGGAGGGGACCCAGATGGCTAGGAGCCGCTGGCCGAGAAGACCTTGGGGCCAGTCCCAGCTCTGGCACCCAGCGGGCCCTCCAGGGTCTCCGCCTGTCCTGTCTGCTCACTTCCCGCCTGGCTCCGCGCCCCCAGCGGCCTCCTCTCTCCCTCGTGCAGGCCACCGGGTGCATCGCCTCCTCCTGTGTCCTTTCCCTCAGCCCCGCCCCGCCAGCACCAGGCCCTCCTCTCCTCTTACTGCGCACTTGAACCCGCTGCTCTGCAGAGGCCACGACTCATGGATTATTTATGGCCCAGGTTCTCTTTCCGCCTGGCCGGTATGGAGGAGGACTGGGCGTGCATCCTTGGCTGAGGTTGTCCCCTCCTCCTCCTCCTCGAGGTAGAGAGTGGCCGTGTGCCCACCTCTTGCCCTTGCACACACGTCTGTGACTAGCACCTGTTGTACACTTGCTGACACACACCCCGTGCGTAGGCCAGAGGCAATTTAGTCAAGGTGGCCTCGTTGTCATTTGAGCAAAGAGGAAGACCCCATGGCCTCCCTGGGCCGTGCGACTCCACATGGACGGGTACTGGGGTTTGGTGGCCTGTGGCTGAATGAGACACTCAGGAGGCTAAGGCCCAGCCAGCCAGCTGTCTCAGGGTGACGCCGACAGGTGGAGCAGAACTGGAGTTTCTATAGTGACAGCCGGGGGGGTCACTGCCGAGCCCACAGTGGGAGGCCGTGGGGAGAGCTGTTGACCCGAGGCCAGGAGGGCGACCCTCTGCCCGTGTCCACAGGCTGGACATGCTGGCTTCAGTGGGCGCCGCGGCCCATCCGCCCCTGTGGATATGAAGCTGCTGCTCTGGGCTCTGGGGAGGTGGTGGGCCAGGTGTGGGTGGTGAGAGACAGACAAGCAAGTCAGACAGATGGCGGAGCGTGGGAGAGGAAAGAGCGGGAAAGGGTTAAAATGTTACCCGTGGTGATCGGGGAAGGTCCCCTTCCCCCAGGAGGAGGCATTAGGGAAGGAACATTCCAGAGCCTAAGAGGTACTCTGGGAACGTGGCTGGATGGGCAGGAAGGGGAACAAGAGGGGGGTCTGGAGGTGCTGCAGAGGGTGTGCGGCCTCCGGGAGGGCTCCCCTGTTCTCAGCCCCCATGCGGCATGGGGACAGGCCGTAGGGGCCAGGAGCCAGGGCCGGGAACCCGGCGGCTATGGGGAGAAGAGGCCGGATCCGGGGTGTGCCTCTGGAGTAGAGCTGGCTGGGAGGGCCTGGTGTAACGTCTGGAAGAGAAGACCGCTTGGGGCCCAGCGGAAGCCCCAGACTGGAGCTGGCCGAGCGTCCACGGAGTCAGGCTGTTCGTCTTCCTCCTCTCCCGCCAGGGCCCTCTGCGGGGTCAAGGCCTGTGAAGCTGCCAGGATGGAGGATGCAACAGACACGGTGCGCGGCCTTATCCTTGAGCTCTCCAACCTGAAGTAAGGGTGGGGCCTGGGGCGGGGGGGAGGCCAGCGGGCAGGCCAGGCGGGCCGGGGCCCCAGCGAGGGGCTCTGTAAGCACGCAGCTCCTGGGCCGTGGCCCACGGGGCTCTGAGCACTGCGGCAGGCGGTCTGCCCTGGACAGGGGGTTCTGGTTGGCGTGCGTGCGTGCGTGTGTGTGTGTGCCTGGGAGAGGGCGTGAGCATGTGCCGCGGCAGAGGTGGGCCTCACACCTCCTGCCTGTGTGTCCCCACAGCCGGCTGGTCATGAGCACCCACCGGGACTTGGAAGCCATCAGGCGCCTGCCCTCGCGGAGGGCGAGGCCGGCCAGGAAAGGCCCAGCGCCGTGCACGGCCAAGGCGGCGGGCGGCCTCCACCGTGGGGAGCAGTCCTGGAGAGATGTGTAGGCCGCGGTGTGCGTGTGCGGACCCCTCGCCACCGCACGGCCGGCCCCAGAGGGCCTGTGGGTCTTGCCAAACAGCTGGAAGCCGCCTCTCCCCAGACCCCTGGAGGCCCACACGCCTGCGCCCTCTGGCGTTTGCTGCCCTCCAGGATGCCCCAGGGGCCCAGGAACTGGCCTTCCACCAACCCGGAAGCCAGGGTCCCTGGGGAGACACAGGCGGCAGCTGAAGGCAGGGAGCTGCTCCTCCCGCCCCGGCCCGAGGTGGCAGCAGGCAGCCGGGGCCCCAGGAAGTCACCTGGTTATCTGGGTTTGCAAATTTCACTCCTTGGCGGAGGTCACGAGAGGTTCAGAATTTGTTTTGTCCCTGAGGAGAAGAGGGCTCCCTTTGTTGGTTGTGTCTCCTCTTTGCCCCATTTCCATTTTATGTCTTCTTTCCCGAGGCCCGTTAATAAACACCACCCTGCTGTCTGGGGCTCTGCACTTCCTCCACATTCGCCCACAAACGCCCCCCCTTCACTCCCCTTCCTTCTGGGAAGGCGGGTGGGGCTCTGCTAGGACACAGGTCAGGGGTCCCCCAAGTTACCAAGTCTGTTGGCTTCACAAGGAGCAGGTGGCTGTGTGTGGGCATGCTCATGTACACATGTGTGTATGCACTCGTGCAACACACTCACCGGTATCTGGAGCAGCAGCCCACTGAGCCCACTGAGACGTCGGGCCACCGGTCCAGCTGAAGAGCTGCTGCCCCGAGGCCCCCGCCCTTGAGGAGGCAGTCCCAGGGTGGTGGCTGCAGGGTGTCAGGGCGGCTCGCACCCTCATCCCACACAGGCCTTGCCACAGCCCGATGACGTCATTGCAAGCTGCCCCAGGTGCTGTTGTCAACCCAGTTTACAAAAAATGACACTTCTGTGAAATGGGTCACCGCACGGAGGACCAAACCAGACTCACGGCTGTAGTGGTCGCTCTGCCTGTGGCTCAGCTCTTGGGCTCCCAGCCCAACAAGGCCGCCACTGCCTTCTTACACCCTGGGAGACCCCCCACTCAGGTGGGAAGCATGGCGGGTCGGGGTCAGCCCCCTCCTGGCTGGAGGTGCAGCTCTGTCTTTGAACCCACCAGGATGCGCCCCAGCGGCTCAGGCTGAGACAGTTAGCAGATGCAGTGGAGGGGCTGGCGTGTTGTGTCCCCCAACCCAGTTCGAAGACCCTTGGGGCCACTAAGGAGCCCTCCTGTCTACGTTCCCTCCTGCCCCACTCCCCTCCAAGCCTGGGGGGCAGGCTGTCTTCATAAGGAGGCTCCTGTCCCCAGCTCTGCTCCCATGTGGCCCCAGGTCCCAGTTCACATGGAAAAGCCAAGGGCAGAGTGGACCCGCCCTGAACCCAGGAGAGGCCATGGGGGCTGGGGTGGCTGCCTGCCACCTGCTGCCCCTTAGAGGCCATGGGCACAAGGTGGGGTGCAGGAGACAGCCCCCAGGAGAGCCGATGGTGTCCCTGGGTGAGGGTGGGTCTCCGTCTCCCCCCACGCTGGCCCCCGCAGACCCGGATGGCCTCCAGCGCCCTGCCCAAGGCCTGGGCTGCCCGCCCCGGGGGCATATTCCCCTTCATGGCCCCGGCCCCGCCCCCCAAGGGGCCTTCCCTTGCCCTGAGGGGCCTGTGACTCCGTACCCGCTTCCGTGGTGACCTGACACTCCCTGGAGGCCGCCTAGTGAGGACCCTGGATGGCTTGGTCTAATTCTTGCTCGAGTCCCCCCAGTGCGGGGGATTCTGCCCGCTGGACCTGTCTCTATGCGAAGGGTGGGGAAGGGGGCGGATGCCAGCGTCCCAGAGGGGGCCTCGCAGGCAAGCCCGCGGGGACATGTGCTCAGGGCGCCAGGCTGGGGCGACCCTTCGGAGCCCAGCGCCGCCGGTGGGGCCCAGACCCTTCGCTCAGCACAGAGTAGCTCCCCGGGGTGAACCAAACCCAGTGGGCGGGCGGGGAAAGTGGGGGTCGAAGAACGCGGGGGCTGATGCAGCCAGGAGAGGAGGGGTGGCCCCGCCCCCCGAGCTGTTCCCACCACCCCGTCCAAAGACCGGGCCTGGCGACGCGGATGCGCTCATAAGCGTTTATTGGGCTCCCGGAGCTGGGGAGGGCGGGCGGGGGGCCTGAGGACCACCCCCCTCCTTCGGGGGCTCCCCGGGCCGCGCTCCCAGGCCCTCAGGCCGGCGGAGGGGCCGGGCGGGTCCTCACGGAGTGCATCCTCCGGGGATTCCAGCCTCCACCGAGCCTGAGTCCCCGGCCGCAGGGAGGGAGCATCCGCACCCCGCGAGCGCCGGCTCCTAGGCGGAAGTGGAGGGACAGCAGGAAGAGGGCGACGCTCCGGAAGACTTGCCGGCACCTTTGGAACCTGGATGTTCACAGCGCAGGGGGGAGGAGACAAACGTGGAAGAGGCGGCGGTGATTGACGGTCCCGGAGCTCGGCCCGCGGGCGGCTGCGGCTCGGGCGCCACCTGGAGGCCGCTCCGGGCGCGGCGCCCCGACGTCCCCAGACCGGCGCGGCTGGGCGCTCCCGGGGTCCCGGGTTTGTGACCCCCACGGTGACCCGGGGGCCGGCTTCCGGCGGCCTATCTGAGCCAGCAGCGCGGGGCGGGCTCCCCCACCCCATCCTCCACACCCGCGAGGCGAGTCTTTCTGTTTCCTCGGACTTAAAGGAAAAAGGACAATTCTGAGACCATCATCTCTATTCTATCCGCTCAGCTTCCTGCGTCTCCCCGTTGGACCTCATAGAACCCCACAAGGAACACCGTGGTCCTGGAGGCAGGCTCACTCTTAACACGTGCTCACTGCGCAGGTGCGGGCCGGGGATGGGGTTCCCCCACCCAGGCCCCTCCCTCAAGCAGCTCACCGTCTGATGGTGGGGCAGTTCCCACAGGGGCAGCGACAGGGCCCCATCCGACCCCCTCTCCGCTGGCTGACTTTCCTGCAGGCAATCAAAGGTGCTAGAACGGATTTCTCTTTTAAAAACACCCCCGCGAGCTGAGGCCTCTGCATCTGTAACATAACCGCTGCCCTTGAAGGGCCAGCCACTCAGAGCCCCCCTGGTCCGCGGCCTGGCAGCACCGGGGGCTGGTCAGAAATGCAGGTGCTGGGGGGGGGGCCCGGACCTGCAGAGTCGGAATGGGCACTCAGTAGGCTAGACGGGGTGACCGCAGGTGGAGGCCCGCGTAGGGTCAAGAGAGCCAGTTGGGGCCTCGGGGAAGCTCCAACCTCAGCTGCCCTCCCAGATCTGTCCCCACAGTCCAGCCACACTCTGAACGCCAGACCTGGGCCTTCCCCGTCCAGGGCGCCCTGAGCCCCAAGTCCCAGTCCTACAGGCCCGTCCTCTGCCCCAGGTCTCCGGCACCCCCGTCCACACACACTCACGCGCTCCATGCAGACACACTGACCTTCCCCATGTCCCCCCACCAGTCCCAATACCTAGGCTGTGCTTCCAGCGCTCCGCCAGCCTGAGCTGGCCTTCCAGAAGCCACTCCCTCCAGGAAGCCCTGCTGGACCCTTCATCCGGATGGGGTGCTTCCTTTAGACTCCCCCATGCAGCACCGTCACCCTGCATTTTCACTGCCACCCTCTCCCCTACCTGTCCACGGCTGGCCCCGCCCAGCGCTGGGCACAGAAGAGGCACACAAACTATTCGGTAAATGAGTGAGTGAATGAGGAGGCTGGGGTTCAGAAAGGCTGAACAACTTCCCTCAGGCCACACAGCTCCTGAGGGCCAAGCAAGATTGGAGCCCAGATGTACCTGTCTGCAGGCCCCACCGCTAGCCCCCACGGCCTCCCTGCTGGATCACCCGCTGCCCGGAAAAGGACAGCACCTCCCCAACAGGCGCAGATAGGGAGAATGCCTTGCCCAAGGCCACACAGCGAACTTGAGCCACGGTTTACCCACGCTGGGCAACACTTGTAGAATACTGTTCTAAGCTTTCTACACGGATGCTCTCCCCACAACCCTCTGAGACAGGACCCCTCCACGGCGGGTCCCCAGCCACCTGCACAGGCTCCTCCTGCTCCTGCTCCTGCTCCTCGGCGTGGCCCTGAGTCCTGCGCTCTCGCCTTCTCGGGCCGGGCCAGCCTCTTGCCGGCCGAGTTGCGGGTTGTGTAGCTGTAGACGGAGGTGTAGCCCTGGCCGGTGAGCGGGCAGAAGCGGCGGGTGTGGGCGTGCTCGCGGGTGGCGCCGCACTGGGGGCACACGTAGTCTCGAAGGATGGGGCACAGCACCCGGCCCGCCTCGTCCTTGAGCACATGCGACTGGTAGATGGCACGGGACTCGCCGTTGTGTTTGCAGAAGGAGCACAGCCGCTCGGGAGCTGCTGAGGATTCCGGGGTGGGCCTCTGACCCCCTGGTCCTGGCACCGGTTCCGGCTGGGGGTCCACCCTGGTCTCCGGCTCCTCTTTCCCACGCAGAGCCCCCACCAGGCGTGCCAAACCCAGGTAGTCCGTCCACAGGTCGAAGGTGCCCATGGCTGGGCAGCGTGTGCCAGGCGGAGGAGCAGAGAGAGGAGACCCTGCCGGCCCAGAGTTTGTCCTCCTCCCCTTCCCCCACCCCGCCCTTCCCCTCTCTGGAGACCCGGAGTCTGGCTGTCAGTTCCCTTCTTATACCTCTGAGGGGTATGAAGGGGAGGAGCAGGCTGTGGGAGGGCCCTTACTGTCACAGGGGGCTTGCAGCTGCTCCCCAGTAAATGCACCTGCCGAGGGGGATGGATGCACGGTCTGCAGGGGTGGGCTGCGGGGGAGGGGGTACCGGGCCAGGCTGCAGGGGCACCCAAAATTTGGAGCCACACATCCCCCAAGAGGGCACTGAGAGGGCCACCCCCACCTACCCTCCCTGGAGGCGGCCTGCCACCCCTACCCCACAGGGTGAGGAGTGTGGAAGCCCCGCCCCAAAGACAAGTATCGTCCTAACCGGTAACTCAGTAACTTCTTTCTTCCTTCCCCTGGGCTGGGGGAGGGCCAGCAGCCCCTGCGCTCTTTGGGGAGGGGGCCGCTGCTGATGCTCTGGCTGTCTCTGGAAGGGGGATGGGGCCTGGCTCAAGGGTAGGGGACAAGGACCGGACTGAGGCCCCCAGTTCCCGTCCCCCTCAGGGGGCTTCCGCACCCATTGTCTCTGGAAGCCCACTGAATGGATGAGCAAACTGGGGATGAAGTCACCGGCCCCACAAAGAGCAGCCCAAAAGCCTGCCTCCCGTCCAGTCCCCTCCCAAGGCTGGGCCCCGGGCTGAGTCACCCAGGTGCACAGACCCGAAGGTGGACGGATCAGCCAGCACTGAGGTTCAAGGTGGACAAGAGGGCGCCAGGCAAGGAGGGAGAGGAAGCTGGGCCCCCTTGGACACTGAGAGACCACCCTGCACTGCCTATCCACCCCATTCATTCATTCACGAGCCCTTCACTGAGTCCGTTGACACGCTTTGTCAGCTGTCCAGCCCGACGCCATGACCCTCCCCACCAGCCCTCCAGGATTACTCCCCCGATCCAGCAGATGTCTCTGGGGTCCATCAGAATCCCAGGCACCAGCCCTCCCCAAGGGGTGAGAGGCGGCAGTCAGGGCAAGGCACAGGCTGAGTGGCTTTGCGGGGGGAGTCCAGGGTGGGTCCTGTCCCCCATCCCATTCCCCTCAGGCTGTGTCCAGCCCAGCCACAGTGACATTCATCCCCCGGTGGGTCTGGCCTCCGTCCTCACAACCCACCGACAACAATGAATGTTGATTGTGACCTTCGCTGTGGCCTAAGGGAGGGGATGTGCTCGGGATCCCCTGGCCGCACCCGATCTGGAAGGCGGGGAGCGCGCTGGGTGGACGGCAGTTCCAGGCCTCGAGGTCCACTCAACGGTCGATGGTTTGCCTGAGCTGCCCAAACTCACCGACAGGTTGAATGTTCCCCCAAGCCCTTGGCGACTTTCTGGGGGACCCGGAGTAGGGGGTGGGGTGTAGGGAACCAGACGGGGAGAGGGAGGAGAGGGGACGGAGGGAGGGAGGGACCTATGGGCTCATTAAGTCAGCGGTTATTAGGTACCAACTCTGCAAGACCCGGAAAAGGCAGGAGGCAGATATGAGTAATGAGAACAGAAGACAGTGATGTTGCCTTTGCTACAAAGATGCAGCCGTCCTGGCGGCTGGGCTGCTTCTTCAGTTACTGGGGTAGCCCTCCAAACAGCCCCTGGAAAGTGCAGATCACTCCCATTTGTCACTTTGGGAGACTGAGGCCAGACGGCACCACTCTCTGGGAGGCGGAGGAAGGATTCCTAGTGGCCCCAAGATGTCTGGCTGCCCGGGGTTCTGGCCCCGGGGTATGGGGTATCGGCCAGAGAGATAAACAAGTCATTTTAATACAATGTAATACCTTTTGCGAGCTCCTCTGTGTTCCGGGCCCAATGGTCCATGAATCACAACAGCCCTGGGGGCGGCTGGGGGGCTCAGAGTCTCCACTTTTTGCAAATGCTGGGAAGCAGTGGGGCCAGAGGGACTGCTGCCAGGCCCTGCCCGCGGGTCACTTGCCCACTGGGTGGGGAGAAGCAAGAGGACCGGAGCGACACTCCGGCTGGCCCACCTGCAGGTCTTGAGGTATCTGAACTCAGGCCCCTCTGGGTCAGCGCCCAAGCGCACGGCCATCGCGGCTGCCTGGCCCGGATGTGGGGGTGCAGGGTCGCTCACCCTCCAGCCTCAAAAGAGGCTGTGGCAAGATGTCGCCCCTCCCCACTTCTCCATTCCTCCCTCCTGGGCCGCGAAGTTGTGCGCCTCCCTCAGGTGCCCCCAAGCACAGTCTCAGGGGAGGCCGCCCCTGACCTGGGCCTGGGGACCTGAAGGACGGCCTGGAGGGGCCTTCCAATTTCCAATTACCAGTCCCCTCCCATTTCACTGAGGGGAATACTGAGCCCCAGAGGGCCCCTTGGCATAACCCTAAGGAGGATCAAGGACCCCAAGTGTGCTGAGCTCGAGTGAACCCCAAAACATCCCTCGCGGAGGTGGCCTGAGCCAACACAGCCCCCAGAGTCCTGGCCCCCCAAAGCCCACCCACTGTTTTTTTTGTTTTTGCTGAGGAAGATTGGCGGAGCTAACATCCGTGCCCATCTTCCTCTATTTTATATGTGGGATGCCGCCTTGGCGTGGCTTGATAAGCGGTGCGTAGATCCGTGCCAGGATCCGAACCTGTGAACCCCGGGGCACCCAAGCGAACTTAACTGCTGCACAGCCAGGGGCCCAAGCCCACCCACTTCTGGCCCCTCCCTCTAAAGCTCGTCCCCAAACTCAACCCCCATCAGCCTTGCCCCCTAAGCCAGTCCTCAAAGAGCCCGGCTCCCCTGAGGCCTGCCCGGGGTCCCCGCCTCAGAGCCCACCCCTGCTGGCACCCCACTCCCACTCCTGCCGGCTCTGGGAGCGCCGAGGACACCGAGCCTGGCCCCAGACCCTCCTCTGAAGCCTGCAGCCCGGACCCCCAGGGACAGAGTCCCCATGGCCGCCCGCATGGAGCCCAGGCCCCCTGAGGTCCACTCGGATGGGACCTGACCCCAAACCGGACTCCCCAGAGCCTGACCCCTGCCAGGCACGCCCCCATGAAATTCCCCACCTCCTGAAGCCCTTCCCCGGAGCCCGCCCTCGGCTGCCAGGCGGGTCGACCCGCTCCCCCCCCCCCCCCCCCCCCCCCCCCCCCCCGTAGGCGCTCTGGGTGGGGCACCCTCCTCGTGGTCCACCCACTGGCCAGCGGGGCCCTGGGGGCGCGGGGCTGCACCGCCACAGGGTAGGCAGGCTCCTCCGGGGGAAGAGTGTGGGCTCTCCTGCCTTGAGGATGGTCGTCTTAACCAAGAGAATGTCTAGGGGTCTGGGGGCGGGGTTGGGAGAGCAGAGGTCTTGCTACTACTAATAATAACGCTTTCCATACATCGCCCTATTATTAGGATCCCATTTTTTCAATGAGGAAGGTGAGACTCAGAGTTCGGACCACAGTCTCCCAGCAGCTTTGTTCTCATCAACGGAGCTAGAATGTGGGGCCATCAGGCACGGGGCGCTCTGGCTGCAGTGGGGGGGCTCCCCAAAACACCCCTCCCCTCTGTGCCTCCTCTCTGCTGGGTCCTGGAGGACTCTGACCTTGACCTACCAGGGTGGAGGTCCGGGTGAGGGGTCTCCCTAGGACAGGGGCAGCCAGGAGGGCGGGGTGAGGGTGAGGCCTCGAGGGGGCCACCCCGGGTCTGACTGTGGCCCTTTGTCTGCGCTGTCTGCACAGGCTCCCTGCCCTTGGTGTCTGTCTGCCTGTCCCCTCCAGGTCCGGGGCTTGCCAGGGGCGCCTCTGGCCTGTCTGGTCTTACCGTCTGGACTCGGGGCCCTTGAGGGGGTGGAGAGGGAGGGCCCCACCCCCGCGTCCTGAGGCCTCCTGGAGGGCTGAGCCTACCACTGACTGAAGCCCAGCAGGGCGCAGGTGGTCCTCAGTCCCTCGGATGCCCCCTGCCCCCACCCCGCAGCTGAGAGGGTCTGTCTGGGCAGGGTGAGTGGGGTGAGGGGAGCCTTCCAGAAGCCACATGCACCCAGGGCGTCCCAACCCTCACCGTGAGCTCTAGGAAGGCAGGGCAGCTGGCCTGGGCCTGGGGTCCAGGCGGAGGTGAGAGGTCCTGGGGGAGCCAGATGGGCAGGCGATGGCCGGATGGAGCAGCTCTGGCGTCAAGTTGAAGAAGAAGGCGGGAGGCAGGCGGAGGCCAGAGGTGCGAGCTTCCAGGGTGCCTGGCGGCCTGTGCCTCTATGTATGCCTGTGTGTGTGTGTCCCTACGTGTGTGTCCAGGCGTGCATTCCTGTGTGTCCCAGTGTGCATATGTCTGTGTGTGTGCCCTTGTGTGTCCCAGTGTGCATATGTCTCTATGTGTGTGCCCTTGTGTATCCCAGTGTGCATATGTCTCTGTGTGTGCCCTTGTGTGTCCCAGTGAGCATGTCTCTTGTGTGTGTCCCAGTGCGCATGTCTCTGTGTGTGCCCTTGTGTGTCCCAGTGCGCATGTCTCTGTGTGTGTGCCCTTGTGTATCCCACTGCGCATATGTCTGTGTGTGTGCCCTTGTGTGTCCCAGTGTGCATATGTCTCTGTGCATGTGCCCCGTGTGTCCCAGTGCGCATGTCTCTGTGTGTGTGCCCTTGTGTGTCCCAGTATGCATGTCTCTGTTGTATCCCAGTGTGCATATGTCTCTGTGCATGTGCCCCTGTGTGTCCCAGTGCGCATGTCTCTGTGTGTGTGCCCTTGTGTGTCCCAATGTGCATGTCTCTGTGTGTCCCAGTGCGCATGTCTCTGTGCCTGTGCCCATGTGTGTGTCCCAGTGCATATGTCTCTGTGCGTGTGTCCCAGTGCGCATGTCTCTGTGCCTGTGCCCATGTGTGTGTCCCAGTGCGCATATGTCTCTCTGCGTGTGCCCCTGTGTGTGTCCCAGTGCACATATGTCTCTGTGTGCATGAACTTGGGGCAGACACGGGGTGGAGTTGGTCATGGCCTGGCAGACAGAGCCCATTGCTGGCGTGCAGCGACACTGCATATGAGGGTCCCGACATGGGGTCCTGTTGATGGCTCAGGCTGTCTAGACTGGCAGGGGAGGGTCCTCATGGCCAGGACACCTGTGTGGCTCTCAAGTTTCCACCCCGCCCTCCCCAGTCTCCCCAGCTTCCTCCCCAGCTGCTGGCCTTTCAGGCAGGGTCCTCAGACAAGGGGCTCCCCTGTCCCACCCAGACCTGAGGGCAGCCAGCGGGCCGCAGCCTGGGCCTCCTTCCCATGCCCCCCAGATGTTGGGTCAGAGCTGCTCCAGGGTTGAGTTGGGGGTCGTGGGGGGCCTGGAGCAGGTTGATGGGACCTCAGACCCTTCTGCGGAGGCTCGTGTTGCAGGGCGCCCCAGGTCTGGGCCTGGGTGGACCCGTCTGCAAAAGCACAGACAGCAGCTGCCTGTGGGCCTGTTACTGTGGGCTATGGGGGGCTTGGGGCCCGAGCTACTCTGGTGGGCTATTTGGGGCGTTCCCGGGGGGCCGTAAGCCCAGGTGGGTGTGTGCTCCTGTGGGCGCTGTCTCCGTGTCAGGTGCCTGTGCGTGTCTGCGCCCCCGTGGGCTTCTGTTTGTGTGGCTGCAGAGGGACTGCGGGTGTGCGTCAGGGGGACTGTGGGGAATGGCAGGTTGCTGTGTGAGCCAGTGCACGTGGGTGTCTGGCGTCTGTCAGTGTCACTGTGGGTGCCTGGCGTCTGCTTGTCATCGATTATGGCCGCCCCCTCACTAAAATGTCAGCCCCAGGAGGGCAGGGATCCCATCCCGTGTCCCCAGAGCTAGAGCAGCGCCTGGTCCGTGACAGATGCTCAGGGAACAACTGGTGGGTTTGTGGGTGTTCGGTGACTGTGCATCTCTGCAGGTCCCTGTGTCATTTTCCTGTGGGTTTGTGTGCCGCTGTGCTTCTGCCATTGTGTCTGATGTGTATCGGTATTATTGTAGGGGTCCATGTGTATAATTTAGTGTTGGGGTGGGTGACTGTGGGTGTAGATACCACTGGAGCGTTCCTATCTGTTTGGGGGTGACAAGGTCATAACGTGTGTCTAGGAGGATCAGTTTTACCGGTGCAACCATGTGTCAGCCTGTGCAGCCGTATTACTGTGCGTATGTCAAGATTCCTATGACCCGATGGCAGTGTTTGTGAAGGGTTTGTGCCAGCTGTGTGTGTCTGTCAGGTTGAGTGAGCGCCCGCAGGCGGCTGTGGGTGTGTCCTTGCTTGGGCGGGCACAAGGGTGTCTATGTGCGGGCGTCTGCGTTCTTGTGGAGAATGGTGTCTGTGTGTACTTGTGTCGGGGCATTAACACACCTGTGGTTGTCACGGTGACTCTGGGTGACAGCCTGTGGTGCTGCAAGGCGGTGAGCATCCTCGTGTGTGTGTGTGTGTGTGTGTGTGTGTGTGTGTGTGCAGTGGAGAACTGTGTGTGTGTCGGTGTTAGATGCGAGGCTGTAGCCACCATTGCTGGCGGCTGCATTTTCCATGTGGCAGTGTTCTCCCGGCCCTGGATGTCCGCGTCATTGTGGGTGATGTGTGTGCCCACGTGGCAGTGTTATTGTGGGTGACTGTGTGTGCATGTGTGTATCGGCGCTCCTGCAGGCCATGTGAGTAATAACGGGGCCATGTCTGTCCGGTGGAGTGTGTGAATTTGGGGGTCTTCATCAGCGATTTGGGACTCTTAACTGCTGCTCTGTACCCGGTGTCTGCCAGCAGTCCAGGCCGCTGGGATCGGTCAGGAAGGGTGGCGGAGGGAGCTGAAGCGCCGGGGGGTACTTCTCAGCTCCCATTAACCAGTGAGGGGGTCTTCTCCATGCTCCCACCCCCGGATGCCCTCCAGGGTAGGCCCCTGTGAAAGGCGCCCTCTTTAAAAGGGCTCCCGGGGCAGCGGGACTCCGGCCCGTTTCGGAGGGCGCGTGCCTGTCACCGGACCTCGGCCCAGCAGAGACCCTGCAGCCGCTGCTGGTAAGACGGGCCTGCGGAGGGCGCCGGGGCCGCAGCCAGGCCCCAGCACAGACCCCGCAGGCCCGCGCGCCCGTGAACTTGGCCCGGGCGCCTTCCCGGACGCGCGCGCCGCCACCGCCGCCCCTCCCAGCCCCGGGCCCGGCGTCCCGGGCCCGGGGTCCCCGCCCGCCCCGCGCCCCGAGAACAAAGCTCGCGGCCCCGCCCCGCCCCGCCGCCGCCGCCGCCGCCGCCGCCGCCGCCCCCGCCCCGGCCCGGGAACCTGCGGGCCGGTGCCATGGGGGCCGGTCCTCCCGGCCCCCCTTCCCGGGGACCGCGAGCCGCAGCGATGCCGCTGGGCCTCCCCGCCCCCGTCCCTCCCCTGCCCTCCCCTCCCCTGCCCTCTCCTCCCCTCCTCTCCCCTGCCCTCTCCTCCCCTCCTCTCGCCGCAACAATGGAGGGCCGGGCTGCAGAGGCCGGGCGCAGCCCCCGGGCGCGAGCAGGTGCGCGGGGGGCTGAGGCCGCTCCCGCCGCCGCGCCCCTCCCCGCCCGCGGCCCCCGGCCGCCCGACGCCCGCGCTCACCTCCTTAGGGGCCGCCGCCGCGTTTCCCCTCTTCTTGCCACAACCCGCCCGGAAAAGCCCCCCGAGCCGAGGCGCCCGCACGGGAAATTGCATTTCGGCGGCTCCGGGGCTGGGCGGGGGCTCCCCAGGCCGCGGGCAGGGGGAGGGGGCCGCGGGGCTCCGGCGCCGGCTCGAACCCGCGGCCGCCGCCTCCCGCCCGCCTGTCTGTCTCGGTGACGTGCCCGCGCTCCCCGCCGCCGCCGCCCCCTCCCTCCTCCGCGCTCCGTGTCGGGTGGGGGGTCCAGCCGGCCTCGTGCGCCCCCAGGCCTCCCGCCAGGCACACCGGGACGCACGCGGGGATGCCCACGGGGCGCCAGGTCGCAGCTCCCGGGGCCCGCGCGGGGGACACGGGGGCGCGAGCGGGCACACGCAGGGACCCGGACGCACGTAGACCTCAAAGGCGCACCCGGAGCACACGCGCACAAAGGCCCGCGGACCAGAAACACAGGGAAGGGTGTGCAAGGGGCTTCCAGACACACACCTATGGGAGGGAATGGCGGGACACGCAGGAGCACTGGGCCACCAGCCATAGGAGGATGCCCGTTAAAACCGAGCTACACACATAGGGACACCAGGGGCACATAGACATGCAACATACAGATACCACATGCACTGGGCAAGAGGCATGTCCTCAGGGCTGAAATAGAGAGAGAGAGGAGCCCAGGGACACACACAGGACACACACATACACAGATGCACGGGGACGGCCACAGAACACACACTCACACACTTAGAGACAAGCCCAGGGGCGCACACACACACATACAACATACACATACATACCTCCTCACCCACCCGGTGCACAGTGGTGGGAACAGCCCGACACACATGGAGATCTACGAGGACACAACACACGGATATAAGCACAGAGCACGAACACGCCCGTCGAGACATGCCGCGCATGCAGTCTCAGAGGCACATGCAGACACGAAGTTCACAGACACACGAATACACGCACCCTCGCTCGTGTGCGAAGGGCAGACATGGAAATCACAGAGCCAAGACCCACCCCCACAGAAGCCCGGGGGCAGGTGCCCAGGACTCCAGGGCTCCACGGGACACCCAGGAAATACAGGGACACCTGGGGACATGTGTACCTGGGCCCATCTGGCGTGGGCACACACGCAGGCCAGGTGCACAGGCCACACACAGGAGGCAACCTCCAAAGTTGTGCACAGCCTGGGGCTGCCCTCCTCTCCCAGAGATGCTGGCGTGGAGCCCCATATTCACACACACACACAGCCCCTGCCTGCGGCCACCGTGCTGGCAGAGGGAGGTCACCTCAGGGCAGACCCTCGCCCAGGAGGCATCCCATTGGCTGGGGCTGGGCTGCCAGACTTCTCCTTCCGTGCACTCGTTCCCCACCCTAGTCTGACGGGACGGGGAGAAGCATTTGAGTCCCCTCACCCCAAGCCCAGGCCTTAACCGTAGGGGGGCTGTGGCCCCGGGACACCTGACCATGCTCCTCCCCTGCCATGCCCTCCCCACAGTCCTGCCTCAGTTTCTCCTTCACAGGTCCACTTCCCTCATACCTTCCCCCTTCCTTCAGGTCTCAGCCCAGAAAGCCAAGCTCCAGCTGGCCCAGGAGGGTCGATGGACCCCAGGACCCCCAGAAACTACTGGGGTCCTGCCCTACTCTATACAGAACTTCCCCCAGCTGGGGGGTCATGCTCTGGGGCTGGCGTGCAAGGAAGAGGATGCGCCTAAGTAGTAATCGGGCTCCGCGGTGGGGTCAGCTGTGTTGATGTCCCTCCGTTTCTGGCTGAAAAGGGGGAGGGGCTTGCTCCAGACTATACAGCAGTGATTCGTTCATTCTTTCCTTCGTTCCCAGTCATCTCAGACTCTTGCCAGCAAAACCAATGAAGTGAATATTGTCCTTTTTACACACGGGCATCTGAGGCCCAGAGGAGGCTGCCGCTTGCCCGAGGTGGCACAGCCTGGGAGCGGCAGAGCCCGGATCCCGGCCAGGCCTTGCTGGTCTCCTTCCCTCCAGGCGGCCTGAAGGAGCGCTCCAGCCAGCTCCCCTGCCTGCGAGGTTCCCGCGGCCCCCAGCAGGGGGCAGCAGACCCAAGCCCCTCCCTGTTGGGGGCATGGAGCTCAGCCACCCCACCCCACTCTGCCCAGCAGCCGAGGCCTCTGCCTGGACCTCCTCAGGCTGGAGCCCCCAGTTCCAAAATGCAGCGTCCCCGAAGGCCGGAGCCCGTCTGAAGCAGAGCCCCCTAGAGCTGCCGTCCCCACGTGCCTGCCTCGCACTCGGTCCCTCTCAGAGTCTAGCTCTGCTCCTTCTTGCTGCAACGTGTTTGCTGGGCGGGCGGCCTCTGCATTCCTGAGCTGGGTCAGACCAGGAGAGAGTCCTGGAGGCCGGCCCAGTGGTCAGTCCCCCCAGAGTCCTCTGAGTATCCCCTGGAGCCCATCACAGGATGGGAGAGGCAGTGGGGAAGCCCCAGGGCCTGCCGCCTAGTTCCTCCGGGCGTGGGAACTGCCCTCATGTCCCCCCCCCAGCCCCCGACCTGGGGCCCCTGCCAGTGCTGACTCATAGGGGGCCCGTGGCTGTGACTCAGCGGCCGCCCTTCCTGAACCGCTCCCTGAGGTTCTGCCACCCCTGTCACCTCCCGGCCCCACGGGGTATCGTCTGGGGCCCAGATGTGGGCCAGGCGGCGTGCGAACTACAGGGCCCTTCTGGGCCCTGTCCGCCCCAGGCCCCCCAGGGTGTGGCCGGGGTGGGTGCCCCGGGGCGGGGGTCCCGGTGCTGCCCCAGTGCGCCCTGCTCTGCGTGTAGCTTGCACACCCAGGAGTCAGCCAGAAGGAAAGCTCGAGAAGGCGAGGCCTGGGCTTGAGAACGCCTTCCTCCATGCCCCACGGGAGTCTGGGCAGGGTCACTCCTGGCCATCCAAGGCCCTGGGCTGGCAGCTGGTTCCCTCGACCACGGACCGGCTTCTCCAGCCATCTTCCCCATCCGGAAACAGCAGGTCCATCCTGCCAGCTGCTCGGGCCCAAACCCTTCTTAACAAATGCAGTCCGTTTCGGCAACCGTCCCTTCTCAATGCACCGAGGACCCTTCCCCCTCAGGCACCTCATCCCTCTGGGACCAGCGCAGTCCCAGTCTGTTCCTCAGGGCAGCCAGAGGGTGCCTGTGAACACCCAAGGCAGACCTCGTCCCTCCCCTGCCCAGAATTCCTCCATGGTTCCCATTTTCACTCAGGGCAGAAGCCCAAGTGCTCCCGGTGGCCCCGCACACCGCCCTGTCCCATCCCTGCCTCTCCTCCTCCACTCCCTCCCTCGCTCGCTCCACTCCAGCCGCAGCGGCCTCCCACCCTTCCTCAGACACACCGGGCACAGTCAGCCTCTAGGCCTTCGTACTGGCTGTTCCCTCTGCCAGGGACTCTTTTCCCCCAGACACCCACATGGCTCCCTCCCACACCTCCTTCAGGTTTCTGCCCAAATGTCACCTCCTCCGTGAGACCTTCCCTCACCCCCCATTTAAAGCTGCACCTCCTTGCTTTTCCCAGCTCTGTCTTCCCGCGGCCCTGCCGCCTTCGAACACAGTGCTTCCCTGCTCGTTGTCATCTCATGAGTCCGCCCCCCGCCCACCCCCGGCAGAGAGCCTCGTCTTGATCTCTGTTGCAGGCCAGAGTCTCAGAGGGGATCCGTTGCATTGAGTGTTGCTCACCACCAGGTTCCTGGCACGCCGGGGAATGAGACAGACATGGTACTTGCCTGCCACCGTCTGGAGCAGGGACGGCCACGGAGCTGGCCAGTTGTGATGAAGGGTTTCAGGGCTGGGAGCCAGAAGCACAAGAGAGTCCAGGGGAGGCACGGGGGGGCAGCCTGGAGGATGGGGTGCCATCAGGGAAGGCTTCCGGAGGAGGTGAGGTCCTGCAGGGCCTTGACGGCCAATGAGGAGTTTGGATTTAAGTAAGACAGGAAGACTTGGAGGTTTTTATTTTTAGTTAGGTTTATTGAGGTGTAATTTACGCAAAGTAAAATTCAGCCTTTCTGCAGCTCTGTGAGGGTTGACAAATGCACACAGTTGTGCAACCACAGCCTGAATCATGATACAGCAGAGTCCTTGGGAGGGGTTAAGCAAGACTCTGAGGTCACGTGCACCGGGCCATGCACACAGGGGACAGGGCGGATGCAGGGGGCCGGTGGGAGACGAGAGTGGCTGTCCAGGTGAGAAGATGTGGGTCCGTTAGGACAGGTGGGAGTGGACAGCTGTAGGAAGGGAGGCCACAGGGCCCGGAGACAGCCTAGGGTGAGGCTGAGGAGCCGAGGGGGAAGGGGGCCCGCTGGGGGATGCCCAGAAGGGGATGTTCAGCGAGGGGGTCATCAATATGTGACGGCCAAAGCTACGTCTGGGGGCTGGGGGGCACAACGGGAGTGCACAGTGTCCTGGGGCCAAGGAGGATGTGGGCAGAGGTGACAGATGCCACACAGAGGTCCTGCACAGTGCGCCCTGAGCAGGATGCCTGGCTGTGGTGCGATCAGGCCGCCGCTGGAGAAGTAAACGGAAGAGGAGGTGACAGACAGTGAGCACAGCCTGGCCCTCTCCAAGGGGGACAGGCCGCCGGCCCCAAGGCCAGCTGCCACGCGGGCAATTTTTACATTTTCCAGTAGCCACATTAAGAAAAGTAAAACCAGGTGAGACAAATGTTAATAATATATTCGATTGAACCTGATCGACCCTAAACACCGTCGTTTCAACACACAACCAAGACAGAAATGGTCCGTGAGATATTCCACATTCCTTTCGGAAACATTTCTGCTTACAACACATCTCAGTTTGGACTAGCGGCGGTTCAGGGAGCCACGTGACCAGCGGCGCCCTCGCTGGAGCGCGCAGGTCCAGGCAGGACCCGACCTTCCCCGGTGACTCACCCCTCGGCTCCCTAACCCCAGCCATGGGATCCTGTCTTTAGTGGACATTTTGATATTTCATAGCGTGGATTTTTTTTGCATTCATTTTACTCTTCAAGAAGCTTGCACACCAGTCGTGTTTCATCTCCCACATAAAACAGGGTCCACACATGCTCAGAGCAGCGTCGTTCATGTGAACCCCGGGGTGGAAATGACCCAAATGGCCATCAGCTGCTGGTGAACGGGTTGGAAAGTGTGGTCCCTCCATACAGCCTGTGATTCAGCCACAAACGGGGGAAGGAGCCAGGCGTGCTCGCACGGGAAGGGACCTGGAAGCGGGAATGCAGCCGGGCACGAGCCACATCGTGCGGGTCCATCCCCACGGAGGGCAGAGGGGCGTGGGGAGCGGGCTGCTTTTTAGGGTGAGGCAGATGTTCTCACATGGTCGTGGCGATGGTCGCACGACTCTGCGAGTAAACTGAACACCCTGAATTGTACACTTGGAGAAGGTCAGCTGGATGGTATGTGAATTTTATCTCAATAAAGCTCTTATAAAACATATTTAGTCTCGCCTGCTGAGTATTTTGGTGTCCCTGGAAATTCTGCATCCCAGCGGAGTGAGTGCCTCTCTCTCCTGGCCCTCGACCTGCCCGGTGACCCTCCCACGCCAAGCGCAGGAAGGACAGCTAAGGTGGGGAGAAGGCCCCGTGGAGGCAAGGAGGTAGCCTGGGAGAGGGGTGGTTAACTGAGGAGGTGAGGCCACAGAGGCCCCCAGCACCCATCTGTCCTGTCGGAGGTCCCGGTCGCCCCCGCGCGGGCACCCTGGGTGGGAAGCACGGGGCTCGGCAGGGTTTCCTCCGAAGCCTGATTCCAGGGCCCCGGCCTGGACCTGCCCACCCTGCCCAGCAGCCTGAGTCAGTTTGCCCGCTGTGTGCGTGTGACCCTCTGCTGTCCCCAAAGTGACTCAGGCAGCCTGAAAGCCCCCTCCCTGGGGACGCCTGGCTGCCCATGGTGACTTTTTACAGACATGGCTGGAGCGGCCGGCGCCTCCAGGCCCAGGCCCGGCTCCTGGGGCAGCCCAGCAGGGCCTTGGCCCCGCTGCCCACCCCCCCAGGGCCTAGGGGCGGGGGAGGGAAGTGGGGAACTCTTCTCAAAGGGCCTT
Source organism: Equus asinus (assembly GCF_041296235.1). NCBI lineage: Eukaryota > Metazoa > Chordata > Mammalia > Perissodactyla > Equidae > Equus > Equus asinus. The sequence continues at coordinate 26,977,225 of NC_091809.1, read as the reverse complement.
TGTGGGAGTGCCTGGGGGGGCTGCCGGGGGACCCCGCCCTGCGTGACTCACGCCTCATTGCTGGGCAGTGACTCACATGCCCGGCCCCTCTCCCGCCGCCTGCAGCAGGTGCTGCCAGCTCTAGCCTGGGGTCGGACCTCTGCAGCCACCTCCATGCCGGGCCACCCTGGGCCTGTGACCCACACCCATCTCCAGGGGCTCCCACCTGGCCTTCTTGCCCTACAGGGCTAGGACCACGGAGAAAACTTCCCACACTCCCACCCTCCTTGGGGTGGGGCAGACCCCTCCTGGTACTGAGATGTGCCAGCCACTGTCTCACTATCGATCCATGCAACCCTCAAACCCTCCCAGAGACGGCATCTTCTTGCTACCTCCTTTTCGCAGATGGGGAACTGAGGCTCGGTGAGCTTACGGGAGTTTGCCCAAAGACAGGCGATCAAAGCAGAGCCGGGCGGACTTGAGTAACAATCCCAGCGACGCCGCGCCATTTCCCCGGTGAGCAAACCGAGGCAGCGAGCGCAGAGCCGCGGCGGGGGGAGAGTGAGAGGCCCGGCCGAGCCCGCCGGGCGCCGGGCGGCCCCGCGCAGCCCCGGGCGCCCAGCCGCCGGGCCCTCCAGCCGCCGGGCTGCGCGCCAGGCCGCGGGCGCCGCGCCCGCCCGCATCACGCCGCGGTGAGTCACCGCGCCCGCCCCGCCCCCGCCAACAAACAGCGCGTCGCCCGGCAACAGCCGCGGGGGCCGCCCCGGCCGCGCGGGCCGCGGGTTCGAGCCTCCGGCCAGCTGGGCGCGCGCGCGGCCCCGCGCCCCACGGCCCAACCCGGCTTGGGGACCCCGCAGTCCCGGCGGGCGCGAAGACGAGCGTGCGGTGCAGTGGGGGCGGGAGGGCGGACGACGTGTGCCCCAAGCCAGCCGGCACCCCTGATGCTCCGGGGGCGCGCGCGAGGGTCAGGGGCTGGCCGAGGGTGCTCGCCGAGCGGCGACAGGACCCCCTGAGGAGTTGGGCCAGAGTGGCGCCCCGAGGGGCCGAAACCATTGTCCGAGAGGGGCTTGGGGAGCCGGCCTGGGGTGGGGGCGTCCGGAGAGCTGTGGGGCTGGATTTTGGCTTTCGCCGTCCCGCGCGCGCCCCGCAGTCAGAGGAGCTCACCCTTAGGAGCACGTTCCGTGTTTCAGGCTGTTCTACCGCCTACGTGCCTGTGTATATCGACTCATTTCAGGTTCACAATAGCCCTCGCATGGGTCCCTGGTATGAATTCCTATTTTACAGATGGGGAAACTGAGTCCCAGAAAGGAAAAATTCTTTGCCAGAGAAGGCAGAGCACCAAGCTTGAACCCAGTCAGGGTGACTTAGGCTCCCGGGCCCCTCCCAGCCAGACATGCCCCCTCCTGGTGGCGGTCCTGTCTGTGGGAGTCTCCAGCGTGGGGGTGACAGTCCAGCTGGAGGTGGCCAGGAGGTGTAAGGGTGCGGTAGGGGCCCCATGGCTCCTTGGGGGTTGTCCACGGAGGGCCGTGCCCTCCAGAGGCTGTGCCAGGCCCCCTCCCAGACTGCCAGGCTCTCCGAGGCCAGGGAGAGGGTTCCCCAGGAGCCAGCATCACCTCCCTCCCTTTGGACTGTCCAGGACCCCATGAAGGTCCCCACCAAGCTGCCCATGGGAGCCCTCAGAAGGCTGCACGAAGGGCCGCCCAGGGCCCCAGACCCTGTGGGGAGGGGAACAGAGTGGGTACCAGCACCAGGGTGGGGTGGGCAGCACATGCCCCCACCTGGCCTCTGTCAGGGAAGTGACCTGCTGCCTGGCAAGGGGTCACCTTTGTGTCGTTTAAGAAATGTTCATTTGACTCAAATGATCAAGTCAGTCCGTGCAGTGTCTGAGTGGGGAGGCAGACGAGTGCAGGTTCCCGGGGAGTCTCAAGTCAGAGGGTCATGTGGAAGGCAAGGAAGGCTTCCTGGAGGAGGTGACGCTTAGGATTTGAAGGATGCTCGCAAGTCAAGCAGGCGAGTGTGAAAGTCAGGTTGGAGAGAAGTGGCGATCTGACCACACCTGGGGCCTTGTGGCCGAGGTGGGGACCAGGGAGGAACTTTGTTTAGTGGACGGTGGAGGGCACATGTGATGGGATGACACAGGCCTTTCTGGAGGACGGCTGGAAGGTGCCAGGCTTGAGCACGGAGAGCAGGCCAGGGTCTGCGGCGGTGTCTGCAGGCCAAAGGCGAGGTGGCTGGGGATACGGCTGCCCGATTTAACAAATAAAACCATGGGAGACCCAGTTGAATTTGATTTTCAGATACAGAACAAGTCAATTTTTTTTTTAGTATAGGTATGTCCTGAACATCGCATGGGACATATTTATACTCAAAATGATTTGCTGTTTATCTGAGAATCAAATTTAACTGGGTGTCCCGTATTTTATCTGGCAAGAGCCCTTGAGGGCCTCTGGGGCCCCCGGGATGGGAAAAGATAACAGCTACAAGGGCAGAGCCAATGCACTTCCAAGTGGATCCCATCGTCCCCATTTGACCCTTAGGTAAACTGAGGCCCAGAAAGCAGGGGGGGGGGTGTTTTAGCGACCTCCCTCTACAGCCAGTAAGTGAGGGACCCCGGTCTAGAACCCAGGCCCGTGTTACAGTCCAGGAGCCCTTAGGGCTGGCCCCTCGCCCTCCACCGGCAGGCAGCGGGCTGGGACACGAGGTTCCCGCGGTCCCGGTGGCCCAGGTAGGGGCCTTCCCGATGCAGCAGGCTGGCAGCCCCTCGCGCAGCGCGGGCGGCCGCCCTCCTCTCCGCGGCCCCGGGGGGCTCCTCTCCCGGCCAGGCGGCCGGCAGGCAGCAGGGGACGGTTATTTTTACCTCCCTCCAAGCAGCTGCGGCGACAGGAAGTGAGCGCGCACCCGCCAGATGTGGGGAGCCCGGCAGCTGGGAGCAGCCACAGCTGGACGGGCGGCCGCGCGGCGGGGGTGGGCCGTGCGGGGGGCGGGACCCCCGCCTCAGGTCCCCCTTTGTTCCCCGCACCCGCCTCCCTCCGGGGTCCCCCCGCGCCCCATCCCCCCGCTCAGCCCGCTCATGGCCGCGCTGTCCCCCATCTGTGCGCCAGGCCCCTCGGTGCTCGCGGGCTCTCGGTCCCGGGAGGGGAGGGGGACCCTGCTCCTCGCCTGGGGACCCCCGGGTCCCGGCGGAGTGGGGATGGGGGTGGGTGGGGAGACGGCCCCTAGCCGGCCCCGCCTGTCACAGCCATTGTTTACCCGTCGGCTGCCTCCTAGGAAACTTAACCCGCCCGCGGTAATTTTATTTGGGAACTACGGCCAGTTGCCATAGCAACCCCCAGTGACGTCGGAGGGGCTGGGGCCCGAAATCCCCGGGAAAGGGGGGATGGGATTGGGGGGAGACCCCCCCCAGGAGGGCTCCTCCTTAGCCCTGCGCCTGGCGGCCCGGCAGAGGCCAGAGGGCAGCCACATGGGACATCTCTAAGGCGCCCCCATTTGGCCCGATGCCAAGTCCGGGTGGCAGGCCAGGCCCTGATGTCATCCGGTGCTGGGTGGGTGGTGACTCAGTCCCTGGGTGGGGGCTGGGCCGGGCCTGGGGTCTATTCCTGTCTGACTCACCCCTCCAGTGCCCCCTGAGCGCCATGGGACCCTGGCCTCACCACTTCAGGCACCCCCTGGGGTCCCCACAGATCCCTGGGGCCCCTCTGCCCGATCTGGACTATGGGTGCCGGGCCAGGGCTTTCCTGGTACTCCCGACGGGGCTGGGGCCGGTGAATGGAAGGGTTAGTGGCAGCAAACTGGGGCCACAACATACTGTCCTTCCCCGGATGTGGGGAGTGGCTGGTGCCCTAGTGAGGAGGCAGGTGGTGGGATCCCGGCTAGGTCCATAACAGGGCCTGTCGCCGGGTGACGGGAGGCAGGGGCCCTGACTGGCAGGAGAGCAGAGCCGCCAGCCGCGGCCGGCCTGGGAGGAGCCACCTAACCGCAGTGACGTGGGACTTCCTCGGCACAGCCTGTTTGATGTCTCTGTGTGCGCTGTTGCCATGGGGCCCGGCAGGCGGCCCTGCGTGCAAGCCAGGGTGACCCACGGGGCAGCTGGTCTGTCAGGGTCCCTCGACCCAGCCCCCACACCAGGCCTGCATGGCTATGTGTAACTGTGCCCCCAGTCACCTAGCTTCCAACCCCCCCACCAGGCCCCGCCGGATGCCGCACTTCTCACCTCAGAGCCTCATAACGAAGACCAACTCCCTGCTTTCAGGCCCATTCTACTGAAAGAAACTGGGGATCAGAAAGGCACGATCGCTTGGCCAAAGATACCCAGCTGGAAAGTTGGGGAGTAAAGGTTTAAACACCGTTCTTCCTCTGTGCTCGCCTCCCCAGTCCAACACACTGGTCTCCTCGCTGTTTCTCAAATACTCCAGGCATGTCCCTGCCTCAGGGCCTTTGCACTGGCTGTCCCCGCAACCTGGCACTCTCTTCCTCCAGATGTCTGCCGGGCTCCTCCCTCACCTCCTACATGTCTTTGTTCAAACGTCACCTCCTCTTCAGGGTCCTTTCCTGACCTGGCCCCCCCAGCCCCTCACTCCTCATCACCTTTGTCCCCTCTTCTCCCCCAACCATGTACCACCCAACGCCCTACATATCTCAAGACCTCTCTCTCTCTCTTGTGTGCGTTCCTCCCGAGACATTGGCCCTCGAGGGCAGGCAATGTTCTCTGCCTGCTCTCTGCTGTGTCCGCGGTGCCCAGAACAGCGCTGACACACAGCGGGCCCTCGATGGATGTTTCTGTGTGTGCCCTGTGCCACTGGACCACTGACCTGGCCTGACCCTGGCCCTGTTCCCTCACTCCTCTCTGTCGTGACAAAGGCTGGGTTGGCCAGGTTGGCTGCTCTCCCTGGGTAAACTGGCTGGCTCAGGACCCCGGGACCAGAGGGCAGGTGTCTGGGGTCCAGAGAGAGGGCGGGGGGCACCAGGAGGATCCTCCAGCCTTGGGCTGAGGGATGTTATGTGAGCTGGGCTGGTTCGAGCCGCGTGCATGGGAATGATGGGATGGCTTATACAGGCTCAGGGACCTCAGCACTGGTGTCCCCGGAGGCCAGCATGGAGGAAGCGTTTCCCCTGTGTGCCCCATTGGACTGACGATGGGAGGAGGGTGGTTCTGGTGGGGAGGCCTGGTTCTGGGGGTGAAGGAAGCCTTCTGGAGGGGCAGCGTGGAGGGGTGCCCTGTCATAACCTGGTTACTTTGTACTTCCGGAGTGACAGGTGTGTGTGTGTGTGTGTGTCTCCACCAGGAGACCCCAGGCCCTGGGAACTCCATTCTCCTGCTTATAGCTGCTCAGGAGGTCATGTGGCGAGTGCCCCACCCCTGCTGGGCCCCGCCCTGAGTCGGGGAATTCTGTGCTACCCCAAATCTGCCCCAGGGGCCCCATGGGCGGCTCTGCCCCCTCCTGCCCCAACCTGCCAGATCCTGCAGCCGGGGCCAGCCTGCCCCTTGGGCCCCGCAGAGAAGAAAGACCCAGGAGCCCCTAAGGCTGGTCCTGTGGGATGGTGGCTGGGCGTGGCTCCCCCCCCCCCACTCCAGCCCCACCAAGATCCAAGGGGGAGCCGGCTGAGCTGAACTGGGAAAATGGGGGACTCTGGAGGAATTCTGGGGTACAAGGTGACTCAGAGGCGTCCAACCAGCCCCTCCAGTTCCCTGCCTGGGCCTGCTGCTGGGTCCCCCCACCCCAGCATTACTCTTCCTGCCTGGGAGGTGGGTGGTGAAGAATCTGACCCCCAGCCCACTGTGTGACTTTGAAAATGTTGGGGGGGGGTGAGGAAAAGCCATCACCCTAAAGCAATGCCCACACAGGTCTGGGAAGACTCCTCCAGCTCCTGACCCCCGCTGGCGGTGGCGTGCCGGTGCTAGTGGTGGTCTGGGGGCCAGGGCCCCCGTCCCATCTTGGAGAGGGCCAAGTGGCGGCCAGGCATGCCCAAGGAGGCTGGCTTGGCGGCAGAGGGCACCCTGCCCCTCCTTTGCTGGGTTTTGTTCCCGGCCCCCCACCTGGGCACAGGGCCAGGCCCCAAGGCAGGGCCCGTCCTGGGGAACAATGCTGCCGTGTTCCTCCCGGTGGAGGGTGGAGGGGAGGTCTGCGGAGGATGAGGCGGGACAGACATGCACTTGGGGGAGGAGGGAGGGATCCAGGAAGGCCCCTCTCCCAGGGATCCTCCAGGAGTTTCCCAGGGGCCCAGTGGTGGGGGACAAGGATGCCAGGAAGCCTAAGCCAGGAGGGGACCTAGACCGAGGGACCACCTGGACCAGGCTCAGACAGTCTTCAATGGCAGCAGGACAGGGTTGGGTGGGATAAAAGGAGGGACATCCTGAGGCTGAAGAAGGCACTGGAAGTGGGGACTGTGTTTGGCAGGATCCCACAAAACCCAGGCCCAGACCCTTCCACGGGGCTGCACAGTGGCCGTGTGTCCTGGGTCGGGCACCTCGTCCCCCGACCTCCCTTCCCTGTGCCCACGGCCTCCTGGGTTTCTCTTCCCGCGCAGGGGCAGGACTGAGGCCAAGACGGGTTTGGGGGTGCGATGGGGATTGGGACCCCTGCTCCCGCCTACCCCAGCACGGAGAGCCTTCGATTAAAAACTGGGGCTGGACCCGGAGTCCAGGACCCGAAGGGGGAAGTCGGGCTGGGTCTGGGGACCAGGCGGAGTCGGGACTCGGAGGGAGAAAGTTGGGGCAGAGTCGGGGACGCGACGACGGCGTAGGGGGACCGGCGAGAGAAAGTGGGGGCGGGCCGGCCCGGGGGCACATGACGGCGGCGCGCCCCGCCCCGCCCCGCGCCCGCCCCGCGCCCGGCCCGGGGGAGGAGACCGGGAGGTTTTAAAGGCGATCGCGCCCCGCCGCGGGCCGGCCAGTGAGTGGGATGGAGCGCGCCCGGCGCCCCCGGCCCGCCGGGGGCCCCCTCGTCCCCGCCGCCCGGCCCGGCGCGGCGCCCTCCCCGCGGGTGAGTCCGAGGGCCCGGGAGGGAGGCGGCGGCGCCGCGGCGGCCGCAACTTTCCGCGCCGGACTCGTGGGCGGAGGGGGTGCGCCCGGCGGGTCCCCAGCCCCTGGCGAGCGGAGGGAGGGCGCCGCCCCGCGCGCCGCCGCCGGTCCTGGGGGACAGCGGGCACCGCGCAGGGTCCCGGGCGCCCCCTACGGAGCGGGGGAAGCGCGGCCCGGCCTCTACCCCTCCCCGGGGGCCCGCCGACTCCCCCCAAGCACAACCCCCGCCCCGGGAGACCCAGGAGAGCGCGGTGGGGAGGGCGGGTCCCGACGCGCCCCGGGCAGGTCAAAGTGGGCAGGGAGTGGGCGCAGGGTGGGAGGGCCTGTGCCGGAGGCTGGGGTCAGGGGATGGATATGCGGGTGCCTGGGTCCCTGGGGGCGCCTGTCTGGGCTCTGGGGGCTGGGCTGGAGGGGCGCTCAGGGTCTGCCGGAGTTCTGCGGATGGGGGAGGGCAAGAGTGGTTCAAGTTCTTGACATGTCAGCCGCTGAGCCCCGGGAAGGCCTCCCATGGAGGAGGCGGGGCAGTGGGCCGCCAGTGCAGCCCGGGCTGGCGGGACATCGGGGGACCCCTGTTCTCCCTCCTGGCCCCGGAGAGGAGGGCTCATTCATAGAATGGGCCTGGTCGGGGAGATTCCTGGAGGGCTGACTCCCCAGGCCTGTGTAGCGGGTCGGTGCTCTGGGGCTGCAGGAGGAGGGCGGAAGGGCCCTGAGCTCACCCCAGCCCTCCGTCCTAGCCCCAGACTGACCGCAGCCCCGTCCTGCACTGACACCCATGCAGCCCAGCCAGGCCCAGACCCACTGGCTTCCTGGATGCCTCAGGGCTGCAGTCGGCCCGTCACCTGCCCCCTCTCTGCCCCAGCCCCAACCAGCTGCCCGCCCATGACCGGTGGCGTCTGAGGGTGAGGCTGGGGACTATGAGACCCCTGGCATGAGGGGTGTCCCCTGACGGCCCTGCCCATGCCAGCCCGAGCTGGAGGGCAGCACCCGACAGGTGTCCGGGCTCAAAGGGAGGTGATGTGGGACACACCCTGTCCACTCGCCCACACGCCCTGCCCAGGCTGCCCGTGTGCATGTGTTCACATGCCACCGTCTGTCCTGGGAAGGCACGGGCCCTGGGGCCTGGTGCCAGCTCTGTCCTAGTGCCCAGGAGGGCACCCGTTGCTCTCTGTCCTTGCAGGATGTCCTCTGGGAGCTCCTTCAAGACCCCAACTGGCAGGCCTTGTGTGTGGGCCTAGAGGGGGCCCCAAAATAGCTGCCGGCCTGGCCTGGGGCTGGCACGCGGAGCACATGCGTGACAGGGCGTGTCCGGGGGTCGGGCCTGTCTGTGCTGGCCCAGCCTCCCGGCCTCCGCAGACCCTTGCTTGCTGGAGACAAACAGTGAAGGTGGATGCTCCGGGGGTCCTCCCAGGGACCCCTGTCCCCACCCTGCCTGTTGCAAGTGGAGGCCAGATGTCCTGCGCAGGCCGTGGCTGCGGGGCAGACCCCATCCCGTCTGCCGCCTCAGGGTAACTGGCCCCCTGGGGACAGTGGGGTGACCTGCTTGCCCTGGGCTGGGTGGCGCTTCCATACACCTTGAGGTATTTTCCAGAGCGTGCCCTTCGCCTCGGGAGGCTGGGTGGGGGCGACTGTCTGCAGCGAAGAACCGCCAGGAGCCCTGGGTGGTCCGAAGAAGACGCCTGCCTGTCCTCTCTGGGCTGGCCCTGCCCAACTTTATGTGAGGGTCAGGCCTGGCCTTTTCTTAGGCTTGCTGCGTGACCTTGGGCCTGCCTTTCTCTCTGGGCCTCAGTTTCTCCATCTGTAAAGAGGGAGCATTGGGAAGCCATCCCCTGCCCTGTTCCAGGCAGGCCCTCACCTTCAGATCCCTTTTGGGGCTCCCTGGCCCCTCTACCTCCTGCCATCGGTACCCTGGGTGGGCGCAGAGGTGTGTCTGGGAAGGCCGGTCCCCTGGGAAGGCCGACGAGGAGGGCAGTGGCGTGGGTGTGTGTGGCAGAGGCGGCCGCCGCCATGCTGGGCACGGCTGAGTCATGCTCCAGCAGCGCCTGGCCTCAGGGTGCTGGAGCTGGCGCCACCCTGGGTGTGGTCACTGAGCTGTGGCCCTGGGCAGAGCAGGCCTGGGTGGTCTGGGCCCGGGGGTCGGGGGGTGAGGGGCCAGGGAGCTGACTTCTGAGATGCTAAAGCCCTCCGGCCTCCCCCTGGCCTGGGTCTGGCATCACCATTTCAGGACATGGTCACCCCCACCCTGGGAATGCCTTGGGGAGCCCGGGGACCCCGAGCTTTGGGCCTGGGAATTGTCGTGGTGTGAGGGCAGACGATGGGGCCTAGAAGCCAGCGACTGCCCTCGAGGCGAGTGGCCCCAAAGAACCAGGCCAGGCCAGGACGTGGACCCATCTGAGGGTAAGGCAGAGGTGGCCAGGCGGTGGGGGGCCCCCCTCCATGAAGGGCTCACAGTGTGGGTTCTCGGGGGCCCCTGGGAATCGTGGCCGGTCTGAAGGGCTACAGTTTCAGCAGGGGTTGGAGTGTGGTGTGGCGTGGCCGGGCACACTGGGGGCTGGGATGTGTCTTGCACGGTTCCCCTATTTATAACAAGTGATTCAGCCCTCAGTTACTCACCCCTTCCTGGGCCTGCCCCTTCCCCCAGCCCTGGGTGGGCAGCGGGGGGGGGGCCCCCCCACTCGCCAGCGCCCTCCCTCCCTGCTCCCGGGGGCCAGCCTCCGAGGGCTGCCCTCGGGCCGGCTGTCACGGGGGGCTGCGACGTGGTCAGGCGAGGGGCGGGGGGCCGGTGGTCAGGCAGTCCTTGGCTGGGCAGCCCAGGTTGGCGGCTGGCTCGGGGCCGGCCCCGGGAGCCTCTGCGGAGAGTCTGGGCCCATTAGGCAAAGCGTTAGTGACAGGCTGGGCGGGCGGCGGCGGGCAGGGCGGGGCCTGCAGCCCGTGGTATTTTCCGATCCCAGCTGCTCCTGAGAGGGTGGAAAGTATTTGGGGACCAGGCTTGGGGGCGGTGGTGGTGGCGCCCCCGGCGGAAGCTGCCCCTGATTCATTCTTGGAGCATGGGGCTGGGGGGGCAACTTGCGTGCCTGTGTCTGTCTCATGCCTCCACGCCCTGTCTGCAGAGCAGACTCGGGCCCCATCCCTGCATCCCCACATCGCGAGGCCGGGCCCTGCACCCCCTCCCCCATGCTGCCACCAGGAGCCTGGGCCCTGCCTGGACCCTGTCGCCCCTGAGCCTGAGAGGCACGCTGCCGGTCCTGGGGCCGGCGCCCGGGCACCTGCGTGGCAGTGCCCCGTCCCGCGAGACCCAGGCCCTTTGTGCCTGTGGGGGACGGGGAGTGGCCTTGGCCCCAGCCCGGGGCTCTGTGCAGGGGAAACCCCACAGGAAACGGTCCTGGCCAAATGGCCGCCCTTCCCGTTCTCGTCCCTGGGACACGAATGTGCTGTCTCACTTCCGGAGGCGGCCCAGGGAGGCTGGCTGCCCTGCGGGCTGCGGCTGCTCCCGGTGGTGCCCCCAGACCCCGAGGGGCTGGGGCTGGGCTGGGGCCTGGTGGGAAAGAAGGTGTGTGTGTGTGTGTGTGTGTGTGTGTCTGTGTGTCTGTGTGTCTGTGTGCGTGAGGGATGGGGGACAGGGCAGGACATCTCTCTCCACCTGTCTACCGGTGTGGGCGCCACCAGATCCGGGCACTGGGGCCCTACCAGTGTGTGGTGTCCTCACATCCACCATCCTTCCTGTTTCTGCCTGGTCCATGATGACAGTGTGGCCCTGTCCTAATTACACGTATCACTCATGGGATCCTTACCATGACATTACCCCTGCTTTGCCGATGGGAAGCGGAGGCCCAGAGAGGTTGCATGACTTGCCCAGAGTCACCTAGCCAGGAAGCTGCAGAGCCGGGGTTCAAATCCCACTGAACTGGCTCCAGAGTTGGGATCTCCTAGCCACAGGGCTGTGCATAAGGGAGACCTCTGTTTCCTGAACACAGGGCTGGCTTCCTGGGCGGTTCACAGGGCTTTCCTGCTCAGAAGGACCTGCAGCTTGGTTGAATGTTCTGCTGTCAATGTCTTGAAATTTTTTTTTTTTTTTTTTTTTTGCTGAGGAAGATTCACCCTGAGCTAACATCCATTGCCAATCTTCCTCCTTTTTTCTGCTTGAGGAAGATTAGCCCTGAGCTACAATGTAGTGCCAGTCTTCCTCTATTCTGTATGTGGGACCACTCTGCAGTGTGGCTGATGAGTGGAGTAGGTCCGCGCCTGGGATCTGGCCCGCAAACCCTGGCCGCCGGAGTGGGGTGCGTGGAACTTTGACCACTTGGCCTCGGGGCTAGCCTGTGTCTTGAAATTCTTAATTTGTGAACAAGGGGCCCTGCATTTTCATTCTGCACCGAGCTCCACAAATCCTGCAGGCGGTCCCAGCACGGCGTGCTTGCTGAGTAGCACACACTCTGTTGGTCAGTCCTCACTGTGCTGCGAGGCCTGGAGCTCCATTTGACAGATGGGGAAACTGAGGCTTGGAGGGCATTTGGGAAACTGCCAAGCAGGGATCCACATCCTAAGCCTGGGTCCGGCGCTCTGGGGGCATCATGCTGGGGGAAGAGCTGGGCGCCGCTGCCAGCATCCGCCCTGTTGGGGTGCGGGCTGAGTCCCGGCTGCCGCTGAGGAGCCGGGCCACAGGGGGAGGGTGTGTGTGTGTGTGTGTGTGTGTGTGTGTTGGGGGGGGCCCTGTTGGTGGTTTCCTCCTGCCCTTCAGGCTTCTAGGAAGTGGCGCCAGCTGGAGTGAGATCACTTCCTCACCCGCCTGCCCGCCACCCGTCGGCTTCCTCTCCTTATGGCCCCATTTAGCTGCCCAGGGCTCCGTAATGGGGGGGGGGGTGGGAGGGTGGGGGGGGGGAAGGCGGCCCTGGCTCTGGGAGTTCCTGCAGCCTCCTTGGCTGAAAGGGACCCTCGGGGCACCCATGCCTCTCCGCGCCTGGGAGGCAGGGTGCGGCCGGGGCGGGGGCATCCAGCCTGGTGTTCCCGCTCTCCCTCCAGCTGCGGCTGCACATGCGGAGAGGGCTTCCTGGCAAACCTCCGAGGGGGGCGTCAGGCGGGACCTGGAGGACTGACGTCCTCAAATCTCATTGCCTCCTTTGCTCTCTCTCTCCCCCCAGGTGCCAGCCGCTGGCCCCACCCAGTGCCCCCACCCCTCTGCCACGGCCGGCTGGGGTTCCTGGGGATGGGATTTGCTGCTTGTCACAAATCACATTGCCAGGGATTTCCAACCGACCCTGTGCCCTGCCTCTGGGGCCGCCGCCACCACCACCACCATCACCACCACCACCACCACCACCGAGGACGCTGCCCGGGGATGGGGATGGGCTGGCAGAGAGGCCCCCACCACCTGCGTCTGGCCTGGGGAGCAGGGCTTAGCTGCTTGTGAGCAGGGTCCACACCGAGTCATGTTCACAGTGGCTAAGTTCCGCCCCCCGGCTCCTGCCTCCTCGGCACTCCGCCCTGCCTCGCGCCGCGCCACCGCTGCCCCGTGCCTCCCCGGGCTCTGCCTCCCGTGCCTACTGAGCTGAAACACAGTTGGTTTGTGCAGACTGGCTCAGTTCAGCAGGAACAGGAGTCAAGCCCCCTTGGAGCCTGCAGCCCCTCGCCCGCCTTGGGTGGGCTGATGCCTGGGCAAGGAGACGAGGACCTGGACCCAGGCCTGTGTCTGGAGGAGGGACTTGGGGGGGCATGGGGCCCGGGATGGGGTGGGTGGACCCAGCTGTCTGCTGCAGGCCTCCTCCCCCACCTCCGCACTTGGGGCCCCCCCCCCCAGTCCAACCTATGGCTGGGCTGGGCTCCCAGGGAGGACGGACAGGTGGGTGGGTGGCCCTTCCATGAAAAAGGGAAGCCAGCTGTGTCCCCGCCGGGACGACCCTCTGGGCCTGGAGCCTCGCCCCTCCTCTCCCAGGTCTGGTGGGGGCACGCTCCAGGCCTGCCCCTTCCCAGCAGCCAGTTACTCAACAGGAAGCTGCCCGGGCCCCCAGACCGTTAAATGCCAACTCTGGGCTTCCGGAACCAGGCTGGCCTGACCTGAGCAGGCTTGGCCCTTCTCCCCGAGTCCTGCAGCTGCCTTGGGGGAGGAGCTGTGACCCCCTTCTGGCACTCGGGTGGGGAACAGGTCCCTGTGGGCCCAGAAAGGACACAGGAGGCCTGTGCAGCCCTCAGGCCTGCCCAGGGCACGGCAGGAACGTTGAGGCTCTGCCCGCTGTCAGATGGAGTGGGCCTGGGGATGCAGAGTGAAGCCCCCGGTGGTCGGGCTGCCCCGCGTACCCCTCCGGGGCAGAGTCTGTGCTGCGTGTACCACCTGCTGTCCAGTTAAATAAGAGCTGCCTTGCCTCCTTCCTGAAGGTCTGGTGGTTTGTGATTCCCTCGTGCCTCCCATCCCCGAGTTCCAGCTTTGTTCCAGGAGGGTCGACCAGCCTGGCTTTATGGTCCTGGCAGCCGGGACTCCTGACCTCACGGATCCCCATCCCCACCCCATCCCACCTGTTCCCAGGAAGGCCCCACCTGTTCTCTGGAAGGCGGCAATTGAGTCACGTGGGTGGAGAGGGTGGAAAGGTGACCTTGAGGGGTACGCTGGAGTTGGGCAGCGACCCCGAGGGAAACCCCGGGCTGGAGGAACTGACTCTCGGGCCGATGAGGTGACAGGGAGAGGGACCTAGACGCAGTCACAATGGGGACGCTCTGTGCCTGGGGCGAGGAGGTTGGAGCCCAGTCCGAGGTGGGGGTGGGTGACGCTGAGGGAAACGCGGGGCATTTGGAGGTGACTGGGACCTGAGCTGGTGACACTTGGGGGTGACTGAGACGCAAGGGACAGCTCGGGCTCGGAGTGGGATCTGGGGTGCCTCGGAACGGTCGGTGCGGGCAGGGAACTCGGGCTTGCGGTGCGTGTGAACGGAGACATTCGGGTGTGACTCGGCCCCGAGTGGCGCCCCAGGTCCGGGGACGACGACACGCGCGGGCGGCGGGGACCACAGGGGCCGGGGCCACGGCTGCCCCTCCCCTAGGCCTCCAGGCGGCGCTCGGGCGCGCGGGGCCGCCCACACATACATGCGGGGCCGCGCGGGGCGGGGCCACCTCCTATTGGCCCTCTCGACCGGAGGGCGGTGCCGCGAGCCAATCGCCGAGCCCAGCGCCGCCGGAGCCCCGCCCCGGCTGCGCGCGCCGCCTGGCGGCCGGCCCCGCCCCCGGGCGCCTGTCCTCGCCTGCCCCGGGCTGCCGGGGCGCTTGGGGCCCGGGGCGGAGGCGGCCGCGCTCCATCCGGGGACTGGGAGGCTCGTCAGGGCGCACGAGCCCAGACGGGGAAGCCCCGCCCGCTCGCCGGCGAGACGCAGCCGGGGGCCTCGCCCGCTGTCAGCCGCACTCGGGCCACCGGGTGCAGCCGGCACGCGCTTGCCGGGCACCCCGCGCTGCAGGCTGCGCCCGGGGACGGGGAGGCGGGAGCTCCTCGATGGCGGGGAGAGAGGGCCCTGGGGGTAGGGGGGCGCGGCGAGGACACCCTCACTCCCAAAATAAAAGCAAAAAGAAAACGCTGTGTTCAATCTTTAAAAAAAAAAAAGGAAAATACAATATATGGTTCAATAAATAGAAACGAGTTACAAAATGATGTGATCCTTTGTCCTTAATTACAAGAGGAGACGAGACAGAGGGGAGCGGCTGGGAGACACAAACAGAAAGGCAGGCCGAATGGAGGGAGATACAGGGAGGGGGAGAGATGGAGGCGGCAGGGAGGCAGGAGAGGGCCAGGGCCAGAAGCCCAGACCCGGGTGGGGCTGGGGCCCCTGGCTGGCCTGTGCTTGTCTCCTAACACCAGCTTTGGAGGACAGTGTGAGCCTGGCTCGGTTCCTGAGTTGTATGTCCAGTGACTGACAGGTAAGGGGAGGGGCAGCAGTGACCCCCAGCCCGCCCTGGGACCCCGGCACCTATAGGAATGGGAGTCCTGGCCGGACGGGGTGAGGTATGTGGCCGAGGCCTGAGGCCTCTTCAAATCCTTCAGTGGGGGTGGGCCATTGGTCCAGCTGGGCAGCCTGGAGGGGGCGCAGGGCTGTGGAATGGGGCTCCTGAGGCAGAGAGAGAGAGTACAAAAGGAGATCGAAACGCCCTAACACAAGCCCCCTGGCCACCCTGGGCGGGGTGCAGGGAGGGTGTGCTGCACTGAGTTGGAGAGCCCATTGCTGGAAGTCCTGCCTCCCAGCCCCGGCCACGGCCCAGCACAGCCCAAGGCAGACCTACAACTCTGGGGAGGTGGTGCTTGCCTATTGCTTTTGGGGTGCCCGAGGTGGGGTCATACCAGCTGCCCAAGCTCACACCCTCTTCCAGGCCTCTGGGTGGTGGTATGGCTTCTGATCCTCGAGTCTCGAACACTCGCTTGCACACTGCTAGGCACACACGTGGCAGGACCCCTACCTCCTACCTCCTTCCAGGCTTGGGGGGCGGGCAGACAAGACCCCCTAGCTCCGGCTGGGCTCCGTCCCTGACTTAATACTGAAATGCCCGTGGGCCCCCAGTGTTGAGGCCCCCGATGGGGAGCGGGTGCTGCGGGGCGAGGCCACCGCCTGCCTGCAGTCCTCAGCCGAAACGCTCCCGCACCAAAAGCATCAGCTTCTTCTTGCCCTTGTAGGTCTGCTTCAGGGTCTCCAAGAACTGCGCGAACTGGAGGTGCCCATCGGGCGCCAGCAGGAAGGTCTCTCGCGCCTTGCCCAGGAACTCGATGAAGTCGCCGTAGTGCCGCGGGCTGATGTGCGTGAGGCGGGAGTGGCTGGTAGTGATGTAGGCTGCCACCGCAGCGTCCAGGAGCTGGCAGAGTGGCGCCCGGTCGGTGCCCAGTGGCTTGGCAGCCCGGCGGGCCCCCAGGGGCCCCAGGCCGGGTGCTGAGAGAGTCCAGCGGCGCAGGATGTCAGAGAGCATGGGGGCGCAGTGGACGCTGCGGATGATGAGGGGGACGATGGCCGAAAGCTCGTGCCGGCCCAGCGAGTGGCTGAGTGAGCAGGCCCAGAGCACGTCGTTGACGGCCGGGTGGCTGTCCTGGTTGAAGGCAATGCTGAGCTGCGCCAGGGCCAGCGTGGCCAGCTTGTAGGCCCGCAGCGGCAGGCCGCGGTGCTCCATGTAGCGGGCTACGGTGAAGAGGTGGGCGTGGCCCAGGCCACCAGCCGCAGCGTCCAGCACGATCTGGTAGGCCGCCTCAAAGGCTGCGTGGTTCTTCTCGCACAGGGTGAGGGCGGGCAGGGCACAGTTCTGAGGGTCTTTCATGGCACACTGCAAGGCCAGGGTGCGGGCGCAGGCCCACAGCTCCTCCCGCCGGGCCGTGTCCAGCTGCAGCCGCAACAGTGTGGCATGAGTGGTGCCTGTCACGGCCACGATGGTGGCCGCCTCCACTGGGGTGAACAAGGAGTACCAATTCTGCATGATGTTCATCAGGGCTTCTGGGCCTGGGGGAGGTCAGAGGGCGAAACCCGTCAGGAGGAGGGGCAGGGAAGTGGTGTGGGCGCAGGGGTTGACCCCAGCACTGCCATCCCCACCAGCCAGGACTGGACATGCACTCCCTCCCCCTCCACCCAAGATGGACAGAAACTGCACTTTACCTCTCCAAAGAAGCAGGGGCCGCCGGATTGGGTGGGAACATGTATGTGGGGCCAAGCCGTGGAGCCACTGTCCCTTACCCAAGCCACATTAGCCTGGCCAGCCCCCCGCCCGACATCCCCTTCGGCCTGGCCCTGAGCAGTGGCTGGAGTCAGAGAAAAGTTGGCTTCTCTCTCATGCCTGCCCGGCTCCCATGTGACACCTGGAGAAGCAGAACAGGGATGCTCCCCTCGGGGACTCTCACCGATCTCCGTGGCACAGCTGACCAGCCAGCGCACCATCTCCCTCCGCCGCCACGTCATGGTGTTCAGGGTCATCCGCATCACCTGCAGGGTGGAAGGCGGAGGGAAGGGTCACCCAAAACCTTGGGCTGGTCTCGGGGGGGTCAGGGATCCAGAGGGGTCCGGGAAGACTTGGGAGTTAGGGACTGAACCAAGGAGCCACACGGTCTGGGCCAGCGGCCTCAGCCTCCTCACCTGTAAGGTGGGGGGAACAACCGTGTCTACCGCCCGGGGCTGGCAAGAAGGAAATGACGTCGGCACAGCTCTGTGCACAGTGTCTGCTGCTCTGAGGAGCCCAGCTGGTGCCAGCCATTACTATTACTGCCACTATTGCTGTTATCTGAGGCCCCAGGGCTTCCACTCTGGACAAGCCCACCTGTCCCTTCTCTCCGGAAAGTTCCAAGCTTCATGTCTCCCTCTGTAGCCCCAAAGCACCTGACCCACAGGCCCCACTTCTCTTCAGGTCCCACCCCCACTAAGCACCCTCCTTGCTGGCCCTCCCCCCAGGCCCTATCCCCAGGTCCTGTCTGATGGACCTGCCTTCTGGAAGCTTCTAAGGAGCGCGTCTCCTCTCTAAAGCTCCACTCCTATCTTGCCCTCCACATCCTCCCCGCAGCGGCTCCATCCCCTACAGGAGGTTGTTTGGGGTCAGTTCGGCCTCCTTCGGGTCCCTTGCTTGCCAGTTCTACTGAGAAGGGCCCACGCCATCCTGGAAGCCTGCTCCAAGCTGTTCCTTATTCTCGTTTTACTTCCGTCCCTGAGGCCCGGCCCCCGGGCTCCATGCCTGTCTATCCCCTCAGGCTCCGCCCCCAAGAAAGCTCCTTATTGGCAGGCTGTGCCCCTCAGCTTCAGCCCCGCCCACCCGTGGTCCTTAAGCATAAGGACACCAGCCCCCACGCCAGCACCTCTAGGCTGTGCTCCCTGTTGTGGCCCCACTTACCTGCAGGAGCCGTGAGCCCCCTCCTCGGCCTCAGCCACACCCCCAGAAGTGGATTCTCACCTTCTGACTCTGCCACTGAGTCCCGCATTCATAGACCCATCCCTACTAGGGACTCCATTCCTTCATTCCCAGGACGCTCCGTTAGAGGGGTGGCCCCCTGTGGCCCCACCCCCAGAGGTGGTGGCTCACACAGGCCCCGCCCTCAGGCGGCAGTCTCCCCCCCCCCCCCCCCCCCCGCCCCCCGCGGCCAGCACCTGCAGGCCAAGCTCGAGCGCGATGCCCAGCAGGGTGCTGTCCGGTGGTGCGCCGGCTGGGGTGGCCGTCTTGCAGGCGTCTTGCGCCAGCTTGAAGAGCAGGGCCGGTGAGTGAATGTTCTGCCGGATGGAGCCCAGTACCGCGTGCAGCCACTTGGGGTCTCCTGGGGTGGGGGCGGGGATAGAGGCCACCGTTGGGACACTGGGCACCAGCCCCTGTCGCTGGCTGACCTGTTCCTGCAGGTTCTGCCACACAGGTGCGCGTGTGTGAGCGTGGAGGGAACACCTGGCGATGGTTCCATGAAGATCCAGCCCGCTCTCAGCACTGCCCCTGCCCCGTCTCTCTGTCCTCCTTCCAGTGGGAGGAAGCCACCTAGGGATCCACTGGACCCCTAATTGTCACAGGCATCGATTCTGGACCCAAAATGCCACAGTTCAAATCCCTGGCCTGCCACTCACTAGCTGTGTGACCCTGAGCAAGTCACTTCACCTCTCTGTGCCTTGGCTGTCCTATCTGTAAAACAGCTTGTACTAAGGCCCTGGTACCTGCCTCACAGGGCCGTGGTGAGCCCATTCTTGCAAAGGCCTTAAATGGCAAGAGCTCCACAAATGTGAGCTTTTGTTACCACGATTATCACTGGCCCAGATCTGACAATTCTGTCACTCTGCTCAGCCACACAGGCCTCCTCTCTGTCCCTCAAATATACCAGGCACAGTCCAGCCTCAGGACCTTTGCACTGGCTGTTCCCTCTGCCTGGAATGCTCTTCCCAGATGCTATGGACTGAACTGTGTCCCCAAATTTGCCCACTGAAGCCCTAACCCTGGCATATGGCATTACGAGGCAGGGCCTTTGGGAGTGATGGGGTGAGGTGTGGTCATGGGTGGGCCCGTGATGGGATGGGCACCCTGTGAGAAGAGGAGACCAGAGCACCCTCTCGGCCGTGTGAGGCCACAGTGAGGAGGCGGCCGTCCACAGCCGGGAGGAGCCCTCACCAGGAAGCGACCCTGCGGGCACCTGGTCCTGGACTCCAGCCTCCAGGACCGAGAGAAATGAGTGTCTGGGATCTCAACCGCCCGCCTGGGGTTATGTTACAGCAGCCTGAGGAGACCAGGGACCGGCAGGGCTCCGCCCACCTTCACATCGTGGCTTCAATGTCAACCTTTGCCCCCTAGCTGACTGTCCACCCCGCTAGAATGTACCACAGGGCACGGGACCTGGGACGGTGTGCTCACTGCTGCGTCCTGGGCACCCAGGGGGAGTGCCGGGAGAAGGGTGGAATTTGGTAAAAGGACAAAAAGGAGGGGGAAGGAATGAGGGAATGGAGGGAGGAGGAGGTGGCAGAGGAGGGGGATGGGGGACGGCCGGGGGCAGCCGCCATCCTCACCCTTGGCGGCCGTCAGCATGGCGGAGGCCAGCTCGCACTGGCGGGTCTCCAGGTGGCCAAGGATGAACCAGCGGGGGAAGCGGTTGCTCATGACGGAGTCCAGTGGGCTGGCGTGAGCCTCTCCGGCGGGGAATGCCGTCTCCAGCACAGGCAGCCTGCAGGGAGGGGAGAAGTGGGCCCTCAAGTCCATCCCTTGGGCCGGCAAAGCCCTGGGCCCCCAGGGAGACGGAGGACGTGTGTGCGAGATGGTCACTGCAGTGTTGCTGATGCCCGTCTCCATGGGGAAGATCAAATAAACAATGCTCTGTTCGCACACCAAGGGCTCATTAAGGGGATTATTTATGTCCTGATGTGGCCTGTTACTCCCTCTATGACGCCCTCCCCTTGCTCACTCTGCTCCAGCCACTGTTCCCCTCAATGTCCCTCACACACAACCAAGCACAGTCCAACACAGGGCCTTTGCACAGGCTGCTCCCACTGCCTGGAGCGCTCTTTCCCAGACATCCTTGTGGCCCCTCCCTCACCACCTTCAGGTCTTTGCTCAAATACTTTTCTTTTTTTTTTTTAACAGAGGAATTTTTTCTTTTTTAAAGATTGGCACCTGAGCTAACAACTGTTGCCAATCTTCTTTTTTTTTCCTGCTTTTTCTCCCCAAATTCCCCCAGTGCATAGTTGTATATTTTTAGCTGTGGGTCCTTCTAGTTGTGGCATGTGGGACGCTGTCTCAGCATGGCCTGAAGAGCGGTGCCGTGTCCGTGCCCAGGATCTGAACTGGCAAAACCCTGGGCCGTTGAAGCGGAGCGCATGAACTTAACCCCTCAGCCACGGGGTGGCCCCTCAAATACTTTTCAGTGAGTTCTTCCCTGACAGCCAACCCCCGCACCGCCGCGCCCCCCACCACATGTGAAATTGCAACTTCCCACTCCCAACTCCTTCCACCCTTTCTTGTGTGTCACCATCTGACACGCAGCATAGTTCACCTACTAACTTATTTACTGTCTCACTAAGATGCCAGCTCCCAGAGGGCAGGAATTTGTGACTCTTTCGCTCACAGCTGCATCTCTGCAGCTAGAGCAATGCCTATACACACAAGGGGAACAAGAGATGTCTGTTGAATGACTCGACATCCCCCTTAAGGTGCACCATACACATATATTTCGTTTAGAAAGTTCTTCAAAGTTGTCAGATGTGATCAACAGCATGAAATAGGAGTCAAGACTATTCTGGTTCCAAACAGTATCCAATGTTCTCTCTGTGTGCCTTTGGACCCATCTACACTGGTTTTGTAATGTGTAAAATGCAGGCAAACGTGCTGATTTCCTAGGTTGTTTAGAAGATTCTATGGGGTCACGTGCGTCCTGGACTTAGGTCAGGGGTCAGCACCTTTTATGGCACAGGGCCGGACAGCCAATATTTTCTGCTCTGCAGGCCATTGGTCTCTGTCCCAACGACTCAGTCTGTCACTGTTGGCAAAAGCAGCCAGACAACACACAAACACGTGAGCACGGCTGTGTGCCGACAGAACCTCATTTCTGGACACTGAAATCAGAGGTTCAGATTCTTTTCATGTGTCACAGAATCTTCTCTTGATTTTTTCCAATCATTTAAAAATGTAAAAACCATTCTTATCTGGGGGGCTGTAGCGGGCCCAGGAGGTTACAGGTGGCGGGCCGAATTTGGCCCGTGGGCTGTAATTTGCTGGGCCCTGGCTTAGAAAAAAGCCTTGCACAGAAAAGAGTGTTCCCTAAATCAGAGCTCTGACAGTCTGTTCTTTCTAAATATTCTGGAAAGATGCACCCAAATTGTTAATTGCTATCTCTGGTGGCCGGGCTCAGAGGACAGGCCCAGGTTGCATCTTATTTGCTGGGCATGGTTTACCATACAGACAGCTTTCAAAACTCTGCTTCTGTGGTCTGCTGCTGCAGGTGAGAAATGTAACAAGATTATTCATTGCAACATTTTTCTGGAAACAGTGTAAATGTCTGTCAACTCCAGCCTGGCTCTTTGCTGGTGCGTCCCCGCATGGACACCGTGGTTCACATGCTGTGTGATAGGACAAAGCCTTTAAGATCCAATGTTCAGTGACAACAGGTACAGGACGTAGCCTAGGTGTGAAAGGAGAATGAATTTTCAATTTCATTGAAATTATGGGTTTGCAGAAATGTCTACTCTTGCAGGATAGATAAGAAAGTGGTAACACTGCTTGTCTTCAGAGAGATTTGGGGGGGGGGGAGTTGGGACAAATCTGCCTGGAAAAGGACTGAATTCTGTGCCACATGGAGATTTCTCAAATTTAAAGTAAGAGAATGGACGATCGAGCACGCCTCCCAGCCAGCTCCTGCCCGCCGCCGGCCGAGCCCCCAGCCATCGCTGTCCTCACCTCATGGCTCGCAGCGCCAGGCGGTAGGCCAGGTCGGGGTCGTGGGGCAGCAGCGCGGCGAACAGGTAGCGGGCACAGGTGTGCATAGGCACGCTCTCCCGGAACAGCACCTCTCCGAAGCCGCTGAACGGACCCCCTGGAGGGGCAGCGGGAGCTCAGTCCCCAGGTGTGGGCTCACCTCCGCCCCTCCCAGGTCTCCCCAGGCCCAGGCTCTGAGTAGGGGATGTGCGGACCCCAGGATAGACTGGCTGGGCTAGGGGTCAGAGGGGATCCTGGGCAGCCCTAGGTCGGGGGCAGGACTCAGAGGCAGGGTGGGGCCAGAGCAGGGACGTGGGTCTGACCGGCACCGGGAGCTCCTCCCTGCCTTAGGGGGCCGGGCCCCCAAGGCAGCAAAAGGGCAAAGCCAATAACGTCCGGCCGGGCCTCAGCGACTAGGCTCATTGGCTGCCAGCGTGGCTCGGGAGCGTGGCTTCACCACTAGCGCGGCAGCTATTGGCTGCCAGCACGGCTGGGGGAGGGGGCCGAGGGCAGGATCTCGCCTATCAGGAACAGTCAAGGTACCACCGGGCTGTAAGGACCAGGAGGCGGGGCTGGGGCAGCAGCAACCGGGCTCACCTTCCAGCAGGAGCCCCGCCTGCTTCCGCAGCACCTGCACCAGCCGCTCGTCCAGCTCCACCTCCTCTAGCAGGGCCAGCAGCTGCTCCTCGTTGCGCACCACCTTGTCCTGGGCGTACAGCCCCTCGGGCAGGGCCCGCTGCTGCCCCAGACCCAGCAGGGCCACCTCCAGCGCCAGCGCCAAGTAGGACTCCCCGGGGCTCCCAGGCACAGGTACGTGCTGGTAGGCCACCTTCCGCTTCTCCGGGCCTGAGTCTGTGGGAGACGGTCACGAGAGCTGCTGGAGGGGACCCCCTTTCCTGGGACCCCAGTGGCCCTTGACCTCAAGCATGGAGAGTGGCGGGGTGAGGTTCACAGGGAGCACGGATGCTCCCAGCACTCACCAGGGGGTGGGGCCCGCCTTCTAGCAGCAGTTAGGCCTATGGTGGCCTCACTTTCAGGAGAAGCTAAGCCTACTGGTTCCGTGCACTGGCGAGGGGGCGTGGCCAAGCGTAGGAGCGTGACCTCATTCTAGGGGTATGGGCTAGGGGCGTGGCCTCACTGTTTAGGGGTACCGGCCGGGGGCGTGGCCAAATGCAGGGACGTGGTCTCACCGGCTATGGGATTATGGTCGGGGGCGTGGCCAAGCGTGGGGGGGGTGGGCTCACTGCTTAGGGGGTACCAGCTAGGGGGCGGGGCCAAGGTGTCGGGTTTGTCCCACTTCTTCCAGGGCAACCCAATGTGGGTACCTGGGTAAAGGGTGAGGGTCTCTTCCTCCAGGCGACAGGCCTCCAGGAGCGCCCTGCAGAGGCAGCCAATGGGGTCCAGGGGGTGGCCCACCCATCCTTCGGTGTTGGTGATGCAGGTGGAGCCTTTCTGCAGCAGCTCTGCAGGCAGGAAGAGAGGCTCAGTGCACGCCTACTCTCCTAAACCCCCGGGGGGCCTTCCTCTCCCTGAACCCCAAGCTCAGCCTCCCCATGCCTGCCCACCACCTGCCCACTCAGCAGCCATTTTCTCTGCCCCTCTAGCTCTGCAGCAGCTCTCGCCCCCAGAGCCAGACCCAGGCCTGGCAGGACACAGGGACAAAACCATGCACTTTCTAATACATCCAACCAGTGTCATCCTCCTCATAACCCTAATCCCTCCCACCTCTCTCAAGCCCAACCAGCTTTCAGGGCTCCGTGGCAGCCACCCTCCAATGTCCTTGCACAAGCCAAGCTCTCTCTTGCCTCTGGGCTCCTGTGCATGCTGTTCCTTCTACCTGGAACACTGTTCCTCCCTCCCCTTTTCCGGGGAAACTCCTATACATCCTTAAGCTCTCAGCCTAGCTCTCATCTCCTCTGGAGGGCTTTCCCCAGGCCTCTAGGTCGGGTCAGGGCTCTGCTAGGGACCCACATGCCCCATGTTTCCATTACACCCTGCGTTCAATCTCCTGAGAACTGACCCATCAACGCAACCCTGCCACCCAGAGGACGCACCTGGGGCCCCTCCTGCTGCCCCTTATCTAGTCCACAAACATGGGTCTTTATCCCCCATATGGTGTGGGGTTTTTTTCCTAATACAAATTTGAACTGTTGCCCATGTTTAAAAAAATCAGTAAATTCCACATCAAATAATCCAGATTTCTGGCCTGTCTTGAAAAATCAGAAGGTCTGGCCTCACTGGGTCCATGTTCCTGAAAGGCATATGGCTGGCACCCGCCTGCTACTGCAGGGGCCAGACCCTTAGAAACTACATTCCCCAGACTCCTTTGTGTGAGGAGTGGCAGGTGGGAGAGGACGAGGGCCGGTGAGCAGGTGTGCAGCTGTCCGCAGGCGCAGGCAGGAGGTTTGCCGGCAGGTTCTGGGTGTCCTCTTGGGAACTGCCCCCGCCAGGGCCGCCAGCCGCTGAGCTGTCAGCAGTTTGCGGCAGTCTCTGTGCTTCTGAAGTTCAAGTTCTTGACCCCGAGCAGCGGCCTCCCTGGCTTTCGATGCTGCAGCCCTGCCAGTGGTTTTGTGAGCCCTCAGTCCCCTGGATAGACTCCTTTCTGCTCAAGGCCCCTGAGAGCGGTTCCATTTTCCTGGTGGGACCCTGAGGGGTACCACAGACCCTCTGGGTTGCCACAGCCCCCCGGACATGGTGATAATATTGGTGCCTACCTTTCTTCTGCTGCTTGTAGGTCTCAAACTGCTGTCGCCGCTGCAGCCGGAGCGTGTTGACCACGGCACCTGCCAGCCGCAGGGCCTGGCGGGGGTACCCGTGGGCACGCAGGGTGTCCACCCGGGCACAGGCGGTGGGGAAGGGCTCGCCCAGCCACAGTGGGTGGCCCTGGGGGTCGAAGATCGGCTTGTCACTGCCCACGTTGCCGGTGAGGCTGGGGCCGTAGGAGTCACTGGCCAGGATCCTCTGCAGGTGGGCGTCGCTCCAGCGCAGGGACCCGGCCTGCAGGGCGCGGCCGAATACGGTGTGGCGGGAACCTGCAGCTGCCACCTCCTCCTCCTCCTCCTCCCCCTCCGCGCCTGCAGGAGAGGCGTCCAGCACAGCCTGGTGAGGCAGATCCTGGCGGTCGGGCCACAGCCAGGTCCTCCCCCCCGAATGCCAGCTGGGAGAGACTGTGGGTGCAGCAATGGGTGTCACCTCCCCAAATACATGCAGCAGCCTTTCAAAGGCACAGGTGTGCGTGTGCGGCAGGGGGGGAGTTAGAGCCCTGTCCACACAGGTGGACAGCTGAGTGAACTGTATGTGTCCATCTCTCCCCCACACACAGTCCTCTTTTCCTCTCTCCATCTCTCTCTCCAGCCCCCATTCCTCTCTCTCCTCCGCTGTCTGTCTCTCTCCCTCCCTTTCTGCTTCTCTCTTCTCACTCTCTCCCTCCCTCTCTCTCTGTTCCCCGCCCCCATCCCTGCCTCCCCCCAGGAGGAGGCTGGGTCAGGAGACCAGCCCACAACTGCAGGGTCTGAAGGCTCTCCCGCCCCTGCCCTGGGCACTCACCTCCTCCTGGGGGGCAGTCGGGCAGGGCTGGGCCGTAGGAGGTGGTGACGGTTTGGTGGGGGGGCAGTAGGGGCCCCTCTCCTACCTGGGCTGAGGGCCACAGTGGGCCGAACGTTGGGGCCATCGAAAGAGTAATTGCCTTCTTCCAGTGGGCACACGTCCAGCTTGTCCCACTGGCCAAGCAGCTGGAGCCAGCTCGCCTGCTCCTCTGGTTTGCAGTGGGGGCTCAGGACGACGCACACCCACAGGGCCCCTGGGGAGGGAGGGCGGCGGATGTGGGCCTGGGGCAGGCTCAGCATTCACTTACAGAGGGCCTGCCTGCTGCTCTCTGCTTAACCCTCACCTCGAGCCTCTGAGGTTACAGAGAGGTACAAGCAGTTGCCCCAAGTCACACAACGGGGAAGGCAGCATTTGAACCCAGGCTGCCAAAGTCCTCTTGCTGTTTTTTTCCCCTGTAGAATTTATCACCATCTCTCACGGGGGTCAGTCAACTACTGCCCACGGAGAAAATCGAACCCGCCCCCTATTTTTGAACAGCCTGTGAGCTAAGATTTATTTTTACATTTTTAAATGGTGGGGGGAAAATAAATCAAAAGAAGAATATTTTGTGACTCGAGAAAATTATATGAAATTCAAATAAGTAAATAGTGTCCATGAATACAGTTTCGTTGGGGCGCTGCCACGCCCAGTGGGCATGCATGCAGGGGCTCTCTCTCTCTCCAGCGGGCAAAACCCAGTAGTTGTGACAGACATCACACGCCTGCAGAGCTCAAACTACTGGCTATCGGCCCTTGTGGAGAAGGCGTGCGCCCGGCCTGCGGGTCTGCAGCGGTGCCTTGCCGGCCCCCGGGAGCTGTGGGCTCCCCAAGGCAGGGAGTCAGTCTCTCCCAGGTCCTGCTGTGGCCCAGCACCCAGGTCGGGCCTCTCACAGCGGAGGGGCCAGTTCACGGAGGAAGGACTCAGGGGCCAGACCTGGCAGCTGGCGCTGGCCGGCGCCCACCGCGCTCAGGGGTGAACCTTACCCAGCTCGTCCCACAGCTGCCGGCACTTGTCCGTCATGCCGGCGCCCTGCTGCCGCCACAAGGCCAGGCGCGGGTCCTGCAGGAACTGCTCGGTCATGAGGATCAGCATGCGTGCCCCATTGGAGTCACGCATCCGCAGCATCTCCCGCACCTGTGCAGGGGCAGGGCGATGAGGAAGGGGCAGCGCCGGCGCCAGGGCCCTCCAGCCCTGGGCCCGCCACCTGGCACAGCACCTTGCAGAACATGGAGCGCAGCTGCTGGCTGGCGCCATAGTAGCCACCGTTGGACAGCAGCTGCTTCACCTGCTCCTGGATCTGCTCCTCGTCCAGGTGCCAACAGTTGGCATCCTCGATTCCTGCGCCCGCAGTGGGGTCTGGGGCGCCTGCAGGGAGGGAGGGAAAGCTGAGGCTGGGGCAGGGCAGAGGGGGCATCTGCCCCTGCCGTTGTCCAGTTCTTCAAATCACCCAACCCGTCCCAAAGTTCCATCCATCACTCATCCTTCCCACCTGAAAAACCACCCATCCATCCATCCATCCATGTGTCCGCCTGTCCATCCATCCAGCCATCCATCCATCCGTGTGTCCACCTGTCCATCCATCCATCCAGCCATGTGTCCACCTGTCCATCCATCCATCCAGCCATCCATCCATGTGTGTGTCCACCTGTCCATCCAGCCATCCATCCGTGTGTCTGCTTCTCCATCCATCCAGCCATCTATCCATCCATCCGTGTGTCCATCTGTCCATCTAGCCATCCATCCATCCATCCATTTTACACAAAATGTCACCCACCCATTCATCCAAACCACTCACCTGTCTCTCCATGCCCCCATGTCATGCCATGCATCTACCCACCCACACATTCATAACCCTTAACCTACCTATCTACACCATTAGTCTACCATCCACCCTACCCATAACTCCCACCTGCTCACCTATCTATATACCTATCCCACTGGTCCACCCCTCCATCCACCTACTCCCCCCATCTGTCTTTCCAACTCATCTGTGCCAACCACTCGAGATACCCACCAACCCATCTCTCCACTGACCCACACAACCATACTATTCATCCATCCAACTAACCCCAACTTTCTCTCTATTCTTCTCCATCGCACAGCCCATTCACATGTATCTCCCAAAACGCCCACCACCACCATCCACCCTCCACGAAACACCCACCCAGTCAACCCATCCACCATGGCTGTCCACACAGACGAACATTCCACGCACCCATCAACTCCCCCCAGTGCCTGCCCCCACTGGTCCTTCCCATCTGTCCAGCACCATCAGTCTACTTCAACCCCCGATTACAGCCCATCCTGCCTCCGATTCCCACCAACCCCCAATCCCCGAGTCAATCACCCATTTTTCCACACCATCGGTTCACGCCGACACGGCACCATGAATGCCTCCTGCATCCACTCATCCCCGCCCTCCAATACCCACCCGCCACTCGTCCGTCCACCAGTCTCCATGGGACTCCATCCTCTCGCCCTCATAGTGAAGCAACACAGCCCCTCGTAGCCCCAGACCCTCTCAGAGCTCCTAATTCCTGCTGGTCTGTCTCCCACCCATGACATCCACTAATGTCCACACATGCCCGCCACCCCTCCACACTCAGGCCTGCTCCTGTGATCTCGGGACACCCCCACCCTGGGGCCTGAACTCCCACTTGTTCCCTCAACTCAGGCTCTCTCCATTGGCTCACTTGTGACAATTCATCTGCCCAGAGCCACAGCAAATCCAGGACCTGCCACTTACTCGGTGTGTGACCTTGACCTCAGGCGGTGGTACTCCCCCCACCCCACTCGTGGATCAAGGGGACCTGAGGAGTCCGTGACAAGCGCGCGTTGCACGGCAAGCAGGGTGGCGGGGAGCCCGGGCGCCCTTACCGTGTACCAGGTTGATCTCGGAGCCCAGGAGAAGGATCTCATCGGCCAGGCGCTGGGCAGTGGGCAGCACCTCGGTGTGGTGGGCGCTGATGAGGTACTGCACGAACTTCTGTAGCTGCTCGCGGCTCATCTGCGACAGCGTCTCGGAGATGGGCAGCCGCAGCTCCACCTGGCGGGCGTGCCGGATGCGGTACAGCGACAGGGCCACCACGTGGGCGCAGTAGAAGAGGTCGCGGTTGTCGCAGCCACAGCTCACGGCCGTGATCTTGCAGCGGTCAAAGCTGACGGAGACAGGGTACAGGCGCTCGGGCTCCCCCGGGCCCCCTGGCTCCCGGATGTTTCCACTCAGGTGGAACCCTACGACCAAAGACAGAAGGTCACCACTGTGTCACCCCAGAGACGGGCAGCACTGGTCCGCGGTGCACAGCAAGGCCCGGGCACAAATCCCAGCTGAGTAACCTACTGCAAGTCACTTAACGTCTCCATGCCTCAGTTTCCTCATTTTTCAAATGGGAATAAATAGTGACATCCTCCTCATGTGTTTGTAACGAGGATTAAACGAGTTAATTTTTGGCTAGTGCTTAGAACACTGCTGGCATAGAGTAAGCTGTAAATAAAGACGTGCTCGTGTTCTAATTCTGAATAATATTACTGTATCGTAGTGACGATGTTGAAGATTATAGAGATGACGATGTTCTCAGCCCTCGGGTTGCCATGGATACAGCCCGGGCTCCAGGAGCCCTAGCCTTCTTGGGAAGATGCCTGTGACACTTGGGGGAGAGTGGCTGATGTGGCTCCCCAGGGGCCAGCCTACCTCTCACCCCCTGCCCCTCCCTGGCCCTTGGGGAGCCCAGATGCCAGGCTCATCCAACTGGTTGGGCAGCCCAGGCCCGAGCCGGCCCTGGCTGCGTCATGCGGGGAGACGGCGGCTTCCTCATACCAGCTGGAGGCAGCCAAGCTTGTGGCCGGCTGGGTCATGTCCAGGCAGGGGGGCCCCAGGCTGCCGGGGTTCAGGGAGGGTCATCCTGGTGGAGCCCCTGCCTCCAGCTGGGACACGGGGCATGCCCCATGGCAGACGTCACGTTCCGGAGCTTGCCTGCTTTCTGGCTCAACCTCCACCAGTCCCCTTGTGTGCCCCGCTGCCTGAGGTCTAGAATCATCTTTCATCTCTAGGTCTAAACCTCTGCCCCCTTTTCTCCCCTGGATCCCACTGCCTGAGGTCTAAGACCACACCTCATAGCTGATCCTAAACTGCTACCCAGACTCCCACCCAAGCCTCGTTGCCTTAGGTCTGAGACCACCACTAAACCTCTGATCCTGACCTCCAGCTGAGTCTCTGCCTGAGGTCAAAGGCTACCTCTCACCTCTGGCCCTAAATCTCTGCTTCCAACTCTCACCTAGGCCCCTGCTGCCTGAGGTCTAGGACCATTCTTACCTCTGGCTCTAAACCTGAGCCCAAAGCATCACTGGGTCCCTCTGCCGGGGTATGGGACGTCCTCTCACCACCTCTTCCCCTCCCCTGCTGTCTGTGGTCCAGGACTCTAGAACCACCTCTCACCTTGAGCTCATAACCCCACCCCCAGCCCCATCTGGGCCTGAAGCTGAGGTCTAGGATGCTCCATCACCCCATCTCAGCTTCTACCCCCAACCCCCACGGTGGCCTCCACCTGCCACCTAGGAACGGCTTTGCCTCAGTCCTCGACCCTTAGCTGGGCCCCACTGCCTGGGTTCTGGGGCCTCCCCTCCCCCGCTTCCTGGTTCACCAGCCTTCCCCCCACCCCCATCTAAGCCCGCTGCCTGAGGTCTAGGCAGATGGCTGATCTGGAGCTTGCAATATCTCACACAACCCTCCCTGGGCATGGAAGCCGGGGTTCTGGGGCCTGCCCTCCCCCTGGCCCGGGCCTGCTCCAGGCCTCCCTGCCTCGCTGGCCGGGGCGGGGGCCACACTCACCCACTTGCAGCACGCGGTCCACGGCCCCGCTCTGCAGCAGGTGCAGCCCGCGGGTGAAGGGCACCCGGGCGTCATGCTCGCCCTCTGGGGGCTGGCAGCCCAGCGACGAGTACATACATATCTCCCGCTCGCTGCGTGGAAACGACCAGAACACGATGCGCTTCTGGACCGGCTCCGGCACCCGGGAGAACCGCTCCTCGACCTGTGGGAGGGCCGGTGGGTTAGAAACCCTGGCACAAATCCTGGCTTTGCCCCTTACAAGCAACAGGACCTGGGCAAGTCACTCCACCTGCCTGAGCGTTGGTTTTCTCAAGTGTGGGGTGGGGTGTTGACAGCACCTGGGGATCGTGAAGATTAAATATGCATTAAATATGCAAAGTGCTTACAGGAACATCTGGCTCACAGTTAGTGTTCTAGAACTTTCTGCCGCTTCTCTCCTGGGTGTCAGGTCCCAGGGTCCTGATGTAAGGTGGTCCCACCTCCCAGGCTTTGAGGGGGCAGGAGGAAGGAAGACAGAAGTGACAAGAATAGTGAGCAGGCCTACGTTATCTTAGCCCACACTGTGCTCAATGCTTTACGTACACGGTTTCTTTTAATTCTCACAGAAACAACCTTGTGACACTAGTTGTCACCCCATTTTGCAGCCTGGGGGATCTGAGGCTCACAGGTAGGCATTCACTTGTTCAGAGGCCCACAGTTGGCGAGCTCCGATTTTCAAGACAGGCTCTGTCCCCAGCTCCCCAGGGCCCCCAGGGAGGGAGGGGTGTCCTGGCCACCGCTGTGGGCTCTGGGCAATGAGCTGAGCGGGTTGAGCCCACGTTCCAATCCAAGCTTGCTACTCACGGGCTGGGTGACCTTGGGCAAGTTTCTCAGCCTGTCTGTGCCCCAGCTTCCTCAAAGTGGGAAGGAGAACAACTCCCAGAGGCCCGCAGAGGATTCTGGGAGCTGCTGCAGGCGAGCGCTTCCCTTGCCCCCGGCCTGGCCAGGGCCGGCACGTGGGAGCCCCAAGGTGGGTTTAGGATTATTCTGGGTGTCTCACACACAATGAGGGAGCAGGAACCCTCTGGAGCCCCCAAGCCGGGGTTGCAGGGGGGAGTGGGAGGGCGAGCGACTGGCCCAGGCCTCAGGGACAGTTGGCAGATGACTAAGGAGGGATTTTCCTGGCCATGAATCAGAGCGTGCCCCATCCACGCCTGGCCCAGACCCGCCAGTCCCGGCAGACTTCCTAACTCTGGAGAGGCCAGCGAGCACGGGACGCCCCTCACAGTCAGATGGGGGATGGGGGAGGTGGGGGGGAGGCCGGGTAGGGTGGGCTGCAGAAGGCACGTCTGGTCCAAGCCACATCTCCAGCTCCTCAGGGGCCCACACTGAGGCTGGGAAAGGAGACTTCCACTGCCCCAAACTTGGGGCATCCTGGAAGAGCCCCTAGAAACTACAGAGGTGGGGTTCCAGGTGCACCTGTCTGGTCCTGAGCCCCGGGTCCCGCCCCCGCTGCCACCTCTGGACGGACTGGGATGGCTGGGAGGGCGGGCGGGGAAGGGTGAGTGGGGCTGAGGGGCAGGGCCTGAGAGAAGGATCTGGAACACTGGGGGGGTCCCCATGGGACAGGTGGGTTCTGGAGGCTGAGGTCTGTAGAAATGGGGGAGTCCTCTCCTGGGGTGGGAGAACAGGAAAGGTGAGTGTGAGACTCGAGGGGCTGAGAAAGGGGGTGTCGCCAAGTGGGGGCGGCTTGTGGGTGCTGGAGAGAGGAGCGAGGATTGGATGGGGGCCCTAAGTGGAGGAGGAGGACGAGGTGGGAAAGAGGGGTCCCCAGGGCCGCGAGGGGACCATGGGGCAGGAGGAGAAGGAAGCGTCCTGAGTCGGGATCCGGGCGCTGAGGGACCCCTGGGTCTTGCGCGCGGGAGAGCAGGGGTGGCGGAGACGGGATGGGGTGGGTCACGGGGCTTGAACGAGGGAGGTGGCAGTACGCGCGGTGACGCGGGGCGAGGGGGTCTCGGGGGGGTCCCCGGGGGCGTATCCGACGGCGGCAGCTCCGGAGTCGGGGGACGGACGGGGAGGAGAAGGCCGCCCGGGAAGAGGCTGGGGGCGCGCCCCTCCCCCTCCCGCGGTCACCTGCTCGAAGGCCCAGCTCTCGGCCACTCGCTTGGCGCTGAGGTCCAGCAGCGCCTCGGGCCGGCCCCGGCCGCGCACGGCCCCGGCCCCGGCGTCGCGCTCCTCCGGTCCCGCGGGGCAGCCCCGGCTCCGCTTGGCCGCGGGGGGGTCCATCCGGCCGGGCCGGGGCCGGGGCGGGGTCTCTTAGGGGAGGGGTCGGTCCGATGCCCGCTCCGCTTCGCCGGCTCCCGCGACACCAGCCCACCTTCCCTCCTTCCTCCGCGCTCGGCCGCCCGGGGACCCCCGCCGCACCCACCCCCGCCCCGCGCCGGGCCAGCCGGGCGATACGGCCCCTTTAAGGCTCTTCACAACAATGAAGCTGCCTGGACCGCCGCTTTATCCTCCGCCGCCGTCCCGCCCCCGCCGCCCGTCCCCATTGGCACCCCCCTCGGCCTCCGAGGCCCTCCCCCGCCATTGGCTGCACCTCCAGACGCTTTTCCAGGATGCCGCTGCTCATTCGTTTCAGGAGCTGCCTGTCTTTTCAGGGCGGTCCAATCAGAGCGCTCAGCGAACGGCGCTGTCAATCAGGGGGCGCCGGCGGCCAATCACAGCAGGAGGACCCCCGCGGCGCCGGCCTCTCGCGGAGTTTCGGGGCGGGTCCCGGGTTCATTCACAACATTCCTCCCCCACCCCGGGGGCTGGACAGCGCGCCCGGGGCAGCTGGGGCTGCGCCCACACACGGCTTTGTTTACTGAGGGTCGCTTCCGGGCGCCGCGAGGGGACAATCCACATGGCTCGGCCGGGGAGCGAGACGGAGCTGCGGGATCCCCGGGCAGCAGCGCGGCCCCTCCTCCGTCTGGGCTGTCTGATGCGAGGAACTTTCTCAGCCTCTCTGGGCGCCAGTCAAGTTGTGATGCTTTTGGAGGGGGGGGTTGGGGGCATCCCAAGCCCCTTGGTAGACCTCATGGGGGCTGCGGAGTCCCTCTCTAGAAACAGAGCCCAGTTCCAGCTCATCCTTGAGCCCCAAGCTAAGAACCCCTATTCCATTCTACGCCCTAACCATTACGTGGTCATATGACACTGGATTTTCGGCTATTTCTGACCTACTGAAATGTCAGTGTCCTAATTCAACGTAATACACGTCCAGTCCGACCACCTCTGTTTTTTTCTGACCCGGTTGGTCGGGGCCACGCTCTCTGGCCCGGAAGCCGGCCCCGCCCCCGCATCCTTCCTCCCTGTGTCCTCGGAGAGCCCTGCCGGTCTCCTCCGCCCCGCTTCCCTCCACCATCGTTACGTTTCTGGATCTGTTTTCGGCAGCGGTTCGATTCCGGCCCCGCTCTCTCCGCCGGGAGCCCCCCAGACGCGGTGGCCCGTCTGATCCGGGCGCCGCGGTGCCGCCAGCACCTGTCCGGCGGGCGGACAGCAGCCACTCAGCCTGGAGCTTGCTGACTGACCCAACTCAGCTTTGCTCCTGTTCATTCGAAATTACCTAGAGAGCAGGAAAGACCCAGGGTGGCCCCTCAGTGGCGTGACGGCCGCCACCCCTTCCCATATGGAAACTCTGGCTTTTTCCTTCCAGGAACTTCGTTTCACAGCTGCGCTTTCTGGCCAGTCCCCAACCCACCATTCAGTAAAGTCCCCCCGACCTGCGCTGTCACCACCGGCCATAAGTGGCCTTTTCATCCTTGAAATGGGGCTGGCCCGAACGGCGCTGAGCTACAAACGGAACACACAGATCGGATTTCTGAGACTTGGTAGGAAAAAAAAGGTAAAATTCCTCATTAGAAATTTTTAATATTGCTCACGTTGAAATATGGATGATAAATAATGTAAATGAATTTGGGTTCATTCCTATGGGACGGCGGTGGCCTTGGGAAGAAGCCACCAGAAAGCAGTGATGATAGCGTCCTGACCGCTCAAGGGCGCTCCGGCTGTCCACACGTCACCCAGTGTGAGCCCTCCACCACCTGCACAGTGGGGACCAGCGCCTCCCTTTCTCAGACAAGGAAACCAAGGCTCAGGGCGGGGCAGGGGTGGGGGTGGGGGTGGGGGTCCTTGCCTGAGCCACCCAGCCTGGAGGCCTGGGCTTCCTGGAACGTGCACCGCCTGCAGAGGACTTGAGGGAGAGACAGAGCCCCGGGCGCCCCCCTCACACACGGGCCCGGGGACCCCCTCAGCATCTGGTCTGTGACGACGCCAGCTGAGCCCGGCTCCCAGCCCCGAGGATGCTCCAAGGGGGGGGTCCCCAGATGCTGAATCAGAGGCCACTCCAGGCCGGGGGAACAGTGGGTGTGGAGGAGGAGCCGAGAATGGGTCATCGCAGGGTGGGGAGGCATTCTTTTATTCTCTAACAGTAGATACGGATATTGTCATCATCCCCATCTGACGGATGAGGAAACAGAGGCCCAGAAAGGTGGCTTGCCCAAGGTCCACAGCAGGAAAGGCTGGGCCAGCATTCAAGCCCAGGTGGGTGGGCTGGTCCTGTCACATTGGCTGGAGATCAAAGGCAGAGTTTTGGAAACACCAAGATTCTATTCCAACTCTATTCTGATTTTACAGATGAGGGGAATGGGGCCCAGAGAGGGTCAGAGAGTTGCCCAAGGCCACACAGCGATCTTGGGTCAAAAAGCCCCTGGGAAGATAGGGGTGCCCCCAGGATGAGGTCTCTAGGCCTATCTCAGACGTGCCTCTTGCCAGCGGCACTTTCAGGAGAGGCGAGGTTGGGGGTTCAGCCGCTCACGTCCTCCCTTCTGTGGCAGCCGAGCTGGGGCTCCAGGGAAACGGAAGCTGCGTTCACCCTGCCGGCCGGCCGCCGCCGTGAGCTCACTGTCTAGGCATCTGCAGCTCCTGACCCGAAGCCCACGTGTCCTCAAGACCCACGGGAAACGGGCAACCCTGGAGCCCAGCCGCCAACGCTCTATGGGCGCCGCCCCGTCCCCTCCCTTCCCCGGAGCCCCTCCCTCCGCCAGCCGCGCGGGCCCCGGCCATGACTGCAGGAACCGGCTGGGCGGTTTCGCTTCCTGGTCCCCGCGGCCCCTGGCGCCCAGCTGGAGGCTTGCTTCCTCCGTGTCTTCCCTCCCCTTTCCAAGCACAAAGTCATGGGGAGCATCAGCACCCGGCCTG
The DNA here is from genome assembly GCF_041296235.1 of Equus asinus. Taxonomy (NCBI): domain Eukaryota; kingdom Metazoa; phylum Chordata; class Mammalia; order Perissodactyla; family Equidae; genus Equus; species Equus asinus. The sequence goes on along the minus strand of NC_091809.1, from coordinate 26,941,745 downwards.
GAAAAACGGGCACTGGAGGCGGCGCGGGACGGCGGAGGAAGGGCCGGAAGCGGCTGGGCAGGGACCTCGGTCGGGCGGGCAGGGAGTTGATGGCCGCTGGGCTCGGCTGGCTCCCCTGGGACTCGGCACGGCAGCTCCAATCACACCTGTGAGGCCCTCCGCTTTCAGGCTCCCGAATTCCGCACGGGGGTGGGTGGGTTAGGGTTCATTTAACATGGGGAAACTGAGGCTCAGAGAGGTGAAGGGACTTGCTGAAGGTCACACAGCCAGGAAGTGGCAGAAACTGGCCTAGGCCCGCGAGGTGAGGGGGTTTCCAAGAGTCCGGGCTCTCCGAGCCAGCAGCAGGGGGGCTGGTGGGCAGGTGCAAGGCAGGCACTCGGCTGGAGGAGTCACCCAGGGCGGGAATGGGAAGTTGATGCTGTCTGGGGAGGTGGAGGGGGAACAAGTGGGTGACATTCCAGACCCCATGCCTGTCGCGCCTGAATGCCTTTCCTTGCCCCTGGGGTCCTCCTCAGAGGGGCTGGGGTCAGAGGGACAAAGGGAGCCAGTGGACAGTGCCCTTGGCCATCCGTGGGCCTGGCCTGGATTCACAGCGCCTCCTGGTGGCCGCAGGAGGCCCCGGATGGCGCCCCAAGCCCACGGGTCCCAGCCCAGGCCCTTTGAGGTTCCGGTGGACAGGGACACCGAGGATGACGGGGAAAGGTGGAAACCATCCCAAGAGGAAATCGTGACTCTGACAGACAGTGAAGACGAGCCTGGGCCAACACTGCTATTGAACTCGTGTGAACCAGGCAGATGCTACACTTGGCTCAGAAGCGTCTGGAGAACAGGTCCCTCACAGATCAGACTCTGGGCATAAACACCCGTGCGGCCGGATGGACACTGGCTTTTGCATGTGGGAGGCGGGCTGTCCTCGGACCCTCTGCCGGACAGGCTGGAATCGGTTGTACGTGGCCGTCAGATTTTCCCGGTCCCGGAGCAGACAAGGCAGACACCAGGCCACAACCGCACAGCCCAGAAGGGCGCGCTGTGTGGAGAGGATGCACAGAGCGGTCGCCGCGGAGTCACCGAGACGTGGCCCTCCTTGCAGCAAGGTGGGGGGATCCCTTCCCTCCAGGAGCGCCTGTCGACCAGGCAGCCCGGGCGCCGTCCCGTGGCTGGGGCAGCAGCGAACTGGCAAAGGCGGGGCCCGGAGCTGCAGACGGACGGGAGGGGCACAGTGGCTGGTCCTGGGGGCCAGGGACAGAGAAGGGCTCTCTGGGAGGACGTGGAGAGGAGGAGGGAACAGCAGGTGCAGAAGGCCAGGAGGCATGACAGGGCGGAGGCGGGGGCTGGGGCTTCCCGTTATGCCCACCAGAGCGTCAGCTCTCAGCCCTTCCAGCCCAGTGTGCGCCAGGCTGTACACACAGTAGGGGTGCAATAAACACCCAAGGGGCAGAATGGACCCTCTCGAAGGGTGGAAGTCAGCCCTGCCCGCTGAGGTGGCCCATGCCGCCCCCCGCCCCACCACCCTGCAAGGGACCCCAAACTGCCAGGGCCCTGCTTCAGCTGCCACCATTCCCAACTGTTCGAGATGTCAGTTACGATTTTGCGTGTGAAACTGCTGCCCCTGCCTTTTCCGTTTGATGGTTAAAACTCACCTATAAAAGTCATCGTTTAAAAGTGCGCGACCAAGCGACATTTAGTACATTCACAGTATCTCACAGCCATGTCTATCTAGTTCCGGAACATCTGTAGCAGCTCCGCAAAAACCCGTCGCCGTGAGCAGTCACTCCCCACCCCTCCCCTGGCCCCCGCGGATCTGCACGTTTCTGGACTTGCCTGTCACGGACATTTCACATCAGTGGAACCACTGTCTGTGGCCTTCTGTGACCGGCTGCTCTCACCGAGCAATTGTGCTTCATGCCCAGCGTAGCAGGAATCAGCGCTTCCTTCCTTTTTGACAGCTGAATAATATTCCACCGCGTGACCACATCCTGTTTGTCTGCTGACGGGCTGAGAGACACACGGGCTGTGTACGCTTTTGGGCCACTGCAAACAGTGCTGCTGTGACCACATATGTACGAGTTGTCGTTCGAATCTGTTTTTAATTCTTCTGTGTGTGTGCCTATGAGTGGGACCGCTGGCTCACGTGGCAAACCTATGTTGAACTTACTGAGAGGGCACCAAACTGTCTTCCACAGTGGCTGTCCCCTGCTTTCTAAAGAAACGTTGCTAGTTCAAGAAGTTTTAAACACCACTGTGTGTGGGACCAAAAAAAGCACATCTGAGGTGGGTGAGGCTGGCCAGGCAAGGATGGGCCAGCAGGGGACCAGTCACCCACCTCGGGGGGAGCAGCCAACTGCACCCACAGGTGCCACCACCTCTCCCAGATAGCAAGTCAGTGTCGCCCAGCCCGCAGCCTGCCAGCCCAACCACCAGCAGAGGGAGGGCACCAGACCAGCGGCCCCTCCTGACTCCACAGGGAAAGTGGCTCCCTTGGACACCTGGCTCGTCCCTGGCAGAGGGTGACCCCCAGGCTAGAAGCACAGAAGTCCCTGGGGAGAGCGCTGGGGTAGTGCTGGCTGGCTCACAAGAGTGCACGATGCAGGAGGAGGGAGAGTCCGGTTTATTGTTCAGGCTGAAACTGTGGAGACAGGACCTGGAGAGGGGAGGGGGCCGCGGGAGCTGGTGCCGGTCCCCTCTGGCCTCTGCTGAGTTCCAGGCACTCTATGGATCTGCTGCTTGGTCACCGGCGCACGGGCCGGCCCAGTGAAGCTCGAGGTGCCACCTGAGGCTCTGGGGCGCATGGCTCCTGCTCCCCACAGTGCGCATGGTCTTCCCTGGGCTGCTGTCCTCAGGAAGGCGTCTTGGAGGAGGAGGCTGCCTCCTTCTTCTTGGCGGGGGCCTTCAGCAGCGCCAGCTTCTTGGGCAGGCTGGAGCTGGCCTTCATCACCACATCATGCTCGATCTTCTTCCGGATCCCGACCTCCAGGTCCTGAGGGGGCAACGAGGGGGCAATCAGACCGCATGGTTCCAGGTGGTCAGATTCTAATAATTCTAAAGGCAAAAATGATGGAATCCGACCTGGATGTAAGAGAAAAAGGGGCTCAAGAACGACCCCGAGGATCCGGAATGGAGACCACGGCAGGACCCTGGGCCGGGGCAGGGGAGGACTCAGGGCCTGGCTCTGGACATGCTGAGTTTGAGACACACGCCTCGCCCACCACCAGATGGAGGGAAGCAGGTGGCTGGGGGCCTGGGTGGGAGAAAACTTAGCTCCGGGACACGAAGCACTTTGCTCAAGATTGCAGGGCGGGTTGGCACACGGATGACGATACAGGCTGCGATCTGACTCCACCAAAACCAGTCTTAAGTCTCTGTAACTTCTTTGTACACTCAACACTACTCACCTACATATAACGAAGCCACATGTAAAGACAGCCGTGAAAACGACAGCAATGGCCACAGCAGCCATCGTTTACTGTGCCCCACGCTGTTCTCAGCGCTTACAGGTGCCTAGTGACCTTGACTCCCTATAAGTCTGGGAGGAAGGCGCTAGCCCTCCGACTAGGGCACAGGGGAGAGGCTCAGGGCAAAGAAACACCAGCCTTCCTGAAGCTGCGACTCTCCCCAACTATGCGCTGCTTTCCTGCAAAGGTGCAGTTTTCATCTCCTTTCCCATGCCACCCGCTGCAGAACGTTAACAACCACAGCAGCTGACTTGCGTTGAATACTTCTGGCCTGCCAGGCCTAGAAACCTGTTAAATGCTAGGTGATGATGCTGTCGCCACTGCACGGGGGACGGAACTAACGCTCCCTGAGCAGGGAGTCCTCCAGGCTCCATCCCTCGTCCCTGAGCGGATTCTAGGCTCCATCTCCGGTCCTCCCCGCGACCCACCCCCCCGCCCCGCCTCCCGCCGGCTCCGGGCCCCTCCCCAGCCCCCCTCCCTCCCAGGCCCCGCGCCGGCTCCGGGCCCCTCCCTCCCTCCCGAGTGCCCCCGCCGGCTCCGGGCCCCTCCCGGGTCCCTCCCTCGCCCGCACTCGCCTTCCTGAGCTTCCGCTGCTGTACGATGCGCGCCTTTTTGGGGGCGATGACACGGCCTGGAGAGAGACGCGCTCGCGTGAGGCGGGGGAGCCCCGGGCCCGCCTCACCCCCAGCCCCCGGACCCCTCCTCACCGCCCTTCCTCGGGCCCCGGTTCCGCTCGGAAGCCGCCGCCGCCGCCGCCGCCTTGCTCTTCGCCGGCTTCCGCGCCTGGAACTTGTGCTGCCCCTGCGCCATGGTCGCGCTTGCGTCGGAAGAGGCGTGGCCGTGAACCCGGCAGCCGGAAAGCGCAGGGCACGGTGGGATACAGTGGGGTCAGAGGGCGCAAAGGCTCACGGGATACAACGTGGCAAAGAATTAAAGGGACAGTACATGGCAAAAGTGGTGGATCACAGGCAGCGTTTCCGGAGTTTCAAAGGAAAGGTTACAAAGGCAAGTTAACATTTACTGGGCGCTTATTTGTAAAACTTACCCTGTTTCATGCTCTTTATGTACAAAATTCAGTCTAGGACTCGGGTGAGGCAAAATTTAAGAGTGCGCCAAAAACTTCAATGATCAAGATAAATAATTTTCAACACTTAAAAATAATATTTTATTAAAAAAATCAAATCACCAAACTACAGCCTGCTGCCCAGCTGCCTGATGTTGTGAATAAAGTTTTATTGGAACGAGGGCCAGTAACAGAGGTGAGGTCAGTACCTTCAAGGTGTCTAAGGTCAGGGTTCCATTCTATTTAAAATCTTGCTATTTTGTTTATCACAGGTTGTTTTTGCGTGAATTTTGATTTTTAAAAAATATTGCATGAAACTATTACTTATCTTGATTACCGACCTTTTGGGCACCCCTGCAGAGTCCCAGCCCTGCCAGCACCCTAACAGGGTGGAACTAGTAAGATCCCCATTTGTGAGGAAACCACAGCGTGGAGAGGTGAAGTGACTTGGCCATGATCACACAGCAGAAAACGTGGCAGAGCTGGGAGGCGAACTCGGGCAGCCTGGCTCCAGCCGCTGGGCTCTTAAGGGCCGTGCAAAGGCCCTGTCTGCTCTCCCCGCTCTAGGAGGAAGTGTGGCTGAGGGAAGGAGGTCAGCTTTGGGCAGGCCATTCAATAAGTTTAGTATAAAATCTAGGAGGATCGGGGCAGAGTATGCAGAGCCGGGCCGGTGACTTCTGGGCTCCATCTAGGGTGCCCCACTCAGGAGGCGGTGGCATTCAGGGCTGCCCGGAGCTCCTCGGGGGCAAAGACGCCCATCTCCGTGATGATGCCGCCGGTGATGAGGTCATGGGGGGTGACATCGAAGGCAGGATTCCAGACCTCAATCCCTGCGGGGGGAGACGGGAGGCAAGAAGGCAGGCACGTGGCTCAGTGATAGTTCTCAAGCTGTTGTCACCTGTCCCCCCCACAGTGGTTCTTGGAGCTGGGGAATCCTTGACAATCTGGGGATGCTCACCCCAAAAGTGCACAAAGGCATGGGCTTTGGCACCCAGTAACAAATTTAGAGCCCCCACAGTTCCTGGACTGTCCTCGTCCAAGAAAAAGGTTTCAAAGTTTTATATACGTGCACCCCACTTGTGCCTGCTCCAAGGATCCCTTTTTTTTTTTTTTAAAGATTTTATTTTTTTCCTTTTTCTCCCCAAAGCCCCCCAGTACATAGTTGTATATTCTTCGTTGTGGGTCCTTCTAGTTGTGGCATGTGGGATGCTGCCTCAGCATGGTCTGATGAGCAGTGCCATGTCCGCGCCCAGGATTCGAACCAACGAAACACTGGGCCGCCTGCAGCGGAGCACGCGAACTTAACCACTCGGCCACGGGGCCAGCCCCCAAGGATCCCTTTAAGAACCTCCAAAAATCCACCTCAGGCCCTTTGCACAGGCTGCCCCCTGTGCCTCAGATATGCACATGACTCACTGTTTCACTTCCTTCAAGTCTTTACTCAAATGTCCCCTTCTCACTGGGCACTTCTCTGATCAGCCTGCCTAAACCCCTGGCACGGACACTTCCCACACCCTTCTGTGCCTGCCTGTTTCTCCTCAGTCCTCACCCCCTTCCAACATACACTATAACTGTTATTGTCTCCTTGGTTGTCTGTCTCGTCCACCGGACTGTCAGCTCCATGAGGGACCTGTGTCTCTGCACCTTGCGTGGCAGCCAGCATCGGCCAGGCCCTTGAAAGCACGTGCTGAGTGCATAGCAGCTTCTTACACAGGAGGCCGCAAAGGGGGCCGTAACTGTTTTCTCTGCTCACAGTTTTTCTAGGACCACCGAATTAGCAGCCAGCTTTCAAAACGTGGGCAATTTCATACGTGAAAAAATGTGAGGCTTCTCTTAGAAAAACCAGAAGACCCGCACCCCGGGTCTGCGTCCCTGTGACCGCTGGCTGGAGCAGAGTCCTGGGGCTGCCGACTGCACCTGGCTGTCACTCCTCCTTGGTACCCTGCTGGCCCCAGCTTTCTTAGGGCGGGGCGGGGCGACTGTCACCCCTGCTTTCCACGGTCTTCTGGATTTTGACCAGTGCTAATTATGCCTCCAGGAAAGCAGTGACACCAAAAAAAAAGTTTTGGAATTAAGGGTCTATCTTTAAAAAGCTGTAAGTGATCAGAGGAGAGAACAGAGCGTCAGGAATGTCCTCTGCTTGGTGGTAGACAATGATTTTTACTCTATACATGGACTACGGGGTGGCCCCACGGTGTCCGCAGGATGAGGGACCTTAACGGGTCTCCTTAGAGAAGGTTTCCATCACAGGCTTAATGTTCCATGAGCCCTGACTGAGGGCCAGGGACCACATCCCACAGCACGTGGGCCTATGAGGGAGGTCATCCTAACGGCCCATGCTAGGGACGGGCACCCAGGGCCTGGGGACAGGGCACCCAGGCCGGCCGCGGTGGCACCGCTACCAGGTGTTTGTTCTCTCGCAAGACAGTCTGACCTTGAAGCTGACCTCCAAGACGCTTCCATTCCAAGAAACGGCTTGAAGGAGCGGCCCGTGCGTCAGAAGGCGGCTGCCACCCCAAGGGCCACCTGCCCTGTGAAGGCGCCGGCTGTCCCGGCACAGATGCCCCTCCACTCTGAGCAGACGGCTTACCGGGCGCCGCGACCCTGACCCCGCTGACGTCTGTCAGCTCCTGGCCGGGGCGCTCCTCGATGACAATCTCCCGGCCCGTCTCCAGACAGAGGTCACACGAGGAGCTTGGGGAGGCCACGTAGAAGGGGATGCCGTGGTGCTTGGCGGCAATGGCCAGCTGGTAGGTGCCCACCTTGTTGGCCGTGTCGCCATTGGCAACCACGCGGTCAGCTCCCACGACGACGGCTGGGGAGCGAGACGCTGGGGTCACGACCCCGCCTGCGCCTGGCGCCCCGCCCCCGCCAGGACATGTCCCCTGGGCCTGCCCCGCTGACCGGACACGCTGCGCTGGGCCATGGCTGCGGCCGCCGCGCTGTCGGCGATGAGCGTGGCGGGGATCTGCTCGTAGACCAGCTCGAAGGCCGTCAGCCGCGCGCCCTGGTTGTAGGGCCGCGTCTCCGTGCAGAGGGCACGCTCCAGGCGGCCCAGGCGGTGCAGCGAGCGGATGACACCTGCGGCCCGGCCCGCGAGGCCGGAGGGGACAGATGGCAGGACGGCCGCTGGCTGCGGCGGACCCCACCACCGCTCCCTGCTCCTCCACCCACTCGTCGCCTCCGAATGCACTGTACAGGTTTGTGCCTTACACGGGCGTGTCTGTCCCTCCTCCTCAGGCAGACACTGTTACTGCTGGGTCCCCTGCGCCCGGAACTGTCTCTGACACACAGTCGGGGCTGAATCAATGTTTGTTGAGTGAATAAAGGAATGCACGCATGCATGAATGAACGGCACACAGCAGATGCTTACAAAATGTTTGTTGAGTGAATGAAGAAATGTTTTGCCATCAAGGCCTCAGTCCCCACGCATGACGGTGGGACCCAGGCAGGCAGGGAAAACTCCTGAGGATTGAGAGTGGAGTGGCATCTGCTACCTTACCTCCCAGGACCCAGTCCCCCCTCTTTGTCACAGCTCCCCCAATCTTTCTTTGTGGGGGTCCAGGCCCTTCTCCTCAGTCCTCTTGGAGTCCACATTCTACTCACTGTCTGGCTCAGGCTGTGCCCATTGACTGACTAATTCTGGATGGGCAGCTGACCCTGTGAGCTCCCCTGAGATGCAAGAAGCCTTTTCTGGCCCAGTCAGCAGGGAGACCCTTGGCTCTTTTCCTCTTGATCTAAATGCTGGCAGCCCCCCTGCTGACCCATGGAGTGTGAGGAGGAGGGCAGAGCTTGGGCACTGGGATGGATGGGTCCTGATACTAGCATTTGAGACCCTGGGTCCATCCGTACCTGAAAACAACCCTCTTAATTATTTCTGTACAAAAACTAATAAGTTTACTGTTTTTTTGGTGGGCAAATTAGCTTTTGTTCCTTCTTCTTGCATCTACAAAAGGCCCTACCCCATCCCCATGGACGTGCACTCACCTAGGGCTGTGCCATAGCCAGAGGTGGCCAGCGCCCCAGTGTTACAATGGGTCAGCACAGTCACCTTGCCGCCCCCGGGGGCTGCCTTTTCCAGGAGGTGTTGGGCTCCGAGGTCCCCGATGCTGCGATTGTCCCTGAGGTCTTTCTCCAGCATGTCCTCGGCACAGCGGATCACTCTGGGGGCGACAAGGGGCTCTGGGCGCCAGCCACCAGGACCAGGGGCCCATGCCAGCCCCTCCTCCCTCCCATGGAGGCTCCGCAGGAGCACTTCCTACTCCGACCTGCCTGCAGCGGCCCTCGGCCTGCACCCTTCTGCCGCTGCCACCTGGCCCTCCACTCGATCATGCAACACGTGTTTACTGAGCGCCTCCTGTGGGCCAGGCACCGGGGGACACAACGAGATAAATGTCCCAGCTCCCAGGGAGCTGACACTGGTGTGGGGTAGCAGACTGTGCAGATCATAGAGTGAAGGAAAAGACAATGGAGTCAGGAGCAGGGCGCAGGGGATGAGGTGGATTGTGAGGGGGTGGGGAAGGCAGAAACCTGAACCCTGAAGACCAGGGCATTAGCTCCGTGGACACCTGGCCGGCAGAAATGGCACGTGCAAAGGCCCTGAGGTAGGAGCCCGGCTGGTGGAATCAAGCACCACGGAGAGTAACGCTGTACCTGGGAAGGCGGGGAGAGAGGAAAAAGAAGAGGGCAGGGAGGAACTAGAACAGGATATAAAATTCCTGAAATGCAAAAAGCAGGAGGAGGAAAGAACCCTGAAAAGGACCTCCAAGGGCAGACAAGGACTGGGCATGCTCAGGTGAGGCGCAGCCAAGGGGCTGAGTCCAAAGATGCCGAGGCCAGGCTGCAGACGGTGGACTCCAGCCCTGCCTGTGTAACCTTGGACTAAACGTGCCGTGCCTCAGTTTGCCCATCTGGAAAACATGTCGCTGTGCCCCAAATAGGACCCCAAAGCCTCCGCACAGAGTAGCGCCCGGCCCAGGCCCCTACCTCTCCCGGACCGCCTCCTCCGTGGCGCCCTCCCGCTCGGCCTCCCGGGCGGCGGCGTCGGCCAGCTGGCGGGCGACGCGGGCCATGTTGACGGCGGTGGGCCGGGCGGTGACCAGGAAGCTCAGCGCCTCGCGCACGAAGGCCACGAGCGCGTCGAGCCCCGGGCCCCCCGCGCCGGCCTGCAGCTCCACGGCGAGGCTGAGGCAGCCCACGAGCGCGATGGCGGGGGCGCCGCGCACCTGCGGGGGGCGCGGGTCAGGACGGGGGCCGCCCCCACCATCCCGGCCCTGCGCCCCCAAACCCGGCCGGCCCCCCAGCCCATGCGCCCCCCGCCCCAGCCTGGCCGCCCACCTTCATGGCGCGGATAGCTTCCCAGGCCTGGCGCACCGAGCCCACCGCCTCGTAGCAGCTGCGCTGGGGCAGCAGCAGCTGGTCGAGGATCTGCAGCGAGCCCCGGGAGTAGCGGATCGCCTCCAGCGCCATACTGCCGCCGCGCTCGAGGACGGGGACCCGGCCGCGCGCTCGGGGGGCGGGGTCGCCCCGGACGGCGCGCGTGCGCACATCGACCCGCGCGCTCCAGGGCCCGCCGCGCACGTGGCCGCCCCCGCCCCGTCCCCGCCTCCTGCCAGCAGCCCCGCCCGCGCTCGGCCTCCTGTGCGGCGCCTGCGGGAGGCCGGGCCCTGCACTCAGCGTTCGCCTGACCGGACTTACGGGGTCACAGCAGGACCCTCGACCCCCGGGCTGGCCCCCTTAGCTGCCTGACTTCTCCAGCCAGAGCGAGCGCTCCCGTGGCCCTCACGCGCGGTTCCCAGAATGAACGGACTCTTCCTGCTGCCCCACCACCTCTCCGGGGCCCGGGGGTCAGGCCCCCACCGCGGAGCCGCGCCAGCAGGAGCTGGGCGGGAACCTCAGCCCCCGGCCCGGCTTGGCCCCCGCTGTGTCCCCAGCGGCTGGGACAGTGCCTATCACACGCAAGGCCCCACCCTCTGTGAAAGGAGCCTCCTGCTCCAAGGTTCGGGGGATGCCCGCCTGCTTCTGGGCCATTTTCTGCTCCGTGTACGTTTCCTTCAAAAGCAGCGACGTGCTAGGGACTTTTTAGTGACCTGTCCAAGGTGCCCCCATGGGCCGGGGACACCGAGCAGCCTCCACCTGTGTGCTCCAGCCCCAGCTGCATTTGGCACAGGTCCTGGGTGTGTGCCCCCTGCTCCCTTTCCACCCTTCACACTCAGCGGGTGCCACCTCCCCTAGGAAGCCTGCCCCTACTGCAGGCCGACCTGAGCCACTACCTTCAGACCCTGGGCAAGATGATGGGGACCCTGGCTGTGGTCACAGCATCAGCACCTGTGGCTGAGTCCCCCCAGGCCTGGCTGAGTGGTGGTGGGGGCTGCCCCTGGGCCCCCCTAATAACCTGAAGCAGGGGCCAAGACCCAAGGCTTTAATGTGGGGGTCCCACCAGGCACAGACACCCTCTCCAGGTGCAAATACATGAGAGCTGTGGCACCACGGGAGGTCGAGGTCGGGGAGGGGTGCGGTCTGGGGGCTCCTGGGTGCCGCCGCCTCCACAGGGGTGTTCACTCGCTCTCTGAGTCAGAGTAGTCGGCCACCAGGGAGGAGCTGAGGCCGCCTGGCTGCCGCGGGTCCTGGGGGGCAGGGGAGGCTGTGTCCTGGGAGGGGCCTGGCGCAGATGGGGTCCTGTGCTGACCGCTCCCCTCCTGCCCACCAGGCCCGCTGGTCTGGGGGGTCTCGACGGTCTCCTGAGAGCAGTCTTGGGGGTGTGCAGGCCTGTCCTGGGTGGTCCCCTCTGGCACCCTTGGCCCCCCCAGTCCGGGGATCCCACCCGCATGCTGGGGGCGCCGCCGCACGATGCCCAGGGTGCCCACGGTGATAGGTGTGCCGGCGGGCGCAGGTCTGCGGCTCTGGGCCAGCTTCTTCAGGACGCTGCTGCCAGTGCCACTGCTGGTGCTGGTGCTGGTGCCGGTGCCGGGCGCTGCGGCTGGGGGGAACCAGGAGCGGCGGCTGATCTCCGTCCGCTTGAGTCTCTGTTTGTCCTCATAGGCTGCGGGAGGGCAAGTGAGGGCGCTGGAAGGAGGGCGGAGGGGGCCGGGGCCGCCCCTGCCCTGCCCCCGCCCGACCCTGCGCCCCCAGCCACGCACAGTCCAGGGTGTGCAGCTTGAGCAGGGCGGCCAGCCTGCGGTCGGCCTCGGTCTCGGGCACCAGCGGGATGGCCAGGCTGGCCTTGGCCTGCAGCGCCTGATCCCTCTCCTCCGCCTCCTGCAGGGCTCGTTTCTTTTCCTGTGGAGAGGGAGTGTCAGAGCCGTGCCTCCACCCGTGCACTGCCTCAGCATCATCGTTACCGCGTGTATCATTCGGTCCCTCACTCCCTCGTCCCACAGACGTCTAGAGCGCCCGGCGCGTCAGGCCTGTTGTAGACGTGGGGTGTGGCAGAGTGCAGCCCGAACCCGGGCCCTGGTGCTGACATTCTAGTGGACGAGAGACCAAGTGGGAGGAGAGAGAATGTGGAGAGGGTGTGGACGGTGGGCTGGGGTTCACCTTTAAACGTGGTGCAGGGGAGGGGGGAGGGCCAGGAACTGCCTCCCTGAGATTATGTCTGAGGGAGGGAGCCATGTGGGTATCTAGAAGAAAAGTGTTCCAAGGTGAAGGAACAGCCTGTGCAAAGGCCCTGAGGCAGAAGCATGCTTGGAGCAGTTGAGGAACAGTGAGGAGGCCAGTGTGGCTGGAGCAGAAAGAGCACCAGGAAAGGGCACATCATTCAGGCTTGGTGGCATGCAGGGAAGACTTTGCCTGCTTGTGTAAGTAAGTGGAAGCCAGGAAGCGTTCTGAGCAGAGGAGGGACGTGCACTGACTCAGGTGCTCCCAGGCACCTGCTGGCTGCTGTGGGGTCACAGACTGGGGGGGGTGGGCGGGCGAGGGCTGGAGCCTGGAGACCAGAGAGGAGGGACCGTGCAGGTGCAGGTGGAGATGACGGGGCCGTAGAAGCGGCCAGGTTCTGGATCTCATTTGAGGCAACCCTGACAGCAGACAGGGAGGTGTGTCCGGCTGACTGCTTGGGGCCTGAGTCTCTGGAAGGACGAGCCACCGAGTGAAGGGCAGGGAGCAGGCGGGGCAATGGCAAGCAATGAGGTGGAGAGGGGAGGGTGGTGGGATGTCCTCTCTGAGGGTCCTTAGACCTGCCACCAGGAGGCACCAGAGGGGCGGGGATGCAGCCCGGGCTTGGCCTGGCTGCAGGGGCGCCTTCAGCAGCAAACGCTGAACAGCTGAACAGGAACGTGAGCAGTCGACTCCCAGTAACGACGGGCACAGGAGGCCGGGAGGCCGCCAGGAGGGAGACGGGAGCCGGCAGCCTGTGGGGCTCGGAGAGGGAGGCAGAGGAACAGCTTTGCCGGACCCGCAAGACTTTCTGGGCACAGGCCGAAACCCGTGGCTGTGATGGTCATGTGACCCCGGGGCCTGGTGCCCTGGAACTCGGCCCCACGAAGTGGAGCCACTGTGGCCCGTGGCAGCCATGCTGCAGGGCCCTTGAGCCGGGCCTGTGCCCCGAGGGCGGGCGTTGGCCCCTGCGCCGTGACTCCACGCCACCCTGAAACACGCCACACTAGAACGGGCCTGCCGCTCTGTTAGGAGCGAACCCCCTTCTCCCACCCTCACGAGGCCGCGGACACAGCTCGGAACTGCCGCGCGGGCAGGCTGACTGGGCGGCTTGGTCCGGGGACAGCAGAGCATGCTCACGAACGGGTGTGAGGAGCTGGCCTCCGCTCTGCAAACCGGCTGACAGCAGGGCCGTTCTTCCCAGGGGCAGGAGCCACGTGACGGATGGGGAGACCGAGGCTCAGAGGGCAAAATGCCTGCCTGTGCCAGGACGCGGGGATGAGGGTCGTGCCTGGGCGGGGCGCGCTCACCCGGAACCGCCGGCGCAGCAGGCTGTTGAGGGCAAAGTCGTCCTTCCAGGCACTCTGTGCCTCCTGGAGGTGGCTCAGTGTGGGGACGGCCTTGTGGAGCATGCCGCGGTCGGCCTCGCCGTGCTCCAGTCGGAACATGGCATCCGTCTCCAGCTTCTGCTTCTTCTCATGCTCTGTGGCGGAGGGAGAGCGCGCTGGGCCCTGGGCCACCGGGGGCGCAGGCCAGCCGGCCTCAGGCTCCCCTGGCCGCACGCTCACCTGTCGTCAGCACCTGCTCGTTCTCTGCCATGTCCCAGCGCTCCTCCTTGCGCTGGGCGCCGCTCACGATCACGTAGTCGCAGTTGGCGGGGTCTGTCTGCATCTCGATGTAGTTGACACACAGGTGGCATTTCATCCGGAACCTGGGCGGGCGGTGGGTGGCAGTCAGGACACCGCGGCCACGCCCCAGGCCACCCGGGGACCCCTGCCTGCCTCTTCTGTCCATGCTTGTCAGTCACAACTGTCTGCTGAGCACCCCTGTATCTGGGGTACAGCCGTGGGCGGGAAAGATGCACCCCGTCACCCCAGAACTGACCTCCCATCTGGAGTTTGTTCCTTCGTCATTCATTCATGCATTCATTCAACAAACTCTCTGGGCTGGGCTGCTCTGTGGCAGCTCTGCGCCAGCCGTTGGGGACAAGCACTGCCGTCAGCCCTTGGGCGGGGGGCTGATGTGCCCATGGGGGCTGCGTCGGAGCAAACGCACAAGCAGCCAGTGTCGGCCGCTTTGGAAAAGGCCTCTCAGAGTGGGAGGGTGTGCGAGCAGAAACCCGAGGGGAGGGAGGGGCCTTGCAGACGTCGGTAAGAGAGTGTTCCAGAGGGGGGACCCCTGGGGTGTGAGGGATGAGAGCCTGGAGGCCTGTGGCTGGAGCAGAGGCAGAAAAGGAGAGTGGGAGGAGGTGGGGCAGGGAGGGGGCAGGGCAGAGCTGTGGGAGGACTCAGACTGTTACTTGGAGCAAAGTGGGAGCCATGGAGGGTTCTAGGCAGGAGAATGTGCCTGACAGACCAGGATGGTTTCCAGGAAAGGTCTGCAGGGAACGGCCATCAGGAAGAGGGTGTGCACTTCTCTCCCGCTCAGACTCCTCTGCAGCCCCCCGCGGCCACCCCGCGTCCCTCTTGATGCCCCCAGGCTGCCCCTACCTGTAGATGGGGGTCGTGTAGTAGTTGCCGACCTTCTTCTTTTCTGCGTTGTAGCGAACACCTGGGAGGAGGAGAAGAGTGCAGAGGCTGGGGTTCAGGCCACCCGGGGTGGGGGCAGACAGGTGGCACTGCCCCCCACAGGGGAGGCACCTCAGGAGGGCACTGAAGTCCAAGGTGGGAAGGGCCGTGTCCAGGCTGCGTGACAGGGGCTCAAGCCGCAGGGGAGGGCAGGTGGGAGCCAGAGGGCCCAGGTGCCAATCCTGCCGCCACCCTGACCAGCCACTCGACCTCAGGCCAGCCGCCTTGCCCTGGGCCTCAGTTTCCCCACCTATCACCCAGGTACTGACAGCACCTTGCCCGGGCTGTGGCCGCTCCGCAAGCTCAGCACCAGTACTTCCCTGGGGAACGTCTCGGCTTTTCCGTCTGACCTTGCTTATCGGACACAAGGGGCTTAAACTAGGACAACAGCCCGGGCGGGCGGGCCGCCTGCTGGTGGCCCTGAGGATGCCCTGTGTGCAGTCATGCCGAGCCGCCATTTGTCCCAAGGTGGCCTCCAGGGCAGACGCCCAGGCGGGGTCTGACAGGCACGTGGGGGCTCTGTCACCCTCCTCGACAGTGGGGACCGCGGCCATGAGGGGTTGGCCTGCCCACCAAGAGCTGCCAGCTCCATGTGCGGGCGAGCTGCTCCTGGGGCCAGGTGCCGTGCCCGGAGCCCAGAGCCCAGAGCCCAGGTGACGGCGAAGATGCGGCCGCTGAGAGGGTGCGGTCACCCGCCCGAGGGCTCACAGCTGCCGAGCGCTGCCCCAGCCCAGGTGCTGGAAGCAGCAGCCCCCAAGTTCACAGGCCTGAGTGTGCCAGGCGCTAAGCACCAGATACACCAGAGGGGGCACTTGACCACCTGAATACCACAGACGGGTAAACCAAGGCACACGGCGGCTCAAGCGCCCAGAGGGTCCCCCAGCTAGGACGTGGCCAACGGGATCTAAACTGAGAGCCCGGCCCCCTAGCTTCTCACAATGAGGCGCCCACAGCCCGCCAGTCGCTCGGGGGCTGGCCCCTCCCCGCGTCCTGAGCGGGGCACCCCGGTCTCTCCCGCCGGGCAGTGAGGGACGTGACGGCGGGGCGGCTCACCCATGCCGATGTGGTTCTTGCAGCCGTCGCACCAGATGTTATAGGGCATCTCGAACCTACATGACAGAAAACAGCTGGTGTGCAGGGTGCGGGGGCCTCTCCCGGGTCCCCACACCCCAGGCTCCGGTGCGGCCATGCTGCAGGGGCCCTGCACGCGGGACGGTACAGGACGGGGGCAGGGCCGGCTGACCCCGCTGGGGAGTGTCCCTCGGGCCCCACCGCAGCACTGGCCAAACTCCCGAGCAGAGGAGGAGAGGCCGCAGAGCGCGGGGGTCCACCTCGAGAGTACTTGGGTCCTCCTGCCTCTAGGCTTGTGTCACGGTTCTAGCTGCGACACACGGTCCTGGCTTTCCAGGAACAGTGACAGGATTCTCTTACAGAGCCCTCGGGGAACGAACGAGGCGAGGTGCAGGCACTGCCCGACGAGGCAGGCTCGGCGCACAGAGTGGACGTGGTGGTGTGCGGCCCGGGTGGGCCAGCACAGTGCGCTTGGCAGCGTGGGGATGTGACGGGGGTTTTGGTTTTTTGTTGGGTGAGGGAGATCGTCCCTGAGCTAACACCTGTGCCCGTTTTCCTCTATTTTGGTGCGGGACGCCACCACAGTGGGGCCTGATGAGTGGTGTAGATCTGCACCTGGGATCCAAATCTGCGAACCCCGGGGCCACTGAAGCACAGTGCACGACTCAACCACCACAGCGCCGGGCCAGCCCCGTGGCGGGGTCTTGAAGGGTCCTCGAGCCCTGTGCCTCCTCAGGCCCCGCTGACTCCTTTTCCACAGACATTCCCACCTCTGGTGATGTTGTCACTAGACCCTCTGTGAGGCCCGGGGTGGAGCCTGAGGCTGAGGGCAGAGCCCAGAGCAGAGAAGGGGCAGCGAAGGGGACAGGGAAGGGGGCAGTGAAAGGCTCGCCTGGCTGGGGCTGGGGCTACACGCTGGCTCCTGCTTCCTGCCACGGACGAGCCACGGAGCACGGGCCAGAAACAAGGGGAGCCTGCGGGGAGGGCCCCTGTCCTGGCTTGATGGTGGTCACCAATGGCTGCTGTTCTCCCCGCTCCCCAGCCCCACGCCCCTGCGTGCGACTCTGCGCACCTCCTGTCAGCAGGCGGGCTGCACGGCCCAGCCCTGCACCATGACCAGCCCTGAGCACCGGGGAGCAGAGGTGCCGGTGCGCGTGCTAGTCCCGGCCTCCGAGGCCTGGCATGGCGCTGCTCGCTTTCTCCTGGGCCCTGACGCCGTTCCATGAACGAGCCCAGGCTGGCTGGCGAAGGAGGAGAGACGCGGAGCAGGGCCCAGTCTCTAGGCCAAGGTCACGCTGGACCAGCCAGTCCCAGCCAGCTGACCCCAGACACGTGAGAGGCCCGGCAGAGCTGCAGACTTGGGAGCAGTGATACATGCTATCGTTTTGTTATGCGGCAACGGCTGACTGCTACAGGGCTTCTGCAGCACAGAACCAAGCCCCTGCAGCAGTGGGCGGACGGGGCACGGCCTCCTCCTGGAGACGGACGCCGGGCATGGGGGGCAGCGGTCCTGGGCTAATGGGGCCATACCTGATGATGAGGATGCCCTGGGACAGCTTCCGCGCCCGCTCCCGAAGCGGGTGGCTGTTGTGGTACCGGTTGAGAGAGCCATGCTATGCGGAAAGGAGGAGGGGGCTGGTTAGCACAGCCGAGCTGGGGGAGCGTGGGCTCGCTCTCTCAGGCCGCGAGGGGCCCCCTCCTGCTGTCCTGCAGGGAGGCGACAGCTGAGGCCTTGCCGAAGACATGGGGCTGGAATCAGGAATACGTGAGTCTGAACCTCCCCTCCCATTTAGGGGCTGAGAGTGGCGGGACCCTGGGCAGTGACCTCACCTTCTGCCTTCCTGAGCCTCGGTTCCCCCATGTGTCACTGGGGACAAGGACTGTGACCACCTCCCAGTGTTGTGGGAGGATTACGTGAGATGACAACACGGGCTAACGTTTACTGGGCGCTCTATAGGCGTCATCTCATGTTAACCCCCCGAGTCTGTGACGTCATGTCATTTTACTTCCCGCTTCCAACATATGGGGAAACTGAGCCTAGAGACGCCTAGATGGGAGATGGGCAATACGCAAATAAATGGACGATACGACAGGGGGTTCTAAGGGCTACGAAGAGCAATAAAGCACTAGGCGATGCAACAGAGAAGGAGACGGTGGTCAGGGAGGCCTTCTGTGGGGAGAGACCTAAAGGAAGGGAAGGAGCCTGTGGTCTAAGGAGGAAGAGATTCCAGGCAGAGGGGACAAGGAGGCGGCCAGAGGAGCTGCACGCGGCCGGCGAGGAGTCTGACACAGAGCCTGCGTGCCACACCCCACCCTGAGCTCTGCTGACACACGCCACGCTGGGCTCAGAGCACAAGGTCACTGCTGAGAGCCGCGTCTACCGCCAGCCAAGAGGACGCCCCGAGACGCGAGTGACAATCACCAGGCAGCGAGACCTGGGGGCGCCCACGCTTCTGCAGCGAGCCTGCGAGCCCGGGAGGGGATCCTCGCGGTGCGGCCGGGCCTTACCTTCTCAGGGTTGAAGTCTGGAGGGTAGTACTTGTTGACGCCCTTCCTCTCGCCCTGGGGAGGAGAGACACGTGACTCAGGGGAGACGTGCTCGGGAGGCCTGGGGGCCTGACGGGACCTGGCGGCGGCGCGGGGCACGGCCCCGGCTCCATGTCTGACCGGGGACTACACACTCGGGAGAAAAACCCCTGGTCATCGCCGTGGAAAATTCCACGAGGGCCAGACTCTCCTGGAGCAGTGGCTTTCAGTCTTGGGGACCGTGACTCACAGTGAGACACCGCTAACCTCGCACCCACACAGAGGGACACGTAGCACGGCTGAGGTGCAGGTGGCATGAGAGGCTCCCTGGCTGCGAGGGGCTCTCCAGACACGGGCAGAACTGCCGCAGCAGCCCCCCAAGCGGCCGCATGGCACACAGCCCGACGCCTGGCCACCCCACCAGCTCTTCTGACCAACTGCCTGCTCTGGGCTGTGGGCCTAGACGCTTGGCTTTTTTATTTATTTTTTTTTGAGGAAGATTGGCCCTGAGCTAACTACTGCCAATCCTCTTTTTGCTGAGAAAAACTGGCCCTGAGCTAACATCCGTGCCCATCTTCCTCTACTGTATATGTGGGATGCCTACCACAGCATGGCTTGCCAAGCAGTGCCATGTCTGTGCCCGGGATCTGAACTGGTGAACCCCAGGCTGCCAAAGCGGAATGTGCGAACTTAACCGCTGCGCCACCGGGCTGGTCCCTGGATGCTGGGCTTTTAAACAGCAATGTAGGAGCCGGCCCTGAGGCGTAGTGGTTAAGTCCAGCGCCCTCCGCTCTAGCGGCCCGGCTTTGTTTCCCGGTGGTGGAACCACACTGCCTGTCTGTCAGTGGCCACGCTGAGGTGGCGGCTCACACAGAAGAACCAGAAGGACCTACAACCAGGATACATAACCATGCACTGGGGCTTTGGGGAGGAAAAAAAAGCCATGTGGAAAACACGTGTTTAAGCAAATCCTTGTACACGCGCATTCACAGCAGCGTCACTCACACAATTGCCAAGGGGTGGAAACACCCAAATGCCCACTGACAGATGCACCAATGAACACAACGTGGACCATCCCTACAGTGGAATACTACTCAGCCATGAAAAGGAAGGGTGCCCTGATTCACGCCACACCGTGGACGAACCGTGAAAACAGCACGTTCAGTGAAAGGACCAGGCACAATGAGCCACGTGGCGTGTGATTCCACTGATAGGAAACGTCCGGAACAGGCAAGTCCAGAGAGACACATGCAGACTGGTGGGTGCCGGGGGTGGGGGAGGGGACGGGGAGGGACTGCTAGTGGCGACAGGGTCTCGTTTTGGGGTGATGGGAATGTTTTGGAACTAGACAGAGGTGGTTGGCACGTAATCTTGTGAATGTACTCAATGCCACTGAACCATACACTTTAAAATGACCAATTTTGTTGTGTGACTTTCACCTCATTAACAGGAAAATCAAAAAAAAGAAATGGGCTCTCTGGGTGATTTTAATGCACAGCAAAGTCTGAGAACCACTGGACCAAAAGATCACGAGCAGTGAGAGCCTGGGGAGGGGAGGTGACCCTTGCGGGAGGGCAGGGCCCCTGCGGGGGTCTGACAGAGACCAGAAGAGAAGCAGCCCAGTGAGCACGTGCCCGGCTACTCACCATCCTGGCAGCTGCCTACTGGTCCTCACCCTCAACACGGCCAATCTGAAAAGATGAGCAGACAGCGATTGTGTGGCCTTGACCCGCCACCAGTCCTGTGCTCCTGGGGAGCCTGGCGGGGGGCCCGCGGCCTCCTGTGAAGATGCGGTGGGCTGTGTGCAGTGGCGGCGGCTCAGCCGACCCCTCCAGGTGCAGGAGACCTCGGAAGAGCAGCGTTTCTGTTTAGAAAAAGAGTCCTGTGCGCTCTCCGTCCGACACACATTCACAGCCGCCCTTCTCCCCGTCCAGAGCCCCATCACCGCTCGCCTGGAGCAGCGCAGTCACCTCCTGCCGGGTCTCCTGGCTCCGCCCTTGAGCCCCACAGTCTATTCTCCCCACAGGAGCCAGAAGGATCTTAGAATATCCACCTGAACTATGGCTCTCCTGCTTAAACCCCTCCAGTCGTTCCCATCGCCTTGAGAATCAAGTCAACCCCCTGCCCATGGGCTATAGGGCCCCTGCCTGGCTCTCCCAGCCCACCTCTTACCCCTCCCCGCCTTGCTCACTCTGTTCCCGTCACCCTGGCTCCCCGGCTGCCTTCGAAGGCTCGGCAGGTACAGGCTGACGGCCTGAAAGCTCCTCCACCAGCTGTCCGCTCTTGGTCACAGGCCTCAGCTCAGACATCACATTCATCAGAGGCCTTGTCTGACCCCCAACCTAAACGCCCGCCTTTCCTGGAGCTCCTGACACTTCGCCCTGTGTCTGGTCACCCATCTGCAGTCTGTCTCTGGGCCAGGCCGCACGTCGCTGCATCTCGAGCCGTGAGGTGAGCCTGGCCCCTGGGGGATGCTGGCTGCAGGAACCACCCAGACAACCGGCTGAGCTGCCACGAGAATCAGTGCAGGTGACACAGCCATCAAATGCAGGGGCTCCTTAAACTGGGGGTGGGAGGACCCCCTACCCCCCTGCATGTTTGGAGAAGAGACTTTTATGTCAAATGAAAGGAAGTTCTTCTTTACTCCAAAGAGAGGCACTATGAGGGACCGAAGCGTATTCTAAAATGGGGACTGGCACATTTTCTGTCAAGGGCCAGACAGTAAACATTTCTGTCTCCATCTCAGGAACTCAGTGCTGCCGCCATAGCTCGAAAGCAGCCGCAGACACTGTATAAACGCACGGGGGGCGGGGGGGGGCTGCAGTCCAATACAACTTTATTTAGGGACACTGAAATGTGCATTTCATGTGATTGTCACCAGTCACAAAATATTCTCCTTTTGAATTTTCCCCCTATTATTTAAGAAATTAAAACCATCATCAGCCGGCGGGCTGCACGAAACCAGACAGTGTGCAGGCTCCCTGGCGTCAAGAAGCTTGGTCTCTGATCGTTCCTGCCACCTCAGTCGTGCACTCCCCAGGGTCCTCGCCTCCTGTACTCTGTGTCATGTCACCATTACCTCCAGGACGCCGACGCCGGGGCTCAAGGGACTGGCCCAGGGTCAGGGGCTGATGGGGAGGAGGAGCTGGGGTGCAAAGCCTGGATGCTAGCTGTTCCGCCAGCACCCGGACCTCCCTCCACCTCGGGTCCTCCATCTGCAAGGTCTGCCCCTTGGACCAGATTTCCCTCGGGCGGCTTCCAGCCTCAAAGAGCTTTTGCCCACAAAATGGCTAAGCGCCCACCCAGGTCTGGGGGCAGCTCCCCGGGCTTGGGCCCTCCCTGGCTAGGTGACCTGGGGCCAGTGTCTGAGCTTCTCTGAGCTACCTCCTCGCCTGGAAAGAGCGGATGGGGCGACAGGACCGCCTTTCCGGAGGTGCCTGCACAGAGCGAGTGCTCCGACCTCAGCAGCGGGGGTCTCCGGGGGTCCTCCCGCCCCAGGGAACCGCGCCGCCCCCCGCCGCTCCCCCGGCGTCGCCGCGCAGCCGCGCCAGCCAGGACCCACGGGCCCTCGGGCAGGACCGGGGCCCGGAGATCGGGGCGGAGCCGGCTGGGACCTGTGCCCGCGTCCGCAGAGCCCCGCCGCCCCGCCGCCCCGCCGCCCCGCCGCCCCGCCGCCCGCACCTACCTGCCCTCCTCCTGACGTCACGCCGCGCCTCTGCCCGGAAGTGCTGCCGGGCGCGCCAGGGGGCGTGGCGCACTTCTCGCGCGACCAGGACGCCTGCGCGAGGCGGGGCGAGGCGGCAGCGCCGCGCTGATTGGCAGAGCGCCGATCCCGCCGCACGCCCTCAGCCGCGGAGCGGACCAATCCGGACCTTCGCACGTCACGGCGCCCCACCCCCCCCCCGGCCCCGCCCTCCCCGCCTGCCTAATCCGAGAAGCCGCGCGGCGAGGGCCGTAGACTCCGGCCGGCGGGCCGAGTCTAAGCAGGCGCTGGTTCCTAACGGCCCTCGAGCGGAGCCCTGCTGCCCCGTTTTTAAATGGTTGGAGAAAAAAAATCAGAACAATAACATTTTATGACTTGTGAAAATAACATGAAGTTCAAATTCTAGTGTCCATAACTGGCGTTTTGTTGGAAACAGCCACGTGCGGCTGCTCCTCCGCTGCAGGGAACGCCCGGCTCTGCCTTCCGCACGGGGGAGGGGCTTTCGAATTCCCTTTCCCGCCCCGGGGGCCCGACGAGGCCCATTCCTCAGCAGCAACAGCTGGTTAGCAGGTTCCTCTGCAGCGATAGCTGGTTAGCAGGTTGCTCCTCAGCAACAGCTGGTCAGCAGGTTCCTTTGCAACAACAGCTGGTTAGCGGGTCCCTCCACAGCATCAGCTGGTTAGCGGGTTCATCCGCAACTAGCGGGTCCCTCCACAGCATCAGCTGGTTAGCGGGTTCCTCTGCAACAACAGCTGGTTAGCGGGTCCCTCCACAGCATCAGCTGGTTAGCGGGTTCATCCGCAACTAGCGGGTCCCTCCACAGCATCAGCTGGTTAGCGGGTTCCTCTGCAACAACAGCTGGTTAGCGGGTCCCTCCACAGCATCAGCTGGTTAGCGGGTTCCTCTGCAACAACAGCTGGTTAGCGGGTCCCTCCACAGCATCAGCTGGTTAGCGGGTTCATCCGCAACAATAGCTGGTTAGTGGGTTCATCTGCAGCATCAGCTGGTTAGCGGGTCCCTCCACAGCATCAGCTGGTTAGCGGGTTCATCCGCAACAATAGCTGGTTAGTGGGTTCATCTGCAGCATCAGCTGGTTAGCGGGTCCCTCCACAGCATCAGCTGGTTAGCGGGTTCCTCTGCAGCGACAGCTGGTTAGTGGGTTCATCTGCAGCATCAGCTGGTTAGCGGGTCCCTCCACAGCATCAGCTGGTTAGCGGGTTCCTCTGCAGCGACAGCTGGTTAGCGAGTTCTTCCGCAGCATCAGCTGGTTAGCGGGTGCCCTCGGTGCTCCAGGCCTCGGGGGGTCAGGAGCAAGGGACACACCATTTCTCACCGAGCGGCCGACAGCCAGCTGGCCTTTATCAAGGGCAGTGTGGGAGATGATGGCCTCGCGACCGCCCTGGATTGCTGGGTGCCGGCCCCGTTCCGGAGCATCGAGAGCCGGCTCTCTGTAAACTCGGGGCTGCATGCCGAGCGCTCACTCCTCTCCAAGCACCGTTCACCAGCGCTCACCTCTCACATGTGTCATCTCCGGGAATGCTGCTCCTGGGAGAGGGAGCCGCTATCATTCCTGTTTTACAGACGAGATGGGCCCAGAGAGGTTAAGCAACTGGTTCAAGTTCACACAGCTAGTGAGGGGTGGGGGTGTTGACCTGCTGGTTCTGAACTGTGTTCCCTTAACCTTTGTGCTATGCTGCTTCGGGTTGTATGCGTAAATGTAAGGGCTGTGGGGACCCAGAGGGATCTCTAACAAGGCTGGGGTGTTTGGGGGCAGGCAGCAGTGAGGCCCCTGTGAGGGGTGAGCCCTGAGCTGAGCCAGGAGGATGGAGGCGGAGGAAGGGGAGACCGCGCAGATGCTGTGGAACAAAATGGAGCTGCATCCAACCGCAGCAGTCTTGCTTGCTCCCTCTGGGCTTTGCTTGAGTCCTTGTCCTGCACCTGTATGAAGAGACACACCACCTCACGAGTAAAATACTTTGGGGAGGGAGGTGCGGGGACGCTCGGCTTTTAAGGACACGTAGAGCTTCCCTGATTCCTCACACGCAGGGCCGGTGACGGAGCCCAAACACCAGACTGAGCTGCGCAGAGACCGTTTGACAAAGAGGCCACAGGCAGGCCAGTTCCTGTGGGGCTGAGGGCACCGACTTAGGGGGGCCGGAGGGACTGGATTCCAGCCCTGGGACACTGACCAAGGCACCTCACCTCTGTTTGCTCATCTGTAAAGTGGGATGTCTTGGCTCTGCCCACAGGAACAAATGCAATAAATGTCTACAAATGTATTTGTGAAACAGTTTGAATAAGAAAGGAGAAACCGGTGCGCTGGAAAGGTTGTTCCAGGATCATGGGGTGGCTTTTGGGGACAAGAACTGAATGATGAGGAGGAGGCGGGCTCTAAGCTTCAGGAAGTTCTTGACATAAAGCTGAAACCCACTTTCCCACCATGGGCACCCACTGGCCCTATTCCTGCCTTTGAGGCCCACAGAGGACCGTCCCCTGTTCCACATGTCCACCCTGCAGCTCCCTCCCACTTCTAACAGGCTGAGATTTGAGCCTAGCTCTGGCTTCAATGCTCCAGTCCCCTCCAGAGCTCAGAAAGCAGGCCTCATAGGTCAGGCATTTTATACTTGATCTGTGGCTGTGGCTGGGATCACAATCATCCGGGGTGCCCCCCACTCCTCCCTGTGTGAGAACATCTGGCCTCCAGAGGCGCTGCAGCGAGGCACTGAGGGGCCCACCCTCCGCCACAGCTGATTGGCTCAGGGCTGTGGATCCAGTCCACACTGGGCCAATCGGGTGTGCTCCTGGGAATTTAGAATTGGGATGCAGATGTGCTCAGGTACCTGCTTGTGGCCTGACCTGAGAATGTGGAACTCTGGGACTTAGTGAGAGGCCATCTTTAGCTGTGTGCAGAGAAAAGCAGGGAGAAGCAGCCATGAGGTGAGACGGAGAGGGAGAGAGACAGACAGACTGCCGTTATCCCCGGGGGCCTGCCAGTTGGTAGGGCCCTT
Source organism: Equus asinus (assembly GCF_041296235.1). Classification (NCBI taxonomy): domain Eukaryota; kingdom Metazoa; phylum Chordata; class Mammalia; order Perissodactyla; family Equidae; genus Equus; species Equus asinus. The sequence goes on along the minus strand of NC_091809.1, from coordinate 26,916,762 downwards.
GAGATATTCCTAAATAAACTCTCCTCCTTCGACTAAGTTAGTTTGAACCAGGTTCTCTTGCAGCCAAAAGAACCTTAGCCATGAGAGTGGGCCTGTGTACAGTGATGTAGGAAGATTTCATATGCTGAGGTGTATGGGAAAGCCACTCGGGTTTAAACTTGATGTGGCTTAAATTCTATTTCAACCAAGGAAGCCTGATTTACAGTCTGGCAGACGCTCACTGTACATCTGCTTTAGTCATTGTCCCACAGTAAAGAATGTGCCCTTTGAAGATAAGAACTGATGCCTCCCTTCTTATGATGCCAGTGCTTTTTGCATTTTCCCTTCCCGTGACGCCAGGGTCCTGTGACCTGCTGTGTACGTGCTAATCTGTAACAAAATATCTCCTTGGATCCTTGAAAGAATGTACCCCTGTCATGCTTTGTCATGTCTTTGTCTGGCAATGGCATATAACGGTGGTGAAAACCACTCTTCTTCAGAGAGCTTTCTTCCGGCACTTCTAGGATAGTCCTCAGCTTGGCACGACGAAAACTTTCTGCTACAGAATGATTATCGATTATTTGCATTGATAATGGTTATGGGAAACGGTTAAGTCAATAGTTGTGTTGGAGCAAAGAAACAAGAGGCCGACTATTGGGGTGATGATTTCAGAGCAACCCAATGCGATGGTGCCCAGGTCGCAGCCTCGTGGTGTTCACACCCGCTGTGATCCCCTCCCTGAGTGTGGCCCAGGGACCCTGTTCTCACTAGCGGAATTTGGTAAAGTGATGATGTGTACATAAATACATCACAGAAGATCGCAACTCCCGCCTTGCTAGGACACTCTCTCCCTTGCTGGCTTTGAGGAAGCCAGCTGCCATGCTGTGGGCTGCCCTCTGGAGAGAGCCATGAGGCAAGGAAGCGAGGGCAGCCCCCAGCCAACAGCCAGCGAAGACCTGAGGCCCTCAGTCAGACAGCCTGCAAGGAACGGAAATTCCACCAAGGACCACAAGAGCTTGGAAGCGGATCCTTGCCCAGTCGAGCTTCAGAGGAGACCACAGCCCTGGCCCACACCTGGACCACGGCCCCGGCCCACACCTGGATCACGACCTTGCTGAGGACCCGATTAGGCTTCGCCCAGACTCCTGACCCACAGAAACTGTGAGATAAGTGTACATTGTTGTAAACCACTCAGTTTATCCTGATTTGTTGCACAGCAACAGAGAATAGTTTCTTTCTCAGGCTGTAAAGCAACATGGAATAGAAAAAGCCCGTTTGACGTGTTTTCAAATCAGCTGCAGGCAAACAGAAAACGCTCACAGACCTGCACATTCGCCTCTGTAAGATCCCAGTGTGATCAGGACAGTACTGGGGTTGCTCAGATATGCGAAAGGTTCTAGAAAATCCTCTCCCTGGTGCAAGCCCGAAGGCAGAGTCGACGGGGCACTGGGGTGACTCTCCAGGTCCCACGTGGGCCACTCCGGGCGCTGAGCACGTGGGGCACCGGGAGCCTTGGCGCCCTTGCCATCGCCGGCCAGTCCTAGAGGAGGAGAAGGAGCAGCCCCAGAAAGCGAGCCGGGGCAGAGCCACGTCCTGTCGCCCCTCAGAAGTGCGGCGCCCGGCTTCCTCTGCAACGAGTCTTTGGTGAAACAAAGTTTGCGAAAAGGCGCCTCTGTTTAGAAACAGGTTTCACGTGTGGCCGGAGGAGGAGGCTGGTGGCGAGAGGGGTTCTGGGACACGCTGGGCAGTGAGAGCTACTTACTTGGCCCGTGTCTCTAGAGAGGAGGACGGGGCGGGATTAAAGGAGAAAGGGGGCTCCCTCCCCACCATGGAAGGGCATCCTGAAGCCGTGAGGCCCGTCATGCTTTGAGGTTCTGGAACAGGAAAAGGGCCCGAAGTCTTCACCTTGAGGACTCGATGCCGTCTGCGTGCTGCCTCCAAACAGCGAAAGTAATCACGCACTTGACTCCCGCTCTGCTTTTATCGCACCAAGTTCAAAGGACTTTTAAAAGGGGGTCTGTGTCTTGACGGGTTTAGGAAAACTGGACTCTTGGGATCAGCTGGCTCTATTCTGGGCGCGGCTGCTTGCTATTCTAGGTGACCTGGTGTGCCGTGGGAAGGGCTTGACGATCTCTTGGAGCCTCTCCTGTTCTTGAAATTTGAGGAGAGAGTGAGAAACGGGAGACACAGAGACACCCGTAACATGTCTGGTTTCCCAAAAGCCTTTGAAGTAATAACTCAGAGCATTTTGGGCTGGGAGGAGGAGGCCGGGAATGCTTGATGGCGCCAACACAGGCGGCATGAGGAAGGCATTTCCTGTTCTCTCAATGGCTGTTACAGAGGTCCTTTATTCACCATGGAACGCCCACAAACGCATGAGTATACTTCATGGCTCTCCTCGGTCTCTGACAGCTGAATCTGAAGGACACGGGGACAAAGAATACAAGGGTCCTGTAATCAGTCACAGGCAGGTGGGCCAGAATTTGGGCGACCACGTGCTTTGGTCCTGGCGCGCAGCCTTGGATCTAAGGGTCAGGTGGTGGATATCTTACTCTTGTGCCAGATGGCTCTGTAACAGCTGCTCAGCTCTGGTGGTGTTGCATGAAAGCAGTCACAGACAACATGTAAACGGACAGGTGTGCCTGTGGCCAATAAAACTATATTTCCACAACCGGGCCGTGGGCCAGATGGTCTGGGGAGCCCGGGGCCAAGGGATTGAAAAGATGAAATCTCCATCTTTAGAGCATCGACAAGTCTGACTCCTTCTGAGAAGCGGTGGCAGGGGCGCTGTGGATGGCCCAGAGAGCTTCTGTGCGGAACCGTGGCCATCTGCTTACTGGTTATCACAAAGATCCAGAGGTTTGGATTCAGGGCCCATCAGTTACTAGTTCTGCGATCTGGGACAGGTTGGTAACTACCGTAGGACTCAATTTTATCACGCAAAGAAGGAGATAATGACCCTTAAGCTCGGGCTGCAGAGGTTTCAGGGGTTAACGCGGGAAGGCACCTGGCGCGGAGCTGGCTCTGGGTCTAGGTCCCGCTCCTGCTGAGCCGACGTCTTTGGCTTAGCAAATGGGCTTTCCCTTCCCACCGTGTGAGTTGGCTGATGTTTATCAAAGTTGAAATGGGAAGAGCAGCACTTTTAATTTTTGGCCGTCCCCATGTGGGACGACTCTGCATAAAGCGAGTGACTACGTCAGTTCGGAGCAGTGAACACTGTCTGCAGGAGAAACAGCCCCGAAGAAAAGATCGTGCCCAGAATGTCACCCTTAAGGCCATCATTAGGACTTGAAAAAAATATTTGGGAGGCAGTCTTGACATAACTATTATACACAGACAGTTGAAACGTGAAATGGAGTGGGACGCCCCACCCGCAGCGCCCCCGGGCCAGACAGAGATGGTTACTAAGAGAGTTCTGCTCCTTAAGAGGCGTGTCGTCCAACAGAAATGTGCACTCTGGACAATTTTTAAGAGGATGTCTCTCCCTTTGTTGCTTCTGAGATGAATTCTAATAAAACATGGGGATGCCAAGATCAGAACTGCTTCCTTTGGGAGCAGAAAGCCTCGGCGCCAAGTCTGCCTGTGAAGTCCCGTCCCCAAAGGCCATTTCTTCACTGCGTGCGCCTGTCCTGATTCACCTGCGTTAAGGTGATGTTTTCCAAGAGCAAACCCCAAGCACACGGAATGAGCTCTGGATGCCACACGACGGGGGCGTGGGACTCAGGTTTAGGGACCACAGAACTGCCCCCGACCCCAGCCTGAGCCCCATGGAATAAACTCCTTCTCCTGCCGCCAGGAGCACCTGTGAACGCCACCCTCCGGAAAGGCGCCGCCCACAGAGCCGGCCCAGATGAGGGAGGAGGCAAAGCACCTCTGATGAGGGCAATGACAGAAAAGGTGCAAAGTGAGGGGAACGGGAGGAAAGAGAGGGAAATGTTGTCTGGTACACCAACACTTTCTAGAACCTTGGAACACAATCTTAAATCTCAAGCAAAACATTTAGATCGGCCTTATTTATTGCTTACCCAAATACACCACGTGCCCCTTGTTCATTCATTCGACACCTAGTTATTGACTGGTCCTAGGTATCGGGATTGTTCTGAGCACCCGGGAGGCAGCGATAAACACAACAGGCTGTCTGTGCTCCCTTGAGCTTGTGTTCTCGCGGGTTCAGGTCGGGCCATCCTGGTTAGCCCATTCTCTTGAGCAGGCTCCCAATTCCTTACTTCAAGTTCCTGCTCTGTGAGGGCAGCACATAGCATCTTCTGGCCCATGGCCCAGATCTGGCACCTGCGGAGGACATGGAAAGGCAGGTGGATGGTGAAGAGGTTTAATTAAAGGGATGATCCACGGCTTTCTGTCCGCATGCTAGCCAGGTGAGAATTATTTATGTGGATGCTTGGGACGTTCCTATAATTTAAGCACCACATCACAGAGTATCTTAAAGGACAGTTCTCAATTTTATTTTATTTTTCCTCATGCAAACACTAGGGTGTCTTGTGCTTAAACACCGTAATTTTCAACAAACGAGCCCCTGCCACTGCTGTGTTGAACACCATCGTAATTTACTTGTTAGAATCAGGGATAATAACGAGTTCATCTGAGTGGTAACAACAGCCTGGAAGAAATGACTCTGAAAGATGTGTTTAAGGGACCAGGCCGGGGAGGGAGGGGGACTGAGGGACGTAACTAAAGGCATTTGGAGGTGAAGTGGAGGGGGCGCTGGGGAGGAGGCTGGATGGCTTCTGGAACTTTCGAGAGAGCGTGCATTTTGTCAGAAGCTGAGCATTTCCAGGTCCTTAGAAATTACCTGGCAGCCCTCATTTGACAGAGGGGACAATCAGTCCAGAGAAGTTAAGTGACAAGGCCACAAAGCTTGTAAGGGCCGCCCTGGGGACAGATCCCAGGTCTCCGGATTCTTGGCCCAGTGCCCGTTCAGCTCAGTGGAAGAGTCCATCACACTCATCCGCTGTGTTTCACAGACTCCAACTGAGTCAACCAGTTTCCAGAAAATCTGGCTATTTTACGAATCTCCAGTGAGAGAATTAATGTAGCATATATTTTGGGCATAGCACAGTGGTTAAAGAATTCAAAATCGACTTAGTGAAAACTGACAGATTTATCTATCTTTTCATTTTTGGCTCTGCTCGGGGGTTCTCTCTCGGTGCCATCCTGCCCCCTAGGGGACACCTGGCAACGTCTGGAGATACTTTGGGTGGTGACATCTTGGGGCCGGTGGCGTTCACGGCATCTAGTAAGCAGAGGCGGATATGCAGCTGAACAGAAGCATCCTACAGGGCACAGGACACCCTCCGCCCTAAACAACGACCCGGCCCCTAACCCTCTCCCCACCCACTGGGGCGGGGCCTCCTCCCGGCAAGGGGACGCGCACAGCCACCTCCCGGGCATCTTCGCGTCCTCGTCCCACCACTCCCACCACGGAGCCGCCCTGCTCCCCGCCTTCCGGCCCCTTCTGGCCTCTAGGGAGGGCTGTGAACTCCCACCCTACAAATGGGGAAACTGAGGCTGGGCGGGCACGGGACGCGGGTCTCGCCGCTCCGAAGGGAGGCGCAGGCCTGGAAGGCGGGGGTCTCCTCCGGAGCCCCCGAGGGCGCCCAGCACGAAGCCGGCGCGTGGCGAGCGGCTCGTCCCTCCGGCGCACTCCCACCCGCCTCCCGACTCCGCGAGGTGCTGCGCGGCCAGGGCCCAGCCAACCAGCCTGCGCGGCGGGCCTCCCCGGCGCATGCGCGCGCGCGGGGCACTGTGGAAGGCTGGCCGCGCGCCCTCAGCGCAACCTGACGCCGGCGCGGTTGTCAGGGCAACGGGGGGCGGGGCGGGGCGGGAGCTAGGCCGCGTGGTCTCCACGTGTTTGTCAGCAGCCGTCCCCTAACTCAGGGAAGCTCCTCCCGCTGGTTCCTTGTCCGTTGGTCCGTTCGCTTCCCGGTTGGACGGAAGCAGATTTCCTGTCCCCGGGAGCACGTACAGTTGACTCAGTGACGGCCACAGGCGGGCGGATGCCGCGATTAGTGATTAGGAGCCGGTGGAGACTGCCAGGGTCCATCCTGCTGGCGATCGCCTGTGCCTTTTCTTTCCTCTTTGCCTCTGAGTGCTCTGTAATTTAACAGCGTCTGTAATTTCTCTGAGTTCTCCGGCCAGATCTCACTTTCGCCAAATCACGGATCTGAATTTCGCAGCAGTGCCTGGGTGGTGACGACCTCCATTAGGAAGCATTCTCCACGTGACGAAGGAGTTCACAGCAGGATTTCCTCGAACAGAAAACTGCCTCGGCGCACCGGCTTCACTTTATATAAAATTCATCTAGATACAAGATGCCCTCCCCCCCATTTCTTTTTTGTGTGTAAACTGCTGTGTATGGCTGTGCAGGCTGTGCCTGGCGGAGGGGCTGGGATCTGAATCCAGCCTAGGCTCTGTTCCTCTGTGCACTGGAGGACAGTGCACCTTCTAATTGTCTATCAGAGTGGGTGCCTTTTTCTGTTTGCGTGAAGTTTCTAAATGTGCTGGCTACCTTCCTGCGTGTATTTTTGTAAATTGAGGTAACATTGGTTTATAACATTATATAAATTTCAGGTGTACATCATTATATTTCGATTTTTGTGTAGTTTACATCGTGTTCACCACCCAAAGGCTGGTTACCACCTGTCACCGTACACATGTGCCCTATTACCCCGTTTGCCCTCCCTGCACATAATAATTTTACGGTAACCAGTTGCATGACTTTGGGGTTTATGGAACGCTTATAACAAGGTTTTATAGTGTGTCATTCCATTTTATCCAGGCCAAGACTTTGTGTGGACCCAAGTCTTTGATTAAAATTAAACATGGTGCGAAGAAGGTCGTGTGGGGTGAGGTGTCAGTTCCTTTTTCTGTGCTCCATCAGGTCGTCCAGGGACCTAGATTCCATCCATCTTCTTGCTCCTCTGTCTCCTAGGGGTTGTCCTTGCACGCATGGTAGGAGCTTGCTTGCCTCCACTCCGAGTTCCAGCCTGCGGAAGGGGGAGGAGGAAGCCTAGGGCAAGTGGCTTTGTGTTTAAGGTGATGACCTCCGAATTGCTCTCATGTTTGCTTGAATCCCATTGGCTCAGACATAGTCACGTGGCCACACCTGGCTGCAAGGGCTCCTGAGAAATGTAGTTTCTAGCTGGAAGCCATGTGTCCAGCTAAGATTCGGGCGTTCTATTACTAACAGGAATAAAGGGAGAACAGATGCTGGGGGACAGTTAGCAGTTGTAAGTCCCTCGAGGGTAAGGACTGAGTCACTGAATTTTTTGAATAAACGCAGCAGACATACAGTAAGTGTTCCTCGAGTGGTTGATAGAGAGGGTCCTGTTCTATTTGCTGAGCAGCATTGCATAGTGGGGAAGCCTGGGTTTCAGTCTTGCCTGGGATACTTACTGTGTGACCTTGGCCAGGTGGTCTCGTCACCCAGTCTCAGTTTTTCTAATCTGCAAAATGGCTCATATACCCGCTTTTCAGAGGGTGTGGGGAGGGTAAACGGTAGAAACATACATGAAACTCTTAGCATGCGCTCAAAACTCTTAGTGTGTGACTTTTCCCCAGACTCTTAGCTGTAGTGAGAATATCATACCTTTTACTTTACAATATGCTCTTAATTCCAGGAAGCTGCACAAAAATATATAGCCAAAGGGAAAAAAGACAAGAGTGTGGAAACGTTAATGTCACACCTTATTGCTGTTAGAAAAAGAGGTGGAAACCAGGCCTATCGTTCAACCTATTGTGAGCAAGACACTGTGAATTTTAACGGAAATAAAATTTAAATGCCATTAACAAAAAGTGATGTAAACATCAGAAAGGCAACTTGAGGGATATTCTCCAGAATAGGTGACTAGTACCCTTAATGAGAGTCAAAGTCAAGAAAGATAAGGAAAACCTGAGGAACTGCCAGAGAGCGGAGGAGACTAAAGAGATGTGACGATTAAATGCACTGGGGGTTCCTGGACCAGAAAAAAGATAGTAGTGGAAAAGGTGGTGATATTGAAAAAAGCCTACAGTTTAGTTAATAGTAATGTACTGGTGTTAATTTCTTAGTTTTGACAAATGTGGCGTGGTTAGATAGATGCTAACATGGGGGAGCTGGGTGAAGTGTGTGTGGGAGCTCTGGGTGCTGTCTTTGTAACACTTCTGAAAATCTAAAGCTACATCAAAATAAAAAGTTTTAAAAGTGATATACAAATTTGAATTTATTCAATTATTGCTTTTTTTGGTTGCAAAGATGGCATTGTCCTCCAAAATCTATTTTCTTTTGCTTCCATAGCAGTACTGACTGCTGCTTACCTGGAGGCACAGGGAGAGGCCCCTTTCCCACGCCCCACTGCAGCCAGGTGTGGCTGCTGGGACATGGATATTCCTTCAACCCAGCATCAGCTCTGCAGTGGGGACAGTGCCCTAGGTGATGGCTATTATGGGTTGCATTGTGTCCCAGAAAAAGAGATGTTGAAGTTGTAGCCCCTGGTGCCTGTGAAATCACTGTGATATCGCGATATAATGACAAATGGATATTTGGTCTTTGTCTGGGCTCCTGGCACAGAGCTACTAAAACTCTTGCAATTTCCTGAGAGAGAGAGAGATGATAGGAGCATCTTTTTAATTTTTTTAAATATTGGTCCTGAGCTAACATTTGTTGCCAATCTTCTTTTTTTTCTTCTTCTCCCCAAAGCTCCCCCAGTACCTAGTTGTATACTCTATGAGTACCTCTGGTTGTGGCATGTGGGATGCCAGCCACCTCAGGATGGCCTGATGAGCGAGGCCATGTCTGCGCCCAGGATCCCAACCAGCGAAACCCTGGGCCGATGAAGTGGAGCCTGAACTTGACCCCTTGGCCACGGGCCCGGCCTGGAGCATCTTTTGTTACAATATTCAGTCTTAGTCTCTGGTTCCCGATATAAGACCTTCAGAGACCTTTGGAATCTCCAGAATAATAAGCATGTCTTTGGTATGCTCATGAGGTGATTGGTGGCTGGGGTCCCTGGGTGGCTTCAGGCTGGGGGCTGGTTGCCAGAGAAATCAAGTCATGATTAGAGGGTTGGAACTTTCGTCAGGGGTTGGCGCTGGAGATTGAGTGACTCGCCGATGACTGTGTCAATCATGCCTGTGTCCTGAAACCTCCACAGGCCCCTCTAAACTGTGGGGGATGGGACTTTTCTGGCCGGTGAGCACATCCACATGCCAGGAGGGGGTGCACCCCGACTCCACGGGACAGAAGCTCCCGCCCCTGGGATGCTTCCAGACCTCTCACCCTGTGTGCCTCTGAGTGATACTGTAATCATCTTATTTGGAAATAGGGTCTTTGCAGATGTCATCAAGTTAAGATGAGGTCATTAAGGGAGGTTCTAATCCCATATGACTGATGTCCTTATAAGAAGAGGCCACGTGAAGATGGAGGCAGAGAGTGAAGCAATGCAGCCACAAGTCAAGGACGCCATCAGCTACTGGACAACAGAGAGGCAAGGACGATCCTCCTCTACGGCTTGGGAGGGAGCACAGCCCTGCTGACACCTTGATTTTGGACCCTTGGCCACCAGAACTGTGGGAGAATAAATATCTGCTGTTTTAAGCACCCCGTTTGTGGCACTTTGTTACGGCAGCCCAAGGAAATGAATACAACAGCAGAGTAAGGAAATGAACGCAACAGCAGAGCGAGGAAATGCGTGAACCCGGGCCCCGTGATGGAGCGCAGCAGAGCGGAGCTGCACACGCACCTGGACTGCTCACCTGAGGACAGTTACCTGAGAGGGAGGCAGACCTTTACATCCTTTAAACTGCTACGCTTTTTGGTCTCTGTTATAGCAGCTTGTCTTTATTTTTTTTTCTGATTCTGTTAATGAGCTTTCTAACACTGACGTTTCTATCTCCCAGAAGCTGCCCTTTCTCTTTCCCCCTTCCTTGTCGGCTCGTTCCATCTGTCTTAAGAAGGGACCTTTCTCCTCTCTTGGAGCATCCCTTGTGTACCTCCCCGGCTTTGTGACTGACTGCTTTCGAGTGTTGCTTTCGAGGGAGAACTGTAGAAGTTGTGAGAGACGTCTATGACAAAGTTGGCATCCAGTAACGCCAACCGGATTACCGGTTTGGGGGGCAGGTTTTGGAGAAAACAGCATGAATCAACCTCAATTATTTGTAAGTAAAATTAGAGTCATTTCAAGCTGTCGCTTTTCTCTGTCCTACACACGGCATTCAGAGAAGTTGGCAGAAGAATGTTGTTTGGGCTTGTATTAGGCAATTATGGGGACATAAATCTGGGTCTAAATTAGTGAAATTAAAAATGGAAGATCTTTTCACTCTTGGAGGCGGTACAGTGTGGTCATCAAGAGGGCAGACTCGTGCTGGGCTGTCTGGTTGGAGCTTATCTCTACTATGACCTGGCTGTGTGACCTTGGGAGAGCTCCTTAACTTCTCTGTGCCTCATTTGGCTTGTCTGTTAAATGGGGAATGTCTTAGTTTGGGTCCCCTTGAGACAGGACCTGGGTTCAGGTCGTTCATGTGGGAGGGGTCAGAGGAAAATTGCACCGACAGTGTTGAGCAAGCTAGGAAGGCGCTTCAAGACTGTTGCAACAGGAGAGAGGGTAGAGCTCAACTCCTAACGCAGCAGGGGCGGGGTCAGCATGGACGGTGAGGAAGAGGGACCTGCCTGGGTGTCAAGGGAGGCGGTGTTCTCGCTAGGCTGGGCTCAGCCAAGGAGGAGGCCTGGTCAGTAAGTTTGGTCCAGGAGGGTCCTCGCTGGAGCTGAGCCCAGGGAGCAGGAGTGAGGGGGTTGGGAGAGCGTGACCAAGGAGGAGGAAAAGCCGAGAGAGGGTGTGTTGTCGGGGCCACTGCTGTGGGCCGCAGGGTGAAGGTTTCTCCCTGTGAAAGCTGGAGACAGGGACACTCACCACAGGGTCACACGCTCCACGGGTTGAGGGTTGAAACCCGGCGTCCTTCTCTTTAAACTTCTTATTTTGAAATATTTAGACTTACAGAAAAGTTGAAGGACAGTGCAGAGAGTTCTCGGATGCCCCAGCCCAGCTTCCGCAGGTGTCAACATCTTACAAACCAGAGCAAAGGCTGCAAAACGAGGAAATCAACCTCAGTGCAAGACGCTTGCGTAAACCGCAGACCTTCGTTAAGAATTTACTGGGCTCTCCAGCAGTGTTCCCTGTTTGGTCCAGGAACCCATCTGGACGCCGCCTTTCATTCTGTCGTCACTAATGACGCTCAGCGGCACTCAGCGTCCCCTCCGTCTGGGGCAGCGCCCGAGCCGGCCCTGGCCTCTCGCCGTCTGGACGTGCAGCGCGGCGCTGGGAGCGGATGGCCAGGTCTGTGCAGAAGACCCTCCTGACATTTCTCACAATTAGATTAGGATAATGCATTCTTTTTTTTTTTTTTTACAACTGCTTGTGCAAATATGGCCTTAGTTCCATATCTGGAAAATCACGTTTTTCAAAAAGTTGTGCTAAAATAAAATTCATAATAATCTACACAGAATTCGAAATATAGTAGAATGTACATCTGAAAGCTAGATAATGTTATAATCCAATGTTACTGCAATAAAAAATAAAAATCAAAAAAATTAAATTAAATTAGCATAAAATCTACCATTTTAACCATTTTTAAGGCTTAAGATGGGGCACTGTCAGCAGGAGGCGGCTTGGAGCTTGCAGGACCTGTCCCCTGAGGCTGAGAGCAGAGTGGGGTGAGGTGGGGGCAGTCGGGGCACCGAGGGTGTGCCGCAGAGCTAATGATAAAACAGCCCGTCAGCCTGCAGGGGTGTGGCCCAGGTGAAACAGGGCAGGTCGGGGCTTGGTTACGGGCCAGCGCTCTGTGGGGTGAGCCAGGCTGCAAGCGTGCAAGGCGGGGGCCGTGTGGGCCTGAGAATGTCAAACTGTGCACCCACCAGAGTGCCCATCTTTCTCAGCGTTTCCCGAGACCAAGGAAGCTAGGCGGTGCCAGTAGCACCGAGACCAAACACTTTGTGTCGCTCAACAAATAGAGCAGTCCCCCCTTATCCACGGTTTCACCTTGCAGTGTTTCAGCTACCCCTGGTCAACTGTGGTTCAAAAATATTAAATGGAAAATTCCAGAAACAAACACTCCATAAGTTTTAAATTGCATGCCATTCTGAGCAGCATGATGTAATCCAGCACTGTCCTGCTCTGTCCCGACCAGGACGTGACTCGTCCCTTTGTCGAACACATCCAGGCTGTACATGCCACCTGCCCGCTGGTCACTTAGCAGCCCCGGCGGTTATCAGACTGACTGTCGCAGTGTCACAGTGCTTGTGTTCAAGTAACCCTTATTTTACCTGATAATGGCCCCAAAGTGCAGGAGTAGTGACGCTGGCAGTTCGGATGTGCCAAAGAGAAGCTATTGTTGTTTATCTCTTACTGTGCCTGATCCATCAATTAAACTTGGTGGTAGGTCTGTATGCATGGAGCAAATGGTAAATGTGGGGTTCGGTGCTACCTGCAGTCTGGGGCGCCCGCTGGGGGTCTTGGAACGTGTGCCTTGTGGACAAGGGGCGACTGCTGTGCTGCAGAAATGACAGAGCTAACCAGGGACACAGCGAGGCTCGCGGGCGCTTCTGCCCCTGCCTCACAGCGCAGCCTGTTCTCCGCACAGCAGCCAGAGGGAGCCTTTGTTCTTCCTGTTTAGCAAAGTTTTCAAATTTGTATATCACTTTTATTTTCCTTTGACCATTTAAAAATGAACGCTTCAGTGGCATTTAGTACATTCACCGTGTTGTGCACCCATCGCCTCTCTCTGGTTCCAGAATGTTTTCATCCCCACAGAAGAAACCCTGCGCTCAGAGACACGAGTCGAATGCAAGGGGCAGACGCCCTATAGTTCGGGGGCCACCTGGAAGGTGTTTTGTGCCCCGTGTTGGGGCTGCATCCTTTGCCACGCCCTTATATTACTCAATTTTGCTTTTCTCCTTTTCGTTTAGGTGTGAGCTGAGTAAACAATTCATAAATCACTCACTGATTTGCTTGTGGACAACATTTATTTTGTGTTAGGCACTGGACCAGATGGTGAAGACACAGGGATGGAAAAACCTTGCCCTTGTCTTCAAGGTAGTTACACTCGATAGAGGAACAGATGAAGCAATTAAAACGTGGTGCATATCAGAGGCCGGCAAACTATGGCCTGAGGGCCAAACCCGGCCCCACCTGTGTTTGTGAATAAAGCTTTATTGGAACACAGCCAGGCCCATTTGCTGACTAATGGCTATGGTCAATTTCATGCGACGCCGGCAGAGTTGAGTCATCAGGAGGGAGCCCATCTGGCCAGAAAAGCTGAAAATATTTACTAGCTGTCCCTTTAAGGGAAAAGTTTCGCCCACCTTTGGTATATATAATTATGGCAAATTTAAAGTGTGGACAGAGAGCCTTGGAAACTGCCGGCGGGGGTGGGGGGGCAGTTAAGAGCTGGGGTGGGGAAGTTGCGGGGGTAGAAAAGTCTTGCCAGTGCTAAAACTTAGTGCTTCACATGCATAAATCTTTTTTTTCTTTTGGGGAAGATTAGCCCTGAGCTAACATCTGCTGCCAATCCTCCTCTTTTTGCTGAGGAAGCCTGGCCCTGAGCTAACATCCATGCCCATCTCCCTCTACTTTATATGTGGGACGCCTGACACAGCATGGCTTGCCAAGCGGTGCCATGTCCGCACCCAGGATCCGAACAAGTGAACCCCGGGCTGCGGAAGGGAACGTGAGCACTTAACCGCTGCACCACCGGGCCGGCCCTAAATGCATGAATCTTAAGCATACAGCTTGATAGATTTTTACATGTGTATAAACCCAAGCAATCAGCAACAGGATCAAGGCATGGGGTGTCTCCAGCTGCCCAGAGGCTCCCAAAGGGCTCGTGTGAAAGGCGCTGTGCTGTGGCTGCGCACTCTGCCAGCTCTCTCCTCCCCCCCCCCCGCCCCCGCTCGCCGCTGCGGTGTCCTTCCAGCCTGCCTGCCACCAGGCTGCGGGTTTCCAGGGCGGACGCCCGGGCGCTGGTGAGGCTGGAGCCCCCGCGGTCCTCGCCGGTGGACTCAGAGCTGCGCTGCTGCCTTGGGCGCTTGACGCCCACAGGAGGGCACGGGGGTCAGCCACCGCATCTGAGTTCAGACATTGCCTCAGGGGCTCTTGCATTTACTTTTTCCTGCTAATTTGCTCCATGAGTGTGAATTTATTCACAAATCCTATCTGGATTTGGTTACTTATTTTTAAAACATTTTATTTGGAAATCTGAGACTTAAAAAAAAGTTGCAGGGGCCAGCCGGGTGGCACAGCGGTTAAGTGCGCACATTCCGCTTTGGCAGCCTGGGGTTCGCCGGTTCTGATCCCGGGTGCAGACATGGCACCGCTTGGCACGCCATGCTGTGGTAGGCGTCCCACATATAAAGTAGAGGAAGATGGGCACAGATGTTAGCTCAGGGCCAGCCTTCCTCAGCAAAAAGAGAAGAATTGGCAGCAGATGTTGGCTCAAAAAAACAAAAACAAACAAACGAAAACAGCTATACTTAAAAAAAAAGTTGCAAAAATAGCACAAAGAATTCCTTCCGTAGGTATATACCCCAAAGAGTTGAAAACTGGTATTTTGGAAACAAAAACTTGTGCCCAAATGTTCCCAGCAGCATTATTCACAATAGCCAGAAGATGGGAACCCAGGATAGCCATCAACAGGTGAACCAAATGTGGCACATCCATGCAGTGGAATATTATTCAGCCATGAAAATGAGTGAAGCATGGGCTCATGCTACAATGTGGGTGAACCTTGAAAATGCTACACGCAGTGGAAGAAGTCAGACACAAAAGGTCACAGATTGTAGCATTTCTGTTACAGAGAATGTCCAGAATAGGGAAAGCCGTTGAGGCAGGGAGCAGATCAGTGGGCGCTGGGGCAGGGGGAGGGGGAGGGGAGGGGGAGGGGCTGCTTAGCGGTACAGGGTCTCCTTTTGGGGTGATGGGAATGTTCTGGAACTAGATAGAGGTGATGGCTGTACGACATCGTGAATGTATGAAATGCTGCTGAATTGTGCACTTGAAACTGGTTAATTTTATGTTACGTAAATTTCCCCTCAATAAAATAAAAAACAAAATAGCACAAAGAATTGCCATCTATCACTTACCTAGATTTTCCAAATGGTAACATCGTACGTAACTTGAGTATAATAATCAAAACCAGGAAATCAGTATTGATACGATACTCACATCTAATCTACAGACTGGTTTATCCCTGTGCTGGTTAAGGATATCGGAGACGGTGGCGTCTGCCAGGTTTCTCCACTGTCAAGTGAGCAACATAGTAGGTGTCTTATGGAGAGATGCCCTGAGATTTTGCAAACATCCTATTTCTCATCACACTTTGTCCACTAATTTTTGCACCAACTGATGGTTCTTTGCCTGAAACAATTATTACCATCCACCTGGATTTCCTCTTATTGTGGAAAGTATACACGACATAAAATACACCACTTAAACTGTTTCTAGGTGTCCAGCTCCGTGGCCTTCAGTACGCTCACGTGGCTGCACAACCATCCCCACCAACCATCCGTTTCTGGAACGTCTCCATCTTCCCAAACTTCAGTTCTGTCTGCATCAAACGCCACCTCCCCAGTCCCCTCCCGCGGCCCCTGGGGCCACCTTTCTCCTTTCTAGCTCTGAATTTGACTATTCTGGGGACCCCTCTGAGTGGAATCATGCGACATTCGTCCCTTTGTGTCTGGCTCACATAACATAACTGGATTCTTTTGGAAGAGAAATTGTGTTGCGTTTTTACTCCCCGTCTGAGAAAGAGCACAGCCGGGGCTGGCCCCTGGCTATGAACTACACTGTGAAGGTTTCCCGTGTTTTCTCCTGTCTCCTTAGCAACTCTGTTCTCTTTGATGTCTCATTACCTCTCCCCACAAGTCTGAAGAGCAGAAATAAGTCGGGTAGAGAGAGAGGGGAACACGCTGATTTTCTTTCTCTATAAATTTGAATTAATGCGCTATTTTGGGAATAGAACCAAACACTTCTCCCTTTGCCCTGGGATGAGTTAGGCATGTGAAATGAAGTTCTTTTCCCCGAGTCCCAATCCTTCTTTTTCGGCTTGTCTCCCTGTGACCATCGTTTGTGGGCTGTCTGCAGCATCCGACATTGTGACCGCTCTTGGTCTTCAATCGTGTTCTCTTCTGTCGTGTCTTAGCTTTGTTTTCTGGTGGTTTGTCTGGACAGTCCTTGCAGGAGGCGGCGGAGGAGTGGGGAGAGGGCGAGGTTAGGAGGGAAGGCCAGAAGAGGGTGCCCTGCTGAGCTGGGCCTGTTGCGGGTGGGCGGGGCAGAGCACACCTGGAGCGGGCTCTCTGGAGGATGGGGGTTGGGACGTCCATCCCCCAACTCTCATTCTCCGCCGGCCGGGTGTCTCCTCCTGGAGCTCAGTCTCTGTGCTTCCGGCTGCGCCTGCACGCAGAGGAGCCTTCCTCAGCTTCCGAAGAGCCTGAGACAGAACAGTGAGTTATCGGGGCACACACCTTGCGGGGAGGCATGTGGATGCACAGAGCTTCTGCCGCTTCTGGAAGCAGACGTGGGCTGAGGGGACGGGGTACAGGGCGAAAAGTGTCTCCTCGTGTTTCCAACTTACTATGTGTACGGGGTGGAATGGTGTCCCCAAAGTCATGGCCACCTGGAACCTCAGAAGGTGACCTTATTTGGAAATAAGGTCTTTGCAGATGTGATTAAGATGAGGTCATCCCAGGTTAGAATGGGGCTGGTATTCGGTGGGGTTCTCCAGACAAACAGAACCAACAGGACATCTGCCTCTCTCTGTCTCTGTCTCCACCTCCGTCTCCTTCTCCACCATCTCCATATCTATCTGTCTGTCCAATCTATCTACATATATCTATTTCTGTCTAGCGAGAGATTTATTATAAGCTATCTGCTCATGTGACTGTGGCAGCTAAGAAGCCCCGTGATCTGCTGTCTGCAGGCTGGAGCCCCAGCAGAGCGGGCAGTGCGGTTTGAAGGCCCGAGAGGCAGACAGCTGGTGGTGTGGATTCCAAGCCAAATCGGAAGGCCTGAGAACCAGGAGCGCTGAGGGCAGGGGAAGGTCACGGGCCCGGCTCAGCCGTCAGGGAGAGAGCGGGAGGCCTCCTTCTCCGCAGGTTTTCTTTCGCTCTATTCATGCCTTCGACAGACTGGGTGATGCCCACACACAGAGGGGGGACCAATTGCTTTACTCTGTTCACCAATCCAAATGCTAATCTCTTCCGGAAACACCCTCCAAGACACCTCCAGAAATAAGGTTTAACCAGCTATCTGGGCCTCCTGTGGTCCAGTCGAGCTGACACGTGAAATTAACCGACACAGACCCTAAATCCAACGACTGATGTCCGTACAAGGCGGCCAGGCGGAGACACAGGCACGCACAGCAGACGACGGCCATGCAAGGAAGGGGCAGAAACTGGAGTGAGGCAGCTATGAGCAAAGGAGCACCAAGGATTGCCAAAAACCACCAGCAGCTGGGGAGAGGCAGGACGGACTCACGCCTGGAGCGTTCTGAGGGCCTGTGGCCCTGCCGACACCTTGGTTTTGGACTTCTGGCCTCCATGACAGCGAGACAGTAAACTCTGTTGTTTTAAGCACCTAGAGTCCTGTGCTTTGTTACGGCGCCGTAAGGAACAGACAGACTCTCCTCTCCACCTCCTTCCTCAGCGGCTCCCTTTCAATCTCCTTCACGGTCACTATTCCCGTTGGTCCAGAAATGGGTCCCCTGGCTCTCTGTCCTTATTTCTTTTCTTCTCTCTCCTCTCACTGACTCTTCTCATCCACATGATTGCGTTAGCTGAAAACAGTGCGCTCTCGTCTGTGGCCCCCAAACTCCCTTCCAAGGTCCAGACTCACGTCTCCACCTGGAAGTTCCACAAGCTTTGACCTTCATCACGCCCAAAGCTGACTTTGCCGTTTCTTCCCCAAACCTGCTTGCTCCCGCACTGCCTTCTCCATCTGCCAGCCGACCCGCCGAAGATGGGGATGTCCTCCCAGACTCTCTCGTCTCTCTTCCCTCCCCCACAATTAACCAGTCGCTCATCACTGCGGATTCCACCCCTATTTTACTCTCACATTTGACTCACTAGGATCTTGGCTCCGTGAGGGGTTTTTGCCTGCTTTGATCACAGCTGTCTCCCCACCGCCTAGTGCCAAGTCTGGTACACAGTAGTTGCTGAACGAATGCCTGAGGAGTGAATGGGTGCTCACCGAGGATCCACAGAGAGAGCCAGACACCGGTTAGAAGCCGTAAAGGCAGATCTTATTTCATGCTATGGCAATGGGGAGAAAGAGACCTCAGTATAGAGCCGAGCTCAATTCCAAACGCAGGAGATGGCTAGGGGGTCACGGCCAACAGCACAGTGAGGGTCAGTGGATGGAACATCACTAAGAGGAGACGTCGCGGGCAGGGAGTCTGTTGCTAAAGCGATTTAACAGGATGCTTGCTGAAGGCGGGCGGAGGGGATCAGCCATCAAGGGTCGGGGAACAGCTCTTCTGGGTTTTTTGCTAAGACCGGCTCAGGCGAGCTGAGGATGGGGGCTCGGGGGAGCCTGTCTGCAGTTCGGCCAAGGAGAGTCTTTGTTGAGCCTCCAGTGGCCTCTTAACTGGGCTTGCTGCTTTCTGGCTCCCCTCCAATCCCCCACATATGCAGACTGATCCTTCTGGCTGCAGGTCTGATCACGTCACCTCCCTACTTCACCAGCCTTGAATCCCCGAAGACCTGGGGATAAAACTTCAACTTAAATGCCTTAGTGAGACCTTTCTTGCTCAGATCTGGACAAGCTCTTCAGCTTCTCTCCCTACTGCCACTGCTGCTCACCCTGTGGCCAGGTGCCCTGAACCCTGTGCTGCGTCCTCCATGCCCCCGGGCCTTTGCATGAACTATTTATCAGCTTTGACTTTCTGTTGACCATCTAGTAATCTCTTTTGCACTCAACACTCAGCTCAGGCATCACTTCTTTCCTGGAGGTTTTTCTTACCCTTGGTTAGGTGCCCCATCTCTGTGGATTAGCAGCATTTATCACAGTGTTGTAATTATTAGCTTGCTCCTCTAGGGGCCGTATAGCACATTGGCTAAAAGCTGAGAGCAAATTAGAATCCTGACTTTGCTCCTTATTGACTATTCACATAACCTCTGTGGCTGTGTTTGCATGGGTCTAAAAAGGGGGAAATAATGGTATTTTCCTCCTATCATCCTTATAATGTTTCGATGAATTTATATATGTACAATATTTATAAGATATTAGAACTGTGCATGGCAAATAATGAATACAATTTAAATGTTAGTTATTGTAGCAGTCAGCTGTTGCTGCATAAGAAAAGAGCCCCCCAAAACTCAATGTCTTGAAACAACAATATCTTAAACTTTTCCCTTTTAAATATAGGCATTCAAAGCTATGCATTTCTCTCTAATCATGGCTTTAGCTGCATCTCACAACTTTTTGCATGTTGTATTTTTATCATCATTCAGTTAAAACTATTTTCTAGTTTCCACTGTGATTTTTCTGTCTCTGACCATTAGGTTATTTGCAGATATGTGGCTAAGTTTTCAAATAATTGGGAATTTTCTAGTTTTCATTTTGTCATTGATTTCTAGTTTAATTCCATTGTGGTCATACTCTGTAGGATTTCAGTCTTTGAAAATTTATTGGGACTTACTTTAATAGCACACAGGCTATTCTGGTGACTGTTCCCACAGTGACACTTGTTTACTCTTGCTCGTGTGTCCGAGGGCTGGCTGGGACCTGGCTGAAACAGGCAGGGATGTGCTGGGCAGCACTGATTCATGCCTGAGCTCCTCTCTGCAGGTTGAGTTCCTGTTCTGCTCTGCACCTGTTTATTCTGGGGCCTTGGTCAAAGGCGTAGCTGTTCCCAGAGGGAAGGCCTCCTCCTGGCGAAGACAGAGACAAGAGGCCAAGTGGGAACACGCGAGATCTCGTGAGGTCTCGGCTTGTAAATGACACAGTGGTTCTCCTGCTATGTTCCATTGACCAGAGCAGGTCATGTGACTCAAAGGCAAGGTGTATTTATGTCTTTAATTTTCTGAAGCGCTGACATCGGGGGCCTTGCTGCCCCTCCAGGGTGAGCCAGTTCCTGGAGACAGTGAACAACTTGCCCACAAGCGCATCTTTCATGTGCGAACCAACCAACAGTCCAGAGCTCACACTCCAGCTGCCTCTCGTCTGGGGCTCTCACACTCTGGGCCACTGTCCACCTGTGCTAAACCCCACATCCAGGGGTCAGTCAACTAGGGGTGGCCCCTCTGCCCGAGAGCCTGCTGAAATTATTCAAACCAGGAACCCTAGGCCTGCTTACCCTGCCCCATCTGCTTCTTCCTACGGAAACCACGATAAAGGCTCCTGCCCACACTTGCCCGCCCTCTGCCTCCTGGCCGCCCCTGCTGCTTCCCCATGTGGCCTGCATGGCGTGGCGTGACCCCTCCTCCTGGGAACTCTGAGGAGCAAACTACCTTCCCATGGAAATCACCTTCAGATCTGTTGGCCTATTTGTCAAGCTGTCCATTAATTTGCCATCTTTTCAAACATGAGCAGCCGGCCTCTGGCAATGGTGAGGGGGCAGCAAGGTCCATGGTGCTGGGTGTTGGCTGCGAGAGGGCTGAGAAGTGGACCGAGGATTCGATCCCCCACACTTGTCACTGCTTCTCCTTCCCTCGCTGGACGATAAGGCTCCAAGGGCAGAAACTGGGAGAATCCACTGTGTTTTGCAAAGGTTAGCCAGCACCCGGAACACACGCACTTTTTGAATGGACACCAGACAATCAAGTACGAACAGGAGGCCCGACAATCTCGGCACCTGACTCGCTCGGATGAGGTGGTGTTGCTTCCCAGACAGCTGAGAAAGTGTCCTGGTTCCACAGCTGGCATTTTTTCCCCCATATATATATATATATTTCTTTTTTGAGGAAGATTAGCCCTGAGCTAACATCCGCTGCCAATCCTCCTCTTTTTGCTGAGGAAGACTGGCCCTGAGCTCACATCCGTGCCCATCTTCCTCTACTTTATATGTGGGATGCCTACCACAGCATGGCTTTTTGCTAAGCGGTGCCATGTTGGCACCTGGGATCCGAACCAGCGAACCCCGGGCCGCCGAAGCGGAACGTGCAAACTTAACCGCCACAGCTGGCATTTTGACCCAGATTCGGAAAGAGACGAAAAGGGCATGTTTCCATGCGTGGCTTCCACTCTCTCGTTTTCTCGAAGTCTTTGTCTGACCTTCAGGGACGCTGCGATCCCGCTTGGCACCTGTCGGACGTGCTGTGACAGGCGTTTCCAACTTCTCTATTTCGGGGTTTTGGCAGCACCGCCTCCCCACCCATCGACTCTCCACTCAATCTGTTCCCGCAGGCAGAGAAGTTTTGACTTGTCCCGTGGCTCCGGGGCCCCTGGTTTGTCTTGCAGATGCCTCCGCGTGGACATCCTTGTTTTACTTCAATTTTTTTCTCACCAGCTTCAAAATATTCTAACAACTCACATTCCAGGTGAGGTTTCCTGGCCCTGAAACGCCTTATGCAAATCTTGAAGGGGCTCCTGCTTCCAGAGGAGGAAGCAGCCCTCTAGTCCGGGCACACGAGCTCGTTGGTTGACTAAGTGCCTGTGGGGGGGATGAGGGTGGGTCATCTGTGGCTGCTGCGTGGTGCTGACCAAATGTTTTCTAAGTCTCAAATCTTCCTCCTCTGTCGTGCTCTAACTGGGGGACATTCCGAAGCCCAGATCCCGTACTGGAAATAGTCAAAATGCTGGCCATAGACTGGGTGACTCCTTTCCCCAACATTTCTTTTTGAAAATGTTCAAATCCATAGAAAAATTACCAGAACAGTACAATGAACATCCACAAACCTTTCACCCAGGCTCTCCAGGTGTGAGCATTTCCCACCTTGGTTCATCTCTCTCTGTGTGTCTCTCTCTCTATATGTATATTACACATGTATATATGTGCATACACTTATTATCACTATTATTTTCCTGAACCTTTGCAGAGGTAGCTGCAGACACCCTGACCCTTCGCTCCCAAACACTTCACTGTTTATCTCCCAAGGACCAGGACATTCTCTTACGCAGCTGCGACATAGTGATCAACTTCAAGAAATTTAAGATTGATAGACTTCTATTATCCAGTATATAGTCTATATTCAAATTTTGCCAAGTGACTGGGTGATTTTGTAAAAACTTTAAGAACAGATAGTTTTCATTCATCTCCAGGCTGTGGAAACAGTCCACAGAGCACGGGATCCCTTCACCTGCTTCCCCAACGGTCACAACACCGCTGAGCTGTCTGAGAGCCAGTTGCAGACACATTGCCTGTCTCTCCTTGATGCTTCAGCATGTGCTTCCAAGAGTGAAGCCCGAGAAGACGCTCCTGCAAACCACGGCTCAACTGTCAACACTAGGAGGGCGAATTTGCTCCCATACAGCCGTCTGACCACACTACGCCGTCGGCCCCATCAGGGTCCTCAGGGAAAAGGGCCCAGTTCAGAGTCCTGTGCCGCCCTGTCGGGTCCCCTCAGTCTCCCGGCCGGGGCTGGTGTGCCCGTGCTTCATCACCTCCCAGGACTTGATTCTTTCGAACAGCTGGCCTGAACGCTCTGTGGCACGTCCCGTGGTTTTAATGAGGATTTTTAGGCTGCTTAATTTTAAAATGGCTTATGATGAGGATTTTTAGGCTGGTTAGTTTTAAAACTACAGATGAGATTCAGGCTCCAAGAAGTGGAATTTGTTTTGCCCCTTTGTTGGGAAACATTTACATTTCCAAGGGAAACCTCTATCTGTGAAGATGCCTCCCTCTCTGTGCCAGGAAGAAGGGGGGATGGTCTTATCTCTAGAAGCTCTTAATCAATGCCAGAGGCAAGAACTTAAGTTGGTTACTGTCTGGCAACCTCATGTAACTGACACCCCCCCCCCCCAAATCCTCCTTTATCTTTAGCCGAGGATAAAATTCAAGCGGTGACTTCTGCCATTTACTTA
Source organism: Equus asinus (assembly GCF_041296235.1). Classification (NCBI taxonomy): domain Eukaryota; kingdom Metazoa; phylum Chordata; class Mammalia; order Perissodactyla; family Equidae; genus Equus; species Equus asinus. The sequence continues at coordinate 26,893,780 of NC_091809.1, read as the reverse complement.
ATCCGGTTTGATTCTTATCTAAAAGTTGTGGGACCGCCAAATGGCCAGACCATACAGGCACTGATACCATTTTAACTTTTTTACATATTCTTTGTCTTGTAAAGAGATAACTCACATACCTATGCCTTAAATTTAGCCTTACTCTCCACCCAACTTTGCAGCAGCAGCAGCAGGAGCTCTGCCTGCCCATGGGTCCTGTCCGCATGCTACACTATTCTCTAAATAAAAGAGCACTACTGCCAGATCTTAAGAGTCTAAGAAATCTTTCTTTCGACTCCTCGGCTCACCGACCCCGCATCATTTCCAGTTGTCTGACGTTTCCACTTCGGGCAGGAACATGGTGGGAAGGATGCTGCGCCAGCCTCTGTGCGTGGCTGGGGGGTTTGCCAGGATGTGGGGTCAGTGATCTTTGAGGAACATTCACCCTGGGGTGGCTTTTCCCCTGGGGACGTTCGCAAAGTCTGGAGACATTTTTAATTGTCATGAATGGGGGCAGGAGAGCGTCACCTGGTGGGTGGAGGCCAGGGACACTGTGCACATCCCATAACACACGGGACGGCCCCATGCAAAGAATGATCCGGACTCACTGCCCTGAGGCTGAGAAACCCTGGTCTCTGCTTCCAGGAACCCTGCAGAGTGCCACGCCCCCGAAAGGCCCGGATGTTAGTGCTGTCCCACGTGACTCAGGATTAGGGAAAGCACATGGGCTTGGGGCGTGGGGACTGTAAGGTCTGTGGATGGAGAGAATTCTAGAGGACTAAGGAATGGGGCCTGAACTTCAACAGGATACAATAGAGAGGGAGAGGAAAACAAAAACCTATATATAAAAGAGTCAGTGTTGAGATATTCCAAAGTTAGCTACTACAAAGCAAGTTTATATCCATTCCTTCAACAAGTATGTGTTCTGTGCCTACTATGTGCCAGGTGCTGGAGATATAGCAGCGAGTAAACAAAGTTCCTGTCCTCACGGGGCTTCAATTCAAATGAGGGGGGTGGATAATACATACAAAACCTAAGTTTGTTAAATGACGGCAAGTGCTGTGGACAAATAATCTGGATCAGGCTTCGAGGACGGGGCTGCTGGGGGTGGGTTGCAGCTTCCAACAGGACGGTGAGGGGTAGGCTTCACTCAGAATGTGAGAACTGAGCAAACTGTGTATATATTTTGTGTGTGTGCAGGTGAAGGAGGAAGCTGGGTGGAAGAGCTTTCTAGGCAGTGGGAACAGCAAGTGCAAAGGCCCTGAGGCGAGACCATGGGATGTTGGAGCAACAGCGAGGATGCTAGTGTAGCTGGAGGGAGTGAGCGAGGGGGAGAGTGGGAGGAGGCGAGGGCAGGGAGGCAGTGGGGGCAGACTGTGCAGGGCCTGCAGGCCATTGGAAGGACTTTGGGTTTTACTCCCCATGAAGTGGGAGCTGTGGAAAGTTCTGGGCAGGGGAGGGACGCGACCCGACTCAGGTGTTCACTGGCGGCCTCTGGCTGCTGCAGGGGGAATAGACTGTGGCGAGGGGCGAGGGCAGGAGCCAGGAGACCTGGGCAGTAGGAGATGAAGGCTCAAACCAGGATGTTAGCAATTTGTTTGTGTTGTTTTAGACCCCCACTTTTCACACTTCACATTTTACTATGATAGCTGCATTTTTTTTTTTTTTGAGGAACATTAGCCCTGAGCTAACTGCTGCCAATCCTCCTCTTTTTGCTGAGGAAGACTGGCCCATCTGTGCCCATGTTCCTCTACTTTATATGTGGGATGCCTACCACAGCATGGCGTGCCAAGCGGTGCCATGTCCGCACCCGGGATCCGAACCTGTGAACCCCGGGACACCAACAAGCGGAACGTGTGAACTTAACTGCTGCGCCACCAGGCCGGCCCCGATAGCTGCATTTTTACGCGTGACAAATTTATTGGAATGGTTTGGGCAAATGAAATCACGTACCGCGGAGGAAGTCAGGTAGTTAAAAGAAAATCCAGTGTTGCTAAATTTAGTATATGTACAACTCTAGGACTGTGCCCGAGCTGTTATTATAATTATTTTTCTTTTGCAAAAGTTTTTTCTCCTTATCTTGCCCCAGGCGTCAAGGCATTTACATGGAAGGTCTGCGTGCCAACCTCTCCCGTTGTAATTCGACGAACGTGACCTTTCACACTGAGGACACCACAGCAGAGGCAGGTGGAGCTGGAAGTGCACTTGGACATAATCAGTCAGCGCAGGAGGGTCGTCCCGCCCGCACACACACCAAGCATGAGCAACTTGGCCATTTGTTAACTTCAGAGAATTTGTTGGCAGAAAGTGGCTGGAGGGTGTTGCCAGAGTCTCTGCCAGGTTCAAATGCAGGATGGCAGCTTCCCCCGGAGCGGAGAAGTTTTAGAATCCTCGCTCCCATTCGCACTATATCCTTTCTGTGATCTTCAGGTGTTGCTACGTGAAGGGAATTACTTCCAAATTTCCTCTCTGCTCCCCTTCCCCAAATCATCCACACTGAAATTAAAAGCAAGGGAAATTTTTTTGACGAGAGAATGGATCTCAGAGACTTTTTCACCCAGCCTTCCAAATGGGGAGACTGAGGCCCAGATTGGCGAAGTGATTTACGTGCCCCACTCCTATGAGAGGCTCTTGGCCATCTCCACCGTAAAGGGACTCCTCCACCTTCACTGTGGAATAACGATTTTTCCTCGCTCGTGAAAACAGTGAGATCAGCCAACTGCGGCTTGTCGATCTCAGACAGTTCTTCGCTAAGTTCTGTGAGGTCTCATTAGAAAATGAATTATGCAAGTTGTCGCTGGGGAAAATGACATGTAACACCTGCAAAACTCCCCCGAGAATTCTTCCCTCGTCCAGAAACTGTGCTCGCCAGTCACCACCTGGCCCTGTTCAGAGGTACTAACAACAGACTGGAAACGTCAGCGGCCTCGGCACGAGCGGGCCTCACATCCCTGGGGAGCTGCCTGGTGGGCTCGCGGCCCAGCAGCCGCTCAGACGGCCCACCTGCCTCCATCCTGCCCCGGTGCCGCCTCTCATCGCTTCCAGAGCCACGTGGGAGGGAAGGAGAGCAGAGGGGCACACCAGCTCTTAGCTGCCCCAGCCCGACAGTGGCAGGCCATCGGCCAGAACGTGTCCCACGGTCTGTCCCAACTGCAGGGAGTCTGGGGGACATTGGGGCGCAGAGGGGCGGGCGCCAGGGTTGTTCACCATTTCTGCTGGAAACAAGAGAAAGAGTCTTCCCTTAGGCACCTTAGCGATGGCGAGACGACCGTGTTTGGACAGCCCCAGGGTGACTGAGGGCTCAGCACAGTCTCCCCTTTGCACGTGGACATCCACGTGTGCCGCTGCTCCTGACTGTGTGCAGCAGGCGCCTGCGTCTCCACCAGGACCAGGGGGCCCGCAGTTGGTTAAGGCGAGTCCTGCTCGGATGTGTGAGCCCCCAGCTTCGAGCCGAGGGTGAACACGGCGAGGGCGCGCCGGTCTGGACGGGCTGAATTTTAGGGGCTTTAAAACAATAAAGGGTCATTCCTTGCCCACCCTTCCTGTTCCACTCCCCTGTTGCTGAGCAGCACAGCCCCTCGGACTTAGCAGCTTGGAGTGGTCGTGACCATCACTTCTCACGCAGGTCGCAGACCTGGCTCAGGGGGCAGTTCAGGTCCACGCCCCCGAGGTCCTGCTGTGGGTGGCGAGGCTGCCTTCGGGGCGGGGCTGGGACCCCGCGATCTCTGTCTCCCGCCCTGCATGCAGCCGTCTGGCCTGAGCTTCCCCGTGGCTGCGCTGGCTCCAGAGAGGAGGAGGAGGCCTCAGCCCTTCTAAGACCTGGGCTTAGAAGTCCCCAGGTGCCCCGAGTGCCACCTTCTGTTGGTCACTTCCTGTGGGAGAAAACCTGTGGTCTCTCACTCCACCACGTAGCAACTTGAGGTGCCCCGAAGCTTCCAAGACGAGAAGCAGGCTGTGAACAGTTCAGCAGTCAGAATGTTCTAGATTGTGCAGCAACAACTCCCAAATCCTGGTGGTTTAAATGGGATTGGCAAGTGTTTCTGGTCAAACACTCTGGCTTGCGGGCCATGTGGTCTCTGTCGCCATGTGTCTCTGTCGCAACAACTCGGTCCTGCTGTGGGAGCTCAAAAGCAGGATACACACGGCAGGGGCGGGGGCCCGAGGGGCTCAGGTTGGCCTCAAATGCTTCCCGGAGGGGACACGTGATACTTCCTCTCCCCTCTCAGTGGTCAGAGCAGGTCACGTGGCCAGATGTTGGTACTCACAGCTGAACATGAGTTTCCTGAATCTTGGTTCTGTGTTTTTCAATAAACATGGAATAAATAAAGCTCAATAGAGGAACTCTCATTTTAAGTGTTAATGACTAATTAGATAGCCCTTGCTGTGTCTGGCACTATTCTGAGCATTTTGCCCCTAAACTAACAGGGAATTTAATTCTCACAACCCCCAAGAAGAGAGAGATGATTGTTACGCCCACTTTGTGGACTGGGGCCCAGGTTCTGCGGGGCCCGCGGACTTGCCCAAGGTTGACCAGCTCATGAGGGGCCGGGATCTGACTTGAGTCTGGCTCAGGATCTGTACCCTTAACCAAAGCCTCTGTATTTTCTTTTCTAGCGCAGGGGAGGCCTTGCTAGAAAAATAAATATTCCCACCCACCTTCTTCTCTGGATCCCTCTGCAGAAACAACTTTTTTTATGGAATACTTGACTGTACAGTGAATTAAAATTTTTTTTAATGTGGAAAAATATACCTCTTGTAAAATTTACCATCTTAACCATTTTTAAGTGCACAGTTCAGCAGCGTGAAGCACATTCACAATGTTGTGCAACCATCACCACTGTCTAGCTCCAGAACGTTTCTGGATCGTAATACTGTGAGGGGGTGTTATTGTTACACACATTTTACAGATGAAGGAAGCGAGGCTCAGAGAGGCAGAGTAACTCACCAGGATGCACAAGCTGAAGATGCAGAACTAGGAGTCAAGTGTCGGTGGTCAGAGGCCGTGGAGAAATGGGATCTCTCACACATGGCTGGTGGGAACACAGGATGGTGAGACCGCTCTGGAAATGGCTGGGCACTGACCATAAGGCCCAGTGATTATGCTCTTGAGCACAGATCCAAGAGAAATGAAAATTCATCTTCAGGCAGAAACGTGTACACAAATGTCCACAGCAGCTTTATTTCTAACAATCAAAGACTGGAAACCACCCAGATGTCCTTCAGTGGCCAATGAATAAACCAATTGTGGTACGTCCCTACCTACGGAATACGACTCAGCAACAAAAAAGAGTGAACTTCTGGACCACTGGTGTGTGCGACGGCGTGGGTGAACTCCAGGGAAATTATTTGGAGTGAAAAAAGTCAGTCTGGGAAGGATACCTAATACGTTACTCCGTTTAGGCGACATTCATGAAATAACATAATTACAGAGATGGAGAACAGATTAGCGGGTTGCAAGTGGCAAGGGAGAGTCTTGTGGCAATGGTACAGTTGTTTCCTTAATTGTGGTGGTTACACAAAGCCGTGCACGATAAAATTGCGCCGAGCTCCACACATGTGCACATGGCATGCACGCACACATTTGTGAATGTGTGTGTAACTGAGGAAATCTGAGGAAGTCCTGTGAGTTGTCCCAATGCTGGGTTCTGGTTTTGATGTTGTGTCACAGTCACGCAAGATGTGAGCCTTGGGAGAGGCTGCGTGAAAGACCGTGAGGCCGCCCTGTACACTTCTTTGCAGCTTCCTCTGCGTCTACAACTTTTTCAAAATCAAAAGGTTAGAAATGCAGGCAGTTGGGTTCTGGAGCTCGTCCTCCACTACCAGAAAAACTAACGCCACTGAGAATGCAGCAGACAAGATGCGGCGACCCGCGAGGAAGTTTGTCTGAAAACAAGCTGCAACATGAATATGAAGGGATCGTGGACGTTTCTCTTTGTACATTTCTTTTTTTCTTTTCTGCGTAAGTTCTTCCCAAAGCAGGTTCTGAGACAAGGATCTGAGGTCAAGCAGTTTATTTGGGAGGTGACCCCTCTCCCCAAAACTCCGGTGTGGGGGAGGGGAGCGGAAGGAAGACAACCAAGGGTGGGTGTTTCAAGTAATTTCCTGCCGTGGCAACTGAAGCTAACCTTGCTGGGCACCCCTGGGAGCCAGCGTTGGGCACCCTCGGAGCTGTGCCTGTGGAAGCCGGGAGTCGGGATATTTATCTGCCCACTCCTGTCAGTTGGGGGCTGAGAGCTGCTCCCTGGGCGTGAATCCCATGGCCTGTGCGGGCGAAGCAGCACATGAGAGCCCCCAGTTCTGGTGGGTGGAGGACAGACTCTAAGGGGTGAGCGCAAGGGGGCATAGGGCAGAATTCCTGGCAAGAAACAAAAACCAGAAGGACAGTGCAGCCTGCTTGTTGTGCAGACCGATTGCTTACTGCATCCTGAGTATCCAGCCTCTATTCTTTGTTCTAACAGGAACCCCCCACCCGTGGTATTTTTGGGGGCAACAATGTGCTCAGCTAAAAACACTAGATTTCCTAAACTTTAACGCGGGTAGCAGTGGCCTCGTGAAATGTAAATGGCAGTTACTGAGTGGAGCTTCTAGTAAACTCTAATGGCAATGACTCATTTGGGAGATGTGCCCTAGACCTTTTCCTCTTAATATTGCTCTGAACATGGATACAATGGCTGGAGCTGGAGCATCCATTTTGTGGCCATGAGACAACCTCGAGGATGAAGGCGACGGATGAGAGAGCAGAAAGTTGGAAGGCTCTTAGGTCCCTGGTAACTGTAGAGCTGCCCTACCAGGTGTGACCCGCCTACCACTGCACAACCCACATGAGAGGAAAACATGCTTCTCCCATTCCCACCACTGTTATCTGAGTTTTCTGATCTACGCAGCAGAACTGAATTCTAATTGGTAGACTTATTCACCCACTGAAACGGGAAATGATTACTACTAAAATACTTCCTCTTCCCTCCTTCTCCTTCTCTGCTAAAATCTGCTCTAAAGGGTCTGGATGCTCAGTTGCCTTTTCTGTGAAATGCTCGTAATCAGTACCTGCCTTGCTGGGTTGTGGCTAGGATCAGGCGAGATGGTGTACCCAAAGCACATAGAACAGTGCCTGGCACTTAGAAGGGACCCAGAAATGGTCAGCTCCTGACATTCCAAGTAGAATAAGTCAGTCAGAAATTGCATTTGCTGGCAGTGAGGGGCACGTGCTCCAAGTTTTGATTAACCCATGGTTGAATGTGACTCTCCCAGGGGAAATTATGCACCATACTGCTTTTCAAAAATCCCCCAGCACTTTGCAGACAGTCTGTGTGTCTACCTGCCCTGATTGGAGCTGTAAGAAATTGCACAGCTGCAAGCGAGGTTTTTGCACCGGGAGCTTCTGACCGACACACTAGGATGTTGTCCCGATTTGGACCAGTGGGAACCCCGTCAGCCTAGTTCATGTTCTTTTGGCAAAACACTTTGCTCTTTAAAAGCCCCTTCCTTGCTTCCTGATACAAGTGGATATTCAAAGCTTGTCCTGTTCGTTTCCGGAGCAGATTTTTGTCTGTCTTGTTCCCTCCTGTGTCCTCAGTACCCAGAACAGAGGCTGGTATGGAATGAATCAATGAATGCGCGCATTTCACTCCTTCTTCTGCTTCTCTCCCACTAACTGTCAGTGCTCACCATCTATTACGTCAGAAGTGGGAACCTGCACAGCACAGGGATGCTCGAAAGCCTCTCTGAGGCGAGACCTCCCCGCCGACATCCCTTCACTTCAGCCAGGCCCAGCCGGGTCACAACTCCCGGAGCCTCAGGTGGAAACCAGCTCAACGCAGCCTCCAGCGCTCCCAGCGTCGCCTGTTGTTCAGACATGGGAAGGGGCGAAGGAAAAACGTGACTGACGCTCACCTCCGGGAGGAGCACCCCCTTTCCTGGCTCAGGACGTGGTGCCCAGAGAGGCCCCCTCCTGTGAGTGGCTCACGTCCTGGAAGCAGATGGTCACAGGGTCCGGCGTCCCCCAGCCCCGAGCTCTCCTGCTCGCTGAGGATGAAGGAGGGGCGGTGCTCGGGGTCGCGTGAGGGTCGCGGTTCACCTGCCCTAACCACCCCTGGGCCAGGTGCCAGTCAACTAGGGACCATTCCTATGCCCTAAAGTTATTCAGACCAGCCCACCCGAAGCCTGCTCACACTACCTCACCTGCTCCTTTCTGCAGGAACCACTTAAAGGCTCCTGCCCTCATTTCCTCTTGCTCTCTCTGTCCCATGACTGACCTTGCAGCTTCCCTGTGGGGCCCTGCGTGGCATAGCACGCCCCCTTCCCTTCGCATCTGTGAGTAACAAACTATCTTTTCAATGGCAATCATCTCCTGATCTGTTGGTCTCGCCAGACCTGAATGATAATAAAACCTATAATTTAAAACAGGGTTGTTTCAGACCTTTTAGATTGGTGGCTTGGGATGGCCTCGCTGACGTTAAAGAATTGAAGGAAGTGAGGAAGCATGCCCCACCTATATCTGGGAAAGAGCCTTCCAGGAAGAAGGAACAGCAAGTGCAAAGGCCCTGAGGCTGGACCAGGCTTGGCGTGTTTGTGAACAGTGAGGAGGCCTGTGTGGCTGGATCAGAGTGAACAAGGGGAGCCGTGGGGGGAGGGGATGGCAGGGAGGTGACAGGGCAGGTCGTGCAGGGTCTTGTGGGCTGCAGGGAGGACTGTGGCTTTTGCTCTGAATGAGGTGGGACCCATGGAGGGTTCAGAGCAGAGAAGGGATGGGATCTGACTTAAGTGCTCATGGGCGCCCTCTGGCTGCTGTGGGGGGAACCGACTGTGCATGTGAGTGTCGGGGAGTGGGCGGCAGGGGTGGGAGCCTGGAGAGGAGACGGGAGGAGGCTGCTCTGGAGCAGGTGGGAGATGGTGGGGGCTGGACCCGGGTGGCAGCCGTTAAACAGGGACCATCAGCCTGGGTATGTGGAGTGCCTGCTGAAACCTGGGCACAAGTATTTTTTTCCTTTAAATTCCTTATTGTTACTGTGAAAATTATCTTTGGGAAAAAAAAGTTTTTAAATGCCCAGTAAGGGGCCAGCCTCGTGGCTGAGCGGTTAAGTTTGTCTGCTCCGCTTCGGCAGCCCAGGGTTTCACTGGTTCGGATCCTGGGCGAGGACATGGCACCACGTGTCAGGCCACGCTGAGGTGGCGTCCCACATGCCACAACTAGAAGGACCCACAACTAGAATATACAACTATATACTGGGGGGCTTTGGGGAGAAGAAAATAAAAAGAGGAAGACTGGCAACAGATGTTAGCTCATGGCCAATCTTTAAGAAAAATAAATGCCCAATTGTGTTATTTACAGATTATTTCGCTCCAAAGGCAGGATGGCAGGGTAAACCAGCCAGGGTCTTTGTTTGCGTGCAACAGAAATGAACTCCGTGGGTCTCACATGTGAAGAGTGAGTTTATGGAAATAACATCAGAGGCGCACAGACTTGACTGGAAGCTGTGGAAGAGCCTGGAGAAAGGGGAGAAACTGAGGGAGCTCTGGGGGTCTAGCCGACACCATGAGGGGTACGAGTTGCTCACGAAAACGCTAAGTGGCCATAGCCGTTGGCAGACGCTCCTGGGTGCCCGTGTCGGCATCATCATGCTCAATTGAGGACCTCTCTGACGTTGCCCAAGGCTGCACAGCAGGCTGCAAGTGCCTGGGGACTGACAGCTGCATCCACCTCGTCACCATCAGCGGCCCTCAGCCAACGACGGATGCAGCGTGTGGGTCAGTGCCCCAGATCCCTCTGCCCTCAGGTGGATGACTCCGAGGGGCTGCCTCACTCAGTGCCCCAGCAGTCCCCAGCGGGCTGAGTCCCAGATGTCCACGGGGCAACCTGCCCCTGTACGGGCTGCCTTCCCTCTTCTGTCTCCCATCCCCAATCCCCTACTGGTGTCTCCTGGAGTCACTTCCCAAATAAACGACTTGCCCAAGAGTCCTTGGGTCAGGGTCTACTCCTGGGGAAACTGAGCGAAGACAACTGCATGCCATAGCAGAAGCCCCCAGACCCGGGAACTTATGCACATTGAGAAGGAGGGGCTGAGAAGTGGTGTCAACACTGTCATTTTAAGTTGCCCCGAAATCTCCCAGTCGCCTGGAGACAGCAGCCCCGAGACAGGAGCCAGGCACAGTGGGTTTCTGCAAGTCCGAGCACAGCCCCACTCAGAGTTCCCCTTCTTTCCGCGCAGCTGACCCCTGGAGCCATGGGCAGGCGCAGCCCTCCCCGGCCGCCCGCCACGGTCCAGGAGCCCGTGCACATCCGCAGAAAGTCCGCAGGAGGCTCCTCAGCGCCTGTTAGAGTAGCCTCTTCCTCGGGGGTGGGCAGAGCACAGAGCCAAGGTCACCTGGCCACCAGCTCTGGCCACACGCTACAAACATTCCCCAGTGACACTGGGCCGCTCACCAGGAGCCAAGCGATGCACCTCAGGGTGGGGACCGTGGCCCATGCCTGCCCCGGAGGGAGGCTGCTGTGGGAGCAGCCCCGGTGCCAAGGCCACTCTCCAGGGGGGAACTTCCCCCAAAAGGGAGGTCAGGGTGCTAACAGAAAGGTGGAAGCCTGGACGTCCGATGGCCAGAAACATAGCCACTGTCAGCTCCCTGGCGGAAGCAGGGTGCTGTCGCCTCCATGATTTCTTTGCTGCATCCACAGCACTTTCCAGAGAGAGCAGGCTTGCGCCACGGTGGGCGCTGCTGGTGCTGGGATGGTCTCTGCGGTCACCATCGGGCAGCTCCCCTCCGCACCAGCGCCCTCTGCTCCCACCAGCAGGGCTCCCTGGGGGTGCCGTGACACAGGCCACGTGTGGCCTTCACGACCGGAAGTCTGTAGGTTCTGGAGGCCAGAAGTCGGGAAGCAAGGGGCAGGCCGGGTGGCTCCTCCAGAGGCTCCGAGGGAGAGTCCGTGTGGCCTCGCTCCCGGCCTCTACTGGTCCCCACCGTCCTTGGCGGGTCTCGGCTTGTGGCTGGGTCGCGCCCGTCTTGGCCTGTGTGGCCACGGCCTCTCCTCCGCGTGTCTCTGTGTTATTGCCTCTTCTTATGAGGACACAGTCATGGGGTTCAGGGCCACCCTAAGTCCAGGGGGAACTCATCTCAAGATATCTAATTACATTTGAACAGACTCTTTTCCCAAATAAGGTCACGTTCACAGGTCTGGGGCTACAATGTGGACGCAGCTTTGGGGAGACCTCTCTTCCCCCACTGCCCTGACTAAGGCCGCTGTCCTCAGCCTGTGGGTGTCACGGCTGACTGTGTGCTGCTCAGGTTTGTCTGTGGAAATCCTAACCCCCAAAGTGAGGACACTTGGAAGTGAGGCCTCTGGGAGGGAATTAGGCAGTGAGGGTGGAGCCCTCTGGAATGGGGGCGGAGCCTCTATGAACGGGGGGGGGGGGGGGGGGGGGGGGGGGGGGGGCCCTTTCACGCCAGCAGCCGCCTTCTCTGACTGAGTCCCTGTGAGGACAAACGGGAAGCCGGCCATCTGCAGCCCGGAGACAGCGCCCGCCAGAGCCTGGCACCTGGTGTCGCACTTGTAGCCTCCAGGGCTGTGAGAAGGAAGCGCCCGGCGTTTCAGCCGCCCATCTAGGAAACTCATGAGGCAGCCTGAGTGGACTGAGGCAGCAGGCAGGCCACAGTGCTGCAAAGTTCACACCTCCAGAGTGGCCCCCAAACGGGGATGGGGCTCAGGGGCAGATGTACCACTTGCTCACTCCTTGGGGGGCAGTTGTGGGGGGTCTGCTACACGGTCCTCAGAGGCCCCGGGGGGACTGAGCCCTCATCGCTGACAGTGGGAAGGTGCTTGTGGCAGATGGACTCTAAGACGGCCCCCAATGGCCCTGCCCCCTAACTTAAGACGCTCCCGGATTTGTGACCCTCAGAAACCGTTGGGTAATAAGTCCTGTTGTTTGAAGCTGCTGAGTTCTGGGGCGGTTTCTTACGCGGCAGCAGCTGACTGATACAGTGCGCATCATCACCCTCTCGCTGGCTTCCCTTCTGTGTCTCGTCCCTCACTCCTTCACTCTGCTTCCTGGGGTCACCTCCCTTAATAAACTCCTTGCACTGGAGTATTTATCTCCAGATCTGCTGTTGGAGGGGCGCAGACCAAGACCCCTGTCTTCAGGCATATGGGCCACCTGCTCTTGTTTACGTGAAAATCAGTGGAAACTGAAAAATGTCGAAGAACATTGGATCCCAACCTCCTTCTGACACATCTTCTTGTCACGCTGGGCTGGACAGCACAACACGGCATTTCCAGGAATCCCTTGCAGCTGGATGCTGGAGACGAACCAGGTCCAGCGACTGGGAGCGTCTGGGTTTGGAAGGCAGGCGTAACTCGGAGGACAGCTCCTCGCCGTGCCAGCTGTTACTCTGGTGAGGGTGGCCGGCAGGACCCTGAGTTTCGTTCTTGTTTCCTGGCAGAGGCCCGGGGCGCACCCCCCAGCTTTGTGAGTCTCCAGCGAAGTTTCGGTGGCCGACGCAGCAGCTTCCTGGTCTCTGAGTCTCAACCCTGGAGTCGTGGTTTTGAACTTAACATTTTGAAAAGTGGCTCCTCAATCCCCTCCTGTCTTAATGAAGGTAACAACAACTGCTGGAACAGATAAATCTTGCGACCCAGTGAGTTTTAAGACCACAGAAGGAGGATTTTTTGCTCCAGTGAAGTCCATGGGGGTAGCTGTCAGGTGGTTGCCCCGCGAGTCTGTGACCTCCGAGACGCAGAGGCCGTGATGAGATGAGCCATGTGAGGGGTCTGTCAGGGGCAGTGCTGGTGTGGGGCACAGGACGGAGCCAGGGCGGCTGTGAGAGTCATCGGCGATGCACAAGGGCCGAGAGGCAAGGAAGGAAGGTGGAAGGCGGGTGGACGAGGAGGGCTGGAAGCCCTTAGACGGCAGGGCAGCTCTGAGGGCTGTGGCCAGGCCGCGGAGCTCACGTGCTTGTGTCACAGGCGTCCTGAGTTCCCCCGGATCCCGCCTGCCTCAGTGTCCCTGCCCTGCTCGGTCACTGGCAGGGACCAGCCTGTGGGAAGAGTGGCCTCAGCACCTGTGCAGGCCTGGACTTCAGAACTCAGCAGCTGGACTCCTTTTTTTTTCCCCCAAAAAAGTGTACTCTATGTTTCTAGCAGGATTATTCAGAATTTTAAGAGGTGGAAGCAACCCAGGTGTCCATCAACTCAAGAACGGATAAGCCAAACGCGGCACACACAGCGGGACACTGTCCAGCCTTCAGAACAAATGAGGTCCTGTTACACGCTACACTGTGGACAAACCCTGAGGATGTCACGCCGAGTGACATGTGCTGGTCACAGAAGGACGAACACTGTACTGCACTTACACGAGGTCAGCAGAGGAGTCGAGCTCATTGAAACAGGAAGTAGATGGTGGGGGCCAGGGGCTGGGGAGGGGGATGGGGCGTTAGTGTTTAATGGGGACAGAGATCCAGTTTGGGACGACGACAAAGTTCTGGAGACGGATGGTGGTGATGGCTGCACAACAATGTGAGTGTGCTTAATGCCAATCAAACAGACACTTAAAAATGGTTAAGATCGTAAGTTTTAAGTTACGCATTTAGTTTAAAAGAGAAGAGGTTTTTTTCCCCTGTAAGTTAGCCCTACCTAGTCTAAGGTACTTTCTGGTTTTCCACTGATCGTTCAATTGGTGAGTCACAAAAGCTGAACGCTATTTATGTGGTATGATTCTCATCCCCAGAGGCCATACCTTTCCCTTGTCCCTCGACACTCGGGTGAACCCTGGCCCCGTGGCCCCTGCCAGGCCTGCCTTTCTTGGCCTGGGTTCCTCCTCTTGCAGCCAGAGTCTGTCTTCCTCCCCTGGGGCGGTCAGCAGTGCTGGGGAACCAAAGTCCCCTGAAGCAGCCTCTGCCAGGGCCTGACAGAGTCGGGGGACCAACAGCGCAGCCGCCCTGTGCCTCAGGCAGCATGGCCGTCAGGGGCACGCTCTGTGCTGTCTCCTGGACGTCCCTGGAGGCACGGAGCACTGGTCACCTACGGCGGGAACTTTCTCGCCAGTGCCTTCTTTACCGGCTGCCTCCTCCCCCTTGTCTCACATCCCTGTTCTCCACCGAGGCCTCCTGGGCTACTTCCTACATACGCCACGTCTCCTCAAATCCCGTCTCCATGCTGGCTTCTGGAGGCATTCAAATTAAGACTCTCAAAGCGGATGGACTATGTCAAGTCTTTCCAACTTGAACTTGGCTCTGTGTGTGAGTGTGGGTGCGAAAAAAGCACAATTAGAAAGGTGGAAATCTTACAAAGAGTCGGCATTGCTCCAACACAAAAACTTGTCTTGACGTCTCCTGTAGTGCATGAAATAGGCCCCCTGTAGAGCTGTGTGTCCCAGAAATGATGGAGTTGACTTGAGATTTGAAGCAGGATAAGAAAACCAAAGAGTTGAGTTTGCCATCAACCCAGAATTGCTAACGGTTCTTTTAGCATTTTGCAGCGGTTGCAAAGGAGCTGGCAGCTCCCGTCTCCCTTCAGCGCACGACTGGAGGGAAGCGCAGACGTTTCTGAGCACAAAGAGCAAATACATACCCACTGTGTGCCCACGGCACTGTCCAAGGAGAATTTCCATTTTCTGACCCCACTCTGGAAATGACAAGCCTGTCAATATTTGGGAAAGTCTCAACAATTTCTTTGCCAAACACAACTTCAGCTGGAAGACAGCCGTTGGTCTCCCAGCTCAGGAGCACCTGCGATGCTTGGCACCAGCCCCGCCTGGCTGCTCTAGGGACAATGGGGAGCCGCCGGCCCGCGGCACGGCCTCCCTGTAGGCGCCCTCCGCTGTCAGAGACCGCGTCCTGCTGACGGGCGTCTCACCGCCCTGCGCAACCACTGGCTTCCGCGGAGCCCAGGTCTTGAGTCTCTGCTTCTCCACGGGGTTGGTCAAGAAACAGAAGCAGAAGATGGGTTCTTTTTGTTGCACAGCAGTTGACTGGCTTTCAAGGCAAAGGCTTGCTGGGGCTTTGGGCGGCAGTCTCTCATTTCTCTGCTCACTCTCAGGGTGATCTGCCGGGGAGCTCAGCCACGACCTGGCAGCTCTTTGAGACCATCTGAATGAAGGGGAAATCAAGGCCCTGTGGTCACCATTCCAGATTTTGCGAAAAATCTGGGAACTCTTTTGGTCAAATTGCCAGGTTGTGAGAGGAGATCGGAGACTAACTGTGGAAATTTTCAACTCTAGCAGACGACGCTGCATGCAGTGGAGTGACAGAAACCTGGAGATACGCAGTTAACATGCGCTTCCCCCATTAAAACAGATTTGTAAGCCGTTTCTCATCGACAGGGCACCCAAGCAGCAAGAGGTGTTGTTGCGGCCCAGACGCAAATCCCAGCTCTGCGTGCACACCCCGCTTCTTCAAACTTCCCGCCACCTGCTTGCGCCCGTGACCTTCAGAGGGCCTCCCTGCTCGGACACAGGTCCAGAAGGCCTGGGAGTTCACCTCACTCCCCCGCCCTCGGTGGCCAATTGCCAGTGGGTTTCGGAGTCTGTCATGGACTGAATGTGTGTGCCCCCCAGTTCACATGTTGGAGCGCTGACCAGCAGTGTGAGTGTATTTCCAGATAGGGTCTTTATGACGTAATTAAGGGGAAACGAGGTGTTACAGGTAGGGCTCTGATCAGATAGAATTAGTGTCTTTACAAGAAGAGGAGAGAACACAGAAAGCTTGCTCTCTGTCTGCACATGCGCAGTGAGGACAGGCCACGTGAGCACAGAGTGAGAAGATGGCCGTCTGTAGCCCAAGGGGGCGCCCTCACTGGACATCCACCCTGCCGGCACCTCCATCCTGGCTTCCCAGCCTCCAAAACTGTGAGAAAAGAAATTTCTGTTCTTGAAGCTGCTCAGCCTGTGTGCTTGGTCACAGCAGCCCTGGCAGAGGAACAGAGAACCCAAAAGGCCCCTTTTCCTGGGGTGTAATTTACACCCCAGAGCTCCCTGCTGATTGGGCTGAGCTCAGACTTCACCCGATGTCGCATTCTTGTGTGGCTTCCTTCCCTTCCCTGTCCTGCTCCCCCATTCCCTTAGTTATCCTGGGAGAGCCTCTTTGTCAACCACGTGCACCTGAATCCTTGTCTCAAGCTCCACTTGTGGGAAAATCTGACGTATGAAATCAGTGACGCAGAACTCTGCCAAGGGCAACCGCAGTTCCGAGCAGAGGACACAGAAACTGCCGGGACGTGAACTCAACCTGCAGAGTGCAGTAGTTTCTGTTAACAGGAGTTCTCATTCTCCTTGCATATTAGTTAGATTAAGCACAGCCAGCTGCTATGATAGGCAAGGCCTGGGATCTCAGAGGCTTACATGACAAAGGCTGACTTCTCACTCGCATGCAGTCGGAGATGGAGCCCTCTCCCATCTTGCAGCTGCAGGAAATGGGACACGTGGCTTCCAGGGTTGCTGGGCAGAGGAGAAACATCAGTTCTCAACTCCTGTGGTCTGGAAACAGCAGGCATCATTTCCACTCACAGTTCTTTGGTCGAAATGAGCCCTACGACGCTGATCAAAATGCAAGGGCTGCTGGGAATTGACGAGCGCGTGGGCTGCTTGGGGAACCAGCTTGTTCCCTCAGCGGAAGTGCCCCTGGCCCCGGGATTGGCTTCTGAAGGCAGCGAAACAGCACAAGCTGCATGTGGCCCAAACTGCCCTTGGGAGTCTTTCAGGAAGGCGACATCAATACGACCTGTCGACTCACATTATCTTTCATTAGAGAAAATACTTAATAACAGAAAAATGTCCCTCTTCCTCATTTTTAAGGGAAACATTAACAAATTCTCCTGAGGTTTTGAAATTTTGCTAATAAAACAAAACCAACATTTGAAAGTACTTTTATGAATTTCAACGTGAAGGCACATCATTTCGCTTAAATAAGGAGCTGAATTAGAACCCTGAAAACACTAACCATAAAAGAAAATATCGACAAATTAGATTTCATTAAGAAATTTTCAGGGCTGGCCCCATGGCCAAGTGGTTAAGTTCGCGCACTCCACTTCGGCGGCCCAGGGTTTCGCTGGTTTGGATCCCGGGCACAGACATGGCATGGCTCATCAGGCCATGCTGAGGTGGCATCCCACATGCCACAACTAGAGGGACCCACAATTAAAATATACAACTATGTACCGGGGGGCTTTGGGAAAAAAAAAAAAAAAAAGAAGATTGGCAACAGTTATTAGCTCAGGTGCCAACTTTTAAAAAAAAAAAGACATTGTCTTCATCAAAAGACCCCACTGAGAGACTGCCAAGTCAAGCCACGACTGGGAGAGGATATTTACATTGCATATAGCCTCGAAGGACTCATATTCAGAACATACAGAGAACTCCCAGAAATCAGTAAGACGGATGACTGAGTCACAAAATGGGCAAAAGGCCTGAGCAGGCTGGCGACTCTGCTGCAGGTCGTGGGTCGGTTGGGCTCCACTGATGCCCAGTTCGGGGTTGGGTTTACTCTGCTCCATTTGTTAATTCTGTGGCCAAGACAAAGGGGAAGCAACTCCCTGGGGCACGTTCTTCTCTTCATAACGGAGTGGGAGAGCCAAACCCAGTCACGTAGGCACCTTTAAATCCTTGATCACATCTGCTAACACTCCATTGGCCAAGGCCAGTCGTGTGATCAGACCCAGTGTCACTGTGGCGGGAAAACGTACTCCCCCCACGGTGGGAGGGCGCTGCACAGTCACAGGCAAAGGGTGCAGATGTTCCGGTTTTCTGTTACATGTGTATATATTTTGTGTGTGTGAGGAAGATGTGCCCTGAGCCAACATCTGTTCCCAATCTTCCACTTTTTGCTTGAGGCAGATTGTTGCTGAGCTAACATCTGTACCAGTCTCCCTCTATTTTGCATGTGGGATGATGCCACCACAGCACGGCTTGATGAGGGGTGCATCGGTCTGTGCCCGGGGTCCGAACCTGTGAACCCCAGGCTGCTGAAGAGGAGCAGGTGAACTTAACCACTATGCCACTGGGCCAGCCCTGTACTGCTATTCTAGAAACGCAGTCCCACCAACCATAGCTGTCATGGCTGGGTCATGCTGGGGAGAGATCCTTACCCAGTGGGCAGCAGCTCTGAGAGACAGTGTGAGTTCTGGTGACATCTTTGGCAGCCCTGGACCCAGCCATGCGTGGGGCCAGATTCATCCTTGGACTTCCCAGAGTCACCAATGGGTGACTTACTGCCACTCCCCTTTTTGACTAAGCTATTTTGAACTGGGATCCTGTCACCTACACCCACGTGGCCCCGTCCGCACTCCCCCTCACGGCGCATTAGATTGCTCATCTCTTCTCACCAACAACAGCATTGGGTGTTCACATTCCATTTTAGTTTTTTCCAGGTGGAGAATGGGACCTTGTTTGAACTTCACTTGTTTACCAGCAACGGTGAACGTCCTTCGGACACTTACCGGCTGTTTGTATTTCTCCTTGTGAGCTGAATTTGGCTTCCTTTGGAACGTGCTGATTCTTCAGGCTGGAGTTGGGTCTGCAACAGGGGTCGTTTCCCAAGTGTTTTGGGTGCTTTTTTGTGGTTTTTGTGCTGATTATAATATCCGGCCCCCCCCCCCCGCCCCCCCGGCTGAGAGTGTTCCTGCCTTCATGTAGTCAGTGCTTCCTGTTGAAATGAGCACTGAGTGGCTTCTGTCGCCTTTCCCAAGCAGCCTCAGTGGATGTTAGTTTGGGTGAGAGAGGGAGAGTAAGAACAGACAGAGGATGGGACAGTGGTCACCAGACCCCAGAAGCAGGACCGTATCTCACGATTTCGTGACGACCGATCTTTAGAAGCGTGACACCCTCCTAGGAGATATCTAATGCTTGAAAGAGAATTCGCCTATTGAAAAACCCTGAATATATGAATCCAACTAATTTCCGGGAGAGAGGAACAGCACAGAAAGGGAAACCGTTTTTTAGGAAGCTATTCACCATCGTTTAGAGATCTGAGACTAGAATGTGGGAATCTGGAGGCTTGGTTCCTAACTCCCACGGAAGTGGAGCGGTTGAGATCCTTGCTCTGCAAATTGTCACCCCTGGCTTAGCAGCATCAGCATCAAGTGGGAACTTTCTAGAAATTCAGGATCTCAGCCTCTGTCCTGGACCTATGGAATCAGAATCTTCTGCGTGGGCTTTGGGGCACGATGAACCTGGCTCCCAATCCTGTTTGCACCTTTTGTTGGTGTTAGGCTCTCAGAAAATTACTTAACCTTCTCTGAGTCTCTGTCTCCTCATGTGCAAAATGGGATTGCTAACAGTAATCAACTCACTGGGTTGTTGTGAGGATTAAATGAAGCAGCCTATTGTATTAGTTAGGGTAAAGGTTAAGATGCTGTAACAAAGGGGCCCCCCAAATATGGTGCTTATGGGGCACAGACATACAGTCTTCCGTGAGCCGTCCAGGTTGGCAGGGCAGAGCTGTTCCATGCAGCATCACTCGGGCATCCTGCCTCTTCTCATCTCCTTGCTCCGTCACTCCTCAGGGCACTGTCCTCATCTGCCAGCCTGAGACGGGGTTGCAGGCACATCTACGTTCCAGTCCTTGGGCCCGCAGCTCATCACTTTGGCTCACATTTCATTGGCAAGAGCTTACTCATCTGGCCACATCTGGCCCCCAGAGAGGCTGGGAAACGTGGTCTCCAGCTGGACGTCCCTGTGCCCACTCTAGAAGGCTCCACTGCACCTGTGTCAGAGTCTTCTCACTGAGCGGCTCGAATTCCAGCCTCTGTCATGCCTCATTTTTACTGCGATATTTCTCAGCCCGGAAGCACTCTGAGCCTCTGATCCTGCCACACAGCTTGTAATATATCACTGGTTGTGACATGTCGCTGCCTCTGTCGTTTGGCCACGATGATTATCCAGTTCTTCCTAATCACCTGGTCAGGAGGGAGATGGATGGCACTGCGGTCACCAGGGGACTTAGCTTCGGCGTGTAGCTGGAATAGTCCCTATGTGTGGGAGGCTGATTAGCTACATTTGCTAAGTACCTAACAGCTGCTATTAGCCTTTAATGATCTTAATTCCCAAAGTAGCGTGGTGGCAGAAAAGCCACTCTCAGATTTTTCCCTGCCGAGGTTCCCAGGGGACAAATATTTGCTCTCAGCATCTGTATGTCAGGGACCAGAAAGGAACCTGGATCCTGAAGATTCCTAGCCAAGGGGGTTAGTAACAAAGCCCATATCTGGCAGAAAGATTAAAGCCTGAGGTTGAAATTGCTCTGACTTCATCCCAGGGGCTAATGGATTATGTTCTCTCAAAGCATTTGCTTTTAGAGATGAACCAGGGAGTAGGTTTTTCCTTCCATATTCAACAGCAGCTTGCTTTCATGTGCCAAACTGGAAAGCAGCTGCTTTGCTAGCCTTCTTCTTCACCGTCCTAGGAACGTCCTTTGCAACCCCCAAGAATTACTTTGCAGGTGAATGCAAAGTAAACTTTTAAAGATTTTTTTTAGAGATTGGCACCCGAGCTAACAACTGTTGCCAATCTTTTTTTTTTTTTCCTTCCCAAAGTCCCCTGGCACACAGCTGTATATTCTAGTTGCAAGTCCTTCTAGTTGTGGCATGTGGGACACCGCCTCAGCACGGCCTGATCAGTGCACGTCCACACCCAGGATCCAAACCGGCGAAACCCTGGGCCACAGAAGCAGAGGGTGCACACTTAACCACTCGGCCAAAGGGCCAGCCTCCTAAACATTTTTTTAATTGTTTTTAAAAATTTTTCCTTCTTCTCCCCAAAAGCCCCAGTACATAGTTGTATATTTTAGTTGTGGGTCCTTCTAGTTGTGGCATGTGGGACGCCGCCTCAGCATGGCCTGATGAGCTGTGCTAGGTTTGTGCCCAGGATCTGAACCGGTGAAACCCTGGATCGCCGAAGCAGAGTGTGTGAACTTAACCACTCGGCCACGGGGCCGGCCCTGAAAAGTAACCTTTTGGAAATGGATTTTCTTAAAACTTTCAGCTAGAGTTTTAGACTGCAGCTGTACCACTTACTAGCTGTGTGTCACTGGTCATATTCCTTACTCTGCATTTAACCATCTCATAGAGCTGAGAATTAAGTAACTCAATACAAGCAAGGTACTCAGAACAGTGCCTAGCACATCCTATGCAAATGTTAGCTAGTATTATTATAAGCGTTAGTGAAAACATTGTAACTTAACTGCAACAGGCTCTTTCGTGCCCCCTGCCGTCCGTGGCAGGCATTGTCATCTGCCTCAGGAATCCTCTGCGCCCCTACTTTTGGTAATAGAACTCCCTGGAGTTTTGGCAGGCACACGGTGGGAAGCCAGGATGCACACGTGGATGAAGACACACTCTAGGGAGGGTGGAGAATGAGATAGAAGGAACTGGTCCCTGGATGATCTTGCCCAGCAGAACCATTTGCCTGTGTTGGACCACCTGCCCCGCTTCCGGATTCTTCAGTGAGAGAAAATTAAACTCACTTCTGATGTGATCCATTGTGTTCTTGAGTCTCTCTGTTTTTCTATCTTGTTTACATGCACAATAACACAGTCACTTGCCATCTGGGCATGAGAGCATCTCTCAGGGAATGGATGTGGTTCTTCACCTAAGTCAAAGGGTGTTAAAAAAAATTTACCATTTTATTGGTCAGTTAGTAGCTTCTAGAAGCAAAGAGTCCAGTTCCAACTGCTCTGTGAATGCAAATGAGGCCATATTAACACTGACACCTGAATTTCAAGAACTCGGCATCTTCCACTTATAGGACCATGCCATCTCTTCTCTACAAGTTTCCCACATTACGTTGCAGAATTCTGAGGGAGTTTTTCATTTGCATCTGGGAAAAAGTTCACTCACAACACATCTGCTGCTGTTAAAGTCCCAACGGTAGCCACTTTGTCACCTTCTCCAGCGCTTTCCGTGGGAGCCCTGCTCATCAGTGGTCCTCACTGATGGCCTTCTCAACTCTCATGGCACCAAAGCTGCCAAGGGTGTTTGGGGAGAATGGCTTTTGCCCCAACTCTGTCGAGACACTGTCCTGATGCTGTCCATCTTCCGTTACCGCTGTTGGAAAGTGCGCTGTGTTGAAACTGGCATCCTTTGTAAGTGACGTGTACGTCCTCTCTGGCTGCTTTGAAGATCTTCTCTCTCTCTTTGGTGTATACAGTTTCACCAAGATGCGCCTGGGCATATACTTATTTTTATTTATCCTGCTTGGGATATGTTATGCTTCTTGAATCAGGAGACTTACGTTTTTCAAGTTTTTGAAAATCTGCAGTTCTTATCTCTTTAAGTGTTGCCTTTCCTCTATTTTCTCTACTTGATTCTCCTCAGTCTCTGATTAGATGCACCTTGGGATTTAATCATTTTATTCTTCATTTCTCTTACCGTCTCTTATTTTACAGTTGATCTTTGCCAACAGGCTGAGAAGCGATGTGTTCCTTATCTCTTTGTGTTACATTCAAGGTTATTTCTTCAGCTATGTCTTCCAGTTCACTTATTTCCTCTTGGGCTGTATTCAATCTTTTTATCAGTTGAGTTTTTGTTTCAGCAATAGTATTTTCACTTTCACAAGTTCCATTTAAAATCCTTCTATCGTTCCCCCAAAGTTTCTAGTTGTTTGGTCATCTTTGTGACTGCATCCTTAATTTAATTATTTCACCTAAGGCTGCTCTTTGCCTGTATCTGACGATTCCAGTATCTGAAGATCTTGGAAAGGGATTTAAAACTATTGATGATTATTTCTTCTGTCTTTTGGTCAAAGCAGCTTCTCACGGCTTTGGTGACTTTTTTTTTTATTATTATTATAAGCTCATCTAGTGCTGGGCCAGTGGTATCAGATTGCTGGTCTGAATTCTTTCCACCTGCCGGCAGTGTGCACGTCACTTTCTGTGTCTTGCTTCCCTATCCACAAGATGGGGTAAATAATGGTAACCTCATAAGGGTGTTTGAAGCTTCTGGGGGTTAATCCGTGCAATGGGCTGAGGAACACGCCTAGCACTCGAGAACGGCGGGCCTCATCAATACCTGATAAGCATGCGTTTATTGAATGAACGATAAATGGATGAGTCCAGTCTCAGGTTTCTCACCTTTAAAATGAAGCAGCCAAATTTAAAACGATCTGTACAGTCCTTTCAGGTTTTAAATTCATTCACTTGCATATTTCACGTATATGGCTTGTCACATTACTCAGGACATACTGAGTATACAAAATGTGACGTTTTGTTAACAAAATACACTAATAAAACTCACAAGGAACAGAGAACAGTACAACTTAGTGAAAAGCACAGACTTAGTGAAAAGGAAGGACTCCACCGGGTGGCGCCCCCAAGCCTGTCCCCACATGTAAGGCGGTGACCACCACGCCCCTCCCCGCAGTGCGGAGGATGCAGCCACAGTCGGGGCTCCCAGCAAGGCCACGGGGCGGGGGTGGCTGGGGTGGGGGTTCCAGGACGCGGGAACGGGGCGGGGAGGAGGGTGAGGCACCCTCCTGGCAGAAGTGGACGCAGCATCGGACTCGCCTCGCCCCATTGGCCGGTCAGCTAACACGCAGCCTCGGGATCCAGCAGGACCGCTGCTCCGGTTCGCGGCGGCCACCTTACCAACGCCAGCGACCCCTCTCCGGCGGAGCCCGACGCCCCAGGAGCCGCGCAGTCGGCCCGGGCAGGGGACCTGGGCCCGGGACGGACTGTAAAGCCCCGGACGCCTTGCCGCGCACGCCTCGGGGCCCACGGCCCACCAGTCAGCCATCAACGCTCGCCACCCGCGGCCCCGCGCCAGCCAGCGTGACGGGAACACACGCTGCCGGAAGCGCACAACACCGCGAGGCTCCAACCAGGAAGTGGAGCGTCACTTCCTCTCACGCCCCATTGGCGAGAGCCCGGTCACATGACGCCTCCTGACCGCAAGGGAGGCTGGGAACTGCCTGTGGCGCCGGCGTGGTCGGCTGGCCTGCGGCTGCGGAAGGAGAGGGGGCGCGGGGCGAGGTACGGAGAGGCGGGCGCCGCGGTGGGTCCAGCGGCATTGGCGCTGCCCGGGCGCTCGTGTCCGGGGCGGCCGTGTCCCAGCCCGCGAGCCGGGCGTGGGAAGGCCGCTCACCCCCGGCCCTGGCAGCGCTCGGCCTGCGTCCCCGTGGGCTACTTCAGCCTGCGCCTGTGGTCCCCTCTTGTTCCTGTATTGCCGTCTTCTCTGTCTCCTTGTAAGCACGCCCGCCCGCTGAGATCTCGTGTAACCATCACGTGTGCAGCCGCCCTGATACCGTCACCAGCTGCGGGGCTGGAGGGCGGAGCTTGAACGGATCTTCCTTGGGGGGACGTGGCTGGACCGTGGCGGCCCGCAGCCAAGAATTGCATGAGGAGGGAGCCCTCAGGGGACCGTCGTGGAGGGACAATCATCCTCCGCTGCGCCATCGCCCCAGGAACCGTCCAGACCCCAGAGAACACCCCCCCAGGGAGAAAGGCACCCCAAAGCGGCCGAGATGAAGCTTCCACCGCCCCAGGATAGGCGTTTGAAGCAGCCATGAGATTGTTACCGAGAAGTAGTTGCATCTCTTGGGCGTCTAGATGGGGAACTGAAATCCACACCGGCAGCCTCCTCAAGGGCTCCGCAGAAGAAGGCCGGCTGCTAGATCAGGGTTGGCGGGCGTGGCCTGCTGGCCAGGTGTCCTGGCTGTTTCCGTAATTAGGGTTTTATAGGCCCACGGCCACGCCCATTCATGCACATACTATCTATGGCGGTTTGGGCGACAACGCCAGAATTGGGACAGAGACAGATAGCCTGCAAAACCAAAACGATTTACTCTCTGGTCATTTAAGGAGTTTGCCGTCCCTGTCCGGATCAAGCCTTCAGACCCTCCGGAATTTAAGATCGGCTTTTCAAATATACACTCTACTGCTCGACCACGTGAACTTCCCGGTGTATTAAAACTGATGTACACAAAGTCCTCCAGGCCTTCAGCTCTAACATTTTTTTTGTGTGCCCAACACAATTAGGAGGGAATCAAGAGGCCTCTCTGTTCCCACTTTCCAGTGATGAAAATGAAATGTCATCCTAAAAGCATCCTAAAAGTTGGGGAATTGTGGGTACATCTGCTTTAGCAACATGAGTACAGATGATTTCTATTTTCACTCAATGCGTGCATGACTTAAAGTCTACTTATTGAAAAATTACAGACCCAAAATACTGCTGATGCAAATGAGTGTTATTAACACTGCAGGATTTGCCAAACAGCCCACAACAGATTGAATTGATATTAACAAGCTAAACCCGCAGTAATTTATCATTAGATTAGTAAAAAGAACAGCAGTTAAAAATGGCCAACTCAAGATAACACAAAGATCAAAGGTTCCTTCAGGAAGTTATGGAAATCCCTACTATTGGTGTATGTGTGTGTGTAATGCTGTGAGGTATTTGGCAGCCAGACTTCTAGGTGGACTACCAAGTTAGAGTGCTCAATAAACTACAGTAACTTTCTATTTTGAATTTGTGAACTCTGTGTTTGGGTGACCCTTAGTGACTCACTTAGAGTCAGTGTGGTTGATGTCTGCTGGGTCTGCCTCTTCAACATCCATTTCTCTTCTGTCCACATCTTTCTTCTGATTTTCCTTTGGGGAATCGTTGTCTCATTCCCGTCCATGTGGTTTGAGAAGGGCCAACTTTAGAATTGGGCATGTGACCAAGACTGATCAATCAGTGTCTTCCATCTCTTTGCCCACAGTTCAACAACAAGCAATGAGACTTAATCCCAGGACTTCTCTCAGAGTTGCTAAGCTTGGGTGAGCCTACAGCAGGGAGAGACTGACCGCTAATGAAGACAGCACAAAGGAAGCAGGGCTGAGAATGGAAAGAGAGAGATTCCTAACACAGTTTGAGCACCTGGATCCAGCCAAGCCTGAAGCCACTGTGTGACAGTCTCCCTTAAGAACCAAAGAAAATCTTTAAGCTAAATATGCCAATAAAGGTCAAATTTTGTAACAGAGGTTCTATGTTGGAAAAAATAGACCCCAGATGGTATTTTTGTTATGTTTGCCATTGGTGACTAAAATTCAACACCATTTCTTCTCTCTGGAGTCCTTTTGAGGAAAAATAAGCCTACTTCCTCACCCAAGCCACTTTTCTGATGTGATATGAACTCAAAACTTTGGGCTTTAGTATGTGGTAACAAATAGCAAAAACAAATTATTCAGAGGCAGAGAGATCAGTGCCGGGATTTTTCAACTGTTTCAGACTGTTCCATCCAGATCACACTTGGCAAACCTGTGCTTCGCATTTCCTGGGTGCTTGTATTTGTTTCCCATGGCCGTGGTGACAAAGTGCCACGTATTTGGGGCTTAACCCACAGAAACTTATTGTTTCACAGTGCGGGAGGCTGACAGTCCAGGATCAGGGTTTGGGCAGGGTCGGTTCCTTCTGAGGGTTGTGAGGACGGACCTGTTCTCTTCCCCTCTCCTAACTTTTGGTGATTTTCTGGCGATCTTTGGCATTCCTTGGCCTGTAGAAGCATCACACCAATGTCTGCCTTCGTCTTCACATGTCATTCTCCCCGTGTATGTCTGTTCAAATGCCCCCTTTTTCTAAAGACACCTGTGATATTGGGTTAGGCACCCCCCCCCCCCCCCCAGCCCCGGCGCCTGCTGAG
Source organism: Equus asinus (assembly GCF_041296235.1). Classification (NCBI taxonomy): domain Eukaryota; kingdom Metazoa; phylum Chordata; class Mammalia; order Perissodactyla; family Equidae; genus Equus; species Equus asinus. The sequence goes on along the minus strand of NC_091809.1, from coordinate 26,867,216 downwards.
CTGCGTCTGTCTCTGGACTTGCCTGTTCTGGACATTTCCTGTCAGAGGAATCACACGATCTGTGGCCGCAAAGTCTGGCTTCTTTCACTCAGCATGATGTTTTCGAGGTTCATCCACGTCGTGTCAGGTGTCAGCGCCTTGTTCTTTTCACCTGTGGAGCTTTTTAAAGACACACTTACCTGAGCCCCAGCCTAGACATCCTCATCTGGGAAGGGGGCCCATAAAGTATGCCCACCTGTGGGGGCCGAATCCGGCTCACCAGCCTTTTTTATACAGCCCATGAACCAAGAATGGTTTTTGCATTTTTTTAAAGCTTTTACTTTTTAAAAGATTGGCACCTGAGCTAACAACTGTTGCCAATCTTCTTTTTTTCTCCCCAAAGCCCCCCAGTACATAGTTGCATATTTTAATTGTGGTCCTTCTAGTTGTGGCATGTGGGACGCCACCTCAGCGTGGCCTGACAGGTGGTGCCATGTCTGCGCCCAGGATCCGAACGGGCGAAACCCTGGGCCGCTGAAGTGGAGTGCAGGAACTTAATCACTGGGATGGCCCGGTTTTTGCATTTTTAAATGGTTGGAGAAAAAAATCGAAAGAATATTCCACGGCAACTGAGAATAATATGAATTTCAAATGTGTGTCCACAAATGAAGTTTTATTAGAACCCAGCCACGCCCATTCGTTTACATTTTGTCTACAGCCCCTTTTGTGCTACAAAAGCAGAATTGAGGAGTTGCAACATAGATGGCCTGGTCCCCCCAAACTGAAGATATTTACTGCTGGCCCTTTACAGAGACAGTTAGCAGCCTCCTCCCTTGGGAGAGGGGCGCCATCTTGTTCCCTGGGGTCCTTGTAAAGGGCTCTTTGCTGTCCCTCATCCTCCTTCCCCAACAAACGAAACTAAACTCCTCCCAGAGCCCACACGGGGGTTCCCCTATTTAGAAGAATTGCTGCAAAGCATCCCTCCCATAATCCCCTAGTCTGCCCCCTCCTCGGATCCCCTCGCCATTGTCAGCCCGTTTACCTCCGAGAGAGTGTGACACTGTCCCTTTCTCTCCTCCTCAGGGGAGGCGGAACCCCTAATTCACTTTTCTCCCCTTAGCGTAGTCTAAAGAGGCCCCGACTCCAGATTTTTTCCTCCACTTCTAAACGTTTTATTTCATGATTTTTAAAGACTTCATGGTCGTTTTTTTATAATCTCCTATTACTTACTGTTTTCATTTTTCTCTTTTATTTCTAGAAACATATTAAGCATATATATATGTATATTTATTGTGGTCAAATAAACCTGGCATAAAGCTTACCATTTTAATCCCTTTAAAGTGAACAATGGCACTTTGTACAGTCACCACATTGTGCAACCACCCCCACGACCTCATGCTGGAACTTTGTCATCGTCCCCAATGGAACTCTGTGCCCAGCAAGCACTGACCCCTCCTAGTTCCTCTCCACCTAGTGACTCCATTTTTGGATGTTTGAGTGCTCACAGCTTAAGCCTCACCCACCCTCCTCCCCTTGTGCCCCCACCTGGACAAGCTGAGGAGAAGCCTGGGTGCTCTCTCCTCTAGAGCAGGCAGGAGATTCCACCACCCCAGCGCCTGCCTGTGCAGGGAGGCTGTAACCACAAAAACCCCAGACCAAGCTCCTTCCTTTTCTCCCTCTAGTGTTATCGAGATATAACAGACAAATAAAACTGCACTTAGTTAAAGCGTACAACGTGATGACTTGACAGTTGTAGACTTTGTGAAACGATCGCCACAATCAAGCTTGTTAACGCACTCGCCCCCTCACAGGATCAGCATTTTGTGTGTGGTGGAAACACTTAGGATGCACTCTCAGCAAATTTCAGGTGGACGATGCAGCGCTGTTCACCACAGTCACGTGCTGTCACTGGAGCCCCACGTGGTCCATCCTGAAACTGAAGGCTTGTCCTCTTTGACTAGCGTCTCCCCATCGCCCCACCCGCAGCCCTGGTAGCCAGCCTTCCGCTCTCTGTTTCTGTGGGTTTGAATTTTCTCTGTTTTAGGTCCCACACGTAAGTGAGCTCACACAGTGCTTGTCTTTCTGTGTCCGGCTTGTTGCACTCAGCACCACGCCCTCCAGGTCTACCCATGTTGTCACAAATGGCAGGATTTCCTTCTTTTTCATGGCTGAATAATATTCCATTGTGTACATGGACCACATCTTCTTTTTATTCGTCTGTTGATGGGCACTTGGGTGCCTTCCACATCTCGCTGTTGTGAAAATGCTGCAGTGCACATGGGGGTGCAGATCTGAGATCCCCATTTCATTTCCTTTGTGTGGGTGCCCGGGAGAGGGATGGCTGGGTGGTATGGTAGGTCTATTTTTAATTTCTCGAGGAACCTCCCTACTGTTTTCCGCAGTGGCTGCCCCAACTTACCTCCGCACCAACAGCACAAGGCTCCCTGTTCTCCACATCCTCGCCAACACTCGTCATCTCCTGTCCTTTAGATGAAAGCCAGGCTCCTTCCTTCTCTCTCAAGCCATTTCAGTTTCCTTGGGAGACGCGCCCGGCTCCTCAGAGACCTGGTCCAGTATGCGAGTCAGAAGCCTTCTGCCCTCCTGGAGCGTGGTCCCCGCGGCCATCAGTTTCAGCATGGAAACCAGATGGAGCCGGAGTCACTCTGCTCTCCACGTGACCATAACGTGCAGCGAAGGAAAGATGGAATTCTTCTAAAGGGCTTTGCTTCACAAGGACAGAGAGAGAAAGCAAAGAAGGAAATGAGAATAATGCAATAATGCACGTGACAAAGGAGCCCTCACAGAATGGAACGTTTCCATCCTCAGATTTCACCAGTCTGGGCCCAGACCCCGGTCGGGTGTTCTCGGCGTGCAGCCCCATCCGACCCGGGCCCTGGCGGCGTGCTGCGTGCTCTGCGCGGGGCGCTGGCTTGTGCGCGATGGGGCAGGAGAGGCTGTGGCCGCGCACGCGTTTGGGGGGTCCGGAGGAGAGGGAGGGGAGCCCCAGGCACTGTCCCGGGAGGGTCCTGACGCTACGTGGACGGGAGGAGAAAGCGGCTCTCCTTAGACTCTGGGAGGCTAAGGGCCACGCGGTTTGGGGCCCAGACGATCCCGTCTGGGAGGTGACTCCTGCTGCAGAACCATGGGCATGCGCAGGGACACACTCTTGGGGACGTTGCTGGTCCTACGACGCAAAGCACCGCTGGGGATGCTGCTGTGAGGAGCAAGGCGATGGTGTGAGCGGGAGGTGCGCGTGGACGCTGGGAGGCCGCAGCACGCTACTCTCGGGGAGCTGAGCTCGGGCGGGAATTGGGGGTCTCGTCTCCGCGGGGTGAGGCGGGGCTCAGAGTGGGGCGGAGCGGTCCCGGGCCAGGGCCAGCCTTGCCTCGGCTCCTGGCGGAAGCGAAGGCAAACCCACCCGGAGGCACGTCCCCCAGTCTCAGCTGGAGACGCACAAGACTCCCACCGAATGCGATCGGGTCGCTTGTTAATAGGGCGACGCAGCAATTCCCCGGGCAGACTCGGTGTCTGCACAGGGGTCGCTCCGGGACGGCAGGGATGAGCCGCTGGGAGAGCTGTCTCTTCCGAGCCAGGAGCAGGCTTGGGAGAGCTGCTCTGTGGTCGTTATCTCCTTATCAAAGGGGGCTTTTCCTGGTGTTAGCCCTGCAGCTCCCGCGTCTCGGGAACTCGCTCAGCCCCCGCCAGACCCGGACAGTTGGTCACTGTCCTCCTTCATGGCTTCATTACGTCACAAACCACAGCGAGGCAGCAGTGCGTGGGTTAAATGCGCGCATTCTTGGTTCAATAAATATGGGTTCGTTCTAGGCGTCCTTCTGTCCTCTGGGGACACAGCAGAACAGAGGCCACGTGCTTCCCGGCCCTTGACGTCCGCCTGCCAGGAGGACACCGGTGGCAATTGCAATGGTTTCTCTGAGGGAGAGGTCAGAGGATGACAGGGACGCAGGACCCCGGGCTTGGTTTGGGATGAGGGGCAGAGAAGGCCTCTCTCCAGAAAAGCACTTTGACCCTAACAATTCGGACCCCAATCCCACTGTGTGGGTCCCCCCACCAAGCAATCCTCTGACACCAGCTAGGTGTCCTGCACAGTTCCTCTCAACTCTGACCCGGTCGACCTGGAGGGAGCATCAGATCCCACAGGCCGAGGGCTCAGTCCCACAAGTCTGCCCCCACTTCAGATGCCAGCGGCAGGTCCAGGTTGGAACCTGTGCTCCGAGTGACCGGCCAGAAACCAGGGGTTCCCACAGCCCCCTCCTTGGCTGTGATTAACTTGCTAGAGCAGCTCACAGAACTCAGGGAACTAGTTCACACTCCAGATTACTGGTTTATTACACAGGATCCGAATCGACAGGCAGGTGAACAGAGAGATGCATGGCGAGGTCCAGAACAGGGACCTTCCATCCTCCCAGAGTTTGGAAGCGTTCTAGCTCACCAGCCTGCAGGCTGTCTGAACCAGTCCTTTTGGGGTCTTATGGAGGCGTCATGACAGGCGCGACTGATGAGATCATTGGCCGTCGGTGACTGAACTCAGCCTCCAGCCCTCTCCCCTCCCTGGGGGTCGGGGTCGGGGGTGGGGGTGGGACGGACAGTTCCAACCCTCTAAGCGTGTGGTTGGGTCTCCTGGCAACCCACCCCCATCCTCAGGTGCTGTCCAGCAGTCGCTTTATTAACGTAACAGAAGACCCCATTATCGCTCTCCTCACAGGAGGGTTTAGGAGCTCTGTGCCAGCAGCAGGGACGAGGACCAAATCTCTGTTGCTCATAAATCACAGTGTCATGGACCCCAAGCTTCCCTTCCTCGGCCTGTCGGTCCAGGCAGTTCCTCAGGTTTCCTGCCTGTCCATTGGCTACCTGGAATCGCCCACGGTGGTGGCCGTATTGCCTCAGGAAACCCTCGGGTCAGTTCCCTCTTTCCCGAGTGAGAAGTGTGCTCTCGGGGCAGCAAGGTCGAAGTTCTCTCCGGCTTCTGTCACCTTAGTGGGGGTTTAGTTCCCCAGAACAAGAAAAAAAAAAACCCCAAAACAAACAGACACCTGATACTGATTTCTGTACGACTCACGGCAATTCTGAATGGAGCCCCAGGGAAATATTTCTGCCTTTCCTTCCTGTCGCTCCGTGATCAATCCTGGACAATGTTGTTCTGAAGCGATGTGGTGTAATGCCTGAAATTAAGGCTCCGTGTCAAGTGCTGCCTTGACATCTGGAGAAACCGGGGGGGTCTCAGGTGGCCTGATCACCTGTGTTTCTCCCCATTCTGCTCCCACGGGGACGGACCCTGAGCCAAAAAACCCTCCGTATCAAACACACCAGGTGCAGTGGCTGCTTGTCCCCGAGTAGCGGGTGGCTTCCCTGTCAGCCCTGGGAATTATTCCAACAAGCCAATCGCATCCTCCTGCAGGAACCGGGGGCCACCTAAGTGTCTTGTTACTGCGAAGTTTGTCTCCCAACACTGCTGTTCACTGCGCTCGAGTGCAGAGCGCGCGTGGTCCCACGGGGCGGCGCTGTCCTTCCTCCCAGTGTGAGTAGACGTGACCGACAAGCTGCAGGCCCTGTCATCTGCCCGGTGTGGGTGCTATGTTCGGCCATCCCCGTAAGCCCAGGGCAGGAGCCCCTCCCTTGCCAATGGGGTGATGGGGAGTCAGAGAAAACAAGCAGTGGTTTTCAGCTCTCCCTCCTCCCTGCACCCCCGCCCAGAGTGTGGAAGGGATCTGACACCCTCCTGTTCGACACATCATAGCTGTGGGCTGGTAGCTTTTAACGGGGATGAGGCAGCCCCATGCAGCATCGGTTGTCTTTGTGGGGGGGGGTGTGTGTAGGATTCAAAAGCCCCCAGGTGGATCGGAAAGGAATGAACTGCGGAGACTCAGAACAGCCTCGATGGGTCTCAAGGCATTACGCCGAGTGGAAAAGCCCATCTCAAAAGGCTGTGTGCGGTATGATTCCATTGGTGGAACAGTGGTGAAGTGATGACATTACAGAGATGGAGAACAGATTAGCGGTCGCCAAGGGCCTGGGAAGGGGGCGTGTGCCCACAGAGGTTAGCACGGGGGAGTTCTTCTGCAGAGATGCGACAGTGCGTCTGATTGGGATGGTGGATAAATCCGGACAAGGATTAAAATTGTGCAAACCACACACACACACACCAGCCTCCCAGATAATACTTTAGGCCCGTGTGCTCCCCTCCCAGCTGCAAACCCTGCCGTTTGTCCATTGCCCGATGTAAGATTGATTTTGCACTTATTCATCTTGATTGAAACAACTCAGTCTGTGGTCATACTGCCTCTAACGTCATCGCGGCCCTCCACTTTTGCAAGGAGCAAGGAAGTCCCCTGCAATAAACCCTTCATTCAAGAACTATTATTGAGTACTGAAGCTGTGGGTGGTCTGTCCACATCCCCATGGCCTCTTTCTCTGAAACTCTGTCCCCGTCAAACACTGGCTCCCCATCGCCTCCCCCAGCCCCGCCCCCACCGTCTACTTTCTGTCTCTGTGGATCTGACTCCCCCAGGAACCCCATAGAAGTGGAACCCTGCAGCGTTTGCCCTTTGGTCACTGGCTTATTTCACTGAGCATAATGTCCTCGTGGTGCATCCATGCTGTGGCAGGTGTCAGCATTTCCTTCCTTTGCCAGGCTGTGTAACATTCCCCCGTCTGTGTATACACTGCATTTGCCCAGTCGCCCCTTGCTGGGGGTTGGAGTTGCTCCCTGTTGGCAGTTTGCATCCCTCCAAGGGTGCACGGGGCGCCCTTTTCTCCATGTCCTCCAGGCACCCCCAGTGCTTGCCTTCCTGATGGCAGCCATTCTAGCAGTGTGAGGTGAACCTCCTGTGGTCTGGATCTGCATTCCCCTGACGGTTGGCCACGTTGAGCACGTTTTCATGGACCCATTGGCCATTTGGATGTCTTCTTTGGAAAAATGTCTATTCAGTTCTTCTGCCCGTTGACTGGATTGTTTTTTTTGCTATTACGTTGTGTGAGTTCTTTATATATTTCAGATGTTAACCCGTCGTCAGATATATGATTTGCAAATATTTTCTCCCACTCCGTGGGCTGCCTTTTCATCTGGCTGACGGTTGCCTTTGCTGTGCAGAAGCTTTGTCGTCTGACATGGTCCCGCCTGTTGATTTTGGCCTTCGTTGCTCCCTGTTCCGAGTTTTCCCTTCCAGGCGGGGCCTCGACACTCGCCCCGCACCTGGCTGCCTGCTTGGGAGTTTGTTTGTTCAAGGTCCGGAAATCACTTTCACTATCAGTGAAATAAAGCCTCACCCGGGAGGTGACGAAAGCATTTGAAGGTCGGGTACGGACGACATCTCGCTCGTCCCTGTCCTGACTGTGTGCATTGTGGTCTCCAGCTTCCATCCAGAAGGGCGTTGATTAGGGAGCTGCTGTGGGCGGGTCCATGTCCTCCACCCCTGTATTGAAGCCTGAGGCCCGCGGAGATGGGGTCTGGAGATGCGAGGCGATCAGGGTTAGAGCCGGTCAGGAGGCTGGGGCCCTTGCGCTGGGACTGGGGCCCTGATGAGAGGGGGCCCCAGAGGACTGAGTCTCGCTCCGTTTCTCCTCTCCGTGAGGACGCAGCGAGAAGGCGGCCGCCTCCAGCCGGGGGGAGAGTCCTCACCACGCCGATTCCAGACGAGCTGGGAGTTGTTGTCGGCCACTGTCTCGTCACCTCGATTTTGGGGGCAGTATCTGTCAGATTTCAAAACGTGCACGCTCTTTGAGAAAGCAATGCCACTTCCAGGATCCATTCCACAGAAATCCTTGAGGCAGTTCGCGGAGCGCTGTGGATGCAACGGCAGCCATGACATTTTGAGGAGGAGCAAAAACTCAGAGAGGTCTGGACGTCCAGACTAGAAAAATTCTGTGGAGTCATTAAAAAACAGTATAGAAACCGGTGTGGAATGTTGCCTAAGATATATTATTAAATGCAAAGCAAAAGTCACAGACTTTTTCATGTATATATATTTGGACACACGTATTTCTATGTAGCTATATAACGTATACGTGTATGTACATTTACACACACAGGCACAGCTTGGAGACATCGCGGGTGCTGTTCCAGGCCACCACAGGAAGGGAATACGGCCATAAAGTGTGTCATACAAATTTTATATGCTTCCTAGTGCGTGCAAAAGTTATGCTGACGCTACGAATTGTGAACAGTGTTATGGATAAAAGGCCAATGTACACCCCTTAATGAAAGATACGTTATTGCTAAGAACGCTAACCATCGCCCGGCCCTCACCAATGCTGTGGGACTGGGGCCTCATTCCTCGCCGGCTGGAGGCTGGAGGCCATGCTCGCCTTGGAGGCGTCAGCAGTCCTTGGCTTGTGGCTCCTTCATCGCAGAAGCAGCGATGGCGGGCCGAGTCCCCCTTTTGCTTCTGTCGCCATCTCCACTTCTAAAGGCCTGTGTGATGACGCGGGGCCCACTGGGAAATCCAGGAGAAGCTCCCTGTCCTAAAGTGCATCGCATAAGTCCAGTGGCACAGTCCCCTTTGCCGTGTAATGTAGCACAGTCGGGGGCCAAGGTCATGGGGGACAAAATCCTGCCTCCCACAGATTGCTCATGTTTGGGGAGAGGTGGGCCTGGCGAGAAACATGCTCAGTGCCAGATTCTGGCTGGACCTCAGAGAGAGACCTTGGGGGTCCCGAGAAACCTGGGTCCATATCTCCAACCTGTCTGCTCGGGCTGTGGGACCTTGCGTGAGCCACTGCCCCTCTCTGAACCTCAGGTTCATTTATTAACACAAGGGAGTTGCTTTTCCATTTCCTCTGGGACTTGCGTTTTGGTGGGGAGACCCGGCTTATGTTCTCTTTTCTGCCCAACTCAAAACTTGGTTGTAGGAGGAATTCATTAATCTCTCTTAATGAATTTAGTATGATTGTTTTAGCTTAAAACATATTTGTCGTAATGTAACAAACATGCAGGGAAATGCTCTAGTGGGTTTTACACGTGTGTGTATGCTGTGACCCCACCATCAACCAGGTTAAAAGTCGGGGAGCTTCCATGCCCCCTGTGGAGTGCCAGGTTAAGCAGATTAAAAAAATACAGAACACCCAGTTAAATTTGAATTTCAGATAAGCAATGAATAGCTTTTCAGTATAAGTATGTCCCGTGCAACTGGGCCTTCTGTGTTTTATCTGGTAATCCCGCCAGCAGGTTCCCCGTGTCCCATCCCAGCCACTGTCCCCCCGTCAGCAGTATTCTGACTCTCCTCACCGTGGACTAATTTTGCCTGTTTTTGAATTTCACACCAGTGGAGCCACACGGCGAGTCCTGCTCTGTGTCTGTCCACGTGAGACTCACCCACGTCGTTGCCTGCAGCACATCCTTTTTCAGTGCTGAGTAGTATTCCATTACGTGGATGCCCCAAAATTTGTTTTCCCATTTTCTCTCTTTTCCAGGTGCACATAATTGTATTTCAGTTTCCGTATAGACTGCATCACGCTCACCACCCAGAGACTAATTACTTCCCGTCACCACACACCTGTGCCCTGTCACCCCTTTTGCCCTCCTCCCCCCGTCTTCCCCTCTGGACACCACCAATCTCATCTCTGGCTCTGTTTTCCATTTTCTTGTTGGTGGGCCTTCGGGTTGTTTCCAGTTTTGAGCTGCCTTACTCAGGCTTTATGAACGTGTTTCAGTAGTTATCTGGCCATTTCCAGCTGTGAAATTTTCGTCCCAGGTAGGGGGCGAAAGACACCCTCCCCCACCAGGGGACAAATCGAAGGCTTTAGGGTTCCCTGCTGGCCCCCTGCCTGCTTTGTTTTTCTTTCCTGCAGGAGGGGCCTCGTGGCATCGTGAGCTCCCGCCTCCGTCCAGGAGCATCGTGTGTCTCTCTGGTGTGTGGGAGGCGCCCACGGAGGTCGGAGAGCGCTGGTCCTCAACTGTTTGCTTAAGCGCCGTATCTCTTACTAGTTTTTACCAGAAGCAGCACCACTTTACCAGTGATCAGCACTTGTTTCGCCCACGGGTGCCCAGCACAGCTGTCTTGGGAATATAAATGTCCCTGCCACCCCGTCCCCCGCCCCCACGGCTCCCGGACCAGCAGGTGCTAAGCCTGGGCACCTGCAGGCGCCATCTGGTTGTCGTGGCAACTCAGGCTGGGCCCGGCTTGGGGGTGGGGGGCTGGCCCCCTCTCAGGTGGGGCCTCAGTGTGAATCCAGGAAGGCGGTGGACGCAAGCGACATGTGGCGCTTTGGGCAAGTTCTGTTCCTGTCGTGGTGGCTGTAGGGCTTTCCGTGGTTAAGCGTCACCTGTTTCTTCTATTTGCTTTTCCCCATTGTCTTCTCTTGGCGCCATCTGTTCACAGCACCCGGCTGCTTCCAGGGGCTGCAAACCCACGTTCTCCGCTGTTTCTGCCGGCTCTGGCTGGGCAAACAGGGAGCGGGCGCCACACACCTGGCCGCCGTGGGGCCCGGCAGGTGTCGGGGACGCGCCCGGCGGTGGGGGCGTGTTTGTTTCTCATGTGTATACACAGGCCAGCTGGGGCTCTGGGGGAAGCTCGAGGTGCGGGCCCTGCAGAGCGCACCACAATGTCACCGCGGAGCCCATGTTGACCGCGCACTTTCCAGGCCTGGAGCCATGCTCAGGGCGCTGCCCCCCCAGCTTAGCCTGCCGGCCCCTCCTGCCGGCCCTCTGGTACTTGTCATGGTCCCCACGTGGTGCAGGAGGAAACAGAGACGCAGAGGGCGAAGCAGCGTGCTGAGGACCACACAGCTAGTTGATGGGGTGTTGGGGTGGGACCTGGCTCCGGGATACACTTCATCCCACCCCTACCCAGGGGATGTCCTGGACCCCAGGCAGCAGTTTGCGAGGTGCCTCATGGTTAGACCCACTCCCAAGACAATTCATTCCTTCCTTCCTTCATTCACTCATTCAGGCAAGAAATATTTAAGGTGTCAGGGACCCAACGGCAAGCAGGACAGATCAGGACCCTCGCGTGTGTGGCACTGACATCCTATGGGGAAAGCAGACGTCACCCAAACTCACACATAAGTCCCAGAGGGTGAGTAGCCCACAGGGAGGGCCTCGTTGGAGGACGTGACGGGGAGTGCCTGCGGCTGACCAAGCCCTGGATGAGGAGTGGGAGCTGGCCCGCTGGAGGCAAGGGGAACAGCATTCCAGGAAGAGGGAACAGCAGATGCAAAGGTGGAATGAGCTTGGAAGAGCGGCAAGAAGGCCAGTGTGCCTGGAGCTTAGAGGACAAAGGGGAGAAGGGGAGGGGATGGGGTCGGGGCGATGGGGCCACCTGGAGGGTGCGGCTTTTACTCCTGTAACAGTGAAAGTGTAGACTGACGTTTCAGAAAGACCCAATGATCGCAGAGCAGAGTGCAGATGGGGAGCGGGGAAGCTGACCAGCCCCAAGAGTTGCCGCCCGGTCCAGCGAGGAGGGAAGGGGGCCCCGCACCAGCTCGACTCCAGGATTCACGAGGCCAGTGGATGGGACCTGCTGAGGCATTTGACTCGGGGAGTGAAAGGAAGTGAGGAACCGTGAGCCGTGACTCAGTCTGAGGTTTTGGCCTCTGGGTAAGTTGGGGGGCCCAGAATGAAATGGGGAGACTGAGAATAATGTGCTGTGGGGCTGGGGCGGGGCCTGGAGCAGCCTGTCCTTGGCCTGTGGGATGAGCAGGTGGATGTCCCAGAAGATGTCACTGGGGGCATGTGCCTTAGGTTTCATCCTTCCTGCCCCTCCTCTCGCCTCCCTGGGGACAAACACCCCTTCTGCAGGCGCCGGACTTTTTCATCAAGGCCCTTCCACTGCGCCTGGCCTGGGGTTGCAGCCAAGTTGTAGCCTCTACACAGCACAGCCCACCTGTGAGCTCTCATTTGACGCAGTGAGAATATTCTTGACGGGGAGGATGGGGCGACTCCTGGAGGTAGAAAAGGAATCTCTTAGCGAGACACTTGAATCCACCTTCTGTCCTCAGTTGTTTTTTTTTTTAAGATTGGCCCTGGGCTAACATCTGTCACCAATCTTATTTCTTCTTCCTCTTCTTCTCCCCAGAGCCCCTCGGTACATAGTTCTATGTTCTAGTTGTGAGCCCTTCTAGTTGTGGCATGTGGGACGCCGCTTCAGCGCGGCCTGATGTCCGTACCCAGGATCTGAACCAGCGAAACCCCGGGCTGCCGAAGTGGAGAGCCCCGGCCTTAGTTTTATTGCTGTAAAATGGGAAGGAAAATGCCTTCCACGCGTAAGTGTTTGTAAAAGCAATAGCAGATTTCTTTTGAATGTGACAGAAATGTATTTGGAATAACACAAAAGATGTTCTAAATGTGCGGTCGCAGGCAATTAAGAGGAAGGTTTCATGGGGTGAGGGGCGCCTTCCGAGAGCCACGGACCGTCTGCCTCCAAGAAGAACCAAGAGACGCCCTCCCCACGGCCCACAGGTCCTGAGGGATCCGCCTGTCACCTCCCCACCCACGTCCCCTCTCCTCTGCTCTGTGGTCAGTCACTCACCCCGGCCTCCTTGGGCAAGTCACACACGACCTGCCTCAGGGCCTCTGCGTACACTGTTCCCGTGGCCTGGGATGCTCTTCCCTCAGACACGTGCATGGCCACTGCAGCGCCTACCTCAGGCCTCTGCACAGATGTTGCCTCCTCCGAGAAGCCATCTCTGACTGCTTGATGCAGTAACCAGCCCCCCCAACGCTTCCCACCACCCTTTGTTACGGACCCTCCTCCAGGTCCCCAGGGGAAGCCCTGGCCCCAGCCCCTCAGAACGTGGCCGCATTTGGAGAAAGGGCCTGTGAAGAAGAAACTACAGTGAAATGAGGTCGTATGCGGGGTCCTAACCCAGTGACTGGAGTCCTTAGGGGAGGAGGCGACCAGGACACAGACACACATGGGGTGACCCCATGAAGATGCAGGGAGAGGACGGCTGTCCACGAGCCGCGGACAGAGGCCTCCAGCCCCGGGAGGAGGTGACCATCTGTTTAAGCCCGGCCGCAGCACTTTGTTCCAGCGAATGACGGTGCCTCCCTGCTTGACGCCCCCAGCGTGCTGTCGGCCCGAGTCTGTACCTAGCATTCACCGTCCATCTCCACAACCAGAACCCCCATTCCACAAGGAGGAGGAGACTTGTGTGTCTCATCACGGCTGTGTCCCAAGTCCCCAGCACAGGGCCGGCACACAGCGGCTGCGCACTCAGCGTTTGTTGAGTGACTAAGTGAATGGAACGGAGACAAAGACCTTCTGGGGGCTGTAAGCTCCTCCAGGGCCGAGTATCCACCTGGCACGTTGGTGAGTGGTGGGAAGCCGGTGGCTTTCCTCTTTGCTAAAACCTGGCAGAGGCATAAACAGCAGGCTCAGGGGACAGGTGGCCATGCCCCTGGTGGATTTTAAAGCCGACCCTTGAACTCCATCTTTCTGCTTTCCAAGGACCTACAGACTGTAGGAGACCTACAGGCTCCTGACCAGCCCCTTTGCAGAGGGGAACACTGAGGTGCCGAGAGATCCAGCGTCCCACCTTCTGTGGCCAGCACCTGGGAGGAGGCGCGGCCGGGTCTCACTCCTCGCTGGGTCTGTTGCCGGGCAGCTCCCAAGATCTGGCCTCCGGGGCCGAGTTGCTAAGGAAGCACTAAACCCCATTCGGGGCCGGCCCTGCGCTCCCTTCTCCTCCCTGCTCCCTCCTCCTCCCTCACTCTCTCCTCCAGTCTCACCCTGTGCTGGAGGCAGAAGACCCCGGGATTTCTCAGCGAGGCCCATGGATGTCGAGGGCCTGCCGGGTGGCGGACCCCATGTCCTTTCCCCGCAGTGATGAGGTCGCCCCGCGGCGCCCGCGGATGAGCGGCGGCTGCCAGGGGCCGGCTCTGAAGCGGCGCGGCGGCGTGGTGGACCACCGCGATGTCATCCTGGCCCACCAGGCGCACAAAATCCACAGCACCCCCCAGGCCAGGCGAAAAGAATGGGAGTGAGTACGCGCCGCGGGGTCTTCAGGGGCGGGCTCGTGCGGCGGAGCATCGCCATAGAGGGGCGCTGGCTGCTGAAACCCCAGGGTTTCCCCGCCCGATGCACCGATACCCGCTGCCTCCAGTCCCCCACCCCCGGACCCCCGCCGCCCCCACGGCGCAGCCACGAGCGGTTGACCCCGGCGGGGCCCCAGGCCCCTGCTCCTGTCTGCGAGCGACCCCCGGCCAGTTGGCAGCTCGGTCCAATGGGACGGCGTCCCGAACCCCAGCTGAGAAATGCCGCTTTCGGGGGTGGGGTGGGGTGGGGGTGGGGGGCTTGCACGCGCTGAGTCTAAACCTGCGGGTTTGGGGGCCAAGACGGAGTTTGTGCTGAAGGCAGAGAGGGGGGCTGGGAGAAGGCGGTGGCCCTGGTGACTCTGGTCCTGCGCCGCCCCCCTTGCCACTGACCCCGAAAGTGGGGGATCGCAGCCGAGTGGAAGGTGGGCTTTGAGCCGGCCCTGCTGCGTGGGCTCGCGCGCCGGGCCCCCGGTGAGGCCGCTCTTTCCGGGCAGTTCGAGGACCGACGGCGGTCTACGCGGGCGCGGGGGAGGGAGAGCCGAGGTCTCCTCCTTCTCTTCCTGGCGAAGGCTCAGAGCTGGGGTGCACCCCCGGCGGGCATCAGGGGCGGGATGCGGACACGGAGCTCCGGGCGACCGGCGCTGAGGCCGATCGGGGCGCTGGCGGCTCCCGGGGCCCCGCGCTGCGCCCCGACTCCGGGGTCAGCAGCGCCCTGGCCGCGCGCACGGCTCCCGCCAGGCTCCCCGGTCTTGCGTCCGCGGGGGGGGCCGGAGGGGGAGCTGCGCTCGGGGCATGATGACGGGGGCCGCGGAAACACCGGGCGCGAGGAAAACTGTGTTATCCAAACCAGCCGGCGCCCGGTTTCCACCTAGGGGCCTCGGGTCGGGCGCGCGGGGCGGTGCGCGCGGCCTCTGGGTGGTTTCCTGAGGTTACGCTGACACCTGGTGGTGTATTTGGGCACCGCGCAGAAAGGCAACGCGGTGACAAAGCTTTATTTATTTTCCCACTCGGTTCTTGTTGACTTTTTCCCCTCGCCATTCACCCATCTAGCTAGCCACCCACGTATCCACCCATTCGTCCTCCTGTCTTTCCAGTCATCCATCCATCTACTCACCCACATTTCTATCTATCTAATCATTCATCCGTCTCCTCATCTATCCATCCACCCATCTATCCATCCATGCATTTGTATTTCTATCCATCTATCCATTCATCCATCTCCACATGCATCTACTCACCCACATTTCTATCCTTTTAGCCATTCATCCATCTCTCTATCTATCCTCCCATCCATCCATACACCCATTCATCCACCCACCCATCCATCTATCCTTCCATCTGCTCATCCATCCATCCACCGACATATATTTCTATCTATTCATTCATCTCTCCATCTATGCTCCCATTCCTACGTCCATCCAACCACCCACCCACCCACCATCCACCTAAGCACCCACCCATCCACCCATCCACCCATCCACCCATCCACCCATCATTCCATAAACAACTTTGGCCCCTGTATCTGCAGCTGCGAAGCTAGCCACTGCTCTTCTGTTACCCCACTCCAGGCCGGCCTCTCTCTCCTCTCCCTCCCCTCTTTAGTCTCCATTTATTTCCGTTCTCCTCCCGTTTCCTTTTATTTTCTTTTTAAAAAGAAATTTGGTTAGTTCTCTCAGAATCAGTGAGGCTTTCTTGAGGGGCTGGAATGAGTTATTTCCGCAGACCCACTGAAAAGAGATTTCCAGGGGAGGGAAAAAGTGTCAGTGAATTAAAGAATGTAAAAAATCCTATTGCCCAAGGAAAATGATGACTATAATTTATAATAATAATGATAGCTAGCATTGATTGGGCACCAACTGTATGCCAGACACTGTGTGATCTTGCTGCCTTGTTGTAATTCTGCCATGCAGTAGATTCTGCGTTATCCCCAATTTACAGACGAAAAAAAGGGAGGCTGGGGGAGGCGAAGCAACTTGCCCGGGGTCTTGCAGCTGAAAAGTGGCAGAACTGAGATTCGAACCCAGGGCTGTCAGACTTCAAAACTCAAGGTCTTAATCAGTCATTGGACCGAAGAGTTTCCAGGACAGCAGTGGCAGGGAATGGCTTTCAAATAACTCAGAAAATAAAGACGTCCCTCATGTCGGGGAGAAGCAGAGGGGGGTTGTGGGGTGTTCAGGGTCAGGGCATGCCGCTGCACGTGCCGTTTCCGCTGTCAGCTCCACGAATGGCCAACTGCTGCCTCCGTTTCCCTTTGCCATCACCTTCTAGGACTATAAAAAAATCTCAAAGCCGTGATTTTACAGCCATTTATAGCCATGATCTCCAAACTGAACTTTTACCCCTACCAGTAAAACAAAGACATTTTCAACACACCCATAACATATGCATTTTTATTTATTTACCAATTACATAAGTATTCTGCTGTATGTGTTATGTGCACTATAAAATATACATAAAAATAGAGGCGTTAAATGGATGAGACATCAATGAGATAAACATTTTTAAGTGGATCTAATCCCTTGAATTTAATGGCACAAAACGCTTTGCCCTCGTGTTTTAGAGGTTTACCTCCACTTTTTGAGTACTGCGTTTTATAAGAGCTTTTTATTCTGAAACTGTTTAAATGCATCGAGGGTAGAGAAGGGCACGGCGAGCCCCACGCGCCCGTCGCCCAAATTTAATAATTATCAAGATTTTGCCAGATTTGCATCATAATCCATTTTCCTCTGTCTTGTTTTCTGAGCTGCTTTCAAGCAAAGCCCAGACCTTATATGATTTCACAAACGTTAGACCTCGTTTCTCAAGCACGTGGTCATTTTCTTACTAATATCACACTGGGAAAATTAGCAATTTTTTTACATAGTCTAATTTCCAGTCCATATTCAAATTTTCCAGCTTGTCTTTTTACAGTCGAAGTCTTTGAATCAAGAAGGTCTGTGTGTTGCATTTGGTTGTCGTATCTCTTTTTTAAAAATTGTGGTAAAATATGCATAACATAAAATTTACCCTTTTCACCATTTTAAGTGTCCAGTTCAGTGGCATTAAGAACATTCACATTGTGGGGCTGGCCCCGTGGCCGAGTGGTTAAGTTCGCACGCTCCGCTGCAGGCGGCCCAGTGTTTCGTTGGTTCGAATCCTGGGCGCGGACATGGCACTGCTCACCAAACCACGCTGAGGCAGCGTCCCACATGCCGCAACTAGAAGGACCCACAATGAAGAATGTACAACTATGTACCGGGGGCTTTGGGGAGAAAAAGGAAAAAATAAAAATCTTTAAAAAAAAAAAAAAGAACATTCACATTGTTGTGCAACCATCCCCACTGTCCATCTCCAGAACTCTTTAATTTTGCAAAACCAAAACTCTGTCCCCACTAAACACTGACTCCGCCCCCAGCCCCTGGCTCCGCCCCCAGCCCCTGGACCCACCCCCAGCCCTGGCCCCTCCCCTGCCCCTGGCCCCGCCCCCAGCCCTTGGCACCCCCCCCCCCACACGCCCCCGCCCCTGGCCCCACCCCAGCCCTGGCCCTGCCCCAGCCCCTGGCCCCGCCCCCCACATTCTGTCTCTATGAACCTGACCCCTCCAGGGCCCCATCTATGTGGAATCAGACAGCATCTGTCCTTTCGTGTCTGGCTTATTCACTGAGAGTAATGTCCTCAAGGTCCGTCCATGTTGTACCCCGTGTCAGAATCTTCTTCTTAAAGTCTGAATACTATTCCATTATGTGGAGGGCCCACATTTCACCGATCCGTTCATCCACTAGGGGTCACTCGGGTGGCTTCCAGCCTCTGGCGACTGTGAGTGATGCTACTGTGAACTCGAGTGTACACACATCTCTCTGAGACCCTGCTCCGACTCCTTTGGGGACGTGCCCGGTGGAGGGGCTGGATCGTGTGTCAATTCTCCAGTCTCGTTCAGTCCTCAGCACTCGCTCCCTGCCCCCTTCTCCCATCTCTCGGACTCACAGAAGGAAGTAGGTCAACTGGCCCTCAGCAGACGCCCTGTTTGGAAGCCCTCTTTCTGCACACCCTGCTGGCCACGGCGGCCTTGCCCGTCGGTAGGCGCCCACCGAGGGGAGGCGACCACCGCGGACGTCCCTCCACAAGCAGAACCTCCTCAGGGGAATTGTGGTGCTTTTGTGGCCACCTTCTGATAGAGACTGGATGAGGTCACCATGGTTTCTGCCTCTTCCTGTGACTGATGGAAGTCCTGGCGCCCGGAGGGGACAGGGGCTCAGAGTTGCCGTTTCTCACGGCTCCTTTCTGCCCCCGTTACTGTTCTCTTCCACCCTTGCTTCCCAGGCCACAATCTTTTCAAGCCTTCGCTCAGTAAATAACCTGTTGAATGGACACACCGGACGAGGAGAGCGAGGGGCACTGCCGGCCAGCAATGTGGATTTGGGGCAAACACGAATGAAGGGTTACGAAAGCTCAGGGCTTCTCTTTGCTCTGGATGGAACAGTAACAGAGATGGAAGCTCCGGAATTTGGTCCCACGCCCCGCAGATGTGCTCCCTGGGCGCCCCTAGCCCACCTGGGAGGCTCCTGTGCCCAGAGTGGAGGGTGGAGGTGCTGCCTCCCTCCCCCTCCCTCCTTCTCCCCCTCACCACCCCTTCTCTCCTCCTCCTCTCTTCTTCTCCATCTCCCTCCCCTCCCTCCTCCTCTCTGCTCACCCCATCTCCCTTCCTCATCCTTGCACCCCTTCCCTCTTCCCTCCCTTCTTTTACCTCTGTCCCCCCCCTTACCCCCCACCTTCCCCCTTCCTCACCCCCTCACCCCTCCCTCCTTTTCTCCCCTCTCCCCTCTCTCCTTCTCCCCTCCTCCTTCTTTCTTTCACCGATATTTAGGACACCATCTCTGTGCTCAGCTCCATGTGGGGCCTTGGGGACACATCAGTCGACAGTCTGCTCTTTCCAGAATGGCACTCTGCACCCAGCAGGAAGTGCTAACATGGAACGAGCAACGACAAGCAGGAAGGGCGCCCTGTGCAGGGGTCCGGGGAGCCGGGGGCCTCCCCGAGGAGAACGTTCCCAGGCCAGTTGTTCTCGCACTTCCCTGCTTTTGCGGATCCCTGCGGGGTCTGGTTAAATGCAGATTCTGCCTCCGCAGGTCTCGCTGGGGCCTGAGATCTGCGCTCCTTCCTACAGGCTCCCCACGGTCCGAGCAGCCAGGCCCTAAGCCGTCATCCTCATCGCCATCAGGCTCATCTGGGAGGAGGGAGGCCAGGGAGAGGAGAGCTAAGCAAACTGCCACGAGTACCGTGAATAATACTCGGGTACCATGGACAATACTCGAGTACCATGAATAATACTTGCTGTGCTGTGATGGTAACAGTAACGCCCAGTATCGGTGGAACACTTACTGTCTGTGGCACGGCTCCAAGCCCTCTAAACAAACTCGCTTAATCCTCATCACCGTTGTCATAAATAGATTGCGCAGCACGTCATTCTTTTCCAAACTGTGTCTGTGTCCCACATCTTACCGCACGCGCGTAGCAATCTCGTGAGACAGGGCAGGCGTTGTTGTTGCTCTTACCATTAATAATAGTAGTTATTATTCTGCTCCTTATGCAGGTGGGTCGGCGCAGCCCCTGGGGTGAGTCCCAGGTTACGGAGGCATCTGGGGGCCGAGTCAGGACAGGGATGGCGTGGCTTTGGCTCCTGCTCAGAACTGGCCATTTCTAGGATGTGGGCGGGTCAGGCCCAGCCATCCTGCCGGTCAGCAGCTGGTGCTGGGGTGGACGGCCTGAACTGTCCTGGTCCCGGGGCCTGTGCTTGGAGCAGGGGACATCGACCCTTCTGGTGAGTCAGTGGCCTCCCTCGCTTTCTCTCCATCTGCAACGCCCAGGAGAACAGTTCCACGGTTTTTGTGGGAAAGTTAGGATTGTATAGGATTATGTGGGGCCGTTGGTAAAACAACTAGTACCACTGGACCCCACAGAGAGATGTTTGACCTGGATGTGGCCTCAATGGTTGTTGAGATGGATCTAGGTTTTCCGTGGCTCCCACTTCACATGGGTAATAACCAAAGATGGCCCTGAGGCCCCCAAGGCCCTGTGTGACCTGCCGGCCCCCTGCCTGCCCTCACCTCTTCCCACTCTCCCCCTCATCTGCTCAGCTCCAGCCACAGGGGCCTCCTCGCTGTTCCTCAAACGCATCAGGGCGGACCTGCCTCAGGACCTTTGCACTGGCTGTTCCCTCTGCTGGGAAAGCCCTTCCTCCAGACACATATATGACTCCTTCCTCGGCTGCTTCCAGCCTTTACCTAGAGGTCACCTCTTCTACGAGCCTTTCCTCGCCACCTTGCTTAAAACGCAGCCCCTATACACATCTGTTCCCCTGTTCCGCCAGCACCGATGACCAACTCACATATATTATATGTCTGATTGATTATCTTGTGGATGGTACACTCTCCACCACGTCCAGGAAGGCAGGAATGTTTGTCTGGTTTGTTTTTGGCTAGGTGCCCATCTTCTAGAACAGGGGCGGGCCAGCCAGCCAGGGGGCCCAATCCCGCGGGACACCTGTTTGCATATGGCCCGCGGGCTAAGAAAGGTTCCTACATTTTTAAGTGGTTGGAAAAAATCAGAAGAAGAATATCTCTTGATATATGAAAATTCTACGAAATTCACAATTCGACGTCCCTGACGCTTTGTCGGGCCGCAGCCTGGTCCGTCTGCGCCCGTGTCCTCCGCGGCTGCTTTGGCACCACGGGGCGGAGCTGGCCTGTGACAGAGACCGGCCTGCAAAGCCCAGACTATTTACTCTCGGGCCCCGCGCAGGAGCCTGGGGGTCCCTGGCGCCCCGCGAGCAGCCAACCTGGGCGGGGGCGCGGCCGAGACCTGGGCCCGGGGACCCCGCTCCTGCGCGCACCGCCCCTTGCTGCGGCCGCCACGACCAGCCACCAGGGGGCGCCGTGGCACCCGAGCCGGGCGGGTGCCAGGCGGTGGAGGCGAGCGCGGCAGCCCATCCTCCCCGAGACCCGCCTCCCTCCTCCTGGGTACCCGCCTCCCTCCTCCCCGGGACCCGCCTCCCTCCCCTCTGGTACCCACCGCCCTCCTCCCGGTACCCATGGCCCTCCTGCTCCGGGTGGACCATCAGCCCCAGAGCAAGAATCCAGTTTCCATCCTACAATACTCAGTCGTTACACACATGGCGACTTGCTTTTCAGTGCGCGAAGGGCTTGGTAAAGAGGAGCTGGGGGTCTAGGGGTTTGAAAGGCCCCCGGAAGGCTGAGGGGTCTGCGGTGGGGCCTGGGGTCAGGTGTGGGCCCGTCTGGCGTTGGTCTGGGGTGGGGCGGGATCCTGGGCTGGGAGCCAGACGGCCGGCGTTCAGAGCCAGTTCTGCCCCTGCTGACGGGGTGACTTGGAGGAGGGGCATCCTTCTCCTCTCCGTGCCTCAGTTTCCTCGTCTGTAAAGTGGAGGGAACAACAGGACGGCCTCTGGGGTTCTTACAAAGGTGAGATTCAATGCGTTACGAGGTGGCAGACACTCGGGCCAGAGCAGGCTTGTAGGAAGCCTGGCCAACAGCTGCCGCGGCCCCAGAGGACAAGCTGTTGAGCATCTGGGGGCCTCAGCTTACACAGTTAAAGAAAAAAAGAAGAGCAGGCTGTTTAGACACCGCAATTAAACCCGGCTGACCTTTGAAGCGGCCCTGCTTGGGAATCAGAGCGCTTTTCATTTCCTTCCTTTTTGAAGGGAGGCGTTTGGACAATTCTAGCCTAGTTGATATTTAAAAAAAAATAGGTCTGGTCCCAGGGAGCTTCTTTTTCGGTGCAGCCGGCTGGTTTTTAGCGCAGAGAGACCCTCCTTTGTCCTTTGAATTAGCAGCTTTGGCCCTGGCCAGGCTTGGAGGCTGGGGACGGCCCCGGAGCTGTGTCCCCGGCCCTGAGGCTCCATCCGGTTCTCTTCACTAGTCCTTGGAACCCTCGCAGCTTGTGAAAAAATGCCCCCCAGAGTCACCCTCTTGCCCTGCGCTCCCATCTTTTTTTCCTCCATTATCACTCCAGAAGACTGTCTTTTCAACACCTCGAGGTTCTTTTGATCTTGTCTACGCTCTCCCTCCCGGGCTCTCTTGGCTGCGTCCGCCCAGGAGGGGCCCCTTGGCTTCGCGTCTGCCTGCAGTTCCGCTGTAATTGCTCTCACTGGGGTCAAGTCTCCCAGCCTTGCTTCTGTTCCCTGCGTTTTCACCACAGGGCCTTTGCACCTGCTGTGCCCTCTGTCTGGAACACCCTTGCCGTGGCTGGCTCCTTCTTACATTCCAGACTCAGCTCAGATGTCAGCTCCTCATGCAGACGCCCCTCGCCTCCCATCACTGTGGATCACGTCACTCTGTTCTTTACCTACAATTGTGTGTTTCCTTCTAAATTGGACTGCCAGCAACACGAGGGCAGGCTTTTTCTTTCCTTGTCCACTGCTGTGTCCCCAGCGCTTAGAAAAAACCCAGTGCATAGCAGGTGCCAAAGTTTGTTGAGTGAATAACAGATTGATCCCTGGAAACTTGCACATCTGTGTTGATGACCTCTCTATGTCTCTGGCTTGGAGATCTGCAAGGCCCTTGGAGCAAGTGAACCCCACTCTCTCTTCAGTTCTCTGCCCAGGGCATCCTCGGGTGCCACGCTCTGCAAGCTGCACTCAAGGAGGTCTGCCTGGAGGAGGAGGCAGAGATGCGGATGCATGACTGTACACAGCGTCTCAGGGCTGCACAGAGACCAGCCTCCATTTGTCCCTGTCACCTCATCTGTAAAACGCAGAACAGACCAGCGCTCACCTCAGAGGGTTAGTACAAGAGTTAAACATCTGCAAAAGGCTCAGAGTGGTGCTCGGCACGTTATAAAGTGGTACGGACGGGGGGAGTTAACTAGGTGAACCCGTCCCCACCCAGGCCCTGCCGTGACCCCAGGAGGGCACAGCCTTGTCTCGTTGCTCACGTGTCGCCAGGGCTTAAAGCCTGGATGGAGGCAGGATCTGAGACTGGAATGAGCTCGTGCCCGCGAGATGGAAATCTGACCTTTAAGCCGGGAGTGGGCAAACTTCCTGCGTGGAGAGCTGGATGGTGGATATTTTCAACTCTGGGGTCACGTGGGCCTCTGGTCTCCGAGGCAGCAACTCGGTTCTGCTGGTACAGTGCCAAAGCGGCTACAGCAGCCACGGAAGTGAGCGAGCACGGCCACCTACTGATAAAACTTTATTTACAGAAACTAGCTGTGGGCCGCCTCAGCCCAAGGGTGCAGGCTGCTGACTCCTGCTCTAAATCAGAGCGAGGGTTAGTGGGAAAAGAGAAGATGCTTCAGAGGGTCCTTTCTGGAGAGATGATGAGATCAAAAGCCACCACTGCTGTCCCCGAAGCCTCGAATCAGAGGGTCTGTTTATTTTTGTTACTTAACAACATTTATTAAGCCCGAGTTGTGCCGTTTGCATGCTGATCATTGTAATAGGCGCTCTCATACTTTCTTTTAACCCTTAGGACGACCTTGGTGAGTGTCTAATTACCCTTCTTTCCTTTTTAAGTCAGGAAACTAGAGCCCAGAGTAGTTAAGACACTTTCCCAAGGTCACACAGCTCAGAAGTGACATTCCTGCCCAGCGGGGTCCATTTCTAAAGCTTTGGTGTTTTCCTCCCGGGACGGAGAAGGGCTGGGCCCTTCTTTCAAAGCTATCATTTAAATGTCCACGGCCGCACACACAGGCCGTAGAAGCCAGCCCCTGAACACGGGGAAGCAAGCAACGATAACCGAATGCGTTGGGTTTTCAGTAGACACAGATGGTGGAAATTCTTTGCATGCAGTGCGCAGCCTGTGCATCCGGGCTGTTGGTGGGCCTGCCAGAACATTCTGGAGCCCTTCAGGTCCGGCCGCAGAGTAAGGCTGTGTGCTGGACTCGGGCGGACCCCAGCAGGTCAGCGGCACGTGGAGTCCTGGATTTCTTTGCGGGGGGAAGGGTTTTGGGTGACAGCGCGTCCCTGGGTGTTGGCTGGCCTGCAGGTTGACCCGCAGCAGGTGCTGGCTGTGCCAGCCCATGGGCCCTGAGCGCCCGCCGCCGCCCTTGTCTGCCTTCCCGCCGCTCCGGGCCCCACTCTGAGCAGCACGGCCTCAGGTCAGCTGCTCCCGGCTGTGGCTGCGTGTCAGGCTCACCTGGGAGATTCAAAGCATCCTCATGCCCAGGCCGGCCCAGCCCGCTGAATCTCACGCCGGGCATGGAGCCCCGGCCAGGGCGTTTGTAAGGTTTCTGGGTTATTCCGACATGCGGCCGAGCTCGAGACCCAGCGTGCGGGTCATCGCTTTGCACTCTACTTATGACACACCCAGGGGGGCCCCCAGGGCCACACACGACTGGGAAATTTGAAATCTGCAGGGCGATGAAAAGCATTGTGGTGTCTGAGCTGTTCCTAAGCCAACAAGGAATTTTTCTACTCTGATTCACCGTGTGGAATCTTATCCTTTTGGCTTCAACTATCTGCTCTCTGTGTATTCAGAACAGAGACTCAGCTGGGACACAGTGTACAGCTGATTGTGAAATATGAAAACATTTCCACACCAGTCGGTAAATAGCTGTGGCCTGCGGGCCCCTGACGAGCTCCGCTCCCGCCCCGCCCCTCCAGGGTGCTCCGCGCCTCCTGACGGCCACACGCCGGCAGCGCCTCCCGCGGGTTGTTGGGCGTTTAAGATTCCACCCCAGTGAGTCTGGCTGCTGGCTCACACCCGTATGTTTAGTTTTTGCGTCTGAGCAGACGGAATCTCCAATAGGTAGGGGGGTCCATTTGCAATCTCAGGAGGGAGGGAAGGCTGATTGTTTGGAGAGGGGGTGGCACTAATTTCAATCCTAGTTGTGGCACTGACCAGCTGGGGAAGCTGTCTAGCCTCTCTGTGCCTCAGTTTCCCCAGAGGATTGGCGTGAGGCTTAAGTGAATTAATACATGGTAGGCCTTCGAGCGGGGCCTGCATGCAGCTGGAGTCGTGTAAGTGCTCATGTTGTATCAGTCATCCATTGCCATGTAACACATGGCCCCAAACCATGGAACACATCACCACAAACTCAGCCGCCTTAAATAACACCCACTCATCCTCTCCCGGGTTCTGCGGGTGAGGATGCGGCTTGGCTGGGCCCTCTGCTCCCGAGTGACTCATACGCTGTGATCGAGGTGTTGGCCAGCATGGGGTCCCATCTGAGGGCTACACTGGGGAACAGTCTGCTTCCGAGAACATCCAGCTGTTGGCAACATGAAGTTCCCTGCAAACTTTTGGGCCCAGGGCCTCGGTTCCCGCCAGCTGCTGGCCAGAGGCCGTCCTCTGTTCCTCCCCGACACGGCAGCTTGCTCTGTCAGTCAGCACAGAGAGAGAGTCCACTAGTAAGACAGACGCCAGACCTTTTGTAATCCCCCCGGGGACGCGGCACCCCCTCAGCCTGAGGCGTCCCACCGCTCAGGGCACGTTCCCCGGGGAGGGGTCGTGCCAGGTCGTGAGAGCAGGAGGTGGAGACCCCCGGGGCGTCTCAGAAGCTGCCTGCTGGGGGCTGTGTGCCATTCCTCCTGCAGCTGGTGTAGCCTCAGCCAGCTGCTCCCCATCAGGCGTGGCTTGTGCAGCATCAAGGTGTCGGAAAGCACCTCGAGTTCACCTGTCCACACGGGTCACCTTCCAGGCCTGCCCTTGTCCCAGCCTGTAGGACCACCTCAAGCTGGAGACTCAGCGGCTTCTGAGGCAAGTTGAGGACCCAGGAATCTTTGGGGTGGCCCAGAAGCTTTCCTGAGTGTCTAGCCACCCCAGACGCCCCAGCCTGTTATACTTGGGGGATCCTGCAGCCTCCATGTCCCCAACTCGCTCCCCTCAGAGCACCTCCTCCCTCTGCCCGTGGCACAGCTGGTATGAGTTTCTCAGTGAATTCAAGATCTCCTGGGAGACAAGAAAGGTGTCGACTTCGAAGACATCTTGTTTCTTCAGAGGCGGGCGACCACAGCTCCCTATAAGAGAGAGAGTTGTGTTGGAAGATGGACGAGCCCGGCTATGGCGTGTGCGGTGGGACAGCTGGGTGGTCAGCGGTGTGTCACAGAGCTGGTGAGGCGGGTTTCCTGGGGCGAGGATGAGCAGGGCTGGCGAGGCCACGAGGAGGAACAGCAGAGACACACCCACAAGGGGGGAAACAACACGCGGGAGCCATTGAGCAGCTGGAGGGGATGGTGAGAGGTGAGGGGGCCAAGTTTTAAAACCCATTTACAGCAACAACCATTGATTATTATTATTTGAGATTCTTCAGGTCAGGGGTTTGTTGGAACTCGGCTGTTCTGCTGGGTCTCTGGCTCAGCTGCATTGTGTTGGTGGACGGGCAGGGCTGGTGTGGGCAGAGCGGGGCTGATGTGGGCAGGGCTGGGCTGGTGTGGGGGGCCTGGGCTGGTGTGGGCGGGGCCTGACTGGTGTGGGCGGGGCCTGACTGGTGTGGGCGTGGCTGGGCTTTGTGTGGGCGTGGCTGGTGTGGGCAGGGCCTGACTGGTGTGGGGGCCTGGGCTGGTGTGGGCGGGGCCTGACTGGTGGAGGGGCTGGGCCGGTGTGGCCGGGGCCGGGCGGGGCAGTCGCGGAGGCTTGCCTCGTGGGTCCCCAGTGGCCCGTCTCCCTACGTGGGCGGCTGGGCTTCCTCCCGGCACGTGGCCTCAGGGTAGGTGGGCTTTCGAGACTCTGGGTTTCAAGAGAGAGCACAGCAGAGCTGAAGGCAGACGCTGCGTCTCGTAAGGGAAGCTTCCAGGCGTGAAGGAGCCCGGATGCCCGGTGGGGAGGCTGGAACTTGCCCCGTGGCGCAGGCTACTGGAGGTCTTAGACGGGCGAGCAACATCATCTAGGTGTTTCAGAAGGTGATTGTACACGAGCGTACAGTTCAGAGGGAGGAGCAGGGACTCGGGACAGAAGCCCCAGGGCTCACGACGACGTGTTACTTACCTTCCCTGAGCCCTGAGCTGTATCACCCGTGAAGCAGGGTCATCCTCACCTTATACACCCTACAGGGCTTTACAGGGACCAAATAAGGACGCATTTGTAAAGGACATTGTAAACCAGGGTTGCCGAACTCAATCATCAGACAACAGGATTGGGGCAGGCTCGATTTCAGGTGATAAATTTCAGTGAATGCTCAGCTTCATGTTGGGGAGACAATAGGGAGTGGTGAGGCCTGTGGCAAACCAGGGAGCTCCAGCCCCAGCTAAGGGACATGGCCGTTATACAATAGAAGCCGATGGGTGCCGTGTGGGAATGTGGGCCCAGTGTGGCTAAATCTTCTGATTTTTCAAGAAAAGGCCAAAATTCCATTTTTGTGTGCAATCTCCTGACTTAACCTTAACGTATTTATATCTTAAGATGTGAATAGATCAAGGAAGCAATTTGTGAGCTGTCTGTAGAATCTGCTGTAAACTGTGGTACTCAACGTAAATGTTAGTTATTAATTTTGTCATAGGTTCTTAAAACTGGAAGGCAAGGTGAGCAAGAGAGCGGCCGGGGGAGGGAGCACGGCGAGGCAGGGGAGATGCGCGGGGTCGGAATTAGGACGGAGTGTGGAGGGTGAACAAGGAGAGACCCAGAACCATTTCAGGAGAATCTATAGGACTCACGCTCATCAGTGGGTCAGACAGAGCCCTTTGCAGTCCGATGAAGCCAGGGACCCCTCTCAGAATTGTGTTTTTAAATGCATAAAATCAAGCACAAAGAAGATCAATTATAAGGAAAATAAGATATCGAAAGCAACGGCTTTGTCACACCGTTACAAATATGCTTCTTTAATGACAGCGGAAAGTCAGTTCGAGCGACAGACCTGACAATTTCAAGGTAGCGACGAGAGTAAATGATGCTTCAAGATATCTGCGATGCTAACGTGCCAGGGAAATGTGCTTTCTGTTGATGACAAAGTCACAGGTGCTGCTAACACTGTTAGTCCTACTAATTTATTGCCTCCATTCATAATTTCAGCAAGACGGAGTGAAAATTGAGATGTGACTTTTTTTTCCCAGCCAAAGTCACAGACTCCCTGAGTGGCACACACGCCAAGCACCGCTTCACCTGGGCCGCGAAGGCAGAGGCGAATCCAGAGGAGTTGCGGCTTGCAGTCTAGGGAGAGTCAGGTGGGCTTCCGCAGGAGGCTGCGGGGGACCAGAGGGCAGAGCAGCGGGGAGAGGCGGCGCAAACGGAGCTCGGAGGAGCTGTCAGCGACAGGGCAGAGCCAGGGAGCCTGTGGGCTTGGGAGGCGGAGCGCCTGGGTTCAGATCTGGCTGAACTTTTTACCAGCAATCACAGTGGGTTCCACAGCACCCACTTCTGGTACCAGATCCAGACCACATTGGCTTACGTATCGGTTACTGGTCTCAGTTTACTCAGCTGTACTCTGGGGATGGCAGTTGGGTCAGTGATGCCTGGAGGCCGTCTCAGGACCCAGTGAGTTCACACGTGCAGAACTGATGCTCGTGGCGCCCTCAGAGCCGCACCTGAGCACAGTAAGTACTGTGTTGACATAGCGTCACCGTGGCGGGTGCAGGAGACGAGGCTTAGTCGTCCATCACTCATGCGGCACGTGTTCATTGAACACTTTGAGGCAGAGAGCAAATCAGACCAGGACTCTGCTCTCACAGGGGTTAAATTCTCTGAGGGGAGACGGATAATCCACAGGTGAAGAGACTCTGGAGTGACTTTGGGTGGTGGTGGGTGGCGATGGAGCAGGGTGCCGGAGTAAAACGTGACCGGGTCGGGGACATCTTAGAAACAGCAGTCGGGATGGCCTGTCTGGTGAGCTGACACTCGAGTTGAGTCTCGAATGAGGGGCATGAGCCATGTGACCCACACAAAGTGCCTCGAGAACAGCAAGGACAAAGGGCCGAGGCGGGAGTGTGCCTGACATGTCTGGGGATCAGCAAGGCAGCTGGCGTGGCTGGAACAAGGGGACTGAGGGGGAGAGCGAGGAGAAGTGAGGCTGGAGAGGCTGGCGGAGTCCGATGGAGGCGTCAGCCACAGCTCCAAAGGACTTGGGAGCCAAGGTCCTAAGCCAGGCAGGAGATCGTTGCTCCCCCTTCCACTTGTCAATTCCGTTTTCAATGTGCTGTCACTTGCGTGCTGCCACATCTTCCCGTTTGACCTTTTTGTCAGAGATTTGCTCTGCTCCTGTGTTGTCCCAGGCGCTAAGCGAGGGGCTGGATAGCAACTGTCACCATTTATTGGGCACCTGCTGTGCGAAGTCAGCTCGGATGAGGTTCTTACCCTTGAGGGGTGTATGGTCTAATGGAAAAGAGCGATTAAGAAGGCAGCGATTGAGGTGGTCGCAGGTGATGTCCATCTCTGGCGATATTCCTGGCTCTCTGCTTCCTTGAGGACAGATGTGGCCGGATAACTTGCTTTGGTTGATGAAACGCACGTGTAAGTGACTCGAATCATTTCCGGTGGGAGTTTTCAAAGCCAGTGTGTGGCGTGCCCCGTCCCCTGCTTCCTGCTGTGTCGGTATGAACTTCTGTGATCCCAGGGCCCACGCTGAACACGCAGCGGGAGCGAGAAATAACCGTTTGTTCTGTCGAGCTCACGGGCCTTGGGGCGGTTTGTCACAGCAGCAAAGAAGGGCCGTCCTGACTACGATCGCGCATCCATGAGTCCCCAGACTCTGCCTGCTGGGTTCTCCCTCGACAGTCCCCGT
Organism: Equus asinus; assembly: GCF_041296235.1. Classification (NCBI taxonomy): domain Eukaryota; kingdom Metazoa; phylum Chordata; class Mammalia; order Perissodactyla; family Equidae; genus Equus; species Equus asinus. Next base: position 26,837,605 of record NC_091809.1, on the reverse strand, counting down.
GTCGCCATCTAACCCTCATTGTTTGCTGCGGTGGGGACGTGGCCGTGGCTGCAGGGTTGGTCTTGCTTCACTATTACGGGCTGAATCGTGTCCCCAGATTCGCGTGTTGAAGCTCTGACCCCCAGCACCTCAGGGGGTGGCCGTCCTTGGAGGGAGGGTCCTTGAAAAGGCAGTCACGGTAAATGAGAGGTTAGGGGGGGTCCTGATCCACCGTGACTGGTCCTCGTAAGGAGAGGATGTCTGGACAGAGGCGTGGCTGGAGCGAAGCTGATGTGAAGACGCAGGGGCACCTGCAGGCCAAGGAGGGGGCTTCAGACAGCCTGATCTTGGCCTCCAGCCTCCAGAACCGCGAGGAACTCGATTCTGCTGTGTGAGCCGCCCCATCCGTGGCGTCTGTTACGGCGGCTCTAGCAGAGCAAGACACATAGCTTGCAGGCTGCGAGCTGCCTGAACGCAGGCTGTTTGCGCTTTCTGTTCCCTCGTCCTGAAATGCTGTTCCGCCGGCTGGTCTCACGGCTCCTCCCTCGCCTTTGGGGCTTTACTCCAATGTCACCTTCCTAGGGCTTTCTGGCTATAGTTCAAGCCCACACACATTTCTTATTCCTCTCTCCCGTTTCATATTTTCCTTGGCACTTAGCACCATTTAACCTACCGTGTATTTCATTCGTGCATCCTGCTCATCGTGTGTCTCTCTCCACCCGCATTCCCAGAGCAGCTGGGAAATGTAGTCCTTCCTCCCCCCGGGTCGTTGGTGGACGTGGGTGATCCCCCCGCGAGGACGCTGGACCAGGACGAAGGCAGGCAGCCCTGCTGGTAAAGTGCACAGGTCACCCTCGGACGACGAGCGCTCACCGTGGTGTCTTTCCCCCTCGCTTCCCCCGAAAGCTCCTTTTTGGCTCATCTGCAGGAGCAAAGCCGGTTCCCAGCCCTGAAATCTTAGTTTTTCGCCCTTGAACAGTGAAGGGCAGAGACATCTGCCTTTCTTTCCATTTAGGTGACACGTCTGTGGATTAAGCACCTGGCCCCTGGGTTACCTGCCCCCACCCGAGCCTGTGGCCGGGCCGCAGCCGTGGAACCAAGCACGCGTGCCGGTCTGCAGTGAGGCTGACCTAGTATTTGCACCCAGTTTTCTTGGGAAGGTTTTCTGGCTAAATATTTTTTTAGAGGGTTTAAAAAATATTTTTAAACTGAACCCTATTTTTTCTTTTTCGGGGGATTGTTGGAGAAGCTGAAACGTTGCACCCTTTTCCCCAGAGGAGCAGGAATGGGTGGGGCGCTCCAGCCGGCCAGGCAGCCACCCAGAAGAGCTGGTTCTTAAGCCTTTCTGCCTTGGAAGCATTTTTTTCCACCAGCCCAGCATCTTGACAGCCAGCTCCTCCGCGCTCTCCGCTTCCTCCCCCGACGCGCAGCCTCCACGCGGCTCTCAGAGGAAAAAGTGCTGAGCCCGGTGCCCCTAAGTGCTTGGCCTCTCTCGTCTCGGCACAGGGAGCTGGCGCAGACCCACAGCTCTGTCCTCTCCGGGGACCAGCGACCTGGGGCCACGGTCCAACCCGGCCCACGGTTTCCAACCCCAGCCCTCTACGGCCGGCTCATCACGCTCTTTTATAATTTAGTAGTTTCTGTAATTTAAACGTTTTAAAAAATTGAGACGTAAGGTGCACTGGGTGAGGTGTGTACAACACACATTCTTTAAGTCCCAGCTCCTTTTACCGAGGTCACAGCACGTGGGCACCACCCACACCCAGATGTAGGGCACGCCCCCCGCACTGGGCTCCTCAGTGCCCCCGTCTCTGCCCTGTTATTCTATTGCGGTTGGTTGGGTTTAGTTATTCTTGACCTTCCAGTCAACGGACACCCCCACTGTGTTCTTGTTCTTGGCTGTAGACAGTTGCCATTTTCGTAGTTGTAAGTGTGAATAAAAACGTCTGTAGGAAATTTTGCTGTTTTTACGGATGTGTGACTTAGTGAGCGTTCACACGGGGCTTCCTGTGTGCCAGACACCGGTCTCAGTGCCTTTGTGCATCAGCCCTTTCAATCTCCGGACAACCCTGGGAGCTAGTACCAGTAGTCCCCTCTCCAGGCGAGGAAACTGAGGTTCAGAGTGGGAGAGTGACTTGCCCAAGGTCACACAGCCTGAGCTGGCAGAGCTGGATGCAAGCCCAGACCGTGTGGCTCTGGGATTAACCATTAAGCCTGGCAGCCTCCTGATCCAAGTGTGGTTGCCCCATATCCCGCATCCTGGTCCTCACGCTCTTGTGTGACCCCTCCCTCGAGTGTGTGCTGGACCCAACCGTTCACTTTAACCAGAATGTGGCAAAGTGATGGAAAGTCACTTCCTGATTTCGTGATGGACAGACGGCGTCTTCCCTCTGGACGCTGGCTGCATCGGCTCTGATGAGGCCCAGCCGGGCTGCGAGCTGCCCCTGGGAGGGACTCGCGTGGCGAGGGTCTGAGAGGGGCCTCTGGCCCACAGCCTGGGGGGACCTGAATCCCGCCCAGAACCTGTGAGTGGCTCAGACATGGGCCCGCCCTCAGCTGAGCTTTCAGATGAGACCACGGCCCTGAATTCCGCCCTCGTGCAGCCTCACAGTAGGACTCGGGGCAAGGGTGCCGCTCAGCCATGCTGGGAACCACGAAATCAAGTGTGCGTTGCTTTGCGCTGCTAAGTTCTGGGGTAACTTGTTATGCAGCATTTGGTAACCAATAGATCGAGTGCAAGCACCGGGCTTGTCATACAAACACGACTTCCAGACTCACCCTCGGCCGCATGGGCCGGGGCAACCTCTGCTCCTGAACCTTTTCAATGCGGAAATCCCAGGGCTTCCTGGACTTCAGGGCTAAGCTGACACAGCAGCTCCACCCCAGTCACCGGGCCCAAAGCCGTTAAAATCTGCCCGTGACGGTTTTGTCCTGAGGACGGCAGGAGCCTTGCACGTGCTGCCTTTTTCCCCCCTAATATGTTTTACTGTGAAGTCAATGAATTCTTATTTTTCAAAACATCAGTGTTTTTGAAATGCCTGAACTTCCCCCTTATCCTAATAGACCCTGTTAACAGGGGGGACGGTCCTTCAGAATTTTTCCCGTTTGTGCATTAAGATGAGCTAAGCTGGCGCCCCCCACACCCATGGCTGGAACACGCTCCGCTTAATGAGGGTGATGGTGTTGTCTTCATGACACGGGCCGGGTCCTTCTAAACCTTCACTCCACGGTGTCTCGTGAGGACCTACTGTGCGCTCGTCTCCATTCCAGGGCTTGGGGTCTGCTGGTGCCACCCCAGGACGAGCTGAAACAGACTCTCTGATGCTGCGTATTTTTTTTAAAGCCCTACCCCCCGGGAATTCTAATGGGCACCCGGCATCTCCGGAGTAGAGTTTATGGTCCAAGGAGGATGCAGAAAGACGGGATCTGGTGGACAGAAGTCAAAGCCGGCCTTTCGACGTTATGCAGTGGGCAGATGGCAGCCCTGCGACGGTGCGGATGCTGTGCAGGAGGCATGGGGCCCGGAGCAAAGGACTTTAACCCGGAAGCAAAAGAGAGTCACTGGAAGCATCGCACACGGTCCAGCAACGCCGGAGCTGAGTGTGTCCCCAAAAGAAGTGAAAGCAGCATTTCAAAGAGACCCTTGTGCACCGTGTTCACACCAGCACCATTCGCAGTTGCCAACGTGTGGAAGCAGCCCAAGTGCCCCTAACGGAGGGGTGATGGATAAAGAAAACGTGATGTGTACGCACGATGGAGTATTACTCAGCCTGGAAAAGGAAGGACATTGTGACACGCGCCACGTGGGTGAACCTGGAGGGCGTTATGCTCAGAGAAGGATGCCCATCACAAATAGACAAGCGCTGTGTGCTTCTGCTCCCAGAGAAGTTGAATTCACCGGGGGATGGGTGGGGGGGGTCAGTGGTTAACGGGGCCAGAGTTTCAGTTTGGAAGATCAAACAATTCTGGATGTGCTTGCTGGTGATGCTCGCATGACAATGTGAATACACTTAATGGCACTGAAGTATACACTTTAAAATGGTTAAAAGGGTAAATTTTATGTTATGGGTGTTTTACCCCAATTTAATTAAAAGGAGAGAGAATCATTGAAGAATTTTGAGCCAGGAAGGTCCTTGATTGGATGTGTGAGTTAGAATGAGCACTCTGGGTGCAGTGTGAGAGCTGATGGAACGGAAATGATGTTAGAGGCAGGGGAATTAATAAAGAGGATACTGCAATGGTCCAAGCAAATGGCGAAGGAGGCCTGAACTGAGTGGTGATGATGATGGAGTGGAAAGGATGGCTTAGAGGCTGGTTAGTCAATGGAACAGTGGTAATGAGGGGGCTTTGATTCTGTTTGGACCTACCATTACAGCTTATAAAAACTTCCGTCCCCTGGACTAGGGTTCCCAGGAGGACCTAAACTGGGATTCAGAGATTGATGATTTCAAACAAACCATTGCCTCCTTTTCTGGCAAATCTGTACAGACTGGCATCCACTGATACTCATGGGGCCTGTGTGAAGAAAGTTTCATGTGGCTGGGTCAGGGCAGGGGGTAGAGTGCGGGTCACAGAAAACACGGGCAACTGAGAGCAGGGAAGGGCCTGGCTTTTGTGATGGAAAGCGCAGAGGTGGCATGGCTTCAGGACAGGATTGATCCAGCACTGTTTTCATCTCTCAAGGACCCAAGATCTTGGGATGGCTGCCGTTGCGACTGGGGCTGCCTGCGTCCCTGTTCAGGCCCAACGGAAGGAAAAGGGTGGTTTCCCGCGGCTCTTGTAAGAGGAGAGGACTCTTTGCAGACACCCCCAGGAAATCTTCTTGCAGGCTTTCTTGTCCAAATTAACATGTGTAACACGTGTGGCCAAGTTGGGTTCCTCTGATCATCACACACCAGGGCTGGGGGCAGACCCTACAATGTCTCGTGGAGCTGGTGTGTTGCTGGACTCCGTGGCAGCCCCAGGGTCAGACACCCACACGACCCCAGCGCTCCAGCTCCATGGGGAGGCCCGGGCCCCTGAGGGGCTGCCCTGGGGTGTCTGCACCTGGGGACGTGTGGCCCGGCCGGTGGCAGTGCCTCTGGTGAGCTGAAGGAGCCAGGTCTCAGCGGTCACGTCTGCCCCAGGGAGCCTGTTCCGCAGAGTGCAGGTTCAATTTGTAATTAAAAAAATCTTCTGGGGCCGGCCTGGTGGCTCAGTGGTTAAGTGCACATGTTCCGCTTTGGTGGCCGGGATTCGCCGGTTCAGATCCCAGGTGCGGACATGGCACCGCTTGGCAAGCCATGCTGTGGCAGGCGTCCCACATATAAAGTAGGGGAAGATGGGCACGATGTTAGCTCAGGGCTAAGCTTCCTCAAAAACAAAAAAGAAAAATCTTCTATCATGAAAATTTTTAAACTTAAACAAAATTGAGGAAAAACATAACAACACCCTTCAGGGACACATTTCCTACCTTGAGTAAAGCTGGCGTCTCTGGACCCCGCCTGCTGTCTGTGCTTTGCTGGTGATTTTAAAGCAAATTCTCGGCCTCGTGTCACTGGATCCATTGGTCTCAGGGCTCGTACTTTAAGGGAGAAAGACTCTCTTAAAATCTACACTCACAATGCCAATGTTTTAAAATAAACTTCGCATTTTGGAATAATTTTAGATTTATAGAAAAGTGGCAAAATTCACAGGGCACTCCTGTGCGCCCTCTGCCCCTCGTGTCGTCAGCTGGCGCTGGGGGGACCCATCCCGAGGGCCGCGCAGCAGCTGAACCACAGGTTTTGTTGGGGTTTTACCAGTTTTTCCATCAATGCCCTTTGCGCCGGGTCAGGGCCCCCCAGTTTCCTGGGGGCCGTGATCTAGCACCGGGATTGCTGACCTTTTTCCCTAAAGATCCAGATAATAAAGGTTCTGCTTTGAAGTTCACGTGGTGTGATAGCAGTCCGCAGACAATGGAGGACAGGCGGGTGGGGCCGGGTCCCTGCGAAACTTTATTTAGAAAATCAGGTGGAGGGCTCGGAGGCCGTCGTTTGAGGACCCCAGATCTAGAGGATTAATCTGATTCCATTTGGGTGGTTTGGTTTTGCTTTTCCAAGAATAATTCTTCGATGGTGTCAAGTGTTTCCTGTTGGCCCGTCACATCCGGTTGTCCCCTCTTTAGTGATGTCAATCCGGGAGGGTCCTGACGTTGCCAGCCTGATCCGCCCATCGGTGGGCCATATTCCAGCGTTCCTCTCTCTCCTGCGGGTGGGAGCACTTGTGCATTGCACGCCTTGAGCAACCACACATGGAGGTCTCTCCTTTGTTAATGTTATTGCCTCTTGACATCTCTGGTTTCAGACAGCACGTGAAATAGTTGCCCTGAAGTTTCTCAGACTGCACACACTGTGCCACTCGGTCAGGAAAGAGTCTGCAGAGGATTCCTGAGGATGCGCAGAGTCTGGAGTCCTTTGATCAGAGGTCGTGCACAGACTGCGGTTGCTACTCTCTGAAAAAATGGATTTCTTGCCAACTTTTTTTTTTGCTTATTATTATTATTTTTTTTGAGGAAGATGAGCCTCTTTTTGCTGAGGAAGACTGGCCCTGAGCTAACATCTGTGCCCATCTTCCTCTGCTTTATATGTGGGATGCCTACCACAGCATGGCTTGCCGAGTGGTGCCATGTCCACACCCGGGATCTGAAGCAGTGAACTCTGGGGCTCCGAAGCGGAACGTGCGCACTTAACTGCTGCGCCACTGGGCCGGCCCCCCTTGTCAACTTTTGAAACCTGGATTTCACATAAAAATCTGGCTTTTCCATGCCTTTTGAAGAATGAGGGAATCTGGGCCTGGGGGCCACATTTGGGTGCGGCAACACTTGACTAGAACTGAGAGTGACCGCCCCCTTCAGGTGAGGCCTCCACAGCAGGCAGACATTAGGGGACGGTGTGGGGACTGTGGCAAACTGCTGGGCAGCGCCCTGTCGTGTGCAGATCAGAGGTGCTTTTCCTGAGTCCCCGCCGGCTTCTCTGGCAGCTTCTAAACCACTTGCTGGTGTTTCCGTAGTTGGCACCCCTGCCGCTCCGCCCCGGGCTGTCCCCTCCTGCCCCGCCCGCCTCCCGCCCTGCCTGCAGCATCCACTGGCTTCTCGTACGTCTTTCCAAGTTGCTTCACGCAAGCGCATGAGGTGCGTGCACATGGAAATGCTTATTTTAATTCCCCTCCTTTCCTACATACAGGGCGTGGACTCTGCATGCGGTCCAGGATCTTGCCTTTTTTCTGTCTGACTGTGCTCTTGGGGGTCTGTCCAGATCGGCGTGGTGATGTGTCCTCCTCCTCAGAGAGGCGGGGCGGCAGCTGTGTGAGGGAGACGGAGAGGCTCCCACTTCTGTCCCAACCACGAGTGTCTTCTCAGGGGCTGGGGTGTGAGCAGAAGGTGACCTGACAGCCTCCTGTCGCCCTACCCGCTGTCGCTTGTCTTCCCTGTGCTTCTGATGGCTCTCTTGGACGTCTTCTTACACCCGTGTACCTGTTCCTGCCCCCAGGCCCTGAAGCCACCACCCCTCCTCCCTGATCTCGCTTAACGCTTCCTGGCTGTGTGGTATTGGTCAAGTTACTGACCCTCTCTGGGCCTCAGTTTCTTCACCTGTAAGATGAGATGGTTGTTAGGATGCAGCTCCCATGGCTGCTATGAGTCAATCCATATAACATGTTTAGAGTAGTGCTGGGCACAAGGTCAGCGACCTGTGTCTAAGCTGATTATTATTTTTTCGTGTGGCGGCCCATAGTTCCTTAAACCAGCCCCTACTGATGGGTGCATGGGTTGCTTCCAATATTCTGCTGTTACACAGTACTGCAACGACTAACTCTGTGCTCAGACCATTTTAAAAAATGTGTCAAACGGAGCACGGACAATGGGCTAACTGGGGGAGCAGCATTGCTGGGGCAAAGGGCAAAGGCCGGATAGATCCAACTGACGTTGCCGAATGACCCTGCATGAGCCTCGCAGCAATTTCCACTCCCACCAGCAGTGGGAGAGGCTGCCGGCGCCCCTCGGCCCCGTGCCCTTTGGCAAGCACGTTATCATACCTCTGGGGTTTTACCCTTGTGATATGTGGAAAACGGCATCTCAGTGCAGTTTTAATTGCTTTTCTCTTATTAGGAGTGAAAACGGGCCTCTTGTCATCTGTTTAAGGGCCATTTCCATTTCCTCGGGCACCTGGGGAAAGTGATTACTAAAGCAAAAGGCAGGACATGCGTAATGGGTTGACTGGTCTATTTTTAAATCGCGGCCACTGCTGCCAGTCAACACATTCCGATTATCATTCGGTTTGAGTTTTTGGCGTGGCATTGGCATTCTTAGCTGTTTAATTTTAATTTTAAGTGCCTGAGGTCTCGGGTTCAAACATCACCTCCTCACAGCGTGTATTGTGTGTCATCTTCTTGTACTATTTGGTTTATTTGTGTGCTTTATGTTGTCTCTGCCCGCTCACCATCATCTGCTCACTCCCAAAGAAAGTGGAAACGCCACAAGAGCAAAGATGAGAAAGAATGTGGTGTCATGGAACTTCTGGTTTCAGGGTTGTCAAAATGACAGCTATCTGCTTTCCTTTGGACTCACAGATTCACACTCAGCGTCTTGAGGGAGAAATTCATCTATACATCCATCCACCTATCACCTATCCATCCTGTCTTCCATCCATCCAACCATCCATCCACCCATCCATCAAATCATCCATCTTTCCAATCATCTATCCATCCATCCATCCAATTATCCATCATCCATCTATCCACCCATCCATCCATGCATCCATTCACCCATCCATCCATCCATCCACCCATCCATTCATCCATCCATCTACCCATCCTTCCATCCACCCACCCATCCATCCATCCAATTATCCATCATCCATCCATCCATCCATCCATCCATCCATCCATCCATCCACCCATCCATCCAACTATCCATCCATCCATCTATCCATCCATCCATCCATCCATTCATCCATCTACCCATCCATCCATCCATCCACCCATCCATTCATCCATCCATCTACCCATCCATCCATCCACCCACCCATCTATCCATCCAATTATCCATCATCCATCCATCCACCTATCCATCCATCCATCTATCCATCCATCCATCCATCCATCCATCCATCCATCTATCTATCCATCCATCCAATTATCCATCCATCCATCCATCCATCCATCCATCTACCCATCCATCCATCCATCCATCCATCTATCTATCCATCCATCCAATTATCCATCATCCATCTATACATCCATCTATCCATCCATCCATCCATTCACCCATCAGATCATCCATCCATCCATCCTTCCATCCATTTATTTATTCAATGATATCTTATCAAGCACCTTCTGTGTGTCATGCCCCATGCTAGACCCTAAGTCAATAGCGAACAATGCAGATCTCCTTCCTGCGGGCCAGCATCCCAGTCTAGCAGGCAGCTGGAGTGCTCCGATGGAAGGACAAGGTGTATAGCTGCAGGATCGACTGTAGTCTGAGAAGCTCACGGAAGGCTCCCCGGAGAAGGGAACATTTACTCTGAGACCCAGAGAGTGAGCAGACCTCAGCGGGGGAGGGAGAGAGGAAGGGTGTTCCCGGCTGTGGGAAGGTCTGGAGCTGGGAATGAGGGTGGTGCGTTTATGAGCTGAGAGGGCCCAGGTCAGCTGGAAGGCAGAGCAGGAGCGAGGGCAGGCTGGGCCCGGGGCCGCGTCATGCCAGGCCTCTGGGCCGCACTAGCAGAATCTGAATTTATCCTGAGAGACGATGGCGGCCTGGCATTGGATGGAAGCAATGGCAATGGAGAGAAATGGGTGGATTTGAGAGAGATTTGGATGCAGAATCAATACATCTTGGCAAATGATTGAGCAGTGGGATGAGGGAGAGAGAGGAGTCAAAAATAACTCCCGCGCTCGCTCCAGTGACGGGGCTGTTTTGAAAGCTCCGTTTGCCTAGTGGTTAGAAAGCAGTGTTGCCAAAAGTCCTGCCTGTGATGCTTCCAACCGGCTTCCGATCTGTGCCCAGCAGCAGACAGCGTCTCTGGCCGTTTAGGCGGAAGCACATGCGTTGTCTGCCGCGTTTCTCTGGCGTTCCAGGTGGAGAGCTCAAGGACAAAGACACACACAGGTGAGGAACCGCTTGGTGAGGACAGTGACAGAGATGGGGGTGCCCGGGAGATGCTATGTGGATGGTCTGAGTCTCTGAGGAGGACAGATGCTTTCTCAAGGGCAGGAAAATAAAGATTTAGAGCAGAATTGGAGAGAATGTCAACGCTCCTCCAAACTCGTTGGCCACACGCCCCATTGTTGAGAGGGTGTTAAAGGACAGGTGGTGATGGCCGGTGCAGCGACAGCCCTGAGCCCTCGAGGCCAACCAAGCACGTGAGTGGCTTCCTGCTCGCATCCCTGCCCAGATGGGTGGCTCTCCCGTGGCGACTCAGGGGTCCAGGGCCCTTCCGTCTTGTGCGTCTGTCTTTTCCCCGGTAGGGCTTCCGGCTTCCCTAGGGGTGCTCCTGGGTTTGGCTGGCGGATGAAGACAGAGAGAGCGTGGGGGACCCGAGATTTCTGACGCGTCAGGCTTGGACATGGTCATATCGCTTCCGCCTCAACGCCGTTGACCGGATGCAGCCCCAGGGCCCCAGCGGCAGGGGCACCAGGCCACGTGCTTGCTGCACGCCCGGCAGGAAGAGGGAGCAGGTCTGGCAGACGCGTGGCCTTGTCTCTGCCACCAATGGGACCAGCAAGAGAGGGCAGCCGGATGGACAAAATCCATCGCCATCATTTACCGTAACTGGAGGAAAACGCACACACACAGGGCTGACTCGGTGGTGAAGCGTCACGAACGTCGTCTGTGAAAATGGACAGCGCCTTCCCGTCAAAGCCTTCCTCTGTCGTTCCGCCAAATCCTATTTAATGTCAGAACCTACTTTAGAAACGCATAGTTTTTAATGTGCCCACCCTCCCTCCTGACCCCAGGGTCTCTTACTTTGCTAGAACCTTCCGACTGTTTTTCTCCAATGTTGTACGACTCTGGGCTGATTTTTCTTTCCAGTGTCTCCGGAAGCCCTTGGTCCTCTCTGCCACAGGATCGGCTGTTTTCTTTGCCAGCCCCGGGCGGGAGGGAGGCCGGGAAGTTGCACACTAATTACTAGGCTGTTACTGTTATTTGGGTGTGGAAAAGAGTGTTCAGAAAACTCCAAATAGAATTCACCTTATTGACATCTCTCTCCGTCGCTCTCTCCCTCCCTTGTTCGGTCTCCCTTTCTCTGCGTCTCTCTGTCGTCTGTCTGTCTGTCTCTCTGTGCATCTCTATCTCTCTGTCTCTCTTTCTGTGCGCCTGTGTCTCTCTCATGCACTCCCTACTATGTGCGTTGATCGCATCGTGTGCCTTTCTTTCGTCACCCTCGTCAGCCCTGTCCTTTAGCTTTATTGGTGTGATTATTTGCTTCAGAAGAAGATAAGGGCTGCATCCAGCTTTGCTCCTAAAGCAGCCCAAGCACAGAGGCTCGAAAATAATGATTAATCAGTGCAGTGCTGTTAGTACCTACTTATTAGCATTCCTGTCTTGCATTTTTCTTATTCTTCTGATTTATCCCTGCCCTGTCCAGCTCCTTCTCTCACCTGCTGCAGGTGCCTGTTCACAGCTGCCCGTCCCGACCCCCCGACCTGGGGAAAGTTACTATTACTCCACCACCAACAAGTTTTTCCAGCCCCTGTTCTGCCTTTCTTCCCCCTCTCCCCCCCGTTTTCCTTGTTTATTTTTTGGGTTTTTTTGAGGAAGATTAGCCCTGAGCTAACAGCTGCTGCCAATCCTCCTTTTTTTGCTGAGGAAGACTGGCCCTGAGCTCACATCTGTGCCCATCTTCCTCTACTTTATATGTGAGATGCCTGCCACAGCATGGCTTGCCAAGTGGTGCCATGTCCGCACCCAGGATCCGAACTGACGAACCCCGGGCCGCCGAGAAGCGGAACGTGAGCACTTAACTGCTGCGCCACCAGGCCGGCCCCCCTTTTTTATTTTTTGAATTGAGTTACCACACAGCAAACGTCATCAGTCTTACGTGTACAGCTCAGTAAAGTTTTACACGTGTAGACGCCTGTGTGACCACCGTTGGCTCGAGGTAAAACGCCTTCCGTCCCCAGCTTGCTCCCTCTGCGCCTCCCCAGGCCGGCACCCCGCCCGAGGCGACGTGGCTCGAGGGGACGTGGCTCCGATTCCTGTCGCCAGGGGTTGGTTTCGCTGGTGCCGTGCGTGCATCAGGGGCTTGTTCTCGCTTCGCTGCTGGGTGACGTTCCCCCGCATGGCTGCCCGCGGCTCATCCACGACCGCACGTGACTGAACCTGGTCTCGAACTTCGCATCAATAGGTTGTCTCTGTTCCGTCTTCATCAGAAGCGCTGTCAATATACTATAATGTACTAGAAATCTTGCTATTTGTCTCGTTTATGCTTTTCTTCTCTTTGGAACATCGGCTCCCTCAGGGCAGGACTCTCGTTAGTCTTTTCATGGCCGTACCCCAGCCCGTCATCATCATCGCTGATTCCTGTTGAATGATTTAACCCTCGCGGGGAGTTTTGGTAAAGAGGTCAGATCATGCGTGGAGAGGCCGGCTTCTCCGTGCCGTGAGGGCCGCCAGCCTGTGGGGCGCTGAGATGATCTGAGGATGCTAAAAGGAGAAGCCTGCGTTAATAGAAGGGCTTTTGATGCAAAGCATTTAACTTATTTTCCCGATAACTTCATTTTTATTATTTATTGGAAATTAATTTTTGTTTTGTTAAAGTAGAGAAAACAGAAGGGAAAAAAATCTCCCATAATTGGGTCAGCGCCAAATTTTCACATTATTGTTTTAACAGCAACATGAGGTTCTTTTCCTCAGAACCTGCTTGACAATTCCACTATTTGGGGCATATTTTGACAGCATTAAAAAATGCTAGAGCCCAGCACCTATGTTCATGCTTCTGGTGCCTGCAGCCAAACAGCTTCTGCGAAGGGCCGTGCTCAGCTGCATGCCGACCGGCGCTGCCTGACCTGCCCATTTAGGGGCACATGGACCAGCATCGAGCGTTACCGATTTGCAATATTTTTTGTGAATTTAATAGCCAAAAAAGGGTACTGCCTGTTCTTTTATAATTTGCATTTGTTTGATGGAAAGCAAGGCTGGTTATGCCACTGATGTCTCTCAGGCCGCTTCTCCACGCCGGGCTGCCCGCCGGGTCCGGGATGGCGGGTCAGGCAGAGCGGGCTCCGTGCCCTTGTGGTTTCCATCCTGGTGGGGTCTCCGGGGTCACAGGGGGAGCTCGCGCCCCAGCCCCAGATGGTCACTCGAAGACGCTTCGAGGGGGGTCATCCTTGAAGACGTGTGGGCACAGCTGAGGGAAGCCACAGGGACGTGGGGTGGGGGGCTGACAATAGGGGAGGCCACGACGCCGTCACCACCCTGGAGAAGAAACGGCGGTGACAGGGCCAGTGGAACCCCGGGTGCCGAGGAGGAGCCGCCACCGAGGGGCCAGAGGGCGGCACCACAGCGGGGAGGATGGGGGAAGGCCCCGTCTGCCTTCTCCTCCCCCTGCTGAGTTCCCGCTGGCTTCTCCCCTGGGCTGAACGCCACAGCAGCCCGGGTGCCTGGGCGCCACGGATGCTCAGAGCAGAGAGCGGGCCTGGTGGGCAGGACGGGCAGATGGAGAACGGCCTTCCCAGGAGGAGTCAGTCCACAAATGGCCGTGAAGGGTCGTGAGGGAGGCCAGCGTGGCACAACAATACAGAGCAACGCGGGGCAGGGACGTGGGAGGCCCGGCCCACTGTGGCTGGGGCGGTGGAGAAACAATAGGAGCCATGGCAACGCTTAAGTAGTACTTTCTTTCTTGGTGAGGAAGAGTGGCCCTGAGCTGACGTCTGTGCCAATCTTTCTGTTTTTTGTATGTGGGACGCTGCCACTGTCCAGCTGATGAGCAGTGTGTGGGTCCGCACCCGGGATCTGAACCTGTGAACCCCAGTCCACCAAAGCAGAGTGCACGAGCTTAACCACTGCACCACCCTGCCGGCCCCTTAAGTAGAAGTTTTAATAGGCCAGATACTATTCTAGATCCTTTGGCTGTCGTGACTGGTTATGCAATCATTAGATACTGTTATCATTGCCACTTCACAGATGGGGAAACTGTGGCACAGAGAGGTTAATTCACTTGCCCGAGCCCACACAGTCGGAAAGGGGGCAGAGTTGGGATTTGAACCCAGGCCCACCACACCTGCTCCTGCCTCCAGTCGCCAGGACCGCGGCGGCGGACACGGCCGCGGCTGAGGCCACGAGGTCTCGGCACTTTCTTACAGCAGCCTAGCAAACGGATGCAGTGTGGGTCCTAGTTTTTACCAAAAAAGCTGTGAAAGGCATTGTTGGGTCAGTTGGGGAAATCCCAATATGGCCGTTAGATGGTTTTAGGTAAGTAGTTTTCATTTCTTGGCTGTGAGGATGGTGTGGCCTCGAATAGGAGAACAGAAGAATGTCTGTATTTGTGGAAGACCTGTGCTGACATATTTAGGTATAAAATGTGAAAAAACTTCAACTTATTTTCAAACGGCTCAGCGACAGAGAAAAGATCTATCCGTGTGTGGACACATATGTCTATATAACGTCATGAATGGTCAACAGTGGCCGAATCCACAGGTGGGCGTTGGGGGTGTCGCACCAAGGTGTCAGCTTTCGCGGTGACTCTCCCGGAAGCTGACCCTGGGATGAGGACCTGAGGTCAAGCCGTTTACTGTGCAGTGACCCCAGGAAACGCTGGGAAGGATGCAGGGAAGTGAGAAGGACAATCACGAAAGTCGGGCGACACCCCCTCCCCCGTGTGGACCGCTGAAGGCCAGTCGCACTGAGGAATTCTGGGAAGTGAGCTCCAACATGGGTCTCAGGGGCGTCCCGCCCAGGCTGAGGGGCTGGGGTGCTCCTCGCTGACCTCCCCCGGTCGTCTCCGTCCCAGCTGCTCAGGGCAGGTCCCCGAGGCATCCTTGGCCGTAAGCAGCGCCCATCTGCTCTGCCTTCAAGATGTGCGCAGGAACAGCTCTCCTTGGACCCAGCTGGTCACGGCCCCCGTCGTCTCCCACCTGGGCTGGTGGACCTGCCACCCCCCATCTCCCAGCCCCTGCTTTCCTCCTCCTCCTCCGCTCAGAAGCCCTCATGGCTTCCACCTCCCTCAGGAGAAAAACCAGAATCCTCACTGTAACCCACAGGGCCTGCACAATTCACCTGCACCTGCTTATCTGTACGCACCGAGCGTGTGCCTGCCTCAGGGCCTTTGCACTTGCTGTTCCCTCAGCCTGGATTGCTCTTCCCACAGATTTTTGATGGCTCCCTTCATTGCTTCCTTCAAGTTTCTGCTTGAATGTTCCCTTCCCGGGGATGCATCCCCAGCCATCCCCTCTGTACCTCGCCCCGCCTTTACCTCCGCACCCCACTTCTTGTTTCTACACCACGGCTGCTATATTACATGACTATTTGTTCATCGTCTGGTTTTCCCAGTTAGACTGTCAGCTCTGTGAGGGCAGGAGTTGGGGGCCATGCGTGAGGCTCTAGAACAGCTCCTGGCACCTGAGCGCAGCAGACAGCCAACGAGTATGGGATGCAGATGAAGAACAGAAGCGTCTCTTCAGCTGCTCCCGAGGGCACAGTACGTTGCATGTGGAAAGACACGGGGACACACATCAGGGCCCCACAGACGAGGCCGTTCTCCATCCCGCCCAGTAATTCCGCATGTTGGGCAGTGTCTTTTGGCCCAAAATGAAGACACGACACGGCCCTTGTCCTATTGTGGTTAAAAGCATCTCGTTGGAAACATTAAAAGTTCACAAAAGGGGGACAAGTGAGTCAGAAAGTGTCCCCAGTAACGGGGTCGGTGCAACTGATGTGCAGGGAGAGACGGGCAGAGGTGGCCTCTCACCTCCAGGACACTCATACGGGGACACCGCGCCCAGGAAGCCACCAGAAAGGGGATCCGACTGGGACTTTGTCCCGTAGGACGAACCTGACCTCCAGAAACCGACGTTTGTTTTCCAATCGTGATGAACAAAATTTAAGTAATAATTGCAAATGCGCCCTAGTTCTCGCAGCTCACCAAGAACGAGTCAACGGCTGGTGCTCCGGGCGCGTCCCTCCCCGTGGAGATGTCTTCATCCCATCTCTGACTTTTGTGACGGAATCAGGGGGCCATTTCTGCGCACTTTTGCAGTGTCTTCCTCAGTTTCCCCAGGGGCTTCCGCAGTCGGTTGCACAGCAGTTCGCTGTACTTCTGTGTGTGAATAAATATGTAGAAGGAAAGACTCTAGACAGAAGCGCAATAACATACCCACAATGTTTGTGTTGGGGCAGTCACAGGATAGTGGCTTAAATTTTTTTTTTTTGGTGAGGAAGACTGGCCCTGAGCTAACATCTGTGCCCATCTTCTTCTACTTTATATGTGGGACACCTACCACAGCATGGCTTGTCAAGCGGTGCCATGTCTGCACCCGGGATCTGAACCGGCGAACCCCGGGCTGCCGAAGCAGAACATGCGCACTTAACCGCTGCACCACAGGGCCGGTCCCTACAAAAACTATTGATGAGATATCCTGCACTTGTTTTCCTCATACTAACTCTTCAGACTCTGGTCTGTATTTGCCGGCTGGGCCCGTTTCCGGCACTGGGGCCATGGGACGCTGTGGCTGCACCTTGGCCACTGCGGGTCCAAACCTTGTGACAAGTGGTTCTGGGATATTTCTAGTCCACAGTGAGGCTGGGGTGGTCCATGGACGGGGAGGACCTTATTTATATTCAACTTTCATCCTGAAAGCCCCTTAAACTGTGGTTTGAAGAATGAAGGAGGAAAGAAAGAGAGAGAGAGGAGGAGGAGGGGAGGAAGGAGGAGGAAGAAGGAAGATTGTGAAGATCCTCCTGTGAATTTTGAAAGAGCTAATGGAATCTGTCCAGCCCTGTTGTCTGAGCTGGATCCCCCAGAAGCAGAGGTGGAGGCAAGGATTCAGCTGCTTTGCGGGGGATCCCAGGACCTCGAAGGGCAGAACCAGTCCTGAACGCACCGTCAGGCGAGTCACCGCTATGAGCTCGGGGTGGGCGGGTGCCTCTGGGGGTGGCAGAGAGCACGTCCCGAGACGTGGGAGCTGGGGTATTCGTCCACCGTCTCCCAGGAATCGTGGGTTAAAGGGGGCCTGGGAGCTCGCGCTTCCCAGCATCCCAGCCCGCCTAGGGGACGCAGACGGCCAGAGGAAGCCCCCGGGGCTGGCGGCCGGGACTCAGACCTGCACCGACGAGGTGGCCGGGCCAGGGCTGGACGGTGCCGGCCGCCCCCGGGACGCACCCACCTGCTCATGATCCATCGGGGAGGTTTTCTGTTCCCTCGCCAGCCCTCCTTCACTCTCAGCGCGTTCGCTCTGTGACAGTCGGGCCGCCATATGGAGCCTGAGACGAGTTAGCTGTTGTCATCTCAGCGACAGGAAGGGGAACCGCAATGGGAGGACATGGCAGATGTGTGCATATATTTACGTGTAACCTTGTGAACACGTGCACGTGTTCCCATTCATGTTGTCACCAAGCGCCACTCTTACCACGTCCTTCGTTGGGGTGTGTGTGTGTGTGTGTTTCCGGCTCCCTTTTTTTAGTCTTTGGGCAAAACAGAAGAAAATAAAAGGAGGAAGCCCACGTTTTTCCAGGAAAACAACGCTGCTCCCGTTCTAGCCTGGCGTCAGGACCAGCCCTCCCCCTCCGGCCTGGCCCCCCCAGGCCCCTCCTGGCCTCTCGGGACGTCATCTGTGCTGGTCTTGGGTTGATCCTTCGTTTCTTCTCAAAAGTAGGAGCATGTGTCTGGCGTCTTGGCGTCCTGTCTCTTTCCCGTGAGGACGGCTCACCTCCGCGCGTCCCTGAAGCTGCCGTCCGTCGGCGGCTTGGGGCGGCAGGCGTCTGCTCCGACCTCTCTGGGCTGCTGAGCTGGAGACGAACAGCATGCAGGACCTTGAGGCCTCCGGCCCCGGAATTCTTAAACCCAGCCGATCCTAAGCCCACTCGCCCTGCCTCACCTCCCTGCTCAGGAAACCGCAGGGAACCCACCTTCCCCGTCCCTGACCGCCCGGTGCTGCCTGTGTGGCCCTGGGGCATGGCCAGGCCACCGCAGGATCTGCGAGTGGACGCACCGTCTGTTCTACGGCCGTCGTCTCCCAATCTGTTGGCCTCGCCGGATGTTAATGATAAAACCTACATTTTAAAACAATAAAGACCCGACGTGGGATGAAGCCCCGTTGTCCCCGTCACCTCCCTTCCCTCGTCTCCTCTCCCTCCCTTCACTCCAGCCGCAGGAGCTCCTGGCTGTTGTCCACGCCCGCCATGTGGTCCTCACAGTCCTGTGCCGGTCCCTCCACTGGCGGCATGGCTCCCCAGGATCTGCGTCTCTGTTCCTCTGTCCCCGGGCGCCTGTTCCAATGTCACTTTCTCAGAGAAGCCTTTCCCAAATAACTTGCCCTCCTCTTCTGTCTGACCCCTGCCTGCTCCGTTTCTCTTACCAAGACTGTCTTTACCTGTCGTGTGATGGATGGACCCAAGTTCACGCCTTCTCTTCTGGTTTCTCTGCCCTAAAGCGCAGGTTTCTTACCTGTTCTGTCCGTGGGTGTGTCCGTCTCCACTGCCTGGAGTAAGGTCTGGTCATATAGTAGATGCTCAATAAACATGTGTCGAATGAACGAATGAATGAACAAAGGAAGGTGAGCGTTTTCCTCTGATGTCCAGGTGAAATGACAAGTGGGACTCTGTCGTCCACGACTTGATCTCTGGCTCTGGTGAAACTTGTTATCTTGCTGGTTGAGGGGCCCAGCTCTGTCCTCACTCAGGGAAAAGCAAGACGGGCGTCTCCACGCGCAGACGTAGTTCATCTGATTAAATTTCCCTCGCTCACCTCTCGGGATACACGTGAATATATAAGTGAGCATTTAATCGAGCTCCTACTTTGCAGCGAATCTGGATGCTGATGGAAATTTGTAATTGCCTGAGAATATTGTAAGGCTTGCACACTTTTGTTTCTATAATTAAGCGTAGGGTTCTGGTTGCGACGTGAATCAAGAATACTGCAAGTACTTTATCGAAAAGGATTTTTTCCCTTTTGGAGAAGTTCAAACATGTACAGAAGACGAGTGGTCCGGATGCCTCCGCCGTCCATCATCCGTCTCCGAGAATTATTGGCTCGTGACCGTCTCGTGTGACTGTATCCCCACCTTTAACATAAGCTTGCTGTGCAGCATAACCCAGGGTTAGGCTAAAGCAAGTCTCAGACGCCACATGATTTCCTCCATAAAGATGTTAATACGCACTTCTGAAAGCTCAGGGCTCTGCAGCTGCAGTGGAAAATGGCAGAGCAATTCCTCAAAAAATTAAACACGAATTTCCATAGGATCTGGCGGTCTCACTGCTGGGTGTGTCCCCAAAGACCTGAAAGCAGGGACTCAAAGAGGCATCTGTGCCCCCTGTGTTCACAGCAGCATTGCTCACAATGGCCAAAAGCTGGAAGCCACCCAAGGGTTGGTCGACAGTGGTGGATGCAGAGAAGTGGTGCCACCACATGACGGAATTTTATTCAGACTTAAAGAGGAAGGGTGTGCTGACACCTGCGACACAAGGACGCACCTTGAGGACGTTACACTCAGTGAAACAAGCCAGTCACAAAAGGACAGATAACTGCATGATTCTGCTTAGATGAGGCCCCTGGAGGAGCCAGGTTCATAGAGACAGAACATAGACGGTGGGGCCAGGGGCTGGGGTGGGGGGAGTTAGCGTTTAATGGGGACAGAGTTTCAATTTGGAAGACAAAAAGAGTTCTGGAGATGGATGGTGGTCATGGTTGCACAGCAGTGAGAATGTGCTTAATGCCAGTGAACTGGACACTTAAAAACAGTTAAGATGCAGGGCTGGCCCGTGGTGCAGTGGTCAAGTTCACACGCTCTGCTTTGTGGGTACAGATCCTGGGTGTGACCCACATATAAAGTGGAGGAAGATTGGCACAAATTTTAGCTCAGGGCCAATCTTCCTCAGCAAAAAAAAAAAAAAAAAAAAAAATAGACTTAAGAAGGTACATTTTATGTTATGTACATTTTACCTCAAAAAAAAGGAGCTGACTCATTTTAAAAACCATGACCATGACACCATTACCACATTTGTGGCAGAGCTGGGGCAGTGTTTTCCAGTTTTTATCTTGTTTCGTGTTCGGCAGCCTTGGACACTAGACTCCCCTGCCCCCCAGGCTTGTGAGGCCTCCTCCACCAGGTCTTCCTCCCTCCTCGATGGGCCATCTCCACCTCCACTGGGCTGCTCTTTCTCTGCTCTGCCTGTAAATGTCGCACTTCTCAGGGGCCCTTCCTAGGCCCTCAGCCCTCTCGGGTCCATCGCCTGGGGTTATTTCATCAACCCCCAGGTGGTCTCCACTGTGTGTTCTGAAAGCGTCCGTCTTAGCTGCCTGTGGCTGCTGTAACACCTATGACAAACCAGGCTGCTTAAAGCCACAGGAAATGATTCTCTCCGAGTCCTGGGGCCAGACGTCCAAGGTCAGGTGTCAGCAGGCCCATTCGCCCTCCAGACCCGCTCGGGTGACCGTTCCCTGTCTGTTCCTGAGCTTAAAGACGCATCGCCCCATCTCACCCTCAGTCCTTCCTTCTCCTGTGTGTCTGTGTCTCCTTCTCTGTCTTCTAAGGACACTTGTCGCTGGATAGAGGGCCACCCGGATAGTGGGAGATGATCTCGTCTCAAGATCCTGGACTCGTATCTGCAAAGACACTTTTTCCACATAAAGTAACGTTCACAGGGTCCAGGAATTAGGGCGTAGACTCATCTTTCGGGGGCCACCAACCGCCCCGCTACAGCCCCCCACGTCTGTCCCT
This sequence comes from Equus asinus, assembly GCF_041296235.1. NCBI lineage: Eukaryota > Metazoa > Chordata > Mammalia > Perissodactyla > Equidae > Equus > Equus asinus. The sequence continues at coordinate 26,816,737 of NC_091809.1, read as the reverse complement.
GTGGCACTGTCTTGGCCGAGCCTGGAGCTGGACACCTGGCTGGCCAAGCTGTGCTCGCCTCTTCCAGGCCCCCCACAGGCAGTTCCCTCCCCACCTGTCCGGCGGTCTTCGTCCTTCTTCCCAAAGACAGAGCACTGACGTTGGGGAGCACGTGCAGGCAGCCTGGCCCAGAACTCCAGCCCTGCCACTGGTGGTGTAGATGCAGGCTGGTCGCTTACGCCCTCAGGCCTCGCTGGTAAAACGCAGGTAAGAGTAATCGTCTCATTGGACTATGGTGAGGATGCGATGAGCCAACAGCTGTGAACCCTTGGAACAGCTGCCTAAAAATAACAATGTTAATAGTATTGTTTTAATAACGTAACAAAGTGTCTAATGACGAGGTTGTCAATATCTCGAGAAACCACCAGGCTATTCCTCCTGCTTCTTTACCTTCTGAATTTTATCTCGGCTTTAAGAAGCGTCGTTCTCACGCACCACCCCCTCCCCAGGAAGCTCCCCCTGACCTCGCTGACCTCGCTGACCCCCGACGGCCTCCTTGGAGCACGGACTGCAGCTTAGCACCTAATGGCGACTGAGGAGCAGACATTTCCATTCTGTCAGTTGCGATAGTCGCCTGTGGCCTTGGCCACTGCGGCCCTGGAGAGATTGGCACTGACCGACTCAACGCTCCCTCCCGCTGAGGGCTCGCTGGCCGCACGCGGCAAACAGGAGGCCGGGCGTGCCCCCTGCCGTGTCCCGAGTCTGGAGCAGGGGAGACATTTGCTGGGTGGCTCCAACGCTTATCTCAGAGAATTCGTCTTTTGGGGGATCCAGAAAACAGGAAAATCAGCAGTTTTGTTTCAGGAGGAGAAGGTAACAAATGTGGAGCCGTCACATGGTAGTTCTCTCTCGCTGCGTAACGAGCGATCCCAAACCCAGCAGCTTTAACCCGTCGTCTCCTGCAGCCTGAGGGTCTCTCAGGGCAGGAGCCAGGCTGCAGCTGCCCCGGGCCGTCCACTGCGGGGCCCCCACGAGCTGCAGTCGAGGTTCCAACAGGGGCTTCCTTCTCATCTGGAGGCCTGAGTGGGGGAGGCGTCCCTTCCAAGCTGAAGCATGCGGCCGTTGGCAGAATTTGGTTTCTCCTGGGCTGTGGGACGGGGTGGGGTGGGGGGCCAGCTCCTTTCTGGATGCTCCCTGAGCTGCTCCCAGTCCCCTGCCACGTGGGGCTCTCCCTGAGGTCCCCTCGGAGTGAGCGGGAGGGATGGCTGGAGAGAGCCTGCAGCATGGAAGCCTTGGTCTTCGTGCAACCTCATCTCAAGAGGACCCCCCTTGTCCCGTTTACCCTCTGTCTCCAACCGCTCTGCGACCACAGTGATTTTTGTCCTGCACTCGGAAAACCACCTGGCACATGGCAGGTGCTGCACAAAGTGAGGGGAGGAGTGAATGGAACGCGCGTGTGTGTAGCTTTGTGTAACCGTTTGTTTAACTACTTATTCTGACAGAATTGCAGACCCACGCAGAGTAGTAAGAACCGAACCAAGAATTCCTGTGCCCCATTCCCGGGGCCCGCAGGCGCTGGCACTTCCCCTTCCCTCTTCCTCTGTCTCCTCCTTCCTCCTTCCCTTCTGCCATCTCCCTCTCTTTTCTTGAGCCACTGAGAATAATTGATGGATATGGCGTTCACCATGTTCTGAAGGGCATCTCTCATGTAACACGGCAGCGCGATCAAACTCAGGCACTGAGCGTTAACACACTATTATTATCCAATCTACAGACCTTATTCCGATGCCACCAATTGTCCCAATAACGTCCCTTACAGCAAAAGAAGATCCCGGCCCACTTGTTGGATTCGGTCATCACGTCTGAATCCGGAGATGTTAGTCTTTATTTGAGCTTCTGGACGTTAACGCTTTTGAAGAATATTAGACGGGTTATTCTGTAGGACGCTTTCCAATTTGAACATCATTGCTTCAGCTTATTCAAGTCACGCATTTCTGGCAGGCAGTTCCCGGGGGCCAGGCTGCCTCCTTCTTGGTTCATCACACCGGGAGGCACGCAGTGTCCACCTGCCCCATTCCCGGGGCGGCCACGTCAATCCCTCTGGTCTGCTGGGGTGGCCCCGCTGGAAAGTTACTGTTTTTACCATGAAAAGGAACAGTCTCTGTGGCGAGCTACTTTGATGCTACGTAACTCTGTTACTCTTCAAACTGCAGCCCCGGCTCTCGGTGCCCACTGGCAGTCGTCGCGTGTTGTTACGGCGGTTGCCGGATTGCCAGCACGCACGACGTTGACCACAGTAAAAGCTCGGAGTGCGACGTTGCTCCCGCCTCGAGAGCGCGGTGTTTAAGGACCAGGCTGCAGCAAAAGGAACCGGGGCTCCTTGGAGACACTCGAACTCTAGGGCGGGGCAGCCAAGGGTCACCCTGGGGTCTCTTGTGCCAGAAAGTAAGGAAGCTTTAAAAAAAGAAAGGGCAAGGGGACGTCAAAGGGACGCAGGGGCCCATGGGAATGGCTAAGCTGGAACATTTCAAGCAACAAAATAAATAGCATTGGTATTTATTGGATGATAATCCAATATTGGATGATATTCCAGAGATGATAATCCAGAGAATAAAATAAATATACGAGTCAGTAGTGATATAAATAAAAGATTGAAGGAATGAAGGAAGGAAGGAATAGGGAGAAGAGACAAATCTTCCTTACAAAAGAATTCTAAAGAATTTATGTAGATGCCGCCCCTCTGGGAGGTGGACCTTAATCCTCTCTCCTGGCTCAGCGTGGGCTCTGTGGGCTCAGGGACCCACTTCTAAAGAGCAGAGAAAGGAGAAAATAGCGCGTCCGCAGTGGAGAGAGCTGGGAGCCCCATCCTCACTGAGGGATCAAAGTCAGCCTCCCAGTGATGGGTGCCGGGACCCTCACGTCGTGTAATGAGGTGGGCACGTTGCCTCTGGGGCCTCCCTTCCCCAGGTCCGTTTTCCCAGCCTCGTCATGGGAAACGACCGACAAACCCAACTGGAGGGACGTTCTGCAAAATACCTGACCAGCATTCCTAAAAATTATCAAGATTGTGAGAAACAGGGAAAGAAGCTGTCACCGACCAGAGACGACTCACGAGCGTGTGGCGTCCCGGATGGGATCCTGAAACAGAAAAGAACGTTAGTGGAGAAACCAGTGAAATCGGAGTAAAGAGGGTTTAGAGGACAGCCTTGTACGAAGGGTAGTTTCTTAGTTTTAACAGATGTACCTGGTTATGTAAGATGCTAACGTCGGGGGAAGCTGGGTGAAGGGCTTGTGGGAACCCCGTTGTACCATCTTTTCAAGCTTTTGTTAAATCCGAAATTATTGCAAAGTAAAAAATGTCTTTAAAAAATTAAAGCTAAGCCGATATTGAATTAGCCTTGGTCAGCGACGTTCACAGACTTGCGTCTCAGGTCCGGAAGGCTGGCTATGGTGAATTTTTAAAAATAGACTTGATTTTATATAGTGGTGGTAGGTTTGCAGCAAAATTAAGCCAAATGTACAGAGATTTCCCGTATAATCTCTGCCCCCGCACGCGCACGGTGTCCCTACCATCCCCCGGAGATGGTGCATTCGCTACAACTGGTGCTCCCTGACCCGGGGTCCGTGGCTTACATGTGGCTCGCTCTTGGGGTCGTGCACCCTGCGGGTTTGGACAAACTTATAAAAGCGTGTATCCAGCACAACAGTCTCAATCAGAGCGGTTCCCCCATCCGAAATCCTCTGTGCTCGCCTGCTCACCCCCCTCCCCAACCCCTGACCCGCCGACGGTTTTACCGTCTCCACTGCCTTTTCCAGAAGGAGCGACGTCACATCACTGGAGTCACACAGCGTACAACCTTCTCACGTTGGCTGCTCTCATTTAGAGAGACGCAGTTACGTTTCCTCCACGTCTTTTCATGCCTTGATAGCTCCTTTCTTTCTAGCGCTGAGCAATATTCCATTGTCCGGAGGGAGCACTGTTTCTTTACGGATTCCCCTCCTGAAGGACATTTTCGTTGCTCCCACGTTTCGGCAATTATGGACAAAGCTGCTGGAGGCGTCGTGTGTAGGTTTCTGTGCAGATGTAAGCCTTCAGCTCCTGAGGGTAAAGGGCAAGGAGCGTGTTGCCGGGCTGTATGGTGAGAGTCTGTCAGTTTTCTAGGAAACCGCTAAGCTGTCTTCCAAAGTGGCCGCACTGTTTTGCGTTCCCCCCAGCAGCAAATGAGGGTCCTGTTGCTCCACATCCTTGCCAGCATTTGGTGTTGTCTGTGTTCTGGATTTTTTTTTTTTTTTGAGGAAGATTAGCCCTGAGCTAACATCTGCCGCCTATCCTCCTCTTTTTGCTGAGGAAGCCTGGCCCTGAGCTCACATCCGTGCCCATCTTCCTCTACTTTATATGTGGGACGCCTCCCACAGCATGGCTTGCCAAGCGGTGCCATGTCCACACCTGGGATCCAAACCAGCAAACCCCAGGCCACCGAAGCGGAACATGAAAACTTAACCGCTGCGCCACCAGGCCGGCCCCTGTGTTCTGGATTTTAACCACTCTAATGGGTGTGTTGTGGGTCTCATCGTTGTTTTAATTTGTATTTTCCCTAGTGACATGAGATGTGGAGCATCTTTTCATGCGCTTGTTTTCCACCTGTATATCTTCTTTGTTAAAGTGTCTATTAAGGTCTTTGGCCTATTTTAAAATCAAGCTTGCGTTGTTATTGTTGAATTTTCAGAGTTCTTTGTCTATTCTGGGTAACAGTCCTTCATCAGGTGCGTCTTTTGTGAATGTTTTCCCCCAGTCCGTGGCTTGTCTTTCTATTCTCTTGACTGTCTTTCACACAGCAGAAAATTTTGATTTTTTTTTTATTGAGTTATTGATAGGTTACAATCTTGTGAAATTTCAATTGTACATTAATGTTTGTCAGTCATGTTGTAGGTGCACCACTTCGCCCTTTGTGCCCACCCCCCACCCCACCTTTCCCCTGGTGTCCACTAAACTGTTCTTGGTCCATAGTTTTAAATTCCTCATATGAGTGGAGTCATACACAGATTATCTTTCTCTCGCTGGCTTATTTCACTTAACATAATTCTCTCAAGGTCCATCCATGTTATTGCAAATGGAATGATTTTGTTCTGTTTTGCAGCTGAGTAGTATTCCATTGTATATATGTACCACATCTTCTTTATCCATTCGTCTGTTGATGGGCACTTAGGTTGCTTCCACGTCTTGGCTATTGTAAACAGTGCTGCAATAAACATTGGGGTGCACAGGACTTTTGGGATTGCTGACTTCAGGCTCTTTGGATAAATACCCAGTAGTGGGATGGCTGGATCGTATGGTAGTTCTATTTTTAGTTTTTTGAGGAATCTCCATACTGTTTTCCATAGTGGCTGCACCAGTTTGCATTCCCACCAGCAGTGTATGAGGGTTCCTTTTTCTCCGCAACCTCTCCAACATTTGTTGCTATTAGTTTTAGATATTTTTGTCATTCTAACGGGTGTAAGGTGATATCTTAGTGTAGTTTAGATTTGCATTTCCCTGATGATCAGCGATGATGAGCATCTTTTCATGTGCCTATTGGCCATCAGTATATCTTCTTTGGAGAAATGTCTGTTCATGTCTCCAGCCCATTTTTTGATCGGGTTGTTTCATGTTTTGTTGTTGAGTTGTGAGAGTTCTTTATATATTATGGATATTAAGCCTTTGTCAGATATATGACTTGCAAATATTTTTTCCCAGTTAGTGGGTTGTTTTTTTGTTTCAATCCTGTTTTCATTTGCCTTGAAGAAGCTCTTTAATCTGATGAAGTCCCATTTGTTTATTCTTTCTATTGTTTCCCTTCTCTGAGAAGGCATGGTGTCCGAAAAGATCCTTTTTTTTTTTTTAAAGATTTTATTTTTTTCCTTTTTCTCCCCAAAGCCCCCCAGTACACAGTTGTACATTTCTCGTTGTGGGTTCTTCTAGTTGTGGCATGTGGGACGCCGCCCCAGCGTGGTCTGATGAGCAGTGCCATGTCTGCGCCCAGGATTCGAACCAACGAAACACTGGGACGCCTGCAGCGGAGCGTGCGAACTCAACCACTCGGCCACGGGGCCAGCCCCCCGAAAAGATCCTTTTAATACTGATGTCAAAGAGTGTACTGCCTACGTTTTCTTCCAGAAGCCTTATGGTTTCAGGTCTCACCTTTAGGTCTTTAATCCATTTTGAGTTTATTTTGGTGAATGGTGAAAAAGAATGGTCAATTTTCATTCTTTTACTTGTGGCTTTCCAGTTTTCCCAGCACCATTTGTTGAAAAGGCTTTCTTTTCTCCATTGTATGCCCTCAGCTCCTTTGTCAAAGATAAGCTGTTCATAGATGTGTGGTTTTATTTCTGGGCTTTTGAGTCTGTTCCATTGATCTGTGCACCTGTTTTTGTACCAGTACCATGCTGTTTTGATTACTGTAGCTTTGTAGTATGTTTTGAAGTCAGGGATTGTGATGCCTCCCGTTTTGTTCTTTTTTCTCAGGATTGCTTTAGCAATTCGGGGTCTTTTGTTGCCCCATGTGAATTTTAGGATTCTTTGTTCTAATTCTGTAAAGAATGTCATTGGGATTCTGATTGGGATGGCGTTGAATCTGTAGATTGCTTTAGGTAGAATGGACATTTTAACTATGTTTATTCTTCCAATCCATGTACATGGAATGTCTTTCCATCTCCTTATGTCGTCAACCAATTCTCTCAGAAAGGCCTTATAATTTTCATTATATAGGTCCTTCACTTCCTTAGTTAAATTTACCCCAAGGTATTTTATTCTTTTTGTTGCGATTGTGAATGGTATTGTATTCTTGAGTTCTTTTTCTGTTGGCTCATTACTGGAGTATAGAAATGTTACTGATTTATGCAAATTGATTTTATACCCTGCAACTTTGCTGTAGTTGTTGATTACTTCTAACAGTTTTCCAATGGATTCTTTGGGGTTTTCTATATATAGGATCATGTCATCTGCAAACAGCGAGTGTTTCACTTCTTCCCTCCCTATTTGGATTCCTTTTATTCCTTTTTCTTGCCTGATTGCTCTGGCCAGGACCTCCAGTACTATGTTAAATAAGAGTGGTGATAGAGGGCATCCTTGTCTCGTTCCTGTTCTCAGGGGGATGGGGTTCAGTTTTTGCCCATTGAATATGATGTTGGCTATGGGTTTGTCATATATGGCCTTTATTATGTTGAGGTAGTTTCCTTCTATGCCCATTTTGTTCAGAGTTTTTATCATAAATGGCTGTTGGATCTTGTCAAATGCCTTCTCTGCATCTATTGAGATGATCATGTGGTTTTTATTCCTCAGTTTGTTGATGTGGTGTATCACGTTGATTGATTTGCAGATGTTGAACCATCTCTGTGTCCCTGGTATGAATCCCACCTGATCCTGATGTATGATTCTTTTGATGAATTGCTGAATTCTGGTTGCCAAAATTTTGTTTAGAATTTTTGCATCTATGTTCATCAGTGATATTGGCCTGTAGTTCTCTTTTTTCGTGGTGTCCTTGTCAGGTTTTGGGATCAGCGTGATGTTGGCCTCATAGAATGTGTTAGGAAGTGTTCCATCTTCCCTAATTTTTTGGAATAGCTTGAAAAGGATAGGTATTAAATCCTCTCTGAAAGTTTGGTAGAATTCCCCAGGAAAGCCATCTGGTCCTGGGGTTTTATTCTTTGGGATGTTTTTGATTGCTGTTTCAACCTCTTTCCTTGTGATTGGTTTGTTCAAATTGTCTGCCTCTTCTTGAGTGAGCTTTGGGAGATTGCAGGAGTCCAAGAATTTACCCATTTCCTCTAGGTTATCCATTCTGTTGGCATATAGTTTTTTGTAGTATTCTCTTATAATCTGTTGTATTTCTGCAGAGTCTGTTGTTATTTCTCCTCGCTCATTTCTGATTTTGTCTATTTGAGCTTTCTCCCTTTTTTTCTTTGTAAGTCTGGCTAGTGGTTTGTCAATTTTATTTATCTTCTCAAAAAACCAGCTCTTTGTCTCATTGATCCTTTCTACTGCCTTTTTCGTTTCAATAGTATTTATTTCTGCTCTGATTTTTATTATTTCTCTCCTTCTGCTGACTTTGGGCTTCATTTGTTCTTTTTTCTCTAGTTCAGTTAGGTGTGCTTTAAGGTTGCTTATTTGGGATTTTTCTTGTTTGTTAAGATGAGCCTGTATTGCGATGAACTTTCCTCTTAATACAGCTTTTGCTGTATCCCATATGAGTTGGTATGTAATGCTATCATTTTCATTTGTTTCCAGGTATTTTTTTATTTCTTCTTTAATTTCTTCAATGATCCATTGCTTGTTCAGTAGTGTGTTGTTTAGTCTCCACATCTTTGTGCCTTTCTCAGCTTTTTTCTTGTAATTAATTTGTAGCCTTATAGCACTATGATCTGAGAAGATGCTTGTTATTATTTCAATTTTTTTAAATTTGTAGAGGCTTGCCTTGTTTCCCAACATATGGTCTATCCTAGAGAATGTTCCATGTGCACTTGAGAAGAATGTGTATTCAGCTCCTTCAGGGTGGAGTGATCTATATATGTCTATTAAGTCCAATTGTTTTAGTTTTTCATTCAGCTCCACTATTTCCTTGTTGATTTTCTGTCCATTGATGTGAGTGGGGTGTTGAGGTCCCCTACTATTATTGTGTTGTTTTTAACATCTTCCTTTAGGTCTGTTAATAGTTGCTTTATGAATCTTGGTGCTCCTGTGTTGGGTGCATAGATATTTATAAGCGTTATTTCTTCTTGATGAAGTGTCCCTTTGATCATTATATATTGTCCCTTTGTGTCTCTCTTTACCTGTCTTATTTTGAAATCCACTTGGTCTGATATGAGAATTGCAACACCTGCCTTTTTTTCCTTGCTGTTTGCTTGAAGTACTGTCCTCCACCCCTTCACCCTGAGTCTGTGTTTGTCCTTGGGGCTGAGGTGTGTTTTCTGGAGGCAACAAATTGTTGGATCTTGTTCTTTAATCCATTTTGCCACTCTGTGTCTTTTTATTGGAGAGTTCAATCCGTTCACATTGAGAGTGATTATTGATGCATGTGGACTTAATGCTGTCAATCTGTCGCTCATTATCTTGTTTTCCTGTGTTTCTTTTCCTGTGTGCTTTAGACTACCCATTTAATACTGCAATTTCTTATGCTGGGCTTCTTAGATTTTTCCTTATCTATGATTTGTGACTCTGTTCTGTACTTTATTTTAGTGTCTACCTTGAAGTTTGTATTTAGAATCTCGTGTATAATATAGTCTGTTCTCTGGTGGTCTCTTACTTACTCGACCAATACTGATTTAGACCCTTTGCTCTTCCCCTCCTAAATAATTATTTTCATTTTTTATTCCAACTCGTCTTATTAATTTGTAGTTAGAGTGCTAAGATCGTCCTTGTTTTGGTAGTTTCCTTATTTTTACCCTAATGCTATAGTTGAATATTTGCTATCCTGTTCTGGTTCTATCCATGAAGTCCAGCTATCAATACTTTCTAGTATGGATGGTGCTTTTGGTATTGTATCTAAAGAAAAATCACCAAATCCAAGGTCATTTAGATTTTCTCCTCAGTTATCTTCTAGGAGTTTCATAGTTTTGCAGTTTATAGTTAGGTTTGTGATCATTTTGAGTTAATTTTTGTGAACGGCATAAGATCTATGTCGAAATTCCTTTTTTTTCTTTTGCATGCGGACGTGCAGCTGTTACAGCACCGTTTATTGAAAGACCATCCTTTCCCCATCGTGCTTCCTTCGCTCCTTTGTCCAAGATCAGTCGCCTGTACCCACGGGGCTCTATTTCTGGGCTCTCCGTCCATTTCGTTGGTCCGTGCGTCTGTTCTTTTCACCCGCGGCGGCGCCTGGACCACTGCAGCTTTGCAGCGGGTCTCGACGTCGGGCGGCATCAGCACTCGGACCTCGTGCCCTGACGATACCACGATGGCCAGTGTGGACCCTTCGCCTCTCTGGATAAACTTTGGGATCGGTTTGTCGATACCGACAAAACACCTTGCTGGGGTCTGACGGGCGTCGCACTGGGTCTGCGGCTGGAGCCGGGAAGAACCGGCCTCTTAGCAATATTGAGTCTTCCCGTCCACGAACGCGGAGTTTCTCTCAGACTGCGGTGATTCTTAAAAGTCTGTTTACCGCCGTTTCCTGACCGCGTATTATGTGCCAGCCATCGTGCAAAGCGCGCACCTGCTTGATCTTAATGAATCCTTACCGCGACCTGTCGGGGGAGGAGTCACGTCTCCACTTCACACGAAGACGCTGAGGTTCAGAGAAGCTGAGCGCTTTTCCTAAAGCAGCTAAGATGCGCCAGAGCTGGGACGGGAGCCCAGGCCTACGCGGACCAGGCTCCGCCCACTTGTCTGGGGACTTGCAGGGCACCGGCTGCTGTGCAGCGTTGGCCGGGAGTGGTAGCCACACTCCGTCTCCGAAGTCACTCGAGTGCCGACTGCATCACCTGGAAAGGTCCGCACCATCAGATTCCGTTTTTGGCATCTGTACCCTCCATCTCCCAAAGATCTCGGGACTCGTTCCCGACGGGGATCCCGACCCGAAGGCAGACACCACATGTCTTTTCCTGATCCGTTCTTGCAACTCACCGTGACTGGATTAGCCAGTAGTTGTTTTAGAGGCTAAATGAATGCGATTGGTAGTTATTTATCGGGGGCATTTATTTCAGAGATGCTAGCCCACATTCTCGAAGCCGGTCTAGTGATGCTGCTGTGGACTGACAAACGACGCCTCCGGCTGGCAGACGTGTTAAAGATGAGACCCAATGGCTGAGATGGATTTCTGGAGACCTGCTGTTAAATTGCTTCCATCTGCAATGCTAGGGAGACTCTAAATCTCTCCACCCGGTCAACGCTAGTGACTCGGATTAAGGGGGCGGGGAACTTCCTACTGCCGTCGTCGTCCGAGGAGCCTTTGATCTCTTGGTCATCCATCCCCATTTGCTAGGTGATATGGAAGACTCCAACATTAGAGATTCATTCCTTTGCGCTATGTAATTTTTTGTTCTCTGTAGGGTGACTCCATAAGGATAATACACCTGGAGCCCCGTCATACTTAAGGGTGCATGAGTTGAGTTCTTTCTGGAAAAGCAGGATCGAGCAATTGAGGGAGTCGGAGGACTTGGGATGATTCTGAGGAAGGAGAGGGCTGCTCCAACACGTCCAACTTCACAGCAAGACAGGCTCTGGGAGTGCCATTTGCACTTTGGGAGGAAAGTGTAGACTCTTCTGCCACCTTGACGTAGGTCATTTGCAAATGTGTGTGGGTATCTTTGCTTGTCACAGACGGGGGTGTGACTGACGTTAGTGGGCATGTGCCAGGGTTGCTAAACGGCCCCCAGTGCACAGGGCAGCCCGGAACAGCATGTGCCGTTCCCCACAAAATGCCAACAGCGCCGCCATCGATAACTCTGGAGAGTGTAAGCTGGGGTGGTCGGTGTGCCCCTTCCAGAGTGGAGACCACCAGCCCCGCTGTGCCCCCGAGACTCTCACGGTAAAAACCAAGGGAGACGGAAGGCCCAGGGGTCAGATTGTGACCACGTTTCACGGGGGTCCTGATGTGTAGACGCTCGTCTGCCGTCTGGCGTGGGTGGGGCATCTTGGGGACCACTGTTTGTCTTCGGTAAAAAGGCCAGAGTTTGTTGCAGGCACGTCATGGTGAAAGGACACAAAGAGAATGTCCTCAGGTCACCACGACTGGTGGGGCTGCTGAGATCGTCATCCATTGAAGTCTGGCACACGCGGAAAACTGCACAGCTTCTGGATGTCCGGCTCAGGGGAAAGGAGCAAGATGCAGCAGATTTACAAAGCGGACACACGTTGGTAATTGCCACCCAAGTCGAGAAGCTTCCGGAGGCCTCCCTGGCGCCAGGACCCTCCTCTTCCCTGGAGGGTACCCCCCTCTGCTCTGGCTCCTGCCAGCATGGGTTCGCTTTGCCCTCTTGAACTTCACGGGACAGGACTTACCCTCCCCATTCGGTGGCGGGTCTGGCTTCTTTCCCCAGCATCGCAGCTGTGAGGCCGGCCCAGGCACACGCGTGTAGCTGCGGGTCGTCCATCCTCATCACCAAGGTGGGTTTACCCCTGCGATGGACACCCGGGAAGTTTCCAGGTTTCAGCTAGTGTGAATATGCTGCTCGTCACCCAGGGCGTGTCGCTCACGGACGTGTCCGCATTCCTCCTGGGTCGAAGCTCAGTCGGGGTGTTCGAACGCTCAGTGTAAGAGAAACGGCCAGCGTTCCAAAGCCATCGCACCAGGTGAGGCTCCTGGCAGAGCACAAGCGTCAGAGGGTTTCAGGTCTGTGTCGGCGTCCTGGGCAAGTTTGTAAACCTCGCGGCCTCAGGGTTTTCATCTGTAAAGCGGGGCTTCTCTCTGGCCTGGTGAGGACTTTATCGGTGGGAGGCGGCCCTTTCCTGAAAAGCTCTGGGGTCTCTGGAAATCTCTGCCGCTTATGCTCAAGTTGTGACACTCTATGGCCTTCCTGGGGAAGGTCCGTCCGAATGAGTTCCCTTTGGCACGTTGTGGCCTCCTTACTGCCTGTTTGCATCTGTGCACCCGGCATTATTTCTTGTTTCATATTAACCGTCATTGCCTTTGAGACACAAAACAACGTCAAGTATGAAACCCGTTACTATTTGTTGAGAAACCCCCCCATGTCCTTGTGACTCTGAGCCCTCTTGGTTTAAGCATCGTGTCTGCACTTGGACACGTCAGGAGATTTTGAGGGTGCTGTGGGCAACCTGTGAAGGCTGACTCACAGGCACTGAGTGGGGAATTTATAAAAGACATGCAATCTTTTCTAGAATGTTCCAACTGAACCCAAATACTGATGGCAGGGGAGGGCATTAACTAGGATTCAACTAGCTAACGCTTGAAAACGTATTTGCCTTCTTCCTCCTGTTCCCCTTCCCCGGCCTCCACCCCCGCTTTCCAGTCTACGCTGCTTTGTGACAAGTCAGTGCTTTCTTGGTACATTGACTTCGGAAGATGGTTTGGTGACTTCTTGCAAACCTGAAAGTATGCACACCCTGTGACCTGGAAACCCCATATGCAGGACTATTGCTACAGAAACGTGGACTTATAGGAACCGAGAGTATTGGAGGGGGGAATGTTTTTGAGCCCCAACTGGAAACAACCCAAATGTCCATCAATAGGATAATGGATAAACAAATTGTGGCGTCCCTTTTGATGGAGTACTATACAGCAGTGAAGATGAATCAGCGCCAGCTATATGTGACAATAACAGGTGAATCTTAAAGATATAATGTTAAACCAAAGAAGCTAGACATCACAGAATACGTACTGTAAGGTTCCATTTATACGAAACCCCAAAAGAGGCAATGAAGAGCCAGGTGGTCTAGGAGTGCACAGGAAGGCAGTAAAAGTATGAAGAAAAGCAAGCATGTTAATACCATAAAGTCAGGCTGGGGCTATTGCTGGGGCAGGGTGCGCGTGCGTGTGTTTCTGGGGAGCCGGAAACGTTCCCTTTCTAGCTCTGGACTTTTAGTTTCATGAGTGTTCGTTTCACAGCAATTTTTTAAACTGTACATTTATGCTTTAGGCATTTTTCTGTGTTTATTCAATTTCACAACTTAAAAAAGAGGAACGGGAAATAAACTAGTCACTCCGGAGGGGAGTGAATGCGGCGCCAAATACACCCGCCAGAAGCCCGATCGAGTGCCCAGGGCCTGGTCAGCCACCCGCTTCTGGGGGCTAGGATCTGCTGCCTCAGGAGTGTTTTCAAAGGTGGGCTGGATCTGTTAATCCACTTCTAGAGCTCTCTCATTAGTAACTTCGACAGAAGGACCCCCAACCATTCTCCCCGTTTTAAAAAAAATCGTCCTTTGCTCAATAGGCCAAATTTGTGCAGAGATTGACTCATTCCAACTGCAGACACCAATCGTCTTTCCATCTTTAAGTTTCTTCCTCCCTCCCTTCCTCCCTCCTTCCGCTTGCAAGATGCTGGGAGCGGCCGATTGCCTGCAACCGAGCTGGAACCCGTCGGACTCCAGGCTTCCTCCCAGGGGAGGAGGCATCCGTCGGCCGGCTCCCCCTGCCTCCCGGCCGGCCGGCTCTCCCCCGTCTCCTGACAAACTCCGCGGAGCCGGGGCCCTCGCGCCTCCGCGATTGGTCGCGGGCCATCATGTGTCGCCGCTCTGGGTGGGTCCTTCTCCCGTTCAACTCATCAATCGCTCGTCTTTCCAGCTCCGCCGGCCAGTGGCTCAGACCTCTGCGCCCGTTTCCCCCCTTCCTTCCTCTTCCCCCATCGCTCCTCACCAGTCTTATTTTAGCAAAACCTAGAGGAGAAGGAGGAGGTGGAGGCCCGGGGCGGGGGGTGGGGGCGCAGGCACTGCAGCATCCGGGAGCCGCTGCCGAGGGCCGAGCGAGCGGCGCAGACCTCTCTCCCCCTCTCGTCTCTTTATTTTTTTCCCCCTGTTGGGAATTTTCAGGATTTCATTGCTGCAATTTAACCCCAAGATGAGGCGCGGTTGAGCGAAACGCTGCGCACACACACACGCTCACACTCCTTCGTGAGCAGAAGAGGCAGCCTCTGGTGATTCAGGAAGAAAAAAAAAATCACCGGGACCCTGCGGCTTCGAGACTCCGCCGGGCCCTCCGGAGCGCCCCCTTCCCCCCCAGCGCCCCTTCATTCCTTTCCCCTTAATATTCTTTATTTTATTTTAATCTTTTTTGGGGCTACAGCTCTTTCAGCATTTTTAAGGTCTAGGAACTCAAGCAAAACAGAAAGGGGGATTTTTTTTTTTTAATTTTGGGGGCCGCCTTCCCCCCACCCCCCACGCAGAGACCTGGTTTTTATTTTTATTTTTTCTGATCTTTTTTTTTTTTTAACGGGCCGAGCGCACTGCTTTTTTTTTTTTTGCGAGATGCCAGCCTGACCCGACCTCGGAGGAATGCGAAGCTGCCACTGCATCCCGGGGGGGCGTCCTTTGCAGACGTTCGCGTCTTAAAGGGGGTGTGCGTTGGTTTTTTTTTTTTTTTTTGAAATTGCCTTTTTTTTTCCTCCTCCCCACCTCCCCCCCCCCCCCCCCGGAGTGGGTGGACTGGGGATTGCCTGGACTCCTTCCTCGGTTATTTTCTGCCTCGCCTCCCGCGCCCCTCCCCCTCCGCGGCCCCCGCGCCCCGCCCCCGCCCCCTCCTCCCGCCCCTCCTTCTCCGGGGTCAGCCGGGAAGATGTCCCGCGCTGCGCTCCCCGGCTGGGGCCGGGCGGCCGCCGTGTGAGCCCCCGAGCCAGGCGCCGAGCCGCCGCCGCCCGATGGGCTGGGCCGTGGAGCGTCTCCGCAGTCGCAGCCCCGGCCGCCGTCTTCGCAGCCCCGGCGGCATCGGCAGCAGCATCCTCCTCGGCGGCGGCGGCGGCGGCAGCATCTTCCGCATCGTTCGCCGCAGCTGCGTAACCCGGAGCCCTTTGCTCTTTGCAGAATGGCCCGCTTCGGAGACGAGATGCCGGCCCGCTACGGGGGAGGAGGCTCCGGGGCGGCCGCCGGGGTGGTCGTGGGCGCCGGCGGCGGGCGAGGAGCCGGGGGCAGCCGGCAGGGCGGACAGCCCGGGGCGCAAAGGATGTACAAGCAGTCGATGGCGCAGAGAGCGCGGACCATGGCCCTCTACAACCCCATCCCCGTCCGACAGAACTGCCTCACGGTCAACCGCTCCCTGTTCCTCTTCAGCGAGGACAACGTGGTGAGAAAATACGCCAAAAAGATCACCGAATGGCCATATCCTTTCCCGAAGCCCGGCGGCGGCGCCTCCCCTCCTCCCCCCGCCTCCCCTCTCCCGGCTGCCAGAGGCCGGGCCGGCGGGAGGCAGGCGGGGGTCTCCCAGGGCCGGCGGAGGCTGGAGGAGTGTGGGGAGGCTGGGGCGGGGGGCGGCCGGGCACTGGAGGCCACCCCAAGGACCGGCTCCGGGGCGAGGGCTGCGCCCCGGGCTCGCCCAGGGGCCTCGCGGGGGCTCCGGAGCCCGCGCCCTATGGGTCAGCCTTCTCCGGGCTGAGCTGGGCCTGGGCGGGGGCCTGGGGCTTCTGGCCAGGGCAGGGGGCCGTGGGGGCTTGGCTGCCCCTTAGCGGAATCCAGGGGCACCTCCAAAGCCAGAGCGGTCCCCAACCACCGGCCCCTTGGCCCCTGCCTTCCCCAGCTGGGGGATCCTGCTCAGGGCAGGGCGCTCAGGGTCCCCAGGGCAAGAGCCGCTGGGAGAACATGTGGCCTTCACATGGAGGGCCGGCCCGGCCCGACGTGGTGTCCCAGGGTGGGCTGCTGGCCGCTGGGTTTGGAGCGCTTCTCCCCATGTCTGCGGGTCCCCTTTCCTTCACACCGATCAAGGGCCTCACCACCTTTTGGGGTGTAGAGAGCACCCCGTTTGCCCCATCTGGGGCCCTGACCTGGACGACTCGGGATGGGCTCTTTCGGTAAGAAAGAGGGAGAGTGAAAATGAAGGGCTGGGTCCTCCCGCCGGCCGTGCCCGGCCTCATTCCACACTGGAGCCACCGGGAGAGTCAGCATCCATGTGGACGTCTCGGGCAGGTAAACGCCTTGTTAATTTTTTTTTTTTTAAATCAAAGATCCAGAGGAAGAAAGGTGAAGACACAGTTTCCTCTGCTGAGATGCTGTCACCATGCGGATCCCCTTGTGTTTCTTTAAATCCGTGCCTGCTTGAAATAAACCTTCAGGAGGGTTTAACATCTGTTGAGATGTAGGCAGGCAAGGATGGGTAATTAGTCGGGCTTTCTAGCAGTTATCTAAGCATGACCCAGATTCCAAGTGGGGGGACGCACCCTGCTCCCCAGCCTGGCTGGCCACCATGCCATGGCCGAGCGTGGGGCTCGTCAGCCCTGTTCCAACCAGCTGCCTTCGGTGTGAAAGTGCCCGGGGCTGGGTGGGCCTCTGGGCTCGGCGATGAGCCCCCATCCCCTTCGTGTGTGTGGTTTCGACTGTTCTGCACTCAGCAGGGCTGAGCCCCGGGTGGTTCTGGGCTGCTCATCTGAGGACTACGGTGGCCGGTGGGCTCACTGTTATGGGGCTCGGAATTGAGCTTTGGGCTTCTGGATGCTCTGAGGTTTTGGAGCATGTGAACAGCCTGCTTTGAGGGGGGTGAGAATGAAGAGGTTCAGCTGGCCCCTTTCTGGAGGGGCGGACCCCCAGCCACGGTGTCGTCCGGATTGGCACCCAAGGCCAGGTCTTTGCCTCCTGAGTTCCAGCCTCCTGAAGGCCCATTGAGAGGCTCAGGGGTCTTGTGGTTGCTCTGCCTCCCACCCCCCTAGCCCCCCGGGGAGTGGTGGGGTGTGGAGGGTGGCACGGTGTGCACTGTCACCTAACTCCAGGGGGGTGTGGGAGATTCACTGGGCTGCCAGGTTTCTCTGCTGAAAGTGACTTTAGACCGTGCGGGGCCTGGGCCTGGAGTCTGCTGAGAGGAAGGCCGGGGCGGTGGGGGGGGGGGGGGCCTCCTGTGTCCTCAGTTCACCCCAGGCCGGCCTGAATCCCGCAGCCCAGAGGATTGCTGGGGGCGGGTGGGGGGTGCCAGCGGCCCTGGCAGGGAGATGCAGGTGAATTGGGAGCATTCGCTGGCCCTGTGGGTTTTCTTTGGCTCTCTTGCTGTCAGTAGCTTGGTGATGAGTTTGTGCCTTCTGCTCTCTGCAGACGGGTTTTTTTCTCTCTTTGGCCCGAGGCGGCAAACGCATTATCCAACCCCGCTCTGGAAGGCAGAGCTCTCATCCCGAGTCTGTCAGCAGCCAGGTTACCCAGGGCTGAGCTTTCTCGGGGGGGGGGGGGGGGGGGGGGGGGGGGCCGTGAGAGGGAGGGGACGGAGAGCTGGGGCTGGATAAGGGGACGCGGGCCAGCGAGAGGAGATGCATGTGTAGACACGCCGAGGAGTCAGGGTACCAGGGCGGAACCTTGACTTCTGTGTCCAGATACTTCTGCCGTGGAAAAAACTGTGTTTAAGTACTTATTCTGAACTTTTAGAATAAAGTCTGGTATAAGTAGAAGAAGATGCACAAGTCGGGTTCAGCTTGACGAGTGCTCACAAAGTGCGCACAGCCGTGCACTCAGGCCAAGGGCGGGAATGTGACCAGCCCCCCAGAACCCCCCATGTTTCCTCCCCCGTGAGGGTAACCGCCGCCCTGACCTCTCACCTCACGGGTTCACCTGCCTCCTTGGGGAACCTCCCCTGGGACTCGCAGGCTGTGTTCCTTCGGGTCTGGCTTTTTTGCCCACTACGTCTGAGGACTCACCCCATGGCTCCTCGTCGTTGGCGTGTGGCGTTTTGTTTGTGACCCTGCCGCTGTGGACTCATCCGTCCTGCGGCTGGGAGCCATTTGGGTAGTTTCCAGGTCCTGCCATGAGGAACGTTCTTGTGCGTGTCTTTGGTTGAACTTTTTCTGTGTTTCTCTTGGGTCTGCCCTGGGAGCGGAGTCGCCCTGCCCTTCTCTGGTGTGTGTTAGCAGGAGCTGCGTTTGCAAACGGCCTTTACTGAGGGTCGCTGCTGAGCAGGGGTGGCAGCTCCCTCCCGTCCCGTGGGGAGGAGTGAGTGCACGCTCCGTGGCTTGGCCGTGTGCTCGCAGGGTCTAAGAGTGTCCCTCGTGATGCAGGTCTCAGCGTGGTGCACGTGCAGGCGCATACTCAGCCGCTGTGACTCCTGACCCTTTTGCACGCCTCCCCGCCCCCCCACCTTGCAGCAACACAAGCTGGAAACCAGCAATGAGAACTAAGGATTCTCATTCATTTTGTTTCTCTCTTCCTAAGTAAGAAAGCCCAAATGGCGGTCTCTGATGTTTGGATTTACGGAGCTGGCTGTTCCTCTCGGACGCGCCCGGCAGCAGGCCGGCCCGGCCACACGCCCGGCTGTCGTGTCTCTGTTGATTGGAAGTCTGATTTGAACATGGCCGTGACGGGCTCTGATGTTGGCTTCCAAGGAGCCGAAATCTGTCAGCTCAATAAGGTGCATCTGTCAGCCTTCCCAGGGCCCCCACTCAGTGCCACTCGCTGCTTCTGAGGTGCTACCAGGCACCAATGTGAATGTCATCTTCCCCAGCCCTGCTGATGTCAGCACATCTCCCGCCGAGTGCGGGCAGGGACTCGGGCCGCTGCGAGCGCCTCGGACCCGGGTCTGCGCGCGCTCCTGAACCGCAGGCAGGATTGTGGGAATCTCAACCAGAAGCCCAGACCCCCTGACATCAGGGACTCGAGGACACGGCCCATCGGCATTCCCTTGGTTTTCTTTCTTTAACGAGAGGGCTCTTTAAAGAGGAATGTTCCACACCAGAAACAGAGGGAGCCCTGGAGAGGCTGGAGCACGTTGTCAGACCCTTGGCCTGTCCTGAAAAGTAGAATGTGCTAGCAGACACTACTGTAGAAGGCAGGACGGCGTGACCTGTGTGATCCTTCCCCTCGATCAGTGTGGCTGGTATTTCCAGAAGAGCAAAATTCTGGGAAATAAATATCAGCATGGCTTTTTCCATGGGGCTTTTTTATAATCCCCCAAATCCAAAACACTGTGAAAAGCAAAAGATCAGCTCACGGGGGGTAAAACCTGCCTTGAACTGACCCAAGGTTACGGTCTGACTGTGCAGTCTTAATTTGTCCCCCTGGTGTGTGTTTGGTGCATCTGCTGCAGGAATGTTGGCTAACGCTTGACTGTGGGGTGCTGCCCGCCCCACCGGGAGCCTTCTGTGTACATCGCAGTGCTTTTCAAACTTCCATGAGCGTGAGGTCTGCCTTGCGGAAAGAATGATTCTGGTCCAGCGGGTTTCGGGTGGGACCTGGGATTCCGTTTCCAATAAGCTTCTCGGGGCGGCCCGCGGTGCCCGGGCCTTGGCTACACTTCCGGGATCCTGATCCCATTATAGGTGCATCCTGTTAGCTTTTTTCCTTTTTCTCAATAATCCGATTTATTGAGGTTTACTTTGCTTCTGGCAAATTTCACTCTTTTTAGCCTACAGTTGTATGAGTTTTGACAAATGCGTGCAGTCACGTAGCCACCACCAAAATCAAGCTGTGGAGCAGTTCCCCGTCTAAAATATCCCCTGGTTCTCTGTGGGGTCGGCATCTAGTGCCCAAAGCCTTGGCAGCCGCTGGTCTGTTCTCCATCCTTCGAGCTTTGCGTTTCCCAGAAAGTGCTGTCCGCAGGATCGCTCCGTATGCGGCCTTCGGTGCCAACTCCTTTCACGCAGCCTCTGAGCCCCACTCATGTCGCCCGCCATATCCGTGGCTTCTCCGTTCTTAGTGCCCAGTCGTGTTCCATGGGGTGGATGGATGAGAGCAGGGCTGCCGGGCTGCGTGGGAGGCGGCCACCTCACTTCACGAGAGCCCACCAAACTGCCCTCCAAAGTGGCTGCCCGTTTAGTGTCCCATCCCGGTCGTCCCTCTAAAGGCACCACGTCTGAGCTCCGAGGTGCGTCTGGCCCCGAGAGTGGAGGATAAAGGACGGTGGATGCCGCGAAACTGGTGGAAGTGACATCGCTCAGTGCAGTCGGAGAAGCGGGAAGGAGAGGGGTTGTCGTCCTCGCCGTGCGCCTGCGCTCGTTTGACAGCGAGCAAGAGAGGGGCTCGCCTGTGTGGGAGAGGCGGGTCTCTGGTGTGGGGCACTGTGTTTGCCCGGTGCGTGAAAAAGGGCCTCGCTTCACCCGTTTGCTCTCGTGCCCACGTTTCAGGTTTCCCGTGGGTTTTAGGTGTGAGGTGCGCGCGTGCGCATGAGGTTATCAGACCCAAGAAGGTCTCAGGAATGTTAGTGCTTGAGAAGTCGGGGAGCAGTGGCCCCTGGAGAGTGAAGTCTGCCTTCCATGGCTTAGGGGGGAGTCTGTGGGCGCTCTGGGCTTGTAACCCCATTGCCCCCCCCAGCACCGAGCACACATATGCCTTCCCCCAGTAATGGAAGGAACCGCCAGGAAGTGGACTCGATGCAGAGATGGCCAGGGCCCCAAAGCCCCACAGCTGGGCCCCTTCTGAGGATGCAAAGTCAGCTCGTGCGGGGGACCCGCATGGTGCCGTGGAAGATGCAGAGACGAGAGGGAGCCGTTCTGGACTTGGGGCCCGCCGGGCCCCCTGAGACTCAGACCCTCAGTTTCCTCTTGTGCGTGACGAGGACGTTGCCTCTGTAGCATCTCTCTTGGGGGACTTGTGTTGTGGGGAGGTTAAATGGGGCCACTCGTGCTAAACGCTCAGCACAGTGTCCAGTGTGGAGAAAGCCCACAAATCCACGAGTCGTTAATGCTGGAGGGTACTTTTTCCCCGGTGATCATTTTCGGAAGCTTGGGCTAGAATTGAGGCCCTCCGGGCAGGTGTGTGTGCTCGGGGCCCCTCGGCCCCGCAGCTTGGGCGTGTTGATCTGAGGTTGGCTCTCGGCAAACAGCCCTCGGAGAGTTTGCAGTCTCCGTCCTCTCCGGAAGCTTTAGGGGGAGAAAATTCATGCCCACTTGACCCATTTTTCTATTCCCTTCGGCCTGAGATAAAATTAATTGTCTTTCTCTCCCTTGATCCCTCCCTCGTGGGTGACAAGGTGAGGGAGTTTCAAAGTGTGTAATTAGCTTCTCTTCCTCCCCTCCCACCCGCCCATCTCCTTCTTCTGAGCCAGTCGAGAGTCCAGCCCCGGATGGAGGCCGCAGGCCCAGGGCGGCTGGTGTGCTACCCCAGGCGACCCCTGGGAGTTTAATGGCAAAACCCTGCTAGCTTTGGGGTCAGAATGTGTTCCCCACGTCCCCCTTGACTCCTGTCTTTCTCCTTCCCCACCGCCCCTTACTTCCTGGGACAACAGAGAAGGAGGGAACATTCCAGGAGAGGAAACCAGGTGGGTGGGCTCAGCTACTTGGGCTTCAGAACCCACGAGGCTTCAGTCCTTGTTGGGGCAAGGTGACCAGCTGTCCCAGTTTGCCTGGGACTGTCCTGGTTTTAGCGTCTTGGGAAACCCAGTAGTGCCGGGCAAACCAGGACGTCGGTCACCCTGCTGGTGAGTTTTTAACACCCAAGAGAGGAGAGAGGAGGGGAGCGGAGACGGCGCCGAGGCCCAGGAAAGGAGAAGATCGGAAGCTTTTTTCCTCTGAAAAGCCAGGACGTTTTATCCGAATGAACTGTGCTTTTGGAAGCCGCCTGTCTACGGCAGATAATGTGAGAAAGATCCCGGCTCGGAGCTGAGACGCCTGCCTTAAGTCCGGATCAACTTTTGTCGTCTCTCTTGGGTTCGAAATGTCTTCACCTCCTGTTCACACTGGGAACTGAATTCCCTGGAATTCGGAATCAGCAGCCCCTCCCCCGAATAACCCCACCCCAGAGGCAGGGCCCCCCACCCCCCGGAGCGGCTCCCGCGTCGTCGCCCACCTGCCAGGAAGTAGCGTTCGCACTGTTAAGTTCCGTTCTCCTTTTAGGTCTGTGTGTAAAATACACATATAATTTTAAACCAGTTTTTAAAGTATTTTTATACAAGCAGCGTTTGCAGGAGGGCTGAATCTGTTCTCAAGAATAAATCGACGGTTTTGTCGTAGACGAGACATGGGTGCCAACCTAGAACTCACTCCGTGTTTGCGTGTATATGGGGGGGGGCAGGGCACACAGTTTCTGACCTTCCAGAATCTGTCGTATACTCTTATGTTGTCGATTTTTCTCATTTTCTTTATTGAGAAGAATGGGCGCGGCAGCCTATGCTGACCCTCCCTCGCTTCTGTGAAATGTTTGTGACATGTCGTGGAGCCCTTGTAGGAGTCCGTGTCTGAGCCGTAGCACCAAGTGGAGGCCGAAAGAGGAAGAGGCGGGGAGGAGGGGAGGAGTTAGGGTGGAGGCGAGGCACCCAGGGCCCGGGGGTGGGCAAGCCTGGCCGCAGTCTGAGCTGCAGCCACCAGGAGCCGATCCCCAGTCTCCTCTGCTGTGACATGGGCGCAGTGGCCCTACACACACGAGATTGTGGGAGGATGGAAAGGTGCTTTGCGCAGAAGGCGTGTGGCAGGGATGGCCACTCTGGGAACAGCATCAGGATGGACAGACTTCCGATTCTGGGACGGCGACGGCTGGGTTCACTGTGGGCACCACTCGGTCCTGTGCTTGGCTCCTGCGGGGGCTGAATACATCATTGTGGGTGTTTCCCTGCCCCTCGGGTGAACAGACTGTTGCTTTAATCCTCTTCCGGGTTCACAGCACACTCTCAATATTGTCGCTCCTCTCGCTCGCTTATTTTCCCTATTTATTCTAGCAGCAGGTGGAAACGCTGCTGGACCAGCTACAAGCCGAGAACCGGTGTGGTGGTCCTCCCATGGTGGTCCTGGCCCCACAGGGTCAGCCTCCCCTGCGCCAGGACCGATGTTCTCACACTTGGGCGCCCATCAGCATCCCCTGCAGGGCTGTTTAAACCCGGTGGCCAGGCCTGGCCCCCAGAGCTTCTGATTCGGGGGGGTTGGGGTGGAGCCTGAGAATTTGCGTTTCCAGCGAGTTCCCAGATGGTGCTGATGCCACTGGTGAGGGAGTGAAGTGTGAGACGCCCCGAACCAGAATGCAATGGATATTTACTTCTTCTGCCCCGATTCTCTGACCGCAGCACCCGCCCTCTCTTGGACTGTGTGCGTCTCGTTCCTTTTCCTTCTTTCTCTCATCTTGTTTCGTCCCATGTTTGGATACTCCTTGACAACGTGAATGCCACCTTCCTGGTTTCTGAGCTGTTCAGGCTCTGGAACTCCTGTTCGCTTTTTCCCTTGTCTTTCTAAGATTCATCTCTCTTGTTGAGTGTAGCTGTAGGTCATTTATTTTTTCCCACATAATACTGTATTCTGTGATGATACAACAATTTATCCATTTTTCCTGGGTGATGGACATTTGGGATGTTTCCAGTTTTTTCTTTCCTTTTTTTTTTTTCCCCCTATGACGAATGATGCTGCTGGACTGAATCAGTCATTTTTGAATGAATGAATTCAAGGTGTTAATTTTAGTCTGTGTGTTTGGGAACGGAGCTTCAGCTAGAATCAGCTGAGATTCATCAGCATTTCTGGAACGTCAGCCCTCTGACAGGCGCTGGCTGAGCCATTTCACAGGCTGCCCATCGTCCTCTCCAAGGGCCCGCCAGCCAGGCGGCCCCCGTTCCCGCGTGTCTCCTGAAAGTCAGCCTGTGGCTTAGACGCTGGCGGTTGGTACCGTAGTGGAGAAGCAGCACAACTGAGCCGAGTGCGTGACTCTGGACCCAGGGGACTGGGCTTTGGGACCTTGGGCGAGTCACTTAAGTGTTCTGTGCCTCGGTTTCCCAGTCTGTCCAGTGAGCCCCTATCTTGGAGGATTAAATGAGTTAATACAAGCGATGCTTCGAGAATACTGTCTGGAGCTTAGTAAGCACTGTGTGCTTATAGCTGAACCGATGGGCAGACCGATGGGAGAAAGGAAACAAGGATGGACTTTGGAGTGGCCTTGTCTTGGGCTTCTCTGACCCAATGCTTGGCATAGTGTGTGGCGCACAGTAGGTGCTACACAGTGTTAGCGATGACTATTATGCCTTTTCCTGCCAAGGTTCTCCACTCCCTTGATCTCTGTCATTCTTTGGCATCTGTCTCGTTAACCCTGGATGATCAGCTCAACTACGGTGCCTCCAGTGTGTAAGCCAAGGGGGGCACAATCACGGGGTCGTGTGCACTGTCGACACTAGAATTCTGTGATTCCAAGGGCGATGCAGAATTTCCCTGTCTCCCAGTCATTCTTGTCCACGGTCTAATCAACTCCTCTCATTGCCTTCCTTGCTCTCCTGTTGCCAGACTCTCTGATCTCCCCATGGCCCCCCCTCCTCTGACCCTGCCCCCCAGCCTTGCTCTAAGAGCACCAGCTTTGAAGACATCAGACACTTCAGACCAGTGGGACTAGGCCAGCCTCTGTGTGGTGTTACGAGGACTGGGAGCGTTTGGGTGTTGCACAAATTGGAATAGTCAGCGATGCTTATGGACTCGAATTATCTTTGGAAGAGTTGTTAGAATGCAAACTTTTGACAGTTTGGCCTGTTTCTAATGACAGTGCAGTCTTAAGTCATGGACTGTGGATGGATGTTTGCGGTTTAGCGGGGAGAGGCGTCTCCTGCAGCTAGTGTGGGATGAGTGGATGGATGGATGGACAGATAAGAGAAGAAAAGATGGATGATGTTGGATGGATGGGTGACTGGATGGGTAGGTGGGTGGGTGATAGGTGGGCGGACAAGTAGATTGGTGGGTGACTGGATGAATGGTGGGCAGATGGGTGGATGAATGGATGGATAATGAAAGAAAGAAAGGACGGATGGAGGAACATAAGGGTGGATAAGCATGGGTAGATGATGGGCTGATTGAAGAGTAAAGAGGTGGATGAGTGGATGGATGGGTGGATGGGTGGATGGGTGGATGAGTGGATGGATGGGTGGGTGGGTGGATGGGTGAGTGGATGTTAGATATAAGGGTGTGTTACATATAAGGATGGGTGTCCATGTCTGGGTGTCTTTGGTATTTATTTGGTGTTCTTATTGGCTTGGGAATCACCAAGCCCCTCCTCTTACCATCCTCTTTGTGTCTTTCCGGGTGTCAAGTAAATCTTGCATGCTTTTTTGAAAATCAATAAGTTTGTCTGCTTGTGTTGTCTTCTCTAATTAGCCAGCTCCTTGAGTGTGGACAGTGGTTTACCTTCTTCACATCCCCTACCCTTCCTACACTATATACACAATGAAGACTTAAAATTCTGGCAACACCTGGTTTTGGTTATTTCAGCCCTGAGGCTGAGAGCGACACTCTGTGGCTTGTGCTCCGTTGGTGAAGAGGGGTGGGCCAGTGGAACCTCTCTCTTCTGAGTAGATTGGTAATGGTAACTGAGTTGGTTACTAAGTAAATGTCCCAGATGCTTACCCACGGGCCAGAGATTACACATTACAGATGTACCAGGGTCATCCAAGGCCACATGATCTAGTCCCCGTTTTGCCTTTGACCCCATCTCTTCCATTCCCTGCCCTTTCCACCCCGTCTCAGCCGCATGGGCCCTTTTTGCGCACACCCAGCTCATTTGCATCTGAGAGCATTTATGCGGCTCTCCCCTCTGCCTGCGTCATTGTCCCCCTAGGTCTCCCCTTGGCTGACTCCTTCTCTTCATTTAGGTCTCGGCCCAAAAGTAGCCACCTCCCAGAGGCCTATTCTCTTCGTTTATTGAGCACTGAAATTACAAAGAATGTAAAAATATAGGTATACTCTCCCATCCAGAGTGAATCTCTGGAGACGTTATAATGCATTTCATTCCATACTTTTTCATGGATTGAAGCTTTTTTGAACTCATTTCCGTGCCACTAGATATCCCTGGAAAATTTCAGAGCCACCATGGATGGTTGCACAGATTGAACACTGCACAGGCATCATGGGCGTCATCGAGCTGTACACTTATTTCAGTTTCCCAGCTGATGGAAGCTTAAGTATCTTGTTCTAGCAAAATGAAGATATTATGACAACTTCTTGACAGATGGACCTAACAACTTGAACAAAGGGGCGTCGTATTTAGATTCACACAGTGGTGCCGTATGGGTTGGCAGCAGCCCAGGAGAACACTGTGATTAATATCTGATGATATGTACTGGATGGGCGTATCCTACTTTGTCCCGTTGTTCGTTTTGCTTATAAACAACAGCGCAGCGAACATCTCTGTGCGTACGTCTCTGTCCGAGGTTCTGATTATTTTCAGAATAAATTCTGGTCTGGCTGTGACGCTCAAGTCTTGAAACTGTTGCCACCACTTTCCTTGAATCTGTAAAAGCGATTTTGGATGAGGCGACTCAAAATTCAGGAAGCTGATGAGGAGCAGGGAAAGGGCCGTCCACCTGGTTGGTCTGGAATTTCTCCGGGCTGCACATGAAGCCAAGGGACTTTCGGGAATGTCTGGAGACGTTTTTGGTTGTCACGAATGCGGAGGGTGGGGGGCTACTGGCACGTCACAGATAGAAACAGGGATGCTGATGAGCATCCTGAAATGCATAGGACAACTCCCCACCCCCCCCACCACCAGTAGGAAGCGTCCAGCCCAAGACGGCGGTATTGCCGAGGTCGCGAAATCCTGATGTAAGCGGTGTCATGGGTTTTTTGGAGATAAGTGGGTGGATTTAGGGTTTGGGGGTGACTTAAGTTTAATTTACAGTTTCTCTTGCTAGCTGGGTGTCTAAGCCAGCTTTCTGTGAACTTTAGATCCCACACGACCAGCAACAGGCTTGCTGCCGACAGATTCGTTGATGTAAATATAGACAAGTACAGAGAAGGAAGTCTCAGCCCGAGCTGGAAGCTGTTGGAGTGGAAGCTGCTGCGGCCTCCCCTCCTCCCTGCCTCTCCTTCTGTTGCCCAGTTTTCAAATCGTGTCGCACTTTCTTTGGGCTCCCGGCGTGTGAGTGCTGCTGGTGTAGTCCGTGGTTCTCTATTCGCTTTCCCCCACACCCAGCGTTGGCCTGGGGTGTGCACGGGAGACACACCCCTGGGGCAGATTAGCTCAGAGATGAGGGGGGAGGAGGAGCACATTCGCTCATTCATGACAAGCTGCCTCATGCATAAATGTCCCTGGGCACCTACTGTGCGCCAGGCAGGTGGGGCGAGAGGAGGGCAGGAAAGTGACCGGGTAGGACATGCAGGACGTCGTGGACCAGGGTGAAGACTTCAGCTCCAAAGGAAGTGGCATCTTCGTCCCCGTTTTCCCACCTGGCACGTCTATGCACGTTGTCTCCATAACGAAAACAGGATAATTTTGCACACGTTTTGAGACCTGCTGTGTTTCCGCTGTGACCGGCCGCCCTGCAGTGAGCCCCGCCCCTGACGATGCCTTTGCAAAGTCTGTGACTCGGGACAGAGTCCTGGAAGCGGCATAGCTGGGTTACGCACCCGGCCTTTGGGCCAGGTTGCAAGGAGCACTGAGGCTGTGCCCTTTGAACTTTCCCTGACCGTGTGGCCCACCTGGGTTGCCTTCGATTTCACGTCTTCGCCAATCTCACGAGTGGAGAGAGGAGCCCTGCTGTGGCCAGTTTGTGTTTGTTCAGCTCCCAGAGGCGCAGAGCATCTTCTGGATCCGTATTTCCTTCGAGACATCCCTGGTTACACCCTCTGCTCCGTTTGTCCTGGGACGTTCTTCACAGACGTCTTGGGGCTTGGGCCAGGTTCTGTGGACACTGAGGGTCCCAGCTCCGTGCTGGCTGTGAGGTGGTCCAGCCTAGAGGCGAAGGGCGGCAGGGAGGCAGGACCGGGCTTCCTGGGTTCTAGTCCCAGCACTGCTTCTTTCCAACCACGTCATCCTGGGCAAGTCCCTTACTCTCTGGGCCTCAGTTTCTGCATCTGTAAAATGGGTGTAACGCGAGTGCCGCCTCCCGGGCTCGCTGCAGGGCTCAAGCAGCACCGAGAACAGAGGCCGGCATGCGGCGGGTGCTGTGGGCATGGGCGGCTTCAGACTCCCAGCCCCTCGGTGCGATAGGATGTGTGCGTTTCTGTGCACCTCCGTCGGGGCTGGAAACCCCTCTGTTTCAGGGCACGGTGGCCGCCTGTGATGTAGACGGAGCCCTCCTCACGCTGACCAGACAGGATGTCCCACTCCCCCCAGACCTGAGGGAGAGCAGCTGGCTGCTGGCCCCGTCCTCAGTGGGCCCTGTGCTTGCTTGGGTCTGGGGCTCCCCCACAGCTCCGGTAAAGAAGAGACACCACATCCCGGGAGGACGTGGAAGCCAGCCGTCTCCTCGAGAATCCTTGGTGCTTCCTCTTGGGGCCCAGGCTATGTGAGACCCACTGTGGCTGACTTCCTCTTTGTACCAACGCTGAAAGCTTGGTGGGTTCATTTGTGTCCCCATTTTACAGATGGGCACGCCGAGGCTCAGAGAGAGAAGTCGCTTGCCGAGGTCACACATCCAGCAAGTGGGGAACCTTGTGGGACAGGGAACGGCACGGCCGGGACGAACGCCCCGAGGGGCCGGTGCTCAGGGTGTCTGGGAAGCGTTGGTGCCCCAGAGAGGTGGGCACACCATGGGCAGAGATGGTGCCAGGGAGCAGTTAGGGACAGAGTGAGGTCAGCCGGGACCAGGCTCCTCGCGGACCCTCAGTTTCTCCATCTGTGCGATGGGCAGATGCTGCTTTCCTCCCAGGGGTGTCGTAAGGATGGAACTGATGGCGAGCGTCCAACACCGTGCTCAGTGCCGGGAGGCTGAGGAGCGGGGTGCGAGGCCGGAGGCCTGTTTCGAGGATGGGTGTATGTAGGGCGAGGTGTTGAGGGGGAGACCGAGGTGGGGCTGGTGCAGGCGAGCGGCCCCGAGCAGGTGCCCAGCGCTGGGGGAGGAAGGACCGGGAGGAACCGAGGAGTCTCTGATTTCTTCCCTGCCCCTCAAGATGTCTTCTCGTCCTTTGTCCCAGTTCTTCGGTCACTTAAAGACGCAGACAAAGGGACTGAGCTCCGGGTTATTTTTAAGGCTCTAGGTGTTTATTAAAGTTCTAGGAGTCACCTTTTTCTGACCCGTTGGGCGTCTCGTTTCTTTCTTTCCTCAGAGGTCGTTGAGACCTGCGCTGCCCCGTCGGGTAGCCGCCGGCCACGCGTGGCTGTTTCAACTTAAAAGTTAATTAAAATGAAATAAAATGACAAAGTCAGTCCGTCAGTGGCACCCGTCACATTTCAGGTGTTCACTTGCCACTTGGAACTAGCGGCCGCTGTTCCGGATGGTGCAGGTCTGGAACGTTCCATCCTCGTGGGAACTTCTGCAGGACGTGCTGACGCAGAGCCTCCCGCGGCGGCAGCAGCAGCGTCTCCTGGGAACCTGTCGGAGACGTGGGCTCTCCCCCAACCCCGGGCCTGCTCAGTCCCAAGATGCGTCTCAGGATCCCCTGCGCGATGTTTGGCGGCGCTTGGAATCACACGAAAGTTTTAAAAATGCTGCTGCCCCAGAGCCCCAGCCCCACAGACACGGGTGAGATCAGTGCCGGGCTGCCCCTGGGCGTAGAGGGAGCTGTGAAAGCTTCCCGGGTGATTCTGAAGTTCAGCCGGGATTGGCAGGGAGCCCCCTGGGTGGTTAAGAACACTTGGAAGGCAGGTGGACTGGAGTCGGAGCTGTGTGACTTAGGGCAAGCCGCTTACCCTCTCTGAGCTGCAAGTTCCCTCCCTGTACGGGGACTTGAGGCGCCTCCCTGGAGGGCTGAGGTGGTCACAGTGCTGGCCAGGGGCCTGGGACGCGGGTAGTAGGCAGTCGCTGCATAAATGAGTGTTAATTTTTAAAAATGAGGCCAGCAGCCTCAGAGCTTGATAGTTGGCGTGGAAGAAACTAAACTGTTCTTTTTTAAAATGGGTTTGGGGTTTTCGACTTTTTAAATTGAGGTAAAAGTCACATAAGATTAACCATTTTAAAGTGGCATTTAGCACATTCACAATGTCGTGCGGCCATCGATTCCGTCTCGTTCCAGGACATCTTCACCCTCTGGAAGGGCCCCCCCCGGCCCCCCGCAGCCGCTGGTCCACCTTCCGTCTCTGTGGATTTGCCTGTTCTGGTTTGGGGGTTTGAAGTCCCCTCCCCGTGGCTGGCGACCCCCTGGCATCCACATGAGGCTCAGCAGGCCCGGCCCCGTCACGGGGCTCCGTGTGCGCCCCCGGCTCCCGGCTGCGCAGGGCCCAGCAGCAGCCCGTGTTTGCTCTCCCAGGGCCGCGCGGATGAGGCCTTCATCTCCGCGGGGTTTCTCCCGGTTAAATATTTAATAAAGAAGACCTACAAGTACTGGTGCCGGGAGCATTTGATAAGGAAATTAATGAGAGCGAGGGAGGCACCGGGGCCCAGCGGTCCCTGCCGAGCCTGGCGGTGGCGCCCTGGGGACCCGACCTGGGCAGGCATCTGGGCGCTGGCGTGTGTTGATCTCGGGGCTACGCCGGCCGTCCCGGGTCCCCCGCTGTGGCCTCCCTCTTTCTCTAGCACTGTGTCTGGTGCAGGGCAGCCACTTGGTGAATGTACGTTAAAAGGTGAGGAATTGTGTGTGTGTGTGTGTAGGGGAGATGGAGGAGAGAAAGGAGGGAGAGAGATGAGAGAGAAAGAAAAATGAAAGCAGAGAGGGGCCGGCCTGGTGGCGCAGTGGTTAAGTGCGTACGTTCTGCTTCTCGGTGGCCTGGGGTTCGTCAGTTCGGATCCTGGGTGCGGACATGGCACTGCGTGGCAGGCCATGCTGTGGTAGGCATTCCACATATAAAGTGGAGGAAGGTGGGTATGGATGTTAGCTCAGGGCCAGTCTTCCTCAGCAAAAAAAAAGAGGAGGACTGGCAGTAGTTAGCTCAGGGCTAATCTTCCTCAAAAAAAAAAAAAAAAAAGAAAGAACAGAGAGATGGAAAAGGAAGGGAAAAGAGCTGGAAGGAGGGCAAGACTGTCAGGCCTGGGGGAGAAAGGGACAGAAGAAGAGGGAGGAGGTGAGACAGAGGAGGAGGGAGGAGGTGAGACAGAGGAGGAGGGCACCTATAGAGGAAGAAAAAGGGAAACGAGGAAGGGAGTGCCCTGCGCCTCTCATGTCGTTTCCCCTCTGTTAGTCCTGACGACCTTTTTCTCTGTCTCCCCATTTCCCCCCGTTTCTCATTTCCTGACTCTCGCCTTCTTGCCAGCTCCGCATCCCTTTTCGTTTCCTGTGACTCTGTTAGCATTTAATTTTCTGTCTGGGTTTTCACCCCTTTTCTCTTTCTCTCCATAAACCGTCCCTTGGCGTTGTCTTTAGCTGCTTGTGTCTGTGAGAGAGAGAAGGTAGGGGACCATAGGACGCAGCTGGACGTTGTAAAGACCACCCCCCCACCGGGTGCCCCCTGCCCTCGGGAGGCGCAGCTGTGGAGGATGTTACGGGAATCGCCAGCTCGCTCTTTCTTTGCGGTTTTGCCCCCTGGACACGCGTCCCTGAGTGGGACGGTCACGTTTCGTGGTTTTGAACTTTATGTAAACAAAGTTGCGGGACGTGACCTGTTTTGTTTTTCGCATCGTTGGCTCAGGTACATTCGTAAGATCTGACGACGAACGCTGTTCTTTCGGCCGCCGAGAGGGAGCGATGTTGCTGGTTGTGTCCGGGTTTTGCTGAGCGTGTAGGAGCCCCTCGAGGGGGGTGGGTCTCCATGTGGCCCGGATTAGTGCGTCTTCGGTTCGACCAAATGCTGCTGGTCGTTTTACAAAGTGTTTCGCTGATTTGCATGCCTGCTGGCTGCGGCCAAGCGCTCAGGCTGCTCCACACGCGCACGCACTCGAGGTCGTTGACGCGTGAGGTCATGTCTCACGGGGAGTTCACGTTGCGCTACGCGATTACAAATGGGTGAACATTTTTAATCTATTTACTGGCGATTCAAGTTTCTTCTTTGCTGAGGAGCCTCGTCACGTCCTGTCCTCATTTTCAGTTGTTTTTCGTATCGATCTGCAGGGTACTCTTGCGTGTTCTGGAACCTTCCTTCGTCGTGGGCTGCTGGGCAGTATCTTCCCTTTGTTCGCCTCTTGATTCTTTTTTGTGACTTCTTTCGATCGATAGTGGTGCTGAATTTTAATGAGGTTGAATTTAGAAATATTTTCCTTCACAATTTGGGGGGCTTGTGTCTTATTTAAGAAAACCGTTTCTGCCCTGAGGTCACAGAGATATTCTGGACTATTTCTAAAAAATTTTACAGTTTTGCCCACTCTGTGTCTTTAATCGGCTTGGAAATTATTTTTGTGTCTGGTGTGAGGTAGGGGTTCGAGTTCCTTTTTATTGCATACGTGTTGTCTGCACACTGTTTA
This sequence comes from Equus asinus, assembly GCF_041296235.1. Lineage (NCBI taxonomy): Eukaryota > Metazoa > Chordata > Mammalia > Perissodactyla > Equidae > Equus > Equus asinus. The sequence continues at coordinate 26,784,059 of NC_091809.1, read as the reverse complement.
TTGAAACTCCCTTCTTGCCTCTGACTGTTTGCTCTTACCTCCTCCGGTCTGATCTGTTTTCATACTCCAGTCGAGCCACAAATGTTTATTGAGTGCTGACTATGTACTAGGCACTGGGTTACAGTCACGAACATGGTAGACGCACTCAGTGCTTTCCTGGAGCATCCAGTCTGGCCAGGACGACAGATAAATAGCCATCACTACTTAATTACATTTACAAATGTTATAAGGCCTGAGGAGGGACAAGTCCGCATGCTCTGAGGGGAGCACATAACCTCCCCCGAGGAAGTGGTGATAAACCTAGTCTTTAGCGGAACTCTGCTTTAGTGGGGGCACGAGTGGTGGAAAAGATGTTCTGACCGGAGGGAAGAGCATGTGCAAAGGCCCTGTGGCAGATGCTTAGGAATGTGGTGTTTCTCCTAAAGGCACTGTCTGGCTGCTGAAACAGCAATACGATGAGATTATGTCTGTGAGCGGCCCTGCTGGCTGCTGGGTGGACAGTGGATTGGATGGGGATAAGCACTGAAGCCATGAGGCCAGTGAGGAAATGACCGTAGTCTTTCAAGGAGGAGCCACTGTGAGTTGGACTGGGACGGTGGCCGTGGGGATGGAAATCATCCGTCAGACAGAGAGAGATTTTGGACTGGCGTGATTTTCCCCTCCCTCCCTTCCTCTCTCTGCTCCTCTCCTGGGCGAGGAGAGCAGTTGGTGGTTCTGCCAGGGGCATGTGCTCTGGAGCACAGATGGCCGTTGGAACTGTGGCCAAGAGAGTCGCTGGGCAGCCCCTGGCCCCCGGGGTTTTCTGGAATCAGCTCGACAATGGCCATTTATTAGTCACAATAGGTTGATAGCCTTGCCTTCAAAACACCTTTTAGCGGCTGCCTCAGGTGTCGGTCGCCCCAGCTGACCCTACGGGATGGGGGCGGGATGAAGGTTTTTGTCTCGGTTTTGTTGTAGAACAAGGGGAAGTTAACTGGCCGCCGACTCCCCGAGCCCACTCTTTTTCAAACTGCATTCTGCTGGGCAATCCTGAGTAATTTACACGGCCTCAGTTTCCCCAACGATGAGACGGAGATCACGGCCAAGTCCCTGCCTCTGAACCTTGCGCCCGACACGCGGGAGGACGCCTTCCTCGACCTGTGTGGACCTGTCGGTGCCCGGGGCTGCGTGGCCAGATCGCAGAGGGTCTCAGGCAAGAAGAGGCGAGCTGGCTGGACGCGGCCGAGAGTCCAGGGAGCGCCCGGCTTGGGCGTGTCCGGGTCCAGGGGTCAGACGCCGTCACCAGGCCTCGGCTCCCGGCTCTGCTCTTCTGAAGTCGCCTCGGTTCCCCGTGTGGCTGACGCGGCTGCAGTCCCAGCAGCTGCTCCTAAGATCCCCAGAATATCTTCCCAGCAAGGGTGCCCTCCTCTGGGTTGGCCCCGCGGGGTCGGGTGCTTGCGCCCAAGCCGATCACGGGGGACAGGAGGCAGGCAGAGGGGCTCTGGCTGGCGGAGTCGTGAGCCACGTGGCCGTCTGTGGCATTGGGGTGGGGAGGAGGCGCCCTGCAGTGCGGTGTCAGGCCGTACCAGCTGCTGCGACGAGTGTGCTCCTGGCTTCTGCCCGCTTTCTGTCGACTGGAATCCCACCCCGTGACGTCTTCACGAGGGTTTCGGTGAGAAGGAAGAAACGCTTCAAGAATCAAATTAAGAGACGCGGGCAGTTAGCAGAACAGAGAGGGAAGAGGGGGCAGATGGAGGGACAGACAGAAGCTGGCTGGCAGGGGTTGCCACCTGAGGAGACTGGCAGGATAAGTGCCCCAACTTCATGCTCTCCCCCCGTCTCCTGCTGTGGCTCCCCATTGTCCAAACCCCCCTGGAAGCCAGAGGGTGTGGAGCTCCGTGGGGTGGTCTGTCCACACAGGGCAGCCTCCCCGGGCACCGCAGGGCAGAGAAGTGGGGAGAGTGGACTCTGGGTAACAGAAGACGGCCGGTCGCTCTGGGCCACCTCGCTACGGGGAAGCCTGGGGCCTGTAGTCCGCGTGTGCATCCAGTAGAAGAGGAGCTCTGTGGAGGTGGCACGTTGTCTTTTCCACAAGGAGAGATCGGGCTCCCCTGGGGCAAAAACCCCTACTTTACTGCTATAATTATCGGCGGTGGTGGCGAGTATTGGTCCCCTCCACTTGCTCTGCTCATGCCTCCAGCCCTTTCTCTTCCTCCCTCACCTGCTTAAAGAGCATTCTCGGGGTCTCAGCAGCCCGGTGGCTGTGCCCCTGGCAAGGCCCACGGTGTAACCCGAGCCTGGGGCGGGAGGAAGGTACCACCTGGGTCCCAGAGGGGAGCTTCCTGCCCCAAGTCCTGCTGGAGGGGACCTGGGAGAGGCCCCTCGGGCTGCGCCCAGGGAGGTGGCCTCCAATCCCCTAGGCGGGAAGCTTCTCCTGGACTCCTCATCTGCTCCGCCCTCGCTTTGGGGCCTCTCTTGGCACCAGAAGTAGGGGCGGCAGTGGGATTGTGGCCCCGACGTGCTGACAATGGCCCGTGCCTGCCCCGCCCCCCTCCGGTCCAGCTGTGGGTCCCACCTCTGGGTCAGCCCAGCGGCTGGAACAATGGCCTGTCTCCTCCAGGCCTCGCCCACCTCTTTGAGCTCCTCCAGAGACCGGTGACAACAGGGTCATCACTGCCTGGCTCCCTCCATTCAGGTGCCACTGGCCTCTCCCACCCTCCGTGGCAGCCGGCCAGTCGGGTCCCGCCCTCCGACGGCTCTGGGTCCAGGACAACAGTGCGGAGCCGGGCGCCCAGGCGCTGTGCTGGGCCACCTCTCGGGGCGCTGTGCTGGGCCACCTCTCGGGGCGCTGTGCTGGGCCACCTCTCGGGGCGCTGTGGCTCCCGGCTACCTTCGCCCTCTTCCCAGCGTCCTGGGTCCCTGCTTCCAGCAGTGATGGTTGCGTGGGTTCAAATCCCGGCTCCATCACGTGGGCAAGCAACTTCACCTCCCTGTGCCTCAGTTTCCTCATCTGGCAATAAGCACTATGGTGGTAACGAGAGTTCCGGACCGTATGGCAAGCAACTCACTTGCAAGAGGTGGGTGCCATTGTCATCCTCCCATGTGACAAAAGAGAAAACAAGGACAGGGAGGTCCAGCTTGTCCAGGGTCTCAGACCCCGGGAGCAACAGGGGTGAGATGGGAACCCGGGCTGTCGGGCTCCGGAGTCTGTGCTCCTGAGGAGTGAGCAGCCCTGACGATGTCCTGCCTCGGGGCTGCTGAACACGTTTATGTGGTAACATGGGTGCAGAAGCTGAGTCCGTGCGCAGCACGCCACACATGCTCACACGGGTGTTGGTTGCAATAGTCGTCCTGTCGTCGTATCTGGTCACGTGGACAGATGCGGCCGCTCCCAATAAACCTCGATGTGCAGAAACACGCCCTGGGCCGTCGTTTGCCTGAGTCTGACGTGGTGCGTGTTGTTATATGTCAGCATTTTCCCCGTTTCCTCTGTTTATACTCTTCTTTTCTCACGAGGCCAGCCTTTCTCTCTCTCCTTTGCTCCCATCTTTCGGGAAAACCTGTCAGGCCGCTGGACGTGTGGGCTCTCTTAATGCCGGGCTTGTCTGTCCCGTAAGACGTGGACCGTGAGGCTGGTGGGGTCTCTGAGCTCAGGCCTCTCCCCTCTCCCTTCCCTCCGTATTCCCAAGCTCCAGAAGTCACCACCCTCCTTGCCCACTGCTGAATCTCTCTGCCCAGGGAAGCCCAGGAGGGTCTCTGAGCTCTTCTCCCCACAGTCCCGTCTCACTCACGTGGCTCCTGCCACCCTGGCCGCTTCATGCTTCCTTAGACACACAGGGCACCGTCCTACCTCAGGGCCTTTGCACTGGCTGTTCCCTCTGCCTGGATCTTTTGCCCCAGGTTACCTGGTGGCTCCTCCCTCTCCTCCTCCAGGTCTTCTTTACTCAAGGCTGCCATCTCGCATCTGCCCTGTTTTAAGCTGTGGACTGAAGCAGTCTAGAACAGCAGCTGGCACGTAGTAGGCAGTCAATAAATGTGTGTCAAAGGGGGAGTGCTACGGCTTCCTCCATTCCTGTTGCTGGGCAGCAGCCCACCGTGTGGAGACGCCAGTTTGCTCCTCCGTGTTCCTGTCAGTGGACCCCTGGGTCCCCCTCGTTCTGGCCGTGACGAGTGATGCGCCCGTGAAATTCTCGTGCCTCCCCTTGGCTTTGCTCTTGGCAAGTCTTCACAGATCCTTTAGGTTTCCCACTAAACGGCACGTCTGCAGACGGCCTCTCCTAACCCGGCCGCCACCTCCCGCCGTCTAACCTAGGTCCCCGCTTTGTGTCCGCGGCTCTCGTCAGAGTGACGATGACGTGTTTACGATGCGGGGTGCACGCTGGTCAGGACTGGCCACTCCCAGAGGGCAAAACGGAGAAGGAAACCGCCCCGCGCCTCCGTGAAGCGGCCGGGCGGTGCCAGTTCCCCGTCTCCCAGGCAGAGGGGGGGTTTGTTCGGGGAGGAGCAATCACGGGCTGCTGCTTGGAGGCGGTGGCTCCAGGCGCTCCGTTCGTCCGTGAATCTGCAGACACGAGATGAAAAGGAAGCCGCCACAGGGTCTCTGAGCTCACGGCATGAGGATGGCCAAGCCACAAATCACCGTCACGTGGTCCAGACGGCGTCAGGCAGTGTCACAGGACGTCCCACGATGGCAAATTGTGACAAAGCCGGCGCAGAAGCACCACGTGGAGGTGGCTTGGGTCGCGTGGCTGTCCGTGTCTCAGGACGTCGAGCCGCGTGGCCCCGTGGCCGCCGTCAGGGCGAGACTCCAAGGCCGGTGGGAGTGGGGGCCTCCCGCCCCTTTTCCGATGTTTGTCATGAGCTTCGAGGTCTGAAGATGAGACCCTTCTTGGGGCTGCCCGGTGGCGCCATGGTTGAGTTCGCGCACTCTCCTTCCACGGCCGGGGTTCGCGGGTTCAGATCCTGGGCACAGACCTAGCACCGCTCATCAAGCCGTGCTGTGGCCGTGTCCCATGTGCAAAGATGGAGGAAGATGGGCACAGATGTTAGCTCAGGGCCAATCTTCCTCAGCAAAAAACAAAACAAAAACCCCAAAAGCCAGGAGACCCCTCTGTGCGCCCTGGTGTTGGCTTCGTCCCCTGCGCCTCTGCCTTGCTCTGTGTCCCTCTCCCTCCTTCCTTGTCCCCCTGCCTCCACCGGTGTTTCTCCTCACTGTTACCCTGACTTTATTCTCTACCCCCGTCGTGTGCAGAGGGCAGAGCTGAAGGAACCCGGGCCGTGAGGTCTTGAGTTCGGCTCCGCCTCGCCGCCTCCGGAGCGGCTTGACCGGCTGGTCATCTCATGCTCCCACGTGGGCTCCTTCCCGCCAGCGTCCCGGTCTCCTCCGGCGCACAGTGTGGCTCCTCCTGCCCCCTGAAGTCAGGCGTGGCCGTGTGGCTTGCTTTGGCCACTGGGATGGGAGGGGAAGTGACACGTGCCACCTCTGGACCGAAGCTGTGGAGGGTGGGCTGCCTCTCGCGCTCCCCGCCGCCTGCCTCACCATCCCATGTGTGCGAAAGCGGAGCGGCCCTGGGACCCGGCGCTGGAGGGAGGACGGCGGAGCGGCCTGGGCGCAGGGGTGCAGTGCAGTGGGTACCGGGCCCAAGGTGCCCAGTGCTGGGGCGGGGCAGCGGGATGGGGACATCCGGGCCGAGATGCCATCTCTCGTGCCCGTGGGGCCATGTCCAAGTGCGGCGAGCTCGTGGGGCTGTGTGCGCTCTCGTGCATCTGAACTTCTAGCTGACAAGTGCTGCCTCCCTCCGCCTCCTCCTGGATGGCCTCTCTCCCTCTCCTGGTGTCTCTATCCTGAAAAAGAATGTGGGATGAGCTGTCCCACATTTCCTTTGGGGACATAACTGGTCTCTGAAGCCCTGGGCGCTGGTTCAGTCGCCCCCACCTCCTCCTTCTTCCAACGACCTTTTTTCTCTCTGTCTCTGATCGCTGTGTCAGCAGGGGGGCGAGGGCACCCCTGTTTAGCTCACTCAGTCTGACTCTTGCCGTCTTCTGTCTCCTTCGTCCCACCTGCCCTTTGCTGTTCAGTCCCTGCTTGTCCCCTTGTCCCACCAGCGAGTTCATACCCTGGTTCTGGAACTCGCGGCGAGCTCTGCTCTCTTGGTTTCGTGCTCGCTTAGCCCCCCGGATATCAGCCGTCGTAGCAAATTCACGAACAGCTCTGAAGGCCTCGGCTGCACGACAGTCTGCTTTGCTCCCCTGAGCAGGACCCTGGGCCTGTTGCAAATTCCCGTCCCCACTCCGGATCTTTCTTCATCGTTTGGAGACCCTCCGTCGGGGTCAGTGAAGACCTGGGCAGAAGGGCCGGCTGAGGGCCCTGGACGTCCTGGCCACGCTGGGTGTTGTCACATTGATGAAGCTCCTGGGACCGCTGCCAGCAGCCTCTGGGATTAAATCAATAGCGATTGCAAAAGTAAAAGCTTCTTTTGGAGGCACAGGATAGGTTGGTTTATTTTTTTAATGATAAAGCCTCAAGGAGGATCTTCACGGGTGGCAGAGCCGGCGGAGGGAAAGGCCAGGCGGACCCGAGTATTCGGGGATGTGCATGAGAACGAGTGAAGGAGGCTCCCCCAGGGGCTTCCAGAAAAATCTGTTCAACCTGGGCCGTCAGTGCAGCAGTTGGGAGAGTTGGAAGAGAAGGTGGAAGGTGCAGACAGGGTGGCCGCTGAGCCGCGGAGGGGAGGGGGGCGGAGTGGACAGAGTCATTTGCCCGTTTAACGACATTTATTGGGGTCTCCCTATGGGCCGGGCCCCGGGGTGGGCACCCAGGATGTAATGGGGGGCACCTTCCATGACAAGCGTTCTTAGAAGAGGAGAGGAGGGGAGAAGACGCAGGAGGAGGTCGTGTGAAGCCGGAGGCAGAGGCATGATGCACCTGGGGTGATGCATCCGTGACCCAGGGGACACCTGGAGCCAACGGGAGCTGGAAGGGGTGGGAAGGAGTCGGCCCGGGAGTCCCAGACCCAAGATTGAGTCACAGCGGAGGAGGGCGAGGGGAGACCGAGAAGTGGAGACAAGAAAGAGAAGCAGGACACCACGGCCAGGTAACCTGAGCACAGAGAGGCTGCCTGGGCTCCGGCCCTTGGAGGGCTGCAGTGATCCTCCCCACCAGAGCTGTGGATGAGGACTGGAGCTGGACGCCGGCCTGGAGAGGACAGAAGGATTCGAGGTGCGGAGGGGGAGGTCACATGAGTCGGCAGCTCCTTCTTAGGGAAGGGGAGTGGGGAAGTAGGCTGGTGGCTGGTGGGATTTCTAAGGATGGGAGAACGTTTATTTCTCTGAATTGGGTCATTCCCGGCAGCGTACCAGGATGCGCTGGCGTCCTCCCGTCTAGGATGCTAGAACTCTTGAAATCTCATCTGAGGTTCAGGATGGTCAGTCTAATGTCATCAGCCCAGATTGTCGGCTCGTTCAGGAACGTTCTTCTGCGGGGGCATGGGGCCACCAACCGGTTGGGTTCACCCAGGGGTTGGCTTTTCCAGGAGCGAAAGAAGAGCAAGGGAGTGACACATGTCCACCGTGTGTAAGGTTGACAAGGAAGGAGATGAAGGCAGGCGAGGGTGGGTTTCGTGGGGCGGGTGGAGAAACGGAGGGATTTATAGGATGGGGGTTGGTTTGCATTAAGAGGGCCAGTGAGCTGGGAGGAGAAGGGGGTGGTTAAAGAGAAGGATGCTGGAGAAGGGGATGTTGGAGGTGTCTGGCTGGAATGGCTTGGAGTTGGCCTTGGGCATTGATGAGGAGGCAGGGACATCTTCCAATGATCAAGGAGGGGAGGGACCGGCATAGACAGTTGTCTCCCCACATGGAAACTGAAGGTCCTACAAAGTAGCCGCCCCATCAGAGTCTCACTCCCTGCCTTTGTTTCCCTCTGGGCCTCAGCATCTTGGCTGCTGGGACTGCCTCTGACCTTGGACTTCCCGCTGAGCCTGGTGGCACTGGGAGGGGCCTCAGTGGCCTTATCCGGTTCGGGGGGAACTTCTCGGTCTTGCTGCCTCTCTCGGGGGCCTTCTCCTTGGCTGCACCTGGTTTAGAGGGAGCCTTCTTCACTCCCCCTGGCTTCTCAGGTGCCTCTCTCATGTCCTGGAGTGGGAGGTCCTTCCTTGTCTTGCTTGCTTTCTTGGGGTCCTCCCCCTTGACCTCGCTGGTTCTCCTCCAGGCCATCATGGCGGACATCTCCCTTGGGCTGGATTTCCCTTTTGGTCTTGGGATCTAATTTGAAATTACCAGGGGCCTCCTTGGCCTTGGAGGAATTTCAGGGGAAATTTCCAGGTTTGGCTTTAAGTGAAGAGGTAGATGGAATATATGGACAAGAGGCAGAGAAAATGGAGCATTTCTCTGACCTCATAACAGGGGTCACAGTCCAAGAGGGGGCAGGACTTTCTCTCAGGAGAGGGGACGTTCTGGTTAAAGATGCTGTAGGTTAGATCAGGAGATGCAGACCTCACACCACTCGGAGGTCCCCAGGGACTGTCATTGTCCCAAAAGAGAGAGAGAGAAAGAAAGAGAAGTCTTCCGCGCTCATTCGGAGTCCCAGATCCCAAGAGTTTAAAACTGACCAACGCCTCTGCTTAAAACTTGGATTGTTTTTTAAATTCCTTTCTCTTTGTCATCAAGGGAAGTTTATTTTGCTTGCGTGGTGTCTGTGTGTGGCTTTCCATGAGTCGTGTTAATTTTTCCACGTTTTAACTTTTTGGTACCAAGCAATTTATACATTTAAATTATGGATTTGATTTCAGAAGGAGCACGCACACGTATACGCTCATCTCGTTTTTTAAAAACTGTAAACTACAGCGCTGTGAACATCTGGGGTTGATTTGGCAGTATCTGTGACAAGGTCCAACGCGCACCCCCTCTGACCCAGCAAGTCCCCATTTTAGAATTTATCCTGCAGAAAAAAACCCTCACCGGTACAAAGGATGTATGGTCAGATTATCCATCGCAGCTTTGCATATAATAGAGACAAACTGGAAGTATTTAGGGGGACATTAAATAAATGATAATGCATCCATTCACAAGAGGGAGGTCCCGGTACTGACGGGGAAACCGAGGCCAGCGTGGTGAGGGGCGTAGCCAATGGCAGAACCTTGTGTGTCACGATCCCCGTTGTGTAAAGGGAAAAGGCGACTTTGTGAGCTTGTTTTCGATTGTCCAGTAGTGCTTACTGAGTTCCCGCCGTGGTTCGGGCGCTGTTCTTGTTGCTGGGGACACAGCCCAGAACAAGTCAGACAAATCCTCGCCCTAATGGGGCTGCCATTCCATTGAGGGAGATGAACGTAAATAACATAAACACAAAATACGTAGTTTGTTGGATGTGAAAAGTTGCTAAATCTAACAAACAAAAGGAAAACAAACAGGGAAGAGACGATGTTGGCAGGGTGGGGATTTCCGAGTGGGAGCCGGGGAAAGCATCCCGGGGAAGGCAGGAGGCAAGGGGGTGGTCCCCGCTCATGGCTTGGGGAGAGGAGAAGGGAGCCGCTGCAGAGGCTGCGAGTGGGGAAGACCCGAAAGGTTCAAACAGCCCATGAGTCCATCAGTGGGTGAACAGGTAAACCAATGGTGGTGCATCCATACCATGGAATATTATTCAGCCATGAAAAGGGATGAAGTACAGACATGTTACAGTGGGGATGGACCTCCAAAAAATTATGCCAAGTGAAAGAAGCCAGACACAGAAGGTCCTGCGTGTGCTGTGTGACCCCACTTATTTCAAATATCTGATGGAGATTTTTGCAGCTTTATTTTGAGCCTGGTATGCAGGAGGTGGACCCCACACATTCACTGCCTTCTGTTCTTGAAGACGCTTCAGATTCGAGAGAAGACCTAATCAGCCACCGTGTGGGGAGGGGTTGATGCCTCATTGAAGGGAAGGAACCAAGACTTACACGGGTGGAAAAGAAATGGGAAAAGTTAATAATCCTAGTAGCAGCAATTGTAATGAAAATAATAAAAGCAACATGGATTGCTGATTACAAGGAGACGAGCCCCATCGTATTCTTTCATAAGGATACTGTGTTTTTAATTCATCCCAGGACCCAGAGTTGACAGTCACAAGTGTTACGTTTGTTGTGCACGGTTATGTTTGTTGCGCACCCACTGTGCGCGGGCCCTGCTCCGAGTGATGGCGTGCATCCGCTCATCCCATTCTCACGGCCCTGTGCGCCAGGTGCTACTTTTCACATTTGATCGATGAGGAAGCTGAGGCTTAGAGAACGGAGCTCTTTTGCCCATGGTTAGGACCACGTCTGCACCCCCAGCCCCTCAGCCCCTCTGCTCTGTGCAGGCATGTCCCGCGGTCTGAGCAGGCGCGGAACCAGGGCCTGGGGCCAGCTGCTGTCATCGGAACCGGTGTTGAAAGTCCTTGGATCATATTAAAAAGCAAATGCCACATCCCACCTACTGGATGTTGGGTTTTTAATTTTCTGTTCATTTGGTTTTCCTGCTGACGTAATGAATCTTTTTTTTTTTCTTTTGGCCTCAGTTCTGTCTGTGAAATGTAGGGCTCCACCATGTTTCGGGGAGAGTCGATTCGGTGCTTGTCGCGGCCCGGCTGCCCTGTGGCGCTGTCTGGGCGCCCCTGGCCGTGGTGCTGAAACATCGCGGCACCGGAGTTGCCTCGTTGGCGCGTCCCCGCGGGGGTCTCCAGCGCGTAGACGGGCGGAGAGCTCTGCTCAGCCTTCATTTTCAGTGTCGGTGCCAGGTGTTGGAGAGCTCGAAGCCCGAGCCTGAGAACCAGAGACTTTTTGGGTTGCTGGAAGCTGAAATATTCGTTAAGGTGACGCGCCGGGGGTGGGCTTCTGAGGGCGTGGACTAGCATGAGATGGTTCATCGTTACTACGTTCAGTCGTGACAGTGGTTGGGACTCAGGCGGAGTCTAATCCACTTGGTCTCAGCCATATGGCTAAGGCCCCAGGTGTACCCCAATTCTTAAACAAAGGCAAAACCATCTGCCTTCTATTAAGGGTAGGTTTCTAAGCAGTCTGTGGGGGCCACCAGCTTAGAAGCATGGACCTTGGGGTGAGCCCCAGCTCCTCCAGGACCTCCTTTATGACCTTAAGCCATTTGTTCAGCCTCTCTAAGCCTTTACTTCCTCATCTGGAGAGTGGGGCTTGCGACAGAGCAGACCCTGTAGAATTTTTGCAAAGAATTAACGGAAACAGTGAGTTTAAGGCGCTTAGCACAGTGTCTGCCCAGCGAAGTGCTCAGCAAACGGCAGCTGCAATTATGCTTGTTGTCCCTGTTAATGGCCCCACAATAGTTGATCATATTGCCGATTAAATTGTGGCGTTTGTTTCGCGGAGCAAGGAATATGTCCCACACCCATACGTCTGGGACCCTGCTGCCTGCCCCCCACTCTTTTCCTGGTAATTGTGATGAGCGTAGACCTAACACGGAAGTCACTTCTGTTTGGCTCAGCTGCTTGGTTGACTTGTTTCCTCAGAGCACACCCGTCGGGCAGCCCTGTGGCAGAGACGAGGTCTTGGTGAGTTAACAAAGCTGATTTGATTTGCACGACCACCACGAGAGGTCGGGAGTCCAATGGGGATGGGGCCCCGCAAAGACGAGGGTGAATTGCATGCATGTTCTGCACTGTCCTGCTCGGGGGCTGAGCCACCAGCTACGCCCGCTTTGCAAATTGATTTTCCTTGATCTTCTGGATCCCAAGAGCGGCTCCCATCAGCCGATGCTGCCGTTCCTCCCCACGGAGAGCCGCCTGGTTGTTTGCAGTGTCACACACAGCCCCTCTCTGGGCCCCGCGGGGGCTCTGTGTGTCCGCGCTGGCCCGCAGGGCTCTTTGCTGCCCTGCCGTCCCCGAGCCGTTCCAGAAGCCAGCTTTCCCTCCCATCAGGGGCGCTTCTCTCCTTTCATCTCCTCCCCCCACCCCGCCGCCCTCCCCTCGGCCTCTGGCTGGCTGGTTATTCCGGATCCCGCTGACACAGGTGCTTTCTCCCCGAGCCAATCGGCGAGCAGGCAGGCTCAGCTCAGCCAGCGGAGACATTGCCCACCGCAGCTGTGAGCTAGAACCCAGGCTTTCTAAATCAGAAGGGTCAGGCACAACGTGGGGCTGGGCTGAGAAAGCCTCACCTCCCCCTGCCGGGACTGCCTCCGACTCCTGCCCAGGGCCGGGCAGCTCCCCCCGTGCCGGGAACTCAGGGCCCCTTCCTTGCATCTGTGTGCCAACCACCTCGCTGCAGATTTCAGGGAGCTCGATTGCGTCCTTAACATGCCCATGGAGGCATTACAGTCTAGTCGGGGAGACAGGGAACAAGAGGAAGAAGGAAAATACAGCAGATGTTTGACTGGGGTCAAGGGCCAAGGATAAATATTCAGGAGAGAAAGTTAAAGTCCTCACTGAGAATGCGACCTTTGAGTAAAGAGCTGAAGGAAGTGAGGGAGGGGACCATGTGGGTCCCTGGGGAAAGAGCGTTCTAGGAGCAAGAATAGCAGGTGCAAAGGCCCTGGGGCAGGAAGGTGCCTGGTGTGTCTGGGGAACATGGAGAAGGTGGTATGGCTGCAGCTGAGTGAACAAGGGGGAGAGTGGAGGAGATGAGGGCAGCGAGGGGATGGGGGTCAGGGGGCCGGGCCTTGCTGGCTGCCAGGAGGACCTTGACTTTCTTCTTAGTGAGGTGGGAGCCCTGGGTGGGCTGTCAGCACTTCCAAGTGTGTGAAGCTGAATTTTCAGTTCTGCTTATTGCCCTCCTTCTGACATTGCTCTTGTTTCGTGAAGATCTTGGGTTTCTCATCGACCCCCTTGCCTGGGTGGGGGTGGGGGCTGGTCCGCACTTCCTGCCTTCTCTTCCCAGGGTCAGAACGTGGAGGAGAAAGTTTGGAGGGGAAGAGGAGCCCCACATCTTTCCAGGTGACTCCAGGCCGCAGGTACCCGGGCTCCTCTTACCCGTGAAGTAGATCTGAGGCAGCGCTTCCCACACGTCAGCGCACACGGACCCCCGGGGAGATCTCGCTAAAAGGCAGATAGATTCTGACTCAGCAGGTCGACGTGGGGCCTGAGACTCTGCATTTCTGACAGGCGCAGCCAGCGCTGCTGGCCCTTGGGCCGTGGGTTGAGCAGCAAGGGTGTGAGGTTAATGTCACAGATTCTCGCCTGGGGCGTCCGCGGACATTGGCGGGGTCTGTGGGTGCACGGCTGGAGCGCGAGATGACATTTGACAGCAGCCACTCTCTGTTTCTTGGCGTGCTGACTGGGGCTGCATCCCCGGAGGGCTTGGGGGCCGAAACCCAGGCGACGGGGCGGGGGGGTGGCATTCGAGACCTTGGCGACGCGGCCAGGAAAGTGCTGCTTGCTGCCAGCCTTCCGGGACTGTTCTCGGAACCTCCGCTCAGTCTCATCCCAGCTGCTCGGGGGCGGGATGCCAGGGGCCCCCCGAGGAGGGAGAGGCAAGCAGGGCGCCAGGCCACCGGCAGGGGCAGCAGAATCGTCAGATTCCAATAATCGCGGCCTCGGGAGCCTGCAGGCGGGCGGGAGGCCGGGGTGATGCTCGGCGTTCTGTGTGCAAATGTGGCCTCTTATTTTCTGGGCTGCGGGGTGGGGCCGAGCTGGATCTGGGCAGCACGGCCCCGCTTTGTTCTCTGCGCTCCTACTGACTGTCGGCTCGGAGGCAGGAAGCCACTCAGAGAGGCCCCTCGGCTCAGCTGGCTTTTGTCGGCGCCCCACGTTGCCCCGAGTCTTGAATTTGCTTTTCAGAGTGTTCGGGGAGCGTGGCCCGGCTGCTCTCAGCCGGGGGCAGAGGACGAGGCTGGTGACAAAGCAGGCCTGGTTTTTCTGGTCTCTTTAGTCTCTCACTTCCAGGTTGTCTGTTCCAGGCTCTGTTTTCCCATCTGGAAAGTGGTTATTTGCTCCAACGCCTCCTTCAGCCTGTAAGATCCCTTCGTTTTAGGAAGCTTCCAAAATGCCCAACTGAGCTCTGAGGCCAAAGGGGAGACCGAGGCCGGGTGAGGTTCTGAGGGAGAAGGCTGGGAGGAGGGCAGGGTCTAACGTGGCCTGCTCGCCAAGACACGCTCTTGGATCCTTCTGCGGGACGGTGGTCTCAGTGCTCCCAGGGGACACTTGGCAATGCCGGCAATCGCGTTGGGTCGTCAGAAGCTCTGGTCGTCCTAGCTGGAGGTGAGAGGATGCTCCTGGTGCTGGTGGGCGGAGGTCAGGATGCTGCTCTCCTCCCGCAGTGCGCAGGCGCCCCCACGGACAGTGGTCCACGCGGATGCCCACAGCACCCTGGCTGGGAAGGCCCACTCCTGGGCCAACAGTCCCCTGGCTTCCTGCCTCTGGCATCCATCTGTCCACACCTGGACCACCTGCCCAGAGACCGCCGGCTGTTCCCCGAACCTGGACCAGGGGTGCTTCTGCGGGTCTGGGAGGGGGCCAGGGAACATTCCCGTTCACCGACCGACTTCATGTGAAGTGAGCAGGCCAGAGCCTCCAGGGGGAGGCTCTGGCCACCTCGTCAACGGGAGGAGAATCTCAGGGAGGGGGGAGTTTGTGCCTGGAGAGAGGGGATGCGGTGTCTGGAAGCAGCTGCGTGGCCTGTCCCCCCAGGATCTGGACGGGTGGCTTCTCAGGGGCCTGCCTGGGCTGCGTGTTAGCTTTTCGTTGAGGTGAAATTCATCATTTTAAGTGGCTGATTCGGCGGCTTTTGGTGCATTCACAGTGTTGGGCAGCCGTCATCCTGTCCAGTTCCAAGACGCTAACCAGTATCTCCCGAGTCCGCACAGCCTTCAGCCCCTGGCACCCGCCAGTCTGCCTCCCAGCACTACGATTTGTTTATCCCGGACCTTTCACGTAAATGGCATCCTTCACTGTGTGGTCTTCTGTGCCGGGCTCTTTGCACTCAGCCTAATGTTTCCAAAGTTCATCCACATTGTAGCGTGAGCTGGTGCTTCATTTTTCCTGGCTGAGCACTATTCCATTCTGTAGATAGACCACATTGTGCTTAACCGTTCATTCGTCGATGGACATGTGAGTTGTTTCCCCCTTTTGGAGACTGAATTTGTTTGAGCAGCTATTTTCTATTTCTTTCTTTCTTTTTTTTTTTTTTGAGGAAGATAAGCCCTGAGCTAACATCTGCTGCCAATCCTCCTCTTTTTTGCTGAGGAAGACTGGCCCTAAGCTAACATCCATGCCCATCTTCCTCTACTTTATATGTGGGATGCCTGCCACAGCATGGCTTGCCAAGTGGTGCCATGTGCACACCCGGGATCTGAACCGGCAAACCCCAGGCCACCGAAGCAGAATGTGCGAACTTAACCACTGCACCACTGGGCTGGCCCCTCTGTTTCTTTTGAGTATATACCTAGGAGTAGAATTGCTGGCTCATATGGTGATTCCGTGTTTAACTTTTTGAGGAACCACCAGCTCTTTCCCCCCTGGCTGCACCATTTTACCCTCCCATCAGCAGTGCACACGGGTCCAGTTCCTCACATCTCTGCCAGTATTTCTTGTTTTCTTTTTCTTTGTTCTGGCCATCCTAGTGGGTGTACAGTGGTATCTCCTTGTGGGTTTGGTTTGCGTTTCCCTTATGGCTTGTGACGTTGACCATCTTTTCAGGTGTATAGCTATTTGAATATCTCCTTTGGGAGAAAGGTCTAGTCAAACCCTTTACTCATTTTTTAATTGGGTTGTTTGTCTCTTTGTTGTTGAGTTGAAGTGTTCTTTACATATTCTGGACACTGGACTCTTACCAGTTTTATGATTTGCAAATATTTCCTCCCGTTCTGTTGGTTGTCTTTTCGCTTTCTTGATGATGCCCTTTGATGCACAAATGTTTTAAATTTTGGCCAAGCCCAATTTATCTGTTTCTTCGTTTGTTGTTCCTGCTTTTGGTCTCAGATCCGACCACCATATTTTAAATCGTAAGCCCCGTCCTCCTTTCCTACTTTTTCTCCCCGTAGCATCCACTGTCGTCTAACTGCGTAACTTCTAGAACTAACTATGGAACCTCTAACTTCCTGCTGTGTTACGTGGTTATCTCGCTTACTCACCGATCCTCTGTGAGGGCAGCCATTTTTGCCTCTTTTGCTCTCAGCTGTGTCCCCAGTGCCCAGAACAGAGCCTGGCACACAGTAGGTGCTGAATTAATTTCTACCTGATAAATGTTGGAGGTGAGAGGGAGGAATAATATCCACATTTTCCTTAAAAAGTCGCCTGCTGGGCATTTAGGGCCATGAAGCGACCCTGTAGGACACTGTAATGGTGGGCGCACGTCACTGTACGTTTGCGCAAACCCGTGGCATGCACACCCCCGGGAGTGAGCCCTGAGAGAACCTGTGGACTCTGAGCAATGATGATGCATCCATGTAGGTTCATCTGCTGTGGCAGGTGCACCGCTCCGGCAGGGGTGTTGAGAATGGGGGAGGCCATGCATGTGTGGGGGACGGGGGGCACCCGGGAAATCTCTGTACCTTCTGCGCAATTTTGCTGTGAGCCTAAAACTGCTCTAATTTCTTTTTTTTTGTTGGTGAGGAAGATTGGCCCTGAGCTAACGTCTGTTGTCAGTCCTCCTCTATTTTTCATCTGCGGGCCTCTGCTGCAGCGTGGCTGATGATTGGCGTAGGCCCCCACCCGGGATCTGAACCTGCAAACCCGGGCCGCTGAAGCAGAGCACACTGGACTTAACCGCCACGCCACAGGGCTGGCCCCTAAGTGTTTTCTTAAATACAAAACAAAGGAAAATATTCTGTTTTAATGATTGGCAGCTCTTTCAATGAAAAGAGCCAGGAAAAAAAAGTCACCTGGCCCAGGTTTGGAGCCTGAAAGGGACTCACTGGGGACAAGACCACCGATGGGGGAGGGATCCGAAGTGGGGGGAGTGTTAGGGACAGTCGGAAGGCACCAGGCAGTTCCAGCCCAGGCGGGTGGGGGCAGGGGGTGTGTGCACACCTTAAACATCCCTTCTCCGTTCCCTCACACAAGCCGAAAGATTTTCCTTGACTCCGCGATACTCCCTTTGAATACATGATTTTAGCCACCATCATAGCCAACTGCATCGTCCTCGCCTTGGAGCAGCACCTGCCCGATGACGACAAGACCCCGATGTCTGAACGGCTGGTGAGTCACGACCCGGGCCTCTCCTTGCTGCTGGCGGGAGCGCAGGGCGGGTGGGCGCTTGGTGTGGGACACCGATGATCCAGGAGAGAGATGCCCTGACCGTCTACCCCCACCAGACCTGGTGTCACCCGGGAGCAGGGTGGGTGACAGGCGGTCACATCGTCCATGAAAATGTCAGATTCAGAACCAAATTCCTATGAAAAATTTGACCGTTCACAAAAATACAGACGACAATACAATGAACGTCCCCCGACGCATGAACTCATCGTCCAGATTCAGCAATTGTCAAGATTTCGCCTCCTTCTCTTCCTCTGTCCTTTTTTTTATCTCCTTGATTTGTCTTTCTCGGCTAAAGCATTTTAAGGCAGACCCCAGACAGCATGTCCATTTGCTGCCATATATCTAAAGTCTGCATTGCTCAGCATACGAGCGTTTGTCCCATTCCCACAGCGACAGTTAACAGTGGCTCCTTGGAACCATCTGAGAGCTGGTCAGTAATCATATTTCCGCGCTTGTCTCAGAAACGGCATTTTCCAGTTGGTTTGTTCAAACCGAGATTCGAACACGGTCTAGATTTTATGTCACTTAAGACTTTCCATCTCCAGCAGTGTTTCTCCTCCTGCCATTATCGCAGACACGAGTCCCACGGCCCTCAGGAATGTCCCACATTCTGATTGTGGCCCGGCTGCCGGCTGATGATGTCCTTCCCCTCGCTCTCGCCTCCCCCCGTTCCTTCTGCGTGGATGTCCTGTCCGCTCTGGGAAACGTTCAAAGTCCAGTCGGTCCGCAGAGTCCGCAGAGCTGTCACTGCGCACTGAGCTCCTTCTTAATCCCCATCGTCCCCTGGTTCCTCTCCTGGCCTTCTGACAGTGCAGAGGGGGTGACATCTCTGTCACCTTTTGAGCCAGCTGGAATAGCTCCAGTGTGGGGCAGGAGGTGTTGGAATCTGCTCATTCCTGGTCCGTTAAGCCTTGATGTTCTCAAGACTTTTCAATGTTAATAGTTATGTGTTCTAATGTGTCTTCTAAAAAAATATGACTGGCCTAGCAAAGCTATCATTGCAAGACTCTTTTTTTCTTATTTTTGCTTAAGATGACGCTGAGTAAAAGGAGTCAGTGGAAAGAATAGTAAGCAAATAGTAGGAACCGGTAACCAGCTGCTGTGGGAAAAGTCATGAAGGCAGAGCGAGGAGACTGTAGCTTGAGAAGCGTTTCCACAACAGATGGGAAAATATCCACGTGGGGGCTCCGTGGATGGGAGCTTGTAGCTTAGTTTCAAATACTACAGTCTCTCCGCTGGCAGCCGGAACGGGTGGGAGGTCTGGAGAGGGGCTGGGGGCCAGGGCGCTGAGCATTCGCCAGCCAGGGCAGAAGCATGGTTCCAATATTTTAGCAACCTGAACAGCTGTGCTGGTGCCTCCCAGCTGAGAACCATCACGAGTGTCAGATTTGGGGGTGAGGTCGGTGCAAAGACCTCTAGTGATGTGTGTGACAGGTAAACACGTTCAACCACTGGAAACTGGAAACTTGCGTTTTATTTGCTTTAAATTCATTGAAATTTAAATAGCCACATGGGGTCAGGTGGCTGCCATACTGGACAGCTCAGGTCTAAACAAACGATTCTCCTTGGCCACGTGGTGTGCGAGCTTGGCCAAAAGGGAAGGAGGCTGTCTTCTCCATCTGGCAAAGGCCTTTAGACAGGAAATTCCAGGCAGGATGCAGTGGGGGCGCTGGGTGGCTGGAGGATCAGCAGAGGTGAAAACAGACGTCCGGGTGGGCCGAGATGCTGACCTGGCCTTCTCTCCCCTCCAGGATGACACAGAACCATACTTCATTGGAATTTTCTGCTTCGAGGCTGGAATTAAGATCATCGCCCTTGGGTTCGCCTTCCACAAAGGCTCTTACTTGAGGAACGGCTGGAACGTGATGGACTTTGTGGTCGTGCTAACGGGGTAAGTGGCGTGTGCCATGTGTCCCAGAATCGTCTTTGAAAACACTGGCGTGGCCCAGGCTGGGCTCGGGTGGGGGGGGCGCCGCACCCCGCGTTCGGCCGCAACAGGCGTCCGCCTTCTTCCCCCACTTGGTGTCTCGGCCGCGTGCTGCAGCAGATGCTTTCCGTTACCGTTAGAATAATAGCTGATTAGAGTTGACTGCTTCACAAGTGCTTTATATTCATTCTCTCGTTTAATCATCACAACAACCCGATTAGTTAGGAAATATTAATATTCCCCTGTGACCGCTGAGGAATCTGAAGCACAGAGATGAACTCGCTGACCCCACCCGGCTGGTGGAGCTGGCGTCTGAGCCTGAGATCATGCGACTCCAGAACTGGAGTTTTTAACTGTTGGGCGCGTGTGGTCCTTTGGCCTCACTTGGGGAGATGCTTTTATTTCAAGTCGGTAAGTGTTTGCTGAGGGCCCTGGGTGCGATGGTTTGCGGTAGGACCGTGGAAGAAAGCGAGCTAGGTAAGGTGTGGGCACTGCCTGTGAGGAGCTTTCGGGTCTGTGCGTGGTGAACCATGGCGGAAGGGTGGATGTGTGTACACTTTCCATCACGGACCTGTGCGAGGGAACACTAGCTGCTATAACAAAAAATCCAAAACTAGGTAATGACGTAAACCCAACAGAAGCTTGTTTCCCACTCCTCGAACGTCCGGAACAGTTGTTCATCATTGACGGGCTTCTATCCTCCAAACAGTGACGGGGACCCAGACCCTCGCCACGTTGTGGCTCCTCATTCTTGACCTGCAGCGTCCACGAGCTCTCTGCTCGTCTGCATTAAACCACGGCAGAGAAGCGAGTGTGGAGGGTGACACTTGGGAGGCTGGCTGGGCCTGGCAGGGACCTGGCATGTGCCTCTTCCACTCTGTTCCTGCAGCTGGAATTCAGTCTCATGAGCACATGTCACTCAAGGGAAGCTGGGAAATGTCAGACTGTGCCTAGAAGGAAAGGGATGTGGGTTTGGTAAATAGCCAGCCAGTCTCTGTGGAAGAGCCCAGAGCCTTTTATTAGATCCCGGTGTGGACATTACCATTGTGCACTGACTGCTGGCTCCTTTGCCCACTCACCCTCCTCCTCCTCCTCCTCCAGGCTAAGTCTGGCTCTTCTCTTCCAAGACTTCTTCTTTGGGAGGCCGTCCTCACAGTGCTCCTCTGTGAGGTCACAGTGCTCCTCTGTGAGGTCATAATTCTCCTCTATGAGGTCATAGTGCTCCTCCGTGAGGTGACAGTGCTCCTCTACAGGTCACAGTGCTCCTCTGTGAGGTCATAGTACTCCTCCATGGGGTCACAGTGCTCCTCCATGAGGTCACAGTGCTCCTCTGTGAGGTCACAGTGCTCCTCCGTGAGGTCACAGCACTGCTCCATGAGGTCACAGTGCTCCTCTGGGTTTCGTGCTGCTCCAGGTATTGTCCTCCTGGCAGGTGTCATGGGTCCTAGCACCCCGCTGTGTGGGCTGGGCTCTCCCAATTCCAGTTTTGGACACATTTGTTGTTTCCAAGTGACACTGCTTCCCTCAGAAGGATCTGTGACGTGCTGGGCTGTTTCAGCAGAGGCATCGATTTGAGTGGTCTGCTGTGAAGACTCTGGGCCAGCTCTGGTGGCCTTGGTGTCCACTGGGGGCCTCTGGAGCTGTGTCCACAGTCCTGTGGCTCGGGGCCCCAGCACATTCCAGGGGCATTTCATGGCAGTGGGCACTTTTCTCTTGGCTTGCTAGGAAACTCATCTGTGAAACAGTCCAGTGGCTGACCTTGTTGTTGTTAAAAATGTGTAATAAAAATATTCAGGCATTCACAAAGAGGTAGAGAATAATGTAAGAAATACCTGTACGTGCATTCATTCAGTGGATATTTATTGTGCACCTACTGTGTGCCAGGCTCTGAGACACGGCAGTGAACAAACCAGACAAAAATCCCTGCCCTTGTGGAACTTACATTCTAATGGTGAAGAAAGACAAAGGGAGTGTGTGAGCGAATGAACGAAATATCTAGTTTGTCAGACGGTGGTGAGAGCTACAGAGAAAAACAAATCAGGGAAGGGCTGGGATGTCTTATTCCCGGGGAGGACTTCAGTGGGAAGGTGGTATTTGAATGAAAACTGGAAGAGGTGAGTACATGAGCCGTGAGGATGGCTGAAGGAGGAGTGCCAGGCAGGGGATGCAGCAAGTGCAAAGGCCCTGAGGCTGGGCTGTGTCTGGCA
This sequence comes from Equus asinus, assembly GCF_041296235.1. Taxonomy (NCBI): domain Eukaryota; kingdom Metazoa; phylum Chordata; class Mammalia; order Perissodactyla; family Equidae; genus Equus; species Equus asinus. The sequence goes on along the minus strand of NC_091809.1, from coordinate 26,762,779 downwards.
TGTTTGATGAAAGATGGAGGCTAGGGTGGCTGGAACAGAGTGATCAGGGAGAGAGTGGAGGAGGCGAGGGCAGGGCGTTGACGGAGCAACCTGCCATCAAAGCGAAACTTTTCTATATACAATGTGAGTCCCTGCGCTCCCTTCTCTGGCCTCAGTCCTTCTCTCCGCCAACCAGAAGTACTTTCCTGAGCTTTGTTTTTATCATTTGCATTTATGTATTTACACTTTTATTACATAAATTTATGAGATATATGTATATGGTCCTGTTTGGCATGTTTTAAGTTTCTCTCTGAATGTTTTCTTCTACAGCCTGCCCTTTGCACTCGACACGAGATTAAATTGATTGACAAGCATAGTTCGCATGTATCCCTTTTCACAGCTGTATAGTATTCTGTGGTGTGAATATTCTACCATGTATTTATCCATTTGGGATGTTCCAGCTTTGGGCTATTTTGAACTGAGCTGTCCCCTCATTCCTGTGAGTGGGTCTCTCTGGGGCGTGTGCCAGGAGCGGGACCGCAGAGTCGTGCACCGTGTGTGTTCTCAGCTCTCTGGATGTTGCAGAGCGGCCGTGCCAGTTGCTCCCTGGGGCTGGCCTGGCCTGGCCTTGCTGGCAGGGAGGGGCCCCAGTTTTCATAACATGGTTCTTGAAACAGCTCAGGAAGCTCGTATCCTGTTGAGCATGTCGCCGGTCTCGGTGAGCGGTCGCTAAGTTGACAGGTGGCCGTTTGACAGGCCAGTTGGCCACCTGGATCTTGTGTGCTCTCCGTGATTACAGCAAGGCCGTCATTCCTCTCTAGTCCCCTGACATCTGGTGAGACTCTAGAGAAATCCGCCCTCCGGGGTAGGCGGGTCCTCAGGATGGAAGCTCGCAGTGGGGACTGACGGGACCCGCGCACCCTCTGGAACCGCATGGAAAAATCGTGCGCGTGTGTGTATTTTTCTGATCTCTTGTTTTCATGAGATTCCCAGGGGGTCCTGACCCTAAAGATACGAGGAACCACTATCGTAGATTCTGTTTCTTTCTCACCTTCTTCTCCTTTCCTTCTTTATTTCTCCTGCATTCCTTTCTCTTGCTTCCTTGCTCTTACCAGGGGTCAACCGTCCTTCTTTATTGTCTGGTGTTCTGTCTCCTTCAAATCAGCCACATCGCTCACTTTTATTACTTCAAATTAAAAGGGGCTTTTTAGTTTCCTGTTGGTTTATCGGGTAGAGGGAACAAAAGCCTTGCAGACGTCACCGTCTGCTCGCTGGCCGTGGTGAGGAGATGCAGGGGACCCATCACTCCGGGCTCCGGGGGATGGCGCGAGTGCGTTAATCTGACACTGACACAGAGATGACCTCAACCAGCGCCTCCTGCCTCACGTGCTGTCTTGTCACGTTTCCAAGCAAACCGCAGCATTAAAACACCATTTGTTTTTTACGGATTACCAGGGTTTTTGCCTTCTTCTTGTGTGAAGTTTGGCAGAAAAGATCTTACCCGTGGATTTTTGTCTGTTGTGTGTGGCTCGAGGCCTCAGAGAAATTTCTAACTTTGTCATTTTATCAAACTCCTTTAAAGTATGCTCCCGTGGTGTTTGAAGGCCACATCATTTAACTGAAAATGGGGAAAAGGGAGATTTCAGAAGCTTGGCTGTATTTCTGAGATGATGGAGCTTTCGTTGTAATGCGCAAACATACAAACATCTAAGGGGTCAAACAATGCGGTTGTGTGTGTTAAGCAAAGAGACTGCGAACTTTTTGTATTCACAGGCTTAGCGCCAGACCTGGCAAATAGTATGTGTTCAGTAAAATAAATGGCCGCTAAGCTAGAGAGTGGTGACATTTCTGGCAATAGAGCATTTGAGGAAAATTGCTAAGCTGTTTAGGGAGGTGGGGGCCATCGCATTGAAAGAGCTGGTCAGCCAGTCCGGGCGTCTGTGATGGACACTCTGATGTCAGATAAGGCCTGGGACAGACGAGCTCTGGGTTCCTGCCAACTGTGACGTTTTGTGACTCCGTAAAAATGCAGGTTCCTTTTTGGAGGGTCCTGTGACCCGCCCCCAGGCTTTGGGAAGTTTTGCTGAGGATCAGAAGTGAACAAAGGCCCCAAGTGCTCGGGCAGCAGGAAGGGCGTTGGTTTCGTAGCATCACTGAATTTTAAGGTTCAGTGGACTCTTGACAGGTCCAACCCCTTATCTCACTCATGAGGGAGTTAAGACGCAGAGGGGCTAAGTAATTCGCCCAAAGTCAGACTGAGATGGTGGCGAGTCAGGAACCTTCCAGAATCAGAAGGTATGCTCGTGTCAAGGAGCCTGGAAGCCCAGTTTCGAGCTGCGAGTAATCGATGCCTCCCCTCAGGTCCTGCCTTCAGCCTTCACCTTCTCCTCCGTCCTCCCGTCCCTCCTGCCCCCAGCCCGTGGCCCCTTTCCGGAGAAATACAAAAGCAGCCTCTGAGAGTAACCCCAGTTCCCCCTTTTTTTCTTATGTAGTTGAAGAAACTGAGGCCCCGAGGGGTCAGTAGGACTTGACCAGAGTCACATCCCTTTTTGACAAATTGAACAAACACATGTCATCACTCCTCAGCTTTTCCTCCTTCCTTCCCCTCCCATGCAGCCGTTTGGAGTTGCCTGCAAATAAAAACAGCATTCCAAACACAACAACAACAAAATTCGCCTAACATTCTAACTCTCGAGACCAACGAACAGCTCCGTAAATATCAGCTGTGTTTTATTTTAACGCATCTCTGCATTAATTTCTCCCCCAGTGGATCAGTCACCGTCGGTACCCAGCGGGTTCCACGCTGTGACACAAGTGCTCCTGGTCATCAGAGAGGTTTATCGCTGAGAGGGCATCGATCTTCTTGTTGTCCAGGGCGTCTGGTAGCCGTGATGTTTGCTGAACTGTGTTCCAGCAGGAACCGCCTTGCTTCCCAGCAGCGGGAGCCAGTTTCTCCATCTTGCAACGATGGTGACAGCGATGATAGTGGTGTTGGCTGCCGTGACTGTTCTTCTCATCATTTATTAATCGCTCATGATGTGCCAGCGCTATATTAACAATTTTATGCGCATTATCACATTTCAGTTTCACAAGCCTTTTTTAGAGATGGATCTGAGGCTCAGGGATGTTCAGCTACTTGCATGGGTCTCCTAGGACACGACCCCAACCCCTGGATGACAGTAGGCCCATGTTAAGTTCAGACAAAGTGCTATATTCAGCCCGGTATCCTTACAAGCATAATACCCGTTATTAACAATGGTGGCGACGTTGACAAACTGGAACTCACAAGGCACTTACAATATGACACACTACACAGGTACCTGTGCTCAGTTAGTCCTTACAACCCTCTGAGTTATTATTATTATTATCATCCCATTTTACAGATGAAGAAAGTGAGGCCCAAAGAGGTTAAATAACTTGCCCCAAGTCACCCGCCTCCTAAATGGTAGATCCTGGATTTGAACTCAGGCAGATCTGGATCCAGCATCCATTTTCCTGAGTCCCAAACTTTTTCCCTGAAGTCAAGTTTTCCAGAGAAGTCGGGGGGAACCCTTCCTTCTGTGCTCCATCTTGGGCTCCACTGTGGTGGGAGAAAATAGGCTAAAGCGATGGCCAGAAATGGGAGGTTGGCACAGCCCGGTGGTTAAGACCTCGGCTTCAGGGTCAGTAGGAGCTCTGCCGATGACAAGCTCAAGAACGTGAGTTACTCTCACTGAACCTCGATTTTCTCACCTGGAAGAGGGGAATGATAATGGTGTTTCCCTCCCAGGGCTGTGGTGGGGATTAGAGAAGGCAACATACGGGGCAGATACCTTGAACTGAGCCTGTGGGCCTTCCTGAGTGCTTCATAAATGGGAGGTGGTGAACTGAAGGGAAAAAAAATTCAAACAGATTCCTGCGGGGGGTCTGGTAGATTATGCAAATGCCCGACCCGTATCTGGCAGCGCCCCTCCGAGTTACCTGGAGCCGCGGTGGTCAGTTCCCCTGCAAATGGACCTGTTTGCGCCTCCAGCCCTCTCATCTTCCCGCATCTCCGTTTGAGGGTCCTCTCCAGCATCGCAGGAGTTTGTTCAGCCCACATGGCAAGCGCTTAACACCCCCAGGAGCAGCCTTTAGCCAGTGAGCCAGGGGGTCGGGGTGCAGATACCCTGGCTTCCCCACGGGTCCGTGAGAAAACTGAGAGGTGTGGTCGACAGCCTCTCAAAGGACCCTCAGCCACATTGAACCCCACTTGCTCAGGATGCCGTTCATTCGTACACTCTTTACCTCTTCCTCTCTTTCTGGTTGATCCCTTGTGCTTCCGTAGGTCGCCTCTGAAAAGTCCCTGCCTTGAATCTGCTTTCAGAGAGGATCCCAAACTAAGGCAGGAGCGACAGCTGGAAGCCCAGCGGGTCGCGGGCTCAGCACCCTGGACAGCGCCCCGCCTGCTCCCTCCGCCGGCCTGGCTGGCGGGCGGGCGGGCAGGGACAGAGTGGGGCCAGATGGCTGGGGACACTGCTCCGCGTCGAGCTTCTTGGCCATCTTCCCTGTGCGGCTGGAGAAGCCCTTGCCATGCATCTCTCCGCAGGTTTGGGGGCTGGTCGAGGTCTTGTCCTCTTGAATTGCTGTGACAAAGGCCAGCCTGCCCCCCCAGAGGCATCTGGCCACCGCCTCTGTCTTTGCAGGCTCGGCTCCTCCCTTCTCGCCAGCGCAGGGGGGGCGGCCACTGCGGGGAGAGGCAATGCCGGCGGAACGGGAAGCAAGTGGGTGCCCGGGGCCAAGGCCGTGGCCGCCAAGCGGGAGGTGCCGGGCTCTGCTTTGTGCAGGGAGAAGCTACGGGGCCCCGAGACGCTGTGTTGTGACAGGGATTGCAGACGCCGGACAATCTCCGCTCTCTCCAAGGAGCGCCTGGGCCTGACCCACTGGCGGACGGCCCTTGCCTTCAGGGGGTTGTGTGGTAGAATGGGAAAGCTGAGGTTTGGGGGAGTCTGGAAAGGGAGCCCCTCTTTTCTTGACTTCTCTGGCTGTCCTCAGCCCTTTGGTGACAGAATCTAATCTCCAGGGTGTAAACATCCCTTTGATGCTGATGTTGCCCAGACTTATGTCTCTGGCCTGGAGCTCCCCCGACACCCCTTATTGGGGAGGAGTTCGCAGGCATCTCGCGCTCATGAATCCAGCACCGAACTCCTGAGCACCCCGCAATGCTCCCCTCCTGCCTTCCTGCCGTCGGAGGGCAGCTCCCCCTCCAGGGGCGCTGGCCAAGCACCGTGGTGCCTCCTCCTCTCTCACCCCTGAGCCAAGCCTTCTGCACGTTCTGCCTTTAACGCACACGGGGTCTCAGCCCTTCTCCCACTGCCACTGCCGCCGCCCTGGGCTGAGCTGCCATCTCTCGGCTGGGCAGTTGTAGCTGCCTCCGCCCGGGGCCCTCGCTTCTGCCGTCCTCCCCACAGCTGTTGTCGACACAGCAGCCAGGAGGGTCCTTCTGAGACAGAAATTAGATCAAGTCACTTTTCTGCTCACATCCGTCCTGTGGTTCCCATCTTGTCAGCCGAGAAGCCAGAGTCCTCATCACGGCCCACAGGGACCTGCAGGGTCTGCTCCCCGTCTCCGCCCTCGCTCACACGGCTCTGGCCACGCCAGGCTCCTCGCCGTCCCTTGAACGCTTCAGGCAAGTTCCAACCGCAGGGCCTTGGGATGGCAGGTCCCTCTGCTTGGCGCGCTCGTCCTCCAGACCTCTGCTCAGCCCGTTCCCCTGTCTCCAAGGCTTTGCTCCAATGTCCCGTGGGCCCTCATCTAAAGTTTCAATTCACTCCTGGCGCCTCCTGGCCTCTTTCTTCTATTTAGGGTTTTTTTCATGCATTTGCCGCTTTCTGACAAACTGGATATTTTCCGTATTTATTTCTTGCCTGTCCCCTCCACCGGCTCAGCTCCATGCGGGCAGGGGTTTGGTTTCTTCTGCTCGTGGCTGTGTCTGCCTCTGCCTCGAATGGAGCCCAGCACAGGGTAGGCGGCTGAGTGAGGGAGTCAATCAATGGTCCTGTGACCCGCCCGTATTGGGGAAGTTTCACTGTAAGACAAACCGCTTCCAGAGCAGACAGCACCCGCCCGACGCCCCTGGGTGTCGGCTGGTCCGGCACAGTCTTTCCTGTGGTGCCACTTAGAGAAGAGGCACTTAGAGAATTTCGGGCCGTGATGCTCTGGTGTCAGGGACAGAGGCGGAAGGAGGTGGGAGCCCCTGGAGTCCTGCCCTGGGCCCGGCATATGGCTGAGGTTGTTTTTGTTTCACGTCGTGTCCCTGGGACGTTAAACAGAATGATTCTAAGGTTGACTAGGAAGGAAGAATAGAATAACCATTTAGCGAGCTCTTTCCGAGGAACGAGCGTCGTCCCTGCTCCTCATAGATCCCGGTCTGTCATCAGGAATGCTTCTCTCCACACGTAACAGAAAAGACAGCCGGGAGGGGCTTTCACGTTAAGTGGAGGCTGTTGTCGCCTGACCTAGAAACCCACAGATCGGTGGCCCAGGATTAACCGAGCGGCTCAGTGATGTCCTCCCACTCCCCCTTCCTCCATGTGTCGACTTTGACTTCATGGTTTGTTGCCTCACGGTTGCAAAACGGCTGCCACACCTCGTCTCACAGCCTCATCCGAAAGCAGGCGAGTCACGGTGGGGAGAGAAAGCTCTCGTTGGAGGCTTTGTCCTCTTTCTTTAGGAGGAAAAAAGTTTTTTCCTGGAAGTTCCCAGAACACTTCCCCCTACATCTTATTGGCTGTACCTGGGTCACGTGACCACCTCCAGCTTCAGGGAAGATGAGAAATGTGCGTATCTGGCATTTTTACCGTTTTATGGGAGGTTGGCTCTGCTGTTGAAAAGACGGCGGGGGGGGGGCGTGGATGTGGTGGGGACAGTTCACAGCGTCTGTCACGTGTGGCCTGTGACTCTCATTCTGTTTTATACTCATTACTGTCCGGGCTTAAGTACACAGGACCACGTATATTATGCTTTGTGGACGATTTAAGTGTTTTCCAAGCTAACTTGGAGCATGTGCCGTGTTCGCCTTGTGTGCTGACTTCAGAACCAGGCCTGAGGCCCCGGGTAAGAAGCACCATCACTGTGGAGACGTGGGTTCGAAGCCAGACCCTGCCGCTCAGGAGGGCGTGACCTCAGGCATCGCGGTTTATTCTCCGAGCCCTCATTTTGCGCATCCTGAACAAGGCTCGTGCGGGTCTCCCTCGCTGGGCTGTGGTGATGATTGGATGGGGCGATTCCTAGTCCATAACGGGGGCTTCATCAAATGTGGCCGAGGGGACGGGGCGGGAAAGATTGCCAGCTGGGATGGAGAGAGTCCTGGGTTGAGATAATTCCAAGGCTGGGATGACTCAGGACTCAGGTAGGATAATGGAAACGAGCAGGATTTAGGGGCTGTTTGGCCAGATGAAAGGACCTTCCAGCCCTCACGACCAGCCAGCTCCTGACAGCGATGCGGGGCCCTGCGGAGAGGAGCACGCGTGCCAGTCGCGCCGCGGTGCCCGCGAGGCCTCGAAGCAGAAGCGGGCCGGGGTGGAAGATGTGGACGGCGGTGGGGAAACAGCCGCGCCAGGGTCAGCTGGAGAGAAGAAACCCTCTGGGGCCTTGGGGCTTTGTAACCAGGGGCAAAGGGTGATTCTAGCCGGGTTGTCCACAGGGAAGTTGGGGCTGCGTGAAATCTGGGTGCGGAGGTTCTGACTGAGGAGAAAAGGAGGCCACAAGCTGAGACCCTGTTCGGCAAGTTTGGCCGAGACAAAAAGGACGAAGACGTGTGGAAGGCCCCACCGTCTGTGCCGGATGCGGGGGCTGCGTGGTCGCGTGTGGGGAATCCTTGGCCTCCTGGGTCCTTTCCTTTCCGAGGCACAGGAAATTCGCTGGAGAAGCCCCCGTGTCGAGGTCGCCTGCGGCCGCCAGGGCAGCAGAACTTACGTGCGTCTCTGGGGATCTCTTCTTGGCATGTCTGCTGGGTTGGGGGTTCAGGTGGGAGCCTTGTGCCCTGCGGGACGCTCCCAGCCCAGCAGCTTCCTGTGCGGGCGCCCGGGTCACGCGCTGGTTAAAACCATGGGCTCTGGAGTCTGAATAGAGTCAAAACCCAGCCTCACTGTCTCCACGCTGTGTGACCTCAGGCGGGTGACTATACCTCCCTGAGTCCTAGCTTCCTCGTCTGGAAAACAGGAGGAATAACGCTCCCTCTCTTGTGGGGTTGTTTAAAGGGTTGACGCATGAATGTCTGGCACGAGGTGGGCTGGGGTGTGGGTGGTGCTGGCCAGTCGGCGGTCTGAAGAAAGAGGAGGGAACAGACGCGTCCCTCGGCCTCAGTTTCCTCTTCTGTGAAGCAGGAATAATGTCGCACCCACCTCAGAAGGTGAGATTCAGTGAGACAATGTGTGAAAAGTCCCATGGAGTAAGGATGCAATGTATTAGCTGTCATCAGACGGATCACTGTGATTAGGATGATGATGGTAATTATGGCCTCTTCTCCGGGCCGGTTCTGGAGGCCAGTAAGTCACCCGTGCAGGATGTTCGCTCAGCATCCATCCTCTTCTTCCCATTCGGGGACCCCCCGCGGGATCAGGGGACCCCATGCTCACTCACAAGCCAGAGGCTGTGGGCACGGGGGGTCATCCTCTCCCCACCCCGTGTCCTCAGGACACGTGATTCACATCCAGCCAGCCACCTGCTTCCCCACCCGGGAGTCTGAAAACGGAGCAAGTGGCCCAGACACAAAGGGGTGGCCCCGGGCTCCTTCCCGGCCGCCTGCTGCGGGGCGGGTCCACCTTGCTGGCTGCGTAGCCCCTGCCCGTTTGCCCAGCCACCACCTCTGGCCTCCTGTCGGTTATCTGAGCTTCCTGAAGTCCCCTTTACGCCTAAGACAGCCTGTCAGATGCTGGTTTGCGCAACCCAGGACCCAAACGGACCCTGAAGCGGATTTGAGGCCCTGCCATTTGCTCGGAGATGTGGGCAGACAGAGAGGGAGGCGCAGAGGGGCGAGGGCGAGAAGAGAAGGCAGCCCGGAGTGGTGGCACCAGCCGGCGAGCTCGTGCTGTGGCCCGGCAGCGCTCCCCAATCCCTGGGGGCCGGCGGGGGCCGGGGACGCCCCTCAGAGTCAGCCCACCAAGGGGGTGGGGGAGCCGGGGGGCTCCTTCTGGGTGTGAGCTCCTGGCCTGCGACGGGCTGAGTGAGCTTCTGCAGCCAGAACCTCATAGGTGCTGGTAGCGGGTGACATTGGTCGCAGCACAGCACTCGCGGGGTCTGCTCGCCCGCCGGCCCTGCCTCCCCAGTTCTGCTGCGAGTTGTCGCTTGGCTGCGCAGGTTTCCTGGGGAAGCATCTCCAGCGTCCGTTCCTCTCTAGGCTACTGCGGTGAGGAGCACGGACGGCTCAGCAGCGGGAGGAGGGGACGGCTGCTCTGCGGGAGGGGGAGGCGAGGGCAGCGGGAGCCGGGCCTGGCCCTTGGGGACTTTGGTGCTGCCGACATGCTGGTGATGAAGCCACTCTCCCGCCTGCTGGGCCGCCAGGCCCCAGGTCTCTGCGGAGGAGGCCGAGGTCAGAGTGAATTAAAGTCACGGCGGTTTGAAGCAGAACAGCCAGACAGGGTGGCCTGGGAGCCGGGACCGGGGATGAGTTAGTGACACTTTTTATTGTCTTTGGCTGGTGACGGTGAGGAGAATTTGTTCCAGAAAGGGAGAACTGAGCGACCCGGGCCCGTCTCGCTGTGAAGTGAGGGTGCATCGGCAGGGCAGCCTCTCCGCCAGGGGCGCAGCAACCCGTGTGTGCATGCCCGGAAAAAAGGAGACCGGCTTCCTGTGTTCCCAAGTGGAGTCTTGAGTGGCCCAGAAAATAGGGGAGTGTTCGAAGGCTGTATTAGGAGTGCATTCAGTGGCATGTCACATAAAATCCAACTCGTGGTGGCTTAAACCAACAGGAGCTTATCTTTCTCATGTTACAAAAAGTCTGGGGTGGGTACTGGTTGGCATTGGCTGGCGTCTCTGTGATTCTCTTGGCCTTCACCTCATGGTTGCAGAATAGTTGCCGGAGCTCCCGACATCATGTCCACATTCAAGCCAGAAAGAAGCAGGGCCGAGATGACTGCACTCAGCTCTACCAACTTTTGTATCAAAGCAAAATCTTTCCCAGAAGCCATCCAGCAGGCTCCTACTCACATCTCAAGGCCAGACACACATCACATGGCCACATCCAGCCCCCAGACAGCCTGGGAAAGTGCTTCCCCTTTCTAACCGTTCTGGAGACTGTTGTATGTTTGGGTTTATATGCTCAGAGGTTGCATTTAAAGTGAGAACAGTTTATTTTAAAACTCAGTCTTATGTCCCCTTACAACCGTCTCTTGTGTCTGCCCCTCTGTGTGAGTTCTCTTGCCGCCACAGTGCCGCGTAATGAACAATGTGAAACCCAGGGGCTTAACGTGACAGGCGTTCATTGGGCTCACGGTTCCAGGGCTGGTGGTCGAGGTGGCTCGGCCAGGGCGCCACTGGGTCTCGTTGTTGCCTGCGGGTCAGCGGGGCTGTCCTGGCCACAGTCGGTCAGCTGGTGCGGCTGTCAGGATGGCCTCGTGGGGCCTGCGCCCTGCCCTGCGGTCTCCGTCCTCAGCGGGTGGTGCAAACAGGGTTCTGAGAGGACGGTGAGGGTCTCTGGAGGGCTGGGCTCAGGGTGGCCCGGCCTCACTGCGGCTGCCATGGCCAAAGCGAGGGACTCGGCCGCCCCGAGCCCAGGAGTCGAGGGCACCGAGCTCGCCGCTGGCCGGAGATAGAAGCCTTGCTCTGGGTCTCCTGGCTCAGAGGGGCAGAGGCCCGGCTGGCGGCGTCTGTGCGAGGCCTTTCTCCAGCCTTCTCCTCCGGAACCCAACTCTGTTCCCGTTCCTGCCGTCTTCCCCAGCTGTTCCCCCTCTTCTGTCCCACAGTTCCAGCTTCCTGGGAACCAGGTGGAGGGCGAGGTCAGCCTCAGAGAAAGGAAATTGGCATTGACTGGCCGCCTGCTGGGTGCCAGGGCCTTTGCACACCTTTTCCCCTTCAAGCCTCCCACAGCTCCACGAATATTATCACAGATGAGGAACGCTAGGCTCAGAGAGGAGATGTCACTCATCCAGAGTCACACAGCTAGGAAGTCCCGGAGCCAGGATCTGGCTGCAGAACCCCCCACTGCAGAGCCAGGCGTCCTTCTGTCCATGGTTGCATTTCAGAGGGAGAAAATAGGGAAAAGGATGCAGCTTCCTTCATCAGCAGCATCTGCTCACTCACCCCAGGACCTTGGCACATGCTGTTGCCTATGTCTGGAATATGCTTTCTATTCTGTCTCTGGCTAACTCTTCCTCACATGTGGTATTTAAAGAATGGACACTGGTGTGGACGTCGACCAATTGGCAGAGAGGCTCCCCCACAGAATAAGGGGCTGTTTTGCTACAGAGGCCGTGTTAGACACAGAAGTCACGTCTTTAAACACTAAAATAGTATACCACGTTGGGATGGTGACACTCAGGGAGTTACATGGGAACCGAGAGCGTGCGAGGGAGAGCCATTTGATGTCCATCTCGCATTCACGCAGAGTCATGAATAAATTCATCGCCTGGAATAGTAGAAAGACTGCAAACACTGCTTAAGTTCATCGCGTTTCCCTCTTTTTCCCCGAGATTGCATAGTCGGCTTTGTTGATGATAAACACGTTTGATGTGACTTCACTGAGTGGACAGAATGTGTGTTTCTAAGTACATATTTCTGCCTCAAAAAGTTTTCAATCAACAGGGAAACACTTCAGCGTTCACTGGGTTGGTGGCCGGTCCCCTTCCTTTGCGGGGCAGAGTCGGGACGGAGGTCGGGCTCAGGGAAGACCTGAGACGAGAACGGGTGGGTGAACCGAGGCGTGACCCGCAGCTGTGACGGGGGAAGTGTGCCTTTCGGAGGGTCCGCCCGGCGCCGAGGGCTGGCGGGGGCAGAACGGGGGCCGTCATTCCGGTCTGTTCAGAAGCAGCAGAGAGCAGACGCCGTGCCCCAGGCGGATCGGAGCGGCCACGGCTCCCTGTCCATCTGGCCTCGCAGGCGCCGGGCCAGCCGGGCCCTTCTGAAGCCTCGGGCACTGAAGGCAGCGCGGCATCGAGGGAGCAGGGGCTGCAGGAACAGCCCCCCATTTCCCTTCTCTGCTCCCTTCCAAGGAGCGGGGTCCTGCCCGGCCCCGGAGTCAGACAGACGTGGGCGCCCCCGGCGTCCAGCTGTGGGGCCGCGGCAGCTACGGTCAACCCAAGGGCCCCTGAGGACTTGCCGCGGGCCCGGTGCTGTTCCCGACACTTAGAGTCAGTTATCTCGTTCCACCCTTCAAGTTGTCCCTCCCTCCTGGTCCGTGCTGTCACCGTCCCCATGACACACCTGGGGCCGAGGCCAGGCGTGGACCCGGGCGGTCAGGCCCTGCCCGCTCACCTCCACTGCTCTGCTGGCCTCTGGTGAGCCTTCTCATCTCTCTGAGCCTCGGTTTCCTCATCGGTAAGACAGGGTTCCCGGTTCCTGACTCACAGGACGGACGAAGACATCAATCATAATGGCAGCCACAGACGCACGCTCACCGGGCCGGCCTCTCTACTCCGTGCACTTTACAGGGACCTCTCCTGCAGGTGCCGCGTCCCTGGGAGGTGGGGCCTGGCATCTCCATTTTACAGACAAGGAAACTGAGGCTCAGGAAGGCTAGAGGACCCTCCCCAAGCCACGTGCCCAGGAAGTGGTGGAACTGGGATTCCAGTGAGGAGGCCCGGCCCCCGGAACGGAGAGAGGGGCGACTCTGTGACTTTCCGATGCGGGAGTCAGGGAGGCGAAGACCTGCTTCCAGGCGTCTCTGCGTGATGTGGTCCATGAGGGTGGTGGACGCAAGTGGAAGCAGGGATGTGGGAGAGCGCGGCTGGGTGCAGGGGCGCAGGGTGGAGGTGGCCATCCTCGTGCGGCGTGATACTCGCCCTCCCGTGCTGCGTGTGCAGGAGTCTGAGCCTCACGCGGTATGCTCGTTTGTGCCTCACGGTGATTCTGAAGCTGGGCTCTCGGCACCCCCGTTTGTGGGTGCGACCCCGAGGCCCAGGTCGAGGATGTGACCTGCGCCCCTCAGCCAGATCAAGGTCACCCTCCACCCAGCTCAGACCCGGTCCGAGGCCCTGGGTGCGGGCGGTCCCCTCGGCTCTGGATTCGCGTCTTCAGCTGACACGTGAGGTGCTGCCTCGAGTGGGACTCGGACAGGAGAGTTCTCCTTGTTGCCCAGACCCGCCCGTGCCCATCTCGGCGAAGGCGGCTCCACCCTTCCGGGGCTGGCCGGTCATCACTCAGCCCGTGTCCTGGCCTCTTTGGTTCCCTTCTCCTCTTCCCCATAGTCTGTCTGCCCTTGCCACCCACCCCCAGCAGCCAGAGGGTTCTGTGTGCACCTGAGTCAGGCCAGGTCCCTCCTCTGCCCAGAACCCTCCATGGCTCCCACCTCACTCGGAGAAAAAGCCCGTGTCCTCCTTGCAGCCACAAGGCCCTGCATGCTCCACTCCATCCCCTCCAGGCCCTCATCTCCCCCCACTCTCCTCCTCACAGGGGCCTCCTCGTGTTTCCTTAAACACATCAGGCAGGCCCAGCCTCAGGGCCTTTGCACAGGCTGCTCCCTCGGGTGGGAACGCCCTTCCCCCAGGTCTCCGCATGACTCCGCCCTTGTTTCCTTTGGGTCTTTGCTCAAATGTCCTTCAGAACTATAACTGCCCCCCGCTCCTGACAACCCCACTCCCCCGTCCTCTACTTCATTTCCCTCCTCGCTGCTGCTGAGCAGCTGCCGGACCACACGGTCATCGTCCATCCACCACTAGACCGTCAGCCCCGTGGCAGTGGGGACTTTCCTCTGTTTTTTGTTCCCTGTTGCGTCCCAGAGTCTAGAATGGGGCCTGGCTCCCCGTAGGTGCTCAATAAATAATTCGTGGAGTGAGTTGTCCTGGTGAAATGCCCCAGGGGCCCCGCGCACTGGCTGGCGCCTCCGAGCCCTGGGCCCTCCTCTGCCAGCGCGCCCTGCTCCGTCTTCCCGTCTCGTCTGCCTCGCTGTTCTTCCTTTTTAAAAAGTTTTAATTGTGGTGAAATACACATAACCTAAAATGCGCCCTTTTAGCCATCTTTAAGTGTCCAGTTCAGCGGCATTGGGGCACACGCACATCGCTGAGCGACCATCCCCACCGTCCGTCTCCAGAACTTTCTCATCTCCCTAAACTGAAACTCTGTCCCCTCAAACGCTGCCTCCCCTCCATCCCGGGACCTCACGTAGGCGGTGCCTACAGCACTGGTCCTTTCGTCACTGGCTGCTTTCCCTGGGCCGCTGACCTCAAAGCTGCTGCACGATGTCGCAGGCGTCAGAACGTCCTTCCTCTTCAAGGCCGCGTAATATTCCATCGTGTGGCTGGACCTGCTTGTGTTTGTCCGTCATCAGTGGGTACGTGGGTTGGCTGAAGAGGCTGCGTGCGAGAACAGAGAGGGTGTGTGTGCACACGTGTGTGCATTGTGTGCACAGTGACAAAGGCCGCGCAGGGAGGAGCTGCCGGCTGAGCAGCTTGGGGAAAGGAAACCAGTGGGCAGGAGGCAGAGCCCGGCCTGGGGAGGTGAGCAGGTGTGAGCCTTGTGGTCCCGGTGTCAGTTGACAAGCAGAGTGAAGGCTGTGGCCTTTCCGGAGGCCTGCTCTGTGTGATGCTCAGAACGCCACGCCATCCTCATGGCCGTCTGTGAGAAAGATGCCGTTATCATCTCCTTTATGAGCAGGGAAACTGAGGCACTGGAGTAGGTAACGTCCCCCACAGGAAGTGGGCTATGAGCCAAGCAGAGCAGGAAGACACAGAGTCGAGGGAGAAACAAGGAAACATAAGCGAGAAGGCTCTTGGGGACACGAGTTGTCTGAGAGACCCACTGGGACCGCCAGGTGGCCGGGACTCCAGGGGGCAGAGGGTCTCTGAGCACTTGGATCTGGGAGTCACGTGGACGTGGTGAAAACTCTGGCTCCCTGACTGTGGGCCTGTCTGACCCTCAGTTTCCTTATCTGTGGAATGAGAGGGTGCAGCCTGTCTCCCTGCATTGCTGTGAGGATGTCACGTGCCTGTTAGGGGGCCTGCTCTGAGGTAAATTCTCTGTAACGATAATCATGGTTGTCCTTGTTTGGGGGTGATGTTAGCACTTACTGAGTTCCTACTGCGTGCCGGGCCCGAGGATACAGTGGTCATCGAGACAGGCCTGCTTCTCACCCTTGTGGGACCTCGGTCCAGCCACGCTGCCTTCATCAGCTGAAGAAATCTTGTAAGTTGTGACAAGAATAACAGCAACTACCACTTGTTCTGAGCTGGGCACCGCTCTGAGTCCTTTGCAGATACTAGCTCACTCACTCTTCACAAAGAGCCCGTAAGGGGAGAACTGTTATTATCCACATTTTATATATGGGGAAACTGAGGCACAGAGAGGTTAACTAACTTGGCCAAGGCCACACAGTTAGTGACCCAAGCCCAGGGGTGTGGTCCCAGAGTCTGTGTGCTTCACCACTGTGCTTTCCTGCCCCGCTGATGGAAGTAATTTTTAGCCACATCGAGCAACCACATGTGCGTGTCCTTCACACACCTCCTCGGACCCTTGCAACAGTCTGAGGAGGCTGGTTCGTAGCGACCTCTGCTTTACGGAGAGAGAGGCTGAAGCACAGAGGGGGTGAGCACCTTGCTCGGATCCTGCAGCTCAGGACTCGGGGGTGCATTGGGGGCGGCCTTGGGCCTGCACCCACCTCCTGTGGCTCGTGGGGGAGGCCTTCCGGGTGCATCTTTCCTGGTCTCTGTTCCCGTCTGCAGAGGAGCTGCCCGGGCCCCTCGCCTGGACTGTGCAGCGTGATTAGTGGACGGAAGGCATGAACGCTCTAGAGATGCAGCCTGGGTGCTTTTCCCCAGCATCGTGCCTGCCTCCTAAGGCAATGCGACCCCAGGCTTTTGAGACACATTCTATTTCCCTCAAAATATTTTGCCAGAGAAAATAGCAAATGGGAAAGAAATTCAGAGACACAGGCTCTCACTGTTTTGCTGATTCTCTCTCCAGCTGCGTCTAATCTGCCGCCAGCCATGCCCAGTAGGTGTTCAATTCCGAGGATTAAATCTTTCATGTTGGTGAGTCCCATGGATCCTTCCACATCCTGCTCCATCTCTTGCAGCCGTTTTCTGTCCCTGTGACGGGATTTCTCAGCCTTGGCACTGCTGGTATCCTGGGCTGGATAGCCTTTCGTGAGGGGCTGGCCTGCACCTTGTAGGGTGTTGAGCAGCATCCCTTGCCCCACCCAGTAAGTGCCAGTAGTGCCCCCTCTGCAGGAATGACCTGCAGATATTGCCAAACGTTCCCCGGGGGCAGGGTCCCCCTGTTGAGAATGGCTCGGTAGGTATTTCCCAGCACATCTTCTGTTTCCTTGAACATAATATGCAAAGGATTATAGTCAGTGTCTGATCACTTCAGTCTCTAAATTCTAAAATTTTCTGCCATACCTTGTCCTGAGTGCTTTCCTGTTCTGCATGTGAGGAGCTCGTTTTCCTTGGGACGTGGTTGGCGGCATTCCTTCGAGGCCTGAGAGGAGGGGAGCCCTCCCCGGGAGATCTGCACGTGCTTCTCTGGGTGCCGGGGGTCACCTTGACCTGGTGCAGAGCCCGCGTGTTGAGGGTTTAGGGTGCAGTGTCCACGAAGGCCAGCATGGCTGTCACTTTCCTCCTTCTCTGCTAAGTGCCCAAGCAATGCTCCTATCTCCTGCCGTGGCAGATGGCGCAATCTCTCACCCTAGAACGGCAGCCTTGGGGTCCCATCCAAGGGCAGGGCTCTCCCTTTTAGGCTCCATCTTGAGTGGGCCCTGGGCGCTGCCTTCCCCTCCGCCCCCGGAGGCCATGAGGCTGAAGCCGCAGACGCCCCAGAGCGTGGCTTCCATGCTGCCATCTCCTGGAGGTTCCTGGTGTCTCT
This sequence comes from Equus asinus, assembly GCF_041296235.1. NCBI lineage: Eukaryota > Metazoa > Chordata > Mammalia > Perissodactyla > Equidae > Equus > Equus asinus. The sequence goes on along the minus strand of NC_091809.1, from coordinate 26,745,829 downwards.
TAAACTTGAGAATTATCCACTAAATTGCGGGGCCTTTAGGGCTTCAGCAGGAGGGTCTCAGGACTCTGTGCGAGACCGCTGACTGTTCCCAGCGAGAGTCACTCTGCTGGCCCGGCCTGGCCTGCCGTGTGGGTTAGAGAAGACGGCCGAGCTGCCAGCGCGCAGCGGCCGTTTCCGTGGCAGACAGTGTGAGCGGGAAGGACAGGAGCGCCCCGGAGGGCAGGGCGAGGGGCGGCACCCAGGGAAGGCAGGGCGCACAGGCCTCCTTGGGTGACGTTTCAGATTTTTGCCGATGTTGTCGACTCCTTCTGGGAGCAGCTCTGGGCACCCGAAGTGTCACGTGGCTCTGAGTGGAGTTTCTGGAAGAGAATTCTGCCTGGAACTGAGCCCTGGCCCGTGCAGCACTGGCTGCTCCGTGTCACCTTCTTCCCCTCTGAGATCCACAGTGCGTGAGCACACACCTGCACACACTCATGCACGGACACGTGCAGTCACCCCCATAAACACACACGCACGCACGTGCACACATGTGCATGCATACACGCGCATACCCACGCACGCACACACGCACACACGTGCAAACCCGTGCACACACGCACGCACACACACTGCCCCATGTACCTCATTGTGGTCTGGGTGCTGCGACTTGTCTGCATTCCTGGCCAGAGTTAAGGAAGAAGGGAGCTGCCAGCCCTCCGTCACACGTTCTGCCATTGAAGCGCTCGGCTGACTGACTTGGTCTCCTTTCTCCGTTGCCCTCTGTCCGCTGAGCTCCTTGGAGATGGAGACCAGTTTGTCTGTTTTAGAATCACTACAGCCCTGGGCCTGGCAAGCAGGCAGGACTTCTGAAAATGTGTCGAGTGGACTCACTTTCTCTTGAGATGCAACTAGGACAGAATCTTGTGGTTCTGAAGCAGCTTTAAGGCTGTATGACTGCGTGCCAGGTCCCTGACACCACCTTCAGGTTTGATGGGTTCGCTAAAAGGGCTCGCAGGACCCAGAAAAGCTTGATACTCACGGTTCCAGTTTATTAATGAAAAGGATGCAGATTAAAATCTGCACAGCAAAAGGTGCGTAGGGCAGGACCTAGGAGAGACCAGGCACCAGCTCCCAGCTGTCCCCTCCCGGGGGAGCTGTGCAGACGGGGCTCCATTGTCCCACCATATGTGACAACACGCATGGTGTGCTGCTAACCAGGGATGCTCGCTTGAGCGTTGGTGTCCTAGGTTTTTATTGGGGCTCAATCACATAGACATGGGGCACACGTGACTGATTTTAACAGCTTAGTTACCACCCCCAGAAATCAAACACAGCATACCCCAGGCCCCCGGTGAACACAAACAAGCATTCCCCATAAATCACATTGTTCACATGAATTATCTAGCACAGCCCAGGGCCCAGGTGTGCAAAGACACTCTTCTCAGGCAGGATATTCCAAGAGCCCAGAGGTCATCTCCCCGGGGACAGTCCAGGGCCAGGCCTTCCTTTGGGATATGCAGGGTTCAGACACCCCAGCCCCACTGAGTTAAGCTTTACTGCACAAAATGCAAATCTAACCAAGTTGTTCCCCTCGCTAAGTCCTCTCAAGGTGACCCGTTGCTCTTACCAGGCCTTCCTGACCCTGTGTTGTCCGTCCACCTCCCGTGTCGTCTCTCATCTCAGACTACATCAGACTCCTTTAAGATCCTCTGGCGTCCTGTGCTTTCCCTCCCTGGGCAGCCTTGGGAGTACACATCCTTCTTCCTGAAATGTTTCCTCTTCTTCTTCGTCCCCTCTCTGCCTTCAGTTCTCAGAACAGGCATCAATTCCTAAAAAATCCCGCCCTGAGCCTCCAGGTCTGGGTTAAGAGCTTTCCTTTTGCTCTGAGAGTGCCCTTCCGCTGGATTTCTCATCCTGTTATTTTGTCGCTGAGCTTTTGAGGATCTGCGTCCCTCCCGCTCGGCCATAAGCTCCGTCCTGAGAGCAGGGCCTGGTGCAGCCCGTGGTCACGTCTCCAGCAGCTGGGACATCCGGGGTGCCTAGTATGTTATGTGGTAAAGCCATGCCACTGTCGCAAGAGGCTTCAAAAGAACAGCGGCTTAAAACAACGCAAACCTTTGCTTCCCTAACGCCCCCCCCACCCCCGTGTAAGAGCCCTCAGGTGAGCCCTGCAGGTGGGGGGAGCCACGTTCCCAAAGTCCCTCGGTGCCCGGTTCCTACCACCCTCTTGCTCTACCACCACCGAGGACGTCTGGGATCCTCTGCGCAATCAGAGCTGCTTGCCGTCAGAAGGTAGAAGAGGGGGCAGGAGGGGTGTCCTTAGTGCCTTAAGTCTCAGACCCTGAAATGACGCGTGTCACTTGTGCTCACACACCATTGGTGGAAAGTTAGTCATGTGGTCACGCCTAGCTGCTAGGAATGCTGGGAAATGTAGTTTTCTGGGCGGCCGAGGGCCTGGCTCCCGTGCCATGACCGTGGGTGGGGGATAGGGGCAGCTGTTAGTGGGCGTCCGGTGGTTAATTATATTTATTGAATCAGATTGTCAGACAACATCTATCGAATATGAAGTCACTTCAGAAGAAACTGACAGAATCAGGGGCAAGTACACGTCGCCTCTTCTCTCTCTGCTTCCTTGGTTTCCTGGGGCTGTCCTGACAAAGCCCCATACACTTGGTGGCTCAGAACAACAGACTGATTTTCCCGCAGTTCTCGAGCCTGGAATCTGCAGTCGAGGCGTCGCGAGCCACGCTCCCCTCCAAGCTCTGACGCAGGTCTGCCTCCGCCTCTTCCGGCTCTTGCAGCTCCTGCAGCCGCCTCGCCCCGCCCCCTGCTGCTGTGGCCCCACCCTCTGCTGCTGTGGCGCCGCCTCCTGCCGCTGTGGCCCTGCCCTCTGCTGCTGTGGCGCCCGGCTCCTCCTCCCCCTCAGCCTCCGCCTCCCCCTCCTCGCCACTCCTCCATCGTGGAAGGATCTGGGACCCATGAACCAACTCCTCTCAGATCCAGCCTCACACCTGCAAAGACCCTTCCAAAGAGGGTCACGGTCATAGGTTCCGGGGCCTAGGACAGGAGCGTGTCATTTGGTGGGGGGAGTCACCATTCAGTCTGCGATACCCAGAATGCACTTTGGAAGTCAACCTCTGATCTGTGGGGGCCAACCTTGTATTTAAGGCCTGGAGGGGCCTGCCGCCAGCGTCTGCTGTGACACCTGGGAAAGCTGACTTCGTGGAGGCGTCATTCCACTTACTGTGTGCCAATCACTGTCTTAAGGACTTCGCAAACGTTAACCACAGAGAAATCTCAGCACAGTGAGGTAAAGTAACTGGCCCAAGGACACACAGTAATCAGCAGAGTCAGGATCCACACTTGGGTGATCCAGCCCCGGATACACTCTAGCCACCTCACAGGGGCTATCTCGAATACTTTTGAGCCTCCGCTGTGCTAAGTGCCAGCAAGGAAAATAATGTGAGGCCAGGACAGAGCTGGGACGGGGCTCCGCACCTGGGTCTGAGATGCCCTGGGTCTCATTTAACTCCTGGGGCTGGACTTTTTGGAGAAACCCCTAGAAAGCCAGGCATTTGCATGCAGAGCTGGCAGATTCTGGTCTGCCTTGCTGCCTCGGCAGTGGGCTCTGGGTGGCCTGCTCCAGCGGGTAGCTGGGCGCCCCCGCTCGCAGCCCTGGGCCACTCTATCCTGCCGTCGCCACAGCCGCTGGGCTTGCAGAAGCCCAGGCCTGACAGCTTTTCCTCTCCATGCCTGCCCAGCGGAGTGGAAAGCCCCGGGCCGGAGCCGAGCGCAGCAGCAGAGATGCACAGGCGGTGCCGCGCCCTCCCCGCCCTCCGGATGCGCTGACAGACCGGCACCGGCCGGCTGCCAAGGTCCAGCGAGTTCTTGGCAGTTGCTTTCTGACCTGGACAAGTGGCTGCCACCTCCTGGGACACTGGGCTGCTGCCTCAGGGAGGGGTGACGGCCTCTTCTTTAGGAAAGTTGTGGGCTGGAGGTGGTCCCGGAAGCCATCCTTGGAAAAGCCCCAGCCCTGCACTGTCCCATTTGGTCTCTGCTAGCCATATGTGGATAGTAAGATTTTTGGTTTTTCTAATTGCGATAAAACATGCACAACATAAAATTCAGCATTTTAACCATTTCTAGATGTACAGTTCAGCGGCTTTAAGCACGTTCACATTGTTGTGCAACCATCACCACCGTCCATCTCCAGAACTTTCTCATCTTTCTAAACTGGGGCTCTGTCCCCGTTAGACGCTAACTTCCCGTCCGCCTCCCGCAGCCCCCGGCGCTGCCCTTGCGCTTCCCGTCTCTGTGAATCTGAGTCCCCAGGGGCCTCCTGTGAGCGAGATCTGCAGCGTTAGTCCTTTCGTGACTGGCTTATTTCACTGCGCATGATGTCCTCAAACTTCCACCGCGTTGTAGCAGGTGTCAGAAGTTGCTTCCTTTTAAGGCTGAATAATATCGCGTTGTGTGAACGTGCTGCGTTTTCTTATCCATCATCCGTCAGTGGACACCTGAACTGCTTCCGCCTTTGGGCTCCCGTGGGTGATGCTGCTGTGAACACAGGTGCGCGAGCGTCTGCTCGAGCCCCTGCTGTCGTCGGTTCTTCTGGGGACACCCCCAGAAGGGGGAGCGTTGGATCCTATGGAAATTCTATGCTTAAGGTTTTGAGGAACCACTATACTAAAATTTGAATTAAGTCAAATTGAAAATTCCGTTTCTCGCTCGTATTAGCCACATTGCACGTGCGCGATAGCCGCACGTGTTCAGTGTCACTGACCATCAGGGAAATGCAAATCAAAACACAGGGAGATAACACCTCACACCTGTCCAGATGGCTTTCACCACAAAAACAAAAGACAAGTGTTGGCGAGGACGCGGAGGAATTGGCGCCCTCACGCGCACCTGGGGAACACAGACTAGTGACACGGTGTGGAGGCTCCTGAAAGGAATTAACATTAGTACATTACTATTAACTAAACCGCTCTAATGTTATTTGAATCCCAGTATGTAAAGCAATACAAGTGGAGCTTTGAAGCAGAAAGGGACTTTCCAGAAAGTCCCTTTCTGCCTGGTCCTCACCCCGCTGCCGTTTGCCCATGAGGTGGCCCCTGGGGCTCCTCTGAGGAACCCAGTTTGAACTCACTAACCTTGGACAAGAGGACAAAAGGACAAAAGACAGACTCTTTGTCGTGGCCACGTTTTCTAGTCCTTGTCCAACTCACTAGCCTTCCTTCTCCTTGTCCTCCTTCATTCAGTCATTCAACAAACATTCATTGAGCGTCTGCTATGTGCAAGGCAGTTTTCTAGGTGCCGGGAACATAATACAGACAAATTTTCAGGACTCTTGAAGCTGATAGTCTGGTAAAGGGGAGACAGACCGTAGATAATGAACTTAGTAAGTAAAATAGAGAGTAAATAAATCTTGATGCGTGCTATGGAGAAAAATAAAGCCTGGAAGGAGCAGAGGGCTGCCGGGCTGGAGGCGCGATTGTAAAGAGGAGTCAGGGGAGGTCTCAGTGCGGAGGTAAAGGGACCCCTCTGCCTGCGTCCGTGTCGAGAAGAGGCTGAAGGGCCTGTGGAAGCGGCCGCGCTGCGGGCAGCGGCTGGAAGGACGGCTTGCAGTCGACTGCGATGGGAGGTGGGGGTGGGGTTGGCTCCCCATCATTAAGAGATTGGGGAGATGCGGAGGGAAGAGCAAAGGAGACTGCGATGGAGCAGATGAAGGAGTATGGGCCCTGAAGGTCGTGTGAGCAAAGTGTTGAGCGTTTCGAGTGGGAGGGGATGAGCGATCGTGTCGGCTGAGGCCAACAGGTTGGATCAGACAAGGAACGAGAACCGACCGTGAGGGTCAGCAGCCTGGGAGTCCTTGGAGGTCCTGGCCAGAGCTGCTCTGAGGAGGGTGGAGGCCAGAGGCTGCTGGAGGGGCTGCTAACAGTTCTTTTAAAGAGCTTTGCTGTGGAGGGCGGACGGGCGAGGGAGGAGGGTGTTAGCTGGTGGGGAGGGTGGCGTCCAGAGGGTTGTCATCTTAAGATCGAAGAGCTGACAGCAGGTGTTGTTCTGATGGGAATGGCACCGTAAGGGGGCAACTTGATACAGGGGGGGCGGTGTCTGGCAGGACTTCTCACGATATATGGGAGGGGGCGGCGTTTGGAAGGTCCTGCTGTAAGTAGGAAGTCATCTGCAGAGTCGCAAGGGAAGGCACCGTGTGGGGAGTAAGTGCCGGGGGTGGTGGAGGCTTGTGGAAGTTCTGGTCCAGCTTCTATTTGGTTACAATTTACCGAGGTCAGGTTCCTGAGCAGCAAAGTCTAGCCTGTGCAGTAATTATTTGTAGGATGTTTACTCTGCAGCAGGCGCGGTGATGGCTACTGGGTCTAGCTGCCCACGAGGCCACTGCCAAGCCCCTGCCATGTTTGCGCCTTCCGTTCAGCGGAAGGCACCACACGTGCGCACGTGGGATTGCTCAAAGACCAGCCACCTCATGGGTCAAAACCAGGAATGATGTCCGTCTATTCCTCTGCCTCATCTCCTCCCACCTCATCCTCCTCTTGCTAGACTTTAAGTCTTTAGACGCCCGACTCATCCCAGATCCGTCTTCGCCCTGCTCTCGGCCGTGGTCCCATCCCCATGCCAAGGCCAACCCTCCATCTTTCAGGAAAAGCAAAGTTCCCAAGAATCAAGATTGTATCAATGGGCCGGTCTCCATGGCAACAGCCATGAATGAGCCAAGTAAGGTAACCCTGGAGATGGCATGAATGAGAAGTGGTCCGTTGCCACAGAGACGTGCTGAATGGAAGGGCCCCCACCAGCGGGGCCACGTCATCGAGACGGAACAGTCAGCATGAAGTCAGTGTGCCTATTTTCAACTCAGAGTTACAAAAATACATTTTCATAAAGCTCACAATCCGCCTCGTTCCTCCTCTCCACCTCCCTCCCCTGCTTCACCTCATCCTACAACTCAGCCCGGGCTCAGCAGATCTCCTTGGAACCCTCAAGGACAGCCTGGGGGCTGTTCCTTCGCCACACGCCTCCCTCCCTGGGCCAAGTTGGTACCCCTTCAACCAACCACTCTCTTCCCTTTGGGGACAACAGTATCCTCGGAAGCCGTGCGCTGGCAGAAAGGATGCTCTCTACCTTCTTTGGGGCAAGCAGTTGATAAACCGGACCAGCTCACCCTTGCGAGGTCTCTCCTTGGGTAGACCAGTCTCTGTCACGGAACTGCCACATTCCCCACGACAGCGCATGATCTGATCACGCCAGTGGTGTTGAACATACACCCTTAGTGCCACATGCAAGCAGTTCGTAAAAGCCCAAGACTTAGTGTCGAGGAAGACGTCTTTGGAGCACCTTGAATCTCTGAAACGTACCCAAGTTCTTTCTATCCTTCTCAAGAACATTTCTTCATTCATTGGTTCTTTTGCTTGTTCAACCATATTTATTGTTATAGCAAAGGGCTAGAAATAACTCGTGTCCATTGCCAGGGAAGCGTTAAATAAATGATGGTGCGTCCATCTCATGGGATGCAATGGAGACACTGAAAAGGAAGGAGGAGGGTGCTGCTGAGAGCGAGCACTTAGAGAGCGCGTGCTGTGCTAAAAGGGGAACCAGCACATCCACCAGCAGATTCAGTATCTGGGGAGGGACCACATCCTAGTTAGCAGATGGCCATCTTTTTGCTGTGTCCTCACACGGCGGGAGGGTGAGGGAGCTCTCTGGGGTCCCTTTATGAGGGCACCGATCCCATTCATGGGGCTCCAGCTCATGACCTTGTCACCTCCCAAAGGCCCCGCCTCCTCACACCAGCACGCTGGGGGTCAGGACATAATGTATGAATTTTACAGGGACACACACAGTCAATCTGTAGCAGTTACTAAGTCATACTGTGTGCCAGGCACTCCTAGATTCTGGAAAAATATGAATGAGCAAAATATTTTACTGATGAGGAAAATGAGGCACAGAGAAATCAAGTGACTTGCCCAAGAGGCAAAGCTGGGATTCAAAACCAGGCAGTTCAGATGCAGGGTTTACGCAGAAAAAATCAGAGAATGGCTGCAGCTGTGGGCGTGCGCATTCATGTGTGCATGTGTGTGCCTTCACATGCACGTGTGTGAGCATTCACGCGTGTGCATGTGTGTGCGTTCACGGGTTCATGCATGCATGTGCGCCATGTGTGTGCCTTCACATGCAGGTGTGTGAGCATTCACGCGTGTGCGTCCACGTGTGTGCATGCGTTCGTGTGTGTACGTCGTGTGTGCGCATTCACATCCACGTGCGTGTGTCCGTGCGTGCATGTGCTTGTGTGCTGAGAGAGGAAAGCAGTGAGAGAAAAGTTTACAGAAAGTCGGCAGGGACTGAACCATGTTTCGAGGGGTTGGAACTGTATCCTGAAGGCCCCAGGGAGCCGTGGGAGGGGTTACACGATCTGGCCGTGATCAGATGTTTAACTAGAAGGACCACGGGGTGCGGCCTGGCGGCCAGAACACAGTGTGTGTGAAGGACCTCTGCCCAGCGCACCCCCTCTCCATCCCGTGCAGCACCAGGGGGCAGGCTGGACGTGGAGGCCCAGGCTGCCCCCAAGGGCGGGCAGTGCGCAGCGAGCGCGTCAGCCTCGTCCTGCTCGAGCCCTGTGCTCAGGCTGTCCCGCTAGGCTGGGCTCAGCTTCCACGCTCCGTAGAGCTGGCTGGGGACAGTGTCCGTCCAGTGGTGCTGATGTGGGCAGTGAGGCAGGAAGGCGGCATGGAGGAATCTTTACTCTGTCACCTCCCGGCTGTGTGACCCTGCTGGGCAAGGCAGCCAGCCTCTCTGTGCCTCAGTTTCCTCATCTGTAAAATGGGGCCAGTAATAGCCAACCTCAGGGGGTTACAAATACTGTAAAATAGACAGAACATCTTTATAATGGTGAGGGTGTGAGGATGCCATGTTACTAGACCCCCTGGGCCTGAACCAGCCCCCCTTCTTGCAAGCTGTGTGACTTGGAGCAGGTTTCTGGACCTCGTTTGTTTCATTTGTTCATGGAGATAAAAATACTCCTACTTCCTACAGATATGGAGAGAAGTAATTGAAATAAGCCACATAAAGCTGTTCGAACAGTACTTGGCTCAGTACATGCTCAGTAAATATTAGGGACTGTCAGTGATGATGACAATAGTCATCCCATCATCGTCCTCGTTGTCATCATCATCATCGCGGTCACTGTGACTGAGGGCCTCTCCGTCCCTGCCCTGTGGTTTGCCGGTTTTCCTGGGATGGGACCCCACAGCTGTGGCCCCGCTCGGCGTCAGTGACGCGTCCCTGGGGATTCCTTAGCTCATTTCCGGAAAACACTAGGGAGCTGCGTCTGCTTTGCAGACTGAAAACGTCCCTGGGCTCGTACTGCATCTAAGCCGACGCCGGCCCCTTTGGCCCGGCCAGGAGCCCTCGAGCTTTCTCTCCCCGCCCACCTCTGCTTTGCTTCCGGAGACTTTATGTCCTGTTCGGGGCAGCCCGGACCACTCGCCACCTGCAGCTTTCTCGGGAGAGGGCGTCTTCCCTGCAGAGGGCCTGTGGGCACCTGGGCTGTCATTTAAAGGCAGCAATTGGCTCCAGTGTCAGCACTAGAAGCTTGTCTTTAAATTAGCCGGAGTCACGCGAAGCCTTCCGTTAGCTCCTTCGACTCCCACGCCCCTTCCCCGGGCAGCGAGCGACGGCGTGCAGCGCAGGCTCTGCTCTCGGGGGCTGCCCCGCTCTCCCGGGCTTCAGGTGGGAGCTGCGACCATTGTTTCTTTAACAGGCACTTGTCCAGCACTTACATGACCCTTACTGTGTGCGTGCATGCATGTGCGTGTGTGTGCTTGTGTGCATGTGTGTACGCGTGTGTGTGCACATGCCTTTGAGCCTGTTCTGAGCATTTACAAACATTACCGATCCACCCTCCCAACTACTCACCTTATAGATGGTACAACCAGGGCACAGAGAGACTAAGTTACCGCCCCAAGAGCACACAGCTGGTGCATGGACGGGTCGGGACTGATCACATGTCACTCTCCAACCTTACAACGGTTGCCGGGCACAATTTTGTGAGCCTGGCCCCGTCCACAGACCGTACACAGCACAGTGTATATTTTCCAACTAAACTGAACGGACGGCTTCAGTTCGCATTCCCCTCACGCTTGTCCAGGGTTCGTCGACTCTGGGACATGGGCTCACACAAAGCAAATTCCAGAAGGCCTGGCCCCAGGGACCAGAGTGTCTGGTCAAACCCTGGCTGAGTGCCTTCTCTGAGCCTCGTCTCATCTGTAAAATGGGGATAACCACAGTCTCCTCTTGGTTGTGAGCATTAAAATGAGTTCGTGGGCATAGAGCTCTTAGGTATTGATCTGAATCAGGTGCTTGCTCTGGGCCTGGAATCTTCTATCTGTCCGTCCATCCATCCATCTGGAGGTTTATTGAGCACCTACTGTGTGCCAGGCGCTGCTCTGACCTACTATGCACCAGGCACGGCTCTGGGTGCTGGGGAGACCCCGTGGCCCTTGTGATCTGGCGGGGGAGGCAGGGCCCGCAGCACTAAGGATGGTGCGCTAGGAGGCGGGGTGCCATGGGAACAGCGAAGCTGGCTACAGGGAGCTGGCAGTGTTGGGTGGGGGTGCAGGATGCAGTATTCGATGGGGCGGCCAGGGGGCCTCCCTGGGAAGGTGACATTTGGGCAGACTCCCGAGGCGGTGGCACATATTACTGCCATTTGGTGGCCCTAAGATGAGTCTGAATTCCGCTGGGGGCAAGTCTCGCTCGCTCCCATTGATCGAGCAGACATCCAAAACTCGCTGAGGGGCCAGGACTCTCGGGTTCCTTCTTGTTCCCGTATCCAGGTCTTTATTGAGATCCTGGCCGGGCACCGCCCCCCCCCCCCCGCCCCCGTCACCACCCGCAGTGGGAGCAGGGCTTTCCCTCCAGCTGCTCTCCCGGATCCTGGGGAAGGGACGAAGGAAAGGAGTCACAGTCCCCCCGAAGCTGGTCAGATGGTGAGCAGACGGTGGTATTTGCTGGGAGGAGAGAAAAGCTGTGCTGAGGGAGGAGACCGACCGTTAACACCAGCTGCCGTCACACATGAGACCAGTGTCTCTGGCTTGCGAGGGCACAGAGTGAGAAATGGACTCACACAGGACAGGTGGGGGGCCAGTGGGGCTCTGACCCAGCAGCCACTCGGGGATCCAGGCTGATGGGGGCGCCTCATCTTGCTTGTGGACACATGGCTTCCTAGGTTGCCAAGAGCCTGCATCCAGCCAGCCAAGGGGAGCAGGAGGGCAGAAGTATTTATGGTCCAGGCCAGCAGGTGGTGAACCTGGCTTCTGCTCACATTCCATTGGGCAGAATGTAGTCACGTGACCTCACCTAGCTTCAAGGGAGGCTGGGAAATGTAGTTTCTGACTGGGTTCTGTTTCCCAGCCACCCTGTGGAAGGAGAAAGTGCATCTTCATGGGGCAGATTGGGACCCTGTTTGTACTAGGGGTTCAGTCCACTTCCCACCTACCTCCAGCTCCCTGTGTACCAGGCCCCTTTCTAAGTGCTTCACACATGTCAGTGCATCTCATGCAGCAGCCCTATTCGGTGGGCACTATTGTTAGCCGCACTTCACAGGTGATAAAGCCGAAGCCCGGAGTGCTTAAGTAACTTGCCCAAGATCATACAGCCTGGGAAGCAGCAGAGCGGGAATTGGAATCCAGGCAGTCTGGCTGCAGAGCCCTAACTCAGCATAAATTCACTGTAGTTAGAAGGAGGCAGAGGGCACCCAAAGGTTGACATGACCTACTTTTTGGTCTCTTAAGGAAGTTATCACTTGTGAAAATGAGTCCAGACTCAAACATCACAGCCCAGGGCGGTCCCCGCCCACTAGGTCCATGTTCTCATTAATCAGGTTCTGGATCAGAGCATGTGAGCGGCGGCACCACTGATGTTTGGGGCCGCGTCCGTCTTGGCGTCCTGTGCACTGCAGGATGTTCAGCCGCTCCCCGGGCCACCACCTGCTAGACCCCAGTGGCACTTCCAGTCGTGACATCAGAAGTGTCTCCCGGTGTCTCCACGTGCCCCCTGGGTGACGACGTCACCTCCGGCTGAGAGCCACCATTCTAGATTGTCGAATGTTTTCCTACAGAGTGACGCAAGCCCAAGGCAGACCAGGACACCAGGCTTGCAGAAGACGCAGGGTGTCCTGGCATCCGTGAGCACGATGGCGCCAATAGGCTGAAATGACACCCTGAGACCTTGACCGATGGGGCCTGGACACCATTCATTAGTTAAAAATTGACAAGAACAGAGACCCCATGAGTTCTTCAAGGGAGAACAATTCAGATATCAGAGGATCAAAGTGGTGGTCATCGGTGACACCCTGAGAATTTGAAACTGAAAATAATCCTCCTGAACTTGGTGATGTGGACGTCAGGGGCAGAGCATGGGCTGCTACGTGCCTTCAGGCAGCTGTGTGGGGGAAATTGTGCATACACACACACACACACCTGCTTGAGTGTCTGTGCGGGCCCCGTGCGACCTCGGTGCTTGGCGAGGCCGCCTCCCCGGCTGGTCTAATCCTTTTCCCTGGGATGAACTTAGGGGTGAGCGGGGATTGTGGGACTAATTTTTTCTAGTGAATATGATCATTGCCACCTTCCAGTGGGTGTTTCCTTCTTCATCTTCACCACACTCTGGTTGGTTCCTTTACTGTCCCCGTTTCACAGATGAGGACACTGAGGCTCAGAAAGACAGATTAGCTGCCCCGGGGCTACATGGAGCCAGGATTCAGGCCCAGCCTGGCTCCAGGAGCCGTATTTTTAGCCAGCAATCTCCGTGGCCGCCCTGATCCTGAGGGCCCCACTTCCAGAATCTTCTGCTCTTGCTTCAGGTGGCCTTTTCCCATTGACCGGAGGCCACACGGCTGCCCGGTCTTCCATGAGCTTGTGAAACACCGTGTGTGAATGCAGAGGGCAGCGTCGGGCTTTGTGGGGAAGACGACACACAGGATGGAGATGGGAGGTCAGCTTTGGTGTGGTGAGGAGCCTGCCGTTGCCCAAAGGAAGCGAGAAGGGAGACCATGGAATCTTCCGGGGAACTCGGGCTGCCTGTGGTCTGTGTGAAAACGAGAAGGAGAGGTTTGCTCACTGGAGGGTTCGGCTGGTTGGTCTTGGGACAGAATTGAGGGCTTTTTTCTGCTGGTGAGTCAGGCCCGTGTCACTGCTGCCCTGAGTCCTGCGTCTCTTCTGCTTTTCTTCCTTCTCTTCTTTCTTCTGGGTCCGACTTCTGCTGACTCACCTCTCCGAGCCAGGAAGGAGGTTGGGACTGTTCACTTTCTCTCTTCAGTGACTCAGCTTTGATTCACATTTTAATTAATGGAGGAGGAAAACTTGATCAGTACTAAGGTGTGTGTCCAGTCACTGTCCCTCCAGGCCGGTTGTAGGAAGAATACCCAGGAAACGTGGGCCGCCTGCCTTCAGCCGTGGCTCGTCCCCTCCTCGAGTCCCGAGGACTCAGCCAGGCCCTCTGAGCACCAGGCCCAGTGGGGTTCCCGATCCCCAGGCCGTGGGGCTGGTTCCCGCAGAGTCGGTCTGAGGTCTGGACAAGAAGCGGAGACTTGAGCCCTCCCGGGATGCAGAGGGGTCCTGGGGGTGTCACGGCTGGGTTTCTGAGTCGGTCCTTGGCTGTCACCCTGGCCCACCCCGCCCCTCCCTCCCCACGCTCGAGGGGCCTGGGAGTTACCAGGGCAGTTCCAGCGTTTCGGGTTTGCCCAGAGGGCTCGCTGTGCAGCAGCCGCTGTGCTCAGCACTTCTCGGGCCAGCCACGTCCCATCCACCCGCTGTCCCCAAAACGAGGAAGCTTTGACGTGATGCTCCACCCTCCCTGTGAGGAAACTGAGGCTCGAGAACTCGCCCTGCATGGCCAGTTAGTGAACAGTTGGGCAGGGTCTGAGCCCAGCCCATCCACCTGGGGGCGGGAGCCCTCCCTTTGCTGCCTTTCGTTCTGGAGAGAAGGACGGCAGCTCCTTCGGCATGTCCTTGCTGGTGGAGGCTCCCCGTGTGCTGGGCCCCATTCGGGGGACTGGGAGCCCTTCGGTGAACGAGAGACAGGTGTGTGGCCTCACGCAGCTGACATTTAGCTGCACAACTTCCTGTCTATCAGGTAAGTTAAGTCCCTAGTGAGCATATTGGGCGCGCTCGCTGCTGTGACAAAGAGCCCAACACGCACAGAGGCTCAGACAACGCCAGTTCGGCTCTTGCACACCTGAAGTCCAGAACGAGTATTCTTGAACGGCAAGCTGCTCTCCTCCAGGCAGGGACCCGGCTCCTTCTGCATCAAGGCTACTTGTCTTCACCATGGCCTCCAAGGTCCCCATGCTCCTCGGCATGAAGCCACAGCTGGGAAGTGCACGGAGGGAAGTGCTGGAACATTTCTGGGTCCCGGCCTGTGACCCGCCTCACTCCCGCTGGCCTTCCTGTTGCCAAAATGGGGCCACGTGGCCGGGCCTACGACACTGGGAAGTGCGGTCCAGCGGAGCGGCCAGCAGGAAGAGGCAGCAAGTGGCATCTGCCATGGGGCCCTGCTGAGACTCGATGCCACACCTTGGTCCCTGTCACCCCCTGGCAAGTGCTGCCTGGGGACAGCTCTGAGGGGCACCCCATCCTCGTCCATGCCCCCCATCCCCGCTTCTTGGGCTTCCTGCTCCGAGGCATCGCTCAGGCAAGAGCCTACTAGAAGGTTCCCCCGGTTTGAAGTCTCCTTTGGAGCAGGCAGCCGAGACCCCCGCCCCTTGGGGTGAGGAAACCCGGAGCCAAATGCCACTCCCCAGAGACCATCATCTCAGAAGCCGGGGTTTCAGAACCCTCAGATGGGCAGCCTTCCGGGACCGCTCACTCCTCCCACCGTCGGTCAATCAGGGTCCCAACAGGAAGCAGGATGCGCCCGGCAGGTGGTTCCACGTGAGGAGCGGGTCACACAGGAGCTCCCTAAAGGGTTGCGGCAGGTTAAGGAAAAGGCACGGGGTGTTGGGATCCCCAGCTGGAAGCCGTTTCTGTCCCTGCGCCCTCCGAGCCCCAGTGGAGCAGCTGCCGTGCGGGAAGGGACTGCTGTCAGGACCAGGGAAGGGCCACCAAAGCAACACCCCAACCCCTTGCCCTCATCTTCTGCAGGCACCTCCCATTGGCCAGGCCAACCGGAACCAGAGCAAAGCATTCTGGGAGATGTAGTCTGCAGGGGTTGACCCCACAGGGTGCAGAGCAAGCTGGAGAGGGGACCTGGGGAGCCATCGAGGAGTAGTCAGCATCATCTCGTTTTTTTTTCTTTTCCTCCTCTGTCTCGGAAAAATCCATGTCACTTCGTTTTTCCAAGGCTGGGAAGTATTGCAGAGGAGTTAGAAGTGAATGGGACGTAGGATCAAAACTCAGCTCAGCCATGTCCCAGCTGTGCGAGCTTGGAGCAGTGCCTCAACCTCTCTGATCTGGAAAGTAGAGGGACTGACAGGCCTGACATCATGGGGTCGTCTGGCCATTGAATAGAATACTGCACACCGCCTGGCCCACAGCAAGCACGCAAGAAATGTTAGCTTATTTCTAAGTCTGTTTTTCTGATTTTGTGTTAAAGTAAACACACATGCAGAAAAGCACACATACACGGGTACGACCTGAGTAATTTTCAAAAACTGAACACAATTGTGTAACCAACACCCGGTCAGGGGGCAGGATACCCCCACCCGCAGACACTCTCTGCTTTTCCCTGCGGTCGCCGGTGACCCTTCCTGACTCGGAGAGCACAGATCTGTCCTGCTGTCCTTCCTGAGTTGTACACCCCCGGCCGCGGCCTGCCCACTGGCCCCCTCCCCTGGTGTGTGTGACCCAACCCCGAGGTCGCTCACGCCCATGGCCTGCGTGCTGTGCGCTGTTATCCCCGTCACTGTGGGTGGACGTTTGGGTCCTTCCCGCTCGGGGCTGTTACAGAGGAGGCTGCTGTCGGCACCCCCTGCTGGTCCTCTGTGACCACAGCTGGTGCTCTCCTGGGAGGTCAGCCCAGGGGTGGCGTTTCTGGGCCCCAGGGAGGACGCTGCTCGGCTCCGGCGGAAGCTGCCTGCAGTTCCCCCACGCGGGGCCGTGTAAACTCCCACCAGCCGAGGGCGAGAATCCAGCTTTTGTTTTTATTCTGACCTGAGAGCGCCTCTCTGGAGGAGCCACCGAGTGTCGGGGACTCAGCTGAAAACAGCACCACGCCTGTCTCCTCGCCGCCTCCCGGGGCCTCCGGACCCTCCTTCTCCGCCAACACCACGCTCTCCAGTTGAAACCTGGACAAACTGCTCCCTGGGCGCCCCCTCAGGCCACCAGCGTCCTCCCCCTCCCGCCCTGTCTCTCTAGGCGAGCCCTCCCTCCGCTGCCTCCGTCGGCCTTGCAGGCATCAGGGGGACACGCCACTGGCCCAGCAGCCCAGTCCTCTGCAGCTCCGGTCCCTTCCGGAACCCCTCAACTCCGGCCTTGAGCCCCGTCTCTTCTGGAATCCCTCACCTCGGGCCTCCTGGGCTTTGCACCTGCTACTGCTCCACTTTATTTAAGAAAACACCATGCTTTAAGAGCTGCAGGAGTCCCCCAGATAGATGTCCCTTTGTGCTTTGTCTGCATTAAAAGACAGAGAAGGGCAGGAGCCGCTCAGGGCACAGGGTAGGGGTCTCCCAGGACCCTGGGCAAGTGGAAGAACGTCATGTCGAGGGAGAAAACGCGGCCAAGGGGAGGGCCCCCTAAGCGGAACTCAGAGCAGCAACTCCACAGCAGAAGGACCCTCGATCACGGGAAAGCAAGATGTCCTGTTCAGATAAAGACACCTTGGGAACCAACCTGCCCGGATCCAGATCCCAGTTGTACTGTTTCCTACGAATCCTTGAGCAAGTTACTCAACCTCTCTGTGCCTCAGTTTCCTCATCAATAAAACGGAAGGAGCAGTGTCTGCCTACGGGGCTGTTAGGAGTTTTAAACGAGTTAATGTGTGTAAATCATTTAGACTGGCCTCTGGCATGTTGTAAGTACTGAAGTGTTTGTAAATCGTGTGTAAAATGACAGGAAAAGCTGACCAGGGACCAAGATCTGACTGCTGTCCCTTCTGGTGGCCCCCAGCCACATGTGGCTATTTTCAGTGGAAAGGAATTAAAAGTAAATACAATTTAAAACTCAGTTCCTCACTCAGACTAGCCACATTTCGAGCCTCAGTAGCCGTGTGTGGCTCCCACGCTGAGCAGCGCTGATCGAGACTATATGAGGCAACGTCTGCAAGTCAGTAAAAATAGCTCAGCAACCCCGATAGGAAGGGGGCACAAAGCATGATGGGGCTGATTAAGGAGGAGAAGGCTGCAAAGCCGCTCAGCGCGTGAGGTGGACTCAGAATCACCTGTAAGCAGAGGATGAAAATGAAAACAGTGGCCGTTTCTGCGTGCCTCTTGGAGTGGTGAGAACTAGAAAGGCGGACACGACGGGCAGCGGGATGCAGGCACGGGGGGCCCTGCACCGTCCATGGGATGCGGGCACGGGGGGCCGTGCTGCAGGGCCGCCCACAGTCCTGGGCCCGGGTACCTGTCTGGGGGAGACTTTCCCCGGGTCCATGAGGGCAGGTTCATGGACGCTGCCCCAGCGCTGTCCGTGGGGGAGCGGCGGGAGGCCAACTGGGCTCCGCGGCGGGGGTGGCGAATGCACCTGCGGGCCCGGTGAGGGCCCCGGACCACATCCGTCAGACCGTCCTGGCTGGGGCTTGAAAACACCGTTCTGGGGAAAACAGAAGACAGCAGGACCTGCCGCGCTGTCGTGCCGTTCGTGTGTGCTAAGATACACGGCTGAAAGTGAAGCGCATGGTTTGCAGGAACGCAGTCCAGGGAGACCAGGTGACACGTTGTGGGGCTTGTCTCTGGGGGATGGGGATGAGCATGAGGATGAAAGGGAAAGACGGATGAACGAACGAACAAATGATCGAGAGGGGCTCGCACAGACCTGGGTGAAAACGTGCCGCTAGCTGAGGACAGCCGTTAACTCGACTCTCTGCGTCTGAGGCTTTAACGAGGGGACTTCAGAAATAGTTTGCCCGAGAGGAACTGAAAGCCAGTGACAGAAGGATGAACTTGAGGGTTCCCATGCTCTGCGAGCGGCAGGCATGTGGGCGCATGGGAAGCAGCTGCGCTCCCCAGTCCCATCTCGGGAAGATGTGACCTGGATCCTTGGGGCAGCTGCTTCTTCCACCCTGAGGTCAGCGGTCCACACACGCCCACCCATCCCTGCTTTCCAGCCACGCTAGCATCTCCCTCTCATTCTCCTGTTCTCCACCTCGCTCTCTCCATGAGGCCTCTGCGGCCCCAGGGCCTTTGACCATGTTCCCTCATCACCCGGCTGTCACATAGTAGTTGCTCCTCCGTAGATATTTATTGAACCCTGACGTCAGCCAGCTGGAGAAAGATCCTGCTCCTTCTTGCGCTCAGGCTGGCGGAGGCGTAAGCTTGGCTGGGGTCCCGGGAGGGGAAGGGGGCTGGCGGAGTTAACCAGGGGTGGCCCGGTGGAGGGGACAGAGCCAGACTCAGGATCCAGGTGCCGCGTGTTAGCTGCGTGACTGTGGACACATAGCTAAGCTGACCCGTCCAGGTCTCAGCTTCCCTGTCAGAGAAATGAGTAGAAGGTTTCCCTGGTGAGGAGACTGGGGCACCCAGTGGGACCTCAGTGTGTGAAGTCACAGGCGTCCCGCCTGGTGGAGGAGGATGAAGGTGATCAGGGCTCCTGGTATCGCTTAGGGGCAAGGAACAAAAATTAAAGTGATGACGATGGTGATGACCATGGAAGCAGACAGTTCTGTAGGACTTGCTAAATTCCAAGCACAGTTCCAAGCATATCGCGTGAGTTCCCACTCCTGTGAGGGAAATGTTCTTGTCTCTATTTTACAGCTTAGGAAATTGAGGCACAGAGAGGATGCGTGACTTTCCCAGGGCCACACAGCTCGTGATTGGCGGAACTGGGATTTGAACCGGCTGCCCGGCTCTCGGCCACTCAGGAGGGTGTCTGTCGTGCACATTCTAAGCCCGAGGCCGGGCGGTTGGTTGCAGGGCTGGCTCCACAGCTCAGCAGCGTCTCCAAGCAGTCCTTCCCATCTTCCCGCTCTGCCCTCACAGGGTGAGGACCTTCCTGGTAACCCTGACCACTCGCGGTGCCGAGAGGCCCCCTCGTTCCAAGGTGGCCCCCAACCACCCCGTGTAGACGCAAAAGTGTTCAGCCAAAGAGGAGGGGCCGTCTCCCGCCAGGTGACTCCTCACGGAGGGGAACTCTCCAGAAGCCCCCGGCAGACTCTCAGAGGGGTCCTGCCAGCGCATGGCAGGGCCATGTGACCAGTGCCCCCGGCGCCGGGCATCCTGGGAGAGAGGCTGGCGGGCTCTGTGGCAGGGGCGGGCTGGGGAGGGCCGTGGTGGACAACGTCAGTGTCCTCCCTGATGCCTTTCCTAGTGTAAGACAAGTCCTGCCTTCCATCCACCTCCGTCTCTTCTAGAATGTTCCGTCAGCAATCGCTACGCTTTCCCACATCTCACTTTTTCCTTATTTATTTGACCAGCATTTATTGAGCGCCTGCTGTCTGCCAGGAGCAGGTTCAGGCATTGGGGATGCAGCTGTGAGCATAAGACGTGGCGGGTGGACGTGCAAGGCGGCGCCACCCATGGAACCTTCTGCGGGGATGAGATGTCCTGTGTGCACCGTCCGCACGTGGCCACTGAGGTGCGACGGGTGTGGCTGAGGAACGGAACTGCTGACCTAATTTAAATTAAATTAGTCATATATCGGAATAGCTGAGTGTGAGCACAGCTAAGGCGACTGAGGAACCAAATGTGTAATTTAATTAATTTGTGTGTGTGTTCCATCGCTGCGTGTGGCAGCATGTACCGTGTCGGGTGCGGCTCTGAGGGCCGCCAGCTTCTCCCTCTCGCGTGGACGCCTTCGGTCCTCTCAGCCCCCGAGCCAGGTCCTGCCTCGTGCTCTCTCGGCCGCCGCAAGCTCCCGGGGCCTGACGCCCCAAGCCGCATGCTCTCTGTCCGTGCGTCTGTCTCATCTCTGTGTCCCCTGGAGCCCAAGGGCCTCGCCTTTCTCTGGACGCTGCTCGGAATTTCACGGCGGAGGTGGCGCTCCCTGCGTGGTCCCCTCCCAACCCTGCGACTTCACCCTCCTTTTCTCCCGTCTCCTTCCTCTGCTTGTCTCTGAAAGTGTTGCTGTTCGCACTGGGGCCCTTGGCTCTCTCCGCTGTATCTGTGGCCCTGGGACATCGGGTCCACCCTGGCCCCTCCCTCTGCCACTCCTCGCTCAATCACCAAACGTTTGCTGAGCGCCTGCCAGGCCGTGACGGGTGCCAACGTGCTATGATGACAAAGGTCTGCGCCCTCGTGGGCTGACTCTCTAGCAGAGGAGGTGAATAATGGACACAACTTAATAATGTAATTCTGGAGGGTGCGGGTGTCCATCTAGAGGGCCGTGGAGAGCCCCTCTGAGGAGGCCCGGAGGGGTCAGAAGGGGCCACCAGGCCGGGAAGAGGGAGCTGGGGAGGAGGCCGTGTTTGTGGCAGGAGAGGAGGCCCCTGTAACTTCCCCGCGGTGGGCAGGTGCCCTTCCTGTCGCCAGAGCAGAAAGCCTGAGCAGCCGAGTGTGGCGGGACAGGGCGGGGGGGTCACGTCACGCAAGGTCTCATGGTCGTGACAGAGTTTGGATTTTTTTCTTGGCTTGACGGAAGCAACTAGAAGGTTTTAACCAGGGAGTTAAGAAAACTGGCTTCTGCGGCTCTTGACCTTCCTCTCCATGGCACTTTGCACCATGTGACATATCATGTGGTTTCCCGTTGTCCCCTTGCTCATGGCGGCATCCTCAGTCGCTCCCTGAGCAGCACACAGTGGGTGCTCAACAAACCCTTGTTGCATAAATGAATGACCGTCGCCTGATGGTCTGTCCAGAGCAGGAAGGCGCTGGGGCCTTCTGGGCTCGAGTCTCCTCCTCTCTCAGAGGGGCCTCGCCGCGCCGACCGGCGGGCTGCGGGAGGACCTGGCAAGCCCGGCGGCTCCATGGTGCCCAGCCCGCAGTGGCGGCTATATATAAATCGGGGCCTCGTTTGTACTCCCACTGCCTTTGTCCTAGTTCCAGCCCTCGTGACGCCTGCCTGCTCCCCGGCTCCCTCCTGCCTCCTGCCTCCATCACCGCCAATCTGTCCTCTCAGCTGTCAGGCCGCCTTCCTACCGCCAGCGCTGATCACACCCCTCCGCTGCTCCAAACCCGACACGACTCCCACTGTCCGCATGACCAGCCCACCTCCCCAGACCCAGGCCGCACAGTGGCACCGTCCCCAGCCCTCCTGTCTGCGTTCCCTTCCTCCCCCTTCCCGCCTCCTGCGGCCCCGGGGCCACAGACACTCGTGCTTGGCTCTCTCCCCGACACACGTGGTCACCTAACGGTGGGGCTGGGCTCATCTGAGCGTCACCACTGCATCCAGCACGACCTGCTCTAGACCCACCATTGCTCACCTGGACCAGGGCCACCTCCTCCCTCCCCCCCAGCTTCCGGCCTGGCCCCCGAGAGGGGTCTTATTTTAATACAAGTCAAGTCACGTCCCTCCAATGCTCAGAACCCTCCATGGCTCCCACTTCACTCGGAGCAAAAGCCAGAGTCC
Organism: Equus asinus; assembly: GCF_041296235.1. Classification (NCBI taxonomy): domain Eukaryota; kingdom Metazoa; phylum Chordata; class Mammalia; order Perissodactyla; family Equidae; genus Equus; species Equus asinus. The sequence goes on along the minus strand of NC_091809.1, from coordinate 26,724,185 downwards.
TCCCCATGGCCCACGGGGCCCTGCATGACCTGCCTTTCACCTCCCCACCCTCATCTCCACCCACGGTCACCCTGGCTCCCTCAGCTCCAGCCACACTGTCCTCCTCACTGTTCCTCAAGGTACCAGGCACAGTCCAGCCTCAGGGCCTTTGCACTGGTTGTCCCTCTGCCTAGAGTCCCCCTTACACATTGATGTGGCTCATCCCCTCGCTTTCTCCACACGTGTCTGTTCTCAGGACCTGCCTTGTCCAGTATGTTCACACGTGGCCATTGAGGCCCTAAATTGAGGTGTGCTGGAAGTGTAGACTGCACGCCAGGTTTCAAAGACTCAGTCCAGAGAAAAGAATGTATAAAATGTCTTATTCAAGAATTTTTCCTGTCAATCGTCTGTTGACATGCTCACACTTCAGATTGACTGGGTTAAAGAAACTCTATTATTGAAATTAATTTCACCCATTTTTACTCTGTGAATGTGGCTACTAGAAAATTTTAAATTTCACACGCAGCTCTTATTAAATTTCTCCCGGGCAGCACTGGTCTGAACATCCCCAGTCCTGAGCTGCCTCCCTGCCGATTGATGAGCATCCCGGCTCCCCTCCGCCCCGCGTCACCCGTGCTCCCTTCTCGGCGTTGCTTTCTCCCCGTACTCATCACCCTGACACCGGCATCCTTGCTGGCTTTTCTCTCCATCTCCCCCGCACAGACGGGGATTCCTGTGACTCGTGTCCCGGGGACCCAGACGAGGCCCGGCGTGCTGTTGGCGCTCAATTAATGCTGCGAAGTGAATGCATGCAGGCCCCACCGACGCCCGTCATCGGCTGGGCTGCCCAAACCAGCAGCTTCTGTCTGCTAAAAGGGGAGAGAGCGAGATGCAGAAATAGAACAAGGATTTATAAAGTGGAGTTTGACAAACCCACGTGAATGTGAGAAAGTTGGTAGAGGAAGAGAACAATAGAGTAACTGAGTTACAAGTTCTGCAGGCTCTGTGGCACGGCCCCCACCTCCCGGCAGCCTCATGGTGCCGTCCACTCCCCACCACGGCACTGCCTCGTGCCTTGGATTCGCCGAGCTCCTTCCCACCGCAGGCTCTCTGTCTTGGCCGTTTCCTCAGCCTGGAAAGTTCTCCCCCCACTGTCCAGGTTCCTCCTCCTCATCCGCGGGACCTCAGCTTGAGGTGGGGGCCTCTTGGGTCCCGGACTGGTTAACTCGACCTGTTGTGTGCCCTCACAGCTGCTGTCTTCCTGTCTCTGAGGTCGCCTCTCGCCTGTGATGGACTCATTCATTGTCTGCGCTTTTGGTTAAGCGTCTTTCTTCTGCGTCAGCTGCGTGGGGCAGGGACGGCCTCGTGTCTGTCTCTGCCCGGCACATGGGGTTTGCTCACATGCACATTTGTTGATGGTGAAAAAATAGGTCAGTCCAACCTCAAATGCTGTCTCTGCTCTAGGAGGAGTCTTGAAAACGAGTTGGGAACACTCCCTGCCTTAGTTTGGGGGCCCCAGGAAAGTTCCCGTAATGAGTAGGCAGGTGCAAGCAGTTCATCTGGGAGGTGACCCCAGGAATGCGGATGGAGGGGAGGCCGGGAGGGGTGGGGGGCCGAGCAGCTTACCCCTGTGGCAGCTGGGCTCGGGCACCCCGGGGGCCCATGTGACACTCACACCTCAGAGCGGTCTGGGACGAGGGGTGGGGTGCTGGGGCATCAATACCCTTGCCCCCGGCAGCTCTTGGTTGAGGGGTCCCCCTGCAGGGACATCCCCAGCCTGTCTCAGGTTTGGGGCCAGCCCTCAGACAAAGAGATGCAGATGCTGGTTGTTCAGAGGCTGGAACGGTGACCCCATTCCAGACCCCAGACAGGACTGGGGACGCCCCCGAATTACCCATGTGCCGCCTCCTCTGGTCTGCGGCATCTCTTCAGTCGAGCTGCGCCGTGGTGGTGCGCTCCGCGTGTCACCCACCTCAGAAACGGAGTCATTCAGGAGACGGGTCTGGGGTCTCCATGCCACCTGGGGAGGCTGCTGCACCCTCATCTCACCAACAGGTTCACAGACGAGGTCTGAGGATGGGGTCTTCCCGGGATGGGGGGCAGGGTGTCTGCAGAGGGCTCACCTCCCCTCTCACTGTGATTCCTGCTCACCCGCGTCTGCGAGAGTGACTCTGTGACCCGAGGCTCGGGACCGTGAGCCCCTTCCAGGGCAGATGCAGACCGTCCACACTGGGGGCCACATCTGCTGTCTGTTTCTTCATTTATTCCTGAGTAGTTAGCGCACTTCTGTGTGCCGAGCGCCACGCCGACTGCTTCACAAATGTCAATTTGTTTAATCCTCACAATCCTTTGGTACTGTCATTCCCTGTTGTACAAAAGGTGAAACTGAGGCCCCCAGTCCAGCGTCTGCTGAGCGCCATCAGCCACGCGCCCGCTCGGGTCCTCGTCCAACCTATCTTGTCCCCTGGGGCAGACGCTGCTGACACTGTTTCACGGGGGACGAAGCTGAGGCCCAGTGATGCTGGGTCACCTGCCGTGGTCACCCACCGTGGTCACCCGGCTGATAGATGACGTCATCGGACCCCACCCCCTCCCCCCATCGATCTGACCCTGAAACCCACCGTGTTTTCCTTTCTGGCTTCTTTCTTCCAGCATCTTGGCGACAGTCGGGACGGAGTTCGACCTGCGGACGCTGAGGGCAGTTCGGGTGCTGCGGCCGCTCAAGTTGGTGTCTGGGATCCCAAGTGCGTGAGTCTCCCGCCCCGGCGAGGCCTTGGCTCGGGGTCCTGGGGCCTCACTTCCCCCGCAGAGCATCATGGGGCCCCCAGGGCTTCTCCAGCTGTCAGGGCAGCCGCCACCCGGAGACCCCGGGAGCGCCCAGAGTCACACCAGGAGCCCCCCGTGTCAAGCAGCACTGTGTGTGGCCGCTCAGCACCGCAAGTCATCTCCTTCCGCTCTCCCAGCCTGTGGAGCTGACAGGGCCAATCTCTCCATTTTGCAGTTGGGGAAACTGAGGCTCAGAGCGACTGAATAATTTGAACAGGGTCACACAGCTGAGAAGCGGCAGAACTAGGACTTAGCCAGCGTGAACCCGAGCATGGACGGCCACACTGGTGGCGGCGGCCGTCCCCGCTCATTGAACGCCCACTGTGCGCCAGGCCCTGCGGGGGCGCTGGACCGCAGCGTCCTGGTTTGTCCTCACAGCCGCCCCGTGAACCCATTTCGCGGATGAAAAGGCTGAGGCTCAGAAAGTCACTTTACTCTCTCGAGCTCTCACCTCTTCCCAGCAATGAGCTCTGGAGCCCGTCCTCGGCCGGGCTGCTTTCTCCCTCTCCCAGGACGCTTCTCATCCACCCTCTGGGCGGGGGGGGGGGTGGCTGCAGTCTTTGGGGTCAAGATTAGGTTCAGCTGCGAAAAAAGAAAAACAAACAAAAAACAAAACAGGGCCGATCTTTTCTTGTCCTACTGCGTCAGTTAATATAATAATTTATGAGCGCGTGCCACATGCTGGGCGCTGTGCTCAGTGTTGTCCATTTTTCACACTCGTTTCCCCTCACGAGCCTGCGAGGCGGGTGCTATTATTGTCACCATGTTGCATTTCACTGCCGTCCGGGCCTAAAGGGTGCGGCTTCCCAGGTGACCCCCCGCAGATGCTTCTGTGAAAGGAAGGTGCTCAGGCGTCTGCAGGGGCCACCGGCACGTGTCGGGCGCATTGCTCTCACTTAGTCCTGGGGGAGGGGCCGTGTTACCCCTGTTTACAGAGGAAGAAACTGAGGTTCCCAGTAGCGGCCTGCTTGCTCCAGGTTGCTTTGCTAGTGAGTGGGTGACCCAGGCGAGGTGTTCAGATGCACCTGCTGTGCTGGGGCGGCGGTGGGGGGAGAGGGAGCCAGGGCAGCGGGACGGGGTGGGGCCTGACCCTTGGGGAGCTCGGCCATGTGAGTGGCACCAGAGTCAGCAGGGCAGCTGGATGCTCGTGCTTCTCTGACCAGTCTTGGGGGTGGGAGGTGGGGAAGCAGTGGCCCCCCAGGGAAGGCAGCTCCTGGGCCCAAGGGTGGTTCTACAAGGAAGCGGGGTGGCGTCTGGAGGTGGGCGCAGCACAGCAGAGGAGACCTGGCCTGGCACCAGCAGCATGGTGCCCCAGCCCTGGACGCCCTGCCCCGCTGCCTCCACAGGCATCGCCTTACGCTTTGGACCCCTGGGGCAGCACGGCCCCTTGGGCCTCCTTGACGGTCCTCTCTCCGGCTGCGTCTACCCCGTCAGGAGATGCTAACTGTGGGCCATGGCCAGTTCTTCTAAATGGAGGAGCGAAGCCTCAGGCCACGGGTTGGAACCCCAGTTTTAACCAGAGACTTTCCCGGTACGCAGCTCAGTGGTTCCGACTGTAGGGTTGGACGTCACTCAGACCTGGGCTCGTCACTTGAATCCTGCCTGTTTCTCGTGCCCTTGGCTGACTCGCAACATCTCTGAGCCTTGCTTTCCGCCTCTGCAAAATGGGCTGATTCTGCGCAGGCCCCACCTCGTGGATTTGTGCTGGAAGCCAGTGGAACACTGGCTGGTTTCCCAGGACAGGATCTGGGACGCCGGCTGCCTGCCGGGACGGGGCTGCCACCAGCCCGTCGGCACCTCTGTATGAATGAGGAAAGGACTCCCCCTCGGGGTGAAGCCAACCCCCGCAGAACATGGCTCAGAAAGTGATGGATTTCCACCCCTTTCTGCCAAAGGTCATCAGATGACGGGGCATACGTCAAGTGCTTTTTAAAGTATTTAAAAATAGAAAGTGCTTTAAAAACTTAGGCGGCTTGCTCCCGTCATCGCCATGGCCGGCCTCCATGTGGTCCAGGCTCCGTCCTTCCTCACCGTCGCCCCCACCTCCCTTGCCAGGCCCCTTGGGGCGGGTTGGGATGCCTGCTCACGGCCGCGGGGCCTCTCTCTGTGTCTCCCCAGGTTTACAAGTCGTCCTGAAGTCGATCATGAAGGCAATGATCCCCCTGCTGCAGATCGGTCTCCTGCTGTTTTTCGCGATCCTTATTTTTGCAATCATAGGGTTAGAATTTTATATGGGGAAATTCCACACCACCTGCTTTGAGGAGGGTACAGGTAGGTCTGAGCCGCACAGTGTGTTTCCTTCCACCTCCCTTCTGTTTGTTCTCCCCCCGCTTGGGGACAGGCTCCCGGGAGGGACGTGCGGGGTCTGCTCCTTTCTCCCGGAAGCTGGGAGGGGCCCTTCCAGAAGCCTGCAGGCCGGGCAGGGGTGACGTAGCCCCCAGCTCTTGCTCATCACCAGGGCCTTGTGCTGGGTCCCCCCCCCCCCAGAGGCTTCCCGGGGTGAGGGATTTACTTGGGAAGTGGGCCCAGGAGGCCCCATCGGGGGGCGGGGAAGCGAGACAGGGAAGGGAGGACGTCCAGCGAAGGGCTGCCACCAGGCAGGTTGTCACATGGGCACCGGGCTCAGTCCCACTGGGCACCACGGGGAGCCAGCGTTGGACACGCGCTCAGAGCCGTCCCACCGAGGGGCAGGGGGCTGGCTGTTTGCCCATGAACTTCTGCCCCCGGTGCCGGCGAGACAGCCCCGGTGGGCGTCGGTGCCCTGGCAGGCCGGCTGCCCTGCGCGCTGGGCTGGAGACCGGGGAGCATGACGAGGCGGACAGATGGGAACAGGGTGTAGACAGTGCCCGCAGCCCGAGCTGCGTCCTGAGGCAGGAAGGGAGAGGAGGGAATGCGTCTCATGGCTTTGTGAGTGGCGACTCCTTCCCGGGAGAAGAGGAGAGGAGAGGGTGGCTCCTTCTGGTCCCCCTGGAATGTGCCAGGAGTCGTGGCACCGGCCAGTCCGAGCCTCGGAACTAGCCAGGCGGGGTCCGGGCCCCTCCTCCCCCCCGTGCCAGCATCAGCTCGCCGGTGGCTGAGTAGGAGGTGGGGGCACGGGTGGAGAAAAGCTGGGAGGTGGGAGGCACCTCCCTGGCACAGCCCAGAGTCCACGCGTGGCCTGGCGGTGTCCCCACTGTCTGCATGCCAAGGGACACAGCAGCTTCCAGGTACATTTCCGGTTCAAACCCCTGCTGTCCAGACTCTTCCTCTCGGCAGCCCGAGAACCGAGTGGAACCAAATGAGGGTGGAAGCCTGAATTTCAGTGTCCGGACCCCCAGCCGTCCCCGTGCAGATGGGCCGACTGAAAGCTCGTGGTGGGCCAAGGATCCCAGAGGGAGGGGGTGGACACAGCGTGGACAGTGAAGCCTGAAGGGGAACCGTGTGGGACAGGAAAGAGGATTCAGGGTTGTCTTCTTGGCAAGAAGATACTGTCCTGAGCAGCGTCCCATTCTCCTGTCCACTTGGTGACCCCGAGGTCCAGCCCTGTCCCCAGGCCCCCCCGAGGGAAGGAAACCCGGTGGGCTCACTCGAGATGCCTTTTTTCTTCCTCCTGCCTCCTTCTCTCCTGGGCCTGTGAAGTTCGCCCAATATGGGCTGTCCTAATTATTTCTTTCCCCGATGAAGAAGGTGTTGATTGAGGCAGAGCTATTTCGGGGCCTGGCCTCCTCACCCGGGCGGGAGCGAGAGCCGGGGTGACGTGGGCAGGGCCCTCGGAAACTCAGCCCAGAGCCGAGGAGCCAGGAGCCCTGGAGCCCAGGGTTCTGCGGGTTTTTCTCTCCCTCCAGCCGGGGGGCGCCGGCTTGGGTCTGAGCCGGGTTCCGAGGGGACAGGCATGGGTGGGGCCGAGGGCAGGAAGCCTCCACTCAGGAGGATGCCAGAAAAGCCTGAGATTAAAAATACACGGCGTGTGAGTAAGAGAAAGATCCACGCAGACACCAGGCAGCAGGTTAATTTTAAAATATATTTATAACCGGATTCCTCAGACTCTGGCCCATTGCTTGGCTGGCAGCACCCCCAGTGTTTCGTGATGGGGACAGGGGCGGGGGCATCGCGGGTGGAGCTGATACTGAGGGACGGGTTTCCAGCCATGTCCCATTGTCGTCGGGAGCCGGGTCCTGTGCGCCAGCCCCAGGCTGAATGCGAAGATGAAGCAGAAGATGAAGCAAAGACTCCTACCTTCCGAGAGCTTCCGGAAGATTCAAGGAGCAGACCCCTCGTCTGCAAGGCTGAGGCTTCTGTCTCCTGGCAAACACGAGCGCTCGGGGCCGCCGAGCCCTGAGGACGGCACTGAGCCGGGTTTGCACGCAGGGTGGGCCATCTAACTGGAGCCTGGAGGCCAGTGAGATCCGCGGGTTCCATGCTGGTTTATCCCCCTCGCCACGCGCTGAGCCGGGGTCGGGACCTGGTGCTGCGAAACCCGTGGCGCACAGACGGAGATGTGTCTCTGTTGAGGGGGGAGCTTGAGTCTACACGCCCGGCTGTCTGTCTTCTTGGCAGACAGACAATGTCGTCTCTTCTCTGAAGCCGTCAGCAGTGTCACCCGCTGAGCACAGTTCTCTGGTACCCACTGCTGTGCTCCACTGGGGCCGCTCCCGGGGTGTCCTGTGCTCCCCTGACCCCGTGGGACCCCTGACCCCATGGGGGCCTCCTCCCTCCCCATCAACACCTTGGAATTCGGACCCGACCTTTAGCGCCCAGCCCAGCTCCACCAGGGAGCCGTGTGGTTTCCAGCGAGAGGGGCGTCCACTGGCACATGTCTCTTTCCTTGTGCCATTTTCACAATCTGCTTCCTGCTATTTGGGGAGAAAGCTCAGCTCCTGTGCCCGAGGGTAAGTACTGTGCGTACTGGCCTCCCTCGCCCCCGGAACAGCTCCCTGTGCCCAGTGCATCTCAAGAAAGGGATCGGTCAGGCTACAGAAGAACAACGCAGCACAAGTGACAAATCCATCCTAATGGAAGTCGGAGAACTCTGCACCCGACTGCCTCACAATGCACACATGCATTTACCAAAACGGACCGTATTAGGGACCAAAAAGAGCATCTCAACAGATTTCAAAGGACTGAATAATGCGGAACGTGTCCTCTGACCACAGTGCAATGAAGCTGCAGATTGGTAACAAAAAGATAACTCTGGAAGTGTTGGAAGCTAAGAGATGTGCTTCTCGTTTGTGGAGGAAATGATAGAATGTCTGCGATTGAGTTTAGAAATATTTTAGCGGTGAGGCAAAGTGTGGGCAGGGGATCCAGATGAAACAAGACTAGCCCTGAGTCAGTATGTGTTGAAGTTGGTGACAGGCACATGGGAATGCATTATACGAGCCTGTTTTTGTATATATCTGACAAGATTTTTTTTAAAAAAAAATACTTCTTGGTTATTCATGGATCAAAGAAAAAATAATAACGGAAATTGCCAAATATTTTACTCAAACAATAATGATACTAACACGTGACGAAATTTGTGAGATGCAGCTAAAGGTGTACCTCAAGGGCAATTGATAGCCTTGAAGAAAGTTAATCCATATCAAAAGTTTAGGAAAAGAACAAGTAAAGTAGCGAAGCTTAGAGAAGAAATTAATGAAATAGAAAACAATGAGTAGATCAACAAAGCCAAATGTTGGGTTTTTGGGAGAAAGACTGATACATTCATCACAATAGTTATTTTTTTCAACAGTGTTGAATCCTCGCTGGTTCCTATTCCTTAGAGCTGGTTTTCCCGGCCCCTTCCTCTGACTTCTCTCTCCTTCCCTTCCATAGACGACATTCAGGGTGAGTCCCCGGCTCCGTGTGGGACAGAGGAACCCGCCCGCACCTGCCCCAATGGGACCAAATGTCAGCCCTACTGGGAAGGGCCCAACAACGGGATCACTCAGTTCGACAACATCCTGTTCGCAGTGCTGACTGTGTTCCAGTGCATCACCATGGAGGGCTGGACCGACCTCCTCTACAACGTAAGTGACGTGACGTCCCAGGGAGGTGGCCCTTGAACCAGCCCGCCGCTGAGGCTGCGTGAGAGGGACCCCGAGCCAGGAGGGCAGCCCAGGGACGCTCCACATGGCCCAGGAGACCTGGTCTGAGGCCCAGGCGTTTGAAGATACGGGGAGGGCCCTCGGGGGACTGAGATCTATGGGGCATGCAGGTGCTGAACAGCTTTTCACTGGGCAAGTGTTGAAGTACAATTTTAGATTTTTGAGTACATATAAAGGTTGTGTGATTCCAGAACCAACACGGATAGGGGCCTGCCCACTGGCATAGTGGTTGGGTTTGCGTGCTCTGCTTTGCTGGCCGGGGTTTGCAGGTTTGGATCCCAGGTGTGGACCTATGCACCACTCGTCAAGCCATGCTGTGGTGGCGTCCCATATAAAACAGAGGAAGACAGGCACGGATGTTAGCTCAGGGCCTGTCTTCCTCATAAAAAAAAAAGGATAAAAAATAGAGTAACGTCCTTGGAGCTGTGCAGGGGGCTCTGCACAGGGCTCCCACTGGCCCTCCTCCAGCCACACCCCTCCCCACGGGGCGAGGAGTCCAGGGGGCAGTGTGGACGTGTCTGTCAGGAGCTGGCACCACCTCCTCCCTTTCTAGATGATGCTCTTGGCTTGTCCAGGATTCTGGAAGTTTTCTGCCCAGAAGTGTCCTGGTCAGGGAGCATCTTCCTTAAGGAATTTCCCCCCCTTGGGGTGGAGGGACATTTACAGGAACCCGTCCTTTTGACCAGTGGCTCATTTTAGGATAAGGTTGAGAGTGCAGTTTGGGAGTGGACAGCAAAAAGAGCTGCCGTGGATGGTTGTTCATGTCAGGCACTGCACAAGTCACCACATGTCAGGAGTGTCATTCATGTCACAGACAACAGAGATTTCTGCCGTTATTTTGATAATTTGTTAACAAACGTGGAAGATGTAGGAAAGGGACCTGCTGTTCTAATTTGCATGAAGACTTGTCCTCCCACAGCGTCTCCAGGACCAGACAGCAGCTCTGAGGTGCTCAGGCTCTCTTGGGTCTCGCCTGCAAAGAGCCTGGGCAAAAGGTTACACCCCCTTGGCCAAGCTTGCTGGGGGTGGGGGGGGGGGTGTTTATGGGTTTCAGACTTTTGCTTTGCAAGTCTGGTGAGAGGAGGCCTCGGGGGGGGGGGGGATGAAACAGAAGCGGAGACAGGGAGGGGCAGCGCCCAGGCAGAATGGAACTGGGAGAAGCTGCGACAAGTGTGAACGTGGGGAAGGGCTGTGTCACGGGGTCGGACACCCAGAGAAAGGGTCCGGAGGCTCTGTGGTGGGAGAGGAAACACGAGCAGGACAACGAACTTCCAAAAGACGCTACAGTCAGAAGCTCCATCGTACGAGGGGATGTTTGTCGTGGAAGCTTAGCGCTGAGCCCCCTCGAGGGGAGCAAGCTCAGGGCGGGCCGGGGGGTGAGTGGTAGTTGATAGCACAGAGCTGCCTGGGTTCCTATCCTGAGTCCATTGCTTCCTTGCTGTGCAACTTTGGGCAAGTCACTTGGCCTCTCTGTGCCTCCATGTCCACGTGGGCAAGATGAGGAGCAGCACAGTGCTGCCTCACAGGGCACGAGGACAGAGTGAGTGGACACAGGTGACGCTTTTAGAGCAGTGTCTGGTCCTGGGCCAGCGGTGTGGGCCAGATTCCACCCTGGCGGGTGTTGCTGTTAGAAACGGTATGAATTTTTCATTGTAAAAGCTCCAGTGGCACCTGAAGAAGGTCCGTGAACCATAAGGTCCCTCTGTGTTCCCCACCTCACCTGCTAGTAACTGCCACTGACTCAGCGCAGCCTTCTAGAACTTTCCACGACTTAGATCCCATCACTGTCCTTTGGGCGGAGGCCCGTCAGTGACTTGGGCCCAGAGCAGGATGAAGTACCGCGAACCTGGCGGCTCAGGGCAGCGACGTGCCCCACAGCCTGGAGGCTGCGAGTTCCCTGGCGGGGTGACGCAGGGCTGACTCCCCCGGAGGCTCCGGGCGGGTCCTTCCTGGCCCTCCATCCGCTGGCAAGGACGCCATCACGCTGGGTCAGGACCACGACCCCATGTGACCGAGCCACGTGTGTGACGACCCCGTGTCCAGATGCGGGCACACACCAAGGACTTCAACCATCTTTTGTGGGGGGACGAGGGCACAGTTCAGTTCACATCACCCCCAAATAAGCTGCTTGCAATTCGGGGCTCCCCGAATTGACACCCTTGCACGGCCACTGGGGCCTCCGTGGCCGAGGGCAGGGCCCAGGCCCCCCGAGCTCCTGCAGCCGCGTGGAGCGGCCTTCTGGCCTCAGGGTCCCACCCTTGGGCTCCGCCGTCTGCCCACCTGCCCCGGCCTGTCCTGGGGGCTCCATGCCTGTGGTCTCTGTCCCCTGTGCTGGGCGGGGCCGCGCCCGGTGAGCCCTGGGGCAGGGGGTCGGGACACAGCTGCCCCACGCGTCTTGGAACCCACGGGCTCGGGCGCCCAGGGCATTGCTGAGAGGCAGTCAGGCGGTCGGGGCCCCGTCATGAAGAAGATGACAAAGGTCCCCACCCCACAGGAGGGACAGACGCAAACAGTAAACGTCATAGGTAGCAAATGCTCACAGAGTGGGAGGTGGGCAGTCAGCAGATGCATAATGTGGGACACAGTGACACGCGCTGTGGAGATGAAAACAGCACAAGACGACAAATGATGGGGGCAGGGGCTAGTCTAGGACAGGCAATCAGGGAGGGCTCCCTGGGGGAGGTGACGTTTCCGCAGAGAAGGAGTGAGTCAGGCAGGTGTTTGGGGAAGAGCGCTTTTGGTGGGGGGAACAGCGCACTGGCCTGCGAGGTGTGCCCGGGCCCCTCCAGCCTTTCCCAGTTTTCTTTGTTTCTTTCCGTTCCCTCTTGGCTTCCTGGTTAACGTGCCTTCTGGAAAAAGCCCTCACCTCAACTCAGCAGTGCTGTCGAAGGTTTGCGTCAGGATTTGCACCCAGCATTACTTGTAAAATACAGCAAAACGGGAGGCAGCTGGTTAAATGCCACCTGGCCCCTCCGTACGGTGGCCCAGGGTTCACTGGGCATGGACCTACACACTGCTCATTGAGCCATGCTGTGGCTGCGTCCCATATACAAAATAGAGGAAGATTGGCACAGATGTCAACTCAGGGCCAATCTTCCTCAGCAAAAAAAAAAAAAAAAAAAAAAATCAAGGTGAGATAAAGCTTGCATCTTAGTCTACTTGGTCCCCATTACCAGATACCACAGATGGGGTGGACTGAACAGCAGACATTGATTTTTCTCTCCGTTCTGGAGCCTGGAGTCCAAGACCAGGTGCCCGCAGGGTCGGTTCTGGTGAGGGCTCCTCCCGGCTTGCAGACGGCCTCCTCGCCGTGGCCTCACAGGGCGGGGAGAGTGCTGGTCCCTTGTCATCAGGATGCTCATCCTGTCATGGGGCCCCGCCCTCACGGCCCACCCCTTCCCTCCCACAGGCCCCGCCTCCTGACCCCGTCACACTGGGGTCAGGGCCTCAGCAGGTGAACCAGGCGGGGACTGTGGTTCAGCCTGCAGCACCTTGTGGTCTCAAGTGTGTGTATTTGAAAATATAAGTAAGAAAAAAGATGAGAAGACGCCATCCGGGTCCCCCGGGCAGGTGCAGGGACCTTTATTCCCGCGACCTTTCTCTGTATCCTCAAATTTCTCCACAATGAGCACGATTCACTTTTACAATCAGGGAAAGTATTCAAACTTGTCTTGTTAAACATTTAGAAGAATAAAAGGATTTGGGGTCACTCCTGGAGCCAGAGACGAGGTCGGGGGGCAGCGAGCATCTTCGGGCGCCCGCTGGCCGCTGGAGACTCTCATCTCACGTGCTCTGTGCAGAGTCCACACTGCAACAAGCGACCGACTAACTGATCCAGCAACAGGGGATGGTCATCTCGTCGTTTCGTTGTTAAATAAAGAGGACAAGTGAGGTGGGGGCAGGTCTTCCTCACCGAGGGTCCCATTGATTGAATATGTACACACGCTCCCCCCTCCTCTGCGCTGTGCCGGCTGCGGGACCCCCTCCCAAAGCCGCAATGGGAAGGGAGGCGGAGTCGTTTATGGTGGGGACACCTCGCAGATGCCACCTTCACAAGCGGCTGGGCTGACATCCGTGGTGCAGTGACCCTGCAACTCCAGATTGGACGTGACGGGCAGGAGACCTCACCCCTGTGCTTTGCTTCTCAAAGACCCGTAAGCCCGGTTTTGTCCTGACAGGCGCGGATGGGAGGGCGTCCTCAGGCCGCCATAAGACGGGGATGGTCACCATGCCCAGAGAGCCACAGAGACCTTCCCAGGCGGCGAGCCCGAGGGGTCACTGGGGCCCTGGAACAGAGAGGGACGTGATGGGGACCGATGGCCTCCAGTCGAGCCTGGAGTCTGGTTTTCAATAATGGGGCGGGGAGCGTACTGTCCCCCGTTCTAGAAACGACTCCAGGGCTGACAGCCGCCGGGCGCGGGGTTGAGGCCTCCTCTGCTCGGCCCTGAGCTGGTCCCCAGAATAGATATTGGGGGGCAGGTGGTTTGATTTTTAAAGGAGTAATTTCTTAACACTCTCAGGAAAGTTTGAGGCAGAAAAGATGCAGATGGGGAACAGGAGTGCGTCCCCAGAAGCTCCGAGCCTCGCTGAGCCCCGGCCGTCACATCTGCTGGTGTCGCGGCCCAAACGAGGGGACAGCCGCGGGCGCAGGGGGCTGGCTGCAGGGCAGCTGGAGGGGGACCCGTGGGAACCCGATCACCACGTGGGGGCCGGGTCCCTGGTGCGCGGCTGCTGAGCCCCTGAGACCCGGGTGGCGCCCGCGAGCTTGGGGCAACCTCAGCCGCCTGCCCCGCAGAGAAGAGAAGAAGCGCTGCTCCCGGCGGAAACGGCGAGGAGGGTGGACTGTGCGCTATTCGAATTCACAGACCCCGCAGTGCTGGCCTCGGACCCCAGGGACCCCACCCCGCCCCCGTGCGTGGAGACTGAGGTGGGCACCTAGGTGGCTTCCGCGGTCGCTGTGTCGGAGAACCCTCGGAGGACACGGGAGCTTAGCAGACGGCTGGGGCCCTCGCGGGACCGAGGCTTCCTCAGAACCAGCCAGAGAGCTAGGTCTGCACCCCTCTCCCCCTCCCCCCCTGCGCCTCCTCCCCTCTTCCTCTCCCTCCCCCATCCCCCTTCTCTCCCTTCTCCCCCTCCTCCTCTCCCTCGTTCTCCTCCTCCTCCTCTCTTCTTCTCACTCCTCCCCCTCCTCCCCCTCTTCCTCCCCCTCCTCCCCTCCTCCTCCCCCTCCTCCTCCCCTCTTCCTCTCCCTCCTCCCCCTCCTCCTCCCCCTCCTCCCCCTCCTTCTCCTCCTCCTCCCCTCTTCCTCTCCCTCCTCCCCCTCCTCCTCTCCCTCCCCCATCCCCCCTCTCTCCCTTCTCCCCCTCCTCCTCCTCCTCCCCCTCCTCCTCCTCTCTTCCTCTCCCTCCTCCCCCTCCTCCTCCCCCTCCTTCTCCTCCTCCTCCCCTCTTCCTCTCCCTCCTCCCCCTCCTCCTCCCCCTCCTCTCCCTCCCTCCTCCCCTCTCCCTCCTCCCCATTCCCGCCCCCCTGTGCTTCTCTCTCTGTGTTTCTCTCCTTCTCTCCCTCGTCGACGTCAGTCAGGAAAGCCTCTGAATGGTGCCTAGTTGACGATCGTGAACGCATGTCCCTTGACAAGTGTTCGCTCAGGGCTGAAACCGATCTGCGACCTAAGCCCTTTTCATTCGTAGATGTTCATTTCGGCCAATATCAAAGCATCAGATTTCGGCGCACTTTAGATCACGCATTCATGCAACAAACATCCGTGAACGCCTGCTGTCGGCTGGCGCTCCTCCAGGCATGGCAGATGTGCCGTGAACAGAAGAGACGAAGTCCCCATTTGGGGGAGTTGACGTTTTTGTGGAGGAAGCAGGTGACCAGCACGATCCCTGGGAGGTGTCTGTCTGTGTGTTCACTTCTATTGACACAGCCGTGCGTCGCTTACCGACCACGGTGCGTCCCGGGAAACGCACTGTCAGGCTGTGTCGTTGTTGTGCAAGTCCCAGGGCGCACTGCGCACACCCGGGCGGCACGGCCTGCTGCACGCCTAGGCTGCGAGGTGCTGAACTTGAGGGACCATCGTCACCTGGGTGGGACGTCGTCACCCAGCGCGGAACTGGTCACAAAGGGCAGGCAGCATCTTGGACGCCTGAGGCCCCGTGGGCCAGACGGGCTCTGTCGCAGCTGCTGGGTCTGCTGCCAGAATCCGAGAGCAGCCACAGGCTAAATACAGGAGTGGAAGGGCATGGCCGTGCGCCGTGAAACCTTATCTTACAGAGCTGGCAACCTGCCGGTGGCCGTTGTGCGCCAGCCCCACCTTGCAGAGCGATGAGAGCCCAGCAGGGAAACGGAGTGGCAGAGGGACTGTGGCCGTCAAGGCGAGAGGGGGTGGTTCTTCTAAGAAGACCTGAAGGGGTGAGGCAGAGTCACGCAGGCACGTGAGGGCAGAGAGGACCAGGTGGCCGGGCAGCCAGTGCAAAGGCCCTGAGGCAGGCATGTTTGTGGCGCTTGTGAGGAGCGGGGAGGTGGCCTTGTGGCTGGGGAGGGAGCTGAGGAGGTGTCACCACCAGGGGAGGTGACAAGAGGCCTCACAGGCAGAGACCATATAATTTATGGTCCAAACCAGGACAGTTTTGAGAGCAAAGGGGGAGAGGAGGACTCAAACAGAACTAAAAGGCGTGACCTATGACGGGTACACCCTGGGCCACGGCCTCCCGCACGGTCGTGTCCTCGCCGTTTCTGTCACGTGCTGGGGAACTGGGTGCTCTCTGCAACTGTTTTTTTCACATCGTCTACACCTTCTCTGAATGAACCGTGCTCACAAAACTGGAGGAAAATAAACTGTAAAGCAGAACGCGCTTAAGGGTTTTCCTGAGACTCAGTGATGAGTTCTTTGGCGAGTATTTGTCACGCGCCTGGCGCCCCAAGCAGCTCAGGGACAGTCCGTGTCCCTCTCGCTTCTCCGAGGCTGCCCAGGCCGGTCGTCAGGAATGTCGAGTCCTGTGTGAGGAAAGGTTGGTCGGGCGTGAGCTGGGTGCCGGTTGCAGCCACGCCTCCCATCCCCCTGACCCCCACTCCCCATCCGTTGGCTGGAGTTGCGGGAATCCAGGGGGTCCTGTCAGCCCAGGAGGGTCCCGCTAACGTGCCCGCGGCTGTCCTGCCGGCCTCCCTGTCCCCAGGGAGCAGCCCAGTGGTCGTCGGGACTCGGGGGAGGTGCTTCCCTGGCGTCAGCATCTAGACAGCCCGCCCGCAGGGCCCCGGCGCTGCTCTGGCCGCAGCCACAGCCCACTGTCCCCTGAGCTCTGCCCGCCGGGGCCCAGCTTCTCCTGCGGCTGGCGGACATGTGCTGCCCACCTGCCCCGGGAGGCGCACACGGGGGTCACAGGGAGCCACGTCTGAGGAGGGGCTGAGGGAGTCAGAGTGGCGAGCACGGGGGCCGGCTGTGTCTCAGCCAGGAAAGCTGGGCTGCGCCGCAGTGACAGCTGTGCCTGGCATCTCTGTGGTTTCACAGCAGACGTCTCTCTGGCTCAGGCCACGTGTCGGGTGCAGCCTGGCAAGTGGGGACAGGCGCCACCCAGCCGAAGCACCTGGCACGAGAACGGGGCCGCTCACTGTCCCAGGAGGAGGGAGCCCGTGACTGACAGGTGGACGCTGTGGTCCAGAGGGACACAGGCGTTTCCAGTCCCTCCTGGTCATGTGGCCTCACTGGGACGTGCAGGGGCCACCCCAATGGGGGGGTCATGTCCGGGCGACGAGCTCTTGCAGCCTGGTGAGCACGTCCCTCCCGGGATTGTTGGTCCTGGGGGAGCAGCGTCCCTCTGCCACCCCGACCTGAGCTGCCAGAGGAGGTGGGGACCAGGAGAGGGGGTTGCGCCCCCTGCCTTCTGTGCGTGGTAGCTTGTCTTTCTGCTTGGGAAGCGCGTTTCCCATTTTGCTCCCCAGCAAACCCAGCGAAGGCCACCCCCTTGCGGGAGACGGCCCCCAGCCCTCCACCAACTTCCCCGCGAGGCATTGGGCCTGGAGCACGGAGCTGGATAGTGTGGGCAACGCTGGAAGGGGAACAAGTGTCTCTCAAATCAGGCAGCAGAACCCCAGGCCCCAGAGAGAGAAAAGCAGAGGGAAAAAGGAAGAGGGCACACTTGGCTTGGGATTGAAAATGTGGGCTGTGCAGGGAGCCTGGACCCAACTCTCATTTAGTCACTCAGCAAACATTGATTAAACACCACTTGCATGCTGGGCATCATGCTAGGGAGTATGGCAGGGAACTGACATTCCAGCTGGGGAGATGGACGGGGAGCAGGAAACATCAGTAGTGTAGGGAGGAGGAGAAGCCCTATGGGAAAAAACAGAGCAGGAGATGGGATTAGAAATGAAAGAGGCGACTGTCCAGGGTCATCAGGGAAGGCCCCCCTGAGAAGGAGGCGTTTGAGCAAAGACCTGAAGGAGATGAGAGAGGAGCCATGTAGGAATCTGGGGAAATGCGTTCCAGGCAGAGGGAACAGCAGGTGCAAAGGCCCTGCGGTGGGATTCTACTTGGTGCATTGGAGGAGCTTCAAGGAGGCCACAAGGCTGGAGCAGAGAGATCCAGGGAGGAGGACAGAGGAGATGGGGACAAGGAGGCAGTGAGGGGGCACCTCTGCCCTCTGGCAGCTCGGTGACTGCACTCGTTTTCTGTGGCTGCATCACAATGGGCCACAACCAGTGACTTCAAACCACAGGGCTCGTCCTCTCCCGGTCTGGAGGCCACACGTCTGAGATCAGGTGTCGGCAGGGCCATGCTCCCTGAGACCCTGGGTAGACCCCTCCTGGACTCCTCCTGGCGTCTGGGGGTGGCTGTCGACCCTGGGCATTCCTTGGCTTGCAGCTGCGCCCCCCATTGTCTGCCTTGGTCGTCACGTGGCCATCCTCTCCCCTGTGCGTACCTGCCTTCACCTGGCGTTTTCTGCTTCTTAGAAGGACACCAGCATACTGCATCAGGGCCCACCCTCGTGACCTCATCTTAACTTGATGGCAGCTGCAAAGACCCTAGTTCCAAGTAAGGTCACATTCAAGGGTCCTGGGGTTAGGATTTCAACACATCTTTTTTGGGGGACCCAATGCAACCCACAACTGGGACCTGGGGTGTGGGACTTTGCCTCCCCGTGCCTCGGTTTCCATCCAGGAGGACCAGAAGGCCTGCCTGCTGCCTCTTGGGGTCATGAGAGGGTTCGCCGGGCTCAGGTGGCTGCATGCCCGGCGCCATGTGTGTGATTACGCGGACAGTGTGTCACGGGCCCGGGTGCGCCGAGCCCATTGGGGCACTGGGATGTGGGCGAGTCTGAGGGGGAGGAGAGACCTCAGCCGTCTCCCATCAGTCCTGTCCCCAACCCGAGCCTCTTTCCGCTGCGACCCAGCCCTTTCTCGAGTCGTGTTGCCAGCCTCCTCCCCCCGGGGTATATTTAGCCCCAGGAAATGGGGACGAGAGCCCGAGCGCTGCCACAGCGTCAGAGCAGCAGAGAGCCAGCGCGGCCTCCTGTCCAGCCCTGTCCTGCTGATGCCACTCTCTTTTCCAGAACCTTCCAGGAGCGGAGCACTCACTGCCATTGGGGGCCTCGTTAGCACAAGGACGTGGGCTGGGGGGCAGCACCGTCGTTGTCCCTGGATGAATGTGTCCGTGGTGAAAGTTGGCTTGTTTTGGTTTTACTTTCAACTTTTTTTATTGCAGTAAAATACACCTGACATAAAATCCAGCATCTTAACCATTTTTAAGTGTCCAGCTCGGTGGCATTCCGTCGGCTCACGCTGTCGTGCAGCCAACACCACCCTCCGTCTCCAGAACCCTCTCCTCTTCCCACACTGGACTCTGTCACCGTGAATGCGGACCACCCCCACCCGCCACCCTGGTCCCACCGTCCTCGGCCTGTCCCCACGTCTGAGTCCCCCAGGGACCTCATGTCGCTGGAGCCACCAGTGTGTGTCCTTCTCTGACCGGCTTGTCTCACTCGGCGTCACGTCCCCCAGCTTCATCCGTGTTGTAGCAGGTGTCAGAATTCCCTTCCTTTTTTAAGATAAAGTTGACATTTTTTTTTTTTTAAAAAAAAGCAACTTTTTTATGGAGGTAAAGTAAACAGACAGAAAACCCCACAGAGAAGCGAGGCGCTGGGTGAATTGTCACAATAGAGCTCACGCAGACCTGGAAACAGCCGTCTCGGCCCCAGTGTCCCCGTGTGCCCCCGGTCCCACCTCCCCGAAGGTGCCCCGTCCGGACCTCAGGCGTCAGCGGCTCGTCCACCTGTCTCCGTGTTTTGCATGAAAGGAAGCTTCCGAACATGCTCTTTTCCGTCTGGCCTCCTCCGCTTGGCACTAACTCTGCGAGGCTCGCGGGGCGACCGGCAGCCGTTGGCGGCACAGCCTCCCCCCAACTCATCATCCTTCCATGACTCAGGACCTGGCTGGTCCCCGGTGGGGGGTCGTGAAGGCCACTGCGTGAACGTGGCCCGTGGTGCGAGTGGACTCACGGTCTGTGGGGAGCGACCCCGGGGGGTGGGCTCCTCCAGTCGGGGGGCAGCTACACGAGCAACAGAGATCACCACCTGCTTTGTAAAGTGGTGGCACTGTGAGTTACGGGTTGAATGGCGTCCCGCTAAAAATTGCCGTGTGGATGTCCTAACCCCCGTCCCCGAGGACATGGCCTTATTTGGAAACCGAGTCACGGCAGAAGGAGTTAAGATGAGGTCGTCAGGGGGGCCCTGATCCCACATGACTGGTGTCCTTATAAAAGGGGAAATGCGGACACAGAGAGAGACACACACAGAGAGGACGTCGTGTGACAACGAAGGGGGACACTGGGGTGACGCGTCTACACGCCAAGAAGCCACCAGAGATTGTCAGCCGAGGGCGCGTGGGCAGACCCCCGCCCAGCCCCGGGGAGCCGGCCCTGCCGCCCCTCGAGCGCAGGCTTCTGGCCTCCAGAATGGCGAGACGCTCAGCGGCTGTTCCGTAGACACCCGCCCATGGTCCTTCGTCGCGGCAGCCCCGGGGCCACCCCCACGGGGTCCAAAACCTGTGTCCACCGATGCCCGGCTCTGTGACCTTGGGCTGGCGAGTCTGTCTTTCTGGGCCTCGGTTTCCCCAACTGTAAAGGGCGTGATGGTACAGAGGGATGTCGTGAGGATGAAATGAGTGAAGGATTCGACGCAGGTCACGCACTTAGAGTCTGCCCGGCACACAGTAGGCTCTCTGCCCGCCTGGTTTTATTTCTCTCTCTGCCCTTGGTTTCCTTCCCCTCCTCTTAACCGCCTTCTGGCCGCCGTGCTCTGTTCTCCGTATCAGAGAAAAGGGTTCCATTTTTAGACTTTTCTCACCCCTTGAACATGGATCTGGGCGCCTCTGGGATTGACAGTGAGGCTGTGGGGACCGGAGGAGGCAGACGGTGAGGAAGGGCCCTGGCCCCCCGGCTGCTCTGCGCCCCCGCGCCGTCCTCCTCCTCAGCCGTCACGGCCGTGTCAGGGAGGGGGGCCCAGGGTCGTTCTGCATCTCAGGGCCTTTTCTCCCCTTCCTCCTGGCGGCTCCTCCTGAGGTTTCTGCTGGTTCCGGTGCTCTGAGGACCACGTGGCTGGAGGCCTTGCCCCTCTGACGGTGCCCCTGGGGTTCCCCCTGGTTGACCCTGTGCCCTCTGCCTCCCTCTCTGGGCTGCCAGAGCTCCAGGGCCCCACAAGTCAAGGACACTGGAGGAGAGAGCCCAGAGGGGGCCAGAGCTCCCACCTGCCCTCACCTGCTCTCCTCCCGCCCGCAGAGCAACGACGCCTCAGGGAACACTTGGAACTGGTTGTACTTCATCCCCCTCATCATCATCGGCTCCTTTTTTATGCTGAACCTCGTGCTGGGCGTGCTGTCAGGGTAAGTCTCCGCTGTCCCCCGTCCCTGTCCCCCTCACCAGCGTCCTCCCAGGAAGAGGCCAGCGAAGGCTTGTCTTCATTCTCCACGCAGAGAACAGGCCTCCACCCGTGCTTTGGGTTACCAGACAGGTATTAGCAAGCCATGTCTCGGTGCACAGGTTGCGCACTGCTGGGGCATCCAGTGAAGGGGCTCGTGGGAGCTGAAATTCAGTCCGGCCTCGACTGACTGAGCTGTGCCCCTGGCACTGAGCTGCCTGCACCCAGGGGAAGGGGCGCATCCTTCCAGTGCGGCCCACAGGAAAATTCTATAGGGCTTTACTTTCTGTTAACTCACATTTTAAAAAGCAATAGCTTGAGCTTCTCTCTCCCCTATTTTCCAGAGATAAAATCATAGCATATAATCAAACATGCATTTTCGTGACACACATTGTTCTCAACCCCCAACATTGTTCTTTTTGGCTTAATCATAAATGGATTTTATTTTTCTCACCACAAGAAATCTGGGAATTGGTATGGTGGCTCCATGGTGCCATCAGGGACCCGAGTTCCTTCTAGCTTTCTGCCCTGATATCCTTCCCAGAGGCTTTCGATCTCATAGATGCCTCATGGTCTCAAGATGGCTGCCTCATGCTCACAAGACGGCCATCCCATGTTCTAAACAAGAAGAGGCAGAAGGGAAGCAGGAAGGGGTTGGTGGAGCCCATATCAAGGAAGAGAGGCTGTTGCAGACATTTTTAGCTTCTGTCTCATTGGCCTAACTTGAAAGCAGGTGAAAATACTCTCCAGCCGGGAGTACAGAGGATGAGAACGGCATGTGCAGCCACGGCAGCTGGCATAGCCCGGGTCATGGTTTTGCCTTTTTTCTCTCGCTGGGCGCAGTTGTTGGAAATTGCGGACACCGGCAGACATGCCCACCCCTATGATGTCCTCCCTCTTTTCAGTTTTCTTGAGGCGTCATTGACACACAAAATTGTAAGATATTTACAGGGTGATTCGATGTGGTGATGTTCTTCTCTCCTCCCGGGAGCCCTGATTCCTCCGTTGAAACCCACCGCCCCCCGGAAACTTCTGAACCCCAGACGCACACGCACACTCACTGGAGTTTCCCAAGCCAGCAGACCCGGATTTTTTCGCGCCCGTGCAGGGAGTTCGCCAAGGAGCGCGAACGGGTGGAGAACCGGCGGGCCTTCCTGAAGCTGAGGCGCCAGCAGCAGATCGAGCGGGAGCTCAACGGCTATATGGAGTGGATCTCAAAAGCAGGTGAGGCCCTGCGTCCTGGGGCCGGCAGCGGAAATCCCGGGAGGCCGCGGGGCCCTGCAAGGCCGGCGCACGGGGTGAGGATGGGCCAGGGAGCCCGCGATGGGGGAGAAGGAGGACCCGATTTTTAGCAAGAACGCGGAGGGTGATGGTAACACTCGCGGGATGGAGCCGAGATGCAGCCTCTGGTTACACCCCAGCTCTGCCACATCACCTCCCTGTGCCTCAGTTTCCCTGGCTGCTAACAGAGATAATGATAATACCCCCCCCTGATAGGGCTGTTTGAGGATTCACTAAGATCATCCAAGCTAAGTCACTCCGGAAGAGCAGGGCCTGACACACAGTAGGCACCTGTATTTGTTCAGCCATTCAACAAACGCTCATGGCACCTACTGTGTGCTGGGCACTGTTCTTGGCACCGAGGATACGACAGTGGACAAGACGGGCTGCCTGCCTGCCCGCAGGGCTCTGACGCTCTGGTGAGGGAGACAAATAAACACATACATACCACATTGGGTGCTGCCAAACCCTGAGAAGACAAACAGAGCAGAGTGGGAGGCACAAAATGGTGGGAGGAGGCGGGTGGTCGGAGGGGGTCTCTCTGAGGAGCTGACATCCGAGCAGAGACCTGAAGGAAGTGAAGCAGGAATGGATGTCTGGGGGAGGGGTGTTCCAGGCAGAGTGACAGCAAGTGCAAAGGCCCTGTGGTAGGAGCAGAGTTGAGTCATAGCAAGGAGGCCCTGTGGCCAGAGCAGTGCATGGGGGCAGGGAGGGCCAGGGCCAGGGCCGCCTGGTCTTCCCAGCTCTGGGAAGGATGCTGCTGGTCGTTTGAGGGAGCTGGAGATGTGTTGGCCATTTCTCCTGCTGCGGAGGTGGGGCTGGGGGTCAGAAGGAGCTGAGCAGCTCATTTCTGGCTCATGAGCATCACCTTCAGTAAGGCTGGCGGAGCTGACCAGATGGACCCGTACCCTTTCCGGTCCAAGGGCCCCGTCCGGCCCAAGGGTCTGGAGAGCCCCCCAGGCTCTGCAGCGTAACTCTGTGCTCTCCCCCCTCAGAAGAGGTGATCCTCGCCGAGGATGAGACCGACGTGGAGCAGAGGCTGCCTTTTGATGGTAACTGCGCTGCCCCGGGCCGGGGGTGGGGCGGAAGCGGACACAGGGGCCCCCAGGGGACCGGCACACAGGGCCCGGGTGATGCCGGGACCAGCACGAGGCGAGTCTGGCTCAGGAAGATCAGGGCGGTGGGAGGAGTGGGGCCTCCTCATGCCTCGGCTCTGCTGGCCCCCCTGCCTCAGTTTCCCTGCCTGTGCAGTGGGCGTGCCCCTCCCTCGCTGCTGGTTTCTGAGGGTTACCGTAATTCTCGCAGAGAGCGCACCCAGCGTGGCGCCCGGCGCTCAGCGCTGCTCATATTCCCTAAATTAATGCAATAAACCATCGTAATCCCACCCAGAAGCCAGCTTGCCATGAGGGACACGCGTCACATGCTTTGGCAGCACAGAGCAGTGACTTGACACAGGCAGGAGGAGGGTGTGGAGGGACCAGCCTCCCAGGGGCGCGAGGCGGGGCTCCGGTCTGGGGGCTCCCCACGGGCGGCCGGTCACTGCACCCACGGTCCGAGCGCTTGGGTGGGCGGTGCCTGCCCCCTGGGGGGCAGGCGCGTGGAGGTCGGCGGCCAATCCACTTGGGGTCGCGGCCCGGAGGGAGAGCGGCTGAGCGCCCTGACGGAGTCAGGCCAGGGAGCCCCCCTGGCGTGGCCCCGGGCGGTCAGGTGGCCTGTCAAGGGGGCTGCTGCTCCGTCCCCTCGAACCCACGGCCACCAGGGCTGAGCCAGCGACACTCAGGGAGGTGGGCAGGGCGCGGGCCCAGGACGCGCGCGCAGAGGGCCCGGCGGTGGCGGAGAGGGTGACGTCTCTCTCTCCTGCCATGTTTCCCTTGTTGGAGCTCTGCGGAGGGCCACCATCAAGAAGAGCAAGACGGACCTGCTCCACCCCGAGGAGGCGGAGGACCAGCTGGCCGACATTGCCTCTGTGGGTGAGTCCCGTGGCTGCGCTCGGCGGCAACGAGGGGCGGCGCCGCACTGCCTGGATTGGGTCTGACGGCCCCTACCGCCCGCGCGTCCCGGGGCAGGTGATGCGATGGTGGGGATGACCGGGGCGCCCGTCCTCCAGCGTCCCCGCGGGGGTCCAGCTCAGCAGCCCCCACTGAGCCTTTAGAGCAGCGCCTGGCAGACGATGCGCTCCGTAATGCTGCCCAGCCTTGTTCGTGAGCAATGTTATTACTCATTAGCGCTCCTTGAGGCTGCTCTTATTAGAGGCCCAACTGTGACCAAGACGGAGACTAAATCTCCACCCACCTGCGGTCCCAGCGCAGGAAATGAGGGTTAAACAGGGACTCACACAGGTGAAACTGTGATGATGCTGGCCGGACAGAGGAGAAGCCCCGGGCTTGGGCGGCTCTGGAAGAGTAGGGTGTGGTCATGGAAGGCTTCTGGGAGGAGGTGACAGTAGAGTTGAGCGCTGACAGATGGGTAGGAGTTCACCATGGCGGCGACAGCAGAGAGGACCCTGCAGAAGGCTGTGCTCAGACTGTCGCGGTTGGTCATTCAAAGGGCAGAGTTTGGGGTCGGGGGGACACTGCCCCTTCCTTCTCACGCCCCTTGATTGTCATTGTGTTGCTTTGGACCCTCTCCAGGGAGAATATATTATTTTTTGCAATGGATTTAAAAAAATCCCAATAATGAAAGAGGAGGTGGGAGAGCATCCGGGCAGAGGAAATAACGAGACTCGGAGGGGAGCGGGCATGTGGGCGGACGGGGCCTGTGTGCGCGGAGCAGAGAGGAGCAGAGGGCGTTGGGGAAGGAGGGCGAGGACACATGTAGACATACGCACGTGTGACACACACATAGACACAGACAGAAGAGCGTGTTTCTAATCCACGGGCACCGACTGCTTCACACTCTGCTCTTGTCACTCAGCCTCGTTCATAACACAGTTTCCGCCGTGGTCCTGGCCCCACAAGGGTGGTGCCACGGCCGTCTCCGTCACCGTGGTTCTGTTTCCTGGCCTTTGAGTTGTTTGCAGTTTTTGCCCCGACGAGGAGCACCGCTGTGCACATTTATGCACAATTACTCCCCCACCCTTGGGGCGTATTTCCTTGGGGATAATTATAGGATCAAAGATATTAGGAGCTTTTCAACTCATTCTTCACGGAGCCATTCTGAGTTTCAGAAACATGGAACCCATTTATAGACCTGCCGAGCAAGCACTCGTTCACGGATTCCCGGCCCGGCCATCCCGTGTGACCCATTTAATTCCTTTCCCGGTTAGTGGATTTTTAATGATACCTTAAAGCTTGTTTTAATTGGCATTTTTAATTTCCAGCCCAAACACTCTTTTCCTTGTAATGATGAACTAGTCCTGTTTCCACCTGTGGACACATCTGTGTCTCTCCTTCCAACGAGTTCGAGAATTGCAGCTCCCCATCAATGCTCCGTGCGTTTGATCAGTTATGTCCCCCCCCAAGTATCTCCCCAGCTAGGTTGCTTCCATTTTTAAAAATCTATTTTGTTATATTTTGATAGGCAAACATTTTTTATTTATTTTTGTGTGTGTGTGAGGAAGATTGTTGTTGAACTAACATCTGTGCCCGTCTTCCTCTGTTTTGTATGTGGGTCGCCTCCCCAGCATGGCATGATGAGCAGTGTGTAGGTCCACACCCGGGATCTGAACCCACAAACCCTGGGCCGCCAAAGCAGAGTGCGTGAACTTAACCGCTACGCCCCTGGGCTGGCCCCCTGATAGGCAAACATTCCTTATTCATACCACATTTATTCAATGCCAGGCACTGAAAACAATTGGGGTACCCAAGTCAGGATCTCCTCAATGGATAACGCTGGGCACCTGCTCTTAATTAACAAGGAGATACTATTTCCCATTGATCATTCTGGAAAAGGTGGGAAAGTGATAATACCCAGTGTTGACAAGGACGTGTGGAAATTGGGCCTTGTTGTAGCTGCTGGCAGGAGTGCAATTTGCAGGGTTTCTGGTGTGTGGTTTGGCGTTATTTAATTATAGATGTCTGTATTCTTTGACTTAGCATTTCCATTTCAAAAGCTTTTCTTCGTGTGTACAAAAGATCTGTGTCCCAGCCTCTCTCCACAGCATTGTTTCTGGTGTTCAAAAAAGTAAAAGCCAGAAACAACCCACGTGCCCAAAAGTAGGGAGATAGTTAAAGAAATTATAGTATTTACTCATTGGGTAATATTATGTAGCCAGGAAAAAGAATGGAGTTGCTACTGGCATAGAAAGATGTTTGAAATACATGTTTTTCAGTGAAAAAGCAAGTTGTACAACACGGTGTAAAGTGCATGATCCCATTTTGAAAACAATGTTAAGACGTGGACGAGGTACACAGAGATGTGGAAATTGGAGGATTACGGGGAATTTTCCATTTTTACAGGATATTTTTCTGGCATGTATGAATTAGTAAAAGGCATTACTTTTGAAATCAGGAAAGTCAGTAGATAAGTTGCAAGTCACTGAAAAGCAGCAAAGACTGATGATGAGGCCTCTACCGGCCGTGCTGGGCAGAGAGGAATGTGTTTGGTGGAAAACCAAAGTCTTGTGTCCTCGTCTCTTCTTCTTATAAGGACTCCAGTCATATTGCATCAGGGCCCGCCCTCCCAACCTCGTTTTAACTTAATTCCCTCTTTAGAGGCCCTGATACAGTCACATTCTGAGGTCCTGGGGGCTGGGGCAGCAATGTGTGAATTTTAAGGGGACACAGTTGAGCCCATAACAGGGAAGCCATGAGAGATGCTCACGGAGAGTCCGTCTGCGGGAGCGCCCACCCTTAACTGTGGATGAAGGAGAAGAGTGGCGCCATGGAGACCCCGGGTTCCAGCCGGCGTTCGATGAGTGTGTGACAAGGGAGGACGGAAGCTGCAGGCAGACGCTGTGGGGCTGAGGGACAGCTGGCCGCGTCCGGTGGCCCCTCAGAAAGAAGCAGGTGCCGTTCCGCTTTCTGGACACGTCCAAATGCAGGCTGGGGGCTGCTTCTCCCCGGGCCAGGGTTGCCACAGGCCCACCCGCCACCTCCCAGCTCCTTGGCCTGGTAGCTCGAAGTCGCACGAGAAGAGCCCACCACGAAGGAGGCCTGGAACTCCAGGGCTCTGATGAGGAGTCGTCTTTGCCATCACTTATTTCTGTAAAAGCAATAATCACGTGTTTCGAAGGAAGGCAGGAGCCGTGAGCATAGCGTACATTGGTGACTCCACCCTGCTGTCGAAGCCGTCGATAAACACGGTATAAAGCGGTTTCATTCACAGCTGATGAAATATGGCGTTTGAGGCATTTGTAGGAAAAGTTGAGCTATGAATGGAAGCCGCTATCACAACAGCATTTCTTTAGGAAAATCGGGTTCCATCGAGGAGACTTTGTAGGTAAAGCCCCCGTGGTTTCGCTGGGGCTGCCCTAACAGAGGACCACAAGCAGATGGCTCAGCACAGCGGAAGCTCGTCCTCTCCTCCTCCTGGAGACCAGAGGTTCAAACGCAATCAAGTGTCGGCGGGCCGTCCCCTGCTTTGCCCTTGCTTCCGTGGGTGGTGGCGTCTCCCGCTGTCACTCCAGTCTCTGCCCCGGTCGTCGCGCCGTCTCCTCCCCGTGTCTCTGCTCCTCTTATAAGGACACAGGCCTTGGGTTCAGGGCCCACTCTACTCCAGTCTGACCTCCTCTCAACCGGCCGGCAGCTGCAGAGACGCTGCTTCCAATGAGGCCTCATTCCCGGGGACCAGGCGTCAGGACTTCACACCTCTCCTTCAGGGACACAGTTCAACCCACGGCCTGGGCAGCACCTAGTTCAGTTTATAGACAATTTTGAGGGCATATAAATTGCCAAAAATCCCCCAGTTGAGCCTTGGTGGTGACACACTGCTGTCATCACCACAGAACATTCCAGACTAGTGCTGGCCGCCTCTGGCTCTTGACCCTTTGAATGTCGCTGGTCTGAACTGAGATGTGCTTCATATTAACACATCAGATTTGGAACACTTAGTACCAAAAATAAGAGTGTAAAGTCTCTCTTTAAAGTATCTCTATTTAGATCCCATGTTGAAATGGTAACATCTGTGATAGAACAGGTTTCATAAAATAGCTTATTAAAATTATTTTAAAAATCTAAGGATTACCTTCAATTACAATTCCAGACCACAGAGAAGAAGCAGCGACAAGAATGGGTGGAAAAGGGGAGTGTGCCAACCTCATGGCCAACAAAAGAAAGCAGGTGTTGCCATATTTTTATCAGACAAAGTAGACTTCAAGTTAAAAAAGACAAGGGAGACAGAGAGGGGCAGTGTGTAATGATGAAAGGGACACTCCATCACGAGGACATAACACGTATTAATATCTATGCACCTAACACAGGAGCACCAAAGTACATAAAGCCACTATTAACAGACCTAAAGGGAGAAATTAACAGCAACACAATAATATTAGGGGACCTTAACACCCCACTTACATCAATGGACAGATCATCCAGACAAAATGTCAACAAGGAAATAGGAGATTTAAATGAAACTCTTGACCAGATGGACTTAATAGATATATAGAGAGCATTCCATCTGAAAACAACAGAATACGCATTCTTCTCAAGTGCACATGGGTCATTCTCAAAGATAGACCATATGTTGGGAAACAAGGCAAGCCTCAATAAACTTAAGAAAATTGAAATCATCCCAACCATCTTTTCTGACCACAATGCTATGAAGCTAGAAATCAACCACAAGAAAAAAACTGGGAAAGTCAGAAATATGCGGAGACTAAACAACATGCTATTGAACAACCATTGGATCATTGAAGAAATCAAAGGGGAAATTAAAAAATACCTGGAGACAAATGAAAATGAAAATACAACATACCAACTCTTATGGGATGCAGCAAAAGCAGTCATAAGAAGGAAATGCATAGCAATGCAGGCCCACCTCAACAAGCAAGAAAAATCTCAAATAAGTAATCTTAAAATGCAACTAACAGAGCTAGAAGAAAAATAGACAAAGCCCAAAGTCAGCAGAAGGAGAGAAGTGATAAAAATCAGAGCAGAAATAAATGAAATAGAGACTAAAAAAACAGTAGAAAGGATTAATGAAACTAAGAGCTGATTCTTTGAGAAGATAAACAAAATTGACAAACCCTTAGCCAGACTCTGCAAGAAAAAAAGAGAGAAGGCTCAAATAAATAAAATTACAAATGAAAGGAGAAATTACAACAGATACTGCAGAGATATAAAGGATTATAAGAGAATACTATGAAAAACTATACGTCCACAAATTCGATAACCTAGAAGAAATGGATGAATTTCTAGACTCATACACCCTCCAAAAACTAAATCAAGAAGAAATAGAGAATCTGAACAGACCAATCACAAGTACAGAGATGGAAACAGGAATTAACAACCTCCGAAAAAACAAAAGTCCAGGAGCAGATGGTTTCCCTGGTGAATTCTACCAAACATCCAAAGAAGATTTAATACCTATCCTTCTCAAACTATTCCAAAAAATTGAAGAAGATGGAACGCTTCCTAACACATTCTATGAGGCCAACATCACCCTGATACCAAAACCAGACAAGGACAACACAAAGGAAAACTACAGACCAATATCAATGATGAACTTACATGCAAAAATCCTCAACAAAATATTGGCAAACTGAATACAGCAATATATTAAAAGACTCGTACACCACCATCAAGTGGGATTTATACCAGGGACACAGGGATGGTTCAACATCCACAAATCAATCAACGTGATACACCACATCAACAAACTGAGGAATAAAAACCACATGATCATCTCAATAGATGCAGAGAAGGCATTTGACAAGATCCAACATCCGTTTATCATAAAAACTCTCAATAAAACAAGTATCAAAGGAAAGTGCCTCAACATGATAAAGGCCATAGATAACAAACCCACAGCCAAATCATACTCAATGGGGAAAAACTGAGCGCCATCCCTCTGAGAACAGGAACGAGACAAGGATGCCCTCTATCACCACTCTTATCCAACATAGTACTGGAGGTTTTGGTCAGAGCAATTAGGCAAGAGAAAGGAATGAAAGGGTCCAAATAGGGAGGGAAGAAGTGAAACTCTTGCTATTTGCAGATGACAAGATTTTATATATAGAAAACCCCAAAGAATCCATCAGAAAACTATTAAAAATAATCAACAACTACATAAAGTTGCAGGGTACAAAATCAGCTTACAAAACTCAGTAGCATTTCTATACATTAATAATGAACTAGCAGAAAGAGAAGTCAAGAATGTAATCCTGTAAGACAATCTCAACAAAAAGAATAAAATATCCAGGAATAAATGTAACCAAAGAGGTGAAAGATCTGTACACTGAAAACTACAAAACATAGTTGAAAGAAATTGAAGAAGACACAAAGAAATGGAAAGATATTCCATGTTTATGAGTCTGAAGAATAAACATAGTTAAAATGTCCGTACTACCCAAAGCAACCTACAGATTCAACGCCATCCCAATCAGACTCCCAATGACATTCTTCACAGAAATAGAACAAAGAGTCCAGAAGTTTTTATGGGACAACAAAAGACCCCAAATTGCTAAAGCAATCCCGAGAGAAAAGAACAAAACGGGAGGCATCACAATCCCTGACTTCAAAGCATACTACAAAGCTACAGTAATCAAAACAGCATGGTACTGGTACAAAAACAGGTGCACAGATCAATGGAACAGAATTGAAAGTCCAGAAATAAAACCACACATCTATGGACAGCTAATCTTCGACAAAGGAGCCAAGAACATACAATGGAGAAAAGATAGTCTCTTCTATAAATGTGTTGGGAAATCTGGACAGCCACATGCAAAAGAGCGAAAGTAGACCAGTATCTTGTACCACACACAAAAATTAACTCAAAATGGATTAAAGATTTGAATGTAAGAACTGAAACTATAAAAATCCTAGAAGAAAATATAGGCAGTACAGTCTGTGACGTTGGTCTTAGCCACATCTTTTCGAATACCATGTCTACTTGGGTAAGGAAAGCCAAAGGAAAAGTTAACAAATGGGATTATGTCACACTAAAAAGCTTTTGCACAGCAAAGGAAACCGTGAACAAAATGGAAAGACAACCCACCTACTGGGAGAAAATATTTGCAAATCATTTATCAGACAAGGGGTTGACATCCAACGTATATAAAGAACACACACAACTCAACAACAAAAAACCAGACAACCCGATCAAAAAATGGGCAGAGGAGATGAACAGACATTTTTCCAAGGAAGATACACAGATGGCCAACAGGCACATGAAAAGATGCTCAACATTGTTAATCATCAGGGAAATGCAAATCAAAACTACACTAGGATACCACCACATGCCTGTTCAAATGGCTATAATCACTAAGGCTAAAAATAAATGTTGGAGAGGGTGTGGAGAGAAGGGAACCCTCATACACTGCTGGTGGGAATGCAAACTGGTGCAGCCACCATGGAAAACAGTATGGAGAATCCTCAAAAAAATAAAAATAGAAATACCATATGACCCAGCTATCCCACTACTGGGTATCTACCCAAACAATTGAAATCAACAATCCAAAGTCCCATGCACCCCTATGTTCATTGCAGCGCTTTTCACAACAGCCAAGACGTGGAAGCAACCCAGTGCCCATCGACTGATGATTGAATAAAGAAGATGTGGTATATATACAATGGAATACTACTCAGCCATAAAAAAGACAAATTCATCCCATTTGCAACAACATGGATGGACCTGGAGGGAATTATGCTAAGCAAAATAAGCCTGACAGAGAAAGACAAACAGCAGATGACTTCACTCATATGTGGAATATAAACAAACACATGGACAAAGACGACAGTTCAGTGGTTACCAGGGGAAGGGGGGTGGGGTGGGGCTCTGGGGGTGAAGGGGAGCACTTACATGGTGACAGTCAAGAAATAATATACAACTGAAATCTCACATTGACATAAACTATTATGAACTCAATTAAAAAAAGAAAGAAAGGAGGAGTGTGGGTCAAAGTAAGTATGAAACACAGTCAGTAGAGGTGGCAGGACGCAGCTAGCACACAGTAGGTCTTCAGTTAACATCCCCTCCCCGATGCTTGGTGCGCCCATTGGGACCGTGTCTCCAGGCCCAGCGCTCAGGGAAGGCGTCCTCGATGAGCTGGCACGTCCACTGGGTCTTGCTCACTGCCCTTGGGGTTGGGGTTGCAGGAGGAGATTTTTACGGCCAACAATCATCGTGTGCCAGCATCACATGGTGAATTAACTCACTGATTCCCCCGGCGGCCCTCTAGGGGGGGTGTGGCTGTCCCCGGTTGACAGAGGGAGGGACAGAGTCTTGATGATTTGCCCTGGGTCACCTGCTCCAGGTCACGTGCTGGGTGGTGATGGCACCTGCCTTTCAGTGCGGCTCCAGCACGAGGGGCTCATGGCGCCCCTGCCCACGGCGGCTGCTCTCCCCCCGTGGAGCATCTACGCAGCCCCTGAGACCTTCGAGAGGCTCTTCCTCTGGGCCGAGCGCCGTGGGTGCCTGTGGGTCTGGGCGGGGACGGGGTTGGGAAAGGCCCTGGCCATGAAAGGCCATCGATCCGTCCACAGCTGAGCTGCTCCTCCCAGACCCGGCCCCTCCCTGGGGGGCAGCTCGGTCCCCCCAGGGGCTCCGGCCGAAAACCTGGGCCCCTCCCTCTCTCTCACCCACACCCGACCCGGCAGCTCATGTGGGAATCCACCTTCACGGGTGCACCCCGACCTGCCCTCCCTGCCCCCTTCCCGGTCGCGGCGCCTCCAGCCCCCTCCTCACTCGCCTGGA
This sequence comes from Equus asinus, assembly GCF_041296235.1. Taxonomy (NCBI): domain Eukaryota; kingdom Metazoa; phylum Chordata; class Mammalia; order Perissodactyla; family Equidae; genus Equus; species Equus asinus. The sequence continues at coordinate 26,691,334 of NC_091809.1, read as the reverse complement.
GGGTACAGTCACCTCCTCCCTGGTCCCACAGCTCCTGCGCTTGCCTTCTGCAGTCTGTTCCCCCCAACAGTGGCCAGAGGGCGCCCGTGAGCACCGGGGCAGGTCAGGTCCCTGCTCTGAACCCTCGACGGCTCCCACCTCACTCAGACCAAAAGTCAAAGGGCCCCCCGTGGCCCACAGGCCCTGCTCTCTCTATGCCGCCCCCTCCCTGCCCCAGCTGCTCCACTCCAGCCATGCTGGCCTCCTTGGGCTGGTCCTCAAACACATCAGGCAGGCACACTGCTGCCTCAGGGTCTTTGCACGTGCTGTTTCTCTCTGCCTGAGAGACTTAAGATACGAAGATGATTTAGGTCACACCTTCACCGAGACGGCTCGGTTTAATCCCGCAGCGTGCCACAAGCCCTCCTGGGGCCCCAATCCCCTCGGCCTACCCTATTTTTCTTTTTTCTAAAGCACTTTCCACCTTCTCTCACACCATTAATTTACTTATTTAGGATATTACGTTTTATCGTCTGGCTCCCCCACTGAGTGTTAGTCCCAGGAGGCCAGGGGTCTGTCTGTTACTTAATGTCCCGAGCACCTGGAAGAGAGCCTGGCACACAGCAGTTGCTCCATAAATGCTTAGGAGCAAAACTGTGCGCAGGCAGAGGGCAGAGCTGGCTCATGCCTTGGTGACCGTTTCTAAAGTGAACTGTCCGCGGAAACCAGGGTCCCACCCACCTCCTCCTGGAGGCCTTCCAAGCTTGCTCCTCACAGCTCTGCGGCCTGCCCTGCATTGGGCCCAGAGCACAGGATCCGGCCCCATCGCACCAGTGGCATGACCCCCGGAGTCACCGCATGTGGCCAGGATGGGGAGACACAGGAAGTTGGCTCTGGCACTGGGGCGCTGTCAGCCTGCCCACCGGTCGACCCCCTGAGCGCTCGCTGGTCGTCCCAGCGCCGTGACTGTCAGGGCTCCCTCGCTGGAAAGCTGGGCCCGGGGTCAGGATGCTCCCCGGGGCCACAGTGGAGCCCCGGCCGCCGTCCATGCCCGGGCCGTGCGGCGGCTCGTTCCCTGGGCAGAAGCGCCGCCTGACATCCTCCGTCCTCTCCCGGCAGGGTCTCCCTTCGCCCGGGCCAGCATCAAAAGTGCCAAGCTGGAGAACTCGACCTTTTTTCACAAAAAGGAGAGGAGGATGCGTTTCTACATCCGCCGCATGGTCAAAACTCAGGCCTTCTACTGGACTGTGCTCAGCCTGGTGGCCCTCAACACGCTGTGCGTTGCCATCGTCCACTACAACCAGCCCGAGTGGCTTTCCGACTTCCTCTGTGAGTACCGCCCGGCCGCCCGGCCGCCCTCCTCACGCCCTGTCCCCGCTCTGTCTCGGGCGGTCTGCGTTCCTCCTCTGGCCCTGGTTGGGTCCGGCCTCCGTTTGGCCGTGTCTGCGTGTCGGGTGGCGCCCTGTCCCCCTCTGTCTCGGGCGGTCTGTGTTCCTTCTCTGGCCCTGGTTGGGTCCGCCCTCCGTTGGGCCGTGTCTGCGTGTCGGGTGGCGCTGCTGTGGCTGCTGCAGAACAGAACCCGCTTCTTCGGGCCCGAGAGCCGGGAGCTGGAGTCAGGCCGCCCAGCACTCCCCTGAGCCCCGTCCGAGAGGGAGACCCCGGGGTGCTGGTGAGGGGCGAGGGGACGGAGGCAGAGGGAGGCAGGGCCGCGGGGCAGCCGCACAGGTGGAGGCCTGCACGCTGCTCCCAGGGCGTCTCTGGGGACGTTAAAATAAAGCATTTGTGGTTGAGAGATGGGGCTGCTTCAGGGACACAGAAGGACCTGCATGTTGTCCCCCTTTTCTCTGCCCATTTTGGACTCTCTGCTTCCCCCCTTTTCTTTCAAACTTTCTGCTTCTTCCCCTCCTGCCCTTTTTGGCTTCCTTATGTCTGGGGTTCATTCCTAGAAGATCCCCTTTCAACAAGCGTGAGAGCATCTTGCTCCCTCGGTGGGTCCCAGGACCTTCTGGCCTCTTCCCAGATGCCAGGAGGCAGCGTGAGGTACAAGCCAAAGGGATGCACAGGTGGGAGCAAGGCAAAGTGGGGAAATGTGGGGAGACCTCTGACCAGATTTCAAAAGTAAAGAGCTCTGAGGAATCAACAAGAGTCGCCACCTGGCAGGGAGGATGGCACGCGGGGCCTGGCTCTGGCTTCTGAGCCCCAAGGGACCACATCCCAAAGCCTGTCTGTCCTCCGGCTGCCCTCCTCCTGCACCCACCGGCTTGTGTAGTCTCTACCCTTCTGACCTAGTTCAGAACGGACCCACTGGCCACTGGGGACAGTCGAGTCTTCAGCCCAGAGAGCCTGGGCGCCTGGCCCAGGTCACCCTCTTCTTGTAACCCTCATTGTTCAGTCGTGTTGGCTGACCCCCCAGGACACCCCCAGGGGCCAGTTCCCCTTCCGAGAGCCCCGACCTAGTTCCAGCCTTAGTAATTGCGTTTGGTGCCCCTGGAGTCTTACAAATGAGGACTTCTTGTCTTAACCGCCCCTGAGAGTCTATTTTTAATGTTCCATATTCTCCCCACTGATCGCCTCCCTCTGTCTGTCCTGGTTCTGGAACAGAGGATTGGGACTTCCTGCCTGAAGCCTGTGTGTCTCTAAAGGCCCTTTAATTATCCCCATTTTCCAGTTGAGAAAATTGTGACACAGAGAGGTTAAGTAACTTGCCCGGGATCACACAGCTAGTGAGTGACAAAGCCGGGATCTGAGCCCAGAGTCCAAGCTGTGTCTGATGGCACTTCCCCGCTGTGGTCACCAGGTGACCTGGGCTCTCAGCGTCTGCTGTGCCCCTAACTCTCCATGTGACCTTGGAGAAGTTAGCGCCATCGTCCCTCAGTCGAAGACGTCTTGGATTATAGGGCACTCTTTCATTTTATGTGCCACTAAGAAACAAAACAATGCTGCCGTCTTAAGTGGGACCCGCCAGCTTAAGGTACACCCCAATTTCAGAGACATCATAATGGGAACAGAATATGTGTCTTGGGGTCGATGAAGGCACTGGTTTCTCAGGGTCTCCGGTTCCTCGTCTGGGCGTCGGACTCCACAGCCCTGAGAGTCCTTCCTGACCCGCCAGTGCCACCCACAAGTGATGCTGTTGGGCGTCCCCTGCCGTCCTGCATCCCGGGGTCTCTAACGTCCGCCTGGAGCTGGCTCCTGGGATGAGCAGAGTTATGGACCCCCGTCCCTCGCTGGTGCTTTGGTCCTGGGGCCCTGGGGACCCTGGAGCTCCCCTCAGGCCGTTCCCAGGTCCTGAAAGCAGGACCTGTCCACCAGGAATGAGGGGAAGGACTGGACGGGCCGCTCCAGCACCTCCTGACAGGCTGACGCCTCGAATGCCCTCGGCCTTCAACAGCGTGAGCTGTGTGACCAAACGGACATGTCTGCAGGTGGCCCTTGTTCTTCCCTTCCCCTCACGGCCTCCTCCCCGCCCCGGCCCTTCCCGGCGCCCCGTCTGTGCCCCCACCACCACCACCAGAAAGCCCTCAGCCGGGCCTGGCTCTGGGCCATCTCTTTCCTGGAGCGAACGGTGCCCAGCATCACCGCCCCCACGCGTGTGCGCCATGTGCTTCCTCATCGAAGAACACACGCTTTCTCTTGCTCGAGACCTGCAGCCATCGGCCAGACAGGGTTTCCAGTTGGGAAAAAAGCCGTGCTCTAGGCCGGTTGTCTGTGATGCTCACCTGAGACCCCCACAAGGATCATTAACAGGACACCAGTGTGACGTCCATTCCTATTTTTCCTTTGGAGCTCAGGCACATAAAAGTAGATTAATCTTGAGTTTTAGATTATGACACACTGGCACCATGAGGTCATCAGAGCCATTGTTATTTGGTCAGTTAGTCAGTCAGTCAGTCAGTTAGTCAGTCAGTCAGTCAGTCAGAGAATGTAGTAAGCACTCAGGCACCTTCCACCCAGCACAAAACCTGGGTCTTTGACAATAACATCCAGCTCTTGTCATCAGACCGGGGCAAAAGCAACAAGATGCAGCCCCACCGGGCTTTCCCTCACTCCTCTGAAGACTGGCCCGGGGTCGATGGGTTGGAGGGTGGGGGACAGGTGTTGCTCATCCTCGTTGGTAGACGGGACCCTGAGGCCCAGGGAAAGGAAACCAAGGCCACCAGACGCCGTCAGCTCTGCCTGCCAGACAGGACGGGATTGTCGTCCACAGGACGGTCAGAGCCCCGAGCCCCGGCCGCAGCAGCTAACCTCCTCTCTGTCCCCTCCCTTCCAGACTATGCAGAATTCATTTTCTTAGGACTCTTTATGTCCGAAATGTTTATAAAAATGTACGGACTCGGGACGCGGCCTTACTTCCACTCTTCGTTCAACTGCTTTGACTGTGGGGTAAGTGGTCCGGTTTCGGGGGGTTTTCTCCTGCTCGTGCCCAGACGGCCGATGCCTGGGGACGTCAAAAGGGGAGAGGCGGGGTCCCTGGCCATGAGGGACTCGCCCGAGGGCAGGAAGGAGAGGACACTTTCAAACACGGGCAAGCACATGCATGCAGGACTCTGAGCCCCTGCAGTGGGGGACGTGCGGACCCTCATAGAAAAGCAGGGGGCCTGGCCGTCCGTCTGTCAGAGACTCACCCCCGAGAGACCCACACAGCCGCCGGGAGACGCACACGAGGGTGTCCGAGCGGCCTTGCGTATAACACCCCAAACCAAACGACCCCAATGTCCGTCTGCAGTGGGATGACAGATGGGTTGGGGCCCAGCCGCCTGGTGGGAGACCCTGCAGGAGCCAAAGGCCCCCAGCGTGGCCACCCCGATGGCAGGGGGAGCCTCCCCCGCGTAGAGGTGCATGGATGGAGGCGGACACGGGACAAAACCTGGTCCACACAGAAGGGTTCCACTCACGAAATTCAGACGGATGGAACTGAGCTAATTGGTCAGGAGTGACGCTTGGGTGCTTTCAAAAGGCAGAGAAGCCAGACAGGAAAGGGCCTGTGCTGTGCGACCCCACTCACGTGAAATGTCCAGAACTGGCACCTGTGCAGACAGACCGTAGATCCGCGCTGCCTGGGGTGGGGGGAGCTGGCGCGATGGCGCCTGAGGACGGGGTCTCCTTGGGGGGTGATAAGAATGTTCTGGAACTAGATAGAGGTGGTGGCTGTGCGACACTGTGAATGTGCTAAATGCCACTGAACTGTGTGCTTCAAACGGTGAGTTTTATGATCTGTGAATTGTATCTCAGTTTCTTTGAAATGCAAGGAAATAGTCACCACAAAATTCAGGAGGGTGGTTATGTCCACGGGGCCCCAGAGGCTTCTGGGGGGCTGACGTGTCCTACTTCTCGATGTAAATGGCAGACAGTGGGCATCAGCTTTGTCATTACATGGCTCAGGAATTCTTTGCTCTCTCGAAAGCTCTTAATAAATAAAAAGCAGGGATGAGGGTAGTCTGAGGCCCCCGCCCGGCTCCCATTTGGGGTGCCAGTGGGGTTGGGTTCCTGCAAGGTTCAGGCCCAGGGCATGTTTGCAAGGCCCCTGGGCATGAGACCAGGTCCCCGCTTGTAGGTCATCATCGGCAGCATCTTCGAGGTCATCTGGGCCGTCATAAAGCCCGGCACGTCCTTCGGAATCAGCGTGTTACGAGCCCTCAGGTTACTGCGCATTTTCAAAGTCACAAAGTAAGTGGTCAGGGCTCCCTGACGCCCTGACGGGGCGGAGGCCAAGCCAGCGTGTCGGGAAGAGGGGCTCAGCGGCCTGGCCTCCGCCCGCAGGTACTGGGCATCCCTCAGGAACCTGGTTGTCTCGCTCCTCAACTCCATGAAATCCATCATCAGCCTCCTGTTCCTCCTCTTTCTCTTCATCGTCGTCTTTGCCCTTTTGGGAATGCAGCTCTTCGGCGGCCAGTAAGTACTGAGCGGATTCTCCGAGTCCGGCTTCCCCCGGGGGGGCCCGGTGTCCCAAGAACCCAGGCCCAGCTCTGCACGTGGACGCTCGTGCACTTGCCCGGATGGGCGGACCGTGGCTGCCGCTCAGGCGTCCTCCCGTGGAACAGAGATGCTAGAGCCTGGAGACGGGATGCAGAGCGCAGGGCCAGAAGCCCGGGAGAGGGGCCAGCATGAGATGTGTGTGTCCCCTACAGGTTCAACTTTGACGAAGGGACGCCTCCTACCAACTTCGACACTTTCCCAGCAGCAATAATGACGGTGTTTCAGGTACAGCCTCAGCTGGCCCCGCGCCGTCTCCCCAAGCCAAGCTCGGTGCCCACGTGGCCGCGTGCCCAAGGTGTGGGACTGGCCCGGCTAGCACCTCAGAGCCTTTCCAGGGGGTTCTATCTCTTTAGGGGACAGAGAATGTGTGGAAAATGTGGCTTCACTCCCCTCCCTCCCCTGGGGGGTAATTTCTAAATGAGACCCTGAGACGGGGGGGGGTCGGAGTGAACCCTCCGTGAAGCTGTTCTGATCCCTCACAGAAATTACGGTTCATAGCAGCGATCGCCACCCGTTTGTCTTTAGCACAGAGCTGTTCTGTCCCCAAGGACACCGGAAGTGTCTAGAAACAGTTTTGGGTGTCGCTGCTGGAGGCGAGGGTGCTCCTAGCCGGGGATGGACCACATCCCACGCGCCCAGGACGGCAGGAGAGCCCCGAGGTCGGCAGCGGGGAGGCTGAGAGACCCCGCCGCAGGGGTCCACATGTTGGAGCACTTTTGCATTCACTTTATCCTCATGCACATATTGCCATATTTCATGCTGTGGGTCCCCCACGCGTGTCCCCTGGGTCCTTCCATGAGCTGCTGTCTGGCCCCTGTGTGCTCTTGCCTGAGGCTCCCGGGCGCCCGGTGCCCCCCGCCCCCGGGCACAGCGGCCGAGAAGGACCAGTGGATTTGTTGCTGAAACCCCAGGCACCCATTTCTCTCGGTCCTGGAGGCTGGAGTCCAGGACCAGGTGCCCGCAGGGTCGGCTGCTCCTGGCTCTGTACGGCCGCCTCCTCGCTGTGACCTCACACGGCAGAGAGAGACGGGGCTCGCGTCTCCTCTTCTCCCAGGGCACCCATCCCATTGTGGGCCCACCCCTGACCGCACCTCACCCCATTGCCTCCCGTCTCCCAAACCGTCCCGCGAGGGTTCAGAGCCGCAGCGCAAGAACGTAGGCGCAGCTGGGGCCTACCGCATCCCCTCGCCACCCCAGGGATGACAGGGTCCCTGGGTCACCTCTCCCTAGAGGCCGAGATGCGAGACCCTCGGGGCGGGGACGGCCCTTCCACTCGCAGACGGGCGGACGGGCCGAGGAGGGGCCGGCGGGGGTGTCTCGAGGGCCGAGGCTGAGCGGCTGCCGTGTGTCTCCGTCCCTTTCAGATCCTGACGGGTGAAGACTGGAACGAGGTCATGTACGATGGCATCAAGTCCCAGGGCGGCGTGCAGGGCGGCATGGTGTTCTCCATCTACTTCATTGTGCTCACGCTCTTCGGGAACTGTATCCACCGCGGGGCTGGGGGCAGGCCTCGAGGGGTGCGAGGGGGGTTGGGACACCCAGACACCGTCTGAGAGGCGATGCTTTCCCTGACTCGGGCCTTCGCAGACACCCTCCTGAACGTGTTCTTGGCCATCGCGGTGGACAACCTAGCCAACGCCCAGGAGCTGACCAAGGTGGAGTGGCCAGGAGACGGGTCCTGTGGCAAAGGGATGAGCTGCCCGTGGCAGATCAGCACCGAGCCGGGCGCAGGGGATGGGCGGAGTCATAGCTTCTGCCCCTGGTGCACCGGGCAGCGGGCGGGCAGGGGGTGAGGGGAGGCGGTAAGGCAGCGGAGTCGCCCAAGGAAACAGACGGCAGGCTCCCCAAGTGCCCGCGGTAGCGAGTAGGCGGCACTGAGGGACCTCCAAGGACCAGTGCAGCCCCAGGCCAGCGGGCACTGCCGCCACCCGAAGCCTGAGAGGATGGGCAGGCGGGAAGCACCCCACACAGGGCCCTGAGGCTCGGGCATGGCCGCGCGTGCTGGAGCAGTAAAGAATTAGCAGATGCTCGGGGTACCGCACGCTGCCGTATCTCCCTTTTGCAGAAGGGGAAACTGAGGCTCAGAAAGGCAGAGTCGCTGGCCCCAGAGGGCACAGTTAGGGCAGCTGCTGTCCACAGCATGGCAGGCTCTCAGCCCAGTTCTTGGCACACAGTGGGTGCTCAGTTAAAGGAGCCTTTGTTCGTCACGTGGCACGAGCGGGACAAGGACCCAGAGCTGTCCTTGGACAGAGCTGGGAAAGGGAAGGCTGGGACTCAAACCCGGGCCTGCCAGCTCCAGAGCCTGAGTTCCCCACCCACACAGCCTGCTGGCTTCCACCCGAGGCCCGGCGGGCAGCTAACAATGAAAATAAGAATAACAGCAGCCACGGCCCATGTGCCTGCCCGTCTCGTGTACCAGAAAGCCTGAGAGAGAGGGAGTTACTGCATGCATGTGACAGATGAGGAAACTGAGGCCCAGAGAGGAAACCACCTCGTCACGTAGCGAGGAACTGAGAGAGCAGAGATGTGACTCCTCAAACAGCAGAAAAGAGAGCAGAGCAGAGGAAATGAGGGCAGAGGAGAATCTGGGGGGTCAGGTGAGACCTGCCCATGCTCGCCCAGTTTTCATTCATGGCCAGTGATGCTGAATTATCCAGGCAAAAGCTGGTTCCAGGTGTCCCTTAGGGCAGCCTCGGACTCCCTGGGACTCAGGTCCACCTCCGCAAGGCACAGAGGAGGCAGCATTACTTTGAGTAACACAGCTCACATCCCTAGGATAGCCCACGAGCAGGGACGCTGGGAATGGTTGTACAGGTTGTGCACTGCACAAAGGAAGCTGGGCACCTCTTTGCAATCTGAGAAGGAGGTGTTGGGACACAGGCAGCTTGGAGCCAGCGGTGGTCCGGCCTAAGCCTTTCCCCAACAGCCCCATCGCAATGGGAGAATGTGTGCCATCTTCCTCTCAGCCTGGGGGGCCAGGCCCGGGGCCTCCCTCAGCTTTCACAGCCCTATCCCCAGCGCCTCGGGGTGTCAGGACATGCTCATGGAACCGAACCGAACTGAGCTGGCCTTGCCAACCCTCCATCTCCCAGCCCTGGCGGGAGGGAGAGAGCGTTTCCTGGGCCCGGCTGTGACGGGGGGAAATGGAAGTCTCCGCCACCCCAGCACAGGCCACAGCCGGCCACCTGGGAGCCGGCTGGCACAGGGCCAATCAGGTTCCAAGGGCCCGTCCTCAGGGGCTGGCGTGGGGGAGAGGGGCTGCCGGGGGTGGGAGAGGGAGCGGGAGAAAGGCGGGCTCGTCTCCCGTGAGGGCTGGACACACTCCTGCAGACGCACATCCTGTCCCTCGTTTATCCCACAGACACGCCTGGGCAGTGACGCAAGGCGGGCGCCCTGGTGGTCTTTCATCTCATTTCATCTTCCCAGAAACCCCAGGACGCAGGGTCTCTGAGCCCGTTTTACAGACTTTGTCACTCATTCCAAAGCATTTATTAAGCACCTACTGTGAGCAAGGCCTGGTCTAGGAGCCAGGGCCACAGCAGCGAACAGAACAGGCAGAAATCCCGGCCCTCAGGGGGCTGACAGTCGAGTGGGTCCGACAGACAAGGAGTAAATCTGTCAGATGCTGATTAGCGCTAAGGAGAAAGGGAAGTCGTGAAAGTCGGGGAGAGTTGAAATTTTCGATGAGGAGTGTGAGGCGCAGAGAGGTTAAGTGACTTGCCCAAGATCACACAGCAGGAAGTGGAGGAGCTGGGATTTGAACCCAGCGGGTCTAGAACCTGTGCCCACAACCGCATGCTTGAAAGTGGGCGTGTTTTATTGTCCCCCCGGGAGCCTGTCGAAAATGCCGATTCCAGGGCCCAGCCCAGGCTCTCCGGGAGCCCTGGGGGTCCGCATTTGAGTGCTTCTGAGGCTGGTGGTCCAGGGACCCGGCTCTGAGAGATGCTGGGTGTGGCGCCAGGAGGAGGGGTGGCCGGCCGGGCCCACCCCGTGGTCGCTGACGGAGGATCCTGATCTGACCGCCACGAGGCGCTGAGGCTGGCGCAGGGGGCGGCCGTCGCACGCCCTGTCTGCCTGGCGGGTCATCTCTGGCCATGTCTTCCCCGTTGCTTCTCCTTTGCTTTGTTGGCATTTCTGTTTTACCAAAGTGGCCACGTGAAGGCAGAAGACGGATGTGAAGCGCAAAAGCAGCTTTTTCTGTATGTATTTTTAAAATGCCTTCCCCCACCTGCCTCCTCTCTCCCGCCTGCCTGGAGGCGGTGGCAGTGCGTGGCGGCCGCGGTGCCTGTGCGCCCGCACAGGCCTGCTCTGTGCTCTCAGTCCTGGTTCTGGGAGCTTAGCCACGGGAGAGCGAGGAGGATCCTGGCGGAACTTCCTGCCCCCGGGATGGGGCAGAGGGTCCCACCTCTGGGAGGGCGGGAGCCGTCCCCCTGTGCTTCTTTCGGCCCCACGTCCGCTGGAGACAGCAGGGGACAGCGAGCGCACGCGCAGGGTGGCAGGGCCCTGGGAGGCCTCCCGGCAGCGGCGGCGGCGACGCCTGGACGGGCCGACCCCCAGGCCAAGCCTGTTGGATGTTCCCACTGCCGCCCGGCCAGCGCAGGGTCGGAGGCCAGGCCCGGGCCCGTCCTCATCTCATGAACGGGGCCCCTGTGTGCTTTCAGGACGAGCAAGAGGAGGAGGAGGCCGCCAACCAGAAACTTGCACTCCAGAAGGCCAAGGAGGTGGCCGAAGTGAGCCCTCTGTCCGCGGCCAACATGTCCATTGCCGTGTAAGTGCGCCGCCCACTGGGCTGTCCGGCTGCTCGGCCTCCACACCCTCCCGGCCAAGGACGCGGGGGCTGGGAGGGGCCAGGCAGGCTGAGCTTTGGGAAGACGTACTTCTGTCTGCCACCTCTTTGTACTCAGTCGGTAGTTAACGAGCACCTACTGTGTGCCAGGCCCTGTTCTAGCTGCTGGGGACCTCATTAACGAGGGGCTAATGGGCAGAGGGAGTTGTGATTTTAAACAAAGTCATCAGGGAAGCTTCACTTAGAAGGTGACAAGGGCTGAGGAGGTGAGGGAGGAGCCATGGGGGGGTCTGAGGGAAGAGCATCCCAGGCAGTGGGAACAGCATATACAAAGGCCCTGAGGCAGGAACGTGGCTGATGTGTTTAGGGGCCGTAAAGGGGGCCAGTGCGACTGAAGTAGTGTGCACGAGGGGCGAGAGGGGGAGGAGATGAGGGCAGGAGGTGATGGGGCACATCATGCAGGGCCTTGTGGGCCGTGGGGAGAACTTAGACTTTTGCCCTGTGTCAAGTGGGAGCCATGGAGGGTTCTGAGCAGAGGAGGGACGGGATCTGACTCAGCTGCTCACCAGCACCCTCTGGCTGCTGTCAGGGGAACAGACTGTGGGTGGTGAGGACAGAGCCTGGAGACGCGGTTGGAGATGACTGCATTGGTCCCGCAAAAGAGACAGTGGGGGCTGGACAGGGAGGAGGCCGAGGAGATGATGGGTGAAGCCAAATGTTGGACCGATCACAGAGGTCAAGCGGACGGAATTTGCTGGTGGAGCAGAGGGGGTCGGGGGTGACATTAGGGGCCTGCATGGAAGGGAGGTTTGTTGGTGCCAATGTTCTGACCTGTGCCTTTGCGGGGCAATGCATCATGGGACAGTGGGCAAGGGGCTTTCTTCGCTAAGGTGCCAGGAGGTGGCTGTGGAAGGGGGGCCCAGGGAGGCACCTGCTCGGTCAGGTGAGTTGAGGGGAGCAGCCTGCGGAAGGCCACAGCCGTCTAATAGTGCAGACTGAGCCCTGGGAAAGTCCGCACACCCCCGGCTGCTTTGCCCCGGCGGGTAAACACGCACCGCCCCCAGGCTCCCAGGCGCCCACCCTGGCTCTTCCTGGGCCCCCAGAGCTCCCATGATGCAGAGCAAAAGGGTCCCGCAGGCACCACAGGGGCGTCCTGAGCCGGCTCCAGGTCAGCGTCCAGTATGATTGGCCGTCTCAGAGGTTAAAACACGTTGACCATCAAGACCACCCCAGGGGCTCACGTGCTCAATTCCACGAGGATGGACAGTGCTCGCCTGGCAGCACGTGTACCAAGAAGAGTGGAGAGAAGGACAGGGACGCCCACCTGGGCTGAGACCCCCCCCGCCCCAGCAGACCAAAACGCCCAGCCGGGCCAAGAGACCCACCTGGACCGACACACTTGTAAGGTCAAGGTGTCCAGTCAGGTCGGGTTTTTCACATAGTAAAGACGCCTTGTAGCGCAGAGATGCCCAACCAGGCCAAGATGCCCACCTGGGCAGAGACACCCATCTGGGCCGGGGCGACCACGTGGGTGGAGATGCCTACTGGGCGGGGATGCTCACCTGGGCTGGGACACCCACCTGGGCCGGGACGCTCACCTGGACGGAGATGCCTACCTGGGCGGGAATGCTCACCTGGGCCGGGACACCCACCTGGGCAGAGACACCCATCTGGGTCGGGATGCCCACCTGGGTGGAGACACCCATCTGGGCCGGGATGCTCACCTGGGCCGGGACGATCACCTGGGCGGAGATACCCACCTGGGCTGGGACACACAACTGGGCAAGACACCCATCTGGGTTGGGATGCCCACCTGGGCTGGGACGCTCACCTGGGCAGGGATGCCCACCCGGCTGGGACGCCCACCTGGGCGGAGACACCCATCTGGGTTGGGATGCCCACCTGGGCGGAGACACCCATCTGGGTCGGGATGCCCACCTAGGCTAAGGCATCACTGGGCCACGCCCCCCCACCAGCCAAGCGGCCCCGGCTGGCCCCAGGACCCCTCAGAGCCCTCACCCCTGCGCCCCCCTTGCAGGAAGGAGCAGCAGAAGAACCAGAAGCCCGCCAAGTCGGTGTGGGAGCAGCGGACGAGCGAGATGAGGAAGCAGAACCTGCTGGCCAGCCGAGAGGCCCTGTACAGCGAGATGGACCCGGACGAGCGCTGGAAGGCGGCCTACGCGCGGCACCTGCGGCCGGACATGAAGACGCACCTGGACCGGCCGCTGGTGGTGGACCCGCAGGAGAACCGCAACAACAACACCAACAAGAGCCGGGCGGCCGAGCCGGCGGGGGAGCCGCGCCCGGGCCCCCAGCGCGCCGACGACCTCCTGCGCAAGCCGCGGCCGCACGAGCGCGCGCGGGACGCCGGCGTCCCCGGGGCCCCGGACGCGCGCCGGGCCTGGACGGGCGGCCCCGAGCCCGAGCCCAGCCGCCAGGGGCCCTACGGCCGCGAGTCGGACCCGTGCGCGCGCGAGGGCGGCCCGGAGCCGCCGGCGGCCTGGGAGGGAGAAGCGGAGCGCGGCGGGCCCGGGGACGCCCCCCGCCGCCGTGCGCCCCGGCCAGGCGGCAGCCGCGACAGCCGCGGGGGGTCCCCGCGCACCGGCGCCGACGGCGAGCCCCGCAGGCACCGCGCGCACCGGCGCGCCGACGAGGGCGCGGAGGACAAGGCGGAGCGCAGGGCCCGGCACCGCGAGGGCAGCCGGCCAGCCCGGGGCGGCGAGGCGGACGGCGAGGGCCCCGAGGGCGGCGAGCGCAGGCGGCGGCACCGGCACGGCCCCGCGGCCCACAACGCGGACGCGCGCAGGGAGGACCGGGAGCGCCGGCACCGGCGGCGCAGGTAGGTGCGCGCGACCCCTCACGGGACGGGGCAGCCCCTGGGCGACGCACGCGGGGGTCCCCGGCCCTGGGCGCAGCCCCACTTCACAGACGCGGCAACTGAGGGGGGAAGCCGCTGGCCGCAGGCCACACGACCAATAAGTGGCCTTGAACCCGGCCGTCTTGGGCAGCCGGTGGCCCCCTCGTGCACTGCGACCCGGGGCAGGTGCCTGCGCGTCTCGGGGCCTCCGTGCTGTCCGCCTGTAGCGTGGGGATAGTGGGGTCCAAGGGGTCGATGCTGGAATTAAATGGGGTAACCCCTTGCAGAGCCTGGAAGAGCAGCTGGCATGTGGCAAGTGCCTGGTAAATTTAGACCGTTTTCAGTGGTTGCGTCCACATCTTTTTACCCGATGCTGCCCTGAGGGCCGGGAAGAGCCGCTCTGGGCTCTCAGCACCCACGCAGAGCAGGGCTCCAGGCCTCCGGGCGTCTTGGAGGCCAGCGCCTCACCCAGCTGGAGATGGCACCGTCTTCTTCGTGACTGTCTTGTAAGGCCCCTCGGAAGGTCCTCTGTGATGCCCCACATGGGAACCCATAACTCGCCTGCTGGAGTAGGCACTGTACCTTTGTCACTCCTGTCCTCTCGGCTGTCTTCTCCATCACCACCAGGGCATCATGCTGGCCTTCCAATGATGTGTGTCGGTCGTTCTGTTTTATGACGTGTGTTCTCAAAACTGTGCGCTCATGGACCCCCAGGGCGCGGGTTGAAATGCCGGCTCTCAGGCACTGGGTCTCGGGCGGCCCGAGCCTGCGTTTCCCCGGTGGGGCCAGTCTGGTCCGGGGACCACACTTTGAGTGTGACAGCCTGGGGTCAGGGCGTGGTATCTCTGCTGCGGGCGCCTGTAGCAAACCCACCGTGAGGGCGGCAGGTGCGGACCCGCTGGGTCAGCCTGTGTGGCCGTCACACGACGTGAGGGGGCTGCCGGCAGTGTGGAGAGTCCCGAAGAGGGAACGGAACACCTCTTGGTGACGTGCCGCCAGCCTCGCTTCGATTGCCCAGGAGCTGCATTTCTGGAAGACGTGGTGTCTGTTTAAAACACGCAAAAGCGCTCTGTGCTCGTGTGTAAGGCACAGTCACGTGAAAATTAGAGGTCCAGGTCCCTGTGAGAGGGACCCAAGAAGGGCGTGAAGGAGAAAGGGCAGTTCCTCCCGAGCGGCCGCTCTGCACGTGCCGAGACTGGGGCCCTGCCTCGCCTTTCCCGAATGCCCACGGTGGCCTCCGATCCTCCCATCTTAGGTCTTCCTGGCTCCCAGCAGCCCCTGAGAACCATTGTGCTGGGTCATTCCTACTCCAGAGTCTCCTCTGGCGGGTTTATTCACTCATTCCGTCAGTGTTGCCTAAGCACCTGCTGTAGTCTAAGCTGGTGCTGTGGGTTCGATCAAGTAGCTGCAGGTGACAGGCATGCTGTGGATGGGTGACCTGGGGCCTCTGAGAAATAGGATCAAGAAACTGTGCCCAGCCTAGGGCCCCGGAGCAGGCTTCCAACAGGAGCAATCCGAGAAGGGAGGAGAGTGTTCTAGGCTAAGAAGAGCATGTGCAAAGGCCCTGAGGTGGGCCAGAAGGAGGCCCGTTTGAAGGGTGAAGAGAGAGTGGCAAAGAAATGGAAGGGACAGGGATGGGTCAGCAGGGCCCTCAGTCCTCTCAGGGCAATGGAGGGACCGCTGAAAGGATCTTAGGGGAATAAAGTGTGTAGCACAGGATTCCGTGATTAAGAACCAGTGGTGCACCCTTGCCGTTATTGTTATCTCCTGAGATTATGTTATTATTCACCTTGTTACTGTATCTTCTCCTACGGCTGAAGGAGGCAGCGTGACAGGGACGGAACGGCAGTGCGGTCGTGAGGGGCAAGAGCCCGGGAGCCGAGGCCCCCTCCTGCTGTGTGACTTGCAGCACTTCACCTCCCCTCTCTGGGCTTCCATTTCCTCATCTGTAAAGTGGGGGTGAGAACAGCACACACCTGGGTGAGCCAGGTGTGAGTGTTTAAACGGCCCCTTCTTATCACCAGTGCCTGCTGGGTGTTAGCCGTCCCCGGTGCCTGCTGGGTGTTAGCCGTCCCCGGTGCTGGCGTGCTTCCCCTGGGCCCTGGACGTGTGGGCTGTCGTCGTTATTATTGTCAGTATGAGTAAGACTCTCATCCATAGACACAGAAAACCAGCTGCGGATGCACAGCCTTTGGCTTGCTCCTTCCGACTCCTTTTTACAGATGGGGAAACTGAGGCCCAGAGAGGGGAAGGGATTTCCCCACGAGCAGCCAGCCACTGGCCATCCCCCAGCTGGCCCCTGTCCCCCTCTCTGCAGCCACCCACACGCTTGGCCTGTCGGGCCCCTGCCTTGCCCAGGAGGCCCCCGCCGAGAGAACGTGTGCGTGTGGCTGATAAAACATCCTGACGCTTGTTGGAAATAAAACTTCATGAAGATTCAGTCTCTTTTAGAGAAAAACGCAAGACAAGCCATTCATCTGCTTTAAAAAAATAAATAAGTACGAACGGCGAAGATAAAACTTTATTTGGGAAGATAATAGACTGACAGCCGCTCCGCTCTGTGTCCGCCGGCCCCGCTGTGCGTCGCTCCTGCAGCGCGTCGGGCCCCGGCATGGTCGCTACCTGGCCGTCGTCCATCCTCCTTCCCGCCTCTGCGGGCGTCTCTCCCTCTCTGGTCCCTGCAGCTCTCACAGGCTCAGCGCAGGGAGCCGGGACCAAAGCCCATTCTGCTTCACGTCGTCGGAACCGCTGGCCCCGGATCCCCACGCCCCACACTGAGCCCGGGGGCACCCGGGGCCACCGCAGTGAGGACGAGCCCTCCTGGACTCCCGTGAAGATCTGAGGGTCACAGGGCGTCCTCTGCTCCCCACAGCCGGGCCCTCGCCACCCCAGAGCCAATGTCTCTTGGCATCCTACTTCCACCTGCTCCCGTCGCCGTGACGACGCACTCCCCAAAAGGAGAAGGAGGGACGTGCTGGACTGCTGGGCCTCACAGTTTGTTCTGCGTGGGGAGGGGACGCCTCATCCTTTAACACCCTGGTCCTTCAGCCCCCGCAGGCCTCGGCCAGTCTCCTCGGCACCCCACTACGGGCACCCCAAGTCACCCATCGCCCCATTTGCTTTGCTCAGTGGTAGCCTGAGATCTCTAGGACCAGAGAGCAGCTCGGCCCTCTCCCAGCTGGTTAACACTGAGCAAATGGCTCTCCCTCTCTGGCCCTCAGCTTCCTCCTCTGTAAACGGGCCTCTGACGGCAGCTGTGGTGGGGACTGAATGAGTCAGGACGTGCAGGGCCTTGGGGCCGGGGAGCATGAGGAAGCAGGACCGGCCCCCCTGGACCTGGGGGCCCGAGTGTGCCCTGGGCGAGGCGTCCCAGCCCTTGGCGGGGGGACGCAGCCGCCCGTGCAGTGCAGACGATGGCAGATGCCCAGGGGGGCAGGGGAGGGGCCCGACCCCGAGCTCAGCTGCCCCTTTGCTCCCTGGAGACACAGAAAGGAGATCCCTGAGGCCGGCGCGAGGCCCCCACAGGCTGAACTTGTCAACGCTCCGTGCAAGACGGAGGGGCCCGCACGGCCGTCCCTCGGACGCCTCCCCAACGTCACATCCCTCCCGGGTCCAGAAGACCCTGGCGCCATCACAGCATCTCCAAAAGCAACAAGGGCGTCGGCTCAGAACTCCCATCTCAGTCGGGTGGCGGGGGGCCCTGGCTGTGATCCGTTGGGGGGCAGAATTCCTGTCCTTCTCTGGACCCCGAGACGAGAAAACAGATCATCTTCCAGAATACAGCGGCGGGCAGGCCCGGGACGGACAGTTCTGTTCCAGGAGGGGACGCTGCACGGGGGCACTGGTCCCAAGCAAGTTCTAAGTCCCCTGGCGCGAATTCCACTCGGTTTCATGGCCCGGGAGTGACCCTCGAGCCGTCAGCTTGTGCACACGTCTATCCCTCAGCGCCACTTGACGAGGCTGCTGGGCCGCCTTCTGGTGAGAAGCGTCCGCTCCAGGAGCTACGCTTAGTCTCCAGGTTGGACGGAAGGTCTGTGCTTATCCCCCCTTTCAGATGAGGGACCTGAGGCTCAGAGAGGTTAGTCCAACTGCAGGGGGCCACACAGCAGGGAAGTGGCGTTGCGGAGACTCAGACCCGGCTCAGCCTGTGCCCCAGGGTGTCAGCCATGACGCTCAATCGACTGGGACAAGGTACGCGCCCGGCCACCCGGCTCCTGTGTGGCCTCAGAGCGACGAGAGTGGAAACAAATGCCTCGTGTCTTCTGCTCACTGACCACACCACGGCCTCTATGGGTTAAAGTGCAGAACGACACCAGGCAGGCGGCGCAGGCCCAGCCGTGGCTTTGCCTCCTGCGGTGGCTCTGGTCTCGAGTGAGCGGGGGCGGCACAGCCTGCAAGACCCCATCCTGCAGCTCGGCCTCTCGGCCCAGTTCCTCCTCCTCCGGGAGTGGCCGCCATCCCAGCCTCGTGCAGTGGTTCACAGAGGGAGCATCGCGAGCTGCCATGGACCGAGTGGCTCGCCCGGTGGCCGTGGCCGTGAGTGCCTAGGACCCGTGCACCCCCAGCTGCCAGCTGAGCGTCGGGGGATCCTGAACTGCTCCACGGGGGGGCGCTGTCGCTGGGGTTAGCGGGCCGGACGACGCAGGAGCCGTGCTGTCGGGCTCCCGGCAGCTTCTGCCACCAGCTGGCTGTGTGGCCTCGGGCAAGGCCCCTCCCGTCTCTGAGCTCAGCTTCCTCCTCTGTCAAGCGGCGCCCGCTTGCCCTGGGCGTCCTGTAGGTCGGATGAGCTGGGGGCTCGGCCCGGCGCACAGTGGGTGCTCAGTGAGCCGGCTGCTGGGAGAGCTGCGCGGGGCCAGGCTGCAGAACTGGGGTCGCCTCTACCAAGAGCCAGGGGGCAGTTCCGGACCACCGGACCCTCTGCAGACAAGCCGCCAACACCGCCACCCGCGGGCCTCCTGGTGTTTCCAGGAAACAGACTGCGTGCGGGGCTGCGCCCGGGGTCGCGGGGATGGGAGCCCTGGGAGCGTCGGGGGCCGGGAGGGCCGTGTGAAGGCGGACAGCAGGCTGGGGCTGCTGAGGACAGACTGGCGGCAAGGGCTCAGGCTCTGGGGTCGCTGGCAGCCGGGGGTGAGCGACAGGCGGGGGAGGCTGGGCCGGTGGGACTCCCCCCCAGCCTCAGTGTCCCATCTGAAAAACGGGGCATCCATTCATCATTTGACGAGACGCGGCCGAGCGCCTGCCGGGTGTGGGGCCCTGTCCCGGGCACTGGAACCACGGCCGTGACAAGGGACACAGGGGCCCTTCCTCAGGGGGCTGCTGCCCCAGTGGCTGTGGAGGTAACAGCTGGGCGAGGTCCTGAGCTGTTTCCCCTCCCAGTACACGCTGAGTGACTTGGCTAATTGAGGCACCAAATCCCCCCCCACCACATCATCTCCCCGCTTCCCACCTCCAGCCGCACCTCGGCCCACTCGGCCCCACCTCAGGGCCTTTGCACCAGCTGTTCCCTCTGCCTGGAGTGCTTTGCCCACCACCCTCGCATCCCCGGGAGAAATTCTCCTGTTCAGTTACCTGCTGTGCAGCCTCGGGTAGGAGGCTTCACCTCTCTGAGCTTCGGTTTTCTTGTCTGTGAAGTGGGGCTGGTCGCGTCCCTCTCAGGGCTGACGATGGGGGCTGTGACGAGTCAGGCGCCGGGAGTGGCGCCCGGGGGTCTGGCACGGAGAAGCCTTGGCCGTTGTGGTTTCTGCCGCGGTTTTCTGTTAGGCTCACGTGCGGCCCCTCGGATGCTGGGACCTTGGGCAGGACCCGCGAGGGGTCACTGTTCTAACTGCGTCCCGGTTCTTTCTCGTTGGCCCGCCCGCTGCAGAGAGAACCAGGGCCCGGGAGTCCCGGTGCCGGGCCCCAACCTGTCGACCACCCGGCCCATCCAGCAGGACCTGGGCCGCCCGGATCCGCCGCTGGCCGAGGACATCGACAACATGAAGAACAACAAGCTGGCCACCGCCGAGGCGGCCGGTCCCCACGCCAGCCTGGGCCCCGCCGGGCCGCCCCCGAGCCCCGCCAAGATGGGGAACAGCACGGAGCCCGGCGTCGCAGCCGCCACCCCGCAGAACACCGCCAGCCGCCGGGCGCCCAACAACCCGGGGACGCCGTGCAACCCCGGCCCCCCCAGAACCCCCGAGAACAGCCTTATCGTCACCAACCCCAGCAGCACCCAGAGCAACTCAGCCAAGACTGCCAGGAGGCCCGACCACACGGCCGTGGACATCCCGCCCGCCTGCCCGCCGCCCCTCAGCCACACCGTCGTGCAAGGTGAGCCCCCGCCTCCCGGCCTCAGTTTCTCCTTGGGGACGGTGGGTATGATGGCTCCTGTCCCCGGGGCTGCTGGAGGCCCGGCTGGGATGGATGCGCACGGCGCCTGGCAGGGAGCTCGGTGGCCTCCTGCGTCCGAAGGTCCCCCAGGGCGGCCAGGACGCCACCCCTGAGAAGCAGGGCACCCCTGGGGCGGGAATGTGGGGGTCACACGATCCTCCAGACTTGGCTGTTCCAGGAGAATGTGACACGGGCCCGTGTGTGACTTTAAACTTTCTAGCATCATATTGAAAGGCAGGGAGGGAGGGAGAGGAGGAACTGAAAAATAAGAAAGCAGGCGGCCCGGTGGCCGAGTGGTTAAGTTCGTGCTCCACCGGCGGCCCAGGGTTCGCGAGTTTGGATCCCCGTTGCGGACCTGCACACCGCACATCAGGCCAGGCTGTGGCCGCGTCCCACGTACAAAGTAGAGGAGGACGGGCACAGATGTTAGCTCAGCGACAGTCTTCCTCAGCAAAAGAAAATTTTAAAATTAAAAAGAAAAAGGAAATAGGTGAAATGAGCTTTAATAAATTATATTTAACTGGAAAAGTTATTTATCTCCAAAATGTTTCCACGTCAACCTGCAATCAGTATTTTCAAATTTATCGACGAGCTCTTTCACGTTCTTCTCTTCGCACTGAAATCCGGGTGCTGTCACGCCCGCACCGCGGTCTGCAGCGGCCTGGGACGGGGCGGACGGGGGTCCCGCCCTCAGGGCCGGCGGTCTCTGCCCCCACAGGTGAGGACCGAGGAGCTGGCGATGCCCTGAGCTTGTTCTCTGCTGAGACGAGGCGGGCCCGGCACCCACGTCCGCTCGGTGCTGAGGTCGCCCCTCGCGTGTTGGCTCAGTGGTCGCCACCATCCACGGGGCGGATCTCGCCATGGTGCCCATTGTGCAGATGGGGAAACTGAGGCTCGGGGGCTGGGCCTGCTCACGACACGCTGTGTGGCAAGGCTGCAGGGCCCGTGCTCTGTCCACAGCCACTGAGGCCTGCCACGCTCGGGCCGTCCAGTGGTCGGAGCAGGTGCTCTGGGGCCGGCTGCCAGGCTTCAAATCCCAGCTCTGGCCCTTCCCAGCTGTGTGACCTTAAGTAAGTCGCCTCACCTCTCTGTGCCTCAGTTTCCTCCTCTGTGAAATGGGGGTCACGAAGTCCCAGTGTCATGGGGTCGTGTGGGGGTTGAATGCACACGGTGGTGCCTGGCGCACAGCAGGTGCTGTGTGAGTGTCAGCGGCCCCCTGCCTCCTCCGGGCAGGCGCAGGAGCCCGAGGCCCCTGGGGAGCTGTGCAGGGAGCCCTGTGTTGGTTCTCGTCCCAACAGTGAACAAAAACGCCAACCCAGACCCACTGCCAAAAAAGGAGGAGGAGAAGAAGGAGGAGGAGGACGACCCTGGGGAGGACGGCCCGAAGCCCATGCCCCCCTACAGCTCCATGTTCATCCTCTCCACCACCAACCCGTGAGTGTGGCCACGGCTCCACGGGGCAGTGGGAGTCGGGCTGGGGGGACCTTTGGGCAAATTAAAAAACGATGCCTTTTTCTTACATCATATGAGAGAGAAATTTGTCATAAAATAGCGATTGTGTTGGAAAGAGGCCCCTTCCTGCCATCAGCTAGAAATCATTGTCATAAAATGTCCCCAAATCTACACTGTCTGTGACGTGAGAGGTGCCCCTTAGAAATGGCTGCCTTGTGCAGTGCACAACCTGGACAACTGTATGTGGCAGCCCTGGTCCCTGAGCTCTGCTCCTAACGTCTGCTCCACAAGGTTTGGATTCTGGGGAGATGGTCTCTGAGTCCCATGGTGCTCTGACTTGGGCATCCTTGAGGAGGATGGATTATTTAGGGAAGAAACGTATTGCATGTATGTCACGGCAGCTCAGAGGTTGTTTTAAGATTGCATTTTTCCAAAGGGCGTTTCTTGAAACCCTGGTCCTCAAAATGCTTCTCGACAGAGAAGACTCGTGTCCCACACATGGCAGGGGACACTGCTCTCTGTGATCTGCCTCTCACGGACTCACTTCTTGTTTACTTTTTATCTGCTTGACTGTTTATCTATTTTACTACAAAAACACCTACATGGGACTTAGGGCCAGGCACCGTTCTGATTGTTTTACACATTTTTTAAAATTCTTATAATAACCCTAAGGGGTTGATATTATGCTTATTCCCATCTGATGAAGAATTGGAGGCCCAGAGAGGGGAAGTCACCTGCCCAAGGTCACACAGCAACCAAGTGGGAGAGCTCAGGCAGACGGATTCCAGCATCTCTGTTCTTACACACCAGCCCTGCTGCCATATCACATATTTACTATTATTAACTCCACTTGAAAGGCTAAGTACTTGAGTATTATCCCATTAGCACCGTAAAGGCTCTGATAAGGCATGCAATGCATCGTTTCAGCTTTTCAGAGCCCCTACCCTGTGCCAGGCATAGATTGAGTCTGGATCTTCACGTCCCTGGGAGGTGGGCACTGTGGTTACGGCCGTTTCAGGGAGACACAGAGGGCATAAGGTCACTCAACTCATTGAAAAGAAAGAAAGAAAGAGATCAACTTAACTCAGAGTTTCCAGATTTTGTTTGACCGTAGAACCTTCTATGCGTGAAAAGCCTTTTTGTCTCCTACGGAATCAAGAATAATATTTCTTCAACTCTCCCTGGGAATCCAGATGTTCCAAGAAGGTCGTGCGGGAGTGATAGGAGCTGATAAACAGGGCGTGTGACCGTGTCCCCTAGCTGAACTTCCCCCCCCCCCGCCTTCTTGGGGCTCCCCGACGCAGAGAACCCCAGACGCAGGAGCTTGAGAGTCTGTTGGGTGTGGGGCCTGGGCAGTTAGAGATCTCGGGGCAGGTGACATAAGGAGCTTAGAAAAGGAGGGCCTGGAGCCCATGGTCTGAGTGGACCTCTGCACGCTTCCTGTCCCCACAGCCTTCGCCGCCTGTGCCATTACATCCTGAATCTGCGCTACTTCGAGATGTGCATTCTCATGGTCATTGCCATGAGCAGCATTGCCCTGGCGGCTGAGGACCCCGTGCAGCCCAACGCCCCCCGGAACAACGTGAGTCCCGCCCGCCAGCGCCCAGCCGGAGCTCGGAGCCGGAGCGGCGCGGGGATGGGGCAGCCTGGGTGCCGCCAGGTTCCTGGGGGCAGGCGGTCCTGGAGGGTGGGCAGCCCTGGAGGACGGGGCCTGCCCTGGAGGGAAGAAATGGCTGGAACCCCGGGAGGGGCAGGCAGGGGGTGGCGCTCAGGCATGGCGTGCTCTGGGCGCTCGTGAGCCGCTGGCGGCTTCCACTGTTTACACAAAGCTTTGCAAGAAAGGCTTGTCCTGGCCCAGAGACGCCGCCTGAGCATCCAGCCTCCGCATGGTCCTGTGTCGCCCGCCCGGTGCGACGCTGGCTGGGAACAGGCTCACCCCAGGAGCTTAGCGTGCAGCCCTCCCCTTTGACAGGTGGGGAAACTGAGGCTCATGGGCTGAGTGATCTAGGCGGGATCTGCCTCCCCCAGAGCCCCTGCTGCTTCCCTCCACCGTTGCTGTTTATTGAGCGCCTACTGTGTGCATGGGCCCCTTGAGCCCCACCAAACAGGAGTGTGTGTGTGCCCGTGCTTGGGGGAAACCGAGGTAGTGACGGACAAGGGTGTGCTGGGTTCTGGCCTGGCCCGGCCGCTGGGGCTGGAGGCAGGGACCAGGATGCAGCACCGCACGGGGAGACCGGCCGGACTCCAGGGGCCTGGGGGCTGGGAGCCGCTGGGGAGCATCCTTAGGGTCCCCCGGCCCTCCATACCATGTCGCGGTGGAAACGTCCCCTTGAAGCCGTCCCCTGTGACGCACACGGTGGCCTGTGCCACAGCTGGTGCCCAGGACCCGCCCCATGTCTTAGGCCTCAGAGACGCGCGGGACGCGGGGGTCCCCGGATCCAGGGAGTCGAGGCTCCCCGGTTCTCCCCCTCTGGCGCAGGGTCCCCAACGGTGGCCAGGCCGCAGACACCTGGGCTGTGTGATGCGGGTCGCAGGGCGCGGGGCCCCCAGGGAGCTTCCGGCCCCGAAGGCCCAGGCCCTGCCTGGCTTCTCCGGCCCCTCCTGCCCCCGAGGCCTTCAGCGCTGCAGTCGTCTCTGTCGCCCGCTTCCCACACGGAACAGACAGGCTCCCTCCGCCCGCGGCCGCCATGTGTCCCGTGAGGTGGCGCTGTGGCCCCCGGGCTGTCGCGCTTTCGCAATGCTGTGCAGCATCCGCGGGGCCGGGCTCACTTCTCCCTGCGCCTGTGGCCGAGCGTTGGCACCGTCTCCAGCTCAGGATGCTGTCGCCCCCCGACCCCCGACCCCACGTGCCCCCGGAGGGCCGTTTGTGGACACCGCTGCCCCGTGACACCTGGCGCTGGCGGCTCTGTCGTCGGCCCGCCTGGAGGAGGGGAGCAGGACCTCCTCGCGAGAAGCGGGACGAGCCTCCGCAGAGCCACGAGTCTCAGGAAACGGCCCTTTGCAGGGACAGAAGGTTCCGTCCAACATTCTTTTGGTTTCTTCCCGCTGCCCGACCGGCTCCAGAACCGGCCCCGCGCGCGCCCTGCACCTCCCGCATCTGACCTCAGTCATCCTGCCGGGCGCCAGGCACAGAGCCCAGCAAGGACGCCCGGGGAGCACCGGGTCCCTCTGCCCCTCAGATCCTTCCGGCCCCACCCACACCGACCACCCGACCCAGGAAGCCCGCCGTCCTGGCCGCTCGGGTCCCTGCTGGCTCTTCGGGCACCACGCGGAACAGGAATGTGCGTTGGGAGCACACGGGTCACACGGTGCCCGCAGGACCCAGCACAGCCCCAGCCGCTGGCGCATCCATCCAGCAGGCGTTTGTTGAGCGCCTGCTGTATGCCTGGTCCTGGACTGTGAGCTGGAGACGCCACAGGGACAGATGCCCCTGCCCTGGAGGGGCCGACACTCGGGTGGGGAGGGGACGATGAGGCGATTAGAAACTACAGCAAGGGGCCGGCCCAGGGCCAACTGGTTGAGTTCGCGTTCCACTGCAGTGGTCCAGGGTTTCACCGGTTCAGATCCTAAGTGCAGACATGGCACCGCTCATTGGGCCACGCTGAGGTGGCGTCCCACATGCCACAACTAGAAGGACCCACAACTAGAGTATACAGCTATGTAGTGGGGGTGTTTGGGAAGAAGAGAAAAAGAGGAGGATTGGCAACAGATGTTAGCTCAGGGCCAATCCTTCTCACCAAAAAAAAGAAACTGTGACAAATAATTCGTCAGGAAATAAGAAATGCCGGGGTGGGGGCGCGGCTAAACCGGGTAAGGAGGACCAGCAGCTCCCGGAAGGGGGATGGTTAACTGGTGGTCAGGGAAGGCCTCGCTGGGAAGGTGATGTTTGAGCTGAGCCGTAAAGGAGGAGAGAGAGGGAATCAGGTGGGAGTGGGGAAGAGCATTCCAGGCAGAGGGAACGGCTTGTGCAAAGGCCCTGGGGGAGAACATCGGGCGGCAGAAGTGGAGTGAGCAGGGGGCAGAGAGGTGAGGCGAGGCCAGGAGGTGACCGGGCAGAGCCAGCAGCACCCTGGGGTGGACTCGAGTGTCCCCCTCGAGCCAGGCGGCAGCCACGGAGGGTCCTGGCGGGGGAGGGACGCGCCCTGGCGGCCATGCTCAGTGACCACCAGCCCTGCTTCGACGACTCTGGCAGAGCCCTGCCCGCCTCGCGCCCACCGCAGGCCGGTCACCGCGCCCAGCGGGCTGTGGACAGGGACCCCTGGGGCCTGGGGTGGCGCAGGGCAGCCCCGTGTGGCCGGAGGGCCGGTCATGTCAGCTAGCGCTGTGGGGACACTGCTTCTCACCCGGGCCCTGGGCTCGGGCCCGCCAGCACCAGGGGCAAGTCCTGCCTGAGCTCCCGGGGCCACCGCTCGTCTGTGCAGGGCTTTGGGCGTTAAAAGAAAAGTCAATTAACAGGCGCCCTTGGGGTTGTCAGTAAACAGCCTAACGATTCTGTTAGGACTTTGCCACCATCTGCTGGGCAGTTTCATTCACAACATGCGAATCTGCCCTGGGAGTCAGGGCGGGAGGGGCCCTTGTGCAGTGCACACCCTGCCCCACCGTACAGACAGGGCTGCCGTGTTTCCTCCTCCAGGTGCGGACTCTGCTCCTTGGGGACTTTCCTGGAGCCGAGCTCCCTAGCCGGCCCATCGCCTGGCTCACGGGGGCTCCGCTAGAGCAAGCCGGGCGATCTGCCACCCCGTTGTATTTCTCTCCCTGCAGGTGCTGCGATATTTTGACTATGTTTTTACGGGCGTCTTCACCTTTGAGATGGTGATCAAGGTGAGTGCCGGGGCTCCAGGGCGTTCTGCACCCTTGAGAATGCCACCCTGGCGCAGGAGGCTCACCCCCCGGGATTAGAAATGCTTGGGGTGCCTGAGGGGCAACAGGCAGGCCCGTGTGGCTGGAAGGAGTGAGCTAGGAGCCTGGGGAGGAGGAGGGCAGCGAGGTCACAGGGACAGGCCATGCAGGGCCTTGGGGACCACGGGAGAACTCTGCCTTTCACCCCCAGTGAGGTGGGAGCCACAGCGGGTTCTGGGCAGAGGAGGAGTGCTCACGGCGCCCTCTGGTGGCTGGGGGAGGGAAGGCTGGGGAGGGGCTGGGGGCGGTGGGGAGGGGCCGGTGGAGGAGGGGGCGGGCAAGTTGGGGGAGGGAGGAGGAGGGGGGAGGGAGAGGGAGGAGGAGGGGGGGAGGGAGAGGGAGGGCCGGCAGGCTTGAGGAGGGGCGGGGGAAGGGGGGACGGGCAGGCTGGGGGAGGGAGGAGGAGGGAGGGGGCGGGAGGAGGAGGGAGGGGGACGGAGGGGGACGGAGGGGAGGGAGGGGAAGGGAGGGGGAGGAATGGGGGGACAGGCAGGCTTGAGGAGGGGACGGGCAGGCTTGGGTGGGGCAGCGGTTGGGGGGCGGGCGGCTGACTGGTCACTGGTCGGGGCGGCGACGATGGGGCCGTAGCAGGATGCCAAGAAGCGGATGGGTTCCTGGAAGGTCTGGAAGGCAGAGGCAGCCGGTCCGCGGAGGCCCCAGCGTGGAGTTTTGGGGGGCGGGGTCAACCCAGGTTCGGACCTAAGGGCCAGCGAGTCGGAACAGCTTTTCCGCGGCGGGCGCGGCGCCCCTCGTCCCCGGAGCTCGGCCTCTGGTCCCTGCGCCCCCGGCGCCGCCTCCTCCGCGCGGAAGGTGGTGCTGCCCCCGGGCGGCCGAGCGCCCTGAGCGCCGCCTCTGCTCCCCGTAGATGATCGACCTGGGGCTCGTCCTGCACCAGGGCGCCTACTTCCGTGACCTCTGGAACATCCTCGACTTCATCGTGGTCAGTGGGGCGCTGGTGGCCTTCGCCTTCACGTAAGTGTCTCCGGCCGCCCAGCCCACGGCGCCCCTGGGCCGGGCCATGTCCTCGGGGTGCGGGTGGGCGGCGTGCGCTCGGGGGACTGTGGGTGCCGCATGCACCAGGCGGAGCTTCGCTGGCTGTTGCACAGGCTGGGAGGAGCAATGGGCAGCGACCCTGTGCTCCTCACGGCCGCTGCTGCCTCTGCTGTGCTGCTTGTAGACTAGACCGGCCCTGACATCTCATCTCCCTGCCGCCCTGCAGCCCCACCCGCTGTCTCTTTGGGGAGCCCCTAAAAAGACAATCAGGGAACGAATGTGCATGAGGATTCGGATCTCCTCCCCCCCGTGCCCCGTGGTTGTAGACCTGGTGACACCCTTTGTGTGTCCCCCTTGTCCCTGCAGTCTGGGGACACTGCCCTCTGAAAGGCCACGTCATCATGCAGCTCCAAGATGGGGCCCAAATTGTGGGCGGCCACTCCAAAATGATGCCCAAGGGCCAAGCAGTCATCTCAAGATGGCACCCAAGGGCTGGGCAGCCATGCCTGATGGTGCCTAAGTTCTGGCTAGTCATTCCAAGATGACACCCAAGGGCTGGGCAGCCATTCCAAAATGGCACCCAAGGGCTGGACAGGTATTCTAAGATGGTGCTCTAGGGTTCAATAGTCATTCCAAGATGGCACCTAAAGTCTTAGTAACCACTCCAAGGTGTCAGCCAAGTTGTGGATGGCCATTGCAAAATGGCACCCAAGGGTTGAGCAGCCATTCCAAGATGATGCCCAAAGGCTGAGCAGCCATGCCAGAATGGCACCCAAGTTGTGGGTGGTCATTCCAAAATGGCACCCGAGGGCTGAGCTGCCATTTTAAGATGATGCCCAAGAGCTGGGCAGCCTTGCCAGGATGGTGCCCTAGGGTTCACTTTGTCATTCCAAGATGTTGCCCAGGGGCTCAGTAGTCATGCCAACATGGCACCCAAGTTGTGGGCTGCCACTCCAAAATGGCACCCAAGAGCTGGGCAGCCATGCCAGGATGGTGCCCTAGGGTTCAGTTGTCACTCCAGGATGGTGCCCAAGCTGTGGCCGGCCACTCCAAGAGGCCCGAGGGCTGCACAGCCCTGGCTCTGGGCCCTGGGAGAGAAGGTAGCAGGAGCCCTCGCTGTGTGGACCTGCAGGGGCGGAAACCCCTGGCCGGGCCTGGTCGGAGGCGGCCGGTGCCCATGGCAGGGCGGGGAAGGCGTCCTGCGGGGCCGGTCCCCGCCCTCTCCCCCTTCTCCCCGCGCTCTCCTGCTTTTCTAAAGTCATCGAGCGGGTGAGCGTTAGGAGGAGGAGGCCATCAGGGAGTCGGGAAGTTGTCCGTGTCCTCAGAGACGCTCTGCGGCCTAACGCAGCAATGATGGGCAAACGCGGGCAAACGTGGGACGCAGAGCTGAAGGCTCCTCAGAGCAGCACTGGGCCCGCGGCCGTGGAGCCACCCGACGCTCCGGCCCCTGAGCGGGGGTCCCACCCCACTGGCACCCAGGGAAGGGGAGATAGGAGCAAAACACAGCCTTCCTACCCAGGGGGCGCGATTTCTTCACAAACAGGCGTCTAAGACGCTGCACAGGGTGGCAAGGACGTGGCCGGCTCTCCGGGCAGCCCCTGCGGGGTCAGCGGCCTGACACCCTGGAGCCGCCTGTGCCCCCCGGCCAGGACCACCCACCGGAGGGACGTTCCCTGCTCCTCACTCCTCCTTGCCCCCCTCCCTGGTCCTCCTCACTCCTCCCTCCCAGCTCCTCCCTCCTTCCCTCCCTGCTCCTCCCCGCTCCTCCCTCCTCCCCTCCCCGCTCCTCCCTGCCCCCCTCCCTGCTTGTCCTCTCCTCCCTCCCTGCTTCTTTCTGTGGCTCACTCTCTCTTTTGACTCCTTTCCTGTTCTCCCCGTTTTCTGTCGTTCTCCCTATTTTCTGTGATTCTATTTTCTGTCGCTCTCCCCGTTTTCTGTCATTCTCCCCATTTTTCTGTCACTCCTCTGTTTCTTGCTTTCTCTTTCTGTTCCCCCCTCTCCCCCACCCCTTGCCGTGGCTCGTATCTTTTGGTGACTGGGCCTGACTATCTGCCTGACCCGGGCGGGCGGCCGTGTGGCCTGGAGCAGGTGGCCGCTCTGGCCCCAGGAGCCCCCGCTCCCGCCGAGCTCTGCCCGGGTGGTCTCCATGACCCGAGAGGGCCAGCCCTGCCCACCCCCCAGCCCTCCAGGACGGGGTCTGCAGCAGCCCCAGACGCCCAGGGCTCAGGAGGTTTGGGGGGGCCCGTCGGCCACATCCATGTGTCCACACGCAGCCCCCCCGTGCCGGCCGTGCCGTGGGGGGTGCTTTGCCATGCGCGGTCACCTCTGGGTGTGGCTGTGATGCCCAGCGGCTCAGGCTCGGCCGTCTGGGGGCCGCCCTGCTTCAGCGGCTGCCCTGCCCCTCCTGCGTCCCTGGTTGGATCCTCGCGGGCTGAGGAAGGGCCGCCGGCCTCCTGAAGCCGGGACCAGGCTCCTGTCGGGCTGTGCCGCCCGGCCCTGCGGAGCTGTGCAGTGGGCACTGCTTCTTGGCTGCCCCGAGTCACTATTAGGCCGCACTGTGAGCAAATCTGCAGAACAAAGTCCTTTTTCCACCAAAAGCTGATCAGCAGAACGATTCTGTGTTGCGAGAGGACCTGCCGCAGGGAGCGGGCGCATTGAGTTTCTGTGTTTTCATTTTAGACATCAAGTTACATGAGGGCACTCAGAACGTGCCACACCTCCCAGGGGCTTGGAGCGTTCTGGAAGAGTCGACCTTTTAACCTGGTTCCGTGAAGTTGCTCCAGGCCTAGAGCTAGCCAGCTCATGACCTTGAGAAGCTTCGAGTGGTTTTAAAGTGCAAGGAAAGGGCCGGGGACAGGGACGTAGGGCCGTCCTGCAAGGCTGGGCGAGCTCGTAGGTCTCCCAGCAACTGAGAAGTGAGGAATTTTGCCAGTGGGATTCTGACAAGTGCCAGGGGCTCTCATGGGGTTTTGGGACAGCTGACAGCCATGGGAACACCTTAATGTGATGCTCATAGAGATGGGAGAGGTAGACCCAGAGACCCCACGCCTGCAGCACCCTCCCCACCTCCCTGCCAATAATCCCTCTGGTGCTGCCACTCCTCTTCCAGGGCAGGGCTGCAGGTCTGGCACAGCTGGCCAAGCACCTTGATCAAGCCACTTCTGCATGCCTGAGGCCGATCTGCCAGAAAGCCAGAGAAGGAGCCCTCACGCTGCTTTTTTCCCCAGAAAGGTTTCAGAATCCTCTCTCTGGCTGCGGGTTTTTGGCCTCATCTGCCCGAGAGGGTCTCTCGCCCTGTGAAGACTTTGGTTGTTGTCTCCTTATTCCCAGATAGATGTGGCCTTGGCAGGAGTAGGGGGGACACTCTGAGTGTCCCACCCCAGAGTCGGTGGCTTTTTTCTTTTCTGGTCTCTTACCTCACTTTATCTGTCCTGTGTGCCCGTCTCGGGGACCAAGACCCCGGCAAGGGTGAGTTAACGTCATCGTCGTAGAAAAAGGCTCCTGCAGGTCTGGCTGGTTTCTCTCTAAGGTGCAAGTCCCTGAGCCTGTCTGTGCCTCAGTTTCCCCATAGAACAGGAAAACTTGGCGATGATAATGGCTAACAGCCTCCGTTTACTGAGTCTTCGTGACGATCTGTGTGGGAAGTGTCCACGCTGTGGACGAGGAAACTGAGGCCACGAGGGCCCACGGGGGACAGGCCAGCGGGGTCTCTGGGAGTGGGCTCAGCTCACACTCAGGTTGCGGCCCACGTCCAGCCTGACCGCGGAGCAGCCGCATGAGACGTGGCAGCCCGGCTCGCGGTGTCCTCGAGGCCGCGGGAGGGGAGGGCGCGCAGTCTGCTCCGTCCCTTGTCTGGAGGAATCCTGCCGCGGAGCCTTCTTGGTGGATGCGAGGATTCTGCCCTCGTGCCCTGACCGCGCCCGTCTCACACGCGGGGAGCTCTCCCTGTGGTCCGCCAAGGGGTGTGCGAAGCTCTCCCGACGGTCCCCACCCCTGCACCCGGCCCAGAGCTCTGTGTGTGTCCTGCTCCACCCCTGCCCGTGTGCCACGTCCATGCGCCCATCACTAACACGCCATTTCATTCAGCATCACACATGGTGTTGCGCTCTGTGCCCACGCATCGGGGCGGCCAGCTGACCTTTCTCAGCAGCCGCTGGATGCCGATCCCACGTCACTGCCAAGGGCCCATCTGGCATGGCCTCTCCTCCTTCAAGGCAGGCCAGCGTGGCTGGCAGGGCGCCTTGAGCAAGCTGCTCCTACATGCTCAGGAGCCAAGAAGCCAAAGAAGGAGCCCTCAGGCTGCCACCATTTTTAATGTCCATCCTCAAAACAGCCCCCGCACCAAAGGCGTTATTTTTTCGTATGTGATGAAATGGAAAGAAGATTAGAGTGCAGGTGCACCTGGGTTTGAATCTCAGTCTGCCACCTCCCAGCTGTGTGGCTTTGAGCAAGTCACTCGCCCTCTCTGGGCCTCAGCTTCCTCATCTGGAAAATGGGCATAATGGCGCCACCTTCCCACAGGTGGACGCACTCGTGTTCATGAGACTCAATCTCACACCTAAAGTCCACGGGGTACAGAAGTCACTGTTGCTGGGAGACCCTTAACGACCCAGGAGGGAGGACCTGCTCCCTCTGTGCAGGCGATGGTTCCCCAATATCAAAGGGCTGGCTGGGCGTCCGCCCCCATCTGCCTCCCCTCGGCCTCCGTTGTGGGTGGAGGCTTGAGACGCCGGCGCCAGCGCCCTGCAGCCTCCGTGCTCCCCGATGCCCCTCAGCTGCCCCACAGGAGCCCTGTGCCACGGCCCTCGTGACCTGTGGCAGGGCCACCGCGGACCCGAGGGCCCGAGTTCCAGATGAGGACGAGGGGGCAGAGCCAGGACTCACACCCAGGTCCCCCGCACCTTCGGGACGTTCTAGAACCTCCGCCCGAGCTTCTGGGCGCTGGCGCTCCCGGCTCCTGGCAGTGACGCGGTGGTGGCGGGTGCTCGGCAGAGCCGGCTGTCTTGGTGCTGGCAGTACGGGGGACAGGGGCGGGCATGGGGTGCGTGTGTGCTGCGTGTGCATTGTGTGTCTGCTGCGTGTGCGATGCGTGTGCACCGTGCCGTGTGTCGTGTCTGCTGCGTGTTCTGTGTTCTCTCTCCCGAGGCCGCTCACGACCTGTCCCTCCCTCGGCGCACCTCTCCAGGAGCAGCACACGGTAAAGTCCCGCTCGCTCGTCTGTCCCTCGTCCTCCAGGCTGCGGGGCAGCCACGCAGTTCTGGGGCCGTTTCCTTGGCCTTGTGTCCTTGCTGCTGTCCTGTCGCTTGCAGTGACTGGAGCCCCCTCAGCCTGCCCCCCAGGGAGGACGGGCCCCGAGGGGTCTTGGCCGCTGGCTCCCACCGTGACCCCCCATTAGCCGGTTCTCAGGGGAGAACCGAAAGGGTGTGGCTGGGGGACCTCCTCAGGGTCTGACTTTGATGGGGCAGGTGAGCAGAGTGGGTGCTTATCAGCTGGGAGAAGGAGGAGCGGCCCGAACACCCAGGACTTGGGTTCTAAGAGGAGAAATTAACCCCCTCGAGGAGCGTCTACACTCTCCGCAAAGTGGTTTGAAAGTCTGGTGGTTTTCTGTGGAAGTGCCTTGATCAAGCCTCTCCTGCATGCTCAGGAGCCAGACTGCCAGGAACACTCTCCTTGATGCCGCAGTAAACAGGATCGTTTCTCAGCGTCTCCACAGGCGGAGTGCCTTCCGGGAGAGAGACCCCCCCCCCCCAATACCCGCCAGTGGCCGTGGAGTCATTTTCAGATGAGCGGATGTGCCCCAAGAGGCACAAGTTCCCAAGTGTCGGCCATTTGGCATATCAGGATTTTGGCGAGTTCCACCTACGAGCTAGATGTCCACATGCTCGACATTCCCACCGACATGCAGTCCAAACACCCCGGTTTTGCTGGGAGACGTCCCATCGTCTCCCGGCCGCGTCGTCAGCCTCGGGCAGAGCCCAGCGGCAGGAGCAGTTGCTGGAGCGGCCGTGCGCAAGGGGGGCTCTCGGCTGAGCGGGGACGTGGGGACTCGGCCGCAGTGGGAGCTGGAGGGGTGAAGAAGGAGCCGCTGTGTCCGGCTGACCCTGTTGTTAGATTTGCCCCTTTCTGCCTGAAGTCCCCTGCTCGCGCCCCTCGCTGTGCTCGCACGTTGGAGACACACCCTTGAGGTCACAATGGCGGCTTCTGTTTAAACAAGAAAAACACGTGCAGACCCCCCAAGGCCGGGAGCACGGCTGTGCCCGGCGGCCTGACACCCGGTCCCTTTATTCCCCGGAAATGAGAGGAAGGAACTAAGAGGATGCTGGGGGGGCCCCACCCATGGCCCGCAAGGTCACTGCGGGAGCCAGGAGACCCCAAATCCTGCTGGTCTGGGCCCGTCCCCTGCGTCCTGAGACCACCCGGTGGGCGAGCCCGGATCCGAGGGACGATGACACAGAGGAGCTGAGTCTGAAGCCAGAAGCAGAGGATTGTGGGGCAGTGCGGGCAGGTGGCAGAGCAGGGACGTCTCCGATGGGCTCTGAGACAGCTGCCTGGTCCTGCGAGGAAGGGCATTTCTAGCAGCAGGAACAGAATGTGCAAACGCAGACGGAGGCACAGAGGGACTGGGGTTTGGGGTCTGTGGCAGCCGCTGGGAACCTGGAGGCGAAGTTCACTGGGTCTCGGGGCCTTGAGTGCCGGGCCGGCCAGCCGCTTCCGGACGCTGCGAAGGGGCCTGCTGTGGCCATGGGCTCTGGCCTCCGTGTGCAGAAAAGACCGGCAGGAGAGAGATGGGGGGCTGGGTCCCGCCGGGGAGGGTGGCCGAGAGCCGATGGTGGGGGCGTCGGGAGGGCACCCCATGGGGCCAGGGGGGAGGACGGGGAGTCAGACGTGAGTCTTGGGTCTGCCTCGGGCGACCCGGTGGGTGGTGAGTTTCATTGACCACAGGGCCTTGGTGGCTGCGCCCAGTGCTCTCTTGAGTCGCGGTTGGCTGAGGGGGTCGTAGCGCCCCAGGGTGGGCTCAGCTGAGCTCAGGCCCAAGAGACCCCGCACCGAAGTCCTGGGAGGCTCCCTGGAAGGACGGGCTGGGAGACCCTGGAGACTGAGGCAGTGGTCCGCTCACTCCTCGCCTGCGGGCGGGGACGCTGGAGGGGAGAGGGGCCTGGTTCAAGGGCCGCTTCAAGCGTTTCCGGGATCCTGTTGGAGGGGACGTCCCATTTTTGAGGAGCCCAAGGCCACCTGCAAAGAGGGAGGGGCAGCTGGCTCCTGGGCTGGGTGTGGGGCGCCCCCCCCTTGCAGCTGCCTGGCCAGCCCTGAGGCCAGAACCACAGGAGGCCATCTGCGCCCAGGCTCTCCCCCCCAGCAAGGGCAGGGCACAGCCGGGCTGGCCCCAGACTCTGGGCATGGCAGAGTGGGGTCACGCGGGGCTGCGGGCCACCCCCACCCAGCCTGACCTCCACTCCCTCTCTCCCTCTCGCCACCCTCACATCCCTCCACAGCGGCAACAGCAAAGGAAAGGACATCAACACCATCAAGTCCCTCCGAGTCCTCCGGGTGCTACGACCTCTGAAAACCATCAAGCGGTTGCCAAAGCTCAAGGTGAGGCTGGGGCGTGGGGGAGGCCTGTCAGGGTTGCCATGTACAGTTGAGCAGGTGGTGCACTGCCCGAGGACACTGTATTGAAAGGAGTGCTGACAGCACCACAACCCTTGTAGACAGATAGATTTACTGTTCCAGCTTTCCAGCAGATGGCAGTGAAGTGAGTTACTCTGACAAAATCTGTATGTTATGACAGTTTTTCATCAGATGAAATGTCTCACACGGGGTCAGGATCCCTTTTCCTAATTCACGTGACAGCATCGTGGGGATAAAACAAGGCATGGCCATAATCTGAGAAGCAGGAGACAGTTTCCGTCCCACGTGCGCGACCTTTGACTTTCTCCTACCTGTTCTGGGTTCCCATTCTTTTCCTTCAAAGTACCGTGAACCAGCACTTCCCAAAAGCTTGTCTTTCACAAAAAAAAGAAAAGAAACAAACCTGGACGTCCACTCCCTGTTCAGTTCACACAGCACCTGAGGACCCCTCGTATTGTTTCTTACTTTATATGTTCCTTTAAATCGAGTCACTTTATTTTTTACTTAAGGGATTTATTTTAAAGGAAATGTTATGTCAAGTTTCTCAAGTTGGCAAGCAGAACCCAGTGTTAATAGAAGGTAAAACTACATATCTGTTCAAAGAAAATAAGAAGGGCCGGCCTGGTGGAGCAGTGGTAGAGTCCGTGCGCTCTGCTTCCGTGGCCCGGGGTTGGTGGGTTCGGATCCTGCTCACAGATCTACACAGTGCTCATCAGCCACGCTGTGGCCGCGTCCCACATACACAATAGAGGACGGTTGGCACAGAGGTTAGCTCAGGGCCAGTCTTCCTCACACACGCACAAAAAAAAAAAAACATTAAAAAAACAAGGGGGGCTGGCCCGGTGGCACAGCGGTTAAGTGCACACATTCTGCTTCAGCAGACTGGGGTTCGCCGGTTCGGATCCCGGGTGTGGACATGGCACCGCTTGGCACGCCATGCTGTGGCAGGCGTCCCACATATAAAGTAGAGGAAGATGGGCATGATGTTAGCTCAGGGCCATGCTTCCTCAGCAAAAAAAAGAGGATTGGCAGCATATGTTAGCTCAGGGCTAATCTTCCTCAAGAAACAAAAAGATACTGTTGTTAAAACGTAGCCAAATGTGGCTTGGAGCCGGGAGCCTGCTGTTTCCTGGTGGCCTGGACCCCGAGGCTGGAGCAGAG
Source organism: Equus asinus (assembly GCF_041296235.1). NCBI lineage: Eukaryota > Metazoa > Chordata > Mammalia > Perissodactyla > Equidae > Equus > Equus asinus. The sequence continues at coordinate 26,655,233 of NC_091809.1, read as the reverse complement.
GGGGCGGCACAGCGCACTCATGCTGGGCTCGGCCGGGAGGCCCCTCCGGGCTCGGGCCGGGGTCAGGGGGCGCCGGGGCGGGGTGACGCCCTGCCCCCCTCGCCCGGGGACCCAGCCCTGTCGCTCCCCACAGGCCGTGTTCGACTGCGTGGTGAACTCGCTCAAGAACGTGTTCAACATCCTCATCGTCTACATGCTGTTCATGTTCATCTTCGCGGTGGTGGCCGTGCAGCTGTTCAAGGGCAAGTTCTTCCACTGCACCGACGAGTCCAAAGAATTCGAGAAGGACTGTCGGTGGGTGCCCCCCCGCCGTGCGTCCCGGGGGCCGGGGCTCGGGGTGCAGGCGGCGGCCCGGCCGCAGCTGGCCTGGATCAGGCCCAGAAGGAAGCCAGTCTGGGCCTCCGGGTCGCGCCGTGAGCCGGTGGCGGCCCGGCCTCTGCCGAGTGGCAGTTGATCGCACTCGCTCCGCGGTGCGGGCCTTCCCGGCCGCTGAGCCCCGAAGCTTGGCCGTCTCGGGGTTTCGGGGAGACTCCCAGGGCACGTGGCGCGTGCGACACCCCGCCCTCCGCTGGGTCCGAGGCAGCTCTGCGAGCAGACGTTTCTGCCAGGAAACCCGCGCTGTTTGCACCAAACGCAGCATAAGTGACAGGTTTAAAAAGCTTTGCGTCCAAGCGGGTCAGGTTTGCTGCCAGACGAGTTAGGTCTCTGATCAGCAGACGTCAGGGCCCTACAGGGAGCATCCTGGCTTTCTGGGCGCACGGTTCCTGTGAGCGCCGCCCGCAGGACGGCGAGGGGCACGAGGCCATGTCCCCCGAAAGCTCTGTCTCTGGAAACTGCAGTTTGAATTTCACACCGATTTTACTCGTCACGAACGCGCTCCTCTGATTATCCCCAGCCGTGTAGAAAGCTTGGGGGGCCGTGCAGACGGGGCACCAGGCTGGGAGGGAGGCGGCTGGCCTGCGACCTTTGTGGCCAAGGGGCCGCCCGAAGCCGCCTCCTGGGTGCTGGGAGCAGGAGGCCGGCCCGGAGGCGCTCTGTCACCTCGGGGCAGGTGTCACCGCGGCCTGTCACTTGTGACGGCCATTCCTGTGCCAGGAGCCCCATGCCCTGGCCCCACGGGAGCTGGCCCCACGGGAGCAGCTCGGGGCCGGGGCCGGGTGGGTGCCGTGTGGGGGTGCTGCCTCCCGGGCCCTAACAGCCATTTCCGTGGCAGCGGCAAGTACCTGCTGTACGAGAAGAACGAGGTGAAGGCGCGCGACCGCGAGTGGAAGAAGTACGAGTTCCACTACGACAACGTGCTCTGGGCCCTGCTGACGCTCTTCACCGTGTCCACCGGCGAGGGCTGGCCGCAGTAAGGGCCGCAGGCACGGGAGGCGGGACGCTGAGCCGTGCCCGTCGGGGGGGCCCTGATGCTCTAAGATGTTGATAGTTTGTGCATCGTGGGTTTCTGGGCGCTCGTTTTGATGTTTAAAATATTGCCGTCAGCACTGTGTGTCCTGGGGGGGGAGGATTCTGGCTCCTTAATTTGTGCCCCGGGTGAGGGCCTCACCCAACGCGCCCAGTGCTGGTCTCCCGGGAGCCTGGGAAATGCCCGGCGAGGCCTCTAGATTCCAGGGGCGCCCTCGGCATCCTCACCCCCACACCCCTCACCTCCCCCACACACACACCCCCACCCCACCCGTCCCGCAGACACACCAACCCATGCACCCCTCTGCTCCCCCATGTGCACACCCAGTGCCCACACTCGGGGCCAGCGCAAGCCCATCAGGCACTTCTGAGCAAATTTTTTAAAGACACGCCTTCCTCAACAGATTTCACCTCCATCTGTCAGAAAATCACTGCAGTATACTTAATGATTTTGTTCAAAGAAGGCACTTTATGGCCAACTGCCAAAAAGGTGTCCTCACGAATACACAAATCTATCCTGTCTACAGTATAAGTGGCACCACCTAGACCCAGAGCCCCTGAGCAGCGCACAACCTGTGCAACTGTACAGAGCAGCTCAGCAGATACACGCTCCCGCTTGCATCCCCATTTAACCTCCTCAGCTCCCACCACCACCTGCGCTCAAATCCACACACGCACGTGCACACACACACACACACACACACCTCCATGACCCCCTGCTCGCTGCCATCCATCACCACAAACCTGGCTTCAAATCCTGACGTGGTCTGAGGAGTTGATCTTCAGCAAGTCACTTTAAACTGTGGAACCTCAGTTTCCTTGTCTGCAAAATGGAGCCGGTAATAAGCTCTCTGAGGGGCCGCTGGGAAGGTAAATAAAGTGTGGACGTCGTCTCGGGCGCGTCCTGGCCCTCGGCGCCCGACGGGGAGGGTGCTGTCCACACGCCCACAGCAGGGGAGGCGGGCAACTTGCACCTCGAAACCGGGCTCAGCAAACAGTGACGGCTTCCCTCTCTTTCCCGTGTCCTCCTCGTGTCCCCCCGTGTGCCCGTCCCGGTCCGCGCAGGGTCCTCAAGCACTCGGTGGACGCCACGTTCGAGAACCAGGGCCCCAGCCCTGGGTACCGCATGGAGATGTCCATCTTCTACGTCGTCTACTTTGTGGTCTTCCCCTTCTTCTTTGTCAACATCTTCGTGGCCTTGATCATCATCACGTTCCAGGAGCAGGGCGACAAGATGATGGAGGAGTACAGCCTGGAGAAGAACGAGGTGCCCGGCACGGCCGCCCCCTAAAGCCGGCCACGTGCATGCATACGTGTCCGTGTGCATACGTGTGTGCACGTGTACTGAGTGGTGCACGTGAACGCATGCACGCACGTGTCCGTGTGCACACAGGGATGCACGTGTGCTGAGTGTGCACGTGAACGCATGCACGCACGTGTCCGTGTGCACACAGGGATGCACATGTACTGAGTGGTGCACGTGAACGCATGCACGCACGTGTCCGTGTGCACACAGGGATGCACGTGTGCTGAGTGGTGCACGTGAACGCATGCACGCACGTGTCCGTGTGCACACAGGGATGCACGTGTGCTGAGTGTGCACGTGAACGCATGCACGCACGTGTCCGTGTGCACACAGGGATGCACGTGTGCTGAGTGTGGTGCACGTGAACGCATGCACGCACGTGTCCGTGTGCACACAGGGATGCACGTGTGCTGAGTGTGCACGTGAACGCATGCACGCACGTGTCCGTGTGCACACAGGGATGCACGTGTGCTGAGTGTGCACGTGAACGCATGCACGCACGTGTCCGTGTGCACACAGGGATGCACGTGTGCTGAGTGTGCACGTGAACGCATGCACGCACGTGTCCGTGTGCACACAGGGATGCACGTGTGCTGAGTGTGCACGTGAACGCATGCACGCACGTGTCCGTGTGCACACAGGGATGCACGTGTACTGAGTGGTGCACGTGAACGCATGCACGCACGTGTCCGTGTGCACACAGGGATGCACGTGTGCTGAGTGGTGCACGTGAACGCATGCGCACACACGCGCCCGGGACCAGCATCTGCGGAGGGAGCAGCACATCCTCCTGCGGGATCCAGGCCGCAGGGCAACCCTGCACACGCTCCCCGAGGGCGCCCTGGACGGTGTGTGTGGACCAGGCTGGGACGTGGTAGCGGCAGCCCCGGCCTCTCGGGGCCAGCTGTCCGCAAAGGCGCTGAGCCCTTACTCGCACTGCATGCACAGCCTGCTCCGCACCGTTCAGGGTCCACCCAGTCCCCCAGGGACTCCAGCTCAGAAAGTGCGCGAACCCGGGTGCAGCCCCCGCGCTTGTCCCTCTGCTCCCGTCTCAGCAGCCGGAGCGGCTTGCACAGCTGCGGTGGTGTCAGCGGGGGTGGTCTCTGCTCCCCGGGGAGGGTGGTGTCCACATTCGTGGACATTCGTGAAGGGAAACCCAGTCCCCCAGAGGGTGCGCACGGGACCCTGTGCCCTCCCAGAGCCGCCCGGGCGGAGGACCTGGCACGCATCTTTCCTCTGCTCTGTTGGCCCCTAAGACTAGATAACCGTCATGCCTGCCCCTCTGCCCCCAAAGAGGAAGCAGGAGAAGGACACTAAGAGAGAACGCTTCTGCTTCCCAGTCAGACTGGGGTTTAAACTCGCATTCGGCCCATCAGCAGCTGTGCCACCTCAGGGAAGTGTCTTAACCTCTCTGAGCCGCTATTGTCCTCATCTGCAAAGTGGGGCTGTTGAGGGGACCCACATCCCATGTTCCCAAGGGGGTTCGGTGAGGAAGTGGGGGCATGTCAGTGTCAGGTTCGGCCGGCGTGGCTTTTGTAGGAGCCCGAGCTGTCGGGAGAACGCCATTGCGGAGAGGAGCTTGCGGGGCCCGGGTGGAGAGGCGGCGCCCCAGCGACATGCAGGAGGGCGGTGTGGGGCTCGCCGGCGCGTGCTGGGCGGCCCCGGCCTCATGCGGCCTCTCCCCCCTCCCCCGCCCCAGAGGGCCTGCATCGACTTCGCCATCAGCGCCAAGCCGCTGACGCGCCACATGCCGCAGAACAAGCAGAGCTTCCAGTACCGCATGTGGCAGTTTGTGGTGTCGCCGCCGTTCGAGTACACCATCATGGCCATGATCGCCCTCAACACCATCGTGCTCATGATGAAGGTGACCCCGCCCCGCCCTGCCCCAGCCGCCCAGACGGGCCACACCGCCACCGCCGACCCATCGCGCCAGCTCTTCCCACCTCCCCGCTCGCCAGTCCCTTCCAGCGGCGCCTGCAGAGCACTTCCTCCAGGAAGCCCTCTCTGCCCCCCCAAACCCGGCCTCCCGCCGGTCACCTCCCAAGCCATGAGCCAGTCAGGCTCCCGACAGCCTCTGCCACCAGCCCGGGAGCTGCAACGGGCCGCCCGAGGTCGGGTCACGCCTATGTCCCTGGGTTGCGCCGAGGGCTGGCCAGAGGGAAGGAGGGACCTCCATCAATGCTGGAGGAACGAAGTGAGAGGGGGCGGGCATGGGTCCAGGAGCCCCCTCAGTGGGGGAAGGCAGAGCCGTCCACCCTGGTTTGGAGGCCAGAGGCCTGGGCTCCGGCCCAGCTCTGCCGTTCAGCTCAGCCTTTAATTGCGCCCGAGTGACCAGGGGCTCCTAGTTGAAGTGGGAATGACAATGGCGGCACCCCACCCCACACACAGGGGTGAGGACCGAGTGAGAAAGTTCACACAGAGACTTTGGCACGTTTCTCAAAGCTTCAAAAACACGCCATAAATTGAAGCTGCTCTTTTTTCTTTCTTTCTTTCTTTTTTTTTTTTGCTGAGGAAGGTCAGCTCCGAGCTAAGCTCTGTGTCCGTCTTCCTCTGTTTTATGTGCATCGCCACCACAGCCTGGCTGACGAGTGGTGCGGGTCCGAGCCCGGGATCTGAACCCGTGAACTGGGGCCACCAGAGCAGAGCGCACAAACTTAACCACTGCGCCACCAGGCCAGCCCCAGAAGCTGCTCATTTTTGAACTGGTGAAAAATAGTTCCTGTTTTTGCCTGGAAGCTGTTCTCCATAAGCAGATTCCTTCATCCTCCCACTGTTGTGATTATGAGCAGTTTCAGACGTACGGACGAGGGAGAGCACAGCATGGTGTCTATCAGACTGTGATGGGCTCACCCACCGTCTGGGTCCGGGTGCCACGGGTCAAGGTGGGCCTAGGAGTCCCTGCGATGCTGTTGCTGCGGGCCCCAGGCCGCCCTGAGCATCCGGGCTCTCAGGAATCCCTGTCTCCCTCCTTCAGTTACGCATCTGGAATATTCTGCTCTTTGTTTCATCTGTCTTTTTTCCTTATTTCTTTTTATTGAAGCAAAATTCACATAACATCAAATTAACCATTTTAAAGTGTATGATTCAGTGGCATTTAGTACATTTAGCACGTTTTGCAACCATCACCTCTATCTGGATGGAACATTCCAGAACATTCCACCACCCAAAAAGGAAGCCCTGTACGTGTTAAGCAGTCACTCCCCGTTCCCCCTCTCCGGCCCCTGGCAGCCGCTGATCTGCTTTCTGTCTCTGTGGATTTGCCTATTCTGGACGTTTCATCAGTTTTTTAAAAGTATTTTAAATGATAGAGACAGCGCTGTTCTGCCCTCAAATTCTTCGGTATGCATTTCTGAAAAGCAAGAATATTTTCCTACAAATTCTTAGGCTTGACAAGATTAGTGATGATTCTCTAAGACCCGTGTGGAATTGTCCCCAAAATGTGGTCTTTGGAGCCGAGGCATAAATGGCCGCACGGGGCCTCCAGTTTTTAAGTCCCCGTTCACCCCATTCCTTGTTCGTTTTGACGCCGTTGACTTTTCGGGGAAAGCAGACGAGCTGAGTGGCCTGGTTTCCTCGTGGGGGCTGTGGCTTCGCACTCCGTCTGCCGCATTCCCGTCACCTGGTGGTTCGGTGGAAGGGTTTAGACTCGAATCTGATCCCATAGTTTGGGCAAGAACTTTTCCTAAGGAGAGAGAACAGCGGTTCCTTCTGGGCGGGTTAGCGACGGGAAAGGGAAGGGGAACCGAGAAGCTTTCTGGGGTGCTGGGCACCTGCTCAGTCCCCCCCAGGGGGTGTACCCGTAAGGGTCAGAGGGAAGCGGCCGCAGAGGGCACTGGCGTCCCCCCACGGCCAGGCCCCCCGGGCTCTGGGACGCCGAGATGGGGCTGAGAACAGAGCTTTCCCGTGGGCGCGAGGAGCTGGCTGGGCCGGGCGGCTCCACAGGGTGTTGGCAGGGGAGCCGTGTGTCCGGGTCCAGCCGCGGGAAAGGACAGCCACAAAGCCGCTGCCGCCGCGGTGCCCCACCCGCTGACCCGCCACCCTCCCTCCTCCCTCCAGTTCTACGGGGCCTCGGTGGCGTACGAGAACGCCCTGAGAGTGTTCAACATTGTCTTCACCTCGCTCTTCTCCCTCGAGTGCCTGCTGAAGGTCATGGCTTTTGGCATTCTGGTAAGTAAGGCCCCGCGACCCCCAGCCCCCATGCCGCCTGTCACTGCGTGCCGGGCGTGCCTGTGTTCAGCCCTTCCTCGGGATGGGCCAGCGGGTGGGAGTCACCGTCAACGGCATTTAGAGGTGAGGACACTGAGATCCTGCAGGCCGAGCCCAGGCATTTGGCTGCTTAGCTGCCGTCCACCAGGGCGGGCGCTTCCCAGCAGAGCCCGGCACAGACGTGCACACAGACGGCCCCAACGAGATCTCCCCTGCTCTCACCGCGCCCCGTGCTTCGGAGTTGTCTGTCCTGCTCAGCTCCATTTCCTTGTCTTTAAAATGCAGTTCGTGACCCACTGACTTGATTTCATCTCCCGCTAATGCAAGTGGTCTTAACCTGAGGCCCAGTGACCCCCCCCCCAAAGGGACCTGCGGAGGGGGTGCGGGTGGGGCTGTGTGAAATTAGATGTGAAAAGATTACATCTTTATTTTGCACCAGCCACTAGCTGGACTTCAGCATTTCCTTCCATCTGGAAGGCAATCAACAAACCCTGCAGTATTACCAATAGGCTCTGGGTCACTGATAAAACTCAGCTTTTTTCATAGCGCCTTGTGGAGGTCATGGGCACCTCACGGTTTAGTTTGCATTCATCGTTGCTTCAGAATGGTCACCATTCACGGCAGTCACCAGCATTAAGGGTTTGATCCCCGCATTTCAGTGTAGCCAGTCTCCCTGCAATCCGGGTGTTTTATTTTTGGGATTCACAAAGCCCCCTCTGAGAAGGCCCCCTGATGGCCACAGAGGTTGATGGCACAGAAAAGGGGGAAGAGGACCTGAGCTAAGGGGGCGATCTCCGAGGGTCCCCACGAGCGGCCGAGCTGAGGCTCGAAACAGGATGTCCTCCCTGGGGACCCCCGAGTGGCCGGCCTCCCTAAGGACAGTGACCCCCAGCCCTCAACTCAGTCGCCTCTGGGCTCTGTCACCGCACCAGCCCTTCTGCCTCACCAGGAGGGCCCAGCCTCACCTCTCCCGCCGAAGAGCTCTTGAAACCCTGAATGCGAGCGTCGTGTGTCCCCAGACAGGATGAAGCCCGGCGCACAGTGCAGGCTCCATAGATGCTGGAAGGGTCAGGCTAGCCCATCCCCTGCATTCTCCTCCCAGCGGCGGCTGCAGCCCTGGCCCCCACCAGAAGCACTTGGGAGGGAGATTTCTTAAAACTAAACGATGCCCCGGACGTGCCCCCAGAGGTTCTGGGCCGCTTGGTCGAGCAGGGGCCCCCCAAATCGGCATTTTTCACGAGGACACTCAGAGGGCCCTGGGATGCAGCCTGGGCTGTCGGGCCCTGCGCTGAGCCCCCGTCGGGCGGGGAGGCACCTGCAGCCTGGGCCGCGGCACCAACGCAGCATCCAGTCCTCGGGCCGTGTGACCCAGAACAGGCCACGGGGCATGTGTGGGGAGACCCCGGGGGCTGGCGCGCCCGTATCTGAGCGCACACCCTGCCCCAGCCCCGTCCTAGCTGGTGGCCTCCAGCAAGGCCCCTGGCCTCTCGTTCCTGCATCCACATCTACACAGGGGACCCGTGCGCCCCCCAGGCTGAGGGCCCCACCTGGCGCAGCTGAGTCATGGTGATTTTCTGGTGGTGAAGTGACTCTCCTCCCAGGGGCTAGGGCCCCACCTCCCCAAAGCCTGGCTGTCCCCCGGGGGCCTGCGCAGACCCTCCCTCCTCAGTTTCAGGTGAAGCCCCAGCTTCCCCACATGGAATTTACGTGACAGAGAGGAACCTTCCAGTCCAGGGGCTTGAGGCCTGCAGCCAGCACCTAGGAAGTTGTCTTCATTTGGGCTCCCCCAGAAGCAGAGCCTGAGACAAGGATTGAGTGCGAGGAATTTATGTGTGGGGCGATTCTAGGAGTGAGGTGGGGTGGAAGGCAGCCAGTCCAGGCGCATTAGGAGTCGATTCCCACTGTGGGGGGCAGGTCCACTGGGGACCCCGGGACCAGCAGAGCACAGACCCCACAGTCCTCGTGCCCGTGGGGAGGGAGCTGGGGCGTTTGTCCTCCACTGCCCGTCGGCATCGTCAAGCTTGCTCCCAGCAGCACAGTTAATTCCCCAGCAGATACCAGCCAGAGAAGGTCCCGGCAGAGTAACGAGGGTGCCCAGTTGAACCATGAGGGGAGGTGGGCTGGGCCGCAGCAGCGCCCGCCCAAAAACCAAGAACGCAGGGGAGCCTGAACCCTCCCAGGCAGCCGTGAAGCAGCACCCTTCCGTTGAGCACCTGCTGTATACCAGCCTTCGCCATCCTGGTGTCGGCACCCCCGTCTCCCAGGGAGGCCCTGCGGCCCCTGCAAGGACACGTGCCTCGTACCCTCTGAGAGAGTTCAGCCTGGGCAGTGCGGCTGCAGAGCCGGGTCCCGTCTGGGCGGTGGGGCGCTGTGTGCGGCTCGAGCAGGTGGACTGCCCCGAGTTTGAACAGCCCCGCCGCTGGCCCCATGCATGCGGCAGTGCCCGTGAGGACGGAGCTGGTCACGCTGTTCCATGAGCAGGGCCGTGCCGACACCCGGCAGGGAGCCCTTTCCTCTTGGTTACTCAGGACCCGGGCACACGGAGCCGCCACCACCTAGAGCTTGCTGGTGGCTGCGGTGAGGAGAGTTCTGACGGGTCCCCCGGGGGCCAGCGAGAGACTCGCACTGCCTCTGCTCACAACCCGTTGGCCAAACCCAGACCCACGGCCCGTCTAACCACAAGGGGGCCCAGACGCGCGGCCTGGCGTGTGCCCAGAAAGCCTCTGTGCCTGTTACTGTCCCTCTTCTCCAGATTAGGAAATGGAGGCACAGAGAGGTTAAGTCACTGGTCCACAGCCACACAGCTGGATGTGAGCCCAGAGGCCGCTCTCTTAGCGAGTGTGCTGTCCCCAGTCCTGATTCAGCAGGGGCCTGAGCATAGACTCTGGACTCACTGAGGCCTGGCTTCAAATGCCCATTCTTGGCCTCCAGGCCGCTTGCCTCAAGCAGGTGTAAAATGGGTGATACCCTCTCTCCGGTGGTCTTTGTGGGGACCCAGTCACATCATTTATGAAGCCTGTGGGGCCTCAGGGAGCCCTCAGAAGGGCTGGAGAGACGGGCAGCCTGCCCCCCCCCCCAGCAGAGCTGAAGTGGAACCCAGAGGCCCCCCAGGCCGGGCGAGCTGGGGAAGGCCTGGGCTCCGGGGGCCCAGGCACGGACGGCAGCGCTGTGCTGAGTGAGTGGCTGCCATGGTCCCGGGTGTGCAGGCTGACCGGCAGCTGTGCCCGGCTCATGCCCTGGGGCCGGCGTGGGGGCCAGCACGGAGCCCTGCGTTGGCATCTGTCTTGTGCATCTCCATTCTAGAATTACTTCCGTGATGCCTGGAACATCTTCGATTTTGTGACTGTTCTGGGCAGCATCACCGACATCCTCGTGACGGAGTTTGGGGTAAGTCTCCCACCAGCTTCTCTCTGGCGGCTCCGGTAGGGGGCGGGGGGTGGGAGACGGTCATCCGGAAGCGATCGGTCCCGACAGCCACAGCTGGCTCAGGCAAGCGCCTGACTGTGACCAGAGAGGAAGAACTGGGGCCCCCAGGGGCAAGGGTGGGCCCTCGGGAGGGTGGGGGCTCAGGAAACGGGGTGCCCGAAGCCACAGCCGCGGGGCCGTGCTGGCTGCAGCGTGAACTCCCCTGCATCTTGGCTGTTGACTTAAGAGTCAGTAGTGTGGACGGTGCACTGAGGGAATCGAGGCACTTAAAGGACCCCAGGGCTGAGCCCCACCCCCAAATCCCACAGTACTGGGGGCCCAGACAGAGGGAACCAGCTTCTGGTTCAGGGTCCGGAGGGAGCTGTGGCCCTCAGACCAACAGGAGGACGCCTTTCCCAGGGCCTTAGGAGGGTCCCCAGGATGTCCACCTTCCCCTGAGACCACAGGGTTCCCCACACAGGGGTCTCTGGACCGCTCTGCTGTGGCACCACAGACCACGGCGTCCTTCCCCCGTGTGTGCCAGACTCAGGGGCCCCCGAGCTCCTGTCCCTGACCCCCGCCTTGGCCGTTGGCCAGTGAGCCCGGGCTTGAGGGCCCTGGGGAGACCGGGGTGGGGTGTGGCGGGTAGGGGATCCTCACAGGGAGGGCAAAGGGAAGAGTGTGGAGCCAGGGGCCGGCTGCTGTCAACCCCATCAGGACGACAGGGAAAATCAGAATGGCTGGCCACATGCACTGGCTGCCTGCAGCCTCTGTGCCAAGCACTTCGCGGATCAGCTCCCGCTCAGGCCGGGGGCTCAGCACATGAAAGGCTCCCTCTAAGGGTCCGCTGGGGGCCTGGAAGGCAGAGGCCCCCACAGAGGGGCCACGGGGCTACGACCCACCCGGGTGCTGAAGCGAGGGGGGCGCCTGAGCTGGAACGGGGACCGGCTGGGCAGGGGCTGTGGAGGTGGAGGGACGGAGCCCCTGCCTGAGAGGACAGGACGGCCAGCCAGGCGGAGGGTGGGGGGCACCCGCAGCCTTCTCTCCTCCGCCCGCTCTCCTGCCAGCGCCTCCCGCTGGCCAAGCCCAGCCAGAAGGGAGCCGGGGCGATGCTCGGAACAGGCAGTGGGGCAGAGAACAGAGCGGGCTGGGTGGAGCGGGGCCTGAGGAGGGGCGTTGCCCCACTTCACCGCTGAGGAACTGATGCTCCAGGAGAGTGAGGAGGCTGCCTGAGGTCACGCAGCCAGACCTGGTGACTCCTGGGGGCACATCCCCATCTGAGCTGCCAGAAGAAGGGGATCAGTTGTTCCATCCCAGAAGGCGGGTGGGACTGGAGAGCTCCCCGGAGGAGGAGGCCATTCTCTGATGCATCCCCCAGCACCCCACCCAAGTGGTGTCCTGGCCACACCGCTTTGCTTCGGCTCCAGTGAGCCAGAAGCTCCCGCTTACCTCCCCTGACACCCTGCCAGCTTCCTCGAGAGCGGTCATGCCCTCCTGGGGCTGGCCCCAGCGGAGGGCCAGAGCCTGCACCTCGTCTTCTGGCCTAAGTTTCTAAGAGGCCTGGAGCTCCAGCTGGCAGTCAAAATATCTTGCCATCAGCTGAGCACAAGGCAGCCTTGAACCAGTGTCCGTCTGGGTTGAGAGATGGGAAAGGCTGGCCCACCACCCCAGTGCGGCAGGTGGAGGAAGTTGGTTGAAACCTCCGTGGCCAGTAAGAGACCCAGAGGGCTGGACCCCAAAAGCCTGTTCTCGGGGGCTGCAAGACAGAGGGCAGGAGGATGGGCCTGGGGTCCAATTCAGGGGCATCAGGACCATTGCAGTAGTCAAACAGCTCTCCCTACCAGCTGCGCTGCCTTTTCTCGTCCTGTGTGTGGGGATAACCTTCATAACCAGCCACATCAGATCCTTGCAAGCCTCGCATTCATTTGTGCATTCAATAAGCACGCATTGAGCGCCTGCTGTGTGCCAGCCGTTGTTGTTGGTACTGGAGACAGTGGACAAAGCAAAACAGACAAGAATGTCTGTCCCCGTTCTTGGGGGGAGATGGCAGCTTTTCACAAGTCAGAGCAATCAACGTCAAGTGCTTGGCACAGAACCTGCCAAGAATCAGATAGTTCACAGATGGTGGTTATTATTATTTCTATTGATATTATTACTGTCAATGTCCTTGGGGTTGCAGTTCGCTAGCCAGCCCCTGGCCCTGGATTATAATCCTTTGGAGGGAAAGAGAGAGGGTGGGTGTTTGGACCCTTTTAGGATGATAAACTCCCAATGTGGAGTCGGGGGCGGCTGGCCCCACAGCTGCCCCTCTGCCTCCCAGGTAAGCCCGCGAGGTCCGAGGCCGGAGCTCAGCCAGGCTGGGGCGGGGCGTGGGGGTCGGGGGAGCCAGACCCTGAGGAGGGCGAGTCCCAGGGTGGGGGGAGAGGGCGTGGGGCCCGTGGGCCTCAGCTGCCACCCCGCGTGGCCGGGCGGCGTGGGTTTGCCTGCACGGGCGTGCGACGGATAATGACTGTGTCTCTCGTCTTGTCTCTTTCCATGCCTGCTCTTTACACTGTACATTGGCGCAACGCCGTCTGAAACCTCATCCAATCAAAATGCACTATGACGTCATTTGTTCATCCATGACGCGGTCTGTGTGCTCATACACCAATGACCATCTCCCAACCCACGCCACCACCCCACTCCCCGCCCGGGAACCGAAACCCATTGGTGTTTTGGCACTGGTTACAAATCAACCTAAAAACCGCTGACCACGCCTTCCCACGCCCCCGCCCGCCCGCCCCCCTCCATCTTCAACATCCACATCTAGAATCCGGTTGGTCTTACTTCTTTCTGAAGTCTCAATGCCTTACATTAACTGTGGACGCATCTTCTCGACCAGCATGCACCTCGAGCCCTGGGCTTCTGACTGGGGTTGCCTGAGCCCCTCGCCCCCTGCCCCGCTCCCTGCCCGTCTGTCGTCTCTCCACCCCCGGCTCCCCCTCCCCGCTCCTCCCGTCTCTCTGATGGTCTTTACTGGGTTCTGAAGCAGGGTCTTCTGTTTGGGTCGGTTTGCGTCTTTTGCAGAGAAAGGGATGGGTTTGTCCCGTGCAGCATCCCAGCAGGATTCACGGCCGTGGCCGGGTCTCTGCCCCGTCACCCACACACCCCACACTCAGAGCCCTCAGCCACCCTCTCGTCACTCTGGGGGTCCCTCCTCCGTGGAGCCCGGGCCCCTCACCCCATCCCCAGCCTGCAGGCTCTTTGAGCCGGGCCACTCGAGCCCGCTGGAGGAGGTCTGAGTGCCCGGCAGCGTGTGGGCAGAGACCCTCAGGCTGGGGTCTGGCTGCTCCCAGGCGGGCCAGGGGCCAGGGCACCCCCCTGGAGCCCAGATGTGCACACGCATATGTACCCCCTCACACACGGTTGCTGCACACGCATGCCCTCTCCTTTCTTGCTCATCTCTGATTCTCTCTTTCTCTCTTTCCTCCCCCTACGCGCACACAGACTACCCCCCCATGTCCATCCACGCCACACGCCATACCCTGCCCCCCACAGCACACGCGTTCTCCATCCCTCCCTCTCCTCACTTGTTCGGCTCCCTGCACACTTGCACACTCACGCTCTGTGAAGCCCCACCGGCCTCTGCCCCTCCCCCACCCACACCCGAGCCCCTTTGAAGGACCCCCGGTGGTGTCTGCACCGGATCCTCCCCTGCTGGTGGTACACATGCAGTCATCCAGACATTGAGTGATTCCCCTTCAGTGCCACAGATGTAGGGGCGGGCAGAAGCAAACACCATCACTGCCTCCCCCTTGCCTACACTTGGGCAGCAGAGGCAGGCATTGGCCAAGTAACCCATCAGACTCACTTGAATTTGCAGCTGTACTGGGAGCTGAAGGCTGAGCAGCGTTAACAAGGCAGAGAGGGGAGAAAAGGGCATTTGAGGCCCAGGATGGCATGTGCAAAGGCCCTGTGACAGGAGGGAGGAGAGGCTGGGGTGTGAAAGTGAGGGGTGTGGCTGGAGCAAAGAGAGCAAGGCAGACTGACCCAGAGAAAGTGAGGGGGCAGAAGGGGACAGGCCCCTGGAGCCTTGCTGGAAGCCTGGGAGGCTCTGGAGCAGGGGAGGAGCAATCAGAAGCGATTAGACGAGATCACTAGGGATGCAGAACAGGGAGTGGCTACACAGGGGGCTGGACTGGAGGTGGACACGAGGAATCCAGCAGGCGATGGCAGCAGAGGAGACAGAGAGCAGGGGCCTGTCCAGGATCTGGGCGTGGCTCGGGGCTGGGCTGCCTCAGAGGGATGCCTGCAGGTACTTGAGTCTGGTTTGAACCTGGAGCTAGTGGTAAAGGAATGCCAGGAGAGGGCCCAGCGGGGGTAAGAGCATAGGCGTGGGCACGGTGGGCTGGCAGTGCCTTCGAGAAGACCCGGGAGGAAGTTGGTAGGTGGTGGTCGTGGGGTCTGGAGCCCAGAGGCCAGGCCTGGGCTGGACGCGGGGTCTGCAAGTGGCAGGGTTTCTCTGGAGCCCTCGAGCACGTGGCTGCTCTGCCCTTCTGCGCGTGGCCAGCCTCCCAGGGCTGCGTCTGGGCCTGGCACCCTGGGCCTGGGAAGCAGAGGGCAAGGCTGGAGGAAGAGACAGCTTCCAGGCTGCGGCTGCAAAGACGGATGCTAGGAAGGGGAAGTCACGAGGCTCCCAGAGCACGCGGAGGGCAGACCCAGGAGGAGGTGGAGCTGGATGCGGGCAGACTGGCTCCCCGCAGCCCCGTCACCCCGACCTTCATCCCCCCCCCCGCCTCCCCCGTGTGTCTCCTTCCTCCCTTGGCTCCAAGAAAGGCAGCATGCTGTCTGCACGCACGTCCCGCCAGAGCCCCTCGCTTCCCCTGCATGTGGCAGGCTCCCCCGCTGCACCCCAGCTGGAAGCTGCCCCCCGGCCGCCCCCTCTGCATGCTGGGCCGAGTCCACATGTTATGACCTGCCCCGTGAAGGGATGGCTTGTACTCTGGGGATGGACGGGAGGGGGCTGGGGACACCTGGGCCATTGGTCTCGTCCCCAGGTGGAGTCAGGTGGCCAGGCAGGGCTGGGAGTCAGGTCAGTGGGGCGTGGAGGGTGACTCTCCCTTAGCCGAGCTGGGTTTGGGAACTTATTCGAGGCACTAGCGACATTGTCACAGTGGTTGGGCCCAACGTGGTCAGGGTAGGCCCACCGCTCCCTCTCCCATCCTGGAGGTCTAAGGGCCCACTGATGTGTCCCAGAGGACATCCTGGGCTTTGCCAGCAAACTGGAGGCCTCTTGCCAGCCCCAGAAATTCCTTGACACCCCATCCCTGCCTCTCAGCTCCCAGGCCGCCGTTGGGAACACCCAATAAGATGCCCATATAATCCATTGTCTCAACTTCTGAGGCCAGAAGGGGTGCTGTGACCGCTGGGCAACCCGTGTGGTCACCCCTGTGCCATGTGGTGGGGAAGGGCTGGGCCATTTAAGTCTTGCCCCATGGCCCACGTCTAGGGCTCCCCAGACCCCGGGGAACAGCGTCCAGTTAGGCCCCTCTGCCTCCAGTCTGCCAGGTGACTGACCAGTGGAGGTTTCCTTGTCTGCCCAAGGCAGGGGTCTCAAACTCAGATGCCTCTGGGGACCAGGCGGATGCCACGGGCCAGGAGAGAGGGGCTATTTCTAGAATGTGGGGGCCTCGGTAAACTGGAGGACATGGCCTGCTTCAAGGGGGGTGGCCACAGCCGGGCCCCGGCCACCTGCTGCCAGGCCAGAAGCAGGGCCGGCGCTGCCAGAAAGCCAGATCTTGGGGCAAAATCTGATTTTTAAACACTGGCAACTACTTTTAATTTAAAAAAAAGAAAAAAAAACTACTCAGGCCCAATAGCTTTGTGAGGCAGACGTGGTCCATTCGTGACTTCTGGCTGCCTGTGCCCAGCAGCACCCCTGGAGGCCCAGCTGGCAGCCCCGGGAAGGCCCAGGGTGGGCAGCGGCACCACCGTCCCTGGCCAGCCACCCACACCCCCCGGGCTCCCTGGCTTGGCTGGGAGGAGACAGAGGCAGTCACTAGACAAGGGGTCTTCGAGCAGAGGCAGGGGCCACCCAGGGAGGTCCTGGGGGCAGGGACGGCCCCAGCTCCCCGCCCCCAGCACCAGCCCCTCGGGGCTCGGCCGAGGCTGAGCTCGCGCACCCACGGGCACTGCGTACTTCCTGCTTCCCGCAGGCCGGTCCCGAGCTACTACTACACCCAGCCCCAGAAGCTGAGAAGCCATCCCTGAGAGGGGGGAAAAGGGCCCCAAATGCATCTTCTCCGACTCAGCGGGCAGCGAGGACTCGCCCTGCGGCAGGACAGCCCCAGCTCCCTCCCGTCCTCCCCATGCCCGCTCGCCAAGGGGGTAAGAAACCATGTTCTTCGCTGCTCCAATTGGCTCGAGCTGCTGCTCCTCTTGGCCGTGGGGCGAGGTCAGGGCGGGCAGGAGCGGGTGGGCAGCTCGGCAGGGCAGGGCAGGGCGCCCGGTGAGTCCCATGGCAGATGCATTTCTGGCCCGGAGCGTAACATGCCCTCGGACCCGCACGTGTCCACCAGGCCTGAGCGTGCTGGCTCCCCCACCCCGCCCTGGTGTTTGTGCATCGTACACGTGTGATGGACCGGCAACTTGACCCGCTTGTGTCTTATCGTCTCAGTGCATTTGGTTGTTGGGAGAAACAAAAACCATCTCGATTTTTTTCTGATTGGATGATTCGGATGTATTTTCTTTTCCTCGTTTTTTGTTATTTCTTCTCGGCCCCACCCCCCACCCCCACCCCGAACCGTCCCTTTCTTTTCCTTTTTCTTTTCTTTTCCCCGTTGCCGGTGGGGCTGGCGGGGAGGGCTTCTGCTTTTGAGTTGATGCCTTTTCCTCCCTCCCCCACCTCCCCGATTTCGTTCCTTTTTCCAGTTTTGTCCTCGGCACCATTGCATTAATAGTGCTTCTCTCCTCCCCTCCTTATTTGGGGTCTGGCTTGCTTTTTCCTGTTGGTTGGCTTCATGTAGGGGCCTCTGTGAGTGGTGACGGCTCTGAGCCCCTGGGGGGTGGGGGTGGATGGTCACCCCTCTGTCTCCGTCTCCCCAGAACAACTTCATCAACCTGAGCTTCCTCCGCCTGTTCCGTGCTGCCCGGCTCATCAAACTCCTCCGGCAGGGCTACACCATCCGCATCCTTCTCTGGACCTTCGTGCAGTCCTTCAAGGTGAGCCCCGCGCCTGCCGACAGCCCAGGGCTCAGGGGAAGAGCAGACCCGCCCCACCTGCTCCAGCTGGGTCTAGCTGTCAGGTGGAAATGCCTCTGTGATGCACCTGCTGGGGCTGCCGCCTGCAGGGCTCTTGTCTAACTTCCCATCCCTGCGCGTCTGAGAGCCCCGAGGGGAACGCCCCACTCCTTGCCGCTGTGGCCTCATCCCGGAGCCGCCAGGGTGCGCCGGCCGAGGGGCAGTCCCGGCGCAGGGGGGCGGCCACGTGGGCCCCCCTCCCCTGCTCCTTCACTGCCTTCCGTCCGCCAGGCGCTGCCATACGTCTGTCTGCTGATCGCTATGCTCTTCTTCATCTACGCCATCATCGGGATGCAGGTGCGTGCCACCTCCCGCGCACTCCTGGAGCCTCCAGGACGGCCGCGCCCTCAGGCGGGTGGTCAGCGCAGCCCAGAGGGGCAGCCACGCCGTGGGGGCTGAGTGGGTCGCCGGGGCCGCTGCGCACGGTCATCCGCCTCCACCTCCCCAGGTGTTCGGCAACATCGGCATCGACGTGGAGGACGAGGACAGTGATGAGGATGACTTCCAAATCACCGAGCACAACAACTTCCGGACCTTCTTCCAGGCCCTCATGCTGCTCTTCCGGTGAGCGGGTCGCAGCTCCGTCCTTCTGATCTGGCAGGGCGTGTCCTCCTCTTCCCGTGGGGGCGTGTGCTCTCCTCCTTTGGGGGCGTGTCCTCTCATTGTTCCCATGGGGGCGTGTCCTCCCCTTCCTGTGGGGGCGTGTCCTCTCATTGTTCCCATGGGGGCGTGTCCTCCTCTTCCCGTGGGGGCGTGTCCTCTCCTTCCTGTGGGGGCGTGTCCTCCTCTTCCCGTGGGGGCGTGTTCTCTCCTTTGGGGGCGTGTTCTCTTCCCATGGGGGCGTGTCCTCTCATTCTTCCCGTGGGAGCGTGTCCTCTCCTTCTCGTGGGGGCGTGTCCTCCTCTTCCCGTGGGGGCGTGTCCTTTCTGCTTCTTCCCGTGGGGGCCTGTCCTGTTCCTTCCTTTTCCTTTCCATGGGGGCGTGTCCTTTTCTCCTTTTCCCATGGCTCTGTTCAGGTAAGGGGTGGGGCAGGGCAGGAGCTGAGGCCTGGGACGCAAGCCTGGAAAGCATTTGCAGGCGTTATCTCACTGAACCCTCCTGACTCTCCTGTGAGGTGGGGCTTCTTGGCAGTCCCCCAGACAGATGAAGAAACTGTAGACTGTGGACTCTGGGACTTGATTCTTAATCCTGGCTGCAGGTTGCGGTGCCTTCACTCATGCCCTGGATGTTTACTGAGCACCTACTGTGTGCCAGGCTCTGCTTTAGGTACCAGGGACAAAGTAGAAAGACACATTGTCTGCTTTCTGGAAGCTGTCAACTTCAAAAGCACATTTGTCAGTTCTTTTACTCTCAAAGTGAGTTTTTTCAGGAATAGCCCAAGCAATTGCAATTTGGGTTGTGCAGGCAATGCGGAACAGTAGGCAAATGCAGAAAACAAAGGTCAGGAGCTGCCTTTATACAGAAAACGGGGATTGGAAGGGGCTATTCTAAAGGAAAGTCCACTGGGGGAGAGTAACAGGTCAGGGCAGCAAGGGCCCCTCATTGGCCAGCCTGCCACGTTTCTCATTGGCTGGGCTGCAGCGCTTCTCATTGGCTGAGCTGCAGCGTTTCTCATTGGCTGGGCTGCCGCGTTTCTCATTGGCGGGACTTTGGCCTTTCTCATTGGCCGGGCTGCGGTGTTTCTCATTGGCTGAGCTGCAGCATTTCTCATTGGCCAGCCTGCCACGTTTCTCACTGGCTGAGCTGCAGCCTTTCTCATTGGCTGGGCTGCTGCGTTTCTCATTGGCCGGACTGCAGCCTTTCTCACTGGCTGGGCTCTTGCCGGTGCAGAGAGAAATCTTCCTTGGCAGTGAAGTAGCTCTACTTGGTGGGCAAGACGCAAGCACCCACTCTTCCTGGCGGGTGTGGTTGAGGAGGTGCAGTGGGGCTGAGGGCTCCCCTCCAGGCCTTCCCCACTCCAGTTTAGTTAAGGGTCCTTCTATTAATTCCCACAAAGCTCATATTCCCGTGGGGGAGAGAGACAGTCAGTAAGCTAGTTATAGAGAATACTAGAAGGCAATGAAGCTCCAGGTTAAGAAGGAAATGGAGGCACAAAAGGACAAATATGATTCCACTTACGTGAGGTACCTGGAGTGGGTAAATTTATTGAGGAAAAAAGTGGAGGGGCCAGCCCTGTGGCCAAGTGGTTGGGTTCACACACTTCGCTGCGGCAGCCCAGGGTTTCGCTGGTTTGGATCCTGGGTGTGGACATGGCCCCGCTCATCAGGCCATGCTGAGGTGGCGTCCCACATGCCACAACTGGAAGTACCTACAACTAAAATATACAACTATGTACCAGGGGGCTTTGGGGAGGAAAAGAAAAATAAAATCTTTTAATAGAAAAAGTGGAATAGAGATTGCCAGGGGCTGGGTGAGTAGAGAATGGGGAAGTATTGTTTAATGGGTACAAGTTGTCAGTTTGGGATAGATGAAAAGGTTCCAGAGGTGGATAGTGGTGATGGGCACACAGCGGTGTAAATGTACTTAATGCCGCTGAATTATACACTTTAAAATGGTTAAAATTACACACTTTATGTTATGTAAATTTTGGAATGATAATTTTTTTAAAATTTAGCAACAACAACTAAAAGAATGGAGGGCTGGTAGGTCACACATCCCGGGAGGGGGGTGACATTCGAGAGAAATAGGTGAGGGAGGGAGCCATGTGGATATCTCAGGAAGGGCAGTCCAGCAGTAGGTGCAGCAAGTGCAAAGGCCCTGAGGCAGGTGTGTGGCTGGCATGTTTGAGGACAGTGAGGAACCCAGTGTGTGTGGAGCAGAGTAAACCACAGAGAAAATAGTAAGAGATAACAATCACCTGGTGGGAGGGGAGCTTTTAGAACATACCTGCATCCCGAGGCCCCACCACAGACCAGTTGAATCCAGGTCTGTGGGAGTGGAGTGTTGGCATCAGCATTTTGTAAAAGCCCCTTCCAGGCTTCATGCACAGCCAAGGATGAGAATCGCCTCTCTGAGCTTCCAGAGAAAAGAAGTGGCTTACCTGGGACTCGAACCCATGCCAGGCCAGCTGCAGAGCCCAAGCACTCTACCTCTATGGGGGGCGTTGGTGCCCAGAGCTGGGTGCCCAGGTCCCTGACGCCCCCTCTGTCCTCAGGAGTGCCACCGGGGAGGCTTGGCACAACATCATGCTTTCCTGCCTCAGTGGGAAGCCGTGTGATAAGAACTCTGGCATCCTGACTCCTGAGTGTGGCAATGAATTTGCCTATTTTTACTTCGTTTCCTTCATCTTCCTCTGCTCGTTTCTGGTGAGTCCGTGGATGTGGGGGGGTGCTCCCTAGACCCAGCTCTCTCTCAGGAGCCTGGGTTTCTGAGAACGTGGCTGTGTTGCCTGCTGCTCCCTGCGGGCTTCTCTGAGCCGGCTGGGAGTTAGCTCAGCTGGGGTTCCTCCCCTCGGCACTGCTCACGTTTGGAGCTGGACAGTTCTCTGTGGGGCGGCCGGCGCACTGTATGGTGTTGAGCAGAAGCCCTGGCCTCCAGCCCCCAGTTGCCACTAGCGTCCCCATCCCCAGGTGTGCTGACCAAACATGTCACCAGACACTGCCAGTGTCCCCTGGGGGAGAGACGGGATCTCCACCTTTGAGACCCGCTGGGTTATACCAAGAGAAGGACCCTCCGGACTGACAGCTGGCCCGACAGCCCATCTGGTTACAGAGGCTGCTCCTTATGGCCTCGCTCTCCCTGGGCCGTGGTGCAGGCAGGGCAGCAACTATCCAGGTGCTTCCCGCAGAGGGTGCTTGATGCCAGGATTGGCCATGCAGCGTTGAAAGAATAGACAGACACCACTGAGGACCCGGGGATTGCCGGCCACAGGAAGGGCTGGGCTGGGGGAGTCAAAGGAAGAGAGGGCGTTACTGACCCAGCCGGCTGCCCCTGGCCCTCCCAAGGGGCGGCTGCCCCAGACACTTGCAGACAGTACCAGTTTCCCATGGTTGCTGTAACAAAGTGCCACACGCTTAGTGGCTTAAAGCAAGAGAAACTCATCCTCCCACCATTCTGGAGGCTAAAGCCGGTCCCCGGGTCGCAGGACCGTGCTCCCTCCAGAGCCTCGAGGGGAGGGTCCTTCCTGCCTCTCCCAGCTGCTGGCGGCCCCAGGCATTCCTTGGCTTGTGGTCCCGTCACTCCAACGTCTGCCTCCGTCGTCACGTGGTCTTCTCCCTGTGTGTCTGTGTCAATTTCCCTCTCATGAAGACAGCAGGCGTATTGATTTAGGGCTTACCCTAATCCATCAGGACCTCATCTTAACTTGATGCATCCACAAAGACCCTTTTCCAAATAAGGCCACATTCACAGGTCCCTGGGGTTAGGATTTGAAGGTGTCTTTTGGGAAGACACAAGTCAGCCCACCACACAGACCCACCCCAGAAGCGGAGGGTGTCCCTTCTCCTGTCCTCTCCAGTCGGGCCTCCTGGCCCAGCTCCCCTGACGGGATGTGAGAAGCCAGCTGAGGGACTGTGGGAGATGTGGTGTGCAGACCCCAGTGTCCATCGGTGCAAGCCCAGCAGCCCCACTGCCTTCAGAGCAGGGGCCACACCCCTCGGCCCACAGACCCCCAGTCCAGCGTCCGCAGCCACTGGCCCAGAGGACCCATTGCCCACTTCTAAGTTCCCAGAAGGGAGATACATGGGCCAGCCCAGACCCTGGACAAATGGCCACCCTGTCTAAATGGCACCCTGGGTGCACGTGGGGACGGGATCTTATAATGCAGCCACGTGGGAAGAGCAGGTACCCTGGAAGATGCCTGCACCCCTCGCCCGTCAGCCCCGAGGGCAGGGCTGTCTGCCTCCTTCACCGCTGTGTCCCCAACCCCTAAGACAGTGCCCAGCAGGTGCTCAGTCAATGTCACGAAGATGAGTTAAAAATAGTCACTAAAGTTGGGGACACCTAGGATGACAGGTTACTTATTAGGCACCTGCCATGCTTACATCTGAACATTCTTAATGCCTGCTGTGTGCCGGGTTTATGCTAGGCACTGGCGGCGTGAGAAGAGAACACGGTTCTCTCGGTTCGCAGGGGCAATGGGCAGACAAGTGGGCAGGTCACGGCCATGTGGCCTGGCAGATCCCAAGGTGGGGACACGCAGACGGAAGGAAGGGCTGTTTCACACAGTGGCCCACGGGGCTGCGAGCAGAGACTGGACCACGTCGCAGTCGAATGGGTTGCGAGTAATGGAAAGTCCACTGAGACTGACCCAGGCGGCGCATGCAGCCGAAAGGCACAGGCGAGGCTGGGGCCAGGCGGGAGGACCCCGGCGTCCTTGCTCTCCTCCGCACGCCCCGTTCTCAGACCCCCCTCCTCGCAGAGGCAGGACGGCTCCGCTCCTGGGCACCAGCAGGAAATCCAGCGGGCTCAGTTGGCCTCCTTGGGTCACGTACCTGGGGTAAATGACCGCGGGAGCCGCAGAGTGGGGGCCACACCTCGCTACAACGTCTTGTGTGCAGAGGAAGAGGTTCTCCAGGATCTGTTGCCCAAAGAGGGGAAAATCAGGTGTTCCCTGGAGGAGCAGCATTGGCGCAGGCCTGGGGGTGGGACCGCGCAAGATCCCCGCGGCCAAGGGCCGTGAGAACATGGGGCAAGGGGCTGCCACAGGCAGCCGAGGGCAGGAAAAGTCCCCCGTCCCTCCCTCCGTCCACCCGGGAAACATTTGCGGGGTGCTTGCTTTGTGCTGGGCCGCGAACGTGACAGTGGTCCTGCCCACAGGGAGCACTCGCTTGCCCTCGTCATGGACCAGGTGTGGGAGGATTTGGGTCACGGTGGTCCCCCCGGTGTTGGCCCCCATTTCACACAGCCTCTCCTCTCTCTGTCTCTGTCCATCTCTCTGGCTCTTGGTCTCTGCATCTCTCTCTGTCTCCATCTTGTCTCTGTCTCTCCCCCATCTCCGTTTCTCCATCTGTCTCTGCACTC
Source organism: Equus asinus (assembly GCF_041296235.1). NCBI lineage: Eukaryota > Metazoa > Chordata > Mammalia > Perissodactyla > Equidae > Equus > Equus asinus. Next base: position 26,631,670 of record NC_091809.1, on the reverse strand, counting down.
CTTGCGTGAGCGTGTCTTTCCTCCCTGTCCCCTCATTTCTCTCTCTGTGTCTATCCCCTTTCCCCTTTCGCCCCCTCCCCCTCCCCGTCTGGGCCTCCGTGTGCATGCGTTGGGGTGTGTGTCGCTCTCCCCGCTCCCTCCCGGCCCCGGGGTCCCCACAGATGCTGAACCTCTTTGTTGCTGTCATCATGGACAACTTTGAGTACCTCACTCGAGACTCCTCCATCCTGGGTCCCCACCACCTGGATGAGTACGTGCGTGTCTGGGCGGAGTACGACCCCGCAGCGTGGTAAGGCACCACCCCGAACCCCAGCCCCGTCGCCCGCCTCTCCCTAGCGCCGGGGCACAGGCTGGGTCAGGCACCGAAGCCCTGGGAGCTGGCGGGGCTCGCGGGGGGGTCAGCCTGGAGGGGAGAGATGAGAATAGCACCTCCGTCTGTCCGCCCCGGGTTAAATGCTCGGTCGCCAGCTGCGCCCCAATCCCAGGCTTTCTGGGAACCGAGGGAAGGAGTTGACCGTGAGGGTTCGCCTCCTGTGAGGCTCTCCTACCCCTCATGGGGGGCTCCAGATGCTGAGGACAAGCTGGGCAGGGCCCAGGGGGGAACCGAGGCTTCCCAGCCTGAGTGCTCCCAGGAGTGGGGGGAGAGGGGCTGGCCTGGCTCCCTTGGCAGACGGGATCAGTGGCCGCAAGGTCAGAGTGGAAGAACCCAGCTCATTCTGGGATCCCAGGACCCTGGAGCAGGTGTCACACGAGGCCAGAGGAGAGGACACAGAGCCTCAGTGGCCCCTGCATCCTCATGGTCAAGAAGGGAGCGAGCTCTCCCATCTCCGTGGGCGCCAGAGTGCCCCCCCGGCTGACAGGGGACGGCCTTAGTGCCGTCTCCACTGGGCATGTGTGTCGAGGGCCCGCTCAGCCCCAGGCCCCTGCAGGACACCCAGAGGCACCAGCCTGATTCCGAGCCCGCCAGCCACTAACTGGGGATCCTAGTTCAGGCTGGGCTGGGGCTGAGGCAGCACGAATGGGGCCTTGAGCGCCCGAGAGCTGGCGGAGGGCCTCCCAGGGAGGGGGGGTGGGTCCACCCTGCCGTTCCTGTGGCCCCTACTATCCTCCAGGAGACCCAGCCGAGGCGAGCCGCGCGTCTGGGCTTGGCTTCCGGCTGGTTCCTAACTTTTCCTCTTTTGATTTTAGGTCATAGCAGTTGGATGCTGTCCCTCTGTTCCTTATTCCACGACCCCCCCCCCCGCCCCAGGGTAGCCCATGTAGGTTGTGGAGAAGGGAGATGCAGAGAGAGCCCAGGGGGAGGCATCCCCAGCCCAGAGCTGCTCCCCCCTCGCTCCCGGCAGACCCGGGGTCTGTGAGCATCTGGGGACGTCTCAGGGACCTCCGCTCATCCCATGTGCCCCCACTCCCCAAGCCAGGGGTCCCCATCCCCTGGCGTCACGACCCGGCCGCGTGGCGGGAGCGCAGCTTGCCCCGTGCCCCCACTAACGCCCTGTCTTCTCCTTTCAGCGGTCGGATTCATTATAAGGACATGTACAGTTTATTGCGTGTAATATCGCCCCCTCTCGGCTTAGGCAAGAAATGCCCTCATAGGGTTGCTTGCAAGGTTTGACTTCCACTGAACCTGCTAGCATCCGTGGAATGGGTGTGGCTTGGGCTCCTCAATATATATATTTCATATATATATATATCTCTCTCTAAACACAGAGCCATTTCTCTCCTGCATTAAACTAGAAAACTCTCTCAGCCGACAGAATGCAGCCAAGTAGACTCGAGGAAGCATGGGACATTCTCTCGTTCCCTCCAGCCATTCTGCTTGCTCCTAGCTGAAGCTGCCCATCCCGGGGTCTCCATGGCACCCCAAATCAGACGCATCCCGGGGGGGCGTCATAGCTGCACGCTGCCCCCCGCCACCATGACCTCAACTCTCTCCCCCTCCGCCCTTTGCCTCCGGAAGCCCCCAGCCCTCCTCCCCGTCTAGGCCCCCTCAGAGACCAGCCTCAGCCAACCCAGAGGCCTTTCCCCAATTTTTAACATAACGCTGGACCCCAGCATTGCTCCAGGCCCTCCAAAGTGAGGACCCCCGCTTCCCTCCACGTGGCACCGGAACCGGAGCTCAGTCACAACCGAATCTGACTTTTCTCTTTTCTCTCTCTCTCTCCCTGCTCGTGAGCAGTGAAATAATCTTTTTTTAATTACCTTTTCTTCCACTTTTTTTTTCCTCCTCTTTTCCATTTATTTGAAATACCTATTTTATCATCCTCTGCATCTTTCTCTCTCTCTTTTTTCGGCTCGTGTGATTTTTTTTTTTCTTTTTGGTTTTGTTTTTTGTTCTCTCCGCCCCCTCGCCTTCCCTCCGCTCCTCCGTCCCACCCGTTCTTGTCTTCGGTGCTGCCAGGGGCCGCATGCCTTACCCGGACATGTATCAGATGCTGAGACACATGTCTCCGCCCCTGGGTCTGGGGAAGAAGTGTCCGGCCAGAGTGGCTTACAAGGTAGTCTACCCGTGGCGACCACGGCGTCCGGGCGCTGGGGACTTTTCAGTGCTGACCAGGAGCAACCAGCCGAGTCTCTTTTTCCAGCGTTTCTCTTCTTTCTTCTTTTTTTTTTTTTCTTTTTCTTTTTTTTCCTCCCCCTTTCCTCCTCGAGTAAATGGATCTTGACCATCCTTGACTCTAAGCCGCACACTGTGTCCGTCCTTTCTGATGACTGTGCCTTGGTGTTTTGAGACTCCCTTATGGCCGACACCCGGGGGGGGGAGACCCCAGGTCAGGCCCCCCACACACACCTGAAGCTGATCTCTGACCTAGGGCCTTGGGGGACCCGAGACCTCCCGAGGAGTCCCGGAGCCTCTCCTCCCCAGCCCCCGCCGGCCCTCCAGAGTTGCCTCCCTGGCCCCACCCCTGCGCCACCCGTCTCCCACTGCCACCCCGAGGCGCTCCCACCTGCTCTCCGTTGTTCCGAGTAGGCAGGCGGGCCGCAGCTGGACCCCTGGACTGTGGCACCCTGATGCAGGCCGTGCACGCTGCCTTGGCGGGGGGCCTGGGGCGGGCAGGCACCGTGCCGACCGGGGGTTGGTGCATGCTGGCTGAGGAAGCGAGGGCCGCACCGCCAGGCGGCTGGGCCGGGCCACCCTCCAGACCCCCGTCCCGGAATCTCCCTTGGCACCCAAGGACAGATGCTCTGTTCCCTCCAGCTCATCCTCGAGAAGTTCAGGAAGCACCTTGAAAGTCGTCCCTCCCCAAACAAAGATTGCCCCCTCGTCCCACTCTCCCGTCCACCTCACCCACCCTGTGTCTGCCAGAGTCCTCCCTCCCTGTCCGTCAGTGCCATCCCTGCTGCCTCGTGTGCCACCTCCACTCGCCCCATCCCTCTTCCTCCCTCTGTGCACCCCTCCTTCCAGGCAAGGCCGGGATGAAGCCACCGCGCCTTGTCCCCAAGATGAAGATCTCCCTGCGCTGTCCCTTCCCTCTCTAATTGTCCTCTTGTCCCTCCTCTGAGTCTCTGCCTGGCTGGGTGTGTGTGTGCAGGAGAGAGGGAGGGAGTGCCCTTCCCTTCCTATCTCTGTGCAGGGCCACCACAGCTCCATGAAGCGCCTTTGTGCAAATTTGAAAAGAGCACCCTTTCTGCAGAACTCTCTGTCTGTGGAATACGGCTGAGTCTGCCCACGTGGCAAGAACGAGACACTTCTATGCTATCCACTGGGCAGTTGTCACTTAAATACACAAATCCATGATTTTTAAGATGAGAAGTCCTTTGTGCAGTGCACACAACCTGCCCGGCTGTGCACAGCAGCCCAGTCTGTGTATTTCTCTGTCTGTGGCCTCCCTCCCCATCCTGCCTCAATCCCTCTCTTGTGTTCTGTTCTGGGTTTGCCATCCCCATCCCATCTCCAGCTCTGTGTTTCCTGCTGACATGTGTCTGAATCCCCTGGCGACACCAAACTCACCCTCAACCCCCAGCCGCGTGCCGCCTCAGCCTGGGCTGGTGCCCACCAGCCCAGCATCATCTCCCATTCCACCAAGCATGGGGACAGAGCCCCTGCCTGGGACGCAGAGAGTCTTTTCTTCCCTGGGCCATGGGAATGCCCCCTCCCCCCCCCCCCCCCGCCATCGCACAGAGAGCCGAGACCTGGACATGTCCCTGAGATACACTTCCCACGGAGCTATGAATGAGTCTCGAGATTCCGTCTGCATGCGCTCTGTCTGCTGTCTGTGTGTCGTGGCCTCGCTGCATGTCCATGCGGGCCGCCTGCCTGCCGCTTCTCAGAGGCATGATGTGGTCCATGCCCACCTGGTCCAGTCTGGGCCAGGGGTGGGGTAGGAGCCAGCAGCCCCAGTGGCTGTGGCCTGGACCCACTGCCTGCCTGCTGCATGTGCTCCTGCCATCGGCTTGCTCTCTTCTTTGGGGGCAGAACAGAATGGAGCCATCCAGAAGAACTCTGGGGCAGGGCGAGGATGTGGGCCCAGCCTGGAAATGCCAGCTCTGGGGTCCAGTGGGCAGGGGGAGAGGGCAAGGCCTTGAGGCACCGGAGGGCCCCCAGGGCCTTCCCCACGGGCTACCACAGGAAGTAAGTGGCGCACTGGGACAGATAAGCCGCCTTAGCCGCTGCCGTCAGAGTTCTTCCTGGGGCTCCCGGGTGGGTGGGTCTGGCTCACGGGGGACCCAGAGGAGTGCCTGGCAGTGACAGGCCTCGCCTCTGGTTTTCTGCAGAGGCTCCTGCGGATGGATCTACCTGTCGCTGATGACAACACTGTCCACTTCAATTCTACCCTCATGGCTCTGATCCGCACGGCCCTGGATATCAAGATCGCCAAGGGTAAGGGCTGGGGACAGGAGCAGAGAGGCAGGACAGGGTGGAGCTGCGGCCTCGGAGGGGAGAGCAGTGGGCAGCCAGGGAGCCTCCTCCTTGCCTGAAGCCAGGGGAGCCACCGCCCTGCCCTCATCTTCATTTGCTCACCTGGTCACTTGCTCAGCCAACATCTCATCCATGCCTCCCAGACGCTGGATGCTGCTCCACTCACGGGGGCATGGCAGCTTACACTTCTGCCAGGGGAGGCCTCCCCCAGGAGGCTGTGAAAGAGGTGAGGTGGTGAGTCACATGGATACCTGTGGAGAAAGTGTCCCCATTGCCAAGCAAGAGCTCGACACCCAATGCATGTAAAGAGCCAATTATTATGGCATCAGCCTTTGGGAAAAGAAAATAGCTTTATTGCAAGATCGATCTGCAAGAAGACAGGAGAGGCATGCTCTCAGATCTGTGTCCCCAATCCAGGGCTTGGGGCAGAATTTATAGGATGAAGGGAAGGGTGGTCTGAAATGTAGAGACAGATGATTGGCGGTAAGGAGGTGTGAGGTCATTGATGGTCTGTACCAATGTAGTCAAGCCCCATGGTTCTTCATAGGATGCGTGTTAACACAATTCTGGTGTTAGTATGATCTGAGGGTGGAGTTTTCAGCCTTTTGATGTCAAAAGGGTCACATGTCAGGCATTCACGCAGGCCCAGTTGATGGGTTGGTGGTCTCAAGCAGACTGAACGGGACAAGGAGTCATTTCTCAGTTCTTGAAAGACCACTCTTAATCACGCCGTTGATAAGATGAGGTTGGTCAAACTGTCCCCTTTTTGTTGTTCGTTCCTCAATCTTGAGGTATATAGGGTGCCTGCCACTCCAGCTTCTTATTGCTGATAAGGGGCCTAGGTTGTTCCATCTCATTGATTCAGGCTCTTAGTAAGATGGCAATGCAGGTGGGCTCCCAAAGTTAGACCTATATTGTGTAAGAAAGTAACCAGGTATTTAATAAAAAGTGTTTCTAGAGGGGCTGCCCCCAGGGTCGAGTGGTTAAGTTCATGTGCTCCGCTTTGGCAGCCCAGGGTTTCACTGGCTTGAATCCTGGACACAGACCTAGCACCACTCATCAGGCCATGCTGAGGCAGCATCCCACACAACAGAACTAGAAGGACCTACAGCTAGAATAGATAGCAATGTACTGGGGGGCTTTGGGGAGAAGAAAAAAGAGACAGATTGGCAACAGATGTTAGCTCAGGTGCCAATCTTTTTTAAAAAGGGGGCATTTGTAGAGAAATAAAAAGAAAAACAAGGTTGATGGTTGTAGCAAATTATAAACTAGTTCTTGAGCCCATAAGGCAGCCAATTAAGATTTCTAGATGTCAGGGTCGAAACACCTTTTGCAGATTGAAATGTCTCTCATGTCATCAGGCTTTTGGGTATCTTACACAGCAACAGACATGAATCTCTCTTATGCTTATATCAAGTTGTCCAGCTTCAGTTTGCAAGATTTCAGGAAAAAGGATAGTTTCAGTTCTCAGTGATTCAAAGTGAAGATGAGAGAAAAATTCCAAAACATTAGTTTGGAGATTTGTAGACAGCTATTTGAGGAGACTAGAGGAATTCAGGATCCAGTCCAGTTTACAGAGAGAAAACAGAAGCCTCAAAGACAGAACTAGGATCTAATAGCCACAAATGTGTATTATAGTTTCTACTGAAATACAATTTTTTTCTCTAAAATCACCCTCATTTTTACCAAAGATAGCCAAACTAGGACTAATTGGTTGGCAAAATAAATCTAGTGTCAATAAGCTTGGCCGGTTATTTACATAAGTGCAGGAAGAATAGCCATTGATCATATGGGCTCTTTTAAATCTACTTTGCTGGAACTTTTAATAAGGAATCTCAGATTGAACTTTAAAGGCCTCTCAAGGCCAGGAAAGCCAAGCCTAGGATTTGTCATACCTACAGATTTGGGTGGATTTCTCTCTTCTCAAGGTCCCCAAAATATCCTGAGGGTCTTGCACCTGCCAGGGAAGTGACCTTCTTTACCCACCTGGTAAGGTTGCCGGGCACCCTGTAAACAAGGTATCAGGCCAGTATTTCCAGGAGGCTTTATTCCGTAAAGTCAGTCTTTGTTCCTCAAAGCTGTATGGTCATATCTGAGTCTATGCATGTGTCTCTCAAATATGACATTCCAGTCAAAGCCTTGCTAATATCACCAGTGTTTCCAATTGTGTCCTGCTATAAGGGGAGTAGATTCTTATGGAACGTATGCAAATAATTATATTGCCATGAAAAAAAGAATCCTTACTCATCAAGAGTTTCCAAATTCTGAGGGATAAGGAAGGGAGAAAAAGATAAATGTTTCAATTCCACTTACAAAGGTATAATTTACCAAATTGTTGTAAGTCATAGCTAGCTTAAGAGAAAATAGAAAAAGGTGGAAAAAATAAGAAAAAAAGAGAAAAATCTGGAAAAAGATGTTAAAAAATCAGCCAAATTTCAAACAAAAAGTCATAAAAATTATAATTATCTGCATCAATTCATTCAGCGTCATGTAATCAATTCTTTATCTTGATCTTTTGTTAGCAGTTTTATGAGGCCATCAGCCTCCATTAGAGTTCTATAATTTCATACCCAGCTCAGTACTGTAATCTGAAGGTTCAACGGAAATCTAGAACACAGGTTTCTGTTCCATGAAATCCAGATCCTTTCCATGAATTTCTCTGAAGATGAAACATTTGCAAAAGCATCAGAGTAAAACAGTAACTATCTGTAAATGACAAAAGACTAAAAAATGGCAATTGACAAAGAAACTTGTCTATTTCTATGACATACAACACTTTAAAATAATTAGAATTATGACTGATAACCAGGAAAGATCAGGATTTTAAGAATGTTATATAATTTTACAACTTTTATGTTAATAACATTTACCCATGCACTATAACCTAAGAACGTTTATCATCATTTATTTGGTGATGCTTCCCATGTAATTTAGCGTACCAAGTAATACTAATTAGTTTAATATCTCCTTCTTTATAGAAAGAGAGACTAAATTCTTTGGGAAGTCCCAGGGCCCTTTTGGAAATTCTCAAAGTTTGAATTTGGGGGAAGTTTGTCAAAAGTGTCAAAAGGTTTTAAAACACTTGCACTTATCTTTCTTAATAAAATTAAAATATTTCCATTCCTTAAGTCTTCTTTACTGAAAACGTACATTTTACTTTCCCTGAATACAATGATGTTTTCCTTATTAGTTTTTAGTAGCTTTAAGCATATATATTAATTAGAATTGTTAACCCTTACAGACTTTAATTTTTAGTGAAAACTTAGAAATAAGCAATTCTAATCTGTCTTTACATTAGCATTTTACAGTAGTGGCTTGGCACATTTGTAAATGGTTTTTACAATTTCTAGAAACATGCTACCTCGTGGTACAATCTTTTAATAAAATACAAGATACGTGTACGAATAGACTCAAGCATCTTTTAATTTCTCTTTAATACGAAGCCAAAAGTAGATAAACCTATATTTGCTCATTAATATCTAATATTATATCTTATGTGGAAATGACAGATATTCAATACATTTTATCACTTAATTTAACAAAACTCTAAGGTTTTTAAGTTACCAAATGGTTTTGAAGTTATTTTAAGTACATACACCATAACACATAATTATTGTTAAAAAGTTCACCCAGAATTTTTCTTTTCACATCCATTTAGTTGTCTTGTTCCCAGTAATTACTAAGATTGCTTGTAAAACTTCATGAAACGTTAGACAAGGTTACTTATCATTTAAAGTTATTACCGTTGTTAATCAGTCTTGTAACAGAGATAACATCAGCTTATTTGACCAATAATCATAGAATAAAGGTTGCATGTTAGCATCATAGCCACCACTGATAATACTGAAGACATGTCCATTTCAGGCAAACAAATTTAAATGAGCTTTCATTTACCAAAGATTGTTTTATATCACAGTAACTTCAAAGACATTTGAATTGGTTCCCATTGCATTTAAATAAGCACTTACTTTAAGCCAATTAAATAGAGCTCTTTTCGAAATTATACCATCCAGAGGTAAAAAATATGTATATCACTATAGACACACATACACAGAGGCTCCACAGCTGTTGTTTTAAAATTACTGCCTTGAATCAGGTACAGTAATACAAAGCTCACTAGTTACAAAAGAATAATTGAACCCAAATTTTATTTTAAGCTTTCTCCACTAATATTTATGGAGAAGACACTCAAGATGCTAGATTTTGGGTGAGGGCACTCTTATGGCCATTTTTTCCTTCAGTCTTAGGAATTGGTGATGGGCTAGAGAACAGTTCCTGGAGAGGTTACAAGCTTTTTGTGTGTGTGTGTGTGTGTGAGGAAGATTGCCCTGAGCTAACATCTGTTGCCAATCTCCCTCTTTTTTCTTTTCTCCCCAAAGCCCCAGTACATAGTTGTGTATCCTACTTGTAAGTCCTTCTAGTTCTTCTATGTGGGATCCTCCACAGCATGGCTTGATGAGCGGTGCGTAGGTCCACATCCAGGATCCAAACCGGCAAAGCCTGGGCCACCGAAGCCAAGTGCACAAACTTAACCACGATGCACCTGGGCCAGCCCCAACAAACATTTTGAGATAAAGGAAATGAGGGAAATCTGAACTGCCTCTAGAGCTCCATTTCCAGTCTCACAAAGATTGTTTTTAAGGACGGTTGCTCTTAATGCCTCAGAAATTGGATTGTAACTTAAATGACACTATAGGTCAACCTTCCTGTCTGACTGCATTGTCCCTAACTTGCTTCCTTCCCTCTGGGTGCTTAGTTTATTTTAACTTGGGGAAGAAGGCTTAAAAAAAAATCCTATCAGGCTCTGAATATCAGCTTCCAGTTTGGTTGAATTTTTGGTTGTAAGTTGCTAGATCCTTTCAAAAATCTTGTCAGGTTCCAGCCGGGGTGAAAGTAAGTAGTTGACAGTATTGAACAGCTCCATTGATCTCTAACGTAGCGGTTTCCCAGAAACCCTGCCAGAGTCTCATTAACTCTTGGGGGTGGATTACAGGGTGTCTGTAAAGCCGTGACCTAATAGGCTTCTCCTTCAGGCACTTTTATAACTTAACTCTTTCTTAGCTTTTTGCAACAAAACTTTCAATAAGGTTATTTTGGTGTTTTGAAGGCTTTGCTTTTCAGTGTACTTCTTAAATGATCCTATCTAATCGGGACATTCCTTCTAATGGCCAATGTAACTCCCCTGAGACTGGCGACAGTTTGATAAGACCCCAGCCGTGAACGGGAGAGCAGCCAGCATTTCTGTCTGACCATCTCTGACCGAAGAATGGGGTGCAACCTGCGCTTTTGTCTGACCATTATTTTGGGGCCTCCGTCCTGATGACTATTAAGCCAAGCTCTCAGGACACAAAGCAAGCTTAGAAAGGTCTTGCACTTCCTTGTAAATATTTGCAGCTTCCGGAAGCTTCAGATTCAAGCAATTGTGCCAGAAGGTGGAGCCCTTGACTCTTTAAAGATGTTCCTGGTTTCTCGGGTTGAAAGCTCAAAAGGAGCCAAAGTGGCCACTGCAATCATAAATCTTCCTGGGTTCTCCTCCCAGCTGTTCACAGTCATCCCCATTTTGGGGGCTTATTCCAAGGTGGCCACAACAAACAAGGTAATTTCTAAGGAGAATTTGTTGTGGCTACCGGGAACCTTAGTCCTCCGACAGCCGATTCAGTTTAGACAGACGTGGACACACGATGCAGTTGTAGGTAACACAGACCAGAAGACCGGCCGGTTCACCGGGAATTGTCCAGAACCGGAAGCAACTTCACGAGTGAGCCGTTTCTCCTGCCTCAGTCGCCTCAGTGGTTCAGGCCCAAGGTTCGGGACCCAGCCCACCGGGATGCCCCAGAATACAAGCCATACTGACGTCTACAGGCAACCAGACCCGAGAGACAAGGTGAGGGACGGGCGCTTCCTTAGACTGACTTACCCAGACCCAGAGATGTCTTGAGCCGGAAGCTTTTTCTTCTCCCAAAAGAGAAAAAGCGCCAAGGGGCCCGGAGCTGTGCGGCGGGAAGTGGGGATCCAGCCAGCTGAGCTTCCAGGTGAAGCCATCTAGGCAGCCGCTTAGGGCCCCAGGCAGCAGGTCACAGGACCTTGTCCCTTCATGGTTGCCAAAAATCATTACCGAGCAAGAGCTCGCCACCCGATATGCGTGAAGAGCCAGTTACTGTGGCCTCGGCCTTTGGGAAAAGAAAAATAGCTTTACTGCAAAATCAGTCTGCAAGGAGCCAGGAGAGGCGCGCTCTCGGCCGTGCCGCCCTGACCCAGGGCAGGGCAGCCTGAAGTGTGGGGATAGATGACTGGAGGTGAGGAGGACTGAGGTCACTGATGGTCTGCACAAGCATCGTCAAGCTTCGTGGCTCTTAATGGGACGTGCGTTCACACAATGGTGGTGTTTGCCTGATCTGAGGATGGAGTTTTCAGCCCCTTGGTATCAAAAGGTCACTTACCGGGCATTCACACAGGCTCAGTTGATGGGCTGGTGGTCTCATCAGCCTGAACTTGAAAAGGGGTCTCGGTTCCTGAAAAACTAGTCTTAATTACTCTGTTGATAAGATGGGGGTCAGTTGAACTGGTCCTGGAGGGCCTACAGTTACCCCTCAGGCAGAGGGACCAGCAGGTGCAAAGGCCCTGTGGTAGGAAGCCACTGAGTGCTGTGTTGCATTAACTTGCCCTCTGAGCAAGGGGAATACCGCACAGCATCCAGAGCAGAGGAGGAATATGACTGCGCTCGCTTTTAAGCAGCCTCCCTCTGGCCACAGTGAGGACAACAGACCAGGAAGAGGCCAGAGTGGAGGCCGCTGACATGGTCCAGGTGAACACAGGATGGCGGCTTAGACTCAGAGGGCATGCAGTATCCAGATTCTGGATGTTTCCTGGGACTCAAGCCAACCGGATGGCCGATGGAGCAGATGTGGGGCGTGAGGGACAGGTACAGGTCAGAGGGCAGGAGGTCGGTGCCGGCTGTGGTACCGGAGACACAGAGAAGTCTGATGGAGGTGAGCTGATGAGTCTTCAGGCAGGGCTGGAGATGTGAAGTCGGGAGACATCAGAGGCTGACAGGTTCTAAGCCAGGAGACTGGACGAGCACAAGGGCCGATCATGAGCCGAGAGACCCCGGAGATGGAGCCGAGGCCCCTCCAGCGTTAGCGGGGCAGCCAGGGAGCTGGCAGAGACCAGGGCAGCGTGGGGTCCAGGGAATGTCCAGGAGGAGGGGGGCAGCATGTCAGGGTCTGCCCAGCGGCCAAGGAGGATGAAGACCGAGAGTGACTGGTGGCTTTCGTGGCAGGTCACCACTGGGCACCTTGACTGGGGCAGCTCTGGTGGAGCGGTCAGGCCCCCGGCCTGGAATGGGGTTCAGAGACCTGACAGAGTGGACGTAACTCATCAGCGGACGGGCCAGCGGCATGGAGAGAGGAGTGTGGTCACCAGACAGAACGCAGTGGGAGAGGAGCTGGCGGGGGGCTGGCTGCACCATCCAGCCGAAGGCTGGCGATCGGAGGCTGAGGAGGCAGGCCAAGGCTCCGCCAAGGTGCAGCCACAGGGAGGTCAGGAGGAAGGAGGACGCCTCAGGGATGCGCGTTCCTCCCAGGGTCCTAAGGGGAAGCGAGGAGGAGCTGGGGCTGGAAGCGCCAGGGAGGCGAAGCTGGGAGGGGGGAGGCCAGCAGCTCCAGCGGGCGCTGCCCGGTGGCTGAGGGCCCATGGAGGACAGACCTTGTTGGAGCCGGGAGACGTGCAGGGGAGGTGACGAGAGCGGGAGGACGCAGCTGAGGGACAGGGGGAGTTGAGGGGTCCGGCCCTTGTCTGGCACACTGTGCGAGTTTCTTTCTCATGAACTAGTCCGAGGCGAGCAGCCCAGACAGTCCAGGCAGCGCGGCACGTGTCACCAGCAGGACCCGGGTCTGTGCGTCTGTGGCCCCACCCGGCCTGGGCTGTTCCTCATCAGTGTGCTGCATGCGGCTGCTCCGGGCCCCAGCCTGGGGCGGTGAGCACGTAGGGGTGCCACCGTGTCTGTGTAATCAGACGTGAGAGTCGGGTTTCGCGGGCCGATCCTGCCCTCCTCTCCCATCCTCACTGGAAACTTCAGCAGGCAACCTCCTGCGCTCCGAGCCCCAGCTCACATCAGCCAGCTATGCCGCGTGACAAACGGCCACAGACTTGACAGCAAAACACACACCCGATTATCAGATCACAGTTCTGGGGGCCGGAAGTCCAGGCACACTCAACCGGGCTCCCACTCGGGGTCTCACAGGGCCAAGACCAGGGCATTGGCAAGGCTGGGCTCTCCCGTGGGAGCTCTCGGGGGAAGCTCGCTTCCATGCTCACGCAGGCGTTGACAGAATTCAGTTCCTCACGGCTGTAGGACTGAGGTCCCCATTTCATGGCTGGTTTTTAGCCAGAGTTGTGCTCAGCCCCCAGGAGGATGTCTAATCCTTTATGCACTCCACATCTCTCTGATTTCTTCTGCCACCAGCTGTAGAAAACTCTGCTTTTCAAGGACTCCCCTGATTAGGTCAGGCCCACCAGATCAGCTCCCTATCTTACGGCCAGCAGACTTGGAACTTTAATTACATCTGCAAAATTCCTTCACAGCGATCCCTAGACTAGTATTTAATTGAACAGCCAGAACCTTGGGGAAGGGAGCAGCCTTAGGAGTCTGCCTGCCACAGTCCCCTCAGAATTCCTTTCTGACCCAGCTGCTGGGGAACCTGTGTTCAGGGCTCCCAAGACAATCCAGAACCTGGGCTCAGCAGTTCACTAGAAGGACTCGGAACCAAGAAGAGCGTTTTGCTCGTGGTTATGGCTTATTACAGCAGAAGCATCCAGATTAAAATCTGCAAAGGAAAAGGGGGCAGGCTGGTCCCTCCCAGCAGGGTCACGGGACAGTGCTTAATTCTCCGGCAGTGACGTGTGACAACATGTAGGAAGCCCTCCTGAGCCTTGGTGTCCAGGGTGTCTTGGGGGGTTGGTCGTGTGGGCACGGCTGACCTGAGTTCGTCTCCAGCCCCTCCAGAGGTCACACTGATGCCACTTGGCCCAAGGCCCCCACCTTGAACCCCATCACTGGAGTAAACGATCTGGCATGCCCCAAGACCCCCAGGGAAGCAAGGACGCTCCTATCAGGCAGAACATTCTAGGGACTTAGAGGGACCCCCCCCCCCCAGGAGCTGCTCAGGGACCAGCCCTTTCTCTGCCATGTGCAGGGCTGCACAGCCCAGAACCGCTGTGCTGTCAGAACCCCCTTCTGTGGGGCCCCGTAAGTCCAGCCTTTCTGGCACCTCCCGGACTCCCCACCTGAGGAGCTCAAGGACTCCCAGGATGTCCCTGCGTTCGGCCATCGTGCTTCTCACTCATTTCCCAGATGCTACCCAGCTCCCAGAGGGTCACACGCTCTGCATCTCTGAGCCAGAGATGCCTCCCCGTCCGGCCCTTGGTGAGGGCGCCAGGCGGCCTCCCCAGAGCCCCGCGGGCACAGCTGAGCCAGGCTCGGGGGCTGCGGACGGGCAGCTGAGGGCTGGGGGACAACGGTGGTAACGGTGACAACAGTGCAGCCATTTTAGCAGATGGGAGTCTCGGGCAGGCGGAGAGCAAGAGTGCACTTTGTTTTCAACAGCTCGATTTGCTTTCTATACACACCCAGGTTCTTTCCAGCAAGTGGGGTGGCATGGGGGGACGGGGCGCCCCCAGCCTTTGCAGATCCTCCAGAAGTCGTGCAGCCGTTCTTACCTGGAGACCTGGGGGAGGGTGGGCAGGTCCCTCTGCTTGTCTGTGTCGGTCCCTCTCCTCTGTCTTCTGTGTGTCTGTCTGCCCCTCCCACCCCCCATCTGTTCTCTCCTCCCAGAAGAATCTCATTCTTGTCTTGGGGAAATCCCTCTGTCTTTGTGGTTCTTTTTCTTCTAGATGTTGTGTCTGGACCCCTGAATCCTCCCCCAGGGGACTCAGGCTGTGACCCTCATGGCCCCTGCCCTCTGCTCCCACGTCCAGGTGACGAGGGCAGAGGCGGCCACCTGCCAGCACAAACGCAACCCCGTGAGCCACCCCCAGCCCCGCGCTGACGTCCCGGGCTTGGGCGAGGGTTTCGTCCCTGCGCGCCCACCAGCTCACAGCCCCAGACAGTGGGGAGGGTGTGGGAGAGGACTCGCCCAGAGCCGCCAGGACCGCACGTCCCCGCACCAGCCGGTGTTGCCCGCGCCCACGAGGTCCCCGGCCCTGGCGCTGGTGCAGGGGACCTCAGCTCCCCAAACAGGAACGCCTCTGCCATCGTCTTAGACAGGGCCGCTGTTAGGGCTAGGCCCCCGGGGCTGGCCCAGACTCTCGTCAGGACCCCACGTGCTGACCACCAGAGGCGCTGTCTCATCCATTTATCCCCCCAGAGACCAGGCGCCGTGGGGAGGTGGGGTCTGCAGTGGCCCAGAAGGTTCCGGGGTGGGCCTCGTGGGAGCTGAAGGGCTTTGACCCGCCTGACCAAGGGAGGGCGGCTTCCTGAAGCTGGTGGCCACGTCGGCCCCGCTCATTGAAGGAGAGCATTTACTGAATGCCCGCTGTATGCCCGGCTCTGTCCTCCGCTTGCAGGACACGGGAGCCTGCGGCCCTCGAGAGGCTGCAGAGACGAGGGGCAGACAACTCACGCAGTGAACGAGGAGAACACGGGATGTGTTCACAGGCGGGAAGGGCTGTAGGAAAGTGGGGCAGAGGCAGGGGTTGGGGTCCAGGTCAGAGGTGAAACCCTGTCAGCGGTTCTCCACCAGGGGACATTGGCGATGTCCAGAGGCATGTCTGGTGGTCACATTGGGAGGGGGCTGGTGCTGCTGGCGTCTGGTGTGTAGAGGCCGGGCTTCGCAGGACAGACCCTGGGACAGAAACTGTTCACAGAGGCACACAGGACAGGGTGAGGGAGGGGAGGACCCTCAGGCCCTAAAATCGGGGACACCACGGTTTGTGGGTGACTCATCCGTGGATGGGGGACCTCCTGTCCCCAGGAGCCCCAGTGGTAATAACTGTGCAGCTGGATGAGGACTAAACCTGGGGTTCGGCCTGAAGTGAACGCCATGACCCCAGCAGGGGGCTGTCGTGACGTCCTCTGAGGATGTTCCCTGCTGGTTCTCACTGGGGGCGATTGTGTCCCCCAGGGACACACAGTGCTGGGGACGGTTTGGGTTGTCAGGATTGTGCAGGACGGCCCACCACAAGAAGGGCCCGGCCCAGGTGTCGACAATGCTGCCTGCAGCCGAGAAGCCCCCAGACCCGTCACCTGACTCATGCCCAGAGCGGGTGCCCGGCCTGCTTGGCTGCCGTGACAGGATGCCACCGACAGGGCGGCTGAAGCCACAGACATTTATTTCTCACAGTCCCGGAGGCTGGGAGCCCAGGGTCGCGAAGGCGGCAGGTGCCCTCTCACCTGTGCTCACACGGCCTTCCCCGTGCACGCGCCCCTGGGTCTCCCCCTCGTGAGGACTCGACCCTCTTGGGTCAGGGACCATGCTCACAGCCGCTCACGACACTCTCACCTCCCTCCCGGCCACCTCCACGTGCAGCGCGGTGGGCTAGGGGCCTCTGCATGAGCTTGGGGGACACAGCTCGGTCCACAACAGTGGGTCTTCCTTTCTCCACGAGAAGCAGGGAACACAGAAGCTGTAACAAGAAAGTGACTTTCTGCAGGAGCTGTCACACGCTCTGCTCTCCCTCCCCGTGTCCCTGAGAAGGAGCCACTGAGCCTGGGCACAGGGCTTGGCTGCAGCGGACACAAACATGGCTGTTCGTTGCAGCTGCTTCCCCTGAGGAAAGAAAACGGTATGGGTTGGTGTCGAGGGTCTTGAGAGCCCAACAGCACAGGGCCTTTCCCAGGGCCTCCCACAATGGTCTTGACCTCCAGGCCTGAGTCTAGGCATCCCCCCTGCGCAGCGGGGCCCCAGCGACCACAGTGCCCCTGCCTGCTAGACTCCTCGGCCACCAGCGCTGAGAAAGCCAGACCATGGAGCGCGCCCGCTAAGGGGCAAGATGTGGAACAACAACATGCAGTGATGTGTACGGAGAAGAGAAAGAAAGCAGGCGAGAGACATAGAAGGTGATGAAGGGGCCGTTTCCGATAGGGGGCCAGCTAGAAGACCCCTTTGATAAAGGGTTTGAGCAGGGACCTGAAGGAGGTGAGGGAGGGAGCCGCGGAGATATTTGTAGAAAGAACGTCCTGGCAGAGGAAGCAGCTGTGCAAAGGCCCTGAGGCAGGACCGTGCCTGGCGGGTTTGAGGAACGGTGAGGTCAGTGTGGTGGGAACAGAGCAAGCGAGGGGGGTCAGAGGAGAGGAGGGCAGACCTTGTGGACTTGGGCCATCAGCCTGGGTGAGGTGGACCACACAGGGCTCTGAGCACAGGAGGCACGTGACCAACTCGGCTGCTCACAGGCGCCCTCTAGGGGCTGCAGGGGGACGGGGGACCCAGGCAGAGGTGACCACAGGCCCAGGCAGTTCAGTCCCGGTGGCCTCAATATCTTCGCTCCAGAACTGGATGTGAGCTTTTCCTGCACATTTACATTTAAAGGCCCCTCTGAAGGGTTTTTCCCCAAATAAAGGCCCACAGGGGGAAGGCGAGTGACAGTTCCGTGAGGAGCCTGCAGGTGTCTGTGCTTTGAGTCCCGTCTGCTGAGAAGGAGAAGCTGGCCGGGGCCCTGGGGCTGGGCCAGTGGGGCAGGAGGGCAGGCGCCGGGCGAGGAGGGCTGGGGGAGTGGAGGCAGGTGGACGTGGGGCCGCGGGCGGGGCGGCTGTTCACCCAGCGAGCCCCAGGGTTTGGCTGTTAGGACACCGAAATACTTCCCTCCTGGCTGGTGCCCCCCCCCCCAGCCTTGGGGCCCTTGCTCTGGCCTGTCACCCATGTCGCTTCCGTACCTGCTATGTGTCAGAACGGTGCCTGGGCCCGGGGTTGGGCTCTGAGCCTGAAGGAGGAGCAGGGCCAGGCCAGCGGAGCGGCCAGGATGGGTGAGAATGTGCCGCCATAATAAAGAGCCCCAAGGCCTGGACCCGACCAGGCTTCGTGCCACCCACTCCGTTATGTGGGAACTTCCCGGGGTGGCAGGGACTCTGCTCATTGGTCACTTAGATCCCGGGCCTGAGGGAGCAGCCATGGTCGCTCATGTCACCAGCCGCCGTGACAGAGGGAAGAACTCAGGAGGGTCCTGCACTGGCCCTTCAAGGCCCTGACCCCAGAGTGGCCCCTCGCCCTGCTCGCACCTCACTGGCAGGAGCTTGTCACCGGCCCTAGCCACCCCCGGGCCAGGCGGGCACACTCCTGCACCTGCAGGCAGGAGGAACCAGGGGCCGCTGGTGCGGAGCCTTAAAGACCTCAGGGCTGGGCCACGCCAGAGGGCACGTCTGTGGGAGGGGAGACTTGGTAGAGGGAGAAGCCCCCTCTATCAGGGCTGCCGCAGGGCGTCCCGGCCCCCGGGCTCACCCCTGACCCGCAGGAACCAGTGGGCCCCTGTCGTGACGACCCCACGGCAGACGCCATCCGTCTGAAGGCTGTGTGCATGTTCACTCAGCTGTCGTCAGACAGCTCGGCGAGGCAGGGACTGTGCGTCTCAGCCCCGTTTTGCAGATGGGGAAACTGAGGCACAGAGAGGTAGACGAACACTTGAGCCGTGCAGTTGGTAAGTGGGAGCCAGATTGGGACCTGGGCCATCCGGCCCCTCTCGATGCGGGACTGTCCCCCAACGTAGCCGCCTCACGGCCCTGGCCCTGCTGAGGACAAGAGCGCCTGGGGCCCGGAGACCCGGTGGGGACCAGGACTGCCGAGCGCCGGGTCGGCAGGCGGTCAGGGCCCCTTGTGTGCCCACGTTGCAGGCGGAGCCGACAAACAGCAGATGGACGCTGAGCTGCGGAAGGAGATGATGGCCATCTGGCCCAACCTGTCCCAGAAGACGCTGGACCTGCTGGTCACCCCGCACAAGTGTAAGAGCCCAGCCCGGCCCGGGCCCCCACCCACCTGGATGGAGGGAGGGCAAGAGCCGGGCGGGCCGGGCTGGGGACACAGGGCCCCGCCCACGGTGAGCTCGCCCTGTGCCCCCAGCCACAGACCTGACGGTGGGGAAGATCTACGCGGCCATGATGATTATGGAATACTACCGGCAGAGCAAGGCCAAGAAGCTGCAGGCCATGCGCGAGGAGCAGGTAGGGCCCCCTGCCCATGTCCCGGCTTTGGGGACGCCCAGGGCAGGTCACTGAAAAGTGGGGCCGTGCGAGGGAGACACGGCCTGGATTAGTTCACCTGCTCCATCAACACGCCCCGGGCGCCCACGGCATCCAGGTGCTGTTCTCAGCCCTGGGGGTGCGGCTGGGAGCCAATCAGACCAGAATCCCTGCAGAGCAGACATTCCAGCTGCGGAAACGCCAGGACAATAGACGACTAAATAGCAAGGCAGAAAATAGTCAGCGCCCGCAGAGGGGTGAAATCGAAATGGGTAATGAAGGGAGGCCACCCTGAGGAGGTGACATCTGAGCAAAAAAACTTAAAGGAAGAGGAGAGGGAGTGAGCCAGGCAGACCCCCCGGGGGAAGAGTGCTGTGGGCAGAGGGAACAGCCAGTGCAAAGGCCCTGAGGCAGGACTGTGAGTTTGAATTTGAGGAACAGTGAGGAGGTTCATATGGTGGCGCACAGTGAGCAAGGGAGGTGACAAGGGTGGGGAGGTGCTGGGGCAGCTTATGCAGGGCCCGGGCCCATGGGGAGGTTTGACTCCTGCCCTGAGTGAGGCGGGAGCCACCGGGGCCCCTCAGTAGAGGAGGGGAGCAGCTTCACGCAGGCGTTCACAGGCTCCCTCTGGGGGCTGTGGGGGGGAATGGCTGGAGCCAGGAGACTCGGGAGGAGGCCAGTGCCCCGGTCCAGGGAGATGATGGGACACGCCTCCAGTGGGGCCATACAGTTGAGAAGGGAGCTAGTTCTGGATGAGTTTGGAGGGAAGAATCTAGTGGGCTGGCTGATGGATCAGACGTGAGTGTGCGTGCGTGTGTGCGCATGCGTGTGTGGGGGTGGGTGTGTGCTGGGGGCTGTAAGAACTCCTGGGATTTCATGGGTCAGGGGACTGAGCGTCCCCTGCGCAGCCTCCTGCTGTCCCACTGCGGCCTCAGGCCCCTGCCCCCGGCCCCCGGCTCAGCTGGTACACACACACTGCCCTCTGCCCCTCCAGAACCGGACACCGCTCATGTTCCAGCGCATGGAGCCGCCGTCCCCGACGCAGGAGGGGGGGCCCAGCCAGAATGCCCTCCCCTCCACCCAGCTGGACCCAGGAGGAGGCCTGTGAGTGTCGCTCTGGCCGGGAGGCGGAGATGGGGGGCTGGGGCACCCAGGGAGTGCCCACCGCCACCCTGGCCTCTGTCCCCCACACAGGATGGCTCACGACAGTGGCCTCAAGGAGAGCCCGTCCTGGGTGACCCAGCGAGCCCAGGAGATGTTCCAGAAGACGGGCACCTGGAGCCCGGAGCGGGGGCCCCCCGCCGACATGCCCCACAGCCAGCCCGACTCCCAGGTGCCTCTGTCCCCCCACGGCCCCTGGGCTCCCGGGCCGGGCTGCACAGCAGGGAGGGTCTGGGCCCATGCCGGGCCCAGCACACACCAGGCCACCCTGGGGCCCGAGGCCCAGGCCCCGGGACTCACCTGCCTCGCCGTCTGCCCGCAGTCTGTGGAGATGCGAGAGATGGGCAGAGACGGCTACTCGGACAGCGAGCACTACCTCCCCATGGAAGGCCAGGCCCGGGCCGCCTCCATGCCCCGCCTCCCCGCCGAGAACCAGGTGAGGGCTTTCACCCTCCGCCCGGCCGCCCACAGGGCTCGAGCCTGGGGCCGCCTGCGCCCACCCCTCCTGGCCACAGCTGGAGCATCCGGAGGCCTGGGCCTCGGAGCCCCCCCCTCAGTGGAGGGCAGAGAGGGGAAGGGGGTCCCTGGGGCCAGAGTCTGGCAGCCACTGCCAAGTGGACCGTCTGCCCTGCCCACGGTGCCAGGGCGGGAGGATGTGGAGGGCTGTGGGAGGGAACCTGTCAGGCCGGGGTGAGAGCCGCAGTCGGGAACATGCACACACGCGCGTGCACATGCACACGTGTGCCCATTCCCACGCACACGTGCATGCACACAGGAGTCTGCTCGCGAGCGCTTGGCGGGTCCTAGGACCTGGCAGCAGAGTCCGGGGTGGGTGGGCCTGGGGCAGCTGGGGCACGTCCTTCTGTCTGGTCTCTGTGGGGGCCGCTGGGGAGGAGCAGCTGTGTGCACCTGATGTGTGTCTGCGTGTGGCTGCTTTCCCCAGCTGCAGGGTCCCTTTGGTGATGGGTGGGGGGTGCCGCTGCCCCAGGCCCTCGGGGGCAGGGGCCAGAAGCCAGAAGCATGGCTGGCTGGCTGCCCACCCGGACTGCGAAGCGGGGCAGCGTGTCTGGCTGTGGCCGGCTGCCCGTGTGCTGTGCTGGGCGTCTGCACGGGGCGGAAGGCTGTGCTGTGTGTGGCTGGGCCAGGGGGCCCAGGGGCCTGGCCTGTGGCTGCTGGAGACTTGAGTGGGAGGCGGCCAGCCTGCATGTGGCTGCCCAGCCCTACCCTGCCGGGCTGGCCCCCCCTCCAAGCACTGAGCTGCTGGGCCCCAGGAGAGGGTGGGGACAAGCCCAGCTGACGGCCACCACCCAGAGCTTTGCGTGTCAGCCGAGCCAGGGCTGGGACGCACTGCATGAGGCAGAACCCGCGGCCAGGGGCCTGCGGCCGCGCTGTCCCACCTGTCAGTCATGTGCCTCTGCCATCTGTCTGTCTGTGGTGTCTCCTGTCTGTCTCCTCTGTGCCCCTGGGAGGACGGCCAGCCGGGCCCGGGTCACCCACGGACAGGAACTTTAACCTCTCCCCCCCTTCAGGTTCCCCTCCCAGAGCCTGGCATCTCCCCCATGTGCCATCTCCGCCTGTCCCTCGGGGCTTTTATATTTATTTTCTTCTTTCTGTTTTTTCTGTGTGCACCATCCCGTGGGGCTGTGACAGAGGAGAAGGGGCCGGCCACGTGGGAATAACCTCAGTGTATGTACCCTGCCCGCCGCCCAGCTGGGCTCCGGCCCCCTCTTCCCGCCCACCCCCCCTCGGGGGAGTCCTGTCATCTCTCACCTCCCCGTGGAGCCATCCTCTGTGCTGTATTCCTGTGTGCCCTGGGGGCCTCCTGGCCCCCTCCACCTCTCCACTCCCCTGTCTTCAGAGCCCCCAAGCGGGGGGCCATCTTCCAAAAAGGCTGACCTGCAGCCCCACCAGCCACTCTTTCTCAGGGGCTGGTTCCCCTGACCCTCTGGTCCCGCAGCCCTGTGTCCCTGAAATCTGCTGCCTTGGGCAGTGCCACCAGCCGCTCAGCCGGGCCGGGCCTGGGGGACGTTGGCCATCTTCTCCTGTCCCGGCCGCTGACAACCACAGGCCCCCTCTCGCCACCCCCCGAGCCGGGGCCGCGTCTCATGCAGGCTCCCGGGCTGCAGGCCAGGGGTGAGAAGAGCAGGTCCCGGGGGCCTCGAATGCCAGGGGGCGCCCTCGAGGAGCCAGACTCGGGCAGGCAGGAAGGCGCAGCCCAGCTGGTCCGGGCGGACAGCAAGCTGGGGTGCCGGGCGCGCAGCCCTGAGCCCGGAGGAGGCCGACAGCTGGGAGGCAGTGGCCTCCCAGTCCCTAGAGAGCGGGCGGGGCCGGGACGGGGAGGAGGGCAGGGGGAGGGCGGAGGGAGGTCGAGAGGAGGGCGGGGGGTGAGGGGCGGGGCAAGGGCACGGGAGGGCGGGGCGAGGGCACGGGAGGGCGGGGCAGGGGCAGGGCGAGGGCAGGGTAGGGTGGGCGGGGAGAGGGCGGGGCCGCACTGCCCCCGGCCCCCATGTGCACACTCTGGGTGGAGGAAGCTCCTCCCTTCAACCAACCTACATGTCCCCTGGCTGGACCCCCAGGGCCCGGGCACCCCCAGGGGTGGTCCTGAGATGCAGCAGGGGTGAATCAGTTGGGGCCTCAGGGCGCGAACCCAGGATGGACCTGGCAGGGGAGAGAGTTCCCCCTGGATGTCACTGCCGACCGAAGGGGCGGGACGGACCGGGACCGCTGGGTGCCAGCCGCTGACCGGCCCGCCGGCCTGTCCCCCGCAGACCATCTCAGACACCAGCCCCATGAAGCGCTCGGCCTCCGTGCTGGGCCCCAAGGCCCGGCGCCTGGACGACTACTCCCTGGAGAGGGTGCCGCCCGAGGAGAACCAGCGGCACCACCAGCGGCGGCGCGACCGCGGCCACCGCGCCTCCGAGCGCTCCCTGGGCCGCTACACGGACGTGGACACAGGTGGGCACCAGGCAGCCGCGTCTGTAGCAGAAGACGTGGAGCGGGGCAGAGGGGAGACACTGAGGGAGGAAGGAGAGGCCTGGACCCAGGGGACTGAGCCAGGCTGGCCACTGCTGCCCAGAGCCTGGACGCCGACCCGCGCTGCCCGCCGTGCCCCCCTTGGTCCGGGGAAAGGCGTCCCGCTCTAGGGCCTGCTGCGCGCCCCCCGCCTCCCCATGGCCATCTGTCCGTCTGTCTGACCCCCCCGGCGCAGGCTTGGGGACGGACCTCAGCATGACCACGCAGTCGGGGGACCTCCCGCCCAAGGAGCGGGACCAGGAGAGGGGCCGGCCCAAGGACCGGAAGCACCGGCAGCACCACCACCACCACCACCACCACCACCCGCCGCCCGCCGACAAGGAGCGCTTCGCCCCGGAGCGGCCCGAGCACGGCCGGCCGCGCGCCCGGGACCAGCGCTGGTCGCGCTCGCCCAGCGAGGGCCGAGAGCACATGGCGCACCGGCAGGTGGGTGCGGCGGGCGCCCCGACAGCTGTGCCGCAGCTGTGACCTCTGCCCCCCGCCCCGAGGGGCCCTCCCAGCCGGCCCGGCCTCGGTGGACGCTGCCCCGCCCCCGCCCCCGCCCGCAGCCGCTGCCTCTTTGGTTGGACCTCGTTTGCGCTCCCGCCGGCGGCCTCACCGCGCACGCGCGCGCACGCTGCCTCCGCTTGCCTTTAACCCGGCTTCCGTTTTCCTTTCGATTATGATTTCTGTCCTCTGGACGCTGTGAGTAATTCTTGAAACTTCTGCTACTTTAACCCCGAAACTTACAAAACTCCCTTTCTCATTTCTCTTTTCACTTTGTTGTGTTGGTTTTTGACTTCCCCCTCCCTCCTTGTCTCTCTCCTCCCCTCCTCCTTACCCTCTTCACCCTCCTCCTCCTCCCCCTCCTCCGCCTCGCCCTCCTCCTCACCATCCTCCTCCTCTCACCCTCTTCATCCTCCTCCTCGCCCATCTCCTCCTCCCCCTCCTCTTCACTCTCTCCCTTCTCCCCCTCCTCCTTCCTGTGGCTGTTGCTTTTCTCCTCGTTTTCCATTCAAACGCCCTGTGTCCCCCTCTCCCCCTCCTCCTCCCGGCCCCTCCCCTGTCCCCTTTGGTTTTCCTTCGCCCCCTCCGCTCCTCTCCTCTGTCTCCTCCCCCGTCTCCCCCGGTTGATTTTGTTGTATCTTTTTTTTTGATTTCCTTTGTTTCAATTTTCGTGTAGGGCAGTAGTTCCGTAAGTGGAAGCCCAGCCCCCTCAACATCTGGTACCAGCACTCCGCGGCGGGGCCGCCGCCAGCTCCCCCAGACCCCCTCCACCCCCCGGCCGCACGTGTCCTACTCCCCCGTGGTCCGGCCGGCCGGCGGCGCGGGCCCCCCGCAGCAGCAGCAGCAGCAGCCCCCGGCGGCGCGGCCGGCCCGGGCGGTCCCCGGCGGCGCGCGGAGGTACCCGGGGCCCGCGGCCGAGCCCGCGCCCGGGGAGCGGCCGCCCGCGGGGGGCCACGGCAGCAGCCGCTCGCCCGCGACGGAGCGGCGGGGTCCGGGCCGGAGCCAGTCCCCCCGCGCGTGTCGCCACGGGGGCGCGCGCTGGCCGGCGGCCGAGGGGCCCCCGGGCGCCCGGCTCCACGGCTACTACCGGGGCTCCGACTACGACGAGGCCGAGGGCCCGGGCGGCGGCGGGGACGAGCCCCGGGCCGGGCCCTACGACGCGCCCCCCGCGCGCCGCTCCAGCTCGCCCAGGACTCCCCGGGCCGCGGGCCCCGCGGGCGCCTCCCCGGCGCGGCACGGCCGGCGCCTCCCGAACGGCTACTACCCGGCGCCCGGCGCCGCCCGGCCCCGCGGCCCCGGCGCCCGCAAAGACCTGCGCGAAGCCTACAGCGAGACCGACGACGACGACTGGTGCTAGCCCCCCGCACCCCGCCCGGCCCCGCGCGCGCCCCGGGGTCGCCGCGCGCCCCCGACTCCGCAGGGAGCCCGGGCCGGACGCGCAGGTGCCCGCGACGGGGCCCTCAGGGGCGGACAAACCACACAGCCAAGGCATTCGAATTAACTCAGCCATTTTTGGAGAACCTTGGGGAAAATGGAAATTTAAACAAAAAAAAAAAAACATTTTTAAAAGAAAAACGGGGAGAAAAAAAATCGCTTCTATTGATGAGTTTTATCATCTCAATCGAATCTTCCTTTCCCGGCGAAGGCGAGCTGGTGGCCCTCGTGCGGCGGCGAAGAGGAAGCGGGGACACCCGGCGCCCCACACAGCCGCCCCCAGACACGCTCCCCCCACACACGGCTCACACAGGAGTGCTTGCTGGTCACACCGAACCCTACTATTACTGCCTGCAGAAATCAACTTAAACAGAATAAACAATTTTAAAAAGGACAAAAAAATTAACGATCGAGAAAAGAAGCATTGTTTTCTGACATTTGGTCCTGCTTGAAATAACAAAAGAAAAAAAAAACACCACCGATTTCCTTTGCTTCTTTTTTCCTTTTTCCTACCTTGTTTGAAAACTGTGGGCTTGGGACTGTGAATTATTGCATGACATTCAAAAAGAAAAAAAATAAAAAATGAATCAAAGGGCTTTCGGACGGGCCTGGTCTTTCTCCCCCTGCAGGGGGCTCCCCAGGTCCCTTTGG
Organism: Equus asinus; assembly: GCF_041296235.1. Taxonomy (NCBI): domain Eukaryota; kingdom Metazoa; phylum Chordata; class Mammalia; order Perissodactyla; family Equidae; genus Equus; species Equus asinus. Next base: position 26,605,883 of record NC_091809.1, on the reverse strand, counting down.
GGGAACCGCGCAAGGAGGCACTTGAAAAGCAAGCGTTTGAAAGGGGCTCAGAGTGAGAGCGCCGTGGCCCTCCAGTGGCCGGCTCTTTGCAGCGTCTAGGTGATGCTCCGGACCCAGCAGAGAGCAAGGCAGGTGAGCCCCGCCCCTCGCAGAGCTCAGCGGCCAGAGCTCCGGGGATCCCGCGCCCTAGCAGGCCCCGGAAGACGGAGACCCAAGACGCTAACCAGCTGCTCGCCAGCTGTCCTAGGGGCAGCGCAGGGCACCCCCGTCACCCCACGCCCCACCCGCAGGCCCCCCGCTCCCCCCTCCCTGTCTGCCTGGTCCAGACAGCACCCTGGGTGATGGGGCCAGGGAGCCCCCAGGGAGCACCCGTGGAGCCCCGAACATTCGCAGAGCTCGCATCAGAGCCCCCGCAGGTGCCGGGACCCCAGCTCACCGCCCCCCCCCAGCTGCTTCTGGGGGGGCTCCACCCCCCAGCCGGACCCGTTGCACAGACTGCCCTGAGACGCCCCTGAGGTCCCCTCAGCCCGTAGGTCGGAGGTCAGAGCAGTCCACGGGACAGGGGGTCCCGGCCTCTGGTCAGAGGAACAGGTGGGGGTATGGTTCTGGTGAAGGGACCGACAGCCTGGCCCCACTCCACCGGCAGCCCCACCTAGTGGCCTGTCTGCTGTCCACACTCCCACTCCAGCCGTCCGAAGGCCCCCCAGCCCCAGGGCCTCCCCTCCCTGCCTAGTCTGCCTCTGCTTCTGGGAATACGGTCTGTAGCCACATCGGGAAGAGCAGGAGGTCCGGGCCGCTGACCCGGGTGAGTGGGAGGCCAGCGCCCCTGTTCCCACTGTGGGAGGGACCTGTCTTTGGCCTGAAAGGGCAGCTGATAGTTCTCCCCTGAAAGAGCTTCAGAGAACCCCACAAAATCTGTAGACAAGGAGAAGGGCACTGTCCTCAGGGCACATCGGGGTGCTATCACCAGAAGGAGGGGCATCAGAGGCCAGGCAGGGGGAGACTAGCCGCAAACATCTATTGCATGGCGACTTTGGGGTCAGTCATTGGACCCCCCAGGGGCTTGGCAGCACCACCCTCCTTAGAACCCCTCCCAATTCAGCTCCAGCCTCCCTGGCTGTGTGACCTCAGGAAAGTGAATTAACCTCTCTGTGCCTCTGTTTTCCCATCTGTAAAATGGAAATGATAATAGGATTGTTTATGAAGATGAAATGAATTATTCTACATCAGCTGTCAGCAAACTTTCTTAAAGGATCAGAGAGTTAATATCTTCAGCTTTGTGGCCCAGAGGGTCTCTGTCGCAACCCTTCAGCTCTGCTGACGTACCAGGAAAGCGGCCACATAGATGGTGAGTGTGGCTTTGTGCCAATAAAACTTTATTTATAAATACAGGCAGCGGGCCAGATTGGGCCCTCATCCTGCAGCACTTCCCAAACTTTTTGGTCTCAGGACGCCTTTGTGTTCTTAAAAAAAACTATTGAGGCCCCCAAAGCATGTCTATTTACGTAGCTGAGAGCTACCGATATTTACCACTTCAAATGAAAACTGAGAATTTCTGAACTATGTATCAATTTTTAAATCACAATCAACAATAAACTTATTAATGGTAACAAATAATGTTTTTAATGAACAATAAGTGCATTTTCCAAAACAAAAAAATTCCTTGAAAAGAGAGGTTTGTTTTCTGTTTTTGCATCTCGTTAATCAGCTTAGCAGACAACGGCCAATTCTCATGTCCGCAGTGTCCCACGTCCTTCCACGAACACCACCGCACGCGTGGGAGAGACGGAAAGCGATCCAGGCAAAGGATGTCTTAATATTATTCTACTCGCAGTTTGGCCTGCGGACGCCCGGGCCGGGTCTCGCCGGCCCTCAGCATGCCAGACCCCACTGAGAACTGCAGGTCTCCGAGCCGTTCCTGGCCCCAGGGAGCCGTTGTCAACCCGGAGCCTTGAAACAGCTGCACGGGTCTCCCTCCGGCCTGGGCATGGGCTTCCCTCTGGCGAAGAAGGCGGGGTCCCCAGGAGCCACAGGCAGAGCTCCTCCCGTGAGTGGCCTCTGTGGATCTCTCAGTCTGAGGAGGAGCCAGCGAGGGTCAAACTTCCTCCCAGGCAGCTTGGTGGATCACGGCCCCTCAGCCGTCTGGCCCCGCCACCCGCCCAGGGGCTGGAGGTCTCTGGGAGCAGGGAGCCAGGCAATGCCCTCTGGGGCCTGGGAAGCTGCAGCCGCCTGTCGCCGGTGGACAAGGCCACTGCCAGGGCCCCCACAATCCTGGACCCAAAGGCCAAGCCTGTGGCTGGTGCCGGCGCTGGACTCCAGGGCTCCACAGCCCACGCCTGCAGGCTGGAGTGAGTGTGAATTGCCCGGGAGACACGGAGAGAGGGATCGGGGGTGAAGAGGCAGAGGGGGGCGGGCCTGAGCCACATCATCTGGAAGGCTGAAGAAGGAGCAAGACAATGCGACTCTGAGAGCCAGGGAAGCGGCGCAAATGCCCAGGGCAGCTCCCTTCCTGGGGCACAAAGGACAGAGAGCCCCAGGCTCCATTTCAGATGTGTCCTCGGGGCTTCAAGGAATCGCCGCCCGTTCCCTGCAGCCCCTGGCCCCCTGTGGCCACCTCTGAGCCTCAGTGTTCTCTCTGTGAAATGGGGACCCACAACTGGGTTAGGAGGCAAAACTTTCCTTCTGCCCTCTTAGAGTCAGTAACTGGGGCCTGTGAATTAAACTAACAAATGACAAATTAACAGGAGAGAAGACATACAATTTTTACTCATATTTACATGTGTCCATGCAAATACCAAAAACCCTTCTATGGATAAGGGAAGTAAGGCGAGTTTTACTTCAGCCAGAGCGAGGATTGCAACCCGGGAAGGCCTGTTCCAGGACGGAAGGAAGCGTTCGGAGGAGCATGGTGTTCAGTCTTATACCTTTTCAGAACAAAGAGCCTCCATTAAACACGCCCAGGATACACACTCACCAGAGTTTCAAGGAGATATTCAGTTGCAGGTTAGTAGGCCGAGTGACCCTGATGTCAGGAAGGGACTGGCCTGGGTGTGAGGGCCGGGTGTGGGCATGTGCATCCTTGTCTTAGGGGGGGTGCCTTCTCTGACGGTCAAGCGGGCGCTCAGTGTGTGTCTGATGGGCCGGAAGCCAGGCTTCTTCAGTTCAAGCCGAAGCAGTTTTGAACCAAACAGTTACCCATACGCCTCAGTGTGGGAAGATCCCTTGTCAGTGGAAACTTGCAGACCCACTCGGAGGTCAGGGGCCCAGAGACTGGGAGAGAAAGACAACGGCGTGGGGCGAGCTTCGAGTTGGCAAACACGGCCGCGCACCGGAGGGCGGGACATCCCAGCTCCGGGGACAGAAGGTCCTACTCCTGAGACCCTCCCGGACCCCGCCCTGGGGACGCCCTGATGCTCACTGTCTCCTTTATGAGAAAGCAGGAAGCATCAAAAGTGCCTTCCTGAGCTCTGTGAGCTGTTCTGGCAAATTCTCAAACCTGAGGGGGTGGAGTCAGGGACTCCTGACTCACAGCCGGTCGGCCAGAAGTCCAGGTGGCCTGGGACTGTGGCCTCTGAAGTGAGGGGGTCTTGCAGGACTTGTAACTTGTGACACTCACCCCAGATCGATGGTGTCAGAACTGAACTGACTTCTTGGACACGCAGTTGGGGTCCGAGAATCGGTCGGCACAGGAAAAACCCCACACGTTTGGCGTGGGAAACATCCCAGTCGCGTCTTGAGGCTCCAGGAGGACGTGAATTTGGGGGGACACGGTTCAGCCCACGCCAGTCACACAAGCAGGAAAGCAGGCGCGGAAAAACCATGATGGTGCCGTGAACGGCCGAACAAGGCAGCCTGAGACCCTGGCTGTCACTGCTGTGTGTCCTACGGGAGCTGACTTCACCCTGAGCCGGTGCCCCCCGCAGGGTGCCTCGAGAGACACGTTTCCATTACTTTACAGCTGTCTCAAGTCTTAGCTCCCTGGAGCAGGCCCTTCTATTTGAAATTCTTTTGGGCATTTGGGAGGAAGGTCAGAGTTCCTTTCAGAGCCTTTTGTTCTTAAAAACAATTAAGCCAGGGGCCGGCCCTGTGGTGCAGTGGTTAAGTTCGCACGTTCTGCTTTGGCGGCCCGGGGTTCACCGGTTCGGATCCTGGGTGTGGACATGGCACCACTTGGCACACCATGCTGTGGGAGGCATCCCACATATAAAGTAGAGGAAGATGGGCACGGCTGTTAGCTCAGGGCCAGTCTTCCTCAGCAAAAAGAGGAGGATTAGCAGCAGATGTTAGCTCAGGGCTAATCTTCCTCAAAAGATAAATAAATTAAAAAAAATAAAAACAACCAAGCCAAAGAGACACATTCTGGGGTGGCCAATTCTGATCCCCCACAACTGAATATGGTGTCCCCCAAAATTCATATATTGAAGCCTGGCCCCCAATGAGCTGGTGTCAGGAGGCAGGGCCTCTGGGAAGGGATGAGGTCATGAGAGCAGAGCCCCCATGAATGGGACCAGTGCCCTTATAAAGGGGCGCCACGAGCTCCCCCGCCCCTCCCACCCTGTGGGGACACAGCGGGAAGACACCGTCTGTGAACCAGGATGCCGGCTCTCCAGGTAGCTTGATCGTGGACTGACTTCCAGCCTCCAGAACAGTGACAAATAAATGTCTGTGGTTTGTAAGCACCCCCGTCTGTGCTTCTGTCACAGCAGCAGGAACACACTGACAGCTGGACACCTGCTGAGGGCCGGGCGGGGACACTCCCGGGCATGAGCACATGGGGCTGCTGGCTGGAGCAGGGTCTGCGGACCGAGGGGGTGAACACAGCCCCTCCGTCATTCCACCCCTGCCCGGGATCCGCCACGGCAGCCCCGCCGCTACGCATGACGCCCACGTTCCATCTGGCCTCCTGTCCCGCCCGGAATGGTGGCCTGTGCCCCTCTGCCGTCCCCCATCACGCCCGCCAACCCGGGCCCTGCGAGCTCTCCTGGCTCCAGCCCCCCCACCCCAGCCTCCCACACTCTTCCTCCAGGCGCGGTCCCCCCAACCCTGTGTCGCCACCGGCTTCAGCTCCTGAGCATGAGAAAGGCCTCGCCATCCGCAACGCATCCTCCAAGACTGGGCAGAAGCCGCCCTGGAGGGATGCGCAGCCCCCTGTGGACCCTGGCGGTCACCTCCCGGGGGCTGAGGAGACGCTCCACGAGGGCTGTGTAGACTCTGGCGTGGTCCTAAATTAATTCTCCAAAGACGCACTCGCTTTTGTAATTTGCAAACAGGTTTTAAAGGCGCCCAGACGCCTTCGTCTCCAAAGCGCGCTTCCTCTGAGCCCTCAGTCCCCCTGGGGATCAAAGACACGGTAGAAGAACCAATTAACTGGACGACGACGCGAGACTCAGAGCCCCCCAATCCGAGGTCGCGGCCTCGTCCAGGGGAACGTCTCCACTGCGGCTCTGGCCGGAGATCCCCGTTCAGGCCTGCCACCTGGAGGCCAGACGGCGGGCAGCCGCGCGGGGGCGCCCGGGAGGCGCGGGAGGCGGCCTCCTCTCAGCCTCAGGGACCGGGCAGGACCAGCAGGGACGCTGGGGTGTCCGTGCCGGCCGCTCTGTCCAAAGGACGTTCTAACGACTCTTGGGAACCAAGCCGATGGCTCAGGGGGACCGGGTGTCCAGGAGCCTCTAGCCTCTGCCTCCACTTTTCTCAGGAAGAGGCCCGGGGAGCCGGGGGGCCGGCGGAGGAGCTTGGGGAGCACTGTGAGCGGGGCCTGGCTGAGAGGAGCAGAAGATGAGGGAGGCACGCTCAGAGGGGACAGCGGAGGGTCAGAAAGCTTCTGTCACTTCTCCAAGGTCTCGTCCAAGGTCACAGAGGGGAAAAGGGTGGACCTGAAGCTGCACCCGGTTGGTTCCCTCCACCCACCCCCGTGGCCTCCCGGAGGATGAGGACATGCCTCTCCTGGCTGGATCCTAGTCAGTCCCCCCCTCCCAGTGCCTCCCCTCCCACTGGGGCGCCAGCCACTAAACCACCCAGGGAAACAACAGGCCTTTGAACGGCAGGTGGTCAAAGTTCAGAGAGGTTGACGGCATTGCACCAGCTCCGTCCTCCCCCCCCCCACCCCCAGAGCCAGCTTGCGACCTGAAGAGTGAATCAGAGGCCCCAGGCACAGGGCTGGACAGGCAGCCCCCCCACCACTGCTCTGGGCCAGCGGGGGTCCTGTGGGTTTTCACCTGCTGTGCGGAGGACCCAAATGTGACCTGACCCCCTGGAGGCAGTGGTCGAGACCAGCCACGTCCAACAGCAATTTAAAGTGGGTCGCGTTAAACATTCCGGTCACCGCCGTGAAGAAAGTAAAAAGGAACAGGTGAATTTTAAGGTTTTTTTTTTAATAGGGGCAAAATTCACATAAATTACTCATGCAAAGTGCACGATTCCACAGCACTGAGTACATTCACGATGTCGTGTGACCACCACCCCCATCTAGGTTCAAAATATTTCCATCACCCCAAAATAGACTCCGTGCCCATGAGTCAGTCACTCCCCGGTCCCCCTCCCCCAGCCCCGGCGCCCGCTGGTCTGCTTCTGTCTTGATGCATCTGCCCGTTCTGGGCAGTTCACATAAATGGGGTCACACACTGTGTGGCCTTCTGAGACTGGTTTCCTTTGCTGAGCATAATGTTTCCAAGGTCCGTCCACGCTGCAGCCTGTATCCGGGCTTCCTTCCCTTTTATGGCTGGAGCGTATTTCACTGCATATGTACACCACGTTTTCTTCATCTGTTCATCTGTTGATGGGCATCTGGGATGTTTCTACCTTTGGGCTCTTGTGAATAATGCTGCTATGTACATGCGTGCACGAGAATTTATCTGAACACCTGTTTTCAATTCTTTGGGGTCCATACCTGGGAGATCTCAATTTGGACCAGCACATTTCAAGCACCCGATAGCCACATGCAGTTCGTGGCGACCGTCCTGGGTAGGGCAGGTCTATCTTCACACGCTTAGGGTGATTCTTGAGCTCTGTTGTGCCCGGGCGGTCTCCCCCACCGCCGCGGGGGGTGTGTCCGGGTGCAGGGTCCCACTCTGCGGGCCTCGTGCTGGGTAGGTGGGTGATGGCTGCACGGTAGGACTGGACAGACCACCCTCCAGCCCCTGCTATGCCACCTGCACACACATCCTGGGTGGTCTGAGTGTTGTGCCCCCACAAAGCTCGTGTGTTGAAATCCTAACCCTCAGACGCACGGTATTTGTTGGCGGGACCTTTGGGAGGTGATGAGGTCATGAGGGTGGAGGCCCCATGAATGGGATCAGGGCCCTAATGAAACAGACCCCAGAGAGCCCCCTCGCCCCTTCCACCATGTGAGGACGCAGCCAGAAGGTGCCGTCCGTGAACCAGGAAGAGAGCTCTCCAGGTGTGTTGACCGTGGACTTCCAGCCTCCAGCACTGTGAGAAATAAATGTCTGTGGTTTATAAGTGGCCCTGTGTGTGGTTCTGTTCTAGCAGCTGGAGCAGACTGAGACACATCCCAACCGGGGACCTCAGCCTTCTAATCAATAAAACAGCAGCGGGCAGGGAAGATGTGTGTGCACAGGCCCTGGGGTTACCTGGCTCTGTGCTGTGTGTGTGTGTGTGTGTGCACAGCACCAACCATGGCAGCACATGGTGATGCTAGAAAAGCAAGAGAACCTGACCTTGCCCCCGCCCCGGGGGGAGGAAGCGACGTCCAGGACCCCACAGGAATTACCTGGCTGCAGAGGCAGCTGCACAGGCCCAGGGGGCCCTGAGCCGGGGGCATCCACTGGGCTGTTCACTGGGGCAAAGGGGGTGCAGAGGGAGGGGTGGCCTGGGCAGGGAGACCCCGGGTCACCAGAGGCTCCTGGAGCTTCTACAGGATTGCTTCTCAGGGAGATGCTCCCAGCCTCTCGGGGCGGAGCTGGCCAGCCCTGAGGCCACAGCAGGGCTCCGTGTGACTCATTCGTCCTGGTGAAGACCCCGCAGCGGAGGCGGAGAAAGCAGCCTTTAAATATAGCTCAGCGCCATCTGATGCTGCGGGCGGCTGGCAGGAAGCCAGCGGCCGCCCGGACCCCGCCAGCCTGCTCTGCGCTGGGTCCAGACAGCCCCGCCTCCCCGCCCTCCCGCCCCTTCCCCTGCAGCCTCAAACAGCCCCCACCCCAGAGGTGAGGGCGTGCGCTCCCACGCAGACACTGTGACGAGCTGGCGTCTAGAATCAGGCATTAGGAGGCCAGCCAGGTGGGGGAAAGCCAAGTCCGGCTTTACAAAGGCCTCTCTCCTTGGCCAGAGCTGGGCCATGGAAATTGCAAATTGTGCGGATGTCCCCAGCTAAGGCAGGTCAGCTCTGCCCCAGGAACTCACCTGGCAGCAAGGACACCAGACCAGACCCGGGGGGTCTGGCTGCCGGCCCCTGGCAGGGCTCCAGCCCCAGATCGGTCTTCCCAGGCTCTGAAGGCATGTGCACGACGGTGGCCCTCTGTGCAAGAGCACCGTCCACCCGACCTCTCAGCCCCGCCTCCACCTGCCCCCACTTCTGGGCTGCACTCCTCCCAGGTGTCCACCTCTCCGCGCCCACTGCTCCATCCGGGGAACTGCAGCCCCCACCCAGCCAGCCCCCAGGCTCTCCACTCAGGCACCCCACCTGACCTGCAGCCCATGAGCTCCCCACACCCACCGGAGCCTCCTGCCTCAGCCCGCCCACCCTCCCAGACAGCAGACCTCTCACCTCCCTCCCTTGCTAGCAATTTCTGCAGCTCCTTCTACTGTACGTCAGCACGGGCTGTGCGCCAGGCGCAAGCTCAGGAGCCGGGATGCACAATGGAGTCAGCCGGGCACTGTGGGTCCCCTGGGCTCCCTGTCAGACAGAGGAGGCAGAGACCACATCAACCACCATGTCAACCAAAGAAAAGGTGCAGAAATAGAAGGAACGACAACCGGGACGTGCGCTGAGAGGGAGCAGGTGGAGGACATTGGACAGGCCGACCTTCCTCCACGGGGGAGGGAAGGTGTGGCAAGCCCGGAGGACGAGGAGTCTGGGAGGAGAAGGGGGAGCCGAGGGACATTCCATGCAGGGAAGGAAGCTCCAAGAAGGAGCAAACCGAGAGGACCGAGATGCAAGGCGCATTGTCCTCTAAACCATTTGGCCTTTACCCTGAGGGCAGTGGGAGCCATTGAGGGCTCAGGAGAGCTGGCAGCCTCAGGCTTCCATGTGTGAAAGCTCACTGACTTAGATTCAGAAGGTAGAACAGCGCATGGCGGGGGCTGGGGGAGGGGCAGAGGAGTTAGTGAATGATGACAAAGCTGTGGAGACGGATGGTGGTGACGGCTACACGACTTAATGCCACGGAACTATACACCTAAAATGGTTAAAGTGGTAAATCTTAGGTATATTTTGCCACAATTTCAAAAAGTAAAAATAGGGAGGCGGGCCCTGTGGCTGAGTGGTTAAGTTTGCGCACTCCGCTTCAGCGGCCCAGGGTTTCACCGGTTCGGATCCCAGGTGCGGACATGGCACCACTCATCAAGCCATGCTGTGGTAGGCGTCCCACGTATAAAGTAGAGGAAGATGGGCATGGATGTGAGCTCAGGGCCAGTCTTCCTCAGCAAAAAGAGGAGGACTGGCAGCAGTTAGCTCAGGGCTAATCTTCCTCAAAAAAATAAATAAATAAACAAAATGGTTAATTTTATGTTACATGTATTTTGTCTCAATTAAGAAAAGGAAAGGAGGGGCCAGCCCCGTGGCCCAGGGTTTCTCCGGTTTGGATCCTGGGTGCCGACACGGCACTGCTCATCGGGCCATGTTGGGGTGGCGTCCCACATGCCACAGCTGGAGGGACCCACAACTAAAATATACAACTATGTACTGGAAGGATTTGGGGGAGAAAAAGCAGGAAAAAGAAAAGGAAGATTTAAAAAGAAAGAAAGAAAAGGAAAGGAGATGAAAAGGGCAGAGAGACCAGCTAAGGGAGGCGGGACATATCTCCAGACCCAAGGCAATGACTGCTGATGGCGACCAGCAAGGGCGGTGACAGCAGAGAGGGAAGCAGAAGAAACGGAGAAACAGGAGATGGTAGACGGGACCTGGCGACTGGTCAGGCGGGCAGTGGCTCATGGGATGGCTCTGTCCCATCCGCCGTCGGGTGGGGCCGTTCCGTGAGGCAGGTCCGGCCTCCGCGTCTTTGCTCCTGCTGTGCCCACCACCAGCCCGTCCATCTCAGTCCTCAGTCCCACTCGCCCTGGAGGCCCAGATGCGCCGTGTTAACTGCCTCCTCCAGTGTTAACTGCCAGTCCAGCCCGTCCCAGTCCCCGAGCTGCTCCACTCTCACTCCGAATTCCTACCACCCCTTTGCTGTCCCAGTGAGGACGTCAGCCGCAAGGGGATGTTTCAGTCTCAGGCCCTTTACAGGAGGCCTCTGCACACTTCCCAAAAGAGCCAGACAGGAAACATTTTCCGTTTCGAGGGCTGGCAGTCTCTGTTGCAACGACTCAACTTTGCCTTGTCGCACAGCTTTGTCAATAAAATTTTATTTAAGGACAGCAGATGTTTGTAAATTGAAATATACTTGACATATAACATTGTGTAAATTTAAGGGGTCCAACCTGTTAATCTGATACATTTACATATGTAGTCTGATTACCATTGTAACAATAAGTAACACTTCTGCATGTCACGTAATTATTCTTTCTGTTTAGCGGTTGGTTATTTCAACCACTAGTGTCTTAGCAAGACTGATGATTGTGACACAGCATTGTCGTCTGTACTCACTGTACTGGACGTTAGACTTCTAGGGTTTATTCACTACTTGTTGCAAGTTTGTCCTCTTAAACAATACCGTCTCCTGTCCCCAGCCCAGACGCTGAGGTTTGAATTGCACGTAATTTTCATGTCGTGAAATGTTTGGGATTTTTTTTCAAGCATTTAAAATACAAAGGGTATTCTTAACTCGCAGGCCCCACAGGCACGGGCGACAGGCTGCACTGAGCACCCCAGCCGTCGACGGTCTCAGCACCGTGTCTTGCCCTGTGTCCACCCCTTCTAACACCACATCAGGGAGTCCGGGAGGATTGCTCAGGTTTTTAAAAATCTATGGCTATTACAAGGATAAGAGGGATCCGTGGGGTCCTGCTGGGGCGCCTTCTCCCCCATCCTGCACCTGCGGCTTCACGGGGAGCTCCTGCCCTCGGTTCGGGGAGAGCACGACCTGCGCCTGCGGGCCCCACCTGACGGTGGACAGCTGCAGCACACAGCCCTTTCCCGGGACGTCCCCGAAGGACCGGGTGACGGGTGCCCCCTGCCCCCGGCTGATGGGCACAACTGGGGCCAGTGCACTGGGTTGTTAGCTTTACTTGGGAAGAGAAATGGCTGGACATGTGACAATATGCTGATTCATGGGCTGCGGCCGGTGGTTTGCCTGGATGGCCAGGGACTTGAAAGGAAGACAGCTGGACAATTGTGACAAGGAGGTCTGGGGAAGCAGTAGGTAGACAGGCTTCTCTGAATGGGCAAAAAGTCTGAAGACATCCGTGGCCATGTGAACGGTCACTGCTATGGTCTGAAGGCTTGTGTCCCCCTCTGGCGAAAAAGACTCTTATATTGAAATCCTAAGCTGCGAGGCGATGGTGTCAGGAGGCTGGGCCTTTGGGAGGTGATGAGGTCATGAGGGCGGAGCGCCCACGGAATGGGACCAGTGCCCTTATAGAAGGGGTCCCAGGGAGCCCGTCGCTCTCCTGCCGAGTGAGGACCCAGCAAGGAGATGCTGTCTGTGAGCTGAGAAGAGAGCTCTCCAGGCACTGGATCCCTGGCACCTCGATCGTGGACTTCCAGTCTCCAGAACTGCGGGAAATGAACGCCTGCGGTTTATAAAGCCCCGTCTGCGGCATTTTTGTTAGAGCGGCCAGAACGGACTGAGATACTCACCAAACGGCGACCTCAGCAGAGGAGGATTTTCACAGTCAAGTGGCTAGAATGCCCCATCCTGTGGACGCCCGGCGGCCTCCCTCCCAGCCACCTGTCATCACCCAATGGGTCATCGACAAAGGGTCACCAGTGGCCCCGCTGGGTGGCCATCAATAGCCCTCTGGTCTACACTGTGACCCTGCTCTCAGCACCGTCCGGAGTCCGCTGTTTCCAGGCGGCTCCAGTGGGCAGGCAGCCGGCGGCCACCCTCCCACAGCCCGGAGCACGGCCACGGTGCAGGCGTGGCTCGCAGGTGGGAGGCCGGTACCTGGAAGGAGCCGGGGATGAGCACCGGCTGGCTCCTTCCCGTCCCCCTGCCTGCGCTGCCTCCCACCACAGACCCTTGGCAATCCTTTTCCTTGATGCCAGAGCAGAAGCCGGCAAGACTGACATTGGGTGAGTTGGTTTCTTTTTCAACTGAGGTAAGACTCACAGAACATAACATTAACCAATAACCATTTTAAAGCGTCTGATTCAGTTGAGTACATTCACAATGCCTTGCAATTATCACCTCTATCTAGTTCCAGAACATTTCCATCATCCCAAAGGAGACCTCGCACTCATTACAAGGTCCCTCCCCATCCCCCCTCCTCCCAGCCTCTGGCAACCACGTATCTACTTCCTGCCTCTGCATGTGCCTGTGCTGGACATTTCCTACAACGAGGTCACACAATCTGTGGCTTTCTGTGACGGGCTTCGTTAGCCGAGCGTGATGTTTTCCAGGTTCCTCCGCAGTGTAGCCTGCATCAGAGCTTCCTTCATTTTTATGGCTGAATAATATCCCGCCACTTGGAGGACCACGTTGCGTTTATCCTTTCATTGTTGATGGACCCGTGGGCTGCTTCAACCTTTGGGCCGTCGGAAAAAGTGCTCCTATGAACACTCCTGTGAAAGAAGGTGTCTGAGGGCCTGCTGTCCATTCTTTGGGGTATGGTGGCTCACTTTTTTTACTTAATATAGCAAGGACATCCCAGCGCAGGCTGGCTCTGCACCCATTCTCTGCCGGTCTGCATGGAGCTCAGTAACTGTGTGTGGAACGAATCAGGAAACCAGGGCATCGATGATGCATCAGTGTTTAGACGACACTTTCCTCAGCATGCTGCCGTTTGTGTTGGCGAAGGAGCTGGTGGCTCAGGCAAGGGCCTTAAACGCATCAGTGGGTTTGGGGGGCAGGGAGCGCAGACCCAGCTGAGCCCAGCAAAGCTGACGGGGGATAGAGGGTCTGCTTCCCCAACTCAGGGACCCAAGTGCTTTTCTGGAAAGGTCACAACCTTACAGTCTCACACTAGGGGACAGAAGGCACAGGGTGCAGGGGTTCCCCCAAGACAACTGCCCAGTCGGCCAGGCCAGCCTGAGGCGGAGGCAGCGTCCACTCAGGAGGGTGTGCCGAGACCCACGTGCCCCGAGTCCTGCAGGGCCGCCACCTGCCTGGCCGCCCACCTGCCCCGTCCACACTGCGGACGCTGGAGGAAGCAGATGGTCCGGAGGTGCCCGCGGACGAGCTCCCCCTCAAGGATGGGGAGGAAACACACAGGCGCCCGCTCCAGCCCCGCCTCTGGGCCGCAAGACCATGTTGCTCCATCGCGGCCACAGTCAGAAGCCACACACACTGGCACCACCCTGCTCTGCCAACAGCCCCCCAAAGATGGGGAACCCCTCTGTCCAGCCCAGAGATCAGCGAACATCTGGAAGAGCCAGCTCTGGCCCACGTGTGGCCTCGCAGGTCGTGGCGACAAGCCCGCGCTGCGGTGGGCGCTGGTGGACCAGCGTGACCGTGTGCGCTTCACGTGCAAAGGCCGAAACTGTGATTTCAAGGATGTTTACATTTCACAGAATGCTCTTCTTTTGTTTTCAACCATCTAAAAATGTAAAACTCCTTCTGAACCCGAGGGCTGTGCAGAGGACCAGCACATGTGGCCAAGGCTGTGGTTTGGCTGTGAGTCATCCGGCCATCACCTCGACACGCACTGGGCCTGCAGGGTGCTGCGCCGACGACCGACAGCGGGTGTGATCACGGCCACCGCAGGCCGGCTTGGCAGCCAGCTGGGCCAGCAAGCGAACCCTGGCACTTTTGCTTCCTTCCTGAGCCACCTCAGTAAAGTCACTTAACCTCTCTGGGCGTCGGGTTTTCACACATAAATGATCCTAGTCGTGAAGACTGTAAATGCGCCCGGCACTGTGCGGGGCGCGCCTGCCCCCATTTTCCCCACTCTGTCTCCAGCTCCCAGGACCCCTGGGCAAACCCTGTTTTTAAAAGGGAGAAGGCAGGAACCTTGGCTCATTGCCTGGCCTCACTCTTCAAGGCCACGGGGCCAGCACCAGGTGCTCCCAACCACACTCGCACTCTGGTCCTGGACTCTGAGACATTCCGCGCCCATGCTCACTTCCGCCTTCCTGCCCAAGCGCCGTTCAGGGGAAAAAATCCCATGAGAGAAGGGTGAGGAAGGTGAGAGGAGGAGGGAGACAGCTGGTGTGCCCGTGTCAGACGGGCCTCCAGGGTCCTGGTCATGATGGGGACGCTAAGAAGGCCAAGAACGAGCCCACCACCACCCCGAACAAGCTCCCCACCGCCCCGCAGCCTGCTCCTCTCCCTGGCTCGCCACCTCCGTGAGTCACCCATCTGGCAGCTGCTGGCCCGGAGCCCGGGCGGGCTGGGCTGTGAGTGGGCAGGGGGCTAGAGACCTACATAAGCCTCTGGTTTCTCCTCCACACCCACAGGGCCCCGGGGCTCAGAGCACACGCCCGCCTCAGCCCAGTCACTCCGAGGCAGGTGGGGCTGCCCGGCCTCCGGCTGCTGTGGTCACCGCCCAGCTCTGGGAACAGGAAGGAAGAGGCTGCCTGTCTCACCCACGGGGCCTGGGAAGCCACCACCCCTCTCTCAGGCAGGGGGGACACGGCCCAGACTGCTGGCCCCGCTGGCCCCAGCCTCCCCAAGATGCCAGCACCTGTCAATCACCGTCACCCCCAGGACTCGGCGGCACACACACAGACACACACACGCGGTGTTACTTTGCAGGTGGGCACGTGGGTGGCAAGGCAGGACAGTCAAAGGCAGGTGGCAAGCCTGTCCCCCACCCCGCCCCACTCCACCCCCAACATCCAGCCACATCTGTGGACGGTCGTGGCTCCCACCGCTGCGGGAGAAGGCCCTGCTGGTACCGAGTGGTGGAGGCAGCGCCCACACAGAAGCATCTGGCCCAAATGTCTGTGGGGGAGACCCGGGCGTGTGCTTGGGTTCAAGGCCAGGCTCTGGCCCTTTGAGCTGTGAAGACGACACAGAGCGGCAGGCGTCTGACCTCGCTGTGCCTCCGCTCCCTCCAGGTGCATGAGGGCGCTGACACTGTAGTGCGCTTCTGTCTCGAGGATTCCGAGAGTCCATATGAGTGAGGTGCTGAAACCAATAGGCATGGCTGTGATGACTGTTGTCATTCTTAGACTTCAGGCTCCAGGCCCCACAGATCTGAATTCGAATCTGACACTTCTCAGCCAAGCCT
Source organism: Equus asinus (assembly GCF_041296235.1). NCBI lineage: Eukaryota > Metazoa > Chordata > Mammalia > Perissodactyla > Equidae > Equus > Equus asinus. Next base: position 26,590,436 of record NC_091809.1, on the reverse strand, counting down.
GGACAAAGGCTGTGGCTGCCTGTCTCGGGGTCACCGGGGGAAACAAACCAGCTCCTGACACAGCCTCGGAGGGCCCAGCAGCGCCCAATCCTGGAAGGGGCATTCGGGGGCATCAAGTCTTCTGGGTTCTGATTCCGAGGATGTCACGGTGACAGGATGGGATGGGCTCAGGTGCAACAGGCGCTGGAGGGGGACGACTGGAGTGGGTGGGGATGGTCCCCGCTGCAGAGGGCATCTGTGGCCTGGCCACCCGGACGGCTGCTGGCAGGAGGTCAGCAGAGTGTCTGTTGGAGCTGGGGATCCTTTCTGAGCTTTCTAGAAGGTACAGGCCAGCTCCAAAAAGGGGAGGCCACCGGGAGCAGGGGACAGGTACACAGGGTAACTCAGGACAATGAGAAGGAAGCTCAGCCCTTTGGAGAGTGGGGCAGAGAATTCCCGGGAGCCGTGTGTGTGTGTGTGTGTGTGTGTGTGTGTGTGTGTGTGTGTGTCTGTGTGTGTCTTGTGTGTGTCTGTGTGTGTGTGCTTGTGTGTGGCTGTGGGGAACCCGCTGCACCCAGACCCAGCTCAGAGCATTGAGATAAAGGCTGCCAGCCCAGTCTGACAAGAAACTCAGGTTTGGGCTGGGCCACGTGGCCCTGGGGCCGATCCTGGCTCCAGGATCCAGGGACAAGGCTTGCCTTGTCTCCAGGGAACTGCTGGGAGGTCAGGGGCCTCGTGTGTCCCCCTCCCACAGATGTCCAGAGAGTCCTGAGAAAGATGGACAGGACCGGGGAGAAAGGAAGGAGGCGGTGGAAACGAGGACGGCCACCACACCAGGAGACACAGGAGGGCCTGGAGCAGCCAGGACTAGGTTCATGCCGGAAGAGCAGGGCAAGGCGGAGGGCCGGGCAGGGGCTCAGGTGGAGGCTGACCGGCAGGGGGCTGGCCTGAGGCCCGGGCCCCTCTGGCCCCTAACCCGCCCCTGTGGGACAGGGCCCTCCCCGGCGCCCGCCAGCCAGCCCGCCCTCGAGTCTAAAGGGCGAAGGCACGAGCGTTTCTGTCCCAGACGCCAGCCAGCGAGGGGCTGGCAGCAGGCTTTCCAGTCTATCGGTTTGATTTTGCTCAGTAAATAGTGATCACCAAAAAAAGGCCACACCCAAACCAGCTTTGTCCTCCTCAAGCCTGTGGGCACGAATTGGCCCTGGAGGTGTATTCACCCTGAGGGAGGAGAAAAGATGGTACAGAGTCACTCAGTAAGTGGGTGTGAAAAAGCTGGAGAGGGACCATGGGGGATGGTCAGCCTCGGATTCGAGGAGAGGAAGGAAAAAAGGCCGTCTACTGGTGGCAGGAAGGCCTGGGTGTGGCTGTCACCACCCTGAGCTCTGCTTGTCTGTGAACAGGAGACGAACAGGGTACATACACACATAGACACACACAGACACACACAGAAAAAGTCCACCCGCCCACCTGAAGGGCCCTAACCAACCCTGCCCCCAAACCCAGGAGAGGAAGAAAAACAATGGACTTCATTTTACTGGGCACAGATGGCTCTGTGCCTCAGTTTCCCCATCTGTAAAACAAAGCCGGTGAAAGTGCCACTTTAATTCTGACCCAGGCTGCCGTGAGGGTTGACTAAGTGAATACAGTCATGTGTCGCTTAATGGTGGGGGCACGTTCTGAGAAATGCATCGTTAGGTGACTTCATCGTTGTGCGAACGTCACAGAGGGCATGTACACACATCTAGGTGGGACGGTGCTCATCTTGTGGGACCACCATCCACCGGTGACTGAAAAAGTTGCTATGTGGCACATGACTGGACGTGTGAGGAGCCGAGCACGGGACCTTCTCACAGGAAGCATCAATAAATGTCATCACTTCTTTTTTATTTTTTCTTTTTGGCAAAGAAGATTGGCCCTGAGCTAACATCTGTGCCGATCCTCCTCTATTTTGTACGTGGGACACCACCACAGCGTGGCTGATGAGTGGCCCTAGGTCCATGCCCAGGATCCGAGAACCCCAGGCCACCAAAGCACACCGTGTGAACTTCACCACCATGCCACCAGGCTGGCCCCTGTCGTCACTTCTCATATGGAGGAGTGTTGTTTGGTCTCTAGCTAACCGGAAGCCCCCGGGGCCGGATGCTGAGTCTCCCGGGGCCTCAGAGGCTCTCCGCGGTGGCGGCTTCTGAAGAGGGCGCTTCTGTAGGGGAGGAAGACGTTTCCTCTACCGGCTCTGGGTCCTTCTGCTGGCCAACGGCAACAAAGTAAATTCACATGAGACAGAATAACAGGAGAAAATGAAACAAAGCTTGATAACACGTATTCACGGGAGAGGCTCAGGCAACCTGAGCAACTCAGCCAACTGGCCGAGGCTGCCTGTTTAAGCATCTCCAGCTGCAGACAAGGGGGACGCTGGGGCAGTGGTTTGGGTCTTCGAAAGGGAGGAAGGCAACGCACGTGGAAATGGAAAAGCAAATGTTTGGTAAATAGAACTTTGCTAAGAGTGGGCTCAGCGAGGGTGCTCCCAGTCTACCGGAACCCAGAGTTATCTGCGGTGATGGCCTGTCCTGGGGACAGGCCTTTATTTTAAATTTCTTTTAGGCAGTTAGTGGGGAAAGGCAAGCCTTTATTGTCTTCAGCTCAGAACAGGCTGCATACCAGAGTGGCGCATCTTGCATCTCGGGGTGGCCTGCCCTGAACCCCATCACTTCTCAGGCTGGTTCTGCAAACAGAAGGCACATTACATGAACCCTCAGTCAACACGGGGCTAACTGCCCGGCCTGTCCACCCAGGGCTCCAAGAAAGAGCAAGGTGTTTTCAAGACCCACAGCTCAGCTCCCCGCCCCCCCCCCCACCCCCCGGTCCAGAGGACCACCCTGAGCTCCTGTCAGGCCCTTGGGAGAACTTCCCAAACTGGAGGAAACTGAGGCACAGACCGCCAAGGGAACTGGCTCAGGAGGTCACCTCAGGTAACCCATCAGGGCAGCTGGGACAGTGACTGGCAAACTTAGCTGTACCTAGGACTTGCCTAGGACGCCTGGGTCCCCTGCCTGTCGCCGCCCCCCCCCCCCCCTCAGAGATCCAGGGAACCCTCAGCGCCCACTGCAGAGGCTTCTCCCCGGCTGGCCACGCCCCGTCCCCTGGCTTCACAAGCCTTAGCCTCACAGGGGAAAAGAAACAGACCCTGTGACTCCACGCAGGAGGGCAAGGTCTGCATTCGCCTCCCCTTTCCCGGTCACCTTTGCAAGACAAGAGCTGGAAGCAGAGAAAAAGGGCTGCACGTTTGCCTGCTCGTCAACGCCCTCGCGCCTCCCCCTCCCCCCAGCCTGGGCCTCGGAGCTGCCCCGCAGCTGCACCCGGAGGCAAGGGTTAACAGGAAGCGCCGGGCGTCCTCCAGCCACAGAAGCCCATTGTTCTCCAGCTGGTCCCCTCCCCTTGTCCAGGAAGACCCTCCGGGGAGCCCCTTCAAAAGGGCTGACCGACAGCTCCAGGCAGCAGGCCAGCCGGTCAGGAGGGCGAGTGCAGGAGGAGGAAGCCCGCTGGGTGTGGGCCGGGGCACAGCTGTCACCACTGCCTCTCGGGGGTTTCCAAGGGGGGGTTCAGACTTGCGTGCCCTGCGGGGGGCAGCCCTCCCCCACAGTCCCCATCTGGAAGCCAGAAAGCTTTGATCTCGAGCCTCTAGGTACAACGTAAGCCCCTGCCTCCCAGTACCCGGCCCTCCACCACCCCCCCAGCATCTCTGGGTCAGAAAGTTTCACACTCCACCCCTCCTCGTCTGATCTGATCTCAGATCTGCCCCGCTCCAGGCCCTAACTGTCAGCTTTTTCTGATTAGCAGACGGCCTGGATGGGGCGGGGGAGGAAGAGGAGAGCCTGGATGGGGCGGGGGAGGAAGAGGAGAGCTGTGAGCAATTCCCTGGGAGCCTCTGGGGGCGGGCAAGGCGGGGGCTCGCAGCTGGCAACCAGATGTGGGTGGACAGGCTGAGGGGGAAATTAACTGGTACCAGTCGGGGTGGCGTGGCGGGCAGGAAAGACAGGACCTCAGGGGTCCCCGCCAGGCACATAGGTGCTGGAGGGAGGGTGGCGGGACAGTGAACACTGAGATTACTTCTTAACTGAGAATAAACAACGTGCTGGGGGAGGAGGTGGATCTGGGGCCCACTGGGCCAGGACACTGGAAGGCAGCAAGAAATAAAAGGGGCAGAGGGGGACAGCGGGATGGTGGACCCAGGGGCACTTCTGCTGAGAGGGCCTGCAACGAAAGGGGCAGGCAGGGAGCTGGCCTTGGGAGGCCTCAGGTCTGGAGATGAAGGTCGAGGGCCTCAGCCCCTGGGCTCAGCTCTCTGGACCGGACACTGCTGTGAGGGTGCAGGGCTCCCTGGACACGAGTGGGGGCTTCAGCAGCCTCCACGCCAAGGGTGGAGAGCGCGAGCCGGAGACTCGGGCAAGCTCCATCTCCCTCCTGCTTCTTGCGCCGTTGACCTGATTCCCGCGCGGCCCCGAGGGTCTCAGGATGCGGAAGGGCAGGCGCGGGGCGAGGGGTCCAGGCATCCGGGTTCTGGGAAGCGGCCAGGGCAGCGCGCAGGCCGGGCCGGAGGGCGGGAGGCGGGGCTCGATTTGCATGCCCCGCCCCGCCTGTGATTGACACCCAGACCGCTCCGCCCCGCGCCCTGGCCCGCGACCCACCCGAGCGTCCCGCCTCGGACGTCAGTTTCCCGGCGGAGATCGGGGCCCGCCCAGCCGGGCCTGCGCCGTCCCCCTCCGGCCGCCGGCCTCGCCCAGGCTTCTGGGAGCGGGGAAGCCGGTCTGGGCGCTGCTTCTGGGCTGGTCCTGACCTGTGGCCTGGCCCCTTCCCAGCTCCGCGGAGGCTGAACTGGGGCGCCTGTCCCTGGGGTCCTGCACAGCGAGGGCAGGGATCTCGGGAGAGGAGACACGACCAGGGCCGTCCTCTACTTGCTCTCCTGCAGGGCGATCCTCCCTGGGCCTCAGTTTCCCGGTCTGTAAAAAGCAAACATTAAAAAGGATCGACCTCCAAATGCGTCGTTCATTCACAAAAACTGCTTAGTAAGCACCTGCTAGACTCCTCTCTGTCCTCATGGGGGCCGCAGGCTGGAAGAGGACAAATCCAGAAACAAATGTAAAACGGCAGTTGCGATAAATACTGCAAAAAAAAAAAAAAAAAAAGCTCTTTATCTGCATGTCAATAAATATAGGGGTCTTAGACCAAAATGGGAGGCAGACGGGAACGCTTCCCTGATGACTTGTGCCCTTGTTCTGAGCTGACCTAACTAGACGAATAGTGAAAAATTTTAGGAGGATCAGCATATGCAAAAGCCCTGTGGCTGGGAAGATTGTGGAAGCTTGAGGAACAAACAGCAGGTCCCTGCAGCTGAGAGTAATGCAAGATTAGGCCAGAGACGATGGGCTGGGCCCAGACTGAGTCGGGCCTTTCACAGTTTCGTCACTCCTCCAGAAGCGGAAATTTCCTCCCTCCAGGACAGTGGGCAAAGCGATTCAATGTTCTTCCAATAACAGGGAATGAATCCCTGGGAATCTCTCCCTTTTCAGCTTTCAGTCCTCAGCTAGACTTCTGACTGAGGCCAGTCTCCTGCCTGTAGTAACCAGGTGTCCTGAACTTGCTAACCTTCCTTTGTGACTAAGTCTAAGCCTGGAACCTCACACTGGCTACTGTTTCAGCAGGATCTTATGACATTGTTTCATTTTCATTGTAACCTTTATGAACTGTTACTTTCTAAGTATGGTGAGTGATTAACAAGGGGGTTAAGTTAAAAAAATTAGATAAATAATAGTACAGTTGTTACACAGAGATGACGAAAATCTTGACAGTTAATTGTCTGAGGTTTGGGAAGTTCTATTCTAAGAGCCATAGGAAGCCATTGATTAAATGAGCTAATAAAATATTAAGCATTTAACACCTGCTTACCCCAGACAACCTCATTTACTCATTCAGGCCTGGGCTGGGCTTTTGTGAAACTGACATTCGAATGAGGACACAGATGCTAAACAGAATGTAAACATACCCTTTCAGCCGGTGAGCAGTGCTCTAAGGAAGGCTGAGCAGGGTCAAGGAGCAGAGCGGCAGAGGGGGTGCTATTTTAGATCAGGTGGCCCAACAAGGCCTCTTAAGGAGGTGATATTTAAGCAGAAACCTGAAGAAGTGAGGATGAACTTGTGGGTGTCTGGGAAAAGAGCGTTGTGGGCAGAAGGACAGCAAGTGCAAAGGCCCTGGGGCTGGAACACCCTTGGCCCGTTCTTCAAGCATAAAGTAGGCCAGTGTGGGTGAAGCAGTGGGGAGCTGGCAGGATGAAACGATCCAGTTTGCATTTCATAAAATCGGTGAGCAGCTGCTGTGGAGAGCAGATTGTCGGGGCAAGGGCCAGGAGGAAGCCGCTGCCCTAATCCAGGTGAGAGACGATGGCAGCTCACACCAGGTGGGAGCCATGAGTGTGGGGAAAGCTCGCAGTGCGATGAGAGGTCAAGTTGATAGCACCCGTGACTGGACAGGGTGAGGGTAGGAGACAAAGGGAGTCAAGGAGGATCCCTCAACTGGAAGAGCTGGCAGGAAATGGCAAGAATCCTTTTTGGGTCCTGCATGTGTGACACACCTTAGCCGCCCACTGAGAGATGCGGGGAGGGGCTCAGGCAGAGGTCTGGAGGTGGGGGGACGTCCAGGATAGAGAGCCAGCATCCTGGCAGCATTCAGAGGCCTCAGACTGAGCGAGGCTGCCGAGGGGGAGTGTAGACAGCAGAGGCCCAGGGCCTGAGGCAGGAGGAAACCTGGGGGTGGGGTGGGGACCTGGAGGAGGGAACGATCAATTCTGTCAACTCAGATCAATTAGGATTTGACTGAACTCCGGAGCTGGGAGGGAAGGCACCCCCTGTTCACACTGAGCCGCTGGAGGGGGCAACTATTTTTCCAGCACACACTTTCCCATACATACATATTCATGTCGCTGTGTGTGATTCCAAATGACCAGCACTGTTGTCACTCCAGCCTCTAACAATAATGCAAAGTGACTTTCTGTGTGCCAGGCGCTCCACTAAGCACTTCACAGGTATTATTTTGCTGCATCTTCACAACGCACCTAAGAGGCAGGGATATGACTGCCCACAGTTTACAGCCAGAGAAACTGAGGCCCAGAGAGGTGAAGTGATTTGCTCCAAGCTGCACAGCAAACAAGTCAAGCTGGCTGGCTGGCTCTGAAGCTGGGCTCCTCAGCCCACGGTGTCCGCAGCTGGCCTTCGTGTCACTCAGCATCCGGGTTCTGAGTTACCTCCATGTCCCAAGCATGCACATGTGTCTAGCGCAGGCCTTTCCTCCCCTGGGCAGCAGCTGCAGAGTCAGCATTCGGCAGGCCAGGCCAGCTGGATGGGCACGTAGGATGTTCCTAATTTGTGCCCATTTTGGACGGCACTGCAGGCCCGAGGTTCCTGGGGAATCCACTGGTCACGGGATATGTGACATTGTTCACAGCTATTGTCCGATCCATCTCTCCGCAGAGGGCCTGTGCCAAGGCCCAGTGCCACGTGATGATGTGAAAACGCCAGGCTTCATCAATGTGGTCCTGACAATTTTCGATTGTGCCTCTTCCGATGGGTGACCTGGGGCTGGTGGAGGGGTGTATCTTAATAGGATGAGTGTGTGTGGGGGGGTGCTTGTCCTGTCTCCCACGCATCATCCCCAGCCCCTAGCCCCGTGGCCCGGCCCAGGAAACCCCCAGGCAGCCGGGCGGGGGCGGGGGTCGGCCAAGCCGCTTCCCGCGGAAGGAAGGGCCCGGCGGTTCCGGCGACAGGATGCGCGGTGAGGCCCCCTCCCCAGCCGCCGGGGACTTCCCGGGCCGGGCAGGTTCGCGGGGGAGTTGCTCGCACGCGGACGCCTTGAGCCACCGCTGAGAGTGTCCCCACGTCCCACTGGGGAGTTGCGGGTCAGCACCCCGAGTGGGTGGCGCTAAAGTCTCCCACGTTCCCCGGGAAGGAATCAGGCGGCGACGGAGGCGAGCTGGGCCGGATTCCCTGGGGAACCCTGAGGGAGGCGGGGAGGGTGGAGGAGGCGGGAGCGGAGCGTCGGGCGGGGGCGGGGGCGGGGGCGGGGGCGGCCCGCCCTCCACCGCAGCCTCCTCCTCCTCCCCTCCCGCCTTGGGGTCAGGCCCCCGGGGTCTCAGGAGGCCCGCGGCGCGGAGCCAGCCGTCGGGAGGCGGGGCGCGCGCTTTCCCGGCGCCTCTCGCCGCCCCCGCTCCCCGCACCTGCGGCTTCTTTGTCCTCCCGACAGCCACTCGCCAACGCCCCGGGGCGACGCCTGCAGCCCTTCTCCTAAACCAGCATCGGGTAAATTCGGGGGAGTTTTTCCTCTGGGATAGCTAACCTGGAGCTGGGGTGGGGCCAGAGCAAATCACTGGGGCTCCCACGGGCATCTCTAAACCTCCAGCCGCCTCGCGGAGGCTCACTTCACCAAAGAGGAAACTGAGGCTGGGAGCGCACCTCCCCTCCTGAGCCACACGATTATGCCGCCAGAGCCTGGAACCAGGGCCTAAGGGGCGCTCCAAAGTGCAGCTGCTCAGCTCCCCCCTCGGGCCGTGAGACCCCCGCCAGAGCGCATTCAGTGGGTCTTCGGAGGAGCGGTCCCCCAACTCTGCTTGGGGTACTGTACCCACCAGTATCCCCCCCAAACAGCCGAACTCGGAAAGCCCTCTCCCCACCCCCAGTTCTAGGGGAATTCCTAAGGAACCCCCAAATGTGAGAGCTCAAAGGACTCAGCGCGCCCGGGAGCCTCGCACGGAAGTGCTGTGGCAAAGAAAAGGGGGCCCAGCCCCCCCGCCCACGTGGTAGCCGGTCAGACCGGTTTCTGGGGCCCCAGCAAGCCGCCGCCACCTCCGGACCCCTTCACCCCGCCCCTCCCCCGCCAGAGAGGAAAACAAGACGGGCAGCACAAGCTTTTGATTCAAATGGTCTTTATTTGTCTATCTGGCGTTCCTAGCAAAAGACCAGATAGATGGAGTTAGAATCCACCAGAGTACACGGGTAAACAGACCCTCAGACGCGCTGACAAGACTCTCCCGTCCCCAAACTGGCCCGGGCTCACGAGAGACCGGGCCCGGTCCGGCCTGACAGCGCCCTAACACCCACCCCCCTCCATTTGTGATTCAGACCAGGAACGTCTAGGTTGATCGTGTCGGTGTGTCCGAGGGACGGTCACGCTGGAGACTGTGACCGTCTTCCCACGTCTAACGCAACCGAAGAGAAAAAGTTTCGCCTGCAATTACAGCAGCCCCCACCACCGCCGCAGGCGCAGGGGCGCGGGGCGGAACCGGCAGCACGCGGGGGCGGCGTGACTCAGGCCGCCCGCCTCCCATCCCCCAGGGCGGGCCACACCCCAGACCCTCCTCCCAGGCCCCACACCCCCGCAAGGCAACAGGAAGCGCCCACGTCCGCCCCATGACGCAACCGTGACCGCTTGCACAAGTATGTCACTGGAGGGGGAGGGGCGGGCCAGAAATTCTCGGAGATCGGAGACGCCAACACCAACTACCGAAAAACCTGGAAGGGGCAGCACGGCCCTCAGTGAAAAACTCAAGTCCGACCCTGAGCAGTTGAAACACCAGGCCTCCCTTCTCCCAGTCCCAGGAGAGGCCGAGGTCCACGTCCCGGTGCGTTCGGGTAACACCTGCGGGCGCGCCGGGTCTCGGCGGAAGGCGCCCGCGCCCCGGCTCAGGCTCCTCGGCGCCAACGCCGCACGCGCTTGGCGACGGCTCCCCGGGGGCAGAGTCCCTCTCCGGGCCTCTCGGCAGCCCCGGCGGCGGCTCCTCTCCACGGTTTCCGCGGGCGCTCTCCCGGGGGCGGGCCTCGCCTCGGGGCCACGCACTCAGGCCGACGGCTCGGCCGCGCTCTGGGCTCCGATCGCGCCGCTCGGGGGTCCTCAGAAGGCCACCACGGCCCGCACCAGCACGTTCAGCATGCTGTCCGCCGGGCGGCAGGCCGGCTTCGCCTCGCACGCCGGGGGCGCCGTCGGGGGCGCGGCGGGGGTGCAGTTCAGGAGACCGGAGAAGCGCCGCTGCAGGACGCGCGCCAGGTTGGGGAAGGCGCCCTCGGCTTGTGCCGGAGGCGGCTGCAGGCGATCGCGGAGCTCCGAGGAGAGCCCTTCCTCCGCCGCCGCCTCCTCTAGACGGGCTTTCTTGCTCGGGACCAGTCCAGCGTCCCCGCTGTCGCTCAAGCTGCTGCTCCGCCGCTTGCGGCTGACTTTGGCGGGGCGCGGGGCACAGCGGGCGGGGGTCTCCTCGGCTCTCGGCGCCTCCTGCGTGTCCATGGGCTCCGGGAAGGGCTGCTCGCCGTCGGGGGCCGCTGCCTCGGCCGCGGCGTGCGCTTCCCGCGGCGGGTGCAGGCGAGGGTCAGGGGAGAGAGCGGGCGGCAGGGGCGGCTCGGACTCGTGGGCGTCCACCTTGGCCGAGAGGTAGAGCTCCCGGGCGCTGCGCATGACCAGCGACAGCTGCAGACTCCGGTGTAGCCGCAGGCCGCCGCGCTGCATGCGCGAGTGGTACATCTTCCACACCGACAGGGTCATGATGCGCTGCGCCTCCTTCTGCACCTCCATGGCGGCTCGACGGCGGGGCCTCGCGGGCTGCGCGGGACAGGGAGCAGGTGCACGCGGGACTCGGGACTCCGCTCTCGCTCGCGCCCACCCCCCGCCCCCGCCGGGACTCCGCTCCGACGCTCTGCCCCGGCCTCCGCCACCCGGGCCCTTTTATACCCAGAGAGAAGTCCCGGAGCCGCCCCGCCCAATCAGAGAGCCGCATCCGGGCTTTCCAGCGCGCCGAGGCTCCAGCCTCCTTAAAGCGACAGGGTGGAATTTACCGAGCGGAGCAAAGGGACGGGAACCCGGGCGAGGGGGAGCGTGCCCCAGTCCACGCTGAGCCATCGGGGAGGAGAGGGTGTCTCCTTTCTCGGAGCCCCCCAATGCGCCCGCGCGCAGGCTCCGGAGAGGGGGCCGCGGGTGGGCACCAGGGCCCACCCACGTGCTTGCCTCTGGCGGCCCCAGCGGGTCATAGGCGGCAAGTTTCCCTGGGCACCCGGGAAGACCCGGGTAGGAGTCGGTACGTCCCCCGTGGGCAGTTCCTAGCATCCTGCAGGCGCCTGATGATTTTTGAATCAATAACGATTCTAACGCTTATTCAGCGTTTATTACGTGCCAGCTGCTTTTAAGGGCTTTCCTTTCGCAAATACCTCATTGACCCCTCAGCTCCACTCCGCGGAGAGCACCGTTAGACCTCATTTCTCCAAGTGGGGAAACCGAGGTGGAGTGACTCGTCCACTATTTGCTAAACGCATCAATGCGCCACTGCGGTGAAAGGGGACCACGGGGGCCTCCAGCTCTGCCGTCTCTCCGGCGCACGCCAGCCCTGCTCACTCCCCTCGTCTGTAGGCAGTAAGGAGGCAGGCAGCGCCGCTGGCTCCAGGGCAAAGCTGCCCACTCCACGGGCGGCGGACGTCTGCAAACACGAGCGCCGCCCGGGCTGCCGTTTCTGCGCTCAGCACTGCGCATCGCCCCCGTTTGCCTCGGCCCGAGCTCCACGGGTGGGTTTGGCGCTCGCAAGGCGGAGGAACCGGCCGGCCGCACGCCCGTCAGCGGGCACACGTGGTTGCCACCCCCAGCCGACGCTGCCGTGCCCCGCCTTTGCGCCCCGGGAGGCATGCCTAGGGTAGGAGCTGGAAACTTGAACAACGCAGAGACAAATTGAAAACATCGGCCCCGCCCTCCGCTACGCGCTAATGCTCCAAAAAAACCTGTTTCCAGTTCCTCCAAAAAAAAAGAAGATGCAAACTCGTTCGGATAGCTCTGTCCATTCGTGGCGCGGGCCCTTTAAGGGGAGGCTCCGCCCCGCTGACTCTCGCGCGGAACCTTTCCCGCCACAGCATTCGCGAGACTTCCAGAACTAAATTCGGAAGCAATGACGCAGGGCCAGCGCGCGAGCCGCTTCCGGCTGCCCATATAAGGACAGGGGCGGGGCTCTCTGTGCCCGCAGCGGCCGGCTTCTTCCGGGCGGGAGGGGGCCCCGGCAGGAGCCCGCGGCCTCGGGGCCAGAGTCCACGCGGGCCGGCGGGGAGAGGGAGGTTTCGCTTCCTTCCCTCCGGAGGCCAGGAATGCCTGACGCCCCTCCGGGAAAGCCGCCGCCGCCGGGGAGGGGCGACCTCAGGGCTCCCACCGACGCCATCTCCCCGAGACCCAACACAAGGGGCAACGCACTGCGGACCCCTTCATCACTGTTCCCCCAAGCAGATCCCACCGTTACTTCCCCCCTACGAGGTCCCTCCCATATATTCCTGCTCTTTCCCCCAAATCGATGCTCTCAGGCACCCCTGGCGCCCGCTCAGGTCCCGCCCCCCAACCCCGCACATGGGAACTCGACCATTATTCTCTCTTCTGAAAGATCCCTCCAAAAACTCCCCAGTGAGGGATCCCGCCACACGCCACGGCGACCCGCTGAGAACGCCCCCATCCCCGACCCCACGAGCCTGCACCATGGCATCGCCAACCCAGGCGCCAGCTCTGAGACCCCACACAGGGACTCGGACACGCGCAGGGGCGGCCCTCGAGGGCTGCTCCAGACACCCCGCCCGCCCTGCATCGGGAGATCAGGCCCCCGCTCAGGCGCTGGCTGCCCCCGCAAAAGACTGCTTTCCCGGAGACCCCACACAGGACTCCTCCGTCACACAGGAGGCGACCTTAGGAGTCCCTCCCCAGACGGAGACCCCACACGCGGAGGGCTTCCCTGCAGACCATCCATCCTCAGAGCCACCCCCACAGCCCCTCATGCACCCAGAAGGACCCCCACCCCCAGAAGCAGCTCCGGGGCCCCACTCACTGCACCCCGCCCCGGGACGACCTCGAGGCGCCCCTCCTCCGCAAGGAAAATGAGGAGGAGGGGAGAGTGCGGCAGAACCCCGCCCCGGAGTACGCCCGCGCCTCCCCCCACCACGAGGAAGGTGCCCCTCCGCCCCCCTCTCCGCCCCTGTGCCGCTCCCGGCCCTGAGCGGGGAGGATCTGCCAGGACAGGATCCCGGCGCGGGCTCAGCAGTCCGTTAGGAGGGTCTACGAATAGAATGAGCCCCTTCCCCAGCCATATCTCGCCTGATTTGAAGGACGCTGTTATTATTTACATTGCCCAGAAAGGAAACTGAGGTTGCGCAGCAACTATCCGAGGGGCAGGGTCTCGAACCGAGGGACTCCGAGCTCCCACCCGAAGCCGGCTGGACAGAAAACTAAGACGTTGCCGGGGTAGGCGGACCGAAGGGGCGGGACGAAGCCTTCGCTGCCCACAACCAAGATGGCCGCCAAGAGGCGGAAGTGTTCGCTCTTGGGGCCTCCTAGGCCTCTCTTTCTCCCCTGGCGGACCCGCTCTCGATGGTGGAACGGGTCACGTGACGGGGGCGGGGGTGGCGGCGCATTCTCCACCTCTGGGGGAGAATCAGCGAGCAAGGCCGAGCGGGGAGGCGGCTCGGCCTCCGCCCTGGTGTAACATGTCTCTCGAAGACCCGTTTTTTGTCGTCCGAGGGTGAGTGACAGCGATGGGGAGGGCAGAGGACGCTCGGTCCACCTGCCAGCCAGTGCCCGAGTGCCGGCCAGAGCATGCCAGGCGGTCTGGGCACGGCTGTCGGGGTGCGCGGGTCGCGATCGCCGGGTGGCCGCGTGGGAGGGCTTCGCAGGGGCTGTGAGGGTCTCCTGAGCCCTCCACTCGTTCGGGGCGCGCCGGCGCGCGGGAGGCCCGCCTGCCCCCAGCCGCGCCCGCTGTGCCCCCGCCCGCAGCGAGGTGCAGAAGGCGGTAAACACGGCCCGAGGGCTGTACCAGCGCTGGTGCGAGCTCCTGCAGGAGGGCGCGGCAGTCGGACGCGAGGAGCTGGACTGGACGACCAATGAGCTGCGGAACGGCCTGCGCAGCATCGAGTGGGACCTGGAGGACCTGGAGGAGACTATCGATATCCTGGGGGTCGGAGGGCGGCATGGGAGAGCCCACTGCGGGGACAGGGGGCGCTGGGAGCCAGCCCTTGGGGGAGGCCCGACACCTGGGAGGTGTTGAAGGCTTTCAGGCGGAGGAGGGGGTAGTGTCTGGCTCTAGCCTTGACTCTGGACTCGCGGCTTACGCATCGTGGAAGCCAACCCAGGCAAGTTCAAGCTCCCAGCCGGAGACCTGCAGGAGAGAAAGGTGTTCGTGGAGAGGATGCGGGAGGCGGTCCAGGTGAGGAGAGGCTCCGATGGAGTGCCTGTGGGGAGGCTGGGGCGTCTTTAGTCTGACGCTGTCCTCACCCCTAGGAAATGAAGGACCATATGGTCAGCCCAGCAGCCATAGCCTTCATGGAGAAGAATAATAGAGAGGTAAAGTGTGCCGACCCAGCATCCTCACTGAGCGTTTGGGGGGCCCTCCCCTTTGAGTGCAGGCCTGACCCCTCTCTGTGCGTATAATCCCTTCTGCCTTTGCCCGCGGGTCTACACTGGTTTCCGGGGGGAGGGGGTGGTTCTTGTACACCTGTTTCTTTCCTTTTCTGTGTCTTACTGTTTCCAGGACATACATGGATTTTTTTCTCTGTGTGCGCGCCTGACCCACATGAACATGTGAACTGGGTCTCTGAGCGTACCTCTGTACACCTTTCCCTCTGTGTTGTGTGTCTGTTGTCCGCATGTTGGAGACACCAGCCTCTCCCCATCCCACATAAGCCCACGTGGGGCCTGGGAGGGTGGGGGGCTGAGGCCTGCATCAGCTTGGAGTCCTGTAGCAGTGCCCACGTGCCGTCCAGGTGGCCTTGGGGATTAAAGTCCAAATTGGTAAATATACCTGTTAATGTGATAATAATTGGTCTCCACGAATTAATTCATTAAATTCTCATTCTAGCTCCAGGAAATAGAGATGACAGTGCTTCTCATTTTACAGATGAGGGAATTGAGACACAGGGAGGTCAAGTGACATGGCCCTGGGGTCACCTTGCCAGTCAGGGCTGGGTCTGGGGAAGCTTCCTGACTAGCACTGTCTAGATTTGCCACAAACTCATGTCTGGCTCTGCTGTGAGTGGGCATCGCTCCCTGAGCCTGTGCTCTGTGCCACCGCAGCTGCTGACGGGCAGGCCAGCCGCCCAGAAGTCCTCCGGTGACCTGCTGGATGCCAGCATGGTCTCAGCCACCTCTCGCTTCCTCGAGGAGCAGCAGGCCGCGCAGCAGGTTTGTGTGGGTGGTTTGTGTGGGTGGCGGGGCCCTGGGCTGGAGCAGCCGGCGGGCAGCTTGGGGCTCTGCCGACAGCAGTTCCTGCTCCTGCCGTTTGCAGCTCATCGTGGACCAACAGGATCAACAGCTGGAAATGGTGTCTGGGAGCATCCGGGTTCTGAAACACATGTCTGGTCGCGTCGGGGAGGAGCTGGATGAACAGGGCTTGTGAGACCGGGCCTCGGGTGGGCCGGGAGCCCTCGGCTGCCGTGCTGGTGTGCACGGACCGCGTGGGGCTGACGCCATCCTGGTCCCGGCAGCCTACTGGACGCCTTTACCCAGGAGATGGACCACACCCAGTCCCGGATGGATGGGGTTCTCAGGAAGATGGCCACGGTATCCCACATGACGAGTGGTGAGTCTCTTGGGGGAGGCCCTCAGGGGTGGGGGGAGCGGGTCCCAGTGGCTCCCTGTCTCGCTGAGATTTCTGACCCTCTCACCCCCAGACCGCCGGCAGTGGTGTGCCATTGGGGTGCTGCTGGGGGTGCTTCTCCTGGTCCTCGTCCTGCTCTTCTCTCTCTGACCCCGGTGTCCCCAGGGGCTGGTCCCTCTAGCTGGGGGAGCTGGCAGGGCCCTGTCCCCTGGGAGGAGGGGGTTCTGTCTGGGGAGCTGTCCCCAGGCTGTTATCCAGAGCCAGTGGGACCCTCAGGGCCCCGGGAGGAGCCCCCGCCACTGGTCCTGCCTCAAGTGCGCTTAGGGGGTGGGGACCGCAGATGCACCCCTGCCCATTTCTGCTTCCAGTGCCCCAAAGCCCTTTGTCTCTGTGCCTTGTACATGTGCCAACTTGGAAATAAAATCCCAGCCTTTTTTGTACATGTTTGTATCATCCAGTGTGTTGTCGACACTTGTGGCTGCCCCTGCTTGCACACACGGGGGCCCCGGGGGGGGGGTGTGTGTGCACGTGTGTACCTTAGGGATTTCAGTGGTTGATATTTGGTGCAGAAGACTATTCCAGTTTATTTCTTGCTTTTCATGATGGATAATTTTATTACTGTTGAAAATTCCAAACTCTGATTGTTCCTTGAGCTTTTGAAGTTCAGCCTAAAAGTCTCCTGCATGCTCTGTGCCTTTAGGGAGGTAAGTCCCTTAGCCATGGAGCCGAGCGGTTGCTTCTGAGGCCCTGAGTAACACTGGCTCCACTGTGCACAGGGTCATCTCTGTGCCTCTGTGACGTGTCACTCTAACAAGGCAGCATTGGTCAGTGGAACGGCCTTGCCCTGGAACCTCTGAGCATGAAGTGACTCCGAGGGGCCGGGAGACTCGTAGGCGTCGTGCACCTCACTGCCGACCTTGAGGCTCCCATTGTCCACGTTCTGGAAGCAGACATCAGAACCACACATCTCACTGGCTCGTTTACACGTTGTCAAGGGCTGTATGTGACAAAGATGTCACTCCATGGGGCCACTCGTCAAATCTTAGGAAGAACCAAGTACGTACAGATCCCTTTTTTAACGCACCCACCAGTGCTAGGGGTTGGGTCCTCCTGAGCCCACCCGCACTCGGCTCTGAGTCTCCGGGGTTAAAGGCTGCCTCTGGGAGTCCGATGGAGGTTCCCCTTCCCCGGGGTTGCACACATTTGTTCAGACAGACTTCCTGTTACTCGAGGCCACTTTGGTTCAATCACCTGTGGGGTTTGTTAGCGATGTTGGCTCCCCAAAACCCTTTGTGGCGGATGAAGCCCAAGCCACCCGCAGGTCTGAGCTGTCACTCCGCACCCTCCCCATGGACGGCTGGGCCTTCCCCGTCACCCCAGGGGGACACACCTGGTTGGGGTGGAGGTGACACCTCACTGCCCACCTCCCAGCAGAGATTTTTTTGACTTGACGACAGGACCCCTGAGATGGCTAAATAACCTTCCCACGCTGGCTGAAATCTCTCTGAATCAAGGGGCCCCTCTTGTCTTCTCACCCCCTGGGGACCCCACCCCCATTTCAAGTATCTCAACCATCACTGGCTGAGCTGGGACTCACGGTCTCATGCCTGTCCCTTCCTGACGTGTGGTGCTGAATCCGGAGGGTGCAGGGTGTGGGTGTTCGGGATGTGGTTCTGGGGTCAGAGCAAAGAAGGGCGGCGAGCCCGTTTTGAAGGGGCTCCATGGGACACCTCTGTGGGATTTTGGGCTCACGTGTGCAGGGGCAGCCTCAAGGGCTGTACGTGGAAGCTGTCAGCGGCCTGGCTCTGAGCCTCTGTTTCCCTCTGAAAAGGGCACGGCTGATCCTGAGCGGGGCCCGGCTGCCCCTGTGGGTGTGGAGCCCCCCGCCCCAGTGAGCAGCGTGCAGGCCGGCTGTTACAAAGGCGTCCATTTATTCTCCTGTCAGCATCACTGACGCTCGGGTTCACATTTCCCAGTGCGGCTCTTCTCCGTACAGTAGTTAATGTGCAATCTCACGTTCGGGCCCAGGGAGGGGCTCGGCCAGGGGGAGGGCGTTGGCACTCCACGCGGACAGGGCACAGTCTGTCCTGCGTGGCAGAGGTGCGGGTGGGCAGGCGGCCTGGGAGGTGGACCCCACAGTCTTTCTGCGTCGGTCAGTGATTCTCCATTCGTGCTCCTTCCTGGCTGCCCGGGGTGGGGGACCATGCAGCTCAGAGCAGGGCAGGGCAGGCAGAGGGAAAGCAGCAGGCCGCCCGGGAGGGGCAGGGCGGGAGGGGCACGGGGTGGCTCCCGGGGTAAGGCACAACCCTGTCTTTGGCTCTCCTGGTGAGGAGTTTCCTCCCCTGCACCCCCGCCTGGCCCCTCTCCCCACCCCCCACCCACCCAGACCCACACACAGTCCCGGAGCCAGGGGCACCTCCTGGGGTCCCTGAAATGAGGGGGCTCTGCCACCCAGCCCAGTGCTGCAGGGGCTTGGAAGAGGGGGGAGGGGGACAGGGCAAGCTGCCCCCCAGGACAAGGCAGGGAGGGCTGGGCAGGGGCCTGCCCAGGCCAAGGGGGAGGGGAGGGACAAGACCCCAGTCCCAGAGTGGCCCCTGCTAAGGCCTGGAAGGATGGGCAGCGCCTGGGGACTCCTGCCTCCTTTTGGGGTCTAGCGGGGCCCCAGCCCGCCCCTTGGCCTTGGGTGGCTTACCAAGTGACCAGGATATTGTGCTTTGGGATCGATGCTGGGGTAGGGTGTGGAGACCAGGACGTGGGGGCAGGAAGGGCGTGACTAAGGTGCTTGTGCTTTAGCTGGGGTGTCGACCCCCCACACGTGGCTGCCAGGGGTGAAAGGCGCCGGTGAGGGAGACTAGCGGAGTGCCAGGACCCCCCCAGCCCCGCCCCGCCACAAGCAGACGCCAGGAGGGCCCCCCGCAGGCTGGCGGGGCTGCTGGTCGGGGCCTCCCGGCCAGGTTGTAGGGGGCCAGTGGGGGCGGGATCCCCCTGCCTCTGGAGAGGGGCCGGGAGCAGACGAGAGGCAGTGAGGACAGGGCTCAAGACAGAAACACAACATGTGAAGTGACACCCAGTGTGGGGACGGGGACTAAAAAGAACCCTCCAAGTTCACAAGTCCAACTCAGAACAAAACCACTCGCCTGAGCGAGGAGAGAGGAATGCTTAGAGAAGATTCTGCGGACAGCTGTGAACGATGGAAGCAGGCCTGCCCCGTCCCCAGAGCTGGGCTCAGCCAATGCGCCCAGGCCTGGGACACCCTTCAAGGCAGCCCTGGGGGGAGCAGCGGGGGGAGGTGGTAGCTGGGCCTGAGCCCCCTCGGGACGCGCACCCACACTCCACACACATGCACACTTGCAGCCTGCCCCCGGTCCCCTGCCCTGTACTGCCTTCCACGGCCCCAGGGACCGGAGGGGACAGCAGACACAGTCCTGCTGGTTTGAAAAATAAAAGAAATCTTATACTTCAATATTTCATTAGCTAAAAAAATGTTTTAAAAAGTATGTACAGGGGGTGGGGGCTGGGAGCCCTGCCGTGGGGCGGGGCGGGGAAGGGAGGGGGGACAGCAGCCCCCCCAGCCGGCTCCCCTGGTTCCAACCCTGGTCCTGCTGCCTCCTCGATCTTCATTTGTTTAAAAGCAAAACTTCTACACACGCACGCGCGCACACATACGCACACGCTTCTGCCACCCCCGGAAGCCCCTCGTTCTGTCCTCAGAGACCCCCAGTCTGCCCCCAAGGGCCCCCTCACTCAGGACTGCCCCTCTCAGGCCCCAGAGGCTGCGCTCGGACGGGAGGGAGAAGGGACCGCAGGGGAGGCGTGGAGTTTCTGCGCCCGTCTCCCGCTGTGCAAGGGCAGTCCCCGCGGCCCTCGCAGCCGCCCCGGCACGGGCACAGGTGCAGGGACAGGAAGGCGCTTTTGGAAACGTGGAAGCACTGGGAGGTGGTGGCGGGGGGGGGTCCTGAGAACCCCAGGGCCCCTGCGAGTCCCAGGGGCCGCACGAGGGGCGGAGCCTGAGGAATGCTTCCGTGCGCGGCCCAGGGCCTGGGGGGTCCTGGCCGGGGGAATGGGGAGCCGATTGCTAGGGTTCAGGAGGGGGCAACACCTCCCGACCGCACACCAGTGTGTGCAAGAGAAGGCCACGCCCAGCTCGCCCATGGCCGTCCTCGCCCAGCCCGCTCGGATGGAGGTCAGGGGGTGGGACAGGGCAGAGGGGCCGGGAGCATGCAGCGCCCCCCCGTGGGTCCTGGGGAGGGACAGACAGTAGCTCGTGACCAAGATGGCGGGCGGGTGTGACGGGAGGGGGAGTGTGAGGCCCCTCGGGAGGGCCCGGCGGGGTTACTGCAGGCCCTCGGCCGACGGGCCCGCCTCGCTGTCATGGCTGGCCGCCTCGAAGCCGTGCTCCACGCCCATCATGTCTGGCTCTATCTTGCCCGTGTCGCTGATGAAGGTGGTATAGGCGTCGCCCTCGGCCGTGAGCAGCTTGAGCTTGGGCATCCAGCTCTTCCGCACGACGCGGCGGGCGTTGGTGCACATGTCAGCCGCGATGGCGTTCATCTCGCTCTCCTTGAAGTTGGGGGCAAAGCTCTGGCAGTAGTCTGTGCGGGCAGAGCAGGCGAGTCAGGCCAAGCAGGGCCCTGGCCTTCCACCCCACCGACAGGGGCAGCCACGCAGCTCCTGAACACCCCCTCAAGCACACGCTCGCACAGGGCACCCCAAACCCCATTCAGAAGTGAGAGAACAGAGGCCCCGCAGACAGCACCTAAACCACACGCCTGACGGCTCTGCTGTGTGCACGGGACGTGCAAGTTGCTGGGATGGCCCAGTAGTCTTGAAAAACATGGATCGTTTGCTAGAATTCAGGAACTAGAAGATTCCCTGTGAAAACTTAGACTTCCCTCCTGACAACTGGCTGGGGAGGGGCTACTTCATCACTCCGTGACCACCTTGAGTTTGAGGACCCCCTCCCCATGCCTGACACAGGCTTTCTTTCAGTGCCCTGCCCCACCCCCCACCATGAAGAAATCTCTAACCAACCACAGTCCTCTTCCCTAGCCTAGACTGAACCTCAGAATCCTTCTTAACACCAAACTCTACCCATCCATGAAGGCCAACACCAGCAAAAAAGACCACCTGCCCACCCTGAGCCCAGCCCCAGCCCACCCCCAGAAGGCTGGGCACTCACACTTGACAGCGTGGAGCACGCGACTATCCAGCGGTTTGCGTCTGGGGTCGTTCGTGGAAGAGCGGATGCCAGTACCACAGCTGTTGGCCAGCGTGTTCCTGGGGCGGGGGTGTGGGGGGAGATCAGGCCCCTGTGGTAGTGAGGGCATGGGCCAGCCCGCTCCCACCCCCCGGGCCCTGGCAAGGGCCTCACCGGTCAAAGAAGGAGGCCAGGAGGCGCCGCAGCAGGACCTTGTGCCGCGTGCCCGCGCTGACGTGGCAGTTCATGAGCTGCGCCCTCGTGATGTACACGTTGGTGCCTGGAGGGGAGCGGAAGGTGGCCAGGGGCCCCAGAGTGCCACGTTTCCCACGTGGCCGGGCCCTGGCCTGGGCCAACCCACTTCTCAGAGCCCTGGAGAGCCTCGACACCTGACCCCAGGGTGGCCTCCTCAGTGCTTGGGATGGTGCCCCCGTCCCGGGGGACCCACACCATGCCAGGCCCTGCTCACGCGCCACTGCTTCTGCCCACCCAGCCGGCGCCTGGACTCTGAGGGCCAAATCCTTAAACCATTGCGCTGCTTAACCCTCAAACCCGCTGTGACGCTGCGAGTCTACCCTCCCCGGGGGCTGCGGGTGCCAACACTCAGAGCAGCCTCGGGACAGAGACCTGGAGGCTAGGCTCTGACGGGAACCAACGCCCAGGGGTGCCAGATGCCCCAAGACACAGCCAGTGGGCAGCAGGCCCCCACGTCAGCGGCCACCGGCCCAGAGGGCCCCGAAGCCCAAGGGGAGGGGCGGGGGAGGGAGGCGAGCCAGCCCACCTGTCACCAGCTCCAGCTTCTCGGAGGGGTCGCCCTCATCGTAGAGCTTGGGGTGGCAGCGGTTGCCGATCTGGTTGATGAGCTCGGCCGGCAGAGACGCCAGATCCTGCCGCACCCGGATGCGGTTCCGGGACTCGGGGGCCACCTGTTCGGGGAGGGCCTCCACCTTCTCGGCTGAGGAGGAGAGCGTGGCGGGTGTCAGGGCCCCGGGTGGCAGGGGAGTGGGGGGGCGGGGTGCTGGGTGGCGCCTCACCGGTCTGGCCGACGTTCATCATACTGTACATGGTGTACATGTTGCAGATCTGCCGGTACTGCTCGTCCGTGCCCTCGTCCCCTGCGTCCTCCTCCTCGTCCTCCTCGTTGTGGTAGGAGCCAGGGCTGTCGCTCGTGTAGGCGCTCGACGTGCCAGGGCTGGTTCGCTCCGAGGTGCTGGGCCCACTTGCCACGCCCCCTGCGGCCACCGTGCCCCCAGCTGGCTGCCCGGCCCCGGCCCCGGCCCCAGCGGCCCCTGCCATGGCCACCCCAGCAGGCTGTACTGCCGCCACCACCGGGGCCTGCTGTGGGGGCCGGTTAGCGGCCAGGTCTGGCGTGGAGAACTTGGCCATTTTGCGGCTGCCATTGCCACTGCCGCCACCACTGCCACCCCCCGCCTCCTTCTGGCCGCTGTCCCACAGCCGCTTGGCTACGGGCATGCACTGAACGGAGTCCGACTCCTGCTGCTCTGTCTTGACTCGCGAGAGCAGGGGCAGCGGGGTGCCGCAGGCCGGCCAGCTTGACGTCTGCGCCACGGGGCTCTGGGGCTCGGACGACGGGGCCTCCTCGGCGTGCAGGCCTTGGGAGTCGCAGCTGGGCGAGCTCACCTTGAGGAAGAACTCGGTGCCCTTCTCCATGATCTCCTGGATCTGCAGGAAGCCGGCCGTGTACATGAGCAGGAACTGGTCGCCCACGTTCATGCTCAGCCGGCCCGTGTAGCAGAAGCTGAGGATCTGCTGGAAGGACTGCGGCTGCACGGCCGCGGGCAGCTCCACTACAGCACTGCGGCTGCTGTTGAACAGGTCCCGGAAGTAAGAGCTGCTGGCGGCCAGCACGGCCCGGTGGGCCTTGAAGGCGTGGCCCTTGACCACCACGGACACGTCACAATACAGGCCCTGCAGCCGCTGCTCGTTGAGGCACTCCAGGATGCTGTTGCCAAAGTTCGGGATCTCCATCTGCAGGGTCTGCGCCATGGTGGCAGCTGCACGGGGGACAGGGAGACAGAGGGAGGCCCGGGGTCAGGCGGCACAAGACACCGGGAGCACGGCCATCGGCCTGGTGGAATGTGCCCTGGCTGTGAGGACCGCACGGAACCACCCACTCCTGGCCAGCCAGACTCGTCCCTGTGAGACTGTCAGATCAGCCAAGTCAGCGCCAGGCGATGGTGGCCACATGCTGTTCCTTGCAGCCAGGAGGGCAAAGGCACACTGCCAAACACGTGCCTGAATGTTAAACTGACTTCACACAAGAGAGCACCCACGTTGTGAACTCAGTTCACAACAGCGAGTGTTGCCTGTGACAAGCACTGCACGCACAGGGTCACTCTGAAGGGCGCGGGCAGAGAAACATCAAGAGGCCGGGGCCGTCAGGTTTCTCACGCTGCATCCGCAGTGCTGAGCACAGGACCCTCAATCACCATTTATCGAATGACTGAATGACCACTCAAGAAACCCTGAAGTTGCAGGAGAACATCACTTATCATCAGGGAAATGCAAATTCAAACCACGAGACACCACGTCACACCCACTGGGCCGGTGAAAATGAATGGGCTAAGCGGCGAGGATGAGAAATCGGAACCCTCCTGCAGCGGGTAGGAGCGTCAATCAGTGCCGCTGCTGGGAAAACAGTCTGGCGGTTCCTCCATTGGTTAAACATGGAGTTATCACACGACCCAGCAATGCCACTCCACAGAATTATACCCAGGAGAGATGAAAACACACAGAAAAACCAGTCCACGCACGTGTGCAGCAGCACTAGTCACAACCGCCAAGAGATGGGAAAGACCCAAACGTCCATCAGGTGAGGAACGGATGGACACGACGTGATCCATCCACGCAGTGGGATGCGGTTCAGCCACCAAATGGAAGGAGGCCCTGAAACAGGGGGTACCGCGGGCGGACCTCGGAAACGTTACGCTCAGTGTAAGCTGCCAGTCATGAAAGGCCACGTAGCGTGTGACGCCACTGTTAGGAAATGTCCAGAACAGGCACATCCACAGACAGAAAACAGAGGAGCACCTGCCTAGGGCGGGGTGGGCCAGGCCGGGCCAGGGGAGGTGCGAGCACAGGGACGCGGGGCTTCCTGCTGTAAAGAAAACGTTCTGAGTGCGGTGGTTGACAGCTCTGTGGACACACTAAACCACCCAACTGGACAGCAGACGTGGACAGGCTCTGCGGGGTGTGCAGCTCAACGAAGCCGTGGGGGGGGAGAGAGAGGGGAGAGAGAGGAAAGGAGGGAAGGAGGGAGGCAGGGAGAGAGGGAGAGAGGGGGAGAGAGGGAGAGAGGGAGAGGGGGAGAGGGGGAGAGGGGGAGAAGGGGAGAGGGGGAGGGAGGGAGGGAAGGAGGGAGGCAGGGAGAGAGGGAGAGAGGGGGAGGGGGGAGGGGGGAGGGGGAGGGGGGAGGGGGGAGAGGGGGAGGGGGGAGAGGGGGAGAGAGGGAGAGGGGGAGGGGGGAGAGAGGGAGAGAGGGAGAGAGGGAGAGAGGGAGAAGGGGAGAGGGGGAGGGAGGGAGGGAAGGAGGGAAGGAGGGAGGCAGGGAGAGAGGGAGAGAGGGAGAGAGGGGGAGGGGGGAGAGGGGGAGGGGGGAGAGGGGGAGGGGGGAGAGAGGGAGAGGGGGAGAGGGGGAGAGGGGGAGAGGGGGAGAGGGGGAGAGGGGGAGAGGGGGAGAGGGGGAGAGGGGGAGGGGGGAGGGAGGGAGGGAGGGAGGGAGACCGTATGATTGGTTTCTTCTAGCAGAACTGGGGACCTGCCATGAATACTCTGGGTCTTTTGAATTTTGAACCTGGTGAACACATCACCTATTTATGAAAGTAAATAACACTTTAAAATAAATAAAACAGGGGCCAGCCCGGTGGCGCAGCGATTAAGTTAGCACGTTCTGCTTCGGCGGCCTGGGATTCACCGGTTCGGATCCCGGGTGTGGACGTGGTACTGTTTGACAAGCCATGCTGTGGTAGGCATCCCACATATAAAGTAGAGCAAGATGGGCACGGATGTTAGCTCAGGGCCAGCCTTCCTCAGCAAAAAAGAAGAGGACTGGCAGCAGTTAGCTCAGGGCTGATCTTCCTCAAAATAAATAAATAAAACGTGTGAAATCATACCACACCTATCTACGCAGATTAACCCCAAAGTGCTTGGGGAGGGGGAAGAAATACAAATCTAAGGGACAGCCTGTGATCTGCTCAGGGAGCCCACCCCAACCCTGTGGAGAGCACATGGGGGAGCCTCTCGAATGCGTCAACCCCTCCATCGGAGCCCAGACCACCAGTGCACGTTCCGGCACATCTCGACTGGGGAGGAAGACCTGGTTGGGTGGAAGGGGCATGTACGCACTCTGTGGCAGTCACAAAAGAGCCTGGAGGGCTGGTGTGGCTTTACCAGAGTCCCTGCAATCCTAGAGGGTGTCAGGGCAGTGGAGCACACACGCCTTGGGGCAGGAACTAACTCAAGCCCCCACCTCTCCTGCCCTCACCACAGGCCAGCCTTCAGGCCTCCTGCCTGTCTTGCCCACATTCTCGAGGCCCTTGCGAGTCCCTCCATGGCCTGAGCCCTGGGGATACAGTGAAGTTGGGCCCTCCCTGGGAAGACCTGGTTCATTCTGTGAGGGCTGCCTGGAGGAACAGAAGCAGCCTCCTGCCCATGGCTCAAAGGAGCACCTCGGGGCCAGGGTGAGTCCTGGCTCCAGAACTAACTCCTTCCTGGAAGGAGAGCCAGACCTCTTCTCCATCTGGAGACAGATGCTCATAAGGCCAGCCTGATCCTGCACTCAGTCTATGTGCACTGAGCTGCCCTGGGGCAGCCCCTGAGGGACACGTGGGCCTGCCCCTCTGCGCCCAGGCTGCCAACGAGCCAAGGGGACCAGCATGAGCTCCCTGATCCTCTGAGCATGCCCATGGGGCTGATTTCATACTCCTAGCTCTCGGCTGGGGAAACTGAGGCCACGTGGAAGTTAAGGACTGTCCCGAGATCACAGTGAGTAAATGCCAAGGACAAGATGCAAACCTGGATCTGTCTGGGCACTGAAACTGGTGATTTCCCTCAGCTGTGCCCCACCCATGAAAATCACTGTCACCGCCACCAAAAGCAACTTAGGGCAATGAGAAGGGGAGGTGCTGACAGGGAGCCCCGTCAGATGGCAGCACACACCTCCCAGGAGCCGGCCCTCTGCATGAGGCAGGGGAAACTGAAGCACCAAGTGGAGGCACAGGACAGAGCCCAGAGAGCCCCTTCCAGGGGCCTGGCAGCCCCGACCCACCTCCCCAGGCTGCCAAACTGAAGTCACTCCAGGTCCTGGGCCCAAGTGGCCAGGGCAGAGGCAGTCAAGGGACGGGCGGGCCCCTAGTCCCTGGAGGGGTGCTCTAGACCCTGGCTTGGAAGGCTCCCACTGCAAGGAGGGGGACCAAGGCAGGACAGGCATGTGGCAGCGCCAGAGCTCCCAGACCTGGGTTCTGATGCCAGGCCCCCTCACTCCCTAGCTGTGTGACCTCAGGCAAGCTCCTGGCCTCTCTGTGCCTCAGTCAGTCCATCTGTAACACAAGGACTCATTCATCCGGTCTAAGAGTTGTGTGCACAATTACTTCTCCAAGGAGACTGTTGGCTCCACCAGGGCAGACATTCTCACCACACTCATTCATGATGAGAGACTCTGAACAGAGGCAGACGCTCGACAAATACAGTCACGCGCTGGGTAACGACGTTTCCATCAATGGCAGACCACGTGCCAGTGGTCCCATGAGACACGCAGCACGCCACCTAGGGGTGTAGAGGGCCATGCTGTCCAGGCTTGTGCGAGCACACACTGCAATGTCTGCACAGCGATGACATCGCCAAACGATGCATCTTGTCGTCAGTGATGCGCGCCTGTATTTGTAACGTATTAACAGTGCAGAAAGAGGCAGGCAGACAGCGCCAAGGCAAGACTAGATGACGCCAGCTGGGGGGAGAGTGGGGAGGGGGGCGGAGGGGAAGAGGCTGGACGGGGGCGGATGCTCCTGGGGCTGCAGAGGGCACTCTGAGGGGTCCCCCAGCTGTGCCTGGAGTGCCAGGCACTGCTGCAAGCCTTCAGAGTCACCTCCGAAAGGGCAATGGGACTGCCCCCTTTGTGGGTAGGGACACAGTGCGGTCCTGCCCCACTGCAGCCTAGGCAGCCCGACTTCAGGGCCTGACCGCCCTCTGGAAGTTGGCACAAGAGGGTTGTGTGGGGAGCACCCAGCAATGGGGGAACAGATGCAAGGAGAGGGGTCCTGAGGGCAAGAGCCAATGTGACACTCAGGCTGCAGTCCCCTATGCCTTGTGAACCCTGACCTCGGAGTCCAGCACCCAGGGCTATGAAGTCTCCGATTATCAATTTGGGGGCTGGGGGTGGCAGGATGACAAGGAGTGCACACAGCTCCATCGATCAGTTCACAGGACCCCACCCCCCAGGGCTGGGGACAGGGATGGCAGGTCTGTGAGTTCCAGAGACCCTGTGTGGCCTTGCTGCCCTGCCAGGATGGGACCATAGTGAGAAGCCACAGGAGACCCAAGAGATCCAGCCCAGGGCTCCCCTCCCTCCCGCGGCAACTGCCCCAACCCAGTCAGCCGGGCTCAGAAGGAGCCCCAGCTGCAGCCCTGCGCAGAGCCTCTTACTGGCACCAGCCTGAGGGGGGAGCCATGACGGGCTCCCAGAAGAAATGGGCCTAAAGCTGGTGTCGGCCTGTGTCACCTGCTGGCTGGGGAGCGACGAGATGGAGCCAAGAATCAGGGTGTCTAAACCACCCAGCGATTCTGTCCCCACCAAGCCGAGCACCCCACCCCCACCCCATGGGGCCTCAAGCGCACTCCTGGCCCCCAGGCTGTGCACCCTGCCCTTCGACCCAGCTCCCCCTGCTCCGGGAATCCCACAGACTGGAGAAGACGCACCTCTGCCTGCCTCTCCCGGCACTGGCAGCCTTAGTGTGCCTCTTAAAACACTAAACCCACGGGACCGTAAACCCCCCGAGGGCGAGAACCATACTGGAATCCTCTCTGTCATGACCTGGCATGTCAGCCTGCCCACCTTCTGGGGTCCCAGCCCCCTGGAGGGGAGGGGCAGCCCCTAGCGCCACCCAGGGCTGAGGGACTGTCCCAGCATTGCCAATGCCCTGGCCCTGGGTGAAACATGAGGGCGCAGCATGCGGTTTCCATGACCTCCCAATAGTCACTCAACAAATATTTGCCGAGCACCTGCCTGGGCCAGGCCACAGCGCACACAAGGCCCTGCCTCAGGCTCACGGTCTGGCGGACCTCACACACCAATGTACTGTGAGGCCTGTGACCTCGCCCAGAAGGGCTGACACCAGAGCTGAGAATGGGGGGGCGGGGGGGGGGGTGGCCAGATCTAATGAGGCAGTGCAGGCTTGGAGGACGGCCCTCAAGGCCCAGAGACGGCATGCCGAGTCCCAAGGGAGGAGCAAGTGTGGCCCTTCCAGAAAGTGAAGGAGGGCGAAGGCCGTCCCCAGCTCGTGCTCGGCCTCAGGGCTGGCTGGGGTGGCCTGGTGGGCCCGGCCTCCCCTGGGTCAGTCCCAGCCCCAGCTTGCACGTGCAGGGAGGGCCTTCAGGAGGCACGCCGGCTCCAGGAGCTCGGGAGAGCAGCTGATCCTCAAGGACTGGGGCCTGCGGAGGGAGAGCGAGCTGTCTCCTGCGTGTGCACACCGAGGAGAGGCACATGAGCACCGGAACCTCACCAGGACCGACCAAGCCAGCACCTGAGCTGGCGCTTCCAGCCTTCAGAACTCAGAAAATAAATGGCTGGGCTAGTCTGGTGGGGTGGCCCCAGCCAAGACAGGCTGGAAACACCGTCTGCTCACCCCCCACCCCCAGAGCCCCTGGCTCGGGCCTCCTGGATTCACACATGCACCAGGTGCCAACTCAACGCGCCCACAACCAAGCCCCTGTCCCCGCTGCCCGCCAGGCCTGCTCTGGCTATAGCTTTCACCAGAAAGGCCCTCAGATTCACCAGACTCCTTCCAAACCAGTGCTCACCCCCGGCCCAGAGGATCGCCCCTGGGGGCCCACAATGCATACGGGGCCCTGCCTGCTCCGTATGTCCTAGAATGCTGTCCCCGAGGCGGCCACAGCCCTCACACTGTCCCCAGTCCTCCATCTCAAATTTCCCAAGACAGGGCCTCTCCCAAGCCCTACGGCTCAGCGGCGCCTCCCGCTAGGCGCTTACCCCCATCTAGCGAACCAGAGGTGTCCCTGGCTTTGCGTCAGCTCCCCGGGGAGGCAGTGGTTCACGCTGCTGCGTCCCCTGCCCCTAGCACCGGACAGGCACACAATGGGTGTGCAATAGTTCTTTGCAGAGTGAACGAAATGAAAAATTATTTCTATTACTTCCAACCTAACTCCCTTTTTTGTTCCACACTAATATGACTAAATAAGGCGGGACTCAGAACAGGTGTCCGAGGCTGGGCAGGGGTGACCCCCGCACACGGAAGGTGCCGGGCAGACGGGTGCCCTCCTCTGGCAGCTGTGCCAGGGGGCGGCCTGCAGTCAGGGTCCCACTGGGGCTCAGTGTGAGTGATCTCCAGATTCCCACCGACTGCTCACGCTGCCACCAGACCACGGTGGGGTGTGAGAGGCTGGAAACAGATGCGCTCGTGTGGCAGGGCGAGCCCTGGGAGCGCACACAGCCAGCTTTTGGGAAGGAAGCCTTGAACGCCAAGCCAGCGGGGGGCAGGGGCACAGATTTGTGCCTCGCCAGGGCTCTCTTTCCTGCTGACTTTCCAGGGAAGCTGTGAGCCGCCCACTGACGTGTAAGCCAGTCAAAAGAAACCAATTTCAAGTTTAAGAAAAACCAGCCCAGTGGCATAGTGGTTAAGTTCGTGTGCTCTGCTTCAGCGGCCTGGGGTTTGCACGTTCGGGTCCTGGGTGCAGACCCAGCACCGCTCGTCAATCCATGCTGTGACGACGTCCAACGCGAAAAACAGAGGAAGGCTAGCACAGATGTTAGCTCGCCAACAATCTTCCTCAGCAAAAACAAAAGAAGGAAAAAAAGAAGGACCCAAAGCCCCAGACAGCCTCACAGTCCTTCCCTCAGCTCAGCACGAGGTCAGCGTGGCAGTGGGGGGAGGAAAGGGGCACACCCCAGGCTGCTGGGGGTGCCTTCCTGCAGAAATACAGGGGCTCTCCACAGGGGCTGAAATGGAAAGGGGCTCAGGCCAACGGTGGCTAGTGAAGACGGGAGTGGGAGCTGACTGCGCAGAGCCTCCTGTCGGCATCCGTACTTTCTTTAAAGTACACGCTCATTTAGTTCATTTTCTTTCTCCCTGAAAAACTCCCACAGGCCCATGGTGGGTGACGGGATCAGCAGTGGCACCCATGCTGCCCTTGCGGTGCCAGCGCCGGCGAGGGCTTGGAGGGGTCATTCAGTCACTCCTCCCAACGGTTTCCAAGGAAGAAACAGGTCTGGCGCCATTTTACAGATGAGGAGAGCGAACGAGGCCCAGGAGGCCACCCAGGCTGCCTGGCTGCTGCCTAAGCACAAGGCGCTGATGGGCCGGCTGCTCCTAACCGTGCTGGGCCAGGTGGCTGGGCTGCGCCTGTCCTCTGCACGGTCCCTCTGCTCCGAGGCCAGCAGCCTCCATGACTAGATCTGCTTCGCGGATGGGAAAATGGGGGCTCCGAGGCCAGAGTCAGGAATGGGGGCCGGGCCAAGGCCAGGGCTCCTGATCCTCACTGGGCGTGTCCTCTCTGGGGCCCCCGAGGGCCAGGCTGGTGCTCCTCTCTGCTCCCCGCGGGTGGGCAGCCAGCCTTCTTCCTCCGCCCAGCCTCCCCCCAGCTACCACCTCTGGGAGTGAGCAGGCTCGCTGCGCCTCTCCTTCCTCCCTCCTCCCACTCCTCATCCTCAGCAACCTGGCCGGCACCTGCAGCGCCTCCAGGAGAACCCATTAGCAGCCCCAGCCCCCTCCCATTAGGCCCAGAAGCCCACCCTTCTGAGTTATATCCTAGTCCCCATGTGTCTTCAGACCCGACCGACATGGGGGTGGCAGCCAAGCAAATTGTGGAGGGAACGTCAAATGTAAAGGCCCTGAGGTGACACTGATGTGCTTGGAGACCAGGCAAGGCCTCAGCAGGACACGAGAATGGAAACCGTAGTTTTCCTAGGCTCACATAGCTTTTACATTCTTCCTGCTTAGAATGACACTTTCCTTTCTCTGTGCTCCCGAAAACATTTCTCTCTAGCGGTGCTTACCCCCTCCATCAGTCTTCCCATCTATAAAATGGGCTAACAGCTGCCACCGCCTCACAAGACTGTTGCAGGGATTAACCCGCCCAGTAACATGGGTAGATCAGCGCTCCCCCTGCAGTCAGCGCGCAGTGAGGCCAGTGGTGAGTATCAACTGCACCCCCTTCTGTCCGTCCCGGCCCCTCGCGGACAGTAACTCCCAGGCAGAGCGGAGACACCTCACGCCTCTCAGCACCTCCAGAACCTTCCGCCATTTCAGGCGATGACAAGGAAATAGTTCTGGAGGGCTCCCCCAACCCCCGTGCCCTGGCAGCTTCATCTGTTCACACCCAGACGCCACAGCAGGGACCCCGGGGCCGGATTCTTCTGTGGTGGGGCAGCCCGGTACCTGAGCCGATGCTGCACAGCATCCGTAGCTCCTAGACCCGCTAGAGGCCAACAGGTCCCCCGCCGGGACAACCGAAAATGTCTGCAGCCCTCTCGCAAGTATGGCCCCCAGGTGAGAGCCTCAGCGGGTACGCCTGCTCGTCCCACTTATCAGACGAGGACACCGAGGCACCAAGGCCAAGACCTCTGCCCTGGGTCTCCTGGCTGTGCGTCAACTGTGGAAGCTGACTCTACTCAATTGTTTGCTCCCCCTCACCCACCCTCCGCTCCATTCAGGACAGAGCCACCGTCCTCACAGAGGGTCGGAGAGCTGGGGACACTGACACCTTCCCTGAGGAGGCAGCACCGGAGAGATGGGATGGAGGAGCACAAGCAGACACTGGACACAGCATGACAGCCACCGGCCCAGCCCCTCACAGCCTCTGTGGCTCGGAGGGCTCTCCGGGGGAGATGGGGGGGGGACGACCCAGGAGCAGAGGCAGGGAAGCGGCCCACACGCTCTGCTAGTCACAACGGGGCTGGGGAAGGAGACAGGGGACCAGAGGGCTGCCCCCCAGGCTTCTGAAGAGGGGAGCAGGGTGACAGGCAGGTCACCCTGGGGCCTGGCCGAAGGAAGGACTGGAGTGCCTCAGTTTCTTCCACAACGACAGGCACGCCCCACCTGTTAGGTAATCATGGGCTTAAAAGAGTTAAAAGTATGTAAAGTGCTCAGAGTAGCCTGGCACACAGGAAAGGGGTCAGAGGTGAGGGGCAGGGAGGACCCGAGAGAAGGAGCAGGGGCTGGCAAGTACACCGTCACCTCGACCAATGCTCCCTTCTCCATCACAGGCTCTGGCAGTGACACTGAGGGACGCCGGGTCAGACCTCACTGGGCCCACCCCCCTCCCCTCTCTGAACCCCATGACTCCAGGCTGACCCCAATGAGGAGTCCTGCAAGGCCGACAAAGACTCAACTCTCCTCGCAGCCCTGCCCAAGAACCCGCTGGGGCTCCCCACTGCCAGGCTGGGCCGAGTTTGAAAGGCCGTGGATGCAGGAGACCCTAAGACAGGGTGCCATTTTTCTGTGAAGACCACTGGGGGTCTGCCTCCACACTAAGATCGCCCTCACTCCTTCCCACACGAAGACAAGATGTTTAGAGCGCTCAACAGGAGCCTGGCACGTGCTCAATAAAGGCTCTCAGCGGCACATCCCACCACCTAGAGCGTTCGCCCCTCCCTGACCCCCGCAGGCTGCCTTCTTCTCCAGGAACCCAGCTCTCCCGGAGGAGGCCCTCCCTGATCCCCCAAAGCTTGCCATCACCCCGCACTCACCCCTCATGCTGTCCTGTGCTGTTCCCGCACACATGCACGGGTATCAGAAACGCCCTGGAGCATTTGCTTGGCTGAGGTTTGCCACCTTTACTAGAAGGTGCTGAGAGCAGTTCTAGATCCAGTCTTTAGGCTGCTCCCCGCCCCTAGCGGGGAGGTGGCACCCCAGTGACATACAGCTGTCCCAAGGGTCCCCTGACTTGTTGCACCTGCCCCCGCGGCCGTTTGGCCTCCTCTGGTGGCTCAGGTCTGTGCACTCCAAGTCCCCACAGAGGGGCAACTATAAAGGACATCTTCTCCTCCAGCTCAGGAGCAGACAGCGACTCACTGCCCTTTTCTCTGCCAGCCACACGCTCTGGCCATCTCCCACCGGTCTCTGCCCCTGTTCGAGCTGTGTGATCAGAGGTAGCCACCCTGTCCTCAGTGCCCAGCCCAGGGCCCTGCCTGAAACCCAGGAGGCCCCGGTCTGTGCCATGGCAGCCAGCCTCAGCCCAACCAGGCAGGGGGAAGGCCTCTTCACGCAGGGCGGCTGGCCCAGTTTCTACCCCTCCCAGAAGCAGTAGGCCAGCCAGGGAGGGGAGGGCAAGGCCCAGGTGGAGGGCAGTTCTAGGAACTATGGGGAGACGTGGGAAGGGAGACAATGAGGGTGATAACCCATCATGAAGCCCAGATCTGGCTGACACCACTCAACCCAGCATCATGTGCTGAGGACCCCAAGTGAACATTCCCGGGACATGCTGGGAACAGCCTTGCAACTGGCCTAGAGAAGGAAGGCAAGCTGGGGTGGTCTGACTGGGGACCAACGTGGGGAAAGGAGACACCAAGCAAGCCAAGGCAAATAGAGCTCCGGAGGCAGGCCCCATCCTCATCACGGCCCCCCCAGCCAGCCCACAGTTCTGCAACCCCTGATCTCTTGGCCCTCAGAAAGGGAACAGGGGACAAGATAGCACCAAGTCTCTGAGAAATAAGCTTCTGCTGTTCCAGCTCCCTGGGACACCAGAAAAACTCAAGTCTGTCCACAAGGGTACTGACCCACCCCCGGGGATGGGCAGGAGGCAAGCCCTGGGCAGAGAATTCCAGTGGGGAGCTGTTCCAGCCACGTCCCTCGAAGGCCGGCTTGCAGGACCGCAGTTGTGTGCTGAGGGTCAGTCAAGCCAGTCTGCCACTGTCTAGTCGTGTGACCTGGAACAAGCCACCCCCTGGAGCCTCAGCTTCCTTGTCTGTCCCATGGAGAAGGCCTAAGCTGAGCCGGGGATGGTGAGCAATCAATGAGCTCATCGGACCAGCAAGCTCTGCATGGGGCCGGCCTGGTAACAGCACCCCGGAGGCAGAGCCTTGGGGCCAGGAGCCCCACAGGCCTGGGCCAGGGTGCAGATGCCTGAGGCCATCCCCTTCTGGGTGACCTACCTTCCCCCCACCAGGAGTCCCCAAGACACAATAAACCGAGCTTTATATGCTCACTTCCCAGTTGCACACCTCCGGGGAGCAGGTGCCTGTGAGACCACGGTATAAGATGGTGGCTGCGAGGTCCCATCCCCTAGGCTTGAGCCTCAAGGCTCTGAGCACACAAAGTGGGAAAGAATCTAGGATCCTAAGATACTCAGGTGAGAGCGGCTGGATGTCTTCCTGCAGATACACGGGGGTGGGAGTGTGCAAAGCCCCCCCCCCCACCTTGGTAAACAAGATGCCGGAGCTAGGAGTTCCAGGCGGTTTCGCAAGCTGCCCACACACCCCCGGCTGGCGGGCCAGCCCCTTGGGACAGTCGGCAGAGGCTTGCCCAAAGAGTCGGTCAGGGACCCAGAGATGGGGACAGAGGGAAGCCCCAGGTTGGGCCCAGAGCTAAGCCCGGGCCGGGAAGCGGGGCACAGCTCGGGCTCTGCCTTCGAATCACACTAGTTTCTCGGGACCTGTGCCCACATCCCCGGCAGCCCAGCCCCAGGGCGCTGCCGGCCCCCACTCCCAGCGCTCCCACGGCCGCTCCTCAACCGCCCCCACCGCCCTGGATCCGGCTCCCCCTCCCCCACGGCTCTCCGGGCGCTAACCTCATGTGACCCCCGCGAACATCTCCGGGATCGCCCATCCGCCCCCACCCGCCCGACTCCGCCCACACCCACCCTGCCCCACTTCCTGGGCTGCTCCTCCGCCGCCCCCGGGCCTGTAACCCGACCCGCCCACCTCCTCCGGCGCCCGCACCGTACCTGCCCGGCCGGCCCCTCCCCGCCCCTCCGGGCCGCTTCCCTCCGGCCGCGCCGCGCCCCTCCCCCCGGCCGGACCGCGGCCGCCCGCTCCTCCCCTCCCCCTCCGCCTCCCCGGGCGCCGCCTCGCTCTCCTCCTCCGGCCTGCGGCTGCCCCGGCCCGGCCTCGCGCCCCCGGCCGGGCCGAGGGGAGCGGCCTGGGCCCGGTCCCGCGCCCCCGAGCCCGCGGCCCGGCCTGGGCTGGGCGCGAGGCCGCCGGCTCCCCGCCCTCGCCGGCCCGGGCAGCGCGCAGGCTGCGGGCGGCTCCCGCTCCGCGCGGGGACCCCGGCCCTCCCGCCCGGCCCCGACGCCCTCGCGCCGCCCCGGCCGGCCGAGGCCGCCTCACCTGCGCCGTGGCCGCGCTCCGGGGGCTCCCGGCGGGCTCCGCAGCGGCGGCTGGGGCCGGGCCTGGGCCCGGGGCGCGCCCCCCTGCGCCGGGGCCTCGGCCTCCGCCTCCGCGGCCTCCGCGGCCTCCGCCTCAGCAGCAGCGGCAGCCGCGGCGGCCATTCATTGTGGGCCAGGCCGCCTCAGCCGAGCGCCGAGCGAGCGCAAGCCGCGCCGCCGCCGCAGCCCGGCCGGGGAGGAGCGCGCGGCCCCGCCCCGCCCCCAAGGCGAGGCCAGCCGAGTGCCGAGCGCGCCCCTGCTTCCGTCTCCGGCGCCTGCCTCCCGCCCCTCGGGGTCCCCGCCAGCACCTCGGCTCTGCCGGGTGGTTCGAATCCCGACCCCGCCACCTTCTAGTCCCGCGACCGTGGGCAAGTCGCTCTGCCTTTCGGGAGCTTTAGTTTCCTGTGAAACAGAAACAATAGTGACTTCTGTTTATTGTGCCGGGCACTGTTTCAGGCTCTTTGTGGGAACTATCTTCTTTAAACTTCACAGTAACATTTTCAGATAGAAATTATTACACACACACACACACTTTCTAGAAAGGGAGGCACAAAGAGATGAGGAGACCTGCTCGAAATCACACAGCAAGTAAGTGTGGCGGGTGCCAGCATTCAAAGCAGGGCTTTAAGAAGCGACGACAAAAGTGAACGCTTTTATGATGCTTACGCGATCCCAGATTCCGTAGGAAGCGTTTAACCTGCAAGAACTCGTTTAAAACCCACCACAACTCAACAAAGAACGTTAAAATGTTCTGCCCATTTTGCAAGGAGAGAAACTTTGCAGAGAGAGGGTTAAGAACAGGTAACAAGGCGAACTGGGACCGGAGCCCAGGCGGTCCAGACAGCTACGCTCTCTCTCCCGCCCCGGTTCGAACCTACCCAGAGTTTGCAATGTGAGAAGGGCTGCTTTGCACTGTTTGCAGGCATTCTGCCATTTACCTTGTTCTCCCTAGGAAGCCAGGATTCTCATTTACCAGGTAAGTGAGGCCCAGAGAGTTTAAGTAACTTGCCAAGAGCATGTGATAGGACCAGAATGCAAACTCAGTAAATCTTACTTCAGAGCCTGAGATTTCTGCAGGGTGCCCTGAAATAATGCGTTTATAGCAGGGAGGAGACGACCAATAGGTGTTGGATTTCTCCGCTTACCGCCCTTTTCCGATCCTCACCTTCCTCATCCGTAAAATGGGGCTAGTACGTGACCCTTCTCAGGAGAGCAGCTGTGATTTGAGGCCACCCGCCCAACACGTTCAGCGCTTTCCGTGCATTTTGATCCCGGCCGCCCATTGTAGGCAGCATCACCGATTGGCTAGATCCTGTCACGTGATCTCCCCCGTGCCAACATGGCGGCGCCCAGGACTTAATCCGGGAAACGTGCATCCAGATTAATTCGGTTCTCCCGGAGGTGCCGCGAGAGAAGGTGAGGAGGGTTTGGGTGGCGAGGGGAGGGATCCGGACCGGGGGTGAGTCCTCTCAAGGGCTTCCTGGGCCGGTCCGCTGAAGACGGAGGGTGGTGTCAGTTTACCCAGCCCACGGGGTCTCCTTAGCCTCAGACGTGTAGGCCACCGGCCCGGGAACGCAGCTCTCTGATTCTCTCCCTATGCCCTCCCCCGCCCCCCGAACCAGGCTTAGCGGGCAGAGGCGCCGCGGATGTCCCGTACAAGGATCGTTCTGTGGCTAAGCCTGACTCTCCGCTCCGCCCGAATTCTCTGTAGAGCCCAGTTTATGGACGGGCAGCCCCAAACGCCGCCCGGTTCAGCCGCGATGGAGAACGGCACCGGGCCCTGCGGAGAAGAGCGCCCACCTGAAGCTCAGGAGACGATGGTCACCGAGGGGACAGCCAAGATCGCCTTCCCCAGCGCCAACGAAGTCTTCTACAATCCAGTGCAGGAGTTCAACCGGGACCTGACGTGAGCAGGGGTCCAGGGTCAGCTTGGCAGAGGGCAGTGGGCCCTTGAGGATGAGGGGGTGTGAGCTGCACCTTCCGTCTCCCGCAGGTGTGCTGTGATCACCGAGTTTGCTCGCATTCAGCTTGGGGCTAAAGGAATCCAGAGTGAGTGAAGGCCCGGGCTCCTGGTGGGCGTGGGAGGTCCAAACTGAGCTCTCTTCCTGCCCCGCCCCCTCTGCCTGAAAGTCCGGAAGGGCTCCAGCGGCACAGCAGGCCCTGAGCTCTTCTTCAGCCTTTCCCCAGGGACTTTGGGGAATTTTTTCTTCCATGCATTTTCTGTAGTGGGAGGTTTCTCAGAGGGAGCTTGCATATCCCCTGACTCGTGTTTCTCGGTGGCTGCAGTCAAGGTGCCAGGTGAGAAGGACATGCAAAAGGTGGTCGTGGACTTGTCGGAGCAAGAGGAGGACAAGGCTGAGCTGAAAGAGGGTGCAAAGCTGGCCCCAGGAGACCACCCTCGAACAGCCGCTGTGGGGGAGATCTGTGAGGTGGGGCCTGGGCACAGGAGGTGGCAGCCCTGGGGTCCAGTGGCTGATGGAGAAAGGAAGGCTCCTGGAGGGGGAGAGCTGTAGGAGGTGGGTGGTCGGGGCTCCTTGGGGCCCAGGAGACGATGGAGGTACTGAGGTGAGTGGCGTTCCCTGCTTACTCCAATAGGAAGGCCTTCGAATCCTGGAGGGCCTGGCAGCCTCGGGCCTCCGTTCCATTCGCTTTGCCCGAGAGGTCCCTGGGCTCCGATGCGTGGTTGCCAACGATGCCTCTGCCCGAGCCGTGGATCTCATGCACCGCAATGTGCAGCTCAACGATGTGGCCCACCTGGTGCAGCCCAGCCAGGCAGACGCCCGGTAGGTTGGCGGCAGCAGAGCCTAGTGGCCGGAAGGTGGCCTCTGGAGCAAGGCTGCCTTGGGTCATATCCTAGCTCTGTCCTATTCTTGCTCTGTGACCTTGGTAGAGTGCCTTAGCCTCTCTGAGCCCTGTTTCCTTGTCTGTGAAATGAGGACAGTGGTTTTATGGGAGTGCTGTACGGATTAAATGAGAGAGAATACTTGCATAGCCCGTGCTTGGTGCCAGAAATCAGTACTGTTAGGGTTTCCATTTTAGATTTCACTTCTTATACTTCTTTTATTCATTCAAATGAACCTGCATATATCCAGTGTCCACTGTCTGCCAGGCACTGTTCTCAGTGCCAGGAAGGCATCAGTAAACAATACACACAAAACCCCTAACTTTGTGAAGTTCACGTTCTAATGCAGGCGACAGCAAACTGCAGCCCGTGAGGCCTGCAGCCTGCTTTTTGATGGCCCACCATCTAAGAATGTTTTTCACCTTTTAAAGTTTTTTTTTTTTTTTAAGATTGGCACCTGAGCTAACAACTGTTGCCAATCTTTTTTTCCAATTGCTTTTTCTCCCCAAAGCCGCCCAGTACATAGTTGTATATTTTAGTTGTGGGTCCTTCTAGTTGTGGCATGTAGGACGCTGCCTCAACATGGCCTGATGAGCGGTGTCATGTCCACACCCAGAATCCGAAGTGGCGAAACCATGGGCCACCGAAGTAGAGTGCGCGAACTTAACCACTCGGCCACGAGTGGCCTTTTAAAGTTTTAAAAAAAGAAAGATACGTGGTAAGGGCCATACTTGGCCCACAAAGCTTGAAATTAAAATATTCATTGTCTGACCTTTTACAGAAAACAAGTAAATAAATATTTGCGCTCCTGACCATATTAAGATGTAATAGGAGCTCAGACCATAACAGACAATAACGGTAATCAGTAAATTATGTACAAATGAGAGGTGAGAAGTGCTCTGGGAGAAAACTGAGGGTGCAGGGGTGGAGGAGGCGGCGAGGGGGGTCGCGGTTTTAAATACTGAGGTCCCAGCAGGCTGCATTGAGAAGGCCGAGTTCGCATTCGTCACCCTGAAAGGAACAACCGTGGTGTCGGGTCCGCGGAGTGGTTCGGAAGGTTGTGTGATCGGATGAGTGACTACGTCTCTAAACTGCTGGAAACAGTGTCAGGATATGTGTGCTCCCTTGGTGCTGGCTGCGGTTACTGTTATCATTAGAGATGGATAGACTGAGCCCGAGGAGGAAGAGGCGTCCAGTTAGTCAATGCCCAGGCCAGGAGCTGCACTGGCAGCCACCCCCGCGGCCAGGCCATAGCTGTCACCCTGCATGAGCAAACGTGTGTCGGGGACAGAGCAGGTCTCTGGTGCGGGGGCTGAGGACCTGGTCCTCTTGCTCCCAGGATGCTGATGTACCAGCACCAGAGGGTGTCGGATCGGTTCGATGTCATTGACCTGGACCCCTATGGCAGCCCTGCCCCCTTCCTGGATTCGGCTGTGCAGGCTGTGAGTGAAGGAGGTGAGGTCGGGCTGGTCCAGGGGGCTGGAGCGGGGCGCGGGGTGTGTGGAGGGTCCTCACTGCCCAGCCTCTCCCCACGCAGGGCTGCTGTGCGTGACCTGCACGGACATGGCCGTGCTGGCGGGGAACAGTGGGGAAACGTGCTACAGCAAGTACGGGGCCATGGCCGTCAAGAGCCGGGCCTGCCACGAGATGGTGAGGGCCCCAGCACCCCTCCCACCCCAGACCTGCTCAGCTTCCTCCGGGCAGCCAGGGCCAGCCCCCTCCCTCGCTGGTGGCATAAGCACACCTCCAACTGGCAGCGTTCCTGAGCCTGGGATGTTGGTCGTGGTCATTGGGGGCAGTGGCTTTGTCCAGGCTAGGAGCAGGCAGTCACATTATTCCCTCTAGTGTTCCCTATTATAACAACTTTTGAAAGAAAAATTTTTTTTTTTAAGATTGGCACCTGAGCTAACAACTGTTGCCAATGTTTTTTTTTTTTTTCTGCTTTATCTCCCCAAATCCCCCTGGCATATAGTTGTATATCTTAGTTGCACGTCCTTCTAGTTGTGGCATGTGGGACGCTGCCTCAATGTGGCCTGATGAGCGGTGCCATGTCCGCGCTCAGGACCTGAACCGGCGAAACCCTGGGCCGCTGAAGCGGAACATGCAGACTTAACCACTTGGCCACGGGGTCGGCCCCTCAAAATTTTTAAGCCAGTCTGTCCAGGTCTGGGTTCAAGTCCTAGCTTCGCTGGTGGCTTTGGGCAAGTGACTTCACCTTTCCGGACCTCAGTTTTTGCATCTGTGAAATAGGTGGGATGATGGCTCAGACTCCATTGGGTTGCCGTGGGGATTCAAGAGGGCAGGGGCTGGCTACATCGAGGGACCAGGAAAGGAGGCAGTCTCCGTCCTTGTTGCTGAGGGCCCCGTCATCAGGTCAGCCTGAGAAACGGCCCTGGGCGAGGAGGAGGCCCCAGTGGTTCTGCAGCTCCCAGGGCCCCCACTTCCTGTCCACTAAGCCCGTGAGGGCCCAGAACATAGGTCTCCCGGCCACGTCGCAAGCACGGGGCACCCTGATGATGCTCATCGGAGGGAGTTCAGTTTACTGGGCCTGTGCAATCCTTTGTCATTCCGTGGCCCCAGCAGGGCCATAGAAACAGAGACGACTATAATTCTGCAGCTGAGAGAACTGACGCTCTCTCCTGCCGAGGGTCTGGTGGCCAGGACACTCGGGGCCGTCCCGGCACAGCTCCGGGCTGGGGGAGGCAGCAGTGGGGGCAGGGCTGACAGCTGACGGCCGCCCCGCCCAGGCCCTGAGGATCGTCCTGCACAGCCTGGACCTCCGAGCCAACTGCTACCAGCGTTTTGTGGTGCCGGTGCTCAGCGTCAGCGCTGACTTCTACGTGCGTGTGTTTGTCCGTGTCTTCACTGGCCAGGCCAAGGTCAAGGCCTCAGCCAGGTTAGCCTGGGCTGGGGTGGGCGTGCTGGATTGAGGGAGGCAGCAGGGCCTTGCCTGGGGGCACGGGTGGGGGCATAGTCTTGCCTTGGGGAAATGGGGATCCTACAGGGGACCGAGTTGGCCTGAGGGTGGTGACCACGCGGGGCATCTGCGGCCATGCCGTCCCTCTGCAGCAAGCAGGCGCTGGTATTCCAGTGTGTGGGCTGCGGGGCCTTCCACCTCCAGCACCTCAGCAAAGCGTCAGGAGCCCCTGGCGGCCGGTGAGCCCGAGTGAGCCCGGGAGGGAGGTGAAAGGGGCACCCAGGGTCGGCACCTCCTAACCACCCCTCTCCACACAGGGTCAAGTTCTCTGCAGCCTGTGGGCCCCCCGTGGGCCCCGAGTGTGAGCACTGCGGGCAGCGGCATCAGGTGGGGCTGGGCCAGGCGAGGCGAGGGGGTTGCCCCGGTCCTGGCAGGCTCGGTCCCTGCTCACCTGGCCCATGTGTCTGCAGCTCAGCGGCCCGCTGTGGGCAGAGCCCATTCACGACCTGGACTTTGTGGGCCGTGTCCTGGCAGCAGTGAGCGCCAGCCCTGGCCGCTTCCGCACTTCGGAGCGCATCCGCGGGGTCCTGAGCGTTATCACCGAGGTGGGGGCTGGGCCAGGGAGGGGAGGGGGCTCTGCCTGTGCCCAGCCATCCTTCCTCCGTCCACCCCATGCCCATCCCGTGCCCCGGCAGGAGCTCCCGGACGTGCCTCTCTACTACACGCTGGACCAGCTGAGCAGCACCATCCACTGCAACACGCCCAGCCTGCTGCAGCTGCGGTGAGGCTGCCGGGCGCCCCGGGCCAGCTCAGGCCCTCAGACCAGAGCCTCCTGGGAAACAGAGATCAAACGCAAGCTGGGTGGAGGGCTGCTCGTGCACAGGCCCAGAACAGAGCTCCGAGGCCCTGAGCCCCGGCTGGGGGACAGTCATAGGATTCTGATTGGCTGGCATCACTCGGACCACCTAGTCACTGTGAGATGTACAGCCACTCTGGTCTAGGAAACACGGCTCACACCCACACAGGTCAGCACCAGCTTCGGGGTCCAACCTCCCCTTCACGGCCCCTCTCGGTCCCCAGGTCGGCCCTCCTCCACGCTGGCTTCCGGGTCTCGCTCTCTCATGCCTGTAAGAACGCCGTGAAGACAGACGCCCCCTCCTCGGCCATCTGGGACATCATGCGCTGCTGGGTGAGGGCGGGCCCAACCGGATGGAAACAGCAGGACGTGGGATGGTTGGGGCCCAGCATCTCCTGATCTCTGACCTTTGCCTCCCAGGAGAAGGAGAATCCGGTGAAACGAGAGCGGCTGTCGGAGACCAGCCCGGCATTCCGCATTCTCGGTGTGGAGCCCAGGTACGGCCGGGACATGGATGTGGCTGCACACAGGTGTGGGACACAGACAGTTCCCCACGCAGACGCATGCTCATCTTCAAGTGAAATCTAGAATCCACCCACTTCTCCCCCTTCCCTCCTGCCCCCACCCTGGCCCAGCCCCATCACAGCTCACCTGGACCAGTACAGTCACTTCCACCTGGTCCCCCAGCTCCCACCCTCACCCCCACAGCAGCCAGAGGGCCCCTGTGAGCACCTGAGTCACATCCTGACCTTCCTCTGCTCAGAACCCTCCCTGGCTCCCAGCTCACTCAGTAGAAACCAGGTTTCTACCTGTAGGCCCTGCACCATCTCCCTGTCACCTTCCTGCCCTCATTAATGCCCACTCTCTCCCTGCCTCGCTCACTCAGATTCACCAGGCACAGCCCCACCTCAGGGCCTTTGCACTGGCTGTTCCCTCCACCTGGAGTGCAAGTCCCTGGGTACCCCCCATGGCTGGTCCCTCACCTCCTTCACGTTTCCTTGACTGCCCTGTCTTGCTTCCCCATTCTCTTCTCCTTCACCCTGCTGTGTTTTTCCCAAAACTCTCACCTCATGCACTGACACAGTATAGCCAGTTGGTTTCTGATTTGCCCCGTCGCTCGTCTGTCTCGTGCGGTAGAATGACAGCTCCACCAGCAGCAGGTGTGAGGCACACGGTACACCGTCGATCAGCGTTTATTAAGTGAAGGAAGGTATCCTGACACGGGCACACACAGGCTTCTGAGGGCACGTGGAGCTGCAGCAAGGTGGCCGGGCCGTGGGCGGGCCGTGCATGCCTGCATGGCGGCTGCCCCTCAGCCCCCACCCCCCCTTCCCCAGGCTGCAGGCCAACTTCACCATCCGGGATGATGCCAACCCCAGCTCTCGCCAGCGAGGACTCAGGCGCTTCCAGGCCAACCCTGAGGCCAACTGGGGCCCCCGGCCCCGTGCCCGGCCAGGGTGAGCCAGAGTGTGCTGGGGGTGGGGCTTGGCTGGGGCAGGGGTGCAAAGGCCGGGTGGGGTCCCAGCTGCTCATCTCCTCGCACAGGGGCAAGGCGGCAGGCAAAGCTATGGAGGAGAGATGCAAGCTGTTCCAGAATAAGCGAAAGGAGCTGGCTGAGGACCCGGACCAGCGGGCTGCCCGGCTCAAGACATTTCCTTGCAAGCGGTTCAGGGAGGTGAGACCCCCCACACACACACTGCTGTATCCTTGGGACCCCCCCTCCCCCTCCCACAATAGAGCAGGGCCAAGGGGCAGGCAGGGCTGGGAGAGAACTCTCCATCGAGGGAAGGAACCCAGAGGAAGCTGCTGAGCTCTGGGCCAGAGTTCACACCCACTGTCCTCCCACTAGGGCACCTGTGAACGGGGGGACCAGTGCTGCTACTCCCACAGCACCCTGACACCCAAGGCTACCGCTGAAGCCGCCCCCACCAACTGTCCACAGACCCCCAACCAGAGCCCCCCTGGGCCTGGGGCCGCCGCTGGTCCAGGCGTGGACTGAACCAATAAAGTGATGTCACCTTCCCCTGACTGTCATTTGTCTGAGTGGGGAGGCTGCCTGTGGTTTGTCTGTCCATCTGTCCAGTGCACGTCTGGGGTCTGTTCCTCTGTCCATCTGTTCTAACTCCCTTGGGAGCCCTGCATCTGGGGGCTTGTCTGTCCCTGCCTGACTGCGTTTCTCTCTGGGCTGTTCAGTCTGTATGGTGGGCGGGAGCCGAGCATCCGCCTGCCCGACGCTCTGTCCCTTTGCAGCAGGACGCGCCTGCCATTCTCGAGGCGGCCACGGGGCGGCAGCCGTGCGCTCGCGCCCGCAGGGCCTCCGGCCGCCCCCGGGCCCTGTAGGCGCGCTCCCAGGCGCAGGCGCGCGCAGGCGGGTGCCCCAGCCACCGAGCCCTCACGGGGCCTCGCGCCGCCGCCTCGCCGCCTGGTTTCTCTGGCTCAGCCCCCCTCCCCCGGGGGCTGCGGTGGCGGAAGCCGGACCGGAACCAGGCGCCTTGTGCATCCGCTCCAGGCCAGGTGCTTCCTGCCCTGCGGCCCATCGGGCGTGCACACTGGGGCACCCGGCGGTCTGCTGCATCCCCTCGTCCCAGGGCAGGGGTGAGCCACGGAGAGGCCGGGGGCCGAGTCCCCACGCCGCCACGTGGCGGCTGTGGGACCCCCGCAAGCATCCTTGCTGCATCCCCTTCTGTAAAATGAACCTCATCCCAGAACCCACTTCGTAGGGACATCAGAGTTAACTCACGTGCTTAGAGCATGTTCTCACTTCCTGGGGGCTGTGGCAGCCCCCAGGCACCCGGCACAGACAGCATGCCTGAGCCAGGCGGAGCAGGCAGGGCGACGAGCAGCCTTATTCTACCGAGCTGCACCA
This sequence comes from Equus asinus, assembly GCF_041296235.1. NCBI lineage: Eukaryota > Metazoa > Chordata > Mammalia > Perissodactyla > Equidae > Equus > Equus asinus. Next base: position 26,545,592 of record NC_091809.1, on the reverse strand, counting down.
GGCGCCCCCCTTGTGAGGCTCCAGCAGGGTCTTGGCTTCACAGAGGCTCCAGGAGGTTTACCCAACACCCTTTGTCACTGTGCACTGGCCATGAGGGCCAGGGACCACCGACTTCGGGCTATGCGACCCTGTGACCTGGAGGCCCAGGATGGTGGGGACATGTTGGGGGAGGCTGTTGGAAGGTTCTGGAGCCCTAGGAAATCTGGCCCAGTTGTGGCACTTCCTCTTGCCCTCCTGGGCTTGGAGAGGTGGTGTGGATAGTGCCCTGGGGGCCCAGGACACCTGCCCAGGTTGGACCCCCAAGGCCAGACTCAGCTGCCCTCTCGCTGGTGTCCCCCTCTGGGGTGGGGGTGGCAGGAAGGCCGGGAGGGGCTCTGTGAAAAGAGGAACCAGGCAGGGTGAGGAGAGGAGGGGAGGGCGGGTCACGGGGCCCCAGCAGGGCCGGAAAGGGTTCTCCACCCGCTCTGGCAGGACACTCGGGCAGGGGGTGTTCAAAGCCAGAGGCCAGGCTGGAGCGACACAGGAGGCCCCATCTTCCTTGCCTCGGTTTCCCCTCTGCACGCATCCGGACACCTCCCAGCTGCACACTGAGGCCAGGGTCCTTGAGTGCCCGTGGCACGGAAGGTGAGGCCCTGAGGGTTGACGGCCAAGTCCTGCCCGAGCTGGCAGGGGGCGGGGCATGAGGCCCAAGCTCAGAGATCCCCGCCTGCCCGTTTCCTCCGGGGTCAGCCCGGCTCCTTATCAGGCGCGGCCAGGCTGGCCAGGCCCTTATCTGCCCTGGCCCAGCATCCTCTGGTGCGGCTGGGGGTGAGGGGAGGAAACCGGGCCTCTGGGGGGCGGGGAGAGGGCGGGCCAGCCGGAGCAGCTCACTCTCCCTCGAGGGACCCACGCCGCCGCCAAGGCCCTTGGGAGCCCGGGAAGAGGCGCGGCCCGAAGCCGCTGCTGGATGGGACGGCTGCTCCCAGCAGCCCAGAGCACAGAGGCCAGCCGGGCAGCGGCTGTGAGGCTTGGCCTGAGGCCACAACCGCATCCTGGCCCTGACCTACAGAGCCAGGGCCCTCACCAGGCAGCAGGACCAGCGCCGGGGTAAGAGGGGAGCCGGCCTGAAGGTGGGGGATCCCGGGACCGCCTGCGTTCATTCATCGGTTCGTTCATTCATTCATTCATTCATTCATCAGGGGGACCCACTAAGTGAGAGGCCAGGCCAGCGTCCCTAGGCCTGGCTAGGGAAGAAGGGGTAGAGGGGCCAGGAGTCCAGACGCTGCCGGGACACTCCAGGCCACGGGGCCAAGAGTGAACAGGGACGATGCTGATGGGGAGTATGGAGGGTTGGGGGACACTGGGGCCAGAGGGAGGACCGGGACATGACTGTACTGGGCAGTGGGGTCAGTGTTTCGGGATCCTAGGGTCAGAACTGGGGTCATAGTGTCAGCACTGGGGTCCCAAGATTGGTAAGGGGGACATTTTCAGTGTGTGAGGGTCACTGGAGTGATTACGGATTTCCAGGGTCTGACGTGGAGGCAATGGGAAGAGCTAGGGCTCCTAGCTGAGGGCCACATGGGCAGCCTGGTGGGGAGGAGTCAGTGAAGGGTCAGAGTCGATCATGGAGGGATGCCAAGGTCCCATGGTGTCCATGAGAGGTCTCGGGATCAGATCGGAAGGCCACAGGGTCATCCTGGGGTCACAAGGTCTGTCATGGCTGTCCTGCCTTGCCCCTCCCTCCAGCACCCAGGTGAGAAGGGATTCTGGGAGAAGGGACATTTGCTCAGTGGCCGAGTGACTGAGGCCCTGCTGGGTCACACTCAGCTCAGAGACGGCACTGCCAAGCTCGGCACTGCCCAGCGCCTCAGTAGGCAGCTTCTGCCCTTGCGTTGGGCCCCTCCTGTGTCCTGGCGGGTTCTGGGCCCCACTGCCCCACCTGCGTTTGCCAGCTGAATCACCATCCCTCCACTGTCCCTCCCACTTTGAGAGCTCTCCTGTGCTAAGGGGGGTGTGTGGCATCTGACGCCTCCTTTCCCCCCACAGGTGAGTGCCCCCTCGGGGTCCATGTGCCCGCCGCAGGCCCAGGCAGAGGTGGGCCCCACCATGACTGAGAAGGCTGAGATGGTGTGTGCCCCGAGCCCAGCGCCTGCCCCGCCCCCCAAGCCTGCCTCGCCTGGGTCCCCGAAGGTGGAGGAGGTGGGCCGCCGAGGCTGCTCCCCGCCCAGGCTGCCCCCTGGCGTGCCAGTGATCAGCCTGGGCCACACCAGGCCCCCAGGGGCGGCCATGGCCACCACGGAGCTGAGTGCCCTGCGGCCCCCCCTGCTGCCACTCTCCACCCTGGGAGCTGCCCCACCCCCTCTGGCCCTGCATTACCACCCTCACCCCTTCCTCAACAGGTCAGTGGGGACCTGGGGCCTGGGGGGGAAGCCGGGCCAGGGTCCTTGCCCACAGGCGTTAGTGACCCACAACCCCTTACAGCCTCTACATTGGGCCGGCAGGACCCTTTGGCATCTTCCCCAGCAGCCGGCTGAAGCGGAGACCAAGCCACTGTGAGCTGGAGCTGCCTGAGGGTGAGTGTGGGGCCATGTGTGCACGGCCGTCTCCGCCAGGGCCCACGTCTGTCCCATACCTGGGGAGAGAGGTTGCTGGCGCACACAGACGTCCACACGGGACAGCCCACACAGGTGCTCAGTGTTGCAAAACCACAGACCCGTGGCTGGTCCCACACAACCGCAGCCACCCAAGAAGCCACAAGGAATCATGGCAAAACACGGCGTGGCACGGAGGCCACAAAATGACAGCTCCACTTGAACACATAGCCCCACAGGAAACAGCCACAGGACAACAACCTCTCAAGAGACAGCCACACAAGAGACAGCCACGGGACCACAACCACACAGGAGGCAGCCACACAACCACAGCCACTTAGGACGGTGGCCTCACCAGAGTCAGCCACAGAACCACAGCCACGCACGACACAGCCACAGGACCACAACTGCATGGTAATGATCACACACGACCACAGACATTTAGATGCACCAGGAGGTCTCACGGCCACCCGACACACAGAGAGGACCACAATCACAACACGAGAGCACACCCAGCCACAAACGGGGCATGCTCAATGAGGACCACGGGGACAGCCCTCCAGACTGGCAGCCACAGGAAACACAGCCCTAGGGAATCTCAACCAGTGGCATAAAGGTGGCGACAGGCAGAGGGACAGAAGGCCACAGAGCCTGCAGCCTGGGCCTGTGATGGTCCTGGTCTAGAGGGCTGGGGGGTGGGTGGGTGGCTGTAACTGGCAGGGGACCTCCACGTGGATCCTCCACGTGGATCCCTTGGGTGGAGAAAGCCCTAGCCGGACGCCTGTGCTGAAGTCCCCACGAGGGCGTCGGGTGCCCCCTGGGCCTGGGCGCCAATCCTGCCCCTCCTGTCCGCAGGGCACCAGCCCCAGAAGGTGGCCCGGCGCGTGTTCACCAACAGCCGCGAGCGCTGGCGGCAGCAGAACGTGAACGGCGCCTTCGCCGAGCTCAGGAAGCTGCTGCCCACCCACCCGCCCGACCGGAAGCTGAGCAAGAACGAGGTGCTCCGCCTCGCCATGAAATACATCGGCTTCCTGGTGCGGCTGCTGCGCGACCAGGCGGCCGCTCTGGCCGCCGGCCCCGCCCTGCCCGCGCCCCGCAAGCGGCCGGCGCCCCGGGGCTCGGACGAAGGTGCGCGCCGTGGGCCCCCCCGCAGGGCCGAGGCGGTGGCCCGCCCGCAGCCCGCGCACCCCGCCGGGCCCGATGGCAGCCCCCATGGGGCGTCCCGGCCCATCAAGACGGAACAAGCGGCCGTGAGCCCGGAGGTACGATGACCTCCGCGGGGTCGCCTCTGAGCCGGGGGTCGCTAGGAACTCAGCCCGGGGCCGTCGAGGAAAGGGGCGGCCGACGCGCTGCGCCCGCTCTCCGCGAACTCCCCCGGAGAGAGGCCAGTGAGGACGTCCCCAACAGGGGAAAGGGCCACCGTCGCCCCCAGGTGCCCTGCAGACCCTTTCATCATCCACCACCCGCTGGAAGTGGCCTTGCCCCGCGTCCCCCTCCCTGGGGCGAGGTCCGGGAAGCAACATGGCAGAGCGGTCATCGGACCCAAGTGGTGCCTCTTTTTTCCGGGTTGGGGTCACCGAGAGAAGTGGGGGGGTGGCCGGGGGCCTTCGCCCTTGTCACAGGCGCCCCCTCCGGGAGACTCAGGGAAAGACGCTCCTCGACGGCGTGGGAGGAGAGAGGCGCAGCCCCGACGCGGGGCGCCCACGCCCCGACCCCGACCCGGTCCCGCACGCACGGCCGCGCAGCGAAGGCTCAGGCGCTCTTGCTTTTGTTTTTCTTTATTTCTTTATTTCACATACACATTAGCCATTCAATGGAGAAGCCGGAGAGAGTCAGGCAAAGATGGTATAACAGAAGCGCAGTGACGGGGGCGGGGAGGGGCGGGGCGGAGAGGGGACAGACGGGCTGGCTGCCTACTTGCATTCCGCTAGGACACTGAAAACCCAGAAAACAAAACAGACAGTAAACTACCCTTGTTTCTTATGTATCTCAGTGCAGAGACGGGGGGGGGGGGGGGGGGGCGGAGGGCAGAGAGGGGGAGACCAGGCTGAAGGCGGAGGAGCGGAGGGACAGGGACGCTAAGGGGGAAGCACACCAAATCCATTAGTACTATATATAGAGATACTCGTATATACTGCGTTTCTTAGCCTAAGAAGAAACTTGTTTGACGGGACGGGCGGCCTTTGCGGTCCGCGATGCTGGTGCTGGTCGGGCGCACGGATCTCCCGGGAGGGGCCGAAGCGGGGGTGGCCCAGGCTGGCTTGCGGGGGAAAGGGGGGGCGCCCCAAGGGTGTGTAGGGGGGGAGCAGAGGCGGGGCTGGGGTGCCCCTCGGGCTCTCGATTGGGGGACGAAAGTTCTCGTAACTTTATTGCTCCTTTATTTTCTCTCGTGTGGGGGGGGTCCGTTCAGCACGGTCGGGGTGGGGAAGTGGTGGGTCGTCTGAGCCACCCGGCCCCTCTGGGACCCAGAGCGCGGCGTCCGCTCCGCCAGCACGGGGGTGAGAACAAGGCACTAGGTCGGCCGGCCAGCGCGGGGGCGGGTGTGTAAGGCAGTCGCGGGGGCGGGGGGCTGTGTGCGGGGCCGTGTGTGCGTGCGTGCGTGCGGGCGCGGGCCTGGGCGCATCGACCTGGCAGCTTGGCTGGTCCTGTCCTGGAGCGTCGAGCCTGCCCCGTGCTCCCCGAAGGGTGACGGGGGTGGGGTGGGGTGCAGTGGAGTCGGGTGGGGTGGGGTGAGGGGGGAGTGATGTCGAGTCGGGGCGCCGGGGGAAGCGGGGGAGGAAACTACCAACTTGCCGAGCGCGCTCCTGATAATGCTGGTGAGGGTCAAGTTGGCGTCTGGCTCAAAGAAGGGCGCTCGGGGCGGAGGGGGAGGGCGGGAGGGGACGTTTGTTCGTTGGCATTGACCTCTGCGGGGGAGGGGCTGGGGACCCCCCGCCGCGCCCCCGTGCCCGGACGGGGATGGGCGAGGAGGGGGCGCTGGGCCCCGGGGAGGGGGCGCCCGGGGAGACCCGCGGCCAGAGCAGCCCAGCCGCCGGGCGCACGCCGCGGTCCCGTTCCGTTAAGCTCAACAAAGAAGGGATATGCGTGTTCCTAACAAGTGCAGGGTATTTAACTGATTCATAAACTTATGTATAATAGTTTGTGGGTTTTTTAAAACGTACTTTATAATGTAAGAAGCACCAGGGTTTTTATGTTGAATTATCTTAAAAATAATTTTCTCTCGTCCTTTTCCTTTTTGATCTTGTGTTGGTTTTTTCTTTTAAACGTCGAGGTGTTTTTTTTAACTCTAAAATGTGAACGTTTCCTTCAGCCCTCCCACCGAAACCGAGAACGAACGACGAAACAAATAAAAACCCCAGATCATCCTCGTCAACGCAGGAAAACGACTTAAAAAAAAAAAAGAAAACGAACAAAAAAAAAAGGAAAAAACACTCAGCTTTCGTTATCCCCGCGCAGGGCGGGGCAGGCCCGGTTCTTTTAGCGTCCCCAGAGCCGCGAGGACATTACAACAAAAATAGAATTTTTTTCTTAACAATCTCTTAACATACAAAGATAGGAAAACTCTCTGATGCATTGCACTTGGTTCAATGAAAAAAAAAAGTTCATTTCCCCCATATATATTTTTTGTGGGTTTTTTTTTCTCTTCTAACAAGTCCCCACATCTCCTGTCGCCCTCGTCGCCCCTCGCCTGCCCCTCACAACGACCCCTGGGGAAGGAGGGCCCCCGCCTCCGCCGCCCGGCAGCCCGCCGGCGCGCCCCCGCCCCGGCCCAGCTGGCCTGCAGCTTCCGACCTCGCCCGGGCGGGCGCCCCGCAGCGCCCGCGGCCCGATTGTCTTAGAGGGAAGAGGCGCGTGCGGCCGGCAGGGGGTCCCTTCCGCCCCCTTCTCAGCTCTGACCCTGTTTAGCCAACCAAACTGAAAAATCATTGCACTTTGACCGCGCGTCACGCCCGGCCCACCCGGCCCCCCCCCCCGCCCCCGCCCTACTCCCCACGCCCCCCCCCCCAGGCTCCCCCGGGATCCCCTGTCCCCTGCTTCTCAGTCCCGGTCCTCCCCGAGGGTGGCACGCGGATGGGGGAGGGGCTCCACTCACCTTCCGACAAAAGCCACCCCTGGGGCCAGCCACCTTGTGGCTTCCAGCTGGGGAGGAGGCGCCACTCACTGGCCCCTGCTGTCCCAGGTAAGGGCCCTCGTCCCCTCCCAGCCTGCTCCTGCCCCTCCTTCCCTCCTCCCCCCAGGCCTGTTGGGGCCACAGCCTCACAAACCAGATTCACAATAAATAAAGCCCAGAACCCACCCCTACGGTGCAATGTTGGGTTGACTGACTTTCAGAGGATCCTGACCTGTGCTTTGTGTTTTCATACAGTTAAGAGAGAGACGGAGAGAGAGACAGAGAGAGAGAGAGGCACAAGGACTGGAGAAGGGGGCCAAGGATGGAGATGCAGGGAGGAGGGAGTAAGGCACAGAAAGACAAGCCAGAGGGGCCAAGTCACACCCTGGAGGGGCCGGGCGTGCTCCTGCTCCCCTCCCTCCCAGGGGCTTCTGAAGACCCTCTGGACAGGCCCCCAACCCTCCCTTAGGGGAGGAGGGGTCTGCTGTGTGTGTGGGGGAGCTACTTCCTGTGGTGCGTTGCCAAATTGTTCCCAAGTTGCTCAAATGGAGGAGTTCTCAACTGCAACAGCAAGAGACCCAAACAATGAATGCCCCACCCCTAAATAAAGAGTAAAGACTTGACAGCTGAAATCCAGAGAGAAGTGGCCCCGGCGGGCGGGCAGGGTGGTGGGGAAAGTGGGGGCGGGGGACAGAGAAAGCTCCGAAACACTTTTGAAAAAGGAAGACCCCCAACACCCTCCAAAGGAACTGAAAGTGGGTGAGCAGGACGCCTACCTAGCGCAGGTGGCAGCTGAGCTGACGGCAGCAGCAGCTGCCTCATCCTCCTCGCTCGGCTCCGGGCTCCCCTTTCTGCTCCACTCTCCGGCCCGGCCACAGCAGGGCTGTCTGCGTGAGGGGCAGGGGCACGCCCGATGGGGCAGAGCGAGGGCACCTGCATGCGGGAGTGGGGTACGAGGGGGCCTGGGGCCCGCCTCTCCCGCGCTCATGGCGTGGCAGGAGGGCGACTTTCCCGGCCTGCCAGTGGAGAGAGGGAAGAGGGGTCTGTCCCAGGCTGGGACGGGCCATTGGGAGCATTCGACTTATTCCTATGGACTGTACAGAGGGGTCTGGGGCCCCGGGAACTGCCCCTGTGGCTCAGGGTGGCATGGCGGGACACCCTCCTTTCCGGGAGCACAAAACTAGCTCCAGGGGATGCCCCTGCCCACCCAGGGGACTTCTAGCCCGAGGGTGGGGCGGGGGCACGTGGAGGCCACCCTGCCTGCCAGTCCAGAGCAGCTGAGGAAGAAACCAGAGGCCAGGCAGAGAGGGAGCGAGGGGTGGAGTCTGGAGGGGAGAACCCTCTGGATCTGGATCTGCACCCCATCACCCATACGAGCTGCTCCTCCGAGCTCCCCAGTGAAGCTCCGGCCCTGGCTGAGGGGGGGGCTCCCCTAGGAAGGGTGAGGGTGGGGGACAGGCCTCTTCGGAACGTGCTGGCTGCTTGGTTTGGGGATTCCGTTCCTTCCCCAGAAGGCTGGGAGGGGATGGGGAGGAAGGCAGGTCTGCCGCCTCCTTCTTTCTTTCTGTCCTCAACTTGACAGAGTCTGTTTGCGTGTTTCTTTCTGCTTGGCTGCTGGTGCACAGCTCCACCCAGGCCTCTTTCTGAGGGCTCTCCGAGAGCTGGGTTGCTTCTGGGGGCCTGCAGGGCTCCCCGGGCTGGAGGAGAGAAGGGCTGAGTGGCTGACGACATCTAATTTTTGCTTTTCGGTGGGGCTGGGCTGGGCTGGGCTGGGCTGGGCTGGGGGATTTTTCCACGTCTCAAAATTTCTTCTCCCCCCGTTTGAGGAACCTCTTCTTTTCAATTTGTCATTTCTTTTGTTGATCTTATCAGAGGAACCAGGACTGAAATGGGACAAAAAGAGAGGCGATGTTGAACACGGGAGGGGCAGCTCCCTTCGCTCCCACCTGCCCTGGGACAGCAGGCCGCCTGCCCGAGGCCCCAGGAGGGCCCAGCTCCAGGGGTGCCCCATGCAGAGGCACATGCCCATTCTGTCCGGCCCTCCTATGGGACTCCTGCCCCCAGCGCTAGAGTCCAGCTGGCCTTCTCCAGGGCACTGTGCCCAGCGGGTGGGACCCCTGTGGCTGGTGCTGGCACAGGCATAGTCCTGGGATCTGGCCCATGTCTCCAATTGTTTAGGTTTTTGTGTGGGTCCTGGGGGGTGGGGAGGATGCCAGGCTGCAGCTTTTGTCCCCAGAGGAGTTTGGAGAGTGGGGTGGGGGTGATCCAGCTCCTTGCTGAGATTTCTTTCTGTCTCTTTGGATTAAAAGCAGAAATTCCTGTCTGTACACCCCAGCCAAGGTCCCACAAGCTGAAAGGCTGGGGAGGGGGACACACCACATGGCTTCAGTCCCCAGCAGTGCCAGGCCGGGGGGAGGGGCCGGGGGGCCCGCTGTGTCGGATCCTCTACCCTCAGGGCACCAGGCACTGGGGAGGGCCTGAAGCTCCCTGGGGCTGGCGTCCGGTCCCCCAGGGTGCCAGTAGGGGGCGCTGCCTTCCCACAAACAGGCCTCGGCCACCGCTCAGCACAAACAGCCAGGGTGGACCCCCAGGACTGGGCTGCCTGGCAACGCCCTCCACCAGAGGCTCTGGCCCCACCCCGTGGTCCAGGGGCAGCAGTGGAGGGACGAGGGGGGATCCTCTATGCTCTACAGTGCCTGGGTACACCTGGTGGTACCCTTGGGGGCAAAATGGGGGTCCCTCAAAATGCATCTCAGGGCCTCTCCTAGGCTCTGGGTCACAGACTCAGACCTGCAGGGGCCGAGCTCCACTGCAGGGGCCGGTTGAGAGTCGATGCTCCCGGGGAGGGAGGGTCTGTGGTGGCCAGAAGGCCTGCCCCCAGCCTTGGGCCTCATCCCATGTTGGGATGAGGGACTGGGCGTTTAGATCAGCCAGCATTTCTAAAGAAGCCAAAGTCCAAACAGAATTCCATGTGAAAATTTCCAATATTCAAAACCCTTGGTTTGGTCACACAGATCGTGCCTGCAGGCTGGACCTGCCCCTCAAAGCTTGGGTTTGGTACTGTGGGCTGTCATCCACCGGGAGATGGAATCATCGCGTTTCAGAGTCAGAAAGGGCCTTGGAGATCATCTAGAACTTTCTGAGACAATGGATGTGTCCTCCATTTGTGCTGTCTCATGTGGCAGCTGGAGCCACACGTGGCTGCCAAGCTCCTGAACGTGGCTAGTGTGACCAAAGAACTAACCCTTCCTCCCGAGAGTTCTTCACTTTAAGTCTGAGCAGCCACCTGGGGCCAGTGGCTACCGCGCTGCAGGGTGCAGAGGGAGGGCCTCTGGAACCGAGGGCAGGGTTGCTGCAGTGCCGGGGGCGCAGCGGCTTGCTGGGCCGGCAGAGGCTGACCTCCCCGCCCCTGCTGGACAGCAGTGCGCAGCCTGCCCGCTGTGGCCGGAGTCTGGGAGCACCCGCCCAAGTGCGATCCCATCGACTCCCAGAGGCCGACCACAGGCTCCCGGAGGCCTGGCAAGGGGTGGGGGGAACCGGGCACCACAGGCTCCCGGAGGCCGACCGGAGGCTCCCGGAGGCCTGGCAAGGGGTGGGGGGAACCGGGCCTGAGGCCCCAGAGTGGGGGCTGGGTCAGCAGCCACCTCCGGGGCTTCCCGTCCAGGCCTGAGGAGGTGGGGAGCTGCCTGGGGGAGACCCCCAAGCCCCGTCCCTGGGGGCTCAGGCCTCGGCGCTTTCTGGGACCCCCTTCCCAAGGGAAGACTACGCTGGGAGACTTACACCACTGCTCTGGCCGCTTGAAGCTGCCCAGTCCCTGGGAGGGAGAGGAGGACGCCCGGGAGGCCACTCCAGGCCTGGAGTCAGGGAGACAGGCGGCTCTAGCGCGGTTCCCCGGCACCTCCCCTGGGTCCCAGGGTGGGGGACCTGCTGCCAAGCACGGAGTGGCTTTTTCTGCTCACTCCTCCCTGCTTCCTGAGCCAGGTCCAAAATTGATTAAAACTAAGTAAAAAGCGCTGCCCAGGGAATGACAAAATTGCTAAAATTCTCTTTTCTTCCCTCATTCTATTGTTCTGTCTCCATCTGGTGCTCCAGAGATCAGCTAAAGTCACTGGTTACTGTGGAAACCGCCCCCCACTGTACCCCATGCGCCCGCTGCAGCCGCCCGCCTGCCCCCAGGCCCGAAGGCTCCCAGCTCAGCTGGGCGGGCTCCGGTCCCCCACCCCACCCCCCAAACACACCTGCCCACTCTGAGTGGGAGGGCGGGCAGAGGCCCGGGCTCCTTGTGGGACAAGGGGGAGAAAAACTGTTTCCCAAACTTGCCTCAAACTCAGACTTGGCCCCAAAGCGCAAGCAAAGTGAGCAGAGAAAGTGCAGAAGGGAAGCACATGGAGGGGAGACGGGGTGAGCGGGAGGGCTCGTGGCAGTGTCCCGGCGGCGAGCGAGCAGGGGGCACAATCAGAGCTGCTCCGGCAGCGGCCGGCCGGAGGCAGGAGGGAGGCGGGCGGGCGCAATGGAGCCCTGCAGCCTGGTGCCAGCCCAGAGCCGGGAGGGGAGGCGGCCTGCGTCCCCTCCTCTGGCACCCCCTCCCGCCCTCTGCCAGCAGGGCTCTCTCGGCCTCCCTGGCACAGAACGGAGGGGGCTGGCTCCAGGCCCTGCTCCAAGCCATTGTTTTTCTTCTCAACACCCCCAAGTTCAAGTTCATCTGGGTGTTACATCATGTCTGGTTGCTCCTGGAAACCAGACGGGTCAGACGTGACTCTGGGGAAAGGGGGTGGGAAGCTGGAGGGGGCTGACGTTCTCCTCCCCTCCCCTCCTTGCCACTAGGGAGCTCTGAAGTTTGAAGTTTGACAAAGTTTTTTGGCTTTTTTTTTTTTTTTTTTTGAGGGAGGGAAAGGAAAAGGGAAAAAAACCAAAACCTCAAACCACACACACAAAACTTCCATCCACCAACTTTCTCTGGACTTAGGCCTCAGAGCAGAGAGGGAGCAGGAGCTGAAGAGGTGGCCCCGGCCCAGAGGGCCCAGGTGGATTTCCGGGGGCTGAGGGAGCCTCCAGGGCCCCGGGCTTTACAGGGCAGTGTTTTTGTAAAATGTGCAAAAGAGGAAGATATTTGCATGTGCTTCTCAGAGAAAGCCTACACTGTAAAGGCTGCCTTTGCCCTGCCCCGGAGGGAACTCCTCCCTGCACCCTGGGGCCCTGGGCTCTGCAGGCTATTCTCAGCCTCCTGGGGACAGGCACAGGGAGGAGGGGGCCTGGTCCAGGGGCCTCCAGCGGAGGGGTGGGGGAGCTGTTTCCTTGTGAGACCTGGGGGTGGATGGGAGCAGGACTGGGGGCTCCAGCAGCCTGGCCTCCCCTCTAATAGGATTCATGGGGACTTGGGGGAGGGGCCTCCAGGTGGCAACGGGCCCTGCCCTACCGTTGGTGCCAGAGTCCCTGGGCACGTGGCCCAGCAGGCCGGCTCTGTCCCTCCTCCACCCCTCGCCCGGCCCACCCAAAGCCAGGGAAGAAGGGAGGGCTGGGGGCCAGGGCTTCCAGCCTGAAGCAGGAGGAGAGCAACGAGGCAGCCGCTGTCCTCCTGACGGCCCGGGCTTCCCTCTCTGCTGCACCGAGCCTGGCCCAGAGCGCCTCTAGCCTGGGTCCTTGGCCGCCTTCCCCAGGGCCAGGCTGTCAGAGCTAATTATCCAATTAGCTGATTAGCCAGGGGGCCTGGGGGCTGCCTGGGGAGACAGGCTCAGCTGGGCGTGCAAAAGCCGGGGCCTTCCAGCCCTGCCCGGCCCTGCTCCAGGACTGGCCCTGAGGACCTCTTCTCTGCCCCAGGACGCCCCGCCCTGCCTGCTCAGCCACCTGCCCTTGGTGGGCGGGGCCTCCTACCTGAGACTGCTGTGGGATGTTCAGAAAGTTGCCGTCCCGGGGTCCGATGCTGACAAACCGGTTGGCAGAGGAGGCGCCTGTCGTTGCGAATGCTGTGGGGGGCAGAGGAGAGAGGGGGAGACCCTGTGAGACCTGGGGGCCCTGCCAGGCACTGCCCTTCGGGGCTGCTGAGAGAGGGAGAGACTGGGTTAGACCACGTTGCCCAGGCTGAGGCTGGCCGTGGGCAGGACAGGCCGGAGGGACCCCTCGTCCTCTCACTAACCCGGCACTCTGCCTCAGCCGATGTCCTCTTTCACGGCTGGGGTGAGGGAGGGGCCCTTGGAGGCTTCGGCTGAGGTCCCATGGACCCAGTTCTGTCCCCTAACCAGGTACCGGGCAGGGCGGGGGAAACCCTCATCCTGAAGCTCCCAGAGTAGGCCTTTGCTTTCCCACTGGCCCCCTCAGGTCTGGAGAACAGGGCCCGGGAAGGGCCCTGGCGGACTGGCCCCACCCAACTTGGGGAAGGCTGTCTCAGCCATGCCACCGCTCCAACCAGGGCGGCTAGTTGGGTGCTACCCCACTGGCCACCCTGGGCAGTCCCAAGGACTGGGCCAGCAGCTTGGGGAACTTGAAGAGGCCCAATGGAGGGCTGAGCAGGGGACGGAGTCAGAAAGGGGCTAGGGGCTGGCTGCCGTCTTGGGTCCAGGGTGGCAAGGCTCGGGCCCAGCAGGCATTCCCCTCCTCTGATGGCTGCACCAGGTCCTGTGGTCCCCAAAGCCCGAGATGAGCCAAGGCAGAGAGGAGGAGGAGGCCTGAGGACCTGGCAGTGGCAGAGCCACAGGGCTTGGACGCCTGGGGGAAGCTGTTCTGGGGCCTGAGGGGGCAAATGGGTCACACACCCCTGAGCTCTTCCTGGCCTGTCCAGCTGGAGCACTATGGGAGGGAATGAGCCTGCCCCGCCCCCCAGGAGGGAGGATGCCCCCAGAGGGAATGAGGAATGTCACAAGCTGCCCAGGAGGCCCCCACGCCGCCCTGCACCAGATACACCCCATGGGCCCTGTGCTCACCAGATTCTGTCTAGAATACCCCCCACCCCGCCACACTGTAGGCTGGTCTCCCCCTCCCCCACCCTGCCCACCTCCCATGACCATGACCATGACTTGTTTTATGGTAAATGCAGATGGGAAGATGACATGAAGAGGATGGAAAGGGGAAAATAACTCAAACCATGAGAAAGAAGGTGGGACAGAGAGCGCGAGACGAGAGAAGTGGTGAGATGGGCCGCCCCTCCCACCGCTGCCCGGAAGTCCTGGCCTGCGGCCTGCAGCCCCCAGAGTACCCGCAGCTCTGCCCGCCACCCCGCCAACGGCAGACCGCCCGCCCGCTCTCCGCCTCTCCTGCCCTTCACGTCGGGTCTACCTCGGGCCTCTCAACTCAGATTTTTCTCTTCCCTTTGACAAAATTTGTCACTGGTTTAAAAAAAAAAAAGAGAGAGAGAAAGAGATGCAGTAAGCCGAGGCCCAGAGCCCTCCCTTGTCCTTGGAACATCCAACCTGGGGAAGGAATTGAGAGGGGGGAAGGGGGGGGAGAAAAAAAAAAGAGGAACAACGAGAAACCAAATGTGAGACTGAAGGGGAGGGGTCAGGGGCCAGCCTGCTGCCCCTCCAGAGGCCCCAGGGCCCCAGAATGGAGGTGAGGGGCAAGGCAAAAAAGGGGGTGGCGGTGGCGTCGCCGTCTGGTCACATTTAATTTTCTCGGTGTGGGGGGGGCACAACGAAACAACAAAAAAATCAAAAAACAAAAAAACGAAAAACGAAAAAAACAGCAATCAGGTATGAAGATGGCATGGCTGCGCCTCCCTGCCCCCTCCCACCCCGGCCAGCACCCCTGGCCTGCGCGCCCCACTGTGCGACCCCTCCCGCCCCCCCGAGGAGGGGCCTGGGCCAGGGGCCCCAGCTGGGAGCAGCGGGCAGGCCGGGGTTCATAGGGTGCTGGCTGGTGCGACTGAGGCCCAGGAGGCCGTGGCTGGGGGGTCAGCTCTGCTCCTGTCCAGGTGGCAGGCTCCGTGGCCTCTGGGTCGGGGGGGCTTTGGCAGTGGGAGGGGGTCTTTTTGCAGTGAAACTGTTTGGATGGGCCAGGGCGCTGGGCGTTGTGGTTCCGGTTTCATCGTCCACTTACAAGGTGATGGAGGAGTCAAGGCGGCGCCGTCTGGGGCAGTGCTGGTGGATTTGGAATCAGGCATAGGAAGGGGCACAGGTCTGGCCACTGGAGGCGGCGGCGGTAGCAAAAATGACCCCGGGACTTTGCCCTGGCCGCTACCGTTGGGCTGCGAACAACATAAATAGAGTGACGCATGAAGGCACATCACACACAGACACACGCCCCCTGCGCGGCCGCGCCAGCTCGCTCCTGAGAGCGGGCGCTCCCGGTGGAAGATGCAGGATGGGGTCCTCTCCTCCGGGGCACGGGTGGGTGAGGGTGTGAGGCCTCTATTTGGTCTCTCGGGTGTTTCTCTTTTTTTTTTTTTTTTTTTGTGGTCCTCTTTTGAAGTTGTGGGAGGGAGGAAGGGGGGTGTCCGATGGGTGGTTTATTTCTTAGGGAACGTGTTTTAGGTACCAAAATGTGCCACCTAGACATATGAGCAGCTGCACCTAGAACGCGCACGCTCTTGAAGACCTTCTCTTACGGCAGGAAAGATGCGCCAGCTGGCCCCCTGCCGGCCCCCGAGAACACGTGCGTGCCTCCCTTCATGGGGTAGGGCTGGCTGACCCAATCGAGGACCACAGGCAGGCCAACGTCCGCCCCACGTCACAGCCTTGGGGGGACGCCAGGCACTGGGGGGTCGCCCTTGGCTCCAGCAGCCCGACAGCGGGTGCTGGCCTATCTGCCACAGAACAGCCTGAGAGGAACATCCATCGCCGCCAGCTCTGCTTCCCGTGGGGTTCTTCGAGCGGACTTCCCTGTACGATGCCCTTGGAAGCTGGGACACCAGTCACCAGAGCCACTCTTTGTCCTTTATTCCCTCTTGTGCCTCAAACTTGAGTTTCCTCCTCCAGGCCCCATGTGTGGCCTTGCGTTCAGCAACCTTCGGGCTTCAGGGGACGTCGGCACCACAGGGAGGGGCAAGGTCCCCGGCCTCTTGCAGGCACAGCCTCCCTGGAGAGACCTCCCTGGAGCTCTGGGCAGTGCCCTCGATGCCCTCTGCAGCCCAGGGTCAGGGGGCCGGGCCAGAGCTCTTCATCCTGAACTGGCCCCTCCCAGCCACCCAGGTCCGAGGCAGTGGGAGGCGCGGGGGCTGTTCCTCCTACTGGCGGGCGAGCCCGCGGAGCCCACCCCCTTGATGCCTCCAGCCAACTGTCTTTCTGTCCATACTGGCTGCGCCTGGACTGGGACAATGAGACTCCCGAGGGGTCTCCCCTTTGCCAACAGTGTGCCCATCAGCTCAGTGCCCCGGTGCCCAGCTCTGTACCAGGCACTGTACCCATGTTGTGTCCAGTCCTCCAACCAGCCCGCAAGGCCGTGGTTCTCGCTCAAGGGCAGTCCTGCCCCCCGGGGGGCCCTGACGGCGTCGGGAGACATTCTAGTTAGCACAACCCGGGGGGTGCTACTGGCATCGAGTGGGTGGAGGCGGAGGATGCCACTCGACAGCCCACAATGCACAGGACGGGCCCCAGGACAAAGGCTCCTCGGCCCACACTGTAACAGCACTGCGGCTGGGAAACCCTGCTGCAGGGGAATCTCTATTCTCCCCCTCCACAACTGGGGAAACTGAGGCCCTGCACAGTGAAGTCGTTTACCCAAAAGCCCCGGCTGTAACTGGCCAGGCCTGACATTCACGGCCCCGTCTGTCTGACTCCAGGGAGCCTGTGGATTCTTTCCAGCAGGGTCATCAACCTCTTCCCCAAATGCAAAGGAGCTCAGACCTCTCTCATCCCCTGAGACCTTCCACGGCTCCGACCGCATCTGCTGCAAAACACAGTCTCCCAGGTGGGCATTGAAGGTCCCCAAGGTGCAGCTGGACAGGGTCTTCCACCTTCACGCCCCTGCACTCCCTCCCCACAAGGACTTGCCCCTGCAAACCGACTGGGGTTTCCAGAACACAGCCGAAGCAGTGAGGGCTGCACACTGGCTCCCTGCAGAACCATCTGTCTAGAATACCCTTCCCCACACCCTTCGAGGCCTGCTCAGACAACACATCCCCACCGAGGGGGCCGGCCTGATTCCCTGAATCACCATCCACCTCTCTCTGCCTCTTCTTCTGGGATGCTCTGGACCTCCACTGGAGCCTTCGAAGCAGGCCACCCCCCAGGCTCCCTGACCAGCCAGCAGAACGTCACCTCTGTATGGCCCAAGCGTGCAGCACTCAAGCTCCCTTGACTGAGTTAAATCAACTAGTCCATCTCGCTGCGCTTTCAAACCACAGAGCCCCTGGGCGGCTGTGTGGACCATGCCCTTCTGAGCTCTGGCTGCTCCACCCTCCATCCCTCACTTATGATCAGCACTTAGGTCTGACATTGTCCCTCCAAATGGTTCCCTTTACTTATCTTCCCTGCCCACTCAAAGGCCCTTGACAAAAGTGAGCAGTGGCTGCTGGCCCCCAACTGTGTCCTGGGCTGGAGCCCCTTTGTGCCAGGTGTCATTTCAGAAACAGACCCTTCGGTCCCAGGCAAGAGCACAGGCCAGAGGGCAAGGGTTTGTGGCCATGCAGCAGCGATGCTGAGTTACAAGCAGCAACTGCTTGCCCTGACTTCCATGGCCTGTCTGCTTCCTAGCTCGTTCTTCCATCAGAGCAGGAAACGGCACAGTCCTGACAGATCGCAGCCTCGCTTCTTCTCTCCAGGCCGTCCTGAGCGCGGGCCCCCAGCGGTGGGACACAGGGGCTTTCCAGGCAGCTCTTGCTCCCACATAGCAGTCTCTGCCTCCTTCTAGTCCTGAGAGCCTGTCTCCTCCTCCGAGGATCAAAATCACTAATCCCATTTGATAAAGCAAATCCCAGCCCAATACGGCTGGACATTGAAACTCAGGGATTTACAACCTTCAGTTTCTAGAAGCCACTGCCAGCCAGGCTAGGATGTCTTAGCTCTGGTTGGGGAACAAGTTGAGGTTTTAAAACTCTCATGGTCTTGTGATTTTTCAGTGCCTTACAATCTGTGAGTTCAAAGCTAGAAGGAACCTAGAGCCCGGGAGAGCTCCCGACTCTCCTCTAACAGACGCAGATGCAGGGCTGTCCGTTCCGGCGCTCGTGGTCAAGGCTGAGCTGGAACCACGCTTCCTGCCTCCCAGAGTCATGCTCTCCCATCGGGCCTGCAGCTCCTCCATCACGTGCGCTTGGCAGTCTCTTCTCTCTGCCAGAAATGCAGCTAACCAGGCATCCTCTTTCTGCCCTTTGCATCTCCACCAAGTGGTGTCTCCATTTGCCCTCGGCCTTCGCTGATGTGGCTCTCCTCCATCAGGGACTTATGCTGGGGCCGGAGGATGAGCCAGAGGGGCACCTGGAAACCTGTCTGCAAATTGTCTGTGAAATTTTTGTATGCATATATTTTTCTGCAAATATGATCTGTAACTTCAGATTCTAGATCAGTGGTTCTCAAGGCGAGTCCCCTGACCAGAAGCAGCAGCAGCACCTGAGAACTAGGAGAGACATGCAGCTTCTCGGTCCCACCCCAGACCTGCTGACTCAGAATCAGCTGAGGCCCGGGCACCTGGGCGTTGGCGATGCCTCCAGCTGACTCTCGTGTGCTCTGAGACTGAGAACTGCTGCTCTGGAGGTGGTCGCGGAGCTAGCACAGCCTGCTGCCAGGTCAGCTGCCACACCCGCGGCCGGCTGTGCCCCCTCCAGAGCATGGTGCTGTCTCTGGCCCCCTCTCAGGAGCTGGGCCCCATGGAGCAGGCTCACTCCCCTCACCCTGCCACCACCTTGGGCACAACAGGCCACAGGAGGAAACCCAGAGAGGCCCCACCTGGGCTAGACTCTCTGTTTAACCAGGGTGGCTGTTTGCACCCCTGTCTGCAGCATTTTGTCCATGGTCGACTCGGAGCAAGCACCTGCCTCAAGACGAGAACCTTCTAGGCCAAGTGAGCCCTTAATCTTGACTGGCCAAGTCAAGGAGAAGCTCAGGACCCAGCTGTCAGGATGTCCAGGGATGGACTGACCCACACTCTCAAGGGTCCTGTGCATTAGGGGTGGCTCTTTGGGCTAAACTGCTCCCCCAGGTCGATCTCTTTTTGATTCCAAACCCCAGCTGCCTCTGGACGTGAGAAAATGGGCAAAGCGGGATGTCTGGCCTCCCTGATCCATACTCCCCCCAGGCTCCTTGGAGCTGGGACACAGGCTGGCAGCTCCCATAGACTCTGCCGGTGTCTCTGAAGGAGGGGCAATAGCTGTCGGGGGTCACATCCACTTTTCCCTCCATGCCTCTCAAAGTGGACAGAGCCCATCCAAAGAGACAGGCAAGGCTCTGAGGGTGCTAAGGAGCTGAAGAGGCAGCAAGAGAAACCCTCGCAGGGCAGAGGGGGAAAGGAGACGAGGAAAGCGGAAGGAGGGAGTGCAGGGGGAAGAAGAGGACCAGCTTCCGTTGTGGACAGTGAGAGTGAGGACGCCGAGCGAGGTCCTGCCCTGGATCACGACCCCAGCACATAGCAGATGCCTGCTCTGCACACAGCACCCTGAGGCAGCACTGCGCTAAGAGGCCAAGGGCCACCTGCCGCCTTCCCTGGACTGCCTCTGGCGGGGGCTTCTGAACGCCCTTCCCCACCGTGGCCCTTCGAGCATCCTCCCCACTGGACCTCTCACAGAGTGCTTCCAGACCAGAACGGCTCCGGGCAAAGGCACTGGGCCTTCTCATAGTGTAGCGTGCTGCTGGGGCTCCGGAACCTTCCCAGAGGTCTAGAGACCACCGTGTCCCAACCCCGCGTGGTCTCCCAGGGAATAAGCAAGGACTACTGTCCCACCGAAGGGTCACCTCTGGCTTCCTCCCACCAGGGATAATCCTCTGCTGAACAGCCGCATGATTCCGCTCATCAGTGACCAAGCCCTCAGGCTTGTGGACAGAGGAGGGCAGCAGGGCAGCCGAGCTCCCTGGGGAGCCAGTCTCTCTCCCAGACTGAGAAGCAGAAGGGCTTCACCCCAGAATCGTAACTGACCTAGAACCCTTGTTACGAGTCCTGCCAACGGGAGTCTCCACGACAGCCCGCGTGGAGGACGATGCCCCCAGGACACGTGAAGTCTGGAGGCATTCCCTGTCTCAGACTGCGGAGGTGCGGTGCTGCTGCTGCGATGGGGGCAGGGGCAGGGACGCTGCTCCACACCCCACAGTGCACAGGACAGGACGGCCCCCCACCGCAGAGAATGAACAGCCCCAGTGTCAATAGTGCTGAGGCTGGGCAACCTTGAGTCTAGAACCCTACCAAATCTTTGCAGCCCTGAGGCTTAAGACAGGTGTTAGGAGGTAAGGGACCGGGGCCCAGGTTGGACAGATCACGGGTACACTCCCGCTGGGGAAACAGAGACCCTGGGGAGGGCAAGGAGGCCCAGCAAGGTGGGCCCAGCCGCTCGGTGGACCGTGCTGGGCAGGCCCAGGCATGACACACAGACCCCTACCCCAGACCCAGAAGAACGAGGCGTTCGGCACTCCAGGCTCTCAGCTGCTCCAGCCGCAGATGGCTCCTGGCTTTCGGGCCCTCTCTCTGTGAGCCCTGAGACAGATGGACAGACGCAGAGATGAGCTGTGGCGGGCTCCAGGGCCCTCTGGACTCACCTGTCCGGTGGCCTGGCCCGAGCCATCCGAGCACACGAACTGCACAAACTCCTTCAGCGAGTCCTGCCCGTGGTGGTGGTGGTAGCGGATGGTCGGGTGGGTGAAGTAGGGGCTCGACTGCTGGATGATGGACGTGGAGGGGAAATGCAGCGCTGACGCCGTGGCCCGGGGGCTCCCTGCATGCACGTGGGCGGGAGGAAACGGGCGTCAGGGCCTAGGAGGCAGTGGCGGGGGGCGGGGGTGGGGGCACGGAAGACAAGGGCACTGCTGGTCAGAGCACGGAGAGTCCTGACAAAAACGGAGAATGGGGCAGGAGTGGGCCGGGCTCAGGGTGAGGAGAGCGAGGCACTGGCCTCTGGCGCCAAAAAACTCAGTAATCAAGGGAAATTACATTTTAATGCAATGTTAAAAAAAAAAAAGTCAAATTGGCAAACTAGAGCCCGCAGGCCAGCTGCCTGTCTTTGTAAATAAATTTGATTGGAACCAGGGCCAGGGTTAGGTGAGGCACAAGGCAGGGTTGTGCAAGTGCAGGCTCAGTCCTATCTTTTGTTTAAAATGCTGATATTTACGGGCCAGCCCAGTGCCGCGGCAGCGGTTAAGTTCGCATGTTCCGCTTCGGTGGCCCGGGGTTCTCCTGTTCGGATCCTGGCATGGACCTATGCACCACTCATCAAGCCATGCTGTGGCAGGCCTCCCACATATAAAGTAGAGGAAGATGGGCACAGATGTTAGCTCAGGGCCAGACTTCCTCAGCAAAAAGAAGAGGGGGATTGGTGGCAGTTATTAGCTCAGGACTAATCGTCCTCAAAAAAAAAAAAAGGTTGATATTTGCTCAAGTGTTTTCTGCAATAGTTCTAATTTTTTAAAATATGGCATTAAAATATTATTTATCTCGATGACTGAGATTTAAGGTGTCCCCGGACATTCTGCGCCCAAGGTGAGCACCTCACTGGCCTTGCTGGTCCAGTGCCTGGGTGGGAGCCAGGGCAAGGTACCAGAGGAGGCAGAGGACTCCTGGGGCCCTGGATCAAGACACGACCCGCACCAGCGCAGGCCGCCCCGCCATGAGAACACATGGCCCCTGCGTGAGAGTAGGTGTGCACCTTGCCGCTGCTGCCCAGGCCACATTCTTGTGTGCTCAGCCCTTGCACACATATCCTCGCACACACAACTCCCACCCCAGCACAGGCCCCAGCTCTTCCCCAGCCTGCCGAGGCCTCCCCCTCCCGTCTGTTTCCAATCAGCTCGCTCTTGCTCTCGGTTTCATTAGGGGCTAAGGAAACTTGGCTTCTCCCTGGAGTTCATAAAAGCTGAGTGGGGCGGCCTGCTGCCCTCCCGCTGCCTGTGCAGAGGGCCTGGGCTCCCCACCCCCACCTTGCGGCCACCACGCCCTGCCCCAGTGCCGGCTGCCTCTGGGCTCCCAGCCAGGAGGCCCCAAGGAGGAAGCTGGGAGGTAAACCTCGTAAACCTCGCTGTTCTCTGTGTCCTATAGAAGGGCCCTGGAGACGGTGGGCAGACACCGGGCAGTCTCCAGAAAAAGTCCAGGCCTCTTTCTGCCAGATGGGTGCCAAGGAAGGGAAAAAACAAGTGAGGGAGTGGTGATGCTGAGGCCTCAGCTCCCACAACTTCCTGCCTGATTCCATCCCCTGGGGAACACCGAGGTGTTCTCCCCTCAAGCACCCTCTCTGGGTGAAACTGAAGCAAGAGAACAGCCCCCAAGGCAGCGGGCGGCTTCTTTCCGTGCAGAGCAGCCCCGGCGCCACCCAAGGTCCCCTTGGCCTAGCCCTTCTCTTCTGGAAAGGAGCCGGAAGGTCCCAAGAAGGGAGCCTGTCCTCCTACAAGTGCTCCTGTCACTCTGTGCCCCACTCCAACCCGGGCTGGCCAGGAGCTGGGAGAGAAGAGCTGAAAGGCAGGCAGAGGGAGAAGCCTGCGCTCTCGCACCCACCCACAGCGGGTAGGAGAGGAGACCAGGGCAGGAGAGGCCTGAGGCCTCTGCGGTCAGAGGGCAAGTCAGTCAGGCCTGTGCCGCACACAGCACACACACGTGCACACACCCCCACTCACGCGCAAGCACACAGGCCCTCAGGGATGCACACGAGGAGTGAGGAGCGTGGGAGGTGCCAGGGAACACGGTGCGGAGGCCCCGGGCCGGGCAGCTCTCAAAGATTCCTGGGCCCGCAGCCTGCCAGACCACTCAGGCACCCCTGCCTTCCACCAGGCCAGCTGCCCCTTGGCGCGCTCTGTCGCCTCCCCCACTGCCCCCCGGGGCCCCCGTTTCTCACCTGGTCTGACTCCAGCAAGCACAGGCAGCGGGTGGTGAGTGAAAGCCATGCGCGGGGAGCTGCCCTGAGAGGAGAGGGCACTGCAGAAGTCCAGCTTTCCTGACTTCTTTAGAGAAGCCGGGCCTGGGGGGAGGAATCGGCAACACAGGGCACGTTTAGCTGGGCTGGGGCAGGAGCGGGGAGGCGGGAGCGGGAAGCCAGCAGCTCACTCCTTCTCTTCTTGGCCCCCTTTCGGCTGCCCCTTCCCCCACCATGCTCCCTCTGGCCTCCTCTGCCCGCCTCTGGCTGTTTCTCAGCCCCTGTGTGCTTCCAACCAGAGAGGAAAATGAGGCCCTTGGGTGTGCTGGGCAGGGGATGAGCAAGGGGGCCCATCCTGCTCTCTGGCGAGCAGGTAACAATCTCAGGGGGCACAGAATGAAAGGCTGGAGCAGGAGCAGGGGTGGGGAAGGTGTGCAGAGAAGCCAAAGGAGCCAGCTTCCGAGGGAGCCAGGCTGAGGTCTGCTCCCTGGGCCCTGGGCTGCCGGGGCTCTGTGGGAAGAGGCCAGGGCTCCCTGCATGAAGGGAGAGCACAGCCACCCTCGGAGGGACCACAGGGGGGTACACACCTGACAAGAGAGCAGGGAGGGGGCGGGAGGGCCTGGGCAGGGGCTGGGGACAGAGCTAGACAGGAGAAGACTCCCTGGCTAGGGGACCCAGAGGGTCTGGGCTGCCAGAGGAGGGGTCGTTTCAGGGCTTTGCTCGGCTCCTGGTGCCAGAGACGGGGTGGCATTCAGCAGGAGACAGGGGCACAGAAAACACCCCATTTGAGCTCTCCCTGTAGGAGCCTGATGCTGCCAGCCAAGGTCATCTCTGTGCCCAGTCAACAGGACATCCAAAAGATGTTACGACAAAGCAGGCCCCCCGGGCAGGGCCTCCAGGAGAGCTTGTCTCCTGTCCTGGGCTGAGCCTCGAGGCTGCCCCAGGCTGGGAGGGGCAATGTGGACTCCAGATCTCCAGAGCTGCCATGTTTGAGGCACAAATCCAGTCAGTTTGGGTGGGGGTGGGGGACTGCAGAACAGAGAAATAAGAGCTCTGAACCGCAGAGGGAAGAGGTGGGGGAAGGGAACACTCCCAGCCTCCAGCAGAGGTGTTATCTGGCGGCAGCTGTGTGCCACCTGATAGCTGGTACAGTTGGGGGGGGAGCGCCCCCACCAGCTGTGCACAGCTGTCCCCGTGGCTGCACAGCGCCTCCCCAGCTGTTCCCCGTCCTGCAGCTGGGCTGCTTAATTGGCAATTTGTCGCAGCACAGGGAAACAACACGGCGGGGGCGGGGCGGGGGGTGGTCTGGAGGAAAAGAAGGGAAAGCAAGGCAGCTGGGGGTGCTACAGAAGGATGTGGGGGGCCGTGCGCGGCAGGACTGCTGGAAGGAGGGGAAGTGACGGGCACTCAAGCAGAGCTCAGAAAGGAGAGAGCAGGAGCTGGAGAAGGGTGGGCTCCCTGGGAACCAGGTCTGGGCAGGGGCCTGGGGGCCTACGCCCCAGGACACAGCCGTGGACAGGGTGTCAAGGCACACGAGTCCTTGAGGAAGCAGTTGCTGAACTAAGGCCCTGGCTGGGGAGTCTGCAGGGCCTTCTCAAGCCCTTTTCTCTCGGCCTCCCAAGGTTCCCCTAGGGAAGCATCTGGGCCTGGCTGCCGAGGTGCCCGCTCGCCATGCAGAGACCCTGGGAGGGGCACTGCAGAGGCAGCCTCGCTGGCTAGACCCACTCCGTCAGCCCAAGGCCTGGAGGAAAGCCCTCCCCACCTCCTCCCAGGCAGCGGAGAGCAGAAGCCAGAGCCCATGGAAAGGAAAGCAGCAGCATCTCCCTGCACTCCAGCCCAGCTTCTCCAAGCCCTGGCCCTGCCCATCCACGTGGCCCTTCCCAGGAGGGCACATCAGGAAAACACCAGGCAAAGTGCCACTCGGTCAGACCCTCATCTTCTTGCGTCGGAGAGCAAAGCCCCTGTCCCCAGCCTGACCAGGGCAGACCCATGCACGCCTCACACACACGAGTCTGCACTCCCTGGCCCCAAGACACCCGCACCTCCAGGACACACACAGGTTGCACACCAGTGTGTCAGGCCAAAGTACCCTGCAGCCAGTCTCCTCACGCACGTGTGAGCACACACGCACATCTACAGGCCTGCTCCCTCTGTGACACCTGGGCTCTCTGCGTCTGCCCACACCTCCTGTCAAGACTGGAGGTGAAGGTGGGTGGGTTTCCCTGGAGGGAACGGTCAGAAGGGACTGGGAGGAGAGCACAGGCTGACTCCCTGCTGGCAAAGGGCTCTGCGCAGCCTTTACTAGGCTCTGCTCCTCTCTGTGCAGCTGGGCCCTTCCGACCAGCAGCTCTCTTCTCCAGATGCGTCTGTCCCCACCCTGGGCTGCGTGCCGCAAGGTCCACAGACATTTTTGGTTGGTGCACCTGGTTTGGTGGTTGGTGGGGGTGCTACTGGCACCTGGTGAGTGGAGGCCAGGGCTGCTGCTCAACACCCTACAGTGTGCAGGCCGCCCCCCACCCCAGAGAAGGACATGGCCCTGCATGTCCACAGCACCCAGACTGAGAAACTGCTTCAAACCATGACGACCACAGGGCCAGGGCCACCTCTCTACAGAAACACCGAGAGAAGGAGGCCAAGGAGCCTCTGAAGGGAAGGGCACCAGAGGCCCAGGGCCAGGCCTCCGCTCTCCACCCGCCACGCCCCTGGGCTCTGCTGCCCACTCCGTGACAGCCCCCTCCTTGCCTCTGCTCCCCGCTCCAGCCTGATCTGCCCTCCTCTGGAAGATGAGGAGGCAAGAAGACAGTGCGGAGGAACCAGTGGGAGGCTCGCCAGCAGATGGGGGGGCCGGGGGCAGAAGCAGCCCGGCCGCCCTGCGCTGGGCAGGCCCTGCGGCGCCCATACCTGCATCCACATCGTTGGGCCACCCACTGGACTGGCTGCTGCCAGCTGCTGGGGAGCGGCCTGTCCCGGGATAGAAGACGTCGTCGACAGGGCTCTCCATCTCGCTGTCATCGATAGACTTGGGACGCTTGGTGGTGCTGGGGAAGGAGGAGAGGAGTCAGGCAGGCCGAGGATGGGCACCTCGTGTGGGGAGTGGACGCTAGTGACAGCAGCACTACTGGGCACTGACTGTGTGCCCACCCCCAGCCAGCCCTACAGCGCCCCAGCCAGCCTGCCTCCCCTCCTCCTCTCCTGATACCCTCATCCCCCACCCCAGCTACCCTGTCAAAGAAGGGAGTGGAACCCTCATCTGCTTCTATTTCCCATCAGCCCCCAGGGTCAGGGCAAGGTGAGTGAGGGACTTGCCAGGGACAAAAATGCCAGGGGGTGCCACAAAACTCAACGTCAAAGTATTATGTTATTTTATATTAAGATATTATAAATATGAAAATATAATATTTTAATGCAATATTTTAACAAATCAAAGTGAACGCCAAAAACCTCACAATGAGCCAAACATCCAAGTTCTTTTAAAAAGGCCAGGATCCTCTCTTGCCCTGCACACCCGGCCCCAACCAGGCCCTACTGCTCCCAAACCTCTCACCACGTTCCCACCCGCCTTGGCCCTCCTCCACTCCAGCCCCGGGACAGCCTCCCACTGGCCGGCACCCTGCCCACGCACGCTGCTACTGGAGGTTACTTTCTGGAACATACCTCCACAGCATCTCCTGCTTAAAACCCTTCAGTGGGTTTTGAGTCTAACCACCTTCCTCTGGCCTCCAAAGCCCCCTGTGGGCCCCGTCGGCCTGCCCAGCCCCAGCTGGGAGAGAGGCCACTCTCTCTACCTGGTGTGTCCACCCCACACCCGTACCAGCCCCTGTATGGCTGGGTTCAAATGTCACGTCCCCGAGAGAGGGCTCCTCAGATTCCCATGGAAGCACCTTCCAGGCAGAGCTGGGCCTCGCTCCAGCCGATGTCCCCAGGGCCGAGTGCGAGCAGGAGCTCAGAGTGAGGAGCACGGCAGGCCCAGGCTGCTCTGGGCCGGCGCCTCAACCAGGGCCAACCTTCTGAAGCACCCAGGCTGCGGGGAACAGCACCTGAGATGCCTGAGGGCAGAGGGCAGGCCGGTGCCGGGCTTACCTGGTGGAAGGAGGGGAGGTGATGGACCGCCGCCCCAGGGTCACCTGGTTTATGTTGTAGTAGCTGGGGCTCTCCAGGTCCGCCAGCGAGAAGTTGGGCCCTGATGCTGTTGCAACAGGAGCTGAGGAGAAGCGACAGGGTGATGAGGTTGGAGAGGTGCGGAGGAAGGCCGGCGGGCCCTTCTGTGGCCTGTGAGCAGCCCCCAGGAGCCCCGAGGCAAGCTCCCTGTGAAGGCTACTGAGGGAACCTCCTGCCTTGCTTGTGATTGTCACCCTCCAGAGCAGTGGAGCGGAGAGATGGGGTTCTCTGGACCCCACCAAGCCAGTGCCCATGGGCAGCGAGCGTCCCAGGAAATGCTGTCTGCCCCCCGCCAAGACCTCATCAGCAGGGGGCACATGGGGTCCCAGGCACCCCCCCAAGCTGTGCTGGGCTCTGCCCCAGCCCAGAGAAAGGCCTCACTTACTCTGTGATACTCTCACCAGCTCCGTCACGTTCCAGACCCCAGAAGTCACAAAACAGTCCTGGAAACTTAAGTGCCCTGCAGAGGGAAAGGACAAGGGAGGGAGTGAGGCAAGGCCAGGAGCTCTCCCCAGCCCAGCTTGGACTTGTTCCCTCCAAAGCTCCCATCCCAGCCACAGGCTGACCCTGGAGAGGGACCCTTGTCACATGGAAGAGGGGATGTCCCAAAGGTGAGGCCCTCCCCTCAGGACAGCAGCTGACGGTGAGTGGAGGGATAGCTGAGTGAGGGAGAAGAACCCAGGGAGGCCAGGTGGGCCAGGGCATGGAAGGGCAGAGGAGGACGTGGGGCAGGGCAGCCCCGGAGGCTGGGCACAGGCCAGTGGGCGGGGGCACTGACCGTTGGGCAGTGGTTTGATGTCCGCATCTCCTTGCTGGTTTGAACTATCTGATTGTCCGGATTCTGCAGAAGACACAAAGAAGGGAATGGGTCAAGACCAAAGTACCCCACCAACGCCAGCCAAGCAGCTGCCCCCCAGCCCTGCAAACACTTTCACCGCCATCCCCCAGAGCCCAGGGAGACAGCCAGGGGGAAGGAAGTACTGGTGACGCTGGGGTTGGATCCTGCTCTGTGGCAGGGCGTCCTGGGCACTGTGGGGTGCTGGGCAGCATCCTTGGCTCCACCCACTAGGTGCCAGTAGCACCCCACTTGTGGCAACCAAGACTGTCTACAAACACTGCTCAATGTGCCCTGGGAGCAAAGTCACCTACGGGTGAACAACACTGGCTGAGAGTCGGGCAAGGAAGGAGAGAAGCCAGCGACCATCTCTGCATGGCTGGGACGGACCCAAGGGTCCCCATCCACCAACCGGCTCGAGCTCCCCGAGGAGCAGCCCCTTCCTCCTCTCCCTTCATTAATTAGAGCCGGTCCTGTCTGCGGTGCCGCCCCCACCTCACCTTTATGCTCACAGGCAGTGCCTGGCAACACGGAGGGGGGAGCTTTGCCCTGACGCCGTCGCCCGCTCTGTGCCAGCCTGTCTGGGCTGTCTA
This sequence comes from Equus asinus, assembly GCF_041296235.1. Taxonomy (NCBI): domain Eukaryota; kingdom Metazoa; phylum Chordata; class Mammalia; order Perissodactyla; family Equidae; genus Equus; species Equus asinus. The sequence goes on along the minus strand of NC_091809.1, from coordinate 26,517,418 downwards.
ATGCCCCAGTGCCACAGCTGCTCAGAGGGAGCCCCAAGACAAGGGCCCATTGTGTGGTGGGAGCTCACAGAGGGCTGGGGGCAGGGTGGAGTGTGTGTGTGAATATTTTGCTGAGCTTGGGAAAGCCCCCCGCCCCGCCCCCCAGGCCCTCCAAGCTTTGTGTGCCAGGGGCACAACGGGGACCTCCAGAATGCCTGCTCGGGCACGACAGCTGGCGAGAGGGTGGCAGAGGGGGCCGGGGCAGGGTGTGGGGCAGGGGGAAGGAGGCATTTAGGAAAGAATCAGCTGCTCGTAGGGGAACAACATGGGGGTGGCATCAGAAACTCGTGCCACAGTAGTGGCCAGGGCTTGGCCCCACTCTTTGGAGCAACCCTAGCTCCCGGAGCTCGACCCCCACCTGAAGTCAGCCTACAGCCTGGGAGTCTGCCCCGTACTGGCCTCACAGTCGAGCCGCTCACAGTGGGGAGTAACCAGAAAGGAAGTTCCTAAAGGACTCCGAAGGCCCAAGAGATTGCGGCGGGGTGCCCTGTGGCCGCTCGGGAGGAATGGAGGGCAGAACAGAAGCCCCCACCACGGCTCCGATCGAGTGCCTGGCTGCCTGCCCAATGTGGCCAGTGGGAAAGGACAGGCTGCCCCCAGGACAGCATCAGGCCTCACTTCCGCCATCCTTTACCTTGTTCGATTTTTTTTAAGTGCAAACAGTAATAATAAATCTTCTCCAATTTAAGAAGACAGAGGTTTACAGGGAGCCCTTGGGTTTGCAGTGCGTCCTTCCACACCTCCCTTTGCGCTCGAGCCTCGCCGGTCTAGGGGTGGTTAACCCCACCACGGCCCCCTCTTTGCTAGTGGCACTCTGCTCTGGAGAGAACCCACAGGACCTTATTCCATGCTCCCGGGAGAGTGATCTCTGTCCCACGGTGTCTCACGTGTGTGTGTGTATTTTCCTGCTGCTCCTCAGGGACACCCTTTCCCTCTTCGTAAGCCAGGAAGGGCAGAGCCGCAGGACCAGCGTATGGAGGCCATCAAGGAGCACACACTCCAAGCTCTGCTGCTCAGAGGACCCACCCATCCTGGGACCAACTCAGTCCCCACCGAGCCCTCCAGGCCTGCGCCAGGGGAGTGAGGGGAGATGGAGAAGGCCCTGGAACCCACCCGATGGGAGTGGTCCTGGCCCTCTGAAAGGGGCCAGGTGGAGCAGGAAAGCCACGCGCATGCGCGCACTCAGCCCAGGGACAGAAAGAGAGAGAACCCGACAAAGAGATGGAGGTTGGCCAGCGACTGAGGCAGAGACAAATGGGGCTCCAGGAGAGCACGACAGACAGGAAATCCTTCTAAACCAGGACACTGCCCCGAAACATTACTGCTGTTATCACCATTAGCTCCACGTAAGGGAGCAAGCGGGAGCGAGGATCCGGTGCCGACAGACCCGCTGCCACGCGCCTCTGGGCTGCTTCGGGCGCTGCTGGCAGCCATTTTAGCCCTTGGCAGCCATCTTACGGCTGGCGGCCCCACAATGCCACCACCACGGCCCCCAGCACGCTCAGCTCAGTTCCAGGACAAAAGGCAGAGAGACTAGAAATCTGGCCCGGGGCTCGGAGGCAGAAGAGGCAGCCTGCGGCAGGGGCAGCCGCAGCCAGGGCCCACCGTCCTGATCAGGCAGTACCCCTGCATCCCCCTGGCCAGCACCAAGTGGAAGGGGCTGGGAGAGCCGAGGTGGGGTGCACCATGCTTCGCTAAAGGAGGCCAAGGCCCCCATGGGCCGTCCCCAGGTGCAAGGGCTCACCTAGTTTGGCGAGAGTGGACCCCCCCCCCACCAAGGCAACGGGGTCCTCAGGACAGTAAGGGACATGATGGGGACAGGCACTTGTCCTCCCAGCCAGCTCAGGGCACACTGTGGACAAATGGGGGAAGGAGGCTGCTGGGCCCATGGTGGACAGGCTTCCCTCCAGAGGCGGCGCAGCCAGGCCACCTCTCTTACATGGTGGGCTCTCTGGGAAGCTGTGCCCTGAGGTCAGGCCCTCTTCTGGCCAGCCCCAGAGGTCAGGAGCTGCACCCAAGGCTGGCATGCCAGGGAGCACACAGCACCCTGCACCTCGACCCCCTCCTCTCTCTGGCTCCCCGGGGAAGAGGACAACCCTAGGCCTCAGGACAGGCAGGAGGAAGGCCCCTTTCTGACACCCTCCCCAGGCCCCGCCTCGTGGCTGCTTGGCTTTTATCTGGCAGAACGGGCTTATCGGAACCCCCAGCTGAGCAAACACACAAATCCACGGTTAGTGAGAGAGAACCCTCTGCCTGAACTCTTTATCTCCTGTTCGCAGGCCCCACGCTGCCCCTGCCAACAGCACAGGCGGAGACCTGACTGCGGCACGGGGGGCTCCTCTTTCCGAAGCCCCCCTTCTCCCCTCGCCCCTGCCCAGCACCGGTGGCTCTCGCCTGGCAGTCCCTGCAGGGCGGGCGTGCATGAGTGAGCTCCTGCCACACAGGAGCCCCCCTCCAGGGTCTGCTTTCTCACTGGGGACAATGGGACAGCTGGTGGCCTGTGGGCCAGTGGAGGGGTATGGTGTTGGCTGGCACAAGGCGGGCAGGTGCCCAGCTCCATCTTTTATCCTATCTTGCCTGGCCCGTGCCCCCGAGGCTGTCACTCTGATTCCCCAGCCTTCTGGGGTCACGTCCCCTGGCAGCCTTTCCGGCCTTGGCCTTCTCTCTAGCCTGGTTGCCAGAGCAGTGGGGACCCTAAAGTGCATACCTCCAGTTCAAGGCCACCTTGACTGGGGCTGGCAAAGGAACACAGACCCCCTACCTGCACTTCTCTTCAGTGACTACAGCTGCCTTCACTTCCTGGAGAGACTGGAGATGGGACAGAGTGGCCAGGGGCACCACTACCTCTCCAAGGCCCGAGGCAGCTCCGTTTTCCTCCGTCTTGCTGCTGGGGATCAGAGCACCTTCCATGCTCTCAGCTTCCTCCCCCGCCCACCGCCCATCAAATGCAGCCTCCCCAAGATTGAGTGCAGCCACTGCCCAGCGACGGATGCCCTGGGCGGGCAGGCATTGGGGCCCTGCCCCTGGGTCAGGTTTGGGGATGGGGAGGATTCTGGAGCCCACAGCTTGTTCTGGACGCTGCTGGGCAGGCTGGCTCATAGGCACCCAGGAGCATGCTGTGCTGACCAGCCACCTCTCAGAACCTGGGCCACTCACGCGAATCACACCTCTGAGGCAGAGGCCTTGCCTGCCAGGGGCCTCAGGGCTCTGGCCACTGCGGAGGCTTCTGGAAGGGAGGCTTAGGCAGGAGCAGGTGACAAACTTGGGTTCTGTCGTGGCGTGGGCCTGAGTGGGCTCTGCAGAGCGAGGCTCTGAAATGGGATTTGGCTTCTGGGTCCGGGGCTGCCCCCCACTCACCCACACATGTCCTCAGTCACCCTGCTGCGTCAACGGCCTGTGGACCAGAGGCTCGTGCAGCACCCAGCCCTGGGTGAGGCTCAGCGGCCAACCACTGCATGGGCCCCTCTCCTCCCCAGGTCCCTCCCTCTCCTGGGACAGCCACAAAGCCCCCCTAATACCGCCTTTCTCCACCCCCTCCCCCTTCTCAGCCCTTGAGGCCCCCTGCTTCCTTTATTCAGCTCTTTGCCTTTCCCTCTGGAATCCCATTTCTGGTCTCATTTTGCTCTGTCTTGGCTCCGTGCCCCCTCTCTGTCCTCCCTTCTCCTTCACTTTCCCTCTCTCCGGCCCCCTTTCCTCTCTGGATCCTGTCTGCATGTGTGTGCATGTGTGCACGCACACGTGTGCATGTTTCCAAGAGGACTCTGCCTCTTCATCGGAGCCTCCCGGAGCCGCCCAGCGTGCACGTGAACCCTGAGTGACGGCATGTTTTATATATAGCCACACATATATTTCCAGTCACAGACAGGGAGGTATTTATGGCTCCCGCTAGGTGAGGGAGGAATTCCTGCTCGCTGCAGCCAACGCTCGGCCTCGGCTGGCACCTGAAGCAAGCTCTCTGTGAAAGGGGCCACATGTAACTTGCTGGCCGGCTGCCCCCACGCACATCACCCATCAAGCAAGTTCTTGGGGGCTGAGGGGGCATGTAGACTCGGCCTGACCACACCCACACTTGCATACCCGGGTACATGTGTACACTCAGGCGAGCACACTCAGACATGTGCACACGCTTGGAGAGGCTCCCAGCCCCTTCCTGCTGTCCCACAAAGGTGGAGTGAGAGGGTGCGTGAAGAACTGTGGTCCCACTGTGCATAGCATGTTTGGTGCTAAGCACCAGGCGGGCCAGAGAGGACCATCCAGCCCCCCAGGATGGCTGGCCTTGGGGGCTGGGGCAGCAGCCCTTGGGGCGCGCTTGCCTCCCCGGGTTCTCCCAAGGCTGGAGGTTCGAGAAGCAAGCGGGGAGGGAGCGTGCTCTCTTCGGGGTGCCATCCCTTCAGGAGCCGATCCCAGCCTCCCCTGCGTGGTACCCCCTTCCCTCCCTCTCTCCCAGCTCCTCTGTGATTCCTGAGTGTCCAGGGCACGGGAAACCCAATCTCAAGGGGAGCCAGAGGCCCGGCCTGCAGCAATCAGAGCCGGAGAATGTAACTATTGTGCCTCTTGAAACCTAAGTCCGAGAATCTGAGACACCCTGAGGAGGGGAGTAGCGGACAGATGGGGGGCTAGGGAAACGGGGCACAGAGGGATTCTCCCGGTCTCGGCAAACAGAAGACTCAAGGAGGAGGAAGTCCTCAGACCCGGGGCAGCCATAGGGCAGAGAGGGGTGGGGCTCAGCCCCGGCCAGGCCCAGGGGTTTCTAGGATCTTCCCTTCCTTCTCTCCACTCCCCACTCCACTCCCACAAGCCAGTGTGCACACACACAGGCCCCAGAGCCATCCTGAGGTTTCTCCCTCCACTGCCATCTCTAGATCCCCACATGTTTGGAGACAGAAGCCTGACCAGGAAGCACAGCCCTGAGCTGTGGGTGGGGGTGCAGGCAAGGGCAGGGTGGGGAGACATGTCACCCCCCATCACCCTCACCTCTCCTTTCCTCCCTCCCCCTCCATTCATGGATCCAAAGGGGCTCCAGCCTTTGACTGGAGTTGCCTGCGCAGGGGCAGAGGGGATGAGTGACAGGGAAGAGGAGCAGGCTCAGGCACCCTCAGCGCACACGTACTCTAGACCTGCTCTGGCTGCCCCTGGGGCCTGGGCTCAAGGAAGGCCATCAAGGGGGGGAGGGCGGGGACAGCAGATCAGGCCACAGGAACCCAGCAGGCCAGGGCCAGCATCTGGATGGGACATTCCACTCTTGGTCCCTGACCATAGCAGGGCTACCTTCTCCACCTCAACCCACCCCACCTCCATGGGTGCTGTCTGTGATCCCCCAGCGAGGCCAGGTCTGGCTCCTGCCGGGCTCACCGCCAGGCAGTGAGGCTGTGGGAAGGGAGAAGGCAAGTCCCTGGGCTCATCTGCTGCCCAGGAGAGCAGCAGAGTGGGCTCCAATGGCTGGGCTCTGGAAAGCAGCCCTGAGGCCTCCAGGGTGCCCCCACAGTGTGAGCTGCTCAGCGCTCTCTGCCCCACATTTGCCAGGAGCAGCTTTCTTAGTACTGCCCCCAGCCCAGGGAGAACTAGAGATGGGGCCTGGGCACCAAAGTCCTGGGAAAATGGGTACCCACTTGCTCATTCCCATGGGATGACAGACAGTGCCCATCAAAGAAGAGAGGAGGAGGGGCAGATCCTGGGGCAGAGCAGAGCACGCAGCAGGTGGATGGAGGGAAAGAGCCCAGCCTGTCAGCTACCTCTCCAAGCCCAGCCCAGTAGTCAATGCATGAGACTCCCACCCACAGCAGCTCTGGGAGATGCTGGTGAGCCTGCAGGCTCCTCCTGGGTCTGCCCTTTGTGGGGACCCAGACCCAACCCCAAGCACCTCAGACCTCAGCTCTCCATGACTGTCTATGGAGTCAGTGAGCAGACCCAGGGCCTGGCAGTAACACCATCCGGTATGTTCCAGAGGTAAGGCCCATCAGAGCAGAATTCCCATCAGAGAGGGACTGAAGGCGCAGCAGGGGCTACTGAAGGAGGCAAAGGGAGGGACCTGCAGGGACACAGAGGGAGGCAGGAGCCTTCTGCTCTAGGCCTGCCCAGGGAGGCGTCCTTGGTCTGGACAGCACGCCCACTCAAGGCAGGTACAATGATGCACTACCACTGAGGACACCCCGCCCTGGGGGGGGGGGCCTCCCTTCAGCACCAAGGGGCAAAGGGGGCACACCAAGGGCAAGGGGAGATAGAGGTGGGCAGCCAGGAACAGCAGACGGGGCTCCGCCTGAGGTCATGCCCATGCTCCAGAATCTCAGCCAAGTTCTGGAATGCTTCCTGGGCTGTCAGAGGCAGACCCTGCCCGCCCCCTCAGGAGAGGACTACAGGAGGAAACAGGTTAAGGTGTTTATTAGCCCAGGGCCCGGCTCACAGTCCTGCCTTCCGCCGGGATCGCCAGTTCCCTTCACCTCCACTGGCTGAAATCCTACTCCTCCTTCCGGGCTCAGCTCAAATGCCACCTTGGCGGGGACCCTGTGGCTAACCCTCAGCTCCCCTCCCACAGGAGCTTATACTCTTTGTGACACATTAAGTATGCCCTATATTACGGTTTTTTGGTGTCTGACCCCAAAGACCATGGCCAGTGAGCTAAGGGGCTCCCTTGGGGCCTGGCCCGTTACCATCTGCAAAGAGGGGTAGAGAAGTTCCTCTGGAAATAAAGCCACAGCCCAGCCGCCTTCCACAGATGCATCCCTCCACTATCCGAGGACGCAGTACATGGTCTCCGGAGGCCACCACACTGGAAACAGTGGGGAGGCAGGGAAAGGGAAGGCCAGGAGATGGGCAAGGCCAAGAGGGAAGGGGGAGAAAATGCCTGTGCTCCTGGATTCGGAGGGTGCCGGGCCCAAGGCCCTGCCCATCCTAGTCCAGCCCTGGAGATACAAGAGCTGAGGACACCAGGAGCATAGGCGTTGCCCCATGGGCGGCTGGACGCCTCTCCTGGCAGCATCGGCTGGTGCCACGACTCAGCCAGCAGCTGGAGCCAGCATTTCCAAGAGAGCCTGCGGCTAGGAGTCATGTGATGGTGGGGTCCAGAAAAGTTGCCCCCAGCCCCTGAAGCTTCTGTTCCCCCCCAACCTGATAGAAACTGACAGTAGAGAATGCCCCCCGCACCCCGCACGCCAAGAAAAGACGCAGGCCCTGAGGAGGGGGTACCCACATTCAGGTTAGGGGCCTGCGGAGCTGCGCCCCCACCCCCACCCGCTATTTTCAGCGCTGCCCTTTCTGGCCCTTTGAGCTGCCGAGGCCAGGCCTGGCCAGACAACCGCCCCCACCCCCAGCTGCTTTTAGGACTATTAATAGCGTCCCCACCTCCCAGCGCCAGGCTATCACCCTCCTCCCACCCCCAAATACACTTGCCCTTGGTCTAATTATTTGTAAAGGGACAGAGTCCTCCGGGCACCAATGCCAACCCAGCCGAGAAGGCGGAGGCAGAGGCTTTGCAGGCCGCTTGACGGACATGTCTGGGACATGCGGGAGTTTGGGGGAAGGAGGGAAGGAGGCAGTGAACCCCAGAGCAAGAGAATGACAAAAAGACAAGGTTAAAACCAAAAGAGAAAGAGAGGGAGGGGCCAAGATAGCAAGTCAGGCCAAAGCAAAGTGGTTCAAAGAAAGAAGCCTGCGATAGAAAGCAGCAGAGCGGGAGAAGGGTCCAAGAGAGGCAGGGAAAGGGGGAGAGAGAAAGCAGAGGAGGAAATGACTCCTTTGGGAAAAAAAAAAAAAGCCAGAAGTGGGGAGAAAACTTTCCTGAAAATACTCAGGAGCGGCTTCGTGAGCACAACCGCCTGGGCTGCATCCAGCTGCCAGCATCCGTCCGGAAGGTGGTTAGCAGGTGAGGGGCTGGGGAGACCCCAGGCCCCTCCACGCCCAGCCTTGCAATGTTGCAATGTTCTGGGGAAGGGAGGGGAGGCAGAGGACGGGGAGGAGGTGCAGAGAAGGAACAAGTGACCAGGAGAAGAGAGTGGCGAGGTGAGTCCCCACAGAGAGGAAACTCAGCCCTGGGCAGGGGAAGGCCCCCACGGTCGGGGTCTCCTCACCTGCGGAAAGCGGGCCAGCGGACAGCAGGGGTGCAGGAGCATGAGGGCCCCCTAGCCTCCTCGTGCTCTATCTTTCTGGCCGTGAGTGCAGTCCTGCCCCACCTGCCTCCTGCTGCCCCCTTTCCTTGGGAGAATCTGTCCAGGAACCCCGGGAGCCTGGGGGAAAGGGGAGCAGGCCGCGGCCACCTGACTCTCAACCTCAGGTGCCTGACTTCCTAGCCTCCTAATGGACAGCACCTGGCATCCAGGCTGGTGGGCCTAAAGGAGCCTCGTCTGCTGGGGACTTGCCTTGTGGGGGGATACGAACTCCAGCTCATGGAAGAACAAATAGAAACACACGCCATCCTCCAATGTCTGAGTGGAGAATTTCTGCTGGAGGCTGGAAGCTGAGCAGCGCTTCCTCCAAATCCCGTCCGTGCTGGGACCCTCAGGCTGGGCCAGGGCAGGGAGGGAGAGACTCTGGCTCCGGACAGCTCAAGAGCCCCAAGGACCTGGCCACCAGGCCTCTCAGGCCAGAGGTTCTTGGCCAGGAGCGCCCCTCCAGACCTTGAGCCCCTTGAGGTCAGGTCCTGTCTGTGTTTTGTTCACTACTGCATCCTGGAGGTGCGGTTGGAGTGGACAATACTCTGAAGAGACACTTCTAGGTCCTTCACCCTTCAACCGTGGCTACACTGAGCACTCGGGGACAGAGGCGGCCGCTAGCTGGCACCTTCCCCTTGCCGAGGAGAGAACATCTCTCCTGGAGGCCCAGCCCTTGACACTCACACTCAGGGAACTGACATGGAAACGCAGCACCGCTAATCCTCCTGCAAAGCACAGCTGGGCCCACATCCCAGGGCGGGACTGACCAGTGGAAGGAGCCGGAGCCTCCCCGGAAAAGGCAGGGCAGGGCAGGGGAGCCCTCTCGCAGGCCTGCTTCTCTCCCCACCCTGGAGGACTTAAGGCAGCCCATGTCCAGAGCAGTGCAGAGGAATTTGGGCCTTTGACTCCAAATCTCCAACTCAGAGCCCTCCGGCCCACACTGGGCTGAAGGGGTAGGCAGGAAGGCGGCCTCCTGAGGGGCTGAGACAGCTCTGGGTGCTGGAAGGGGCCCTGGGCCTGGAATCAGAGCCTGGGGTCCAAATCCTAGACCTGCTGCTATGAGATGCACAGCATGTCTCCCAGGCCTCCTCTCCTCCCTGTGCAGCACAAGCCAGGCTTGCCTCGGACGGCGTGGTGAGACACCAGCGGGAATTCTTACAGAGGAGGAGATGAGCTGGTTTATACACCACAAAGCACCCAGCATACATAAGGAAGGCACAGACAGTGCAAGGGAGCAGAGGAGGAGCGGAGGGGCATCTTCCAGAAGCCTGGACCAGGACAGAGTATAGGGGCTGGCACCTGGTAGGAGGCAGCTCCCCAGACGCACGGCTAGGACAGTCCAGGCTGCTGAGGGGACAAAACGACACACATCGCCCAGGCTGGCAGGCGCCACGGAACCCACTCACGACACCGTGAAGACCGAAAGGGGCTCCCGGGCGGCGGCGCCGCACTCCCGCCCTCCGCAGCTAGGTGGCGCAGCGAGTTAAGGCTGGCGGCCGCGGCAGACCTGCGCCGCCGGGGCTCCTGAGCCCCGGGTGCCCTCTGCACACCCGCGAGGCCGAGCACGAGGAGGAGGACCCGGCTGGGCCCAGGCCACTCGGACGCTGGGTTGTGCTGCCCGAGGCAGCGTTTGTCGGTGCTGCCGCTGCCAAGCACATCCCGTGACGTGACGTGAGGGTCGAGCTTCCCATCCTCATTGATTAGGAACAGCTTGCGGCGCGGGGGCCGGATGGAAGGGGGCCGGGGAACCGGCGAGCAAGGGGGGGCTGCCAGGAGCATGGCTGGCGGGGTAACCCAATGAGCCTGGGCCCACCCTGCGCGGCCCCACCACGGCTCTGAGTCCCTGCCTGCTCGCCCGGAGCGGGGCTGCCCTGGATGGGGGCGAGTCTGTGGCCGCCTGACCCCAGGAGTGTTCCTGACCAGCCCAAGATGCCCCCACCTTTTGGAAGCACAGACCTGCTTCTGCGCTTGATAAACGCTTGAGAAGGGATATTTCCCTGTTTTTTCACCTCTCTCAAAAAGTGAAAAATGGAGACTAGAAAGTCAGAGATCAGGACCCAAAGAGAGAGAGAAGCGGAGAAAAGTCAGGAAAGAAAAAAACCCCACCAGCGCTCCTCGCCGTGGTGGCAGCAGTGGGGCAGGCGCACCCTCCCGGGCAGGCGGGAAAAAGGCCCCTTTGTTCAGTGCGGAGGTTAGCCGAGGTGAGGCCCCCCCCCCCCATGACCCTGGGCAGTGCAGATCCCTTCTCAGGGCTCCGGACTGGACCTGGCCGCTTCTCCGGCCCCCTGTCCTTCTCCCAATCCTCCTGTCAGCTGGTGGAGGGGAGGACTGCTCCCTGCCCCCTCTGTACCCAAGCACCAAGGGTCACACAAGCGAGGCTGGGCTGGGTTGGACTCCTCCGAAAGGCCCCCTGGCTGCCAGTGCTGCCAGTCATTAGCAGCTTGCTCAGGCTGCTCTGAGGCTGTGGGGTTTGGGGGGCCGATTCTGCATGCAGCAGGCTCCCAACAAAGCCATGGCCAGAGAGGCATGTGCTAGGAAATGGTGCCCCAAGAGGCACAGGCTGGCTGACCACGCCCCTGATGCCCACAGTGAGGCCCCGGGTGTCTCCTACACCCATTCCAGATGCAGGCCCTTTCCAACGACCTCGGGCTCTGGGCTAGGGGTGGCTCATGCAGGGCTGCCTCAAAGCGAGGGCTGGGCTCTGGTGCTGGGGTCCCCCTCAGATGAGAGGTAGGGCCTGAGCTCACTTCTGCTCCCCAAGGAGGGCCAGGGTAGGGTCGTAAAGGGGGGCTGAGAACACGCCCACCCCCAGAGCCTGCCATAGCAGAGACCAAAGAGGGGGTGGGAGGAGAGAGACACTGAAAAGAATCCCCTTTGCTCTGCAGCACACCCCATCCCCCACCCTGCTCAGGTAAGGGAGGAGACCTGAGGGATGGCAGTCCCCCAGCACTGTATGCCCTCCACAGGGACCCCACCCCATCCATTAGGACTCCTGACCACTCCTGCAGGGGTGCAGGCCCCAGAGCCCTCACACCTTTCACGCAGAGCTTGGTAGCTTTACATTTGGCCAAGAAGTGCGTCCCTGCTTCCAACCACCTTCCAACCCCGGGCACCCTCCGGCTCCCACCCCATGCATGAGCAGCAGAAAACCTGGAATACGGGCTTGGCCTGGACAACTCTACTCCAGACAGCCCCTTGTCCTCCTGCTGAGGAGCACCTGCTCCTCAGGAGGCCCAGCCTCTTGCCAGCAGTAGCAGAAAGTGAGGCGGTCAGGGAAGGGAGGAGGAGGCCTCTGGCCTGGGAAGTGGGGGAAGGGGAGAGGGGAGAGGAGCAGCAGCAGCTGGAACCGCAGGGAGCCTGAAGCGTCCTGTCCTGCAGCTCAGATACACAGTGTCCTGCCAAACCCCAGGCCTTTAATTCAATTAGGCGCGGGACAGACTTCCTAGATTTTTGTGTGTATGTGAGTGCATGTGAAAACCCTGATGTGTGTGAATTTGGAAGGTGTGAGCGTGTGTGCATGCATGCATGCACATGTGTGGATGTGATGTGTGAATCCTGATGGTGGAGGAGGAAGATGAGAGGATGCAAATGTTGCAGGCGAGGACAGAGGTGGGACAGGATGGCTCGGGGGGAGAGCAGGTACCTAAATCTCCTTAGAGGGCAAAACTCCAGGCCAGGGTCTCAACCCCTGCCCCATGGACCATTCTCCGTGGTGGGGCCATCCTGTGCACTGTAGGATACAAGCATCTCCGGCTTCCACCCACTAGATGCCAGTAGCATCACACCCCCTCAGTTGTGACAACCAAAAATGTGTCTGCCGTTGCCAAACGTCCCCTGAGGGCAGAATCAGCCCTAGTGGGACCCACTGCTCTGAGGCATCAGATGAAAACCGCAGCTCATGTATTCACTCCCAGCGCCTCGCCTCCCCCCTCCCACTCTGGGCTTTAATCCCAGTGTGCCTGGCTTCCCAAGTGTCTCGGGTCTGGCTCTTTTTTCTCAGATACTCTCCCCACCTTACCCATCTGGCCAGAGGAGGCAGTGAGCAGTTTTACAAAGCAGCACAGTGCTGGTAAGAGTCGGTCCCCTTGGTTGGGGAAGTGAAAGCTCAGACACTTTTAAAGTCTTGAGCCTGAGGTCATGCCCTGGGCCAGACAGGAGTCTGAGCTCTACATTGCCGGGGGCGGAGCCCACAGGAAAGGCGGGGACTTGCCTGGGGACAGACCCTCAGGAAGGTGCCCCGCTCAGCCCTGGAGGCCAGCAGAAGCCCCTGTACAACCCTCTGGCCATTCGACGCCCCCCTCTCTTGCTTGGGTGTCCCCAGCTCAGCCCAACACAGGCCATCCCCCATCCCCTGATCCTGGGGTCACCTGTAACTGTCCTGGCAGGGCAGGGGGACCCAGTTCCAGCAGCCTTCTTCCCTCAGGCTCAGGGAGCTTGCCTTTCTCCCTGGCCCTCCGGAGTCCTGAACAGCCCCCTTCTGGGAGCACAGCCAAAAAGATGGGAGAAGGATGTTTATAAGCTGTTAAAAGGGAAAAGGAAAAAAGTGGGAGGTGGGGCAGAGAGGCCCAGGCCTCCAGGTTAGCGTGGACTGGGGCCGCCGCGTTGGGGAGGGAGGGAGGCTGCCTTCCCCAGGGAGCCCAACATCTAGCTAACCGGGTGAGGTGGCGCCCCCTGCCCTGCGCCGCTGGACCACAACCAAACCTAACAGTGTGGAAATTCAGGGGCCTCTTGCCCCACAGTGGCCTGCCAAATGACAGTTTCCTGACACTCATCCTGACCCACAGGACTCTGAGACACTACTGGTTTTGCCTTGTCCCCCCTGCTCAGCTGGAGGAGGGCAGAACCTGGGAAGGGCACAGGGCACTGGGGAGCCGAGGCTGGGGGTGTGGCAACAGGAGCGGGCTCGGCGGGAGCGAAAGCCGAGTCCCCAGCTCGTAGGGCTCGGCACACAGCTAATGGGAGGCTGGCAGCGGCAAATTGTTGTTTACTTTTAATTAAGTAAACAATGTCGGCTTTCCGCCTCCTCCCCTGCCATCCCAGCCAGTAATTTGGGGGATGACAATGGGGTTGTTTCCTTCCTCCTGCCTTCTTCCCTCCCTCCAAGCACTCCTGCTTGCTCCCCGCTCTGCACAGCCACAGCAACACGCCAGTGCCTGGGTGAGGCCCCACGTTGGGGGGTGGGGCAAGAAGGTCCAGGCTGACCTGTGCCTGCTGGGCCCAGCGAGCTGCAAGTTCCACCTCTGGGGATGCAGTTCTACTGTCAGTTTCACCCACGGTGGCAAGGACAGCCTTGGCCTGAGAATCTCTAAGCACTGAAGATGGGGCCCATTCTCTCTCCGGCCCCTCCCTCCACAGCCCTCCTACCTAACCACCACATCTAAAATCCAGAAAACGGGTGATCCAGAGTCTCTGAGCGATGCAGCAGCAGAGACCTAAGCCCCAGGGGAGGAAGAGATTTTCCCAGGAGTGGATAAGTCCCCCTCACAGGCAACCGGCAGGTGGAACCTTCTGGTCCACTCAGGCAGGGCAGGGGCAGGCCCGTGACCGGCTGATCCGTAAGGCCAGAGCTCACTGAGCCAACTGGCCTCAGAGTGCTGGGTACCAGGCTTCCTTGGAAGCAGGGCTGGCCTCATGGCCTTGGTTTCTGCTGTTCCTTTCTCGAAAGTCTTAATTTTTGAACAAGGGGCCCTGCATTTTCATTCTGCACTGGGCCCCACAAATTCTGTAGGTTGTTCTGCTCAAAGGTCCAAGTGAGAAACAGGAAGAAGAAAGCAAGCTAAGCGGCCTTTCACCGACTGGGTCCCCTGGCCTGGGTTCCAGGCATTGGGCTCCCCTGAGTGGAGGGGCAGGCAAAAGGGGCCAAACCCTGAACCTCACAAGTCTCCATGTACACAGACAATGCACAGACAGGTTTGCACAGGGGATCTACGTGGAAACACAGCACTCCTCACGCCCTCTCTCGGGAAGACTGGCAATGGGCCCCCCTCTCTGAGAACCTCCGCAGGCACTGGGTGCCCCACGAGTGCGGCGGAGTTGAGCGGCAGGGAGAGGAGGGGAATTGCTCCGGCCTCTCCCGCCTCTCCCTCCTCAGGATCAGCCATTGGATCCCGAGCCAAGCCTGGCCCCGGAGCCCGCTCCAGTCCCCTCCTCCCCGAGAGGCAGAAGAGTTTCTCCAAGGTGTTGGGGGCGGGGGCTGAGTCGTGTGCAAGCCCCGCTCCTCCCCCACGCCCTCCCGAAGGGCGGGGACTGCGGCAGCGGGCTTGGCTGGGGCTGGATGCAATTGCAGCCGCAAAGCAGGCTCCTTGGCTGGAAGCAATTTTCTCATTAGGACCCCAGGCCTGCCTGCCCGTTAGTTCGCAGCCCTCACTCCCCTCCTGCGAAACCGCACCCCACAGGCCTCCCCACAGACCACTCACACGCACAGGGAACCACACGTGTACCAGCCGGAGGGGCGATCACGGGGTCACCGCAGGGGAGTGGGTGCTGGCACTACGCCCCAGCTGGGGAGGCCCATGGGGAGGTTAGGGCTCCTTATCCAGCACCTAGCGTCCATTTCAGGCTCCGCACCAGACAGCTGGCCCCTCTTCGCCTGTCCCAGGGTGAGAGACTCCCAGGCCCCAGGACAGAAAGGGGAGCCTGAGGTCTGGCCTCCCACAACACGCCTGAGAGCCCCGAGCCGCAGCCAGCAGCCTCATCAGCCCAGCTCCTTCCTGCTCAGCTGGCCCCGGGGGCAAGCAGATGGGCTCTCAGGAGGCAGACCCCCTCCCCCAGCCCCAGGCTGCTCCGAGTGGAGGGTGGTCTCGGGCAAGGGAGGGGAGAGGGAGGCCCTGTGAGGGGCGGCTCTGCGCTCCGCAGACACATGTGGTTGGACTTAAAAAGCTATTAGGGAGCGAGCGCTGGCAGGAGTGCGGCCGGCCCTCGCACCAGAGGCGGGGGAGGGCGGATGCCGAGGCGGTGAGCTCAGCACCTCCCGCTCCCTCCCCGGCGGGCCCTGGACTCCCGGAGGACTCAGGGGACCCTCACTCAGCAGGAGAGTGAGGCGAGCCCTTGGGGGAGGGCAGGCAGGCCACCAGGCCTGGGTCGGCTCCCTGCCGGGATACGCTGCTGCCTGAGGACTCTAGACCTGTGATGGTGACCTCTGAGGGCAGGGAGCAGGGACAGGGGTGTTGTGCCGGCTTGGCTGGTGCCCAGAGGGCACAGACAGGTCCGTGGCCTTCCTGCAGCTTTCTTGGGGTGACAGCTGGCCGGAGGTCTCCTAAAGGGTGTGTGTGTTTGGCAGGGCTGGGGAGGGGGGATCATTAGGAGAGCTGGAGAGACAGGGAAGGGAAAAGTGGGCCCCACCCATCACGAGGCCAGAAAGAACCGACGGAAAGTTCCCCAGAGCCGCCAGCTTGTAAAAAGCTCCTTTTCTTTCCAAATTATGAACATTTTTTAACGAGAGGGGGGAAACCCAGCGCAGCAATCTAGAATCTAGGAGTTCATTAGGACCGTGTGTGACCGTGAGTGACTGGAAGTGACGGGGTGTGTATCTGCCGACTTTCCAAAGTTTTCTACTCCAAAAGCCGGCAGTCCCTCCCTGGGGCTACCCGCCCTCACGCTAATCAGGCCCCTCCATTTTCCAGGCTCTAACCCCCTACCCCATGTCTAACCCAAACACAGCACCCCAATGCGGTTACAGACCAAGGCGGGTGCCAGGAGGGACAAGGGGCACAGGGAGTGGGATCAGGCCTGAGACTGGCAGGTCACCTGCTAAGGACTCAGCTCCATCCCTTGGGAGGGGAAGGACCCCCTGGGGTGCTGCCCCAGTGCGCCCAGGAGGAGGCCTTAGGCTCTGGGTCCCCTACAGGCCTGCAGGAAAGTGTCCCACTCAAGGCTCGGGAGACTCTCCGAGCTCCTCAGCCGTCCCCTGAGGCCACCCCCAGCCCCGGGGTGCAGTGCAGAAGGGGAGCTGGAGTCACACGGCGCCTCCCCTGGGTGGCAGGCCAGAGCTGGGTGTTTGGGAAACCGTTAAGCTGCCTGACAGCGCCCTGGGGTGGCTGTTATCTTCCCTGTTGGTACAGATGAGAAACTAAGATCAGCCAGTGGCCCAATGGATGGAAGCTCCTCTTGCCCCCGACGGCTGTGCAGGCCCAGGGGCCAAGCTCCTAGGGCTCTCCTTTGCAGCCCAGGTCACTGACAGGAGGGATGGGGCTGCAGGAGGACCTGGACAGGGCAGCAGAGAGGGGACTGCTCTGAACCCCAGGAGTTTGGCCGGTGGGGGAGGAGCTGAGGGATCTGCGCTCAGGAAACACGCAAAGAATGCGGCTGGCAGCGGGCCAGTGGGCCAGGACCACAAAGAGGCCTTTGTTTTAGGAAGTGTCCAGGGAGTGGATGGACAGAACAGCAGAGGTGGGGGCCGCACCCCTTGGGGGTCCAACTGGGGGGAGGGTGGTGGTGCCTGCACTGTCCCCACATGCTGCCCCCACTCCTTGCCCGAGCAGTGGTGAGTTCTCACATGAGGCCCCAGACTCCAGGGGAGGGCGCCTTTGGGGCTGGGGTCCCCCCTTTCTCAGCTCCTGACCTCCCTCGGCTTGGGGGATGCGCTGTCCCAAATTCCCCCTCCTGAACCCCAGAAGTCACTTCCTTTGCAGCGTGACTCTGAAGTTCCTAGGAGCCCCGCTGACATCCTCCTCTGCCTCTGCCTCCCCACACTGACGGGTTTTTGGAGCGAGGATGGCGGGATGGCGAAGGGGTTCTTTCACCTCCAGGTGGGCTGTCGGAGTCACCCTGCCCCATGAGCTGTTCTCCTTCCACCAAGGGGAACGGGGGAAGGCCTTAGAACATGTTCCCTCCCTCTCCCTGCTCTGCAGTTGCAGGGTTTCTCTGGCCCCATCTTGGCATCTGGAAAAGTTTGGGAAACTTAAAAAAATTTTTTTGAAGAGTTTGTCTATTGCTTCCCAGCCTTGCCAGGGAGCCACAGCCAAGAGGAAGAAGCGAAGGAGGGGTCTGGGGGAATGGGACAGAGCAGAGAGTCAGGAGAGAAGCAGAGCATGCATGGAAGGCAGGGAGCACCCAGGGGTGCCCGCCAACCAGCCTGACCCCCAGCTGGGTTTCCTGGGCCCACCAGCGTCTCCACAGCCAGCAAGCACTGTCAAGCCCACCCAAGCACACCGGGCCTGTGGCAGTCCCTCCTGCTGGAGTCCCACCCAAGTGCCATGCTCAGCACCTTCCCCAGGCCACCACCACCACCACTGCCAGGCATGTGTGCAGCCAGTTGTAGGGGCAGCCTGTGGCTGTGGCCCTCAGGGAAAGAGAGAATGTCTTAGGATGGGCGACCAGAGGCAGTAGCGGCAGCTCTGAATGTGGACGGAGGAAAAGGTAGGCGACTCTAGGACTGTGGGGTTTCTCTTGGGGTTTCCATCTTCCTGTGAGCAGGAGGAGGGCAACATGGGAACACACAGACTTCCGGGGTGGGGGCCGGGCCAGGCAGGGAACGTGGTCCCCATCCCTGCGCCCAGCACTGCCTCCTCTGGTGCGCATGTGTGAATGGGGCGGGGGCTGCCCCCAGCAGCAGAGCAGCTGAGGCTGGGCCGAGACAGCCTCCTGTTCACTCAGTGGGTAGGGTTAAGAGGATGTTATAAGCAGAACTATAGGTTCATCCCAAGAAAGGGGACACGTGTGACACACAACTGTTTCTCTGAGAGCACCCAGATCGTCTTGTGTAAGTCAGGAGAGTGACCCCCTTACTCTGACACGGTCCTCAGCAGAGTCAGAGCCAGGGGAGGCAGGACGCTCTCTTGCTGACCCCAACAACCCCGCCTGGCAGCCCCTACGTCATCACCAGGCCAGCTTTAGGTGACCCACCCCTGTGCTCTCGGAATACAGAGATCACTGGGCGGGGGGGGGGGGGGGGGGGGGGGGGGGGGGGGTTCATGCCCCACCAGGACTGGCTCCCATCTCAGTGGTGGCCAGGTCAGCCTCCCAGGGATGGCCCCACCCCTGGGGACAAAGTGCAGATGCAGCGATAGCTGGCAGAGGCTAGGGGGCAGCCTAGAAGACCAGCAGCCCCTGGAAACTAGTTGGAAATGCAGATGCCCTCTGGGGCAGGCCCAGGGATCTGTGCTGCATCAAGCCCTCCAGGGAACCTTGCCGCAGGCTCTGCTCGGGGTGAGAACCACTGGCCGAGGGGGAGGATCCTGACTGGGACTGCAGAAGGGAGGAGGAGAGAGGAGAGGGAGGCAGTGCAGATGGGGGATCCAAGGACGGCACCATCTGGACGCAAGGGGGCACTTGGTCCCAAATCCTACAGGCAGAGGGAGAGCAAAGGACAGACAGACAGAAGGGAAGTGGCTGCGGGCAGGAGGGGCAGTGGGCAGGAGGAGGTCTGCAGAGGAAGAAAAGCCCAGCGAGCGAGCGAAAAGGGGGAGCGGGAGGGCGGGCGCGTGGGGAGGGGGCGGCGCCAGGAGCTCCTCAGCCAACCCTGGGCTCCCAGGAGCCGCCCCGCCCCCCCAGCACCTGCTGAGGCGGCAGCGCGGGTTGTGTTTCTGTAACCCCTGGGGCCTGTTGACACAGATTAGTATCGCTGGTCAGGGGTCAATAGGGAAGGCTCTTGAGGTCAAGACCTGAACAACTGGAGTTGTAATGAGCCACGTGGGGAAGAGGCCCAGGGAGAGGAGAGAGCTGAGGAAGGAGGAAGGGGAGGGCTGCGCTGAGCAGAGGAAGGCGGCGGGTCGCCAGGAGGGGGGCCACTGTCCAAGCTTGGAGAAAATCAGGCTCACTGGTCTGGGTGTAGGAGAGATACAGCACTGGCTGACCAAAGCTGGACCCCCAGCTCGGGAAGGCAGGGGCAGGCCCCCGCGGGAGGGGAAGACAAGGTGAAGGGTGGCCTCACCAGACCACAGACTGGTAAGGATTCCCTCAAGTGCAGAAAGCGTCCCCTCCCCTTCTCTCTCCATCCCTGTCCCCTGCTCCTCCCTGGGCCTGCGGTGGGGTGGCTGGGTGGTGCTGCATGCACCTGAGCCTAGAGCTGGGTGACTCGTGGGGAGCTGGCATGGCGTCGGGCAGCAGCCCAAACACCTGGCAGGACCACCTCAGCCCCACCTTCTGCAGTGGGATCTGAGGCACGGCACCCACCCCAGCCCAGGGCAGCTGCTCCCCAGCTCCTCTGCTTGCCCCTTCCCTGGCCTGGGGAAGGTTCTGAAGCGTGCAGGGCACTCGAGGCCAGCCCACGTTCATGGTCAACAATGCTGGGCCCTGGAGGCAGCTCGGAGGCCACTTCCGGAGGGGCTGATCTGGACAGCAGGAGAGCCACCAGGTCTGTGCTCAGAGGACAAGCAGAGAAGAAGAGCATGAAACCAGGCACGGTGACCTGCTCTTCACCCACCTGGGGTGAAGGGGGCGGGGCTCCCTCGGAATCATCCTGTCCTGCAGCCCTCCTTTAATTGCTCCCATGGGGCCACGGAGAAGAGAACGCAAGGATGCCAACAGCCCGGGGGCCCAGAGGGCGCGGGAGGCACACTATGCATGTATGTGCACTGTACATCTGCAGCGGGGAAGTCACGTGCAGATCTGTAACATGCAGGGAAAGTGCAGACGGTGCCTTCACATTAATTCCACATGTTTGTTAAGCACCTACTACCTACTAGACGCCCTCAAATCCAGAAGCAGAGAGGCTGCCCTGGGCAACACCCCCACAGCTGGAAGCTGAGTGCATCAGGGACACAACACAGGGCCCCTAAGCAAAGGAGGGGTGGGCTCTGGGGGTGAGAAGTGAGGTGGGAGAAGCCAGCACCAAGGAGGGTGACAGCTGGGTAGGGTGTGAAAGATAGAGGCGTTCGGACAAAGGGGGAACGAGAAAGGCAGACGGAGAGAAACGTGATCAGAAGCCAAGAGGTGCAGGACGGCACACACACACAGAGCCTGCAGAGAGTGGCTGCCAGAACACAGTGCCCGGGGAACGGGGAGGGTAGTGCTGGAATGGCCAGCAGATGCCCGCCAGTGAGGGGTCCTGGGGGCCCACCTAAGATGAGGGCGCCTCTGGGAGATGGTGGGACCAGCTGCCCATGTGATGAAGGTGGTTACAAAACTCCAGGAGAGAGCAATTCCCTTCCTAGGTTTATAGTCAAGAGAATCAAAAACATATGTCCACATGCACACTTGTACACAAATCTGCACTGCAGCACTGCTTACAATCGCCAAAAAGTGGAGACAACCCAAATGTCCATCAACAGAAGAACAGATAAACACAAAATGGTCCATCCATCCAGTGGAATACAATTCAGCCATAAAAATGAAGGAAGCTCTGATACAGGCTACACTGTGGATGAACCTTGAAAACATCACGCTCAGCAAAGGAAGCCGGTCATAGAAGGCCACAGATTGTGTGATTCCATTGATAGGAAATGTCCAGAACAGGCAAGTGCAGAGGGACACATGCAGATCAGTGGTTGGCAGGAGCTGGTAGGAAGGAGGAGGAATTGAGACGAACTGCTAATAGGTATGGGGTTTTTTGGGGGGTGATAGACTGTTCTGGAATTAGATAGTGGTGATGGTTACAGAACACTGTGAATGCACTAAATGCCACTGAATTGTACAATTTAAAGCAAAGAATTTTATTATGTGAATTATATCCCAATAGAAAACAAATCTGGAAGGGAGGAGGAGCAGCTACGTCCAGAAAATTACAGTAGTGGTGAAGAGGCAGGGATGCTTCGGAGCCACCACAGGGCCACATTCGTTTGGTTGTGAGGGCTCAGGAGCTTGGGTAGCTGGGGACACCCCCAACTGAGACAAGGGATGGAATGGAAAGAAAAGAGGGGAGCCGGGGGAGCGTTGGGGCCCCTTATGGACACAGAGTGAGGTGTCAACTGGATGTTAGCCCGGGAGCTGGAGAGGAGAGTTTGGAGAAATCAGACCTGAGATAAGCCAGGGACACCAGCAGTGCAGGGCAGGCATGCTTGGAGGGGACAGGCCCCGGCTGCCGCTCCCTACTGCATGGCCTCCGAAAGGTTCTCCTGTCCACCTTCCAGCCTTCCAGGCTCCCAGGCATAATCGAGGATGACATCAGCACCTAGTTCATCAGACTGTCGTGGGCTTAAGTGAGATGGGGTCCAGTGTCACTGACAAGTAGCATCACCGATTACAAGTGAGAGCGCAGAAGAGAAGACTGGGCAGACCTGGGGAAACCAACCATTACAGGCAGATGGAACAAGAGGACCTGGGCAAGGGTGTGGAAAGAAAGAGCTGGGATCCCTCGGGGCAGAGAGAAGGAGCCTGCCTGCCGTGGGTCCGGGGACCAACCAGACTACAGGCAACTGCAGATGGAAAGAAGGCCTGGGAGAAAAAGCCGAGTGGCAAGTTCTCGGGTCCCTGACCACGGCCCGTGGGCTGTGTGGGAAGCAAGTCTCTCATCCCCCAACCCGCCCGATCCCACGCTTCCACCCTCCTCGCGCCCAGCAACGGCCCTGCCCACGGCGCTGGGCCCCGGAGCTCAACACATGGCACCACTCAATGGTTTCTGGCACCGGAGAGGAATTTATTTCCTGGACGAAGCAGCCAAAATCGTTCTGCACCTTTGTTCGCGAGCATGGTGTAGTCGGAGCCGACATTTTCTGACGGGGCCGCGGAAGAGCAACTCAAAATGGATTCGGGGAGGGTGTCGGCTGAGCAGCAGCTGAAAGGCAGAGCATTCCGCGGTCTGGAAGGCTGATGGCGGGAAAACGGATGTGGCAGAGTTTATAAAGTCAAGTACAGCATGGTTTTCAGTGAGTTTGCTGTAAGTCAAATCCTGGGATAGGTAAGCCACCTGAAGTTTAAAAACGGGCCAATCTAAGGCAAGAAGAAGTCTTACTTAAAAAAAAAACAAAAAAATCAGGGAGTGGCCTTGCAGACTGTACTGCCTAGGAGACGGCCTCGTGTCCAGGGCACACAGGCTCCCATGCATCAGTGGGAGAGCGCCGACGCTCCTGAGAATCTGAGGCCATGGGTCGATGCTGGGCAGGAGGAAGACTTCCTCCACGACTGCCTCTCAGTGCCTCAGGGTCCTGGATGCTTGGCCTTTGAGGTCAGGGACCACTGGAGGCCTCAGTGGAGGCCACCATCCCACCGCAACCCTCTGAACAGCCAGCCCAGAGCACGGGGGCACACATGGGGGCTTCTTTTCTGATCTTCTCCTTGGCCCTTAAAGGGTCTGGGCCTTGGGCCCTCTCCTGATCAGGACCTGTGATTTAGGTCAAGACAACGTCCTAGAAGGAAGAGAACCATCCCAGGGCTCCCAAAAGCCATCCTTCTCCTTTCCCCCTCCATTCTCCTCCTTCTCCCTCTCTCCGCTCCTGACATTCACAAGCGCAGAGACATGCACAGACACAAAAAGGCGCTGGTGTGCACAGGGACCCACGGAATCACCGCCCCACAGCCTATGTACAGACATTTACCAAACAAAACATCAACTCCCAATGTTTGACAGGAAGCTCCTCCCCTCTTGTCAGGAGCGATCCCTCCTGAAGGGGGTTCCCAGCGATGAGCAGCAAAAACCCCAGGAAGGGGAGAGGGAAGAAAAGGAGCTTGTGAGGCAGGCGGAGGTAAAATTATAAGGTTGCAGCTGTCAAGGCAGAAAGAGGGGGGAAAAGGCAAAGCGATTCCACTATTAGGGACTCGGTATGAAACACGGAATTCACAACAGCCGAAAACCTCGGCGCTTTGTCTGTGGAAACAGAGACGCAGCGGCCTGCAGGCTGGGAGGGCATGTGGAGCCACCCTGCCCGCAGCCAGCTCAAAGGCAGCACGCAGATCCTAAGACCCCCCCGGACCCAGTGCACGCCCACCTCACGGGCTGCAGGCCACTCCCCACAGTGCCTCCTCTTAGATCCTCCTGTCCTCTCTGCCAAGCTGCACTCGGAGGGGCCAAAGCTGGAAACAAAAGGGGAAGAGGGGCAGCCGTGCCCTGCACACAGCGGTGCCCCTTTCGTGGACAGGAATGGATGGTGGAGGAAGGTTTCCTGTGCCCATCCAGAAAAGGGCAAACCCAGGTCTCCTGGGGAGGCCTCAGAGCAGAAGCCCGGCCAGGTGTGCCTTCTGGAGAAGCCAGAGTGTGGCCAGCGTCCCTGCAGGATGGCAGTGGGAAGGGACGAGCCCTTCCACCCCTGCACAGCGTCCTCCCAACTCCTCCCACCCAGAGAGGCTCTGAGGCTCCAGCTGAGGGCGAGGGTCTGAGCCCCTCACTCCCAGGTGCCTTGGTGGGTGGGCAGTGAGGACATGGGCGGGGGCAAGGGCAGGTGCCCCAATATGGGTCCTTGCTGCCGAAGGAGGGAAAGGCCTGCCAGAAAAAGGAGAGGAACAGATGGGAGTGTCCCCAGCCTGTGGTCCCCTGATACCCGCCGCAGGGTCAACACGCTGGGGCTGGCGGACTGGGCTGCCTGCTCTCTCCTACCTCCGTGGCGACAGACCTGCCGAGCCCCCTGGGCTGAGCTCTGTGGACAGAGCACCAGAGAGTCCTCAGGGCCCTCCTCTGGCCTGACCTGTCCATTGCCACAGTCAGGGAGTGCTACAGTCAGGGTGCCCCACTGTGACACCCCTGACCTGGGTGCAGGATCATTCTCTGCCGTGGGGGGCCGTCCTGTTCGTTGCATGACAGTTAGCAGCATCTCTGGCCTTAGCCCACCAGATAGATGCCAGCAGTGACAACTGAAACCATCTCCGGATGTGGCCAGAAGCCCCCTGGAGGCAGAATGGCCCCACTGAGAAGCCGTGTGCGCTGTGATCAACGTGTCCCCTTCTTGGAGCACAGCACACGCAGCTCTGGGCTAGCACGGGCACAGACCAGGTGCTTATATTTGTCCCCACAAATCAACTGGGGCTGGTGGCTGCGCAGCCCCCTCAGAAGAGAGCCACTATCCCACCCTGGCAAGTGCCACCACGTATCCTCCATTCTGTGCCTGCGAAGGCCCATTCCTTCAGCATGGGGCCCGTGAGGTCAGCGTGACGGAGCCTCCCCCGCCCTCCCCATGCTCAGCCCTGCTGACCTATTGTGTCACAGTAGAGCCCGTAGTAGGACCCTGGCCTGCCCCCCCAGGGCTGCCCAGCCCTCGGGAAGGGCTGTTGTCCCTGCACCATACCAAAACAAGGGGCTTTTAATAGCAGCTTCCTTGGGGCTGGGCTCCCCCCACCCCTCGCTGCTCGCTCAGCCCTGCTCCTGACGGTGGAGCCACAGCGCCCTGTAATTATGGCAATTGTAATCTCTCTTACTAACAGGTAGATTAATAGCGAGGCAGGTTCACAAAGAGCCCCAGAAAGGAGCTACTCAGCTGCTGAGCGGGCAGGAAGGGCCTGACACTTCGCAGCAAGTGTGTACACGGCTGACGTGAACACTCGCTCCGGCTGAAGAGGCTCAGGGCCTGCAATGTGGCCAGCTGTTCCCCTGGGAGGCCTGGGTACTCACTGTGTGACCGAGAACAGGTAACCGCACTCTCCCTGGCCTTCTCTGTCTTCGTGGGAGCAACAATTGTGAACCTCACAATTCCCTCTTAAGTCCTTGGGGGGGATTCGAACTGACTTTACACATGCACCCAACCCACACTCGTCCACAGACACCCAGCTCCTGACACTCTGACACACACGCAGAGACACTCACAGGGTAACATGTACTGAAAAATCTGTCGAGGAAAAGAACGGACCAAGCTTCATAAACACATGTGCCACCCATGATGGTCCGGCCACGGGCCCCCTAGGCCCTGGGCGCCTGGCACTGCCGCCAGAAGAGGTGGGACGAAGGTCGGCTCTCCTGGTCCTGCACAACCGCCTCCCGTGCCATGCCTCACAGGCCTCCCCGTGGGCCTCCCCCTCACAGCGCCTGGGGGCAGTCCAGTTCTGGAAAGAGGGGGCATCGAGGAGAAGGGGTGGCGAAGAAGGGGAGCCAGAGGCCCGAGACACTGCAGCACTGATGGGCCAAGGAGATGGAGAAAGTGACAGAAGGCCCGGGTTCAGGGCGAATGAACACACGTGTGTGCACATGCAGACGCGAGGGCACACAGCAGGAACCACTGGGGACTGAGCCCAGGGAGCGCACGCTCACACACACATGCCTAGGAACTTGGGGAGGAGATAGCCCTGGCCCAGGGGAAGGACACAAGAGGCTGTGTGTGCCAGGCTGTGGGGGATGCCATCTCTGGGGCACAGGGGGTGTGTGTGTGTGTGTGTCTGAAGACAGAGTTTGCAGCCTGGAGGGAGGGGCTCACCCTCCCTTAGCCTTCCCTCCACTCACAGGAGGACCCGCACCTTGCCAGACAGGCCCAGGGTCCTGGCAGCAGATGGCGGGGCCGGCCTCGGGGGTCGACAACAGCTGCTTCCTTAGGAACTCCGGGAGCACGTGCCAGTGGCCACCATGGGCTTGCACCTCAGTGCTGGCACTAGGGGTGGCAGCACAGGGTACAGCTGGGGATGTGGTGAGAGGGACCCTCAGGTGCCATCTGCAGGCATCGAATTTCCAGACTGCAATTTAACAATACACACGCAGAGTCTTCAGAAGAGTCTATACCCACGGCCTGGTAGTTCCCCTGCTAGGGAGCCTTGTCTGAAGTTCACAAACAGAGCTACAAAGCTTAAAATGCACCAGGATGTCCGTCCCAGCAGAATCTACAATTTAAGGCCTCCACAGACCAGGGATTATATCAACTCTGGCATGCCGACGTCTCATGCAACCATTTAAAAGCATGCTTGTATTTTTTTTTTTTCAATAAGCACCTATCACATAATTTCTCATTTCCAAAATGAAAAGGGGATAGAAGTCATTAAAAATGTCAAGAGAGGCCAGCCCAGTGGCGTGGTGATTAAGTTTGCGGGCTCTGCTTCAGTGGCCCCAGGTTTGTGGGTTCGGATCCCAGGGGCAGACCTACACACCGCTCATCAAGCCGTGCTGTAGCAGTGACCCACATACAAAATACAGGACGACTGGCATAGATGTTAGCTCAGGGCAAATTTTCCTCACCAAAAAAATAAAGAAATAAAATTTAAAATGTCAGGAATTAAGGGCAATACAGCTAATAAGGAAAGATGCTAAACCACCAAAAATTAGTTTTTTGTTTTTTGGTTTTTTTAAAGATTTTATTTTTTTCCTTTTTCTCCCAAAAGCCCCCCGGTACATAGTTGTATATTCTTTGTTGTGGGGCCTTCTAGTTGTGGCATGTGGGACGCCACCTCAGCGTGGCCTGATGAGCAGTGCCATGTCCGTGCCCAGGATTTGAACCAACGAAACACTGGGCCACCCGCAGCAGAGCATGCGAACTTAACCACTCGGCCACGGGGCCAGGCCCCAAAAATTAGTTTTTGAAAAACCATGATGTGGTAGACTACACAAGGGTGTTATATTTTAAAAGCAGCACCCAAAAGCATTTATATTATAAACTCCAATTTTTTCAAAATAAAATATATGCATGAATAGGTATAAAAAATGCAACAAAAGGTTCATAGCGGTTATTTGAGTGATAGAATTTTGATAATTTTTATTTACTCCTCTAGACTTTGTGCTTATTTGGTATTTTTATGATGAACATGTACTGGCTTTGTAATCCGAAAAGTAACATTTTTAAACCAGTGGATAATGACAGACTATCCCCGTGTGACTCTCTCCCCTCGTCACAGAAGAACACAGCTCTGCGGGCCCAGCGCACCCGCGTCAGCCAGGCAGGCCTCCGCCTCCGGAACAGCCACACTCAAGTGGACTCCCGGCCAAGCGACACAGAGCAGGCAGGGGGCGATCCCTCGAACCACTGTCACACCGCAGCACGCACAGCCCCAAGACTGGGCACTGCGGACTTTGGAGGGGAAAGTGGGGGCCAGAGAAAGTCAAGGACAGGCACTTGGGGCCTAAGGAAAGCGATTCAAGCCCAGCGAGGAAGTGGCTGGCTGGAGAGTCTGAAGGTGGAGAGGGGAGAGCTGGGAACTCACTGGAACAGCGATGGGACCGACTCTAAGGTCTGAGACAAGTGAGGGGCAGCAGCGGCGGGACAGGCTTTGGGGTCGGCCCAGAGAAGCGGCTGTGCGTGCGAGTGTGTGAGAAGTGCACTGTTCGCATTCCTTTAATAATTCATTGTTAAGGACCAAATCCAGCCACCAGAGCCGGGAGCCTAGGGACCAGCTGGGGGAGGCAGCCATCTCCAGCCCTGGAGGCCAGGCCAGAGGCTCCCAGGAGGAGAGAGAGGGCAGGGAGGGCAGCCACTGTCTGCGTCTGCCTGGGTGTCACACGAGGAGCCTGGAGGCTAGGGCTTCCGGGGAGCCTTCAAGCAAAAGGCAAACAAGCCTGGAGGCCAGGGCCCGAGGCTGCTCGCTGCCAAGCCGCAGCAGGGCATGGGCTAGGGGGGCCAGGCGGGACACCCGGGGCGGGAGGGGATCCTCCACTGGGAGCTGGAGGCCTCGAGGGTGGGCGGCTGCCGTGAGTACGGAGGATGTGGGCTGGCTGGGGAGGCAGAGGGAAGGCCTGGGCCTGGGCAAGGGTGGGGCTGGCTGAGTGGCCTGTGGCCCACCGAGCAGGGGCTCCTCTACCAAGGGCTGGGGTGGAGGAGGGGGCCAGGAAGAGGGCTGCTCTTTCGCCATTTTCCTGACACCTCATTCCCGTAAAGGGAAAAAAACAAAATTCTGAGAAACCAAGTCCCTTCTAATCCATTAACCCACAGTTTCTCACTTGCCTGCCACATTCCTTCCAGCCTTCCAGAAGCTTCCACCACTCCTCATCGGTCAGGATTCTCCCCTCGTGATGCCCACTCAGAAAGCACAGCACTCACTGTCCCCTACCTTCACTCCCTTCCTTCATCAGCCCCATTTCTGATTTTTATGCCATTTCATGCCTTTGTGTCATCTCAAGGATGGCCATCAGCTGCTTCCCACCTAAAGGTGATTCAATATTCAAAATAGGTTTATGGGGTTGTATAAAACTATATGCTGGGTGACACAGACAGATGCAAAGGCAGAGAAAACATAGTCCCAGCCCCAAGATTCCAGCCTAGCAAGAGAAACCCACAAAATTAAGTACAAAGAGAAACAGGGGAGCAAAATTACCTGGCCCCCAGCTGAGCCCGGGTCCAACTTGCATTCACACGGGTCCTCGCCCAGCTGACGGCTCACTTCCGTCAGACTCTCCAGAGTCGTGACAAGACACACAAAGGCAGGACTTGCCACTGTGAGAACACCCAGCCTCTCCCAGGACGGGTGCGCTGAAGAAGCCAACACACACCTCGGCCCACCATGCTGAAACCACGGAACGGAGCTCTGGCTCCTGGGGGCGTCCGTGCCACCAGAGCGCTTTGTCGGAGAGGAACACAATCCAACAGGCCTTGCCAAACCACGCTGGCATCTGAGTAATTATATTAATGAATCTCTGAGTTACAAAATCTAATATTAGACAGTGTCTTCAGGACCATCGTCTTTAGTTACTGTCCCACGTGGCTGGGAACACTCCTGGGCAGCAGAGTGGCTTGAACACACTGTGTGTGTGTATGTGTGTGTGTGTGTTGTTTAATTTAAAAGAAATGCATGTATTTGAAACTATGCCCAGAGATCTGTGTGCCGGGCCCATTTCATAAACCACGATACCATAAATGAGTGAGAGAAATCTGGCCCATGCTCAGGGCAGGGGCCTCTCGTCTGGCCATCTCTCTCGGGCTGGCAGGACCCTGAGGATTACTACTCCGTGAAGCAGTGGCCTTTGTGTTCAAAGCCAGCACTGCCGCCCGCAGAGTCCCGTTGGCGCAGCAGTCAGGGCCTTGCCTGCAGCCCTGTGGGCCCTGCCTCACCATCCATGTTCATTAGCTGTCTCGATCCTAAGTCCAAACTGAAAAGTTGGGCTCGACACACACGGGGGCAGCCCGAGGCCCAGCGGACCCGCCTACTCTGGCCAACTACCTGGTGCAGAACAGACCACCGCATCGCCATCTTGGCCGTCGTCTGCAGGCCCCATCCCAGGCCAGCAGAAACAATGACCCAGTTGGCCACACTATGCATGTGGCCAGGGCCAGAGGGTGCCAAGTAAACTGCAGCCAGGTAGTAAACCAAACAGGCGCTAACCAGAGGTGAAAAGGAAAGTGTTCGCTCTCCTATCGCGATTACCTTTTGGGGATGCTGTGCAAACGTAACCAGCTATAAACGATAGTGGACCGCTCCGAACCCGACTTTCTGTAAACTCCGCCTGCCAGGATAGGTTTCGCTACCTCGTCTGCTCCATTTGTGACGATTCTTTGGGTGCCAGAGTCCTCCCCGGCTGCTGGGTCTGGGAAACAAGCCTTTGTGGCAGGGTTCCGGCCCTGGGACTGGCACCCTCAGGGGCCCGCGGGCCCGGTGGCAGCAGCGGCCTGCCCAGGTCGACGTGGGAAGAGCTGGCCTGGAAGGTGGGGTAAGCAGGCAGGTTTTTCCTCTTGGAAACTCGTCAGTAGGCAATAAGGGATCGCTGTTTAATGATTTTTCCATTATTATTATTTTTTTAAATAACCAGCAAAAGCTCCACACAAGTGCCACGCTGCCTGACGGGGCTTACTCTCAGCGCTGTCCTAGCTGCCAAGGGCCTCTGAGCTTGGAGAGGAGCAAAGACCCCACAGAAGCCCCATGATTTCCTAGAGAAGGTCCCCCAGCCCCAGAACCCTACATGTAACCTATTAAAGTAGGAAACCAGAGCGGCGAGAAATTCAGCGAGGAGGCCAGGGCCATCTTGAGGAGAGTCGCCAGGCTCTCCTTGCCCTTGCCCTCCAAGGCACGGCTCCTCAGCCGTGCCACTGGTGACGTTTTGGCCAGATGACACCTCGTGGAGGAACTGTCCTGTGCGCTGGCCTTGACTCACTAGATGCCAACAGCACCCTCCCCTGGCTGTGACAACCACAAGTGTCTACTGACACTGCCAAATGCTCCCTGGGGCAGAAAACCACGGCTCAAGGGTGACCGAGCATCCTGGTTTGCAGGGGACAGAGGGGTTTCCTAGGACAAGGGACTTTCAGCGCTGAAACCAGGAAACTCCTGGGCAAACTGGGAGGGGTCTGGGATGAGCGGGCCACCCACCCTCCCTCCCTCCCAACTTCAGCCCCCCGACTGCCAACAAACAGCACCTTCCCTTCTACTCCCAGGGCTGTGAAGAGCAGCTCCTCACCACCCTATGTGAAGCCCACTCCCAGATACCCGAAGAGATTACACCCCACCCCACCCCACTGCTCCTTCCGGGGCCAAAATAGTCTTCTCAGCTCCTCTTTCCTCCTGGGCGCCATCTCCCAGTGCCATGACTTCCACGAGGCTCTCTGAGACTCGCGCCAAACTGCTCACATATTTCTTATATTACTAAGGCCGAAATTGGCCTGAAACCTCTGGTAGGGGAAGCGGGCCCGCCCTGGGGAAGACATGACTGGGGTGCAGGGCTCTGGCGTGCTCACGTTCAACTCCCCTTCGGCAAGCGGCCCCAGAGCCATGGAGAGGTCACTGGGGAGAGGGAAGGACGGGGAGAAACCACTTGGCTTCCCTGTTCTCCCTGGCATGTGGCTGGGTCTCCTATGACCTGCTACCCAGGGGAGGGGACCTGAGACCTTCTAAAGAGGAGAGGCAAGGAAATGGAGTTGCCCGCCCTGGCACTGGTTCAACAGTTGCAGGTGGATGGCCTGTCTCACTCTCTCTCTCACACACACACACACACACACACACACATACACACACTGTCCTCCGCTCAGGGGACCCCACCAGGGGCAGCCCCAGGCTCAGCAGCCCACCCCCCAAGCTTTCTATCCATTTGCCTCCTCTCTTTAAAGGCCTCTCTTCATTTGGTCCCCCAGGGAGCGTTTCTGTTACTACGGAAACAATGATGTCATGTGGCCGGGTGGGGCTGTAGGTCCCTCCCACCACCCCTAACTAGGTACCATGCCTGCCTACGTCACCATTCTGAAATTTATAGCCCAGCGCCGGGTATTTATAAGGTGGCTCTGTGGTGACCACAGATTCAGTGCAGGGCTGGTGGCTATTTATAGCCAGAGGATATATGCTTATTACACACCCCCCACCCCATATTCTGGGCCACCGTGTTATATAACTGCCATTACGCAATAATGCCCATTATATAATAATTATGCGCTAATGGGGATATAATCTGCAGACATAATAAGGACACACTCCCCAGGGCTGCACTCGCTGGCCTCCTGCAGGCCACCTCCAAGGATCTCCTGATCTCTCCACACACTCTGCCCGGTCCAGAAGAGTCACCAGGTGTCACCCTACTCCCGGCTGTCATCGGCAGCCTCCCCTAGACCAGCAGACCCAGCCACAAAGCTCTCTCCAGATCCCTTCGCTTGTCCTGTCCCTACCCCTGGCCTGGAGAGGACACTCTTCTCTGTCTTATATTTAAGCCCAGCACAAAGAATTATGACAGGATAAATCCTGGAAGGCTGAAGGACACTTCACCCCCCATTTTAAAAAAGGAAAATAGCAGCAGCCGCCGCAGCCGCCGCCCCTGAATGAGACTGTAGGGTCTAGAAAAGCCTTGGGGATGCCAGGCCAGTTGGCAGAGGGTCGGCGCCACACAGAGGGGCACCCTGCCACTCCAGGAAAGGGCCAGGAAGCCAGCTCCAGCGGCAAGGGGCCGGGGCCAAGCTGGGCGCAGCCAAGCAGGCCAGTTCTCAGCAGTCCTTCCTCACCTCAGAGTGCCCCCCTCGCCCATGGTGGCCAGGCCTTTGGTGGGGTTATACGGCCAGCAGGAATGCCCCCGAGCAGGATCCTGGCTGCTCAGACACCACCTCACGCTCTGCTGGTCACTCTGCTCCCTGGAAGGATAGAAACTGTCACCTCAGGGGACAAGAGGACAGGGACATTGGCTCTGCACCCGGGGTGAGGGGACGTGAGTGGAATGGGCAGGGTATGGGAAAGCTAAGAGCACAGTGGCATTTGAAGGAGCCAGTTAAATTAGTCTAAATGTACCATCTGCTCTTAAAATAGCTATCTCTGTATTTAAAAGTTTGGGATATACGAACTGATGACAAAAATTAGAAGAACCTGCACGGATCGGGGAAGGGAGTCTCCCTCCGGTGCAGGAGGGTGATTTGGGGAGCCTGTCTCTTACATCTCTTCATTGTTTGAATTTTTGACAGAGTGTGTTTTACTATCGCAATATAAACAACATCAAACACGTCCTTTAAAAAGAGGAGTGCGGACGCTCAGGTGACACTTCTGCTCATTGCACCCCATGTTGCAGAAACGGGTGTCTGCTGCTCTTTGCGGTATGAGATGGACCTGCTGGGGTCACGGGCTCACCATGGAGGCCTGGCAGCTGAGTAGCAGATCCCCTGTTCCGGTGCCCAGATCAGCAGCCCAGGCACAGAGAGATCACCATGCAAAGTATTGGGAGGGACGCTGAGGAGGAGACCCAGAGCGGGGCTCACGATTCCAACCCAGCAGAGGAGCCCCCAGACGGCTTCAGCCCAGGGCCTGCTGCCCAGAAAGGGGAGAACAGCACAGGACATGCAGGGGGAACAGCTGGGGCTCAGAGGTTCTGTCGCCACTCAAGAAAAGGTAAATGAGGTCCTCAACTGGAGGAGAGAGGCAAGAGGTGATAGCGGGGGACATGATACCTGAATCCGTCTGTTTCTTCTAGGCCGGAGGTTCTTAGCTGGGGCAACTCTGTCCCCAGGGACACTTGGAAATGTCTGGAGATGCTTTGGTTGTCACACCTGGGGTGGGAGGGTTGCAGCCAGCATCCAGTGGGTCCAGGCCAGAGATGGTGCTAACCTCGCTACCATGCACAGGACAGTCCCATGACAGAATGATCTGGCCCAAAAGTCAACAGTGCCGGCGCTGGGAAACGCTACTCTACGGGGACTGATATGCATGGTTAAGAGGTTAACATAAGTGCCACAGAAGCAGGAAAATCTCTAGCTGGGAGCTGCCCTCTCCCATAACGCAGCCCAGCATGCTGGGAGAGTTTTAACATACACAGCCCCAAAACTGTCAACCTTTAGGAAAGGGGGAAGGGTGAGGGTCTGTGTGAAGGAGCATAAAAGGCAACGAAGAGCAGATTATTCCAAACTCCCAGCGACCGTCTGGTTAATTAGGATAATTACATTCACTTTTATTTCCAAGTGCGATTCCAAGCAGACTCCCAGAAAAAGGGCGTGACAGAGCAAGGATCAGGGATGCCGGGACCCAGCCGAGCCTGCTGGTCCTGCGCCTGGCCTGTCCTGCACACTCTACCTGCCCTCCCCCAGCTACGGGCAGGGGCGCCAAGAAGCCCAAGGGGCTGCGGCGGCAGGGGAGGCTCCAGCTGACCCAGCCCGGCTATGCTCGCATGCTGCCTCTCAGGTCCAGCGACGAGGAAGGCCAGTGTCCAGGACAGCCAGGTGCCTGCTCTCTGTCCCCACCCCACACACTCAGCGGCTGGGGGAGCCCTTGAGCTGAGCCACAGGCTGGGCTCCGGCCCCTCTGTCGCAGCTCCTAGAGAGCTGCTGAGACCACGGGGACCCCTATACTGCTTCCTCCTCGGAGACTCCACCAAGGCCAGCAATCTCAGTGAAGTGCAAGGCGCAGCAAGGCCTGAAGAGGGAAGCCCAGGGGCTCAATGACCCGGACCCTGGGGTCCTTCTGTGGGAAACTCATCGTGGGAGCCAAGTGCCTTGACGTCTCTGCACTTGGGCCCTGCCTGCCTCGTTCAGCCACTGCGAGGACACGGCTCCCAGCAGGCCGAAAAGGCTCGGCCAGCTGACGACCACGAGAGAATTCCTCACCATCTCTCAAGGTGCAGTTCAGGCAGGTCATCTTCCAGGAAGACTCCCAGGTCCCCGGATCTGGTTCGCCAATTCCTCACTACACACGGAGACCCCTGTGTGTCCCCAGCACACCCATCCACAGCTGGGAGCACAGCTTTAACACTAGCATCCATGTGAGAATTTGGGTGGTTAACACATGGACAGGACTCAGCGCGGTGCTCGACTATATTGGGCTTTCTTTGAAAAACCGGAATTAAAGCAGGGGACGGAGACCAAGGGTGTGCCCCCTCCTCCATCAACAGGGGACGAGAAGTTGTTGGGAGCCTGGACAAATGGGTGCCCTTTAAGTTACTGGATGTTCCCCAAATAACAGCAAATGATGGCCCTAACCCCGGGGCAGGGGCATGCCAGGTCATCATTAAGACGTCAAAAGTGAGGAGAAGAGCCAGAACATGCTCCCACCGATGGACAGGCCATGGTGGCTGGTGGGGGACAAGTCACTTGGGAGACAGGCCCACAAAGGGCAGCCCCAAAATATTAAAAAAAAAAAAATCCCCAGAGGGCCAGAAACTCAGGTATTAGATAGGCCACAGAGGGGAAAGGCCGGCTCTGCCACACCTCCTCGCAGCCCCTATGCCTGCTGGGACCCTCCTCCAATGCCAACAACCCATCGGCTCAAACACGCTTAAAATGGCGACGGCGGCCTGCGGGGCCGGGCGTTTGTCGTGCTGTTTTCCACGGTGCCCTCAGTGCCAAGAAAAACCTATCATCAGAAATGCCATCAGCTATATTTATCTATCTCTCAGCCCCCCAGCCTCCTCCTCCCGTCTGCCAACCAGGCCCTGCGGAGCCCCCCTCACCCAGTGGGCACACTTCCCTGTTGCTGACGCCTGTGACCACCTGCCCAAGTCTGGCTCTTGGGCGCTCTCTTCCCCAGCCCTGGCGATCGGGCCTCCACACGGGCACACACACACCAGCGGGCTGCAGCCCTGATTACTGGGCTGTGGTGGCAGACCCACGTGTACTTCAAGACGCACCCCCACAGGCGCTGCTCTGGGTGTCTCTCGTCCCAAACCGAGGTGCAGGTGGCCCTCCGTCTCCTTCAGTCTCAGTTCCCTGCACGTCGGGGCCTCGGCAGCACTGGCTTGCCCTCAAGTCCTCTAGAGCCATGGGCCTGGTCCTCCAGGAGGGTACCTACGCTGCAGCATCTCACAAGCCAGCCATCACGGAGAGACAAGAGGTAGGGGTGAGAGAGAAGCCTGGGAGGACAGGGGCTCACCCCGGCCCGTGGGCACCACTGCCGGCAGGACACAGGCAGCTGGGAAGACCGCGCAGCCCTCCGCTTCACTCCCTGATGGAGAGTGCAGAACCCCAGCCTCTATTTCAAGATGCTAAGAACTTCCAAGGAGTATGCATGCTAGAAGGACCCCCACCCCCTTCCCAGCCACGACAGAAAGGGCAGAATCTGGGATGCTCAAGGGGAAGGGCACAGTCAAGGCTCGGGAACACTCAAATCCTGCAGCCTCTGCCGGGGATGCGGCTAACAGGGAACAGGCTGTGGTGCCGGGAGCCTCAGCCCTTTGCTGACCCCAGCTGCAGGGCCCCGCCCTGACCCATCCCACCCTCAGGCCTAATACAGAACGTCTGAAGGTGCGTCAACGCTACATCCTCAACCCGGCCCCTCCTCCCCTCGTTTGGGGGAGGGCAGCCCACACTTCCCGCCCCAGCCCTCTTCCCAGAAGGCCGCCCCTCGCCTCCGAGCCCCCAACTCAGAAAGGAGTTCCAGGGAGCTGACTCCACTGAGAATGAAGCAACCCAAATAAAAATTTTAAAACCCAGAAGCTCTTTCTCTCCTGCCCTCTCCCCCTCCGCTGGCAAATGAAAACAAACAAGAAATCAAAGAGGCCTTTTGTGCGAGCACCGCGCTGACACGGCTGGGGCCTTTGAAAGGACTTCTGAATCGGACACTGAAGGATAAAATAACTGAAGCGTGGCAGCTCCTGAGCTGGGGGTGGGACCGACGGGGCAGAGAAAAAGGGGTGGGGAGGGAGCCACCTTCTTCCCTGGGCAGAAAGGGGGCCGCTCAGCTGGGCCTCTCTGCCCAGCTGCTGCGGGACACCAGAATAGGGGGAGGCCATGCAGGCACAGCCCTCTCTGGCCCCTTCCTCAGCACCCAAGTCTCAGCAGCACTAGAAGGCGGCCGAGACAGCCCCGCCTCCCTCTTCACAGCCCACCAGGAGCTTCCTCTGATGGAGCCCTGAGGGCTTTCCCTCCCTCCCGCATGGATCACGGCACAGTCACGCCTACAGGACAGCACCTTCTAGAAGTCATGGCGTGGCCTTCACTCAAGCCCTGTGGCCGCATGCAGGAGTCTCTCCTTAGAAGGGCCTTGCTCACACTAGGTTCACCAAGCGTGTATTTCATAAATAAAGGAAATTCGACCATACTTTGGCAGTGCCAGAAAGTACAGTGAATTCTCAGGAAGTCCATCTGAACGTCTGGACCCCAGCCCTCCTGCTGCAGAACGGCCCTGCTTCCTCCGAGTGGGCATGGAACACAGCTCGTCGCCATGCTCAGGCTTCTTCTCACCCCGCACTCCCCCAGCTCAAGCTCAGACAAGGGTGCTTCTTTTCTTCCTCGAGCTACAGCTTCCAACTCAGCCAGCAGAGCGAGCACTCCATCAAGACCCCTGTGCATGGCAGCCAGCGAGACCCCTGACAGGTTGGGCAGACATGCTATGGACAGAGGAGACAGGAGCAGATGGCCAAGGAATCCCGGAAAGAGACCAAGCCCAAGGACTGGGTCTGGGCCTTGCTGGTCTTCTCTTTGAAGTCACACCTCCTCTGAGGCCAGCTTGAGCCCCATCACCCTTCCACACCACCAGAGCCAGGCACCCAGTCACAGTAACAGCAAAGGGGCCTAGGCCGGCTTCACGGGTCTGCCGCCGGGGCAGTCACGCAGGCCCCGTGCTTGTTTAATGCTCCAACCGTCATCACAGTGCAATTCCTCATCATTTTGAACTAGGAGCCCAGCATTTTCATTCGGCACGGGGGCCCCGCAATTTATGTAGCTGGAGGGCCCTGCAAATCAGGTAGCTCCCATGGGATCCTAAGGCACCTGGAGTGTCCGTGCTCAATTCTGAACGCTCCAATTTAAGAGGACCTCAAGGGGGTGGTGACTAAAACGGCAAGGGCTCGAGGAGCTGTGTCAAGTGCGGGAAGCGTGAGGGACTGGCAAGCGTTTGGCCTGGAGAAAGGACAGCTTCCTGGGGAGAGGGGTGGAAAGGAACCACGACAGCTGCCTTCCGTATTACAGGCTGCCACGTTACAGAAAAATTAGCTCTCACCTGGATCGTCCCTTAAGACAGAAATAAGACCGACAGGTAAAGGTAACAGGGAAAAGGCCTGGGGCTCACAAAATCCGAACAATAGTAATGGCAGCAGCTGCCGTCCCCTGCTCGCCTGCTATGTGCCGGTATCTTTACCCGATAGACAGTTTAATCTCTCCAACCATCCTCTGAGTTAGATGAACAGAAGAATTTTACAATGACCAAAGCTGACCTTTGAACAACAGTGACATCTCTTCCGGGATGTTCTAAAGCGGATGCTCCGCTGGGTTGGAAGATAATCCCTGTATCTTGCTAATCTTATGAATCTGGTTCCTGGGCCCTGCAGTCTTTGCTGGCCCCGGCACCAGATGGCGCTGCCTCAAAGACACAGACCAGTGGCATTTCTGGGCCTAGGAAAAAGGAGGCAGCGGGTGAGTGGCTCAGGGGCCACAGTAGGGGCTGGCCTCCTGAGAGGGTAGCTGGTGCTCCTGTGACCCTTTCTACGCACTCGAACCAGAGCCACCAGACAGGCCGGGTGTCCAGCACAGGCTTGGCGGGGGTGGGGGGGGTATCGCTGGCATCGGCCTCATCTTGGCAGGGCTAACAATGCCCTCCGACACCAAGGAAGGACGCAGACGAGAAACCCTCCCTCGGACCCAAAAACCACCGCTCACCGCTCACCGCAAACCCCAAGCCCTGAAGCAGAGGGCAAAGCCTAGGAAGCTCTTACACCGGAGAAGGGCGACCTTGCACTTGAACAAGTTCACGGGTGCCAGGCCATTTCCTGTGATAGGTAAGGCCCAGCCACCCCAGGACCCGGAGGCGAGGGGGAGGCAGAGTCTCCTCTCAGAGCGGCGCAGTGAACAACCCAGGGGGGCACAGCCCTCAGAGGCCAGACGAGGAACCCCTGCCCCCCCGACAAACCACCTGGTTCCTTCAACAACAACCCAAAACCGCCAGAAAAGAAACCAAGATGAAGGAGGTGGAGGAGGAGGACCAACGCCCAGAGGTTAGGAGTCGTGAAAGACCATCAACCCATCGCAAGGCAGGGACCTGATCTGCATCCTGTTCCAGACAGACAAACAAAATCTGCAGATTAGGGAAATGTGAACGCTGACTGGCTATCTGACCGTACGAAAGAAATGGTCGATTATTTCTAGGTGTGATAGGACTATTGCGGTTATGTTTTTCAAGAGTCCTCATCTTTAGAGATGTGTACAGAAATATTTACAGATGAAAAGCAATGATGCCTGGATTTTCTTCTCAACAACCCAGCGTGGGTGGGCAGCGGCGGGTGTGGATGAACCGAGACTGGCCATAAGTCGGCAACTGTTGGTACTGGCGGCGGGGGTTCCTTCCACATGCGGCTTTCTCCATCATGAAAAAGCTGAGATAAAGCAAAGAGCCACCACGCAGATACCGGGACTTTGTGGGCCTCCACTGGGGCCCATGAGAGGGATCTGACGGGGAGAAGATGAGTCTCCATTCAGTAAAGCGTTTTATTGCTTTCCTCTCTGAGGACAAGGCCTAAGGCCAGGGAAGGTCTAAGCACACCCTTC
The DNA here is from genome assembly GCF_041296235.1 of Equus asinus. Lineage (NCBI taxonomy): Eukaryota > Metazoa > Chordata > Mammalia > Perissodactyla > Equidae > Equus > Equus asinus. The sequence goes on along the minus strand of NC_091809.1, from coordinate 26,478,663 downwards.
ACCTTCAGAGCCCTGTAGAAGCTTCGGACATAGTCTAGCAGCACTTCCGGGCCAGCTTGGCCATCCTTCGTCACACAAGCAGAGGACTCCTGGCCCCATACTCCCCTCTGTCTCCAACCACCTGCCCTGGGACACCCATTTTGGGTGGAAGGACATCACCAGCCTCCTCCCCATGGTAGTGCTCTCTGATCCTGCTCTGCCGCAACCTTCGCTCCTAAATGGGCCAGCCAGACGCACAGCAGCGAGAAGCCTTCCCATCAGGAAGGCTGTCCTCATGGGGGCCACACACACCACACGCTCTGGGCAGCCTTTTGGGCCCTAGGATTCTGTGAGTGGAGCTCCTGACGTCACCCACGCGTCCTTTATTCCTTCTCATGATGCCACCTCTTGAAGCTTCATGTGGGGCGAAACAAGGGCCCATGAGGGCCATGGATGACAATGGCACCTAGTGGTGAAGCTAGGCCCCTAGTCTTACCACCATGTCAAGTTTGCTTATCGTCAAACCCGGCACCACCAGCTCAGCCCAGATCAGGTTCTCCAGCCCAGTTTTAAAGGAAGAAAAGCACTTCTTTTAGAGTCCAAAGCAACTCTTATCTGAGCCCTTGCCACCCCAGCCCCCACCCCCAGTTTATACTGGGAAGAAGGAAAAAGTGGCGCCCTACTGAGCATGTCTGCAGATGTGGACACGGAAAAGGCCGTGCTGTCAGATCGACGCCGTTTGGGGGATCAGCCAAGAGAAGACATTTTATGACAAAATGGGGGCGCTTGAGAAGAAGCTGTGCCCACTCCGCACCCTCTCAAGACCACCTACCCAAGGCCCATTGGTGGCCCATGCTACACCAACTCACCCCTCCTCCTTCAGGAAGCCACGCTTGAATTAAAGCAACTCCAGCAAGAAAAATCCTACCTTTATGGACACTATCTGGAGTGCAGGGACATGAATTAGGACAATTTCTTAAAATTCCTCTATTAGTTCTCCACTCAGCTTTGGTCAAGGAACTCGGCCTCAGCTGGGACAGAGGTGGCCTCATGGCACGCATGCAATGGAGCATGAATTCACTCCTACTCCTCGGCAAATGATCTCATTATAGACTAGATGGGGGGGGGGGCGGGGACACGTCCATTCTCCCGACACCTGCCTGGTCAGTCCAGGAGCCAGCAGGCTGGCCAGGAAACGGTCTCCTTCCTCACACACGCTCCGTCCTATCTCAACCCCATGCTGGCAGCAGCCAAGAATCTGGCCTAAAATGAAAGAGGCCAGGGAAACAGCCCGGCTACAGGGACCCAGCTAGAGAGCAGCTTAGGAGGAGGCCAGCTAGGAGGGGGATGAGGGCTGACTTCTGTCTTAGAGGCCCCTAGTTCCAAAATCAGGAGGTACCGAATCCTCTCGCGGAGGAGCTATCTGCCAGACGCAAACCTGCCCAGAGCCACCCCCAACACCACTAGGCACATACATACCCTCCCCACTCTGACCTGCTGTGTAGACAGAGAAGGAGGAGATAACTTTTAAAATTTGTCTTTAGTCTCTTTTCCAGAAAAAAAAGGGACGAATGGGGGAGAGGACTGGCAGTTGGTCATTCTTTGTGCGGAGGTGTAACAGTCACACAGGGCCAGGTGCAGGCCTAGAAAGATCCGCAGGGGTAGTTCAGGGCAGGGGCTGGGTGGCTCCACTGACTCCATCCAACTCCCAAAGCCACCTCTCAGAAGGAGAGAAGGAGCAAGAAGAGAGGCCTCAGGTCCCCTCTTCCTCGCAGAGCTCTCCAGCGCACGCACTCTCTGCTCATCCCAGGCCAGGGTCCGCTCCCCCAAATTTCAATTCTGGATTAGGTCATCCCGCTCCTCCCAACTTCCCAAACAGGCCAGGAGGTGACTGCAGCAAAGAAGTGAGCTGCTTTTCTTTTTTGTGAATGAACAGGAAGGAAGACGCACGCACACTTGCGGGAAAGCACCGTCACTAGAGTTGAAGTTAAGCCACATTCTCTCACATTCGCATAAAGAGAGAAAGAAGGGAAACGAGGGGGAAAAATTACTGGAATGGTGGAAAGGAAAACACACACACACACACACACACAGAAAGGTTTGGTCGCCCTCTCATTACAAGTTGGTCGGGCATAATGTAAACACACTTCTGCCTTGCTTAATCACAGAGGCCGCCCGTTTAGGTTTCAAAGGCGGCAGTAAATTGGGCGTAGCTGAGTGGAGGCTAAAAATTAACCAGCCATCTCTGTTTCAATTTGTAAGAAAACAAAAGCGGAAAGAAATTATAAAAAGGGAAAGGGTAGGGGGAAAAAACCCAAAAGGAACAGAGGAGGAGAACGGAACCACCGACCCGCACGCGAGTGAGAAGGGAAAAGCCAAGAGGAGAGCTGCCGACTTGGAACACAAAAGCATGAGGGAGCTTACAGTTTGGGGTCGTCTGCTCGCCTCTCTAAGACCTCCTCCCCAGCAAGGCCGCTCCCTGCCCTGCCCTGCCCGTGAGGGGCCTCTCTGCCCCAGCAGAGGTGCGGGGCGCGGGCAGCCCTCCGGGGGTCTCAGCGCTTCGGCAGAAATGCGGTGAAGGGGAAGAGCGCAAGGTTTTCACTCTACGAAATCAACCGCCTCTCCCGCTCGCCGACAGCCAAATCCTAGCCAAAACGCTCCTGCTCGGGCATCTGGGCCCCAGGATCCGCCCGCCTCTGCCTTGTCTCCTCTGTTCTATTCACCCTGTCTGGTGTCGGGGGTTTCACACGCCCCTCTCTCTGCCCAACTGCTGCCCACCCCGCTTGTGCCCAAGCCGGCTTTTCCACAGGACTCGAGGGGAAGCAGCAGGAAAGCCAGCACCTGCCCCACCACACTTCTTCTGACTCATTTTAAAGCAGAGCAACGAGTGACTTTTTCTGGTGGTGGTGATGATGGTATTCAGCACAAACTCTCACCATCGTGGATAATCCTGGGGCGCCCTGGCCCAAGTTGTAAGAGCTGCAGCGTCTTTGGGGGAAGCTAAGTCCCCAGAGATGGAGATGCAGGGAAATCGGTAACACGGCAGGGAGCAGGGAGCAGAGGAGGAAGAACAGAGAGGGCGGAGGGAAACGGAAGAAGGGAGAGGGAGCATCAGTGTGCTGCAGGCCTCGGCAGGCAGGACGGGCGCCCCAGTTAGGCCCACTGCGAGGATTGGTGGGAAGGAAGAGGAACAATAAACAGAACAAATGCCAGCAAGTCAAATAAAACGGGGGGATTGAGAGCGACCTACCCGGAGTGTGGACAAAGTAAGCCAGATAAAGATCCAGTTCTTTGATTGTGACTCCAATGTGATGAGGCTGCACGCACAGGCCGGGGTTCGAGCACTGGGGCGACTTGTAGAGCCGCTCCCCGTCAGTACTTTCCAGGGGGATCCCCTTAAACAAAATCACCATGACCAGGTCCAGCCGCCACACCTTGTCGGCCTGGCGCAGGCAGTCAATCCGCCGGATCTTGCCCTTCTGGTCGGGGTTGGAGAGCACGCAGCAGGGGGCCTTCTTGCCCGTGATGGTCAGCACGAAGTCCTCACGGAACTCGGGCCGGATGTCCTTGCGCAGCTTGGCCAGCAGCCGGGATGCCCACTTCTGCTTGATCTCGGGCTTCTCGCCCAGCAGCTCGTCCTTCACCGCCCGCTCCTCGTCCTTCGACATCCGCTTCTCGTGCTTCTTGAAGTACTTGCGCTTCCGCGCCTGCAGGTTAAACCAGGTGTAGGAGAAGGCGCGGACGTGAGGCAGCAGCGCCTCGATGAACGGGTGGAACTCATCCTGCAGGCGGCAAGCCGGGAGCATGCGGGGCGAGGGGGACGGGAGGGGAAGACGGGTGAGGGGGAAAGAGAAAAGGAGAAAAGAAGCGTTAGAAGGGGGCACAAGAAAAATCGCCTTCTCCTCCTCCTCCTCCCCCCGTCAGGGACAATCTTCTCTTGCAACTGTTCTAGGAAAGTGCGGTCTGGAGCCACCACCAGCCTAGCCAGCCGCTTGCTCCCATCTCAGCCTCAGCAGCCAGACAGAGGCACCCGGAGCCTGAGCACACACCTATTCTCTCTCTCCCTCACTCACTCACACACGCGCGCACAGACAACGTTGCCGTCCACACACACACACGCTGCTGGTATCCCCGCCAGGCTCTGTCGCGCCCATGACATCTCCATGTTCTATCGCAGCCGCAAACTCATGTCAGCTCGCCCCGGCGCGGTGTCCGGTGTGCACAGATGCCCGTGGACGCACACACGGGGCGTGCAGGGGCCACCTCGGCACCCCGACACCAGTCGGTGTTTGGCCACCCCCAAGAAGAGAGAACATGACATCCACAAGCAAGCGAGGAGACTGGATGTCTCCCCCTCTCCAGGCGCTTTTCATTCTCTTTTCTCCTGCTCCAGTTGGAACATCCACTCCAGCATCTTTTTAATCAGACCTAAATCCTAAATATGTGATTTCAGCTTTGTTATCAACACCGATACTAATGTTAATCACAGTCATAAGGAACAAAACACTTCTTGTTAGCACAAATAAGGTGGTTGTCTCGGCCACATCAGGGTTAAAAGCTACACGGGGCAGCCCGCGGCCCCGTCCCCACTGACCCCTTCACCCTCTTTCCCACTCAGTCAGGTGACAGAGGGCCGGGCTGTCGCTTTTTGGGTTTTTTTTTTCTTTTGCTTGTTTGCTTGTTTGAAGTTTAAATAATAATTGATTTCTGTTTACAAAAATAAAACTGGAAAAAATTAAATAATTACCATGGATCTGAAGCACCCGGCAAAGCCCAACGCCCGATTCTGAGCTTCTGGACTCAACAGAGTTGTGAGTTGGGGGCGGGTGGGGGGAGGGGGAGGGGGAGGAGCAGGGAGGAAGGTAAATGTTTTAAAGGGGGTTATTATTGGTGTTCTGGGGAATAGGGGCTGGGCTTGGGTAGATTCTCAAACCCTTCCCCCTCCTCCCCACCCCACGCTCCATTGCACAGAAGGGGGAAATTAATATTTTTTTTGAAAAGGAGCAAAAAGAAAGAAAGGTCAGGGATAGCAAGCAGAGAGAGGGATCGAGCTGGTTGCCACACACGCCAGGTAAACAAAAGCCAACCAAAAAAAATCTCTTTTCAATTTCGCCCCCTGTGCATCTTCTTCCAGTTAAAAAAAAAAAAAAGATGCAAAATTTAAAAATCAAAACCTACCTCCCAACCCCCCCAACACACAACACACCCTACCCCACCCCCGTGCAAAACAAAAACAAAAACAAAACCCGGGAGGGGGAAAAGCGGCAGCTGAAGAAAAAGGCTTTCGGCTTTGGCAGCAGCACAGGGGTGTAAACTTCGGGCTACCTCCCTCCGCCTGTGAGCCTGATCGCAGGCAAAGGGGGAGCTCGCCGATTCCCGGGAAGAGGACGCGTTCGGACCGGCTGCAGACCGTCGCTGGCAGACGCATGCAAAAGAGAGAGAGAGGGAGAGAGGGAGCGAGGGAGGGAGGGAAGAAGAGAGAGAGAGAGGGAGGGATTGAGGGAGAGAAAGAGAGAGGGGGAGAGAGCCAGGGAGGACGTGGATGGGATGGGGCTGTGTGCGAGTGCCGAGTGTGAGTGTGTGTGTGTGTGTGTGCGCGCGTGCATGCGTGCATGTGTGTGTGTGTGTGTGTGTGTGTGCTGGTTCGGTTTTGGGGTTTTTTTTTTGCCTCTTTTCTCTCTCTCAAACTCCCTCTCTCTCTCCCCTTTCATGCTCAATCCCCATCCATTTGCTTGTGCCAAAGCCTGTAAAAAGGGGGGGAAGGAAGAGAGAGAGAAGGGGAGAGAGAGAGACAGAGAGAGAGAGAGAGAGAGAGAGACAGAGAGAGAGAGAGAGAGAGAGAGAGAGAGAGAGAGAGCGCGCGAGCCCGCGAAGGATCCACCTATTTGGCAATGAGACATCCAACAGCAGCCAATGGCTGCGTCCAAGGGGAGGAGGGAACCAGGCGAGCCGGGAGGGTGGGGAGAGCCCCCGGCAGTTGGAGACCAAAAACAATTTGCCCAATCGACAAGTTCACGTCTAATGAACAAGCAAAGTCCAGCAGTTATGAATTTTTCATTCCGGGCTCCCACTCGGGTCCATTTGGCAGCAGCCACCCAGCAAATTTGGAGGCGGGTGGGGTGGGGGGAACTAGGATTGAGGAAGATGCAGAATTTTTTTTTTTTTTGAAGCCAGAAAAATAAATAAATAAAGGCCTGACTGCGGGCGGGCTGCGGGCGGCGCCCCAGAAGGCCTTGGGGAGAGCAGCTGCGCCTTCTCTGTGTTTTGGTTTCAGTCTCTTTCTCTCAGGCCCGCACACTCTCTCTTTTTCTGGTTCTATTTCTTTTTTTATTTATGGAGCGCACAAGGGCGAGTGGAAGTTTTCCTCCCCAGCCATACACACGAGCCTGCGGTGCTATGAATAGAAAGAAGAAGAAAGAGAGCTCGGAAAGTGTCGATGCCAGCAGCACTTCCAGGCCAGGGACCCGGCGCCCAGGGTGCGGCCACCCCTTCGTCCCGGGTCTGGCTCCTGCGCTGGGGGGAGCACTCCCAGCCCCCCCCCACCGGCTCCCTCTCCCCAGCCCCAGGCGAGCTCGGCCGCCTCCCTCGGCCCACACCCAGCCACGCACGCTCCATTAGTGGTGAAGAGGGATGCCAACGCGATGCAGCACGGCTCGAGAAACTGCAACAGTTTATTAAAATAGCCTCCTGTCACAGCACTCCGCTGACAAGCACTACACGCAGCCACAAACACAACAGCCAACCCCAGAGAGAAGTGACAAAGGCAGGAAGATGGACACGACTTCCAAACACAGTCACCCAAGTCCTGCCGGCGCCCCTCCCCCCTCACTTAATTCCTTGCCTTCTTGGCTTTGCCCTCTCCACTGGAGGCATGTTTAGTGTTCTCGGTTGGAGGAGGGGGACACTCACCTGTCCCCCATTCAATCCAGACTAGAGGGCCCGAACCGCATGGAGCAAGGTGCAAGAGCATAAAATAAGAAACCCAAAGGAAAGGGAGAGCGCTAAGAAAGGGAACACCACCACAGAAAGGAGAGGCCTCCATCAGGAAACATGGCTCGAGCTTGGGGAAACCAAGTTACAGAGCACAGACCCAGGGGGAGCCACTGCTCCAGGGCCCTCCTCCAAGGCAGGTGGGAAAGTGAGCCGGGGAGGGAGCGGGAGTGTCCTCTCCACAGCGCCGTCTCAGGGAGGGGCTGGGGAGCAGCCAAGCCCTGGAGCAGCCCTGAGGAGGGGACAGTCAGAACGGAAGAGCAGAGAAAGCCTGAGCCGGCTCAGACCCCGGGCCCTAGGGCTGCCCTCTCCCCAGGGGAGCCTCAGCCCTCAGCTGGCAACAGAAAAAAGGTCACTGCTCACTCGTGCCCCTTTCTTCCCCATCTGAAACCCTGTGCTCGGTGGCCTTTATGCTGGCGGAAAGGCTCCCGGAAGAGCACCTGGGGTGCACCAAAACAAAACGGGGCGGCCCGGGCTGGCACTGAACCTTAACAATGGGAAAGGTCTGCCCAGCACCTGGGACCCAGGCCCGGGCCCTCACTGTATGAAGTGAGCTCAGGGCTGACCCCGCAGGGAAATGGTCAGCAGGGAGAGAGCAAGAGACAGGTGTCCCTTCGGACAGGCCTCTTAGGGTGGCATTCAATCATTAACGTCCTGTTAATGACCAGCTTCACCAGCTGAGTGCCATAAGGTGCCAAACCCTGGCCCTCCACCTTGAGAGCAGCCATCTCACTTTCTAAAGTCGAGATGAGACAGGAGAAACTGCAAGTGAGTTTACATTTGGCACAGGGGTGTTTTTCTGATATTTTGATTTACACTAAATATTAGACACAGAACAGAAAATGGCCAACGGGAGCCTCCTGGAGAATCCTGGCATGCTCTGGCTCACAGACCGCAGCGCCGGGTGGAAGAGGCGCGCTGAGCATGGGTTGACTCTGATCGGGTAGCGCAACTGGGTGGGCGGTGGAGACATGGCCAATGGAGGACCCATGTGGAAGCTGGGAGAACAGGATGAGATCCATGATTCACTCCTGGATGGAGCAAGGGGTCAAAGGTCCATGGAGCGGCCAAGAGATGGGACATAGAAGTGGCCCAGGAAGGCCAGCAGAATGGCTCCATGGAGCCTCAGGGACCCGTGCAGCACCTAGCAGGCCCCCTTAATTCTCCCTTAACTGGAGGAACAATGAGCCCTTCCCAGGTGAGTAACTCGAGGGAGAACAATCATCAATTGTCCTTCTCCTGCCAGCGGCCACAACCTTGAAGGTGGGCAGAGAGGGTTTCCAGGCAGAGCTCTCCCCTCACCCTGTCCCCACAAGGGCCACTGGCTCCTGCGGGGAGGCCTTCCTGGAAGAGCAGCCAGGGTATTCAGAAGGCTTGGGAGGGTGGGAGCAGGGTTGCCCTCTCCCCTTGGGCACAGGGAGAAGAATCACTCAGGTTCCATTAGAAACACTTTGAGTGCCTGCCCCTGCAGCCCCCTCCTCTTGCATACCAGTGGTGGTGGCTCTAGGCCCTGGACACGCCCCTCAGGAGCCCTAGACAAAAGGGGACTGTCCCCCTTTTGTTAAAAGAGTGGAGGCTCCTGTTGGAAGATTACCTGTCCTAGACTCAGCCTCCTTCCCTTCTCCCCTCCCGCTCTGCACGCCCTGCACCCTGCACCCGGACCAGAGCCAAGACGAAACCCTCAGCCGCTCAAGGCTTCTCCCGGCTGAGTCACCCACAAGTGCAAGGGTTCAGGGGATGGAGGGAGCAGGGGGCTCGGCAGGCCAGGAGGAGGAGAGTGGAGGGGCGAAAGGGAAGGAGAGAAAAAACAACTGCTGGGAAAGGAAACCAGTGATGCTGGTGAGAAAAGTGAGCGGAAAAAGAAAATCACAGAAGACAAGGGGAAAAATAAAGGGAAAGCAGGGAAACTAGGGGGGACAAGGTCTCTCCCCATTTAAAAGAAAAATCGAGAAGCCAAAGATAAAACTTTAAAAATTCACGTGGGCTTTTGGTTTGTGAAAAGGAATTTTTCTGCCCTTGTGAGAGAAAGGACTCTCTCTTATTACTGTCAAATATATAGAATTTGATTTTTTTTTTAAAGAAGCAACAGTTTTCACTGAAACATTTCTGACATACCCATGCCGCTTTCAGCCATCACTCGGAGAAATGTGCCTCCAAAAGAAAAGACTGAGCGGGCCACAGAAAAAGAGGAATAGAGAGAAGGAGAAAGAGAGAAAGAAGCCAAACCTGGAGAGAGAAAGCCCAGCTGGGCCAAACACTGCAGAGAGAGAGAGAGGATAACAACGGAGAGAAAGAGGACAGGGCGGAAAGGAAAAAGGAGCACAGGGAAAAGACGGGGCTCTGGGACGGGGCGAAAAAGGGAAAACCAGCTAAGGAAAATGATGGCTTCTATCACGAGAACGTGAAATATGTGGTTTCCCAAAACGCCACAAAACAAGTGAGGCCTTGTGGATTATTGAAGGGAAAAAATAGGAAAATATGTACAGAACATCACTCACATACACAGTATTCAAAAGTCTTCAAGGAAACAAAATAATTTTTTCCAGCCTGAGACAGGTTTTGAAACCAGCCCATACCTGCCAACAGCGGGACAACTAAAAGCACAAGAAGTTATATCTTTAAAGACAGGGCCACTGTTTGGCTGTCTCTTTATCTTAAAAAAAAATCTATTTGTCCACATCCTGCTTGCTTTAAGGCCCAGATTTATTTTTTTCAGAACCCTGGACACATGCTAATTTTATATACATATCTCCACACTCATTTGGATAACTATACACAGTTAGTGCAAATAACCGACCAAACCTCCACAGGAATCACCAGGTGTTTCAGCATCCATCTCACTACTGCGTATCTGCAGCCTGGGTGAACAAGGATGCAGGAAATGTAAAAAGGCCACAAACAGAGCCCCGATTCGTCCACCCAATTACTAGGATTTTATAATTCAGCCTTGGCCCGAACTGAAAGAGGCTGACCTCACGCCACTGAGCTCTCCCATCGTGTCCCACAGAAGAAGGGACACAAGAAAGCAGTGCCCAGACTCCCGGCAGAGATGGAAAGAGAACTGTGGGCAGCAAAAGGAAAGGGCCCAGCCGCTTATCCTCGAGGTGGGTGCGGCCTCCCCCTCTTTGGGGGCCGGCGGGAAAGGGCTCTGCAGCCAGAGTAAAATCATCCAAGAGTCTCGAGACGCAGGCATGGAAAACAGAAAACGCACACTGCCAGGAGGCTCAGAGAATTTGGACAAAGCGGGTTTTTGGCTGACTTGGGCCTGTTTCCCTCTGCTCAGGAAAGCGCCGGCGTGGTTTTCCTAGCATCCTCACCCTGGCGGAAGGGATGTGCCCCACACCCCTCGCTGGGTCTGGGACCCGCCTGCCTCAGAACCAGGCCACACACTCCTCTCCTGTAAAACTGCCCCCTTTCCTTCCTCTTCTCCTCCTGACGACGACGACCACGGAGGAGCGGTGGCCTGGGATCGGGCCAACAGGCAGCCTCGTTCTGGCTCCACACGCCTGCTCCCGGCACACCTCCCCTCATCCTCCTGGCACCGATCAGAACAGGGTAGGAACGGGACACTGGGGGAGACAAGCTACTTTCTAGTGTAACTGGAAATTGTTTACTTTCATCCTCTACAGGGAATGGGAAACAAAACCTCTAGTCTTTAATTCATTATTTATAGCTCCAAACTTCCCTGCGTCACGAAATAAAAGTAAAAGCCAGGCAGGCCAGAACCCTGTTTTCCAGCGGGGGGGGGGGGGGGGGGGGGGGCTACGCGGGATGGGACCCTCCCCAGAGCTCACAGGACAGAGGGAGCCAAGGGCTATGAGGGCCAAGAGCAGCGTGGAGCCCGAGCCTCACCTGCCTAGTCGGCCTGGACAGTGTCACGCCCTGGTGGCCAAGGGCCCGGGAAGAAGGAAGAACGCTTCTGCCCAGCAAGCTTCACAACTTTCTCTAAAGAGCTGAAGCACTGACAAAAGACATGGGAAGCATGTAAAGATGAGCTCTGTGCCCAGCGCACTGTGAAAGGATCTGGAGGGCACGAGAGAAGGCCAGAGCCAACGGCAAAATGCTGAAAACTCGCCGGAGGCCCAGCTGCCAAGCCCCGACTCCAGAAAAGGCTTGGGATCCTCCAAGGGAGAGCGGCCTCTCCTTCCCCCAGCACACATCCCGCTCTGGGGAGACTCCTCCTGCAAAGGCCCTCCGCGAGAGCTCCGTCAAGATCAGGGTGACATCCCCTTGCTCTGCCCGGTGGATGCCCCCGCTAGAGAAGAGAAGGGCCTCAGCCAGAGAGCTTCTCCTGCTCTGCCTGCCCGCGGCCCAGGCTGCACTCCCCGCACCCTCAGCCAGAGAGCCTCTTTCCTGCAGTTGCTGAGACAACAGGCAGTGCCCAGAGCCCCGGGCAGAGAGCAGGGTGGCCAGGATGGAAGAGCCGGAGGTTTCCACCGCTCGCTCGAGGGCTCAGGGGACTGGGCTGGCCCTGTGTGGGCAAGCGGCTTCCCCAAAATGTACAATTTTAGGAGTTGGAAGGAAGACATTTGTCAGTCCTCAAAATGTATTGCTCCCCCCCCCCCCCCCCCCCCGCAACTATTTCATTATCAGGATCACTGCCAAGGAAACCGGAGGATCCTCATTCCCCTGGTATGTCGCCCCTGCGGAGGCTGGCATGGGGTGCCGGGAGCTCAGGACCATGCCCACCCCTCGGCCACAGTCCGTCCCTCCCCGGCTCCCTTTCTTTCTCACCCTCTCTCCCCCTCTGTGTCCTCCAGCTCCAACACAAACTGTTTGCACGGGAAGTCTCCCTCTCTGACCCGATTCAGCACACACAAGAGAAAACTGTGGGCGACAGACCCAACGTCCTAACGAACTTGAGTTAATTAATGCTAAGGAAGAAAAGAGGCGCCCTCGCTCTGTTGAATCACGGTTCACTAGCCCTTTCAGTTTGCTGTGGGTGGAGGAAAAAAAAAAGAGGCTTTTTGGTTCAAATATTTTTGGGGGGCGAAGGGAAAACAAAAACACCGCAGAAGGGCCGTGGAGGGCGAAGCTGTCAGTACCTGCCTGGGGAGCGGAGGCGAGGGCGGCCGAGCGTCCTCCCCTAAGCTTCTGGCCTGACGGGCGCTGGGAAGGCCAAGACGGCGAAAGACAAGGGAGGAACTATCAAGCGCTTGCCGGCCTGTTCAAATAAATCGCTCCAAAAATTATACTGTCAGACTCTAAGATACATATATTTTTGAAAAAAAAAAAAAAACCAAAACCCAACAACTCGATTATGAGCAGAGTCGCGAAAATGTTTTAACAGTGGAGAAAACCAAAGTATGGATGGCACGCGTACAAAAAATTTAAGTGTGCAGAAAAAAAGAAGAGGTGGTAACGGGGGGCAGGGAGAACAGCTGCAATTTTGCTTTCCAGATGTTGACAGCAAAATGTAATTGGCAAGTAACTTCCTCCTTAATGCTTTGTATCCTTTGGTCCTGAGACGTTAAAATCCTGTTGCTAGACCTGCGTCTGCAGGCGCTTTCCACGCACTCCGCACACGTGGACGGGCCAGGCAGCCTCGTGGACCACACGCCTCCGAGCTTGTTTACCAGCCCTCCCACCATTCCTTAGTGGGGAGGCCAGCAAAGCAGGCCAGAAGACGCTCTTATTTAAATTTTATTATTATTATTATTATTTTGTAATGTAGGGCCTTTTCTTTACTTTTGATGCTGAGCCTTCCTGCCCTCTCCGCTTTTTTTTAATACATTTTTTAAGTGAAGTGTGGCACACACACAGAGGGGAGCACAGTTCTAAGTCTGCCGCTCAAGACATTGTCACAAAATGAACACACCTGGGTAACCCCACCCGGGTTAGGAAACAGAATGTCTTCAGCACCTGAACGGGCCTTGAGTTTTTAAGCTATAGAGTTCTCACAATTTATATGCCTTAGAAACAGCTCCTGCCCACGCCAGGAACGTCAAATTCGCGCACCTATGTACACACACGTGTTCCAGAGCAGGGTGCGCTCCTCATGTGACTGCACAAACGTAGCGAAACGAAGCCCCTCACACCCGCACCGCTGCAGAGGGGTTTCTGCCTGCCCGGCTCTGATCCCATGCATAGGGCGACCGACTGTGCACAGGGTTGGTAGACCAGCAGGGCACGCACGTGTCGGGGACAAACCGGGCCCACCCATCGACGGATCCATGGATCGGAAAGCCAAAGACCTCTAGGGAGCGAGCACAGGCAGGGCCTGGGGGCTCAGGACATGCTGGTCACGGAGGCAAAGAGGCTCTGCAGAGTCGGGGGCATGAAGGGCGAATGAGCACCCACGAGAGCAAGCCGCGCTCCTCCTGGTCCAGAAGAGCCTTGCATGGAGAGGAAGGGGTGGCAGCGGAGAAAGGGGTCAAGAGGCTGACTGAGGGGGTCCTGGGATGGGCGGGCTGCCTGGGGAGGGAGGCCCAGCCCTGCTGCATCTGCCCCCCCTTCCCTGGCTCCAGCCCCAGCTGGCTCCCCCCTCACTTTCACTTGCACTAAATTTACTTTATAATTTTAAAATTAAATTTTAAAAAAACCAGGAAAGAGAAAGCACTGAAGGCAAAATACCTCCCACAATATCTCTCCAAGGGGGAAAAAAGTTTCTGCTTATGTAAAAAAGACAAATGCAAGGGATCGCTGAAAAGTCTAAGCACCGAATAACAAGGAAAATAAAAGAGAAACACATTTAATTAAAAACACCTGAAGCAAATAAATAACTGACTCCCTCTGCACCTCGAAGGCACCACACAGCCGCTGGCGCCAGTGGGCACAAGCACCTACCCCCAGTTCTTGCCCACTTTTCCCTTTCCTTTCTCCCGGGGAGCTGTATCTGCCCCAAGTCCTACAGAAGCCCCTTTTCCTTTCCAGCTCGCCCACCCCACACCTGGGGAAGGAGCAGGGCAGCCACCTAGGCTCCCACGAGCCTGGAGCAAACCTCTGCAGCCCCATAAAGAGCCCCTTCCTCCATTCCCACATCTCCCCTGCTGTGCCCGCCACGGCCCCTCTGGAGTCTGCTCTCCTGCCCCAAATCTAGGTCCTGAGGGTGGCGGCCCTGTCCTGGGGGCTGCACACCAGGCCCAGCCCAAGTGGGCAGCTCTCTCCCCTACCAAAGGCACAGGGCTGCCAAGGCTGTCTCTTGAGGACCGCATTTTCTCTTCCTATTGCATATGGGGCTGGGAAGCAGGAATTGTTCAGCTTAATTTAAAATATGAGAAGAGTGTGAGCTCTCTGAGCATGCAATCTTTAGAAACAGTTGATTACTTGATCCATTTGGGGAGGGGTACAGAATAGGCATCCAGACTCTGCATCTGAGACCCCATATCCCCCACCCGGATTGACTCTCCCACCAGCCCGCAGCCTGGGAAACGCGCCCTCGGCTGGCACGGGGGTACCAGAGGCCGGTTCCTTTCTTCCTTTCTTTCTTTTTTAAATCGCTCTAGCGCAAACCAGGCAGTGGGTCAGGGCCCAGAGGCGGGGGAGGGAAGAGGAGAAGGCCGTCTCTGAAAGAGGGGGAAAAAAAGGAAAGCGAAGCTCCGACTCCGGGAGATCGGCCGCCGCAAGTTTGCCGGCTTGTGCCAGCCTGGGGATTTGCGAATCAGACCGGAGCGGAGGGAAAGGCGACGAGGAGAAAAAAAGCCCGCATTAAAACTAACCAGCTCTGCCTAAAAGCGAGCTTTCCACCCTTTAAATAAGACAATGCTGAGGGGAGAGGAGAGACGAGTTATTTCTCACTCTTTAATTATTCCAATGCTTCGCATTATTTAAAAAGAAAAAAAAACCACACACATTAGCCAATGATATATTCTAACCCGCAACAAAGCTGGTATTTTTCTCTGATTACAGACTTTGCCGTGGCAAACCCGGGCTCCGACGGCAGAGGCAGCGCAGACCCGCGCTCCTCGAGGAGACACAATTTTATTAAAATCGTCATCATTCCTTGCATTTCCGCAGCGCCTTTGCAGCGGCGGAGATCCAGGTGCCCCACGCCCCTGGCTACCCAGGGAACTGCGACCCGAAAGCTCAGTGGCGAGGCAGGCGAGGCTCGCCAGCTCCACGGAGCGCCACGGGCTTGCATTTTTCTTTCCTTTTTTAAAAACAGCCTGTTTCCATCATCCAGCCTCTGTCTCACGCTCACCAAAAAAAAAAAAAAAAAATGTAATCAAACTCCTTTACATTGTTTAGAATAATCCTTTAAAGAAGAGGGGGAAAGATGACCCGAAGAATAAGGGGGGAAAGGGAGCTGGGAGGGGGGTGGGCAGCGGGCACGAGGTGCAGGGCGCAGGGTCGGCGCGGGCCGGTCACCTCCCCCAGGGCGCCCGCAGCCGGCTGAGTCACCCGCACGTGGAAGAGGAAGGGGACCTGACACCATCCACGCGCATTTAAGCAATTCGGGGCAGAAGTCGGGTTGATGACCGACTCCGAGGGAGCCGGTCGGGAGGCCACGAGCGCTTCTCGGGTCCCCGGGCTGGGGGGGCGGCTCTGGACGTGCTCGGCCGGCCCCCCATTCCCAGCCAGGCCTGCCCAGGGCGCGCGCAAAGCGCCTGGAGGCCAACAAGGAGGACTCGGCGCCCCGGGTTCCAGGACTCGTCCGAGCGGAGGGCGGAGCCGGGCAGAGGGGTCCCGGCCGCTGTGCAAAGGGCTCTCGGAGGCCGCCAGCTCGGGCGAGGGCAGAGGCGACAGGAAGGGAAAGCGCATTTTCTGCCACTTAGTCACATTGCTTCCCGCGCTCGCCAGAGGCCAAGAGCCCCCCGAGGCCGGCCGAGCCTTGCAGTAGACCCTCGGCCCGCGCGGTCCCGCCCGGCCTGCTCTCCAGGAGGGCTCCTCCGAGGCGGCGGTCTGCAGGCGGCGCGGGACGCGCGGGCCCCTCGGGATGGGCGGATGCGCGAAAGTCGCCCTCGGGCTCGCAGCCGAGAAACCCAGAAGCGGCCGGAGCAGCGCGCGCGCCACCCACGCTGGGCAGCAGGACGGGCACAGGAGGGAAACTGAGGCAGGGGCAGCCGAGCCCCAGACCGCCGCTGGAGCCCCTGCTGGCGGCGGCCTTCGACGCCGCCAACGGCCAGCGCCCCAGAACGCGAGGCGGCCGGCCCTCGACCTCCAGACCCGGCCTGTAGGGTCGCTGGACGGGGCGGGGGGGCGGGGATACGGCGCCCGCCTGCACAATGCCCCCGCGGCCCCTAGGGCAGCAGCATTTGGGCCCCACCCCCCGGCCTCTTCTCGGGCCGAGCTCCATCACGCCCCTTCTGAGCTTCCCCTCACCCGCCCCAGGGGCCGGTGATCCTCGCTCCTCGCTTGACCCGGGGGACGATCCCGCCCAAGCGCTCCCCTCATCCTGGCGTCGACGCGCGGCTTCCCGCCTTTTCGCCTCCGCGCATGCGCACGCCTGACTTTGCACATGGCCCACTCGCTGGCGGCGGGCAGCGCTCTAGGGCCCCGGGGGTATGCACCGTCGAGGGTTCTGCTGTCCCTTCCCACCCCGTGGTGCGCGGTGCAGGTGACAGCGCCGGTCAGCATCGATGTTCTGCAGAGTAGAAAGCACACAGCCCTGCCCCTGCCTGAGCCCAGGGGAGGCCCCCCCCACGACCCCCACTCCCCAATGCCCACCCCCCACCGCGTGAGACAATTGCAGTGGGTCGGGAAAATGGCACGCGCAGAAAGAGCACCCCGGAGGCGACAGTTAAAGGAGCCCGTAGGCGGCGGGCACCTGGCGAGGAGCGTACGCTGGGGCTAGTACACCTGCACGGGCGCACGTCTCTTCCTGCGTTTGCACGGGCACACGAAGTGATGCACACGCGGACTAGAGGGCTTCAGGGCGACGTTGGGGCGGCTTAGAGCCTCCCCCGGGGCGGGGGCTGGAGAAGGCGCAGAAGACCATCTAACTTTCTTCACCCAGTTGGGGTGTCAAGGCGCTCTGGTTGGGCAGTGGGGCCACCTAGGGGATCCTGGGACACCCCCACCTGCGCTCAGCATGCGCTTCTATTTTAAGACCTCTGCCACCCCTCCAAAAGCCACCCACGCTCGCTCCTGAGGTCCACGGGGAGCACAGCGAAGCCGCCTCCACGCCCTGTCCAGGAGGGCTGCTTAGCGCACGGCCTGAGCTGCCAAGCTGGACTCAGGGGGGCAAATGGAAGTTTCGCCCGAGGAGGGGCATTAAATGGCCTCTTTGTGAGAGGAATTGCGGGCCGTCACTCAGGATTAATTTAAGCAGCAACAGCAAACACACACCGAAAAGCTACGTCTCGCCGCCAGCACCCACCCCCGCGATTGTGTTTCGGGGAGGGCTGCGGGATTCGGCGGTGTGGCCCGGACTTTAAGAACGTGGGGCGTCCACTGGGAGAAGGGGGAAGGCTGCTCCCGCTCGCCTCACGTCCCTGCTTGGCGAAATGGGTTTGCAGGTTTGAGACGAAGCCGAGTGGGGGTGGTAAACTCCACGTACAAACGTGGAGCGGGAATAGGGGGAGGTTCTTACGGATAAAAACTATATATAAAGGTACAAATTTCCAATATAAATATAGCACACGCAGGGGCGCCACTGGGCAGCAGTTCTCGGGCGTCTCACCTGCGCCCCAGGGACATTTGGGGAGGCGGATGTTCTAAGAGAAATGGGGGCGACGGGAATTAGGCCTCCGCTTCCCAGTCTCCTCCCCCAACAACCTGAATGCGGCTTTGGAGCCAGGTGCCCTGGGCGGCCTGGCAGGTGTGCGGCTCACGTGAAACACACGCGTGTGCAGGCTGGGGAGGTGCGTGCCCGCGTGAGCCTGGAGCCACGCACGTGCATGGGCACGGGCGGCTCCTGCGGGCTCACTGATCCGCCTGAGTCCCGGACCCCCTGGGGGGCAGGGCAGCCACCTGTGCTGGGGCGGAAACCGGGTCCGAGCTCAAGAGAGTGCGTCCGTGTGTTCAGCACCCCCATCTGGACAAGGGCGTGTTTATGCACATGTGTGCTCGGCATTCCCATTGGGGTATCCGGTCTGGGTGTGCATACAAACTGGCGACGCCTGGGATTCCCGTCGGGGGCGCGGGGCGAGGGCCTGCTTGAGACCCCTCTCCGCGCGGCTGTGCAGGAGCGTGCCTATGTGAGTGCGCGCATCCGAGTGCCGTGCGCGGGTGTCGGACCTGGGCCGGCGTGCCTGCGTCCGGTAGCCCCCGTCCGGGCCGCAGCACAGGGGTGTGCGCCTGTGCTTTGCGCGCGCCCTAGGAGTGGCCACGTGCGCCCGGGCCGCTGTCGTGGCCCAGCCGAGCCCGGATCTGGCCCCTAAGCGGGCCAGGGGGCAGGGCCGGCCCCCCGGCGGGCCTCGGCTGGATGTCGTTGGAGTCTTGTTGGTTTTGGCCGGGGCAGCTCTAATGGGGGAAGCCCCGGGGAGCGGGCGGGGGTGGAACAAAGAAGGGAAAAGCAGAGAAAGCGGGCTGCAGAGGAGTAGAAGGAGGAAGCCCCTGGAATGCGGAGAGCCCAGGACAGCCTGAGGCTCCAGGGCCTGGCTTGGGCTGAGGGACTTGCCTGGGAGCCCACGGCTGCCACTCCCCCACGTGGACAGGGACAGAGGTTTTGAAGACCCAGGACTACTCTGTGTTCCAGAACCCTGGCCCCAGCCAAGGGCGCCTACACACAGAATCCCACAGGGCCCAAGGCTGCAGCCTCAGCAGGCCAGAGAGAGCCAAGCAGCATTTGGGGTGGAGGGCATGGCTCAGCCTCCCTCAGCCAGGGGCAGCAGTTTGAGCCCCCTTAAGGAAGGGGCCAGCAGGCTCCTTCCCCTGTCTCTTGGCTGGGCTGCTTATAACCTCAGTTTCCCCATCTGGGGCATGGGACAGGAACTCCCACGGTGAGGGCCAGGAGGGCAGGCTCGGCTGGACAGGAGTGGGCTGGGAAGCAGGGTGACCTGCTTGAGTTTTGCTTGCCCCTGGGGGCCTGGCTGAGTAATTCCTGCTACCCCACTTCTAGCCCCATGACCTTGGCGCTTGACCTTGTGGTCTCTGTTTCTTCATCTGTGTAACAGGTTACTCATCCCTGCCTCTGCTGGGAGGGTTACAGGAGGTCACGTGCACGCGCCCGCCTGCTGCCCGCTGCATAATTGCTCTGGATCTGGTAGCTGTTATTTTTATTGTCAGGAGTCTATGGCTGTGACAAGCTGTGACGCCTGGTGTGATCGCGTGAGGCTGGCTGTGTGTGCGACTGTGCCGCTGTGTGTGTGTGCGTGTGTGTGACAGGTTGTGTGTGAGACTGTGCGTGGACGACAGATTGTGCCGGTGTGCGGCGGTGCCTGTGACAGGCTGTCACTGCGCGACAGACTGCGGGTGGCGGGGTGTTGCGGGTACCGACTGTGAGTGGCGATGAGGCGGTGTGTGGGGCTGGACCAGGGGACCCCCACACACCTACTTCTGTGAGGGTCTGGCTGACAGTGAGATGGGGGCTTTCAGGGACTGGGGGGGCATCATCCAGTGTCCCCTCGGGCTTTGGCCTTTCCATTGCATCCATCAGGATCCCACCTGCTTGCAAACCTCGGGAGGTGACAGGTCAGAGGGACCCTACGATAGAGCCTCCCCTTCGCCCACTGTGTCAGCTCAGGTGCCCACCCCCCCAGCTTCTTGCCTTGGTTTGGGGGACCCCAGGAAGCTTGTCAGGGACCTTAGGGCATGGAGGTCCCCAGGCCTGGCTGGCTTCAGTGAAGGACACACACCCGGAGCCTGTTTCCCACACTTTCCCTGAGCTCCAGGTCACCGCAGGGCCTGGAGACCTAGAGAAGGAGGGATCTGGGGAAGGATCCAGAAAACGAGGAGAGAAATGGAGGGAGAAGGCGAAAAAACCAGAGTTCCCTGGGACCTGGGGAGCCCAGAGCAGCTTGGGGTGGGGACCTCCAGTCACGGTGGACACACCTCAGGTCTGCGGGGTCAGGATGGGCAGAAACGCCATCAGACACGCGGGAGCACGGCTCATGTGCCAGGCCCCAGCTCAGACCCCGCTTTTACAGCCTCACTTCTCCATCGACGATTCCAACTCAGACGCCCTCCTAATCAGGGTGGGATTCCGCTGCTTCCACCACCCCACCCACCAATTTCCTGTATGGTTGGGGAAACTGAGGCTGAGACAGACAAGGGGACCCATCCAAGCACCCGCTCAGGCCCAAGAGGCCTGAGTATACAAGACTCCTGGCTTCCAGAATCCTCACCAGCTGGAGAAATCCTGAGGCCCGTGGGCTCGGGGCAGCACGCGGTGAACCCCGCCCTCCCCCCCCCACCCCGCTCCTTGGCGTGTCAGTGTGTGTGTTGCATGTGTTATGGCGTGAGCTGTGGTCCGCTGCTGTCATGCATCTGGTGTGCAAGCCACGGCATGAAGCGTGTGTCCCTCTGTGGGTGCAGGCCTGTGTGAGTCTGTGTGTCCGTTCGGGGCCAGCCCTGCCACAAGGTGGGGAGAGGCGTCGATGCACCCCCACCCCCCACCCCCCCGAAAGTGTGTCTTTGATACTTGTAGCCTGGGCAGGCAGCGAAAAACAAGTTTCCACAGGGCCGCCTTGGGTTGAGGCCAGGCCGTCCTCAAATAACATTTGAAGTTACTTAGCAAACTTTGTTTAGTGCTGAGAGGCGCGGGCAGCGGGCTGGGGGGGGCAGCAAACCGGTTCCTCCGAAGTCCCTTTGCCCCTCTGGGGGCAGAAGTGCCCAATGTGGGGCTTGGGTTCCCCCGCTGGCTCTGGGGAGGGGAGCGGGAATCTTGGGGGTGGAGGGTTCGGGGCCCCCCATAGATGGAGCCTTCCTTTTGCCAGTCCAGGCCCTGGGCTTGGGCAGAAATGCCCACGCTGGTCTCCCGGCAGCCCAGAGGCTGCCACTGGGCCTTGGACCAACCAGGAATGGAGGAGCCACACTTTCTTCCTTTCCCCCCTCCATGCAGCCCCACTCTGCCAGCCTCGGGGCGGGTTGCACGAGCTAGCTTGGAGCATGCGTCCCCCTCCAGACACACACACAGGCCCCCAGAAAGCCCCGGGTGCCCACATGCCCAGCCCCCAAAACTCTCCTGTGCCGCCGGGTCCCAGCCCCAGGCAGCAGAGAGGGCCAGAGAGCCAGTGATGGCGGGTTTGGAAGTGAGGTTGGTGCCCAGGGGAGGGGGAGGGGGAGGAGATGCCAAAAATGGTGAGCCATTACAGCGAGAGGGAGGAAGTGAGCAGGGAAGATGGAAGGCGGGCAGGCATCCTCTGAGCTTGGGGCTGCAGAGGGGCAGTGGAAAGGCAGCCTGGGCCCTTCCAGGGAGCAGGCGTGGGGGACAAGCCCCAGGTGGCATGGGACAGGCAGGGGGCCCGGAGACGCCCTGCGCTCCCCCACCCCCACCCCAAGCTTCGAAATGGAGACTGGCAGCAGCAGCCGCTCGGCTCTGCCCAGGCATGGGGTGGGGGTGGCGGGAAGGCAAGGCGCCAAACCAAATGCCACCAGGCTGGGCACGGTGGTTGCCAGCCGGCAGCACCGACCCCACCAGCACCAGCCCAGAGCCCTCACACCTGGAGCTTGGAGGGTGGAGAGGGGGGCCCAGTGGGACTCGGGGGTCCAGCAGACAAAGCCAGGTCCCCTCAAGCCGTGGGCAGGTCCCCAAGACCCTACAAAGATGGCCTGGCCTGGCACTGCCAGGGTGACGGGCTGGGGTAAAAATAAGCTGGGCCCGCCCCGGGGGAGCTAAATCGAGGGGCCCAGGTGGAAGTGCCACTCCGGGCCACCAGCTGCCCCCGCCCCACCCCCCGGCTCAGAGCGACCAGGGTGAGAACGCCCGGTGCCCATCGAGGCCCAGTTTTGTACAGGAGAAGCCCCGGCCATCTTGTCCCCAGGTCCCAGTGGGCAGCATACGGTGTGTCCACAAGTACAGATAATGGATGACCTCAGGCAACAACAATAGGCCACGCATTCCAGGCAGTTGGTGGGGGCGGCTGCGCTAAGCCACTACCCTTGACCTCCAGACCGCCCCCTTTGAGAAGGAAAAGGCCTTCGAGGCCACACTCGGGCTCTGGCAGAGCGACGCTGAGCTGAGAGTGGGCCTCTTGGACACTATCGCTGTCTCAAGTACTGGGCACTCCCTTGTTCCCCAGGCTCACTGTCTGCCCTCCCACCTGGGCTGGCACCTCCGCGATTCTGCTCCCTGCCGAGCCCCCGGGGCCTAGAACAGGGCCTGGCACCCAGGAGGTGCTCGGTAAATATTTGTCAAAGGAATGCACAAGCCCCCAGCTGTATCCCCAGCATGCTGGCTCCGGCTAGGTGCCCAGCAAGGTGTGGGAGAGAGGGCGTTGGGCCCTGCCGAGGTGATGGCAAGCATGGCCAGCGGGAGGGCAGAGGAGGTGAGATGACCTTCCACTCCCATTCTGAATCCTGGATGGAAGAAGATCCGGAGGTCAGAGTGGTAAGGGGGGTTCAAGGGCCGACAGCTGGGGTGCACTTCCAATGGGATGTGGGGGTCTGTAGGCCCACTCTGAAATCTGGTGAAGGCCAGAGAATAAGGTGCAATTCTGTCCCAGGAGTAGGATTTAGGGTGGTGGCTATCAGAGAAGAAGCTCAGCTCCACCACTTCCTAGCCCTTGCCCCTGGCACTAGCTGCCTCTTCTTGGAGTCTCACTTTTGCATTTATAAAATCAAGCCCTTACTTCACATTAAGCACCGTTTTAAAGCACTTTCTATGAACCAACTCCTCTGATCCTTACCACAACCCTGTGAGAGGAAATTGAGGCGCAGAGAGGTTGAGTGACTTGCCCAAGGTCACACAGCTAGTGAGCAGCAGAGCCAGAAGTCAAACCCAGGAAGTTGGCTCAGAGGCCCCACTCTCCTAACAACGTCCAAATGTCCCAAATGCCAGCAGTACCAAAGTGGAGAAACCGTGCCCTAATATACCGTCAGACATGCACAGTACTGTGCGCCCAGGCACAGCCAGCCCCTGTCACGCCTGCCTCACGTGGAAGGACTCAGGGGGACAAGCCGGAGAGGCGCTCACACGGGGTACGACACCGCGAGGATCAGCACTTTCTCCATCGCTGTGGTCTCTAGGACAAGCACTCATTTCTTTGTCATCCTACAACAGCCTGCTCCTGCCCGATTCTGCTGGCGGCCTCTATCCCCAGACCCAGAGCCGAGGCTCAGAAGCAGCCTCGCCTCCAGCCCGCCGTCTCCACACGCTAGAGCGGACAGCGAGAGTGGGCCCTCAGCGCCGGGCCTGCCAGCCGACCGGGTGTCCTGGAAGGGGTGGGTGTGCGGCCTCCTGGCCTTGTCCCTCCAGCGTCACCAAACCAGTGCCGGGACCAGAGCTCCTAGTTCCATCCGGGCCATCGGGGCCTCAATCTGCAGCTCGGACAGGGCCAGGCGCAGCCCGGCGCCGAAGCGTGTGTGGATGTGACCTTGTCCCCAGGTGCAGGGGCAACACGCGGCTGTGTGTATGCCACGCTGATTGTACGTGGGCTTGTGGGGGGTGCATTTATGATAACACGCAGGTCCTGGTGAGCAAGACTGTGTGTGAGACACTGTCAGCCGGCCTCTGTGCAAGTGTGCAAACGTGTAACGGGTCAGGGGTCCACTGCGCCCATGTGTGCATGACTGTTTGTGTCTGATGAGATGTGAGGCTGAGTGTCTCCACTTGAGCACTGTCGACACTGGGGCTCCATCTTGCTCTGTGGTGGGGCGTCCTGGGCACTGTGGGGTGCTGGGCAGCACCCCTGGCCTCCACCCACTGGGTGTCAGTGGCAACCCCCCTCCAAGTGTGACGACCACATATGTTTCCAGACATGGCCAAGCATGTGTGTCACGGCGTGTCTGAGGCATGTTACTGCGTGCGTGTGCTCCCATGTGTCTGATGGTGATGGGGGTGGATCAACACTCGTGTGCGTTCCGGGGGGTGTGACAGTGTGGCTGTGTGTGTCTGCAGGTCTGTGTACCCCTGCATGTTTGACAGTGGCAACACGTGGGTCCATGCTGTGTGTCTCCTGGTGTGTTTCTGTGCAGCCGTGTGTGCCATGGATCTGTGCCCACGTGTGCATCCCTGCACGGGTACCTGCTCACCGACATGTCCAGGTGTGAAGGCGAGCCCCTTTGTGTGCGGACGCCTGTGTCTGTGTGTGCCTGGTCTGGGGAGGTGTGCCACGCCTGTATGACAGCGTGACTGTGTGCTGCGTGGGCCAGTAAGAGTGTGTGACTTGGTGTGAGATGGGCCCGGAATAAACCCCTGAGATGATCCCACTGAGGCCCATGTTTGGAGCGACCCTCCGGGATGGTCTAGCCCCCACCCCCAGCTCCTGGATGCCCCGGACTAGACTGAGAGCCGCCTCCTGAGGCCAAGGCGGTGGGGGCGCCTCTGAGCTGCCCCTTCCTTCGCCTTGGCTGCAGCGGATTCAGGTGGGGACAGACCCCCACCCCAGCCTGATCCGTGCCAGGAAGGCTGGCATTGAGCTTCCAGCCAAGGGGGCAGTGTCCTCGTCGGTGGCGGTGGCACTGCCCCTGCCCACTGCTGGCCACCACCCCCAGCTCCCCTCTGGGTGCGGCCCAGTGGGGGGAGAGCTCCCAGTGCAACCCCGGCTTCCGATTGGCTCCGGAGAGCCGCAGTGCCCGGCGCCCGCCTCCCCCTCCCCGGCTGGCGCAGCCACATCGGTAGTGGTGGCAAACGCAGCTCGGAGTTCTGGGCACAGCTGCGCCTCGAAGAGGCCTGCCAGCCCCACCAGAAGCCAGACACCCCAGCTCTGTGCCCCCGACCCCTCCCCACCCGCCCGCCCGCCAGGCAGCGCCATCACCCGGGCTGCTGCCCCCTTCAGGCTGCCAGGCCGAGGCCAGCCAGCCCCCTCGCCCACCAGGCCCGTGCCCCCGGCCAGGCCCGCTCGGGGCCAGGCCCAGCTCGCCGCCACTCCCGCCCTCCGAGGGGCTCCTCGGGAGGGGGAGGTGGGGGGGGCGGGGAGGGGGAGCTAGCCCTTCTTCTTTTAGTGAACGCACCCAGAGCTGGAGCCAAAAATCGAGGAGGAGAGATATTCAGACGGAGCCAAGACGCGTTTGGCAGGAGGAGAGAGAGAGGGAGAGAGGGAGCGGGAGGAGGGGAGGAGAGGGAGGAAGGAGAGAGAGAGAGGGGGAAAGCAGGGGGGCCTCAGTTTCCAAATCCGCGCTCTCGCAGCCTCGGAGGGACAGCGGGTGACGTGGGGGTGTGGAACCCAGGGCAGGCCTGGCCGTGGGGCGGTGGACTCGGGCCCACGGAGACAGCCGGACACCCCAGCTGGCCAGGCCAGGACGGACACAGGCAGGAGCCAAGATCAATGCACGCCGGGCAGACAGAGGAGGCCTGTGGGCGGCCCAAACACACACTCGCACCTCGCCACACAACGGGCTTCTGTCCATGCCGGGCCAGGGGCATGGGCGGGGCCCACAGCAGGGCCACCACGGCCGCCCGACCTCAGGGGAGGCCATGGAGAGGCCGGCCTGCCCCCAGCTGCTAGCCTGGCCGCCATAGCCGGCATTTCACACCGTGCCGAGAGGCCGAAGGAGGCCAGGGAGGGGGCCCGTGTGGGGAGACACACATCGACGGTCATGGGGACAAGCCTAGGATGCAATGCCATGGGGGCGATACCCGTGGACACCCGCACTGACATGTACGCTGACACAGGTCGACACGGACAGAGTGACACGCACGGTAAGGCACACAATACACTCCTTCCATGACAGTCAGACACCCCCAGGATACAATGGGCTGTACAATGACACACCACAGTGGCAACATGACACAAAGACGACAACAGGCCGCCCAACACACACGATGACACACACCACCGACCCCACCGTCACCAAAATATACAGAGATGCAGTTTGGGGTGACCCTCAGAGACACGGGCAGGCAGCACCCAGTGACGGACACGCAGACACAAGGACACTTGGAAAGGGACCCCACCCAGACGCGCGCAGCCACACGGCCCTCCTCGGGAAAATGGTGGCTCTAAGGGTTAGCATGCCGGTGAAGACACGCGGATCGAGGAGAACCCAGGTAGCTGCTCACAGCTATCCGCCAGCCCCCTGGCCTCCACAGCCGGGGCTTTGGGGGCAGGAAAGCGAAGACGCCCCTTTTCCCCACCCCAGCTGGCGGGGGCAGGAGCCCTGTCCTCGTCCTCGGCGCTGTGCTGGAGGCAATCACAGGTGTCAGGCCTCCTCTGCCTCTCCTGGTCCAGATGGAGGAAGGTTCAAGATGCCCAAATTCGAGCTTTAGGAACAGAGCACTGGGACCAAGCAGTAAAAAAGGCCAGGCTCCAAGCAGGTTGGACACGGAGGCCAGCGGTCAGACACTGACCACTGGGGGGATTTCGCCAGCAGCCATGGCTGCACCTCACCCACTGCACGCAGCCGGGATGCCCTCTTGACCCTGCCAAGGGCCCACACAGGGTCCCACATATGGTGGGCCCAGGTGACAACACCCAGCTGCAGATGCAGAAACAGCTCTGGAGCCGTGTGGACACCCTCAAAGCCCCCAAGGGGACCCACCCCATCTCCAGGCTCTTTGCCCCACTCGCATCCATGTGCACGAACACTCCTGCACACTCCAGCACGAGGCCCCAGAGCCCAGCCCCAAAGTGTGCCTGGTCACAGTCAGGGTTCAAGATCAGGGAAAGGGCCGGGTCAGCCAGAGTCCCCAAGAAGAGTATCTGATCCCCCCAGAGCAGCGCAGGCCTTGTCTCTCCCCTCCTGCCCTCTGCCCCCCACCATCATTTACCCCTGCCTTGAACACCTGCTGCCTTCTGCTTGGCTTACGGACCCCATCTGAGGGAAAAGAGCTGAGCCATGAGCTGGCCTCCCTCCTTCCAAACCCTTCTCTTGCTTCCTCCTCCAGGCAGTCCACTTGGACTGCTATGGTTGGGAGGTGCTCGACCACGCCTTCCACCCCACTGAAGCAGCCTTGTGAAGCAGACTTGAGAGGGCCTAGCGGCGGCCTAATGATAATATCCAAGATGACAACAGGTCATTCTGTTTCTCAAGCACATCCAGGTGCCAGCTCTGCCCTGACCCTACTCACGGCCCAAGAGGCAGGCGCCATTCTCCAGACCAGGAAAACCCCATCTGGATTTCGGGGGATGAGAAGATGCAGAGGGCCCAGAGCTCCAACCCTGCACTGTCCTGTGGCAAAGTCCAGCTCTCGACCTCTGCTCCCACGGCCTCCAACCGGGAGCCTGAGGCCACACAAGACGCTCCCGGTTGGGCCAAGACCTCCTGTTCCAGCCCCCACAGAGAGGGGAGCACCCTGCCCCCCACATTAACCCAGCAAAGCCCTCAGCCCCAAGCTCGGCCCAGCCCAGCATCAAAACATGTCATGGAGCCCAAGCCACGCACGACCTCCCCCATGCCAGCTCCTGCCCATGCACACTCCTGCCCCAGCCGTGGGCATGAGACCGGCGGGGCAGGGCCAGAGGGAAAGCGGCCATAAAGAGGGGGTCCCACGCTGGTGCCGGGATGGGGAGTGCAGCTTCACAGGGACAGAGAGCTGGCCACAGTGACCAGGCAGAGAGCTGGGGGCACATCAGGGAGGCCCCAGCCCATCCCCCTCCCCTGGAAGGATTGTGTGAGTGGCCACGCAAAAACAAGCGTGCACAGACATTGTGCTGCCGTGTGGCTGCGAATGTCAGCAAACACGCGTGCCGAGGGCGTGTGCGTGTCTGTGTACATGCCCAGGTGAGCCAGCAGCATGGCGCCTTGTGTAAAGGTGTGTGTCCTTGGGTCTGCGTGAGCAACTATGGGTATCGCTGCATCTCCGTGAGCCCATGTCGATATACACATCCCATCTGGGGAGGGGGGAGTTGTGTGTGTGTGTTGGTGGGGGAGGGAAGACAGGTCCATGGTTTCCCGCGTCCGTAGGTTCGTCAATGGCCGTGTATCTGGTCATTGGTGTGAGCACATCCTTTATGTCCCCATCTTGGCAGCAGTGGCGTACGTGTGTCCACACTCTGGTCTGCGTCTGTTTGTTGGGGGGGAGGGTCCCATCCATCCGCCCCCTCCCCTCCGCCGAGGACTCAGGCCCGTGGCTGCAGTGGGCTCCAGCAGGCCAGCAAGCGCCCCGCCCAGCGGCCCTGGATTTCGATGCTTTTTCCAGAAGGAGATTTCCCCCCGCCCTTCCCCCTCGCCCACAGAGCCTTTCCCCGCCAGGGCCCCGCTGCTCCAAGCTCGTTCCTGCTCAATCATTTATTGACTTTAAAATCGAAGCCAATTCTGGTTTGAAAAAAAGAAAAGGGAGAGAGAGAGAGCAAGAGAGAGAGACAGGGAGGCCAGAGAGACAGAGAGAGTCCGAGATGCAGGGGGAGGGGGGAGCAGAGATGGGGCCAGAACCGGAGGCAGAGGCAGGGAGAGACAGAGATAGCCAGAGGTTCAGAAGGACAGAAACAGAGAGAAATGGAAAAGGAGCAGAGCAAGCCAGAGATAGAGACGCAGACAGAGAAAAAGCCAGACTTGCAGGGCGAACTGTGGAAGCAGAAGGATTTGTAAGACCAGAGACGCCCGATCCGAGAGATGTGGCTGTGGAGAGGGGCAGGCCAGACCCTGCTGACCAGCCGACAGCAGCTGCCCACCAGAGCTGAGGGGTGCAGCCCAGCGAGACCGTGCCCACTCCCCTCCCCAGCCGCCCTGGGACACTCAGACCTGCGACACGGACCTGAGCCCTCGCTCCCTCCTCCACTGTCGCAGAGTCAAGCCCTGGCCATTGCTCTGAGTCTGGGCTACCCCAGCCCCTTCCTAGTCTTGTCACCAGTGGATCAGCTGGCATTTCCTCTCCTGGGGTGCTGTGACATCTGAGGGGCCAGAGTCTCACCCAGGCCTCAAGGGGCAGGCCAGGGAGCTGAGCTGGAGGTTGGTGGGCAAAGGGCAGTCGAGTCTGGGGTCTTGGTCCCACCAGGCTCCAAAGGCCAGCCATGCATGCCAGCCGAGTGTGGCCCCAAAGGTGGCCGCGGCTCAGCCCCAGCTAGATGGACAGGGTCGTTGTGCAGGGCCCAAGATTCGGTGGCCGACCAGTCAGAGGAGCAGATGTGGGGGTCCCCACACTGCCGCAGTGGCCAGAGTGCCTGTTCACACCTGCATGCACACTGTGACACATATGTGTGCATTTACACTTCACCAGCACACGCTCACACCCGCTTCTGTACAGGAAAACCCGCTCCCTGGGCCACACATATGTCCATGCCACGCAGGCCTGCCCCCAGCCGACCCACAGGGGTCACATGCAGACCCGGAGACTGACTCACACACACACTCGCATCTGTGGATACAACAGTGTAGCGTGGCCACGGCTGACACACATCCCCAACATACCCTCTTGCCCCTCGCCACACCACACCGCGCAGCAGCCATATTCACCTGGACTCCCACTGCCGGATGTGAGCACCTTTGACCCAAGGCTGCCAAGGCTCAGACCAGCAGAAGGGACAATTAGGACCCATGGCCTGGCGTAGGGACACCCCTCACACATGCAGGCCCCGCTGGCAGGCAGGGCCGGGCAGTCCCCAGGTGTCCCCTCTGCAGAGTCTGTGTTGCCAGCCATGGCCTGGCCCTGCAAGCAGGACCGCCAGGGCGGCTGTGGGACACTGGGCAGTTCTTGCAACCTCTTGGAGCCTGAGGGCCCCCCGCTCGGCTTGGGTGGGGTGGCAGGGCAGGCATCCCAGGGCCTTTGCCGCCGCTGAGCGCCGCGCCGAGAACTTCGCTGGAGGCGGGACGCGCTCTCGCAGCGCGCCAAGGTCGGCGCTGTCGTGCCCGCGGCCGACCCGACGGCGTGGCCGCAGCCCGGCCGGCGGCGCCCACGGCTGCCTCCCGCCCCTCCCGCCTCCGGGCGGCGGGACGGGATTCCCCCGGCCGCCCGGTTCTCCGCGCGGCAGCCGGGGTCGCTAGGGCCGGAAAGTTTGCGCCGAGGAAAGTTTGGGGGGGGCCGCGGCGGCGGCGTCCAGGGTCGGTGGAGAGGCGCGGCCCGGGCTGGCAGCGCGCCCGTCCCTCCCTCCCCTCCCCTGCCCCTCCGAAATTTGGGAGCCCCGCCATTTTCTTAGCCCCGCTCCCATGTGAGGCCTGAACAAAGACTTTGGGGAGACGCCCGGGCCGCTCGGCCCGCCCCGGGCACCCCGGCCGCACGCAGGGGCCGCCGCCACGCACGCCGGCCGCTGCCACCCTCGGGAACCGCTGTGCCCGCCCCAGGGAGCGCCGCGGGACCCCGTCCCCGCTCGGCGCCCTCGGGACCACCCCTTGCCACTCTGTCACCCCCGCAAACACTACCAGCGGCCACGCCGCCCGGGGGTACACCACGGTCGCCCACAGGTTGGCGGGAGTCCCGCTGCCCACCGCACCCCATTCGAGCGCGCGCGCGCGCACACACACACACACTCACACTCACGAGCTCCAGGGGCAGCGCCACGCACGCAGCCGGCCACCCCGGAGCCCCCAACGGGAGTCCGCCCGGAGGCCAGGGTCGCACGCGCACGGTGACGGCCGCATGCGTGCCCGGGCTCCCCGAGGCACGGCTTGCACCCCTTGGCCGCCCGCGGGCTCACTCCCCCGGCCGCCGCGCGCCCCTCCGCCCGCCCGCGCGCCCGCCCGCCGGCCGGCCTCCTGGCCCGCTCCCTCCCCGGTCGGTCGCGCGGGGGCGGCGGCCGGTACCTGGGTGAGGCAGTACGGGGAGTACATAGCTGGGCGCCCGGCGGGAGCGCGGCGGCCGGCCGCGGCGAGGGGAGGCCCGGCAGGCGGCGGCCGCGCTCGGGCTCGGGCTCCGGCTCGGCTCCTCCGGCCTCCGCCGCGCTGCGCCCGCCGGCCCCGCGGCCCCGCGCTCGGCCCGGCGCCGCTCCGCGCTCGCCGCTCGCAGGCTCGGCCCCGCCGGCTCCGGGGCCGCCGCGTCCGCCGCCGCCGCCGCGCTCGCCGCTGCCTCTCGCGTCCGCCGCCGCCGCCGCCGCCGCGCGTCTACTCCATGCCGCCGCCGCTGGCCGGTCCCCCTCGCCCGCCGCCGCCGCCGCCGCCGCCGCCGCGCTGTGAAAGTGAAAGTTTAGACAAAGTTTGGAAGCGGCGCACTCCGGGGAGAGGGAGCGGGCGGGCGCGCGGCGGGAGGAGGGGCGCAGGGAGGGGCGGGCGGGGCGGGGGAGCGCGGCCGCGCGCGCACACACACACACATGCACGCACGCATGCACACACACACATGCACGCACGCATGCACACGCGCGCGGGGGCGCACCCCGACACGGCCACCCCGACACGTGCTGGCCCGCGTTCCACTGCAGACACACGCTGACACGCAGCCGAGCTCGGACCCGCCACCCATGTCACGTACAGAACGCATTGCCACACGTTCCACAACAACAAAGCACACGCAGACACCTACGCGCACATGGCAGAGACACGCCGTGGCACACGACCCACGGACACGCACTGACACACGCACACAGCAAGACAGGAATGCAAGCCACGACCCACACAGCCATGCACACGGCCCGCCATCACATGACGATAGCCGCGTACACGCATTCCAACAACGAACCGTGCTCAGACACCCTGATCCAGGCGGACACACGCCAACACAGGCCTCACACAGACATGCACTGATACACACCAAGACATACACACACCATGCATGCTGACACGTACAGATTCACTGACACAGGCATGACCACACAACCACACCCTGACACACTCCAGACCCACAACTCCTGTATGATTCAGACATCCAAGTGCACACACAACACACACACAAAGCTGCACCAAAACATCTTGGCAGTTGTGGCAATACAGAGGACACACCCAGGCGCACAGAATGACACAGATAAAAGGGAGATGCACTAACATACTGTCACACACACACGCACCAGCAGACACCTGGACATACATGCCAAACAACACAGGGAGCACACTGACCCTGATACAAAGAGATACAAAGTGTCGCTGATACAAAGTGACATTGGCAGTGACGATGACACAGCACACGGGCACACACATCACACACCTGATGTCCAGATGTCCTCGGGCACACTGACCAACGGTCCTGATACCCAGTCAAGGAGCAGTCCCCCTCTGAGAATCACCCAGCCACACATGGGGTGATAGCACACACCCTCCCCCCCCGGCCCTCGAACGCCCTCCCCCACAGTGCACGCGCACACACACATGTACTTGGCCTTGATCATGCACATACGCAGATCTAGCAGGGGCCACACAGCCAGGCCCACGGGGACAGAAGTGAGCATCAAGGCCTCAGGTCCACGTCCATACCCCCCAATGAGGCTCCAGCCCCTCATGCAGGACCCTGACCCCCCATTTCCAGAGCAGCCAGGCGTGGGGGCGGGGTTGGTACGGGGGACGCTGGCGTGTGGCAGGGGCAGCCCTTGGGTGACCCCTGGGGTGGGTGGGGAGGCGGTGCCCAAGCCCCCAGGCAGCTCCTGCC
The DNA here is from genome assembly GCF_041296235.1 of Equus asinus. Lineage (NCBI taxonomy): Eukaryota > Metazoa > Chordata > Mammalia > Perissodactyla > Equidae > Equus > Equus asinus. The sequence continues at coordinate 26,446,328 of NC_091809.1, read as the reverse complement.
AGGACAAAGCTCCCTTCTGCTGCCAGGTACAGCCAGCACCTTGTTGCCCTCCCGGGCCAAGAGACTGTGGCAATTCTCAGCTATGCATTGTCTGTTAGAGGGGTGTCGGTGCCCAGGGGTGTGTGTGTACATGCGTGTGTGTGTGCGTGTGCAGGGCTGGCTGTTCGGGGGCTGCCACAGCTGTACCCATTGGGTCCCTGCAAGCAGGCATGAAAGTGAGTGTGAGTGTGTGTGTGTGAAAACGTCCCTGAGGGGGTGTGCTCCTGGTCGCATTACATCACTGAGGCGGGGGGCTGGAGCCATGTCTTCAGCTGTCTGGGTACCTCTGGGTGGGTCTGGGGGAAATGAACGCAGGTCAGCCGACATCCAGGAGTCTCCGTGTGGCCCAGTGTTGTGTGGCAGTGATGTGGGGTATCTGCTAGTCAGAGAGGGTGAGCGTCTGCGGGGCCCTGTGCCCAGCGACGGAAACATAGTGGGGAATGAGACAAAAGACCCTGCCCTGGGAGGGCTGGCATCCTCAGGGGAGGCAGGTATAGACGGGGTCTGGCCCCCACAGGAGGTGCCCGCAGTGGGGACGCCCGGGTGAATGTGTGTTTCAGGCTGACAGCAGAGTGTGCGTGTCAGCTCTGAGGGTCTTTCTGTCGGAAAGCGTCAGTGTGTGTGACAAGCTTGTGTACGTGTGGCAGGGATGTGGGTCTCTCGTGGTGCCCTGGAGTGTGCATGTGACTGAGTGGGCGAGCGGGTGAGAGTCCCAGTGCGGCTGTCTGTGATCGAGGTCTGTGGGGCAGAAAGTGTCGACGAGTGTCACTAGGAGTGTGTTTCTCTCTGTGGGGTGGTCCCGCGTCCTGGGGCAGAGATGGAGATCTGTGTGCCCCAGAGCGTGTGCACACAGGTGCCTGTGTTTTTCAGGGAGGGGACTCCGTGTCTTTTCAGGGTTGTGGGTCTGTGCATGTCAGGCTGTGGCGGTGTGTGACTAGGTGTGTGTGGGGGAGGGTCTCTGCTCCTGAGGGTGTGTCTGGTACGTATGTCTGTCACTCCGTGTCTGGGGTCTCTGTCCCTGGGATCCGGCCGGCCGGCCTGGCCTCCCCCATGCACGGCAGCCACTGCCGACGTGAGGCCGCGGCAGAGGGAATCGATACGTCCTTAAAAATTCAAGGGCTCCTCGTAAACAGAAACTTTTAACACCGTTTAAAGTTTCAGGGCCCACTGCTGCCTCCACACCGCAGGAGGAGGCAAGGAGGAGGGGGCCAGGGAGGGGCTGAAGCAGGCCGGGAGGGGGCGGGGCTCTGTGGGCAACAGGCAGAGGGGGTCCAGGAGGGGACTGCCGGATGAGGCAGGAAAAGAGTTTGGGGATCAAGGGGCTGGGGGCCTGGATGGCTCAGGAAAGAGGTTAGGGGGTAGGGGTGGGGAGGGGAGGGGAGCAGGAAGAGATGGGGGATGGGTATAAAAGGGTCTGGGGGCCTCCTCCCAGGAGAGGCTGGAATGTCTGGGAGATGGACCTGGGGATATGTGCGCCCAGGAAGGGTTTGGGGGGCCAAGGAGAGGTTGGATGGCTAAAGGAAGGGGCAGAAGATAGGTTTGGGGGGTTATGGGGCCTGGTTGAAGGGGACTCTGGAGCAATGTGGGCCCTGGGGGGCACAAGGGGGGAGTGGTGGGAGGGGTCCCGGGAGGGAGGAGAAATGGTGGAGGGGTTGGGGTGTCTGGGACCTTTAATGTAGCTGGGGACTGGAGGAGACCTTGAGAGCCAGGCGGACCGTCCTTGCCCCTCTGCAAATGGCCACGAAGGGGCACACTGCTCAGAAGCCCCCTAACTTGGGCTCAGTCCTCCTCCCACCCCCTGGCCTGTCCTCCCAGGCCTGTCCACCAGCCAGGCTAGCCCATGGGGCTGGGGTCTGCCCACTGTGTCATCACCCCCAGGCCTGCGTCAGGCCCCAGAGCGGGGCTGTGCTTGACCAGCAGCTTATGCCCGCTTCACACACACATTCAGACCTCACTTCCATTTGCACACACACAGGACACCCATCCGTCCATTCAGACACACGTGCACACACACACACACAAACACCTGTTCTTCCCTTCACACACACACACACCATCCACACACACACACAGGACACCCATCCTTCCATTCACACACACACACGCGCGCATGACACCCATTCTTCCATCCGTACATAAGCAACAGGTGTCTTTGCATTCACACACTCCCTCACGCCACAACACCCTCCCTGGGTGCACACACACACACTCTCTTCCTCATACACTCACATACTGCATCCACCTATGTTCACAGAAACAAAACACTTCCCCCCGTGTTCACTCACATATCCACACTCAGAATTCCCTCCAAGTGCTCAGACCCCCCTCCACAACCCCCGCTCTGTGCACACACATCCACTCTGCTCCCCCCACAGCTGCCGCTGGGAGGGTTTTTACAGGAGGCAGAGGGCTGCTCGTGGGGACACCGGGCCACCCTCCCCTCCCCGCCAAAGCCCGGATCTTAGGGCACACCTGGCCTTCCAGAAATCGCAGGGGAGGAGGGCACTGCCAGGGGGCTGGGCACAGCTGGAATGCCACAGCTGGAATCCCCCACATTCCTCCCTGCCGGGGCTGCCCACCTGGCTGCGGCTGGCAGCAGGTGTGTTCTTACAACGCAGGTGTGTGGGGGGAGGGGGGAGGAGTGGGAGCCAGGCCCATGGCACCACCTGGCCAGGAGGGTGGGGGTGGCAGGGGGGCTGGTGCTGAAACATCTGGGCTCTGGCAGCCACATCCTGGGCCACCAAAGGTGGGGTGGTGCTGCCAGGAGGGGAGGGCTGCTCAGCCTCCCGGCAGGACTGGGGATCCCCACGCCCTAGAGGCCCTAATGCCTCCCCTGCCCAGCCTGGCGGGCATGGTCTGTGCCCAGGCCTGGGTCCTAGCCTTGTGCTTACTGCCCCCACTCCAGGAGCCCATTGTGGGGTCTGAACCTGAGGGGTTCCAGGCCTGCTCCCCAGACATACCTGTCCAGGCCCCCAGGACCACATCACACACACACACAATCACAAAGACATACACAGGCATACTCACACACAGAGATGCAGACCCTCCTCCTCTGGGGAGTCATGTAAAACAGCATAATCACGCACAGACACAGGACCACCGGGAGATGCTGTCATGCACACCCTTCTGGAATAATGCACACACAGCCCCACAGAATCCCTCACAGACCTTCCCAGAGCCCCTCACAGAGTGCCCCCACACCCCGGTCACACACAAAGACCCTCACCGTTACATACACCCCCATAAGGACTCAGATATACACTGGGTTGAAAGACACACCCAGACATACCCAGGCACAGTGATGGACTCCCAGAATCGCACACTGAGCCTGGTTACAGAGATACACGCGAGGCCACACGAAGTCACATAGGTACACAAAATCTCATACAGGCAGAGCCATTTGGTCACACACACAGATGCTCTCAAAATCATCCATAGGTGTAACACACACAAAGTCACACAAACATATACAGATCACACACACTCGAGGACACACAGACACACAAGATCACCTGTGGTCATGAACGGTCACACACATGGACAGTTGGTCACACAACACCCAAAGACACAGGCAAACAGCCTCAAATCACAAATGGGGGCATGCAGGCCAGCCCATAGCTGCACACAAGTTCCCACGGGAGCATGCTCACACGCGCCCAGCGGCGCAAGCTGGCCAGGGCCGAGGACAGGCAGCGGCGCGGCCCCCCATGGCCGGCACTTGCTCGTCTGGAGCAAAGGGAAAGAGTGGGGAAACGTTTCATTTGCAGCCAGTGGAGACCCACCCCATCCGCCCTGGAAAGCGAGCCTGGCTCCTGAATGGAGCCTCTGTGTACTGCCATCGCCCGGCCGTCCCAGGGAGCAGGCCGGCCAGGCCTCAGGGGCCACCCAGCCACACGCCAGGGATCAGACTGGAGGAGCCCTCCCACCCCTGTCCGCTGCAGCTGGAGGCCGCACCCCGAATCCAGCTGACACAGGGATGAGGGGGATGACAGGGCCGCAGGGCTGTGCCCCAGCTGGTGTGGGATCTCCAGGTGTCCTTGTCTCAGGCCCACGTGCGTCCCCAGGCTGGGCAGCTGCCAGTCCCACGCCACGAAGGCTCTTGCTCTGGCATGAAAGTATGACAGCATGGCTGTATGTGACAGCGTGGCTGAGGATGTGACCGTGTAGCTATATGTGACAACGTAGCTGGGCTCCCTGTGCAGCCTGGGGTGGGGGTGGGGCAGTCACAGCCCCTTGGCTCATGTCATCACACACACTCAGTCACACACATGGTGTCACTGTCACACCTTCAATCACACAGCCACACACACAGCCACACTGTCTCATCCTCAGTCACACTGTCACACACAACCACACTGTCACACATGCTGTCACACACAGCCAGGCTGTCACACCTTCCACCACGTGCAGAGCCACACTGTCACACCTTCAACCGGCAACACTGTTTGTCACACCCTCAGCCGCACTGTCACAAACAGAAATACACCCTCACACCATCACACCCTCAACGAGTCTGGTCACCCTCGCCTTCAGCCACTCTGTCCGTCAGGTCCTCACAGTTACCCTGACACGGTGACCCTCACACGACGTCAGCGTCACACTGACCAGCAGAGGCACACTGACATAGTCTGTCCTGGTGCCCTGCAGCTGTGCTAGCCACGTGGCCACTCAGAGTCACTGCCCCAGTTGGTCACAGGGAGGGGGAGGAGATCTGATCGCTGCCTCCCCAGGGTGTGGCCCACAGCTGGCCCTCCATCCGTGTTTGACCCAAACTAGTCATTCCAATAACAGAACAATGCACTTTCACTGTCACAGTGTCACAGAGCAGGCAGCCAGCAGGTGCCGGCCACTGTAGAACTGTTCAAAGACAGCCTGATGACACATGCTCAGGGCCTCACTGCTGCAGGTGACAGGCACACATCTCACACTGCCACACGACGCCCACAGCCCAGTGCCCAGACAGGGACATGGTTGCAAGGACATCCTGTCCCACGACAGTCGCCGGCCCCAGTGCCTGTCACAACATTGAGACAGCCCCTGAGCCCTCCCAACAAGCAGCCAGGCAAGCTGACATGGTCCCCACAATAGTCACCAGGACACCTCCCAGTCCCCAGGTTGTGGAGACAAACAGGTCCACGCTGGCTCCCCGCTCCCTGCTGCAGTTGGTGGGGGGGGGGGCCTGATGGTGGCGCAGCTGTCAGCTCTGGGTGCCAGTCCCCCTCATGCATATTCATCAGCTGGGGCTCTCCTGAACCTGTGGGGAGCACAGGTCCCTGGCAGCTGGGCACCCCCTTCTGTGCCAGAAGCCCCCCAGGTTAGGGGGGGCTCTGCCAGGCTCTGGCAGGCCTCGGGACCCACACCCCATTCCACATATAAGCACACAGGAGTTCGTGAACAAGAACCCCCAGACACACAAGCAATAGTCACACAAACTCACAACCACACTCAACAACATGGTCATCCACCATCGTACACACACGCACCAGGCCCACAAACACGCAAACACACAGATACACCTTTATACCCAACCGACACGGACACTCTCCATCACACACCGGCATGAAAATACACACACATACTTCCAAACACATGGGCATCCAATCGCTTCCAAACTACCAGCAACTACTTCTCACAAAACGTCCAGACAAGTGTACAAACATGGACCCACACATCCGCACATTTATTTCCGCTGACCCTCAGTGCAAACTCAGACACACAACCACCCCCAAGGAGCACCTTCGCCACCACCCTTCCCTCTCTCTCTTTCACACGCACGCACACACACGCAGGCACACACACATACACACTACGATCTCACTGTGCCGGCCCCTGACGTTTTACAGAAGGGGAAACTGAGGCACTGAACAGCCCAAGGCCCCTGGAGGAGCGCGGCCCCGCCCGACTCCCGCAGAGGCGCGGCCGGGCGCCCCCTGCTGGCCCGGGCCCCGCAGGCGCGCGGGGCGGCGGCGCGCGGGGCGGGCACGCGCCTGACGTAACCATGGCATCCTCTTGGCACGCGCGGGGAGGGCGGGGCGGGCGCGTTGCCATGGCGCCGGCGGGCCGCGTGAATGGGGCATTGTTCGCTGCCGCGCCGGGCCGGGCCGGGCCGGGCCGGGCTGTCCGGGACCCGCCCGGATCCACCCGGGCCGGCAGAGACGGGGAGAGCCGGAGAGACAGGGAGAGGCAAGAGACAGGGAGAGACGGAGAGATGGGAGAGACCGAGAGATGGGGAGAAATGCACAGAGGAGGAAGGACGGGCAGAGGGAGAGGGCCAAGGAGAGGCAGAGCCGAGAGTGAGATGCGAGATGAAGAGCTGGAGTGGGACACGGGGGCGGGACCAGCCAACCAATAGGCACGGAGCCCGCTGTGCCCGGCGCTGTGCCTGGAAAGCCGGCGAGGCAGTGGACCAGGACCCCCAGACAGAGTCAGAGACGCCGAGACATGGGAGGAGACCCAGCCACAGAGAGACCTGGCGGGAGGGAGGGTCAGAGACGCCCAGGAAGGGAGTGCTCCCAGGGTCTCTGGTCCCACCCACCCTGTCCCCTTCCACTCCCCTTTGGATAACACACCTCCTCGGCTTGACACACACCTCTGTCCTACACACCCACACACCCGCTGACAAGACACCATTGACACAGGGACCCAGTCTTTGGGGTCACTGCCCCAGACACTCCGAGACACCCTCACAGACACGGTGACACCTACAGATACACCCACAGACAGTCAGTGACACTCAGTCATGGTCACACTCAGACACACCCATATGACAGAGACACTCACAGTTACAGATACAGCCCCATAGATGCACCATCACAGGAGGACCCTGCCAGGCACGTGGTCCCAGTCACACATGGCCACACACCATCACACAGGCTCGCACTCCATGGGAACATTGTCATATGTGGCCACCCCAGACACATGGTGCATGCTCACACCTGCACACATTTCCCTACACTCACTGACACCTTCATGGACATGCACGCGCTTTCCACCCCACGTCTGACCCTAGGATGCGGCACCCTGGCCCCTGGCCCAGACTGGGGATCTGTGCAGATGCCAGGTCCAGTTCTCCATGTTTGACATGAATCACCAGCCCAGGTTGGGAGAGGAGTGGAGGGAGGTGAAGCTGGGTCCCCCTCCAGCTCAAAGGGCTGCGTCAAACCAGGCCAGGATGGTCCCCTAAATCTTCCATGGCTGGGTCAGCTTGGCCCAAATCTGGACTAAGGGTGTCCCCTGGTGGCCATATGTGGTCTCTGCACCCATCAGGTGAGGGCTGGCTGGCTGCCTAGTGGCCAAGCCTGACTAGAAGGGCAGAGAGGACAGGCCCAGGCCCAGACGCAGAGCCCGGAGACCAGAAGCCAAGGCTGGGAAGCAAGAACCCAGACCCAGAATTCAGAGCCTGGGCTCCATATCCCAGGATCCAGAACCAAATCCCGGAATCAGAATCGAGACTCCCAGATACCAAGATCTAGAAGCTAGATCCAAGAACTCAGGACCTGGAATCTAAAATCCAGGCCCAAGTGCCCAGAGTCCAAAGATTCTGTCCCCTAGAATCTAGAAGCAAGGGCCCAGAATCCAGATCCAAGAACCCTGAGCCCAGAGCCGTCCTCAGAGCCAGCCCCCTGCCTTCCTCGAGTCCCCCATGTCAGATCCCAGGCATCAGTGGTCACTGAGGCCAAGGAGTGGCCCTGCAGTGACCACACACAGCCTCTCCCAGCTGCTGCCCCTGTGCGTTTACACACACACACGCCCGAACATACAGCCTGTGACCATGAGTGTAGAACACCACACACCCTCAGAGACACATGTGCAATCACACACACACACACACACACACACACGCCATCACCCAGAGACACCCGGCACTGCCATAAGCTCCTCTCCCAGCACGTGGGCACATGCTCATCTTTGTACCCACAGGATCTCAGAGGGCCCCCCCCGCCTTCCCACCAAGCTCGGACACACAGCCACCACACCCAGAGACACACAAAAACCCCGGACTCCCAGCCCTGCACCCAGACACGCTCGCAGAATTGTGGAGGCTGGCACACGCACACACACACACACACACTCACACACGCGAACTCCCCCAAGCCTGGAGAAGCCCATGCCTTGGCAGCCACGCAGCCCCTGGGAACGGGACCCCCGGGACGGGGCTCGCCGAGCACCCCCGTGCCCACCCCAGCCCTCCCCCGCCTGGCCGGCTGGCAAGCTTTAATACAGATGCCAAACTCATAATTGTAACTGAGGGTGACAGGGTCACCTTGAGCCCCAGATGCTCGCGCGGTGACAGATGGCGTTGGCAAACCTGATTAGCGGCCCCCGTGCCAGCGCCTGTGGCACCTGCATCCCCGCCCCTCCCCCGCTCCCCCAGCACTCGTTACACCCATTGCTGGGCCTGGGGGCAGGGGGGGCTGGCTGGCACTGCCTGGGAGGGGGCAGGGACTCCGGGGGCCCCCCTGGCACCAAGGTTCCCAGCTGGCTCCCAGGCTAGCAGGAGGTGGGCACAGCTGAAGGGGGGAGCAGGCACTGCAAGCCTGCCAGAGAGAGGGTGCCCGCAGTGCCAGGGCTGAGCTGCCCATTCGGACGCTGCCTGGGGTTTGGCACAGAACCCTGGAGAGGGGAGGGATAGCGCGCCCCCCATGGGCCCCTCCTGACCCCCCCTCCCCCCCACCGCCAGGGCCCTTGGAGCAGAGCCTTGGGAGCCGCCTGCCCGGCCTGTTCCCACCCCGCTGTGCAGGCCTGTTGGGGTCAGAGGTCATGGGCTCCCACGCCCGCTGGCCCATCTGTTTCCTCGGGTCCCTCCTCCTGCTCCCCTCACCTGGGGCCTTCCTTCCTGAGGCAGGAAGAGGGCTGAGGGGGGCGACCGGCCCCCGCCCCACGCTCCGGGGGGCATTTGGAGGCAACCCCAACAGCGCCACATGTCCCTGCATCTGTGCCAGACGGGCCCATCTGCTGGGGCCCTGGTTCCAGCTGCCCGAAGCCAGGCCGCCCTGGTCCACTGCAGCCCCTTGGCCAGCTGAGGAGGGGGGCGCCCGCTGCCAGGCTCCAGCCCAGGACCATGACTCCCAGAGAGCCCCAGATGGAGGGACAGACACACACACACACAACTGGGCCCAGCCAACCTTTATGGTTCCTGTGGAATGCCACCTGGCGGGGAGGAGGGGAGGCAGGGGCACGCAGGTTCCCCCCGAAGTGACATCTGCCTGCCTTGGTTTCCTGGGGTTCCTAGGACGGGGTTGTCACTGCGTCTCTGGTCTGGGGGAGCCATCTGTCCCCTGCAGCTGGGAGTGGCCCCGTCTGGAGGCTGAAGGCAGGCGCCCCACGGCCGTGGTCTCAAAAGCCACGTTGGCCACAGACGGTGCGACCCTGATCAAGCGACTCTGCATCCTGGGGCCTCAGTTTCCTTCCCTGTAAAATGGGGTGGCCCTAACCCTTGACTCATTGGGCTGCTGTGAAGACAGAGTTAGCACACGCTGAGCGCTTGTAGCAGGGCCTGGCAAACAGTGAGTGCTCAATAAGTGCACTCGGCGATTACGAATGGCCCATCCCGTGGGTGGGGGTTGCCTGGCATCCCCAGGAGCAGGCGAGGGCTCTGGGGACCTGTCTGGTCTCTTGACCCGGTGTGCACCATCCGGGTCGGCGTCTTCCTCGGTGGCTTTCCTCGTCTCTCCAGGGCACGTGCATCTGTGTGTCTGTCTGAGATGCTCAGCTCACACCCTCGGGCTGCACTGACAGCCCTCGACCAGCACGGTGGACGTCATCACCCGCCGCTGGGAGGCCGGGCGGCCTGCCCGACACCACAGGGCCACGGGCACTCTGCGCCTGTGCGCGGGCACACAGCTGTTGCAGAGGACGCGAGGGGTGGGCCCGGAGCCGGGGACGTAGACTGACGAGCAGTGACCAAAGCAGAGGTGATTTCGGAGACGGACAGCCATGCAGCCCGGCCGGGAGAGCACCTGAGCAGAGGCAGGGAGGGGCAAAGGCAGTGGAGTCTGGGGCCAGCATGGCCAGAATGCCCAGCCACTTCCACCCTTCCCCGGCCCCGAGAGGCATGGATACCCAGGTTCAAATCTTGACTCTGCCGCCTGCTAGCTATGTGACTTGGAGCAAATTACTCAGCCTCTCTGGGCCTCAGTTTCCTCACCTGTAAAATCATCGAAGTTCGACCAGAAAAAAAAGAAACCATTCTAGGCCTTTCAACAGAGGAGTAATACCGGGAAGAGCTGCTGTTCCCAAGCAAGGGACCATGATGAGGTGGCTTGGGGACTGCTACAAGCAGGAAGCTGCTGCCACCTCTAAGGAGGAGGGACAGGAGGGAGGGGTGGTATTACAGGAGCCCGGGGGGGGTGGATCAAACAGAAAGCCCTTAGCCCCTTGTCTGGCACACAGTTGGTGCTCAGTAAATGTTAGTTCCTCCCCGACCCCCTCCAGCTAAGTGGGTCTATCAACTCGTCCCCAGGTCCCCAGGTCATGGCCCTTCTCTGTTTAAACCCTGCGCCCCCAGGCCCCTCCACCCCTCCTGCCGCCCCAGCCAGCCCAGCCTCCCGCCGTCCCTCCCAGGCACTCACTCGCGCCCACCTCTGGCCCACCGGCCCAGCGCCCTCAGCCCAGACCCCCCTCCATCCACCCTTCCCCGGGCTCATGCCCGCCATCCCGCCTTCCTCAGAGGCGCCCCTCCCTGGGAGAGTTGGCCCTGGGGGTCTCCCCCACACCCCCGCCCCTCCTCATGGGCTCACAGCAGTGTCCAGGTAGGTCTCTGTGGTGGCTGTTCTTCCACTGCACACACACCCCCCCCCCGCCCCGAGGACAGGGCCCTCTTCCCGTTTGTTGTCAGCCGCCGCCCCATGGGGTCGTTGTCACACGAGCTGACGCCCGTGGAGCCCTAAGACCACGCCGCCCCGACACTCACTTAGATGGACTCACTGTTCCCACAGCGCCCGAGCCTGGGGCCACTGTCATCCCCATTTACAGACGAGGAGACTGAGGCCCAGAGAGGCCGAGGCCTCGGGCCACACGGCAGCTGAGGGGCTGCTTGCCCTCAGAGCATCTTTGTGAGCTCCCCACCAGGGCAGCTGCAGCTCTGGGGAGGGTCCGAAGCTGGATCCCAGGCTAGGGGTCCCCTCTGCTGGGCACAGGGTGTGTGGCTGTATGGGGCAACTGAGGCTGGATTCTGGGCAAGGCGGCTGGTCCAGGACTGTGCAATCACTGCTGTGTGGCCAGAAGTCGCCTGAGTTCAGCAAGGGCTTGTTGAATGAATAACAAGCCCGGGGCCTTGGGAACGGGCCCCTTGCCAGGCATGGTCCCAAACGTTTTGCCTGAATTCTCAACTATTATTGACTCCGTGTTGCGAAGGTGGGAATTGAGGCTCAGAGAAGAGAAGCCACCTGCCCTGGGTCACAGAGAAATGAGCAGTTAAGGCAGAATTTGAACCCCAGTACACCTGGCTCCAAAGCCTGGGCTGGAAACAAGCTGTGGCATGAATTCCCAAAACCTGCATGGAGCCCTGACTGAATGCAGCTTCGAGAGGGCTTCCCCATGGCGGTCTCATTCAGACTGCCCCAGAGCCCTGAGGAGCCAGGCACTACTGTCTCTCATTCATTCATTCATTCAACAAACACTAACTGAACACTAACTGAATACTAACTGCTGTGTGCCTGGCTCTGCTCCGGGGCCTGGGGACGGGGATACAGAAGGGAACAAGGCATGGAAATCCCTGCCCTCCTGGAGCAGACGTTCCAGTGAGGGAGACAGACGATAAATGCAATCGCAAAATCAGTTCGCTATGTTAGGTGATGACGTGTACTACAGCGAGAAATAAAGTAGAGAAAGGGGAACGGGGTGGGAGGTGCTGCTTTTTTTAAACAACATCGAAGTAGAAACCTGATGGAGGTGAGAGAAGGAGCCATAGAATGTCTGGGGAGGGGGGAGTACTACAGGCAGAGGGCACAGCCAGTGCAAAGGCCCTCAGGTGGATATCACGTTGGTGCATCTGGGGAAGAGTGAGGCGGCTGGTGTGGCAGGAGTGGAAGTAGGCAAGGAGAGTGGAAGGAGTCGAAGGCAGGGAGGTGAGCGGCAGATCCTCTGGAATCTGTGGGCCGTGGAAGGAACTTAGATTTTTGCTCTGAGTGAGGTGGGACCCATGGAGGGTTCTGAGCAGAGTAGGGACAGGGTCTGACTCAGGTGCTCACAGGCGCCCTCTGGCCTCTGAATGTTGAAATAGACTCGGGGGGGGCGGGGGGGGGGACAGGGTGGCAGTAGCAGAAGCTGGGGGACCAGGATGGAGGCGACTGCACGGTCCCCGGGGTAGAGGTTTGTGCCCCATCTCATAAGAGAGGAAACTGCGGATCAGAGACACGCGGGTGAGGGTGCAGGGCTGACCTGGATCCGTCTGGCACCACAGCCCGCGCTCTCCACCCCCTCGCTCACCTGCGTGAAGGGCACAGCCCTGCACATCTCCCGGGCCACTTCCTGCGGGTCCAGCGGCAGAGACAGGGCGGTGGCCACCTGCTGCCCAGGCTGCCGCGCGCGGGGCCCCAGGCGCCCGGCTTTCTGCAGGCCCAGGAAGGCCTTCCAGCTGCCAAGGGCGGATGACGGCCCCGGGGAGGCCGCGGCCCCGAGGCCCTGAGCCCATGTGTGATTGGAGGTGGCGGGGGGCTGGGGTGGGGGCCTCCCCGAGCCCGTGAGCAGCTGGGCCCCGCCGAGCAGGCTCAGGAGAGCGGTCAGCTGGCCGAGGAGCATCTGTCTGTCCGTCTCTCCTTGGGTCTGGGACTGGGCTCAGGATCCTGGGCAGTCGACCCTGCTGTCTGGCCAGTGGAGTCTGGCCCCCAGACGTGCTTTTATGGCTGGTCCCACCTGGGCGGCCTGGGAGGCATGTCTGCAAACCCACAGCAGGGAGGAGAGTAAACCCAGACCTGCTGCTGCGTTCCCAGCCCGCCCCAGCCAGTGGGGCCTCGGGGCTGCGCCTGTGGCCGGCTGTGGGGGCTGTGGGACCAGGGAAGGTCGGTCTAGAGACGGGCTGGGGCACAGCGCCCGAGGCCCTAAGGGCCCATTCAGCCGTTGAGCAAAATCAGACTTTGCGGTTTAGGCCTCTCTGGTTTCAATCTCAGCATCACAGCTTCCTGGCTGTGGGACCTCAGTCAAGTGTCTTAACCACTCTGGGCCTCCTCTTCCTCTTCTGTAATACGGGGATAATGCCAGTCCCAACCTGGTAGGGTTGTTCCGAGGACTGGAGGAGAGAATTGACGTAAGGAGCTCAAAATAGAGGCTGGTCCACAGTAGCAGAATGAGTAAGCTATGAGTAACGTTCGAGCTGTTGTTTTTTCTTTAGCACCTATTAGACGCTGCCCAGGATTCTGAGCCCTGGGGACACCAGGGAACAAAACGGAAGCAGATTTACACTGTTTACAGAAAACAGACAGGACAAGATAAATAAGATGACTTCAGGGTCTTTAAGTGTCAAGAAGATATTAAAATGGGATGTGACTCAGAGAGGTCAGGGCGGGCGCTTCTGCCCCCGGGGTGGTCAGGGAAGGCCTCCCCGAGGAGGTGACGTTTTTGCAGAGCCGGGAGGTGGCGGGGCGGTGGGAAGAGCCTGGTGGGGGGTGGGGGCGGAGTGCGGGAAGCACAGAGAGGGCGGTCCCGGTGTCCCCGCTTGGCCGGGCCCCCCGCAGCCCATCTCGCACGCAGGTGCCGAACGGCGGGCGCGGCCGTGAGAAGCGCCCCGGCGGGTCCTTCCCGCGCCCACGGCGGCCGCGGCGATGGGGCGCGCTCGCCCTCTGGCGGCCACTCTCGGGGCTGCAAGCGGCCGTGCCGGGGGCACCTGTCGCCCTCACGACCTCCCCCCACCCCGCCCGAGGGGCGCGGGCGGCTCCCGCATCCAAGCCCCTGAGCGCCCCCTCACCCTCCCTCCCGCTGTCGTCTGCACCCAGCTGATGGCAGCTCCGTCCCGCCAGGTGCTGAGGCCCCAAACTTCGCAGCATCCTTGACCCCGCCCTTTCTCTGACCCCACCCCCTGATATGACAGCAAGTCCCCTCAGCTTCTGAATCTCCCTAGAATGCGCCCACTCCTCACTCGCTCCTTGTCCCCCACCTGGGGACACGGCCCCCATTATCTCCCACCTGGCCCAGTACAGGCCCTCCACCCGGGTCCCCCAGCTCCCGCCTCCTCCCCCCAAAGTCTGTTCCCCGCACAGCCAGCGGGCGCCTGTGACCCCCCTGGGTCCGGCCGTCCCTCCTACGCTCAGAGCCCCCCAGGGCTGCGCCTCCCCGGGGGACAGCCCGAGTCCTCACTGCAGCCCGCGGGGCCTCGCCCTGCCCACTCCCGTCGCCTCCCCACCCTCGTCTCCCCCGTCTCTCTCCCTCCAGACTCACCAGGCTTAATGCCATCCTGCTACTCAGCTGCACAGGGCTGGGACGCGCCCTCAGTTTCCACATGGAAAGTTATCCAAGAAAAATGAGGCTTGAAAAAATTCAGAACGGGGTGTCTATTATGAGCTGACCTTTTGCGGGGTAAGCATTCACAGCTACAGGTTACTTTGTGTGCGAGCAGCAGGATTTTCTTGTTGGGGAGGATGGAAATAGGAGACGAAATGGCGGGGGGGGGGGGCTTCACTTTAGAGTTTAAAGATTGCTTTGATCAAGAAAAAAGAAAAGAAAAACAATGAAAATATTGTATATCCTTGTTCTTACCTTTGCTTTTTAAGTGAATGATTTCAGGTGTTCAAGTAAGTATAGATATAAATATGACAAACACCTCTGTACTCATTACCCCAATGAAGAAATCAAAGATTACAGATGCGTCAGAAACTGGCTCTGTACTTGTCCCTAATCCCTGAATTGGCCAGTTACAATCTCCATGCCTGGGCCGGCCCGGTGGTGCAGCGGTTAAGCACGCACGTTCTGCTTCTCGGTGGCCCGGGGTGCGCCGGTTCGGATCCCGGGTGCGGACATGGCACCACTTGGCAAGCCATGCTGTGGTGGGCGTCCCACGTAGAAAGTAGAGGAAGATGGGCATGGACGTTAGCTCAGGGCCAGCCTTCCTCAGCAAAAAGAGGAGGATTAGCAACAGTTAGCCACTCTTCCTCGGAAAAAAAAACAAAACAAACAAACAAAAAACCATGCCTCTATATGTAGCAAAACTACATATGTATCCATTCAGAAAAGATACATAAAATTGTTTCATTGTAAACTTAGTGATACACGGTATCATAATGTATACATCCTTTTAACTTTCATCTGTCCTTCATGTCCCTTCGTTTTCACTCCTGAAGAGTATTTCACTGCACATGTATACCCCAAATTTATTTCTCCATCATCCAATTTTGAACTATCACAGTACTGCAAAGAACGTTCTGCAACATGACTCTTTTGCCCTTGGCTTTTTGTGCTTCCTCTCTCTGGGAGTTTGCTCTGTATCAGTGGTTCTCATTCCTGGCTGCACCTTAGAGTCACTTCTAATTGGGTAATGGATGCCCAGACCCTGCTCCAGGTCAATTACACTGAAATCTCTGGGGATGAGACCCAAGCATTGGTGTTTTTTTGCTGAGGAAGACTGGCCCTGAGCTAACATCCGTGCCCGTCTTCCTCTACTTTATACATGGGACGCCTACCACAGCATGGCTTGCCAAGCTGTGCCATGTCCACGCCCGGCATCCGAACCAGTGAACCCCGGGCCACCAAAGCAGAACATGCGCACTTAACCGCTGCGCCACCAGGCCAGCCCCCAGTAAGTGTTTAAAGCAGATGTACAATGCGTGCTCAACAGGCCGCATCAGGCCCTTTTGGAAAAACAAGGTGAGATTGAATTGGTTTTAAGCCAAATGGCTTCCTCATATCCTCCAACATATCCTATTGCTTGTCATTTATTTATCACTGCTGATACAAAAAAAAAATCCCTATGATGGAATATCATTCAACTGTAAAAAGGAACGAAGTGCTGTATTAATTGTGAGGGCCTCCATAACAAAGTCATACAGACGGTGGTTTATATGACAGAAATTTGCACAGCCCTGGCCAGCGGCTGAAGCTCAGCCGGGTGGGTCTGACAGGAGAGGACCTACTCTCACTTCGAGGCTGATGTTTCTTAGGGAGGTTCCCAGACGCCCTGGTCTGGTAGGAAACTGCGGCTCAGAAGTCTCGCACCTGACTGTGCATCAGCCTGATTCTCAGCACTTTCTTCCTCTTTCCTCCGTTATAATTCTGGGTGTGTCTCACCTACAAGACTGGGTGCTGTTCCAGTTCAGGGACCATCTCTACTTCACTTCCTATCTCTTCAAAGGTCCAAGGAGCAAACCAGGTGGCCAGTGAGTTAAACATCATGACAATGACAAGAAAGAGCCCACCATGTAAAGATCCTGGGGAGAAAGTTCTAGACATGGTAACAGCAAAGGCCCTGAGGCCAGGGCATATCAGGGACCACATGGCCCCTTCTGCCTCCTAAGGGTTCTTCCTGCTTCTCCATGCTGACCCATTCAATGTCTTTCCCATTCAGCAGCCAGAGGAGCATCATCAATCACATCCACCACTCCTCTGCTCAAAGACTTCCCATGGCTCCCCATTGCCTTGGAAGAAACCTGGAACTCCCCATTGTGGCCTCTAAAGCCTGCATGGCTGGCCCCTGTCTAACGCTCTTCACTTCACCTCCTCCCTCAATCCTCTTTGTTCACTGGACCTCAGCCACACACGGGGACGTGGACAGAGAGCCCATGGCAGCAGCATTTCTGCAACCGAGAAAAACTGGACACAAATGTGTATCGAAACAGCCTGACGGAATAGTGATGGTTTACCCACAGCATGGGCAATATTGAGCACAGACTTTTCCCGAACTTTCTTTTACCACAAAGTGCAGTAAGAAATACGTTTCACACTGTGAACCAGGGGGGGATGGTTGTAGTTTCCAAAGAGGCCTCAACCGTGTGTCCCGTCCTCCAGGCTCTACGTACAATCCTTTGTCTGTGACCTTGACGGTGTGACCGTGACAGTCCTTTGATGGAGTGACAACGTCTCTGACCCCGCCCCTTGAACCCAGACAACCTTTGTGACTGGCGAGGCCAACAGAATGCAGCAGAAATGACATCACATGACTGCCGAGACTCAGTCACAGAAATGCCGTGCACGTCAGCCTTGGTCCCTTGAGACCCAGCTGCCACTTTGTGAGGAAGCTCAAACTGCCCCATTCGGAGACCGCTGTGTCAATATTCCAGCCACCAACCCGGCTGGGGCTCCGGCCAGCATCAGTCACGAGACGTGAATGAATGAAGACGCCTTCCGATGATTCTGGAGGCCAGGCAGCAAGTGACTCAACTAAACTCCTCCCAGCCGGGGCTGCAGATGGCATGGAGCAGAGACAAGCCATCCCCAGTGCGTCAGGCCACATTCTCCTCCACGCGATCCACGAGCACAACAGAATGGTTTGGGGGAAGGTCTGTCAGCATCGCTTGCCACGGGAACACTGTACAGACATTCATGTATATGAGGGGAATAAAAGTTTTACCAAACACTGCTTACCCTCACTAGGTGTGATACAATCTGGCATTTTTATTCTATTTTTTTCCATTAAAAATAACTGCTGTCCACCCGTGTTCGGAGGAGCATTATTCACAATCGCCAGAAGATGGATGCAGCCCAAGTGTCCATCAGGGGATGAACGGATAAACAAAAGGTGCCAAATACATACGATGGAATGCTACTCAGCCTTAAAAAGGGAGGGAATTATGACACACGCCACAACGTGGATGAACCTTGAGGACATTATTCTACATGGAATAAGCCAGCCACCAAAGGGCAAATATCACATGACCCACTTGTATGAGGGCCCAAAAGAGTCAGATTCATAGGGATGGGAAGTGGAAAGGGTTGTAGCCAGGGCTGGGGGAGGAGGAATGGAGCATTAGTGTCTAATGGGGACAGAGTTTCAGTTTTGCGAGGCGACACAGTTCTGGAGATGGACGGCTGCACAATGACGTGAATGTGCTTAATGCCACCAAACTGGACGCTTAAAAGTAGTTACCAGGCTAAGGTTTTGTCACAATTTTTAAAAATCATTTTTTAAACTAAAAAACAGCTTTCTATAAATCATTCTTCCCTTAATTTTAAAGCTGGAAATAAATAAGTCAGCGCTGGTCGTAAGCCACCTCATTGATTTCCTGAGTCAATAATGGCCCCCGTGACCTGCAACGTAAAAAACACAGCTATGTAGCATGTACAATAAATCTACTGGGATCCACATGGAAACATCTGCAAAGCAGGAGGTTGAGGGAGAAGAGTAAGTTGCAAACTGACACATTCAGGATACCATTTATGTAAACTATTTAAAAAATTCTATATTGTTTCCACGGACTCCAGATAAGTAGCAATGCATGAAGACTGCTCCTGAAGAGTAAGTTAATTTCAAAATAATTGTTATTCCTGAGGAGGGTGGGGAGAAAAAGGAGTGGCATTTGAAACTGGGAAGGCTTTACTCTCATCAGAAGCTTTAATAGAAGGGGTCAAATTTTATTAAACAGAATGAAAAAAAAAAAGATCTGGAGTCGGCCTAGTGGTTAAGTTCGTGCACTCTGCTTTGGTGGCCCGGGGTTCAGATCCCAGGCACGGTCCTACACATAGCTCATCAAGCCATGCCGTGGTGGCGTCCCACATACAAAGTAGAGGAAGACTGGAACAGATGTTAGCTCAGGGCCAATCTTCCTCACCAAAAAAAAAAAAAAAATCTGAAGCACTCGAGCCGAAGTCTTAAGATTTGTTGAACCTGGGAGATGACATAGTGACTATACTGTTCTGTTCTTATGAAATAATTCATTAATACTGTAAAGAACATATGGGGGCTGGCCCAGTGGCATAGTGGTTAAGCTCAAGATGCTCTGCTTTAGTGGCCAGGGTTTGCAGATTTGGATCCCAGGCGTGGACCTACGCTACTCATCAGCCACGCTGTGGTGGCATCCCATGAACAAAATAGAGGAGGATTGGCACAGATGTTAGCTCAGGGCAAATCTTTCTCATCAAAAAAAAAAAAGGACTGTATAAAGCCACTCTAGGATACATAAGAAACTAACACAAGCAGGGAGAGGGGCTCAGACAGGGAAGGGGAGCATGGGAGACAGGTGGGAGTAAGACTGCTCACCGTAATCCTTTTCATTGTTTGTATTTTGTGTACGTGTGAGGAAGACTGGCCCTGAGCTAACATCTGTGCCAGCCTTCCTCTATTTTATGTGGGATGCCGCCATGGTGTGGCTTGACAAGGGTGCTAGGTCCGCACCCAGGATCCACCTGTGCACCCCGGGCCACTGAAGCGGAATGTGTGAACTTGATCACTCTGCCATCAGGCCGGCCCCTATTGTTTGCATTTTCATGTTTTAAATTGTGAAATGTCAAAACTACAGAAAAGTGTGCAACACACATACACAGTTATATATCGCTTAAATAATAATTACAACCTCAGCAGCACTGTAGCCTATGTCAAGAAACAATATTGCCAGCCCAGTGGCGTAGCGGTTAAGTTCACGGGCTCCGCTTCAGCAGCCAAGGGTTTTCGGGTTCAGATCCCAGGAGCAGACCTACGCACCGCTTGTCCAGCCATGCTGTGGTGGCGTCCCATGTACAAAATGGAGAAATGGAGGAAGTGGGGCACAGACGTTAGCTCAGCAACAATCTTCCTCAGCAATAAATAAGAAATAAATAAAAATAAAGTAAAATAAAAAAAAGAAATAACATTGAATACTGTCCACTTGGAGAAAAGGAAACAGACAGGAATGCCCCACCCAATGACCTGTTACAAGGGAACCTCCCTCCCCGCCATGTGGCCCCTCAGCCCCACTAGAGGCGTCCCATGCTGACTTCCAGAATGATCACTGTCTTGTTTTTTTGTTTCATCATTTACCCCATAAGGTGTACATCCATGAGACCAGGGCTTTTCCACGTGGCATAAAAGGACCACTGTGTAAACTTCACACAACAGAAACACTCTTTATGAAACGAGTCACTCGGCCCTGCTTCCTTTGTTGCCTGTGACGTCTGTGAGAGCCACCCACGTTGCCGTCATTTCTGCTCTCACGCTCCTGTGCAGCATCCTGTTGGCCAAAACATCAAAATTTAGGCCTCCATTCTCCTGCGGAAGGGCCCGGGTGGGGCTGTTGCCCGCTTGGGACTGACCTATAGAATATACACGGTGCTGCTGGACATGAACATGCTCGCCCAGGCTTCCAGGCTCACTGCGCAAACTGCAACTCTATGTGTGTGCGACAAAATATGCATAACAAAGTTTCCCACTTTAACTATTTTTAAGTGTCCAGTTCGGTGGCATTAAGCACATTCACAATGTTGTGCAACCATCACCACCGTCCACCTCCAGAACTTTGTCATCACCCCAGAAACTCTGTCCCCATTAGGCCACAACTCCCATTCCACGTGTCCTGAGCCCCTGCCAGCCACCATTCTGCTTTCTGTTGCTAAGAGTTTGACTCCTCCAGGGGTTTCATATAAGTGGAATCAAACAATGTATGTCCTTTTGTGACTGGCTGATTTTATTCAGCATAATGTCTTCCAGATTCACCCACGTTGTAGCCTGTGTTGGAATTTCCTTCCCTTTTAAGGCTGAAATCTTTTTTCTAAAACAGTGTTTAATTTCTGCACCAAGACCAAACATCTTAAAACAGAAAAAAATTAAGTTCAAAGGTATAAAGTAACTAAATATTTACAATGAAACTTAAAATAAAATCTACATAAATATCTTAAATACTTACATACAACTTTAAGTAAATGTTTTAAGTAGAAATTTTTTTTTTAAAGATTTTATTCTTTTTTTCCTTTTTCTCCCCAAAGCCCCCTGGTACATAGTTGTATGTTCTTCCTTGTGGGTCCTTCTAGTTGTGGCATGTGGGATGCTGCCTCAGCGTGGTTTGATGAGCAGTGCCATGTCTGTGCCCAGGATTCAAACCAACGAAACACTGGGCCTCCTGCAGCGGAGCGCGAGAACTTAACCACTCGGCCACGGGGCCGGCCCCCTTAAGTAGAAATTTTAATATTTAAAATAAATATCCAGGTCAGGTTTTATATAATTATTTAAAATAAAAATGTTAACAAAGATATTAAAAATCAAATTAAAAAGCATAAAATAGAGTTCACGTTATGAGCAAATTTAAATGTGTTTAAAATAACATGTAAGTATTTCACCGAACATTTTAAATCGATTTTAAATATTTAAAGTAAAAAATAAAGTAATATGTAGACTGGACTTCAAATTGAAAGAATATTTAAATATTTTAAATAAATATTTAAATGATTGTTTAAAATAAATTTTAAACATCTAAATTTTAAAATAAAAATTAAATGCTATTTTAAATATACAAATGTTCATTTTAAAGACGCCTTTCACAGATAACATTGATTTACGCCCCACGATGCGTAGAAGCCCGCGACCGCGCGCAGGCAGCGCCGTGGCCACCCCGCCGGCCCGCGAGGACCCCCGCACGGCCAAGATGGCGGCGCCCATGCGGCAGGCGCGCTGCCTGCTCTGGCGGGCGGCGACCCTGGGCCCCGGCCCGCGGGGCTACCGGGCGCCGCCGCCCCCGCGCCGCTCGCCGGGGCCCTGGTGGCCGGACCCGGACGACCCGCTGACCCCGCGCTGGCAGCTGAGCCCGCGCTACGCGGCCAAGCAGTTCGCGCGGCACGGCGCCGCCTCCGGGGTGGCGGCCGGGGCGCTGTGGCCGTCCCGGGAGCGGCTGCGCGAGCTGGAGGCGGAGGAGCGCGAGTGGTGCCCGAGCCTGGCGGCCATGCAGGAGGCGCTGCGGGCGCGGCAGCAGGCCGAGGAGCGGCAGCGGCAGGCCAGGTGCGTGCGCGGCGGCCCTCCCCGCCGAGTCCCCGCGGAGCCCCGCAGCGCGCAAGGCGGGGGACGAAACAGACCCGTTAGGAAAGTAAAGCTGGGGTACGAGAGCGTGCTGGAGCGCGGCTTTCGTTTGGGAGGCCTCGGGCCTCTCTGAGGGCTTGATGTTTAAGCAGAGACCTGAATGACCAGACATAGCCCTGGGGGGATCTCAGAAAGAGTGTTCTCGGCAGAGGGAACAGCTGGTGCGAAGGCCCTGAGGTAGGAACATGCCTTAAGGAACAGCCAGGACGTCAGAGTGGGAGGGGATGCAGCCTGGAATCAAGGGTCGAAAGCAGACCAGGAGGCAAGGCTGAAGGATTAGACTTGAAGGAAGACTGGCAAGACCAGGGGCATCTGAATGGTGGCACTTCCTGGAGGGAGGAGCAGGCCAAGTGTATCTCCTGTTTAAAGTGAGGAGGAGAGTTCACCCCACTGTAGAGATGAGGAAACTGAGGCCCAAGGTGGAGTCACTCGGCCAGAGTCACCGAGGCAGTGAACCGCGGAGCTGCGCTGTGACCCGGCTCTTGCCTGGCTCTGCCGGGTCGCTGCTGGGAAGCCCTGTCGTGGGGCTTTAGGTCTTCCAGCGTCACTGCTCTAATCCTTCAGATGCAGCCTGGACTGCACCTGCTCACTCGGAGGATGGGCGGGACAGGTCCCACCCACTTCCTGCCTTCGCTCTTGTGCCTAGCACTGGGCCTGGCATACAGCAGCTGCTCAGCGATGTCTGGGCTGGAGAAGCGAGCTGTGGGCGCGGCCCAGCATGGTGGGTGGCGCGTGGATGGCTCACTGGCCGCTGTGAGATGCTGGGTGGACTGGGGGTTGCTCCCGGGGTCCTGGGGCCCGGCGGCGCTGTCTTGGGCGCAAAGTCACGCACAGGTGAGTTCCTCTCTCCTGCCTGTGTCTTCACTTGTCGAGGACTCTTCCTGACACTCAATGGGGAGGGAGCGGGGAGAGGCAGGCTGTGGGCAGATGGGCTCTGCTCTGGCTGGGGGTCCTGCCTTCACCGTCCACCCACGTCCCCTGCAGGGAGCAGCTCATCGCAGAGCGCATGGCCCAGATGCCACAGATGATTGAGAGCTGGCGGCGGCAGCAACAGGAGCGCAGGGAGAAAGAGCGGGCGGACAAGGAGCGGCGGGCCCGGTTGCAGGCGGAGGCCCAGGAGCGCCTGGGCTACCACGTGGACCCGCGGAGCGCCCGCTTCCAGGAGCTGCTGCAGGACATGGAGAAGCAGCAGCGCAAGCGCCTCAAGGAGGAAAGACAAAGACAGAAGAAGGAGGCCCGAGCAGCCGCGATGGCTGCCGCCGCTGCCCAGGACCCAGCCGCCTCTGTGGCCCCCAGCTCCTGAGCTGTGTCCTTTCCCAATAAAGCTGCTGCCTGCCCGTGCCAGCCCTGAGCCTCTGTGTCCTCCCGCTGCGCCCCTCCCGGGCCCCAGTTCTTTCCCCAACACCTGGGGCTGGGGACTCCTGCGCCGGCTCTCACTCAGGGACTGGCGGCTGTGCCGACTGACTGGGGCTTCAGGGGGAGAGAAAGGGGGATGCAAAGGGGGAAATAATGGAGGAGCAGCTGGCAGAGGAGAAGAAGGCTTCTGTTTACCAACATTAATCTCCAGTAATTAGCCAATTACCAGGGGAGAAGTGTAGCCAAAACAGACTGCGGTGATTGGGGGGGGGGGGGAGGCAGCCCTTCCAAGTCTGAGCGGGGGCCCACCGCCTGGACACGAGACAGCTTTGAGGGGGGAGACACTGGGAGCCCCAACCTGCAGAGGCTGACGGCGCCCTCTGCCCCCCTCGGCATTCCTACACTGCCCGGGCCCAACTAGCCCCCAGACCCAGACCAGCAGGAGTGGGAAGCCCCAGCAGGCACAGACCACAGGACTAGCTTTTAAAACTTTATTCACTTCAAAACCTTTATCAGACACGGTTCTGTTTGGGGCTGGGGGGGGGGGGGCTGGACCTCCAGAGCAGCTCTGATGTTACCCCCTCCCCAAGCAGGACAGCCCAGGCTTCCCCCTTCCCAGCCGAGGAGATGAGGGAGGAGATGCCGGCTGGAGGCCAAGGCCGGAGTGGGGAGGGGCCTTGGGGTGCTCGCCCAGATGGAAGGCTGGGCCACTCCAATGGAGGACCCAAGTCCGGGGCTCCAGCTTCCCCTCACCCTGGAAGAGGGCGGGGGAGGTCTCGGGGGCTCTTCGGGGGATGGGAAGCAAGCAGCCGCCTCTCCATCTGGCTGCAGGGAGCTGGGACAGAGGCCAAGAGGGGCCCATCTGTCGCCTGCAGTCCTGCCAGCTCCTTCAAGTAGGCAGGGCTGCGGCGGGGGATGGGGACAGCTGTCTGGCCCGGGTCTTCTCAGGCCAAGATGCGAATGGGGGCCACTTTAGGAGGGTGGGAAGTTGGGGTGGTTTTTTTTAAAGTTTTTGATTTTTCTTCCACTTCTTAAATAAACATGAATATATATATATTTTTTTCTGTTATAAAACTTCCGTGGAGTTGAGGGGTGGGGGGGCAGTGGGCAGCCCGGCCTCCCGGCATCACTCATCATCAAAGTTCTGACTCAGGAGGAAGTTAGCAGCCAAGTTCTCGTTTTTCTCACAGGCGAAGTAGGCCTGGATCACCAGGCCCTCGGGGAAGCCCAGGGCCTTCAACTGCAGGGAGAGGGGCAGGCGTGAGCGGGCCAGGCCTGCCCCCAGCGGGGCCACCCACAGCCAAGCCTCTTACCCTCTCTATAGCTTCCTTCTCCTGCGGCGTCACCTGGATGTAGTTCATCTGGGGGGCCTCCTCGCCTATGGCGCCCACCTCACCCTCCACATCGGAGATGTCTGCCAGCTCTCCAGGAGGCTCATTTAGCATCTGGATGAACTGCTCCTGATGCCGGCTAATTTGCTGTGGGAGACAGAGGGGAAGGGATGGTGACCCACATGCCTTGTCCTCCCTTCCCAGGCCCCTATCACAGCCCTTGCTTTTTCAAAATTCACTCAGCACATATTTAGAGTGCTTGTTCTAGCCAAACAGCAACACAGCAGTGGACATGGGCCCTGTCCTGCTGGAGCTGATGTTCCAGAGTGGGGAGATGGGCCCCATGCAAATAAATGGACAATTATTTACAACATAAATACTGCGCCTGGCATACAGTACGGCAGACCTTGGGCTAGGAAAAACACTGCAGGCCAGGAGGGAGCAGTCTGTGACCTGCCAGATGGGGAGGGAATTTCCTCCAGGAAGCGCAAACAGCAAGTGCAAAGGCCCAGGGGTGGGGATGCATTTAGCAAATCCCAGAAACACAAGACCCTTGTGGCAAAACACAGTAAAAAAGGAAGGGAAGAAGGAAGAAGCAGAAGATGAGATCAGAGAGGAGGCAGGGACCAGACTCGCTTTCTTCTAGTGCTTTCTAGTGCAATGGAACATCACAGTAGTAATGTAAATACAGAAAGACATATACCTTTCAAAAAGGTTAACTCATCTGGGTATCGCATATGTAAGGGTGCTGATACAACTCTAATTTTATGTACGTCTCACAATTTTCACATCAAGGAAAAAAAGTGCTTTTTCAGGAATCTGGCTCCATGTGCGGAATGGACCCTGGGGCTGAGGAGAAGCAGAGGCCTGGGTGGTAGCTGCCAGGGAACCAGGTGGGAGAGGAGGTGGACTGCAAGGCTGGGCTGAGTGAGATGGGCTGGAAGCAGATCAGACAGGACAGGTGATGGACAACCCTAGCCGGCCCCCAGGGCCTGGGGCTCGACCAACCCCAGGCCGGTCCACGTGGGGATGGGGAAGCCTGGGAGAAGGGTCTGTTCTGAAGTCTTTGACATCTGGAAAGCACTTTGACAAAGGCATAAAGTCAGCCACAGGTGAGTTTCGCATCCAGAGGTCCAGGCTGGTTACACAGACTTGAGGAGCACCACAGGCTGAAGGCCCAGGACAACGTGCAGGAAGGACCGAGCACAGATGGTGAACAGAGAGGTACGCAGCCTAGGCCCTCCAACATCTGGAGGGGTGAGCAGGAGGAGCCAGCACCAGAGCCCGGGAAGTGGGAGGAGAAGCAGTGGACAACAGGTACCAGGCCAGAAGAGGCAGGCCTTCATGGAGGACCCAGAGGACCCTGGCACAAGTGGGGATACCATCCCTCTGCCTAGGACCCTTCAGGGGCAGGATGGAGCCTTGCTGAGCACGGTGGTCCCAGAGTCAACAGGGGCCCAGCGGTCCTGGGGGCTACCCTGCAACCCCATAGACGTTTATGAAGCCCCAGCTGCATGTGAAGCCAAGCCAGAGCCACAAGACCCAAAAGGAAGAGCACCGAGCCAAGAAACTGGAGACACACACGCTCCACCAGCTGCCAGGCTGCTCCAAGCCTCTGGCGTCTTCCTCCGTGAGGGCAATGATGACAGCCCTCACACCTCCCTGGGTGGTTGGCAGGGTTACGAGACTGGGCAGGCCATCAGGCCGCAGGGAGCAGCAGGAGCTATTTCCAAATATAGGGAAACTCCTACATCCCATGACAGGCCAGGTTTGCTCTCTGGGGCTGTGGTACCCAGAGGGGAGGGGAGACGGCGCCTGCACTGGCTCCGCCCCCAGGGCCGCACCTGCAAAAGCTGAGGGTTCTCCTGGCCCAGCTGCTGGAGCAGGGCCGGCAGCAGTGCCGGGTTCTGCTGAATCACCTGCCGCATGTTCTGGAACTGGGGCTGGTCCCGCAGGAACTCCAGAGGGTTCTCTCCTGCTGGCAAGAGGAAGGTGCATGGTCAGACACCACAGTGGACACCCAGAAGCAAACGCAAAGGCCCAGGGGTGAGCCAACGATGAGCGTGGCATCGAGGGGCAGGAGGAGTCAGATGTCTTGACAGCAGACACCCCCCCACATGCACCCCCCAATCCACTCACCTGCTTCTGTAGTCGGCTGCTCGGACACCTGACTCTCCTGGACAGAACCATGTTCTGGCTCGGGACTCCCAGGAATTCCCTGTTGGGGATCCTATTTAGTTCCAATGCACAGACTGTCCACTGCCTCCCTCCTGCATGCTCAGCTCTGGCACAAGACAGGTGAGCCCTGGGCCCCAGCCTCCCCAGGCCCACCCCACTGCTTACATGCAGGCTTCCGCAGGAAGCCTTTCCTGGCTGGAACCACGACCCAAAGGCTTTTGGGGGCACCCTGACCACCTATCAGGGCACTGGAGCCCATGAACTCCATGGAGGCCTCCCCGGGAGGCAGCAGCCCCCTCACCGTGAGCAGATACTCCACGGCTCGGTGGGGGTTGTTGTAGCTGGCTCTCAGGGCGGCCACGACCCGCTCTCGCTCATAGCCCATGGACATGATCTCCGTCAGCATCGTCTCATACTCAGATCCAGTCACTATGGAGGGAGCAGCAAGGCCTGGGTTACCAAGGAGAAGCAATTACAGCTCCCAGGCCCTCCCGCACTCACACAAGGCCCAGCTAATGGCTGGGGCACCCAGTCGCTCTGCCCGGGGGACCCCCCACCCACCTAGCGTGGAGGCCGCGTCTTCCTCTCGCCCGCTGCTACCTGAAGAGGGAACAGAGCTGCAAATTCAAGAAAGAGAAATCGGACCCTGGCTCCTGGCGGCCTGCCCTCCCCCCAGGTGCGTGGGGTCACGTATGTGGGCGCTGGAATGTGCTGGGAGGACAGGGCCCAAGCTGGGAGTGCTGTTCCTTGCCTTACCCTGACACGGATTCTGGGGACGTCGCGGGGATTGATTCCTCCGACGGACTCTTGTCCTCTCTGGGGGCAGGCGGAGGATGGGACATGCCTGAGGCAGGGGCCGGAGGAAAGGTGGTGGAGGACTCCGGGGCAGCAGTGGGTGAGGTCTCTGGGGGCACTGCGCTGCTTGGACTCGTTTTCGCCTGTGACACCCAGAAAAAGAGCAGACATCAGTACCCCTATCTAGTCCCCACAGCCCGCCCCGTCCCGGCCCCGCCTGCTCATGGCTAATCTCTGCCGGGCACACACGGCTCTCTGCCAGCTCCCCAGCTAATCCACCCACCCCTCCAACCAGCACACTGCACCCACCTTGGTCACCATGACGACCACAAAGTTCTTCTCATCGATACGATAGTCCCTGATGGGGACGTCGTCACTCAGGATCTTGCCAGCATAGATGAGCTTCTGTCCAGCCACGGGGAAGGCATCGCGCCCCTTCTCAGCTTCTATTTTTTCCTTTAGCACTTTCACCTGGGGGGGATGGGTACAATCAGCCACTGCAAACCCCAAGAGTCTCTCTTCCGTTCTAGTGTGGAGGGGAGAGGCTGCAGGCCCTGAGGGCAGAGAAACTAAACTTCAGTCAAGCAAGCCAGAGGTGAGTTTGTTCATTCATCCCACCACTCAGCAGGGTGTGTACTGAACACCCGTCATGTGCCAGGGGCTGTTTCGGGCACTGAGGGACACAGCTGGGAACAGAACTTCACACAAGTCCCCGCTCTCACAGAGGTGCCACTAATGTGGGAAGAAGAAAACAAATACACGTTTCAGATAGTGTAAAGTAGGAGTCAAAGTAAAACAAAACAAAGGGGAGCTGGGTTTCCTCATTCCACGCTGCTGACAGCGGTGTTTACCGAGAGCATCCTAAGGTGATGGTGCTGTTGTAAGTGTACACATGTCACAGTTTCAAAGCCTCATAACAACTGTATGAAATAAATGTCACCAGCTTTATTTTACAATATGAGAAAACGGAAGCATAGAGAGGTTAGCTACCTTGCTGAAAATCAAACGCTTGGGCTGGTCAAAAAAATCTGAGTCTGTTTCCTTTTCTACCAAAAGCGGACTTCAATGTCTCCCTCAGGAGATAGTTGTGCAGAAAGTGGCAAGGACACAGCTAGACACTCGCTATGCTTGTGAGATCCTAAGTCTCTTTCCAGCTAAGAAGGCAGCGTCATGTTCTGACCACGGGCAGAACGCGATCTGAATCCCAGCTCTGCCATGACTCGCTGTCTGCGCCTGGGGCAACACGTTCCTGAAACCCTAGATTTCCACGTCTGTAAGACAAGGGCAGGCAAAGGCCCCAAACGACAAGCCTGTTTCATGGATTTACTAAGATTACAACACCACAACGATCTGTGACTGGAAAAAGAACAAACAGCTAGCAAACACGGACCACTGAAACTCAGACGGTTTACTGTCATCATCGTCGTCGCTGCTGTCACCGCCCAACACCCCCTGGCCACTCCTCCGAGATCCAGCCACCAGCGTCCAGAGGAGACGCCTGCAAAGCTGGGAGCGCAGAGCCCCCGTCTGGAGAGCGCGGCCCGGCCGGGAACCCGAGCCGGCAGCTCCTGCGGCCCGCGAGGACGCTGACATTGGAGCCGGGTCCTGGCGGAGGCCCCGGGGGTGGGGCCTCGCCCGGAGAGCGGGCCCCGAGCACCGCCCAAGTGGAGGCGCCAGGGGCCGGGCTGGGCACCACTGGGGGCTCCAGAAGACTCGGGCAGGGTGGGAGGCTGGGCAGGGCCCGGCCCAGCCCGCGCCGACCTCCTCGCCCCTCCCGTCGGGATCCCAGCCTACCCCCCCGCGTCCCAACCCCGGCACCCGTCGCTCCCGCCCCGGGGCTCCGGCCCGGCTCGCACCGTCTCGTCAGGCTCCATGCGGATTTTGAAGGTCTGCTGCTGCAGCGTTTTGAGCGTGATGGTGACGGCCATGGCGGGGCCCGAGCGACGCGGCGGCCCCGGGATCCTCACACAACATGCAACTCACGCCGCCGCCATCTTAGCGCCCAGCCGCGCCGCGCGCCGACCGCTTCCGGGGCAGGCGGTGCGCGCGCCGACCACCAGAGCACGTGACCTGCGCGCGCCCCCCCCCCCCTTGGCCTTCGTGGGCATGCGCACGAGAGCGCCCTCGGGCCAGGCATGCGCAGACTAAACTCAGCTCCGCGGGACGGGCGAGTGCTTTTCGCTCAGTGCGCACACTCATCACGTGGCTTCCTGCGAGTGACGCCATGCCCGTTAGCGGTGACGTCATGCATCTACAAAATGGCTCCGATGTCCCCGCTTTCACGCTCTTTTGAGTTTCGGTTCTTTGTGGATGACGTTGAACAAAATTCTTCACATGCTCGCTCTAGATATTTGCACTTCTTCCATAAAACATTTGTTCATGTTTTTCTGCTTCCAAGTGAGTTTTATTCGGGTGTGGCCACCCCTACGGGACCCGTGTCAAGCACTCAGTGGAAATTCTAAAAAACACGTTTGGCCGTGGAAGCGGGGACATGGGGCCATTTGGTGGCCTCACGCATTGCTGAGGGAAAGCCGGATTCGGGGGATGAACCTACCGTTCTAGTTCCTGGGTCTCCCACCTCTCTGCTGCTCCTTCCCTGTCCACCTTGTTCACCCCGCTATCCTCACTATGACCCCCGAAGTACTTAAGGAAGACGTTAATTTTCAAGGCCTCCCGACGTTGCACACAGAGCTCTCTGCAACTTGCCCTGGGCACACCAGCCCCAGAGGTTCCCGGACCGGGGGCTGGGTCCCAGGCCAGGAGAGGAGCTTGGAGCAGGCCCAGCGCGGGAGGAAGGTACTGAAGGTTGGTAGCCAAAGCTGAAGATGGTGCTCTGGGAGGACGGGGTGGCAGCGAGCACGGGCTTGCTTCCCAGTTAGTGGGTGGAAACCCCCCTCCTCCCCTATATCCCACACTGACCATTACCTGCCTTCAAACCTCTCAGTTTCCATCCAAGCTGGGCACCAGACCGTCACCTGACACCTCCCCCATTGCCCAACTGTAACCAGGTCCTGCTGCTCCCTTTGCTGCAAGCCCTGGGCACAGAAGCTGCCAACAGGCCAGGCTCAGTGGAGGGCTTCTCACCTCTCCTGCAACAGGGACATCAGCTCCCACCCACCCACCCAGGGGACTTCAGGCGCAGCTTTGTGGACCCTAGGCAGCCCATTTCCTTGATTATAAAAGTACTTAGTAATTTTTACCAATTGTATTAAGAAAATATTTAAAATTGCACAATTGCTCTACACAGTCTTGCTAACAGCTAAGAAGTACTTGTGTTCAGACTACTGGACCTCAGTTTCCTCATGAAACTGAGCTGGCAGGAGAACCACAACTCATCAGTTTGGTGCAAGGACTCAATGAGTTAATACGTGGAATATCTGTAAATGGCACTTATAAAGTGACTTCTCCCACGGGTTTGGGGTTGTAGGGGTAAACAAGGGCCCCTCTAACCTTATGGGACTTTGAGCCAACTTTAGTGGCTGCAAAGTGAGTCTTACTCAAGAGTCACCTCCCCCAGAAGGAGACACAGGAGGAAGACACAAAACTTAATTTAATAGAAATTTTGTTTGCAGTTCTTACATTCTCAGTGAGTGGAGCTGGAACCCGCTGCCCCACCCAGAAGTGGCCCAGTCCTGGGGGCAGGGGAGGAAGGGGGGGTCAGAGCTCAGGCCCTAGGAGCCCCATTCTTGCTCAGTGCTGGGGGGCTGGCGATGCCACCTCTTCTCCTGCCCCCTTTGGGATCCAGGACAGAGAGAGATGGAATCTCACGCCTGGGGCTTCTCCTCCACACCCCCTCTGCCCCCAAATTCGAGGGGAACTAAGGGATCTGGGGATGGAAGAAGACAGAGGAAGATAAAGGTGTTAATCAAGAAAGATGCAAGCCCCCAGGTGAGGCCTGAAGGAGAATCAGACACACAACACCAGTACAAAAGAAAAAAAAAAAAGGGAGGGGAAGGAACAAAACCAAAATCCACCCCAAATCGGAACCCGCCTGGAAAAAAAAAATCAAAGTTCTCCAGTCTCATAGAGACATTATTTGGCGCGGCCGGCTCTGTGGCAGGAGCGCTCAGGCCTCAGTCCAGCCCTGGCAGCGGCGGCAGCGCGGCCCCTACAGCTCATCCTTGGCCTGGCCAGCGGCATCTTCCTCCTCGTCCTCCTCATCCTCCTCGTCCTCCTCCTTGTCGTCCTCGTCGTCCTTGTCGGCCTCCTCCTCCTCCTTGCGCTTCTTGTCTTCCTCCTCCTCCTTTAGCCTCTGCTCCTCGTCCTGCTTGTCCTTCATCTGCTTTTCTGCCGCCTGCATGCAGACCACACACTCAGGGCCTGGCCCCCGCCTGCCAGCCCTGCCCACCCCCAGGCCTAGGCCCAGACGCTGGTCCCACCTTTGTGACACCCCACGTCTCGTTGCCGAACTCCTCGGCGTACGCCTCGTCGTTGGTGATGAGGAAGTTGTCAAAGATGGTGCCAGACTTGACCTGTGGGAAAAGGGGGATGGAGGGATGGGTGGTCAGAGGGGGCACTCGATGGCCCTGGCCTTGGCCACGTTCCCATAACCACTCCACAATGCTGCCGTCTAACTTTGCGGCTAAGAAACAGATTGCCTCGGTTCAAACCCCTGGTCTGCCATCTCCTGCCTATACGACCTGGGGCTGATGACTTCTCTGCACCTCAGTTTCTGCCTCTGTGAGATGGGGCCTCAGCCTTATTCAGGTATTGCTCCAGTTCCTACTATGTGCCAGCACCCTTCTAGGCACAGAAAGTGTATCCATAAATAAGAAACAAACCTGTAGTTCCTGGGAAGCTAATTATCTAACCACTTTCTAGGTTGCTGGGGGCAGTTAATGAGTTGGTTTGCATAAAGGTACTAGGGGAAGTACCTGGCGTATAAATAGAAACTCAAAGTGGGTGCCATAAGAACTCCACAGAGACAGAGCAAGAAATTCTTCAAAAAAAAGTACCACTTTGGTGTCAGACCTGCCCGGGGTTCAATGCTATCCCTGTCCCTTTCCTCCTGGGTGACCCTGAACACTTGAGGTCTCCTGAATCCTGCTCTTCCCTTTGGGCCTCACCTGCCAGAGATCCAGGCCCAGCACGGCGAAGTTTTCATAGGCGTAGATGTTGCCATCTGGGGAGTACTCAGGGTTGTCGATCTCTGGGTGGATCCACGTGCCCTTGTAATCGGGGTTGTCGATCTGCCGGGGCTTCCACTCGCCCTGCAGAGGGAGATGGGAACCAGAGGATGAGTGGAGATCAGCACGCTCCCCCCACCCCCGGGCGACCCCGCCCTGCTCAGAGCCCCAGGCTCACCTTGTACTCTGGGTTCTGAATCACCGGTGGTTCCCACTCTCCGTCCATCTCTTCGTCCCAGTCCTCGGGCTTCTTAGCATCGGGGTCGGGGATGTGCTCAGGCTTGTCCCAATCCTGAGGGTACACGAGAAGGTCCGAGTCAGCCCAGCTCTCCTCCACACCCTCCAGGGTGAGGGGCCCCTGCCTAAGCACCAACCTCAGGCTTGGAGTCTGTGGGGTCGTCGATCTTGGCCCGCTCGTCCCAGTCTTCGGGCTTTGCAGCATTGGGATCCTTGATCTTCTTGGGAGGCAGGAAGTCCCAATCATCCTCCAAGGAGCCCGACTCCACCTGGCTGTTGTCAATCTTCACCTCATAGGTGTTATCCGGCCGCACGATCAGCGTGTACAGGTGTGTGAACTCATCGTCC
The DNA here is from genome assembly GCF_041296235.1 of Equus asinus. Classification (NCBI taxonomy): domain Eukaryota; kingdom Metazoa; phylum Chordata; class Mammalia; order Perissodactyla; family Equidae; genus Equus; species Equus asinus. Next base: position 26,413,017 of record NC_091809.1, on the reverse strand, counting down.
TGAAGAGGGCAGGAGGTGAGTGGCCCCGCCCACCAGGCTGGCCTCTGAGCCTCCCCTGGCAGCCCTTTGTCACCACCCCCAGGCTCACCTTGCAACGGATGTCCTTGTTGATCAGCACGTTCTTGCCCTTGTAGTTGAAGATGACATGAACCTTCTTGGTGCCAGGACCACAGATGTCCGGGCCTAGGGGAGAGGAAGGTCCAGTTAAAGCTGGAGGTTGCGCCCCACTGCGAGCGCCCCCACCCTCTTTACAAGAGGAAGACTTGGTTCTTAAACTCAGGTCTGTAGGGGCTTCAAAAACAGGATTCAGACCTTGAGTGTCTCTAAGGGGCTGTGAGTGGAGCCTGAAAAAACAAACCAGTGCTCCAGAACTCAATATCCTCAATTGTATAACCGGGAAATACCTACACAAGATCTCCCTAACAGACAGTCTTACACCAACTTTAAAAATGCAATAAATGGCTGCTAACAGTGACCACCCCCTCAACTTCCCCTCCAAAGAAAAGCTTGACTATTTATGTATTTTCTGTGCTCTCAAGACCACCTTTCACAGCTACAAGGAACTCATGGGGTCTCAGTGTCTCTCTAACTAATCAGAGGTCAGCGCCAGGGCGGGGCCCCTCACCAAACATGATGTTGTATTCTGAGTCTCCATGCATGTCGGTCTGGTCCAAACTATCTGGAAAGAGCTTCACATAGCCGCCCCCACAGTCGATGTTCTGCTCGTGTTTCACTGTGAACTGCACCACCAGCGTCTGGCCCTTGTTGCTGAAAGGCTCAAATCTGGCCGACAGGGCGTAAAAGCGGGCATCCTGGCTGGTCTGCAGCCCTAGTAGAAGACGGCAGGGAACTCAGGGCTCGGCCCCAACCCCCCAAAACCCTAAGGATCGGAGATACCCAGGACTCCCCCGTTCTTCCGCCTCCCCTGCTCCTTGGGATACCCAGGCTGTGTGGTGGGTGATTACGGCTTCCTCCAGGAAGTCCTGCTGGATCTGAGCACCCAGCCCCAGGCTCTTACCTTTATCTTTCTCCTGGTCACCGTAAAACTTGCCGGAACTGAGGATGAATTTGCCGAAATCTGACTTGTGTTTGGATTCTATCCAGCGCTCGGCCCACCCGTCTAGGGGATCAGAAGGGCACGTCAGTACAGCTGATCCCTCCCACCAAACATCTCCCAGGAGCCACAACTGCCGGGGGCAGGCGAGTCCCCCCTCCGACGGCCCCCGCCCCAACCTCTAGTCTCACACCTGCAGTGGCTTAAGAGATCCTCGGGCGAACCCTTAAGTCCCGCCGCGGGAGGCTGCTGCACCCTCCACGCTCCCCAGGGACGCACAAGGAAGGACAGCCTGCGGCTCTAGTCCCCGGGGGCCACCATGTTGGCCCTCTGAGCAATAATTACAGGCGATAACGCAGATGTGGGCAGGGGGGCTGAAGAGTCACCGGCGCGGCCTCGAGGCGAGACTAGACGTTTACCTCCATCCAGAAACTGCTCCTTAAAGTAGATGGCGGGTTCGGCGGCGACCAAGCCCAGAAAGCCGAGCAGGAGCGGCGCGGGTAGCAGCATGGCGGGCCGAGGGGGCGGCGGCGCGCGGGCCCTTTAAGTCGCTTCCCTGGCGGCAGCTCTGCAGTAGGGGCGTACGCTGCCGCCGGCCGCGCGCTTTTATACCCGACCGCCCCTCAGAGCAACCTGGCCCGACCCCCTTGGCCCGCCCCCAACCTTATCATTGGTCTATTGACCTGGCCCTGCCTTCCCATTGGGCCCTTGTCAGCTCAGCATGTTAGGCTGTGCCTCGGAACGCTGGGTTCCCAGATGGCCGATTTCTATTGGCCGCACCACTGGCCAATGAGGGTCGACCACGCGTTGTGGGGGACGCCCCCCGGTGGGGTGGGGAGCCTCGAGCCCCCCCCCAGGCTAGGTCATGTGACCAGACCTCGGCCCAACCCCGCCCTCTGCCGCGAGCGCTGGGTTTCTGGGCGTTTAAAGAACCCGCGCGAGCGCAGGTGCAGGACCAGGACCCTGCCCCAGCCTCGTTCGTTCCCGTCCCCTCTAAGGGGAGGGGTGGGCAAGATCTTCCTAGCCTTCTTCTACCCTGGATTTGGGGAACCCCCCCATCCGGCTCTGTCGCTCTTCTTTCTCTCTCCTCGCCCCAGGATGGGGCAGAGGGCACCAGAGCTCAGGCGGCACAGCCTTGCAGGCCAAGCTCTCTCCTCGATGCAGCCCGTGCGGCCCCTGATGTCCTGTCAGACTGTTGCTGTGTGACCTGGGGCAGGTCACTTAGCTTCTCTGAAGTCATAGGAGCTCCTGGGAGGCCAGCAGGAGCGACCGTGGCCAGCTGATGCCCGGCAGAAATGCTTTCAAATTTTTTAGGGATGTCCTGGGACAGAGGAAAGGAAGCCCAGAAGGCTCGAAGATGTGACTATAGACTGTGGCTCTTAGGGTGGGGGTAGGGTTATTCCTCTGGTTGCAGCCTCTCCTTGACCCCCCACCTCCCTCAGGCGGTAAATGAAGGGGTCGCTGCGTTGTGGTCTCCCACAAACGGCCTGGCTTTTGCAACTAAACGGCTAAAGATGAGAGGTCAGGGAGTTCCGCTGGGAAGGAAAAAAAGAGACAGATGGTGAGGAAGATAAGGTCCAAGGGCGTTAGGCAGGACCCCTGCAGGTGGAGTCTTATTCTGACCGACAGTGACTGACACCAGCTCCCTGCCCCCGGGCTGCAGGAAGGAGGAAGGAGGGCTGGGTTTCCCAAACTCTGAGCAAACAGGCCCTGGACCTGGAAACGTGGGAGTGGACTGCGGGCAGGAGGAAGGTGGGTGAAGCCTGGCAAAAGGCTGGGGAGGGGTGCTTCCCTGCTAGCAGTGGGGACTGATTCCGAAAAGGGAGGAATGAGGAGTCTTGGAGAAGTTGGGGTTCTGCCTCTTCCCCCAGGCCAACCTGTCCCCCCTCAGGAGGAGCCTCAAGTCTGGGGTGGCCACTCCAGACCCGCCAGTGACCCTCCCACCTGCCCTCCCTTGTGTCATGGACAAATGGGTTTGGCGCTTCCTGCCTGCGGAAGCCCCGCGCCTGCCCTGTTCCCCTCTGTGGACCCCAGTGTCTCTTGCAGTATTTGGCAAAGAACAGACTTAAAACTTCCTTGGCATGTGACGGGAAGAGAGAAGGGAGGATTCTGCAGGAATTAAATAAACGAACATGGGGACAGTGCTCTGAGACCAAGAAGGGACTTTGAGGGATGACTCTTGAATTTCTACTGGGTTCTCACTGTAGGATCCGGAGGGGGAATGTGAGTAAGCCCATTTTCCAGGTTCAGGTGGCAGCTGTAACGGTTAGATGCTTAGACGTTGTTCTAACCATACTACTGCTCAGAATACTGCCTGACATGCAGTCCACACTCAATTTAGTATTAGCAAATACTGCCTGCATGTATGGACACTATTTCACTTAATTCTCCCAATAACTCGGGCTCCTATCATCTCCATCCAGGTGAGGAAGCTGAGACACAGAAAGATTAAGTGATTTGGCACATGTGACCATTGACCTTCTGAAATGGGGCTGGTCTGAATTGAGATGTGCTGTCAGTGTAAAATACACATCAGGCTTTGAAGACTAAGTATGAAAAAAGAGTGCAAAGTATTTCATTCATAATTTTTTTTGAGGAAGATCAGCCTTGAGCTAACATTCACTGCCAATCCTCCTCTTTTTGCTGAGGAAGGCTGGCCTTGAGCTAACATCCGTGCCCATCTTCCTCTACTTTATATGTGGGATGCCTGCCACAGCATGGCTTGATAAGGGGTGCGTAGGTCTGCGCCCAGAATCCGAACCAGTGAACCCCGGGCTGCCCAAATGGGGTGCGCGAACATAACTGCTATGCCACCAGCAGGCCCCTCATTTGTAATTTTATATTCAGTGTTGAAATGATAATTTGGACATATTAGTATCAGTAAATTCTTCAAATTAATTTCACCCATTTTGTTTTTAAGCTTGCTACTAGAAACTGTAAAATTGCATTTGTGTCTTGCATTGTATTCTGTAGGACAGCACTGATCTAGACTATGCATTATTGCCCTGGTGTTGATATTTTCAGAGCATGGGGCAGGTGACAGGGCAGGATCTGAAGTGTTTGTAATTTTTTTTTTTTTGAGGAAGATTAACCCTGAGCTAACTACTGCCAGTCCTCCTCTTTTTGCTGAGGAAGACTGGCCCTGAGCTCATATCCATGCCCATCTTCCTCTACTTTATATGCGGGACGCCTACCACAGCATGGCGTGCCAAGCGGTGCCATGTCCGCACCCGGGATCCAAACTGGCGAACCACGGGCCACCCAGAACGTGGGAACTTAACCACCGTACCACTGGGCTGGCCCCTGAGGTGTTTATAATTTTTGACACCAACTCCTTGTAGAACATTGGGGAAGTCATATCCCCCTCCAAGCCTCAGTTTTCACATCTGGAAATGGGAATTATATGAGTATCTACATCATAAAGTTTAGGGGAAACTGAGTAACACACCTGAAGCACTCAGCCCTGGGCTGGGCACACAGGTGGGTGTCCACACAGCCTGGCTGTGACCCTCACTATAATGATGAGGTGAGTCCTTCTCCCCTCTGTAAATGGGGATGGCCCTATCCAGCCTCCCCTTGAAAATGTAAAAGTTGTTGACACCAGGGGCTGGCCCCGTGGCCAAGTGGTTAAGTTCGGGCGCTCCACTGCAGGCGGCCCAGTGTTTCATTGGTTAGAATCCTGGGCACGGACATGGCATTGCTCATCAAACCATGCTGAGGCAGTGTCCCACATGCCATAACTAGAAGGACCCACAACGAAGAATATACAACTGTGTACTGAGGGGCTTTGGGGAGAAAAAGGAAAAAAATAAAATTAAAAAAAAAAAGTTCTTGACATCAGCAGAATGACTTATCTCTGGAGCCCACCACCCACAGCCTTCTCAGAGGGCAAGAGAGCATCCCACAGAGTGGAGGGCTCCCGAGGGAGAGGGAGAATTGCAAAGTCACACAGCCACTGCAGGTGGGACTGGATGAAGCTTAAAACAACGCTGCGATTCCCTGCCTGAGGTCATCAATTTGACCTCTGTGGTCAACCAGACCCCAATAGTCCAGCTAGGCTGTAAGGTGAGGACTGAGTCCCTTCCATCCTTTGAGGTTCAATCGCCGCACTCAAGATGGCGACGCCCTGAACCACAGCGTGCCGCACTCAAGATGGCGGCACACGCTCCCGGCGCCGGTTCCGGTTCCGGCTGTTCCGGCGCCGGCCGCGACACACCGAGTGCGCCGGGGGCAGCCATGGCGGACGGTCCGGTGGCGGACGTGCTGCTGCGGCGGCTGGAGGCGGCCGATGGCGGCCTGGACAGCGCGGAGCTGGCGGCCGAGCTGGGCGTGGAGCACCAGGCCGTGGTGGGCGCCGTGAAGAGCCTGCAGGCGCTGGGCGAGGTGAGCCGGCCCGCGTTTGTACCTGGGGGGTTGTATGTGCGTCCAGCCCAGGGTGCGCGGGCGAGGAGTCGGGAACGGGTGAGGGCTCGGGTGCACGGACCTTCCTCCTGCAGTAAACGTCCACGGAGGCACGATCGGCTCTGGGGCGGGGATACGATGGTGCGCAAGGAAGACGTAGTCGCAGCCCTCACGGGGGTTGCGGTCTGATGGAGGAGATACTCAAGTGACCAGAGCGATGGAGAAGGCACAGGGAACCCAGAGGTGACAGCCGACCCAGCCTTGGGGATAAGGGAGAGCGTCCCAGAAGAGATGACGGCTGAGTCGGGTCTCTGCATTGAGGAGGAAAGCCATGGCACTTTAGGGATCAGTGGAGGTGGGGAGGACACGTGGTGAGACCAGCAGAGTCAGAACTTGGAAGGCTTGTAGGTCTTGATCTCTAAGGGGTAGTTGGGAGCCATGGCGGAAGCTGGAGCCAGTGAGATGTGTGTGCTGCCTACATCCCTCTTTGGAAGGATTGGCAGGGGCAGGGCTGGAGTGGAGGAGAGGAGGGCAGAGGCTGGCACAACCCCAAACTAGAGAGCATGGTGTCTCACTTTAGGGAGGCGGTTGGAATGCAGAAGGGATTCCAAAGAGGCAGTGAAATGAGATTCTTGGCAAGGCAGGGCCAGCACAGAAGAAGCCCAGCCTTCTGACTCGGACAAGTGAAGGGTAATGGGGATGCTGAGAGGCCCGTGGGCTTCCCAGGAGGCTGGGTCCATGAGGCCAGGACTCAGAAAACAGATCTGGGCTATGTATTCGTCAGGCTCACATTGTGTGTGCCACTCTGGCCTCAGCTTGATTTGTCACCCAAGCCTTGCCATAGCTCTAGATGATGGTGCTGTCATTATCCCCGTTCTGCAGAGGTGGCACCTTCCAAGCGCTGGTCAGTAACTCGATCGGTGTGCTGGAAGGGACAGGCAAAGCTGAATTTGAAATTAGGCGCTCAGGCTGCAGAGCCCGAGCTAGCAGTGTAGAGAAAGGAGTGAAGCTACAGCGTGTGGGGTGACAGAGCCTTGATAGATGTGACGTGGACGTTTGGACAGGTTCTGAGGGTTAAATGGTGGCAGTTTAATGTGGTTCAGGCTAATGATGAGGACAGTGATAAGAATAAAAATAATAATAGCGGGAGTTGGAATTTGTGTGGCATTTGCTACATGCTAACCACTCCACATTTTTTTTATGTCGTAATTCAGTTGTTCCTCAGAACAGTCCTGTATGGTAGAACCCACCACACCCTTCTCATGCATGAGAAATTTGCTCAGGGAGGTTAAGCAGCTCTCTGAAGGTCACACAGCAAGTGAGGAGCAGAGATGGGATTTCAGATGAGGGGGGAGCTAGGACCTGTGGGCCCCACCCAGCCTGGCCCCTCTCTGTGTGACCTGAATCCATCCTCATCATGGCGCCTCAGGTTCCTGTGTGTAAGGTGGAGCTCCCGGGCCCTTCTGTGACACTGAGATGCAGACACGGAAACGCGGAGGCAGATCGCTTGACCTGAGACCTTAATCTTTCTCAGGTCCAAAAGTGATAGAAAGAATTTGTCCTCCGCCAGGTAACCCCCTTAGTACTTTGCCTCATCCTGGGACGCGTAAGCCATCTTTCACATTGTCTCCACGTCACAGAAGGGAAACTGAGGCTCAGCCAGGCGAGATCACTTGGCTGAGAAGTGGTGTCACCGCGATGTGAAGCTGGCTTCAGGGGCTGTGCAGCCCCAGTGCTGTGGTGACGGGGTGCCTGGCTCTGAAGCCTGTCCCCCCATTTCCCTGCAGATCATCGAGGCTGAGCTGCGCTCCACCAAGCGCTGGGAGCTCACTGCTGAGGGCGAGGAGATTGCCCGGGAGGGCAGCCATGAGGCCCGGGTGTTTCGCAGCGTCCCCCCGGAGGGCCTGGCCCAGAGCGAGCTCATGGTAGGGACCTGGGGCCCAGGGCCTAGGGAGGTGACCGAGTGAGGGCAACGCTTGTGCCCCGCTCACTGCAGGCTTGCTCCCCCAGCGACTGCCCAGCGGCAAGGTGGGCTTCAGCAAGGCCATGTCCAACAAGTGGATCCGCGTGGACAAGAGCGCGGCCGACGGGCCCCGGGTGTTCCGAGTGGTGAGTCCCTGCAGGCGGCAGGGCTGGCAGGGGGTGGGCAGGGGGAGTCCCGGCCCTCACGGCCCCTCCCACCCATCGTGGCGACAGGTGGACAGCATGGAGGATGACGTGCAGCGGCGGCTCCAGCTGGTCCGGGGCGGGCAGGCCGAGAAGCTGGCTGAGAAGGAGAGGAGCGAGCTCAGGAAGAGGAAGCTGCTGACTGAAGTGTGAGCGGGCGCGGCCCTGGGCAGGGGAGCGGACGGGAGCCCTTCCACCCTCATTGGGCCACGGTGCTGCCAGGCCCCCCCCCCCCACTTCTGTGGTTATCAGGCACGTGTGCTGGGCTCCTGCCACCTCAGGGCCTTTGCCCGTGCTGTGCCTTCTGCTGAGAACGGTCTTCTGGTTGGTCTTCAAGGCGGGCTCTGGCGTCGAACCTTTGCTCATGGGTCACCTTAAAGAGCCCACCCTGATGCCCTCTTCTCTCTTCACGTTCCACAGAAGCCCTCCCTCCTGTTTATGTCCTTCACGGTGCCGGGACCTGGACAGCCCACGGTCCTGCTCTCACAGGGCTGACGCCCTCCCTTGAGCAGACACCCAGTAGTGTAGCAGTTATGAGAACACAGACTGGAGCCAGGCTGCCCGAATCAAGTCCCAGCTCTGTCACTTAGAGCTGTGTGACCTTGGCCAAGTCACCAGGCCTCGGTTTCCACATCTGTAAAATGGCCCCTTTTCACAAAATTGTGGGGTGACTTCCGTGGAACAGAACCTGGCACAGAATAAATCCTCTAAACTTTACTTATTATTCCCAGTTGCATACTTAGTGCCTTGCACCGGCCCTCATGTCCTCAATAACTGTTTGTTGAACGAATAAGTGAATGAACACGGGGGGCCAAATAAGAGGGTTTTACATGATGACACGTGTCAGCAGGAAAATAAAGCAGAGTGACTTGGTGGGTGGGGTTGGAGTCAGCAGCAGATGAGCGATTGAGGGAAACCTCATGGAGGAGGCGACAGTGGTGTCCCCTCCCCTCCTCTGGCCACAGGACCCTGAAGACCTACTGGGTGAGCAAAGGCAGCGCCTTCAGCACCAGCGTCTCCAAGCAGGAGGCGGAGCTGAGCCCCGAGATGATCTCCAGGTATGAGGGTGCTCAGGGGGCAGGGGTCAGTGGGCCGGGGTGGGGAGGGGTCAGCCCTAGCAGGCCATGGACCTGCCTCCCCCACAGCGGCTCCTGGCGGGACCGGCCCTTCAAGCCCTACAACTTCTCAGCGCACGGCGTCCTCCCTGACAGCGGCCACCTGCACCCGCTGCTCAAGGTCCGCACCCAGTTCCGGCAGATCTTCCTGGAGATGGGGTGAGCGAGAGCCCCGGGGGGTGCCGGCCCAGCTCCAGGGCACAGCAGGGCAGTCAGGCCGCTCTCCCGCCAGGTTCACCGAGATGCCGACCGACAACTTCATCGAGAGCTCCTTCTGGAACTTCGACGCGCTCTTCCAGCCGCAGCAGCACCCGGCGCGTGACCAGCACGACACCTTCTTCCTGCAGGGTGGGTGGGCCTCGCCATGCCACAGAGGGGCGAGGCCTGGCCAGAGCCTTTTGGGGTGGCGTGCCGTTTGACAGAATAAACCCCATCCTCCTCAGCGTGGCCAGCGAGGCCTGTGCGAGCCACTCCTGTCAAGCTCTGGGGTCTCCTCCCGCCTCCCCTCCTGCCCACCTCAGGGCCTTTGCCCATGCTGTGCCTTCTGCCAAGAACCGTCTTCTCTGGATCTTCATGGCAGGCTCTCGGAGCCAACCCCCCCCCCCCCGACGTGTCACCTTAGAGAGGCCACCATGACATGCCTTTGTCCCCTGAGTTCTAAAAGCCCCTCGCCCTTAGTCTTCGGTCTTGGTTCCTGTTTCTTTTTTTCTTTCACAGTCCTTAATACTGCCTGAAATTGCATGAGTGTCCACACTGGTCATCTCCCCACCAGGAGGGCAGGCGAGGCCATTGGCTGCCCCTTAGCCCGCTGGGAGCAGCATCACTGCCATCACCATCGTCATGGCACCCGAAACACTGAGCACCCACTGTGTGCCAGTCGCTGTTCCAGTCTTCCTGCTGACTATACGAAGCAGCACTGTTAGCCCCTTAAACAAATTAGGAACTGGGGCGCAGAGAGGGAACATTGCTTCCCCACGGTCACACAGCTTATAAATGGTGGAGGTGGGATTCGATGCCAGCCTTTTCAGGCATACTAAAGTTGTGTTTCTGGAAAGGGAGCTTAAGAATTTGCACACTCGTAAAACAAATGGTCACTGAACCCCTTCTGTGTGCCAAGGTCTCTGTTAAACCCCTGAGGGTCACAGCCAGAATGAGACAGAAGTCTTTGTTCTGGTGAGACAGATGGGTGTTATGTCCTGAGCAAGCTGTGCACTGGGGCAGGTGGCAGTAAATGCAGTGGGGAAAACTGGCGTGGGGAAGGGGAACTTAAAATCAAGTCTTTGCTTAAGCAGAGATCAAAGGAGGTGAGGGAGGGAGCTGTATCTGGGAAGGAAAGTTCCAGGTAGCGAGAGTGGCCAGTGCAAAGGCCCTGAGGCTGGAATGTGCCTGGCGTGCTCACAGATTAGCTGGAGGCCTGTGACAGGAGGGAGTGTTCAAGGAGGAGTGGAAGGAGACGGGACAGCATACAGGGCCTTGTGGGCCACAGGGAGGATGGTGGCTTTTTCTCCGAGTGAGATGGGAGCCATGGAAGGTTTTGGGCAGAGGGGGGATGTGACTGACTCTGGTGTTCCCAGGCGCCCTCTGGCGGCTGCAGTGAGCGCAGGGGCAGGAGCTGCGCTGGCGCTGTCTGTCCTCTGCAGTGGCTGTCTGGGAAACGCTCGACTGACCAGACAATGCTCTTTCCTGCCCAGATCCAGCCGAGGCCCTGCAGCTCCCAATGGACTACGTCCACCGTGTCAAGCGGACCCACTCTCAGGGCGGCTATGGCTCGCAGGGGTGAGGCAGGGCCAGGGCTCGGGGGGTCGGGGGAAGGAGTAGGGCTCTGAAGGCCCTGGCATGGACCTCCCCAACTGCCCCTGCAGGTACAAGTACACCTGGAAGCTGGACGAGGCCCGGAAAAACCTCCTGCGCACGCACACCACGGCGGCCAGTGCCCGTGCCCTCTACCGCCTGGCCCGGAAGGTGCGGCATGGCCCGGGGGGTGGGGGGTGCGGGGGTGCCCACTGCCCTCTTACCCACACCCTGCCTGGCCGGCCTCTCGCCCCCAGAAGCCCTTCACGCCCATCAAGTACTTCTCCATCGACCGCGTGTTCCGCAACGAGACCCTGGACGCCACGCACTTGGCGGAGTTCCACCAGATTGAGGGCGTGGTGGCTGACCACGGCCTCACCCTGGGCCACCTCATGGGCGTCCTGCGGGAGTTCTTCACCAAGCTGGGTGAGTGGGCTGCCAGGGCCAGGGCAGGGCTGGGGCGGCCGGGGGAGATGCCTTGGTCACCAGCCCTGTCCTCGCCAGGTATCACGCAGCTGCGCTTCAAGCCTGCCTACAACCCCTACACGGAGCCCAGCATGGAGGTGTTCAGCTACCACCAAGGTCAGGGCGGCCCGTCCCGGTCCTGGGGTTGGGGGAGGGAGGCCTCGGGCTGCCCCGTGCCCCCACAGCGCCCCCAAGTCCGCTGCAAGGCTGGCGCTCAGCCGTCGCCCCTCCCGCCCGCAGGCCTGAAGAAGTGGGTGGAGGTTGGGAACTCCGGGCTCTTCCGCCCAGAGATGCTGCTGCCCATGGGGCTCCCCGAGAACGTGTCTGTCATCGCCTGGGGCCTCTCCCTGGAGCGGTGAGTGCTCGAGCCACCTAGGGGGGCCACCTGCCAGGCGTGGGGCCTGCGGATGTCAGTCAGCCACAGAGCTGACAGGCAGACCCCTCGTGAGCACTGCCGTGCGCTCTTCCTGTGCGGTGAGCGCAGCAGCCCCACCCCACCTCCGTGAAGCCAGGCCCTAGGGGAGTGAGGAGGAGGATCAGGAGCAGGGAAATAGGTGGATTCAACCAAGAAAGCCTCGAGGGAATCTGAAGGCAGCTGGGGCTCCAGAGAAAACAGGGAGTGCCAAGGAGAGGCGCTTGTCAGGGAAGGCCTGTTGGAAGAGGTGGCGTCTGGGCAAAGACTGGGAGTGGGCGAAGGGGTGAGCCGTGAGGATATCTGGGAACGGCCTTCCAGGCAGAGAGAACCGCCAGTGCCAAGGCCCTGAGGCTGGAGCGTGCCTGCTGCTGTGGAGAACAGTGAGGAGGCCAGTGTGGCTGGAGGGAGGGAGGGAGCAAAGGGGGAGAGCAGGAGGAGATGAGGGTGGAGAGGTGACGGAGCAGGTTGTGCAGGGCCTTGTGGGCCTCGGGGAGGACTTGGGCCTTCACTCTGAGGAAGGTGGGAGCTCTCAGAGGTTCTCATCAGAGGCGACCATGACCTGACCTGGTGCTAAACCATGCATCTTATCCTCCAAGCCCCACGATGATCAAATATGGCATCAACAACATCCGGGAGCTGGTGGGCCACAAGGTGAACCTGCAGATGGTGTACGACAGCCCCCTGTGCCGCCTGGACGCCGAACCGGGGCCCCCGCAGACACAGGAGGCTGCGTGACATGGGCCACCCTGGACAGGCCACCCTCCCCAAGCCCGTGCTGCCCAGCTCGTCTGCATCCCTGCCAGTGACCCCATGTATTTATGAGGCCTCTGTGAGGCCATCCCCCACCCCTGGCATCTCCTCTTCCCCACCCGCCCCAGGGTCCCAGGGGCAGGGGAGCAGGTAGCAGGTGTGTGTGGTCGTCCACCTAGGAGGGCGGGCCCTGGGAGCCCTGCGGGCCGGCCGCTGCCTAATAAAGTGGGCACTTGCCCTCATCTGGTGCCCTCCTTTAGGGGTGGAGGGGTGCTGGGGCCCGTGTACGAGGGGTGCTGGCTTGGGATCTTGGATCCTCAGTAGCTCCTGGCCAGCCTGAGCCAGATCCCCTGGGGAAGACTAGCTCCATCGTGCATTTCCTGGTCCCCTGCTGGTGCCAGGTCCTCTTCCAGGTGACCAGAACAGAACTCCCTACCCCTGTGGAAGTGGCATTTGGGAGGGGGAGGCCAGGGCGGGTGTCAGGGCCCCGTGAACCAGGATTCCCCCTAACTGGTGGCAGCCAGGTGTGGGTGGGGGGCAAGCTAAGCTTTTAAAAGCTGCCTTTTTTCCCCCCAAAAGAGCAGATTTAGGTTCACAGCAAAATTGAGCAGAAGGTACAGAGATTGCCCATATATCCCCTGCTCCTCCATGCATAGCCTCCCCTACCATCAACATCCCCACCAGAGTAGGATGTTTGTTACCAAGGATTAACCCTCCTGGACATGTCATGATCCCGCAGAGGCCGGAGCTGACGTGAGGGCTCCCTCTTGGTGGTGTCGGTTCTGTGGGTTTGGACAAATGTGTAATGACACGTGTCCACCGTTATAATACCATCTGGAGTATTTCATGCCCTCAAAGTCCTCTGTGCCCTGTCTATTCATCCCTCCTTCCTCCCCCTAAAAAGCTGCTCCTGTAAAAAAAAATTCCCGTAAGGATATCACGTGAGCCCAGAACGCAGGGCTGAGGTGGACAAAGCTCCGGGAACCCGCTATCCACATTGAACAGTGAGCGGGGTCTCACACCTGTTTCTGCGGGAATATTTTGAAGCAGCCTGGCCGCCATATCACTCACCGCGTGTCTCCAGGGGCGTTTTGGGACTGTGGACAGCTTCTCACTCAGCAGTGGCGCGCAGCACGGTCCGTAGGCTCTGCTGCTCCCAGCGCCTGTGGGGACCGATCTCCCGAGGGCTCCTCAGTCCCATCTTTTTTCTTTGTTTCAAACAAAATAATTCAGTCATACAGAAGGATATTCGTGCAGTAACTGCACTTCCTAAGTGCCAGCGGTGTTCATGAGCCGAAGACTTGGCAATGAAGCTGATGCAGGTCCCTCCCCTCGGGAGCTGCCACGGGGGGTGGATGGGGCCCAGGAGACATGACAGCAGAGAAACGGAGTGGGGCGGGGGGCGGTGATGGCCACACAGGAAAGTACAGGCAGGTGAAGTGTATCCAATACATAAAGCGTAATACAGTAAACACCCAGGAATCCACCCCCAGTTCAATCGAATCTGAGCGTTGACTGTATATGTTTTGGATCTGTCACTTTAGATTTGTGTGACAAATGGTTTGACGACCCTATGGGCTTGTCCTAGTTCCTTTTGTCCCCACCCCACTAAAGTTGCCCCCTACTGAATTAGTGTTGATCATTTTCATGTGTTTCTAAACGTTTGCTACTTACATGTTACTTTAGCAAGACATGGCTTCATTTTGCATGTTTGCAGAAGCCATACAAACCGTGCACCAGAAAAATCACCCTGCATCTTGGGTGTTGCTTTCGTTTTGGTTGTGGGCGTGTGTCTTTATGTGTGCACGCCAGTGAGTCTTCGCGATTCCTGTCCGTGGGTGATCTGAGATCTTCAAATGTGATGCTGTGGGAAGATGCATTTTGTTTAACTTGCGGCTTTGCCACAAGATACTAATGTTAACTACCGTTTATTAAATTCTTAAAGTGTTACAGATGTTTATCCCCTGACACTCTTAGAATCATCTGATGTTTTCAATTTTATCGCCTCAGTAATACACAAAGATGGATTTTGAGAGTGAGTGGCAGTTTTATGATCACCCCCAGTGGTAGGAGACAGAGCCAGATTCAAACCCATGTCCTCTGGTATGTAGGTGTTGCAGTGTGTGTCCTGGTGTATGTGTGGCTAGGGACACAGTCCTGCACAGAAGGGCTGACAAAGTGAACGGCTTCCTGCTGCCTCCCTCACAGACACTGTGATGGGTGTCCCAGAGGGGAGCTCCTCTTCCTTCGCAGTCAGTTGGAACAAAGTCCCACCCCCTGGCCTTGGTCTCTAGCCCAGCCCCTGCCCATTCTTCATCCTCACCCACGGCCTCCCCCAATCCCTCCTCTACCTCCCAACCTGGCCTGGTTGCTCCTCAGACACACTGCGCTTGCTCGCTACCTCAGGGCCTTTGTACACCCCAAATCTTTTGCCCATTTTTAAACTGGGTTTGGTTGGCTGTTACTGAGTTGCAAGAGTTCTTAGTAGACGTCGGATACAAGTTGTTAGATATATATTTTGCAAATATTTTTACAACTCTAATGCTCCTCGTGTGGCAATTATTATTGTTACTCTTCAGGCATTATCGTTATTACTATAATTAAGGGATATGGACCCAACTCTCTAAGGGCCAGACCCCGCCGTGCTTTCAAGGACCTTCCAGCTTTGGAGCGCACAGGGTACTCAGATTGAAGGTGGTGACTGCATAGACCTCACTGAGGGCAACAGGTCGTAGTCAGGGAACAGAGACTTTTATCACAACGACTTCTGGGGGCAGAGCAGACGAACCGAAACGCAGAGAATGAGCGCAGCGACAGCTAGCCGCCCCCACCCACGTGGGACGGGGGAGTCGCACGCACGCGCCCACCCGCGAACAGAGACCGCCCCTCTTCCGGGACGGCGCCGACTGCGCGCGCAGCCCCTGCGGCGGCCAACCGCCGCTTAACGGCCGGCCCCGCCCCGCCGCGCGCGCATGTTTCCAGAGAGAGGCGGGGCCGGGGGGCGCGCCGCAGCACGTGCGCGGGGGCGGGGCGCGCCGCGGGCGGGGCGGGGCGGCGCGTGCGCAGAGGGCGCGAACGAGAAGGCGGGAAAAGACGAGATGGAGCGACAGGGAGTAGGCGGCGCTGGTTTTCTTCGCGCGGGCGGCGGTCGGGCGGACGGGCGGGGAACGGCCGGGATCTCGGGCTTCCCGGCTCACCCGCTTGTCCCCTGCCCCCGGGGCCTCCCCTCGCCCCGTTGGGCTCCGATTTCCTGACTGACCGTCGGGCCCTGACTGACAGCCGGCGGCGTGAAGGACGCGCTGATGGCGGGGCCCAAGGGACAGACCCCCGCGCCTGGCGCGTGGCGGGCCGCGGAAAGCGCGGCTCAGAGCCTGCGCCGCCCCGTGCCGTTCCTTCCTGGTCTCCTGCCCCTTCTTGCTCCAGGGCCTCGAGCCGTTAGCAGCACGGCCCGGGTCCCTGGCGCCCCTGCCCCCATCCTGGTCCCCGGCGCCCCGGTCCCCATCCCGGTCCCCGGCGCCCCGGCCCCCACCCTGGCCCCCGGCCCTAGCCCCCGGGGCGGCCCAGCCTCCGCGGCCTCTGAGGCGCTGGCTGTGCCGCAGGTGGACGCGCCGCCCGCCGAGGGCCCGGAGCGGGAGCCGCGGCCGAGCGTGGAGAGCCGGGAGCCGCCGCAGGCCGAGGAGGGCCGCGAGGAGGAGGCCGGCCGCGAGCCCAGGTGAGCGTCTCCCCGGAGCCCGCCGGCTCCGCGTCCCGGGGCATCTCGCGCGGCCGGGCGGCTCGGAGCGCGGGGACACGGCTGGAGCCGACGCTCTTGGGGGAGAGACAACCTGAACGGCGGCCCCGCGGGCGTCGGGGGCGCGACGTGCGCCGGGAAAACGGCGAGAGCGGCAGGTGGCCCCTGGGGGCGGAGGTCAGGGGAGCCGCGAGGACAGGGAGCACCGTGCCGGAGCAGCTCGAGCGGGAAGGAGCCGGTGGGACGGACGGGCGCCGGGGCTCTGGGTGAGCGGTGCCCCGGGAGGGTGGAGCGGGCGAGAAGGCTCCCCTGGGCCGCCGCCGCGCTGTCTGCCTGCCCCTGCAGAGCCCCTCACGGAGCGCGGGCCGGACTGCAGCGCTGAGAGCGCCTCTGGCTGCGTGCGGGAGTCGGGGCAGCAGGGGGCTGGGGCAGCAGGGAGGAGTCAGAGCTGCAGGGAGGAGTCGGATGAGCAGGGGGCCGGGGCAGCAGGGAGGAGTCGCAGCGGCGGGGAGGAGTGGGAGCAGCAGCGGGCTGGGGAAGCAGGGAGAAGTCTGAGCAGCAAGGAGGAGTGGCAGCAGCAGAGGGCTGGGGAAGCAGGGAGGAGTGGGAGCAGCGGGTAGGAGTGGGAGGAGCAGAGGGCTGGGGCAACAGGGAGGAGTGGGAGCAGCAGGTAGGAGTGGGAGGAGCAGAGGGCTGGGGCAGCAGCTGGCCTGGACCCCCTGCGTGCGGAGCGGCTCTGACGCTGGGTGGGTCTGTGGAGCCGGTGAGAGTCTGCATGGATGTGCGGAGCCACAACTGACAGAAACTGCTCGTGGATCAGATGTTGCAGAGAAAGAGCAGCGTTTGGAGTGACCCCCCAAAAGTTTCTGTCGTGCACATTTGCTTCTTCACCAACAGCTTATTGAGGGTCTGGCCAGGCTCTGTTTCAGACGCTGGGGACACTGCCGGGAGCAGAGCAGAAGTCCTGCCCCCTCGGAGCTGACTTTCACCCGTGATCTGCACTTAGGGTCCCTCCACGTCTTTCCATGGCGGATCGCTCATTTCTTTTTAGCGCTGAGTAATACTCCTTTGTCGGGATGGACCACAGTTTATTCATCGACCCACCTGCTGAGGCTTGTCTTGGTTGCTTCCCCGTTTTGGCAGTCATGAATAAAGCTGCATAAACATTCATGGCAGCTTTCCATGTGGGTGTCCGTTTTCAGCTCCTATAGGCAGATACCAAGGGGCACGACTGCTGGATGGTGTCTAAGAGTGCGTGTAGTCTTGTAAGAAACCACAGCTGGGGGCCAGCCCGGTGGCACAGTGGTTAAGTGTGCACGTTCTACTTTGGTAGCCGGGGGTTCGCCGGTTCGGATCCCGGGTGCGGACATGGCACCACTTGGCACGCCATGCTTCTTGCCCTGAGCCTCAGTCTTCAGGGTTCACCACGTTGTCACATGTCTCGACTTCGTTCCCCTGTGTGGCTGAGTAATATTCCGCAGTATAGCCCCACCACATGTTATTCATCTTTTCATCTGTCGATGGCCATGTGACTTGTTTCCGCTTTTTGGCCATTGTGAGTAATACTGCTGTGAACATCCACGTGCGAGTTTAGGTGTGGACGTACGTTTTCATTCCTCTTGTGGATACCTAGGAGGGGAATTGCCGAGTCAGACAGTGACATGTTCAGGTTGCTGCTTTGTGTCGGTGGGAGGGGGCATGAGTGGACGTGCGGAGATCAGGTGGGGGCTCCTGGGGGCGTGGCATCCATCAGGGCAGGTGGAGAGCCGCTCTGTGGGGTAGGGGCCAGTTAGTGCGGCATGAGGAGGCAGGCAAGCCGAGGACGACTCCTGGCCGGTGTGCTCACAAGACAGTGAGAGGGCCGGCGGGGCAGGCACTGTGATGGAGAGCGGGGCTACCCTGGCTGCTGGTCTGCTGTGGTGTGCTGCAGCTGGCTCCTGCCAGCGCACGAGAGCCAGTCGTATACCTCTCTTCCCAGCCGGCCAGTTAGCGGCTTCATGTTGGAAGCTTGAAATTGGCTTTTGTGGGAGTCTTTGGATCATGGAAATTGGCAAACACTGCAAATCAGGGCTTTTTTTCTCCCTCACAGAGAGCCAGTTGCTAAATGCTCACCAGCACACCACTGCTCCCTGCTTTCTGGCTTGGGGTGGTTTCCAGTAGGTGGTGGTTTCGCTGGCGGAGGTGAGGGCACAAGGTTCATTTTGCCCTTGTTGAGTTTGAAGTGGCCGGGGACATGCACATGAACGTGTCCAGGGTACAGTAGGACTTTCTGACCCAGGAGTCAGGGTGGAGCGAGGGGCTGGAGATGGCATTGTGGGAGTCACTGTTTGAGTGGCAGCTGTGGGGTGAATGAGCTCACCTCGGGACAGGGCCCTGAGGACTCCGGGCATAAAGCCAGCTTCCCCGACCTCCCACATTCCTCGGTTGTAAAGCAGGCCACCAGGAGGGATGGTTTCCAGGTGTGTGCCCTCAGTTGGAGACCAGAAAAAAGAAGGAAATGACTGAAGACGTTTGCTGGATAACATCTTCCTGCAAATAGCATCTTTAGACCCAGATCTAAGTGGTGAAGAGATACAGACAATCGCAAATCATTTAGAGACTTTAAGGAGTTCCACAAGAGCTTTGGGCCGAAAAACAGATGGATCAGAACCAGTGCAAGGGCCAGTTAATAGATCCAGTGGCAGACACTCAGCGACATGATTAAAATGTGAACACATTTCGGGAGAGAGAAGCAGAGGGTGAGGAAGGGGCTCGGCAGCTCCGGTTCCAGCCTCCCCCCTTCCTGCCTGTACTTCAGCCAGACATCGTTTTGCCCAAGCGCCAGGGATTCTGTTGTGTTCCTCCTCGAATATTTGGTTAGCTTGCCTCCCCTCCCGGGACTGCTGCCTGCGGTGGTCATAAGTGGCTGGCGGATTGTTTAACTTGTATATCCGTTAGAGGCTGTGGAGGGAGGGCCCACCGGCAGGTGGCTCTGGCTCGCATGCCTGCCAATCACAGCTTTACCTGGAGCGAACAGATGGTCTCTTCGCTTAGACCCATTTCCTCTGCCGCTCCTGGGCCCCCTGCCAGCCTGGGCCCTGCTCGGGAACACTGTCCTAATCCTCGCAGCCAAATTAGGGACTCCTCAGAAGCACAGACCGTAATAGATGAGTGCAGTGATGTGTTCACAGCCCCTACCCCGGCCCCCACTGCCTGACCCCTGAGCAGGCTGCGCACACCGGCCTGCTGTGTTGGACCGACTTCCATTCCCTGGCCTACATCCAGGGTTCGGCAACAGAAGCAGGCCCGGAACCGGGAAGCCAGCGGAGAGGACACTGTGTGTTTTGTTTGTTAAAGTTAATTGGTGAATGCAGGCCCAGGGAAGCCTGTAATTCATTAGCATCCTGATTAATATGCAGCTGCTGAGTATTAAGAAAAATGAAATGGAAAGGAATAAATCCCCAAAGGAGAGGTTGGAAAAATTCAAGAGGCTCTCTGCAGACATCTGAGGCGGGCCCTTGTCCCATGACGAAATTTGAATGAGCTGAATTCAAGTGATTTTTCACCATTTGCATAGCTGCCATGAAGCCCCGTTCCAGCCTCATCCCTCGAGCCTGGGAGAGGAGCGGCTTTGAACCCGTAGCAGCTCAAGCAGGTTGTGAGCAAGTACACAAAAGAAGCACCTGGTTATAGCACTGACTTTAATTTCATGCTGCTTCCACTGTCAACGAGGCAGCGGTGGGTACAAGGAGGCTGGCGAGCAGGAAGGTTACAGTGGGCTGCGGCAGCAGTTCACTGACTTAGGTGTTGGGAGAGCATCTGTGCCGCCTGTGGGATGGGTAGAAGGCAGTCCCCACCCTGAGTGTGCATGCCCTGCAGGGAGCCAACGGGTGTAAACCCTGGCAGCACTGCAATTAGTAAGCGAAGGTGTGGTGGGGGTGCCCTGGCCGAAGCTCTGAAGGTGGCCTCGTGAAGTGGGCAGAAAGGGAAAGTCATTTCAGCCAAAGGCTGATGGGCTTGGTGAAATCCTGGAAGGTTCCAAATTGCTGGGAGCGGAGGGTGGAAAGAGAAGGTGGAGGCCAGGGCCCTGGAAGGCCTTGTGTGCTGCTGGGAAATTCACTTGATCCTGCGGCTGGCGCGGGCTCTCGTGGGCTGTGGAGCAGGAGTGGGATGTCAGATTGTAGTTCTCAGGTCACTAGGGCCCAGGTGAGAAATGAGAGGCCTGAGGTCGCAAAGGGTTAGGTGGGGAGGTCAAGATCGATTTGAGAGAGGTTAAGATTTCATGAGAGGATATGGAGGGACAGGGAGAAGCCGGGCTCCAAGCTGACTGCTAAGTTTCTGGTTTGGGAACTGCGTGGCTTTTGGTGTCATTCACTGAGCAGAGAGGGAGGATGAGGTTGGATGGGGGAAGATGACCATGTTGGTGTGCAGATGCAGAGTTGAGATGCCTCTGGGACAGCCATGTGCAGAGGGCCCAGATACCGTTGGGTACGCCTTTGGGAGCTCAGGAGAGAGGCGTGGGCTGGGGATGATAAGTTTGGGGGTCGTGGAAGTGTGGCTGGTAATGAAAGGCCTGGCTAGCCACTCATTCATATATTCCACGCACCTCTTTTACTCTTCCCATGAGGGGCAGGTACTGGAGACAGCAAAACATCTTTTTACGAGAATGCTCAGGGAGTCTTTGGCTGGTCTGTCGTTTGCTGGCTGATAGGAGTCTTTGCTATAACACCTGTGTCAGTCAGAGGCATTGGACACAGCATCCTGCCTTGGAGGCAGATGAATTTTCGTGCTTTGTGTGAAGCCAGAGGAGGGAGGAATAGATGGGAGAGAAGGTGTCCTTCATTCATTCAACAAACAGTGGAGGGCTTGCTATGTGCTAGGTGCTGGGAATGTGGAGATAAATGGGACACAGCCCCCTGGGGAGATAGGGATGTGAACAGTGACAAGCACATCGGTGGCTTCTCAGAGGAGGCAGTGGCCTGGGCTGGCTCTCACAGGTCGAGTGACAGAGCAAGCAGAAAGGCCCCGAGGGAAGAGCTGGTCAGGAATACACTGAGGGCTCCCGAGAACTCTGTGCAGATGAAAGCTCCAGCCCCCAGGCCCTGGAGCGTGGAGGTTCTGTGCTTGCATCCCAAGCTGGAGGAAGAGCTCAGGCAGTCGGGAGAAAGCCAAGAAAAATAATTTTATGGACAAAGCATCCAAAAGCAAGATAGAATTTTCTAAGTAATCAGTGCCTGGCTTGCAGTCACGGCAGACTTTACTGTTGTGTGTGCGCTGGTGTGCTCAGGAACCACTGCATTGACACCTCTGAGTCTCAGCCGTTCAGAGCTGGAAGGACCTCAGAGGATGAGGATGAAACTGAGGACGCAGGGGGAAACAGGACACGGGCTGGGAGTCAGGCCAGCTGGGTGCCACCCCCAGCTCTGCCACAGACTGGCCGGGGATCCTAGCACAGTGTCTAGCAGCTGGGAAGTGCTTACAGATCAGACAGCACAGAGAAACAGCCAAAAAATAAAATAAAATAAAGCTTACCTTAAACATTCCATCTTAAAATAAAACACAAGTGGGTCTGCTGATCAGATTGCAACTTCTTTTTGGCATAAACCTCATTCATAATGCATTACCCACAATTTCCAGTTTTGTGTTTTTAGAGCAGAGCAAAAACTTATAGCCTGACAAGGCGATCTGTGTGCAGAATCCTAGATTTTCACCATCTTTGCCTAAATCTATAGTTGTCTCCCCCATACCAGATTTAATAGTTATGTCTTATTAGACTTACCTTTATTCATTCAATTTTGCTTTATTAGCCAGCTGTCATTTCTTTGCCATTTCACTGGCTAACCTGATATTTAATTCAATTACATGATTATAGTCACACATATAGTGTAGGACAAATGTAACTTTTGTGTGTTTAAAATTTTTTTTTTAACATAGCTAACTCTTGACAGGCCACCTCACCTGGTGGAGCAGAGGCATGCAGCTACACTGGCCCTAGGTGGTCTGCGCGCTGCGGGCACCACCCAGCAGGGACAGAGAGCGAAGGAAAGGGATGCAGCAGGCTGGTGACAGGAAGGTCCACCTCAGAAGCATCTATATGTTTATAAATGGTGTCATTGACACTGTCTCAAAGCAGCACATTGGTGTAATAAAACGGCTGTGGGTTCTGGAGTTGGGCAGGTCTCCTTGTGGAACTGTGGGCACATTTTGTGTGTGCCTCTGGGTCTGTTTTCTCAGTTATAAAATGGGGGTGCCAGCACTGCCCCTCAGGGTGGGGTGTGAATGAACTAACTGAGTATCGCCTCGGTTGTGCCCCCAGCAGACAGCTGGTTCAGGGCAGCGCTCTCGGGGTGTCTGGCGCTGACCTCACTTTCCTGTACTTTCAGAAGTCAGGTCTCTAGCCCCTCTGTCGCCACCTCCAGTGCCAACCGCCCACTGCTGATGCTGGAAGGGAAGTCAGGACCCTACTTTTCCTCTCTGGACTCGAGCATTGACATCCTGAAGAAGAGGGCCCAGGAGCTGATTGAAAACATCAACGAGAGCAGGCAGAAGGACCATGCACTCATGACCAACTTTAGGGACAGCCTCAAGATCAAGGTGACAGATCCCCCCCAACACTGTGAAGCCCCAGCAGGGGAGGGGGTGTCCTTATGTAAAAGGTGAAAGGGGAGGGAATGAACCCCTGCTGAGTATCTGTTAGGTTCCCCGATGCTAAGCGACTTGCGTACAGGACCTCATTTTCCCCTTACAACGATCCTGCAGAGACTGGACCCATTTTATAGATGGGAAAAGTAAGGTTCGGAAGTAATTGCCCGACTGAGAGCCAGGATGAGGAGCCAAGGTCCATCTGCACCGCAGCCCAGCCCTCTTATTTCACGCCAGGGCCAATGGCTGTGGAGCAGGGGTGGAGGCAAAGCCAGTGTTATCACACCCACTTCTCCCCTGGATGTCGAATGGTCTGTGATGGGAAAGTAGGCTCCTCGACATGGCTGGGGCTTCTGTCTAACAAAGTCTGATGTCATGTTCAGGCCCCACATTAACGATTGTCCCCGATGCTTCAGAAGGCATAATGGACCCTGTGAGTGGGACAGCTGGATTCCACACGTCATTTCAATGACAGACTGACTTCTCCCTCTCCCCGGCCCTACCAGTACACACCCTGGTACAGCATAGAAATAGAGAAAAGCGTAACATTAGCAGAAAATATATAAAAACATTCCTACCATCCCACCACCAGAGGCCACTTTGTTGCATGTTTTCTTCTAGTCTCTGGTGTGTACCTTCTTCCTAATCTGGTTAAGCTTATACTATATACATAATTTTGCATCTTGCTTTAAAAAAAAATTAACATAGAGGCAATTACACCTCCAGTCACTAGAGCTGTTTTTACCAGTTTTATAAGACAAATTACAGAAATCTTAGAGAGCCACTTAGAACAAAGGCGTTGTGAGGTCTCTTGTTTGATTTCCCAAGAACATGTCTTATTCTTGAAAAGGTTTCGGACCTGACCGAGAAGCTGGAGGAGAGGATGTATCAGATTTATAATCACCACAACAAGCTCATTCAGGACAAGCTCCAAGAGTTCACCCAGAAAATGGCAAAGATCAGCCATTTGGAAACAGAGCTCAAACAAGTGTGCCACAGCGTGGAGACTGTGTATAAAGACCTGTGCGTGCAGCCGGAGGTATGACCACACTCGAGGGGCGCACCGGAGGAGGGAGGGTTGGACCGGCTAAGAGGGAAGGAAGGCGACAGAAACCAAGGACGCTGGCACCGGCGCCCCGCCCTGAACCCCACACCGCCACAATCACCGCAGAGGCCTCGGCGTGCTCGCCATCTCGCTTGTGGCCCCTGTAACGTGGTGTGTCTGAGCTGAAAAGCCGGCTTGCTATTTCCCACAGCTGTGTGGTCAGCTCTGTGGTGACAGAAAGGACAAAGTCCCCTCTGCCCACAGCCCTGAGCCCCGGGCTGTGCCTCACCTGGGTATAGTTATTACAGCAGAGCCCAGGACTCAGATGTGGGCCAGTCTCTGGGAGCGGGGGGAGATCCCGGCCACATCCCAGCGCCTCGCAGCCCCCACACGCGTTCATTTTTCCTGTGACTGGAACAACTTCTCGGTGGTTACAAGTAAATGAGGCCAGCGCTGCGGGGCAGACACACAGACCCTTTATTACTCTCTCTCCCCCTCGTTGTGCTCCAACATCCGGCATAAGGCACTCACCCCCAGATGGGGGGTCAAGGGGGTGCACAGGGAACTCCTGGTGGGTGGGGGGAGTTTGCTGGGTCAGACACCAGGTGGGTCTCACAGTTGGTCCGTGTCCTGCCTTCCCTCTCCCTGCCCCCTCATCACGAGAAGCTCCTGCGCCAAGGTGAGTGGAGTCCGTTCCCATCCGCGGGTAAAAGCGGATTGAGAAGCTCGGTACAGAGTCCCATCTTCTTTCTAAGGAGCACACTTGAATGATTCAAAAGGGGAGTTTGGATATTTGAGAATCAGCGTCTCTCGCTTCCCACCATACACACTGGCTCCCCCTGCCGCCTCCCTTAAGGCACAGAGCATGGTATCTCCCAGGAAGGCCGGGCGCCGTGGGCTCACTTGCTGGCAGTGAACGCCTGGATGCCTGTGATGGCCCTTCCGAGGATGAGAGCATGAATGTCATGAGTGCCTGCACGGAAGAAAGGCAGAGTCGGCGTGGAGTTCTAAGTTCCGTCTCATGTTCCCTGCAGGCTGCTGCTTCGGAGGAAGAACAGACCCACAAAGATGGCGAATGCTGACAGTGGCTGGCAGTCGCCTCTGAGTGACAGCCACCAAGAGAAGGCTCTGAGGCCACCGTTCGGGCCAGGCTGAGAATATTGTTTTTCAGAGTTCTGTAATGCATCTTGGCCCAAAAAAACCCAATGCTCCTTGTGCCAGACCCAAAACTACAGCGAGTCCAGCCTCCACCATGAGCCCAGTTTCAGGCCTCCCACAGATTCCCCCACCCCAACCCCGCACAGTTCATTAAACGTTTGACTTTCAACCAGCCATGCTTCCTTCCCAGGGAGGCGGAGAGCTGATGAGCGGGAAACACGTCAGGCCCTTGCTCACCCACGGGGGCGGGGGCGGGGGGCGGGAAAGCAAACAGTGACAATCGCTCTGCCCAGCTGATGGCCCGGGCCCGAAGCTGCCAGCACACCCCACATCCCCCGCCTGTGCATCTGGGGAACACTTTACAGCCCTCAGTGCTCTTGTTTGCTCCTCCTCAGCTTCAGGGCTGGAAGGCAGAGATTACAGCCTCCCTTTTATGGAGCAAAGTAACTGGGGGGCTGGCCCGGTGGCTAAGGTCACACACTCTGCTTCAACAGCCCAGGGTTCGCAGGTTCCAATCCCAGGCGTGGACCTACACACCACTCATCCGCCATGCCGTGGCAGCACCCCACATACAAAATAGAGGGAGATTGGCACAGATGTTAGCCCAGCACCAATCTTCCTCACAAGACAAAAAACAAAAACCTGTCTACTTCCTAAAATGCAAATCTGACCCCATCACTCCCCTGTGTAAAACTATCTGAAGGCCCCCTCTGCTTGTCCTCAGGGTCATTCCCACACCTGTAGGAACCCCCACCCTCACCCCTTTCTCTTGCTGTTTCTGGAATGTTCCATCCAGAATAGCACACAGAAGTTATTTCACTGTCTCTACCCAGGGAGCTCCTACATCTCCCTCAAGCCCTAATGTGGTCCCATTTCCTTCCTAAGAGATGGAGCGCCTGCCTCCTCTTGCATCCCCCTCTATTTCTGCCTGGCTCCCACTGAATTGTACATTTTTTCTTTTTAGTTATCTTTTTCCACGTCTGTCCGCCCATGAGGCAAGGGGTTCTGGGCCCCATCAAATCATAACCAGGTGGCAGGTATAGACACCACAGCCTGCAAATGATTCACTTTTTTCTCCTAACGTAAGCTGGAGTGGTGACTGCTGTGTGAGCTGCATCTGCCAGCTTGCTGGGCACCATGCCCCACTCTGGGCATGCCCAAGGAGGCCATAAGCAGGCTGGGGGACACCCCTCCTCCCGAGCATCATGGGGAAGAGGGCCAAGAGCATTTCACTTCCTCATCCCAGTGGGAACCGCTCCAGATGAGGGACATGGGGGGACTTACCCCATGTCACACGGCCAGTTGGTGACAGCTGGGAGTAGAACTTGGCCTGTTCCCCACCCCCCTCACTGCCCCTCTTCCCCAGACAGTGAGGCTGCTGTGACCCCCACCCCAGAGATCCGGCCCCACCTTCATAGGTGTTCACGGCCTCCAGGTTCATGGCGTGCCGGATCACGTGATACTCGTCAGAAATGCCATTCCCCCCTAGCATGTCTCGGGCCTGCCGCGCGATGTCCAGGGCCTTCCCACAGTTATTCCTCTTCAGCAGGGAGATCATTTCTGGCGTGGCCCTGGGAGCGGCACAGACGTGTAACAAGTGTTGGGTTACAAAGAACTGACCCCACTCTAGGCTCCCAGCATCCCTGCGCCCTGGCAAAGCCAGCCAGGGAGAGGGTTCCCCGCATCACAGTCACAGCAGCAGACACTGTGCTTCCAGTGTGGGACAAGGGATGGGCCCGGGCCCATCAACGCCAGAAGGGATGGCTCCCTGGGGGCCACCAGGCAGGAAGGACCTCTCTCCCCAGGGCCAGCTGCCACCACGCCCAGGAGGGGCACAGGGTCCTCCTGCCACACGCAGCTGCCCCGCCCCCACACACAGCCCCTACTTGTCCTGATCCTTCAAGCGGCCGAGCTGCAGGCAGGCGTGAAGGCCCAGCGTGATCTCAGTGAGCATGTCCGCCAGCTTCTTCTGAATCAGCTGGTTCCTGGCCAATGGGACGCCAAACTGGATTCTGGGCAGGCAAGGTCAGGGTAAGTGTGGGAGTGTGGGGAAAGCAGGCCCCAGTCCTGGCCCAGGAAGGCTTCCAAGCTGCCTCAGCGCCCCTGGCCCCCCAAAATGGCCTGGCCTGGCCTGGGCTTGGCCCCCTCCCTGCTTAGAAGCACTTCCTCAGCCATTTCACAGAGGGGAATTTCAGTCTGGCAGGCGGGGGTGGGGAGTCCCCGGTGGGATAATGGATGCAACCTGAGGCCCCACCCCCAGGAGACCTCAGGGCAGCCCCCACACACCTGTCCAGGGTGTACTGCCGAGCCGTGTGCAGACAGAACTCGGCGGCTCCAAGCACGCCCCAGGTGATACCGTAGCGGGCGTTGTTGAGGCAGCCGAAGGGACCCTGTGGAGTTGACAGGGGCCTCGGCCCCCAGGAGGAGCTGAGAGGCCCCGTGCAGAACCAGCTCTAAAGTAGGGGCAAGCCCCCTCCCCAGGCACCCAGACACAAGTCAGCCTAAACAGGGCTCAGGGCGGCCCTGGCACCAAGGCTCCTGCACAGCAGGTCTCGCTCAGTGCCTGCTCCCTCTTGGTTTGCACACAGCGCTACCCGGGCTGGGGGCCGGCATGTAGGGGCCGATGTAGGGAGACAGGAAGATGCACCTGCCCAAAGGACTAAGCTGGGTGACGCCCAGCTGTGTCCTGGGCAGAGCCAGCACGAGTGAGGTGGTCACCAAATGGGGCAGTTTCTGCACATCCGTGAGCCAGGCAGAGCCTCCGAATCACCGCTGTGTGGGCTCCACAAGCACAGGGACCACGTCTGCCTGGTTCCCGGCACGAGGCCTGCCCAAGAAAGGCAAAGCAGCGGGTGACCTGATACCAGTTCCCAAGGTGGCCGCTGCTCACCGCCAGCCCGGACGCGTTGGGCAACACGTTCTCCTCCGGCACCTCCACGTCGTCCATGACGATTAGGCCCGTGGCCGAGGCCCGGAGGGAGAACTTGCCCTCGATCTTGGGAGCCGACAGGCCCCGCATCCCCTTCTCCAGCAGGAAGCCCCGAATGCGGCCGTCTTCGCACCGAGCCCACACCACAAACAGGTCGGCCACAGGTGAGTTGGTGATCCTGGAGGTGGGACAGGCAGTGAGGGGTCTGGCCCCCGCCCCTGGCCACCCGCCTGAGGTGTCAGGCCCTCACCAGGTCTTGGTTCCATTGAGGGTGTAGCTCCTGCCTGAGGGGTTGTGGCGGGCTCTGGTCTCCAGGCTGCCAGGGTCGCTGCCGTGGTTGGGTTCTGTGAGCCCGAAGCAGCCCAGGAGCTCCCCCTTGGCTGCAAGCACGAGACAGGGTCATGGCTGTTTGTCCCCCATTCCTCCCCCAACTGAACACTGTCAGCCTCTCCACCGAGCCAGGCCAAGCAGATCCGGCCCTGCCTTCACGGCACTCTCAGGTGGTGAGGGGACAGGTCTTCCCCAGGCCATAGTCACAATGCCCTGATGAGGAGGGGCCCCGCAAGAGGCAGGAAGGAGTCAACCAAGCTGTCTTTAAGGGCAGTGAAAGGGCAGAAGGAGGTTTAGAGAAGAGCAGTGGATGTGCAAAGGCCCAGCAGTACATTTGGAGAATTCCAAGTAGCTGAGTCTGGCTGGAGAGGAGCAGTCAAGAGAGTGGCCAGAGATGAGGTGGGAAGGTCAGCAGAGCCTGCTCATGCGCGGCCTCATGGACCCAGGCAGGAAGCGAAGACTTTGAACTTTGGGTGGGGCTGAGGGAGCAGAGAGAGCAAATCAAGAGGCAGACGGTGGTGCTCAGACAGGGGCAGAGTCAAGAGAGACCTAGGAAGGGACGGGCAGGGTCAGATGTGGGGTGAAGCTCAGGGTCTGGCAGGAGGTCTGAAGGGCCACTGGTGCTATCCTTGAGATGGGGACAGAAGACAGGCTCGGGAGAGCCCCACCCTAGACTGCTGGGACTGTCTTCCTTCGAGCAGGCCCCACAGGCAGCCGCTCACCCAGCCGGGGCAGGTACTTCTGCTGCTGCTCCTCGCTGCCGTAGGCGTAGATAGGGTGCATGACGAGGGAGGACTGGACACTCATCGCCGACCTGTAGCCACTATCCACCCGTTCCAGCTCTCGGGCCAGCAGCCCATAGGCGACCGAGGAGACTCCAGCACAGCCATGCCCTGGTGGGGGGAGGGGAGATGGGGCAATGGGGGCCAAAGCTCTGTCCTGCTGGGACCAGTGAGTCCTCAGGCTGGAGAGAGTGCTACATAGGGGCGCCCAACGAGGCACCAAGCTGGCCCTAGCTTGAGGGTTTATTCATTTCATCCCCACAGCCGCTTTCAGATGGAGGGGTAACAGCCTCACTTTACAGACTGGGAAACCGAGGCTCAGGGAAAGGTAGGGGCTTTCCAGGACACAGTGGGGGCTGCAGAGTATGCAGAGACTTGTCCCTACCTTTAATGGTGGGGCCCAGCACACCGAGCTCCCCCATCTCCAAGATGATCTCCCGGTGAAAAACTGCAAAGGGACAGATGCCCAAGTTCAGGCCCAGCTCTAGCCCACTGGATCCCCACCCCAGGGACAGAGGAGGCCAAAGGCCGGCTAATGCAGGCAGGGCTGGAGTGCAGGGTGGAGGGTGCGGCCCGCCTGGGCACCTTCGTTGCGATTGGCCAGCAGGATGCGGGGCATGAGGCGCTCCTGGCAGTAGGTGCGGAAGGTGTCCCTGATGGCGATCTCATCCGCTGTCAGCTGCTCCTCCAGCACCAGCGGGTCCCTCCAGTCAAACTCCGGACGCGAGGCTGGGGCAGGGGGCGGGGGTCGGGGCTCGACTCAGCGCTGCCCACTCGACCATCTTGCCCTCCTCTCCCGGAATCCTCAGCCCCACCCCTCCACCCCCATCTCGCTCCCAACAAATGTGGGCTGCAAACAGGACTGACGAGGCGACTTCCTCCGGGAAACTCACTGCTTCACCGCCTCTGAACCTGGCCACGGCCCTGCCTACCCGCCCGCGCAGCCCTCGGACTCCGGGACAGAACCCACCCGGGGCAGACAGACAGCTGGACAAGGACTGCGGACGCACAGCGCGACGAGGGGGCCTTACATTTGGCCGGTCGGCTCTGTGTCTTCCCGCCCTTCTCTGCAAACACAGGACGGGAAGGTCACCCGAGAACGTCTCAGCGCCTCCACCTGCTCCCGCCCCACCCGCCTGGCCCGGCACTGACCGGTCTGCGCCGCCGCCGAGCCCCAGGCGCGCAGGGCGCGCAGGCCGGGTCTGCGGCTCAGCAGCCGCACGGAGACGCCTCTCAGAGCCATGTGGGCAGCGGCCGGGCGCGCGGAGCAACTACCGCCGACCTGGAGGGGTGGGGGCGTCAGAGCGGAGCGGCTCCCACCCGCAGCCCGGCCAAGGCGCCCCCACCCCCGCTCACCGCGCAGCCCGCGGCGCCGCTGACCGTAGGCCTTTGACCTGGAGATGGGGTGGGCGGAGCGGAGACCGGATTGGGCTTCTCATTGGCTCGTCCTAGGACCGGCCCCCTCACGGCTCTGCCTGTTTAAAAGGGCCACGGCATCCGGGCCCGCGGGGACGGGCGCGCCCCGGCCGAGGCTGGGTTAGCCAGTTTAAGGAGCAGAACAGGAAAGGGCGGAAGGCGCGAGCGCCAATCCGATTGGCCAGCTGTAGTCCTGCCCTGATTGGCCCTAGGAGGGGGCTCGGCCCACTCTTGGTTGGTCAGTTTCGAGGGGCGAGTCCAGAGGGATTTTGGAGTTAAAGAAAGAAACTGAGGCTCGAGAAAAATGAGTCCCGGAACCCAGGAGGCCAGACCTCCAGGTCTCCTTTGACGGGGTGCTGCGTGTGAGGGGAGGAGGTGGCCTCTGGTGGGCGATCTCTGTCCAACCTGTCTGCTAGTCTGTCCCAGGAAGCGCCTGTAGCCACGTGTGATCGAGTGTGTGACTTGGTGTGATCCCGCGTGCTACGTGATTCTGTGCATCTCTGTGTGTGATCGTGCCTGACTGTGTATCTGTATGTGGGTGGGACTGACTGTGCCTGTGACGTTGTGGGCTGTTGACTGTGGGTGGTTGCGTGCCTGCGTAACTGTCTGCGACCGTGTAAGTGTGGCTGTGTCTTTGTGGTTTCTTGTCTGTGTAATTGCAGCGTGTAATGGTATTCTGTGTGATCGTGCGTCTGTGTGTTTGACTCTGTGCTTGATGGTTTTCCCTCTAGATGTGGCTGTTATCTTTGTGATAATATGACTGGATATTTCTGTGCACGTCTGTGTGATTGTGCGTATCTATATATGTCTGTGATTTGGTCTGTGTGCAATTGTGTGTGATTGTGTGCCTGAGTGTGACATGCGTATATGCCTGAGTGAGTGGCTGTGCTCACCTATGTTGCTTTTATGAGCGTTCGTGTGGTGTGCATTTGAATCTGGGTGCATCACGCTTGACCATCTCTGTATCTGGAAATCACACATCTACCATGACCCGCCCATTTCCCAGTTGGAGAAAGTAAGGCCGAGAAAGAAGGCCGGTTTTGCTTTAGGTCACAGCAGGCCAGGTGTAGAGCAGGGACCAGAACGAGATCCAGACCTCTTGATTCCCAGGACAGGCCCTTGCCTGCCCACCCGGGAACACCTCTCCCCACTCTGGGTGGCTGTGTGTGTAGCGTGCTCTGCCTCACACATCGTCTCTGAGTGTGATGGGAGTCACTGTGGGGTTGTGTCTGAATGTGATCACTAGCCTACACGTCCCCAAATACCTGGGACCTGGGTGTCCCTAGATGCTTCCACTTTCCGAGCCTCTCTTGACCTTATTATCCAAATAAAATGGTGTGAACCCTCCTCCTCACACAGTAGGGAGTCTGTCACCGCCCTGCAATGTCTGGGAGTCTGCATAGCTCTTGTTCTTCTGGACACCTCCCCTCCTGGAGCCACTGGCCCCTCTCTCTTTTGCCCCTTCCTTTCCCCAAAGCTCTCTCCCCTGCCCTGGAGCTGGTTGGAGTTCTCTGATGCTCAGGGAGTGTCGCAGGGTGAGGACAGCATACACACTAGGAAACCCAAATGGAGGCTCGGGCCTTGATGCCCTGGGAAGTCCATCATCCTCCTGGCTACAGGCTCCCAGGGGCCTTATCTCCCAGCCAAATGCCCTCTCTCTCTAGACCCTAATCCTCTTGCCTCACCTTTCAGAGCCAGACATGCCTGTTTCATGCCTCATCCTTAACCAGAAGATCTCTCCCTAAGACAGACTCTGCTCTCCTCTCTAGGAAACCTCTCTAACTCCCGCCATTTTGTTTTGTTGAAGGGAAATTCACATAACATAAAGTGAACCATTTAAAGTGAACCATTCAGGGGCTGGCCCTGTGGCTGAGTGGTTAAGTTCATGCGCTCTGCTTTGGTGGCCCAGGGTTTTGCCAGTTTGGATCCTGGGCACAGACGTGGCACGGCTCATCAGGCCACGCTGAGGCGGCATCTCACATGCCACAACCAGAAGGACCTACAGCTAGAATATACAATTATGTACTGGGTGGCTTTAGGGAGAAAAAGAAGAAGAAGAAAAGAAAGAGGAAGATTGGCAACAGATGTTAGCTCAGGTGCCAATTTTTAAATAAATAAAGAAACAAAGTGAACAATTCAGGGGCCAGCCCAGTGGTGTAGTGGTTAAGTTTGCGCGCTCTGCTTCAGCAGCCTGAGGGTTCGTGGGTTCGGATCCCAGGCATGGATCTATGTACTGCTCATCAAGCCATGCTGCGGCCGCATCCCACATACAAAATAGAGGAAGATTGGCACAGATGTTAGCTCAGCAACAGTCTTCCTCAGCAAAAAGTAAATAAATAAATAAACAATTCATGGCATTGACATTCACAATGCTGTGCAATCACAACCTCCCTCTAGTTCCAGAACATTTCCATTACCCTAAAAGGAGACCTTGTCCCCACGAGCAGTCACACACCATTCCCTCCTCCCCAGCCCCTGGCCACCATCAACCTTTGTGTCTGTGTGGATTCGCCTGTTCTGGGCATTTCACATAGATGGAATCATATAATATGTGATCTTTCCTACTGGCTTCTTCTCACTCAGCATGTTTTTAAGGTTCATCCACATTGTAATATGTATTAGAACATCATTCCTTTTAATAGCTGGACAATATTCCACTGCACGGATAGACCACACTGTATTTATCTGCTCATCTGTTAATAGACGTCTGGGTTGTTTCCTCCTTTTGGCGATTGTAACTAATGCTGCTATGAACATTGGTGTACAAGCATTTGTTCGAGTCCCTGCTTTCAATTCTTCTGGGTATAAACCTAGGAGTGAAATCGCTGGGGCATATGGTAACTCTTGTTCAAGTTTGTGAATGTTTAACTTTTTGTAAAATCGTCAGACTTTTTCATAGTAGCTGCCCAATTTTACATTCGCATCAGCAGTGTACAAGGTTCCAATTTCTCCACGTCCTTGCCAACCCTTGTTGTTTCCTGTTTTTTTACTATAGCCATCCTAGTGGGTGTATTGAGCTGAGTTTTACATCAGTTTTTGCTCCCTCCCGCTTTGTGGCACATGATCATTGTTCGTCTTTTTGAGTAAGGCATTTGTGGCACACGAGCTTTGTGTGTCTGTGTCTGGGCGAGGTTGTGTGCCTTACACTGTCAGGGTGCTTCACTCCATGGGGGCGTGGTTGTCTGCATTTGACCGGGTGCACCCCCTACGGTTGGGCCTTGGTAGCTGTGCAACTGTGTAACTAGATAATTACACACTGTGGCAGTGACAGGGGGCGTGACTATGTAAGGCTGTAAGTTTATAGGGTGCTGTGTGCGGTTGTGCCTGATGTATAGCTGTGTACATTACCACATCATTGTGTGTTCATGAACGGTTGTGTGCAGCCATGTTTTACGCTTTTGTGTCTGAGGCTACATCCGTGTTTGATGGGGTTGGGTGGCTGCATCTTCTCTAGTCCTGTGACAACACATCCAGGAGTCTCTGTGTGTCTGTGTGGTTGTGTGACTGGGTGTGAGTGGGTGACTGTGTGTGATTGTGTCAGTGACTGTCTGTGTGATGATGAATTCAGTGTCTGAGGGACTGTGCCTATAACACTGTGGAACCAACGTAGTGTATGATCGTGTGTCTGTGCACATTCTATATGATGCAGACATGCAATTATGTGTACAGACACTACACGGTCTGTGTGACTGAGGGACCAGGAATTGGTGTCGCTCTGTAGTTGCATACTGTGTGTGTGACTATGGACTATGTGTCTGTGATGTGTGTCCATGCTGTCCCTCATCCTGGGCTCCCAGGGCACCACAGTGAAGACCGCTGGTGCAGAATCTCAGATCCCTCCCCAATGTGGGGCAGAACTCAGGCAGCAGCCAGGCCCAGCGCAGGGGTCGGTGTGGGTTTCCTGCAGGTCAGGCACTTCCTGTGGCCTGATCCAACCGGCCCATCCCACCCAGCTGAGGGCGTCACTCCCCTCCCCAGCCCCATCGTACTGGAGCAGCTGTAGGGGTGCCAGCCTCAGCCTCCACACAGCCCCACTCCCTGTGGTGCCCCCAGGAGGACCCAGGGCAGACAGTGGCAGCTGACTGGCAGGGCTCCCTCCCACCACTCCAGGTTCAGACCTTGGGAGCTCAAAACCCAGGCAATTTCAAGCCCAGCTGACGTGAAGCCCCAGCCCCCCACCCTCTGGAGACAGAGCTTTGGCTGTTCTGGGCCCCCACCTGATAGCAGCCTCTGACATCTGGGGTGTCTGATAACGCTTGGCCTGGCAGGGAGTTCATGCCAAGTCCCGCCATCGGCACGGTTGCTGCTGTTTATTGGGGAGGGGGAGGGCTGCAGGGCCCCCGTCGGGGGAGAGGGGGTCTCAAAGCCCCTTCCCAGAATCCCATTCTGCCTGTCACCCCTTCTCCAGGAAGGTAACTGAGAACAGGACCCCAGGACTCTCCCTCTTGGGGGACCCAGTGCCTCACTTTACCCAACACCTGAGCCCCCAGCCCCTGAACATCTGACTTGGCCTTGCACACGGGTCAGTCTGTAAGGCCCAGCCCCAAACAGGCTGAGGCGAGGTCTGTTCCCCAGAAACACTGACCCCCGCCTTGCCTGCCCCTTATCAGGGGCCGCAGCCAATCAGCTGAGGGCAGAGAGGAGCCCTCCAAGGGGCCACTGGAGCCTCAGAGCCCACGAGGCCGCCAAGGGAGAGGAGGCCTGAAGCCCGTGGTGGGCACCAGCCAGCCATGGCTGCAGCTGAGACCGCCCTGCCTTCCATCAGCACGCTGACCGCCCTGGGCCCCTTCCCGGACACACAGGAGGACTTCCTCAAGGTGGGGCCCGGCAGGGTCTGAGTGGGCCGCCGGGGGTCCTGGGCTGTGGTCACAGAGCTTGGGGGTCAGGGCTCCATCCTTCCCTGGAATCCAGACACCTGGCCAGGGCTGGCGCTCCTCAGGCCAGGCCAGGGGTCTGAGCTTGCTCTAAACCTTATTGCTGTGTCGTAGAAAACTGAGGCCGGGAGCCGAACACCTTGGGGGGCTAGGCTCAGTGAGACAATGCTGGATATCGGAGGGAAACAGCAAATGTGTCTCAGGGACATCCGAGAATTAATCTTGGGAATCCATCTTGTTGGGGGTGAGGGGGATTGTGGGGGGAAACTGAGGCAAGGCTGGGTCCCTTCAGCCTTCCATTCTTGCCTCTGCCACCCCTTCCCCCATGCTTGACTGTGGCTCCAGATAATGTCAGTCTTATCTCCTGTCTCCAGCTAGACCCAGTCGCCCTCTGTCCTGGGGGGTTGGAGCGGGAGGCAGTGTGAGGGAGCGGGACAGACTGACGCGACAGACAAGCAAACAAGACCCCTTTGCGGAGCCTCTGGCCAGCCTGCCCCCCGCAGGGCATCCGGCCCCCTCGTCTCTAGGCAGGTACCCCGCTGTTCACTGAAGCCTCACGCTACCGGCTCCCTCCCGCAGTGGTGGCGCTCTGAGGAGGTGCAGGACTTGGGCCCAGGGCCCCCCGACCCCACCGGGCCGCCCCTCCACGTGAGGCCGGAGTCGGAGGACATGCGCGGAGAGGACGAAGACGACGAGAGGGACGCGGCCACCGCCTGGGACCTGGATCTCCTCCTCAACAACTTCCCGTGCGCAGAGCCCCAAACGTGCGCTCCAGCACCGGGGGAAACCCTCGGGGCGCAATTCCCGCCGCCGCCGCCGCCGGAGACTCTGGGGGCGTACGCAAGTGGCCTGGGGCTGGTGGCTGGGCTCTTGGGTCCCGAGGAGCACCCGGGCTGGGCACGCCCGGCCCCGAGAGCCCCGGCCCCCGACGCCTTCATGGGCCCAGCCCTGGTCCCGGCCCCCGAACCCAAGGGGCTGCCGCTGCAGCCGGTGTACCCGGGGCCGGGGGTGGGCTCCTCCGGCAGCTACTTCCCGCGGACCGAGCTTCCAGTGCCGACCGCGCCGGGGGCCCCGTACGGGCTGCTGCCCGGGTACCCCGCGCTGTACCCGGCGCCCCAGTACCAAGGGCACTTCCAGCTCTTCCGCGGGCTCCCGGCGCCCGCGCCCGGCCCCGCCGCGCC
Source organism: Equus asinus (assembly GCF_041296235.1). Taxonomy (NCBI): domain Eukaryota; kingdom Metazoa; phylum Chordata; class Mammalia; order Perissodactyla; family Equidae; genus Equus; species Equus asinus. Next base: position 26,376,794 of record NC_091809.1, on the reverse strand, counting down.
CCCCTCCTTCCTGAGTTGTCTGGGACCCGGGACGGCGGGTGCGGGACTCGGGGGGACCGCTGGAGACCCGAGAAGCACCCCGGAGGCAGCGCCATCCAAGCGCAGCCGGCGCTCGTGGGCGCGCAAGAGGCAGGCGGCGCACACGTGCACGTACCCGGGCTGCGGCAAGAGCTACACCAAGAGCTCGCACCTGAAGGCGCATCTGCGCACGCACACCGGTGAGGGCGCGGGGCGGGGCGGCGGGGCGGCGGGGCGGGGTCTGAGCACGGCGAGAGGCCCGGGAGGCGGAAACCAGGAGCAAGAGGAGGGGCGAGAGGCGGAGACGCGGCAAAGGGGCGGGCCCGTGAAGCCAAGGGTGGGGCTGCAGCAGAGTCCCGGGGCAAGGGGCGGGCAGAGGGAGCCGGCAGCAGCCCTGGAACCTCAGGAGCGGGGCCACCGGACAGGCTGCGGTGCGGGACGGGGTGGGTGCAGAGAGAGGACCTGAAGAACCTGGGGAGCGTTTCGGGGAACTGACGGGTAAGTCCTGGGCCAGGGACAGGCTGAGGACCAGCAAGCCTGGCAGGTGGCGTAGGAGGGCGGGGCTGGAGGAGAGACTGTGTGGAGGGGACAAGCTTAGAATGCCAGGATCTGAGCCAAAGACACTGGGTTTGGGTTTGGGACAAGCGGAGGGCGGAGTTAGGGGCTCAGGGGCGGTAGCCGGGAGTATAAAGCGTGGACTGCTTGGCTTGGAGGTGGGGCCAGGCTGTAGGGGGCGTGGCTGAGGCTCAGGAGGCCAGGCAGGGACAGAGTCAGTTTCCCAGGCCCAGTTGGAGAGGACCGGGCCCAAAGGTAGAGGCAGGTCCTGGAGGGCAGGGGGAATAGCTGGGGAACAGAGGAGGAGGGTGGGCATAGGAGGAGAAGCCGGGTCTCAAAGAGCCCAAAGAGACAGGAGCGGGGCCGTGGGATAGAGGCGGGGAGGAGGAGGGGTGAGGCTTACTCTTCGGGGTCCGCCCAGAGGGTGGGACGCTGTGTACAGACCGGTGCGGGGCCGCAGGGGAAGGAGCCAGGCGTAGCCGAGGGAGAGCGTAATCACCGGGGACGGGACCTAGGACGCCAGATGTATTTCGAGGCTCAAGGCCAGGGCCAGGATTGGGCAGCAGCTGGAGGGTCCCCTGGTTCAAGGGAGGGGCTGGGACACGGGGCAGGGTCAAAGGACGAGGGTGGGACGTCTTTAGGACGCAGGGGCAGGGTACCAGGGCACAGGAAGTGGGGCGAGTGGGGTAGGGGAGGCCACTTGGGCCCAGGAAATGAGAACGATCGTGGCTCCAGATGCAGGTACAGGAGAAGGATGGGGGGTCGCAGAGCAGGACCTGGGTGCAGATTCAGGACCCTCCCCTGGGAGTGAGCGCCTCCTTAAATTTTGTGTCCTAGCCGCCTCACTTGCCCCACCCTGGTCCCAGCCAAGGCGGAGCAAAGGAGTGCAGCCAGATAGGGGGATGGAGCCGAGGGGAGGAGTGGGGCGGACAGGGGCGTTCACGGCTTCCTCGGTCCCCAGGGGAGAAGCCATACGCCTGCACGTGGGACGGCTGCGGGTGGAGGTTCGCGCGCTCTGACGAGCTGACCCGCCACTACCGGAAGCACACCGGACAGCGCCCCTTCCGCTGCCAGCTCTGCCCCCGAGCTTTTTCGCGCTCCGATCATCTGGCCTTGCACATGAAGCGTCACCTTTGAGCCTGGCACTTGGACTTTCCCGGGGACTGAGGATGGAACAAGAGTGGATCCACGCAGGGGGTTTTTCCCTGTGCTGGACCCTCGCCCAGACTCGCAGCCCCACAGATCCACTGAAATCAAGGCTGGCCCCCAGACAGACCTAGGGGAGCCTCCAACAGAAGTTCCCACACATTTCCTCAGCCACAGGGAGCCACACGGAGACGTCCGATGGTCACGCAGACCCAGGGAGACAGACCTCCAAGTAAACGGACTCGGATGGACACTCTGACATGTTGGACAGAGAGACCCTCAGAGAGCTGGACCCTTAAACCAGCTCACAGGCGGCCTGGGACAGCGGGAGGGCGTGTGGGGTGAGGCTTCCCAGAGACCCTGGGTCTAGGAGGGGGCTTCGCACCGTGACTTCTGAAGCTTGGCACAGTGGCTGGCATCTGCTGCGAATGGTTATAAGGGTCCTGTAAAAATGCTCCTCCCAGATGAAATTTCAGCGTTGGCCTGACTTTGTGGGTTTTGGGTGGTGTAAATTGGGAGGAAGGTGTACCCCCAGAAGTGATATTGGGGAGCCATACACACCCTCACACCCTCATCTCCTAAACCTCAGTGACCCCCCTTGGGCATTGCAAACCTTGCCACCCTCTCCGCCCCCCCCCCCCCCAAGATCAGGCTGCATCGTCCTTGTTTCCTGCCTTGAACCTGTGGGGGATGAGAATTGGCCAGCCCAAAATGTCTCTTTCTGGTTACGGACAAAAGACTCTGAAAGAAACTTTGACCTCCCCCCTATAACTGCCTAAAAGGATTTAAGATGGGAGGCCTGTCCCCGGGACAGCCCGTCACCACAGATAACTGGGTACCCTAGACTGTGAGCATCCTCGCTGAGCCCACTCTGATCAAAGTTCTGTTTACCAAACATTTGCTTTTCCATCTCCATGTGAACTGCCTTCCTCCCCTTTGAAGCCCCAACCCCCACCGCACACACCCTCCTTTTGTCTTTAGCTGAAGATGGTATTTAAGGTGGCATCTTTGGCCATTCTGGCGAGTTGCTCTGTTTTCCTGGGTCTCTCCCATGTATACACGTTATAAAGCTTTGTTAGATTTTCTCCTGTTATTCTGTCTCATGTCAATTTAATTCTTAGACCAACCAGAAGGCCCTAGAAGGTAGAGGAATTGTCTTCCTCGCCTACAACCCCAGGGACATTCATAGGGACCATTTCTCTCCATTTTAGAGCCCTCAGCCTGGCCCCAGAGTCCTACACCCTTTGTCTTGTCATGATCCCAAGCAATCTCTTGGCTAGCTCAGGAGGACCCTGGGAAAACATGCAGAATGAAAAGGGAGAGAGTCAGAATCACAAGCGACCCTTGAGAGAGCTGGTGTCACCAGAGCTGGCTGTAAGGCAGGAAGGGAAATAACCCGAATTTGCTGTGACCCAGAAGCAGGTGGAGGACCGGAGTCCGGAGGCGGAGCGAGGGCTGGCATTCAGCCAAAACGGAACGAGGCGGAGGCGGGGCCTAGCGCAGGGACGTGAGCTGTGATTGGCCAGGGGCGGAGGCGGAGTCGGGACGCCCTCCCCAAGACGCCCCACCGAAAGGAGGCGGGGCCAGAGAGTGGGGTCTGTCTAGGGTGGAGGCCGGGGGATGCAGGAGGCGACCCGGCGCTGGCGGGTCCGAGCCCGAGAGGAAGCCCCGCCCCCGGAGACCCGAGGCCGCCTTCTCAAATTTCTGCTTCTCTCGAGGGCGGAGTTTCCATCCTCTTGAAGTCCCGGCCCGGTTCCCTGGAGGGTTTGGGGAAGTGAAAGTCACTGGGGCCGGGCCGGCCCAGCTCGTGACCCGGCGACCCGTGGTCCCGCGCAGATTCCTGTAGCCTAGCCCCATGGCCGCGCTGAGCCCGCTGGTTCTGGCCGCGCTGCTGTGGGTCCCTGTGGGGACACTGACCTGCTATGGGGACTCGGGGCAGCCGGTGGACTGGTGAGTGCGCGGGCGCCGACCATCCCCCCGGGGCCGGACTGGAGATTGCTGCGCTCCCGGCGAAGCCTGGAATCCCTTATCTTGCCCTTCCTCCATTCTGTCCATTCCGCAACCTCCAGGTTCGTCGTCTACAAGCTGCCGCGGGGGCTGCGGTACAAATACATGGATGGGGACTCAAGGGGCTGGCGCGAAGGCGCGGACTTCATCAACAGCTCGGCGGGGGCCGTGGGCCGCAGCCTGCTGCCGCTGTACCGGAGCAACGCCAGCCAGGTGAAGGGGCGCCAGGCCCAACCCGGGGTGGCACTCTAGGGAGGGCCCGGCCTGGGGGGATCTTCACCTTGTCCCGTCCGTCTCCCCCAGCTCGCCTTCCTACTCTACAATGACCAGCCCCCTCAATCCAGCCGGGCTCGGGACTCCTCCAGTCGGGGGCACACGAAGGGTGAGGCCCAGACTTGGGGCTGGGAAGGGCTCTGGCTTCCCTCTGCCTTTTCCCCAGCTAGTCCCTGACCTGCCGGGCCGGGGATGTGGGATGCTGTGTCAGACCCTGGGCATCTGTTTCCCCCTCTGACACTGACATTCCTTCCCCTGGACTGTGAGAATTGATGGCTGTGGAAATGGCTCAGCAGTGGTCTCGACACTGCCCACGCCCTCTCCAGCCCCCTGCAAACTGAGGTGTTCCTGGTTGCACGGTTTGTTGGGAGGCCTTGAGCAGTCCCTCTGATCCCCATCTTCTGGCTCAGGGGTGCTGCTCCTCGACCGAGATGGAGGTTTCTGGCTGGTCCACAGCGTTCCACGCTTCCCTCCACCTGCCGCCTCTGCTGCATACAGCTGGCCACCTACTGCCCGCCCCTACGGGCAGACCCTGCTCTGCGTGTCTTTTCCCTTCGGCCAGTTCAAGGATATCAGTGAGTGGGGACAGGGAGGCAGGGCGAGTTCTTGATTCCCAGGCCGGGGAGTGGAACGGTTCCTCATTTTTCCTCTCCTTGCCCTCCAGGCAGACAGCTGAACTACACTTTTCCCCTGGTGTACGACTACAAGCTGGAAGGGGACATTGCCCAGAGGCTCCCCGACCTGGTGAAGGTAGCCAAGGGCCTCCATGTTCGCAGCAAACCCTGGAACAGCAGTGTAACACTCACATCAAAGGCAGGGGCCACCTTCCAGAGCTTTGTCAAATCCAGAAACTTTGGAGATGGTGAGCCCTGCGGTTGAGGGTTGGTGAACTTCTCTGCAGAGGGGGTGTCCGCTGTGTCCATGGCTGAGGGCAGGTCAGGGAGAGGCACTGGGGCCCGTTCAGAGCCCTAATCAAATGAGAGGAAGACAACCAACAGACCAGGATTCAGATATTGGTTCCTGGCTGTGTGGTGCATCCCCATCTGAAGAATGAGGATACTAACCTCTACTCAAAAAAGTGGCTGTGAATGAAGCAGTGCACGTAGAGTGTTTAGTAAGGGCTGCTGGTCTTCATGTTGTCAGCCCCCGGTTCCCAGGAATTGACAGCTGAGGAAACTGAGCTCAGAGAGGGGATGTGGCCTGGGGCCCCAGCAGTGCCCCTGTCCCTGCCCATGTGCTCTTTCCATCCTCCACAGACCTCTACTCTGGCTGGTTGGCAGAAGCCCTCGGCAGCAACCTGCAGGTCCAGTTCTGGCCACATTCTGCTGGCGTGCTCCGCTCCAACTGCACTGGGCTCCGGCATGTGCTGGATGTGACTGAGATAGCCTTCCCCGGGCCAAGTGGGCCAGCCTTCAGTAACCAAGACGACCACTCCAAGTGGTGTGTAGCCCCAGAAGGGCCCTGGGCCTGTGTCGGGGACATGAATCGGAACTCCGCAGAGGAGCACCGAGGCGGGGGCACACTGTGTTCCCAGCTGCCGGCCCTCTGGAAGGCCTTCCAGCCTCTGGTGAAGGCCTGGGAGCCCTGTGGGCCATGAGAGCAGGGCCTTCTCTCCAGAGAGGCCCCGCAGGGCATCTGAGAGGTAAGGCTCAGGAGCCAGTTTAGTCCCTTCCTAATTGTGTGGCTTTAATTAAGTGCCTTAACCTCTCTGTGCCTCAGTCTCTTCATCTGCAAAATGGGTGTCATAACACCTGGCTCAGCACTGCTGAGAAATAAAAGGAAATTGGTGGGTGAGGCTGCTAACTCTTCTTTCAGAACGGCACTGCAGTGGCTGAGGGTCTGAGGACAACTGGTGCACAGATGGGACCCAAAGTGGGACGACAAAGAAGGGTGCACCCCGGTCTCACTTCCCCTCTCTGTGGTCACAGTCCTGGAGTTCTGCCCGTCAGCAAGCACCCAGGCAGGGCCCTCGAACATGATGTCTGGCCTGCCAGGGGAGGAGGGGCAGCCCCAGAAAGCTCACGCAGCACGGACGCACTTTATTTATATGTGTACATATGTATACAGGCGGCTGTACAGCGCAGGGCCCGCAGCCCCCTAGGCTATGGGCCCGGGGATGTGGAGCAGGGCGCCCCTTTTTTGGTCAGGCCTGCTGGGGGCACAGCTTCAGCAGGGCACCGGGAGGTGAGCCCCGCCTCAGGCTTGGTGGCCGGGACCAGGAGGGAAGCAGGCGGCGCTGGGGGCGCTGCGCTGCTGGGGCTGCTGGGTGCACCCTTCGTCGGGGCTGGGGAGGGGGGCTGGGGGTCCGGGGAGAGCTTGGGGGAGGCGGGCTTGGAGCGAGGTCCGCTCAGTGTGGTCCGCTCCTCCACCACCTCCAGCACCCAGCGCTCCCGGCCCCGGGGGGCTTCAGGCGCCAGAGGCACCGAGGGCATGGATTCCTGCAGCCCCTTGGAGTCCGAGCCTGGAGGCTGGGGGGCCTGGGCCTTGGCCCCGGGCCGCACGGGCTCTACGACAATAGGCACCGGGGGCGTGCCTGCCTCGCCCGAGCTGCTGCGCCGGCCCGTCTCGTGTTCCTGCACCGGGCTCAGCGCCGCCTTGGCCACGGCCCTGGCCGCCCCGCTCACGCCGTCCTCCGTCTGCACGCTCTGGTGTCGGGTGCCGCTGGCGTCCCTCTCCAGGGTCCGGCCTCCGGGGGTCGTGACGCGGGGCAGGGTGCAGGCTTCGGCGCCGCCGGGGGACTCCTTCTCTTTACTCGACGCCGGCGGCCTGGGGGCGCCCTCGGGCAGCAGCGGGTCCGCGCCCAGGCTCAGGGGCGACTCCTGGCGGCCCAGGCGGCGGACCGCGACCTGCCGGGGCACGCCAGGACCCTCAACGGCGGGGGTCTCGCCGTCCGACTCGGCGAGGCTGTGCAGCGCCAGCTCGCCGTGGAAGTCCTTGCGGAAATCCGGGTGGCCCACCTCGAGGCTGTGTTTGCGCAGCGCGCCCTTCTTGTCAGCGCCCAGAGAGGCCCCCAGCTTCTCGGCCGACTGCACGCGTTTGAGGAGCGGCGAGCGCGGGGGCTCGGCGCTCTTGGGGCGCGGGCGCACCACCGGCGGCGACGAGTGCAGCTTGGCCGGGAAGCTCTGCGTGGTGTGCGAGCTGCCCACCGTGTGGCCCGGCAGCGGCGGCGGCGAGGCCTGCGTCGGGGACGGCGTGTGCGCCAGCGGCGACAGTGGGATGTTTCCCGCCGACTTGCAGCGCGCAGAGCGGTACTGGCGGTGCAGCTTGGGAGACAGGCCGTGCAGCGTACTGGGCCGGATGTGGTGCGACGCCGACGACGCCGGCGAGTTGGGCGTGCTCGAGGCCGGCGAGCTGCTCTGGGACGAGGCGCCTGCCAGAAGTGGGCGAGGGAGGCTGTAGCGCGTGGCAGGCACAGCCCCGGTCCAGGCCCCGCCCCCAGCCAGGCCCCGCCCACGCCCCACCAGGGCCACGCCCCCGCCCAGGCCAAGCCCCGCCTAGCCCCGCGCAGGCGCCGAGCCTACCTAGGTAGGCGGAGTCAGGCGTGGAGCGGTAGCTGTGGGTGGGCGAGCGTGCGGGCAGCCCGTGCGTGGGCGAGCCCGGGAGGCTGTCGCTGGACGACAGCGAGCGGTTGAGCGACGACAGCGAGCGGCTAGTGTGCAGCAGGTTCGACTGCTTCGTGATCTTGCGGAAGAGGGAGCTGCGCTTCTTGCTAGGGAACAAGGAGGGGCCCCCTACCGTTGACCCGACCGACTCCAGAACTCCCGGGTCGTCCCAAATCACGGCCGCACCCCAGCCCCTGGGACCGCCCACCCCGCCTGGCCCCTCCCTCTGCGGCGCCAACCCACCTATCAAAGCGGAAAGAACTTCCCTTAGCTCCGTCCGCTTGGCTCCTCCCACCTCAGGCCCCACCCATTCCTTTCTGGCCACTCCCCGTCCAAGCTAGAAACACCCTGCAAAACAGAACCGACCTTTTCTGGCCCCGCCCACCTGCATAGCCCCACCCCCTCCAGCTAAACCCACCTCTCAGGGCGGGAAGAAATTCTCTTAACTCAGCTCTTTGGGTCCTCTCACTCAAATCCCCCTTCCTTGTCCACGACAAAATCAGTGATCAAAACAGAACACTCTCTTGGCCCCACCCACCTCTCCTAGCTCCTCCTACCTATGCGCGAAGAAATTATTTCAGGCAGCCCAGTCTCGCCTGGAAAGCTCATTCCACATAGAAATCCCTTCTCCTTGCCCCTCTCAGTCTTCTACATACGGGCATCCCAAGGTAGGTCCATCTCTGGACGGCGCCCTCTCCAGTCCACATCTGCTGGCCCTGACCACCTGCCCAGGACACTCCCACAATGCTTTTCTCCCGACCTGGGAGCCTGGCGCAGCTTCCTTTCCCAGCTCCCGCTTCTCCTTCTGTCCTCTTGAGTTTGCTCTTCATTCGGAGCACTTCCCTTCTCCTGTCCTCACCTGTAACCCTCCCACCGTAGCCCCGCCCACTTTTCAGAAAAACCACGCGTGTTCCCAGGGCCTGCTGTTTATAGCCCCGCCCGCCGCATTTGGCCCCACCCACCTCTCCTGGCCCTCCTTGGCAGAGGGCCGCTTGTTCCTCCGAGCCATTTTGCCCTTATAGCTGCTGCGCCTTGCAGGGCCGATGCGGATGGAGGTATTTTCGAAGGGAGTTGTGGTCACTGCTACCTTGTTGCCACTCTGGGGGAAGAAGGAGGGGAAACACTCTGCTGGAGGCTGCTCAGGCAGGCCCAGCTCCCCAGGATCTCCCTACCAACCCTCCAGTATGCTCCCTCCTCTGCACTCACCTTAAGGATCAGTTCAACCACCTCAGGATGCACCATGCCATGCACGGGCTCCCCGTTCACGTGGGTGATGAGGTCCCCGGCACAGAGCCCCGCCTCCTGGGCTGGGCCCCCCTCCTCCACGTGCTGGGGACAAGGCACACCACCGGGGTACGGTTAACAGGATTGGTGACAAGGAAAGCTCCCTACGCTTATGTGCCAGACACCTAGGTCTGCACGCACAGTAATCCTAACACCTTATGAAATAGCAATTATTCTCCCCATTTTACAAATGAAGAAACAGGCTCAGAGAGGGCAGTGACAGCGCGGGTCACAGAGGAGATTCCTCCAGGCTTCCTGGCTCCAGAGGTTGAGCTGTCCCTCATCCCTGGGGGGACTTCTCTCCCTCCTACCCCACCCTGGGACCCAGACCCCACCTGTGAGTGCTCACCCAGACAATGTGTTGGACACTGTAGACGTCTGAGTCACCCATGTAGACGCGGATGGCACGCAGTGTGAAGCCATACTTCTTGCCAGAGCGTTGGATGGTAATGGGGGAGCGGAGCCCACTGACAGCCGGCGAGTAGTCTCGGCTGGGTGAGGAGTCCCGTGAGGACGGGTTGGAGGAGAGAGATCGTGGGGACATGGGGCTAGCCAGGGGTGAGCTTCCATGGGGCTCCACTGCAGACACAGAACCACGGTCAGAGTCAGGGCCCACGGGACAGCTCTCCAGCCTCTGTTTCTCCCTCCTCTCAAGTCAAACAAAGTCCCAGGGCTCTCATTGGTTCGTCCCAGAGCCAATCACAGCCCATGGCCAAAATACAGTGTTTTCATTGGCCAAGTTCTGGCACAAATGAGGGCAGCTCTTCCCCCCGCCAGGTGGGGCCCTGATCACCTGCAGGAATCATGACAGACAAGGCAGTGGCAGAGGCTGACTTGATGACTTTGCCCCCGGTTCGAGAAGGTCTCTTCTCTACCGCAGGCTCCCCTGACAGCTGTTGATGCCGTGCTCGGCGCAGAACCAGGTCATTGGTGGCCCGAGGGCCTGAGGTGTCTCCATCCTTCGATGGTGGGCAGATGTCGCCTGGGCGTGAGCGATCAGCTGCAACAGAGCAGAGGAGTTAGGGGTCAGTCCAAGGCCACGGACTTCCTGCATGCTGTTCCCTTTGCCTGGAATGCTTTTCCCACTTCTCTCCCTTCCTGGAACGTGAATTTCATGACAGCAGGTGACATATGCATCCACCACAGCTCCTGATACAGATAAGTGTTCAAATATATTTGACTGACTGAGCGTGGAATACGGGGTGTTCCTCATGTTGATGAGAATCCCAGGTTGGGGTGTGTACATGAGATCTTGCATAAACAGTACCAGGGTCATTGAATGCTTAATATATGGCCGCAAGGGAATTGGGGAAGGCGGCAGCAGGGGGCACTCACTGGCCTCAGGGTCCCCGGCGCTGGGGGTGCCATCCTCTTGAGCTGTCTCTTTGGGGGCCCGTGCATCCAGCGAGCCCGGGGGGTCAGAGGTGGGCCGGGGAGGCCTGCGCAGCCGGGCCTCATCCTCGTCCTCTTGGGGGGCGCTGAACCGGCTGGGCTCCAGCAGCGCAGAGAATCGGCGGCGCGCGCCCAATGGCGGACTGGCCTCCCCCTCCAGGAAGGTGGCCTCCGACGCCGAGAAGCGCTTACTGAGCGAAGGGGGCGTGGTCATAGGAGACACGCCCCTTTGGGCCCCGCCCCCGAACCCAGACCTGCCCCTGCTCACATCTCGGGGGAACCCCCTCTCCAGGTCTTCTCTCGGAGGGTCAGGCCGCCCAGGCCCTCCCGCTTGCCGGCCACCTTCTCCTCTGGGCCCTTGGCGCTCGGCTCCCGCTTGCTGGCCCCCGCTGCCGCCACGGGGGTCTTGGGCTCGTGCTGCGACAGCTGCTCCATACTGCTATACACCTGCAAACGCGGGTCGGGGGGTGGTGGGAGACAAGTCAGGCCCCCAGGTCCCGCCTTCGCTCCCGCGCCAATCGGCTTCCCGCTACTGGACTAGCCCAAGCCACGCTCCGCCCTCCCAAGGCCGGACCCCGCCCAATTCGGGACTGTCCCCCCACCAACTACAATTCTTCAGCTCAGGCCCTACCCCACAGTTAGGCCCTGCCCCGCCCATGCCCTGAAGAATCTGCTCTCCTTCCGCCCCATCTTCCCAGGTCTCACCTAGTTATGCGCACCCTCGCCCAGGCTGGGCCCTGCACCCCTAAATGCTGCTCCTCAAAGCAAGACCTTGCCCCGCCCCAGCCGGTCATCCTCTCCATCCCCAGGTCCTGACCCCGCCCCGTCTGACCTAGCCCCGCCCCACTGTGGCCCCTCGTTTCCACAACTGACCAGGTTCTGGTTAGATTCCACATAATGCCAAAGGCCTGTCCCAAGACCCGCATGCTGCCTGCCCCCAGGCCCCATCACTCCCAGATCCCCGATCCCTCAGACTGAGACCTTGGGAGGGGTACCCTGCTCCCGCAGCCTCCTCAGCCCGGCCCCGCCCAGGTCCCGCCCCCGGCCTCGCCTCGCCCCTGGCCCCTGGCCCGGCCTCGGCCCACCTTGCTGAAGCGCGGGGAGCAGGAGGAGAACTGGCGGATCTCCACAGGCTCCTCCTCCGTCGTGTCATCTTCATCGTAGGAGTTCACGTGGTGATACCTGTCTGAACGGGCTGCGGAGGGCGGGGGCCGTGACCGCGAGCAGGGTCCGCACCTCGGATCACGCCCTGCGGGAGCCACGCCCCAGCCCCTGTGTGGGATCTGATTCAGGCCCCGCCCCCTGGCTGGGACCAATCCCCCCCCGCCCCCCCCCCCACGCCTCCAAGGAGGCCTCACCCCCAACCCCGCCCGGGGCGCCCTCCACCTGGCTCGTCTCGGCCAGCCCGCCCCCTCACCTCGCTCCGGGTCCCAGCACTGGCCCCTAGCCTAGGCCCCGCCCAGCTTTAGGAGTCAGCCCTGTCCAGGCCCCGCCCCTACCCCGCCTCGCTTCTTACAGAGTTCTCGGACCGAGCCCCGCCCCTACACCAGGCCACGCCCCCCACTCTCAGCACCCCTGCCCCGCCGCCCCGCAACCCCGAAGTCTGGGACGCTGGTCTCCTCTGCAGCTGAGTCCCTTCTCCCCGGATCCCGCCCCCTGCCTCGCTCACTGTCGAAGTAGCTGGTGTCGTCCTCGGACTCCAGGTGGGGGATGAACTCGGCCTTCTGCCTCAGCAGCCCCGTCCAGTCCAGATCTCGAAAGAAACTGTGCTGCTTCACCTCAAAGGCACCGCCTGGGGAGGAAGGGACCGGGGCGCGGGCAGGGAATTGCAGCCACAGCTGATGGCCAGCCCCGCAGCCCAGAGCCCCACCCCTGTCTTCCACCCCAGGGCCACCCCCCGTTCCCTGACGACGGGTCGCCAGCCCTCAGCTTCTCTGAGCAGCAGCCCCCTTACCTGCCCCGAGCCGGACTAGGGGGTTGGTCTGCAGGAGGCTGGATATCAGGAGCTGCGCGTCCGTGGGCAGGGCCTCCTCCCCCTCGGGCCACAGGATGTCGTCTGCAGAGAGAGGGGGGGCTGGGGGTCGCTTTTGGAGTCCACGGGGCCCTGGGCCTGCCCGTGTCCCCAGGCCCCCCGCCTGCCCACTGCGGAGGCACGCACCACTGATGACCTGTCCAAACAGCTCTTCGGGCGTGTCTCCGAAGAAGGGCACGCAGCCCACCAGGAACTCATAGAGAATGATGCCCATGGCCCACCAGTCCACCGGCTTGCCGTAGCCCTGGCGCAGGATGACCTCGGGCGCGATGTACTCTGGGGTCCCACACACCTGGGGGCAGGCCGTCAGCCCGCGCCCTGGCTGCAGGAGGGCCTCGAGGGGGAGCCGCGCCCCCCATCAGGCCCTGGGCCCGCGGTCCGGCCGGGTCACTCCACCCGCGGTGACCCCCGCGCCCGCACACACACCTGTTTGTCCAGGAACTCCCGGGCGTCCTTCTCGATGTGGCCTTCGTACAGGTTGGTGGTGAGGCTCATGAGCCCCATCTTGGAGAGGCCGAAATCCGTGAGCTTGATATGCCCCATGGAGGTGATGAGGAGGCTGCAGACAAGGCCGGGAGCTCAGAAGCGAGGCCCATCCGGGACACTCCCGGCCCTTCCCTGCTGGGGCCTCCCGCGGGGCAGGGCGGAGGGACGGGGAAGCTCACTTGTCGGGCTTGAGGTCGCGGTGCACGATGCCGTAGTTGTGCAGGTACTCGAGCGCCAGCACCGTCTCTGCGAAGTACATGCGGGCCATCTCCACCGGCAGCGCCCCGATGTTCTTCAGCAAGGTGGCGCAGTCGCCCCCTGCCGGCGAAGGAGCAGGCCCGTTGAAGAGGGAGGCACCTGGCTAGGTGCGCCGTGGCACCAGGTCCTCGCCTCACGCTGCCCCCATTTTACAGGGAAGGACAAGTGAAGCTCAGAGAGGGGCCTCCGTCTCCGCGGGTCACACGGGGAGTGCCCTCTACCAGGCTCCTCTCTGCCTCTTAGCCATCCTCCAGGGCTGGTATGAGCTGACACTCAGAGAGAGGCTGGGTCAGGCAGGGAGATGAGGGTGGAGGTGAGATTCGGTCAGGACCCAGCCTGCCTGCTTATCGACTGAGTCTGGGAGCACGGCCCTCGATCTCCTGGGGTTAAGTTGTGAGGGTTTGGGGGGCCTTGAAATGTAGATTCCTGGCCCCCACCAGGTTTACTGCAAGCAGCATCTCCCTCAATATCCATTCCTCCTTTTTCTCCCAAGGCCCAGATTTCCTTCCTGGTGCAGCAGCTGGGTCAGCTTGTAACTCAAGTTGCTCCAGTGAGTCAGCCCTCAGACATTTCCCTCTATTTTCACAAAAATTGCTAAACTCGTAGGATGTGAACTGGGATCTGCTGAATGGCAACCTTGCCTGTCTAGAGGGAATTCCACACGTGGGAGAGCAGAGCCAAGAGTTGGAGAGATTCATGATGACATAGTTTGAGCACCTAGATACAGCCATTCCTGAAGGTGACATTGATTTTTTGATCACGTCAATAAGTTTCTTCTTTCCTTTTTTGTTTTCCTTGAGCCAGATTTAGGTGGGTGTCAGAAACTGACAAATCAGACTCTCTGAGGGTGGGGTCCAGGACTCTGCATTTGGCTACAACCCCAGGTAATCCTGACACACACTTATGGTAAGAACCAAGCTGAACTGACTTTCAAATGAGACTTGGGGGCTTGACCATACTCAGGAGATCCTGAGCATACACATCTACTGAGATCCACGAAAGAGATCTCAATTCTGCCCACTTCTCTCCTCCTCCACATGACCTTGGACTTGTGCAGTCCCTCCATCTTGGCCTTCCTGCTTCTGTGCTCTGCATAGCAGCTAAATAGACATTCTTACCACATGAGGCAGACCATGTCAACCCTGCTTAAAGCCCGCCGGCAGCTTCCTGTTGCACACAGAATGAGATCCGGGGCCCCGGGCTCTGCGAGGCCCTGCGTGCTCCCCCAGCGCTCTCTGCCCTCATCTCCCCCGCCCTCCCTCTTGCTCCTTCACTCGCTCCAGCTCCAGTGGTTTCCTCGCTGCTCCTCCAAATCCAGACACCTTCTTATCTAAGAAACTTTGTGCTTGGGGCTCCCTCTTCCCGGTATAGTGCAGGCCTCAGAGCGGCCCCTGCCCACCCATGTCCCCAGGGCCTCCTGGAGCCTAATGGTCCTGTGGCTACCCTTACTGTAGGAAATGACCTTGTCTCCTTTGGCTTGTGTTTCTTGTTTACTGACTGTCCACACAGACCAGAATATAACCTTCACGAGGGAGAGGTGTGTCCGTCTGGGACCCCATTGTGCCGCTGGTGCCTGGCACTGCATGAGGCATGAGGGAGATGATGAGGGGACATCTGTTGGGTGACTGGATGGTCGCCTAAGGCTTGGGGGCAGCATAGCTGTAGCCATGAGATCGTGTGTGTGTCCTAAAAACCACAGGACATGGGGGAGGGGCAATGGATGGATTCATATTTGGGTGAACGTAAGCATGAAGGGATGGAGAAACAAATGAAAAAGATATACATCAGTGATTGGATGGATGGATAATAAACTGATAAACTGACGGATGAATTGTGGATGAATGGATGGAGATAGCCAGCTGGCAAGAGAAGATGGATGGATGCTGGAATGGAGGTTTGGATGAATGAATAAAAATATGGATAGTGGACGGATGGATGATGGATTAGTAAATAGATAAGTAGACATTGATGGGTTGGTGGATGGCTAGTAGGTGGTTGAATAAATAAATGGATGAATGAATGACTAGATATAAGAAAAGACGGTTGGTGAACAATAGATGTACAACACAAGGAATGAACCCCAGTGTAAACTATGGTCTTTAGTTAATAACAATGGTTCATCAGCCAATATTGGTTTATCAGTCATAACAAATGGACCAACTAACACAAGATGTAAGTAACAGGGGAAAGTGTGTGGGGGGACTCAATGTAATTTCCAGTCAATTTTTCTGTAAACCTAAAACTGCTCTAAAAAATGAAGTCTATTAATTAAAAAAAATAGATGTGGGGCCGGCCCGGTGGCACAGCGGTTAAATGCGCACGTTCCACTTCGGTGGCCCGGGGTTCGCCGGTTCGGATCCCGGGTGCAGACATGACACCACTTGGCAAGCCATGCTGTGGCAGGCGTCCCACATATAAACTAGAGGAAGATGGGCACGGATGTGAGCTCAGGGCCAGTCTTCCTCAGCAAAAAGAGGAGGATTGACAGCAGTTAGCTCAGGGCTAATCTTCTTCAAAAAAAATAATAATAAAAAATAGATGTAAAATGGATAAACAGATACATGGATAGACAAACAGATGGAAAATCAACTGGATGGATGACTGGGTGGAGAGATGGCGCGTGGACGTACATGGAAAGATGCAAAGACAGATGGATAAGCAAATGAATAGATGGAAGGAGGGATGAATGGATGGATAATTGGACAGCTATATCTATATGGAATGAAAGGAAGACAGATAGAGAAGCCAATCGGTGGCTGGATATAGATAAACAGATGCAATGGATGATCACTGACTGGATAGATAAACAGGTGGATACACACACAGGTGGGCAGTCAGTATGGTGACTTGGCCTCAGGCAGGCCACTCAGCACCCCAGACCAGCGTGCATCCACCCCTCTTCCCCGCAGCCCCGCAGGCAGCCACACCTTCCACATACTCCATGACCATGCAGAGGTGGCGCCGGGTCTCGAAGGAGCAGAACATGCCGACCACGAAGGGGTTCTCCGCGAAGGTGAGGATGTCGCGTTCCACGAAGGCCTGCTGGATCTGGTTGCGGAGGATCAGGTTCTGCTTGTTGATCTTCTTCATGGCGAAGCGCTGCCGTGTGTCCCGGTGCCGCACCAGGTAGACGGCCCTGCAGGGGGAGAGAGCGAGGACCGGCCGTCACCTCCGAGACACCCGGCCTCCGCCACCCTCCCCCCGCCAGAGCCCCGGGTGGCTCACCCGTAGGCACCATTGCTTATGAGCTTGATGGTCTCAAAGTCATTCTCTCCAGGTGGTTTCTTAGCCTTCGTGGTGGTGCTGCGGCCCTGCAGGAGAAAGATGGAGACCACCACCATCATCATCATAAGATTGAGACTCTTGCTACTCCATTTTACACATGGGAAAACTGAGGCACGGGGAGGTCCTTCATCCAAGTGCCACAGTGAGGGAGTAACAAAGTCGGGACTTGAACCCAAAACCGTCTGACTCCGAAGCTGTATTCCTAACTTCTTTCCATTACGAAAGAAGCCCACAAAATGGAGAATCTCTCTAATATATAAAGAGCTCCCAGAAATAAATAACAACAACCCTAGCAATTGAAGAGAAAAAATAGGCAAGCTATGTGAACTAGAATTAGAGCTCTTCACCATTGAAAAGATGAACTTCACATATAATGACAGAAGGACAAATTGAAACTAGTCTCAAGATACCACTTTTTACCTAGCAGATTGGTAAAAAGAAATCCAAAAGGCTGGCACACTCTGTGGGCAAAGCTGTGGGGAAACAGGTACTTTCATGCCTTGCTGTTGGGAGTGTAAATTGGTTCAACCCCCATGGAAGGTACTTTGCTGTGTATCATAACTACAAATGCATGTTCCCTTTGATGCAGGCAATTTCACCTCTGCATTGATGCTACAGATATGCTTGCACAGGTGAAAAATGACATATGTAGTATCTTGCTCATTGCAACATTGGAAACAATCCATATGTTAATCTATAGGAAATTGGTTAAATAAACATGAGGGGTATCTGTAATGAGGAATATTGTGCCACTGTCAAAAAGGAATGAGGACTCTCTCAGTACAGTGATTCAGACAGTTCTGAAAAGGATTATATTAAGCAGGAAAAAAGCAAGGAACAATATGTACTGCATGCTTTTGTGTAAAAAAAGTGGCAAAACAGAGCTATCTGATCATATTTGGGAGGTGCTCAGCAGCACATACACTAATAATATCTGGGGGATGTAGGGAGATGGGGGCCAAGAGTGGGCATAAGTTTTTTGCTGTATACCTTTTTTGAAAAGTATTTTTATTTTTCTCAGGGACAAAGAGATTTATTTCATAAATACTATACAAAAAGACCTATGAGATATAAAAATATTGAACTTGTATGCTCCTAAGAACGTAGCCTGATGCAAAAATTGACAGAATTACTGGGAGAAATTGCTCAAAACAAAGATTTAACACATCTCTCTCAGAAGCTATTAGCTCGATCAGGCCCCTCCCCCCAAAAATGAATAGGGAGATGGAAGATTTGAATCACTCAATTAACAAGTTTGCTTGAATGGAATTATGTAGAATCCTACAAATGACAATTAAAGATAAATACCTTTTTAGTGTTTTAGACTTTTGAGTGATGTCATTCCATTACCTATTCAAGAAATTAAACAAACGGCATGTATAGTGAGATTCTTTTCAATATATACAGCATACATAAAGGAAAGATGTGTGTGTGTGTGTGTGTGTGTGTGTGAACTCACAGACACAATCTGAAACAAAGGTCACAAGCTCAAGCGCCTTCAGGGGCCAGGCAGGCCAGGTGGAGGCCCCGGCTGACTAGGGGGCAGGTGCCCCATATCTTAGGGAAACCCCCACTCAATGCCAGCTGGTTCCACTACAGTGGTGTCAGAATTTCTGATTTTTTAAAAGAAGGCTCAAACCTAGATTTTGAGGCAAAATATTCTGATTTCTATATTTTGCTTCAAATTTTTGAAACACCAGGCAGTTCAGAGCAAACATGTGTGTGGCTGTCATGGCAAGTGGCCTCCACTGGACAAGCAGAACACCTGCCAAAGTGTGGTCGGCCTGGGGCAGGATTGTGGCAATATTCACTATGCTGAGCTGTCAACGCAGAGACACTCAATCCACTCGAAACCCCACACAGGGCTCCTCGATCAATTAGACAGAACTACCACACGACCCAGCAGTTCTGCTCCTGGGCCTATACCCCAAAGAACTAAAACAATTGTCCCAACCAATACTCGTACACAAACGTTCACAGCAGCACTATTCACACAGTCGCCAGAAGATGGACACGACCCCAGTGCCCGCCAGTGGACAGTGGACAGATGAACCCGGCCCACCCCGCCGGCGGAATGGTATCCAGCCAGAAGGAGGAAGGAAGCTGTGATTCAGGCCACACACGAATGAGCTCTGAGAACATCACGCCAGACACGAGAGGCCACAGGGTGAATGTGAATTTATACGAAATATTTAGAAACTTATATGAAATACAAATTCATGTGAAATGTATATGAAATATCCAGAATAGGCAAATGCACAGACAGAGAGCAGATCAGCGGTCGCCAGGGGCTGGGAGGAGGGGGGATGGGGAATAGCTGCTTAAACGGGTACAGGGATTCCTGTCGGGGTGATGCGACATTCTGGAACCAGATGGAGGTGACAGCCGTACATCGTAAGTGGACTGAATACCACTGAATCGTTCATTTTAAAACGGTCAAAATGACATATCTTATGTTATGTGTAGTTTACTAGGAAGAGAAAAAAGGTCACGGAGGAAAAGCCATTAGAAACCCATTTTACAGATGGGGAAACTGAGGCTCGGGGTGACCGAGAGATCCACCCAGCCTCCACAGAGCCAGGAGGTGAGCCCAGCCTGTCGGGCCAAACAGAGTGCCGACCGCTGGGCCACCTGGCCTTACCTCGGAGAGGTCGTCCTGCTCCGGCGTGTTGGAGCCCCCGCTGTCCTGCTCCTCCCGGTGCACCACGTCTAGGGAGGGACCGAGGGTGAGCGGGGCCTGAGGTCTGGGGTTCGCCCACAGCCCCCCCGTGTCCCCCGGCTGGCACCTGGAAAGGGGTCGCGGGCGAGACCCAGCTGGCGGATGATGTATCGGGGGATGTCGGTCTTGACCAGGTGGCCCTCCTTGGCGTGGCCCTCGGCTGCCTCCAGCAGGTGGTAGAATTCCTCGGGGTTGAACTCCTGAGGCAGGTCAGAGAGGGGCTCATGGCCGTTCGGGGGGCGCCAGCCCGCCCAGCCCCGCCCACGCCCAGGCCCCTCACCAGGCACTCGAGCAGCCTCGCGGGGCGCGAGATGATGATGAGCAGCTTCTTCACCAGCTGAGTGACGAAGGCCACCTCCAGGCTCTCGGAGCGTTCATAGGCCTGGGGGGCACAGCGGCGGCAGGGGGGCTCACCGGTGCCGCCCCTCCACCAGGCCCCTCTCCCAACCCCTCTGGGCACACACTGCTGCTGCTGTCCCATTTTGTAGGAGAGGAAACTGAGGCCCGGGCAACACAGGAAAAAGAATGATGATGATGATCCTAGCAAACACCGTCCTAAAACCCTCACTCAATTTCTCTTCAAGACAGGCCGACGCAGAATCCCTCTGCCTGGCATGCTCTCCCCTACCATCCCTGAGTGGTTCCCTACTTCCCCTCCTTCAGAGCTCAACTCGGTCGTCACTTCCTCACGGAGGCCTGCCCTGACCCCCCACCTCAATCTAAAACTGCAGCCCGCCTCCTGGCAGCCCCCTCAAATGCCAGCCCTCCACGGCCCCTTTCTTCTATCACATGAGTCCCCTCGGAACACGCCGTGTATTAATTTCTCCATCCCATCTCTCAGGCCAAGAGGAAGAAGAGGCGACGAGGTGCTCGCCTTGGGCATCAAAACCCTCAGGCCTCAAGACAACTAATATTTTAATGCAATATTTGAAAAAAATCAGAATTCATGCAAAAACTCCATGATAAACAAAATAGTAAACTTTAAATAGAACCAGGATCCCAGATGGCTGTGCCACGTCAGACTGGAGCTTGAAGCAAAAGGAAAAGTGAGCAGTAACCTATCTGTGTTTTTCAAATGCCTAGTGGCTTTAATGAAAATATTATTATTGATGAGTTTGTTTCCATTAAAACCAGGAAAGCATAAGTATAACAAATTCTGGTTTAATTATAAACAAAATTTTAAAGTTAAAATAATGTTGTTTTAATACATCTGCTTTTCAATTTTCTCAATAAGTACTTTAATGTTCTGAGGGGAAAAAATGAATCACTTGCCTTATCCTAGTCCCGGCTGTGTTTTATTTTATTTCCAGGTAAAAATTTTGGAATTTTATTTGTTCGTTTGATTCCCAGCTGATTCTCCAGCTTCTAGCCCAGTGCTGGGCCCATAGTAGGTGCTTAATAAATATTTGTGGAATTAATGAATGAGTGAATCCCATTTTTATAGTCCTTATAGCAAAAGGACTGAGGCACAGAGAGGTTAAGTGACTTGGCAAAGGCTGCACAGCAAGTAAGTGATGAGCTGGATGTGAATCTAGGCCATCTGGAATCTGTGCTCTTAACTCCTACACACCTAGTGGCAGGGTCCAGACTCAAACCAGATCTGATGCCAAAGCCCATATTGACCCCAAAGTACTACCCTCTGGGTCTGGACAGAGGGCCTGGAGCCCAGAACCCCATATTCTGGTCCTTGTGTGCTTTTCCAATCTCATCTCCTCAAGACAGTACAATTAGTTGGCCTCTGTGCTCCTGGAATTTCCCAGGCTGCCTTGTCACCTCAGGGCCTTTGCATGTGCTGTTAACCCTGCTCAGGACACATTCCCCCTGGCTTTTCTCATAGCTGTCGCCTCCTCATTATTCTTGTCCCATTTCAACGTCACCTCCTCCAGGGAGGCCTCCTGGACCTTGCAAGGGAGGCCCTGACACTCCATCCAGTTGTCCTGTTCTTTTGCTTCATAGCCCTGAACATCAGCTGAAATCATCAAATTCCTTGATTTGTTGGTTTCCACGTTGCCCTTCCATCTCCCACACTAGACTCTCAACCCCAGGGGGGGCAGGAATATTTCTCTGGTTTCTTCACTGCTGTGTTCCCAGCGCCCCAGCACACAGTTGGTGTTCAATAAATGCTCTCCATGATCATTGACTTGAATGAGGGGGGGAGGGCATTATCCTGTTTACTTTCATTTATTAATTTAGTTATCCATCCATTGAACCAGCATTTATTGAGCACCTACTGTGTACTGGACACCGAAGAAACGGCCAACTTCACTCCCCACCTGCGGGGCTGACACTTGAGTAGGCGGGACAAGAAATAACATCAGCAAAACTACGCCTTATGACGGCTGGGTGCCAAGTGCCAAGGAGAAAGCTAAGGAGAGGGTGGGAGGCGAGCTGGGCCCGGGTCTGAGGTGTGAACTAACTCGGAGGCCGCCCGCCAAGACCCGGGCGCACTCACGTCCTGCAGCAGCTTCTCCAGGTTCTCCTGCAGCTCGTAGAAGTAGACGGTGGTGATGAGGCCGTCGCGGGACTTGGCGAGGCAGTCGCGCGCCAGCTCGATGATCTGGTGGTGGATGAAGCTGAGCACGCCGTCGGCCAGCGGCAGCACGCTGTCGGGCTCGTAGGCGCGGGCGAAGTCGCGCAGCTTCTCCTCCATTTGCGCAGTGGCCTGCGTGGGCGACCGGACAGGGCGGCGGTGCGGGCGCGGGGCGGCGCGCCGGCCACCAGGGGGCGCGCGGGGCGGAGGCTAGCGGGCGCGCCCCCCGCGAGCCCCCCCACCCGGCGCTCACCTTGGGGAAGCGCTCCTTGTAGACGTGGTTCATCATCACGATCTCGTTGTCGTAGGAGGAGGGGGAGCGCCCGGGGCTGCGGGGAGAGGAGCCCACCGGTCCAGCGCGCCGCCTGCGACACGGCTTGGGCCGGGACCGGGGGACCCGCGGGGCCGCCGGCGGGGAGAGTCCGCGCCGCCCACCTGAGGCTCCGCGAGCGCGGGCGCACGGCCGGGGAGCGGCGGCCGCCATCCTCGTCGGTGATGCTCTCAGTGCTGCCAAAGTGCTTGGAGAGGAAGTGCAGCTCGTCCACGGTGGGCTGGTAGGGCAGCTGGTGCAGGCGCTCCTGGGAGGAGCAGGAAGACTGCGGGGAGGGGCGGGGCCGGGGTCAGACCGCCGCGGGCCCCCCACGGCTCGGGCGGACCCCGGGCTGGGACTCCCGGGGCGGGCGGGCCACTGGGCAGGGCCGGGAGCGGGCCTGGACTTAGGTTCCTTGGATCCCTGGACTCGGGTTGGGGACTCCTGGCGACAGACAGGGGGACAGGGACACAGATGACAATGACACAGACACGGAGGTGGCCAGAGGGAGCCTGCTAAAACCCTCCTCTGTTCAGAAGCCCCCTTGGCTCCCGCGCTCAGGGTGACCGGCGAAGTCCGGCATGATCTGGTCCTGTCTCCTCGCCAGCACCTCCTCCCACTTACCACCCCACCCCGCACTTGCTCTGCTCCAGCTGCACAGGCCTCCTTGATGGTCCTTGAACAAGCCAGGCACGCTCCTGCCTCAGGGTCTTTGCACTGACTGTTCCCTCTGCCTGGAGCCCATCTACTACGGATCACTCCTCCTTCACATCTCTGCTTAAATATCACCCATCAGGGAGGTCTCCTCTGAACACAGAGCCATCACTTGCCATCCCTGCCCCGTCTCATTCTGGCTGTATTTCTCTCCCGAATTACTGCATCTTTATCCCTTATTTGTTCTTTCTATCCGTTCTTTGAGGGATGTGGCTCTGCTTGGTGCCTGCCCGGGGCCTGGCACACAGTCCGAACAAACACAGGCCCACAGATGTCAGTGGAGAAACACAAGGATGTCCACTTGATTCTGCAGGCAGAATGATCTTTCTTTCTTTCTTTTTTTTTTTTTTGAGGAAGATTAGCCCTGAGCTAACATCTGCTGCCAATCCTCCTCTTTTTGCTGAGGAAGACTGGCCCTGATCTAACATCCATGCCCATCTTCTTCTACTTTATATGTGGGACGCCTACCACAGCATGGCCTGCCAAGCGGTGCCATGTCCGCACCCAGGATCCGAACCAGCGAACCCCTGGCCGCCCAAGCGGAACGTGCGCACTTAACCGCTGCGCCACGGGACCGGCCCCAGAATGATCTCTTTAAACAGCACATCACACATTCCCTGTTTAAAACCCCCATCCCATCAGTATCTATTACAATAATTTTTTTCAAGGCACAGAATCGATGACCTACAGAATCACAGTTTCAAACAGTTCTGACTGAAATTTTAATACAATTTAATATAGAGCAAAAAAGTCTTTCTATGGCCCCCACTGTATTTAGAATCAAGTCCACCTCCCATCTGGCCAACAAGCTCCAGCCACACATGGCTATTTTCAACTTTCCAAATGCAACAAGTTCTCTGTTGCCTCTGGGAGTTTGCACATGCTGTTCCCCCTTCCTAGAACACTCTTCCCTCCCTTCTTCTACCACCTGCCAAACTCCTGCTGGTCTTTTCTCTTGGCTTCAAGGACCTCTTGTGGGAAGCCTTCTTTGACCCTACCCCCTGCTTATTCGGATGCCTTCCCTCTGCGCTCACCTCGCCTTATCACAGCCGACCGCCCTGGGTTGTAAATGCCTTCTTTCTGGTCCGTCTCCCCTCAGGAGGACTCCGTGAATGCCTGGGCCCGGCCCAGCTTGTGGAGCCCACCCACAGCATGACTGTCCCCCAATAAATGCCTGCTGAACATCACCCCAATGGACGGGTGAGGGAACCAGAGGCGCAGGGAGCAAAGGGGCAGCTGGCGGGGGACTTTTGGTATCACGGGTCAGGGGACCAGGCTCCGGGTGAAAGGGGTGGCCTGGCACTGGCCAGATGCAACACTTGGGAAAGTAGCTTAACACACGAGCCTGAACATCATTATCTGTAAAACAAGTTGGCGATGAGTGGGACCCCCAAGAAGACACGTGGAGGGTGGAGAACGGGCTTTGGAGGGACCTGTGATCACTAATAGATGGACAGGTGACACTCTCGGAAGACAGGAGGAGCCCAGAGCTGCGGGCCTGGGTGTGGGCCTTTGGGTTGGAGGGCCCCCTGCCACTCCTGCCCGCCCGGCCGCCCACCTGCCCCACTCACCGAGACGGTGGAGCTGGGTGTGTTGGTGCCATAGCCAGACGAAGGGAGCGAGGCCAGAGACCAGCGGCGTCCGTCCGCCCTGGAACCCAGCCGAGGTGCTCAGAGGCCGCCAGGCCCCCCCGCCCCCCACTCCTCGTGGTGTGGGGAAGCCACTGCCCACGGCCGGGACACGGCTGAGCAATGTCTGTGCTCTGAGACTCCTGGAGGCCCTCAGGGTCATGGAGGTGAGGAGGGCTTCAGTCTTCCCCGCCCCCCCCAGGATCCTCCTCTCCTGTCAGCCTCATGCCAAACGAGCCCCCTGGGTGGACCCTGAGGAGGACCAGAAAAACCCACTCAAGGAGGTCACCCCAGGGGACCCTAAAAGCCTACCCCCAGAGGATGCCCCAAGAAAGCTCTCAGATGAGACCCCTTGGGTCTTCTCAAACACACAGACACACTGACACACGTCCACGCCAGTACACTCACGTTCACACAGACACAGCCACTCTCATGGCCATACCCACTCGCGCTAGTGTGAGCAGTGTGGTGGGGTTCACACACTGCCAGTCACACACATTCACTGTCCCACTCATGAACCCAAATATCATGCTTTCCTGCCTAACACAATCACACCTGACAATCCAGACATCCAGACAGCCAGGACTCACCCTCTGACACACACACACTCCCTCACACACACTCCACACTTTCACATTCCCACAGACACACATTGAAGGCGCCCTCATGCCCTCAGTCACCCATTGAAACTCTCACACAGCCACACGCTCATTCACACACCTTCACACTCCCACGCAGACGACACACTCATGTGGAGACACACATGGAGCTGCATGCTCCCTCACATATTCACACACACTGACAACCCTACAGGCACACACTCACATATGTTCGCACCCCAGTGCTGATGCACACCCCCACGGGCACCTGTGTAGGCTCGGGCTGCTCATGTATTCACAATCTCACCAACTCAGACGCACACGCATCCACACCAGCGCACAGAGTGCACACTTGCGTGGACACACGCTCCCCTGCACGGGACTCCTCCCTCGTCCCTCTCCTCGGGCCGGCCCTCCTCAGCCCAGTCGCCATGCCTGCCACTCCAGCAGGCGCGATCTTGGAGCCCTCTTCTGGCTCCCCACTGCCCTCAGCTGAATTCCACGGACAAGGAGGCCTTCCCCCACTCTCCCTAGGGAGCAGTCCTCTGTCCCCACTGTCCCCTGTGACTCCCACATCACAGTCTGCACCACCCTGGGGAGTGATTCGGCTCTCTGGCCTCCCGCCCCAGCTCAACTCCAAGGTTGGACACGGAGGGTCATTCACCCCGTGTGCTCAGCTCCCAGCACACAGTAGGTATTCAGACGTTTCAGGATGAATAAAGTTCAAAGAAAAAGAGGCCCGCCCCGAGCCGCTGGTGACTCCCAGAAGTTTCTCCAAAAAACCTTCGAGGAATCTCTGTGCCTCCTCCAATTCCGCCAAGGGCCCCGGAAAATTCGTTTAGGGACACTCCAGAAACCCGCAGGGTTCCCTGGAGGGAAACCTGAGATTCCTCCCTCTTGGCCCTCGAGAGATAGCCTTAGGCGCCCTCCCCCATGTCGGGGACCAAGAGTCCCTCGATGGGCACTGTGCAGTCTGCGCTTGCGCACCTCATCTCCAGTCCCCTGTCCTGTTGCTATGGAAACGCCTGGCCAGGAGAGCCGGGCTGGGGAGACTGAGACCCTGGGCCCAGCGCGCACGCGCTTTCCGCACCGCGGCAAAGGAAGCCCCGCCCCTTCCCTGATTCCGGATAGGTGGTTGGCCCCGCCTTCTTATAGGCCCCGCCCCTAAGGCTGGGGGCTTGTGCCTGCCGGAATGTTGGGGCACTCTGCGGGTCCCTCAGGCCCTGGCGCGGGTGCAATTAGGAGAGGAACAGATGGCGTCCCAGACGATGGGTGGGGAGGGTCCGGCCAGGGTTCTGGGGCCCAGGGGAGAGGGTCTCACCTTCGGGAGGAGGCAAACGAGAAGTGGGCGGGGGTGTTGGGGGAGAAGTTGCGGGGGCTGTCCAGGGGACTGCTACCTGTGGCAGAAAGAGGGACATCTTTAGGCCTGGGGTGGGAGGCAAACCCATCAGGCCTCCTGATCCCCAAAGCAGGTTGCAAACAGCAATCCCACTCCTCTTTAGTCTAGGCCCACCCAAATTAGTTGGCCAAGCTCCTTAACTGTGCTCCGCAGCCCCCCCACCCCGCCTCCCTAAGGTGTTTGTGTTATCGAGCCAGCCCACATCCACTCCGGGCCTTCATCTGCGGTGGCCCTGCCCCCCAGGTATGGCTTCTCCTTTTTGCCCCATCCCCTTTCCAATCTTGCTCCCCGTGGGCCTCCTCCCACCAATGCCCAGCAGGCTAAGGGTTGACCACGCCCTCACAAGGATGGTCCCGCCCCTTGTCCAATCTGGGCCCTCCTTTGTCCAGAATCGGCCCCCCTCCTGCGGCATGGGCACATCCCTCGCCTGTGGCCACACCCCTCGCCTGTGGCCACGCCCCTCTAGTCTGGTCCACACCCACCCCTGTCTCACCCAGGTGTCCCGGCAGTGGGGAGTGGGGTCGCGGCAGCGTGGGCGAAGTGCTGGTCAGGATGAGGCTTTTCCGGTTACTGGTACGGCAGCTGCGGGGAAGGCGAGGCAGGGGGCCGAGCTGGGCCGCAGCCCAGTGAGTTTGTGGCCCAACCAGCCTCCCTCCCATCTCAGATCCCCGCCTATCCCCAATCCGTGTGTGCCTGGACGTGCCCCCAGAGGACTGCCCAGAGGAGGAGACGGTGGAGACCTCCTAGAACTGTGTATGGGAGTGGATGCGCGTATGACATGTGTGTGCGAGACTACCGCTGTGGAGCATGTGTGACCTCGTAGGGCACAGTGTCAGTCATGAAGTGATAGACATGTTGTCTGTGTGACACCATTGCGGGTAACTGAGTGTGATACGCAGTGAGTTCAACACTGAGCATATCCTAGTGTGACATCATGTGTGACAGTCCCTGGGTTTGTCTTGTGTGATACAACCTGTGCCTTTGTGTGTCTATGTGACACAGTGTGTGGCGCCCCTTGCCCATGACTAGATGTGCCCCTGTGTGCTGTAACATGGGCACAATGCATGATTTCTGCTACCCGTGTCGGTATCTTAGTGTGGCGTTCTGAATCTGTGCGAGATGCTGTCCTGTGTCTATATGTGACACACCATGTGTGTCCATGAGTGGCATCTACTGTATGGGACTTTAACAGCTTGTGACACCAGGCATGTCTGAGCATGCCACCACGTGTGACATTTCCTGGATGAGTCTCGTGTGTGATAACGTGTGACATTGTGTGTTTCTCCGTCTCTGCAAGATTCCCTGTGTCCGTTTATTCTGGCATCTGTGTGACAAAGCATGTGACATGTTTAGATGATATGATGTGTTGTGACGTTGCGTACATGGATGTCACTGCCACACATGTGTCTGTGTGCATCTCGATGGCATAATCGTGTGTGTGGATCACCATGGGTATGACATTTCACTGGGTGTACACAACACTGTAGCTGTGGGTTTGCTTGTCTGTGTGCGACGCTGGGGTGCCCCTGTGTTTGTGTATGTCTCTCACCTATGGCTGCTGTATGTCTGGGTGTGCGTGGCGCCTCCGGTGTATCTGGGCCACTAGGGCTGTCGTGTGTGTATGTGTGTGTGACATCATGTCCTGTGTGACGCTGTGTGTCACTATTTTCCGTATGAGGCTGTGTTCCTGGGGGGGGAGGAGTTTGTGCTATGATAAAGCCCCCCCTTTCTCCCCTTCAGCATCCCAGCTTCCGAAGAGGGAGCCCCCAGCCCCTCCATTGCCCTCACCCCCCGCCGCAGTGACTGAGCACATCGGCGCGGCCGGAGCACGCGGCGTGGGGGTGGGGGGAGGCCAGGCTGCGGCTATTGTTCTGAGGGTGCCAAGCCCCCCACCCTCCCCTTCTTCCCCTACCCCCACCGGGCTGCCGAGCCCGCTGCACCAGCAGACAAAGGCGCCGCAACCCCCCACCCGGCGCAGCCCCCTCCCCCCGCGGCGGTCCTCTCCAGCGTGCAGTCTCCCAGCCCCGGCCTGCGCTGCCCCCAGTTCAGCCCCACCCCTGGCAGGAAGGCGCAGCGCGGGCACCTCTGGCGCAGCTGGACCGGGTGCAGCATCCCGGGCCCCGCCCTGCCGCAGCGGCCGGGGGGTCGCTTTTTGGGGGGGAGGGCCGGGTCAGGGTCTGAGGATCGGGGGTCTACCTCTTGGTGCGGCGGAACATACTGCCGCCAGGGAAGGAGGGCATCGAGAAATTGGAAAGCGCGGTCCAGAGAGAGTCAGACATGACCCGGCGGCGGCGACATGGTGGCAGGTGCGGCAGCGGCGGCGGCGGCGGCGCGGGGAGCGAGCGCGCGGGGCGGAGGCTGCAGCCGCAGCGGGCAGGGAGGGCGGGGGAGCGGGGGGCCGGGCGGCCGCCGCCCGCCGGGAGGGGGCGCTGCTGGACACCGCGCGCCTGGCCCCGCCCCCGCGCGCCCTGCGCCCCCGCCCCGGCCGGGAAGCGGCGGCCAGCCCCGCGGCTCTCCCCAGGGCTCACCTGCTGCTTTTCCGGGGCAAGGGCAGATCCTTCTGGAAGGCAAAAGGGCAAAAGGATGGAGGTCAGCGTGGACCATCAGCCGCCACCCGCGAGCCCCTGTCAGCCCCCTGGAGGAGCGGAAGTGGAGTGGGACCAGTTCCTCATCACCATGGCCACCTGCACCCTTGGCCAGGCGCTGAGGACCAGGCTCCTTGGGGGAGGGGGTACCAGGGTGATTCCTTTCCCGACCCCCACAGATCAGCACAAAGCCCCCTATAGGACTCCTGAGCTGGCATCTCAGTGTGTGTCTGTGCAAAAGAAACAGGACTCTTTATTTCAAAGATATTTCTTGAGCGCCTACTGTATGCCAGGCCCTGTGCTAGGCACTAGGGGCACAGCAGTGAATGAGACAAATAAAAACTCCTGCCTTTGGTGGACTAGCATTTAGAAGAGGGAAGCAGGGGCCGGCCTGGCGGCTCAGCGGTTAAGTGCACACGTTCCGCTTTGGCGGCCCGGGGTTCGCGGGTTCGGATCCCGGGTGCGGACACGGCACCACTTGGCAAGCCATGCTGTGGTAGGCATCCCACATATAAAGTAGAGGAAGATAGGCACGGATGCTAGCTTAGGGCCAGTCTTCCTCAGCAAGAAGAAGAGGATTGGTGGCGGATGTTGGCTCAGGGCTAATCTTCCTCAAAAAGAAGAAGAGGGAAGCAGATAATAAACAAGATGAATGTAGAAGTGAATGAGATAATTTTAGACCACAATAAACATCATGAATAAAATTAAACAAGGTGATGTGATGGAAGGTGGCTAATAGGGGGACACAATGGTCAGAAAGGACTGCTCTGAGAAGGTGACTTTCATGTTTGTGTGTGTGAGGAAGATTGTTGCTAAGCTAACAGCTTGTGCCAATCTTCCTCTAGTTTAAGTGGGATGCCACCACAGTGACAAGCAGTGCTAGGTCCATGCCCGCGAACCCTGGGCCTCCAAAGTGGAGTGCGTGAACTTAACCAGTATGCCGCCAGGCCAGCCCTTGGGGAGGTGACTTTTAAGATGATTGCTGAAAAATAAGAGCCAGCCATGGGAGGATCTGCGGGGAGAGCATTTCAGGTAGAGAACTGCAAAGGGCTGGAGGCAGGAGTGAACTTGGCATGCTCAGGCATGAAAGGTTGAATGAATGAATGAATGACTCCTCCACACCCGGACAGCTCTACCTCACTCCCAGCCAGGGTCACAGAGTTGGGGGGGCGGGGTACTGAGGGTGGCTCAAGACTGAGATTTGAAACGGGAATCAGGCGGCGGCTGGGTGGTCTTTTCCAATAATGTCAATGATGATAATTGATAGGTAGTAACTTTGTGTCCACATCAGAACAAGGTGGTGTTCTATTTGTCAAGCACACAGGAAGTCACTACAGAGACCAGAAATTACGGAGGTCTGAGCCGTTTTCCAATGGCAACAGGGCAAGGGACGCCACCTTCCAGCCGGTTGTGTGTCCACAGGCTGAGGTGAGTAGGGCTGCAGGGGAAAGATTCAAGTGAGGGTTTTAAAAGCCCTTTTGTGGGGAGTCCAGCCACGGGAAAATGAGGAATGTTCTAGATCCGTTCTATGATCGCTGAAAGCAGAAAGCCCTGGGTTCAAATCCCAGCTTTCCCTTTTGGTAAATAACCTTCCCATCGTGCAGCCTCCTAGAGGATTCTGCGAGATGATGCAGATGCCTAGTAAGCTAGCATGTGCCTAGTACATAGTAAGCGCTCAGTAAATACTAAGTCATAGGAACAGGAGTTATTATGATTATGGATGGACATGCTGCATGACAGAGGATGGGCCAGAGGGACCTCTTACTCCCATGTCCAGAGCATAGACGTATGGTCGGGATCAAAGGGCACACTGTCCAGATAGGCAGCCCTGCCCTCCCGAGTCAACGGTGACCGGAAATCCATACCAGGTTTTCCCCCTGTCTTTGCAGGAGCTGCTTGAATGAGCCACAGCTTGGACCAGCCGGCGGGGCTGCGCGACCCGCACTGGCCCAAACGAAATGGAAATCGGAACCTGGAGTTTGCGGCCACGGAGCCAGGGACTCCAGACCCAGGTACGCTCGGCCTCGAGGGTGAGCCCCTGGGGGACCTTTAAGCGCCACCGGAAGAAGGCCTCGAACCTAGTCCCATCTGCTAGAGCCCCTAAACATTCTAGGAGCGAAAAAAGGGGCAATATTGGAGCGGTGGAGGATTTGGATCCTTGGCGTCAGTGTAGACAGACGCCACCTCCATCCCCAGCTGCAGAGCCGCTCTGCCCGGGGAATTCTGCTTGTCCCGGGGATTAACGGACGGCGCTGCGGACAGGACACTCGAACTCAGGATGCTGTCCCATATATACGATCTCAGCTGCACACGGGGAACCCTCGGGCGCTCCGCGGCTGTGGGACAGTTCCTAAGGGGTTGCACCTGTGTGTAAGGGTGTATCCAGGCAGCGAAGTGGTTAACCCTGCCAGAAGGGACGAAGGTAGAGGCAGGACTCAGGCGGGGGTAGCCCGGCCAGCAGGACGCCTGGGGAAGGAAGGATGGGGGGCGGGGGGATGAGTGGGAGGATCCTGGGCTAGGGGCGGGCTCTTGCGCAGGAGACAGAAGTCCCGCGTGGCGCTGAGCCAATGGGAGTCGGCGCTGGCCCGGAGGGCGGGGACACACCCCATGCAGGCCACGCCCCTTCCCGCCCTCTTCCAGGGGACCCGACGGCGCGGACCCAGTCTGGCAGCTTGGCCTCTTGCTCTGGCTTTGCCGCAGCGCCTTCCCTTTTCTCAGAAACCCTTCTCCTAACCCAGCCCTGGGATAGAGAGGGAAGCCAAGGAAGACTTGAAGAGCCCAAGGCTCCTAGATGGGGCCATATGGGCTGTGTTTGAAGGCAAATGAGCTTTCCAACTCAGGTCTGGTTCTAGCATCATCCAGACGCCTGGAAGTCCTTCCTGCCGTCTGACACTGATTTTTCCTGCTGCACGGTCAGATCAGCCCCTTAGTCTCCATCTTCAAAGAAAGTGAATTAGAGTCCAGAATTGGACGGGGTCCTGGGTGAGGGTTTCAATCCTACCCTTCTTTTCCCAAGCTTCAGGCTAGGAATGTAGCCTGAGTCTGGGCCACGTTAGGCTTTATCTAAACTCCTCCAGATTCCCTAGCTCGGGGCTGGGCTCCAAGGAGGCTCAGAAGGAGGAGACCCCAGGCAGGCCTTGGGGTGGAGTTTTGATCAGTTTCCCCTCTGGGGTCAGTTTGGGGGCAACACTGAACCCCGGTATTAACCCTTAGAAGCACACGCCGAGGACAGAAGAGGGCCCTTCTCAGCTTCAGTATCCCCACCCATCTCGCAGGTGGGAGTTCCCGACGCCCGGATTTGTCCCTCCTTCCCCACACTTCACAAGAGTCCTCAGTATCCCGCTCCATGCAGTGGACCCACGCCTCCCGCGCCTGCGCAGCCTGGAAACCAGCATCTTCTAAGGCTGCAAGGAGCTAAAAATCGCTCCCGCCCACCCACAAGCTGGGCTGGACTTGAGGATCGCGCGCGGGCTTGCGGGGGGGGGGGGGGGGTTGTAGTGGAGGGGGGCGGAATGCAGAGTGAGGAAGGAGGCCGCCTAGGCGCCGGTCCAATTAGAGCAGTAGGAAGAATCCTGGTGGCCAGGCAGGTGCATGGAGGTTGCAGGGAGTCCCTATGCCTCAGAAAGGGGCTCCTGGGATAGTGAGGGGCGAGGCTGCAGCACAAACATGTTTACAGCTGCTCCGGCGCCGGCAGCCCCGAGGGGCGCGAGCCCTGGGGCAATAACTTTGCTCTGCGTCCCCTCACCCTCAGCCTGGCGGGGCGCCAGGGCGATGGCTTCGGCCCCAGCACCCTCCCCTTCCGGTGGTCCAGGCGCCCCTCAGGCTATCCTCGAGGGGGAGGGCTAGGCTGGGCTGCACCCCCTCCGCCAGCTCCCTGGATCCCCAGGCAGCGCCTGAGGGGCGGGGTCCCCAGCGCGGCGGGACGCGCGGCCACCGCGTTCCCCGCGGGGAGCGTCCCGAGGCCGAGGGAGGGGGAGCTGGACCGACCCTGGCACAAGTTCTCCCGCCCCCTGCCGGGCTCCGCCCCAGGGCGCCGACCCCTCTTCTCCACCCGGGGCCGGGGCCGCCGTGTACCTGCAGCCTCCGGCGGCGGATCAGGCCCGAATCATCCATGGCGGCGGCGGCGGCGGCGGCGGCTTCGGCCCCGGGGAGGGAGGAGGGAGGAGGGAGGCGGCGGCGGCGGCGGCAGCGGCGGCGGGAGGAGGGAGGAGGGAGGGAGGGAGAAGCCGCGGGGACCGCGGCGGCGGCGGCGGCGGCGGCAGGGGGGGCGCTGGAGGGGGCGGAGCGAAGTTGGGCGGGCCCGGCGCCGTCACTGCGTCTGGGCGCCCAAGCCCGGCCTCGGCCAAGGCTGCCCGCGCTGGGGGGGGAGGGGGCAGGTGCGGGGAGGAGCCTCCAGATGCCCCCGATGGAGTCAAGCTACCAAGAGACCCCTGTCGGGAGAGAGAACCTAGGGGAGCGACATGCTCATGGGTAGACCCCCCCCCACACCCAAGAAACACCCCAAGGGAGACATCCTCACTGAGATATATTCCCTCTGCGGACCCCACCCCCACCCCAGCTACCCCTTTAGTGAGACACATTCCCGCGGGGCGATAGTCTCCACGGGGAGGCCTTCTCCAGTCGGGAACTCTCCCCTCACCCTGAAAATCATTCCTAAGACTGATGGCCTCTGGGAGGTGATAATTCCTCTCAAAAGCCCCCTCCTCCAAAAGAAGAGACATTTCTGCAGAGAAAGATGCCCAAGGGTGACATGTTACGTGGGGAGCCTGTTGAAGGTACCCCTAATGAAAGGCCCCCTAAAAGCTGTATTGTCTGTGGGAAATTGTCCCCACCCATGAGACCCCCCACATCCCAAAGAGATACACTCTTGCAGAGTGACGTTTTCACGGAGGAGACCCGTCCCCACTCCAGAGGCCCCTTCAGAAAAACATCGACACGCGTAGTGTACCGACCCCTTCCCCAGCAGAGCCCCCTCAGGGAACGGGGCAGCCCCTCTGGCGACCCCCCCTCCCTCAGCGTCAGGATTAAGGAGCCAGGCCAGGCTGGGCTGTATTTATAGGAGCGATTAGCTGGTAGTTGGGGAGGGGGGCAGCAGAAGAGATTTTTACAACCCCCCCCCCCCCGCCGTGTTCCTACAGCTGAGGCCAAACCGCCCATGCTTCCCAGAGTTGGAGTGGAAAGCATCGGAGACGTCCCCACTTCAAAACTAGGCACTGGGGGGTAGGGTGGAGAGGGGACTTCCCAAGGGTACCGGTTCCTAACTGGCCGGAAGGCCTTGGAGGGCGCGGTCACTGGACGGGAGCGACCCCTGCCGGCCACCGGGGGCGACGGCGAGGTCTAGGTCCGGTGTTTCCGGGCGCTTGTCTCCTCATCTCTGCGCCTTTGCCTGAGTTCTCTCTGCCGGCCTCTCTCGGCCTTTTTTGCAGGGTCGTGCTGCCACCTCGCTGCTTCCGTTCTTCGCACTTGTCTGTTCAAGGCCCAGACTCCGCTCCTCTCGCCGCTTCGCACGCCGGCGGCCGCGGGAGCTCTCCGTGGTGCTGATCTCGCGTGCTCCTGTCCGCGGTGCTGAAATCTGAGCGCGGGGTCAGTGGCTGAGGTCACGGGAAAGGCCGGCGGGTGGCACAGCCCAGAGGCTGGACGGATCTGACCCATGACCACCATGGACTACCCCAAGATGGACCGGGGGAAGGCTAGGCGCACTTGGTCTTGGTTGCTGAAGCCTCCAGGACGTTAATGGGTACCCACAGAGGGGCCCGGCGACAGTGCCTCCTGATTCGTTCATTTACTCGACTCGTATTGAGCACCTACTGTGTGAAAAGTCGTGTTTTGGGACCTGGAAGTACAGCACTGAAGAGACAGACAAAAACTCTGCACTGGCCTGGGAAGGGAGGGAGAGAGATTTGCAGTGGTGATCGTTGCTCACAAAAACACATATGCACACTCTACAAGCACAAGCACACGCACACACTCTGCAAATATACATACAAACACGAACATCCGCACACACGCTCAGCAAACACAGGCTCACCGTCTCCTAGTCACTCTGCAAACACATACTCTGCAAAACACCCACTCTGCAAATACACACACTTACAAACATAGACTCAGCAAACGCAGACACACACAAACACATGTACACATAAGCTCACACTCTGCAAACACACACACATGCAAACACATACTTAGAAGACAGACATATAACACACAGTCAGCAAATGCGTACACAAATAACACATAAAACACTCAATAAACACAAGCACACATGCATAGTTTCACAGAGAAGCTCAGTTACACACGAACTCTCATCCAACATACAGACACGTTATCCTCCCAACACAACACATGGACACATGGACACACACACACACTTCACATACCTGCTGCAGGGCTGCTTTTCTCATCAGACTCTCCCACTAGAATGTCAGCTCTGTGAACGTTGAGATTTTCATGTCTTGGTCTCTACTGCGTGCCCAGAACCTGGCACACAGTAGGTATTCAATAAATCTTTGTTGAATGAATGAATTGAGGAAATGTTCACAAGGGACACATATTCACAGATGCTGCAGAGGGACACACACACACACATTTCAGATGCAGATACATACCCTCTCCATACATGACAACACCTCTTTGTTCACTCATGGTCAACATTCATGGTCAACCACCTTTATCCATTGACTTATCCACAACATTTTCCCAGAACACCCATCCTGATCCTACATCCCCCGTGCCCACATTTATTATCTGATTCTTACTCAACTGGACACACTTGCCTTGGGACACATTCAGGCCTCCTTACCCAGATTTTGAACACACATCCACACAACCAAGAGACACACATAAACATGCCCTCACACAACAAACACACACATGCAGCTACACAAACACACTGTCATCCAACACACACACACACACACTCACCACACACATACATACAGAGCTTAAGCCACAAGCTCAACATAAAGGCAAACACAAGGATATATACACACCAACCCCTGGTCCACCGCCTTTGGTCTGCTGGAGCAGGGGCAGGGCAGTGGGAAACCCCGCCCCTGCGTCAGGCCACGCCCCTTTTGGCTGCTGCTGTGTCCTGGACTTGACCCTGAGGTGTCCTGAGCAGCACCCTAGACCCCAGTCCAGCTAACAGGTGAGGGGTGGCCCGAGGGGGCAGAGTTGGGGGGGGGAATTGTCTTGTCTCCCCAAACCCCCAGTTTCCCCTGCCCTGGGGCTTTTGGACCCCGGTGAGAGAACCCAAGTCCTGCCACGGCTGAGCTTGGCTCCGAAGGCCCAGCCCTAGGTGGCAGCCCCTAAGCCGATTGTGGGTCAAGAGAAGGTGACCATGATAAGGGCCAGCGGGGATCGAGAGGGAGGGAGGAGACTGGGCAGAAGAGAGGGAGGAATTACTGGACTGAAGAGGGAGATTGGAAGAGCTGGGTAGGTCCCCTGAGTTCTGGGGACAGAGGGGGTCACCTGAGAGCCGACAGGGTGAGAGATCTTGCTGGGTGTGAGGGGGGAGGGGGCACTTGGTCCTGGGCACTTGGGGAGGAGGGGACAAGAGTCTGATGGGGGGCTTCTGGGTCAAAGGTAGGCTTTGGTGGTCTCCTGGTATTTGAAGATCCCTGGGCATTCCTTCCTTATCAACTGCCCGTTCTCTGGTCTCCCTAGGCAAAGTCTCCTGGGTGTGCATCAGGAGGGTGCCACCCAGAGCTCCCAAAAAGGGGCTGCCGTACCTCACCCCATACCCTAGCTCACTCTTATCTCAGTTGGACATGGCCTGCAGGGGCCGCACTCGACCTAGGGGCCTGGCCTGGGCCCTGCGACTGACCCTGGCATGGATCCTGCTGGGAGCCTGTGGAAGGAGCCACCCATTCCCAGCTACGTCCCGGAGACATCATGGGCTGGTGGCCGATCTGGGCACAGGCCAGTTGCACCTGGCAGGTGAGCAGTCCAGACCCTGCCTAATCCCCAACACCCAGGAACCCCCACTCCACCACGTCAGTGCTAGAATTTCCTTATGAGAGGGGTTTAGGGGGACAGTAAAAGAGCACAGACCCTGGAGTGAGACTGCCTGTGTTCAAATTCCAACTCTGCCACTTCGTGGCAGTGTGACCCTGAGCAAGTCACTTAACCTCTCTGGGCCTCATGTGGGCCATTAAAAAGGAGGAGAAAGACTAGACCTACCTCATAGCCATGCTGTAAAAAGGTGTATGTAAGTGTATGAGCCCTCTACCACTACCAGGGACATAAGTGATAAGCTGATTATGACGAGCGAGTACTATTACTTGAAGCTGCATTTGCATTCCAAGAAAAGTGTCTTTACTTAAATTTTATGTTTTGGAGGACTGGCATAACTGGGATCTTTCCTGTCCAGACGACCCCCAGGCCTTGGTTCCCCAACCCTACCTGAGGATCCAAGACCCCAGCTCACAGGAGTCCCCTTCTCCACGGCCTTGTTGTCCCTCAGAGATGGACACACCAAAGACATTGGGCCCTGGGATCATCCCAAGGCGCTGTGGGGAGCCGAACCCCGAGTGAGTACAGCACCTCCCACCCCAGCTTTTCCTCTTGTTTTTTGCTCCAGTTGCCCCCGCCAGGGTCCAGAGCCCCCACGCATCCTGACCCATCTGGGTCTCTCTCCCGATGTCCAGGTGCAAATCCTTCCTGGGACACCTCCAAATTGCCCTCCGCAGTCGCTTGCGCCTGCTGCAGTTGGGGGTCCGCCGGGGGCAGCCGCTCTGCGCAGAGCTCTGCGATGCCTGGTAGGAGAGGCGGGGCGCGAGGGCGTGGCCTATGGTTTGGGCGGGGCCGAAGGCGGGATCTGCAGCTGGCTCGTCCTTGTGTTTGAAGGGGCGTGGCCTGCCTCCAATAGGGCCAAGGTCTACAGGATGAGGCCTAGGGTTTAGAGGCTAGGCGGTAAGGGACGGGGGCTGTGGAGGCCCTGGCTTTTAAGATTGACAGTACGTAGGCGTGGCCTTCCATGGACCTGGGTTTTTTTGTAAGGGGCGGGGCCTCTTCATTGAAAAGAGAAGTTAAAAGTGTGGATGGAATGTAAGGGGCTGGCCTGGAATGCAGATGGTCTGAGGTCAGCGGGGATGAGTCCAGTTGTGAAAGGTCCCTGGGTACGTGTGAAGAGCATGGGGCTGGGTAAAATCTGAAGGATGGCGTTTGTAGAGGCGTGGTCCTAATAGGCGGGGCCTGGATCTGGGAAAGGACACACACTGGGCGAAGCCTTGGAGAGCAGGAATCCCACTACAACGCGGCTGTGGGGCCCTTAGCCACCTTCCTCTCTCCACACACCACCTCCAGGTTTGCCACCTGCGAAAGTGCTATCGCCTGCGGCCGCACTTGGCTCCCATTCCCGGAAAAGAAGGGCTGCGAGCCGGACTGCACTATCTATGGGCAGGTGAGCATGGGACAGAGGGCACGGGGAAGAGACTGAGACCTTCCCTTACTATGTCCCGTCTTAACCCGCCTAAGCCCCAGAGTCCGGACTGGCACCCCAAGGCCCCCGCTCCCACCCTTTCCCCTTCCGCAGTCCAACCTCCCTAATGGGACAGGCCTGTAGCCTCCCTAAGGTCCACTGAGTCTCGATTTGCTTTCCCCAAGGGAAGTGTGCTCTAGGCCCATCCACAGGTTCCCCTGGAAGACCCAGAGGCCTGAGTCACCTTCCCCCTTCTGGCCCAGCCTTAATCTGGCTTTCTGCCACCCCGGCCCTGGGAACCCAGTAAGAACCACTCGCTCTCCCCAAGGCCCCGTCCCCACCATGGCCCCGCCCCCAGGCTCCCCGGGGGACTCAGAGGCGGGAATCGCCCGCCGCAAGACCGCGCCCCGGCGCCGGTCTCCACCGGCGGTGGAACTCCCAGACTTTCCTCCCCAAGGCCACGCCCGCGAGCCCGCCCTCTGCCCGCCCCACACGGCCCCGCCCCCAGGATGCTGACTCCGCCCCCTTCTCCAGACTTTCACTGACGGAGCCGACCTTTGCCGCTCGGTTCTGGGCTCCGCGCTGCCGGTGGCAGCTCCGGGCACCGCTCACTGTCTCAACATCTCCATCTCGGGGCTTCCGCGTCCCGGACACGGACGGAGGGCCCGGGACACCGCCTTCCCGCGCCCCCGCCGCCCTCGCACCTGGATCCCGGACGCTGCGGGCAGCGGGAGCGGCAGCGGCAGCGGCGGCGGCGCCTAGAGGGCGCCTGGCCTCGGCTGGGAGCTGGTCCCTCCCCCCCCACCCGCCCACCCCGGCGGCCCTTTAGGACAGCCAGAGCGCCTCTCCTCCCCTCTCGGCCCTCTAGTTCCCAGAGTCCTGCCCCTCTTCCCTGGGGCCCCAGAGACTCGCCCCTCTCCAGATTATGAGGGAAATAACCCACCCAACTCTACTCATTTTCCCCCTCTCCCCACTGAATAAAGTCGCCAACTAGAGCACGTGATGTGGCTGCTTCTCGGGGAAACACGTGGGGAAGGGTAGTTGCCAGAAAGTGATAGGTGTCTCACTTCTAATCCTCAGGTCTTAGAGTTAGCGACTGATTCATACGAGCATGTAAATGATAGATGGCCTACACTCTGGAGCACTAGTCATAACTTGGAATATTCCGGTGTCACAAATAGGGGGGTTCTGCAGGGTCAGAAGAAGGGCTGACCGGCAGATGTGTTCTCCCGCTGTGTGCCACCGGGGCCGCCAAGAAGCCCTCTGACTTGTCTAGACCTCAAGACACCCTTTACGGCCTTCCCCTCTGAGTAAGCAGGCCCAGTGGTGTCTGGCATAAGGCTCCCTTCCTTCCTCCCATTCTCCCTCATCCCAATGCGGGCCCGAAGGCAGTGTGGACTGGACTCAGATTCAGGATTCGGGTTGTAAGCTCTCCTTTTAATTCTTCTCCTTGTCCACAGGCCCTAGGAGAGCCTCAGTTTCCTCTCCTGGAAAATGGGCAATGTCCCTTGTAGTTCTGTTGAGCAGAGGAACATTGACGGCTGCTCCTGTGTACAGGCACTGCGCTGAGCTAGACAGATGAGGCCCACTCCCGGCCCTCAGGGAAGACGGAGTAATATAGGTGCCCCACCCGGAGGGGAGCTGAGGGGCCTCTTTCGGCTGCAAGAGACAAACTCAGTTCACAGAATCTTTAGGCAAGATGAGCTTTGGAAATGGCTGTAGCTAGGTTCTTAAATGATATTAGGAATCTCTGTATCTCTTTCTTGGCTATACTCTGGGACATCTCTTCACAGTATAAAGATGGACCAGAACTCTGTGATGCCAGAGGCTAAGATGGGCCCATTTCTTGGAGAACCAGCAAAGCTCCCAGGCCGGCTCTTGTTGATCCGGCCTCATCAGGAGCCCATCAGCGAACCAATCACGTGCCGGGGCTGCTCTGCGCTCACCGGCCTGATCTGGGTTGTGCGCTGGGGCCTGAAGGCCCATCGTGGGGTCAGTTCCATCTGAACAACATGGACTGAGGATGGGGAGGGGTGGCCCCCCCAAAGGAAAATCAGGGGCCAGAACTAGGAGAAGTGGAGGGGCGCTGGGCAGGGATCAAGATACATCCAGTAGAGACTGCCGGTTAGAACCCCGACTCGGTGGTCTGTCTGCCTGGGCTCACATCCCAGTTCCACAGCGATTCATGCTGCAACTTTGCGCATGTAGCTCAGCGCACTGAGCCTCAGCATCTTCGTCTGTAAAAGGGGAATATTAATTGTTCCTCTCATAGGGGTGCCGGATTAAAGGAATTAAGGCAAGCTGTTCTGCTTATGCATCGCTGTGTAACAAACTCAACTTGGTATTAAATGACATCATTATTATCTTTCCTGGGTCTGGGCCTTCCCTGGGCTCGTTGGGGTGGGTTTTCCTCAAGGTCTCTTGCTCGGCTGCAGACAGTGGCTGGGGCTGGACTCACCTGGAAGGCTTCATCACTCATACATCCTCTTGCCTTGAACCTCAGCAGGGGCCGTCGGCCAGAATCTCTACCCGTGGCCTCTCCCTGTGGCTCGGGCCTCCTCACAGCATGGTGACAGGGTTCCCAAGGCAAGTGTCCCAAGAAAGAGCCAGGTGGATGTTGTCTCACCTTTGACAGCCTAGCCTTGGAAGTCACACAGTGTCACCTCTGCTCTTTATTCACTAGAAGAGTCACTAAGTCAGCTCATATTCAAGGGGAGGTGTCCCAGGCTCACCTCCTAATGGGAGGAATGTCAAATGAAGTGCTTAGAAAGGGCCTGGCCCTTAAGCAACACTCAGCAAATACAGACAGCATCCGTCACCATTGTTGTTGATGATGTCATATACTGTGTCACTGTGACAAAGAGGGTGAGCAGGCAGTCAAGGAAGCAAAGTGACATAAACCTGTGAAGGAGCTCCAGGCAGATGGCCAAGCCACAGGGAAGGGCTCCGAGTGGGAGGGCAGGGGACCTCAGGTTCTGCAAACTCCAGCTGCTCAGCGAGCCTGGAGCGGAACTGGGGTCAGATCACAGAGGGCCCTGAACACCAGGTGAAGGCACTTGGACCTCATGAAAAGGGATGTGAGAGCCATGGAAGGTCTGTGCAGGGGAAGCTCCATCAGACCAACATTCTTGGCCACCACGAGCAGGCAGGACAGGGGAGGGGGAGACAGCGGTGAGGGGCGCCAGTGAGGACCATGGGACAGGAGCCAGAAGATGGGCATGGGGATGCAGGAGAGGGATTCGGAGGAATAACCCCCAGGGCTGTCCTGAGAAGAGCGGGAGTGATCATTTGAAAGCTTCAGCAGCATGGGTGGCTGTCAACCTCACGTTCAGCAGGACCGGGGGCCTTTGGCAGCACAGGTGGCTGCCAACCTCACATTCACCAGGACCAGGGGCCTTCGGCAGCACGGGTGGCTGTCAACCTCACGTTCACCGGGACCCAGGGTCCTGTGGCAGGCCTCTACACCTCTAACTCCCAGCTGATCTCGATGCTGCCAGGCCGGGGACCCCACTTCAAATAGCTGGGGACCCAGAGACTTTTGTCAGAAGTAACACTTGTGAGTGACAGCTTTCGGGTGCCCGCGTCTGCTCGTCACCAGCTGCAAGAGAAGGGGCCGTTTCTCCTCATCTTGCAAGGCGAGTCCCATCAGCAGTCATCAGAAGGGCCTCTAATTTTGAGATGAACTGTGATTCTAATAATTCTGAGGAGAAACAGGCAGGTCTGAGATATCCAAATTCACAGCACACAAGAGAAAAAGACAAAGTGGAGTTATAAACAGAATCAGGCCCCGTAAGGTTTGGCAACTGTGATGATAACCCCCGGCCAGGCTGGAAGAGCAGGCGCCCCTTGGGTGGGGACATGTGGAGGCTGCGGCTCCTCCTGGAGGCCCGCCCACACAGGGGCCTTCTTGCAGCCAGGTCCTCTCACCTCCGGGTCTCCACACTTGCTGTTCCCACTGCCTGGAACCCCCTTCACCCTCCTGGTTCCACCCTTCCCCCTTCAGGTCTTGGCTGGTTGGCCCCTCAGGCTCGGCGAGCCCCAGACTGCAGCTGGCCTCCCCACCACCCAATCCCGGGGCCCTCTGACCTCGATGGGAGGTTGGGGACCCTTTCCGGCTGGGTCAGGCCGGTGTCCGGCACGGGGCCCGCATGGAGCAGAAAGGTGCTGTGATGGGCTGAAGTGCATTCCCCTTCCCCAAAGTCATGAACCCCTAACCCCAGGACCTCAGAATGTGACTGCATTTGGAGACAGAACCTTTAAAGAGGTGATCAAGTCAAAACGAGGTCCTCGGTGTGGGCCCTGATTCAGTGACTGGGGTCCTTATAAGAAAAGGAAGTTAGGACACAGACACACAGGGACGACCACGTTAGGACACAGGGAGAAGATGGCGTCTACATGCCCAGGAGAGAGGCCTCAGAAGAAATTAGGTCTGCAGACACCCTGATCTCGGACTCCTAGATTCCAGAACTGCGAGAAAACACCTTTGTTGCTTACACCCCCCCAGACCGGGGTACTCTCCTATGAAAGCCCTAGCAGACTAGTAACATGCTCTAAAAATAATGCTCCCACAATGCCCTGGGCTTCTGTCATTAGAACATCTATTAAAAAGCAAAAAGCCACTCCCTTTCTTCCTTTCCATTAAAAATCCCACTGTTCAAGTCAAGGTAGGGTCAAGGGTGGGGGACCAGGGAACACAGGGATCTCTCCCTACCCCCAGGTAGCAATTTTTGACTTTTTATCCCTGATATTCCGCTCCCCGTGCCAGGGATTGCTTTGGGTATAGACACATCTTACTTTCAGCCAGGAAGTGACAGGGCAGCTGCTTGGAAATGAGGCCTTTGGAGGTTAGGATGTGATGCCTGGAGCTATGGCAGCTATCTTGGGATCATGAGAAGCAAAAACACAAAAGCTGGCAAAGCAGATGGATTAAAACAACGGTGTCTTTGATGTTGTTGAGCCATCTGACTTCCAAACTTCTTGTGGAGGGAGATAAACATGACCTGCTGCTGGCGAGACTGTGGGGGAAACAAATGCTTACTTACGTTGCTGGTGGGAGTGCCACTCAAGACAAGCCTCCAGGGAGGGGAATTTGGAAATCTCCCTCCAAATGAAAAACCACAGAAACCCGCTAACCCAGCAAGCCCACCTCTGGAAATTTCCCCTACAGACAAAAAAACTGTGCACGACAAATGATGGCACACCCTGGTCATTCCCTGCTGTAGACATTTAACGGCAAGCTGGGCGACAAGTCAATGTCTATAAAGAGGCATTAAATAGACGGCAGGACAGTCACACCATAGTGGACTCGGCAGCTGTAAGGGAGTGAGGAAGGTCTCTGGACACCCACTGGGAGTTACCTCCCAGATGGCTGTGGTGAAAAGAGTAACGTGCACCATCTAGAGTGATAGTTTGTTTCCATTTGTGTAAAAAGAAAACCTCAGGAAACAAAGTATGTGTGTGTGTGTTTGTAACACACCAGGCTGTCTCCAGAAGGACCTAGAAGGCATCCACTCTGGTCTTTTGTCCCCCCAAAATCCATGTCGAAATCCTAACCTTCAAAGATGCCGGGGTTAGGGGGTGGGGCCTTTGTGAGGTGGCAAGGTCATGAGCGTGGGACCCTTGTGAGTGGAATCAGTGCCCTTATAAAAGGGACCGCACAGAGATCCCTTGTCCCTTCCACAATGTGAGGACACAGCGAGAAGACAGTCTACGACCTGCAAGAGGGTCCTCACCAGAACCCCACCTCGCTGGCACCCTGATCTTGGACTTTCAGCCTCCAGAACTGCAATAGAGTCGTGCCCCGCATAATGATGTTTCCGTCGATACCGGACCGCAGGCAGGAC
Organism: Equus asinus; assembly: GCF_041296235.1. Taxonomy (NCBI): domain Eukaryota; kingdom Metazoa; phylum Chordata; class Mammalia; order Perissodactyla; family Equidae; genus Equus; species Equus asinus. Next base: position 26,332,708 of record NC_091809.1, on the reverse strand, counting down.
GGCAGTCCCGCAGGACTCGCAGCACGCCGCCCAGGTGTGTAGCAGGCTATGCCGTCCCGGCTTGCGTGAGCACACTCTGCAAAGCTCGCACAGCGACATCGCCTAAGACGCAATCCTCAGAACGTGCCCCCGTCATTACCCAACACACGGCTGTAAACGTCTGCTGCCTGGGAGCCGCCCAGTCTGCGGTACTGGGTTGCAGCAGCAACAAATCAATCGACAGGGCCCATCCTATTCGGGTCCCAAAAGCCAGGAGCTGGGCCCAGCCCCAGAGCACACCCGCCCCGTCTCCGCACCAAAGCACAGCCCCACGCTGGGCCTTCCTTCAACAATTTTAATCACAAACTCGGGAGGGGGCGGGCAAGGGGGCAGACAGGCCGGCTCCTAGAGAGTGGCGGCCGGCGCCAGGCCACGCTCCTGGAAGTACCGGTGGGGCAGCCGGGTGCGCGATCGGAGGCCTTCATCGAAATAGGCCGTGATCCTCCCAACTCCCTCCTGATCCTCTGCCACCGAGTCGTCCCTGTGGGAGAGAGGGGGTGACACTGGCCACTTCTGGGGGGCCGGGGAGGCCCTCAGGCAGGGCTGAGTCCCGGCCTCCCTCTCTCCTTCCCCACAGCACCTCTGGGACACCCACCAGACAACGTCTTCCGCCTCCTTCTCCAGGATGCTCTGGGCCGTGCGCCAGCTGAACCGGACAAACTGGGGGAAGCCGAACACGGGCTCCACGTGCCTCCTCAACCACGCTTTCGTCTTGGGATCTGGGTGGGGTGGGGCAGCTTTGGAGACAGTCCCTGAACCCTGCCATGAGGCCCCAGCTCCTCAGCCTGGCCTGAGGTCCTGCCCCCTCATCTCGGGCCTCTTCCCAGTGTCTGAGACATCATCCTGCCTCAGGACCTTTGCATAGGCAGCTCCCCCAGACTCTTCACCTGGCCAAGAGATGCTCAAGTTACAGTTTAGGGAGACTGCCTCTGAGACATCTCCCCACCCCCCAGGCCCACAGCTACTAAAGCAGCATGTGAGGACCATCAGGTTAATGCCCGTCTCCCCCACATAACCACGAACTCAGTGGGGAGAGGAAGTCCTTGTTTTTCTCACTCCCGGCTATGTCCCCAGGGCTCAGCCCTGCATGGCACGCACCGGGTGCTCAGCAAGCACTGAACGTTGCCCAGACCACCTTTGGCCTGGACCTGGTGTCCTCACTTTGGCCTCATCTCTGTTCCAACCACAGACCTGTGTCACCTCACTCAAGGGCCAGTCCCTCCCTGCGCCTCAGAAGGACCAGAGGGTTCCCTGAACCCAGCCACCGAATCATTGCATCTGCCATGTGTGTGGGGGGGGGGGGCTGGGGGGACATGATCATCCCCACTGCACAGACAAGGAGCCTGAGCATCATAATGGGGAGAAAACAAGATTGAAGCTAGCACCACTGGACACGAGCCGGCTCCTTTCCCCTCCGCAAAGGGACAGCCGCCCACCTTCCCTGGGCGCTCCAGAGCCAGCAGGGTCGGGGGAGGGAGACAGGAGGAGGGAGCCTGAGCTGGGATCCAGCTCCGCCGCCCAGCCCACCGGTGGGAACCAAGGGCCCTGCCTGGGTCTCAGCCTCGGCCTCTTCCGCCGGGGAGCGCAGGAAGCAGAACTCAGAAAACCGTGGAAGTGTGCTCAGGCTGCCTCGGCAGTGTTATCGCCACAGTTGCTGTTGCAGGGCCGCTTGAGGCAGCCGGCAGCCATCTGCTCACCGTTGGGGTAGCCGGAGCCATAATCAGTGTCCGAGTCCTGTAGCTTTTCCACAAACTTCCAGTTCTTCACAGCCTGGTCTCGGGCCACCTGCGAGTGAGATCAGCACTGGGGATCGCCTCCAGGCAGCCACACCTGCCCCCTGCCCGGAGGGATGCTGGGAGCCGGCCACGGCCGGTGGGGGGCTGACCTTAGCACAGATGCTGGCGGCGCTGACCACGGGGTAGAGCGAGTCTGCCTTGGCCTTGACCGTCACCTCAATGCCGGGAAAGCGCTGCTGCAGCCGCTGCTGGTATGTCTCTGGCATCCCCACGGTGTCCACAAACACCTGCCGCGGTGACAGAAATGTATTCACTCAATGAACATCCAGAAAAACTGCAAACACAGCTTCACAGTCTCCGCCCTTGCTGTTCCTGCTGCCTAGAATATTCTTCTCAGCAAGTTTCAGGCTGCATGCTTCCACGGGGGTCTCAGCTCAAGCATCACTTCCCAAAGAGCCTTCTCTGGTCATGCTGCAGCCATTCTACATTTATTGAGCACCGACTGTGTACCATGGGCTGCTCCAGGTGCCAGGGACATGGCAGTAAACACACCAGACAAAAATTTCTCTCCTCCTAGAGGGGACACCTGGGGAGGGCCCACAGACAGGAAACACAGTACATAATAAAGAATACGGGAGAGTCAGAAAAAATACAATTTTAAACAGAAGTGGGAGAGGTTTCCGGAAGGTCACTCTGAGGTGGTGACATTTGAATAAAGGCCTAAAGGAGATAAAGGAAGGAGCAACGCAGAGATCTGCAAAAGAGTGTTCTAGGCAGAGGGAACAGCAAGTGCAAAGGCCCTGAGGTAGGACCATGTCAAGGATGCTGGACAGCAGTACAGAGGCCCAATGGCTGGAGCAGAGAGATGAGGTCAGGGAGGCGCCAGGAAGGGTGATCTCCGTAAGCACTTATTGTTCTCAGAAATCACCTTTATTTGCTTACCAGCTGACCATCATCTCCCCTGACTGGGCCATGACCCTGAGAACAGGGCCCTTGTCTGTCTGCTCCAGTACTGCATGGGCAGCTCCACATTCTAGTCCTGGACTTCAGCCACCTCCTCAGCAAGGCCTCCCTTGTTCCATTCCCCATCTCAAGCGTATTTGTCCTCGCTGTTCTCTCAGAACAGCCCATTCTTTGCTTCAGAGCCCTGGATGTAATGCCAACTTATATTTCTGGTAATTTAATCTCATTCTCCTCCACTTGCCTGTGAATTTTCCTGATTTAATTTCCACTGTGATCAGAAAATTAAATGTAGAGATTTACATTTCCAAAGGACGACTGTCTGCTGCTGCATAGGGAGCAGACCAGAAGGGAGGGGCGGGAGGGGGGGGGACCAGGGAGGAGGATGGGGCAGCCATCCGGGAGGGAGGGTGCCCTCGCCGAGAACACAGGCTGGGGGAAGGTGGACAGATGAGGGATATATTCTGGACGTTGAACCTTTAGGATATAGAGACAGATCAGATGGGGGTGGGGCTAGGGGGCTCTACCACGGTCCTCAGTGGGGCACACATTCAGGGTGGGAAAGCAGTAGGAAGGCAACAGCAGCCACAAAGGTTCCCCAGGTACTCCAGATATGTCTGGCGCTGAACCGCCTACTGCACTTTTATACCATTTTATCCCGAGCTGATCAAATGAGGGCAACCCAACAGCTCACCTGGGCGACTTTCACACCCTGGTCCAAAGCATACTGCACCAGCCCAGCGGCCGTATCATGGGACAGAGAGTTCAGATTGTACTTGACCCTGCGGTGGGGACAGAGCCCAGTGAACCCCGTTCCAGCTACCCAGCCCTTCCAGCAGACGCTGGCTGCCCCTCCGCCCCGACCCCTCGCAGGACCCCTCACCGCCCAAGCATGCTGGTAGAGATGAGGTTTGGAGACAGCACGTCCAGTGCCCAGCCCACAAAGTCCCCGTCCTCCTTCATTCTCGCAAAGAGCCTGTCCCGCTCGCTCTCCGACAGGGTCTTTGAGTCTGGGAAGAGGGTTGGGAGAGAAGGGGAGCTGCTGGTTCTCCCAGTTCCTGCTTCCCCTCGTCCCTGCACATGCCCAGGCATACGCTCCCCAGGCGTCCACCTCGGGCTCACCTGCCACTTTCAGGGCCTCCAGATCTGCCAGGCGGGACAGGGGGCAATAACAGATGGCGTAGACCATGGGGCCTGGGAAAGCGGAGGTGCAACCAGTGAGCCCGTGAAAGCCGCCATCCCTGTTCCGTCATCACCGCTTTTTTCGGTGCCATCACCCATGGCACGGCCATTCCCAGTAGCACCCCCGTCCCCGGGTCCGGTGCAATCCCGGCTCCGGTTTGAGGGCAACTTGCATCCCCCTGAGCCCGCCCCTCCCCCACGCCGGCCCCGGGGGCGCACCCAGCACCGGGCCCCGGCCCGCCTCATCGACACCCAGGGCGCAGGGCTGTTTGCGGCACACCGCGGGCACAGGCGAGTTCAGGCGGCAGCGGCCCGTATTGTCCCTCTCCAGCTCGCTGAGATCCATGTCGCCTCGGCCGCAGAAACCAGGTCTGCAGGTGCTGGTCTCGGCGCGCGTTTTCCGCGGGCCCCGCAGCGGCGCTCGCTCCCGACCAATCGGCGCAGGACACGCCCCGCCGCAGACGTCGGCGCGCAGCAGACGCCGCTGCCGCGCAGCTCGCTGGAAATTGTAGTTCCCGAGGCGGACGGCCAAGCTCCGCTGTTGGGGAACCGGGTGGGCGGGGTCGCTTTCCGAGCTCCGCCGCGGGGCCTCTGCAGCCCCGCACGCTGGGGCTGGTGGGAGGAGAGGAAAATAAAGAGGAGGCTGAGGCGGGCATTGCAGGACCCGGCCTACTCAGGGCCTAGAAGGTCAAATACCACTCTCCTCCCAGAATACGGGTCTCCGCATCACGGGGTCCCCGTCCCCCACGTGCATTCAGGCCCCGCCACTGCACACAGTCTAAGCCCCCTGGACTAGGTATCCCCGCCCCCACTGGACTCAGGCCTTTGGACTTGAGGTCCACAAACCCCCTCTCTCTCGGTACCTCACCCAGATCCCCCCCGGACCGCCCCCCCACCCCATCCCCTCACTCTGCTTCCTACCCTCTCTCATTGGGGCTAAGCCTCCCCTACCCCTGATTCGAGACCCCAGACTTAACAGATCCTGCTGCCCCAGACAGGCTCATTTCCCCCAACTCAGGGTTCATGTCCCCCTCCCCCATCACGCCTCCCGGATCTGTTCACCCCTCCGACCTCACCTCTCCTTCTAACTCTCTAGTCTCAGGGGGCTCGTGTCCTCCGGCTGTGGGTCCCAGGCCCACACCAGGCTCATGCCCCTGCCTTCCTCAGGGTCACAGCTCCTCCATCTCCGTCTCCCCCTCCCCGCCCCCATCACCTTTCTTCCTGCCTCCCGGATATCAGCGGGGCTCACATCTCCTGACCCCGCTCTCCCCTCCACCACCACCCTCAAGCCCCAGACTCAGGGCCCCAGGTCTCCCTTCCTCTCCTCCCTCCCACCCTGGGGACTCGCGGCCCCAGGCTTGCCAGCCCGCCCCGGCGGGGCCTCCTCTGCGCCCGTCTCTCACCCAGGCTCAGGGCCTCCAGTCGCAGTCTGTCGGCTTGCAGGATGAACAATCTCGTTGCCCGCAGGGCCGCACCTGCACCAGGTTCTCGCGGTCCATGAACACCAGGCCCAGCGCTGCCCCCAGCACCTCGCGGCTGCGCTCCTGCTTGCCCACGTCACACAAACAGCGCCACTTTCCCCAAGGGCCAAAGATGGAGTTCTCCACCTCTAGGGATGGAGGGCCAGGTAGGGGGGGTCGACCCCTGTGTCCTCCTCTAGGGAGGGAGGAAGATAATAAAGACACTGACAAATAACAACAGCGCCTGTATGCTGAGCTCTGCTTCTGTTTCAGGCACCCCACCATGGATTATCTCATTTAACCTTCCCATCATTCCTGCGTGGGGAAACGGACACCTAGAAAGAGAAAACCACCCTTCTGCGCTCACACATCTGGCGAGCGACCCGAGGGACTGCAAACTGACACATCGCACGCACCTGTGCCAGCCTGCCCAGTGGGAGTGTGGTACCACACCCTTGGTCCACACCATCTGAAGCTGACTCCTGTTTGGGGCCGTGATCATGTGCCTGTCCAGCCAGCGGGCAGAGTGCCAGCTGACCAGCAGGGCTGCCAGGTGGTAAATCAGATGACATAATTGGCATAATGAGGGTATTTACAGCCCCTAGCGATGGGCTAGCACAGAGAACAGCAACAATTACTACGATCACATTTCAAGCAGCTACAACTTATCTGGAGCGCTTATCCAATGCCCTTTACAACGTTCTTTCGCTGACTCCCCCCAACACTCCTATGACACAGGTCTCAACCCAGCTCTGCGGCTCCCAAGCCTGACACCTCGTGCCCTGGCCAAGCCTCCCCTAGACAACACTAGCCGCTCTCCAACCCTCTTTCAGTCCTTCTCGCCTTGGTACCTGCTGTTCCCACTCCTTGCCACACTTTTCCCGGTAAATCTTTGCATTTTTGGCTTTTGCTTGTCATTCGGGCTGCACTGGTCATCTGTCTTTTTCAGCCAAACCTTCTCTGACTTCAGAAATTTACCTACGCATGCGTTTATGGGTGTGTCTGCTCCCGTGTTTCTTGCCTTTGCCCCTGTCCCCTCTCCACGGGTAAGCTGTTTTCAGGCAGTCTCGACTTCAGTTTACCGGTAAGGAAACTGAGCCTCAGAGAAAAGAAACCAGCTCAAGGGGTGCCGCCAGGGCACAGCTGCGCGGAGAGTCCAAGTCCCCAGAGGAGGGTCTGTTTGCAGCCAGCTGGCAGAGTGGGGCAACGGGCACCTTTCTGCACCGTCACACCCGCGGCCTGCGGTTACCTTTCTCCCGATGCTGCAACCGCAGCTGCTCCCAGGTGTCGCCTTCGCCCTGCTCGCCAAAGTAATGGTAGTCGGGGGAGACCTGGGCAGGGGTGGCCAGCAGCAGGAGCATCAGAAGCGGCAGCAGCAGCGCTGCCGGGCTCCGGGCCATGCCGGCCTCCAACCGATGCCGGCGCGCTCGGGGAGCAGCCCGCGCGGGGTCGGGGCTGCCGCGCCCGCGCTCCCCGCGGATGGGGGGCGCGGGGCTCGGGCCGCGGCTGCGCGCTCCCCCGCCGCCCGCGGGCGCGTGGGCCGGGCCGGCCCCGCTCCCCCTCCCCTGCGGCGGCAGTGGACCCAACCGCTCGGCTCGCCCGCCCACCCCCCGCCCTGCGCGTCACGGTTCGGGCGGCGCATAAAAGGCTCGGAGGCCTGGGGCGCACTTGGCGCTGAGAACGCGAGTCCAGGCGTGAGCGAGTCCGTGCGTCCCGCCCTTGCCCACGCAGGTATGCACGCCCGGGCTGCACGGGCCCGGGGGCCTCGGAGCGCTCCGGCCCTCTGCAGACCTCGGCGCTGGCCGCCTTTGTTTTCTGCCCGCCACAGTGGCCGCCTTTGTCCTTGCGGGGGAGACCGAGGCCGCAGCCTTGGAGTGCAGGCCGCATCGCCGGGTTCTCCGCCCCCTGCTCCCGGGGTCCCCTCCCCGGGGTCGAAGGGGGCTTGCGCCACCGCGCTTGGGCCCACACGCTCAGGGGGCCCTGCGGCCGCTGCCGGACAGCTCGCGCTCCGGCCGGGGGGGGGGGGGGGGGCGGGTCTCCTGCAGCCTCGAGGCCGCGCAGAGCCGGTCCTGGGGAGGGTGCGGGGCAGTGCTGCTGCCTGCGCCGCGCGGCCTCGGTCACCGGGCCCAGCGCGCTGCGTGACCTTGGGGAGGGAGGACAAAGGGTCTTCCCGGGCGCACTGACCGGGCGGGGGTCTCAGCTTTCAGCCATGGCCTGCGGCAACGCGCACATTGGAAAGCCCGCACCAGACTTCCATGCCACCGCGGTAGTGGAGGGCGCCTTCAGGGAGGTGAAGCTTTCCGACTACAGAGGTGAGGGCGGCCTGGAGGGGGCCCGGATTGGGGGAAGGCAGGCTTTGGAGGTCTAACTCCTCGTCTATGGTCCCCCCGCCCCCAGGGAAATATGTGGTCCTGTTTTTCTACCCGCTGGACTTCACCTTCGTGTGCCCCACGGAGATCATCGCTTTCAGCGAGCATGCTGAGGACTTCCGCAAGCTGGGCTGCGAGGTGCTGGGGGTCTCTGTCGACTCTCAGTTCACCCACCTGGCTTGGTATGAGCGGGGACCAGCTGGGGGGCGCGGGTTGAGCCTCCACCTCTGTGGGGTACAGGGCGAGCTGTGTGGTGCCTCTCTCTCCCATCTTGGAAATTATGATGACAGTAATTAGCATTTGGAAACTAGTTGCTATGTAGAGAGTTGCAGGTGCTTATCTCACTTTAGGCAACCCAGCCTCCCTCCCAAAAACTATTTCAAGAAGGTGGAAACTCCAGTTCAAGAGTGCGAAGGGCTGGGCCCCAGGACGCAGAGACAGAGAAGGAGATGGGGACTCTGAGGCACGCTCTCTGCCCCAAGATGCTGGAGGCCACCAGCACACGTGAAGCCACTTGGCTGGAGCATTAGCTTAGTCGTTGCAGCTGCAGGAAACAGCCACTTCAGGGTGGGGTGGGTGGGGCTCCCAGGGCCTCCCTCTAAAGCCCCTTTATCGCTCGCCTCCAGCACCCCCTCTCCAGCCCTTATCACCCCCAGGCCCACAAGGCGAGGACCCTGCTGTGCCGGGCATCTTGAGGTCCTAGCCCTGTCTCCCCCACCCCCAGGATCAACACCCCCCGGAAGGAGGGAGGCTTGGGCCCCCTGAACATCCCCCTGCTGGCCGATGTAACCAGAAGCTTGTCCCACGATTATGGCGTGCTGAAAGAAGACGAAGGCATCGCCTACAGGTACTGTGGGCCCTCAGGGGGAGGGGACTACTCTTGGACGATGCCCTCCCTGCCCCCAACTCTGGCTGGCGGCAGGATCTCCCAGCTCCTCACCGTGAACCCCAATCTCTTCAGGGGCCTCTTCATCATCGACGGCAAGGGTGTCCTTCGCCAGATCACTGTCAATGACCTGCCTGTGGGGCGCTCTGTGGACGAGGCTCTGCGGCTGGTCCAGGCCTTCCAGTACACGGACGAACACGGGGAAGGTGAGCAGACACGCAGTCACGTGTTCACACATGGGGACACACTCAGCCCCTCTGTCATATTGTTATCCAGACATTCACTGCCTGCTCTAGCACCTGTGTGGGATGGATGTGGGGGCCCCAAAGAAGAGTCAGCACAGGGTCTTGTCTGCAGGAAGTATCTAGTCTGGTGGGGTAGCTCCCTAATACAAGGAGTGGGGGGGAGGGGGGGTGGAAGGTAAGAGGTCTGTAGAAGGTATTTGAGAAGGTGTATACCAAGCAGGCTTGAATCATGTTAATTGGACCAGAGTCCCTTCTCATGTGTACACAGCCTGACCATGGGTCCTTGAAGTCCAGTGGATCTGGGGCTGAGGGAGAAGGATGGGATTAAAAGGGCAAGAAGAAATAAAAATGTCAGCCAGAAAAGCCTGCAGCCGGGCTCGGAGGGCTTCTTTTAGCATTCTGTGTGGTCTTGGGCCTTGACCCCTTGGCTCTGGGTTTTTTCTTCTGCAACCTAGGCTCTCCTTTGCCTGTTTGGCCCTCATTACTGCCCTGCCTTGACTATGGGGCTCCAGCCTCACAAGTGCATCCCTGTGTCTTCCCACAGTCTGTCCCGCTGGCTGGAAGCCAGGCAGTGACACGATCAAGCCCAACGTGGACGACAGCAAGGAATATTTCTCCAAACATAACTAGGCTGGCAGTCGGGTGGCAAGCTTGGGCTCTCGGCCCCTCCCTGTGCTGACCCGGGAAAGGCCAGACCTGCACCCTCAAACTCCATAGTTGTCCACCCTGGAGGGCTAGGCCGAGGCCTTCTCATGCTCCCAGCTGAGAGCTGCTGAATAGTGACTCCTCCCTGGAGCCCCCGTAGCCGGGCACAGGCCTAGAGGTGACCAATAAAGTATTAGGGACAGATGTGCGTCTGTTGGTGTGGTCTGTCCTGGCGTTTCCGTGTCCTCCCCCTTCTCCGGGCACTGGCCTGGGAAACGGACGGTGTAGTTACTTATATCCACCACAAGGTGGCAGCCTGACCGCATGCTCACTGTTTACTCTCCTTTCTCCTTGGCCCTGAGGGCGGCTTGGGGCTGCTGTTTGCCCCTTGCAGGGAGCAAGTCCCAGGATGCCCAACATCCTGAAACCTAGCCATACTAAGCAGCGCCTATCCCTTGCTATCAGCCAGCCTGGGTTCAAATACCAATTAAGAGCCGCGATCTCCCCCGGGTTTCTCCAACAGTAAAATAGGAATAAAGACAACCGAGCCACACCACCATCCACATGAAAAGAGAAAGTATGCAAAGCTCAGCGCCCAGGTAATGGTTCTTAGGACTGGTCCCTGGGACTGGAAGGAGAGCGTGGGGACCCAGTCCTGAGAGCAGAACCAAGAGTGGGAGCTTGTGCTACATGCTGCCAGCTCTGCCCCACGCAAGGCTGGAAGGGCTCTAGAAGTGCAGTTGGATGCGGTGAGTGTTTAGGCAAGGTGGCTCTGCCACTCGGAGCCTCCATTACCTTCCACAGAACAAGACTGACAGGCTCATTTAACCCATAGACCCATTATTAATATCGTTATCCAGGCTAATACCCTGCGAGGTCACTCGTTTTGACCTTTGAATTTTATCTACATTCCTCCCCAAGGCCCGGTGTGGTCTTCCTGACCTCATCTCCTCCCTCCTGGTTCACTCCCTGCCAGGCACACTGGCCTCTTGCTGTTCTTTAACTGGCTGATCTTGCTCTGGCCACAGGAATTTTGCATGTGCCGTTCCCTCTGCCCAGAACGCTGTTACCCAGAATTTTCTTAGGGCCCGGCTTCTTCAAATCTGCCGGAAAATCGCCTCATTAAAGGTCCAGCAGCCCCAATCTATCCTCCAAAGCAGCTCACCTCCTCTGCCCCATCACTGCCACTTTGACCTGTTTTTTCTCTTCCTAACACTTACCAGCACCTCCCCATCGTGTTTGTTTGTTTATCGTCTGTCTGCCATGGTCCAGGCCAGGTCTCCAGGGCCGGGCTGTTGAGGATGTATTTTATAAACGAATTAATGAAGTGTCTGTGCCGCCCACCCCGCCCCTGTGGCCTGGTTACCCTGCCGGTATTTTTCTCCGCTGCTCTAGGGGCTTCCAGCTCTGAACACCGCCAGACCCCTCGGGGCGCACCAGCCACCTCCCACCCGGGCCAGCGGCGGGGGAGGGAGCCCCGCGCGAGGGCGGCGGCGGCGCCCGGCGGCCCAGCAGCCGCCCCGGCAGGGCCAGACCTGGCAGTCGCCCCGCTCCCGGCCTGGCACCCGGGAGGGGAAACTGGCAGGCGGGCGCCGCCCTTCCTGGCGGGGGTGGGGGGACCGCGGCGGCAACGACGCGCAGGCAGCAGCAACCCCCCGCCCGGCTCGGGGCAGACGGGGCGGGCGTGGGCGCGGCGGGGCCCGGGCGCCAGGCCGATGGGGAGGCTCCGGGGTGGCTCCCGGGGAGCAGGAGCGCGGCCCGCCCACCGCGGACGCTCTGGACCCAGGCCTGGGGCTTTCCGGGCCCCGGCAGCCGCCTGCCTGGGAAAATCCCGGCCCCCTTCCCGGCGCCGCGGCCCTGCCGGGCAGAGCGGGGGAGGGGATTCCCGGAATCTGCCCGGAGACCGCCGGCGCGTCACTGGGCAGCGGCCGCCCAAATATGGGCAGCGCTTCCGCTGCGTCAGCGGGGAAAGCCCCGGCGCGCGCGGCGGGGCGGGGCCGCGCCTGCGCACTGCGCACCTCGCCCCAGGCCCTCTGCCCCCTGGCGCTGGGCGGCTAGTCCCCGCCCTGGACCTTCCAAGCCCGGGTATCAGGGGACGCGAGGAGGATTGGACGTCAGGGCTGGAGCTGCAAGATGCCTGGACAGAGCTGGCGAGGGGGACCCGGATACAGGAGCGAGCCACAAACAGCAGTGGGGTGGGCGCAGCCCAGGACTCTCCTCCCTCCGCCCGCCCGGCTTGGAAAAAAAGACAACAGAAATTAATAAAGAACCATTTTTTTTTTTACTTAAATAGATTCAATAAAAAGTCAGAACAACAAACTCACACACACACACAAACACATCTTAAAATACACTCCTTAAACATCAGGTGAGTGTTTCTTTCCCACAGTACGGTGCAGAGGGGGGAGGGCAGGAGGCGAGGGGTCCCCTCCCCAGTGTCCCCGCGGGCTCGAGTACCGGGCGGCGGGGCCAGCTCCGCCGCGATCGCCCCCTCCTCCCCTCCCTGTTAAATACACAAATATATTATATTCAATATGAATTGAGTCTTTCCAGCAGAAAAAAACATACAAAAAAACTTGGAAGGGGGGCTTGTAAACGTCGGTGTGGAAGGACTGAGCGCAGAGCGGGCGGGCAGGGGTCCAGTGTGGTTTGCGGCGTCCCCAGGCCCCGGGGCCAGTGCCCACCGCCTGCCCCCTCGCCCCGTGGGAGGCGTGCGCCCAGCCGTCCAGGTTCCGGGAATGTCCGTATGGGGGACGCGGGGGGCGCTCAGAAGGCGTGTCCCTTGACCCCAAGAAGCAGCTGGCAGCCGTTGCTGACATGGGTCATGACCTTCTGTTTGAGCTGGGCCACCTGCTCCCGGAGGAGGCCGGCAGTGCTCGACAGCCCCGCGTTCTCGGCCTTGAGTGTCTTCACCTTGTCCTCCAGGCGCGCGATGCGCTCCAGCTTCCGCTTCCGGCACTTGGTGGCCGCCAGCCGGTTCCGCAGCCGCTTGCGCTCCACTTTGATGCGCTCCTGGTCTTCCATGTTGATGGGGGACACGGGCGGCGTGGCGTCGCGGCTGCGCGCCTCAGGCACGGTCTGCGGTTCCTCCTTGAAGGTGGAAGCGCCGCGGCCCAGGCCCAGCTGCGCTGGGTGGCCGCCGGCGAAGGGCGGCGCGTGTGGGAGGTAGCTGATGGTGGCCGTCGGGTACGAGCTCCCGGTCCCGACGGCGGCCGCGGCGCCTCCGGAGGGCGCAGAAGCTGGGGAATAGCTGCTGAGGTTGGTGTAGACCGGAGGCGGCTCAGAGCCGGGGTATACACCCCCGGGCCCGGCCGGGGGCCCCCCGCTCGCGCCCAGGGACACGTTGGGGGGCGTCACGTGGTTCATCTTGTGCAGGTCGTCCAGGGCTTTGACAAAGCCGTCGGCGAAGCCCTCCTGCTCCTCAGTGACGCCGCCTCCCGCGCCCCCCGCACCTCCACCGCTGCCACCCCCGCGGGGGTAAAAGTACTGTCCCGGGGGCGTGGGCGTCGTCGTGATCACGCCGTTGCTGTTGGGGACGATCAGGCGCTCCAGCTCCGATGAGGCGAGCTTGAGCGACGCGCCTGTGTCCGAGCCCTGGCTGGAAAAGTAGCTGCTGCCACCGCTGCCCTCCGGGCCGGGGCCCCGCGCCCCGGGTGCTTTCAGACCTCGGTAGGGGTCGGCCAGGTTGAGCGCCAGGCTGGGCTTCAGGAGTTTGTAGTCGTGTAGAGAGAGGCCGCCCGGGGCCCGGCCGTATCCCGCCGCTGCGTATGAGTCGTCGTGGTAGAAGGGCTGTTCCATTTTAGTGCACATCCGGGCGGCCCTGGCGGTCTGGGGGGTCCCTGCGGGGCCGCCCCGGGCCTCGCTACAGCGAGTGGCGCGCTGTCCGCGGCGGCGGCTGGACTGGGTGTCTGGACGCACGTTCCTGGGGGCTGGAACAGGCCGGGAGAGGCCAGCCGGCGGCTGTGCGCGGAAGCTCTGTGCGGCTTCTCGAGCCTCTCTGCCCCTCTCGGGCGCGCTTGATTTCTTGGTGTCGCTTCCCCCTGCTCCCCGCTCCCTGCTGGCTCCGATGCTGGCCCGGCCGCGCTCAAGGTCCCAGCCGCTCAGTCGGAGTCACACGCCTTTATACGGCGATAGTCAGCTGCGGAAGTGCGCCCCGATTGGCCGTCGCCGGAGCCAGGCCCCCGCGCCCCCCTCCTTGAGCGTGGGGAAGGGGAGGAGGCGGCTCGCGTCACTGTCAGGAAGCGCGTGTCCTTGTAAACAGCGGCCACGGGCTGGGTGGCTCGGCGCGGCTGTAAGGGGAGGGGCTCAGGGGACCCCAGGGTGCGCGAGGAAGGGGATGCTGGGTCGGTCCGAGGCACATGGGGAGGGGCTCCACGGAGGGCATGATTCCCCTGGAGTACACGATAAAGGATAGAGGAACTGATACAGAGCAAGTGGTGCTGGTTGGGGGGGCGAGGGGAGTGGTGGTCCCAGCATGTCCACGGAAAGGCCTGAGGGAACCAGAGTATCCGAAAGGGGTTGGAGGACTGAGAATACAAGGGACCCCAGAGAGGCGGGAGGGTTAAGCAGGGTAGATGGGGGAGGGGTAAAAAGATGCCTGACTCAGGAATTACTGGGGGTCCTGAGTACAGAGGGGTTGAGGGACTGGAGATTTCACGGGAGCGACTGAACCCAGGAAAAATGAAGAGGAGGAGAGACCGAAAGGGTACACGGGGAGGAGCTGGAGGACCCATCATGCAAAAAATGAGTAGAGGTCCTGGAGTCCATGGGAGAGATTGAGGGTGCCCCATAAGTGAGAAGGGGAAGGAACTGGGGGAATCCACATATGCAGAAAGTGAATGAGGGTTCTGGGGTACACTCAGTTACGGAAATATGTGAGGTAGGAGATGGGGACACTGTCAGAGGTTGGGGGTCACTGGGGTTATCTGAGAAGCCCTGATGAAGGAGAATTAGAAAGCTCGGAGGACGCTTTCAGAGCTGAGATAACGACAGAGGGTCCCCGGTTGAGACATGAGAGAAGGAGGGGTCTTTGAGGGTCCTGGGGACCAGAACGGTTGGATCTTTCATGACTGGCGCCCCCTCGCGTGGGTGACCCCCTAGGCGCCTGAATACTCTGTCCCCATCCCAAAGACCTCCTCCAGTGACCCTGGGCTTGACCGCCAGCGTCTCGGCTCCTGGTGCCTGGACCAAGCCTGACCGCCGGGGTGCGGTCGCCCAACCCCACTCCTTCCTTAAAAACAGGCTGGGGAAAGAGCGCCGCGGCAGGAAGTGTGGCAACAGCCCCCGGGGAAGGAGCCCGGCCCTGCCTCCGTCACTCGGATCCTACGGGACCGTGCGTCCCGCCCTGGGTCCGGCGGGGCTCTGCGCCTCGGAAGAGGAACCTGGGCCTGCGACCAGCGCGGAGGCCCGGGTGCGCGCAACGCGCCCTGCCGCAGAGGCCTCCAGTCACCTTGCCCCCCCTCCCCCCAGCAATGGTTCAGCCCGCGGGGCTCGCAAGCCACCCGAAGGCAGGCGGGCCCGGGACGATTTCATTGGCCCGACGGAGGAGGACGCTCCGGGAAGCGGGGCCTGGTCGCCATGGCAACGGGCCGGAGTCCGCGGGCAGGACTGGGGGCGGAGCGGCCCCCGGAGTCTCCCGACGCCCATATAAGGGCACAGGAAGGGGTGGGGCCAGCGCTGTCCCGGGGCCCGGAGCCAGGAGCTGGGAGCCCGGGTATCTGCCAGGTCCCCGGGCGCGCCCGGGCCCCCGGACGGCTAGTCTCGACCGGCCCCGGCCGCCGCCCCCGGGGCCCCCACGGCCACCTGGCCCGGCCCCACCCAGCCGCTCGGGCCGCGTCCTGCCAGGCTCGGCCCGGCCCGGCCCGACCCAGCCCAGCAGGTCCCCACCTGCCCGCGGGCCTGGGTCGGACTTCGCCCCTGGCCCGACGGGGCGCGGAGGGGGCGGGGCAAGGCCTCGAGGCGCCCCCGGCGCCTGGGCGGGCTGGCACGGCTGCCTCCTCCCTCGGGCGGGGTGCGGTTCCTTTCTGCCAGGAGGTCTGGGGCCCCTCCCCACAAACACCCCTAGGAGCTGGCGTGCCCCCTCTCTGATGTGGGTGACGGGCCCTACTCCTGTTTTAGTCAGGGGATCTTGTCAACCATCCAGAATACCTGGGGGGGATCCGCTCCCCTCCAGACAGAACCTAAGAATCCAGGGGAGATCTGAGGGAACCCCTCCAGAGCTCCTTCCCCAGGACTGAGTGGAGGTTTAGATGGTGAAGCTTCTAGTTAGACTTAAGGTGGGACTTCCAAGCAGTTGGGATATGAGCCACCAGAAGGAGAGGTGAGAATCTCAGTCTCTCTCTCTTTCTCTCTGAGAGAGAGGCCTCTGTCTTCTGGGAGGATGGAAGTTTCTTTAGGGTAGTGAGGGGCTGAGGGACAGGGGCTAGCCAGCCTCTGCAGGGCAGGCACAGAGCTCAAGTGTGGGAGAGAGAAGGAAAATGAAAGAGGCGAAAGAGAAACAGCTATGTGGGGGCAGGGGGAAGTCCAGCAGAGCAGCGGCGTTACAGAGGAAGATCCCAGGAGAAGCAGGGGGCCTCCCGTCTTTAGAGGGTCCTCGTGACCCCTGGGTGCCCCCTCCCCTCCTCCCCTTGCTTGAACTGCTCCCCTCCCCCGCCCAAGGCTCAAGGGAGATTCCAGTGGCCGCTGAGTCTGGCGGGCACGCTGCCAGGTCTGTGTCTCCCGCCCATGCTAATAGCTGCAGCTGACATCTGGCTGGGCCCTGCGGGGGCGCAGCGGGCAGTGGTGGGGGCTGGGCAGGTCTGGCCGGAGGGCAGCATCTCGGGAAGCCAACCTGCAGGTCCCACGGGCCAGGAGGCCGGTGTGAGTCAGCCCTGGCCAGTGCAGACGCCGGCCATGCCAGGCCTGTGCTGCAGAGAGGCGAGGCAGGCCCAGAGAGGACAGAGATGGAGGGCAAGGGCCAGGCAAGGAAATGTGGGTGTATGGGGGCAGGGGGCAGGGCCAGGAGAGATGCCCAGAGAGACAAACAGGGGGCAGGGTTCGCGTCATGCAGACAGACAGTGAGACTCGGAGACACTTAAGATAGGCAGACAGACTGAGAAATAATAATTATTATTTTAATAGCTGACACTTATGTGGCTCTTACCATGGGCCTGGCACTCTGCTAGGTGATCTGAGTCACTCATTGCCTGCCTTTGACAACCCAGTGAAATGCAGGCTATTTGTATCCCCATTTCACAGACAAGAGCACTGAGGTACAGGAAGGTGAGGAATTGCCTGATGTCCCAGAGCTGTAAGAGTTGGAGTCAGAGTATAACCCCAGCTGTCTGGCTCCAGAGGGTTAGCCACTATCCTGTGGATATTCCCAACCAGAGAAGCGTTTATGCAGTGCCAACTGTATACCAAGCTCTGCAGGCTCTTTCACAAAGGGTCTTCTTTCATGGGAAGAGAGACAGAGCCGGGCCCAGGGGGAGGGGCTGGTATGGGGGGTGGCCAGCATGTTGGAGTGGGGTCGGTGGCCCTGAGTACTCCCAATGGATGCTGGAGCAGGGGGTGGGGATCAGGCCAGGGAGGGAGGGCGGTGGCCCAGCCGAGCTGGTACAGCCGGTTCCAGGCCCTGCCAGTCTCACCTTTGTGGCCTGTGCACCACCCCCTCACGCCGTCCCTGTGGCGCCAAGGCCGAAGAGAAGAGGGTGTGAGGATAGCCCCTCCCCCACCTGGCCGGGGTGCCCAGACTGGCAGCAGGGTACTGCCCAGGCCCTGGGCTCCAGACCAGCATCTGGCTGGGAAGTCTGTGCCCAGGCTTCCCCCACACCCAGGGGCCCAGGGCTGGGCGGGGGGCAGGCGGGATAAGGAGGAAGTTCACCCACCCCCACCCACGGGTGGCTCTGGGGCTTTTGGCCCTGGCATGAGGGACTTCTCCTTCTTATAAATAGCCTAGTGACCCCCTCCCCCCTGGCCCCACTGACCGGTGCGGCCCTCACCAGGAAACTGGGCCGGGGGCTGCCCGTGAGTCAGCCAGTGGGCAGGCCAGGGCGAGAACCCACAAGTCATAGCACCCGGCCTCCCGCGTCCCTGCCCCTGGGTGTGGACAGGCAGCTGGGCAGGAAGAGGCTGAAAATCACGGAGGGCCTCCCCTAGGAACCCCTGGCCTGCCAGCCACCTCCCTGCCCCACCTCTGTGGTTTGGGGGGGGGTCCCTCACCCCCTGTGCTGGAGAGGAAGCTGCTGGGTTTTCTTGGAAGCAGGAAGGAGTCTGTGTCCTCTAGCTGACTCAGCTGGGCACGAGGGGAGTTTCCCACAAAGCTGCCTCAGTCCCCCCACTGCTGGAGAGGTCTCGGGGGACCTGAGCATGGCTGAACTCCTGGGTGCCCCCTTAACAGGGGATGTGCTGAGAAAACAGGCCTACACCCCTCCAGGGACCGAGGCTGCCGAGTGAGGCCTCTCAGGGGAAGTGACAAACAGCAGGGAGGGAGGGAAGTAGGGGGTGATGTTTGGAGAGAGGAAGCACCAGGATCTCTGGGGGGTGCAGAGCCTGGCTGGGCAGCCCAGAGCCCCACAGAGCTCAGCATGGGCCCAGAGCGCGCGTGTCTGTGTGGCTGTGGGTTTGTGTGTGGCTGGCCTGTCAGGGCGTGTGCCAGTCTGTGTGAGGCCTGTCTCCTCAGTGCGTGTCTGTGTGTTGGCCCAACCCTGCAGGGGTGTGTAGGGCCTGTCTGCTTTGGGGGGGGGGGGGGGGGCTGTAGGGGAAGGTGGTGAATGTGTGTGTGAGTGTGTGTGTATGGTCTATGGAATAAGTGGCCTGTAGCTGGCCTATGTGCATGTGTTGTTTTGGAGTGCATATGGCCAAGCTATGGCTGTCTGGTGTGTATGTGTGTTTATGCGTGTGTGTGAGTGTGAGGTCCATGTCTTGCCTGTGTGAGGTCTCTGTGTGTGTGTGAGGTCTGTGGCTGGTCTGTGTGTGTGTGTATGTATGTGATCTCTGTGGCTGGCATGTGCGCGTGCACGTACTAACAGGTTCTGTCAGGGTGTCTGTGCCAGTGTTTTTATGACTGTCCGACTGTGGCCTGTGTGTCTGTGCTTCTCTGTGCTGGGTGTGACTGTCAGACCAGACCATGTCTGTAAATATGGCAGCCTGTCTGCTTGCGTCTGCCCCATCTGCTGGCCGGGCTGACGTGGGTGTGTTATCAGTGAGGCAGTGTGTATCTGTAAGGATGTGTCTTGGTGTCCCTTGGAACATCTCTGAGTGTGTGTACAACTGTGTGGGGAGCTGGGTGTCCATCTCTTTGTAGGTTTATGTATCCTATGCCTCTGAGTATCTGTTTCTCTTGACAGTCTTGCGTGTGTGTGTGTGTGTGTGTGTGTGTGTGTGTGTTGTGTTCCCTTGGGTATCAGGATCTGACAGCCTGTGCATGTGTGTGGGTCTGAATATCTCTGGTGCAGCTCTCAACGTGCTTGCACTGAGAGTTACTGGCCCTTCTCCCTGAGTCTGTCAACACGCACGCTGGGGTCTGATGCACAGTTCTCTGTGTCTGTCCTCCCTGTGTGTTTCTGGCCTGTCACGTTTGTCTCGGTGTGAGTGTGAGCCTGCCACCGCTGTCTGCTGGCTGTAGCTTCTCACCTGGATGTCAGTGTCTTTCTGTGTTTGTCTGTGTCCATCCTGCCTGTGCGCTGAGTTGATTTATCCCTGCCACACGTGCCCTGCCTGCATGCTTCTGGCCTGTTGATGGCTTCATGTTTGGCAGCGATTCAGGGCAGCTCCTGAGTCTGCCCTGTCACTGTGTCTGTATGTGACAGCCGTTGCTGGGTCTTGCCCAGATGTGTATCTGACCCTGGCAGTGTGTGTTCCTGGTCCGCAGTATCTTTGTGGCCAGGGTGACAGGGTTTGTGTGTCTGGACTGTCTCTCTCGGGGTGACTGTCTCTGTGTACACTCCTTGCTGCCCCCCCAAGTCTGGCCACCCTGGCCCCTGTTTACTCTGCCCCCAGCCAATTTCTGCCCTGCCTGGGAGGGGCTGACCCTCCCGTCTGTCCAGCCAGCCGTCCACAGGATGTTCCCGAGACGCTGTCTCCGCCGACATCCCCTCCCTCTGGCCACCCTCGGGTCAGGACCCAGGCGTCCACGGTGGCGGGGGTGGGGCGGCAGCGTGGGGGGGACCCTGTCAGGGCCCCGGAATGAGGGTGAGGGGCGGGGAGGCGACGGGCCCAACAGGTTCCGCCTCATTCCTGCCCCACCTCTCACTTCCTGGGTGACCGCCCCGGGCAGGGGGTGGACGGGATGAACCCCATGGCCTCAGAGCGCCTGGGTGGGGCACAGCCTGCCCCGTGAGGACTCGCTTCTGCTGGGCACCCTGACCCCCAGGCCTGAGAGACAGGAGGACCCTAGGTCCTTCTGCGAGCCAAGGCCGCTGCCTGTTACTGTGCCCGCTCTGCATTCAAAGCACCCCATCTATCATTCACCTAAACCCCACGACACCACAACGAGTGGGACGTAATTATCCCCCATTTTCAGTTGGGGAAACTGAGATCCAGACACCAATGAGGGTAGAGGCAGGATTCGAACCCAGCTCTGTATACTTCCCAAGACCCCTGTCAGCTCACCAATGCCTTCCCTCCCCTCTCTAAAAATGGTCCATGTTGGGTGGAGTATGAACCCAGGCCCCCTTGAGGCCCGGCTCAAGGGGGCGCCTGGTTCGCTCTGAGTCAAAAGGGGCCCCTGGATGAAATGAATAAGAAAACGGCTTTAACCGTTTCATTGCCACGACGGGCTCTGCCAAAACTTCCTGTGGGCTGGGGGGGAGGGGCTGGGGGCTGGGTTCCCGGAGGCCTTGCCAATTCAGGGATGGGGGGTGGGGGGAATGCCTCTAGTGACCACGGGCGGGCGAGGGCCGGCTAAGGGAAGACACCGCCCCCCGCTGGAGGTGGAACCCCTCCCGCGGAGCTCGGGGGTCCCCAAAACTTGGTTCTCAGCCCCCAACGCCTGGAAGGGGTCTCAGAGTCTGCAGCCCCCTCCCCAGGGACCTGAGTCACACACGGGGAAAGCCAACAGGGGTGAGTCACGGGGGCGGAGAAGGGGAGCAAGGTCGGCTGCGGCCAGGGGACCCCCGGGCTGGCCTGAGTCACGCACACCAGGCTGACCCCAGCCCCCTTCCCCGAGACCAGGAGCGGGAAGCGTATTGTCGGTGGACTCCTGAGCCGGAGGACGAGCTGGAGGGAGAAGGAAGCACGCGCCGGGCCGCGCGGGAAGCTCCGGTTCCCATGGTAACGGAGGGTCTCTCTGCTCCATGGGGGGGGTTCCTCCCTGGGCAGGGACGGTCCCCGCGCGCCGGGGAAGCCCCCGCGCGCTCGGTCGAGGGGCCACAGGTTTCAGGTCCGGCAGGAAGGGGTTAACGGCGGCCCCCTCTCGGGTTTCACCCGCGCTCAAGTGCCGGGGAGGGGCGGGGCTGTGCCCCGCGCGCCCCCGCGCGCCCAGCCCCCGCGGCCGCCCACGCACGCGCGCACGCAGCTAGCCCTGCCCCCTCCGCGCTCGCACGCGCGACCGCGTCGGGCTCCGCGCACGCAGCGACCCCCGTCGTGTCTCACGTCACGCACGACGCACGCGCCCCCGCCGCGCGGGGGGTGGGTGGTTATCTCCGCGGAGACCAGCGGAATGCGGGGCGCCTGATGGCTCCCTGCGCACGTCGCCGCCTCCGCTGAGCGCGCTGTCCCGCGTGACTTTGACCCCCCCCACAAGGTCACAAACTCTCCGACCCACAGTGTCACAGGGACACAGGGTACACCTACCATACGTTGGCACAAACCTTCACTAGTCCAGCCCTCCCCGCAGCCAACACGGACATGGTCAAGCTGTCACATATAGACACACACGAAGACCCAGATAAGCACACAGGCACACCTGTCACACACCGTTTGCGGTAGAGACACAGACAGGGCCATCCCCACGCACACACGGGTGGCATATGTAAACACTCCGATAAGGCCACACCACCACGATCAAGACAAAGTAAGACACAAACGGATACGAAGTCTTGGATACCAGGACTCCAGTTGTCGCACAGCTGGGCCTCTCACATGGAGATTATAGAAGCACAGAGACACATGGTGAGGACAGACACACACAGTCATGCTGTCACGTGGTCATCACAAATAGGGCACACGAAGTAAAGTAGGGTCACAGAGGCAAACCCACAAGGCCACACACAGGGACACCAGATTGTTGTGGGGACATGGACAAATCAAGGACACAGATGACAGAGTCACACTATCACAAAAAGACACATGATGGAGAGAAAGTAGGACACAGAAACACAACCTAAAGCCACGTTGAAGTACTGATTGTCACACGGCTCACACAAAGAATGACACATGGATATGGACACAAAGCAAGGTCTCATATAGAGAAGGATGTGCCCCAGTCCCTGACAGCCCCCCCCCCATCAAATCACACACAGTCTGTCCATAAATTCCCAGGGCCCCAAGACCCAGGGCTCCCCATCCCCCAGGTGGATGCAGACACTCACACCCGTGCATACGATCACAGACCCACCATCTCACACCTACACAGATGTAAGCACACTTCACATGAACTCAGAGACACCCACAAACACGGAGAGGGGGACAGGCTGGGAGTTCCTGGCGGGATGTCAGTGTCTGGAGTGCAGAGAGCCTGCCAGGGTCCCTTGTGGTGTGGGGCATGGTGTCCACCCTGTGGCTTGACCAGCCCCGGGGGAGGGGCACCGTCCTTAGTTGTGTGAACGCAGGGTCCCCATCCCAGCCCTCACGACTGGGTCTTTGCCCAGATGTGAAGGCCGGAGGGGGCGGGCGGGGGTCCAGCTGTGGCCACAGGGAGGGGTTGAGTCACCCGCTTCCCAGCAGTACAACCCAGGCTGGGCCCAGCTGTTCCTGGAAACAGGCAGGAGGGGGTGGGGTCCCCGAACCAGCTGGGGGCTGCTGGCCCAGACCTGCAGTCTCTGTCTCAGCAAATGGGGGCCTCCAGACCATGCCCCTCCACTGAAAAGGGGGGTTTGCATCCTTCGCCCAAAATATAGGGTCTCTGCCCCAAATGAGGGTTTGTGACCTCTTTCATTGAATTGAAGGTACTGGGATCCCCCCAACAGCGGGGCTCCCTGCATTCCATAATTGGGATTGCTGCTCTTCCCTGCCAGCATTCGAGCTTCCTTTCCCTGCAAACATGAGATTCCCTCCCGCCCCATATGGTGGATTGTGGCGCCGCCCCCACATTGAGGGCACCCGGACCTTTCCTTAACCCGGGGACTCTGGCCACTGAACATCTAGAACGCCCGTGACAGCACATCAACGTTAGAGCAATTCAAGTCCACGCTCCACATAGGTGAATTCCCAGATTCCTCCTAAACATCAAGATCCCTGAAGTTTTTGCAAATATTGGGGGCCCCACCCCAAATATTTGGCAGTCCTAACATGTCTCCTAACATTGGACAACCAGGCCCTCTCACAAATATTCCCAGCCCCCCATCCTTGTAACAGCCTTAGTTCCTGGCTCACCTCCACTTCTACCTGGCGGCAGGTGGCCCCGTTTCCCCCTATTGGCGGCCCCCTCTCCTCCGGTGGGTGCGGGATGGGACACTGACTTCCCAGCCAGCGGCAGTTGTTCCCACGCCCGCCCGCCGGAAGGCAGCCCGGTCCGGAAACCGGAGCTGCCGGCCCTTGTCCCCTTCCCCCTACTCCCTCTCCACCCCGCTCCCAGGGGCTGGAGGATGAAAACAAAGCGGGAAGGGGATGTGGGGGTGTAGACGAGCCTCCGGGCCCCGGCGTGCGTGCGTGCGGCTGCGCGTCTGAGTGGGCAGTCACCGAGTGTCTGGTGTGGAGTGACTGTTTCTGCGTTGCGGCGTGGGGGCTGTTGTCATCTTGCCCAACCCGCTCCGGGGCAGGGTCGCTGGAGCCAGGCTCCGGGTTGGAAAAGCAGCGCCCCTCCCTTAGGATCTGGACCCACCCCCAAAGCAGAGCCCGCCCCTCCCTCCGGGTACAGCTAATAACCTCTAATTACTGCTTATTACCTCGCCCGCCCCGCGGGGAGGGGTTGCCAAGGGACTCAGGAGTCAAAGGGGGCGGGCCGGGGCTTTACTCCCTCCACCTAGAGCCGGGTCTACCCAGGACCTCTGTTTCCTCGTCTGTATACTGGGAATTAAAGCCTCACTTCCACCTAGAGTCGTGGGAGGATTCAACCGCCTATATATTTAAATCGCTTAGTGCAGGGACTGCATACTGTAGGCACACTATATGGCGACTGTGATTTTATTGTTAACTACTATCATCACTTTCCTTTGAGCCCCCTCCACCGCCTGGGCGGGGTCTCAGAGCGGGCACATCCCCATCCCCGTAGGCCGCGTTCCTGCGGTCTGCGCGCCCCCTGGTGGGCCGCGGGGACGAGGCGGCGCGGTCCTGGGTTCCGAGGGAAGAGGACCCCGGCGCGGGGTCTGGGGAAGGGAAGGCGCAGGGGAAGCTCAGTGTAGGACGGATCCCAGCTGGGCAAGTGTGTCTGCCCATCACCCAGGACATGTGTCTGGCTGACCCATCCTGCCCTCCATCTACCTGGGACCTCACTTGTGTCCCCTTGTCTACCCCTTGGGCAAGACTCCCAAGTCACCTCCACCGGGAAGACCCCTTTGGGATCCCCCCTCCAAGTCCAGAGAACGTGTTCTGGCCCGCCCCTCCCCGGGCATCATCAGGTGGTTAGACAGCAGGATTTCCCTGAGCTGAAGGGAAGGGACGTGAAGGCGGCCGTGTAACAGGGTGGGGCAGCTCCGCCTCAGATGCTGAGGAGTGATCGTGAGGTCTCCGCTACCCCGAAAGGAGCTGGGGAGGACGGGCGGCGCTGCCACCCTTGGGATGCGCCAGGCCTGCCCAGGCTGACGCCTAGCGGCAGGGCGGCGCCCGAACGCTGCCCGGGTCCAAGATGGCGGGACCGGAGGCCTGAGCGGGCACCGAGGGGAGGTCACGTGCCCAGGGCGGGGCCTGCGCCGAGGGGGTGGGGCGGGGCGGCGCTCTAGGCCGAGCGGGAGGTCGGGGCTGCGGGCGCTCGCTGGTGGCGGATCTGGAGGCGTCTGCGGTGGCGGGGCTCCGCGGCCGGGGTCGAATGTGATCAGGAGCCATGAGCGTGGACAAGGCCGAGCTATGCGGGTCTCTGCTCACCTGGGTAGGTCGGGGGCGGGGCCAGGGACAGGTGTGCGCCCGCTCTTCTCGCCCGGGAGCCCCAACCTTAGCTCAGTCCACCCCCACCACCCTGGGGCCGGGAGGAGGTAGGGGTCGTCGGCCTGCGGGGCCGTTGGATTCTGGCCTGAGCACCCGCCTCCGTCATGTGGCAGGTCTGCGTGGAAAGAACAGGTGAGGCCCCCCCTTTCGTGGCTGGGTCACGTGGGGCAGGGCACAGGTGAGCTGATCTGATCACGTGGTGCCTGTGGGTACCAGGTGACTCGTGATTTTGCCCTGGCCGGGTCGCGCCGGGTTGGTTGGGCAGAGGTGAAGTGAAGCCACGCCCCCTCCGGTCCCAGGTGAGCGCAGGCCACTCCCCCACAGAGCTGGTTCGCTGGAACAACAGGCCAGCCGGGGCCCCACCTCGTGAGGCTCCTGCTGACCGGAAAAGTCTGCAAAAGGGGCGTGGTTCGGTGGTCCCAGGCCCTGACTATGCCCGTGTGCTTTCCTCTCCCCCAGTTGCAGACGTTCCACGTCCTGCCCCCCTGTACCAGCCCCCAGGACCTGAGCAGTGGCCTCGCCATAGCCTCTGTGCTGAACCAGATGTGAGTGAGGCTGAGGGAGAGGGTCCCAAAAGAGTCCCCCAGCAGCTCATCCCACCTTCTCGCCCCCAGAGACCCTTCATGGTTCAACGAAGCCTGGCTCCAGGGCATCTCAGACGACCCAGGTCCCAACTGGAGGCTGAAGGTGACAGGTGGACTCCACTGGGGGACAGACTGGTGAAGAGATGATCAAGGAAGGGTCAGCTAGATATGTCCTGGGTGATGGACAGACAGACCTAGTCAGGAAGAGGGATAGATGTCTGGTGATGAGCCAACTATCTTTCATCTATTGGAGCAGGCCTGGGCATGCAGCAAGGAATAACACAGACAAAAACCTGCATACACAAATGTCGACATTGAATTCCAATGGGGATAATTTCTTTGAGGACAATAAAACTGGTCCATAAGCGAGAGCCACTGGGGGTTGGTGGGTGGTTACTCGAGATGGGCTGATCTCCATGGGAGATTTGGAGGAACAGTATTCCAGGACCGGAACAGCCAATGCAAAGGCCCTGAGTTGAGAATAAACTTGGTGTGATGGAGAAATGTCAGGGAGCTCAGAGCAGAAAGCAAAGGAGCAGGAATGGTAGGTCACTAGAGGACTGGCAGGCCGGGGCAGGGAGGTGGATTCTATTTTAAGTTCTGTGCAAAGTCAAGGGAGGGTTATAGCAAAGGAAGCAACCTGGCTTGGGCTTTCAAAGGCTCCCCCAGGCTGCTCGGAGAGGAGTGGACGGTAGGCAGTAAGAGCAGAAGCTGAGACGGTGTTGGTGCAATAATCCAGGTGAGGGATGATGGTGGCTAGGGCCAAAGGGTGGCAGGGCGGGTGGTAGGAAGTGACTGGGTTCTGGGGACACATGAACAAGATGGGCAGGTGGACAAGAAGAGCAGGCAGCCAGACAGATCACCCCTAGGAGAGGGGAGTTTCTGACAGAGAATGGGGCCAAACAGGATGAGATGACCAGGGATTGGGAGAGGAAGCAGAGAAAAAAGGACGAGGTAGGCAGATTCAGGGTGGGGGCTGCCTGGCCCCTTTTGAGGGGGCTCTGGGACCCTGGACACAACTCCTTGGCCCTCCCCAGGTCAGCAATCTGAAGACAATCTTACAGAGCTTGGTGGAGTACTCCCAGGATGTGAGTAACTGTAAAAGGCTTTAGGGGGTTGAGTTGGGAGGAGGGGGGGTGTCTGTGAGCCCCTGATACCCCCGTGCCCTCCTCAGGTCCTGGGGCATCCCATTTCGGAGCAACACCTCCCAGACGTGAGCCTCATTGGCGAGTTCTCAGACCCAGAGGAGCTTGGCAAGCTGCTTCAGCTGGTGCTGGGCTGTGCCATCAGTTGCGAGAAGAAGCAGGGTATGGGGGCTTAGGGGTCCCCAGGGGAAGATCCGAGGAAATCCTCCCCCACCCCAACATCTCCGACATCTCCGTCTCAGTCTCCCGCACCTTGATCCCTAGAGCACATCCAGAGAATCATGACCCTGGAGGAGTCAGTTCAGCAAGTGGTGATGGAAGCCATCCAGGAGGTGGGTGGGGGTGCCCACTGTGGCAAGCAGCTTCAGGGGAGGGGACATCTCCAGGGCAGAGGCAACTGGGCACAGGCTCTGGTAAGGTCTGGGCTCTGCCTGGAACGCAGTTGGCCAGATTTCCTGTCTCATGTGTCTGCCAGCTTCTCCCAGTTCTAAGTCACAGTCTGGCATGCTCTAAGGACCTGGCCTCCCTGTGTGCTGGACGCATGGCAGGAGGGTGGCTGCGATAACCCATGGCAGGGGTTATCGGGGAGAACTGGCTTTGGGGACGGGATCATGGAGAGGTTCTCAGCCTTGAAGGCTGCCCTCAGGGGGCCCAGCTCATCTCAATGTCCCCCACCCCCTCCAGCTCATGACCAAAGACACCCCTGACTCCCTGTCATCGGAGACCTATGGGAACTTTGATAGCCAGGTAAGGGGTGGGAGATCTTGGTTAAATTTAACCCTATTACTGATTCTCAGGGCTGCCTAAGGAGGAAGGGTCTGTCCTTAAGCCTGTAAGCCACCCCCATCCCTTAGGGTCCTAGCTTCTTCTCTTGTCAGGTCCCCAGGGTTCTCACATCTCTTTCTCTAATCCCCTGGGGTCCCAGACCTCTCTTCCTAAATTCTGAGGGTTTCTTGGCCCCCTCCTCTCTGCCCCTGGAGATCTCAGTCTCCCATCCCCTAGTCTCCTCCCCTGGATCCCTGAGTTCCTTGCCCCTCCCCCACCCCTCTCCTCAGTCCCGAAGGTACTACTTCCTGAGTGAGGAGGCTGATGAGGGGGATGAGCTGCGGCAGCGCTGTCTGGACCTGGAGCGGCAGGTGGGCTGAGATGGGGGGACCACAGGTGCTCCTGGGGCAGGGTTGCCTTCATAGCCCCCCTCCAGGCTCCAGCTCATCAGCACCCTCTGCCCGCAGCTAGTGCTCCTGTCAGAGGAGAAGCAGAACCTGGCGCAGGAGAACGCGGTGCTGCGCGAGCGGGTGGGCCGGCCCGAGGGTGAAGGCGCCACCGGCCTCACTGCCAAGAAGCTGCTGCTGCTACAATCCCAGCTGGAGCAGTTGCAAGAGGAGAACTTCAGGTGTGGGCAGCGGGGAACGGGCCAGGCAGGCCGGGGGGTTGGGGCGGGTGCAGCCCTCTCATGTGCGCATCCCCGCTGCCCCCCAGGCTGGAGAGCGGCAGGGAGGACGAGCGCCTGCGTTGTGCTGAGCTCGAGCGGGAGGTCACCGAGCTGCAACAGCGAAATCAGGCGCTGACCAGCCTGGCTCAGGAGGCTCAGGCCCTGAAGGATGAGATAGATGAGCTGCGGTGAGTGGTGGTCCCTGGGTCCCCACTGCACTCATTGCCAGAGTGCCCCTCTGATGCTACAGTATCTCTGTCACCCCAAAATGCCCAGTGGACCCTCACAGTGCCCCTTTGCTATCCTGAACCCCAGTGCGCTATCTTGAACTCTACCATGTCCTCTGGACATGATCAAGCCCCCTGGACTCATGTCGTCTTCCAGGACCCCACTGTGTCACTCTTATCTCATATTGTATCCGCTAGAACTTACTGCATCCCTATGACCCCAGCAAGCCCAGCCTCCAGCCCCAGTGCTCCCCAGACACCACTGCACCATTCTGGGTCCCCTCATGACCCAGGACCCTATGGTGCCCTGAGGGTGGCACAGTGCAGTCACCTTGCAGCCCCTTGTGACCCACCCCCCATGACACAGCTGTACTTTCTGATGACTCTACAACACCCCTGCAACCGCAAAGAGCTTGGAGGACCCCCACAGCACCCGCCCACTCACCTTACTGTGTTTTCTGTAACCTCAAAGAGCTCCCCTGAGACCCCATGGCACCCCTGTAGTGTTGTATTGCCTAGTGACCCTTGACTGCACCTTCAAGGACCCCATAGTGCTCTGGCCCCAAAGCTCCCCCATGACCCCACCATGGCCCCTGTGCCCACAATGCCCTCATTGATCCCACAGCCACTTCATGACCCCAAAGTGTCCTTGGGGGCTGCTCTGACCCTCTGGGCTCCATCATTACCCAGCTCCCGTAACCCCACAATCCCACCCCTGAGAATTGCTGTTTGTAACCCTGGGCTAATCATCGATTAGCTCCCTTTATGCCCTCTAATGACCCCCAACAGCACCAGGCGCAGTGTTCCCTGACCCTTATGACCCAACCCCTTGAACCCAAAAGCCCCCAGGCCGACATGCTCCCCCGCCCTGAGGGCCTCGCATCCAAGCCGAACCCTGATGGCAGCCCCCCTGATGGCAGCCCCCGGCATCTTCCTCGCTTGCCTCATCCCCCAGGCAGTCCTCGGAGCGCGCGGGGCAGCTGGAGGCCACGCTGAACAGCTGCCGGCGCCGCCTGGGCGAGCTGCGGGAGCTGCGGCGGCAGGTGCGGCAGCTGGAGGAGCGCAACGCCGGCCACGCCGAGCGCACGCGGCAGCTGGAGGACGAGCTGCGCCGGGCCGGCTCGCTGCGCGCCCAGCTCGAGGCGCAGCGGCGGCAGGTGCGGCAGGGCCAGGGCCTGGGCCCGGGAGAGCCGGGTGCTCTGGGCAGCAAGGCACCTCACCGCGCGCCCCCTGCCTTTGGCCCACCCCCAGGGTGGTACCAGGGTTCTTCCCCTCGTTTATATGTAGGCCACGCCCTCTAGGCTTTGCCCCAACGGGCTCTGCCTGTCTGGATTTGCAAGCCACGCCCCTTTTCGTAAGCCCCTCCCCAAGTTCTACGCCGCTGGGGGCCTTTAGCCCCGCCCCTTCACTTTGTACTCAGTCCCTGCCCCTTCTTCCAACCCTGCAGTCTTTACCCGCCTCCTCTGTTCAGGTTCAGGAACTGCAGGGCCAGCGGCAGGAGGAGGCCTTGAAGACCGAGAAATGGCAATTCGAGTGCCGCAATCTGGAGGAAAAATATGAGTCGGTGACAAAGGAGAAGGAGGTGAGGCAGAGGTCCCACCGCCCAAGCCCCACCCTGTCCATCATGGCATAGCCCATTCCCCAGGAGGCCGTTCCTGTCTCAAGTGGCCTCTCGCACTCTTTCTTTCCAGCGGCTGTTGGCAGAGCGGGACTCCCTGCGCGAGGCCAACGAGGAGCTGCGCTGCGCCCAGCTGCAGCCGCGGGGGCTGACCCAGGCAGGTGAGTTGGAGGCCCATCCAGGGGCCTAGGGGAAGGGTGACCTCAGGTGCTGTTAGGGCGGGCAGAAAAGGCAAGTGTCCCAGGCATTGTCTAGGCCAGGGGCAGAGCTAGGCCAGGCTGGAGGGAGGCTAGAGCGGGAACAGGTGACATGGGCCGACAGAAGGCGGGGGCTGTTCTCCTGGGCTCAGGGTGGGGCCAGGGCAAGGGGGCCAAGCATCAGGGCTCTTGGTGGAACTTGAGCCCTAAAGATGATTCTTGGAAAGAGGACCCTAGGGACGGGGGCGGGGGCTATGCAGCGAAGACTTTCTCCCGTTCTCCAGACCCCTCACTGGATCCCACCTCACCAGCTGTGGAAAATTTAGCAGCGGAGATCCTACCTGCGGAACTCAGGTATCCTGTGGTCACTCGGAGCTCTGGCCCCACTCTGCCTGCACAGCTCCGTTGCCGGGCTCCTAGGCCCAGGCACTCCTAATTCTGCCCTTACCTGCCCTGGGCACTAGCCCTATTAGTGGCTCGCCTCTCCAGGATCCCTCCTCAGTGCACAAATTAGGTCCCAACCCTCTGGCTCCATCGGCGGTGCAAAAATTCTGCGCCCAGCCCCGCCCACATCGGGCCTTGCACCGCCAGGGCACAGCTCTGTCGTCATTGTGGCCCCTGCTAGGTTCAGTGCCCTGTGCCCTGCTCAGATTAACTCTCCCACCGCAGCTCTTCGCATTCCTGCCTCTTGTTTTCTTGCAGCCCCATCCCGAGGGTCCTAACCCCCTCCTGTAGCCCCGCCCTTGCCTGGCTCCACCCCTAAGCCTAGCTCATAGCTCCGCCCACCCCCGCCCAGGCCTGGGTCTCCAGCCCTCTAATCCCACTCCAGGGCTCCGTCCCTCTCCTGGCCCCGTGCGCCGGGTCTCCCTGCCGGAGCCCGGGCCGGCCTGCGCGGTGACCAGTCCCCAGCCCTGCTCCTTCCTTCCCGGTCGCAGGGAGACGCTCCTGCGGCTTCAGCTGGAGAACAAGCGGCTGTGCCAGCAGGAGGCGGCCGACCGGGAGCGGCAGGAGGAGCTGCAGCGCCACCTGGAGGACGCCAACCGCGCGCGCCACCGGCTGGAGACGCAGCACCGGTGAGGGCCGGCGAGGCGGCCGCGGCGGCGCGTGCAGGGGGGCCGAGGGCTGGCGCGGGCACTGAGCGGCCCCCGCCCCCGCAGGCTCAACCAGCAGCAGCTGTCGGAGCTGCGGGCCCAGGTGGAGGACCTGCAGAAGGCCCTGCAGGAGCAGGGGGGCAAGACTGAGGACGTGAGTGCCCACCTCCCCGCTGCCCGGCCCTCTCTCGTGCCCCGCCGCTAACCCTTCTCTCTCTCCCCCTGCTGCCCGACGCCCCGTGCAGCCCATTGTAAGTACCGTGGGCCCAGGGTGGCACCCCCTACCCTCACCTGGAAGGGGGTTGGGACCTCTGGACCCCCAGTCACCCGGTGCCTCTTTTCTCCCCCAGTCCACCCTGCTGAAGAGGAAGCTGGAGGAACATCTGTGAGTCCCAGAGGGAGGGCATTCCCGGGGGTGGGGTGGATTTGGTGTCGATGGGGAGAGCCAGGCCCCCGAACACAGGCTGAAGGCTCGGAGCAAGTGGGGTCTTATACACCAAGAAGAGGAGTATGGGCTGTTTGGGGGGAACAATGGGGAGCCACGGAGGGAAATTCTAGCTAGGTAGTGTGACAAGGTGACAGTCACCTTTTACTTTTTTTCCTGTTAAACAAAGAAACTATTGTAAATAGTTACCCCATTTATGGTTTAAAAAGCAAAATGTAGGGTCCGGCTCCGTGGCCGAGTGGTTAAGTTCGCGCGCTCTGCTGTGGCGGCCCAGGGTTCGGATCCTGGGTGCGGACATGGCACCGCTCGTCAGGCCACGTTGAGGCGGCGTCCCGCATCCCACAACTAGAAGGACCGGCAACTAAGATATACAACTGCGTACGGGGGGGGGTTGGGGAGAAAAAGCAGAAAGAAAAAAAAAAAAGATTGGCAGCAGTTGTTAGCCCAGGTGCCAATCCTTAAAAAAAAAAAAAAGGAAAATGTATAGAGAGAGGAGTATACCACCCAGTGCCCCCATCGACTCAGTTTCTACCCCACCCCATCCCCGTTCCTATTAGTTTATTATGCAAATCCTTCTGGAATATTTTAAGCAAATCTAAGTGAGTATGAATATAGATTTTTATTCTCATTGCTTACTTACAGTAAAGGTAGTGTACTCTGTGCTCGTCTGCACTTTGCTTTTCCCACTTAACAAGCGGACCGGAAATTTCTCCATATAAGGAAAGAAAGTCATTATTTTTTATAAACATAGCAGCATTTATCAACCAGGCTTCCATGGGGAAACTGGCCCTTACAGAAAAGGATTCGTGAGACTGTTTTCTGAGTTCTACCAAGGATGGAATGTAGCTTGTGCCGCCCCAGAGCCCAGAAAAAGTTATTTCCTCACAGAAGATGATTAGGGCTAAATTCTCCTGTAAAATTCTGGTCCGGAAGGGCTGGCCTGTAGCATTTTTTGTGAATATCATAATGTATATAACTCATTCTTTTTAGGTATTTGCAATTTCAAACAATGCAACAAAGTAAAACCTTGTCTGCATCATTTCGCTTGTGTGAAAATATATCGAAAAAGTGGAATTGGCAGCTCAGAGGGCACGTGCCTCTGTAATTTTAGTAGACAGAGCTAAAGGTTTGCTCTTACGTGTTCTACCACGTTCTGCATCAATGCACAATAGTCGTCTCACCTCCAGGGAGTGTTATCACATCTTTGGCATTTTCCCACAGGTGGCAGGACTGTAAAGTTTTAGCTGGCATGTCCTTTTGTTGTAAGAGATTTGCATTCTAGAAAGATCCCTGGCTGCTGGGTAGAGAATGGAACTGAGGGGTTGGGAGTAGGAGAGGCTGGTGAGGGATGGTGGTGGCTGGACCAGCGAGTGGGCTGTGGAATGGAGGAGGTGGACAGAGGGGACAGGGGACAGCCACCTGACTAGTGGTGTGGAGGGTTGTGGCTCTGATGGCTGAGGAGATGGTGAGGCCAGGGCACATAGTCCCTGGGCTTGAGGGGCAGGCGAGAGGCCTCTGCAGCTGTGCAGGGACACTTCTGGCCAGCCGGGAAGGCGGTGGCCGCTGCTGGGAGGGAGAGAAAGTGGGCCAGGAGGTCAGCCTGCCGCCGCCTGTCTCCTGGCTGCAGGCAGAAGCTGCACGAGGCGGACCTGGAGCTGCAGCGGAAGCGCGAATATATCGAGGAGCTGGAGCCCCCCGTGGACGGCAGCAGTGAGCGGGACTCCGTGCGTGGCCAGACGGGTGGGGGAGCCTCGAGTCGGGCAGGGAGCTGAGGGGCCACCTCGTTCCCCCAGCAGCCCAGCGCATCGAGGAGCTGCAGCACAGCCTGCAGAAGAAGGAGGCCGACTTGCGGGCCATGGAGGAGCGGTACCGCCGCTACGTGGACAAGGCGCGCACGGTGAGGACGCTGGCGCCCCCCAGGCCTCCAGCCCAGGCAGCCACCTGCCTGTGCCTCCCCTCGGTTCACGCCTGCCACCAGTTTGCACGTCTCTGCCCCCACCCCTGCAGTTGTAATACCCCATCCTGTCGCAGGCTTCTGCACCACTGCCACGAGCCGTCACACTCTCCACACCCCATGAGTCAAGGGGCCTGCGAGGTCAAGGTCACCTTGGCTGTGTCTTCCCCAACCCCTAGGTCATACAGACCCTGGAACCCAAGCAGCGGCCACCAGGGGGTGCGCCCCCAGAACTCTACTCCCTGAGGACACAGCTCCGGGAGCGGGACGTCCGCATCCGGCACCTGGAGGTGGGTGTCCCCCTCCCTCCCTGCTGCCCTGAGCATGTGCAGGCCCTGACTGTCGCCTTCTTGGCAGATGGACTTTGAGAAGAGCCGAAGTCAGCGGGAACAGGAGGAAAAGCTGCTCATCAGCGCCTGGTATAACATGGTGAGTGCCCCGTCACCATGGCTGGAGTATCCGGGGTTCCGTTGGGCTCGCCTGACCCTGTCATGCCCCCTCCCTCCAGGGCATGGCCCTGCAGCAGCGCACTGGCGAAGAACGGTCGCCCGCGCATGCCCAGTCCTTCCTGGCACAGCAGCGACTGGCCACCAATGCTCGCCGTGGACCCCTGGGACGCCTAGCATCCCTAAACATGCGCCCCTCTGACAAACACTGAGAGACCTCGGATGCTGCCGGCTGCACGGCCAGTCATGGCATACTCCACCCTGGATTTCCCGACTCACATGGGGCCTGGCATCATGCCTGGGCCAGCTGCTTGAGAGCCTTGAGGTTATGACCTCTGCTCTTTGCTCTCCCAGATGGGACAAAAGTTCAGGACAGGGTGGGAGGCAGAGATGGGCCTGTTCTTTTAGCAATGTGATTCTTATTTTTGATTTTCTCCCTGGGGTCAATGAACTGCCAGGGGAGAGAGTGATTTTATATTTGAGAAGAAAAATAATAGAGACTTTCAATCTGTCCTGGCTGGACTCTGGGCACTGAGGGGAGGGAGAGAAAATGGGCCAGGGACTGAGATGATAGCTTTTAAGAAGGGCCTGATTTGTATTCTTACTAAAGTGTGAGTGACTGATAGCACCCAGTAGGAGGTGAGAATCATGTTTGTCTGTGTAACTGTGTGTGTGTGTGGTGGTTTTTGAAGACAGATATCCCTACCTTATGAGGCAGTCAATTCCAATGAAGGGAGGCAGACAATAAGCAAAATAGAAAAAAATCAAAGTTTGATACAAGAAATGCTACAGAGAAAAGTGAAGCAGACAAAAGTAATGAGGATGCAGGGGGTGGATTTGGGAGATGGTAATTTTTAACAAAAGGCCAAGAAAGGCCTCACCAAGGAAGTGATATAATTTAAGCAGAGACCTAAAGGAAGTGAGGGAGGGGCTGTGTAGGTATCTGGGGGAGAGCGACCCAGTCAGAGGGAACAGGCCTCTGTTCTGCAAACGTGAGGTGGGACCTTGCTTGGTGGGTTAGAGGGATAATGAAGCCAGTGTGGCTGCAGCAGAGTGAGTGAGGGGAAGAATAAGAGGAGACGAGGGCAGGGAGATGGTTCAGGGCCTCATGGGCTGCATGCAGTACTTAGCTTTTATTCTAAACGAGGTGGGAGCCATGGAGGGTTCTAAGCAAAAGAGGGCTGGAACCTGATTCAAGTGTTCCTAGGCTCTCATTAGCTGCCCTGGCAGGAGCAGACTGTAGGGCGTTAGGACTGGGGCTGGGAGCCCGGGGCAGAGGTCACTTCCTGGCGGATGGGTGACGCTAGGGGCTCTGGCCAGGGTGGCGGCCCTGGTGGAATGGGAAGTGGCTGGATTCTGGATACAGTGTGAATACCCAGTGGATAGGGTTTGCTGCTGGGTTGATGTGGAGGGGGTGAGGGAAAGAGAGAAGCTGAGATGACTCCAAGGGTTTGGCTATATCATCTGGAAGGACAGAGCTGACAGGCAGAGGTGGGGGCAGGCAGGGGAGCCCACAGGGAGCTGGTTTGGGAGCATGTGATGTTCGAGGTGCCCGTGAGATCCCCACATGGAGACATCAAAAAGGCAGTTGGCTCTCAGGTCTAGAGCCAGGAGAGAGATCCTGGCTGGACTTAACTCAGGAGTGGTCTGAGTATGGTGGCATTAAGACCTGGAGTGCTGAAGGAGACATGGGAGAATGCAGGGACTGGGGGCGGAGGTGTCACTTGCAGAATCATAAAGCAAAGCTGGCGGGAGGAAGCTGTGGTCCCAGGACGCGGCTGGCACACTGACGAGTGAGTAAAGCCATGGGCACCGCTGGGGGCATTTCAGAGAGCAGAGTTTGGAAAGAAGTGGGCAGGGCATCATCAAATAATCCAGGAGAACTCTCCAGTCTTCTTAGCATAATGCCTGGCAAGAAAAGTCAGAATAACCACTAACGTTTTATTGAGCACCTTTATGTCCCAAACACTGTAAAGCCGTCATTTCATTTCATTCTCACAACTCAATGAGGTAGGCGCTCACAGCTCCACGTCAAGGAAAGAATGAAGGCAGAGCACACTGATAAAAGCCTCTCGGGCAGCGGGCGATGAGGAGTGGAGCTGGCGGTGAGGACCGGCTGTTGGAGGCTACTGGGAAAATCCCCCGCCCCTAGCACAGTGCCCGGGCC
Source organism: Equus asinus (assembly GCF_041296235.1). Taxonomy (NCBI): domain Eukaryota; kingdom Metazoa; phylum Chordata; class Mammalia; order Perissodactyla; family Equidae; genus Equus; species Equus asinus. The sequence goes on along the minus strand of NC_091809.1, from coordinate 26,296,661 downwards.
AGAGGGGGCGCTCCACGCCCCTGCGCCAAACAGGAGGGCGGCGCGCAGGGAGCCGGAACGGGTCAAAAGCAGGCCGGTGGCGTCCACGCGGCTCACGTAGACGCGGAGCGCTGCCTGCGGGCGGTGTGGGGGCTTGGGTCCCTGTCCTTGGGGATCCCGGGCTCGAGGGTCTCAGGCTAGACTCTCTTCCTCCTCGCCAATGGGGCTGGGCAGCCAGGGCGGAGCCGGCCCCCGGGGCGCGGGCATGGGCACCGTGGTGAAGGGCTCGGCGGCGGGCGGCTCGGGGCCGGCGGGGGGTTCGGCCTCGGGCTCCCGCAGGCCGGAGTCGAGCAGCGGGTCCCCGCAGCCGCACTCCGGGGCCGCGCCCTCGGGGGCGCCGGCGCACGCGCAGCTGGGCGCGGTGGATGCCTCGGACACGCAGCTGTTCTTGCGGCGCAGCAGGGACAGGCGCCGGCCCAGCAGGCCCCCTGCGGCCATGCCCGCGCCCACCGGCAGGAGGCGCTGCAGGAAGTCGCCGTGCGCCTCGCCCAGCGGCCCGTCCACGCCATCCAGCCGCTGGAACTGCATGTCCTCCTTGGCCAGCCTGCGGGACGGACGGTGGGTCAGCGCTGCGGCCTCGCCCCTCTTCTTCATTAACAGAGCTGCGGCCGAGGCAGGCTGCTGCTGCTGCTCCTCCCGGCTCCACCCCCTCCCTTGTCCCGCTTATCCCCAAAGACCTTGGCCCTCGCCCGAGAGCCTGGCCTTAACTGCCCTCAGACTTAGGCCTCAAAGCCGCAACTGTGGCTCTGCGGCGTCTCCTTTGGGACCGCCTCTGGCCCGTCCAATCCTCATAGACCTTAGCCCTTAGCTCGGCCCCCGATTAATGGCCGGGTGCCAGACCTTGACCCCATCTCTGCCCCCTGCCCCATCCCAGTCTTAGCCCCGAATCTCCGGAGTTTAGCTCTTAGCCCTGTCCTGGCCCCCGCCATAGCCCCTTCGATCAGTTACACCCCCTAGAGCCATAAGCCCCGCCCCCGAGGCCCCGCCCCGCCCGCCGGCTCACGTGATGTCGAAGGTGGAGCCCTGGAAGGAGGGCTGCTGCAGCAGGAAGGCGGTGGCCGCTGTGTAGGGGGCGCGAGCCTCGGCCGCATCCCAGTACAGGTCTTTCTCTAGCATGGCCAGGTCGTCGTACATCTCATCCACGGCCAGCATCGACACCTGCGGGCCGGACACGCGGGGCGGTGTGGGGCGTGGCAAAGCGCGGGCATCAAATAGAGAAGGGGGGCTCGGGGCGAGTCCCGGGCCAGTCTTGGCGAGGGGAGGGGGCGGGGGGCGGCTGTGGGAGGCTTGACACCACGGAGAGAGCCTCACCTGGAAGTTGCGGTCGATCAGAAAGTTGGTCTCAAAGTCGTCATCATCCTCTCCGAAGGGGTTGATGAGCTGTTCGGCTACCTGAAGGGGAAGGGGAGGCAGAGCCCTGAGAACCGCTTGCTCAACCCACCCCCGGAGCGCCGGCCTCGAGGCCCCACTCACCTTGAGCCAGCCAGCGTAGAAGAAGAACTGCAGCAGGGTGAAGATGGGCACGCACAGGTCCAGGTTGTGGTCTTTGTAGCCCTGCGCAGGGTCCAGGAACTGGCGCCCGATGAGGCAGGCCAGGAAGTAGCTGTACACTGCGATAGTCACCACCTGGGGGCGGGGCGGGCCCCTAGGTCAGGGTTCTCCCCGGCCTCTGGGGGGTCACGGAGAGACCAGGGCTAGGATCGGACGTCACCGTGATGGGGTCTTAGCTGGCTCTCAGTTTCCCCTGGAGACGAGTGCGTCAGGGCCTCTGACACGAGATGTAAACTGAGACGCAGCAGGGTTACCTGGGTGTAGACGAGGGGTACGCTGATCCAGTCGTAGTGAAAGAGCATCCCACACTTGCCCCGAAACGCAGTCAGCTCCTGGGGGCGATACAGGTCATGAGGGGGCCTGAATTGTGAGCTCACACGTGGGGATTAAGTGTGGGTACCTGGGATGGAGTTGAGTGGTCACCTGGGGTCGGGGGAACCGTGCACCTAGGAGTCGGCCCCATAAAGATAAATGTGCATCTGGGGGCTGCTAAGTAATGGTGTTTGGTGTCTGCCTCCTGGGAGGTGCGTGGCAGGCTGCTGTGTGGCACAACTCGGGGTGGGGTACAATTTCCCTGCAATGTTATGTGAACGACCACCTGGAGAGCTCACCTCCAGCAGCAGCTTAAGGGCGCTGTTGTCGCGGATTCTGCCCTCACGCCGGGCCTGTGCAGCCAGGTTGGAAAACCAGACGAAGGGGACCCAATACTTGTTGTAGGGCGAGTTCAAGTTCTCGAACTTCTTGCGCTCTTCGCGGGTCATAAATCCTGGAGGGGCGAGGTTGGGGGTTACTCGCCCCGCCCGGGTGCTCGTCCCGCCCCCGCCCCGCTTCTAGCCGGAGCCTCACCCGCCTCCACCACGTGGTCTATGGTGGGGAAGCGTTTGAAGACCGCGGTGCTGACGGAGCGCAGGATCAGCACGGCCGAGAGCCCTGCATAGCGCATGAGCGTGCGCCGGTAGAGGCGGCCGCGCTCGTCGCGCCCGTGCACGGTGCCCGCCACCACGCACATGAGCGCGTCCGGCAGCGGCATGCATAGGTACTGGTCCCACCAGCGGTGCAACACCAGCGTCACGTAGAAGCCTGCAGGGGAGCCAGAAATGGGCGGTTCAGTGGGGACACTAGAGCCAAGGGGTTGGGGGCCCACGTGGTGGTAAGAGGGTTAACATAGGGCCTGCCGCAGGGACACCGGGCAGGCTGGGCACCCTGACCACACGGGACCACCTGGGCTGGGAACTAGGGGGTCAAGCCCTAAGCTCAGAGAGGCGGGAGCAAGCTGGGTCACCCTGGGCTACTTGAATGTCGTCTGGGATGTGGGATTGGGACCCCGCATGGAGGTGGAGACACAGGGCCCATGTTAGGGGCACATGGGCGGGTTGTTTATGCCATGGGGAGCCACTCAGCTGGGGGCATGGGGACCGGAAACAGGAGGCTGGGGTCGTGGGAAGTCACCGAGCACTGGGGGGCAGGACTTGATAAAGAAATGCCCCTCAGGCTGCGCTTGAGAGGATGGAGTCATATGGGGTCCCTGGGCCCAGGACATGCGGAGGGGCACTAGTAATCTCATGCAGACCCAGGTGGGAATCCCCGCGGTGACCAAGGATAAGCCTATGGGTGACACGGAGTTCTCATGGGGGCCCTGTGACCAGGTGACATCCAAGGTCTTGGGAATTGGGGCCACATCTGGCGTGAAGGACGCAGAAATGGGGGTCTGTGAGGGTTGGATTTGGGGGGGTCTCAGAGGGGCAGGAACAGAGGTCTCCAAAAGGCATGAATGGAAATGGGTTTCTCAGGATCGGGGGGTCTGGGGACTCAGGAGCGCGAACGCACCGAGCACGAAAGAGACGGGGATGAGACTGGCGTACTGGTCGCAGTAAATGACGAGCTTCTCAAAGTAGCGCTTTTGCTCGTCGGTCAGCACGAAGCTGTGAAGTAGGGGGCCGCGGGGTCACGGGCGAGCCCCCCCTCCCCAGCCGCGTATCCCTTTTCCCCCGGCCCCTCCCCAGCCCCCTCGGGCGGGCCCCCTTCCCCAGGGCGCGCGGGTCTCAGGGGAGCGCGGGCGCGGGCCGGCCGCCGCCCCGGGGCCGCCTCACCGATAGGTGGCGCTCAGCGCCATGTAGAGCCCGAGGAAACAGACCAGCTCGCGCCACAGCAGTTTGTAGATGCTCCCGCGCCACAGTAGCAGCAGCTGCGAGAAGCCGCCGAAGCGCGCGTTGGCCACGCGGGCGGTGTACGTGACGGTCATCGCGCCACCGGGTGGTCGGGCCGGAGGAGAGGGGGCTGCAGCGGACCCCGGGCTAGGGAGTCGGGGGTGGAGAGGTGCGCGGCCGACTCAGCACGACCCCTCCGCGCCAGGGCCACCTCCTCGGTCCCAGGTTCCTGTCTCTGCCCAGCCCTGCTCAGTCCTGCCCTGGCCCCCGGTCCTCCTCCCCAAAGCCCCTCTCGCAGGCCACCCGTTCCCTGGACTCCTGGTCCCAGCGCCTTGCGCCTACCAGGCCTTCCTCCATCCCTCAGCCCCAAGAGCCTTGGGTCCACCGAGTGCCCCCAAGTGCCCTTCATCCGATCCCATCCCCCTTACGTGGACGCCATCTACAGCCTCCCTCACTCCTAGAGTCCCCAGCGCCTCAGTTTCTAGATTCTCAGGGCTCTGACCCCCCACCTCCCCACCCCGATTCCCCTCCCTCAGGTCCCTCCTCTGCCCCCCCAGCCCCCAGCTACCAGTCCCGGCCCATTCTGTGCCCCTGCACTCTCTTTTGAAGCCCTGTCCCCAAGCCTCCAGCCCCCTGGTCCCATCCCGCAGCCCCCTGTCTCAGGCTGCCCCGTCTCCTGTGCGGCTGCCCCTGCCTATCCGCCCCGCACTTCACTGCCCTGGCTCTGCTCCTTCCCTCCTCCGGGACCCACCTTGACCTTTCCTCTGTGCGTGCCCCTCCAGCCTTCCCAGCCCTCCACGCCCCACCCTGAGGACTCCATGGATCTTGCCCACAGACCATGTGTCCTCAGGGTCCTCTATTCCCCCAAGCCTGGGCCCTTCTCACCTGGTGGCGGGTGCAGGGACACACGGGGACAGGGACAGGATGGGCGGGTGGCTTCAGCGGTGGGTGAGGCTGAAGCCAGACCCTGGGCGGGAGGGGGCTGGGGAGTGAGTGTGGGCGGCCCCTCCCCGGCCCGCCCCCCTCAGCTGCAGCCTGGGAACTTTGTTTGGAGAAGTCCCGCCAGTTTGTTACCTGGTGTGTGTGTGGGGGGGGGGGGGGGGGCGGGGGGTTGAAATGGCCCTGTCCTCCTTTGCTCCTCCCTGTCTCTCTCTCTGTTAGTCACTGGCAGATCCAAGGAATCTTGGACCTAGAGCTGGGGGAGGGGGCAGGGACCGTCTCCCTTCCAGTCCCAGAGACACACACAGTGCTCAGTGAGGCTGGGTCACCCTGCAGCCACCTGTAATCACACTATCACAAAGACACACATAGAAACACCCACCACAGACCCAGACACAAATTCAGCTTAGCTGTCGGGCACCTACACGGTGCTCCAAACAGCCGCTCAGAAGCACATGGGCAGGGACCAGAGGCCCTGTGTGCCTTCATGAGCACTCCACGTAACAAAGACATATGCAAGGTCGCACAACCAGCTAAGCGCAGACCCCAAAATGCCTTCACACACAGCCACAAGCCCCACACAGGGAGGTAGCCCACACGCATTCCCGACCTCCCTGGCAAGGACACACCCATGGTCACACACCAGATGGAGGAACTCCTGTTCTCAACACAGTAGCATGAGGTCCTGGGGGTCAGAGCGGGTTCCCAGCGGTCCCTTAGGTTCACCAATGTTGCAAATACACACTCATGCAACAGCGACCCCTCTCCAACAGACCCTGAGGGTCACACCCAGTACGGTCCTCCCCATTACCCCTCATGAAATGCACCTGCCTTTGCTCATCAATACATAAAGCGCTCCCTCCCCCCTCACTGAGGTGTGCAGGCGCACACACCCAGACACACACCTCAGGTCTCACACTCTCTGCATCGCCATGAACACGCAAGCTTCGGGACAGACAACCTTGTCTCCACATTTGGCACTGATGTGGGACAGATGTTTCCCCCTCACAGAAACCTACAAAGGGGGCGTTCCCAACCGGGCACAAATGGGCCTCCCAGCCCCCACCTCGAATGCGTAGCCCAGTGTGGGAGGAGCGGAGGCTCAGAGTTCCAGCCCCAAGAGGGGCGCCTGGGGCTGCCCTGAGCCCCCGAGTCTGCCCCTTGCGCTAGGAGTGCGGATGGCTCTGGAAGGCCCCACCCGAAGCCCTGCCAGCAAGGACGCCGTGTTCCCAGCTTGGCAGATGTCCGCCCCACCCGGGGTAATTAGGAACCAGCCCGGGCTGGCCACCCTCGGACCTGCACCTCCGCTGTCCAGCTGCCGGACAGCCCATAAAAGGGGGCGAGCGGTGGCGCTGCTGGCTGCGGGACGTGGGGAGGGGACAGGCTTCGAGTTGATGGGCTCCGTGTTCCCGACCAGAAAGAGGCCCCACTCCCTAGGACATATCCTCACACCCACCGCAGCGGGCCCCCTCTCCCTCCCTTCCCGCCACCACCCCGCCCGCCCCTGCCCCTGCCCCCGCGCCGTGGGCATGCTCCCTCCCCCAGCTCAGTGTCCCCACTCGTTTCTGGCTGCTGGACCCCCGCTGGGCTGGGGCAGGTTGCCCAGGTTAGTTCACATGCTTAATAATTGTAGCAGCTAGTGAGAATAAACGCTGCTTGGCAGGTGCAATGCCTCGAGCCGCCGTAAAGGCGTTACTCGTCGCATCTCATTGAGTCCTTACACGCAGGACTGTGAAATTGGTGCTCCTTATTCCCACTATCCAGATAGGGAAACTGAGGCTCAGATGTCACACAGCCTGCTGGCGGCACGGCTGGGATGTGAACCCCAGGCCATTTGCCTCGGAGCCTGGGGTCTTTGCCATGGCTGTACCACTGTTTGTTTACAAGCACCACTCCCACGTGCCCACACCCGCTTATGCACACCCAGCGGTCGAGTGGGGAGACACGTCTAGGCTCGTGGCTGGGTCCCCCTTACACACACATCCTGGCACGCCCAGACCCTGGGTGTGCGCAGTGTGAACATCCCTTCCTGACTCACACTTCCTGACTCCTGAGGGTTCCTCAGGCACCCCCTTTCGGTCCACCCCCCAGCTCTGACTTGGCCCTGGCAAAGGCCCGAGGTCACGTCCAGTCCTGGTCTCTCCAGCGGGAATGACAGTGGCTGTCTAGGCAGTGCCGGGAGAGTGGGCGGGAGACGGGGGCCCGCTAGGTGCCCTCCAGGCTGTGCTGACCTTCCCAGGTCAGGTGAACTTGTGCCACGGCTCTGTGAATGGCCACACTACGTCTCCGGCTTAGGGACAGGGCACGGAAGCTCACACTGACGGCCACTCACTCCCGGCCAGGGCTCCGGGGGTCGCTTGGGCCTGAGTCCTCTGCCACCCTGCCCCCTAACCAGTCCCCCTGTGGCAGCCAGGTGCTGGGAGGAGCTGATGCCATCCCACGGAGACAGGAACTGGGGGGCGGAGACTGTTAATCCCCAGTCTGGCAGGCCCAGCCTCTGCCCAGGGCGCCCACTAATTCCCAAACCAAACAGCAGGCAGTGCTGGGCCCGCTGCAGGCCTAATCCGCTCCCCACCAGCCTGGGGCTGTCCAAGGGGCCTCCTAGTTCCCACGCTCTGAGCCTCGAAGGAAGTGGGCAGATGCTCCTCTCTTCCACTCCAGGCTTTACAGCCCCAGCAGAACACCCCTACCCATACAGAGCTAGAAAAAGTACCTCCTTACTGAAGAATGCCCTCCTTCCAAAACTGCCATAATAAATATACATCTCTATTAGGTCTCAGTTGTGACTGCACCCCTCTGGATGTGACATCTTTGTGTAGTGAACAACCTGTGCAACTGTACATGGAGGTGCTCACCCCTAGATCAACATCCACAGTGGTTTAAGATCATTTTATTGAGGGGCAAGAGGCAGGGAGAGGTGGGGGGCTGCTACAGCCCCCCTGACCCCACCAGGGGGAACAGACCCCCTCCCCGCCTCCTGCCCCCCAAGTTGCTCCCCCTGTACTATGGGGGGACTTTGTGCAAACTCTGCCCCGGTGGGGGTGGAGGGTGGGTGTAAAACGGCAGCAGCTAGGGCTGGCAGCAGTGCTACTGGGCGCAGGGGGGCTTGTAGGGCTCCAGGAGGAGGGCAGAGAAGGTGTTGACCTTGTCCGCCCCCCGAACCTCATGGGGCAGCAGCGGCAGCTTCACAATGTGGAAGTCTTCATACAGGTCCTCCATCTACAGCCAGGGCAGAGGGCAGAAGGCAGCGGTCAGGGGGCCACAGGACAGGGACAGAGTGTGGGACAACAGAAGAGGTCAGGCTGGGGACCTCCCGGGGTCAGGGAGAGAATAAGGGGCAGAGGCTTCCCAGGGTCACAGGTCGGGGTGGCACCAGTGAGGATGGAGAGCACTGGGCTGGATCTCCCACTCCCCAGGGTCACAGGGACCCAGGCCAGCCACAGTCCTTGAGCCAGAATTAGGGTGAAAGAGATGAAGTGGGGGAGACGGTAGGAGGCTGGGAAGAGGACCAGAGGGTAGGGTGGAGCGAAAGGTCAGAGAGGAGATGGGCTGGGCGGCCAGGCCCGGCTCCTGGGTCGGAGGGGCGGGCACGCGCACCTGGTCCAGGTACTTGGCCTGGATCTTGTGGCGGGCCTCGCACATCCTACAGGGCTTCTCGGGGTCGGGGAAGACGAGCTGGTTGACGATGATGTTGTGTGTGTCGATCTTGCACTTGGCCAGCTCCTGGATCAGCCGCTCCGTCTCGTACAGGGACAGGAACTCGGCGATGCACACGCAGATGAAGGTCGTCTGCTCCTGCAGGGCGTGAGACGGGGCAGTGAGGGGCACTTTCCGGCCCTGTCCCCTGTCCCTGTCTGCTGAGCCCCTCACCGCCCGCCTGGACCTCAACTCACAGGGTCCTTGAACTGCTCGCTGACGGAGCGGATGACGGGCAGTGTCTCCTCCAGCTTGGAGGCCAGCTGGTCTGCATTCATGTCCCCCAGGCCCAGCATGTTGCACATCTGTGGGGAAGGCATGTGGGACTCATGGCTCACCTGGGGCCCCTCACATCCCCGGATTAGGGTCTCTAACCACTCGCGGGACGACTCCTGACACCTCCCAGCGGTTAAGGGCGTGGGCCCTCGAGCACACCACAGTAGTCAAATCCCAGCTCTGCCATTTCTGGGGGACTGTGGCCAGAGGGCTTCACCTCCTGGAGCCTCAGTTTCCCCATGTGTGGACCGTGGGTGTTGGGGTGCTGTGCAGAAGTGTGGGAGCATCGGGGTTGTCATGCTGTGAACAACCCACAGTGGCACTCGCGTGATCTCCATTTGACAGACAAGGAAGGTGAGGCCCAGAGGGGTGAAGTGACTTGCTTGGGGTCACACAGCTGTGTCACCAGAGTGCAGAGCATTGAGACCTGGGCCACCGGGCTCTGGAATACATGCTTTCAAGCTCTGTCTGGGGCACTCCGTGGGCAGGCATGGGGACACCGAGTGCTATGGAGCAGGGGGGACAGTCCTCCCACGGGGAAGATCCATCCCACCCAGTGGGAAGCGCTGACAGAGAGGGGTGGGTGGGAAAGGCCTTTGTTACTGCGCATCTGAGCGTCTGGGGGCCCCCTTGGACTCGGGGACTGCTGGATGCCCTGGGGCGCTGCCTGCCTGAGAGATGAAGGGGCTGATCTGGTTCTTGATCTGCATGAGGCGGCCTAGGCCCCGCTCCACGATGGTGGGGAAGTTCAGCAGCCTCAGCGTGTGGCCTGTGGGTGCCGTGTCAAACACCACCACCGAGAAATTCATGCCCTTCACCAGCCTGCGGGGAGAGGGGAGTCAGGCCCGCTCCGCCCCTCTCCCACCCCAGCCCGGGCAGCTCCCAGCCCCACAGGACGGGCCTGACCTCATGACCTCTGCGTAGCTCATGGCCTCGTCGATGCCCGGGAAGGCGCTCATGGCTTCCTGCATCATCTTCTTGCCCATGCTCAGCATGTTGTCCTCCTCGAAGAATTCATCAGGCAGCTCGGCCACGCCCAGGCTGGGGTCAATCTCCTGGGGGCCGAGGGATCGAGACTCAGGCTGCTGCTACTGCCAGGGCCTTCCCTGCCGGGCGCCAGGCCATGGGGAGCCCATGGAGGGCCCTGACCTCAGGCCCTACATCAGGTCATGGCTGGGGACACCCCGAGGTGCCACGGCCCTCCCTCAGGAACTTAAGATCTCATGTGGTTGCACAAATTGTCAAACCATTTCACAAGCAGAGGAAAACTGCAAACTGTGCTGAGGGTCCCCAGAGGGAAGCTGAAGCCTGCTGTAGGGCCTTTGCACAGGCGGTTTCCCCACATGGGCCCCTGGCTGCCTCCAGATCGGTCCTCTAACTTGAGCCTTCCCTGACCACTCCATCTGACAGCACAGCCCCAGCCCCCCGCCCCCCTTCCTTTCTCCTTAACACTCAGCCCTGCTTCTCAGCCCACATGGTTCATTTTCCATGTTTACCGTCTGTCTCCCCAACCTGAATGTCAGCCCCACGAAGGCAGGGTTTTTCTGTTCCGTTCACTCCTGTGGTCCCAGTCCCTGGAAGTGTCTGGCACATAGTACGTCCTCAACATGTATGTGGAATCCACGAAAGGAGGACCATCCCTGCGGTGCCAGGCCCGTCCTGGCCCTGGGGTCTCCCTCTCTTGTCTCCTCCCACGTCACCTCTTTGTGGTGACTGCACAGGTCCTGTGGTGAAGCCCCCAACTTGCTGGAGTCAGAGATCACTTCCTGCGCAGGAAAGCTGCCCATCCACCACCCCCCCAGTCACACTCTGGATGGGTTGTTCCTGGTCACTGGGCCACCTTGGAGCTCCCACACGCCATTCTCTGACCCGGGTCTCCTCGCCTCCCGCCTCAGTTATTTAAGCCTCTCTGGGCCTCCTTATCGCCTCACCCCTGCCCCTTGTTCAGTGTCAGTGTCCCTCTCAGCTGGCACCCTTACCCCGCCCAGCTCCATAGGCTGCGTCTGCGAACACTCCCTTTTTCCCTCTGCGGTTGACAAAGTCCCCACCTGGTGACTCCCAGCTCTTTGATGTCACTGCACCGAGGTGACCACCAGGAGAACACACCTAATGAGGAACTTGCACCCTGCTCCCTCTTCCCGTTACCAAATGTGCAACGGGCACTCAGTGATCCAGACAATCCGTCCCGCAGAGTTGGTGTCGCCTCTTCTCCCTCCTCAAACCCCTTCTGTCCCACTCACCCCTCGCTCTCCGCTGAGTCCTGTGCCTTGCCTGGGCCTCAGTGAGAAACAGAAGCCACAGGCTGCCAACAGCCTCATCTCCCCCTGCACGTGCCCCAGGCCCTCTGCCCTGCCTTGGTGCCTCTAGCCCTGGCGGAGCCCAAGTCCTGAGTCTGTGTGCTGGATGGAGCTCCCGCCCACCTGAGGCCCGCAGTCTGCCAGCTCCCTCCTGCAACATCACTTGTCCCTCCCTGAGGGAGTATTTGCATCGGCATCAAAGGCATCAAAACACTCTAGAGCATCTTCTTTCTCAAAAACGCCTCCCTAACCCTCTACTCCCATCTCCCTCCCTGATGGCCCATTCACTTCCCAGCTCCCGTCATGGCAGTCTGTCTCACCTCCTCAGCTCATCCCCTCCAGGCAGGCTCTTGCCCCACTCGCGGGGTGAGCTCTCTAAGACTGCCGTGCCTGCGCCAGCCTCTTCCGCCTGAGCCCCTCTGCCCGCTGGAGCGCAGGAGCTCACACCCTCTGCCTCTGCTCCCATATCACCCGCGGCTCCCCCTCCTCCTCTGCGGGACCCTAATGCTGATGTGCCCCTGCGCCCCGTTGTTCCTGGGCCTCTCTGTTCTCTCATGCTCTCCTCCACTGACACAGCTTTAAATATCACCCTTGGGACAATGAGCCCCAAATTAATGCCAACCGCCTCCAAGCTCCAGGCTCATATGACTAAATTACTGTCCTGACATCTCCACTTGGATGTCCAGTGGGCACCTCGGATCCACTGTGGCCCAAACGCAATTCCTGATGTGCCCCTTCTAAACTTCCTCCTCGCCTAGTCTTCCCCATCCCAGCCGCTCTGGGGGCCAACTGAGAGATGTACTTAATTCCTTTCTTTCCCTCACGCTTTACAACCAAGCAGGCACACTGCTTTGCTTCCAAAATACATCTCAAACGTGACCACTTCTCCCTCAATGTTCGGCCCCCACCTGAGTTCGGGCTGCCATCCTCTCCCGCCTGGTCACTGCCCCAGTCCCCTTGTTTCCATCCTTGACTTACAATCCAATCTCTGCATGGCACCACAGGGAACTTTTCAAAAAATGAATTTGGCCGTGACATTGCCCTGCTTAAAACGAACAGCTTCTTATTAAACTTAGAGTCTGAGCTGAACTGCTCCCAGTGGCCTGCGAGGTCCCATACCATGTGGCTCTGACTGACCTCTCCTTCATCTCCTTCCCTCCCCTCGCTCACTCAGCTCAGGCCACTCTGGCCTCCTTTCTGCTCCCCGCTCGTTCCCCCGCGGGTATGTCCAGGAAGGGGTGAAACTGGAGAGACAGAGGCTGTGGCACGGGCAGGACAAGGCGGCTGACAGTGGGCATTCACAGGAAAGCCCTGAAGGGGCCTCTGCCAGAGTGGGGAGCCGAGCCCTGCTCCACTCACCATGGCAAAGAGGTTGTCGTAGCCTTTGACCTTCGTTGGCACCTTGGAGAACTTCTGGTCAAACGCATCGGAGATGTTGTGGGCTGGGTCGGTGGAGATGATAAGAACACTCTCCCGCCCCTTGGAGAGCTGGACCGCTAGGCTACAGCTGGACAGGGGAAAGGTCAAAAGGCAAGGAGCAAGAGGTCAGGCTCTGCTCCCTAGATTCACAAGCGGAGATGGAGGTTCCCAGGAGCAGAGAACCCGGAACAGAAGCGGCCTTGGGAGGAGAGTATGGTAATTGTGGGATCAAGCCTCAGTCCCCGCAGAGGGACCCTCTCAGACCTCAGCACTGTCCCCACCAGCTGCCTAGAGCGCTATAAGGTTCAGCTGAATCGCTCTGGCCTGATGCCTGTTGCTTCTTTGCTGGCACGGAGTGGCATGGTCCAGGGGTCCAGCCAGCATAGTTTGACCCTGTGCCTTCTCCCTCAACGCTAATCTAAGGGGTCCCTTGAACCCCCTGCTAAACTCAGGATGATTGAGTCCACTTATCCAGCATAATTTGCCCCAAGGACCCCTCCCCCTACTCCCAGCAGACTGGGATAGTCTTAACGCGTGCGCTAATCCCCGCTTTCCGCCCCCACCCCCACGTGGGCACAGAACAGCATGGTTCACCAGACTAGGATAGTTGGCCCCGGTGCCCCTCCCCCTACTCTGAGCTCACTCTGGTACGGTCCAGATGATGGCTCTCCCGCCCACGTGTGTTGGGTTCACTGTGGTTCAGCCCTTGAGCCCCAACGGGGATGGTCCAACTCGGAGGGTGCCAGGCCTGCACTCAGGAGGTATCTTCCATTTGCTCCACGGAACTTCCGGAGAGTACAACCCGGAAGACCCCGGCCCAGCCACCTTGCCCGGCTCGGGGTGGAAGAGCCGGTCCCTGGCCTCCCCTTCGCCCAGTGGTACATCCTACCCGTCTTCCCGGCCCCCGCCGCAGCTTCTCTACCTGCAGGTGGTCTTGCCAACGCCACCCTTGCCCCCGACGAAGATCCACTTAAGGCTGCGCTGCTCGATGATGTTGCTAAGCGTGGGCTCCAGCGGCTCCACATCAGGCGCATCCTCGAACTCCTCTGCCTCAACCCCCCACCCGGCCACCCCTGCCGCCATCTTGGAACCGGCTCACGTGATCAAACGGAGCGCACCATGAAGAGCCCCCTACAAGGGAAACTCCTTATCACATGCCCATCGAGGCTAGGAATCTGAATTAATTTCCTCATGGCCTGGCTTTTAGGAGCTAATAGAAGGTATGGTTCCTATGTTCTCCGCTTCCAGGGTCCGCCTTGTCGACTTCCTGTCTATATTTTTTCAAAGACTCCCCCTGCCGAGTTAACATATTGGTACATTCCAGGCTACACCCCTCCCCTGATTGGCCACTAAGTCTCGCAGCCCTCCTTTTATTGGCTACATCTTTTCTTACTTTCACCAATCACTCTCACGTCTCGGTAGCCGCCAACCTCTCCTTAGCAACCAGCCAAACACCCGGTCCAAGCCCTTTCCGTGAAGTTAGAGCCGAGGTCCGCCATGGCCTAACTCCGTAGGCTTCACTTCCTGTCCATCATTTCCTCCCTAGTCTCCAAATTGGGTCCCGACATCGCCTCAGGTCCGTCTCCTCTGTTACCCAATTGGCTGGCTGCCACCTGGTTCCTGCCGCAAACCAATCCTAGACGAACTGATTAGCTGGTTGGAGACAGGTCCCGGGGCCGCGAGGAGGTTAGAGGGAGAAGGACTCCAGTTGTGGGCAAGGTCCGCAGATCCTCGTCCAGTGCTCCCTGAACCCCCATGCTGGGCAGCCAGGGCAGGGACCACACCTGCAACTGCGCTCCTTGTCGTCGGAGGAACACTGTTCCCGAAAACCTCCTTGCACTGGGCTCCCTGTTCGAGGGGAGACTCCCGTTCAGCGAATTCCCTGTTTGAACCTCTGCCCTGGGCAGGAATACAAGCTGAGTCCCAGGCCCTTGGTGGACACTCAACCTTAGATGGGGACTCCAGCCTAGAAATTTCGCCGGCTTCCTTTGAGTACTCCAGCCCATAAACTAATACCCTGATTCTCAGATGAGGACCCCAGCTTCACGGAGCCAGCTGTGTCCCTACTCCCAAATGAGAGCTCCATCCCAAAGTCAGGTACCTATTCCAGAGATACTCCCATTTCTATTTGTGGGGCTCAGGCTAGATATGCCCTCTAGTTAACAGACATAGGTTCCGAGATGTCAGCTGAACACACAACCTCAGACGGGGTCCCTTCCCTCACCGAGATTATCCTTGGTGCCAGAAGGGGATTCTAGCCCCGGAAAGCTAATGCGCCCCCAGTCCCAAGCAGGAATCTCACTCCGAGAGCCAGCTACAGCCCCAGTCCCTCTCGATGGTCCCATTCCCGGGGAGACCTCGTCTGCGTAACGCCCTGCCAAACCTAGCTGGATTATTAACATCCGCGGGGCGGAGCATCCCGGAGCCAGCCAGCACCTTGGGGTCCTCCTATCCCTCCTTCGCCCCGCCCCCACTGCAGACGCTGGGGAGGGGCGGCCAGGCTACTCTTCCCGGCATGCATTGCCCGGGATGAGACAAGTCGGGCGCCAAGCGCGGGGCCCAAGCGGTCTTCCCGGAGTCCTTTGCGCGGCACCTGGCGACAAAATGGCTGCCCGAGGGAGACGGGCGGAGCCTCCGGGCCGGGAGGCGCCGGGCCCTGCGAGCGGCGGCGGCGGCGGGAGCCGATGGGCTGAGTCCGGGCCCGGGACGTCGCCCGAGAGCGGGGACGATGACGTGTCGGGCGCGGGTTCGAGCCCGGTGTCGGGCGGCGTGAACTTGTTCGCCAACGACGGCAGCTTCCTGGAACTGTTCAAGCGGAAGATGGAGGAGGAGCAGCGGCAGCGGCAGGAGGAGCCGCCCCCGGGCCCGCCGCGACCCGACCAGCCGGGCGCCGCCGCGGGCCCCGGGGATCCGAAGAGGAAGGGCGGCCCGGGCCCCACGCTCAGCTTCGTAAGGAGCCGCGGGGGTGGGGGCGGGCGCCGGGGCCTGCCTTGGCAGGGGGAGTCGGGGCCAGAGAAAGGGGATCAGGACCCAGCTCCACCCTCCGGCCCCGATGAGGGGCCCTTCTGGGTCACCCGCTGAGGATGCGGAACCTGGATTCCCGACGAGAGAGGTCTGGGGGCGGAGGTGGGGACCCCCGGAGCCTCCCCGCAAGAACCAGGAGCTGGGGGGAATTGCATTGGAAACAGCGCTCCGGGAATGGGGAAACCAGGATACCAGGATTCCTCTTTGAATGGTACCCAAACTTTGGATTTGGGGACCATCTCCCATTCTGGGGAAGGGGGGGGAAATTCAAATCTGGAGTCCGAGCTTTGTGATTAGAGACTCAGACCGCTTACTGTGTGACCTTAGGAAATTTGCATGATCTCCCTGAGTCTCATTCGTCCAGTGTCCATTTATTGAGCACCTTAGCTTGTGCTGGGCATTGTGCTAGGTACTGGCTATGCCGTGGTGAACGTGACAGACAAGGTCGCTGCCTTCGTAGAGCGTCTAGGCTGGCTCACGCGCCTTTTCCCTGTTTGCAAAAATGGACCCCATCGCATTTTCTGATATGATGAGGGTTCAGTGAGGCCATCCTGGAAAAGTGGTTAGCAGGGGGCTGTCATAGGAAGGGCTAAACCAGTGGTTCTCAGTTGGGGATGATCCCCCTCCCCCCACCTTTGGCAAAGTCTGGAGACATTTTTGGTTGTCAGAACTGGGGGAGGGGGTGCTACTGACATCTATGAGTAGAGGCCAGGGATGCTGCTCTGCATCCGACGATGCACAGAACCACCCTGCCCCTCGAACAAAAATGATGCCACTCGAAATGTCATTGATTGGAGGTTGAGAAACTCTAGGCTAAATAAATGGCACCCGTATTGACTGTCAGCTCTGAACTTGTTTTGTCTCTAATGTTCAGATCAAGTCCCTGTGGTGTGGGGGCAAAAGTGTTGACTTGAGAATTACGGACTGGGGGGGTCAAGTGTCTTCATCTGCCAAGAATGAAGCAGTCCGTTGATGCCTGGTTGAGGGCAGAGATGGTATGACACCTGGAAACCTGTTGCAGCCCTGGGGGCGCGGACGCCCTCGGTGGGTGGGAGAATATGGAGGACCAGGATTAAAGTCCAGAGTTAGGACTTGTGTCGAAGGAAGGGGAAGTGTCAGGACCTGGGATGGTGTGAGAACTAGGTGGAGGCCGAGTGCCCTTTCGCGAGTGGGAGTGGCATTCATTGTCACTGCCCCTTTCATTTGTCCATGGAGGGGCCGTTGTGGGAGTACCCTCCAGGAGGCGAGGCCAGGCCAGGTTAGATGCAGAGGAGGGACAGTGTCGCTTGATGGGTAAGGATGCTGCTCTGTGGCGTAGACCAGCTTGACCTGAATCCAGCTTCATTGTTTGATGCCAGCATGACGAGGGTACAGGCCTCTCCCTCTCAAAGACTTTCCTCCCCTGTAAAATGGGAATGGTTGTAAGTTTCATCTTAGGATAACTGTAAAAGTGAAAGGTGATAATCCATCCAAAGCAGTTGGCACAGGGCTTGGCATACAGTAAGTGCTCAATAAAGGGAGCTGTTACTGTCTGTGTGGTCCCTGCTAAGGGAGGGGGAGGCTTCAGCCTGGAGAGTGAGGACAGAGCCCATCCCTGCCAATGTGGGGGTTCTTCTCGCTCCCCGGGAGGGCAGCCTGGGGTCCAGGACTGCCTGGGCATCACGGGCCCAGGGCAGGCGCTAAGAGTCGCGTGTGCTCCTCTCTGATTGCTGCGCAGGTCGGCCGGCTGGCGGAGCTGGGCGCGGCGTCGGGACGGGCCACCGGGCCGGGCTAGGAAGGTGTAGTGGGCCTCAGCGCCGCCAAGCGCGGGCCCGGCTCCTGTAACCGTAGCAGTCTTCTGTCCCTTCACCCAGGTGGGCAAGCGCAGAGGCGGGAACAAACTAGCCCTCAAGACGGGAATAGTAGCCAAGAAGCAGAAGACGGAGGACGAGGTGAGCAGGCTGGGGTGGGGGCCGCCCACGTTGCCTTGCCCTTCCAGCCTCGCACCTGGCTGAGGAGCCCTGTCCTTCCCTGGCCGGCCTCTGGGCCTTGGATGGGCGTCCTGGGCCGGGGAGGAGGGCTTTCAACACACTCCCAGATGATTCGACTTGGCAGATCTTTACCTCAAACCCAGGACCTCCGGGGTGACACTGGGGGTGGATCAGCTGTCTCAGGACAGTCCTGCCCGTGGTTCTGGGCCTCCCTGGCATCCCCTTCCCAACCCCCTCTGTGTCCCCCCAACCCCCACAGGTATTAACAAGTAAAGGGGACGCGTGGGCCAAGTACATGGCAGAGGTGAAAAAGTACAAAGCCCACCAGTGCGGCGATGATGATAAAACTCGGCCCCTGGTGAAATGACCCCTCCCCGCCTGCCCACGGCCTGGGACTCTCTGCGATGTACATAACTATTTAATGCGGCGGCAGCGGCGGCAGCCTCCCCCAAGGACTTATACACAGAAGGAAACCGAGATGCTTCCCGCAGCCGCGCACCGTTCTCCAGGACTCTTTTTTACCTTGAGCACTTGCCTCCTGAGACTTCATAGACCAGTGGTTTACTCTCCCCTCTCTCCCCACCTCCTCGCTCTCTCTGGCTCCTTCTGTCTTCCTCTTCTCGCCCTCCCCTCCCTCCCCTTCCTCCCCTTAGCCATCACTTCTGGGAAGTAAAGAACTTGACTTAGTGCCGGAGCTGTGTGCTGGGTCTGCCTTCTTTGCTCTCTCCAACCTAAGCCCTCCCCCGTTGGCTGCCACTGCACCCACCAAAGCCTGGGTCTGCCCCAGCGACGGGGCTGTGGGGGCATGGGGAGGACAGGGGCGCGTCCCCTCCTGTAGGCCTAGCCTCTCCTCAGGACCCATATCCCCGGACTGCACCCCCACTGTTGCTCCTCGTGTGCGGTGTCTTCACAGAGAGCTGTTCGTCTGTTCGTTGAGCAGACCCTTACTGAGCCCCTGCTGTGCTCTCTGGGCCCTGGGGCCACGGCAGCGAACAGAACAGACCACGCATGCCCCCTGTGCCCCCTTCTGCGAAGGAAACAGAAACACAAAAAGGGGAAGCCATTTTGGGAGGTGACTGCAAAGAAGTACAGGGTAGAGGCTGCTGGGAGGGTGTCTGTTTTTGTTGACATCTGATCAGAGACCTGAGGAAGGCGAAGGAGTATGTCCCAGGGTGAGGGGCCAGCCAGTGTAACGACAGGCTGGAGAGTGCCTGGCCTGGGGGCGAGCTTCGAGGAGACCCATCCAATGGAGCCGAGTGAGGGAGGAGGTGCGTGGATTACCTACAGAGCCTTGTGTGCTGGGTGAGAATGTGGGACTCCATTCTTAGCGAGAAGAAGCCTTTGAGGGGTTTTGAGCTAAGGAGCAACATAGTGTGCTTGATATCTTAACAGGATCTCCTGGCTGAAGGGAGGCTGGGGTGGAACCTGAAGGACAGAGGAGGCCCCAGCATGATCAGGGGAGGGGAGGTTATGGGCTGTTGGCAGCAGAGGAGGTGAGGAGGTCTGGGATCTGGCTTCTGGTGGGCTGTTCCACACCGGGGAAGGGCTGTCTGTCCTGCCAGCTACGTTCAGCCCTTCCAGGGAGTCTGGGGTTGTATATGTGATCAGGAGAAGGAGCACAAGGGGGCCTGTTTGTCTCACCTTGCAAACGTGATGGTTGATGTGTCAGGGGATAGGGTGTCCTAAGGAAAGTGACTCCCCTAATGTCCTTTCTCATGCGCCTTGCATTTCTGTGCCCTCCTGGCGCCACTGCTCATCCCGGTGGAGCCGGAACCTGCTGCTCTCCACCGAGCCCACAAATATTTTAAGATGTCCCTGCCTCCTGACCCCTTCTCAAACCTGCTCCACCTGGAGCAACATCTGGGCCCACCTCCCAGGACTTGTCAGGCGTGAATGCCAAGCAGCTCAGCACTCCTGGCCATCCCAGAGCCAGGCTCCCGTGTCCCCTTCAATCAGGGGAGGACCACGATGCGGAGGATCACAGCGGTCACCCCAGGGCACCTGGGACGTGTGGAGGGCTGAAGTAGCACCCACTGGGCCTCAGACTGCTGGCTCCAGTCTGTGGGTTGGGGTGGGGTGTTCCCAATACCAAGCACCCAAAGACACAAAACTCCCTGTCCTGGGGGAGCTAACATTCTAGTCGGGGGAGACAGACAGGAAAGGAAATAGAACAGAACACATCAGATGGTTATACATTCTGTGGGGAGGAAATAAAACATGAAAGGGGGACCAAGATGACATTGGAGAGATGGTGATTTTAAATTGGTCAGGGATGGCCTCCCTGAGAAGGGGACATTTATCCCAAGTCCTGAAGGAGGTGGGACAGGCAGTGAAGATGGTCCTTGGAAGTGTTCCAGGCCGAAGGAACAGCAGGTACAAAGCCCCCACACCAAAACCGTGCCTGGCTCATAGGAGAGCGAGCAAGCAGGCTTCAGAACAGGAGACCTGCCCCTCTCACTTCCTGCCAACACACAGTAAGGCTGGGCTGGTTTATTTTCCACATCAGTTCAAAGATCTCTCCCTCCTATTTTGGGGATGCTGAGCTGGCCTAGGTGCGACTAGCCTTGGGATGTAGTGTGGGGGAGGGCACAGACAAGCCAATGGAGCCACCTCCTCTCTCTCAAAGCCTCCGGCAGCCGCTGGATCTTTAAAAAGAAACACAAGTGGGAGAAGTAGGTCACCCCTGCTGCAGCTCAGCCTCTATTCGCGACTGTTAGGCAGGAGGAGCCGATGGAGTCCAGGTGCCCCCCTTCATGGCGCTCACCAGCCCTGACCTGGGGAAAGTCTGAAGCTGGAGGAGAATCAAATTCAGGTTTTGGTGAGTCACACAGCCCTGGCTTCAAACTATTCTGGTGCCTGTTAGCTGTGTGATCTTGGGTAAGTCACTTAGCCTTTCTGTGGTTCGGGTTCCTCATCTATAAAATAGGGGTGAATTACAGAAGCATCTCTAGAGTCAAGTTCTAAAGCAAGGGCAATGTTCATACAGTGAACGTTAACCCTGACATTATTTAAAACAGCTGCCATTGCTTTTCCGGGTGAAGCAGTTGGCCTGTATTTGGGGGCTGTGTTTGAGACAGGCTGACCTTTAAACGCGGGCACATGGGGAGGAGATGCTCAGGCAGGGAGGCTGTTGTAAACTGAGAGGTGTTTGTCTCCCATCTCAGATTCACAGTTGGGCATCAGCTGCTTGAGTTTCTTTTTTGCACTGAGCGCTTCTGGTTGCATTGAAGTAAGCTTGCCCTACACAGGGCTGTTGTGAGAATTACATTTGGAAACATCCTGACAGGCAGTAGGTGCTTACGAAATACGAGGGGAAAGTCTGGATTCGGGACTCAAATCCACCAGCTGGGGAGAGGAAAAAAGACTTCCGCCATCACGCGAGGGCCCATCCAGTGGACCATTCAGGCAGCACGGGCCACTGTATTCTGCCTGACTCCCTCGCCACGGAGGCTTGCGCAGGGCCGCTGGAAACTTGACACATTAAAAGAAGGGGGTGAGCATTAACAAATAACTTTCCTGCGTCTACTCGCTCCCCACCTGACCCATACCTGGGGCAATCCCCAACCCTGAACAGAAAACTCCTACCTTTCGCAGCCCCTCCCGAAACCTCCAAGCCCAGTCCCAGCCCCTAAATCTCCTACCTCCGGCACAACGCCCACCTCCGCGGTGGGAGTGGGAGCGCCCAGACCCCCAGCTTTTGAGTCTCAGCCAGGGCCGGTATGCGCCGCCAGGCGGCGCGCAGCAAGACGGGATTTGTAGTTCCAGGACCTCAGAGTGAGCGAGGGAAGGCTATTGCGCATGTGTAGGCGGCGACTCTTAGCACGTGTGTCTCAACCCGGGTTTGTGTCCGGCAGAGCTGACCGACGTGGAGATCTAGCTGCTCGTTTAGGGAGTCTTCGAGTGGAATGAGGTGGCAGCCGACCCTTCCCAAGCCTGGGAGGCCCCAGCGCTTGGCAAGAGTGATCTTGGGTACCTACATTTCATGAATGAACGGAACGGGGACTGACTGCCAAGGGGAAGTGGGCCGAGGAAACTGTCGCCCTCCTCCAGCTGGGGCAAATATTGACCTTGTGCCTCTCCCGAAGCCAAAATGTCCCTTACGGCACGGCTAGGTAGTCCTTTAGGATTAGAGCCGTAGTTGATTCAGTAAATTGGTTTAGGGTGGGGCTGAATGCAGTGAAAGGACAGCTTTGAGCCTAGTGGGGTAAAAGCCACATTTTTGAAGAACAATTTACGGCATGCCTGGTAATGCTTAACTTGGATTATCTCTAACCCAACAAACTATTCTTAGGCCCATTTGACAAATGGGGGAAACTAAGACTCCCAGTGGCAAGAGGTCGCCCACCTTGTTATCAGTAGGGTGAGGAGGGGAAACCGGGACGCTCCAGGGTCTCCAGCTTCTGTCTACTCTGCTCTGTTCTTACAAGCAAGAAGAGGTGTCCTACTTTGTCCTCAGGTGGCGCAAGGATCACGAAGATGTTTTTCCCTGCCCTTGCCTAAATTTCCTGGATTGTTCCACCTCATTCAGGTTCAGGTAGGGAAAGAAATTAGGACTTCTGCTCCAGCATTTATTTTATTAGTTCATTTCGTTTAAAATGTTATATTCTTGGCCCCCTCCCATCCTCGTAAAAATTGTCAAAGAGTACTGGAAAATAACGCAAAGTGTACAAATGTTTCTGTAGGAACCCAGTCTGTCTCAGGCACTCCCTTTGTCTGGCTTTTCTTTCTTTCTCTCTGGGATATAAAGTCCACGCCAGGCTCAGTCCCTCCGCTCTTTCCTTGCGCACGCAGACTGTACTCCTCCCAATACCTTCTGGATGGGGGAAAGAAGCACAGTTCAGTTCTTACAGGAGGGGGGTGACAAAGGCGCAGGTGGCTCTGGCCGAGGCATTCGCAAGTCCACCACACCGAAAGTCCCCACTCGCCACCAAACTCAGCTCCCAGCGCAGAGCTGCCGTCAGGCGGGCTCGAGAGACGCTGAGAAAACGAGACGGTGGGAGGACCGGCCGGCCAGAAAGGCCAAAAGAACCTCCACCTCTTCGGTCACGTGACCCGGCTTCGGCGGGGCCTGGGTTTCCCCGGAGCCAGGCCACGTGCGACGTCTGCTCCTTGTGATTGGCTCGTCTGGGCCAGTTTGAACGACGTACGGAAGCCGCGGCGGCTCATCTACGGCCGCGTTTTTTTATTCCCTCTCTTTGCCTCCCTCCTTCCGCGCGAGTCTCAGGAGAAGCCGCAGCGCAAGGCGCCGCTGCTTCCGCCCGGGGCCCGGTAAGTGGGCCTCACCCCGAGGCCGACCGGCTCGGCTCCGGCTTGCGTCGAGCCCTGTCGGGCTCCGGGCTTGCGCTGCGCGCGGCCCGGGCATCGGGGCCGCGCCTGACCGGGAAAGGCCGGGAACCCGGTTGGGCCCGATTCGCTAGGCAGCGAGAACGGGCCGGGGCGGGGGAGGGGGGAACCGAGCCAGGCTTAGGGGGTGGGGCCTCGGAGCCGGGCCAGGTCCCAGTGCCGGGAGAATCGGGCCAGTGGGGCGGCTGGGGTCGGGCTGGAGGAGATCTGATTGGGGGAAGCGTTTGGGGACTGCTTAGGGCCTGATTGGGGCACGTCGCGAGGATCGGGTGTGTGTGTGGGGCTGTTTCGGCGGGGCTTGGTTGGGTCTGATTGGGGGAGGCCGCACGGAAAAGTTGGGGGGGCTTCTTGGGCCCTGATAGGGAGGGGCGTCATACTTCGGCCTAGAGGGCTTTGCTGGGTCTGGCTGCGAGGCGTCGCTGGGATCCGTTGGGGGGAATGCTCCGAGGGGTGTTCGGCCAGGCCTAATCGGGGGAAGCTGCAGGGATGGACCAAGGGGGTTTCCGGCTCGAGGCGGTGGAGGGCTTGGCCGAACTTGGTTGGGGGAAGCAGCTGAGATCCATCAGCAGCAGTTACTGCTGACTGGGGGGACGGGGCCGGGGGGGGGGGGGGGGTGGGTCGGGGGGAGGGCTTGGCCGCATCTGATTGGGGAAAGTGACAGGGACGGCCCAAGGGGCTTCTGTCACGGTGTGGGCGGGCTTGGCTCGCTTTCATTCTCTGAGAGGCACTGGGGACCTGTTTGGGGATTGCTTCGCGCCCGATTAGGAGGACTCTCTGGACGGGGTCCTGCTAGGCCAGAAAGCGGGGCGTCTGGCATCCGGTTGAACTCGGAGGGCCGGATTATGGGACGCGGCAGGGATCAGGACAATCGGAGCACCTTGGGACGGTGCACCTGGGGAGGCTCAGGGACTGCTCAGGGGCAGAGGAGGTGGCTGGGATCTGGCGGAGCTCGAGGGCTGGATTTTGGGAGGAGAAGCGGGGGTCTTTGGGGACCACACCTGCATGGGGCCGGGGCGCTATCACAGTCTGGGGCAGGGTCCCTAGACGGGGAGGTGGCTGCTGCGAGGGAGATAGAAGCGTTAGGGCCCACAGCCCGGGTAGCAGCACGGGCTGCCGTGAGACGAAGGCTCCGCGCTGGGCCGGATGAGGATCCGCCGGCCCTGCCACCTCCTCCCATAGCCCGCTTCCACATCCCCCGCCTGCGCGGCCGTGGATGGTGGGCGCGGCTGGCTGCGACCCCGCGCTTGGGCTACTGTGGATGGGCGGACTTGTCTGCCGGGTGTACTCCAGTCGTGCTGCCTCCGAGGGGCCTCAGCCTCTGTCTCACACGGAGCCCCGGGGACCCAGGGCTGACCCTGGCCCCTGCCCCCACAGCTCGGCTTGCGCCATGGACTGGCAGCCAGATGAGCAGGGCCTGCAGCAGGTCCTGCAGCTGCTCAAAGACTCTCAGTCGCCCAACACAGCCACGCAGCGCATCGTGCAGGACGTATCCTTCCTTCCTTCCTTCCGGGCCTGGGGGAACCTGGCAGACATCTGCAGCCCCTAAAGGCCAGAGAGGAAGGGGCCGCCTCCCGGATCCCCAGACTCTTTCTCCTGTGGGGAGGAGCTAGCCTTGGCTGAGAATGAAGGATTAGAATTCTTGGGTCCCATTCCCAGAGGAAATGTGGTCCTGGGGGCCGGGGTGGGGGGAGGTGCAGGGCTGGAGGAGGACACCTTTTGCTGGCTCTCAGTTTTTGTTTAGGTTCATGGTTAAAATTTCTTTTTTAATTGGTTTAAAATACTATGTTAGACTTTTAAAATGTTTAACCGTTAGTAAGTTTTGCTTGAAAATGTGGATTTCCTTCTTTTTGAAAAAAGCAGGCAACATTGAACTGCTGGTGAGCGCCTGAGTGGCAACAGCTGCCTTCAGACGGAGCGGGGCTGCCAGCCCTCTCCTGCTCTGGCCAGGGCTGCAGGACTGGGCCGAAAGCTCAGGCGTGCTCCCGCAGCCCCCTGCATGGATTTGATGGGGCTGAAGTGCTGTGTTTGGGGCACGGGGGTTGACAGGTGGGGTCAGGAGCTGGCTGCATGGTCCCAGTGGTCAGAGGTACCATCAGCTATGTGACAATAAGGGGGCCCTGCCTGGGGAAGGCCCCTCTCTCCCAAGTCCCTTAACAACCGGCAGAAACTCAAACAACTGAACCAGTTTCCTGACTTCAACAACTACCTGATCTTCGTTCTGACCAGACTCAAGTCGGAAGGTACGCCTTCGGGGCCCCTCCACGCAGGCTGGACCCTGCCTTCTCCCCCGTGGTCCCTTGAGCCTCAGTCCTCTTTCCCCAGATGAGCCAACTCGCTCTCTCAGTGGCCTCATCCTCAAGAACAACGTGAAGGCGCATTACCAGAGCTTTCCACCGCCTGTGGCTGACTTCATCAAGCAAGAGTGTCTCAACAACATCGGGGACGCCTCCTCGCTCATCCGAGCCACCATAGGTGAGGGGGCAGTAGGGGTCAGCCTGTGATGACCAGAAGCTTCTGAGCATGTTAAGGGGGTCGACTCACTGAATGCTCCAGCACTGTGGACGGTGGTACTATTACTGTGGCCGTTTCACAGATGAGGAAACTGAGGCACAGGGATGTTAGGGGGCTTGCCTGGTGAGGAGGAACTCGGAAGCGAGCAGCGCAGGCCCACGCTCTGGACCGCTCCCTCCTGAAACAGCCGCGCTTCCTTCTGAGGCAGTCACTCAACGTGCAGAATTTGGTGTTAGGTCGGGGCTCCCTGCCCTCGTGGAGCTCAGTGTCATTAGCCAGCTCTCACCCATGACTATTTAGGTGAAGCGTGAGCCAGGTGGCATTGGAGCGTCCTGACTCCTGGGAGGCTGCCTGGGGAAGGACCAAGAATTTTCTAGCAATTTTCCCTTAAGCCTTTCACTACTGATAAATACCAATGCTACTCTGTATTACCAGCTTGATTTTATTCCCAGCTGACTTGAGATATAACGGACACGTAACTGACTTATACTCTTTTAATTTAAATTTATGTCAACTTTTAAAAGGTGCTGTTGAAAGAGTGTGGTACATAACTTGTAAATGAAGAGATATTTGCTTGTCCTAAAGGGCAGGTAACCTTAAAAACAAATGCAGTAAAGACAGAAAAAATAGTCTTAAATTTGAAGTAGATGGGGGGGCCTGCCAGAAGGGCTGGTCTTGGGACCTGCCGCCTCTGTTAAAAGTGACCCTTAGCCTGGACAGCCCCCACTTTGAGGCTAGCAGAAGGACCTGGATGTAAAGCTTATTCTAGGGCCACGTTCTGCTCCAAGTACTTAAGTTGTTGAAGCTTCCTGGTAGTCCTAGGACATCGTGTTCTTTATCTCCGTTGAGGCACAGAGAGGTTGGGTGATGTGGCCCAGGTCATACAAGGACGGGCCTAAGGCTGCACTCAGTCTACCTGATCAGGGAGCTGGGGTCATCTGGAGTGTGGGCAGTGGCAGCTTCCCCTCTGGGAAACACTGCCATCTCCTGGCTTTAGTTACCATCTGTACTGACATCATGAGTCAGTCAGCCGCCAGACCGCTCCACTGCCCTCTCACTTTAGAAGCCTCCTGCAGGTCGCACTTGGGTTTCTAATACGCAGTACAAGGCTTCCCCAAGGCCACGTGGCCCTGCACGACCTGCCCCGCTCCCGACCCAGCCGTCACCTCCTCTCGCTCTCTCCGTCAGCCCCACTTACTCCTCACCCATCTGTGAGCACACCAGGCCTCCTGCTGCCGGCCCTTTGCACCTGCCCTTCCTTCTGTCTTGGCTGCTCCTTGCCCAGGGACCTGGACGGCTTCTCCCTCACCTGCAGGTCTTTGCTCAGATATCAAGATGGCACCTGGCTGAAGCCTGCTCTGGACACCCAGTTTAAAATGGCTGCCTTCACCCTCAGCCCTTGCCGGCCACCTTCTCTGCTTTGTTTCCCCACTTAGCTCTTGGTGTCTCACTTCCCAGGTCTTTGCTGCTTTCTCTTTACCTCACCAGACGGTCAGATCCCAGGGGCGGGGATTTGGTGTTTAGTGCTGGGCTGCCTCAGAGCCGGGAGCGGAGCTGGCTCACAGTGAGGCTTGGAGGATCTCAAAGGGGCGTGTGGTGCTTCTGGGGGCGGTGAGGGCCGGGCTGCCGAGCGGGCCCGCACCCCGCCTGAGGCAGCGTCCTTTCCCGGCCGCCCCAGGCATTCTCATCACCACCATCGCTTCCAAGGGCGAGCTGCAGATGTGGCCCGAGCTGCTGCCCCAGCTGTGCAACCTGCTCAACTCAGAGGATTACAACACTTGCGAGGTAGGCAACAAGCCGTGGCCCCCGAGCGGGCATGGGCGCGGGAGCCTGACCGGGACCCACGCCCATCTGGCCGCCCCCCTCCACTCAGGGAGCCTTCGGAGCCCTGCAGAAGATCTGCGAAGACTCTTCTGAGCTTCTGGACAGCGATGCCCTCAACAGGCCCCTCAACGTCATGATCCCCAAGTTCCTCCAGTTCTTCAAGCACTGCAGCCCCAAGATCCGGTGGGTGTAGCCCCGGGGTCTGCGGGTCCTGGGCAGGCAGGCTCGAGGCTGACCGTGTGCTCGCCCCCTGGCAGGTCCCACGCCATCGCCTGCGTGAACCAGTTCATCATGGACCGGGCCCAGGCGCTGATGGACAACATCGACACCTTCATCGAGGTGGGCTGCCGGGCTGGGGGTGAGCAGGCCGAGGGCTGAGGGCCCCGCCACAGCTGACCCTGCCTGCCCCGCAGCACCTGTTCGCCCTGGCCGTGGACGACGACCCCGAGGTGCGGAAGAATGTGTGCCGCGCTCTGGTGATGCTGCTGGAAGTGCGAATCGACAGGCTTATCCCCCACATGCACAGCATCATCCAGGTGTGCATGGCCCAGGCCAGTGCCATGGGGTGGGAGGCAGTGGGGGAGCCCCCACCACCAGCCGGCCGGGCCTCACACCTTCTCCCACCTGCCCCAGTATATGCTGCAGAGGACCCAGGACCACGATGAGAACGTGGCCCTTGAGGCCTGTGAGTTCTGGCTGACACTGGCCGAGCAGCCCATCTGCAAGGAAGTCCTGGCCTCCCACCTGGTCCAGTGAGTGCTGCTCCTGCCCTCCGTCCCACCCGAGCCTCAGTTCATGTCTTCTGTCTCAGTTTACCTTCTATCCCTGCAGACATAGTATTGAAAGTGATAAGAATGTAGCTTTTAATGACTTAAAAATTAGGTAAATTATAGGTAGAAAAAATGAAATGTCAACAGAAGCTTCAGGTATAGCTGGATCCAGGTGCTCAAAGGATGTGAAAGATATCTGTCTAGTCTCACATCTACTTCGTCTGTGCCAGCTTCATTCTCAGGCACGACCTTCCCTCGTGGTAGTGTTGTGGCCTTGTGCAACCTTCCAGCTTAGGAACCTCAGAGTAAAGAGTTTCTCTCTTGACCAGTTTTTCCAGCAAAAGTCCTAGGGCTGACCTTCCTTGACCAACAGGGATCACTCACCTCTCCCCAAGTCAGTGGAGGTGTAATCACAGTTTCCAGTCCCGAGGTGCATGGGCTCCGGCTGAGGGGGCTGGCTGCCCTGCCTCCTGTTTGCTCCCCTAACCTGGCCCCATCCCATGGAAGTGCCTGGTGGTAGGGCCCCATCTCCCTGCCTTTTGGGGTGCTAGGGGTCTGGCATTGTTCTCAGCTTTTCAGTGTATTCAGGGATCTGGAATTCACTGAGGGGCCAAGTGTGGGTCAGGAACCCTCCTGTGGAGCCAGGAGTCGTGTCACCTCTGTCCCAGTCACGGGCTGAGACTAGGCTGGCTTGGCATCCCCTGCGGGAAGTGAATGGACACGGAGAAGCAGAATCAGCAGGCTTGGGACAGGCGGCCCCTTGGCCCCTCTGCTTTCCTCTTCCCGGGGCTGTCAGCCTCCCTGGGGCCCTGCAGCCTGATGAACAGCTTCTCTACCGGCAGGTTGATCCCCATCCTGGTGAACGGGATGAAGTACTCGGAAATTGACATCATCCTGCTCAAGGTCGGTCAGGCCAACTGCTGGGTGTGGGCCAGTGGGCGAGGCGTAGGTCTGGGGGCCCTGGGGGTACTTAGTGCTGTGCCTGGCCCCGCAGGGGGACGTGGAGGAGGATGAGGCGGTCCCCGACAGCGAGCAGGACATCAAGCCACGCTTCCACAAGTCACGCACGGTCACGCTGCCCCATGAGGCCGAGCGGCCTGACAGCTCCGAGGACGCAGAGGATGATGATGATGACGATGCTTTGTCCGACTGGAATCTGAGTGCGTGGCCTGGCCTGGGGCAAGGGGGGATCGTGGGGGGCAAGCCCTGGGCTGTCTCTCGAGAGGTGATTGGAAGCCTCCGCAGAGCAGATCGTGCAGATTCTGATCGTGATCTCTGACCCTGGGGGTACAGTCGGCGAGGGCCTGCGGCGTGCCCGATGGGCCTCCCCGAGCCTACCCCACAGTTTCTCCTCCCACCCCAGGGAAGTGCTCGGCGGCTGCGCTGGACGTCCTGGCCAACGTCTTCCGGGAGGAGCTGCTGCCCCACCTCCTCCCCCTCCTCAAGGGCCTCCTCTTCCACCCTGAGTGGGTGGTCAAGGAGTCAGGCATCCTGGTGCTGGGTGCCATCGCTGAGGGTGAGTCCCGCCCGCCCGGCTTCGCCCGACCTCTGAGCCCCGTGCTGGCTCAGACTGTCTGGGGCTGGCCCACGCAGGGCTGTGTCTGGGGTGAGCTCTCCAGAGGCCTGCTCACCCTCCTCCAGACAGCTCTGGGATTTGAATCTTCCCCTCAGCCTGTGGGCCTGAAAGGAACCCCAGCCCCACAAATGCAGGCTCTCCCCAATCCTCACGGGCCGGCAGTTTCGTGAGGTTGGGAGCATCATTACAGCAACCCGACATCAAGGGACTTCTGCAGGGTTTGCCCTGCGGGAGGCAGCCGGGGGCCACGGGCTCACCACCCCAGTGAGCTGGGTGTTCTAGATGGGGATACAGAGGAGCAGAGAGATTGATACCACTTCCCCGGGCGGTCTGGGTGCAGCTGGCCGCCAGGCTGCCTGCAGAACGACAAGGGTGCAGCGGTGCTGTTTCCTCCACTTCTGCTCAGAGTGCTCTTAGTGGCGTGTTCCTCCGGCTCCCTTTGTCCCAACAAGGTGAACAGCTGAATTCCCAGACTGCTCTGTGCATCTGTTGCAGGCGTCCCTGGTGACTGCCTCGGCCTCCAGGCCTGTCAGAAACAGGCCACAACTCGGCGGGGACACCTTTCCCCGAGAGCTTTTTTTTTTTTTTTTTGAGGAAGATTAGCCCTGAGCTAACTACTGCCAATCCTCCTCTTTTTTGCTGAGGAAGACTGGCCCTGAGCTCACATCCATGCCCATCTTCCTCTACTTTATACCTGGGATGCCTACCGCAGCATGGCTTTTGCCACGCAGTGCCATGTCCGCACCCAGGATCCGAACTGGCGAAGCCCGGGCCGCTGAGAAACAGAACGTGTGAACTTAACCACTGCGCCACGGGGCCAGCCCCAGCCTGGGAGCTTTTAAAGCTTGTCATAAAGGTTTCCTTGTATGCTAAGTGTAACGTAGCTTATGTTAATATGTGTATATGTATTAACAGACTACATTTTGTCTCCTGTGTGTTAATGGGAACAGATCTAGAAGAACTGACCCGAAACCAGTAAAAATAGGTCTCGTGTCGTGGATTATAAGGGGTGTGCTATTAGCTGAGATCTCTGATTAACAGAGAGATGCGTTCATGGTTTTTTAAAAAAAGAAGAAAAATAGAAAAAGAAAAATCACAAACATCAAGAAAGTTTTCAAAGGAAGAAACTCCGTCCATCTGGGTCACTGCTGCCCACAAAGCCTGAGTCACTGTGCAGCCCAGCTGTCGGTGCATTCACGGGTCACCAGGACGGGCTGGGGCCACTGGAGGGGACAGGCTCGCTCTGAGCTGTCTTCCGTCCTGACCCTGCCTTTACCTGCTCTGTGATGCTGGGCCACTTATGTAACCTCCGAGCCTCAGTTTCTCTGTCTCTCCCCAGAAGGGTGGGTGTGGCCGGGCCCAGCTGGGCTCAGCCTCACCCCTGTCCCTGTCCTTGCAGGCTGCATGCAGGGCATGGTGCCCTACCTGCCTGAGCTGATCCCGCACCTCATCCAGTGCCTGTCGGACAAGAAGGCCCTGGTCCGCTCCATCGCCTGCTGGACGTTGAGCCGCTATGCCCACTGGGTGGTCAGCCAGCCGCCTGATATGCACCTTAAGCCCCTGATGACGGAGCTGCTCAAGCGCATCCTGGATGGCAACAAGAGGGTGCAGGAGGCGGCCTGCAGGTGACCTTCTGCCCCTGGTCCCACAGCCCCTACCCCTGCCCCTCCGGGAAGTGATGATATGCATGACCCGTGACATCAAGCTGATTTCTCGCGTATTCGTACTGGCTGATCCCGAGCACGCCCTCCCCATCCCGCCCGTGGTTCTGCCCTGCTTGCAGCCACCCCCTGAGCCCTCCTCTCCTCCAGCGCCTTCGCCACCCTGGAGGAGGAGGCCTGCACGGAGCTGGTGCCATACCTTAGCTACATCCTCGATACCCTCGTCTTCGCCTTCGGCAAGTACCAGCACAAGAACCTGCTGATCCTCTACGATGCCATCGGCACTCTGGCCGACTCTGTGGGCCACCACCTCAACCAGCCGGTGAGACCCCACAGCGGCTCCTTCCTCCCGATCCCGGGGCCCCTCGGCATCCGGTGACCTGGCGGCGACCCCGTGTCACACGCCAGGGACGTGGCCGTGACCTCAACAGGCAGACAGACAGACCCAGCCCCTGCCCTCGCCCTGCTCCCAGTCTAGTGGGGGAGACAGACAGTTATGAGACAGCGTGGTAAGTGCTGTGCCGGGGCAGCTCAGGGGCCTGCGGGGAACCAGGGGGTGCCGACCCGGGCTCCGAGGTGGGAGGGAGGGCAGGCCCCAGGACGGCTGAGAAGGGCCTGGATGTCTGACAGGATGGCGAGGCCTTGCAGGGGCCCCATGAGCCACAACGAGGAACCCAGACCTCATGGCTCAGGTGATGGGTGCCTCTGAATCCCAGGGAGCCCTGCTGATTCCCAGGTTGCCACCCCAAGCCAGGGAGCCCCAACTTCCCCTCCCCCTCCAGGAGTACATCCAGAAGCTGATGCCTCCGCTGATCCAGAAGTGGAATGAGCTCAAGGACGAAGACAAGGACCTCTTCCCTCTGCTGGAGGTGAGCGGCTCCAGGCCCTCCCGGCGGCCCCAGGCCCTCCCCCACGGCCCCGCCCACCTGAGCTCACCCCCTGCCTTCTCCCTGCTAGTGCCTGTCCTCAGTGGCCACCGCCCTGCAGAGCGGCTTCCTGCCCTACTGCGAGCCTGTCTACCAGCGCTGTGTCACCCTGGTGCAGAAGACGTTGGCCCAGGCCATGGTAAGCGCCCCCCCAATGCCCCCGCTTGCTCTTCTGTTGTTGCCCCAGCGCGGCCTTGTTCCCTCACACGCCAGTCTGCCCCAACTGTGCCCAGATGTACACCCAGCACCCCGAGCAGTATGAGGCACCCGACAAGGACTTCATGATTGTGGCGCTGGACCTGCTCAGTGGCCTGGCCGAGGGCCTGGGCGGCCACGTGGAACAGCTGGTGGCCCGCAGCAACATCATGACCCTGCTCTTCCAGTGCATGCAGGTGGGTGCACGCCCCTCCCAGGCCTCTCAATGGACAGCGAGACACCCAGCAGCCTGTGTGGGCCGCGCTGGGGGCACTCGGGGCCTTGGTTGTGCCCAAAGGACATCAGGGAAAAGGGGTCCGTAAAAACAGAAAAGAGTGTAATTGTTTAAAAAGCTATTTAAATGAGACACAAGTGAAACCTCATTGAAAAAGCAAACTGTAGAAAATGAGGAAGTAGAAACAGGAAATGTGAATGTACAAGCCCCCCCCAGCGTCCCCCCCAGTGTATGTGGACTGGCCACTGTCCCCCCAGCAGGGGAACCCTGAGCCAGGCTCTCATTCACACGTCCTGAGTGCAGGATGCACAGTGCAGCCTGCATCCTGGGCGCTGGCAAGCGGCAGGGTCAGGCCGGGCCCTGGGGACTGTTGGCTAGCTGCCTGTGGCTGGTGGGGGGAGGGGAGCCTTGCCCCGCTGACCCTGCTGTGACCCCCAGGACTCAATGCCCGAGGTCCGGCAGAGCTCCTTCGCCCTCCTGGGAGACCTCACCAAAGCCTGCTTCATCCATGTCAAGCCCTGTATCGGTATGACACCTGTTTTTTCCCCACCCCACCACCCCACCCTGGGCCTCAGGTGATGGAGAAGTGACCGGGGAAGACTGTGACCGAACTGGGATGTATTCGTACTGGCTGATGGGGCCCGCATGGCCAGGTCTGGGAACTCACCCTGGCCGGCCCCCTGCTCAGCACCCCTTTCTCCCCACCAGCTGAGTTCATGCCCATCCTGGGCACCAACCTGAACCCCGAGTTCATCTCTGTCTGCAACAATGCCACCTGGGCCATCGGCGAGATCTGTATGCAGATGGGTGAGTGCCTGCAAGTGGGCCAGCCCTGCCTCTCCCTATTGGCCTGATCCTGGCCTGGGGGCGGGAGCCCAGCTTGACTGGCAGGTCCCCTCAAGCGGGCCCTGGCTCTCCTTGAAGAAGGTAGCCATTGGTCAGGGGCAAAAGGACACCTCTGAGTGGTGTCATCAGAGATGGGGCCTGTGCCTGAAAGACCGTCTGTGGTTGGCTTCTGCAAAGAGGCAGGACAGGAGGCCTGTTCTGACTGGACTGTCTGCCACCTCCCCGTGCCCAAGGCCATTGGCTGAAAGGCCCACTGGGACTGGTGGGGAGACTGGCGCTGCTCCACCCCCCTTGGTGGTGTGGTCTTATCCTGGTGCCCAGGGTGCCTGGGGAAGTGTTGGGTGTGGGGGGAGCCTGTGTGGCGGCACAGGCCCCGGGTGGGGGCAGGGGGAGGGGTATCGTTCCTTCACTGGCTGTGGTTAGCTAGTGTCTGGATGCAGCTGCGGTCAGCATGGCTGGCGTGGGTCATATGGGCTCTGACTGGCTGGTCCCCCAGGGGCAGAGATGCAGCCCTACGTGCAGATGGTCCTCAACAACCTGGTGGAGATCATTAACCGGCCTAACACACCCAAGACGCTGCTGGAAAACACAGGTGTGCGCTAGGCCTGGGCCACCGCCGCCCCCCTTGCCTGCCTCCTGGAGTTGGGGTTTACGTCTGGGAGGGTTAGTTAGAAGAGGCCTTGGGAAAGAACCAGGGAGGGTATCTGGAGGGACTGGGAAGGTGGTCCTGGGAGAGACCCAAGTACGGTGGGGAGGAGACTCTGGCTGGACTAGGCTTGCCCAGGCAGCCAGCAGGAGCTATTCCCTTGGGGCCTGTGGGGCAGAGCGGGGCTGGTGCCTCCTGCCAGAGGCCCCGCCACGTACCGGGGGCCGCTCGGGGTTGCAGGTCGCCTGACGAGTCCCTCTGCCATTCCAGCCATCACCATCGGCCGCCTGGGCTACGTGTGCCCGCAGGAGGTGGCGCCCATGCTGCAGCAGTTCATCCGGCCCTGGTGTGTGCCCACCCGTGTGAGGCCTGCCTGACGGTGGGCGGGCTGGTGGGGTGTCTGGGGCAGGCCCGATCCATCCCTCGCCTGTGCCAGCCCATGGATGCATGTCCCAGCCCCACTGCCCGCTGATCCCTGCTGCCCCTGTCCCCTCGATACGTGGCCCATCCAGCCCCCTGCCCACAACACAGATGCCCAGCCTGCCCCATCCCGCCTGCTGACTCCCCGCCGCTCACCTTCCACACAGGTGCACGTCGCTCAGGAACATCCGGGACAACGAGGAGAAGGACTCGGCCTTCCGCGGCATCTGCATGATGATAGGCGTCAACCCCGGGGGCGTCGTGCAGGTGGGTGCTGGGCGCAGAGGGTGGGCCCTGGGCTTGGCTGGGCGGCCCCTCACACGCCCTGTCCTGTCCGTTTCAGGACTTTATTTTCTTCTGCGACGCTGTAGCCTCCTGGGTGAGCCCGAAGGACGACCTCCGGGACATGTTTTATAAGGTGAGGCTCCCCTGGCCCTGCCAGGGTCCTGGGAGGCGGTGGGGCGCCCCTCACCCCCTGCCTCCCCGCAGATCCTCCATGGCTTCAAAGACCAAGTCGGGGAGGAGAACTGGCAGCAGTTCTCGGAGCAGTTCCCGCCGCTGCTCAAGGAGAGGCTGGCTGCCTTCTACGGGGTCTAGACGAGCATCGTGACAGCCAGGTAAGGAGGCGGCTTGCGGAGGGGGTGGGGGGGGTGGCACTGTCGTGGGGGCCACAGGGGCACGGGCCCTGACCGCCCCCTCTCCCGCAGGTCTCTGTCTGCGTCATCATCGCAGGGGTTGCTGGGGAGCGCGCTGCGTCCAGAAGTCGCCGTGCCCTGGTCGAGGGGGGTTAGGGAGGAGTGAGTGGGATCCAAATCCAGATGCCTTCCCCGTCCATCTACCTGTGGGGCCGGCGGCGGGCGGGCAGGTGGGTGGGGCCTCCACGCTTATCCTACAAACGGGGGGGGGGGGGGTGGGGTGGGACTTCTTGGCGGCAAGGGCCCCTTTGCTCAATCGGGGTCACCTCCGGTGGCCCACTTGGGCCGGCCACGTGGGAGGGAAGAATCAACACGGCCGACGGGATCCGGCTTAGGATGAGGTGAGGGGAAAGCAGGCAGGGAGGGGGGTCCTTGTAGAGACACGTACACTCACACGTACACACGTGGCCACGCGCATGTGCGGTGCTGCAGCCAGCCAGGCTGAGCCAGCCGCCCACCATTTCCCCGACTGCATGGAGACAGTAGAATTAGTGAACCCCTGAGTTAACCCGTAAGGCCTTCCGTGTAACCTGCATCTAGAGTTTAAGAAGCTTCTGCTGTTTTGCCGGAATTGGCGGTGATCGGGGAGGGCTGGGGGGGTTGGGGGCCTCCGCGGGGACCCTGGGCGGGGGGAAGAGGATGGCCACCTTGGGGCCACCCCGTCAGCACGCGCACGCTTCGGACCTGCTCCGCACACTTCCTGCCGGCTCTGAGGCAGCCTCGGCCAGTGTGTCCCCCTCCTTGTCTTGTCCCAGCCAGAAGAGTGGGGACCACCAGAGCGGCTGGGGCTGGCCAGAAGTTGTCCTTTCTCCTTGCCCTGGGCCCCAGAGACTTGAAGATGCTGGGCTGGGACTTTTTTCCCCCAAAGAGAGCTGGGGGCGGCCACAGCTGCTGCCGCCTACCCCCTGCATCTCTCCATAAACAAGCCCCTGTCAAGGGCAGTCCATTTCTCCGTGCTCGCAAGAGCCCTCTTCCCAAGTTCTAGGCCTGAGTTTTAAGACAAGGGCTGCGGCCGGGGCATTTAATCGATGGTGACAGAGGATGAAGGTTTACGTTTTGCCAGCAAGAAGGAAGCTCCGGGCCTGGAAGAGGGGAAAGGTGACGGACCCCCTGACCCCAGTCTGTGGCCCTCGGGCTTCCCGCTCATCCCAGCACCCAGTGGGCCCCGAAACCCACCAGATTGGGGCATGATTCTAGGGTACCTTCTGAGATTGGCTGGGGATGTGGTCACCGTGGGAGGGTTCCCCTGGAGAGGGAGGGAGCGTGGTTATTTGCAAGTTGGCCTGGAAACTGAAACCGGGCCCTGCAGCCCCCTTAATGTTGTTTTCCTTTTTCTCTTCTCCCACTTTCTACTTCTTTGGGGGCGCCTGTTGGGGTTTTGGGGGGCTTTGACTGGATTCCTGCATCCTGGGGCCTGCTCCATCCATCCGTCCGGGGCCCTGGACCCC
Organism: Equus asinus; assembly: GCF_041296235.1. NCBI lineage: Eukaryota > Metazoa > Chordata > Mammalia > Perissodactyla > Equidae > Equus > Equus asinus. The sequence goes on along the minus strand of NC_091809.1, from coordinate 26,260,207 downwards.
ACCCCCATCACATCCCTGTGTCTTCTTTCTGACAGGGTCAGGCCCTGCCTCTATTCCGAGGGGCACTTGGTGCACATTCCATAAACTCAGCTGGTCGTGTCCCCTCTCCCCCATATGAAACTCCAGCAGGTCTCTGGAAGCCATTTGTAAAAAAAAAAAAAAAAGAAAAAAAAAGAAAAAGGAAAAAAAGTTTTTTTTTTAAAAAAAAAGCATTTAATTTTCTGGTAATTCCAGTTCCTTGGAGCACCCTCTCTCTGCTGGGTCTTGGGGTGTGTGAATGGATTGGCTGATGGGATTGGTAACCCCTTCTCCACCCAGGATGGGGGCTCCAATCACCTTCAGGGAAGGGGAGCCTGGTTCTAGTTTTCTTTCTTTCCTTTTTTTTTTTAAGAAAACTATTTAATTTTTTAATTTATTTTTGGTTGATTTTTGCACAACGAAGTTTCAGCTTCTCAACCTTCTCCCCTGCCCAGGGCTGCGGACCCTGACTGGCCTCGATCTGCAGTCCCCCTCATGCCAATGTCCCTCCTTCCCCCTCCTCTTCCTCCTGCGGGCTCCAGGGTCTGTCCATTTGTTACCGTGCTGTGCTGGGGATTGGCGCCGAGGTGGCGTGAGATTCCACTTGTGTAGAACTTTGTTGAGTAAAGATCAGTTTCTTGTGAAACCCTTGGTCTCCATCTGGTCTCCCTTGTCCTTGGCTTTGGCAGCAGAGAAGAGATATGGAGGGGAGCCTGGGAAGCTTTTGAAATGGGGATGCACAGAACTCAGGAAATAATGAGACTGGGAAGGTATGCAGTAAGCACTAACCAGGTACACTTCTTGGGATCCCAAGCGTCTGTTTTCTTCCCTGTAAAGTGGGAAAGTGAGTGTGAAAGATGAAGATTAAATGTGATAACACACGTGCAGTGCGTTTTCTGGGACATGATTAGAGTTCAGTAAAGGAATCATTAGCGTTGTGGCCCAGGTCCCTGTCTGCCACAGACTAAACTGAGTGGTAAGGCCTTACGGCCTCTCATCTTTGGCTGACTTTACAACTCCGGATCGCTGGGCAGTTTAGACTTTTCCTAGAAGGCTCAGCCCAGCACCAGGCCTGTGGGAAATATGTAAATATGTTTACGGAAGCAAATGAGAAGTTGCTCAGCCCTGGGGACACAAGCCTCAGGATTAAATCTTGTTGCAACATCTGCATTCCAAGGATTACCTGTGTCAAGCTGGGAACACTAAAAATGCAGACACGCGTCCAGCATTCCTTCAACCAAGATGTGCATTTCAGTGAGAGGGAACAGAAGCGAAACAGTGATGTGCCCCACAGAGAAAAATAACAGCGGGGACGGGGGAGAGAACGCTGGGGACAGAGGTCGCTATCACGGTAGGCTACTGCGGGGAGGTGACGTTTGAGCAGAGAGGCGCGTGGATGTCAGAAGAGTCGGGCGGAATAGCAAATGCTGCTTAGAGGTAATCATGTGAACACTGTGGCTCAAAAGAGACTTTCGGTAACTAGGATGCTGTTCCTTACCAGTGTGGCTTTAGGTAATTCAGAGTAACTTTAGCCGAGGCCTACGCAGTGTAACTGCATGTTTCTGGCTCCAGAAGGAGACACTTGAGTTCGAGAATCGCTAGTATGTCCCAGATGCGAACCCGGAAAAGGGACTTTGCACTTCTAAGCTCGGTGTCACCTGTGAAGGGTGCCTTCGGCAGGGCCCCGTTTTTCAAACCAGAGTTCGCTGGCCGTCTGCACCAGCACCACCAGAGATGCTTGTTTGAAAAACGCAGGAACCAGGAATCTGCGTTTTCCAGCCCAAGGCCCACGCAGCTGCACAACGAGACCCCACGAGCAAGCAAGCTTCCACTCACGCGCCAGTTTCCCCGCCGGCCGCTCGGTTCCGGCCGGCGCCGTAACGTCATCAGGAGGCGCCGGAAGTGCCCCCGCGCTGCCTAGGAGACAGGACGCGCGGCCCGCAGCTGACGGGGCCGGGCCGGCCGCGCCCACTCGGTCGCCATGGAGCTGCCCCCGGGGCCGCGCGACGATCCCCGCGCCTGGGACGATGACTCGGACCCGGAGCCGGAGCCCGATCCCGACGCGCAGGCCGAGGCTTATGTGGCCCGCGTACTCAGCCCGCCGAAACTCGGGCTGGCGCCCCCGCGCGCCCCTCCGCTGCCCGCGCCCGCCACGTCCCCTGGCGCCCTGGAGCCGCGGGCTGCGTCCAAGGGCCCGACCGTGGGCGCCCCGGGCCTGCTGAGCCTGCCCCCGGAGCTGCTGCTCGAGATCTGCGCCTACCTGGACGCGCGCCTCGTGCTCCACGTCCTGCCGCGCGTGTGCCACGCGCTGCGCGACCTCGTGCGTGACCAGGTCACCTGGAGGCTACGCGCGCAGCGCCGCGTACGCGCGGCCTACCCAGTGGTGGAAGGTGCGCACGCCCGGGGAGGTCAGGCTTGGGGCGAGGGAGAGGGCACTTGGGGTGTTGTGAGCACAGCTCCTGGAGCAGGCTTCCTGGCTCGGGTGGAAGCTAAGGTGGTTACTGGTGATGTCAAAGCCCCTGACCTCTGGGTGGACCATGAGGCAGACACGGGGGTCCTGAGGCTGTGGAAATCTACCTGGGGAGCTAGGGTCCCTGAAGTGAGGAGCTAAGGAGCCCCATGGGTCCCATGGTACCATGGCCCTGACTCCTGGCTGGGGGTTGACACAGGGCCGTGAGGTTTCAGGTTATCAAAATCTGCTTGGGCTCGGGGTAAGCCCAAGAATCTTCAGGTTCTGAGTCTAGATGTTGAGGCAGCAGCTACTGATGCCAAAGCCCCTCAGCCCTAGAGTCTTGACCTAGGTGGGGATGAGGCAAGGACTCGAGCCAGAGCCTGCAACCCTTGAACCCAAGCTAGGATTTCGAGGTTGGGATCCCCTTATACCAGCAGTCACAGAACCTCAAGCCCAGTCTATCCTGGGATTCAGTGCAGGGGCTGGTGGTCATTTCCCCTGCCCCTGGGGCATTGGTCCCTGGGGGACGAGACAGCTTAGTGACCTTGAATTGATCAGACTCTCCCAAACAGCTTGATAAACGGATACTTGGGCCCCATCCAGTCCACTGAGTCTCTGCACCAGGGCTTGGCATTTGCGTCTTGACAAGGCTCCCCATTTACAGATAGTAGTTTGAGAAATGCTTCCCTGGGCCTGGTTCAGACGGTTATGGCAGGAAGTCCTGGCTGTTGTGCCCAGCCTGAGGGTTGAGGGGCTGAAGTCGGACCTCAGTGAGGGGTGAGGCAAAACCTGAATGTCCTGAGGCTGCTATCCTCCAGGCCTGGGTTAGGGGGTGAGGCCTGGAAGGTGGTTCTCGGCTCGAGTTCCCTAATTTGTGGAAAGTGAGGTGAGGAGTTCTAGACCTGCCTGGAAGGTGAGTGGACTGGTGGTCCCAACGCCAGAGCCTGGGCCTCCTTGGGGTGGGGTGAGGGATCCAGGTGGGGTTCTCTCTCAGTCTGATGCTGGTTGGGCTTCCTGGAAGCCAGGGGTGGGCTTGGACAGCTAGTGTGGGCAGCAGGGTTCCTGCCCACTGGGGACCCTGCTCCTGGTGCCCACAGAGGAGGACTTTGACTGGCCGGCAGCCTGCATTGAGCTGGAGCAGCACCTGTCACGCTGGGCGGAGGACGGACGCTGGGCCGAGTACTTCTGCCTGGCCGATGGGCACTTTGCTTCCATCGACTCGGTGCTGCTGCTTCAGGTGAGGCAGGAGTCGGTGGGGGTCAGGTAGGGGTGGGCTAGGGTGACCCTGACCACATCACCTCACTCCCCTCTCAGGGTGGGACGCTCTGTCTGTCAGGCTCCCGAGATCGCAATGTCAACCTGTGGGACCTGCGGCAGCTGGGGGTGGAGCCCAGCCGGGTTCTGGTCAAGGCCCTGGGCACCCAGAGGAACAGCACCCACAAGGTGAGGGGGAGGAGGCGTGAGGCTTCCTCAACTGAACTCTGGCTCTGCTATTGTTAGTGTGACTCTGGGTGAGCTGTATGACTTCTCTGGGCCTCAGTGTCTACTTCTGTCCATGGGTCAGAAGTCAGTTAGGATGAGGATGAAGAAGATGAATATGCCTTATGAGCTTTGCTCAGGCTCGGGTACACAGTCGGTGCTCAATAGTTGTTAGCTATACCTTGAGAGGCCCAGGGCAGGGCAGTTATGAGGCTGCCCCTGGGGATCAGACAGCTCTGAGTGTGATGTCATCTCGTGAGAAGTGGCTGTGGAGGGGCACCTCCACCAGTCATCGAGGTGGTCTAGGCTGGGGGCCAAGAGCTGGGTCTTGGCACCGGGCCACTGGGTTCAAATCCCCACTCTGCTACTTCTTGGCTGTGTGACCTTGGGCAAGAGGCTCAATCTCTCTGTGCCCCAGTTTCCTCCTTTGTAGAACGGGGCACGTTACAGTATCCTCCTCAGAGGGTCTGGTGAGGAGTAAGACAGCCACCAGCCAGTGCTCTGTGCACGGTAGCTCCGGAGATAGGGACTGTGTCTGTGCCCATTTTCCCAGTGAAGAGACTGAAGGACCGTTCTCGGTGGGCCCGGCCACAGGGTGGAGGCCCCTTCCGCACCACCGTGCCCTGTGGCCTCGCAGCGCCGCTGCTGCTGAGTCTCCCTCCACAGCCTGACCTTGGGATGCTCCTGGGCGGGCTCCGCAGTCAGACAGACCCGCAGACCTCAGCTCCAGTCTCCGCTCGCACCCACCGCTCTGGGTTCTTGGGCCAGTTGTCTCCCTGCTCTGATCCGCAGTTTTGTCTGTGAGGTGGGGACAATCACACGGGTCCGCTCCTGCAGGGCTGGGTGTGGTCGCTGGCAGCGCTGGACCACCGCGTGTGCTCCGGTTCCTGGGACAGCACGGTGAAGCTCTGGGACATGGCAGCCGATGGGCAGCAGTTCGGCGAGATAAAGTGTGAGGGGTCCTGGGGAGGGGGCCTGGGGGTCAGGGCCCTGCCTGGCCCCACCCGCAGCCCCATGTCCATGTGTCTCCAGGGGCAAGGCAGCTGTGCTGTGCCTGTCCTACCGGCCTGACATCCTGGTGACTGGCACCTATGACAAGAAGGTGACAGTCTACGACCCCAGAGGTGGGCCGGGGGCCCTAACTGGGGAGAGCAGGGCTGCCTGGGGTGTCCAGGGTCTTGCTGGGGAAGGACACACTTGGGCATCACAGCCTGGCTGGCATGACATCACATAGGCAGATGCTCACCACTCTGAGTGGCCTGTGCTGTGCCGGGGGACACAAAGGCACCTGGTGGGGGAGGGGGTTCCAGAGGAAGCCCTGTCTCCACCCGGGGTGGGGCAAAGGACTGGAGGGCTCCCCAAGAGGGGCTTCTGAGCCTGAGTCCTGTGGGAGGCAGGACATCTCCCAAGAATCCTGGCTCCCCAACTTCCTAGCTGTGTGACCCCAGTCAAGCTTGAACCTCAGTTTCTCCATGTGTAAAATCCGGATAATAACCACCCCAGCCCCAGACGGTTAATGGGAGGAGCTGTTAATAAGAACATTGTGGATTAAAGAAGTCCCTTTACATAAAATGCCTAGAATGAGCACTGCCCGGCACAGGAGCCTGTTCCGTTATTTGTTTATTCGTTCTTATTTTAACTGAAGGGCCAGCGTGCCTTTTCCAGGCACAGCCGGAGCGGGGGTCGGGGCAGGCTGGGGTCGGCCTGCAGGAGGGGGCGGCTCATGCTGGGACTTGCTGTCCGCTCTGTACTGAGAGCAGACGGGCCTGGAGGAGGGAGATGGGGGCAGGGGCCTGGGGGCCCTGGATCCAGCTGAGGCGGGAGAAGAGGGACAGGGTCACCTGCGGGAGGGGCGTGGGAGCAGACCGAGGGTTTTGGTGGGGAGGACGGAGGCCCAGGATCCTCAGGTGGCCCGGGGGCCTCCGAGGGGCTCTGATGTCCCTCTCCTCCCCGGCCTGTCACCCACGAAGTCGGCCCGGCCCTGCTGAAGAGCCGGCGGCTGCATTCGAGCGCAGTGCTGGCCGTGCTGGCCGACGACCGGCATATCATCTCTGGCAGCGAGGACCACACGCTTGTGGTGTTCGACCGCCGGGCAAACAGTGTCCTGCAGCGGCTGCAGGTGGGCCCTCCCCGGGGGCCTGGAGGGACCAGGGCTGGGCGCAGCCTGACCTGGCCTGAGCTGCTCTGTCCCTCCCACAGCTGGACTCCTACCTGCTCTGCATGTCCTACCAGGAGCCCCAGCTCTGGGCAGGCGACAACCAGGGCCTGCTGCATGTCTTTGCCAACCGCAACGGCTGCTTCCAGCTCGTCCGGGTCTGCCAAGGCCCTTGCCCCTGCCCAGCCCTCCCGGGCCTCCTCCACATGGCTTGACCCTCGGGGGGCGGTGGGGGACTGGCCCTGGGAGAGCCACGCCTGAGTGTAACCTGTCTTCCCTCCTGCAGTCCTTTGACGTGGGCCACAGGTCCCAGATCACAGGGATCAAGCACTCGCTGGGGTCCTTGTACACCACGTCCACCGACAAGACCATCCGGGTGAGGCCCAGACACTCCCCCTCCCTCTGCCATTGCCACCAGCCAGGGCCACAGCTCTTAACCTTTGCCTGTTGCCCCTCACCAGGTGCACGTGCCCACAGACCCACCCAGGACCATCTGCATCCGAAACCACCACAATGTGCTGAATGGGGTAAGACCTGGCCCCTTGCACCCTGCCCAGCTGCCGCGAGCACTGCTGACACCTCTTGTCCCTGCCCGCCCAGATCTGTGCCGAGGGCAACCTGGTGGTGGCCGCCTCCGGGGGCCTGTCGCTGGAGGTCTGGAGGCTGCAGGCCTGAGCAGGCTGACGTGGATGTGGATGTGCTGGCCGGCAGGCTGGGCCGCGGCCTCTCTTCTTGGGGACCTTCCCCTACGCTGGTGCTGTCTCTGCCCTGCCCTGCAGGCCGAGGGCACGAGGAGCCCCGGGCCATGGTTGGCAGGGTCCCTGGGCTGGGCCTTGGGCCGGGGGAGGTGAGGTTGGTGTTTCGGCCCCCCCAGGGGCCTGCTCCCCACCCTCGGGCCCCGTTATCGTTGTGATTTGGATGCTCGCTCTCCCTTGAGAGTGAAGGAGAAATAAACCTGACGTCCTGGTGCTCCAGCCTGGAGGCTGAGCCTGGCTCCCCCAGGGCTCTTTCTGTGTCTCCCGGGGCTGGGACCGGGTGTGCGTGTCTGCAAGAAGGTGCATGAAGCCTCAGCGATGGCCGCTGCCGAGTGTGCCCGGGTGCACACACACCTGCCCCAAGGCCTTTCCAGGATCGTGTGTGTTTGTGTGGCCCTGGGAGGGCGGGCCTGGCGTGTGTGATGTTCCGGTCACCCTGTCTGTCTACGTCCACATGCGCTCTTGAGGAAGAGGGAGACTCTGGAGGGTGTGGGCGCCTGTCTGTGTGGTGGCCCCTCTGTGTGTGTGTGTGTGTATGTGTGTGTCATGTGCTGGTGTGGAGATGGGGACTCTAACCCTGGATGTGCGTGTGAGGTGGGAGAGGGGTCTGCTCAGGCCACCCTGCAGGTGCGGTGCCAGGGAGGGGCCAGGAAGGCGCATGCTCTTCCATCCAGGGTGCTCGTGTGTGCACGTGCACGCCACAGTGGCTGGGACCCTGGAGTGGGCAGGGGAGGGAGGGCCAGCGTGACCCCTGCCAGCCCGAAGCCCCCTTTTGCCCCCATCTCAGTCCGCCAAGCCACGCACTGAGGGTCATTCACTTCATGTTTATTGACGCCCCCTGGGTTGTTGGGCCACTGGGTCATAGGATGGCGCAGGGCTTCTTCTCCTTGAAGGGGTTGGTGGCAGCCGGGATGCCCACGAGGAAGGGGTCACTCTTGGCTTGCTCCATGCAGAACTGCAGCAGGTCGGTGGCTGCCTTGGAGACCTGCAGGTCAGCCTGGTCAGCCAGACCCGAGCTGTCGCCTGCCCCCCTGCCCGACATGCCCCCCGTCCCCCGGCCCTCACCTTGACGCGGTCGATGCCGGCCTCCATCCGCAGCTGTTCCACAGCCTGGCGGGCCTGCCCAATGTCGCTGCCAATGGCCACCTTGCTGGACATCTAGGGGAGGGTGAGCAGGGCTGTAGGCGGCAGGCTCACCTCCAGACCCGGAGCCCTAGGGCCGCCTGAGAGTCCCCGCACCTCCTCCTGTGTCCCCTGGGGACGGGGGGATGAGGGTGGCTGCTCCCCAACCCCAGTCAGGACCACGTACCTCAGCTGAGGACTCTGGCTGACTGCTGGGTGCTCAGTCCTCCTCCAGCGCCCTGCTCTAGCTCCCTCCCCTACCGGCCTGGCCTCTCCAACCGCACCCCCCCCACCCCCCTGCAGAGACTTTGAAGCCGGGACGCTCGTGGAGTGAAATGTCACCAGTGGCAGCAGCAGCAGCTGCCTCAGCCAAGGGGGTCTCCACCCCAGGAGGCCTGGCGGCTGTCCTGGTGTCACGTGCCACCCTGGCCAGGGCAGTGTGGCGCCTGGCCTCTCACTGACCTGCTTGGTCCCCTGCTAACCAGCCCCACCATTCCTCCTTTGCCAGCCTCTGTCCACCCCCCAGCATGCAGAGTGTATCCCGCCTTGGGCACAGCCCTGCCTCTCCCCTCGCCACCCTGGGATCTCATCCGCAGATGGCCCATCCACTCGCTTATGCTCATGGCCTCTGCCCCTCCCAGCCCCGTCCCTGACCTCAGACCCAGTCGAGAACCCTCCTCCCTCCTTGGTCCATCACACTCCTGTCTCGGGCCACTAAAGCTGGACTCCGGATGATGTTCTGCCCCAAATACGCCACCATCCACCCAACTGCCCTGGAGTGACTCTCTGCTCCCTCCTTCCTCTCTCCGCTATCCCCACATCTAATCTTTTCTCAAGAGCCATCAAGGGAAACCAGACTTTTGGTGGTGAACACGATGCAGTCTATACAGAAGCTGAAATGTAATAACATATACCTGAAATTTCCATAATGTTCTAAACCACTGTGACCTCAGTAAAAAAAAAAAAAAAAAAAAAAAAAGAGCCGTCAGATCAACCTTCAAATCAGGCTCTCAAGCTGACCACTTCTCCCCACCTGCTAGGGCCCCCCGGGCCGCGCCCATCTCCGCTCGCTGGACCAGTGCAGTCGCCTCCGCCCTGGCCTCCCCTGCCCTGCCCGCCCCTCCCCGTTCTCCTCCACGCAGCCAGCGGGGTCTGTTAGAAAATAAATCACATTACGACATGGATGCACCTTGCGGACACTGTGTGCAGTGAAATAAGCCAGACACAAAAGGACAGATAATGTTCCAGTCCACTTATATGAGGGCCCTCGAGGAGTCAAGTTCACAGTGACAGTAGAATGGCGGGCGCCGGGGTAGGGGAATGAGACATTAACGTTGTTGGCGACACAGTTTCTGTCTGGGGTGATGAAGAAGTTCTGTGGATGGATGACGGTGACAGGTGCACAACATTGTGAACTTTTTTTTTTTTTGAGGAAGATTAGCCCTGAGCTAACTGCTGCCAATCCTCCTCTTCTTGCTGAGGAAGCCTGGCCCTGAGCTAACATCCGTGCCCATCTTCCTCTACTTTAGAGGTGGGACGCCCACCACAGCAAGGCGTGCCAAGCGATGCCATGTCCACACCCGGGATCTGAACCGGCGAACCCCGGGCCGTCGAAGCGGAATCTGCGAACATAACTGCTGCGCCACTGGGCTGGGCTCATTGTGAATGTTCTTCATACCACTGAACTGCACACTTCAAAATGGTTCTGGTGGTGAATTTTATGTTATGTCCATTTTGCCACAATAAAAAAAATAGGAAGAAAAATAAAGGAGAGTCTCTCAGTCCCTTTTTAAAACTCTCCAGTGGTCTCCCAGCCACTTAGAATAAAGCCGACCTGGCCCGGTGGCACAGCGGTTAAGTTCGCACGTTCCACTTCCTGGTGGCCCAGGGTTTGCAGGTTGAGATCCCGGGTGCGGGCATGGCACCGCTGAGCAAGCCATGCTGTGGCAGGTGTCCCACATATAAAGTAGAGGAAGATGGGCACAGATGTTAGCTCAGGGCCAGCCTTCCTCAGCAAAAAGAGGAGGATTGGCAGTAGTTAGCTCAGGGCTGATCTTCCTCAAAATAAAAAAAAAAGAATAAAGCCCACCCTCCTTTCTACAGCTGTGGGGTCCTGTGTGGTCTGGCACCTTCTGCCTGCTCTCATTTCATTTCTTTTTCTTTTCTTTTCTTTTCTTTTTTTTTTGAGGAAGATTAGCCCTGAGCTAACATCTGCTGCCAATCCTCCTCTTTTTGCTGAGGAAGACTGGTCCTGAGCTAACATCCATGCCCATCTTCCTCTACTTTATACATGTGATGCCTGCCACAGCATGGCTTACCAAGCAGTGCATAGGTCCACACCCAGGATCTGAACCAGTGAACCCCAGGCTGCCGAAGCGGAACGTGCAAACTGAACCGCTGTGGCACTGGGCTGGCCCCTCTCAATTCATTTCTAATCAACCTGTCCCTCCTTCGTGCCTCCTGGATCACCCTGAGGCCCTAGTGTGCATTCATTCATTCATTCAGCATGTTTGCCAAGATTCCACACATGCAGGGCACTGCGGAGTAAAAGGAACAGCAGTGAAGCTGGACGTGGTCCTGCCCTCACGGGGCAGCCGTCCGTCAGGGCGGACAGACAACAGCAACACAGCTCCAGAAGTGCCGTGAGACAAGAAAAGCAAGGTAAGGGCGAGCGTGAGTGCTCAGGGCAGGCCTCCTGGAGGCGGTGACATTTGGACTGAGGCGCAGAGGAGGAGGAGAAGGAGCTGGGGAGCGGGGAGCGGGTGTTCCAGGCACAGAGAGCAGCAGGTGCCTGGTCCCTTGGTCAGGAAGCAGCCTGGTGGGTTCTAGGACAGTGAGGGGGCCTGTGAGCGAGGGCAAATGGCAGGAGATGAGGACAGGAAGGTCAGTGCCCTCGCAAGCCACAGTGAAGAGCCCGGATTCTACTCCCGGGGGCAGCCTCCCTTAGAGGGTTTTGACTAGGAGCCATGCATCTGATTTCTGTTCCACGAGCTCTCTGGCCAGCGCGGAGGCCATGAGGATGAAGACAAGCACCTGGACACAAATACAGACTCAGTATGTTGTACGCTGGAAACTAATGTTATGTCAATTCTATCTCAATTTTAAAAAGAGATTTAAAAAACATTTAGATTTGGGACCTATTTTGTAGGTAGAACTTGGCGGATGTGCTGAGGGAGGGGTGTGGGGTGTAGAAGGGGAGACATCAAGCTCAAGCCCCACTTTTTAGCCCAGTAGATGAGTGGAGGGAAGGGCGATCTGCTGAGACGTGAAGGCTCCGGGGAGAGCAGGGTTAGGTGGAGAGGGAACTGAGGTGGTGAGTTTCAAATCCAAGGGCTGACTGTCAAGGAGGATGTTCTGCTCCTCTAACTAAGTCGGCTCATTTCCAGCCTCAGGGCCTTTGCACTGGCTGCTGGCCCTATCTCTCCCAGTGGGAGATGGCGGGGGAATGGCCTCCCCCAGATCTTCACATATGGGGCCTTTCTTGGACATCCAGCCTTGGCTCAAATGTCACCTCCTTGGTGTCCTTCCCCAACCACCTGTCCCTCCATTCACCCCCACCCTAAAGGCTCTTGCATCATCCTGTTTAAATCCTGACTATCACTTACCACGGTTGTTAACTTTCTACTTCCCCAAATGGGGGCTCCAGCAGGGCAGGGTCCGCAGCTTGTTCACCACTAAACCTGCAGCACCCAGCACAGAGCCCAACGTACAGAACGGATGCCATAAATGTAGACTGAGTGATTAAAGGGGTCCCCTGTGGAGCAGACCCCGGGCACCATGGGGAGGATCCATGGGATACAGACCTCACCCTCCAGGATCTCAGTCTTGCTGGAGGGAAAGAGATGTCAGCCCTGGATCCCAGAGGAGGTCCCTTACCCAGAGGAAGGTCAGGGAAGGCTTCCCAGAGGAGGTGACAGCTGCCGGAAGAAGGAAGACCAGAGGGCTCTGCAGCATGTGGAGGCTCTGGAGACGCGAGGCACGAACAGGGGTCACGATCTCATTTGACAAGAGGCGCTCAGAGGCAGCAGCTGTCTGACACTGCCTGACGACTCCAATCCTGTCCAAGGGCGATGTCTAAGAAGCCATCCTCTCTCCCGGAGGTGACAAAAACCAACGGGCAAGCGCCGCGCAACACGGTGGGTCGCCAGCAGGCGGCAGTAAGAGTAGGAATCGTCATGCATCTGAGGCTGAGGACACGCGAAACAGGGAACAACGGCTCCTCGCGGCCTCCGTAGTACGGACCGCGCGCGCAAAGATGGCCGCGCCCCGGGCCGCGGGTGTCAAGAGGGTCATGTGACTGGGCAACTTCCGATCTTTCCCCTCCGGTTTTCCCGAGCACGACTTCCTGCGCTCTCGTAGAGAAGGGCGTGCCGGGGCTTAGTGCCTTTCAAGGCCGCCGGAGGCCTGGCCTGGGGCGGCTCTGATCTGCGAGTGCGACCGCAGTAGCATGGAGGGTCCCCCGGAGGGGAAGGCGCCCGCGGCGGCGCTGGCCGCTGTGCTGAAGCACAGCTCGGCGTTGCCGTCCGAGAGCGCCCAGGTCCGGGGCTACGACTTCAACCGCGGCGTGGACTACCGCGCGCTGCTGCAGGCCTTCGGCACCACTGGCTTCCAGGCCACCAACTTCGGGCGCGCAGTGCAGCAAGTCAACGCCATGGTGAGACCCGGGGCGGGACTGCCTGGCTTGGGGGCGTGGCCTCCAGTAGCACCAATGCAGTGCTTGGAGGGGGCGGAGCTTCCCGGAAGGAGGCGTGCCCGTCGTTGGGCGGTCCAATAGCTGGAGAGGGGCGGGGTCTATCCTGGGCGGGAGTTTCTGTGCTGGGAAGGGCAGTCCCCCCAAGTAGCGATATCCTAGTATGCGGGGGTGGGCTGGGGCTTGATTCTAGCATCGGGCAGATTTCAGGCAAAGTGTGAAAGGGTTCTGGAGTGGAGGGAGCCTGGGGCAGGACTGTGCAGTTGAGGGAGGAGTTGAGGGAGGAGCCTGACTTGGGTTTGCTCTTCCCAGTGGGAAAGGGGGCGGGGTCTGCAAAGGTGATGCTCTCCGAGTCCTGAAACCGGGCAAAGCCTGAGCTTGTGCCCTGAGATTCGGGCTGTGATCGAGGCGGAACCTCCACAGGGGGTGTTCGTTCCCTGGTTCCGGGCAGAAGTGGTCCCGTATCCCAGAGTGGGCAGCGCTTGGGAGCAGAATCTGATTCTGAAACTCGCCTGGGGATTTTGGCGTTCACTCGACCTGCTCTTACACCTAGATAGAGAAGAAGCTGGAGCCGCTGTCACAGGATGAGGACCAGCATGCAGACCTGACCCAGAGCCGCCGCCCACTCACCGGCTGCACCATTTTCCTGGGCTACACGTCTAACCTCATCAGTTCTGGCATCCGTGAGACCATCCGTTACCTCGTGCAGCACAACATGGTAGGGACCGGTGGGGCTCTGGCCTTGGCCTCTTCTGGGTCTTAATGGGCAATAAGATTGGTCATTTAAGTGAAATAGAGAGATATGGGTCAGTTTTAAGCAGAGGGACAGGATGGAGTTTTGCTTTGCAGCAGACCGCCCCCCAAAGGTCACTGGAGGGTTGGGAGTTAGGAGTCCTGCCCCAGATGAGGGCAGGGCTCCCCCTCCTGGGCCAACCTCGCTGCCTTGTGGCCGCAGGTGGACGTCTTAGTGACCACGGCCGGGGGCATCGAGGAGGATCTCATCAAGTGTCTGGCGCCCACGTACCTGGGCGAGTTCAGCCTCAGGGGGAAGGAGCTACGTGAGAACGGGATCAACAGGTAGGGGGCCCTGAGTGGTGCTGGGCAGGGGAGCTGGGCAGAGGGTCCCGGGACCTGATGCCCACATGCTTCTGTCCCCAGGATCGGAAACCTGCTGGTGCCCAATGACAATTACTGCAAGTTTGAGGACTGGCTGATGCCCATTCTGGACCAGATGGTGTTGGAGCAGAACACAGAGGTGGGGCGGGAGCAACCTGGGGGGCCGGTGTGGTGGGAGTCAGGGGAGGCACAGCTGGCTGAAGCTGATGTCCCCTTCTAGGGCGTGAAGTGGACGCCTTCCAAGATGATTGCCCGGCTCGGCAAGGAGATCAACAACCCAGAATCAGTGTATTACTGGGCCCAAAAGGTGAGGGGCTGGGTGGGGGTAAAGATGCCAGGCCTTGGCACGTGTTGTTTCGTCTTCACAGCCACATGGGGAGTCAGTACTAGTCTCATCATCCTCACTCTTAGATGAGGAACCTCAGACACAGAGAGGTTAGGCACTTTGTCTGAGGTCACACAGCTCTTGAGTGTGGTCCTGGTATCCTGGCTCTACTCCTAGACCACCTGGGAGCAGCTGGGGTGGGGACCAGGCTGCCGCCACAAGGCTCTGAACTCCAGTCCCTGTCTTGTCCTCCCTCCGCCAGAACCACATCCCCGTGTTGAGCCCAGCGCTCACAGATGGCTCCCTGGGCGACATGATCTTCTTCCATTCCTACAAGAACCCAGGCTTGGTCCTGGACATCGTTGAGGGTGAGGCGCTGGGGCCACAGAGGAGCAGGGGAGGAGGGCTGGCTGGGCCCAGAGACTGACCACAGCCTTCTTCCCCCAGACCTGCGGCTCATCAACACACAGGCCATCTTTGCCAAGCGCTCTGGCATGATCATCCTGGGTGGGGGCGTGGTCAAGCACCACATCGCCAACGCCAACCTCATGGTGAGCGGGGACACAGCGTGCGCCTGGTCCCCAGTGGGTGCAGCGCTTGGGCCGGCCTGCAGACGTGCCTGTGTGTTAGGTCCATGCCAGGTCTCCACGGGGAGACAGCCATGGACCAGACCGGCCAGGATCCCTGCCCTCCTGGGACTGAGGTTCCACTCGGGGAGACAGACAGTAAACAAGTGACATGCATGTGAGGTGGCGGGAACTGCTATGGAAAAAAGGAGGGACGATGAGCTGGCAGGAGAAAGGGGTGCTTTTGAAAAAAGGGAGGCCTTTCTGGGAAATGTGACCTGGGAGTGGAGGTTTTTGACAGGTGCCTCTCACAAGCCCTGTGATTATCTCGGGGACAAGTTCCCAGCAGAGGGAACAGCCAGTGCAAAAGCTTTGAGGTGCCCAAAGTCAGTCAAGGAACAGCCAAGGGACCAGTGGAGAGTGGGAGGAGGTCAGGCGGGAGGTGACAGGCAGGAGGTGACAGGCAGAATGTGGGGCCTTGAGGGCTACTCAGTTGCTCACAGGCCCTCCCTGGTGGCTGTGGGGGAAATAAATGGTGAGCCCATGGTGGGGAGAGGAGGCTAAGTTAGGAGGTCTGAAGATAGAGTTGGTGGCAGCTCCTGCTGAGCAGATGGGGGACGCTTGTTGCTATGCAGGAGGTGGGTCTGGGGCAGCACTGGCCACTGTCTGCCCAGCAACTGCCCAGTGTTGACATGGGGCCTCTCCCTTGGAGCGAGGGGCCGCCAAGGGCTTCCTGCATCCAGGACACAGCCCGCAGCATCCGGCTACATGGCCTGTTTGTGTCTGTCTGGGGCCCCGGCCCTCCCCACAGCGGAATGGGGCCGACTACGCTGTCTACATCAACACGGCCCAGGAGTTTGATGGCTCTGACTCAGGTGCCCGGCCGGACGAAGCGGTCTCCTGGGGCAAGATCCGGGTGGACGCACAGCCCGTCAAGGTGAGAGCCACGGGGGCTGGGGCACAGGGCCTCCCGGCCTGTAGTCCGGGGTCCCACGGCTCACCCCTGTCCCCTCTGCAGGTCTATGCCGATGCCTCCCTGGTTTTTCCCCTGCTCGTGGCTGAGACCTTTGCCCAGAAGGCAGATGCCTTCATGCCTGAGAAGAACGAGGACTGAATGGTTGCTGTGCCAGGGAGGCCCCCCCAGTCTATTTATTAGTTTGCAGCCCCAGCCCCTCCCCCATTCCTTGGTCCGAAGTGTCTAGAATAAATGGGCTCAGCGGTTCTCCTGAGTCTGTGTCTATCTCCGCGGTCAGGGCGGGTCCCTGGCTTCAGCCTGGGCCATCCTCTGCCTCATAGGCCTCTTCCCGCCAGCACTGGACGCTGCCCCCCATGGCGGTCAGCAGGCAGGGCTCCGTGGGGTGGTAGGCCAGTGACTGGACCACGCCTGGGCCCACAGGCAGGGCCAGCGCCAGGGCACCCTGTGGGGCAACAGAGTGGGGAGCAGTTATCAATGCGTCCCCTCTCTCTGACCTTCAGCCACCTCCCAGACACTGCGAACCTCATCTGCCTCCCTGCACCCCTCAGTCGCTCCATCCGTCCAGGGGCTCAGGCCAGCATCTCAGGAGTCCCTCTCTCTCACCTCACATCCCTTTATCAGCAGGTCCTCTCCGTTCTGCCTTTCGACTGGGTCCAGAGACCCCGGTTCTCTGCCCCTCAGGCTGCCCCCCTGCTCCAATCCGTCATGTCTTGCTCCCAGCTTCCCTCTCCCTTGGCGCATGGTACCTCCACCGGCCCACTCAACGCTCTCACTTCCCTCATCACCTTGCAGTCACAACTCAACACGTACGGTTCCTCAAGCAGCCGCGGTTCCTCTTTCCACCTCGAAACGTCCCTTCACGTGCCCTTCCTTCCAGGGTGACTTCCCATCTCCTGGACCCTCCAGAAGGAGGAGAACATGCACCCCTTCTTTGTTCCCAGAGCGAGCGAGAGCCGGCCCCTCGAGTCTCCAGGGTCCCCCAGTTCCCTCCATCTTCTTAAGGGGCCTACTCCCCCTGGCCCAGCCCCAGCGCCCAGGTCTCCTGCCCTGAGGCTCCCCCGCCCTGCCTCCACTAGGCCTGGCCAGTATGTTTCCAGCCTGACGCCGCCCAGGCTGGGACACATCAGGACAGGACTGGGGGCTGGAAAAGCATGGGGATGCTCTGAGGTAAGTGAGGTTTCCTGCAGGTGAGACCTGGGGTCAGAGGCTGGGCGCCCCCCCCCCCCCCCCCACTAGGGTCAGTCCCAAGTTGCTCAGCCTGGCCTTCATGGCCCTGCCTGCTCTGGATCCTGCTGCCACTGCTGCCATCCCAAAGCGCATCTATTTCCTCACCAACGCGTGCCTGCCACAGCTCCGAGCCTCCACGTACGCTGTTCCTTTGCCAGGAAAGCCCTTCCTGCCTCGTCCTCTCATCCACCCCTCCTTTTAAGCCCCTGGCTCTAACAGCACTCCCTTCTTCGGCCTGCGAGTGACGGAGGTAAGGACAGGGCGGGGACACGGCAGGCGCTCAGTGCAGAGTAGGGGTGGGGAAGCTCACCTCCACCAGGTCCCAGAAGAACACCTTCCCGTCCTCTGAGCAGCTGACCACATGTGTGTCGCGCTCACTCAGGCAGCAGTCCAGCTTGTATTCCCGGTTCTTATGGCCCGTGTACCTGGCGGGGAGTGAGTGGGACCAGTGGGTCTTGGGTCTCACCAGGAGTTGGGGCGCGGGGAGGGACCCCATGACCCTGAGCACTCACTCGCCCAGCAGCTCCCCCGTGTCTTTGTCTAGAAGCCGCAATGTGGAGTCCAGGCTGGACACCAGGGTGCACTGGCCGTCCCGGCTGAAGCAGGTGCAGGTGATGGGGCCTGGGGGGAGGGGAGGGGTGGGCAGACGGGTGAGGCTGGGGCCCCCTTTCCTGTCCCCACCTTCCCTGCCTGCCCCACAGCCCCGGCCACACTCACTGCCCACGTAGTCTGAGAAGAGCTGCCCCTTCCTCAGGTCATAGCGCCTCACCCGGCCGTCCACTGAGCTGCAGGAGAGGGTGGATGCGGCTGGAGTGGGGACTGGGGCCAGTAGGTCCATGGCTCCAGGTACCCTCTGACCCTGCCAGGGCCCCGAGGGCACAGCTGGGCCTGCCCTTCCTGTGCCCCCTTACTGTCATGCTCCAGCTCAGGGCTGGGCAGGGAAAATGCACGGAAGTGAATTCACGAGGGGAGTTCCAAGCCACTGGGTTCGAGACTCAGACCCAGGGCGGATCCCACTCCATCGGCTTCTGACATGTACTGAGCACCCTCTCCAGGCCGGACCCTGTGCGGGCGCTGGGAACACAGCCTCAACCCAGCCAGGAGCACGTTCTGCCAACATGGAGCCTCACCGACTGAGGGCAATCTAGGAAGGCCTCCCCGAGGAGGTGACATCTGCACTGGGACTTGAAGGAGGCGAAGGAGCCAACCATGTGCTGCCCCAGGGGAGATGTGTGGGAACAGGGCCAGCCACCAGGCTGAGCAGCCCGAACTCCCTCCGTGGTGGGAATGGCAGTCCCTCCAGTTGTGGCAACACTCAGGCGGCCCTGCATGGCAATTTTTGTTTGTTTGTGTCCTGCAGCTGGAATACCAACCCTGTGTGGGCAGAGAATTTTCCTTATTTCTCTGTCTTGTTCACTGCTGTATGCTCGTTGGCTAAAAAGTGGCTTGTGGGAGATGCTGGGATAGCCTGAGTGAGTAGCAGAAGGGCAGTCCCGGCAGAGGGAGCATATTTAATAGAAGCGACACCCAGAATAGATCAAAGCTGAGAGGTCAGCAAGGACCGACCATGTGGGGCCTTGGGAGCGGCGGTGAGGGAAGATTTTAATCTAAGCACAGAGGCAGCCATGGTCCCCAGTGGCGCCTGGGTAGGGCGGGTCCTGGCTCCACTCACCCTGCCAGGACCTCGTGGTCCGACACCTTCACGCTGGAGACGCCGTCCCTGGCTTCGTCCAGCGTCTGCACTGGCTCAGGCCTCCGAGAGCGGCAGTCCCAGCAGCGGATGCTGGAATCGATAGAGCCTAGGGGGGCCGGCAGGAAGGGGAGGTCGGATTTGGGGGGCAGGGGCGGCACCCCGGGACCCCCTGCCTTGGCCTCAGACTCACCGGACAGGATGACCGTGGCCTCTTCATTAAACTGCACCGTGTTCACCTTCTGAGAAACAGGAACTGCCACTCAGAGGAGGCTGGTCTTTGGAGGATGGGGACAAGGGCAGGGGTCCCAGTGCCGGTTAAGGCAAGGGCAGAGGCTAGGGGTTCGGAATGAAAGGTTTGGGGGCGAACTGCAAGGACGGGGCTTCGTGAATGCCGGGCCATGGGGGAAAGATCCGTGCACTGTAAAGGGGGGGTCCCTGTCACCTCCCACGCATAAAGCCGGGCCCTTCCGCCACCCACGCTCTCTTGCACTCACCCCCGCGTGGCCCCGGAACTTGCGCACGACCTGCCCCGACGCCACATCCCACAGCACCACCGCCTTGTCCCCGCCGCCGGAGCAGAGACTGCTGTTGTCAAAGGAGCTGGAGGGCGGCGGCGGGAGGGTCAGCGCCGCCCGCCGCCCCGGCCCGGCGCCCGCCGCAGCCCGGCCTCGGCTCACCCGGCCGCGTCCAGCACCTCGTAGCCGTGGCCGCTGTAGGTCCGCAGCAGCGTGCCCCGCAGCGGGTTCCACAGCTTCAGCGTCTTGTCGCCGCCGCACGTCAGGCAGTAGTTGCCATCCACTGGGGAACACCGGCCGGGGTTAGCGCGCCGCCGACCCCAGGGTGCGGGCGGCCCCGGAACGCGGAGGAGGGCGCTCACCATTGAACCGCACGGCTCGCACCGCCCCCTGCCCGCAGTCCAGCGTCTTCAGCCGCTTCTGCGGCAGCTCCGGGCCCCGCGGCTTCGGCTCAGGGAAAGCCATTGCTCCAGGACCCTGTCCTCGCCGCCTTCAATCCGTCTGTCTGGAGGTTGCCGAGCCCTCGGAACCCACGCTTGGGTGTAACCTTATTATTGTCCTCCGCGGTCTACTTCCGGCTTCCCACTTCCGGGTTCAAATTTTCCGCTTTTTCGAGTGTTAGGAGTATTGAAACCTGCTTCCAGCTTCTTTTCTCCACTTCCTATTTTTAGGGAACATTTTTGCCTCTTTTAATTTTCTGTCTTTTGGTTCCGGGGAGTCCTGGCCCCCGCCGCTAGGAACGGAAGTGCGAGCGCTGCGGGTGTTACTCTAAAAGCCACCCTCCGGCTCCACGCCGGAAGTTGCCCTCTCGCAACGGAAGAGGCGCGACCTCGGACTCGCTATGTCCACGAACAGTATGTCGGACCCACGGAGACCGAACAAAGTGCTGAGGTGAGGACCTCGGCGTCATGGGAACGGGCCTCGGGTTGTGGGTCGGGGCCCAGGGACGCGCCTGTCAACCCCAGGGGCGGGACTTGCACCCCTTGACCCTTGCGCTCGCTGCAGGTACAAGCCGCCGCCGAGCGAGTGTAACCCGGCCTTGGACGACCCGACGCCCGACTACATGAACCTGCTGGGCATGATCTTCAGTATGTGCGGCCTCATGCTCAAGGTGGGCGGGCCTGAGTGTCCCCCGGCGTAGCGCGGTCTGACCGCCGGGCCGAGGGACGGGCTCGGAAGGGGGCGGGGCCGGCGCCGAGGGGGCGGGGCCGAGTGATGCGGGACGGAGAAGGACCGAGCCTGGGGGCAGCCAGGGGTCCGGGTCAGGATGGGTAGGAGGGAGGTCGGCCTAAGGGTGGGGCCAGGCTTTAAAGCTGCTTGGAAGGGACTTGTGGAGAAAGGGTGGGGTCCTTAGCATGTTGGGGTATGTAAGAGGCTACTCGTCTTAGACGAGGGGACGTGGGGTTGTCAGAGACACAGGCCGGGGAGTAGATC
The DNA here is from genome assembly GCF_041296235.1 of Equus asinus. Classification (NCBI taxonomy): domain Eukaryota; kingdom Metazoa; phylum Chordata; class Mammalia; order Perissodactyla; family Equidae; genus Equus; species Equus asinus. The sequence goes on along the minus strand of NC_091809.1, from coordinate 26,239,684 downwards.
CAGAAACCGGGTACCTGGAGTAAGCTCTGGGGGGATGGGATTGAGAGCCTCCGGGGAGGGGGGGCCGGGTCTGAGCTGCACCCGGTGGAATCAGTGGGTTGGAACCGGTGCCTGGGAATGCCGCCTGGGGAGGCTCATTGGCCTGCCCTCACTGAGCTAACTCACCCATCCGCCTGCTTTTCCCCAGCTGAAGTGGTGCGCTTGGGTCGCCGTCTACTGCTCCTTTATCAGCTTTGCCAACTCGCGGAGCTCTGAGGACACTAAGCAGATGATGAGTAGCTTCATGTGAGGCTGGGCCTAGAGGAGGAGGGGCTCCTGAGTGACGGGAGGGGGACCCAAGCCTGCCCATCCTGGACTGACACCTCTCTCTCGTCTCAGGCTGTCTATCTCTGCCGTGGTGATGTCGTATCTGCAGAACCCTCAGCCCATGACGCCCCCCTGGTGATGTCAGCCTTGAGGGGTTACATCCTGGACCCCTCCATCCAACTTCCCCCAGGCCTGGCCCTTGGCTGCTCAGCCTCCTGTCCTCAGCTGCTGTCCTGGGCTTCCCTGCGGAAGGCAGCCTCAGGTCCGCAGCTGGCTGGAGGGAGCCTGGCCCTTTCCCTGGGACCCCACTTCCACTGGGGCAGAGAGGGGATACCCTAGGCCCACCCCTCCTGCCTTCCTCTCCCACCCTGCCTGCTGCTGGAGGCGATGCTGTCCATGTTTCTAGACGTATCCACTCATTTTCTTGTTGAAACCAGTTAATAATAAAGTTTTGCATTTTGGCTGTTCTCTGTGACCTCTTTCCTTCTGTGTGTTGCGGGTGGTCCTCCTAGGGGGGGCAGGGCTCCAGTTCCTCCACTCGGTCAGGCCTGGGGTGGGGCCCCAGGCTGGAGCTTTCTCGTGGTTAACTTGCTTATTTCACAAGCCTCGTGCTTAAGTCAGCTGCCAGATACAGGACAGTGACCCCCGCCCTCTGGCAACTCAGCGCGTGGCCCTGCTGACCTGAGGAATCTGGGCTTTGGTTTTCTTTTCAGAGAAATGGGGTCATGTTAGCGAACTGGATGGACTGGTAGAGACTGGGAAAGGCACGAAAGATGGAGTCTTCCCCCACCTGTCAGGCTCCCTCCTCCCCGAAGGACCCCGGTGTCTCCTCCAGGTGTCTCCTCCAGCCGGGCTGGGTGCCTGCCATCCCCAGCACTCCAAGGGCAGTTCCTTTACCCAACGTCTCAATCTGCACAGGACAGAACAGGCTTGCCATCGAGCCCCGCTCCTAGCCACGCTAGGTCCCTCCGGGCCCCCAGCCCTGCGGGTCAACGGGATACCCTAGGACACACTCCACCTCCTAGGCAAACTGAGTACCCGCAGGGAAGTTTGAGATCTCTTCGCCCACGGGGACCAAAGGTCACTCCGAGGCCACACGAAGGCGGCAAGACGCTAAAGACTCGTCCGGCCAAACCAGCCCCCCGAGGGTGGGACGCGCCCGGCAGCTCCCCGCGCTCCCAGCGCCGGGGGGCAGCCGGAGCTGCGGCCTGGGTCGCGTGACGCGCCGGGCCCCGCCCAGGCCCCGCCCCCGCCGGCGCCCATTGGCCAGGCCGGGTTCTGGGGGCGGGGCGCTGGCCCACCCTAGCGGAGCCCGGAGCCCGCCCGAGGCGGCGGCGGCGGCGGCGGCGGAGCCATGGGCGCTGCGGCGAGGCCTTCGGGGGTCCGCGCCGGCGGCGGGCGGGGCGCGGCGGGGCCCTGGATGAGCTCCCGCGCGCTGCGGCCACCGCTCCTGCCTCTCTCCCTCCTCGTTCTGTCGTTGCAGGCGGCTCCCGGCGCTCGGGCCGCGGGATACGAGGTGAGCGGGGCCCGCGAGCGGAAATGTCCACGAGCCGGCGCGCAGCCCCCGGGGGGTCCCGCGGTGCGGGTGGGCCTGTTCCCTGGGCGCCTGGTGAATGGTGGCTGCCGTGACTGAGCGGTCTGAGCGCGCGCAGGTCTGCTTGCGCGCGTCGAAGAATGGGGCTGTCTCTACCTGCCTCCCTGTGGGTCGCCGTGCCTGGACTCCATGCACTTAACCGTGTGATTGGGCGCCCGGATTTGTGTGTGAGCAGCTGTGTGTGTGTGTGTCGGGGTCGGGGGGACACTGGTTGAGAGCTGGGACACTGGAGTCAGCCTGCCTGGAGTTCCAGCCTGGCTCCTCCACTTCCTGGCTGTGCGACCGTGGGCAAGTCACTTCACCTCTCTGATCCTCAGTGCTCTTATCTGAAAACCGGACATAATACTGCTCCCAACGCAGGGTGGCTGCTTGTGTCTGCAGATGCTTAATAAATATTAGCTACTACTATTATTATTTCCCCGGGGGAGTGAATGAGAGCTGTTCTGAGGGGTTGTGCCAAGTGGCAGTTGTATCTGTGAACACAACTATGTGTCTCCTCCCTGGGAGGGCCTGGTCCCACCTCTCTGAGTCACTTCCCTCTAGATGAAAACTTATCTTGTGCCCCCTCACCTCCCACCCCAGCCTGCCTTTTATCCTAGGGGTTACTGACAGGGTGGGTGAGTGTGTGTTTGGGGTCTCTGTGCAGACATGCCCCAAGGTGCAGCCGGATATGCTCAACGTGCACCTTCTGGCCCACACACATGATGACGTGGGCTGGCTCAAGACGGTGGACCAGTACTTTTACGGCAGTGAGTAGAGGGTGGGGACTGACCCCTGGGACTCCCAGGGCCCGTCTGAGCCCTTCAGATCCTTCCTGGGCCCTGGACATCAGGGTGGGGGCAATGCCAAGCTTGGGCTCGTGTGTCTGGGAGTGTCCCCCTTGGCTCGCTGGTCCCAGACTGCCTGACCCCTGTGCCCACAGTCCAGAATGACATCCAGCACGCAGGCGTGCAGTACATCCTAGACTCGGTCATCTCTTCCCTGCTGGAGGAGCCCACCCGCCGCTTCATCTACGTGGAGATCGCCTTCTTCTCCCGCTGGTGGCATCAGCAGACAAACAGAACCCAGGAAATAGTGCGCGACTTGGTGCGCCAGGGTGAGCCTAACCCCGAGGAAGTGAAAACAGGAAGCCCAGCCCAACTTCTGTTTCTGCCACTCTCCCCTCTTAGATGTTATCATGGCATGTGCAGCCTGTTACGTGTCCGTGGCTCCGCCTGCCTGGAATTTCCTTTTATTTGGAGAACTCTTATGCATCCTGCAAGGCCTCCATCTCCAGTGGCTCCTCTGGGAAGCCTGCCGTTCAGGGAGCCCTCTGTCCCATGTCTGGCTGCAGGTCTTCTCATCCCCTGCATCACCAACCCCGACCCCATTCCTGGTCTTGACAACTCACCCAGCCTTTGCCCCTCCCCACGCAGGGCGTCTGGAGTTTGCCAACGGTGGCTGGGTGATGAACGATGAGGCAGCCACCCACTACGGAGCCATCATAGACCAGATGACCCTAGGGCTGCGCTTCCTAGAGGACACGTTTGGCAGCGACGGGCGCCCCCGTGTCGCCTGGCACATCGACCCCTTTGGGCATTCCCGGGAGCAGGCCTCGCTGTTCGCGCAGGTGCTCTCCTGACCCTCTTGGACCCGCCCCTTTACCCGCTCTGACTCCTCCCTCGGCCACTCAAGCCCCGCCCCCTGCAAGCTCCCGGGGACGAGGCCCTGTCCCCTCTGGGGAGCTGCGGATCCCATTCCTCTTCCGCTCTGGCCTTGGCCCCACCCTGCCTCTGCCCCGGCTGGTGCGCTCCGGCTGGCTCCGCCCCCTCCCCTGGCCCCGCCCCTTTCGCTAGGGTTTGGGCTGCTCCCGAGGCGGGGGGCAGGGGGCCTGCCCTGCTTTTCACCCGGCTTCCCCGCCTGCGCCGTGACCGCGCCCCCTTTCCACGCTCCGACCCCTTCTACCTGCGGGCTGCGGAAGGGGGAAGCTCTCCTTGAGTCGGGCCCCTGTCTGAGCTGGGGGAGGTGGAGGGGAGGCCTTGCGTGGGACCCTCCCTTGCCGGCTCTCCGAGGGGGCCATCTGACCCTTCCCCAAGCTCCGCAATGAGCTGGAGGTCCCCTGGTTTGAGACCTGCTTTCCCCCCTGTGCTCTGAGGGGCTCCCCTTGGTGTTGAGAGCCGGGCACTGATTTGTCCTGTCCTCCGACCCCTCCTCATCCTGGTCCCCAGATGGGTTTCGACGGCTTCTTCTTCGGGCGCCTGGATTATCAAGACAAGAAGGTGCGGATGGAGAAGCTGGAGATGGAGCAGGTGTGGCGGGCCAGCGCCAGCCTGAAGCCCCCCGCCGCCGACCTCTTCACCAGTAAGGGGATGGAGTGGGGGCAGGGCTGGCCCGAAGGGGCATGTGACTTGCGCAGTGACATGTGCAGTCACACGGGGCCCCATGCTCAGAAGCGTCCTGGGCTTGGTTTCATACTCTGCTGTCATCGCCTTGAAACTCAATAACTTAGGAACAAGTGCCCAGCATTTGCACTTTGCAAGGGGCCCCCCCAAATTCTGAAGTCCCTCTGGGGTGGGGCCTGGCAGGTTTTGACCCCAGGGCGGGCCTGGGGCGCCGGGCCGCCCCCTGAGCCTGGTACGGCCCGCAGGCGTCCTCCCTAACATGTACAACCCGCCGGAGTATCTGTGCTGGGACACGCTGTGCGCCGACAAGCCAGTCGTGGACGACCCGCGCAGCCCCGAGTACAACGCTCAGAAGCTGGTTGATTACTTCCTGCAGGTGGCCACTGCCCAGGTAACCCCGGGGTCCGGAACGTGCCCTTCCCATGGCCAGCATTCCCTGTCACCACCTCATAACCCTGGGGCAGGGTAATACTCCATTCCCCATCACCTGCCCTCCTCCTGGATTCGTGTGCATTCCTGACTGGGAGCACGCGGGGCCCAGGAGAATTACTCAACAACTTGCGGCTATTTTTATGTGTGTCCTTATGCTCCCACGGGACACACTTCCGCCCCCCCACCTCTGTGTGCACACTCTTCACCACATATTTACCAAGACTCAGCCGTACACGGGGGTGGCCCAGGACACCCTGGCCTGAAGACCCGCCTCCTGCCTGCAGGGCGGGCACTACTGCGCCAACCACACCGTGATGACCATGGGCTCGGACTTCCAGTACGAGAATGCAAACATGTGGTTCAAGAACCTTGACAAGCTCATCAAGCTAGTCAACGCCCAGGTGAGCATGCCCGCCCCGGGTGTACGTGTGTGGTTGGATGGCTGGGCCTGGGTCACGGGCATAGCTGTGGGTGCTGGCTTAGTTTTCTCTGGCTACTGTAACAAATTACCACAAACTTAGTGGCTTAAAACAACAGAAATATATTGTCTGACAGTTCTGGAGGTGAGAAGTCCAACACGGGTCTCATGGCTAAAATCAGGATGTTGGCAGAGCTGTGTTCCTTCTGGAAGCTCCAGGGGAAAGTTGCCTTGCCTTGTCAGCTTCTAGAGGCCGCCCGCATTCCATGGCTCCTGGCCCCCTTCCTCCATCTTCAAAGCCAGCAACATAGCAGTTCTCTGACCCTGCTTCCATCGCTACACCTCTCTCACTTCTGTCTCTCTTCCACTTTTTTTTTTAAAGATTTTATTTTTCCTTTTTCTCCCCAAAGCCCCCCGGGACACAGTTGTGTATTTTTAGTTGTGGGTCCTTCCAGCTGTAGGCATGTGGGATGCTGCCCCAGCACAGCCCGATGAGCCGTGCCATATCTGTACCCAGGATCCAAACTGGCGAAACCCTGGGCTGCCCAAGCGGAGCACATGAACTCAACCACTCGGCCACCGGACCGGCCCCCTCCCTCTTCCACTTTTAAAGACCCTTGTGATTACCTTGGGCCTGCCAGATAGTCCAGGATAGCAACCTTAATTCCATGTACATCCTTAATTTCCGTCTGGGAATTAGGGCAGGGACATCTTTGGGCGGCCATCAGTCTGCCTCCCATGGATGTGTCGCTGTGGCCCTGCAAGCGGCTGGCGGCTATGTGGGCGGGCAGTCACTCTGCCATCAGCACAGACCCTCATGCCCCCTCTTCCATCTAAGACGTCCCTTCCATCCATTCCATCCTCACAGTTGTGTACTGGAACAATCTTTCTGTCCTCACCTCCCACTTGCTCCCCAAACTGGTTTCACCAAAAAGACCTCTCAGGAACGTCCCCAAGGGCCTTCTGGAAGACACTTCTCAGTCCTCCCCATGCCCCTGGTTCCTGAGGAGCCTTCAACATCTTGACCACTTGCTCCTGCAAATACCATGTTCCTGCACTGCCAGGATGTCACACTCTCTCTCTCTCTCTTTTTTTCCCTCCCTAAAGCCCCAGTACATGGTTGTACATCCTAGTTGTGGGTCCTTCTACTTGTGGCCTGTGGGACGCTGCCTCAGTGTGGCCTGATGAGCGGTGCTAGGTCTGCGCCCAGGATCCGAACCGGTGAAACCCTGGGCCACCAAAGTGGAGTGCGCAAACTTAACCACTCGGCCACAGGGCCAGCCCCTTGAGAAATGTTCTTAAGCACTCAATGCTTTAGTTTTTTTATCTAGAAAATGGGCACAAAGGTGGTTCTCACCCGATAGGGCTGTTAATGAGTTTAACGAGTTTCTCTGCATAGACCCAGTAGGACGGTGCCAGGCAAATAATAAGTATTATGGTATCTGGGGCTGCAAACCTGCTGCTTCTCCTTTAAGGCACCAGCTGCAATGCCTCCTCTTCCAGGAAGCCTTCAGCAAACCCCAGGCAGAGTGCTTGTTCTGTCCTCTGTGCTCACACCTGTCCCCACAAATACCTGGGATGCCACATCCAGGCTGACTGTGACCAGCTGACCAGCCGACCCTCTGTTCAGAATCTCTCCTCCGCTGGGCTGTGAATTCTGTGAGGGCAGGGCTGGCCTCTGCTTCTAGACTGTGTCTGCAATCCCGAGCTTTTTAAACTGAGCGATCTTTTGGCTGAGTGAACACTGTGTGTGTGTCTGCAACTGTCTGTGTGACTGTGTGTGCAGGGGTGCAGACGTGTGCATGCACATAAAGGCATACAGTCCCACACACTTCCACTCATTTGCTCAAGTGTTTATTGAGCATTGACTGTGCATTGGGCACTGGGGACACAACATGAGCAGAGAAGACACCCTTTTCCTCACAGAGGAGATGACCTTCTTGTTCCTCCACCTTTGGCAGGTGAAAATGAGCCTCCACTCCTTAAAACAATTGTGTCATTTGGCAATAACCTGACAGTGCTGAGAAATGATTATTCCTGCCTTATAATGTCACACAGATTTTCCACGAAAGTTTTTAATAATAAAATTGAGGGCTGGCCCCGTGGCCGAGTGGTTGGGTTTGCACGCTCCGCTTTGGTGGCCCAGGGTTTCGCTGGTTCCCATCCTGGGCACAGACACGCATTTTGGAACGATGGGTAGCAGACAGTGTTCCTCCTTGATTTGAGAAAAGTCTCTATCTCTCTATTTTCTTTTTAATTGCAAAATGTTCAAAGCACTCATCAGGCCACGTTGAGGCAGCATCCCACATGCCACAATTGGAAGGACCCACAACAAAAAATATACAACTATGTACCCGGGGGGCTTTGGGGAGAAAAAGGAAAATAAAATCTTTAAAAATAAAATTGAAATTATTTAAAAAGTTTAGTAAAATTTCAGGTTTATTTTTGCATCCCTGAAATTCTTTCCAGGATGGTAATATTAAGCTTTGGCCAAAATTCCCTTTCACACTTGGCCATTGGTTTGTGTTCAAACTGCGTATTCAGAGAATCTGAACCTGCCAGATGCATGAACGTGTGCACGTGTGTGAGTGTGCTGCACAGCTGTGGGCCCCCGGGAAGGCGCGGACTCCCAAGGGCTCACATGCACACCTCCCCGCAGCAGCAGGCCAACGGCAGCCGCGTCAATGTTCTCTACTCCACTCCCGCCTGTTACCTCTGGGAGCTGAACAAGGCCAACCTCAGCTGGTATTTGGGGGGACTGGGGAGCCTGGGGGGGTGGGCGTGCCCTGTGGGTGCTGACCCTGCCCTCGATGGCTCTGCCCCTGCAGGTCAGTGAAGCAGGATGACTTCTTTCCCTACGCCGACGGCCCCCACATGTTCTGGACCGGCTACTTTTCCAGCCGGCCAGCCCTCAAACGCTACGAGCGCCTCAGCTACAATTTCCTGCAGGTGAGTGGGCGCCGGGATTGAGGGGGCGGCCCGGGGTCCCAACAGGCCCTGTCCCCAACATGCCCCCTGCCCCCAGGTGTGCAACCAGCTGGAGGCGCTGGCGGGTCCAGCGGCCAACGTGGGACCCTATGGCTCCGGAGACAGTGCACCCCTCAGTAGGTGTCCGGAGAGGGGATGGGGGCGGGGCTGAAGCTGGACACTAGCCCTCGACCGCCCCTCCAGTCCTTTCTTAAAAAACCCTGCCCGCCCACACGATGTGACCTTTCGCATCTCCTCGGGGTTGGGACGAGAGTCCTGCGGGGACCCCACAGGGCTCACTGTCTGCTGGCAGATGAGGCGATGGCAGTGCTCCAGCACCACGACGCCGTCAGCGGCACCTCCCGACAGCACGTGGCCGACGACTACGCGCGCCAGCTCGCCGCCGGCTGGGGGCCCTGCGAGGTGCGCGGGGCGGGGCCGGAGGGGCGGGGGCCTGGGCGAAGGGGCGGGGACAGTAAGGGAGGGGCGGGGCCTGGGAAAGGGGCGGAGACAGGAATGAGGCGGGGCCTAAAGGGGGCAAGGAGGCGACCTCAGGGTGCACGTCCTGAGCGAACCCATCCCTGCTGCTCCCCAGGTTCTCCTGAGCAATGCGTTGGCGCGGCTCAGCGGCTCCAAGGAGGACTTCGAGTTCTGCCGCGACCTCAACATCAGTGTTTGTCCACTCAGCCAGACGGCAGAGAGCGTGAGCTGGCCGGCCCGAGGGTGGGGGCCGGGAGGCAGGTCCCTTCGGTGGGACGAGAGCGGGCGGAACCCCGCCAACACAGGGGCAAAGAGGAGGCGGGCCGGGCAATGAGGTCCTTTTTTTTTGAGGCAGATTAGCTCTGAGCTAACATCCGCTCTCAATCCTCTTCTTTTTGCTGAGGAAGATTGGCCCTGAGCTAACATCTGTGCCCATCTTCCTCTACTTGATATGGGGGACACCTGCCACAGCATGGCTTGATAAGCTGTACATAGATCTGCGCCCAGATCCAAACCGGCGAACCCAGGCTGCTGAAGCCGAGCAGGCGAACTTAACCTCTGCGCCATCAGATGGGCCTGATGGGCTCTTGAAGGGCAGTTGCTGACTTGCTTTGGAGGATGGCGCTGGGGCGAGATCACTTGGGGCGCAGTGAAGCTGGGGCAAGACGGAGACCAACGCACCACCTGGGGGCTCAGATCACCTAGGGACGTTGCTGCACACGGTGGGTGGGTTCACAGAAGGCCTGCTGTGATCCGTGCCCACTCAGACCCTCCCACCCCAGTTCCAGGTGACCATTTATAACCCCCTGGGGCGGAAAGTGGATTGGATGGTGCGGCTGCCGGTCAGCAAACACGTTTTCCTTGTGAGGGACCCCAGTGGCACCATTGTGCCCAGCAATGTGAGCCCACTCGACGAATATTCCCCCATGAATACGACCCGTTATGATCACCTCTCCCCTTGGACACTTTCCCCTGTGGACATTTCTCCCTTCCCCGCGTGGACGCCTCCCCCATTATTACCTCCTCCATGGCCCCCTCTCCCGCTATGAATGCCTCCTGTCCATCACTCTTCCTCCTCTGAATACCTCCCCCTCCGCCCCTTAACATCACACCCCCTTGGGAATAGCTCGTCCAGTGAGTATCTCCCCTTTTTTGATCTCTCTCTGTGAAATTTGTCCTGTGTGTGAATAGTCTCCTCATCCTAGAAGGCCTGTTCCCACGAACTTCTTCCTCCCCCCAAAATCTGTCTTTCCCTCACTCCCCTGCCTCAAGAATCTCCCCACTTACTCCCTCGCCCCTCCCCTCCCAGTAGGTTGGCTTCTGCCTCATGAGTCTTCTCTGCCATCTTTAATTCATTTGGCACTCCTGACACCCGCCCCCCCGCCACCTCCTTCCCCTCCCGGAGTTTGACCCTCCCTGTATGTTCGGCTCTGTATGTGTTCTCACAGCCCCTTGACTCGGTTTCCTTCCTTCCTTCCCCGAGGTGGTGACACTTCCCGACTCAGACAGCCAGGAGCTGCTTTTCTCAGCCTCAGTGCCTGCCCTGGGCTTCAGCATCTACTCAGTGAGCGGGCAGAGTGTCCGGAGGCAGCAGGCCCACACCCTCTGGGTCAGAATCCAGAAGCCCGCGTCCCGTGTCTTGGCCATCCAAAATGAGGTGAGACCCCATTCAGACGCCCTTCCCTGCCCCAGTGACAAGTTTGAGGCGTCATGGTGAGCTGCATGGACTCTGGGTCAGCGGGTCTTGGGTTCCTGCTCTAGCATCACCAGTCCCCCTTGTGTGTCATCGAGTGAGTGACTGCCTCCCTTTGAGTCTCAGTGTCCTCTCGGGGCTGTTGGGAGGACCCACTGTGATCATGGGTGACACTCGGCAGCTATGTCAGAGCTGATGGCGTTGGCGTTTGCAAATTAAATGAGGCGTGTCAGAGGCTTGGGGGAGGGGGCCATGCTGCCGTTTGGGGAAGAGGGATCCAAGCAGGCAGGGAGCAGCAGGCGACTCAGAAGCCCTCAGGCAGGAGGGTGTTGGGTGTTCAGGGAACTCTGTGTGTCTGAAGTCGGGTGTGATGGGGAGGGGACAGGTCAGGCCATGCTACCTTGAGGCCCCAGGGGAGGACTGGGAGCCACAGGGCTGCATTAAGACTGTCGTGGGGCTTAGCACTTTTGCCTTTGGGGGTCCCTTCTCCCATAAAAAAATGTTAAAAAATAAATTTTATGATGGCGTGGGTGTAAAGATGAATATCAACCAGGCAGTCCTCATCATAATATATTCATTATTATTACCTTCAAGTTTTCTTCTGATTCTAAAAGAAATGTAGGTTTATACATTTCTGTGGGCCCCTAAACATCTCCTGGCTGATGGCACTGTGGTTCCCGTGTCAAATGCACGAGCCAGCCCTGGGCCTAGTGGGCGGGCTAGGATGGGACTTAGGGTGTCACCGGCGCCCTGTGGCGACTGCGGGAGGAACAGGCCCGGGGGTGCGGAACAGGAGCCCAGGAAGGGGTGGGCTGCCCCAGGTCGGGGAGGCGGTGGAGGTGGGGACAAGTGCTCAGATGGAGGATAAGGTAGAAGGTGGAGCTGTGAGGATTTGCTGATGGCGTCAGGTGTGAGGAGGCACAGAGAGGGAGAAGAGGGAAGGGTGACTCCAGGGTTTTCGCCTGAGCCCCAGGAAGGCTGAAGGGATGGCCATTAATGTCTGCCCCCTTTTCTGCCCAGTACCTCCGGGCTAGGTTTGACCCTTACACGGGGCTCCTGGTGGAGCTGGAGAACCTGGACGAGAAGCTCCTGCTGCCTGTCCGCCAAGGCTTCTACTGGTGAGAGAGGACCATGGGCGGGGAGTGGGGAGTGGGGGGATGTGGGAGGGGGAGGGGGCCAAGGGAGCTGGGTGCCTTACTTGACTCTCACCTGCCCTGGCCCAGGTACAATGCGAGCGAGGGCGACAACCTGAGCACTCAGGTCTCAGGCGCCTACATCTTCAGACCCAGCCGACAGGAGCCGCTGCCTGTGGGACGCTGGGCTCAGACCCACCTGGTGAAGGTCTGGCCGGGAATCAGGAGTGGGTGTGTTGGGGGGGATGTGGGGGCCGGGAGGGTGGGGCGCCCCATTCGGGGTGGGGGTCAGGGAAGGACTTAGGTCTCCCTCAGATGAGAGGGCTAGGGCCTGAGGGGACCACTTGAAGATGCGCCCACAGGGCTGACCCTCATGGCTGGCTGTGCAGCAGTCACGCCCAGGAAGCGCAGACAAAGGCATCCATGTCTGCTGCATGTGTCAGGGTTACACTCAGCTTTTGAAATTGGGGGTGGGTGTTCCCACTTGGCCCATGATGGGGAAGGCCAGGCGTCGCTGCTTGAAGAGTTCTCTCAGGACCTGTGGTAGGAGGGTGGGCAGGTGAGAGTTCACGCTTGGATGGGGCTTGCGTGAATCTCACTGGCGGTGGATATCTGAGGACCTGCGGGTGCATCTGGCTGGGAACAGGGGCTCATGCTTGTGGGGTTTCCCAGGGCCTCTCAGTGACGTTCCTCTTAGGGTGGGAATGGGGCAGGTAATGGCAAGACTCACATTTGACAATGATTCCTTTGACGTGAACGTCTGCACAGCTGGGTCACTGTATCAGAATTTAGTTTTGTCTGTAGTAATAGTTACCAAAATTAACTGTGCCTGAAACAAGAAAGAAGCTTCTTTCCATCTAGCAGAAAGTCTGGCTGGGCCATTCAGGGCAGGTGGAGTTGTTCCACATTCATCCAGGCCCCTTCTATCTCGTTGCTCTGCCTTCCTCAACATTCACTTTCTACCTCATGGCCCAAAATGGCTGCTGACGCTCCAGCCATCATATTTGCTTTTGAGCCAGTGGGAGAGAGAAAGGGGCAAGGAACGTTGTTCACACCCCTTTGACCACTTTCCATTGGGCAGACCACGGTCACACAGCTACTGATAGCCTCAGGGAACACTGGACCCTATAGTCTTTATTCCAGGTAGCCACGTGCCAAACTGGAATCCAATTCTAAGGAGGGGAGATGGGGTAGTGGTGGGGAGCAAGCCTGTATGCCACACTCAAGAAGTGTGGCAATGACCAAGGTGGGAGTGTAGGCTTCCCCCAGGCAGGTGGGGAGGTGGGTTCCCACACTGTCTATCCGCGGGGCTGACCCTGCTGTCAGCCTTTGCACGGTTCACAGCAGGGGTGGGTGTGTCCAGGCTCACCTCTGCTCAGGTGTGGGCTCACACCTGCCTCCACTTCTGTGTGCCCGCAGACGGCCTTGGTGCAGGAGGTGCACCAGAACTTCTCAGCCTGGTGTTCCCAGGTGGTGCGCCTGTACCCGGGACGGCGGCACCTGGAGCTGGAGTGGACGGTGGGCCCCATACCTGTGGGGTGAGTGGCACAGGCTGGGCCTGGGTGGTGAGGGTGGGGCAGAGCGGAGGCAGGCGAGGCTCACAGCCTGCTGTCCCATTGGGTGTAGTGATGACTGGGGGAAGGAGATCATCAGTCGCTTTGACACTGCGCTGAAGACAAACGGACTCTTCTATACAGACAGCAATGGCCGGGAGATCCTGGAGAGGAGGTGGGGGTGACGGGCCCCAGGGCTGGTCCGTGGTGTGTTGGGGCCCAGGGGTGGTGGGGGCATCTGCTGACCATATGAATGTGGGAGGGAGAGGATGGAGGGGGAGTGAGGAGTGGGGGAGCCAGGGAAAGGGGGCCTGAACAACCCCCCCCCTCCCCAGGCGGGATTATCGACCCACCTGGAAGCTGAACCAGACTGAGCCAGTGGCCGGAAACTACTATCCAGTCAACAGCCGCATCTACATCACGGTACCCCTCCCCCATCCTGCTCCCCACCTCTTCCCTCCACAGCATGGGGGTCACCTTTCCTTCCTAGCATCTCCCGCTGTCCTCGCCACCATCCCTTGTGGGGCGTGCCTGGGGCCGGGGCTGGCCGGCACTGTGGCCCCTCACTCTCACCCCGGCCCCCCAGGATGGGAACGTGCAGCTGACCGTGCTCACTGACCGCTCCCAGGGCGGCAGCAGCCTGAGCGATGGCTCCCTGGAGCTCATGGTGAGTGGCCCCAGCCCCATCTAAGCCAGGGGCCTCCTGCTGAGTCCTGACCTGGCCCTGCTGGACCCTGAAACCGGTTTCTGGCCCCCTTCTCTCGAGGTGCACCCCTCCTTTGTGGTCCCCACTAAGCTGAGACCTCCATTCCTATGTGAGACTTTTACTCCACGCTCTTACCCAGTCACTACCCAGTCCCCACTCCAGGCCCTGGCTTGCCCCATTCACGCCCTGCTTAGATCCTTACCTCCCTCTGTCCTAGTCCCTTGCTACGTCGGATCCCCCTTTCAATTGGGGTCCCCCCCTTACCAGACATTCCTCCTCATCCATTCCCCCCACTCTTCGATAACTCTTGAAATTCCCGCAAGCGCTTATCCAGTTCTGCCACAGAAATTGGCCAGAGGGACCCTCATGCTGTCCTGGCCACACCCCGCAGGTGCACCGACGGCTGCTAAAGGATGATGCGCGCGGAGTAGGGGAGCCGCTGCTGGAGAACGGCTTGGGGGTGTGGGTGCGAGGGCGCCACCTCGTGCTGCTGGACAAGGCCCGCACCGCGGCCGCCGGGCACCGGTTGCAGGCAGAGAAAGAGCTCCTGGCCCCGCAGGTGGTGCTGGCGCGGGGTGGCGGCGCCCCCTACCACCTCGGGGTGGCCCCGCGCACGCAGGTGAGGGGCGGCGGGCCGGCAGAAAGAGAGGACTTGGATGAAGCCTGCGGGGGCAGGGTTGGCGGCGGATTTTCCCAGGAATAGCCAGGACCCAACTCACCCGCCCCAACTTGTGCCGGGGAGGCCACGAACTAGGCCCGCGCCCTCAGCTCGGCTGAATCACCTGGGCGGGCCTGGCCCAGCCCCATCCCGCCTGGACTTGGTCCCACGCGGACTCCGCTCTGCCCCGCCCCTCCCCAGGCTCGGCCCGCCCTTCCCCGCCTCGGCCCCGCCCCTCGGCGCTACAGCACCCCCCCCCAACTGGCACCGCCCCTTCTCTGGGTCCGCCCCATCCCCTCATTGGCTCGGCTCTCCCCTTCCTGGCTGAGTCCCTCCCTAAGCCCCGCCCCCTGCGCCAGAGCCCCGCCCCTCTGCTCAGCCCCACCCCGTCCCCGTCCTGCAGTTCTCAGGGCTGCGCAGGGAGCTGCCGCCCGTCGTGCACCTGCTCACGCTGGCCCGCTGGGGCCCGACAACGCTGCTGCTGCGCTTCGAGCACCAGTTCGCCGTAGGGGAGGACCCGGGCGGCAACCTGAGCTCCCCAGTGACCTTGGACTTGAGGGTGAGGAGGGCAGAGCGGGGAAGCAGACAGGAGAGGCAAGAGGGGAGGGGGAAAACCCCGCTTTGTCCCCACTCAGCCTGGCCCATCCACTGCCCGCAGGACCTGTTCTCCGCCTTCACCATCACCCACCTGCAGGAGACCACGCTGGCGGCCAACCAGCTCTCGGCCCGCGCCTCCAGGCTCCAGTGGACACCGAACACGGGTGGGGGCCTGCCCGGGAGCTGGGGAGCGTGTGGGAGGCGTGGGAACGGGACCCAGGTATAGCTTGAGACTCTGGAATGGTGTTCAGATCCAGGTTAGGGGGTTAGGGGTTTAAGGGTCTGAAGTGAGTCCAGCAAACTAGCGGTGGGTCTTGACGGTTTGAGGATGGAGTTCAGGGCCGGGAACACGATTTGAGAATTCCGTCAGTGCCTAGTTCTGGGGGGGGGGGGTGTCCATTACCCCTGGGGTTGGCTTGACGGTCCTTGCGGTGGGGCTGGAGGGTGTGCGGGCAGTGGTCAGGCACTGGGGAGGGAATTCGGGGATCTAGGGGTGGTGTCCAGGCCCTGAGAAGCAGTTGAGGGGTCTAGGAGTGAGGCCCCGGGTTCAGACTTGAGGACAGATAGCCACGTCCAGGGCCAGGGGAGGGAGCACCAGGTGGGACGAGGCAGAGGAAGTCTGCGCCCCTCACTCCTCCTTCCCTGCACCTCCCCAGGTCCCCGCCCCGGCCCTACACCTCATCTCTCTCCCTCCCGGCTGGACCCTTCTACCATCGAGCTGCAGCCCATGGAAATCCGCACCTTCCTGGCCGAGGTCCAATGGGAAGAGGACAGCTAGACCAGACACCCTGGGGGCAGGGTGCCCCCTTCTGAGCCTGAGCCTCCGCCTCCTCTTGGTGCTGCTGCTGCCACCAAAAGCCATTAAAATGCCACTACCAAGACTTGGGTCAAGGTGTGACTGAGTGGGGTTTTCTTTGGAGGGTGATAGAACTTATGACCCAGAAAGGTCAGTAAACTCTAGCTGACCCTTGACCTGAGGCCTTGCAGGGAGGTGAACCCTCACACCAGACCCTAGATGGTTCACACCTCGCCTCACACCACACTCTGCCCTCCGCTCCTGCTTCGCTCCTCCGTCCACTCAGGCCGCGGCACAGCTGTCCTGAGCAGCCACTGAGGGCAGGCCTGCGCTGGAGCTGGGCCCAGAGAACCAGACTGTCGCCCCGGCCTCCCACACCCAGCCTTGGGACCCTGAGGGCAAGGAATCTGGGATGGCCTGGGGGACGAAGTGGATCCACAGGCAGGTCCCAGCACCAGGCCTTGGACAGGGGGGCTATAGCTGTGGGCCTCCCAGGAGCCAGGCGGACAGCCGGCACCCTCTGGTGCTGCTGTGCCCTGGGCTCTGTGATAGAGGAAGGAGACCTTGGGATGAGGTTAAAGTCAAGGAAGTGGCTTGCCTCCAGTCAGCAGAGCCCTGTGCAGGTCCCTTGAGGCCCATGGAAGCTGGGGAGGCCCAGGTGGAGACCAGTGTTCGGATGTGTGGACCCCTGACTGTCAATGAGCCTCTGGAAAATATTTCTAAGTCCCTCTTAGGGAAAGACAGACATGAGCCTGGGCTGGTGACGACCCCGGGGGAGGACACCCTGGCCCTGGATGAGGTCACAAATGGGGCTTAGGGCTGGATGAGTTTTTTTTTTTTTTTTTTGCTGTGGAAGATTTGCCCTATGCTAACATCTGTAGCCAATCTTCCTCCTTTTCTCCACCCCTCCACCCCCAAAGCCCCAGTACATAGTTCTAAGTTCTTTTAGTTCTTCGATGTGAGCCGCCACCACAGCGTGGCTACTGACAGATGAGAGGTGCGGTTCTGCACCAGGGAACTGAACCCAGGCCACCAAAGTGGAGTGCACCGAACTTTAACCACTAGGCCATCAGGGCAGGCGCTCCAGATGTGCCTCCTGAAAAGTCTTCTAAGTCTCTCCCTATAAAGAGATGGACCCGAGAGGCCCAAGGAGGGCCCCCCAATCTAACTGCCATCGCACATGGGCTCCGTTTGCTGGATGCCCCTCTTGAAAACTTTACAGTTTCCCTCCAGGAGGGGAAGTCAGGGGAGCCGGCCAGGGTGCTATGGGGCATGTGCCCCAGGGCCGTCTGCTGTCCTGCATCGGCCCAGTCTTAGGAGGCGCCCACCACAATTGCATATAAGCCTTCTTCTGGGGCAGGGATGGGGCTGGGCCACGCAGTGCAGCCCAGGGATGGCATCTTGGGTCCAGTCATCCACGCGCCTCCTGAAAATGTATCCAAACCCAGGGCATTGTCCTGGGCTGTCCAAGGAGACCCATGGAGGTCACCCTGCATCCTCCCTCAGTCCCACTTGGGGCCCAATCACTGGATGCATCCCCGCAAACCTAAGGTGTCCTTGGAAGTGGGGACAGCCACAGGCTAGCCAGAGACATGCAGGGTGGGCGCCAGGGCCTGGTATTAGCCCATGGCACCTGGTGGTGCCTCCTGAAAACACACCCACGTCCCCAACCGAAGGGGAGGCACTGCCCTGGGCTGGAAAAGTTGACCCGGTGCCATGGGCTCAGGTGCTGTCACCCTTGCGTCCCAGCAATTGGGAGGCCCAATGGCACCTCAGCCTGGCCACTGCCCAGCACAGGGCCTTGGGTAGGAATACCCATAGAGGGAGGGCCTGGGCCTGCCCACGGCCTGTGTGGGGCCAGGATTGAGGATGTGTGTGGGCCAACCGGGAAGGCCCAGTGAGAGTGCCCCAGGTCCGCCCAATGTCCACTAAAGGCCTGGTCACTGGAGGCTCTCCAACAACACATTTCTAGGTCCCCTTGAGAAGGCTGGATCAGTCTGGCCAGCTACGGAGGCCAAGGTGGGCAGCCAGAGGCGGGCTGTGGTCCTGTTTACGGCCTTGTTTTCCGAGGCGCCCCCTTTGTGGGTGGGAACCAGCCTGGGCCAGGGAGTCAGCCAAGGGCAGGCGTGTGGACATGGCCACAGTCCCGTGTTGGTGTTGTGACTCTCAAAAAGGTTTCCAAGTTGCCCCAGGGATGAGGGCCATCAGCCCGGCTTAGGGTGCCCCCCAGTCCTACCCACAGACCCACAGGGGGTCCAGTTGCTGGATGCCTCCCCCTTCCCATTTTTCTAAGTCTCCCTCTGGAGGAGGCTAACTGGCTCTAGCCATCCAGGGAGGCCCGGGGGGTGTTCTGGGCACAGCCATAGTCACCGTGGGGCCTATTCATCACATAGGCCTCTGGAAAAGGTTTCCAACCGCCCTTTTAGAGGAAGGCATCCGCCAGGTGGGCTAGGGACCACCTTGGAAGGTGTCCTGGGCCCAGCCGAAGTCCCTCCCGTGTGGGGCTGAGTCACCGGACAGGCTTCCCCAAAGTATTCTCAAATCCTCTTGGGGGAGGGACACTGAGCCAGGATGGCAGGGAGGCCCGGAGAGGGCGCCCACAGCGGGCCACAGTCCTGCGGGGGGCCCCGTCCTGGGGGCGCCCCCTGAAAAATGTCCAAGTCCCTCTCTTGAGGCTGAGGTCAGCCCCGGCCACCCAGGGAGTTCCGTGGACGGTGCCCCGGACCCCCCAGGCCACCCCCTGGCCGCTGAGGGCCCAGAAGCACGGTTAGAATGACACCCAGACAGGTGGCGCCGGGGTTGGGGCGGGGGTGGGGGTGTCCAGGTCCGTGCGGGACGCGCAGGCTGTCGGCGCCACCTGGCGGCCGCTTTCGCATCGGCCCCGTAGCTCGGCTGCCGCGGGCGCGGGCTGGGGTCCGGACCCCGCGGGGCCCAGGGCCGAGTTCCAGGAGGCCCGTAGGGATGTCGTCGCGGCTGCGACCCACGCCGCCTCCGGAAGGGCTCCCTGAACTTGTCACTGCAGTCCAGGGGAGAGCGGCATCTGGACATTGCAGCGGCGGGCTGGCAGGCACACGGAGGTCCCCTCCGGCCTTCGCAGGTGGCCTTCACCTTCACATGGCATTCTCCTTGTGTGTATGTGTGTGTCCAAACTTCCCCTTTTCATAAGGACCCCAGTTATGATGCACGAGGACCGACCCCGATGACCTCATCGAGCTAATTAGATCTGCAGTGACCCTATTTCCAAGTATCACATTCTGAGGTGCTGGGGGTAGGACTTCAAGATGCGAGTTTTGGGGGACACAGTTCAATCCATAACAGATCCCAAGCAGTGGAAGTACCCCTTAAAGCTTTCTTAGTCCCCTACCAGAAACTGGGCCTGGCGGGGGCCGGGGAGGCTGTGTGGAGCCCTCTGGCCACCCCATGTCTTGGGGATCCTGCTTTTAGGATGGGCCTTCCCCAAATGTTTTGAGTTCCCCTCTGAAGGGGAGGCCCATCCAGGCCATGCAAGAGGCCCAGGGAGGGCGTCTGAGCAGCAGACGCAGTACTGACTGGTGCTTGGTTGTAGAAAGCAGCCCCCCAAATATTTCTAACTCCCCCTTGGTGGTGTGGGGGTGCCCCCAACTACCAGGCCCTTCTTGCGGCCATGGCTGAGCTCACAGCACCCTCCCCCCAAAACTCCCTGGTTACTGGATATGCCTGCAGAGGATTTTCCTAAGTCTTCCTCCTGAGCAGGGGACTGGCTTGGTGGCTCCTACAAGAGACCCAACTACTCCCCCCTGGCCAGCCTGGACTGGTCTCTCCCACAGGAGACAGTGGCTCTGCAGTGGTGTCCATCCTGGACCTCCCTGGCAGACCAGCAGGGTCTCTGCTATGGACTGAATATTTGTGTCCCCCAGATTCACATGTGATGTGAGCCCTCATGTGAGTACCCCCAGTCCTTAAGTGATAGTATTTGGAGGCGGGGCCCTTGGGAGGTGATTCGGTGAGATGAAGGCCTGGGGTGGCGCCCTCATGTTGGGACTAACACCCAGATGAGAAGGGGAAGAGACAAGAGAGCTCTCTCTCCAGGACTCCCTTGCTCCCTCCGCCCCTGCCATGCGAGGACTCTGAAAACAGGGCTGAACGCAAGCCAGGCAGAGGGCTCCCGCCTGAACCCAACCATGCTGGCCCCCTGATCTCGGACTCCCAGCCACAACTATGAGGAAGGTGGTTTAAGCCAGCCAGGCTATGGTATTTTGTTATCAGTCTCTCTTTCATGAGCCCATGGCTCCACGAATGTCCATCTGGACCTCCACGGGTGGCCCAGCCTGAGGCCCCCTATGTGATCAGGGCCAGATAGGGTGTCTGCCCTGGATCTAGTTGGCCACCTGGGACTGGTGGCTCCTACATGAGACCTTGGTTTGGCCGCAGTGCCCGTATTCACCACCCTGGCTGGCCTGACCTGGTCCCTCCAAATATGGGAGCTCGGCTTGGCCAGGGTGTCTATCTTAGAACTCTGGGCTGGCCTGCCTTGGTTCTGTCTACATGAGACTGGTACTTGGCCTGGGGTACCTGTCCTGGACATTCGCAGCCAGCATGGCCTGGTGTCCTCTATATGAGAACATGACTTCACAATGGTGTCAGCCTTGGACCTCCTCAGATGGCCCAGAGTAGTCCTCCCCCTATGAGGCCATGGCCTGGCCTGCCTGGTCTTGTCCCTGCTACCTGGAGTTGTGGCGCCTGTACTGGCCCTCTGTAGCTGGCCTGGGCTGGTCCCTCCTACTTCAGACCACGGCCTATCCAGAGTATCCTGTCTGTCCAGAACCCTTCTGGCTGGTCATGTGTGATCACCCCTATATGAGACTTCGTTGTGTCCTAGATTGGCCTGGCCAACCCGGACTGGTCCCTACTACCTGAGACCACGATGGACCTCCCTGCCCAGCTGACCTGTTTTTTCCCCTCCACCACCCAAGTTTGACACTAACCACCAATTCTCTCTAATTCAGATACTACCTGGACTTAGCATCAGACCCCACAGGTTTGTGGGCTCAGCCCCACAAGCCTGCCCTCACTTCAGATGCTGGTCGCAAGTCTCAGGTTGCCACTGGTACTTCTGATTGACCGGCTATCAACGAGGGTTCCCATCACTCTCCTTCAGTGATATAGTTTCAATTGTCTATTTTCGCTTTTGCTGCCTGTGTTTTTGGTGTCATATCCAAGAAATCTCTGCCAAGTCCAATGTTATGATTTCCCATGTTTTCTTCTGTTTCATATTTTAGCTCTTACATTTAGGTCTTTGATCCATTTTGAGTTAATTTTTGTATATGGCACAAGATAAAGGTCTAACTTCATTCTTTTGCATGTAGATATCCAGTTGTGCCAAGACTACTTGTTGAAAAGACTGTCCTTTCTCCATTGAATGGTCTTGGCACCCTTACTGAAAATCAATTAACCATAGACGTATCGTTTAATTTCTGGACCCTTAATTCTATTCCATTGCTCTGTTTGTCTGTCCTTATGCCAGTGTCACACTGTTTTGATCACTGAAGCTTTGAGTGAGTTTTGGGATCAGGAAGTGCGAGGTCTCCAACTTTTTCTTTTTTAAGACTGTTTTGGCTATTTGGGGTACCTAGAGATTCCATATGAATTTTAGAATAGATTTTTTTCTATTTCTGCTAAAAACACTGTTGGACTGCAGAAGCTGTAGATAACTTAGGGTAGTACTGCCAGCTTAATTTTAAGTCTCTCAATCCAGGAACACAGGATATTTTTCCACTTATTGGTGTCTTCAATTTCTTTCAGCAACGTTTGTAGTTTCCCGCGCACAAGTCTTCTGCCTCCTTGGTTAAGTTTATTCCTAAATATTTTCTTCTTCTTGATGCTATTGTAAATAGAATTGTTTTCTTAATTTCCCTTTTGAATTGTTTGTTGTTAGTGTACAGAAACACAAATGATTTTTGCATGTTGATTTTGTATCCTGCAAATTTGAATTTACTAGTTCTAACAGTTTTTTTGTGGAATCTTTAGAGTTTTTCTACATATAAGATCATGCTGTCTGTGAACACAGATAATTTTACTTTTTCCATTCTAATTTGGGTGACTTTTCTTTCTTTCTTCTGTCTAATAGCTCTGGCTAGACTGTGCTGAATAGAAGTTATGAAAGTGGGCTTCCTTGTCTTGTTCTTGATCTTAGAGGAAAAGCTTTCAGTGTTGCATCGAGTATGATGCTAGCTGTGGTCTTTTCTTATGTGCCCCTTATTATGTTGAGGTAGTTTACTTCTATTCCTAGTTAACGTTTTTTTAATCATGAAAGGGTGGTGAATTTTGTCAATGCCTTTTCTGCAGCAATTGAGATGATCATATAATCCCCCCCCTTCACTCTGTTGTGTATTACACTGATTTCATGGTGAACCATCCCTGCATTTGTGGATAAACCCCACTTGTCATGGCATATAATGCTTTTAATATGTTGCTGAATTGGTTTGCTATTTTCTTTTCTTTTTTAGGATTTTTGCATTGGTATCCATCAGGGATATTCGTCTGTAGTTTTCTTTTCTTGCAGTGTTTTTGTCTGACTTTGGTTATCAGGGCAACGCCGGCCTCTTGAGTTAGGAATTGTTCCTCCTCTTAATTATTTTTTGGAGAATTTGAGGATTGGTGTTCATTCTTTTTTAGATGTGTTGTGCAATTCACCACTGAAGCCATCTGGTCCCTTGTGAGGTTTTTGATTAAGCTTCTTACTGGTTGTAAGTCTATTCAGATTTTCTCTGTCTTCATGATTCAGTTTTTGTGCGTTGTGTGCTTCTAGGAATTTGTCCATTTCACCTAGATTATCCAATTTATTTGTGTTTAATTGTTCATGGTATTCTCCTATACTCCTGTCTATCTGTAAAATTGGTAATGACGTCCCCACTTTTGTTTCTTATTTTAATAATTTGCACCTCCTCTCATTTTTTCTTAGTCAATTTAGCTAAAGGTTTGTCAATTTTGTCGATCTTCTTTATTGTTTTCTATGCTCTCTTTTAAAAAAAAAACTCCTTGTCTAGTAAGTCTGAAGTCTGGCTTCTTCAGTGTCTGTCAATTTATTTTGTTTTTTCGAATGGGCTGTGTTTTTCTGTTTCTTTGTATGTCCTGTGATATTTTTGTTAAAAATTGGACATTTGACTATTTTAATGTGGTAACTCTGGAAATCAGATTCTTTCCCTTCCCCAGGGTTTGCAATCCTTTATTTTTTTTAAGATTTTTTTAAAAAAAATTTTCCTTTTTCTCCCCAAAGCCCCCTGGTACACAGTTGTGTATTTTTAGTTGTGGGTCCTTCTAGTTGTGGCATGTGGGACGCTGGCTCAACATGGCCTGATGAGCAGTGCCATGTCCGCGCCCAGGATCTGAACCGATGAAACCCTGGGCCGCTGAAGCGGAGCCAGCAAATTTAATCACTCGGCCATGGGGCCGGCCCCGCAATCCTATAAATTGTTGAAAGCTGCAGTAGCCTTTTCCAAATTATTTTTGCAGGCACCATTCCTTGTGTGCGATCAGCAAAGCCTCTGCTCCTCTAGCTGGTGTTTAGCTAATGTTTTGAGAGTCTCCTGAATGTCAGGAGCTCTCCCAGTCTTTGCCGGTTACCTCTGGTCTGGGCCACTCCTTCAACACTTAGCTAGGCTTGTTCTGAGCCTGAAGTGAAAGCTTAAGCTCTCCTTAGCTTTTTTTTTTGAGGAAGATTAGCCCTGAGCTAACGCCAGTCCTCTTTTTTGCTGAGGAAGACTGGCCCTGAGTCTTCCTCCTCGTGCCCATCTTTCTCTACTTTACATGTGGGACGCCTACCACAGCATGGTGTGCCAAGCGGTGCCATGTCCACACCCGGGATCCGGGCTGGCGAACCCTGGGCCGCCGAGAAGCGGAACGTGAGAACTTAACCGGGGCGCCACCGGGCCGGCCCTCTCCTTAGCTTTTTGAACACGCGTCTTCCTTGGGCACGCAGCGGCCTTCTGAATTCCCCTGCACACAGCTGCTGTGAAATGTCCTAACTTCCCAAGGAGCGTCACTCTAGCTTCCCCTCAGCTGCTATACTGCAGGTCTCCACCCACAAACCCCTGCCCTAGGCATCTCAGTCCTCGCACAGCTTTTACAAGCCGTTCAGGCTGCTCTTCCCACCTGAGTTCCTAGCCAGGTGAAACAGAGCCAAGTGCCTCGTGTCGGAAGAAACATACAGACTAATTTACAAATAAGGTCCGCTCTTCTCCCTTGGGTTCAGGGGAGGAAAGTGGGAACCAGGCTGCCACTGCTTCCAGACCAAGGCCACTGCTGTGCTGGGGAGAGGGTCAGGTGGGATGAGTAAAAACCACTAAGCTTGGGGCTGGCCCTGTGGCCCAGTGGTTAAGCTCATGCGCTCCGCTGCAAGCAGCCTGGTGTTTTGTCAGTTCGAATCCTGGGTGCAGACATGGCACTACTCATCAAGCCACGCTGAGGCAGCGTCCCACATACCACAACTAGAAGGACCCACAATGAAGAATATACAACTATGTACCGAGGGGCTTTGGGGAGAAAAAGGAAAAAAATAAATCTTTAAAAAAACCCACAAAAACCCACTAAGCTTTCCTACCATTTGAAGATGACTTTTTTTTAAAGATTTAATTTTTTTTCCTTCTTCTCCCCAAAGACCCCCAGTACATACTTGTATATTCCAGTTGTGAGTGCCTCTGGTTGTGCTACATGGGACGCCGCCTCAGCATGGCCTGATGAGCGGTGCCATGTCTGTGCCTAGGATCCGAACCGGTAAAACCCTTGGCTGCTGAAGCGGAGTGCGCAAACTCAACCACTCGGCCATGGGCTGCCCCCGAAGATGGCTTTTTCTTGATTAGGCATTCACCTGGCTGCTGTAAACCTCTGACTGTTTTCCAGACTCTGCAAAGTTGCTTCAGAAGTTTCTGCTGGGGCTGGCTCCGTGGCCGAGTGGTTAAGTTTGCGCGCTCTGCTGTGGCGGCCCAGGGTTCAGATCCTGGGCCCCGACATGGCACTGCTCGTCAGGCCACGTTGAGGCGGCATCCCACATCCCACAACTAGAAGGACCTGCAACTAAGATATACAACTATGTACCGAGGGGGTTTGGGAAATAAAGCAGGAAAAAAAAAAAAAAGGAAGATTGGCAACAGTTGTTAGCCCAGGTGACAATCTTTAAAAGAAAAAAAGTTTCTGCTGTTTTCTTGCCCTCAGTGTTTCTGTGGGTGAACAGGAGCTTGGAGCTTCCTAGCCCACCACTGTGCTGACAACATTCTATGTGGACTATCTTGCTACTCTATCTCCGGCCTGTGTCCCATTCATGGAGACATACAACACACCGAGAAATTAGATCTCAAGCAGAGGATGAGACAGGAGAACTCCCCTTGGTCTTGCTTTTTCAAGCATCTACAGCAAAAGCCTAGAGTGCCTTGGTTACTTTTGTGTGTAATGAATTAGTTTACAGACTAGAGCCAGGGTCAGTATCCCATGACCCACATGCCAAATCTGGTCCTCCACCAGTATTTGTAAATTAAGTTGAATTGCAACACATCCATGCCTGTATGTTTACACATTCATGGCTGCTTATTAGTGGGACAATGGCAGAACTGAGTAGCTGTGACAGAGATCATACAGACTGCCAAAATGAGCAAATTTACTATCTGGCTCTTTTGTAGAAAAGCTTTGCCAACTTCTGGCTTAAAACACTGGGCAGAGATGAAATGCTCCAAAATTGGAATTGCATCAAGAGCATGATCTCTGACCCAAGGGGTATGGGTTTTAATTCAATCTCTTATTTGTCATTTACTAGTTTTTGTGACCACCGGAAGTTTACTGAAATTACTGCCCTCACTTGCTTTTTTAATAAGATAGGAAATATATCTACTTTATAGAATTTGCTGGGGTTTTACTGAATTAATCTTTGTGTACCAAGCTAATTTCCATAAAAGACTAGAAATGGTGCCGGAGAGAGAAAGCACACTCTGCAAGGTAGGAGCTGGACAGACAGTACTGGCATGGCCATCACATCAAAGGCTATGTTGTTTTGCCGTCGAATGTAAATTATCTTACAGACAACCAACATCACATGGGTTTATTTGTTGTGATGGAATAAGACCAACATGAGACCACTACCACGTCTGTACCTGGATTATACAAGAAAATTGTCAAAACTACAGAAATTACCAAACATCTCACTATTCTGGCACAGGTGACTGTTGCTTCTTGATCTATTAGTTATAGCCCCATTCCATTCTTCTGCTTTCTAGATAAGAATGATTGGGATACCAAATCATAGAATTACATTTACTTTTTGAGATCATTAATCAAAGCCCTGATACCTTGAACCCCAAACACCTAATGCAAGCCCCACTCGTGTAGAGCCCACCCTATAACCCTCTGTGGAGATGCATCATGGTTCCTCACGGTGTATGGTCTTCGCTATCACAATGAGTCAATAACTCAACTTGGTTCTAGTACGACTGTGTTCCTGGTGACCTTTGGCTGCGGGGCACTGATGAAAGCAAGATATCAGTGTTTACTAACATGAATGAATAATAAGTCATTTTAATGGGAAGACATGTTAACTATATAGGAAGAAAAGAATTTAACCTCAGAAAATTGCCTTGAGTCATAGACGAAATCAAATAATTCAAACCTCAAAAAAGGAATTAAAAGAAATCAAAGAAGTAATCGAAAGAAAAACTGGAAAAATACCGTGAAATAAATGAGTATGAAAACAGAAAATCAAAATTTATGGAATACACACAAAGAGGTTTTAGGGTCAAATATATAGTTTCAAATACAGTAGAAAGGAAAAAGATCTGAAATCAATAGTTTAAGTTTCAAGTGAAAGAAACTAGAAAAAGAAAAGCATATCAATTCAAAGCTTAGAAAAAGGTAAATACTAAAACTAGAAGCACAAGTCAATGAAACAGAAAACCAGAAAATCAATAAAACCAAAAGTTGGTTCTCTGACAAGACCAAAAAAAAAAATTGATAAAATCAAAGCAGGACTAACCAATAACCAAGGGGAAAGAAAAGAAAACACAAATTACCAAAATAGGAAAAAAAAAAGGAGGAAGGCATCACTGCAAATATACCTGAGATCTTAAAAGCTATATGGGAATCATATGAACTACTTTATGCCAATAGACTAGATAATTTATTTGAAATGGACAATTCTTATCAAACTAGACTCAAGAAGAAATAGAGATAAAAAATCTGAATACGGGCTGGCCTGGTGGTGTAGTGGTTAAGTTTGCACATTCCACGTCAGTGGCCTGGGGTTCACAGGCCCGGATCCCGGGTGCAGACCTAGCCCTGCTTGTCAAATCACGCTGTGGTGGCATCCCACATAAAACAGAGGAAGATTGTCACAGATATTAGCTCAGGGCCAACATCCTCACACACACACACACACACACACACACAAAACCCAAAAGACCTGAATAGGCCTCTATCAAGTAAAGAAATTTAAGTAGTAGTTAAAAATCTTCCCACAAAGAAAAGCCATGGCCCAGACAGCTTCACTGTTGGAATTCTAACATACATTTAAAGAAGAAATAATGCCAATACAATACCAATAAGAGAGGAGGAACTACATTATAAGTCATCTAACCAAAGCTAGACAAAGACATCACAAGGAAAAAAAAGATGGAGTCCTCCTGCACTGTATACTTGTGTCAAATCACCACGATGTATTCTTAAAATGCTTTACAATTTTGTCAATTATACCTCAATAAAGCTACAA
The DNA here is from genome assembly GCF_041296235.1 of Equus asinus. Lineage (NCBI taxonomy): Eukaryota > Metazoa > Chordata > Mammalia > Perissodactyla > Equidae > Equus > Equus asinus. The sequence goes on along the minus strand of NC_091809.1, from coordinate 26,212,245 downwards.
AAGGGGGCCAGCCCCGTGGCCGAGTGGTTAAGTTCGCGCACTCCACTTTGGCAGCCCAGGGTTTTGCTGGTTCGGATCCTGGGCACGGACATGGCACCACTCATCAGGCCACGCTGAGGCAGCGTCCCACACGCAGAACGAGAGGCACTCACAACTAGAATACACGACGATGTACTGGGGGGCTTTGGGGAGAAGAAGAAGAAGAAAAAAAAAGATTGGCAACAGATGTTAGCTCAGGCACCAATCTTTAGGAAAAAAAAAGAAAGCTACAAAAAAATCATTAGAAAAGAAGTGTGTTTGGGTTGACTGTGAGAAAAAAGTAAAAAGAAAAAAAAACCCACCAAGAACCAGATGAATGATCCTCATAAACAAAAACTTTTAACAAGATATTGGCAAACAAAATACAGTAATACATAAAAAGGTTTGTATATGGTGATGGAGTTTGTCAAGGAATGTAAAGGTGGATTTAACATCTGAAAATCAATGTAAGATACTATCTTAAAAAGACTCAAGAAAAAGCATATGATAATCTCCACAAACACAGAAAAAACATGTGAGAAAAATCCAGCATGCATTCATGATAAAAATTCTCATCCAATTATATCTGGAAGGAAACCACCCCAATCTGATGATGCATATGAAGAACCTAGAGGGAACATCCTACTTTGTGGTGTGAGACTGAACGCATTGTCCCTCAGACTGGAAACAAAGCAAGTGTTCTTTTCTAGTACTTCTAGTCAAAATTGTCCTGGAACACCCAGCCAGTGCACGGCAAGAAAGAAAACTTAAAGAAACAAAGATGAGAAAGAAGTAAAAAGAAGTTTATTTGCAGATGGTATGATCTTGTTTGTAGAAATTCTTATTGAATCTAAGGGGGGGAAACACCACTAGAACTAACAGCAAGGTCCTAGGCTCAAGGTCACTGATTCAATATGTAAGAACCAACTGAACTGCTATATACCACCAATGAAAACTCCAAAACTGAAACGAAGAAAATTCCATTCGCCATGCATCAAAAGCAAAATACTGGATTGGCTGCACGAGGAAATCTCCCGACCCTCTCCCCAGCAAAATGAGTATAAATGATAACAATTATTTTAAAAATCCAATCATCTAAAGGCTCTGGAATGTGTCATAAGGGCATACAGCAAATGGACAAACATTTAGTCAATGAAATTTGCTACGTGAGACTAAGAACAGCGACAGTCTGTGGCACCTGAACCACAACTTGCTTTCTGCCCCTCCCAGTTCAATGTGATAGAAATTCCACTCCAGACAGGGGCAGCCAAGAACACAAGATTTCCTCTATCCCCTGCTCTCAGTCAAGGGCTATGGTGTCTTTCTGGGAAGGGCAGTCACCAGCATTTCTCAACCTCTCCTAGCTACACGTTGCAGAGGCTCATTCCAAGTGAGTGAAGCAAGTAGGTCAGGGAGTCATTTTTCCCACCTGGTTGTCACTGACAGGGCAGAGACTCTACCTGAGGCATGGCACATTGAGAATACTGGAGCCCCCAACTGCCCTTGCCCCAGCCCATTCATAGTGTGGAAGTTCTAAGCCACGAGAGGCAAGCCGAGAAGACCAGAGGCTGCCATCCACACTTAAAGTTGTGACTCAAAGGTTTTGCTCATAGGCAGAGGCAGTCTCTAAGAACACACAGCTCCAAAGCTCTCTCCAAAGAAGCTGACTTCATTCAAAACAAATGTGTGCAAGTTCGAGACTAAAGGTACCTCAAAAACAATGGAAGATCTGATGGTCAGCAATGAAGAGAAGACTAGTATCTCCATGAGAGCAACAAACCTAACAAGTAGGCCCACTAGTTTCAAAGAGAACGAGGGAAAAAGACAGATAAGGAAAGCCCTCTTGGGATCAGAACAAACCTTGGCCTCAAAAACTACCTCTACAAAGGGGTGGGAATTATCAGGGTACTGTCAAAGGGCACTGTCTCAGGGCACTGTCAAGAACAATAGCACAATCGGCCTACAATAACAGTGTAAGTCAGTGAAAGAGACAGTCAGTGAGGGTCCTGTCAAAACCACTGTCGTCCCAATGTGACTGTAAGCATGCCCAAGAGTGTGCTAACGTGGGGAAAATAGACGTCACTGAAATGTCAGCCGGTCACTAAGCAAATGAAGAAGCAAACAAGCAGCAGCCCTGGCAAGAACATGATCTAGAATGTCAATTTTTAACAGAAAGTTTATGATACATGAAAGGAAACAAAGGAGTGACCCACAAACAGGAAAAAGGTAGGCAAGAGAAACTGTCCGTGAGAGGGTCTAGATGACGGATTTAACAAAGGCTTCAGAGCAGCCATTATAAATATGTTTAAAGAACTAAGGGAGACTATGTTAAAGAGGAAAGGTATGGTAACAGTGTCACATGAAAGAATATCAATAAAGACAGAGAAGATATAGGTGGATGAGATTATGCAACCTAAAGAAAATAGAGAAGAAACAATGAAGAAAAATGTAAAGAGCTTTTATAAAATATGGAACACTAAGTACTCCAACGTATGCATGACAGGAGTACCAGGAGACAACAGAGAAAGGATCAGAAAAAATATTCCGCCATTATTTCTTCAAATAAACTCTGCCTCTCTTCTTTTTCTGGGACTTCCATGATGTGTTGGTTTAATGGTGACCCCTAAGTCCCTTGGCTATGTTCTCTTTCCTTTATTTTCCTTTGCTCCTCAGACTTGACAATTTCAAATGACCTGTTTTCAAGTTCACTGATTCTTTCTTCTGCCTGTTCAAGTCTGCTGTTGACCCTCTAGTGAATTTTTCAATTCAGTTCTTGTATGTTTTCAGCTCCAGAATATCTCTGGTTATAAAAATAATTTCTCTCTTTTATATTCCTATTTTGTACATATATGCTTTTCCTTAAGCTCTGAGGATATTTAAGACTGTTGTTTTCAAGTCACTGTCTACTAAGTCTGAAGCCTGTGTTTTTTTAGGGTTGGTTTCTGGAGATTTATGCTTTAATTTGTTCCTTTGAGTGGGCTATGTTTCCCAGTTTCTTTCTGTGTCTCGTGATCTTTTGTTGAAAATTAGCTATTTGAAAAAAGAACCACATCTCCTACTTTTTACAGACTGACTCCATGCAGGGGAAGACCTCTACTATCAGCCTGGCATGAAGGTTTAGGGTCTTCTCAGGTCTTTTCTGGGTGTGGGTCTTCCCTGGGTGTGTAGGTGTGTGTTTTTCCCCCAATTCCCCTGTATACATGGCTGCTTCTAAATGTATTAATTTCCCTAAGAGTCTCACAAGCCCAAATTGTGTAAGGAGATCTTTTGAGCACTCTCTTACTGATACAGCCCATTGTCATTTATGGTTTATGGTCATCCTTATTACTACCATTCATTACACCCTTCTCTTTGACTACAGATGTCATCCTGGCAGTCTTTCACAAAAAGGCACTGACAAAAATACATTATAAGTTTTTGGTATTATGAATAAATGAGAAATTAGTTTCATGACAAAAATTGTAACTATAGAATAAAAAATAAAATCTGAGGAAAAAAATAACTTGTATGTACATGGTGGTAGTGACTCAGAATGTATAATGATTAATTTGACAAAATTACAAGTTGGTCTGAAAATCCACAGTTTCAATGGGATGTTTTAATATATCCTATCAGGAAATGGAAAAATACTTGTTAGTATACAAGTTGTCTGGAACAGTTAATAAAATATTTCTAAGAAACATCTACAGAAGCATTTGCTTGACCAAAAAATACACATTGTTTTAATAAAATCACATACAAATATAACTGAAAATGTGCTGAGGAATCTTGTTTGGCTCTGAGTAATTGGAAACACCCACAATCTGCCTGATAAGAGAAAGGTGCTAATTCTCACATGGAGGGCCTGGGTCAGAGCAGTCGCTGCACAGGGCAGTGGAGGAACAGATGCCCATGTGGTTCCTTTTGACTGCATCACTGTAGCTGCCTTGGTGGAATCAGGAACACACAGTCACTACACTGTTAGCAGAACAAGGTGTTTACTACACAAATCAGAAGTTATACAAATACAATCTAAAGAGCGGAGTCAGTACTTCAGAGAGCATTCTCAAACTGTGGGACTTGTGGAGGTATCTGTTGAAACCCACAGCTCTGAGAAAATGGAAACCAGGTAGTTACTGTTGGTTTTGAGAATACTCTTAGCTGGCAGGGCAAAGAATCAGGAGAATGGGCTGGAAGATGGTGTATGTGAAACTCCCAGGCATCTGTCTGTCTCTGTACCATGCTTCCCAAGACTAAGGCCTTCTTCACTTTGGCCTTTCAAACCTCACGCAAGTGAGGCTACTAGTGAATTCTAACATGGAACCATAAAAAGAACAATTTCTAGAAAATGTAGGACACATTCCCCACGTTGACATAATACATTCCAGGAGAGCTATCTCCAATTCTGCATTTTATTGTCCTATCACAGGTCTCTTTTCTTAATGTAAAGTCTATTATTCAAAGCATAGTCATAAGGAATGACAAAGAGTAAAGTGAAAAGATGTAAATAGTAATTCAAGTGAGATTATACTCAATAATAAACTTTGCATACTTACAAATTTATGCCAACTATTTATTAGCAAGGAAAAAGGAATAAAGCTCTTCTGATGAAAGAAAAAGAAAGTTTTTCTCATAAGAAAGGGTACGGAATATCCAGTACCTGGCACAGGAGGTCAAGAAGAAAATCCCAACAAATATAAAGATGTCATTTTTCAATGGCCCCTGACAGAAAAGTTAAAATATATTAAAATAACATAGGGGCCGGCTCCGTGGCCAAGTGGTTAAGTTCGCGTGCTCTGCTGTGGTGGCCCAGGGTTCGGATCCTGGGCACGGACATGGCACCGCTCATCAGGCCACGTTGAGGCGGCGTCCCACATCCCACAACCAGAAGGACCTGCAACTAAGATATACAACTGTGTACGGGTGGGGGGGGGGGTTGGGGAGATACAGCAGAAAAAAGAAAAAAAAAAAAAGATTGGCAACAGTTGTTAGCCCAGGTACCAATCTTTAAAATAAAATAAAATAAAATAACATAAAATTATAGAAAATTAAATCCACTGGCATATTAGATATACACTCTAGTTCACCCATGGATTCAACAGACTTAAAAATGGAAAGACAAAAATTTTATTAACTGATTTAAGAGAAAAAAACACTACGTATTAAATTTATGTATAAATGCTTAAAGAGTACATACCTACAGAATTATCTCACCTCAATGTTTATTTGCAAAACTATGAAGTATAAATCCATAATCCACAGGTCCACTTTAAGAATGAGGCAGTGATAAAGACAATATATTTATAATTGTGAAAATTAGTAAACAGAAAACTCATCTAAAATGTGGTCAGGAGGCCAGAAGGGGGAGCTCTTATGTCCTAGAATGACTGCAGCCCCAACAGGAAGAAGAAAAGCTTCCTCTTCTCGTCCAGCGACAGCTCAGCTGATGAGAGACGGCCACAATCAGCCAACGAAATGCCACCACACTTTGAACTCCTCGTCTCCTCCAACAGACTCTGTTTATAACAGCCCTCCCAACGTCCTCTTCCCCTCTATACATGAGTTTCTCTCCCCCTTATTGTTCATTACTTGCACGTGGTTCACCATGGTTGTGGACCCTGATTTGCAATGCTTTGCTATCCCGAATAAACCTATTTTTGCTGGAGAAATAAATGGCTATTTGCTTAAGGTTAACATAATCTTGCATTTCTTTCTTGTTCTGAAACTTATGCCTTATTATATATGAATTAATTTGCATCAGGCTTTCCCATGTTACTTACATTTAGAGGATTTCTCTGCATTGGGAGTTTTCACATGACTTTGAAAGTATTTGTTAAAACGCAAAACTTTCCCCTATTTTTCACATTTATAGGGTTTCTGTCCAGTGTGCTTTCTCATCACATGGCTTTTTAAGGATGAGGGCCAATTAAAAGCTTTCCCACAATGCTTACATTTAAGAGGTCTCTCTCCAGTGTGAGTTCTTCCAGGGATTTGAAATGTATTGGGACGACTGAAGGCTATCCCACATTGTTTACATTTATAGGGTTTCTCTCCAGTGTGCACTTGCATGTGTCCTTGAAAGACTGTGTGATAAACAAAGGCTTTCCCACATTCCTTACATTCATAGGGTTTCTCTCCAGTGTGAGTTCTTTCATGTATTCGAAATGTATTGGGATTATTGAAGGCTTTCCCACATTCTTTACATTTATAAGGTCCATCTCCTATGTGCAATATCATGTGTGTTCGAATACTTGTGATGTAAATGAAAGTTTTCCCACATACCTTGCATGCATAGGGTTTCTCACCAGTGTGAATTCTTTCATGTTTCTGCAAATCTAGAAATGAACTAAAGATTTTCCTACATCTTTTACATTCATAAGGATTCTCAGGGTGAGTCCTTTCATGTCTTTGAAGAGACTGGCGATAACTGAAAGCTTTCCCACATTTATTACATGTAAAGGGTTTCTCTCCATTGTGATTTCTTTCATGTTTTTGAAAAGACTGGAGATAACAGAAGGCTGTTCCACATTCTTTACATTTATATGGCTTCTCTCCATATCCCTGATACTCACATGGTTTGTGTTGGGTGTGAAATCTGAGGTGCCTATTAAGGGACGAATGACACACGAAGACTTTTCCACACACACTGCATTTGCATGATTTTACTGCAACAGGAGGTTTCTTGTTCAGATTAAGATTTAGAATCTGGCTGATGGTTTCTCCACACTACCTTCTTTACTTTCACAGAATCTCTCTCCCATAGAACTTCTATAAAAAATGAGAAGCACATTATGAATGGTCTGTTAATGAGTTTACATTTATTAATAGGTATTAGAATTACACCTTTATCATTTTCAGGGGAAGTTTATGTTTTCTGCCTTGTCTGAATTGTTTGAAAGTGAACAGACTGCACGTGCTGCAAGAAGGCTTGACCACAGTTATTTTCAAAACACCAACAGTCATCTGTGGGCTTTAAAATACTGTTTCCAAGTAAGCTATTTTGTAAACACTGAACATCTGTCATATTTAAGAAAACATTTTTGGTGAAAATTTTCTAGAAATAAATTTATTAGAAGCTGGGCTCATTTATTTTGCTTTTTAAAAAAATTTCAGGGCCGGCCCCGTGGCCGAGTGGTTAAGTTTGCGTGATCCGCTTCGGCGGCCCAGGGTTTCGCTGGTTCAGATCCTGGGCTTGGACATGGCACCGCTCGTCAAGCCATGCTGAGGCAGAGTCCCACATGCCACAACTAGAAGGACCCATAACTAAAAATATGCAACTATGTGCCAGGGGCTTGGGGGAAAAAGGAAAAATAAAATCTTTAAAAAAATTTCATGATAAACTCACACTCCCTGTGGGACGCTGCTTCCTCTTGTGAGGCCAACTCACCTTAAATTTCTCCCCTGGTTTTTGGATTGATCTTCAATGTCACGATATTCCCATTTTTTTCCTAAAATGCAGACCCAGAAAAATCACTATGATTATTAGAAATTACAGAAAAATTAATAGATTCTAGGTCCATGATGAGCTGTGACCATGCCTGCTTTATTTATGAAACTAGTCCCTTTCCACCTTCCACATCTTATGACAGTGTTGATAAGCAAGAAATACCTGTTTTCTAATTGACTAAGTGAAGGAATGTCTTTATTCTTACCCACTGAGGCCAGGTTCCTGAAGGTTTCCTGCATCACATCTCTGCAGAGTTTCTTCTGCAAAGGATTCAGCAGAGTCCACTCCTCCAGAGTGAACTTCACAGCCACATCTTCAAAGGCCACTGGGTCCTACACCATCCCACATATGTGTAGAGAATGGATGAGACTGACAGCACTGGGGATCTATATGTAAATCATAAGAAGTTCATATATGACCTCAAAACACTTATTCTATGACTTGGTTGTCAAAACTCTTACTCTCTGTACACACTCAATTCCTCATAAACGTAAGTCTCAGGAGCACATAGAAATTATTTCCACAGTTTAACTCTGATCGCTTCGAGTCTTATTGCTTTCTAATGGCAGTTGAGAACACCTTGAAGAAATGAAAGTCATATGTCACTTAACAACAGGGATACATTCTGAGAAATGCGTTAGGCCATTTCATCATTGTGTGAACTTCATAGAGTGTACTTACACAAAGCTAGATGGTATAGCCTACTACACACCTAGGTAAGATAAGATATAGTACTTATCTCATGAGACCACAGTCATATATGAGGTCTGTTGTTGACCAAAGTGCCATTATGTGGCACATGACCATAATGCTATAAAAATAAAAAGAGTTTCCATTTTAAGACCGTCAATTCCTTGTGAGAAAAACACTTTTACCTCCTTCCTTCTCATCCAGCATATCACTCAGCATGCCACAAGACACATGGTCAAATCTGGATAAAGTTTTAATGAATAAAGCACACCGACAAACTGCAAGCTTTTTCTTTTATTCCCATCACCAAACATGAGAAGCCAGGAGGCTTATGGAAATCCAACTTCAACAAGGTCCAGCTGGCCATACCTTCCTGAAATACTTCAGGTCACTATAAAGATTCAGTTCCAGCAAGATGAATAAACATATTCTTGTGGAGAATTATTAACTTTAACTTGTTTGTTTAATATTTACCACAACATTCGTCCCAACTGTCCCATTTCATGGACCTGGCAATTTAATCAGAAGTTAGAGCTCAGGCATGAGGAAGAAGGCATACACTCACAGGCCTTAGGGCTGCTTCCTATCAATTGTTAACACACATACACACACATACTGAGACGACAGGATGACAGAAAAGCTCTTTCCAACAGAACTGTAACAGTGGACCCTGGGCCTTGCTGATCTTAAGGAACCAGATAAGAGTTGCAGTTTGCAAGTGAGTTCACCGAAGTCCACAATGGTTTGATGGTGAATATGCCCATCATTATAAAATACACGAAGGGTTCAGCAGTGCTCTCCTCCAAAAAAAGTAAAATCTCCTTTTTCCAATTTCAGAGGAAGTGATTTCCAACAAGCCACTCTAGAGGCTGCCTTCGCGCTTCTCTCATTTCTGTGCCCTCATGTGGGGCACAGGAACATGACACCCAACCCCTAACTAGGAAATCTTAAGCTGAATAATCCCTCTAGCCACTGGTCTCTGAAAAAAGATCATTAACCAACTGATGTCCATGTGCAAGGGACAGAAAAGGCTCCCAGACAGCAACTTTGGTGCTAGAATTTACCCATTCAGTAAAGCAACAGCAGAAGTGGAACACCTCTCTTGTGGGCCCAGGGTGTAAAACGAACTGCTGGGGCCAGCCCTAATTACTCTTTGTAGAGTGGCTCTGTAGCGCTTGCTCATAACCAAGTCCTACTACCTTGTGTGCAGAAGAGAATGAACATTAGCAGGCCTGAGACTGCTGATCCTTAGAAATGCTTGCTCACTAAGTTCATCCTTCAAAGGTATCCGAATTTGGGAAAGATCCCACCAACCTAACGGGTAGGAGTGGTTCCGTGTGCTTAAACTGTTTATGGAAACAATATGGTACATCCTGAACTCTTGTTCTCCTTCTGAGTCTGGACTTTTGTTACAGGAGAGAGTGCCTACATAATCAGACCTCAGAAAACACTCTGCACACTGAATCTCTAATGAACTTCCATGGTAGAAAATATGACACAAGTGTTGTCACAACTTTTGCTTGGGAAACTGAGCTCACCTTACGTGATTACACTAAGAGAGAACATTTAGAAGCTTTCATCTAGTTTCAGCCCAATCGAACTACGTACTAAATAGACTAATGAAGGATGATTAACTATCCTAATACAAAAATTGAAAAAAAAAAATTTGGTAATGTCAAAGCAGAATGAAATAAGTGGAAAAAGGGCACATGTTCTTAAAAAGAACTCAATGTCATTGATCCCAAATTATATCTTTATAAAATTTCATAAATCCCCAGACTTTTTAGGAGTCAACAAAAAGCACTTCTCCAAAGTGGTAGAACAATGGTCAGTCTTCTGAAGAACAAGGTAATAAAGACTTCCCTAACATGCATCAAAGACTTTCTAAGTATACTATTCCAGTCAGCATAGGATTAGCAGAAAGCTAACAAACAGACCGAGGGAAAGCAAGAGTCTTCCACAGGCCAGCAAGTATATGGAAAGCTGGTCAGGGACAGAGCGGGCAGTGCAGACCAGTGGCAGACATCATAAACACTTGAATATATATGTGGGGCAGGGACAAACTGTTTTCTAATCGGAAAATGCATTGTATTCCTCTCTAGTCCAAGGACAATAATAAATTTACTGTAGATTTAAATGTGAAAGATAAAACTAGAACACTTTCAGAAGTAGGGCAATTGTATTTTTGATGCAACTATAGGGAGAATTTTCTCATACAGGAAAAAGAGAGAGCCATAAAGGAAGAGATTGACAACTTCAAATACATTAAAATTAAGAGAGTTAAACAGTAAAGTGGGAGAAAAATATCTGCAACACAGGCAATATAAAAGGATTAGCGTACAGAGGAAAAATGAATGCACATGTGATGGAAAAAATGGGAAAATAACCAAAATATATTTAACAGAAGATGAAACACCATATATGAAAACAGGTCCATTTCCTCAGTAATGAGGAAATATCCAAATAAAACATTAAGTAGATTCCACCACATGCTGATTAGGACAAAAATCAGTCTATCTGATACTCTCAAGTGCTGATCATAGTAAACAAATAAACAGTTATGCCCAAACGTAGGAAGGGTCAGCTGATACAGTGCATTGCCATTTTCTGTAAATTTGAACTTGACTACAATCTACAGCGCAGCAATTTTTCTCCAATGTCAGAAAAGTTATTGTGGACCTGCACTTGGAGACTGATATAAGCATGATAGGAGCAGTATTTTTCACTAGAGTAAAAAATAAACTTGAAAAAGCACAAACACCAAAAGCACTGAAATGGGGAGTAAACTGGATGCCCCACAGTCTCAGGTACTAGCATGTGTGAAACATACCAAGGCAAAGAAACCACTGAAAAATCTTTTCAATGTAATATCATTAATACTCTTTTATGCAAAGTTCAAAGGAGGCAAAACTAAAAAAATATTACTTAGTGAAAAATAAAAGATGCTAAAGGTATGAAGAATAACCACAGAACCAGGACACTGATCATCAAAAGGGCAAGATGGAGATGAGTCAGAGAAGGGAACATAAGGAGATTCTAACAACTACCCAAGGCCCATTTATGAACTTAGTGTGAGTGTGTGTGTGTGTATGTGTGTGTGTGAGGAAGATTCACCTTGAGCTAACATCCATGCCAATTTTCCTCTGCTTTGTATGTGGGATGCTTCCACAGCACGGCTGATGAGTGGAGTAGGTCTGCACCTGGGTTCTGAACCTGCAAACCCTGTGCTGTCAAAGTGGAGAGCGTGTAACTTTAACCACTCTGCCACGGGGCCAGCCTCTCGCTTATGAATTTTGATAACTATTCCAAGGATATTTATAGTTATTATTATTTTTTCTTTTTTAAAGATTGGCACCTGAACTAACAACCGTTACCAATCTTTTTTTTTTCCTGCTTTTTTCTCCCCAGATACCCCCAGTATATAGCTGTATATTTTAGTTGTGGGTCCTTCTTGTTGTGGCATGTTGGATGCCACCTCACCGTGGCCTGATGAGCAGTGCCATGTTCACGCCCAGGATCCGAATCGGTGAAACCCTGGGCTGCTGAAGCAGAGTACGCGAACTTAACCACTCAGCCATGGGGCCAGCCCCTACAGTTATTATTAAATACTGTCAAAAACTATTTTCTACATTCTTTTCTGAATATACTTGGTGATAAAAATTTAAAGAATTAACTAAATTTGGAGAAGAACATGATTTGTATATCTTTGTTTGCCCCATAACATGGCAGTCTGAGTTTTAATTCACAGTTTTGGCAGCAAAAATTGGTAACAAGCCAAGTGTCCATTTGGAAAGAATTGGTTACATCATCACATGCACCTTTAGAAATACCAAGGGTGGCATATATTGATATGTAGAGACCTGCAAGTCCTACCAACCAAACAATTAAACAAAGTACTGCAATGTATATACCATGTTATCTTTTCTATAACCATTATGGTCACTTAGCAGAGGCAGATGAACCCCAGGCAAGATGTAGAGATGGATGACACCACACACATGCTAAGAATTACAAGACCAGACACTGAAAGTAACCATGATTGATATGCTAAGGGCTGTAATGGAAAGAGTGGACAACACGCAGGAAGAGATGGGTAATGGAAGCAGAGATGGAACAATAAGAAAAAAATCATAAAGGAATGAAAGAAAAACATTGTAACAGAAATGAAGAATGACTTTGAGGGGCGCAACAATGCACTGGAAACGCCTGAGAAAAGAATCAGGGAGCTTAAAGAAGTATCAACAGAACCTTCCAATCTGAAAAGCACAGACTAAAAAAAAGAACAAAAATGACAAAACAGAATATCCAAGAACTGTGGGACAATTACAAAAAGCGTAACATATACATAATGGGAATACCTAAAGAATAAGTAAAAAAGGAAGGAACAGGAAAAAAAAATGAGTCAAGCAATAGTGACTGAGATTTTCCTAAAATTAATGAAATACACCAAAAGCACAGATTCAAGAAGCTGAGACAACACTAAGAAGGATAAATACCAAGAAATGCACAACCATGTATATCATATTCAAAATGGAGAAAAATCAAAGACAAAAAATATAGTGAAAGAAGCCAGAGAAGAAAAACATCTTATTTATAGAGCAACAAGGATAAGAATTAAATTGGGCCTCTTTTCATAAACCACACATGCAAGAAGGGAGCTTTGTGAAATAAAGTGTTGAAAGAAAAAAAGCCACCCAACTAGAATCCTGTATTGAGCAAAAATTAGCCTTCAAAACTGATGGAGAAATAAAGATTTTCTGAGACAAACAAAAATGGAGAGAATCTGTCATGGTACCCTGCTCTGCAAGAAATGTTTAAAGAAATTCATGAGAAAGGAAGAAAATGGTAAGAAAAGGTACAGCACTACAGAAGGAATGCATGATGGTAAAATAAAATCACTTCTTCTTCTTCTTCTTAATTAACCTGACATGTAACAGTTTGTTCAAAATAATAATAGTAACAACATATTCAGTAATTATAACTTTTGGATAAGTGAAATGAATGATGGCAATGTTACAAGGGACAGGAAAGGAGGAATTGCAACGCTTTGTTATGAGGTACCTGCACGTCCAGTGCTACCTGAGAGAGGACTCAGGTTAGCAGTAAACATCTACTGCAAAATCAAGGGCAACCACTCAAAAAGTTTTAAAAATGTGTAACTGATATACTAAGAAAGGAGAAAAATGGAATCAGGCAAAATGCTCAATTAAAGCCAGAAAAGGCAGACAAAAGGTAGAAGACAAAAAAGAAACAAAGAACAAGGGCAACAAATAGAAAAAACAAAAAATTATGGGAGCTATTAATCCAACTATATCAATAATCACTTTAAAAGTCAATGCTCTAAAAACACAAGTGAAAGAAACTGTCACAGCAGATAAAAAGATATCTAATTATATGTTATTCACAAGAAACACACTTTAAATATAAACACACAGACAAAAGGATGGAGAAAGAAATACCATGCTAACACTAAACAAAGGAAAGCTGGCATTGCTATATTAACTTCAGACAAAGCAGACTTCAGAGCAAGGAAAACTTGCAGGGATAAAGAGCGACATTACAATAATGATGAGGGGTGAAGAGTCCAAGAAGACACAGCAATTCTTCATGTGTATGTACATAACAACTGTGTGGCAAAATCCATGAGGCAAAATTGATATGACTAAGGGAGAAATATATGAACCCACTATCATAATTGGTGACTTCGACACCTCCCTGTTAGGAATTAATAAGAGTTCCAGCAGGCAGAAAATCAGGAAGGACATATTTGAATTGAATAGCATCACCAAACAACTAGATTTAATTGAAATCCATTTGAAATACTTCATGTAACAGCAGCAGAACACACATTCTTCTCCAGGTCACAGGAAACATTCTGGTACCTAAAACACACCTTAACAGATTTGAAAGTATAGAAATCATAAAAAATATACTCTCAGAGCAAAATGGTATTAATCTAGAAATCAATAACAGAAGTTGGGAAACCTCCAAATATTGGAGATTAAACACCACACTTCTAAATAACACATGAATAAAAGAAGTCTTAAGAGCAATAAAAAATTATTTTGAAGTGAAAATACAATTTATCAGAGTTTGTGGGATACAGCAAGAACAGCGTCCAGAGGGAAATTTATACTACTGAATGCATACAAAAGAAAAGAAGAAAGACTGATAATCAATATGTAAATATCTACCTTAGGAAATTACAAAAGGAAAAGTGAATTAAACCCAAAGTACAAGAAAAGAAATAATAAAAATTAGAAAAGAAATCAATGCAATTGTGGGAAATCAATAGAGAAAATTAACAAAACCAAAAGCTGGTTCTTTGAAAAGATTAATAAAATTGATAAACATCAAGATAACCAAGAAAAGCAAGAAAAAAAGAGGGAAGACAGAAATTATTAATCCTAGAAATCAAAGGAAGGTACAGGCATACCTCACTTTAATGTGCTTCACATATTTTGCACTTTTTACAAGACCCTCCATCAAAGATTATGACTCAGTGAAGGCTCAGATGATGGTCGGCACGTTTTAGCAACAAAAAATTTTTTAATTAAGGTATATACGTTATTTTTTAGACATAATGCTACTGCACACTTAAAAGACTGCAACATAGTATAAACACAACTTTTATATGCACTGGGAGACCAAAAAATTCATGTCACTTGCTTTATTGCAGTGGTCTGGAACTGAACCCACAATATCTCCAAGGTATGCCCGTAAATGAAAATGAAAAAGCATTTGACCAAACCCAACATCCATTTATGATACTAAGAAAAGAAGGGAACCTCCTCTTCTTGGGAAAGAACATCTACAAGAAATCTGCAGCTAAAATCATACTTAATGATGAAAAACTAGATATTTTCCTGTGAGATCAATTCCTAGTACAAAAAGTCATAGTTAATTAAATAAGACAAGAAAAAGAAAGAAACAGTATACATAATGGAAAGTAAGAAATAAAACTGTCTTTACTGCATATGATGATTGTCTATGAAGAAAATTTCAAAGAACCCACACAAAGAAAATTCCTAGAACTAATAAAAGTATAGACAGGTTGAAAGATACAATGGTAATATACAGAAGTCAATGATTTCCTATAGAGCCACAGAAATTTAGTCAACTGATCTCTGACAAAGGACCAAAGGCAATTCAATGGAGAAAAAGAGTCTTTTCAACAAATAGTGCTGGAAAACTGGACATCCACATGCCAAAAAACAAAAACAATCTAGACATAGACCTTACACATTTCACAAAAATTAACTCAAAATGGAACATAGATCTAAAATGTAATACAAAACTATCAAACTTCTAGGAAATAACACAGGAGGAAATCTAGATACAATACGAAAAGCAAGATTCATGAAAGAAAAGAATGGTAAGTTTGACTTCACTGAAACAAAAAATTGCTGCTCTGCAGAAGACAGTGTACAGAGATTGAAAAGACAAACTGTAGCCTGGGAGAAAACTCTTAAAACTCAACAATAAGAAGAACCTAAGTAAAAATGAGCTAAAGATGTGAACACGCAACTTGCCAAAGGAAATATACAGATGGGAAATAAGCACATGAAAAGATGCTCATCATAATAGGTCATCAGGGAATTGCAAATAAAACAAGGAGGTAACCACTACACTCTTAGTGGAATAGCTAAAATTTCAAAACACTAAGAACATCAAACGATGGCAACGATCTGGAGCAAGAGGAATCCTCAATAACTGCTGGTGGGAATGGAGAATGCTGTGCCTTCTTTGGAAGCCAGGTAGTTTTTTAAAAAAACTAAACGTACTCTTACCACAAAATCTAGCAATCACACTCTTTACCCAAATAAGTTGAAAGCTTATATTCACACAAAAAGCTGCATGTTTACAGGGATTTTATCAATAATTGCCAAAACCTAGTTAACCAAGATATCCTCCAATAGGCGAATGGATAAGCAATCCATGGTACATCCATTTGATGACACGAGCCCAGCACCATATAACTGAGAAGGGAAAGAGTGCCTTGGTTCCTAACAGTAGTGGCTGCAAGTTTGACTTGGATAAGGAGTGTCCTGGTGAGGCCTTGTACTGTGGATTTAGCATATGTGGAGATAAGTGTTCCTTTTATTTCTATCTTGGGTACCTGTCAGGCAAGAGATTCTCAGAGTCCTTTTACCACAAAGGGGAACTCTCAGAGACAGACCTAAGAGTCTTTCTCTAAGATATGTACAGATGAGTTGATTTTTGTGAAATGTGTAAGGTCTATGTCTAGATTCTTTTTTTTTTTTTGCATGTGGATGTCCAGTTTTCCATGTACAGATGGAGCTAACTGTTGGTCATAGCTCAGATCTCAGATGACTGCCTGATGTTTGCTCAGTTGTCCAACCTGGGTCCCATCCTTCATCAAGGATGTCCCCGATTAAGGGATGAAAAGCAATGACTTGTCCTGAGCTCCATCATGTAAGATTGTGACGATGTCACCTGAAGTCCACGAACTCTCCACTTCTGCTCACTCAGTTAAACCCAAGGGACTCCTCAGGGAGCCAAGGGGTCTGGGAGAGGAGTGACCTCCTTTAGCACCATGGCATTTGGCAGGGGACTGGGGGGAGGAGAGGCCACCTCCTCCTGCAGGTGGGATATGCTGGAGGGTGCAGGTTTGGCTCCAAGTCTTACCACAGAATCTAGCAATGACTGCAAGGTCTTGGTAGCCGTGCTGAGCTCCTGGGGTGCTGTTTCCAGGTCCTGAGTCATAATGGGCAGCTGGGGGGGAGGGTGACATGCTCAGGGCCCAGGAGAACCCCTATTTACAGGAGAGCCCAGTACTTGGTGGTAATTGCAGCTCTAATGACATATAGTGTGGGCTGAGGAGGGCAGGGTCTTGCATCAGAAGCCCACGGACAACTTAAGGCCATCATGGGAACTCCAGGAGGCACGCTGGAAGGTCTGAGGCCTCTATACTGAAGGAGACACCGAGGGCGATAGCCAGAGTCCCTGTTGAATGCAATTTAAACACAGTCTAGAGCCTTCTGTGATAGGAGTGCCTTCAAGGTGGGCCAATTTGCAAGTAACAGCATAAATGGGCTTAAGTAAAAGCAAGGAATATGTTATCTCCAGAAGACCAAAATAATCTAGCCAACCTTGTGGGTGCTGAGAGGGACAATAGCTATTTCTTCATGGTGTCAGGGACAGAGTGGCCCCTTGTTTATCAAATAAGTTTGAGGAAATTAACCAAGGTGTCAGGCATCTCCCTTTATGTGTGGGTTATGGCCCATCTGCTTTTTGTGAGCTCCTCTGTTCAATACTTGTATGTCCTGAATATGAAATGAACTTCCTCAGAAGAGGATGTCGTTAATGTAATGTCATCCCTGTGCTCCTGGAGCAAGGGCAATGCAGTTCAGACCCTGCCTGCAGAGGCTGTGTGCACTGGCAATGGTGGTGAGGTTCCCTGAGGGTAACCCAGTAAAGGGGCACCACGTCCCTTCAGAGGGGAATGCCCAATGCAGCTGAGAGGCTGTGGACACAGGACTGGACAGAACAGACTTAGCCGAATCTGTGAGAGCAGGGGCAGAGTGTTTACCAGTTGCTGATTGGGTGGAGTCAGTAATTTCCATGATGTTGGGGACTGGGTACGGGGCTTATTTGGTGTGACCACAGCCTCCAGGTTGTGGCAATCCACTGTGAGGTGTCGTTCATTCTTCCAGACTTAAGAACAGGCCAAATCCAGCTGTTCAAAGGAGAAGCACTGAGGAGAATTACCCCTTCACTAAAGAGGTTTTGTATAATGGTTTTGTTTTTGTAAATATTTTTGAATTTCTGTATATTATGATGTTTGACAGCTTACAAAATCTTTTTGGCTGGGGAGACTGCCCCTGCCTGGGCTCGCCAGTTCTTGAGATAGCAAAGGGTCCAACTTGAAGCAAGCCTTTGATAAGCAAACTAAATAACCCAGAGCTAGACCTTCTCTACCTGGCCTTAACCCATCTTTCCAAGTTTTCAGTCTTGCCCCCATCCCATAAGGCTAGAGGTCAGATCCAGGGCTCACTCTCTCCTGGGACCCATCCACCATAAACTGTCCACGGGTCAGACAGTTATTCCTTTGATACAGGAACCATCTGAGCCTAGACTTCACAACAAAACAAGAAGCCCCGTCAGGTGCAGCTGCATACCATTCTGCTGACTAACTACTCCTGGTCTGGGTGCTTTCACTGGTTTACAGTCTGAAGGCCAAAAAGCCTGCAAGTAAGCCATGGTTTCAACCAAACATGGCAAACACCAAGACCCAAATCTACTGGGGTAGGTACCCACTTTGAAGGGGTACTCCAGTCCCACATCCCAGAAGACATCACCCCAGCCCAGGAAGTAACTGCTGGAGAGGACGTCGCCTCAGACGACATCACCTCAGCCCAAGGTTCACCTTTGGAGATGTCTTCACCACCTGTGCTGGAGACAACTTCATCTTAATACTAAAACCTCCTCCCCAGTGACCTTATGGACTGCCTCTCCTAGGGCATGAAGTGGACACAGGACTATTGCTTCTCTTCCTTTAATATAGGGATTCTATGTTTCTGAGCTCGTTGTCTGCTTAGCCCATGATCTTGGTATATTCCTGGCTCTCTGCTAAAATGGACACCCCTACAATCCCAGGCCTAAAGGGAAATCTGGCAGAGCTTACTACTGTCTGCACCATTCTAACAACTCATAAGCCCCAGGAGGCACCTGCCTCTTATCAGTCAACTCCTTGACTCATGGTAAGAGGACCACTCACTCCCCAGTGCCTTCTCCCATCTCTTCCTGCTTTCCACCATGACTGCCATGACCACTCCTTCCCTTTAATTACACACAAACACCACTCATCTTTACAGATGTTACCGAGCAAAGGGGCATGATCTGCTTGCTGCAAGACAAGAGCCAATCTTCAAGAGGCAAGATGGTGGCAGAGAAAGGGCATTTATTAAGAGAGAAGCTGGCAAATCAGAAGATGGTGGACTAGCATCCTAAAGAACCATGTTAAGGGGACACAGAATCTTGAACCAGTTATATAGGCCAGTGGGTTATAGGGGAGGGGTTAGGAATGTTGACCCTCTGATGTTACGGAGTCTTCCAGTCTCCATTGATGATGGCTGTCAGCATAGACTCTCTGTTTGGGGTCAGCACATTCCTAAGGAACTCAAAGAACAAAGTTCCTGTCTTACTGCAGCTGGGAGGTACATACACAAGTTGGGGTCATAAAAATCTATAGAGCAGGTGGATCTCCTGGAGGGTGCAACTCCAGCTGGGTTAGTCAGTCACAGGTCATTCAAAGTTACAATATGGTTTCTTTTCTACAATATGGCTTCCCTTATGTCAACCTTGTGTTGAGCTGGTATCACACATACTTTACTAACTTATCATTTCATACCCTCCCACAACAGAACCGCCACCTTGACCTGAGTACATCCCAACACACTTCACAACTCCACCAAGATAATGTTAGAGACGCCCAGAATTTCAGATTGATTTTGGCTAATGCCATATAATGGGGAGCTTAGCTACGGGCTGGCCTGCAGACTCCTTGTACTTCTACTTGTCTTCCTCCTTTATTCTCATAATAAAATATTTTCTATGCTGTTCAGGGAAACTTACGCCTAACTCTCTAGAAATCTCCACTATAATCACCCAAATCTTTCCTTAATATGATGACAAAACATAAGAGGACTGATTGTACTGTAAATATTTTTAATTTTCTGTATATTGTAATGTTATGACATCTTAAAAAACCTTTCTGGCTGGGGAGAGACTGCCCTTCCCTGGGCGAGCTGATTTTTAGAGACAGCAAAGGGCCCAGCTGGGCACACGTCTTTAACATGCAAACAAACCAATCCAGAGCCCAGAGCGGACCTCACCCTCCTTTCTCTGGCTGTGCACCCCCGGGGAGCAATAACCTCCCTCCTTAATCGTCTCAGGGCAAGGAGCCAGGCAACTAGGGATCACCCCTATAGCCCAAAGCCCACCAAAATTATTCAAACAGCCAGTCCTAAACTGCTCGCTCAGCTGTGCTTTGCCTGTCCTGGAGAAACCCCAATAAAGTCTGTAGCCTAAACACTATCCAACGGGGTCTTCTGCCTCCTGATCACCCTGGTGTCTTTCCCAGGTGGCCCTGCATGGCACGGTGTGCAGCGTAAGTGCCTGACAATACGGCACTTTTTGATTGTAATGTAAGTGCCTGACATTAAGCTTTTGACTGTGGAGGCACCTGTTTCAAAGACATCCGATGGCAGCTACACTGCGAGATAAAGAGCCATGCTGCCCCACCCAAGAAGCTCCCTATTTAGAAAGCCCTGGGTGACCTAGATAACCAACGACTTGAGTGACCCTGCTTTTCCCATCCTGCGCTTTTATTCCTGTTCCTATAAGTTTGCCATTAAAGAGTGAACCCGTGAAACCCTAGCCACCCCACCCTTGGACCCCAATAAAGGCAGAGGCCCCTGGTCTGCTCATGCTCTCGCTCTCTTCTCCTTGGGCCTGCCACTGTTAAAAAGAAACGACAGGCTGCACATGGAGTCACCTGACCTAAGCCCACCAAGACTTAACACCTCACCTAGCTTCGGCTTCAACCTCCCCCAGGAACGCAGTCTTAACTGGTCAGTCTGGAATTTTCTGGTCAGCACCAATGAAGTAATCCCCTGATAGATCCTTTTTGTCCCCCAAAGTGATAAATAAATGACAAGCAATAGCATATATTGGGGTATCTGAGGAAGCCATTTGGTTAAAAACTAATTCGGCCTGACCTTGTTTTTCCAAGAGGGCCGGACGTGGCCTGTTGAGCATGCACTGTACATCTGCTTTAAACATTCACAATGCCTCAAAGACAAGAACGATGCCCTTAAAGAGAAGGTGTATCTTCCCCCATTGGCATTCCCCTAAGGAAAAGCATCTCTCCCTAAAAACTAAGGACCACTTAAATGTAGTAGAATTTTCAAAGATTTACATAATATGAGTAATTTTCCTCATATTAATTAAGATAAAAATTCAACTACATTCCTCACATCCATTAAAATAGGAATTCATTTGCCTTAGGAATAGTACAGCCTTTTAAATGTCAAAGTTCCCTAGGGACATGGACACACACAAAATGATCAAAAACTGGAAAACGTGGGGCCGCCTAGTGGCGTACTAGTTAAGTTCGTGCACTCCGCTTTGGTGGCCCAGGGTTCGCAGGATCCCAGGTGTGGACCTGCACACCGCTCATCAAGCCATGACGTGGCAGCATCCCACATACAAAATAGAGGAAGATGGGCAAAGATGTTAGCTCAGGGCCAATCTTCCTCACCAAAAAGAGGAAGAATGGCAACAGATATTAGCTCAGGGCCAGTCTTCCTCACCAAAAAAGAAAATTCACCTGAGAACTTAAAAACACCCATCTCACATCTTGAGGTTCTCGTGCCTCAATGTAACCAAAATTCTATTTGGTTCCACAATTTTCTTGCCTTACTCACATCATATCCCTCAATCAACGTAACATTTTGAAAGCAGAAGAAACTAAAAATGTTACATCCTCACATGGGGAATAGAATTACAAAATGCTAAGGGAAACTACAGTGACAGGGCCCCTGTATTCAATTGGCCAAGGAATCCAAAGGAAAAAAACATGAATATTCGAATCAGATCAGACAAGCAGCCTGTTTCCCCAGAGTTAGGAAGGAAAAACCACATTTAGAAAGCTAAACACCTTCCTAAGCTCAGGGTCCAGACTCTCCCCAAGAAGTGAGGGGAGGGCACCTGAGTAGCCACAGGAAGGAGCTCTGGGAGCCCCACACACCCTCCTCCCCCCAGGGAACAGTGCACATGCTCCCTCTCTCAGGCTCCATTCTCACGGTGAGGAAACTTGGCTGGATCCAGTTTAAGGTTCTGACCCAAATGGACCCCCAGATTAATGGGCCCTAATCCAGGACACAGAGCTCCTGACTCTCACAGACTTTCTCAGTGTAAACATATTACTCTCTGAGTGCACCTACACTGTGCATGCAAAACTCCAGTTATGTCTAGAAACAAGCCCAAGGGAACCACAGCGACAAGCTCAGAAAGGGCGTGACTCCCCACCCCATGAGCACGTGCACCCCCAGCTTTCCAGGGCTCTGCAGCTCCTCTCAGGAGAAAGGCTCCTTCCATGGGGGTTTGAGCAGTAGGACACCTGCAGGGGGAGGCTCCCCAGGAAGGACAACTGGGCCTGCAAGGCCTTCCCCCTGCAGGCTCAAGGGGGCCTTAGCTTAGACTCACTGCCCTCAGGCTCTGCTCCTCACTGGAGGTGATCTGATATTTAATTTTTTTTAATTTTTATTTATTTATTTATTTTTTTAGGAATATTAGCCTTGAGCTAACTGCTGCCAATCCTCCTTCTGCTGATTGGCCCTGAGCTAACATCCGTGCCCACCTTCCTCTACTTTATACGTGGGACGCCTACCACAGTATGGCTTGCCAAGCGGTGCCATGTCCGCACCAGGATCCGAACCAGCGAACCCCCGGCCGCCGAAGCAGAACGTGTGAACTTAACAGGTGCACCACCCGGCCCACCCCACGATCTGATATTTTAAATACACAAACCCAGTGTTTGAAGAACCAGCAAATTCACTCAAACCCAGTTTTTATGTGGAAAGCATGGAAGAAAATCGTAAGGCACCTTTTCTAGTTCAACCAGAAAACTCACAAACATCTGTTCTTTCACAAAATGAAGATGTCAGTTAATTACTATTTCCATGGGAAGAAGTTGTTTTGCAAACAATTTATCATATTTGAACACTTCTAGGTGTTGTAAGTCCAAGCCCCAGAGTTTCACTTGAAAACATCCAAAAGCAAAGAACAGACCTCAGAAATGAACTACACAAGCTCAGGAAAGAACAAACCTCAGAAAAGAACTACACAAGCTCAGGGATGGAAAAAAAGGAAAAGATTTTTAACAAATGCAAAGTAATACTGGAATATTTTACTTTCTCTGAAATTCACCTCTTTCTGCGTCTTTGAAAATATTTTATACTGTCTTTCAAGCTCTATTGATGGACCAAATTTTACATTTATTGAAAAACAGGCTCAAAGAAGTGAACAAATCTTTTCAGGCTGACAAACCAGGTGGGGACAGTGCTGACAGGACAGATCACCCAGGAAAATTTCTCAAGAGGAACCTGCACCCAGAGGATTTCCCACAGGATGTCTGTGCCCAGGGAGATCCTGGGGGAGACGCACGAGGATTTCATACAACGTGGTTCCAGGCGGTTATAGGCTGCTTTTCTCTCGTGTAAAATATCCACACACACAAAACAAATATTTAAAAAGAGCCATTCATGGCTCTGTGGAAAAATGATGAACAAAATACTGCGTCTGCTTGAAACGCACCACAGAGAACGAATAGTTGATAACGATGCTGTGAATCGGGGAGGGGAGTGCGGGAGGGATCTGGAAATTCAGGGATTTACTGTCGGTCCTGGAAGACCTGGGGGGACAGGGTAGTGGATTTGAGATCCTGCTCCCCAGACATTTGGAAAACTCAGGAGAAAACGGGTCCCCTCCGAGGAGAAAGGAGGCCCTGGGGACCCACAGACCGCAGCCCCTCCGCGCACGGACCCCGGAGACCGAGGCCCGACTGTCCGGCGGACCCTCCCGCGGGCCCCGCACCGTCTGGGACACGCGGGGCTGCGGGCGCACAGCGGCCCAGAGACGCTCCGGCCCAAGTCGCCGCGCGCAGGGACCACAGGACGCCCGGGGCCCGGCTGCCGGCCCCGCCCCCCACGCTGCGGCCGGAGGGGCCTGAGGGCCGAGCGGCGCCACCGCGGACTCGGGGCCGCAGACCCCGGAGGGGACCGCGGGAGGCCGGGCCCGCCCCGCCGCTTTCCACCAGCCGCTCCTCCCGCGTCCTCACCCCGGGGCCGCACGCTCACCATTTCCCGGCTTCCGGCGTCCCCGGCGTCGTCTCTACGGCTCCCGCGGCGGCGCCGGTGGCAGCGCGAGCGGGGCAGCGGGAGAGCCGCCAGACCGTCACCTGGCAGTCGGGAGGCCGGAGCAGCCCGCAGCGAGCAGAGACGTGCAGGCCGCTCATGCGTCGCTCCACCCACCTGCCTCAGCAGCGCCCCTGATTGGACACTTCGCAAGGCCCCGCCCCCGTCGTGAATCTGTCCCCGCCAGCGGCAGTCGCATGTAAACGGAACTGGGTCTCGACACCTGGTTGGACCCTGCAGCTCTTTCTGAACTCGGGGGACAAGTGTGTACAGGGAATTCCGGAGTCAGTTTCCAGATGGAACTAAGCCCTTGTCCAGAGCAAGAGGAGCTTCCAGGTCAGGCCGGACCGGGGTCAGGGTCTTGGGATCACGCTGCGAGGCCGCTCATGGAACCGTGACCCTTGTTTACAATGACACTGATCAGTGACCTCACCATACGTAATAAAGAGCCTGGCTCCGTTTTCATCCTTGACTCTCGACAGCTTGAGCCTTCCACCCGTCCCTTCCCCACTCCCACACACTTGGTACTTTCCAGAAAGATCCCACGGTCTTGAGAGAGCTTGGCTCTGGTGAGAAATTTGAACACACAGCCCTCGAGAGCAGGACTCTTCTCAAGCCAACCACAAGCGACCAGATGTGTTCAGTAAAACTCTTAGGTGTACATTTTACACTGGATGGAAATTTATTTTACATCAGTTTTTGAATGTTTCCCTAAGAGAACTGTGAAATGCAAAAACAGCTATGATGGAAACTATCATAACCTCAATTAAAAACAAAAAGCTATGATAGCCCCAAGGCAACTGGATTCTTATTTTTACTGATATAAAAAAATAATAAAAGGCTATGTAAATTTGGGATGTACCTGGAAACTCTTAATATGCTTAACAGATGTATCAAAACTCCTATTGCATTTATTTATTTATTTGAACAGCTTTACTGAGATACAATGCACGTTACACGATGGACCCCTTTAAAGTTTACAATTCAATGGTTGCAGTACATTTACAGATACATGCAATCATCACCACAGGCAATTCTAGAACATTTCCATCACCTCAAAAGAAACTTCTCTCCCATTTAGCTATCACTCTGCTAGCTTCCATCCTCCTCCTCCCAGCTCCCGCCCAGGCAATCACTAATCTACTTTGTTTCTACAGATTTCCCTATTCCGGACTTTCATGTGAATGGGTTATATAATACGTGGTCTCTGTGATTAACGTAAGTCACTTATAAATATTTTAAGGGATAGCCATGTTGTAGCAAATCTCAATAACTGACTTGTTCTTTTTAAAACTGTATTGTGGCAAAATATGTGTATAAAATTTACAGTCTTAACCATTTTTAAGTGTACAGTATTGTGTCCATTTACATTGCTGTGCAGCCACCACTACCTGTCCATCCACAGAGCTCTTCATCTCGCAAGTCTGGAACTCCGCATCCATCAAACAGTAAACCCCATCTCCCTCTTCCTCCACCCTCGTGAGCCCTATTCTACTTTCTGTCTCTACGGTTCTGACTACTCTAGATACCGCCTATAAGCGGAATCATACAGTCTTTGTCCTTTTGTGACTGGCTTATTTCACTTAGCCAATATCCTCAAGGTTCATCCACTGCAGATACGTCAGAATTTCCTTACTTTGTAAGGTTTACTGATGAAGAGGGACTTACTTCTGTCATTTTGCTATTTGACTTCTATATGCCTTACAGCTTTTTTGTCCTGCATTTACTGCATTACTGTCTTCCTTTGTGTTGTTATTTTTGTAGTAAAGTTGAAGTCCCTATCTCATTGCCTTTTGTGTATATTCTATAGCTATTTTCATTGTGATTACCACGGAGATGACATTTAAAATCCTAAAGTTATAATACTCTAATTTGAATTTATACCAGTTTAATAATATACAAAAACTCCTTTCCTCAAAATCTCCATCCTCACTCCTTTCAGTTGTTGCTGTCCCCAAATTACAGCTTTATACATTTTGTGTCCCAAAATATAAACTAATAATTAAAAAAATTATGTAGAAAACAACATGTGGAGTTAAAAACAAAAGTTACACTACTAGCTTTTACACTAATAATTAAAAAAATTAGTCTCATAATCATGTAGAAAATAAAAAGTGTAGTTACAAATTGTTATAATACTAGCTTTTATAATTGTGCATTTACATTTACTGAGACCTTTATTTCTTTGTGTCGCTTTATGTTCTAGTGTCCTTTCATTTCAACCTGTAGGATTCTTTTTTAAGATTTTTAAATTTTTCCTTTTTCTCCCCAAAGCCCCCTAGTACATAGTTGTATATTTTTAGTTGTGGGTCCTTCTAGTTGTGGCATGTGGGACGCCGCTTCAACACGGCCTGAAGAGCGGTGCCATGTCCACGCCCAGGATCCGAACTGGCGAAACCCAGGGCTGCTGCAGCAGAGTGCGCAAACTTAACAACTGGGCCACAGGGCCAGCCCGAAACCTGTAGGATTCTTTTTAGCATTTCTTGCAGGGTAGGTCTAGTGGTAACAAACCCCTCAGCCTTTGTTTGCCTGAGAATGTCTTAATTTCTCCCTCACTTTTTTTTTTGGTGAGGAAGATTGCCCCTAAGCTAATATCTGTTGCCAATCTTCCTCTTTTTGCTTGAGAGAGATTGTGGCTGAACTAACGTCTGTGCCAATCTTCCTCTATTTTGTATGTGGGACACCACCACAGCATGGTTTTCTGAGCACTGTGTAGGTCCACACCCAGGATCCAAACCTGTGAACCCGGGGCCACCGAAGTGGAGTGTGCAAACTTAACCACTATGCCACCAGCTGGCCCCTCTCCCTCACTTTTGAAGGACAGTTTTGCCCAATATAGGATTCTTGGTTGACAATTTTTTAGGTTTTTTTTCTTTTAGCACTTTGACTATATCAGCCCACTGACTTCTGGCTCCCATCGTTTCTGATGAGCAATTTGCTCACTAGCTTATTGATGATCCTTTGTGTGTGATGAGTTGTTTTTCTCTTGCTGCTTTCAAGATTCTCTCTTTCTTGTTGGCTGTTGACAGTTGGATTGTAATGTGTTTTGGTGTGGGTCTCTTTGAGTTTACCCTACTTGATGTTTGTTGAGCTTCTTGGATGTTTATATTCATGTGTTTCATCAAACTTGGTAAGTTTTCAACCATTATTTCTTCAAATATTTTCTCTCCCTTTGTCTCTCTCTTTTCCTTCTCTGGGACTTCCAAAATGTGTATGTTGGTCCCCTTGATGGTCTCCCACAGGTTCCTTATGCTTTGTTCACTTTTCTTCAATCTTTTTTCTTTCTGTTCCTTAGACTCAGTAATTTCCATGGTCCTATCTTCAAGTTCACTAATTCTTTCTTCTGTCTGCTCAAACCTGCCTTTGAATCCCTCTAGTGAATTTTTTCATTTCAGTTAATGTACTTTTCACCTCCAGAATTTCTTTTTGATTTCTATGTTTTCTATCTCTTTTTTCATATTTCCATTCCGTTCATACATCATTTTCTTGACTTTTGCCATGTCTTCATTTTTTTTTTATTAATGTTATAATAGATTACAACCTTGTGAGATTTCAGTTGTACATTTTTGTTAGTCATGTTGTGGGTACACCACTTCCCCCTCTGTGCCCTCCCCCCACCCCCCCTTTTCCCTGGTAACCACCGATCAGATCTCCTTATCAATATACTAAATTCCACCTATGAGTGGAGTCATATAGAGTTCGTCTTTCTCTGGCCATGTCTTCATTTTGTTGAGTATCTTTAAGAGCATTGTTTAAAGCTGGATAATATTTAATTGTATGTATATATCACATTTTATTGATCCATTCCTCCATTTAGGGTCACTAAGATTGCTTCCACCTTTTGGCTACTGAGAATAATGCTCCTAAGAATATGGGTGTATGAAAATCTGTTCAAGTCACTGCATTAATTCTTTTGCGTATACATCCAGAAATGGAATTGCTGGATCATATAGTTAGTCTGTTTATAATTTTTTTGAGGAACAATCATACTGTTTTCCATTCCAGCTGCAACATTTTACATTTCCATCAAGAATGCACAAGAGGGGCTGGCCTGGTGGTGCAGCAGTTAGGTTCGCACATTCCACTTTGGCAGTCTGGGGTTCACTGGTTCGGATCCTGGGTGCGGACATGGCACTGCTTGGCAAGTCATGCTGTGGTAGGTGTCCCACATATACAGTAGAGGAAGGTGGGCACGGATGTTAGCTCAGGGCAAGTCTTCCTCAGAAAAAAGAGGAGGATTGGCAGCAGATGTTAGCTCAGGGCTAATCTTCCTCAAAAAAAAAAAAAGTGCACAAGAGTTCCAATTGATGTTTTCAGTTTTTTTATGCTGTCCTTTGAAGCACAAAAGTTATTAATTTTGTTGAAGTCCAAGTTATCTATTTTTTCTTTTGCTATTTTTTATTTTGGTTTTATATCTAAGGATTCTTTGCCAAATCCAAGGGCATGAATATTTTTCCCCATGTTTTTTTCTAAGAATTTTATAATTTTACCTCTTATATTTAGGTCTTTGATCCATTCTGGTAAATTTTTATATATAGTGTATTTATTCTTTTGCATATGCCTATATGCAGTTGTCCCAGCAACAATTCATAAAAATGATAGTCTTCTCCCATTATTGGCACTGTTTCAAAATCAGTTGACCATAGATGTATGGGTTTATTTCTGAAATCTCAATTCTATTCCATTGAGATGTATGTCTGTCTTTGTGTCAGTACCATGCTGTCTTGACTACTATTGATTAGTAGTAAGTTTTAAAAAAAGGAAATGTGAAGTCTCCTCCTTTTTCTTTATCAAGATTAGTTTAGCTACCCTCGTTCCCTTACAATTTCATATGAATGCATAAAAGAGCTTGCCAATTTCTATAAAGGAGGCAGGGGGATTTTGGTAGGAAATGCATTGAATCTGTAGATCATTTTGGGTGGTATTCCATGAACAATATCATGTCTTCTGATCAATGAACATGGGATGTTTTCCTATTTATTTAGATCTTTATTAAATTCTTTCAACAATGGTTTGTAGTTTTCAAAGTATTTTTTGTACTACTTTAAAAAATTTATTTCTAAGTATTATATTCTTTTTCATGCTATTGTAAATGGATTTTTCTTAATTTCCTTTTTCGATTGAAATACAGTTGATTTTTTCTTACTGAGTTCATAATAGTTTACATCAATGTGAAATTTCAGTTGTACATTCTTTCTTGACTGTCACCACATAAGTGCTCTCCTTCACCCCCTGTGCCCACCACTCACCCTCATTCCCCTGGTAACCACTGAACTGTTCTCTTTGTCCATGTGTTTATTTATATTCCACATATGAGTGAAATCATATGGTGTTTGTCTTTCTCAGTCTGCCTTATTTTGCTTAGCATAATATCCTCCAGGTCCATCCATGTTGTTGCAAATGGGATGATTTTGTCTTTTTTATGGCTTAATTGTATTCCACTGTATATATATATATATATATATATATATATATATATATATATATATATATATACATACCACATCTTCTTTATTAAATCATTAGTTGATGGGCACTTGGGTTGTTTCCATGTCTTGGCTATTGTGAATAGTGCTGCAATGAACATAGGGGTGCATATGTTACTTTGGATTGTTGATTTCAAGTTCTTTGGATAGATACCCAGTAGTGGGATAGCTGGGTCATATGGTATTTCTATTTTTAGTTTTTTGAGGAATCTCCATACTGTTTTCCATAGTGGCTGTACCAGTTTGCATTCCCACTAGCAGTATATGAAGGCTCCCTTCTCTCCACACCCTCTCCAACATTTGTTATTTTTAGTCTTAGTGATTATAATCATTTTAACAGGCATAAGGTGGTATCTTAGTATAGTTTTGATTTGCATTTCCATGATGATTAGTGATGTTGAACATCTTTTCATGTATTTATTGGCTGTCTGTATATCTTCTTTGGAAAAATGTCTGTTCATATCCTCTGCCCATCTTTTGATTGGGCTGTTTGTTTTTCTGTTGTTCAGTTGTGTGAGTTCCTTATATATTATGGAGATTAACCCCTTGTCAGATATATGATTTGCAAATATTTTCTCCCAGTTGATGGGTTGTCTTTTGGTTTTGATTCTAGTTTGTTTTGCCTTGCAGAAGCTCTTTAGTCTGATGAAGTCCCACTTGTTTACTTTTTCTTTTGTTTCCCTTGTCTGAGAGGACATGGTATTTGAAAAGATCCTTTTAAGTTTGATGTCAAAAAGTGTACCACCTATATTATCTTCCAGGAATTTTATGGTTTCAGGACTTATCTTCAAGTCTTTGATCCATTTTGAGTTTATTTTTGTGTATGGCATGAGATAGCGGTCTACTTTCATTCTTTTGCATGTGGCTGTCCAGTTTTCCCAACACCATTATTGAAGAGACTATCTTTTCTCCATTGTATGTTCCTGGCACCTTTGTCAAAGATTAGCTGTCTGTAGATGTGTGGTTTTATTTCTGGGCTTTCAGTTGTGTTCCATTGATCTGTGTGCCTGTACCAGTACCATACTGTTTTGGTCACTATGGCTTTGTAGTACATTTTGAAGTCAAGGATTGTGACACCTCCAGCTTTGTTCTTTTTCCTCAGGATTGTCTTATTAATTTGGGGTCTTTAGTTGCCCCATATGAATTTTAGGATTCTTTGCTCTATTTCTGTGAAGAATGTCATTGGGATTCTGATAGGGATTGCATTAAATCTGTAGATTGCTTTGGGTAGTATGGACATTTTAACTATGTTTATTCTTTCAAACCACGAGCAAGGAATCTTTTTCCATCTCTTTAAGTTATTATCAATTTCTTTCAGTAATGTCTTATAGTTTTCATTGTATAAGTCCTTCACTTCCTTGGTTAAATTTATTGCTAGGTACTTTATCTTTTTAGTAGTGATTGCAAATGGAATTATATTCTTGAGTTCTCTTTCTGTAAGTTCATTATTGGAGTATAGAAAAGCAACTGATTTTTGTAAGTTGATTCTGTACCCTGCAACTTTACTGTAGTTGTTAATTATTTCTATTAGTTTTCCAATGGATTTTTTTGGGTTTTCTATATATAAGATCATGTCATCTGCAAACAGCGAGAGTGTCACTTCTTCACTCCCTACTTGGATTCCTTTTATTCCTTTCTCTTGCCTAATTGCTCTGGCCAAAACCTCCAGTACTATGTAGAATAAGTGTGGTGATAGAGGGCATCCTTGTCTCATTCCGGTTCTCAGGGGGATGGCACTCAGTTTTTGCCCATTGAGTAGGATGTTGGCTGTGGGTTTGTCATATATGGCCTTTATTATGTTGAGGTAATTTCCGTATATCCTCATTTCTTAAGATTTTTTATCATAAATGGCTGTTGGATCTTGTCAAATGCTTTCTCTGCATCTATTGAGATGATCATGTGGTTTTTATTCCTCAATTTGTTGATGTGGTGTATCACATTGATTGATTTGTGGATGTTGAACCATCCCTGTGTCCCTGGTATGAATCCCACTTGATCATGCTGTATGATCCTTTTGATGAATTGGTGAATTCGGGTTGCCAAAATTTTTTTGAGAATTTTTGCCTCTATATTCATCAGTGATGTTGGCCTATAGTTCTCCTTTTTCGCGATGTCCTTGTCAGGCTTTGGTATCAGTGTGATGTTGGCCTCGTAGAATGTGTTAGGAAGTGTTCCATCCTCCCTAATTTTTTGGAATAGCTTGAAAAGGATAGGTATTAAATCCTCTCTGAAAGTTTGGTAGAATTCCCCAGGAAAGCCATCTGGTCCTGGGATTTTATTCTTTGGGATGCTTTTGATTGCTGTTTCAGTCTCTTTCCTTGTGATTGGTCTGTTCAGATTGTCTGTTTCTTCTTGACTCAGCTTTGGGAGGTTGTAAGAGTCCAAGAATTTATCCATTTCCTCTTGGTTATCCATTTTGTTGGCATATAGTTTTTCATAGTATTCTCTTATAATCTGTTGTATTTCTGCAGAGTCTGTTGTTATTTCTCTCTTTCATTTCTGATTTTATTTGAGCTTTCTCTCTTTTTTCTTTGTAAGTCTGGCTAGGGGTTTGTCAATTTTATTTATCTTCTCAAAGGACCAGCTCTTTGTTTCATTGATCCTTTCTACTGCCTTTTTGGTTTCAATAGCATTTATTTCTGCTCTTATTTTTATCATTTCTCTCCTTCTGCTGACTTTGGGCTTTGTTTGTTCTTCATTCTCTAATTCAGTTAGGTGTAATTTGAGATTGCTTATTTGGGATTTTTCTTGTTTGTTAAGGTGTGCCTGTATTACGATGAATTTTCCTCTTAATACAGCTTTTGATGCATCCCATATGAGTTGGTATGGCATGTTATCATTTTCATTTGTCTCCAGATATTTTTTGATTTCTCCTTTAATTTCTTCAATGATCCATTGCTTGTTCAATAGCATATTGTTTAGTCTCCACATCCTTGTGCCTTTCTCAGCTTTTTTCTTGCAGTTAATTTCTAGCTTTATAGCATTACGATTGGAGAAGATGCTTGTTATTATTTCAATTTTTTAAACTTGTAGAGGCTTCCCTTGTTTCCCAGCATATCCTCTATCCTTGAGAATGTTCCATGTGCGCTGGAGAAGTAAGTGTATTCTGCTGTTTTTGGATGGAATGTTCTGTATATGTCCATTAAGTCCAACTGGTTTAGCTTTTCGTTTAATTCCACTGTTTCCTTGTTGATTTTCTGTCTGGATGATCTGTCCAATGATGTGAGTGGGGTGTTGAGGTCCCCTACTATTATTGTGTTATTTTTAGTGTCTTCTTTTAGGTTTGTTAATAGTTGCTTTATGAACTTTGGTGTTCCTGTGTTGGGTGCATAGATATTTATAAGCATTATTTCTTCTTGATGGAGTGTCCCTTTGGTCATTATATATTGCCCCTCTTTGTCTCTCTTTACCTTCCTTATCTTGAAATCTACTTTGTCTGATATAAGTATTGCAATATCTGCTTTCTTTTGTTTGCCATTAGCTTGGAGTATTGTCTTCCACCCCTTCACTCTGAACCTGTGTTTGTCACTGGAGCTGAGATGTGTTTCCTGGAGGCAACAAATTGTTGGATCTTGTTCTTTAATCCATCTTGCCACTCTGTGTCTTTTAATTGAAGAATTCAATTCCTTTACATTGAGGGTGATTATTGATGTACGAGGGCTTAATGCTGTCATTATATCACTCATTTTCTGGTTTTCCTGCATTTCCTTTGTTTCTCATCCTGTGTGTTTTGTTCTACCCATTGAATTATGTAGTTTTTTAATGATGTGTTTCTTTGTTTTTTCCTTATTTATTTTTTGTGTGTCTGTCCTGCTTTTTAGTTTAGTGGCTACCTTGAAGTCTCTATTCAGAATCTGGTGCATAACATAGTCCATTTTCTGATGGCCTCTTATTTCCTTAGTCTAAACTGATTCAGTCCCTTTCCTTTTCCCCTCCTAAGTTATTTTTCTCATATCTTATTCCAACTTGTGTTGTGAGTTTGTGGTTAAAGTGACAAGATTGTCTTTGTTTTTGGTGTTTTCCTTACCTTTAGCCTAATGCTATCATTGAATATTTGCTATCTTATTCTGATTCTGTCTACCTATTTGTCTCCTTCCTCTGTTTTGTGACCCCTTTCTCCCTTTTTTCCTTTTTTTCAGGTATGAGGGCCTTCTTGAGGATTTCTTGTAGTGGGGGGTCTCATGGCGACGAAGTCCCTTAGCTTTTGTCTGTTTGGGAAAAATTTAATTTCTCCCTCATATCTGAAGGATATTTTTGCTGGATAGAGTATTCTTGGCTGAAGATTTTTATCTTTTAAAGTTTTGAATATGTCATTCCATTCTCTCCTAGCCTGTAAGGTTTCTGCAGAGCAATCTGCTGGGAGTCTGATGGGGTTCCTTTGTAGGTTATTTTCTTCTGCCTTGCTGCCCTGAGTATTCTTTGTCATTCATTTTTTGCCAGTTTTACTACTGTATGCCTTGTAGTAGGTCTTTTTACATTGACAAATCTAGTCAATCTGGAAGCTTCCTCCACACACATTTCCCTTTCATTCCCTAGATTTGGGAAGTACTCTGCTATTATTTCTTTGAACATGCTTTCTGCTCCATTCTCCCTCTTAAATACCTATTATTCTTATGTCGCATTTCCTCATTGAGTTGGATATTTCTTGGAGATTTTCTTCATTTCTTTTGGGTCTCAGTTCTATCTCCTCCTCTGTGTGGAGCAATTCAACGTGTCTATCTTCGATTATGCTGATTCGCTCCTCTATGGTGTTCACACGAGCATTCAGGGAATCTGTATTTTGTTTTATCTCTTTCATTGTGTCTTTCATGTCTAATATTTCTGATTGACTCTTCTTTATAGTTTCAATCTCTTTTGTGAAGTAGCTCCTGAACTTGTTGAATTATTTCTCTATATTCTCTTTTACCCCACTGAGTTTTTTGATAGCTATTTTGAATTCATTGTTGTTTAGTTTACATAGTTCTCTCTCCTCAGGACTGAATTCTGGGTACTTCATCGTTTTCTCTCTGGTCTGGAAATTTGATGTAGTGCCTGATGTTGGAAGGTAGGGACTTTCTCATTCTATTATTTGGTTGCAATTACAGCCTATCGCCACTGGGTGGGGGTCGAGAGTGGCATATTCTGAGCTCTCTGCCTTCAGCTGAGATGGCACAGCCCAGTGAGGGTGGAGCGTGCATTTTCTCTAGCATGGCAGTCCCCAGTTTCCCAATCAGCTCTTGCTATCTGGTCTCCTGGGGTCTTCGCTTGATGAGGTCATCCCACATGAAAGCTTTTGCCTGTTAGAGGACTTCCCTCTAGGGTGCAAGGGCCCTAGGGAGTTGTGGGTGATCCTGTGGACACGCAACCCCTCCCGGACTCCTTCCCTAACCCATGGCAGTGATCCCAGTCTTTAGGGGAGGGAACAAAGTTCTCTCTTACCCCGTTCCAGCTCCTCCAAGCGGGGCTCCAGCCTCTCCGCCCTCCATCATGTGGCTGCCTGTCTCTCCAAGGACTTTTGTGCTGTAAGTGTATTTTCTGTTGGAATATGGTTGCTACTTTTTGTTGTATGTTGGAGGAGAGAGAGTCCCGGGCAAGTTCACTCTGCCATGCTGCTGACATCACTCATAACTATGTTTATTCTTCCAATCCATGTGTACGGAATCTCTTTAACTCATCATCTATTTCTTTCAATAATGTCTTGTAGTTTTCATTATCTAAGTCCTTCACCTCCTTGGTTAAATTTATTCCCTGATATTTTATTCTTTTTGTTGCAATTGTGAATGGAATTGTATTCTTGAGTTCTCTTTCTGTAAGTTCTTTATTAGAGTATAGAAATGCAACTGAGTCTTGTAAGTTGATTTTTTTTTTTTTGAGGAAGATTAGCTCTGAGCTAACATCTGCTGCCAATCCTCCTCTTTTTGCTGAGGGAGACTGGCCCTGAGCTAACATCCATGCCGATCTTCCTCTGCTTTATATGTGGGATGCCTGCCACAGCATGGCTTGACTAGTGGTGCATAGGTCCGCACTCAGAGCCCAACTGGTGAAACCCAGGCTGCTGAAGCAAAAGGTACGAACTTACGTACTGTGCCACCGGGCCAGCCCCTGTAAGTTGATTTTCTACCCTGCAGCTTTACTGTAGTTGCTAATTATTTCTCATAGTTTCCCAATGGATTCTTTAGGGTTTTCTCTATATAAGATCATGCCATCTGTAAACAAAGAGTTTCACTTCTTCACTCCCCATTTGGATTCCCTTTATTCCTTTCTCTTGCCTAATTGCCCTGGCCAAAACCTCCAGTATATGTTGAATAAGAATGATGATAGGTGCTGGCCCGGTGGCACAGTGGTTAAGTTTGCATGTTCCACTTTGGCGGCCTGGGGTTCACCAGTTCAGATTCCGGGTGTGGACATGGTGCTGCTTGGCAAGCCATGCTGTGTCAGGTGTCCCACATATAAAGTGAAGGAAGATGGGGATGGATGTTAGCTCAGGGGAAATCTTCCTCAGCAAAAAGAGGAGGATTGGCAGCAGATGTTAGCTCAGGGCTAATCTTCAAAAAAAAAAAAAAAAAAGAGTGGTGATAGTGAGCATCTTTGTCTTGTTCCTATTCTCAGAGGGATGGGCTTCAGTTTTTCCCCATTGACTACGATGTTGGCTGTAGGTTTGTTATATATGGCCTTTATTGCAAGTCTATAGAAATACAGTTGATGTTTTATATTGATCTTCTCTCCTACAATCTTACTGAACTTTATTAAAAGGCATTCTAAGGCTTTTTTTAGTGGATTCCTTAGGGTTTTCTATATACTAGATATGTCAACTGTGAGTACAGAGTGTTACTTCTTACTATTCAATCTGCATGCATTTTATTTCCTTTTCTTGTCTACTTGTTTTGGCTAAAACCTCCCATATGTTGTTGAGTAGAAGTAGCAAGAGCAGACATCCTTACATTATTTCTGACCTTTTAGGGGAAGGAGCATATAGTCTTTCACCATTAAATATAATATTAGACATGGGTTTTCATAGATGCTCATTATCAGTTTGAGGAAATTTCCTTCTATTCCAGATCCCGTTTTTATCATGAAATGGTGTCATTTCCCCAAATACTTTCTCTGAGACTACTGAGATAATTGTGCCATTTGACTCTTTACTGATCTGATGCACTACATTAATTGATTTTGGGATGTTAACCCAACCTTGCAGGTAGAACAAGTCCCACTTGATCATGGTGTATAATTCTTTTTTTTTTTTTTTTGAGGAAGATTAGCTCTGAGCTAACTGCTGCCAATCCTCCTCTTTTTGCTGAGGAAGGCTGGCCCTGAGCTAACATCCATGCCCATCTTCCTCTACATGGTGTGCCAAGCGGTGCCATGTCCGCACCCAGGATCCGAGCAAACCCTGGGCTGACGAAGCAGAACGTGCACACTTAACTGCTGTGCCACCAACCCAGCCCCATGTATGATTCTTTTCATATGCCACTGGATTAATTTTACTCGTGTTTGTTGAGGATATATTTGCCTATATACCTGTAACAGATTTCAGATTTGGTCTGAAATTTCTTGTGATATTTTTGTATGGTTTTGGAATAAGAGTAAACATTGGCCTTAGTGTTGTCCCTGTTCTATCTTTTTGCAAGTTTTTGTGAACAGTTGATATTATCTCTTCTTTGTGTTGGGGAATTTCTCTTTCTTCTTGAGTTAGTTTTGGTAGGTTTTGTCTTTCTAGGAATTTTCCCATTTGATGTAAGTGTTCCAATTTGTTGTCATATGATTGTTCATTGTATTCCTTTATAATCTTTATTTCTGTAATGTTTGAAATAATGCCCCCCTCCTTCTTTCTGATTCAACATATTTGAGTCTTCTTCCTTTTTCTCTAGGTCAACCTAGCTAAAGATTTGTCCATTTTGTTGTTTTGTTGACTTATTGGTGGCACCTTGCTAGTGTTGTCTACCCACATGCAGCAATCAGCCTCTTTTTAAGGGAACAGAACTCTCCCTGGGTGGCCAATAAATAGTCCAAAACCAAGTATTCATCAGCTCCCATGGCTGCCAGGGAGAGATTTCCTTCATGGAAAGCATCTAAAATATTAGCTGTCTGCTGCATGTGTTTAGAGTGTTTTGGACATTTGATTGGCATCAGTGATATGAGTTGAATGACATCGTATGTGCATAGGGCAGTGCTAGTGACAAGGGAGTGTAATCAGTAGGAAAATAGCACATTTGAGATGGGCCAGAAGGTGTTTGGAAGGTGGGTTCCCAAAGTGAAATATTGACACCCAGGGTACACAGGATGGGCTGTAAGTGTGGTGGCTAGTGGGGCACTGTTATAGTAAACCAAAAGCCCATGGGAGTGACCATCTTGACAACGTCAGAGATAGGAAGGCCTCTACTACTAAGGTGCCAGTAAGCCTGATGATCACAACAAAGTAATGTGCACTAAAGGCTGCGAGTTGAGTCTAATGCCTCTAACAGGAGCAAGAACAATTTGGAAGACCATGCACCAATTTTGTAACGTTAGCATGGTTGGGATAAGTAGGCCATTCTGGCATTCTATGAAGGCTTTAACTTGGGGTCGTAAGAGGTAAAAGTTCCACTGTACGCCATTTTTTAAGAGCCCACTGTTGCATACTTTAAGAAATGAATTGACCACAACAAAAATGTCAGGACATTGAAGGCGAGAAGGAGTATCTTGGTGAGTTCTTGCATTTTGGCTTCTGAAATTGCATGCCTGGTGGCATAGGCGAGTAATATATACACTTGTACAAGTATCTATGATGATCTTGGCACAGTGAGTAGCCCCTGCAGAGGGGATGGAGGATCCCATAAAGCCTATTTGCCATCAGCTATAGGGACCCCACCCTCAATCTGGGAAGTAAGCCCATCAATTTTATTGCCAGTGGCATTTCTTTTCAAGTGTGGAATAACGTGCATTTATTAAGCAGCTGGCCAAGGCAGAAGGAGCTTCCTGGCATTCTGTCTAGACCGTCAGGGCAGAAGCCTCTCAATGGTTTCATATTTTATGGGCCCACTGGGCCAAGGTTAGAGCATCAGATCTGAGGTGTAGATATGTGTCCCAGAAACTTGAGTCAATTTATCAGCTTGAGCATTTTTAAATGAGCCTCTGAAGTTTGAGGTTTAATAGGTGCAGAGATTTGTGTGACCTTGATTTATATTTGGGTAACTGTGAGGCAAGATATTATGAGTTCTTTATTGCTAAGGGTGTGCCCTTGGGTAAGAAGTTGTTTTTGTTGGTATTGGTGGGACCAGACAGCTAGACCATTAGCAATGGCCTAAAATGCCGCAAAAAATGTGCAAATGAGCTTGAGTGTTGGCTAGGACATCCTCTAGTGCTAGAATAGTTGCCTGGAGTTTGACTAACGATGTGAATGCTTGGGTCCTATCTGTGAACAGGGATGGCTTTTTTAGGGATAGAAAGCAGCAGCTCTCCAGTGGACTCCCTCAGGAGCACTTGTAGCCTACTGGCCATAAAGTACATGAACTCTCCTGCTCACTCGTGATCCCAAAAAGCTCCCCAAGGGGCCAATGGGTCTAGGAAAAGGGTGACCTTCTCCAGAATCTTGCATCAAACTGAGGATGGGGAAAACCCTTCTGTTGGTGGAATATGCCAGAAGGCCCATATTTTGCTCTGCCCTGCAAGTACTATCGTCTTTTCCATGAAGAGGCCTCTGAGGTGAAATGAGCCTGAAGGGCGCTGCCTCCATGATCAAGGCAGAATGGGCAGCTGGCTGCAGGTCTTCAGCTCAGGGCCTGTGAGTCCTCATCTCCAGAAGGGCTGAGTCTGTGACCAGCGGTGGCTGTTCTGTGTACAGCACCAGGCTAAGGAGCATAGTTTCTTGCACCGGAATGTTCTGGGCAATTGGTGGCCAGCATGAGTGGTTAGAGACTGAGGGAGACAGAAGAGAAGGCTGATGAAGCCTCTGTGGTATAGGGCTGCGGGGAGGGAGAGACTGATGGAGTGCCTGTTATTTGTTGCCTCATCCAGAGTCAGTCGATTTTGTTAGTACAGTAGTCCCCCTTTATCTATGGTTTTGCTTTCCACGGGTTCAGTTACCTGAGG
Organism: Equus asinus; assembly: GCF_041296235.1. NCBI lineage: Eukaryota > Metazoa > Chordata > Mammalia > Perissodactyla > Equidae > Equus > Equus asinus. The sequence goes on along the minus strand of NC_091809.1, from coordinate 26,172,637 downwards.
CCAATTGTGGTCTGAAAACAATGGAAAATTCCAGAAATAAACAATCTGCAAGTTTTAAATTGTGCACTGTTCCGAGTAGCATGATGAAACCTTGAACCATCTTGCTCCATCCCACCTGGGACATGAATCTTCCCTTTGTCCAGTGTATCCACACCATAGATGCTACCCGCCCGCTAGTCACTTAGCAGCCATCGTGGTTATCAGCTTGACTGTCGCGGTAGCACAGTGCTTGTGTTCAAGTAATCCTTATTTTACTTAAAAATGGCCCCGAAGGGCAAGAACAGTGATGCTGGCCATTTGGATATGCCAAAGAGAAGCCATGAAGTGCTTCAAGTGAAAATATGAAAAGTTCTCAACTTATAAGTAATGAAAAAAATCATATGCTGAGGTTTCTAGTATCTATGGTTAAGAACGAATCTTCTGTGAAATTGTGAAGGAAAAAGAAATTTGTGCTAGTTTGTTGTGGCATCTCAAGTATTTATAGGAAAAAACAGTACAGATAGGGTTCAGTTCTGTCGGTTTCGGGCATCCATAGCCTTAGAACGTATCCCTTGCGGAAAAGGGAGGACCACTGTAATCTGTAAGTGGAGCTGACAATTGTGATAGTGGGGACTGCTGATGCTGAGGGGCATGTGTCCCCAAATATGATTCCTGCCACTGTTTCTTCTGCCCTCTCAGCTCACAGCTACCTGGTGGTACTGCAGAGAAATTTTTGAGTGGGACAGATGTGGCTTTCTAAAGATGCTTTTCACCTAGCAGAAGAGAGTAGGCTTCAGAGGAGACTTAGAGCTAGAAATAGCCTCAAGAGGGCCCTGGAAAACATCATGCTTGGGCCCATGAAATAGGCTGTTCCCGGGCAGGTGCCTCTTAGAAGAACTGTGGGATATGTCTTTATGTGTCAGACCCCAGCATTCCCAAAGATCTGACCAAGGGATCTGATTTAAAGTCAAGGACAGATTCTGGGAGTCCTCTCACTTCTCTCCAGTCATGTGTACAGGCAGAGGGCAGGTGCAGCCCTTGAGGGTGTTTCCTAAATTGAGATGAAATTGCATGAAAGGCCTGTTGGAGATGGAGTCCTTCCTCTCCAGTTCTCTCCAGAAGGATCCCAAGATGGTGAAAAGAAGTGCTGCACATGTAAAAATCAAGGTTTAAGAGAGTTTAACATTCTCTTACCATGTGGACGTGTCTCTGTTGTTTTCTGTTATTCTGGACATATAGACATACTATTTTAAGGGTAGCTATGCGTTCTCACAAATGTGTACTACCACCAAAAGATGGGGAGCATTTCATCACCCCAGAGCAGCACTCTGGTGGTGCCCTTCGTACTGATCTGTTCTAGGTCCCTATTTTGGTCTCTGCCTTTTCTGGAATGTAACATAAATAGAACACCACGTTGCCACATAGGCCCTGTTTGTAAGCTTTGGTGCCATATTTGTAAAAGTGCACAATGACACAAACTTTGCAGTGTTCTTCTGACAGTGCCCAGCAGAGGTGGTGGCACACACCAGGCCTTTAAAACTGAGATTCCATCACTGTGAGCTATAGGAGTGTGGTAGGACCCTGTTCTCCACTTTCATTTGTAAGATGGGAGGAATGATTGGGGGAGCCATGGGACAACTGAGAAATAACTAGGAAATCGTGTAATCTATACCATGCAAAGAAACAAATTAGCACTGAAAATATGGAGGAAGTTTGGATTTCCTTTGCCCTTTAATAAAACACAAAGCTGATAATTTCCCCCACCCCTTATATGCTGGAAGTCTAAGAATATGGAAATAACTATGAACAGCAAAACGGGCTTTGTAACTTTGTGGATCATTGCAACAAAAAGCTTCCAGTTTTCCTTACAAAAGGTATTAAAAACTTCCCATTTTGTTCCAGGGCCAGCCTGGTGGTGTAGTGGTTAAGTTCACGCTCTCCACTTTGGAGGCCTGGGGTTTACAGGTTCGGATCCTGGGTGTGGACCTTGCACCGCTCATCAAGCCATGCTGTGGTGGCATCCCACATAAAATAGAGAAAGATGGGCACAGACGTTAGCTCAGGGCCAATCTTCCTCACAACCCCCCCACAAAACCCCAAAACAAACAAAAAAAACCTTCCTATTTTGAGGAAGTCAAACATACTTTCTTTTCCACTGAAAATGAGGATATTACTCGAAATGATACTATGTGTCTGTCTATAGCTCACTTCAATTATTCCTTGGATCATTATCCTCTAAACATCCATAGCTCTTTTTGGTGTTTCATCCAGGAAATCACACTGATCTTGCACAGATATCACTCTCCTCACAGGAAACCCATGATGGGCTACAAATGTGCAGATGATCAGCACCCTTCCTCAAACATGAAAGAACTCCATGGTTTCATGGGGTACATATCATGTCACTCAGAACATGTACCAGCAAAATCATAATGAAAATACAAAAGGCAATTTAAAGTCTTTTCAAATGTTAAATGTGAACATACACACCATAAACAGTGAAAACGGAAACTCTCAAGTCTCAGAAAACCCATGTTCAAACTTGTGCATTACTACCACATGCAGTAAACCATTTAATCATGGCAAAAATTAAGATCAACCACGTCTATGCCTTTATCTTTAAGGGGAACTATCACCATTAATCCCAGGAATGTGGGACTGTCTGTATTGCTCCCCAGTGTTTACATCTGTGCCTGAGCAGTTCCTCCAACAGTGTTTAAGATGTATTAGACGGTGAAAATGAAAATGATCAATGACGACACCTCACTCACTGAGGCCCCAACCCTCCACAGAGAAAACAGACACACATACTTCCAGCCTATTACCTCATGTCATTGTTTACTTCCCTTTAAAGCCCTATTTTCTATCTTATAAGCTGAACTTGTGCCGTTTATAATCATTTCTCTCTTCCCACAAAAATATAAGCATCAGGACTGCAAGAACTTGTTTCATGCCTCTACAGAGTGTATAATGCCTTGATTATTTGTGCTAAAATTTGTATATTTTGAGGGCACAGTGCCTGGTAGAAGAGGAATGTGGAAAAATTAGCGTCAAGAGCATAGTTTTAGGCTGGCTCCATGGCCAAGTTCTTGCATCTGCTTCAGCGAAACCCTGGGCTACCGGTTTGGATCCTGGGTGCGGACCTACACCGCTCATCAAGCCACGCTGACGCAGCATCCCACATAGAACTAGAATGACCTACAACTAGGATATGCAGCTATGTACCAGGGCTCTGGGGAGAAAAAAAAAAAAAGTATTACAAAATTTGCTAAGGAGCAAGTGACTTTATATATTTTAACTGAGGTACTTTACAGAAAACAGTGTCCCCATATACAACAAGAAATATTTCAGTGTTTAGATAAGAACTATTACATTACCAAAGATAGAATTAAGTTCACCTCTTCATAGTATACAATACATAGAGACATTCTGCTTCCTTGGATCCCAGCCTCAGCACATAAGCCTAAAATAAATTATGTAGGAAGATCTGCTGGGTACCCTCTCACTGATCCAGCCCATTATCATTTATAGTTTGTGATCATCTTTATTACGATGATTCATTACACTCCTCTCTTTGAATATGAGTGTGATCCTGGTTTTTGGCAAGAAGGCACTAACAAAACAATGATTTAAGTTTTTAATTAAGAACAAATGGAAATTAGTTTCAATAAAAATTAAACCATAGAATAAAAAATAAAACTTGCCTGAGGAAAAAATACCACATGGTAATACTGATTCAAAATGTATAAGGATTAACGACAAAAATCACAAAGTTGACCTAAATATCTACAATTGCAAGGGATGTTTTAATTTACCCTATTGGGAAGTGGGAAAGATAGTATTTGTTAGTATACAAGTTGTCCAGAACAATCGATAAAACATTTCTAAGTATACACCTACAGAAGCATTCGTTTGACAAAAAATCGAACATTGTTTTTTACATCACATACAATCAAACAACTAAAAATGTGCTGAGGAATCATGTTTGGCTCTGAGTAATCGGAAACACCCACAATGTGCCCGATAGGAGAAAGGTGCTAATTCTCACATGGAGGGACTGGGTCAGAGCAGTCGCTGCACAGGGCAGCGGAGAACAGACGCCCATGTGGCTCCTCTGACGGCACCACTGCAGCTGTCTGGGCGGAGCCAAGAATACACAGTCACTACAGGATTAACAGAACGAGATGTTTACTATACAAATCAGACCTTATACAAATACAGTCTAGAGAAAGGGGCATAGAGTTCCAGAGAACATTCTCAACCACCACAGTCTACATTTGTTGCCTGGTGGACACATGAGGGCTTGCAGGAAAATCCAACCTGTGTCAGATCTTGCTGTGGATCTTGTGCAGCTGTCTGTAGAAACCTACAGCTCTGAGAAAACAAGTCACATAGTTGGTGGTGGTATGAGGACACCCTTGACTGGCAGGGCAAAGAATCTGGAAAATGGGCTGAAAGAAGGTGTGTGAAACTCCTGTGCATCTGTCTGTCTCTGCACTGTGGTTCAAAGACTAAGGCCTTCACTGCCTTTCAAATGTCACACAAGTGAAGCTACCAGTGAATTCTAACAGTGAGCCAGATAAAGAACAGGCTCTAGAAAATGTGGGTCACATCACCCATGTTGACACAACATTCCAGGAGAGCCCTCTCCAATTCTACATTTTAGTGTCTCATTACATGTTTATTTTCTTTCTTGGCAAATATAAAGGCTTACTGGTCTATCACATATGTCAATACAAAAATGAATGACAGTTTAAATGTAAACACTTAGGAAGGCAACTAGAAAAGTGACAATTCTATTTCATCTCACACACTTGAAGCACTGAGAGCAGTGACCACATCGCTCATGTTCGCTGTTGTATTTCTGGTGTCTGGGACAGTCACAGAGCAAGAGCTGAATGTTATTGGAGGGACAATAATAGCACAGTTGACTTTAGGGCTATCACATAATCACTCATTGTATTATGGGAAAAAGATACTCTAAATGGTGACATCAGAGTAATGTAGCAGGATTTTAATGCACTGATGGGTAAAAAAGTGTTGCTTTGGTGCAAAGATACTGTAGCTATGAATTTAAATCTAAAATAATTAACCTTGTAAACATTTTAGGGTTGCTTCCTAAGTTTGAAGTTGATGTCAATAAAGATCTCTTTTCTTAATGTAAAGTCTATTATCCAAATCACAGTCAGAAAAATGACGAAGAGTGGAGGGAAAATGATGTAAATAGTAATTCCAGTGAGATTATGCTCTATGAAAACTTTGCACACTTAGAAATTTATGCCAACTATTTATCAATCAAGGAAAATGGAAGAAAGCTCTTCCAACAAAAAGTTTTTCCCATAAGAAAGGAAGAATATTTATAATGGGTAAGGAGTATCCAGTATCTGCAAGATGAGGCCAATAGGAAAATCCCAACAAATACCAAACTGTCATTTGATTCCGTGGCCCTTGCAGAACAATTTAAAAATTATATAAACATTAACTCTATTGGCATATTACAATTGTATTTCAGTTCACCCATGGATCCAACAGACTTCAGAACAGAAAGACAAAAATTTTATGAGCTGATTTAAGGAAAAACACTATCTACTAAGCTTATATACTATTGCTTAAAGAATACTTACAGAATTGTCTCAACTCAATGTTCATCTGCAAAAGTAACAAGTAGAATCCACAGTCCAGGGACTGAGTTTCAGAATGAGCCACTGATAAATATATTTTTAACTTTAAAAACATTTCTTTCATGTTGTGAATTCTCTGGAGTATTATATGCAAATTAATTTGCATCAGGCTTTCCCATATTACTTACATCTTATAGCATTTCTCTCCAGTGGAGTTTTCACATGATTTTGAATATATTTGTTAAGATTGAAAACTTTCCTGTATTTATCAGTTATAATTTATCTATCCAGTGTGCATTCTCATGACATGTTTATGTAAGGATGTGGGCCAATTGAAAGCTTTCCCACAATGCTTACATTCAAGAAGCTTCTCTCCAGTGTGAATTCTTTCATGGCTTCTAAATGAACTTGGTCGACTGAAGGCTTTCCCACAGTCTTTACACTTATACGGTTTCTCTCCAGTGTGCACTCTCATGTGTCCTCTAAAAGTTGTGCGATAAATGAAGGCTTTTCCACATTCCTTACATTCATAGGGTTTCTCTCCAGTGTGAGTTCTTTCATGTACTTGAACATAACTGGAACAACTGAAGGCTTTACCACATATTTTACATTCATAAGGTTTCTCTCCAGTGTGAGTCCTTTCGTGTATTCGAAATGAACTGGGACAATTGAAGGCTTTACCACATTCCTTACATTTATAAGGTCCATCTCCCGTGTGTGTCATCATGTGTCTTCGAAAGCTTGTGAGAGAAACAAATGCTTTCCCACATTCCTCACATTTATAGGGTTTCTCTCCAGTGTGAGTTCTTTCATGTATCTGCAAGCCTAGAGCAGAACTGAAGGTTTTCCCACATTGTTTACATTCATAGGGTTTCTCTGCACTGTGAGTTCTTTCATGTCTTCGAAAGGAAGTGGGACAACTGAGGGCTTTACCACATTGCTTACATATATAGGGTTTCTCTCCAGTGTGAGTTCTCACATGGACTTGAAAAGTGGTGAGCCAGTGGAACGCTTTTCCACATTCCTTACATTGATAGGGTTTCTCTCCAGTGTGAGTTCTTTCATGTGTTCGAAAGGAACTGGAACAACTGAAGGCTCTCCCACACTGTTTGCATTCATAGGGTTTTTCTCCAGTGTGAGACCTTTCATGTATTCTATATGAACTTGGACAATTGAACGCTTTCCCACATTCCTTACATTTATATGGTCCAACTCCAGTATGTGTTATCATGTGTCTCTGAAAGCTTCCAAGAGAAATGAAGGCTTTCCCACATTCCTTGCAGTCATAGGGTTTCTCTCCAGTATGAGTTCTTTCATGTTTTCGAAGAGAACTGGGACAACTGAAGGCTTTACTACACTTTTTACATTCATAAGGTTTTTCTCCAGTGTGAGTCCTTTCATGACTTCGAAAGGAACTGGGACAACTGAGGGCTTTACCGCACTGTTTACATTCATAGGGTTTCTCTCCTGTGTGAGTCCTCTCATGTGTTTGAAAGGTTTGATGATATCTAAAGGCTTTTCCACATTGTTTACACTGATAGGGTTTCTCTCCAGTGTGAGTCCGCTCATGTTTGCGAACAGACTGGCGATATCTAAAGGATTTCCCACATTCCTTACATTTATAGCTTTTCTCCACACTGTGATTTCTTTCGTGTTTTTGATAAGGCTGGAGATAACTGAAGGCTTTCCCACACTGCTTACATTTATAAGGCTTCTTTCCATATTCCTGATACTTGTATGGTTTGGGCGCAGTGTGACATCTCATGTGCCTCTTAAGGGATGAGTGACTCATGAAGACTTTCCCACAAGCACTGCACTCCCATGTTTTGACTTTGGTAGACGTTTTCTTGTTTAGATTGAGATTCGAAATACGGCTTATGTTTTCTCCACATTGACTACCCTCTTTACTTTCACAGGGTCTCCTTACCATACGACTCCTGTAAAAAAAAAAAATCAGGAGTACCTTATTAATGATTTCTTTATTAATGATTTTATATTTATTAGCACATATCAGAATTCTATTTTTAGCATTTCTAGAGAAAGTGTAGGTTTTCTGCCCTGTCTGAATTGTTTGAAAGTGAATATACTGCCTGTGCTGCAAGGTTTTATCAAAACAGTGATATTCTATACATGGAGTTTCTGATACTGTTTCCAAGTGAACTAGTTTGGAAACACTGAACATCAGTTACAATTAGGAAATACCTGAGCCAGCCCTGATGGCCTAGTGGTTAAAGTTTGGTGCTCTCACCACTTTGGTGGCCTGGGTTTGTTTCCCAGTCATGGAAGCATACCACATAGAAGAACTAGAAGGAGTTACAACTATGACATAAAACTATACACTGGGGCTTGCGGAAGGGGGCAAAAAAAAGGAAAGAGGAAGACTGGCAACAGATGTTAGCTCAGGGTGAATCTTTCCCTGCCAAAAAAAAAAAAGCCAAAAAACCACAAAAAATGTTTTTGGTAAAAATTTTCTAAAAATGAATAAATTTCATGCTGGGCTGTTTTGTGCATGCTTGTTTTTAAATTTTCATGACATGTGAAGATCCCCTTGTGTGACACTGCTTTCCATTTTGCATGCAACTCACCTCAGTGTTCTTCCCTGGTTTTTATACTGATCTTCGATGTTACAGTCTTCCCATTTTTTCCCTAAAATGCAGACGCAGAAAAATCAGTAAATTACAGAATTATATTACAGTTCCATAAGGAGCTCTGACCATGCCTGATTTATTTACCAAACTGTTCCCTTTTCTCATTCCAAATCACAGAATAATGCTGACAGGCAAGAAACATTTGCTCTCTAAGTGAAGGGAAGTTTTCGTCCTCACCTACTGAGGCCAGGTTCTTTAAGGTTTCCCGCATCACATCTCTGTAGAGCTTCTTCTGTGAAGGATCCAGTAAAGCCCACTCCTCCAGGGTGAAGTTCACAGCCACATCCTCAAAGACCACTGAGTCCTAAAACATACCACATCCGTACACAGGAAGATGGGTGAGACTGACAGTACTGGGACTCTACAGACAATTCATAAGAAGTTCACATATCATTCTGTGATCTCAAAATATGTATTCTATGACTTGGTCACCAGAGTTCTTACTCTATGTAATCATTTACTCATAAATTTAATAGCAGCATGAACATGTGGAAATTATATTTTTACTATGATCACTTCAAATCTTATTCTGTAATGGTAGGGTCCAGAGCAAGTGGGAGGAATGAGAGAATTGCTATAGAAATGAAAAAAAATTTCCATTTTAAGACCATCAATTCCTTGTGAGAAAAACTCTTCCACCTCCTTCCTTATTACCCACCATACCATGCAGCACTCCATGCAGCACAGCACTCTACGATGCATGAAGTGCTAATGAACAAAACACAGTGAAGAACTGGAAGCTTTCTCTTCTATTCCCATCACCAAACATGAGACGCCAGGAGGCCTGTGGAAATCCAACTTATAACTAGGACCAGCTGGACACATTACCCTGAAGTACTCCATCAGAAGTAGTCATGCAGTTGGCTGAATGAAAATATTCTTGTGGAGAACTATTAATTTTAACTTGTCCATAAAAATATATGTCACAGGTTCACAGCCTACATGCCCAGAAACTGATGATTGGATAAAGAAGATGTGGTATATATACACAATGGAATACTACTCAGCCAAAAAAAAAGACGAAATTGGCCCATTCACAACAACGTGGATGGACCTCGAGGGCATTATGTTAAGCGAAATAAGTCAGTCAGAGAAAGACGAACTCTATATGACTCCACTCATAGGTGGAAATTAGTATATTGAGAAGGAGATCTGATCGGTGGTTACCAGGGAAAATGGGGGGTGGGGGGAGGGTACGGAGGGGGAAGTGGTGTACCCACAACATGACTAACAAAAATGTACAACTGAAATCTCACAAGGTTGTAATCTATCATAACATTAATAAAAAAAATATATATATATGTCACAGGTTCAGTTATTCCTTTTTATCTCTGTCCCATTTCATAAGGCCAGGAAGCTATTCAGAAGTTAGGGGGATGAGGGAGGCTGAAAGGGGTAAGGGGGCAAATCTGTATGGTGATGGATGGCAATTAGACTTTTGGTGGTGAACAAGATGTAGTCTATATAAAAGCTGAAATATAATGATGTATATCTAAAATTTACATAATGTCATCTCAAGAAAGAAAGAAGAAATAACTAATGATTTATAAGTAAATAAAAATTAGATTACCATAAAAAAGAGTTCAGGCATGGGAAAAAAGGCATGCCAACTCAGACCTCCACAAAAGTCTCTATACCCATGGGCCTCAGAGCTGCTTCTCACCGATGTTTAGCATATATGCACACATATACTGAGATGATAAAAAGCCACAGAGCTTCCAGCAAAACTGTTAACGGTGGACCCTGGGCCTTGCTGACCTTGAGGAACCAGATAAGAGTTGCAGTTTGCAAGTGAGTTCACTGAAGGCCACAATGGTTTGATGGTGAAGGTTCCCATCACATGAAACACATAAAGGGTTCAGCAGCAGTTTCCTCTAAAAGAACATAAAACTTTCCGTCTCCAATTTCAGGAGGCAGTGCTTCTCAACCAGCCACTCTAGTGGCCAACTCCCACTTACCTCATTTCTGTGCCCTTGTGTGGTGCACAGGGACACGACAGCCCAACCTCTGGGCATAGGAATCCCTCAGCCACCTAATTCCCCTACATGCTAGACTCTGAAAAAGATCATTAACCCACTGATGTCCACATGTAGGGGATAGAGAAAAGGCTTCCACACAGTAATTCCAATGGTGGAGTTGACTCATTTGGTTAATGAACGGAACAGGAAATCCCGACTTCTTGGCGGGCCCATGGAGTACAGTGAGCTGCTTGGCGTGGCTCTAATTACTCTTTCTACAGTGGATCTGTAGCGCTTGCTAATAACAATGTCCTACTACCTACCGTGCAGAAGAGAGTGAACACAAGCAGGCCTGAGACTGCTGATCCTTAGGAATGCCTGCTCACAATGTTTGTCCTTCGTTGGTATTTGGGAAGGGGATTTATCAGGGACCCCACCAACCTAACTGATAAAGAGTGACTCAGTGTGCCTAAACTGTTTACACAAAGAAAATGGTACACATGTTTTCTTGTTTTTATTTTGAGAATCTAAACTTTGGTCATGCTTGGCAGAGGGTGCCTGTATGATCTGTGCCCCCAACCACTCCGGGCACTGAGTCTCTTACAAGCTTCCCTGGAAGACAATATTTCACGTGTGTTGTCACCACTTGTAGCTTAGAGGGACTGAGCCCATCCTACGTTAGCACACTAGGAGAGGACGTCTGGAACCCTGCTTGTGGTTTCCTCCAGAAGACATTTAATTAGGCACTAAACAAGACTAATGAGTAATTATTTGATCAACCTAATGGAAAAATTTTAAAATTTTTATTGGATAACATCAAAGGAGAATAAAATAAGTGAAAATATGGCACATGTTCTTAGAAAGAACTCCATGTCACCATGATGTTACCTCTCCCAAAATATATCTTCATAAAATCCTATCAATCCCCCAAATGAGCTGTTTAGGAGTCAACAAAAACTGTTCCTCCAGGGGCTACATGGAGACTGAGCAGTTAAGTTCGTGCTCTGCTTCGGCCGCCTAGGGTTTTGCTGGTTCAGCTCCTGGGCACAGACATGTCACCGCTCATCAGGCCATGCTGAGGTGGCATCCCACACAGCACGACCAGAAGGACCTACAACTAGAATACACAACTATGTACTAGGCGGGCTTTGGGGAGAAGAAGGGAAAAACAAAACAAACTACTCCTCCAAATCTAATAGGAGGAACAGATATCAAAAAATGGTCAAAGTCTTCTGAAGAACAAAGTGGTGGCTTGCCTAATATAATCAAGATCTTCAAACTATAGTATTCCAGACAGCACAGTATTAGCAGAGAGGAAAACAAACAGACCAACAGAAAGGAAAAGCGTCTTCCATGTGCCGGTAACTAATGTGGAAAGTTGGTCAAGGTCAGAGCAAATGTCATGAATACCTCAATGCAGGGCAGTGACAAACTTACCTAAGTGGAAAAATGCATCGTATTCACATCTATTCCATGGACAATAGCCAATTCATTGTAGATTTAAATGTGAAAGGTGAAACTAGGACACTTTTAGAAGTCACAGGTAAATGCTTCATTCATCCAAAAACAGGGAGAATTTTCTCATGTAAAAAAAGAGCAAGCCCTAAAGCAAGAGACTGACCAATTCACACACATTGAAACTATGTATATATTTATATATAAAGACAAATAACAAGGTGGAAGAAAAATATCTGCAATATTAAAGGGCTAGTGTGCAGACTAAGACTACACACACAGCTAACAAATGGCAGAAGAACCAAAACATATTTTACAGGAGATGAAAGACCACATATGAAAAATGTCCACCTTCTTGGTAATAAGGAAATAAGCAAAATGTCAAGCAGATTACATTTCACACTGATTAGGACAAAAATCAATTTAACAATCCCAAGTGTTGATAACCGTAGTCAACAAACGCATAAATTAGGCACGAATGGAGGAAGCGTCAAAATGATACATTCCATTACCATTTCCTGTAAATTTCAACTTGATCTCGATCTACAGCTTAACAATTTTCCTCCAACATCCAGAGAATTTATTGTGTATTTGAACTGAGAGAGTGATACAGGAATGATAGGAGCTGTATTTTTATTTATATTTTTTAATTTTATTTATTTTTAAAGATTATATTTTTCCTTTTTCTCCCAAAGCCCCCCGGTACATAGTTGTGTATTTTTTTTAAAGACTAGCCCTGAGCTAACAACTGTTGCCAATCTTTTTTTTCCCCCCTGCTTTTTCTCCCCAAATCCCCCAGTACATAGTTGTATATTTTAGTTGTGGGTCCTTCTAGTTGTGGCACGGGCACGTGGGATGCTGCCTCAGCATGGCCTAATGAGTGGTGCCATGTCCATGCCCAGGATCTGAACCTACGAAACCCTGGGCCTCCGAAACAGAGTGCAAACTTAATCACTCGGCCACCGGGTCAGGCCCAGGAGCTGTTATTTGTAACAAGAGTAAAAATTAAACTTGAAAAAGCCCAAACATGCTAACCACTGAACAGCTGAGTAAGTTGCACGGTCCCTGGCCTCAGATACTAGCATGTGCGGAACACACTGTTGCAAAGAACCAACCAAAAAACCTTTCGAATGCAATTTCATTAACACTCATTTATTGAAAGGTCAAAGAAGGCAGAATTAAAAGAACACTGCTTAGTGAAAAGAATAGCTGGTAAAGGCATGACGAATAACTAGAGTCAAGATGGAGATCCCCTAGGAGGCAGGCTGGAGATGAGTCAGGAACGGGGACATCAGGAGACTCACCACTGCCCAAGGCCCGCTTACAAACCATGATGATTACAAAGATATTTACACTGTTATTTTTACTAAGTCTTCCAACAAAACATTTTGTATGTTCTTTTCCAAATATATTTGATGACAAAAATGTAAAGAATTAAGTTCAGGGAAGAACATAATTTCACTATATTTGTTTGCTCTGTGATGTGGCAATCTGAGTTTTAATTCACAGATTTTCACACCAAAATTACTAACAAATGCCTACTTGGAAAGAATTGATTACATAATCTCACCATCATAAATAAAGTAGAGAACAGAGTCACAAATCATAAATAAGAAAAATCTAAGAAACCCAGCATAAGAAATTGCAGAAGTCAATGGGTAGGCTAAAACACACAGGACGAGAAACAAAGGAAACGCAGGACAACCAGAAAACGAGTGACGGAATGACAGCATTAAGCCCTCATGCATCAATACTCACCCTCAATGTAAACGGATTGAACTCTCCAATAAAAAGACACAGAGTGGCAAAATGGATTAAAGAACAAGATCCAACAATTTGTTGCCTCCAGGAAACACACCTCAGCCCCAAGGACAAACACAGACTCAGGGTGAAGGGGTGGAGGACGATACTTCAAGCTAATAGCAAGGAAAAAAAAGGCAGGTGTTGCAATTCTTATATCAGACCAAGTCGATTTCAAAATAAGACAGGTAAAGAGAGACACAGAGGGACAATATATAATGATCAAAGGGACACTTCATCAAGAAGAAATAACGCTTATAAATATCTATGCACCCAACACAGGAGCACCAAGATTCATAAAGCAACTATTAACAGACCTAAAGGAAGATGTTAAAAACAACACAATAATAGTAGGGGACCTCAACACCCCACTCACCTCAATTGACAGATCATCCAGAGAGAAAATCAACAAGGAAATAGTGGAGCTAAATGAAAAACTAAAACAATTGGACTTAATAGACATATATAGATCACTTCACCCTGAAAGAGCTGAATACACATGGAACATTCTCAAGGATAGACCATATGTTGGGAAACAAGGCAAGCCTCTACAAATTAAAAGAAATTGAAATAATAACAAGCATCTTCTCTGATCATAGTGCTGTAAGGCTAGAAATTAATTACAAGAAAAAAGCTGAGAAAGGCACAAAGATGTGGAGACTAAACAACACACTACTGAACAAGCAATGGATCATTGAAGAAATTAAATAAGAAATAAAAAAATACCTGGAAACAAATGAAAATGATAACATGCCATACCAACTCATATGGGATACAGCAAAAGCTGTATTAAGAGGAAAATTCACTGCAATACAGGCACATCTTCACAAACAAGAAAAATCCCAAATGAGCAACCTTAAAGCACACCTAACTGAACTAGAGAAAAAAGAACAAATGAAGCCCAAAGTCAGCAGAAGGAGAGAAATAATAAAAATCAGAGCAGAAATAAATACTATTGAAACGAAAAAGACAGTAGAAAGGATCAATGAAACAAAGAGCTGGTTTTTTGAGAAGATAAATAAAACTGACAAACCCCTAGCCAGACTTACAAAGAAAAAAAGGGAGAAAGCTCAAACAAAATCAGAAATGAGCGAGGAGAAATAACAGCAGACTCTGCAGAAATACAACGGATTATAAGAGAATACTACAAAAAACTATATGCCAACAGAATGGATAACCTAGAGGAAATGGATAAATTCTTGGACTCCTACAATCTCCCAAAGGTCACTCAAGAAGAGGCAGACAATTTGAACAGACCAATCACAAGGAAAGAGATTGAAACAGTAATCAAAAACATCCCAAAGAATAAAACCCCAGGACCAGATGGCCTTCCTGGGGAATTCTACCAAACTTTCAGAGAGGATTTAATACCTATTCTTTTCAAGCTATTCCAAAAAATTAGGGAAGATGGAACACTTCCTAACACGTTCTATGAGGCCAACATCACGCTGATACCAAAACCTGACAAGGACACCACAAATAAAGAGAACTACAGGCCAATATCACTGATGAACATAGAGGCAAAAGTTCTAAACAAAATTTTGGCAACCTGAATTCAGCAATTCATCAAAAGGATCATACATCATGATCAGGTGGGATTCATACCAGGGACACAGGGATGGTTCAACATCCACAAATCAATCAACATGATACACCACATCAACAAACTGAGGAATAAAAACCACATGATCATCTCAATAGATGCAGAGAAGGCATTTGACAAGATCCAACAGCCATTTATGATAAAAACTCTGAAGAAAATGGGCATAGAAGGAAATTACCTCAACATAATAAAGGCCATATATGACAAACCCCTAGCCAACATCATACTCAATGGGCAAAAACTGAACGCCATCCCCCTGAAAACAGGAACGAGACAAGGATGCCCTCTATCACCACTCTTATTTAACATAGTACTGGAGGTCCTGGCCAGAGCAATCAGGCAAGAAAAAGGAATAAAAGCAATCCAAATAGGGAGGGAAGAAATGAAACTCTGTTTGCAGACGACATGATCTTATATATAGAAAACCCCAAAGAATCCATTGGAAAACTCTTAGAAGTAATCAACAACTACAGCAAAGTTGCAGGGTATAAAATCAATTTGCATAAATCAGTAGCTTTTCTATACTCCAGTAATGAACCCACAGAAAAAGAACTCAATAACACAATACCATTCACAATCGCAACAAAAAGAATAAAATACCTTGGGGTAAATTTAACTAAGGAAATGAAGGACCTATATAATGAAAATTACAAGGCCTTTCTGAGAGAATTGGATGACGACATAGGAGATGGAAAGACATTCCATGTACATGGATTGGAAGAATAAACATAGTTAAAATGTCCGTTCTACCTAAAGCAATCTACAGATTCAACGCCATCCCAATCAGAATCCAAATGACATTCTTTACAGAATTAGAACAAAGAATCCTAAAATTCATATGGGGCAACAAAAGACCCCGAATTTCTAAAGCAATCCTGACAAAAAAAGAACAAAATGGGAGGCATCACAATCCCTCACTTCAAAACATACTACAAAGCTACAGTAACCAAAACAGCATGGTACTGGTACAAAAACACTTCACAGATCAATGGAACAGAATTGAAAGCCCAGAAATAAAACCACACATCTATGGACAGCTTATCTTTGACAAAGGAGCTGAGGGCATACAATGGAGAAAAGAAAATCTTTTCAACAAATGGTGCTGGGAAAACTGGAAAGCCACATGTAAAAGAATGAAAATTGACCATTCTTTTTCACCATTCACCAAAATAAACTCAAAATGGATCAAAGACCTAAAGTTGAGACCTGAAACCATAAGGCTTCTGGAAGAAAACGTAGGCAGTACACTCTTTGACATCAGTATTAAAAGGATCTTTTCGGATACCATGCCTTCTCAGAGAAGGGAAACAATAGAAAGAATAAACAAATGGGACTTCATCAGACTAAAGAGCTTCTTCAAGGCAAATGAAAACAGGATTGAAACGAAAAAACAACCCACTAACTGGGAAAAAATATTTGCAAGTCATATATCTGACAAAGGCTTAATATCCATAATATATAAAGAACTCTCACAACTCAACAACAAAACATCAAACAACCCGATCAAAAAATGGGCTGGAGACATGAACAGACATTTCTCCAAAGAAGATATACGGATGGCCAATAGGCACTTGAAAAGATGCTCATCATCGCTGATCATCAGGGAAATGCAAATCAAAACTACACTAAGATATCACCTTACACCCGTTAGAATGACAAAAATATCTAAAACTAATAGTAACAAATGTTGGAGAGGTTGCGGAGAAAAAGGAACCCTCATACACTGCAGGTGGGAATGCAAACTGGTGCAGCCACTACGGAAAACAGTATGGAGATTCCTCAAAAAATTAAAAATAGAACTACCATACGATCCAGCCATCCCACTACTGGGTATTTATCCAAAGAGCTTGAAGTCAGCAATCCCAAAAGTCCTATGCACCCAATGTTCATTGCAGCATTATTTACAATAGCCAAGACATGGAAGCAACCTAAGTGCCCATCAACAGATGAATGGATAAAGAAGATGTGGTACATATATACAATGGAATACTACTCAGCTGTAAAACAGAAGAAAAATCATTCCATTTGCAATAACATGGATGGACCTTGAGGGAATTACGTTAAGTGAAATCAGCCAGTGAGAGAAGGATAATCTGTGTATGACTCCACTCATATGAGGAATTTAAAATTATGGACTAAAAACAGTTTAGTGGATACCAGGGGAAAGGTGGGGTGGGGGGTGGGCACAAAGGGTGAAGTGGTGCACCTACAACATGACTGACAAACATTAATGTACAACTGAAATTTCACAACATTGTAACCTATCATTAACTCAATAAAAAAATAGAAAAAAAGGAACAAATAATAAAAGAAGAATGAGATACTATTAGTCACTTATTACAATGGCTAAAATTCAAAACACTGACAGCAACAAACAATGGCAAAGATGTGGAGCAAAAGGAACCCTCATTCATCGCCGGTGGAGATGGAAAGTGGTATGCCTACTTTGAAAGATGGGCAGTTTCTTAAAAACTAAACCTATTTTTACCATACAATCCAGCAATCACGCTCCTTCGTCTTTCCCCAAATGAACTGAAATGGTGAACGCAAAAATAATCACTGGAATATCCATATAATGAAATATTATTCAGTGATAAAAAGGAAATGAGGTTATTAAGCCAAAAAGACATGGAAAAACTTTAAAATCAAATTGCTAAGTGAAGGCAGCCAATATGACATGGCTACACACTGTGTGATTCCAAGCATAGTTCTGGAAAGGACAAAACTATGAGACACTGAAAGCTCACTGGTTGCCAGGGATTTGGGGTGGGAGGGAGGGGTGAAGGAATACGGGAGCACAGGAGATTTTTAGGACAGTGCAAGTGTTCCATAGGATACAGAAATGATGGAGACATGTCATTTCACATTAGCCAAATCCCAGAGATTGTACAACACAGAGTCAACACTAATATAAACTATGAACTTTCGTGCATCAAATGTAACAAACGTACGACAGCAATATAAAATACAGAGCAAACTGTGTGGAGGCAGAGCAGTTACGTGGGAAGTCTCTCTACTTTCTGATCAAGTCTTCGGCAAACCTAAAACTGCTGTAAAGAAAAGTAAAGTCTATTAGGAAAAAACAAAAGATGAAGACAGATGCATTAATATTCATCCCTGATGAGCGGAAGAGGCCATCTTTCATTCAACTGATTTGAAGCTATTTCAAGAAGCCATTGTGATGCTGTCTGAGGCCTGCACCCTGAAACTTGGAGGAGAGAACTTCTTCCATTGAAAGCCTTTTTCGAGAGCCCAGCATGGTATATTTGGAGAAGTGAAATGAGTGCCCTGCTTACTCTCCATAGTGTCTACAGCTCCGATGTGGATAAGGGGTGCTTGTGAGGCCTTGTATTGCAGACTTGGTACATGCGGAGACAAGTGTTACCTTGATTTACATTGTGGGTAACTGTGAGGCAAGAGATTCCCAGAATTCTTTTACCACAAGGGGCAATTCTTAAGAGAATCGTCCAAGAGTCTGTCAACACATGCTGATGAAGCCAACTGCTGGTCGGTGCTAGGATGACTGCCTGATGTCTGGTCAGCTATGTGGAACTTTGGGTTCCATCTTTTATCAGGATGCCTCGATTAAGGGATAAAAGCAGCAACTCTGCCTGAGCTCCATCGTGTATGAACGAGGTGACTTGTCCTTGAAGTCCATGAATTCCCATTGCTTTTCACTCAGGGAGTCCTAAGGAGCTCCCCAGGGAGCCTGGGGTTCTAGGAAAGGGGTGACGTCCTTCAAAACCATGGCACCAGGCAAGGGACTGAGGACAGGGAAGGCCACCCCCTCCTGCAGGTAGGATATCCCAGAGGGCCGAGGTTTGACTCCATCGTGTCTCTAGGGAGTCTCAGTAGCTGAGCTGAGCTCGTGGAGGGCTATTTACAGGTCCCAAAGCACAATGGGTAGCCTAGTAAGGGGTCACATACTCAGGGCTATCTATTTTTAGGACACCACTGTAAGCAGTGATAATTACAGCTCTAATGGCACACAGTCTGTGTGTGGCCTAGGGCAGTTAACTGCATCAGAAGCCTATGGACAACTTAAGGCCATCCCAGGTAACTTCAGGAGGCAAGGGGGGAGGTCACTGAAGCCTCTACTGTGAAACAGTTTCTGATGGCACAAAGGGGAGAGTACAGACAATGTTGTGGGTGCTGAGAGGGACAACAGTTATTTCTTCACTGTGTTAAGGAAGGAGCAGGCCCCAGGTTACCAAATAACTTTTAGGAATTTAAGCAAAGCACCACAGCCTCACATTATATATATGGTAATGGGCCGTCCCCTTTTTATGAGCTCTCTTCATCAATATTTTTATGCCCTGAATATCCTCAGAAGAGGATGTCGTTAATGTCATGTCACACCTGTGCTCCGGGAGCAAGGGCGATGCAGTTCAGACCCTGCCTGCAGAGGCTGTGTGCACTGGCAATGGTGGTGAGGTTCCCTGACGGTAACCCAGTAAAGGGGCATCACGTCCCTTCAGAGGGGAAGGCCAAGTGCAGCTGAGAGGCTGTGGCACAGGACTGGACAGAACAGACTTAGCCGAATCTGTGACAGCAGAATGTTTACCAGTTGCTGACTGGGTGGAGTCAGTAATTTCCATGATGTTGGAGACTGGGTACGGGGCTTATCTGGTGTGACCACAGCCTCCAGGTTGCGGCAATCCACTGTGAGGTGTCGTTCATTCTTCCAGACTGAAGAACAGGCCAAATCTGGATGTTAAAAGCAGCAAGGAGGATAATCACTTCTTAATTAAGTAAGTGTTGTACGATGGTTTTCAACGCTTCAGGGCCTTGTTTAATTTACATTGGGCCATATTAAGTAATTTAACTGGGGAGGAAGGTCTGTGGGGTCCCATTTTATCACTATAATTTGAAAATGCCAAAGACTAAATTAAAATTTAATGTGTAATTCATTGGTTGGGACCTTCCCAGCTCACTATGGGATATTTTAAGACAATGGGTGCTATGACCCTGGAGAATTTAGCAAGACCGTAGTTCTCTCATGGTTAAGGTGAAACATAGCTATCTGTCCTCTATATTATATTCATTAACTCCCCTAAGATTATTGGGGGTACCGTGCTTAAATTTAGTGGGCTCTCCAGGTACAACTGTAACCTGAACCCTAGTATCGATTATTTGTATGAAGGTTTGTGAATTACTGCACTACAGCAGATGGTCACATTAATTCAGAATCTGTGTTGTAGAGGCCTAAAGCCGAGCAGCACCCTTCCATATCTTTTCCTTTTTAAAATTTTATTTATTTTTCATCTTTTCTGGAATGTAAATTCTCTTAGTATATTTTAGATGTCCAATTGGGCCAAATTTTGGACCTGTTTCAGTATTTTTTATTTTGTTCCCTCCCTCTTATCTTTCCCTGTTTTGTTTTCTGGTCACTGGATATACTTCAGAGGGGGGAATGTCCTGTTCACCCTGGTATTCCTGAATCTTTTCCTCCAGAGAGCCTCAAATCACTGCCGTCAGGGGTGGGGCCTCCCCCATGACGATTCATTGTCTTATAAAGTTTAAGGACTCTGGGCTTAAGTAGGATTTGAACTAATGCTTTTCCTGTGCCACAGGGGTGCCAAGGGTGTTGTCCCCTATAACCCCGAGGGTCAGGATCTTTGTGGCAGTAGAGGCAGGGGCAGTAGCAGAGGTACTGAAGGGGCCTGGGGAGCCCTCTGGTATTAGGAGTGTGGACTCGGCCCACCACCTATGGTTGCACCCGGCCCCCCCACTTCCTAAAGATAGAGAATATCTTTAAATAACTGCTCTTTCAGGAGCTACTACCCAATGGGCCCACCTCCTACACAGGGTCTACTTCCCCTCTCCCACCTGTGCCCTAGACACTGGGGCCAACATAGCCTCTCTGTCACAGCTTCACTCTGACACAGATAAATCCTGACAAAGATATTGACCCAGGGTCTATTTAAGAAGGGCCTCAATCCCATAGTCCTGCTCTCAAATGCCTAGCAATTCTCAAAGCTGCCAACCTGAGGTTGGTGAGTCAACAATGCAACACGGGTCAGCGCACCTCACAGCACGAGCTCCCCAGCAGGCAGCAGCCCACAGTGCATGCCGCCACCAGGCAGCAGAGCAGAGGAGCAAGTCAGAGCAAGAGAAGACAGACCCACGGGTGGGGTCATGTCTGGACATGGTGCTCAGGGTGCCAACTGTTATGGTCACCTGCAGAGGGGTGGTTCCCTTGCTGAGACTGATGCTGGGTGGCACGCACACACACAGGGTAGGAAAAGGCTTAGGACTCATGTAACACAGGTCGGAGGGGAGGGCCGGGCCAGCTTTGCAAGCAGCTCTGACAGGGCTGAGAAAGCAAGGAATGGAGCTTGGCTTGGGGGTTCACTGGGCCTGGGGGGGGCGGGGCAAGAGCTCTGCACACAGGCAGGGGCTGGGGTGGTGGGAATCTCCTGCCTGCTCTAGAGGAGAGAATACCCAGGCTTCTCCTCAGCTTGTCCAGGTGGGGGCACAAGGGAAGAGGGTGGGTGAGGTTTAGGCTGTGAGCAGTCACCCAAAATGTGGAGTCTCACTGCTCACTACAAGGACAAAGTGGGTAAGAAAAATATGCACTCTCAAGTGCTTCATTTATATAAAGCAATGCTGACAGGAGGCTCAGGAAACGGTCCACACTGGTTCTCTGAGGGAGGCTGAAGCTCGAGCCCTGGAGGGACTGGGAGGTTCCGGCAGGGAGTCCACTGTAGACTCTCTTATCTGACCAATTTTTGCTAACTTTCACATGCATCGTTATTTAAAATAAACTGAGGAATTTCTACAAACCATATTTTTCTATTTAATAGCTTTTATTTTTAATTTACTTCTGCTTTTAAAATTTTAATTTTAAACTTATTAAATTTTTACTTTTCTACATAGGAAACCATTCTAAGATTTAATCCTTCAAACACTAATGCTTGTAAGAGTTTAAACCACATGAAATGAAAAACTTCCAATTTCTTTCTAACTAAAATCACAAGCAGCATCGTAGTTTCTCCTTCTCTCTCACTGCGGGGGATATTTCAGGAGTAAGCAACACATTATAACGCAGGAGGAATTTGGGTCTAACCCATGAAATGTTTTAAGATTTTCAAAGATTTATGTAAGTTTTAAGTAGTTTTCCTCCTATCAATTAAAACAGGAATTCATTTATCTTACGCCTTAACAATACTATAGCATTTAAAATGTCAAAGCTCTCTGGGGACATGCACATAGAAAAACTGACCTAAAAATGTAAAATCCACCTGAGAGCTCAAAAACACGCATCTAATATCTTGAGGATCTCTTGTCTAAAAGGAACAAATATTCTGGTTGGTTCCAGAATTTCTTGCCTTAAACTTAAGTCCATTGTATCTTTCAATCAACTTACATTTTTAAAGCCCAGGAACTAAAAATCTTACACACTCACACAGGAAATAATACCACAAACTGCAAAGGAAAACTAAAGTTAAAAGCTGCAATATGTTGGGGCCGGTCCCGTGGCCCAGTGGTTAAGTTCGCGTGCTCTGCATTGGCAGCCCAGGGTTTTGCCAGTTCGAATCCTGGGCGTGGACATGGCACCGCTTGAGGCGGCGTCCCACATGCCACAACTAGAAGGACCCACAACTAAAATATACAATTACATACTGGGGGGATTTGGGAGAAAAAGGAAAAATTAAAAAATCTTAAAAAAAAAAGCTACAATATAAAAATGGATACAAGGAAAGAAATGCAAATACTAAAATCAGGTGAAATAAACAGCCTGCTTCCCCATAGTACAGAAGGAAAACCCACATTCACAAGCTTTTCATCCAGACTCCCCCCGTTGGGATACAGCCCTTAGAGTGGACCAGTCCCTGGTGAGGGAGGGGAGGGCACCTGAGCAGCCACAGGAATGGACTCTGGGAGCCCCACACACCCTCCCCCTCTCCTGTGAGCATGGAGGCACTGCCTCCCCCAGGCTCCCATCCTCACAAGTGAGGAAACTCTCAGCCAGATTCAGTTTAAGCTTCTGACCCACAGGAACTCCAAATTCATGAACCCTTTGTTCACAGGATGGAACACGTGATCTTCACAGACTTTCTCAATGTGCACAGATTACACTCAGTGCACCTACAGTGTGGGTGCAGAACTCAGACATAACATTAAAATGTCCAGGCTTAAGGAACCACAACTCAGAAAGGGTGTCACTCCCCACCCCACGAGCACCTGCACCCCCAGCTTTCCAGGGCTCTGCAGCTCCTCTCAGGACAAAGGCTCCTTCCATGGGGGTGTGAGCAGTAGGACACCTGCAGGGGGAGGCTCCCCAGGAAGGACAGCTGGGCCTTCAAGTCCTTCCCTCTGCAGGTCCAAGGGGGCCGCAGCTTAGAAATACTGACCATAGGTCTCTGCTCCTCACTGGAGTGGCTCTGGAACACCACTGATATTTTAAAAGTGACAAACCCAGTGGTAGAACAATCGTTCAAAATCATTCAAATTCAGCGCTTATGACTAAAGATGGAAAAAAATTATAAGGCATTTTTCTAGCTCAAGAACAAAATCCACAAATATCTACTCCCTTCAGAAAGTAAACTCGTCTGTTAATAATTATTTCCAGGGCAAGAAATTGTTTGGAAAAGAACCATAACCGAAGATACTTCTAGGTGGCAGGCTAAGCCCCAATATCTGAAATCGCCCAGAAGAAAAGGACAGCGCTCAGAGGTCACTACGCCTGCTCATGGGAAGAAAAAAGCAAACAAACATTCTAATAAATGGGATGTAACAATGGAATGTTTTCTTTTTCCTGAAAATCATCTCTTTGTTTTCTTTGGAAATATTTTATTATCTCTCTCAAGATCTATGGGTTAAATACACTTATTAGAAAACTGAGACTTGAAGAAAGTGAATAAAGTCACAAACTGAGGGAGGGGCCGTTCTGACAGGACAGATCACACAGAAACCTGCACCCAAGGGCTTCCCCTAAGATGCCAGTGCCCAGAAAGATCCCGGGGGAGGCACAGGATTTCACACATCGTGGTTCCAGGTGGTTATTCTCTACCCTCCTCTCACGTAAAATATCCACAGACAAGAAAAATAAATAAATCAAACCGTTAGACAGAGCCATCCAGGGCTCTGTGGATGAATGATAATCAACATAATGCGCAGTCTGAAATGCACCACGGAGAACAAACAGTTAATAACGCTGCTGTGAACCGGAGAGGAGAAGATGGCGTTCGGGAATGCGGGGAAAGATCTGGAAATTCAGGGATTTATTGTCACTCCTGGGAAGAGCTAGGGAGGTTTGCGGATTTAAGACTCTGCTCCCCAAACATTTAGAAAACTCAGGAGAAAACGAGTCCCCTCCGAGGAGAAAGGAGGCCCTGGGGACCCCACAGACCGCAGCCCCTCCGCGCATGGACCCCGGGGACCCAGGCCCAACCGTCCTGCGGACCCTCCCGCGGGCCCCGCACCGTGTAGGGAGAGGCGGCGCGGTGACGGCGAGGACAGGGGTCCCGGCTGCGTGCCGCGCCTCCGCCCCCTCGGCCGCAGCCCCGGAGCTGACCGCCGGGAGCCCAAGCCGCCACCGCCGTTCCGACCGGCCCTCCGCTCTGTCCCCCGCCACCCGGCCCGCACACTCACCATTTTCCGGTTTCTGGGGTCCCCAGCCGGTCACCCTCCGACTACCGCGGCCAGTGCAGGTCACAGCGACAGAGTACGAGGCAGAGCCACCTGAGGCTTCTGAAGGCAGCAACGGGCGACCAGCTACGCGACCGGAGCGACCACGGACCA
The DNA here is from genome assembly GCF_041296235.1 of Equus asinus. Classification (NCBI taxonomy): domain Eukaryota; kingdom Metazoa; phylum Chordata; class Mammalia; order Perissodactyla; family Equidae; genus Equus; species Equus asinus. The sequence continues at coordinate 26,147,826 of NC_091809.1, read as the reverse complement.
GCTCACAGTCCACACCGTCCACGCCGTTATCCGAGTGTCGCCCCCACGTACGTTTCCGGCGACTCCCCTGATTGGACAGTTCACAAGGCCCCGCCCCCTCGTGCCTGAGTGACAGCAGGCAGGGGGCAAGTCTTTGAGCCGACCTTGCCTTGGCCGCGGGCCAGAACCTGTCCCCTGCAAGGACTCTGCATTGAACCACGAGGCCCCGAGGCCACGCCCAGAACTGTGACCCTTCCTCACGCACACAGACACTTCAAAGGGACCTCACCATACGTCACAATGAGCCTGGCTCCGTTTGATCTTTGACTATCACCAGCGGGCAGACATCCTCCCGCCGCCACCCCGGTCCCTGCTCACTGGGGTCTTCAACGGGTCCCGTGGGCTCCGCGCGCCTGGCTCTCGTGGGAGGTTTGAACCCCACAGCCCCAGGGCAGGCCCCAGGCCTCCGACGCCAGCACGTGTGAATACTGAGGCAAAGAAACCACGGGAAAGTCTTGTCAATGCAATTCCATTAATACTCATTTGTGGAAAAGTCAAAGGAGGTAAAACTGAAAGAACACTGCTTAGTGAAAAATAATAGATGGTAAAGCTGTGAAGAATTTCGAAAGGTCAAGACAGTGGTCACCTTCAGGGCGGGTCAGAGGTGAGTCAGGGCCAGGCACGTCAGGGGACTCACCACTGCCCACAGGCCATTTATGAATCTTGACGATTCCAAGGATCTTTATATTGTTATCACTAAAGCTTACCACAGAACATTTTGCACATTCTTTTCTGAATATATTTGATGATAAAAATTTTAAGAAGTAATTCAGGTTGGAAAAGAACATAATTTGTATATGTTTATTTGCCCTGTCACCGCAATCTGAGTTTTCATTCATGGTTTTGGCAGCAAAAATTGGTAACAAACCAAGTGTCTATTTAGAAAGAATGGGTTACATAAATTCATCATCATGTGTACTTTTTAAAAACAAAGGGTACTGATAGGAAAAGATCTGGAGGATTTATGGAGAGAATAGGCAAAGTGTATTAGAATACATGTACTATATTACCTTTCTATAACCTGCAGGGCCAGGTGGACCCCTGGACCCAACCCAAGGTTTGGTTGAGTAGTGGAGACTAACACACCTACCAGGAATGTACGAAAGGGCTTGTTCCTTCCGTGACAGTCTCAGGGGAGGGCGGGCAGGCCTCTCAAGCAGGGGGGAAGTGCCCTGAAAGAGCAGGAGAGGAGCCTGCCTGGGTTTTTACGGAGGTGAGGGGGTGGGCTAGGCTGAGTTTACACACAGTGGGGGCTTTCGTCGACTGAATCTCTTGCCAGGACCAAAGGAGTGAGCAGTCAGGCCGCCTTAGTACCATGTACAAATGTGGGGCACAAGGGGAAGCAGGAGGGGAAGGCTTTAAAGTTGTCAGCAGTCAGATAATAGAAAAAATATATTAGTCTCTGCCCCAGGCTCCTGACACAGGGCTCCTAAAACCCTTGTAAATTCCTAAGTGATAAGAGCAGGAGGAGCATCTTTTGTCCTAATGAGGAGACTCTGGTTGGGCTCCTGGATGGGGGCCAGTCAACAGAAAGAACAAGCCATGATTAGAAGCTTGGAATTTTCAACTCTGCCCTCATCCTCCAGGGAGAGGAGAGGGGCTGGAAATGGAGTTAATAATTGGTCATGCCTACGTGAGGATTCGGAGAGTTTCCAGGTTGGTGAACACATCCATGTACCACGAGGGTGCTGCACCCCAACAGGAACACCCTGGCCCCGACCTCACCCTACATATCTCTTCATCTGCCTGTTCATCTGTATCTTTAATCATATGCACGAGTAAACTGGTAAATGTCAGGAAGTGTTTCCCTGAGTTCTGTGAGCCACTCTAGCAACTTAATCAAATCTAAGGAGACAGCTGTGGGAACATGTGATTTGTAGCCAAGTGAGAAAGAAGTTGTGAGGAAGCTGGGGACCTAGTACATGTGATTGGCATGTGAACTGGGGTGGGAACAGTCTCGTGGGACTGAGCCCGTAAGCTGTGGATCTGACGCTCTCTCAAGGTAGATAATGTTAGGATGGAGTTAAGTTGTAGGACACCCAGCTGGTGTCACGGGGAATTGCTTGTCATGGGGAAAAACTCTCACACATTTGGTGACCAGAAGTGTCAGAAGTGAAGTGTTCTGGGTGAAAGTAAAGGAGACACATGGGAGGGAAGAAGGGTTTTCTCTGCTCAAGAAGAATACAGGGTTGTCCCCAACACATCACGAACATTACAAACTGGAGTCAGAGACCTCTGGGTTCTCATCCAGCACGTAAGGAGCTTAGAAGGTGACATTCCCATCCTCGCCAGAAAAAAGCTATCAAAATCAATGACTCCTCTTAAATCTCTCAAAGAATTGAGGTCACAGGGCAAACCGCTGTCTCCAAAATTGGAAAGAGAGACAGAAAAACAGCCATTTTGAAATATGCCCACAGTATCTGTTCTTCTTAACAAGGCCTGTCCCCGAAAGACTGTTCCACCAGAGCCGAACAGACTGGGATTTCACCAGCGCCTAACCGGTGTGCGGGAAGGGAAACAGCCAGCTGAGTCCCCTCCACCCTTTCTGCCGGACCTAAGTTGAGGGTTAGAGGGGATTCAGAAACACTTGTGAGGTTCACAGGTTATTTTTTCCTCCTTAAACAAATATGTGGTGCATTTTCCAACACCACTTCTCCAACTCTCTAACACCAACTAGGTGGCCTACAATTCAATTCTAACACTAACTAACCAGAGTCAACATCAGACTCCACAGTTTAAGGACTCAGTCCCACAAGATGCCCCCATGTCAGATGCCAGCTACAAATGTGGGGTCCAGGCTACACAGATTCCTGGATGGCTGACTCCAAACACGGAGGTTCCCTGGACAAGCTCTCATGTTTGTTAATTGGCTAGACTATCAGAACTAAGAAACGCACTTCACTTATTACTACCAGTTTATTGTAAAAGATACAACTCAGGAACAGCCAATTGGAAAGGATGCACAGGCAAGGCGGGCAGGGGGAAGCAGGGAGCTTCCATCACACCCTCCAGATACAACAGCCTCCCAGCACCTGGCTGTGTTTAGCAACTCAGAATCCCTCTAAACCCCGAGGTTTAGGGGTTTTCATGGAGTTTCCTTATGTAGGTATGACTGGTTAAACCATTGCCTGTCGGTGATTAACTCAGTCTCCAGCCCCTCTCCTCTCCCCAGAGGTGGGGGGCTGGGCTGAAAGTGCTAGGCCCCTGATCAAACCTTGGTCTTCCTAGTGATCAGCTCCCATCCTGAAGCTCTCTAGGGGCCTGGAAACAGTCACCTCATTAGGACAGAAGATGCTCCTATCACCCTTATCATTCAGAAGGTCCAAGGGCTTGAGGATCTTTGCTAGGAACCAGGGACAAAGATCATATATCTTTCTTATTATACCAAAGACGGTCACAGCCTGGGACACAGGCTCATTAAAATACTGAGACCAAATCAAGGGACTATAGAACATGTCTGCTCCACCCACAACACACCACTACATCAGGAAGACTCCTGTGTGATAACAGTGGAATACACTGGAAGAACTGCATGTTTCAAACCTTATTTAAGAAGCCTCTACAGAACCCAGAGATGACACAGGAGACAACAGCAAGGATACCGGAGAATATTTTAGCCTCTGAAAACCAAAACCAATAGACTAAGCTCTAGTGAGATAAACAAAAGCTCACGCTTAAAGGCCTGTTTACCTCCATCCCTTCCTCACAGTACACCATGTCCAGCGTTCAACAAAACCTAAAGGCATTCTAAAGGACTTACAAACACAGCTTGAAGACACAGGACAAGCACAAGAACCTGATACAGATGTAGCAGAAATGTTGGAATTATCAGACCAGAAATGTAAAGCAACCGTGATTAATATGTCCAGGGCTCTAATGGAAATAGTGGATAACGTGCAAGAACAGATAATACAAGCAGAGATGGAAACTCTAAGAAAGAACCAACTGAGAAATGCAAGAAGTAAAAGGCAGATAAACAAGAAAACAGAAAGGAAGAATTCCTTTGGGGGCTCATCCATACAGTGGAAATGTACGGGGAAGAGGCAGTGAGCTTGAGGAGACGTCAACAGAACCTTCCAGACTGAAGTGCAAAGAGATGAAAAGAAGAAGAAAGAACAGGAATCCAGGAACTTTGGGACAATTACAAAAGGTGTAACATACACATAATAGGAATACACAAAGGAGAAAAGAATAGAAAGAAACACAAAAAAAAGTGAAGCAATGATGACTGAGATTTTCCCAAATTAATGATAATCACCAAAGCACAGACGCAGGAAGCTGAGAGATCACCAAACAAGATAAAAACCAAAAATGCATGCCTAGAAATATCATATTCAAACTGGAGAAAAACCAAAGACAAAGAGAACATCTTGAAAGAGGCTAGAGAGAGAAAACCTTAGTTATAGAGAAACAAGGATAAGAATGAAATCAGTTTTCTTTTCAGAATCCATGCAAGCAGGAAGAGTCTTGTGAAATGTGAAATAGTTAAGGTGTTGAAAGAAAAAGCACCCAACTAGAATTGTGTCAAGCAAAATGATCCTTCAAAAGTGGGGGAGAAATAAAGACTTACTGAGACAAACAAAAGCTGAGGGAAGCTATTACCAGTAGACCTGCTTTGTAAGAAATGTTAAAAGAAATTCGTCGGGAAGAAGGTAAATAATAAAGAAAGGCAGGGTGTTAGAGAAGAAATAAATGAAAGTAAAATAAATTCATTTGTTTTTATTGTTGTTATTTAATCTGACAGATAACACTTTGTTCAAAGTCATAATAGCAACCACGTATTCCGTAATCCCAGCTTATAGATAATGAAATGAATGACAGCAATGTTATAAGGGACAGGGAGAGAGGACTTGGAATACTCTGTTTGGAGGACCTTGCACATCCAGTAAAGTGCCTCGGGTTAGTTGTAAACTAACTATATAAACTAGCTTATAGTGATATGCTAAGAGAGGAGAAAAAATGGAATCAGATAAAATGCTCAATAAAAGGCAAAAAAGGCAGAAGAAAGGTGGAAGACAAAAAAGAAACAACAAAAGCAACAAATAGAAAATAGTGGAGCTGCCCCGTGGCCAAGTGGTTAAGTTCACGTGCTCCACTTCAGCGGTCCAGGGTTTCCCTGGTTCGGATCCTGGGCGTGGACATGGCACCGCTCATCAGGCCAGGTTGAGGGAGAGTCCCACATGCCACAACTAGAAGAACCTACAACTAAAATATACAACTATGTACTGGGGAGATTTGGGGAGAAAAAGCAATTAAAAAAAAAAAAAGAAAGGAAAAGAAGATTGGCAACAGTTGTTAGCTCAGGTGTCAATCTTTAAAAAAAAAAGAAAACAGTAAAAAATATAGTAGGTATGAGTCCAACTATATCAGTAATCACTTTAAACATCAATGGTCTAAATACAAGGGAAAGAAAAACTGTCACAGCGGATAATAAAATATCACGTAATTCTATGTTGTCTACAAGAATCACACTTGAGATATAAAGACACAGATTAAAAGTAAAGGGATGGAGAAAGATATCCCACTCCAAGACTACAGAAAAGAAAGCTGGCATAGTCACATTAATTTCAGACAAAGCAGACTTCAGAGCAAGGACAATTTCAGAGATAAAGAGGGGCATTACAGTCATACTGTGTAAGGACGTTTTGGTCAACAACAGAACACACATATGACGGTGGTCCTGTAAGATTAGTACCAGACAGCCTAGGTGTGTAGTAGGCTACAGCCTCTAGGTCTGTGGAAGTGCACTCTGTGATGTTCACACAACAATGAAATCACCTAACAACGTATTTCTCAGAACATATCCCCATTGTTAAGTGATGTATGACTATATGCAAAAATAAAGGGGTCAAGTCTCCAAGAAGACAGCAATCCTTCCTGTGTATGTGAATAACAACTGTGGTAAAATACAACAGGCAAAAACTGACAGAACGGTAAGGAGAAGTAGATGAATCTACAATCACAGCTGGAGACCATCAACACCTGCCTCCGTGAGTAATTAGCAATTCTGGAAGGCAGAAAATCAGGAAAGACACAGTTAAATTAAAGCGCACCATCAAACAAGTGGATTTAATTGAAATTCATGCAACACTTCATTCAAACACAGCAGAATACACATTTTTCTCAGGTTCACATGGAACATTCACCAAGACAGACCACGAGTACTTGGAGGTTAAACACACTTCTAAATAGCACCTGGGCCAATAGGGGAGTGCCATCAGCAAGATGGTGGAACAGGAGATCTCATTTCCCCATAGTGCACCAATTCTGACAGCCACCCAAGGACGAGAGACTTTGTGGAAGTCTGGGAGCCCAGTGGAAAAGTTCCTGCACACCAGTGGAGCAAAAAATGGGAGAATAGACATTCACGAAGAGGGTAAGAATAACAGTATCATTCTCCCGTGTCACCCCTCCCCGAAGGCAGCATGGCTCATTGCCAAGAGAGACCCCCTCAGCCTAGGGTTCTCCCCATGAGGAGAGTGAGAGCATTGCGATGGAGCATCTGGATTCCCCAGTGGTGTGCGACGCTGCCCGAGAGGCTCACCACTTCCTCGTCTCCCCAAGAACACTGAGGGCATCAGCACGGATGAGTGTCTGAAAGGCGGGGAGCAGGAAGAGTTGCAAGGATCCAAAGCAAACAGAACTCAGCACATGGCTGCAGACACTACTAACCGCTTGCAGACTCCATCAGCAGGCTTGCATTTCTGCCACTTTAGATGGGATGCCTGCGGACACTACCAAGTGGCCAGGAGCACATGCGATGCTCTGCAGCCTCCCTCCCCCACACCCTCCCACGCCTGGCCAGCGCCATGCGTGTGCTCCAGACAGCACATGGAAGCCTCTCCAAAGTCTCATAAGCACACACACTCAGCTGGCTCAACTCAGTGGGAATGGAAGAAGAGACACAAACTTGAGCATTTCAGAGGACTGCATCTCAGGAAAGCAAAGAGAAGGCTCTCGGCACCCAGCCTGACTTTGAGGGATAAAACGAAGGCATACAATCTTAAGAATTCCCCCTAAAGAGAGAAAAAGATGCGTGAGGCAGGCACATTCACAGAAAAGGTCTGACAGTGCCTCAGATGCCCCGGCTGGGCTGACTGCTGGAAGCGTTTCTCTCCCAAAGCCAGTCAGTAGAGATTGGAGGAGGTGACTGCTTCTCCAAACGTGAACAGAAACACGAGACTTCAAAGAACCCAAAAACCAAGGAAAAATGACACCACAAGTGAACACAACAATTTTCCAGTAACCTATCCCACAGAAATGGAGATCTACAAACTGCCTGATAAAGATTTAAAAATAATTTTTCTAAGGAAGCTCAGTGAGCTTCATAAGAACACGGATAGATAGTGAAACCAAGAAAACAAGATACGTACAAAATGAGAAGTTTGACAGATAAATAAATATCATAAAGAACCAAACAGAAATTCTGGGGCTGAAGAATACAATAAATGAAATGAAAAATGTAACAGAGAACCTCAAGAGCTGCCTTGATGAATTGGATGGAAGAATCTGTGCACTTGAAGACTGGGCATTTGAAATTATCCAGTTAGAGGAGAAAAAAAGAAAAAAGAATAAAAAGGAATGAAGAAAGCTTATGGGATTTAGCAGACACCAGCAAAAGAAATAATATATGCATTATGGAAATCCCAGAGAAGAGAGAGAAGAGTAGAAAGCTTATTTAAAAGAAATAATGGCTGGGAGGTGGCTGGCCCTGTGGCCGAGTGGTTAAGTTCGCGTGCTCTGCTCTGGCACCCCAAGGCTTTGCCGGTTTGGATCCTCGGCGCAGACATGGCACCGCTCATCAAGCCATGTTGAGGCAGCATCCTACAGAGCACAACCAGAAGGACCACAACTACAATATACAACTATGTGCTGGGGGCCTTTGAGAAGAAGAAGGGTAAAAAAAACGGAGAGAGAGAGACTGGCAACAGATGTTACTTCAGGTGTCAATCTTTAAAAAAACCAAAAAAACAAAAGAAATAATGTCTGGAAATTTCACAATCCTTGGGAGGGATACAGACATCCAGTACGTGAAGCTCAAAGATTCTTAAACAGGTTGAACCCAAAGAAGACTTCATGAAGATGCATTATAATCAAATTATCAAAAGTCAAAGACCAAGAGATTTTGAAAGTAGCAAGAGGAAAATGGCAGGTCACATACAAGCGACCCCCCACACTATCGACAAATTTCTCAGCAGAAACCTTGAGGACACGAGCAGCATGATATACGCAAAGTGCTGAAATTGCCCACCAAGAATGCTTTATTCAGCAAAGCTGTCCTTCCAAAATGAAGGAAAGAGAAAGACTTCTGCAAACAAACAGAAGTTGAGATATTTTATCACCACTAGACCTGCCTTACAAGAAATGCTAAAGGGAGTTCTTTGAGCTGAGATCAAAGGATGCTAATTAGTAACATGAAAACATACGAAAGTATAAAACTGGTCAAAGAAACTAAGAGTTGGTTGTTGGAAAAGATAAACCAAATTGACAAACCTTTTGTTAGGCTAAGGAGAAAGAGAAAACATTCAAACTAATAAAATCAGAAATAAAAGATGAGAAATAATAACTGATTCCACAGAAATACAAAGGAATATAAGAGATTATTATGAACAATTATATGCCAACAAATTTAATAACTTAGAAGTATTGGATAAATTCTTACAAACAAACAACCTACTAAGACTGAATCATGAAAATAGAAAGTCTGAATAACTTAATAATGTGTAAGGAGATTAAATCAGTATCAAAAACCTCCCAACAAAGAAAAGTCCACGACCCGATAGCTTCACTGGTGAATTGTATCAAACATGTAAAGAATTAACACTAATCTCTCTCTTGTAATAACTGAGAGAGGAGGGAACACTTCCAAACTTATTTTTATGAGGCCAGTATTACCCTGATACCAAAGCCAGACAAGGGCACTACAAGAAAAGAAAATTATAAGCCAATATCCCTGATGAACATAGATGTAAAAATGCTCAACAAAAATCCTAGGAAACCAGAAGAGATCCAAGATGGTGCCGTGAGTAGTCCTCTTTGTCTCTCCCCCTTCGAGTCTACAATTATTTGGACACTTATCGCTTAACAAAGGATATCCAAACAGCATCTCAGGACGTCTGAGAGACCCACGCGACTATACATCGGAAGGCAGACGGACTTTCCTCCGGGAGGATGTGGAAATAGGTGAAAACTCTCCGATCCCAACCGAACAGCCTAGTACCCACAAGCGGGCTTTCTTCCAACGGACGCCCCCAGAAGATCAACACACATCTAGGGCAGGAGCGAGCACACAACAGAGGAGCGACGGTGGAAACAGGTGACCAGAACCCTACCTAAACCCCCCGCAATTACTCCTAAATGCAGAGGGAAACTTTGGAGTTGCACACCTGAGCCCGCGGGGAGAGTCTCTCCCCGCCATTGGCGGGGAGATCCCGCCTGGTGTTCGCGGCGCCCAGAGGGTCCCAGAGAGAGTCGCTGAGGGTATGGAGGTCCCCCAGCTGCCACTGCCTGCACGGTGGGGCTAGGGATTGCCGGAGATCTCCGAGCGGACTGGGGCTGGGTGAAGCTCCAGAGGCCGACTCCGCGCCCCGGAGGGGAAGCTCCAGAGTTCTGCCCGGGCAGCAGACAAAACTCTCTGTCTGCCATTAGCGGAGGGGCCATGCCCAGCATTCACGGCTCCAGGAAAGTCCCGGAGAGAATCCCAGAGGGCGGGGCGACCCCCAGCTGCCGTTGCCCGCCCTGTGGGACTAAGGATTGCCGGAGATCTCAGAGCGGACTGGGGCTGGGTGAAGCTCCAGGGGCCGGCTCTGCGCCCCGGAGGGGAAGCTCTGGAGTTCCACCCGGGCAGCAGACAGGGCTCTCTGTCTGCCATTAGCGGAGGGGCTACGCCCAGCATCCAACTCCGGGAAAGTCCCAGAGAGAATCCCAGAGGGCGGGGTGACCCCCAGCTGCCGTTGCCCGCCCCATGGGCTAGGGATTGCCGGAGATCTCGGAGAGGACTGGGGCTGGGTGAAGCTCCAGAGGCCGGCTCTGCGCCCCGGAGGGGAAGCTCCAGAGTTATGCCCGGGCAGCAGACAAAACTCTCTGTCTGCCATTAGTGGAGGGGCCACGCCCAGCATTCACAATTCCAGGAAGGTCCCGGAGGGAATCCCAGAGGGCGAGGTGACCCCAGGCTGCCGTTGCCCGCCCTGCGGGGCTGGGGATTGCTGGAGATCTCAGAGATCTCGGAGAGGACTGGGGCTGGGTGAAGCTCCAGAGGCCAGCTCCATGGCCCGGAGGGGAAGCTCCAGAGTTCTGCCCAGGCAGCAGACAAAACTCTCTGTCTGCTATTAGTGGAGGGGCCACGCCCAGCATCCACAATACCGGGAGGGTCCTGGAGAGGAGAATATCAGGCAGGGCAGCAGCTGACCAGCTACCACTGAAATCAGGATCTCCGGCTATCCCCCCAAGACAGGGCAAAGGGCTCCCCGAGTTCCTGGGGAACAGGACTGGGGCTGGGGGGAGTTCCAGCGACCCAGCTCCATAGCCTAGGGGGAAACCCTACAGGCTCACAGCAGCCTCACGGAAAGCCTCTGCACAGCATTAGTAGAAAGCACCCATCCGGCAGCCACAAGGCTGGAAGACCCCGGGACAAAAGTAGCATAGCTAGGTGAACTAACCACAGACTGTAGAAGATGCCAATAGCTCTCCTGTGACCCATAGTGGACAAGTGAGATTTTGTGGGTGGCCGTCAGCGACGGAGTGACAAATATAAGTGATCCCACCCCTGGCCGCTGGAAAAGCCCATAACACCGTTGCAGACCCCAAGGAGGGAGCACATCTAGGTGGGCTGCAACAGTAGGCACCAGCAGCCTGAAGCCCCCCTGTGACGGCCCCCACGGCAGAAGAGGGAATCCAAAGGACCACTGTGACTACGAGGAGGGGCCCAGGCCCAGTTAGCAACTGCGGACAGGGTTCCTGGTTGGTGCAGTATAAACAGCTGCTCCCCCACCGCAGCAGCTGAAACAAGTGAAAGGAGCAACTAAACTCTATCTCTATGCGAAGGCACAAATCAACAACAACAAGCAATATGAAAAAATACATTAAATCTCCAGAACAGAAAGAAAATAACAAATACACAGAAAACAATCCCAAAGAAAATGAGATATATAACCTAAATGATGATGACTTCAAAACAGCCATCATTAAAATACTCAATGAGTTAAGAGAGAATTCTGACTGACAACTCAACGAGTTCAGGAGCTATGTCACAAAAGAGTTTGATAACGATAGAGAAGAACCAAACAGAAATATTGCAAATGAAGAACACAATAGAGGAGATTAAGAAAAATCTAGATGCTCTGAACAGTAGGGCCAATAATATGGAGGAAAGAATTAGCAATTTGGAAGATGGCAATATAGAATTGCTGCAGGCAGAGGAGGAGAGAGAAGCAAGACTAAAAAGAAATGAAGAAACTCTCCGAGAATTATCAGACACAATTAGGAGATGCAACGTAAGGATTATAGGTATTCCAGAGGGAGAAGAGAAGGAGAAAGGGGCAGAAAACCTATTCAAAGAAATAATGGCTGAGAACTTCCCAAATCTGGTGAGAGAGATGGATCTTCAGGTGACAGAAGCCAATAGATCTCCAAACTTTATCAATGCAAGAAGACCAACTCCACGGCATATAGTAGTGAAGCTAGCAAAAGTCAACGACAAGGAGAAAATACTAAGGACAGCCAGGCAAAAGAAACTAACCTACAAAGGAACCCCCATCAGGCTATCATCAGATTTCTCAGCAGAAACTTTACAGGCTAGAAGAGAGTGGAATGATATAGTCACAAATCTAAAGGACAAAAATCTACAGCCGAGAATTCTCTACCCAGCGAAAATATCCTTCAAATATGATGGAGAAATAAAAACTTTCCCAGATAAACAAAAATTAAGGGAGTTCATTGCCACAAAACCTCCTCTTCAGGAAATTCTCAGGAAAACCCTCATTCCTGAAAAATCCAAAAAAGGAAAGGGGCTACAAAACCAAGAGCAGAGGAGATAAGTAGAAGGACAACAACAGAGAGTAGCAGCTCTTCATCAGAACAGATTAAACCATGGGACGAGAAACAAAGGAAATTGAAGAAAACCGGAAAACAAGACACAAAATGGCAGTGGTAGGCCCCCACATCTCAATAATCACTCTAAATGTAAATGGATTGAACTCCCCAATCAAAAGACACAGAGTGGCAGGATGGATCAAAGAACAAGATCCAACAATATGCTGCCTCCAGGAAACACACCTCAGCCCCAAAGACAAACACAGACTCAGAGTGAAGGGATGGAGAACAATACTCCAAGCTAATAATGAACAAAAGAAAGCAGGTGTCGCTATACTAATATCAGACAAGGTAGTTTTCAAAGCAAAACAGATAAAGAAAGACAAAGAGGGACAGTATATAATGATAAAAGGGACTCTCCACCAAGAAGACATAACACTTATAAATATATACGCACCCAACACAGGAGCACCAAAATTTGTAAAGCAACTCTTAATAGAACTAAAAGAAGACATCAACAACAATACAATAATAGTAGGGGACCTCAACACACCATTAACACCAATGGACAGAACATCTAGACAGAAAATCAACAAGGAAATAATAGAATTAAATGAAAAATTAGACCAGATGGACTTAATAGATATATATAGAACACTTCATCCAAAAACAGCAGGTTACACATTCTTCTCAAGTGCACATGGAACATTCTCAAGGATTGACCATATTTTGGGAAACAAAGCAAACATCAATAAATACAAGAGAGTTGAAATAATATCAAGCATCTTTTCTGATCATAATGCTATTAAACTAGAAATCAACTACAAGAAAAAAGCAGAGAAAGGTGCAAAAATGTGGAGACTAAACAGCACGTTTCTGAACAAACAATGGATCATTGAAGAAATTAAAGAAGAAATCAAATATTATCTGGAGACAAATGAAAATGAGAACACGACATACCAAATCATTTGGGATGCAGCAAAAGCAGTCCTAAGAGGGAAATTCTTCGCAATACAGGCTCACCTCACTAAACAAGAAAAAGCTCACATAAGCAACCTCAAACGACACCTAACAGAACTAGAAAAAGAAGAACAAACAAAGCCCAGAGTCAGTAGAAGGAGGGAAATAATAAAAATAAGAGCAGAAATAAACGATATTGAAACAAAAAAGACAATAGAAAGGATCAATGAAACAAAGAGTTGGTTCTTCGAAAGAATTAACAAAATTGACAAACCCTTAGCCAGACTCACCAAGAAAAGAAGAGAGAAATTGCAAATAAATAAAATTAGGAATGAGAGAGGAGAAATCACAACAGATACCAATGAAATACAAGAGATCATAAGAGAATACTATGAAAAACTATATGCCAACAAATTGAACAACCTGGAAGAAATGGACAAATTCCTAGACTCCTACAATCTCCCCAAACTGAATCAGGAAGAAATGGAGAATCTGAATAGGCCAATCACAAGTAAGGAAATAGAAACGGTCATCAAAAACCTCCCCAAAAATAAGAGTCCAGGACCAGACGGCTTCTCTGGAGAATTCTACCAAACATTCAAAGAAGACTTAATACCTATTCTTCTCAAACTGTTCCAGAAAATTGAGAAAGATGGAGAACTCCCTAACACATTCTATGAAGCCAACATCACTCTGATCCCCAAACCTGACAAGGACAACACAAAGAAGGAGAACTACAGGCCGATATCACTGATGAACATAGAAGCAAAAATCCTCAACAAAATTTTGGCAAAACGAATACAGCAATACTTCAAAAAGATTATACACCATGATCAAGTGGGATTCATACCAGGGACACAGGGATGGTTCAACATCCGCAAGTCAATCAACGTGATACACTACATCAACAAAATGAAAAACAAAAACCACATGATCATCTCAATAGATGCAGAGAAAGCATTCGACAAGATCCAACACCCATTTATGATAAAAACCCTCAGTAAAATGGGTATAGAAGGAAAGTACCTCAACATAATAAAGGCCATATATGACAGACCCACAGCCAACATCATACTCAATGGACAAAAACTGAAAGCCATCCCTCTGAGGACAGGAACAAGACAAGGGTGCCCACTTTCACCACTCCTATTCAACATAGTACTGGAGGTGCTGGCCAGAGCAATTCGGCAGGAAAAAGAAATAAAAGGAATCCAAATAGATAACGAAGAAGTAAAACTCTCGCTGTTTGCGGACGACATGATCTTATATATAGAAAACCCCAAAGAATCCATAGAAAAACTATTAGAAATAATCAACAACTACAGCAAAGTAGCAGGGTATAAAATTAACGTGCATAAATCAGTAGCATTTCTATACACTAACAATGAACTAACAGAAAAAGAACTCAAGAACTCAATCCCATTCACAATCGCAACGAAAAGAATAAAATACCTTGGGATAAACTTAACCAAGGAAGTGAAGGATCTATACAATGAAAACTACAAGACTTTCTTGAAAGAAATTGACGATGACATAAAGAGATGGAAAGACATTCCTTGCACATGGATTGGAAGAATAAACATAGTTAAAATGTCCATACTACCTAAAGCAATCTACAGATTCAATGCTATCCCAATCAGAATCCCAAGAACATTCTTCACAGAAATTGAACAATCAATCCTAAAATTCATATGGGGCAACAAAAGACCGCGAATTGCTAAAGCAATCCTGAGCAAGAAAAACAAAGCCGGTGGAATCACAATCCCCGATTTCAAAACATACTACAAAGCTACAGTGATCAAAACAGCATGGTACTGGTACAAAAACAGGTCCACAGATCAATGGAACAGAATTGAAAGCCCCGAAATAAAACCACACATCTATGGACAGCTAATCTTCGACAAAGGAGCAGAGGGCCTACAATGGAGAAAAGAAAGTCTCTTCAACAAATGGTGCTGGGAAAACTGGACAGCCACATGCAAAAGATTGAAAATTGACCATTCTTTTTCACCACACACCAAAATAAACTCAAAATGGATCAAAGACCTAAAGATTAGGCCTGAGACAATAAGTCTTTTGGAAGAGAATATAGGCAGTACACTCTTTGACATCAGTTTCAAAAGAATCTTTTTGGACACTATAACTCCTCAGTTGAGGGAAACAATAGAAAGAATAAACAAATGGGACTTCATCAGACTAAAGAGCTTTTTCAAGGCAAGGGAAAACAGGATTGAAACAAAAAAACAGCTCACTAATTGGGAAAAAATATTTACAAGCCACTTATCCGACAAAGGGTTAATCTCCATAATATACAAAGAACTCACACGGCTTAACAACAAAAAAAACAAACAACCCGATCAAAAAATGGGCAGAGGACATGAACAGACATTTCTCAAAAGAAGATATGAATATGGCCAATAGACACATGAAAAGATGTTCATCATCGCTAATCATCAGGGAAATGCAAATCAAAACTACACTAAGATATCACCTTACACCCGTTAGATTGGCAAAAACATCCAAAACCAAGAGCGACAAATGTTGGAGAGGTTGTGGAGAAAAAGGAACCCTCATACACTGTTGGTGGGAATGCAAACTGGTACAGCCACTATGGAAAACAGTATGGAGATTTCTCAAAAAGTTAAAAATAGAAATACCCTATGACCCAGCCATCCCATTACTGGGTATCTATCCTAAGAACCTGAAATCAGAAATCTCAAGAGTCCGTTGCACCCCTATGTTCATCGCAGCATTATTTACAATAGCCAAGACGTGGAACCAACCTACATGCCCAGAAACTGATGATTGGATAAAGAAGATGTGGTATATATACACAATGGAATACTACTCAGCCATAAAAAAAAGACAAAATTGGCCCATTCACAACAACGTGGATGGACCTCGAGGGTATTATGTTAAGCGAGTCAGAGAAAGACGAACTCTATATGACTCCACTCATAGGTGGAAGTTAGTATATTGATAAGGAGATCTGATCGGTGGTTACCAGGGAAAAGGGGGGGGTGGGGGGAGGGCACAAAGGGGGAAGTGGTGTACCCACAACATGACTAACAAAAATGTACAACTGAAATCTCACAAGGTTGTAATCTATCATAACATTGATAAATAGTAAAGTTCCAAAAAAAAAAACAAAACAAAAACAAAAACAAAAATCCTAGGAAACCAAATTCAACAGCACATTAAAAGGCTTATACAACATGACCAAGTTGCATTTACCCCTAGGATGCAAGGATGGTTCAACATATGCAAATCAATAAATGTGTTACACTAAGTTAACAAAAGGAAGGATAAATATCATATGATCATCTCAATAGATGCAGAAAAAGCATTTGACAAAATTCAATATCCTTTCATGATAAAAACTCTAAAGAAACTAAGTATAGAAGGAATGCACCTCATCATAATAAAAGCCATATATGACTAGCCCACTGCTAAAATCATACTGAATGGTGCGGAAGTGACCTCTGCCAGAACAATGGCACCTGGCAAGGGACTGAGGAGAGAGGAGAGCACCCCCTGCTGCTGTCAGGCTATGCCAGAGGGCTCAGGCTTGGCTCCATCAGGCCTCAAGGAGGACTCAGTAGCCAATCTGAGCTCATAGGGTGCTGTTTCCAGGTCTCAAGGCATAACAGGCAGCTGGGTGGAGAGTCACATGCTCAGGGCTGAGGAGAGCCTCTATTTTCAGGAGCACGTGGTACCCAGTGGTAACCGCAGCTCTAATGGCATATAGTGTGGGCCGAAGAGGGCAGTTTCTTGCATAGAAGTAAAATTTATAAACAAAGAATATGTTGCCTTCCAAACATCAAAACAACCCAGGAGATGTTGTGGGTGCTGAGAGGGACAATAGCTACTTCTTCACCGTGCCAGGGAGGGAGTGGCCCCTTGTTTACCAAATAATTTTGAGGAAATTAACCAAGGTGTCAGGGCATCTCCCTTTATGTGTGGGTTATGGCCCATCTGCCTTTTGTGAGCTCCTCTGTCTACGAGCTCCTAGGACTACTTGTATGTCCTGAATGAATGGCAAATGAACTTTCGCAGAAGAGGTGGTCGCTAGCGTCATGTCATTCCTGTGCTCCTGGAGCAAGGGGGATGCAGTTCAGACCCTGCCAGCAGAGGCTGTGTGCACTAGCAATGGTGGTGAGGTTCCCCGAGGGTAACCCAGTAAAGGGGCACCACATCCCTTCAGAGGGAAGGCCAAGTGCAGCTGAGAGGCTGTGGCACAGGACTCGACAGAACAGACTTAGCTGAATCTGTGAGGGCAGGATATTTATCAATTGCTGATTGGTTCTGGTCAGTAATTTCCACACTGTGGGGACTGGGGACAGAGGTCTGTGTGGAGCAACCACAGCCTCGAGTTGAGGTAAACCACTCTGAGGTGTCAGTCGTTCTTTCCAGGTTTAATAACAGGACAAATCAGGCTGTTAAAAGAAGCACTGGGAATAATCAACCCATCACTAACTAGGTTTTCTATATAGTTCTCAATCCTTCAAGGCCCTGGGTAATTTACATTGGGCCAGTTAACTACTTGATTTGTGGGGTAAGGTCCCTGGGGTTCTATTTTGTCAAGACAGTTTGTAAGCGGCAAAGACTTCATTTAATTTTAATTCTTGCTCATTGGATCCGAGTTTCCCAGCTCAACGTGGGATATTTTAGGACAACGGGTGTTACGACCATGGAGAGTTTAGGCAATAGTTGACTGATGTTTAAGGTGAGACATGCCTATTTGTCCCCTATTTTATAGTCAGAAACTCCCCTAAGATCATCAAGGGCACCTTACCTAAATTTAGTGGGATTCCAATATAACCGTAATTTGAGACCTAGTATTGATTATTTGCATGAAGGTTTCTGAATTAGTGTATTACATCAGACAGCAAAATTAACTCAGACCCTATGTTATAGAGGCCCAGAAGCCAAGCAGTGTACCTCTATCTGTTTTGTTGTGTAAATTCTTTTAGTATATTTCGGATTTCCAATTGGGTCAAATAATGGACCTTTGTTTCAGTATTTTTTCTTTTGTTCCCTCCCTCCTGTCCTTCTCTGTTCTGGTTTTTTTTTTGTCACTGGATAAACTTGGGGAAGAGGTGTTCTCTTTACCCCAGTACTTATATATTTTTTCCTCCCGAGAGCCACAAAACAGTCCCATCAGAGTTACGAATTTCCCCCATGACAACTGGTTGTTTTATACGGTTTAAGGACCCTTGACTTAAGCCATGTTTGAACTAATCCCTTAACTGTGCCACAGGGGAGCCATGGATGTTGTCCCCTACAACCCTGAGAATCAGCATCTTTGTGGCAGTAGAGGCAGTGGCAGCAGCACAGATACTGAAAGGTGCTGGGGAGCCCCCTGGTGTTAGGAGTGTGGACTCAGCCTGCCATCAGCTGCCTGCGTTTCCCCCCCTCTTCTCTTTCTCTTGCACAGGGTATAGTCCCCTCTCCCACCTCCACTCCCAGGGTATGTTGGGGCCAACCTAGGCTCTATCATAGCTTCACTCTAAGACACACATAAATCTTGACAAAGACATCGACCCGTGACTACTTTACGGAGGGCCCCAATCCCATACTCCTGCTCCTAAATGCCTAGGAATTTTCAAAACTGCCAACTCTGGTCGCTGAATCTAGAACTGAGGTTGGTGGGTCAACAATGCAACACGGGGCAGCACAGCTCACAGCACGGGCTCCCCAGCAAGCAGCAGCCAGCAGTGCACGCCTCAAGTTTGGTCAAGCAAAGAATCTTCTCAGGGGCAGGGCAAGAGCTCTGCACACAGGCAGGGGCTGGGGTGGTGGGAATGTCCTGCCTGCTCTAGAAGAGAGAGCACCCAGGCTTCTCCTCAGCTTGTCCAGGTGGGGGCACAAGGGGAAGAGGGTGGGTGAGGCTTAAGCTGTGAGCAGTCACCAAAAATGTGGAGTCTGCTCACTACAAGGACAAACATGGGTAAGAAAAAAAACGCATTTTCAATGGCTTGTTTTTATATAAAGAAACACTAACAGGGGTTCAAAAATGATCAAAACTGTATTTGGGGGTGGCTGGAGTACCAGTGCAGGAGGGGACCAGGATATGTGGGCAGTGAGTCTTCTTAAGTTAGTCTTTGCTGTCTTACAGATTTATTTAAAGTAAATACAGAAATTTATATACACCATGTTTTAATATTTACTAATCTTTAATTTTAACTTTTGTACATAGGAAACTATTCTAGGATTTAATTCCTTTAAACACTAACAGTTACAAAAGTGTAAGCCACAAAATGAAAATTTTCAAATGTCTTTCTAACTAAAAGGACATGCAGCATCTTAGTTTTTCCTTCCCCAATATCTCACATTGGGGTATTTTCAGGAATAAGCACCATATTATAATGCAATAGGGGTCTGAGTTTAGCTCCTTGAACGTAGTAGGATTTTCAAAGATTTACATAAGTTTTCATTAGTTTTCCTCACATCAATTAAAATAAGAATTCAATCGTTTTAGCTTTTTAAATTTCAAAGTTCTCTAGGGACATGCACATAGAAACACTGATGTAAAAATGAAAAATGTACCTGAGACCTTCAATACACTCATCTCACATCTCGAGGTTCTCTTGCCTAACAGGAATAAAAATTCTATTTAGGGGGCTGGCCCCGTGGCCTAGTGGTTAGGTTCGGGCGCTCTGCTGCAGGCGGCCCAGTGTTTCGTTGGTTCGAATCCTGGGCGTGGACATGGCACTGCTCGTCGAGCCACGCTGGGGCAGCGTCCCATATGCCACAACTAGAAGGACCCACAACGAAGAATATACAACTATGTACCGGGGGGCTTTGGGGAGAAAAAGGAAAAAATAAAATCTTTAAAAAAAAGAAAAATTCGATTTAGTTCTACAATTTTATTGCCTTACTAACATCACATCTCTCAATCAACTTACATTTTTAAGCCCAAGAACCTAAATGTTATATCTCACATAGGGAATAAAATTATAAAGTGTTACGGGGAAGCAGCGGCAAATGGCTGCTGCACTAGTCCATCGATAAAGGAATCCAAAGGGAAGAAACACGAACACTGGAACCAGCTCAGAGGAGCAGCCTGCTTCCCACAGGACAGAAGGAAAGCCACAGTCAGAAGGTCCCGTGTTCCTGACTCTCCTGGTGGAGACAGAGTCCTGGAGGGGGTCAGTCCCTGGAGAAGGAGGGGAGGGCACCTGAGCAGCCACAGGAAGGAGCTCTGGGAGCCCCACACACCCTCCTCTCCCCAGGGAACAGTGCACATGCTCCCTCTCTCAGGCTCTATTCTCACAGTGAGGAAACTCAGCTGCATTCAGTTTAAGGTTCTGACCCAAATGGACCCCCAGATTAATAGGCCCTAATCCAGTACACAGAGCTCCTGACTCTCACAGACTTTCTCAGTGTAAACAAATTACTCTCTGAGTGCACCTGCTCTGTGGATGCAAAACTCCCACTATGTCTAGAAACAGGCCCAAGGAATCTACAGTGACAACCTCAGAAAGGGCGTCACTCCCCACCTTATGAGCACGTGCACCCCCAGCTTTCCAGGGCTCTGCAGCTCCTCTCAGGATAAAGGCTCCTTCCATGGACACCTGCAGGGGGAGGCTCCCCAGGAAGGACAACTGGGCCTGCAAGGCCTTCCCTCTGCAGGCTCAAGTGGGCCTCAGCTTAGACTCACTGCCCTCAGGCCTCTGCTCCCACTGGAGGTTTTTTGGACCATCACTGATACCTTAAATGACACAAATCCAGTGTTTGAAGAATCCAGAAAAATCACACAAACCCAGTGTTCATGTGTAAACGACGAAGAGAATTCTAAGGCATTTTTCTAGTTCAACAAGAAAATGCACAAGTATTTATTACCTTCAGAAAATACTAATATTGTTATTTCCATGGTAAAAGTTGTTTTATAAACAATTAATTGTATTTGAACACATGTGGTGTTCAAATCTAAGCCTTGGAATTCCATTTGTAATCAACCCCCACCACCCTCTCCCTCAAAAAAAAAATATTACTACACTTGATCAGGGGAGGAAAAAAAAACAAGAAATGTCAACACATGTAATGTAAAACTGGAATATGTATTTTTTCTGAAATCCACTTTTTCTTGCTTCTTTGGAAATATACTGTCTTTCAAGCCCTATTGATTAAATATTTTACATTTATTGAAAAATGGAGACGTATAAAAAAATGAATGTCTTTTTAAGGTGACATACCGAGGGAAGGACAGTGCTGACAGGACAGATCACCCAGGAAAGTTTCCAAAGAGGAAGCTGCCCCCAGAGGACTTCCCACAGGATGTTTGCGCCCAGGAAGACCCTGGGGAGACGCACGAGGATATCATACAACGTAGTTCCAGGTGGTTATTCGCTGCTTTCATGTAAAATATCAACAGACAAAAAAATAAACCTTGTAAAAAAGCCATCATTGACTATGGGAAACTGACAAAAGATCGGGTGTTTGAAACGCACCACGGAGGACAGACAGCTGATAAAGATGCTGTGAATCAGAGAGGGGAAGTTGGTGTTTGGGAATGCGGGCGGGGGGTGAGGGGGATCTGGAAATTTAGGGATTTATTGCCAGTCCTAGGAAGAGCTAGGCTGGGAGAAGAGGGAGATTTGAGACTCTGCTCCCCAAACATTCAGACAACTCGGGAGAAGACAGATCCCACCTGAGGAGAAAGGAGGCCATGGGGACCCACAGACCGCAGCCCCTCCGCGCACGGACCCCGGAGCCCGAGGCCCGACTGTCCTGCGGGCCCCCCCGCGGGCCCCGCACCGTCTGGGACACGCGGGGCTGCGGGCGCACAGCGGCCCAGAGACGCTCCGGCCCAAGTCGCCGCGCGGAGGGACCACAGGACGCCCGGGCCCGGCTGCCGGCCCCGCCCCCACGCTGCGGCCGGAGGGGCCTGAGGGCCGAGCGGCGCCACCGCGGACTTGGGGCTGCAGACCCCGGAGGGGACCGCGGGAGGCCGGGCCCGCCCCGCCGCTTCCCACCAGCCCCGCCGCTTCCCACCAGCCCCTCCTCCCGTGTCCTCGCCCCGGGTCGCACACTCACGGTTTCCCGGCTTCTGGGTACCCCGGCGTCGTCCCCACTCCGCCGGCGGCCGCGGCAGGTCCCAGGGTACCGACGCCGCAGCAGAAACGCCGGAGCCCGTTACGTGCAGGTGAGACGCTGTCCGAGCTCGGCCAAGAGCCTCCGCGCCGTCTGCGGGGCGTCGCCCCACCCACCTGCCCCTGCTGCGCCTCTGATTGGACTGTTCGCAAGGGCCCGCCCCCTCGCTTCTTGAGTGACAGTGGGGCAGGAGGTCAGACGCCTGAGCCGAACCAGCGTTCAGCGGTGAGCGGGAAACTGTGTCGTCCGGTGAGTGAGGTTTGTTTTTAAACAAAAGTTGTTCTTGTCCCTAAAGGGACAGTGGCGTCTTCCTCCAGCGCCTTCTGAACGCGGAGACACAGGTGTGCAGGGAATTCCAGAGTCAGTTGCCAGATGGAGCGATGCCCTTATCCAGAGCAAGAGGGCGCCCTAGCCAGGCTAGACAGGGACCAGAGGGTCTGAGGTCCCCGCCCCTCCCCCCCCCCCCCCAGCCCCCGGGTCAGGGGTTGGCATAAGGCTGGGAAGCCACTCATGGAACCGTGACTCATTTACAAACACGCTTAAATATGACATCACCACATGTAAGGGAGAGTCTGGCTCCATTTTGACCTTTGTAGACAGCGCTGAGGCGTCCCCCCATCCCTTCCCCACCTCCCCACGTTTGGTACTTTAGATAAAGAATCCCATGGCCTCCCAAGAGTCTGGCTCTGGGGGGATCTGAACCCTGCAGCCCTCGCCTGTGCGCAGAAACTCGTCTCTGACCAGCTGTGAGCTTTGAGATGGGTTCAGTAAAACTCAGGTGTACATTTTACACTAGAAGGAAATTTATTTTACTTTCTGAGTATGACCTTAAGAGATTTTGAAATGTAAACAGCTATGATATCCCTAAGGCAACTGAATTCTGATTTCCACCAATATACATATAAAAACAATGTTATGTAAATGTGAGCTGTACCTGAAAACTCTTTAAGATACTTAACACATTGGTTCAAAAAATTCCTAATTCATTTATTTGAATAGCTTTACTGAGATATAATACACATATTATACAACCCTTTAATGTGTATAATTCAATGGTTTTCAGTACATTCCGATATGTGCAATAATCATCACAACTTTTGAACATTTTTGTGGCTTCAAAAAGAAACCCCTGTACCCTTTAAGTGTTGTGTGAATAAGCAAGCAAGCAGATATGAAAAATACGTGGTAGCTAGGATTGCTGTGGTCACGACATAAATTCTGCCACTGCTTCTGTCACCCTCTCAGTTTAGAGCCCCCTGATTTTGCCTCAGAGAAATTCTGCAGAGTGGGATACATGTGTATTTCTAAAGATGTGGAAGGGGCTTGGGTGGGGAAACGAAGTGCTGGAAATGGTCAGTGGACAGCAATGGAAGGATGCTGATGCACATGAATGAGGGTGTCCCCAGGCAGGTTCCATCTGAGATATCTTTTTGTTTCAGAAGCACAGTATTTCCAAAGATCTGTCCACAGAACCTGATTTAAACTCAAAGATTCTGGGAGTCCTCACTTCACTCCTAGTGATGAGTGTGAGCTGAGGGCAAGTGCAACCCTAGGGGGTGTTCTCTCAATTAAGACAAGGTTGCAAGAAAGGCCTGTTGTGGCCCATGTCTTTCTTCCTCAGTCCTTCACTTCTTCCAAGAAGGATCCCACAGTGGTGGAAAGAAGAGTTGAACACATAAACACATAAAAATAAAGGTTCAGGAGAACTTAACATTCTTCTAGTATATGAAAGCAATTGTGTTGTTCGTTTTCTATTAATTTATACACGTATTATGTATATTATATATATATTTCAGGTGTAATTGTGAGTTTTCACAAATGCATAGGCATACTGCCACCAAAAGATGGAAAGCAGGGGCCGGGCTAGTGGGGCAGCGGTTAAGTTTGCACGTTCCACTTTGGCGGCCCAGGGTCCGCCAGTTTGGATCCCAGGTGCAGACATGGCACCACTTGGCAAGCCATTCTGTGGTAGGTGTCCCACATATAAAGTAGAGGAAGATGGGCATGGATGTTAGCTCAAGGCCAGTCTTCCTCAGAAAAAAAAAAAATGGAAAGCATACCATCACCCCAAAAACACTCTAAAAACACCCCAAAAGAACACTCTTGTGGTGACCATTTGAACCCCTCCAATGAGTAAGTTAACACTGAAAAAAAAAAAAAAGGAAAAGACTGAATACTTTTCCTCTTTATAAAAACTCATAGCTATTACTTTTCCCCACTCTCCCACATGTGCTGGATGTCTAAGCAGTGAAATGAAACCAGTGAACAGCAAAATGGGCTCCGGGGTTTATGGGTCATTGATGCAGAAGACTTCCAGCCATTCCTGAGATAGACGTTGAAAACTTCTCACGTCTCCCTTTACACTCAATTAGGATATTACCGAAAATGACACCCTCTCTCTGCAGCTCACCTCACTTGTTCCTTGGCTGATTAAATACCAAGTGGTGTTTCCACTGGGGGATCACAGTGGACTTGCATAGATGTCACTCTACTCACAGAGTACACTCAGGATGAGCTAGAAGAGTGCAGATAAAGGCAACTGTTCTCCTAATGTGAAACTCCATGATTTAATGGGGTATACACTGTGTCACTCAGTATGTACAGCAATGAAATGACAATGCCAAATACTATAATAAAGGTAAATGAAAATCCCCTCAAATGATGTTAAACACAAAAAGACACAACAGCTATTTGTGGCCCAAATCAGTAGGATATCCCAAGTCCTAGATAACAATGTCCAAACTCATGACTATGTATGAATTCTATATACAAAATGTTTAACTGCAAAAACGAAGGTGAATGATGTCCATATCTCTATCTTTAGGGGGAATCTTTACTGTTAATCACAGGAATGCAGGATTTTCTACATTGCTGCCACCTCCTATTTACTTCCACACCCAAGGAGTTCTTGAAACAGTGTTTAAGATGTATTACGTGGTGGAAAAACAAGAGATCAAAATGACATCATGACTCACTGAGGTTCCCAACCTTACAGAAAACAAATACACACCCCAGCCTATTATCTCACATTATGTGTTTTACATTCCATCAAAGCCCTTATTTCCACCTTATAAACCAAAGCTTTACCATTTGTTGACCATCTCTCTTTTCCCACAAAAGTATAAGCACCAGGACTGCAAGAACTTGTTTCATGCAGCTATATTCAAACCCTACTGTGCCTTATTTATGCTAAATTGGGTACACTGACTCTATAATGGATGGCAGTAGGAAATACATTAGTGTTTAGGTAATAAGTAGGGAAGACAAAAGCTATTCAGGAGGACTGGGAGCTGGCCTTGTATTCATTACGAGGGCAAGTCTTTTTCCTGTTGGAAGAGAAAAACATCACACACTTCTTCCTGCATCAAAGGAAATCTGTGACCATAAGGGACCAAGACATTCATAAGGGGATTTTGAAACCCTATCTCTAAAAATGGTAAAAGATAAAGTTCTGAATCATAAAAATGACCAATATTTCCCTCTACTTACCTTACCAATATCACTAACCAGAGCTTCTTATGAATTAAGTTTAGCTCCGCCACATTGTTTTTGCCTTCTAGAAAACAATGATTATGATTACCAATGACAGAATAAAGTTTACCTCCTCACAGGATCCAACAAAAAAGTCTTGCTTCCTTGAAGAGCAATCAAAGCATCTAACACAAGCCCAAATCCTATAAAAGTCCTGAGCAACTTTTTATGTTATACCCCAGTCATGTGTATTTTGTGGTCATTCTTATTATTAGAATTCATTACACTTTTGATTTCAGGTGCGATCCTGCAGGTCACTGGCAAGAGGCCACTAAGAAAACTATGACTGAAGTTTTTGGTATTAAGAATGAATGACAAATTAGGGCCGGCCCGGGGTCATAGTGGTTAATTTCACGTGCTCCACTTCAGTGGTCCAGGGATCTCAGATTCAGATCCTAGGCGCAGACCTACACACGGCTAAAGCCATGCTGTGGCAGCATCCCACATACAAAATAGAGGAAAACTGGCACAGGTGTTAGTCCAGGACAATCTTCCTTACCAATCCAAACCAAACCAACAAATAAAAGAATGAATGAGAAATTACTTTCATGACAAAAATTATAACTATAAAAGTGAGGAAAAAACCTGAACTTGTATGCACATAATAGTGATTCATAACATGTAACAATTAAATGAAGAAAATTGCAAAGTTTATCTGAAAATACATAATTATAATGGGATATTTTAATATATTCTCTAAGGAAATGAAAAACAATATATGTTAAGCATACAATAGCTTACAAAAGTTAATAAATTATTTCTATGAAACAACTACAGAAGTGTTCATTTCACAAGGAAATGCACGTAGTTTTAATGACATACAATCAAACATTATTGAAAACGTATTGAGGGAATATGTTCAGCTACAAGTAACAGGAAACACAGGTCTTCCTGACATGAGAAAGGTGATTGTTCTGATGTGGAAAAACTGGGTCAAGGTAGCCACTGCACAGTGCAGCAGAGAAACAAACTCCCATGACCTTCTTTTTATGCCCCATTGTAGATGTCATGGTGAGTCAGGAAAATGTGCTCACTAGCACTATTAACAGTATGAGGTGTCTCCTATACAAATTAGACTTTATATGGATATCATCTAGAGAAGAGGGGCATTAGAGAATACTCCCAACCACAATACTCGGAATAAGCTTCCTGGTGGACACAGCAGGGCTTACAAAAAGAGAGTCATGTAACAACAGGGATAAGTTCTGAGAAATGCATTGTTAGGTTATTTCACTGTTGTGAAATATCACAGTGTACTTACACAAACCTAGATGGTAAAGCCTACTACACACCCAAGCGATTGGTACTAATCTTACAGGACCACCATCATATATGCAGTCCCTTGTTGTTGTGTGTCCTCAAAGCTCCCACATATCCATCTCTCTATATGGTGGCTCCAAAATCTGACAGATGCCTTGTTTGCTTCCACCTTCTAAATTGCATGCAAGTGAGGGTACTGGTGAATGCTAACATGGAACCATAAAGGGGATGGATTGTGGAAAATCTAGTCCCTAACATTATCCATAGAGGGACTATCGCTAGCTCTAGATTTTGTTGCCCTATTAGGTCTCTCTCAACTCAAAGTCTATTCACCCAATACCAGTCAGAAGGAAGGACAAAAAGCAAAGGCCCAAATGTGAATAATTCACATGAAAGTACACTCGTTTCATAAACTTGCCATACATAAAAATTTTTTCTAACTATTTATTAGTATAGAAAATGAAAAAAAGGTATTTATAACCTTTATCCCAAAAAAGGAGCTTTCTCAGTAAGAAAGGTAGAATGTATATAATGAATTAGGGATATCCAGGAACTATCACAGGCCAGTAGGAAAATCCCAACAAATACCAAACTCTCATTTTTCAATGGCTCCTTAATACAGAACAAATAAAACATTATAAAAATATTAAATTTAATTGTATGTTAGAAATACACTTCAATTCACCCATAGATCCAATAGGCTTCAAAGAAGAAAGGGAAAAGTATTAACCAATTTAAGGAAAAGGCACTACTTATTAATCTTTTGTAGTATTGTTGAAAAACAATTTGCAGAATTATCTCACCTCACTATTCATTTCTGAAAGTAGTAGAAATCCACAGTTCAATGGTGCACTTTGAGAAAGAGGCTTAGAAAACACAATTTATTTATAAGTTTATATTTAAAAGACTTTATAGGAAGTCTTTCATGTTCAGAGTTTTCTGGAACATTACACATGGATTAATTTCCATCAAGCTTTCTCAAGTTACTTATATTTTCATTTCTTTTCCATGGGAGTTTTCACATGTAAGGATGTGGGTTAACTGAAGTCTTTCCTACCCTGCTTATATTCAAGAGGTTTTATCCAGTGAGTCCTTTCATGCCTTCGGAAGTAACTGCGATGATTGAAGGCTTTCCCACATTTTTCACATTTATATGGTGTCTCTCCAGTATGCATTCTCATGTGTCTTCGAAAGTTTCTGTGACAAATAAAGGCTTTCCCACATTCCTTACATTCATAGGGTTTCTCTCCAGTATGACTTCTTTCATGTTTTTGGAAGGAAGGGTAATATCTAAAGGTTTTACCACATCGCTTACATTCATAGGGTTTCTCTCCTGTGTGACTCCTTTCATGTAATTGAAATGAACTGGGAGAAATGAAAGTTTTCCCACATTCCTTACATTTATAAGGTCCGTCTCCAGCGTGAGTGATCATGTGTACTTGAAGGTTTGAGAGAGCAGTACAGGCTTTCCCACACTCATAAGGTTTCTCCCGAGTGTGAGTTCTTTCATGGTTTCGAAGAGAACTGGGATAATTGAAGGCTTTGCCACATTTTTTACATTCATAGGGTTTCTCTCCTGTGTGAGTCCTTTCATGCATTTGAAAAGTTTGGTGATATCTATAGGCTTTTCCACATTGTTTACATTGATAGGGTTTCTCTCCAGTATGAATTCTTTCATGTATTCTAAGTGAACTTGAACAAATGAAGGCTTTCCCACATTCCTTACAGGTATAGGGAGCATCTCCAGTGTGTGCTGTTATCATGTGTCTTCGAAGAGTCGTGAGCCACATAAAGACTTTCCTACATTCCCTACATTTATAGGTTTTCTCTCTATTGTGATTTCTTTCATGCTTTTTAAAATATTGGAAATAACTGAAGGCTTTCCCACATTCCTTACATTTATATGGTTTCTCTCCATATTTTTGATACTCATATGGTTTGTAACCAGTATGACATCTAATGTGCCTACTAAGGGATGAATGACTCATGAAGATTTTTCCACACACACTGCATTCACATGGTTTTACTCCAGTAAGAGTTTTCTTGTTCAGATTGAGCTTTGGAATAAGGCTGAAATTTTCTCCACATTGACTACCCTCTTCACTTTCACAGACTCTCTCTACTGTATAACTTCTGTAAAAAACAAGAAACATATTAGTAACGATTTTATATGTATTAGTAAAATATTTGGACTACATTTTTATGACTTATAGCAAAAGTGTAGGTTTTGTACCTTATCTGAAGTGTTTGAAATTGAAGATACTGAATGCTCTGCAAGAGGACTTCACCCTTGCTATTGTCAAAACAGCGATGTTCATGTATATATATAATTATTAACACTGTTCCCAAGTGAAATATTTTGCAAACAGTGAACATCTGTCACATTTCAGAGAGTAATTTGGTGAAAATATTCTGAGAAATAAATGTGAAGCAGGGGTTGTTTTGTTTGCTTCTTTTTAAAATTTTCTAACATGTCAGGATGCTCACATGAAATACTGCTTTCCATTATGAGTGTGACTCACTTTAGTTTTCTCCTCCGATTTTCATCTGAATCTTCAATGTCACGATCTTCCCATTTTTTTCCTAAAATGCAGATCCAGAAAAATAACTCCAAAATATGAGAAATTATACAAAAATTATTACATCCTTGGTCCACGATGAGCTATGACCATGCCTAGTTTATTTACCAAAGTCCTCCCTTTCCACATTCCACATCTTAGAACAATGCTTATGGCCCAGAAACACTTGTTCTTTAATTGACAAACTGAAGGGAAGTTGTCATCCTCACCTACTGAGGCCAGGTTCCTGAAGGTTTCTCGCATCACATCTCTGTAGAGTTTCTTCTGTGAGGGATCCAGTAAAGTCCACTCCTCTGGGGTGAAGTTCACAGCCACGTCCTCAATGACCACTGAGTCCTAAAACATCACAGATATGTGTAGAGTAGGAAGCATGACACTGATAGCAATGGACATCTATACTCCATTTACAGGAAGGTTATGTATGATTCTGTCACCTCCAAACATTTATTCTATGACTTGATCATCAGAAACTCACTCTCTGTCCACACTTCTTCATAAATTTAACAGCATCATGAACACATGGAAATTTATTACACATTTTTACTGTGAGCACATTACATCTTATTTATCGCTAATTCAGATTCCAGAGCATGTTGGAAAATAACAGATATGCTATGCAAATGAAAGAAATATTATCTTTTTTTTTTTTTTTAAGATTGGCACCTGAACTAACATTAGTTGCCAATCTTTTTTTTTTTCCCTTCTTTTCTTCTCCCCAAAGTCCCTCAGTACAGAGTTGTATATTCTAGTTGTAGGTTCCTCTGGTCATGCTATGTGGGATGCCGCCTCAGCATGGCTTGATGTGTGGTGCCATGTCCACACCCAGGATCTGAACCAGTGAAACCCTGGGCTGCCGAAGTGGAGTGCTCGAACTTAATCACTTGGCCATGGGGCCGGCCCCCAAATATTATCATTTTAAGACCATCAATTCCTTGTGAGAAAAATTCTTTCATGTTCTTCCTTATTACCCACCAGTTAAAGCACTCCATGAGGCAGAAGGTCAAATCTGCATGAGATTGTAAGAAATAATAACGTAGTGAGAAACTGGAAGGTTTTTCTTCTATTCTCTCACCAAACATGAGAGTCCAGGTGACCTGTGGAAAGCAAACTTTTAACAAGGTTCAGCTGGACATATCATCCTACAGTCCTCCAGACCATTAAAGTAATCAGGTGTAGTTGGCTGAATATAAATATTCTTTTTTTTTTTTAAGATTTTATTTTTTCCTTTTTCTCCCCAAAGCCCCCCAGTACATAGTTGTATATTCTTCGTTGTGGGTCCTTCTAGTTGTGGCATGTGGGATGCTGCCTCAGCGTGGTTTGATGAGCAGTGCCATGTCCCCGCCCAGGATTCGAACCAACGAAATACTGGGCCGACTGCAGCAGAGCACGTGAACTTAACCACTCAGCCATGGGGCCAGCCCCTGAATATAAATATTCTTGTGGAACAGTTTTCTTTTAACTTGTATAATATTTATCGCAGACTCAATTCTTCCTTTCTCTCTCTGTCCAATTTGATTGGGCTAAAAAGTTATCTGGAACTTAGAGCTCAGACATGAGGAAGAAGACATGACAACTTAGACCATAAAATCCCTATATTCACGTGCCTCAGGACAGCTTTCAGCCAATTGTTAGAACAGACAGTGAGACAGTAATGTGCCAAAAGAGCTCTTTCCAGGCCAACCCTAACACTGGGCCCTGGGCCTTGCTGCCCTTGGGGAATAAGTGAAGAGCTGCAGATTGCAGGGGAGTTCACTGAAGTCCACAATGGTTTGATGGTGAACTTGCCCATGATTATAAGATACATAAAGGTGTCAGCAGCACTTTCCTTCAAAAGAACACAAAATCTCCATTCTCCTACTTCAAAAGGATGTCTTTCCCAACCAGCCATTCCAGAGGCTGCCTTCCCCTCATTTGTCATTTCCAAGTTCCCCCATGGAATAAAGGAGCATGACAGCTCAACCTCTGAGTGTAAGAATCCGTTAGCTGATGGCACCACACACTGCCAATAGGGAATGAAAGGGGTTATTACTTCCATAATTGATGTCTCTGGGGAGAGTAAGGCTGGCCTCTCAAGCGGGTATGAAATAGCATGAGAGGGCAAGGAAAGATGCATGGACTTGTTCTTTTGGTTTTTTTTTCTTTTTTTTTGAGGTTATAGAGTGCACCAGGGTAAGAGTTCACACACAAAGGCAGGAGTTTGCATAGATTCAATCTCGTGCAACCATCCAAGGAGGAAGCTCTGAGACTCTCTTATCACCTTGGATTGATGTGGGTCCCATGGGAAGGAGGAATGAAGCTCCAAAGCTGTCAGCAGTCAATCATCAAAAATTGGAGTCAGAAACTTCTGGTTTCTGGTCTGGTATATACGTAACTTATAAGCTGTCATTCCTGATCTCACAAGAAAAAAAGTGAAAAAAACTTGAAATGAACATCTCCTCTTAGATCCATGAGAGCATTTAGGTCACAGAGCAACTCGGTGTCTTCAAAATTTGAAAAGAGAAAATAAACATAGCATTTTGAAACATGCCCCACATATTCTGTTCTTAACATGGCCTGTAGCCCCCAAAAATCTATTTCACCAGAGTCTAATGCAAAGACAAAAAAGACAGAACACAATATCTCTGAACCCTTGGAGAACCTTCTTTAAACAGAAACACATCATGGGATACCTGAAGGAAAAGACAGACAGAAAGAAACAGAAGAACCAAGTGAAGTAATAAGATCAAAATAACGTAAAATTAATGATGGCCAGCACAGTGCACATCCAGAAAGCTCAGAGAACACTAAACATGATAAACTACAAATGTGCACACCCAGGATATCACATTCAACCTAGAGAAAAATCAAAGACAGAGAATGCATTGAAAGAAGCCAGAGGGGAAAACACCTTAGGTGTAGAGAAACAAAGATTAGAATTGAATTGCACTTCTTTTCAGAAACCATGCAAGCGAGAGTGGAGTGAAATATTTCAAGTTGTGAAAGAAAAGAATACTCTCCTAGAATTCTGTTAGGCAAAATTATCTTTCAAAAACAAAGGCAAAATAAGAACCTTCTGAGACAAAAATTAAGAGAATTTGTCATGCGTACACCTACTCTGAAAGAAACATTCAAAATTTCATCAGAAAGAATATAAATGATGAAGGTGGAGGATCAGAAAAGAAATAAATGAAGGTAAAATATCTTTTGTATTTCTTATCATAATTAATGTAACAGATGATACTTTGTTTAAAATAATATTAGGGGGCTGGCCCAGTGGCGCAGCGGTTAAGTGCTCGCGTTCCACTTCAGTGGCCTGGGGTTGGCCAGTTCAGATCCCGGGTGCAGACATGACACTGCTTGACAAGCCATGCTGGGGTAGGCATCCCACATATAGAGGAAGATGGGCATGGATGTTAGCTCAGAGCCAGTCTTCCTCAGCAAAAAGAGGAGGATTGCGGCAGTTGTTAGCTCAGGGCTAATCTTCCTCAAAATAAATTAATTAAAATTTTAAAAAATGTGTAATTGGTATGCTGAGAGAAGAAAAAAAAGAATCAGATAAAGTGCTCAATTAAAGCTGGAAAAGGCAGAAAAAAGGTGGACGACAAAAAGAAACAACAAGGGTAAAAATGGGAAACAGGATAAGATTTGTAAATACTAATCCAACTGTACAATAACTACTTTAATCATCAGTGGGCTCAATACAACTGAGAGATACAGTAACACCCGATTTTTAAAAAACAGAATTATATATTGTCTACAAGAAACCCACTTTCAATATAAAGACACAGATAGATGAAGGGTAATGGGATGGAGAAAAATAGACCATGCCAACACTAATCAAAAGAAAGCTGCCACAGGGGCTGGCCCCGTGGCCGAGTGGTTAAGTTCGAGCGCTCCACTACAGGGGGCCCAGTGTTTCGTTGGTTCGAATCCTGGGCGCAGACATGGCACTGCTCATCAAACCATGCTGAGGCAGCATCCCTCGTGCCACAACTAGAAGGACCCACAATGAAGCATATACAACTATGTACCGGGGGGCTTTGGGGAGAAAAAGGAAAAAAAAAAAATCTTTAAAAAAAAAAAAAGCAAGCTGCTACAGGCATATGAGTTATAGGCAATGCAGATTCCAAACCAAGGAAAACTGAGAGATAGAGAGGGGCATTAGATACTGATAAAGGGGTCTGTTCTCCAAGAAGGCACAGCAGTCCCTCATGTGCACCTGCATAACAACAGAGGAGCAAAACACATGACAAAACTGACAGAATGCAAGGAGAAATAGATGAATCCAGTGTTACAGCTGTAGAATTCAACACCCCCTTACCATGAATTATAAATTCCAGTGGGCAGGAAATGAGCAAGGACAGAGGTGAACTGAACAGCACTATGAAACAACGGGATTTCACTGTAATCTATGGAATACTTCATACAACAGCAGAATATGAATTCTTCTCAAGTTCACATGAAACATTCCCCAAGACAAACCACATTCTAGGACACACAGCACACCTTAAATTTGAAAGAACAGATATACAAAATATGCTCTCACATCATGCAGGAATTTATCTAGAAATCAATAACTTAAGATAGTTGGAAAAACCCTAATACGTAGAGATTCAACAACACACTTCTAAATAATACAGAGGATCAAAGACATAGTTCTAAGAGAAATGAAAAATTATTTTGACCTAAATAAAAGGAAAAGACAACACATCAAAAGTTCAGGGGTGCAAAAAAAGCAGTGCCTGGAGAGAAGTTCATGACATGGAACAAATACACTGGAAAAAACAAAGATCTGGGATCAATAATGTAAGCATTTACCTTAGGAATCAATGAAAAGAAGAGCAAATTAAACCCAAAGTGGGCTGGCCCAGTGGCGTAGTGATTAAGTTTGTGTGCTCTGCTTCGGCAGCCTGGGGTTTGTGGGTTCGGATCCTGGGCATGGACCTACACACCACATCAAGCCATGCTGTGGCGCTGTGCCACATACGGGAAATAGAGTAAGACTGCCACAGGCGTTAGCTCAGGGACAATCTTCCTCAAGAGGCTCAGGCACAGACATTAGCTTAGGGCCAATCTTCCTCACCCGCCCCCAAAAAATTAAAAAAGTAAACAATTATGTTAAAAAAACATTAAACCCAAAGTAAACACAATTAAAGAAACAATAAAATTAGAAATCAATGTCATTGTGGGAAATCAATGGAGAAAATTAAAACACAAAAAAGCTGGTTCTTTGACAAGACTAATAAAATTGATTAACATCTAGTCAAGATAAAGAAAAGACAGAAGACAAATTACTAACATCAGAGAGAAAAGGAGGGGGAAATGAAAATAAAAAAGGATTTGATAAAATCCAGCACCTATTTATGATAACAAACTAGTAATAACAGGGAACTTCTGCTTCTTGAAAAAGAACATCTTTGTGAATCCTGTAGCTAAATTCATGACATTTGTTCCATATGACGTGTTTGTCTCTGTGAAACAGCAGAAAGAATTCACAACAACAGAGAGAACTCCGGAAATTAATAAGAAAGTATAGCAAGGTTGAAGGGTACAGACATCAACTCCTTCCCTCTAAACCCACACAAATAGAGTCAACCGATACTTCACAGAGGAGGAAAGGCACTTCAATGGAAAAAGAAAAGTCTTTTAAACAAATAGTGCTGGAAATAACGGATATCCACATGCACACACATCCGCATGCACACACACAAAACAAATGCAGACACAGGCCTCACACCTTTCACAAAAATTAAATCATAGATCTAAGTGTAAAGCGCAAAATTAATAAACTCCTAGAAGATAATATAGGAGGAAATCTAGGTGATCTTGGGTTTGGTGATGAATTTTTAGATACAACAAAAAAAGCAAAGTCTGAAAAAGAAAAAACATAATATTTCATTAAAATAAAAAACTCCTGCTCTCGGAAAATGTTAAGAGAAGGAAAAGACAAGTCACAGAGTAGGAGAAAATCTGTGCAAAACACGTATCTGATAAATGACTGGTATCCAAAATACGCAAAGAACTCTCAAAACTCAACCCTAAGACAAACAACCCAATTAAAAATCGGCAAAAGATTTGGACAGCCCAGCAAAGAAGATACACAGATGAGAATCAGGCGATATGAAAACGTGCTCCACATCAAATTTCATTAGGAAATTGCAAATAAAACAATGACGTATCACTACACACTTATTAAATGGCTAAAATTCAAAACACTTTGAACATCAAATTCTGGTGAAGATATGAACCTACAGACAATCCGCATTCATTGCTGGTGGGAATGGAATTTGGTGCTCCTACAACGGAAGACAGGAACTTTCTTTTAAAACAAAATACACTCTTACCGCATGGAGTAGGATCCAGCAATCACACTCCCTGGTATTTTCCCAAATGAGTTGAAATCTTATGTTCACACAAAACCTACACATGAGTGTTAGCAGGTGCCTTATCCATAATTGGCAAGAGTTAGCATTAAGATAGATGGACGTCCTTAAGGAGGCAAATACACAACCAGGTAAATCCATCCGATGAAATGATGGACACGTGTCATTATACATTTGCCAAAACCCATACACCGTATAACACAGAGTCAATGCCAATGTGCACTGTGCACAGTAATTTATCAACATGGGTTCAGAAACTGTAACAAATGGATCACAGTAGTACAAAGTGTGAAAAAGAGTACACACTGTGTGGATGCAACGAGAGGGTTATGTGGGAACTCTCTGTAAATTCTGATCAATTTTTCTGTAAACCTAAAACTGCTCTAAAAAACAGAAGTCTATAGAAAAAAAAGATGAAGATGGACTCATTACAATTCATCCCTCATGACTAACTAATGACTGAAACGGTTCATCTTTCATTCAACTGATCTCACTAAGCCAGTCTGGTGCTCTATGAGCCTGAGACCCGTAAGGGAGGGGAACCTTCCATCGAATGCCTTGTTGGAGAGCATGGCACTGGTATCCTCTGAGAAGGGCCAACGTCACTATCGGTAGTGTCGAACTCCAAGGAGGATGACGAGTGTCCTGGTGGGTCCTTGTATTGCAGACCTAGCAATGTACAGACAAGGGGCAATTCTTAGATAATAGTTTTGTTTTTTTTTTTTTTAAAGATTGGCACCTGAAATAACAACTGTTGCCAATCTTTTTTTTTTTTTTTTCCTTTTTCTCCCCAAATCCCCCTAGTATCTAGTTGTATATTTTAGTTGTGGGTCCTTCCAGTTGTGGCATGTGGGATGCCACCTCAGCATGGCCTGACAAGCAGTGCCATGTCCACGCCCAGGATCCGAACAGGTGAAACCCTGGGCTGCCACAGCAGAGCATGTGAACCCAACCTCTTGGCCATGGGGCCAGCCCCAATAGTTTACTAGTCTGTAAAAATATGCAGATGAGGCCAATTTTTGGTCAGCAGTAAGATCACTGCCTGATGTTTGGTTAGCTGTGGTGACCATTGGGTTTAGTTCATCAGGGACATCCCAGTTAAAGGATGAAGAGCAGCAACTCTCCACTGAGCTCCGTCATGTACAAATGTGTACTATCCTTAAAGTCTATGCACGCCCCAGTGCTGTGCAGTCAGTTAATCCCAAGGAACTACCCAGGGAACCAAGGTGTCTGAGAGAGGGGAGACCTCCTCCAGCACCCTAGCATCTTTCAAGCAACTGAAGAAAGGCCATCCCTCCTGCAGGTGGCATAAGCTGCAGGGCCAAGGTTAGGCTCCATCATATGAAAAGTAAGTGTCAGTAGCTGGGCTGAGCTGGCAGGGTGCTG
Organism: Equus asinus; assembly: GCF_041296235.1. NCBI lineage: Eukaryota > Metazoa > Chordata > Mammalia > Perissodactyla > Equidae > Equus > Equus asinus. Next base: position 26,110,583 of record NC_091809.1, on the reverse strand, counting down.
TCTCCAGGGCCAAAGGCATAACAGGCACCTCGGTAGAGGCTCACATGTTCAGTTCTGTGAGAGCCTCTATTTTCAAGAGATCCCAGTACCTGGTGACAATAGCAGCTCTACTGGCATACAGTGTGGGACGTGGGGCAGTTTCTTCATCAGGAGCCTATGGACAACTTAAGGCCCTCCTCCAGAGAGCCTCACACCACTGCCATCAGGGTCAGAGGCCTCCTCCGTGACAAGTGGTCGCTTTATAAAGTGTAAGGAACCCAGGTTTAAGTTGGGCTTGAACTAATCCCTTTGCTGTGACAAACTCAGACTGTGGGTGTTCTCCACTCTAACCCAGAGGGTCAGGACCTTTGTTGCAATAGATGCAGGGGCAGCCACAGAGTTACTTAGGGGTCCTGGTGAGCCCTCTGGAATCTTGCTACCTACTGGCTGCCTTTCCCCGTGTCTTCTTTCTCTCTGAAATAACTGCTCTTTAAGGAGTGACCATCTGATGGGCTCACTTCATTCATAGGGTATAGTCTCCCTCGTACCTCCCAAGATTCCCTGCTAATGTTGGGGCAACCCCAGCCTCAGTCACTCCTTCACTCTAAACAGATAGATTCCAGCGAAGACACTGACTCAGGACCACTGTGATGAGGGCCCTTTCTCATACTCCTGCTCCCAAAGGACAAGGAGTTACCAAAACCACCAACTTGGGGTCCTCTGTACACAGAACCAAGGCTTGGTGGGGTCAACAGTGCAACACAGGGCAGCACAGCGCCCAGGAGAAGCTGCCCAGCAAGCAGCAGCCCACAGTGCAGGAGCCTCCAGGCTTTCTCATCAGCCTGTCCAGGGAAGAAGGCCCGGGGAAAAGGGAGGGCGAGGCTTAAGGGTTCAGTAGTCAAACAGCAAATACATGGACCCTGGCCACTCATTACAAAAACAAACACAGGGTAAGGAAAACAGGCATTCACACTGGCTTGTTTTTACATAAAGAAACACTAACAGGATGGTGAAGCAGTGGGCAACACTGGTCATGAGAGGGAGGCTGGAGTCAGAGCAGAGGAGCGGGGCAGGACGAGCAGGCGGGGAGTCTCCTTAAGGGAGTTTCTTTCCTCTCTTCGGAATTTTTCAACCTTCTCATGCATTACTTATTTTATTTACTTAAAATAAGGAGAGGAATTTATATACACCATATTCCTATGCTTGATCATCATCATTATCATTTTTTAAAAGATTGGCACCTGATCTAACAACTGTTGCCACTTTTTTTTTTTTTTTGCTCTTGTTCCTCAAATCCCCCCAGTACATAGTTGTATATTTTAGTTGTGGGTCCTTCTAGTTGTGTATTATTTTTAATTAACTTTGGCATTTTAAAATTAATTTAATTTTTACTTTTCTACATAGGAAACCACTCCAAGATTTGATCCTTTAAACAGTAACAGATATAAAGTTGCAAACCATAAAAAAAGAAAACTGAAAAATCCCTTTCTAATTAAAAGGATAAGGGGCATTATAGTTTGTCCTGCATTATAGAAAACATTGAAGATATTTTCAGGAATGAGTAGCATACTATAATACTTTAGAAGTTTGCAATCAAGCCTTTAACTGTACCAGGAATCTGAGAGGTTTACATAAGCTTTGAGGTGTTTTCCCCATATCAATGAAAACAGAAATTCACATGCTTTTTTCCCCACAACCATTAAAAGAGGAATTCATCTGTCTTAGGAATAGTACAGCCTTTTAAATGTCAAAGTTCTCTATAGTAAGGAACATACAAAAACCGACCAAAAAATGGAAAATGGACCTGAGAACTTAAATATACTCATCTCACATCTTGAGGTTCTCGTGCCTAAATGGAACAAAAACTCTATTTGGTTCCACAATTTTTTTTGCCGTATTCACGTAGTATCTGTCAATCAACTTACATTTAAAACCCCAAGTGCTAATGGAAACTAGAACCAAAGGGCTACAACTTCAATTGATAAAGGAATCCAAGGACAGAAACACGAATATTCCACTCAGCTCAAAGAAGCAGCCTGCTTGCCTGCAGATCAGAAGGAAAATCCACACTCAGAAAGTTAAACATATTCCCAGACTTGTGGTCTAGACACTCCCAGTTGAGAGAGAACCCCTGGAGAGGGTCAGTCCCTGATGAAGGAGGGTGGGGATCCCTGAGCAGCCACAGGAATGCACTCTGGGAGCCCCACACACCCTCCCACTCCTGTGAGCATGGAGGCACTGCCTCCCCCAGGCTCCCATCCTCACAAGTGAGGAAACTCTCAGCCGGATTCAGTCTAAGCTTCTGACCCACATGAACTCCAAATTCACGAACCCTTTGTCTACAGGACAGAACACCTGATCTTCATAGACTTTCTCAACGTGCACACATTACACTCTCAGTGCACCTACAGTGTGGGTGCAAAACTCAAACATAACATTTAAAATGTCCAGGCCTAAGGAACCACAACCTCAGAAAGGGCGTCACTCCCCACCCCATGAGCACGTGCACCCCCAGCTTTCCAGGGCTCTGCAGCTCCTCTCTGGATAAGGGCTCCTTCCATGGGGGTGTGAGCAGTAGGACAGCTGCAGGGGGAGGCTCCCCAGGAAGGACAACTGGGCCTTAAAGGCCTTCCCTCTGCAGGCCCAAGGGGGCTTTAGCTTAGACTCACTGCCCTCAGGCCTCTGCTCCTACTGGAGATGCTCTGGGACACGACTGATACTTCAAATACACAGACCCAGTGTTTGAAAAATTCAGCAAAATCACTCAAACCCAGCGTTTCTGTGTTAAGGAGAGAAGAAAAGTGTAAGTCACTTTTACTAGCTCAACCAGAAAACCACAAATATCTATTCCTTTCAGAAAAAAAGATGTCAATTATTTTCATGGCAAGACTTTGTTTTGTAAATAATCATACTTGAACATTTCCGGTCTGCAAGTCTAAACCCTGGAATTTCATTTGAAATCACCCAAAAGTAAAGAAGAGTCCTCAGAAACTTACTACACATACTCGGGAAGAAAAAAGTGAAACAAAAATTCTTAATAAACGGAATGTAATACTGTAATATTTTATTTTTTTTGAAACTCAACTCTCTTTGGAAATACTTTATACCGCCTTTCAAGCTCTATTAATTAAATACATTTTGTCCCTATTGAAAAACAGAGACTAAATAAGTCAATACATCTTTTCAGAGTGACAAACCCAGGCAGGGACAGCGCTGACAGGACAGATCACCCAGGAAAATTTCCAAAGAGGAAATTCCACCCAAAGGACTGACAATTACATGTCTGTGCCCAGGACACCTCCTGGGAGGAGAGGCGGAAGGAATTCATACAAGGTACTTCCAGGTAGTTAATCTCGGCTTCCCTCTCATGTAAAACATCAACAGACAAAAAGTAAATCTTTAAAAAAGAGCCATCCACGGCTCGGTGGAAAAAGGGTAAACCATAAAATATTAGGTCTGTTTGAAATGCACTCCATTGGACAAACTGTCGACGATGCTGTGAATCGGGGAGGGGAGTGCCAGGAAGGATCTGGAAATTCAGGGATTTATTGTCGGTCCTGGAAGAGCTGGGGGGACAGGGTCGTGGCTTTAAGACTCTGCTCCCCAAACATTTAGAAAACTCATGAGAAAACGGGTCCCCTCCGAGGAGAAAGGAGGCCATGGAGACCCCACAGACCACAGTCCCTCCGCGCACGGACCCCGGAGCCCGAGGCCCGACTGTCCTGCGGACCCTCCCGCGGGCCCCGCACCGTCTGGGACACGCGGGGCTGCGGGTGCACAGCGGCCCAGAGACGCTCCGGCCCAAGTCGCCGCGCGCAGGGACCACAGAACGCCCGGGGCCCGGCTGCCGGCCCCGCCCCCACGCTGCGGCCGGAGGGGCCTGAGGGCCGAGCGGCGCCACCGCGGACTCGGGGCTGCAGACCCCGGAGGGGACCGCTGGAGGCCGGGCCTGCCCCGCCGCTTCCGACCAGCCCCTCCTCCCGCATCCTCACCCCGGGACTGCACACTCACCATTTCTAGGGCTCCTGGGTCCCCCGAGTCCTTCCTACGAGCCCCACGGCCAGTGCAGGTCACAGGGTGACAGAGGCTGCAGCAGAGCAACAGGGACCGTTAATGGCAGGCGACACCTAAACACACGCGCAGCTGGAGCGAGAAGGGACGTCCACGCCAGTGCGGTGCGTCGCCCCACCCACCAGCCCCAGCGGAGCCCCTGATTGGAAAGTTCCCAATGCCACACCCCCTAGTGTCTGAGTGACAGCCAGCAGGAGGACGCGTGGCTGGGCCGACCCACCTTCCGCCTCTGGGCGGCAACTTGTGCTTATCTGGAACCTTTGCATTTAAACAGAACTGCTTCCTGGCCTGGGGCTGATTCCGTTGTCTTCCTGCAGATTCTTTGGTTTGTGTGGTCACAGGTATGCCAAGGGAATTCCTGATTCGATTCCAGATGAAGTACCGACAAGAGGGTGACCCACGCCAGACGTGATTGGTACAAGTGTCTTGTGTCCACCAGGCATCAACGGCTTGGCCTAAGACTTCAAGGTGTCAACATTTGAAAAAAGAAACCAGTTTAAGAGGCAGAGAGTTTATTTCGGATCAAAGAATTGCAATTCCGGGAGCATAGCTTCAGGCAGAAGCCCAAATAGTGTCCCACTTACAAAGGTTGAAAGCAAAAAGTTTTTATGAGAGAAGGAAGGGGATAATTATATAAAAAGAAGAGATAGGGGCCGGCCCGGCCGAGTGGTTAAGTTCCCACGCTCCCCTACGGTGCCCCAGGGTTTCGCTGGTTGCGATCCTCGGCGCCGACGTGGCACCGCTCATCAGGCCACGTTGAGGCGGCGTCCCACATGCCACAACTAGGGGGACCCACAACTAAAATATATACAACTATGTACTGGGGGGGGGTTGGGGAGAAAAAGCAGAAAGAAAAAAAAGAGATTGGCAACAGTTGTTAGCTCAGGTGCCAATCTTTAGGGAAAAAAAGAAAGAGATAAAAGGAAAATCAATTTCTATGGGTGTTAATAAGGTAAGTTGTCCCTGGCTATACATAATTGGTGACTGACCCTATCTGCAAACAGAAAGCCCAAAATTTTCAGTCTTATAATCAGATGTTCCTTTCTCTGTTAACTTCTCAAACAATTAGTTGAAAAACAGTGGTGGTTTTAGGTTTGGCTCAGGCCAAGGTTCAAGACAGCAAGGCAGTTTCTCTGGAAAGGCAGCTCCAACTCCATCTTAAAATGGACCCACTAAAGTCAATTTTGACATTTTCTCCTTTCCATCCAGATCTTTCTTTGAAGGTGTTGCTGGTCCATCACTGGAAAAGCATCACTGATCCCTTGTCACTAGGAAGGCTCATTCCTGGTATGTCGTATCCCACATAGGAGGGACAGCGATTTCATTAAAAGCCTTACGCCACATTTGAGCCACAGGAGCACCAGAGCAGAGCAAAGTATTATCCTCAAGTTCCTTTAAGGGCAAACATTGTAGTTCCTTGAAGTTTCTCAGATGAAGGCTCATAGGCCTTAGGAATCATTTCAAAGCATTGAATGACCATTACCCAAGTGGTGTTTTTATAACATCAAGCTATGCAGAAGAGAAAGTTTTACAATAGTGACAATTCCTATAATAATAAACAAAATGCTGAGTCCAAATTGGAGCATAGGTCTGAGCCAGGAGGCGATTCCTGAGAGTTGCCAGCTGAAAAGATCAAAGAACCATGGGGTGCCAGTGGGCACAGCATTTAATTGTTTGGCCTGTGCTCAGATTTTGTTTAGTTTCTACTTTGTGAGAGTTGTTTAGCCAAGTGTACAAAAGTCGTTTATCACAGAATAAACCCCACCTTGTTCAGCTAGGAGGTACTCAAGAGCAATTCTGTTATCTAATACAACTGGAGCGAGGGAATCCAAAGATTTATCTTGGGTGGCTGTTGCTTCAGCCACAGATTTAGCAATATCCCCCAGGGTTTTAGATAAATTTCTGAACATATACTCGTTCATGGCAGTGCCTACCCAAGGAAAAAGTATTCTTCCACATCAGGCAGCTTTACTGGGGTCAGCACCACTGGGCGTTGGACACCCCTGAGTATTTGTGGAACTGATTTCACGTTTCAGACTGTGAAGTGGATTCAGAGGTGATGCCCAATGCTGAGTTTGTGACTGATCATATAATGAAATAGGTGTAACCAAAAATCCAACTGCATGGGGCTGGCGCCGTGGCCGAGTGGTTAAGTTCACACGTTCCGCTGCAGTCGGCCCAGTGTTTTGTTGGTTTGAATCCTGGGCGCGGACATGGCATTGCTCATCGAGCCACGCTGGGGCAGCGTCCCACATGCCACAACTAGAAGGACCCACAACTAAGAATATACAACTATGTACCAGGGGGCTTTGGGGAGAAAAAGGAAAAAAATAAAATCTTTAAAAAAAAAAATACAACTGCATAATAACCTCTAGTTTGATAAGGATTTAAACACTCTGTTCCCCATAGGTCTTTCTGCCAAGTACAGGTGGAAACGTATCCTAAGAGAGCACGAATCATGGAGTCATTATAATGAAATCGACTAAACCAAGGATTTGATGGGTGTGAGCAATTAATAAGGTTATCTGCAGGTAGAGTATAATTAAATTGGCAGAAATCAGGTAGTCTTTTTTTTTTTAAAGATTGCCACCTAACAACTGTTGCCAATCTTTTTTTTTTCCTGCTTTATCTCCCCAAACCCCCCCTGTACACAGTTGTATATTTTAGTTGCAGGTCCTTCTAGTTGTGGCATGTGGGACGCCGCCTCAATGTGGCCTGATGAGCACTGCTGTGTCCGTGCCCAGGATCTGAACTAGCAAAACCCTGGGCCGCTGCAACGGAGCGCACGAACTTAACCACTCGGCCATGGGGCCGGCCCCCAAATCAAGTAGTCTTAATTTTTATTTTTACACATATTACCCTCAAGTCCTTGGAGGTTTGATTGGTTAGGCAAGGAGATGTAGGAGGAGTCCAAGTAAGCTTCGCCCGATATGAAGGTTCAACAGTACAAGTAATACAAGAAGTTAGGGGAGGAATACTGGAAAGAATGGCAATTAAATGTACTGAAGAATCTCCAGATTCATGTACAGAGCGAGTCCTCTGATGACAAATTCAATAGTTTGTCAAGTTTCCTCCAGAAGCAAGAGATTGGGATATGCAAACATTGGAATTGTCCTTCCAAGAAGAAATTAAGCAGAAAAAGGAAACTATAATCATTATCACAAATGGTTGCCCTTCCATATTATTCTCGAGATAGGAAGAGACTGATCAAAATATGTAAGGAGAACGAAAATAAGTCTGGCACTTAACAGTGCAATTACAATGTGTGTTACAAAGGGAGGGAATTTAGGGTTGAATAGAAAGTTTGTAGTGATCAAATTGAAAGGTGGAATAAAGGTACAGGTCATATAGACCTAGTCCAGAGTCTTGGGTTAGCTGTCCACATCAGATGGCATCTGCTTCACTTCCTAATCATTTTTAATTTTAAATTTTCTCTTGGTTTGACAGTCCAGTTGAGTGCAGGAACTTTCTTTAAATGAGAAACATGAATCCAAGGGTCAATGCCTCTAAGTTTGACAGCACAGGGCTTAGTTAATAGTACCTGATAGGGTCCTTCCCACTTGGGTTGTAAAGCAACCTTTTGGAGGTGCCTTTTCCAATATACATAATCACCTGGTTGTAGGTTTTGGAGTTTAAATGTCTTCCTCTCCCAGGAGCACGCGGTGCAAAGACTGTTCTACAAGGCTATGATTCTTACCAATGGCTTTAATTATTCTTTTACAATAGGGGGCATGTCTCCTTTAATTAATTGGATATCAAAGGCAGATCAGGCTACGGGGCTGGCCCCGTGGCCGAGTGGTTAAGCTCTGCTGCTGGTGGCCCAGTGTTTCCTTGGTTCGAATCCTGGTCGGGGACATGGCACTGCTCATCAAACCATGCTGAGGCAGCGTCCCACATACCACAACTAGAAGGACCCACAACGAAGAATATACAACTATGTACTGGGGGCTTTGGGGAGAAAAAGGAAAAAAATAAAATCTTTAAAAAAAAAAAAAGGCAGATAAGGCTAAAAGCATAGGGCGGCCTGTAATTATTTCAAAGGGTGAAAGCTTCTGTTTGCCCAAAGGGGCAAACCTTAGATTAGGAGGACCCGAGAAAGTGCCTTTGGCCAGGTTAACTTAAGTTTTCCATGATTTTTGCCAATTGTGTTTTAATTAAGCCATCTGTTCTTTCTACCAATCCAAAGTTTGGAGATGATAAGCACAGTGGAAACGTTGCAGTAAAGGCCACACTTCACATAGCTGTTTTATAACATGGCCAGTGAAATGTGTTCCTCTGTCACTATGTAATTCTTAAGGAACACCCCAACTGTGGTGCTGGCATGCTGACAAGTGAATGTCTCTACCTAGCGGGAAAACATGCAAATCATTACAAGGACACATCTATAACCCTGAGAGGGGGACAACTGGATAAAATCCATTTGCCATAACTCAGCGTGTCCTTTAGATAGGTCAAAATGACCAGGGGCTGTCTGAACAGATTTCCCTGGGTTGGATTATGGACATAAATTTCCCTGGGTTGGATTACGTTCAAGTCAGTTGGGCTTTCTCAAGCAGCCTTAGATGTATTTGCCGCCGATATTGTTTGACAAAACTTAGTTTGTCAGATGGCCAGTGGGTCATCTGATGGGTCATGTCAAGCAAAAGTTTTTTTCATGGATTCTGGTATTACTGGTTTGTTCTTTGGGCCCTGCCAAATATTAGTTAGTGGGCTGAATATGCGACCATCATCAGTCCAGAAAAGTTTTTCTTGGTGAAGTGCTCTGCATCAAGCATACTTTACGATCTGATTGAGATCTTCTTTTGGAAGATGTTCAAGGTTTGCATTGACATTAATTTTAACAGAATTTAAGGCAGCTGTTTTTGTTGCTTGATCAGCTAAATTATTCCCTTTCCTTTCGTCTGCATCCTGTTCAGAATTCCCGGAGACTTAGAGACTCGCCAGGGTGGAAGGGAGTCGTGTTGAATTTAGTAATTCATTGACTAAGGCCCCATTTTTAAGTTGGGATCCTCTGGACATTTAAAAACCCCCTTTGTTTCCATAGCATACCCGAATCCTGAACCACTCCAAAGGCATTTGATCGTCAGTGTAAATGTTTGCAGTTTTGTCTTTTGCTAAAGTCCCAGCACTGGTTGGAGCACACAGGTCAGCTTGTTGAGCTGCAGTGGCTGCTGGCAGTGGACCTGCCCCAACCGCATCAAGGTGGGTAGTAACAGCACAATATTTTCCTTCATCATTTCTGAGACAGGGACCATCAGTAAACCAGGAAAGCCCAGCATTCATAATAGGAGTTTCCTGTAAATCAGCTCTAGGTGTCAGTAGTTGGTCACAAACAGTCACGAAGCGTTTCCTCGGGTGGAAGGGGAGGAAGGGGGGGAGGATTAAGACCATTACAGGGAGAGTGTGATCTGAGAAGCGAGCCGACCAGCAGAAAGAGGCTGAGTGTGCTGGCAGTTGGTAGAGCTTTTACCACATGGAGAGCATAGATGCTAAGAGGTAAGCCCAAGACTATTTCTTCAGTGGATGTAGAGAGGGCTCCTGCAGCTGCAACCACTCCTGAGCCTGGGGGGCGTCCTCGAGCTACAGGGTCTAATTGTGGGCTACAATAGCCAGGGGGCATATGTTGTCCTCCATGTTTTTGAGTAAGGAGCCTAAGGCATTTCCTTCTCTTTCGTGGGTAAAGAGGAAGAAAGGGAGTTGAAAATTACGATGCCCTGATGTGAGTGGGCTAAGAAGCTCTTCCTTTAATTGGCAAAAAGCCACATGGGCCATTTCTTCCCAGTCTATGAGGTCATTTATGTCGGATTTTAGTGAAGTATATAGGGGTGGGGCCATCAAGGAGAAATTCGGCATCCAGTTCCTGCAACACCCTGCAAGGCCAAGGAATGCCTTAAATTGTCTTTAAGTTTGTGGTTTTGGGAAGTTTAAAATGCTCTGAAGGTTTTCAGGGTCCAAGAGAAGTCCCCGATCTGAACTCTAATATCCTAAGTATCTGACTCAAGTCTGAACAAATGGAAGTTTTTCTTTAGAGACCTTGTGGCCTTCGATTGCTAATAGTTTAAGGAGGTGAATGCTGTCTGTTCACACGCTTCCTTAGAAGGAAAGCAAAGCAGAAGGTCAGCAACACACTGTAAAAGGGCTGAGCCAAGTGAAAAAATTACGTCTGTTAAACCTGCCTTTAAGATCTGTGAAAAGGGCCAGCCCCATGGCTGAGTGGTTAAGTTCATGCGCTCCGCTTCCGTGGCCCAGGGTTTCCCTGGTTCAGATCCTGGGCACGGACATGGCCCTGCTCATCAAGCTATGCCGAGGCGGCATCCCACATGCCACAACTAGAAGGACCCACAACTATGTACTGGGGGCTTTAGGGACAAAAAGGAAAAATAAAAATCTTTAAAAAAAAAAAAGATCTGTGAAAAGTGAGAAGGGCTCTTAGTCTAGCCTTGTAGCATAACGGTCCAAGTCAGTTGTTGGCTCTCCCAGGTAAAGGCAAATAAAAACAGAGTTTCAGTGTCTACAGGTATGCTGAAGAAGGCACAGCAAGAATCAGAGACAGTAAAGAATTTACTCTCCACAGGAATATAGGTCAGGAGAGTATGGGGGTTAGGAACAACAGGGGGCCAGGGAATGACAATATTATCTATAGCTCCCAGGTACTGAACAAACCTCCATCCTCGTCCATGTGTCTGTCCATGAGGTTCCTCTCAGGGAGGATGGGCGAAGTACAGGGACTAGTACAGGAAATTAAAGACCTTGAGCCGTATCTCCTTTTATTGGCCTAATTTCTGCAAAGGCTTCAGGGTTTAAAGAATATTGTTTAATATTAGGGAGAGGTTCCAGGATCAACCTGAATTTTTATTGGGGTTGTTGAATGAATCTGTCCTATATCCATTGCGGATTTAGAACAGAGCTTCTTGGGAATTTGCTTAGAGAGGGCAATACTCTCTGATTCCCTCATAATTTAAGGGCAAAAACAGTTAGGGGTGTTGAAGGATTTTCAATGCTGCTGGCTGAACTGGGGACTGACTCAACCTCGAGAAATATTCCCCGTTTTGAGAAAAGGAAATGGCAGTTTGGTGTTTTTCTAAGAAGTAATTTTCTAAGAAGTAAATTTCTAAAAAGTAATTTTGCCAGTAAGTGAACAGCAGCTGAGTGGACTAATGCAAAAGAATGATTATCCTGAAGAGGACCCAGCTGAAAGGGCAGGGAGAGAGACAGGTAGGCTGTTAAGGCTTATGAGAAACACCCAGCAGTTGAATCTTTACGGTACTCTGAGGAAGGGGTCATCTGGGGTTGGTGGGGTTGAGCACAGAGAGGATTGCTCCAGTGTCAATTAAAATAGTAAAAATATCATTTCTGATCAGTATGGAGGTTTGGCCAAGGTGGTTAAGAGGTAAAATCGGAAAACCCCTTGTTTACCCTTGGAGCAGCCTCAGTCCATTGGAGAAGCTGAGGGCCCAGGGTTTTAGTCAAGGGCAGCTCCCCTTTCACCGTCCAAACTTTTTACAATAATTGCAAACGTTTTTAGGGTTATTAGTAGGTCTGGGTTTAGATTACCAGGGTTTATTGGAAGAGGCAGACAACTGCTGAAGTTGTAAATTCATAATTTGAGTTGCATTCTTCCTGGCTGTATCATCGAGTGTCTGGGCTAGTTGGTTAGCTAGGTTGACCGGATTAGGAGTGGAAGGTGTTTCCCATTGCATTCTATTTCTTTTAACGAGAAGGGAAAGGTCATATTTAGGCCGTTTACAAACATAGAGTTGAGGGCAATTTTACTCAGGAATCTGCTGAAAGCCTGATCGGGGTTCCCTTTTAGGTTATTTTCTTCTCTCTTGCTGCCCTTAATATTTTTTCTTTGTCCTTGACTTTTGACAGTTTTAATATTATATGCCTCAGAGAAGGTCTTTTTGCATTGATGTAATTGGGAGTTCTATTGACTTCATGTACTTGTAAGTCCAGTTCCATCCCCAGGTTTGGGAAGTTCTCAGTTATTACTTCTTTGAATAAGCTCTCTGCTCCTTTCTCCTTCTCTTCTCCCTCTGGGATACCCATTATTCTTATGTTGCTTTTCCTAATTGAGTCAGATATTTCTCAATTTCTTCATTTTTTTAAGATTCTAGATTTTTACTTGTATATCACTAATTCTATCCTCCATAAGGTCTGCTTTATTTTTTATGTTTTCTACACTTGTGTGTGAGGAAGATTGGCCCTGAGCTAACCTCTGTACCAGTCTTCCTCTACTTTGTATGGGAGATGCCGCCACAGCATGACTTGATGAGCAGAGTGTACATCCACACTCGGGATCTGAACTCACCAACCCCAGACACAGAAGCAGAGCATGCCAACTTAACCACTACATCACTGGGCTGGCCCCTCTACATTATTTTTTATTTCATTAATTGTGTTCTTCATATACAGAATTTCTGTATGGTTTTTTTTTAAAGGCTTCAATCTCTTTGGTGAAGTATTCCTTCTTCTCATTAATTTTATTCCTGAGCTCATTGAACTGTCTTTCTGTGTTTTCTTGTAACTCACTGAGTTTCTCTATGACAGCTATTTTGAATTCTCTGTCATTTAGATTGTAATCTTCTGTGACTTCAGGTTTGATTTCTGGAGAGTTGTCATTTTCCTTCTGTTCTGCAGTGTTATTATAGTTCTTCATGGTGTTCGATGAATTGGTCTTCTGCCAGCGCATCTGTGGAAATATCTGGTTGCAGATTCTACCTGCCACAGCTGGGGGCACAGTAGGGGCTGTGTTTTCTTTTCCCACCCCATCTGCTCCTGGTTGTGCCAGTCGGGCCACTCTGTATTCAGACAGGCTGGCCACAGCCACTCAGTGGGTTGTGCTTGTGTGGGCAGGGCCATTGCACTCAGTGGGTGGGTTGTGGCTGGGTTGCAGCTGGGCTGCTGCATGGTGGGCAGGTGAGTCATGCTCAGGTGGGTGGGGCACCTTTCGTGTGGGCTGAGCTGCTGCCACTCAGTGGGGAGCATTCTCACAGGTGGGGCCACTATGTTAGGTGGTACCTGCAGGTCAGGCTACCACTCTGAAAGCATTTGTCTGCAGGGCAGGCTGCCCTCACCTCCACTCAGAGTTGCACCAGCTGCTGTGTGAGGATCTGTGACCTGGATCACTGCCAACAGGGAGGGGGAGGGCTCTGCTCCCCTAGTCCCACTGCTTCCCAGGAGTCCAGTCATCTTCAGGTGTATAGCTGCATGGATCTCTCAGGCATCCTGTTGTGTTGTGCAGGGAATCCTCTGTTGGTTATTGGATGTCTGTTTAGTTGTAACTTAGAGGGGAGAGACAGAGGGAACAACTCACTCTGCCATGCTGCTGATGTCACTCTAAGTTGAAGGCAATTTTAGTGGAGTTGGTGTTTACAGGAAGCCCAGAATTTTCCTTAAAAATAAGCTGGAGCCTATTATTGTGATCATGAACAGGTTTATCAGGTTTTTGAGTACAAGCCTGAAATTTGTTCCTATCACTTGATTTAGGGGAGGCTTGGGGAATAACTTCATGTAACTTTATTGCCATTTAATAGGCAGGGTCCCTATTTGCTGGAAAGACTCAATTAAAATCATCCATGAGATTAGTCCATCCTGCTTTAGCATCCAGTATTGGGCTTGGCCTTCACCAACCAGGAGGTGAATTAATTGGTAAAGGTCAGAGAAACCAGGGTGTTAAGTTTGGATGACAATATTAAATTCTTTGGTCACCTGATAGGGTTCCTCTGAGACCTTGGTAAATTCTTTAGTTATTACTCTTAATTCAGCTTTTGTCCAGGGGTTATAGGGGGCAATAAGCAGAGTCGACAAGTGAAGGGGAACACAGAGATAGGGGCTTGAGATGAGGGTTTAATGTGAGGATCAAGAGGGACTTCAGAGTCCCGAGGGTATAAAAGGAGGCTCAGCCAGAGAAGCATAGTGGGGGAAGATGAGGGGAGGGGGCTGGGTGTTGGTTAGAAGGCAAGGATTGAGAAAGAGATGGAGCTGAAAGAGTATTATGACCCTTTTCTAATTTGGAAATTTTCTCAGTCAATCTGGAGACAGTATTCTGTAAAGAGGCAGTTTTAGATTCCTCTCACCATTTGGATGCTTGTTAATGCCAATTAAAACAGCTTTCCAGGGGCTGGCTCAATGGCGCAGCTGTTAAGTGTGCAATCCTGCTTCGGTGGCCCAGGGTTCGCCAGTTCGGATCCCAGGTGCAGACATGACACCGCTTAGCAAACCATGTGTGGTAGGCGTCCCACATATAAAGTAGAGGATAATGGGCACGGATGTTAGTTCATGGCCAGTATTCCTCAGCAAAAAGAGGAGGATTGGCAGCAGATGTTAGCTCAGGGCTAATCTTCCTCAAAACAAAACAAGAAAGAGCATTCCATTCTACCTGTTTGGTTTAAAATCTGTGGTTTTCAAGTTTGAGGGTCAAAAAGATAAATTTGGAAGCTCAAAGGAGCCCCAAAGTGGCCACTGTAATTTTAAATCATCTTTAGTAATTTCAGTCCATTGAGATAAAAATTTACAGAAGAAGGGGCCATAATTTTTAAACATAAACCCAGCTGGAGTTTCCAAGGGAGGAATTTTTGGGAAATTTTCAAAAATTGAGAGTCCCATGTTAAAGAAAAGCATGCAGCAAGGATGACAACAGGGGAACCCCTATGGAAGGGTTCCCCTTTAATTTAGAGTACTCATCAAATAGGGAAAGCCTTCCAGATCGCAATAGCCTTGAGCCAGCCCAAATAGAGAAACCCTTCAGAACGGCAAAAACTGTGAGCCAGCTTTGGGACAGTCATCTCCTGCTGGGCAGTTGAAGCCAAATCCCAAAGAAAAGCAATGACCTCAACCAAAATGAGGGAAGTGGAGCCTGACAGGACTCATAGTCAGAGGAGACAGCAGTCTGTGGAAGCCATGAGTAGAGGTTGTGTAGGTACTGCACGCAGTTCCAGAGGACTCCAGTCAGAGATGAGATCACTTCAGATCCCACTTCCGACACTATATGACACCACATGTCAACCTTAAAAAAAAAAAAAGAAACCAGTTTAAGAGGCAGAGAGTTTATTTTGGCTCAAAGAATTGCAATTTGTGGAGCACAGATTCAGGTAGAAACCCAAATAGTGTCCACTTACAGGTTGAAAGAATAGGGCTTTTATGAGGAAAAGCAAGGGGATAATTACATGAAAAGAAGGAGGAAAAGAAAAACAATTTCTATGTGTGTTAATAAGCTAAGTTGTCCTTGGCTATACATAATTGATTACTGACCCTATCTTTAAACAGAAAGTCCAAAATTTTCAGTCTTATGATCAGAATGTTCATTTCTCTGGTAACTTCTCAAACAATTAGTTGTAAAGAACTGGTCCAGTCCAAAAGTTTGGCCCAGTCCAAGTTTCAAGACAGCAAGGCAGTTTCTCTGGAAAGGCAGCTCCAGCTCCATTTTAAAGAGTCACTTTTAACAGAGGCCACTCATAGAACTCTAACCCTTGTTTAGAAATGTAGTCACTTAATGCGACCCCTGTAATAAAGAGTCTGGCTCCATTTTGATCTTTGATCCTCGCCAGTGTTGAGCCCTCAGCCCATTACAACATGATTTGATATATGTATACTGCATTGTAAAGTTACAATTTGCTAAGAGAGTGGATCTTAAGAATTCTCACCACACAGACACACACACAAACACAAAATATAACATTGTGAGGTGATGAATGTGTTAATTAACCTGGAAACTCTTATATGCCTAAGAACCTGGATTGCAAAACTCTTAAGGGATTTACTTATTTATTTGAATAACTTGATTGACATATAATGCACTTACTGTACAGTGCACCCCATTAAAATGTATGCTTTAATTATTTTCGGTATATTTGTAGATATATGCAATCATCACCGCATTTTTTAACATTTTCACCACCTCAAAAAGAAACTCCTTTGCTCTTTAGCTATCATTCCCAATCTTTTCATCTTCCTCCTCCAATCCCAGCCCTAGACAACTACTAATCTACTTTCTGTCTCTATGGATTTCCCTTTTCAGGTCTTTCATATGAATGGAATAATTAAATATATGGTCTTTGTGATTGACTTCAGTCACTTAGCATAATTTTTTTCAGGGCAATTCATGTTGTAGCATGTATCAATACTTTACTTGTTATTATGGCTGAATAATATTCCATTGGATGAGTAAAACATGTTGTGTTTACCTATTCAGCCTGTGATGGCATTTGGATTGTTTCCAACTTCTGGCTACTAGAAATAACATTACTATAAAATTCATATAAGAGTTTTTCTTCAAACACTTGTTTTCATTTTTCTTGGGCATATATCTAGTAGAAGAATTGATGGATCATATGGTAATTCTAGGTTTAATTTTTGAGGAACTGCCAGACTGTTTTCCAGAGTGGCTGCACCATTTTATATTCATACCACCCATGTAGGAGGGTTGAAATTTGTCCATGTGTTCTTAACAAGATTTGTTATTATCTCACGTGTTGATTCTAGCCATCCTAGTGGTTGTGAAGTGATATCTCATTGGGGTTTTGATTTGCATTTCCGTGGTGACCAATGATGTCCAGCATTTTTTTATATGCCCTTGGACAATTGTATATCTTCCTTGGAAAATGTGTATGCACATCCTTTGCCATATTTAAATTGAGCTATTTAACTTTTTATCATTCAGCTGTAAAAAGTCTTTATATATTTTAATACAAGTAGCTTATCATATATATTCTCTGTTCTGAAGTCTGCTTTATGTCAAATTAAGAGCTATTTTAAATTCAGTCTGGTCTTTCAAAAATCTCTGTCGTACCTGAGACTTGTATTGATGATTGCTTTTTCTCTTCAAAATGTGCTTTTTCCTTTCTTTTAGTATGCCCTCTAATTTTTGTTTGAAACATAGACAGGATGTATGAAGTAATAGGATTTTAGGTAAATAGGCCTTTAGTGTGAGGTGTTATGATTTCTTAAATAGGAGTCAGACCATGTTTAATAATTGCTGCCCTGGAGGTGTCAGGGGCTTCTGTGTGCAGTGTCCTTGTACTTATCTCCCTGGTGTGTTTGGGTTTCATTAGAAGCTCAGTCTTAAGTAGACTCTGTGTCTTGCAGCTCTGTTTTCATCCACTGTTTGTATCCTGGGGCCCTGCTGATATGGTGTCAGGGATTTGAAAGGGAACATGTCCTCTTCTGTTACAATGAAGCCTGCAATATTTTCTTGCTAAACAATCCCAGGACTGTGAACTTCAGAACAAGTTCTTAGCACTTATATTTCTTCCACTTTTGTCAGAGAGGAACCTGAAGTGACTGCAGGTATCTATTTGCACTTTGCCCAATCAGAGAAGACTTTGCACATTAGTTTCCTTTGAGAGATGGTCTGCCTTACAGACAGCAAAATGCCTTGTGTATATATCAAAATGTTTTCCCCCATTTCCTGCATGAGGCAAGAACTAGTTTATTCTGATCTTCACTATGAGAACCTGGTTGGGCTCCTGAAGGAAAAAGTCGTAAATTATGAATATCTGTTTGTGCCAATGGGTAGGCACAAATACTGTCCCCACTAGAGCTGTTACCTCTAAAGCTAGTCCAGACTGTCTCTCCAGCAATTCTTCTGTTACAGTCTACATATTCCTAGATGTCGCTGGCTCCAGGAAGCAGTTATTCTCTGTGTTCGCCTGTCTCTCATTTTTGGGGCATTGGTTTACCCTGAACCTCAAATATGTCATGTTATCTAATATGAGGTGTTGATTTTCAGGTTGTTCAGCTTTTTTCTTTTTGTGAAGATGAGAGTAACTCCAAGCTCTTTACATATGAGAACAGAAACCATCCACTCATTTCCATTGCTCTGTGTTCTCCCGTTTGAGAGTATCTCATTTTCACTTATTGATTCCACCGCTAGTGACATGTGAGCGGTTTCAAAGTTTTTCTTTGTGACTAATGTGTCTAAAGACATTGTCATACTGGGATCTCTGCATTTGGAAGTCTTATCCTAATCTTCTAAAAATTCTCTGCCCTGAACTCCTGTTGTCACCTAAAAGACATTTTCCATTGGTTACCTTCTGTTTTGTCATTGGTCTTTGGAGAGCAGGATCAACCCCCTACCCAGAGTGGGTTCAGATGTCAGATGTTGCCACATGCATCGAGTGAGTAGGAAAATGTTTATTACTCACAGAACTTTCTAGGGGAGTAGGGCAAGGGTAAGCCGGTTGAGGTGGCTAGTGTAAAGGACAATAGATTGGCCCTTTAAGGTGTGTAGGGGTAGAGGCTGCAGGTTTTCAGGGTTTGACCCTCCTACCCACTGACACAAGAAAAGGGGCAAGTGTCAACATCCTAACTTTGTTACCCACTGTGGGCTGGGCAGGGCGCGCGGGTATCTAAAGCCCATTAACAGTCAAACATCAAAATGGAGTCAGTGTCTTTACTAAATTCACTTGATGTTTGTTGACTGAATGATGTCCCATCTCATTTAAATGAACTTGAATTTGAATATTTGCTTCTTTGAATATGAATTTTAAAAGCTATGTGAAAATCATAACCAACATATAATTAAGATAGAGAAAGCTCAAAGAAACATTTGAATCCAGTCATCCTAAGGTGTTGGAGAGATTGAGGAAAATATATCAGTAGGTTTCCAGAGCCCTGTTCAATTATTTTAGTAATATTGTTGTTTACTTATTTTGTTGTTGTTAAATTTGTTTATTTAATTTTGCTGTTGATTTTTTTTTTAAGATTTTATTTTTCCTTTTTCTCTCCAAAGCCCCCCAGTACAGAGTTGTGTATTTTAGTTGTGGGTCCTTCTGGTTGTGGCATGTGGGACCCCACCTCAGCATGGCTTGATGAGCAGTGCCACGTCTGTGCCCAGGATCCGAACTGGCGAAGCCCTGGGCTGCCGAAGCAGAGCGCACAAACTTAACCACTCGGCCACGGGGCCGGCCCCTGCTGTTGATTTTTAATTGTTTGTCTCACTGCGGGGTTATTGGTGGCACCTTGCTAAGGTCATCTACCCACATGCCACAAGCAGCTCTCCTGTGTACTTTCCCTAGCTGGCCAATAGACAGTCCAAAGCCAATTGGTCATCAGGACCACAGCTGCCAGGAAGTTTTCCTTCCTAGAAACATTATGAAATACCAGCTGTCAAGTACATGGGTTTTGAGTGTTTTAAACATTTCTTGATTGGCATTAATGATGTGAGTTTGTTGAATTACATCATATGTGCCCAGGTCAGTGCATGTGACCAACTACAATGAGAATGTGAGTACAACTGATAGGAAAATAGCACGTGTGTTGAGATGGGCCAGAAGGGGTTTTGAAGGTGGATGCCCCAAAATGAAATATTGACATCTGGGGTACAGAGCACAGGTGATGTTAGGAGGAAGACCCAGGAGTTGGATATAATAGTGGTGGGCAGTGGGCACGATTACAATAAACGAATGACCTGTGAGAGTGACCATTTTGACAGGAATGTCTGGTATAGAAAGGCCTCTACTTATAAGGTGCCATCAAACCTCATGATCAGAACAAAGAAATGGGCCCTAAATGCTGGGGATCGAATCAAACTATGTCTTGAACAGCAGGAAGACCCATCGAGAAGGTGGCAAGTTTTGTCTAAGTAGGCCATTCTGGCTTCTATGAGGGCTGTAGCCTGGGGCTCTGAAAGTGGTAAAACTTCCACTGAATGCCTTTTTTTTAAAAATTTTTTTTCCTTTTTCTCCCCAAAGCCCCCCGGTACATAGTTGTATATTCTTCGTTGTGGGTCCTTCTAGTTGTGGCATGCGGGACGCTGCCTCAGCGTGGTTTGATGAGCAGTGCCATGTCCGCGCCCAGGATTCGAACTAACGAAACACTGGGTTGCCTGCAGCAGAGCGCGCGAACTTAACCACTCGGCCACGGGGCCAGCCCCCCACTGAATGCCTTTTTGAAGAGCCCAGTGTTGTATATTTGGAGAAATGAGTTGATCACATCATAATATCGTGGGAAGTCCTGCATTTTGGCTTCAGCAGAGACATGACTGATAGGATAAGTAAGTAATTTGTCTATATGAGTATCTAACATGGTCCAATCATAGCTAGAAACCCAGCAGAGAGGGTGAGGGGCCTTATAAATTCTATTTGCCATCAGCTGTAGGGACCCCTTCCCCATCCTGGAAATGAATTGCATTGCCTGTATTACCAGAGGCATGTGTTTTCATATCAGGTGCATTGGTCAGTCACTAAATTAGCCATGACAGAGGAGGAAGGAATTCTTTTGCATTCTGCCTTGACATTTGGGACAGAGGCCCCTCAGTGAGTTCATATTACACGGGCTCACAGGGCCACGGTTAATACCATAAGATTTGAGGAGTCAGTATGAGTCTCAGAAATTTGACTCAATTTATCGCCCTCAACATTGAAATGAGCCTTTGCAGATTGAGGTTTAATATGCAAAAAATTAAGAGTAACAATGATTTATACTTGGGTAATCGTGAGGCAAGATATTCCTAAAAGTGTTTACCCCAAAGGGGGCCACCTTGGATAAGGAGTTCTTGTAGCTATTGGGGCGACCAGATTGTAAGATCATTGGCAATGGCCACAGGATCTATATAGATGTGACTGTTGGCCAGGGCATCCTGTAGCTCTGGCATGATGGCAGAATCTGACTCACTGAGCTGATGTGTGGGTGCTGTCTTCTTTCATGGGTGGCCTGTTGGATCTGGAGACAGAACACAGCATCTCTCCAGTGGACTCCGTTGGTGGCACACGGTCCATAAAGTATATGAACTCTCCTGGTCACTCATGTGATCCCAAGGAACTCCCCAAGTGTCCAATGTGTCTAGAAAAGGGGTGATTCCTCCAAGACGATCGCATCACTCAGAGGACAGGGGAACACACTTCCTCCTGCAGGTGGGGGACACCAGAGGTCCCATTTTTGCCTCTATCCTGTGGGTACAAATATCTTTGCAATGAGGAGGCCTGTGTGGTGAAGCAAGACCGATGGGTGCTCCTTTCACAACCCAAGGGAAAGCGGAAAGCTGTCTGCACTGGGTCATCAGCTCGGGGTCCGTGAGAGCTTCCATTTCCAGAAAGTCTGCGTCTGTCACCAGCAGTGGCTGCTCTAAATGTGTTTAGCACCAGACTGAGAAAACTTTCATGCACCAGAATGTCCCGGGAAATTTATGGCCATCAGGGGTGACTGAGAGCCTCTGGGAGGCAAGAGAGGAGGCTGCTGAAGCCTCTGTGCTGTCAGAGTCTGGGGAGGGAGACACCATGGAGTGCCTGTGATTTGGTCAGATGCTAGAGCCATTGTTTCCCCAAAATTGGTCAATTTCTAGGTCTTTTGTAAGTAAGCAAGTAGAGAAAATAATTAAGGGATTGTTGGAGCTCAGGGGCACGTGCTCGTGACATGATTTCTGCCACTGCTTCTTCCACCCTCTCACCTCACAGCCCCCTGCTGTGCTGCAGAGAAATTTTCAGAAGGGACAGTCGTGGATTTCCAAAGATGTTGCCGGGAGGCAGGCACAGGGTTGCCTTGAGCTGGGAAACATACGGCTGGAAGTGGACTCAGGACTGCAATGGAAAGACATGATGCTGATGCCTATGGATTAGATCCCACTTGGGGAGAAGTGTGGGAGATGCCTGCATGTTTCAGAACCACAGTATTTCCAAAGATCTGTCCACGAACCTGATTTAAACTCAAAGACAGATTCCGGGAGCCCTCACTTCACTCCTAGTTATGAGTCTGAGCTGAGGGCAGGTGCAGCCGTAGGGGGAGTTTGCTCAATTAAGATGAGGTTGCAACAAAGGCCTGTTGGGGACTGAATCCTCCTTCCCAGTCCTTCATTCTTCCCAAGAGGGATCCCAAGGTGGAGGAAAGAGGTGTTGCACATGTAAAATTCAAGGTTCAGGAGAAGTTAACATTTTCCCAGCAGGGGGAAGCATTTTTGTTTTCTATTAATTGTTTTGAATATATATATATATATATATATATATATATATATATATATATACTATGTTAAATGTAGTTGTGAATTTTCACAAATGTATAGTAACACCACCACTAAAAGATGGAGAACACTCCATCACCCCAAAGGAACACTCTTGGGGTACCCTTTCTACTAAACCTCTCCAATACACAACTCAGCACTAAAAAATGGAAAAGACTGCATTTCTTTTGCTCTTTAATAAACTCACAGCTGTTACTTTCCTTGCTCCTCTTCCACAACATGTGCTGGAAGTCCAGGCATATGGAAATGAGATCTGTGAACAGGAAATGGGCTCCTGGGCTTTGCAGGTTGTTGAACAAAAAGCTTCCAGCTCCTCCTGCTATAAAAAGACATTAAAATTTCCCATATCTCCTTTCATACTAAAATAGGAAATTACTCCAAATGATACAATCTGTCAACTCAATTATTCCTTGCATGACTACCTTCTAAACATCCACAGTTCTCTTTGGGGTTTCCACTGAGAGATCACATTGAACATGCAGAGTTATCACTGTACTTACAGAATAAATTCAAGGTGGTTACCACAGTGCAGATGAACAGACCTCTTGCTTTAATTGGGAGGATCTCCATGGTTTAATGGTGGTATATATTGTCTCAGTTTGAATAGCAGCAAAAAGAAAATGCCAAATACTGTACTTTGATTTTTAGTGAGGGTGACTAAGGCAAGACATTCCTGGAATTCTTTTACCACAAAGGGCAACCCTTTGAGAATCACCCAAGAGTGGTGAACATGTGCAGATGGGGACGAGTGTTGGTCGGTGCTAAGATGACTGCTTGATGTATGGTCAGTGTGATGACCCTTGGGTCCAGTCCTTCATCAGAGATGTCCCAGGGGCCGGCCCGGTGGCGCAGCGGTTAAGTTCGCACATTCCGCTTCTCTGTGGCCCGGGGTTTGCCAGTTCAGATCCTGGGTGTGGACATGGCACCGTTTGGCAAATGCCATGCTGTGGTAGGTGTCCCATGTATAAAGTAGAGGAAGATGGGCATGGATTTTAGCTCAGGGCCAGTCTTCCTCAGCAAAAAGAGGAGGACTGGCGGTAGTTAGCTCAGGGCTAATCTTCCTCAAAAACAAACAAACAAACAAACAAAACAGAGATGTTCCAATTAAGACATGAAAGGCAGCAACTCTGCCTGAGCTCCATCATTTATGAGTGCGGTGATGTCATCCCCAAAGTCTATGGACTCCCATTGCTTTTCACTGAGGGAGTCCTAAGGAGCTCCCCAGGGAGCCTGGGGGTCTGGGAAAGGGGTGACCTCCTCCAACACCATGGCACCTGGCAGGAGACCGAGGACAGGGAAGACTACCCCCTCCTGCAGGTAGGATATCCCAGAGGGCCCACGTTTGGCTCCATCATGTCTCAAGGGGGTCTCTGTAGCCATGCTGAGCTCTTGGAGTGCTGCTTCCAGGTCCCAAGGCAAAATGGACTGCTGGATAGATGGTCCCATGCTCAGGGCCATCTACTTTCAGGATGGCCTCATAAGTAGAGGTCATTGCAGCTCTAATGGCATGCAGCATGGGGCTTAGGGCAGATTCTTGCATCAGAAGCCCATGGACAACTTAAGGCCATCATGGGTACCCCAGGAGGCATGCCAGATGGTCACTGAGGCCTCTGTAGTGAAGGAGTCTCTGAGGGCAATAACTGGAGTGTTGGTTGTATGACAATTTGAAGAATCTCCAGCATTTTGTGCTGGGGGCACCCTTTCAAGTGGGCAGATTTGCACGTAACAGCACAAAAGGGCTCAATTAAAATTTGTATACAAGAAATATGTTACCTCTGGAACAACAAAAGAACCTAGCAGGTGTTGTGGCTATGAGGGGAACAACAGCTATTTCTTCATAGTGTCAGGAGGGAGCAGGTCTCAGATTATCAAATAATCTCCAGAAATTTAACAGTTGTCAGAACCTCACATCATATGAGCAGCAATGTCCCATCCAGTTTTTGTGAGCTCCTTTTTTCAATATTTGTAAGTCCTGAATGTCCTCAGAGGACATGCCATTAATGTAACATTGTACCTGTGTCCTTGGAGACACCAGGATGCAGTTCAGACCCTGCCTGCAATGACTGTGGGAGGGCACAGCTGTGGAAGATCCACGAGGATAACCCAGTAAAGGGGCATCATGTCCCTTCAGAGGGGAAGGCCAAGTGCAGCTGAGAGGCTGAAAGGCTGAGAGACCTAGCCAAATCTGTGACAGCAGAATGTTTACCAGTCGCTGACTGGATGGAGTTAGTGATTTCTATTATGTTGGGGACAGGGTATAAATGTCTGTTTGTTGCAACCACAGCCTGAAGTTTGCAGTAAACCAATGTGAAGTGTCATTCATCCTTTCCAGGTTAAGAAGAAACCAAATTCAACCATTCAAAGGAGAAGCACTGGGAATAATGAACCCTTTACTAAACAGGTTTTGCATATGGTAATTTTTCAAGGCTTTGTGTATTTACATTGGGCCATATTAGCTACTTTATTTGTGGGGTAAGGTCATGGGGTTCCATTTTATCAAGCCAATTTGTAAGTGGCAAAGACTTGATTTAATTTCAATTCTTTTTGTGCGTGTGAGGAAGATTGGCAGGCTCTGAGCTAACATCCGTGGCCAATCGTCTTCTATTTTATGTGGGATGCCACCACAGCATGGCTGGATGAGCAGTGCTAGGTCTGTGCCTGGGATCCAAACCAGCAAATTCTGGGCCGCTGAAGTGGAGTCTGTGAACCTAACCACTGCCACCAAGCTGGCCCATTAATTTTAATTCTTGATCATTGGTTCGAGCTTTCTAGCTCATCATTGGATACTTTAGGACCACGGATGCTATGACTATGGAGAATTTAGGTTAAAACCATAGTTCTGAAGGTTAAGGAGAAACATTTGTCCTATTTGTCTCCTATATTATATTCATTAATGCCCTGAAGATCATCAGGGACACCTTGCTTAAATTTAGTGGGACCCCAGGTATAACTGTAATTTCAGACCTAGTGTTGATTAACTGCTTGAAGATTTCTGAATTCGTGCATTACATCAGAGAGCAAAATTAATTCAGACCCTGTGTTGTAGAGGCCCAGAAGCCAAGCAGTGTACCTCTATCTGTTCTGCTACATAAATTTTTAGTATATTTGGATTTCTAATTGGGTCAAACTGTGGACCTTTCTTTCAGTATTTTTTTCTTTTGTTCCCTCTATCTTGTCCTTCCCTGTTTTGTTTTTTTGGTCAGTGGATATACTTCAGGGGAAGGGGTGTCCTTTCTACCCTGGTATTTATATGTTTTTCTTCCCAAGAGCCTCAAAACAGTGTCACCAGGGTTAGGAGCCTCCCCGATGACAACTAGGTGCTTTAGTGAGTTTAAGGTCCCTGGACTCAAGTCAGGTTTGAACTAATCCCTTTGCTGTGCCACAGGGGTGCCATGGGTGTTGTCCCCTAAAACCCCAGGGTCAGGATCTTTGTGGTAGTAGAGGCAGAAGCAGCAGCCGAGGTACTTAAGGGTCCTGGGAAGTCCTCTGGTATTAGGGCGTGGACTCCACCGGCCATCTACTGGCTGCCCTTTCCCTCTCGTCTCTTTGTCTTTTTAAATGACAGCTGTTTCAGGAGTGACCAGTGATGGACTCACCTCTTACACAGGGTATAGTCCTCTTGTGTCATCCCAATCCCTGGGGTATGTCAGGGCCAATCCAGCCTCTGTCACAGCTTCACTCTAACACACAGATAAATCCTGACAAAGACATTGACCCAGGACTCATGTAAGGAGGCCCCAATCCTGTAGCCCTGCTCTGAAATGCCTATAAAGTCTCAAGATTGCCAGCTCTGCTCAGCTGAACCTAGAACTGAGGTTGGTGGGTCAACAATGCAACACGGGGCAGCACAGCTCCCAGCACGAGCTCCCCAGCAAACAGGAGCCCACAGCACATGCCGCCACCAGGCAGCAGAGCAGGGGAGCAAGTCAGAGCAAGAGAAGACAGACCCACGGGTGGGGTCACGTCTGGACATGCTGCTCAGGGCACCAACTGTTATGGTCCCTGCAGAGGGGTGGTTCCCTTGTTGAGACTGATGCCAGGGTGGCACGCGCGCACACACACACACAGAGGGGAGGAAAAGGCTTAGGACTCACATCATAGAGGTCTGAGGGGAGGGCAGGGCCAGCCTCTCAAGCAGCTCTGACTGGGCTCAGAAAGCAAGGAATGGAGCCTGGCCTGGGGCTTCACTGGGCCTGGGGGTGGGGCCGGGGCAAGAGCTCTGCACACAGGCAGGGGCTGGGGTGGTGGGAATCTCCTGCCTGCTCTAGAGGAGAGAGCACCCAGGCTTCTCCTCAGCTTGTCCAGGTGGGGGCACAAGGGGAAGAGGATGAGTGAGGCTTAAGCTGTGAGCCGTCACCCAAAAATGTGGAGTCTGACTGCTCCTTACAAGGACAGATGTGGGTAGGAAAATATGCCCTTGCGATTACTTGTTTTTATATAAAGAAACACTAAAAGCAGGCTCAGAACATAATCAAAACTGCATTTGGCGGTGGCTGGAGTAACAGTGCTGGAGGGGACCAGGATATGTTGGCCGTGAGTCTTCTTAGGTTAGACTTGACTACCTTACAGATTTATTTTAAAAAATAGAAATTTACATAAACTATATTTTACTATTTAATAGTCTTTCACTTAATTTTAAATTTTGTACATAGGAAACCATTCTAAGATTTAATTCCCTTAAATACTGTTACAAAAGTGCAAACCACAAAGTGAAAATTTTGAAATCTCTTTCTAACTACAAGGACATGGGACATCCTAGTTTGTCCTTCCCCTGTATCTCACACTGGGGTGTTCTCAGGAATAAGCAGCATGTTATAATGCAAGAGGGACTTGACTTTAGCCCCTTAAATGTATTGGATTTTCAAAGATTTACATAAGCTTTCAGTATTCTCCCTCACATTAATTAAAACAGGAATTCAACTGCTTTAGCCTTTTAAATTTCTATGTTCTCAAGGGACAAGCACACACAAAAACAGGTCTAAAAATGAAAAATGTGCTCAAAAACTTAATACATTTATCTCATATCTTGAGTTTCTCTTGCCTAAAAGGAACAAAAATTCTATTTGATTTCACAATTTTCTTGCTTTGCTCACCTCCTATCTCTCCATCAACTTACAATCTCAGGGCCCAAGTGCTAAGGGAAACTAGAGCCAAAGGGCCACACTAGTCCATCGATAAAGGAATCCAAAGGAAAGAAACACAAATACCGGAATCAGCTCAGAGGAGCAGCCTGCTTCCCACAGGACAGAAAGAAAGCCACGGTCAGAAGGTCCCGTGTTCTTGACTCTCCTGGTGGAGATAAAGCCCTGGAGGGGGTCAGTCCCTGGAGAAGGAGGGGAGGGCACCTGAGCAGCCACAGGAAGGAGCTCTGGGAGCCCCACACACCCTCCCCTCCCCAGGGAACAGTGCACATGCTCCCTCTCTCAGGCTCCCTTCTCACAGTGAGGAAACTCAGCTGGATCCAGTTTAAGGTTCTGACCCAAATGGACCCCAGATGAATGGGCCCTAATCCAGGACACAGAACTCCTGACTCTCACAGACTTTCTCAGTGTAAACGAGTTACTCTCTGAGTGCACCTACACTGTGGATGCAAAACTCCAATTATGTCTAGAAACAGGCCCAAGGGAACCACAGGGATAACCTCAGAAAGGGTGTCACTCCCCACCCCAGGAGCACGTGCACCCCCAGCTTTCCAGGGCTCTGCAGCTCCTCTCAGGAGAGAGGCTCCTTCCATGGGGGTGTGAGCAGTAGGACACCTGCACGGGGAGGCTCCCCAGGAAGGACAACTGGGCCTGCAAGGCCTTCCCTCTGCAGGCCCGGGGAGCCTTAGCTTGGGTCACTGCTCTTAGGTTCTCCTCCCAATCGAGTTTTTTTGGACCACCACTCATATTTTAAATACACAAACCCAGTGTTTGAACAATCCAGCTAAAATAGTCAAACCAGTCTTTATATGAAAATGAGGGAAGAAAACTGTATGGCAATTTGCAGGCTCAACAAGAAACCCCACAAGAATGTATTGCATTCTGGAAAACAAGATGTTAATTAATTATTATTTCTGTGACGAGCAATTTTTTTAATCCTACTTGAACACACATCAGGTCTACATGTCTAAGTGTCCGGATTAGTTACCCCGAGGAACTCAAGAGTGGGTTTGGGTATTTTAACTGTTGTTCCAAATTGTTCTTTTTCCTTTTGTTAAGTTAAGGAGATGCCATCACCAACCACCCTGGACCAGACCAAGCCTCACCATGAGAGCTACACCTATGACCTTTGCCTTATTTTTAATAATAAGATCTCTCCAGGAGGACCTTAGGCCTTATTACCATCGCCTGCAGTGTACAGGGAAGCACTTTTCCAGCTGAGCCTGCGCAATGGAATACCTACCTCTCCCTTTTGAATATTCATTCCCCATCCCAAATAAATGTCCCTGCTTCCCTTTGCTCAGGGAAGCCATGACTTTGGAAGTGATTCCACATGGTCTCCTATTTGCCCCAAACTTACCTTACTTTGTGAAACAACTACCTCTGGTGGAGAGCCGGAATTAACTTGCCCGGAGGTGAACCCACTCGTTCGGTAACATAAGCTCTGGAAATCCATTTGAACTCACCCAAAATAAAAGAACAGACCTCAGAATGTTACTATGACGCTCAGGGGAGAAAAAAAAGCTTTTAAATCATGCAATGAAAAACTGAAATATTTTATTTTTTCCAAAATTTACCTTTTTCTCCCTCTTTGGAGCTATTTTATATTGTTTTTCAAGCTGTATTGATTAAGTAAATTTTTATTCATTGGAAAACTGAGACGAAATTTAAGTGACCATATATTTTCATTTGACAAACCCCAGGGAGGGGCAGTGCTCACAGGACAGATCGCCCGGAAGTTTCTCAAGAGGAACCTGCAGCAAAGGACTGCCAGCTGCGCGTCCGCGCCCAGGACGCAGCCTGGAGGAGAGGCGGGAGGAGCTCGCACCACGCGCCTCCAGGGGGATGCGCTACTTTCTCTCAAGAAAAACATCCACGAACGAGGAATAAACCCTCTTAAAAGAGCCGCCCACTGACTACGGAAAAGTGATAAACAACTAAAATATCAGGTCTGTTTGTGGTTGATAACGATGCTGGGAATCGGAGACGGGAAGTTGGCGTTCGGGAACGTGAGGAGGGATCTGGAAATTGAGGGATTTATTGTCGGTCCTGGAAGAGCTGGGGGGACAGGGTCGTGGATTGGAGACCCTGCTCCCCAAACCTTTAGGAAACTCAGGAGAAAACGGGTCCCCTCCGAGGAGAAAGGAGGCCCTGGGGACCCACAGACCGCAGCCCCTCCGCGCACGGACCCCGGAGACCGAGGCCCGACTGTCCTGCAGGCCCCCCCGCGGGCCCCGCACCGTCTGGGACACGCGGGGCTGCGGGCGCACAGCGGCCCAGAGACGCTCCGGCCCAAGTCGCCACGCGCAGGCACCACAGGACGCCCGGGGCCCGGCTGCCGGCCACGCCCCCACGCTGCGGCCGGAGGGACCTGAGGGCCGAACGGCGCCACCGCAGACTCGGGGCCGCAGACCCCACAGGGGACCGCGGGAGGCCGGGCCCGCCCCGCCGCTTCCCACCAGCCCCTCCTCCCGCGTCCTCACCCCGGGGCCGCACACTCACCATTCCTAGGGCTCCTGTGTCCCCTGAGTCTTTCCTACGACCCCCACGGCCAGTGCAGGTCACAGGGTGACAGGGGCTGCGGCAGAGCCCCAGGACCGTTAACGGCAGGAGCGGGAAGGGAAGTCCACGTTGGGCCAGACACGCCTCCCCCAAACCCTGACTCCGCCAGAACTCTGAGCATTTCTAGGTTTCCTGGGTTGTCGGCCACCCCTCTCCCCCTACGACTCCCGTGGTCGCTACCGGTCACAGCGGGACAGAGTGGGCAGCAGAGTAACCTGGGGAACTTAAGGGGAGGCGCCCCTGATCCCAAGGTGGCTTGAACGAGTGGCTGCCTCTGGGGGTTGCGGAGAACTGCC
Organism: Equus asinus; assembly: GCF_041296235.1. NCBI lineage: Eukaryota > Metazoa > Chordata > Mammalia > Perissodactyla > Equidae > Equus > Equus asinus. The sequence goes on along the minus strand of NC_091809.1, from coordinate 26,080,581 downwards.
CCACCCACCTGCCCAGCGCTGCCCGATTGCCAGATCCCAGACCTTGCCCCTTCGTCCCTGAGTCACAGCTACCTGAAATTAGTGTCTGAGCCCAGTGCCAGCCAGAACTCCTCCTCTACAGGGACGTTAGCATTGAAAGGTAGTGCTGGGAGGGGACTCCCGGATCCGTCTTTATAAACACACACAACTGAAACTCACCTCACCATATGCATGAATTAGTCTCTCTCCATGTTGATCTTTGCTGACAACTTGGGTCTGACATAGTTTTACCTAATAGTTACACAGGCACCGACGCCAGGAGGGCATTAGGTGAGCATCTACTAGAACTTCAATCAGGTTCAGAAAAAGAGCATAGGAAGCAAAAACAAGCCATCACTTCAGAAGAAAAATGACTTCTGGGTATACAGAATGGTTAGCTTTAGAAAACATTTCTGACATGAAACTATTTGTATCCCATGGAAAATATAAGCAGGGACTCTTTCTCACCCATAGTTAAATCACTCTCTGTGGTCGTGATCCACTCCTTTCTTGTGGCTACACTATTTAATCCATCTATAATGAGACATCAGAAAACTGGGCTGCATCTAATAATCATATCACTTGTTGAGTCTATGATACTAGACGGTCACATTCATTGACAGGCATCCTCTCCGTATAGTCTGCACAGATACCATATGTGAACATTTCCTCTCCCAATTCCCTGAGGACATGCTCACCTTTGATATCATCGCAAAGAGCCCCACCCAAGTCCCCTGGAACTTCAGCAGTAATTCCACCATGCCCAGGGACAGAAGGATCCCTGGAGGCCATCGGACAGATGGAAACTGAGGGGCAGGGACAAAGAACCACAAGTGATCTCAATGAAGAGAGAAAGGAAGGCCCAGTTTGCAACTAGTGTTCATCTAGTATGTTCAACTAGTATGAGGGGGACACTGCTGGGCAGTGGAATCATCCCTCAGTCACCCATCCAGTGCAGGAAGAAAAGTTCTGTGGGTATTCAGCATCAAGCACTGAGAGATGGAGAAGATATTTCCATTTCATTATCTGTTTTTCATCTTCCCTTTAAGAACTATTTGGGAAATAATAGTGTAGAAGCTGGTTTCCTGGAAATCACTCTGATTTTGAATTCTGTGTAGGTTACATCATGTTCACTACCCCAAAATTAATTATAATCCATCACCACACATGTGCCTAATCACCCCTTTTACCCTCCCCGCTCCCCACTTCTCCTATGGTAACCACCAATCCAATCTCTGTTCTATGTGTTTGTCGTTTTTATCTTCTACTTATGAGTGAGACCATATGGTATTTAACTTTCTCCCTCTGACTTATTTCACTTAGCATAAGCCCCTCAAGGTCCAACCATGTTGTCACAAATAGCCAGATTTCATCATTTCTTATGGCTGAGTAGTATTCCACTGTGTATATATGCCACAGCTTCTTTATCCATTTGTCCCTTGATGGGCACCTAGGTTGCTTCCAAGTCTTGGCTATTGTGAATGAAGCTACAATGAACATAGGGGTGCATGTATCTTTATGCATTTGTGTTTTCAAGTTCTTTGGATAAATACCCAGCAGTGGGATAGCTGGATCATATGGTAGATCTATTCTTAATTTTTTGAGGATTCTCCATACTCCTTTCCATAGTGGCTGCACCAGTTTGCACTCCCACCAGCAGTGAACAAGGGTTCCCTTCTCTCCACATTCTCTCCAACACTTGTTGTTTCCTGTCTTGTTAATTACAGCCATTCTGACTGGAGTGAGGTGATATCTCATTGTAGTTTTTTTCTTTCCTGCTTTTTCTCCCCAAGTCCCCCCAGTACATAGTTGTATATTTTAGTTGTGTCCTTCGAATTGTGGCATGTGGGACGCCACCTCAGCATTGTCTGACAAGTGGTGCCATGTCCTTGCCCAGGATTGGAACCAGCGAAACCCCAGGGCGCTGAAGCGGAGCATGGGAATTTAACCACTTGGCCACGGGACCAGCCCCTCACTGTAGTTTTGATTTGCATTTCCCTGATAGCTAATGATGTTGAGCATCTTTTCATATGCCTGTTGGCCATCCGTATATCTTCTTTGGAGAAATCTCTGTTCAGATCTTTTGCCCATTTTTTAATTGGGTTGTTGGTTTTTTGTTGTTGAGATGTACGAGTTCTTTGTATATTTTGGATATTAACCCCTTATCTGATATATGGTTTGCAAATATCTTCTCCCAATTGTTAGGTTGTCTGTTCGTTTTGTTGATGGTTTCCTTTGCTGTGCAGAAGCTTTTTAGTTTGATGTAGTCCCATTTGTTCATTTTTTCTTTTGTTTCCTTTGTCTGGTCAGACATGGTACTTGAAAATATGCTGCTAAGAGCAATGTCAAAGAGTGTACTGCCTATGTTTTCTTCTAGAAGTGTCATGGTTTCAGGTCTTACATTCAAATCTTTAATCCATTTTGAGTTGATTTTTGTGCATGGTGTAAGACAATGGTCTACTTCATACTTTTGCATGTGGCTGTCCAGTTTTCCCAAAACCATTTATTGAAGAGACTCTCCTTTCTCCATTGTATGCTGTTGGCTCCCTTGTTGAATATTAGCTGTCCATAGATGTGTGGGTTTATTTCTGAGCTCTCCATTCTGATCCATTGGTCTGTGTGTCTGTTTTTGTATCAGTACCATGCTGTTTTGGTTACTATGGCTTTGTAGTATGTTTTGAAATCAGGGAGTGTCATACCTCCAGCTTTGTTCCTTTTCTTCAGGATTCCTTTGGTTATTAGGGGTCAGAGATAATGCTTCTAATAGAGTCCTGTAATGACTATTTTGATTTCTTTTATGGGTGCTTACTTTCCCTTACTTTGAAATCTTCACTGAATAAACACTGTGATAATTAGTTTCCGGCAATTCATGCCTTCCCCACTAGACAGAACAATTTGGTTGATTCTCTCTCCCTCTACCTCAAACACAATGTCAATATTTCAGTCAGACGATGAAAAAAATATTTTTTAAAATACAAACATATATCTTGTCAATGAAAATAATCCATAACCAACCTATAAATCAAAATTGGGATGAGTTTATTATGAGCCAGATCTGAAAGCTAGCCTGGGGCCTGCCTTCCCTAAGGAAGGAAGGGCACCCAAGAAGTGGGTGCACAGAGTGGTTCTATACCATCTTGGAGCAAAGAGGATACATCAGATATGACAGGAATGCTGACACTGATAATAAAGGCACTTTGGGGAGGCTTACTAAGTGTGAGGCACTGCACTCAGCACCACAGGTGGACTGGCTCATTCCTTTTCACCTGCACAGACTTCTAACAGGGAAGCAGCAGCATGATCCTATTTGATAAGAGAGGAAACTGAGACTTAGGGGAGCTGAGTGACGTGTCTGACTTTACACAGGCAGTCAGGAGGGGGCTCGATTCATTACCAGGCTGCCTGACTCAGACCAAGCTTTGCCACTGAGCACACTTCACCTCCTATTATGAAATTAGGACAAATGGTTCATTGATAAGGATGGACTCCTTTGTGTGAATCATAAACAACTTTGTTCTTCCCCACTAGTCTTATAAAAATCCCCACTGTGGAATAGATTGCCCTTGCCCTTGGTTGAAATCTGGAGATGGTGCCACAGTAATTTAAATCACTTTTTCGTTCCAAAATCCCTTGGTCACTCTCAGGCACAATGACCGTCAGGCCAGCTTGGTACTCAAGGCTTGATAAGTGGTGCATAGGTCCGTACCTGGGATCTGAACCAGAGAACCCCAGGCCTCCCAACATTCAGGCCGCCAAAGCAGAATGTGTGAACTTAACCTCTGTGCCACTGGGCCAGCCCCAGGCTGGATGCTTTCTCCCAAACATGAGGAAAAGACAAGAATATCTGCTCTTGCCACTTCTATCTGACAATGTACTGGAGATTTTAGCTAGAACACTTTTGCAAGGAAAGGAAATACAATGCATTCAGATTGGATAGGAAGATGTAAAACTATCTTCACTTGCGTATGACTTATCTTTTTTTTTTTTAAAGATTTAAATTTTTCCTTTTGCTCCCCAAGGCCTCCCGGTACATAGTTGTGTATTTTCAGTTGTGGGTCCCTCTAGTTGTGGCATGTGGGATGCCACCTCAGCATGGCTTGATGAGCAGGGGGCATGTCCGTGCCCAGCATCTGAACTGGTGAAACTCTGGGCTGCCGAAGCAGAGCCGGCAAACTTAACCACTTGGTCACGGGGCTGGCCCCATATATGACTTATCTTGTATATAAAAATCTCTAAGGAATCCACTTAAAAATCTGTTAAAACTGATAATTGAGTACAGCACATTTGTATGATACAAGATCAGTATATAAAAATAAATTGTATTTTACATACTGTAATAAACAATCTGATAATGAAGTTAACCAAAGAAATCTATTTACAATAGCATCAAAAAGAATAAAATATGAATAAATTTAATAAAAGAAGTAGAAAATAAATACTCTGAAAACAGCAAAACAGCATCAAAAATTAATAAAGATCTATAAGGATGAAATAACTAATGTTGGCAAGGATGTGGAGAAAAGGGAACCCTTGTGTACTGTCAGTGGGAATGTAAATTGGTGCAGCCACTATGGAAAAGAATATGAAGGCTCATCAAAAAATTAAAATAGACCTACCATGTGATTCAGCAATTCTACTTCTGTGTATTTATCCAAAGAAAGCAAAAATGCTAACCCAAAAAGACATATGTTCACTGCATGTACCCCATGTTCACTGCTCCTTTAGTTACAATAGCCAAGATATGGAAACAACCTAAGTGTCCCTTGATGGATAAATGAACAAAGAAATTGTGGTATACATGTACAACGGAATATTATTCAGCCAAAAAAGGAAGGAAATCTTGCCATTTGTGACAACATGAATGCACCTCAATGGCATTACACTAACTGAAATGTCAGCCAGAGAAAGACAAACATTGTATGATCTCTTTTATATGTGGAGTCTAAAATAACCCAAAAACCAACCAAACAAAAAAGCCACCAAACTCAGGGATACAGAGAACAGACTTGTAGTTGCCAGAGGTGGTGAGAGGGTTGGAGAAATAGTTGAAGGGGGTCAAAAGGTAAAATGACAGAAGAAAAAAAAGAAAAGAAGTTGTACCGAAAAAAAAATGCATGCTTATGATAATCGCATAGTGACACAGAAAAATGATTACATACTTTCATATATTTAAAATTTACAAACTATGCCTCACCGCTATTGGATGGTCATTACTGAATGTGGATACATGCAAAGGGATGTCAGTTACAGAACTGCAAGCATTCTGAGGTGTGTGGAGAAACATCCTCTTCTAGCTACATTTTCCCTGAAATTAATTTCTAGTAGTAATAACCATTAAACTTTTTTTTATTGCCCAAAATTTGATTTGCATCTTTGGAGATTAAAATTAACGGGGCCAGCCCCGTGGCCGAGAGGTTAAGTTCGCGCGCTCCACTTTGGTGGCCCAGGGTTTCGCCAGTTCAGATCCTGGTCATGAACATGGCACCAGTTCTCGGGCCATGCTGAGGCGGCGTCCCACATAGCACAACCAGAGGCACTCACAACTAGAATATATAACTATGTATTGGAGGACTTTGGGGAGAAAAAGCACAGAAAAAAAAAAAATTGGCAACAGTTGTTAGCTCAGGTGCCAATCTTTAGAAAAAAGTAAAGGGATGAGGTTGGGAGGGGATTTGGCTATTTGGACACTGGCGATCTTTAATAAAGATGAGTGAAGGCCTTGGAGTGATGCCATCCCTTTTCTTGCTCTTTATTTCTCCCTAACCAATCGAGGCAAGAAAAAAAAGAGTGAACCCTAAAAAAAACTACTGAAGATCTAAATAATAGGAAGAATATCCCATGTCCATGGATCAGAGAATATAACACTGTTGAGATGGCAATACTTCTCCGAATGATCTAGATTTTCAACACAATCCCTATCAGAATCTTAGTTGACTTCTTTATAGAAATTGGCAATAATTTCTTCATAAAGGCAAAAGAACTTGGATAATATGAACTTCATTGAAATTAATCACTTTTGTGCTTCAAAGGACACCATCAAGAAAGTGAACCCACCCATGGGAACCCCTGTGCACTTCTGGTGGGAATGCAAAATCATGCTGCCATTGTGGAAAACTGTATGACAGTTTTTCAAAAATCACAGAGCGGGTTCATGTGACCCAACAATTCCACTTTTGAGTATATACCCCAAAGATTCAAAACATGGACTCAAACAGATACTTGTACACCTGTATTTATCGGAGCATTAGTCATAGTAGCTAAAAAGTGGAAGCAACCTAAGTGTCCATCACGGATGAATGAGTAAACAGAGGGTGGTATACACATAGAACTGAATCTTATTCAGCTTTAAAAAGAAATGAAATTCTGACACATGCTATAACATGGGTGAACCTTGAGGACGTTATGCTAGATGTAACAAGCCAGTCAAAGAAAGACAAAAACTGTATGATCCTACTAATATGAGATACCTAGAGTAGTTGAATTCATACAGACAGCAGAATGGTGGTTGGGGGCTCCGGGGCAAGAGAGCTGTTCTTTAACATGTACAGAGTTGCAGTTTTGCAGGACGAAGAGTTCTGGAGATTGTTTCCACAATGTCAGTGTACTTCACACTATGAACTATGTACTTAAATATGGACAAGATGTAACTTATATGGAATAAATATAGTAGGTGGTCAAACGTTACACACTTCCTCTTATAAAATAAATACATCATGGGGATGTAATATACAGGATGGTGACTAGAGTTAACTACTACTAAATTGTATATTAAAATTTGCTGAGAGTAGGTCTTAAAAGTTCTCAAAAAAAACTATAGCAATGTGTGGTGACGGATGCTAACCAGACTTATTGTGGTACGCCTATATTAAACGAATATAATGTTGCATGTCAATTATATCTCAATTTAAAAAAAAATGAATGCAGTATTGATACATGCTACAACATGGAATTTCTTGAAAAAGTTATACCATGAATGAAGTCAAACACAAAGACCACATGTTAGATAATTCCATTCATATGAAAGTCAACAAGTACGGAAATGTATACGGACAGACAACAGATTAGTGGTTGTCCGGGGCTGGCACTTGGAGGAGCTAGATGGGAAGATAGGGCAATAGTAGGTTAAGGGTAGAGGGGTTTCTTTTTAGGTGATCGAAATGTTCTGAAATTCACTGTGATAATTGCACGTATCTGTGAATATACTGAAGACCAGTGAGTTGTAGACGTTAAAGGGCTCCACTGTATGGTATGTGTATTGCATCTTTAAAAAAATTGTTTAAAGTGGATAATTCATTAAGAGTATTGCAATGCAAATGAGTTTTGCAATCCAATCTCTTAAGCATATGACTACCTTCCAGGTACATCCCACATTTACATACCCTTTTCTTGTTTTTTGTTGTATCAGTCCAAATAGGAATTGAATCACCTTAGGGATATTATAGCTTTTACATTTCATAGTTCTTTCAGGATACATTAAAAAAAGGGTCTAAAATAAATTTCCCTCCAGGGTAAAATGTACACCTGAGAATTGAACGAACACACCTCAGATCTTGTGGTTAGACTGAGAAAAGTCCTTGAGCGCAGCTAGGGCTGCGGGCTCCAACTTGCCAGCAGAGCTAAGGGTTTGGGAGGTCGCAGGACTCGTTAAAGTCTGATATGAGGGGGTGGGGAAGCGCTGGGTGGAAGACTCAAGACTGTCAACCGTCAGAGATCAAAGTAGAACCAGACTAATTGTTGATATGGTGAAGTGACTTTTTAGTATATGTGTTTGCAAAGGGTCACAGGTCCTGGAGTGGTCTCGCAACATTGCATTTCAATGGAAAAGTCCCCAGAGAGAACAAGGTCCAGCTCCCAGTCAGCTCTGACACAGGATCTCCGTCCCGCTGTCACTCAGGAGCGAGCGGGCGGTGCCTTTTGAATTGTCCAATCAGGGTCGGTTCCCGGGCAGGTGGGCGGGCCAACGCCCCACATCGCTTCCGACTTCCTGTCGCTCCACAGTCCTTCCGATGGCGGCTCGCCTGTTTTTAAAGGCCCCACCTTGCCCCGCTGCGGACTCCGTCGTGCCGTGACCTGTACCGAGTCGTAGGAAGGACTCGGGGGACTCAGGAAACTCAGCAATGGTGAGAGTTCAGCCACGGGCGGAGGACACGGAGGAGTGGCTGGTGGGAAGCGGCGGGGCGGGCCCGGCCTCCCGCGGTCCCCTCCGGGGTCAGCAGCCCAAGTCCGCGGCGGCGCCGCTCGGCCCTCAGGCCCCTCCGGCCGCAGCGTGGGGGCGGGGCCGGCAGCTGGGCCCCGGGCGTCCTGTGGTCCCTGCGCGCGGCGACTTGGGCCGGAGCGTCTCTGGGCCGCTGTGCGGGGCCCGCGGGAGGGCCCGCAGGACAGTCGGGCCTCGGGCTCCGGGGTCCGTGCGCGGAGGGGCTGTGGTCTGTGGGTCCCCAGGGCCTCCTTTCTTCTCAGGGGGGACCTATTTTCTCCTGAGTTTTCTAAGTGTTTGGGGAGCAGGGTCTCCAATCCGCGACCCTGTCCCCCCAGCTCTTCCAGGACTGACAGTAAATCCCTCAATTTCCAGATCCCTCCTCACGTTCCCGAACGCCAGTTTCCGGTCCCCGGTTCACGGCATCGTCATCAAGCACAAACAGACCCAATATTTTAGTTGTTTATCACTTTTCCGTAGTCAGTGGGCGACTCTTTTAAGAGGGTTTATTCCTCGTTGGTGGACGTTTTTGTTGAGAGAAAGTAGCGCATCCCCCTGGAGGCGCGTGGTGCGAGCTCTTCCCGCCTCTCCTCCAGGCTGCGTCCTGGGGGCGGACGCGCAGCTGGCAGTCCTTTGCTGCAGGTTCCTCTTGAGAAACTTTTCCGGGCGATCTGTCCCGTCAGCACCGCCCCTCCCTGGAGTTGTCATCCTGAAAAGATGGGTTCACTTAAATTTGGTCTTAGTTTTTCAATGAATAAAAGTTTACTTAATCAATACAGCTTGAAAAACAATATAAAATAGCTCCAAAGAGGGAGAAAAAGGTAAATTTTGGAAAAAATAAAATATTTCAGTTTTTCATTGCATGATTTAAAAACTTCTTTTCTCCCCTGAGCATGAGAGTAACATTCTGAGGTCTGTTCTTTTATTTTGGGTGAGTTCAAATGGATTTCCACGGTTTAGACTTGCGGACCTGAAGTGTTCAAGTAGGATTGATAGTTGAAAAAAGAATTTTTTGTCATGGACAAAATAGTTATTTAACATCTTTTTTTCTCCAGAATGCAATACATTCTAGTGGGGTTTCCTGTTGAGCCAGCAAAGTGCCATACAATTTTCTTCCCTCATTTCCACATTAAGACTGGTGTGAGTGTTTTAGCTGGACTGTTCAAACACTGGGTTTGTGTATTTAAAATATCAGTGATGGTCCAGAAAAACTCCAGTGGGGGCAGAGCCTGAGGACAGTGAGTCTAAGCTGAGGCCCCCTTGGACCTGCAGAGGGAAGGCCTTGAAGGCCCAGCTGTTCTTCCTGGGGAGCCTCCCCTGCAGGTGTCCTACTGCTCACACCCCATGGAAGGAGCCTTCATCCTGAGAGGAGCTGCAGAGCCCTGGAAAGCTGGGGGTGCACGTGCTCCTGGGGTGGGGAGTGACACCCTTTCTGAGGTTATCCCTGTGGTTCCCTTGGGCCTGTTTCTAGACATAATTGGAGTTTTGCATCCACAGTGTAGGTGCACTCAGAGAGTAACTCGTTTACACTGAGAAAGTCTGTGAGAGTCAGGAGCTCTGTGTCCTGGATTAGGGCCCATTCATCTGGGGTCCATTTGGGTCAGAACCTTAAACTGGATCCAGCTGAGTTTCCTCACTGTGAGAAGGGAGCCTGAGAGAGGGAGCATGTGCACTGTTCCCTGGGGAGGGGAGGGTGTGTGGGGCTCCCAGAGCTCCTTCCTGTGGCTGCTCAGGTGCCCTCCCCTCCTTCTCCAGGGACTGACCCTCTCCAGGGCTCTGTCTCCACCAGGAGAGTCAGGAACACGGGACCTTCTGACTGTGGCTTTCTGTCCTGTGGGAAGCAGGCTGCTCCTCTGAGCTGATTCCAGTATTTGTGTTTCTTTCCTTTGGATTCCTTTATCGATGGACTAGTGCAGCCCTTTGGCTCTAGTTTCCCTTAGCACTTGGGCCCTGAGACTGTAAGTTGATGGAGAGATAGGAGGTGAGCAAAGCAAGAAAATTTTGGAAACAAATAGAATTTTTGTTCCATTTAGGCAAGAGAAACTCAAGATGTGAGTGAATGTTTTGAAGTTCTCAGGTGCATATTTCATTTTTAGACCAATTTTTGTGTGTGCTTGTCCCTTGAGAAGATAGAAATTTAAAAGGCTAAAGCAGTTGAATTCCTGTTTTAATTAATGTGAGGGAGAATACTGAAACCTTATGTAAATCTTTGAAAATCCAATACATTTAAGAGGCTAAAGTCAAATCCCTATTGCATTATAATATGCTGCTTATTCTGAAAACACCCCAGTGTGAGATATAGGGGAAGGACATACTGGGATGCCACATGTCCTTGTAGTTAGAGATTGGAAAATTTTCATTTTGAATGCTTTATACTTTGTCCTTGTAGTGAGCAGTCAGACTCCACATTTTTGGTGACTGCTCACAGCTTAAGCCTCACCCACCCTCTTCCCTTGTGCCCCCACCTGGACAAGCTGAGGAGAAGCCTGGGTGCTCTCTCCTCTAGAGCAGGCAGGAGATTCCCACCACCCCAGCCCCTGCCTGTGTGCAGAGCTCTTGCCCCGGCCCCACCCCCAGGCCCAGTGAAGCCCCAGGCCAGGCTCCATTCCTTGCTTTCTGAGCCCTGTCAGAGCTGCTTGAGAGCCCGGCCCTGCCCTCCCCTCAGACCTCTATTATGTGAGTCCTAAGCCTTTTCCTCTGTGTGTGTGTTAGTGTGTGTGTATGTGCACGCGCGCACACACAGTCTCAGCATCAGTGTCAACAAGGAGCCACCCCTCTGCAGGTGACCACGACAGTTGGTGCCCTGAGCAGCATGTCCAGACGTGACCCCACCCCTGTGGGTCTGTCTTCTCTTGCTCTGACTTGCTCCCCTGCTCTGCCGCCTGGTGGTGACATGCACTGTGGGCTGCTGCTTGCTGGGAGCTCGTGCTGTGAGCTGTGCTGCCCTGTGTTGCATTGTTGACCCACCAACCTCAGTTCTAGGTTCAGCTGAGCAGAGTTGGCAGTTTCGAGAATTTATGTGCCTTTGTGAGCAGGACTATGGGATTGGGGCCTCCTTGAATGAGTCCTGTTCCAGTGTCTTTGCTGGAATTCCTCTGTGTGTTAGGGTGAAGTTGTGACAGAGGCTGGGTTGGCCCCAACATACCCCAGGGATGGAAGTGACACAGGGTGACCATACCCTGTGCAAGAAGAGGGCCCATCACTGGTCACTCCTGAAACAGCTGTCATTTAAAAAGAGAAAGAGAAGAGAGGGGAAGGGAAGCCGGTAGATGGAGGCTGGAGTCCACACTCCTAATGCCAGAGGGCCCACCAGGACTCTCAACTACCTCGGCTGCTGCTCCTGTCCCTGCCTCTACTGTGACAAAGATCCTTCCCCTAGGGTTCTAGGGGACAACACCTATGGCACCCCTGTGGCACAGCAAAGGGATTAGTTCAAACTTGACTTAAGTCCAGGGACCTTAAACTCACTAAAGGACCCAGTTGTCATGAGGGAAGCTCCTAAGCCTGATGGCACTGTTTTGAGGCTCTTGGGTAGAAAAAATATGTAAATACCAGGGTAGACAGGACACTCCTTCCCCCAGTGACCAAGAAAACAAAACAGGGAAGGAACAAAAGAAAAAAGTACTGAAGGAAAGGTCCACAGTTTGCCCCAATTGGAAATCCAGATATACTGCAAGAATTTACATAACAAAACAGATAGAGGTACACTGCTTGAGTTTTGGGCCTCTGCAACATAGTTCTGAATTAATTTTGCGCTCTGATGTAATGCACTAATTCAGAAACCTTCATGCAGATAATCAATACTAGATGTCAAATTGCATTTACACCTGGGATCCGACTAAATTTAAGGAAGGTGCCCCTGATGATCTTAGGGGTGTTAATGAATATACTACAGAAGACAAATGGGACAAATGTTTGATCTTTAGCCATTAGAACTATGGTCTTGCCTAAATTCTCCATGGTCATAACACCCGTTGTCCTAAAATATCCCATAGTGAGCTGGGAAGCCCTGATCCAATGAGCAAGAATTAAAATTAAACGAAGTCTCTGCCACTTACAAATTGACTTGACAAATTGGGACCCAGGGACCTTACCTGCCAAATAAAGTAGTTAACATGGCCGAATGTAAGTTACACAGGGCCTTGAAAGATTGAAAACTGTATAGAAAACCTAGTTAGTGAGGGGTTGATTATTCCCAGTGTTGCTTTTAACAGCCTAATTTGTCCTGTTATTAAACCTGGAAGGAATGACTGACACCTCGGAGTGGTTTACCTCAACTCGAAGCTGTGTTTGCACCACACAGACCTCTATACCCAGTCCCCACAGTGTGGAAATTACTGACCAGAACCAATCAGCAATTGATAAATAGCCTGCTCTCACAGGTTTGGCTAAGTCTGTTCTGTCCAGTCCTGTGTCCACAGCCTCTCAGCTGCACTTGGCCTTCCCCTCTGAAGGGACGTGATGCCCCTTTACTGGGTTGTCCTCATGGATCTTCCACAGCTGTGCCCTCCCACAGTCATTGCAGGCAGGGTCTGAATTGCATCCTGGTGTGTCCAAGAACACAGGTATGATGTTACATTATTGACATCTCCTCTGAGGGCATTCAGGACAAATATTGAAAAAAGGAGTTCACAAAAACTGAATGGGACATTGCCACACATATAATGTGAGGCCCTGACAACTTTGTTAAACTTCTGGAAATTATTTGATAAGCTGAGACCTGCTCCTTCTCTGACACCATGAAGAAATAGTTATTGTTCCTTTCAACACACACAACATCTAGTTGGTTCTTTTGATGTTTGGGAGGGAATATATTCATTGTTTACAAGTTGTACTGGAGCCCATTTGTGTTGTTACTTGTAAATTTGCCACCTTGAATGGGCACCCCCAGTACCAAAGGCTGGAGACTCAAATTGTCTTACAGCCAACACTCCTGTTAGTGCCCTCAGAGACTCCTTCACTATAGAGGCCTCAGTGACCATCTGTCATGCCTCCTGGGGTACCCATGATGGCTTTAAGTTGTCCATGGGCTTCTGATGCAAGAACCAGCCCTAGGCCCCACACTATATGCCGTTAGAGCTGCAATGACCTCTACTTACGGGGCTCTCCTGACAGTAGATGGCTCTGAGCGTGGGACCCTCTATCCAGCAACCCATTCTGACTTGGGACCTGGAAACAGCCCTCCAAGGGCTCAGCATGGCTACTGAGACACCCTGGAGACATGATGGAGCCAAACCTGGGCCCTCTGGGATATCTCCTGCCTGCAGGAGGGGGTAGTCTTCCCTGTCCTCGGTCCTATGCCAGGTGCCATGGTGTTGGAGGAGGTCACCCCTTTCCCACACCCCCAGGCTCCCTGGGGACATCTTTAGGATTCCCTGAGTGAAAAGCAGTGGGAGTTCATCAACTTGAGGATGACATCACCACATTTCTACAGATGGAGCTCAGGCACATTTGCTTCTTTTCATGTCTTAATTGGGGCATCTCTGATGAAGGACTAGACCCAAGGGTCATCACAACTGACCGTACATCAAGCAGTCATCTTAGCACTGACCAGCAGTTGGCTACAGCTGCAGACATTACAGACTCTGGACGATTCCCTGAGAGTTGCCCCTTTGTGGTAAAAGGACTCAGGGAATCTCTTGCCTCACAGTTACCTGCAATATAAATCAAAGTTAATCTTGTTTAAACACTAATGAAGGCCACACACAAAGCCTTTCCAGGACATTCTTCCACATGGGAGTTCCACACACTCCTGATAGTAACAAAGGCACGCATTTCACGTCTTAGAATATACAGTGCTGGGCTCTTAACAAGGTATTCAGTGGAAGTTTCTTCTCTCTTCCAAGTCTCGGGGTGCAGAGCAACATTATGGCTTATTGAAATAAGTTCAAGTTAGTTGAATGAAAGATGGTCTGTTTCTGTCATCAGTCAGTCATCGGGGTGAATGTTAATGTGTCTGTCTTTGTCTTTTTTTTTTCTAGTAGACTTTACTTTTTTTTAAGAGCAGTTTTAGCTTTACAGAAAACTTGATTGGAAAGTACAGAGATTTCCCCCATAACCCCTCTGCCTCCACACAGTTTGCCCTATATTTTGTATCTTGTGTTCCTGTCATACTTTTGTTGCATTTGAGGAGCCAGTTTGATGCATGAAAGCTCATAGTTTACGTTAGTGTTGACTGTGTTGTACAATCTCTGGGCTTTGGCTAATGTCAAATGATATGTCTCCATCATTTCTGTGTCATATGGAACACTTGCACTGTCCTAAAAATCTCCTGTGCTCCATCTATTCATTCTTCCTCCCTCCCACCCCAAATCCCTGGCAACATATGACCTTTCAGTGTCTTATATTTGATATTTTCCAGAATGTCACATGCTTGGAATCATACAGTGTGTAGCCTTGTCATATTGGCTTCTTTCACTTAGCAATATGGTTTTAAGGTTTCTCCATGTCTTTTTGGCTTGATAACCTCATTTCTGTTCATCACTGAAGAATGTTTTACCCTATCGATGCACCAGTGATTGTTTATCCACTCGTCTATTGAGGTTATCTTGGTTGCATCTAGGTCTTGACAGTGTTTTATAAAGCTCCTATAAACGTTAGTATGCAGGGTTTTTGTGAACATCAGTTTTCAACTCATTTGGATAAGTTTGAACAACATGGTTGCTTCATCGTAGAGTAAGTGTAGGCTTACTTTGAAGAAACTGCCTTTCTTTCAGAGTAGACATTCCATTCTCCATTCTCACCAGCAATGAATGAGGGTTCCTGGTGCTCCCCATCTTCACTATTGTTCAGTGTTCTTGGTGTTTTTAATTTTAGCCATCGTAATAAGTGTCTGGTGATACCTCATTCTTCTTCTATTTGCAATTTCCTAGTGACACATAATTTTGAGCATGTTTTCATGTGGTCTTTCCCATCTGTATATCATTACTGAAGTGTGTGTTCAGGTCTTTTGCCCATTTTTAACTGGGTTGTTTGTCTTCTTTTTGTTGACTTTTAGGAGTTCTTTGGATATTTAGGTATCAGTGCTTTATCGGATAAGTGATTTCCAGGGATTATCTGTCAGTGTGTGACTTGTGTTCTCTTTCTCTTACACTGTGTTTCACAAGCTTTTCATTTTAATGAGGTCAAACGTATTTTTTTCTATCTTGGATCTTGCTTTTGGTATTGTATCTAAAAATTAGTCCCCAAATCCAAGGTCACCTAGATTTTCTCCTGTGTTATCTTTTAGGAGAATTGTGGTTTTACATTTTATCCTAAGATCTATAATTCATTTTCAGTTAATTTTTGTGAAAAGTGTAAAATCTGTGTCTAGGTTCTTTTTTTTAGCATGTGAATTTGGTCTGTGGTTTTCTGGCATTGTTTGTTGAAAAGACTGTGTTTTCCCATGGACTTGCCTTTGGTCCTTTGTCAAAGATGAGTTCATTATATGTATGTGGATCTGTAGGAGACAATTGACTTTTGTATATTAACATTTTATCTTTCATCCTTCCTCTGCTCTCATCTTAGTTCAAGCCGTCTTTGTTATTGGAGATTCTTTAAGATTTTCTCCATGGACAATCTTGTGCCACAAGGACAGTTTTATCTCTTCCCAATCTGTGTACCTTTTATTTCCTTTTTGTGTCTAATTGCATTAGCTAATTATTCCAGTACAGGTTGACTAGGAGTGGTGAGAGGGCACATCCTTGCCTTCTTCCTGATGTTACTGGAAAGCATCATTCCTTCAGTGTAGTGCACTAACATTAAAGAAGAGCCCAGTTGATGTGGAGGGAGGTGTGGGCTGAGGGGAAGCATTCTCTAGTCCAGTGATTGGGTCTCAGTTTAGTGAGTCTGTGTCACTGGCCTTGACTTCCTGTGATATAATAAGAAAGATATTTGGTCTTTGTCCTCAGTTCTTAGCAAAAACCTCTTGATGCCCTTGGAATTTCTTGAGTGGTAAGGGTGATAGAGTGTCTTTTGTTTTAATGAAGCACTCTTGGCCAGCTCCTAGATGGCTTCAGGATGGGGGTTGCACGCCAAACACCAAGCCTTGATTAGAGGCTTGGGACTCTCAGCCCAAGCTCCCAGCCTCTGGGGAGAGGAGAGGGGCTGGAGACTGAGTTAATTGCCAATTGCTAATGATTTAATAAATTGTGCTCATGTAATGCAACCTCCATCAGAACCCTTACAGACAGAATTCAGAGCGTTTCTGGGCTGGTGAACACATGCAGGTGCCGGGATGGTGGAGCATCAGAGAGGATGTGGAATCTTTGCAGCCGCGTCCACCTCCACTCCCCTCACCCATGCCACTGCCCTACTTTGCCTTATGCCTCTCTCTCTTTTGTCTGTTCCTGAGTTGTACCTTTTATAGTAAATCAATAATAGTAATTAAAGTGCTTTGCTGAGGTTTCAGAATTGTTTCAGTAAATTTCCAAATGTAATGAGGTGTTGAGAGAGTCTATGAACTTGTAGATGGCTGAGTGGAAGTGCTGGCAGCCTGGGCATTTGTGGTTGGCGTCTAAAGAAGGGGCGGTTTGTGGGACTGAGCTCTTAACCTCTGGAGTCTGATGTGAACTCTGGGTGGTTAGTGTTAGGATTGAACCGAACTGTTGCACACCTCTTTGGTGGTGTAGAGTTAGAGAAGTGGCATTGGAACAGATACCACATATTTGCTGTCAGGAGGGAAAAAACATCCCCATCACCTTCACAATTGCCCCACCTCTGAGAGCAGAAAAGGCTAGAAGAGACTCAAGTTGGCTCTTCCCTCCTCCAGGTCAGTTAGGCTCTGGCAAAATCCCACTCAGTTATGCTCTTGTGAAATAGATTGTTTTTAGGACATGCCTGGCTAAGAACAGAATGTTTTGGGTATATTTTTAAATGGTTACTTTTTGTCTCTCTTTCTAACTGAAGAGGCAGTGGTTTACCCAGTGACCTCAATTCTCTGATGAAAGAGTTGCTGATTTCAAGTTTCTTGGCTTTTTCTTGTGAGGACTGGAACCCAGCTTTAAGCTCCTTACATCACAGACCAGGGACCTGAGGTCTCTGACTCCTTTTTTTCCCCAGTTGTTTTAGAAAAAATTCACATACACTACTGTATAAATTTAGGGTGTACAACATGATGGTTTGATTTACACATATTGTGAAATGATTACCACAGTAGTTCAGCTAACATCCTTCTTCTCATATAGATGCAATAAAAAGAAAAGAAAGAAGAAAAGAATAAAGAAAAAATTTTTTCTTTGTGATGAGAACTCTTAGGATTTGCTCTCTTAACAGCTTTCCTATGTATCATGCATCAGTGTTAGCTATAGCTGTCACATTGTACTTTACATGCCTAGTCCTTAATTATCTTATAACAGGAAGTTTGTGTCCTGACCACCTTTCCCCGACTACCGCCCCCCATCCCTTACCTCTGGTAATCACAAGTCTGATTTCTGTTTCTATGAGGTGTTGCTTTTTTTTAAGATTCCACATATGAATGAGATCATCAAGTATTTGCCTTTCTGTGTCTGACATATTTCATTTAGCATAATGCTTCGAGTTTCATTCATGTTTTTGCAAATGGTAGGATTTCCTTACTTTTTATGGCTAATACTCCATTGTGTGTATATATATGTACCACAACTTCTGTATCCATTCATCATTGATGGATGTGTATCTTCTCTATGGCAGGCAGAGGCCTCAGTGAGTGAGAATGCCTTCATCAATCATTGTCTTCCCACCATCCACTACATCTTAAACACTGTGTTGGGGGCACTGCTTGGGTGTGGATGCAAACAATAGACAGCTATACTGAAAGTCCTGCATTCTTGGGATTACCAGCAGTGGTTCCCCATAGAGATAAAGGCATAGACAGATTTCATCTTCATTTTAGCCATGGTTAAAGGTTTTACTGCATGTGCTATTTAATCACGATCCAGATACATGGGTATCTGGAACTCATGACTTCCATTGCTTTGGGCCATGGGTATTGGTGGTATTTCTGTTTCTGTTTAACATCACTTGAAAGGATTTGAATTTGCCTTTGATTCAGCATATTATTTTGCTGCTGTTCAGACTGAGTGACACAACTTATACCCCACAAGACCTTCGAGTTTCTCCCAGTGTGAGGAAGGGTTCTGGTCATCTACACGGTTGTAGCCCATCACGTATTTTCCTAGGAGTAGAATGATATTTGTGCAAGATCAATATGATTTCCTGGTTAAAATACCAAAAAGACTATGAATGTTTAGAGGGTAATGATGCAAGCAATAATTCTGAGCTGTAGACAGACACACAGAATCATTTTGAGTAATATCCTGTGTTGTGGCAAAGGAGGTAAATTTGACATCCTTAATCTGGGGGATTTTCTATGCCTTTTTATAAGAGGAGTAGCTGGGAGGTTTTTGTTTCAATGATGAACAAAGCCCCAAAGCCCATTTTTGCTGTTTTCATGGATCATTTCCATATGTTTACATTTCCAGGAGATGTTATAGAAGACATGGTAAAATGTGCCAGCTTTTGTTTCATTGAACAACAATGGAAATCCAAACTTTTTATTTATTTATTTATTTATTTTGCTGAAGAAGATTTGCTCTGCAAATCTAACTTCTGCTGTCAATCTTCCTCTCTTTCCTATGTGGATTGCTGCCACAGCATGGCTGCTGATGAGTGGTGTAGGCTTGCACCTGGGATCGGAGCCTGTGAACCTGGTCTACCAAAGTGGAGCATGCTGAGCTTAATCACTAGACCACAGGGTGTGCCCCATTCCTTTTTTCCTTTTTCAGTGCTAGCTTATATTATTTTAGCAGTATAGAGATTATGTGATTTTATAATTGTTAGTATCTCATTTGATCTCCTGCTCCCATGAGGCAGATGAAGAAAGTTAAGCTTGGGGTCTTTCACACATTCACATAACTCATAACAGGAGAATGACTTAGTTTTGAAGGCATAATGTGTACCCGCTCCTGGGCAATGTCAAAAATTTCAAACTCACAAGAACACTGTAAGGTTTGCGTAATTATGCCCTTTTACAAATGTGGCATCAGGGTTTCCAAATGGGACCTGTAACCTGTTCCACTTCTATGACGTTCTGGAAAAGAGAAAAGTACAGGAACCTAAACACATCAGTTCTTAAGGGTGGCAGGGTTCAGTACAAATGGGCACCATGAGAGTGTTCCTTTGGGGTGATGGAGTGTTCTCCATCCTGATGGTGGTGTAACTATACGTTTGTGAAAACTCCCAACTACTCTTAAAATAGTATGTGTACAGGCCTAAAACAATTAATAGAAAGCAACACAAATGTTTTCACATGCTAGGATAATTTTAAACTCTCCTGAACTTTGGTTGCTACGTGTGCAACACCTCCTTCCACCACCTTGGGTTCCTTCTTAGGAAGAAGTGGCAGGACTGGGGAAGAAGGACATAGGTCACTATAGACTATTCCTGGTACCCAGTCTGAAGTTAGAAAGCTCCCTGTAGGGCTACACCTGCCCTCGTGTCATTCACATAACTGGTGAGAAAGTGACAGGGCTCCCGGCCTCCGTCCTTGAGTTGACACCAGGTTTCCTGGGTCATGTCCTGGGAATGCGGTGGTCTGAAACATAAAGAGGCATCTGACACATCTCCACGTGGGATCTGCCTGGGCGCATCCTAATCTAACCCTTGGGCATCAACATCCTGTCTTCCCAGAGCAGCTCTTGAGGCCGTTTCCACCTCTTGAGTTTCCCATCTCAAGCCTACTCTGTGCCTCCTTGCTGGGAAACATGTTTAAATGCAACACCTGTCCCACTCTGGAAGTGTTCTCTGTTACACCCCAGGTGTCTGTGAGGTGAGGCAGTTGCAGAACCCAGAACCCATGTCATGAGGCACAGGCCCCTGGAGCACAGTACTCCCCACTGTCACGTAAACATCATCTCTGCACCAACAAGCACAGTTTCACAATAGTCTCAATACCACCAATAATGTCAAAGAGATGCCCTCCCTTGTCCAAGCTCTGGGAGTCCCTCAGGTGCCCGGCTGTACCTAAATCACTCTACCTGAGATCTCTGGAACATTCCGCCCTGCAGTTTCAGTGCCTGATGGGCCCACCACGGCTGGCTTTTTCACCTCAGGACCCGCCTGCAGAGTGAATTGAGTCATACCCACCAAGCAGAGTTCCAGCCCCGAGCCTGTGGGGAATGGTCATCTCAGCCAGACCCTCTGTAGTCATGGGGTCCCCTCCCTTCACATGGCTCCCAGATTGCAAAGGGTAACACACCAAAGTAAGTGGTGGGAAAAGACAGGTTTCCCACCTCTTCTGGAGTTGCCTGGCACAGGAAGTAGTATCCCCTGGTCCTTTGTCAGAGCCTGCGTCCACTGTTTCCTGAACAGAAGAGGCAGAAATGAGCCAGGCCACATCCCTACATGCTCTTGCAACAACTTCTGGTGCTTTCCTGGGTCCCCAGGGTGATGTCTCTGTGGTGGGAGACCTGGGGTCTGAGGTCCTGAGGCCTCCATGCCCATCAGCAAACATTCCAGGGTGGGGCAGTGATCACAGCCTCAGGGAGGATGGCCACAGGTGGACACATGCGAGCTTTGTGTGCAGGTGAGTAGGTGATGGATGGACCTCAGTGGGTGATAGCTCCCAGAGTGGAGACCACAGTGGAGGACATGGCAGCCGGGTGAGGATGCACAGATGTTTGTTGTCTGCACTGAGCTTCCACTGGGAAAGCAGAGTGAGGAAGGGGCACGTGGTGAGGGGCATGTTTCTGGAAGTGATCGTAGCAGCGTGAGGGGCTGGAACATGGTGATCACTGCAGCCATCGCGGGCCCTGACTCTCCCTCCTCAGGGCCTGGGCTGTGTGTCTGGGCCATTATCTCTGAGGATCTGTGACTTTGTGTGTCTGTGTGTGGGTGTGTGCACATGTGTGTCCAGTGAGAAAGCCTGTATGATTTTGTCTGTCTAGGGGGCTGTGTGTGTATGTCCTTAAAATCTGGGATGCTGTTATGTCATTTGGTGCCTAAGTGTCATTTGGTGCCCTGGTAGCCCCTCCCTCACCGTGTTGAATTGAGCTGACATAAGCAGACAAATCCTTGTCTTCTTTCTGATTGTATTAATCGTGTGATTTATTTTCTGACTCTTAAGATGTTCTCACATCTTGGGTGGCCTCTCAGACATAGGGAGACCCTGCCCCTCCCAGGGGCACCTCATTCCACGTTGGCGGTGGACAACTTGTCTGGAGCAGGCCTCTCATGTGCATACGGCCCGATCCAGTGCCCTGTCCCTACACACCTCCTTATCTGCCTCTCACACGCCAGACAGTATTCCCCACCCAAAACCCACCCAGGGCCAGGAACCAGATGACTGAGGACCGTCTCTAGGCCCCAGAGGCTGCTGGGATTGTTCAAAGCAGCCAGTCCTGAGCTGCTTACTCTGCCCTGACTCACATTTCCTGTGGTCCCAAATGAAGGCTGTGGCCTAGGTTTGTGTCCCCCTCCTGATTCTGCCTCCTGAGCAACCCTCAAGCAGCCCCTGGGAGCTTCCTGGAGTGATGTGCCCCTTATCTTGGGAAATGTAAGTAATAAACTTATTTCAATGACATTGGCCTGTCCGTGTTAGCACTTAGTCACCTCCATAAATTAAAATCTCAGAGGTACAAATTGGACACTGATCCTGAGGAGAAAGTGTTCAGTGAAGATGGTGGAGCCACCGTGGGAGGACGGAGTGAGGTCTGTGGGAATGTGAGTCCACAGCAGAGCTGATGTTTCCCAGGGAGCCTGCAGCAGGGGACATGGGGGCTGAGCGAGGAGATGCTCACCTTTGGTCCCCTCACTGAGCTCACAATAGAAAATCAAAGTGACAAAGGGACAGTTCATGATGAGGGAGTTTCTGGATGCATCTATAGCAGTGAGAGGGTCTGGAACGTCATGATGTCAGCTGTTTTGGACCCTGACTGCCATCCAGTCTCCCATGTTGTGTTTTTTGTAGAGATGTCCTGTTTGTACTGTGTGGTGTCAGGAAGGGTGAAATCCCTTCCCCATCTGGAGGGGCTGAGACCCCCTCTTTGGGGATTGGTTTGGGAGCTGGGAGGCAGCCCTCTATCAGGTGGTATGGGAGTGAGAACAATGCACTTTGTGAAGATCTGGGCGTGTCATGAGGTTTGGGTAGATCTTCTGTATGTATTTGTGGGTGTGTCTCTCTCTCTGAGCCCCAATATGCAAGAAGTGCTAGTGTGACAGGCCTTCTGGTAGGTGTTTTGGTGAACGGAGCAGAGCAAATATGCTTGTTTGCTCTAAAGCTGACATTTTAGGAGAGAAGAAGGAAGATATATAAGTAAAATTATACCATATGTCTAATGATTGGCCCTAAAGAGTAAAGAATAGTGGGGAGGAGTGCAGAGGGCCTGGGCCTGTGTGTCTATGGGAACATCTGTGTGTCTCTGAGCCATTAACTCTGAGGGTTTGTGAGTTTGTGTGTCTGTGTCTGTGTGTGTCCTCCTATATGTGCCATGACAAAGCATGTGTGATTTTGTAAGTCTGTCTGTGGAGCTATGTGTGTCTGTCCTTTGAAATCTGGAGTGGTTGGTTTTCCCATGTTCTTGCCTAACTGCCCTGGTAGCGCCTTTCTCACCACGGTGGGTGGAGCTGGTGAGAGCAGACATCTGTGTCTTCTCTCTGATCTGAGAGAGAAAGCCTGCAGTCCTTCATCATCAAGAGTGACGTCAGCTGTGGGTTCCTCACTGATGCTTTATTTCAGGGTGAGGGAGTTTACTGAGGGAGTTTCTCCTAGTTTATTGGGTGTTTTCCTTGTGAAGGGGCATTGAACTTAGTCTAATGCTTGTTTGTATCTATTGAGATGGTCCTGTAGTTTTTTACCTTTATTCTATTAATGATTTATGTTAATTCGTTTTCGGATGCAAAGCCAACATTTCTTTCGTGAGTTAAATCCCATGTGGTCATGTTGTTTAGGGCATTTTATATATTGCTGGATTCAGTGTATTAGTATTTTGTTTAGGCTTTTTTCATGTATATTAAAAAGAGGTATTGTGTACTATATTATAATGTGGTATATAGTATAAAATTGTCTAATGCTGTATATAGTGTGTTTCTTTGTGTATATATAAAGAGAATGTAGAATGTAGTATATACATATGGATATATATAAAGTTTACTTGGTATATTGTCTGTATATAGTATGCGTAGTGTATGGTATAGTATTATACATAATTAGTATGTATTATATATGTAGAATATGTTATATAATTAACATATAATTAGTTTTGTAGTCTATAGTATAGTTACACTTTTATAGATAGTATTACAGTCTTTGTAAGTCTGAAGCATAGTGGGCATCATTACCATGTCTGTCCACAGAATTATTTAAATAAGCCATTCACATCCTTTCCTGGGAACATGGGGGCCCCTCACTGTCCTGATACCCTGTTTGTTTTCTCTTCTGAGTGCCACTGAGGTGTGGGTGTGAGTTTCAGAAATTGTAACTAA
Organism: Equus asinus; assembly: GCF_041296235.1. Lineage (NCBI taxonomy): Eukaryota > Metazoa > Chordata > Mammalia > Perissodactyla > Equidae > Equus > Equus asinus. The sequence continues at coordinate 26,056,931 of NC_091809.1, read as the reverse complement.
TTATCAGCCTGAGGGTTGAAGTGAGGCTCTGCGGTTTGATGTTCAGTAAGTCCAGAGACATGTGTGATCTTCTTATGTATTTGAATAATTATGAGCAAGATTCTCCCAGAGAATCTTCTCCCAAAAGGGTGACCTTGGATAAGGAGCTGATGTTCTTGTTGCCAGGCAGCTGGACCATTGGCAGTGAGCTAAAAGTCTGTAAAAATGTGAAGATGAGGTGGACTCTCGGCCAGGGCATGTTCTAGCATGATTGCCTGGAGTTTGGCTACTCCTGCCGACCCTTAGGGCCGTCTTTGATCAGGGACGGCATGGTTAGGGACAGCAGCAGCAAGTCTTCAGTCTTCTCCATCACACATGCTGGTGGGACACCACCATTGCTATGAAAATAGGTGCAGGATTTATTTTTACATAAACAAGAAAGCAAAGAACCTTCACAATGTAAGCCACGTGGCCTTTGCATATCAAAGGGAAGAAAGAAAAATATGTATGTTAAATTGCTTCCTTGTACATAAATGCTGAAAGACAGGAAATGAATTACATTGTGTCTCCATGGGCATGTGGAGTCTCGATGCCAATGCTAGAAGACGTGCTAGGAGCAGCCTTTGGGCATAGCTCCAAATCTCAGTCCAAGTTTTTGAAACCTGATATTCACAATAAACAATTCATGATAAACAAAAAAATTTGTATTAACCGTATTTTATTCTTAATAGTTTAAAAAAGCAAAAATTCAGCCGAGTAAGTTTTAAAGATCTAATTTGCTTTGTCAAGCAATTCATCAGTTGGGCAGCATCCCAGCTAGCAAGTAGAGACGAGCTCCAAAGTGCTGCAGAAAGGGAAGGGTTTTAAAGGTAGGACAAGGAAGTCATAAACAGAAGAAAAGATTATTCTGGGCAACGTTACCTCCCTTTGGGGACAAAAGGGTCTTATTAGGTGGATGACCTCATCTTCCTTTGGAGGATTGAGGGATCATGTGGCAGATTGCCTCATTGGTGCTGACCAGAAAATCCTACACTGATTACATTCCCGGGGAAGGTTGAAATTGCAGTTAGGGTAGGTGTTAAGCCCTGGTTTGGTGCCCTGGGACTAGCAAAAGTTGTTCCATTTTAGGCCTGTGGTTTTCTTTTTGACAATAGATTGTAATCAAATGACCAATGTATTTTTAATGGGAAGCCACATCCTTATGTATTAATCCTCTAAGCAATTTTATGTGTGTGTGTGTGTGAGGAAGATTGGCCCTGTGCTAACATCTCTTGCCAATCCTCCCCTTTTTGCTTGAGGAAGATTGTTGCTGAGCTGACATCTTGCCAGTCTTCCTCCACTTTGCATGTGGGATGCTGCCACAGCATGGCTTGATGAGCAGTGTGTAGGTCTGTGCCCGGGATCCAAACCCATGAACCCTGGGCTGCTGAAGCACGGAACATGTGAACTTAACCACTATGCCACCAAGTCAGCCCCTGTAAACAATTTTTTGAACTGTGCAATATGTTTTTACAACCATAAAAAATTAATTTTCTCAATTCTGTTTGTCTATAAAATGACAAGTGATATTACAGCCTGTAGTGCCATTGTATGTCAATCTGGAGAGGGTTGCTGATACAGTCAGTGTATTAAGTGCACTAGGCTGGCATAATAATATGAGGAGCTCCACAGACACATTCCCCAGTGAAACTGGAGGAAATTATTTTAAAACAACCATGCGAAGCCTCTGGAAATTGTCCTAAAGGCAAACAGCAAATGAAGTAATCTATTTAAGAAAATACATAGAAATTCAGTGAGAAAGGAGAGTGTGTGGGATTTGAACCATGTCCACTCCCTCCCTGCTCTCAGCTCAGCAAGTGAGCCCTCCTCTCCACAGCGCTGTCCCCCGAACCAGAAGACAAGGTTCTCCCTCCCTAAGCTTCCAGAAGTGGGGCTTTTCCCCAGGAGGAGCAGGACTTCAACATTACCCATCCTGCCTGCAGCTACCTGTTGCTGAATTTCAGTCCCTCATTGGTTCATGTGAATTGTGGGGACCCCTTCTTGCACCAGCCCCTCCTCCTGGTGCAGAGGCTCTGCTGTGCTCATGCTGTGCTGAGAATGCTGGGTCCTGATCCCTCTTTCCCCAGCTCATGAGGTGACTGTAACATGAGACAATCAAGAGGACTCCGGCTGCTGTCTTTCCACTGCACTGATCACTCAGCCCCTAGATTGGGATTGTCACCCAGAGAGAGGCTTCCTCATGTCCCCACCACAGCTCCAGAATCCTGGCACACAGATTTTACCTGAACACAGGGCAGACTTGAGCCGTAAAACACGGAGCTCTTAATTCCTCCCCAAAGAATTAAGTTGACCAGCAAAACATCATGAAATGTTCAAGTCTAAGGGCACTTTCAAGAAAGTAGAGAATGAGGTGAAAGGCAATTAGTTGATTTCCAATTTTTTTTTTTTTATATAAGATTGGCACCTGGGCTAACAACTGTTGCCAACCTTTTTTCTTTTTTTTTTCTTTTTCTGCTTTATTCCGCGCTCCCCCCCCCACGCTCCCTGCCACGCCCCCCCCGGTACATAGTTGTATATCTTAGTTGCAGGTCCTTCTAGTTGTGGGATGTGGGACGCTGCCTCAATGTGGCCTGATGAGCGGTGCCATGTCCGCGCCCAGGATCCGAACCCTGGGCCGCTGCAGCGGAGCGCACGAACTCAACCACTCGGCCACGGAGCCAGCCCCTGATTTCCACATTTAATGAAGATACAGCTTAGACTGTAGGCTGACTAGTTTTCTGGAAAGAACCAGGGAATTAGACTGATGAGAGGACACTTACAAGCAACAGAACGAATCAAACAATGACTTCACAAAGTGTCTCCACAAAGGAGCCAGAATTTCACTGGAGTATTTGATAGAGCAAGTTAAGGCAGGACCTTGATGAAAATAGTAGAGCAATCAGCCAGCAGTTAATCCACTGTAACCATGGAGTGTATCCGTGAAGGAGCAAGAGAGCCCTCCATTGCCACTGCCTCATGACAGTAGACACACCCAAAGCCATGCCGGTGCTAGGAGCTACATCAGAGGTTTCGCTCTGTGTGGAGGACATAGATTTAGCTAAGCTAATCCTCCCAGTCACTGAACAAGAAAATAAGCTAATAACAATAAAAAATCCTAGAAGGAAGAAGACCAGTACCCACAGTTGCTATAATATATTACCTAAGATGTCTGGTTTGCATCAAAAATATGAGACCTGCAAAGATACTGGAATGTAGGAACCATACACTGGGGAGAAAAACAGCAATTGAAAAATTTACCCAGCTTTTACAGGAGAACCCAGTAACATTAACAGGTGACATCTCAGCAGCAAAAAGGAAGATCAGGAGGCAGGGGGATAACATATTCAAAGTGCACGAAGAAAAAACCTGTTAACCAAGAATCCTATATGCACCAAAACTACCTTGTAAAATGTAAAGATGAAATAAAGACTTTCTCGGATAAAGAAAAACTGAGAAAATCTATTAATAGCCAACTGTCTTACGAGATTACTGAAGGAGTTCTTCACTTTCAAAGCAAGTGACCCAGGATGGTAATTGATATCAACATAAAGAAACAAAAACACCAGTAAAGGTAATTATGTAAATATGGAAGAGAATAAATACCAATTTTCTCCTTTCTTCTCTTAGCTGATATCAAAGGAATTGTATAAAATACTATATATTTAATGTGCTGTTGTGCTTATTAAATGTAGAAATGTAGTATCTGTGTAATTTGTTTCTCATTAAAAGCACAAAGGGTTGGTGCAAAGGTGTGTTGGGCTAAACAAGTGAGTACAGATGGAAAAGAAATGAGTGTAACAATGTATTATTGAGTTGTCATTCATAGATATAATCTGCGTAACGATAATACCACAAAAATGGCAAAAGGGAATATAGTTATCTGTGATTAAAATTCTGTGTATCACTGGAATTCAGCTACTATAAAACTGAAGTTCAGGGGCCAGCCCTGTGGCGCAGCAGTTAAGGTGCACGTTCCTCTGGGGTTCGCCGGTTTGGATCCTGGGTGCGGACATGGCACCACTTGGCACGCCATGCTGTGGTAGGTGTCCTACATATAAAGTAGAGGAAGATGGGCACGGATGTGAGCTAAGGGCTAGTCTTCCTGATCAAAAAGAGGAGGATTGGCAGCAGATGTTAGCTCAGGGCTAATCTTCCTCCAAAGGAAGAAACAGAACAAAAAACCCCCCCAAAAACCCTGAAGTTCATTCTTATATATTAAGGTGTGTATATTAAATAGAGCAAACTCTAAAAAAAAATTCAAAAATATAGTGAAGTCACTTAAAAATTAAGATGCTAAAATTGTACTTACTGCAATAGAAGGCCATAAAGCAGGAGAGGAGAAACTAAAAGGAGCATGAGAACTGTAGAAAACAAAAAGTAAAATTGCAGGTGTAATTGCGACTATGTCAGTAACACTAAATGTGAGTGGATTACATTATCACAACTGGAGGAAGACATTGTCACATCAGATTAAAAAATAAATAAAACTGTGATCTAAATATATGCAGTGTACAGGAAACACACTTTAGATTCAAAGATACAAAGAGATTCAAAGTAAATGATGGGAAAATAGACATCTGGAAATAGCACCCACAACAAAGCTGGAGACATGATACAAATATCTAGCAAAATAAACTTTAAAACAAAACATATCACTAGAGATAATGAGGAACATTATCTCATACCTAAAGGGTCAAAGTTTATGGCCTGAATCTAAAACAGTACAAAGAAAGAAATTTATGGCCATTAATGCCTATACTAAGCAAAAAGAGAGATCTCTAATCAATAACCTAAAAGTTGAGGTACCAAATCCAGTGCAAAGAGAAAGAAGATAATAAAAATTAGAGGAGAAATTAATGAATGAGGAAGAGAAAAAGCGCAGAGAAAATCAATGAAACCAAAAATAGTTTTTATGGAAAGATTAACAAATATGACAGTTCTTTAGCTAGATTGATTTAGAGAAAAAGGGGGAAGATTGAAATTCATACAATCAGAAAGAAAGAGGGATATAACAGGTGACGTTACAGAAATAAAAAGGATTATAGAAGAATTCAGTGAACAGTTGTGTGGCAATAAATTAGATAACCGAGATGAAACGGACAAATTCCTCGAAAGACGCAAACTACTGAACCTAAATCAAGAGTAAGTGGAAAATCTGAATAGAAATATAACAAGTGAGGGGGTTGAATTAGTAAACAAACAGCTACCCACAATGAAAGGCTCAGCCTAAATGGCTTTAACTCAGAATTCTCTGAAACATTCAAAGATTCTTTATTACCGATTTTTCGCAAACTCTTTAAGAAATTAAAATGGAGAGAACACTGATTCATTTTGTGCGGCCAATATAATAAATAGCAGCAGAGCAGATCCAGGAATATGTTAGAGACTCACACACCATGACCGAGTGGGATTTGTTCCAGGGATGAACGGTTGGGTTAACATCTCAAAATCCGGTTATGTAATAAAGGATATCGATAGAGTAAAAAGCAAAAATGGCAAGATTTGTATTTTGACCTTGTATTCCATCACTTTGCTAACTCAATTTTCAGTTCTAATAGTTTTTTAGTGGACATTACAGTTTTCTTAAAAGATTTGTGGAATTAGAGATACATTTACATCTTTCTAACCAATGTTTATGTATTTTAGTTTCTTTTTTGCATAATGGTTTTGGTTAAAATCTGCAGTACATTCTCGAATAGAACTAGCTAGAGCAGATACAGTCTTGCATCACTTAACCACGAGGATATGTTTGGGAAATGCGTCATTAGGCTATTTCGTCACTGTGTGAACATCCTAGAGTGCACTTACACAAGCCTACACACGTCGGCTCTATGGTGTGGCCTGTTGCTTCTAGGCTACACACCTGTACAGCATGTTACTGTACTGAATGCTGCAGGCAGTTATAACAATGGTAAGTATTTGTGTATCTAAACATAGAAAGTTATGGTAAAACTTTTGCTGTATAAAAGGTAAAAAATGGTACACTTGTATAGGTCTTTGTTATATGATCTCTGGGTTTTGGCAAATGTACAATAACATATTTATTATTTCTGTATCATAGAGTATAGTTTTGCTCCCTTCAAAGCCCTCTGTGCTCACCTGTCGATTCATCCCTCCCTCCAACCCCCAAATCCTTCACATCTGGAGATCTTTCAACTGGCTCATGCTTTTGTCTTTTCTAGAACATCGTATACTTGGGATCATACAGTATATAACTGTGTCACATTGGCTGCTTTCCCTTAGCAATGTACTTTTAAGGTTCCTGCATGTGTTTTCGTGGCTTGATTCCTCATTTCTGTTTATCACGGAACAGTATTTCATTGTATGGATGCACCACTTGTCTGATCGACTTACTGAAGGACATCTTGCTTAGCTCTGTTGATAATTATAACTAAAGCACCTACAAATATTCATGTACAGGTTTTTATGTGAACATAGGGTTTCAACTCATTTGGAAAAATACCAAAGAGGGTGATTGCTGGATCTTACTATACATAGTAAGAGTATATTTTGCTTTGAAAGAAAGTTCCTGTCTTCCATTGTAGGCCTGCCAAATTCCATTCCCACCAGCAATGAATGATGATTACCTGTAGCTTCACGTCTTCACCAATATTTGATGTTCTGAGTGTTTTGAATTTTAGCCATTAATAAGCAGTGATACTTCATTGTTGTTTTATTTGCAGTTTCCCAGTGACATTTGATGTGGAGCATGTTGTCATTTTGCTTTTCCCACCTGTCTGTCTTCTTTGGTGAGCTGTCTGTTCAGATCTTTTGCCCATTTTTAATTGGGTTGTTTTTCTTCTTACTGTTGTCTTAAGAGTTCTTTAGATATTTTGGATACCAGTCATTTATCAGGCACATGTTTTGCAAAAATTTTCTCCTCCTCTGTGACTTATCTTTTCATTCTTTTAACAGTATCTTTCTCAGAGCAGTTTTTCATTTTAATGAAATGAAATTACCATTTTTTTCTTTTATGGACCTTGCTTTTGGTGTTGTATTTAAAAATTCATCACCAAACCCGAAATAACCTAGATTTTCTCCTCTGGTATCTTCTACGAGTTTATTACTTTTGCATTTTAAATTTAGATCTATAATAATCTGTTTTGAGTTAAAATTTGTGAAAGGTGTCAAGCCTGAGTCTGCATGTTTTGTGTGCATGTGTGTTTGCGGGTGGATTTCCATTATGTCCAACACTGTTTGTTTAAAAGACTTTCCTTTTGAATTGCCTTTTCTCCTTTGTCAAAGACCAGTTAATTATATTTGTGTGGGTCTGTAAGGATTATGCTTCAGTCTTACTATTCTGTCTTATTAATTCCAAGAGTTATCTGTATTTTTGTAGATTCTTTCAGATGTTTCACAGAGACAGTCATGTCCTACAGAACAAATGTTATGAATTTAGCTACAGGATTTGTGAAGATCTTTCTCAAGAAGCAAAAGTTCCCCTCTATTACTAGTTTGTTATCATAAATGGATTTTGGATTTCATAAATTAAAAAATTTTCATTTCCCCCTCCTTTCCTTTCTGATATTAGTAATTTCTGTGTTCCATCTTTTCTTAGTTATTGTCACTAGAGGTTTATCCATTTTATTGGTCTTGTCAAGAAATCAGCTTTTTAAAAACTTTTTCTCCATTGATTTCCCACAATTATGTTAATTTTTTCTTAATTTTTATTATTTCGTATATTGTGCTTGCTTTGGGTTTAATTTGGTCTTCTTTTTATTGTTTTCTAAGGTAGATGCTTACATTGTTGATTGTAAATCCTTGTTTTTTCCGGTGTATTCGTTTGGTTGCATAAATTTCCCTCCGGGCACTGTTTTTGCTGCGTGCAAGACCCTTTGGTGTGTTGTGTTTTTATTTCATTTAGTCTAGAATAATTTTTTATTTCCCTTGAGACTTCTTGTTTAATCCCATTTATTATTTAGAAGTGTGTTTTTGAATCTCCATATATTTGGGGCTTTTCCAACTATTTTGCTGTTATTGATTTCTAGATTAATGCCTGTGCAGTCTAAGAGCATATTTTGTATGCTTTCTGTCAAATTTGTTAAGATGTGTTTTAGGTCCCAGAATATGTTCTGTCTTGGTGAATGTTTCATGTGAACTTGAGAAGAATGTGTACTCTGTTTTTGTTACATTAAGTATTCCATAGATTACAATGAAATCCAGTTGTAGAGTGCTGTTCAGTTAAACTCTGTCCTTCCTCATTTTCTGCCTGCTGGAATTTATAGTTTGTGATAAAGGAGTGTTGAAGTCTACAGCTATAGTAGTGGATTTATCTATTTTTCCTTGTGTTGTATCAGCTCTTGTCTTCCGTGTTTTGCTCCTTTGTTGTCATGCACATACACATCAAGGATGGCTGTGCCCTCTTGAGAATGGACCCCTTGATCATTATGTAATGCCTCTCTTTATCTCTGGGCTTTCTTTGGTTTGAAATCTGTATTGTCTGAAATTCTTATACCTATGCCAGCTTCCTTTAGTGTTAAACTCTTATGTTAATTATAACAAATATAAAAAGTTTTACATTTATTTATTCCTTTTTTAAATCTCCACCTTTACCATTTACATTTTTCCTGATAAATTTTTGAGTGTTTCATTCAAAGTAGGAATACTAATGAAAAATTTCCTCACTTTTTGTCTGTTTTTATTTTTCCTTATTTTTGAAGGATAAATTTGCTTGACAGAGAATTCTAGGAGGTGGTTTTTAAGTTACAAAACATTAAACATTTCTCTCCACTCTGTTCTTGCTTGCATGGTTTCTGAAAACAAGTCCAGTTGAATGCCAGTCTTTGTTTCTCTATACCTAAGGTGTGTTTTCCCCTCTGGCTTCCTTTGATATATTTCTTTGTCTTTGATTTTTGTCTAGTGTGAAGATGCTATTATTGGGCGTGCATTTTTGGTGTTTTCATGTTTAATGTTCAACATGAAATCATTGTGGACTTCGGTGAACTCACTTGCAATCTGTGGCTCTTCACCTGTTCCTCAGGCACAGCAAGGCCCAGGGTCCACTGTTAGGGTTGGCCTGGAAAGAGCTCTTCCGGCACGTTATTATCTCACTCTATGTTCTAAAGATTGGCTGGAGCCCCGAGGCACATGAGTGTACAGATTGTATGGTCTAAGTTGTCATGCCTTCTTCCTGTGTCTGAACTCTAAGTTCCAAATGACTTTCTAGCCCCATCAAGTCATAGAGAGAGAGAAAGGAAGAGCAGAGTCTGTGATAAATATTACACAAGTTAAAAGCTATGCTTCCCCGCAAGAATATTTACATTCAGGCAGCTGCCTCTCATTACTTATAAGGGCCTGAAGTACGTCTTGACAGTATAGCCAGCTGGACCTTGATAAAAGTTTAATTTTTCCGGGCCACCTGGACTCTCATGTTTGGTGATGGGAATAGAAGAGTAACCTTCCCGTTCTTCACTGTGTTTTTATTCACTGAAATGTCATGCAGATTTGGCCCTCTGCCTCATGGAGTGCTGTAAATGGTGGGTAATCAGGAAGAAGATATAAGAATATTCCTCACAAGGAATCAGTCTTAAAATGATAATATTTGGTTCATATGTATAGCATTTCCCAATTTGCTCTGGACCCTGCCATCAGAGAGAAATAAGATGAAATGTGACCACAGCAAAAATGTGTAAATAATTTCCATGTATTCATAATGCTGTTAAGTTGAGGATGAAGTGTGTACAGGAAAACAGTGAGTTTTTTATGATCATGACATAGAATAAATGTTTGCAGAAGAATCATATGTAACCTCCCTACTAACGGAGTGTAGATCCCCAGTGCCGTCAGTCTTATGCATCCTCCTCTACACATGTATGTGGTCTTTTAGGACTCAGTGACCATTGAGGATGTGGCTGTGATCTTCACCCCAGAGGAGTGGGCTTTACTGGAACCTTCACAGAAGAAACTCTACAGAGATGAAATGTGGGAAACCTTGAGGAACCTGGCGTCAGTAGGTAAGATTGAGGACATTCCTTCCCTTAGTCAATTAGAGAACAAGTCTTTCCTGCCCATCAGTGTTGTTCCAAATGTGGAATGTGGAAAGGGAGGATGTTGGTAAATAGACTAGACGTGGTCACAGCTCATCATGGACCTAGAATCTAATAATTTTTCTATAATTTCTAATATTTTGGAATTATTTTTTTCTGGGTTTGCCTTTTAGGAGAACAATGGGAAGATCGTGACATTGAAGATTGGTACAAAACCCAGGGGAGAAAACTAAGGTGAGTCACACTCACAGTAGAAAGCAGTGTCTCAGGTGAGAATCCTGGCATGTTATGAAATTTTTAAAAGTAGCAAACAGAACAAATAATCCCTGCTTCAAGTTTAATTATTATTAGAAAATTTTCAGGAAATATACTTTCTTAAATGTGACATAGTTCAAGGTTTGCAAAACAGTTCACTTGGAAACAATAAACTCTATATGAATATCACTTTTTTTTATTTTATTGAGATCATAATAGTTTATAACATTGTGAAATTTCAATTATACATTATTATTTGTCAGTCACCATATAAATGTTCCCCTTCACCCTTCACCCCTTACTCTCACCTCCCAACCGCCTGCCTTTCTGGTAACCACTAAACTATTCTCTCTGTCCGTGTGTGTGTTTATCTTCAACATATGAGTGGAGTCATACAGTGTTTGTCTTTCTCTGTCTGGCTTATTTCACTTAACATAATACCCTCAAGGTCCCCCCATGTTGTTGTGAATGGGACTATTTTGTCTTTTTTATGGCTGAGTAGTTTTCCATTCTGTATATATATATACCACATCTTTTTTATCCAAACATCAGTTGGTGGGCACTTGGGTTGCTTCCACATCTTGGCTATTGTGAATAGTGCTGCAGTGAACTTAGAGGTGCTTATGTTACTTTGGATTGTTGATTTCAAATTGTTTGGGTAGATACCCAGTAGTGGGATAGCTGGGTCATATGGTAGTTCTATTTTTCATTTTTTGAGAAATCTGCATGCTGTTTTCCATAGTGGCTGCACAGTTTGCATTCCCACCAGCAGTGTGTGAGGGTTCCCTTCTCTCCACACCCTCTCCAATATTTGTTATTTTTAGTCTTATTGATTATAGCCATTTTAACAGGCGTAAGGTGGTATCTTAGTGTAGTTTCGATTTGCGTTTCCATGATGATTAGTGATGCTGAGCATCTTTCATGTGTTTATTGGCCATCTGTATATCTTCCTTGGAGAAATGTCTGTTCATATCCTCTGCCCATTTTTTGATTGGGCTATTTGTTTTTTTATTGTTCAGTTCTGTGAGTTCCTTACATATTATGGAGATTAACTCCTTGTCAGATATGTGATTTGCAAATATTTTCTCCCAATTGGTGCGTTGTCTCTTTGTTTTGATTCTAGTTTCTTTTCACACCTGCCCATTTTTTGATCAGGTTGTTTGTTTTTTTGTTGAGTTCTGTCAGTTCTTTCTTTATTTTAGCTATTAATCCCTTGTTGGGTATATGATTTGCAAATATTTACTCCCAGTTCGTGGGTTGTCTTTTCATTTTGTTCCTGGTTTCCTTTGCCTTGCAGAAGCTCCTTAGTCTGATGAAGTCCCACTTGTTAAATTTTTTCTTTTGTTTCCCTCACCTGAGTAGACATGGTATTTGAAAAGATCCTTCTAAGACTGATGTCAAAGAGTGTAGTGCCTGTATTTTCTTCTAGGAGTTTTATGGTTTTAGAGTCTTACCTTCGAGTCTTTGATCCATCTTGAGTTAATTTTTGTATGTGGTGAAAGATAATGGTCTACTTTCATTCCTTTGCATGTGGCTGACCAGTTTTCCCAACACCATTTATTGAAGAGACTTTCCTTTCTCCATTGTATGTTCTTAGTTTCTTTGTCGAAGATTAGCTGTCCATAGATGTGTGGTTTTATTTCTGGGCTTTCAATTCTGTTCCCCATTGATCTTTGTGCCTGTTTTTTTTGTACCAGTACCATGCTGTTTTGATCACTTTAGCTTTGTAATATGTTTGGAAGTCAGGGATTGTGATGCCGCTAGCTTTGTTCTTTTATCTCAGGATTGCTGTAGCTATTTGGGGGTCTTTTGTTCCCCATATGAATTTTAGGATTCTTTGTACTATTTCCATGAAGATTGTCATTGGGATTCTGAGTGGGATTGCACTGAATCTGTAGATTACTTTAGGTAGTATGGACATTTTAACTATATTTATTCTTCCAATCCATGTTGCGTGGAATATCTTTCCATTTCTTTATGTCATCATGGAGTTCTTTCAATAACATCTTATAGTTTTCATTGTTTAGGTCTTTCACCTCAATAGTTAAATTTATTCCTAGGTATTTTATTATTTTTGTTGCGATTGTAAATGGGATTGTATTTTGAGTTCTTTTTCTGTTAGTTCATTGCTAGAATGTAGAAATGCAGCTGATTTTTGTGGGTTGATTTTGTACCCTGCAAGTTTGCTGTAGTTCTTGATTATTTCTAATAGTTTTCCAATGGATTTTTTACGGTTTTCTATGTATAAAATCATGTCATCTGCAAACAACGAGAGTTTCACTTCTTCCTTGCCAATTTGAATTCCTTTTATTTCTTTTTCTTATCTTATTGCTCTGGCCAAAACCTCCAGTACTATGTTGAGTAAGAGTGGTGACAGTTTTTCCCTGTTGAGTATGATGTTGGCTGTGGGTTTGTCATTTATAGCCTTGATTATGTTGAGGTACTTTCCTTCTATACCCATTTTATTGAGAGTTTTTATCATAAATGGATGTTGGATCTTGGCAAATGCTTTTCCCACACCTATTGAGATGGTCCTGTGGTTTTTATTCCTCATTTTGTTAATGTTGTGTACCACATTGATTGATTTGTGGATGTTGAACCATCCCTGCGTACCTAGTATAAATCCCACTTGATCATGATGTGTGATCTTTTTAATGTATTGCTGTATTTGATTTGCCAATATTTTGTTGATGATTTTTGCATCTATGTGCATCAGCAGTATTTGCCTATAATTTTCCTTCTTTGTTTTGTCCTTGTCTGGCTTTGGGATGAGGGTGATGTTGGCTTTGTAAAATGTGTTAGGAAATATTCCATTTTCTTCATTGTTTTGGAATAGTTTGAGAAGGACAGGTATTAAATCTTCTTTGAATGTTTGGTAGAATTCTCCAGAGAAGCAAACTGATCCTGGGTTTGTATTTTTTGGGAGGTTTTGGATTACTGTTTCAATCTCTTTACTTGTGATTGGTCTATTCCGATTCTCTCTTTCTGTGTGCTTTAGTTTTGGGAGGTTGTATGAGTCTAAGAATTTATCAGTTTCTTCTAGGTTGTCCAATTTGTTGGCATATAGTTTTTCATAGTATTCTCTTATAATCCTTTGTCTTTCTATGGTATCTCTTGTAGTTTCTCCTCTTTGATTTCTAGTTTTATTTATTTGAGCCTTCTCTCTTTTTTTCTTAGTGAGTCTAGCTAAGAGTTTGTCAATTTTGTTTGTCTTCTCAAAGAACCAACTCCTTGTTTCATTGATCCTTTCTGCTGTTTTTGTTGTTGTTCAATTTCATTTATTTCTGCTCTAGTTTTTATTATATCCTCCTTCTGCTGACTTTGGGCTTTCTTCTTTTTCTAATTGTGTTAGGTGTTGTTTAATATTGCTTATTTGAGACTTTTCTTGTTTGTTAAGGTGGGTCTGTATTGCTGTGAATTTCCCTCTTAGGACTGCTTTTGCTGCATCCCATATGAGTTGGTATGGTGTATTTTCATTTTCATTTGTCTCCAGATATTTTTTGATTTCTCCTTTAATTTCTCCAGTGATGCATTGGTTGTTCAGTAGCATGTTGTTTAGTCTCCACATATTTGTCACTATCCCAGCTTTTTCTTGTGGTTGATTTCTAGTTTCATAGCATTACAGTTGGAAAAAATGCTTGATATGATTTCAATCTTCTTAAATTTATTGAGGCTTGCCTTGTTTCCCAACGTATGATCTATCCTTGAGAATGTTCCATGTGCGCTTGAGATGAATGTGTATTCTGTTTTTGGATGGGGTGTTCTCTATATATTAAGTTGATCTGGTCTACTTTTTCATTTAAATCCACTATTTTTTTGTTGACTTTCTGTTTGGATGATCTATCCATTGACATAAGTGTGGTGTTAAGGTCCTCTACTATTATTGTGTTATTGTTAATATCTCCTTTTAGGTCTGTTAATAGTTGCTTTGTGTACTTTAGTGCTCCTCTGTTGGGTGCATATATGTTTATGTGTTCTGTCTTCTTGGTGGAGTGTCCCTTTTATCATTATATACTGCCCCTCTTTGGCTCTCATTGCCTGTTTTGTCTAGAAGTCTAGTTTGTCTGATATAAGCATGGCAACACCTTTCTTTTATTTGCCATTAGCTTGGAGTATCATCTTCCATCCCTTCACTCTGAGCCTGTATTTGTCATTGGAGCTGAGATGTGTTTCCTGGAGGCAGCATATTGTTGGGTCTTGATTTTTAATCCATCCCGGCACTCTGTGTCTTTTCATTGGAGAATTCAATCCATTTGCATTTAGACTGATTATTGATATGTGAGGGTTTGATGCTGCTACTTTATCTCTCATTTTCTGGTTGTTCTGTATTTCTCTTGTTTCTCGTCTCAGGTATTTCAGACTATCAGTTCAGTTTGGTAGTTCTCTATGATGTTTTTCTCAGTTTACTCTTTATTTATTGTTTATGTCTCTGTTCTAATTATTTGTTTAGTGGTTACCATGTGATTTCTATAAAAACACTTGTAGATGAGAAGTCTTTTTTCTGATAGCCTATTTCCTTAGACCAAGCTGACTATGTCCCTTTCCTCTTCCCCTTCTAAATTATTGTTGTCACAACTTATTCCATCTTGTCTTGTGAGTTTGTGGTTAAAATGATGAGATTATATTTATTTTTTGTTTTCCTTCCCTTTATCTTTAATGTTGTAATTAAGTGTTTGCTAACTTGTTCTGATACAGAGCTGCAATTTTCTGATTTTGTCTGCCTATTTATCTCCTTTCTCAAGGCTTTGTAAACTCTTTCTTTTTTTCAGGGTGAGCGCCTTCTTCAGCATTTTGTGTGTGTGGGGTGGGGGGAGGGGGGCGGTCTTATGGCAATGAATTCCCTTAGCTTTTGTTTGTCTGGGAGAGATTTTGTTTCTCCATCGTATCTGAAGGAAATTTTCACTGGATAGAATATTCTTGGCTGAAAGTTTTTGTCTTTCATTATTTTGAATATATCATTCCACTCTCTCCTAGCCTGTAATGTTTCTGCTGAGAAACCTGCTGAAAGCCTGATAGGAGTTCCTTTGTAAGTTATTTTCTTCTGCCTTGCTGCCCTTAATATTCTTTCTTCGTCATTGACCTTGACCAGCTTTACTACTATATGCCTTGGAGAAGGTCTTTTTACATTGATGTAATTTTGTGTTCCATTAGCTTCTTTTGCTTGTATTTCCAGCTCCTTCCCCAGGTTTTGGACGTTCTCAGCTATTATTTGTTTGAACAAGCTTGCTGCTCTCTTTTTCCTCTGGAATTCGTATTATCATTGTGTTGCATTCCCAATTGAGACAGATATTTCTCAGAGAATTTCTTTGTTTCTTTTTAGTCTTATTTCTCTCTCCTCCATTTGAAGCATTTCTATTTCTATCCTCTGGACTGCTCCTTCTGTCCTCCAAAATATCAGCTCTGTTATTCAGGGAGTTCAGGTTTTTATCTGGTTCACTGTATTTTTCATTTCCAACACTTCTGATTTGTTTTTCTTTATAGGTTCAATCTCTTTTTTGAAGAATTCCCTTTCTTCTTTAATTTATCTCCTGATTTCATTGAACTATCTGTATTGTCTTGTAACTCATTTTCTTTTTAATGGTAGCTATTTTGAATTCTCTGTCAGTTAGATAATAAATTTCTGTGACTTCAGGATTGATTTCTGAGTGCTTGTCATTTTCCTTCTGGCCTATTAATTTATTTATTCATATTATTTGATGGCGTGGATTTGTGCCTTAGCATAGTGACAGTATCTGGTCACAGCTTCCACCTGTTGCCATTGGGGTGGGAGTCAAGAGCTCTGTATTTTGAGCCCCCTGTGACAGCTGGTGTCTGTGCCTGTCTTCAGAATCTGTGCTGAGGTCCTGTCTGTGATTGCCAGCTAGGTTGCTGACGCTGCTGCTTTTCTAACCTGTGCATGAGTGCTCTGGTTGACCACCTGAGCCGGAGCACTGGGTGGGGGGAGGGCCGCTTGCTTTTTCCTGTGTGATCCCAGGGTCATTCTTGCTGTGCCCTTGCTATCTGCTCCTAGGGTTTTGGCTTGATGAAGATGCTGCCACAATAGCTTAGCCACCTCTATGTGGGGCCTTCCCAGAGGCTTTGAGGGAACTTGGAAAGTGAAGGTGTTCCTGCGGAGAGCTACCTCTCCCCCCTCTTTTTCCAGAGCCTCATGTGGTCCCATGCCCCAGTCGCTGTTGTTTAGGAGGGAAAGGATATCCCCTTACCCACTTCCACTTGCCCTGGGGGTGTCCAACACTTTCACCTTCAGACATATGGCTGTATGGGTCTCTCAGACGTCTTTTGTGTTGTGTGAATGTCTTCTGTTGGTTTATGAATGTCCTTTTCTTTGTATGTGAGGAGGGAGCGTCTAAGGGAAGAGCTCACTCCAGCATAATGCTGCCATCACTCTTGAATATCACTGTTTTGACAGTAGCAAAGGTGAAGTCTTCTTGCAGAGCATTCAGTATGTTCAATTTCAGGCAATTCAGACAAGGCAGAAAACCTACGTTTTTTCTATAAATCATAATAATAAATATAAAATCATTAATAAAGAAGTCAGCAGTAATGTTCTTCTTGTCTTTTACAGAAGTCATACGATAGAGAGACTCTGTGAAAGTGAAGAGGGTAGTCAACGTGGAGAAAACTTGAGCCTTATTCCAAATCTCAATCTGAACAAGAAAACTACTGGAGTGAAACCACATGAATGCAGTGCATGTGGAAAAGTCTTCATGCGTCATTCATCCTTTCATAGGCACATCAAATGTCACACTGGACGCAAACCATGTGAGTATAAAAAATGTGGAAAGAAGCCATATAAATGTAAGTACTGTGGAAAAACCTTCTGTTATCTCCAATTTTTTGAAACACATGAAAGAATTCACAATGGAGTGAAAACCTGTAAATGTAAGGAATGTGGGAAAACCCTTAGTTGTTCCCGTTTACTTCAGATACATGAAAGAAGTCACACTGTAGAGAAACCCTATAAATGTAAGGAATGTGGGAAAGTATTCATTTATCCCAGTGCATTTCGAATACATGAAAGGAGTCACACTGGAGAGAAACCCTATGAATGTAAAATATGTGGTAAAGCCTTCAAATTTTCCAGTAATGTTCACGTACACGAAAGAACTCATACTGGAGAGAAACCCTATAAATGTAAAAAGTGTAGTAAAGCCTTCACTTGTCCCAGTTCTCTTCAAAGACATGAAAGAACTCACACTGGAGAGAAACCCTATGAATGTAAAAAATGTAGTAAAGCATTCACTTCTTCCGGTTCTCTTCGAAGACATGAAAGAATTCATACTAAAGGGAAATCCTATGAATGTAAGGAATCTGGGAAAGATTGTTTAACTCTCACAAAGCTTGAAGCACACATGGTCACTCACGGTGGAGATGGACCTTATAAATGTAAGGAATGTGAGAAAGCATTCTTTTCTCCCAGTGCCTTTCAACTGCATGGAAGGAGTCACAATAGAGAGAAAGTGTATGAATGTAAAACATGTGGTAAAGCCTTCAGTCGTTCCAGTTCTGTTCAACGACATGAAAGGACTCACACTGGAGAGAAACCCTATGAATGTAAAACATGTGGTAAAGCCTTCAGTTGTTCTAGTTCTGTTCAACGACATGAAATAACTCATACTGGAGAGAAACCTTATGAATGTCAGGAATGTGGGAAAGCCTTCATTTGTCACACAGACTTTCGAAGACACATGAGAGTGCACACTGGAGAGAAACCGTATAAATGTGAAGAATGTGGGAAAGCTTTCAGTGATTACAGTTCCTTAAAAATGCACAAAAGAATTCACACAGGAGAGACACCCTATGTATGTAAGGAATGTGGTAAGGCTTTTGTTTCTCTTCGAGGTTTCCAAATACATGAAAGAAATCACACTGGGGAGAAACCCTATGAGTGTAAGGAATGTGGGGAAGCCTTCAGTTATACCAGTTCTCTTCGAAAACATGAAAGCGCTCATACTGGCAAAAACCCCTATGAGTGTAAAAAATGCAGTAAAGCATTCACTTCTTCCAGTTCTCTTCGAATACATGAAAGAACTCATACAGGAGAAAAACCCTATGATTGTAAGGAATGTGGAAAAGCCTTCATTTCTCTCAGATATCTTCGAAGACATGAAAGAATTCATACTGGAGAGAAACCCTATAAATGTCAGGAAAGTGGCAAAGCCTTTATTTCTCATGAAAAGTTTTGAGGATATGTGAGATGGCACACTAGAATAAAAATCATATAAATGTAAAGAATGTAGGAAAGCTTTTGTCATCCCAGTTCTTTCTGAAGGCATGAAAGGACTCACTTAATAAAAACCTCTTGAATGTAAAGTGTGGGAAAGACTTCAATTGGCCCACATTCTTCTATGTGAAACTCCCACCAGAAAGAAATAATAAATTTAAGTCTTATGAGAAAGGTTGATGGAAATTAACTTGTCGATAATGTTCTAGAAAACTTTCAGCTTGAAAAAGTTGTCATAAAAGTCGTAAATATATTGTTTACCAAGGCTCCTTCTCAAATTGCAGCATTGGATTTTGGATTTCTATTAATTACTTTCAGAAATGAATATTGAGGTGAGAGAATTCTGCAGGTCATCCTTCATCAATAGTACATAAAAATTAATAGGTGGTGGTTTTTCCTTTATCAGTTAATATTTTCTGTTTAATTTTTTCATAAGGTTTTAATTGTTCTATTAAGGCATCATTGAAAAATGACAGTTTGTATTTGTTGAGATTTTCTTACTGGCCTTGTATTGCGGTTCCTGGATATGCCTCGTCCACTGTATGTATCAGACCTTTCTTAGAGAAAGCTCTGTTTTCAGGCTGATGGGTATAGGAGCCTGTTTTTATTTTCCATACTATTAAACAGTTGAAACAAATTTTTATGTGCGGCAAGTTTATCAAAGAGTATAGTTTCCTGGGAATTCTTGTTTTCATATTTGGGCCTTTGCTCTTTGTCCTTCCTTCTGACTGGTATTTGGTGAAGAGGCTTTGAATTAAGTAGAGGCCTGTGAGAGGGCAAGAAAATCTAGAGCTGGGCATATCACTCTATTGTGTTATGTCAGTGAGGGTAATATGAAGAACTAGATCTTTAAGAATGCATCCCCTGGCGCTGGCCCAGTGGCGCAGCGGTTAAGTTTGCATGTTCCGCTTCAGTGGCCTGGGGTTTGCAGGTTCACATTCCGGGTGCCGACATGGCACCACTTGTCAAGCCGGGCTGTGGCAGGCGTCCCACATATAGAGCAGAGGAAGATGGGCACGGATGTTATCTCAGGGCCAGTCTTCCTCAGCAAAAAGAGGAGGATTGGCGGCAGATGTTAGCTCAGGGCTAATCTTCCTCAAAAAAAAAAAAAAAACCAATGCATGAGGTTTCAAAGGCAGAAGCAAACAAGGTGTTAGTCAGATTTTGGAGCCACCACACAGGGAGAGAGACAGTTACGTAGGAGCCTCAAGGAAACCACTTTCCAGCCCATTTTCTTGCCCTTCTAGTCAAGAGTATCTTGAAAACCACCACCAACTGTTTGATTTCCGTTTTCTTACAGATGTATTTTCCACTGATGTTTTCACAAGTTTCACATCAAAGATCCATTAGAGTTAGGATTTTTCTGTAAGGCCTCTTGTGTCCACCAGGAGACTAATCCAGACCTTTGTGGTTGGGAGTGTTCTCTGGTTCCCCTCTTCTCTGGGTGATGTCTAGTTGTATAGGAAACACCTTATGCTGTTAATAGTGCCAGTCAGCATGTTTTCCTGATTCACTGCAATATCTACAATGGGGCATAAAAGGAAAGACCTGCGAGTTTGTTTCTCTGCTGCCTTGTGCTGCCTTGACCCAGTTCTTCTGCGTGAGAACAGTCGCCTCTCTCATGTCAGGAAGATGCTGTGTGTGTTTCCTGTTACTTGTAGCTGAATGTATTCTCTCAATATGTTTTCAGTAATGTTTGAATGTATGTCATTAAACATATGTCCATTTCTTGGTGAAATGAAGACTTCTGTAGTTGTTTCATTGATTATTTTGTCAACTATTCTAATCCATTGTGTGCTAATAAATATTGTGGTTTTCATTTCTTCAGAGAAAATATTAAAATCCATTTTAATTATGGATTTTCAGATACATTTTGCAGTTTTCTTCATTTAAACATACGTTATGAGTCAATTCTATCATGTGCTTACAAATTCAGATCGTTTTTCCTGAGGCAAACTGTATTTTTTATTCTTTACAGCTACAAATTTTGTCATGAAACTAATTTTCATTCTTCACTTAAAACTCATGGTTTTTTCAGTGTCCTCTTGCCAGAGACCTGCAGGATTGCACCTGTAGGCAAAGAGCACTGTGTAATGAAGTCTGTAAAGAATGACACAGACCATAGGGGACTGTGAGGTCTGACAGCAGCAGGGTGCTCAGAAGGACTGCTTACAAGATTGTGGCCTGTGTTTGTGGGTGTGATTGCTGTTCAAGGAGGCAGGCCACTTTCCGTGTTGAATGATGTGAGGAGGTCAACTTAATTCTCTGTCCGGTAATCCTAATTATTGTCTTCTAGAAGGCAGAATCAATGTAGTGGAGCTAAAAATAATTTGTCAGAAGTTCCAGTCAGTCATTTTTGTAAAAAGAAGGGACTATCAGTCATCTTTATGGTTTAGAATTTTATCTTTTACAATTTTTACTGATATGGCTACAAAATGCTTTGAGTTTCGTCTTAGTAACTGTGTACCTTTGATGAAGGATGTGACATTTTTCTCTTCAGCAGGGTAAGACTTGGCCTTGCAGTGGATGCAGCCAGCTCCTGGTCCTCTGGAACAGCTTTGCCTTTCCTACTTACAGTCAAAACATGATGTATTTGCTCTGGTGTATTAGACACTGTTTACCATAAAGTATGTCAGTTAGCATAGATAAATTAACTTCTTAGTAGATTACATAATATTTTTAATATCTTCCTTATGACTTAACTGAGGCCTATGAGTTTAGGTAAATTGTGAGAGGAGACAAGGGAGAGAGACAGGACCACTGTGCCAATCCTCCCTTTCTTTCTCAGCGACTGTGCTCTTGATGCTAGTGTTTCAGCATCCCTCACCTGCCGTGCACTGTAGAGTCTGTACCCAACTTAGCACAAATAAGGCACAGTAGGATTTGGATATAGTGGCATAAAACAAACAAGTTCTTGCAGTCCTGGTGCTTATGTGTTTGTGGATAAAGAGATGATTTATAAATGATAAGCCCTTGTCTTATAAGGTGGAAATAAGGGCTTTGAAGGAAAGTAAAAAATAGCATTGAGCTAATAGGGAGGCTCAGGTGTGTATGTATCTTTTCTATGAGGGTAGGAGTGAGGGAGGATGCCATCATCATTGTTATCTGGGACTGGAGACTTCCTACTGATTTCAGCCACAGATATTTGTGGTATCTTTTTGTGTTTAATGTCATTTGAGAGGATTTTTATTTTTCCTTTAAATATTTAAAATGTTGTAATCTTTGGCATTTTCATGTTGCTGCTGTACAGACTGTGTGCAACACACACCCCATCAAACCATGGAGTTCCTCCCACTTAGAGAAACAGTTGCCTTCATCTACACTGTTCTGGCTCATCCTGAGTGAATTCTATGAGTAGAGTGACATCTATGCAAGTCCACTGTGTTTAGAGGCAGTCAGCCAAGGAATAATTGAGTGAGCTGCAGAGAGAGGATTTCATTTTGAGTAACATCCTAATTTAGTATACAGGGAGAAATGGGAAATTTTCAACATCTTTTCATCACAGGAGTGGCTGGAAGTCTTTAATTTCAATGATCCACAAAGCCCCCGAGCCCAGGTAGCTGATCACAGGTTTCCTTTCCATGTGCTTAGATGTCCAGCACATGGTGTGGGAAAGTGAGAAACAGCAGTCACAGCGTCAAGATTTAATAAAGGAGCAAAACAAATTATTAATTTTTCCCAATTTTTTTAGTGTTAACTTACCTGTTTCAGGGGTGTCGTTTCAGTGGGCACCACAGGACTGTTCTTTTCAGTGATGGCCTTTTTTCCATCTTTTGATGGCAAGATTAATATACATTTGTGAAAATCTACAACTATACTTAAAATATTATATATTTATATAATTAATAGGAAATGAGTAACAGAATCACTTTCATATGTTAGGAGAATGTTGAACTCTCCTGATCCTTGGTTTTTATGCATTCAACACTTCTTTCTAGTACTGGGATCCTTCTTAGGAGAATTGAAGGGCTGAGAAGAAGGACTCAGTCCTCAACAGGCGTTTCTGGCAACCCTGTCTTAATTGAGGAAACACCCCCTAGGGTTGCACCTGCCCTCAGCTCATACTCATAACAGGAGTGAAGTGACAGGGCTCCCAGAATCTTTGAGTTTAAATCAGGTTCTGTGGACGTATCTTGGGAAATTCTGTGGTTCTGAAACAAAAGCTGTCTCCTAAGTGGGACCTATCTGGGAACATCCTCACTCATGTGATTTAGCATCATTTCTTTCCATTATTACCCATAGATCATTTCCAGCCCTTCATTTCCCAACTCAAGCCTACTCTGTGCCTGCTTACTTGCAGACATGTTTAGAAGTTAACACGTCCCACTCTGCAAAATTTCTCTGAGACAATTTCCTGGGCAAGAATCACACTCATTTGCACATTTTTACTGATCCTTTGGCCATTGCCAATGATTTAGCTGTCTCATCCCACCAACAGCAACACCTCCTTACCCAAGGTCACCCCCTTTGCCATAAAGAACTCTGAGATACCTTGCCTCACATACCCAAGTACAAATCAAAGTCACTCCTTTCTCTGCACATGTTACACCTCAGTCTGCAGAGGCTCATTTCCTTGTTCAGGGCTATAAGTCCACTTGAATGTCTGAGACACATACTGATAACTCAGACCTGATGGCATTTATCTCTGCCCATGGGCCCCTGTGATATGGAACCAGTAAGAGGTCTCTAGCCCAAAGGTCTAGGCAGAATTCTAGAGACTTCCCTCCTCTACCCTGGACAACTTAGTGACTGACCAATGCACCTGATACGAAAAAAACGTGTCACAGGTAATAGAATCCATGCACATTAAGTCTTTGGGAAGGAGGGGTCCCTACAGCTGATGGCAGATAGACTTTGTTGGGCTGCTCACCCCCTCTGCTGGGCTGCTTGCTATGCTCAGACCACGGTAGAACCTTTTATACACAAATTACTCCTGTCATATGTGATGCTCCTGAAGCCAGAATCAAGAACTCACAAAGATGCTCTAGAAATTATTGATTTTATCAACAAATGTCACAAAATATAAAACACTGGAGTCTTGAAAAAGGTATTCAGTAGATCGTGTACCTTTCTTATGACTCAGGCTGCAGTCCTCTTGGGATGGCTAATGTCTTACTTAGACACACCTTACTTTCTTCTAATAGCCGTTCCTACTCTTTGCATTACATTCAATCCTCAGTCTTTGGGGCTTATTTGTTCTGATCATCAGGCTCACTGGCTTCTTATAAGTAGAGCCTTTCTATATTAGACATTTCTGTCAGAACGGTCACTCCTACAGGTCTTAGGTTTACTGTAATCATGCCCCCTGGCCACCACTCATATCCCACTCCCAGATCCTCCTCCTAACATCGCCTGTAGCCTGTGCCCTGGGTGTCAGTATTTCATTCTGGGTGTTCTCTCTCAAACTCAGGTCCATTCCACACAAATGTGCTGTTTTCCTATCATTTGCTCCTACGTGCTCATTGTCCTGGGAGTCACTGGTTCTGACCTGGGAACACATGATGTCATTCAACAAACACATCCTCAATGCCAATTAAGAAATGTCCCAAACACTCAAAATGCATGCAGCAGACAGCTAATGTTTGAGATGTTTTACCCAAAGGAAAACCCCCTGGCAGCCATGGTAGCTGCTGACTACTTGGGGTTTGGACTGTTTATTAACTAGCCAGGCAGAGCTTTGTTCCCTAAAAGGGCTGCTTGCTGCATGTGGGCAGGCTATACCAGCAAGGTGCCACCAAGAACACAACAAATGAGACAACAAATTAATATAAACAGTAGCATTACTAAAATATTTGAACAGATTTCTGGAACCACACTGACACACTTTCCTGGATCTCTCCAACATACCGGGATGACTGGAGTCAAAGATTTTTTGAGGCTTTGTGATCCTAACTATAATTTCTTGTGCTTTTCTCATGGCTTTTCAATTAATATTTGGATTCATGTAATGAGACATGTCATCCTTCAGTCAATGAGCCTCAGGAGTGAACTTTAATGAAGACACTGACCTCTCTGTTAATATCTGAGTCTTCATCAGCTTTAGATACCTGCTCACCCTGTGTGGCCCACACTGTGACAATGGATAAAGAAGTCAGGAAGGCTGACACATGCCCGTTTTCTTTTTGTGCCATCAGGTAGGAGGGTCAAACCTTGAAAACCTGCTCCTCTCCCCCTATACACCTTAAAGGCTCAAGCCATTCTCCCTTGCATGAGCCACCCCAACCCACTTACCCTTGCCCTGCTTTCTGCAGAAAGTACATGTAAGTAATATATTGCTATTCCTTTGGTGTGTGTGGTGAGACAGACTTGACATCCAATCCTATTTTATGATAAAACAGAAGGTAGCCAATGGAAAGCATCTTTTGGGTGAAAAACAGGTATTCAGCTTCAGGAATTTCTATAAGATGAGGAAAAGAAATCTGAATACAGAGATTCTGGTATGATAATGTTTTTATTTTTATTTTTCTTATTGCAGTAACATCGGTTTATAACATTATATAAATTTCAGGTATACATCATTATATTCAATTTCTGTGTAGATTACATCATGTTCATCATCCAAAGACTGATTAGAATCCATCACCACACACATGTGCCTAATCACCCCTTGTACCATCCTTCCTCCCCCCTTCCCCTCTGGTAACCACCAATCCAATTTCTGTTTCTCTGTGTTTGCTTGTCATTATTTTTATCTTCTACTTATGAGTGAGATCATATGGTATTTGGCCTTCTCCCTCTGACTTATTTCACTTAGCATAATACCCTCAAGGTCCATCCATGTTGTCACAAATGGCCAGATTTTATCCTTTTTTATGGCTGAGTAGTATTCCATCATGTATATACCACATCCTTTTTATCCATTCGTCCCTTGATGGGCACCTAGGTTGCTTCCAAGTCTTGGCTATTGTGAATAATGCTGTGATGAACATAAAGGTGCATGTATCTTTATACATTTGTGTTTTCATGTTGTTTAGATAAATACCCAGCAGTGGAATAGCTGGATCATATGGTAGATCTACTCTTAATTTTTTGAGGAATCTCCACACTGTTTTCCATAGTGGCTGCACCAGTTTGCACTCCCACCAGCAGTGTACGAGGGTTCCCCTCTCTCTACATTCTCTCCAACACTTGTTGTTTTCTGTCCTGTTAGTTATAGCCATTCTGACACAAGTGAGGTGACATCTCATTGTAGTTTTGATTTGCATTTCCCTGATAGTTAATGATGTTGAACATCTTTTCATGTGCCTGTTGGCCATCTGTATATCTTCTTTGGAGAAATGTCTTATCAGGTCTTTTGCCCATTTTTTAATTGGGTTGTTACGTTTTTGTTGTTGTTGTTGAGATGTAATGTTTTTAGATGTGTTAGTCACAAAAGAGAAACTTTGAAACCACCCACATGGCTCTAATAGTAAAATTAACAATTGAAAAAGGAATAGTCTCACAAGGGAAAACTGAGCAACAGAAGTGAATGGATGGTTTCTGTTCCAATATGTAAAGAGCCCTGAGTGATCATCTCATCTTCCCAATAAGAAAAACCTGAACCTCCTGAAAAGCAACACCTCTTCTTAGATCCAAGAGAGGTTTGAGATGACATGGCAAACAAATGCTCCCAAAATGAGAATTTTGGAGCAAGTATAGAGAGTTACCACTTACCTGGAGAAGAAACACCTGGAGCCAGCAACCTCGAGGAACACATATCCTCTTGATGGTGAATTTTCTGGAGACACAGATTGGACTAGCTTGAGAGTCAAAAGCTTTAGGGAGTCTCAGAGAACCCCCCAAAAGTATGTACTTTTCCACCAGCAACCCAAGGAAGTTCTTGTAATGAAGACTGGAAAAAGTTGTCTCATGCCTCATGCAGCAAATGGTGGGAAAACTTTTTGGTATACACACAAAGCACTCTGTGCTCTGTTACTTGGCCATCCCTCAAAGGAAACTAATTTGCCAAAAGCTCATCTGATTAGGGAAAGGGCAGTCAGACAACTCCTAGACCCTTTAGAATTTCTTTGTGACAAAAGGGGAGGAATAAATGCTAAGATGGTATTGTCAAATTCATGGTCCAGGGATTCTGTCCCATGAAAACTTTACAGGTTTAATCATAGCATGAGAACATTTTCTCACCCTGATACCTTCCCACATATCAACAGGGCTCCAGTATAAAAACAGTGGGTTAAAACAGAGAATTGCAAGACACAGACTATGCAAGACTGAGTTTCGAGGGATGCCTAAGCACACCAGGGGCAGAATATTCCAGGACACTTGTATGCAGCATGAGGTGTCATAAGAGAGAAGTTTATAGCAATAAACACATATTTAAAAAGATATCAAGTTAACAAGGGAACTGGAAAAAGAACAACAAACTAAACCCAAAGTACAAAATGAATACTCTGAAAACTACAAAACGTGGTCCAAAAGAAATTAGGAAATGCATAAATAAATGGGAAAATATCCCAGTTTCATGGTTTTCAAAACTTGTTGAAATGGTACTGCTCCACAAAATGATCTAGAGATTCAATGCAATACCTATCATAACCCCAGCTGTACTCTTTAGTGAAATGGGCAAATTGTTTAATAAATTATATGGAATTGCAAGGGAACCAGAATAGCCCAACCAATCTGGGAAAAGAAAAACAAAGTAGTAGGACTAACTGTTCTGGATTTCAAAACTTTCTACTAAGCAAAGGCAGTGTACTAAGCAAGACAGTGTGGTACTGACTCAAGGATAGACATAGAGACATGTGGAAGATTGAGATTAAAGAAATAGACTCCCACATTAATGATCAACTGATCTTTGACAAAGGTACCAAAAGAGAGGAAAGAATATTCTTTTCATAAATTGATGTTGGGCCAACTGGATAGCCATATGCAAAAGGAAGAGATTGTACCCTTAAAACCCACAAAATACAATGATTTACCAAAAAGATCAAAGACCTAAAGATGAGAATAAAAGCATAATGAAAGTATATAAAACATAGGAAAAAATTCCTGACCTTGGATTTGGCAAAAACATGTTAGATATGACACCACGAGCAATAATGGGGAAACAAAAGGAAATTTGGACTTATGCACTATGGATCAGTACTACGGTACTAGTCTTATGGGGCCACCGTGGTATATGTAGTCAGTCATTGAGCCAAACTTTGGTATGTGAGGCATGACTGTGTATGGATTATATCTCAATAAAGCTGTTCATTTATGTAAATAAATGCATTTAGAGCTTCGAGATGCAAAAGAGTTTTACAATCCCCTCTCTTAGGCTTATTAGAATTTCCAGGTTAATTGACACATCCGTCACCTGATGTGTGTGTGTGATGAGAATGCTTAGTTCACTGTCAACAGTATACATATATCAAACTGTCAGGTTGTAATCTTTACATATAGACAATATTATTAGTCACTTTTCCCTCAATAAAGCTGGGGAAAAAAGTTTCCAGGTGCATCCCACATTTACATAACGATTGATTGGTTTCTTAGATTGGTGAAATTAGGAATCACTGGCCTTAGGGATATCACAACCATTTACCTTTCAAACTTCTGTAGGGACAAAGGCAAAAATTGACCTAAAGGAAATTTCCCTCCAGTGTAAAATGTAAACTTGGGAATTTAATGAGGATGTGTCCTAGCTTGTGGTTGGTCTGAGAAGAGACCTTGCACCCAGCTAGGGCCGCCGGGTTCTTACTTCCCCCAGAGCCAAGGGCCCCAGGATTCTTTATCTTAAGAAGCAAATGAGTGGGGGTGGGGTGGGGATGGGTGGAAGGCTGAACACTGGCAAGGAGGAAAGATCAAAATGGAGCCAGACTCTTGTACTACAGATGGTGAGGTCATGTTACTGCACTAAGGGCACGATCTGCTCACCTGAAGACAAAAGCCAATCGTCAAGAGGCAAGACGGTGGCAGAGAAAGGGCATTTTATCACAGCTTGCTAGCAAGAGGGAAGATGGCCGACTAACGTCCAAAAGAACCATCTTAAGGGGGACACAGAATCTTGAAGCATTTATATAGGCCAGTGGGTTCTACGGGAGGCGGTTAGGAATGGTGCCCCTCTGGTGTTACAGACTGGGAGTTGCCACACCAGATCTTTCAGTTTCCATTGAGGATGGTTGTCA
Source organism: Equus asinus (assembly GCF_041296235.1). NCBI lineage: Eukaryota > Metazoa > Chordata > Mammalia > Perissodactyla > Equidae > Equus > Equus asinus. Next base: position 26,028,342 of record NC_091809.1, on the reverse strand, counting down.
GCATAGACTCTTCTGTTTAGGGGGGGTCATCACGTTCCTAAGGAACACAGAAGAACGAAGTTATCGTCTTACCGCAGCTGGGAGGTATATGTACTAGCAGGGGTCATAAAATCTACAGAGCAGGTGGATCTCCTGGAGGGTGCAAATCGAGCTGCGTTGGTTAGTCAGAGGTCATTCAAAGTTACAACATGGTCTCTTTTCTACAATATGGCTTCCCTTATGTCAACCTTGTGTTGAGCCGGTTTCAGTCACGTTTAGCTGTCTGCATTTCTAAACAAGGGTCAGGGTTCCATGAGTGGCGATGCAGCCTTACCCCAAGCCCTTGACCCCGGGAGGACATGACCCTTTTGTTCCAGTGTGGCCCAGTCCAGGAACTTGTCTGTACTTGCTCCTGCTCCTTCCTGAAACTGACTCAGGAATTCCCTGTGCACGCCTGTTACTACGCGTTCATAAAGCGGTGGCGAAAACAATTGTCAGTCCCAGGCCATGAAAATTTCGGCTTAAACGTGAATGCACAGGCGGCACAGGTTACAGCCCACCTGCAGAAGCTGGTCGGCAGAACCTGGCGTCTTCCTGCTCCGCTGCCACTCAGGCTTCAGGGGGCGCGGCCTTCGGGAACTGTCCAATCAGGGGATCCGCTGGGACAAGTGGGTGGGGCGACGCACCGCCCCTGCGTGGAAGCCCCTGGCTCAGGCCGCGATGGGGGTCAACGGTCGCCTGCCCTAAACGGCCCTTGGTGGCTCTGCTGCAGCCTCTGTCGCGCTGTGTGACCTGCCCTGGCCGTGGGGGTCGTAGGAAAGACTCAGGGAACCCAGGAGCCCTAGAAATGGGGAGTGTGCGGCCCCGGGGTGAGGACGCGGGAGGAGCGGCTGGTGGGAAGCGGCGGGGCGGGCCCGGCCTCCCGCGGTCCCCTCCGGGGTCTGCGGCCCCGAGTCCGCGGTGGCGCCGCTCGGCCCTCAGGCCCCTCCGGCCGCAGCGTGGGGGCGGGGCCGGCAGCCGGGCCCGGGCGTCCTGTGGTCCCTGCGCGCGGCGACTTGGGCCAGAGCGTCTTGGGCGGCTCTGCCCAGATTATATTTAAGGATTATATTTGTCTGGGTATTTTACATTAGAAGACAGCAGAAAATAACCACCTGGAACTACTTGCCGTGAAATCCTGTGCCTCTCCTCCCAGGAGCTTTCTGGGCACAGACATCCTGTAGGAAGTCCTTTGGGTGCAGGTTCCTCTTGAGAAACAGTCTTGGGTGATCCGTCCTGTCAGCACTGTTCCTCTCTGGGTTTGTGGTCTTGAAAAGATTTACTCGCTTATTTAAATCTGTTTTTCAATAGAGGTAAAATGTATTTAATCAATAGAGTTTGAAAGAGTATAAAATACTTGCAAACTAGCAAGAAAGAGGTGAATTTCAAAAAACCTCCACAATTCCTGTATTAATTCCATTTGTTAAGAATTCTGATTTCACTCTTTCTTCCCCCTGAGTGTGTGTATGAGTTTCTGAGGTCTGTATTTACTTTTGGATGTTTTTCAAATGAAATTCCAGGGCTCAGACATGCAGACCATGAGTGTTCAAGTGTGATTTGTTATTTACAAACCAATTTCTTGCCATGGGAATAATAATTAACGACATCGTTTTTTCTGAAAGGAATAGATACTTGGTTTTTCCTGGTTGAACTAGTGAATGTGCCTTACAATTTTCTTCCCTCCTTTTCACGTAAAGGATGAGTTTAAGTGATTTTGCTGGAGTGTTCTAACACTGGGTTTGTGTCATTTAAAATCACTCGTGTTCCAAAGCAACTCCAGTGGGGAGCAGACCCTGTAGTCATTGACCCAAGTTAAGGCCCCCTTGAGCATGCAGAGGGAAGGCCTTGAAGGCCCAGCTATCCTTCCTGGGGAGCCTCCCCCTGCAGGTGTCCTGCTGCTCACACCCCATGGAAGGAGCCTTTATCCTGAGAGGAGCTGCGAAGCCCTGGAAAGCTGGGGGTGCACGTGCTCATGGGGTGGGGAGTGATGCCCTTTCTGAGGTTGTGGTTGTGGTTCCTTAGGGCTGGACATTTTAGACATCGTTTGAGTTTTGCACCCACACTGTAGGTGCACTGAGAGTGTAATCTGTGCACAGTAAGAAAGTCTGTGAAGATCAGGTGTTCCGTCCTGTGGACAAAGGGTTCATGAATTTGGAGTTCATGTGGGTCAGAAGCTTAAACTGAATCCGGCTGAGAGTTTCCTCACTTGTGAGAGTGGGAGCCTGGGGGAGGCAGTGCTTCCATGCTCACAGGAGAGGGAGGGTGTGTGGGACTCGAGTTCACTCCTGTTCTTGCTCAGGGGTCTCCACCCTCTTTCACCAGGGACTGACCCAGTGTAGGGGTTCTATCTCAGCCAAGAGTGTCTGGACCCCAAGTCTGGGAATGTAGTCACTTTCTGAGTATTGGTTTCCTTCTGAACTGCAGGCAAGCAGGCTGCTTCTATGAGCTGATTGGAATATTCGTGTTTCTATCCGTGGATTCCTTTATCACTTGAAGATTGCTGCCCTTTGATTCTAGTCTCCATTAGCACTTGAGGTTTTAAAATATAAGTTAATTAACAGATACCATGTAAGGCAGGAAAATTATAGAACCAAATAGAATTTTTGATCCATTTATGCAAGAGAACCTCAAGATGTGAGATGGGTGTATTCAAGTTCTCAGGTGCTTATTCCATTTTTAGGTCAGTTTTTGTGTGTTCATGTCCCTAGAGATCTTTGACATTTAAATGGCTATAGTAGTCCAGATGCAAATGAATTCTTATTTTAATGGATGTGAGGAAAAGCAATTGAATTTCTATTTTCATTGATATGAACAAAACAACTCAAAGCTTATGGAAATCTTTCCAATTCCTAGTCCAGTTCAGGGTTAAATTTCAGACTGCACTATAGTATGCTACTTATTCCTGAAAACATCCCCAGTGTGAAGTATAGTGGAGGGACAAACTGTCACGCCCCTTGTCCTTTTAGTTAGATAGAGGTGGGTAAATTTTTTATTGTCTGCAGTTTTATATTCATTAGTGTTTAAAGGATTAAATCTTGGAATGGTTTCCTATGTAGAAAAGTAAAAATTAAATTAATTTTAAAAAGCAAAAGTTAATTTACAATAATGATTAAGCATAGAAAAATGTGTATATAAATTTCTCTCCTTATTTTAAATAAATAACGCATGGGAAGGTTAAAAATATTCCTGAGAGGAAACGCCCTTAAGGAGACTCCCCGCCTGCATGTCCTGCCCCGCTCCTCTGCTCTGACTCCAGCCCCCGTCACATGACCAGTTTTGATTAGTGCTTCACTGTCCCATTAGGGTTTCTTTATATGAAAATAAGCCAGTGCACAGCCGGCCCTGGTGGCCTACTGGTCAAATTCAGTGCGCTCCGCTTCAGTGGCCTGGGTTCAGTTTCCGGGTATGGACCTACACCACTGGTCAGAGGCCAGGCTGTGGTGGTAGCTCACAAAATAGAGGAGGATTGGCAACAGATATTAGCTCAGGGTAAATCTTCCTCAGCAAAAAAACCAAAACGAAAACCAAGCCAGTACAAATGCCTGTTTTTCTCACCCATGTCTGTTCTTGTAATGAGTGGCCAGGGTCCACATATTTGCTGTTTGACTTCTGAACACTAAGCCTCGCCCTCCCTTTTCCCCTGGGCCTTCTTCCCTGGACGGGCTGATGAGAAAGCCTGGAGGCTCCTGCACTGTGGGCTGCTGCTTGCTGGGCAGCTCCTCCTGGGCGCCGTGCTGCCCTGTGTTGCACTGTTGACCCCACCAAGCCTGGGTTCTGTGTACAGAGGACTCTGAGTTGGCAGTTTCTGTAACTCCTTGTCTTTTGGGAGCAGGAGGATGAGAATGGACTCATCACAGTGGTCCTGGGTCGATGTCTTGGCTGGAGTCTATCTGTGTCTAGAATGAAACTGTGCTTGAGGCTGTTTGTCCCTACATTAGGGGCATGTCTTAGGGGAGTAGGAGCATGATCGTATCCTGTGAATGAGGCAAGCCCATCAGATGGTCAGTCCTCAAAGAGCGGTTATTGCAGAGGAAAGAGAAGAGACAGGGAAAGGAGCCAGCAGATGGAGGGAGGCATCCACACTCCTAACACCAGAGGGCTCCCCACGCCCCTTCAGTGCCTCTGCTGCTGCTGCTGCCCCTGCCTCTACTGCCACAAAGACCCTGACTTTCAGGGTTTAGGGGACAACAGCCATGGCACCCCTGTGGCACAGCCAAGGGAACAGTCAAACCTGATTTAAGACTGCAGTCTTTAAACTCTATAAAGCAACTGGTTGTTATGCTGGAGGCTCCTAACCGATGGCACTGATGTGAGGACCTCTGGAAGAACAATGTATAAATACCAGGGTTCAGAGGACACCCCATCCCCCAAAGCATATCCAGCGACCTGAAATACAGGACAGGGAAGGACAGCAGAGAGGGAGTAAGAGGAAAAAGCTACTGAAAGAAGGTCCACAATGTGACCCAATTGGAAATCCAAAATACGCTAAAAGAATTTACACAACAACGAAGATAAAAGGGTGCTCTTTGCCTTCTGAGCCTCTAAAACATAGGTTTTGAGTTCGTTGTACCATCTCCTGTGATGCAATAATTCACGGCCCTTCACGCAATTTCTCAATGCTGGGTCTCAAGTTACAGTCACACCTGGCTGGGGTCTCAGTAAATTTAAGCAAAGGACCCCCGATCTCAGGGAAGTTACTGAGTGTAACGCAGAGGCCAGATTGCGATACTTCACCTTAACCAGCAGAACTCTTTGCCAGGCCTCCCAGCCAGGACCCATTGTCCCAAAATATCCCACAGTGAGCAGGAAAGCTCTGAATCAATAATTCACAAATTAAAAGTCAGTTAAATAAACTCTTCACCCCTTCCAAATTGTCTTCCCAAAATGGGGCTCCATGGTCCCTACCCCTTAGTTCAATTAGCTAACATGGCCCAGTGCGAACTGAACAGAACCTTCAAGGACTGAACACTGTTGTAAGAAACCTATTTAGGAAGGAGTGATTGTCCCCAGGATTTCTACCTTGAACAGCTGAATTTGGCCTGTTCTTAAGACTAGAAAGAATGAACGACACCTTACAGTGGGTTACTGCAACCTGGAGGCTGTGGTCACACCAAACACAGCCCTGTACCCAGTGCCCAACATCATGGAAATCACTGACTCCATCCAGTCAGCAACTGGTAAACATTCTGCTCGCACAGATGTGGCTGAGTCTGTTCTGTCCAGTCCTGTGTCCATAGCCTCTCAGCTGCACTTGACCTTCCCCTCTGAGGGGATGGGACTCACCTTCACAGGCGTGCCCTGTCTTACTGCACTTCGCTTTATGTGCTTTGCAGACATTTCATTTTTACAAAGACCCTCCACCAGCAAAAAGATTGAGACTCACTGAAGGCTCAGATGATGGCTAGCCTTTTTTAGCAATAAAGTATTTTTTAATTAAGGAATTACATTGTTTTTTTGGAGATAGTGTTATTGCACACATAATAGACTGCAGGATAGTATAAACACAATTTTTTTTGGACTTTTTTTATTGAGTTAATGATAGGTTACAATCTTGTGAAATTTCAGTTGTACATATTCTCTGTCATTCGTGTTGCACCCCTTCACCCTTTGTGCCCTCCCCCCACCCCACCTTTCCCCTGGTAGCCACTAATCTGTTCTCTTTGTCTATGTTTTTAAATTCCTCATATGAGTGGAGTCATGCAGAGATTGTCCTTCTCTATCTGGCTTATTTCACGTAACATAATTCCCTCAAGGTCCATCCATGTTGTTGCAAATGGGGCGATTTTGTTCTTTTTTATACTGAGTAGTATTCCATTGTGTATATATACCACATCTTTATCCATTCATCTGTTGATGGGCACTTAGGTTGCTTCCACGTCTTGGCTATGGTAAATAATGCTGCTGTGAACATTGGGGTGCCTAGGACTTTTGGAATTGCTGACTTCAAGCTCTTTGGATAGATACCCAGTAGTGGGACAGCTGGATCGTATGGTAGTTCTATTTTAAATTTTTTGAGGAATCTCCATACTGTTTTCCATAGTGGCTGCACCAGTTTGCATTCCCACCAGCAGTGTATGAGGGTTCTTTTTTCTCCACAACCTCTCCAACATTTGTTACTGTTTGTTTTAGTTATTTTTGTCATTCTAACGGGTGTAAGGTGATATCTTAGTGTAGTTCTGATTTGCATTTCCCTGATGATCAGCGATGATGAACATCTTTTCATGTGCCTATTGCGCATCCGTATATCTTCTTTGGAGAAATGTCTGTTCATGTCTCCTGCCCATTTTTTGATCAGGTTGTTTGATTTTTTGTTGTTGAGTTGTGTGAGTTCTTTATATATTATGGATATTAAGCCTTTGTCAGATGTATGACTTGCAAATATTTTTTCCCAGTTAGTGGGTTGGTTTTTTGTTTCAATCCTGTTTTCCTTTGCCTTGAAGAAGCTCTTTAGTCTGATGTAGTCCCATTTGTTTATTCTTTCTGTTGTTTCCCTGGTCTGAGAAGACATGGTGTCCGAAAAGATCCTTTTAATACTGATGTCAAAGAGTGCACTGCCTACATTTTCTTCTAGAAGCCTTATGGTTTCAGGTCTCAGCTTTAGGTCTTTGATCCATTTTGAGTTTACTTTGGTGAATGGTGAAAAAAGAATGGTCAATTTTCATTCTTTTACCTGTGGCTTTCCAGTTTTCCCAGCACCATTTGCTGAAAAGATTTTCTTTTCTCCATTGTATGCCCTCAGCTCCTTTGTCGAAGATGAGCTGTCCATAGAGGTGTGGTTTTATTTCTGGGCTTTCAGTTCTGTTCCATTGATCTGTGCACCTGTTTTTGTACCAGTACAATGCTGTTTTGATTACTGTAGCTTTGTAGTATGTTTTGAAGTCAGGGATTGTGATACCTCCAGCTGTGTTCTTTTTTCTCAGGATTGCTTTAGAAATTCGGGGTCTTTTGTTGCCCCATATGAATTTTAGGATTCTTTGTTCTAATTCTGTAAAGAATGTCATTGGGAGTCTGATTGGGATGGCGTTGAATCTGTAGATTGCTTTAGGTAGAACGGACATTTTAACTAGGTTTATTCTTCCAGTCCACGTGCATGGAATGTCTTTCCATCTCTTTCTGTTGTCATCCATTTCTTTCAGAAAAGCCTTGTAATTTTCATTGTATAGGTCTTTCACTTCCTTAGTTAAATTCACCCCGAGGTATTTTATTCTTTTTGTTGCGATTGTGAATGGTATTGTGTTCTTGAGTTCTTTTTGTGCTAGTTCATTATTAGAGTATAGAAATGCTACTGATTTTATACCCTGCAACTCTGCTGTAGTTGTTGATTACTTCTAAAAGTTTTCCAATGGATTCTTTGGGGTTTTCTATATATAAGATCACGTCGTCTGCAAATAGTGAGAGTTTCACTTCTTCCCTCCCTATTTGGATTCCTTTTATTCCTTTTTCTTGCCTGATTGTTCTGGCCAGGACCTCCAGTACTGTGTTAAATAAGAGTGGTGATAGAGGGCATCCTTGTCTCGTTCCTGTTCTCAGGGGCAGGGTGCTCAGTTTTTGCCCATTGAGTATGATGTTGGCTGTGGGTTTGTCATATATGGCCTTTATTATGTTGAGGTAGTTCCCTTCTATGCCCATTTTGTTGAGAGTTTTTATCATAAATGGCTGTTGGATCTTGTCAAATGCCTTCTCTGCATCTATTGAGATGATCATGTGGTTTTTATTCCTCAGTTTGTTGATGTGATGTATCACATTAGTTGATTTGCGGATGTTGAACCATCCCTGTGTCCCTGGTATGAATCCCACTTGATCATGATGTATGATCCTTTTGATGAATTGCTGAATTCAGGTTGCCAAAATTTTGTTTAGAATTTTTGCATCTATGTTCATCAGTGATATTGGCCTGTAGTTCTCCTTTTTCGCGCTGTCCCTGTCAGGTTTTGGTATCAGCGTGATGTTGGCCTCATAGAATGTGTTAGGAAGTGTTCCATCCTCCCTAATTTTTTGGAATAGCTTGAAAAGGATAGGTATTAAATCCTCTCTGAAAGTTTAGTAGAATTCCCCAGGAAAGCCATCTGGTCCTGAGGTTTTATTCTTTGGGATGCTTTTGATGGCTGTTTCAATCTCTTTCCTTGTGATTGGTCTGTTCAAATTGTCTGCTTTTTCTTGAGTGAGCTTTGGGAGATTGTAGGAGTCCAAGAATTTATCCATATCCTCTAGGTTATCCATTTTGCTGGCATATAGTTTTTCGTAGTATTCTCTTATAATCCGTTGTATTTCTGCAGAGTGTGTTGTTATTACTCCTCTTTCATTTCTGATTTTGTTTATTTGAGCTTTCTCTCTTTTTTTCTTTGTAAGTCTGGCTAGGGGTTTGTCAGTTTTATTTATCTTCTCAAAGAACCAGCTCTTTGTTTCATTGATCCTTTCTACTGCCTTTTTTGTTTCAATAGCATTTATTTCTGCTCTGATTTTTATTATTTCTCTCTTTCTGCTGACTTTGGGCTTTGTTTGTTCTTCTTTCTCTAATTCAGTTAGGTGTAGTTTAAGATTGCTGATTTGGGATTTTTCTTGTTTGTGAAGGTGTGCCTGTATTGTGATGAATTTTCCTCTTAATACAGCTTTTGCTGCATCCCATATGGGTTGGTATGGCATGTTATCATTTTCATTTATCTCCAGGTATTTTTTGATTTCTTCTTTAATTTCTTCAATGATCCATTGCTTGTTCAATAGCATATTGTTTAGTTTCTACATCCTTGTGCCTTTCTCAGCTTTTTTCTTGTAATTAATTTCTAGCTTGATAGCATTCTGATTAGAGAAGACACTTGTTATTATTTCATTTTTTAAAAATTTGTAGAGGCTTGCCTTGTTTCCCAACCTATGGTCTATCCTTGAGAATGTTCCATGCACGCTTGAGAAGAATGTGTATTCTGCTGTTTTTGGATGAAGTGTTCTATATATGTCTATTAAGTCCAACTGTTTTAGCTTTTCTTTTAGCTCCACTGTTTCTTTATTGATTTTCTTTCTGGATGATCTGTCCATTGATGTGAGTGGGGTGTTGAGGTCCCTTATTATTATTGTGTTATTTTTGATATCTTCTTTTAGGTTTGTTAATAGTTGCTTTATGAACTTTGGTGCTCCTGTGTTGGGGGCATAGATATTTATAACCGTTATTTCTTCTTGATGAAGTGTCCCTTTGATCATTATATATTGGCCCTCTCTGTCTCTCTTTACCTGCCTTATCTGGAAGTCTGTTTTGTCTGATATAGGTATTGCGACACCTGATTTCTTTTGTTTGCTATTAGCTTGGAGTATTGTCTTCCACCCCTTCACTCTGAGCCTGTGTTTGTCCTTGGAGCTGAGGCATGTTTCCTGGAGGCAACAAGTTGTTGGATCTTGTTCTTTAATCCATTTTGCCACTCTGTGTCTTTTTATTGGAGAGTTCAATCCGTTTACCTTGAGGGTGAGTATTGATGCATGAGGGCTTAATGCTGTCATTCTGTCACTCATTTTCCGGTTGTCCTGCATTTCCTTTGTTTCTCGTCCTGTGTGTTTTAGCCTACCCATTGACTTCTGCAATTTCTTATGCTGGGTTTCTTAGATTTTTCCTTATTTATGTTTTGTGTGTCTGTTCTGTTTTTTAGTTTAGTGGCTACCCTGAAGTTTGTATTCAGAATCTCGTGTATAACGTAGTCCATTTTCTGGTGGTCTCTTACTTCCTTAGCCTAGACTGTTTCAGTCCCTTTTCTCCTCCCCTCCTAAATTATTATTTTCATCTCTTATTCCAACTTGTGTTGTGAGTTTGTGGTTAGAGTGATAAGATTGTCTTTGCTTTGGTGATTTCCTTCCCTTTATCCTAATGCTATAGTTGAATATTTGCTCTCCTATTCAGATTCTATCTATCTGTCTCCCTACTCTGTTGTTTGTGACCCCTTTCTCCCATTTTTTCTTTTTTCAGGTATGAGAGCCTTCCTGAGGATTTCTTGTAGTGGAGGTCGTGTGACTACAAAGTCCCTCAGCTTTTGTATGTCTGGAAAAGATTTAATTTCTTCCTCATATCTGAAGGATATTTTTGCTGGATAGAGTATTGTTGGCTGAAGATTTTTATCCTTAAAGTTTTGAATATGTCACTCCAATCTCTCCTAGCTTATAAGGTTTCTGTAGAGAAATCTACTGAAAGTCTGATGGGGGTTCCTTTGTAGGTTATTTTCTTCTGCCTTGCTGCCCTGAGTATTCTTTCTTTGTCCTTCATTTTTGCCATTTTTACTACTATGTGCCTTGCAGGAGGTCTTTTTACATTGACAATTCTAGGAGATCTGAAAGCTTCCTCCACACACATTTCTCTCTCAATCCCTAGATTTGGGAAGTTCTCTTCTATTATTTTGTTGAGCACACTTTCTGTTCCATTTTCCTTTTCCACGCCCTCAGGAATTCCGATGATTCTTAAATTGCATTTTCTCATTGAGTCAGCTATTTCTCTGAGATTTTCTTCAGTTTTTTAAATTCTTAGTTCTCTTTCTTCCTCTGTCTGGAGCCATTCAGCCTGTCTGTCTCCGATTATTCTAATTTGCTCCTCTATGGTGTCTGCATGGGCTGACATTCAGGGGATCCGTATTCTGTTTTATCTGATCCATTGTATTTTTCATCTCTACTATTTCTACTTGATTCTTCTTTATAATTTCAATCTCTTTTGTGAAGTAACTCCAGAACTTGTTGACTTGTTTCTCTATATTTCCCTTTACCTCATTGAATATTTTAAGGATAGCTATTTTGAACTCCTATTCACTTAGTTTACCCATTTCCAAGCCCTCAGTACCTACTTCTGTGTTTTTATTGTTTTCCTTTTGGACTGGAGCTTTTATAAATTGCTGGATGGTAGAGGAGCAGTTTTTGCGCATGATGCTATTATTCGGCTGTAATTACAGCCAGCCGCCACTAGATGGGGTTGAGAGCCTTGGTTCTGAGCCCTCCGCCTTCAGCCCGATGGCGGCACCCAGCGTGGGTTGAGGGAGAAGGGGCACTTTCTCTTGCACACCAACCTGGATTGGGATCAGCTCTCACTTTCTGGTCTCCTGGGGCCCTGGCTTGCTGGGGTTCCCCCACATGAAAGCTTTCCCCTGTTAGAGGGTTTCCACTGCACAGGCGGTGGGAGTCCTGGACGATCCCTGGACATGCGGCCCCTCCCCTGCTCCTTTCCGCACCCGCAGCAGCGATCCCAGTCTCTAGGGGAGGGAGCGAAGATCTCTCCTACCCTGTTCCAGCTCCTCCGAGGCCAGCTGCAGCCTCTCCGCCTTCCATGGTTTGGCTGCTGTGGGTCTCTGACGATTTCTGTTATTAGGATTTTTGTTTTGGTTGGAAAGCAGTTGCTCTTTTTGGTTATAATTTGGAGGGGAGAGAGTCCTGGGTGAGCTCACTCTGCCATGTTGCTGACGTCACCTGTTGGGTCTTATTTTTTAACCCATCTAGCCACTCTGTGCCTTTTGATTGGTAATTTCAATCCATTTACATTAGGGTGATTATTCATCTATGAGGACTTACCAGTGCCATTTTATCTTTTGTTTTCCAATTGCTCTATATCTCCATTGTTTCTTTTCCCTTGTGTTTCTGTCTGCCATTTTTGTTTGGTGGTTTTCTATGATGTTTTATCTTCTTTTAAATTTTTCATGTCTCTGCTCCGGATTTTTCTTTTGTGGTTACCATGAGATTTGTATAGAACATGTCATAGATAAAATTGTCCTTTTTCTGCTAATAGCTTATCTTCATTTGTCTACACAGGTTCCATCCTTTTCCTCATTCCTTTTTATGTTTTTGTTGTCACAAATTAGCCTGTTTTATGTTGTGAGTTCATTGCCAAATTGTAGCTATAGTTATTTTTAACTCTTTTATCCTTTAACCTTATGCTGTAATTAAGCTTTGAATACGCTATTATGAAATAGATGTGTAATTTTCTGGTTCTATTTATCACCTCACTCAAAGTTTTGTTTCTTTTTTGTTTCAGGTAGAAAGGCTCCCTTCAACATTTCTTGTGAGGCAGGTCTAGTGATGGTGAACTAATGTAGGTTTTGTTTGTCTGGGAAAGCCTTTATTTCTCCTTCATATCTGAAGGATAACTTTACTGGATAGAATATTCTTGTCTGCCAGTTTTCATCTTTCAATAGTTTGAATATGTCATTCCACTCTCTCCTGGCCTGCAGAGTTTCTGCTGAGAAATCTTCTGATAGCCTAATTGGGCTACCTTTGTAGGTGTCTTTTTTCCTTAAGTACATTTTAAATTCTTTATCATTGGCTTTTGACAGCTTTAATGTGTGTCTTAGAGACAGTCGTTTTGCATTGAGATAATTAGGCATTCTCTTAGCTTTGTGGACTTGAATATCCAGTTTCTTCCCCATGTTTGGGAAGTTCTCAGCTATTATTTCTTTAAATAAGCTCTCTGCTCCCTTCTCCCCATCTTTCCCCTCTGGGATATCCATTATCCTTATGTTGCCTTTCCTAATGGAGTCAGATAGTTCTCATAGAGTGTCTTCATTCAAAACAAATCTTAGTTCTCTTTCCTCTCCCACATGAATCATTTCTAGAGTTCTATCTTTGAGCTTTCTGATTCTCCCTTCCATGTGGTCTATTCCATGTCCAATGATTTCTAATGCATTCTTCATCTCATTTATTGAGTTCTTTGGCTCCAGAATTTGTTTGAGTCTTTTTTTAGAGTTTCAGTCTCTTTAGTAAAGTGCTCCTTCTGTTCATTAATTGTAATCCTGAGCCCATTGAACTGTCTTTCTGAGTTTTCTTATACCTTACTGAGTTTCTTCATGACAGCTATTTTGAATTCTCTATCAGATCACAATCTTCTGAGAATTTAACTTTGGTTTCTGGAGAATTGTCATTTGCTTTTTGTGATACCATGTTACCATGATTTTTTCAGGGTGCTTGATGAGTTGTTCTTCTGCTGCCACATTTGAAGTGATAAACACCTTATTTAGGTAAATCTTTGTTTACTTTGATTCCAACAGTTCAACAGATTGGTATTTAGAGGCGTTTCTTTTGTTTTCCAGTAGATGGAGGTATAGCACAAGTTTTTAGTTCCTCTTCCATGAGCTGCCTCTGCCTGTTTGAGAGCCAGCACTTTCAACCTTCCATTGCTTTGAGAGATGTGTTTCCAGTGCCCTCCTTTTTGTTCTTTGTGCCTCCAAGCTTGCTGGTACCTTGCTTCTGCTGGTGCCACTGTGGTCACAGGTGTCACCACTGCAGTCACTGGGATGGTGGGCACCTCCACTGTGTCCAGGGATGCATGGGTCATGGGCACTGTTGCTGCTGTGGGGGGGAGGCGGTGTGGGGGTGGCATCTGGGGTCATGGGCCCCTCTATCACATCTAGCACTGTTGGGTTTGCAGGCACCACTGCCATGGGTGGGAGGCTGGGGTCACAGGCCCACCACCACCATTGAACAATTCTCTGTGGCCCCTGCAGCAGCTAGGGGCTGAAGTTGCATGTGCCACCTCCACTGCTGCTACTAGTTTCTCTGCGGGTGTGGATACTACCACAGCTTGGGGGGCTGGGATCATGGGTCCTGCCTCTCCCACTGTTGGCTGGTTTGCTGGGGCTGCAGGCTCAGCTGTCATGCCCGGAGGGCTGGGGTTGTTGGCCCCATCTCCACTGTTACCCCTGTTCCACCTCCTCTTTGTGTTCCAATCAAGCCACCATCAAGTGTACAGATATGTGGATCTCTCCAGCATCCTGGTGTGTTAAGCAGAGGAGCCTTTGTTGACTTATGAATGTCTTACTAATTATAGATCAAAAGCAGAGACAAAGGGAGCAGCTCACCTGTCATAATACTGACATCTCTTTTCTTTCTTTAAGGAAATGGCTCACGTCATCATGGAATTTGAGTAAATTGAAAATCTGCAATTTAGATGGGCAGGTTGGAAACCCCAGGAAAAAACTGTAGTCTGAGTCAAAAGGCACTCTAGTGGCAGAATCCTTCTTGTTCAGGGGATTCAGTTTTTGTTCTGTTAAGAACAACAATTGACTGGATGAGGGGCATCCACATTGTGGAGAGTAATCTCACTCACTTAAACTCCACACATTGAAATGATAATCTCAGGAGAAAAACCCTGCCCAGAAATGTCCAGTAGAATGTTTGACTAAATATTTGGGCACGATGGCCAAGTCAAGTTGAAACAGAGATACTAGCTTGTAGTTTTCTTTTCTTGCAATGTCTTCATCTGGCTTTCGTATCAGGTAGATGCTGGCCTCAAAAAAGGGGTTTGGAAGCATCCCTTTTAGTTTTTGGAAGAGTTTCAGAAGGATCAGTATTAATTTGAATTTGTTATTAGTCTGTTCAGGCTTTATATTTTTAAAGTCTACCTTGGTAAGTTGTATGTTTCTAGGAATTTATCCATTTCTTTTAGATTATCCAATTTGTTCACATATAAATGTTCATAATAGTCCCTTTTGATTCTTTTTAGTTTTGAGGCACCTGTTTTAATATGTCCTTTTTCATTTCGGATTTTATATATTTGATTCTTTCCTCCTCTGTTCATCGTCAGTTAAGGGTTTGTCAATTGTGTTTATTATTTCAAAAAAACTGATAGTTTTGAAATTTTTCTGTTTTCCTATATTCGATTTATTTTGGCTCTAATCTTTATTATTTCCTAACTTTGCTAATGTAAGGTTTAGTTTGCTGTTCTTTATCTAGTTCCTTGAGGTGCAATTTTAGGTTGTTATTTTGATCTCTCTTTCTTAATATAGGTGTTTATTGCTATAAGTCTCCCTTTTATTACTCCTTAAACTGCATCCCACAAGTTTTCATAAGTTATTTTCATTTTTGTCACAAGATATTTAAAAAATATTGATTCCCTATTGATTTCTCTTTGACTCAGTGGTTGTCCAAGAGTGTTTTGTTTAATTCCATGTATTTGTGAATTTTCACAATAAGATTAGAGGTAAATAGTCCCTTAGTGTGAGGCTGTATGATTTCTTGAATAGGCCTTAGACTATTAATGTTCGCTTTAGCTGTAGGTGTCAGGGGCTTCACTAGCCTCTAGTGTCCTTGTATTTTTCTCCCCTGGTGTGTTTGCCCATCCCTAGAAACTTAGTCTTAAGTAGTCTGGTCTTGCAATCCTCTACTTTAACCCACTGTTTTTATACTGGGGCCTTGTTGATAGGAGGGAAGACATTAGTGTGGGAAAATGTTCTCTTATGCTATGATTAAACCTGTAAAGGTTTCATGGGACAGAATCCCTGGACTATGAACTTGACAACACCATCTTAGCATTTATTCCTCCCCTTTTGCCAGAGAGAAATCCTGAAGAGTCTGGGAGTTGTCTGACTGCTTTCTCTAATCAGATAAACTTTTGGCAAATTAATTTCCTTTGAGGGATGGTCTAAGTCACAGAGCACAGAATGCTTTGTGTGTACATCAGAATGTTTCCACCTGGAATGCTTTCCAGTCTTCACAATGAGAAGCACCGTGGGCTGCTGGTGGAAAAATACATACATTTTGGAGGTTCCCTAAGACTGGACTCCCCGATGCTTTTAATTCTCAAGTCAGTCCAAACTACGTCTCCAGTAAATCCATCAAGAACAGTTTCTGTGTTCCTAGAGGTTGCTGTCTCCAGTTGTTTCTCCTCCAAGTAAGTGGTAATTCTCTGTATTTGCTGGTCTCTCATTTTGGGAGCATTGGTTTGCCATGTAATCTCAAATCTCTCTTGGATCTAAGAGGTGTTGCTTTTCAGATTATTCACTTTTTTCCATATTGTGAAGATGAGATGATCACTCAGAGTCCTTTGCGTATCATAATGGAAACCACCCTTCACTTGTGTTGCTGTATTTTCCCTTGTGAGACTATTCCATTTTCACTTGGTAATTCTACTGGTAGGGCCATGTGGGTGGTTTTGGAATTTTTCTTTTGTGACTAATGCATCTAAAGACATTATCCTGGAGTCTCTGTATTTGGATTTCTTTTCCTTATAAAAATTCCCTAAACTGAATACGTTTGTCACTCAAAAGACACCTTCCATTGGTTACCTTCTGTTTTATCATCGTCCTTTTGGGGGCCAGGATTAACGCTCTACCTAAAATGGGATTGGATGTCAAGACTATGTCACCACATGCATCAAGTTGATAGAAAGCTATTTATTACTCATCGGTACTTTCTAGGGAGAGTAGGACAAGGGCAAGTGGGTTGGGTTGGGTTGGCTTGTGCAAGGAAGAATGGCTAGAACCATTAACGTGTACAGAAGTAGAGTCTGCAGGTTTTCAAGGTTTTACCCTCCTACCTGTTGGCACAAAAAGAAAATGGGCAAGTGTCAACCTTCCTGACTTATTTACTCATTGTGGGCCAGACAGAAGGAGCAGGTGTCTAAAGCTGATGAAGACCTGAATATTAACAATGACATCAGTGTCTTCATCTAAAGTTCACTCCTGAGGCTTATTAACTGAATGACATGTTTCATTAAATGAATTTGAATTTGAGTATTAATTGAAAAGCCATGTGAAAGCACAAGAAATTATGATTAGGATCACAAAACCTCAAAAAATTTTTTAATCCAGTCATCCCAGGGTGTTGGAGAGATCCAGGAAAGTGTCAGTATGGTTCTAGAACTCTGTTCACATATTCTAGTAATCTTATTGTTTACTTTGATTTGCTGCCTCATTTGTTGTGTTCTTGGTGGCACCCTGCCAGTGCAGCCTGCCCACATGCAGCGAGCAGACATTTTAGGGGAACAGAACTCACCTGCCTGGTTAATAAATAGTCCAAACCCCAAGTAGTCAGCAGCTACCATGGCTGCCAGGGGGTTTTCCTTCGGGTACAACATCCCAAACATAAGCTGTCTGCTCCATGTATTTTGAATGTTTGGGACATTTCTTGATTGGCATTAAAGATGTCTGTTGAATGTTATGTGTGGCCAGGTCAGAAACAGTCACTCCCAGGCCAATGAGCATGTGAGTGTGAGTAGTGGGAAAACTGCATATTTGTGTTGGATGGACTGAAGAGATTTTGAAGGGAGGTGCCCTAAATGAAATATTGACACACACAGCACACAGACTATAGGCGATGTTAGGAGGAAGACCCAGGAGTGGGATATGAGAGTGGTGGCCAGGGGGCACGATTACAAGAAACCAAAGACCTGTAGAAGTGACCATTTAACAGAAATATCTAGTATAGAAAGGCTCTACTTAGCAGGTGCCAGTAAGTTTTATGATCAGAACAAAGTAATAAGCCCCAAAAGCTGAGGATTGGATGCAACTCAAACAGCAGGAACATCTATTTAGAAGAACACAAGTTTTGTCTACGTAAGCCTTAGCTATCCCAAGAGGATTGCAGCCTCGGTCATAAGAGAGGTACAAGGTCCACTGAATCCTTTTCCAGACTCTAGTGTATTATATGTTGAGACATTCGTGAATAATATCAATAATTTCTAGAGCATCTTGGTAAGTCCTTGATTCTGGCTTCAGGAGGATCATGTATGACAGGAGGAGTAATTTGTCTATAAGAGGGTCTACCATGGTCTGAGCGTAGCAAGCAGCCCAGCAGAGGGGGTGAGCAGCCCGACAAAGTCCATCTACCATCAGCTCTAGGGACCCCTCATCTACCTGCACTTAATGCGCATGGATTCTATTACCTGTGACACGTTTTTTTCGTATCAGGTGCATTGGTCAGTCACTAAGTTATCTGGGAAAGGTGAGGGAAGTCCGTTGAATTCTGCCTAGACCTTTGGGTTAGAGACGTCTTAATGGTTCCATATCACAGGGGCCCATGGACCAAGATAAATGCCATCAGGTCTGAGGAGTCAGTATGTGTCTCAGAAATTTGAGTGAATTTATAGCCCTGAGCAAGGAAATGAGCCTCTGCAGACTGAGGTGTAACATGTGCAGAGTAAGGAGTGACTTTAATTCGTACTTGGGTATGTGAGGCAAGGTATCCCAGAGTTCTCCCAGTGACCTTGGGTAAGGAGGTGTTGCTGTTGGTGGGATGAGACAGCTAGATCATTGGCAAAGGGTAAAGGATCAGTAAAAGTGTGCAGATGAGTCTGCTTCTTGCCCACGGAATTCTCTATAGCCAGCATGATTACCTGGAATTTGACTCATCAATCTGATCCAATCTGTGATCAGGGCTGGCCTGTTTGATCTGGGGAAGAACACAGCAACTCTGCAGTGGACCCATCAGGTGGGGTGGTGCACACTGTGCACAAAGTATAAGAACTCCCTGGTCATTCATGTGTCCCCATGTCTCACTTGAAGGGGCCAATGTGTCTAAAAAGGAGGTGATCTCCTCCAGAATGCATTACATCAATCACAGAAGAGGGGAACACACTCCCCTCTGGAGACGTGATATGCCAGAAGTGCCATTTTTGGCTCAATGCTGCAAGTATCCACATCTCTTCAACGAGGAGGCCTCTGGCTAGCAGGCCAGAGGGGTCCTGCATTCATGACCCAAGGCAAATGGGAAGCTGGCTGTGGAGGATCATCAACTCAGGCCCTGGGAGGGCCTCCCTTTATAAAAAGACTCTGTCAGTTGCCATCGGTGGCTTCTCTGAGTGCAGTACTGGAGGAGAATAGTTTGGGTACAAGAATGCCTTGGGTGATTCATGTCCAGCAGGGTAGATTTGGCGACTCTTGGATGCATCATGGGAGGCAGCTGAAGCCTCTATGGTAAGTGGATGTGGGGAGACACTCCTGGAGTGACTGTTATTTTGACAAATTCTAGAGCCATTTGTTTCCCCGTTCAAAGTCAGTCACTTGTAAGTGCTGTGTGAATAAGGAAGCAAGCAGATCTGATGATTATATGACAGCTGGATGGCTGTGACTGACAGAATGTGCCCGTGACATGGTTTCTACCACTGCTTCTGTCACCCTCTCAGCTCACAGCTCCCTCGTGTTGCCTCAGAGAAACTTTCCAGAGGTGGATATGTGTGAACTTCTACAGAAGTTTCCACGTAAGTGTACACAGAGCAGGCTTGAGCTGGGAAACGAGCTGGAAGTGGTCTATGGATGGTAATGGAAAGCAGTGATGCTGATGCACATGAGCAAGGACGTCCCCAGACAGGTCCCACCCAGGAGACACTTTTTTGTTTCAGAACCACAGTATTTCTACAGGTCTGTCCACAGAACCTGATTTAAACTCAAAGATTCTGGGAGCCGTTTCACTTCACTCCTAGTTATGAGTATGAGATGAGGGCAGGTGCAACCCTAGGGGGTTTTTTCACAATTAAGACAGGGTTCCAAGAAAGGCCAGTTGAGGACTGAATTCTTCTTCTCTGTCCTTCAGTTTTTCGTAAGAAGGATCCCAGTGCTAGAAAGAAGTGCTGAATGCATAAAAACCAAGGATCAGAAGAGTTTAATGTTCTCCTAACATGCGAAGGTGATTCTGTTATTCGTTTTCTATTAATTATATAAATGCATATTTTTTAGGTATAGTTGTTAATTTTCACAATTGTATACTAATACTGCCATCAAAAAATGGAAAACATGCCATCACTAAAAAGAACACTCTTGTGCCCATTTGAACGACATCCCTCCAATACATAACGCTAAAAAAAAGTGGAAAAGAGTAATAATTTATTTTGCTTTTTATGAAACCTTGTAGCTGTTACTGTTGTTTCTGACTTTTCCACAACATAGCTGGACACCTAAGCATAAGGAGATGAAACCTGTGAACAGCTAAATGGGCTATGAGACTTTATGGATCATTGAAACTAAAGACTTCCAGCTACTCCTGTAATGAAAAGATGTTGACAATTTCCCATTTCTCCTCTTACACTCAAATAGGATCTTACTCAAAATGACACCCTCTCTCTGCAGCTCACCTCACTTGTTCCTTGGCTGATTGCTGCTAAACACCCAGAGCTCTTTGTGGTATTTCCACTGGGAGATCACAGTGGACTTGCATAGACGTCACCCTACTCACAGAGTACACTCAGGATGAGCTAGAACAGTGCAGATGAAGGCCACTGTTCCTCTAAGTGGGAGGAACTCCATGGTTTAATGGGGTGTATGTTGCACAGTCTATACAGCAGCAACATGAAAATGCCAAATACTACAACATTTTAAGTATTTAAAGGTAAATAAAAATGCTCTCAAATGACATTAAACACAAAAAGACACCACAAACATTTGTGGCTGAAATCAATAGGAAGTCTCAAGTCCCAGATAACAATAATAATGACATTCTCACTTATTGGGGCTCCTACCTTCATAGAAGAGATGTATAAACATCTCAGCAACCCTATTAGCTCAATGTTTTGTTTTGTTTTACTTTCCGTCAGAGCCCTTATTTCCATCTTGTAAGACAAGGGTTTGCCATTTGTTAATCATCTCTCTTTTCCCACAAACACATAAGCACCAGGACTGCAAGAACTTGTATGTCTCATGCTGTTATATCCAAACCCTGCCATGCCTTATTTCTGCTACACTGGGTACACTGACTCTATAGTGCATGGCAGGTGAGGGATGCTGAAACACTAGCATCAAGAGCACAGTCTCTGAGAAAGAAAGGCTTGATTGGCACAGTGGTCCTGTGTCTCTCCCTTGCCAGGTGTGTATTGTTTCACAATTTACCTAAAGTGAAAGACCTCAGTTGAGTCACAAAGAAGATATTAAAAATATCATGTGTATAGTAAGAAGTGAATTTATATAATCTAACTGAGATACTTTATGGTAAACGGTGTCTAAATACACTGTGGGAAATATATCAGTGATTTGATAATAAGTAGGAAAGGCAAAATCTGTTCCAGAGGACCAGGAGCTGGCCTGCATTCACTGCAAGTTCAAGTCTTATCCTGCTGAAGAGACAAACGTCACACCTCCTTCATCAAACATACACAGTTACCAAGACGAAACTAACGGTATCTTGTAACCACCCCAGTAAAACTGGTAAAAGATAAAATTCTAAACCATAAAAATGAGTAATATTTCCTTTTTCTTACTAAAATGACTAACTGGGACTTCTTAAAAATTAATTTTAGTTCCATTACATTGTTTTTGCCTTGCAGAAAACAATGATTATGTTTACCAAAGATAAAATGTTTACCGAGGATAGAATTAAGTTTACCTCCTCACAGCTTCAATACAGAAAGTGACCTGCTTCCTTGAATAGCAGTCAAATCCACAAACACAGGCCAAAATCTTGTAAGAAGTCCTTCTGAGCACCATGTTACTGTTATTCCTCATAGTCCTCTGTGGTCTGTCATCATTCTTACTAGAATTTGTTACACCCCTCTCACTACAGGTGCAATCCTGCAGGTCACTGACAAGAGGGCACTGAAAACACCATGATTTTAAGTTTTGGGTGAAGAATGAATGAGAAATTAGTTTCATGACAAAAATTGTACATATAAAAATAAAAAATAAAGTTAGCCTGAGGAAAAAATAACTGAATTTGAATACACATGATAAAACTGACTCATAATGCATTAAGTAAAGAAAATTGCAATGTATATCAGGAAACCCATAATAAATATGGATTTTAATATCTTCTCTTAGGAAATGAAAACCATGATAATAGTTATTAACATACGATGGCTTAGAAAATAGTTGATAAAATGTATCGTTGAAACAACTACAGAAGTGTTCATTTCAGAAGGAAATGCACATAATTTTAATGACACACAATCATACATTTTTGAAAACATATTGAGGGAATATGTTCAGATACAAGTAACAGGAAACACACAATCTTCCTGACACGAGAAAGGTGACTGTTCTCATGGAAGAACTGGGTCAAGGCAGCCACTGCACAATGCAGGAGAGAAATGGACTCCCACATCCTTCTTTTTATGCCCCATTGTAGACGTCATGGTGAATCAGGAAAATGTGTTCACTAGCACTATTAACAGCATAAGGTCTCTCCTATACACATTAAACCTTATTCAGCTATCATCTAGAGAAGCGGGGACTCAGAGAACACTCTCAACCACAAAGGTCTGAATTAGTTTCCTGGTGAACACAAGAGGCCTTACAGAAAAATCCAAACTCTAATGAATCTTTGACGTGAAACTTGTAAAAACATCAGTGGAAAATACACGTGTAAGAAAATGGAAATCAAATAGGTGTTGGTGGTTTTCAAGATACTCAAAGAATCCAGAAAATGGGCTGGAAAGTGGTTTCCTTGAAGCTCCTACATAACTGTCTCCCTCCCTGTGTCGTGGCTCCCAAATCTGCCTAAGGCCTTGTGTGCTTCTGCCTTCCAAATCTCATGCAAGTGAGGCCATTGGGGAATTCCAACACGGCACCATAAAGGGGATGGATTCTTAAAGATCTGGTTCTTAATATTACCCTCACTGACATAATGCAATATAGGGGTGATGTGTCCAGCTCTAGAATTTGTTGCCCTATCACAGGCCTCTACTTATTTCAAGGTCTGTTCACCAAATCAGTCACCAGTCAGAAGGAAGGACAAAGAACAAAGACCCAAATATGAAAGTAACAATTCACTGAAACTACTCTTTGATAAACTTGCCATACATAAAAATTTATTCCAACTGTTTAATAGTATAAAAAGTAAAAATAGGCTCCTATACCCACCACCCCCAAAAGGAGCTTTCTCTAAGAAAGGAACATATACAATGGGTTAGGCACATCCAGGAACTGCAACACAAGGCCAGTGAAAAAAAAAATCCCAAGAAACACAAACTGTCATTTTTCAGTGATGTCTTAACACAGAACAATTAAAACATGATAAAAAAAATTAGAGAAAATATTGACTGATTTAAGAAAAAAGCACTACCTAGTAATCGTATGTACTCTTTTTTTTTTTGGTGAGGAAGATTGGCCCTGAGCTGACATCTGCTGTGAATCTTCCTCTTTTTGCTTGAGGAAGACGGTCCCTGAGCTAACATCTGTGCCCATCTTCCTCTATTTGTATATGGGATGCATTGACATGGATGGCTCAATGTAGGTCCATGCCTGGCATCTGAACCTGTGAACCCTGGGCATGAACCTAACCACTACACCACTGGGCCGGCCCCTAATCTTCTGTACTATTGTTGATGACTTGTAGAATTACCTCACTTCAATGTTCATTTCTGAAAGTAATTAACATAAATCCACAATACAATGTTGCACTTTAAGAAAGAGGCTTGGTAAACAATATATTTACAACTTTTATGCAAATCTTTCATGTTGAAAACTTCCTGGAGCATTATACATAAGTTAATTTCTGCCAAGTGTTCTCATATTACTTACATTTATATTCTTTTTGGTGGAATTTTCACATATAGTGACGTAGGCCAACTGAAGTCTTTCTCATGCTGTTTACTTTCAAGAGGTTTTTGTCAAGTGAGTCCTTTTATACATTCAGAGAACTGGGATGACAAAACTTTCTCACATTCATTACATTTATATGGTTTTTCCTCTAGTGTGCATTCTCGCATATCCTCCAAAGTTTTCATGAGAAATAAAGTCTTTCCCACTTTTCTGTCAATCACAGTGTTTCTCTCCAATATGAAACTCTTTCGTGTCTTTGCCGAGAACTGAGAAAACTAAATGCTTTACTACATCTTTTTACATTCATATGGTTTCTGTCCAATGATTTCTTTTATGTATTTGGAAATTTTGATGAGAACTGAAGGCTTTCCCACATTCTTTACATTCATAGGGTTTCTCACCAGTGTGACTTCTTTCATGTCTTCGGAGGAATCTGGGATAAACGAATGCTTTCTCACATTCCTTACATTTATAAGGTCTATTTCCAGTGTGAAACATCATATGTGATCGAAGGCTTGAAGAATCTATAAAGGCTTTCCCACATTCCTTACAATCGTAGGGTTTATCTCCAGTATGAGTTCTTTCATGTCTTCGAAGACAACTGGAAGTAGTGAAGGCTTTACTACATTTTTTACATTCATAGGGTTTCTCTCCAGTATGAGTTCTTTCATGTTTTCGAAGAGAACTGGTATAACTGAATGCTTTACTGCATTCTTTACATTCATAGGGTTTCTCTCCAGTGTGAATCCTTTCATGTCTTTGAAGTGAACTGGGAGAAATGAATGCTTTCTGACATTCCTTACATTTATAAGGTCCATCTCCAGTGTGAAAGATCATGTGTGATCGCAGGCTTGAGGGAACTACAAAGGCTTTCCCACATTCCTTACATTCATAGGGTTTCTCTCCAGTATGAGTTCTTTCATGTATTTGAAGAGAACTGGGACAAGTAAATGCTTTATTGCATTTTTTACATTCATAGAATTTCTGTCTATTGTGATTTCTTTCATGTATTTTGAAAACTTGAAGAGAAATAAAAGCCTTACCACATTCCTTACATACATAGGGTGTCCCTCCTGTGTGAGTTCTTTTGTGTTTTTTTAAGTTAGTGTACAAACTGAAGGCTTTCCCACATTCTTTACATTCATAGGGTTTCTCGCCAGTGTGACTCCTTTCATGTATTCGAAATGAACTGGGATAAATGAATACTTTCTCACATTCCTTACATTTATAAGGTCCGTCTCCAGTGTGAGTGACCATGTGTACTCGAAGGTTTGTGAGAGCAATAAAGGCTTTCCCACATTCCTTACATTGATAGGGTTTTTCTAAAGTGTGACGTCTCTCATGTATTCGAAGAGTGCTGGAATGACTGAATGCTTTATGACAATTTTTACATTCATAGGGTTTTTCTCCACTGTGACTCCTTTCGTGTACTCGAAATGCACTGGAAGAAATGAAGGCTTTCCCACATTCCTTACATTCATAGGGTTTCTCTCCAGTATGAATTCTTTCATGTATTCGAAGAGAACTGGAGAAAGTGAAGGCTTTACTACATTTTTTACATTGATAAGGTTTCTCACCAGTGTGAGTTCTTCCATGCATTTGAAGAAAACTAGAAAAAGTGAAGGCTTTCCCACTTTCCTTACATTTATATGGCTTCTCTCCATATCTTTGATACTCATATGATTTGTGTCCAGTGTGATGTCTAATATGCCTATTAAGGGATGAATGATGCATTAAGACTTTTCCACATGCACTACATTCATGTGGTTTAGCTCCAGTGGTTTTCTCATTCAGATTGAGATTTGGAATAAGGCTGAAGTTTTCTCCACATTGACTACCCTCTTCACTTTCACAGAGTCTCAATTCCATATGACTTCTGTAAAAAGTGAGAAGCACATTGTTAATGATTTTTTTTTTTTTTTTTTGAGGAAGAGTAACCCTGAGCTAACATCTGCCACAAATCCTCCTCCTTCTGCTGAGGAAGATTGGCCCTGAGCTAACATCTGTGCTCATCCTCCTCTACTTTATACGTGGGACACCTGCCACAGGATGGCTTGACAAGTGGTACTCAAGTCTGCACCTGGTGAACCCCAGGCCACTGAAGCCAAATGTGCAAACTTAATCACTGTCCCACCAGGCTGGCCCCATTAATGATTTCTTTACTAATGATTTTATATTTGTTATATTTATTGTGATTTATAGGAAAAGTTTAGGTTTTATGCTTTGTCAGAATTCTGTGAAATTGAATATATTGAGTGCTCTGCAAGAGGACTGCACCCCTGCTATTATCCAGTGATATTCACGTATAGGGTTTGTTATTACTGTTTCCGAGTGAGCTATTTCACAAACGCTGATCCTGTACATCACATTTCAGAAAGTATATTTGGTGAAACTTTTCTCATAGCTAAATTTGGCTCATGGGTCATCTTGGTTTGTTTCTTTTTAAAGTTTCATAACCTACCAGGATTCTCATGTGAGAGACCACTTACTATTGTGAGTGTGACTCACCTTTGTTTTCTCCCCTGGTTTTTGTGCTGATCTTCAATATCATGATCTTCCCATGTTTTTCCTGAAATGCAGACCCAGAAAGTTGATATAGAAAAGTTTTTAGATTCTAAGACCATGATAAGCTATGACCATATCTGGTTTATTTACCAACACCCCCCTTTCCACATTCTACATCTTAGAACAATGTTGATGGGCAAGATAGACATGTTCTCTAATTGATGCAGTGAAGGAATGTCCTCATTCTTACCTACTGAGGCCAGGATCCTGAAAGTTTCCCACATCACATCTCTGTAGAGTTTCTTCTGTGAAGGATCCAGTAAAGCCCACTCCTCTGAGGTGAAGCTCACAGCAACGTCCTCAATGACCACTGAGTCCTGAAACACCACAAACGTTTGTATAATAGGATGCATAAGACTGACAGCACTGGACATCCATTCTCCCTTTGTAGGAAGGTTGTGTATGACTGCATCATCTCCAAACATTTATTCTATGATGTGATCATCAAAACTCACTGTTTTTCTGTACACACTTCCTCATCAATTTAACAGCATGATGAACATGGAAATTATTTACACATTTTTACTGTGATCACCTTTCATCATATTTCTCTGTTATGGCAGGTTCAAGAACATTTTGGGAAATGACAAATGCCATACAATGAAGCAAATATTATCATTATCAGACAGAACAAAAAAGGCAGAACACAATATCCATAAAGCCTAGGATAACCCTCTTTAACAGAAGGTCTAAAATACACATAATGGGAATACCTGAAGGAAAAGAAAGAGAAAGAAACAGAAAAAACAAGTGAAGTAATAATCATCAATATATCCTAAAACTATTGATAGCCAGCAAACTGCACATCCAGGAAGCTCAGGGAACACTAAACATGATAAACTACAAAAGTGCACACTCAAGTACATCATATCCAAACTAGAGAAAAATCAAACATAGAGAATATATTGGGAAATGCCAGAGAAGAAACACACCTTAGGTATAAGGAAACAAAGATTTGAATTAAATTGGACTTCTTTTCAAAAACCATGCAACAAGAACAGAGTAGAGTGACATTTTAATGTGCTGAAAATTAAAAAAACCCACTTTCCTGGAATTCTCTGTCAAGCAAAATTATCCTTCAAAAATAATGAAGAAATGAGGACTTTCTGAGACAAAAATTGAGGAAATTTGTCATGAGTCACTTACTTTGAATGAATTGTTCAACAATTTATCAGAAAAGTAAATGATAAAGGTAGAAGATTAGAATAGAAAAAATGAAAGTAAAATATATTTTATATTTTTCCAATTAATATAACAGATGACATTTTGTTTAAAATAATAACAGCAACAATGTGTTTGGTAATGAGAAGCTTATGGACCAGAGAAATAAATGACAGCAATGTGACAAGGCACAGGGAGCAGAATTGGGAACAGTGTGTTATGAAGTGTTCGCAGACAGTGACATGTTATAGTGTTATGTGACAGAAAAGGTGGGTTAGGTGTAAATGTGTACTGAAAACTCAAGGGCAATCAACTAAAAGAATTTTTCAAAAAATATGTAATTGATATGCTAGGAGAGGAAAAAAGGAATCAAGTAAAATGCTCAATTTCAGCAGAGAAGGTAGAAAAAATGTGGAAGACAAAAAAAAGTGAGAAAGATGGTGGCAAAGTCAGACTCTGAACTCACCTCCTCCCACAGACACAACGAATTTACACTGCTCTTGGAACAATTACCCCTCAGAGAGAACTGCAAACTGGAAAAAAGAATCCAACAAGGGACAGTGCAGACTGAGGTGGAAGAGGCAGAAATTCCTTTCTGGAGAGAAAAAGAGCCAACTTGTAGCCATGATGCTTCACAGCTGGCCGGGAGCAACCTTAAGGTATGAAGCCTTCCCTGGAGGGTGAGGGACCTCAGCAGGGGAGTGTTACCACAATAACAGCTTTTGGACTTGGCACAACTGAGACAAGTGTCGTAATACCTGGCTTTTCTGGCTATGAAGTATGATGGAGAATAACCCCAGAAAAGCTATCAGACATAAGGGGGAAAAAAGCCTGCTCTTGAAAGGCCCACACACGAGTTCACCCATCACCAGAAAGAAAGGTGTAGAGTCCTTTGGTAAAAAGAGACTCATGTGATAGACTCTGGGTGCATCTTGGTGAGAGGTGAGACCTCTCTAGGGACTGAGACACTGGTAGGAGCCATTGTTGTGACCTAATATAGGCATGCTGACACAGACGCTGGCAGATGCCACTGGAGTCCTTCCCCTGGCCTGTTAGCCCAGGGTCTGCCCTACCCACTAGAGCACCAATTTAATCCAGCTTAGCTAGGACAGGCAACCCACACTAGGGACTGGCCCCACCCAAGAGCAAGCCCTTGGGCAACTTGTGGGCCCACATAGGTGGGGTGTCTGGAACCTTTGCAATTAGGTGTGTGGGTCTGCCTCTGTGGGGCAGGGCATGTGCGATGGGTGGGCCTGCATTGGTAGACTGTGTGGGGCCTCTGCACTGGGGTGACTGGGTCCACTACAGTGGGTCAGGGCATGTGCATGAGGCAGGACTGTGTTGATGGGGTGTGTCACCCCGTAGGTGGTGGGGCCTGTCAGCTGCAGGAGACTTGTGCTTCTGACACAGCCACATAGGAGATCGGCCCCACCTTCAAAAGTCTGAAACAATTGAGTGCTCCCATGTCTGGGGCTGGCCCCATTCAGCTGCAACCCTAAGAGAGCTGACACCAGCCTTGCAGCCCAGAGGCCTACAGCAATTGTAAGACCGTGAGCCTAGCAATCAGCCACTCTAGGGGCTTACACACTTAAGAGGAAAACTGCAACAGGAGTGTGCTATTAGACCTTGTAGCCAACTGTACTGGGGCTCCCCATGCCCAATAAAGTGCCTGAAATGACCAAGGCAGCCACACACAACTGAGCATTACAACAAGCTGGCCAGCAGGACAGCCTAGCCTCCCTGGGCACTTACAGCAAGAGCAACCATCCCATGACACAAGGACATACATAGCCCACATAGGGGACACTCCTGGAACATTTGGAACTGGTGACAAGAGGGAAGCAAACTACTGGACTGCATAAGGCATCTCTTACATAAGGCCACCTCTTCAAGATCGGGAGACATGGCTGACCCACCAACTACAAAGATATAAGCACAGAGAAAGAGGCAAAATGAAGAGACAAAGGAATACCTTCCAAATAAAGGAACAGGACAAAACCCCAGAGAAAGAACTCAACAAAACAGAAGTAAACAATCTGCATAACAAACAGTTCAAACTAAGAGTTATAAGGATGTTCACTGATCTTGGGAGAAGAATGGATGAATTCAGTGAGAACGTCAACAAAGAATTGGAAATTATAAAAAAAGAAAAAATCAGAAATGAAGAATACAATACTAGAAATGAAAAATTCACCAGAGGGACTCAATAGCAGAGTAGATGTTACAGAAGAACAGATCACTGAGCTGGACAAAAGACTAGAGGAAATCACCCAAGGTGAACAGATAAAAGAATTAAAAAGAACAAGGACAGTCTAAGGGAACTCTGGGACAACATCAAGTGCACTAACATCCATTGTATAGGTGTCCCAGAAGGAGAAGAGAGAGAGAAAGGGGCAGAGAATCTATTTGAAGAAATAATAGCTGTCAATTTTCCTAACCTAAGGAAGGAAACAGACATCCAGGTACAGGAAGCACAGAGAGCACCAAACAAGATAAAACAAAGAGGCCTACACCAAGACACATTATAACTAAAATGTCAACAATTAAAGATAAAAGGAGAATCCTAAAAGCTGTAAGAGAAAGGCGGCAAGTTATATACAAAGGAAACCCTGTTCCTGGCTCTTAATACCAGCTCTGATATCAGTTCCCTTACAGTGAACCCAGTGTATATGGGGTTAAAACTAAAAGCACACATTCCAAGTCCCCTACTTCTTTAGTTACACTCACATGTAAATGTGTCTTTAACCTCTGACTCCCTGAGCTTTACAACCAAATAGAAGTTACAAATTGTTAAAGCCCACGTGGCCTCAAGTTGGGCTGCCACTAAAGTTGTGGCTGATACAGATCCTTGAAGTTCTTTTACAGAGAAACTAGTGCCCAGAGAATATCAAGAAACTGAAGCTTCCCAGAGCTTCCTGGCACCACAATCCACCATCTGCCACAGAGACAAACAGCCAAGGACACCCCTGTGTGAATTCTCTTATCTTGCCCTGCAAATGAGCTCACAAGGCCAAATGCAGAGTGGTGGGAAAACGCCAGCCAAGGCTACATGCCCACCTCCTCTACCTAAAACCCCAAATAAAAACCCCTACCCATTTCTTAACAGGGAGCTAGCAATTCTTGAGGCACTAGGTGCTGCTTTGCTCCCCCTGCCTGGCAAAGTAAAGCTGTCTTTCCTTTTCACTCAAGACTCTGTTCTTGTTATTGGGATTGACATTGGGTTCAGAGACCAAACTTTCAGTAACAACCCCATGAGGCTATCAGCAGACATCTCAGCAGAAACCCTACAGGCCGGAAGGGAGTGGCATGATATATTTAAAGTGCTGAAAAAAAAAAAACCTACAGCTAAGAATACTCTACCTGGCAAGGTTATCATTCAGAATGGAAGGAGAGATAAAAGAGTTTCCCAGACAAGCAAAAACTAAAGGAGTTTAGCACCAAGAAACTAACTTTACAAGAAATGCTAAAGGGACGTATTTAAGTGGAAAAAAGACCACAAATTGGAAAAAGAAAATTATGGGAAAAAAAACTAATAAAATCACTGGTGAAGGCAAATACACAAAGGTAGCAGATCAACCACCTAGGGAGCTAACATGAAAGTCAAAATACAAAAGTACTAAAGCTGTCTATTTCCACAATAAGAGGGTAATGGATACACATGCACAAAAAAAGAGGTTAGATATGATATCAACAACATAAAATGTGGGAGGAGGGGAGTAAAAGAGTAGAGCTTTTAGCAAAAGGTCAAACTAAAGAGACCATCAACTTAACATAGATTGCTATATACATAGATTATTACATATGAACCTCATGGTAATCACAAAATTAAGAGAAAGGAATCCAAACATAATACTAAACAAGCCATCAAACCACAAGGGAAGAGAGCAAGAGAAGAAGAAAGGAACAGAGGAGAACTACTAAAACACCCAGAAAAAAAGTAACAAAATGGCAATAAGTACATACTTATTAGCTACTGTAAAAGTCAATGGACTAAGTGCTCCAATCAAAAGGCACAGGGTTGCTGATTGGATAAAAAAACAAGAGCCATATATATGCTGCATACAAGAGACACGCTTCAGACCTAAAGACACAAACTTAACTGAAGGGATGGACAAAGATACTCCATGCAAATGGCAATGAAACGAAAGCTGGGGTAGCAATACTTATTTCAGAAAAAATACACTTTGAAACAAAAACTGTAACGAGACAAAGCAGGACGCTACATAATGATAAAGGGAACAATCCAACAAGAGGATATAATACTTGTAAATATCTATGCAGCCAATATAGGAGCACCTAAATATATAAAACAATTATTGACAGACATAAAAGGAGAAATAGCAACACAACAACAGCAGGGGACTTTTAATGCTTCACTTACACCAATGGATAGATCAAATTGAAAATCAGTAAGGAAACACTGGCCTTAAATGACACATTAGACCAGCTGGTCTTAGTAGATATACACAAAATATTCCATCCAAAAACCACAGAACACACGTTCTTTTCAAATGCACAGAGAACATTGTCCAGGACAGATGACATATTACGCCATAAAACAAGTCTCAATAAATTTAAGAAGACTGAAATAATAGCATCTTTTCTGAATGCAAAGGTATGAAAGCAGAAATCAAGTACAGGAAGAAAATTAGCCACAATTATGTGGAGATTAAACAAAATACTACTGAACAACGACTGGGTCAACAAAGAAATAAAAGGAGAAATAAAAAAAAAACACCTGGAGACAAATGAAAATACGACATACCAAAATTTATGGGACGCAGCAAATGTGGTTCTAAGAGGAAAGTTTATAGCAATAAAGGCCTACCTCAGCAAACAAGAAAAATCTCAAATAAACAGTCTAACAGTGCACCTAAAGGAACTGAAAAAAGAAGAAAGCCCAAAATCAGTAGAAGGAAAGAAATAATAAAAATCAGAGCAGAAATAAATGAAATAGAAACTAAAAACACCATAGAAAAAGATCAGTGAAACCAAGAGCTGGTTCTTTGAAAAGATAAACAAAATTGACAAGCATTTAGCTAGACTCACCAATAAAAAGGAAGGCTGAAATAAATAAAATCAGAAATGAAAGAAGAGAAATTACAACAGATACTTCAGAAATACAAAAGACTATAAGAGAATACTATGAAAAGCTGTATGCCAACAAACTGGATAATCTAGAGGAAAGGGATAAATTCTTAGAATCATACAACCTTCCAAAATGGAATCAAGAAGAAACAGAGAATTTGAATAGACCAATCACCAGTAAGGAGATCGAAACAGTACTCAAAACCCTCCCCAAAAATAAAAGTCCAGGACCAGACAGCTTCCCTGGTGAATTCTACCAAACATTCAAAGAAAACTTAACACCTATCTTTCTCACACACTTCCCAAAAATTGAAGAGGACGGGAAGCTTCATAACTCATTCTATGAAGCCAACATTACCCTGATACCAAAACCAGACAAGGACCACACACAAAGAAAGAAAATTACAGGCCAATATCACTGATGAAAATCGATGTAAAAATCCTCAACAAAGTACTAGTAAATCAAATACAATGATACATTTAAAAGGTCATACACCATGATCAAGTGGGATTTATTCCAGGGATGGTTCAACATCCACAAATCAATCAATGTGATACACCACATTAATAAAATGAAGTATAAAAATCACATGATCTCAATAGATGCAGAGAAAGCATTTGACAAGATACAGCATCCATTTATGATAAAAACCCTGAATAAAATGGGTATAGAAGGAAGGTACCTCAACATAATAAAGGCCATGTATGACAAACCCACAGCTAATGTCATCCTTTTTTTTCTTTTTTTTTTTTGGAGGAAGATTAGCCCTGAGCTAAGATCTGCCAATCCTCCTCTTTTTGCTGAGGAAGACTGGCCCTGAGCTAACATCCGTGCCCATCTTCCTCTACTTTATATGTGGTACACCTACCACAGCATGGCTTGCCAAGCAGTGCCATGTCCACACCCAGGATCTGAATGGGTGAACCCTGGGCTGCCTAAGCGGAATGCGGGCACTTAACCGCTGTGCCTCCAGGCCGGCCCCTAATGTCATTCTCAGTGGAGAAAAACTGAAAGCTATTCCTCTAAGAACAGGAACCAGACAAGGATGCCCATTTTCACCATTCTTATTTATCATAGTATTGAAAGCCCTACCCAGAGCAATCAGGCAAGAAAAAGAAAAAAAAAGGGATCCAAATCAGAAAGGAAGAAGTGAAGCTGTCACTATTTATAGATGACATGGTTTTATATATAGAAAACCCTAAAGAATCCACCAAAAAACTTTTAGAAATAATGAATATGGTAAAGTTGCAGGATACAAAATCAACATATAAAAATCAGTTGCATTTCTTACACTACCAATGAAGCAGCAGAAATTAAGAATACAATCCCATCTTACAATTCCAACAAAAAGAATAAAATACCTACACACAAACTTAACCAAAGAGGTGAAGGATCTGTACACTGAAAACTATGAAACGTTGTTGAAAGAAATTGAAGAAGATGCAAAGAAATGGAAAGATATTCCATGCTCTTGGATTGGAAGAATTAACATAGTTAAAAGGTCCATACTTCCTAAAGCAATCAACAGATTCAAGGCAATCCCTATCAAAGTTCCAATGACATTTTTCACAGAAATAGTGCAAAGGATCCTAAAATTTATACGGAACAACAAAAGACCCAGAATAGCCAAAGGAATCCTGAGAAAAAAGAACAAAGCTAGAGGTATCACACTCCTTGACTTCAAAATATATAACAAAGCTATAGTAATCAAAACAGCATGGTACTGACACAGACACACAGATCAATGGAACAGAATCAAGAGCCCAGAAATAAACTGACACATCTATGGGCAGCTAATTTTTGACAAGGGAGCCAAGAACATAAAATGGAGAAAGGAAAATCTCTTCAATAAATGGTGTTGGGAAAACTGGACAGCCACATGCAAAAGAATGAAAGTAGACCATTATCTCACACCATACACAAAAATTAAGTCAAAGTGGATTAAAGACTTGAATCAAAGACATGAAACTTCTAGAAGAAAACATAGGCAGTATGCTCTTCAACATTGGTCTTAGCATATTTTCAAGTCCCATGTCTGGGCAAGGGAGACAACAGAAAAAATAAACAAATGGGACTACAACAAACTAAAAAGCTTCTGCACAGCAAAGGAAACCATCAATAAAAGAAAAAGACAACCTAACAATTGGGAGAAGATATTTGCAAGCCATATATCTGGTAAGGAGTTAATATAAAAAACATATAAAGAACTCATATATCTCAACAAAAAAACTGCCAACCCAATTAAAAAATGGGCAAAAGACCTGAACAGACATTTACCTAAAGAAGATATACAGATGGCCAACAGGCACATGAAAAGATGTTCAACATTACTAATTATCAGGGAAATGCAAATCACCTCATGCATGCCAGAATGGCTATAATTAACAAGACAGGAAATAAGTTTCGAGAGGATGTGGAGAGAAGGGAACCCTCATACACAGCTGTTGGAAGTGCAAACTCGTGTAGCCACTATGGAAAACAGTATGGAGATTCCTCAAAAGATTAAGAGTAGAAATACCATATGACCCAGCTATCCCACTACTGGTTATTTATCCAAACAACATGAAAATATGAATGCATAAAGATATATACAACCTTATGTTTGTTGCAGCATTATTCACAATAGCCAAGAATTGCAAGCAACCTAGATGCCCATCAAGGGATGAATGCATAAAGATGTGGTCTGTATACACAATGGAGTACTGCTCAGCCATAAGAAATGATGAAATCTGGCTCTTTGTGACAACATGGATGGACCTTAAGGGTATAATGCTAAGCAAAATAAATCAAAGGGAGAAAGTGAAATACCACATGATCTCACACATAAACAGAAGATAAAAACCACAACAATCTCATAGAGACACAGATTGGATTGGTGGTGACCAGAGGCAAAGGGGGGAGAGAGGAAGGCAAAAGGGGTGATCAGGCATATGTGTATGGTGATGGATTTTAATTAGTCTTTGGGTGGATAACAGGATATAATCTACAAAGAAATCAAAATATAACAACGTACACTTGAAATTTATATAATATTATAAACCAATGTTACCACAATAAAAAAATAGATAAAAATTTTTAAAAATCAACCAGAGGAAGCTATAAAAAACAGTAAAAGTAGTGGTAAATATTAATCCCAATAACCACTTAAATCCAAAATGGTCTCAATATATTTGAAAGGTATAGTGATAGCAGATTTTTAAAAAACAAACAGTTATATACTGTCGACAAGAAACTCACTTTCAGTATAAAGACACAGAAGGATGAAGGGTACAGGGATGGAGAAAAACAGACCATGCCAACACTAATCAAAAGAAAGTTGTCATCCATATATAAATTATAGACAATGCAGATTCCAAACCAAGGAAATATCAGAGATAAAGAGGGGCATTGCATACTGATAAAGGTGTCTATTCTCCAAAAAGTTAGAGCCATCTTTGACGTGTATGTGTATAACAACAGAGGGGCAAAATACATAAGGCAAGAACTGATAGAATGCATGGAAAAAGAGATGAGTCTTGTATAATAGTTCTATATTTCAACACCCCTTTACCAAGAAATATAAATCCCAGTAGGCAGGAAATCAAGGACAGAGGTGAACTGAACAGCACTGTGGAACAACTGGATTTCATTGTAATCTATGGAATACTTCATGCAACAGCAGCAGGATACACATTCTTCTCAAGTTCATGGGGAACACTGACCAAGACAATCCACATTCTGGGACATAAAGCACACCTTAGCAAATCTGAAGGAATAGAAATCATACAAAATATGCTTTCACACCACACAGGCATTCCTCTAGAAGTCAGTAACAGCAAGATAGTTGGAAAATCCCCAACCATGTGGAGATTAAACAACACACCTCTAAATAATACATAGGATCAAAGAAGTCTCGAGAAATGAAAAAATATTTTGAACTAAATAAAATGAAAATGCAACATACCAAAGGTTCTTGGATGCAGCAAAAGCAGTGCCCAGAGGGAAATGTATGTCATCGAAAGAATATACTGGAAACACCAAAGATCTCTAAGCATCTACCTTAGTAAATAATAAAAAGAATAGCAAATTAAACCAAAAGTAAGCACAATAAAAGGAAAAATAAAAATTAGAAAAGAAATCAATGCCACTGGGAAATCAATGGAGAAAATTAAAACAAAAAAGAAACGTGGTTCTTTGAGAAGCCTAATAAAATTTATAAACTTTAATGAAGATAAAGAGGGAAGACAGAAATTACTAATATCAGAAAGGAAAGAATGGTGAAATGAAAATAAAAAAGGATTTGATAAAACCCAACATCCGTTTATGATAACAAACTGGTAATAGAGGGGAACTTTCACTTCTGGAGATGGAACATCTTTATGAATTCTGCAGCTAAATTCATAGCATTTGTTCCATATAGCATGATTGCACCTGTGAAACCTCTGAAAGAACTCACAATAACCAAGAACTCCTAGAATTAATACCAATGTATAGCAAGGTTGAAGGATATGTGAGTCAACTGCCTTCCTTATAGACCATCACAAATAGAGTCAACTGATCTTTGACAAAGAAGGAATTCAAATGAAAAAGAAAGTCTTTGAAACAAATATCGTGGAAGTATGGATATCCACATGCAAACACACACACAGAAAATGAACGTAGACACAGGCCTTACACCTTTCAGAAAAATTAAGTCAAAACACATCAGTGATCTAAATGTAAAATACCAAAGGAATAAACTCCTAGAAGATAACAGAGGAGAAAATTCAGATCACCTTGGGTTTGAAGATGAATTTTTAGATACAAAACCAAAAAGAAACAAACACAAATTTTACATTATTAAAATGAAAAACTCCTCCTTTTACATTATTAAAATGAAAAACTCCTGCTCTGAGAAAGACAGTGTTAAGAGAATAAAAACACAATTAAAGTAAGAGAAAATCTTTGTAAAACATTTATCAGATAAATGACTGGTCATCTGAAATATCCAGAGAACTCTTAAAACTCAAGTCAGAAGACAAAAAACCCAAGTAAAAAATGGGCAAAAGATCTGAACAGACAGCTCACTGAAGAAGATACACAGATGGGAAATAAGCAATATGAAAACCTACTTCTCATCAAATGTCATTGGGAAATTGCAAATAAAACAAGCTATCATTCAACACTTATTAAATGGGTAAAACTCAAAACACTCAGAACACCAAATATCGGTGAAAACGCAAACTATAGGTAATCCTCATTCATTGCTGGTGGAAATGGAATTTGGTATGCCTACAATGGAAGACAGGAATTTTTTAAAAAACAAAATACGCTGTTACTACATAGAGTAAGATCCAGCAATAAGACTCCTTGGTATTTTTCCAAATGAATTGAAACCTTATGTTAACAGAAAACCTACACATGAATGTTTGTAGGTACTGTATTCACAATTGGCAAGAGTTAGAGGTGTTTTTTTTTTTTTTTGAGGAAGATTAGCCCTGAGCTAACATCCACCACCAATCCTCTTCTTTTTGCTGAGGAAGATTGTCCCTGATCTAGCATCTGTGCCCTTTTCCTCTATTTTATATGTGGGACACCTGCCACAGTGTGGCTTGCTAAGTGGTGCGTAGGTCCAGGCCCAGGATCTGATCTGGCGAACCCCAGAATGCTGAAGCAGAACGTGCCAACTTAACCGCTGTGCCACTGGGCCAGCCCCAAGAGTTAGAGTTTTAAGCAAGCTGTCCTTCAAGACTCCAACAGACAAAAACAATCAGTGGTGCATCGACACAATGAAATACTGTTCAGTGATAAACAGAAATGAGGTATCAAGCCACGAAAACACATGGAGGATCCTTAAAAGTATGTTCCTAAGTAAAGAAGCCAATGTGACAAGGCTATGCAGTGTACGATTCCAAGTACATAACATTCTAGAAAAGACAAAAGCATGAGTTACTAGAAAGATCTTTGGTTGTGAAGGATTTGGGGATTGGGGGAGGGATGAGTCGATAGGTGGAGAACAGGGGAGTTTCAGGGAAGTGAAACTACACTCCATGATACAGAAATGATGGGTCCATGTCATTACACATTCGCCAAAACCCATACAGTGTGTAACACACAGAGTCAATGCTAATGTGCACTGTGCACTGTAATGCGTCAATATGGGCCAGAAACTGTAATAAATGGACTATAGTAATACAAAATGAGAAACATAGTGCAAAGTGTATGGATGCAGAGAGAAAGGTTATGTGGGAACTGTATAAATTCTGATCAATAAAGCCTGAAGTCTTTCCAAAGAAGATGAAGACAGACTCAGTACAATTTGCTGGTGATGACTGAAACAGGACATCTGTCATGCAACTGATCTCAATAAGCCAGTATGGTGCTCTACAAGCTGAGACCCCTAAGGGAGGGGAAACTTCCATCGAATGCCTGTTGGAGAGCACGGCACTGTATCGTCTAAGTGCCATGGTCACTATCAGTAGTGTCAGAACTCCAAGGTGGATGATGAGTGTCCTGGTGAGTCCTTGTATTGTAGACCTAGTAACATACAGACAAGTGTTACCTTGATTTCTGTTTTGAGTATCTCTGAGTCAAGAGATTCTCAGAGTTCTTTTACCACAAAGGGGCATCTCAGACAATAATTCAAGAGTTTGTGAACATATGCAGAAGAGGCCAACTTTGGGCCAGTAGGAAGATGACTGCCTTAAGTTTGCTTTGCTGTGGTGACACCTGGGTTTGGTTCTTCATCAGGGATGTCCCAGTTAAGGGATGAAGGGCAGCAGCTCTCCACTGAGCTCCATCATGTACAAATATGTATTGTCCTTACAGTCCATGCACTCCTCAGTGCCGTGCATTCTAAGAAACTGCACAGGGAACCAAGGTGTCTGGGAGAGGGGTGGCCTCCAGCACCACAGCATTTCAATAAACTGAAGAAGGGCCATCCCCTCCTGCAGGTGGCATACGCTGCCTGGCCACGGTTAGCCTCCATCATATCACAAGTAGGTGTCACTAACTGGGCTCAGCCAGCAAGGTGCTGTCTCTAAGGCCAAAGGCATAATAGGTGCCTTGGTAGAGGGTCACATGCTCAGTGCTGTGAGAGCCTCTATTTCAAGAGATCTCAGTACCTGGTGACAACAGCAGCTCTAATGGCATATAGCGTGGGACATGGGGCAGTTTTGATATAGACCCTAATATCAGTTTCCCCACATTCAACCCAGCATATATGGGGTTAAAACCAAAACACTCATTCTCTGCTTACTCCCTGGCTTCCTGGCTCCAGAATCCACTATCCTCTGTGGAGACAGACACCGTCAAGGACAAGCACCTGGATTCACTGTCTCCTCCCAGCAAGGAGATAGAGGCTGGTGGGAAAGCTGATGACCAGCAAGGTCACGGGCTCCCTCCTCTCTGCAAGCCTCTCAAGGCCAAAGACAGGCTGGTGGGAAAGCTCCCACCAGCAAGGCCATATGCTCCCCCTCCCCTACCTAAGACCCCAAAGAAAAACCCTTCCTTTTAGCTTTTTGGGGAGTTTGGGATTTCAGTGTTAGCTGCCCTCTCTCCTTGCTCAGCGCTGTGCAAAAATAAAATTCCTACTTTCTTCCACCACACCCAGTGTCAGATAGTGGCTTGCTGCGCAACGGGTGAGCGAACTCACTTCAGGTTCTGTAACAGTTTCTTCATCAGGAGCCTATGGACAACTTAAGGCCCTCCTCCAGAGAACCTCACACCACTGCCATCAGGGTCAGAGGCCTCCTCCACAACTGGTTGCTTAATGGAGTTTGAGGAACCCAGGCTTAAGTCAGGTTTGACCTAATCCCTTTGCTGTGACAAACTCAGACTGTGGTGTTCTCCACTCTAACCCAGAGGGTCAGGATCTTTGTTGTAATAGATGCAGGGGTGGCACCAACAGAGTTACTTAGGGGTCCTGGTGAGCCCTCTGGAATCTTGCCATCTACTGGCTGCCATTCCCCGTGTCTTCTTTCTCTCTGAAATAACTGCTCTTTAAAGAGTGACCATCTGATGGGCTCACTTCATTTATAGGGTATAATCACCCATGTAACCTCAGACCTCCGCTAATGTTGTGGCAACCGCAGCCTCAGTCTCATCTTCACTCTAATGACAGAGAGTTTCCACCCAAGATAAAGGACTCAGGACCACAGGAAGAACGGCCTCATTTTCATCCTCCTGCTCCCAAAGGAACTGAAACTGCCAACTTGGAGTCCTCTGTAGTTAGAAACCAGTTTGCTGGGTCAACAGTGCAACACAGGGCAGCACAGCGCCCAGGAGGAGCTGCCCAGCAAGCAGCAGCCCACAGTGCAGGAGCCTCCAGGCTTTCTCATCAGCCCGTCCAGGGAAGAAGGCCCAGGGGAAAGGGAGGGTGAGGCTTAAGTTGTCAGCAGTCAAACAGCAAATATGTGGACCCTGGCCACTCATTACAAGAAGAGACAGGGGGAAGAAAAGAGGCATTCACACTGGCTGGGTTTTACAGAAAGAAACACTAACAGGCTGATGAAGCAGTGAGCAACACTGGCCATGTGAGGAAGGTTGGAGTCAGGCAGAGGAGCGGGGCAGGACGAGCAGGCGGGGAGTCTCCTTAAGGGAGTTTCCTCTCAGGAATTTTTTAAACTTTCCCATGCATTATTTATTTAAAATAAGGAGAGAAATTTGTAGACACCACATTTTCCAATGCTTGACCATTATCTTTAATTAACTTCAGTTTTTAAAATTAATTTAAACATTTCTACAAAGGAAACCACTCCAAGATTCAATCCTTTAAACACTAAAGGGTATACAATTGTAAAACATAAAAAAATTACAAACCCGGGGCTGGCCCCGTGGCCGAGTGGTTAAGTTTGCGCGCTCCGCTGCAGGCGGCCCAGTGTTTCGTTGGTTCGAATCCTGGGCGCGGACATGGCACTGCTCATCAGACCACGCTGAGGCAGCGTCCCACATGCCACAACTAGAAGAACCCACAACGAAGAATACACAACTATGTACCGGGGGGCTTTGGGGAGAAAAAGGAAAAAATAAAATCTTTAAAAAAAAAAAAATTACAAACCCCTCTCTAACTAAAAGGACAAGGGCTATTATGGTTGGTCCCTCCACTATCTTTCACACTGGGGAGATTTTCAGGAAGGAGTAGCACAATATTATACATTTGGGGTTTGCAATAAAGCCCTGCAATAAAGTCGGAATTCCAAAGATTTACACAAGCTTTGACTGTTTCCTCATATCATTGAAAATAGAAATTCAAGTGCTTTCTCCTCACATCCATTAAAATACAAATTCATTTGCCTTAGGAATAGCATAGCCTTTCAAATGTCAAAGCTCTCTAGGCACAGGGACACTCAAAACTGACCTAAAAATGGAAAAAGCACCTGAGAACTTAAATACACCCATCTCACATCACGAGGTTCTCTTGCCTAAATGAAACAAGAATTCTATTTGGCTCCACAATGTTCTTGTCTTACTCACATTCTATCACACAGTCACCTTACAGTTTAAAGCCCAAGTGCTAATGGAGACTAGAATCAAAGGGCTGCAACCTTCAATAG
Organism: Equus asinus; assembly: GCF_041296235.1. NCBI lineage: Eukaryota > Metazoa > Chordata > Mammalia > Perissodactyla > Equidae > Equus > Equus asinus. The sequence continues at coordinate 25,986,811 of NC_091809.1, read as the reverse complement.
ATAAAGGAGTCCATGGAGAGAAACACGAATATTCCACTCAGCCCAGAGAAGCAGCCTGCTTGCCTACAGTTCAGAAGGAAAACCCACATTCAGAAAGTGACCATATTCCCAAATTTAGGGTGTAAACACTGTTGGTTGAGATGTCACCCCTAGAGTGGCTTTGGCCTTGTGAAGAAGGGTGGGGACCCCTGAGCAGCCACAGGAATGCACTCTGGGAGTCCCACACACCCTCCCTCTCCTGTGAGCATGGAGGCACTGCCTCCCCCAAGCTCCCATCCTCACAAGTGAGGAAACTCTCAGCTGAATTCAGTTTAAGCTTCTGACCCACATGAACTCCAAATTCATGAACCTTTGTCCACAGAACACCTGATCTTCACAGACTTCTCAACGTGTACAGATTACACTCAGTGCACCTACAGTGTGGGTGCAAAATTCAAACAGTGTCTAAAATGTCCAGCCCTAAGGAACCACAACCACAGCCTCAGAAAGGGCAATACTCCCCACCCCATGAGCACGTGCACCCCCAGCTTTCCAGGGCTCTGCAGCTCCTCTCAGGATAAAGGCTCCTTCCATGGGGGGTGAGCAGTAGGACACCTGCAGGGGGAGGCTCCCCAGGAAGGACAACTGGGCCTTCAAGGCCTTCCATCTGCAGGCCCAAGGGGGCCTTAGCTTAAACTCACTGCCCTCAGGCCTCTACACCCACCGGAGACGCTTTCCAACATCATTGTTATTTTAAATAACATAAATCTATTGTTTGAAGAATCCAGCAATATCACTTAAACTCAGCCTTTCCATGGAAAATAGGGAAGAAAATTATAAGGCACTTTAATGAGCTCAATTAGACAATCCCAAATATCTATTCCTTTCAGAAAAAATGGTCAGTTAATTATTATTTCCATGGCAAGTAATCACACTTGAACACTGTGGTCTGCATGTCTGAGTTCTGGAATTTCTTTTTTTTTTTAAAGATTTTATTTTTTTCCTTTTTCTCCCCAAAGCCCCCTGGTACATAGTTGCATATTCTTCGTTGTGGGTCCTTCTAGTTGTGGCATGTGGGGTGCTGCCTCAGCGTGGTTTGATGAGCAGTGCCATGTCCGCGCCCAGGATTCGAACCAACGAAACACTGGGCCACCTGCAGTGGAGCGCGCGAACTTAACCACTCGGCCATGGGGCCAGCCCCTGGAATTTCATTTAATAACATCCAGAAGTAAAGAACAGGCCTCAGAAACTTACTACACACGTTCAGGGCAAGAAAGAGTAAAGCAAAAATTCTTAATAAGTGGAATGTAACACAGGAATATTTTTTTTCTTCTGAAATTCACCCCTCTGTTGCCTGTTTGTAACTATTTCATACTGTCTTCCAAGCTCTGTTGATTAAATATATTCACCTTTATTGAAAAATGGAGACTTAAATGCATAAATCTTTTGTAGGTCACCAACCTAGGGAGGGGCGGTGCTGACAGGACAGCTCACCCAGGAAAGTTTCTGAAGAGGGACCTCCACCCAAAGGACTTCCCATAGGATGTCTGTGCCCAGAAATATCCTGGGGGAGACGCACAAGGGTTTCGTGCAAGATAGTTCCAGGTGGTTATTCTCTGCTTTCCTCTCGTGTAAAATATCCACAGACAAATATGATCTTTAAAAAAGAGACATCCATGGCTCTGGGGAATCATGATACACAGCTAAAATATGGGGTCAGTTTGATTCACCATGGAGGACGAGCAGTTGATAATGATGCTGTGAACTGGAGAGGGGCAGTTGGGTTTGGGAACATGAGGAGGGATCTGAAAAGTAAGAGACTTATTGGCAGTCCTAGGAGAAGCTAGACTAGGGGGACAGGGTTGTAGATTTGAGACCCAAACATCTGGAAAACTCAGGGAAAATGGGTGCCCCCTGGGGAGGAGGGAGGCACTGGGGACCCCACAGACCAGAGCTCCTCCCAAGCAGGAAGCTCAGAGACTGAGTCACAGTTCTCCCTGATGACCCTCCCCGTGGTCACTGCACAATCTGGGGAGACACAAGGCTGTGGGCACAGAGTCGCCAGAGAGGCTCTGGGGCCAAAGTCACTGTGTGCAGTGATGGACAGGATGCCTGCGGTCCTGGCTGCCAGACCAGCCCCAACACTGAGAGCTGGAGGGGACTGAGGTCCAAGCAGTGCCACTGGTAGACTTGGGTCCACAGACTCTGGAGATGACCATGGGGAGGCCGGGTCCTGCTATGGCCAGTTCCAACCAGCCCCTCCTCCCTGTCTCCTCACCCTGGGGCCTCACACTCACCATTTCTAGGTCTCCTGGGTCCCCTGAGTCCTTCCTATGAAACCCACAACCAGTGCAGGTCTCAGCGTGACAAAGGCTGCAGCAGAGCCCCCAGGGCCCATTTAGGGCAGGTGACTGACAATCCTCAGAGAGACCTCAAGTGTTTCTGGGTAATCTAAACTTGGTTGTTAAGAACAAGCAAATTAAATAGATGAAGGTAAGATAAAAAGCTTAAAGGTCAACTTTTTCTTTAGTCTCCCCAAGTCTTTCTGGTAACCTGTAACCTTAAAGTTAAATGATGAGTTAAGTTAAACTGACTGAATATCCAGATCATTTGCAAATAAGATGCAATACTGAAACATGAACTATCCACTTTTTGCTTCCATCTAGAGAGGAATTAAAGATGTTTCAGTCTATTAGTAAACATGTTGTGTCACGCTGAAAAATTTAGTATGAGGAAGCACCTGTTTCTAGAAATCATAAAAAGCATTTATAATATGCCAATTCACTGAATGCTAATGTAAAAGATAGTTTATAATTGCTCACTTCTTAGCTTTCACTAGAAATTAAAATTTTCTAAGGGTTAAAAACTCTAATATATGTAAATAAAACCACTAAAAATAATAAGGAAAAGGAATTTTATTGTGTGGCCAGGGCTGGCTCAGATTGGAATAAATTTAATTAAGTAAACAAGTTTTAATATCAAAAGGAAGCTGGTGCAAAATTAGCATTTGGTTTTCTCTCTGTTTAAAGGACAAAGTTTTCTTGAACTATTGGTCTGCTCTTGATAATCAGAGATTATAAAAGGTTTGTTTCTTTAGCTTTTTAAGTAAACTGCCTAGAAAAAATAAAGATCTTGCAGTCTCTCAAAATAATCATCTTTGTTCCATGTTGTCTTCATCAGGTCTTTGATTACTTAACCTCAATGCACTCGATATTAAAAGAACTAAAGTTTACTCACAATGATGTAAATTTCTGTATTTGCCTTTAAAATCTTTTATTGTCACTTTGATCAAATAGATAATTGTTGATTCATAATATCTGTGATCCTATTTAGCAAGTATCTAAAACTTTTTGGTATTTTTGACAAACTTCCCCAAAATCCAATTCTAAGTGAAGTCTTTTTGAGTTTGAACTAACTCTGGGCTTTTCCAGAGGGCCCTAGAACATCTCAAAGGATTTGTTCTCTCTCCTTATAAAAAGGGAGAAGTTAAAAAACTAATTAGTTGTATTTGATATGTTAAATCATTGTCATTGGGAAGCATTGTCAAACAAGAAGTAATACTAAGCTTACTTTATATTGTGTTCATATAGGTATGTGTTCTAAGTGTTCCAGAAATTGTGTGAAATTCCTGGAAATCTGATATGCCCTGGTATAATGTCATCAGTCAAAATTCTAGTTATGTTACAAAAATAACCAATTTTCCTGGTCAATTCCATTATAAGGAACTCTCACCAGATCTTTAACCAAGGGCATTTTTAAATCTTTTGTCATTCACAGAGAATTATTGTATTACTCTGATGCTTTTACAAAAGTGCCCCTGGAAAAGTGCTTCATCTTCAAGGAGAGTCAAGAAAAGGACTTTTTTTTTTTTTTTTTACAAGTGGATATACAAGCACTGTTGAAGGCTTACCAAACAGAAATAAAATTCAAAAGGTAATATAAGCATGACATTCCTAAATAGGTCATCTCTGCTATTATAACATCTTCAAATAAGATATTGTACCTTTGTCACCCTTTCTAAATGGTCTGTTTGACAGGTAGTGAAAATAGTGGTAAATTTTAGATATGAATTTTTCTGGTCTAATATACTAGAGTGAGATATTTATTATTCAATAAGCATGGAATGAATTTTGTGAGTATGAAATTAACCAGAAAGTGGAAGAGTCATTGTAGACTAGTATTAGCAAAATAGGCATAGACTGATTGACACGAATCCAGAAGCCTCCAGGATTGATTTGGTCAATTTGGCTGGATGCCCTTAAAGGGACTAGTTAAGATTGAGAAAGTGTTTTTTGTTGTTGTTGTTGTTTTTTAACGTCCCTTTTTTAATTTTTTTTATTAAGGTTATGAAAGTTAACATCCTTGTGAAATTACAGTTGTACATCATTATTAATCATGTTGTAGGTACACGACTTCACCCCTAGTGCCCTCCCCCCACCCCCCTTTCCCCTGGCAACCACCAATCAGTTCTCTTTGTCCATATGTTAACTACCACCTATGAGTGGAGTCATACAGAGTTCGTCTTTCTCTGTCTGGCTTATTTCACTCAACATAATACCCTCAAGGTCTATCCATGTTGTTGTGAATGGGATGACTTTGTCCTTTTTTATGGCTGAGTAGTATTCCATTATATATATATATACCACATCTTCTTTATCCAATCATCAGTTGCTGGGCACTTTGGTTGGTTCCATGACTTGGCTATTGTGAACAATGCTGCGATGAACATAGGTGTGCATGGAACTTTTGGAATTGCTGATTTCAGGTTCTTAGGATAGATACCCAGTAGTGGGATGGCTGGGTCATAAGGTATTTCTATTCTTAACTTTTTGAGGAATCTCCATAAAAGTCCTTTCTTGTTAAGAAAAGGACTTTTTGACAAGTACAAATTTCTGATAACTTTAAGATCATAAAAATGAACTTGTAAGAACAAAGACTGCTCTTAAATCTCTTTGGAAGAAACTACACCAGGTCCTCCTCACCACCCAGATGACAGCCACACTTCAGGGGCTTGAACCTTGGACACACCCCTCCCAGCTGAAGACGCTCCTCCTGACATCTGGTTCTGTGCAGACGCTGGGGACCTCCACATCAGACTGACAAGGGAGAGAAGTAGCTGACATGGAGGTAGACGGCTTCCTCCCCAGATGCCAGATCAACACTTTCTACTTTAGCTAAACCTAAACTCTTCTTTCCTTTCTGTCCCTTAGTCTGGCACTGACCTGGAAGGATAATGCCATCATCTGGATCCCCCCAGCTATTGCTAAGAAGGGTAACCTCTGAAAATTAGACTGACTTTTTATTCCCAAGCTAGGAGAAAATCTAACTGACGCCTGGCTTGAATGGGCAAATGCAACAATCCCTGTGAGTGAATCCATGAACAAGGCCACCTTAGCGGGAGTGGTCTGTGCCCTTACAGGATTGATCCTTGTCTGTAGTGGTGATCCTTCTCCTTGGGTCTGTGAATGCCTGGGTGGCTGGTGCATAGCTGGGCAGGGCCTCTTAGGTTATCTAACTGACCCCTAACTTTTCACAAACGAGACATTTCACTGGTTGACTCCCCTGTATTTACATCATTGAGTTAGAAGAGATGTACCAGGAGGCACTCAGGCCTCGGGATTCACCTCCTTTGACAGGGCCATACTGCCCTGGTTAGGAGGAAAGGTAAATGAGAATATGATCAGAAAACCTCTGCTTAGCTCTTGAAGATTTTGCAAAACCCATTGCTAAGACAAGAGCAGCCCATTAAAGATCCTTAGCCTCTCTGGCCAAAGTTGTCCTTGGCACCAGGACAGCCCTTGATTCTCTTTCAGCTGAGCAAGGAGCTGTCTGTGCTGTGGCCACCACCTGCTGCTCCTGAATGAACACTCCTGGGGAAGGTGAAACTCAATTCACTGAGCAAGCCACTTGGCTTTTATTAAAAGGGGACTCCTTTAATGGTGTCTTTCTTTGACTAATTTTATTGTGATTTGTTTGGGTCTTGGGAACCAGGGCTCCAAAGTGCAGCCCAGATATTGAGAAGTGTCCTGCTTATGTAATCATAACAAACTCCCTGGTGCATTTTATTCTCTTAAAAGCTTTAAATGCAGGTTCGAAGCTGCTAACCACCAAGCAAGTGGTCTCCCTAAGACTGGAACCTCAGAAAAGGAGTGGAGAGATGACCAACTTAAAGACTGTGAACCTGAAGCCTTGATCTGTGAACATCACAGGAGTTAAGGAAAAGAGTCACGACCTCTGGATGCCACCCAAAGGAACAATGAAACCTGAGAGAATTTCACAGCGGTGGCTGAGAGTGGTGCTAACGCCTTAAATGTTGATCACATCTCAGTTAAGCTGGGGGTCTGATCAAAAAGGGGAAAATTGTGAAAAAGATAAAAACAGACCTCAAGTGGAGTCACTTTTGCCAAGCCCATGTCACCAAACCAGGGCTAAATACCTACCCTAACTGCAGCTTCAACCTCCTCCAGGGATGGAGTCTAACCGGTCAGGGTAGGACTGTCTAGTCAGCACCAATGAGGCAATCTGCCACATGGGCCCCTCCATCCCCCAAAGAAGATGAGGGCATCCACCTAATAGGACCCTTGTGTCCCCAAAGGGAGGTAACCTTGCCTAAAATGATCTTTTTTTCTGTTATGACTTCCTTGTCCTGCCTTTAAAGCCTTTCCTTTTCTGTACCCTCTGGAGCTCCTCTCTACTTGCCAGATGGATGCTGCCCATTGAGGAATTGCTCAATAGAGCCAATTAGATCTTTACAACTTACTCGGTTGAATTTTTGCTATTCGACACAAAGAAACTATAGTTCCTACACATTTTTTTTTATCATGAATTGTTTACTGTAAATATCAAGTTTCAAAAACTCAGCCGGAGATTTAAAACCGCCTGACGGCCGCTCCTAGCACGTCTTCTAACATTGACATCTAGAATGCCCAACCATCTGGATAACAATGTAATTAATGTCTTGTAAGTCTTTTCAGCATTTATGTCAAAAGAAGCAATCATGGTACATATTTTTCTTTCTTCCCTTGGATATGCAAGGCCACATGGTTTACACTGTGAAATATGCTTTGCTATCTTGTTCATGTAAAAATAAGTCCTGCACCTATTTCCATATCCACATATTTGAATATCATATGATGGTCCCAACCAGGCCATCTCTGATCAAAGACAGGACCCAACGGTCAGCAGGATTAGTCAGACTCCAGGCAATCATGCTAGGAGATGCCCCGGCTAACAGTCCACCTCATCTTCACATTTTTACAGACTTTTAGCTCATTGCCAATGGTCTAGCTGCCTGGCAACAAGAACATCATGAGCTCCTTATCCAAGGTCACCCTTTGGGAGAAAGCACTCTGGGAGAATCTTGCTCATAGTCACTCAAATACATAAGAAGCTCACACATGTCTCTGCACGTACTGAACATCAAACCGCAGAGCCTCACCTCAACCCTCAGGCTGATAATTAGTTACAATTTCTGAAACACATCCTGTCACCTCAGCTGCACTCAGAAGGAGGGAAAACAAACAGGGGGTGGGAAGGCAGGCTTTGGGGTATCAAGACAGTGAGGGGCCCCTATGTTCCCATGGGAGGATGTGAACGACTTATTTGAATAATTCTGTAGACAGACATAGTAAGGATACTCACTATGCTACAGACCAAGACTGTAATACTACCTGTAAAATATAACACTATACTATGCACTACAAAACTAATTATACATGTTTATATATAATATGTTCTACTCATATATAACATATACTAATTATGTATAATATTATACCATATGCTACCTATACTATATACAGGTAATATACTATATATATATGTGTGTGTATACATAGACATATACTGCATCCTACATTTTCTCTATATACACATACACACAGACGCACACTATATGCAGCATTAGATAACTTTACACTATATACCACATTATAGTATAGTACACAATACCTCTCTTTATTATAGATGCAAAAAGTCTCAACAAAACACTAGGTCATTTTATATAGGACCTAAACACCATAACCAAATGGAATTTAATCCAGGAAAGAAATGTTGGCTTGTATCTGAAAATGAATTAACATAAGACACCATTAGTAGAATCAATGTCAAAAACTACAGGATCATCAAAATAGATACAAACAAGCATGAGACCAAGTTCAACATCCTTCACAAGGAAAACACTCAATAAACCATGAGAACCTCCCTCAGTAAACTCCCTCACCCTGAAATAAAGCATCAGTGAAGAACCCACAGCTGGCGTCACTCTTGAAGGTGAAGGACTGCGGGCTTTCTCTCTCAGATCAGAGAGAAGACAGAGATGTCTGCTCTCACCAGCTCTACCCACCGTGGTGAGAAAGGAGCTACCAGGGCAGTTAGGCAAGAACATGGGAAAAGCAACTGCTCCAGATTTCAAAGGACAAACACACAGCTCCACAGATATCTAAAACCATAGAGACCTTGTCATGGCACGTACTGTAGGACACACGCAGATGCAGACACAGATGTTCCGACAGACACACAGAGCCCAGGCCCTCTGCACTCCTCCCCACTTTTCTTAACTCTTTAGGGCCCATCATCAGACACATGGTATAATTTTACTTATATATCTTCTTTCTTCTCTCCTAGAATGTCAGCTGTAGAGCAAACAGGGATATTTGCTCTTTGTTCACCAAAGCACCTACCAGAAGGCCTGTCACATGAGTACTTTTTGCACATCAGGGCTCAGAGAGAGAGACAGACAGACAGACACACAAACCTCATCACAGACCCAGATCTTCACAAAGTGCGTTGTTCTCACTCCCATCCCTCCTGGTACAGGGGTGTCTCCTGGCACCCAAACCAATCCCCAAAGAGGGGGTCTCAGCTCCTCCAGATGGGGAAGGGGTTTCACCCTTCCTGACACCACACAGTACAAACAGGACATCTCTACAAAAAATACAAAATGGGAGACTGCATGGCAGTCAGGGCCCAAAATGGCTGGAGCCATAACGTTCCAGCCCCTTTCACTGCTATAAATGCATCCAGAAACCCCCTCATCATGAACTGTCCCTTTGTCACTTTGCTTTTCTATTGTGAGCTCAGTGAGGGGACCAAAGGTGAGCATCTCCTCACTCAGCCCCCATGTCCCCTGCTGCAGGCTCCTTGGGAAACATCAGCTCTGCTGTGGACTCACATTCCCACAGACCTCACTCCGTCCTCCCACGGTGGCTCCACCATCTTCACTGAACACTTTCTCTTTAGGATCAGTGTCCAATTTGTACCCTGGAGATTTTAACTTACAGAGGTGACTAAATGACAACACAAACAGGCCAATGCTATTAAAAGATTTTTGTGACTTACATTTCCCAAGATAAGTGGCACACTATGCCAGGCAGGTCACAGAAGATGCATCAGGGTTGCTTATGAGGCAGAATCAGGAGGGGGACACAAACCTAGGCCACAGCCTTCATTTGGGGCCACAGGAAATGTGAGTCAGGGCAGAATGAGCAGCTCAGGACTGGCTGCTTTGAACAATCCCAGCAGCCTTTGGGGCCTAGGGACGGTCCTCAGTCACCTGGTTCCTGGCCCTGGGTGGGTTTAGGGCAGGGAATACTGTCTGGCGTGTGAGAGGCAGATAAGGAGGTCTGTAGGGACAGGGCACTGGATCGGGCGGGATGCACATGAGAGGCCTGCTCCAGACAAGCTGTTCACCGCCAACATGGAATGAGGTGCCCCTAGGAGGGGCAGGGTCTCCCTATGTCTGAGAGGACCCCCAAGATGTGAGAACATCTCAAGAGACAGAAAACAAAACACACGATTAACAATCACAAAGAAGACAAGGATTTGTCTGCTCACGTCAGTTCAATTCAACACGGTGAGGGAGGTGCTACCAGGGCAGTTAGGCACCAAATGACATAACAGCATTCCAGATTTTACCGACCTACACACACAGCCCCCCAGACAGACAGACAAAATCACACAGGCTTCCTCACTGGACACACATGTGCGCATACCCACACAGACACCCAAAGTCACAGACCCTCAGAGATAATGGCCCAGAGACACACAGCCCAGGCCCTGAAGAGGGAGAGTCAGGGCCCGCGATGGCTGCAGTGATCACCGTGTTCCAGCCCCTCACGCTGCTACGATCACTTCCAGAAACACGCCCCTCACCACGTGCCCCTTCCTCACTTTGCTTTCCCAGAGGAAGCTCAGTGCAGACAACAAGGTCTATGCGTCCTCAGCCAGCCACTGCGTCCTGTGCTGTGGTCTCCACAGTCTGGGATCCATCACCCCCTGAGGTCTCACCTGCACAGAGACCTCACACAGGTCAGCCCCATGGCCATCCTCACCGAGGCCTTGATCTCTGTCCCACCCTAGAATATTTGCTGATGGGGGAGTGGAGGCCTCAGGACCTTAGACTCCAGGTCTCCCAGCCACAGAAACATCACTTTGGGGACCCTGGAAAGCACTGTAAGTCGTTGCAAGAGCACACTGGGATGTGGCTTGGCTCATTTCTGCCTCTTCTGTTCAAGAAACAGTGGGCATGGCCTCCAACAAAGGAGAAGCGGGTGCCACCTCCTGTGCCTGTACGCTTCAGCAAAGGTGGAAATCTCTGCCATTTCCGGCCACTGAATTTGGCATGGTGCCCATTACATTCTGGGAGCCATGGTTAGGGAGGGGGCCCTGGGACTGAGGAGGGTCTGGCTGAGATCACCATTCCCCACAGGCCTCAGGGCTGGAACTCTGCAGGGTGAGTCCTGATCCAGAGAAAGTAAGCACCGGCCTTGGGTGGGCTCCAAACTCACTCTGGAGGCGGGTTCTGAGGGAGCTGGGGGTGGTCAGCACATGAGCCACTGAAACCACAGGGTAGAATGTTCCAGAGATCTCAGGGAGAGTGATTTAGGTACAGCCAGGTGCCTGAGGGACTCCCAGAGCTCGGACAAGGCAGGGCATCTCTTGACATTATTGGTGGCATTAAGACTATTGTGGAACTGTGCTTGTTGGTGCAGAGCTGATGTTCATGTGACAGTGGGGAGTATTGTGCTCCGGGGGCCTGTGCCTCATGACATGGGTTCTGGGTTCTGCCACTGCCTCACCTCACAGTCACCTGGGGTTGCAAATGTGAAGACAAATACAGGAAATCTCCTTTAAAATGGAGTCAGGAAGCCCTGAAGGGGGAGATCTCATCACTACTGCTCACCATACATTGTAGACCTCAAACAGGGAGAGGTGTCCCTCCCATCGCCCAATAGTAGGAACCTTACTCTGCAGACCCCAGCGGGAGGAAGGAAGAACTTCTCCTTGCCCAGTAACAGCCCAGCCAATGAGAAGCCAGTGTCACCACCCTGAACTCTCATTCTCCTTCCATGGAGAATGTTCCAAACAGCCCCTCCAGCCTCCTCCTGTCCTCTATGAAAGCATATGCGGCTGTTCTGTTCTCCCTACCTGCCTACGGTTCTCCAGAGTGTGCATGTCCTGAAAGTACTTCCTCTGCTATTCCCAAATGAACTCATTTTACTGCTAAAATACCTTCCTTTTCAAACTTTAAGGTCAACACAACAGAGAACATTTCCAGAGTGGACAGGTGTTGCATTTAAACATGTTTCCCAGCAAGGAGGCACAGAGTAGGCTTGAGATGGGAAACTTAAGAGCTGGAAATGGCCTCAAGACCTGCTCTGGGAAGACAGGATGTTGATGCCCAAGGGTTAGACAAGGATGCGCCCAGGCAGATCCCACGTGGAGATGTGTCAGATGCACCTTTATGTTTCAGACCACCGCATTCCCAGGATATGACCCAGGAAACCTGCTGTCAACTCAAAGATGGAGGCCGGGAGCCCCATCACTTTCTCACCAGTTATGTGAATGACACGAGGGCAGGTGTAGCCCTAGAGGGAGTTTTCTAATTCAGACTGGGTGCCAGGAACAGTCTATAGTGGCCTATGTCCTTCTTCCCCAGTCCTTCCCCTTTTCCCAAGAAGGAACCCAAGGTGGTGGAAGGAATGTTGCACACGTAGCAACCAAAGTTCAGGAGAGTTTAACAATTCTAGCAAGTGGAGACATTTTTGTTGTTTTCTATTAATTGTTTTTAGTTCAGACACATACTATTTTAACAGCAGTCGGGAGTTTTCACAAATGTATAGTTACACCACCATCAGGATGGAGAACGCTCCATCACCCCAAAGGAACACTCTCCTGGTGCCCATTTGTACTGAACCCTGCCACCCTGAAGATCTGATCTGTCTTAGGTTCCTATACATTTGCGTTTTCCAGAATGTCATGTAAGTGGAACACACCATGTTGCCTTATGAGTTCTGTTTGGTGACTTTGATGTCACATTTCTAAAAGTGCATAATTATGCAAAGCTTGCAGTGTTCTGTGCATTTGAAATTTGACATTGCCCAGGAAAGGGGCACACATTATGCCTTCAAAACTAAGAGATTCCCCAGTTATGAGCTCTGTGAATTTCAGAAGGACCCCGAGCTTAACTTTCTTTATTTGCATCATGGGAGGAAGGATGGGGGCAGGGGATAAATTAGATATTAATAATTATAAAAGCACATAATCTCTACACTGCTAAGAAAACATAAATTAGCACTGAAAAAAAGGGGATAAGTTTGGATTTATGTTGTTGTTTAATGAAACAAAAGCTGTCACGTTTTACTCCGTCTTCCATAATATCTCCTGGAAATGTGAACACATGGAAATGATCCCTGAAAACAGTAAAAATGGGCTTTGTGCATCATGGAAACAAAAACCTCCCAGCTACTCCTCTTATAAAAAGGCATAGAAAATTTCCCAGTTTGAGGATGTCAAATTTACCTCCTTTGTCACCATATAGGATATTACTCAAAATGATACTGGGTGTCTGTCTACAGCTCACCTCAATTATTTCTTGGATCATTATCCTCTAAACATTCATAACTCTTTTTAGTGTGTTAACCAGGAAATCACACTGAACTTGCTCAGGTATCACTCTACTCAGAGGAAAACACGTGATGGGCTACAACTGTGCAGATGACCAGAACCCTTCCTCACACTGGGAGAAACTTGAAGGTTTCATGGGGGACAAATTGTGTCACTCACTCTGAAGAGCAGCAAAATGATATGCTGAACCCAAAGACAAATTCAAATATTTTCAACTGATTTTAAACAGAAACACAAATACTACAAATACCCACATGTCTGGATCGTGATCAAATAGCACATGCAGTAAAATGATTAACCATGGCTAAAATGAAGATGAACTCTGTCTATGCCTTTATCTCTATGGGGAACCATTGCTGTTATTCCCAAGAACGCAGAACGTTCGGTATTGCTGTCCATTGTTTACATCCACACCCAAGCAGTTCCTCCAACAGTGTTTAACATGCATTAGATGGTGGGAAAACAATAATCGCTGATGCATCCTCACTCACTGAGGCCCCTACCTACGACAGAGAAGATATACATCCATCAATGGATGAGCAGACACAGAAGTTGTGCTATTTATATATATATATATATATATATACATATACACAATGGAGTATTACTCCACCATAAAAAGCAAGGAAATCCTACCATTTATGAAAACATGGATGAAACTTGAAGGCATTATGCTAAATGAAATAAGTCAGAGAAAGACAAATACTTTATGATCTCAACTTATATGTGGAATCTGAAAAAAAAAAAAAACTCATAGAAAAAGAGATCAGCCTTGTGCTTACTAGGGGTGGGGGTGGGCAGTGGGGGGAGTGGCAACTGGAAGAAAGTGGTTGGAAGGTACAATCTTCCAGTTATGATAAGTACTCGGGACGTAATTTAAGACATGACAGCTATAGCTAACATTGCTGTATGACATATAGGAAAGCTGTTAAGAGAGTAAATCCTAAGACTTCTAATCACAAAGAGAAAATTTCTTTATTCTTCCCTTCTTTCTTTTCTTTTTATTTTATCTATATGAGAAGATGGATGTTAACTGACCTATTGTGGTAATCCTTTCACAATATGTGTAAATCAAACCATGTTATACACCTTAAATTTATACAATCATGTATGTCAATTATTTTTCAATAAAACTGGAAAAAAAAGGACTCAGACACTTCTGGTCTCAGGTCTGTCATGCAAGGAGCTCAGAAGCCAGATTCCAGTTCTCAAAAACACTTGAAATCAACAATTCTTCTATGAGAGAACTGAGGTCACAGTGTAAACCATTGTCTCCACAATGAGAAAGAGAGACAAAAGTAGCAATTTAAAAAATATGAAAGCATTTTGTTCGTAACAAGTCATGTCCTACAAAAACCAATCTATTTCACAAGAGCATAACTGAGCATAACTGAGGTTTTCCCAAAGCCTAAGTGAGGATGCGGCACTGAAATAGCCAACTTGAGCCTCTTCCAGCCTTCTCTGCTCTCAAAGGTAGGGCGATTGTGACGATGATGGGCTTTTTCCCCTCCTGACACCAAATATGTGGTGTCTGTGTTCCAATGCCACTTCTCCAACTCTGCATCACCAAAGAGGTGTCCAACAGTTCAGTTCAATCCTAACACTAACTACGCAGAGTTCACATCAGACTCCACAGGTTAACAGCTCAGTCCCAGAAATGCCCCTTCTTTAGCTGCCAACCACAAATGGAGCGCCCAGGCTGCCAGCATTTCTACTCAGCCATCTACAGATTCATGGATTCTCTCAACACCTCAGTACATTTGGTAATTTACTGAAATGATTCTGAGAACTCAGCAAACTCCTTTACTTACAATTAGTGGTTTACTCTAAAGGATACAACTCAGGAACAGACAAAGGCAGAGATGCGTAGGGCAGTGGTATGGGTGAGGGGAGTGGAGGTGGAGGGGGCTGCAGAGATTCCACATCCTCTCTGGACACTCCACCCTCCCAGCACCTGCATGTGTTCACCCACCCAGGAACTCTGTGAATTCTGTCTGTAAGGATTCTGACGGAGGTTTCACTACGTGGACGCAATTTCTTAAATCATTGGCCATTGGTCTCCTCTCCTCTCCTCTCCACAGGGGCTGGGAGCCGGGGTTGTAATTTCCAAGCCTCTAAACAAGGCTTGGTGTTTCTGGTGCCCAAGCCCCATCCTGAAGCCACCTAGGAGCTGGTCAAGATTTGCCTCATTAAAACAAAAAACACTATATCACTCTTATCACTCAAGTAATTCCTAGGGCTTCAAGTTTCTGCTAGGAAATGAGGACAGAGATCAAATATATTTCTTATTATATCACAGGAAGTCAAGGACAGGGACACAGGCTCACTAAAAGATTGAGACCAAATCATTGGACTAGAGAATGCTTCCGCTCTGCCCACACCTCCCTCTACATCAACTGGGCTCTTGTTTAATGTTAGCGGACTACATTGAAGGAACTAGATGCTTTCCAGTAACATCATGAGGAAGGCAAGGATGTCCCCTCCCACCACTTTGTCAACCCAGTCAACTTTGTACTGAAATTCTTAGTAAACGCAATTAGACATGAAAAGGAAATAAAAGGTGCATAGATTGGGAAGGAGGAAATAAAACTGTCCTTGCCGCACAAAATTGTGTATGGAGAAAATCTCAGAGAATCCCCAATAACAAAGAAAACCCCTTGAACTCAGAAGACAGTAGAGGAAGGCTGAAAGGTAAAATGCTAAGGTGCAAAAGTCATTTGCTTCCTATAGATCCACTTTGACAAGGCACCAAGGTAATTCCATGGGAAAACACAGTCTTTATAACAAATAATATCAGAAAAACTGGCCATCTACATGCAAAAAACAAAACGAAACAAAACTAGATACAGTCTTCACATTTTCACAAAAATTAATTAAAAATGATTGATAGATCTTAGTATAAAATATAAAACTACAACACTCCTAAAAGATAAAATAGGAGAAAATCTAAGTGACCTAGGGTTTGGTGATTAATTTTTAGACACAACACCCAAAACAAGATCTGAGATAGAAAAAAATAAATTTGACTTCATTAAAATGACAAGCCTCCCCTTAGTGAAACACAATGTTTAGAGAATGAAAACACAAGCCACAAACCAGCAGAAAATCTTTTAAAATCACTTAACTGATAAAGGACTGGTAACCAAAACATCCAAAGAACCCATAAAGCTCAAAAAAAGACGACAACCTAGTTAAAAACGGGCAAAAGATTTGAACACACACTTCAAGAATGATATACAGATGGTAAAGAAGCACACGAAAAGATGCTCAAAATCATATGTCACTAGGAAACTGCAAATAAAAGAAGAATGAGATATCACCAGACACTTATTACAATGGCTGAAACACCAAATGACAGTGAAGACGGTGAGCTGGATAGAGGGTCCCGTGCTCAGGGCCATCTACTGGGAGGATAGCCTTGTAAGTAGAGGTCACTGCAGCTCTAATGGCATATCGTGTGGGGCCTAGGGCTGGTTCTTGCATTAGAAGCCCATGGACAACTTAAGGCCACCAATGGGTACCCCAGGAGACCTGACAGAAGGTCACTGAGGCCTCTGTAGTGAAGGAATCTCCGAGGACACTAACAGGAGTGTGGGTTGTATGACAATTTGAAGAGTCTCCAGACTTTCGTGGTAGGGGTGCCCATTCAAGGTGGCAAATTTGCAAGTAAAAGCACAAATGAGGTCAAGTAAAATTTGTAGACATGAAATATGTTAATTCTGGAATAACAAAAGAAACTAGTAGCTGTGTGGGTGCTGAGGGGAACAATACCCATTTCTTTTTCTTTTTTTTTTTATTGCACTCCTAATTTTTAATGCTTCATATGTTACAGATGTTGACATTTTGGTGAAACAGAGCTTGCCTCTAGTGTTATTTTAGTGGTCCGTTCCATGGGGCAGTTACAGATGAGACTGTATGGTAATGAAATGTTTATTAAAATGCTTATACTGTACTGAAAAGTTGGGTGTGTAGCTGTGCTGTACTGAATTCTGTGCTCTAGGAAAACTCTTTTTTTTTTTTTGAGGAAAATTGGCTCTGAGCTAACATCTGTGTCCATCTTCCTCTACTTTCTTGTGGGACATCTGCCACAGCATGGCTTGACAAGTGACAATACCCATTTCTTCATGGTGTCAGAGAAGGAGCGGGTCTCTCATTACCAAATAATTTGCAAAAATTTTAAAAAGTTGTCAGGGCCTTACATCATATGAGTGGCAATGTCCCATTCAATTTTTGTGAGCTCTTTTTTTGTAATATTGGTGTGTCCTGAATGTCCTCAGAGATGTTGTCATTAATGTAATGTCATACATGTGTTCTTGGAGAAACCAGGATGCAGTTCAGATCTTGCCTGCAACGGTGGGGGGGGGGGGGTGGGGGGGTGGGGGGGGTGGAGCGGGTGGGGGGGTGGCAGTGATGACACAGCTGTGGAAGATCCATGAAGATAACCCAGTAAAGGGGCATCATGTCCCTTCAGAGGGGAAGGCCAAGTGCAGCTGAGAGGCTGTGGACACAGGACTGGACAGAACAGACTCAGCCAAACCTGTGAGAGCAGGATATTGATCAATTGCTGATTGGCTGTGGTCAGTAGTTTCCACACTGTGGGGACTGGGTACAGGGGTCTGTGTGGTGCAGCCACAGCCTCGAGTTGAGGTGAACCACTCTGAGGTGTCAGTGGTTCTTTCCAGGTTTAACAATAGGACAAATTGGGCTGTAAAAGAAGCACTGGGAACAATCAACCCTTTACTAGCTAGGTTTTCTATACAGTTCTCAATCCTTCAAGGCCCTGGGTAACTTACATCGCACAATATCAACTACCTGATTTGTGGGGTAAGTTACTTGGGTCCCAATTTGTCAAGCCAATTTTTAAGCGGCAAAGACTTCATTTAATTTTAGTTCTTGAATCATTGGATCAGAGCCTCCCAGCTCACTATGGGATATTTTAGGACAACGGGTGTTATGACCATGGAGAATTTAGGCAAGACCATAGTTCTGATGGTTAAGGAGTAACATTTGTCCTGTTTGTCCTCTATATTATATTCCTTAACATCCTTAAGATCATCAGGGGCACCTGAGTTAAATTTGACACCTGGTATTGATTAACTCCCTGAATGTTTCTGAATTAGTGCATTACATCAAATACGAAAATTAATTCACAACCTATGTTGTAGAGGCCCAGAAGTCAAGCAGTGTACCTTCATCTGTTTTGTTATGCAAATTCTTTTAGTTTATTCTGGATTTCCAATTGGGTCAAATTGCAGACCTTCGTTTCAGTATTTTATCTATCGTTTCCTTCCTCCTGATCTTTCCTGTTTTCTTTTCTTCCTCGTGGGATACACTTCAGGGGAGGGAGTGCCTCTCTACCCTGGTATTTACCAATTTTTTTTCCACCCAAAAGTCTCAAAACAGTACCATCAGGGTTAGGAGCCTCCCCCATGACAACCGGTTACTTTACAGGCTTTAGATCCTGGGCTTAAGTCAGGTGTGAACTAATCCCTTGTGCCACAGGGGAGCCATGAGTGTGTCCCCTCTAACTCTGAAGGTCAGGGTCTTTGTGGCAGTAGAGGCAGGGGCAGCAGCAGAGGTACTGAAGGGGCCTGGGGAGCCCTCTGGTGTTAGGAGTGTGGACTCAGCCCACCACCTGTCTGCCTTTCCCCATCTCTTCTCTTTTTCTTTTAAATGACAGCTCTTTCAGGACTGACCATCTGATGGACCCACCTGTTGCACAGAGTATAGTCCCTGTCTATCCACTCCCTTCCATGGGGTACTTCAGGTCAACACAGCTCCTGTCACAGGTTCACTATAACACACAGAGAAATCCTGACAAAGACACTGACCCAGGACTCATTTAAGGAGGCCCCAATCCCACATTCCTGCTCCCAAATGCCTATACATTCTTCAAACAGCCAACTCTGCTCAGCTGAACCTAGAACTGAGGTTGGTGGGTCAACAATGCAACACGGGGCAGCACAGCTCACAGCACGAGCTCCCAGCAAGCAGCAGCCCACAGCGCATGTCGCCACCAGGCAGCAGAGACGGGGAGCAAGTCAGAGCAAGAGAAGACAGACCCCACGGGTGGGGTCACGTCTGGACATGCTGCTCAGGGCGCCAACTCTTACGGTCACCTGCAGAGGGGTGGCTTCTTGTTGAGACTCTATGTGTGCGCGCACACACACACACACACACACACACACACACACAGGGTAGGAAAAGGCTTAGGACTCATATAACAGAGGTCTGAGGGGAGGGCAGGGCCAGCCTCTCAAGCAGCTCTGACAGGGCTCAGAAAGCAAGGAATGGAGCCTGGCCTGGGGCTTCACTGGGCCTGGGGGTGGGGCCAGGCAAGAGCTCTGCACACAGGCAGGCGCTCGGGTGGTGGGAATCTCCTGCCTGCTCTAGAGGAGAGAGCACCCAGGCTTCCTCCTCAGCTTGTCCAGGTGGGGGCACAAGGGAAGAGGGTGGGTGAGGCTTAAGCTGTGAGCAGGCACCCAAAAATGTGGAGTCTGACTGCTCACTACAGGGACAAAGTGGCTAAGAAAAATATTCAGTCTAAATTGATTAATATAAAGAAACTAACAGGAGACTAAAAAATGATCAAAATGGTATATTTGGGGGTGATTTGAGTAACAGCGCTGAAGGGGACCAGGGTATGTTGGCAGTGAGTCTTAAGTTAGACTTTACTACTTAACAGTTTTATTTCAAATAAACAGAAATTTATATTCTTTAATTTTAACTTTTATACATAGGAAACCATTCTAACATTTAATTCTTTTAAACACTAACAGTTACAAAAGTGTAAACCATGCTAAATAAAAATTTCAAATGTCTTTCTCACTGAAAGGACTAAAAGGCATCCTAGTTTGTCCTTTCCCTCTGTCTCACACTGGGATATTTACAGGAATAAGTGGGATTTTCAAAGATTTACATAAGCTTTCAGAAGATTTCCTCACATCAATTAAAATAGAATTTCAATTATTTTAGCCTTTTAAATTTCTATGTTCTCTAGAAACATGCGCATAGGAAAACTGATGAAAAAAGGAAAAAAATTTCTAGCTTTCCTCACATCTATCTCTCCATCAACTTACAGTTTTGGGCCCAAGTGCTAAGGGAAACTAGAGCCAAAGGGCCGCACTAGTCCATCGATAAAGGAATCCAAAGGGAAGAAACACAAACACTGGAATCAGCTCAGATGAGCAGCCTGCTTCCCACAGGACAGAAGGAAACCACAGTCAGAAGGTCCCGTGTTCCTGACTCTCCTGGTGGAGACAGAACCCTGGAGGGGGTCAGGCCCTGGAGAAGGAGGGGAGGGCACCTGAGCAGCCACAGGAAGGAGCTCTGGAGCCCCACACACCCTCCTCTCCCCAGGGAACAGTGCACATGCTCCCTCTCTCAGGCTCCCTTCTCACAGTGAGGAAACTCAGCTGGATCCAGTTTAAGGTTCTGACCCAAACGGACCCCAGATTAATGGGCCCTAATCCAGGACACAGAGCTCCTGACTCTCACAGACTTTCTCAGTGTAAACAAATTACTCTCTGAGTGGCTACACTCAGGATGCAAAACTCCAATTATGTCTAGAAACAGGCCTAAGGAACCACAACCACAAGCTCAGACAGGGCGTCACTCCCCACCCCATGAGCACGGGCACCCCCAGCTTTCCAGGGCTCTGCAGCTCCTCTCAGGATAAAGGCTCCTTCCATGGGGGTGTGAGCAGTAGGACAGCTGCAGGGGAGGCTCCCCAGGAAGGACAACTGGGCCTGCAAGGCCTTCCCTCTGCAGGCTCAAGGGGGCCTTAGCTTAGATCCAGTGCCCTCAGGCCTCTGCCCCCACTGGAGTTTTTTTTGGACCATCACTGATACCTCAAATGACACAAATCCAGTGTTTGAACAATCCAGTTAAAACACTCAAACCAGTCTTTATGTGGCAATGATGGAAGAAAATTGTGTGGCAATTTGCTGGTTCAACAAGAAACCCCTCAAGAACGTATTGCATTCTGAGAACAAAAATGTTAAAATAGTCTTATTCCCATGACACGAAATTGCTTTATAAACTATTAATATTATGTGAACACTTCACGTCTGCACATCTAAGCCCTGGAAATCCACTTGAACTCACCCAAAATAAAAGAACAGACATCAGAATGTTACTGTCCTTCATGGGAGGCAAAAAGGGAAAGAATTTAGTACAGGCAATGTAAAACTGGAATATTTTGTTTTCTCTGACATTCACCTCTAACTTGTCTCTTTGGAAATATTTTATATTGTGTTTTAAGTCGTATTGATTAAAAATAAATTTTTTCATTGAGACTAAAATGAAGTGAATAAATCTTTTAAAGGTGACTAACTCAGGTAGGGACAGTGCTGACAGGACAGATCACCCAGAAAAGTTTCTCAAGAGGAACCTGCACCCAAAGGACTTCCCACGGGATGTCTGCGCCCAGAAAGATCCTGGGGGAGACGCCCGAGGATTTCACACAACGTAGTTCCAGGTGGTTATAGGCTACTTTTCATTCATGGAAAATATCCACACACATGAAATAAATCTTTTAAGAACAGCCACCCATTTATTGACTGTGAAAAAATAATTAAAATATTGTGTCTGTTTCAAATCCACCAAGGAGGACAAATCGTTGATGATAATGCTGTGAATCCGAGGCAGGAAGATGGCATTTAGGAATGCGAGGAGAGAATGGAAATTTAAGCATTTTTTGCCAGTCCTAGGAACACCTGGACTTGGGGACAGGGTCATGGATTTGAGACCCTGCTCCCCAAATATATGGAATATTCAGAAGAAAACGGGTGCCCTCCAGGTAGAAAGGAGGCCCTGGGGACCCCACAGACCGCAGCCCCTCCGCGCACGGACCCCGGAGACCGAGGCCCGACTGTCCTGCGGGCCCTCCCGCGGGCCCCGCACCGTCTGGGACACGCGGGGCTGCGGGCACACAGCGGCCCAGAGACGCTCCAGCCCAAGTCGCCGCGCGCAGGCACCACAGGACGCCCGGGGCCCGGCTGCCGGCCCCGCCCCCACGCTGCGGCCGGAGGGGCCTGAGGGCCGAGCGGCGCCACCGCGGACTCGGGGCCGCAGACCCCGGAGGGGACCGCGGGAGGCCGGGCCCGCCCCGCCGCTTTCCACCAGCCGCTCCTCCCGCGTCCTCACCCCGGGGCCGCACACTCACCATTTCTAGGGCTCCTGGGTCGCCCGAGTCCTTCCTAGGACCCCCACGGCCAGTGCAGGTCACGGCGGGACAGAGGCTGCGGCAGAGTCATCAGGGACCGTTAACGGCAGTAGCGGGAAGGGAAGTCCACGTTAGGCCAGACACGCCTCCCCCAAACCCTGACTCCGCCAGAACTCTCAGCATTTCTAGGTTTCCTGGGTCCCTTGGCGTCCTTCCTGCAACTCCTGAGGTCGGGGTAGGTTACAGCGCGACAGAACAGGTGACAGAGCCACGTACATCCCTCAATGGCGGGGAGACGCGGTCCCCAGCGCGGCCGGAGCAGCAGCACCTTCCGGGTGGTTGGAGCTTCGCCCCACCCACCTGCCCCGGCGCCGCCTCTGATTGGATAGTTCGCGAGACTCGCCCCCTCGTGTCTGAGTGACAGGCCTCTGAGTTTAACTTGAGTGAGCTGAGCGCCGCCAGAACTCTTCCTCCGCAGGGAAACTTGCGTTGAAAGGTAGTTCTCAGAGGGGACTCCTGGCACTGTGATCCTTCTTTACAAACACGCAGAACTGAGTCACCTCACCATATACGATAATTAGTCTCTCTCCATTTTAATCTTCGTTGACAACTGGAGTCTGACGTAGTTTTACCAGATAGCACACAGAAGCACAGACACTGTGACCAGGGAACTAGGCAAAGAAAGCGGAACCAAGGATCTGATAGACACTAACGTTATCTATTGAGTGTTTGCAGACGGAAAGTTTCAGGAAGAGCCTAACCACAGAAGGGTCCCACAAGCAAGCTGGCTGAAGCCAGTTCCAGCCGCCTCAAACTGCTCTTAAGTGAACTGAAATGAACTGTCCCCATTATAATCTCAATAACATTTTAAATTCTCCTCTTCTGGGAGGAACCAATCAGCCATTTCTAGATCATGCAATGTATGTAGTAGCATGTGCACACGCTACCCATGAACCTTAAAGAAACATGACTGTTAGGCAATAAACCCTGATCTCCGGCCTTTTCCTTAACTGAATATTCATCAACTGTACTATGATGTAACAATTAAAGGACCCCCCAAACGCTTGTATGGGGAGACACTGCTTTGGAAGACATCCCTGGTGTTCTCCATTGATTGTGCAAGTAATAAACGTTTCTTCACCTACTTCTGCCTTGGTTGTGCTTTTTGGCTTCACACTCACCAAGAGATGAACCCATTGAGTTTAGGCACAGCACCAGCGATGCGTTAGGTGGGCATCTTTCGAACACTTCAGTCAGATTCAGAAGAGGAGCATTGGGAGCAAAAACAAGCCATCATTTCTGAAGAAAAGTGACTTCTGGGTACTCAGAATAGTTAACTTTAGAAAATGGTTCTGACATGAAAATATTTGTACCCCATGGACAATATAAGCAGAGAATCTTTCTTGCTGATGGTTAAATCAGTCTTCCTGGTCATGACCCACCCCTTACTTGTGGTTATCCTATTTAATCCATCTATAATGAGACATCAGGATACTGGGTTTTATCTAAATAATCATCTCACTGATTGATGGATACTGGAGAGGAATATTCATCCTGACAAGTTGGAATCACTGCACGACAGGCATCCTCTCTATATAGGATGGACAGATACCATATCTGACCACTTCCTCTCCAAATTCCTTGAGGACCTGCTCACTTCTGATATCATCTGACTTGAACAACCCCACCCAAGTACACCTGAACTTCAGCAATAATTCCGCCATGCTCAGGGACAGAAGGATCCCTGGAGGCCATCTGACAGATGGACACTGAAGGGCAGGGCCAAAGAACCACAAGCGATCTCAATGAAGCTGCATTTTTGCTGAGGCTAATTTCTAATAATAATAACCATTAAACTTTTTTATTGCCAAAAGTTTGATTTTCGCTTTAGGAAATTAAAAGTAAAGGGGTGAGGTTGGAAGGGGATTTGGCTATTTGGACACTGGCGA
Organism: Equus asinus; assembly: GCF_041296235.1. Lineage (NCBI taxonomy): Eukaryota > Metazoa > Chordata > Mammalia > Perissodactyla > Equidae > Equus > Equus asinus. The sequence continues at coordinate 25,962,811 of NC_091809.1, read as the reverse complement.
TCTTTAGAACAGCCCCTCCCTACTCTCCCTTTTTCTCTATAAAAGCAGCTCCTTTTCTTGGTTTTCTGGATTTGCCTCTGGTTTGCCATAGCATGCACACCCCAAATTGCAATTCTTTTGCCTATTCTTAAATAAACTCATTTTGAGATAAACTAACAGGCAAATTTGCTTTTTAAGTTGACAAAGGAAATTGACAAGCTTTTTCATAAATTATATAGAATTGCAGGGAAATCAGAACAGCCAAACCAATCTTCAAAAGTAAAACCAAGTAGTAGGATTAACATTTCCTGATTTCAAATCTGACTACTCAGCACAGTAATCAAGCTATGTGGTAACAACACAAGGACAGACCACAGATCAGTGGACTCAATTGAGATTCCAGATACAAACTCATTCATCTCTGGTCAATTGATTTTCAAAAAAGGTGGCAGGAATGAGGAAAGAATATTCTTTTCAAAAGTTGCTGCTGGGACCACTGGATAGCAACATGCAGAAGAAGGAAGTTGGGCCCTTACATTATGCCACACACAATTTACCAAAATAGATTGAAGACCTAAACCTGAGGTAAAACTATAATAATCTCAGGAAAGACAGGGAAAAATATGATCTTGGATTTGGCAAAGAATTATTAGATCTGACACCAAAAGCAAAAACAGAAAAAAAAAAAAAGGATCATCTGAACTTCATTGAAATTAACCACTTTTGTGCTTCAAAGGACGCCATCAGGAAAGTGAAAACATCCATGGGAACCCCTGTGCACTTCTGGTGGGAATGCGAAATCATGCTGCTATTGTGGAAAGCAGGACGGCAGTTTTTCAAAAGTTACAGTGTTACCATGTCATCCAGCATTTCCATTTCTGAGTATATACCCAAAAGAATTCAAAACATGGACTCAAGCAGATATTTGTACACCTGTGTTCATAGGAGCATTATTCACAGTAGCCAAAAAGTGGAAGCAACCCAAGTGTTTATCTATAGCTGGATGGATCAACAAAATGTGGTGCACACATACAACTGAACATTCTTCAGCTTTAAAAAGAAATGAAATTCTGACACATGCTACAACATGGGTGAACCTTGAGGACATTATGCTAGGTGTAACAAACCAGTCAAAAAAAGGAGAAAAACTGTATGATTCCAGTGATATGAGGTGCCTAGAGTGGTCAGATTCATCAAGAAAGCAGAATGGTGGTTGTCAGGGGCTGGGGGGCAAGGGCAGTGGGCTGTCAGTGTCTAATATGGGTAGAGTTGCAGTTTTGCAGGATGAAGAGTTCTGGAGATTGGTTTCACAACGCCAGTGTACTTCACACTGTGAACCATACGCGTAAATGTGGATAAGATGTAACTTGTATGGAATAAATATAGTAGGTGGTCAAGACATACACACTTCCTGTTATAAAATAAATCAGTCACACGGATGTAATGTACAGCATGGTGACTAGAGTTTATACTACTGAATTGTATATTTAAAATATGCTGAGAGTAGATCTTAAAAGTTCTCATCACAAGGAAAAAAATTTATAACTATGTGTGGTGATGGATCTTAACTAGACTTACTATGGTACTCCTGAAATGAATATAATGGTATATGTCAATTATGTCTCAATTTAAAAATAACAAATGAAGCTTTGATACATGCTACAACATGGAATTTCCTGAAAAAATTATGCCAAATGAATGAAGTCAAACACAAAGATCGCATATTATATAACTCCATTCATCTGAAAGTCAACAAATATGGAAATGTATAGAGACTGAAAACAGATTAGTGGCTGTCTTGGGTTGGTGCTTGGAGGAGCTAAGTGGGAAGATAGGGCAGTGGTAGGTTAAGGGTAGAGGGGTGTCTTTTCAGGTGACAGAAATGTTCTGAAATTGACTGTGTTGATAATTGCACGTATCCGTGAATATATAGAAAACCAGTGAGCTGTAGAAATTAAAGGGCTCCGATGTATACTATGTGTATTGTATCTTAAGAAAACTGTTCAAATAAGTGGATAAATGCATTGAGTTTTGCAATGCAAATGAATTTTGCAATCCAATCTCTTAAGCATATGAATACTTTCCAGGTACATCACACATTGACATAACCTTCTCTTGATTTTTGTTCTATCAGTCCAAACAGGAATTGAATTACCTTAGGGATATCATAGCCTTTACATTTCAAAGTTCTCTCAGGATACATTAAAAAAATGATCTAAAATAAATTTCCCTCCAAGGTAAAACGTACACCTGAGAATTGAATGAACACACCTCACACCATGTGTTTAGAGTGTGAGGAGACCTTACGCCCAGTTGAGGCTGCGGTTCCAACTTCCCACCAGAGCTAAGGGGTTGTGAGGCCAGAGGATTCCTTAAAGTCTGATCTGAGGGGTGGGGAAGCGCTGGGTGGAAGACTCAACACTGTCAACAGTCAGAGATCAAAGTGGAGTCAGACTAATCATTACACACAGTAGGGGAGAAAGACATTTCCTCTACCTTCTCTGGGTTCATATGGCCGCAGAACGAATTAAATTCACATGAGACAGAATAGCAGGAGAAAACTAAACAAAGCTTTATAGCATGTATACATGGGAGAGGTCAGGCAAGCTGAGCAACTCGCCAAAATGGCTGAAGCCCCCACTTTAAATATCATCTTCAGCTAATGACAAAGGAGGATGTTGGGGGTGGGGGTAGTCAGTTACCGGAGGTTACCAGAAACAGGAATAAGATTATTATGCAGATCCAAGTCCTTGCCTTCCCCATTGATCAAGAGTTTCTAGAGATAAGGTCATCTCCCCTTCTTCTTGGTAGAGAGGGAGATATCTTTACAGATAAGAGTTCCTTTGCAATGTAAATGTCTCTTACAAAGGGTAAGTAAATTCTACTTTTCAGTTGCTTTCCTGTCTGCAAAGTAATGAGCCCCAAATAATCATCATGCCAAAGAGACATATCTTGGGGTGGGCAACTCCAGGCCCCTACAACACCATGAGGTGACTTTGAAGTGTCTGTGTTTGCAAAGGGTTACAGTTCCTCGAGTGGCCTTACAGCATTGCATTTCAATGGAAAAGTCCCCAGAGAGGACATAGTCCACCTCCCAGTCAGCTCAAACACAGAATCTCCATCCTGCTGCCACTCAGGAGCGAGGGGGCGGGGTGTTTTGAACTGTCCAATCAGGGTTGGTTCCCGGGCAGGTGGGCGGGGCGACGCTCCGCAACCACCCCCGGCTTCCTGTCGCTCCACAGTCCTTCCGAAGGCGGGTCGTCTGCACTTAAGGACCCCACGTTGCTCCGCCGCGGACTCTGTCGCTCCGTGACCTGTACCGAGTCCTAGGGAGGACGCCGGGGAACCCACGAGCCTCAGCAATGGTGAGAGTTCATTCCCGGGGTGAGGACGCGGGAGGAGGGGCTGGTGGGAAGCGGCGGGGCGGGCCCGGCCTCCCGCGGTCCCCTCCGGGGTCTGCGGCCCCGAGTCCGCGGTGGCGCCGCTCGGCCTTCAGGCCCTTCCGGCCGCAGCGTGGGGGCGGGGCCGGCAGCCGGGCCCCGGGCGTCCTGTGGTCCCTGCGCGCGGCGACTTGGGCCGGAGCGTCTCTGGGCCGCTGTGCGCCCACAGCCCCGCGTGTCCCAGACGGTGCTGGGCCCGCGGGAGGGCCCGCAGGGCAGTCGGGCCTCGGTCTCCGGGGTCCGTGCGCGGAGGGGCTGCGGTCTGTGGGTCCCCAGGGCCTCCTTTCTCCTCGGAGGGGACCCGTTTTCTCCTGAGTTTCCTAAACGTTTGGGGAGCAGGGTCTCCAATCCACGACCCTGTCCCCCCAGCTCTTCCAGGACCGACAATAAATCCCTCAATTTCCAGATCCCTCCTCACGTTCCCGAACGCCAACTTCCGGTCCCCGATTCACAGCATCATTATCAACCGCAAACAGACCCGATATTTTAGTTGTTTATCACTTTTCCACAGTCAGTGGGCGGCTCTTTTAAGAGGGTTTATTCCTCGTTCGTGGATGTTTTTCTTGAGAGAAAGTAGCGCATCCCCCCGTTAGGCGCGTGGTGCGAGCTCCTCCCGCCTCTCCTCCAGGCTGCGACCTGGGCGCGGACGCGCAGCTGGCAGTCCTTTGCTGCAGGTTCCTCTTGAGAAACTTTTCCGGGCCATCTGTCCTGTCAGCGCTGCCCCTCCCTGGGGTTGTCACCTTGAAAAGATAGGTTCACTTTTAGTCTCAGTTTTTCAATGAATAAAAATTTACTTAATCAATACAGCTTGAAAGGCAATATAAAATATCTCCAAAGAGGGAGAAAGAGGTAAATTTCGGAAAAAAGAGACTATTCCAGTTTTACATTCCACGATTTAAACATTGTTTTTCTTTTTTCCTCCCCCGAGTGTAACAGTAACATTCTGAGGGCTGTTCTTGTATTTTCGGTGAGTTCAAATGGATTTCTAGGCTTAGACTTGCAGACCTGCAGTGTTCAAGTAAGATTAATAATTTATAAAGAAATTTCTTGTCATAGAAATAATAATTAACATCTTTTTTCCCAGAATGCAATACATTCTTGTGGGGTTTCTTGTTGAGCCAGCAAAGTGCCGTACAATTTTCTTCCCTCATTTCCATGTAAAGACTGGTTTGAGTGTTATAGTTGGACTGTTCAAACACAGGGTTTGTGTATTTAAAATATCAGTGATGGTCCAAAAAAGCTCCAGTGTGGCCAGAGGCCTGAGGGCACTGGATCTAAGCTAAGGCCCCTTGGAGCTGCAGAGGGAAGGCCTTGAAGGCCCCGCAGTTCTTCTTGGGGAGCCTCCCCTGCAGGTGTCCTACTGCTCACGCCCCCATGGAAGGAGCTTTTATCCTGAGAGGAGCTGCAGAGCCCTGGAAAGCTGGGGGTGCACGTGCTCCTGGGGTGAGGAGTGACGCCATTTCTGAGGTTGTCGCTGTGGTTCCCTTGGGCCTGTTTCTAGACGTAATTGGAGTTTTGCATCCACAGTGTTGGTGCGCTTAGAGAGTAATTTGTTTACACTGAGAAAGTTTGTGAGAGTCAGGAGCTCTGTGTCCTGGATGAGGGCCCATTAATCTGGGGGTCCATTTGGGTCAGAACCTTAAACTGAATCCAGCTGAGTTTCCTCACTGTGAGAACGGAGCCTGAGAGAGGGAGCATGTGCACTGTTCCCTGGGGAGAGGAGGGTGTGTGGGGCTCCCAGAGCTCCTTCCTGTGGCTGCTCAGGTGCCCTCCCCTCCTTCTCCAGGGACTGACCCCCTCCAGGGCTCTGTCTCCACCAGGAGAGTCAGGAGCATGGGACCTTCTGAGTGTGGCTTTCCTTCTGTCCTGTGGGAAGCAGGCTGCTCATCTGAGCTGATTCCAGTGTTTGTGTTTCCTTTCTTTGGATTCCTTACTCAATGGACTAGTGCAGCCCTTTGACTCCTAGTTTCCCTTAGCACTCGGGTCCTGAGACTGTAAGTTGATGGAGAGATAGGAGGTGAGCAAAGCAAGAAAATTCTGGAAACAATTAGAATTTCTATTCCATTTAGGCCAGAGAACCTCAAGATGTGAGATGAATGTTTTGAAGTTCTCAGGTGCATGTGTCATTTTTTGATCAGTTTTTGTATGTACATATTCCTAGAGAACAAACGAAGTTAAAAGGCTAAAGCAATGAAATGCCTGTTTTGATTGACTTGAGGGACTCTTCTGAAAGCTTATGTAAATCTTCCAAAATCCTTCTGTGTTTCAGTGGCAAACCTCAAATCCCTATTGCATTATAATATCCTGCTTATTCCTGGAAACACCCCAGTGGGAGATAGAGGGGCCGGAACCTCGGATGCTGCATGTCCTTATGTCTAGAAAGAGATTTAAAAATTTTCGTTTTCAATAATTTACACTTTTGTAACTGATAGTGTTTAAAGGAATTAAATGTTAGAATGGTTTCCGATGTACAAAAGTTTAAATAAAAGACTGTTAAATAGTAAAATACAGTATACTTAGATTTCTCTTTATTTGAAATAAATCTGTAAGATTCATTGCCTCATATATCTTGGTCCCCTCCAGCACTGTTACTCCAGCCACCCTCAAGTACAGTTTTGGTTATTTTTGAGTCTCCTGTTAGTGTTTCTTTATAAATTGATCGAGAATGCCTGTTTTTCTTAGCCACTTTGTCCTCATAATGAGCAGTCAGACTCCACATGTTGGGTGACTGCTCACAGCTTAAGCCTCACCCACCCTCTTCCCTTGTGCCCCCACCTGGACAAGCTGAGGAGGAAGCCTGGGTGCTCTCTCCTCTAGAGCAGGCAGGAGATTCCCACCACCCGAGCGCCTGCCTGTGTGCAGAGCTCTTGCCTGGCCCCACCCCCAGGCCCAGTGAAGCCCCAGGCCAGGCTCCATTCCTTGCTTTCTGAGCCCTGTCAGAGCTGCTTGAGAGGCCGGCCCTGCCCTCCCCTCAGACCTCTATGATGTGAGTCCTAAGCCTTTTCCTCCCCTCTGTGTGTTTGTGCCACCCTGACATCAGCCTCAACAAGGGAACCACCTCTCTGCAGGTGACCATAACGGTTGGTGCCCTGAGCAGCATGTCTAGACATGACCCCCACCCGTGGGTCTGTTTTCTCTTGCTCTGACTTGCTCCCCTGCTCTGCTGCCTGGTGGTGGCATGCGCTGTGGGCTGCTGCTTGCTGGGAGCTCGTGCTGGGAGCTGTTCTGCTCGGTGTTGCTTTGTTGATCCACCAACCTCAGTTCTAGGTTCAGCTGAGCAGAGTTGGCAGTTTTGAAAATTCGTAGGCATTTGGGAGCATAGTTATGGGATTGGGTCCTCCTTAAAGCCTTTGTGGGTCAATGTCTTTGCTGGAATTTATCTGTGACAGAGGCTGGGTTGGCCCTAACACACCCTGGAGTTGGGGGTGGCACAGGCAGGCCCATTGCGGGGTCACTCCTGAAACAGCTGTCATTTAATAAGAGAGAAGTGAGGAGGAAAGGCGCTCAGTAGATAGTGGGGTGAGTCCTCACTCCGAATACCAGAGGGTCCCCATGACCCTCAGTACCTGTGCTGCTAACCCTGCCTCTACTGTAATAAAGATCCTGACCCTCGGGTTATAAGAGACAGCACCTTTGGCTCCCCTGTGGCACAGCAAAGGGATTAGTTCAAACCTGACTGAAGTCCAGGGACCTTAAAACCTAGAGGGCAGCCGGTTGTCGTGGGGGCACCTCCCAACGCGGACGGCACTGTTTTGAGGCTCTTGGGAGGTAAAAATTCCTAAATACCAGGGAGTACAGAGGTGCTCCCTCCCCTGAAGTATATCAAGTGACTAAGAAAACAGAGAAGGGCAGGAGGAAGGATACAGCAGATAAAGTACTGAAACAACGGTCCACAGTTTGCCCCGTTGGTAGTCAAAAATATACTGTCAGAGTCTATGGAACAAAACAGAGAAAGGTACACTGCTTGGCTTTTGAGCCTCTACACCCTGGGTTCTGAATGAATTTTGCTCTCTGATGTGATGCACTAATTCAGAAACCTTCAAGCAGTCAACCAATACCTGGTCTCAAATGACGTTTACACCTGGGATCCCATTAAATGTAAGTAACGTGCCCCTGCTGATCTTAGGGGTATTAATGCATGTAGGACAAATAGGACAAAGGTTTCTCCTTAACCATCAGAAGCACGGTTTTGCCTAAACTCTCCAGGGTCATAACACCCATTGTCCTCAAATATCCCATAGTGAGCTGGGAAGCTCTGATCCAATGATTCAGAATTAAAATTATATGAAGTCTTTGCTACTTACAAATTGGTTTGAGAAAATGGAAGCCCAGGGACCTTCCCCCACAAAGAAAGTAGTTAACGTGGCCCAATGTAAATTTCCCAGGGCCTGGAAGGATTGAGAAGGGTAGAGGAAACCTGGTTAGTGAGGGGCTGATTATTCCTAGTGTGCTTTTTTTTTTTTTTTAGGATTTTATTTTTTTCCTTTTTCTCCCCAAAACCCCCCAGTACATAGTTGTATCTTCTTCGTTGTGGGTCCTTCTAGTTGTGGCATGTGGGACGCTGCCTCAGCGTGGTTTGATGAGCAGTGCCATGTCCACGCCCAGGATACGAACCAACGAAACACTGGGCCGCATGCAGCGGAGCGCACGAACTTAACCACTCGGCCATGGGGCCAGCCCCCCTAGTGTGCTTTTAACAGCCCAATTTTTCCTGTTGTTAAACCTGGAGAGAACGACTGACACCTGAGAGTGGTTTACCTCAACTCGAGGCTGTGGCTGCACCAGACAGACCCCTGTACCCAGTCCCCATAGTGTGGAAATTACTGACCACAGTCAATCAGCAAGTGATCAATATCCTGCCATCGCAGATTTGGCTGAGTCTGTTCTGTCCAGTCCTGTGTCCACAGTCTCTCAGCTGCACTTGGCCTTCCCCTCTGAAGGGACATGATGCCCCTTTACTGGGTTATCCTCATGGATCTTCCACAGCTGTGCCCTCCCACAGTCACTGCAGACGGGGTCTGAGCTGCATCCTAGTTCCTCCAAGAACACAGGGACGATGTTACATTAATGACACATCCTCTGAGGACATTCAGGACATGCAAATATTGAAAAAGGGAGCTCAGAAAAGTGGATGGGACATTGCCACACATATAATATGAGGCCCTGACAACTTTGTTAAATTTCTGGAAATTATTTGATAAGCAGAGACCCGCTCCCTCCCTGACACTATGAAGAAACAGCAGTTGTCCCTCAGCACCCACCGCATCTACTAGGTTCTTTTGTTGTTCTAGAGATAACATTTTTGTGTAGAGATTTTACTTGAACTTATTTGTGCTGTTAATTGCAAATCAGCCCGCCAGAATGGGCACCAGTACCACAAAACACTGGAGACTCTTTAAATTGCCGTACAACAGGCAGTCCTGACGGTGCCCTCAGAGTCTCCTGCACTGGAGAGGCTTCAGCAAAAGAGCCGCAGTGACCTCTACTCACCGGGTGATCCTGGCAGTACATGGCTCTGAGCATGGGACCACCTAGCCAGCAGTCCATTTTGACTTGCAGCCTGGAAACAGCACCCCAGGGGCTCAGCATGGCTCTGGAGACCCCCTTAAGACACCATGGGGCCAAACCTGCGGTTTCTACGATATCCTGCCTATGGGAGTAGGTGGCCTTCCATGTCCTCAGTCCATTGCCAGGTGCCATGGTGCTAAAGGAGGTCACCCCTTTCCCAGATCCCCAGGCTGCCTGGGGAGCTCCTTAGGACTCCCGGAGTGAAAACCGATGGGCATTTCATAGACTTTAGGGATGACATCACCACATATGTTCATGATGGAGCTCAGGTAGAGTTGCTGGCTTTCATGTCTTAATTGGGACATCTCTGATGAAGGACCAAACCCAAGGGTCATCACAGTGACCATACATCAAGCAGTCATCCTAGTGCTGACCAACACTTGTCCCCACGTGCACGTGTTTACGGCTCCTGAGTGATTCTCTAAGAGTTGCCCCTTTGTGGTAAAAGAACTCTGGGAATCTCTTGCTTCATTTGTCCTCAATATAAATCATAGTAACACTTGTCTCTGCATAGAATAGGCCACAAAAAAGGCCTTTTTATCCACTGGAGTTGAGACACTACTGATAGAAACGGAGGTTCTCATTTCACGTCTCAGAACATACGGTGCTGGGCTCTTAACAAGGCACTCAGAGGAAGTTTCTCCTCTCTTCCAAGCCTCAGGCTGCAGGCCTCATAGAGCACCATAATGGCTTGTTGAAATAAGGTCAAATTAATTGAATGAAAGATGGCCTGTTTTTGTCATCAGTCAGTCATCAGGGATGAATATTAGCACATCTTTCTTCATCTTTTTTTTCCTAGTAGGGTTTAGCTCTTTTTTAAGAGCAGTTAGGTTTAGAGAAACCTTGATCAGAAACTGCAGAGACTTCCGCCATAACCCACTGCCTCCACACAGTTTGCCCTGTGTTGTGTGTCTTGTGTTACTGTGGTACCCGTTACTGTGGTTCCATCCGATGAGCCAGTTTTGATTCACAGAAGTCCATAAGCTTCAGTAGGTTGACTCTTTGTGTTGTATAGTCTCTGGTCTTCGGCTAATGTGAATTGACGTGACTCCATCATTTCTGTATCATATGCGATAGTCCCCCCTTCTCCTCGGGATACATTCCAAGACCCCCAGTAGATGCCTGAAACTGGGTCGGGTAGTACAGAGCCCCATGTGTACTATGTTTTTTCCTGTCCATACGCACCTATGGGGAAACACGTTGCAGTCAATTGGAACACATTTTCTGTTCATGTCTTCCACCCACAAATTTAGTGCCTCATCTTAACTGAGCACTTACCATGCTCTGTAGCCGTAACTTTTGTAGATGAAGGAACAACAGCAAAACCAGCATGAATTTCTTTTTCCTTCACAATTTTATGTATAGAAGATTCATTCTTACCATAGATCTTCCAACTTCAGCATACATTTTTTTTCCTGTTTTTAAGTTGAGAACTGTCCACCTTTTCCTTAAAGGAAATACTTTACAGCTTCTCTTTGGTTTATTTGAATTGCCAGCATCACTAAATTTGCACTTTGGGGCCATTATCAAGTAAAATAAGGGTTAGTTGAACACAAGCATTGTGACACTGCGACAGTCAGTCTGATAACCAAGGTGGCTGCTAAGTGACTGGCGGGCAGGTGGCATGTACAGCGTGGATGTGTCCGACAAAGGGATGAGTCACGTCCTGGTCGGGACGGAGCAGGATGGTGCCGGATTACATCATGCTGCTTAGAATGGCATGCAATTTAAAACTCATGAATTGTTTATTTCTGGAATTTTCCATTTAATATTTTTGGATCTCACTTGACTGTGGGTAACTGAAACCACGGAGTGTGAAACCATGAATAAGGGGGGACTACTGTGGAACATGTGCACTGTCCTAAGAAGCTCCTGTGCTCCACCTGTTCATCCTCCCTCCTCCCACCCCACATCGCTGGAGACCAAGAACCTTTTCCCGCATACTTGGAATCACACAGCGTAGCCTTGTCCTGTTGGCTGCTTTCACTTAGCAATATGATTTTAAGGTTTCTCCATAGCATTTTGGCTTCATAATCTCATTTCTTTTCATCTCTGAAGAATATTTCGTCCTATGATGTACCAGTGATTTTTTATTCATTTGTGTATAAGACATATATGGTTACATTTAATTCTTGGCAGTTATACATAAATCTCTCCAAAATGTTCACATGCAGGATTTTTTGTGGATGTAAGTTTTCAACTCATTTGGGTAAACTTGAAGAAGCATGATTGCTCCATCGTATGGGAAGAGCAGGCTTAGTTTGAAGAAACTGACTTTCTTCCAAAGTAGGGATCCCATTCTCCATTCCCACTGGCAATGGATGCGGGTTTTTCTTGCCCTCCGTCTTTGCCATTGTTTGGTATTCTCAGTGTCGTGAATTTCAGCCATTGTAAAGAGTGTGTGGTGATATTTCATTCTTCTTCTATTTGCAGTTCCCTGATGATATACAATTTTGAGGACCTTTTCATGTGCTTATTTACCATCTGTATATCATCATTAAAGTGTGTGTTTAGATCTTTTGCCCATTTTTAATTGGGTTGTTTATTGTAATTTTGTTGAGTTTTAAGAATTCTTTGGATGTTTTGGGTCCTAGTCCTTTGTCAGATAAGTGATTTCCAAAGATTGCCTGCCAGTCTATGGCTTGTTTCTAAATTCTCTTAACACTGTTCCACTGAGCAGCAAGTTTTCATTTTAATGTAGTCAGACCTGTCGTTTTTTCTTTCTTGGACCTTGCCTGTGTTGTTCCATCTCAAAATTAATGACCAAAACCCAGGTCACCTAGACTTTTGCCTGTGTTATCTTCTAGAAGTTTTGTAGTTTTGCATTTTACACTAAATCTATGATCCACTTTGTTAATTTATGTGAAAGGTGTGAAATCTGTGTGTAGATTTTTTTTTGCTTTTAGATGTCCGGTTTTCCCTACACTATTTTTTGTAAATAGTTTCCCATTCACTATGTTCCCCATTGACTTCCCTTTGGTCCTTTGTCAAAGGTCAGTATATTTGCGTGGATTTATAGAGCATAGTGGACTTTTGTATATTAACCTTTTATCCTTCATCCTTTCTCTAATGTCTTATTTGTTTAGGAGGTTTTCGTTGTTATTTGGGATTCTTTGAGATTTTCTTTGTAGACAATCTTGTCATATGCCCCCAAAACATTTTTATTTCTTGTTTCCCAATTTCTATACTTCTTGTCTTCTTTTCCTATCTAATTGCATTGGCTAGTTATTCCAGTACAATGTTGACTAGGAGTGGTGAGACGGGACATGCTTGCTGTCTTCCTGATGTTACTGGAAAGCATCTAGTTCCTTCAGTGTAGTGCACTAACATTAAACAGGAGCCCAGTTGATGTAGAGGGAGGTGTGGGCAGAGTGATTGTGGCCAGTCCAGTGATTGGGTCTCAATCTTTAAGTGAGGCTGTGTCCCTGGGCTTGACTTTCTGTGATATAATAAGAAAGATATTTGACCTTTGTTCTCAGGTCCTAGCAAAAATCTCCTGAATCCCTTGGAATTACTCAAGTAATAAGTGTGATAGAGTGTCTTTTTTTTGTTTGGCAACAAAAAACATCTGTTGCCAATCTTCTTCTTTTTGCCTGAGGAAGATGGTTGCTGAGCTAACATCTGTGCCAATCTTTCTGTGTTTTGTGTGTGGGACGATGCTACAACATGGCTTGATGGGTTGTGTGTAGGTCTACACTGAGATGTGAACCCACAAATTCTGGGCCACTGAAGCAGAGTACGAGAACTTAACCACTACACCAGTGCACTGGTCCTGAGTGTCTTTTGTTTAGATGAGACAACTCTTGGCCAGCTCCTGGATAGCTTCAGGATAGGAGTTGGACACCAGAACCACTGATCTTTGATTAGAGACGTGGAACTCTCAGCCTCAGCTCCCAGCCTCTGGGGAGCAGAGAGGGGCTGGAGACTGAGTTAATCACCAATGGCTAATTATTTAATAAATTATGCCCATGTAGTGAAACCTGCATCAGAAACGTTAAAGGCAGAATTCAGAGGGTGTCAGGGTTGGTGAACACATCTAGCCGCTGGGAGGGTAACATATCTAGAGAGCAGAGGTGCCCTACATCCACCACCCTCACCCCTACCCTTGGCCTACTTTGCCCCATGCCTCTATTCCATGTAGCTGTTTCTGAACTGTATCCTTTATATTAAACCAAGAAGAGCAAGTAAATGGCTTTACTGAGTTCTCAGATTTGTTTTAGCAAATTGCCAAGCCTGACAGGGTGTGGAGAGAATCTGTGAATTTGTAGATGTCTGAGGAGAATTGTTGGTAGCAATGGTGACACCCCATTTGTGGTTGGCATCTGAAGTTGAGGCATTGTGTGCGACTGAGCTCTTCAATTGTACAGTCTGATGGGAACTCTCAGTGGTTAGTGTTAGGATTGAACTGAACTGTTGGACACCTCTTTGATGATGTAGAGTTGGAGAAGTGGCATTGGGACAGACACCACATATTTGTTGTCAGGAGGGGAAAAGCCTATTATCTTCACAACTGCCCCACTCTTGAAAGCAGAAAAGGCTAGAAGAGATTAAAATTGGCTATTTCCATCCCCCCCAGGTCAGTTAGGCTCTGGGAAAATCCCAGTCAGTTATGCTCTTGTGAAACAGGTTGTTTTGAGGACATGCCTTGTCAAGAAGAACAGAATATTCTGGGCACATTTTTAAATGGCTACTTTTTTGGTCTCTCTTCCTAATTGTATACACAGCGGTTTACCCTGTGCCTTCAGTTCTCTGAATGAAGAGTTGATGATTTTAAGTTTCTTGGCTTTTTTCTTCTGAGGAGTGGAAGCTGGTTTCTAAGCTCCTTACATGCCAGACCAGAGGCCAGAAGTGTCTGACTCCTTTTTTTGATGTTTGACTGCCGAGAGAGCTTTAAATCTTCATCCCCTTGTGCCCCACATCTGTACACAGTGAAAAGAAAGCCTGGGTGCTCCTCCTTTTAGTTATGGCAAGTGATTCATCCACAGAAGGCCCTGCCCTGGTACCTGAACTTTCACCCTAGCCCACCCCCTCACCTCTCCTGGGAAACACCCAGGCAGTCTCCTCTCCTTGCTCTCTCAAGCCATTTCCCACCTGCTTCAGAGGCCTGCCCTCCCCTCCCCTGACAGTTTCATTATGGAAGTAATACACCTTTTCATACCTTCTAGGCATGTGTGTTTTGTCATCGTAGACATCTGAATCAGATCATGGGTTGCAGTCCACCTGCCTGTGCAAGGTGACCATAACTGTTATACAGTAGATAATGATAATGGTTATTGATATATGTTTTGGAATACTCTTTGTGGTTCTATTGGTAGATCCTCTAGATGTTTTGCTAATAGCATATGCCACCCTTGTATGAGTCTCCAAGCGCAAATACACAATAAATTCTGTGGACATTGTTAAAAAATTGCTGGGCTAGGCCACAAAACAAGTCTCAGTAAATTTAAGAAGATTGAAATAATACCAAGCATCTTTTCTGATCACAAAGGTATGAAACTAGAAATCAACTACAGAAAGAAAATTAAATAAGCCACAAATATGTAGAGATTAAACAAAATGCTACTGAACAATGATTGGGTTAATGAAGAAATCAAAAAATATCAGCAGACAAATGAAAATGAAAACACGACATGCCAAAATCTATGTGATACAGCAAAAGTGGTTCTAAGAGGAAAGTTGATAGCAATATAGGCCTACCTCAACAAAGAAGAAAGATCCCCAATAAACAATCTAATAGTGCAGCTAAAGGAACTGGGAAAAGATGAACAAACAAAGCCCAAAATCTGTAGGAGGAGGAAAATAATAAAAACAGAGCAGAAATACATGAAATAGAGACAAAAAAAAAAAAATCAATGAAACCAAGAGCTGGTTCTTTGAAAAGATAAACAAAATTGGCAAACCCTAGCTAGACTACCAAGAAAAAAGAGAGAAGGCTGAAATAAATTAGAAATGAAAGAGGAGTAATTACAACAGACACCTCAGAAACACAAAAGAGTATAAGAGAATACTACGAAAAGCTATACACCAACAAATTGGATAATCTAGAGAAACAGATAAGTTCTTAGAATCATACAGCCTTCCAAAATGGAATCAAGAGAGAAATAGAGAATTTGAATAGCCCAATAAGGAGATTGAAACAGTAATCAGAAACCTCCCCCCAAAAAAGGTCCAGGATCACATGGCTTCCATGGTGAATTCTATGAAACATTCAAAGAAGACTTAATACCTATCCTTCTCAGACTCTTCCAAAAAATTGAAGAGGAGAGGAAGCTTCCTACCTCATTCTACGAAGCCAACATTACCCTGATACCAAAACCAGACAAGGACAACACAAAAAAAGAAAATTACAGGCCAATATCCTGATGAACATTGGTACAAAAATCCTCAAGAAAATACTAGCAAATTCAGTACAACAGTACATTATAAAGATCATACACCATGATCAAGTGGGATTTATTCCAGGGTGGCAGGGATGGTTCAACATCTGCAAATCAATAAACATGATACACCACATTAATAAAATGAATAAAAATCACATGATCAACTCAATAGATGCACAGAAGGCATTTGACAGGATACAGCATCCATTTATGATAAAAACTCTGAATAAAATGGGCATAGAAGCATATGTCGACATAATAAAGGCCATATATGACAAACCCACAGCTAATATTCTCAGTGGAGAAAAACTGAAAGCTCTCCCTGTAAGAACAGGAACCAGACAAGGATGCCCAGTTTCACCACTCTTATTTAACATAGTATTGGACGGCTTAGCCGGAGCAATCAGGCAAGAAAAAAAAAAGGGATCCAAATTGGAAAGGAAGAAGTGAAATTATTACTATTTGAAGATGACATGATACAGAAAACCATAAAGAATCCGCTAAAAAAACTTTTAGAAATAATAAATATGGTCAAGTTACAGGATACAAAGTCCACATCTGAAAATCAGTTGCATCTCTATACACTAACAATGAAGTAGCAGAAAGAGAAATTAAGAATACAATCCCATCTTACAATTGTAACAAAAAGAATAAAATACCTAGGAATAAACTTAACCAAAAAGAGCTGAAAGACCAGTACACGGAAAACTATAATACATCCTTGAGAGAAGTTGAAGAAGACACAAAAAAATGGAAAAATATTCCGTGCTCTTGGATTGGAAGAATTAACATAGTTAAAATGTCCATACTTCCTAAAGCAATCTACAGATTCAAGGCAATCCCTATCAAAGTTCCAACAACAATTTTGACAGAAATGGGACAAAGGATCCTAAAATTTATATCAAACAACAGAATACCCTGAGGAGCCAAAGGAATACTGAGAAAAAAGAACAGCTGGAGGTATCACACTCCCTGACTACAAAATATATGACAAAGCTATAGTAACCACAACAGCATGGTACTGGCACCAAAACAGTCACACAGATCAATGGAACAGAATTGAGAGCCCAGAAAGGAACCCACATATCTATGGACAACTAATTTTTGACAAGGGAGGCAAGAACGTACAATGGAGAAAGCTAAGTCTCTTCAATAAACGGTGTTGGGAAAACTGGACAGCCACATGGCCAAAGAATGAAAGTAGACCATTATCTCACGCCATACACAAAAATTAACTCAAAATGGATTAAAGACTTGAATGTGAGACTGGAACCATGAAACTTCCTGAAGAAAACATAGGCAGTATGCTCTTCGACATTAGTCTTGGCAGCATATTTTCAAGTACCATGTCTGACTGGGCAAGGGACGCAATAGAAAAAATAAGCAAATGGGACTTTTATCAAACTGAAAACCTTCTGCACAGCAAAGGAAACCATCAATAAAATGAAAAGACAACCTAACAACTGGGAGAAGATATTTCCAAACCATGTGTCTGATAAGGAGTTAATATCCAAAATATATAAAGAACTCATACATCTCAACAACAAAAAACTGACAACCTAATTAAAAAATGGACAGAAGATCTGAACAGATATTTGTCCAAAGAAGGTATACAGATGGCCAACAGGCATATGAAAAGATGTTCAACATCAGTCTCAGGGAAATGCAAATCAGAACTACAGTGAGGTATCACCTCACTCCCGTCAGAATGACTATAATTAACAAGACAGGAAACAATAAGTGTTGGAGAGGATGTGGAGAGAGGGGACCCCTCATACACTGCTGGTGGGAGTGCAAACTGGTGCAGCCACTATGGAAAACAGTATGGAGATTCCTCAAAGAATTAAAATTAGATCTATCCTATGATCCAGCTATTCCACTGCTGCGTATTTATCCAAAGAACTTGAAGACACAAATGCATAAAGATACATGTACCCCTGTGTTCACTGCAGCATTATCCACAATAGCCAAGACCTGGAAGCAACCTAGGTGCCCATGAAGGGACGAATGCATAAGAAGATGTGGTATACGTACACGATGGAATTGCTACTCAGCCATGAGAAATGATGAAATCTGGCCATTTGTGACAACATGGATAGACCCGGAGGGTATTATGCTGAGAGAAATTAGTCAGTGGGAGAAAGTTCCATACTGTATGATCTCACTCATAAGTAGAACATAAAAACAATGACAAACACACACATAGAAACAGATTGGATTGGGGGTTAGCAGAGTGGAAGTGGGGAGGAAGGAGAGCAAAAGGGGTGATTAGGCACATGCGTGTGGTAATGGATTATATTCAGTCTTTGGGTGGTGAACATGTAATCTACACAGAAATCGAAATGTATAACGATGTACACCTGAAATCTATATAATGTTATAAACCACTCTTACTGCAATAAAAATAGAATAAAACATAAGAAAAAAATTACTGGGCTGTAGCTAGTGATTGGGTTCAAATTTACAGGAAATGGTAATGGAGTGTATCATTGGAGCCCTCCACTATTTGTGCATAATTTATTGATTTGTTGACAATGGTCTTCAATACTTGGGGTTATTAAATTGATGAATTTTTGTTCTAATCACTGTGAAATGGGGACTTGACATTTTATTTGCCTCTTACCTCATTACAAGGTGACGGTCATTTTTCATGCGTGGTATTTCATCTTCTGATGAGTGTTTTGCTTCTTTTACCATTTTAAAATTATGCATCTGTCCGTGTTTACTCTGCAAACTAACCCTTTTGTACTGCTGATTTTTTTCCCTTTTGTTTGTCTAATTACCTTGATTTTAGTATATTTGAATTTGTCAGTCTCTGGCTTTATGGCTTACTCTTTTTCTTCTATGAGAATTTTCTCCCTATTGTTGTGTCAATGAATCACTTACCTGTGACTTCTGAAGGTGGCCCCGTTTTATCTTTAACATTTAGATCTATGATGAATTGACTATTGTCCATGGAACAGAGGGGAATATAATGCATTTTTCCGCTTAGATCACAGTGTGTCCCTGCCCCGGGTATTAAAGCGCTCATGGTACTTGGCACTGCTCTCCAGTGCCCACTCTGTCCTTCACCGACTTTCCATGTTAAATCCCAACCCACGGAAGACACTTTTCCTTTCCCTTGTTCTGTCTGTCTGTCTGCTAATACTGTATCATGTGGCATCCTGTAGCTTAAAAGTTCTTGATATGTGTTGGGTGGACCGCCACTTTATTCTTCAGAACACTTTGTTCATTTTTTGACAATTGTTCCTCTTATTAGGTTTGGAGGAGTAGTTTTTGTTGACTCCTAAAGAGTGTGTTTTGAGGATTTATAGGATGTTCTAAAGATCTGATTTGGGAGAGGTGACACAGGTTGGTTCTTTCTGAGAAGATGTGCCATCCTTTCACTTACTTTGACATACTACCCCCAATTTAAAAATTTTCCATGAAGGGGGTGGCCCCGTGGGCGAGTGGTTAAGTCCGCACACTCCATGGCAGGTGGCCCAGTGTTTCGTTGGTTTGAATCCTGGGCGTGGATGTGGCACTGCTCATGAAACCATGCTGAGGCAGCGTCCCACATGCCACAACTAGAAGGACCCACAACGAAGAATATACAACTATGTACTGGGGCCTTTGGGGAGAAAAAGGAAAAAAATAAAATCTTTAAAAAAAAATTTCCATGAAGATCATTAAATATCCTTTATTAGTCTTGTTTGGTACTGAATTGAATTTGGTCTGGAGGAAACAAGGAGTCAGCTTCCAAATGTCTCTCATTGTAGTCACATATGCTGGGCTCAGTTCTCCAAGCAACAAAGTTGTGAGTACAGGTGTGGATTATTGTCTCCCAGGGTAGCCCAGTAGAGACTCAGTGGCCAGGGTGTTTTCTGGGGGTTGATCACATAGGCATCCTCTGCCTAACATGTGACAAAATTACAGACTCTCAAAGGGAAATAGGAGTTTACTATAGACCAAATTGTTTGCACAGACACTTTAGACACACTGAGGCCTCTTATCTGTAAGGTTGGCAGAGTCACTCTGAAAATCCCAGTTCGAGGATACCAGCAACAGATGAACTCTGTGAGCCAGAATTTCGAAGGATAACCAGTCTCGAGCCTGCTCGTGTTCACTCTGTTCTGTAAACTAGATAGTGGGGCTTGATTATGATCGAGCTCTACACTTCCGCTGTAGAAAGAGTACAGAAGTTTCCACTTGTCTGTGGTTTTGCTCTCCCCCATTTCAGTTACCCATGGTCAACTGTGGTCCAAAATATTAAATGGAAAATTCCAGAAATAAACAATTGATAAGTTTTAAATTACATGCTGTTCTGAGTAGCCTGATGAACTCTCATGCCGTCATGCTTTGTCCCACCTGGAATGTAAATCATCCCTTTGTCCAGAGTATCCACACTGTATGTGGTACCCACCCATTAGTCACCTGGTATCATCTAAGTCATCAGATTGACCGGCACAGTATTGCAGTGCTTGTGTTCAAGTAACCCTTATGTTACTCTATAGTGGCCCCAAACCACAAGCGTAGGGGTGCTAGCAATTCGGATGTGCCAAAGAGAAGCCATAAAGTGCTTCCTTTAAGTGAAAAGGTGGAAGTTCTCAAATTAATAAAGAAAGGAAAAGAATTGTATGCTGAGGTTGCTAACATCTATGGTAACTTTTATCACACTGCATTTTTATGACCTGTTCTATTTTATTATTAGTTATTGTTGTTAGTCTCTACTATGCCTAAGTTGTAAATTATCATATTCATGTATGTATGGGACAAAGCATAGTATGTGTGGGGTTTGGTCCTATCTGCAGTTTCAGGCATCCACTGAGGATCTTAGAACATATCCCCTGGGAACTAGGGGTAGCAGTGTAATGAGGGCTGAGCAGGCAGCGCCTCTTACCCTCTGGACCCACAACAAGAGAGGGGTTCCTATTTTGCTGTTCCTCTCCTGAATAGGTCAATTCCAGCCTCAGAATTGCTATCGGGAACTTTTCTCTGTTTCCTGCACATGGACGTCAGTGGATTATTGATCTCTTTCCGGGACCAGCATTTAGGGGAATTATGCCACTGAGGGGTTCCTATGCTTGGGATGGGCTGTCATGCTGCTGTGCCTCACAGGGGAACTCAGAAAAGAGAAATTGAGAGGCCAGCCTCTAGAGTGGCTGGTTGGGTATTGCTGAAATTAGAGAAAGGAGATTTTATGTTCTTTTGGAGGAAAGCACTGTTGAACTCTTTGTGTAGTTTTAATCATGTGCAAATTCATCATCAAACCATCGTGGACCTCAATGAAATTTCCTGCAAATTCCACGTCTTAACCTGTTCCTCAAGGTCACCAAGGCCCAGGTTACACTATTATGATTCTGCCAGGAAAACCTCTTATGCGAGCTCATCATCAGTGTGCATTCCTATGTGTCTAAAAATTGATGGGAACTAACCGTGAGGCTCATGAGTGGAGGGATTTTGTGCAGGTCTATGTTACATGCCTTCTTCCACATGCCTGAGCTATAGCTTCTGAATAACTTCCTAGCCCCATGAAAGGAGATAGAGAAGAGAAGATAAAATTGAGTCTGTGGAAATATTTTATAAACTAATTATAAATCATTTTCCTCCACAAGAATATTTTCATTCAGCCAGCTGGATGTGACTACTTCTCATGGCCTGGACTAGGTCAGGACAATATGGCCAGCTGGATCTTGTTACAGGTTGGATTTCCACAGGCCTTCTGGTGTCTCCTGTTTGGGGATGGGAATAGAAGAGAAAGCTTGCAGTTCTTTGCTTTGTTTTTATTCACTAAACCCTCATGTAGATGTGACCCTATGCTTTATGCAGTACTGTGTGATATGGTGGGTGTTAAAGAAGGATATGAAGGAGTTTATCTCATGAGGAATTGCAGTGCTTAATATGGTAATATTTATGTCATTTGTATAGCATTTCTTTCTTTTCTCCAAGGGGCTCTCGTATCCTGACACTACAGAGCAATGAAGACTTGAAGTGATCAGAATAAAAATGTACAATAAATTCCATGTGTTCGTGATGCTGTTAAATTTATGAGGAAGTGAGTGTGCCAGAGAATGAGTTCTGAAGACCAGGTTATAGAATAAATATACGGAGACAACAGAGTCATATGTAAACTTCTTATGACTTGAGTATAGCTCCACACTGCTGTTTGTCTCACTCATCCTCCTATATATGTATTTGGGATGTTTTAGGATTCAGTGACCTTTGAGGATGTGAGTGTAAAGTTCACCATGGAAGAGTGGGCTCTGCTGGGTCCATCCCAGAAGAAACTCTACAGAGATGTGATGAAGGAAACCTTCAGGAATCTGGCCTCAATAGGTAGGGATGACAACATTCTTACTTAATTACGTAGTCAGTTAGAAAACTAGTGTTGCTTGCTCATCAGTGCTGTTTCAGGAGGTGAAATGTAGAAAGGGAATAGATTGTAAATAAACTAGGCATGGTCACAGCTCATCATCGACCTAGAATCTAACGATTTTTCTATAGTCTTTTACAATTTCCGATGACTTTTCCTGGTCTGCATTTTAGGAGGAAAATGGGAAGACCATAACATTGAAGATCACTATGAAAATCACAGGACAGATCTAAGGTGAGTTGCACTCACATGAGAAAGCAATATCCCATGCGAGAATCTTCCTGTGTCATGACATTTTAAAAACAGCATATAGAACAAATCAGCACAGTTTCATATTGATTCATTCCTAGAATATTTTTATCAAAATATTTTTCTCAAATGTGGTAGATAGTGTTTGAAAAGTAGTAGACTTGGAAACACTATTTAGAAACCTCAGTTATGCATATCACTGTTTTGGTAATAGCTACGATGGAGCCCTCTTGCACAGCATTCAACATTCAATCAGAGTGCTGGAATTTACACATTCCTTGATTACAGTAAAAAAGTCATTGTCGTAACTATTGATAGGTATGAAATCATTAGTAAATAAGCCATTAATAGTGTGCTTCTCTTTGTTTTACAGCAGTCATATGCTTGAGAGACTTGTTAAGAGTAAAGAAGGTAGTCAGTATGGGGAAACCTTCAGCCAGATTCCAATTCATAATCAGACAAAGAAAACTCCCATTGGAATAAAGCTTTGTAAATGCAGTTTTTGTGGAGAAGTCTTCATGGATCATTCATCCTTTAGTAGGCACCTTAGATCTCACACTACATCCAAATCATGCGTGTATCAGGAATGCGAAGAGAAGCCATATAAATGTCGGGAATGTGGGAAGGCCTTCAAGTATCGCCAATCCTTTCGAAAGCATGAAAGGATTCACACTGGAGAGAAACCCTATAGATGTAAGCACTGTGGTAAAGCCCTGAGTTGTTTCAGTTACTGTCGAGTTCATGAAAAATCTCACACAGGAGAGAAACCGTATGAATGTAAGCAATGTGGTAAAGCTTTCAGTTGCCCCACTTACTTTAGAAAACATGAAAGAATTCATACTGGAGAGAAACCATATAAATGTAAGCAATGTGGTAAAGCCTTCAGTTGTCACAGATCCTTTCGAAGTCATGAAAGGGGACACAGTGGAGAAAAGCCTTATGAATGTATGAAATGTGGTAAAGCCTTCAGTTGTCCAAATTACTTTCAAAAACATAAAAGAATTCATACTGGAGAAAAACCGTATAAATGTAAGCAATGTGGTAAAGCCTTCCTTTGGCCAAGTTATGTCCGAAAACATGAAAGAATTCATAGTGGAGAGAAACCCTATGAATGTAGGCCATGTGGTAAAGCATTTAGTTGTCGCAAATCCGTTCAAATTCATGAAAGGAGACACAGTGGAGAAAAGCCCTACGAATGTAAAAAATGTGGAAAAGCCCTCAGTTCTCTCACTAACCTTGAAAGACATGTGATGAAGCACACTGGAGATGGGCCTTATAAATGTAAGGACTGTGGGAAAGTCTTTAATTGTCACAATTACTTACAATGCCACGAAAGTACACACAGTGGAGAAAAGCCCTATGAATGTAAGGGATGTGGTAAAGCCTTCAGTACTCCCAGGTCCCTTGAAAATCATGAAAGAATTCATACTAGGAAAAAACCTCATAAATGTAAGGAATGTGGCAAAGCCTTCAGTTTTCCCTGTTCCCTTCAAAAACATGAAAGAAGTCATACTGGGGAAAAGCCGTATGAATGTAAGCAATGTGGTAAAACCTTTGCCTATCTCAGTTCCATTCAGAAACATGAAAGAACTCATAGTGGAGAGAAGCCCTATGAATGTAAGGAATGTGGGAAAGCCTTCATTTATCTCTCAAATGTTCAAAGACACATGATAAAGCACACTGGAGATGGACCTTATAAATGTAAGGAATGTGGGAAAGCCTTTGATTGTCCCAGTTCATTACGAACACATGAAAGAACACATACTGGAGAGAAACCCTATCAGTGTAAAAGCTGTAGTAAAGCTTTCACTCGTCCCAATTCTTTACGAAATCACGAAAGAACTCATACCTGAAAGTTTATGAACATAAGGAATGGGGGAGAGCCTTCTTTGTTGCACAAACTTTCATGGACACGTGAAACATAAGTAGGCACACTGGAGAGAAACTATGAATGTAAAGAATGTGGGAAGGCCTTCAGCTGTCTCATTTCTTTGGGAACCATGAAAAAAACTCATAGTAGAGAGAATTCTCCTGAATGTAAACAATGTACGAAAAGTTTCACTTGCCCCACAAAACCATGTGAGAATGTGCAGTGGATGCATACTATATGACTAAAAAATAGAGAAACTTTGTAATTTCAGCAAGTACTTTTTGAGTAGTATTGAAAACTGTACTGGCAAGAAATCATGTTAATATAAGTAAAAGCATACCTTGTTGCATTGCACTTCACTTTATTGTGCTTTTGAGGTGCTTTTTTTTTTTAAATTGAAGATTTTGGCAGCCCCACATTGAGCAAGTATATTGAGCAAATAAATCAGTGTCACTTATCCAACAGCATTTGCTCACTTTGTGTCTTGGTGTCACGTTTGGGGAATTCTCGGACTTTTTCATTATTACTCTATTATGGTAATCTGTGGTCAGTGATCTTTGATGTTACCATTGTAATTGTTTATGTTTTTGGGGCCCCACACCATGCCCGTATAAGATAGCAAGCTTAATCAATAGCATGTGATCTGACTGCTCCACTGACTGGCCATTCCCCCATCTCTCTCTCCGTCTCCTAGGGCCTCTCTATTCCCTGAGACACCATAGTGAAATTAGGCCAATTAATAACTGTACAGTGGCGTAAGGGTTTAAGTAAAAGGCAGAGTCACAAATCTCTCACTTTAAGTCAAGTTAGAAATGATTAAGTTTACTGAGGTAGGCATGTTGAAAGCCAAAACAGGCTGAAACTTAGCCCTCTTGTGCCAGTTAGTCAAGTTGTGAATGCAAAGGAAAAGTTCTTGAAGGAAACTTGAAGTGCTGCTGTAGTGAACACATGAATGATAAAGTGAACTGGCCTTATTGCTGATACGGGGAAGGTTTTAGTGGTCTGGATAGAAGATCAAACCAGTCACAATATTCCCTTAAGGCAAAGCTTAATCCAGAGCAAGACCCTAACTCTCTTCAATTCTGTGAAGGCTGAGAGAACTGAGTCACTTGCAGAAGAAACAGTTGAGGCTAGCAATGGTTGGTTCATGAGGTCTATGGAAAGAAGCTATCTCCGTAACAGAAAAGTGCAAGATGAAGCAGCAAGTGCTGATGGAGAAGCTGCAGCAGTTATGCAGTAGATCTAGTTAAGATAATTAATGAAGGTGTGCCCAGCAGACAACAGACAAAATGGCCTTATATGGGAAGAAGATGCCATCTAGTGCTTTCGTAGCTAGGGAGAAGTCAGTGCCTGGCTTCAAAGCTTCAAAGGACAGGCTGGCTCCTGTTAGGGGCTAACGAGCTGGTGACTTTTAAGTTGAAGCCACCCTTATTTATCATTCTGAGAAGTCTAGGGCCCCTAAGAATTAGGGTAAATCTACTCTGCCTTTGCTCTATGAATGGGAAAACAAAGCCTAGAAGACAGCACATCTCTTTACAGCATGATTTACTGAGTATTTTAAGCCCACTGTTGAGAGCTACTACTACTCAGAAAAAGATTCCTTTCAAAATATTACTGCTCATTGATAGTGCATCTTGTCATCCAGGAGCTCTGGTGGAGATGTACAATGAGATTACTGTTGTCTGCTCAGGCAACCTCCATTCTGCAGCCCGTGGATCAAGGAGAAATTTTGACTTTCAAGTCATTATTTAAGAAAGACATTTTGTAAGGCTGTATCTGCCATAGATAGTGATTCTTCTGATGGATCTGGGAAAAGTTAATTGAAATCCTTGCCTTCTGGAAAGGGTTCACAATGATAGATGACTTTACGAACATTTATGATTCATGGGAAGAGGTCAAAATATCAACATTAACATGAGTTTGGAAGAAGTTGATTCCAACCCTCGTTCAGAGGTTCAAACTTCAACAGAGGAAGTAACTGCAGGTGTGATGGCAATAGCAAGACAACTTGAAGTAGAAATGGTGCCTGAAGATGTGCCTGAGTTGGTGCAGTCTCATGAACAAACTTTAACAAATGAGGAATTGCTTCTTATGAATGACCTGAGAAAGTGGTTTCTTGAGATGGAATCTACTCCTGGTGAAGATGCTGTGAAGATTGTTGAAATTATGAGAAAGGATTTAGAATATGACATAAACTTAGTTGATGAAGCAGTGGCAGAGGTTGAGAGGACCGACTGGAATTTTGAAGGAAGTTCTGTGGGTGAAATGCTATCAAACAGCATTACATGCTATAGAGAAATCATTCGTGAAAGGGAGAGCCCATCAATGTGGGAGACTTCATTGTTGTCTTAATGTAAGACATTTCTGTGGCCATCCCAGGATTCAGTGACCATCACCCTGATTAGTTAGCATTGAGGCAAGACCCTCCACCAGCAAAAAGATTAGGATTCACTTAAGGCTGAGGTGATGGTTAGCATTTCTTAGCAATAAAGTATTTTTAAATTTAGGTATGTGCATTGATTTTTTAAATACATAACGCTGTTGCACATTTAATAAACTGTAGTGTAAACATTTATATGCACTTGGAAACCACAAAATTCATGTGACTCACTTTATTGTTATGTTTGCTTTATTGTGGTGGTCTGACACTGAGCCCACAATATGTGACGGTATGCCTGTGATACGGGTAAGCCTGGTGCAAATTAATTCATGTAGAGTACTCTCAAAACTTCACAACGTGGAAGAAGTGTTATAATTATTCTAATATGGCCTTTCTCAGTGACTCCTTTTTCAAGTGAGTCTCTGTAGTATGGAGTTCTACTTACTTTTGCAAGTAAATATTGGAGTGAGATACTCTGTATGTATTCCTTAAGCCAGAGTTCTTAAATTTAATAGGTAATTTTTTTCCCTTTAGTCAGTAAGATTTCTGTGTTTATATTTTGAAGTCTGTTGGTTTCATGGCTGAATTGAAGTGTATTTCTACTATGCAAATAGCTTTAATTTTTATATAATTTCATAATTCTGTTAAGAAAAGAAACATTGAAAAATTACACTTTGGTATTTGTTGGTTGTTTCCTACTGATCTCCTGTGGCAAGTCCTGGATAAGCCTTACCCATTATATGCATATATATGTATATATTCCACCTTTTGTTCTTAGAGAAATCTTCGATTTCATTGGCCTGAAGAGCCTTATTCCATTTTCCTTGCCAATAAACATTTTCTATATATTTGCCTGTATGCAAAGTTCATCGTATAGTCTCACGTGAACTATTATTTTTATCTTTTGTCCTTTGCTCTTTGTCACTGCTTCTGGCTGGGATTTGGGCTATAGAGTTTGCATTAAGAAGAGAGACCTGTGATAGGACAATAAAATACAGAGTTGGAGATGATTCTTCTTGACTGTGTTATGTCGACGTGAGTAGTGTTGTGAACTACATTTTCTAGAATCTATTATCCTTATGGTTCTGTGAATTCATCAAAACAGGAAATTTGGAATGCAGACATGAAATGGGATTAGGCAAGTTTTGGAGCCATCTGTATAGACAGATGACAGACAGAAGCCAAGGGCCTTCTCAGACTTGTCCTTCCAGTCTGTTTTCCTCATTCTTGCCCTGCTAATCAAGAATATCCTCAAAACCAGGACGGTTTGATTTCCATTTGACCCAAGCTGTAGGGTTCTACAGTTGCCTCCAAAATCCAACATGAAGGATCCAGCCCAGGTTGGACTTGTCTGCATCCCTTCATGTGTCCACCAGGCAACAAATTTAGACTGTTGTGATTGAGAAGATTCTCTGTACCGCTGCTCCCCTCTTCTCTAGATATATTCTTTTGTTTTTAGTTTTTTCCTTTTTTCTGAGGAAGATTGGCCCTGAGCTGACATCTTGCCAGTCTTTTCTTTGCTGGAAGAAGACTTGCTGAGCTAGCATCTGTACCAATCTTCTGCTATTTTGTATGTGGGACACTGCCACAGCATGGCTTGATGAGCAGTGTGTAGGTCTGTGCCTGGTATTCAAAGCTGTGAACCCTGGGCTGCTGAAGCAGAGCATGAGAACTTAACCACTGTGCACCAGGCCTACCCTTGTTTTCACTTTCTTGACAGTGTCCTTTGAAGCACAAAAGTGACTAATTTTAAGGAAGTTCAAATCATCTTTTTTTTTTTTTTTTTTTTTTTTTTACTGGTTTTCTTTTGGTGACATGTTTAATAATTGTTTGCCAAATCCAAGGTCATATTTTCTTCTATGTTTTTCCTAAGAGTATCAGTTTTGCCTCAGATTTAGATCTTTGATCAAATTTGGTAAATTATTGTATGTGGTGTAATGTAAGGCTCCAACTTCATTCTTCTGCAGTTATTATCCAGGTGTCCCAGCACCAATTTTTGAAATAAATATTCTTTCCTTGTTCTTGGTACCTTTTTTGAAAATCAGTTGACCATAATTGAATGGGTTTATATCTGGCCTCTCAATTGAATCCATTGATCTGTTTGTCCTTGTGTCATCACCACATTCCTTGATTACCATGCTGAGTAGTCAGATTTGAAATAAGGAAATGTTAATCCTACTACTGTGTTTTACTTTTGAAGATTGCTTTGACTCTTCTGGTTTCCCTGCAATTCCATATAATTTATGAAACAGCTTGTCAATTTCTACTGTCAATTTAAAAAGCAAACTTGCCCATTATTTTATCTCAAATGAGTTGATTCAAGAATAGCCAAAAGAATTGCAATTTGGGGTGTGCACACTAGGGCAAACCATAGGCAAATCTAGAAAACAAAGAAAAGGAGCTGCTTTTATAGAGAAAAAGAGAGAGTAGGCAGGGTATGTTCTAAATGAAAATCCATTGTTGGAAAGTAACAGCTCAGGGCAGCAATGGCCCCTCACTGGCTGAGCTGCAGCGTTTCTCATTGGCTGGGCCATTGCCTGGTGAGAAGAGAAATCTTCCTTCAGCAGTAAAGTAGTTTTACTTATGTAAGATGGAAGCCACCCTCTGTTCGTGTTTCGTGTAATTGAGGGTGCATGGTAGGGTGTGAGAGCTCCCCCTACAGGCCTTCCCAACTCCATTTTAGTTAAGGTTTCTTTTATGAACTATCTACAGCATAAAAAAGTCAGCTGAGATTCTGATACAGATTTAGTTGAAAATCTACATTATTCTAGGAAGTATTGCCATTTCAACAATGTTAAATCTAAGGTTCCGTGAACATGGGCTATTTTCCCATTTATTTATTTATTTATTTTTAGGCTTCATTCTTTTTTTTCTTGCCTCTATTGGTTAGGGAGAAATAAAGAGCAAGAAAAGGGATGGCATCACTTCAAGGCCTTCACTCATCTTTATTAAAGATCGCCAGTTTCCAAATAGCCAAATCCCCTTCCAACCTCACCCCTTTACTTTTAATTTCCTAAACTGAAAATCAAACTTTTGGCAGTAAAAAAGTTTAATGGTTATTATTATTAGAAATTAGCCTCAGCGAAAATGTAGCTAGAAGAGGGTTTTTCTCCACACCCCCTCAGAATGCTTGCAGCTCTGTAACTGATACCCCTTTGCATGTGTGTACATTCACTGATGGCCATCCAGTAGCAATGGTGGGTAGTTTGTAAGTTTAGATTAAAGTTTATAATCATTTTTCTGTCAGTATACGATTATAAATATGCATTTTTTGGTACAACTCCCTTTCTTTTGTTTTGTTTTTCCTTTTACCTTTTGACCCCCTTCAGCCATGTCTCTCACTCCCCACCTCCACCTCTGGCATCCACCAACTTGTTCTCTGTATCCATGAGCTTGGTGTTTTCAATTGTTTTTGGGTTTTCTTTTCTTAAGATTCCACATATAAAAGAGATCATCCAATAGTTATCTTTCTCTATCTGACTTATTTCAGTTAGTATAATGCCATCAAGATGCATCCATGTCACAAATGGCAAGATGCATCCTTTTATATGGCTGAATAATATTCCGTTGTATAGTATACCACACTTTCTTTTTTTTTTTGAGGAAGATTAGCCCTGAGCTAACTACCGCCAGTCCGCTTTTTGCTGATGAATCCTGGCCCTTCCTCCACTTTTTATATGTCGGACACCTACCACAGCATGGCTTGCCAAGCGGTGCCATGTCCGCACCCAGGATTCTAACTGACGAACCTCAAGCTGCCGAGAAGCAGAACGTGCGAACTTTACTGCTGTGCCACCAGGCCAGCCCCGTACCACAATTTCCTTATCCATTTATTTATTTTTGGACACTTAGGTTGTTTCCATATCTTGGCTATTGTAAATAGAGGGGCAGTGAACATAGGGATGCATATATCTTTTTGAGTGAGGATTTTTGCTTCTTTGGATAAATACCCATAAGCGGAATTGCTGAATAACATGGTAAGTCTATTTTAACTTTTTGATGAGCCTCCATACTCTTTTCTATAGTGGCTGCACCAATTTACATGCCCAGCACACAAGAGTTACCTTTTCTTCATATTCTCACCAACACTTCATATTTCACACTTACAGATCTTTATTAACCTTTTAATGATGTTTTGCAGTTTTCAGAGTATTTTCTAATTTATTAAATTTTTCCTACTTTATTCGTCTTGATGCTATCATAAATAGATTTCTTTTGAAATAGATTTATTTTGTTAATTTCACTATCAGATTGTTCATTGCAGTGTATAAAATATAATTTACTTTTATATTCATATCTTGTACCATACAAATTTGCTGTACTCGATGATCAGGTCTAAGAGATTTTTTTTAGTGGATTCCTTAGCGTTTTCCATTTACAAGATAAGTCACACGCAAGTAAATATAGTTTTACTTCCTCCTACTCAGTCTGGATGTGTTTTGTTTCCTCTTCTTGCAAAACTGTTCCAGCTAAAACCTCCAGTACTTTGTCAAATAGAAGTGGCAAAAGCAGAGATTCTTGTGTCCTTCCTCATTTTGGGGAGAAAATATTCAGCCTTTCACCATGAAATATAATATTAGCTGTGGGTGTCCCACACTTGCTCAGTATCAGATTCAGGAAATTTCCTTCCAATCCTGTTTGCTGAGTGTTTCTATCATGAAAGGATGTTGGATTTTGTCAAGTATTTCCTCTGAGTCTATTGAGAAGACCAGGCCATTTTTGCTCTTTACTCTGCTAATAGGACGTACTTCCTTAATGGGTTTTGAGAGGTTAACCCGACCCTGCACCCCTGGAGTAAATCCCCCCTGGTCACGGTGTGTGATTCCTTCAGGTTGTTGCTGGATCAGGTACAGGTATGAGTTGGTTTTTTGGATCCATATGCACAAGGGAAAGAGGTTTGTAGTTCCTTTGTGATACTTGTGTCTGATTTTGGTATCCGGCTAACACTGGCTTCGCAAATGCATTTGAAGTGTGTTGATTCTGTTTTGGGGAGGCTTTGTGAGGAATCACTATCAAACCTTAATTGGATGTTTTGGAGAATTCTGCTGAGAAACCCTCTAGGGCTTTGCTTTCTGGGTAGTTTGCTTACTAATTCAACCACTTCACTTCCTATAATTCTATTCAGATTTTCTGTTTCTTCTTGAGTCACTTTTGGTAGTTTGTGTATTTCTAGGAATTTGCTCATTCATCTAAGTTATCTAATTTGTTTGCAAGCAATTGTTCATTGAATTCCTTCATGATCCTTTTTATTTCTATAATCTCAGTAGTAATATCATTTCTCTCATTCTGATTCTAGGAATTTGAGTTGACTCTCTTTTTCTTTAAGTCGATCTAGCTAAATTGTCTGTTAGTTCTCTATTTTCAGTCTTGTTTATCTTTTCAACAATAATAAAATGTACACCTTAGACTTTAAGGAGCACATGTGACACCCTGTGGTGAGACTGAGAAGAGTCCTTGCTCCCAGGCTGGGGCTGTGGGATGCAAACTTCCCACCAGAGCCAAGAGCTCTGGGAATCTTTATGTTGAGTGCTACATGAGTGGGGTGGGGAGGGATGGGCGGAAGGCTCATCGCTAGCAAGGATCACAGATTAAAATGGAGCCTGACTCTTTATTATAGATAGTGAGGTCACAGTTAAGTGTCTGCATTTCTAAATAAGGGTCACAGTTCCATGATTGGCCTCACAGCCTATGGCAAGCCCTTGACCCCTAGAGGACGCCAGACCCTCTTGCTCCAGTGTGGCCTGGCCTGGACCATCCTCTTGTCTGTACTTGCTCCATTTGGAAACTCAGTCAGGTTCCAGCTACCTGCCTAGGCTGCTTCTCTGAGCCACACACTTTGCCACCAGCTTTTACTCTGGGTGAGGGGCCAGGGCCTCCTGGACTGTCCAGTCAGGGAGCTGCTAGGTTAGGTAGGTTGGGTGATGCAGAGCCCCAAAGGGGACGTCCCTTCATGCTCCTGCCATCCTCTGGATTGTCGCCTACCATTAATGGTCCCTGGTGGCTCTGCAGCAGCCTGTCACCCTGTGACCTGCATTGGCCGTGGGGGTCCTAGGAAGGACACCAGGAGACGCAGGAGACATAGCAACGGTGACAGTTCAGCCCTGGGGTCAGAGACAGGGAGGAGGGCCTAGTCGGGCCGGCCTCCCACGGTCCCCTCTGGGGTCTGTGGCTCCGAGTCCACGGTGGGGCCGATCGGCCCTCAGGTCCCTCCGGCCCGCAGCGTTGGGCGGAGCTGGCAGCCGGGCCCTGGGCGTCCTGTGGTCCCTGCGCGCGGCGACTTGGGCCGGAGCCTCTCTGGGCCGCTGTGCGCCTGCAGCCCTGCGTGTCCCAGACGGTGCAGGGCCCGCGGGAGGGTGCGCAGGACAGTCAGGCCTCGGTCTCCGGGGTCCGTGCGCGGAGGGGCTGCGGTCTGTGGGGTCCCCAGGGCCTCCTTTCTTCTCAGAGGGCACCCGTTGTCTCCTGAGTTTTCCAAATATTTGGGGAACAGGGTCTCAAATCCACGACCCTGTGCCCCCAGCTCTTCCAGGGCTGCCAATAAGTCTCAATTTTCACATCGCTCCTTGTGTTCCCAAAGCCACCTGCCCCTCGGATTCACAGCATCCTTATCAACTATTCGTCCTCTGTGGTGTAGCTGTTTATCGTTATTCCCCAGATCCCTGGATGGCTCTTTCTTAATGATGATATTTGTCTGTGGATATTTTACGAGAGGAAAGCAGAGACTAACCACCTGGAAGTACAAGGCATGAAATCCTTGTCTCTCCCCCAGGGTCTTTCTGGGCACAGACATGCAGTTGTCACTCCTTTGGGTGGAGGTTCCTCTTGAGAAACTTTTCTGGGTGAGCTGTCCTGTCAGCACCGCCCCTCCTTAGGTTTGTGACCTAGAAAAGATTCACTAAGTCATGTGTCTCCATTTTTCAATAAACGTAGATATATTTAATCAATAAACCTTGGAAGACAATATAAAATAGTTAAAAACAGAGAATAAAGCTGAATTTCAGGAAAAAAAATATTACATTCCATTTGTTAAGAATTCTTATTTCACTCTTTCTTCCCCTAAACGTGTGTAGTAAGTTTCTAAAGTCTGTTCTTTGCTTTTGCATGTTATTAAATAAAGCTCCAGGCCTTAGACATGCAGACCCCAAGGGTTCAAGTGTGACTTCTTGCCATGGAGATAATAATTAACTGATGTTTTTTCCTGGTTTTCCAGCTGAACTAGTAAAACTGCCTTATAACACTCTGCCCTATTTTCCACATAAAGACTGAGTTTAAGTGATTTTGCTGGATTATTCAAAAACTGGGTTTGTGTCATTTGAAATAACAATGCTGTTCCAAAGCATCTCCAGTGAGGGCAGAGGCCTGCAGTCAGAGACCCAAGCTAAGGCCCCCTTGAGCCTGCAGAAGGAAGGCCTTGAAGGCCTAGTTGTCCTTCCTGGGGAGCCACCCCTTGCAGGTGTCCTACTGCTCACACCCCCATGGAAGGAGCCTTTATCCTGAGAGGAGCAGCAGAGCCCTGGAAAGCTGGGGGTGCACGTGCTCATGGGGTGGGGAGTGATGCCCTTTCTGAGGTTGTGGTTGTGGTTCCTTAGGCCTGGACATTTTAATGTTATGTTTGAATTTTGCACCCACACTGTAGGTGCACTGAGAGTGTAATCTGTGCACAGTGAGAAAGTCTGTGAAGATCAGGTGTTATGTCCTGTGGACAAAGAGTTCATGAATTTGGAGTTCATATGGGCCAGAAGCCTAAACTGAATGCGGCTGAGAGTTTCCTCACTTGAGAGAGTGGGAGCCTGGGGGAGGCAGTGCTTCTATGCTCACAGGAGAGGGAGGGTGTGTCGGGCTCCAGAGTTCACTCCTGTGGCTGCTCAGGGGTCCCCACCCTCCTTCACCAGCCACAAGGCCACTCTAGGGCTTACATCTCAGGTGGGAGTGTTTAGACTTCAAGTCTGGCAACATGGTCACTTTCTGAATGTGGGTTTCCTTCTGAACTGTAGACAAGCAGGCTGCTTCTATGAGCTGATTCGAATATTCCTGTTTCTGTCCTTGGATTCCTTTATCCATCGAAGGTTGCAGCCCTTTGATTCTAGTCTCCTTTAGCACTTGGCTTTAAACTGTAAGTTGACTGTGAGATAGGATGTGAGTGAGGCAAGAACATTGTGGAGCCAAATAGAATTCTTGTTCATTTAGGCGAGAGAATCTGGTGATGTGAGGTGGGTTTGCTTAACTTCTCAGGTGCATTTTCCACTTTTATGTCAGCTTCTGTGTGTCCATATTCTGAGGGAACTTTGACATTTAAAAGGCTATACTATTCCTAAGGCAAATGAATTCCTATTTTAATGGATCTGAGGAAAACACTTGAATTTCTATTTTCATTGATATAAGGAGTCATGTAAAGCTTACATAAATCTTTGGAATTCCGACTATATTGCAGGGCTTAATTGCAAACCCCTAGCGTACTCCTTCCTGAAAATATCAGCACTGTGAAATGTAGTGGAGGGACAAACTATAATGCCCCTTGTCCTTTTGGAAATGAATTTGTAAGTTGTTTTTTACTGTTTTGTGTTTATTGGGGCTTAAAGCATAAAATCTTGGTGTGCTTTTCTATGTAGAAATGTTAAAATTTAATTTTCAAATGCAAAAGTTAATTGAAAATAATGATCAAGCTTAGGAAAATGTGGTGTACATAAATTTCTCTCCTTATCTCAAATAAATCACGCGTGGGAAGGTTAAAATCTTCCTAAGAGAGGAAACGCCCTTAAGGGGACTCCCCACCTGCACGTCCTGCCCCGCTCCTCTGCTCTTACTCCAGCCTCCCTCACGTGACCAGTGTTGCTCACTGCTTCACCATCCTGTTAGTGCTTCTTTATGTGAAAACAAGCCAGTGCGAATGCCTAGTTTTCTCACCCGTGTTTGTTCTTGTAATGAGTGACCTGGGTCCACATATTTGCTGTTTGACTGCTGACAACTTAAGCCCTTTTTCCCCGGGCCTTCTTCCCTGGACAGGCTGATGAGAAAGCCTGGAGGCTCCTGCACTGTGGGCTGCTGCTTGCTGCGCAGCTCCTCCTGGGTGCTGTGCTGCCCTGTGCTGCACTGTTGACCCCACCAAGCCTGGGTTCTAGGTACGGAGGACTCCAAGGTGGCAGTTTGGGTAATTCCTCGTCCTTCAGGAGCAGGAGTCTGGGAATGAGGCCCCCCTTATGTGGCCTCAGTCAGTGACTTCATGGGATCTGTCTGTGTGTCTAGAGTGAGTGTGACACTGAGGTTGGGGTTGCCTTGATACTGGGATTGTGGGGGGACGATTATACCCTGTCAGTGAGGTGAGCCCATCAAGGGTCACTGCTTACAGAGCAATCATTTCACAGAGAAAGAGAAGAGAGGAAAATGCAGCCGGTAGGTGGTGAGAGCTCAAAGGGCTCAGAAGGACCCCTAGGGAACTCTGCTGCTGCTGCCCGAGTGTCTTTTGCAACATAGGTCCTGACCCTCCGGGTTATGGTGGACAATACCCACAGTCTGCGTCTGTCACAGCAAAGGGATTAATTTAAACCCATCTTCATCCTGGGTTCCTTAAACTCTGTAAACCAACCAGTTGTCATGGAGGAGGCGTCTGACCCTGATGGCGGCAGTGATGTGAGGCTCTCTGGAGGAGGGCCTTAAGTTGTCTGTAGGCTTCTGATGCAGGAAACTGCCCCACGTCCTGCACTATATGCCACTAGAGCTGCTTTTTCATCTCATACTGAGATCTCTTGAAAACAGAGGCTCTCGTAAGTAATGAGCATGAGACCCTCTACCAGGGCATCTGTTATGCCTTTGGCCTTGGAAACAGGACCCTGCCTGCTCAGCTCGGCTACTGACACCTACTTGTCATATAATATAGCCTAACCTTGGCCCTGCAGTGTATGCCACATGCAGCAGGGGCATGGCCCCTCTTCAGTTTATTGAAAGATGCTGTGGTGATGGAGGAGGCCACCCCTCTCCCAGACCCCTTGGTTCCCTGGGTAGTTCCTCGGGATTAACTGAATGCACAGCACTGGGGAGTGCATAGAATTTGATGACAATACACATTTGTACATGATGGAGCTCAGTGCGGCACCGATGCTCTTCATCCCTTAATTGGGACATCCGTGATGAAGAACCAAATCGAAGGATCGTTAGAGCTAACCAAGCAGCAGGCAGTAATCTTACCACAGGCCCAAAGTTGGCCTAATCTGCACATGTTCACAAACTCTTGGATGATTGTCTATGAGATGCCACTTTGTGGCAAAGAACTCTGGGAATCTCTTGACTCGGAGATCCTCAAAGTAGAAATCAAGGTAACATTTGTCTATACATTGCTGGGTGTACAATACAAGGACTCACCCAGGACACTCGTCATCCACCTTGGGGTTCTGACACTACTGATAGTGACCCTGGCGCTTCTCAGAGGATACAGTGCTGTGCTCCCCAACAAGGCACTCGATGGAAGTTTCCCCTTCCGTATGGGTCTCAGGCTCATAGAGCGCTGTACTGGCTTACTGAGATCAGTTGAAATCAGTTGAATAAGAGATGTCCTCTTTCAGTCATCAGGGGTGAACTGTAATGAGTCTGTCTTCATGTTTTTTTGAAGGACTTAAGTGTTTCTTAGAACAGTTTCAGGTTTACAGAAAAATTGATCAGAATTTAGATATTTTCCACAGAACCCTCCTCTCTGCATCCACACAGTTTGCACGACTTGTCTCATTTTGTATTACTCTGGTAGGTTTCTGGCCCATGTTGATGCATTACAGTGCACATTAGCACTGACACTGTGTGGGTTTTGGCAAACGTATAAATACATGGATACCCATCCATTTCTGTGTCATGGAGTGTAGTTTCACTTCCCTGAAACTCCTCTGTGCTCCACCTATCGACTCATCTCTTCCTCCAGCCTCCAAGTTCTTCACATCGAAAGGTCTTTCTACAGGTTCATGCTTTTGTCTTTTCCAGAATGTCATGTACTTGGAATCATACTCTACATACCTTTGTCACATTGGCTTCTTTCCCTTAGCAGTATACTTCTAAGTTTCCTCCCTGTGTTTTCATGGCTTGATACCTCATTTCTTTCATTGCTGAACAGTATTTCATGGTACGGATACACCACTGATTGTCTATTCAACACTTGAAGGACGTCGTGCTTAAAACTCTAACTCTTGCCAATTATGCACAAAGCGTCTATGAACATTCAAGTGTAGCTTTTGTGTGAACATAAGGTTTCAACTCATTTAGAAAAATACCAAGGTGCCTTATTGGTGGATCTTCCTCTATGTAGCAACAGTGTAGTTCGTTTTCAAAGAAAGTTCCTGTCTTCCATTGTAGGCACACCAAATTCCATTCCCGCCAACTGAATGAGGATTACCTGTAGCTTTGCATCTTCAACAGTATTTAGCGTTCTGACTGTTTTGAGTTTTCCCCATTTAGTAAGTGTTTAATGTTCCCTCATTGTTTTATTTGCAATTTCCTAATGACATTTGATGCGAAGCATGTTTTTATATTGCTTATTTCCTATCTGTATATCTTGTTCAGTGAGCTGTCTTTTCACATCTTTTGCCCATTTTTTTATTGGGTTGTTTGTCTTCTGACTGTTGAGTTTTAAGAGTTCTTTGGATATTTCTGATAGCAATTATTTATCAGATAAGTGTTTTACAAAGATTTTCTCTTACTCTGTAAATTGTGTTTTTATTCTCTTAACACTCTTTCTCAGAGCAGGAGATTTTCATTTTAAGGAAGTACAATTTTGTTTTTTTCTTTTCCGGACCTTGCTTTTTGGTTTGTATCTAAAAATTCATCTCCAAACCCAAAGTCAGCTAGATTTTCTCCTATGTTATATCCTAGGAGTTTATTCCTTTGGAATTTTACATTTAGATCTGTGATGTGTTTTCAGTTAATTTTTGTGAAAGGTGTAAGGCCTGTGTCTACATTCATTTTATGTATGTGTGTTTGCATGTGGGTATCCATTATTTCCACCACTGTTTGTTTAAAAAACTTGCTTTTTCATGTGAATTGCCTTTCCTTCTTTGTCAAAGATCAGTTGACTATATTTGTGTGGGTCTATAAGGAAAGCCGTTGACTCATGTACCTTTCAACCTTGCTGTACTCCCTTATGAATTCCAGGAGTTATTTCTGTTGTGAATCCTTTCTCAGGTTTCACGGACACAGTCATGCCATATGGAAAAAACGTTATGAGTTTAGCTGCAAAATTCGAAAAGGTGTTCCTTCTCAAGTAGTGAAAGTTCCCCTCTATTACTAGTTTATCATAAATGGACATTGGATTTTATTAAATCCTTTTTTATTTTCGTTTCCCCCTGTTTTCCTTTTTTTGTATTAGTAATATGTCTTCCCTCTTTATCTTGACTAGATGTTTAGCAATTTTGTTAGTCTTGTCTAAGAGCTAGCTTTTTCTGTTTTAATTTTATCCTGATTTCCCACAATGACATTGCTTTCTTTTCTAATTTTTATTTTTTTTTTATTGTGCTTACTTTGGGTTTTATTTGCTCTTTCTTTTATTGTTTCCTAAGGTAGATGGGTACATTTTTGATTATAGATCTTAGGTTTTCCCAGTGTGATTGTTCAATGGCATAAATTTCCCTCTAGGCACTGCTGTTGCTGCATCCAAGAACCCTTGGTATCTTCTGTTTTCATTTCATTTACTTCAAAATAATTTTTCACTTTCTTGAGACTTTTTGTTCGATCCTATGTATTTAGAAAGATATTGTTGAATCTCCACTTATTTGGGAATTTTCCAGCTATCTTCTTGTTATTGACCTCTAGATGAATGCCTGTGTGGTCTGAGAGCATATTTTATGTGATTTCTGTTCTTTCAGATGTGCCAAGGTGTGCTTTATGTCCCAGAATGTGGTTTGTCTTAGTGAATGTTCCATGTGACCTTGAGAAGAATGTATATTTTGCTGTTGTTGCATGAACTATTCCATAGATTATAATGAAATCCACTTGTTTCACAGTGCTGTTCTGTTCACCTCTGTCCTTTCTCCATTCTGCCTACTGGAATTTCTAATTCATAATAAGAGAGTGTTGAATTCTCCAACTATTAAACTCAATTCCTCTATTTTACTTGCATTCTATCAGCTCTTTGTCTTATGTATTTTGTTCCTCTGTTGTTATGCTCATACACATGAAGGATGGCTGTGCGTTCTTGGAGAAGACTCCTTTATCATTATGTAATGTCCCTCTTTATCTCTGAATTTCCCTTGGTTTGAAATCTGCATTATTTATACTTCATATACATATGCCAACTTTCTTTTGACCTGTGTTGGCATGGGATACTTTTCTCCATCCTTTTACCCCTCATGTATTTGTGTCTTTATATTGAAAGTGGATTTCTTGTAGACACTATGTAACTCAGTTTGTTTTTTGTAAATCTGATATTACTGTATCTCTCAATTATATTGAGACCATTGATGATTAAGGTGGTTATTAATACACTGGATTGATACTAATATTCTTATAGCTTGCTCTTGTCATTTGTTTCTTTTTGTCTTCCACCTTCTCTGGCTGAAATTCAGCATTTTATCTGATTCTTTTTTTTCTCCTCTCTTAGTATATCTTTTACACATTTTTTTAAAAGCTTGCCCTTGAGTTTTCAATACACATTTATAACTAACCCACCTTTTCTGCCAAATAATACTATACCTCTTCACCGTGTGCAAGTACTTCATAACAGAGTATTCCCTATTTCCCCTTTCTATGCCTTGTCATGTTACTGTCATTCATTTCAGTTGTCCCTAAGCTTCTCTTTACCAAATACATTGTTGCTAATATTATATGAAACAAAGTGTCATTCGTTATATTAATTATAAACATATAAAAGATATTTTACCTTCATTTCTTCCTTTTCTAGTCTTCTACCTTTATCATTTACATTCTTTCCAATAAATTTTTGATCGTTTCAAAGTAGGTGTACTAATGACAAATTTCCTCAGTTTTTGTCTCAGAAAGCCGTTACTTTTCCTTTATTTTAGAAGGATAATTTTCCTTGACTGGAATTCTAAGAGCGGTTTTTTATTCTCAACATTTCGCTGTACTTTTTAAATATTTCACTCTGCTCTGTACTTGTTGCATGTTTTTTGAAAAGAAGTCCAGTTTAATTTGAATTTTTCTTTCTTTATACCTAAGGTATGTTTCTTCTCTGGCATTTTTCAATATATTCTCTGTCTTCGATTTTTCTCTAGTTTGAATAGGATAATCTTGGGTGTGCACTTTTGTAGCTTATCATGTTTAGTGTTCTCTGAGCTTCCTAGAGGTACACTTTGCCAGCTCTCATTTATTTTAGGATATTTTGGTAATTATTATTTCAATTGTTTCTTCTATTACTTTCTGCCTTTTCTTTTTTCGTTCAAGTATTCCTGTTATGGGTAGCTTAAGCCTGTGTTAAAGAGGGTTGTCCTAGGCTTCATGGATATTGTGTTCTGTCTTTTTTGTTCTTTTTGTCTCATAATGATAATATTTGTTTCATTGGATAGCATTTATATAATTTCCCAACATGCTCTTGACCCTGCCATTACAGAGAAATATGATTTAATATGGTCACAGTAAAAGTGAATAAATAATTTTCGTGTGTTCTTGATGATGTTCAATTGATGAGGAAATATGTACAGAAAACCAGTGAGTTTTCGATGATCACATTGTGACAGAATCGTATGTAACCTTCCTACTCATGGAGTGTAGATGCCTAGTGCTGTTAATCTCATGCATCCTCCTCTACAAATATTTGTAATGTTTTAGGACTCAGTGGCCATTGAGGACGTGGCTGTGAACTTCACTCTGGAGGAGTGGGCTTTACTGGATCCTTCACAGAGGAAACTCTACAGAGATGTGATGTGGGAAACCTTCAGGAACCTGGCCTCAGTAGGTAAGAACGAGGACATTCCTTCACTACATCAATGAGAGTACAAGTGTTTCTGGCCTGTCAATGTTGTTCCAAGATGTAGAATGTGGAAAGGAGAGATAGTGGTAAATAAAATAGAGCTGATCATAGCTTATCATGGTCTTAGAATCTAGAATTTTTTCTATAATTTCTAATACTTTGTAATCAACTTTCAGGGTCTGCATTTCAGGGAAAACATGGGAAGATCATGATATTGAAGAAAAGTATCAAAACTGGGAGAGAAAACCAAGGTGAGTCACATTCACAATAGAAAGCAGTGTTTCAGGTGAGAATCCTGGTATATTATGAAATATTAAAAAGATGAAAAGAAAACAAATAACTGTTGTTTCAAATTTAGATATTCTTAGAAAATTTTCACTCAATAGACTTTCTGAAATGTGATGTAGAGGTTCAGCTTTTGCAAAATCGCTCTCTTGGAAACAGTATTAATAAACCCTATATGTGAATATCACTGTTTGGATAATAGCAGGGGTGAGGTCCTCTTGCAGAGAATTCAGTTTATTCAAGTTCCGAGCATTCAGACAAGGCAGAAAACCTAAGCTTTTCCTATAAATCACAATAAATATGACAAATACAAAATTCTTGTAAAGAAGTCATTTATAATGTGCTTCTCATTTTTTACAGAAGTCATATGGTAGGGAGACTCTCTGAAAGTGAAGAGGGTGGTCAATGTGGAGAAAACTTCAGCCTTATTCCAAATCTCAAACTGAGCAAGAAAACTACAGCAAAACCATATAAATGCAGTGCATGTGGAAAAGTCTTCATGCATCATTCATCCCTTAATAGGCACATAAGGTGTCACACCGAACACAAAACGTATGCCTATCAAAAATATGCAGAGAAGCCATATAAATGTAAGGAATGTGGGAAAGCCTTCCCTTTTCCCAGTTCTCTTCAAATACATGAAAGAACTCATACTGGAGAGAAACCCTATGAATGTAGAAATTGTGGTCAAGCATTCACTTTTTCCAAGTCTCTTCAAATACATGAAAGAATTCATATGGGAGAGAAACCATATGAATGTAAGGAATGTGGGAAAACGTTCTCAGCTCCCTCAAGTCTTTGATCACACATGATCTCTCACACTGGAGATGGACTGTACAAATGTAAGGAACGTAAGAAACTATTCGTTTCTCCCAGTGCTTTTCGAATACATGAAAGGAGTCACACTGGAGAGAAACCCTATGAATGTAAAATTGTGGTAAAGCATTCATTTCTTCCAGGTCTCTTCAAATACATGAAAGGAGACACACTGGGGAGAAACCCTATGAATGTAAAAATTGTGGTAAAGCATTCATTTATTCCAGGTCTCTTCAAATACATGAAAGGAGACACACTGGGGAGAAACCCTATGAATGTAAAAATTGTGGTTAAAGCATTCAGTCATCCTAATATTTTTCGAATGCATGAAAGACGTCACACTGGAAAGAGACCCTATGAATGTAAGGAATGTGGGAAAGCCTTTATTGCTGTCACAAACCTTCAAGTACACTTGATCACTCACACTGGAGACGGACCTTATAAATGTAAGGAATGTGGAAAACTTTTCATTCATCCCAGTTCATTTCAAATACATGAAAGGAGTCACACTGGAGAGAAACCCTATGAATGCAAAGATTGTGGGAAAGCCTTCAGTTTATACGCTAACTTAAAAAGACACAAAAGAACTCACACAGGAGGGACACCCTTTGTATGTAAGGAATGTAGTAAGGCTTTTATTTCTCTTCAAGTTTTCCAAATACATGAAAGAAATCACACTAGTGAGAAATTCTATGAATGCAAAAAATGCAATAAAGCACTTACTTCTTTCAGTTCTCTTGAAAGACATGAAAGAAATCACAGTAGAGAGAAACGGTATGAATGTAAAAAATGCAGTAAGGCATCCTATTATCCCAGGTCTCTTCGAGTACACGAAGTAACTCACACTGGAGAGAAACCCTTTGAATATAAGAAATGTGGGAAAGCCTTTATAGCTCGCTCAAGCCTTCAATCACACATGATCTCTCACACTGGAGATAGAACTTATAAATGTAATGAATGTGAGAAAGCATTTATTTCCCTCAGTGCCTTTTGAGTACATAAAAGGAGTCACACTGGAGAGAAACCATATGAATGTAAAGAATGCAGTAAGGCATTCAGTTGTAGCAGTTCTCTTCAAAAACATGAAAGAATTCATACAGGAGAGAAACCCTATGAATGTAAAGAATGCAGTAAATCATTCACTCGTTCCAGTTCTCTTCAAGTACATGAAAGAACTCATACAGGAGAGAAAC
Organism: Equus asinus; assembly: GCF_041296235.1. Classification (NCBI taxonomy): domain Eukaryota; kingdom Metazoa; phylum Chordata; class Mammalia; order Perissodactyla; family Equidae; genus Equus; species Equus asinus. The sequence goes on along the minus strand of NC_091809.1, from coordinate 25,919,406 downwards.
CCTATGAATGTAAAGAATGCAGTAAAGCCTTCATTTCTTCCAGTTCTCTTAGAGAACATGAAATAGTTCATACGAGAAAGAAACTGTATGAATTTGAAAAATGTAGTAAAGCACTTAGTTTCCCCAGTTCTCTTTGAAGACATGAAAGAACTCATATTGAAGAGAAACCCTATACTTGTCAGGAAGGTGGGAAAGCCTTTCTTTCTCATACAAACTTTTGAGGATATGTGAGAAGGCACAGTAGAGCAAAAACATGTAAATATAAAGAATGCAAGAAAGCCTTTTGTCATCCTAGTTCTTTCTGAAGGCATAAAAGGAGTCACTTGATAAAACCTCTGTAATGTAAACAGTGTGAGAAAGACGTCAAATGTCCTACATCCTTCTATGTGAAACTCCCACCAAAAAGAAATATAAATGTAAGTCATGAAAAAGCTTGATGGAAATATACTGTGTTTACGCAGCCTCTTTCCTAAAGTGCAGCATTGGATTGTGGGTTTCTATTAATTACTTTCAGAAATGAATATTGAAGTGAGATAATTCTGAAAGTCATCCTTCATCAATAGCATATAAGATTACTAGGTAGTGCTTTTTCCTTAAATCTGTTAGTATTTTCTCTTTCATTTTTTAAATAATGTTTTAAATGTTCTGTGTTAAGGGGACATTGAAAAATGACATTTTGTGTTTGTTGGGATTTTCTTACTGGCCTTGTATCACAGTTCCGGGATATGCCTCATCCATTGTGTATATTGTTCTTTTCTCAGAGAAAACTCTTTTTGGAGGGTGCTGAGTACAGGAGCCTGTTTTTATTTTCCATGCTATTAAACATTTGGAACAAAGTTTCATGTATGGCAAGTTTATCAAAGAGTATAGTTTGCTGGGAATTCTTATTTTCATATTTGGGCCTTTCCTCTTTGTCCTTCCTTCTGACTGGTATTTGGTGAATAGGGTTTGAATCTTGTAGAGGCCTGTGAGAGGGCAACAAAATCTAGACCTGGACGCATCACCCTTGTGTTATTTGTGTTGATGAGGGTAATATTAAGAACCAGATCTTTAAGAATCTATCCCCTTTATGGTTCCATGTTGGAGTTCACCAGTAGCTTCACTTGCATGAGATTTGGACGGCAGAAGCAAACAAGGCATTATGCAGATTTTGGAGCCACCACACAGGAAGAGAGACAGCTACATAGGAGCACTGAGGACACAACCTTCCATCCCATTTTCTGGGTTCTTTAGCCGTTAGTCAAGAGTAACTTGAAAACCACATCAAGGTCCTGGGGGGGTTATCATAACATGCTCTACCAAATTCTCCAGTGAAATTCTGGCTCCTTTGTAGAAATACTTTCTGAAGTCAGCGTTTCACATTTGTTCTGACCCTTGGAAGTATCCTACCAGTAGTCTGATTCCCTTGCTCTTTCCAGAAAACTGTTCAGCCTATGGTGTAAGCTGTATCTTCATTAAATACAGAAATCTACTAATTGCCTTCACCTTATTCTTCACTTTCTTGAGAGTGTCCTCTGACTTGAACTTATATGATGTTTTGTTGGCCAAGTGAATTCCTTTGGAAGGAATTAAGAGCTTTGTGTTTTATGGCTGGCTGTTCCCCATGTTCAGGTAAAATCTTTGTGCTAGGACTCTGGAGCTGTGGTGGGGACAATAGAAAGCCTCTCTCTGGGTGACAATCCCATTCTAGGGGCTGAGTGATCAGTGCAGTGGAGAGACAGCAGCCAGAGTCCTCTTGATTGTCTCATGTTACAGCCACCTCATGAGCTGGGGAAAGAGGGAGCAGTACCCAGCATTCTCAGCACAGCATAAGCACAGCAGAGCCTCTGCACCAGGAGGAGAGGCTGGTGCAAGAAGGGTGTCCCCACTTTTCATGTGAACCAACAATGGCCTGAAATTCAGCCACAGGTGAGGGCAGGATGGCTAACGTTGAACCCCTGCTCCTCCTGTGAAAAAGCCCCCCTTCTGGAAGCTTAGGGAGGGAGAACCTTGCCTTCTGGTTTGGGGGGCAACGCTATGGAGAGGAGGGCTCACTTGCTGAGCTGAGAGCAAGGAGGGAGTGGACACGGTGCAAATCCCACACTCCCCTTTCTCACAGAATTTCCATTGGTTTTCTTGAGTAGATGTTCCTCGTTTGCTGTTTGCCTTTAGGACAATTTCCAGAGGCTTTAAATGGTTGTTTTAAAATAATATCCACCAGTTTCGCTGGGGAGTGGTCAGTGGAGCTCCTCATATTATTATACCCCCTAGTGCATTTAATACAGTGCCCATATCAGCAAACCCTCTCCAGATTGACATACAATGGTAATACACTGTAATCTTAAGTGGTCATTCTGGGATTGTCTGGTCAGCATCAATGAGGTAATCTGCCACATGGGCCCTCTTTATCCCCCAAAGAAGATGAGGTTATCTAACTAATAAGACCTTTTTGTCCCCAAAGTGAGGTAACCTTGCCCAAAATAATCCTTTTTTCTGTTTACGACTTCTTTCTGCCTTTAAAACCTTTCCTTTTCTGTATCCTTTGGACCTCCTCTCTACTTGCTAGATGGGATGCTGCCCAATTGAGGAATTGCTCAATAGAGCCAATTAGATCTAACAACTTACTAGGTTGAGTTTTTGTTATGTCACAGATTTGGTGGCAGCAATGTGATGCAAAGCAAACTTCTGACAGTATTTGGGGACACTGAGAAACACAGACAAGGTACTGATGAACCCTCTTTGAGTTGTCTGTCTTTCAAACCATTTCTGAGGGCCATGGAGAAGTTCCATCTTGGTTCTGAGCTCCACTGTCTTGCCAAAACCTCTCAATCTAATTGGCTTTCCCATCAGTTCCCCATTTTTCTGGAAGCACTAGTTCACATTGAGAACTGCTGGTAGTTCAGACCACAATTCTCCATTTGATTGGAAGACCAAGTTCTTGGATTTGTCCCCAGATTCTGTGTTGAAAACTGCCAGTGACATCTGCAGTTTCCCATCTGTGTGGCATCAGTCCATAGTCCCTATTGGTTGAGGTTCATTGGTTCAATCCATTCCCCACTCCGAGGTTCCATGTTGGGAATTGCTGATGTGTACGGGGCCTTTTCCTGGCCAGTCACAGTAACATCTTTTGGTTACTGCTGGTGTGTCAAGGTGCACATGTTTGTTTTTCTTGTTTTATGTAAATAAAGGCTATTGCTAAAGATGATCTCACAGACCAAAACGCTGCAAAAGTGGTAGGCACGGGTGGGGCATTTAAAGGCTGCTGGAGTGCTCACCACCTAAATCAAAGGCTCCCAGGTGAGGATAAGTTGGTCAAGGATTGGGTTAGATTGACACTAGGTCACCTACCAACCTCAAGAAAATTTCTGTGCAACGAGATACACTGTGAAACATCACACAGTCTCCACCCGAGTGGCACAAACATTTTAGGTATTAATTTGGATCTGAGAGGCTCAAAGTAATAGAATCCTTAAAATTGAAACAGTTAAGCGCGCCACTTTTGGGCACAACTGCAGTGGATGTTTTTGCAAGAGCACGTTGGGACATGGCTTGGCTCATGTTTTCCCCTTCCCTTCAAGAAACGGTGTGGCCTCCAACAAAGGACCAGGTATCACCTGTGCCTGTGCACTTCAGGAAAAGCAGAAATCCCCGCCATTTCCTGCCACTTCCTTTGGTGCCGTGCCCCGTTGCATTCTGGGAGCCATGTGATGCGAGAGGCCTTGTGCCTGCAGCGGTTTTGGGTGAGATCGCCGTTTCCCACAGGCCTTGGGGCTGGAACTCTGCAGGGTGAGTCCTGATCCAGAGAAAGTAAGCACTGGCCTTTTGAGTGGGCTCCAAACTCACTCTGGAGGCGGGTTCTGAGATGAGCTGGTGGTGTCAGCACATGAACCACTGAAACGGCAGGATGGAATGTTCCAGAGATCTCAGGAGTGTGATGAAGGTACAGCCAGGCACCTGAGGGACTCCCAGAGCTAGGACAAGACAGGGCATCTCGTTGACATTGTTGGTGGTACTGAGACTATTGTGAAACTGTGCTTGTTGGTGCAGAGGTGATGTGTATGTGACAGCATGGAGTATTGTGTTCCAGGGGCCTGTGCCTCAGGACATGGGCTCTGGGTCTGCTAGTGCCACACCTCACAGTCACCTGGGGTTGCAAATGTGAAAACAAATACAGGAAACCTCATTTAAAATGGAGTCAGGAAGCCCTGAAGCTCGTGTACTACTATCCACCATACCTTGCAGACCCCAAAATGGAAGAAGTGTCCTTCCCATTCACCAGCAGGAGGAAGGATTTCTCCTTGCTCAGCAACAACCCAGCCAATGAGAAACCACCACAGTCAGTCACTGTCAACACAGCAGGATTCAGTTTAAGGTTGTGACCCAAAAGAACTCCCAAATTATTGAACCCATAATCCAGGACACAGAAATCCTGACTTTCAAAGACTTTCTCAATGTGCTCAAATTACACTCCGTGTGCACATACACTGTGAAGAAAAGGGAAACCTGTATCTCAAAATAGGCCCAAGGAAACCACACAACTGGGCCTTCAAGGCCTTCCCTCTGTAGGCTCAAGGGGGCCTTAGCTTGTAGTCACTGGCTTCAGGCCTCTTCTCCCCACCTGAGTTGCTTTGCACCACACTGACATATTAAATAACACATACCCAGTTTTTGAACAATCCAACAAACCCACTGAAACCCAGTGTTCATGTAGGAAGGAGGGAAGAAGATTGTTAGACACTTTGCTAGGTCAACAAGGAAACTCACAAATATATAGAGCATGCTGAAAAACATGTTAATTAGTTACTTCCATGGCAAGAAATTACTTTGTAAACTATTATCATACTTGAGAACTTCTGACGTGGGAGCAGAATATCGGCCATAATTTGTCTTCTGCACAGACATTTGCTTGAAACAGTGCTGTGAGGTGACACTAGAACCGTGAGCCTTCCCTATAAACACACACGATGAAAAGTCCTGTCACCATGAATAATAATTAGTGTCTCTCCATTTTGATCTTTGTTGACAACTGGGGTCTGACCTCGTTTTGCCAAATAGTTACACAGGCACAGACACCAGGGATGCATTACGTGGGCATCCTTCCAGAACTTTAGTCAGGTTCAGAAAAAGCAATGGAAGTAAAAACAAGCCATCATTTCAGAAGAAAAGTGACTTCTGGGTCTTCAGAATGGTTCTTTAGAAAATGTTCTGATATGAAAATATCTGTATCCCATGGAGAATATGAGCAGGGGCTCTTTCTCACTGGTGGTTAAGTCACTCTCCGTGGTTATGACCCTCCCCTTACCTGTGGTTACACTATTTAATCCATCTGTAATGAGACATCAGAAAGCTGGGTTTCATCTAGATAATCATCTCACTGATTGGTGCGTCCATGATGCTAGAGAGTAACGTTCATTCTGACGACATTGGAATCACTTCATGACAGGCACCCTCTCCACACAGTCTGTACAGATACCATTTCTGACTCTCCCAGTTTCCTGAGGAAATGCTCACCTTTGATATCATCTCAAACAGCCCCACCCAAGTCCACCTGAACTTCATCAGTAACTCCGCCATGCCCAGGGACAGAAGGTTCCCTGGAGGCCATCTGATGGATGGACACTGAAGAGCAGAGCCAAAGAACCACAAGTGATCTCAATGAAGAGAGAAAAGAAGGGCCCAGTTTGCAGCCATTGCTCATCATACAAGGGGGACACTGCTGGGCAGTAGCATCACTGATCAGTCACCCATGCAGTGTAGGAAGAAAAGTTCTCTGGGTATTCAGCATCAAGCATTGAGTGATGGAGAAGATACTTCCACTTCATTATGTGTTTTTCATCTTCCCTTTAAGAACTACCTGGAAAATAATAGCCTAGAAGCAGGTTTTCTGAAAATAACTCTGATTTCCTAAAGTCAGGAATGCCTCTGGGGTTTGGTTTGTTTGTTTTATCTCCTAACTCCTCGTCTCCACCTCAAATAAAGGACACACCATCCTAAGGAAGTGCATGCACTGGGCAAAATGCACAAGTCTGGCTCCCCTCTCTCACCCTGTTGAGCTGCAGGAACATGGCGCTGAGGAAACTGTATTTCATCACTGCCCTTGCCCTGTGGGAAGGGGTTTGCGCCTGTGGGAATTGTACAGTTGCAATAGGGGCCCCATCTCGGCAGATGCTGGGGATGTGGTTCCTGAACTGATGAATTGATAAATTGTCCTGCTTCTCACAGGTAGCAACAGGGACAGTCTGGCTCTGTCTTGAGGTCACATCATGGTGCTCTCAAAGGTCCTTTAATCACTGTGGTTGGCACAGTAGACATGACATCTTAAAGCTGTGTTTGGTAACATCAGGTGGTTATTTATTGCCATCATGGCAAACATGAGGGCCAGAATATACTTAGAGTGTTGGTGCATCTACCCTCGCTGAGGGACGCCCATGAGAGCTCAGGAATATCCTTCATACAAGATGGTCTTCTAAGCCAAACAAAGAGCTCCACTGAAGAAGCACAGGGACTTATTTGTAGGTATGGAGAGAGAGATTTTCCCCATGACTTTGAAAAACGGACCTAATGGAAGAGTTACCCTAGTTTCAAGAAGCTCCTATGTTGGAGGAGGTAATTCAGAGGATGCAACCACTGGTACCCTCAGGCAATCAGAGGCTCCATACGACCCCATCCTCAGAATGTACGTCCTACCCACCCTTTCTGAACTAGAAGCCATTTCAAGGATGCAGCCTGGAGAGAATACTGTATTGTTGAGACCATCTGGACTTTAGACAGTACTGAGCCCCATTAAAGCCTCTATGTAAATGATTAAGACTCTAGCGGGCAGACGTGGAGATCTACTCATCTTGCACCACCTAAGACAAGCCTCATATAGAAGTTCCTAGCCTACTAAAACTGCCACCTCCCCATCTGGAGGGATCTGCCTCTTTCTTCAGTCTCTCCTTGCCCTCCATGGACAGGAGCCAGTTTCAGATGTCACCCAGAGACCTCTAGAGGGTGTGAACCAAGACGCTCTTAGCTCTGAAGAAGAATAAGAGAGTAATTGATCCTTCTTGTGCTGGGAAGCATGAAGTACCTTAAATGGTAAAACATCAGGATATATGTTTGCACTTTAAAAAATATTTTTCTTCATGTTCTGCTGAAATATTGACGTTGTGTTTGAGGTCGTGGTGGGAGGGAAAATCAATCAAATTGTTCTGTCTAGTGGGGAAGGCATGAATTATCAAAAACTAATTATCACAGCATTTATTGAGTGAAGATTTCAAAGTATGGGAAAGTAGCCACCCACAGAAGAAATGAAAAGAGTCATCACAGAACTTTATTAAAAGCATTAGTTCTCTGTAATCTTACAGGCCAGGTGCAGCTCTACGTGTCAAGGAAGCATTGAGTCACCTGCAGTGTAAAATGTAGATTCCACAGAGAGAATTCTGCTTTCTAAGTCGTTAGCAAGATGATGATAATGACAGTGAGATTAGGTACAGGAATGCTGACAGTGATGATAAAGGCACTTTGGGGAGGCTTACTAAGTGTGGGGCACTGCACTCAGCACCATGGGGGGACTGGCTCATTACTTTCCATCTTCACAGACTTCTAACAGGGAAGCACTGGTATGATCCTATTTGATAAGAGAGGAAACCGAGGGGCTGGCCCCGTGGCCGAGCGGTTAAGTTCGCGCGCTCCGCTGCAGGCGGCCCAGTGTTTCGTTGGTTCGAATCCTGGGCGCGGACATGACACTGCTCATCAAACCACGCTGAGGCAGCGTCCCACATGCCACAACTAGCAGGACCCACAACAAAGAATATACAACTATGTACCGGGGGGCTTTGGGAAGAAAAAGGAAAAAATAAAGTCTTTAAAAAAAAAAAAAAAAAGAGAGGAAACCGAGCCTCAGGGGAGCTGAGTGACTTGTGTAACTTTACACAGGCAGTCAGGAGGGCACTCGAATCATCACCAGGCTGCCTGACTCAACCTAAGCTTTGCTACTGAGCTCCCTTCACCTCTTATTATGAAATTAGGACAAATGGTTCATTAAGTAGGATGTATTCCTTTCTGTGAATCAGAAACAACTTTATTCTTCCCCACAGGCCTTATTCAAATCCCCACTGTGGAGTAGATTGCCCTTGCCGTTGGTTGAAGTGTGAAGAGGGTGCCACAGTATTTTTGGTCACTTTTTGGTGCTAAAATCCTGTGGTCACTGTCAGGCACAGTGACTGCCAGGCCAGCCTAGTACTCATGGAAGATGTTTGGGAGCAGAGCATGAAGAGGAACTGCTGTGTGAGAGGCATACGATCGAAAGGAGGAACCAATCAAACAACAACCAAAGATGTTTCTTCTCACTCCATTTATCATTGCTTTCATCTACAACTTCATGTCAGAAAACACACTGATCAATCTGATGAATAAGATGGAAGAAGCAAATATTGTTATTGGAGATACAACAAACTAAAGATAAAATAACTAGAAAGTTACTACAACTGATGGAGTCGATTTTCTGAACATTGTGTAAATACATACATTATACATAACAACACACATTATTGAATTAAAATTACATATCCGGAAAAATCTATATGAAATTTGGAGGTTTAGGGTGAAAACCAAGTGTGGGATCTATGTGCACACAAGTCCGAGTGTTCCCTGATGTGGCGACAGAGGCATCACTCCCATGAAAATATAATTAACTTTCAGGCATGGAAGACTCCTGAAGTCAAAGATGCAGCTCTCTCTACACACCGCCACATTTTTAAAAACATTTCCACTCAACTTTGCATCAGGACCTTTGTTTCTGCCTCATAATACAGTAATTCTAAAGTATATCTCTGAAAATAAGTCAAAAGGATACTCAGGAAATTATTGCAAATAAAAAATGAACAACAAGTTTCACCAGATGCATCAATTACAAAAATTAATGAGTTGTGATCATTTAATGGTCTGTTGCTGCCATAAGAACTGACCAGTTGTTTGTCATAGTGGTGGTTTTGCCTCTCAGGGAACATTTGGCAACATCTGGAGGCATTTCTGGCTGTCATGACTGTGGGAGGTGGGGAGCACTGCTACAGACATCTAGGGACCCTGTGATGCACAGAATCGTCCCCTTGACAAAGAGTATTATCTTGCCAAAAATGTCAGTTGTGTCAGTGTTGAGAAACTATAGTACTCAGATGAACCCTGGATGGTCTCTAAACAGACAGAAGGATGTAACCCAAGAGATGATGAATTGTGCAATCTATTACTCTCCTGTCTACTCCACCCAAATAAATTCTATATAGAGAAAAGAGTTAAACATTTAAAAAGATATAATGAAAATTGTGAAAGTAAACATCAGAAAGTACTTCTGTATACCTAGGCAGTGGAAGTCATGACATCCGAAGAAAACTATTAATAAAAGTTAAATACATTTAATAATCTAAAACATGTAAATATATCATTAATAATAATAAAAGATATAGAAACACCACCTGGGAGAATTTTTTCAATATTAATGTACAGAAAAATATAATATCATTAACAATTTAAATAGCTCTCAGTAAACAAAAATAAATTATGAATGTTCCAATAAACATCTTCAAAGGCCATGCACACACCTTACAAAATTATAAATTATAAATGCCTGACAAAGTTGTGAAAATAGATTAGCTCATTAGGCCCAAGTTATAGAATGAAAATCAATGTACTTATTAATGTGCAAAATACCTATGTTGGTTTCCTAACACTTGTAATGAGGAATATTCTGGTGGGAAAGACCAAGTGGGTGCTTATTGATGCGTTCCCCAACAAAGACAGTAACACAGAAATAGCACCTTATCCATAGACGAACTGCAGAAACAAATTCTATCATCAAAGATCTGAGAGATACAGGTGCAATTTTTGCCAACTTCCTCTCTAATTTGCATGTTTGTTACAAATCTATGGAGAGTGAGTTTAGAATATCACAAACTTAAAGAGGTCAGGATGTTCATTATAGCTGCTTTCCAAATGTGGAATCATTACTGGGGCATATGAACAAGGTTTGTGACATCTGGGGTGCAACTTCTTGCACATTCTTACACAACATAATACATATTCTTCTCAACCACACAGGGAACTTTCTCTAGGCTAGATCATATCCTTCCATACAGAACACCTCATTAAATTTAAAATACTAGGAAGTTTAAAATTCAAAATACAAAGTAACATCTCTGACCACAATGGAATGAAATTGGAAATCAATATCTTGGGATATTTAGGGAAACACAAATATGAGGAAATAAAAAAAGACACTCCTAAATAACAATGAGTCAAATAAATCAATAGGGAAATCAGAAAACATTTTTAATGAATGAAAATGAGGAGCCAATATACGAAAGTTAATGTGCTACATCAAAAAACACTATATAGACAAAAATTATATCCATACATGCCTAAACTAACAAAGAAGAAAGGTCTCAAATCAATAACTTAACCTTTTACCAAACACATTCAAAAGGATCAGAAATAAAACCAAAAGTAAGGAGAAAAGAAATAATAACAATTAGAGCAGAAATTAAGAAAATAGAGAATAGAAAACCCACAAAAAAATCAAAGAAACCAAAAGTGGATTCTGTGAAAAGATCAACAAGATTGAAAATAGAGAACTAACAGACAATTTAGCTAGATCGACTTAAAGAAAAAGAGAGTCAACTCAAATTCCTAGAATCAGAATGAGAGAAGTGATATTACTACTGAGATTATAGAAATAAAAAGGATCATGAAGGGATTCAATGAACAATTGCTTGCAAACAAATTAGATAACTTAGATGAATGAGCAAATTCTTAGAAATACACAAACTACCAAAAGTGACTCAAGAAGAAACAGAAAATCTGAATAGAATTATAGGAAGTGAAGTGGTTGAATTAGTAAGCAAACTACCCAGAAAGCAAAGCCCTAGAGGGTTTCTCAGCAGAATTCTCCAAAACATCCAATTAAGGTTTGATAGTGATTCCTCACAAAGCCTCCCCAAAACAGAATCAACACACTTCAAACGCATTTGCGAAGCCAGTGTTAGCCGGATACCAAAATCAGACACAAGTATCACAAAGGAACTACAAACCTCTTTCCCTTGTGAATATGGATCCAAAAAACCAACTCATACCTGTACCTGATCCAGCAACAACCTGAAGGAATCACACACCGTGACCAGGGGGGATTTACTCCAGGGGTGCAGGGTCGGGTTAACCTCTCAAAACCCATTAAGGAAGTACGTCCTATTAGCAGAGTAAAGAGCAAAAATGGCCTGGTCTTCTCAATAGACTCAGAGGAAATACTTGACAAAATCCAACATCCTTTCATGATAGAAACACTCAGCAAACAGGATTGGAAGGAAATTTCCTGAATCTGATACTGAGCAAGTGTGGGACACCCACAGCTAATATTATATTTCATGGTGAAAGGCTGAATATTTTCTCCCCAAAATGAGGAAGGACACAAGAATCTCTGCTTTTGCCACTTCTATTTGACAAAGTACTGGAGGTTTTAGCTGGAACAGTTTTGCAAGAAGAGGAAACAAAACACATCCAGACTGAGTAGGAGGAAGTAAAACTATATTTACTTGCGTGTGACTTATCTTGTAAATGGAGAACTCTAAGGAATCCACTAAAAAAATCTCTTAGACCTGATCATCGAGTACAGCAAATTTGTATGGTACAAGATATGAATATAAAAATAAATTATATTTTATACACTGCAATGAACAATCTGATAGTGAAATTAACAAAATAAATCTATTTCAAAAGAAATCTATTTATGATAGCATCAAGACGAATAAAGTAGGAAAAATTTAATAAATTAGAAAATACTCTGAAAACTGCAAAACATCATTAAAAGGTTAATAAGGATCTGTAAGTGTGAAATATGAAGTGTTGGTGAGAATATGAAGAAAAGGTAACTCTTGTGTGCTGGGCATGTAAATTGGTGCAGCCACTATGGAAAAGAGTATGGAGGCTCACCAAAAAATTAAAATAGACCTACCATGTGATTCAGCAATTCCACTTCTGGGTATTTATCCAAAGAAAGCAAAAATGCTAACTGAAAAAGATATGTGCATCCCTATGTTCACTGCCCCATTATTTACAATAGCCAAGATATGGAAACAACCTAAGTGTCCAAAAATAAATAAATGGATAAAGAAATTGTGGTATGGGGCTGGCCTGGTTGCGCAGTGGTTAAGTGCGCACGTTCCGCTTCTCGGCAGCCTGAGGTTCGCCAGTTAGGATCCTGGGTGCGGACATGGCACTGCTTGGCAAAAGCCATGCTGTGGCAGGTGTCCCACATATAAAGTAGAGGAAATGGGCACAGATGTTAGCTCAGGGCCAGGCTTCCTCAGGAATAAGAGGAGGACTGACAGTAGTTAGCTCAGGGCTAATCTTCCTCAAAAAAAACAAAGAAAGAAATTGTGGTATACTAGTACAACGGAATATTATTCAGCCATATACAAGAATGAATCTTGCCATTTGTGACAACATGGATGGATCTTGATGGCATTATACTAACTGAAATAAGTCAGATAGAAAAAGACAAATATTGTATGATCTCTTTTATATGTGGAATCTTAAAAAAAACAACAACAACAACAAAAAACAAGTGAAAACACCAAGCTCATGGATACAGAGAACAAGCTGGTGGATGCCAGAGGTGGAGGTGGGGAGTGAGAGACATGGCTGAAGGGGGTCAAAAGGTAAAAGGAAAAACAAAAGAAAGGGAGTTGTACCAAAAAATGCATATTTATAATCATATAGTGACAGAAAAATGATTATAAACTTTAATCTAAACTTACAAACTACCCACCATTGCTACTGGATGGCCATCAGTGAATGTACACACATGCAAAGGGGTATCAGTTACAGAGCTGCAAGCATTCTGAGGGGGTGTGGAGAAAAACCCTCTTCTAGCTACATTTTCGCTGAGGCTAATTTCTAATAATAATAACCATTAAACTTTTTTACTGCCAAAAGTTTGATTTTCAGTTTAGGAAATTAAAAGTAAAGGGGTGAGGTTGGAAGGGGATTTGGCTATTTGGAAACTGGCGATCTTTAATAAAGATGAGTGAAGGCCTTGGAGTGATGCCATCCCTTTTCTTGCTCTTTATTTCTCCCTAACCAATAGAGGCAAGAAAAAAAAGAATGAAGCCTAAAAATAAATAAATAAATAAATGGGAAAATAGCCCATGTTCATGGATCCTTAGATTTAACACTGTTGAGATGGCAATGCTTCCTAGAATAATGTAGATTTTCAACTAAATCTCTATCAGAACCTCAGTTGACTTTTTATGCTGTCGATAGTCATCAAGGAAACCTGAACTAAACTGGAGTCGGGAAGGCCTGTAGGGGGAGCTCTCACACCCTACCATACACCCTCAATTACACGAAACAGGAAGAGAGGGTGGCTTCCATCTTACATAAGAAGTAAAACTAGGAGAAGAGCCAAGATGGCGCCGTGAGTAGTCCTCTTTGTCTCTCGCCCTTCGAGTCTACAATTATTTGGACACTTATCGCTTGACAAAGGATATCCAGACAGCATCTCAGGACGTCTGAGACACCCACGCGACTATACATCGGAAGGCGGATGGACTTTCCTCCGGGAGGATGTGGAAATAGGTGAAAACTCTCCGACCCCAACCGAGCAGCCTAGTACCCGCAAGCGGCTTTCTTCCAACGGACGCCCCCAGAGGATCCACACACATCTAGGGCAGGAGCGAGAACACAACAGAGCAGCGACGGTGGAAACAGGTGACCAGAACCCTACCTAAACCCCCTGCAATTACTCCTAAATGCAGAGGGAAACTTTGGAGTTGCACACCTGAGCCCGCGGGGAGAGTCTCTCCCCGCCATTGGCGGGGAGACCCAGCCTGGTGCTCGGGGCACCCGGAGGGTCCCAGAGAGAGACATGGAGGGCACGGAGATCTCCCAGCTGCCGTTGCCCGCCCCGTGGGTCTAGGGATTGCCGGAGATCTCGGAGAGGACCGGGGCGGGGGGAACTTTCAAAGGCTGGTTCTGCGACCTGGAGGGGAAGCGCCGGAGCTCCGCCTGGGCAGCAGACAAAACTCTCTGTCTGCCGTTAGCAGAGGGGCCACACTGAACATTCACGGCTCTGGGAGAGGCCCGGAGAGAATCCCAGAGGGCGGGGCAACCCCCAGCTGCCGTTGCCCGCCCCGTGGGGCTAGGGATTGCCAGAGATCTCGGAGAGGACCGGGGCGGGGGGAACTTTCAAAGGCTGGTCCTGCGACCCGGAGGGGAAGCGCCGGAGCTCCGCCAGGCAGCAGACAAAACTCTCTGTCTGCCATTAGCAGAGGGGCCACGCCCTGCATTCACGGCTCCGGCAGAGGCCCGGAGAGAAGCCCTGAGGGCGGGGCGACCCCCAGCTGCCGTTGCCCGCCCCGTGGGGCTAGGGATTGCCAGAGATCTCGGAGAGGACCGGGATGGGGGGAACTTTCAAAGGCCGGTTCTGCCACCCGGAGGGGAAGCGCCGGAGCTCCGCCCGGGCAGCAGACAAAACTCTCTGTCTGCTGTTAGCAGAGGGGCCACGCTGAGCATTCACGGCTCCGGGAGAGGCCCGGAGAGAATCCCAGAGGGCGGGGCGACCCCCAGCTGCCGTTGCCCACCCCGTGAGGCTAGGGATTGCCGGAGATCTCAGAGAGGACTGGGGCTGGAGAGAGTTCCAGAGACCCAGCTTAGTAGCCTAGGGGGAAACCCTACAGGCTCACAGCAGCCTTAGGGAAAGCCTCTGCACAGCACCAGTAGAAGGCACCCAGCCGCCAGCCACAAGGCTGGAAGACCCCAGGGAGAAAGCAGCATAGCTAGGTGTACTAACCACAGACTGTAGAAGATGCCAATAGCTCTCCTGCGACCCATAGAGGACAAGTGAGATTTGGTGGGTGCCGACAGCAACGGAGCAACAAATATAAGTGATCCCACCCCTGGCCGCTGGAAAAGCCCATAACACCGTTGCAGACCCCAAGGAGAGAGCACATCTAGGTGGGCTGCAACAGTAGGCACCTGCAGCCTGAAGCCCCCCTGTGACGGCCCCCACGGCAGAGGAGGGAATCCAAAGGGCCACTGTGGCTACGAAGAGGGGCCCAGGCCCAGTTAGCAACTACGGACAGGGTTCCTGGTTGGTGAAGTATAAACAGCTGCTCACCCCACCGCAGCAGCTGAAACAAGTGAAAGGAGCAACTAAACTCTATCTCCATGCGGAGGCACAAATCAACAACATCAAGCAATATGAAAAAATACATTAAATCTCCAGAACAGAAAGAAAGCAACAAATACACAGAAAACAATCCCAAAGAAAATGAGATATATAACCTAAATGACGATGACTTCAAAACAGCCATCATTAAGATTCTCAATGAGTTAAGAGAGAATTCTGACCGACAACTCAACGAGTTCAGGAGCTATGTCACAAAAGAGTTTGATACGATAAAGAAGAACCAAACAGAAATATTGGAAATGAAGAACACAATAGAGGAGATTAAGAAAAATCTAGATGCTCTGAACAGTAGGGCCGATAATATGGAGGAAACAATTAGCAATTTGGAAGATGGCAATATAGAATTGCTGCAGGCAGAGGAGGAGAGAGAAGCAAGACTAAAAAGAAATGAAGAAACTCTCCGAGAATTATCAGACACAATTAGGAGATGCAACGTAAGGATTATAGGTATACCAGAGGGAGAAGAGAAGGAGAAAGGGGCAGAAAGCCTATTCAAAGAAATAATGGCTGAGAACTTCCCAAATCTGGTGAGAGAGATGGATCTTCAGGTGACAGAAGCCAATAGATCTCCAAACTTTATCAATGCAAGAAGACCAACTCCACGGCATATAGTAGTGAAGCTAGCAAAAGTCAACGACAAGGAGAAAATACTAAGGACAGCCAGGCAAAAGAAACTAACCTACAAAGGAACCTCCATCAGGCTATCAGCAGATTTCTCAGCAGAAACTTTACAGGCTAGAAGAGAGTGGAATGATATATTCAAAAATCTGAAGGACAAAAATCTACAGCCGAGAATTCTCTACCCAGCGAAAATATCCTTCAAATACGATGGAGAAATAAAAACTTTCCAAGATAAACAAAAATTAAGGGAGTTCATTGCCACAAAACCTCCTCTACAGGAAATCCTCAGGAAAACCCTCATTCCTGAAAAATCCAAAAAAGGAAAGGGGCTACAAAACCAAGAGCAGAGGAGATAAGTAGAAGGACAACAACAGAGAGTAGCAGCTCTATATCAGAACAGATTAAACCATGGGACGAGAAACAAAGGAAACTGAAGAAAACCGGAAAACAAGACACAAAATGGGAGTGGTAGGCCCCCACGTCTCAATAATCACTCTAAATGTAAATGGATTGAACTCCCCAATCAAAAGACACAGAGTGGCAGGATGGATCAAAGAACAAGATCCAACAATATGCTGCCTCCAGGAAACACACCTCAGCCCCAAAGACAAACACAGACTCAGAGTGAAGGGATGGAGAACAATACTCCAAGCTAATAATGAACAAAAGAAAGCAGGTGTCGCTATACTAATATCAGACAAGGTAGATTTCAAAGCAAAACAGATAAAGAAAGATAAAGAGGGACAGTATACAATGATAAAAGGGACTCTCCACCAAGAAGACATAACACTTATAAATATATACGCACCCAACACAGGAGCACCAAAATTTGTAAAGCAACTCTTAATAGAACTAAAAGAAGACATCAACAACAATACAATAATAGTAGGGGACCTCAACACACCATTAACACCAATGGACAGAACATCCAGACAGAAAATCAACAAGGAAATAATAGAATTAAATGAAAAATTAGACCAGATGGACTTAATAGATATATATAGAACACTTCATCCAAAAACAGCAGGTTACACATTCTTCTCAAGTGCACATGGAACATTCTCAAGGATTGACCATATTTTGGGAACCAAAGCAAACATCAATAAATACAAGAGAGTTGAAATAATATCAAGCATCTTTTCTGATCATAACGCTATTAAACTAGAAATCAACTACAAGAAAAAAGCAGAGAAAGGTGCAAAAATGTGGAGACTAAACAACACGCTTCTCAACAAACAATGGATCATTGAAGAAATTAAAGAAGAAATCAAATATTATCTGGAGACAAATGAAAATGAGAACACGACATACCAAATCATTTGGGATGCAGCAAAAGCAGTCCTAAGAGGGAAATTCTTCGCAATACAGGCTCACCTCACTAAACAAGAAAAAGCTCACGTAAGCAACCTCAAACGACACCTAACGGAACTAGAAAAAGAAGAACAAACAAAGCCCAGAGTCAGTAGAAGGAGGGAAATAATAAAAATAAGAGCAGAAATAAACGATATTGAAACAAAAAAGACAATAGAAAGGATCAATGAAACAAAGAGTTGGTTCTTCGAAAGAATTAACAAAATTGACAAACCCCTAGCCAGACTCACCAAGAAAAGAAGAGAGAAAGTGCAAATTAATAAAATCAGGAATGACAGAGGAGAAATCACAACAGATACCAATGAAATACAAGAGATCATAAGAGAATACTATGAAAAACTATATGCCAACAAATTGAACAACTTGGAAGAAATGGACAAATTCCTAGACTCCTACAATCTCCCCAAACTGAATCAGGAAGAAATGGAGAATCTGAATAGACCAATCACAAGTAAGGAAATAGAAACGGTAATCAAAAACCTCCCCCAAAACAAGAGTCCAGGACCAGACGGCTTCTCTGGAGAATTCTACCAAACATTCAAAGAAGACTTAATACCTATTCTCCTCAAACTGTTCCAGAAAATTGAGAAAGATGGAGAACTCCCTAACACATTCTATGAAGCCAACATCACTCTGATCCCCAAACCTGACAAGGACAACACAAAGAAGGAGAACTACAGGCCGATATCACTGATGAACATAGATGCAAAAATCCTCAACAAAATTTTGGCAAACCGATTACAGCAATACATCAAAAAGATTATACACCAGGATCAAGTGGGATTTATACCAGGGACACAGGGATGGTTCAACATCCGCAAGTCAATCAACGTGATACACTACATCAACAAAATGAAAAACAAAAACCACATGATCATCTCAACAGACGCAGAGAAAGCATTCGACAAGATCCAACACCCATTTATGATAAAAACCCTCATTAAAATGGGTATAGAAGGAAAGTACCTCAACATAATAAAGGCCATATATGATAGACCCACAGCCAACATCATACTCAATGGACAAAAGCTGAAAGCCATCCCTCTGAGGACAGGAACAAGACAAGGGTGCCCACTTTCACCACTCCTATTCAACATAGTACTGGAGGTGCTGGCCAGAGCAATTCGGCAGGAAAAAAAAATTAAAGGAATCCAAATAGGTAACGAAGAAGTAAAACTCGCGTTGTTTGCAGACGACATGATCTTATACATAGAAAACCCCAAAGAATCCACAGAAAAACTATTAGAAATAATCAACAACTACAGCAAAGTAGCAGGGTATAAAATTAACGTGCATAAATCAGTAGCATTTCTATACACTAACAATAAACTAACAGAAAAAGAACTCAAGAACTCTATCCCATTCACAATCGCAACGAAAAGAATAAAATACCTTGGGATAAACTTAAGCAAGGAAGTGAAGGATCTATACAATGAAAACTACAAGACTTTCTTGAAAGAAATAGGCGATGACATAAAGAGATGGAAAAACATTCCTTGCACATGGATTGGAAGAATAAACATAGTTAAAATGTCCATACTACCTAAAGCAATATACAGATTCAATGCTATCCCAATCAGAATCCCAAGAACATTCTTCACAGAAATTGAACAAACAATCCTAAAATTCATATGGGGGAACAAAAGACCACGAATTGCTAAAGCAATCCTGAGCAAGAAAAACAAAGCCGGCGGAATCACAATCCCAGATTTCAAAACATACTACAAAGCTACAGTGATCAAAACAGCATGGTACTGGTACAAAAACAGGTCCACGGATCAATGGAACAGAATTGAAAGCCCAGAGATAAAACCACACATCTATGGACAGCTAATCTTCGACAAAGGAGCAGAGGGCCTACAATGGAGAAAAGAAAGTCTCTTCAACAAATGGTGCTGGGAAAACTGGACAGCCACATGCAAAAGATTGAAAATTGACCAGTCTTTTTCACCACACACCAAAATAAACTCAAAATGGATCAAAGACCTAAAGATTAGGCCTGAGACAATAAATCTTTTGGAAGAGAATATAGGCAGTACACTCTTTGACATCAGTTTCAAAAGAATCTTTTCGGACACTGTAACTCCTCAGTTGAGGGAAACAATAGAAAGAATAAACAAATGGGACTTCATCAGACTAAAGAGCTTCTTCAAGGCAAGGGAAAACAGAATTGAAACAAAAAAACAGCTCACTAATTGGGAAAAAATATTTACAAGCCACTTATCTGACAAAGGGTTAATCTCCATAATATACAAAGAACTCACACTGCTTAACAACAAAAAAAAACCCGATCACAAAATGGGCAGAGGACATGAACAGACGTTTTTCAAAAGAAGATATGAATATGGCCAATAGACACATGAAAAGATGTTCATCATCGCTAATCATCAGGGAAATGCAAATCAAAACTACACTAAGATATCACCTTACCCCCGTTAGATTGGCAAAAACATCCAAAACCAAGAACGACAAATGTTGGAGAGGTTGTGGAGAAAGAGGAACCCTCATACACTGTTGGTGGGAATGCAAACTGGTACAGCCACTATGGAAAACAGTATGGAGATTTCTCAAAAAGTTAAAAATAGAAATACCCTATGACCCAGCCATCCCATTACTGGGTATCTATCCTAAGAACCTGATATCAGATATCTCAAGAGTCCGTTGCACCCCTATGTTCATCGCAGCATTATTTACAATAGCCAAGACGTGGAACCAGCCTACATGCCCAGAAACTGATGATTGGATAAAGAAGATGTGGTATATATACACAATGGAATACTACTCAGCCATAAAAAAAGACGAAATTGGCCCATTCACAACAATGTGGATGGACCTCGAGGGCATTATGTTAAGCGAAATAAGTCAGTCAGAGAAAGACGAACTCTATATGACTCCACTCATAGGTGGAAATTAGTATATTGAGAAGGAGATCTGATCGGTGGTTACCAGGGAAAAGGGGGGGGTGGGGGGAGGGTACGGAGGGGGAAGTGGTGTACCCACAACATGACTAACAAAAATGTACAACTGAAATTTCACAAGCTTGTAATCCATCATAACATTAATAAAAAAAAAAAAAAAAAAGAAAGTAAAACTACTTTACTGCTGAAGGAAGATTTCTCTTCTCACCAGGCAGTGGCCCAGCCAATGAGAAATGCTGCAGCTCAGCCAATGAGGGGCCATTGCTGCCCTGAGCTGTTACTTTCCAACAATGGATTTTCATTTAGAACAGACCCTGCCTACTCTCTCTTTTTCTCTATAAAAGAAGCTCCTTTTCTTGGTTTTCTGGATTTGCCATAGGATTCACACCGCAAATTGCAATTGTATTGGCTATTCTTAAGTAAACTCATTTGAGATAAAATAATGGGCAAGTTTCCTTTTTAAATTGACAGTAGAAAATGACAAGGTGTTTTATAAATTATATGGAATTGCAGGGAAACCAGAATAGTCAAACCAATCTTCAAAAGTAAAACCAAGTAGTAGGATTAACTTTTCCTCATTTCAAATCTGACTACTCAGCATGGTAATCAAGGAGTGTGGTGATGACACAAGGACTAACAGATCAATGGATTCAATTGAGAGTCCAGATATAAACCCATTCAACTATGGTCAATTGATTTTCAAAAAAGGTACCTAGAACGAGGAAAGAATATTTTTTTCAAAAATTGGTGCTGGGACACCTGGATAACAACAGCAGAAGAATGAAGTTGGAGCCTCACATTACACCACATACAATAATTTACCAAAATGGATTGAAGACCTAAGTCTGAGTCAAAACTATGATACTCTTAGAAAAAACATATGACCTTGGATTTGGCAAAGAATTATTAAATATGACACCAAAAGAAAACCAGTAAAAAAAAAAAAAACGATGATTTGAACTTCCTTAAAATTAGTCACTTTTGTGCTTCAAAGGATACCGTCAAGAAAGTGAAAACAAGGGTAGGCCTGGTGCACAGTGGTTAAGTTCTCATGCTCTGCTTCAGCAGCCCAGGGTTCACAGCTTTGAATCCCAGGCACAGACTTACACACTGCTCATCAAGCCATGCTGTGGCAGTGTCCCACATACAAAATAGAGGAAGATTGGTACAGATGTTAGCTCAGCAACAGTCTTCTTCAGGCAAAAAGAAGAAGACTGGCCAGAGATGTCAGCTCAGGGCCAATCTTCCTCACAGAAAAAAAAAAAAAAACACAACCCAAAAACAAAAGAAAGTGAAGCACCCATTGGAAACCCTGTACACTCCTGGTGGGAATGTAAAATCATGTCACCATTCTGGAAAATACTATGGGACTTCTTCAAAAGTTACAGAGAGTTTTACCATATGATCCAACAATTCCATTTCTGAGTATTTACCCAAAAGAGTTCAAAACATAGACTCAAACAGATATTTGTACACGTGTTCATAGGAGCATCATTCACAGTAGCCAAAAGGTGGAAGCAACCCAAGTGTCCATCAAGAGATGAACGGATCAACAAAATGTAGATACACATGGAACAGAATATTATTTCTCCCGTTATCTTTTAGGAGGGTTGCATTTTTACATTTTACACTAAGATCTATGATCCTTTTTGAGTTAATTTTTATGAAAAGTATAAAGTCCATGTCCAGAATCTTTTTTTGGCATGTGGATGTCCAGTTTTTCTGGCATGATTTGTTGAAAACACTACGTTTCCCCATTGAATTGCCTTTGCTTCTTTGCAAAGATGAGTTCACTTTATTTGTGTGGATCTATAGGAAACAACTGACTTTTATATATTAACCTTTTATCCTTCAACCTTCCTCTACTCTCTTATTTGTTCACGGGGTTTTCTTTGTTATTGGGATTTCTTCGAGATTTTCTCTGTAGACAACCTTGTCGTATGCTACAAAGACATTTATCTCTTGCTTCCCAATCAGCATATCTCTTATTTCTTTTTTGTGTCTAATTGCATTAGCTAAGAATTCCAGTACAGGGTTGACTAGGAGTGGTGGGAGGGGACTTTCTTGCCTTCTTCCTGATGTTACCAGAAAGCATCTAGTTCCTTCAGCGTAGTCCACTAACATTAAAGAAGAGCACAGTTAATGGAAAGGTAGGCATGGGCTGAGGGGAAGCATTCTCCAGTCCAGTGATTGGCTCTCAATCTTCTAGTGAGCTTTTGATATAATGAGAAAGATATTTGATCTTTGTCCTCAGTTCCTAGCAAAAACCTCTTGAAGCCCTTGGAATTACTTGAGTGACAAGGGTGATAGAATGTCTTTGTTGTTTTACTTGAGTTCATAATAGTTTACATCATTGCAAAATTTCAGTTGTACATTATTTCTTGTCTGTCACCACATAAGTGCTCCCCTTCACCTCCTGTACCCACCCCCTCCCCTTTCCCTGGTAAGCACTGAAGTGTTTTCTTTGTCCATGTGTGTGTTTATATTCCACATATAAGTGAAATCATCTGGTGTTTGTCTTTCTCAGTCTGGCTTATTTCACTTAGCATAATTCCCTCCAGATCCATCCATGTTGTTGTGGGAATGATTTTGTATATTTTTCTGGCTGAGGAGTATTCCATTGTGTATATATACCACATCTTCTTTACTCAATCATCAGTCGATGGGCACTTGGGTTGCTTCCATGTCTTGGCTATTGTGAATAGTGCTGCGATGAACATAGGGGTGCATGTTACTTTGGATTGTTGATTTCAAATTGTTTGGGTAGATACCCAGTAGTGGGATAGCTGGTTCTATTTTTAGGTTTTGAGGAATCTCCATACTGTTTTTCATAGTGGCTGCACCAGTTTGCATTCCCACCAGAGGTGTATGAGGGTTCCCACACCCTCTCCAACATTTGGTATTTTGTCTTAGTGATTATAGCCATTTTAACAGGTGTAAGGTGGTATCTTAGTGTAGTTTTGATTTGCATTTCCCTGATGATTAGTGATGTTGAACATCTTTTCATGTGTTCATTGGCCCTCTGTATATCTTCTTTGGAAAAATGTCTGTTCATATCCTCTGCCCATTTTTTTGATCGGGCTGTTTTGTTGTTGTTCAGTTGTGTGAGTTCCTTATATATTATGGAGATTAACCCCTTGTCAGATGTATGATTTCCAACAATTTTCTCCCAATTGGCGAGTTATCTTTTTGTTTTGATCCTAGTTTCTTTTGCCTTGCAGAAGCTCTTTAGTCTGATGAACTCCGACTTATTTTTTCTTTTCTTTCCCTTGTCTGAGAAGACATGGTATTCAAAAAGATCCTTTTAAGTTCGATGTCAAAGAGTGTACTACCTATATTATCTTCCAGAATTTTTATGGTTTCAGGACTTATCTTCAAGTTTTTGATCCATTTTGAGTTTATTCTTGTGTATGGCGTGAGATAATGGTCTACTTTCATTATTTTGCATGTAGCTGATCAGTTTTCTCAACAGCATTTATTGAAGAGACTGTCTTTTCTCCATTGTATGTTCCTGGCACCTTTGTCAGAGATTAGCTGTCTGTGTATGTGTGGTTTTATTTCTGGGCTTTCAGTTCTGTTCCATTGACCTGTGTGTCTGTTTTTGTACCAGTACCATGCTGTTTTGATCACTATGGCTTTGTACTACATTTTGAAGTCAGGGATTTTGATGCCTCCAGCTTTGTTCTTCTCAGGATTGCTTTAGCATTTCGGGGTCTTTTGTTGCCCCATATGAATTTTAGGATTCTTTGCTCTATTTCTGTGAAGAATGTCATTGGGATTCTGATTGTGATTGCATTGAATCTGTAGATTGCTTTGGGTAGGATGGACATTTTAACTATGTTTGTTCTTCCAATCCATGCTCATGGAATCTCTTTCCATCTCTTTGTCATTATCTATTTCTTGCAATAATGTCTTAGAGTTTTCATTGTATAAGTCCTTGGCCTCCTTAGTTAAATTTATTCCTAGGTACTTTATTCTTTTTGTTGCAATTGTAAATGGTATTGTATTCTTGAGTTCTCCTTCTCTAAGTTTGTTATTAGAGTATAGAAATGCAACTGATTTTTGTAAGTTGATTTTTACCCTGCAACTTTACTATAATTGTTAATTATTAACAATGAGGACATGTTGTGAGAAATGTGTCATTAGGCCATTCTGTTGTGCAAACATCACAGAGTGCACTTGCACAAACCTAGTGGTATAACCTACTACACACCTGGGCTATGTGGCACTAATCTTATGGGACCACCGTAATGCATGCAGTCTGTCATGGACCAAAACATTGAGGTGCATGACTGTAGTCATGAAAAGGTTCATCAGGTTTTTGTGCACAAGCCTTAGTTTTGTTCCCATCAACAGGCTTTGGAAAAGCCCTAAGAATTGCTTGATGAAGTCGTCTAGCGATTGCACAAGCCTGATCATACAGCAGGGCAGCAGGTTGGTCTCCTGGTTGTAATTCTAGAGACCTTTCAGGATTTTCCCAATTAGAAGTTTTCATCCAGTGCTGGGCCTGACCTTTACCAACAAGCATACGAACCATTTGATATGTCAGAGAAATCAGGTTGCTAAGTTTGAATTACTATATTAAACCCCTCAGCAAATCTGTGAGAATCTTCGGTTACTCTGTGAAAATCTTTGACTATGGCTTGCAGTTCAGCTTTAGTCCAGGGAATATAAGGAATGAAAGGTTTAGCCTTTGGATCCTCAGGCAGCTTAATTTTAAAGGCACAGGTTCAGGAAAAGGGGAAGTTCAGTGAGGGAGTTAGTATGGGGAAACTGAGGGACTAGAGGAGGTATAAATGGTATCAAAGGGAAGGAGAAAGATGGCGCCAGAGGTGAGGCTAGAGCCTGAGGAGAGAGGGTAGAACGTGCTGATGTTGAAGGCAGAGCCTGAGACAGAGAAGCTGGGGAAGAGGAAAAGGAGGCTTTGGAAGACATCTTATCTTTCTTTACTCATTTATTTGCTTCAGTTAATCTTGAAATTTTATTTTGCAAAGAGGTGATTGTAGAATCTTGATAATGTTTGGAAGCCTCAAGATACCAAGCCAATTAGGAGTTCCATTCCGTTTTGGAAATTACAGAGAAAAGCAAGTTTGGGGAGCTCAAAAGTTCCCATGATGCCCTTTAGTATTCTAAATTACTTTTGGTTAAGTTGGTCCATTTAGTTAGAAAAGCACATGAGGAATGACCATGGTTTTAAAACATAAAATTGGCCAGGGTCCCTGGAGGTGGGGACCCTCAAAATATTTAGATAACTGGGTCCCATTTCTCAGAGGTTTTTCTCTAGAGTAAAAGGATAATTTTCAAACAGCCTCAAGAGCTCAAACAGCCAGCAGGCTTGATACCAGCAGTTCTAAGAAAGCAGTCTAATCCAGAAGGAGTTAGACCAAAGGCAGAACAGCACAGTCCTAATAGAACAGCCTAATTCCAAAGGAGTTAGTCCAAAGAATAAAGAACACTTCCAACAGAACAGCCTGGTTCCAAAGGAATGGGGTCGAAGGCTGAATGACACAGTTCCAATGAAACAGCCTGATTCCAGAGGAATAGGACTGAAGTCCAAGCAACCAGTTCCAAAGGATCTGACTGATTCAAATGGGTCAGGCCAAAGTGCCAACCAAGTACTCATAGAGGAAACAAGGCTTAACAAGACCAGAAAAGAACAAAGCCTCAGATATACTCCACATAGAGCCTGGGAGCTCACAAACAGAGTGGACGCTCAGATCCAGGAGAACACCTACCCTAAAGCTTCAGGGTCGGTGAGAAAAGTAGCAAGCTCAACGGGCTCCTTTGTAGGTAGAACCCATTTCCTCACCAGCCAAGGAGTCCTCAAGGGTCTTCTCTGGATCCCCTATGGGTCACCAAAATGTTGACCTTAAACAGACAGCCAGTGATTTCTCCAGCAAAAATAGGTTTATTTGGCAAAGCAAAGAATTGCAATTTGAGGTCTGCAAACATGGCGAGCCACGTGCAAGTCTCAAGCAACAAGTGTAGGGAAGAGGGAGTTGGGAGGGCTATTGTAAACAGAGTGTGCTGGAGGAGACTGGGAGTTCAAAGTGCAGTGGCTTTCCATTGGCTGATTCTGACAGTTTCTCACTGGCTGAGTGGCTGCTGGGCAGGAAGAGGAAGCCTTTCTTCTTCCCGTTGGGTCTGCAATCACTGCAGGGTGTGAGAGATCCCCCTTCTGACCTCCTGACTCTATTTAAATAAGGTTTCTGTTGATTATTTTTCACATTATGTGCATTATATCTCAATAAAACTGTTGAAATAAATAAAAGTATTAAGAGCTTTGCAATGCAAAATAGTTTTCCAATCCAGTCTCTTGGGCAAATTACAGTTTCCAGGTTAATTAACACCTCCATCACCTCAGTTACCTTTTGTGGGTGTGGTGAGAATGCTTAATCCACTGTGTTAGCAAATTTCAAGTATAAAACAAAGCATATGTATATCAAATCATCACACTGTAGTCTTTAAATATGAACTATTTTATTGATCAATTACAATACACCTGAGGAGAAAAAAAAGAGTCTTCAGGCACATCCCAAATTTATTTAATGATTTATTTTTTTCTTATATCACTGAAAATAGGAATCTGTCAAAACCCAATGCTTCATCCCAGAGGTGAAAAAATATTTGGAAAAGGAAGGGTTGGAATTTAAAGTCCTATTAATAATAGCCAATGCACCTGGCCATCCTGAATCTGTTTGCTAT
Source organism: Equus asinus (assembly GCF_041296235.1). Taxonomy (NCBI): domain Eukaryota; kingdom Metazoa; phylum Chordata; class Mammalia; order Perissodactyla; family Equidae; genus Equus; species Equus asinus. The sequence continues at coordinate 25,892,592 of NC_091809.1, read as the reverse complement.
GAAAATGAAAATTTTGAGGTTGTATTTTTACTTCCAAATACAACCTCATTGCTTCAGCTCATTGACCAAGGCATCGTTTGGTTTGTCAAGGCCACATACACCCACTTGGCATTTGATCATCAATTGATGCAGACCCCTTTCTGGACAGAATTCAGTGCTGGAAATCGTTCACTACTGCTGACACAAAATTGCAATGGATGAATTAAAACTAGAAACTGTACATGCCTTCTGGGAGAATTTACGAAGTTGTGAATGATTTTAAAGCTTCCTGGGGATTGATAAAGAAGTTAGGAAAACCATTTATGTAGCAAGACAAGTTGGTGGAGGATTTGCTGATATGTTTGATGAAAAAGTGAAAGAAAATGCTGAAGGCCACTGAGAAGTTTTAACAAAGGAGGAATTAGAAGAATTTGTTGTGTAGGCTATAGAGGAAGAAGAAGATAAAGAAGAAACAAGCAAAACCAACAATGTGGACATTACTGAAATTTGCCCAAGGGTTTCAAATCTCACAGACATTAAAGGACAAGATTATGTAATACAATCCTCAGATAGAACACAACATTAAAGTCACCCATATGATCACTGAACAATGATCATTTCTGCAGCAACATTTGGGTGTTAAAAAAAAAAAAGACAACTTCTGATTACTATCTTCTTCCAAAAGGTTTCAGCAAAAAAACTTTCAACTATTGATGATCCCCATCTACTGACATCATCTGCTCCTGACATCCAACCGTCAACATCATCATGGCTCGATCCAAGATCACCTGAAGCAGATGAGCCTTCTTCTGCTGTATCATCAGGTCAACGGCACCCGAACACTACATGACAATGCCTGTGTCACTCAGCTCACTTCATCTCATCACACAGGCATTTCAGCATCTCACATCATCACAAAAAGACCGAGTGCAGCACAATAAGATCTTTTCAGAAAGACCACATTCACATAACATGTATTACACAATATTGTTATAATTGTTCTATTTTATTATTAGTTATTCTGCATCTTTTATAGTGCCTGATTTATAAATTAAACTTTATCATAGGCATGAATGTATTTTAAAAACACAGTATATAGACTTCAGTACTATCCATTTTCAGGTATCCACTGAAGGTCTTGGAACATATCCTGCATGGATCGGGGGGAACTCTTCTACTAGAATTTATACTCCCCTCTCTTTGACTGCTGGTGGGACACTGGTGGCCTTTGGCAGGAGGGGACTGAAAAAAACATGATTTAAATTTTGGTATTACAAATGAATAAGAAATTAATCCCATGACTAAAGTTATAAGGTATAAAAATTCATTAAAGTATAAAAATTTATGAGAATAAAAAATAAAATCTGCCTGAGGAAAAATATCTGAATTTGTACACACATGGTAATACTGGCTCAGAATGTATAAGGATTAAATGGAGAAAATTACAAGTTGATCTAAAAATCCATAATTACAATGGGAAATTTCAATATATCTTCTCAGGAAATGAGAAATATAATATTTCTTAGCAAACAAGTACTTGAAGCAGTTAATAAAAGTTTTCTAAGAAAAAACTACAGAAGCATTCATTAGAGAAAAAATGCACATACTTTGAATCACATACAAAAGTAACTGAAAACATTGAGGGACTACACTCAACTATAAGCAACAGGAAACATCCAGAATCTGCCTGACATGAGGACGATGCCAATTCTCACATGCAAGCACTTAGTCAGAGCAGTCACTGCACACTTCACTGAAGGAACAAACTCTCAAACTTTTTTTGACAGCACCAATGTTATTGTCATAGTGGAATCAGTAACACATGGTCACTAGCAGTATTAACAGGACAAGATGTCTACTATACAAATCAGACTTCATAGGAATACATCTAGAGAAGAGGGGAGTAGTGCTACAGAGAATCTTCTCAATCACGACAGTCTAAATTTGTTGCCTGGTAGACACGAGGGGATGCAGACAAGTCCAACCTGGGCTGGATCCTTCATGTTGGATTTTGGAGGCAACTGTAGAAGCCTACAGCTTGGGTCAAATGGAAATGAAACCGTCCTGGTTTTGAGGATATTCTTGATTAGCAGGGCAAGAATGAGGAAAACAGACTGGAAGGACAAGTCTGAGAAGGCCCTTGGCTTCTGTCTGTCTTCTATCTATACAGATGGCTCCAAAACTTGCCTAATCCCATTTCATGTCTGCATTCCAAATTTCCTGTTTTGATGAATTCACAGAACCACAAGGATAATAGATTCTAGAAAATGTAGTTCACAACACTACTCACGTCGACATAACACAGTCAAGAAGAATCATCTCCGACTCTAGATTTTATTGTCCTATCACAGGTCTCTCTTCTTAATGCAAACTCTATAGCCCAAATCCCAGCCAGAAGCAGTGACAAAGAGCAAAGGACAAAAGATAAAAATAATAGTTCACGTGAGACTATATGATGAACTTTGCATACTTGCAAATATATAGAAAATGTTTATTGGCAAGAAAAATGGAATAAGGCTCTTCAGGCCAATGAAATCGAAGATTTCTCTAAGAACAAAAGGTGGAATATATATATATATATATGCATATAATGGGTAAGGCTTATCCAGGACTGGCCACAGGAGATCAGTAGGAAACAACCAACAAATACCAAAGTGTAATTTTTCAATGTTTCTTTCCTTAACAAATTAATTACAAAATTATATAAAAACTAAACCTATTTGCATATTAGAAATACACTTCAATTCAGCCATGAAGCCAACAGACTTCAAAATACAAACACAAAAATTTTACTGACTAAAGGGAAAAAAAATTACCTATTACATTTAAGAACTCTGGCTTAAGGAATACATACAGAGTATCTCACTCCAATATTTACTTGCAAAAGTAAGTAGAACTCCACACTACAGAGACTCACTTGAAAAAGGAGTCACTGAGAAAGGCCATATTAGAATAATTATAACACTTCTTCCACGTTGTGAAGTTTTGAGAGTACTCTACATGAATTAATTTGCACCAGGCTTACCCGTATCACAGGCATACCGTCACATATTGTGGGCTCAGTGTCAGACCACCACAATAAAGCAAACATAATAAAGTGAGTCACACGAATTCTGTGGTTTCCAAGTGCATATAAATGTTTACGCTATAGTCTATTAAGTGTGCAACAGCGCTATGTATTAAAAAAATCAATGCACATACCTAAAATTTTATTAAAAATACTTTATTGCTAAGAAATGCTAACCATCACCTCAGCCTTAAGTGAATCCTAATCTTTTTGCAGATGGAGGGTCTTGCCTCAATGCTGACTAATCAGGGTGATGGTCACTGAAGCCTGGGATGGCCACAGAAATGTCTTAAATTAACACAACAATGAAGTCTCCCACATCGATGGGCTCTCCCTTTCATGAATGATTTCTCTGTAGCATGTAATGCTGTTTGATAACATTTCACCCACAGAACTTCCTTCAAAATTCCAGTTAGTTCTCTCAAACTCTGCCACTGCTTCATCAACTAAGTTTATGTCATATTCTAAATCCTTTCTCATAATTTCAACAATCTTCACAGCATCTTCACCAGGAGTAGATTCCATCTCAAGAAACCACTTTCTCGGGTCATCCATAAGAAGCAATTCCTCATTTGTTAAAGTTTGTTCATGAGACTGCACCAACTCAGGCACATCTTCAGGCACCATTTCTACTTCAAGTTGTCTTGCTATTTCCATCACACCTGCAGTTACTTCCTCTGTTGAAATCTCGAATCTCTGAACGAGGGTTGGAATCAACTTCTTCCAAACTCATGTTAATGTTGATATTTTGACCTCTTCCCATGAATCATAAATGTTCGTAGTCATATATCATTGTGAACCCTTTCCAGAAGGCAAGGATTTCAATTAACTTTTCCCAGATCCATCAGAAGAATCACTATCTATGGCAGATACAGCCTTACAAAATGTCTTTCTTAAATAATAAGACTTGAAAGTCAAAATTTCTCCATGATCCACGGGCTGCAGAATGGAGGCTGCCTGAGCAGACAACAGTAATCTCATTGTACATCTCCACCAGAGCTCCTGGGTGACAAGGTGCACTATCAATGAGCAGTAATATTTTGAAAGGAATCTTTTTCTGAGTAGTAGCTCTCAACAGTGGGCTTAAAATAGGGTCTTGCTCTGGATTAGGCTTTGGCTTAAGGGAATATTGTGACTGGTTTGATCTTCTATCCAGACCACTAAAACCTTCCCCGTATCAGCAATAAGGCCAGTTCACTTTATCATTCATGTGTTCACTACAGCAGCACTTCAAGTTTCCTTCAAGAACTTTTCCTTTGCATTCACAACTTGACTAACTGGCACAAGAGGGCTAAGTTTCAGCCTGTTTTGGTTTTCAACGTGCCTACCTCACTAAACTTAATCATTTCTAACTTGACTTAAAGTGAGAGATTTGTGACTCTGCCTTTTACTTAAACCCTTACGCCACTGTACGGTTATTAATTGGCCTAATTTCACTATGGTGTCTCAGGGAATAGAGAGGCCCTAGGAGACGGAGAGAGAGATGGGGGAATGGCCAGTCAGTGGAGCAGTCAGATCACATGCTATTGCTTAAGCTTGCTATCTTATACTGGCATGGTGTGTGGGGCCCCAATCACATAAACAATTACAATGGTAACATCAAAGATCACTGACCACAGATTACCATAATAGACTAATAATGAAAAAGTCCGAGAATTCCCCAAACGTGACACCAAGACACAAAGTGAGCAAATGCTGTTGGATAAGTGACACTTATTTGCTCAATGTGGGGCTGCCAAAATCTGCAATTTGTAAAAAAAAAAAAAAAAAAGTACCTCAAAAGCACAATAAAGTGAAGTGCAATAAAACAAGGTATGCCTTTACTTATATTAATATGATTTCTTGCCAGTACAGTTTTCAATACTACTCAAAAAGTACTTGCTGAAATTACAAAGTTTCTCTATTTTTTAGTCATATAGTATGTATCCACTGCACATTCTAGCATGGTTTTGTGGGGCAAGTGAAAGTTTTCCTACATTGTTTACATTCAGGAGAATTCTACTATGAGTCTTTTCATGGTTCCCAAAGAAATGAGACAGCTGAAGGCCTTCCCACATTCTTTACATTTATAGTTTCTCTCCAGTGTGCATACTTAATGTTTCATGTGTCCATGAAAGTTTGTGCAACAAAGAAGGCTTTCCCCCATTCCTTATGTTCATAGACTTTCAGGTATGAGTTCTTTCATGATTTTGTAAAGAACTGGGACGAGTGAAGGCTTTACCACAGCTTCTACACTGATAGGGTTTCTCTCCAGTATGACTTCTTTCATGTTTTCGTAATGAACTGGGACAATCAAAGGCTTTCCCACATTCCTTACATTTATAAGGTCCATCTCCAGTGTGCGTTATCATGTGTCTTTGAACATATGAGAGATAAACGAAGGCTTTCCCACATTCCTTACATTCATAGGGTTTCTCTCCACTATGAGTTCTTTCATGTTTCTGAATGGAACTGAGATAGGCAAAGGTTTTACCACATTGCTTACATTCATATGGCTTTTCCCCAGTATGACTTCTTTCATGTTTTTGAAGGGAACAGGGAAAACTGAAGGCTTTGCCACATTCCTTACATTTATGAGGTTTTTTCCTAGTATGAATTCTTTCATGATTTTCAAGGGACCTGGGAGTAATGAAGCCTTTACCACATCCCTTACATTCATAGGGCTTTTCTCCACTGTGTGTGCTTTCATGACATTGTAAGTAATTGGGACAATTAAAGACTTTCCCACAGTCCTTACATTTATAAGGTCCATCTCCAGTGTGCTTCATCACATGTCTTTCAAGGCTGGTGAGAGAACTGAGGGATTTTCCACATTTTTTACATTCATAAGGCTTTTCTCCACTGTGTCTCCTTTCATGAATTTGAACGGATTTGCGACAACTAAATGCTTTACCACATGGCCTACAGTTATAGGGTTTCTCTCCATTATGAACTCTTTCATGTTTTCGAACATAACTTGGCCAAAGGAAGGCTTTACCACATTGCTTACATTTATAGGGTTTCTCTCCAGTATGAACTCTTTTATGTTTTTGAAAGTTATTTGGACAACCGAAGGCTTTACCACATTTCATACATTCATAAGGCTTTTCTCCACTGTGTCCCCTTTCATGACTTCGAAAAGATGTGAGACAACTGAAGGCTTTATCACATTGCTTACATTTATATGGTTTCTCTCCAGTATGAATTCTTTCATGTTTTCTAAAGTAAGTGGGGCAACTGAAAGCTTTACCACATTGCTTACATTCATACGGTTTCTCTCCTGTGTGAGATTTTTCATGAAGTCGACAGGAACTGAAACAACTCAGGGCTTTACCACAGTGCTTACATCTATAGGGTTTCTCTCCAGTGTGAATCCTTTCATGCCTTCGAATGGATCGGCGATACTTCAAGGCCTTCCCACATTCCCGACATTTATATGGCTTCTCTTCACATTCCTGATACACGTATGATTTGGATGTAGTGTGAGATCTCAGGTGCCTACTAAAGGATGAATGATCCATGAAGACTTCTCCACAAAAACTGCATTTACAAAGCTTTATTCCAATAGGAGTTTTCTTTGTCTGATTATGAATTGGAATCTGGCTGAAGGTTTCCCCATACTGACTACCTTCTTTACTCTTAACAAGTCTCTCAAGCATATGACTGCTGTAAAACAAAGAGAAGCACACTATTAATGGCTTATTTACTAATGATTTCATACCTATCAATAGTTACGACAATGACTTTTTTACTGTAATCAAGGAATGTGTAAATTCCAGCACTCTGATTGAATGTTGAATGCTGTGCAAGAGGGCTCCATCGTAGCTATTACCAAAACAGTGATATGCATAACTGAGGTTTCTAAATAGTGTTTCCAAGTCTACTACTTTTCAAACACTATCTACCACATTTGAGAAAAATATTTTGATAAAAATATTCTAGGAATGAATCAATATGAAACTGTGCTGATTTGTTCTATATGCTGTTTTTAAAATGTCATGACACAGGAAGATTCTCGCATGGGATATTGCTTTCTCATGTGAGTGCAACTCACCTTAGATCTGTCCTGTGATTTTCATAGTGATCTTCAATGTTATGGTCTTCCCATTTTCCTCCTAAAATGCAGACCAGGAAAAGTCATCGGAAATTGTAAAAGACTATAGAAAAATCGTTAGATTCTAGGTCGATGATGAGCTGTGACCATGCCTAGTTTATTTACAATCTATTCCCTTTCTACATTTCACCTCCTGAAACAGCACTGATAAGCAAGCAACACTAGTTTTCTAACTGACTACGTAATTAAGTAAGAATGTTGTCATCCCTACCTATTGAGGCCAGATTCCTGAAGGTTTCCTTCATCACATCTCTGTAGAGTTTCTTCTGGGATGGACCCAGCAGAGCCCACTCTTCCATGGTGAACTTTACACTCACATCCTCAAAGGTCACTGAATCCTAAAACATCCCAAATACATATATAGGAGGATGAGTGAGACAAACAGCAGTGTGGAGCTATACTCAAGTCATAAGAAGTTTACATATGACTCTGTTGTCTCCGTATATTTATTCTATAACCTGGTCTTCAGAACTCATTCTCTGGCACACTCACTTCCTCATAAATTTAACAGCATCACGAACACATGGAATTTATTGTACATTTTTATTCTGATCACTTCAAGTCTTCATTGCTCTGTAGTGTCAGGATACGAGAGCCCCTTGGAGAAAAGAAAGAAATGCTATACAAATGACATAAATATTACCATATTAAGCACTGCAATTCCTCATGAGATAAACTCCTTCATATCCTTCTTTAACACCCACCATATCACACAGTACTGCATAAAGCATAGGGTCACATCTACATGAGGGTTTAGTGAATAAAAACAAAGCAAAGAACTGCAAGCTTTCTCTTCTATTCCCATCCCCAAACAGGAGACACCAGAAGGCCTGTGGAAATCCAACCTGTAACAAGATCCAGCTGGCCATATTGTCCTGACCTAGTCCAGGCCATGAGAAGTAGTCACATCCAGCTGGCTGAATGAAAATATTCTTGTGGAGGAAAATGATTTATAATTAGTTTATAAAATATTTCCACAGACTCAATTTTATCTTCTCTTCTCTATCTCCTTTCATGGGGCTAGGAAGTTATTCAGAAGCTATAGCTCAGGCATGTGGAAGAAGGCATGTAACATAGACCTGCACAAAATCCCTCCACTCATGAGCCTCACGGTTAGTTCCCATCAATTTTTAGACACATAGGAATGCACACTGATGATGAGCTCGCATAAGAGGTTTTCCTGGCAGAATCATAATAGTGTAACCTGGGCCTTGGTGACCTTGAGGAACAGGTTAAGACGTGGAATTTGCAGGAAATTTCATTGAGGTCCACGATGGTTTGATGATGAATTTGCACATGATTAAAACTACACAAAGAGTTCAACAGTGCTTTCCTCCAAAAGAACATAAAATCTCCTTTCTCTAATTTCAGCAATACCCAACCAGCCACTCTAGAGGCTGGCCTCTCAATTTCTCTTTTCTGAGTTCCCCTGTGAGGCACAGCAGCATGACAGCCCATCCCAAGCATAGGAACCCCTCAGTGGCATAATTCCCCTAAATGCTGGTCCCGGAAAGAGATCAATAATCCACTGACGTCCATGTGCAGGAAACAGAGAAAAGTTCCCGATAGCAATTCTGAGGCTGGAATTGACCTATTCAGGAGAGGAACAGCAAAATAGGAACCCCTCTCTTGTTGTGGGTCCAGAGGGTAAGAGGCGCTGCCTGCTCAGCCCTCATTACACTGCTACCCCTAGTTCCCAGGGGATATGTTCTAAGATCCTCAGTGGATGCCTGAAACTGCAGATAGGACCAAACCCCACACATACTATGCTTTGTCCCATACATACATGAATATGATAATTTACAACTTAGGCATAGTAGAGACTAACAACAATAACTAATAATAAAATAGAACAGGTCATAAAAATGCAGTGTGATAAAAGTTACCATAGATGTTAGCAACCTCAGCATACAATTCTTGTCCTTTCTTTATTAATTTGAGAACTTCCACCTTTTCACTTAAAGGAAGCACTTTATGGCTTCTCTTTGGCACATCCGAATTGCTAGCACCCCTACGCTTGTGGTTTGGGGCCACTATAGAGTAAAATAAGGGTTACTTGAACACAAGCACTGCAATACTGTGCCGGTCAATCTGATGACTTAGATGATACCAGGTGACTAATGGGTGGGTACCACATACAGTGTGGATACTCTGGACAAAGGGATGATTTACATTCCAGGTGGGACAAAGCATGACGGCATGAGAGTTCATCAGGCTACTCAGAACAGCATGTAATTTAAAACTTATCAATTGTTTATTTCTGGAATTTTCCATTTAATATTTTGGACCACAGTTGACCATGGGTAACTGAAATGGGGGAGAGCAAAACCACAGACAAGTGGAAACTTCTGTACTCTTTCTACAGCGGAAGTGTAGAGCTCGATCATAATCAAGCCCCACTATCTAGTTTACAGAACAGAGTGAACACGAGCAGGCTCGAGACTGGTTATCCTTCGAAATTCTGGCTCACAGAGTTCATCTGTTGCTGGTATCCTCGAACTGGGATTTTCAGAGTGACTCTGCCAACCTTACAGATAAGAGGCCTCAGTGTGTCTAAAGTGTCTGTGCAAACAATTTGGTCTATAGTAAACTCCTATTTCCCTTTGAGAGTCTGTAATTTTGTCACATGTTAGGCAGAGGATGCCTATGTGATCAACCCCCAGAAAACACCCTGGCCACTGAGTCTCTACTGGGCTACCCTGGGAGACAATAATCCACACCTGTACTCACAACTTTGTTGCTTGGAGAACTGAGCCCAGCATATGTGACTACAATGAGAGACATTTGGAAGCTGACTCCTTGTTTCCTCCAGACCAAATTCAATTCAGTACCAAACAAGACTAATAAAGGATATTTAATGATCTTCATGGAAATTTTTTTTTAAAGATTTTATTTTTTTCCTTTTTCTCCCCAAAGGCCCCAGTACATAGTTGTATATTCTTCGTTGTGGGTCCTTCTAGTTGTGGCATGTGGGACGCTGCCTCAGCATGGTTTCATGAGCAGTGCCACATCCACGCCCAGGATTCAAACCAACGAAACACTGGGCCACCTGCCATGGAGTGTGCGGACTTAACCACTCGCCCACGGGGCCACCCCCTTCATGGAAAATTTTTAAATTGGGGGTAGTATGTCAAAGTAAGTGAAAGGATGGCACATCTTCTCAGAAAGAACCAACCTGTGTCACCTCTCCCAAATCAGATCTTTAGAACATCCTATAAATCCTCAAAACACACTCTTTAGGAGTCAACAAAAACTACTCCTCCAAACCTAATAAGAGGAACAATTGTCAAAAAATGAACAAAGTGTTCTGAAGAATAAAGTGGCGGTCCACCCAACACATATCAAGAACTTTTAAGCTACAGGATGCCACATGATACAGTATTAGCAGACAGACAGACAGAACAAGGGAAAGGAAAAGTGTCTTCCGTGGGTTGGGATTTAACATGGAAAGTCGGTGAAGGACAGAGTGGGCACTGGAGAGCAGTGCCAAGTACCATGAGCGCTTTAATACCCGGGGCAGGGACACACTGTGATCTAAGCGGAAAAATGCATTATATTCCCCTCTGTTCCATGGACAATAGTCAATTCATCATAGATCTAAATGTTAAAGATAAAACGGGGCCACCTTCAGAAGTCACAGGTAAGTGATTCATTGACACAACAATAGGGAGAAAATTCTCATAGAAGAAAAAGAGTAAGCCATAAAGCCAGAGACTGACAAATATACTAAAATTAAGGTAATTAGACAAACAAAAGGGAAAAAATCAGCAGTACAAAAGGGTTAGTTTGCAGAGTAAACACGAACAGACGCATAATTTTAAAATGGTAAAAGAAGCAAAACACTCATCAGAAGATGAAATACCACGCATGAAAAATGACCGTCACCTTGTAATGAGGTAAGAGGCAAATAAAATGTCAAGTCCCCATTTCACAGTGATTAGAACAAAAATTCATCAATTTAATAACCCCAAGTATTGAAGACCATTGTCAACAAATCAATAAATTATGCACAAATAGTGGAGGGCTCCAATGATACACTCCATTACCATTTCCTGTAAATTTGAACCCAATCACTAGCTACAGCCCAGTAATTTTTTTCTTATGTTTTATTCTATTTTTATTGCAGTAAGAGTGGTTTATAACATTATATAGATTTCAGGTGTACATCGTTATACATTTCGATTTCTGTGTAGATTACATGTTCACCACCCAAAGACTGAATATAATCCATTACCACACGCATGTGCCTAATCACCCCTTTCGCTCTCCTTCCTCCCCCCTTCCACTCTGCTAACCCCCAATCCAATCTGTTTCTATGTGTGTGTTTGTCATTGGTTTTATCTTCTACTTATGAGTGAGATCATACAGTATGGAACTTTCTCCCACTGACTAATTTCTCTCAGCATAATACCCTCCGGGTCTATCCATGTTGTCACAAATGGCCAGATTTCATCATTTCTCATGGCTGAGTAGCAATTCCATTGTGTACGTATACCACATCTTCTTATGCATTCGTCCCTTCATGGACACCTAGGTTGCTTCCAGGTCTTGGCTATTGTGGATAATGCTGCAGTGAACACAGGGGTACATGTATCTTTATGCATTTGTGTCTTCAAGTTCTTTGGATAAATACGCAGCAGTGGAATAGCTGGATCATAGGATAGATCTAATTTTAATTCTTTGAGGAATCTCCATACTGTTTTCCATAGTGGCTGCACCAGTTTGCACTCCCACCAGCAGTGTATGAGGGGTCCCCTCTCTCCACATCCTCTCCAACACTTATTGTTTCCTGTCTTGTTAATTATAGTCATTCTGACGGGAGTGAGGTGATACCTCACTGTAGTTCTGATTTGCATTTCCCTGAGACTGATGTTGAACATGTTTTCATATGCCTGTTGGCCATCTGTATACCTTCTTTGGACAAATGTCTGTTCAGATCTTCTGTCCATTTTTTAATTAGGTTGTCAGTTTTTTGTTGTTGAGATGTATGAGTTCTTTATATATTTTGGATATTAACTCCTTATCAGATACATGGTTTGGAAATATCTTCTCCCAGTTGTTAGGTTGTCTTTTCATTTTATTGATGGTTTCCTTTGCTGTGCAGAAGGTTTTCAGTTTGATAAAAGTCCCATTTGCTTATTTTTTCTATTGCGTCCCTTGCCCAGTCAGACATGGTACTTGAAAATATGCTGCCAAGACTAATGTCGAAGAGCATACTGCCTATGTTTTCTTCAGGAAGTTTCATGGTTCCAGTCTCACATTCAAGTCTTTAATCCATTTTGAGTTAATTTTTGTGTATGGCGTGAGATAATGGTCTACTTTCATTCTTTGGCCATGTGGCTGTCCAGTTTTCCCAACACCGTTTATTGAAGAGACTTAGCTTTCTCCATTGTACGTTCTTGCCTCCCTTGTCAAAAATTAGTTGTCCATAGATATGTGGGTTCCTTTCTGGGCTCTCAATTCTGTTCCATTGATCTGTGTGACTGTTTTGGTGCCAGTACCATGCTGTTGTGGTTACTATAGCTTTGTCATATATTTTGTAGTCAGGGAGTGTGATACCTCCAGCTGTTCTTTTTTCTCAGTATTCCTTTGGCTCCTCAGGGTATTCTGTTGTTTGATATAAATTTTAGGATCCTTTGTCCCATTTCTGTCAAAATTGTTGTTGGAACTTTGATAGGGATTGCCTTGAATCTGTAGATTGCTTTAGGAAGTATGGACATTTTAACTATGTTAATTCTTCCAATCCAAGAGCACGGAATATTTTTCCATTTTTTTGTGTCTTCTTCAACTTCTCTCAAGGATGTATTATAGTTTTCCGTGTACTGGTCTTTCAGCTCTTTTTGGTTAAGTTTATTCCTAGGTATTTTATTCTTTTTGTTACAATTGTAAGATGGGATTGTATTCTTAATTTCTCTTTCTGCTACTTCATTGTTAGTGTATAGAGATGCAACTGATTTTCAGATGTGGACTTTGTATCCTGTAACTTGACCATATTTATTATTTCTAAAAGTTTTTTTAGCGGATTCTTTATGGTTTTCTGTATCATGTCATCTTCAAATAGTAATAATTTCACTTCTTCCTTTCCAATTTGGATCCCTTTTTTTTTTCTTGCCTGATTGCTCCGGCTAAGCCGTCCAATACTATGTTAAATAAGAGTGGTGAAACTGGGCATCCTTGTCTGGTTCCTGTTCTTACAGGGAGAGCTTTCAGTTTTTCTCCACTGAGAATATTAGCTGTGGGTTTGTCATATATGGCCTTTATTATGTCGACATATGCTTCTATGCCCATTTTATTCAGAGTTTTTATCATAAATGGATGCTGTATCCTGTCAAATGCCTTCTGTGCATCTATTGAGTTGATCATGTGATTTTTATTCATTTTATTAATGTGGTGTATCATGTTTATTGATTTGCAGATGTTGAACCATCCCTGCCACCCTGGAATAAATCCCACTTGATCATGGTGTATGATCTTTATAATGTACTGTTGTACTGAATTTGCTAGTATTTTCTTGAGGATTTTTGTACCAATGTTCATCAGGATATTGGCCTGTAATTTTCTTTTTTTGTGTTGTCCTTGTCTGGTTTTGGTATCAGGGTAATGTTGGCTTCGTAGAATGAGGTAGGAAGCTTCCTCTCCTCTTCAATTTTTTGGAAGAGTCTGAGAAGGATAGGTATTAAGTCTTCTTTGAATGTTTCATAGAATTCACCATGGAAGCCATGTGATCCTGGACCTTTTTTGGGGGGAGGTTTCTGATTACTGTTTCAATCTCCTTATTGGTCTATTCAAATTCTCTATTTCTCTCTTGATTCCATTTTGGAAGGCTGTATGATTCTAAGAACTTATCTGTTTCTCTAGATTATCCAATTTGTTGGTGTATAGCTTTTCGTAGTATTCTCTTATACTCTTTTGTGTTTCTGAGGTGTCTGTTGTAATTACTCCTCTTTCATTTCTAATTTATTTCAGCCTTCTCTCTTTTTTCTTGGTAGTCTAGCTAGGGTTTGCCAATTTTGTTTATCTTTTCAAAGAACCAGCTCTTGGTTTCATTGATTTTTTTTTTTTTGTCTCTATTTCATGCATTTCTGCTCTGTTTTTATTATTTTCCTCCTCCTACAGATTTTGGGCTTTGTTTGTTCATCTTTTCCCAGTTCCTTTAGCTGCACTATTAGATTATTTATTGGGGATCTTTCTTCTTTGTTGAGGTAGGCCTATATTGCTATCAACTTTCCTCTTAGAACCACTTTTGCTGTATCACATAGATTTTGGCATGTCGTGTTTTCATTTTCATTTGTCTGCTGATATTTTTTGATTTCTTCATTAACCCAATCATTGTTCAGTAGCATTTTGTTTAATCTCTACATATTTGTGGCTTATTTGATTGTCTTTCTGTAGTTGATTTCTAGTTTCATACCTTTGTGATCAGAAAAGATGCTTGGTATTATTTCAATTTTCTTAAATTTACTGAGACTTGTTTTGTGGCCTAGCCCAGCAATTTTTTAACAATGTCCACAGAATTTATTGTGTATTTGCGCTTGGAGACTCATACAAGGGTGGCATATGCTATTAGCAAAACATCTAGAGGATCTACCAATAGAACCACAAAGAGTATTCCAAAACATATATCAATAACCATTATCATTATCTACTGTATAACAGTTATGGTCACCTTGCACAGGCAGGTGGACTGCAACCCATGATCTGATTCAGATGTCTACGATGACAAAACACACATGCCTAGAAGATATGAAAAGGTGTATTACTTCCATAATGAAACTGTCAGGGGAGGGGAGGGCAGGCCTCTCAAGCAGGTGGGAAATGGCTTGAGAGAGCAAGGAGAGGAGACTGCCTGGGTGTTTCCCAGGAGAGGTGAGGGGGTGGGCTAGGGTGAAAGTTCAGGTACCAGGGCAGGGCCTTCTGTGGATGAATCACTTGCCATAACTAGAAGAAGGAGCACCCAGGCTTTCTTTTCACTGTGTACAGATGTGGGGCACAAGGGGATGAAGATTTAAAGCTCTCTTGGCAGTCAAACATCAAAAAAAGGAGTCAGACACTTCTGGCCTCTGGTCTGGCATGTAAGGAGCTTAGAAACCAGCTTCCACTCCTCAGAAGAAAAAAGCCAAGAAACTTAAAATCATCAACTCTTCATTCAGAGAACTGAAGGCACAGGGTAAACCGCTGTGTATACAATTAGGAAGAGAGACCAAAAAAGTAGCCATTTAAAAATGTGCCCAGAATATTCTGTTCTTCTTGACAAGGCATGTCCTCAAAACAACCTGTTTCACAAGAGCATAACTGACTGGGATTTTCCCAGAGCCTAACTGACCTGGGGGGGATGGAAATAGCCAATTTTAATCTCTTCTAGCCTTTTCTGCTTTCAAGAGTGGGGCAGTTGTGAAGATAACAGGCTTTTCCCCTCCTGACAACAAATATGTGGTGTCTGTCCCAATGCCACTTCTCCAACTCTACATCATCAAAGAGGTGTCCAACAGTTCAGTTCAATCCTAACACTAACCACCGAGAGTTCCCATCAGACTGTACAATTGAAGAGCTCAGTCGCACACAATGCCTCAACTTCAGATGCCAACCACAAATGGGGTGTCACCATTGCTACCAACAATTCTCCTCAGACATCTACAAATTCACAGATTCTCTCCACACCCTGTCAGGCTTGGCAATTTGCTAAAACAAATCCGAGAACTCAGTAAAGCCATTTACTTGCTATTCTTGGTTTAATATAAAGGATACAGTTCAGGAACAGCTACATGGAATAGAGGCATGGGGCAAAGTAGGCCAAGGGTAGGGGTGAGGGTGGTGGACGTAGGGCACCTCTGCTCTCTAGATATGTTACCCTCCCAGCGGCTAGATGTGTTCACCAACCCTGACACCCTCTGAATTCTGTCTTTAACGTTTCTGATGCAGGTTTCACTACATGGGCACAATTTATTAAATAATTAGCCACTGGTGATTAACTCAGTCTCCAGCCCCTCTCCGTTCCCCAGAGGCTGGGAGCTGAGGCTGAGAGTTCCACGTCTCTAATCAAAGCTCGGTGGTTCTGGTGTCCAACTCCTATTCTGAAGCTATCCAGGAGCTGGCCAAGAGTTGTCTCATCTAAACAAAAGACACTCAGGGCCAGCGCACTGGTGTAGTGGTTAAGTTCTCGCACTCTGCTTCAGTGGCCCAGAATTTGTGGGTTCAGATCCCAGTGTAGACCTACACACCACCCATCAAGCCATGCTGTAGCATTGTCCCACACACAAAACAGAGAAAGGTTGGCACAGATGTTAGCTCAGCAACAATTTTCCTCAAGCAAAAAGAAGAAGATTGGCAACAGATGTTTTTTGTTGCCAAACAAAAAAAAGACACTCTATCACACTTATTACTCAAGTAATTCCAAGGGATTCAGGAGATTTTTGCTAGGACCTGAGAACAAAGGTCAAATATCTTTCTTATTATATCACAGAAAGTCAAGCCCAGGGACACAGCCTCACTTAAAGATTGAGACCCAATCACTGGACTGGCCACAATCACTCTGCCCACACCTCCCTCTACATCAACTGGGCTCCTGTTTAATGTTAGTGCACTACACTGAAGGAACTAGATGCTTTCCAGTAACATCAGGAAGACAGCAAGCATGTCCCGTCTCA
Source organism: Equus asinus (assembly GCF_041296235.1). Taxonomy (NCBI): domain Eukaryota; kingdom Metazoa; phylum Chordata; class Mammalia; order Perissodactyla; family Equidae; genus Equus; species Equus asinus. The sequence goes on along the minus strand of NC_091809.1, from coordinate 25,875,809 downwards.
CCACTCCTAGTCAACATTGTACTGGAATAACTAGCCAATGCAATTAGATAGGAAAAGAAGACAAGAAGTATAGAAATTGGGAAACAAGAAATAAAAATGTTTTTGTGGCATATGACAAGATTGTCTACAAAGAAAATCTCAAAGAATCCCAAATAACAACGAAAACCTCCTAAACAAATAAGACATTAGAGAAAGGATGAAGGATAAAAGGTTAATATACAAAAGTCCACTATGCTCTATAAATCCACGCAAATATACTGACCTTTGACAAAGGACCAAAGGGAAGTCAATGGGGAACATAGTGAATGGGAAACTATTTACAAAAAATAGTGTAGGGAAAACCGGACATCTAAAAGCAAAAAAAAATCTACACACAGATTTCACACCTTTCACATAAATTAACAAAGTGGATCATAGATTTAGTATAAAATGCAAAACTACAAAACTTCTAGAAGATAACACAGGCAAAAGTCTAGGTGACCTGGGTTTTGGTCATTAATTTTGAGATGGAACAACACAGGCAAGGTCCAAGAAAGAAAAAACGACAGGTCTGACTACATTAAAATGAAAACTTGCTGCTCAGTGGAACAGTGTTAAGAGAATTTAGAAACAAGCCATAGACTGGCAGGCAATCTTTGGAAATCACTTATCTGACAAAGGACTAGGACCCAAAACATCCAAAGAATTCTTAAAACTCAACAAAATTACAATAAACAACCCAATTAAAAATGGGCAAAAGATCTAAACACACACTTTAATGATGATATACAGATGGTAAATAAGCACATGAAAAGGTCCTCAAAATTGTATATCATCAGGGAACTGCAAATAGAAGAAGAATGAAATATCACCACACACTCTTTACAATGGCTGAAATTCACGACACTGAGAATACCAAACAATGGCAAAGACGGAGGGCAAGAAAAACCCGCATCCATTGCCAGTGGGAATGGAGAATGGGATCCCTACTTTGGAAGAAAGTCAGTTTCTTCAAACTAAGCCTGCTCTTCCCATACGATGGAGCAATCATGCTTCTTCAAGTTTACCCAAATGAGTTGAAAACTTACATCCACAAAAAATCCTGCATGTGAACATTTTGGAGAGATTTATGTATAACTGCCAAGAATTAAATGTAACCATATATGTCTTATACACAAATGAATAAAAAATCACTGGTACATCATAGGACGAAATATTCTTCAGAGATGAAAAGAAATGAGATTATGAAGCCAAAATGCTATGGAGAAACCTTAAAATCATATTGCTAAGTGAAAGCAGCCAACAGGACAAGGCTACGCTGTGTGATTCCAAGTATGCGGGAAAAGGTTCTTGGTCTCCAGCGATGTGGGGTGGGAGGAGGGAGGATGAACAGGTGGAGCACAGGAGCTTCTTAGGACAGTGCACATGTTCCACAGTAGTCCCCCCTTATTCATGGTTTCACACTCCGTGGTTTCAGTTACCCACAGTCAAGTGAGATCCAAAAATATTAAATGGAAAATTCCAGAAATAAACAATTCATGAGTTTTAAATTGCATGCCATTCTAAGCAGCATGATGTAATCCGGCACCATCCTGCTCCGTCCCGACCAGGACGTGACTCATCCCTTTGTCGGACACATCCACGCTGTACATGCCACCTGCCCGCCAGTCACTTAGCAGCCACCTTGGTTATCAGACTGACTGTCGCAGTGTCACAATGCTTGTGTTCAACTAACCCTTATTTTACTTGATAATGGCCCCAAAGTGCAAATTTAGTGATGCTGGCAATTCAAATAAACCAAAGAGAAGCTGTAAAGTATTTCCTTTAAGGAAAAGGTGGACAGTTCTCAACTTAAAAACAGGAAAAAAAATGTATGCTGAAGTTGGAAGATCTATGGTAAGAATGAATCTTCTATACATAAAATTGTGAAGGAAAAAGAAATTCATGCTGGTTTTGCTGTTGTTCCTTCATCTACAAAAGTTACGGCTACAGAGCATGGTAAGTGCTCAGTTAAGATGAGGCACTAAATTTGTGGGTGGAAGACATGAACAGAAAATGTGTTCCAATTGACTGCAACGTGTTTCCCCATAGGTGCGTATGGACAGGAAAAAACATAGTACACATGGGGCTCTGTACTACCCGACCCAGTTTCAGGCATCTACTGGGGGTCTTGGAATGTATCCCGAGGAGAAGGGGGGACTATCGCATATGATACAGAAATGATGGAGTCACGTCAATTCACATTAGCCGAAGACCAGAGACTATACAACACAAAGAGTCAACCTACTGAAGCTTATGGACTTCTGTGAATCAAAACTGGCTCATCGGATGGAACCACAGTAACGGGTACCACAGTAACACAAGACACACAACACAGGGCAAACTGTGTGGAGGCAGTGGGTTATGGCGGAAGTCTCTGCAGTTTCTGATCAAGGTTTCTCTAAACCTAACTGCTCTTAAAAAAGAGCTAAACCCTACTAGGAAAAAAAAGATGAAGAAAGATGTGCTAATATTCATCCCTGATGACTGACTGATGACAAAAACAGGCCATCTTTCATTCAATTAATTTGACCTTATTTCAACAAGCCATTATGGTGCTCTATGAGGCCTGCAGCCTGAGGCTTGGAAGAGAGGAGAAACTTCCTCTGAGTGCCTTGTTAAGAGCCCAGCACCGTATGTTCTGAGACGTGAAATGAGAACCTCCGTTTCTATCAGTAGTGTCTCAACTCCAGTGGATAAAAAGGCCTTTTTTGTGGCCTATTCTATGCAGAGACAAGTGTTACTATGATTTATATTGAGGACAAATGAAGCAAGAGATTCCCAGAGTTCTTTTACCACAAAGGGGCAACTCTTAGAGAATCACTCAGGAGCCGTAAACACGTGCACGTGGGGACAAGTGTTGGTCAGCACTAGGATGACTGCTTGATGTATGGTCACTGTGATGACCCTTGGGTTTGGTCCTTCATCAGAGATGTCCCAATTAAGACATGAAAGCCAGCAACTCTACCTGAGCTCCATCATGAACATATGTGGTGATGTCATCCCTAAAGTCTATGAAATGCCCATCGGTTTTCACTCCGGGAGTCCTAAGGAGCTCCCCAGGCAGCCTGGGGATCTGGGAAAGGGGTGACCTCCTTTAGCACCATGGCACCTGGCAATGGACTGAGGACATGGAAGGCCACCTACTCCCATAGGCAGGATATCGTAGAAACCGCAGGTTTGGCCCCATGGTGTCTTAAGGGGGTCTCCAGAGCCATGCTGAGCCCCTGGGGTGCTGTTTCCAGGCTGCAAGTCAAAATGGACTGCTGGCTAGGTGGTCCCATGCTCAGAGCCATGTACTGCCAGGATCACCCGGTGAGTAGAGGTCACTGCGGCTCTTTTGCTGAAGCCTCTCCAGTGCAGGAGACTCTGAGGGCACCGTCAGGACTGCCTGTTGTACGGCAATTTAAAGAGTCTCCAGTGTTTTGTGGTACTGGTGCCCATTCTGGCGGGCTGATTTGCAATTAACAGCACAAATAAGTTCAAGTAAAATCTCTACACAAAAATGTTATCTCTAGAACAACAAAAGAACCTAGTAGATGCGGTGGGTGCTGAGGGACAACTGCTGTTTCTTCATAGTGTCAGGGAGGGAGCGGGTCTCTGCTTATCAAATAATTTCCAGAAATTTAACAAAGTTGTCAGGGCCTCATATTATATGTGTGGCAATGTCCCATCCACTTTTCTGAGCTCCCTTTTTCAATATTTGCATGTCCTGAATGTCCTCAGAGGATGTGTCATTAATGTAACATCGTCCATGTGTTCTTGGACACACCAGGATGCAGTTCAGACCCCGCCTGCGGTGGTTGTGGGAGGGCACAGCTGTGGAAGATCCATGAGGACAACCCAGTAAAGGGGCATCATGTCCCTTCAGAGGGGAAGGCCAAGTGCAGCTGAGAGGCTGTGGACACAGGACTGGACAGAACAGACTCAGCCAAATCTGTGACAGCAGGATATTGATCACTTGCTGATTGGCTGTGGTCAGTAATTTCCACACTGTGGGGACTGGGGACAGAGGTCTGTGTGGTGCAGCCCCAGTCTCCAGTTGAGGTGAACCACTCTGAGGGGTCATTCATTCTCTCCAGGTTTAACGACAGGACAAATTGGGCTGTTAAAAGCACGCTAGGAATAATCAGCCCCTCACTAACCAGGTTTCCTCTACCCTTCTCAATCCTTCCAGGCCCTGGGAAATTTACATTGGGCCACGTTAACTACTTTCTTTGTGGGGGAAGGTCCCTGGGCTTCCATTTTCTCAAGCCAATTTGTAAGTGGCAAAGACTTCATATAATTTTAATTCTTGAATAATTGGATCAGAGCTTCCCAGCTCACTATGGGATATTTCAGGACAATGCGTATTATGACCATGGAGAGTTTAGGCAAAATCGTGCTTCTGATGGTTAAGGAGAAACCTTTGTCCTATTTGTCCTATATGCATTAATGCCCCTAAGATCAGCAGGGGCACGTTACTTACGTTTAATGGGATCCCAGGTGTAAACGTCATTTGAGACCAGGTATTGGTTAACTGCTTGAAGGTTTCTGAATTAGTGCATCACATCAGAGAGCAAAATTCATTCAGAACCCAGGGTGTAGAGGCCCAAAATCCAAGCAGTGTACCTTTCTCTGTTTTGTTCCATAGACTCTGACAGTATATTTTTGACTATCAACGGGGCAAACTGTGGACCGTTGTTTCAGTACTTTACTGTATCCTTCCTCCTCACTTCTCTCTTTTTAAATGACAGCTGTTTCAGGAGCGACCCTGCAATGGGCCTGCCTGTGCCCCAACTCCAGGGTGTGTTAGGGCCAACCCAGCCTCTGTCACAGACAAATTCCAGCAAAGACATTGACCCACAACGGCTTTAAGGAGGACCCAATCCCATAACTCTGCTCCCAAATGCCTACGAATTTTCAAAACTGCCAACTCTGCTCAGCTGAACCTAGAACTGAGGTTGGTGGATCAACAAAGCAACACCGAGCAACACAGCTCCCAGCACGAGCTCCCAGCAAGCAGCAGCCCACAGTGCATGCCACCACCAGGCAGCAGAGCAGGGGAGCAAGTCAGAGCAAGAGAAGACAGACCCTTTGTGGCCGGCCGGTGGCACAGCAGTTAAGTTCGCACGTTCCACTTCAGCGGCCAGGGATTCACCAGTTCGGAAGCCGAGTGCGGTTCGGAAGCCAAGAGTGGACCCACACATCACTTATGTAACCATGCTGTGGCAGGCGTCCCATATATAGAGTAGAGGAAGATGGGCACGGATGTTAGCTCAGGGCTAATCTTCCTCAGGAAAAAAATAGAGAGAGAGAAGACAGACCCACGGGTGGGGGTCATGTCTGGACATGCTGCTCAGGGCACCAACTGTCATGGTCACCTGCAGAGAGGTGGTTCCCTTGTTGGGACTGATGCCAGGATGGCACACACACACAGAGTAGGACAAGGCTTAGGACTCACATCATAGAGGTCTGAGGGGAGGGCAGGGCCAGCCTCTCAAGCAGCTCTGAAAGGACTCAGAAAGCAAGGAATGGAGCCTGGCCTGGGGCTTCACTGGGGCTGGGAGTGGGGCCGGGGCAAGAGCTCTGCACACAGGCAGGGGCTGGGGTGGCGGGAATCTCCTGCCTGCTCTAGAGGAGAGAGCACCCAGGCTTCCTCCTCAGCTTGTCCAGGTCGGGGCACAAGGGGAAGAGGGTGAGTGAGGCTTAAGCTGTGAGCAGTCACCCAAAAATGTGGAGTCTGACTGCTCACTACAAGGACAAAGTGGGTAAGAAAAACATGCATTCTCGATCAATTTATAAAGAAACACTAACAGGAGACTCAAAAATAACCAAAACTGTACTTGAGGGTGGCTGGAGTACCAGTGCTGGAGGGGACCAGGATATATGAGGCAATGAATCTTACACATTTATTTCAAATAAACAGAGAACTTTAAGTATACTGTATTTTACTATTTAACAGTCTTTTATTTAAACTTTTGTACATAGGAAACCATTCTAACATTTAATTCCTTTAAACATTATCAGTTACAAAAGTGTAAATTATTGAAAACGAAAATATTTAAATGTCTTTCTAGATATAAGGACATGCAGCATCCAGGTTTCCGGGCCCTCTCCCACTGGGGTGTTTCCAGGAATAAGCAGGATATTATAATGCAATAGGGGTTTGAGGTTTGCCACTTAAATACAGGAGGATTTTGGAAGATTTACATAAGCTTTCAGAAGAGTCCCTCAAGTCAATCAAAACAGGCATTTCATTGCTTTAGCCTTTTAACTTCGTTTGTTCTCTAGGAATATGTACATACAAAAACTGATCAAAAAATGACACATGCACCTGAGAACTTCAAAACATTCATCTCACATCTTGAGGTTCTCTGGCCTAAATGGAATAGAAATTCTATTTGTTTCCAGAATTTTCTTGCTTTGCTCACCTCCTATCTCTCCATCAACTTACAGTCTCAGGGCCCAAGTACTAAGGGAAACTACAGCCAAAGGGCTGCACTAGTCCATGGAGAAAGGAATCCAAAGGGAAGAAACACAAACACTGGAATCAGCGTAGATGAGCAGCCTGCTTCCCACAGGACAGAAGGAAAGCCACGGTCAGAAGGTCCCACGTTCCTGACTCTCCTGGTGGAGACAGAGCCCTGGAGGGGGTCTGGCCCTGGAGAAGGAGGGGAGGGCACGTGAGCAGCCACAGGAAGGAGCTCTGGGAGCCCCACACACCCTCCTCTCCCCAGGGAACAGTGCACATGCTTCCTCTCTCAGGCTCCATTCTCACAGTGAGGAAACTTGGCTGGATCCAGTTTAAGGTTCTGACCCAAATGGACCCCAGATTAATGGGCCCTCATCCAGGACACAGAGCTCCTGACTCTCACAGACTTTCTCAGTGTAAACAAATTACTCTGAGTGCACCTACACTGTGGATGCAAAACTCCAACTATGTCTAGAAACAGGCCCAAGGAATCCACAGTGACAACCTCAGAAAGGGCGTCACTCCCCACCCCATGAGCACGTGCACCCCCAGCTTTCCAGGGCTCTGCAGCTCCTCTCAGGATAAAGGCTCCTTCCATGGGGGTTTGAGCAGTAGGACACCTGCAGGGGGAGGCTCCCCAGGAAGGACAACTGGGCCTTCAAGGCCTTCCATCTGCAGGCCCAAGGGGTCCTTAGCTTAGACTCACTGCCCTCAGGCCTCTGTCCCCACTGGAGTTTTTCTGGACCATCACTCATATTTTAAATACACAAACCCAGTGGTTGAACAATCCAACTATAACACTCAAACCAGTGTTGATGTGGAAATGAGGGAAGACAATTGCATGGCACTTTGCTGGCTCAACAAAAAACCCCACAAGAATGTATTGCATTGTGGGAAAAAAAGATGTTAATTGTTATTTCTATGACAAGAAATTTCTTTATAAATTATTAATCTTACTTGAACACTGCAGGTCTGCAAGTCTAAACCCTAGAAATCCATTTGAACTCACCGAAAATAAAAGAACAGTCCTCAGAATGTTACTGTCACACTCAGGGGAGGAAAAAAGAAAAACAATGTTTAAATCGTGGAATGTAAAACTGGAATATGATTTTTCTTCTGAAATTTACCTCTTTCTGCCACTTTGGAGATATTTTATATCGTCTTCCAAGCTGTATTCATTAAATAAATTTTTATTCATGGCAAACTGAGACTAAATTTAAGTGAATATACCTTTTCAAGGTGACAACCCCAGGGAGGGGCAGCACTGACAGGACAGATCGCCCGGAGAAGTTTCTCAAGAGGAACCTGCAGCGAAGGACTGCCAGCTGCGCGTCCGCGCCCAGGTCGCAGCCTGGAGGAGAGGCGGGAGGAGCTCGCACCACGCGCCTAACGGGGGGATGCGCTACTTTCTCTCAAGAAAAACATCCACGAACGAGGAATAAACCCTCTTAAAAGAGCCGCCCACTGACTACGGAAAGGTGATAAACAACTAAAATATTGGGTCTGTTTGTGGTTGATAATGATGCGGGGAATCAGGAACCGGAAGTTGGCGTTCGGGAACGCGAGGAGGGATCTGGAAATTTAGGGATTTACTGTCGGTCCTGGAAGAGCTGGGGGGACAGGGTCGCGGATTGGAGACCCTGCTCCCCAAACACTTAGAAAACTCAGGAGAAAACGGGTCCCCTCCGAGGAGAAAGGAGGCCCTGGGGACCCACAGACCGCAGCCCCTCCGCGCACGGACCCCGGAGCCCGAGGCCCGACTGTCCTGCGGGCCCTCCCGCGGGCCCCGCACCGTCTGGGACACGCGGGGCTGCGGGCGCACAGCGGCCCAGAGACGCTCCGGCCCAAGTCGCCGCGCGCAGGGACCACAGGACGCCCGGGGCCCGGCTGCCGGCCCCGCCCCCACGCTGCGGCCGGAGGGGCCTGAGGGCCGAGCGCCGCCACCGCGGACTCGGGGCCGCAGACCCCGGAGGGGACCGCGGGAGGCCGGGCCCGCCCCGCCGCTTCCCACCAGCCCCTCCTCCTCCGGGGCTGAACTCTCACCATTGCTGAGGCTCGTGGGGCCCCCGGCGTCCTCCCCACGACTCGGTACAGGTCACAGCGCCACGGAATCCGCGGCGGAGCAACGTGGCGTCCTTACGAGAAGCGACCCGCCATCGGAAAGACTGCGGAATGACAGGAAGTCGGGGGTGGTTGCGGACGTCGCCCCGCCCACCTGCCCGGGAACCAACCCTGATTGGACATTTCAAAAGACCCCGCCCCCTCACTCGGGAGTGACAGCAGGATGGAGATCCTGTGTCTGAGCTGACCTGGCGCTGTACCTTGTCCTCTCCGGGGACTTTTCCATTGAAACGCGGTGCTGTGAGGCCACTCGAGGAACTGTAAACCTTTGCAAACACAGACACTCAAAAGTCACCTCATGGTGTGTAATGATTAATCTGACTCCACTTTGATCTCTGACTGTTGACAGTGTTGCGTCTTCCACCCAGCGCTTCCCCACCCCCTCAGATCAGACTTTAAGGAATCCTATGGCCTCACAAACCTTGGCTCTGATGGGACATTGGAACCGCAGCCCCAGCTGGGCGCAAGGTCTCCTCGCACTCTAAACACATGGTGTGAGGCGTGTTCATTCAATTCTCAGGTGTATGTTTTACCCTGGAGGGAAATTTATATTAGATCATTTTTTTAATGTATCCTGAGAGAACTTTGAAGTGTGAAGGCTATAATATCCCTAAGGTAATTCAATTCCTGTTTGGACTGATAGAACAAAAAACCAGAAAAGATTATGTAAATGTGGGATGTACATGGAAAATATTCATAGGCTTAAAAGATTAGATTGCAAAACTCATTTGCATTGCAAAACTCAATGCATTTATCCACTTATTTGAACAGTTTTCTTTTTTTTTTTTATTAATGTTATGATAGATTACAACCTTTTGAAATTTCAGTTGTACATTTTTGTTAGTCATATTGTGGGTACACCACTTCCCCCTCCGTACCCTCCCCCCACCCCCCCCTTTTCCCTGGTAACCACCGATCAGATCTCCTTCTCAATATACTAATTTCCACCTATGAGTGGAGTCATATAGAGTTCGTCTTTCTCTGACTGACTTATTTCGCTTAACATAATGCCCTCGAGGTCCATCCACATTGTTGTGAATGGGCCAATTTCGTCTTTTTTTATGGCTGAGTAGTATTCCATTGTGTATATATACCACATCTTCTTTATCCAATCATCAGTTTCTGGGCATGTAGGCTGGTTCCACGTCTTGGCTATTGTAAATAATGCTGCGATGAACATAGGGGTGCAACGGACTCTTGAGATATCTGATATCAGGTTCTTAGGATAGATACCCAGTAATGGGATGGCTGGGTCATAGGGTATTTCTATTTTTAACTTTTTGAGAAATCTCCATACTGTTTTCCATAGTGGCTGTACCAGTTTGCATTCCCACCAACAGTGTATGAGGGTTCCTCTTTCTCCACAACCTCTCCAACATTTGTCGTTCTTGGTTTTGGATGTTTTTGCCAATCTAACGGGGGTAAGGTGATATCTTAGTGTAGTTTTGATTTGCATTTCCCTGATGATTAGCGATGATGAACATCTTTTCATGTGTCTATTGGCCATATTCATATCTTCTTTTGAGAAATGTCTGTTCATGTCCTCTGCCCATTTTGTGATCGGGTTGTTTGTTTTTTTGTTGTTAAGCAGTGTGAGTTCTTTGTATATTATGGAGATTAACCCTTTGTCAGATAAGTGGCTTGTAAATATTTTTTCCCAATTAGTGAGCTGTTTTTTTGTTTCAATTCTGTTTTCCCTTGCCTTGAAGAAGCTCTTTAGTCTGATGAAGTCCCATTTGTTTATTCTTTCTATTGTTTCCCTCAACTGAGGAGTTACAGTGTCCGAAAAGATTCTTTTGAAACTGATGTCAAAGAGTGTACTGCCTATATTCTCTTCCAAAAGATTTATTGTCTCAGGCCTAATCTTTAGGTCTTTGATCCATTTTGAGTTTATTTTGGTGTGTGGTGAAAAAGACTGGTCAATTTTCAATCTTTTGCATGTGGCTGTCCAGTTTTCCCAGCACCATTTGTTGAAGAGACTTTCTTTTCTCCATTGTAGGCCCTCTGCTCCTTTGTCGAAGATTAGCTGTCCATAGATGTGTGGTTTTATCTCTGGGCTTTCAATTCTGTTCCATTGATCCGTGGACCTGTTTTTGTACCAGTACCATGCTGTTTTGATCACTGTAGCTTTGTAGTATGTTTTGAAATCGGGGATTGTGATTCCGCCAGCTTTGTTTTTCTTGCTCAGGATTGCTTTAGCAATTCGTGGTCTTTTGTTCCCCCATATGAATTTTAGGATTCTTTGTTCAATTTCTGTGAAGAGTGTTCTTGGGATTCTGATTGGGATAGCATTGAATCTGTATATTGCTTTAGGTAGTATGGACATTTTAACTATGTTTATTCTTCCAATCCATGTGCAAGGAATGTTTTTCCATCTCTTTATGTCATCGCCTATTTCTTTCAAGAAAGTCTTGTAGTTTTCATTGTATAGATCCTTCACTTCCTTGCTTAAGTTTATCCCAAGGTATTTTATTCTTTTTGTTGCGATTGTGAATGGGATAGAGTTCTTGAGTTCTTTTTCTGTTAGTTTATTGTTAGTGTATAGAAATGCTACTGATTTATGCACGTTAATTTTATACCCTGCTACTTTGCTGTAGTTGTTGATTATTTCTAATAGTTTTTCTGTGGATTCTTTGGGGTTTTCTATGTATAAGATCATGTCGTCTGCAAACAACGCGAGTTTTACTTCTTCGTTACCTATTTGGATTCCTTTTATTTTTTTTTCCTGCCGAATTGCTCTGGCCAGCACCTCCAGTACTATGTTGAATAGGAGTGGTGAAAGTGGGCACCCTTGTCTTGTTCCTGTCCTCAGAGGGATGGCTTTCAGCTTTTGTCCATTGAGTATGATGTTGGCTGTGGGTCTATCATATATGGCCTTTATTATGTTGAGGTACTTTCCTTCTATACCCATTTTAATGAGGGTTTTTATCATAAATGGGTGTTGGATCTTGTCGAATGCTTTCTCTGCGTCTATTGAGATGATCATGTGGTTTTTGTTTTTCATTTTGTTGATGTAGTGTATCACGTTGACTGACTTGCGGATGTTGAACCATCCCTGTGTCCCTGGTATAAATCCCACTTGATCCTGGTGTATAATCTTTTTGATGTATTGCTGTAATCGGTTTGCCAAAATTTTGTTGAGGATTTTTGCAGCTATGTTCATCAGTGATATCGGCCTGTAGTTCTCCTTCTTTGTGTTGTCCTTGTCAGGTTTGGGGATCAGAGTGATGTTGGCTTCATAGAATGTGTTAGGGAGTTCTCCATCTTTCTCAATTTTCTGGAACAGTTTGAGGAGAATAGGTATTAAGTCTTCTTTGAATGTTTGGTAGAATTCTCCAGAGAAGCCGTCTGGTCCTGGACTCTTGTTTTTGGGGAGGTTTTTGATTACCGTTTCTATTTCCTTACTTGTGATTGGTCTATTCAGATTCTCCATTTCTTCCTGATTCAGTTTGGGGAGATTGTAGGAGTCTAGGAATTTGTCCATTTCTTCCAAGTTGTTCAATTTGTTGGCATATAGTTTTTCATAGTATTCTCTTATGATCTCTTGTATTTCATTGGTATCTGTTGTGATTTCTCCTCTGTCATTCCTGATTTTATTAATTTGCGCTTTCTCTCTTCTTTTCTTGGTGAGTCTGGCTAGGGGTTTGTCAATTTTGTTAATTCTTTCGAAGAACCAACTCTTTGTTTCATTGATCCTTTCTATTGTCTTTTTTGTTTCAATATCGTTTATTTCTGCTCTTATTTTTATTATTTCCCTCCTTCTACTGACTCTGGGCTTTGTTTGTTCTTCTTTTTCTAGTTCCGTTAGGTGTCGTTTGAGGTTGCTTACGTGAGCTTTTTCTTGTTTAGTGAGGTGAGCCTGTATTGCAATGAATTTCCCTCTTAGGACTGCTTTTGCTGCATCCCAAATGATTTGGTATGTCGTGTTCTCATTTTCATTTGTCTCCAGATAATATTTGATTTCTTCTTTAATTTCTTCAATGATCCATTGTTTGTTGAGAAGCGTGCTGTTTAGTCTCCACATTTTTGCACCTTTCTCTGCTTTTTTCTTGTAGTTGATTTCTAGTTTAATAGCGTTATGATCAGAAAAGATGCTTGATATTATTTCAACTCTCTTGTATTTATTGATGTTTGCTTTGGTTCCCAAAATATGGTCAATCCTTGAGAATGTTCCATGTGCACTTGAGAAGAATGTGTAACCTGCTGTTTTTGGAGGAAGTGTTCTATATATATCTATTAAGTCCATCTGTTCTAATTTTTCATTTAATTCTATTATTTCCTTGTTGATTTTCTGTCTGGATGTTCTGTCCATTGGTGTTAATGGTGTGTTGAGGTCCCTACTATTATTGTATTGTTGTTGATGTCTTCTTTTAGTTCTATTAAGAGTTTCTTTACAAATTTTGGTGCTCCTGTGTTGGGTGCGTATATATTTATAAGTGTTATGTCTTCTTGGTGGAGAGTCCCTTTTATCATTATATACTGTCCCTCTTTATCTTTCTTTATCTGTTTTGCTTTGAAATCTACCTTGTCTGATATTAGTATAGCGACACCTGCTTTCTTTTGTTCATTATTAGCTTGGAGTATTGTTCTCCATCCCTTCACTCTGAGTCTGTGTTTGTCTTTGGGGCTGAGGTGTGTTTCCTGGAGGCAGCATATTGTTGGATCTTGTTCTTTGATCCATCCTGCCACTCTGTGTCTTTTGATTGGGGAGTTCAATCCATTTACATTTAGAGTGATTATTGAGACGTGGGGGCCTACCACTCCCATTTTGTGTCTTGTTTTCCGGTTTTCTTCAGTTTCCTTTGTTTCTCGTCCCATGGTTTAATCTGTTCTGATGTAGAGCTGCTACTCTCTGTTGTTGTCCTTCTACTTATCTCCTCTGATCTTGGTTTTGTAGCCCCTTTCCTTTTTTGGATTTTTCAGGAATGAGGGTTTTCCTGAGGATTTCCTGTAGAGGAGGTTTTGTGGCAATGAACTCCCTTAATTTTTGTTTATCTTGGAAAGTTTTTATTTCTCCATCGTATTTGAAGGATATTTTCGCTGGGTAGAGAATTCTCGGCTGTAGATTTTTGTCCTTCAGATTTTTGAATATATCATTCCACTCTCTTCTAGCCTGTAAAGTTTCTGCTGAGAAATCTGCTGATAGCCTGATGGGGGTTCCTTTGTAGGTTAGTTTCTTTTGCCTGGCTGTCCTTAGTATTTTCTCCTTGTCGTTGACTTTTGCTAGCTTCACTACTATATGCCGTGGAGTTGGTCTTCTTGCATTGATAAAGTTTGGAGATCTATTGGCTTCTGTCACCTGAAGATCCATCTCTCTCACCAGATTTGGGAAGTTCTCAGCCATTATTTCTTTGAATAGGCTTTCTGCCCCTTTCTCCTTCTCTTCTCCCTCTGGTATACCTATAATCCTTACGTTGCATCTCCTAATTGTGTCTGATAATTCTCGGAGAGTTTCTTCATTTCTTTTTAGTCTTGCTTCTCTCTCCTCCTCTGCCTGCAGCAATTCTATATTGCCATCTTCCAAATTGCTAATTGTTTCCTCCATATTATCGGCCCTACTGTTCAGAGCATCTAGATTTTTCTTAATCTCCTCTATTGTGTTCTTCATTTCCAATATTTCTGTTTGGTTCTTCTTTATCGTATCAAACTCTTTTGTGACATAGCTCCTGAACTCGTTGAGTTGTCGGTCAGAATTCTCTCTTAACTCATTGAGAATCTTAATGATGGCTGTTTTGAAGTCATCGTCATTTAGGTTATATATCTCATTTTCTTTGGGATTGTTTTCTGTGTATTTGTTACTTTCTTTCTCTTCTGGAGATTTAATGTATTTTTTCATATTGCTTGATGTTGTTGATTTGTGCCTCCGCATGGAGATAGAGTTTAGTTGCTCCTTTCACTTGTTTCAGCTGCTGCGGTGGGGGAGCAGCTGTTTATACTTCACCAACCAGGAACCCTGTCCGCAATTGCTAACTGGGCCTGGGCCCCTCCTCGTAGCCACAGTGGCCCTTTGGATTCCCTCCTGTGCCGTGGGGGCCGTCACAGGGGGGCTTCAGGCTGCTGGTGCCTACTGTTGCAGCCCACCTAGATGTGCTCTCTCCTTGGGGTCTGCAACGGTGTTATGGGCTTTTCCAGCGGCCAGGGGTGGGATCACTTATATTTGTCGCTCCGCTGCTGTCGGCACCCACCAAATCTCACTTGTCCTCTATGGGTCACAGGAGAGCTATTGGCATCTTCTACAGTCTGTGGTTAGCTCACCTAGCTATGCTGCTTTCTCCCTGGGGTCTTCCAGCCTTGTGGCTGCTGGCTGGGTGCCTTCTACTGGTGCTGTGCAGAGGCTTTCCCTAAGGCTGCTGTGAGCCTGTAGGGTTTCCCCCTAGGCTACGAAGCTGGGTCTCTGGAACTCCCCCCAGCCCTAGTCCTCTCCGAGATCTCCGGCTATCCCTAGTCCCACGGGGCAGGCAATGGCAGCTGGGGGTCGCCCCGCCCTCTGGGATTCTCTCCGGGACTCTCCCGGAGCTGTGAATGCTGGGAGTGGCCCCTCTGCTAATGGCAGGTGGAGAGTTTTGTCTGCTGCCTGGGCAGAACTCCGGAGCTTCCCCTCTGGGTCGCAGAGCCAGCCTTTGAAACTTCCCCCAGCCCCAGTCCTCTCAGAGATCTCCGGCAATCCCTAGTCCCACGGGGTGGGCAACGGCAGCTGGAGGTCGCCCCGCCCTCTGGGATTCTCTCCAGGGCTTTCCCGGAGTTGAGTGCTAGGCGTGGCCCCTTTGCTAATGGCAGACAGAGAGTTTTGTCTGCTGCCCGGGCAGAATTCTGTAACGTCCCCTCCGGGGCGCAGAGCGGGCCTATGGAACTTCCCCCAGCCCCAGTCCTCTCCGAGATCTCCGGCAATTCCTACTCCCATGGGGCGGGCTACGGCAGCTGGGGTTGCCCCGCCCTCTGGGATTCTCTCCTGGACTCTCCCGGAGCCGTGAATGCTGGGCGTGGCCCCTCTGCTAATGGCAGACAGAGAGTTTTGTCTGCTGCCCGGGTGGAACTCCGGAGCTTCCCCTCCGGGTCGCAGAGCTGGCCTTTGAAACTTCCCCCAGCCCCGGTCCTCTCCGAGATCTCCGGCAATCCCTACTCCCACGGGGCGGGCAACGGCAGCTGGGAGACCTCCGTACCCTCAGCAACTCTCTCTGGGACTCTCCGGGCACCACGAACACCAGGTGGGGTCTCCCCGCCAATGGCGGGGAGAGACTTCCCCACGGGCTCAGGTGTGCAACTCCAAAGTTTCCCTCTGCATTTAGGAGTAATTGCGGGGGGTTTAGGTAGGGTTCTGGTCACCTGTTTCCACCGTCGCTCCTCTGTTGTGTGCTCGCTCCTGCCCTAGATGTGTGTAGATCCTCTGGGGGCGTCCGTTGGAAGAAAGCCGCTTGCGGGTACTAGGCTGCTCGGTCGGTGTCGGAGAGTTTTCACCTATTTCCACATCCTCCTGGAGGAAAGTCCGTCCGCCTTCCGATGCATAGTCGCGTGGGTATCTCAGACGTCCTGAGATGCTGTCTGGATATCCTTTGTCAAGCGATAAGTGTCCAAATAATTGTAGACTTGAAGGGGGAGAAACCAAGAGGACTACTCACGGCGCCATCTTGGATCTTCCCTAGAAAAGGAGCTGCTTTTATAGAGAAAAAGAGAGAGTAGGGAGGATCTGTTCTAAATGAAAAATCCATTGTTGGAAAGTAACAGCTCAGGGCAGCAATGGCCCCTCATTGGCTGAGCTGCAGCGTTTCTCATTGGCTGGGCCATTGTCTGGTGAGAAGAGAAATCTTCCTTCAGCAGTAAAGTAGTTTTACTTCTTATGTAGAATGGAAGCCACCCTCTCTTCCTGTTTCGTGTAATTGAGGGTGTATGGTAGGGTGTGAGAGCTCCCCCTACAGGCCTTCTTGACTCCAGTTTAGTTCAGGTTTCCTTTATGACTTCATGCTTTATGACAGAATAAAAAGTCAACTGAGGTTCTGATAGAGATTTAATTGAAAATCTACATTATTCTAGGAAGCATTGCCATCTCAACAGTGTTAAATCTAAGGATCCATGAACATGGGCTATTTTCCCATTTATTTATTTATTTATTTTTAGGCTTCATTCTTTTTTTTCTTGCCTCTATTGGTTAGGGAGAAATAACAAGAAAAGGGATGGCATCACTCCAAGGCCTTCACTCATCTTTATTAAAGATCGCCAGTGTCGAAATAGCCAAATCCCCTTCCAACCTCACCCCTTTACTTTTAATTTCCTAAACTGAAAATCAAATTTTTGGCAATAAAAAAGTTTAATGGTTATTATTATCAGAAATTAGCCTCAGCAAAAATGTAGCTAGAAGAGCGTTTTTCTCCACACCCCCTCAGAATGCTTGCAGCTCTGTAACTCATAGCCCTTTGCATGTGTGTACATTCACTGATGGCCATCCAGTAGCAATGGTGGGTAGTTTGTGAGTTTAGATTAAAGTTTATAATCATTTTTCTGTCACTATATGATTATAAATGTGCAGTTTTTGGTACAACTCCCTTTCTTTTGTTTTCTTTATCATTTTACCTCTTCAGCCATGTCTCTCACTCCCCACCTCCACCTCTGGCATCCACCAACTTGTTCTCTGTATCCATGAGCTTGGTGTTGTCATTTGTTTTTTGTTTTTTTTTTAAGATTACACATATAAAAGAGATCATGCAATATTTATCTTTCTCTATCTGACTTATTTCAGTTAGTATAATGCCATCAAGATCCATCCATGTTGTCACAAATGGCAAGATTCATTCTTATATATGGCTGAATAATATTCCGTTGTACTAGTATACCACAATTTCTTTCTTTCTTTCTTTCTTTCTTTTTTTTGAGGAAGATTAGCCCTGAGCTAACTACTGCCAGTCCTCCTCTTTTTCCTGAGGAAGCCTGGCCCTGAGCTAACATCTGTGCCCATTTCCTCTACTTTATATGTGGGACACCTGCCACAGCATGGCTTTTGCCAAGTGGTGCCATGTCCACACCAAGGATCCAAACTGGCGAACCTCAGGCTGCCGAGAGGCGGAACGTGCGCACTTAACCACTGCGCCACCAGGCTGGCCCTATACCACAATTTCTTTATCCATTTATTTATTGATGGGCAGCTAGGTTGTTTCCATATCTTGGCTATTGTAAATAATGGGGCAGTGAACATAGGGATGCACATATCTTTTTCAGTTAGCATTTTTGCTTTCTTTGGATAAATACCCAGAAGTGGAATTGCTGAATCACATGGTAGGTCTATTTTACTTTTTTGATGAACCTCCATACTCTTTTCCATGGTGGCTGTACCAATTTACATGCCCAGTACACAAGAGTTACCTTTTCTTCATATTCTCACCAACACTTGATATTTCACACTTACAGATCCTTATTAACCTTTTAATGATGTTTTGCAGTTTTCAGAGTATTTTCTAATTTATTAAATTTTTCCTACTTTATTCGTCTTGATGCTATCATAAATAGATTTCTTTTGAAATAGATTTATTTTGTTAATTTCACTATCAGATTGTTCATTGCAGTGTATAAAATATAATTTACTTTTATATTCATATCTTGTACCATACAAATTTGCTGTACTCGATGATCAGGTCTAAGAGATTTTTTTTAGTGGATTCCTTAGCGTTTTCCATTTACAAGATAAGTCACACGCAAGTAAATATAGTTTTACTTCCTCCTACTCAGTCTGGATGTGTTTTGTTTCCTCTTCTTGCAAAACTGTTCCAGCTAAAACCTCCAGTACTTTGTCAAATAGAAGTGGCAAAAGCAGAGATTCTTGTGTCCTTCCTCATTTTGGGGAGAAAATATTCAGCCTTTCACCATGAAATATAATATTAGCTGTGGGTGTCCCACACTTGCTCAGTATCAGATTCAGGAAATTTCCTTCCAATCCTGTTTGCTGAGTGTTTCTATCATGAAAGGATGTTGGATTTTGTCAAGTATTTCCTCTGAGTCTATTGAGAAGACCAGGCCATTTTTGCTCTTTACTCTGCTAATAGGACGTACTTCCTTAATGGGTTTTGAGAGGTTAACCCGACCCTGCACCCCTGGAGTAAATCCCCCCTGGTCACGGTGTGTGATTCCTTCAGGTTGTTGCTGGATCAGGTACAGGTATGAGTTGGTTTTTTGGATCCATATTCACAAGGGAAAGAGGTTTGTAGTTCCTTTGTGATACTTGTGTCTGATTTTGGTATCCGGCTAACACTGGCTTCGCAAATGCGTTTGAAGTGTGTTGATTCTGTTTTGGGGAGGCTTTGTGAGGAATCACTATCAAACCTTAATTGGATGTTTTGGAGAATTCTGCTGAGAAACCCCCTAGGGCTTTGCTTTCTGGGTAGTTTGCTTACTAATTCAACCACTTCACTTCCTATAATTCTATTCAGATTTTCTGTTTCTTCTTGAGTCACTTTTGGTAGTTTGTGTATTTCTAGGAATTTGCTCATTCATCTAAGTTACCTAATTTGTTTGCAAGCAATTGTTCATTGAATTCCTTCATGATCCTTTTTATTTCTGTAATCTCAGTAATATCACTTCTCTCATTCTGATTCTAGGAATTTGAGTTAACTCTCTTTTTCTTTAAGTCGATCTAGCTAAATTGTCTGTTAGTTCTCTATTTTCAATCTTGTTGATCTTTTCACAGAATCCACTTTTGGTTTCTTTGATTTTTTTGTGGGTTTTCTATTCTCTATTTTCTTAATTTCTGCTCTAATTGTTATTATTTCCTTTTCTCCTTACTTTGGGTTTTATTTCTGATCCTTTTGAATGTGTTAGGTAAAAGGTTAAGTTATTGATTTGAGACCTTTCTTCTTTGTTAGTTTAGGTGTTTATGGATATAATTTTTGTCTATATAGTGTTTTTGATGTAGCCCATTAACTTTGGTATATTTGTTCCTCATTTTCATTCATTAAAAATGTTTTCTGATTTCCCTATTGATTTATTTGAGTCACTGTTATTTAGGAGTGTCTTTTTTTATTTCCTCATACTTGTGTTTCCCCAAATATCCCAAGATATTGATTTCTAATTTCATTCCATTGTGGTCAGAGATGTTACTTTGTATTTTGAATTTTATATTTCCTAGTATTTTAAATTTAATGAGGTGTTTTTTATGGTGAGGATTTCACTTACCCTAGAGAAAGTTCCACGTGTGAACACATAGAGAAAGTATGTATTCTGTTGTGTAACAATGTGCAAGAAGTTGCACCCCAGATGCAACAAGCCTTGTTCATATGTGCTTCCCTGTTAGAAGTCTGTGAAGATGGAAAGTAATGAGCCAGTGCCCCTATGGTGCTGAGTGCAGTGCCCCACACTTAGTAAGCCTCCCTAAAGTGCCTTTATCATCAGTGTCAGCATTCATGTTCCTAATCTCACTGTCATTGTCATCATCATCTTGATAACGACTTAGAAAGCAGAATTCTCTCTGTGGAATCTACATTTTACACTACAGGTGACTCAATGCTTCCTTGACACGTAGAGCTGCACCTGGCCTGTAAGATTACAGAGAACTAATGCTTTTAATAAAGTTCTGTGATGACTCTTTTCATTTCTTCTGTGGGTGGTTACTTTCCCATACTTTGAAATCTTCACTCAATAAATGCTGTGATAATTAGTTTTTGATAATTCATGCCTTCCCCACTAGACAGAACAATTTGATTGGTTTTCCCTCCCACCACGACCTCAAACACAATGTCAATATTTCAGCAGAACATGAAGAAAAATATTTTTTAAAGTGCAAACATATATCTAGATATTCTACCATTTAAAGGTACTTCATGCTTCCCAGCACAAGAAGGATCAATTACTTTCTTATTCTTCTTCAGAGCTAAGAGCGTCTTGGTTCACACCCTCTAGAGGTCTCTGGGTGACATCTGAAACTGGCTCCTGTCCATGGAGGGCAAGGAGAGACTGAAGAAAGAGGCAGATCCCTCAAGATGGGGAGATGGCAGTTTTAATAGGCTAGGAACTTCTATATGAGGCTTGTCTTAGGTGGTGCAAGATGAGTACACCTCCCTCTCTGCCCGCTAGAGTCTTAATCATTTACATAGAGGCTATAATGGGGCTCAGTACTGTCTAAAGTCCAGATGGTCTCAACAATACAGTATTCTCTCCAGGCTGCATCCTTGAAATGGCTTCTAGTTCAGAAAGGGTGGGTAGGACGTACATTCTGAGGATGGGGTCGTATGGAGCCTCTGATTGCCTGAGGGTACCAGTGGTTGCATCCTCTGAATTACCTCCTCCAACATAGGAGCTTCTTGAAACTAGGGTAACTCTTCCATTAGGTCCGTTTTTCAAAGTCATGGGGAAAATCTCTCTCTCCATACCTACAAATAAGTCCCTGTGCTTCTTCAGTGGAGCTCTTTGTTTGGCTTAGAAGACCATCTTGTATGAAGGATATTCCTGAGCTCTCATGGGCTTCCCTCAGCGAGGGTGGATGCACCAACACTCTAAGTATATTCTGGCCCTCATGTTTGCCATGATGGCAATAAATAACCACCTGATGTTACCAAACACAGCTTTAAGATGTCATGTCTACTGTGCCAACCACAGTGATTAAAGGACCTTTGAGAGCACCATGATGTGACCTCAAGACAGAGCCAGACTGTCCCTGTTGCCACCTGTGAGAAGCAGGACAATTTATCAATTCATCAGTTCAGGAACCACATCCCCAGCATCTGCCGAGATGGGGCCCCTATTGCAACTGTACAATTCCCACAGGCGCAAACCCCTTCCCACAGGGCAAGGGCAGTGATGAAATACAGTTTCCTCAGCGCCATGTTCCTGCAGCTCAACAGTGTGAGAGAGGGGAGCCAGACTTGTGCATTTTGCCCAGTGCATGCACTTCCTTAGGATGGTGTGTCCTTTATTTGAGGTGGAGATGAGGAGTTAGGAGATAAAACAAACAAACCAAACCCCAGAGGCATTCCTGACTTTAGGAAATCAGAGCTATTTCCAGAAAAACTGCTTCTAGGCTATTATTTTCCAGGTAGTTCTTAAAGGGAAGATGAGAAACAGATAATGAAGTGGAAATATCTTCTCCATCACTCAATGCTTGATGCTGAATACCCAGAGAACTTTTCTTCCCACACTGCATGGGCGACTGATCAGTGATGCTACTGCCCAGCAGTGTCCCCCTTGTATGATGAGCAATGGCTGCAAACTGGGCCCTTCTTTTCTCTCTTCATTGAGATCACTTGTGGTTCTTTGGCTCTGCCCCTCAGTGTCCATCCGTCAGATGGCCTCCAGGCATGCTTCTGTCCCTGGGCATGGCGGAGTTACTGATGAAGTTCAGGGGGACTTGGGTGGGCTGCTTGAGATGATATCAAAGGTGAGCATTTCCTCAGGAAACTGGGAGAGTCAGAAATGGTATCTGTACAGACTGTGTGGAGAGGGTGCCTGTCATGAAGTGATTCCAATGTAGTCAGAATGAATGTTACTCTCTAGCATCATGGACGCACCAATCAGTGAGATGATTATCTAGATGAAACCCAGCTTTCTGATGTCTCATTACAGATGGATTAAACAGTGTAACCACAGGTAAGGGGTGGGTCATAACCACGGAGAGTGACTTAACCACCAGTGAGAAAGAGCCCCTGCTCATATTCTCCATGGGATACAGATATTTTCATTCAGAATATTTTCTAAAGAACCATTCTGAAGACCTAGAAGTTATTTTTCTTCTGAACTGATGGCTTGTTTTTACTTCCATTGCTTTTTCTGAACCTGACTAAAGTTCTGGAAGGATACCCACCTAATGCATCCCTGGTGTATGTGCCTGTGTAACTATTTGGCAAAAGTATGTCAGACCCCAGTTGTCAACAAAGATGAAAATGGAGAGACACTAAGTATTATTCATGGTGACGGGACTTTTCATCGTGTGTGTTTATAGGGAAGGCTCACGGTTCTAGTGTCACCTCACAGCACTGTTTCAAGGCAAATGCCCCTGCAGAAGACAAGTTGTGGCCGATATTCTGCTCCCATGTCAGAAGTTCTCAAGTATGATCGATAGTTTATAAAATAATTTCTTGCCATGGAAATAACAACTAATTAACTTTTTTTCCAGCATGTTCTATATACTTGTGAGTTTCCTTCTTGACCTAGCAAAGTGCCTTACAATCTTCTTCCCTCCTTCCTACATGAACACTGGGTTTCAGTGATTTTGTTGGATTGTCCAAAAACTGGGTATGTGTTATTTAATATGTCAGTGTGGTGCAAAGCAACTCAGGTGGGGAGCAGAGGCCTGAAGCCAATGACTACAAGCTAAGGCCCCCTTGAACCTGCAAATGGAGGGACTTGAAGGCCCAGTTGTCCTTCCTGGGGAGCCTCCCCCTGCAAGTGTCCTGCTACTCACACCCCCATGGAAGGAGCCTTTATCCTGAGAGGAGCTGCTGAGCCCTGGAAAGCTGGGGGTGCACATGCTCATGGGGTGGGGAGTGACGCTCTTTCTGAGGTTGTAACTGTGGTTTCCTTGAGCCTATTTTTTTTTTTTTCCTTTTCTCCCCAAAGCCATGCGGTACATAGTTGTATATTCTTCGTTGTGGATCCTTCTGGTTGTGGCATGTGGGACGCTGCCTCAGCATGGCTTGTTGAGCAGTGCCATGTCCGCGCCCAGCATTCGAACCAACGAAACACTGGGCACCCTGCAGCGGAGCCCGCGAACTTAACCACTCGGCCACGGGGTCAGCCCCTCCTTGGGCCTATTTTGAGATACAGGTTTCCCTTTTCTTCAGTGTAGGTGCACACGGAGCATAATTTGTGCACATTGAGAAAGTCTTTGAAAGTCAGGATTTCTGTGTCCTGGATTATGGGTTCAATAATTTGGGAGTTCATTTGGGAGTTCTTTTGGGTCACAACCTTAAACAATCCTGCTGTGTTGACAGTGACTGACTGTGGTGGTTTCTCATTGGCTGGGTTGTTGCTGAGCAAGGAGAAATCCTTCCTCCTGCTGGTGAATGGGAAGGACACTTCTTCCATTTTGGGGTCTGCAAGGTATGGTGGATAGTAGTACACGAGCTTCAGGGCTTCCTGACTCCATTTTAAATGAGGTTTCCTGTATTTGTTTTCACATTTGCAACCCCAGGTGACTGTGAGGTGTGGCACTAGCAGACCCAGAGCCCATGTCCTGAGGCACAGGCCCCTGGAACACAATACTCCATGCTGTCACATACACATCACCTCTGCACCAACAAGCACAGTTTCACAATAGTCTCAGTACCACCAACAATGTCAAAGAGATGCCCCGTCTTGTCCTACCTCTGGGAGTCCCTCAGGCACCTCCTGTACCTTCATCACTCTGAGATCTCTGGAACATTCCACCCTGCCATTTCAGCGGCTCATGTGCTGACGCCAACAGCTCATCTCAGAACCCGCCTCCAGAGTGAGTTTGGAGCCCACTCAAAAGGCCAATGCTTACTTTCTTTGGATCAGGACTCACCCTGCAGAGTTCCAGCCCCAAGGCCTGTGGGAAACGGCAATCTCAGCCAGACCCTCTGCAGGCACAAGGCCTTTCGCGTCACATGGCTCCCAGAATGCAACGGGGCACGCCACCAAAGTAAATGGCAGGAAATGGCAGGGATTTCTGCTTTTCCTGAAGCGCGCAGGCGCAAGTGATACCTGGTCCTTTGTTGGAGGCCACACCGTTCCTTGAAGGGGCAAACATGAGCCAAGCCATGTCCCAACGTTCTCCTGCAACATCCACTGCAGTTTTGCCCAAAAGTGGCACGCTTAACTGTTTAGATTTTAAGTATTCTATTACTTTGAGCCTCTCAGACCCAAACTAATACCTAAAATGTTTGTGCCACTCGGGTGGAGACTGTGTGATGTTTCACAGTGTATCTCGTTGCACAGAAATTTTCTTGAGGTTGGTGGGTGACCTCGTGTCAATCTAACCCAATCCTTGACCAACTTATCCTCACCTGGGAGCCTTTGATTTAGGTGGTGAGCACTCCAGCAGCCTTTAAATGCCCCACCCGTGCCTACCACTTTTGCAGCTTTTTGGTCTGTGAGATCCTCTTTAGCAATAGCCTTTATTTACATAAAACAAGAAAAACAAACATGTGCACCTTGACACACCAGCAGTAACCAAAAGATGTTACTGCGACTGGCCAGGAAAAGGCCCCATACACATGGTCAATTCCCCACATGGAACCTCGGAGTGGGGAATGGATTGAACCAATGGACCTCAACAAATAGGGACTGCGGACTGATGCCACGCAGATGGGAAACTGCAGCTGTCACTGGCAGTTTTCAACACAGAATCTGGGGACAAATCCAAGAACTTGGTCTTCCAATCAAATGGAGAATTGTGGTCTGAACTACCAGCAGTTCTCAATGTGAACTAGTGCTTCCAGACAAACGGGGAACTGACGGGAAAGCCAATTAGATTGAGAGGTTTTAGCAAGACAGTGGAGGTCAGAACCAAGATGGAACTTCTCCATGGCCCTCAGAAATGGTTCGAAAGACAGACAACTCAAAAAGGGTTCATCAGTACCTTGTCTGTGTTTCTCACTGTCCCCAAATACTGTCAGAAGTTTGCTTTGCATCACATTGCTGCCACCAAACCTGTGACATAACAAAAACTCAACCTAGTAAGTTGTTAGATCTAATTGGCTTTATTGAGCAATTCCTCAATTGGGCAGCATCCCATCTAGCAGTAGAGAGGAGGTCCAAAGGGTACAGAAAAGGAAAGGTTTTAAAGGCAGAAAGAAGTCGTAAACAGAAAAAAGGATTATTTTGGGCAAGGTTACCTCACTTTGGGGACAAAAAGGTCTTATTAGTCAGATAACCTCATCTTCCTTTGGGGGATAAAGAGGGCCCATGTGGCAGATTACCTCATTGATGCTGACCAGACAATCCCAGAATGACCACTTAAGATTACAGTGTATTACCATTGTATGTCAATCTGGAGAGGGTTTGCTGATATGGGCACTGTACTAAATGCACTAGGGGGTATAATAATATGAGGAGCTCCACTGACCACTCCCCAGTGAAACTGGTGGATATTATTTTAAACCAACCATTTAAAGCCTCTGGAAATTGTCCTAAAGGCAAACAGCAAACGAGGAACATCTACTCAAGAAAACCAATGGAAATTCAGTGAGAAGGGGAGTGTGGGATTTGAACCATGTCCTCTCCCTCCTTGCTCTCAGCTCAGCAAGTGAGCCCTCCTCTCCACAGTGCTGCCCCCCAAACCAGAAGACAAGGTTCTCCCTCCCTAAGCTTCCAGAAGGGGGTTGTTTCACAGGAGGATCAGGACTTCAACATTACCCATCCTGCCCTCACCTGTTGCTGAATTTCAGGCCATTGTTGGTTCACATGAAAAGTGGGGACACCCTGCTTGCACCCAGCCCCTTCTCATGGTGCAGAGGCTCTGATGTGCTTATGCTGTGCTGAGAATTCTGGGTACTGACCACTCTTTCCCCAGCTCATGAGGTGGCTGTAACATGAGACAATCAAGAGCATTCTGGCTGCTCTCTCTCCACTGCACTGATCACTCAGCCCCTCGAATGGGACTGTCACCCAGAGAGAGGCTTTCTATTGTCCCCACCACAGCTCCAGAGTCCTGGCACAAAGATTTTACCTGAACATGGGGAAAAGCCAGCCATAAAACACAAAGCTCTTAATTCCTTCCAAAGGAATTCACTTGGCCAGCAAAACATCATATAAGTTCAAGTCAGAAGACACTCTCAAGAAAGTGGAGAATGAGGTGAAGGCAATTAGTAGATTTCTGTATTTAATGAAGATACAGCTTACACCATAGGCTGAACAGTTTTCTGGAAAGAGCAAGGGAATCAGACTACTGGTAGGATACTTCCAAGGGTCAGAACAAATGTGAAATGCTGATTTCAGAAAGTATTTCTACAAAGGAGCCAGAATTTCACTGGAGAATTTGGTAGAGCATGTTATGATACCCCCCACCCCCCCAGGACCTTGATGTGGTTTTCAAGTTACTCTTGACTAACGGGTAAAGAACCCAGAAAATGGGATGGAAGGTTGTGTCCTTAGTGCTCCTAAGTAGCTGTCTCTCTCCCTGTGTGGTGGCTCCAAAATCTGAGTAATCCCTTGTTTGCTTCTGCCGTCCAAATCTCATGCAAGTGAAGCTACTGGTGAATTCCAACATGGAACCATAAAGGGGATAGATTCTTAAAGATCTGGTTCTTAATATCATCCTCATCAACACAACATAATACAAGGGTGATGTGTCCACATCTAGATTTTGTTGCCCTCTCACAGGCCTCTACAAGATTCAAACCCTATTCACCAAATACCAGTCAGAAGGAAGGACAAAGAGAAAAGGCCCAAATACGAAAATAAGAATTCCCAGCAAACTATACTCTTTGATAAACTTGCCACACATAAAACTTTGTTCCAAATGTTTAATAGCATGGAAAATAAAAACAGGCTCCTATACTCAGCACCCCCCAAAAAGAGCTTACTCTGAGAAAAGAACAATGTACACAATGGATGAGGCGTATCCAGGAACTGCAATACATGGCCAGTAAGAAAATCCCAACAAATACAAACTGTCATTTTTCAATGGCCCCTTAACATGGAACATTTAAAACATTATAAAATAAATGAAAGAGAAAATACTATTAACAGATTTAAGGAAAAAGCACTACCTAGTAATCGAATATATTATTGATGAAGGATGACTTTCAGAATTATCTCACTTCAATATTCATTTCTGAAAGTAATTAATAGAAACCTACAATCCAATGCTGCACTTTAGGAAAGAGGCTGCATAAACACAGTATATTTCCATCAAGCTTTTTCATGACTTATATTTATATTTTTTGGTGGGAGTTTCACATAGAAGGATGTAGGCCATGTGACATCTTTCCAACATTGTTTACATTCAAGAGGTTTTATTAAATGACTCCTCTTATGCCTTCAGAAAGAACTGGGATGACAAAAGGCTTTCTTGCATTCTTTATATTTACATGTTTTTGCTCTACTGTGCCTTCTCACATATCCTCAAAAGTTTGTATGAGAAAGAAAGGCTTTTCTACTTTCCTGACATGTATAGGGTTTCTCTTCAATATGAGTTCTTTCATGTCTTCAAAGAGAACTGGGAAAAGTAAATGCTTTACTACATTTTTCACATTCATACAGTTTCTCTCTCGTATGAAGTCTTTCATGTTCTCTAAGAGAACTGGAAGAAATGAAGGCTTTACTGCATTCTTTACATTCATAGGGTTTCTCTCCTGTATGAGTTCTTTCATGTACTTGAAGAGAACTGGAACGAGTGAATGATTTACTGCATTCTTTACATTCATATGGTTTCTCTCCTGTATGAATTCTTTCATGTTTTCGAAGAGAACTGCTACAACTGAATGCCTTACTGCATTCTTTACATTCATATGGTTTCTCTCCAGTGTGACTCCTTTTATGTACTCGAAAGGCACTGAGAGAAATAAATGCTTTCTCACATTCCTTACATTTATAAGGTCTATCTCCAGTGTGAGAGATCATGTGTGATCGAAGGCTTGAGCGAGCTATAAAGGCTTTCCCACATTCCTTACATTCAAAGGGTTTCTCTCCAGTGTGAGTTATTTCATGTACTCGAAGAGAACTGGGATAACAGAATGCCTTACTGCATTTTTTACATTCATACGGTTTCTCTCTACTGTGATTTCTTTCATGTCTTTCAAGAGAACTGAAAGAAGTAAGTGCTTTATTGCATTTTTTACATTCGTAGAATTTCTCACTAGTGTGATTTCTTTCGTGTATTTGGAAAAGTTGAAGAGAAATAAAAGCCTTACTACATTCCTTACATACAAAGGGTGTCCCTCCTGTGTGAGTTCTTTTGTGTCTTTTTAAGTTAGCATACAAACTGAAGGCTTTCCCACATTCTTTACATTCATAGGGTTTCTCTCCAGTGTGACTCCTTTCATGTATTTGAAATGAACTGGGATGAATGAAAAGTTTTCCACATTCCTTACATTTATAAGGTCCGTCTCCAGTGTGAGTGATCATGTGCACTTGAAGGTTTGTGACAGCAATAAAGGCTTTCCCACATTCCTTACACTTATAGGGTCTCTTTCCAGTGTGACGTCTTTCATGCATTCGAAAAGTATTAGGATGACTGAATGCTTTACCACAATTTTTACATTCATAGGGTTTCTCCCCAGTGTGTCTCCTTTCATGTATCTGAAGAGACCTGGAATAAATGAATGCTTTACCACAATGTTTACATTCATAAGGTTTCTCCCCAGTGTGTCTCCTTTCATGTATTTGAAGAGACCTGGAAGAAATGAATGCTTTACCACAATTTTTACATTCATAGGGTTTCTCTCCAGTGTGACTCCTTTCATGTATTCGAAAAGAACTGTGAGAAACGAATACTTTCTTACATTCCTTACATTTGTACGGTCCATCTCCAGTGTGAGAGATCATGTGTGATGGAAGACTTGAGGGAGCTGAGAACGCTTTCCCACATTCCTTACAGTCATACGGTTTCTCTCCCATATGAATTCTTTCATGTATTCGAAGAGACTTGGAAAAAGTGAATGCTTGATCACAATTTCTACATTCATAGGGTCTCTCTCCAGTATGAGTTCTTTCATGTATTTGAAGAGAACTGGGAAAAGGGAAGGCTTTCCCACATTCCTTACATTTATATGGCTTCTCTGCACATTTTTGATAGGCATATGGTTTGTGTTCGGTGTGACATCTAATGTGCCTATTAAGCGATGAATGATGCATGAAGACTTTTCCATATGCACTGCATTTATACGGTTTTGCTGTAGTTTTCTTTTTCAGTTTGAGATTGGGAAGAAGGCTGAAGTTTTCTCCACATTGACCACCCTCTTCACTTTCAAAGAGTCTCCCTACCATATGACTTCTGTAAAAAATGAGAAGCACATTATAAATGGTTTCTTGCTAACAATTTTGTATTTGTCATATTTATTGTGATTTATAGGAAAAGCTTAGGTTTTCTGCCTTGTCTGAATGCTCAGAAATTGAATAAACTGAATTCTCTGCAAGAGTACCTCACCCCTGCTATTATCCAAACAGTGATATTCACATATAGGGTTTATTAATACTGTTTCCAAGAGAGCAATTTTGCAAAAGCTGAACCTCTACATCACATTTCAGAAAGTCTATTGAGTGAAAATTTTCTAAGAATATCTAAATTTGAAACAACAGTTATTTGTTTTGTTTGCATCTTTTTAATATTTCATAACATACCAGGATTCTCACCTGAGACACTGCTTTCTATTGTGAATGTGACTCACCTTAGTTTTCTCTCCCAGTTTTGATACTTTTCTTCAATATCATGATCTTCCCATGTTTTCCCTGAAACTCAGACCCCGAAAGTTGATTACAAAGTATTAGAAATTATAAAAAGAATTCTAGATTCTAAGACCATGATGAGCTATGACCAGTTCTATTCTATTTAGCAATATCTCACCTTTCCACAGTCTACATCTTGGAACAACACTGAGAGACCAGAAACACTTGTTCTCTCATTGATGCAGTGAAGGAATGTCCTCATTCTTACCTACTGAGGCCAGGTTCCTGAAGGTTTCCCGCATCACATCTCTGTAGAGTTTCTTCTGGGAAGGATCCAGTAAAGCCCACTCCTCTGGGGTGAAGTTCACAGCCACATCCTCAATGGCCACTGAGTCCTAAAACATTACAAATATTTGTAGAGGAGGATGCATGAGATTAACAGCACTAGGCATCTACACTCCATGAGTAGGAAGGTTACATACGATTCTGTCATGATGTGATCATCGAAAACTCACTGGTTTTCTGTACACACTTCTTCATCAATTGAACATCATCAAGAACACATGGAAATTATTTATTTGTTTTTAGTGTGACCATGCTAAGTCATACTTCTCTGTAATGGCAGGGTCAAGAGCATGTTGGGAAATTATATAAATGCTATCCAATGAAACAAATATTATCATTATGAGACAAAAAGAACAAAAAAGACAGAACACAATATCCATGAAGCCTAGGACAACCCTCTTTAACACAGGCTTAAGCTACCCATAACTGGAATACCTGAATGAAAAAAGAAAAGGCAGAAAGTAAAAGAAGAAACAATTGAAATAATAATTACCAAAATATTCTAAAATTAATGAGAGCTGGCAAAGTGTACCTCTAGGAAGCTCAGAGAACACTAAACATGATAAGCTACAAAAGTGCACACCCAAGATTATCCTATTCAAACTAGAGAAAAATCGAAGACAGAGAATATATTGAAAAACACCATAGAAGAAACACACCTTACGTATAAAGAAACAAAAATTCAAATTAAACTGGACTTCTTTTCAAAAAACATGCAACAAGTACAGAGCAGAGTGAAATATTTAAATGTAGAGTGAAATGTTGAGAATAAAAAACCGCCCTTAGAATTACACTCAAGGAAAATTATCCTTCTAAAATAAAGGAAAAGTAGCGGGTTTCTGAGACAAAAACTGAGGAAATTTGTCATTAGTACACCTACTTTGATACAATCAAAAATTTATTGGAAAGAATGTAAATGATAAAGATAGAAGACTAGAAAAGGAAGAAATGAAGGTAAAATATCTGTTATAAGTTTGTAATTAATATAACAAATGACACTTTCACATAATATTAGCAACAATGTATTTAGTAATGAGAAGCTTATGGACAACTGAAATAAATGACAGCAACGTGACAAGGCATAGGAAGGGGAAATAGGGAATACTCTGTTATGAAGTACTTGCACACGGTGAAGAGGTATAGTATTATTTGGCAGAAAAGGTGGGTTAGTTATAAATGTGTATTGAAAACTCAAGGGCAAGTTTTTAAAAAAATGTGTAAAAGATATACTAAGAGAGGAGAAAAAAAAGAATCAGATAAAATGCTGAATTTCAGCCAGAGAAGGTGGAAGACAAAAAGAAACAAATGACAAGAGCAAGATATAAGAATATTAGCATCAATCCAGTGTATTAATAACCACCTTAATCATCAATGGTCTCAATATAATTGAGAGATACAGTAATATCAGATTTACAAAAAACAAACTGAGTTACATAGTGTCTACAAGAAATCCACTTTCAATATAAAGACACAAATACATGAGGGGTAAAAGGATGGAGAAAAATATCCCATGCCAACACAGGTGAAAAGATAAGTTGGCATACAAATATGAAATATAGATAATGCGGATTTCAAACCAAGGAAAATTCAGAGATAAAGAGGGACATTACATAATGATAAAGGAGTCTTCTCCAAGAACGCACAGCCATCCTTTATGTATATGAGCATAACAACAGAGGAACAAAATACATAAGACAAAGAGCTGATAGAATGCAAGTAAAATAAAGGAATTGAGTTTAACAGTTGGAGAATTCAACACCCTCTTATTATGAATTATAAATTCCAGTAGGCAGAAATGGTGAAAGGACAGAGGTGAATGGAACAGCACTGTGAAACAAGTGGATTTCATTGTAATCTATGGAATACGTCATGCAACAATAGCAAAATACACATTCTTCTCAAGGTCACGTGGAACATTCACTAAGACAAACCACATTCTGGGACATAAAGCACACCTTGGCACATCTGAAAGAACAGAAATCACACAAAATATGCTCTCAGACCACACAGGTATTCATCTAGAGGTCAATAACAAGAAGATAGTTGGAAAATTCCCAAATAAGTGGAGATTCAACAATATATTTCTAAATAATACATAGGATCGAACAAAAAGTCTCAAGAAAGTGAAAAATTATTTTGAAGTAAATGAAATGAAAACAGAAGATACCAAGGGTTCTTGGATGCAGCAACAGCAGTGCCTAGAGGGAAATTTATGCCATTGAACAATTACACTGGGAAAACCAAAGATCCATAATCAAAAATGTACCCATCTACCTTAGGAAACAATAAAGGGAAGAGCAAATAAAACCCAAAGTAAGCACAATAAAAAAATAAAAATAAAAATTAGAAAAGAAAGCAATGTCATTGTGGGAAATCAGGAGAGAATTAAAACAGAAAAAGCTGGCTGTTAGACAAGACTAACAAAATTGTTAAACATGTAGTCAAGATAAAGAAAAGAAGGAAGACATATTACTAATACAAAAAAAGGAAAGCAGGGGGAAACGAAAATAAAAAAGGATTTGATAAAATCCAATATCCATTTATGATAAACTAGTAATAGAGGGGAACTTTCACTACTTGAGAAGGAACACCTTTTTGAATTTTGCAGCTAAACTCATAACGTTTTTTCCATATGGCATGACTGTGTCCGTGAAACCTGAGAAAGGATTCACAACAGAAATAACTCCTGGAATTCATAAGGGAGTACAGCAAGGTTGAAAGGTACATGAGTCAACGGCTTTCCTTACAGACCCACACAAATATAGTCAACTGACCTTTGACAAAGAAGGAAAGGCAATTCACATGAAAAAGCAAGTTTTTTAAACAAACAGTGGTGGAAATAATGGATACCCACATGCAAACACACATACATAAAATGAATGTAGACACGGGCCTTACACCTTTCACAAAAATTAAGTGAAAACACATCACAGATCTAAATGTAAAATTCCAAAGGAATAAACTCCTAGCATATAACATAGGAGAAAATCTAGCTGACTTTGGGTTTGGAGATGAATTTTTAGATACAAACCAAAAAGCAAGGTCCGGAAAAGAAAAAAACAAAATTGTACTTCCTTAAAATGAAAATCTCCTGCTCTGAGAAAGAGTGTTAAGAGAATAAAAACACAATTTACAGAGTAAGAGAAAATCTTTGTAAAACACTTATCTGATAAATAATTGCTATCAGAAATATCCAAAGAACTCTTAAAACTCAACAGTCAGAAGACAAACAACCCAATAAAAAAATGGGCAAAAGATGTGAAAAGACAGCTCACTGAATAAGATATACAGATAGGAAATAAGCAATATAAAAACATGCTTCGCATCAAATGTCATTAGGAAATTGCAAATAAAACAATGAGGGAACATTAAACACTTACTAAATGGGGAAAACTCAAAACAGTCAGAACGCTAAATACTGTTGAAGATGCAAAGCTACAGGTAATCCTCATTCACTGTTGGCGGGAATGGAATTTGGTGTGCCTACAATGGAAGACAGGAACTTTCTTTGAAAACGAACTACACTGTTGCTACATAGAGGAAGATCCACCAATAAGGCACCTTGGTATTTTTCTAAATGAGTTGAAACCTTATGTTCACACAAAAGCTACACTTGAATGTTCATAGACGCTTTGTGCATAATTGGCAAGAGTTAGAGTTTTAAGCACGACGTCCTTCAAGTGTTGAATAGACAATCAGTGGTGTATCCGTACCGTGAAATACTGTTCAGCAATAAAAGAAATGAGGTATCAAGCCATGAAAACACAGGGAGGAAACTTAGAAGTATACTGCTAAGGGAAAGAAGCCAATGTGACAAAGGTATGTAGAGTATGATTCCAAGTACATGACATTCTGGAAAAGACAAAAGCATGAACCTGTAGAAAGACCTTTCGATGTGAAGAACTTGGAGGCTGGAGGGAGAGATGAGTCGATAGGTGGAGCACAGAGGAGTTTCAGGGAAGTGAAACTACACTCCATGACACAGAAATGGATGGGTCCATGTATTTATACGTTTGCCAAAACCCACACAGTGTATAACAGGCAGGTCAATGCTAATGTGCACTGTAATGCATCAACATGGGCCAGAAACCTACCAGAGTAATACAAAATGAGACAAGTCGTGCAAACTGTGTGGATGCAGAGAGGAGGGTTCTGTGGAAAATATCTAAATTCTGATGAATTTTTCTGTAAACATGAAACTGTTCTAAGAAACACTTAAGTCTTTCAAAAAAACATGAAGACAGACTCATTACAGTTCACCCCTGATGAGTGAAAGAGGACATCTCTTATTCAACTGATTTCCACTGATCTCAGTAAGCCAGTACAGTGCTCTATGAGCCTGAGACCCATACGGAAGGGGAAACTTCCATCGAGTGCCTTGTTGGGGAGCACAGCACTGTATCCTCTGAGAAGCGCCAGGGTCACTATCAGTAGTGTCAGAACCCCAAGGTGGATGACGAGTGTCCTGGGTGAGTCCTTGTATTGTACACCCAGCAATGTATAGACAAATGTTACCTTGATTTCTACTTTGAGGATCTCCGAGTCAAGAGATTCCCAGAGTTCTTTGCCACAGTGGCATCTCATAGACAATCATCCAAGAGTTTGTGAACATGTGCAGATTAGGCCAACTTTGGGCCTGTGGTAAGATTACTGCCTGCTGCTTGGTTAGCTCTAACGATCCTTCGATTTGGTTCTTCATCACGGATGTCCCACTTAAGGGATGAAGAGCATCAGCGCCGCACTGAGCTCCATCATGTACAAATGTGTATTGTCATCAAACTCTATGCACTCCCCAGTGCTGTGCATTCAGTTAATCCCGAGGAACTACCCAGGGAACCAAGGGGTCTGGGAGAGGGGTGGCCTCCTCCATCACCACAGCATCTTTCAATAAACTGAAGAGGGGCCATGCCCCTGCTGCACGTGGCATACACTGCAGGGCCAAGGTAAGGCTATATTATATGACAAGTAGGTGTCAGTAGCCGAGCTGAGCTGGCAGGATGCTGTTTCCAAGGCCAAAGGCATAACAGGTGCCCTGGTAGAGGGTCTCATGCTCATTACTTACGAGAGCCTCCATTTTCAAGAGATCTCAGTATGAGATGAAAAAGCAGCTCTAGTGGCATATAGTGCGGGACGTGGGGCAGTTTCCTGCATCAGAAGCCTACAGACAACTTAAGGCCCTCCTCCAGAGAGCCTCACATCACTGCCGCCATCAGGGTCAGACGCCTCCTCCATGACAACTGGTTGGTTTACAGAGTTTAAGGAACCCAGGATGAAGATGGGTTCAAATTAGTCCCTTTGCTGTGACAGACGCAGACTGTGGGTGTTGTCCACCATAACCCAGAGGGTCAGGACCTATGTTGCAAAAGACACTCGGGCAGCAGCAGAGTTCCCTAGGGGTCCTGCTGAGCCCTCTGCGCTCTCACCACCTACTGGCTGCATTTTCCTCTCTTCTCTTTCTCTGTGAAATGATTGCTCTGTAAGGAGTGACCCTTGATGGGCTCAGCTCACTGCCAGGGTATAATCGTCCCCTCACAATCCCAGTATCAAGGCAACCCCAACCTCAGTGTCACACTCACTCTAGACACACAGATAGATCCCACCAAATCATTGACTGAGGCCACATAAGGAGGGCCTCATTCCCAGACTCCTGCTCCTGAAGGACGAGGAATTACCCAAACTGCCACCTGGGAGTTCTCCGCACCTAGAACCCAGGCTTGGTGGGGTCAACAGTGCAGCACAGGGCAACACAGCGCCCAGGAGGAGCTGCCCCGCAATCAGCAGCCCACAGTGCAGGAGCCTCCAGGCTTTCTCATCAGCCTGTCCAGGGAAGAAGTTCCCAGGGGAAAAGGGAGGGTGAGGCTTAAGTTGTCAGCAGTCAAACAGCAAATATGTGGACCCAGGTCACTCATTACAAGAACAAACACGGGTGAGAAAACTAGGCATTCGCACTGGCTTGTTTTCACATAAAGATGTACTAACAGACTGATGAAGCAGTGATCAACATTGGTCATGGGAGGGAGGCTGGAGTCAGGTAGAGAAGCGGGGCAGGACGTGTAGGCGGGGAGTCTCCTTAAGGGAGTCCTCTCTTAGGAATATTTTAACCTTCCCACTCATGATTTATTTGAGATGAGAGAACTTTACACACACCATATTTTCCTATGCTTGATGATTATTTTTAATTAACTTTTGCATTTTAAAATTAATTAAATTTTAACATTTCTACATAGAAAAACACACCAAGATTTAATCCTTTAAACCGTAATAAACATAGAACAGTAAAAAACAACTTACAAATTCGTTTCCAAAAGGACAAGGGGCATTATAGTTTGTCCCTGCACTATGTTTCACAGTGCCAATATTTTCAGGAAGGAGTACGCTAGGGGTTTGCGATTAAGCCCTGCAATAAAGTCGGAATTCCAAAGATATACGTAAGCTTTACATGAATCCTTATATCAACGAAAATAGAAATTCAAGGGCTTTTTCCTCACATCCATTAAAACAGAGCACCGTACTGGCTTACTGAGATCAGTTGAAATCAGTTGAATAAGAGATGTCCTCTTTCAGTCATCAGGGGTGAATTGTAATGAGTCGGTCTTCATGTTTTTTTCACAGACTTCCTCACTGTGCACAGATTACACTCTCAGTGCACCTACAGTGTGGGTGCAAAACTCAAACATAACATTAAAATCTACAGGCCTAAGGAACCAGAACCAGAGCCTCAGAAAGGGCGTCACTCCCCACCCCATGAGCATGTGCACCCCCAGCTTTCCAGGGCTCTGCAGCTCCTCTCAGGATAAAGGCTCCTTCCATGGGGGTGTGAGCAGCAGGACACCTGCAGGGGAGGCTCCCCAGGAAGGACAACTGGGCCTTCAAGGCCCTCCCTCTGCAGGTCCAAGGGGGCCTTAGCTTAGACTCACTGCCCTCAGGCCTCTGCCCCCACTGGAGATGCTTTGGAACATCACTGTCATTTCAAATGACACAAACCCAGTTTTTGAATAATTCAGCGAAATCACTTAAACTCAGTCGTTATGTGGAAAATAGGGCAGAGTGTTATAAGGCAGTTCTACTAGTTCAGCTGGAAAACTCTAAAGATCTATCACTTTCAGGAAAAAAAGTCAGTTATTATTTCCATGGCAAGAAGTCACACTTGAACGCTTGTGGTCTGCATGTCTAAGGCCTGGAACTTCATTTAATAACATCCAAAAGCAAAGAACAGGCCTCAGAAACTGACTACACACGTTCAAGGGAAGAAAGAGTGAAATGAGAATTCTTAACAAATGGAATGTAATTTTTTTTTTCTGAAATTCAGCTTTGTTGTTTGTTTTTAACTATTTTATATTGTCTTCCAAGGATTATTGATTAAATATATCTACGGTTATTGAAAAATGGAGACACATGAGTTAGTGAATCTTTTCTAGGTCACAAACCTAAGGAGGGGCAGTGCTGACAGGACAGCTCACCCAGGAAAGTTTCTCAAGAGGAGCCTCCACCCTCCAAAGGAGTGACAACTGCATGTCTGTCTCCAGAAAGACCCTGGAGGGGAGACAAGGATTTCATGCTTTGTAGTTGCAGGTGGTTATTCTCTGCTTTCCTCTCATGTAAAATATCCACAGACAAATTTCATCTTTAAAGAAGAGCCACCCATGGCTCTGGGGAATAACGATAAACAGCTAAAAACGGGTCTCTTTGATGCACCGCGGAGGGCGAATAGTTGATAAGGATGCTGTGAATCCGAGAGGGGCAGGTGGCTTTGGGAACACAAGGAGCGATCTGAAAATTGAGACTTATTGGCAGCCCAGGAAAAGCTATTCTGGGGACACAGGGTTGTGGATTTGAGACCCTGCTCCCCAAATATTTGGAAAACTCAGGAAAAACTGGGCGCCTCCTGGGGAAAAAGGAAGCACTAGAGACCCACAGACCGCAGCCCCTCCGCGCACGGACCCCGGAGCCCGAGGCCCGACTGTCCTGCGGGCCCTCCCGCGGGCCCCTCACCGTCTGGGACACGCTGGGCTGCGGGGGCACCGCGGCCCAGAGACGCTCCGGCCCAAGTCGCCGCGCGGAGGAACCACAGGACGCCCGGGGCCCGGCTGCCGGCCCCGCCCCCACGCTGCGGCCGGAGGGGCCTGAGGGCCAAGCGGCGCCACCGGGGACTCGGGGCCGCAGACCCCGCAGGGGACCGCGGGAGACCGGGCCCGCCCCGCCGCTTCCCACCAGCCCCTCCTCCTCCGGGGCTGAACTCTCACCATTGCTGAGGCTCGTGGGACCCCCGGCGTCCTCCCTACGACTCGGTACAGGTCACGGCGCCACGGAGTCCGCGGCAGAGCACCGTGGACACTTTAAGGGCAGGCGGCCAGCCATCGGAAGGATTGTGGAGCGAGAGGAAGCCGGAGATGGCTGCGGAGCGTCGCGCCGCCCACCTGCCCCAGAGCCGGCTCTGATTGGACAGTCCTGAAGGCCCCTCCCTCTCGCTCCTGAGTGACAGCCGGTCGGAGGTTAGGCGTCTGAGCTGACCCGGAGCTGAACGTTGTCCTCTCGGGGACTTTTGCATTGAAATGGCGATGCCACGAGGCCACTCGAGGAACTGTGACCCTTTGCAAACACAGACACTTCATAGTCAACTCACGGTGCGTAATGATTACTCTGGCTCCACTTTGATCTCTGACTGTTGACAGCCTTGAGTCTTCCACCCTGCGCTTCCCCAACCCCACTCGTGTCAGACTTTAAGGAATCCTCTGGCCTCCCAACCCCTTAGCTCTGATGGGAAGTTGGAACCTCAGCCCCAGCTGGGCGCAAGGTCTCTTCTCAGTCTAACCACACGGTGGGAGGTGTGTTCATTCAATTCTCAGGTGTACCTTTTACCCTGGAGGGAAATTTATTTTAGATCATTGTTAGAATGTATCCTGAGAGAACTTTGAAGTGTGAAGGCTATAGTATCCCTAAGGTAATTCAATTCCTGTTTGGACTGATACAACAAAAAACCATAAAAGGTTATGTAAATGTGGGATGTACCTGAAAAGTATTCATGTGCTTAATTAAGAGATTGGATTGCAAAACTCATTTGCGTTTCAAAACTCTTAATGCATTTATTCACTTATTTGAATTTTTTTTGGAAAAACAATACACATCCGATACAATGGGCCCCTTTAATGTCTACAACTCATGGTCTTCAGTGCAATCATCACCACAGTCAATTTCACAACATTTCCATCACCTAAAAAGAAACCCCTATGCCCTTAACCCACCACTGCCCTATCTTCCTGCTTAGCTCCTCCAAGTGTCAGCCCCAGGGAACCACTAATCTATTTTCTGTCTTTATAAATTTCTGTATTTGTTGACTTTCAGGTGAATGGAAATATATAGTATGTGGTCTTTGTGTTTGATTTCATTCACTTGGCATAATTTTTTCAGGGAATTCCATGTTGTAGCATGTATCAATACTTCATTCTTTTTTTAACTTGAGATTTTGTAACCGAAAGTTTGGTCCCTGAACCCGATGCCAATCCAAATAACGAGAACAGAGTCTTGAGTGGAAGAGGAAAGGTTTTTACAATGCCAGGCAAAGGGAGCAAAGCAAGGGCTCATGCCTCAAAAATTGCTAGCTCCCCGATGAGGAACGGGTAGGGATTTTTATTTGGGGTTTTGGGTAGGGGAGGGGGGAACATGTAGCTTGTGCAGCTCGGTGCCTTCCCACCAGCCTGCGTTTGTCCTTGAGAGGCTGCTTGCAGCGAGGCGGGGGGGACTAGTGAGAGAGGAGATGGCAGGTGCGCGTCCTTCGCTGGTGTCTCGTCTTCCTGTTTGAGGTGGGTTCCAGCGCCAGAAGTTGAGGAGTTGAGGTCTGGGAAGCCTCCGCTCCTTGATACTCTTGAGACAGCGGCTTTTCTGGCAAACTTCAAGGACACATGATTAGCTAAACTTTAGTGTGCCTCCAACTCCAGGCCACCTGGGCTTTTAATGATTTGTAACTCCCACTTAGTTGTAAAGCTCAAGGAATCCAAGTTTAAAGAAACAGGTATTTACATATGAGTGGAGCTAGAGAAGCAGGAAAGGGGGTGGTGGGTTTTAGTTTTAACCCCATATACGCTGGGTTCAATGTGGGGAACTGATATCAGGGCTGATGTTAAGAGCTTGTAACACATTCATTTGAGAGCCCAAATAGGGAAAGCTACAGAGTCAGAAGTAGATTAGCGGTTCCTACATCTGGGGGGATTGGAGGAGGAAGATGGGAATATTGGGAGTGATAGATAACGTGTAGGTGAGTTTCTTTTTGAGGTGATGAAAATGTGCAAAAGTTGCCTGGGGGGATGATTGCACGTATTTGTGAGTATACTGAACTGCTAAATTGTACACTTTAAGGGAGTGCACTGTATAATAGTTGTGTTGAGAAGCTGGAGCTGGTGCATTAAATTCAGTGTGGGCAGATTATGACCTGCTGAATGGGGAGGTACAAGCCACCCACATGGGGTCAGCAGGGAGCTCCCTCAGCACCTGAGCTCCCACTTTGGGGAAATGAAATCCCCGGGGTCATTTTGATTGAAGGGGCAGTTTCAATACATCCACACAGAGGAAGTACAGTCACAAGATTTGTTACTTATAGATCCCAGAAATAGGCAGAGGTGCAATAAACCGGGGGAAGGGAAGTCCTCTGTGCCAGGTCATGAGTGAACGGGAGACAGACAGCAGGGTAGCAAGCACCTGTTACTTATAAGGCGGTTGGGGCAGAGGTCACTAACTTTTTGCAGACTCACCTCTGAGTGGTTATTTTAAAAAGTCTCCCAGGAAGAGCAAAGGGGGGACTTATGGCGGAAATCCTAAGCCCAGGTCCTTATCTAAATGTCCAGACTCTGGGTGTGAACAGGGTCATCATACTGTAACATACCTAGGTAGCAAACCAACATAGTTACTTTTCTCATCAACATTGACCCCATGATGCCTAGGCATTAGCCTTTAGGGAAAATTGTGGGCACTGTCTGGATGGTGGAGATATTAAAAGCCATTGGCAGGGTCTTGGTCACCCAGCGGATGAAACATTTGAGCAAAGCAAAATGTCAATCAACAATTTTAACAGATGAATGATAGTTTCAAATCCTGTCCATAACCCTCTGGCCCTTTTTCGGGGTCCAGCCAAGAAAATAAATCAAAGCCCTTGGATGAGGTTAAGGTAAGTATTTGATTAAAAGCTACAGTGAGATTATGGAATCCTTGTACCTGTTGGGCCATCCTTTTTAAATTTGTCCAGAATTATTAACATACATGCAGCAGGTGGTGCCCTTTACAGCACATCCCCCTCCTTTCTTGGCCAATAAGTAATCTAGAGCTAAACGGTTATGGAAACCATCTGCACTAAAGAATCCTGTTGTTGTAGTAAGGCCTGGCTTTGGTGTAATATCCCTGTGCGTCAAGCCAGGTGGCTGACAGGTTGGTGTTTGCCTTAATATTGTGTTGTTGTGAGCCCAGTGTGGCTGCATCTAGTCCAGTCTGGGTGAGGGATGGTAGCAGACCTACTCCCAATGTAATGGGGATTAAAGCTTAATGCTTTTGATGTGAGGGGGCAGAAAGAGAAATGGATTGAAGTTCCTGTCCAGTAGGAACAGACAGGACTCCGGAGGCCATCAAGGAGAAAAGTGCATCGGAGGTGGAGGGAAGGAGAAGTGCACATATGGAGAACCACATATGTGTGATGGCCACAGGGCACTGGACCCACAGTGGACACCAACTGCTTGATCGGGGAAGAGGAAGTAAATAGTGGTTCCCCCCAGATGCCTGAGCCTCAAGGCCCAAGACCATAGGGATTGTGCTCCTTGGGAGGGGGTGTAGGTCATATTCATCCAAGTGGTGTTGGTCCTGGGCAGATGTAGGGGGTTATAAAAGGCATGTTGGGGGTCCTGCCAGGTGCTGCATAGTCAATTGTAAAGTGACCTGCCTGGCTGCAGTTGAGAACCATAGAGAGCAGCTGGGCAAGCCACAGGGATGCATGGGGTGCCTTCTGTTGTGCAAATTGGGCAGGGTCAATAAGTCAGTCCTGTGGGCCACTTACTCAGGATAAAGCTGTTGTTGAGCCTCGTAACATGCCTAGCAATTCCAGTGCTCCTTCCCAGATGAGCTCCAGTTTCTGCTCATCATATAAAAATATTAAGACTATTGGAAGGTTTGACCAAGAGGACTGTGGAGTCCTGAGTGGTAACCATTGGAAAGGGTCCCCTCAGGGTGGTGTAGGGAGGTGACCGTGCAGCTGTGGTCCTGGAGGGTGTAGGGGGATGCTGTGGTGGTGGTAGCATCTGAATTCAGGGAAATATTCTCCCGACAGAAATTAAGTTCACTACCTCCCAGTAGGACTCATAATGTGGACTAATGTAAAGTGTGTGGTGAAGGCAAGGAATTGAGTGAAGTGTTTAAAGGGGCCCCTGTAAGGTTGTGAGATTCGACACATACCCTGGCCTTTCAAAGCTCAAAGGTGGACCTGGCAGGCAGAGTATCGCCTCACCCTTGAGCAGCAAGCATTGTAGTGAGCAGGAGGGCCTTGGGTAAACATGTAATTTTGCAAAATGCAACCTATGGGGGCCATCAGCAGGGAATTTAGATAAACAAGCATTCAGTTCAGCAACCAAGTCCCAGGGAGTGCTCACCATGATCAGCTGCCAAGTCTTCCTTGCTGTCATCTCTGCTACAGAGGAAGGTTACAAAAAATTTTAGTTATATGCTCCTGACAATGTAATGCTTCACCTTGTATTACCAGAGATGGTATATACTGGTTGAACTGCATAAGCCTGTCAGCCAATTAGGATTGAAATTAGGGCAGTGCAAGGGCCAGTGTCTGAAGGTCAGGACGTCAGTGACTGTTTTGGCGGGGTTGGTGGCCTTTGAGCATTTGTGCCATTGATCCCATTTAAGATAGAGGGCTTGAATCACCCAGCCAGCATCCACACCTGGTAGCCTTTGGGGCACAGCCCCTCTAGGCCTGACTTCTATCACACACCACCCTGCATCCTGGGTTGCAATTATGGGAGAGTGCTGTGCAGTTCCAGCAACTTTCCAGTGTTGCCTCTCTAGGGTTGAGGAGAAGCCCCATGGCCCAGATGGCACAAAGGCACAGAGTAAGGCCAGCAGCAGTGAGCATCCACATTTTATAGTTTTGCTTCTGCCCACTGACTACCCCACGAGAAGATTTATTATGGGGCCACTGTGGGTCAGCAGCTCATTGGTGGCCTCCTCCAAAGTGGGATAGGGCCACATGTTGTGACCATATTGCCATCTTGTCATTTTCTAGTGTTGCTGGTGTTAACCAACCTGAGTGCCTCTTCCCCCTTTTAGAGATCCACATGGCTCCTTCAGTGGGTCCGGGTACAATTATTTCCACTTCCTGTGGGGAGGGATGGTTAGGAGAAATGAACCACCCACTAAAGCTACTAAACACTGGACTTTCAGCTGGTATTTGCAGATCAAGTAGGGAAGTGCGGTCCAGCAGCAGCATGTGGGTTTGTGTTTTTCTAATGGGCCAGGACTGTATATGACCAGGGGGTCATAGCTAACCACCTGTCCCAGAGCGGGTTGCCAATGAATATTAGAAAGTGAGACAATCAATGTTTGAAATATGTAAGGGGACACAAAATTGTTGGGAAAATGTACATAATGTTTTCCCATAAGCTGGAGGCCTTAGATTCCCCCATGATAATCATCTGCAGCATGGCTGGGGGAGCTCAGTTGGTGTGAGGAGAACGATGGCCATATGGCCTAGAGTTTAAAGTGGTGAGTGCCCCTGGCAGCAAGGAAGCCCATTTAGGAGTCCATTTACCCCCTGGAAACTTAAGCAGCCAGGATTTTCCAAGACCATGGTGGCATTCAGTAACGCCAGAGGCCTGTGGCTGGTATGGGAGATGAAAGTTCAGACGCCCTGTTGGAGAGCCCAGAGTTGGGTTACATGGGCCGTAAAATGAGATGTTTGGTCTGAGTCAATGATGTCAGGAGGGACAAATGGGGGCAGGATATAATTAGCAAAAAAAAAGAGATTACCTGCTCCCCAGAGGGGTTCCTGGTGGGTGGAGCAAGAAGTAGGCTGCTAAAAGTAACCACACATAATGGCAAAGTGGGTAGTGCCTGCAGATGG
Source organism: Equus asinus (assembly GCF_041296235.1). Taxonomy (NCBI): domain Eukaryota; kingdom Metazoa; phylum Chordata; class Mammalia; order Perissodactyla; family Equidae; genus Equus; species Equus asinus. The sequence continues at coordinate 25,831,509 of NC_091809.1, read as the reverse complement.
AGGAAGCAGCCTTATGAAATCATCCTGCCAGAGGGTAAAAGGGCAGTCCTCTCAAGGAACCAAAGCGTATGGGGCAGTTTCCAGTTTTTGGTTTGAGTGCATAGTTTCCAATTCAAATCAATGCATTTTGCAAGGGCTGCCATACAGGAAACACCCCTGCTGTGGGCCCAGGCCAGTGTGGCAGCAGCTCCCCCATGACCCAAAGAGAAATGGGACCATCTGGCCAGGGAATAAGGAGTAAGGAAGTGGTGACTAAGAAAGGCCGGAATAGGGGAGCTGAGGGTTGATTGACCGGGGGGAATCTGCAGTTTTGTGGTAGTGAGTGGAGTCCACATTTCTTGGGAAAGAGTCGGTGGTTGAGAGCCCTGAACAGGTGGTGACTTGGATTCAGGCAAAGGCATCTACCTTAGCATTAAAGACAGCCTCTGGTGTGGTAGCATTTGTATGTTCTGAAATGTGAGTAACCTTAACTGTGACTGGTGCCTGGGGAATGTCCTTCCAAATTGGGGCACTCCAAATGGGATGGCCTTGAATGTGAAAATTGTCCCACTGCCATTGGCCTCACCAAACCACTAGCCTGTTAGCAATTGCCCATGGGTTAGTAGAAAGGCGGACGAGAGACTTGTCATGGGCATCAGTGCTCTGCACAGCCATTTTTACTGCCACCAGCTCAGCCAGCTGAGCCAACTCTGACTTGCCATCTTTGGTAAGAGTGGCACCACTGGCAGGATGGTACCCTACTGCACTCCGTACAGTAGCGGCATTGCTGTCTGCCTAGTAAACAGACTCACTTTGTCACTCCATCAGCTCTTCCCAGGGGCTACCCCAGGTCACCAGAGTCTTAGGCAGTGGGGGAACTGTAACCAGTTCCTCAAGGTCTGTGGGCAGGGGGCTGAGGAGTGGGGAAATCACATCGTTTTATAACTTAGAAAGACCTGCCACATCAGGTTTAGCCCATTCCTGAATATACCATTTCTATTTCAGCAAAGAGGCATTTATACCCACACTGAGCTGCTATTGGGAGGCATCCCTTATCCATGATGTGACAGGAATATGGGTATGCAGGGGACCAGGCTCCTTTCCTATGAAGGACTCTGTTTCTGACAAAGTCCTGTAAGTGGCCAGAATTTTTTTTTCTACCTAAGCCCCAGTACAAAGTTGTATGTCCTAGTTATACACTAGTTCCTCTATGTGCGACACCACCTCAGTATGGCTTGATGGTATGCCATCAAACTAGGACCGTGCTATGTCCGTGCCCAGGATCTGAACCATTGAACCCTGGGCCGCTGAAGTAGAACATGCATGCTTAATCACTATGCCATGGGGCTGGCCCCATGTGGCCAGAATTCGATGTTCTAAGAGGGTATAGCAGGCAGCTGTGGGGGCAGCTGTCTGGTCCAGAAGCCCATAGGCAACCAGGAGGAGCTGTGTTTAGTCCAAGGTTCGAGGATGCATAGTCCATGGTGGCCAGTGCCTCAGCCCAACGGAGTAGGGGAAGAGCTTAATGAGTTGACCTTTGCCCAGCTGTAAGTCTTGATGTTGAGATTCTCCTCAGTGAAATGTGGAGGATTTGTGTTGACTGCATGTATGGGTCTGAGAGTGATGGCTAAGTGTGGTATGTGTTGCCTCCAAAGTATGAAGAAACTTGAGATGTGTTGGGCTTGTTGTAGCTTGATGGGAGGCTGCATAGTTAATAATTGATGTTTAATTGGAAGTGGGATTTCCTAGCCTTCAGAGGACGAGAAATTGAAGAGTTGTGGCTGGCCTTTGAAATTTATGTGGGGCAATAGCCTAACGTCTATGTTGTAGTTGGTCCACCACCCATGTTAGGGCCTCAGACACTACATCGTCCGAGGGGCCCCCAGTTAGAATGCCATCAATATAGTGTCAGATGGTGCAGGGGAACACTGTAAAGGCATCCAGGTTTTGCCAGCAAAGATTATGGGCAATAGCCTGGCCATTAAGATAGTCCCTAGGCAGCTGGGTAAAGGTCTATTGGGTCCCTTCAAATGTGCAAATGTTCTGGCTGGGGCTCCTTGGTGATCAATACTGAATAGAACATATTGGCTAGATTGATCACAGCAAAGTGTCCTCTGGAGCCCTTTGGATGTCTTCAATTAATTGAACAATGTTGGGAATGGGAGCCTTCATGGGGGCACCTGAGTGTTTAAATTCTGGTAGTCAACTGTAGGATGCCACTCCATAGTGTTTGGCTTCAATACCCACCAAACAGGAGAACTGAAAGGAGAAATGGTGTCTAATAAATCTTGAATTATGGGCCATAATTCCTCAGTCCCCTATCACAAATGCCATTGGAGGGTATTTACGGTCGGAAGCAGGAGTGGCAGTTTTGCTGGCTCCCAATGTTCAGCTCCCACCAGAAAGGCCAGGAATGTGGGTTTGTTCCAGACAGTGTAGTGGTGCCTCAAGGCGTCCATACATATAACAAGAAAGGGTAGGACCTGAGGGGTCACCACCACTAAAAGATTTTTAACACAGATTATTCCAAGAGTGACAGCCAATGGAAGTTGAACACCTTCTCCTGTCCCACCTGTTACACCTTTTCATTTAAAAGGTGCCCCTTGCTTATGTTTGGAGGGGTTCCTAGGAAGCACTGTAAGTGGGGCTTCAGGGTCAATGACAGCAGTAAAATGTTTATTATGTGTGTTCCAATTGATAATTAAATAAGTATGTGGGCAATTGTCCCCCAGAGGAAGGACCAGCTCTGGAGAACTTCTGGGTTCTTAGGCCAGGGGCCTTGGTAGCTGCCACTCTCAGACATCAGGGTATGGGATCTCGGATCCTGCTGACAGGGCTGGGGCATTCTGAGAGGTGACAGTATCCATCCTTGGACCAGAGGCAGCAGTCTCTTGAGCCCACAGTGCCTGAGCAAATGCTTCTAACTTGTGGTCAGGCTGTACTGAAATTCGGTCGTTAGGGACCCCTGATGTCCAGAGCTCCCAGTGCAGGGAGACTGGTCATCTCATGAGGGAAGGAGGTGGGTCAAGGTGCCACCCCTCTGTGGGAGCAGTAAGGGACCTGGAAGCCCCTATATTCCCTAGGGCCCTTCAGTGGGTTCCTGATTGAGGGAGCAGTGGGGCCCATTCACCTTTACCAGGAAACAAGATTTGGAAAATTCTCTTTTTCCTGTCCAGCTACAGCATCGATGCAGTCTAATGCCTCCTGTACTGTAGCTGACATTTCTATGAATTGTGACACATGGCCTTATAATTAGGGGACTGCCTTTTAAGAAGAACTCCTTAGATGCTGGCCCTAAGGGTGCCTCCTCTGGGTTGGAAATGGTCAGGGGCTCTGTGGGGGCCTGGCTCTCAACAGAACAATACACCCATTGAACCATCCAATTTGATGTAACAGGAGGTGTGTTTCATGCAGGGTTTTCCATGCACAGTGACCCTTCGCTGTGATAACCGTGATGGAAGGCTGGGCTTGGTGCCAAGCCATAAATGTCCAAGTCAGGAGAGGCAGAGCGTCTCCCCCTCATCCCTGTGGGCTCCAGAGCCTTGAGGGGTCTCTTCTGCAGAGTCAAGTTCAGTTTTTACTTTGTCCGCATCTTCTGCCCTGGCGGCTCAATGCATTTGGGAGCACCCTTGCTGCCATGACAAGTCTGTGGGCTCCCCTAGGGTGTCTCTAGTGAAATGGGCCTTCAATACCTTGAGATTTTTTAACTAATTGTGAATTTTGGGATCGCTGGCCAATCCAGCCATCTGGCACATCTCAGCCTCTGTGAGCAACAGCATGGATCTGGTTTCAAAGACCCGTAAAAGCCAACAAGTGTCCTTGTCTTCCTCCCTTTGGACAAATTTTTCTAGAAAACCTCACATTTCCATCCTGGTATAGTTACTATTGTTACGTGTGTCCGTCTCTCATTCATACTGGTTGGCACTGGACCTCTTGGTACGAAGGATAGTGACGGGGAAGACCCGAGGATGTTGCCTCTTCCCCAACTCACATGCTGCTGCCTCCCATTCTAGGGTGTCCCCATCATCCTCCAGGGGCTGGAGTCCACCTCTACCAGTGCAATAATAGCTGATGTATTCGGGAAAGCTCCTGAGCCCCAAGAATGTAGCAATGGTGATTTGGCATGTTGACAACACCGCCACTCTCAGGAAAGCCCAAGCCATTGGAGCAGGGGTCTTACAAGCATCTGGTAGTTTTCCAGCCTCCTCTGGGGACTTGGGAGGAGCTGGTACCATGTGCTCAGGGGCCTGCTTTTAGGGAGAATTCATTCTGCTGCACCATGTCAGGGGTGGGACTCCCATATCCCCTGGGGTCAGGGATGATTTGTGACAGCAGCAAGGAATGCAGCAACATAAGCACTTGCCTCACAGCATTTGCCCGGCCAGCCTGCCATGATGCCCCTGGTAGGGTTGGCTGTGTCTCGGGGTAGGGCTGGCTGGCCAAGCTCAACACCCCGATACCTACCACTGACACCGTGGGCCCAGCAGCCGCCTCCCCTCCCAGCACCGATCTAGGGGAACTCTCCTCGGCTCCCAGGACCTGATGGCCCAGGCCCCTGGTCCCTGCCTAGGGGAACGGGGCAGACCCCTACCTTCCCAGTCAGCTCACCTGGGCTCAATGCCAGGACTTCCTAATAGGATTGCAGCCCATCACCTCCAGCCCTGACACCCAGCGGGGTCTCTCAGAGAGGAGTGGGAAACACACCCACCTCAGACTGAGGCCTGCAGGCTGGTCTCTGCAGGGCAGTCTGACCTGTAACAGCACTGACAGTGTAGGGCGGGAATCAGGCAACACCTGGTAGCAGCAAAATGTAGCAGCAGAAATCCCCACCGCAGACCCCCAGCAAGCAATGGTTCCCTCCCACAGAGACTGAGCAGTCCAGGAGAGGAGGTTAGTGAGCCCGTCACAGCTCCAAGGCATTGAGTGGGGTACAAACAGCCCACAGCCCCATCCCCATGGCCCATTGTGTGCAGAAGCTGGAGCTGGTGTATTGAATTGATAGGCAGATTATGACCCACTGAAGGAGGGGGCACAGGCCACCCACACAGGGTCAGCAGGGAGCTCCCTCAGCATCCAAGCTCCCACTGTGGGGAAGTGAAACCCACAAGGTCATTTTGATTGAAGGGGCAGTTTCAATGCACCCACCCAAAGGAACAGAGTCACAGGATTTGTTATTCACAGGCCACTGAAGCAGGGGCTGAGGGTGCAATGAGCAGGGGGAAGGGCCGTCCTCTGTCCCAGGTGATGAGCGAGCAGGAGACAGAGAGCAGGGAGCAAGCACCCGGTACTTAGAAGGGGGTTGGGGCAGAGGGCACTAACTATTCCTGGGCTGGACTCTAAGTGCTCAGTTTAAGAGGCGCCCTGGGAAAGTAAAGCGGGAACTTAGCGCAGAATCCTAAACTCAGGTCCTTCTCTAACCGTCCAGATTCCGGGTGTGAGCAGAGGCCTCAGACTGTAACACTCCGAGGCAGCAACTCAAAACAAAAGTTGTTTTTCTCACCGCCCGCCATACAGAGCGAAACCTCTTCCCCAGCTTCTCAGGTGGGCCCCGCTCTGGGTGAGCCCACTGCTGTCCTGGGGGACAACGGTATTGCCAGGGCTCTCTTCCTCCTTTAGGGGCCACATGCGGTGGTTCCATTCAATTAACTGCTGCCTGATTGCTCTCCTGTTTTCATCAGTGTCCTGGGGGCATCATTGGCTCTACCAGTTAGTCCAATAACAGTCTGCTCCTTTGTAGAAACACTTCCTGAAGTCACTGTTGGATATTTGTCCTCCCAGCAGTCTACCTCCCGGTTCTTTCCAGAAAACTAGTCAGCCCACGGTCTAAGCTGTATCTTTATTAAATACACAAATCTACTAATTGCCTTTCACCTCATTCTCCACTTTTTTGAGAGCGTCCCTTGACTTGCACTTTTCATGATCTTTTCCCAACCACATTAATTCTTTGGAAAGGTCTTAAGAGCTGTGTGCTTTATGGCTTGCTTCACCCCCACGTTCAGGAAAAATCTCTGTGCCAGGACCCTGGAGTTGTCTGGAGGACAACGGGAAGCCTCTTTCTGAGTGACAATCCCACTTCAGGAGTTGAGTGCTCAGGGGAGGGGATAGACAGCAGCCAGAGGTCGTCTTCACTGTGTCTCCTGGCAGCTCATGGATGACTTATGTTCCAGCCACCTCAGCAGCTGGGACAGGGTGACCGGTGCACCAGTACTGACAGCTCACTACTCCAAAGACACCACCTCAGTTCCAAGTGGAGGGATGGGAATAATACGTCCCAACTTTTCAAGCAAACTCTCCCAGCACTTGTTCACCCTCAGCAACAGGCAGCTGGGGGCAGGGTTTGAAAATATGAAGTCCTGTTATTTCCAGGAAGGAAGCCCTCTGAGTGGGAGCTGGGGTGACGGTGCCCCGTGCTCCAGATTGTGGGAGTCTGGAGTGGAGTCTTCACTAATGTGAGCTGGCAGGAGTGAGGGAGGGTGTGCTCTTGGTTCCAATATCACAGACACATTTCTTACAAATCTTCATAGATTTTCTTGAATAGATCTTCACTTCCTGTTTGCCTTTAGGACCACTTCTAATGAATTTAAATGTTTGTCATTAAAATAATTTTCCCAAGTTTTATTGGGATGTGGGTCAGCAGAGCCCCCCACAGTGTTAGGACACCCTAATATAGTTAATATGAAGCCCATTCCAAGAAATATTCACTTGTCATTTCATATGTGAACAAAAGTGAGAAAATTTATTTTTAATGATTTCCTAAGAAGTATCGAACGCTACTTAAAAATTAATGTTTGTAAGTCTACAGACACAGAAATGGTTTCTCACTTAAAATGAATCACTCATTTGATTTATAAAGATTTTAAAATAAAATATGGTGTTAGTTAAGGCTCTCCAGGGAAACAGAAGCAACATGTGTATGTAAGCACCTGTGTCTATAAATATGTATATAATAAATACATATAATATGTATAAAATTTATACATATGTATAAATTTTTATTTTTTATAAGTGATTTTTTTAATTGATGTAAAATTGGTTCATAACATTATATAGGTTTCAAGTGTACCACATTATAATTCGACATCTGTACATGCTACAGCTTGCTCACCACCAAAAGTCTACTTTCAATCCATCACCATACAGTTGACCCCCTTTACCCATTTTACCCCTCTCCCACCCTCCTTCCCTCTGGTAACCACTAATCTGTTGTCTGCATCTATCAGTTTGTTTTTGTTTTGTTTCTGTTTTTGTTTTATCTTCCACATGTGAGTGAAAGCATATGGTATTTTTCTTTCTCCCTCTGACTTATTTCACTTAGCAAAATACTCTTGAGGTCCATTCCTGTTGTTGCAAAAGGCAAGATTTTATCCTTTTTTATGGCTGAGTAGTATTACATTTTAGTATTCCATTTTATACCATATCTTCTTTATCCACTCGTCTGTGAATGGACACTTAGGTTGTTTCCATGTCTTGCCTATTGTTAATAATGCTGCAATGAACATAGGGGTGCAGATATCTTTTTGAATTAGCGTTTTTGTATCCTTTGGATAAACAGTTGGATCAAATGGTGATCCATATGGTGGTTCTATTTTAATTTTTTGAGGAATCACCATGCTATTTTCCATAGTGGCTGTACCAATTTACATACCCACCAACAATGTAAGAGGGTTGCCTTTTCTCTGCATCCTCTGCAACACTTGTTTTTTCTTGTCTTTTTGATAATAGCCATTCTAACAGGAGTGAGGTGATACCTCATTGTGGCTTTGATTTGAATTTCCTATGATTAGTGATATTGAACATCTTTTCCTGTGTCTGTTGGCCATCTGAATGTTTTCATTGGAAAAATGTCTATTCAGATCCTCTGCCCATGCTGTAATCATGGCAGCATGATTTGTTTGTTTTGGAGTTGTATATGTTCTTTATATATTTTGGATATTAACCCCTTATTGGAAGTATAATGTACAAATATGTTTTCCCCTTTGGCAGGTTGCCTTCCCCTTTTGTTGATGGTTTCCTTTGCTGTGCAGAAGCTTTTTAGTTTGATGTAGTCCCATTTATTTATTTTTGCTTTTGTTTCTCTTGCCATTCGAATCAAGTCCACAAAATCATGGCTAAGACCAATGTCAAGTAGCTCGCTGCCTGTTTTCATCTATGTATTTTATGGCTTCAGGTCTCATGTTCAAGTCTTTATTCCATTTTGAGTTAACTTTTGTGTATGTTGGTGAAAAGATAGCGGTCTAATTATTAAACTTTTACATGTGGATGTCTAATTTTCTCCACATCATTTATTGAAGAGACTTACCTTTCTCCATTGTATGGTATTGGCTCCTTTGTTATAAATTAGTTGTATTTATTTCTGGGCTCTCGATACTATTCCATTGATCTGTGTGTGTCTTTTTCTGCCAACACCATACTCTTTTGGTTTCTATAGTTTTGTAGTATAGTTTGAAATAAGGGAGTGTGATACCTTGGCTTTGTTCTTTTTTCTCAGGATTGCTTTGGCTACTCTGGCGTTTTTGTGGTTCCATATAAATTCTAGGAATTTTGCTCTATTTCTGTGAAAATATTGACTCAATAGTTGTCCAGAAGCATTTTGTTTAATCTCCATATAATTGTGATTTTTCCAGCTTTCTTCTTGTAGCTGATTCCTAGTTTCATACCATTGTGGTCAGAACAGCTGCCTGGTATGGTTTCAATCTTCTTAAATTTATTGAGACTTGTTTTGTGTCCCAACATATGGCCTATCCTTGAGAACAGTTCATGTACACTTGAGAAGAATGGTATTCTGCAGCTTTGGATGGAATATTTTGTATAAATCTATTAAATCTATCTGGTCTAATGTGTCATTTAAAGCCCATGTTTCCTTGTTGAATTTCTGTCTGGATGATCCATCCATTGATGTATGTTGGGTGTTAAAATCCCCTACTATTACTGTGTTGCTGTCAAGTTCTCCCTTTAGGTCTGTTAATAGTCACTGTATATACTTTGGGGCTCTTATGTTGGGTGCATATATATTAATAAATGTTATGTCTTCTTGATGGATTGTCCTTTTAACATTATGTAATGTCCATCTCTCTTGTTACCTTTTTTAGGCTTGAAGTTGATTTTGTCAGATAGAAGTATGGCTACACCCCCTTTCTTTTGGCTGCCATTTCCCTGCAGCATCATCTTCCACTCCTTCACTTTGAGCCTATGTTTATCTTTTGAGCTGAGATGAGTCTCCTGAAGGCAATATATGGTTGGATCTTGTTTTTTATTTCATCTAGCCACTCTGTGCCTTTTGATTCATGATTTCAATCCATTTACATTTATGGGGATTATTCATCTATGAGGACTTACCAGTGCCGTTTTATCTTTTGTTTTCCAACTGCTCTATATCTCCATTGTTCCTTTTCACTTGTATTTCTGTCTGCCATTTTAGTTTATGGTTTTCTATGATGTTTAAGTCAGTTTCTTCTGTTTTATGTTTTGTGTCTCTAGTCTAGATTTTTGTTTTGTAGTTACCATGAGATTTGTATGAAACATCTTATAGATAAAATAGTCCTTTTTCTGCTGATAGCTTCTTATCCTCATTGCCTATACAGGTTCCATCCTTTTCCTGATAGCTTCTTATCTTCTTTTTCCCATATAGATTCCAAGCTTTCCCTCCTCCCCTTTTATGTTTCTGTTGTCACAAATTATCCTTTGTTATCTTGTGAGTTTATTACTAAATTGAAGTATAGTTATTTTAAATTCTTTTCTACCCTCTAACCTGTATGCTATAATTAAGTGTTTAACACCCTATTCTGAAGTAGATGTGCAATTTACTGGTTCTGTCTATTTATCACCTTTCTCAGATTTGTGTATTTTTGCTCTTTTTTGTTTCAGGGAGAAAGGCTCCCGGAGACATTTCTTGTAAGGCAGGTCTAGTGGTGGTGAACTCCTTTAGGTTTTGTTTGCCTGGGAAAGCCTTTATTTCTCCTTCATATCTGAAGGGTAACTTTGCTGGATAGAGTATTCTTGGCTGGCAGTTTTTAGCTTTCAATATTTTGAATATGTCATTCCTCTCTCTCCTGGACTGTAGAGTTTCTCCTGAGACAACTTCTGATAGCCTATGAGAGTACCTTTGTAGGTTACTGTCTTTTTTCCTTGGCTGCATTTTAAATTCTTTCTTTATTGCTGACTTTTGACAGTTTTAAGCTAATGTGTCTTGGTGAAGGTCTTTCTGCATTGAGAGAATTAGGCATTCTCTCAGCTTTGTGGACTTGTGTATCCAGTTCCTTCCCCATGCTTGGGAAGTTGTCTGCTATTCTTTCTTTAAATAAGCTCTGCTCCCTTCTCCCCATCTTCTCCTTCTGGGATACCCGTTATCTTTATGTTGCCTTTTCTAATGGAGTCAGATAGTTCTCATAGAGTTTCTTCATTTTTTAAAAATCTTCATTCTCTCTCCTCTTCCACATGAATCATTTCTAGATTTATATCTTTGAGCTTCTGATTCTCTCTTCCATATGGTCTACTCTATTTCCAAAGCTTTCTATTGCATTCTTCATCTCATTTATCTAGTTCTTCAGCTCCAGAATATGTTTGCTTCTTTTTTTTAGAGTTTCAATCTCTTTGGTAAAGTGCTGCTTCTGCTCATTAATTATATTCCTGAGCTCATTGAACTGTCTTCCTGAGTTTTCTTTTACCTATTGAGTTCCTTCATGACAGCTACTTGGAATTCTCTATCACATCACCATCTTCTGAGAATTTAAGTTTGGTGTCTGGAGAATTGTCATTTGCTTTTTGTGATACCATGTTACCATGATTTTTCACAGTGCTGGATGAGTTGTCCTCTGCTGGCACATTTGAAGTAGTGAATACATTTCTTATTTAGGTAAAGTTTTGTTTATTTTGATTCTAAAAGTTCAACAATTTAGAGGCCTTTCTTTTGTTTTTCAGTAGGTGGTGATATAGTCCTAGTTTTTGGTTCTTGCTACCTGAGCTGCATCTGCCTTTGAGAGCCAGCACTTTCATCCCTCCACTGCCTCTGACACAGGTGATGCCAGTGCCCTCATGGTTGCTACTTGTGCCTCCAAGTTTGCTGGTGGCTTGTTGCTGCCAGCGTCACTGTGGTCATTGGTATCACCACCAGGGGCACTGGGAGGGCATGTACCTCCATTGTTTCTGGGAATGCCTGGGTCACAGGCACTACTGCTGCTGCTGGGGAGGGGAGTGTGGGGTGGGAGCTGGGGTCACATGCACCTCTACTGCCTCTGGGGCTGTCAGGTTTGCAGACACTGCAGCCACAGTTGGGGTCTGGGGTCACAGGCCTGCTACTGCTCTTGCACATTTACCTGTGGCCATGGGTGTCACAGCAATGGGGGAGCCAAAGTAGCATGTGCTGCCTCCACTGCTGCCACCAGGTTTTCTGGGGCTGTGGTCTCATCAGCCATGCCCAGAGGGCTGGGTTTGTGGGCCCTGCCTCCACTGTTACCCCATTTCTGCCCCTTCTATGTGCTCTAATCATTATAATTCCAATGAACAGATACATGGATCTCTCCAGCATCCTGGTGTGTCAAGCAGAGGAAACTTTGTTGAGTTATGAATGTCTGACTGGCTATAGATTGAAAGGGAGAGAGGAAGGGAGCAGCTCAACCTGCCTTAAGGCTGACATCGCTCTTTTTCTTTAAGGAAGTGGTTCATCTGATTATGGAGTTTGGGTGAATTGGAAATCTGCAATCTAGATGGGCAGGTTGGATACTCTAAGAAAGAGTTGTAATCCAAGTCAAAAGTCTGTCTAGAGGCAGAATCCTTCCTGATCAAGGAAGGTCAGTTTTTGTTCTATTAAGAACTACAGTTGATTGGCTGAGGTGCATCCACACTGTGGCGGGTAATCTCACTCACTTAAACTCCACTCATTGAAATGATAATCTCAGGAGAAAAACTTTGCACTGAAATATCTAGTGGGATGTTGGACTAAACATTTTGGCACTATGGCCAAGTCAAGTTGAAACAGAGGTATTGGCTTGTAGTTTTCTTTTCTTGGGATGTCTTTCTCTGGCTTTTGTATCGGGTAGATGCTGGCCTCAAAAAAATGAGTTTGGAAGCATTCCTTCTAGTTTTTGGAAGAGTTTAAGGATTGCAATTAATTCTTTGAATTTGTTATTGGTGTGTTCAGGCTATTTTTAATTTTTCATTGGTAGGTTGTATGTTTCTAGGAATTTATCCATTTCTTCTAGGTTATCCAATTTTTTTCACATATAATAGTCCTTTTTGATTCTTTTCAGTTTTGAGGCATCTGTTTTAATATGTCCTCTTTCATTTCTGATTGTATATACTTTATTCTTCTCTGTTCTTTTCAGTGAAGGGTTTGCCTATTGTGTTTATATAAAAAATTCTTATTTTTGTAATTTTTCTGTTTTCCTATATTCTATTTAGTTTATCTTTAATCTTTCTTTCCTAACTTTGCTACTTTAAAGTTGAGTTTGTTGTTCTTTTTCTAGTTCCTTAAGTTGTAATTTTAGGTTGTTATTTTGCTATCTTTCTTTCTTAATATAGGTGTTTATTGGTAGAAACTTCCCTTCTATTACTCCTTATGCTGCATTGCACGAGTTTTTGTAAGTTGTTTTCATTTTTGTATTGAGATATTTCTTAAATTCTCTATTGATTGTCTCTTTGACCCAGTGGTTGTCCAAGAGTGTTTAATTTCCACATATTTGTGAATTTTCACAATAAGATTACAGGTAGATAGTCCTTTAGTATAAGGCTGCATGATTTCCTGAACAGGCCTTAGACTATTAATGTTCACTTTAGCTGTAGGTGTCAGGGGCTTCAATATCCTCCAGTGTCTTCGTAATTTCCTTCCCTAGTGTGTTTTGGGATCCCTAGAAACTCAATATTATGTAGACTCTGTGTCTTACAACCCCATTTTATTCCACTGTTTTTATATTAGATCCCTGTTGATATGGTGGGAAGGTATTAGGCTGGCAAAATATTCTCTTATGTTATGATTAAACTAGTAATGTTTTGGTGGACAGAATCCCTGGACTATGAACTCCAGAAGAGATTCTTAGCATTTATTCCTCCACTTTTGTCATAGAGGAAACTTGAAGAGTCTGGGAGTTGTTGGACTGCTCTTCCCCAATGAGATAAGGCTTTGCCAAGTTAGTTTTCTTTGAGGGATGGCCTAAGTTACAGAGAGGATGCTTTGCGTGTATATCAAAATGTTTTCCCTTCACTTCCTGCATGGAGAATGAGAAGTTTTCTTCCAGTCTCCATGGTGAGAACCTGCTTGAGGTTCTGTAGGAAAAGTTCACGAATTTTAGGAAGGTTCCTAAGACTACAGGCACGAATGTTTTTGATTCTCAGACTAGTCCACATGTTGCCAAATTCATCTCTAACAGTTTATGTGTTCCTAGAGGTGGCTGGCTCCAGTCATTTCTCCTCCCAGTAAGTGGTAATTCTCTATATTCACTGGTCTCTCATTTTGGGAGCATTGTTTTGCTATGTAATCTCAAATCTCTCATGGATCTAAGAAGAGGTGTTGCCTTTCAGGTTGTTCAGTTTTTTCTGGTTGTAAAGATGAGAATGATCACGCAGAGCTCTACATATTGGAACAGGACCCATCCATTTATTTGGGTGCTCTGCATTTTTCCCTTGTGAAACTATACCCTATTCACCCATTGATTGTTCTGCTAGAGCTCTTATGGGTGGTTTCCAAGTTTTTCTTTTGTGCCTAATGCATCTTAAAACATTATAATACCACAGTCTCTGTATTTGGATTCCACTTTTGTGTGTGTGTGTGTGGTGAGGAAGACTGGCCCTGAGTTAACATCTCTTGCCAATGTTCCTCTTTTTGCTTGAGGATGGTTGTCACTGAGCTAACATCTGTGGCAATCTTCCTCCATTTTGTATGTGGGATGCCACTGCAGCATGACTTGATGAGCAGTGTGTAGGTCCACACCCAGGATCCAAACCCATGAACCCCAGGCCACTTAAGTGGAGCACACAAATGTAAGCACTCTGCCACTGTGCTGGCCCTGGTACTTGGATTTCTTATCCTCATCTTCTAAAAACTCCTGACACTGAAATCCTGTGTCTATTCTGAAAGACTTTTTCCATCAGTTACCTTCTCTCTTATCATTGCCGTTTTGAGGGCAGGATCAACATCCTACCTTAATAGGACCACACATCAAGACTGATGCATCACTTTAAGAGAAATATGTTTCTTACTCAAAGGTACTTTTTATGGAGAGTAGGACAAGGGAAAGCTGGTTCAGGTGGTTTGTCCAAAGGACATGGGGTTGGCCGTTTAAGGTGTGCACAGATAGAAGCTGCCCGTTTTAAAGGTTTCACTCTCCTATCCACTGACACAAAGAAAAGGGCACATGTCAACCTTCCTAACTTGTTTACCATTGTGGACCTGACAAGGTGAGCAGGTGTCTACAGCCGATTGAGATTCAAATATTGAAGATAATGTCAGAGACTTTATTGGTGTTCACTTCTGAGGTTAGTTGACTGAATAATGAGAAATCTCACCTAAATGAATTTGATTTGAATATTAATTAAAAAGCCATGTGAAAAGCAAAAGCAACATATTATATTAAGATGATCAAGCCTGAAAAAATAATTTGAATCTAATCATCCAAAAGTGTTGGAGAGATCCAGGAAAGTGTGTGAGTATGGTTATGGAGCTCTGTTCACATATTTTAGTAGCGCTCCTGTTTAAGTTGTTGTGTTCTTGGTGGCACCCTGCCAGTGCAGCCTGCCCACATGCAGCGAGCAGCCCTTTTAAGGGAACAGAGCTTTCCCTGGCTGGTTGATAAATAGTCCAAACCCAAGCAGTCAGCAGCTACCATGGCTGACAGGGGGTTTTCCTTCAGGAAAACATCTCAAACATAAGCTGTCTGCTACACGTATTCTGAGTGTTTGGGACATTTCTTGGTTGCTATTAATCATGTGTTTACTGAATACATCATGTGTGTCCAGGTCAGTACCAGGGACTCCCACAACAATAAGCACATGATTGCAAGTGGTAGGAAAACAGCACATTTGTATTTGATGGGCTAGATGGGTATTTGAAGGAGGGCGCCCAAAATGAAGTATGGACATGCAGGGCACACAGGCGACAGGCAATGTGAGGAGGAAGGCTCAGCATGGGATACAACAGCGGTGCCTAGGGTGCACAATTACAAGAAGCCAAGACCTGCAGAAGTGACCATTTTGGCACAGATATCTATTACTGAAAGGCATCTACCTATAAGGTGCCAGTAAGCCTGCTGATCACAACAAAGTATATAAGCCATAAAGACTGGGGATTGACTCTAACTAATGCCTCAAACAGCAGGAGGGCCTGTTTAGAAGAAAGCAAATTTTGTCTAAGTAAGCCATAAGACTATCCGATGGGGGTGGTAGCCTTCAGTTGTAAAACAGGTACAATTGAGTTGATAATATCAATAATTTCTAGGGCATCTTGGTGTCTTTGTATTTTGGCTTCAGCAGCATCACGTATGACAGCATGAGTAGTTTGTGTATATGTTTATATCATGGTCTGAGCACAGCACGGAGCCCAGCAGAGGCGGTTAGTGGCCCTACAAAGTCTATCTGCCATCAGCAGTGGAGACCCCTTTCTCAGCCAGAAGGTATGTCCATCAATTATAATACCAGAGACTTGTTTTTTCACATCAGGTGCATTCATCCGTCAGTCACTGAGTTAACCATGGCAGAGGACGGAAATCAACTGAATTTTGGCTAGGCCCTTAGGTTAGAGGCCTATAAATGTTTTTGTGGGAACATAGAACCAAGGTTAATACCATCAGTTCTGAGGTGTTGATATGTGTCTCAGAAATGAGTCAATTATCACCCTGAGCAATGAAATGAGCTTCTGCAGACTGAGGTTTAATATGTTCAGAGTAAGGAGTGACCCGATGTGTACTTGGGTAATTGTGAGGCAAGATATTCCCAGGGTTCTTTATGCCGTAGGTGGCAACCTTGGGTAAGGAGTCATTGCTATTGGTGGGACAACACAGCTAGATCATTGGCAATGGCCAAAGGATCTGTAAAGATGTACAGATGTGTTTGATTCTTGGCCAAGAAATTTTCTGTTGACAGCATGCCCGCTACTTGACTCATCGATCTGATGCTTGGGTCTGTTCTTTGATCAGGGATGGCCCCTTAGTTCTAGGGACAGAAGCCAGGCTCTCTGCACTGGGCTCCATTAGGTGTGGTGGTGCACACTGCCCGTAAAGTATATGTACATCCTGGTCACCCATGTGCCCCCAAGTGACTCGCCAAGTGTCCAATGTGTCTGAAAAGCAAATTTCCTCCTCCACAATGGAAACATCAATCAGAGCAGAGGGAAACACCCTTCCTACTGTTCGTGGGATAAAGCAGAGGTCCCATCTTTGGCCCTATGCTGTAAGTACCCCTATCTCTTCAATGAGGAGGGCTTTGATTAGCAAGCCTGAGGGGTCCTGCATCCAAGGGTGCTGGCTGTGGAGAATCATTAACTCAGGCCTTGGGAGGGGCTCCATTTAGAAAAAGACTGTCAGTTGCCAACAGTGGCTTCTCTAATTGTGTGCAGCACCCGCCGAAGACAATAGTTTCTGGTACAGAATGCCTTGGGCAATTTATGTTGACCACGGGAGGATTAAACTCTTGGATGCATGATGGGAGGCTGCTAAAGCCTCTATGATAAAGGAGTGGGGGGAGGGGGACACTAATGGTATTGAGTGCTATGTCAAAAATCCTACAGTGTTGTTTCTCAATCCAATGTAAGTCAATTTGTAACTGTTGTGTGAGTAAGGAAGCAAGCAGATCTGAGAAATCTGAGATGGCTGCATCACTGTGGCTGACAGAATGTGCCCATGACATGGGTTCTACCACTGCTTCTGTCACCCTCTCAGCTCACTGCCCCCTCCCGTTGCCTCAGAGGAATTTTGCAGAGTGGGACATGTGTGGATTTCTAAAGATGTTTCCAAGTCAGCAGGCACAGAGCAAGGTTTGAGATGGGAAATGAACAGCTGGAAACGGTCTATGGATGGCAATGAAAAGAATGATGCTGATGCACATGAACGAGGAGTCCACAGGCATAGAACCACTGTAATTCCTAAGGTTTGTCCAAGGAGGCTCATTCAAACTCAAAGGTTCTGGGAGCCTCTCACTAAGGTCATGCGTATGAGATGAGGGCAGGGGCAGCTCTAGGGAATGTTTGTTTTTTTTTTACTAAGACAAGGCTGCAAGAAAGGCCGCAGAGGACTGAGTCCTTCTTCCCCACTCCTCCAATTCTTCCTAAGGATCGCTCCTTGGTGGAAAGAAGACTTGAGCACACAAAATCATGGTTCAGGAAAGTTAACATTCTCCTGGCATCTGAAAGCAATTGTGTTATTTTCTAATTACTATACAGACATGCACACGTGTAACAAAAATACATATAAAATATTTTTAGTGTATTTAGGAGTTTTCACACATGTATAGTAATACTGCATTCAAAAGATGGAAAATACATCATCACCCTAAAAGAACTTGCGGTGCCCATTTGAACAGGACCCTCTCCGATACATAAGTTGACACTAAACAAATGGAAAAGATTGAACTTCCCTTGCTCTTCTAAACCTCAAAATTGTTAATGTTTCCCACATTTCCACAATATGTGCTGGATGTCTAGGCATACGGCAGTGAAACGTGTGAACAGCAATCTGGACTATGGGGCTTTGTGAACCACTGAAATAAGACTTCCAGCCACTCCTGAGATGAAAAGATGTTGAAAATCTCCCATTTCTCCTTTTATACTCATTAGGATACTACTCCAAATGACACCCTCTCTCTGCAGCTCACCTCATTACTCCTCGGATGATTGCCTCTAAACACCCAGAGCTGTTTTTGAGGTTTCCACTGCGAGATCACAGTGGACTGGCATAGTTATGACTCTAATGATAGAATACACTCAGGATGAGCTAGGACACTGCAGATGAAGGCAACTCTTTCTGTAAATGGGAGGAACTCCACGGTTTAGTGGGGTATAGCATATTCAGTCTGTAGAGCAGCAAAATGAAAATGCCAAATACTATAACATTTTAAATATTTAAATGTAAGTGAAAATCCTCTCCTAGAATATTAAACACAAAAAAGACATCACAAATGTCTGTGGCCTAAATCAATACGAAGTTTTAACTCCCAGATAACAAGAATGACATCCTCACTCACCCCTACCCTCACAGAAAAGATATCTACCCACCTTGGCCTCCTTGTTAGCTTATACTGTTTTTACCTTTCTTTCAAGGCCCTTATTTCCACCTTACAAAGCACAGCTTTATCATTTGCTAGCCATCTCTTTTCCCACAAACATATAAACCCCATGACTGTGAGAATTTGTTTATTTCATGCAGCTATATATAAATCCTACCTGCCTTATTTCTCCTAAATTAGGTACATTGTCTCCATAGTGCATGGCATGTGAGGGATGTTGAAACATTAGCATCAAGAGCACAGTCTCTGAGAAAGAAAGGCTTGATTGGCACAGTGGTCCTGTTTCTCTCCCTTGCTAGGTGTGTATTGTCTCACAATTTATCTAAACTCAAAGGCCTGAGTTGAGGGCCTTTATTAAAAAGATATTAAAGAAGACATTAAAAATATTATGTAGTACACTAAGAAGTGAATTTATATATTTTAATTGAGATACTTTATGGTAAACAGTGTCTAAGACACCATGGGAAATACATCACTGGTTTGACTATAAGTAGGACAGGGAAAAGCTGCTCCAGAGGACCCAGGAGCTGGCTGCATCCACTGCCAGGCCAAAACTTATCCTGGTGAAGAGAAAAATGTCACATACCTCCTGCATCAAATTTACACAGTTGTCAAGGCAAAAGAAAGGGTATTTTGTAACCATACCAGAAAAACTGGTGAAAGATAAAATTCCAAATTATAAAAATGAGTAATATTCCCTTCTTACTAAAATGACTAACTGGAGCTTCTTACAAATTAACTTTAGTTCCACTACATTGTTTTTGTCTTCTAGAAAACAATGATTATGTTTACCAAAGATAGAATTGTTTACCCCCTCACAGCTTTAAATACAGAAAATGACTTGCTTTCTTGAATAGCAATCAAATCCACAAACACAAGCCAAAATCTTGTAAGATGTCCTTTTGAGCACTGTTTCTCTTAAACCTCTCAGTCCTTCATGGTCTGTGGTCATTCTTATTAGAATTCATTACACCCCTCTCTTTGACTACAGATGCAATCCTGCAAGTTACTGGCAAGCGGGCACTGGAAAAACCAGGATTTTTAAATTTGGGGTTAATGGGGCTGGCCCCGTGGCCGAGTGGTCAAGTTCGCGTGCTCTGCTGCAGGCGGCCCAGTGTTTCGTTGGTTTGAATCCTGGGCGCGGACATGGCACTGGTCATCAAACCATGCTGAGGCAGCATCCCACATGCCACAGCTAGAAGGACCCACAACGAAGAATATAATACAACTATGTATCAGGGGGCTTTGGGGGAGAAAAGGAAAAAAATAAAATCTTTAAAAAAAAATTCTGGTGGAGAAGTGGAACATATCTTTAAGTTTGGGGTTAAGAATGAATGAGAACTTACTTTCGTGACAAAGATTATAACCATAAAATAAAAGATAAAGTTTGCCTGAGGAAAAAATAGCTGAATTTGTATGCACATGATAAAATTGACTTATAATGTATAATGATTAAGTGAGAAACTTGCAGAGTATTCTGAAAATCCATAATAAATATGGATTTAATATATTCTCTGAGGAAATGAAAGCCACAATATTAGTTATTAACATACCATGGTTTAGAAAACAGTTGGTAAAATATAACAATGAAACAACTACAGAAGCGTTCATTTCACCAAGAAATGGACAGTTTTAATGACGTACAATCAAACATTATTGAAAATGCATTGAGGGAATACTTTTGGCTGCAAGTAATAGGAAACACACAGTCTTCCTGACCTGAGAAAAGAAATTATTCTCACATGGAAGAACTGGGTCAATGCAGCCTCTGCACAATGCAGGAGAGAAACAAACTTCTATTTCTTTTTATGTCCCATTGTAGATGTCATGGTGAATCAGGGAAACATATTCACTAGCATAAAGTATTTACTATATAAATTAGATCTCATACAGATATCATCTAGAGAAGAAAGGAATCAGAGAATATCTCAACCAGAAAAGTCTGAATTAGGTTCCAGGAGGCCTTACAGAAAAATCCTAACCCTAATGGATTTTTGATGTGAAACTTCTGAAAACATCAGTGGAAAATACACCTCTATGAAAATGAAAATCTAACAGTTGGTGTGGTTTTCAAGATACTCTTGACTAAAGGGCCAAAGAACCCAGAAAATTGGACAGAAAGTCGTGTCCTCAGAGCTCCTATGTAGCTGTCTCTCCCCCTGTGTGGTGGCTCCAAAATCTGCGTAATGCCTTGTTTGCTTTTGCCGTCCAAATCTCATGCAAGTGAAGCTACTGGTGAATTCCAGCATGGAACCATAAAGGGGATAGATTCTTAAAGATCTGGTTCTTAATATTACCCTCATCAACACAACATAATACAAGGGTGATATTTCCAGCTCTAGATTTTGTTGCCCTCTCACAGGCCTCTGCAAGATTCAAAGCCTATTCACCAAATACCAGTCAGAAGGAAGGACAAAAAGGAAAGGCCCAAATACGAAAATAAGAATTCCCATGAAACTATACTCTTTGATAAACTTGCCACACATAAAACTTTGTTCCAAATGTTTAATAGCATGGAAAATAAAAACAGGCTCCTATACTCAGCACCCTCCAAAAAGAGTTTTCTCTGAGAAAAGAACAATATACACAATGGATGAGGCATATCCAGGAACTGCGATAGAAGGCCAGTAAGAAAATCCCAACACACACAAAATGTCATTTTTCAATGGCCCCTTAATACAGAACACTTAAAACATTATAAAAAAACAATTAAAGAGAAAATACTATTAACAGATTTAAGGAAAAAGATTACTACCTAGTAATCTTATATACTATTGATGAAGGATGACTTTCAGAATTATCTCACTTCAATATTCATTTCTGAAAGTAATTAATAGAAACCCACAATCCAATGCTGCACTTTAGGAAAGAGGCTGCGTAAACACAGTATGTTTACAACTTTTACCACAACTCTCTTATGTTGAATGTTTTCTAGAACATCATACACAAGTAAACTTCCATCAAGCTTTTTCATGACTTACATTTATATTTCTTTTTGGTAAGAGATTCACATAGAAGGATGTAGGCCATCTGAAGTCTTTCCCACGCTGTTTACATTCCAGAGGTTTTTATCAAGTGACTCCTTTTATGCCTTCAGAAAGAACTCAGATGACAAAAGGCTTTCCTGCATTCTTTATATTTACATGTTTTGCTCTAGTGTGCCTTCTCACATATCCTCATAAGTCTGTATGAGAAAGAAAGGCTTTCCCACCTTCCTGACATTCACAGGGTTTCTCTTCAATATGAGTTCTTTCATGTCTTCGAAGAGAACTGGGAAAACTAAATGCTTTATGACATTTTTCACATTCATACAGTTTCTCTCCAGTATGATTTCTTTTATGTATTTGGAAATTTTGATGAGAACTGAAGGCTTTCCTACATTCCTTACATTCATAGGGTTTCTCTCCCGTATGAACTCTTTCATGTCCTCGAAGAGAACTGGAAGAAATGAAGGCTTTATTGCATTTTTCACATTCATAGGGTTTCTCTCCTGTATGAACTCTTTCATGTCCTCGAAGAGAACTGGAAGAAGTGAAGGCTTTACTGCATTCCTTACATTCATAGGGTTTCTCTCCTGTATGAACTCTTTCATGTACTCGAAGAGAACTGGTGCGACTGAATGATTTACAGCATTCTTTACATTCATAGGGTTTCTCTCCAATATGAATTCTTTCATGTACTCGAAGAGAACTGCTACAACTGAATGCTTTACCACATTCTTTACATTCATAGGGTTTCTCTCCAGTGTGACTCCTTTTATGTACTCGAAAGGCACTGGGGGAAATAAATGCTTTCTCACATTCCTTACATTTATAAGGTCTATCTCCAGTGTGAGAGATCATGTGTGATCGAAGGCTTGAGGGATCTCTAAAGGCTTTCCCACATTCCTTACATTCATAGGGTTTCTCTCCAGTGTGAGTTATTTCATGTACTCGAAGAGAACTGGGATAAGCGAATGTCTTACTGCATTTCTTACATTCATAGGGTTTCTCTCTAGTGTGATTTCTTTCATGTCTTCGAAAAGAACTGTAAGAAGTGAGTGCTTTATTGCATTTTTTACATTCATAGAATTTCTCACTAGTGTGATTTCTTTCATGTATTTGGAAAGCTTGAAGTGAAATAAAAGCCTTACTACATTCCTTACATACAAAGGGTGTCCGTCCTGTGTGAGTTTTTTGGTGTTTTTTTAAGTTAGCGTACAAACTGAAGGCTTTCCCACATTCTTTACATTCATAGGGTTTCTCTCCAGTGTGACTCCTTTCATGTATTTGAAATGAACTGGGATGAATGAAAACTTTTCCACATTCCTTACATTTATAAGGTCCGACTCCAGTGTGAGTGATCATGTGTACTCGAAGGTTTGTGAGAGCAATAAAGGCTTTTCCACATTCCTTACATTTATAGGGTCTCTTTCCAGCGTGAAGTCTTCCATGCATTCGAAAACTACTGGGATCACTGAAGGCTTTACCACAATTTTTACATTCATAGGGTTTCTCTCCAGTGTGTCTCCTTTCATGAATTCGAAGAGACCTGGAAGAAATGAATGCTTTACCACAATATTTACATTCATAGGGTTTCTCTCCAGTGTGACTCCTTTCATGTATCTGAAAAGCACTGGGAGAAATGAATACTTTCTTACATTCCTTACATTTATAAGGTCCATCTCCAGTGTGAGAGATCATGTGTAAGCGAAGGCTTGAGGGAGCTGTAAAGGCTTTCCCACATTCCTTACATTCATAGGGTTTCTCTCCCGTATGAATTCTTTCATGTATTCGAAGAGACTTGGAAGAAGTGAATGCTTTACCACAATTTTTACATTCATAGGGTTTCTCTCCAGTGTGACTCCTTTCATGTATTCGAAAAGCACTGGGAGAAATGAATACTTTCCTACATTCCTTGCATTTATAAGGTCCATCTCCAGTGTGAGAGATCATGTGTGACCGAAGGCTTGAGGGAGCTGTAAAGGCTTTCCCACATTCCTTGCATTCATAGGGTTTCTCTCCAGTATGAATTCTTTCATGTATTCGAAGAGACTTGGAAGAAATGAATGCTTTACCACAATTTTTACATTCATAGGGTTTCTCTCCAGTATGAGTTCTTTCATGTATTTGAAGAGAACTGGGAAAAGGGAAGGCTTTCCCACATTCCGTACATTTATATGGCTTCTCTGCACATTTTTGATAGGCATGTGGTCTGTGTTCATTGTGACATCTAACATGCCTATTAAGGGATGAATGATGCATGAAGACTTTTCCACATGCACTGCATTTATACGGTTTTGCTGCAGTAGGTTTCTTTTTCAGTTTGAGATTGGGAAGAAGGCTGAAGTTTTCTCCACATTGACCACCCTCTTCACTTTCACAGAGTCTCTCTACCATATGACTTCTGTAAAAAATGAGCACATTATTAATGATTTCCTTATAACAATTTTGTGTTTGTCATATTTATTGTGATTTATAGGAAAAGCTTAGGTTTTCTGCCTTGTCTGAATGCTCAGAACTTGAATAAACTGAATTCTCTGCAAGAGTACCTCACCCCTGCTATTATCCAAACAGTGATATTCACATATAGGGTTTATTAATACTGTTTCCAAGACAGCTACTTTGCAAAAGCTAAACCTCTACATCACATTTCAGAAAGCATATTCAGTGAAAATTTTCTAAGAATAACTAAATTTGGAGCAACAGTTATTTGTTTTGTTTGCATCTTTTTAATATTTCATAACATACCAGGATTCTCACCTGAGACACTGCTTTCTATTGTGAATGTGACTCACCTTAGTTTTCTCTCCTGCTTTTGATACTTTTCTTCAATATCATGATCTTCCCATGTTTTCCCTGAAACGCAGACCCCAAAAGTTGATTACAAAGTATTAGAAATTATAGAAAAAATTCTAGATTCTAAGACCATGATAAGCTATGACCATTTCTATTTTATTTACCAATATCTCACCTTTCCACATTCTACATCTTGGAACAACATTGACAGGCCAGAAACACTTGTCCTCTCATTGATGTAGTGAAGGAATGTCCTCATTCTTACCTACTGAGGCCAGGTTCCTGAAGGTTTCCCACATCACATCTCTGTAGAGTTTCCTCTGTGAAGGATCCAGTAAAGCCCACTCCTCCAGAGTGAAGTTCACAGCCACGTCCTCAATGGCCACTGAGTCCTAAAACATTACAAATATTTGTAGAGGAGGATGCATGAGATTAACAGCACTAGGCATCTACACTCTATGAGTAGGAAGGTTACGTATGATTCTGTCATCTCCAAACATTTATTCTATGATGTGATCATTGAAAACTCACTGGTTTTCTGTACACATTTCCTCATCAATTGAACATCATCAAGAACACATGGAAATTATTTATTCATTTTTACTGTGACCATATTAATTCATATTTCTCTGTAATGGCAGGGTCAAGAGCATGTTGGGAAATTACATAAATGCTATCTAATGAAACAAATATTATCATTATGAGACAAAAAGAACAAAAAAGACAGAACACAATATCCATGAAGCCTAGGACAACCCTCTTTAACAGAGGCTTAAATTACCCATAACAGGAATACATGAATGAAAATAAAAAAGGCAGAAAGTAATAGAAGAAACAACTGAAATAATAATCACCAAAATATCCTAAAATTAATGAGAGCTGGCAAACTGTACATCTAGGAAGCTTAGAGAACACTAAACATGATAAGCTACAAAAGTGCACACCCAAGATTATCCTATTGAAACTAGAGAAAAATTGAAGACAGGGAATATAAAGTGCCAGAGAAGACATACACCTTGGGTATAAAGAAACAAAAATTCAAATTAAACTGGACTTCTTTTCAAAAAACCATGCAACAAGAACAGAGTAGAGTGTTGAAAATAGAAAACCACTCTCTCAGAATTCCAGTCAAGGAAAATTATCCTTCAAAAACAAAGGAAATATAGTGGCTTTCTGGGATAAAATTGAAGAAATTTGTCTCGAGTACACCTGCTTTGAATGAAATGTTCAAAAATTTATTGGAAAGAATGTAAACGATAAAGGTAAAGGATTACAAAAGGAAAAATATGAAGGTAAAATATCTTTTATATACTTACAATTAATATAACAAATTACATTTTGTTTCATATAATATTAGCAACAATGTATTTGGTAATGAGCAGCTTATGGACAAGTGAAATAAATCACAGCAATGTGACAAGGGACCGGATGGGGAAACAGGGAATACTGTGTTATGAAGTACTTGCATGTAGTGTAGTGGTGTAGTGTTATTTGGCAGAAAAGGTTGGTTAGTTATAAATGAGTATTGAAAACTCAAGGGCAAGCACTAAAAGAGTTTTTTAAAAAATGTGCAATTGATATTCTAACAGAAAAGAAAAAGAATCATATAAAATGCTGAATTTCAGCCAAAGAAGGTGGAAGACAGAAACAACAAGAGCAAGATATAAGAAACAGTAAAAGAGATGATATTAATCCAGCTGTATTAATAACCACCTTAATCATCAATGATCTTAATATAATTGAGAGATACAGTAATATCAGATTTATAAAAAACAAACAGTTATATACTGTCTATAAGAAATCCACTTTCAATATGAAGACACACATAGATGAGGGGTAAAAGGATGGAGAAAAATATCCCATGCCAACACAGGTCAAAAGAAAGTTGACATATGTATATGAATAGATAATGCAGATTTCAAACCAAGGAAAATTCACAGATTGAGAGGGGCATTACATAATGATAAAGGGGTCTGTTCTCCAAGAAGGCACAGCAATACTTCATGTGTATGTGCATAAGAGAGAGGCAAAATACATAAGGCAAGAGCTGACAGAATACAAGCAGAAATAGATGAATTGAGTTCAATAGTTGGAGAATTCAACACCCTCTTATTATGAATTATAAACTCCAGTAGGCAATGAGAAAGGACAGAAGTGAATGGAACAGCACTGTGAAAGAAGTGGATTTCTTCATGGAACACTTCATGCTACAACAGCAAAATATACATTCTTCTCAAGGTCACGTGGAACATTCACTAAGACAAACCACATTCTGGGACATAAAGCACACCTTGACAAATCTGAAAGAACAGAAATCACATAAAATATGCTCTCAGACCACACAGGCATTCATCTAGAGGTCAATAACAAGAAGATAGTTGGAAAACTCCCAAATATGTGGAGATTCAACAATACATTTCTAAATAATACAGAGGATCAAAGAAAAAGTCTCAAGAGAAGTGAAAAATTATTTTCAATTAAATGAAATGAAAACAGAACATACCAAACGTTCTTAGATGCAGCAAAAGCAGTGCCTAGAGGGAAATTTATGCCATTGAACAATTACACTGGGAAAACCAAAGATCTATAATAAAAAATGTAAGCATCTACCTTAGGAAACAATAAAAGGAAGAGCAAATAAAACCCAAAATAAGCACAATAAAAACTAATAATAAAAATTAGAAAAGAAATCAATGTAATTGTCAGAAACCAACAGAGAAAATTAAAACAAAAAAAGCTGGTTCTTTGACAAGATTAATAAAATTTTTAAATATTTAGTCAAGATAACCAAGAAAACAGGGAAGACATATTACTAATATAAAAAAGGAAAGGAGGGGGAAATAAAATAAAAAAGGATTTGATAAAATCTAACATCCATTTATGATACCAAACTAGTAATAGGACTCTCACTACTTGAAAAGGAACACCTTTATGAATTCTGCAGCTAAATGGATAACATTTGTTCTATATGGCACAATTGTGTCCGTGAAACCTCAGAAAGAATTCATAACAAGAGAAGTAACTCCTGGAATTAATAAGAGAGTATAACAAGGTTGAAAGATATATGAGTCAACGGCTTTCCTTATAGACCCACACAAATATAGTCAACTGATCTTTGACAAAGAAAGAAAAGCAATTCAGATGAAAAAGTAAGTCTTTTAGACAAACAGTGGTGGAAATAATGGATACCCACATGCAAACACACACATAAAATGAATGTAGACAGAGAACTTACACCTTTTACAAAAATTAAGTCAAAACACATCACAGATCTAAATGTAAAATTCCAAAGGAATAAACTCCTAGAATATCACATAGGAGAAAAACTAGCTAATCTTGGGATTGGATGAATTTTTAGACACAAGCCAAAAAGCAAGGTCCAGAAAAGAAAAAAAACAAAATTGTACTTCCTTAAAATGAAAATCTCCTACTCTGAGAAAGACAGTAAGAGAATAAAAACACAATTTACAGAGTAAGAGAAAATCTTTGTAAAACACTTATCTGATAAATGAGTGGTATCAGAAATATCCAAAGAACTCTTAAAACTCAACAGTCAGAAGACAAACAACCCAACTAAAAAACGGGCAAAAGATGTGAAAAGACAGATCATTGAATAAGATATATAGATAGGAAATAAGCAATATACAAACATGCTTCACATGAAAAGTCATTAGGAAATTGCAAATAAAACAATGAGGTAACATCAAACACTTATTAAATGTGGAAAACTCAAAACAGTCAGAACACTAAATATCGTTGAAGATGCAAAGCTACAGGTAATCCTCATTCACTGTTGGCGGGAATGGAATTTGGTGTGCCTACAATGGAAGACAGGAACTTTCTTTGAAAACAAACTACACTGTTGCTACATGGAATAACATCCACCAATAAGGCACCTTGGTATTTTTCCAAATGAGCTGAAACCTTATGTTCACACAAAAGCTACATTTGAATGCTTATAGGTGCTTTATTCATAATTGGCAAGAGTTAGAGTTTTAAGCAAGATGTCCTTCAAGTGTTGAATAGATAATCAGTGGTGTATCCATACAGTGAAATACTGTTTAGTGATAAAAGAAATGGGGTATCAAGCCATGAAAACACATGGAGAACCTAAAAAGTATATTCCTAAGAAGCCAATGTGACAAGACTATGTAGTATATGATTCCAAGTACATGACATTCTGGAAAAGACAAACCATGAGCCAGTAGAAAGATCTTTGGTTGTGAAGGATTTGGGGGTTGGAGGGAGGCATGAGTCAATAGGTGGAGCACAGGGGAGTTTTAGGGAAGTGAAACTACACTCCATGATACAGAAATGATGGATCCATGTCATTACACATTTGCCAAAACTCATGCAGTGTGTAACACACAGAGTCATTGCTAATATACACTGTGCACTCTAATGCACCAATATGGGTCAGAAATTGTAACAAATGTACTACAGTAATACAAAACATGAAAAGTAGTGCAAACTGGGTGGATGCAGAGAAAAGGGTCAAGTGGAAAGTATGTAAATTCTGATCAATTTTTCTGTAAACCTGAAAGTGTTCTAAAAAATACTGAAGTCTTTCAAAAAAAAAGATGCCAGACAGACTCATTACAATTCACCCCTGATGACTGAAACAGGACATCTTTGATTCAACTAATTTCAACTGATCTCAATAAGCCAGTTATGCTGCTCTGTGAGACTGAGACCCTTAAGGGAGGCGAAACTTCCATCAAATGCCTTGTTGGAGAGCACAGTTCTGTATCCTCTGAGAAGCGCCATGGTCACTATCAGTCGTGTCAGAACTCCAAGGTGGATAACAAGTATCCTAGTGGGTCCTTGTATTGTAGACCTAGTAATGTACAGACAAGTATTACCTTGATTTCTATTTTGAGTATCTCTGAGTCAAGAGATTCCTAGAGTTCTTTTACCACAAAGGGGCGCCTCTTAGACAATCATCCAAGAGTTTGTGAGCATATGTAGATGAGCCCAATTTCTGGCCAGTGGTAAGATGACTGCCTGATGTTTGTTAGCTCTAATGTTCCTTTGGTTTGGTGTTTCATCACGGATGTCCCAGTTAAGAGATGAAGAGCAGCAGCACTCTACTGAGCTCCATTATGCACAAATACGTATTGTCCTCGAAGTCCATGCACTCCCCAGTGCTGTATGTTCAGTTAATCCCAAGGAACTACCCAGGGAACCAAGGTGTCTGGGAGAGGGGTGACCTCCTTCAGCACCCTGGCATCTTTCAAGGAACTGAAGAAACACCATCCCCTCCTGCAGGTGGCATACGCTGCAGGGCCAAGGTTAGGCTCCATCATATCACAAGTAGGGTCAGTAGCTGGGCTGAGTGGACAGGGTGCTGTTTCCAAGGCCAAAGGCATAAGTACCCTGGTAGAGCATCACATGCTCAGTGCTGTGAGAGCCTCTGTTTTCAAGAGATCTCAGTATGAGATGACAAAGCAGCTCTAACGGCATATAGCGTGGGGTCTAGAGCACTTTTTTCCATAAGAGGCCTACGGACAACTTTAGCCCCTCCTCTGAGAGCCTCACATCACTGCCATCAGGGTCAGAGGCCTCCTCCATGACAACTGGTTGGTTTATAGAGTGTAAGGACCCAGGCCTAAGTTGGGTTCAAAATAATCCCTTTGCTGTGACAAACTCAGACTGTGGTGTTGCTCACTATAACCCAGAGTGTCAGGATCTTTGTTGCAAAAGACACAGGGGCAGCAGCCGCAGAGTTACCTAGCGGTCCTGGTGTGCCCTCTGTGATCTCATCACCTACTGGCTATATTTTCCTCTCTTCTCTTTTTCTTTGAAATAATTGGTTTGTAAGGAGTGACCATTGATGGGGTCAGCTCATTGACAGGGTATAATCCTCCTCATAATCCTAGTGCCCCAAATATCAAGGCAACCCCAACCTTAGTCTCACATTCACTCTAAACACAGATAGATTCCAAGACACTGACTGAGGGCCACATTGAGGAGGGCCTCATTTCCAGACTCCTGCTCTTGAGGGACGAGGAATTACCAAAACTGCCACCTTGGAGTCCTCTGTATGTAGAACCCAGGCTTGGTGGGGTCCACAATGAAACACAGGGCAGCACAGCGCCCAGGAGGAGCTGCCCAGCAAGCAGCAGCCCACAGTGCAGGAGCCTCCAGGCTTTCTCATCAGCCTGTCCAGGGAAGAAGGCCCAGGGGAAAAGGGAGGGCGAGGCTTAAATTGTCAGAAGTCAAATATCAAATATGTGGACCCTGGCCAATCATTAAAGAACAAACATGGGTGAGAAAAACAGGCATTCCCCCTGGCTTGCATTTTTATAAAGAAACACTAACAGGATGGTGAAGCAGTGATCAAAACTGGCCATGTGAGGTAGGTTGGAGTCAGAGCAGAGGAGCGGGGCAGGACGAGCAGGCGGGGAGTCTCCTTAAGGGAGTTTCCTTTCTTAGGAAAATTTTTAACCTTCCCATGCATTATTTATTTAAAATAAAGAGAGGAATTTATATACAGTGACAAATAAAAATGGCAAGTAATAGGATGTATTGGAGTATATAAGGAAACCATTTTGTGTAAACCTAATTCGGCCTGACCTTGTCTTTCCAAAAGGGCCTGACCGAGGCCATAGAGCATGCATTGTATATCTGCTTTAGACATTCCCTATGGCAAGAACAAAGGCCCTTGAGATAAAGGTGCAACTTCCCTCCCCCTCCCAACGTTGGCATTCCCTTAAGGATTAAGCATCTTTCCTTAGGCTAGGAACTGATTGCTGCACTCACCTGTGACCACCCAGCTCGAGACAACAGACTTGCTTCCTGCTGCACAGACCCACTACGGGCTGTGTCCATCAAGCGCTGTGCTGACAGAGCAGTCTCCTGATTATTGTGGGAGGGACGTTTCAATCATATGTGAAACGTCCTGTATGGGGGTATATAACCACTCTGTACACCTCACTTCTTTGGTGCCCTTTCTTCCTTTGGGAAGAAAGGCCCCGGGCCATGGTCCTCAGATTTTAGCTCAGAATAAACTCTCCCAAATTTTCATTTATAGATTGGTTATGGATTATTTTCATCGACAACACCATATTTTCCTATGCTTGATGATTATTTTTAATTAACTTTTTGGATTTTAAAATTAATTTAACTTTAACATTTCTTCATAGGAAACCATGACAAGATTTAATCCTTTAAACACTAATAAACATAAAACAGTAAACCATAAACAACTTACAAATTCCTGTCTAACAAAAAGGAGAAAGGGCATTATCGTTTGTCCCTCCACTCTATTTCATACTGGAGATATTTTCAGGAAGGAGTACACTAGGGGTCTGCAATTAAGCCCTGCAATAAACTTGGAATTTCAAAGATTTACTTTATGTGTTTTACTTTATGTGTTAAGCTTTATGTGTTTCCTCATATCAATGCAAATAGAAATTCAAGTGTTTTCCTCACATCCATTAAAATAGGAATTCATTTGCCTTAGGAATAGTATACCCTTTTAAATGTCAAAGTTCCCTCAGAACATGGACACACAAAAACTGACATAAAAATGGAAAATGCACCTGAGAACTTAAGTACACCCATCTCATATCACGAGGTTCTCTTGTCTAAATGAAACAAAAACTCTATTTGGCTCCACAATGTTCTTGCCTTATTCATATCCTATCTCACAATCAACTTACATTTTAATTCCCCACCGCTAATGGAGACTAGAATCAAAGGGCTGCAACCTTCAATGGATAAAGGAATCTAAGGACAGAAACATGAATATTCGAATCAGCTCATAGAAGCAGCCTGCTTCTCTATAGTTCAGAAGGAAAACCCACATTCAGAAAGTGACCATGTTCCCAGATGTGGGGTCCCAGCTGAGATGTCACCCCTACAGTGCTTTGGCCTAGTGAAGGAGGGTAGGGACCCCTGAGCAGCCACAGGAGTGAACTCTGGGAGCCCCACACACCCTCCCTCTCCTGTGAGCATGGAAGCACTGCCTCCCCCAGGTTCTCACTCTCACAAGTGAGGAAACTCTCAGCCGGATTCAGTTTAAGCTTCTGACCCACATGAACTCCAAATTCATAAACCTTTATCCACAGAACACATGATCTTCACAGACTTTCTCACTGTGCACAAATTATACTCTCAGTGCACCTAAAGTGTGAGTGCAAAACTCAAACATAACATTAAAATGTCCAGGCCTAAGAACCACAACCACAGCCTCAGAAAGGGCGTCACTCCCCACCCCAGGAGCACATGCACCCCCAGCTTTCCAGGGCTCTGCAGCTCCTCTCAGGATCAAGGCTCCTTCCATGGGGGTGTGAGCAGTAGGACACCTGCAGGGGAGGCTCCCCAGGAAGGACAGCTGGACCTGCAAGGCCTTCCCTCTGCAGGCTCAAGGGGGCCTTAGCTTGGGTCTTAGAATGTGGGCCTCTGCTCCACCTGGAGATGCTTCGGATGTTGCAAAAATCACTGTTATTTCAAATGACACAAACCCAGTTTTTGAATAATCCAGCAAAATCACTTAAACTCAGTCTTTATGTGGAAAACAAGGAAGAGATTATAAGGCAGTTTTACTAGTTCAACTAAAAAACTGTAAAAATCTACTCCTTTCAGGAAAAAAAGTTAATTATTATCCCATGGCAAGAAATCACACTTGAACACTTGGGGTCTGCATGTCTATGTCCCAGAATTTCATTTAATAATATCCAAAAGTAAAGAACAGACCTCAGAAACTTACTACACACGTTCAGGGGAAGAAAGAGTGAAATGAGAATTCTCAACAAATGGAATGTAATACGAAAATGTTTTATTTTTTCTGAAATTCAGCTTTTTGTCTGTTTTTAACTATTTTATATTGTCTTCCAAGGTTTATTGATTAAATATATCTACGGTTATTGAAAAATGGAGACAGACGAGTTAGTAAATCTTTTCTAGGTCACAAACCTAAAGAGGGGCGGTGCTGACAGGACACATCACCCAGGAAAGTTTCTCAAGAGGAAGCTCCACCCAAAGGAGTGACAACTGCATGTCTGTGCCCAGAAAGACCCTGAGGGAGAGACAAGGATTTCATGCATTGTAGTTCCAGGTGGTTATTCTCTGCTTTCCTCTCATGTAAAATATCCATAGACAAATACCATCTTTAAGAAAGGGGCATCCATGGCTCTGGGGAATAACGATAAACAGCTAAAACACGAGTCTGTTTGATGCACCATGGAGGGCGAATAGTTGACAAGGATGCTGCGAATCTGAGGGGCAGGTGGCTTTGGGACCACAAGTAGCGATGTGAAAATTGAGACTGACTGGCAGCCCTGGAAGAGCTATCTGGAGGGACAGGGCTGTGGATTTGAGACCCTGCTCCCCAAATATTTGGAAAACTCAGGAAAAACTGGGCGCCTCCTGGGGAAAAAGGAGGCACTGAGGATCGCACAGAGTGCAGCTCCTCCCACGCAGGAACTCGAGACCAAGTCCCGAGTGTCCTGATGAGCCTCCCCGTGGTCACCCCACTATCTGAGGAGATGTGTGGCTGCGGGTGCAGAGCTGCCCAGAGAGGCCCCGGGGCCGAGTCACCATGTGCAGTGATGAGAGGACGCCTGGGAACGCTGGCTGTAGGCGCAGATCCGATGCTACAGCCGGAGGGGACTGAGGTCTGAGTAGCGCCACCTGCAGACCCAGATCCGCAGACGCTGGAGGCGACCGCAGGGAGGCCTGTCCCACCAGGGCCAGTTCTGACCAGCTCCTCCTCCCTGGCTCCAGCACACTCATCATTTCTAGGTCTCCCAGGTCACCCTGATTCCTTCCTGTAACCCCCACAGCCACAGGATGACAGGCTGCGGCAGAGCCACCAGAGGTTGTTAACAGCAGGTGACAACCAATCCAAAGCTTGGCAGGTGCATGAAGGGACGTCCCCTTCGGGGCCCTGCATCACCCCACCTACCTGCCCCAGCAGCTCCCCTGACTCGACAGTCCAGAAGGCCCTGGCCCTCACCCCCAGTAAAAGCTGATGGAGGGCTGTGTGGCTCAGAGAACCAGCCTAGGCAGGTGGCTGGAACCTGACTCACCTGGCACATTTGCACTTAAACAGGCCATTTTCTGGCCTGGGGCTGCCTCTGTTGTTTTCACCCAGCTCTTTGTGAACAGTGGGCACTGGTGTGCACTGGGAACTCCTGTTTCCAAATGGAGCAAGTACAGACAAGAGGATGGTCCAGGCCAGGCCACACTGGAGCAAGAGGGAATGGCGTCCTTTAGGGATCAAGGGCTTGCCATAGGCTGTGAGGCCAATCATGGAACTGTGACCCTTATTTAGAAATGCAGACACTTAACTGTGACCTCACTATCTATAATAAAGAGTCAGGCTCCATTTTAATCTGTGATCCTTGCTAGCGATGAGCCTTCCGCCCATCCCTCCCCACCCCACTCATGTGGTACTCAACATAAAGAATCCCAGAGCTCTTGGCTCTGACGGGAAGTTTGAGTCCCACAGCCATAGCCTGGGAGCAAGGACTCTTCTCAGTCTGATCACAGGGTGTCACATGTGCTCATTAAAGTCTAAGGTGTACATATTATTTCGGAAGGAAATTTATTTCAGATCACTTTTTGCCCATGTCACTAGAGAGCTTTAAAATTTGTTAACCACTATAATATCTGGATCTGAGGAAACTGATCTTTATTTTCACTGCTATAAGAAAAACAATAAGTCCTTACGTAAGCATGGGATGCACCTGGAAATTCTTCCCCCCCTCGTCCCCCAGCTTTATTGAGGTATAATTGTCTGTATTTAAAGATTACAACGTGATGATTTGATATATGTATATAATATTCATGCTTGAAATCTGCTAAGACAGAATGAAGCATTCTCACCACACAAAGTAACTAAGAACCTAAGAGTGATGGGTCATATGGTAATGTTAAGTTTTATATCTGAAGAAATCCCAGACCTTTTCCCACAGTGACTACACCATTTTATATTCACACCACCCACGTGTGAGAGTTCAAATTTCTAAATATACCCTCAACAAAACTTGTTCTTAACTCACTTCTTGACTCTAGCCATCCCAGTGGTTGTGAAGTGCTATCTCACTGGGGTTTTGCTTTGCATTTCCTTGATGACTAAGGATGTCCAGCATCTTTTCATATGCTCTTGACCATTTGTCTATCTTCTTTAGAAAACAGTGTATTCAGATCCTTTGCCATATTCAAATTGAGTTATTTGACTTTTTATAATTAAGTTTTAAGAGATCTTTAGATATTTTCAATACCAGTTTATCAGATATATGATTTGTGAAATTTTCTTTCATCCTGAGGGTTGTTTTCACTCTTGCCTTATTTTACTTTTAATTGTGGTAATATACACATACCATAAAATTTACATTTTCACCATTTTTTAAGTGTATAGTTCAGCTGTAGCACATGTCAGAATCTGCTTTCTTTTTCAAGGTGAATAAAATGCCATTGTACATATGTGCCAACTTTTTCGATCCATTCGTCTGCTGATTGGCACTTGAGTGACTTCTACCTTTTGGCTAATGTGAATAATGCGAATATAAACATGAGTGGACGTATATCTGTTTAAGACCCTGCTTTCAATTTTCCTTCAAGTCCTAGAAGTAGAACTGCTAGTTCAGATGGTAACTCAGTTTGCAATTTTTGGAAGAACTGCCAAGCTGTATTTCTTACCATCAACATAATTTTATGTTCCCAGTGACAGTGCACAAGAGTTCCAAAGGGTGTTTTCACTCTCTTGACAGTGTCCTTTGAGGCACAAAACTCATTAATGATGATGTCCAAATTACCTATTTTTGTTTTTGTTTTTGTTCTTGCTGTACTATCTACTAACTCTTTGCCAAATCTAAGGTCAGGAATTTACTCCTACATTTTATCTAAGTGTGTTATCATTTACTCTTATCTGTAGGTCTTTATCCTTTCTGGCAAATTATTGTATGTGGTGTCATATAAAGATGAAAACTCTTTCTTTTGCATATGGCTATCCACTTGGCCCAGCACAAATTTATGCAAGAATATTCTTGCCTAATTCTTGGCATCTTTTTCAAATATCAGTTGACCACAGATACATGGGTTTATTTCTCAGAACTCAATCTATCCCATAGATCTGTATGTCTATCCTCATGTTAGTACCACACTCTTACTCTTGCATATAACATGGTGTGAAACCAGGACATGTTACTCCTACCACTTTTTTTCTTTTTCAAGATTGCTTTGTCTAATCTGATTCCCTTGGCATTCCATGTAACTTTATGAGAGCTGACAAATTTGTATAAAGGAATAAGCTGGGATCATGACAGGCACGTGCTGAATTTCAGATCATGTGGAGAACAGTGGCATTTCACCTATGTTAAATTGCCTGATTCATGAAATTGAGATGTTTTCCCATTTATTTATACATTTTTAATTTCTCTTGACATCTGGCAGTTTTCTGAGTATTCATTTTCTACTTCTTTTGCTAAATTTATTCCTAAGTATTTTATTCATTTTGATTTTGTCAATACATTTCTTAATTTCATTATCAGGTTGTTCAATGCAAGTGTACAGAAATGCTATTGATTTTTATATTTTGATCTTGAATCTTATCATGTTGCTGACCTTAATTATCAGTTCTAATAATTTTCTTACTGGATTCCTTTCAGTTTTGTAAAAACAAGATGTCTCAGCTAAAATAGGGATAGTTTTACATCTTGGTAAGCAATCTCTATGTATTTCATTTCCTTGTCTTGCATAATGATTCTGGCTAAAATCTCCAGTATATTCTAGAATAGAAGTGGCAAGAGCAGACATCCTCCTTTGGTGCCTTATTGTCAAGGGGAAAGCATCCAGTTTTTCACAATTAAATACTATATTAGCTGTGGCTTTTCCATAGATGCTCATTATGATGTTAACATATTTCCTTCTAGTCCTGGTAATCTGAGTGCTTTAATCATGGAAGGGTACTGGATTTTGTCCACTATTTTCCCTGAGTCTTTTGAAATGATCTGCCACTTTTCCTTTTTATTCTATTGATATTCTTTATTATATAAGTGGATTTTGAGATGTTAACCCAACTTCCATCCCTGGAATAAATCCCACTTGGTCATGGTATATAATTCTTTTATATGCTGCTGGATTGAGTTTGCTGGTATTTGTTGTACTGGCCTCACAAAATGAGTGCAAACTATTCTCTCCATTCTAATTTTAAGGAGTGTGTGAAGAGTTGGTACTAAATAATCTTGGAATGTTCAGAGAATTCTGTGTTGAAGCCATCTGGGCCTAGGCTTACTATGTGGGTGGCTGGTTGTTTACTAATTCAACCCCTTCGCTTTTTACAGTTCTATTCAGATTTTCCACTTAGTCTTGATTTAGATTCAGTAGTTTTTGTCTTTCAAGGGATTTGTCCATTTCATCTCAGTTATCTAATTTGTTGCCATACAATTGTTGATGGATTTCTTTTATAATCTTGTTTCTGTAATGTCAGTAGTAATATCCCTCTTTCTTTCTGATTGTATGAATTTGAATCTTCCTCTCTTTCTCTAATTCAATCTAGTTGATAAATTTGTTCATCTTTCTGTAGATCCCACTATGGGTCTCACTGATTTCCTCTGTGGCTTTTTGTATTCCTCATTTCCTTAATTTCTGCTCTAATTTTTATTTCTTTTTCTACTTGCTTTGGGTTTGGTTCCTCAACTTTTCAAGTTTGTTAAGGTGAAAGGTTACGTTATTGATTCAAGATCTCTCTTCTTTGTTAGTATAGGCATTAATGGCTATACATTTATTTCTTTCTACCTTGTTAGATGCAGGCCACAAACTCTGACCCTTTAGGTATGATATAATGTTCCTCATTATCTCTAATAATATATTTTGTTTTATAGTCTATTTTGCTAGATATTTGCATCATCTCTCCAGCTGTCTTGGGAGGGCTATTTCCACATGTATATTTTTGCTAGCTTTTTACTTTCAATCTGTATCTTTGAATCTACAGTGTGCTTCCTATACTTAGCATATTTAAATCACGGTTTGTTTAATCTGAGGTGAGAATCTCTCTCTTCTGTTTGGAAAATGTAATCCATTCACCTTTATTATTACTGACATAGTTGCAATTACACCTGTCATTTTACTTTCTTTTTCTACAATTTTCATGTAGGTTTTGGTCTCTCTTCTCCTCCTTTATGGTTTTCTATTGCACTCACTGAATGTTTTCTAATGTAGCATTTTAATTTTTAAATGACTTCACTATAATTTTGAAGGTCTTTTTTTTAGGGGTTGCTCTACTACTTGACAAATACTTCTTAATTTACAAGGAGCTTCAGATTTCTACTATTTCAATTCCAGTGATACAATCTTTACTCATATATAGCTCTATTCTCTTTTGCCATTTTTGTGGTATTATTGTTGTTATATAGTTTATACCTATTAATGATATAACCAATAATATATTGCTACACTTTTTTTTTTTTTTTTTGAGGAAGATTAGCCCTGAGCTAACTGCTGTCAATCCTCCTCTTTTTGCTGAGGAGGACTGGCCCTGGGCTAACATCCGTGCCCATCTTCCTCTACTTTATATGTGGGACGCCTACCACAGCATGGCTTGCCAAGCGGTGCCATGTCCGCATCCGGGATCCAAACCCGTGAACCCCGGGTCACCAAAGTGGAATGTGCACACTTAACTGCTGCGCCACCCGGCAGGCCCCTGTTTTCGTTTCTTTACGTCGATATCAGTTAGCATCCTGAGTCACTTGCTTTCAACCTAAAGAACTCTTTCATTAATATCATAAGGCAGTTGTCTATGGACAATTTTTTCAGGTTTTCTTACTCTGGAAAGGTTTTTAATTCATCTTTATATATTACAAGGTAGTTTTGGTGAATATAGGATTCTTGGTTGACAGGTTTTTTCTTTGTGCATTTTGCATATGTTATCCCTCTGCCTTCTCGCCTCCCTTTTACCTGCTGAGATGTCACTTGTTAATTTTACTGGGTTTTCCTGTAAGAGTTGGGTAATTTTTTCAATTGCTGTTTTTTCCCCAATGTATAGTCCCTAATTTCCCATATATTTGCATGTCTCGTATTTTTGATGCAATCCAGACATTTTTGGTCATAAATTGTAGCAACTCTGGGTACAGGTCCCCTTCCTACTGGGACTTTTTATTATTGGCTTTATTTGTTCAGTTGACTAGGTGGATTATTTAAGTCTGTGTCCTCCACACAGAGTGAAAACTCTGATGTAGCTCCTAGAATCGGCATGGCTTTGGGTGTGTCTGTCATGAGACTGTGGCATTGGAGGGCTGTCTTCCTCTTTCATGGACACACCCAGTGGTTAAACTAGATCAACTGCTGGCTGCTTGCTCTAGTGTTTTCACCAATGTCCTGGGGGCATAACTTGCTCTACCAAATTGTCCAGTGAAATTCTGGCTTCTTTGCAGAAATACTTTCTGATGTCACTGATATTTGTTCTGACCCTTGGAAGCCTCCTCCCAGCAGTCTAATTCCCTGGTTCTTTCCAGAAAACTAGTCAGCCTACAGTCTAAGCTGTGTCTTCATTAAAATACAGAAACCCACTAATTTCACCTCACTCTCCACTTTCTTGAGAGTGTCCTCTGACTTGAATTTTCACAATGTTTTGCTGGCCAAGTTAATTCACTTGGGAAGGAATTAAGAGCTTTGTGTTTTATGGCTGGCTTTTCCCCATGTTCAGGTAAAATCTCTGTGCCAGGACTCTGGAGCTGTAGTGGAGACATCAGGAAGCCTCTCTGGGTGACAATGCCATTCTAGGGGCTGAGTGATCAGTGCAGTGGAGAGACAACAGCCAGAGTTGTCTTGATTGTCCCCCGTTACAGCCACCTCATGAGCTGGGGAAAGAGTGGTCAGTGCCCAGCATTCTCAGCACAGCATGAGCACAGCAGAGCCTTTGTACCATGAGGAGGGGCTGGGGCAAGAAGGGGTCCCCACATTTCACATGAACCAACAAAGGACTTAAATTCAGCAACAGGTAGCTGTGGGCAGGATGGGTAATGTTGAAGTCCTGCTCCTCCTGGGAAAAAGCCCCCCTTCTGGAAGCTTAGGGAGGGAGAACCTTGTCTTCTGGTTCGGGGGGCAGCGCTATGGAGAGGAGGGCTCACTTGCTGAGCTGAGAGGAGGGAGGGAGTGGACATGGTTCAAACCCCACACACTCTCCCCTTTCTCACAGAATTTCCATTGATTTTCTTGAATAGATGTTCCTCGCTTGCTGTTTACTTTCAGAACAATTTCCAGAGGCTTCACACGGTTGTTTTAAAATAATTTCCACCAGTTTCACTGGGGAGTGGGTCAGTGGAGCTCCTCATATTATTATACCCCCTAGTGCATTTATGAGTCTGCCCATATCAGCAAACCCTCTCCAGATTGATATACAATGGTACCACAAGCTGTAATATCACTTGTCATTGTACAGAGAAACAGAACTGAGAAAGTTAATTTTTTATGGTTTTAAAAAATGTATTACACACGTCAAAAAATTATTGTTTAGGTGATTAATACATAGAGCTGTGGCTTCACATTAACAATAAATCAGCCACTTGGTTATGAACTATTGTTAAAAAACAACCCACAGGCCCCAAATGGAGCCACTTTTCCTAGTACCACGTCCCGAAACCAGGGCTTAAGATCTCACCTACCTGCAGTTTCCACCTTCCCCAGGACTGCAATCTCAACTGGTCATCCTGGGAGTTTCTGGTCAGCACCAATGAGGCAATCTGCCACATGGGCTCCTCCATCCCCCAAAGGAAGATGAGATAATCCACCTATTAATCCCTATTGTCCCCAAAGGGAGGTAACCTCACCTAAAGTGATCCTTTTTTCTGTTTATGACTTCCCTATCCTGTTTTAAAACTTTCCTTTTCTATAGCCCTTTGGAGCTCCTCTTGACTTGCTGGATGGGATGTTGCCTAATTGTCCAAGAGATCCAATTGGATTACTAAAATTTACTCAGTTGAATATTTTTTATTTCACAGATTTGGTGCAGCAACGGGATCCAAAGTGAACTTCTGACAGCATTTAGGGATAATGAGAAACACAGATGAGGTAACTACGAACCCTTTGAGTTATCTGTCTTTCTCGCCATTTCTGAGGATTGTGGATAAGTTCCTTCTTGCTTCTGAGCTCCACTGTCTTGCCATAACCTCCCAATCTAACTGGCTTCCCAGTCATTTCCTGCAGTTGTCTAGAATCACTACGTTTGTGTCGGGAACTGCTGGTGGTTCAGACCACAACTGTACTTGGTTGGAGGCCCCAGTTCTTGATTCTGTCCTCAGATTCCAAGTTGGGAACTGCTGGTGGGAGCTGCAGTTTCCCATCTGTGTGGCATCAGTCTGCAGTCCCTATTGGTTGAGGTTCATTGGTTCAATCCATTCCCCACTCCGAGGTTCCATGTTGGGAATTGACGATGGGTACAGGGCCTTTTCCTGGGCAGTCACTGTAACATCTTTTGGTTACTGCTGGTGTGTTAAGGTGCACATGTTTGTTTTTCTTGTTTTACATAAATAAAGGCTATCGCTAAAGAGGATCTCACAGACCAAAAAGCTGCAAAAGTGGTAGGCGTGGGTGGGGCATTTAAAGGCTACTGGAGTGCTCACCACCTAAATCAA
Source organism: Equus asinus (assembly GCF_041296235.1). Classification (NCBI taxonomy): domain Eukaryota; kingdom Metazoa; phylum Chordata; class Mammalia; order Perissodactyla; family Equidae; genus Equus; species Equus asinus. The sequence continues at coordinate 25,789,970 of NC_091809.1, read as the reverse complement.
AGGCTCCCAGGTTAGGATAACTTGGTCAAGGATTGGGTTAGATTGACACTAGGTCACCTGCCAACCTCAGGAAAATTTCCATGCAATGAGGGCCACTGTGAAATCACACAATCTCCAACCCAGTGGACCATCCCATTGAGTATAAGTTTGTCTCCAACAGGTCCAAAGGCTTAGCTGAAAGAAATAGAATCCTTAAAATCTAAACAGTTAAGTATGCCACCTTTGGGCACAACTGCTTTTTTTCTAAGAACTATGGTCTCAGAAGGCATAAATCTCTACAAAAAAAAAGCAAAATCTTACTAAGATTTTTTGTGTCCTGAGAGCTTGGCTCGGTAACCGTCACATTGGGGGCCCCAAAATAAGGCTGAGTAGAAGTGCGAGCTGCACCCCATGTGCAGCTAGATCAGCTTGAACAGAAATGTGGGTGAAGCTCCATTGCAGCTAAGGGTCCTGCCAAACTGCTGTCAGCTCTCAGGGAAATAACAATGGCTATTTTGAGGAACGTTCAAACCAGATAAGATCATTTAAGAAATGCACTTAAAAACAAAAAATTCCAAAAACAGCTTCATTGAAAGTTTCATTGTAAAAAGTTAATGAAAAATTAAAGATATGACGTACCTGGAACAAGACTACACAACCGTAAACAAAAACTCACCAAGTTAATGGCCTTACAGACACCCCCATACGTACCCTCAAAGGAGGGGCCCCATAGAGGCCCCGCTCAAACTTGACAGGACTCCAAGGGATTTTTTTTGGTAAACTACTATGTTATTTCCTTAAAGAGCCAGCAGAAACTACAATTAAAATTAATGAAAAACATTGCCAAATTCTGGTATATACCAGAGTTTACAGTGTCTACTAAAACCCCACCTGGAGCCCGCAGATGAGGCCCAGGAAAATCTGGCAAAAACCACCTGTGGGTGAGAATTCTTACAGAGCTGGCTCTGCCAGATCACTGTCTGCAGGTCCCAGCTGAGAGAGGGAAAGAAAATGTCATGCTGTTCTTTCCTTTCCACATCCAGACCAATTGGCTACTCATCCTTTCTCTCCCAAAGATAGCTTCTTGCCTGTCTTCTTTTATGTCCTAAAAACCTGGCTTGCTTTCTGCCTGCCTGGGACAGATAAATTGCCTGTTCTTTATTCTGGCTATCTAAGAGAGGGACTCTAGATCTTGTGAAGATAATATGTCTTGTATCCTCCTTGGGGCCACCTCCTGAATCCAAGAGGTTGTTCGATATTGCCAGAAGTATCCACTGCTTGTCCTGGCCTGTCCTGGCTGAAATCTGACAAGATATTTGAAAGACTTTAATAATTTTCTAACCAGAAATTTGGCCACGTTGGAAGCTGATATTCAGTGCTTGATAGGAAAAACATTTTTTCCCCTTCTCCTCTAAGCTAAATGTACCCAGATGGAAAGGAAAGTATTCCACCATTGGTGGATGGGTGTGTCAGTCCTTTATCATCCAGGCCACAACTCAATTCTTTGAGGAATTGAGAGCAACTGTCCTTATATCACAAATTCTTGCAAAACTGCAAATGCAGCTCTAGAGGCAGTCAAAATTCCTTCTACCAATCCCCACACCTGCCCTATTCATCTCAAAGTGGTTCTAAATGATTTGCCTTAGGAAGTCAAAGGCCTTGGACGAACTTACATCCCTTCCCTGTGCCTCTGAGATGTAAATGTTAAAGTATGAACTTCAGGGAGGTCATTCTTATGAGAAGAAAAATGAAAGGGGAAAGGTCGTTTGAAACTTACGTAAATAAAAACCTTTTAAGCGCTTCTCCACAGATATTGGCAAAAGGTTTTAGCCATCTGAGCAGGTACCCTAACTTATTCCATCTACCAGAAAAACAACTTAGATCCAAATTCTTAGTAACTCGTGAGTTTTATATTATCGTACCTGTCTCATGGCTAAAATTTCACAATAAAAACTCTGTTTCTGTTTGCATTTGTCTGCGTGTATTGTAGATAGGTGGTTCTCTTCCACCTGCAGATGGTATTACTAAAATAAATTTGTAGAAGAGTTCTATTTAATTGGCTTAAACAAACAAGTCCCTAGTATTCAGCAACTTCTCAAAAATATAATAGAAACTATCGCAAATGCTTTTCAAGTTCACATGATATGGGAAACTATTTGGTATCAAAGCTAGTTTAAGTTTGTTGATTTAATTAGAACAGACCTGTCTTCAGTGTTATGAACACTGAATATAATGCAGAGATAACTCTATTCCACCTGGGTTTATTAACTAAATGAACTCATGTTCTCTCTTCCAAACTTTGTGAGCAAGAAAAATTCATTTGGGATAACAGCTAACTATCTAACGTCTAACGAAGTTTTAATGGGTAATCTAAACATTGTTAAGAACAAGCAAATTAAATAGATGCAAGTAAGGTAAGTTCAGAGGTGAACATTTTAAATAGTCTCCCCAAACTTCCTGGTAACCTGTAACCCTAACATTTTGCAGCGTCATTAAATGAGGAGTTAAGTGAAATACACTGAATCTCCCGATCATTTCCAAAACAGAGGAAATAGTCAAACATTAATTACTGAACATCGGTTTATCTACTTTTTGCTTCCTTCTACAGATGAATTAAAGATATTTGGATCTATGAGTAGATCCAAGATGTCTTGTGCCATGTTGAAAAGTTTACTGTGAGGAAGCACATTTTCTGGAAATTACAAAAAGTTTTTATAATAAGTCTGCCAATCCACAGAATGCTAATGTAACACAGTTCATAATTGCTTGCTTCCTGGTTTTCAATAGAAATCAAAAACTTTAAAGGGTTAAAAATTCTAATATATGTAACCAAAACTACTAAGAATAATAAGGAAAAGGAATTTTACGTGTAGTCATGGCTGGCTAAGATTGGAATAAATTTAATCAAGTAAATGACTTTTAATATAAAAGTAACCTGCTACAAAATTAGTATTTTGTTTTCTCTCTGTTTAAAGCACAAAGTTTTCTTGAACTATTGGTCTGCTCTTGATAATCTGAGACTATAAGAGGTTTATTTCTTTACCTTTTTAAGTAATCTGCCTATAGAAAAAAGATCTTGTGTCTTGTCAAAATAATCACCTACGTTCCATGTTGTCTTCACCAGGTCGTTGATTACTTAAACCCAGTACTCGCTATTAAAAGAGGTAAATTTTGCTCACAACTATGTAAACTTCTATATTTCCCTTTCAAATCTTTTGCCGTCACTTTGGTCAAATAGATAATGAAGTACTGTTTCATAATGATCAGTGATCCCATTTAGGCAAGCATCTAAAACCTTTTGGTATTTCTGACAAATTTCTCCAAAATCCAATTCTAAATGAAGACTCTTTGACTTTGAACTAACTTTGGGTTTTTCCAGAGGGACCCTGGAACATCTCAAAAGTTTTGTTCTCTCTCCTTATAAAAAGGGAGATGTTAAACTAACTAGGTATACTTGATATGTTAAATTACATGGGAAGCACTGTCATATAAGAAGTAATACCAGGTCTTCTTTATGTTGTGTCTGTGTAGCTAAGTGTTCTAAGTGTTCCAGAAATTGTGTGAAATTCTTGGAAATCTGATATGCCCTGATATTATGCTATCAGTCAAAATTCCAGCTATCTTAAAATGTTGTATGTTACAAAAAATAACCAATTTTCCTAGTTAATTCCATTAAAATGAACTCTTGTTAGATTTTTAACTATGGGCATTTTAAAGTCTTTTGTCATTTATACAGAGGTATTCTTACAATCTGATGCTTTTACAAAAGTGTTTCTGCTTCATCTTCAAGGAGATTAAAGGAAATGCCCTGTTTTTTTGCTGAGGAAGATTTGCCCTGAGCTAAGATCTGTGCCAATCTTCCTCTATTTTGCATGTGGGTCACTGCCACAGCATGGCCTCTGATGAGTGGTATAAATCTGCACCCAGGAACCAAACCTGGGCCACCAAAGTGGAGCATACCAAACTTAATGACTAGGACATGGGACTGGCCCCCAGGACTTTTTCATAAGTACAAATTTCTGATAACTAAGATCATAACAATGAATTGGTAAGAATAAAGACTGCCCTTAAATCTCCATGGAGAAACTATACCAGGTCCTCCTCTCTACCTAGATGACAGCCTAGCTTCAGGAGTTTGAACCTTAGGTATACACCTCCCAGCTGAAGAAGGCTCCACCTGACATCTGGTCCTGTCCAGATGCTGGAGACCTCCACATCAGATTGACAAGGGAGAGAAGTAGGTGACATGGAGGTAGACTGCTTCCTCCTCAGATGCCAGATCAAGACTTCATACTTTAGCTAAACATAAAGTCCTTCCTTCTTTTCTTTCTTCCCATTAGTCTGGAAAGGGCCTGGAAAGATAACACCATCAATCATATGTCCAAGGACAGTGCTAAGAAGGGTAACCTCTGGAATTTAGACCAACTTTTTACTTCAGCCTAGGAGACAATCTAACTGACTCCAGGCTTGAATGGGCAAATGCAACAATCCCTGCGAATGTCACCTTAGTGAGGAGTGGTTTGTGCCCTTACAGGATCTATCACTGTCTTTAGTAGTTATGATTCTCCTTGGGTCTATGAATGCCTGGATGGCTGGTGCATAACTAGGCAATGCCTCTTAGCTTATCTAACTGAGCCCCTAACTTTTCATAAGTGAACTAAGACATCATATGGTTGACTCCCCTGAATTTACATTGTTGAGTTAGAAAGGACCTACCAGGAGGCATTCAGGACCCGGCATTCACATCCTTTGATGGGGCCATACTTCCCTGGTTAGGAGTAAAAAAAGGAAAATGAGAAAATAATCAGAAAACCTCTCCTTAGCTCTTGCAGATATTGCAAAATCCATTGGTAAAACAAGAGCTGCCCAACAAAGATTCTTAGACTCTCTGGTCAAAGTTGTTCTTGGTAGCAAGATAGCCCTTGATTGTCTTTTAACTGAGCAAGGAGGTGTCTGTGCTGTGCCAACGCCACCTGCTGCACCTGAATTAACACTTCTGGGGAAGTTGAAACTCAATTATAGAGGATCACTAAGCAAGCAACTTAGCTTTTTAAAAAGGTGAGTCCTCCAATGGGGTCTTTCTTTGACTCACTTGATTGTGATTGGTTTGGGTCTTGGGGACCATGGCTCCTAAGTGCACTCCAGGTATTGAGAACTATCCTCTTATTATAGTCATAATAAACTTTCTGGTACACTGTATTCTCTCAAAAGCTTTAAATGCATGTTTGTAGCCACTAACCACCAAGCAAGTGATCTCCCTAAGACTGGAACCTCAGAAAAGGAGTCAAGAGATGACCAACTTAAAGAGTGTAAACCTGAAGCCTTGATCTATGAATGTCACAGGGGTTAAGGAAAAACATCATGACCTCTGGACAGCACCTAAAGGAACAACAGAAAAAGTGAACTTCACCGCAGTGGCTGCTGAGAGTGGTGCTAATGCCTTAAACTTTGATCATGTCTCTCAGTGAAGCTGAGAGTCTGATCAAAAAGAGGGAAATTGTGAAAAAGAAAACCAAAGGCCCCAAAGAGAGTCACTTTTGCTAGGCTTAGATCACCAAACCAGAAGCTTCAACCTTCCCTAGGAATGTAGTCTAAATGGTCAGTCTAGGATTTTCTGGTCAGCACCAATGAGGCAATCTGCTACATGGGCCTCTCCATCCCCCAAAGGAAGATGAGGTCATCCACCTAACAAGACCCTTGTGTCCCCAAACTGAGGTAACCATGCATAAAATAATCCTTTCTCCTACCTATGACTTCCTCGTCCTGCCTTTAAAAGCTTTTCCTTTCTGGAGTCATATGGAGCTCCTCTCTACTTCATAGAAGGGATGCTGCCCAAGTGATGGCTCAATAAAGCAATTAGATCTTTAAAACCTTCTCGGTTGAATTTTTGTTATTCAACACTATTAAATATAAGATATGGTTCATACACATTTATTTTTTTGATTATCATGAATCGTTTATTGTGAACATCAAGTTTCAAAAACTGAGCCTGAGATTTAAAAGCATGCCTGAAGGCTGCTCCTGACATGAATTCTAGCATTGGCATCTAGATTCCCCATGCTCATGTAGCTAACAGTGTAATTCATGTCTTGTAAGTCTTCAGCATTTATATAGAAGAAGCAATTTAAAGCATATTTTTTTTCTTCCCTTTGATATGCAAACGTTAAGTGGTTGACATTATAAAACATGGTTTGCTTTCCTGTTCATGTAAAAATAAATCCTGCACCTATTTTCACATCAACGGTGCTGTCCCACCAGCATGTGTAATGAAGAACGCTGGAGACTTGCTGCTACTGTCCCTAACCAGGCCGTCCCGGACCAAAGACAGGACCTAATAATCAGCATGATTAGTCAAACTCCAGGCAGTTATGCTGGGAGATGCCCTGGCCAACAGTCAACCTCATCTTCACATTTTTACAGATATGTAGGTCATTGCCAATGGTCTAGCTGCCTGGCAACAAGAACAACATGAGCTCCTTATCCAAGGTCACACTTTGAGAGAAAGTGCTCTGGGATAATCTTGCTCATAATCACTCAAATGCATAAGAAGGTCACACATGTCTCGGCACGTACTAAACATCAAACCACAGAGCCTCACTTCAACGCTCAGGCTGATAAATTAGTTACAATTTCTGAGACACCTACTGATACCTCAGCTGCACTCAGAAAGAGAGAAAAGAAACAGAGTGGAGAAGGACAGGCTTTGGAGTATCAAGACAGTGAGGTGCCCTTATGTTCCTATGGGAGGATGAGGATGGCTTATTGGAGTCACTCTGAACAGACACGGTAATGATACCCACAATGCTACAGACTGATAAGACTGTAATACCATCTGTAAAAGTATAACACTACACTACACACTATAAAACTAATTATACATGTTAATTGCATATAATATATTCTACTTATATATAACATATACTAATTAGGTATAATACTATTCTATACAAGACACATACTATACACAGGTTATATACTACATGTGCCATATATATAAATATATATGTACTGTATTCTACATACTCTCTCAATATATATAGATATACACAAAAAGACATAGTATACGAGGCAGAAGACAATTTTATACTATATACATTGTAATACAGTACAAATACCTCTTTTTAATATAGGTGAAAAAAATCCTCAACAAAACACTAGTGCACTGAATCCAGCAATATATAAAAGGACCTAAATACCATGACTGTGTGGGCTTTAACCCAGGAAAGAAATGTTGGTTTTATATGTGAAAATGAATTAACATAAGAAACCATTAATGGTATCAATGTCAAAAACTACAGATCATCTCAATAGAGACAAACAAGCATTAGACCAAGTTCAACAGCCCTTCACAAGGAAAACACTCAAGAAACTAGGAGAAACTCCCTCAGTCAACTCCCTCACCCTAAAATAAAGCATCAGTGAAGAACCCACAGCTGACGTCACTCTTGATGGTGAAGGACTGCGGGCTTTCTCTCTCAGATCAGAGAGAAGACAGAGATGTCTGCTCTCACCAGCTCCACCCACCGTGGTGAGAAAGGCGCTACCAGGGCAGTTAGGCAAGAACATGGGAAAACCGGGGCTGGCCCGGTGGCCAAGTGGTTAAGTTCGCGCGCTCTGCTTCAGCAGCCCAGGGTTTCCCCGGTTCGAAGCCTGGCCGCAGACATGGCACTACACATCAGGCGACGCTGAGGCAGCATCCCCCATACCACAACTAGAAGGACTCACAACTGAAAATACACAACTATGTACCGGGGGGCTTTGGGAAGAAAAAGGAAAAATAAAATCTTAAAAAGAAAAAGAACATGGGAAAACCAACCACTCCAGATTTCAAAGGACACACACACATAGCTCCACAGGACAGACTTACAACATCACACAGACTTTGTCATGGCACATGTAGGAGGACACACACAGACACAAACCCTCAGAGTTAATGGCTCACAGACACACAGAGCCCAGGCCCTCCGCACTCCTCCCCACTTTTCTCTACTCTTGAGGGCCAATCATCAGACACATGGTATAATTTGACTTATATATCTTCTTTCTTCTCTCCTAAAATGTCAGCTTTAAAGCAGAGGGGATATTTTCTCTGCTTTGTTCACCAAAGCACCTACCACAAGGCTGTCACACCAATACTTCTTACAAACTGGGGCTCACAGAGAGACAGACACACACACTCACATGGAAGCTTTACAAAATCCTCATCACAGGCCCAGGTCTTCACAAAGAGCATTGTTCTCACCCCCATCCTACCTGGTAGAGTGGTGTTTCCTGGCTCCCAAACCAATCCCCAAACAGAGGGTCTCAGCTCCTCCAGATGGGGAAGGGATTTCACCCTTCCTGAGTACAAACAGGACATCTCTACAAAAAACACAACATGGGAGACTGGATGGCAGTCAGGGCCCAAAATGGCTTCAGTCATGATGTTCCAGCCCCGCTCACTGCTATAAAAGCGTCCAGAAACTCCCTCATCATGAACTGTCCCTTTGTCACTTTGCTTTTCTATTGTGAGCTCAGTGAGGGGACCAAAGGTGAGCATCTCCTCGCTCAGCCCCCATGTCCCCTGCTGCAGGCTCCTTGGGAAACATCAGCTCTGCTGTGGACTCACATTCCCACAGACCTCACTCCGTCCTCCCACGGTGGCGCCACCATCTTCACTGAACACTTTCTCCTCAGGATCAGTGTCCAATTTGTACCCTTGAGATTTTAATTTATGGAGGTGATTAAGTAACAACATGGACAGGCCAATGTCATTGAAAGATTTTTATTACTTACATTTCCAAAGAGGGCCTGCTATGCCAAGTTGAGTCACAGGGGCTGCATCGGGTTTGCCCAGGAGACAGAATCAGGACGGGGACACAAACCTAGGCCACAGCCTTCATTTGGGCCCACAGGAAATGTGAGTCAGGGCAGAGAGAGCAGCTCAGGACTGGCTGCTTTGAACAAACCCAGCAGCCTTTGGGGCACAGGGATGGTCCTCAGTCATCTGGTTCCTGGCCCTGGGTGGGTTTAGGGCAGGGAACACTGTCTGGCGTGTGAGAGGCAGATAAGGAGGTCTGTAGGGACAGGGCACTGGATCGGGCAGTATGCACGAGAGGCCTGCTCCAGACAAGCTGTCCACTGCCAACGTGGAATGAGGTGCCCCTGGGAGGGGCAGGGTCTCCCTATGTCTGAGAGGCCCCCTAAAGATCTCCAAACATCTTAAGAGACAGAAAATAAGATACATGATTAATACAATCAGAAAGAAGTCAAGGATTTGTCTGCTCACATCAATTCAATCCAACATGGTGAGGGAGGTGCTACCAGGGCAGTTAGGCACCAAATGAAACAGCATTCCAGATTTTAAGGACATACACATACTCAGTCTTCCATAACATCTCCTGGAAATGTAAACGTATGGAAATGATCCATCAAAACAGCAAAAATGGGCTTTGGGGGCTTTGTGCATCATTGAAACAAAAACCTCCCAGCTACTCCTCTTACAAAAAAGCACAGAAAATTTCCCAGTTTGAGGGTGTCAAATTTACCTCCTTTGCCACAACACAGGATATTACTCAAAATGATACTGTGTGTCTGGCTACAGCTCACCTCAGTTATCGCTTAGATCAATACCCTCTAAACATTCATAGCTCTTCTTAGTGTGTTAACCAGGAAATCACATTGAACTTGCACAGATATCATTCTACTCCTAGGAAAACACGTGATGGGCTACAACTGTGCAGATGACCAGAACCCTTCCTTACACTGGAAGAAATCTCAAGGTTTCATGGGGTACAAATTGTGTCACTCAGTCTGAATAGCAGCAAAATGATATGCTGAATCAGAAGGCAAATTCAAATCCTTTCAACTGAGTTAAACAGAAATATAAATATCACAAATACACATGGCCCAACGCAATGGTAGTCTTGAGCTCCAGATACCCATGTACCTGGATGGTGATCAAATAGCACATGCAGTAAAACCTTTAACCACAGCTAAAATGAAGATGAACTGTCTATGCCTTTATCTCTATGGAGAACCATTGCTGGTAATCCCAAGAATGCAGGACTTTTGGTATTGCTGTCCATTGTTTGCATCAACACACGAGCCGTTGCTCCAACAGTGTTTAACATGTATTGGATGGTGGGAAGACAATGATTGATGAGGGCATCCTCACTCACTGAGGCCTCTGCCTGCCATAGAGAAGATACAAATCCATCAATGGATGAATGGATACAGAAGTTGTGGTATATACACACACATATATATATACATATAGTGTGTATATATATATATGTATCCAATGGAGATTAGCCATAAAAAACAGGAAATCTTACCATTTGTGAAAACATGCATGAAACTTGAAGCCATTATGCTAAGTGAAATGTCAGACAAAGACAAATACTTTATGATCTCACTTGTATGCGGAATAACCCACAGAAAATGAGATCAGAATTGTGGGTATGAGAGGTGGAGGGTGAAGGGAGGGGCTACTGGAGGAAGGTGGTCAAAAAGTTCTAACTTCCGGTTATACGATAAATAAGTACAAGGGATGTAATGTACGACACGACAGCTATAGTTAACGCTGCTCCATGATATATAGGACAGCTGTTAGAGTAAATCCTAAGAGTTCTCCTCGCAAAGAGAAAATTTATTTTCTTTATTCTTTGCTTCTCTTTTCTTTCTATTTTTTCCTATATGAGAAGATGGATGTTAACTGATCTACTGTGGTAATCATTTCACAACATGTGTAAATCAAACCATCAAGTTGCACACCTTAACTTTATATACTCATGTATGTCAATTTCTTCTCAATAAAACTGGAAAAAAAAAGTCAGATGCTTCTGGTCTCAGGTCTGTCAGGCAAGGAGTTCAGAAGCCAGATTCCAGTTCTCAAAACAAAAAAGCCAAGAAACTTGAAATCAACAACTCTTCCATCAGAGAACCAAGGTCACAGGCTAAACCACTGTCTCCAAAATGAGAAAGAAAGTCAAAAAAGGAGCAACTTAAAAAATATGAAAATATTCTGTTCTTATCAAGGCATGTCCTAAAAACAGCCTACTTCACAAGAGCATAACTGACTGGGGTCTTCCCAGAGCTAAGTGATGAGGGGGTACTGAAATAGCCAACCTGAGACTCTTCGAGCCTTCTTTTCTCTCAAAGGTGGTAATTGAGAGGATGAAAAGTTTTTTTCCCCTCCTGACATCAAACATTTGGGGTCTGTTCCCAATGCCACTTCTCCAATGTTACATCACCAAAGAGGTGTCCAACAGTTCAGTTCAGTCCTAACACTAACCACCCAGAGTTCACGTCAGACTCCACAGGATAAGAGCTTAGTCCCACAGACTGCCCCTTCTTTAGGTGCAAACCACAGATGGGGCGCCCAGGCTACCAACATTTCTACTCAGCCATCTACAGGTTCACAGATCCTCTCAACACCTCAGTACATTTGGTAATTTACTGAAATGATTCTGAGACCTCAACCAACTGCTTTCCTTACTACTACTGGTTTAGTGGAAAGGACAAAGCTCAGGAACAGACAAAAGAGAGAGAGGCATAGGGCAAACTAGGGCGGTGGTATGGGTGAGGGAAGCGGAGGTGGAGGGGGCTGCAGAGATTCCACATCCTATCTGGACACTCCACCCTCCCAGCACCTGGATGTGGTCACCAGCCCAGAAACGCTCTGAATTCCGTCTTTAAGGGTTCTGATGGAGGTTTCATCACATGGGTACAATTTATTAAATCACTGGCCATTGGTGATAAACCCAGTCTCCAGCCCCTCTCCTCTCCACAGGGGCTGGGAGCTGGGGCTGAAATTCCCAGCCTCTAATCAAGGCTTGGTGTTTCTGGTGTCCAACCCCTATCCTGAAGCCATCTAGGAGCTGGCCCAGAGTTGCCTCATTAAAACAAAAGACACTCTATCACCCTCATGACTCAAGGAATTCCGAGGGCTTCAGAGGTTTTTGCTAGGAACTGAAGATACAGAGTAAATATCCTTCTTATATTACAGAAGGTCAACCCCAGGGACACAGGCTCACTAAAAGCTTGAGACCCAACCACTAGACTGGAGAATGCTTCCCCTCTGCCCACACCTCCCTCCACATCAGCTGGGCTCTTGTTCAATATTAGTGGACTACACTGAAGGAACTAGATGCTTTCCAGCAACATCAGGAGGAAGGCAAGGATGTGCCCTCTCACCACTCCTAGTCAACCTGTACTGGAATAATTAGCTAATACAATTAGACACAAAAAGGAAATAAAAGGTACACAGATTGGGAAGAAATAAAACTGTCCTTGTGGCACAAGATTGTCTATGGAAAAAAATCTTAATCTCCAATAACAAAGAAAACTCCTTGAATGAAGAATAGTGTAGAGGAAGGTTGAAAAGATAAAAGGCTGAAAGACTGTTAATATTCAAAAGTTAACTGCTTTCCTAGAGATACACACAAATATAGCAAACTCATCTTTGACAAAGGGCAAAAGGCAATTCCATGGGAAAACAGTCTTTTCAACAAATAATGCCAGAAAAACTAGCCATCCACCTGCAAAAAAAGAACCTAGACACAGACTTTACATTTTTCAGAAAAATTAATTCAAAATGAATCATGGATCTTAGTATAAAATGAAAAACTATAATAGTCCTAAAAGATAAAATAGGAGAAAATTCAGGTACCTTGGGTTTGGTGACGAATTTTTATACAATGCCAAAAGTAAGATCCAAGATAGAAAAAAAGCGGTTTCTTTTCATTAAAATCAAAAGCTCCAGTGTTCAGAGAACAAAAATACAAACCACAAATGGCAGAAAATCTTTGAAAATCACTTATCTTATAAAGGACTGGTACCCAAACATCCAAAAAATTCTTAAAACTCCTCAAAAAGAAGAGAAACGACCCAGTTAGATATGGGCAAATGATCTGAACACAAACTTCAATAATGATATACAGATGGTAAACACATGAAAACATGCTCAAAATCGTATGTCACTAGATAATTGCAAATTAAAGAAGAAAGAGATATCACCAGACACAATAACAATGGCTGAGATTAAAAACACTGAGAACATGGAACAATGGTGGAGATGGAGACCACCAAGAATTCACTGCTGCTGGGAATGGAGACTGGTACGCCTACTCTGGAAGAAAAGCAGTTTCTTAAAACTAGGCCTGCTCTTACCACACGATGCAGCAAGCACGTGGTTGGAACTCACCCAAAAGACCGATGAAAACCGATGATCACAAAAGCCCTGCACATGAACGTTTATAGGAGCTTTATGTATAATTGGCAAGACCAAGATGTAACCAAAACAATTTCAATAGGTGAATGGATGAACAATCACTGGTACATTCATAGGATAAAATATTCTTCAGTGATGAACAGAATTGAGGTTGTCAACCCAAAAAGACATGGAGAAATTTTAAAACCATATTGCTAAGTGAAAGAAGCCGATATTAACAAGGCTAGACACTGTTTGTTTCCCAGCATGTAACATTCTGGAAAAGATCAAATCTAAGACACTGAAAGATAATTTCTTGCCAGAGTGTTGGGGGAGGAAGGGACGAATGAATACGGGGAACACAGGAGATCTTTAGGACAGTGCAAGTGTTCCATATGATACAGAAATGACGGAGACATGTCATTTTATTAGCCAAGGCCCAGAGATTGTACAACACAGAGTGAACACTAATTTAAATTTTAATAACACAAGATCTGAAATATAGGGCAAACTGTGTGGAGGTTATATGGGAAATCACTGTAGTTCCTGATCAACTTTTCTGTAAACCTAAAACTGCTCTTAAAAAAAAGTCAAGTCTACTAGGAAAAAAAAGATAAAGACAGACACATTAATATTCACCCTGATGACTGACTGATGACAGAAACAGACCATCTTCCATTCCACTAATATGACCTTATTTCAATAAGCCATAATGGTGCTCTATGAGGCCTGCACCCCAAGACCTGGAAGAGAGGAAACTTCCACTGAAGGTCTTATTAAGAGCCCAGCGCTGTATTTTCTGAGAAGTGAAATGAGTGCCTTCGTTTATCAGTAGTGTCTGGAGCTCCCACGTGGATAAACAGTGTCCTAGCAGGGCTTTGGGAGTGACCTTCATATGTGTAGAGACCAGTGTTACTTTGATTTATATTGTAGGTAACTGTGAGGCAAGAGATTCCGAGTCCTTTTACCACAAAGGGGCAACTCCCAGGGAATCACACATAGTCCGTAATGTCTGCAGCTGGAGCCCATTGTTGGTCAGTGCTAAGATGACTGTTTGATGTATGGCCAATGTGATGACCCTTGGGTCCAGTCCTTCATCAGAGATGCCCCAATTAAGACATGAAAAGCAGCAACTCTGCCTGAGCTCCGTCATGTACAAATGTGGTGATGTCATCCCTAAAGTCTATGAACTCCCATTGCTTTTCACTCAGGGAGTCCTAAAGATGTCCCCAGGGACTCTGGGGGTCTGGGAAAGGGGTGACCTCCTTCAACACCATGGCACCTGGCAGGAGACTGAGGACAGGGAAGACCACCCGCTCCTGCAGGTAGGATATCCCAGAGGGCCCAGGTTTGGCTCCATCATGTCTCCAGGGGGACTCAGTACCCATGCTGAGCTGGAGTGCTGTTTCTAGGTCCCAAGTCAAAACGGCCTGCTGGGGGCTGGCCTCGTGGCTGAGTGGTTAAGTTCATGTGCTCCGCTTTGGTGGCCCAGGGTTCTGCTGGTTTGGATCCTGGTCGCGGACACATCACTGCTCATCAAGTCATGTTGAGGTGGCATCCCACATAGCACAACCAGAGGCACTCACAATTAGAATATACAACTATGTACTGGGTGGCTTTGTGGGGGAGAAGAGGAGGAGGAGGGGGAGGGAGGGGGGAGTAAGAGGAGGAGATTGGCAATAGATGTTAGCTCAGGTGCCAATCTTTAAAAAAAATTAAAAAACGGACTGCTGGATAGGTGATCCCATGCTCAGGGCCATCTACTCTAAGGATAGCATTGTAGAGGTCATTGCAGCTCTAACGGCATATAGTGTGGGGCCTAGGTCAGGTTCTTGCATCAGAAGACTATGGACAACTTAAGGCCATCATGGGTACCCCCATGACATACCCGCCATGGGGGTACCCATAATGATAGAAGGTCACTGAGGCCTCTATAGTGAAGGAGTCTCTGAGGGCACTAACAGGAGTGTGGGTTGTATGACAATTTGAAGAGAGTCTCCAGACTTTTGTGGTAAGGGTGCCATTCAAGGTGGCACATTTGCAACTAACACCACAAATGGGCTCCAGTAAAACTTGTTAACAAGGAACATGTTCCCTCCCAAATATCAAGAGAATCTAGCAGATGTTGTGGGTCCCAAGGGGGAACAATAGCTCTTTCTTCATAGTGTCAAAGAAGGAGCAGTTCTCAGATTATCGATTTCCAGAAACTTAACAAAGTTAAAAGGGCCTCACATTTTATGTGTGGCAATATCCCATCCACTTTTTGTGAGCTCCTTTTTTTAATATTTGCATGTCCCGAATGTCATCAGAGTACCCGTGTTCTTGGACACACCAGGATGCAATTCAGACCCTGCCTGCAATGACTGTGGGAGGGCACAGCTGTGGAAGATCCATGAGGACAACCCAGTAAAGGGGCATCACGTCCCTTCAGAGGGAAGGCCAAGTGCAGCTGAGAGGCTGTGGACACAGGACTGGACAGAACAGACTCAGCCAAATCTGTGAGAGCAGGATATTTATCAACTGCTGATTAGCTGTGGTCAGTAATTTCCAGACTGTGGGGACTGGGGACAGAGGTCTGTGTGGTGCATCCACAGCCTCGAGTTGAGGTGAACCACTCTGAGGGGTCAGTCGTTCTTTCCAGATTTAATAACAGGACAAATCAGGCTGTTAAAAGAAGCACTGGGAATAATCAACCCTTCATTAATTAGGTTTCCTGTACAGTTTTCAATCCTTCAAGGTCCTGGGTAATTTACACTGGGCCATACTAACTACTTTATTTGTGGAGTAAGGTCCCTGGGTCCCAATTTGTCAAGCCAATTTGTAAGTGGCAGAGACTTCATTTAATTTTAATTCTTGCTCATTGGATCAGAGCTTCCCAGCTCACTATGGGATACTTTAGGACAACGGGTGTTATGACCATGGAGAATTTAGGGAAGGCCCTAGTTCAGATGGCTAAAGATGAAACATTTGTCCTATTTGTCCTCTATATTATATTCATTAACACCCCTAAAATCATCAGGGGACACTTGCTTAAATTAGTGGGATCCCAGATATAAATGTAATTTGAGACCAAGTATTGATGAACTGCTTGAAGCTTTCTGAATTAGTGTATTACATCAGACAGCAAAATTAATTCAGACCCTGTGTTGTACCTCTATCTGTTTTGCTATGTAAATTCTTTCAGTATATTTTGGATTTCCAACTGAGTCAGATTTGGACCTTTGTTTCAGTGTTTTATCTATTGTTTCCTTCCTGCTGATCTTTCCTGTTTTATTTTCTTCATGACGGGATACACTTCAGGGGAGGAAGTGCCTCCCTACCCTGCTATTTATAAATTTGTTTCCACCCAAGAGCCTCAAAACAGTGCCATCAGACCTTGAGGGTATTATGTTAAGTGAAATAAACCAGACAGAGAAAGACGAACTCTATATGACCCCACTTATAGGTGGAAGTTAACATATAGACAGGGAGAACGGATTGGTAGTCACCAGGGAAAAGGGGAGGTGGGGGGAGGGCACAAAGGGTGAAGTGGTGTACCCACAACATTACTAACAATAATGTACAACTGAAATCTCACAAGATTGTAATCTATCACAATCTTAATAAAAAAAACAAAACAAAAAAAAACAGTGCCATCAGGGTTAGGAGCCTCCCCCATGACAACTGGTTACTTTATAGGCTTTAAATCCTGGGCTGAAGCCACAGGGGTGCCATGGATGTTGTCCCCTCTAACCCTGAAGGTCAGGATCTTTGTGGCAGTAGAGGCAGGGGCAGCAGCAGAGGTATTGAAGGAGCCTGGTGAGTCCTCTGGTGTTAGGGTGTGGACTCAGCCTGCCACCTACTGCCTGCCTTTCCCCCTCTCTTCTCTTTTTTTAAATGACAGCTCTCTCAGGAGTGACCATCTGATGGACCCACCTCTCGCACAGGGTATAGTCCCTGTCTTCTACCCCCTTCCCTGAAGTATCTCAGGCCAACCTAGCTGCTGTCACAGCTTCACTCTAACTACACAGATAAATCTTGGCAAAGATATGACCCAGGACTCATTTAAGGAGGCCCCAATCCCACAGTTCTGCTCCCAAACGCCTTTACATTCTTGAAACTGCCCACTCTGGTCAGATGAACCTAGAACTGAGCTTGGTGGGTCAACAATGCAACACGGGGCAGCACAGTTCACAGCATGAGCTCCCAGCAAGCAGCAGCCCACAGTGCATGCCGCCACCAGGCAGCAGAGCAGGGGAGCAAGTCAGAGCAAGAGAAGACAGACCCACAGGTGGGGGTCATGTCTGGACATGCAGCTCAGGGCACCAACTGTTATGGTCACCTGCAGAGGGGTGGTTCCCTTGTTGAGACTCAGACCCATGTGGCACAGACACACATACACACACAGAGGGCAGGAAAAGGCTCAGGACTCACATAACACAGGTCTGAGGGGAGGAGGAGGGCAGGGCCGGCCTCTCAAGCAGCTCTGACAGGGCTCAGAAAGCAAGGAATGGAGCCTGGTCTGGGGCTTCACTGGGCCTGGGGGTGGGGCCGGGGTAAGAGCTCTGCACACAGGCAGGGGCTGGGGTGGTGGCAATCTCCTGCCTGCTCTACAGGAGAGAGCACTCAGGCTTCCTCCTCAGCTTGTCCAGGTAGGGGCACAAGGGAAGAGGGTGGGTGAGGCTTAAGCTGTGAGCAGTCACCCAAAAATGTGGAGTCTCACTGCTCATTACAAGGACAAAGTGGGTAAGAAAAATATGCATTCTCGATTGACTGATTTACATAAAGAAACACTAACAGGAATCTCAAGAAATGATCAAAACTGTATTTGGGGGTGGCTGGAGTAACAGCGCTGGAGGGGACCAGCATATGTTGGCAGTGAATCTTGAGTTGGACTTTGCTGTCTTACACATTTATTTCAAATAAACAAATTTATGTAAACTATATTTTCCTGTTTAACAGTCTTTTATTGAATTTTAACTCTTCTAAGAAAAGTTAAAAATAAGAAATGTTTCTAAGATTTAATTACTCTAAACACTATAGGTTACAAAAGTGTAAACCATTCAAAATGAAAATTTTGAAATCTCTTTCTAACTAAAAGGACAAGCAGCATCCTAGTTTGTCCTTCCCCTCTATCTCACACTGGGGTGTTTTCAGGAATGAGCAGCATATTATAAAGTATTGGGGGTTTGAGTTTAGCTGTTTAAATATAGGTGGATTTTCAAAGATTTACGTAAGCTTCCGGAGTTCCCCTCACATCAATTAAAATAGGAATTCCATTGCTTTAGCCTTTAAATTTCTATGTTCTCTGGCAACATGCACATTCAAAATCTGATCTGAAAATGAAATATTTACCTGAGAACTTCAATACATTTATCTCACATCTTGAGGTTCTCTTGCCCAAAACGAATAAAAATTCTATTTATTTCCAGAATTTTCTTCCTGTCCTCACATCCTCTCTCTCAATCAACTTACAGTTTCAACTGTAATCAACTTTGCAATTCATTGAAAAACTGAGACTAAAAGTGAACCCATCTTTTCAGGATGACAACACCAGGGAGGGGCGGTGCTGACAGGACAGATTGCCCGGAGAAGTTTCTCAAGAGGAACCTGCAGCAAAGGACTGCCAGCTGCGCGTCCGCGCCCAGGACGCAGCCTGCAGGAGAGGCGGGAGGAGCTCGCACCACGCGCCTCCAGGGGGATGCGCTACTTTCTCTCAAGAAAAACATCCACGAACGAGGAATAAACCCTCTTAAAAGAGCCGCCCACTGACTACGAAAAAGTGATCGGGTCTGTTTGTGGTTGATAATGATGCTGTGAATCGGGAACCAGAAGTTGGCATTTGGGAACCTGAGGGGAGATCTGGAAATTTAGGGATTTACTGTCGGTCCTGGAAGAGCTGGGGGGACAGGGTCGTGGATTTGAGACCCTGCTCCCCAAACACTTAGAAAACTCGGGAGGAAACGGGTCCCCTCCGAGGAGAAAGGAGGCCCTGGGGCCCCAGAGACCGCAGCCCCTCCGCGCACGGACCCCGGAGACCGAGGCCCGACTGTCCTGCGGGCCCTCCCGCCGGCCCCGCACCGTCTGCGACACGCGGGGCTGCGGGCGCACAGCGGCCCAGAGACGCTCCGGCCCAAGTCGCCGCGCGCAGGGACCACAGGACGCCCGGGGCCCGGCTGCCGGCCCCGCCCCCACGCTGCGGCCGGAGGGGCCTGAGGGCCGAGCGGCGCCACCGCGGACTCGGGGCCGCAGACCCCGGAGGGGACCGCGGGAGGCCGGGCCCGCCCCGCCGCTTCCCACCAGCCCCTCCTCCTCCGGGGCTGAACTCTCACCATTGCTGAGGCTCGTGGGTCCCCCGGCGTCCTCCCTACGACTCGGTACAGGTCACAGCGCCACGGAGTCCGCGGCAGAGCACCGTGGACACTTTAAGGGCAGGCGATCCGCCTTCGGCGGAATTGTGGAGCGAGAGGAAGCCGGAGGTGGCTGCGGAGCGTCGCCCCGCCCATCTGCCCCAGAGCCGGCTCTGACTGGACAGTCCTGAAGGCCCCTCCCTCTCGCTCCTGAGTGACAGCGGGTCGGGGGTCGGGTGTCTGAGCTGACCTGGAGCTGGACTTTGTCCTCTCCGGGGACTTTTCCATTGAAATGGCGATGCCACGAGGCCGGCCGCTCGAGGAACTGTGACCTTTTGCAAACACAGACACTTCATAGTCAACTCACGGTGCGTAATAATTAGTCTGGCTCCACTTTGATCTCTGTTGACAGCCTTGAGTCTTCCACCCAGCGCTTCCCCAACCCCACTCGTGTCAGACTTTAAGGAATCCTCTGGCCTCCCAACCCCTTAGCTCTGATGGGAAGTTGGAACCGCAGCCGCAGCTGGGCGCAAGGTCTCTTCTCAGTCTAACCACAAGATGTGAGGGGTGTTCATGCAATTCTCAGGTGTACGTTTTACCCTGGAGGGAAATTTACTTTAGATCATTGTTTGAATGTATCCTGAGAGAACTTTGAAGTGTGAAGGCTATAGTATCCCTAAGGGAATTCAATTCCTATTTGGACTGATACAACAAAAATCAAGAAAAGGTTATGTCAATGTGGGATGTACCTGAAAAGCACTCATATGCGTAAGAGATTGGATTGCAAAACTCATTTGCGTTGCGAAACTCCTAACGCATTTATCCACTTATTTGAGAAACAATACACATCCTATACAACGCACCCCTTATTGTCTACAACTCATGGTCTTCAGTATATTCACAGATATGTGCAATTATCACCACAGTCAATTTCAGGACACTTCCATCATCTAAAAAAAATGCCTTTACCCTTAATTTACCACTGCCCTATCTGCCCACCTGATATCGACCCTCATATCAGTTTCCCCACATTAAACCCGGCATACATGGGGTTAAAACTAAAACACTCATTCCCTGCTTACTCTCTGGCTTCCTGGCTCCAGAATCCACTATCCTCCATGGAGATAGACACCGTCAAGGACAAGCACCTGGACTATCTCCTCCCGCAAAGAGATACAGGCTGGTGGGAAAGCTGCTGACCAGCAAGGTCACAGCCTCCCTCCTCTCTGCAAGTGTCTCAAGGCCAAAGACAGGCTGGTGGGAAAGCACCGACCAGCAAGGCCATATGCTCCCCCTCCCCTACCTAAAACCCCAAATAAAAACTCTTCCTTTTAGCTTTTTGGGGAGTTTGGGATTTGAGCCTTAGCTGCCCTCTCTGCTTGCTCAGCGCTGTGCAAAAATAAAATTCCTACTTTCTTCCACCACACACAGTGTCAGAGATTGGCTTGCTGCACAATGGGTGAGCAAACTCACATCAGGTTCGGCAACACACCTAGCTCCTCCAAGCGCCAGCCCCAGACAACCGCTAATCTATTTTCTGTGTCTATACATTGCCGTATTTGTTGACTTCCAGATGAATGGAAATATATTATATGTGGTCTTTGTGTTTGATTTCATTCACTTGGTATAATTTTTTCAGGGAATTCCATGTTGTAGCATGTATCAATACTTCATTCTTTTTTTTTTTCTACTTGAGATATAATTGACATGTATTATTATATTCGTTTCAGGTGTACCACAATAAATCTAGTTAAGATGCACCACCACATGTAGTTATAATTTTTTTCTTGTGTTTAGAACTTTCAAGATCTACTCCCTTAGGAAATTTTAAGTATACAATTCAGTAGTGTTAACTATAGTCACCATGCTGTACATTACATCCCTGTGACTGATTTATTTTATAACAGGCAGTGTGTAGCTTTTGACCACCTTCTATATTTACTCCATACAAGTTACATCTTATCCATATTTAAGTGTATAGTTCATAGTGTGAAGCACACTGACATTGTGAAACCAATCTCCACAACTCTTCATCCTGCAAAACTAAAACTCTACCCTATTAAACACCAACAGTCCACTGCCCTTGCCCCCACAACCACTGTCCTGATGTCTCTATGAATCTGACAATTCTTGGTACCTCATACCAGTGGAATCATACAGTTTTTGTCCTTTTCTCAACTGGCTTGTTTCACTTACCATAATGTCCTCGAGGTTCACCCAAGTTGTAGCATGTGTCAGAATTTCATTTCTTTTTAAAGCTGAATAATATTCAGATGTGTGTGTATACCACATTTTGTTCATCCATTCATCCATTGATGAGCACTTGGGTTCCTTTCACCTTTTGGCTACTGTGAATAATGCTTCAAGAACACAGATATACAAGTATCTGTTTGAGTCCATGTTTTGAATTCTTTTGGGTATATACTTAGAAATGGAAAAGCTGGATCATATTGTAACACTTTGTAATTTTTAAAAACTGTCATACTGTTTTCCACAATGGCAGCATGATTTTACCAGAAAAGCAAAGGGGTTCCCATGGGTGTTTTCACTTGCCTGATGTTGTGCTTGCAAGTGTCAATGAAAATAATCCATAACCAATCTATAAATGAAAATTTGAGAGAGTTTATTCTGAGCTAAAATGTGAGGACCATGGCCCGGGGCCTTTCTTCCTGAAGGAAGAAAGGGCACCGAAGAAGTGGGGTGCACAGAGTGGTTATATACCCCCAAACAGGATCTTTCACATATGATTGAAATGTCCCTTTTACAGTAGTCATGAGACTACTCTGTCGGCACAGCAATTGATGGAAACAGCAGGTAGGTCTGCTGTCTCGGTGGACAAAGCAAGGTGGCAGGTGTGTTGTCTCAAGCTGGGTGGTCACAGGTGAGCGCAGCAATCAGTTCCTAGCCTAAGGAAAGATGCTTAATCCTTAAGGAAATGCCAAAGGTGGGAGGGGGAGGGAAGTTGCACCTTTATCTCAAGGGCCTTTGTTCTTGGGGAATAGGGAATGTCTAAAGCAGATATACAATGCGTGCTCAACGGCCACAATCAGGCCCTTTTGGAAAGACAAGGTCAGGCCGAATTAGGTTTACACCAAATGACTTCCTCATATACTCCAATATATCCTATTGCTTGCCATTTCTATTTGTCACAAGCACAAAACTGATTAATTTCAATGAAGTTGAAATGATCCTTTTTTTTTTTTTTTACTGTTTTTGCTTTTGGTATCATATGTAATAATTCTTTGCCAAATCCAGGGTCATATTTTTCCCTGTTTTTTCTAAGAGTATTATAGTTTTACCTCAGGTTGAGGTCTTCAATCCATTTTGGTAAATTATTGTGTGTGGTGTAATGTAAACGTCCAACTTCCTTCTTCTTCATGTTGCTATCCAGTTGTCCCAGCACCAATTTTTGAAAAGAATATTCTTTTCTCCTTCTTGGCACACTTTTTGAAAAGCAATTGACTATGGATGAATGGGTTTGCATCTGGAATCTCAACCGAACCCATTGATCTGTGTGTCTATCCTGTGTCATCACCACATTCCTTGATTACTGTGCTGAGCGGTCAAATTTGAAATCAGAAAATGTTAATCCTACTACTTTGTTTTACTTTTGGAGATCGGTTTGGCTATTATGATTCCCCAGCAATTCCATATAATTTATGAAACAATTACTATTGTCAACCTAAAAAGCAAATTCGCCTGGTATTTTACCTCAAAATGAATTTATTCAAGAATAGCCAAAAGAATTGCAATTTGGGGTGTGCACACTGTGGCAAACCAGAGGCAAATCCAGCAAACAAAGAAAAGGAGCTGCTTTTATAGAGAAAAGGGAGAGCAGGGAGGGGCTGTTCTAAATGAAAATCCTTTGTTGGAAAGTAACAGCTCAGGGCAGCAATGGCCTCTCATTGGCTGGGCCCTTGCCAGGTGAGGAGAGAATTTTCCTTCAGTAGGAAAGTAGTTTTACACCCTGTTGAAAATGAAACCCTGATCATCATCTCTTCCTATTTGGTGTAATTAAGGATGTGTGACAGGGTGTGAGCACGCCCCCTAGAGGCATTCCTGACTCCAATTTAGTTAAGGTTTCTTTTATTAATATCCACAGTTATCCTTACAGGCCTTATAGTTGCCTTAGAGGCAGTCAGCTGGGATTTTGACAGGGATTTTGTTGAAAATCTAGAACATTCTGGGAAGTATTGACATCTCAACAGTGTTAAATCTAAGGATCCATGGACATGGGCTATTTCCCTTTTATTTATTTATTTATTTATTTATTTATTTATTTATTTATTTATTTTATTTCTTTTTAAAGATTGGCACCTGAGCTAACAACTGTTGCCAATCTTTTTTCTCTTTCTGCTTTTTCTCCCCAAATCTCCTCAGTACATAGTTGTATATTTTTAGTTGCAGGTCCTTCCAGTTGCAGCATGTGGGACGACGCCACCTCAACATGGCCTGACGAGCGGTACCACGTCCTTGCCCAGGATCCGAACCCGTGAAACCCTGGGCCGCCGAAGCAGAGCGCAGGAACTTAACCACTCAGCCACAGTGCCGGCCCCTATTTATTTATTTACTTATTTACTTACTTACAGGTTCATTTTTTTTCTTGCCACTATTGGTTAGGGAGAAATAAAGAGCAAGGAAAAGGATGGCATCACTCCAAGGCCTTTGCTCATCTTTATTAAAGATTTGCAATGGTCAAATATCCAAATCTATTCCCAACCTCACCTCATTCCTTTCATTTCCAAAAATGCCAATCAAACTTTTGGCAATCAAAATGTTTAATTGTTATCCTTATTAGAAATTAGTTTCAAGAAAAATGTGGCTAGAAGAGAGTTTTTCTCCACATGCCTTCAAAATGCTTGCAGCTCTGTAACTGATGTCCCCTTGCATGTGTGTACATTCAGCAATGACCTTCCAATAGCAATGGCATTAGCTTGTAAATTCAAAATATATAGAAGTATATAATCATTATTCTGTCACTATGTGATTATCATAAACATGCATTTTTTGGTAGAACTTCCTTTTCTTTAATTTTACCATTTGACCCCCTTCACCCATTTCTGCCAGCCCCCACCCCTCACCTCTGGCAACCACCAGTCTGTTCTCTGTATCTATGAGCTTCTGGTGTTTGTTGTTTTGTTTTTTGTTTTTAGATTCCACATGTAAAAGAGATCATACAATATTTGTCTTTCTCTGACATATTTCCCTTAGTGTAATGCCATCAAGGTGCATTTGTGTTGTCACAAATGGCAAGATTTCATTATTTTTTTATGGGTGAATAATTTCCATTGCACATGTGTACCTCAATTTCAAATCCATTTATTTATTGATGGACACTTAGGTTGATTCCATAACTTGACTGTTGTAAATAATGGTGCGGTCAACTTCGGGTGCATGTATCTTTTTGAGTTAGCATTTTTGCTTTCTTTGGATAAATACCCAGAAGTGGAATTGCTGAATCATATGGTAGGTCTATGTTAATTTTTTATGAATCTCCATATGGTTTTCCATGGAGGCTGCACCAATTTACATTCCTGCCGACAGTGCACAAGGGTTCCCTTTTCTTCACATCCTTGGCAACATTTGCTATTTCACACTTGTAGATCTTTATTAATTTTTAAATGATGTTTTCAGTTTTTGGAGTAGTTTTACTTCTTTTATTAAATTTATTCTTATTTTATTCCTTTTGATGCTATTATAGATTTCTTTTATTAATTTCATTGTCAGATTGTTTATTGCAGTGTATAAAATATAATTTACTTTCATATACTTACCTTGTATCAGACAAGTTTGCTGTACTCGATGATCAGTTCTAATAGATTTTTTAGTGGACTGGTTAGAGTCTTCTATTTACAAGATAAGTCACAGGCAAGTGAAGACAGTTTTGCATCTTCCTGCCCAGTCTGGGTACGTTTTATTTCCTTTTCTTGCAAAACTATTCTGGTTAAATCTGCAGAACATTGTCACATAGAAGTGACAAGAGCAGACATTTTTGTTTTGTTCCTCATTTTTGGGAGAAAATACCCAGTCTTTCACCATTAAATATAATATTAGCTGTGGGTGTCCCACACTTGCTCATTATCAGGTTCAGGAAATTTTCTTCAAATCCTGGTTTGCAGAGTGTTTCTATCATGAAAGGTTGTTGGATTCTGTCAAGTGTTTCCTCTGCATCTATTGAGTTGATCAGGTCATTTTTGCTTTTTAATTTATTAATATGATGCATCACATTAATGGATTTTGGGAGGTTACCCCAACCCTCCATCCCTGGAAGAAATTCCACCTCGTCATGGTGTGTAATTCTTTTAAGATGTTGATGAATTAGGTACTAGTTTTGGTTGGGGTTGTTTGGAGTCAATATTCAGAAAGGAACTAGGTCTGCAAGGGTTTTTTGGTGATACTTTTGTCTGATTTCGGTGTCGGATTAACTCTGGCTTCACAAACGAGTTTGAAGCGTTGTGTTGATTGTGTTTTGGAGGAGACTTTGTGAAGAGTCACTGTGAGACCTTAACTGGATGTTTTGGAGAATTCTGCTGTGAAACCCTCTGGGCCTGAGCTTTGCTTTATGGGTAGTTTTTTTTTTTTTTTTTTACTAATGCAACCACCTAAATATTTATAATTCTGTTCAGATTTTCTGTTTATTCTTGAGTCATTTTGGTGAAATACTTTCTGATGTGTACTTTTTGTATTTTCATTTTTATCTTTCTTAATGTTTAACTCTTTACTCCATAGAGAATTTATTTGGATGTAGTAGAGAGAAGAGTTATAGATAGCCACAATTCATCATCTATTTTTTTACATCCTTCTGTCTGTTTATAGACAATGAAGGGTTCACCTGACTAGTCCACAGTTTCTCGACATTGACGCTACTGACATTTTTGACAAGAAAATAGTCTTTGTCAGGGGGACTATTCTGTGCATTACAGGATCCCTAGATGTCTATAGCAGTGCTCCCCACCTCCCACAGTCATGACAGACAGAAATGCCTCCAGATATCAACACATGTTCTCTAAGAGGCGAAATCACCATATGACAAACAACTGCCTCTTATGATGGCAACAGACCATTAAATTAGCATTCCTCATTACTTTTTGTAATTGGTGCATCTGGTGAAACTTGTTCTTCTTCATCCTTTATTTGCAATCATTTCCTGAATACCCTTTGCACCTATTTTCAGAGATATACTTTAAAATGACTGTATAACGAGACAGAAACAAAGATCCTGATGCAAATTTGAGTGGAAACATCTTTAAAGATGCGGCAGTGCATAGGGAGAGCTGCATCTTTGACTTCAGGAGTCTTCCATGCACCAAAGTTGATTATATTTCCATGGCGGTGATGCCTTGCCACCTCATCAGAAAACAGTCAGACTCGTCTGCACATAGACCTCACACATGGCGTTAGCCCTAAACCTCCAAATTTCATATATATCTTGCAGGACATGTGATTTTAATTCAATAATATGTGCTGTTGTGTACAATGTATGTATTTATACAATATTGAGAAAATTGACTCCATCAGTCGTAGTAATTTTCCAGTTATTTTGTCTTTAGCTTGTCAAATAAACAATGCTCTCATCTCCAATAACAGTATTTGCTTCTTCCATCTCATTTATTTTGATCACTGTGTTTTCTGACATGAAGTTATAGAGGAAGCAATGATAAATACTTGGAGTGAGAAGAAACATCTTTGTTGTTTGGATTGGTTCCTCCTTTCTTTTTTTTTTCCTTTAAAATTTTTTGTGTTGTTGAGGTGACATTGGTTTATAACATTGTATAAATTTCAGATATACTCATTATATTTTCAATTTCTGTGTAGATTACATTGTGTTCACCACCCAAAGACTAATTACGATCCATCACCACACGTGTGCCTATTCACTTGTTTTTCCCTCCTCCCTTCTCCTGCCCCCTCTCGTAGCCACCAATCTAATCTCTGCCTCTTATGTGTTTGTTTGTTGTTGTTTTCATCTTCTATTTATGAGTGAGGTTATATGGTGTTTGACTTTCTCTTTCTGAATTATTTCACTTTGCATAATACCCTGAAGGTCCATCCATGTTGTTGCAAATGGCAAGACTTCATCTTTTTATGGCTGAGTAGTATTCCATTGTGTATATATATCGTGTCTTCTTTATCCATTCATCCTTCAATGGGCACTCAGCTTGCTTCCAAGTCTTGGCTATTCTAATACTGTGATGAACATAGGGGTGCACATATCTTTATGCATTCATGTTTCATGTTCATTGGATAGATACCCAGCAGTGGAATAGCTGGATAATACGGTTCTTCTATTCTTAGTTTTTTGAGGAATCTCCATACTGTCTTCCATAGTGGCTGTGCTAGTCTGCACTCCCCCGAGCAGTTTATGAGAGTTCCCTTTGCTCTACACCCTCTGTAACAGTTGTCATTTCCTGTCTTGTTAATTATAGCCATTCTGACGGGTGTGAGGCAATATCTCATGGTAGTTTTGATTTGCATTTCCCTAATCAATAGCAATGTTGAACATCTTTTCATGTGTCTGTTGGCAATCTGTATATATCTTCTTTGGAGAAATGTCTGGTGAGGTCTTTTGCCCATTTATTTTACTTTTATTTTATTGTAGTCATAATAGGTTATAGCATTGTGAAATTTGAGTTGTACCTTACTATTAGTCAGTCACCATATATATGTGTTCCCATTTACCTCTTATGCCCACCCCAATCCCCTTTCCCTGCAGCATCATCTTCCACTCCTTCACTTTGAGTCTATGTTTATCTTTTGAGCTGAGATGAGTCTCCTGAAGGCAGTATATAGTTGGATCTTGTTTTTTATTTCATCTAGCCACTCTGTGCGTTTTGACTGGTGATTTCATTCTATTTACATTTAGGGTGATTATTGATCTATGAGGACTTACCAGTGCTATTTTATCTTTTGTTTTCCAATTGCTCTATATCTCCATTGTTTCTTTTCACTTGTATTTCTGTCTGCTGTTTTAGTTTGTGGTTTTCTATGATGTTTTAGTCAGTTTCTTCTTTTTTATGTTTTGTGTCTCTACTCTAGATTTTTGTTTTGTAGTTACCACGAGATTTGTATGAAAAATCTTATAGATAAAATAGTCCTTTTTCTGCTGATAGCTTCTTATCCTCATTGCCTATACAGGTTCCATCCTTTTCCTGATAGCTTCTTATCTTCTTTTTCCCATATAGATTCCAAGCTTTCCCTCCTCCCCTTTTATGTTTCTGTCGTCACAAATTATTCCTTGTTATGTTGTGAGTTTATTACTAAATTGAAGTATACTTATTTTAAATTCTTTTCTACCCTCTAACCTGTATGCTATAATTAAGTGTTTAACACCCTATTCTGAAGTAGATGTGCAATTTACTGGTTCTGTCTATTTATCACCTTTCTCAGATTTGTGTATTTTTGCTTTTTTTTGTTTCAGGGAGAAAGGCTCCCTGAAACATTTCTTGTAAGGCAGGTCTAGTGGTGGTGAACTCCTTTAGGTTTTGTTTGCCTGGGAAAGCCTTTATTTCTCCTTCATATCTGAAGGGTAACTTTGCTGGATAGAGTATTCTTGGCTGGCAGTTTTTAGCTTTCAATATTTTGAATATGTCATTCCTCTCTCTCCTGGACTGTAGAGTTTC
This sequence comes from Equus asinus, assembly GCF_041296235.1. Taxonomy (NCBI): domain Eukaryota; kingdom Metazoa; phylum Chordata; class Mammalia; order Perissodactyla; family Equidae; genus Equus; species Equus asinus. Next base: position 25,760,850 of record NC_091809.1, on the reverse strand, counting down.
TCCTGAGACAACTTCTGATAGCCTATGAGAGTACCTTTGTAGGTTACTGTCTTTTTTCCTTGGCTGCATTTTAAATTCTTTCTTTATTGCTGACTTTTGACAGTTTTAAGCTAATGTGTCTTGGTGAAGGTCTTTCTGCATTGAGAGAATTAGGCATTCTCTCAGCTTTGTGGACTTGTGTATCCAGTTCCCTCCCCATGCTTGGGAAGTTGTCTGCTATTCTTTCTTTAAATAAGCTCTGCTCCCTTCTCCCCATCTTCTCCTTCTGGGATACCCGTTATCTTTATGTTGCCTTTTCTAATGGAGTCAGATAGTTCTCATAGAGTTTCTTCATTTTTTAAAAATCTTCATTCTCTCTCCTCTTCCACATGAATCATTTCTAGATTTCTATCTTTGAGCTTCTGATTCTCTCTTCCATATGGTCTACTCTATTTCCAAAGCTTTCTATTGCATTCTTCATCTCATTTATCTAGTTCTTCAGCTTCAGAATATGTGTGCTTCTTTTTTTTAGAGTTTCAATCTCTTTGGTAAAGTGCTGCTTCTGCTCATTAATTATATTCCTGAGCTCATTGAACTGTCTTCCTGAGTTTTCTTTTACCTATTGAGTTCCTTCATGACAGCTACTTGGAATTCTCTATCACATCACCATCTTCTGAGAATTTAAGTTTGGTGTCTGGAGAATTGTCATTTGCTTTTTGTGATACCATGTTACCATGATTTTTCAGTGCTGGATGAGTTGTCCTCTGCTGGCACATTTGAAGTAGTGAATACATTTCTTATTTAGGTAAAGTTTTGTTTATTTTGATTCTAAAATTTCAGCAATTTAGAGGCCTTTCTTTTGTTTTTCAGTAGGTGGTGATATAGTCCTAGTTTTTGGTTCTTGCTACCTGAGCTGCATCTGCCTTTGAGAGCCAGCACTTTCATCCCTCCACTGCCTCTGACACAGGTGATGCCAGTGCCCTCATGGTTGCTACTTGTGCCTCCAAGTTTGCTGGTGGCTTGTTGCTGCCAGCGTCACTGTGGTCATTGGTATCACCACCAGGGGCACTGGGAGGGCATGTACCTCCATTGTTTCTGGGAATGCCTGGGTCACAGGCACTACTGCTGCTGCTGGGGAGGGGAGTGTGGGGTGGGAGCTGGGGTCACAGGCACCTCTACTGCCTCTGGGGCTGTCAGGTTTGCAGACACTGCAGCCACAGTTGGGGTCTGGGGTCACAGGCCTGCTACTGCTCTTGCACATTTATCTGTGGCCATGGGTGTCACAGCAATGGGGGAGCCAAAGTAGCATGTGCCCCCTCCACTGCTGCCACCAGGTTTTCTGGGGCTGTGGTCTCATCAGCCATGCCCAGAGGGCTGGGTTTGTGGGCCCTGCCTCCACTGTTACCCCATTTCTGCCCCTTCTATGTGCTCTAATCATTATAATTCCAATGAACAGATACATGGATCTCTCCAGCATCCTGGTGTGTCAAGCAGAGGAAACTTTGTTGAGTTATGAATGTCTGACTGGCTATAGATTGAAAGGGAGAGAGGAAGGGAGCAGCTCAACCTGCCATAAGGCTGACATCGCTCTTTTTCTTTAAGGAAGTGGTTCATCTGATTATGGAGTTTGGGTGAATTGGAAATCTGCAATCTAGATGGGCAGGTTGGATACTCTAAGAAAGAGTTGTAATCCAAGTCAAAAGTCTGTCTAGAGGCAGAATCCTTCCTGATCAAGGAAGGTCAGTTTTTGTTCTATTAAGAACTACAGTTGATTGGCTGAGGTGCATCCACACTGTGGCGGGTAATCTCACTCACTTAAACTCCACTCATTGAAATGATAATCTCAGGAGAAAAACTTTGCACTGAAATATCTAGTGGGATGTTGGACTAAACATTTTGGCACTATGGCCAAGTCAAGTTGAAACAGAGGTATTGGCTTGTAGTTTTCTTTTCTTGGGATGTCTTTCTCTGGCTTTTGTATCGGGTAGATGCTGGCCTCAAAAAAATGAGTTTGGAAGCATTCCTTCTAGTTTTTGGAAGAGTTTAAGGATTGCAATTAATTCTTTGAATTTGTTATTGGTGTGTTCAGGCTATTTTTAATTTTTCATTGGTAGGTTGTATGTTTCTAGGAATTTATCCATTTCTTCTAGGTTATCCAATTTTTTTCACATATAATAGTCCTTTTTGATTCTTTTCAGTTTTGAGGCATCTGTTTTAATATGTCCTCTTTCATTTCTGATTGTATATACTTTATTCTTCTCTGTTCTTTTCAGTGAAGGGTTTGCCTATTGTGTTTATATAAAAAATTCTTATTTTTGTAATTTTTCTGTTTTCCTATATTCTATTTAGTTTATCTTTAATCTTTCTTTCCTAACTTTGCTACTTTAAAGTTGAGTTTGTTGTTCTTTTTCTAGTTCCTTAAGTTGTAATTTTAGGTTGTTATTTTGCTATCTTTCTTTCTTAATATAGGTGTTTATTGGTAGAAACTTCCCTTCTATTACTCCTTATGCTGCATTGCACGAGTTTTTGTAAGTTGTTTTCATTTTTGTATTGAGATATTTCTTAAATTCTCTATTGATTGTCTCTTTGACCCAGTGGTTGTCCAAGAGTGTTTAATTTCCACATATTTGTGAATTTTCACAATAAGATTACAGGTAGATAGTCCTTTAGTGTAAGGCTGCATGATTTCCTGAACAGGCCTTAGACTATTAATGTTCACTTTAGCTGTAGGTGTCAGGGGCTTCAATATCCTCCAGTGTCTTCGTAATTTCCTTCCCTAGTGTGTTTTGGGATCCCTAGAAACTCAATATTATGTAGACTCTGTGTCTTACAACCCCATTTTATTCCGCTGTTTTTATATTAGATCCCTGTTGATATGGTGGGAAGGTATTAGGCTGGCAAAATATTCTCTTATGTTATGATTAAACTAGTAATGTTTTGGTGGACAGAATCCCTGGACTATGAACTCCAGAAGAGATTCTTAGCATTTATTCCTCCACTTTTGTCATAGAGGAAACTTGAAGAGTCTGGGAGTTGTTGGACTGCTCTTCCCCAATGAGATAAGGCTTTGCCAAGTTAGTTTTCTTTGAGGGATGGCCTAAGTTACAGAGAGGATGCTTTGCGTGTATATCAAAATGTTTTCCCTTCACTTCCTACATGGAGAATGAGAAGTTTTCTTCCAGTCTCCATGGTGAGAACCTGCTTGAGGTTCTGTAGGAAAAGTTCACGAATTTTAGGAAGGTTCCTAAGACTACAGGCATGAATGTTTTTGATTCTCAGACTAGTCCACATGTTGCCAAATTCATCTCTAACAGTTTATGTGTTCCTAGAGGTGGCTGGCTCCAGTCATTTCTCCTCCCAGTAAGTGGTAATTCTCTATATTCACTGGTCTCTCATTTTGGGAGCATTGTTTTGCTATGTAATCTCAAATCTCTCATGGATCTAAGAAGAGGTGTTGCCTTTCAGGTTGTTCAGTTTTTTCTGGTTGTAAAGATGAGAATGATCACGCAGAGCTCTACATATTGGAACAGGACCCATCCATTTATTTGGGTGCTCTGCATTTTTCCCTTGTGAAACTATACCCTATTCACCCATTGATTGTTCTGCTAGAGCTCTTATGGGTGGTTTCCAAGTTTTTCTTTTGTGCCTAATGCATCTTAAAACATTATAATACCGCAGTCTCTGTATTTGGATTCCACTTGTGTGTGTGTGTGTGTGGTGAGGAAGACTGGCCCTGAGTTAACATCTCTTGCCAATGTTCCTCTTTTTGCTTGAGGATGGTTGTCACTGAGCTAACATCTGTGGCAATCTTCCTCCATTTTGTATGTGGGATGCCACTGCAGCATGACTTGATGAGCAGTGTGTAGGTCCACACCCAGGATCCAAACCCATGAACCCCAGGCCACTTAAGTGGAGCACACAAATGTAAGCGCTCTGCCACTGTGCTGGCCCTGGTACTTGGATTTCTTATCCTCATCTTCTAAAAACTCCTGACACTGAAATCCTGTGTCTATTCTGAAAGACTTTTTCCATCAGTTACCTTCTCTCTTATCATTGCCGTTTTGAGGGCAGGATCAACATCCTACCTTAATAGGACCACACATCAAGACTGATGCATCACTTTAATAGAAATATATTTCTTACTCAAAGGTACTTTTTATGGAGAGTAGGACAAGGGAAAGCTGGTTCAGGTGGTTTGTCCAAAGGACATGGGGTTGGCCGTTTAAGGTGTGCACAGATAGAAGCTGCCCGTTTTAAAGGTTTCACTCTCCTATCCACTGACACAAAGAAAAGGGCACATGTCAACCTTCCTAACTTGTTTACCATTGTGGACTTGACAAGGTGAGCAGGTGTCTACAGCCGATAGAGATTCAAATATTGAAGATAATGTCAGTGACTTTATTGGTGTTCACTTCTGAGGTTAGTTGACTGAATAATGAGAAATCTCACCTAAATGAATTTGATTTGAATATTAATTAAAAAGCCATGTGAAAAGCAAAAGCAACATATTATATTAAGATGACCAAGCCTGAAAAAATAATTTGAATCTAATCATCCAAAAGTGTTGGAGACATCCAGGAAAGTGTGTGAGTGTGGTCTGGAGCTCTGTTCACATATTTTAGTAGCGCTCCTGTTTAAGTTGTTGTGTTCTTGGTGGCACCCTGCCAGTGCAGCCTGCCCACATGCAGCGAGCAGCCCTTTTAAGGGAACAGAGCTTTCCCCGGCTGGTTGATAAATAGTCCAAACCCAAGCAGTCATCAGCTACCACGGCTGACAGGCGGTTTTCCAATAGGAAAACATCTCAAACATAAGCTGTCTGCTACACGTATTCTGAGTGTTTGGGACATTTCTCGATTGCTATTGATCATGTGTTTACTGAATACATCATGTGTGTCCAGGTCAGTACCAGGGACTCCCACAACAATAAGCACATGATTGCAAGTGGTAGGAAAACAGCACATTTGTATTTGATGGGCTAGATGGGTATTTGAAGGAGGGCGCCCAAAATGAAGTATGGACATGCAGGGCACACAGGCGACAGGCAATGTGAGGAGGAAGGCTCAGCATGGGATACAACAGCGGTGCCTAGGGTGCACAATTACAAGAAGCCAAGACCTGCAGAAGTGACCATTTTGGCACAGATATCTATTACTGAAAGGCATCTACCTATAAGGTGCCAGTAAGCCTGCTGATCACAACAAAGTATATAAGCCATAAAGACTGGGGATTGACTCTAACTAATGCCTCAAACAGCAGGAGGGCCTGTTTAGAAGAAAGCAAATTTTGTCTAAGTAAACCATAAGACTATCCGATGGGGGTGGTAGCCTTCAGTTGTAAAACAGGTACAATTGAGTTGATAATATCAATAATTTCTAGGGCATCTTGGTGTCTTTGTATTTTGGCTTCAGCAGCATCACGTATGACAGCATGAGTAGTTTGTGTATATGTTTATATCATGGTCTGAGCACAGCACGGAGCCCAGCAGAGGCGGTTAGTGGCCCTACAAAGTCTATCTGCCATCAGCAGTGGAGACCCCTTTCTCAGCCAGAAGTTATGTCCATCAATTATAATACCAGAGACTTGTTTTTTTCACATCAGGTGCATTCATCCGTCAGTCACTGAGTTAACCATGGCAGAGGATGGAAATCAACTGAATTTTGGCTAGACTCTCAGGTTAGAGGCCTATAAATGGTTTTGTGGGAACATAGAACCAAGGTTAATACCATCAGTTCTGAGGTGTTGATATGTGTCTCAGAAGTGAGTCAATTATCACCCTGAGCAATGAAATGAGCTTCTGCAGACTGAGGTTTAATATGTTCAGAGTAAGGAGTGACCCGATGTGTACTTGGGCAATTGTGAGGCAAGATATTCCCAGGGTTCTTTATGCCGTAGGTGGCAACCTTGGGTAAGGAGTCATTGCTATTGGTGGGACAACACAGCTAGATCATTGGCAATGGCCAAAGGATCTGTAAAGATGTACAGATGTGTTTGATTCTTGGCCAAGAAATTTTCTGTTGACAGCATGCCCGCTACTTGACTCATCGATCTGATGCTTGGGTCTGTTCTTTGATCAGGGATGGCCCCTTAGTTCTAGGGACAGAAGCCAGGCTCTCTGCACTGGGCTCCATTAGGTGTGGTGGTGCACACTGCCCGTAAAGTATATGTACATCCTGGTCACCCATGTGCCCCCAAGTGACTCGCCAAGTGTCCAATGTGTCTGAAAAGCAAATTTCCTCCTCCACAATGGAAACATCAATCAGAGCAGAGGGAAACACCCTTCCTACTGTTCGTGGGATAAAGCAGAGGTCCCATCTTTGGCCCTATGCTGTAAGTACCCGTATCTCTTCAATGAGGAGGGCTTTGATTAGCAAGCCTGAGGGGTCCTGCGTCCATGGGTGCTGGCTGTGGAGAATCATTAACTCAGGCCTTGGGAGGGGCTCCATTTAGAGAAAGACTCTGTAAGTTGCCAGCAGTGGCTTCTCTAATTGTGTGCAGCACGCGCTGAATAGTTTCTGGTACAAGAATGTCTTGGGCAATTTATGTCGATCACAGGAGGATTAGACTCTTGCATGCAAGATGGGAGGCTGCTAAAGCCCCTATGATAAAGGAGTGGGGGTGGGGGACACTAATGGTATTGAGTGTTATGTCAAAAATCCTACAGCGTTGTTTCTCAATCCAATGTAAGTCAATTTCTAAGTGTTGTGTGAGTAAGGAAGCAAGCAGATCTGAGAAATCTGAGATGGCTGCATCACTGTGGCTGACAGAATGTGCCCATGACATGGGTTCTACCACTGCTTCTGTCACCCTCTCAGCTCACTGCCCCCTCCCGTTGCCTCAGAGGAATTTTGCAGAGTGGGACATGTGTGGATTTCTAAAGATGTTTCCAAGTCCACAGGCATGGAGCAGGTTTGAGATGGGAAATGAACAGCTGAAAACGGTCTATGGATGGCAATGAAAAAAATGATGCTGATGCACATGAACAAAGAGTCCACAGGCATAGAACCACTGTAATTCCTAAGGTTTGTCCAAGGAGGCTCATTCAAACTCAGAGATTCTGGGAGCCTCTCACTGAGCTCATGTGTATGAGATGAGGGCAGGGGCAGCTCTAGGGAATTTTTTTTTTTTTTTTTTTTTTTTTTACTAAGACAAGGCTGCAAGAAAGGCCTGCAGAGGACTGAGTCCTTCTTCCCCACTCCTCCAATTCTTCCTAAGGATCGCTCCTTGGTGGAAAGAAGACTTGAGCACACAAAATCATGGTTCAGGAAAGTTAACATTCTCCTGGCATCTGAAAGCAATTGTGTTGTTTTCTAATTAGTATACAGACATGCACACGTGTAACAAAAATACATATAAAATATTTTTAGTGTATTTAGGAGTTTTCACACATGTATAGTAATACTGCATTCAAAAGATGGAAAATACATCATCACCCTAAAAGAACTTGCGGTGCCCATTTGAACAGGACCCTCTCCGATACATAAGTTGACACTAAACAAATGGAAAAGATTGAACTTCCCTTGCTCTTCTAAACCTCAAAATTGTTAATGTTTCCCACATTTCCACAATATGTGCTGGATGTCTAGGCATACGGCAGTGAAACGTGTGAACAGCAATCTGGACTATGGGGCTTTGTGAATCACTGAAATAAGACGTCCAGTGACTCCTGAGATGAAAAGATGTTGAAAATCTCCCATTTCTCCTTTTATACTCATTAGGATACTACTCCAAATGACACCCTCTCTCTGCAGCTCACCTCATTACTCCTCGGATGATTGCCTCTAAACACCCAGAGCTGTTTTTGAGGTTTCCACTGGGAGATCACAGTGGACTTGCAAAGATATGACTCTAATGATAGAATACACTCAGGATGAGCTAGGACACTGCAGATGAAGGCAACTCTTTCTGTAAATGGGAGGAACTCCACGGTTTAGTGGGGTATAGCATATTCAGTCTGTACAGCAGCAAAATGAAAATGCCAAATACTATAACATTTTAAATATTTAAATGTAAGTGAAAATCCTCTCCTAGAATATTAAACACAAAATGACAGCACAAATATCTGTGGCCTAAATCAATAGGAAGTCTCAACTCCCAGATAACAAGAATGACATCCTCACTCACCCCTACCCTCACAGAAAAGACATATACCCACCTCGGCCTCCCTGTTAGCTTATATTGCTTTTTACTTTCCTTCAAGGCCCTTATTTCCACCTTACAAACCACAGCTTTATCATTTGTTAATCATCTCTCTTTTCCACAAACCTATAAGCACCATGACTTCAAGAACTTGTTTATTTCATGCAGCTATATCCAAATCCTACCGGCCTTATTTCTCCTGAACTGGGTACACTGACTCTACAGTGCATGGGATGTGAGGGATGTTGAAACATTAGCATCAAGAGCACAGTCTCTGAGAAAGACTTGATTGGCCTAGTGGTCCTGTCTCTCTCCCTTGCTAGGTGTGTATTGTCTCAAAATTTACCTAAACTCAAAGGCCTGAGTTGACTCATAAATAAGATATTAAAAATATTATGTAGTATACTAAGAAGTGAATGTATATATTTTAATTGAGATACTTTATGGTAAATAGTGTCTAACACACTGTAGGAAATACATCAGTGTTTTGACTATAAGTAGCAAAGGCAAAAGCTCTTCCAGAGGACCAGGAGGTGGCCTGCATTCACTGCAAGGCCAAGTCATCCTGCTGAAGAGAAAAATGTCACACACATCCCTCATCAAAGTTCCACAGTTGTCAGGAAAAAACTAAGAGTATTTTGTAACCATACCAGTAAAATCAGTAAAAGATAAAATTACAAATCAAAAAAATGAGTAATATCCCCGCCTTCTTACTAAAACGACCAACTGGAACTTCTTACAAATTAACTTTAGCTCCACTACATTGTTTCTGCCTTCTAGAAAACAATGATTATGTTTACCAAAGATAAAATGTTTGCCAAAGATAGGTTTACCTTCTCACCACTTTCAATACAAAAAATGACTTACCTCCTTGAATAGCAGTCAAATACACAAACACAGGCCAAAATCTTGTAAGAAGTTCTTCTGAGCACCCTGTTACTGTTACACTTCACAGTCCTTTATGGTCTGTGGTCATTCTTAGTAGAATTGCTAACAACCCTCTCTTTGCCTACAGGTGCAATCTTGCAGGTCACTGGCTAGTGGGCACTGAAAAAACCCATGATTTTTAAGTTTTCAGTTAAGAATGAATAAGAACTTACTTTCATGAAGAAGATTATAACCATAAAATAAAAAATACAGTTTGCCTGAGGAAAAAATACCTGAATTTGTATGCACATGATAAAAGTGACTCATAATGTATAATGATTAAGTGAAGAAAATTGCAAAGTGTATCTGAAAATCCATAATAAATACGGATTTTAATATATTTTCTGAGGAAATGAAACTCACAATAATAGTTATAAACATATGATGGCTTGGAAAACAGTTGGTAAAATATATCATTCAAGCTACAATGAACAATTTGTGAAACAACAAGTGAACAAAAGAAGTATTCATTTCACAAAGAAACTGACAGTTTTAATGACATACAATCAAACATTATTGAAAACATAGTGAGGGAATACCTTCAGCTGCAAGTAATAGGAAACAAAACAAAAAAAACATCTTCCTGACATGAGAAAGGTGATTGTTCTCATGTGGAAGAACTGGTGAAGGCAGCCTCTGCACAATGCAGCAGAGAAACAAACTCCCATTTCTTTCTTTTTATGTCCCATTGTAGATGTCATGGTGAATCAGGAAAACATATTAACTATCAGTATTAACAGCACACACAGTATTTACTATACAAATTAGACCTTATACAGATATAACCTAGAGAAAAAAGGAATCAGAGAATACTCCCAACCACAAAAGTCTGAATTAGTTTCCAAGAGGCCTTACAGAAAAATCCTAATGGATCTTCGATGTGAAACTTGTGAAAACATCAGTGGAAAATACACCTCTATGAAAATGGAAATCTAACAGTTGGTGTGATTTTCAAGATACTCTTGACTAGAAGGGCAAAGAATCCAGAAACTGGGATGGAAAATGCTGTCCTCAAATCTCATACGTAGCTGACTCTCTCTCTGTGTGGTGGCTCCCAAATCTGCCTAATGCCTTGTTTGCTTCTGCCTTCCAAATCTCATGCAAGTGAGGCTATTGGGGAATTCCAACATGGAACCATAAAGGGGATGGATTCTTAAAGATCTGGTTCTTATTATTACTCTCATCAACAAAACACAAGGGTGATATGTCCAGCTCTAGATTTTGTTGCCCTATTACAGGTCTCTAATTCAAAGTCTATTCACCAAATACCAGTCAGAAGGAAGGACAAACCACAAAGGCCCAAATATGAAAATAAGAATTCCCAAGAAACTATACTCTTTGATAAACTTGCCACACATGAAAATTGGTCCCCACTGTTTAATATATGGAAAATAAAAATAGGCTCCTATACTGACCACCCCAAAAAAGGAGCTTTCTCTGAGAAAAGAACAATCTATACAATGGATTAGGCATATCCAGTAATTGCAGTATAAGGCCAGTAAGAAAATCCCAACAAATACAAACTTCCATTTTTCAATGGCCCCTTAACACAGAACAATTAAAACATTACAAAAAAGACTTAAAGGGAAAATATTAATAGATTTAAGGAAAAAGCACCTACTTAGTAATCTTCTGTACTATTGATGCAGGATGACTTTCAGAATTATCTCACTTCAATATTCATTTCTGAAAGTCATTAATAGAAATCTGCAATCCAATGCTGCACTTTAAGAGGAGGCTTGGTAAACAATATTTTTACAACAACTCTTTTATGTTGAACATTTTCTAGAACATCATACACAATTTCCATCAAGCTTTTCCATGATTACATTTATATCTCTTTTTGGTGGGAGATTCACATAGAAAAATGTAGGCCATTTGAAGTCTTTCCCATGCTGTTTATATTCAAGAGGTTTTTATCAAGGTTTTTCTTTCCTGCCTTCCTGACGTGTATACAATTTCTCTTCAGTATGAGTTCTTTCATGTCTTCGAAGAGAACTGGGAAAACTAAATGCTTTACTACATTTCTCACATTCATACTGTTTCTCTCCACTATGATTTCTTTCATGTATTTGGAAACTTTGATGAGAACTGAAAGCTTTCCCACATTCCTTACATTCATAGGGTTTCTCTCCCGTATGAACTCTTTCATGTTTTCGAAGAGAACTGGTATGACTGAATGCTTTATGGCATTCTTTACATTCATAGGGTTTCTCCCCAGTGTGACTCCTTTTATGTACTTGAAAGGCACTGGGAGAAATAAACGTTTTCTCACATGCCTTACATTTATGAGGTCTGTCTCCAGTGTGAGAGATTTATGTGTGATCGAAGGCTTGAGGAATCTCTAAAGGCTTTCCCACATTCCTTACATTCATAGGTTTGTCTCCAGTATGAATTCTTTCATGTACTCGAAGAGAACTGGTATGACTGAATGCTTTATGGCATTCTTTACATTCATAGGGTTTCTCCTCAGTGTGACTCCTTTTATGTACTTGAAAGGTACTGGGAGAAATAAATGTTTTCTCACATTCCTTACATTTATGAGGTCTGTCTCCAGTGTGAGAGATCATGTGTGATCAAAGGCTTGAGGAATCTCTAAAGGCTCTCCCACATTCCTTGCATTCATAGAGTTTCTCTCCAGTATGAATTCTTTCACGTCCTCGAAGAGAACTGGAAGTAGTGAAGGCTTTACTGCATTTTTCACATTCATAGGATTTCTCGCCTGTATGAGTTCTTTCATGTACTCGAAGAGAACTGGTACGACTGAATGCTTTACTGCATTTTTTACATTCATAGGGTTTCTCTCCTGTATGAATTCTTTCACGTACTCGAAGAAAACTGGTACAAGTGAATGCTTTACTGCATTCTTTACATTCATAGGGTTTCTCTCCAGTGTGATTCCCCACATGTACTTGAAAGGCACTGGGAAACACATGTTTTCTCACATTCTTTACATCTATGATGTCTATCTCCAGTGTGAGAGGTCATGTGTGATCGAAGGCCTGAGGGATCTTCAAAGGCTTTCCCACATTCCTTACATTCATGGGGTTTCTCTCCAGTATGAGTTCTTTCAGGCATTTGAAGAGAACTGGGATAAGAGAATGCCTTACTGCATATTTTACGTTCATAGCATTTTTCTCTAGTGTGATTTCTTTCATGTCTTCACAGAGAAGTGGAAGAAGTGAGTGCTTTATTGCATTTTTTACATTCATACAATATCTCACTAGTGTGATTTCTTTCATGTATTTGGAAAACTTGAAGTGAAATAAAAGCCTTACCACATTCATTGCATACAAAGGGTATCCCTCCTGCGTGAGTTCTTTTGTGTGTTTTTAAGTTATTGTACAAACTGAAGGCTTTCCCACGTTCTTTACATTCATAGGGTTTTTCTCCAGTGTGACTCCTTTCATGTATTTGAAATGAACTAGGATAAATGAAAACTTTTCCACATTCCTTACATTTATAAGGTCTGTCTCCAGCGTGAGTGATCATGTGTACTCAAAGGTTTGTGAGAGCAATAAAGGCTTTCCCACATTCCTTACATTTATAGGGTCTCTTTCCAGTGTGACGTCTTTCATGTTTTCGAAAAGTACTGGAATCACTGAAGGCTTTGTCACAATTTTTACATTCATAGGGTTTCTCTCCAGTTTGTCTCCTTTCACGTATTCGAAGAGATGTAGAAGAAATGCTTTACCACAATGTTTACATTCATAAGGTTTCTCTCCAGTGTGACTCCTTTCATGTGTTTGAAAAGCAATGAGAGAAATGAATACTTTCTTACATTCCTTACATTTATAAGGTCCATCTCCAGTGTGAGAGATCATGTGTGAGCGAAGAGTTGAGGGAACTCTAAAGGCTTTCCCACATTGTTTACATTCATAGTTTTTCTCTCCTGTATGAACTCTTTCATGTCCTTGAAGAGAACTGGAAGAAGTGAAGGCTTTACTGCATTTTTCACATTCATAGGGTTTCTCTCCAGTATGAGGTCTTTCATGTATTTGAAGAGAACTGGGAAAAGGGAAGACTTTCCCACATTCCTTACATTTGTATGGCTTCTCTCCATATTTTTGATAGGCATATGTGTTTTGTGATCAGTGTGACATCTAACGTGCCTATTAAGGGATGAATGATGGATGAAGTCTTTTCCACTTGCGCTGCCTTTACATGGTTTTGCTGTAGTTTTCCTTTTAGGTTTTAGATTTGGAATACAGCTAAAGTTTTCTCCACATTGACTACCCTCTTCACTTTCACAGAGTCTCCCTACCATATGATTTCTGTAAAAAATGAGAAGCACATTATAAATGATTTCTTTATAACAATTTTGTATTTGTCATATTTATTGTGATTTATAGGAAAAGTTTAGGTGTTCTGCCTTGTCTGAATGCTTGCAAATTGAATAAACTGAATACTCTGCAAGAGGACCTCACCCCTGCTATTATCCAAACAGTGATATTCATACATAGGGTTTATTAATACTGTTTCCAAGAGAGCCATTTTGCAAAAGCTGAACCTCTATAACACATCTTAGAAAGTACATTTGGTGAAAATTTTCCAAGAATAGCTAAATTTGAAGAAAGGGTCATTTGGTTTCTTTGCGTCTTTTAAAAATTTCATAACACACCAGGATTCTCATCTAAGACACTGCTTTCTATTGTAAATGTAACTCACCTTAGTTTTCTCTCCTGGTTTTTGTCCTGATCTTCAATATTATGATTGTCCCATGTTTTTCCTAAAATGCAGACCTGGAAAGTTGATTACAAAGTACTAGAAATTATAGAAAAAATTTCAGATTCTAAGACTATGATGAGTTATGACCATTTCTAGTTTATTTACCAACATCTCTCCTTTCCACAGTCAATCTTGATGGTCAAGAAACACTTGTTCTCTCATTGAAGCAGTGAAGGAATGTCCTCACTCTTACCTACTGAGGCCAGGTTCCTGAAGGTTTCCCACATCACATCTCTGTAGAGTTTCTTCTGTGAAGGATCCAGTAAAGCCCACTCCTCCAGAGTGAAGTTCACAGTCACATCCTCAATGACCACTGAATCCTACAATAATACAAATATGTGTAGAATAGGATGCATGAGACTAACAACACTGGGGATCTACATTCTATTGGTAGGAAGGTTACATATGATTCTGTTATCTCCAAACATTTATTCTGTGATGCGATCATCAAAAACTCAGTTTTTCTGTACACACTTCCTCACCAATTTAACAGCATCATGAACACATGGAAATTATCCATTTTTACTGTGATCACATTTCCTCATATTTCTCTGTAATGGCAGTGTGAAGAGCATGTTGGGTAATGACATAATGCTTTACAATGAAACAAGTATTATAGTTATGAGACAAAAAGGAAAAAAAAAAGAACAAAAAAGACAGAACACAATATCCATGAAACCTAGGACAACCCTCTTTAACAGAGGCTTAAATTACCCAGAACAGGAATACCTGAACAACAAAAAAAGGGCAGAAAGCAATAGAAGAAACGACTGAAATAAGAATCATGAAAATATCCTAAAATTAATGAGAGCTGGCAAATTGTACATCTAGGAAGCTCAGAGAACACTAAAAATGATAAGCTACAAAAGTGTACACCCAAGATTATCCTATTCAAACTAGAGAAAAATCGAAGACAGAGAATATATTGAAAAGTGCCAGAGAAGAAACACAACTTGGGTATAAAGAAACAATAATTCAAATTAAATTGGACTTCTTTTCAAAAACAATGCAATAAGAACACAGTAGAGTGAAATATTTAACGAGTAGAGGGAAATGTTGAGAATAGAAAATGACTCTCTTAGAAGTCCAGTCAAGGAAAATTATCCTTCAAAAATAAAGGAAAAATAGCAGCTTTCTGAGACAAAAATTGAGGAAATTTGTCATTAGTACACCTACTTCAAAATGATCAAAAATTTATTGGAAAGAATGTAAATGATAAAGGTAGAAGATTAGAAAAAGAAAAGATGATGGTAAAACATCTTTTATGTTTATAATTAATATAACAAATGACACTTTGTTTCATATAATATTAGCAACAATGTATTTGGTAATGAGAAGCTTATGGACAAGTGAAATAAGTGACAGCAATGTGACACGGCATAGGAAGGGGAAATAGGGAATATTCTGTTATGAAGTACTTGCACACAGTGAAGAGGTACAGTGTTATTTGGCAGAAAAGGTGCGTTAGGTATCAATGTGTATTGAAAACTCAAGGGCAAGTTTTTAAAAAAAAAATGCGTAATTAATATACTAAGAGAAGAGAATAAAGAAAATCACATAAAATGCTGGATTTCAGCCAGAGAAGGTGGAAGACAAAAAGAAACAAACAACAAGAGCAAGATATAAAAAAACAGTAAAAGGGATACTCAATATTAATCCAGCTGTATCAATAAACACCTTAATCATCAATGGTCTCAATATAATTGAAAGATACAGTAACACCAGATTTATAAAAAACAAACTGAGTTATATACTGTCTATAAGAAACCCACTTTCAATATAAAGACACACACAGATGAGGGGTAAAAGGATGGAGAAAAATATCCCATGCCAACACAGGTCAAAAGAAAGTTGGCATACATATATGAATTACAGATAACACAGATTTCAAATGAAGGAAAATTCAGAGATAAAGAGGCACATTACATAATAATAAAGGAGTATATTTTCCAAGAAGGAATAGCAATGCTTCATGTGCATGTGCATAAGAGGGGGCAAATACATAAGGCAAGAGCTGACAGAATGCAAGTAAAATAGAAGAATTGAATTCAATAGTTGGAGAATTCGACACCCTCTTATTATGAATTATAAATTCCAGTAGGCAGAAAAGGAGAAAGGACAGAAGTGAATGGAACAGCACTGTGAAACAACTGGATTTCATTGTAATCTATGGAATACTTCATGCAGCAACAGCAAAATATACATTCTTCTCAAGGTCACGTGGAACATTCACTAAGACAAACCACATTCTGGGACATAAAGCACACCTTGACAAATCTGAAAGAACAGAAATCACATAAAATATTCTCTCACATCACACAGGCATTCATCTAGAGGTCAATAACAAGAAGATAGTTGGAAAATTCCCAAATATGTGGAGATTCAACAATACATTTCTAAATAATACAGAGGATCAAACAAAAAGTCTCAAGAAAGTGAAAAATTATTTTGAACTAAATGAAATGAAAACAGAACATACAAAAAGTTCTTAGATGCAGCAAAAGCAGTGCCTAGAGGGAAATTTATGCCATTGAACAATTACACTGGGAAAACCAAAGATCTATAATAAAAAATGTAAGCATCTATCTTAGGAAACAATAAAAGGAAGGGCAAATAAAAGCCAAAGTAAGCACAATAAAAACAAAACAATAAAAATTAGAAAAGAAAGCAATGTCATTGTGGGAAATCAAGAGAAAATTAAAACAGAAAAAGCTAGCTCTTAGACAAGACTAACAAAATTGTTAAACATTTAGTCAAGATTAAGAAAAGAGAGAAGACATATTACTAATATAACAAAAGGAAAGGAGGGGGAAATGAAAATAAAAAAGGATTTGATAAAATCTAACATCCATTTATGATACACTAGTAATAGAGGGGAACTTTCACTACTTGAGAAGGAACACCTTTTTGAATTTTACAGCTAAACTCATAACGTTTTCTCCATATGGCATGACTGTGTCCGTGAAACCTGAGAAAGGATTCACAACAGAAATAACTCATGGAATTCATAAGAGAGTACAGCAAGGTTGAAAGGTACATGAGTCAACGGCTTTCCTTATAGACCCACACAAATATAGCCAACTGATCTTTGACAAAGAAAGAAAGGCAATTCACATGAAAGTAAGTTTTTTAAGCAAACAGTGGTGGAAATAATGGATACTCACATACAAACACACACATAAAATGAATGCAGTCACGGGCCTTATACCTTTCAAAAAAATTAAGTCAAAACACATCACAGATCTAAATGTAAAATTCCAGAGGAATAAACTCCTAGGATATGACATAGGAGAAAATCTAGCTAACTTTGGGTTTGGAGATGAATTTTTGGATACAAAACAAAAAGTAAGATCCAGAAAAGAAAAAAAAATTTTACTTCCTTAAAATGAAAATCTCCTGCTATGAGAAAGATAGTGTTAAGAGAATAAAAGCACAATTTACAGAATATGAGAAAACCTTTGTAAACACTTATCTGATAAATAAGTACTACCAGAAATATCCAAAGAACTCTTAAAACTCAACAGTCATAAGAGAAACAACCCAATAAAAAAATGGGCAAAAGATATGAAAAGACAGCTCACTGAATAAGATATACAGATAGGAAATAAGCAATATAAAAACATGCTTCGCATCAAATGTCATTAGGAAATTGCAAATAAAACAATGAGGGAACATTAAACACTTATTAAATGGGGAAAACTCAAAATAGAACACTAAATATTCTTTAAGATGCAAAGCTACAGGTAATCCTCATTCACTGTTGGCAGGAATGGAATTTGGTGTGCCTACAATGGAAGGCAGGAACTTTCTTTGAAAACAAACTACACTGTTGCTACATAGAGGAAGATCCACCAATAAGGCACCTTGGTATTTTTCTAAATGAGTTGAAACCTTACATTCACATAAAAGCCACATATGAATGTTTATAGGCACTTTATTCATAATTGGCAAGAGTTAGAGTTTTAAGCAAGATGTCCTTCAAGTGTTGAACAGACAATCAGTGGTGTATCCATACAATGAAATACTGTTCAGTGATAAAAGAAATGAGGTACCAAGCCATGAAAACACAGGGAGGAACCTTAGAAGTATACTGCTAAGGGAAAGAAGCCAATGTGACAAGGGTATGTAGAGTATGATTCCAAGTACATGACATTCTGGAAAAGACAAAAGCACCAGCAAGTAGAAAGATCTTTGGTTGTGAAGAACCTGGGGCTTGGGGGAGGGATGAGTCAATACATGGAGCACAGGGTAGTTTTAGGGAAGCGAAACTACACCCTATGACCCAGAAATGATGGACACAGGTCATTATACATTTGCCAAAACCCATACATTGTATAACACAGAGTCAATGCTAATGTACACTGTGCACTGTGATGCATCAATATGGGTCAGAAATTGTAAGAAATGACCACAGTAATACAAAATGTGAAAAGTTGTGCAAACTATGTGGATGCAGAGAGAAGGGTTATGTGGAAAATATGTAAAATCTGATCACTTTTCTGTAAACCTGAAACTGTTCTAAGAAACACTGAAGTCTTTAAAAGAAAGAAGTAGACAGACTCATTACAATCCACTGCTGATGAGTGAAACAGGACACTTCTTACTCAACTGATCTCAGTAAGCCAGCCCGGTGCTCTATGAGCCTGGGACCCATAAGGGAGGGGAAACTTCCATCGAATGCCTTGTTGGAGAACTCACCCACCGTATCCTCTGAGAAGCGCCATGGTCAGTATCAGTAGTGTCAGAACTCCAAGGTGGATGACAAGTGTCCTGGTGAGTCCTTGTATTGTAGACCCAGCAATGTACAGACAAGTGTTACCTTGATTTCTATTTTGAGTATCTCCGAGTCAAGAGATTCCCAGAGTTCTTTTGCCACAAAGCGGCATCCCGTAGACAATCATCCAAGAGTTTGTGAAAATGTGCAGATTAGGCCAACTTTGGGCCTGTACTAAGATTACTGCCTGCTGCTTGGTTAGCTCCGTTAGCTCCTTCGGTTTGGTTCTTCATCACGGATGTCCCAATTAAGGGATGAAGAGCATCAGCGCCGCACTGAGCTCCATCATGTACAAATGTGTATTGTCATCAAACTCTATGTACTCCCCAGTGCTGTGCATTCAGTTAATCCCGAGGAACTACCCAGGGAACCAAGGGGTCTGGGAGAGGGGTGGCCTCCTCCATCACCACAGCATCTTTCAATAAACTGAAGAAGGGCCATGACCCTGCTGCACGTGGCATACACTGCAGGGCCAAGGTTAGGCTCCATCATATCACAAGTAGGTGTCAGTAGCTGAGCTGAGCAGGCAGGGTGCTGTTTTCAAGGCCAAAGGCATAACAGGTGCCCTGGCAGAGGGTCTCATGCTCATTACTTACAAGAGCCTCTGTTTTCAAGAGATCTCAGTATGAGATGAAAAAGCAGCTCTAGTGGCATATAGTGCGGGACGTGGGGCAGTTTCCTGCATCAGAAGCCTACAGACAACTTAAGGCCCTCCTCCAGAGAGCCTCACATCACTGCCGCCATCAGGGTCAGACGCCTCCTCCATGACAACTGGTTGGTTTACAGAGTTTAAGGAACCCAGGATGAAGATGGGTTCAAACTAGTCCCTTTGCTGTGCCAGACGCAGACTGTGGGTGTTGTCCACCATAACCCGGAGGGTCAGGACCTACGTTGCAAAAGACACACGGGCAGCAGCAGCAGAGTTCCCTAGGGGTCCTGCTGAGCCCTTTGAGCTCTCACCATCTACCGGCTGCATTTTCCTCTCTTCTCTTTCTCTGTGAAATGATTGCTCTGTAAGCAGTGACCCTTGATGGGCTCAGCTCACTGACAGGGTATAATCGTCCCCTCACAATCCCAGTATCAAGGCAACCCCAACCTCAGTGTCACACTCACTCTAGACACACAGATAGATCCCACCAAGTCACTGACTGAGGCCACATAAGGAAGGCCTCATTCCTAGACTCCTGCTCCTGAAGGACGAGGAATTACCCAAACTGCCACCTGGGAGTTCTCCGCACCTAGAACCCAGGCTTGGTGGGGTCAACAGTGCAGCACAGGGCAGCACAGCGCCCAGGAGGAGCTGCCCCGCAAGCAGCAGCCCACAGTGCAGGAGCCTCCAGGCTTTCTCATCAGCTTGTCCAGGGAAGAAGACCCAGGGGGAAAGGGAGGGCGAGGCTTAAGTGTTCAGTGGCCAAACAGCAAATATGTGGACCCTGGCCACACATTACAGGAACAAACACAGGTGAGAAAAACAGGCATATGCACTGGTGTGGTTTTACATAAAGAAGCACTAACAGGATGGTGAAGCAGTGATCAACACTGGTCATGGGAGGGGGGCTGGAGTCAGGTAGAGGAGCGGGGCAGGACAAGCAGGCGGGGAGTCTCCTTAAGGGCGTTTCCTCTCTTAGGAATATTTTAACCTTCCCACGCATGATTTATTTGAGATAAGGAGAGAAATTTATATACACCACATTTTCCTAGGCTTGATCATTATTTTCAATTAACTTTTGCATTTTAAAATTAATTTAATTTTAATATTTCTACATAGAAAAGCACACCAGGATTTTACGCTTTAAGCCCCAATAAACACAAAACAGTGAAAACAACTTACAAATTCATTTCCAAAAGGACAAGGGGCATTATAGTTTGTCCCTGCACTATGTTTCACAGTGCTGATATTTTCAGGAAGGAGTACGCTAGGGGTTTGCATTAAGCCCTGCAATAAAGTCGGAATTCCAAAGATTTACGTAAGCTTTACATGACTCCTTATATCAATGAAAATAGAAATTCAAGTGTTTTCCTCAGATCCATTAAAATAGGAATTCATTTGCCTTAGGAATAGTATAGCCTTTTAAATGTCAAAGTTCCCTCAGAACATGGACACACAGAAGCTGACATAAAAGTGGAAAATGCGCCTGAGAAGTTAAGCAAACCCACCTCACATCACGAGGTTCTCTTGCCTAAATGAAACAAGAGTTCTATTTGGCTCCACGATGTTCTTGCCTTACTCATCCTATCTCACAATCAACTTACATTTTAATTTCCAAGCGCTAATGGAGACTAGAATCAAAGGGCTGCAATCTTCAAGTGATAAAGGAATCCGAGGACAGAAACATGAATATTTGAATGAGGCCATAGAAGCAGCCTGCTTGTCTACAGTGCAGAAGGAAAACTCACATTCAGAAAGTGACCATATTCCCAGACTTGAGGTCTAAACACTCCTGCCTGAGATGTAAGCCCTAGAGTGGCCTTGTGGCTGGTGAAGGAGGGTGGGGACCCCTGAGCAGCCACAGGAGTGAACTCTGGAACCCCACACACCCTCCCTCTCCTGTGAGCATGGAAGCGGTGCCTCCCCCAGGCTCCCATCCTCACAAGTGAGGAAACTCTCAGCTGGCTTCAGTTTAAGCTTCTGACCCACATGAACTCCAAATTCACGAACACTTTGTCCACAGGACACAACACCTGATCCTCACAGACTTTCTCACTGTGCACAGATTACACTCTCAGTGCACCTACAGTGTGGGTGCAAAACTCAAACAATGTCTAAAATGTCCAGCCCTAAGGAACCACAACCACAGCCTCAGAAAGGGCAATACTCCCCACCCCATGAGCACGTGCACCCCCAGCTTTCCAGGGCTCTGCAGCTCCTCTCAGGATAAAGGCTCCTTCCATGGGGGTGTGAGCAGCAGGACACCTGCAGGGGGAGGCTCCCCAGGAAGGACAACTGGGCCTTCAAGGCCTTCCCTCTGCAGGCCCAAGGGGGCCTTAGCTTGGGTCTTGGACTGGGGGCCTCTGCTCCCCACTGGATATGCTTTGGAACATCACTGTTATTTCAAATGACACAAACCCAGTACTTGAATAATCCAGGAAAATCACTTAAACTCAATCTTTATGTGAAAAATAGGGCAGGGAATTATAAGGCAGTTTTACCAGCTCAGCTGGAAAACCCTAACAATCTATTACTTTCAGGAAGAAAAATCAGTTATTTATTATTTCCATGGCAAGAAGTCACACTTGAACGCTTGGGGTCTGCATGTCTAAGGCCTGAAACTTCATTTAATAACATCCAAAAGCAAAGAACAGGCCTCAGAAACTTACTACACACGTTCAGGGGAAGAAAGAGTGAAGTAAGAATTCTTAACAAATGGAATGTAATTTTTTTTTCTGAAATTCAGCTCTTTGTTGTCTGTTTTTAACTATTTTATATTGTCTTCCAAGGTTTATTGATTAAATATATCTACGGTTATTGAAAAATGGAGACACATGAGTTAGTGAATCTTTTCTAGGTCACAAACCTAAGGAGGGGCAGTGCTGACAGGACGGATCACCCAGGAAAGTTTCTCAAGAGGAACCTCCACCCAAAGGAGTGACAACTGCATGTCTGTGCCCAGAAAGACCCTGGGGGACAGACAAGGATTTCATGCTTTGTAGTTGCAGGTGGTATTCTCTGCTTTCCTCTCATGTAAAATATCCACAGACAAATACCATCTTTAAGAAAGGGGCATCCATGGCTCTGGGGAATAACGATAAACAACTAAAAAAGGGTTTGTGCGATGCACCACGGAGGGCGAATAGTTGATAAGGATGCTGTGAATCCGAGAGGGGCAGGTGGCTTTGGGAACACAAGGAGCGATCTGAAAATTGAGACTTATTGGCAGCCCTGGAAGAGCTGGGGGCACAGGGTTGTGGATTTGAGACTTTTCTCCCCAAATATTTGGAAAACTCAGGAAAAACTGGGCGCCTCCTAGGGAAAAAAGAAGCACTGGGGACCCACAGACCGCAGCCCCTCCGCGCACGGACCCCGAAGCCCGAGGCCCGACTGTCCTGCGGGCCCTCCCGCGGGCCCCGCACCGTCTGGGACACACGGGGCTGTGGGCGCACAGCGGCCCAGAGACGCTCCGGCCCAAGTCGCCGCGCGCAGGGACCACAGGACGCCCGGGGCCCGGCTGCCGGCCCCGCCCCCACGCTGCGGCCGGAGGGGCCTGAGGGCCGAGCGGCGCCACCGCGGACTCGGGGCTGCAGAGCCCTGGGGGGACCGCGGGAGGCCGGGCCCGCCCCGCCGCTTCAACCAGCCCCTCCTCCTCCGGGGCTGAACTCTCACCATCGCTGAGGCTCGTGGGGCTCCCGGCGTCCTCCCTCCGACTCGGTACAGGTCACGGCGCGACGGACTGCGCGGCAGAGCAACGTGGACACTTACGGGCAGGCGACCCGCCATCGGAACCACTGCAGAACCACAGCCAGTCGACTTTGGCTGCAGAGCGTCGCCCCGCCCACCTGCCACCCGGCCAACACTGATTGGACAGGTCAGAAGGCCCCTCCCCCTCGCTCCTGAGTGACAGCCGGTCGGAGGTCAGGTGTCTGAGCTGACCTGGAGCTGGACTTTGTCCTCTCCGGGGACTTTTCCATTGAAATGGCGGTGCCAGGAGGCCGCTCGGGGAACTGTGACCCTTTGCAAACACAGACACTTCATAGTCAACTCACGGTGCGTAATGATTACTCTGGCTCCACTTTGATCTCTGACTGTTGACAGCCTTGAGTCTTCCACCCAGCGCTTCCCCAACCCCTCATATCAGACTAGGGAATCCTCTGGCCTCCCAACCCCTTAGCTCTGATGGGAAGTTGGAACCTCAGCCGCAGCTGGGCGCAAGGTCTCTTCTCAGTCTAACCAGATGGTGTGAGGGGTGTTCATTCAATTCTCAGGTGTACCTTTTACCCTGGAGGGAAATTTATTTTAGATCATTGTTAGAATGTATCCTGAGAGAACTTTGAAGTGTGAAGGCTATAGTATCCCTAAGGTAATTCAATTCCTGTTTGGACTGATACAACAAAAAAACAGAAAAGGTTATGTAAATGTGGGATGTACCTGAAAAGTACTCACATGTTTAAGAGATTGGATTGCAAAACTCATTTGCATTGCAAAACTCTTAATGTATTTATCCACTTATTTGAAGTTTTTTTGAGAAACAATACATATCCCATACAATGGACCCCTTTAATGTCTGCAACTCATGGTCTTCAGTGCAATCATCACCACAGTCAATTTCAGGACATTTCCATCACCTAAAAAGAAACACCTCTACCCTTAACCCACCACTGCCCTGTCTTCCTGCCTAGCTCCTCCAAGTGCCAGCCCCAGACAACCACTAATCTATTGTCTGTCTGTATAAATTGCCGTGTTTGTTGACTTTCATGTGAATGGAAATATGTAATATGTGGTCTTTGTGTTTGGTTTCATTCACTTGGTATAATTTTTTCAGGGAATTCCATGTTGTAGGATGTATCAATACTTCCTTCTTTTTTTTTCTACTTTAGATATAATTGACATGTATCATTATATTCGTTTCAGGCGTACCACAATAAATCTAGTTAAGATGCATCACCACATGCAGTTATAATTTTTTTCTTGTGATTAGAACTTTTAAGATCTCTCTTAGAAAATTTTAAATATACAATTCAGTAGTATTAACTATAGTCACTATACTGTAAATTATATCCCCATGACTTAGTTTACCACGCAAGTGTGTACCTTTTGACCACCTTCTGTATTTATTCCATACAAATTACATCTTATCCATATTTAAGTGTATAGTTTATAGTGTGAAGTACACTGACATTGTGAAACCAATCTCCAGAACGCTTCATAATGCACAACTGTAACTCTACCCATATTAAACACCAACAGCCCATTGCCCTTGCTCCCCCAGCCCCTGACAACCACTGTCCTGCTGTCTCTATGAATCTGACCATTCTAGGTACCTCATATCAGTGGAATCATACAGTTTTTGTCCTTTTTTCAACTGGCTTGTTTCACTTACTATAATGTCCTTGAGGTTCACCCAAATTGTAGCATGTGTCAGAATTTCATTTCTTCTTAAAGCTTCTTAAACTTCAATAGTACTCAGTTGTAGGTGTGTACCACATTTTCTTCATCCGTTCATCCACTGATGAAAACTTAGGTTCCTTTCACCTTTTGGGTACTGTGAATAACGCTCCAAGAACACAAGTGTACAAATATCTGTTTGAGTCCATGTTTTGAATTCTTTGGGGTATATACTTAGAATTAGATAAGCTGGAGCATATGGTAACACTTTGTAATTTTTGAAAAACTACCATACTGTTTTCCACAATGGTGGCATGATTTTGCATTCCCACCGGAAGTGCACATGGGTTCCCATGGGTGTTTTCACCTGCTTGATGATGTGCTTTGAAGCCCCAAACTGATGAATTTCAATGAAGTTCAAATTATTCCCCCCTTTTTTTCTTTACTGTTTTTGCTTTTGGTATCATATGTAATAATTCTTTGCCAAATCCAGGGTCATATTTTTCCCTGTTTTTTTAAGAGCATCATGGTTTTACCTCAGGTTGGGGTCTTCAATCCATTTTGGTAAAATATTGTGTGTGGTGTAATGTGAACATCCAATTTCCTTCTCCTTCATGTTGCTATCCAGTTGTCCCAGCACCAATTCTTGAAAAGAATATTCTTTCCTTATTCTCGGTACCTTTTTTGAAAAGTAATTGACTATGGATGAAGGGTTTGCATCTGGAATCTCAACTGAACCCACTGATCTGTGTGTCTATCCTTGTGTCATCACCACATTCCTTGATTACTGTGCTGAGCAGTCAGATTTGAAATCAGAAAATGTTAATCCTACTACTTTGTTTTACTTTTGGAGATCGGTTTGGCTATTATGATTCCCCAGCAATTCCATATAATTTATGAAACAGCTTGCCAATTACTATTGTCAACCTAAAAAGCAAATTTGCCTGGTATTTTATCTCAAAATGAGTTTATTCAAGAATAGCCAAAAGAATTGCAATTTGGCGTGTGCACGCTGTGGCAAACCAGAGGCAAATCCAGCAAACAAAGAAAAGGAGCTGCTTTTATAGAGAAAAAGGGGGAGTAGGGAGGGGCTGTTCTAAGTGAAAATCCATTGTCGGAAAGTAACAGCTCAGGGCAGCAATGGCCTCTCATTGGCTGAGCTGCAGCGTTTCTCATTGGCTGGGCCCTTGCCAGGTGAGGAGAGAATTTTCCTTCAGTGAAAAGTAGTTTTACATCCTGTTGAAGATGAAAGCCATCGTCTCTCCTTCCTTGGTGTAATTGAGGGTGAGTGGTAGTGCATGAGAGCTCCCCCTAGAGGCCTTCCTGACTCCAATTTAGTTAAGGTTTCTTTTATTAACATCCACAGTATAATGCAGTCAGCTGAGATTCTGATAGGGATTTTGTGGAAATTTAGAACATTCTGGGAAGTATTGACATCTGAACAGTATTTAAATATAAGCATCCATGGACATGGGCTATTTTCCCTTTTATTTATTTATTTGTTTACTTACTTACCTACTTACTTATAGGGTTCACTTTTTTTTTCTTGCCACTATTGGTCAGGGAGAAATAAAGAGCAAGAAAAAGGATGGCATCACTCCAAGGCCTTTGCTCATCTTTATTAAAGATTTGCAATGGTCAAATATCCAAATCTCTTCCCAACCTCACCTCATTCCTTTTGTTTCCAAAAATGCAAATCAAACTTTTGGCAATAAAAATGTTTAATTGTTATCATGACCAGAAGTTAGTTTCAGGAAAAATGTGGCTAGACGAGAGTTTTTCACCACATACCTTCAAGATGCTTGCAGCTCTGTAACTGATGTCCCTTCGCATGTGTGTACATTCAGTAATGACCTTCAAATAGCAATGGTGTTAGCCTGTAGATTTAAAATATATAGAAGTATATAATCATTATTCTGTCACTATGTGATTATCATAAATATGCATTTTTTTAGTACAACTCCTTTCCTTTTTTTTTTTTCATTTTACCTTTTGACCCCCTTCACCCATTTCTGCCAGCGGCCACTCTTCACCTTTGGCAACCACCAGTCTGTTCTCTGTATCCATGAACTTCTGGTTTTTGGGTTTTGTTTTTAAATTCTACATATAAAAGAGATCATACAATGTTTTTCTTTCTCTGACATATTTCCCTTAGTGTAATGCCATCAAGGTGCATTTGTGTTGTCACAAATGGCAAGATTTCATTCTTTTTTTATGGGTGAATAATTTCCATTGTACATGTGTACCTCAATTTCAAATCCATTTATTTATTGATGGGCACTTAGGTTGATTCCATAACTTGACTATTGTAAATAATGGTGCAGTGAACATCAGGTGCATATATCTTTTTGAGTTAGCGTTTTTGCTTTCTTTGGATAAATACCCAGAAGTGGAATTGCTGAATCATATGGTAGGTCTATTTTAATTTTTTATGAATCTCCATACGGTTTTCCATAGTGGCTGCACCAATTTACATTCCCACCAACAGTGCAAAAGGGTTCTCTTTTCTTGAGATCCTTGCCAACATTTGTTATTTCACACTTGTAGATCTTTATTAATTTTTAAATGATGTTTTGCAGTTTTCAACGTGTTTTCTACTTCTTTTATTAAATTTATTCCTATTTTATTCTTTTTTGTGCCATTATAAATAGATTTTTATTAATTTTGTTGTCAGATTGTTCATTGCAGTGTATAAATATAATTTACTTTCGTATACTTACCTTGTATCAGACAAGATTGTTGTACTCGATGATCAGTTCTAATAGATTTTTTAGTGGACTGGTTAGAGTCTTCTATTTACAAGATGTCACATGCACGTGAAGACAGTTTCACATCTTCCTGCCCAGTCTGGGTGCTTTTTATTCCCTTTTCTTGCAAAATTATTCTGGTTAAATCTGCAGAACATTGTCACATAGAAGTGACAAGAGCAGACATTTTTGTTTTGTTCCTCATTTTTGGGAGAAAATATCCAGTCTTTCACCATTAAATATAATATTAGCTGTGGGTGTCCCACACTTGCTCATTATCAGGTTCAGGAAATTTCCTTCAAATCCTGGTTTGCAGAGTGTTTCTATCGTGAAAGGATGTTGGATTCTGTCAAGTGTTTCCTCTGCATCTATTGATATCATCAAGTCACTTTTGCTTTTTAGTTTATTAATATGATGCATCACATTAATGGATTTTGGGAGGTTACCCCAACTCTCCATCCCTGGAAGAAATCCCACCTGGTCATGGTGTGTAATTCTTTTAAGATGCTGCTGGATTAGATACTAGTTTTGGTTGGGGTTGTTTGGGGTCAATATTCACAAAGGAACTAGATCTGCAGGGTTTGTCTGGTGATACTTTTGTCTGATTTTGGTGTCAGATTAACGCTGGCTTCACAAGTGAGTTTGAAATATTGTGTTGATTCTGTTTTGGGGAGACTGTGAAGAATCACTATGAGACCTTAATTGAATGTTTTGGAGAATTCTGCAGTGAAACCCTCTGGGCCTCAGCTTTGCTTTATGGGTAGTGTTTTGTTTACTAATTCAACCACTTAAATTTTTATAATTCTATTCAGATTTTCTGTTTCTTCTAGACTTACTTTGGTAAAATACTTTCTGATGTTTACTTTTAGTATTTTCATTTTTATGGTTTTTTTTTTTTTGAGGAAGATTAGCCCTGAGCTAACATCTGCCGCCAATCCTCCTCTTTTTGCTGCGGAAGACTGGCCCTGAGCTAACATCCGTGCCCATCTTCCTCTACTTTATATGTGGGACACCTACCACAGCATGGCTTGACAAACAGTGAGAAGGTCCACACCCAGGATCCGAATGGGTGAACCCCAGGCAGACAAAGTGGAATGTGCGAACTTAACTGCTGCACCACTGGGCTGGCCCCTCATTTTTATCTTTTTTGATGTTTAACTCTTTACTCCATAGATAATTTATTTGGATGTAATAGAAAGGAGAGTTAAAGATAGCCACAATTCATCATCTATTGTTTCATATCCTTGTGTCTGTTTATAGACAATCAAGGGTTTCTTGACATTGACACAACTGACATTTTTGGCAAGATAATACTCTTTGTCAAGGGGACTATTCTGTGCATCACAGGATCCCTAGATGTCTGTACCAGTGCTCCCCACCTCCCACAGTCATGACAGCCAGAAGTGCCTCCAGATATTGGCAAATGGTCCCTGAGAGGCAAAATCACCCATATGACAAACATCTTGTCAGTTCTTATGGTGGCAACAGACCATTAAATTATCATTCCTCATTAATTTTTGTAATTGGTGCATCTGGTGAAACTTGTCCTTCATCATTCTTTATTTGCAATAATTTCCTGAATACCCTTTGCACCTGTTTTCAGAGATATACTTTAAAATGACTGTATTATGAGGCAGAAACAAAGATCCTGATGCAAATTTGAGTGGAAATGTCTTTTAAAATGTGGCTGTGTGTAGAGAGAGTTGCATCTTTGACTTCAGGAGTCTTCCATGCACCAAAGTTGACTATGTTTCCATGGAGGTGATGCTATCTGTCATCTCATCAGAAAACACTCAGACTTGTCTGCACATAGATCTCACACATGGCGTTAGCCCTAAACCTCCAAATTTCATATATATTTTGCAGAACGTATGATTTTAATTCAATAATATGGGTTGTTGTGTACACAATGTTAAGAAAATTGACTCCATCACTTCTAGTAATTTTCCGGTTATTTTCTCTTTAACTTGCCAAATACACAATGCTCTCATCTCCAATAAGAATATTTGCTTCTTTCATCTTATTCTTCATTTTGATCACTGTGTCTTCTGACATGAAGTTATAGATGAAGCAATGATAGATATGAGGAATGAGAAGAAACGTCTTTGTTGTTTGGATTGGTTCCTCCTTTCTTTTTTTTCAATTTTAAATTTTTTTTATTGGGGTCACATTGGTTTATAACATTATATAAATTTCAGGTGTACATCATTATATATTGATGTCTGTGTAGATTATGTTGTGTTCACCATCCAAAGACTAATTACCATCCATCAACACACGCGTGTGCCTATTCACCCGTTTTCCCCCCTCCCTCCTCCCTTCCCATCTGGTAGCCACCAATCCAATCTCTGTCTCTTACGTGTTTATTTGTTGTTGTTTTCATCTTCTATTTATGAGTGAGGTTATATGGTATTTGACTTTCTCTGTCTGACTTATTTCACTTTGCATAATATCTTGAAGGTCCACCCATGTTGTTGCAAATGGCAAGATTTCATCTTTTTATGGCTGAGTAGTATTCCATTGTGTATATATATGGTGTCTTCTTTATCCATTCATCCCTTGATGGGCACTCAGGTTGCTTCCAAGTCTTGGCTATTGTGAATAATGCTGCAATGGACATAGGGGCGCATGTATCTTTATGCATTCATGTTCTTTGGATAAATACCAAGCAGTAGAATAGCTGGATCATATGATATTTCTATTCTTAATTTTTGAGAAATCTCCATACTCTTTTCTGTAGTGACTGCACCAGTTTGCACTCCCCTGAGCAGTATATGAGAGTTCCCTTTTCTCCACATCCTCTGCCAAAGATGTCATTTCCTGTCTTGTTAATTACAGCCATTCTGACAGGTGTGAGGCAATATCTCATGGTAGTTTTTATTTGCATTTCCCTCATCACTGGTGATGTTAAACATCTTGGCATGTGTCTGTTGGCAATCTGTACATCTTCTTTGGAAAAATGTCTGTTCATTTCTTTTGCTCATTTATTTTACTTTTATTCTTTTTATTTTATTTTATTGAGGTCATAATAGTTTATAGCATTGTGAAATTTGAGTTGTATCTTATTATTAGTCAGTCATCATATATATGTGCACCTTTACCCCTTATGCCCCCTCCCAACCCCCTTCCCCTCTGGTAACCACTAATTTGTTATCTTTATCCATGTTTTTATCTTCCACAAATAAGTGAAATCATGGAGTGTTTGTCTTTCTTTTCTGGCTCATTTCACTTAACATAATACCCTCAAAGTCAATCCATATGGGTGGAAATGGGACAATTTTGCCCTTTTTATGGCTGGGTAGTATTCCATTGTATATATATACCACATCTTTATCCATTCATCAATAAATGGGCACTTGGGTTGCTTCCATGTCTTGGCTATTGTGAATAATGCTGCAATGAACATAAGGGTCCATAAGTCTCCTTGAATTGCTCACTTCAAGTTCTTTGGATAAATACTCAGTAGTAAATTAGCTGGATCATATGGTATTTCTATTTTTAATTTTTTGAGAAGTCTCCATACTGTCTTCCATAGTGGCTGCACCAGTTTGCATTCCCACCAGCAGTGTATGAGGACATCCTCTCCAACAGTTGTTATTTTTTGTCCCGGTTATTATAGCCATTCTAACAGGTGTAAGGTGATATCTCATTGTAGTTTTGATTAGCATTCCCCTGGTGATGTTGAAAACAATGTCATGTGCCTATTGGCCATCTGTGTGTCTTCTTAGGGAAAACATCTGTTCATATCCTCTGCCCATGTTTTGACCAGATAGCTTGTTTTTTTCTTGCTACATGTGAGAGGTCTTTACATATTTTGGAGATTAATCCCTTATTGGATATATGATTTTCAAGTATTTTCTCCCAGTTGGTGGGTTGTCTTTTCATTTTGTTCCTGGTTTCCTTTGCCTTGTAGGAGCTCTTTGGTCTGATGAAGTCCCATTTGTTTATTTTCTCTTTTGTTTACCTTGCCCAAGTGGTATTTGAAAAGATGTTTCTACCATCAACAAAACAAAAAGACAACCTAACAACTGGGAGAAGATATTTGCAAACCACATATCAGATAAGGGGTTAATATCCAAAATATACAAAGAACTCATACAGCTCAACAACAAAAAAACCAACAATCCAATTAGAAAATGAGCAAAAGATCTGAACAGAGATTTCTCCAAAGAAATACAGATGGCCAACAGGCATATGAAAGGATGCTCAACATCATTAGCTATCAGGGAAATGCAAATCAAAACTACAATGAGGTATCACCTCACTCCAGTCAGAATGGCTATAATTAACAAGACAGGAAAGAACAAATTTTGGAGAGGGTGTGGAGAGAAGGGAACCCTTGTTCACTGCTGGTGGCAGTGCAAACTGGTGCAGCCACTATGGAAAGCAGTTTGGAGTATCCTCAGAAAATTAAGGATAGATCTACCATATGATCCAGCTATTCCACTGCTGGGTATTTATCCAAAGAACTTGATAACACAAAGGCATAAAGATACTTGCACCCCTATGTTCATTGCGGCATTATACACAATAGCCAAGACTTGGAAGCAACCTAGGTGCCCATCAAGGGACGAATGGATAAAGGAGATGTGGTATTTATACACGATGGACTACTACTCAGCCAT
The DNA here is from genome assembly GCF_041296235.1 of Equus asinus. Lineage (NCBI taxonomy): Eukaryota > Metazoa > Chordata > Mammalia > Perissodactyla > Equidae > Equus > Equus asinus. The sequence continues at coordinate 25,728,894 of NC_091809.1, read as the reverse complement.
AAGAAATTACGAAATCCAACCATTTGTGACAACATGGATGGACCTTGAGGGTATTATGCTGAGTGAAATAAGTCAGAGGGAGAAAGTCAAATACCGTATGATCTCACTCTTAAGTAGAAGATAAAAACGACAAAAAAAAAAAAAAACACACATAGCATTGGAGATTGGACTGATGGTTACCATTGGGGAAGGGGGGAGGGGGGAGGGCAAAAGGGGTGATTAGGGTCACATGTGAGGGGATGTACTATAATTAGTGTTCGGGTGGTGAACATGATGTAATGTATCCAGAATTTGAAATATGATGTACGTCTAAAAAAAATAAAAATTAAAAAAATAAATAAAAAGAAAAGATGTTTCTAGGACCAATGTCAAAGAGTGTACTGCCTATATTTTCTTCTAGGAGTTTTATTTTTTCAGGTCTTACCTTCAAGTCTTTAATACATTTTGAATTAATTTTTGTTTATAGCAAAAGTTAATGGTCTACTTTCATTCTTTTGCATGTGGCTGTCCAGTTTTCCCCACACCATTTACTGAAGAGAATTTCTTTTCTCCATTATGTGTTCTTGGCTCCTTTGTCAAAGATTAGTTGTCCATAGAAGTATGGTTTTACTTCTGAGCTTTCACTTCTGTTCTATTGGCCTGTGAGTCTATTTTTGTGCCAGTACCATGCTGTCTTTATTACTCTATCTTTGTAGTATATTTTGAAGTCAAGGATTGTGATGCCTCCAGCTTTGTTCTTTTTTTCTAAGGATTGCTTTAGCTATTTGGGGTCTTCTGTTGCCTCCTATGAATTTTATGATTCTTTCTTCTATTTCTGTGGAGATTTTCATTGGGATTCTGGTTGGGATTGCATTGAAACTTATAGTTCTTTAGATAGTATGGACATTTTAACTATGTTTATTCTTTGAACCCATGTGTGTGGAAAATCATTCCATTTCTACCTGTCATCATTGATTTCTTGAAGTCTACTCTGTCTGATATTAGCATGGCAATTCTTGCTTTCTTTTGTTTGCCATTAGCTTGAAGTATTGTCTTCCATCCCTTTACTCAGAGCCTATGTTTGTCTCTAGAGCTGAGATGAGTTTCCTGGAAGGAGCATATTGTTAGGTCTTGTTCTTTAATCCATCCTGCCACTCTATGTCTTTTGATTGGAGAATTCAATATATTTAGATCTAGAGTGATTATTGATATGTGAGGGCTTAATATTGCCATCTTATTGCATGTTTCCCAGTTCTTCTGCATTTCCTTTGTTTCTCATCCTGTGTTTTTTGGACTACCAATTTAATTAGGTAGTTTTGTCTCTTGGTTTTCTTCTTGTATATCATAAATGTCTCTATTCTAATTATTTGTTTAGTGGTTACACTTAGGTTTGTATAAAAAGTCTCATAGTTGAGATAGGCCATTTTCTGATAGCCTCTCATTTCCTTAGACTATACTGACTCCATCTGTTTCCTTTTCCCCTTCTATGCTATTTCTGACATGTCTTTTTCCATCTGGTGTTGTGAGTTTGTGGTTAAAATGATGAGATCATTTTTGTTTTAGTGTTTTCCTTTTCTTTATCCTTGATGTTAAAGTGTTTACTAACCTGATCTGATAGAGAGAGCTGCCATTTTCTGATTATTGTCTGCCTATTCATCTCCTTTCTCAGGGCTTTGTACCCCTTTCCTGTTTTTTTGTTTTTTTGTTTTTTTTCAGCTATGAGGGCCGTCTTGAGGATTTCTTGTAGGGGGAGTCTTGTGGCAATGAACTCCCTTAGTTTTTGTTTATCTGGGAAAGTTTTTATTTCTTCATCATATCTGAAGGAAATTCTGGCTGGATGGAGTATTCTTGGCTGAAAGTTTTTGTATTTCAGGATTTTGAACATATCATTCCACTCTCTCCTAGCCTGTAAGATTTCTGCTGAGAATAAAGCTGAAAGCCTAATAGGAGTCCCTTTGTAAGTTATTTTCTTCTGCCTTGTTGCCCTTAGTATATTTTCTTTGTCCTTGACTTTTGGCAGTTTCACTACTATGTGCTTTGGAGTGGGTCTTTTTACACTGATAAAGTTAGGAGATCTGGAGGCGTCTTTCACATGGATTTCCAGCTTCCTCCCTGGGTTTGGGAAGTTCTCAGCTATTAGTTCTTTGAACAAGCTTTCTGCTTCATTCTCCTTCTCTTCCCTCTCTGGAATACCCATAATCCTTATGTTGAATTTCCTGATTGAGTCAGATATTTCTCTGAGAGTTTGTTCATTTCTTTTTAGTCTTACTTTTCTCTTCTCCTCCCTCTGAAGCATTTCTATAGTACTATCCTCTTAACTGGCTGATTCTCTCCTCCATATTGTCAGCTCTGTTGTTTAGGGAATCCAGACTTTTCTTTATTTCATCCATTGTGGTTTTCATCTCCAACAATTCTGATTGCTTCTTCTTTATGGTTTCAATCTCCTTTGTGAAGAACCTCCTGAATTAGTTAATTTGTCTTTCTGTGTTTTCTTGTAACTCATTGAGTTTTTTAATGATAACTGTTTTGAATTCTTTGTCATTTAGGTTATGGATTTCTGTGCCTTCAGGGTTGATTTCTGGGTACTTGTCACTTTCCTTCTGGTCTGGAGATTTAATATACCTACTCATACTGTTTGATGGAGTGGATTTTTGCTTCCTCATGGTGCTCTTATCTGGTTGTAGCTGCCACATACCACCACTAGGTGGGGCTCAGACACTGTGTATTCTGGGCCTAGCATGAACAAGGGCTCCCCAGCTCTGGCCACTGATGCTTTTCTCTCTGAGTGACTGATCTATGGAGGATCTGGAGCACTGATTGTGGGGATACTCTCCTTCCCCAGTGCTTCCCCCAGCCCCTGCTTGTCTCTCTGTACAGAGCTCTGGGTGATTGCAGGACTGAGCAGTTTCACTTTTCCAAGCAACTGCTCCTTCACTCATGGCTCCGTGCACCAGGTGATACTGGGGCTGGAGTGCCAGGCAGGGATGGGGTACCTTGCCTCACCAGCACACTTTCCCTGCTGCCTCTGCCATGTTCTCCACACTATGCTCCAGACGATTCTGGGGCTGTGCACTTTCCCTGCTGCCACCACCAATTTCTCTGCACCTTACTCCAGGCAGTCCTGTGGTTGGAGTGTGGTACAGGGATGGGGTACCGCCCTCACCTGCACACTTTCCCTGCCACCACTACCATGCTCACCACACTGTGCTCGGAATGATTCTGGGGCTGGAGTACCAGGTGGGGATGGGGCACCCTTTTCTTCTGCACACTTTCTGCCACTGTGGCCTATCTCTCTCCATGGAGCTCCTGCAGATCAGCTTCCACTTCCTCAGGAGGATCCAGCCCCACCTTCACTTTCAAGCGTATGGCTGTGTGGGTCTCTCAGACGTCTTTTGTGATGTGTATATGTCGTCTGTTGGTGTATGAATGTCCTGTTGGTTGTATCTTAGAGAGCAGAGTCCAAGGGAAGAGCTCACTCTGCCGTGATGCTGGTGTCACCCCTGGAGTGTCCCTTTTATCACTATATACTGCCCCTTTTTGTCTCTCATTACCTGTTTTAGCTTGAAGTCTACTTTGACATAAGTATGACAACACCTGCTTTCTTTTGTTTGCCATTAACTTGCAGTATCACCTTCCATCCCTTCACTCTGAGCCTGTGTTTGTCATTAGAGCTGAAATGTGTTTCCTGGAGGCTACATATTGTTGGGTCTTCTTTTTTAGTCCATCCTGGCACTCTGTGTCTTTTGTTTGGAGAATTCAATCCATTTACACTTAGAGTGATTATTGATACATGAGGGCCTAATGCTGCTATTTTATTAATTGTTTTCTGGTTGTTCTGTATTTCCCTTGTTTCTTCTCCCATGTATTTCGGACTGCCAATTCAGTTTGGCAGTTCTCTCTGATAGTTTTCTCAGTTTTCTCTTTATTGATCATTTGTGTTTTTGTTCTGATTATTTGTTTAGTGGTTACTGTGAGGTTTGTATAAAAGATCGCATATGTGAGATAGTCTATTTTCTGATAGTCTCATTTCCTTTTTCTAAGTAGTTTCCATCCCTCGCCTCTTCCCCTTCTAAGCTATCCTTGTCACAAATTATTCCATGTTGTGGTGTGAATTTGTGGTTAAAATGACTGGATTATAGTTATTTTTGATGTTTTCCTTCCCTTATCTTTATTGTTATAATTAAGTTATATATCTTAAATGTTATAAACCGGTTATAACATGTTAGGCTAACTGGTTCTTATAGAGAGCTGCAATTTTCTGATTTTGTCTGCTTATTTATCTCCTCTCTCAAGACTTTGTAAACCCTTTCTTTTTTTCTCATTTGAGGGCCTTCTTGATCATTTCTTGTAGGAGGGGTCTTGTGGCAGTGAACTCCCTCAGCTTTTGTTTATCTGGGAAAATTTTTATTACTCCATCATATCTGAAAGACATTTTCACTGGATAGAGTATTCTTGGGTGAAAGTTTTTGTCTTTCAGTATTTCAAACATATCATTCTACTCTGTCTTTGCCTGTAAGCTTTCTTCTGAGAAATCTGCTGACACCTGATGCAGATTCCTTTGCACATTATTTTCTTCTGTCTTGCTGCCCTTCATATTTTTTCTTAGTCATTTTGTTTTGCCAGTTTTACTACTATATGCCCTGGAGCATTTCTTTTTACATTGATGTAGTTAGGAGTTCTATTAGCTTCTTTTAATTGTAATTGCAGCTCTTCCCCAAGATTTGGGAAGGTCTCAGCTATTATTTCTTTGAACAATATAATAGAATGCATTAAACCTTCAGGAACCTGGCCTCAGTAGGTAAGGATGACAATTTACATGAACTTCATCAACTAGAAAACAAGTGTTTGTTGTTCATCAATGTTGTTCAAAGATGTGGAAAGTGGAAAGGGAGGATGTTGGTAAATAAACTGAGTGTGGTCGCAGCTCATCATGGACCTAGAATCTAATAACTGTTCTACACTTTCTAATATTTTGGAATCATTATTCTGGGTCTGCATTTTAGGGAAAAAAATTGGAAGATCTGTACAAGACCCAGGGGAGAAAACTAAGGTGAGTCACATTCACAACAGAAAGCATTGTCTCATGTGAGAATTCTAATATATTATGAAATTTTAAAAAGCAGAAAATGAAACAAATAACCCCTGCTTCAAATGTATTTATTCTTGGAAAATTTTTACCAAAACCTCCTTTTTAAATATGACAAAGAATTTAAATATTTGCAAAGTAGTTCACCTGGAAACAGTATTAATAAACCTTATATATGAATATGACTCTTGATAATAGCATGTGTGAAGTCCTCCCACAAAGCATTCTGTATATTCAATTTCAGAGAATTCAGCCAAGGCAGAAAACTTAAACCTTTCCTATAAATCATAATAAATATAATAAATGTAAAATCATTAATAAGGGAATCATCAATAATACACTTCTTGTTTTCTACATGTCATATGGTAGGGAGACTCTGTGAAAGTAAAGAGGTTTGTCAATGTGGAGAAAACTTTGGCTTTACTCCAAATCTCAGTCTGAACAAGAAAACTCCTGGAGTGAAACCACATGAGTGCAGGGCATGTGGAAAAGTCGTCATGCATCATTCATCCCTTTATAGGCACATCAGACATCACATTGGATACAAACCATTTGAGTTCAAAAATATCAAGAGAAACCACATAAGTGTAAGGTATTTGAGAAAGGCTTCAGTTATCTCCAATTTTTTGAAAACCATGGAAGAAATCATAATCGAAATAAAACTTATAAATGTAAGGAATATGGGAATGCCTTCGTGTGACTCAAAACCCTTCAAAGATACGTGATAACACACACTGGTTATCCTCCTTATACAGGTAAAGTATGTGGGAAAGGCTTTACTTGTTCCAGTTCATTTCAAATACCTGGAAAAGCCCACTGTGAAGAGAAACTGTATCAATGGAAACAATGTGGAAAAGCCATTTGATATTTTTATTCTTTAAAAAAACATGAAAGGGCTCCAACAGGAAAGAAAACTTATGAATATAACAAATTCTGTAAAGTCTTCAGTTCCTCCAATTCTCTTTGTAACCTGAAAGAACTCATACTAGGGGAAAATCTTATAAACATAAAGAATGTGGGAAAGCCTATGGATATTATAGTTCCTTGAAAAGACATGAAAGGTCTCACACAAGATAGAAGCCCTGTGGATGTAAACAATGTGTTAAAGGTTTTAGATCTTATCTAGGTTTCTAAATACATGAAAGAAATCACACTGGAGAGAACCCTATGAATAAAAAGAATGTGGGAAAGCCTGTATTTCTCTCTCAGACCTTCAAGTACACATGATCGTGCACACCGGTGTTGGGTCTTAAAAATGTAAGGAATGTGAGAAAGCATTGATTATTCACAGTTCATTTTGAAAAATTAGTCACACAGGAGGGAAACCCTATGTATGTAAGGAATGTGGGAAAGCCTTTTGTCATCCATCAGGTATTTCATCACACATGAAAATGCGTACTGGAAATATACCTTTAAATGTAAGGAATGTGGAAAGCTTTCATTTTTCTCAGTTCATTTGGAATACATGAAAGAACTCAACAAGAGAGAAACCTTATGGATGTAAAATACATGGTAAAGCCTTCATTTTTCCAGTTATTTGCAAGTACATGAAAGAACTAATACTGAGAGAAACCAAATAAATGTGAAGAATGTGGGAAAGATTTCTATGATTCCAGTTCTGTCCAAAGGCATGAAAGGTCTCACTGGATAAAACCTCTTGAAAGTAAACAGTATGGGAACGACTTCAATTGGCCCACATCCTAAAGTGTGAAACTTCCTACTGATAAAAATTATCAATGTAAGTAACCCGATAAAGCTTGGTGGGAATGAATGCATTCATAATGTTCCAGCCAACTTTCAATATGAAAGAGTTGATATAGAAGTTGTAAATATATTGGTTTACTAAGCTTCTTTCTTAAAGTATATCATTGGACTGTGGATTTCTACTAATTACATTCAGAAATGAATATTGAGGTGAGGTAATTCTTCATCTTTCAACAATAGTGCATAAGACTAATAGGTAGTGATTTTTCCTTAAATCAATTCGTGATATTTTCTCTTTACATTTTGAAGCCTCTTGGAACCATGAGTGAATTGAAGTGTATTTGTAACATGCAGTTAGTTTTAACATTTTTATAATGTTTCATTTGTTTTATTTTAAGGGGCCATTAAAAAAGTGACAGTTTGGTATTTTTTAGGATTGTCTTACTGGCCACATGAGAATTCCTGGATATCCTTAGTCCATTGTATACCTTTCTTACTGAGAAAGCTCCTTTTGTGGGATGGTGGATATACGATGTTTTCCCATTTTTCCATAATATTAAACACTTGGAATAATTTTTGTATGTATGACAAATTTATCAAAGAGTATAGTTCCATGGGAATAATTATTTTCATATTTGAGCCTGTGCTCATTATCCTACTTTCTGACTTGTATTTAGTGATGGACCTTCATTTAAGAAGAGAGCTCAAAGATGGGACAAAAAATCTAGAGTTAGAGATATCCTCCTTGTGAGTAATTTTAGGAACTGGATTTTCCATTATCCATCCCTTTTATGGTTCCATGTTGGAATTCACCAATAGCCTCACTTGCATGAGATTTTGAAGGCAGAAGCAAAGAAGGCATTAGTCAGATTTTGGAACCACCATACAGGGAAAGAGATAGAACATAGAAGCTTAGAGCAAATCATGTTCCAGCCTATTTTACAGATTCCTTGCCCTTCCAGTCAAAAGTATCTTCAAAACCACCACCAACAACTCCACTCATCAGCCATGCTGTGGATGCATCCTACATACAAAGTAGAGGAAGTCTGGCACAGATGTTAGCTCAGGGATCATCTTCCTCAAGGAAGAAAAATAAAAAAACAAAAAGAGGAAGATTGCCAATGGATATTAGCTCAGAGTGAATCTTGCTCACCAGAAAAAAAAAAAAAAAAGAAGAAACATCTGACTGAATTAAGAAGTGCAACATAAGGATTAAAGGTATCAAGAGGGAGAAGAGAGGGAGAAAGGAGCATAGAGCTTGGTCAAAGAAATAACAGCTGAGGGGGCTGACCCGATGGTTGAGTGGCTAAGTTTGTGTGCTCCACTTTGGTGGCCCAGGGTTCGCTGGTTCAGATCCTTGATGCAGACCCACGCACTGCTCATCGAGCCATGCTGTGTGGGCATCCCACATAGAAGAACTAGAAGGACTTGCAACTAGAATATACAACTATGTGCTGGGGCTTTGGGGAGAAATAAAGGGAGAAAAAAGAGGAAGACTGGTAAGAGATGTTAGCTCAGGGCCAATCTTCCTCAAAAAAATAAATTAAAAGAAAATTAATAATAGCTAAGAACTTCCCATCCTGGGGAATGATCTGGAATTAGAAGTAAATGAAGAAAATAGAACTCCTAATTACATCAATGCAAAAAGAACTTCTGCAAGGCATATATTAGTAAAACTGGCAAAAGTCAATGACAAAGAAAAAGTATTAAGGGCACCAAGGTAGAAGAGAATAATGTACAAAGGAACCCCGTCAGGCTTTCAGTGGACTTCTCATCAGAAACTTTACAGGCTGGAATAGAGTGGAATAATATACTCAAATAGTGAAAGACAAAAACTTTCAGCCAAGACTACTCTATGCAGCAAAACTATCACTCAGATATGATGGAGAAATAAAAACTTTCTCAGATAAACAAAACCTGAGGGAATTCATTGCCACAAGACCCCGTCTAGAAGATATGACCAAGAATGCCCTCACACCTGAAACAAAAAGGAAAAAGTTTATGAAGCTTTGATCATGGAGATAAATAGATGGACAAAATTAAAAATTTGCAGCACTCTATCAGAACAGGTTAGGAAACACTCAATTTTAACATTAAAGATAAAGGGAAGGAAAGCATCAAAAATAACTATAAACACGTCATTTTAATCACAAACTCACATTAGAAAATGGAATAATTTGTGACAACAATAACTTAGATGGGGAAGAGGAAAGGGATGGAACCTGCTTAGGCTAATGGAGATAAGAGGCTCTCAGAAAATGGACTATCTCATTTATGAGATCTTTTATGCAAACCTCATGGTAACCACTAAACGAAAAATCAGAACAGAGACACAAGTGATAAATAAAGATAAAACTGAGAAAATCATCATATAAAATCACCAAACTGAAATGGCAGTCACAAATACAAGGGGAAAGAAACAAGGGAAATACAGAACAACCAGAAAAAAAGAGATAAAATGTCAGTATTGAACCCTCATATGTCAATAATCACTCTAAATGTAAATGGATTGAAATCTCCAATCAAAAGACACAGAGTGACTTGGTGGAGTCAAAAACAAGACCCAATGACATGCTGCCTCCATGATATACATCTAGGCTCTAAACAAAAGCACAAGCTCAGAGTGAAGAAAAGGAAGATGATTCTCCAAGCAAATGGTAAGCCAGAGAAAGCAGATGTTGCCATACTTATATCAGACAAAGCAAACTTCAAGATAAAAAGGCAATGAGACACAAAGTGTTGCAGTAGATAATGATAAAAGGGACATTCCACCAAAAGGACATAAGACTTATGAATATATAGGCACCTGACACAGGAGCACCAAAGTATATAAAGCAACTGTTAATAGATCTGAAGGGAAAAATTAACAGCAACACAATAATAGTAAGGGACCTGAACACCCTATGTACATCAAAGGATAGATCATCCAGACAGAAAGTCAACAAGGGAATAGTGGAATTAAATGAAAAACTAGACCAGATGGAATTAATAGATATATAGAGAACATTCCATCCAAAAACAGCAGAATATACATTCTTCTCAAGTGCACATGGAACATTCTCAAAGATAGGCCATATGTTGGGAAACAAGGTAAGCCACAATAAATTAAAGAAGACTGAAATCATATCAAGCATCTTTTCTGATCACAATGCTATGAAACTAGAAACAACTACAAGAAAAATGCTGGGAAAGGGACAAAGATGTGGAGACGAAACAACATGCTGCTGAGCAACCACTATAACCATGAAGAAATCAAAGGAGAAATAAAAAAATATCTGGATACAAATGAAAGTGAAAATACATACCAACTCTTATGGGATGCAGCAAAAGTGGTTCTAAGAAGGAAATTCATAGCAATACAGACCTTCCTCAACAGAAAAGAAGAATCTCAAATAAGTAACCTTAAACTACACCTAACAGAAGTAGAAAAAGAACAAACAGAGCCCAAAGTCAGCAGAAGGAGAGAAATAATAAAAATTATTATTGAAATAAAACCCCCTCAAAAAACAGTAGAAAGGATCCATGAAACTAAGACACGGTTCTTTGAGAAAATAAAAAAAATTGACAAAGCCTTAGCCAGACTCACTAAGAAAAAAAGAGAAGGCCCAAATAAGTAAAATTCGAAATGAAAGAGGAGAAATTACAATGGATACCACAGAAATACAAAGGATTGTAAGATGATGGTATGGAAAATGATATGCCAACAAATTGGACAATCTGGTAGAAATGGATAAATTCTTAGACTTCATACAACCTCCCAAAACTGGATCAAGAAGAAATAGAGAATCTGAAGAGACAAATCACAAGAAAAGTGATTGAAACACATGTACATGTTATTTATATATTTTGGATATTAACCCCTCTTCAGGTATATGATTAGCAAATACCTTCTCCCAATTGGTGGGTTGTCTTTTTGTTTTGTTCCTGGTTTCCTTCACTTTGCATAAGCTCTTTAAGTTGATGAAATCCCATTTGTTAATTTTTTTCTTTTGTTTCCCTTGCCCGGGTAGACATGGTATTTGAAAGATCCTTCTAAGACTGATGTCAAAGAGTGTACTGCCTATATTTTCTTCTAGGAGTTTCATGTTAACCGATACTTTTTCAAAGGAGATATATAAAGATGGTCAACAGGCACATGAAAAGATGTTCAACGTCACTCATTATTAGGAAAATGCAAATCAAAACTACAATAGGATATCGTCATCTTATACCCATCTGAATTGCTAAAATTTACAAGACAAGAAATAAATGTGGGAGAGGGTGTGGAGAAAATGGAACCCTCAAACACTGCTAGTGGGAAAGCAAACTGGTGTAGCCACTATGGAAAACAGTATGGAGATTTCTCAAAAAAATTAAAAATAGAAATACCATATTATCCAGCTATCCCACTACTGTGCATTTATCCAAAAGACACAGAATAAATAATTCAAAGAGATTTATGAATCCTTGTGTTCATTGCAGCATTATCCACAAAAGTCAAGATGTGGAAGCAACCCAACTGCCCATCAACGGATAAATGAATAAAAAGAACGTGGTATGTATGTACAATGGAATACTACTGAGCTATAAAAATGATAAAATTATGCCATTTGTGACAACATGAATGGACCTTAAGGGTATTATGTTAAACAAAATAAGCCAGATGCAGAAAGACAAAGAGTGTACAAATTCACTCATATTGGAAGGTAAACAAACACATGGATAAAGAGAAAAGATTAGTGGTTACCAGATGGGAAGGGGATGAAGGAGGGCAAATGGGGTAAAGGAGCACATACATATAGTGATAGATAAAAACTAGACTATTGGCTGTGAACACAATGCAGTCTATATAGAAACTGATGTATAACAATGTACACCTGAAATTTACACAATGTTACAAGTCAATATGGCCTCAATAATTTTTTTAAAAATGGCTTATGCTGGATTCTCTACAAACTCCTAAAAATTAGAATGGAGACAACACTTCACACTCATTTTTTGAGGCCAGTACCACTGTGATACAAAACCAAGCAGTATGTTGCAGAAAAAACTACACTACCATATATGAAAAACCCACAGCCAACATCATGATCAATGGGGAAAAACTGAAAGCCATCCCTCTGAGAACAGGAATGAGACAAGTGTGCCCACTCTCACCACTCTTATTCAACATAGTACTGGAGGTTTTGGCCAGAGCAATGAGGCAAGAAAGCAATAAAAGGTATCAAAATTGGCAAGGAAGAAGTGAAACTCTCGCTGTTTGCAGACGACATGATCTTATATACAGAAAACCCCAAAGAATCCATTGGAAAACTCTTAGAAGTAATCAACAACTACAGCAAAGTTGCAGGGTACAAAATCAATTTGCATAAATCAGTAGCATTTCTATACTCCAATAACGAACTAACAGAAAAAGAACTCAAGAACACAATACCATTCACAATCACAACAAAAAGAATAAAATACCTTGGGGTAAATTTAACTAAGGAAGTGAAGGACCTATATAATGAAAATTACAAGGCCTTTCTGAGAGAATTGGATGACGACATAAGGAGATGGAAAGACATTCCATGTACATGGATTGGAAGAATAAACATAGTTAAAATGTCTGTTCTACCTAAAGCAATCTACAGATTCGACGCCATCCCAACCAGAATCCCAATGACATTCTTTACAGAATTAGAACAAAGAATCCTAAAATTCATATGGGGCAACAAAAGACCCCGAATTTCTAAAGCAATCCTGAGAAAAAAGAACAAAATGGGAGACATCACAACCCCTCACTTCAAAACATACTACAAAGCTACAGTAATCAAAACCGCATGGTACTGGTACAAAAACAGGTGCACAGATCAATGGAACAGAATTGAAAGCCCAGAAATAAAACCACACATCTATGGACAGCTTATCTTCGACAAAGGAGCTGAGGGCATATGATGGAGAAAAGAAAGTCTTTTCAACAAATGGTGCTGGGAAAACTGGAAAGCCACATGTAAAAGAATGAAAATTGACCATTCTTTTTCACCATTCACCAAAATAAACTCAAAATGGATTAAAGACCTAAAGGTGAGACCTGAAACCATAAGGCTTCTAGAAGAAAACGCAGGCAGTACACTCTGACATCAGTATTAAAAGGATCTTTTTGGACACCATGCCTTCTCAGAGAAGGGAAACAATAGAAAGAATAAACAAATGGGACTTCATCAGATTAAAGAGCTTCTTCAAGGCAAATGAAAACAGCATTGAAACAAAAAAACAACCCACTAACTGGGAAAAAATATTTGCAAGTCATATATCTGACAAAGGCTTAATATCCATAATATATAAAGAACTCTCACAACTCAACAACAAAAAATCAAACAACCCAATCAAAAAATGGGCTGGAGACATGAACAGACATTTCTCCAAAGAAGATATACTGATGGCCAATAGGCACATGAAAAGATGCTCATCATCGCTGATCATCAGGGAAATGCAAATCAAAACTACATTAAGATATCACCTTACACCCCTCAGAATGACAAAAATATCTAAAACTAATAGTAACAAATGTTGGAGAGGTTGTGGAGAAAAAGGAACCCTCATACACTGCTGGTGGGAATGCAAACTGGTGCAGCCACTATGGAAAACAGTATGGAGATTCCTCAAAAAATTAAAAATAGAACTACCATACGATCCAGCCATCCCACTACTGGGTATTTATCCAAAGAGCTTGAAGTCAGCAATCCCAAAAGTCCTACGTACCCCAATGTTCATTGCAGCATTATTTACCATAGCCAAGACATGGAAGCAACCTAAGTGCCCATCAACAGATGAATGGATAAAGAAGATGTGGTACATATATACAATGGAATACTACTCAGCTGCAAAACAGAACAAAATCATTCCATTTGCAATAACATGGATGGACCTTGAGGGAATTATGTTAAGTGAAATAAGCCAGCGAGAGAAGGATAATCTGTGTATGACTCCACTCATATGAGGAATTTAAAAATGTGGACTAAGAACAGTTTAGTGGACACCAGGGGAAAGGTGGGGTGGGGGGTGGGCACAAAGGGTGAAGTGGTGCACCTACAACACGAATGACAAACATTAATGTACAACTGAAATTTCACAAGATTGTAACCTATCATTAATCCAATAAAAAAAAAATCCAGAAAAAAAAAATGGGAAAGAGGGTCGGCCCCATGGACAAGTGGTTAAGTCCTCACACTTTGCTTTAGTGGCCTGGGGTTCACTGGTTTGGGTCCTGGGTGTGGATCTACACACTGCTCATCAAGCCATGCTGTGGCAGCATCTCACATGGAAGTAGAATGACCCACAACTAGGATATACAACTATGTACTGGGGCTTTGGGGAGGAAAAAAAAACGAGGAAGATTGGCAACAGATGTTACCTCTGGGCCAATCTTCCTAAATAAATAAATAAATGTAGTGAAGGATCTCAATACACATTTTTCCAAGGAAGATACGTAAATGGCCAAGAGCACACAAAAAGATGGTGGACGTCACTACATATTAAGAAAATGCAAATGAAAATTTCAATGAGATACCACTTCACAACCATTAGGATGTCTAGAATCAAAAAGTGAGATAAATTTTTCAAGGATGTATGGAGAAATTTGAACCCTCTTACAGGGTGATGCAAAAATAAAATGGTGCAGCCACTTTGGAAAATAGTCTGGCAGTTCCTCAATAATTAGACCTAGAATTACAATATGACCCATCAATTCCTCTGCTAGGTGTATGCCTAAGAATAATGAAAACATGTTCAAACAAAAATTTGTACATGAATTTTATAGCAATGTCATTCATAGAAGCCAAAAGGTGGAAATAAACAAAATGTCCATGAATGGATGAATCGATAAACACAATGTGTTTTATTCATACAGTGGAATGTTATTTGGCCATAAAAATGAATGAATCATTGATACATGCTACAACGTGCTTGTCCTGTGGGAAAATTATGCTGAGTGAATGAGGTCGAATACAAAAATCATATATTATATAATTCCATTCATTTGAGAGCCCAAATAGGGAAATCTATAGAGACAGAAAGTAGATTAGCGGTTCCTAAATCTGGGGGGATTGGAGGAGAAAGATGGGAATATTGGGAGTGATAGCTTACGTGTAGGTCAGTTTCTTTTTGAGGTGATGAAAATGTGCAAAAGTTGCCTGTGGGGATGATTGCACATATTTCTGAGTATACAGAACCGCGGAATTGTACACTTTAAGGGAGTGCAATGTATAATAGTTGTGTTGAGAAGCTGGAGCTGGTACATTAAATTCAGTGTGGGCAGATTATGACCTGCTGAATGGGGAGGTACAGGCCACCCACATGGGGTCTGCAGGGAGCTCCCTCAGCATCTGAGCTCCCACTGTGGGGAAGTGAAACCCCAGGGGTCATTTTGATTGAAGGTGCAGTTTCAATACATCCACACAAAGGAAAGAGAGTCACTTATAGATCCCAGAAATAGGCAGAGGTGCAATAAACCAGAGGAAGGGCAGTCCACTGTCCTAGATCAGGGGTGAGCAGGAGACAGAGAGCAGGGTAGCAAGCACCTGTTACTTATAAGGCGGTTGGGGCGGAGGTCACTAACTTTTTGCAGACTCAACTCTAAGTTGTTATTTTAAAAAGTCTCCCAGGAAAAGCAAAGGGGGGACTGATGGCGGAAATCCTAAGCCCAGGTCGTTATCTAAATGTCCAGACTCTGGGTGTGAACAGGGTCATCATACTGTAACATACCTAGGCAGCAACCCAAAATAGTTATTTTTCTCATCAACATTGACCCCGTGATGCCTAGGCATTAGCCTTTAGGGAAAATCGTGGGCACTGTCTGGATGGTGGAGATATTAAAAGCCACTGGCAGGCTCTTGGTCACCCAGTGGATGAAACATGTGAGCAAAGCAAAATGTCAATCAACAATATCAATAGATGAATGATAGTTTCAAATCCTGTCCATAACCCTCCACCCTTTGTCAGAGCCCAGCCAAGAAAATAAATCAAAGCCCTTGGATAAGGTTAAGGCAAGTATTTGATTAAACGCTACAGTGAGATTATGGAATCCTTGCACCTGTTGGGCCATCCTTTGTAAATTTGTCCAGAATTATTAACATACATGCAGCAGGTGGTGCCCTTTACAGCACATCCCCTCCTTTCTTGGCCAATAAGTAATCTAGAGCTAAATGGTTATGGAAACCACCTGTGCTAAAGAATCCTGTTGTTGCATTAAGGCCTGGCTTTGGTGTAATATCCCTGTGCGTCCAGCCAGGTGGCTGACAGGTTGGTTTTGCCTTAATAATGTGCTGTTGCCTGGCCAGTAGGTGCACCTAGCCCAGTCCAGAGGAGGGATGGTAGCAGACCTACTCCCAACATAATGGGGATGAAAACTTAATGCTTTTGATGTGAGGGGGCAGAAAGGAAAAAAGATTGAAGTTCCTGTCCAGTGATTTGTCAGGACAGTCCCTAGGAGAGTAAAGAAAATTGGTATGAACAGACACAAGTCCTCAGGGGCCATCAAGGAGAAAAGTGCATTGGAGGCAGAGGGGAGGAGAAGTGCACATATGGAGAACCACGTGTGTGTGACGGCCACAGGGCACTGGACCCACAGTGGACACCAACGGCTTGATCGGGGAAGATGAAGTAAATAGTGGTTCCCCCCAGATGCCTGGGCCTCAAGGCCCAAGACTGTGGGGATTGTGCTCCTTGGGAGGAGATGTAGGTCGTGTCCATCCACGTGGTGTTGGCCCTGGGCAGATACGGGGGATTGTAAAAGGCACAGGCGGGCTTCTGCCAGGTGCCACATAGTGAATTGTAAAGTGACCTGCCTGGCTGCAGTTGAGAACCATAGAGAACAGCTGGGCAAGCCACAGGGATGCATGGGGCACCCTTTGTGTGGCAAATTGGGAATGGTCAATAAGTCAGCCCTGTGGGCCACTAACTCAGGATAAAGGCTTTGTTGAGCCTGGTAACTTGCCTAGCAATTACAGTGACCCCCAAAATGAGCTCCAGTTTCTGCTCATTGTATAAAAATATTAAGACTATGGGAAGGCTTGACCAAGAGGACTGTGGAGCCCTGAGTGTTGACCATTGGGAAGGGTCCCCTCAGGGTGGCGTAGGGAGGTGACCCTGCAGCTGTGGTCCTGGAGGGTGTAGGGGGATGCTGTGGGGGTAGCAGCATCTGAATTCAGGGAAATGTTCTCCGGACAGAAATTAAGTTCACCACCTCCCAGTAGGATTCACAATGTGGACTAATCTGAAGTGTGTGGTGAAGGCGAGCAACTGAGTGAAGTGTTTAACGGGGTCCCTGTAAGGTTGTGAGACTTGACACATACCCTGGCCTTTCAAAGCTAAAAGGTGCAGAGGGCAGCCTGGCAGGCACAGAAGCACCTCACTCTCGAGCAGCAAGCATTGTAGTGAGCAGGAGGGCCTTGGGGTAAACATATAGTTAGTTCTGCAACATGCCACTCAACGGGGTCGTCAGCAGGGAATTTAAACAAGCATTCAGTTCAGCAACCAAGTCCCAGGGAGTGCTCACTGTCATCAGCTGCCACATCTTCCTTGGTGTCATCTCTGCTACAGAGGAAGGTTACAAAGAACTTTTATTTATATGCTCCTGATAATTTAATGTTTAGTCCTGTATTACCAGAGATGTATATACTGGTTGAACTGCATAAGCCTGTCAGCCAATTAGGGTTGAAATTAGGGCAGTGCAAGGGCCACTGTCTGAAGGTCAGGACGTTAGTGACTGTTTGGGCCTTTAAGCATTGGTGGCCTTTAAGCATTTGTGCCATTCATCCCATTTAAGATAGAGGGCTTGAATCACCTGGCTAGCATCCACACCTGGTGGCATTGGGGGCACAACCCCTCTAGGGCTGGCTTCCCACACACACCATCCCCTCATCTTGGGTTGCATTTATGGGTGAGGGCTGTGTGGTTCCAGTACCTTTCCAGTGTTGCCTCTCGGGGGTTGAGGAGAAGCCCATGACCCAGATGGCACAAAAGCACAGAGTAATGCCAGCAATGAGCAGCCACATTTTATAATTTTACCTCTGCCCACTGGCTGCCTCATGGGAAGTCTTTTTATGGGGAAACTGTGGGTCAACAGCTAATTGGTGGCCCCTCCAAAGTGGGGTATGGCCAAGTGTTGTGACTACATTGCCATGCTGTCATCTTCTAATGTTGCTAGTGTCAACCAACCTGAGTGCCTCTTCCCCATTTCAGAGATCCACATGGTTCCTTCAGTGGGTCTGGGTATAAGTATTTCCACTTCCTGTGGGGAGGGATAGTTAGGAGAAATGAGTCATCCACTAAAGCCACTAAACATTGGAATTTCAGCTGGTATTTGCAGATCAAGTGGGGAGGTGTGGCCCAGCAGCAGCATAGTGGGTCTGAGTTCTTCTAATGGGCCAGGACTGTATATGACCAGGGGTCATAGACAACACCCTCCCTGTTCCCAAGCAGGTTGCCAATGAATATTGGAAAGTGAGAGAAATAACATCTTAAATGTGTAAGGGGAGTCAAAATTGTTTGGAAAATATACATAATGTTGTCTCATAAGATGAAGGCAGTAGATTCCCCCATGATAATCGTCTGCAGCATGGCTGGGGGAGCCCAGCTGGTGTGAGGACAATGATGGCCATATGGCCTAGAGTTTAAAGTGGTAAGTGCCCCTGGCAGCAAGGAAGCCCATTTAGGAGTCCATTTACCTCCTGGAAACTTAAGGAGCCAGGATTTTACAAGACCATGGTGGCATTCAATAACGCCAGAGGCCTGCGGCCGGTATGGGAGATGAAAGTTCCATTGGACGCCCTGTTGGAGAGACCAGTGTTGGGTTACATGGGCCGTAAAATGAGATCCTTGATCTGTGTCAATGATGTCAGCAAGGCCAAATGACAGCAGGATATAACTAGAAAAAAAGAGATTACCTGCTCCCCAGAGGGGTTCCTGGTGGGTGGAGCAAGCAGTAGGTTGCTAAAAGTAACCAGACATAGCGGCAACGTGGGTAGTCTGCAGATGGAGGAAGTGGCCTGATGAAATCATCCTGCCAGTGGGTAAAGGGCAGTCCTCTCAAGGAACCAAAGCATGATGGGGCAGTTTCCAGTGTTTGGTTTGGGTGCACAATCTGCAATGCAAAACAATGCATTTTGCAAGGGCTGCCATAAAGGAAACACCCCTGCTGTGGGCTCAGGCCAGTGTGGCAGCTGCTCCCCCATGACCCAGAGAGAAATGGGACCATCTGGCCAGGGAATAAGGAGTAAGGAAGTGGTGACTAAGAAAGGCCAGAATAGGGGAGCTGAGGATGGATGGGGGGAAGCTGCAGTTTTGTGGTAGTGAGTGGAGCCCACATTTGTTGGTAAAGAGTTAATGGCTGAGAGCCCCAAACAAGTGGTGACTGGGATTCAGGCAAGGGTCATTCACCGTGTGGTTAAAGCTGCCTCTGGTGTGGTAGCATTTGTTTGTTCTATATGTGAGTACCCTTTACTGTGACTGGTGCCTGGGGAATGTCCCTCCAAATTGGGGCACTCCAAATGGGATGGCCTTGAATATGATAATTGTCACACTCCCATTGACCCTACCAAACCATTAATTTGTTAGCAACCACCCATGAGTCAGTAAAAAGGTGTACAAGAGATTTGTCACGGGCATCAGTGATACAGCCATTTGTACTGCCACCAGCTCAGCAAGGTGAGCCAACCCTCACTTGCCATCTTTGCTAAGAGTGATGCCACTGGCAGGATGGTACATTACTAGCCATCAGGCTCCACCACATACAGTGGTAGCATTACTGTCTGTGTAGTAAACAGACTCCCTCTGTCACTCCATCAGCTCTTCCCAGGGGCTACCCTAGGTTACCAGAGTCTTAGGCAGTAGAGGAGCTCCCACCAGTTCCTAAAGGTCTGTGGGGCGGGGGCTGAGGATGCGGAAAGTACATCCTCCTGTGATGTAGAAAGACCTGCCATGTCAGGTTTAGCCCATTCCAGAAGGTACCATTTCCATTTTAGCCAAGAGGCATTTATGGCCATGCTGAGCCACTGTTGGGAGGCCTCCCTTTTCCATGATGTGACAGGAATGTGGGCATGCAGGAGACCAGGCTCCTTTCCTGCAAAGACCTCTGTTTCTAACAAAGCCCAATAAGTAGCCAGAATTCGATGTCTAAGTGGGTATAGCAGGCAGCTGTGGGGGCAGCTGTCTGGTCCAGAAGTCCATAGGCAATCAGGAGGAACTGTGCAAGATCCCTGAGGATAACCCAGTAAAGGGGCATCACATCCCTTGAGAGGGGAAAGCCAAGTGCAGCTGAGAGGCTGTGGACACAGGACTGGACAGAACAGACTCAGCCAAACCTGTGAGAGCAGGATATTTATCAATTGCTGATTGGCTGTGGTCAGTAATTTCCACACTTTGGGGACTGGGGACAGAGGTCTGTGTGGTGCAGCCACAGCCTCAAGATGAGGTAAACCACTCTGAGGTGTCGTCCATTCTTTCCAGGTTTAACAACAGGACAAATTGGGCTGTAAAAGAAGCACTGGGAACAATCAACCCTTTACTAGCTAGGTTTTCTATACAGTTCTCAATCCTCCCAAGCCCTGGATAATCTACATTGAGCCATGTTAACTACTTTATTTGTGGGGTAAGGTCCCTGGGTCCCAATTTGTCAAGCCAATTTATATTTGGCAGACTTCATTTAATTTTAATTCTGAATCATTGGTTCAGAGCTTCCCAGCTCACTATGGGATATTTTAGGACAATGAGTGTTATGACCATGGAGAATTTAGGCAAGACCATAGTTCTGATGGCTAAAGATGAAACACTTGTCCTATTTGTCCTCTATATTATGTTCATTAACACCCCTAAGATCATCAGGGGCACCTTCCTTAAATTTAGTGGGATCCCAGGTATAACTGTAATTTGACACCTAGTATTAACTGCTTGAAGCTTTCTGAATGAGTGCATTACATCAGAAAGCAAAAGCAATTCAGAACCTACATTGTAGAGGCCCAAAAGTCAAGCAGTGTACCTTCATCTGTTTTGTTATGTAACTTCTTCTATGTATTTTGGATTTCCAATTGGGGCAAATTGTAGACCTTTTTTCCAGTATTTTGTCTTTTGTTTCCTTCCCTCTGGTCTTTCTTGTACTCTTTTCTTCTTCATGGGATATACTTTAGGGAGGGAGTGCCCCTCTACCCTAGTATTTATAACTTTTTTCACCCAAGAGCCACAAAACAGTGCCATCAGGGCTAGGAGCACACCCTCCCACCCCCCACCCATGACAACTGGTTGCATTACAAGGTTTAAACCCTGGGCTTAAGTCAGGTTTCCACTAATACCTTGTGCCACAGGGGTGCCATGGGTGTGTCCCCTATGACCCTGAAGGTCAGGATCTTTGTGGCAGTAGAGGCAGCGGCAGCAGCAGAAGTACTGAAGGGGCCTGGGGAGCCCTCTGGTATTAGGAGCATCGACTCAGCCTGCCATCTGCTGTCTGCTTTTCCTGCCTCTTCTCTGTTTTTTAAATGACAGCTCTCTCAGGAGTGACCATCTGATGGACCCACCTCTTGCACAGGGTATAGTCCCTGTCCACCACCCCCTTCCCTGGGCTATGTCAGGTCAACACACTTTCTCTTGCAGATTCACTCTAACACACATAACTCCCAGCAAAGACACTGACCCAGGACTCATTTCAGGAGGCCTCAATCCCATAGCCCTGCTTCCAAATGCCTGTAAATTCTTGAAGCTACCAACTCTGGTCTGAACCTAGAACTTGGTAGGTCAACCTAGCCTTGGTAGGGTCAACAATAAACACAGCAGCACAGCTCACAGCATGAGCTCCCCAGCAAGCAGTAGCCCACAGTGCATGCCGCCACCAGGCAGCACAGCAGGGCAGCAAGTCAGAGCAAGAGAAGACAGACCCACGGGTGGAGGTCGTTTGAACACACTGCTCAGGGTACTGTTATGGTCACCTGCAGAGGCGTGGTTCCCTTCTTGAGACTCAGACCAGTGTGGTGCTTGCACGCACGCACACACACACACACACACACACACACACACACAGGGTAGGAAAAGGCTTAGGACCCACATAACAGAGGTCTGAGGGGAGGGCACGCACACACACACACACACACAGGGTAGGAAAAGGCTTAGGACCCACATAACAGAGGTCTGAGGGGAGGGCAGGGCCGGGCTCTCAAGCAGCTCTGACAGGACTCAGAAAGCAAGGAATGGAGCCTGGCCTGGGGCTTCACTGGGCCTGGGGGTGGGGCCGGGGCAAGAGCTCTGCACACAGGCAGGGGCTGGGGTGGTGGGAATCTCCTGCCTGCTCTAGAGGAGAGAGCACCCAGGCTTCTCCTCAGCTCGTCCAGGTGGGGGCACAAGGGAAGAGGCTGGGTGAGGCTTAAGCTGTGAGCAGTCACCCAAAAATATGGAGTCTGACTGCTCGCTACAAGGACAAAGTGGGTAAGAAAAATATGCATTCTCAATTGACTTATATAAAGAAACACAAACAAGAGATGAAAAATGATCAAAACTGTATTTGAGGATGACTTGAGTAAGAGAGCTAGAGGGGACATGGCTATGTTGGAAGTGAGTCTTCTTAAATCTGAGTTTTCTGTCTTACAGATTTATTTCAAATAAACAGAGAAATTTATGTTCTTTAACTTTTTTTTTTTTCCCCCTGCTTTATCTCCCCAAAGCTCCCCAGTACAAAGTTGTATATTTTTAGTTGTGGGTCCTTCCAGTTGTGGCATGTGGGATGCCACCTCAACGTGGCCTGACAAGCGGTGCCATGTCTGCGCCCAGGATCCAAACCGGCGAAACCCTGGGCCGCCAAAGCGGAGCGCACGAACTTAACCACTCGGCCACAGGGCCGTCCCCTGTTCTTTAAGTCTTGTACATAGAAATCCATTCTAGGATTTAATTCCTTTAAACAAAAATAGTTACAAAAGTGTAACCATACCAAATAAAACTTTCAAATCTCTAACTAAAAGTACATGCAGCATCCTAGTTTACCCTTCCCCTATATCTCACACTGGGATATGCTCAGTAGTAAGCAGCATATTGTAATACCATAGGGGTTTGAGTTTAACCCCTTATTTAAGAGGTTATTGGATTTTCAAATATTTATATAAGCTTTCAGAACTTTCCTCACATCAAAGGAGCCTTTAAAGGAGCACATTGAAATAGAAATTCCATTGCTTTAGCATTTTTAATTTCTATGTTCTCTAGAGACAGGCACATAGAAAAACTGGTCTTAAAATGAAAAAATTGTCTTCATTTCATCACATCCTATCTCTCAATCAACTTTCAATTTCAGCCCAAAGTGCTACGGGAAACTAGAGCCAAAGGGCTGCACTAATCCATCGATAAAGGAATCCAAAGGAAAGAAACACAAATATGGAATCAGCTCAGATGAGCAGCCTGCTTCCCACAGGACAGAAGGAAAGCCACACTCAGAAGGTCCCGTGTTCCTGACTCTCCTGGTGGAGACAGAGCCCTGGAGGGGGTCAGTCCCTGGAGAAGGAGGGGAGGGCACCTGAGCAGCCACAGGAAGGAGCTCTGGGAGCCCCACACACCCTCCTCTCCCCAGGGAACAGTGCACGTGCTCCATCTCTCAGGCTCCATTCTCACAGTGAGGAAACTCAGCTGGATCCAGTTTAAGGTTCTGACCCAAATGGACCCCAGATTAATGGGCCCTCATCCAGGACACAGAGCTCCTGACTCTCACAGACTTTCTCAGTGTAAACAAATTACTCTCTGAGCACACCCACACTGTGGATGCAAAACTCCAATTATGTCTAGAAACAGGCCCAAGGAATCCACAGTGACCACCTCAGAAAGGGCGTCACTCCCCACCCCATGAGCACGTGCACCCCCAGCTTTCCAGGGCTCTGCAGCTCCTCTCAGGATAAAGGCTCCTTCCATGGGGTGTGAGCAGTAGGACACCTGCAGGGGAGTCTCCCCAGGAAGAACAGCTGGGCCTTCAAGGCCTTCCCTCTGCAGGCTCAAGGGGGCCTCAGCTTAGATTCACTGCCCTCAGGCCTCTGTCCCCACTAGAGATTTTTGGACCACCAGAGATGTTTTAAGTACACAAACCCAGTGTTTAAACAATCCAGCTATATCACTCAAACCAGTCTGTATGTGGAAATGAGGGAAGAAAATTGTATGGCACTTTGTTGGCTCAAAAAGAAATCCCAGAAGAATGTATCACATTCTGGGAAAAAAAAAAAAAGATGTTAATATAGTATTATTTCCATGACTAGAGATTGTTTTATAAACTATTAATCCTACTTGAACACTTCAGGTCTGCAAGTCTAAGCCCTGGAAATCCATTTGAACTCACCCAAAATAAAAGAACAGACCTCAGAATATTACTACCCACACTGGGAAGAAAAAAGGGAAAGACGAATTTAGTACATGCAATGTAAAATGGGAATATTTTATTTTTTCTGAAATTCACCTCTTTGGAAATATTTTATATTGTGTTTCAAGTCATGTTGGTTAAATAAATTTCTATTCATTGAAAAATTGAGACAAAATAAATTCAGTAAGTCATTTAAAGGTGACCAACTCAGGCAGGGACAGTGCTGACAGGACAGATCATCCAAGAAACTTTCCCAAGAGGAAGTTGCACCCAGAGGACTTCCCACAGGATGTCTGTGCCCAGAAAGATCCTGGGGGAGGGGCCGGCCCAGTGGTGCAGCGGTTAAGTTCGCACGTTCCACTTCTCAGGGGCCTGAGGTTCGCTGGTTCGGATGCCAGGTGTGGACATGGCACCGCTTGGCATACCAGGCTGTGGTAGGCGTCCCACGTATAAAGTAGAGGAAGACGGGCACGATGTTAGCTCAGGGCCAGGCTTCCTCGGCAAAAAGAGGAGGACTGGCAGTAGTTAGCTCAGGGCTAATCTTCCTGAAAAAAAAAAAAAAAAAGATCCCGGGGGAGACGCTGGAGGATTTCATACAATGTAGCTCCAGGTGGTTATAGGCTGTTTTTCACTCACGGAAAATAT
Organism: Equus asinus; assembly: GCF_041296235.1. Classification (NCBI taxonomy): domain Eukaryota; kingdom Metazoa; phylum Chordata; class Mammalia; order Perissodactyla; family Equidae; genus Equus; species Equus asinus. The sequence continues at coordinate 25,704,148 of NC_091809.1, read as the reverse complement.
GCACACACACAAAATAAATATTTAAAAAACAGCCATTCAACGACCGTGAGAAAATGATAAAACAACTGAAATATTGAACCTGTTTCAAATCCAACACGGAGAACAGGTAGTTGATGACAATGCTGTGAATACAAGGCAGAAAGTTGGCCTTTAGGAATGCGGGGAGACATTGGAAATTTAGGCATTTGTCGCCAGCCCTAGGCAGACCTAGACTCGGTCATCCCAGACAGGGTCATGGATTTGAGACTCTGCTCTCCAAATATATAGAAAATTCAGAAAAAACGCCCGTCCTCTGGGGAGAAAGGAGGCCCTGGGGACCCCACAGACCGCAGCCCCTCCGCGCACTGACCCCGGAGACCGAGGCTCGACTGTCCTGCGGACCCTCCCGCGGGCCCCGCACTGTCTGGGACACGCGGGGCTGCGGGCGCACAGCGGCCCAGAGACGCTCCGGCCCAAGTCGCCGCGCGCAGGGACCACAGGACGCCCGGGGCCCGGCTGCCGGCCCCGCCCCCACGCTGCGGCCGGAGGGGCCTGAGGGCCGAGCGGCGCCACCGCTGACTCGGGGCCGCAGACCCCGGAGGGGACCGCGGGAGGCCGGGCCAGCCCCGCCGCTTCCCACCAGCCCCTGCTCCCGTGTCCTCACCCCGGGGCCGCACACTCACCATTTCTAGGGCTCCTGGGTCCCCTGAGTCCTTCCTATGACTCCTCTGCTCAGTGCAGGTCACAGCGTCACAGAGGCTGCGGCAGAGCCACCAGGACCCTTAAGCGCAGGCGACCACTGACCCCGAGCACGGCAGGAGGGAAAAAGGAAGTCCACCTTGGGCCAGACACTCCGCCCCCAAATCCTGACTCCGCCCGAACCCTCGCCATTTCTAGGTTTCCTGGGTCCCCCAGTGTCCTTCCTACGACTCCTGCGGTCGGTACAGGTCACAGCTTGAGAGAACACCGGCAGAGCCATGTGAAGCCCTCAGTGGCGGAGAGACGCGGTCCCCAGGCGGCTGAAGCAACAACTTCGCCCCACCCCGCTGCCCCGGCGCCGCCTCTGATTGGACAGTTCTCAAGAAACGCCCCCTTGTGTCTGAGTGACAGCCCCTGAGTTTAGGTGTCTGAGCAGAATGCCAGCCAGAACTCCTGTTCTGCAGGGATATTTACATTAAAAGGTAGCGCTGGGAGGGGACTCATGGGACTGTGATCCTTCTTTACAAACACACAACTGAAGGTCACCTCACCATATGCAATAATTAGTCCCTCTCCACTTTGATCTTTGTTGACAACTGGAGTCTGACATAGTTTTGCCAAATCGGTACACAGGCGCAGATACTGTGACCAGGGAAGTAGGCAAAGCAAGGGGTACAGAAGGTCTGATAAAAACTGACATTATCTGTTGAGTGTTTTGCAGACAGAAAGTTACAGGAAGAGCCTAACCACAGAAGGTTCCCACAAGCGAGCTGGCTGAAGCCAGTTCTAGCCGCCTCAAACTGCTCTTCAGTGAACTGAACTGAACTGTCCCCGTTATAATCTCAATAACATTTTAAATTCTCCTCTTCTGGGAGGGACAAAGCAGCCATTTCTAGATCATGCAATGTATGTAGTAGCATGTGTGCATCTACCCATGAACCTTAAAGAAACATGACTGTTAGGCAACAAAACCTGATGTCCTGCCTTTTCCTTAACTGAATATTCATGAACTGTACTATGATCTCACATTATAAAGGACTCTCAAACCCTTGTTTGGGGAGACACAGCTTTGGGAGAGATCACTGGTGTTCTCCATTGCTTGTGCAAGTAATGAGCCTTTCTTTATCTACTTCTGCCTTGGTTGTGCTTTTCTGCTCCACACTCACCAAGAGGCAAACCCATTGAGATGAGTTACAACACCAGGGATGCATCAGCTGAGCATCCTCCCAACACTTCAGTCAGATTCAGAATAACAGCACTGGGAGCAAAAACAAGCCATCATTTCAGAAGAAAAGTGACTTCTGGGTATTCAGAATGGTTAACTTTAGAAAATGTTTCCGACAAGAAAATATTTGTATCCCATGGGCAATATAAGCAGGAACTCTTTCTCACTGGTGGTTAAGTGACTCTCCATGGTGATGATCTGTCCCCTACTTTGGTTACGCTATTTAATCCATCTATGATGAGACTTATCAGAAAACTGAGTTTTATCAAAATAATCATCTCACTGATCGGTGAGTCTATGCTACTGGAGAGTCACATTCATTCTGACAATGTTGGAATCACTTCATGACAGGCATCCTATCCATGTAGTATACACACATACCATTTCTGACCACTGCCTCTCCCAATTCCCTGAGGACTTGCTCCCCTCTGATATCAGCTGAGTCAAACAGCCCCACCCAAGTCCCCCTGAACTTCAGCAATAACTCCACCAGACCCAGGGCCAGAAGCCATCTGACAGATGGAAACTGAGGGTCAGGAGCAAAGGACCACAAGTGATCTCAATGAAAACAAAAAAGGAAGGCCCAGTTTACAACTAGTGGTCATCATACAAGGGAGAACACTGCTGGGCAGTGGCATCATCCATCAGTCACCAGCCAATGTAGGAAGAAAAGTTCTGTGGGTATTCAGCATCAAGCGTTGAGAGATGGAGAAGACATTTTCATTTCATTAGCTTTCATCTCCCCTTTAAGAACTATCTGGAAAACAATGGTCTAGAAACAGGTTTCCTGGAAATCACTCTGATATCCTAAGACAGGAATGCCTCTGTTTTTTTGTTTTATCTCCTAACTCCTCATTTCCACCTTAAATAAAGGACACACTATCCTAAGAATGTGCATTCACCTGGGAAGATGCATGAGTCTGGCTCCACTCTCTCACACTCTCATAAACATGGTGCTGAGGAAACTACGTTTCATCACTGCCCTTCCCCACCCTACTTTCACTTGCACTTGTGGGAATTGTACAATTCCAGTGGTGGCCACATCTGGGTAGAAACTGGGGATGTGCTTCCTGCACTGATGAATTGATAAATTGTTCTGCTTCTCAGTGGTAACATTAGGGACAGTCTGGCTCTGTCTTGAGGTCACAACATGGTGCTCCCAAATGTCCTTTAGTCACAGTGGTTGGCACAATAGACATGATGTCTTAAAGTTGTCATTGTTAAGAGCATATGGTTCCTGTTTATCTCCATCATGGCAAACATGAGGGCCGGAATATACTTAGAGTGTTGGTGCATCCCCCTGCACTGAGGGAAGCCCATGAGGACTCAAGGATACCCCGCAAGGTGGTCTTCTAAGCCAAACAAAAAGCCCCACTGAAGAAATACAGGGAATTATTTATAGGTATGGAGAGAGAGCTTTTCCCCATGACTTTGAAAAATGGGCCTAATGGAATGAGTTACCCAAGATTCAAGAAGCTGCTCTGTTGGAGGAGGTCATTGAAAGCATTTGAACACTCGTTGACCCTCCAGCTGGACTCTAGCAATTGGAGGCCCCTTACCCAGTCCCCTGACCTTGGAACGTACATTCTATACACGGTTCCTAAACTAAGAGCCATTTCAAGGATGCAGCCTGGAGAGAATAATATGTTGTTGAGACCATCTAGACTGTAGACATTACTGAACCCCATTAAAGCCTCTATATAAACTTTTAAGGGGCCAGCCCAGTGGTGCATCAGTTAAGTTCACACATTCTGCATTGGCATCCCTGGGATTGTCGGTTTGGATCCTGGGTGCGGACCTACACACTGCTTTTCAAGCCATGCTCTGGCAGGCATCTCACATATAAAGTAGAGGAAGATAGGCTAGGATGTTAGCTCAGGGCCAGTCTTCCTCAGCAAAAAAGAGGAGGATTGGCAGCAGATGTTAACTCAGGCAGGGCTAATCTTCCTGAAAAACAAACAAACAAAAAAGACTGGTGGGTGGGTGCAGAAAGCTACTTGTCTTGCCCCGCCTGAGACAAGCCTCATATGTAAGTTCCTTGCTTATTAAAACTGCCAGCTCCCAATCTAGAGTGATCTGCTTCATTCCTCAGTCTCTCCTTGCCCTCCGTGGACAGGAGCCAGTTTCAGATGTCACCCAAAGAACTCTCAAGGTTCTGAACCAACATAGTCTTAGCTCAGAAGGAAAATAAGAGAGCAACTGATCCTTCTTGTGCTGGGAAGCATGAAGTACTTCTAAATGGCACAACACCAAGATATATGTTTGCACATTAGAGCTATTTTTTCTTAATAGTCTGACTGAACTATGACATGGAGTTTGAGGTAGTGGTGGGAGGAAGGATTAATGAAATTGTTCTATCTAGTGGGGGAGGCATAAATTACCAAAAACTAATTATCACAGGATGTATTTAGTGAAGATTTCAAAGTGCGGCAAAGTAAGCACTCATACAAGAAATCAAAATAGCCATCACAAGACTTCATGAAAAGCATTAGTTCTCAGTAGTCTTACAGGCCAGTTGCAACCTTACATGTCAAAGAACGATTGAGTCATCTGCAGTATAAAATGTAAATTCCACTGAGAGAATTCTGCTTTCTAAGTTGTTATGAAGATGATGATGACAATGACAGTGAGAATACTAACAGGAAGGCTGACACTAATAATAAAGGCACTTTAGGGAGGCTTACTAAGTGTGGGGCACTGCACTCAGAACCATAGGTGGACTGGCTCATTCCTTTTCATCTGCACAGACTTCTAACAGGGAAGCACCAGCATGATCCTGTTTGATAAGAGAGGAAACTGAGACTTAGGGGAGCTGAGTGACTTGTGTGACTTTACACAGGCAGTCAGGAGGGGGCTCGGATTCATCGCCAGGCTGCATGACTCACAGCAGCTTTGCCACTGAGCACATTTCACCTCCTATTACGAAATTAGGACAAATGGTTCATTAACTAGGACAGACGCCTCTGTGAGAATCAGAAACAATTCTGTTCTTCCCCACAGGCCTTATTCAAATCCCCGCTGTGGAACAAATTCCCCTTGCCCTTGGTTGAAATCTGAAGAAGGTGCCACAGTATTTTTAGTCACTTTTTAGTGCTAAAATCCCGTGGTCACTCTCAGGCACAGTGACTGCCAGCCCAGCCTAGTACTCATGGAAGATGTTTGGGAGCAGAGCATGAAGAGGAACTGCTGTGTGAGAGGCAGCCCATTGAAAGGAGGAGCCAATCCAAACAAGAACCAAAGATGTTTCTTTTCACTCCATTTATCATTGCTTTCATCTATAGCTTCACGTCAGAAAACACAATGATCGATCTGATGAATAAGATGGAAAAAGCAAATATTGTTATTGGCGATGAGAGCATTGTTTATTTGACAAACTAAAGATAAAATAGCTGGAAAATTACCACAACTGATGAAGGAGTCGATTTTCTGAACGTTGTATAAATACATGCATTACACATAACAACTCATAATATTGAATTAAAATCACCTGTCCTTCAAAATATATATGAAAGTTGGAGGCTTAGGGCTAATGCCATATCCGAGATCTCTGTGCCAACAAGTCTGAGTGTTCCTTGATGAGGTGACAGAGGTGTCATCTCCCTGGAAATATAATCAACTTTGGTGCATGGAAGACTCCTGAAGTCAAAGATGCAGATCTGTGTAGACACAGCCATATTTTTAAAGACATTTCCACTCAAATTTTCATCAGGATCTTTGTTTCTGCCTCATAATACAGTAATTCTAAAGTATATTTCTGAAAATAAGTCCAAAGGGTATTCAGGAAATTATTGCAAATAAAGAATGATGAAGGACAAGTTTCACCAGATGCACTAATTAAAAAAATTAATGAGTAGTGATAATTTAATGGTCTGTTGCCACCATAAGAACTGACTAGATGTTTGTCATATGGGTGGTTTTGCCTCTCAGGGAACATTTGGCAGTATCTGGAGGCATTTCTGGCTGCCATGACTGTGGGAAGTGGGGAGCACTGGTACAGACATCTAGGGATCCTGTGATGCACAGAATAGTCCCCTTCACAAAATGTGGTACCCTGTCAAAAATGTCAGTAGTGTCCATGTAGAGAAACTGGACTAGTCAGATGAACCCTGGATGGTCTATAAACAGACACAAGGATGGAACAAAATAGATGATGTATTGTGGTAATTTCTGACTCTTCTGTCTACTACATCCAAACAAATTCTCTATGGAAGAAAAAAATAAACATAAGCAAAGCCCAGGCCTAGTGGGTTTCACAGCAGAATTCTCCAAAACATCCAATTAAGGTTTAACAGTGATTCTTCACAAAATCTCCCCCAAAACAGAATCAACACAACACTTCAAGCTCTTTTGGGAAGTCAGTGTTATCCTGATACCAAAATCAGACAGAAATATCACAGGAAAAACTACAGGCTTCTTTCCTTTGTGAGTATGGATCCAAAGAACCTCAACTAATACTAGTCCCTAATCCAGCAACAACCTGAAAGAACTACACACCATGACCAGGTGGGATTAATTCCAGGGATGCAGGGCTGGGTTAACCTCTCGAAATCCATTAATGTAGTACATCATATTAACAGAGGGAAAACAAAAATGACCTGAACTTCTCAACAGACACAGTGGAAATACTTCACAAAATCCAACTTCCTTTCATGCTAGAAACACTCAGCAAACCAGGATTTGAAGGAAATTTCCTGAACCTAATAGTGAGCAAGTAGGGGACACCCACAGCTAATATTATATTTTCAGATGAAAGGCTTGATATTTTCTCCCCAAAATGAGGAACAAGATAAGAATGTCTGCTCTTGTCACTTCTATTTGACAATGTACTGGATATTGTAGCCAATACAGTTATTCAAGAAAAGGAAATAAAAAGCATCCAGACTGAGTAGCAAGATGTAAAACTATCTTCATTTGCATGTGATTTATTTTGTAAATAAAAAACTCTAAAGAATCCACTAAAAAATCTATTAGAGCAGAAAATCAAGTGCAGCAAATTTGTATGATACAAGTATATAAAAATAAATTACATTTTATACACAGCAATGAACAGACTGATAATGAAATTAACAAAAGAAATCTAGTTATAATACCATCAAAAAGAGTAAAATAGGAATAAATTTAACAAAAGAAGTAGAAACTACTCTGAAAACTGCAAAACATCATTAAAAAATTAGTAAAGATCTATAAGTGTGAAATAAATGTTGGTGAGGATGTGAAGAAAAGGGAACCCTTGTGTGCTGACAGTGGGAATGTAAATCGGTGCAGCCACTATGGAGAAGAGTTCATCAAAAAATTAAAATAGACCTACCATATGATTCAGCAATTCCACTGCTGGGTATTTGTCCAAAGGAAACAAAAATCCTAACTCAAAAAGATATATGCACTGCCACCTTCACTGCACCAATATTTACAATAGCCAGGATAAGGAAACAACCCAAGTGCCCATCAGTAAATAAATGGATAGAGAAATTGTAGTATACAGGTACAATGGAAATTATTCAGCCATGAAAAAGAATGAAATATTGTCATTTGTGACGACAGAGATGGATCTCCGTGGCATTACGCTGAGTGAAATATGTCAGGCAAAGACAAATATTGAATGATCTCTCTTATGTGTGGAATCTGAAACAAACAAAAACACCAAGGTCCTGGATGCAGACAACAGAGTGGTAGTTGCCAGAGGCAGAGGGTAGGGGGTGTGGCAGAAATGAGTGAAGGGGGTCAAAAGGTAAAATTTAAAAAGGGAGTAGTACCACAAAAAAATGCATATTTATGATAATCACATAGTGACAGAAAAATGATTATATACTTTTATATATTTTAAATTTACAAACTACACACTATTGCTATTGGATGGTCATTACCGAATGGACACACACGTAAAGAGATGTCAGTTACAGAGCTGCAAGAATTCCGAGGGTAGGTGAAGAAAAACCCTCTGCTTGCCACATTTTCCCTGAAACTAACTTCTAGTAATAAAAACCATAAAACATTTTTATTGACAAAAATTTGATTTGCATTTTTGGAAATTAAAAGTTTGGGGGTGAGGTTGAGAGAGGATTTGAATATTTAGACATTGCAAATCTTTAATAAAATGAGCAAAGACCTTGGAGCGATGCCATCTTTTTCCTTGCTCTTTATTACTCCCTAACCAATAGAGGCAAGAAAAAAAAGGGGACCCTAAAAATAAATAAATAAGTAGACAGATAGACAAATAAAAGGGAAAATGGCCCATGTTCATGGATCCTTAGATTTAACACTGTTGAGATGACAATACTTCCTAGAATGATCTAGATTTTCAACACAATCTCTATCAGAATCTTAGCTGACTTCTTTATAGAAATTGGCAAGCTTTTGATTAAATTATATGGAATTGTAGGTGAACCAGAATTGCTAAATCAATCTTGAAAAAGTAAGACAAAGTAACAAGACTAACATTTCCTGATTTCAAATCTGACAACTCTGCACGGTACTATGATAATGACACAAGGACAGACACAGATCAATGGATTCAATTGAGATTCCAGGTATAAACCCATTCATCTACGGTCAACTGATTTTCAGAAAAGGTACCAAGAATGAGGAAAGAATATTCTTTTCAAAAATTGGTGCTGGGGTAACTGGATAGCAACATGCAGAAGAATGAAGTTGGAATCTTACATTATACCACACATGGTAATTTACTTAAATGGATCAAAGACCTAAACCAGAGGTAAAGCAACAATACTCTTAGAAGAAACATAGAGGAAAATATGACCTTGGATTTGGCAAAGAATTATGGGATACAACACCAAAAGTAAAAAACACTAAAAATATACATGTAATTTGAACTTCATCAAAATTAATCACTTTTGTGCTTCAAAGGACACCATCAAGAAAGTGAAAACACCCATGGGAACCCTGTGCACTTCTGGTGGGAATGCAAAATCATGCTGGCATTGTGGAAAACATTATGGCACTTTCTCGAAAATTACAGAGTGTTACCATATGATCCACCATTTCCATTTCTGAGTATATACCCCAAAGAATCCGAAACATGGACTCAAACAGATATTTGTACACCTGTGTTTATAGGAGCATTATTCACAGTAGCCAAAAAGTGGAAGCAACCCAAGTGTTCATCTACAGCTGGATGGATCAACAAAATGTGGTATGCACATACAACTGAACATTATCCAGCTTTAAAAAGAAATGAAATTCTGACACATGCTACAACATGGGCGAACCTTGAGGACATTATGCTAAGTGTAACAAGCCAGTCAAAAAAAGGACAACAACTGTATGATTGCACTGATAAGAGGTAGGTAGACTAGTCAAATTCATAGAAACAGCAGAATAGTGGTTGTCAGGGGCTGGGAGGGGGGCAAGGGCAATGCGGTGTCATTTAATATGGATAGAGTTGCACTTTTATACAATGAAGAGTTCTGGCGATTGGTTTCACAATGTCACTGTACTTCACACTACTTAAATATGGATAAGATGTAACTTGTATGGAATAAATATAGAGGGTGGCCAAAAGGTGCACACTTTGTGTTATAAATCACACATGGGGATGGAATGTTCAGCATGGTGACTATAGTTAATAATACTAATTGCATATTTAAAATTTGCTGAGAGAGTAGGTCTTAGTTCTCAACACAAGGAAAAACTTTATAATTCTGTGTAATGACAGATGTTAACTAGACTTATTGTGGTATACCTGAAACAAATATAATGTTGCTTGTCAATTATATCTCAGTATTTTAAAAAAATGAGTGAAGTATTGATACATGCTACAACATGGAATTTCTTGAAAAAATTATACCACAAATGACGTCAAACACAAAGACTGCATATTATATAATTCCATTCATATGAAAGTCAACAAATACAGAAATTTAGAGACACAGAAAACAGATTAGTGGTTGTTTGGGGCTGGTGCTAGGAGGAGGTAAGTGGGAAGACAGGGCAGTGGTAGGTTAAGGGTACAGATGTTTCTTTCCAGGTGATGGAAATGTTCTGAAATTGACTGTGGTGATAATTGCACATATCTGTGAATATATAGAAAACCAGTGCGTTGTAGACATTAAAGGGCTCCGTTGTATACTATGTGTATTGTATCTTAAGAAAACTGTTGAAATAAGTGGATAAAGGCATTAAGAGTTTTGCAATGCAAATAAGTTTTGCAATCCAATCTCTTAAGCCTATGAATACTTTCCAGGTAGATCCTACATTTACATAACCTTTTCTTGTTTTTTGTAATATCAGTCCAAATAGGACTCGAATTACCTTAAGGATATTATAGCCTTTTACATTTCAAAGTTCTCTCAGGATACATTCAAACAATCATCTAAAGTAAATTTCCTGAGCCAGCCCTGACGGCCTAGTGGTTAAAGTTCAACGCTCTCACCGCTTGGGTGGTCCGGATTCAGTTCCCTGGTGCAGAACCACACCACAAGTCTGTCAGTTGCCACGCTGTAGCAGCGGCTCACATAGAGTAAGTAGGAGGACTTACAATTAGTATATACAACTATGCACTGGGGCTTTGGGGAGAAAAAAAAAAGAGGAAGATTGGCAACAGATGTTAGCTCAGGGCAACTCTTTCCCAGTTAAAAAAAAAAAAAAGAGGAAGATTGGCAACAGATGTTAGCTCAGGGAGACTCTTAGTTTAAAAAAAAAGGAAGATTGGCAACAGATGTTAGCTCAGGGCAAATCTTCCCCAGAAATAAATAAATAAATAGATAAACTAAATTTCCCTCCAGGATAAAACATACATCTGAGAATTGAATGACCACACCTATTACCTTGTGGTTAGACTGAGAGTCCTTGCACCCAGCTACAGCTGCAGGTTCCAACTTGCCAGCAGAGCTAAGCGCTTGGGAGGCCATAGGATTCTTCAAAGTGAGTGGGGGTGGGGAAGCGCTAAGTGGAAGACTCAACACTGTCAACAGTCAGAGATCAATGTGGAGTGACACTAACTGTTACACATGGTGAAGTGACTTTTAAGTGTGTGTGTTTGCAAAGAAGGGTCACAATTCCTCGAGTGGCCTCGCAGCACCGCATCTCAATGGAAAACTCCGCAAAGACCACAAGGTCCAGCGCGGGGTCAGCTCAGACACAGAATCTCCGTCCTGCTGTCACTCAGGAGAGAGAGGGAGGGGCCTTGCGAACGGTCCAATCAGGGTCGGTTCCTGGGCAGGTGGGAGGGGCGACGCTCTGCAACCACACCCGACTTCCTGTCTCTCCACAGTCCTTCTGTTCGCCGGTCGCCTGTCCTTAAAGGCCCCACGTTGCTCTGCTGCCAACTCTGCCCGGCTGTGACCTGTACCAGATCGTAGGGAGGACGCCGGGGGACCCAGGAAACTCAGCAATGGTGAGAGTTCAGCCCTGGGGTGAGGACGCGGGAGGAGGGGCTGGTCTCCCGCGGTCCCCTCCGGGGTCTGCGGCCCGGAGCCCTCGGTGGCGCCGCTCGGCCCTCAGGCCCCTCCGGCCGCAGCGTGGGGGCGGGGCCGGCAGCCGGGCCCCGGGCGTCCTGCGGTCCCTGCGCGCGGCGACTTGGGCCGGAGCGTCTCTGGGCCGCGGTGCGCCCGCAGCCCCGCGTGTCCCAGACGGTGCGGGGCCCGCGGGAGGGTCCGCAGGACAGTCGGGTCTCGGGCTCCGGGGTCCGTGCGCGGAGGGGCTGCGGTCTCTGGGTCCCCAGGGTCTCCTTTCTCCTCGGAGGGAACTCATTTCCTCCCGAGTTTTCTATTCTGTTCTGGGAGCCTCACGCTGAGCGAACATCTGTTGCCAATCTTCCTCTTTTTTCTTCTCCTTTTGCCCGCGGCCCCGGTGCAGGGGGTGTGGGGGGCGCGTCAGTTCCCCGGGTTCCTCTGTGAGCCGCCGCCGCAGCTCAGCGGTGACAGCCGGGCGCTGTGTTTCCGCCTCGGAAGCCGAACCGCGGCGCCGAGCTTGTAACCGCTAGGCCGTCAGGGCTGCCTCCCGAGTTTTCTAAACGTTTGGGGAGCAGGGTCTCAAGTCCACGACCTTGTCCCCCCAGCTCTTCCAGGGCCGACAGTAAATCCCTAAATTTCCAGATCCCTCCTCACGTTCCCGAACGCCAACTTCACGTCTCTGATTCACAGCATCGTTTTCAACCACAAAGAGACCCGATATTTTAGTTGTTTATCACTTTTCCACAGTCAGTGGGCGGCTCTTTTAAGAGGGTTTATTCCTCGTTCGTGGATGTTTTTCTTGAGAGAAAGTAGCGCATCCCCCTGGAGGCGCGTGGTGCGAGCTCCTCCCGCCTCTCCTCCAGGCTGCGTCCTGGGCGCGGACGCGCAGCTGGCAGTCCTTTGCTGCAGGTTCCTCTTGAGAAACTATTCCGGGCGATCTGTCCTGTCAGCACCGCCCCTCCCTAGGGTTGTCATCCTGAAAATATATATTCACTTAAATTTAGTCTCAGTTTTTTAATGAATAAAAATTTACTTAATCAATACAGCTTGAAAGACAATATAAAATATCTCCAAAAGGGAAAGAAAGAGGTGGATTTCAGAAAAAATAAAATATTCGTTTTACATTGCGTGATTTAAAAATTTTCTTTTTTCCTCTCCTGAGCATGATAGAAACATTCTGACATCTGCTCTTTTATTTTGGGTAAGTTCAAATGTATTTACAGGGCTTATATTTGCATCCTGAAGTGTTCAAGTAGGATTAAGAGGTTAAAGATTTCTTGTCATGGAAATAATACTGACTTAACATCTTTTTTTCCAGAATGCAAAACGTTCTTGTGAGGTTTCTTGTTGAGCCAGCAAAGTGGCATATAATTTTCTTCTGTCATTTCCACATAAAGACTGGTTTGAGTGTTTCAGCTGGATTGCCTCAAACCCTGGGTTTGTGTATTTAAAATGTCAGTGATGGTCCAAAAAACTCCAGTGGGGGCAGAGGCCTGAGGGCAGTGAGGCTAAGCTGAAGCCCCCTTGGACCTGCAGAGGGAAGGCCTTGCAGGCCCAGCTGTTCTTCCTGGGGAGCCTCCCCCTGCAGGTGTCCTACTGCTCACACCCCCATGGAAGGAGCCTTTATCCTGAGAGGAACTGCAGAGCCCTGGACAGCTGGGGGTGCACGTGCTCATGGGGTGGGGAGTGCCGCCCTTTCTGAGGTTGTAGCTGTGGTTTCCTTGGGCCTGTTTCTAGACATAATTGGAGTTTTCCATCCTGAGTGAAGCCACTCAGAGAGTAATTTGTTTACACTGAGAAAGTCTGTGAGAGTCAGGAGCTCTGTGTCCTGGATTAGGGCCTGTTAATTTGGGGTCCATTTGGGTCAGAACCTTAAACTGGATCCAGCCAAGTTTCCTCACTGTGAGAATGGAGCCTGAGAGAGGGAGCATGTGCACTGTTCCCTGGGGAGAGGAGGGTGTGTGGGGCTCCCAGAGCTCCTTCCTGTGGCTGCTCAGGTGCCCTCCCCTCCTTCTCCAGGGCCTGACCCCCTCCAGGGCTCTGTCTCCACCAGGAGAGTCAGGAACACAGGACCTTCTGAGTGTGGCTTTCCTTCTGTCCTGTGGGAAGCAGGCTGCTCATCTGAGCTGATTCCAGCATTTGTGTTTCTTTCCTTTGGATTCCTTTATCGATGGACTAGTGTAGCCCTTTGGCTCCAGTTTCCCTTAGCACTTGGGCCCTGAGACTGTAAGTTGATTGAGAGATGAGATGTGAAGAAAGCAAGAAAATTCTAGAAACAAGTAGTACTTTTGTTTCATGGGGCAAGAGAACCTCAAGATATGAGATGAATGTATTCAAGTTCTCAGGTACATATTTCATTTTTACATCAGTTTTTCTATGTGTGTGTCCCTTGAGAACATAGACATTTAAAAAGCTAAGGCAATTGAATTCCTATTTTAACTGATTTGAGGGAGGGGCTGGCCCCGTGGCCCAGTGGTTAAGTTCATGTGCTCCCCTTGGCGGCCCAGGGTTTCACTGATTCAGATCCTGGGCGTGGACATGGCCCCGCTTATCAGGTCATGCTGAGGTGATGTCCTGCGTAGCACAACTAGAGGCACTCACAACTGGAATACACAACTATGTGCGTGTGTTGGGGGGGGGGCTTTGGGAAGAAGAAGAAGGGGAAAAAAAAAAGATTGGCAACAGATGTTAGTGCAGGTGCCAATCTTTAATTGATTTGAGGAAACTTCTGAAAGCTTATGTAAATCTTTGAATATCTAATACATTAAGGGGCTAAAGTCAAACCCATATTGCATTATAATATGCTGCTTATTCCTGAAAATACCCCAATGGGAGATATAGGGGAAAGACATATTGGGATGCCCCATGTCCTTCTAGAGATTTGAAAATTTTCATTTGGAATGGTTTACACTTTTGTAGCCGATAGTGTTTAAAGGAATTAAATCTTAGACTGTTTTCCTATGTACAAAAGTTAAAATTAAATAAAAGACTGTTAAATAGTAAAATATAGTATACATAAACTTCTCTATTTTAAATAAATCTGTAAGATAGCAAAGTCTAAGTTAGACTTACTGTCAACATATCATGGTCTCCTCCAGTGCTGTTACTCCAGTCACCCCCAAATAGAGTTTTGATCATTTTTTGAGGCTTCTGTTAGTGGTTATATAAATCAGTCAATTGAGAATGCATATTTTTCTTACCCACTTTGTCCTTGTAGCGAGCAGTCAGACTCCACATTTTTGGTGACTGCTCACAGCTTAAGCCTCACCCACTCTCTTCCCCTCGTGCCCCCACCTGGACAAGCTGAGGAGGAAGCCTGGGTGCTCTCTCCTCTAGAGCAGGCAGGAGATTCCCACCACCCCAGCCCCTGCCTGTGTGCAGAGCTCTTGCCCCGGCCCCACCCCCAGGCCCAGTGAAGCCCCAGGCCGGGCTCCATTCCTTGCTTTCTGAGCCCTGTGAGAGCTGCTTGAGAGGCTGGCCCTGCCCTCGCCTCAGACCTCTGTTATGTGAGTCCTAAGCCTTTTCCTACCCCGTGTGTGTGTGTGTGTGTGTGTGTGTGTGTGTGTGTGTGTGTGGTCCGCCCACGCTTGCGCTATACTGGCCTCCCCTCAGACCTCTATTACGTGAGTCCTGAGCCTTTTCCTACCCTGTGTGTGTTTGTGTCACCCTGGCATCAGTCTCAAAAAGGGAACCACCCCCCTGCAGGTGACCGTAACAGTTGGTGTCCTGAGCAGCATGTCCAGACGTGACTCCACCCATTGGTCTGTCTTCTCTTGCTCTGACTTGCTCCCCTGCTCTGCTGCCTGGTGGCGGCATGCTCTGTGGGCTGCTGCTTGCTGGGAGCTATGCTGGCCCGTGTTGCATTGGTGACCCACCAAGACTCAGTTCTAGGTTCAGCTGACCAGAGTTGGCAGTATCAAGAATGTATAAGCATTTGGGAGCAGGAATCTGGGGTTGAGTCCTCCCTAAGTGAGTCCTGGGTCAATCTCTTTGCCAGGATTATCTGTGTGTTAGAGTGAAGCTGCAGCAGAAACTGTGTTGACCTGATATACCCCCTGGTGGGATGTAGACAGGGACTATACCCTGTGCAAGTGGTGGATCCATCAGATAGTGGCTACTGAAAGAGCAGTCATTTAAAAAAAAAAAAAAAAAAAAGAGAAAAGAGGGGAAGGGCAGGCAGTAGGTGGCAGGCTGAGTCCACATTCCTAAGACCAGAGGGCTCACCAGGACCCTTCAGTACCTCTGCTGCTGCTGAGCCTGCCTCTACTGCAAAAAAGATCTTGACCTTCAGGGTTATAGGAGACAACACCCATGGCACTCCTGTGGCTTAAAACTCTATAAAGCAACCAGTTATCACGAGGGAGGCTCCTAACCCTGATGGCACTGTTTTAAGGCTCTTGGGTGGAAAAAAAAATTATATAGTAGGGTAGAGAGGCACTCCATCCCCTGAAGTGTATGCCATGATGAAGGAAACAAAACAGGAAAGATCAGGAGAAAGGAAACAATGGATAAAATACTGCAACAAAGGCCCACAATTTGCCCATTTGGAAATCCAATACTGAAAGGATTTATATAACAAAACAGATAAAGGTAGGCTGCTTGACTTTTGGGCGTCTACAACATCAGTTCTGAATTAATTTTCCTCTCTGATGTAATGCACAAATTTAGAAACCTTCAAGCAGTTAATTAACACTAGGTATCAGTTTACAGTTATACCTGGGATCCCACTAAATTTAAGGAATGTGTCTCTGATGACCTTAGGGGCATTAATGAATATAATATAGAGGACAAATAGAGCAAATGTTTCATCTTTGTCCATCAGAACTATGGTCTCGCCTAAATTCTCCATGGTCATAACACTTGTTGTCCTAAAATATCCTGTAGTGATCTGGGAAGCTCTGATCCAGTGATCCAGAATTAAAATTAATTGAAGTCTTTACCACTTAAAAATTGGCTTGACAAATGGGGACCCAGGGGCCTTACCCCACAAATATAGTAGTTAGTATGGCCCAATGTAAATTACCCAGGACCTTGAAGGAATGAAAACTGTTTAGGAAACCTAGTTAGTGAAGGGTTCATTATTCCCAGTGCTTCTTTTACAGCTCAGTTTGTCCTCTTATTAAACTAGGAAAGAATGAATGACACCTCAGAGTGGTTTACCTCATCTTGAGACCCAACAGACCTCTATACCCAGTCCCTAACAGTATGGAAATTACTGACTACAACGAATCAGCAATTGATAAAAATCCGGCTGTCACAGATTTAGCTAAGTCTATTCAGTGCCTCTGTCAACAGCCTCTCAGCTGCACTTGGCCTTCCCTCTGAAGGGACGTGATGCCCCTTTACTGGGTTGTCCTCATGGATCTTCCACAGCTGTGCCCTCCCACAGTCATTGCAGGCGGGGTCTGAGCTGCATCCTGGTGTCTCCAAGAACACAGGTACGTTATGTTAATGGTATCTCCTCTGAGGGCATTCAGGACATAAAAATATTCAAAATAGTAGCTCACAAAAATTGATGGGACATAATATGAGGCCCTGACAACTTTGTTAAATTTCTGGAAATTATTTGATAATCCAAGACCCACTCTTTATCTGACACTGTGAAGAAATACCTATTGTTCCCCTCAGCACCCACAACATGTGTCAGGTTTTTTTGGTTTCCAGATGTAACGTATTTCTTATATACAAATTTTACTTGAGCCTGTTTGTGCTGTTACTTGCAAATTTGCCACCTTGAGTGGATACCCCTACCACAAATGTCTAGAGACTCGCTTCAAATTCATCATACAACCAATAATCCAGTTATTGCACTCAGAGACTCCTTTGCTATAGAGGCCTGAGTGACCTTCTGTCATGCCTTCTGGGGGTACCCATGATGACCTTAAGTTGCCCATAGGCTTCTGATGCAAGAACCTGCCCTAGGCCCCACACTGCATGCCATTAGAGCTGGAGTGACCTCTACTTACAGGGCTCTCCTGACAGTAGATGGCCCTGAGCATGGGACCTTCTATCCAGCAGTCCATTTTGACTTGGGACCTGGAAGCAGCCCTCTAAGAGCTCAGCATGGCTACTGAGACCCCCTGGAGACATGATAGAGGCAAACCTGGGCCCTCTGGGATAGCCTACCTGCAGGAGGGGGTGGTCTTCCCTGTCCTCAGTCTCCTGCCAGGTGCCATGGTGTTGAAGGAGGTCACCCATTTCCCACACCCCCAGGCTCCATGGGGACATCTTTAGGACTCCCTGAGAGAAAAGCAGTAGGAGCTCATAGACTTTAGGGATGACAGCACCACATAGGTACATGATGGAGCTCAGGCAGACTTGCTGCTTTTCATGTCTTAATTGGGACATCTCTGCTAAAGGACTGGACCCAAGCGTCATCACACTGACCGTACATCAAGCAGTCATCTTAGCACCGACCAACAATGGGCTCCAGCTGCAGACATCACAGACTATGTGCGATTCCCTGAGAGTTGCCTCTTTGTGGTAAAAGAACTCTGGGGATCTCTTGCCTCACAGTTACCTACAATAGAAGTCACTGTAACACTTGTCCCTACACATATGAAGGCCACACTCAAAGCCCTGCCAGGACACTTTATCCACATGGTAGTTCCAGACACCATTGATAGTAATGAAGGCACTCATTTCACGTCTCAGAACATACAGTGCTGGGCTCTTAGCAAGGCGTTCAGTGGAAGTTTCTCCTCTCTTCCAAGTCTCAGGGTGCAGGCTTCATAGAGCAGCGTATTGAAATTGAAGGTCAAATTAGTTGAATGAAAGATGGGCTGTTTCTGTCACCAGTCAGTCGTTAGGGTGAATATTAATGTGTCTGTCTTTGTCTGTTTTTTCCAGTTGACTTTAGTTTTTTCAAGAGCAGTTTTATGTTTATAGAAAACTTGATTGAAAAGTACAGAGATTTCCCACATAACCCCTCTGCCTCCACACAGTTAGCCCTATGTAGGTTTTATATCTTGTATCACTATCATACATTTGTTACATTTGATGAGCCAATTTGATGCATGAAAGTTCATAGTTTACATTAGTGTTGACTCTGTTATACAATCTCTGGGCTTTGGCTAATGTCAAATGACATGTCTCTATCATTTATTATATGGGACACTTGCACTGTCCTAAATATCTCCTGTGCTCCATCTGTTCATTCATTCCTCCCTTCCACCCTTAAATCCCAGGCAACCAATGATCTTTCAGTGACTTGTACTTTTATCTTTTCCAGAATATTATATGCTTGGAATCTTAGAGTGTGTAACCTTGTCATATTGGCCTCTTTCTCTTAACCAATATGATTTAAGTTTTCCCCTGTCTTTTTGGCTTTGATAACCTCATTTCTATTCATCACTGAAGAATATTTCCTCATATTGATGTACCAGTGATTATTTCTCCATTTGCCTATTGGAATTATCTTGGTTACATCTAGGTCTTAACAGTTATGCATAAAGCTCCTATGAACACTCATGTGCAGGCTTTTTGAGAACTTCACTTTTCAACTCATCTGCATAAGTTTAAAGAACATGATTGCTGCACTGTATGGTAAGTGTAGGCTTAGTTTTAAGAAACTACCTTTCTTTCAAGGTAGGCGTACCAGTTTCCATTCCCACCAGCAATGAGTGAGGGTCCCGGGGCTCTCCATCTTCACCATTGTTTGGTGTTCTCAGGGTTTTTTATTTCAAGCCTTTGGCATAAGTGTCTGGTGATATCTCATTCTTCTTTTATTTGCAATTTCCTAGTGACATATGATTTTGAGCATGTTTTCATGTTATTTACCATCTGTATATCATTGCTGAAGTGTGTGTTCAGATCTTTTGCCCATTTTTAACTGGGTTGTTTGTCTTTTTGTTGAGTTGTAAGACTTCTTTGGATGTTTTGGGTACTAGTCCGTTATCAGATAAGTGATTTTCAAAGATTTTCTGCCAGTTAGTAGATTGTATTTTCATTCTCTTCACACTGTGTTTCACTGAGCAGAAGTTTTTCATTTTAATGAAGGCAAACTTCTTTTTTTCTATCTTGGATCTTGTTTTTGGTGTTGCATCTAAAAATTAGTCAGCAAACCCAGGGTCACCTAGATTTTCTCCTATTTTATCTTTTAGGAGTCTGGTAGTTTTACATTTATACTAAGATCTGTGATTGATTTTTAATTAGTTTTGGTGAAAAATGTAAAGTCTCTGTCTAGATACTTTTTTTTTTTTTTTGCAGATGGATAGATAATTTTCCTGTCTTTATTTGTTGAAAAGACGGTTTTTCCAGGGACTTGCCTTTGGTCCTTTGTCAAAGATGGGTTCAATGTGTCTGTTTGGATCTATAGGAAAGCAATTGACGTTTGTCTGTTAACGTCTTATCTTCAACCTTCCTCTCCACTCTTCTTAGTTGAAGTGGTTTTCTTTGTTATTGGTTTTTCTTTGAGATTTTCTCCATAGACAATCTTGTGCCACAAGGACAGTTTTATTTCCTGCTTCCCAATCTATGTAGCTTTGATTTCCTTTTTGTGTCTAATTGCATCAACTAAGAATTCCGGTACATGGTTGACCAAGAGTGGTGGGAGGGGACATCCTTCTTTTCTTTTTTTTGAAGATTAGCCCTGAGCTAACATCCATCGCCAATCATCCTCCTTTTGCTGAGGAAGCCTGGCCCTGAACCAACATCCATGCCTATCTTCCTCCACTTTCTATATGGGATGCCGACCACAGCATGACTTGCCAAGCACTGCCATGTCTGCACCCGGGATCCGAACCGGCGAACCCTGGGCTGCAGAAGTGGAACGTGTGCACTTAATCGCAGTGCCACCGGGCCGGCCCCTCTTCTTTTCTTCTTGATGTTACCAGAAAATATCTAGTTCTTTCAGTTGTAGTCTACTAATATTAAACAAGAGCCCAGTTGATTTAGAGGTAGGTGTGGACAGAGAAGCATTGATGCATTCTCTAGCCCAATGATTTGGTCTCAATCTTTTATTGAGCCTGTCTGTGTCCCTCGTATTGAACTTCCGTGATATTAAGAGAAAGATAGTGTGTCTTTTCCTCAATTCTAGGAAAAACCTCTTGAAGCCCTTGGAATTACTTTAGTAATAAGGGTGATAGTGTCTTTTGTTTTAATAAGGCAACTCTTGGCCAGCTTCTAGATGGCTTCCGGATGGGGGTTGGGCAACAGAAACACAAAGCCTTGATTAGAGGCTTGGAACTTTCAGCCCCAGCTCCCAGCCCCTGTGGAGAGGAGGGGGCTGGAGACTGAGTTAATCACCAGTGGCCAATGATTTAAGAAATTTTGCCCAGGTAGTGAAACCACCACCAAATGCTTAAAGATGCAATTCAGAGGGTTTCCGGGTTGGTGAACACATGCAGGTGCTGGGAGGGTGGAGTGTCCAGAGAGGGTGTGGAATCTTTGCAGCCCGCTCCACCTCCACTCCCCTCACCCATACTGCCAAACTACATTGCCATATGTGTTGCTAACTTTTCTCCGTTCCTGAGTTGTATCCATTATATAAAGCAATAATAGTAAAGCAGTTTGCTGAGTTCTCAGAATCATTTCAGTAAATTTCCAAATGTACTGAGGTGTTGAGAGAATCCATGAACCTGTAGATGGCTGAGTAGAAATGCTGGTAGCCTGGGTGCCCCATCTGTGGTTGGCATCTAGAGAAGGGGCAGTTTGTGGGAGTGAGCTCTTAACCTGTGGAGTCTGACGTGAACTCTGTGTAGTTAGTGTTAGAATTGAATTGAACCGTTGGACACCTTTTTGGTGATGCAGAGTTGGAGAAGTGGCATTGGAACAGACACCAAATATTTGGTGTCAGGAGGGGAATAAACCCCTATCATCCTCACAATTGCCCCACTGTGAGAGCAGAAAAGGCCAGGAGAGGCTCATGTTGGCCATTTCAGTGCCCCCCCGGTCAGTTATGCTTTTGGAAAATCCCAGTCAGTTATGCTCTTGTGAAATAGATTTTTGTTTAGGACATGCCTTGGTAAGAACAGAATATTTTGTGTATTTTTAAAATGGCTACACATTTTTCTCTCTTTCTAATTGTGGAGGCAGTAGTTTACCCTGTGGCCTCAATTCTCTGATGGAAAAGTTGTTGATTTCAAATTTCTTGGCCTTTTTCTTTTGAGAACTGGAATCTGGCTTCCGACCTTCTTGCATGACAGGCCAGCGACCAGAAGTGTCTGAGTCCTTTTTTCCCCAGTTTTATTGAGAAAAAATTGACATATGTGACTGTGTAAATTTAAGGTGTCCAGCATGATGGTTTGATTTACACATATGGTGAAATGAGTACCATGATAGGTCAGTTAACACCCATCTTCCCGTATAGATAAAACAAAAAGAAAAGGAAGAAAAGAATAAAGAAAATAAGCTTTCTCTTTGTGATGAGAACTCAATATTTACTCTCAACAGCTTTCCTATGTATCACACAGCAGTGTTAGCTATGGTTGTCATATTGTATGTTACAGCCCTAGTAGTTATTTATCTTATAACTGGAAGTTTGTACATTTTGACCACCTTCCTCCAATTGCTCTTCCCCACATCCCCACCCCACACCTCTGGTAACCACCTGTCTGATCTCTTTCTATGAGTTTCTTTCTTTTTTTTTTTTTTTTAGATTATTCAACATATAAGTGAGCTCATAAAGCATTTGTCTTTCTCTGTACGACTTATTTCACTTAGCATAATGCCTTCAGTGTTCATCCATGTTTCACAAATGATAGGATTTTCTTTTTTTTTTTTTTTTTATGGCTGCATACCACTCAGTTGTATATATGTATATACCACAACTTCTGTATCCATTCATCATTCATAGATGTAGATCTTCTCTGTGGTACTTAGTGGCATCAGTAAGTGAGGATGTCATCATTGGTCATTGTTTGCCAACCATGTAATACATCTTAAACACTGTTGGTGGAACTGCTTGGGTGTGGATGTAAACAATGGACAGCAATACCCAAATTTTGGGGATTAATAGCAGTCGTTCCCCATAAAGATAAAGGCATCGACAGAGTTCATCTTTGTTTTAGCCATGGTTCATTATTTTACTGCATGTGCTATTTGATCATGATCTAGGTACATGGGTATCTGGAACTCGGGATTCCCGTTGCTTTGGGCCATGGGTATTTGTGGTATTAATGTTCTGTTTAACACCAGTTGAAAAGATTTGAATTTGCCTTTTGGTTCAGCATATCATTTTGCTGCTATTCAGACTGAGTGGTGCAATTTGTACCCCCACGAAACCTTCAAGTTCCTCCAGTGTGAGGAAGGGTTCTGGTCATCTGTACAGTTGTAGCTCATCGTGGGTTTTTCTATGAGTAGAGTGATATCTGTGCATGTTCAGTGTGATTTCCTGGTTAAACACTAAAAAGAGCTGTGAATGTTTAGAGGGTAATCATCCAAGCAGTAACTGAGGTGAGCTGTAGACAGACACAGTATCATTTTGAGTAATATCCTATGTGGTGGCAAAGGAGGTAAATTTGACACCCTCAAACTGGGAAATTTTCTATGCTTTTTTGTAAGAGGAGTAGCTGGGAGGTTTTTCTTTCAGTGGTGCACAAAGTCCCCAAAGCCCATTTTTGCTGTTTTCAGGGATCATTTTCATATGTTTACATTTCCAGGGGATGTTATGGAAGATGGGGTAAAACATGACAGCTTTTGTTTCATTAAACAATGGAAATTCAAACTTGTTCCCTTTTTTCAGTGCTAATTTATGTTTTCTTAGCTGTGTAGAGATTATGTGATTTTGTAATATTATCTCATTTGATCCCCTACTCCCATAATTCCTCCCATGATGCAAATGAGGAAAGGTAAGCACGGGTTCTTACCCAAATTCTTGTAGCTTATAACTGTGGAATCTCTTAGTTTTGAAGGCGTAATGTGTGCCCTCTCCTGGGCAATGTCAAAAATTTCAAATTCACAAGAACATTTCAATGTTTGTATTATAATGCACTTTTACAAATGTGGCATCAAAGTTTCCAAACAGGACCCATAGACAACGTGGTATTCCACTTATATGACATTCTGGAAAAGGCAAAGGTATAGGAACCTAAAACAGATCAGTTCTTAACCGTTGGAGGGTTCAGTACAAATGGGCACCATGAGAGTGTTCCTTTAGGGTGATGGAGTGTTCTCCATCCTGATGTGGTATAACTATACATTTGTGAAAACTCACAACTACTCTTAAAATAGTATGTGTCTATACTAAAAACAATTAATAGAAAACAGCAACAAAAATGTTCTCACATGCTAGGAGAATGTTAAACTCTCCTGAACTTTGATTGCTGCGTGTGCAACACCTCCTTCCACTATGTTGGGTTCATCTTTGGAAGAAGTGGAAGGACTGGGGAAGAAGGACATAGGTCACTATAGACTTTTCCTGGTACCCACTCTGAAGTTAAACTCCCTCTAGGGCTACACCTGCCTCATGTCATTCACTTAACTGGTGAGAAAGTGATAGGGCTCCCAGCCTCCATCTTTTGAGTTGACACCAGGTTTTTCAGGTCATATCCTGGGGGAGTGGTGGTCTGAAACATAAAATTGCACCTGACACCTCTCCACGTGGGATCTGCCTGGGCGCATCCTCGTCTAACCCTTGGGCATCGACATCATGTCTTCCCAGAGCAGGTCTTGAGGCCGTTTCCAGCTCTTGAGTTTCCCATCGCAGGCCTGCTCTGTGCCTCCTTGGTGGGAAACATGTTTGAATGCAACACCTGTCCCACTCTGGAATTTTTCTCTATATTGACCTTTAAATAGGAAGAGCCCATTATTTTACTAGTAAAATGGGTTTGTTCAGGAACAGCAGAGGAAGTACAATTCAGGACATGCAAACTATGGTGAACCACAAGCAGGTGGGGAGAACAGAACAGACGGGTCTGCTTCCATAGAGGACGGGAGGAAGCTGGGAGGGGCTGTTTGGAACAGAAGTCCATTGAAGGAGAATGAAAGTTTAGGGTGGTGACAGTGGCTCAGTGTGGTGATTTCTCAATGGCTGGGCTGTTGCTGAGCAGGAGAAATTCTTCCTTCCTCCTGCTGGGGTCTGTAAGTTAAGATTTTTCCCTTTGGGGAATGGGAGGGACACTTCTTCCTATTTGGGGTTTGCAAGGTATGGCCAGTAGTCGTGCACGAGAGCTCCCCCTTCAGGGCTTCCTGACTCCATTTGAAATGAGATTTCCTGTATTTGTTTTCACGTTTGCAACCGTAGGTGACTGTGAGGAGAGGCAGTGGCAGAACCCAGAGCTCATGTCAGGAGGCACAGGCTCATTGAACACATTACTCCCCACTGTCACATAAACATCCCCTTGCACAGTTTCACAATAGTCTCAATAACACCAGTAATGCCAAAAAGAGATGCTTTGCCTGGCCTAGCTCTGGGAGACGTTCATATGCCTGGCTGTACCTAAATCACTCTTCCTGAGATCTCTGGCACATTCCACCATGTGGTTTCAGTGGCTCATGTGCTGACCACTCCTGGGTCTGTCCCCTCAAGACCTGCCTTAGAGTGAGTTTGGATCCCACCCATCAAGGCTGGGGTTTACTTTTTCTGGAACAGGACTTAGCCTGCAGTCTTCCAGCCCTGAGGCCTATGGGGAATAGTGATCTCAGCCATACCCTCCGCAGTCACGTGGCCCCTCCCTTCACATGGCTCCCAGAATGCAACAGGAACCACGCCAAAGGAAGAGGCAGGAAATGGTAGGGATTTGTGCTTTTTCTGAGGTGTGCAGGTGCAGGTGATGTCCCTCCTTTTTCGGAGGCCACACCCACTGTTTCTTGAAGGGAGGATGGAGAGATGGGCCATGCCACATCCCAACATGCTTTTTCAACATCTTCCAGTGCTTTTCTGTGTCCCCAGGGTGATGTCTCTGTTACTGAGAAACCTGGGATCTGAGGTCCTAAGGCCTCCAGCCCCCATCAGTGAACATTCCAGGGCAGGGCAGTGATTAAGGCCTCCATGAGGATGGTCCATGGGGCTGACTTTTGCGAGATCTGTGTGCAGGTGAGACTGCAGCGCATGATGGATCCCAGACCACAGAAACCGCAGCGGAGGACACGGCAGCTAGGTGAGGATGTACAGAACTTTCTGGTCCACAGTGAGCTTCCAATGGGAAAGCAAAGTGAGGAAGGGGCACGTGGTGAGGGGCGCATTTCTGGAAGGAATCATAGCAGCGTGAGGGGCTGGAACACGGTGATCACTGCAGCCATTGTGGGGCCTAACTCTCCCTCTCAGGGCCTGGGCTGTGTGTCTCTGGGCCGTTATCTGAGGGTCTGTGACTTTGGGTGTCTGTGTGTGGGTGTGTGCACATGTGTGTCCAGTGAGAGAGCCCATGTGATTTTTGTCTGTCTGTCTGGGGGGCTGTGTGCGTATGTCCTTAAAATCTGGAATGCTTTATTTCACTTGGTGCCTAACTGCCCTGGTAGCACCTCCCTCACCGTGTTGAATTGAACTGACGTGAGCAGACAAATCCTTGTCTTCTTTGTGATTGTTAATCGTGTGTTTTGTTTTCTGTCTCTTGAGATGTTCTCACATCTTGGGGGGCCTCTCAGACATAGGGAGACCCTGCCCCTCCTAGGGGCACCTCATTCCATGTTGGCGGTGAACAGCTTGTCTGGAGCAGGCCTCTCATGTGCATCCCGCCCGATCCAGTGCCCTGTCCCTACAGACCTCCTTATCTGCCTCTCACACGCCAGACAGTATTCCCTGCCCTAAACCCACCCAGGGCCAGGAACCAGATGACTGAGGACCGTCCCTAGGCCCCAAAGGCTGCTGGGATTGTTCAAAGCAGCCAGTCCTGAGCTGCTCATTCTGCCCTGACTCACATTTCCTGTGGCCCCAAATGAAGGCTGTGGCCTAGGTTTGTGTCCCCCTCCTGATTCTGCCTCATAAGCAACCCTGATGCATCTTCTGTGACCTGCCTGGCATAGTGTGCCACTTATCTTGGGAAATGTAAGTCACAAAAATCTTTTAATAGCATTGGCCTGTTTGTGTTGTCATTTAGTCACCTCTGTAAGTTAAAATCTCCAGGGTACAAATTGGACACTGATCCTAAAGAGAAAGTGTTCAGTGAAGATGGTGGAGCCACCGTGGGAGGACGGAGTGAGGTCTGTGGGAATGTGAGTCCACAGCAGAGCTGATGTTTCCCAAGGAGCCTGCAGCAGGGGACATGGGGGCTGAGCGAGGAGAGGCTCACCTTTGGTCCCCTCGCTGAGCTCACAATAGAAAAGCAAACTGACAAAGGGACAATTCATGATAAGGGGGTTTCTGGATGCATTTATAGCAGTGAGAGGGGCTGGAATGTCATGACTTCAGCCGTTTTGGGCCCTGACTGGCCTCCAGTCTCCCATGTTGTGTTTTTTGTAGAGATGTCCTGTTTGTACTGTGTGGTGAAATCCCTTCCCCATCTGGAGGGGTTGAGACCCCCCTCTTCGGGGATTGGTTTGGGAGCCAGGAGACACCCCTCTACCAGGTGGGATGGGAGTGAGAACAATTTGTGAAGACCTGGGCCTGTGATGAGGTTTGTGTAAAACTTCCGTTTGTGTGTGTCTGTCTCTCTCTGAGCCCTGATATGCAAGAAGTTTTGGTGTGACGGGCCTTCTGGCAGGTGCTTTGGTGAACAAAGCAGAGCAAATATCCCCTCTGCTTTAAAGCTGACGTTTTAGGAGAGAACAAAGAAGATATATAAATAAAATTATACAACATATCTGATGATTGGCCCTAAAGAGTAAAGAAAAGTGGGGAGGAGTGCAGAGGGCCTGGGCTCTGTGTGTCTGTGGAAGCATCTGTATGTCTTTGACTCAGTAACTCTGAGAGTTTGTGTGTCTGTGTGTGTTAGGGACACCTCAATGGCTTGATACCCCAAAGCCTGCCTCCCCATCCCCTTTCTTTTCTCTGCTTGTGAGTACAGCTGAGGTGTCAGTATGTGTTTCACAAATTGTAAGTAGTTTATCAGCCTGAGGGTTGAAGTGAGGCTCTGCGGTTTGATGTTTAGTACGTGCAGAGACATGTGTGAGCTTCTTATGTATTTGCATGATTATGAGCAAGATTCTCCCAGAGTGTTTTCTTCCAAAAATGTGACCTTGGATAAGGAGTTGATGTTGTTTTTGTTGCCAGTCACCGAAACCATTGGCAATGATTTACAGATCTGTAAAAATGTGAAGATGAAGTGGACCTTTGGCCAGGGCATCCTCTAGCATGATGGCTGGAGTTTGACTTATCCTGCTTTGGGTCCCATCTTAGATCAGGGATGGCCTGGTTAGGGACATTAGCTGCAGCTCTCCAGGGTTCTCTATCACATGTGCTGGTGGCACATCACCATTGTTATGAAAATAGATGCAGGATTCATTTTTACATGAACAAGAAAACCAAGCATATTTCACAAAGTAAACCACATGATCTTTGCATATCAAGGGGAAGAAAAAATATGTTCTTTAAATTGCTGCTTTTTACATAAATGCTGAAAAGACTTACACGTAATGAATTACATTGTTATCTGCATGGGCATGGGGAGTCTAGATGCCAAGGCTAGAAGCCATGCTAGGAGCAGCCTTTAGACACACTTTGAAATCTCAGGCTGAGTTTTTGAAACTTGATATTCACAATAAACATTTTATGATAGATAAGTGCATGAACCATGTGTTGTTCTTAATAGTGTTGAATAACAAAAATTCACCCGAGTAAACTTTAAAGATCTAATTGGCTTTATTGAGCCATTAATCAGTTGGGAAGCATCCCATCTAGCAAATAGAGAGGAGCTCCAAAGGGCTACAGAAAGGGAATGGCTTTAAAGGCAGGACAAGGAGGTCATAAACAGAATAGAGGAGTATTTCAGGCAAGGTTCCCTCCCTTTGAGGACAAAAGAGTCCTGTTAGGTGGATTGCTTCATCTTCATTTGGGGGATAGAGCCATGTGGCAGATTACCTCATTGGTGCTGACCAGAAAATCGTATACTGACTGGTTAGCGTACTTTCCTGGGAAAGGTTGAAGCTGCAGTTAGGTTAGGTATTAAGCCCTAGTTTGGTAACCTGGGCCTAGAAGAAGTGACTCCATTTGGGCCCTGTGGTTTTATTTTTAAACAATAGTTTATTATCAAATGACCAACATATATATATATATATATATATATTTGGTTTTGGGGGGTTTTGTATTTATTGAGTTAATAATAGTTTACAACATTGTGAGATTTGAGTTGTACATTATTACTTGTTCATCATCATAGAAGTGCCCCCCTTCACCCCCTGTGCCCACCCTCTGCCCCCTTCCCCTGATAACCATTGAACTATTCTCTTTGTCCATGTGTATGTTGATCTTCTACATGTGAGTGAAATCACCTGGTGTTTGTCTTAATAGTACCCTCCAGGTCCATCCATGATGTTGCAAATGGGATCATTTTGTCATTTTTTATGGCTGAGTAGTAGTCCATTGTGTGTATATACCACATCTTTATCTAATCATCAGTTGATGGGCACTTGGGTTGCTTCCATGTCTTTGCTATTGTGAATGGTGCTGCAATGAGTATAGGGTTGCATAAGTCACTTTGAATTGTTGATTTCAAGTTCTTTGGATAGATACCCACTAGTAGGATAGCTGGGTCATATAGTATTTCTATTTTCAGTTTTTTGACAAATCTCCATACTGTTTTCCATAGCGGCTGCACTTGTTTACATTCTCACCAGCAGTGTATGAGGGTTTCCTTTTCTCCACATCCTCTCCAACATTTGTTATTTTTTGTCTTAGTGATTATAGCCATTTTAATGGGTGTAAGGTGATATCTCATTATAGTTTTGATTTGCATCTCCCTAATGATTAGTGATGTTGAACCTCTTTTCATGTGCCTATTGGCCATCTGTATATCTTCTTTGGAGAAATGTCTGTTCATGTCCTCTGCCCATGTTTTGATCAGTTTGTTTGTTTTTTTGTTGTTGTTGAGGTGTGTGAGTTCTTTATACGTTGTGGAGATTAACCCCTTATCAGGTACATGATTTGCAAATATTTTCTCCCAGTTGGTGGGTTGTCTTTTTGTTTTGATCCTGATTTTCTTTGCCTTGCAGAAGCTCTTTAGTCTGATGAAGTCCCACTTGATTATTTTTTCTTTTATTTCTCATGTCCAAGAAGAGATGGTAGTTGAGAAGATCCTTTTAAGACTGATGTCAAAGAGTGTATTACATATATTTTCTTCCAGAAGTTTTATGGTTTAAAGTCTTACCTTCAAGTCAGATGACTAATATATTTTTAATGGGAAGCCACAGCTCTATCTGTTAACCCTCTCAATAAAATCTTGTTGAAGTATGCAGTACATTTCTACAAACCATAAACATTAATTTTCTCAATTCTGTTTCTCTATAAAATGACAATTGATATTACAGACTGTAGTGCAATTGTGTATCAATACAGAGAGGGTTTTCCACTATGGCCAGAGCATTAAATGTACCAGGGTGGTATAATATGAGGAGCTCCACTGACCCACTCCACAGTGAAACTGGTGGAAATTATTTTAAAACAACCATTTAGGGGCCAGTCTCATGATGTAGTGGTTATGTTAGGCACACTCTGCTTCAGCGACCTGGGTTTTCAGGTTCAGATCCCAGGCACGATCTACACCACTGATTAGACACGCTATGGTGGTGACCAATACAAAATAGAGGAAGATTGGCACAGATGTTAGCTCAGGGTGACTCTTCCTCAGCATAAGGTAAATAAATTAAAAAATCCAACAAAAACAAAACACAACCATTTGAAGCCTCTGGAAATTGTCCTAAAGACAAACAGCAAATGAACATCTATTCAAGAAAATCAATAGAAATTCTGTGAGAAAGGGGAGACTGTGGTATTAGAATTGTGTCCACTTCCTCTCTGATCTCAGCTCACCAAGTGAACTCTCTAGAGAGCTGCACCCAAAAGCTCTCTCCCTAAGCTTCCAGAACAAGGGCTTTTTCTGTGAATGAGCAGGACTTCAATATTACCCATCCTGCTCTCAGCTACCTGTTGCTGAATTTCAGTCCATCATTGGTTCACATGAAAAGTGGGGACACCCTTCTTGCCCCAGCCCCTCCTCATGGTGCAGAGGCTCTGCTGTGCTCGTGCTGTGCTGAGAATGCTGGTCACTCTTTCCCCAGCTCATGAGGTGGCTGTAACATGAGACAATCAAGAGGACTCTGGCTGCTGTCTCTCCACTGCACTGATCACTCAGCCCCTAGAATGGGGTTGTCACCCATTCTTCAGGGGCTTCCTGTTGTCCCCGCCACACTTCCAGAGTGCTGGCACAGAGATCTTGCCTGAAAATGGGGGAGAAACCAGCCATAAAACCACAGCTCTTAATTCCTTCCCCGAAGGAATTAACTTGGCCAGCAAAAAATCATGAAAAGTTCAAGTCAAAGGACACTCATAGGAAAGTGGAGAATGAGGTGAAAGGCAATTAGTAGATGTGTGTATTTAATGAAGATACAGCTTGGACTGTAGGCTGAGTAGTTTTCTGGAAAAAAAACAGGGAATTAGACTGCTGGAAGGATGTTTCCAAGGGTCAGAACAAGTATCAAACAGGGACTTCAGGAAGTATTTCTACAAAGGAGCCAGAATTTCACTGGAGTATTTGGCAGAGCAAGTTATGGCTCCCAGGCATTATTGAAAACAGTAGAGCAATCAGCCAGCAGTTAATCTAGTTTAACCGTGGAGCGTATCCATGAAAGAGGAAGAGAGCCCTCCAATGCCACTGTCTCATGACAGTAGATCTGCACAATGCCATGCCAATTCTAGGAGCTATATCAGAGGCTTTACTGTGTGGAGGACATAGACTTAAGTAAAGTGTTCCATCCAGTTGCTGAACAAATAAATAAGCTAATAAAAATAAAAAGTCCTGGTAGGAAGGGGATCAGTAACCAGAGTTGCTACAACATTTTATCGGAAATGTCTGGTTAAAAATATGAGACATGCAAAGGTAAAAGAAATTAGGAAACATACACTGGGAAAAAGAGTGAAAAGTCACTTACAGGAAACCCCAGGAAAAATAGCAAGTTATGTCTCAGTAGAGGAAAGGGAGATTGGAAGGCAGTGGGCTTACACATTCAAAGTGAACGAAAAAAAAATCTGTCAACCAAGAATCCTGTATTCACCAAAAGTGTCTTGTAAAATATAAAGATGAAATAAAGACTTTCCCAGATAAACAAAAACTGAGAAAATGTGTTAATAGCCAACTGCCTTACAAGATTACTGAAGGATCTTCATGTTGAAAGCAAGTGACCCAGGATGGTAATTGCTAACAACATAAAGAAACAAAAACACCAGTATATTATGTAAATATGAAAGACAGAATAATTATCTATTTTCTTTTTTCTTTTAGCTGATATCAAAAGAAATGTGAAGTTCTATGTTTTTAATGTGCTGTTGTGCTTATTCTGTAGAAATATTATATATGTGTAATTTGTTTCTCATTAAAAGCACAAAGTTCTTGGGTGGAAGCAAAACTGTTGGGTGAAGGAAGTGACTACAGATCATAAAGAAATAGGTGTAACAAGATACCCTGGTTATATCATTAATAGATAGAATCTGCATAACAATAATACCACAAAAATGACAAAAGGGAATAGAGCTATATATGAGTAAAAATTCCATGTATCACTGGATTAACCTAGCATGAATTTGAAGTTTCTTCTTATATATTAAGATGTATGTGTTAAATAGTACAGCAACTCCTAAAAAACACTTCAAATATAATGAAATCATTTAAAAATTAAAGTGCTATATTATTCAATCTATATGTATTTATATTATTCAGTTATTCAACATATTCAGTTAATACAATAGAAAGCCATAAAGGAGGACAAGAGAACTATCTATAACACGAGAATTGTAATTGTAGAAAACAAAAAGTAAAATGACAGGTGTAATTGCAACTGTGTCAGTAATACTATATGTGAATGGATTATGTTATCCAAACAGGAGGAAGGGATTGTCACCTCAGAGTAAAAAATTAATTAAAGCCATGATCTAAACATGCGCTATGAACAGGAAACACACTTTAGATTCAAAGATACCAACAGATTGAAAGTAAAAGCTCTAGAAAAATACGTCTGTAAACAGCACCCACAAGATAGCCGGAGAAATGATACAAATTTCTAGAAAAATAGACTTTAAAACAAAAACTATCACTAGAGATAATGAGAAACATTATATCATACCTGAAGGGTCAAAGTTTATGGCCTGAATCTAAAACAGTACAAAGAAATGAATTTATAGCCATGAAGGCCTATACTAACCAAAAAGAGAGATCTCAAATAAATAACATGAACTTTCCCCTTCACAGGCTTAAAAAGATGAGGTACCAAACCCAAAGCAAGGAGAAAAGGAAACAATATAAATTAGAACAGAAATTAATGGGATGTGGAATAGAAAAAACAGAGAAAACCAGTGAAAGCAAAAGTGAATTCTATGGAGAGATTAACAAAATTGACAAATCTTCACCCACACTGACCTACAGAAAATGGGGACGATTCAAATAAATACAATCAGAAAGAAAGAGGGATATTACTGACATTACTAAAATTAAAAAATATTATAAAAGAATTGAAAGATTACTTAATACTGATTCTTCACACACACTTTTTTTTTTTAAATGAACTTTTTTTTATTGAGTTAATGATAGGTTACAATCTTGTGTGATTTCAGTTGTACGTTAATGTTTGTCATTCGTGTTGTAGGTGCACCACTTCACCCTTTGTGCCCACCCCCCACCCCACCTTCCCCCTGGTACTTCACACACTCTTTTAAAAATTAGAATGGAGCGAATACTTCACTCTCATTTTGTGAGGCCAGTACAACAATTACCAGCAAATCCAATCCAGCAATATAAAGAATCATACACCATGACCAAGTGGGATTTATTCCAAGAAGGAAAATTTGGGTTAACATGTAAAAGTCCAGTTTTGAAATAAAGGATACCAATAGAGTAAAAATAAAAAATGGCAAGATCATTTCAATAGACTCAGGGAAAATAATTGACAAAATCCAGTAGCCTTTCATGATTAAAACACTCAGATTATGAGGAGTAGAAGGAAATTTCCTAACACCATGATGATCGTCTAAGAAAGCTCACAGCTAATGTTACATTTAATTGTTAAAGAGTGAATGCCTTCGCCTGAAGATAAAGAATCAAAGAAGGATGTCTGCTCTTGCACATCCATTCTAGAATGTACTAGAATTTTAACCAGAACCATTATGCAAGAAGAGGAAATAAAATCCATAAAGATAGTTTTACATCTTTCTAACCAATCTTTATTTCCAGCTGAGATATCTTATTTTTAGAAAACTCAAGGGAATCCACTAAAAAACTTATTAGAACTGACAATTAAAGTCAGCAAAATGGTAGGATACAAGATCAAAATATAAAAGTCAATTGTATTTCTATGCACTTGCAATGAACAATCTGATAATGAAATTTAGAAACACATTGACAAAATCAAAAGGAATATAATACTTAGGAATAAATTTAGCAAATAAGTATAAAATAAATACTCAGAAAACTGCAAAATATGGTCAAAAGAAATAAAAGATATATAAATAAATGGGAAACATCTCAATTTCAGGAATCAGAAAAATTAACATTGTTCAAATGGCACTATTCCCCAAATTATCTGAGATTCAGCACACACCTGTCGTGATCCCAGGTTATGTCTTTATACAAATTGGCAAGCTCTTTCCTAAAATTAATGTGGAATTGCCAGGAAACCATAGCAATCTTGAAAAACAGTAAAAATAATAGCCACAGCAATCTTGAAAAAGAAAAACGAAATGGTAGGACTAACATTTCCTGATTTCAAACTTTGTAACATGTAATGGTCATCAAGAGTGTGTGGTACTGACGCAAAGATATATATACAGGTTTATGGGAAAGATTGACATTTGAGAAACAAACCCACACATCTGTGGTCAACTGATATTTGAAAAAGTGCCAAGTATGGGGCAAGAATATTCTTTGCATATATTGACGATGGGCCAACTGGATAGCCATATGCAAAAGAAAGAGGTTTAATCCTTATGTGACACCACATACAATAATTTACCGGAAAGGATAAAGACCTAAACATAAGAGTAAACACTCTTAGATAAAACATAGGAAAAAATTCCTGACCTTGGAATTGTCAAAGAATTGTTAAATAAGGCACCAAGAGCAAAACTGGAAAAAGAAATAGGTAATTTGGACTTCATCAAATTAATGACACTTGGACTTGAAAGAACACTATCAGGAGAGTGAAAACACCCTTTGGAGCCCTTGTGCACTATTGCTGTGAATATAAAATTATGTTGATGGCATGAAATGCAACATGGTGGTTCTTCCAAAAAATGACAAACTGAGTTACCATCTGAACTAGCATTTCTACTTCTAGGAATTGAAATAGAATTAAAAGCAGGGACTTAGATACATGTCAACTCATGTTTATATTAGCTTTATTCAAAAGAGCCAAAAGCTGGAAGTAACCCAAGCGCCCATGAGCAGATGAATGGATCAAAAAAATTTGGCACATACGTACAATGGTGTATTATCCAGCTTGAGAAAGCACATTCTGACATGTGCTTTTTAACTATACACTTAAAAAATTGTGAAAATGTAAATTTTATGACGTGTATATTACCACAATTGAAAGTAAACTTTTTAAGGCAAGAAAGTAAAAACACAACCCACAGAATGGAAGAAAATTTCGCAAATCATGTATCTGATAAGGAACTTGTATCGAAAATATCTAATGACCTCTTGAAACTTGATTATAAAAAGTCAAATAAAAATATAAAAATGGCAAAATATCTGAACACTGTTTTCAAAGGAAGATAGATGGTCAAGAGTATATGAAAAGATGCTGGACTAGTCATCAATGAAATGCAAATCATAACTCCATTGAGATACCACTTCATAACCGCTGGGATGGCGAGAGTCATGCGATGAGGTAATGACGAGTTTTACTGAGGATATATTTAGAAATTTGAACTCTCATATGTGGGTGGTGTGAATATAAAGTGATATAGTCGCTTTGGAAAAAGGTCTGGGAGTTCCTCAAATATAAAACCTAAAATTACCATATAACCCATCAAATTCCACTTCTAGGTCCTTAGTTACTTTTTGTGTGTGTGTAGTGAGAACACTTCATTCTTTTTTAAAGATGGGCACCTGGGCTAACATCTGTTGCCAATCTTCTTTTTCTTCTTCTTCTTCTCCTTAAAGCCCCCCCAGTACATAGTTGTATATTCTAGTTGTAGGTCCTTCTGGTTGTGCTGTGTGGAACACCGTCCCACCGTGGCCTGATGAACTGTGCCATGTCTGCACCCAGGATCCGAACCAGCAAAACCCTGGGCCACCGAAGCGGAGCACGCGAGCTTAACCACTTGGCCACGGGGCCGACCCAGAACACTTCATTCTGTCTCTCAAGTATAAATATTGTATATGGATATCAAATCATGTTGTAGTCTTTAAATATAGGCAATTATGTTAGTCAGTTATACCTCAGTAAAACTCGGGGGCAAAGGCAGAGTTTTCTGGTGCATCCCATATTTTCATAAGGATTTATTGCTTTTCTTCTATCACTGAAAATAGGGATCAGTTTCCTTAGATTTGGATATTATAGCAGTTAACATTTGAAAGATCTGTAGAAACACAGGCAAAGACTGATCTAAAATAAATTTCTTTCCAGTGTAAAATGTTCACTTGAGACTTTAATGAGCACATGTGACACCCTGTGGTTAGACTGAGAAGAGTCCTTGCTCCCAGGCTAGGGCTGTGGGATGCAAACTTCCCACCAGAGCCAAGAGCTCTGGGATTCTTTATGTTGAGTACCACATGAGTGGGGTGGGGAGGGATGGGCGGAAGGCTCATCGCTAGCAAGGATCGCAGATTAAAACAGAGCCTGACTCTTTATTACAGATGGTGAGGTCACAGTTAAGTGTCTGCATTTCTAAACAAGGGTCACAGTTCCTTCATTGGCCTGGCAGTGTTATGCCAAGACTTTGATCCCTAGAGGACATAAGATCCTCTTGTTTCAGTGTGACCTGGCCTGGGCCCCCTCACAGTTTGTACTTGCTGTTTTGGGTTGGCTTTTTTTTTTTTTTTTTTTTTGAAATAAACATAACCTCAAAATTTTATTGTCTTCATAATAAAAGATGAATCTTAGAACTTGGCCCTTTCTGTTCTTATCTCCTCCCAGTTCAAAATGCTTGCGTCTCTTGATAGCCAGCATTCTTTAGATCTGCACTTGGGCTCAACACATTCAAGGCTCAGCACAAGCTTCTTTGTAGTTGTGGGGGATCAGAACTGGCCCCAAAATGTGTCTTTTTGGCTTGATTATTTTTAAGGAAAAGAGACTCTGAAAGAAATTTTGTCCTCCCCTCTAATTGCCTAAAAGAATTTAAGATAGTTCCTTCCTGGGACAGGCCCTTCTATCACTATATATAATTCTAGATGTGGAAGACAGAAAGACATCTAGCAAAGGCCGTTTTATCAAAAGATCTCTTTTGGGTCCTTTGTCTATAGATGGCCCAGCAAAAACTTGTGTAATATTTGCATTTCCATCTCCATGTAAATTGCCTTTCTCTTCTTTGAAGCCCTAAACCACTACTCCCACCGTCTTCCTTTGTCTTTAGTTGAAGATGGTGTTTAAAGTGGTGACTTCTGCCATTCTGGCGAGTTACTCAGTTTTCCTAGGTTTCTCCCATGTATACATGTTATTAAACTTTGTTTTATTAAAAACAAAACAAAAAACAAAACACTAGTTTATTTTCTCCCATTATTCTGCTTCATGTCACTTTAATTCCTAGACCAGCCAGAAAGACCTAGAGGGTAGAGGAATTGTCCTCCCCTACATAGTTTTAGCTTTTTTCTGAAAAGATCAGGTTAGTGTGCCCACCATAACCTCTCTCCTTCCTGATATAACAGCACTTTCCCTGGGCAAACAGAGTTTCCTTGCCCTTCTTGTACTATGTCAGTTTGTGGGGTTGGTGCTGGCCACGTTTCTTAGACAAAGTCTAGCAGATTTTAGGAATGTTGACCATGCTTGCAAGAGTGCCCTCAGCACTGAAGGAAGCTTACTTGCTCCGTTTGGAAACTCGGTCAGAAATTCCCTGAGCACACCTGTGCCCACGTGTTCACAAAGGGTTGGGTCAAAACCATAAAGGCAGCCCCAGGTCAGGAAAAAAGTTCTGTTTAAATGCCAACGTCCAGGTGAGTCAGATTCCAGCCAGCAGCCTAGGCTGATTCCGCTGAGCCCTGCAGCCTCCTGCCCACTGTCACTCAGGCACAAAGTGGTGGGGTGTTCTGGACTGTCTAATGAGAGGAGTTGCTGGGGCAGGTGCGCTGGGCAAAAAACCATGCTTGGATGGACTTCTGGTCTCCCTCCCAACTCCAGTTCATGGGTCAGCTACATTTAACAGTCCCTGGTGGCTCTGAGGCACCCTCTGTCATGCTGTGATCTGCACTGGCTGTGGGGGTCATAGGAACGACTCAGGGGGACCCAGGAGACCTAGAAATGGTGACTGTGACACCCCGGGATGAGGAGATGGGGAGGAGGGGCTGGTCGGAAGCGGCGGTGGTGGGATCCAGCCTCTAGATGGTCATGTCCTGACCCTGCAGACCTGAGTCCCCAGTGGTGCTGCTTGACCCTGAGTCCCCTCAGGCCAACAGCATGTGGACAGAGCTTGCAGCAGGGACCAAGGGCTTTCTGTCCATCATTGTGTACAGGGCAACTTCAACCCCACAGCCACTCTGGGCAGCTCTCTGCCTGCAGCCACATGTCTCCCCAGATTGTACGGAGACCACAGGGAGGGTCATCAGGGAATCATGACTCGGCCTCTGGCGTATGTGTGTAGGAGGAGCTATGGTCTGTGGGGTCTCCAGTTCCTCCCTTCTCCCCAGGGAACACCCCTTTTTCCTGAGTTTTCTAAATATTTTGGGAGCAGGGTGTCAAATCCACATTCCTGTTCCTCCAGCCTAGCTCTTCCTGGTGATGCAGGCTTGGGGGGCCGAGGAGTCGAAAGAAGGATTTCTTGGACTCTGAATGTCTGGTGGTAGTGCTGTTTTATTCGGAGAATAGCATGGAGTAGCACGGGGACAGGACCCATGGGCAGTAAGAGCTGCAGTGGGTTGAGGGTAGGACTAAATTTATAAGGCATAGATATGTGAGTTATTTGTCTACAAGACAAAGGAAAGATCCTGTAAAAAGTCCTTAAAATGGTATCAGTGCAGGTGGAGTCTGGTTATCAGGTGGTCCTATAACTTTGGATACTAATCAGGTCGAATCAGGTCAGGACATCCTATGCTTCCCAGAGGATGAGGAGGATGATATAGATCGGTATGTAGGGCAGGACGCCTTGGCCTTCTCTCCCTGGGGCATCCTTGATGCTCATCACTGGGACTGGCAATAAATTCCTAAATTTATTTCCAACTTCCCGTCTGATTCACAGCATCCTTATCAAATATTTGTCCTCCATGGTGCATCAAACAAACTCAGTATTTTAACTGTTTATTATTATTCTCCAGCACCATGGATGGCTCTTTTTTAAAGATTATGTTTGTGGATATTTTACATGTGAGGAAAGAAAATAACCACCTGGAACTAAGTTGGATGAAATCCTTGTGCCTCCTCCCCCAGAATCATTCTGGGCACAGACACCCTATGGGAAGTCCTTTGGGTGAAGTTTTCTCTTGAGAAATTTTCCTGTATGATCTGTCCTGTCAGTCTTGGCCCTCCCTGGGTTTGTGACCTTGAAAAGATTTATTCACTTTGATATAAGTCTCTGTTTTTCAATAAACATATTTAATCAATAGAGCATGGAAGACAATATAAAATAGTTCCAAGCAGGCAACAAAGAGGTGAATTTCAGAAAAAATAAAATATTCCTGTGTTACATTCCATTTGTTAAGAATATGTATTTCACTCTTTCTTCCCCTGAACGTGTGTAGATCTGTTCTTTTGATGTTTTCAAATGAAATTCCAGGGCTTAGACGTGCAGACCACAAGTGTTCAAGTGTGATTTCTTACCATGGAAATAATAATTAACTGGAATCTTTTTTTTTCTAGAAGGAATAGATATTTGAAGTTTTCTAGTTGAGCTTGTAGAAGTGCCTAATAATATTCTTCTCTATTTTCCATGGAAAGGCTGTCATTGACCCAAGCTAAGGCTCCCTTGAGCCTGCAGAGGGAAGGCCTTGCATGCCCAGCTGTTCTTCCTGGGGAGCCTCCCCCTGCAGGTGTCCTACTGATCACACCCCCATGGAAGGAGCCTTTATCCTGAGAGGAGCTGCAGAGCCCTGGAAAGTTGGGGGTGCACGTGCTCATGGAGTGGGGAGTGACGCCTTTTCTGAGGCTGTGGTTGTGGTTCCTTAGGCCTGGACATTTTAACGTTATGTTTGAGTTTTGCACCCACAGTGTAGGTGTGCTCAGAGAGTAATTTGTTTACACTGAGAAAGTCTGTGAAGATCAGGTGTTGTGTCCTGTGGACAAAGGGTTCATGAATTTGGAGTTCATGTGGGTCAGCAGCTTAGACTGAATCCGGCTGAGAGTTTCCTCACTTGTGAGG
Source organism: Equus asinus (assembly GCF_041296235.1). Lineage (NCBI taxonomy): Eukaryota > Metazoa > Chordata > Mammalia > Perissodactyla > Equidae > Equus > Equus asinus. The sequence goes on along the minus strand of NC_091809.1, from coordinate 25,664,310 downwards.
ATGGGAGCCTGGGGGAGGCAGTGCTTCCATGCTCACAGGAGAGGGAGGGTGTGTGGGGCTCCAGAGTGCATTCCTGTGGCTGCTCAGGGGTCCCCACCCTCCTCCACCAAGCCAAAGCACTGTAGGGATTACACCTCAACTGGGAGTGCTTAGACTCTAAATTTGGGAATATGGTCACTTTCTGAAAGTGAGTTTTCCTTCTGAACTGCAGGCAAGCAGGCTGCTTCTGTGGGGTGATTCGAGTATTTGTGTTTCTGTCCTTGGATTCCTTTATCCGTTGAAGATTGCAGCCCCTTGATTCTAGTCTCCATTTGCATTTTAGATTTTAAAGCGTAAATTGATTGAGAGACACATGAGTAAGGCAAAAAAATTGCAGAACCAAATAGAGTTTTTGTTTCAAATACCCGAGAGATCCTTGAGATAGGAGATGGGTTTGTTTTTTTTAAGTTTCAGGTGCATTTTCCAATTTTCCAGTTTTCCCAACACCATTTATTGAAGAGACTTTCCTTTCTGCATTGTGTGTTCTTAGCACCTTTGTTGAAGATTAGTGTGTAGTTGTGTGGTTTTATTTCTGAGCTTTCAGTTCTGTTCCATTGATCTGTGTGCCTGTTTTTGTACAGTACCGTGCTGTTTTGATTCCCGTAGCTTTGTGGTACATTTTGAAGTCAGGAATGGTGATGCCTCTGGCTTTATCTTTTTTTTCAGGATTGCTTTAGCTATTCAGGGTCTTTAGTTGCCCCATGTGAATTTTAGGATTCTTTGCTCTATATCCGTGAAGAATGTCGTTGGGATTCTGATGGGGATCGCATTGGATCTGTAGATTGCTTGGGTAGTATGGACATTTTAACTTTGGTTATTCTTCCAATCCATGTGCTTGGAATATCTTTCCATTTCTTTATGTCAAAAAGGCATCATCAGTTTATTTCAGTAATGTCTTACAGTTTTCATTGTATAGGTCTTTCACCTCCTTCGTTAAGTTTATTCCTAGGTATTTTATTCTTTCTGCTGTGATTGCAAATAGGATTGTATTCTTGAGTTCTCTTTCTGTCAGTTCATTATTAGAATATAGAAATGCAACTGATTATTGTAAGTTGATTTTGTACCCTGCAACTTTACTGTAGTTGATTATTTCTAATAGTTTTCTGATGGATTCTTTAGGGTTTTCTGTAAATAAAATTATATCATCTGCAAACAGTGAGTTTCACTTCTTCATTTCTTATTTGGATTCCTTTTGTTCCTTTTTCTTGCCTAATTGCTCTGGTCAAAACCTCTAGTACTATGTTGAATAAGAGTGTGGAGAGTGGGCACCCTTGTCTCGTTCTGTTCTCAGAGGGATGGCATTCAGTTTCTCCCCATTCAGTATGAAGTTGGCTGTGGGTTTGTCATATATGGTCTTTATTATTTTGAGGTACTTTCCTTCTCAATTTTGTTAAGAGTTTTTATCATAAATGCTGTTGGATCTTGTCAGATGCTTTCTCTGCATCTATTGAGATGATCATGTGATTTTTATTCCTCATTTTGTTAATGTAGTGTATCACATTGATTGATTTGTGGATGTTGAACCATCCTTGCGTCCCTGGTGTAAATTGCACTGGATCATGGTGTATGATCTTTTTGATGTATTGCTGTATTCAGGTTGCCAATATTTTGTTGAAGAAGGTTGTCCTAGCTTCATGGATACTGTGTTCTGTCTTTTTTGTTCTCTTTGTCTTTGCATTAAACTCTGGTGAAATGGATTTTTGTTTAGTACAGTCCTTGTTAAGAACAGAATATCTGGGGCATATTTCAAAATGCCCTTTTTTTTCTCCTCCCTAATTTTGGAGACACTGGTTTTCCCTACGACCTCAAGGCTCTGATGGATGTAAGAAGAGTTGTTCACATCATTTGTTTGTTTTCTTCTTGTGAGGTCAAAAATGAGAGCTGCTTTGTTCCTTAACTGTGGGATCACATGTTGGCAGGACATCGTCTAGAGTGGCTGGTCAGGAAACACTTCCTCTTGAAGTTAGAGAATGGAGATTTTCATTCTTTTGGAGAAGAGCACTCTTAACCCTTCACATAATTTTTAATCTTGGGCAAATTTACCATCCAGCCATTGTGGACTTCAATGAACTCCCTTGCACTTTGCTCCTCTTAACCTGTTCCTCAGGGACAGCAAGGCCCAGGGTACACTGTGGCTTTTGACAAGAAAGAACTCTTGCTGCACATTCTTATCTCACTATGTGTCCTAAACATTGGCAGGAAGTAACCTTGAGGCACATGAGTATGGGGATTTTATGGTGTAACTTGTCACGCCTTTTTCTTTGTGTCTGAGCTCTAAGATCCAAATAATTTTCTGGCCCCATCAAATCATGTAGAGAGAGACAGGAAGAACTGAGTCTGTGATAAATATTACACAAGTTAAAAGCAATGCTTCCCAACAAGAATATTTACTTTCAACCAGCTCCATCTGATTATTTGTAATGGCCTGGAGTACTTTAGGACAACGTGGCCAGCTGGGCTTTGTTAGACATTTGATTTCTACAGGCCTCCTGGACTCTCTGTTTGGTGATGGGACTAGACAAAGGAGCTCCCAGTTCTTTGCTATGTTTTTATCCATTGAAACCTCATGCAGATTTGACCCTCTGTCTCATGGAGTGCTATAACTCATGGGTAATAAGGAAGAAGGTGAAAGAATTTTTCTTGTAAGGAATCATTGGTCTTAAAATGATAATATTTGTTTCATTTGTATGGCATTTCTGTCCTTTCTCATGATGCTCTGGACCCTACCGTTAGAGAGAAATATGATGTAATGTGATCACAGTAGAAATGTCCAAACAATTTCCATGTGTTCATGATGCTGCTCAATTGATGAGGAAGTGTGTACAGAAAAACAGTAAGTTTTTGATGATCACATCATAGAATAAATGTTTGGAGAAGACAGAATCATATGTAACTTTCATACAAAGGGAGTATGGATGTCGAGTGCTGTCAGTCTTATGCATCCTACTGTACACATATTTGTGATGTTTTAGGACTTAGTGGCTGTTGAGGACGTGGCTGTGAACTTCACCCCAGAGGAGTGGGCTTTACTGGATCCTTCACAGAAGAAACTCTACATAGATGTGATGTGGGAAACTTTCTGGAACCTGGTATCAATAGGTAAGAATGAGGATATTCCTTCACTTCTTCAATTAGAGAAAAAGTGTTTCCTGCCTGTCAGTGTTATTCCAAAATGGAGAATGTGCAAAGGGGGGTATGGTGGTAAATAAACTAGAAATGGTCACAGCTCATCATGTGCTTAGAATCTAAAAATTTTTCTGTAATTTCTAATACTTTGTAATCAACTTTCTGGGTCTGCATTTCAGGAAAAACATGGGAAGATCATGATGCTGAAGATCAGGACAAAGACCAGGAGAGAGAACTAAGGTGAGTCACACAATAGAAAGCAGTGTCTCATGTGAGAATCCTGGTGTGTTATGAGATTTTCAAAGGAAGTAAACAAATAAAACTTTTGTTTCAAATTTAGATGTTCTTAGAAAATTTTCACCAAATATGCTTTCTGCAATGTGAAGTAGAGTTTCAGTTTTTGCAAAATAGTTCACTTGGAAACAGTATTAATAAACCCTATGTATGACTATCACTATTGTGATAACAGCAAGTATAAAGTGCTCTTGCACAGTGTTTAGTATATTCAATTTCAGAGAATTCAGACAGGCAGAAAACAAACTTTTCCTATAAATCATAAAAAATATAAAATCATTAGTAAAGAAATCATTCATAATATGCTTCTCTTTTTTTACAGAAGTGATGCGGTAGGGGGTCTCTATGAAAGTGAAGAGGGTAGTCAGTGTGCAGAAAACTTCAGTGTTGTTCCAAATCCCAATCTGAATGAGAAAACTGCTGGAGCTGAACTATACAAATGCAGTGCATGTGGACAAGTCTTCATGCATCATTCATTCCTTTATAGGCACATTATATGTCACAGTGAACAGAAAACATATGCCTATCAAAAATATGGAGAGAAGCCATATAAATGTAAGGAATGTGGGAAAGGCTTCACTTTTCCCAGTCTTCTTCAAATACATGAACGAACTCATACTGGAGAGAAACCCTATGAATGTAAAGAATGCAGTAAAGCATTCACTTTTTACAGTTCTCTTCGAGTACATGAAAGAAGTCATACTGGAGAGAAACCTTATGAATGTAAAAGATGCAGTAAAGCATTCAATTCTTCCAGTTTTCTTCGAATACATGAAAGAAATCACACTGGAGAGAAACCCTATGTATGTAAAGAATGTGGTAAAGCATTCACTTCTTCCAGTTCTCTTCGAAAACATGAAAGAATTCATACTGGAGAGAAACCCTATGAATGTATGGAGTGTGGGAAAGCCTTTGTAGCTCCTTATAAGCTTCGCTCACACATGATCTTTCACACCGGAGATGGACCTTATAAATGTAAGGAATGTGAACAAGCATTCATTTCTCTCTGGTCACTTCAAAGACATGAGAGAACTCATACTGGAGAGAGACCATATGAATGTAAAGAATGCAGGAAGGCATTTAGTCGTACCAGCATTCTTCGGATTCATGAAAGACGTCATACTGGAGAGAAACCCTATGGTTGTAGAATGTGCAGTAAAGCATTCACTTCTTCCAGTTCTCTTCAACTACATGAAAGAATTCATACTGGAGAGAAACCCTATGAATGTAAGGAATGTGGGAAAGCCTTTGTAGCTTCATATAGGCTTCGATCACACATGATCTTTCACACCGGAGATGGACCTTATAAATGTAAGGAATGTGAACAAGCATTCATTTCTCCCAGTGCGTTTCAAAGACATGAAAGGAGTCACACTGGAGAGAAACCATTTGAATGTAAAGAATGTAGTAAAGCATTCAGTCGTACCAGTTTTCTTCGAAAACATGAAAAAATTCACACTAGAGAGAAAGCCTATGAATGTAAAGAATCCTGGAAAGCCTTCAGTTCTCATCAAAGTTTTCCATTTACATAAATGAAATCATAGTGGAGAGTACATTTATGAATGTAAAAAATGTAGTAAAGCATTTAGTTTTCCAAGTTCTCTTCGAAGACACGTAAGAACCCATAGTGAAGAGAAACCCTATGCATGTCAGGAAAGTGGGTAAGCCTTTATTTCTCATGCGAACTTTTGAGGATATGGGAGAATTCACACTAGAGGAAAAACCATATAAATGTAAAAGGTGTGGGAAAGTCTTTTGTCATCCCATTTCTTTCTGAAGGCATAAAAGGACTCACTGGATAAAACTGCTTGAAAGTCAGCAGTGTGGGAAATGCTTCAATAGGCCTTCGTTCCTCTGTGTGAAACTCCCACCAAAAAGAAATGTAAACGTGAGTAATAAGAGAAAGTTTGATGGCAATTAATTTGTGTATAATGTTCTACAAAACTTTCAAAATGAAAGAGTTGTTATAAAAGTTGTAAATATATTGTTTACCAAGCCTCTTTCTTAAAGTGCAACATTGGATTGTGGATTTCTATTAATTACTTTCAGAACTGAATATTGAAGTGAGATAATTCTGAAAGGCATTCTTTATAAATGGTACAGAAGCATACTAGGTAGTTCCTTTTCCTTAAATCAGTTAATAGTATTTTCTTTTTAATTTTTTATAATGTTTTAATTGTTCTGTGTTAAGGGGCCATTGGAAAATGACAGTTTGTGTTTGTTGGGAATTTTTTACTGGCCTTGTATTGCAGTTCCTGGATATGCCTCATCCATTGTATATATCGTTCTTTTCTTAGAGAAAGCTCCTTTTGGGGGAGGGTTATAGGAGCCTGTTTTTATTTTTCATGCTATTAAACCGTTGGAACAAATTTTTATTTATGGCAAGTTTATCAAAGAGCATACTTTCCGGTGAATTATTTTCATATTTGGGCCTTTGCTGTTTGTCCTTCCTTCTGCCTGGTATTTGGTGAATAGACCTTGAATTAAGTAGAGGCCTGTGAGAGGGCAACAAAATCTAGAGCTGGACGCATCACCCTTGTGTTGGGTTATGTCAACGAGGGTAATAGGAAGAACTAGAACTTTAAGAATCCATCCCCTTTATGGTTCCTTGTTGGAATTCCCCAATAGCCTCACTTTCGTAACATTTGGAAGGCAGAGGCAGACAAGGCAGTAGTCAGATTTTGGAGCCACCATACAGGGAGAGAGAGAGTTGCATAGGAGCTTCAAGGAAACCATCTTCCAGCTTGTTTTCTGGATTCTTTGCCCTGTTAGTCAAGAGTATATTGAAAACCATCACCAACTGTTTGGATTCCATTTTCTTAGCGGTGTATTTTCCATTGATGTTTTCACAAGTTTCACATCAAAGATCCATTAGTGTTAGGATTTTTCTGTAAGGCTTCTTGTGTCCACCAGGAAACCAATCCAGACCTTTGTGGTTAGGACTCTTCTCTGACTCTCCTCTTCTGTAGATGATATCTGAATAAGGTCTAATGTGTATAGGAGACACCTTATGCTGTTAGTAGAGCTAGTGAGCATGTTTCCCTGATTCAGTATGACATCTACAATGGGGCAGTCAAAAGAAAGACATGGGAGTTCGTTTCTCTGCTGCATCGTGCAGCGGCTGCCTTGCCCAGTTCTTCCATGTGAGAACGTCACCTTGCTTATGTCAGGAAGACTGTGTTTCCTGTTACTTATATCCGAACATATTCCTTCAATATGTTTTCAATAATATTTGATTGTATGTCATTAAAACTATGTGCATTTCTTTGTGAAATGAATGCTTCTGTAGTTGTTTCATTGATGTATTTTATCAACTGTTCTAATTGATCATGTGCTAATAAATATAATTGTGGTTTTCATTTCCTCAGAGAATATATTAAAATCCGTTTTAATTATGGATTTTCAGATATACTTTGCAATTTTCTTTATTCATTGAACATTATGAGTCAATTTTGTCATGTGCATACAAATTCAGGTATTTTTTCCTCAAACTTTATTTTTTATTCTTTTATAGTTACAATTTTTATCACAAAACTAATGTCTCATTCGTTCTTAACCCACAACATAAAATCATGGCTTTTTCAGTGCCCTCTTGGCCAGTGACCTGCACGATTGCACTTGTAGTCAAAGAGAGGGGTGTAAGGAATTCTAGTAAGAAGGACACAGACTGTAGAGGACGGTGAGCTGCAACACCAACGTGGTGCTTACAAGATTATGGCCTGAGTTTGTGGATTTGACTGCTATTCAAGGAGGCAGGTCACGTTCTGTATTGAATGATGTGAGGAGGTAAACTTAATTCTATCTTCAGTAAATATTTTATTTTTGTTAAACCTAATTATTGTTCTCGAGAAGGCAATACCAGTGTAGTGGAGCTAAAGTTTATTTGTAAGAAGTTCCAGTCAGTCATTTTAATAAGAAGAAGGGAATATTAATTTTGATTTAGAATTTTCTCTTTTACCATTTTTACTGGTATGGTTACAAAATACTGTCAGTTCTGTCTTAGTGACTGTACCATTGATGGAGGTGAGCGACATTTTTCTCCTCAGCAGGAGAAGACTTGGCCTTACAGTGCATGCAGGTCATTCCTGGTCCTCTGGGACAGCTTTTGCCTTTCCTATTAATATCAATCCACTGATGTGTTTCCTATGATGTATTAGACGTTGTTTACCATAATGTACCTTAGTTAAAATACATAAATTCATTTCTTAGTATACTGCATAGTATTATTATTATCTCCTTTATGACTCAACTGAGGCCTTTGAGTTTAGGTAAATTGGGAGACAGTGCAAACCCAGCAAGGGAGAGAGACAGGACCACTGTGCAGTCCAGCCTTTCTTTTCTCAGAGACTGTGCTCTGGATGCTGGTGTTTCAGCATCACTCATATGCCATGCACTTTAAAGTCAATGTACCCTATTTAGCAGAAATAAGGCATGATGGGATTTGGATATAGCAGCATGAAACAAACAAGTTCTTACAGTCGTGGTGCTTATATGTTGTGGGAAAAGAGAGATGATTAATGAATGGTAAAGCTTTGTCTGATAAGATGGAAATAAGAACTTTGAAGGGAAGTAAAAAATAACATTGTATTCTGTGAATAGAGTGATGTCTATTTGAGTCCACCGTGATCCCCAGTGGAAACACCAAAAAAACCTGTGGGTGTTTAGAGGCAATCATCCAAGCAATAATTGAGGTGAGCTGCAGAGAGAGGGAATCATTTTGAGTAATATCCGAATGGAGTAAAGGGAGAAATGGGAAATAGTGTTGTCTTATCACAGGAGTGGCTGGAAGTCTTTCATTTCACTGATCCACACAGCTCTGTAGCCCATTTTGCCATTCACAGGTTTTATTTCTGTATGCTTGGATAACAACAGTAACAGCTGCAAGGTTTAATAAAGAGCAAAAGAAAGCCTTAATCTTTTCCATTTTATTTTAGTGTTAACTTACATATTGGAGGGGTTTTGTTCAAATTAACACCACAAGAGTGTTCTTGGAGATGGCATATTTTCTTTTTTTTTTTTTTGAGGACGATTAGCCCTGAGCTGACTACTGCCAACCCTCCTCTTTTTTGCTGAGGAAGACTGGCCCTGAGCTAACATCTGTGCCCATCTTCCTCTGCTTTATACGTGGGACGCCTACCACAGCATGGCTTTTGCCAAACGGTGCCATGTCTGCACCCGGGATTCGAACCGGTGAACCCTGGTCTGCCGAGAAGCAGAATGTGCGCACTTAACTGCTGCACCACTGGGCAGGCCCAAGGAGATGGCATATTTTCCATGTTTTGAAGGCAATATTACTATACATTTGTGAGAATTCACAAATACATCTAAAATCTTATATATTCATATAATTAATGGGAAAAATGACTAACAGACTCTCTTTCATATGTTAGGAGAATGTTAAACTCTTTTGATCCCTGATTTTTATGCATTCAGTACTTTCTAGTGCTGTGGGATCTTTCTTAGGAAGAACTGAAAGACTGAGAAGAATCCAGTCCTCAACGGGCTTTTCTGGCAACCCTGTCTTAAATGAGGAAACACCCCCTAGGGTAGCACCTGCCCTCAGCTCAGACTTAACTGGGAGTGAAGTGACAGGGCTCCCAGAATCTGAGTTTAAATCAGGTTCTGTGGACAGATCTGTAGAAATACTGTGGTTCTGAAACAAAAGCTGTCCCCTAAGTGGGACCTATCTGAGGACATCCTCACTCACGTGCATCAGCTTCATTTCTTTCCGTTGTCATGCACAGACCATTTCCAGCTCTTTGTTTCCCAACTCAAGCCTACTAGTGTCTGCTTATTTGGAAACAACTTAGAAATTGATATGTCCACTTTGGAAAATGTCCCTCAAACAATGCTGGGGGCCTGTGAGCTAAGAGGGTGACAGACGCAGTGGTAGAACCCATGTCATGGGGACATTCTGTCGGCCACAGCTGTCCCCTGTCACATATTTATCAGATCTGCTCTCTTACACAACACTTAAAATTGACGTTGGGGAAACAAATGGCTCTAGAATTTGTCAAAATAACAGTCACACCATTAGCGTCTCCCTCCACACGCCCCTCTCCCATAGAGGCTGTAGCAGCCTTCCATTGTGCATACGTGAGTCTCTAAACCTCTCACAGTGGACAAAGTTTGCCCAAGGCATGCTTGTGCCAAAATTATTCTCCTCATCCAGTGCTGCACACACAGAAGATGCCGATGGCAACTGACAGAGTCTTTATGTACATGGAGGCTCTTGTAGGGCCTGAGTTGATGATCCACAGCCAGCTTCCCATTTGCCTTGGGTCATGAGTGCAGGGTGACTCAGGCTTGCTAAACAGAAGGCTTATCATTGAAGAGATGGGTTCCTAGAGCATAGAGCCAAAAATGGCACCTCTGGCGTATCACATCTGCAGGAGGGAGTGTGTTCTCCCCTTCTCTGATTGATATAATATGTTCAGGAGGAGGTGCCCTCCTTTTAGACTCATTGGCACTTCAGGAGTGACTTGGGAGCACATGAATGACCAGGGAGTTCATATACTTTATACACAGCGTGCACCACCACATCCAATGGGGTCCGCTGCGGAGTTGCTGTGTTCTTCCCCAGATCAAGCAGGCCAGCCCTGATCACGGATTGGATCAGACTGGTAAGTGAAACTCCAGGTAATCATGCTGGCTATAGAGAATTTCCTGGGCAAAAATCAAACTCATCTGCACATTTTTATAAAAGATTTGTGACCTTTGCCAATGATCTAGCTGTCTCATCTCACCAACAGCAACAACTCCTTATCCAAGGTCACCCCCTTTGGTGTGAAGAACTCTGGGATACCTTGCCTCACATACCCAAGTACAAATCAAAGTCACTCCTTACTCTGCACATGTTACACCTCGGTCTGCAGAGGCTCATTTCCTTGTTCAGGGCTAGAAATTGGCTTAAATTTCTGAGACACATACTGACCCCTCAGACCTGATGGCATTAATCTTGGCCCATGGGCCCCTGTGATATGGAACCATTAAGAGGCCTCTAACCCAAAGGTCTAGGCAGAATTCCAGAGACTTCCCTCTTCTACCCTGTACAACGTAGTGACTGACCAATGCCCCTGATGTGAAAAAAACGTGTCACAGGTAATTTAATCCATACACATTAAGGGCAGGTGGAGGAAGGGGTCCCTACAGCTGATGGCATGTAGACTTTGTCGGGCTGCTCACCCCCTCTGCTGGGCTGCTTGCTGTGCTCAGACCACGGTAGGACCTTTTATAGACAAATTACTCCTCCTGTCATACATGATCCTCCTGAAGCCAGAATCAAGGACTCACCAAGACAAAATGCTGGGGTCTTGAAGAAGGTATTCACTGGGTCTTTTTACCTCTCTTACGGCCCAGGCTGCAATGCCATTCAGATGGCCTAATGGCTTACTTAGACAAAACTTCCTTTCTTCTAAATAGCTGTTCCTGCTGTTCGAGTCATAAGTTAGAGTTAATCCCCAGTCTTTGGGGCTCATTATTTTGTTCTGATCATCATGCTTACTGGCACCTTATAAGTAGAGCTTTTCTGTCCTAGACATGTGTGTCAGAATGGGCACTCCTGCAGGTCTTTGGTTTACTGAATGGTGCCCCCACCACTCTTGTATCTCACCCCCAGGTCTTCCTCCCACATCACCTGTGGTCTGTGCCCTGCGCGTCAATATTTCATTTTGGTCATTCCCTTTCAAAATGCCTCAAGTCCATCCCACACCAATCTGCTGTTTTCCTACTATTTGCACTCACATGCTCATTGTCCCTGGGAGTCACTGGTACTGACCTGGGCACACATGACATTCATCAAACACATCATTGCTGCCAATCAAGAAATGTCCCAAACACTCAAAATTCGTTTAGCTGACAGCTAGTGTTTGAGATGTTTTCCATGAAGGAAAACCCCCTGGCAGCCATGGTAGCTGCTGACTACTTGGGTTCAGACTCTTTGTTAACCAGCCAGGGAGAGCTCTGTTCCCTAAAAGGGCTGCTCGCTGCATGTGGACAGGCTGCACTGGCAGGGTGCCTCCAAGAACACAACAAATGAGACAACAAATTAAACAATAAGATTACTAGAATATTTGGACAGATTTCTGGAACCACGCTGATGCACTTTTCTGGATCTCTCCAACACCCTGGGATGACTGGGGTCAAAGATTTTTGGAGGCTTTGTGATCCTACTTATAATGGCTTGTCCTTTTCACATGACTTTTTGATTAACATTGGAATTCAAATTCATTTAATGAGACGTGTCATTCAGTCAATGAGCCTTGGGAGTGAACTTTAATGAAGACACTGACCTCACTGTTAATATCTGAGTCTTCATCGGCTTTAGATACCTGCTCACCCCGTCTGGCCCCCAATGGGTAAATAAGTCAGGAAGGCTGACACTTGCCCCTTTTCTTTTGTGCTAATGGTTAGGAGGGTGAAGCCTTGACAACCTACAGCCTTTACCCCTATACACCTTAGGTTCTAGCCATTCTCCCTTGCATGAGCCACCCCAACCCACTTACCCTTGCCCTGTGCTCCTTCAAAAGTACTTTTTTTTTTCCTTTTTCTCCCCAAAGCCCCCCAGTACATAGTTGTATGTTCTTCATTGTGGGTCCTTCTAGTTGTGGCAAAAGTACCTTTGAGTAATAAATATATTTCTATTAGCTCGATGCATGTGGCCACATATTCTTGCATCCAATCCCATTTTAGGTAGGGTGTAAATCCTGTCACCCAAAGGGCAATGATAAAATAGAAAGCAACCAATAGAAAATGTATTCAGGTTAGAGAATTTTTATAAGATGAGGAAGAGAAATCCAAATACAGAGCTTCCAGTATGATAATGTTTTTAGATGCATTAGTCACAAAAGGAAACTGTGAAACCACCCACATGGCCCCAGCAGTAGAATTAACAAGCGAAAATGGAATTGTCTCACAAGGGAAAATACAGCAACAGAAGTGAATGGATGGTTTCTGTTCTGATATGTAGAGAGCTCTGAGTGATCATCTCATCCTCACAAGAAAAAACTGAACAGTCTGAAAAGCAACACCTCTTAGATCGGAGAAAGATTTGAGATTACATGGCAAACCAATGCTCCCAAAATGAGAGACCAGCTAGTAGAGAGAATTATCACTTACCTGGTAATGCCCTATGCGGGAGAAACAACTGGAGCCAGCAACCTCTGGGAACACAAATACTCTTAGTGATGAAATTGCTGGAAACACAGATTGGACCAGCTCGAGCGTTGAAAGCTTTGGGGAGTCCAGTCTTGGGGAATCCACCAAATGTATGTATTTTCCTACCAGGAGCCCGAGGAAGTTCTCATTGTGAAAACTGGAAAAAATTGTCTCATGCCTCATGCAGGAAATGGGGGGCAGCTTTTTGATATACACACAAAACACTCTGTGCTCTGTAACTTAGGTCGTTTCTCAAAGAAAACGAATTTGCCAAAACCTTATCTGATTGGGGAAAGGACATTCAGACAACTCCCGGACTCTTCAGGTTTCCTCTTGACAAAAAGGGAGGAGTAAATACTAAGAACCTGGTCTGAAGTTCACAGTCCAGGGATTCTGTCCCATCAAAACATTACAGGTTTAATCATAACATGAGAACATTTTCAGATCGAGAAGGACCCACTTGGCCTTTCCCATGAGATTATGCCTCACTGCAAGGATCAGGAAACCAGCATAGGTAATTTGCACATTAATAAGTAAATGGATCATTATAATATGGTCAGCCTGATGAACTAATATATTTTCATAACTTTATTAAGGCATTTATAATTTATAATTTTGTAAGGTTTGTGCATGGCCTTTGAACGTTTTTATTGGCACATTCGTATATGGGTTTTGATTATTAAGAGCTATTTAAACTGCTAACAATATCTTTTTTCTATATTATTATTGAAAATATTTTCCCAGGAGATGATGCTTTATCTTTTATTATTATCAATGATACATTTACATTTTTTAGTTTATCAAATCTATTTAACTTTTATTTACATTTTTCTTGGGATACCATGACTTCTGCTGCCCAAGTATAGAGAAATACTATTTGATGTTTACTTTCATTATTTTCATTTTATCTTTTTTAATGTTTAACTCTTTACCCCATAGGGAATTTATTTGGGTTTAGTAGATAGGAGAGATATCGAATGCCAGAATTCATCATCTATTTTGTTCCATCCTTGTGTGTTTATAGACCATCAAGGGGTCATCTGACTAGTCCAGTTTCTCAACACTGACACTACTGACATTTTCAACAACATAATACTCTTTCTCAAGGGGACTATTCTGTGCATCACAGGATCCCTAGATGTCTATAGCAGTGCTCCCCGCCTGCCACAGTCATGACAGCCAGAAATGCCTCCAGATATTGCCCAATGTTCCCTCAGAGGCAAAATCACTCCTACAACAAACATCTAGGCAGTTCTTATGGTGGCAACAGACCATTAAATTTTCACCCCTCATCAACTTTTGTAATTGGTGCATCTGGTAGAACTTGTTCTTTTTCACTCTTTATTTGCAGTCATTTCCTAAATACCCTTTGGGCTTCTTTTCAGAGATATACTTTAGAATTACTGCATTATGAGGCAGCAAAGATCCTGATGCAAATTTGAGTGGAAATGTCTTTAAAAATGTGGCTGTGTTTAGAGAGAGCTGTGTCTTTGACTTCAGGAGTCCTCCATGCACCAGAGTTGATTATGTTCCCATGGAGGTGATGCCTCTGTCACCTCATCAAGAAACACTCAGACGGGAGCTGGCCCCATGGCCGAGTGGTTAAGTTCGCGCTCTCTGCTGCAGGCGGCCCAGTGTTTCGTTGGTTCGAATCCTGGTCGTGGACATGGCACTGCTCATCAAGCCACGCTGAGGTGGCGTCCCACATGCCACAACTAGAAGGACCCACAATGAAGAATATACAACTACGTACCAGGGGGCTTTGGGGAGAAAAAGGAAAAAAAAAAAAAAGAGTGCAAGAGAGATCAGTGGATTTAAAAAAAAAAGAAAGAAACACTCAGACTTGTTTGCACATAGATCTCACACATGGTGTTAGCCCTAACCATCCAAATTTCATATATATGTTGCCGGACGTGTGATTTTAGTTCAACAATGTATGTTGTTTGTTATGTATAATGTATGAATTTACACAATGTCCAGAAAATTGACTCCTTCATCTGTTGTAGTAATTTTCCAGTTATTTTATCTTTAGTTTGTCAAATAAACAATGCTCTCATCTCCAATAACAATATTTGCTTCTTCCATCTTATTCATCAGATTGATCATTGTGTTTTCTGACATGAAGCTATAGATAAAAGCAATGGTAAATACTTGAAGTGAAAAGAAACATCTTTGGCTGTTGTTTGGATTGGTTCCTCCTTTCAGTGGGATGACTCTCACACACCAGTTCTTCATGCTCTGCTCCCAAACATCTTCTGTAAGGACTAGGCTGGCCTGTTGGTCATTGTGCTGAGTGGCCATGGGATTTTAGCACCAAAAGTGACTAAAAATATTGTCTCTTCAGATTTCAACCAAGAGCAAGTGCAATCTATTCCATAGTGGGGATTTTAATAAAGCCCATGGGGCAGAACAGAGTTATTTATGATTCACAGAGAGGAATCAGTCCTAGTCAATGACCATTTGTCCTAATTTCATAATAGGAGGTGAAGTGTGCTCAGAGGCAAAGCTTGATCTGAGTCAGGCAGCCTGGTGATGAATCTGAGCACCCTCCTGACTGCCTGTGTAAAGTCACACACGTCACTCAGCTGCCCCAAGTCTCAATTTCGTCTTATCAAATAGGATCATGCTATGGATTCCCTGTTAGAAGTCTGTGCAGATGAAAAGGAATGAGCCAGTCCCCCTAAGGTGCTGAGTGCAGTGTCCCACACTTAGTAAGCCTCCCCAAAGTGCCTTTATTATCAGTGTCAGCATTCCTGTTACTATTCTCACTGTCATTGTCATCATCATATTTATAATGACTTAGAAAGCAGAATTCTCTCAGTGGAATCTACATTTTACACTGCAGATGACCCAATAGTTCCTTGAAATGTAAGGTTGCAACTGGCCTGTACAGCTACTGAGAACTAATGTTTTTAATAAAGTTCTGTGCTGGGGCCAACCCCATGGCCGAGTGGTTGAGTTTGTGCGCTCCGCTTCAGAGGCCCAGGGTTTTGCCGGTTCGGTTCTTGGGCGCGGACATGGCGCCGCTCCTCAGGCCATGCTGAGGCGGCGTCCCACATGCCATAACTAGAAGGACCCACAATGAAAATATACAACTATGTACTGGAGGGATTGGGGGAGAAAAAGCAATTAAAAAAAAAGTTCTGTGATGACTATTTTGATTTCTTCCTTGGGTGCTTACTTTCCCATACTTTGAAATCTTCACTAAATACATCCTGTGATAATTAGTTTCTGGTAATTCATGCCTTCCCACTGGATAGAACAATTTGGTAGATTCTCCCTCCCACTGCTACCTCAAACACCACGTCAAATTTTGATCAGACCATGAAGAAAAAATAACTTTAAGTTGCAAACATATATCTTGATGTTGTGCCATTTAAAGGTACTTCATGCTTCCCAGCACAAGAAGGATCACTTGCTATCTTATTTTTCTTCAAAGCTAAGACCATGTTGGTTCCCAACCTCAAGAGTTATCTGGGTAACATCTGAAACTGGTTCCCATACATGGAGGGCGAGGAGAGCCTGAAGAAAGAAGCAGATGACTGCAGATTGATAGGTGTCTGTTTTAATATGCGAGGGAACTCATACATGAGGCTTGTCTTAGGTGGTGCAAGATGAGTAGGTTTCTGCACCCACCCACCAGGATCTTGAAAGTTTATAAAGAGGTTTTAATGAGGTTAGGTAATTTATACAGTCCAGATGGTCTCAACAACACATTATTCTCTCCAGGCTACATCCTTGGAATGGCTCATAGTTCAGGAAAAGTGGATAGAGTGTATATACCAAGGACCAGGGAGTGGGTAAGGAGGCTCTGATCGCCAGAGTGCAGCTTGAGGATTAACCCGTGGTCACATCCTCTCAATGACCTCCTCCAACAGAACAGCTTCTTGAACCTTCAGTAACATATTCCATTAAGGGCAATTTTTCAAAGTCATGGGAAAAATCTCTCTCTCCAGACCTACAAAAGCTCCCTGTGTTTCTTAAGGGGAGCGCTTTGTTTGGTTAGAAGACCACCTTGTAGGATATTGTTGAGTGCTCATGGGCGTCCCTCAGTGCAGATGGATGCACCAGCACTGAATATATTCTGGCCTTCGTGTTTGCCATGATGGAGATTAACAGGAACCACATGCTCTTACCAAGGACAACCTTAAGACATCATATCTATTGTGCCCACCACAGTGATTAAAGGACCTTTGAGAGCACCATGATGTGACCTCAAGACATAATCAGACTGTCCCTAATGTTCCCTGTGAGAAGCAGGACAGTTTATCAATTCATCAGTGCAGGAAGCACATCACCATTTTCTGCTCTGATGTGGCCACCACTGGAACTGTACAGTTCCCACAGGTGCCAATGAAAGTAGGGTGGGAAAGGGCAGTGATGAAATGTACTTTCCTCAGCACCATGTTCCTGCAGCTCAACAGTGCGGGAGAGTGGAGCCAGACTCATGCATCTTCCCCAGTGCATGTGCACTCTTGGTATGGTGTGTCCTTAATTTGAGGCGGAGACGAGGAGTTAGGAGATAAGACAAAGAAAAAGAGTTATTCCTGACTTTAGGAAATCAGACTGATTTCCAGGAAGCTTGCTTCTAGACTATTGTTTTCCAGATGATTCTTAGGGAAGATGATAATAAAATGGAAATATTTTCTCTGTCCCTCAGTGCTTGATGCTGAGTATCCACAGAACTTTTCTTCCTACATTGGATGGGGGACTGATCGATGATGCTACTGCCCAGCAGTGTCCCCCTTGTATAATGAGATCCTGTTGCAAGCTGTACCCTTCTTTTCATTAAGATCACTTATGATTCTTTGGCTTTGCCCCTGTTTCCATTTGTCAGGGATCCTCCTGTCCCTTGGAGTGGTGGAATCATTGCTGAAGTTTGAGTGGACTTGGGTGGGGCTGTTTGACTCAGATGATATCAAAGGTGAGCATTTCCTCAGGGAGCTGGGAGAAGAAATTGCCAGAAATGGTATCTGTGCTTAGTGTATGGAGAGGATGCCTGTCATGGAGTGATTCCAACATGTCAGAATGAATGTTACTCTCTAGTATCATAGCCTCACTAATTAGTGAGATGATTATTTAGATAAAAGCCAGTTTCAGACATCTCATTATAGATGGGATAAATAGTGTAGCCACAAGTAAGGAGTGGGTTATGACCACAGAGAGTAATTTAACCACGGATGAGAAAGAATTCCTGCTGGTATTTTCCATGGGATACACATATTTTCATGTCAGAAACATTTTCTAAATTTAACTATTCTGAATACCCAGAAGTCATTTTCCTTCCGAAACAATGGCTTGTTTTTCTTCGAATGCTCTTTTTCTGAATCTGACTGAAGTGTTGGAAGGATGCCCACCTAATGCGTCCCTGGTAACTGTGCCTGTGTACCTGTTTGGCAAAACTATGTCAGACTCCAGTTGTCAACAAAGATCAAAATGGAGAGAGACTAATTATTGCAAATGGTGAGGTGACTTTTAATTATTTGTGTTTATAAGGAAGGATCACAGTTCCAGGAGTGGCCTGGCAACATTATGTTTCAATACAAATGTCCCTGCAGAGAACAAGTTCTGCCTGGCTTTCTGCTCACACATCTAACCTCAGGGGACTGTCACTCAGGCAGGAGGGGGCAAGGCCTTGTGAACTGTCCAATCAGAGGCAGCACTGGGGCAGGTGGGTGGGATGAAAAATGTACTTTAAATTGCTTCTTTTTCCATAAATGCTGAAAAAACTTACAAGAAATGAATTACATTGCTATCTACATGGGCATGGGGAGTCTAGATGCCAAGGCTAGAAGACGTGCTAGGAGCAGCCTTCAGGCACACTTTGAAATCTCAGGCTGAGTTTTTGAAACTTGATATTTACAAATAAACAATTCATGATAAACAAAAAAATTTGTAGGAACCATATTTTATTTTTATTAGTGTTTAGTAACAAAAATTCAACCCTGTAAGTTTTAAAGATCTAATTGGCTTTCTTGAGCAATTCCTCAATTGGGCAGCATCCTGTCTAGCAAGTAGAGAGGAGCTCCAAAGGGTCCAGAAAGGGAAATGTTTTAAAGGCAGCACAAGGAAGTTGTAAACAGGAAAAAAGATTCTTTTTGGAAGGTTACCTCCGTTTGGGGACAAAAGGGTCTTATTAGGTGGATGACCTCATCTTCCTTTGGGGGATGGAGAGGGCCCATGTGGTAGATTACTTCATTGGTGCTGACCAGAAAAATCACAGAATGACGGGTTAAGACTATTTTGCTGGGGAAGGTTGAAGCTGAAGGTAGCTGAGGTGTGAAGCCTGGTTTGGTGATGTGAGCCTAGGAAAAGTGACCCTATTTGGGACCTGTGGTTTCCATTTTCACAAATTCTCCCTTTTTCATCAGACTCCCAGCTTAACTGAGATATGCAATCAAAATTTAAGGCATTAGCACCACTCTTAGCTACCATTGTGAAATTCTCTCAGTTTTGCTGTTCCCTTGGGTGGTATCTAGAAGTCATGACAGTTTTCCTTGACCCCTGTGACATTCACAGATCAAGGCTTCAGGTTCCCAATCTCTAAATCAGTCATCTCTTCATTCCTTTTCTGAGGTTCCAGTCTTAGGGAGACCAGTTGCTGGTGGTTAGTGGCTGCAAACATGCATTTAAAGCTTTTTAGGGAATACAGTGCACCTGGGATATTATTTGATTATAATAAGCAGGACAGTTCTCAATATCTGGAGTGCACCTAGGAGCCATGGTCCTCAGGACCCAAACCAATCACAATCAAATGCGTCAAAGAAAGACCCCATTGAAGGAGTCACCTTTTTAAAAAAGCCAAGTGGCTTGCTGAGTGATCTTGTGTAATTGAGTCAACTTCCCCAGAAGCGTTCATTCAGGAGCAGCAGGCCGTGTTGGCCACAGCACAGACATCTCTTTGCTCGGCTAAGAGATAATCAAGGGCTGTCCTGTTACCAAGAACAACTTTGACCAGAGAGTCCAAGGATTTTTCTTGGGCAGCTCTTGTCTTAGCAATGGATTTTGCAGTATATTCAAGAACTAAGGAGAGGTTTTCTGATCATATTCTCGTTTACATTTCCTCCTAACCAGGGCAGTATGGCCCTGTCAAAGGAGGTGAATCCTGAGTCCTGAATGCCTCCTGGTAGGTCCTTTAAAACAAAACAATGTAAATTTGGGGGAGTCAACCAGTGGTATGTCTTAGTTCCCTTGTGAAAAGTTAGGGGTCAGTTAGATAAGCTAAGAGGCCTTGCCCAGTTATGTACCAGCCATCCAGGCATTCATAGGACTGAGGAGAAGGATCACCACTACAGACAAAGATAAATCCTGTAAGAGCACAAAGCACTCTCGCTAAGCTGACATTGTTCATCGATTCACTCATGGGGATTGTTGCATTTGCCCATTCAAGCCAGGGGGCAGTTAGATTTTCTTCCAGCTTGGAATCAAAAGTTGGTCTCGATTCCAGAGGTTACCCTTCTTACCAACCGTCTGTGGGATCCAGATGTTGGCATTATCTTTCCAGGCCAATGCCAGACTAATGCAAAGAAAGAGAAGAAATGAGGGATTTATGTTTAGCTAAAGTACGAAGTCCTGATCTGGCATCTGAGGAGGAAGCAGTCTACCTCCATGTCAGCTACTTCCCTCCCTTGTCAGTCTGATGTGGAGCTCTCCGGCATCTGCACAGGCCCAGATGTCAGGTGGAGCCTCTTCAGCTGAGAGGGGTATGTCCAAGGTTCAAGTCCCTGCAGTTTGGCTGTCATCTGGGTGGTGAGGAGCACCTGGTGTAGTTTCTTCCAAAGAGATTTAAGGGCAGTCTTCATTCTTACCAGTTCATTTTTATGATCTTAAAGTTATCAGAAATTTGTACTTATCAAAAAATCTTTTCCTTGAATCTCTTTGAAGATGAAGCATTTTTGCAGCAGCACTTTTGTAAAAGCATCAGAGTAAAACAATGACTCTGTAAATGACAAGAGTTAAAAATGCCTTTGGTTAAAGATCTAATGAGAGTTCAATATAAAGGAACTGACATGGAAAATTGGTTACTTTTGGAACATGCGACATTTTAAGATAAGTTGAATTTTGACTGATAACATAATACCAGGACATATCAGATTTCCAGGAATTTCACACAATTTCTGGAACACTTACAACATTTACCTATATGAACACAACACAAAGAAGGCTTAGTATTACTTCTTGTTTGACAACGCTTCCCATGTAATTTAACATTTCAAATATACCTACTTCGTTTAACATCTCTCTTTTTATAAGAAGAGAGAACAAATCCTTCGAGATGTTCCAGGGCCCCTCTGGAAAAACCCAAAGTTAGTCCAAAGTCAAAAAGACTTCATTTAGAACTGGATTTTTGGGAAGTTTGTCAAAAATATCAAAAGCTTTGAGATACTTGCCTAAATAGGATCACAGTTCATTATGAAACAATATTTAATTATCTATTTAACCAAAGCGACAATAAAAGACTTCAAAGGCAGATACAGAAGTTTACGTCATTGTGAGCAAAACTTAGCTCTTTTAATATAAAGAGTACTGGGTTTAAGTAATCAAAGAACTGACGGAGTCCACTTGGAACACAGGTGATTATTTTGAAAAAACACAAGATCTTTGTATTTTTTGTTGTAGGCAGATTATGTAAAAAGGTAAAGAAACAAATCTTTTATAATCTCTGATTATCAAGGGCAGACCAATAGTTCAAGAAAACTTTACCCTTGAAACAGAGAGAAAAGCAAATACTAATTTTGCATCAGCTTACTTTTCATATTAAAAACCATTTACTTAATTAAATTTATTCCAATCTTAACCAGCCCTGACCACACATAAAATTCCCTTTTCTTATTATTTTTAGCAGTTTTAATTGCATATATTAGAATTTTTTTTTTAAAGATTTCATTTTTCATTTTTCTCCTCAAAGATCCCTGGTACATAGTTGTGTATTTTTAGTTGTAGGTCCTTCTAGTTGTGGCATGTGGGACGCTGCCTCAGCGTGGCCTGATGAGCAGTGCCATGTCCGCGACCAGGATCCGAACCGGCAAAACCCTGGGCCATTGAAGCAGAGTGCACGAACCCAACCACTCAGCCACGGGGCTGGCCCCAATATGTTAGAATTTTTAACCCTTAGAAATTTTTCGTTTCTAGTGAAAACTAACAAGCAAGCAATTATGAGCTGTCTGTTACATTAGCATTCTGTGAATTGGCAAACTTATAAATATTTTATATAATTTCTAGAAATATGCTTCCTCATAGTAAAATTTCCAGTGTGGCACAAGACATGTTTACTAATAGATCCAAAGATCTTTAATGCTTCTGTAAAAGGAAGGAAAATGTGGATAAATCTATGTTCAGTACTTGTTTCAGGATATCCTCTTTTTTGGCAATGATTGGATATTCCATGAATTTAATGGAACACATCACGTAATTTAACTCAGCAAAACTTTAAGGTTACAGGTTACCAAAAAGATTTGGGAGACTATTTCAAAAGTTCACCTTTGAACTTTTTATCTTACTTGCAACTAGTTAATTTGCTTGTTCTTAACAACTATGTGTAGATTACCCACAAAAGCTTCATTAGACAAAGTCAGATATCCTCCCAAACTAATTTTTCTTGCTGACAAATTTTGTAAGAGAGAACATGAACTCATTTGATTAATAAACATAGGTGGAATAAGAATCGTGTATCTGCATTACATTCTATGTTGATAACTGTAAAGACAGGTCCATTTTAATTAAATCACCAAATGTACACTAGCTTTAATACCGAATATTTTCTCAGATCATGTGAACTCGAAATGCAATTGGGTTGGTTTCTATTATATTTTTGAGAATTTTGTGAATACTAAACACTTGCTTGGGTAAGCCAATTAAATAGAACTTTTTATAAATTAATTTTAAAAATACCGTCTGCAAGTAGAAAAATACCACCTATCTACAACACATACAGACAAATCAAACAGAAATTTTATCTTACTTATAGTTTTTATTTTAAAATCTTAGCCACGAGACACATACAATAATGTAAATCTCATTATTTATTAAGTAGGTGGATCTGAGTTGTTTTTCTGGTGGATGGAGTAAGTTAAGGTTATCTGCTCAGATGAATAAAGCCTTTCACTAATATCTATGGAGAAGCACTTAAAAGATTTTTATTTGCCCAAGTTTCAAATGACCTTTCTCTCTTTTCTTTTTTCTTCTAAGAATTACCTCCCTGAAGTTCCTACTTTAACATCTCAGAGGCATCGGGAAGGAATGCAAGTTTGTCCGAAAAGGACTTTGATTTCGTAAGGCCAATAATTTATAAGCCTTTGGAGATGAATATGGAAGGTTTGGGGATTGGTAAAAGGAATTTTAACTGTCTGTAGAGTTTCATTTCTAGTTCTGCAAGGATTTGTGAGTTAAGGACAGTTACTCTCAATTCCTCAAATAACTGGGCTGGAGTCTAGATGCTAAAGGACTGCACCCATCCGCCTACGTTGGAGTGCTTTCCTTTCCATCTGGGTACGTTTAGCTTAGAGGAGAAGGCAAAAACTTTTTTTCTATCAAGCTCTGAATATCAGCTTCCAATTTCGCCAAATTTCTGGTTAGAAAATTATTAAATCCTTTGAGCTATCTTGTCAGGTTTCAGCCAGGACAAGCCACGACAAGCAGTAAATACTTCTGGCAATATTGGACAACCTCTTGGACTCGAGAGGTGTCCCCAAAGAGGGTGCAAAAGATATTATCTTCACAAGATCCAGAGTCCCTCTCAAAGATAGCCAAAGGAAAGAACTGGCCACTAGCATGCCTCCAGGAGGCAGAAAGCCAAGCCACATTTTTAGGACATAATCCAAGAGAAGCAGAAAAGCAATAGCTGTCTTTGGAAAAGAAAGGATCAATAACCATTTGGTTTGGATGTGGAAAGGAAAGGACAGTGTGAAATCTCTCTCAACTGGGCCCTGCAGACAGTGATCCAGGAAAGCTACATCTGTAAGAATTCTCACCCAAAGTGAGTTTTGCCAGTTCTCCCAGGATCCCAGCTGCTCAACGTGGGGTGTAGAGTAGAGGGTGTAGCTCTGGTATTGGCTCGAATTTGGCAAGGTTTTTCAGTAATTTTAATTATAGTTTCTGTTGGCTCTTTAAGGAAATGATGTAGTAATTTAACAAGAAACCCCTCAGAGTTCTGTCAACTTGAGAGGGGCCTATATGAAGGCCCTCCTTAGAAGGTAGAGATGGGGGCTGTGTGTAAGGCCATTAACTTGGTGAGCCTTTCTTTATGGTCATCTAGTCTTATTTTAGGTGCATCTTATATCTTTAATTTTTTATTAACTTTTTGCAGTGAAGCTATCTATGGAATTTTGAATATTTGTTTTTCAGTGTATTTCTTAAATGATCTTATCTAATGGAGCATTCCTGTTAATTGTTAAAAAAATAACATTGTTATTTCCCGGAAAGCTGACAGCAGTTTGGCAGGACCCTTAGCTGCAAATGGAGCATCACCCACATTTCTGTCCAGCCTTGTCTAACTGCAAATGGGGTGCAACTCACACTTCTGCCCAGCCTGGTTTTGGGGGCCCCAACCTAATTGCCAAGCCAAGCTCTCAGGACACAAAAAAATTTTAGTAAGCTTTTGCCATTTTTGTAGATATTTATAGCTTCTTGGACTATAGTTCTTAGACATAAAATAAGCAGGTATATCTGAAGGTGGCACATTTAACTCTTTAGATTTTAAGGATTCTGTTTCTTTTAGTTAATAAGCCTTTTAGTTAAGTCAAAGGCATGTGCCACTGGGTTGGAGATTGTGTAATATTTCAGAGTACTTCATTGCATGGAAATTTTCTTGAGGTTTGTGGGTGACCCAGAGTCACCCTAACCCATTCCGTGACCAACTTATTCTAACATGGGAGCCTTTGAGTTTTGTGGCCAGTGCTCTAACTGCCTTTAAATGCCACACCCATGCCTACCAATTTTTGCAGTTTTTAGTCTCTGAGATGCCCATTAGCCATAGCCGTTATTTACATAAAAGAAGAAAAGCAAACATGTGTACCTTTACATACCAGCAGTAACCAAAAGATCTTACTGCAAACAGGCCAAGAAAAGGCCCAATGTGCACCATCAGTTTCCAACATGGAACCCAGGAGCGGGGAATGAATTGCTCCAACGGACCTCAACACACAGGGACTGTGGACTGATGCCAAACAGATGGGAAACTGCAGCTGCCACTAGCAGTTCCCAACATGGAATCTGGGAAGGATTCTAAACATAGGGGAATTGCAGACTAAAGTGCCAACAGTTCCCAATATGAAATCTAGGGACAGAGCCAAGAGCTGGGGCTTCCAGTGAAACAGGGAATTGTGGTCTGAACTACCAGCAGTTCCCAATGTGGCACTAGCAATTCCAGGAAGATGGGGAACTGACTGGAAAGCCAATTGGATTGGGAGCTTGAGGCAAGAAGACAGAGCTCGGAATTGAAAGGGAACTTGTCTGTGGCCCTCAGAAATGGCAAGAAAGACAGAAAACTCAAAAAGAGTTTATGGGTACCACTCCTGTGTTGATCATTGTCCCAAATGCTGCCAGAAGTTTGCTTTGGATCCTGTTGCTGCCATCAAACCTCTTAAATAAAAATTCAACTGAGTCAATTTTAAAGATCTAGTTGGTTTTATTGAGCAATTCATGAATCGGGCAGCATCCCATCTAGCAAGTAGAGAGGAACTCCAAATGGCCACAGAAAGGGAAAGGATTGTAAAAGCAGGACAAAGAAGTCATAAACAGAAAAAAAGCATTATTTCAGACAAGGTTATCTCCCTTTGGGGACAAAAAGGTCTTATTAGGTGGATGACTTCATCTTCCTCTGGGAGATGGAGAGGCCCATGTGGCAGGTTACCTCATGGGTCCTGTCCAGAAAACCCTAGACTGACCAGTTAAGACTATATTCTGGAGGAAGGTTAAAGCTGCAGTTAGGTGAGGTATTAAGCCCTGGTTTGGTGATGTGGGACTAGTACAAGCGACCCCATTTTGGGCCTGTGGTTTTCTTTTTAACAATAGTTTATAAGCAAATGACTAATGTATTTTTCATGGGAAGCCACAGCTCTATGTATTCATCTTTTAATCAGTAGCTTTTTGAACTTTGAAGTACGTTTTTACAAAGCATAAAAAATTAATTTCCTCAATTCTGTTTCTGTATGCAATGACAAGTGATATTACAGCGTGTGGTGCCATTGTCTATCAATCTGGAGAGGGTTTGCTGATACGGGCAGTGTAGTGAATGCACTAGGGTGGTATAATAATATGAGGAGCTCCGCTGACCCACTCCCCAGTGAAACTGTGAAAATTATTTTTGAAAGAATCATTTAAAGCCTCTGGAAATTGACCTAAAGGCAAACAGCAAACGAGGAACATCTATTCAAGAAAACCAATGGAAATTCTCTGAGAAAGGATAGAGTGTGTGGGATTTGAACCATGTCTGCTCCCTCCCTGCTCTCAGCTCAGCAGGTGAGCCCTCCTCTCCACAGCGCTGCCCCCCCCGAACCAGAAGACAAGGTTCTCCCTCCCTAAGCTTCCAGAAGGGGGGCTTTTTCCAGGAGAAGCAGGGCTTCAACATTACCCATCCTGCCCACAGCTACCTGTTGCTGAATTTCAGTCCCTCATTGATTCATAGGAAATGTGGGGACACCCTTCTTGCCCCAGCCCCTCCTCATGGTGCAGAGGCTCTGCTATGCTCATACTGTGCTGAGAATGCTGGGCACTGACCACTCTGTCCCCAGCTCATGAGATGGCTGTAACATGAGACAATCAAGAGGACTCTGGCTGCTGTCTCTCCACTGCACTGATCACTCAGCCCCTAGAATGGGATTGTCACCAGAGAGAGGCTTCCTGATGTCCCCCAGCATCTCCAGAGTCCTGGCACAGAGGTTTTGCCTCGACACAAAGGTGCATTGAGCCATAAAACACAAAGCTCTTAATTCCTTCCCAAAGGAGTTAACATGGCCAGCAAAAAATCATGAAAAGTTCAAGTCAAAGGACACTCTCAGGAAAGTGGAGAATGAGGTGAAAGGGAATTAGTAGATGTGTGTATTTAATGAAGATACAGCTTAGACTGTAGGCTGACTAGTTTTGTGGAAAAATCCTGGGAATTAGATTGCTAGGAAGAGGCTTCCAAGTGTCAGAACAAATGTCAAGTGGTGACTTCAGAGTGTAGGTCTATAAAGAAGCCAGAATTTCACTGGAGCATTTGGTAGGGCAAGTTATTCCCCCTGCCCTAGACATTGGTGAAAACACTAGAGCAATCAGCCAGCAGTTAATCTAGCTTAACCATGGGGTGTGTCCATGAAAGAGGAAGACAGCCCTAGTAATACCACTGTCTCATGACAGTAGACAAACCCAAAGCCGTGCCCCATTCTAGGAACTACATCAGAGGTTTCACTCTGTGTGGAGGACATAGATGTAACTAAAATAATACACCCATTCACTGAACAAATAAATAAGCAAATAACGATAAAAAGCCCCAGTACAAAGGGACCAGTGCCCAGAGTTGCTCTGACAGATTGCTTAAAATGTCTGGTTTGCATCAAAAATATGAGACATGCAAAGATACAGGAAAATATGAACCATACACTGGGGAAAAAAAGCAATTGACCAAATTACCTGACTCCTACAAGTAACCCCAGTCAAATTAACAAGTGATGTCTCAGCAGAGAAAACAGAGGTCAGAAGGCAGACGGATAACATATTCAAAGTGCACAAAGAAAAAACCTGTCAACCAAGAATACTATATTCACCAAAACTGCCTTGTAAAATACAAAGATGAAATAAAGACTTTCCCAGACTAACAAAAACTTAGAAAATATATTAATAGCCTACTGCCTTATGAGATCATTGAAGGAGTTCTTCAGGTTGAAAGCAAGTGACCCACGACAGTAACTGATATCAATATAAAGAAACAAAAATGTCAGTAATCATGTGACTCTGAAAGACAGAATAAGTACCTATTTTCTCCTTTCTTCTCTTAGCTATTATCAAAGGAACTGTATAAAATACTATGTATTTAATGTGCTGTTGTGCTTATTCCATTTAGAAATGTAATATGTATGTAATTTGATTCTCATTAAAAGCGCAAAGGTCCTGGATGGGAGCAAAGCTCTGTTGGGCAAAGGAAGTGACTAGAGATGGTAAAGAAATAAATGTAACAATATATTATTGGATTCTAGCATTAATAGATATAATCTGCATAACAGTAATAACACGACAATGGCAAAAGGGAATAGAGCTATATATGAGTAAAAATTCCATGTAACGCTGGATTTAAGCTAGTATAATTTTGAAGTTTATTCTTCTATATTAAGATGTATATTTTAAATAGTTGAGCAATCCATAAAAAAGAACTTCAAAAATATAGTGAAGAAGTCATTTAAAGATTAAAATGCCATATTAGAACATATTCAATTAATGCAATAGAAAGCCATGAAGGATGAGTAGAGAAACTAAAAAGAACATGAGAATTGTAGAAAATGGAAAGTAAAGTGACAGGTGTAATTGCAACTGTGTCAGTAATACTAAATGTGAATAAAATACATTATCCAACATGAGGAAGAGATTGTCATCTCAGATTAAAAAAATAAACTATGATCTAAATATATGCTGTGTACAGGAAGCACACTTTAGATTCAAAGATACAAACAGATTGAAAGTAAAAGCTCTGGAAAGATACATCTGTAAACAGCACACATAAGATGAGTAGAGAGTTGACATGTATTTCTAGCAAAATAGACTTTAAAACTAAAAACATCACTAGAGATAATGAAAAACATTATATCATAACTAAAGTGTCAAAGTTTATGGCTTGCATCTAAAATAGTAGAAAGCAATAAATTTATTGCCATCAATGTCTATACTAACAAAGAAGAGAGATCTCAAATCAATACCCTGAACTTTCACATTAACAGATTGGAAAAATGACATACCAAAACCAAAGCAAGGAGAAAAGGAAATAATAAAAATTAGAGCGGAAATTAATGAAATAAGGAGTAGGAGAACCACAGAGAAAATCAATGAAAGTGGGATCCATGGAGATATTAACGACATTGACAAAACTTTAGCTAGATTGATCTAGAGAAAAAGAGGGAAGATTCAAATTCATAGTATCAGAAAGAGGGATATAACTGCTGATGTTACAGAAATAGAAGGATTATAAAAGAATTCAAAGAACAATAGTATGGCAACAAATTAGATAATTCAGAGGAAATGGACGAATTCCTCAAAAGACACAAATGACTGAAACTAAATCAAGAATAAATGGAGAATCTGAATAGAATTATAACAAGTGAAAGGGTTGAAATAGTAAACAAAGAACCACCCACAAAGTACTTCTAGGCTCAGGTGGCTTCAACACAGAATTCTCGAAAACATTCGGAGATTATTTAATACTGATGCTTCTCAAACTCTTTAAAAAATTAAAATGGAGAGAACACTTCGCACTCATATTGTGAGCCCAGTAAAACAAATGCCAGC
Source organism: Equus asinus (assembly GCF_041296235.1). Lineage (NCBI taxonomy): Eukaryota > Metazoa > Chordata > Mammalia > Perissodactyla > Equidae > Equus > Equus asinus. The sequence continues at coordinate 25,635,222 of NC_091809.1, read as the reverse complement.
AAACCCAATCTAGCAATATATAAAATTATGAAACACCATGACCAAGGGGGATTTATTCCAGGGATGAACGGTTGGGTTAATATCTCAAAATCCATTTATGTAATAAAAGATATCAGTAGAGTAAAAGCGAAAATCACAGATCATTTCAGTAGACTCAGGGAAAATAACTGACAAAATCCAGTACCCTTTCATGATTAAAGCACTCAGATTACCAGGAATAGAAGGAAATTTCCTAATGTCACAATGAGCATCTATGGAAAACCCACAGCTAATATTATATTTAATTGTAAAATATTTGATGCTTTCCCCTGAAGATAAGGAACCAAAGAAGCATGTTGGGTCTTGCCACTTCTATTCTAGAATATATTGGAGATTTTAGCAGGAGCCATTATGAAGAAAATGGAATAAAATGCATAAACATTGGTTAGAAAGATGTAATACTATGTCTACTTGCAGCTGAGATATCTTGTTTTTAGAGAACTCTAAGAAATCCAGTAAAAAAATGATTAGAACTGATAATTAAGGTCAGCAAAATGGTAGAATACAAGATTAAAATATAAAAATCAATTGTATTTCTCTACACTTGCCATGAACAATCTGATAATGAAATTAAAATGCATTGACAACAAAATCAAAAAGGTACAAAATAAATACTCAGAAAACTGCAAAATATGATCAAAAGAAATAAAAAATGTGCAAAGAAATGGGAAAACATCCCAATTTCAGTAATCAGAAGACAATATTGTTGAAATGGCACTATTCCACAAATGATCTGAAATTTAGCATATATCTGTCATGGTCTCAGCTTATTCCTTTATACAAAGTGACAAGCTCTTTCATAAAGTTATGTGGAGTTGCAAGGGAACCAGAAGAGCCAAAGCAAACTAGGAAAACAAAAAGAAAATGGTAGGACTAACATTTCCTGATTTCAAACTTTGTAATATGCAGTGGTAATCAAGAGTATGTGGTACTGACACAAGGCTAGACCTACAGATCTATGGAACAGATCGACATCTGAGAAATAAACCCATACATCTGTGGTCAACTGATATTTGAAGAAAGCGCCCAGTATGGGGCAAGAATATTCTTTGCATATATTGGTGCTGAGCCAAGTGGATAGTCATATGCAAAAGAAAGGGGTTTTATCCTTATGTGACAATACATACAATAATTTATCAGAAAGGAGAAAGACCTAAACATGAGTAAACTATGACACACTTAGATGAAACATAGGAAAAAATTCCTGACCTTGGATTTGGCAAAGAATTGTTAGATAAGGCACAGAGAGCAAAAACAGAAAAATAGGTAACTTGGACTACATCAAATTAATGACACTTGGACTTCAAAGGACACTATCAGGAGAGTGAAAACACCCTTTGGAGCCCTTGTGCACTATCGCTGGGAATATAGTTACTTTAATGGCATGAAATACAACATGGCCATTCTTCCAAAAATTACAAACTGAGTACCATCTGAACTAGCAATTCTACTTCTGGGAATTGAAGTAGAATTGAAAGTAGGGACTTAGATATATGTCCACTCGTGTTTATATTAGCATTATTCACAAGAGCCAAATGGTGGAAGTAACCCAAGTGTCCTTCAACAGATGAATGGATCAAAAGAATTTGGCACATACATACAGTGGTGTATTATTCAGCTTTAAAAAGAAAGCAAATTCTGACATGTGCTCTAACTGAACTATACACCAAAAAATGGTGAAAATCTAGATTTTATGGTATGTGGATACTACTACAATTAAAACTAAAAATTTTAAGGCAAGAGAGTGAAAACACAACCCACAGAATGGAAGAAAATTTTGTAAATCGTATATCTGATAAGGAATTGGTATTGAAAATATCTAAAAACCTCTTAACATTTTATAAAAAGTCAAAAACTTAATTTAAATATGGCAAAGGATTTGAATACATTATTTTCCAAGGAAGATAGGGAAATGGTCAAGAGCATATGAAAAGATGCCAAACATTGTTAGTCATCAAGGAAATGCCAATCAAAACCCCAGGGAGACAGCCCTTCACAACCACTAAGATGGCTAGAATCAAGAAGTGAAGTAGTAAGTTTTGTTGAGGGTATATTTACAAATTTGAACTCTCATACATGGGTGGTGTGAATATAAAATGGTGTAGTCACTGTGGAAAAAGGTCTGGGAGTTCCTCAAATATAAAACCATCAATTCCACTCCTGGGTACTGAGTTACTTCTTGTTTGTGGCAAGAACACTTAATCGACTGTCTTCACAAATTTCAAGTATAAATATTGTATACATATATCAAATTATCATGTTGTAATCTTTAAATGTGGACAAACATTATTATTAGTCAGTTATATCTCTATAAAGCTAGGGCTCGGGGAAGAGTTTCCAGGTGCATCCCACAGTTACATAACAATTTATTGTTTTTCTTCTATCAGTGAAAATAGGAATCAATTGCCTTAGATCCGGATATTGTAGCGGTTAACATTTGAAATGTCTCCAGGGACACCGGCAAAAACTGATACAAAATAAATTTCCTTCCAAAGTAAAATGTACACCTGAGACTTTAATGAGCACATGTGACACCCTGTGGTTACACTGAGAAGAGTCCTTGCTCCCAGGCTAGGGCTGTGGGATGCAAACTTCCCACCAGAGCCAAGAGCTCTGGGATTCTTTGTCTTGAGTACCACATGAGTGGGGTGGGGAGGGATGGGCGGAAGGCTCATCTCCAGCAAGGATCACTGATTAAAATGGAGCCTGACTCTTCATTACAGATGGTGAGGTCACATTCAAGTGTCTGCATTTCTAAACAAGGGTCACAGTTCCATGATCGGCCTGGCAGCCTTACGCCAAGCTCTCCACACCTAGAGAACATAAGACCCTCTTGCTCCAGTGTGGCCTGGCCTGGGTCACCCTCATGGTCTGTACTTGCTCCATTTGCAAACTCAATCAGGACCCTGTGCACACGGGCACCCACGTGCTCATAAAGAGTTGAGTGAAGAGTAAAGGCAGCCCCAGCCCAGGAAAAAGTGCTGTTTAAATGCAAAAGTGCCACTGGGTTCATGTTCAAGCCCACCAGCCTGGGCTGGTTCCCCTGAGTCATAAAGGCTCCCACCCTCTGTCACTCAGGCAGGAGGGGGTGGACTTCTGGACTGTCCAATCAGGGGAGCTGCTGTGGCAGGTGGGTAGGGAGATCCACCACGCATGCGTGGACATCCCTTTTCGCTCCTCTGAATCTGCGGACCTAGTCCATAGGTGGCGCCGCTCTGACCTCAGTGCGCTCTGACCTGTACCGTGGGAGCTGGGCCGGCCGCCGGGACCCTGGGCGTCCCGTCATCACTGCGCACAGTGACTTCGGCCCTGGAGCCTCTTGGCAGCTCTGTGCCTGCAGCCCTACGTCTCCCCAGACTGTTCGATGACCACGGGAATTGTCATCAGGGACAATCGTGACTCGGTCTCTGGGGTTCGTGCTTGGGAGGTGGCTGTGGTCTGTGGGGTCCCCTGTGCCTCTTTTTTCTCCAGGGGACACACATTTTCTCTGAGTTTTCCGAATGTTTGGGAAGCATTGTCTCAAATCCACAATCCTGTCACCCCAGGCTGGCTCTTCCTAGGACTGACAGATCCCTTTCTGCAATCCCAAAGCCAGCTTCCCCTCTCTGATTCACAGCATCATTATCAACTATTTATCCTCTGCAATGCATTTCAAACAGACCCGATATTTTAACTTTATCATTCCCCAGAGCCATGGATGACTCTTTTTTTAAAATATAAATTTGTCTGTGGATATTTTACAAGAGAGGAAAGCAGAGAATAACCACCTGGAACTACATTGCAAAAAATCCTTTGTGCCTCTCCCTCCAGGATCTTTCTGGGCCCAGCATCCAATGGGAAGTCCTTTGGGTGGATTTTCCTCTTGAGAAAGTTTCCTTTCTGTGATCTGTCCCATTGGCACTGCTCCTCCCTAGGCTTGTGACCCAGAAAAGAATCATTCAGTTATTTAAGTATCCATTTTTCAATAAGAGTAAATCAACAGAGCTTTGAAGACAATATAAAATAGTTCCAAACAGAACAGACAACAAAGAGGTGAATTTCAGAAAAGATATAATATTCCCGTGTTACATTCCATTTGTTAAAAATACTTGTTTCACTCTCTTCCCCTGAATGTGTGTAGTAAGTTTCTGAGGCCTGTTCTTTACTTTTGGATGTTTTTCAAATGAAATTCCAGGGCTTGGACATGCTGACCACAAGTGTCAACTGTGATTTTTTGCCATGGAAATAATGTAACCACAGGACCAGGAACGGAATTTGCCCAAAATATGTGTCTTTGGCATAAGGGCTGCTTTGAACTGATGATTATTTTAAAAAGAGCAGACACAGGAAAAGTTCTTGAAACTAGAAGTTACCCTTTTGTAAGGGAAATTTACATTTAAGAGAAACGGCCCTTTGTAAGGGTGCCTCCCTCTCGTGCCAGGAAGGGCAGGATGACTCTAGATCTCTAGAAACTCTTTATCAGTGGAGAAGGCAATGAGTTAAATCTACATGACAGCTTGACCCTTGTTCACTGTGCTTTTCCTGCTGACCTCCCGTCACTAACCCCATCTTAACAGCAGGACGTTAGAGCTCTTTGTCACAGGAGGCAGCCAGCCAGGAGCCTGTGCGGAAGAGAAGGTTTTGATCTGCCAGTCAGACCTCACCCTGCCAGGTCTTTGCATCCCAGCCGGCCCTCCCTGCTCCCTTAAGCCTCAGCCCACGCTTTGGATGAGGGAGACGGAATCGAGAGCCTGTCCTCCTGTATCCTTGCCAATTGATGGCACAGTCAACTGTTTCTTCTTTGAAAGCCTGGTGTGCCGTGGTCTCAGCTTCTGTGCGCATCAGGTAGCGAGCCCTTGTTCAGCAATAGTAATAATCAACTGGCATTATTTTGCTGAATGGAATAGATATTTGAGGTTTTCTATTTGAATGAGTAAAAGTACCTTATAATTTTCTTCCCTATTTTCCATGGAAAGGCTGGGTTTAAGTGATTTTGCTGAATTATTAAAAAACTGGGTTTGTGTGATTTAAAATCACAGTGATGTTCCAGAGCATCTCCAGTGGGGAGCAGAGGCCCTCAGTCCAAGACCCAAGCTAAGGCCCACTTGAACCTGCAGAGGGAAGGCCTTGAAGGCCCAGTTGTCCTTCCTGGGGAGCCTCCCCTGCAGGTGTCCTACTGCTCACACCCCCATGGAAGGAGCCTTTATCCTGAGAGGAGCTGCAGAGCCCTGGAAAGCTGGGGGTGCACGTGCTCCTGGGGTGGGGAGTGGCGCCCTTTCTGAGGTTGTAACTGTGGTTCCTTAGGCCTAAGCATTTTAAACATTGAGTTTTGCACCCACACTGTAGGTGCACTGAATGTGTCATTTGTGCATATTGAGAAGTCTGTGAAGCTCAGGTGTTCCGTCCTGTGGACAAAGGGTTCATGAATTTGGAGTTCATGTGGGTCAGAAGCTTAAACTGAATCCAACTGAGAGTTTCCCCACTTGTGAGGGTGGGAGCCTGGGGGAGGCAGTGCCTCCATGCTCAAAGGAGAGGGAGGGTGCGTGGGGCTCCCAGAGTGCATTCCTGTGGCTGCTCAGGTGTCCCCACCCTCCTTCACCAGGCACAAAGCCACTCTAGGGGTGACATCTCAACCAATAGTACTTAGACCCTAAATTTGGGATATGATCGCTTTCTGAATGTGGGTTTTCCTTCTGAACGGTAGGCAAGCAGGCTGCTTCTATGAGCTGATTCAAACATTTGTGTTTCTGTCCCGGATTCCCTTATCAATTGAAGACTGCAATCCTCTGATTCTAGTCTCCATTCAGAGTTGGGGCTTTAAAATGTAAGTTGATTGAGAGATAGGATGTGAGTAAGGCAAGAAAATTGTGGAAACAAAGAATTTTGTTCCATTTAGGTAAGAGAACCTCAACATGTATGAGTGTACTTAAGTTCTCAGATGCATTTTCCATTTTTCGGTCAGTTTTTGTGTGTCCCTGTCCCCAGAGATCTTTAACATTTAAAAGGCTATTCTATTCCTAAGGCAAATGAATTCCTATTTTAATGGATGTGAGGAAAAAGCACTTGAATTTCTATTTTCATTGATATGAGGACACGTGAAATCTTGTGTAAGTCTTTAGAATTCCTAGTTTATTTCAGGGCATAATTTCAAACCCCTAATGTATTATAATATGCTCCTCCTTCCTGAAAATCTCCCCAGTGTGAAATATCGAGGGACAAACCATCATGCCCCTTGTCCTTTTAGGTAGAAAGGGGTTTGTAATTCTTTTCATGGTTTGCAGTTTTATGTTTATTAGTATTTCAAGAATTAAATCTTGGAGTAGCTTCCTATGTAGAGGAGTTAAAATTAAATTTCTTTTAAAATGCAAAAGTTAATTAAAAATAATCATCAACCATAGGAAAATAAGTGTGTATAAATTTCTCTCTTCATTTTAAATAAATAATGCATGGGAAGGTTAAAAAATTCCTAAGAGAGGAAACTCCCTTAAGGAGACTCCCCGCCTGCACGTCCCGCCCCACTCCTCTGCCTGACTCCAGCCTCCCTCCTGTCGACGAAAATAATCCATGACCAATCTATAAATGAAAATTTGGGTGAGTTTATTCTGAGCTTAAGTCTGAGGATTATAACCTGGGAGAGTCTTTCCACAAAGGAACAGAGCACTCCAAAGAAGTGGGGGTACACAGGGTGGTTATACACTCTCAAAGAGTATGTTTCATATATGATTGAAATGTCCCTTTTACAATAGTCACGAGGCTGCTCTGTTGGCACAGCAACTGATGGAAACAGCAGATAGGTCTGCTGTCTCAGTGAACCCCGCAGGGTGGCAGGTCTGTTGCCTCGAGCTGAGCGGTCACAGATGAGTGCTGCAATCAGTTCCCAGCCTAAGGAAAGATGCTTAGTCTTTAAGGCGATGCCAAGGTTGGGAGGGGGAGGGAAGTTGCACCTTTATCTCAAAATGTCTAAGCAGATATACAATGCATGCTCAATGGCCACAGTCAGGCCCTTTTGGAAAAAAAAGTCAGGCTGAATTAGGTTTAAACCAAATGGCTTCCTCATATACTCCAATATATCCTATTGCTTGCCATTTTTATATGTCATTCCCATGACCAGTGTTGCTCACTGCTTCATCATGGAAATTATCTGTGTGCTTAGGGTGAAAATGAGACTGAGGCTGTGATCGCCTCCACATCAGGGAGAGTCTGAGGATTTGTGGATGATTATACCTGTGAATGAGCTGAACCCATCAGATGGCCACTCATTAAACAGCAGGTATTTCAGAGAGAAAGAAGATTGAAAATGCAGCCAGTAGGAAGCAAGATCACAGAGGTCTCATCAGGGCCCCTAAGCCACTCTGCTGCTGCCACCCCTGCATCTATTGCAACGAAGATCCTGACCCTCTGGGCTATAGTGGACCACACCCACAGTCTGAGTTTGGCACAACAAAGGGATTAGTTCAAACCTGACTTAAGCCTGGGTTTCTTACACTCTGTAAAGCAACCAGTTGTCACGGAGGAGGCCTCTGACCCTGATGGCAGTGATGTGAGGCTCTCTGGAGGAGGGCCTTAAGTTGTCCATAGGCTTCTGATGCAAATAACTGCCCCACGTAACACACTATATGTCATTAGAGCTGCTATTGTCACCAGGTACTGAGATCTCTTGAAAACAGAGGCTCTCACAAGCACTGAGCATGTGACCCTCTACTAATGTGCCTATTATGCCTTTGGCCCTGGAGACAGCACCCTGCCGGCTCAGCCCAGCGACTGACACCTACTTCTAATATGATGGAGCCTAATCTTGGCCCTGTAGCATATGTGAACTGCGGGAGGGACATGGCCATTGTTTCCTCAGTTCATTCAAAGATGTTAGGGTGATGGAGGAGGTCACCCCTCTCCCAGATACGTTGCTTCCCTGGGTAGTTCCTTGGGATTAACTAAGTGCACAGCACTGGGGAGTGCATAGATTTTAAGGACAATACACATTTATATATGATGGAGCTCAGTGGAGAGTCACTGTTTTTCATCCCATAATTGGGACATCCCTGATGAAGAACCAAACCCAAGTGTCACCAGAGCTAACCAAATACCAGGCAGTCATCTTACTACTCGCCAAAAATTGGCCTCATCTGCACATGTTCACAAACTCTTTGACAGTTGTCTAAGAGAGGCCCATTTGTGGTAAAAGAACTTGGGGAATCTCTTGACTCAGAGACACTCAAAATAGAAATCAAAGTAACCCTTGTCTGTACATTGCTAGGTCTACAATACAAGGACCCACTAGGACACTCGTCATCCACCTTGGAGTTCTGACACTACTGATAGTGACCATGGCGCTTCTCAGAGGATACAGTGCCGTGCTCCCCAACAAGGCATTCGATGGAAGTTTCCCCTCCCCTGTGGGTCTCAGGCTCATAGAGCACCGTACTGGCTTATTGAAATAAGTTGAATTCAGTTCAATGAAAGATGTCCTGTTTCACTCCTCAGGGGTGAATTGTAACGAGTCTGTCTTCATCTTTTATTTTAAAGATTTCAGGGATTTTTTGAGCAGTTTTAGGTTGACAGAAAAATTGTTCAGAATTTACAGAGAGTTCCCAGATAACTCCTCTCTGCATCCACATAGTTTGCACAATTGTTCACATTTTGTATTACCATCGTACATTTTTTACAACTTCTGACCCATATTGATGCATTACAGTGCACAGTGCACATTAGCATTGACTCTGTGTTATACAATGTATGGGTTTTGGCAAATGTATAATGACCTGTGTCCATCATTTCTGGGTCATAGAGTGTAGTTTCACTTCCCTAAAACTCCTCTGTTCTCCACCTATTGACTCATCCCTCCCTCCAGCCCTCAAATCCTTCACAACCAAAGATCTTTCTAGTGGGTCATGCTTTTGTCTTTTCCAGAATGTCATATACTCGGAATCGTACACTGCATAGCCTTGTCACATTAGCTTCTTTCCCTTAGTAATATACTTTCAATATTCCTCCATATGTTTTCATGGCTTGATGCCTCATTTCTTCTTATCACTGAATAGTATTTCATTGTATGGATGGACCACTGATTGTTTTTGTCTGTTTGACTCGTGAAGGACATTTTGCTTAAAACTCTAATTCTTGCCAATTGTGAGTAAAGTGCCTGTAAACACTCATGTGTAGGTTTTGTGTGAACATAAGGTTTCAACTCATTTGAAAAAATACTAAGGAGTGTGATTGCTGGCTCTTTATGTAGTAATAGTGTATTTTTTTTAAAGATTTTATTTTTTCCTTTTTCTCCCCAAAGCCCCCCGGTACATAGTTGTATATTCTTCGTTGTGGGTTCTTCTAGTTGTGGCATGTGGGACGCTGCCTCAGCGTGGTTTGATGAGCAGTGCCATGTCCGCGCCCAGGATTCGAACCAACGAAACACTGGGCCACCTGCAGCGGAGCAGGCAAACTTAACCACTCGGCCACGGGGCCAGCCCCTGTAGTAATAGTGTATTTTGTTTTGAAAGAAAGATCCTGTCTTCCATTGTAGGTGCACCAAATCCATTCCCCCCAGAACGAATGAGGATTATTGGTAAGCTTCACATCTTTACCAATATTTGGTGCTCTGGGTGTTTTACCCATTTAATAATATTTCAGTGATACCTCGTTGTTTTATTTGCAATTTCCTAGTGACATTTGATGTGGAGCATGTGTTCACTTCTTATTTCCCATCTATTTATCTTCTTCAGTGAGCTGTTTGTTCAGATCTTTTGCCCATTTTTTTTTATTGGGCTGTTTGTCTTCTGACTGTTGAGTTTTAAGAGTTCTTTTGGTATTTCAGATAGCTCTCATTTATCTGATACGTTTTACAAAGATTTTCTCTTACTCTGTAAAGTATGTTTTTATTCTCTTTTTTTTTGTGTGTGTGTGTGTGTTTTGTTGTTGTTGTTGTTGTTTTTTTTTTTATTAATGTTATGATGGATTACAAGCTTGTGAGATTTCAGTTGTACATTTTTGTTAGTCATGTTGTGGGTACACCACTTCCCCCTCTGTACCCTCCCCCTACCCCCCCTTTTCCCTGGTAACCACCGATCAGATCTCCTTCTCAATATACTAATTTCCACCTATGAGTGGAGTCATATAGAGTTCGTCTTTCTCTGACTGACTTATTTCGCTTAACATAATGCCCTCGAGGTCCAGCCACATTGTTGTGAATGGGCCAATTTCATCTTTTTTTATGGCTGAGTAGTATTCCATTGTGTATATATACCACATCTTCTTTATCCAATCATCAGTTTCTGGGCATGTAGGCTGGTTCCACGTCTTGGCTATTGTAAATAATGCTGCGATGAACATAGGGGTGCAACGGACTCTTGAGATATCTGATATCAGGTTCTTAGGATGGATACCCAGTAATGGGATGGCTGGGTCATAGGGTATTTCTATTTTTAACTTTTTGAGAAATCTCCATACTGTTTTCCATAGTGGCTGTACCAGTTTGCATTCCCACCAACAGTGTATGAGGGTTCCTCTTTCTCCACAACCTCTCCAACATTTGTCGTTCTTGGTTTTGGATGTTTTTGCCAATCTAACGGGGGTAAGGTGATATCTTAGTGTAGTTTTGATTTGCATTTCCCTGATGATTAGCGATGATGAACATCTTTTCATGTGTCTATTGGCCATATTCATATCTTCTTTTGAGAAATGTCTGTTCATGTCCTCTGCCCATTTTTTGATCGGGTTGTTTGTTTTTTTGTTGTTAAGCAGTGTGAGTTCTTTGTATATTATGGAGATTAACCCTTTGTCGGATAAGTGGCTTGTAAATATTTTTTCCCAATTAGTGAGCTGTTTTTTTGTTTCAATTCTTTTTTCCCTTGCCTTGAAGAAGCTCTTTAGTCTGATGAAGTCCCATTTGTTTATTCTTTCTATTGTTTCCCTCAACTGAGGAGTTACAGTGTCCGAAAAGATTCTTTTGAAACTGATGTCAAAGAGTGTACTGCCTATATTCTCTTCCAAAAGACTTATTGTCTCAGGCCTAATCTTTAGGTCTTTGATCCATTTTGAGTTTATTTTGGTGTGTGGTGAAAAAGAATGGTCAATTTTCAATCTTTTGCATGTGGCTGTCCAGTTTTCCCAGCACCATTTGTTGAAGAGACTTTCTTTTCTCCATTGTAGGCCCTCTGCTCCTTTGTCGAAGATTAGCTGTCCATAGATGTGTGGTTTTATCTCTGGGCTTTCAATTCTGTTCCATTGATCTGTGGACCTGTTTTTGTACCAGTACCATGCTGTTTTGATCACTGTAGCTTTGTAGTATGTTTTGAAATCGGGGATTGTGATTCCGCCGGCTTTGTTTTTCTTGCTCAGGATTGCTTTAGCAATTCGTGGTCTTTTGTTCCCCCATATGAATTTTAGGATTGTTTGTTCAATTTCTGTGAAGAATGTTCTTGGGATTCTGATTGGGATAGCATTGAATCTGTATATTGCTTTAGGCAGTATGGACATTTTAACTATGTTTATTCTTCCAATCCATGTGCAAGGAATGTTTTTCCATCTCTTTATGTCATCGCCTATTTCTTTCAAGAAAGTCTTGTAGTTTTCATTGTATAGATCCTTCACTTCCTTGCTTAAGTTTATCCCAAGGTATTTTATTCTTTTCGTTGCGATTGTGAATGGGATAGAGTTCTTGAGTTCTTTTTCTGTTAGTTTATTGTTAGTGTATAGAAATGCTACTGATTTATGCACGTTAATTTTATACCCTGCTACTTTGCTGTAGTTGTTGATTATTTCTAATAGTTTTTCTGTGGATTCTTTGGGGTTTTCTATGTATAAGATCATGTCATCTGCAAACAACGCGAGTTTTACTTCTTCGTTACCTATTTGGATTCCTTTTATTTTTTTTTCCTGCCGAATTGCTCTGGCCAGCACCTCCAGTACTATGTTGAATAGGAGTGGTGAAAGTGGGCACCCTTGTCTTGTTCCTGTCCTCAGAGGGATGGCTTTCAGCTTTTGTCCATTGAGTATGATGTTGGCTGTGGGTCTATCATATATGGCCTTTATTATGTTGAGGTACTTTCCTTCTATACCCATTTTACTGAGGGTTTTTATCATAAATGGGTGTTGGATCTTGTCGAATGCTTTCTCTGTGTCTATTGAGATGATCATGTGGTTTTTGTTTTTCATTTTGTTGATGTAGTGTATCACGTTGATTGACTTGCGGATGTTGAACCATCCCTGTGTCCCTGGTATAAATCCCACTTGATCCTGGTGTATAATCTTTTTGATGTATTGCTGTAATCGGTTTGCCAAAATTTTGTTGAGGATTTTTGCATCTATGTTCATCAGTGATATCGGCCTGTAGTTCTCCTTCTTTGTGTTGTCCTTGTCAGGTTTGGGGATCAGAGTGATGTTGGCTTCATAGAATGTGTTAGGGAGTTCTCCATCTTTCTCAATTTTCTGGAACAGTTTGAGGAGAATAGGTATTAAGTCTTCTTTGAATGTTTGGTAGAATTCTCCAGAGAAGCCGTCTGGTCCTGGACTCTTGTTTTTGGGGAGGTTTTTGATTACCGTTTCTATTTCCTTACTTGTGATTGGTCTATTCAGATTCTCCATTTCTTCCTGATTCAGTTTGGGGAGATTGTAGGAGTCTAGGAATTTGTCCATTTCTTCCAAGTTGTTCAATTTGTTGGCATATAGTTTTTCATAGTATTCTCTTATGATCTCTTGTATTTCATTGGTATCTGTTGTGATTTCTCCTCTGTCATTCCTGATTTTATTAATTTGCACTTTCTCTCTTCTTTTCTTGGTGAGTCTGGCTAGGGGTTTGTCAATTTTGTTAATTCTTTCGAAGAACCAACTCTTTGTTTCATTGATCCTTTCTATTGTCTTTTTTGTTTCAATATCGTTTATTTCTGCTCTTATTTTTATTATTTCCCTCCTTCTACTGACTCTGGGCTTTGTTTGTTCTTCTTTTTCTAGTTCCGTTAGGTGTCGTTTGAGGTTGCTTATGTGAGCTTTTTCTTGTTTAGTGAGGTGAGCCTGTATTGCGATGAATTTCCCTCTTAGGACTGCTTTTGCTGCATCCCAAATGATTTGGTATGTCGTGTTCTCATTTTCATTTGTCTTCAGATAATACTTGATTTCTTCTTTAATTTCTTCAATGATCCATTGTTTGTTGAGAAGCGTGTTGTTTAGTCTCCACATTTTTGCACCTTTCTCTGCTTTTTTCTTGTAGTTGATTTCTAGTTTAATAGCGTTATGATCAGAAAAGATGCTTGATATTATTTCAACTCTCTTGTATTTATTGATGTTTGCTTTGGTTCCCAAAATATGGTCAATCCTTGAGAATGTTCCATGTGCACTTGAGAAGAATGTGTAATCTGCTGTTTTTGGATGAAGTGTTCTATATATATCTATTAAGTCCATCTGGTCTAATTTTTCATTTAATTCTATTATTTCCTTGTTGATTTTCTGTCTGGATGTTCTGTCCATTGGTGTTAATGGTGTGTTGAGGTCCCCTACTATTATTGTATTGTTGTTGATGTCTTCTTTTAGTTCTATTAAGAGTTTCTTTACAAATTTTGGTGCTCCTGTGTTGGGTGCGTATATATTTATAAGTGTTATGTCTTCTTGGTGGAGAGTCCCTTTTATCATTATATACTGTCCCTCTTTATCTTTCTTTATCTGTTTTGCTTTGAAATCTACCTTGTCTGATATTAGTATAGTGACACCTGCTTTCTTTTGTTCATTATTAGCTTGGAGTATTGTTCTCCATCCCTTCACTCTGAGTCTGTGTTTGTCTTTGGGGCTGAGGTGTGTTTCTGTTTTTATTCTCTTAACAGTATCTTTCTCAGAGCAGGAGTTTCTCATTTTAATGAAGTAAAATTTTTGTTTTTGTCTTTTGTGGACCTTGCTTTTTGGTTTTGTATCTAAAAATTCATCTCCAATTCCAAGGTCATCTAGATTTTCTCCTACATTATCTTTTAGGAGTTTATTCCTTTGGCATTTTACATTTAGATCTGTGATGTGTCTTGACTGGATTTTTTGTGAAAGGTGTAAGGCCTTTGTCTACATCTGTTTTTGTTTGTGTTTGCATGTGAATTTCCATTATTTCCACCAGTATTTGTTTAAAAGACTTCCTTTTCATTTGGATTGCCTTTCCTTCATTGTCAAAGGTCAGTTGACTGTATTTATGTGGGTCTGTAAGGAAAGCAATTGACTCACATACCCTTCAACCTTGCTATACTCTCTTATTAATTCCAGGAGTTATTTGTTGTTGTAAATGCTTTCAGATGTTTCACAGAGGCAATCGTGCCATACGGAACAAATGTTGTAAATTTAGCTACAGGATTCATAAAGATGTTCTTTCTCAAGAGATGGAAGTTCCTATCTAGTACTAATTTATCTTAAATGGATGTATTTTATCAAATCCTTTTTAAATTTCATTTCCCCTTCCTTCATTTCTGATGTTAGTAATTTCTGTCTTCCATCTTTTCTTTGTTATCTTGACTAGATGTTTATCAATTTTATTAGTCTTGTCAAAGAACCATTTTTGTTTTAATTTTCTCCATTGATTTCCAAAATGACATTGAGTTCTTTTCTTTTCTTCTTTTCTTTTTCTTAAGATTGTCACCTGAGCTAACATCTGTTGCCAATCTTTTTTTCTTCCTTCTTCTTCTTCTCCCCAAAGCCCCCAGTACATAGTTGTTTATTCTAGCTGTAGGTACTTCTGGTTGTGCTATGTGAGACACCACCTCAGCACGGCCTGATGAGCGGTGCTATGTCCATGCCCAGGATCCAAACCAGCAAAACCCTGGGCCACCAAAGTGGAGCATGCGTACTTAACCACTCAGCTAGGGGGCCAGCCCTTGATTTCTTTTCTGACTTTTATTATTTTTTTCATTGTGCTTACTTTGGGTTTAATTTACTCTTTATTGTTTCCTAAGGTAGATGCTTACATTATTGATTATAGATCTTTGGTTTTTCCAGTGTATTTGTCCAGTGGCATAAATTTCCCTCTAGACACTGCTTTTGCTGCATCCAAGAACCTCTGGTATGTTGTGTTTTTATTTCATTTAGTTCAAAATAATTTTTTTATTTCTCTTGAGACTTCTTTTATCCTATGTATTAGTTATAAGTGTCAAATCTCCACATATTGGGGGTTTTCTAACTATCTTGTTGTTACTGATTTCTGGATGAATGCCTGTGTGGTGTGAGAGCATATTTTGTATGATTTCTGTTGTTTCAAATTTGTTAAGGTGTGCTTTATGTCCCAGAATGTGGTTTGTCCTGGTGAATGTTCCACTGAGAACTTGAGAAGAATGTATCTTCTGCTGTTGTTGTGTGAACTATTCCACAGATTATAATGAAATCCAGTTGTTTCACAGTGCTATCCAGTTCTCCTCTGTCCTTCCTCATTTCCTGCCTAATGGAATTTATAATTTGTGATAAGGGATGTTGAGTTCTACAGCTATAGTACTGGATTCATCTTTTCCTCCTTGCATTCTATCAGTTCTTGCCTCATGTGTTTTGCCCCTCTCTTCTGGTGCACATAGTCATGAAAGACTGCTGTGCCTTCTTGGAGAATGGACTCCTTTATCAGTATCTAATGCCCCTCTTTATCTCTTAATTTTCCTTGGTTTGAAATCACATTGTCTATAATTCATATGTCTAAAGCAGTTTTCCTATGATTAGTGTTGGCATGGTCTGTTTTTCTCCATCCCTTTACCCCTCCTCTATCTGTGTCTTTATACTTAAAGTGGGTTTCTTTAGACAAGATAATTGAGTTTTTGAAATCTGATAATACTGTGTCTTTCAATTGTGTTAAGACCATTGATGATTAAAATGGTTATTGATACAGTTGGATTAATATTTACCAAACCTTTTACTGTTTTCCATTTTTACCCTTGTTTTTTTGTTTTTCACTTTTTCTTTTTCTGGCTGAAATTGAGCATTTTCTCTCATTGTTTTTTCCCTTTTCTTAGCATATCAGCTACATATTTTTTAAAAAGTATTTTTTAGAGGTTGCTTTTGAGGTTTCAGCATACTTTTACAACCAACCCACATCCTCTGTCAAATAACTGTACCACTTCATGTTGTGTAAGTACTTCTTCACACACTATTCATAAATTCCCCTTTCCTGTCCCTTGTCACATTGCTGTCATTTATTTCACTTATCTGTAAGCTTCTCATTACCAAATACATTGTTGCTAATATTTTAAATATCATCTGTTATATTACTTATAAGAAATGTAAAAAATATTTTTCTAATCCACTACCTTTATCATCTACATTCTTTCTGATAAATTTTTGAACATTTCTTTCAAAGTAGGTGTACTCATGACAAATTTCCTCAATTTTTGTCTCAGAAAGTCTTTATCTGTCCTTTATTTTTGAAGGACAATTTTGCTTAATGGAGAATTCTAGGAGAGTGGCTTTTTATTTTCAACACTTTAAATATTTCACTCTACTCTGCTCTTGCTTGCCTGGTTTTCGAAAAGAAGTCTAATTTAATTCAAATCTTTGTTTCTTCTCTGGCATTTATATATATATTCTCTGTCTGATTTTTCTCTAGTTTGAATGTGATACAGTTGGGTGTGTGCTTTTGTAGTTTATTATGTTTAGTGTTCTCTGAGCTTCCTGGATATACAGTGTGATAGCTATGTTTAATTTTAGGATATTTTGGTGATTATTACTTCACTTGTTTCTTCTGCTTTTTTCTGTCTTTCTTTTCCTTATGGAATTCCTATTATGTATGTTTTAAACCTTCAGTTAAAGAGGGTTGTCTTAGGCTTCATGGATATTACACACTGTCTTTTTTGTTCTTTTTGTCTTTGCATTAGACTCTGGTGGAATAGATTTTTTTGAGTACAGGCTTTGTTAAGAACAGAATATTTGGGGCATATTTCAAAATGACATCTTTTTTTCTCTTTCCCAACAATGGAGCCACTGGTTTGCCCTATGACCTCAAGGCTCTCATGGATCTAAGAAGAGTTGTTTATTTCAAGTCTGTTCATTTTCTTCTTGTGAGATTGAGAATGACAACTTCTTAGTTCTTAAGTGCTGGACCATAAGTTGACAGTGTCACCTGGAGTGGTTGGTCGGAAACATTGCCTCTTGAAATTGGAGAATGGACACTTTATATTCTTTTGGAGGAAAGCACTGTTGCATCTATTACATATGTGATAATCATGGGCAAATTTACCATCACACCTTACCTTTGTGGACATCAATGAACTCCCTTGCAATCTGTAGCTCCTAATCTGCCCCTCAAGGGCACCAAGGCTGATGGTGTGCTGTTACTCTTTGACTGGAAAGAGCCCTCATGGCAGATTATCATCTCACTATGTGTTCTAAAAGTTGGCAGGAAGGAGGCTTGAGGCAAGTGAGTACAGGGATTTTTATGGTGTAACTTGTCATGACTTATTCCTCACGTCTGAGCTCTAAATTCCAAATAACTTTCTAGCCCCATCCAATCATACAGACAGAGAAAGGAAGAACTGAGTCTAGGATAAATACTACACAAGTTAAAAGCAACGCTTCCCCACAAGAATATTTATGTTCACTCAGCTGCATCTGACTCCTTGTAATGGCCTGGGGTACTTTAGGACAGTGTGGCCAGTGGGCTTTGAGAAAAGTCTGATTTCTACAGGCCTCCTGGACTCTCTGTTTAACGCTGGGACTAGACAAAAAAGCATCCAGTTCTTCACCAGGTTTTAATCCACTGAAACCTCATGCAGATTTGACTCTCTGCCTCATGGAGTGCTGTAACTGGTACGTAATAAGGAAGATGAAAGAATTTTTCGTACAAGCAATTGTTGGTCTTAAAATGATAATTTGTTTTTCATTTGTACAGCATTTCTGTCATTTCCCAACATGCTCTGGACCCTGCTGGTAGAGAGAAATATGATGTAATATGATCACAGTAAAAATGTGTAAATATTTTCCACGTGTTCATGATGCTGCTACACTGATGAGGAAGTGTGTACAGAAAAGCAATGAGTTTTTAATGATCACAACATAGAATAAATGTTTGGAGATGACAGAATCATATGTAACTCTCCTACAAATAGAGTATAGATCCCCACTACTGTCAGTCTTATCATCTTGCTCTATACATGTGTGATGTTTTAGGACTCTGAGGATGTCCCATCTCTCTTCAATGAGCAGGTCTCTATTTAGTCAGCCTGAGGGGTCCTGCATTCATGACCCAAGGGAAAATGGGAAGCTGGCTGTGGAGGACCATCAACTCAGGCCCTACGAGAGCCTCCATGTACATAAAGACTCTGTCAGTTGCCATCGGCATCTTCTCTGTGTGCAGCACTGGGTAAGGAGAATGATTTTGGCACAAGAATGCCTTGGGCAAACTTTGTCCACTGTGAGATGTTTAGAGACTCACGTATGCATAATGGGAGGCTGCTACAGCCTCTATGGGAGAGCAGTGTGTGGAGGGAGATGCTAATGGTGTGACTGTTATTTTGACAAATTCTAGAGCCATTTGTTTCTCCATTCAAAGGCATTCACTTTTAAGTGTTGTGTGAGTAAGAAAGCAAATCTGATAAATATACAACAGCTGGGACAGCTGTGGCTGACAATGTTCCCATGACATGGGTTCTACCACTCCTTCTGTCACCCTCTCAGTTCACAGGCCCCCAGCATTGTTTGAGGGACATTTTCCAAAGTGAGGGACATTTCCAAAATTTCTAAGTTGTTTCCAAATAAGCAGACACTAGTAGGCTTTAGTTGGGAAACAAAGAGCTGGAAATGGTCTGTGCACGACAATGGAAGGAAACGAAGCTGATGCACATGAGTGAGGATGTCCTCAGATAGGTCCCACTTAGGAGACAGCTTTTTGTTTCAGAAGCACAGTATTTCTACAGATCTGTACACAGAACCTGATTTAAACTCAGTGATTCTGGGAGCCCTCTCACTTCACTCCTGTTATGAGTATGAGCTGAGGGCAGGTCCCACCCTAGGGCGTGTTTCCTCATTTAAGACAGGGTTGCAAGAAAGGCCCGTTGAGGACTGAGTCCTTCTTCTCAATCTTTCGGTTCTTCCTAAGAAAGATCCCACAGTGTTAGACAGAAGTACTGAATGCATAAAAACCAGGGATCAAGAGAGTTTAACATTCTCCTAACATATGCAAGTGATTCTATTATTAATTTTCCACTAATTATATGAATATATATTTTAGGTGTACTCGTGAATTCTCACAAATGTATAGTAATATTGCCTTTAAAACATGGGAAACATGCCATCTCCAAGAACACTCTTGTGGTGCTCATTTGAACAAAACTCCTCCAATATGTAAGTTAACACTAAAATAAAATGGCAAAGATTAAGGCTTTCTTTTGCTTTTTATTAAACCTTGCAGCTGTTACTACTGTCTCCCACTTTTCAACAATGCATGTTCAATATCTAAGCCTACAGAAATAAAACCTGTGAACAGCAAGGTGGGCTACAGAGCTTTGTGGATCAGTGAAATGAAAGACTTCCAGCCACTCCTGCAATAAGAAGACACTATTTCGCATTTCTCCCTGTACTCCATTCGGATATTACTCAAAATGATTCCCTCTCTCTGCAGCTCACCTCAATTATTGCTTGGACGATTGCCTCTAAACACCCATAGGTTTTTGGTGTTTCCACTGGGGGATCACAGTGGACTTGCATAGACATCACTCTACTCACAGTACACTCAGGATGAGCTAGAAGAGTGTGCATGACTGTACCTGTTTCTCTAAATGGGAGGAACTCCATGGTTTAGTGAAGTATGTATTGCACATTCAAGTCTGTACAGCAGCAAAATAAAAATGCCAAAGACTATAGCATTTAAAAATGTTAAAGGTAAAATAAAGATCCTCTCAAATTATATTAAATACAAAAAGACACCACAAATATCTGTGGCTTGAGTCAATAGGAAGTCTCCAGGCCCAGATAACAATGACATCCTCACTTACTGAGGCTCCTACCCTCATTCAAAAGACACACACACTTCAGCCTCCCTATTAGCTCAATGTTATTTTTTACTTTCCTTCACAGTTCCTATTTCCATCTTATCAGACAAAGCTTTACCATTTAATCATCTCTATTTTCCTTCAAACATGTAAGTATCAGGACCACAAGAACTTGTTTGTTTCATGCCACTGTACCAAAATCCCACCATGCCTTATTTCTGCTATATTGGGTCTGTTTACTTTAAAGTGCATGGCACGTGAGAGATGTTGAAATATTATCATCAAAAGCACAGTCTCTGAGAAAGAAATGCTTACTTGGCATAGTGGTCCTGTCTCTCTCCTTTGCTAGGCTTGTGTTATCTCAAAAATTTGCCTAAACTCAAAGGCCTCAGTTGTGGCATGAGAGATATTAAAAATATTGTGTAATATACTAAGAGTTGAATTTACATATTTTAACAGAACTGGCAGTATTTGGTAACCATATCAGTAAAAATGGGAAAAAACAAAATTCTAAATAAAAAATGACTAACATTCCCTCCTTCTTACTAAAATGACTGGAACTTCTTAAAAATAAACTTTAGCTCCACTACATTGGTATTGCCTTCTAGAAAACAGTAATTAACAAAAACAAAATATTTACGAAAGATAGAATTAAGTTTACCTCCTCACATCATTCAATACAGAAAGTGACTTGCTTCCGTGAACAGCAATCACATCCACAAACTCATGGCAAAATCTTGTAAGAAGTCCTTTGGAGCAGCACGTTACTGTTATTCCTCACAGTCCTCTATGGTCTGTGGTCATTCTTCCTAGAATTCATTACACCCCTCTCACTACAGGTGCAATCCTGCAGGTTACTGACAAGAGGGCACTGAAAAAGCCAAGATTTTTATGTTTTGGGTTAAGAATGAATGAGAAATTAGTTTCATGATAAAAATCATAACTGTAAAAGAACAAAAAATAAAGTTTGAGGAAAAAAATACCTGAATTTGTATGCACAAGACAAAATTGATTCATAATGTTCAATGAATAGAGAAAATTGCAAAGCATATCTGAAAATCCATAACTAAAATGGATTTTAATATATTCTGAGGAAATGAAACCAATTATATTTATTAGCACACAATAGATTAGAACAGTTGACACAGTACATCAATGAAACAACTACAGAAGCATTCATTTCACAAAGAAATGTACCTAGTTTTAATGACATACAAACATTATTGAAAACATATTGAGGGACTATGTTCAGCTACAAGTAACAGGAAACAGTCTTCCTGACATGAGCAAGGTGATTGTTCTCCCATGGAAGAACTGGGTCAAGGCAGCCACTGCACAATGCAGCAGAGAAACAAACTCCCACGTTCTTCTTTTTATGCCCCATTGTAGATGTCATATTGAATCAGGGAAACAGGCTCACTAGCACTATTAACAGCGTAAGTTGTTTCCTATACACATTAGACCTCATTCAATTATCATCTAGAGAAGAGGGGAAGAAAGTCTGAATTAGTTTCCTAGTGGACACAAGAGGCCTTACAGAAAAATCCTAACTCTAATGGATCTTTGATGTGAAACTTGCGAAAACATCAGTGGAAAATACACCTCTAAGAAAATGGAAATCAAACAATTGGTGGTGGTTTCCAAGGTCCTCTTGACTAAAAGGGCAAGGAATCCAGAGAATGGGCTGGAAGATGGTTTCCTTGAAGCTCCTATGCAACTGTATTTCTCCCTGTATGGTGGCTCCAAAATCTGATTAATGCCTTATCTGCCTCTGCCTTCCAAATGTTATGAAAGTGAGGCTATTGGTGAATTCTAACATGGAATCATAAAGGGGATGGGTTCTTAAAGATCTAGTTCTTAATATTACTCCCATTTACATAACACAACACAAGGGTGATATGTCCAGCTCTAGCATTTGTTGCCCTCTCACAGGCCTCTACTTAATTCAAGGTCTATTCACCAAATACCAGCCAGAAGCAAGGACAAAGAGCAAAGGCTCAAATAGGAAAATAAGAATTCACTGGAAAGTATACTCTTTGATAAACTTGCTATCCATAAAAATTTATTCCAACTGTTTAATAGAATGGAAAATTAAAAAAGGGTCCTATACCCACCCCCCACCTCCCCAAAAAAGGAGCTTTCTCTAAGAAAGGAACAATATATACACAGGATTAGGGACATCCAGGAACTGCAATACAAGGCAGTAAGAAAATCCCAAAAACTACACACTGTCATTTTCCAATGGCCCCTTAACATAGAACAATTAAAACATTATAAAAAGTAAAGAGAAAATATTAATTGATTTAAGAGAAAGGAACTACCTATTATGCTTCTGTACCATTGATAAAGGATTACTTTCAGAAATATCTCACTTCAATATTCATTTCTGAAAGTAATTAATACAAATTCACAATCCAATGTTACACTTTAAGAAAGAGGCTTGGTAAACAATATATTTACAACTTTTATAATGACTCTTTCATGTTCAAAGTTTTCTAGAACATTGTACACAAATTAATTTCCATCAAGGTTTCTCATGACTTCCATTTATATTTATTTTTGGTGGGAGTTTGACATATAAGAATGTAGGCCTATTGAAGCTTTTCCTACACTGTTTACATTAAGGAGGTTTTATCAAGTGAGTCCTTTCATGCCTTCAGAAAGAACTGGGATGACAAAAGACTTTCCCGCATTCTTTACATTTATATGGCTTTCCTTCTAATGTGGCTTTTCACATATCCTTGAAAATTTGCATGAGAAATAATGTCTTTCCCACCTTCCTGACATTTCAGGATTTCTCTTCAGTATGAGTTCTTTCATGTCTTTGAAGAGAACTGGAAAAACTGAACGCTTTACTACATTTTTTACATTCATACATGTACTCTCCAGTATGATTTCATTTATATATTTGGAAACTTTGAGGAGAACTGAAGACTTTCATAGATTCTTCACAATCATAGCGTTTGTCTCTAGTGTGGTTTCTTTCATGTCTTTTACATGAACTGGGAGAAATGAATGCCTTCTCACATGCCTTACATTTATAAGGTCCATCTCCAGTGTGAGAGATCATGTGTGATCGAAGGCTTGAGGGAGCTATAAAGGCTTTCCCACATTCCTTACATTCATAGGGTTTCTCTCCAGTATGAATTCTTTCATGGACTCGAAGAGAACTGGAAGAAGTGAATGCTTTATTGCATATTTTACATCCATAAGGTTTCTCTCCTGTATGAGTTCTTTCATGTTTTCGAAGAAAACTGGTACGACTGAATGCTTTACTACATTCTTTACATTCATATGGTTTCTCTCCAGTGTGGCTCCTTTGATGTCTTTGAAACGCACTGGGAGAAATGAATGCTTGTTCACATTCCTTACATTTATAAGGTCCATCTCCGGTATGAAAGATCATGTGTGATCGAAGTGTATAGGAAGCTACAAAGGCTTTCCCACATTCCTTACATTCATAGGGTTTCTCTCCAGTATGAATTCTTTCATGTAGTTGAAGAGAACTGGAAGAAGTAAATGCTTTAGTGCATATTTTACATCCATAGGGTTTCTCTCCAGTATGAGTTCTTTCATGTATTCGAAGAATGCTGGTACGACTGAATGCCTTCCTGCATTCTTTACATTCATATGGTCTCTCTCCAGTGTGAGTTCTCTCATGTCTTTGAAGTGAACCGAGAGAAATGAATGCTTGCTCACATTCCTTACATTTATAAGGTCCATCTCCGGTGTGAAAGATCATGTGTGAGCGAAGCTTATAAGGAGCTACAAAGGCTTTCCCACACTCCATACATTCATAGGGTCTCTCTCCAGTATGAATTCTTTCATGTTTTCGAAGAGAACTGGAAGAAGTGAATGCTTTACCGCATTCTTTACATTCATAGGGTTTCTCTCCAGTGTGATTTCTTTCATGTATTCGAAGAAAACTGGAAGAATTGAATGCTTTACTACATCTTTTACATTCATAAGGTTTCTCTCCAGTATGAGTTCTTTCATGTACTCGAAGAGAACTGTAAAAAGTGAAGGCTTTACTGCATTCTTTACATTCATAGGGTTTCTCTCCAGTATGAGTTCTTTCATGTATTCGAAGAAGACTGGGAAAAGTGAAGCCTTTCCCACATTCCTTACATTTATATGGCTTCTCTCCATATTTTTGATAGGCATATGGTTTGTGTTCAATGGGACATATAACGTGACCATAAAGGAATGAATGATACATGAAGAGTTGTCCACATGCACTGCATTTGCATAGTTCATCTCCAGTAGTCTTCTCATTCAGGTTTAGGTTTGGAATAAGGCTGAAGTTTTCTCCATATTGACTACTGTCTTCACTTTCATAGAGACCCCCTACCATATGAGTTCTGTGAAAAATGAGAAGCACATTATTAATGATTTCTTTACTAATGATTTTATGTTTGTTATGATTTATAGGAAAAGTTTATGTTTCCTGCCTGGTCTGAATTCTCTGAAATTGAATACATACTAAATGCTGCGCAAGGACTTTATACTTGCTATTGTCAAAACAATGGCATTCATACATAGGGTTTATTAATACTGTTTCCAAGTGAACTGTTTTATAAAAACTAAACCTCTACTTTATATTTCAGAAAGCATATTTGGTGAAAATTTTCTAAGAACATCTAAATTTGAAGCAAGGGTTATTAGTTTTGTTTACTTCTTTTGAAAATTTCTAACATACCAGGATACTCATATGAGACATTGCTTTCTATAGTAAGAGTGACTCACCTTAGTTCTCTCCCCTGGTCTTTGTACTGATCTTCAGCATCATGATCTTCCCATGTTTTTCCTGAAATGTAGACCCAGAAAGTTTATTCCAACATATTAGCAATTACAGAAAATTTTTTAGATTCTAAGTCCATGATGAGCTGTGACCATTTCTAGTTTATTTACCAACATCCTCCCCTTTCTACATTCTACATTTTGGAATAACATTGATAGGCAGGAAAAAAAAGTGATAGACACTTTTTCTCTAATTGATGAAGTGAAGGAATGTCCTCATTCTTACCTATTGAGATCACATTCCAGAAAGTTTCCCACATAACATCTATGTAGAGTTTCTTCTGTGAAGGATCCAGTAAAGTCCACTCCTCTGGGGTGAAGTTCACAGCCACATCTTCAATGTCCACTGAGTCCTAAAACATCACAAATAAGTGTAGAGTAGGATGCATAAGTGTAACAGCGCTGGAAACCCATACTCCCTTTGTATGAAGGTTACACATGATTGTGTCATCTCCAAACATTAATTCTATGATTTGATTATCAAAAACTCAGTTGTTCTGTACTCACTTCCTCATCAATTGAACAGCATCATGAACACATGGAAATTGTTTGGACATTTCTACTGTGATCCCATTACATCATATTTCTCTCTAACAGTAGGGCTCAGAGCATCTAGGGAAATGACAGAATGCCATACTAATGAAACAAATATTATCATTTTAAGACCAGACCTCCACATGAGAAAAATTCTTTTGTCTTCTTCCTTATTACCCATGAGTTACACCACTCCATGAGGCAGAGGGTCAAATCTGCATGAGGTTTCAATGGATAAAAACATTGAAGTGAAGAACTGGGAGCTCCTTTGTCTAGTCCTATCACCAAACAGAGAGTCCAGGAGGCCTGTAGAAATCAAATGTCTAACAAAGCCCAGCTGGCCACATTGTCCTAAAGTACTCCAGGCCATTACAAATAATCAGATGGAGCTGGGTGAATGTAAATATTCTTGTGGGGAAGCATTGCTTTTAATTTGTGTAACATTTATCACAGACTCAGTTCTGCCTGTCTCTCTTTGCATGATTTGATGGGACCAGAAAATTATTTGGATCTTAGAGCTCAGACACAAAGAAAAAGGCGTGACAAGTTACACCATAAAATCCCGATACTCATGTGCCTCAAGGTTACTTCCTGCCAATGTTTAGGACACATAGTGAGATAAGAATGTGCAACAAGAGTTCTTTCTTGTCAAAAGCCACAGTGTACCCTGGGCCTTGCTGTCCTTGAGGAAAAGGTTAAGAGGAGCAGATTGCAAGGGAGTTCATTGAAGTCCACAATGGCTGGATGATAAATTTGCCCATGATTATAAAATGTGTGAAGGATTTAAGAGTGTTTTCCTCCAAAAGAATGAAAATCTCCATTCTCCAACTTCAAGAGGAAGTGTTTCCTGACCAGCCACTCTAGACGATGTCCTGCCAACAGCTGATTCCACACTGAAGGAACTTAGAAGCTCTCATTCTTAACCTCACAAGAAGAAAACAAACAAACTTGAAGTGAACAACTCTTCTTAGATTCATAGCAGCCTTGAAGGCATAGAGCAAACCAGTATCTCCAAAATTAGGGAGGAGAAAAGAGGGCATTTTGAAATATGCCCCAGATATTCTGTTCTTAACAAGGATTGTACTAAACAAAAATCTGTTTCACCAGAGTTTAATGCAAAGACAAAGAGAACAAAAAGACAGAATACAATATCCATGAAGCTAGGACAACCTTCTTTAACAGAAGGTTTAAAATACACATAATGGGAATACCTGAAGGAAAAGGAAGACAGAAAGAAACAGAAGACACAAGTGAAGTAATAATCACCAATGTATCCTAAAATTAATCACAGCCAGCAAACTCTACATCCAGGAATCTCAGAGAAGCTAAACATGATTACCTACAAAAACGCACACCCAAGGATATCATATTCAAACTAGAGAAAAATCAAAGACAAAGGATATACTGAGAAATGCCAGAGAAGAAACAGATATTCAGTAAAAGGAAACAAACTATTGAATTAAGTGGACTTCTTTTCAAAAACCATGCGAGCATGAACAGAGCACAGTGAAATATCTGAAGTTTTGAAAGTAAAAATGCACTCCACTAGAATTCTGTCAACCAAAATTATTCTTCAAACATAAAGGAGAAATAAGAACTTTCTGAGAGAAAAACTGAGGTGTCATTAAATGCTTATTAAATGGGTAAAGACAAAACACTCAGAACACCAAATATGGGGAAGATGTGAAGCTACAGGTAATCCTCATTCATTGCTGGTGGAATTTGGTGCACCTACAACAGAAGAGAAGAGCTTTCTTTCAAAACAAAATACATTCTTACTACATGGAGTATAAGATCCAGCAATTACACTCCTTGGTATTTTTCCAAATGAATTGAAACCTTATGTTCACACAAGACTTACAGACGAATGTTTATAAATGCTTTATTCATAAATGGCAAAAGTTAGAGTTTTAAGCAAGATGTCCTTCAAGAATAAAATAGACCAAAACAAACAGTGGTGTAGCCATACAATGAAATACTGTTCAGTAATAAACAGAAATGAGGTATCAAGCCATGAAAACACATGGAGGATCCTTAAAAGTATACTCCTAAGTAAAGAAGCCAATGTGACAAGGCTATGTAGTGTATGATTCCAAGTATATGACATTCTGGAAAAGACAAAAGTATGAGCCACTTTGGTTGTGAAAGTTTAGAGGGTTGGAGGGAGGGATGAGTCAATACGTGAAATACACAGGATTTTTAGGGAACTGAAACTACACTATATGACACAGAAATGATGGATACATGTCATTATACATTTGCCAAAACCCATACATTGTATACATAAATAGTCAATGCTAACGTGCTCCATGCACTGTAATGCATCCATATGGAAATGGTAAAAAACGTACCACAGTAATACAAAATGTGAAAAAGAATGCAAACGATGGATGCAGAGACAAGGGTTATGTGGGAACTCTAAATTCTGATCAATTTTTCTGTCAACCTAAATCTGCTCTAAAAAAACCTAAGTCTTTCAAAACAAAAGATGAAGGCAGACTCATTACAATTCACCCCTGATGACTGAAACAGGAATCTCTCATTCAACTGATTTCAGTAAGCCAGTATGGTGCTCTATGAGCTGAGACCCACAAGGGAGGGGAAACTTCCATCGAATGCCTTGTTGGAGAGCACAGCACTGTATCCTCTGAGAAGTGCCATGGTCACCATCAGTAGTGTCAGAACCCCAAGGTGGATAATGAGTGTCCTGGTGAGTCCTTGTATTGTAGACATAGTAATGTACAGACAAGGGTTACCTAGAATTCTATTTTGGATATTTCCAAGTTAAGAGATTCCCAGAGTTCTTTGACCACAAAGGGGCATCTCTTAGACAATCATCCAAGAGTTTGTGAAAATACACAGACGAGGTCAATTTTTGGCCAGCAGGAAGATGACTGCCTGATGTTTGATCACCTCTTGGGTTTGGTTCTTCATCAGGGATGTCCCAATTAAGGGATGAAGAGCAGCAACTCTCCACTGAGCTCCATCGTCAACAAATGTATCATTGTCCTAAACATCTATGCACTCTCCAGTGCTGTGCACTCAGTTAATCTCAAGGAACTACCCAGGGAACCAAGGTATCAGGGAGAGGGGTGACCTCCTCCATCACACTCTAGCATCATTCAACAAACTGAAGAAACAAAGGTCATGCCCCTCCTGTAGGTCGCATAAGCTAGAGGGCCAAGCTTAGTCTCCATCATATCAAAAGGAGGTTTCAGTAACTGGGCTGAGCTGGTAGGAGGTTGTTTCCAGGGCTAAAGGCATAATAGGCACCTCAATAGAGGGTCACTTACTCAGTGCCTCTATTTTCAAGAGATCTCAGTACCTGGTGACAATAGCAGCTCTAACGGCATCTAACGTGGGATGTGGGGCAGTTTCTTCATCAGAAGCCTATAGACAACTTAAGGCCCTCCTCTGAGAGCCTCAAATCACTGCCATCAGGGTCACAGGCCTCCTCCATGACAACTGGTTGCTTTACAGAGTGCAAGGAACACAGGCTTAAGATGGGTTTGAACTAATTCCTTTGTTGTGCCAAACTCAGACTGCGGGTGTGGTCCACTATAACCCAGAGGGTCAGGACCTTTGTTGTAAAAGACGCAGGGATGGCAGCAGCAGAATTACTTAGGGATGCTGGTGAGCCCTCTGTAATCTTGATACCAGCTGGCTACATTTTTCTCTCTCTTCTTTCTCTCTGAAATAATTGCTCCTTAATCAGTGACCATCTGATGGGCTCAGCTCATTCACAGGTATAGTCATCCTCAAATGCCCAGACTCCCTCTAATGTGGAGGCGATCACACCCTCAGTCTCATTTTCACTCTAAACACACAGATAATTTCCACCCAAGACATCAACTGAGGACCACGTTAAGGAGGGCCCCATTCCCAGACTCCTGCTCTAAAAGGAACTGAAACTGCCAACTCAGAGTCCTCTGTATATAGAACCCAGCCTTGCTGGGGTCAACAATGCAACACAGGGCAGCACAGCGCCCAGGAGGAGCTGCCCAGCAAGCAGCAGCCTACAGTACAGGAGCCTCCAAGCTTTCTCATCAGCCTGTCCAGGTAAGAAGGCCCAGGGGGGAAAAGGGAGGGTGAGGCTTAAGTTGTCAGCAGTCCAATAGTAAATATGTGCACCCTGGCCACTCATTACAAGAACAAACAGGGAAGGAAATAGCTATTCACACTGACTTGTTTTTATATAAAGAAACACTAACAGGATGGTGAAGCAGTGATCAACACTGGTCATGGGAGGGAGGCCGGAGTCAGAGCAGAGGAGTGGGGCAGGACGCGCAGGCAGGGAGTCTTAAGTGACTCTCATAGGAATTGTTTTTAACCTTTCTATGCATTATTTACTTAAAATAGGAGAGAAATTTATATACACAAATTTTCTCATGGTTGATCATGGATTTGGCATTTTAAAATTAATTTTAATTTTTCTACGTAGGACATCACTCTAAGGTTTAATCCTTTAAACACCAATAAACATAAAACTGTAAGCCATAAAAAAAATTACAAACCCCTTTCTAACTAAAAGGACAAGGGGCATGACAGTTTGTCCCTCCACTATTTTTCACACTGAGGATATTTTCAGGAAGAAGTAGCATATTATAATACATTAGGGGTTTGCAATTAAAGTGCTGAAATAAACTAGGAATTCCAATTATTTACATAAGCTTTGACCTGTTTCCACATCCAATGAAAATAGAAATTCAAGTACTTTTTCCTCATATCCATTAAAATAGGAATTCATTTACCTTAGCAACATTATAGCCTTTTAAATTTCAAAGTTCTCTAGGGACGTGGACACACAAAAACTGACCTAAAATTGGAAAATGCACCTGAGAATTTACATAAATGTTTCATATCTTGAGGATGCCTTGGGTATAGGAAACAAAAATTCTATTTGGTTCCACAATTTTCTTAATTTATATCATATCTCCCAATCAACTTTCATTTTAAAATATGAAATGCAAATATAAACTAGAATCAAAGGGCTTCAATTTTCAAGTGATAAAGAAATCCAAGGACACAAACGCAAATATTTGAATGAGCTCATAGAAGCAGGCTGCTTGCCTACAGTTCAGAAGGAAAATCCACATTCAGAAAGTTGACCATATTCCCAAATTTAGGGTCTAACCACTCCCAGTTGAGATGTCACCCCTACAGTGTCTCGTCCCTGGTGAAGGAGAGTGGCGACCCCTGAGCAGCCACAGGGATGAACTCTGGAGCCCCACACACCCTCCCTCTCCTGTGA
The DNA here is from genome assembly GCF_041296235.1 of Equus asinus. Classification (NCBI taxonomy): domain Eukaryota; kingdom Metazoa; phylum Chordata; class Mammalia; order Perissodactyla; family Equidae; genus Equus; species Equus asinus. The sequence continues at coordinate 25,604,703 of NC_091809.1, read as the reverse complement.
GCATGGAAGCACTACCTCTCCCAGGCTCCCACTCTCACAAGTGAGGAAACTCTCAGCCAGATTCAGTTTAAGCTTCCAACCCACATGAACTCCAAATTTATGAACCCTTTGTCCACAGGACGGAACACCTGATCTTCACAGACTTTCTCACTGTGCACAGATTACTCTCTCAGTGCCCCCACAGTGTGGTGCAAAACTCAAACAATGTCTAAAATGTCTAAATCTAAGGAAACATGACCACAACCTCAGAAAGGGCATCACTCGCCACCCCATGAGCACAGGCACCCCCAGCTTTCCAGGGCTCTGCAGCTCCTCTCAGGATAAAGGCTCCTTCCATGGGGGTGTGAGCAGTAGGAGACCTGCAGGGGGAGGCTCCCCAGGAAGGACAACTGGGCCTTCAAGGCCTTCTCTTTAAAACATGATGATTTGATATACCTATACAATATTTATACTTGAAATTTGTGAAGACAGAATGAAGAGTTCTCACCTTATACACACAAAAAGTAACTAAAGACCTAGGAGTGGAATTGATGGCTTATATGGTAATTTTAGGTTTTATATTTGAGGAACTCCCAAACCTTTGTCTACAGTGGCTACACTATTTTATATTCACACCACCCATGTATGAGAGTTCAAGTTTCTAAATATATCCTCAATAAAACTTGTTATTACCTCATTTCTTGACTCTAGCCATCCCAGCGGTTATAAAGTGGTATCTCAATGGACTTTTGATTTGCATTTTGTTGATAACTAACGATGCCCAGCATCTTTTCATATACTCTTGACCATTTATCTATCTTCCTTGGAAAACAGTGTTCAGATCTTTTGCCATATTTATATTGAGTTATTTGACTTTTTTATAATTAAGTTTTAAGAGATCTTTAGATATTTTTGATACAAGTTCCTTATCAGATATATGATATGCAAAATTTTCTTCCATTCTGTATGTGATGTTTTCACTCTCTTGCCATAAAAATTTAAATTTTAATTGTAGTAATATACACATCATTATATTTTCACCATTTTTAAGTGTATAGTTCAGTTGTAGCACATGTCAGAATTTTCTTTCTTTTTCAAGCTGAATAATACACCATTGTATGTATGTGCCCTATTTTTTTTGATCCATTCATCTGTTGATGGGCACTTGGCTTACTTCCACCTTTGGCTATTGCGAATAATGCTAATATAAACACAAGTGGACATATATCTAAGTCCCTGCTTTCAATTCTACTTCAATTCTCAGAAGCAGAATTGCCAGTTCAGGTGGTAACTCAGTTTGTAATTTGTGGAAGAATGGCCATGTTGTATTTTATACCATCAAGATAATTTTATATTCCCAGTGATAGTGCACAAGGGCTCCAAAGGGTGTGTTCACTCTCTTGATAGTCCTTTGAAGCACAAAAGTCATTAATTTGATGCAGTCCAAATTACCTACTTCTTTTTCCAGTTTTGCTCTTGGTGCCTTATCTAACAATTCTTTGCCAAATCCAAGGTCAGGATTTTTTTCCCATCTTCTATCTAAGTGTATTATAGCTTACTCTTAAGTTTAGGTCTTTATCCTTTCTGGTAAATTATTGTATGTGGTATCATGTAAAGATTAAACCTCTTTCTTTTGCATATGGCTATTCAGTTGGCCCACCACCAATATATGCAAAGAACATTCTTGCCCGATACTTGGCACTTTTTTCAAATACCAGTAGACCACAGATATATGGGTTTGTTTCTCAAATGTCAATCTATTCCGTAGATCTGTATATATATCCTTGCGTCAGTACCACCCACTTTTTTTTTTTAATATTTTTTTTTCCTTTTTCTCCCCAAAGCCCCCCAGTACACAGTTGTATATTCTTCGTTGTGGGTCCTTCTAGTTGTGGCATGTGGAACGCTGCCTCAGCGTGGTTTGATGAGCAGTGCCATGTCCGCGCCCAAGATTCGAACCAAGGAAACACTGGGCCGCCTGCAGCGGAGTGAGCGAACTCAACCACTCAGCCACGGAGGCCAGCCCCAGTACCACCCACTCTTGATTACCATTACATATTACAAAGTTTGAAATCAGAAAATGTTTGTCCTACCATTTTGTTTTTCTTTTTCAAGACTGCTTTGGCTATTCTGATTCCCTGGCAATTCCACATAATTTTATTAAAGAGCTTGCCAGTTTATATAAAGGAATAAACTGGGATCATGTCAGGCATGTGCTCAATCTCAGCTCACTTGGAGAATACTGCCATTTCAACAATGTTAAGTCTTCTGGTTCTTGAAATTGAGATGTTTCCCATTTATTTATACATTTTTTGGTTCCCTTGACTCTATTTTCAGTTTTTTGAGTATTCATTTTATACTTCTTTCCCAAATTTGTTATTTTCTTCCTTTTGATTTTGTCAATAAATTTCTTAATTTCATTATTGGATTGTTCATTGCAAGTATATAGAAATACAACTGATTTTTATATTTTGATCTTGTATCCTACCATTTTGCTGACCTTAATTATCAGTTCTAATAATTTTTTTAGTGGTTTCCTTTGAGTTTTCTGAAAACAAGATATCTCAGCTGGAAGTAAGGATCATTTTACATCTTTCTATCCAATCTTTATGCATGTTATTTCCTTTTCTTGCATAATGGTTCTGGCTAAAATCTCCAGTATATTCTAGAATGGATGTGGCAAGAGCAGACATCCTTCTTTGATTCCTTATGTTCAGGGGAAAGCATCTAGCCTTTTACTATTAAATATAACATTAGCTATGTGTTTTCCATAGATGCTCATTATGAGGTTAGGAAATTGCCTTCCACTCCTGGGGATCTGAGGGCTTTAATTATGAAATGATACCGGATTTTGTGAATTGTTTTCCCTGGGTCTACTGAAATGATCTTGCCATCTTTTATTTTTACTCTATCGATATCTTTTTTTTTTTTAAAGATTGGTACCTGAGCAAACAACTGTTGCCAATCTTCTTTTTTCCCCTGCTTTTTATTTCCCCAACCCCCACCCCCACCCCATACACAGTTGTATATCTTAGTTGCAGGTCCTTCTAGTTGTGGGATGTGGGACGCCGCCTCAACGTGGCCTGACGAGTGGTGCCACGTCCGCACCCAGGATCCGAACCCTGGGCTGCCACAGCAGAGCGCGCGAACTTAACCATTCCGCCACAGAGCCGGCCCTTCTATCGATATCTTTTATCACATAATTGGATTTTGAGATGTTAACCCAACTTTTCATCCCTGGGATAAATCCCACTTGGTCATGGTGTATAATTCTTTTATATATTGCTGGATTGGGTTTGCTGGTATTTGTTGCACTGGCCTCACAAAATGGATGTGAAGTATTCTCTCCATTCTAATTTTTAGAAGATTGTGTGAAGAATCAGTATTAAATAATTTTTAAATGTTTTGGAGAAATTCTGTGTTGAAGCCATCCCAGGCTAGACTTACTTTATGGGTGGTTGTTTGTTTACTAATTCAACCCCTTCACTTCTTATACTAGTATTCAGATATTCCACTAATTCTTGATTCAGGTTCAGCAGTTTGTGTCTTTTGAGGAATTTGTCCAGTTCATCTGAGATATCTGATTTGTTGCCATACCATTGTTCACTGAATTCTTTTATAATAATTTTTATTTTGGTGATGTCATAGTAATATCCCGTTTTCTTTCTAATTGTATGAATTTGAATCTTCCCCATTTTTCTGTAGATCATTGCAGGCAAAGATTTGTCAAATTTGTCAAATTTGCTTTCACTGATTTTCTCTGTATTTTCTATTCCACATTTCATCAATTTCTGCTCTACTTTCTATTATTTCCTTTTCTCCTTGTCTTGGGTTTGGTACCTTATCTTTTTAAGTCTGTTAAGGGGAAAGTTTATGTTACTCATTTGAGATCTCTCTTCCTGGTTAGTATAGGCCTTAATGGCTATAAATTTCTTTCTTTCTAAGATGTAGGTCATAAGCTTTGACCCTTCAGGTGTGATATAATCTTCCTCATTATCTCTACTGACAGTTTTTGTTTTAAAGTCCATTTTCCTAGAAATTTGTATCATCTCTTCAGCTATCTTGTCGGTGCTGTTTACAGATGTAACTTTCCAGAGCTTTTACTCTCAATCTGTTGGTATCTTTGAATTTAAAGTGTGTTTCCTGTACACAGCATATGTTTAGATCATGGTTTTATTTACTTTCTGCTCTGAGGTGACAACCTCTTCCTCCTGTATGGATAATGTAATCCATTCACATTTAGTATTACTAACATAGCTGCAATTACACCTGCCATTTCACTTTTTGTTTTCTACAATTCTCACGTTATTTTCAGTTCTCTTGTCCTCTTTTATGGCTTTATATTGCATTAATTGAATATGTTCTAATGTAGCACTTTAATTCTTAAATGACTTCGTCACCATATTTTAAAGTTTTTTTTAGGGGCTGCTCTACTATTTAATATATATGTTAATATATAAGAATAAACTTTGAATTTATACTACCTTAATTCCAGTGACAATGGAATTTTTATTCATATACAGGTCTATTCCCTTTTGCCAGTTTTGTGCTATTATTATGCAGGTTATATCTATTAATGATATGACAAATAGTATATTGTTACACTTATTTCTTTACCATCTGCAGTCACTTCATTAGCCCAATACAGCTTTGCTCCCACCCAGGACCTTTGTGCTTTTAATGAGAAACAAATTACACATGTTATATTTCTATGGAATAAGCACAAGAGCATATTAAGTATGTAGTATTTTATACATTTCCTTTGATATCAGCTAAGAGAAGAAAGAAGAAAACAGGTATTTATTCTATCTTACATATTTACATAATTACTTACACTGATGTTTTTGTTTATTTATGTTGATATCAATTACCATCCTGGGTCACTCGCTTTCAACCTGAAGAACTCTTTCAGTAACCTTGTAAGGCAGGTGGCTATTAATATATCTTCTCAGTTTTTGTTAATCTAGGAAAGCCTTTATTCCATCTTTATATTTTACAAGGTAGTCTTGGTGAACATAGGATTCTTGGTTCACAGGTTTTTTCTTTGTGCACTTTGAATATGTCATCCCTCCGTCTTCTAACTTTCCTTTTCTCTGCTGAGACATCACTTGTTAATTTACGAGGGTTACCTGTAAGAGTAATTTTTTCAATTGCTGTTTCTTTCCCAGTGTATGGTTCCTACTTTCTTGCATCTTTGCATGTCCCATACTTATGACCAGACATTTCTGATAATACATTGTAGCAACTCTGAGTACTGAGCCCCTTCCTACTGAGACTTTTTATTGTTATTAGCTTATTCATTTGTTCAATAACTGGACGGATTACTTTAGTTGAGTCTGTGTCCTCCACACAGAGTGAAACTTCTGATATAGCTCCTAGAATCAGATGTGGCTTTGGGTACATAAACTGTCATGAGAGATTAATAATGACAGGGCTGTCTTCCTCTTTCACGGACACAACCCATGGTTAAACTAGATTAATTGTGGGCTGCTTGTTCTACTTTTTTCAACAATGACCTGGGGGGGCATAAGCTGCTCTACCAAATACTCCAGTGAAATTCTGGCTCCTTCGTAGAAATACTTGATGTCACTGTTAGATATTTGTTCTGACCCTTGGAAGCCTCCTCCCAGCTGTCTAATTCCCTGGTTCTTTCCACAAAACTAGTCAGCCTATGGTCTAAGCTGTATCTTCATTAAATACACATATCTACTAATTGCCTTTCACCTCATTCTCCACTTTCCTGAGAGTGTCCTCTGACCTGACTTTTCATGATGTTTTGCTGGCCAAGTTAATTCCTTTGGGAATTAAGAGCTCTGTGTTTTATGGCTCAATTCTCCCCCTCATGTTCAGGCAAAATCTCTGTGCCAGGACTCTGGAGCTGTGGTGGGGACATCAGGAAGCCTCTCTCTGGTGACAATCCCATTCTAGGGGCTGAGTGATCAGTGCAGTGGAGAGACAGCAGCCAGAGTCCTCTTGATTGTCTCATGTTACAGCCATCTCATGAGCTGGGGACAGAGTGGTCAGTGCCCAGCATTCTCAGCACAGTATGAGCATAGCAGAGCCTCTGCACCATGAGGAGGGGCTGGGGCAAGAAGGGTGTCCCCACATTTCCTATGAATCAATGAGGGACTGAAACTCAGCAACAGGTAGCTGCGGGCAGGATGGGTAATGTTGAAGTCCTGCTCCTCCTGGGAAATAGCCCCCCTTCTGGAAGCTTAGGGAGGGAGAACCTTGTCTTCTGGTTTGGGGGGGCGGGCAGCACTACGGAGAGGAGGGCTCACCTGCTGAGCTGAGAGCAGGGAAGGAGCGGATATGGTTCAAATCCCACACACTCTCCCCTTTCTAACAGAAATTCTATTGATTATCTTGAATAGATGTTCCTCATTTTCTGGTTGTCTTTAGGACAATTTCCAGAGGTTTTAAATGAGTTTTAAAATAATTTCTACCACTTTCACTGGGGAGTGGGTCAGTGGAGCTCCTCATATTATTATACCACCCTAGTGCATTTATACACTGCCCATATCAGCAAACCCTCTCCAGATTGATATACAATGGCACTACAGGCCGTAATATCACTTGTCATAGTACAGAGAAACAGAATGGAGAAAATTAATTTTCATGCTTTGTAAAAATTTATTGCATACTTCAAAAACTATTCTTGACAACAACAAAAAAACCTACAACCTATTTAAAAAATGGGCAAAAGATCTGAACAGAGATTTCTCCAAAGAAGATATACGGATGGCCAATAGGCACATGAAACGATGCTCAACATCATTAGCTATCAAGGAAATGCAAATCAAAATTACAATGAGATGTCACCTCACTCCGGTCAGAATGGCTATAATTAACAAGACAGGAAACAACAAGTGTTGGAGAGGGTGTGGAGAGAAGGGAACGCTTGTTCACTGCTGGTGGGAGTGCAAACTGGTGCAGCCACTATGGAAAGGAGTATGGAGTTTCCTCAGAAAATTAAGAATAGATCTACCGTATGATCCAGCTATTCCACTGCTGGGTATTTATCCAAAGAACTTGAAAACACAAATGCATAAAGATACACGCACCCCCATGTCCATTGCAGCATTATTCACAATAACCAAGGCTGGAAGCTACCTAGGTGCCCATCAAGGGACGAATAGATAAAGAAGATGTATATATACACAATGGAATACTACTCAGCCATAAGAAATTATGAAATCCAGCCATTTGTGACAACATGGATGGACCTTGAGGGTATTATGCTATAAGTGAAATAAGTCAGAGGGAGAAAGTCAAATACCATATGACCTCACTCATAAGTAGAAGATAAAAACAATGATAAACAAACACACAGCAACAGAGATTGGATTGATAGTTACCAGAGGGGAAGAGGGGAGGGAGGAGGGTAAAAGGGGTGATTAGGCACACATGTGTGGTGATGGATTATAATTAGTCTTTGGGTGGTGAATATGATGTAATCTACAGAGAATTCAAAATATATTATGATGTACATCTGAAAGTTATATAATGTTATAATCCAATGTTACTGCTATAAAAATTTTAAAAAAAGAAATAAAAAAAAAACTTTTCTTGAAGATTAACACATAGAGATGTGGCTTCCCAATAAAAACATATTAGTCATTTGATTATAAATTATTCTTCAAAAAGAAAACCACAGGTCCAAAATGGATTTGCTCTTCTAAGCCCAGGTTATGAAACCAGGCCTTAACACCTAACCTACCTGCAGCTTCGACCTTCCCCAGGAACACAGTCTAACCCGTCAGTCCAGGATTTTCTGGTCAGCACCAATGAGGCAATCTGCCACATGGGCCTCTCCATCCCCCAAAGGAAAATGAGGTCACCCACCTAATAAGACCCTTGTGCCCCCCCATGGAGGTAACTTGCCTGAAATAATCCCTTTTACTGTTTATAACTTTCTTGTTCTGCCTTTAAAAACTTTCCCTTTCTGCAGCCATTTGGAGCTCCTCTCTACTTGCTAGATGGGATGCTGCCCAATTGAGGAATTGCTCAATAAAGCCAATTAGATCTAGAAAATTTACTCGGTGGAATTTTTGTTATTCAACACTATTAAAAATAACATGGTTCATACACATTTGCTTATCATAAAATGTTTATTGTGAAAATCAAGTTTCAAACACTCAGCCTGAGATTTCAAAGTGTGCCTAAAGGCTGCTCCTAGCATGGCTTCTAGCCTTGGCATCTAGACTCCCCATGCCCATGTAGATAACACTGTAATTCACTTCTTATAAGTCTTCTCAGCATCTATGTAAAAAGAAGGAATTTAAAGTACATCTTTTTCTTCCTTTTAATATGCAAAGATCACGTGATCATACTGTGAAATAAGCTTGGCTTTCTTGTCATGTAAAAATGAATTCTGCATCTATTTTCATATCAACAAAGTAGTGTGCCATCAGCACATGTGATGGAGAACACTGGAGAGCTGCTGCTACTGTCCCTAACCAGGCCATCCCTCACCAAAGATGGGACCCAAAGCAGGATAAGCCAAACTCTAGGCCATCATGCTAGAGGATGCCCTGGCCAACAGTCCACATCTTCTTCACATTTTTAGAGACTTGTAGGTCATTGCCAATGGTTTGACTGCCTGGCAACAAGAACAATATCAACTCCTTATCCAAGGGCACCTTTTTGGAAGAAAGCACTTGGAGATAATCTTCCTCATAATTACTCAAATACATAAGAAGATCACATGCGAAAAAAACAGGAACAAGTTTGGATTTCCCTTGTTGTTTAATGAAACAGAAGCTGTCACATTTCACCCTATCTTCCATAACATCTCCTGGAAATGTAAACATACGGAAATGATCCCTGAAAACAGTAAAAACAGCCTTTGGGGGCTTTGTGCCTCATTCAGACAAAAACCTCCCAGCTACTCTTATTATAAAAAGGCATAGAAAACTTCCAGCTTGAGGATGACAAATTCACCTCCTTTGCCACCACAGGGGATGGATATTACTCAAAATGATACTGTGTGTCTGTCTATAGCTCACCTCAGTTATTGTTTAGATCAATACCCTCTAAACATTCATAGCTCTTTTTAGTGTGTTAACCAGGAAATCACACTGAACTTGCACAGATATCATTCTACTCATAGGAAAACCCATGATGGGCTACAACTGTGCAGATGGCCAAAACCCTTCCCCACACTGGGAGAAACTGGAAGGTTTCATGGGGTACAAATTATATCACTCACTCTGAAGAGCAGCAAAATGATACGCTCAATCAAAATGCAATTTCAGGAGAGTGGGCGGAGCAAAATGGCAGGGTGAGCTGACCCGGGATTCTCTCCCCTCCAAAATACAACAAAAGATTGGAAGAACTGAATTTGAGAGGATAAACATAACGCCAGCTCGTTAGAGACCTACAATACCAAGAAGGCGGAGATCATAAACCTTGCAGACAGCCTGGGAGGCGCTGGAACGGTAGGAGAGAACATCGCTCCCTCCCCTAGAGTCTGCGATCACTGCGGTGCGGGTCGGAAAGGAGCGGGGGAGGGGCCGCGCGACCGGGGGATCATCCAGGACTCCTGCCGCTGATTCAGTGGAGACCCGCTGACGGGGGGAAAGCTTCCGTCCGCGGGGACCCTATAAATCAAGGGCCTTGGGAGACCAGAGAACAGAACTGATCTGAACCCAGACCAGTGCGTGTGAGTAACAGCCCCTTCCCCCCAGCAAAGCCAGTGGGCGCAGCCATCTTGCCCCAAGGCGGAGAGCTAACACGCCGCTCTTGACCCCCATCTAGTGGCGACAGGCTGTAACTGCAACTGAATTCTACCACCATGAGAAAAAACCGCTCTTCTACCATCCAGCAATTTATAAAAGCCCCAGACCAGAAGGAAAACAATAAAAACACAGAATTAAGTCCTGAGGACTTGGAATTAGGTAAACTAAGTGATAATGAATTCAGAGCAGCTATAATCAAAAAACTCAATGAGGTAGAGAGAAAGATAGAGAAACAAGCTGAGTTCTGGAGTTACTTTACAAAAGAGATTGAAATCATAAAGAAGAATCAAACAGAATTACTTGAGATGAAAAACACAATGGACCAGATAAAACAGAATATGGATTCCCTGAATGCCCGTGTAGACAACACAGAGGAGCAAATCAGCATAATCGAGGACAGACAGGCTGAATGGCGCCAGACAGAGGAAGAAAGAGAACTAAGAATTAAAAAAAATGAGGAAAATCTCCGAGAGATAATGGATTCAATGAGGAGTAAGAACATAAGGATCCTAGGAATTCCCGAGAATATGGAAAAGGAAAATGGAGCAGAAAGTGTGCTTAACGAAATTATTGAAGAGAACTTCCCAAATCTAGGGATCAGCGGAGAAATGTGTGTAGAGGAGGGTTTTAGATCTCCTAGATTTGTCGATGTAAAAAGACCCACCACAAGGCACATAATAGTAAACTTAGCAAATAGGAATGATAAGGAGAGAATACACAGGGAAGTAAGGAAAAAAAAGAGAATAACCTATAAAGGAGCCCCTATCAGACTGTCAGCGGATTTTTCTACAGAAACCCTACAAGCTAGGAGAGAATGGAGTGATATATTCAAAGCTTTAAAGGATAAAAACCTTCAGCCAAGAATACTCTATCCAGCAAGAATTTCCTTCAGATATGAGGGAGAAATTAAATCTTTTCCAGACAAACAAAAGTTAAGGGAATTTGTAACTAAAAGCCCTCCATTACAAGAAATCCTCAAGAAGGCTCTCATACTTGAAAAAAGAAAAAAGGGAGAAAGGGGACAAAATCCACAGACTAGGGAGACCGAGGGATAGAACCAGAACAGGATAGCAAATATTCAACTATAGCATTAGGGTAAAAATAAGGAAACTACCAAAACAAGGACGATCTTAGCACTCTAACTACAAATTAATAAGAGGAGTTGGAATAAAAAATGAAAATAATTATTTAGGAGGGGAAGAGCAAAGGGTCTAAATCAGTACTGGTCGAGTAAGTAAGAGACCACCAGAGAATAGACTATATTATACACGAGATTCTAAATACAAACTTCAAGGTAGACACTAAAATAAAGTACAGAACAGAGTCACAAATCATAAATAACGAAAAATCTAAGAAACCCAGCATAAGAAATTGCAGTATTAAATGGGTAGTCTAAAGCACACAGGAAAAGAAACACAGGAAAACAAGATAATGAGCGACAGATTGACAGCATTAAGTCCACATGCATCAATAATCACTCTCAATGTGAATGGACTGAACTCTCCAATAAAAAGACACAGAGTGGCAAAATGGATTAAAGAACAAGATCCAACAATTTGTTGCCTCCAGGAAACACACCTCAGCCCCAAGGACAAACACAGACTCAGGGTGAAGGGGTGGAGGACAATACTTCAAGCAAATAGCAAGGAAAAAAAGGCAGGTGTTGCAATTCTCATATCAGACCAAGTGGATTTCAAAATAAGACAGGTAAAGAGAGACACAGAGGGACAATATATAATGATCAAAGGGACACTTCATCAAGAAGAAATAACGCTTATGAATATCTATGCACCCAACACAGGAGCACCAAGATTCATAAAGCAACTATTAACAGACCTAAAGGAAGATGTTAAAAATAACACAATAATAGTAGGGGACCTCAACACCCCACTCACATCAATGGACAGATCATCCAGACAGAAAATCAACAAGGAAATAGTGGAACTGAATGAAAAACTAAAACAATTGGACTTAATAGACATATATAGATCACTCCACCCTGAAGGAGCTGAATACACATTCTTCTCAAGTGCACATGGAACATTCTCTAGGATAGACCATATGTTGGGAAACAAGGCAAGCCTCTACAAATTTAAAAAAATTGAAATAATAACAAGCATCTTCTCAGACCATAGTGCTATAAGGCTAGAAATTAATTACAAGAAAAAAGCTGAGAAAGGCACAAAGATGTGCAGACTAAACAACACACTACTGAACAAGCAATGGATCCTTGAAGAAATTAAAGAAGAAATCAAAAAATACCTGGAAACAAATGAAAATGATAGCATGCCATACCAACTCATATGGGATACAGCAAAAGCTGTATTAAGAGGAAAATTCATTGCAATACAGGCACATCTTAACAAACAAGAAAAATCCCAAATAAGCAACCTTAAAGCACACCTAACTGAACTAGAGAAAAAAGAACAAATGAAGCCCAAACTCAGCAGAAGGAGAGAAATAATAAAAATCAGAGCAGAAATAAATACTATTGAAACGAAAAAGGCAGTAGAAAGGATTAATGAGACAAAGAGCTGGTTTTTTGAGAAGATAAGTAAAATTGACAAACCACTAGCCAGACTTACAAAGAAAAAAAGGGAGAAAGCTCAAATAAACAAAATCAGAAATGAGCGAGGAGAAATAACAACAGACTCTGCAGAAATACAACAGATTATAAGAGAATACTACAAAAAACTATATGGCAACAGAATGGATAACCTAGAGGAAATGGATAAATTCTTGGACTCCTACAATCTCCCAAAGCTCACTCAAGAAGAGGCAGACAATTTGAACAGACCAATCACAAGGAAAGAGATTGAAACAGCAATCAAAAACATCCCAAAGAATAAAACCCCAGGACCAGATGGCTTTCCTGGGGAATTCTACCAAACTTTCAGAGAGGATTTAATACCTATCCTTTTCAAGCTATTCCAAAAAATTAGGCAAGATGGAACACTTCCTAACACATTCTATGAGGCCAACATCACGCTGATCCCAAAACCTGACAAGGACACCACGAAAAAAGAGAACTACAGGCCAATATCACTGATGAACATAGATGCAAAAATTCTAAACAAAATTTTGGCAACCAGAATTCAGCAATTCATCAAAAGAATCATACATCAGGATCAGGTGGGATTCATACCAGGGACACAGGGATGCTTCAACATCCGCAAATCAATCAACGTGATACACCACATCAACAAACTGAGGAATAAAAACCACATGATCATCTCAATAGATGCAGAGAAGGCATTTGACAAGATCCAACAGCCATTTATGATAAAAACCCTGAACAAAATGGGCATAGAAGGAAACTACCTCAACATAATAAAGGCCATATACGACAAACCCATAGCCAACATCATACTCAATGGGCAAAAACTGAACCCCATCCCCCTGAAAACAGGAACGAGACAAGGATGCCCTCTATCACCACTCTTATTTAACATAGTACTGGAGGTCCTGGCCAGAGCAATCAGGCAGGAAAAAGGAATAAAAGGAATCCAAATAGGGAGGGAAGAAGTGAAACTCTCGCTGTTTGCAGACGACATGATCTTATATACAGAAAACCCCAAAGAATCCATTGGGAAACTCTTAGAAGTAATCAACAACTACAGCAAAGTTGCAGGGTACAAAATAATTTGCATAAATCAGTAGCATTTCTATACTCCAGTAATGAACCAACAGAAAAAGAACTCAAGAATACAATACCATTCACAATCACAACAAAAAGAATAAAATACCTTGGGGTAAATTTAACTAAGGAAGTGAAGGACCTATATAATGAAAATTACAAGGCCTTTCTGAGAGAATTGGATGACGACATAAGGAGATGGAAAGACATTCCATGTACATGGATTGGAAGAATAAACATAGTTAAAATGTCCATTCTACCTAAAGCAATCTACAGATTCAACGCCATCCCAATCAGAATCCCAATGACATTCTTTACAGAATTAGAACAAAGAATCCTAAAATTCATATGGGGCAACAAAAGACCCCGAATTTCTAAAGCAATCCTGAGAAAAAAGAACAAAACGGGAGGCATCACAATCCCTGACTTCAAAACATACTACAAAGCTACAGTAATCAAAACAGCATGGTACTGGTACAAAAACAGGTGCACAGATCAATGGAACAGAATTGAAAGCCCAGAAATCAAACAACACATCTATGGACAGTTTATCTTTGACAAAGGAGCTGAGGGCATACAATGGAGAAAAGAAAGTCTTTTCAACAAATGGTGCTGGGAAAACTGGAAAGCTACATGTAAAAGAATGAAAATTGACCATTCTTTTTCACCATTCACCAAAATAAACTCAAAATGGATTAAAGACCTAAAGGTGAGACCTGAAACCATAAGGCTTCTGGAAGAAAACGTAGGCAGTACACTCTTTGACATCAGTATTAAAAGGATCTTTTCGGACACCATGCCTTCTCAGAGAAGGGAAACAATAGAAAGAATAAACAAATGGGACTTCATCAGATTAAAGAGCTTCTTCAAGGCAAAGGAAAACAGGATTGAAACAAAAAAACAACTCACTAACTGGGAAAAAATATTTGCAAGTCATATATCTGACAAAGGCTTAATATCCTTAATATATAAAGAACTCTCGCAACTCAACCACAAAACATCAAACAACCCAATCAAAAAATGGGCTGGAGACATGAACAGACATTTCTCCAAAGAAGATATACTGATGGCCAATAGGCACATGAAAAGATGCTCATCATCGCTGATCATCAGGGAAATGCAAATCAAAACTACATTAAGATATCACCTTACACCCGTTAGAATGACAAAAATATCTAAAACTAATAGCAACAAATGTTGGAGAGGTTGCGGAGAAAAAGGAACCCTCCTACACTGCTCTTGGGAATGCAAACTGGTGCAGCCACTATGGAAAACAGTATGGAGATTCCTCAAAAAACTAAAAATAGAGGGCTGGCCCCGTGGCCGAGTGGTTAAGTTCGCGCGCTCCGCTGCAGGCGGCCCAGTGTTTCGTTAGTTCGAATCCTGGGCGCGGACATGGCACTGCTCATCGGACCACGCTGAGGCAGCGTCCCACATGCCACAACTAGAAGAACCCACAACGAAGAATACACAACCATGTACCGGGGGGCTTTGGGGAGAAAAAGGAAAAAATAAAATCTTTAAAAAAAAAAAACAAACTAAAAATAGAACTACCATACGATCCAGCCATCCCACTACTGGGTATTTATCCAAAGAGCCTGAAGTCAGCAATCCCAAAAGTCCTGTGCACCCCAATGTTTATTGCAGCACTGTTTACAATAGCCAAGACGTGGAAGCAACCTAAGTGCCCATCAACAGACGAATGGATACAGAAGATGTGGTACATATATACAATGGAATACTACTCAGCTGCAAAACAGAACAAAATCATTCCATTTGCAATAACATGGATGGACCTTGAGAGAATTATGTTAAGTGAAATAAGCCAGCAAGAGAAAGATAATCTGTGTATGACTCCACTCATATGAGGAATTTAAAACTATGGACCAAGAACAGTTTAGTGGATACCAGGGGAAAGGTGGGGTGGGGGGTGGGCACAAAGGATGAAGTGGGGCACCTACAACATGACTGACAAACATTAATGTACAATTGAAATTTCACAAGATTGTAACCTATCAATAACTCAATAAAAAAAAAAAAAGAAGCACTGGGAATAATCAACTCTCCACTACTAGGTTTTCTATACATTTTTGAATCCTTCAAGGCTCTGAGTAATTTACAATGTACCATATTAACTACTTTATTTGTGGGGTAAGGTCCCTGGGGTCTCAATTTACCAAGCCAATTTCTAAGTGGCAAAGACTTCATTTAATTTTAATTCTTAACCACTGGTTCAGAGCTTCCCAGCTCACTGTGGGATATTTTAGGACAACGAGTGTTATGACCACGGAGGATTTAGGCAAGATTACAGTTTTGATGGATAAAGATGAAAGATTTGTCCAATTTGTCCCCTATATTATATTCATTAACACCCCTACAATCATCAGGGGCATCTTCCTTAAATTTAGTGGGACCCCAGGTATAACTGTAATTTGACTTGAATAAGTGCTTGAATGTTTGCAAATTAGTGTACTACATTAGATAGCAAAATTAATTCAGAACCTGTTTTACAGGTCCAAAAGCCAGGCAGTGTAACTTTATCTGTTTTGTTATGTAAATTATTCAGTATATTTTGGATTTACAATTGGGGGAAACTGTGGGCCTTTGTTTCAGTATTTTATCTATTGTTTCCTTCCTCCTGATTTTTCCTGTTTTGTTTTCTTCACTGTGGGATACACTTCAGGGGAGGGAGTGCCTCTTTATCCTGGTATTTATAAATTTTTTTCCACTCAAGAGTCTCAACACAGTGCTATCAGGATTAGGAGCCTTCACCTTGACAACTGGTTGCTTTATAGGGTTTAACCCTGGGCTCAAGTCAGGTTTGAACTACTACCTTGTGCCACAGGGGTGCCATGGGTGTTGTCCCCTATAACCCTGAAGGTCAGGATCTTTGTCACAGTAGATGCAGGGGCAGCAGCAGCAGGAGATGTCCTGGCAATCCCTCTGCTTCTAGGAGTGTGGACTCAGCCCAGCACTTACCGTCTGCCTTTCCCCACTCCACTTTTCTTATCTGATGACTGCTCTTTTAGGAGCAATCATCTGTGGACTCATCTCTTGCAAAGGGTATAGTCCCTGTCTATCCCCCCATCCCTGGACCACGTCAGGCCAACATAGCCTCTGTCCCAGCTTCACTCTAACACACAGAGAAATCCTACCAATGACACTGACCCCGGAATCACTTAAGGTGGCCCCAATCCCATAGTCCTGCTCCTAAATGCCTATATTCTTGAAATTGCCAACCTGGTCAGATGAGCCTAGAACTGAGGTTGGTGGGTCAACAACGCCACACAGGGCAGGCAGCCCAGATCACAGTCCAGCTCCCCAGCAAGCAGCAGCCCACAGTGCATTCCACCACAAGGCAGCAGAGCAGGGGAGCAAGTCAGAGCAAGAGAAGACAGATCCACGGGTGGGGTCATGTCTAGACATGCTGCTCAGGGCAGCAGCTGTTATGGTCCCCGCAGAGGGGTGGTTCCCTTGTTGAGACTGATGCCAGGGTGGCACATGCACGCACACACATAAATACATACACACAAGGTAGGAAAAGGCTTAGGACTCACATAATACATGTCTTAGGGAACAGCAGGGCCGGCCTCTCAAGCAGCTCTGACAGGACTCGGAAAGCAAGGAAGGGAGCCTGGCCTGGGGCTTCACTGGGGCTGGGAGTGGGGCCGGGGCAAGAGCTCTGCACACAGGCAGGGGCTGGGGTGGCAGGAATCTCCTGCCTGCTCTAGAGGAGAGAGCACCCAGGCTTCCTCCTCAGCTTGTCCAGGTGGGGGCACAAGGGAAGAGGGTGGGTGAGGCTTAAGCTGTGAGCAGTCACCCAAAAATGTGGAGTCTGACTGCTCACTACAAGGACAAACATGGATAAGAAAAGTATGCATTCTCAATTCATTTATACAAAGAAACAGTAACTAACAAGAGGCTCAAAACTGTGTATGTGGGGGAGTCTGGAGTAACAGTGCTGGCAGCAACCAGGATCTGTCAGTAGTGAGTCTTTTTAAGTTAGACTTTGCCCTCTTACAGATTTATTTCAAATAGAGCAATTTATGTAAACTATATTTTACTATTTAACAGTCTTTAATTTTAACTTTTGTACATAGGAAACCATTCTAAGATTTAATTCCTTTAAACACTATCAGTTAGAAAAGTGTAAAACATTGAAAATGAAAATTTTCAAATCTCTTTCTAACTACAAGGACATGTGGCATCCTAGTTTGTCCTTCCCCTATGTCTCACACTCGGGTGTTCTCAGGAATAAGCAGCATATTATAATGCAATAGGGGTATGAGTTTAGCCCCTTAAATGTATTGCATTTTGAAAGATTTACATAAGCTTTCAGAAGTTTCCCTCATATCAATTAAAATAGGAATTCAATTGTTTTAGCCTTCTGAACTTCTATGTCTTCTAGGAATATGCACATAGAAAATCTTATCTAAAAATGAAATATGCACCTGAGAACCTCAATACATTCATCTCACATCTCAAGACGCTGTTGCCTAAAAGGAACAAAAATACTGTTTGTTTCCAGAATTTTCTTGCTTGCCTCACATCCTCTCTGTCAACTTACAATTCAGGGGCCAAGTGCTAAGGTAAACTAGAGCCAAAGGGCTGCACTAGTCCATCGATATCCAAAGGAAAGAAACACAAATATTGGAGTCAGCACAGATAAGCAGCCTGCTTCCCACTGGACAGAAGGAAAGCCACAGTCAGAAGGTCCCATGTTCCTGACTCTCCTGGTGGAGACAGAGCCCTGGAGGGGGTCAGTTCCTGGTGAAAGAGGGGAGGGCACCTGAGCAGCCACAGGAAGGAGCTCTGGGAGCCCCACACACCTTCCTCTCCCCAGGGAACAGTGCACATGCTCCCTCTCTCAGGCTCCATTCTCACAAGCGAGGAAACTCTCAGCCGCATTCAGTTTAAGATTCCAACCTAAATGAGGTCCCTAATTAATAGGCCCTAATCCAGGACACAGAACTGTAACTTTCACACTTTCTTAATGTAAACAAATTACTCTCTGAGTGCACCTACACTGTGCTTGCAAAACTCCAATTATGTCTAGAAACAGGCCCAAGGAAACCACATTTACAACCTCAGAAAGGACGTCACTCCCCACCCCCATGAGCACGTGCACCCCCAGCTTTCCAGGGCTCTGCAGCTCCTCTCAGGATAAAGGCTCCTTCCACGGAGCTGTGAGCAGTAGGACACCTGCAGGGGGAGGCTCCCCAGGAAGAACAGCTGGGCCTTCAAGGCCTTCCCTCTGCCACCCGAGGGGGCCTTAGCATGGAGACAATGACCTCAGGCTTCTGCCCTTACCAGAGTCTTTTTGGACCACCAGTGATATTTTAAATGACACAAACCCAGTGTTTGAACAATCCAGCTGAAACACTCGAACCAGTCTTTATGTGAAAATGAGGGAAGAAAACTGTATGGCACTTTGCTGGCTCAACAAGAAACCAACAAGAATGTAGTGCATTCTGGGAAAAAAGATGTTAATTAAGTATTATTTCCATGACAAGAAAAATTTAAATTATTAATCCTATTTGAGCACTTCAGATTTGCAAGTCTAAGCCCTGGAAACCCATTTGAACTCACCCAAAATTAAAGAAGATGTCAGAAGTAACCAAAACAGCGTAGTACTGGCACAAAAACAGACACACAGATCAATGGAGCAGAATCGAGAGCCCAGAAATAAACCCACACATTTATGGACAGCTAATATTCAACGAGGGAGCCAAGAGCATACAATGGAGAAAGGAGAGTCTCTTCAATAAATGGTGTTGGGAAAACTGGACAGCCACATGCAAAAGAATGAAGTAGACCATTACTTTACACCATGCACAAAAATAAACTCAAAATAGATTAAAGACTTGAATGTAAGATCTGAAACCATGAAACTTCTAGAAGAAAACATAGGCAGTATGCTCTTTGATATTGGTCTTAGCAGCATATTTTCAAGTACCATGTCTGACTGGACAAGGGAAACAACAGAAAAAGTGAACAAATAGGACTACATCAAACTAAAAAGCTACTGCACAGCAAAGGAAACCATCAACAAAACGAACAGACAACCTAACAATTGGGAGGAGATATTCTGCAAACCATATATCAGATAAGGGGTTAATCTCAAAACTATATAAAGAACTCATACATCTCAACAACAACAAAAAACAACAACCTAATTAAAAAATGGGCAAAAGATCTGAACAGAGATTTCTCCAAAGAAGATATACGGATGGCCAACAGGCATATGAAAAGATGCTCAACATCATTAGCTGTCAGGGAAATGCAAATCAAAACTACAATGAGGTATCACCTCACTCTGGTCAGAAGCTATAATTAACAAGACAGGAAATAAGTGTTGGAGAGGGTGTGGAGAGAAGGGAACCCTTGTTCACTGCTGGTGGGAGTGCAAACTGGTGCAGCCACTATGGAAAGCAGTATGGAGTTTCCTCAGAAAATTAAGAATAGATCTACCATATGATCCAGCTATCCCACTGCTGGGTATTTATCCAAAGAACTTGAAAACACAAATGCATAAAGATACATGCACCCCTATGTTCATTGCAGCATCATTCACAATAGCCAAGACTTGGAAGCAACCTAGCTGCCCGTCAAGGGACGAATGGATAAAGAAGATGTATATATACACAATGGAATACTACTCAGCCATAAGAAATTATGAAATCCAGCCATTTGTGACAACATGGATGGACCCTGAGGGTCTTATGCTAAGTGAAATAAGTCAGAGGGAGAAAGTCAAATACCATATGACCTCACTCATAAGTAGAAGATAAAAACAACCACAAACACACACATAGAACAGAGACTGGATTGGAGGTTACCATAGGGGAAGCGGGGAGAGGAGGAGGGTAAAAGGGGGGATTAGGCTCACAGTGAGGTGATGGACTTTAGTTTTTGGGTGGGGAACATGATGTAATCTACACAGAATTCGAAATATATTAGGATGTACATCTGAAAGCTATATAATGTTATAATCCAATTGTTACTGCAACAACAAAAAGAATGTCAGAATGCTACCATCACACTAGAGGAGGAAAAAAATAAAGGCAAATTTTTAAATCATGCAATGTAAAACTGGAATATTTTATTTTTTCTGAAATTCACCTCTTTCTTCCCTCTTTAGAGATATTTTATATTGTCTTTCAAGCTGTATTGATTAAATAAAGTTTTATTCATTGAAAAACTAAGACTAAATTTAAGTCAATCTATCTTTTCAAGATGACAAATCCAGGAAGTGGTAGGGCTGCCAGGACAGATCACCCAGAAAAGTTTCTCAAGAGGAACCTGCAGCAAAGGACTGACAACTGCACGTCTGCACCCAGGACAGCCTGGAGGAGAGGCGGGAGGAGCTCGCACCACGCGCCTCCAGGGGGATGCGCTACTTTCTCTCAAGAAAAACATCTACGAACGAGGAATAAACCCTCTTAAAGAGCCACCCACTGACTATGGAAAAATGATAAACAATTAAAATATTGGTTCTGTTTGTAGTTGAAAATGATGCTGTGAATCGGATACAGGAAGTTGGCGTTTGGGAACGTGAGGAGGGATCTGGAAATTTAGGGATTTACTGTCGGCCCTGGAAGAGCTGGGGGGACAGGGTCGTGGACTTGAGACCCTGCTCCCCAAACGTTTAGGAAACTCAGGAGGCAGCCCTGACGGCCTAGCGGTTACAAGCTCGGCGCCGCGGTTCGGCTCCCGAGGCGGAAACACAGCGCCCGGCTGTCACCGCTGAGCTGCGGCGGCGGCTCACAGACGAACGGGGGGAACTGAGGTGCCCCCCCACACCCCCTGCACCGGGGCCGCGGGCAAAAGGAGAAGAAAAAAGAGGAAGATTGGCAACAGATGTTCGCTCAGCATGAGGCTCCCAGAACAGAATAGAAAACTCGGGAGGAAACGAGTCCCCCGAGGAGAAAGGAGGCCCTGGGGACCCCACAGACCGCAGCCCCTCCGCGCACGGACCCCGCAGACCGAGGCCCGACTGTCCTGCGGGCCCTCCCGCGGGCCCCGCACCGTCTGGGACACGCGGGGCTGCGGGCGCACAGCCGCCCAGAGACGCTCCGGCCCAAGTAGCCGCGCGCAGGGACCACAGGACGCCCGGGGCCCGGCTGCCGGCCCCGCCCCCACGCTGCGGCCGGAGGGGCCTGAGGGCCGAGCGGCGCCACCGCGGACTCGGGGCCGCAGACCCGGGAGGGGACTGCGAGAGGCCGGGCCCGCCCCGCCGCTTCCGACCAGCCCCTCCTCCCGCTTCCTCTCCCCGGGGCTGCACTCTCACCATTTCTAGGGCTCCTGGGTCCCCCGGCGTCTTCCCTACGACTCGGTACAGGTCACAGCGCGACAGAGTCCGTGCAGAGCAACGTGGGGCCTTTAAGGACAAGCGACCCAGGTTCGGAAGGACTGTGGAGCGACAGGAAGTCGGGGGTGGTTACCGAGCATCGGCCCGCCCACCTGCCCTAGAGCCGATCCTGATTGGACAGTTCTAAACGCCCCTCCCCCTCGCTCCTGAGTGACAGCGGGACGGAGGTTCTGTGTCTGAGCTGACTGGGGACTCGACCTTGTCCTCTCCGGGGACTTTTTCATTGAAATGCAATGTTGCGAGACCACTCGAGGAACTGTGACCCTTCTTTATAAACACAGATACTTAAAAGTCACCTCGCCATATGTAATAATGTCTGGCTCCACTTTGATCTCTGACTGTTGACAGTGTTGAGTCTCCCACCCAGCGCTTCCCCACCCCCACTCATGTCACACTTTGAAGAATCCTATGGCCTCCCAGGCGCTTAGCTCTGCTGGGAAATTGGAACCCGCAGCCCCAACTGGGTGCAAGGACTTGTCAGTCTAACCACAAGGTATTGAGGTGTGGTCATTCAATGCTCAGATGTCTGTTTTACCCTGGAAGGAAATTTATTTTATTTTATTTGTTACTGGGAATGATTCGCCCTAAGCTAACATCTGTTATCTGTTGCCAATCTTCTTCTTTCTTTCTTTTTTTTTTTTTTTTTACTGGGGAACAGTCTCCCTGAGCTAACATCTGTTGCCAATCTTCCTCTTTCTTTTTTTTTTTCTTTTACTGGGAAAGAGTTGCCCTGAGCTAACATCTGTTGCCAATCTTTCTCGTCTTTTCTTTCTCCTCAAAACCCCAGTGTATAGTTGTATATTCTAGTTAAGTCTTTCTAGTTATTCTCTGTGAGCTGCCCTACAACGTGGCAACTGACAGATGAGTGGTGTTCTGCACCTGGGAACTGAATCCTGGCTGCCAAAGCAATGAGAACACCGAATTTTAACCACTAGGCCATCAGGGTTGGCTTGGGCAATTTATTCTAGATCATTGTTTGAATGTATCCTCAGAGAACTTTGAAATGTAAAGGCTATAATATCCCCAAGGTAGTTCAATTCCTATTTGGACTGATAGAACAAAAAATAAGAAAGGTTATGTGAACGTGGGATGTACCTGGAAAGTATTTGTTTAAGAGATTGGATTGCAAAACTCATTTGCACTGCAAAACTCAATGCATTTATCCACTTAATTTGAACAGTTTTCTTAAGATACAATACACATACTATACAATGGAGCCCTTTAATGTCTACAACTCACTGGTTTTCAGTATATTCACAGATCCGTGCAATTATCACCACAGTCAATTTCAGGACATTTCCGTCACCTAAAAAGAAACCCCTCTACCCTTAACCTACCACTGCCCTATCTTCCCACCTTGCTCCTCTGAGTGCCAGCCCCAGACAACCACCGATCTATTTTCTGTCTATAAATTTCCACATCTGTTGACTTTCATATGAATGGAATTATATAATATGTGGTCTTTGACAGATGTATGATATGTGGTGTTTGACTTCATTCCTGGTAAAATTTTTTCAGGGAATTCCATGTTGTAGCATGTATCAATACTTATTCATTTTTTTCAAAATTGAGATATAATTCACAAGCAACATTATGTTTGTTTTAGGTATACCACAATAAGTCTACTTAACATCCATCAGTACATAGTTATAAATTTCTTTCTTGTGTTGAGAACTTTTAAGATCTACTCTCTTAGCAAATTTTTAATATACAATTCAGTATTATTAACTATGGTCACCATACTATGCATGACATCCCCTTGACTTATTTATTTTATAATACAAAGTGTGTACCTTTTGACCACCTTCTGTATTTATTCCATACAAGTTACATCTTAGCCATATTTAAGAGTATAGTTCATAGTATGAAGTACACTGACATTGTGAGACCAACCTCCAGAACACTTCATCATGCAAAAGTGCAACTCTACCCAAATTAAACACCAACAGCCCATTGCCCTTGCCCCTCAGCCCCTGACAACCACCATTCTGCTGTCTCTATGAATTTAACTACTCTAGGTACCTCCTGTCAGTGGAATCATCCAGTTCTTGTCCTTTTTTGACTGGCTTGTTTCACATAGCGTAAAGTCCTCGAGGTTCACTCATGTTGTAGCATGTGTCAGAATTTCATTTCTTTTTAAAGCTAAATAATATTCTGCTCTATGTGTGTACCACATTTTGCTGATCCATTCTTCCATTGATGAAAACTTTGGTTTCTTCCCCTTTTTGGCTACTGTGAATAACGCTCCTATGATCACAGGTGTGCAAATATCTGCCAGAGTCCATGTTTTGAATTCTTTTGGGTATATACTCAGAAATGGAAATGCTGGATGATATGGTAACACTCTGTAACATTCTAAAAACTGACATACTGTTTTCCACAATAGCAGCGTGATTTTACATTCCCACCAGAAGTGCACGGGGGTTCCCATGGGTGTTTTCACTTTCTTGATAGTGTTCTTTGAAGCACAAAAGTGATGAATTTTGATGAAGTTCAAATTATCTACCTTTTTTAGTGTTTTTACTTTTGGTGTCATATCACATAATTCTTTGACAAATCCAAGGTCAATATTTTCCCCTATGTTTTTTTCTAAAAGTATTATTGTTTTAGGTTTAGATCTTTGATCCATTTTGGTAAATTATTGTGGATGGCGTAATTTAAGGGTCCAACTTCATTCTTCTGCATGTTACTATCCAGTTGTCCCAGCATGAAGTTTTGAAAAGAATATTCTTTCCTCATTCTTGGCAACTTTTTTGACAACCAGTTGACCACAGATGAACGGGTTTGTATCTGGATTCTCAGTCAAATCCGTTGATCTGTGTCTGTCCTTGTGTCATTATCACAGTACCTGGATTATCGTGCTGAGTAGTTAGATTTGAAATCAGGAAATTTTAGTCTTATTACTTTGTGTTACTTTTTCAAGATTAGTTTAGTGGTCCCGGTTCACCTGCAGTCCCATATAATTTATCAAAAGCTTGCCAATTTCTATGAAGAAGTCAGCCGAGATTCTGATAGGGATTGTGTTGAAAATCTAGATCATTCTAGGAAGTATTGCCATCTCAACAGTGTTAAATCTAAGGACCCATGGACATGGGCTATTTTCCCTTTTATTTATTTGTTTATTTATTTATTTATTTTTAGGTTCCCCGTTTTTTTCTTGCCTCTATTTGTTAGGGATTAATAAAGAGCAAGGAAAAAGACAGCATCACTCCAAGGTCTTTGCTCATTTTATTAAAGATTTGCAATGTCCAAACATCCAATCCACTCCCAACATCACCGGATTCCTTTTAATTTCCAAAAATGCAAATCAAATTTTTGACACAAAAAATTTTTTAATGGTTTTTATTACTAGCAGTTAGTTTCAGGGAAAATATGGCAAGAAGAGGGTTTTTCTCCACCTACTCTCAGAATGCTTGCAGCTCTGTAACTGACATCTCTTTGCGTGTCTGTCCGTTTGGTAATGACCATCCAATAGCAATGGTTTGTCATTTGTATATCTTAAATATATAAAAATATATCATCATTTTTCTCTCACTATGCAATTATCATAAATATTCCATTTGTTTGTGCAAATCCCTTTTTTTCATTTTACCTTTTTGACCCCCTTCACCCATTTCTGCCACCTCTGTCTCTGGCAGTCACCACTCTGTTATCTGTATCCATGAGCTTGTTGTATTTGTTTGTTTGTTTTAGATTCCATATATAAGAGACGTCATACAATATTTTTCTCCATCTGACATTTCACTTAGCATAATGCCATAAAGATCCATCCATGTTGTCACAAATGGCAAGATTTCATTCTTTTTACCCCTGAATTATTTTCTTTGTACATGTATACCACAATTTCTTTATCCATTTATTTCTTGAAGGATGCTTTAGTTGTTTCCATATCTAGACCATTGTAAATAATGGCACAGTGAACGTGGCAGTGCGTATATCTTTTTGAGTTAGCATTTTTGTTTTCTTTGGATAAATACCCAGAAGTGGAATGGCTAAATGATATGGTAGGTCTGTTTTAATTTTTTGATGAACTTACAGACTGTTTTCCATAGAAGCTGCACCAACTTATATTGCCAACAATAGACAAGGGTTCCCTTTTCTTCACATCCTCACCAACATTGTTATTTCACACTTGTAGATCTTTATTAGTTTTTTAATGATCTTTTGCAGTTTTCAGAGTATTTTCTACTCCTTTTATTAAATTTATTCCCATTTTATTCTTTTTGATGCTATTATAACTAAATTTCTTTTGTTAACTGTATTATCAGATTATTCATTGCAGTGTACCAAATACAATTTGTTTCTGTATACTTGTATAATACAAATTTACTGCACTCGATTATCAATTCTAATAGGTTTTTTTTTAGTCAATTGCTTAGAGTTTTCTATATATAAGTCATATGCAAGTGAAGATAGTTTTACGTCTTCCTACCTAGTCTGGATGCTTTTCATTTCCTTTTCTTGTAAAACTGTCCTAGCTAAAATATCCAGTGCATTGTCAAATAGAAGTGGCAAGAGCAGGTATTCTTGTTTTGTTTCTAATTTGGGGGAGAAAATATCCAGCCTTTCACCTTTAAATACAATATTAGCTGTGGGTGTCCTATACTCGCTCATTATCAGGTTCAGGAGATTTCCTTCAAGTCCTGGTTTGCTGAGTGTTTCTATCGTGAAAGGATGCTGGATTTTGTCAAGTATTTCCTCTGAGTCTATTGAGATGATCAGATTATTTTACCTTTTTACTCTATTAACATGATGTACTTCATTCATGGATTTTGAGAGGTTAACCCAGCCCTGCATCCCTGGAATTAATCCCACCTGGTCATGGGGTGTAATTCTTTTAGGTTGTTGCTGGATTAGGTACTAGTATTAGTTGAGGCTTTTTTGGGTCCATATTTGCAAAGGAAAGAGGTTTGTAGCTTTTTTGTGGTACTTTTGTCTGATTTTGGTATCAAGATAACACTGGCTTTGCAAATGAGTTTGAAATGTGTTGATTCTGTTTTGGGTGAGATTTTGTGAAGAATCACTGTTAAACCTTAATTGGATGTTTTGGAGCATTCTGCCGTGAATCCCTCTGGGTCTGGCCTTTGCTTTATGGGTAGCTTTGGTTACTAATTCAACCACCTCACTTCTTATAATTCTAATCAGATTTTCTGTTTCTTCTTGAATCACTTTTTGTAGTTTGTGTATTTCTAGGAATTTGTCCATTTCATCTAAAATATCTAGTTTGTTTTGCATGCAGTTGTTCATGAAATTCCTTTATAATGCCTTTTATTCCTATAATCTCAGTAGTAATATCCCCTCTCTCATTCTGATTCTAGGAATTTGAGTTGGCTCTATTTTCTTTAGGTGAATCTACCTAAATTGTCTATTAGCTCTCTATTGTCAATCTTGTTGATCTTTTCATAAAACCCACTTTTGGTGTCATTGATTTTATTTATGGGGTCAATTCTCTATTTTCTTAATTTCTGCTCTATTTTTTATTATTCCCTTTCTCCTTACTTTTGGTTTGATTCCTCATCCTTTTGAGTGTGTTAGGTAAAAGGTTAAATTATTGATTTGAGTCCTTTTTGTTTGTTAATTTAGGCATTTATGGGTATAATTTTCATCTATATAGTGTTTTCAATGCAGCCCATAAACTTAAGTATATTGGCTTCTCCTTTTCATTCATTAAAAATGTTTTCTAATTTCCTTATTGATTTCATTGACTCATAGGTTATTTAGGAGTGTCTTGTTTAATTTCCTAGTATTTGTCACTTTCCCCCAATTTTGCCAAGATGTTGATTTCTCATTTTATTCCTTTATGGTCAGACATCTTACTTTGTATTTTAAATTTCCTAGAATTTTTTAATTGTGGGGTGTTTTTCATGGCGAGAATTTAATCTACTCTAGAGAAAAGTCCATGTGTGATTGAGAAGAACATGCATCCTATTGTGTAAAAATGTGTAAGAAGTTGCATACCAGATGCCACAGGCTTTGTTCATATGATTCCACATTTGGAAAACAGCTATAATTGACATCCCAACTCCTTTAGGTTTGTGATATTCTAAACTCACTCTCCATAGTTTTGGAACAAACAAGCGTGCAGACTAAAGAGGAAGATGGTAAAAATTACCCCCCATATATCTCAGGTCTTCGATGAGAGAACTTTATCGTGTTACTTCCAGGCTACTATCTTTGTTGGAGAAAAGATCAAGAAGGACCTGCTTGGCCTTTCCCACCAGAATATGACTCACTAAAAGGGTCAGGAACGCGATATATGTATTTTGCACATTAATAAGTACATCCATTTTTATTATATATCTTCAGCCTAAGAAGTTAATCTGTTTTTATAATTTTGTTAAGCCTTTATAATTTTGTAAGGCTTGTGCATGGCATTTGAACATCTTTATTGGAATATTCATATTTTGTTTTTCTTTATTAAGAGTTATTTGAACTGCTAATGATATTATCTTTTTCTCTGTATTCTTATTAAAGCCATTTTCCCAGGGGCCAGCCCAGTGGCACAGCGGTTAAGTTCTCACGTTCTGCTTCTCGGTGGCCCGGGGTTCGCCAGTTTGGATCCTGAGTGCGGACATGGCACCGATTGGCACGCCATGCTGTGTTAGGCGTCCCACGTATAAAGTAGAGGAAGATGGGCACGGATGTGAGCTCAGGGCCAGTCTTCCTCAGCAAAAAGAGGAGGATTTGCAGCAGCCGTTAGCTCAGGGCTGATCTTCCTCAAAAAATAAAAAAAAAATAAAAAAAGCATTTTCCCAGGTGGTGTTTCCATAGCATTTGTTATTATGAATGATATATTCACATTTTTAAATTTACCAAATCTATTTAACTTTTATTTATATTTTTCTTGGGTTATCATGACTTGTACTTCCTAGGTCTACAGAAACACTTTCTGATGTTTACTTTCAGTATTTTCATTTTATCTTTTAAAATATTTAACTCCTTACTCCATGTAGAATTTATTTGGATATAGTAGACAGAGTAGGAAAGTTGTAGATTGCCACAATTCATCATCTATTTTGTTACATCCTTCTGTCTGTTTATAGACCCTTAAGGCGTCATCTGACTAGTCCACAGTTTCTCAGCATTGACACTACTGACATTTTTGACATGATAATACTCTTTCTCAAGGGGACTATTCCGTGCATCACAGGATCCCTAGATGTCTGTAGCCGTGCTCCCCACCTCCCGCAGTCATGACAGCCAGAAATGCCTCCAGATGTTGCCAAATGTTCCCTGAGAGGCAAAATCACCCATATGACAAACATCTAGTCAGTTCTTGTGGTGGCAACAGACCATTAAATTATCACTCCTCGTTAATTTTAGTAACTGGTGCATCTGATGTTCTTTCTTTGCAATACTTTCCTGAATACCCTTTGGACTTATTTTCAGAGGTATACTTTAGAATTACTGTATTATGAGGCAGAAACAAATATCCTGATGCAAATTTGAGTGGAAATGTCTTTAAAAATGTGACTGTGCATAGAGAGATCTACGTCTTTGACTTCAGGAGTCTTCCATACATTGAAGGTGATTATATTTCGATGGAGGTGAGCCCTCTGTCACCTCATCAAGGAATACTCAGACTTGGCACACAGATCTCAACATGGCATTAGCCTTAAACCTCCAAATTTCATATATATTTTGCAGGACATGTGATTTTAATTCACTAGTATGTGTTGTCATGTAAAATGTATGTTCTTAATCAATGTTCAGAAAATTGACTCCTTTGTCATTTGTAGTAATTTTCCAGTTATTTTATCTTTAGCTTCTCAAATAAACAATGCTCTCATCTCCAATAACAATATTTGCTTCTTCCATCTTATTCATCAGATCGATCATTGTGTTTTCTAACGTGAAGCTGTAGATGAAAGCAATGATAAATACTTGGAGTGAGAAGAAACATCTTTGGTTGTCATTTGGATTGCTTCCTCCTTTCAATGGGATGCCTCTCACACAGCAGTTCCTCTCCATGCTCTGCTCCCAAACATCTTCTGTGAGTACTAGGCTGGCCTGGCAGTCATTGTGCTGAGCATGACGATGGGATTTTAGCACCAAAAAGACTAAAATTACTGTGGCACCCTCTTCAGATTTCACCCAAGGGCAAGGGCGATCTATTACATAGTAGGGATTTTTTGAAGTTTTTTTATTGAAGTTATGATAGTTTACAGCATTGTGAAATTTCGGTTGTACATTATTGTCAGTCATATTATAGGTGCATCACTGCACCCTAGGTGCCCACTGCTCCCCTTACCCCTGGTAACCACTAATCTGCTCTGTCCACTTGTTTGTTTATTTTCCACATATAAGTGAAATCATACAGAGTTTGTCTTTCTCTATTTGGCTTATTTTGCTTAACATAGTACCCTCAAGGTCCATCCATGTTGTTGTGAATGGGACGATTTTATCCATTTTTATGGCTGAGTAGTATTCCATTTTGTATATATACCATATCTTCTTTATCCAGTCATCAGTCGATTAGACCTTAGGTTGCTTCCATGTCTTGGCTACTGTGAATAATGCTACAGTGGACCTAAGGGTGCATGAGTCTCTTTGAATTGCTGATTTCAAGCTCTTTGGATAGATACCCAGTAGTGGGATGGCTGGATCGTATGGTAGTTCAATTTTTAACTTTTTGAGAAATCTTCATACTGTTTTCCATAGTGGCTGCCAGTTTGCATTCCCACCAGCAGTGTACGAGGGTTCCTTTTTCTCCACAACCTCTCTGACATTTGTTAGTTTTTGTCTTCATTATTATAGCCCTTCTAATAGGTGTAAGGTGATATCTTAGTGTAGTTTTGATTTGCATTTCCCTGATGATCAATGATGATGAGCATCTTTTCATGTGCCTATTGGCCATCTGTATACCTTCTTTGGAGAAATGTCTGTTTGTATCCCCTGCCCTTTTTTTTTTCAGGAAGATTAGCCCTGAGCTAATATCTGCCACCTATTCTCCCCTTTTTGCTGAGGAACACTGGCCCTGAGCTAACATCGGTGCCCATCTTCTATTTTATGTGGGAGGCCTGCCACAGCATGGCCTGACAAGAGGTGCATAGGTCTACACCTGGGATCCGAACTGGCAAACCCTGGGCCACCAAAGCAGAACGTGAGAACTTAACCACTGTGTCACCAGGCTGCCCTCCCCCTCCCATCTTTTGATCAGGTTGTTTGATTTTTTGTTGTTATGTGAATTCTTTATATATTATGGAGATTAACCCTTTGTCAGATAAATGATTTGCAAATATTTTTCTCAGTTGGTGGGTTGTCTTTTCATTTCAATCCTGTTTTCCCTTGCCTTGTAGAAGCTCTTTAGTCTGATGAAGTCCATAGTGGGGATTTTACTAAGGCCTATGGGGAAGGTCAAAGTTGTTTCTGATTCTCACTAAAGGTCTGTCCTAGTTAATGAACAATTATCCCTAATTTCATAATAAAAAGTAACGTGTGCTCAGTGGCAAAGCTTTTCTGTGTCAGGCAGCCTGGTGATGAATCCAAGCGCCCTCCTGACCGCCTGTGTAAAGTCACACAAGTCACTCAGCTCCCCTAAGTCTCAGTTTCCTCTCTTATCAAATAGGATCATGCTGGTGCTTCCCTGTTAGAAGTCTGTGCAGATGAAAAGGAATGAGCCAGTCCCCCTAAGGTGCTGAGTGCAGAGTCTCACACTCAGTAAGCCTCCCCAAAGTGCCTTTATTATTAGTGTCAGTGTTCCTGTTACTATCTCACTGTCATTGTCATCATCAGCTTTATAACGACGTAGAAAGCGGAATCTACAACATTTTACACTGCAGATGACCCAATGGTTCCTTGACATGTAAGGTTGCAACTGGCCTGTAAGCCTACTGAGAACTAATACTTTTAATAAAGTCCTGTGGTGACTCTTTTGAGTTCTTCTATGGGTGTTTACTTTCCCAATGCATTGAAATCTTCACTAAATAAATGCTGTGATAATTAGTTTTTGGTAAATCATGGTTTCCCCACTAGATAGAACAATTTGGTTTATCCTTCTTCCCACTACTACCTCAAACATCATGTCATATTTTGATCAGACCATGAAGAAAAAAATAGTTTTAAAAGTGCAAACACATGTCCTGATGTTGTGCCATTTAGAAGTATTTCATGCTTCCCAGCACAAGAAGGATCAGTTGCTCTCTTATCTTCATTCAGGTCTAAGAGCATGTTGGTTCCCAACCTCAAGAGTTCTCCAGGTGCCATCTGAAACTGGTTCATGTACCTGGAGGGCAAGGAAAGACCAAAGAATGAGGCAGATCACTCCAGGTTCATTGGTGGCAGTTTTAATAAGAAGGGGAACTTATATATGAGGCTTGTCTTAGGTGGTACAAGATGAGTAAAACTCCACACCTGCCAGCCAGAATCTTAAAAATTTATAGAGGCTGTAATGGGGTTCAGTAATGTCTACAGTACAAATGGTCTCAATAACACATTATTCTCTCCAAACTGCATCCTTCAAATGGCTCTTACTTTGGGAACAATGAGTAGGATGTATATTCCCAGAACAGGGAGTGGGTAAGGAGCCTCTGATTACTGGAGTCCAGCTGGAGGGTCACCCAGTGGTCATGTCCTCTCAATGACCTCCTCCAAGAGAGCTGCTTCATGTATTTTGGGTAACTCTTCTATTAGGGCCATTTTTCAAAGTCTTAGGGAGAATGTCTCTCTCCATACCTACAAACAACTCCCTGTGCTGCTTAAGTGGAGCCCTTTGTTTGGCTTAGAAGACCACCTTGTAGGATAGTCTTGAGTTCTCATGGGCGTCCCTCAGTGCAGGTGGATGCACCAGCACTCTAAGTGTATCCTGGCCCTCATGTTTGCCATGATGGAGATCAACAACATCCATCTGCTCTTACCAAAGACAACCTTAAGACATCTTGTCTATTGTGCTGACCAAAGTGATTAAAGGACCTTTGAGAGCACCATGAAGTGACCTCAGGAAAGAGCCAGACTGTCCCTAATGCTACCTGTGAGAAGCAGAACAATTAATCAATTCATCAGTGTGGGAAGTACATCCCCAGATTCTGCCCAGATGGCGCCACTACTGGAACTGTACAATTCCCACAGGTGCAAATGAAGGTAGGTTGGGGAAGGGTAGTGCTGAAATGTAGTTTCCTCAGCACTGTGTTTCTCACAATGTGTGGGAGTGGAGCCATACTCATGCATCTTGCCCAGTGAATGCACATTCTTAGTATAGTATGCCCTTTATTTGATGTGGAGATGAGGAGTTAGGAGATAAAACGAAAAAACCAGAGGCATTCCTGACTTAGGAAATTCGAGTGATTTCCAGGAAACCTGCTTCTGGACTATTATTTTTCAGAGAGCTTAATGGATAAATGAAAAACAGATAATGAAATGGAAATATCTTCTCCACCTCTCAAGGCTTGCTGCTGAATATCCACGAACTTTTCTTCCTACATTGGATGATGCTACTGCCCAGCAGTGTTCCCCCTTGTTTGATGAGATCTTGTTGCAAACTGCAACCTTCTTTTCATTGAGATCACTCATGGTTCTTTGGCTCTGCCCCTCAGTTTCCATCTGTCAGATAGCCTCCAGGGACTTCTGTCCCTGGGTCTGGTGGAGTTATTGCTGAAGTTCAGGTGGACTTGGGAGGGTGATATAAAAGGTGAGCATTTCCTCAGGGAATTCTGAGAGGAAATGATCAGAGATTGTATCTGTGCATACTATTTTGAGAGGATGCCTGTCCCGGAGTGATTCCAACATTGTCAAAATGAACGATACTCTAGTATCATAGACTCATGAATCAGTGAGCTGATTGTTTAGATGAAACCCAGTTTTCCAATGTCTTATTATGATTGATTAAATAGTGTAAGCACAAGTAAGGGCCAGATCAAGATCATAGAGAGTAATTTAACCACCAATGATAAAGAGGCCCTGTTTGTACTTCCCACAGAATACAAATATTTTCTAAAGTTAACCATTCTGAATACGCAGAAGGCACTTTTCTTCTGAAATAATGACTTGTTTTTGCTCACAATACTCTTATTCTGACTCTGACTGAAGTGTTGGAAGGATGCACACCTAATGCATCGCTGGTGCTGTAACTGAACTCAATGGCTTCACCTCTTGGTGAGTGTAGCACCAAAAAGCACACCCAAGGCAGAAGTAGGTGAAGAAAGGTTTATTACTTGCACAAGCAATGGACAACACTGCGGGTCTCTCCCAAAGCTGTGTCTCCCCAAACAAGGGTTTGAGGGGTCCTTTAATTGTGAGATCATAGTACAGTTCATGAATATTCAGTTAAGGAAAAGGCAAGAGATCAGGGTTTACTGCCTAGTGGTCATGGGCATTTAAGTCTCGTGGGTAGATGTACACATGCTACTACACACGTCACATGATCTAGAAATGGCTGCTTGCTCCCTCCCAGAGGAGGAGAATTTAAAACCTTATTGAGATTACAATGGGGACAGTTCACTTCAGTTCACTGAAGAGCAGTTTGAGGCGGCTAGAAATGGCTTCAGCCAGCTTGCTTGTGGGAACCTTCTGCGGTTAGGCTCTTCCTGTAACTTTCCATCTGTAAACACTCAATAGATCGTTAGTTTCTATCAGATCCTCTGTACGCTTTCTTTGCCTAGTTCCCTGGTCACAGTATCTGTGCCTGTGTGCCTATCTGGCAAAACTACGTCAGACTCCAGTTGTCAACAAAGATCAAAATGAAGTGAGACTAATTATTGCATAGGGTGAGGTGAGTTTCAGTTGTGTGTGTTTATAAAGAACGATCACAGTTGCAAAGAATCTCCTGCCAACACTACCTTTCAATGCAAATGTCCCTGCAGAGGACGGAGGACTTCTGGCTGACTTTCTGCCTGCACACCTAAACTGCAGGGGGCTGTCACTCAGACACAAGGGGGCGAGTCTCGCGAACTGTCCAATCAGAGGCGGCGCCGGGACAGGTGGGTGGTGCGAAGCTCCCCTAACCCCCCGGCAGGTGCTGCTCCGGCCGCGCTGGGGACCGCGTCTCCCCTCCATTGAGGGCTCTACGTGGCTCTGTCACCTGTTCTGTCCAGTTGTGACCTGTACCGACCTCAGGAGTTGTAGGAAGGACACAGGGGGGCCCAGGAAACCTAGAAATGGTGAGGTTCTGGGCAGAGGCAGCATGGGAGGGACGCGTGTCTGGCCCAACATGGACTTCCCTCCCCGCTCCTTCCATGTTTGTGGTCCATTGTTGCCCACACTTAACGGTCCTGGTGGCTCTGCCGCAGCCACTGTGACCTGCACTGGGCGGGGGGGTCATAAGAAGGACTCAGGGGGACCCAGGAGCCCTAGAAATGGTGAGAGTTCAGCCCCGGGGGCAGGACGCGGGAGGAGGGGCTGGTGGGAAGCGGCGGGGAGGGCCCGGCCTCCCGCGGTCCCCTCCGGGCTCTGCGGCCCCGAGTCCGCGGTGGCGCCGCTCGGCCCTCAGGCCCCTCCGGCCGCAGCGTGGGGGCGGGCAGCCGGGCCCCGGGCGTCCTGTGGTCCCTGAGCGCGGCGACTTGGGCCGGAGCGTCTCTGGGCCGCTGTGCGCCCGCAGCCCCGCGTGTCCCAGACGGTGCGGGGCCCGCGGGAGGGCCCGCAGGACAGTCGGGCCTCGGTCTCCGGGGTCCGTGCGCGGAGGACCTGTGGTCTGTGGGTCCTCAGTCCGTCCTTTCTTCCTAGAGGACACGTGTTTTTTCTGAATTTTCCACATATATTTGCAGCAGAGTCTCAATCCATGACCCTGCCTCCCCAGCCTGGCCCTTCCCAGGGTTTGGAATAAATGCCTTAATTTCCAGTCTCTCCCTGAATTCCGAAATGCCAACTTCCTGCCTCGGATGCACAGCATTATTGTGAACTCTTTGTCCTCCGTGTTTGATTTGAAACAGACCCAATGTGATAATTGTTTATCGTTTTCTCACAATCAATGGATGACTGTTATTAAGAGATTTACTTTGTGTGTGTGGATATTTTCATGAGTGAAAAGCAGCCTATAACTACCTGGAACTACCTTGTATGAAATTCTGTGACTCTCTCCCAGGATCTTTCTGGGCACAGACATCCTGTGGGAAATCCTCTGGGTGCAGGTTCCTCTTGAGAAACTTCCCTGGGTGATCTGTCCTGTCAGCACTGTCCCTACCTGAGTTAGTCACCTTTAAAAGATTTATTCACTTTATTTTAGTCTCAGTTTTTCAGTGAATAAAAGTTTATTTAATCAACACAAATTGAAACACAATATAAAATATTTCCAAAGAGGCAAGAAAGGTGCATTTCAGAAAAAATTAAAATATTCCAGTTTTACATTGCATGCTAAATTCTTCTCTCCTTATTTTCCTCCCATCGTGGGTAGTAATATTCTGAGGTCTGTTCTTTTATTTTGGGTGAGTTCAAATGGATTTCCAGGGCTTAGACTTGCAGACCTGCAGTGTTCAAGTAGGATTAATAGTTTATAAAAAAATTTACTGTCATGGAAAGAATAAGAATACTATATTAACATCTTTTTTTCTTTTTTCCCCAGAAAGCAATACGTTCTTCTGGGATTTCTT
Organism: Equus asinus; assembly: GCF_041296235.1. Taxonomy (NCBI): domain Eukaryota; kingdom Metazoa; phylum Chordata; class Mammalia; order Perissodactyla; family Equidae; genus Equus; species Equus asinus. The sequence continues at coordinate 25,568,457 of NC_091809.1, read as the reverse complement.
GTTGAGGCAGCAAAGTGCCACACAATGTTTTTCCCTCATTTCCACATGAAGACTGGTTTGAGTGATTTAGCTGGATTGTTCAAACACCAGATTTGTGTATTTAAAATATCAGTAGTGGTCCAAAAAACCCCTGGTCTGGGCAGAGGCCTGAGGGCAGTCAATCTAAGTTGAGGCCCCCTGGAGCCTGCAGAGGGAAGGCCTTGAAGGCCCAGTTGTCCTTCCTGGGGACCCTCCCCTGCAGGTGTCCTACTGCTCACACCCCCATGGAAGGAGCCTTGATCCTCAGAGGAGCTGCAGAGCCCTGGAGAGCTGGGGGTGCATGTGCTCCTGGGGTGAGGAGTGACGCCCTTTCTGAGGTTGTCACTGTGGTTCCCTTGGGCCTGTTTCTAGACATAATTGGAGTTGTGCAAGCACAGTGTAGGTGCACTCAGAGAGTAATTTGTTTACACTGAGAAAGTCTGTGAGAGTCAGGAGCTCTGTGTCCTGGATTAGGGCCCATTAATCTGGGGGTCCATTTGGGTCAGAACCTTAAACTGAATCCAGCTGAGTTTCCTCACTGTGAGAATGGAGCCTGAGAGAGGGAGCATGTGCACTGTTCCCTGGGGAGAGGAGGGTGTGTGGGGCTCCCAGAGCTCCTTCCTGTGGCTGCTCAGGTGCCCTCCCCTCCTTCTCCAGGAACTGACCCCCTCCAGGGCTCTGACTCCACCAGGAGAGTCAGGAACATGGGACCTTCTGACTGTGGCTTTCCTTCTGTCCTGTGGGAAGCATGCTGCTCATCTGAGCTGATTCCGTATTTGTGTTTCTTTCCTTTGGATTCCTTTATCGATGGAATAGTGCAGACAGTTGGGTCCAGTTTCCCTTAACATTTGGACTCTGAAACTGCAAGTTGATTGAGAGAGGATGCGAGGAAAGGAAGACAATCTGTTTTTCATTTTTAGACCGGTTTTTCTATGTGCATGTCTTTAGAGAGCATAGAAATTAAAAATGCTAAAGCAAATGAATTTCTGTTTTAACTGATGTGAGCTTTATGTAAATCCTTAAAAATCCAATACATTTAAGGGGCTAAACTCAAACCTCTATTGCATTATTATACACTGCTTACTCCTGAAAATACCCCAGTGTGAGACATAGGGGAAGGACAAACTAGGATGCTGCATGTGCTTTTAGTTAGAAAGAGATTTGAGAATTTTATATTGTGTGGTTTATATTTCTGTAACTATTTGTGTTTAGAGGAAGTAAATCATAGACTGGTTTCCCATGTACTAGAGTTAAAATTAAAGAACATAAATTTCTCTTTATTTGAAATAAATCTGTAAGACAGAAAATTTAAACTTAAGAATATTCACTACCAACACATCCTGGTCCCCTCCGGCACTGTTACTCAAGTCACCCCCTAATACACAGTTTTGATCATTTTTCAGCCTCTTGTTTGTGTTTCTTTATATAAGTCAGTTGAGAATGCATATTTTTGTTACCCACTTTGTCCTTGTAATGAGCAGTCAGACTCCACATTTTTGGGTGCCTGCTCACAGCTTAAGCCTCACCCAGCCTCTTCCCCTTGTGCCCCAACCTGGACAAGCTGAGAAGGAAGCCTGGGTGCTCTCTCCTCTAGAGCAGGCAGGAGATTCCACCACCCCAGCCCCTGCCTGTGTGCAGAGCTCTTGCCCCGGCCCCACCCCCAGGCCCAGTGAACCCCCAGGCCAGGCTCCATTCCTTGCTTTCTGAGCCCTGTGAGAGCTGCTTGAGAGGCTGGCCCTGCCCTCCCCTCAGACCTCTGTTATGTGAGTCCTAAGCCTTTTCCTACCCAGTGTGTGTGTGTGCGCGTGCCACCCTGGCGTGACTCTCAACAAGGGAACCACCCCTCTGCAGGGACCATAACAGTTGGTGCCCTGAGCCGCATGTCCAGACATGACCCCCACCCATGGGTCTGTCTTCTCTTGCTCTGACTTGCTCCCCTGCTCTGCTGCCTGGTGGTGGCATGCACTGTGGGCTGCTGCTTGCTGGGGAGCGCGTGCTGGGAGCTGTGCTGCTCCCTGTGGCATTGTTGACCCTACCAAGAATCAGTTCTAGGATCAGCTGACCAGAGTGGGCAATTTTGAGAATTTATAGGCATTTGGGAGCAGGACTGTGGGATTGGGGCCTCCTTAAATGGTCCTGGGTGAGTGTCTTTGCTGAGATTTATCTCTGTTAGAGTGAAGATGAAACAGAAGCTGTCCTCGCTTTATATACCAAATGGATGGGGGTGGACAGGACTATACCCTTTGCAAGAGGTGAGTCCATCAGAAGGTCACTCCTGAAAGAGGTTTCATTTTGAAAAAAGAGAAATGAGGGGAAAGGCAGACAGAAGGTGGCAGGCTGAGTCCACACTCCTTAACACCAGAGGGCTCCCCAGGCCCCTTCAGTACCTCTGCTGCTGCCGCTGCCTCTACTGCCACAAAGATCCTGACCTTCAGGGTTATAGAGGACAACACCCATGGCACCCCTGTGGCACAAGGTATTTGTTCAAAGTTGACTTAAGCCCAGGGATTAACCCTATAAAGCAAGCAGTTGTCACATAGGAGGCTCCTAACCCTGATAGCACTGTGTTGAGGCTCTTTGCTAAAAAAAAGTTTATAAATACCAGGGTAGAGAGGCACTCCCTCCCCTGGATTATATCACTTGGGGAAATAAACAGGAAAGATCAGGAGGAAGGAAACAATAGATAAAATACTGAAACTAAGGTCCGCAATTTGCCCCATTGTAAATCCAAAATATACTGAAGAATTTACATAACAAAACAGGTAAAGGTACACTGCTTGGCTTTTTGACCTGTAAAACATAGGGTCTGAATTAGTTTTCCTATCTGATACAATGCACTAATTCAGAAACCTTCAAGCAGTTAATCAATACTATGTGTCAAACTACAGTTTTACCTGGGATCCCACCAAATTTAAGGAAGGTGTCCCTCATGATCTTAGGGGTGTTAATGAACAATATAGAGGACAAATCAAACAAGTATTTCCTCTTTAGCCATCAGAACTATGGTCTTGCCTAAATTCTCCATGGTCATAAAACCTGTTGTCCTACTGTGATCCAGTGATCCAGAATTAAAATTAAGTGAGTCTTTGCCAATTACAAATTGGCTTGACAAATTGGGACCTTACCCCACAAATCAAGTAGTTAATATGGCCCAATGTAAATTACACAAGGACTTGAAGGATTGAAAAATGTATAGGAAACCTACTTAGTGAAGGGTTGTTTATTCCCAGTGCTTCTTTTAACATCCGAATTTGTCCTGTTATTAAACTGGAAAGAATGACTAACACCTCAGAGTGATTTACCTCAACTCGAGGCTGTGGTTGCTCCACACAGACCCCTGTTCCCGTCCCCACAGAATGGAAATTACTGGCCACAGCCAATCAGCAATTGATAAATATCCTGCTGTCACAGATTTGGCTAAGTCTGTTCTGTGCAGTCCTGTGTCCACAGCCTCTCAGCTGCACTTGGCCTTCCCCTCTGAAGGGACATGATGCCCCTTTACTGGGTTATCCTCATGGATCTTCCACAGCTGCACCCTCTCACAGTCACTGCAGGCGGGGTCTGAACTGCATCCTGGTTCCTCCAAGAACACAGGGACGATGTTCCATTAACGACACATGCTCTGAGGACATTCAGGACATACAAAGGAGCTCACAAAAAGTGGATGGGACATTGCCACACATATAATGTGTGGCTCTGATAACTTTGTTAAATTTCTGTAAATTATTTGATAATCTGAGACCCGCTTCTTCTCTGACACCATGAAGAAGTAGCTGTTGTTCCTCTCGGCACCCACTACATCTGGTAGGTTCTTTTGATGTTTGGGAGGCAATATATTCCTTGTTTACAAGTTTTACTTGACCGCATTTGTGCTGTTAGTTGCGAATTTGCCACCTTGAATAGGCACTCTCAGCACAGAAGTCTGGAAACTCTCTACAAAGTGGCATTCGACCAAACTCCAGTTATTGTCCTCAAAGATTTTCTGCCAGTTAGTGGCTTCTGTTTTCATTCTCTTCACACTGTTTCATTGAGCAGAAGTTTTTCATTTTAAAGAAGGCAAACCTCTTTTTTTCTATCTTGGATCTTGTTTTTGGTGTTGTATATAAAAATTAATCACCAAACCCAGGGTCACCTAGATTTTCTCCTATTTTATCTTTTAGGAGCATGGTACTTTTATGTTTTACACTAATATCCATGATTCATTTTGAATTAATTTTTGTGAAAAATGTAAAGTCTGTGTCTAGATTCTTTTATTTATATGTGGATGGCTAGTTTTTCTGGAATTATTTGTTGAAAAGACTTTTCCCATTGAATTGCCTTTGGTCATTTGTCAAAGATGAGTTTACTTTGTGTAGATCTATAGGAAAACAATTGACTTTTGCATATTAACACTTTCATTGATCCTTTCTACTCCCGTTTTTGTTTCAATAGCATTTGTTTCTGCTCTGATTTTTATTATTTCTCTCCTTCTGCTGACTTTGGGCTTTGTTTGTTCTTTTTCTAATTCAATTAGTGTGGTTTGAGATAGCTTATTTAGGATTTTTCTTGTTTGTTATGGTGTGCCTGTATTGTGATGAATTTCCCTCTTAATACAGCTTTTGCTGCATCCCATATGAGTTGGTATGGTATGTTTTCATTTTCTTTTGTCTCCAGATATTTTTTGATTTCTTTAATTTCTTCAGTGATCCATTGCTTGTTCAGTAGCATGTTGTTTAGTCTCCATATCTTTGTCCTTTTCTCAGTTTTTTCCTTGTAATTAATTTCTACCTTTATAGCATTGTGATCAGAAAAGATGCTTGTTATTATTTCCATCTTCTTAAATTTATTGAAGCTTGCCATGTTTCCCGACATATGGTCTATTCTTGAGAATGTTCCATGTGCACTTGAGAAGAATGTGTATTCTGCTGTTTTGGGATGGAGTGTGCTATATATGTCTATTAAGTCCAACTGTTCCAGCTTTTCATTTAACTCCACTGTTTCCTTGTTGATTTTCTGGTGGATGATCTATCCATTGATGTAAGTGGAGTGTTAAGGTCCCCTACTATTATCGCGTTATTATTAATGTCTTCTTTTAGGTTTGTTAATACTTGCTTTATGTACTTTGGTGCTCCTGTGTTTGGTGCATAGATATTAATAAGTGTTATTTCTTCTTGATGGAATGTCCCTTTGGTCATTATATACTGCCCCTCTTTGTCTCTCTTTACCTGCCTTATCTTGAAGTCTACTTTGTCTGATATAAGTATTGCAACACCTGCTTTCTTTTGTTTGCCATTGGCTTGGAGTATTGTCTTCCATCCCTTTACTCTGAGTCTGTGTTTGTCAATGGAGCTGAGATGTTTTTCATGAAGGCAGCATATTGTTGGGTTTTGTTCTTTAATCCATCTTGCCACTCTGTCTTTTTATTGGAGAACTCAATCCGTTTATGTTTAGGGTGATTATCGATATATGAGGGCTTAATGCTGTCATTTTATCACTCGTTTTCAAGTTCTCCTTCATTTCTATTGTTTCTTGTCCTATGTATTTTGGTCTACCAATCGAGTTATGTAGTTTTTTATGATGTGTTTCTTTGCTTTCTCCTTATTTATTATTTGTGTCTCTGTTCTGCTTTTTTGTTTAGTGGTTACCCTGAGGTTTGTATTCCTAATGTTGTGGATAAGATAGTCCCTTTTCTGATGGCCTCTCATTTCCTTAGACTAAACTGATTCAGTCCCTTTTCTCTTCCCCTCCGAAGTTGTTTTTCTTACATCTTATTCCATCTTGTGTTATGAGTTTGTGGTTAAAACGACAAGATTATTTTTGTTTTTGATGTTTTCCTTCTCTTTGTCTTTAATGCTATACTTGAGTATTTGCTATCCTCCTCTGATTCTGTCTACCTATTTATCTCCTTATTCCGTGCTTTGTAACCCTTCTCTCTCCCCCCGCCACTTTGTTTTTTTTAGGTATGAGGGCCTTCTTGAGGATTTCTTGTAGGGGCCGGTCTCATGGCTACGAGCTCCTTTAGCTTATGTTTGTCTGGGAAAGTTTTTATTTCTCCATCATATCTGAAGGATGTTTTTTCTGGATAGAGTATTCTTGGCTGAAAGTTTTTGTCCTTCAAAGATTTGAATATTCATTGCAGTCTCTTCTATCCTGTAAGGTTTCTGCAGAGAAAGCCTCTGAAAGTCTGATGGGGGTTCCTTTGTAGGTTATTTTCTTCTGCCTTGCTGCCCTTAGTATTCTTTCTTTGTCATTCAGTTTTGCCAGTTTCTCTACTATATGCCTTGCAGTAGGTGTTTTTACCTTGACAAATCTAGGAGATCTGGTAGCCTCTTCCACATGGATTTCCTTCCCTAGGTTTGGGGAGTTCTCTGCTATTATTTCTTTGAACAAACTTTCTACTCCTTCTCTTCTTCTTCTTGAATACCTATAATTCTTATATTGCATTTCCTAATTGAGTTGTATATTTCCTGGAGACTTTCTTCATTTCTTTTTAGTCTTAGTTCTCTCTCCTCCTCTATCTGGAGCATTTCAACATGTCTATCTTCGATTATGCTGATACGTTCCTCTATGGTGTCTACTTGAGCATTCCAGGAATCCATATTTTGTTTTATTTCTTCCATGGTGTCTTTAATCTATAATATTTCTGATTGATTCTTCTTTATAGTTTCAATCTCTTTTGTGAAGTAGCTCCTGAACTCGTTGAATTGTTTCTCTACATTCTCTTTTACCTCATTAAGTTTTTTGATGATAGTTGTTTTGAATTCTTTGTCATTTAGATTTCTGCGTCCTCAGGACTGATTTCTGGGTGCTTGTCGTTTTCTCTCTGGTGTGGAGATCTAAAATAATGTTTGATATTGCTAGAGGGAGTGGCTCTGTTTTTTTGCATCCTGGTGTTATTTAGTCACAGTTACCACCTATTGCCACTGGCGGGGCGTCAAGAGCCATGTATTCTGAGCCCTCTGCTTCCTGCCAAAATCCCAGGGGCTGGAGCTGTGCTGAGCAGGTGGCGGGAGGGGCACTTTCTCCTGTGTGCTCTCAGGGTTTTCTCCCTCTGCTCTCACTATCTGCTCTCCGGGGGTGTTGGTTTGATAAAGTCACCCCCTGCAAAAGCTTTCACCCCAGTAGAGGGCTTCCCTATAGGCTGCAAGGGCCCTCGGGAGTCCTTGATGTTCCTACGAATGAACCTCCCCTCCCCAACTCTGTCCCTCTTGGAGGCCACCCGCAGTCTCAGATTGCAGTCTTTAGGGGAGGGAGTGAAGTTTTCTCTTACCCCATTCTGCCTCTGAGGGGTTCTCCAGCCTCTCTGCCCTCTGTGATATGGCTGCATGGGTCTCTCCAACATTTTTTGTGTTGTGTTTGGATGTCCTCCGTGGGAGTATGAGTGTCCTTTTCATTGTATATTGCAGGGGAAAGATTACTGGAAAAACTCACTCTGCCATGATGCTGACATCACTCCCAGCTTTTGCATATTAACATTTTACCTTTCAGCCTTTCTCTACACTCTTCTTAGTTCAAGAGATTTTCTTTGTTATTGGGGATTCTTTGAGATATTCTCCATAGACAGTCTTGTGTCAGAAGGATAGTTTTATTTCCTGCTTCCAAATCTATGTACCTTTTATTATCTTTTTGTGTCTCATTTGTGTGTATTAGATATGAATTCCAGTACAAGGTTGTCTAGGAGTGGTGGGAGGGGACATCCTTGCCTTCCTCCTGACGTTATCTGAAAGTATCTAGTTCTTTCATTGTAGTCCAGTAATATTGAACAAGAGCCCAGTTTATGTAGAGGGAGGTGTGGGCAGAGGGGAAGCATTCTCTAGTCCAGTGATTTGATCTCAATCTTTTAGTGAGCCTGTGCCCCTGGATTTGACCTTCTGTGATATAATAAGAAAGATATGTAGCCTTTGTCCTTAGTTCCTAGCAAAAACCTCTTGAAGCCCTTGGAATTACTTGATTGATAAGGATGATAGAGTGTCTTTTGTTTTAATGAGGCAACTCTGGGCCAGCTCCTAGATGGCTTCAGGATGGGGGTTGCACACCAAAAATAGCAAGCCTTGATGAGAGGTTGGAAATCACTGCCCCAACTCCCAGCATCTGTGAAGAGGACAGAGGCTGGAGCCTGAGTTCACAAATGGCCAATAACCAATAATTTAATAAATTGTGTGCATGTAATGAAACCTCCATCAGGGTGCTTAAAGACACGATTCAGAGGGTTTCTGGGCTGGTGAACACATGCAGGTGCTGGGAGGATGGAGTGTCCAGAGAGGGTGTGGAATCTCTGCAGCCCCCTCCACCTCCACTCCCCTCACCCATACCACTGCCCTACTTTGCCATATGCATCTCTGCCTTTTTTCTGATCCTGAGTTGTGTACTTTGTAGTAAACCAATAATAGTAAGTAAAGCCATTTGCTGAGTTCTCAGAATTGTTTCAGTAAATTACCAAAGGTAATGAGGTGTTGAGAGAATCTGTGAACCTGTAGATGGTTGTGTAGAAATCTTGGGAGACTGGGCACCCCATTTGTGGTTGGCATCTAAGGAAGGTGCAGTTTGCAGATCTGCACTCTTAATTCGTGGAGTCTGATGTGAAGTCTGGGTGGTTAGTGTTAGAATTGAATTGAACTGTGGGACACCTCTTTGGTGGTGTGGAGTTGGAGAAGTGACATTGGAACACACACCAAATGTTTGGTGACAGGAGGGGAATAAAACCCTATCGTCTTCATGATTGCCTCACCTTTGAGATCAGAAAATGCTGGAAGAGGCTCAAGTTGGCTATTTCAGTGCCTTCTGGTCAGTTAGGCTCTGGGAAAATCCCAGTCAGTTACACTCTTGTGAAACAGATTGTTTTTAGGTCATGCCTTGTTAAGAACAAAATACTTTCAGGAATTTTTTAAATTGCTACCTTTTTTTTCTCTCTTTCTAATTGTGGAGACAGTGGTTTACCCTGTGACCTCAATTCTCTCATGGAAGAGTTGTTGATTTCAAGTTTTTTGCCTTTTTTCTTTTGAGAACTGGAATCTGGCTTATGAGTTCCTTGCCTGACACACTTGAGACCAGAAATCTCTGACCCTTTTTTCCCAGTTTTATTAAGAAAAAATGGACATACATGACTGTATATATTTAAGGTGTCCAACATGATGGTTTGATTTACACATGTTATGAAATGATTACCACAATAGGTCAGCTAACATCCATCTTCTCATATAGGTAAAAAGGAAAGAAAAGAAATAAGAAAAGAATAAAGAAAATGAATTTTCTCCTTGTGATGAAAAGTCTTAGGATTTACATTCTTTATAGATTTCCTATATATCATACAGCAGCGTTAGCTCTAGTTGTCATGTTGTACATTACATGCCTAGGAGTTATATATTTATAACTGGAACTTTGTACCTTTTGACCACCTTCCTCCAGTTGCCACTTTCCCTGCCCCCACCCCACACCTCTGCTAACCACAAGCCTGATCTCTTTTTATATGAGTTTGGTTTTTTTAGACTCTACATATAATTGAGATCATAAAACACTTGTCTTTCTCTGACTTATTTCACTTGGCCTAATGCCTTCAACTTTCATCCATGTTTTCACAAACGGCAAGATTTCCTTGTTTTTTTATGGCTGAATAATAGGCCAATGTATACTCCATTGTGTGTGTATATATATATGATATATATATATATATATATATACTACAACTTCTGTGTCCATTCATCTATTCATGGTAGGTAGGGGCCTCAGTGAGTGAGGATGTCATCATCGATCATTGTCTTCCCACCATCTAGTACATCTTAAGCACTCTTGGAGGTACTGCTCGAGTGTAGATGTGAACAGTGGACAGCAACACCGAAAGTCCTGCATTCTTGGGATTAAGAGCAATGGGTCCCCATAAAGATAAATACATAGATAGAGTTTGTCTTCATTTTAGCCATGGTCAAATGTTTTCCTGCATGTGCTATTTGACCATGATCCAAATATATGGGTATCTAGACTTGAGACTTCCATTGCTTTGGGCAATGGGAAGTTGTGGTATTAATGTTTTTGTTTAATATCAGTTGAAAGAATTTGAAATTGTCTTTTGATGCAGCATATCATTTCCCTGCTCTTCAGCGTGAGTGACACAATTTGTACCCCATGAAACCTTCGAGTTTCTCCCAGTTTGAGGAGGCGGGGGGGGGGGGGGGCGGGGGGCATCTGGTCATCTGCACAGCTGTAGCCTACCATGGGTTTTCCTATGAGTAGAATGATATCTGTGCAAGTTCAATGTGATTTCCTGGCTAACACACTGAAAAGAGCTATGAATGTTTAGAGGGTATTGAAACCAGCTCGACACAAGGTTGACATAAGGGAAGCCATATTGTAGAAAAGAGACTATGTTGTAACTTTGAATGACCTCTGACTAACTAACCCAGCTGGATTTGCACCCTCCAGGAGATCCGCCTGCTCTGTAGATTTTATGACCCCTGCTAGTATATATACCTCCCAGCTGCAATAAGACAATAACTTTATTCCTTTGAGTTCCTTAGGAATGTGATGACCCCCCAACAGAGAATCTGTGCTGACTGCCATTGTCAATGGAAACTGAAAGATCTAGTGTGGCAACTCCCAGTCTGTAACACCAGTAGATCAACATTCCTAACCCCCTCCCCTATAACCCACCAGCCTATATAACTGCTTCAAGATTCTGTGCCCCCTTTAAGATGGTTCTTTTGGACATTAGTCAGCCATCTTCCCTCTTGCTAGCAAGCTGTAATAAAATGCCCATTCTCTGCGACCATCTTGCCTCTTGACGATTGGCTTTTGTCTTGCGGCAAGCAAATCATGCCCTTAGTGCAGTAACAGTATTGATCCAAGCAATAACTGAGGTGAGCTGTAGACAGACACACAGTATCATTTTGAGTAATATCCTGTGTGGTGGCAAAGGAGGTGAATTAGTCATCCTCAAACTGGGAAGTTTTCGATGCCTTTTTGTAAGAAGAGTAGCTGGGAGGTTTTTGTTTCAATGAGGCACAAAGCCCCGAAGGCCATTTTTGCTGTTTTCAGGGATCATTTCCATATGTTTACATTTCCAGGAGATGTTATGGAAGATCGGGTAAAACTTGACAGCTTTTGTTTCATTTAACAGCAACAGAAATCCAAACTTTTCCCTTTTTAATTCAGCACTAATTAATGTTTTCTTAGCACTGTAGTGATTATATGATCTTATAAGTATGAGTATTTCATTTGATCCTCTCCTGTGATGCAAATGAAGAAAGTTAAGCTCGAGGTTTTACCCAAATTCACATAGCTCATAACAGTGGAATCTCTTAGTTTTGAAGGCGTAATTTGTGCCCCTCTCCTGGGCAATATCAAAAACTTCAAGCTCACAAAAACACTGCAAGGTTTTCATAATTATGCCGGTTTACAAATGTGGCATCAGAGTTTCCAAACAGGACCCATAAGTCAACATGGTGTTCCACCTATATGACATTCTGGAAAAGGCAAAGGTATAGGAACCTAAAACAGATCTATTCTTAAGGGCAGGAGGGTTCACTACAAATGGGCACCACTAGAGTGTTCCTTTAGGGTGATGGACTGTTCTCCATCCTGATGGTGGTGTAACTATACGCTTGTGAAAATTCACAACTACTCAAAGTAGTATTTGTATATATAAAAACAGTTAATAGAAAGTAACAAAAATGTTTTCACATGCTAGGATAATTTTGAACTCTCCTGAACTTTGATTGCTACATGTGCAACACTTCCTTCCACCACCTTGGGATCCTTCTTAGGAAGAAGTGGCAGGACTGTGGAAGAAGGACATCGGCCACTACAGACTGTGCCTGGTACCGAGTCTGAAGTTAGAAAGCTCCCTCTAGGGCTACATCTGCCCTCGTGTCCTTCACATAACTGGTGAGAAAGTGATAGGGCTCCCAGCCTCCATCTTTGAGTTGACACCAGGTTTCTCAGTTTGTATCCTGGGAATGCAGTGGTCTGAAACATAAAGGTGCATCTGACACATCTCCACACATAGGATCTGCCTGGGCGCATCCTCGTCTAACCCTTGGGCATCAACATCCCATCTTCCCGGAGCAGGTCTTGAGACCATTTCCAGCTCTTGAGTTTCCCATCTCAAGCCTACTCTGTGCCTCCTTGCTGGGAAACGTGTTTAAATGCAACACCTGTCCACTCTGGAAATGTCCTCTACTGTGTTGAGATCAAAATCAAAGAGCTAGTTATTTTACCAGTAAGATGAATTTATTCATGACCATCAGAGGAAGTACAATTCAGGACATGAAAATTGGTGGTACATAGGCAGGTAGGGAGAACAGAACAGATGAGCTTGCTTTTATAGAGGAAAGAAGGAAGCTGTGATGGGTTGTTTGGAACAGAAGTCTATTGGATGAAAATGAGAGTTCAAGTTGGTGACAGTAGTGGTTTCTCATTGGCTGGGCTGTTGCTGGTCATGGAGAAATTCTTCCCTCTTGCTGCTGGGGTTTGTAAAGTAAGCTTTTTCCTGTTGGGGGATGGGAGGGACACTTCCTATTTGAGTCTGCAAGGTACAGCCAGAAGTAGTGCATGAGAGCTCCCCCTTCAGGGCTTCTTGACTCCATTCTAAATGACATTTCCTGTATTTGTTTTCACATTTGCAACCCCACACGTCTGTGAAGCGAGGCAGTTGCAGAACCCAGAACACATAACATGAGGCACAGGCCCCTTTTGCTGTTGTTGTTGTTGTTGTTGTATTGTTTTATTTTGTTTTGTTTCGAGGAAGGTTAGCCCTGAGCTAACATCTGCCACCAATCCTCCTCTTTTTGCTGAGGAAGACTGGCCCTGAGCTAACATCCATGCCCATCTTCCTCTACTTTATACATGGGACGCCTGCCACAGCTTGGCTTGACAACTGGTGTGTAGGTCTGCACCCGGGATCTGAACCTGTGAACTCCAGGCCGCTGAAGTGGAATGTGTGAACTTAACCACTGTGCCACCGGGCCAGCCCCAGCACAGGCCCCTTGAATGCAGTACTCCCCGCTGTCACATAGACATCCCCTCTGCACCAACAAGCACAGTTTCACGGTAGTCTCAATACCACCAATAATGTCAAAGAGATGCCCTGACTTGTCCGAGCTCTGGGAGTCCCTTAGGTGCCCAGTTATACCTATATCACTCTCCCTGAGATCTCTGGAACATTCCACCTTGTGGTTTCAGTGGCTCATGTGCTGACCATGCCCGGCTCCCTCACCCCAGAATCCACCTCCTGAGTGAGTTTGGAGCCCTCCCACTAAGGCCTATGCTTACATTTTTGGATCAGGACTCACCCTGCAGAGTTCCAGCCCCAAGGTCTGTGGGGAATGGTGATCTCAGCCAGACCTTCCGCAGTCACAGGGCCCCCTCCCTTCACATGGCTTCCAGAATGCAACAGTCACCACGCCAAAGGAAGTGACGAGAAAAGGCAGGATTTTCTCCTTTTCCTGAAGTAAGCAGGTGCAGGAGGTGGTGTCTCCCCTTTGCTGGAGGCCACACCCACAGTTTGTTGAAGGGAAATGGTGGACATGAGCCAAGCCAGGTCCCCACGTGCTAATGCAACAACTTCCACTGCTTTCCTGGGTCCCCAAGGTGATGTCTCTGTGGCTGGTGGACCTGGGATCTGAGATGCTCTTGGCTTGACCCCCAGCAGTGAACGTTCCAGGGCAGGGCAGTGATAAAGGCCTCCATGAGGATGGCCCGCAGGGATGAACTGAGGTCTGCACACAGGTGAGACCTCAGGGGGTGATGGATCCCAGACTGTGGAGACCCCAGTGGAGGATACAGTGGCTCGGTGAGGACACACAGACCTTTGTTGTCCGCACTGAGCTTCCAATGGGAAAGCAAAGTGAGGAAGGGGCACGTGGTGAGGGGCGTGTTTCTGGAAGGGATCATAGCAGCGTGAGGGGCTGGAACATGGTGATCACTGCAGCCATCATGGGCCCTGACTCTCCCTCTCCAGGGCCTGGGTGGTGGGTCTCTGGGACGTTATCTCTGAGGGTTTGTGACTTTGGGTGTCTGTGTGTGGGTGTGTGCACATATGTGTCCAGTGAGAAAGCCTGTGTGATTTTGTCTGCCTGTCTGGGGGGCTGTGTGTGTATGTCCTTAAAATCTGGAATGCTGTTATGTCATTTGGTGTCTAACTGCCCGGGTAGCACCTCCTCACCATGTTGAATTGAACTGACGTGAGCAGACAAATCCTTGTCTTCTTTCTGATTCTATTAATTGTGTGTTTTATTTTCTGTCTCTTAAGATGTTTTGACATCTTGGGGGGCCTCTCAGACGTAGGGAGACCCTGCACCTCCCAGGGGCACCTCATTCCATGTTGGCAGTGGACAGCTTGTCTGGAGCAGGCCTCTCATGTGCATCCTGCCCGATCCAGTGCCCTGTCCCTACAGACCTCCTTATCTGCCTCTCACACGCCAGACAGTATTCCCTGCCCTAAACCCACCCAGGGCCAGGAACCAGATGACTGAGGGCCGTCCCTCTGCCCCAGAGGCTGCTGGGATTGTTCAAAGCAGCCAGTCCTGAGCTGCTCATTCTGCCCTGACTCGTATTTCCTGTGGACCCAAATGAAGGCTGTGGCCTAGGTTTGTCTCCCCCTCCTGATTCTGCCTCCTGAGCAACCCTGAGGCAGCCCCTGGGATCTTGCCTGGCCTGGTGTGCCCTTATCTTGGGAAATGTTAGTAACAAAAGTGTTTCAGTGACATTGGCCTGTCCATGTTGTCACTTAGTCACCTCTGTAAATTACAATCTCAAGGGTAAAAATTGGACACTAATCCTGAGGAGAAAGTGTTCAGTGAAGATGGTGGAGCCACCGTGGGAGGACGGAGTGAGGTCTGTGGGAATGTGAGTCCACAGCAGAGCTGATGTTTCCCAAGGAGCCTGCAGCAGGGGACATGGGGGCTGAGCAAGGAGATGCTCACCTTTGGTCCCCTCACTGAGCTCACAATAGAAAAGCAAAGTGACAAAGGGACAGTTCATGATGAGGGGGTTTCTGGATGCATCTATAGCAGTGAGAGGGGCTGGAACATTGTGACTGCAGCCATTTTGGGCCTTGACTGCCATCCAGTCTCCCATTTTGTGTTTTTTGTAGAGTGTCCTGTTTGTACTGTGTAGTGGCAGGAAGGGTGAAATCCCTTCCCCATCTGGAAGGGCTGAGACCCCCTCTTTGGGGATTGGTTTGGGTGCCAGGAGACACCCCTCTACCAGGTGGGATGGGAGTGAGAACAATTGGCTTTGTGAAGACCTGGGCCTGTGATGAGGTTTGTGTAAAGCTTCCGTGTGTGTGTGTGTGTCTGTCTCTCTGTGAGCCCCAATATGCAAGAAGTACTGGTGTGACAGGCCTTCTGGTAGGTGCTTTGGTGAACAAAGAGAACAAATATCCCTGTTTGCTCTAAAGCTGACATTTCAGGAGAGAAGAAGGAAGATATATTAGTAAAATTATACCATGTGTCTGATGATTGGCCCTAAAGAGTAAAGAAGAGTGGGGAGGAGTGGGGAGGGCCTGGGTTCTGTGTGTCTGTGGGAACATCTGTGTCTCTGAGCCGTTAACTCTGAGGGTTTGTGAGTTTGTGTGTCCTATATGTGCCATGACAAAGTCTGTGTGATTTTGCATGTCTTTCTGTGGAGCTGTGTGTGTGTCCTTTGAAATCTGGAATGGTTCGGTTTTCCCATGTTCTTGCCTAACTGCCCTGGTAGCGCCTTTCTTACCACGTTGGGTAGAGCTGGCGAGAGCAGACATCTCTGTCTTCTCTCTGATCTGAGAGAGAAAGCCTGCAGTCCTTCACCATCAAGAATGATGTCAGCTGTGAGTTCTTCACTGATGCTTTATTTCAGGGTGAGGGAGTTTACGCTAGTTTATTGCGTTTTCCTTGTGAAGGGGTGTTGAACTTGGTCTAATGCTTGTTTGTGTCTATTGAGATGATCCTGTAGTTTTTGATGTTGATTCTATTAATGGTTTCTTAAAATTCATTTTCAGATATAAAACCAACATTTCCTTCCTGAGTTAAATTCCATGTGGTCATAGTGTTTAGGTCATTTTATATATTGCTGGATTCAGTGCACTAGTATTTTGTGGTGGCTTTTTTCATCTATATTAAAAAGAGGTATTGTATACTGTAGTATAATGTATATAGTATGACATTATCTCATGCTGCATATAGTGTGTATCTGTGTGTATGTGTGTATATATTAAAGATAATGTAGAATACAGTATATATATATTTTATGTGGTATATGTAGTATATTACCTGTATATAGTATAGGTAGCATATAGTATAGTATTTTACGTAATTAGTATATATTATATATAAGTAGAATATAGTATATAATTAACATATGTACAATTAGTTTTGTAGTGTATAGTATAGTGTTATGATTTTACAGAATATTATCACATTCTTATCAGTCTGTAGCATAGTGGGTATCATTACTATGTCTGTCCACAGAATTATTCAGATAAGCCATTCACATCCTCCCATGGGAACATAGGGGCACCTCACTGTCCTGATACCCCAAAGCCTGCCTCCCCACACCCTTGTTTGTTTTCTCTGCTTCTGAGTGAAACTGAGGGTCGTGTGTGTTTCAGAAATTGTAATTAATTTATCAGCCTGAGGGTTGAAGTGAGGCTCTGCGGTTTGGTGTTTAGTACATTCAGAGACGTGTGTGACCTTCTTATGTATTTGAGTGATTATGAGCAAGATTCTCCCAGAGTGCTTTCTCCCAAAAGAGTGACCTTGGATACAGAGCTCATGTTGTTCTTGTTGCCAGGCAGCTAGATGATTGGCAATAAACTATGAGTGTGTAAAACTATGAAGATGAGGTTGAGTGTTGGCCAGGGAGTCTTCTAGCATGATTGCCTGGAGTCTGACTAATCCTGCTGACCATTGGGTCCCATCCTTGATCAGGGATGGCCTGGTTAGGGACCATCATATAATGGTCATATGACTACTGTTGATATGAAAATAGGTGCAGGATTTCTTTTTACATGTACAAAAAGCAAAGAATATTTCACAATGTCAGCCACTTGGGCTTTGCGTATCAAAGCAGAGAGAGAAAAATATGTATTTTAAATGGCTTCTCTTTACATAAATGCTGAAAAGACTTGCAAGAAATGAATTACATTGTTATCTACATGAGCATGGGGAATCTAGATGCCAAGGCTAGAAGACATGCTAGGAGCAGCCTTTAGGCATACTTTGAAATCTCAGGCTGAGTTTTTGAACCTTGATATTAACAATAAACAATACATGATAAGCCAAAAAATGTGTATGAACCAATTTTATTTTAATAGTGTTGAATATCAAAAATTCAACAGAGTAAACTTTAAAGATCTAATTGGATTTTTTAAGCAATTTATAAATTGGGGGATCCTATTCAGCAAGTAGAGAGGAGCTCCAAAGGGCTACAGAAAGGGAAAGGTTTTAAAGGCAGGGCAAGGAAGTCATAAACAGAAAGAAGGATTATTTTAGGCAAGGTTAACCTCCATCTGGGGACACAAGGGTCTTATTAGGTGGATGATCTCATCTTCTTCTCGGGGATGGAGAAGGCCCATGTGGCAGATTACCTCATTGGTAATGAACAAAAAATCCCAGACTCACTGGCTAGACTATATTCCTTGGGAAAGTTGAAGTTGCAGTTAGGTTAGTGATTAAGCCCCAGTTTGGTGATGTGAGCCCAGCAAAAGGACTCCATTTTGGGCCTGTGGTTTAGTTTTTAACAATAGCTAATAATCAAATGACTAACGCATTTTTGATGGGAAGCCACATCTCTACGTATTAATCCTCTAAAAAATTTTTTTTTATTAAGGTTATAAAAGTTAACATCCTTGTGAAATTACAGTTGTACAATCCTCTAAAAAATTTTTGAAATGTGCAATACATTTCTAAAAGCCATAAAAAATTGATTTTCTCAATTCTGTTTCTCTATAAAATGGCAAGTGATGTTACAGTCTGTAGTGCCATTTTTTTTTAAAGATTGGCATCTGAGCTAACAACTGTTGTCAATCTTCTTTTTTTCTTTTTCTGCTTTTTCTCCCCAAATCCCCCAAGTACATAGTTGTATATTTTAGTTGTGAGTCCTTCTAGTTGTGGCATGTGGTACGCCGCCTCAGCATGGCTTGATGAGTGGTGCCATGTCTGCGCCCAGGATCTGAACCGGCGAAACCCTGGGCCACCGAAGCGGAGCATGCAAACTTAACCACTTGGCCACGGGGCCGGCCCCCCTGTAGTGCCATTTTATATCAATCTGGAGAGCATTTTCTGATATAGGCAGTGTAGTAAATGTACTAGGGTGGTATAATAATATCAGGAGCTCCACTGACCCACTCTCCAATGAAACTGGTGAAAATTAAACTGGCTCAACTCAAGGTTGACATAAGGGGAAGTCATATTGTAGAAAAGAAACCATATTGTAACTGTGGATGACCTCTGACTGACTAATCCATCTAGGTATGCAGTGTCTATACATAAAGAGCAGGAGATCCACCTGCTCTTCAGGTTTTATGACCCCTGCTTATGTGTGTACTTCCCTTTTTCTCTTAAGCTAACTATAACTTATACCAATGTGGTAAGTTATAGCTTTGTAAGTGGAATTGAAACGTTTATCTTTTTCTCCCCACCTGATCTCTCCAGAATTTGGAAACTCTTAGTGAGTAAATCTTCTTATTTTCATGGTAATGTAGTTGTTTGCCTAAGTTCAATAAGAATCTGTTTTCCTTATAACGGGACACAATTGGAAACATTGTTTGTATTACCAAAGCTTTGACTGGAATGCCATATTTTTTTTCCTTCTCCCAAAAGCCCCCCAGTCCCTAGTTGTATAGTACCAGTAGTAGTTGTAGGTCCTTCTAGCTGTGCTGTGTGGGACACCACCTAGGCATGGCTTGATGAGCAGTGCTACGTCCGCACCCAGGATCCGAACCTGGTGAAAACCTGGGCTGCCGAAGAGGAGCATGGGAACTTAACCACTTGGCCACGGGGCCAGCCTCTAGTGGTTTTATTGTTATGCAGATTATATCTATTAATAATATAACCAATAATATCTTGTTACACTTATTTCCTTACCATCTATAGTCACTTTAGCCCAACACAGCTTTGCTCTCACCCGTGACCTTTGTGCTTTTAATGAGAAACAAGTTACATATATATTACATTTCTATATGAAATAAGAGCAACAGCACATTAAATACATAGCATTTTATAGAGTTCTTTGATATTAGCTAAGAGAAGAAAGGAGAAAATAGGTATTTATTCTGTCTTTCATATTTACATAATTACTTATACTGGTGTTTTTGTTTTTTTATGTTGATATCAATTACCATCGTGGGCCACCTGCTTTCAACCTGAAGAACTCCTTCGATAATCTCATAAGACAGTTGGCTATTAATATATTTTCTCAGTTTTTGTTTATCTGGGAAAGTCTTTATTTCATCTTTCTATTTTGCAAAGTAGTTTTGGTGAATATAGGATTCTTGGTTAAGTTTTTTCTCTGTGCACTTTGAATATGTTATCCCTCTGCCTTCTTACCTCCACTTTCTCTGCTCAGACAAGACCTGTTAATTTTACTAGGGTTTCCTGTAAGAGTTGGCTAATATTTTCAGTTGCTGGGTTTTTTTCCCGTTGTTTGGTTCCCACATTCCTCAATCTTTGCATGCCTCATATTCCACCCATCCCTCCCCACCCCCACTTCTTTGGTACTTGACATAAAGAATCCCAGAGCTCTTGGCTCTGGTGGGAAGTTTGAGTCCCACAGCCCCAGCCTGGGAGCAAGGACTCTTCTCAGTCTGACCACAGGGTGTCACACGTGCTCATTAAAGTCTCAGGAGTACATATTACACTAGAAGGAAATTTAGATCAATTTTTGCCCATGTCCCTAGAAACCTTTCACATGTTAGCCTCTATAATATCCAGATCTAAGGAAATTGATTCCAATTTTCACTGATGTAAGAAAAAATAAATCATTATGTAAATGTGAGATGACCAGGAAACTCCTCTCCGTGCCCCAGCTTTATCAAGGTATAATTGACTAATAAAATTGTCTGTATTTAAAGATAACAAGTGATGACTTGATATATGTATATAATTTGTATGCTTGAAATTTGCTAAGACAGGGGCTTAAGCCTTCTCACTACACACACATGCACGGGCGCACACACACGTGCGCGCACACAAACATACAAAGTACCTAAGTACCCGGGAGTGGAACTGATGGGTCATATGGTAGTTTTAGTTTTCATATTTGAGGAACTCCCAGACCTTTTTCAACAGTGACAACACCATTTTATATACGCACCACCCATCTAAGAGAGTTCAAATTTCTAAATATATCCTCAACAAAAGTTGTTATTATCTCACTTCTTGACTCTAGCCATCCTAGTGGTTGTGAAGTGGTATCTCACTGGGGTTCTGATTTGCATGTCCTTGACACCCAAGGGTGTCCAGCATCTTTTCATATGCTTTTGATCACTTCTCTATCTTCCTTGGAAAACAGTGTATTCAGATCCTTTGCCATATTTAAATAGAGTTATTTGATTATTTAAAATTAACTTTTAAGAGGTCTGTAGATATTTTCAATGTTGCTTCTGTATCAGATATATGATTTGCAGAATTTTCTTCCATTCTGTGGGTTGTTTTTTCACTCTCTTGCCTTAAAAATATTACTCTTAATTGTGGGAATATACACATACCATAAAATTTACATTTTCACCATTTTGGAAGTGTATAGTTCAGTTACAGCACATGTCAGAGTTTGCTTTCTTTTTAAAGTTGGATAACGTGCCTCTGTATGTATGTGCCAAAGTCTTTTGATCCATTCATCTGTTGATGGGCACTTGTGAGTAATGCTAATATAAGCACTAGTGGACATATGTCTGTTTAAGTCCATGCTTTCAATTCTACTTCAATCCCAGAAGTAGAATTGCTATTTCAGATGATAACTCAACTTGTAATTTTTGGAAGAATCACCATGTTGTATTTCATACCATCAACATGATTTTTATATTCCCAGCAATAATGCACAAGAGTTCCAAAGGATGTTTTCACTCTCTTTGTAGTGTTCTTTGAAGCACAAAAGTCGTTAATTTGATGAAATCCAAATTACCTATTTTTTTTCCCATTTTTGCTCTTGGTACCTTATCTAACGATTCTTTGCCAAATCCAAGGTCAGGATTTTTTTCCCTATGTTTTATCTAAGTTTGTTACAGTTTACTCTTATGTTTAGGTCTTTACCTTTTGGGATAAATTATTGTATGTGGTGTCATGTAAGGATAAAACCTCTTTCTTTTGCATATGGCTATCCAGTTGCCCACCACCAATATGGGCAAAGAATATTCTTGCCCCACACTTGGCACTTTTTTCAAATGTCAGTTGACAATAGATGTATGGGTTGATTTCTCAAATCTCAATCTATTCCATAGATCTGTATGTCTGCCTTCGTGTCCTTACCACACACTCGTGTTTACCATTACCATATTACAAAGTTTGAAATAAGGAAATTTTAGTCCTACCATTTGTTTTTTCTTTTTAAAGATTGCTTTTGCTATTCTGGTTCCCTTGCAATTCCACATAATTGTATGAAAGAGCTTGCCAGTTTGTATAAGGAATAAGCTGGGATCATGACAGGTGTGTGCTGAATCTCAGATCATTTGGGGAGTAGTGCCATTTCAACAATGTTAAGTTGGGATGTTTTCCCATTTATTTATACATTTCTAATTTCTTTGGACCATATTTTGAAGTTTTCTGAGTATTCATTTTGTACTTCTGTTGCTAAATTTATTCCTAATTATTTTAGTCTTGCAATTAACAATCTGATAATGAAATTAAGAAATGTATTGACAATAAAATAAAATAAATGAAGTCATGTTGCTAAATTCTTCTTTAAATTCTTCTTTTAGTGGATTTCTTAGAGTTCTCTAAAAGCAAGATACCTCAGCTGAAAGTAGAGATCGTTTTACATTTTTGTAACCAATCTTTATGCATGTTATTTCCTTTTCTTGCATAACAGTTCTGGCTAAAATCTCCAGTATATTCTAGAATAGAAGTGGCAAGAGCAGACATTCTTCTTTGGTTTCTTCTCTTCAGGGGAAAGCATTCAGTATTTTTTAAAATTAAATATAATATTGGTTGTGGGTTTTCCATAGATACTCATTATGATGTTATGAAATTTCCTTCTATTCCTGGTAATCTGAGTGCTTTAATCATGAAAGGGTACTGGATTTCATCACTTATTTTCCCTGAGCCTATTGAAATGATCTGCCATTTTTGCTTTTTATTCTACTGATATCCTTTATTACATAAATGGATTTTAAGATATTCACCCAAATTTTCAACACAGAGATCTCCAAAATGTTCAAAGATTATTTAATACCAATTCTTTGCTTTTTTAAAAATTAGAATTGGGAGAATACTTTGCACTCATTTTGTGAGGCCAGTAAGACAAATAGCAGCAAAACCAATCCAGCAATATATAAAAGAATTATAAACCATGACTAACTGGGATTTATTCCAGGGATGAAAATTGCTGGCAAGATTCAAAGATTAAAATGGAGCCTGACTCTTTATTACAGATGGTGAGGTCACAGTTAAGTGTCAGCGTTTCTAAACAAGGGTCACGGTTCCATGCTTGACCTTGCAGCCTTATTACAAGCCCTTGACACCTAGAGGACATAAGACCCTCTTGTTCCAGTGTGGCCTGGCCTGGGTCACCCTCCTGGTCTGTACTTGCCCCATTTGAAACTCAATCAGGAGGTCTCAGTGCACAAGGGTGCCCACACGCTCAAAAAGAGCTGGGCGAAAATGACAGTCTCAGCCCCAGGCCAGGAAGACTTTCTGTTTCAATGCAAATGTGCCAGTGGAGTCAGGTCACAGCCCACCAGCCTAAGCTGCTTCCGCTGAGCCATGAAGCCGCTCACTCACTGTCATTCAGGCATGTGGGGTGGGGCCTTTTGGGCTGTCCAATCAGGGGAGCCGCTGGGGGCAGGTGGAGGGGATAACCACAGCGCTGACTTGGGAGTCCCTTCTAGCTCCTGCCAGGCTCTGGATGGACTGTCGCCTAACTTAACAGTTCCTTGGTGGCTCTGCCACAGCCTCTGTCACGCTGTGATCACATTGGCCGTGGGAGTCAGAAGGGTTCAGAGAGAACTAAGAGACCTAGAAATGGTGAATATGCTGTCCCAGGGTGAGGAGCCTGGAGAGGAGGGGCTGGTCAGAACTGGCCGTGGGGGAACCTTGCCTCCCCGTGGTCACCTCCAGAGTCTGCAGACCTGAGTCCACAAGTGGCAGTGCTTGGTCCCCCCTCTCCCAAAGCACAGGGGCTGGGGTGGCAACCAGGTCCCCAGGCGTCCTGTCCATCAATGTGTGCAGTGACATATGCCTCAGAGCCTCTCTGGGCAGCTCTGTGACTCCACTCCTGCTTCTCCCCAGATTGTGTGGTGACCACAGGGAGGGTCAGCAGAGACCATCATGACTCAGTCTCTCGGGTTCATGCGTGGGATGTGCTGTGGTTTGTGGGGTCCTCAGTCCTTCCTTTCTCCCCTGGGGGTACCCGTTTTCTCCTGAGTTTTCCAAATGTTTGGGGAGCATTGTCTCAAATCCATGACCCTGTCCCTCCATCCTGACTCTTCTTAGGGCTGACAATAATCTCTAAATTTTCAGATCCTTCCCCTCATTCCCAAAGCCAGCTTCCCCACCTGATCCACAGCATCATTAACTATTCATCCTTCATGGTGCATTTCAAACAGACTCAATATTTTAACTTTATCATTATCCCCCAGGGCCATGGATGGCTCTTTTTTAAAGATTATATTTGTGGATATTTTACATGAGAAGCAAGCAGGGAATAACCACCTGGAACTACATTGCAGGAAATTCTTGTGCTTCTCTCCCAGGATCTTTCTGGGCACAGACATCCTCTGGGAAGTCCTTTGGGTGGGGGTTCCTGTTGAGAAACATTCCTGGGTGATCTGTTTCATTGGCACTACCCCTCCCTATATTTGTGACCTAGAAAAAAATGTATTCACTTGTTTGTCTGTTTTTCAATAAGGGTAAATATATTTAATCAATAGAGCTTGGAAGACAACATAAAATAGTTCTAAACAGGCAACAAAGATGTGAATTTCAGAAAAAAATATAATATTCCTGTATTACATTCTGTTTGTTAAGAATATGTACTCTACTTGTTCTTTCCCTGTGTATAGTAAGTTTCTGAGGCCTGTTTACTTTTGGATATTTTTGAAATGAAATTCCAGGGCTTGGACATGCAAACCACAAGTGTTCAAGTGTGACTTCTTGCCATAAAAATAATGTAACCACAGGACCAGGAACATAATTTTCCAGCCCAAATTATGCATTTTTGGCTGGGCTATTTTGAGCGGCTGATGATTTAAAAGCAGCAGACACAGGCAAAGCTCTGAAAACCTAGAAGAAGTTACCCTTTTGTAAGGGAAATTTACATTCTAAGAGAAAGGTCCCTTTGTAAGGGTGCCTCCCTCTGTGTGCCAGGAAGGGCAGGATGACTCTAGATCTCTAGAAACTCTTATCAGTGGAGAAGGCAGTGAGTTAAATCTGCAGGACAACTTGACCCTTGTTCACTGTGCTTTTCCTGGTAACCTCCCATCACTAACCCCATCTTAACAACAGGATATTAAAGCTATTTTTCAGGGGAGGTGAACCAGCCAGGAGCCTGTGCCGAAGAGAAAGTTTTGATCTGCCAATCAAACCGCCTCCTGCCAGGGCTTCTGCATACCGACGGCACCCTCTGCTTCTTTAAAACTCACCCCAAACTTTGGATGAGGGAGACATTGTTGAGAGCCTGTCCTTCTGACTCCTTGCCAACTGATTGCACAATCAGCTGTTTCTTCTTTCAAAGACTGGTGTGCCACGGTGTTGGTTTCTGTGCACATCAGGTGGTGAGCCCTTCCCTATTTTCCACTGAAAGCCTGAGTTTAAGTGATTATACTGGATTATTCAAACACTGGGTTTTTGTGATTTAAAATAACAGTGATGTTCCAGAGCATCTCCAGTGGGGAGCAGAGGCCTGCAGTCAGAGACCCAAGCTAAGGCCCCTTGAACCTGCAAAGGGAAGGCCTTGCAGGCCCAGTTGGTTGTTCCTGGAGAGCCTCCCTCTGCAGCTGTCCTGCCTGTTCACACCTCAGGCAGGAACTAGTCTAATGAGATAGGGTCATCCACAGGCCCCTGGCCTAACAAGATAAGGCCCCTAACAAATTTGCAAGCTAGAAGAATCAGATAGAGACCACCAAATCCACATTCCTCAGCCTCTGGACTTTCCTGGACTTATGCATATGCCCTAGCACCTGAGAGTTGGCTGCAGGTGACATTTGCCCCATTGCAATAGTCAAAATCACACCCAGGGGTGGAGAGCTAGCATATTTGGAATTCCTAGTTTATTGCAGGGCTTCAATTATAAATCTCTAATGTGTTATACTATTCCTTCCTGAAAATATTCCCAGTGTGAAATATAGTGGAAGGACAAATTATCATGCTCCTTGTCTTTTTTGTTAGAAAAGGATCTGTAAATTTTTTATTGTCTGCAGTTTTATATCCATTAGTGTTTAAAGGATTAAATCTTGGTTTGCTTTCCTATGTATAAATGTTAAAATTTAATTTTAAAAAGCATAAGTTAATAAAAAATAATGATCAAGCATAGGAAAATACGGTATATATAAATTTCTCTGCTTATTTTAAGTAAACAAAACATGGTAAGGTTAAAAAGATTCCTGAGAGGAAACTCCCTTAAGTAGACTCCCCGCCTGCACATCCTGCCCTGCTCCTCTGCCTGACTCCAGCCTCCCTACATGACCAGTTTTGGTCGCTGCTTCATCCTCCTGTTAGTGTTTCTTTATGTAAAAACAAGCCAGTGTGAATGCCTCTTTTCTTCCCTGTTTGTTCTTGTAATGAGTGTCCAGGGTCCACATATTTGATATTTGACTTCTGAACACTTAAGCCTCACCCTCCCTTTCCCCTGGGCCTTCTTACCTGGACAGGCTGATGAGAAAGCCTGGAGGCTCCTGCACTGTGGGCTGCTGCTTGCTGGGCAGCTCCTCCCGGGCGCTGTGCTGCCCTGTGCTGCCCTGTTGACCCCACCAAGCCTGGGTTCTATGTATAGAGGACTCTGAGTTGGCAGTTTTGGTAACTCCTTGTCCTTTGGGAGCAGGAGTATGAGAATGGACGCTCATTACAGTGGTCTGTGGTAAGTGTCTTGGCTGGAATCTGTGTGTAGAGTGAAGATGTGACTAAGGCTGGGTTTACCCAGACATTAGAGGGGATAGTGGCAGGCAGGGGGAGTGTGGTGGGGGTGGGGGTGGGGAGTGGGGGTGAAAGCGTGATTATACCCTGCGAGTGAGGTGAGCCCATCAGACGGTCACTCAAAGAGCAGTTGTTGCAGAGAGAAAGAGAAGAGACAGGGAAAGGCAGCCAGTAGACGGCAAGATCACAGAGGGCTCACCAGGATCCCTAAGTCACTCTGCTGCTGCCACACCTGCATCTATTGCTACAAAGATCTTGGCCCTCTGGGTTATAGTGGACCACACCCACAGTTTGAGTTTGGCACAGCAAAGGGATTAGTTCAAACCCAACTTAAGCCTGGGTTCCTTACACTCTGTAAAGCAACCAGTTGCCATGGAGGAGGCCTCTGACCCTGATGGCAGTGGTGTGAGGCGCTCTGGAGGAGGGTCTTAAGTTGTCCATAGGCTTCTGCAAGACACTGCCCCACGTCTCACACTGTATGCCATCAGAGCTGTTATTCTCACCACCTACCGGGCTCTTGAAAATGGCAGCTCTCATAAGTGCTGAGCCTGTGATCCTCTTCTAAGGTGTATATTGTTCCTTTGGCCCTGGAAACAGACCCCCGCCAGCTCAGCATGGCTACCGACACTTATTTGTAATGACAGAACAAATCTTGGCCCTCTAGTTTATGCCACCTGCAGGAGGGATGACCTTTTTACTTCAGTTCCTTGAAACATGCTAGGGTGATGGAGGAGGTCTCCCCTCTCCCAGACACGTTGGTTCCGTGGGTAGTTCCTTGGGATTAACTGAATGCACAGCACTGGGGAGTGCATAGTCTTTAAGAACAACAATACACATTCATACATGATGGAGCTCAGTGGAGAGTTGCTGCTCTTCATCCCTTAATTGGGATGTCCCTGATGAAAAAACAAACCTGCAAGTCACCACAGCTAACCTAATATCAATCAGTCATTTTATTACTGGCCCATAACTGGCCCCATCTGCATATGTTCAGACTCTTGGATTATTGTCCAAAAGTTGTCCCTTTGTGGTGAAAGGACTCTAGGAATCTCTTGACTCAGAGATACCCAAAAGATAAACCGAGGTAACACTTGTCTGTACATTACTAAGTCCACAATACGAGCGCTCACCAGGACACTCCTTATCCACGTTGGAGTTCCAGACACGACTGATGGTCCAAGGCACTTCTCAGAGTATACAGTGCCTCACTTTCCAACAAGGCCTTCAGTGGAAATTTTGCCTTTTTTACAGGTCTCAGCTCATAGAGCACCACACTGGCTTATTGAAATTCAGACGGTCTCCAACTTATGGTGGTTCTACTTATGACTTTTTCCACTTAACAATGGTGTAAAAATGATACAAATTCAGTAGAAATTGTGCTTTGAATTTTGAATTTCAGTCCTTCCCCAGGCTAGTCACAAGCAGGACAGTACTGTCTCATGATGCTGGGCAGCAGCAGTGAGCCACAGCTTCCAGGCCGCCACGTGATCCCCTTACAGTCACTCTATTTTTCACTTTCAGTACAGTATTCAACAAATTACATGAGATATTTAACTCTTTATTATAAAATGGGCTTTATATTAGATGAGTTTGCCCAACTGTAGGCTAATGCAAGTGTCTAAGGTAGATGAGGCTAAGCTATGGTTTTTGCCATGTTAGGTGTATTAAGTGCATTTTCAACTTATGATATTTTCAATTTACCACGGGTTTCTCCAGACAAAAGCCCATCATAAGTCAAGAAAGATCTGCGAGTTCAAATCAGCTAAATGAAAGATGGCCTGTTTCAGTCTTTCAGTCATCAGTCAGTCATCAGGGGTGAATTGTAATGAGTTTGTCTTCATCTTTTTAATAGACCACTTAGTTTACAGCAGTTTAAGGTTAACAGAAAAATTGACCAGAAAATACAAGGAGTTCCCACATAATCCCTCTGCATCCACACAGTTCGCATTATTTTTGACATCCCGTGTGATGGTGGTACATTTGTTACAATAGATGAGCCAATATTGATGGAATAAAGTGCACAGTGCACATTAGCATTGACTCTTTGTTTTACACAATATATGTGCTTTGGCAAAGATGTAATGACATGGATCCACTATGTCTGTGTCATATAGTGTAATGTCACTTCCCTGAATTTTCTATGCATTCCATCTATTGATTCATCCCTCTCTCCAGTCCCCAAATCTGTCAAAACCAAAGCTCTTCTTACTGGCTTCTACTTTTGTCTTTTCCAGAATGTCATATACTTGTGATCACACAGTGTGTAGCCTTGTGAGATTGGCTTCTTTCACTTAGCCATATAAGCTTTAGTTTCCTCCATGTGTTTGCATGGCTTGATTCCTCATTCCTTTTTATCACTGAATAGTATTTCATTATATGGATATGCCACTGATTGTCTTTTTTTTTTTTTTTTTTTTGCTGAGGAAGATTAGCCCTGAGCTAACATCTATGCCAATCTTCTTCAATTTTGTGTGGGGGACACTGCCACAGCATGGCTGATGAGTGGTGTAGGTTTGTGCCCAGGAACTGAACCCACAAACGTATGCTGCTGAAGCGGAGCATGCCAAATCCCACCACTATGCCATAGGGCTGGCCCCCCTATTTGCATCTTGAAGGACAGCTTGTTTAACTCTACCTCTTGCCAATTATGAATAAAGTGCCAACAAGTGTTCATGTACAGGTTTTCTTTGAACATAAGGTTTTAACTCAATTGGAAAAATACCGAGGAATGTGATTGCTGGATCTTAGTGTACATAGTAAGACTATATTTTGTTTTGAAAAGTCAGTCCTTCTCTTCCATTGCAGTGCTATCAAATTCCATTTCCACCAGCACTGAATGAGAACTACCTGCAGCTTCACATCTTCACCAACATTTGGTGTTCTGTGTGTTTTGAGATTTACCCATTTAATAAGTGTTTAATGATACCTCATTATTGTTTTATTTGCAAATTTCCAATGACATTTGATATGGAGCATGTTTTCATATTGCCTCATTCCCAGTTATCTATCTTCTTTGGTGAACTGTTTGTTCAGATCTTTTGCCCGTTTT
Source organism: Equus asinus (assembly GCF_041296235.1). Lineage (NCBI taxonomy): Eukaryota > Metazoa > Chordata > Mammalia > Perissodactyla > Equidae > Equus > Equus asinus. The sequence continues at coordinate 25,539,159 of NC_091809.1, read as the reverse complement.
TAATTGGGTTTTCTTCTTACTGTTGAGTCTTAAGAGTTTTTTGGATATTTTGGATACCGGTCATTTATCAGACACATGTTTTGCAAAAGTTTTCTCTTACTCTGTGACTTGTCGTTTCATGCTCTTAACACTCTTTCTCAGAGCAGTTTTTCATTTGAATGTAGTGGAAATTATCATTTCTTTCTTTGCTGGATCTTGCTCTGCGGTTGTATCTAAAAATTCATCACAAAACCGAGGTCATCTAGAGTTTGTCTTATTTTATCTTGTAGGAATCTATTCCTTTTGCATTTCACATTAGATCTATGACGTGTTTTCAGTTCATTTTTGTGAAATATGTAAGGCCTGTGTCTACATTCATTTTGCGTGTGTGTGTGTTTGTATGTGGATATCCATTATTTACAACACTGTTTGTTTAAAAGACTTTTTTTTCATTTGAGTTACCTTTCTTCCTTTGTCAAAGATCAGCTGAGTCTATTTGGGTGGGTCTAGAGGAAAGTAATTGACTTCTATACCCTTCAACCTTGCTATACTTTCTTATTAATTCCAGGAGTTATTTCTGTTGTGAATCCTTTCAGATGTTTCACAGAGGCAAACATCATATGGAACAAACCTTATGAATTTAGCCACAGGATTTGTGAAGATGTTCTTTCTTGAGAAGTGGAAGTTCCCCTCTATTACTAGTTTATTATCATAAATGAATGTTGGATTTATCAGATCCTTTTCTGTTTTTATTTTCCCTCCTTTCATTTCTGATATTAGTAATTTTTGTATTTCCTTTTTTCTTAGTTATCTGACCTAGATGTTTATCAATTTTAATAGTCTTTTCAAAGAATCAGCTTTTTAAAAAAATTTCTCCATTAATTTATCAAAATTACATTAATTTCTTTTCTAACTTTTTAAATTTCATTTATTGTGCATACTTTGGGTTTAATTTGCTCTTCTTTTTTTTCCCTAAGGAAGATGCTTACTTTGTTGATTATAGATCTTTCTTTTTTCCAGTGTATTTGTTCAACGGCATAAATTTTCCTGTAAGTACCGCTTTTGCTGAATCCTTCATTCTTTGAGCGATTTTGCTTTCACTGAGTTCAAAATAACTTTTAATTTCCTTTGAGACTTATTCTTTGATGCCATGTATTACTTGGAAGTCTATTTTTGAATCTCCACATATTTGGGCCTTTTCCAACTATCTTGCTATTACTGATTTCTAGATTAATACCTGTGTGGTCTAGTAGCATATTTGGTATGATTTCTGTTCTTTTGAATTTCTTAAGGAGTGTTTTATGTCCCAGAGTATGTATTGTCTTGCTGAATGTTCCTTGTGAACTTGAGAAGAACGTGTATTCTGCTGTTGTTGCCTGCAGCATTCCATAGATTACAGTGAAATCCAGTGGTTGTACGGTGCTGTTCAGTTCAACTCTGTCCTTCCTGATTTTTTGCCTACCAAGATTTATAGTTCACAATAAGGGGATGTTGAAGTCTACAACTATAGTAATGGATTCACTTATTTCTCCTTGCATTCTATCAGCTCTTGCCATATGGATTTTATGCATGTTATGCATGTACAAATGAAGGATGGCTATGCCTTTTTGGAGAATGGGCCCCTTTATCATTATGTAATGGCCGTCTTTATCTCTGGGTTTTCCTTGGTTTGAAATCTGCATGGTCAATAATTCATATAGCTATGGCAGCTTTCTTTGATTAGTGTTGGCATGGTATGTTTTTCTCATCCCTTCACCTTTTATCTATCTGTGGCTTTATATTTAAAGTGGCTTTCTTATACATATATAATTAAATGTGATTTTAAAAATCTGATATTACTGTATCTCTCAGTTATATTGAGACCATGGATGATTAAAGTAGTTATTGATACAGTCGGATTAATATTTACCAAACTTTTTTACTGTTTTCCATTTTTACCGTCGTTGTTTGTTTCTTTTTGTCTTCCACATTTTTCTACCTTCTGTGGGTTTAACTGAGCATTTTATCTGACTTTTTCCTCCTCTCTTAGCAAATCAATTACACATTTTTTATAACCCTCTTTTAGTGGTTGCCCTTGAGTTTTCAGTACACATTTAGAACTAAGCCACTGTCAAGTAACACTATACCACTTCACTCTTGTGCAGGTGTTCCTTAACACACTATTTCCAATTTCCCCCTCCCTGTCCCTTGTCACATTGTTGTCATTTATTTCACTTGTCCAGAGGCTTCTCATTACAAATACATTGTTGCTAATATTATTTTAAACAAATTGTAATCTGTTATATTAATTATGATAAGGAGAAAAGATATTTGCACTTATTCCATTTCTAATATTCCCCTTCATTACTTACATTCTTTCTGAATTTTACCATGTTTTATTCAAAGTGGGTGTATTAATGACATATTCCTTCAAAGTTTGTCTCAGAAAGTCCTTATTTCTCCTTTATTTTTTGAAGGATAATTATGCTTAACACAGAAGTCTAGGAGAGCATTTTTTTAAATTTCAAAACATTAAATATTTCCCTCCACTCTGTTTTTCATTGCATCGTTTCTGAAAAGAAGTCCAGTTTAACTCAAATCTTTGTTTTTCTATGCCTAAGGTGTGTTTTCCCCTCTGGTTTCTTTCAATATGTTCTCTTTGTTTTGATTTTTGTCTGTTGTGGATATGATATACTTGGGGTGCATTTTTGGTGTCTTTATACTTAGTGTTCTCTGAGCTTTCTGGATCTAGACTTTGCCATCTATGATTAATTTTAGGAAATTGGTGGTTATTACTTATTCTTTCTGTTTCTTTCTGTCTCTGTTTTCCTTTAGGTATTTCCATAATGTGTATTTTAAACTTCTGTTTAAAAAGGTTGTCCTAACGGGTTCGTGGATATTGGTTTCTGTCTCTTGTTCTTTTTTGTCTTTGCATTAGACCTCAGGGAAATAGATTTTTTTGAGTACAGGCCTTGTTGAGAACAGAGTATTTGGTGTTGTTTTTATCTTCTACTTATGAGTGAGATCAACGACAAACAAACGCATAGCAATGGAGATTGGACTGGTGGAAGTGGGGGAGGGCAAAAGGGGTGATTAGGCACACATGTGAGGGGATGGACTATAATTAGTTTTTGGGTGGTGAACATGACCTAATGTACACAGAATTCGAAATATATTACGATGTACATCTGAAAGCTATATAATGGTATATTCCAATGTTACTGCAATTAAAAAATAATAAATAAATAAGTTAATTAATTAATTAGTTAATAAAAAGAACAGAATATTTGGGGCATATTTCAAAATATGCCTTCTTTCTTTTCTTTGTCCCAAATTTGTAGACTCTCGCTTGCGCTATGACTTCAGTGCTGTCATGGATCTAAGAAGAGTTGTTCATTTCACATTTGTTCATTTTCCTCTTGTGAGGTAGAGAATGACAGCTTCTAAATTCCCTAAATGCCAGACCGGAAGTTGTCAGCATCATCTAGAGTGGCTGTTTGGGAAACACTTTGTCTTAAAATTGGAGAAGGGAGACTCTATGTCCTACTAGAGGGAAGCACTGTGGAATCCTTTATATGTTTTACAGTCATGGGCAAATTCAACTTCACACTATTTTGAACTTCAATGAACTCCCTTGCAACCTGAAGCTCTTAACCTGTCCCTCAAGGGCAACAAGGCCCAGGATACTCCGTTTGGGATTGACCAAAAAGGGCTCTTCTGGCACACTATTATCTCACTATCTGTTCTAAAATTGGCTGGAAGCAGCCCTGAGGCACAGGAGTGAGGGATTTTGTGGTGTAAGTTGTCATGCCTTCTTCCTCATGTCTGAACTCTAAGTTCCAAGTAACTTTTGAGCTCCATCAAATTGGATGGAGAAAGGGAGAAGTGAGTCTGATAAATATTACACACATTAAAAGCAGTGCTTCCCCCACAAGAATATTTACATTCAACCAGCTGCATCTCATTACTCATAATGGCCTGGAGTACTTTAGGACAATGTGACCAACTGGCTTTGTTAAAAGTTTGATTTTTACAGGCCTCCTGGACTCTCATGCTTGGTGATGGGATGAGACAAAATAGCTTCCAGTTCTTCACTATGATTTTACTCATTGAAAGCTCATGCAGATTTCACCCTCTGCTTCCTGGAGTGCTCTAACTGGTGGGTAATAAGATGAAGGAATTTTTCTCATAAGGAATCAACAGTCTTAAAATGATATTTGTGTCATTTGTATAGCATTTCTGTCATTTCCCAACATGCTCTGTAGCCTGCCATTAGAGAGAAATAAGATGTAACGTGATCACAGTAAAAGTGTGTAAGTAATTTCTATGCGTTTATGATGCTGTTAAATTGATGAGGAAGTTTGTACAGAGTACGTTTCTGATGATCAAGTCATAGAATAAATGTTTGGAGATTATACATAAATACATAAACAAATGTTTGGAATCGTACATAACCTTCCTACAGTGGGCATATGGGTGTCTTGTGCTGTCAGTCTCATGCACCTTACTGTACACATATTTGGGATGTTTTAGGACTCGGTGGTCATTGAGTTTGTGTCTGTGACCTTCACCCTGGAGGAGTGGGCTTTACTGGATCCTTCACAGAAGAAACTCTACAGAGATGTGATGCAGGAAACCTTCAGGAATCTGGCCTCAATTGGTAAGGATGAGGACATTCCTTCATTTAGTCAATGAGAGAACAAGTGTTTCTTGCCCATCAATGTTGCTCCAATATTTGGAATGTGGAAAGGGGGATGTTGGTAAATAAACTAGGCATGGTCACAGCTCATCATGGACCTAGAATCAATTTTTTTATAATTTCTAATACTTTGGAATCATTTTTCTTGATCTGCATTTTAGGAAAGATCATGACACCAAAGATCTGTACAGAAACCAGGGGAGAAAACTAAGGTGGGTCACACTCGCTATGGAAAACAGTGTCTCAGGTGAGAATCTTAGTATGTTATAAAGTTTTTTAAAGAAGCAAACAAAACAAATAATCCCTACTTGAAGTTTATTTATTCCTAGAAATTTTTCACTAAAAATCCTTTCTGAATTGTGACATAGTTGTTTAGCGTTTGCAAAAGAGTTTGCTTGGAAACAGTATTAATAACCCTATACGACTATATGAATTTCACTGTTTAAATAATAGCAAGGTGAAGTCCTCCTGCAGTGCATTCAGTATATTGAATTTCAAACAACTCAGAGAGGCAGAAAAACCTACACTATTTCTATAAATCATAATAAATATAAAATCATTAATAATGTGATTTTTGTTTTTCACAGAAGCCATAAGGTAGAGACTCTGTGAAAGTGAAGAGGGTAGTGATTGTGGAGAAAACTTCAGCCTTACTCTAAATCTCGTTTTGAACAAGAAAACTCCTAGAGTGAAACCACATGAATGCAGTGCGTGTGGAAAAGTCTTCACGCATCATTCATCCCTTAATAGGCAATAAGGTGTCACAATGAACACAAACCATCTGAGTAAAAAAATATGGAGAGAAACCATAGAAATGTAAGATATGTGGGAAAGCCTCTGTTTATCTCTACATTTTAGAAAAACATGAAAGAAATCACAATGGAGAGAAAACCTATAAGTGTCAGGAATGTGGGAAAGCCTTTACGTGGCTCAAAACCCTACGAAGACACATGAGAATGCACACTGGAGATGCTCCTTATAAATGTAAAGAATGTGAGAAACACTTCAATTGTTCTAGTTCACTTCAAGTACATGAAAGAACCCACACTGGAGAGAAACCGTATGAATGTGCAAAATGCAGTAAAGCGTTCAGTTGTCCCAGTTCTCTTCAAAGACGTGAAAAAACTCATACTGGGAAGAAACCCTATGAATGTAAGGAATATGGGAGAGCCTGCAGATATTATACCTCCTTACAGATGCACGAAAGGACTCACACAGGAGAGAAACCCTATGAATGTAAGCAACGCAGGAAAGCCTTCATTTGTCACACAAACTTTCAAAGACACTTGAGAACGCACACTGGAGAGAAACCATATAAATGTGCGGAATGCGGGAAGGCCTTCTGTGATCCCGGTACTTTCCAAAGGCATGAAAGGACACACTAGAGAACACTTCAGCATGGGAAGGTCTTCAATTGGCCCTTCCTAAAATGTGACAACTCCCACCAAAAAGAAATAAATGTAAATAACATGAGACAGCTTGAGATAGCTTGATGGGAATTAATGCATGCATAATGTTCCAGAAAACTTTTCATTGTGAAAGAGTTGTTATCAAAGTTGTAAATATATAGTGTTTAAGCCTCTTTCTTAAGGTACACGACTGGACTGTGGATTTCTACTAATTACTTCTAGAAATGAATATTGAAGTGAGATAATTCTACAAGTAGTACATAAGATTAATAGATGGTGATTTTTCCTTAAATCTGTTAATAATATTTTTTCTTCTTGAAGCCTCTTGGATCCAAGCATGAATTGACATGTATTTCTCATATGCAATTAGGTTTATTTTTTGTAGTGTTTTATTTTTTTTTTTGTTAAGGGGCCATTGAAAAATGACAGTTTTATTTGTTGGGATTTTCCTCATGGCCTTGTGTGGCAGTTCCAGGATATCCCTACTCAATTATATATATTGTGCTTCTTTTTTTAATTGAAAAAGCTCCTTTTTTTGCAGTGGAGGATATAGAAAACTTTTATCATTTTTCATGCTTTTAAACAGTTGGAATAAATTTTTATTTATGACAAGATTATCAAAGAATATAGTTTCATGTGAATTATTCACATTTAGGCCTTTGCTCATTGTCCTTCTGACTGGTTTTGGTGAACAGACTGATTAATAAGAGAGACCTGTGACAGGAAAAAAAAGCTAGAGTTGGAGATATCCTTCCTGTGAGTAATGTTAGGAACCACATTTTCCAGAATCCATCAGTTTTATACTTCCCAGTTAGAATTAACCAGTAGCCTCACTTGCATGAGATTTGGAAGGCAGAAGAGAAGAAGACATTAGTGACATTTTGGAGCCATCAAGGGAGAGAGGCAGATACATAGGAGCTTCCAGGACACCATCTTCCAGCCAATTTCCTGGATTCTTTGCCCTTCCAGTCAAGAGTATCCTCAAAACCACCACCAACTGTTTGATTTCCAGTTTATTTGAGATGTAGGTTTCCGCTGATGTCTTCACAAGTTCCACCTCAACAATCCATCAGAGTTTGGGTTTTTCTGTAAGGCCTCTTGCGTCCACCAGGAAACTAATTCACACTTGCGTGACTGGGAGTATCCTCTGGTTCCCATCTTTTCTAGATTATATCCATGTAAGGTCTGGGGTATATAGGAAACAACTTCCGCTGTTACTGCTGTTAGCCAGGATGTTTTCCTGATTCACCGTGACATCCACAGTGGCGTATTCAAAAAGAAGGACATGGGAGTTTGTTTCTCTGCTGCATTCTGCAGCGGCTGCCTTGACCTGGTTCTTCCGTGTGAGAATTACCTTCCCCCTGTCAGGAAGACTAACTGTTACTTATAGATGAACATGATTCCTCAAAATATTTTTAATTATGTTTGATTGTATGTGTTTAAAAGTACATGCATTTTTTTGTGAAATTTCTGTGGTTGTTTCATAGAAATAGTTTATCAAGCGTCTTATAAGCCCTCATATGCTAACAAATATTATTGTTTTTTATTTTCTCAGAGGATATATTAAAATATTCCATTATAATTATGGATTTTCAGATAAAATTTGCAGTTTTCTTTATTTAATCATTTTACATTATGAGTCAGGCTCATCATATGCATAAAATTCAGTTATTTTTTTCCTTAGGCAAATTTTATTTTTTATCCATTTACAGTTATAATTTTTCTCATGAAACAATTCTCATTCATTCTCAATATCAAAAACTTAAATCATGGTTTTCTCAGTCCTTTGCCAGTGGCCCACAGGATCACCCCTGTAGCCAATGAGAGAGGTGTAATGCATTCTAATAAGAATGACCACAAACCTTAGAGGACTGAGGTATATCAGTAACAGGGGGTTCAGAAGTAATTCTTTTAGGATATTAACTTGTGTTAGATGATTTGATTGCTATTCAAGGAAGCAAGACATTTTTCTGTATTGAATGCTGTGTGGAGGTAAACTTTATTCTGTCACTGGTAATCATAATCATTTTTTTTCCAGAAGGCAGTAACAATTTAATGGAGTTAAGCTTAATTTCTAAGAAGCTACAGTCAGTCATTTTAGTAAGAAGAGGGGAATATTGGTCATTTTTTGACTTGGAATTTTATCTTTTTCCGTTTTTAGAGATAGAGTTACAAAGGTCCCTGATAAATGTCTTGGTCCATTATGGTTACCATTTGCCTTAGAGGAATGAGGTGCGTGACATTTTTCTCATCAACAGGATAAGACAGCCTTGCAGTGAAGGCATCCAGCTCCCAGTCCTCTAGAACAGCTTTTTCCTTTCCTCCTTATCAAATCACTGATATATTTCCTAAGGTGTTTTAGACACTCTTTACTCTAAAGTACCTGTGTTAAAAATATAAATTCACTTCTTAGTATGTAATATTTTTAATATCTTCTTTATGACTCAACTGAGGCCTGTGAGTTTAGGTAAATTGTGAGACAATGCAAACCTAGCAAGAGAGAGAGACAGGACCACTGTGCCAATCAAGCCTTTCTTTCTCAGAGACTGTGCTCTTGATGCTAATGTTTCAACATCCCTCACCTGCCATGCGCTATAGAGTCAGTGTACCCAATTTAGCACAAGGAAGGCACAGTAGGATGTGGATATAGTGGCATGAAACAAACCAGTTCTTACAATCATGGTGCTTATATGTTTGCAGGAAAAGAGGTGATTAACAAATGGTAAAGCTTTGGTTTGTAAGATGGAAATAAGGTCTTAGAAGAAAAGTAAAATACAATATGAGCTAATAGGGAGGCTGAGGTGTATATACATATCTTTTCGATGAGGGTAGGGGTGAGTAAGGATGTCATTATTATTGTTAGCTGGGACTTGAGACTTACTATTGATTTAGGCCACAGATATTTGTGGGGTCTTTTTGTGTTTAATATGATAGGAGAGGATTTTCATTTACATTTAAATATTTTAATTGTTATAGTCTGGCATTTTCCTTTTGCTGCTTTACAGAATATGCACCTTATTCCATTGAACCGGGTTTCTTCTATTCAGAAAATCAGGTACATTCATCTGCACTGTTGCAGCTCATCCTGAGTGTATTCTGTGAGTACAGTAATATCTATCCACTAATATCTAGTCCACTGTGATCTCCCAGTGGAAACCCCCAAAACAGCTATGAAAGTTCAAAGACAATCATCTAAGAACAATTGAGGTGAGCTGCAGAGAGAGAGGGTATCATTTGGAGTAATACCGTAATTGAGTATAAAAAGCAAAATGGGAAATTTTCAACATCTTTTCATCATAAGAGTGGCTGGATGTCTTTTGTTTCAGTGATGGACAAAACCCCATAGTCCATATTGCTGTTCACATTTCTCTTCCATATGCTTAGATGTCCAGCACATGTGGAAGAGTGGGAAACAACATTAACAACTGTGGAGTTTAAAGGAGCAAGGAGTTCAATCTTTTCCACTTTTCTTGGTGTTAACTTATGTACTGGAGGGGTTTTGTTTGCATGGGCACCAAAGAGTGTTCTTTTGGGATAATATATTTTCCATGTCTTCATGGCAATATTACTACACATTCATGAAAACTCATGAGTACATTAAAAATATTTTCTATATATTTATATATGTTATATATTCCATGTGTGTAATAATTAGAAACCACATAACATAATTGCTTGCTTTCAGATGCTAGGAGAATGTTAAGTTCTCCTGAACATTGATTTTTATGTGTTCAACTCTTCTTTCCACCACTGGGGGATCCTTCATAGGAAGAATTGGAGGACTGGGGAAGAAGGACTCAGTCCTCTACAGTCCTTTCTTACAACCCTGTCTTAATTTAAAAATCATGCTCTAGAGCTGCACCTGCCCTCATCTCAAACACATACTATGACCTTAGTGAGAAGCTCCCAGAATATGTCTTTGAGTTTAAATCAGGTTCCTTGGAAGTACTGTGGCTCTAAAACTTGAAAGTGTATCCCAAGCAGGATCTGCCCGGGGATATCCTTGTTGACGAAAATAATCCATAACCAATCTATAAATGAAAATTTGGGTGAGTTTATTCTGAGCTTAAATCTTAGGATTATGACCCGGGAGAGTCTTTCCACAAAGGAACAGAGCACTCCAAAGAAGTGGGGTTACACAGAGTGGTTATATACCCTCAAAGAGTATGTTTCACATATGATTGAAATGTCCCTTTTACAATAGTCACGAGGCTGCTCTGTCAGCACAGCAATTGATGGAAACAGCAGATAGGTCTGCTGTCTCAGTGAATGCCGCAGGGTGGCAGGTGTGTTGCCTCGGGCTGGGCGGTCACAGATGAGCGCTGCAATCGGCTTCCAGCCTAAAGAAAGATGCTTAATCTTTAAGGAGATGCCAACGTTGGGAGGGGGAGAGAAGTTGCACCTTTATCTCAAGGGCCTTTGTTCTTGCCATAGGGAATCTCTAAAGCAGATATACAATGCATGCTCAACGGCCTCGGTCAGGCCCTTTTGGAAAGACAAGGTCAGGCTGAATTAGGTTTACACAAAATGGCTTCCTCATATACTCCAATATATCCTATTACTTGTCTTTTTTATTTGTCATCCTCATTCATGTGCATCAGCATGTTCTTTTCACTGCCATCCATAGACCATTTCCAGCTGTTCATTGCCCAACTCAAGCCTACTCCATGCCTGCTTACTTGGAAATGTCTTTAGAAATCCATGCATGTCCTGCTCTGCAAAATTTCTCTGAGGCAATACCAGGGGGCTGTGTGTTAAAAGAGTGACAGAAGCAAGTGTTAGAAACTATGTCGTGGGGACATTCTGTCAGCCACAGCAACCACAAACATCCCATATTTGTCAGATCTGTTTGCTTGCTTATTTACACAACATTTCAAAATTGACTTACATTGAATTGGGAAACAAAGGGCTCTAGAATTTTTTGTAAAAACACTCAATACCATCAGTGTCCCCCTCCCCTCACTCCTTTATCATAGAGGCTTTAGTAGCCTCCCATCTTGCATCCAAGAGTCTCTAAACCTCCCGTGGTTGACATAAATTGCCCAAGGCATTCTTGTACCGGAAACTCTTCTCTTCAGTGGGTACAGCACACAATTAGAAAAGCCACTGCTAGTAACTGACAGAGTCCTTACGAAAATGGAGGTCCTCCCAGGGCCTGAGTGGATTATCCTCCACAACCAGCTTCCCATTTTGCCTTAGGCCATGAACGCAGGACCCCTCAGTCTTGCTAGTCAAAGACCTCTTCATTGAAGAGTTGGGTACTTACAGCATAGGGCCAAAATGGTGCCTCTGAAATATCTCATGAACACTAGGAAGTGTGTTTCCCTCTTCTCTGATGTAATCCATTCTGGAGGAGGCCATTTCTTTTTAGACACATTGGCCACTTGGACAGCCACCTAGGAGCACATGGGTGATCAGGGTCTTCATATACTTTATTGACAGCATGCACCACCACACCTGATGGAGTCCACTGCAGAGATGCTGCCTTCTGTCCCTAGATCAAACAGGTCACCCATGATCAAAAAATGGACCCAAGCATCAGATCAATTAGTCAAACAGAAGTCATGCTAGCAATAGAAAATTTCTGGCCAAGAATCAAACACATCTGTACATTTTTACAGATCCCGTGGCCATTGACAATGATCTAGCTGTGTGGTCCCACCAGTAGCAACAACTCCTTATCCAAGGTTGCCCACTATGGCATAAAGAACTCTGGGAATATCTTGCCTCACTATTACGCAGCTACAAAATACATGAAGCAGTCAGCTAATGTTTGAGATGTTTTCCATGAAAGAAAACTCCCTGGCAGCCAGGGGACCTGATGATTAGTTGGCTGGGGACTATTGGTTGACCAGCCAGGGAGAGTTCTGTTCCTCTGAAAGGGCTGCTTGTTGTGTATGGGTAGGCTACTTTGGCAAGGTGCCACCAATGACACAACAAATGACATAAGTTAAAATATACAATAATATTACTTAAATATTTGAACAGAATTCCAGAACCATTCTGACACACTTTCCTGGATCTCTCCAACGCTTTTGGATAACTAGATTCAAATGTTTTTTTTCAGGCTTTGGCATCTTAAATATAATATGTTGCTGTGGTTTTCACATGGCTTTTTAAAAATTAACATTCAAATGAGATTTATTTAAATAGTGGCATCACTCAGTCAACTAACCTCAGGAGTGAACACTAATAAAGACACCGACCTTGTTTTCGATATTGGACTCTGAATCAGCTGTAGACACCTGCGCACCCCGTCAGGCCCACAATGGTAAACAAGTTATGAAGGTTGTCACGTGCCCCCTTGCTTTTTGTGTCTGCAGATGGGAGGCTCAGACCTTTAAGACCTAAAGCCTCTCTCTCTATACACCTTAAAAGGCCAATACATTGTCCTTTTGAACTTGTCACCTGAACCAGGTTTCCCTTGCCCTACTCTCCTTAGGAAATATCTTTGAGTCATAAACATTTCTATTAACTTGATGTATGTGGCAACATGGTCTTGATGTCTCGTGTCGTTAAGGTAGGGTAGTAATCCTAGCCCTAAAAGTCAGGAGTAGGATTATTACCTAAAACAAAAGGTAACTCATGGAAAATGTCTTTCAGGTGATGCACAGGAACTCAGTGTAGTGAAATTTTTTTCTTTTAGGTTTTTTTTTTCCTTTTTTTTTATTAAGATTATGATAGATTACAACCTTGTGAGATTTCAGTTGTACATTATTGTTAGTCATGTTGTGGGTACACCACTTCACCCTTTGTGCCCTCCCCCTGCCCCCCCCTTTTTCCTGGTAACCACCGATCACTTCTCCTTATCTATATGTTAACTTCCACCTATGAGTGGAGTCATATAGAGTTCGTCTTTCTCTGTCTGGCTTTTTTCGCTTAACATAATACCCTCAAGGTCTATCCATGTTGATGCGAATGGGACGATTTTGTCCTTTTTTATGGCTGAGTAGTATTCCATTGTGTATATATACCATATCTTTTTTATCCAATCATCAGTTGCTGGGCACTTGGGTTGGTTCCACATCTTGGCTATTGTGAATAATGCTGCGATGAACATAGGGGTGCATGGGACTCTTGGAATTGCTGATTTCAGGTTCTTAGGATAGATACCCAGTAGTGGGATGGCTGGGTCATAAGGTATTTCTATTTTTATCTTTTTGAGAAATCTCCATACTGTTTTCCATAGTGGCTGCACCAGTTTGCATTCCCACCAACAGTGTATGAGGGTTCCTTTTTCTCCACAACCTTTCCAACATTTGTCACTCTTGGTTTTGGATATTTTTGCCAATCTAACGGGTGTAAGGTGATATCTTAGTGTAGTTTTGATTTGCATTTCCCTAATGATTAGTGATGATGAGCATCTTTTCATGTGTCTATTGGCCATCCTTGTATCTTCTTTGGAGAAATGTCTGTTCATGTCCCCTGCCCATTTTTTGATCGGGTTGTTTGTTTTTTTGTTGTTGAGCTGTGTGAGTTCTTTATATATTATGGAGATTAACCCTTTGTCAGATAAGTAGCTTGTAAATATTTTTTCCCAATTAGTGGGCTGTATTTTTGTTTCAATCCTGTTTTCCCTTGCCTTGAAGAAGCTCTTTAGTCTGATGAAGTCCTATTTGTTTATTCTTTCTATTGTTTCCCTCATCTGAGGAGTTATGGTGTCCTAAAAGATTCTTTTGAAACTGATGTCAAAGAGTGTACTGCCTATCTTCTCTTCTAGAAGACTTATTGTTTCAGGCCTAATCTTTAGGTCTTTGATCCATTTTGAGTTTATTTTTGTGTGATGAAAAAGAATGGTCAATTTTCATTCTTTTACATGTGGCTGTCCAGTTTTCCCAGCACCATTTGTTAAAGAGACTTTCTTTGGGGCTGGCCCCGTGGCTGAGTGGTTGAGTTTGTGCGCTCCGCTGCAGGCGGCCCAGTGTTTCATTGGTTTGGATCCTGGGCGCGGACATGGCACTGCTCGTCAAGCCACGCTGAGGCAGCGTCCCACATGCCACAACTAGAAGGACCCACAACAAAGAATACACAACTATGTGCTGGGGGGCTTTGGGGAGAAAAAGGAAAAAAAATAAAATCTTTAAAGAGACTTTCTTTGCTCCATTGTAGGCCCTCAGCTTCTTTGTCGAAGATTAGCTGTCCATAGATATGTGGTTTTATTTCTGGGCTTTCAATTCTGTTCCATTGATCTGTGCACCTGTTTTTGTACCAGTACCATGCTGTTTTGATCACTGTAGCTTTGTAGTATGTTTTGAAATCAGGGATTGTGATGCCTCCAGCTTTGTTTTTCTTACTCAGGATTGCTTTAGCAATTTTCTGTCTTTTGTCGCCCCATATGAATTTTAGGATCCTTTGTTCAATTTCTGTAAAGAATGTCATTGGGATTCTGATTGGGATAATGTTGAATCTGTAGATTGCTTTAGGTAGTATGGACATTTTAACTATGTTTATTCTTCCAATCCATGTGCGTGGAATGTCTTTCCATCTCTTTATGTCGTCATCAATTTCTTTCAAGAAAGTCTTGTAGTTTTCATTGTATAAATCTTTCACTTCCTTGGTTAAATTTATCCCAAGGTATTTTATTCTTTTCATGGTGATTGTGAATGGGATTGAGTTCTTGAGTTCTTTTTCTGTTAGTTCATTGTTAGTGTATAGAAATGCTACTGATTTATGTATGTTGATTTTATACCCTGCAACTGTGCTGTAGCTGTTGATTGTTTCTAATAGTTTTCCCATGGATTCTTTGCAGTTTTCTCGAAGATCATGTCGTCTGCAAACAGCGAGAGTTTTACTTCTTCATTGCCTATTTGGATTCCTTTTATTTCTTTTTCCTGCCGAATTGCTCTGGCCAACACCTCCAGTACTACGTTGAATAGGAGTGGTGAAAGTGGGCACCCTTGTCTTGTTCCTGTTCTCAGAGGGATGGCTTTCAGTTTTTGTCCGTTGAGTATGATGTTGGCTGTGGGTTTGTCATATATGGCCTTTATTATGTTGAGGTACTTTCCTTCTATACCCATTTTATTGAGGTTTTTTATCATAAATGGATGTTGGATCTTGTTGAATGCTTTCTCTGCATCTATTGAGATGATCATGTGGTTTTTGTTTCTCATTTTGTTAATGTAGTATATCACGTTGATTGACTTGCAGATGTTGAACCATCCCTGTGTCTCTGGTATAAATCCCACTTGATCATGGTGTATAATTTTTTTGATGTATTGCTGTATTTGGTTTGCCAGAATTTTGTTGAGGATTTTTGCATCTATGTTCATCAGTGATATCGGCCTGTAGTTTTCCTTCTTTGTGTTGTCCTCGTCAGGTTTGGGGATCAGAGTGATGATGGCTTCATAGAATGTGTTAGGGAGTGCTCCATCTTCCTCAATTTTCTGGAATAGTTTGAGAAGGATAGGTATTAAATCTTCTTTGAATGTTTGGTAGAATTCTCCAGAGAAGCCGTCTGGTCCTGGACTCTTATTTTTGGGGAGGTTTTTGATTACTGTTTCTATTTCTTTACTTGTGATTGGTCTATTCAGATTCTCTATTTCTTCCTGATTCAGTTTGGGGAGGTTGTAAGAGTCTAGGAATTTGTCCGTTTCTTCTAGGTTGTTCAATTTGTTGGCATATAGTTTTTCATAGTATTCTCTTATGATCCCTTGTATTTCTTTGGTATCCATTGTGATTTCTCCTCTCTCATTCCTAATTTTATTTATTTGAGATTTCTCTCTTCTTTTCTTAGTGAGTCTGGCTAAGGGTTTGTCGATTTTGTTAATTTTTTCGAAGAACCAACTCTTTGTTTCATTGATCCTTTCTACTGTCTTTTTTGTTTCAATATTGTTTATTTCTGCTCTAGTTTTTATTATTTCCCTCCTTCTACTGACTTTGGGCTTTGTTTGTTCTTTTCCTAATTCTGTTAGGTGTCGTTTGAGGTTGCTTACGTGAGATTTTTCTTGTTTAGTGAGGTGAGCCTGCATTGCAATGAATTTCCCTCTTAGGACTGCTTTTGCTGCGTCCCCAATGAGTTGGTATGGCGTGTTTTCATTTTCATTTGTCTCCAGATAATATTTGATTTCTTCTTTAATTTCCTCAATAATCCATTGTTTGTTCAGTAGTGTGTTGTTTAGTCTCCACATTTTTGCACCTTTCCCTGCTTTATTCTTGTAGTTGATTTCTAGTTTCATGGCATTATGATCAGAAAAGATGCTTGATATTATTTCAACTCTCTTGTATTTATTGGTGCTTGCTTTGTTTCCCAAGATATGGTCTATCCTTGAGAATGTTCCATGCGCACTGGAGAAGAATGTGTAACCTGCTGTTTTTGGATGAAGTGTTCTATATATATCTATTAAGTCCATCTGGTCTAATTTTTCATTTAATTCTATAATTTCCTTGTTGATTTCCTGTCTGGATGATCTATCCATTGGTGTTAATGGGGTGTTGAGGTCCCCTACTATTATTGTATTGTTGTTGATATCTCCTTTTAGTTCTGTTAAGAGTTGCTTTACAAATTTTGGTGCTCCTGTGTTGGGTGCATATATATTTATAAGTGTTATGTCATCTTGGTGGAGTGTCCCTTTTATCATATATAGTGTCCCTCTTTGTCTTTCTTTATCTGTTTTGCTTTGAAGTCTACTTTGTCTGATATTAGTATAGCGACACCTGCTTTCTTTTGTTCATTATTGGCTTGGAGTATTGTCTTCCATCCCTTCACTCTGAGTCTGTGTTTGTCTTTGGGGCTGAGGTGTGTTTCCTGGAGGCAGCATATTGTTGGGTCTTGTTCTTTGATCCATCCTGCCACTCTGTGTCTTTTGATTGGAGAGTTCAATCCATTTACATTTAGAGTGATTATTGAAATGTGGGGGCCTACCGCTGCCATTTTATCTCTTGTTTTCTGGTTCTCTTGCATGTCCTTTGTTTCTCATCCCATGGTTTTTGGATTACTAATTCAGGTATGTAAATTTCTGTATTGGGTGTCTTCTTATTTGTAATTTGTGTCTTTATTCTTGTTATTTGTTTAGTGGTTACCATATGGTTAGTATAAAACATCTCATAGATGAGATAGTCCATTTTCTGATAGCCTCTTATTTCCTTAAATTAAAACCTTCTACCCCTTTTCTCTTCCCCTTCTAGGTTGTTATTGTCAGATTTTTTCCCCCTTCTTTCTTGTGTTGTGAGTTTGTGGTTAAAATGACAGGGTTGTATTTATTCTTGGTGTTTCCCTTCCTTTTATCTTTAATGTTTTATTTAACTTTTGCTAACCTGTTCTGATGGAGAGCTGCTACTTTCTGTTATTGTCCTTCTACTTATCTCCTTTGCTCTTGGTTTTGTAGCCCCTTTCCTTTTTTTTATTTTTCAGGTATGAGGGTTTTCCTGAGCATTTCTTGAAGCGGAGGTTTTGTGGCAATGAACTCCCTTAATTTTTGTTTATCTGGGAAAGTTTTTATTTCTCCATCATATTTGAAGGATATTTTCGCTGGGTAGAGTATTCTTAGCTGCAGGTTTTTGTCCTTCAGAGTTTTGAATATATCATTCCACTCTCTTCTAGCCTGTAAAGTTTCTGCTGAGAAATCTGCTGATAGCCTTATGGGGGTTCCTTTTTAGGTTATTTTCTTCTGCCTGGCTGCCCTTAGTATTTTCTCCTTGTCGTTGACTTTTGCTAGCTTCACTACTATATGCCTTGGGGTTGGTCTTCTTGCATTGATAAAGTTTGGAGATCTATTGGCTTCTGTCACATGAAGTTCCATCTCTCTCCCCAGGTTTGGGAATTTCTCAGCCATTATTTCTTTGAACAGGCTTTCTGTCCCCTTCTCCTTCTCTTCTCCCTCTGGTATACCTATAATCCTTACATTGCATCTCCTAATTGAGTCAGATAATTCTCGGAGAGTTTCTTCATTTCTTTTTAGTCTTAGTTGTCTCTCCTCCTCTGCCTGCAGCATTTCTATATTCCCATCTTCCAAATTGCTAATTCTGTCCCCCATATTATCTGCCCTACTGTTCAGTGCGTCTAGATTTTTCTTAATCTCTTCTATTGTGTTCTTCATTTCCAGTATTTCTGTTTGGTTCTTCTTTATAGTATCAAACTCTTTTGTGACATAGCTCCTGAACTCGTTGAGTTGTCTATCTGAATTCTCTTTTAACTCATTGAGTTTTTAAATGATGGCTGTTTTGAAGTCATCGTCATTTAGGTTATATATTTCATTGTCTTTGGGATTGTTTTCTGGGTATTTGTCATTTTCCTTCTGTTCTGGAGATTTAATATATTTTTTCATGTTGCTTGATGGTGTAGATTTGTGCCTCCGCATAGAGATAGAGTTTAGTTACTGCTTCCACTTGTTTCTACTGGTATGGTGGGGGAATACTGTTTATAGTGCACTGACCAGGAACCCTATCAGCTGTTGCTAACTGGGCCTGGGCCCCTCCTTGTGGTCACAGTGGTCCTGTGGGGTCCCTCTTCAGCTGTGGGGGCAGTCACAAGGGGGCTTCAGGCTGCTGGTGCCTACTGTTGCAGACCACCTAGATGTGCTCCCTCCTTAGGGTCTGCAGTGGTGTTATGGGCTTTCCCAGCGGCCAGGGGCAGGATCACCTATATTTGCAGCTCTGTCACTGTCGGTGCCCACAAAATCTCACTTGTCCACTATAGGTCACAGCAGAGCTATGGGCATCTTCTGCAGTCTGTGGTTAGCTCACCTAGCTATGCTAGTTTTGTCCCAGGGTCTTCTAGCCTTGTGGTTGCTGGGCAGGGGCTCTCTACTAGTACTGTGCAGAGGCTTTCACTGAGGCTGCTGTGAGACTGTAGAGTTTCCCTCTGGGCCACTGAGCCAGGCCACTGGAATGCCACCCAGCCCCAGTCCTCTCCCCCAGGATCTCGGGGAGCCCCTTTCCCTGTCTGGGGGACAGCTGGAGACTGTGAGTTCAGTGGCAGCTGGCCAGCTGCTGCCCTGCCTGGGATTCTCTTCAGGACCCTCCTGGCGTTCTGAATGCTGGGAAGAGCCTCTCCACTAATGGCGAGTAGAGGCTTTCCCTGCTGCCAGAATGGGACCCCGGAGTTTCCCCCTGGGCAGCAGAGCCAGCCACTGGAACTCCACCCAGCCCCAGTCCTCTCCCAGGAGATCTCCGGTAGCCCCGTGCCCCAACTGGGCACCAGCTGCAGTCCGTGAGATCAGCGGCATCAGCTGGTGGGCTGCTGCCCTGTTTGGAATTCTCTCCAGGAGCCTCCCAGCATTGTGGATACTGGGCGGGGCCTCTCTGCTAATGGCGGGTAGAGGCTTTACCTGCTGCCAGGACAGAACCCTGGAGTTTCCCCCTGGGCCGCAGAGCCGGCTGCTGGAACTCCACCCAGCCCCAGTCCTCTCCCAGGAGATCTCTGGTAGCCTCGTGCCCTGACCGGGCGACAGCCACAGTCCGTGAGACCAGCAGTGGCATCTGGCAGGCTGCTGCCCCATTCGGGATCCTCTCTGGGAGCCTCCCAGCGTTGTGGATGCTGGGAAGGGCCTCTCCGCTAATGGCGAGTAGAGGTTTTTCCCTGCCGCCTCCGGTGTGGGACTCTGGAGTTTCCGCCTGGGCTTAGGTGTAATCGCGGTGGCCTTAGGTAGGGCTGTGGTCACCTGTTTCCACCGTCGCTCCTCTGGTGTGTGCACCCTCCTGCCCTTGGTGTATGGTGATGCTCTGGGGGCGTCTGCTGGAAGAAAGCCACTTGCAGGTACTAGGCTGTTTGGGGATCAGGGTTGGAGAGTTTTCACCTATCTCCTCCTCCTCCCAAGGGGAAGTCTGTCCGCCTTCCGATGTATAGCAGCACGGGTCTCTCAAGCATCCTGAGATGCTATATAGATATCCTTTGTTAAGCGATGAATGTCCAATTAGTTGTAGATTCAAAGTGGGAGAGACAAAGAAGACTAATCATGCCACCATCTTGGTCAGAATCAGTGTAGTGAATTTTTAGAAGATGAGGATAAGAAATTCAAATGCAGAGATATCTGTTTGATAATGTTTTTAGATGTGTTGGTCAGAAAAGAAAAATTTTGAAGCCACCCACAAGAGCTCTAGCAGTACAATCAATAAGTGAAAGTGGCATACTCTCACAAGGGAAAAATGCAGAGCAACAGGCGTGAATGAATGCTTTCTGTTCCAATATGTACAGAGTTGGATGGCTCATTCTCATCTTGACAACAAGAAAAAACTGAACAAGCTGAAAAGCAAACCTCTTCTTAGATCCATGAGAGATTTGAAATTACCTCGCGGACCAATACCCCAAAACAAGAGGTGAATATAGAGAATTATTGCTTACTGGGAGAAGAAAAGACTGAGCCAGCCACGTCTAGGAACACATAAACTGTTAGAGATGAATTTTCCAAAGTGTGGACTAGCTTGAGAGTTAAAAACTTTGGGGCTCCATTCTTAGGAAACTCTCCCAAATTCCTGAATTTTTCCTACAGAAGCAACTAGGTTCTCACTCTGGAGACTAGAAAATAAAAATGTTTCATTCTCCATGCAGGAAATGAGGGGAAAATGTTTTGGGGGGCAAACACAAAAGCATTCTGTGCTCCGTAACTTAGGCCATCCCTCAAAGAAAACTAATTTGTCAAAACCATCTATGATTGTGGAAAGAGCAGTCAGACAACTCCCAGGCTCTTCAGGCTTCCTCTCTGACATAAGGGGAAGAATAAATGCTAAGAATGCATTCTGAAGTTCACAGTCCAGGGATTCTGTCCCACCAAAGCATTACAGGTTTAATCATAACATAAGAGAGTATTTTCCCAGCCTAATAACTTCCAACCATATCATCAGGGATTTAATATAAAAGCAGTGGATTAAAATGGAGTTATAAGATGCCGACACTACGTAAGACTGAGTATCTAGGGATACCCAAACACACTAGGGAAGAAAAATAAAAGAACAGTAGAGGATATCGAGGCTCCTGACACCAACAGGTAAAGCAAATATTAACAGTCTAAGGCCTATTTAAGAACTCATAGTAAAGGATTAATTACCTTTAATCTTATTGTGAAAATTCAAAACTATATGGAAATTATATAAAACACTTTTGGACAACCACTCAGCCAAAGAGGAAATTAATAAGAAATGTAAAATGTATCTTGAGACACAAATGAAAACTACTTAGGAAAACTTGTGGGATGCAGCATAAGGAGTAATAAAAGAGAAGTTCATACCAATAAACACCTATGTTAAGATAGAAAGATATCAAAATAACAACCAAAAAGTACACTTCAAGGAACTAGTAAAAGAATAACAAACCTAACTTTAAGTTAGCAAAGTTAGGAAAGAATAAATATTAGGGCAGAAATAAATAGAATATAAGAAAACAGAAAAACATGAAAACTACCAATTTTTTGTAGTAATAAACACAATTGACAAACCCTTAACTGACTATGAAAAGAACCGAGAAGAATGAAGTATATGTAATCATAAGTGAAAGAGGACATATTAAAATGCTTAGTATCAAAACTAAAAAGAATCAAAAGGGACTATTATGAACACTTATGTGAACAAATTGGATAACCCAGAAGAAATGGATAAATTCCTAGAAACATACAACCTACCAAGGAAGAATTAAGAAGTAGAAAGCCAGGGGCTGGCCCCGTGGCCGAGTGGTTGGGTTCGCGCGCTCCGCTGCAGGCGGCCCAGTGTTTCATTGGTTCGAATCCTGGGCGCGGACATGACACTGCTCATCAGACCACGCTGAGGCAGCATCCCACATGCCGCAACTAGAAGAACCCACAACGAAAAATATACAACTATGTACCGGGGGGCTTTGGGGAGAAAAAGGAAATAATAAAATCTTTAAAAAAAAAAAAAGAAGTAGAAAGCCAAACAGACCAACAGCAAATTCAAAGAATTTATACCTTCTTAAACTCTCCCCAAAACTATAAGGAATACTTCCAAACTCATTTTTTGAGTCCAGCATCTCCCTGATACCAAAGCCAGACAAAGACATTGCAAGAAAATAAAACTGCAAGCCAATATCTCTGTTTTATCTTGACTTGGCCATAGTGCCCAAATATTTAGTCAAACATTCCACTGGATATTTCTGTTCAGGCTTTTGCTCATGAGATTACCATTTCAATGGGTGGAGTTTAAGTAAATGAGATTACCCTCTATAATGTGGTTGTGCCTCATCCAATCAATTGCAGTTCTTTATAGAACAAAAACTGACCTTCCCTGAACAAGAAGGATTCTGCCACTAGATTGTCTTTTGACTTAGACTACACTTCTTTCCTGGGATTTCCAACCTGCCTATCTAGATTGCAGATTTTTAATTTACCCAATCTCTATAACCACATGAGCCACATTCTTAAAAAAAAAAAAAAAAAAGTAATGTCAGCATTATGGCAATGTGAGATGCTTCTTTTGTCTCTCCTTTTCAATCTATACCTACTAAGACATTCATAACTCAACAGAGGTTCCTCTGCTTAACACACCAGGATGCTGGAGAGATCCACACATCTGTACATTTGAAGGTGAGTCAATTGGAACACACAGAGGAGGCAGAAATGGGGTAACAGCAGAGGCAGTACCCACAATCCCAGTCCCCTGGGCACAGCAGCTGAGCCCACAGCACCAGCAAACCTGTTAGTAGTGGCAGAGGCAGCACCCATGATCATGGCCGCCCAAGGTGGTATCCATACCCCAAGGGAACCTGGTAGCAGCAATGGAGATTACATATATGACTTCAATCCCTGGCTGCCATGGCACCCAGGGTCACAGAGAATTGTACAGTGGCAGGGGTGGGCCTGTGAGCCCAGCCCCCAACCCATGGCTGAGGTGCCTACAAACCTGACAGCCCCAGATGAGGTGGAGGTGCCTGGAATCCCATGTCCCACCTCACACTCCCTCTCCCCCTGGCAGCAGTAGTGCCTGTGACCCAGGCATCTGTGGACGGAGTGTGGTGCCTGGCATACCATTGACCCTGGTGGTGATGCCTGTGACCACAGCAACACTGGAAGCAGCAAGGCACCATCAATCTCAGAGGCACAAGGAGCAACAGTGAGTGCACTAGCCTCACCTTGACCAGAGGCAGTGGAAGGTTGAAAGTGCTGACTCTCAAATATAGGCAGAGGTAGTTCATGTTAACAGGGACCAAAAATTTATACCATTGTGCCAGCTACTGGAAAACAAAAGAGGCCTCCAAATACCAATCAGTTGAACTGTTAGAATCAAAGTAAACAAAGCTTTACCTAAATAAGAAAGGTGTTTGCTACTTCAAATGTGATGGCAGAGGAACAACTCATCATGATGAAACATCATGGTAACGTGATATCACAAAAAGAAAATGACAATTCTCCAGAAACCAAACTTAAATTCTCAGAAGACGGTGATCTATCTGATAGAGAATTCAAAATATCCATCATGAAGAAACTCAATAAGTTACAAGAAAACTTGGAAATACAGTTCAATGAACTCAGGAATATAATTAATGAACAGAAGGAGTACTTTACCAAAGACATTGAAACTCTAAAAGAAGAATCAAAGAGAAATTCTGGAGCTGAAGAACTCAATAAATGAGATGAAGAATGTGTTAGAAAGCATTGGAAATAGTAGATCATGTGGAAAAGAGAATTAGAATGTTCAAAGATAGAAATCTAGAAAAAATTCATGTGGAAGAGGATAGAGAAGTAAGATTTTTAAAAAATGAAGAAGCTGTATGAGAACTATCCAACTCCATTAGAAAAGCGACGTAAGGATAATGGGTATCCCAAAAAGAGAAGAGGGGGAGAAGGGAGCAGAGAGGTTATTTAAAGAAATAATAGCTGAGGACTTCCCCAACCTGAGGAAGGAACTGGATGTACAAGTCCACAAAGCTAAGAGAATGCCTAATTATCTCAATACGAAAAGATCTTCTCCAAGACACTCTATATTAAAACCATCAAAAGGAAACGATAAAGAAAGAATTTAAAATGAAGCCAAAGAAAAAAACACAGTAACCTACAAAGGTACAGCCATTAGGCTATCAGAAGATTTCTCAGCAGAGACTCTACAGTCCAGGAGAGAGTGGAACAACATTCAAAATATTGAAAGATAAAAACTGCCAGCCAAGAATACTCTATTCAGCAAAGTTACCTTCAGATATGAAGGAGAAATAAAGGCTTTCCCAGACAAACAAAAGCTAAAGGACTTCACCACCACTAGACCTGCCTTACAAGAAATGTTGAAGGGAGCTCTTTTATCTGAAATGAAAAAGCAAAAGTACACAAAACTTTGAGTAAGGTGAAAAATAGACAAGCAGAACCAGAAAATTGCATGTCTATTTCAGAATAATGTGTTAAGCAATTATAGAATAGAGGTTAAAGGATAAAAAAAGTAAAAATAACTAAAACTACTTCAATTTGGTAGTGAACTCACAACATAAAATGGGATAATTTTTGGCAACAAAAACATAAAAGGTAAGGAGGAAAAAGAGGGAACCTGTATAGGTAGATGATGATAAGAAGCTATCAGCAGAAAAAGTACAATTTTATCTATGAGATGTTGTATACAAATCTCATGGTAACCACAAAATAAAAATTACAACAGAGACATGAAACCCAAAAAAAGAGAAAACTGAGAAAAACATCATAGAAAACTACCAAACTTAAACGGCAGACAGAAACACAAGGGAAAAGAAACAATGGAGATACAGACCAATTGAAAAACAAAAGGTAAAATAGCACTGGTAAGTCCTCATAGATCAATGATCACCATAAATGTAAATTAATTTAAATCACCAATCAAAAGGCACACAATGACTACATGGATTAAAAAACAAGACTCAATTGTCTGCTGACTTCAGGAGACTCATCTCAGCTCTAAAGACATAGATTCAAAATGAAGGGGTGGAAGATGATACTCCAGACAAATGGCAGCCAGAAGAAAGGGGGTGTAGGCTTACTTATATCAGACAAAATAGACTTCAAGCCAAAAAAGGTAACAAGAGAGAAAGATGGATATTATGTAAGGACAAAGGGGACAATCCATCAAGAAAACATAACGTTTATTAATGTATATATGCAAACAACATAGGATCACCCACATATATAAAGCAACCATTAAGAGACCTACAGGGAGAAGTTGACAGCAACACAATAATAGTAGAGGATTTCAACACCCCATTTACATCAATGGATAGATCATCCAGACAGAAAGTCAACAAGAAAACATTGGCCTTAAATGACACACTAGATCAGATAGACAATAGATATACATGGACCATTCCGTCCAAAGCTGCAGAATATCATTCTTCTCAAGTGCACATGGAACATTTTCAAAGATAGTCTGTACCTGTTTTGTGTTGGGACACAAAACCAGTCTCAATAAATTTAAGAAGATTGAAGTCATATCAATCATATGTTCTGAAACATAATGGTGTTAAATCAACTAGAAGAAGAAGGCTGGAAGAGTCACAAGTATGTGGAGATTAAACAACATGCTGCTGAACAACTTTTGAATCAATGTATTCACAGAAATAGAACAAAAACATCCTAAAATTTGTATGGAATCACAAAAGCCCCAGAACAGCCAAAGCAATCCAGAGAAAAAACAAAACCAAGGCATCACACTCTCTGATTTCAAACTATACTACAAACTATAGAAACCAAAACAGTATGCTATTGATAGAAAAACAGATACACAGATCAATGGAACAGTATTGAGAGCTCAGAAATAAACCCACACAGCATATATGGAAAACTAACTTATGACAAAGGAACCAAGAATATACAACGGAGAAAGTCACTTCAATAAATGGTATGGGGGAAAACTAGCTAGCCACATGTAAAAGAATTAAACTAGACCACTATATACAAAAATTAACTCAAAATAGAATAAAGACTTGAATGTAAGACCTGAAACCATAAAATACATAGCAGAATACAAGTAGTAAGCTCCTTGACATCAGTGTTAGCAATGTTTTTGTGGATTTGACTCCTATGGCAATGAAAACAAAAGCAAAAATAAAGAAAAGGTACTACAAAGTAAAAAAGCTTCTGCACAGCAAAGGAAACCATCAAGAAAAGGAAAATGCAACCTACCAATTGGGAAACAATATTTGCAAATTGTACATCCAATAGGGGGTTAATGTGCAAAATATATAAAGAATATATACATCTTGGCCATAAAAAAGGATGAAATTTTGTGATTTGTGACAACATGGATGGACCTCAAGAATATTATGCTAAGTGAAATAAGTCAGAGGGAGAAAGAAAAATACCATAATTTCACTCATATGTGGAATATAAAACAAAACCAAAAATAAACTCACAGATGTAGACAACAGATTGGTGGTTACCAGAAGGAAGAGAGTGAGGGAAGGGTGGAATGGGTAAAGGGAGTCAATTGTATGGTGTTGGATAGAAACTAGACTTTTGGTGGTGAGCAAGCTGTAGCATAAACAGCTGTCAAGTGATAATGTGGTATGCTTGAAACATATGTTATGAACTAATTTTATCTCAATTTAACAAATCACCTATAAAAAAGAAAAATTACTACACATGTATAAACACGTGCTCACATACACACATCAAGTAGGTTCTGTTTCCCTGGAGAACCTTAACTGATGCCATATTTTATTTAAAAAAATTTTTTTTTTTGCAGGGAAAGATTTCCCCTGAGCCAATCTGTTGCCAATCTTCCTCATCTTTTTTTTTTTCCTTGCTCCCCGGAGGCCCAGTACATGGTTGTATATGCTAGTTATAAGTTGTTCTAATTCTTCCATGTGAGCCTCCACCAAGCATGGCAACTGACATACAGGTAGTGTGGTTCACGACTAGGAAATGAACCTGGGCCACCTAAGTGGTGAGTGCTGAACTTTAACTACTAGTCCATCAGGGCTGGCTTTTTCAATCTTTATAAAACAAATGAGCAATTCATTTTAAATGAGAAGCAATTTCTGAATGTGTTATCTTCCAAACAGTAATTTTTTAAATTGAGGTCATAATAGTTTAAAACATTGTGAAATTTCACTTATACATTATTATTTGTCAGCCACTGTATAAGAACACCCGTAAACACTTTGTGCCCACCACCAACCCCCTCCCCGTGGTAACCACTGAACTGTTCTCTTTCTCCGTGTGTTTATCTTCCACATATGAGTGAAATCATATGGTGTTTGTCTTTCTCTGTCTGGCTTATTTCACTTAGCATAATGCCCTCAAGGTCCATCCATGTTGTTGTGAATGGGATGATTTTCTACTTTTTTTTATGGCTCAGTAGTCTTCCACTGTATATATACCAGATCTTCTTTATCCAATCATCAGTCAGTGGGCACTTGGATTTCTTCCACATCTTGGCTGAATAATGCTGCAATGAACATGGGGGTGCATAAGTCTCTTTGAGTTGTTGATTTCAAGTTCTTCAGATAAATACCCAGTAGTGGGATACCTGGGTCATATGGTATTTCTCTTTTTAATTTTTTGAGAAATCTCCACACTGTTTTCCATAGTGGCTGCACCAGTTTGCATTCCCACCATGTTTGAGGGTTACCTTTTCTCCACAACTCTCCAGCATTTATTACTTTTCTCTTGGTGATTATAGCCATTCTAATGGGTGTAAAGTGATACCTTAGTGGAGTTTTGATTTGCATTTCCCTGATGATTAGTGATGAACATCTTTTCATGTGCCTATTGGCCATCTGTACATCTTCCTTGGAGAAATGTCTGTTCGTATCCCCTGCCAATTTTTGATCGGGTTTTTTGTTTATTTGTTGTTGAGTTGCATAAGTTCTTTATATATTATAGAGATTAACCCCTTGTAGGATATATGACTTGCAAATATTTTCTACCAGTTGGTGCGTTGTCTTTTTGTTTTGATCCTGGTTTCCTTTGCGTTGCAGAAGCTCTTTAGTCTGATGAAGTCCCATTTATTTTTTCTTTTATTTCCCTTGTCCAACTAGACATGGTATTTGAGAAAGTCCTTTTAAGACCAATGTCAAAGAAAGAACTATCTATATTTTCTTCTAGAAGTTTTATGGCTTCAGCTCACTGACCCAGCATCAGCTACGTTGCTTCCAACATCACAAGGGGAGAAGACCACGACTGCATTCTATTGTTTAATTTGGTTTACAAATGGGTCTTACTTAAATGATAAACAAGGATGGTTATCAAGCTGGATATGCTGTCCAGCCTCAAGAATGCCTGCTACTTTCTGTTAACTCTGCTAATCCAGTAAAAACAGTTCCTTCTGCAGGCTTAAGAAATCACCACGGAAGAAGAAAAATATGTATATAGGTTACAGCAAAAGGGAAAAATACTTTTGGCAACTTTCTCCCAGTGGTTCATATAGCCTCTACTTGTTGTGCTATATGCCCAAAGTATAATCCAGAGAAGTCACTTCATGAGTCACAAAGCCACTTTCCCTTCCTAAGGGATCCTTAGAGGTATGACAATTGGACTTTGTCCAAATGCCACCTTCTCAAGGATAAATACATCTTGTAATGATCTGTATGTTCTCACATTGTTTTGAGGCCTTTCCTTGCAGAAGAGCAATGGCTTTAACAGCAGGTAAATTACTATTAGAGAGAATAATTCCTGTTTGAGGAATTCCTCCTGAGTTACACAGTGACTGGGGAAGTCAAATCTGTTTGTAATGTTTGGCCAATATTGCAGCATTTCCACTGTGCTTACCATCCTCAATCCTCAGGATTGGTAGAAAGAACTAATGACACAACCAAAACTTAATTGGCAAGGTTTCAGAAGCATTTACTCTCTCACCGCCAAAAGCTCTTGTGCTAGTGCTCCTTAATCTTAGATGTACACTTTTTTTAAACATCAGCTGTCTCCTTTTGAAATAATAATAAAACAGCCTATGCACTTAGATGAAGAAATATATGAACCAAACTTTGCTTAAGGGGTATATTAAATTGTTGTCATGGTCTTATTGAGGTGCTTAAAGAAATGAAAGATTGGTAGCTGATTCTTTCACAGAGAGCTCCCAGAACTTAAGGATCTTGGACTATAACCTGGAGAATTTATTTATTGAAAGAGACAGCAAATAAGACTGTTTGCAGCCCTGTTGGAAGGGACTATACTAGGAGGAGAAGAAGACGGCATCTGTTGTAGACAGCTGTCCCAAGACTCTGGACCTGGCCTGTATTCCTGACCTTATATCTCCTCATTTAAACCTTTGTTATGTTTAAACTGTAAACCTATTTTATAATTTGTTTGGAATACTATCATACTTAAAGAAAGGGATTAATTTGGAACAGACTGGTCTTGAAGGCCAGGCATTTATCGAGTGACTCCTAATGGAACTCAGTGGTTATGTGGAACAAATCTTTGGCCTTGGCTACTGCCTGGATGGCTAAAACACTGCACCCTGAGTTTCCTTTAAAAGCAGGGAAGGAGTCAGGCTGAGTTAAAACCTGTTGCCAATCTCCCTCTCTTTAAGGCCGGATGGGCTTGTTCAGTCCTCCACTGGTATGGCTGTATTAGCAACTGTATGTGCTTCTTCTTTGGGGCTAACAGATGTCATTATTACATATGGAATCTCTGACTAAATTTACTCAAGGAGCCCTTAATGATAGTCAAGCAGGAATACCCTTATTTAAATACTGAAATGTCTTTAAAGAGAAGGGCTGTCCTTCAGAATAGAATGGCCTTAGATATTCTTACAGCATCCCAAGGTGGCACATGTGCAATCATTCAGACTGAATGCTGTGTTTTTATACGTGATGAGTCTTCCAATGTGTCATCTCTGCTAAAGCACATGAAGAAGCAAGTGGATGCCTTAAGTGATCCTACACCCAGTTTGATTTGCTTGATTGGTTCCCTTTCAGTACCTGTTCCCTTTTTCAATCTGGATTGCAATTCCTATTTCTATTACTTATTGGAATCCTTGCACTGATCATAATATTCAAACTAACTGTTGTTTTCTTTACTCAGTGTTGTAAAAATAGCATACAAACTAAAGTAATGATTGCTCGATGGCTTGAGATGGTCGATTTGTCTTATAACCCTGGGCAAATTTCCTTTTCTGATAGGGCCTATGACTAAATTCATTTCAGACTAATCCTTTCAAAAATATTATTGTTACTGTACTTGTTCTATAATCATATGCAACGTAAATGTGAAGTGTCATAAAAAATCACATATACAATGTTTGTGCAACAATCTAAATTAATTACATAACATATGAAATGCTTCCTCTGTTAATACATATACCTCTATGCTTGTCCACTATTTCTCCCCAATGTGGACAACTAGGCAAATAATGAGATAAAAGCCTAGCACCAAGGGACACGATGGACCCAGGGCAGGCAGCAACCACCCTGGCGCCGAGGGACAATATTTTGACCATCAATGCTTTCTATCAAAAGATTATAGATCAAAAGGGGAAAATGACAAATAAAAATGGCAAGTAATAGGATATATTGGGGTATATGAGGAAGCCATTTTGTGTAAACCTAATTCGGCCTGACCTTGTCTTTCCAAAAGGGCCTGACCACAGCCCTTGAGCATGCACTGTATATCTGCTTTAGATATTCCCTATGGCAAGAACAAAGGCCCTTGAGATAAAGGTGCAGCTTCCCTCCCCTCCCAACGGTGGCATTTCTTTAAGGATTAAGCATCTTTCCTTAGGCTAGAAGCTGATTGCTGCGCTCACCTGTGACCACCCAGATCAAGACAATAGACTTGCCTCCTGTGACGCCCTCCGAGAGAGCAGACCCACTACCTGCTGTGTCCATCAAGCACAGTGCCAACAGGGCAATCTTGTGACTGTTGTGGGAGGGACATTTCAATCATATGTGAAATGTCCTGTATGGGGGTATATAACCACTCTCTATACCTCACTTCTTTGGTGCCCTTTCTTCCTTCGGGAAGAAAGGCCCCCGGCCGTGGTCCTCAGATTTCAGTTCAGAATAAACTCACCCAAATTTTCAAAAAAAAAAAAGTTTGGAGCCTGAGCTAACAACTTTTGCCAATCTTCTTTTTTTTTTCTTTTCTGCTTTTTCTCCCCAAATCCCCCCAGTACATAGCTGTATATTTTAGTTGTGAGTCCTTCTAGTTGTAGCATGTGGGACGCTGCCTCAGCATGGCCTGACAAGCGGTGCCATGTCCACGCCCAGGATCCAAACAAGCAAAACCCTGGGCTGCCAAAGTGGAGTGCAGAACTTAACCACTCACCACCGGGCCAGCCCCCCAAAATCAAGTATTGATTCATGTCACAACATGGAATTCCCTGAAAAAAATTATACGAAGTGAATGATGTCAATCACAAAGAACATATTATGTAATTCCATTCATATGAACGTCAACAAGTTCGGAAATGTATACAGACGGAAAATAGATTAGTGGCTGTCTGGGGCTGGCGCTTGGAGGAGCTAGGTGGGCAGATAGGGAGGTGGTAGGTTAAGGGCAGAGGCATTTTTTGCAGGTGATGGAAATGTTCTGAATTTGACTGTGGTGATAATTGCAGGTATCTGAGAATATACTGAAGACGATCAGCTGTAGACCTTAAAGGGGTCCATTGTATAGGATGTGTACTGTATCTTTAAAAAACCGTTTAAATAAGTGGATAAATGCATTGAGTTTTTGCAATGCAAATAAGTTTGCAGCCCAATCTCTTAAGCATACGAATCATTTCCGGGTACATCCCACATTTATATAACCTTTTCTTGTTTTTTGTTATATCAGTCCAAACAGGAATTGAATTACCTTAGGGATATTATAGACTTCGACATTTCAAAGTTCTCTGAGGATAATTCAACCAATGATCTAAAATAAAGTTCCATTCAGGTAAAACGTACACCTGAGAATTGAATGAACACGTCAGACCTTGTGGTTAGACTGAGAAGAGACCTTGCGCCCAGCTAGGGCTGAGGGCTCCAACTTCCCATCAGAGCGAAGGGCTTGGGAGGCCATAGGATTCGTTCAAGCATGACATGAGTGGGGTGGGGAAGCGCTGGGTGGAAGACTCGTCAGTGTCAACAGTCAGATCAAAGTGGAGCCAGACATTATTACGCATGGTGAAGTGATTTCAAATGTCTGCGTTTGCAAAGAAGGGTCACAGTTCCCCAAGTGGCCTCGCAGCATTGCATTTCAACGGAAAGGTCCCCAGAGAGGAGAAGGTCCACTTCCGGCTGGTCAGAAACGTAATCTCTGTCCCCCTGTCACTCAAGAGGGAGGGGGCGGGGATTTTAACCTGTCCAATCAGGGTCGGCTCCAAGGCAGGTGGGCGGGGCGAAGCTCCTCTACCACGCGCGACTTCCCGTTGCTCCACAAGCTTTCCAGTCACGGGTCGCCTGTCCTTAAACTCCTGGAGCTGCTCTGTCACCTGTGATGAATCGTATGAAGGATGCCAGGGGACCCAGGACAGTCAGCAATGGTGAGTGTGCGGTCCCGCGGTGAGGACGCGGGAGGAGGGGCTGGTGGGAAGCGGCGGGGCGGGCCCGGCCTCCCGCGGTCCCCTCCAGGGTCTGCGGCCCCGAGTCCGCGGTGGCGCCGCTCGGCCCTCAGGCCCCTCCGGCCGCAGCGTGGGGGGCGGGGCCGGCAGCCGGGCCCCGGGCGTCCTGTGGTCCCTGCGCGCGGCGACTTGGGCCGGAGCGTCTCTGGGCCGCTGTGCGCCCGCAGCCCCGCGTGTCCCAGACGGTGCGGGGCCCGCGGGAGGGTCCGCCGGACAGTCGGGCCTCGGTCTCCGGGGTCCGTGCGCGGAGGGGCTGCGGTCTGTGGGTCCCCAGGGCCTCCTTTCTCCCCACATGGCACCCGTTTTCTCCTGAGTTTTCTAAACGTTTGGGGAGCAGCGTCTCAAATCCACGACCCTGTCCCCCCAGCTCTTCCAGGGCCGACAATAAATCCCTAAATTTCCAGATCCCTCCTCACGTTCCTGAACGCCAACTTCCGGTCCCCGATTCACAGCATTATCATCAGCTACAAACAGACCCGATATCTTAATTGTTTATCACTTTTGCATAGTCAGTGGGCGGCTCTTTCAAGAGGGTTTATTCCTCGTTCGTGGATGTTTTTCTTGAGAGAAAGTAGCGCATCCCCCTGGAGGCGCGTGGTGCGAGCTCCTCCCGCCTCTCCTCCAGGCTGCGTCCTGGGCGCGGACGTGCAGCTGTTAGTCCTTTGCTGCAGGTTCCTCTCGGCAAACTTTCCTGCGCGATCTGTCCGTCAGCACTGCCCTTCCCTGGGGTTGTCATCTTTACAAGACATATCTAGGAGCCAGCCGCGTGGCCTAACGGTTAAGTTCGCGCGCTCCGCTTTGGCGGCCCAGGGTTTCGCTGGTTCGGATCCTGGGTGTGGACATGGCACTGCTCATCAGGCCATGATGAGGCGGCGTCCCACTTGCCACAAGCAGAAGGACCCACAACTAAAATATACAACTATGTACTGGGGGGCTTTGGAGAGAAGAAAAAAGGAAAAGATTGGCAACAGTTGTTAGCTCAGGTACCAATCTTTAAAAAAAAAAAGGGTGTATTCAGTCTTAATAATACTAATAAACTAATAAAATGATAATTAACTGCACTTTAATTTAGTGTCAGTTTTTCAACGAATAAAAATTTATTTAATCAATACAGCTCGAAACAATATATTTCTAAAGAGTCAAGAAAGAGGTGAATTTCAGAAAAATAAAATATTCCAGTGTTACATTGCATGATTTAAAATTTTTTTTTCTCTTTTCTTCTGCTGGACATGATAGTAATATTCTGAGGTCTGTTCTTTCATTTTGGGTGAGTTCAAATGGATTTCCAGGGCTTAGACTTGCAGACCTGAAGTGTGAAGTAGGATTAATAGTTTGTAAAACAATTCTTCTCATGGAAACAATTATTTAACATCTTTTTTTTCCAGAATGCAATACATTCTTGTGGGATTTTTTGTTGAGCCAGCAAACTGCCTTTCCATTTTCTTTCTTCTCTTCCTGATAAAGACTCGTTTGATTGTTTTTACTGGATTGTTCAAACACTGGGTTTGTGTCATTTAAAATACCAGTGTCGCCCAAAAACTCCAGTGGGGGCAGACGTCTGAGGGCAGTGAGTTTAAGCTAAGGCCCCCCGGGGCCTGCAGAGGGAAGGCGTTGAAGGCCCAGCTGTTCTTCCTGGGGAGCCTTCCCTTGCAGGTGTCCTACTGCTCACACCCCATGGAAGGAGCCTTTATCCTGAGAGCCCTGGAAAGCTGGGGGTGCACGTGCTCCTGGGGTGGGGAGTGATGCCCTTTCTGAGGTTGTCACTGTGGATTCCTTGGGCCTGTTTCTAGACATAATTGGAGTTTTGCATGCACAGTGGAGCTGCACTCAGAGAGTAATTTGTTTACACTGAGAAAGTCTGTGAGAGTCAGGAGCTCTGTGTCCTGGATTAGGACCCATTAATCTGGGGTCCATTTGGGTCAGAACCTTAAACTGAATCCAGCTGAGTTTCCTCACTGTGAGAATGGAGCCTGAGAGAGGGAGCACGTGCATTGTTCCCTGGGGAGAGGAGGGTGTGTGGGGCTCCCAGAGCTCCTTCCTGTGGCTGCTCAGGTGCCCTCCCCTCCTTCTCCAGGGACTGACCCCCTCCAGGGCTTTGTCTCCACCAGGACAGTCAGGAACATGGCACCTTCTGACTGTGGCTTTCCTTCTGTCCTGTGGGAAGTAGGCTGCTCATCTGAGCTGATTCCAGTGTTTGTGTTTCTTCCCTTTGGATTCCTTTATCGATGAACTAGGGCAGCCCTTTGGCTCCAGTTTCCCTTAGCAGTTGGGTCCTGAGACTGTAAGTTGATGGAGAGAGAGGATGTTAGGGAAGCCAAAAAATTGTGGAACTAAATAGAAGTTTCATTCCTTTTAGGCAAGAGAACCTCAAGGTGTGTGATAAATGTATTAAGTTTTTGAGCACATTGTGTATTTTTAGATCAATTTTCATATGTGTGTGGTTCTAGAGAATATAGAAATTTAAAAGGCTAAAGCAATTGAATTTCTATTTTAATTGATGTGAGAAAAACTTCTGAAAGCCTATGTAAATCTTTCAAAATTCAATACATGTAAGGAGTAAGACTCAAACCAGTATTGCATTAAAATATGCTCCTTATTCCTGAAAATACCCTAGCGTGAGATACAGGGGAAGGACAAACTAGGATGCAGCTTGTCCTTTTAGTTAGGAAGAGATTTGAAAGTTTTCATTTTGTGGTTTGCAGTTTTCTAACAGCGCTTAAAGGAATTAAATCCTAGGATGGTTTCCTATGTACAAAAGTTAAAATTAAAGACTGTTAAATAGTAAAATATATATAAATTTCTCTGTTTTTTTAACAATAAATCTGTAAGATTGCAAAGTCTAACTTAAGACTCACGGCCAACATATCCTGGTCCCCTCCAGTGCTGTTACTCAAGTCATCCCCAAATACACAGTTGTATCATTTTTGAGCCTCTTGTTAGTATTTCTTTATATAAAAACAAGCAATTGAGAAGGCATATTTTTCTTACCCACTTTGTCCTTGTAGTGAGCAGTCAGACTCCACATTTTGGGTGACTGCTCACAGCTTAAGCCTCACCCAGCCTCTTCCCCTTGTGCCCCCACCTGGACAAGCTGAGGAGGAAGCCTGGGTGCTCTCTCCTCCAGAGCAGGCAGGAGATTCCCACCACCCCAGCCCCTGCCTGTGTGCAGAGCTCTTGCCCCGGCCCCACCCCGAGGCCCAGTGAAGCCCCAGGCCAGGCTCCATTCCTTGCTTTCTGAGCCCTGTGAGAGCTGCTTGAGAGGCCGGCCCTGCCCTCCCCTCAGACCTGTGTTATGTGAATCCTAAGCCTTTTCCTACCCTGTGTGTGTGTATGTGTGTCTGTGCCACACGGGTCTGAGTCTCAACAAGGGAGCCCCGCCTCTGCAGGTGACCATAACAGCTGGTGCCCTGAGCAGCATGTCCAGATGTCACCGCACCCATGGGTCTGTCTTCTCTTGCTCTGACTTGCTCCGCCGCTCTGCTGCCTGGTGGTGGCGTGGGCTGAGGGCTTCTGCTTGCTGGTGAGCTCGTGCTATGAGCTGTGCTGCCCCGTGTTGCATTGTTGACCCACCAAGCCTCACTTCTAGGTTCATCCAACCAGAGTGGGCAATTTTGAGAATTTATAGGCATTTTGGAGCATGGCTTTGGGATTGGGGCCTCTTTAAAGTGGTCCCGTTTCAGTGTCTTTGCTATAATTTATCTGTGTGTTAGAGTGAAGCTGTGACAGAGGCTAGGTTAGCTCCAACATACCCCAGGAATGTGGGTGGCACAGTGGGACTATACCCTGTGCAAGAGGAGGGCACATCGGTGGTCACTCCTGAAACAGCTGTCATTTAAAAAGAGAAAGTGAAGAGGGCGGAAAGGCAGGGAGCAGGTGGCAGGCTGATTCCACATTCCTAAGATCAGAGGGCTCACCGGGACGCTTAAGTACCTCTGCTGCTGCCCCTGCCTCTTCTGCCACAAAGATCCTGACCCTCGGGGTTATAGGGGACGATCCCCACGGCACCCCTGTGGCACAGCAAAGGGATTCCTTTAAACTTGACTTAAGTCCAGGGACCTTAAACTCGTTAAAGAACCCAGTTGTCATGGAGGAGGTTCCTAACCCTGGTGGCACTGTTTTGAGGTTCTTGGGAAGAAAAAATGTATAAATACCAGGGTAGAGAGGACACCCCTTCCTCTGAAGTATATCCAGTAACCAAAAAGACAAAACAGAGAAGGATAAGAGGGAGGGAACAAAAGAAAAAAATACTGAAAGAAAGGTCCACAGTTTGACCCAATTAGAAGTCTAGAATATACTAAACAGATTTACACAACAAAACAGATAGAGGTACACTGCTGGGCTTTTGGGCCTCTACTGCACAGGGTCTGAATTAATTTTGCTCTCTGATGTAATGCACTAATTCAGAAACCTTCAAGCAGTTGATCATTACTAGGTGTCATATTACAGTTATACCTAGGATCCCACTAAATTTAAGGAAGGTGCCCCTCATGATCTTAGGGGTGTTAATGAATATAATATAGAGGACAAATAAGACAAATGTTTCATCTTTAGCCCTCAGAACTATTGTTTTGCCTAAATTCTCCATAGTCATAACACCCATTGTCCTGAAATATCCCATAGTGAGCTGGGAAGCTCTGAACCAATGAGCAAGAATTAAAATTAAATGAAGTCTTTGCCACTTACAAATTGGCTTGACAAATTGGGACCCAGGGACCTTACCCCACAAATAAAGTAGTTAGTATGGCCCAATGTAAATTACCCACGGCCTGGAAGGATTGAAAACTGTATAGAAAACCTAGTTAGTGAAGGGTTCGTTATTCCCGGTGCTTCTTTTAACAGCCCAATTTGTCCTGTTATGAAACCTGGAAAGAACGACTGACCCCTCAGAGTGGTTCACCTCAACTCGAGGCTGTGGCTGCATCATGCAGACCTCTGTCCCCAGTCCCCACAGTGTGGAAATTACTGACCACAGCCAATCAGCAATTGATAAATATCCTGCTCTCACAGGTTTGGCTGAGTCTGTTCTGTCCAGTCCTGTGTCCACAGCCTCTCAGCTGCACTTGGCCTTCCCCTCTGAAGGGACATGATGCCCCTTTACTGGGTTATCCTCATGGATCTTCTACAGCTGTGCCCTCCCACAGTCATTGCAGGCGGCGTCTGAACTCATCCTGGTTCCTCCAAGAACACAGGTACGATGTCACATTACTGACACATGCGCTGAGGACA
The DNA here is from genome assembly GCF_041296235.1 of Equus asinus. Taxonomy (NCBI): domain Eukaryota; kingdom Metazoa; phylum Chordata; class Mammalia; order Perissodactyla; family Equidae; genus Equus; species Equus asinus. The sequence continues at coordinate 25,501,485 of NC_091809.1, read as the reverse complement.
TTCAGGACATAGAAATATTGGAAAAAGGAGCTCACAAAAAGTGCATAGACATTGCCACTCAAACATTGAGAAGCCTTGACAACTTTGTTAAATTTCTGGAAATTATTTGATAATGTTAGACCCGCTCCTCTGACACCATGAAGAAATAGCTATTGTTCTCAGCGCTCACAACAGCTACTAGCTTCTCTTGATATTTGGGAGGGAATCTATTCTTTGCTTACAACGAATTTTACTTGAGCCCATTTGTGCTGTTACTTGTAAATTTACCACCTTGAATGGCACCCCCCCTGTACAAAAGGCTGGAGACTCTCAAATTGTCTTAGAGCCAACACTCCTGTTAGTGCCCTCAAAGACTCCTTCACTATAGAGGCCTCAGTGACCTTCTGTCATGCCTCCTGGGGCACCCAGGTGGCCTTAAGTTGTCCATGGGCTTCTGATGCAAGAACCTGCCCTAGTCCCCAGGATATATGTTATTAGAGCTGCTATGACCTCTACTTATGAGGCTATTATGAAAGTAGATGGCCCTGAGCATGTGACCATATATTGCAGCAACCCATTTTGCCTTGGGACCTGGAAGCAGCCCTTCAGGAGCTCAGCATGGCTACTGAGACCCCCCAGAGACACGATGGAGGCAAACCTGGGCCCTCTGGGATAGCCTACCTGCAGGAGGGGGTGGTCTTTGCTGTCCTCAGTCTCCTGCCAGGTGCCATGGTGTTGAAGGAGGTCATCCTTTGTCCAGACCCCCAGGCTCCCTGGGAACATCTTTAGGATTCCCTGAGCAAAAAGTAATGGGAGTTCATAGACTTTAAGGATGACATCACCACATTTGTACATGATGGAGCTCAGGCAGAGTTGCTTTTCATGTCTTAATTGGGCTATCTCTGATGAAGGACTGGATATAAGGGTCATCACACTGACCATACATCAAAGAGTCATCTTAGCACCGACCAACAATGGGCTCCAGCTGCAGACCTTACAGACTATGTGCAGTTCCCTGAGAGTTGCCCCTTTGTGGTAAAGGACTCTGGGAATCTCTTGCCTCGCAGTTACCTACAATAGAAATCAAAGTAACACTTGTCTATAAACATACGAAGGCCACACAGCAAGCCTCACCAGGACACTCTCTATCCACGTGGGAGTTCCGGACACACCTGATGGTAACAAAGGCACTCATTTCACGTCTCAGAATACACAGTGCTGGACTCTTAACAAGGCGTTCAATGGAAATTTCTCCTCTCTTCCATGTCTCAGGGTGCAGGCCTCATAGAGCAGCATTATGGCTTATTGAAGTAAGTTCAAATTAGAGGAATGGAAGATGGTCTGTTTCTGTCATCAGTTAGTCATCAGAGGTGAATATTAGTGTATCTCATTACTTTTTTTTGTAGTAGTCTTTACTGTTTTAGGAGCAGTTTTAGGTTTACGGGAAACTTGATTGGAAAGTACAGAGACTTCTCGCATATCCACTCTGCCTCCACTCAGTTTGCCTAATATTTTATATCTTGTATTACTGTCATACAGTTGTTACATTTGATGAGCCAATTTGATGCATGAAAGTTCATAGGTTGCATTAGTGTTGACTCAGTGTTGTGCAATCTCTGGGCTTTGGCTAATGTCAAATGGCATGTCTCCATCATTTCTGTATCGTATGGAACACTTACACTGTCCTAAAAATCTCCTGTGCTCCACCATTCATTCACCCCCAAATCCCTGGCAACCAATGATCCTTCAGTGTCCTACACCTGTATCTTTTCCAGAATGTCATATACTTGGAATCATACAGTGTGTAGCCTTATCACGTTGGCTAGGAACCTGGGAGGATCTCTTTGGAATAGAAGTCCATTGAAGGGGAATGAGAGTTTAGGGTGGTGACAGTGGCTTAATATGCTGGTTTCTCATTGGCTGAGTTGTTGCTGGGCAAGGAGAAATTCTTCCTTCCTCCTGCTGGGGTCTATAAATTTAGCTTCTTCCTGTTGGGGAATGGGAGGGACACTTCTTCCTCTCTGGGTTCTGCAAGGTATGGCTAGTAGTAGTGCATGAGAGCTCCCCATTCAGGGCTTCCTGATTCCATTTTAAATGGGATTTCCTGTACTTATTTTAACATTTGCAACCCCAGGTGACTGTGAAGTGTGGCAGTGGCAGACCCAGAACCCATGTCGTGAGGCACAGGCCCCTTGAATACAGTACTCCCCACTGTCACATAAACATCACCTCTGTACCAACAAGCACAGTTTCACAATAGTCTCAATACCACCAATAATGTCAAAGAGACATCCTGCTTTATCCTAGCTCTTGGAGTCCCTCAGGTACCCAGCTCTACCTAAATCACTTTCCCTGTTATCTCTGGCACATCCCACCCTCTGGTTTCAGTGGCCTCATGCACTGGCCACACCCCGTTCCCTCACCTCAAAACCCAGCTCCAGAGTGAGTTTGGTTCCCACCTACCAAGGCCAATGCTTACTTTTTCTGGAACAGGACTCAGACTGCAGGCTTCTAGCCCTGAGGCCTGGGGGAAATGGTGATCTCAGCCAGACCCTCTGCGCTCCTGGGGCCCCCTCCCTTCACATGGCTCCCAGAATGCAATGGGCACCACACCAAAGGAAGTGGCAGGAAATGGTGGAGATCTCCACCCCTCCTGAAGGGCACAGGTGCAGGAGGTAGTGCCCCCTTCTCCTTTGTTGGAGGCCACGCCCGCTGTTTCTTGAAGGAAAGAGGTAGAAATGGGTCAAGCCACATGCCTATGTGCTCTTCCAACAATATCCTGTGCTTTCCTGGGTCCCCAAGGTGATGTCTCTGTGGCTGGGAGACCTGGGGACTGAGGTCCCCAGGCCTTGACCCCCCTATCAGGGAATGTTCCAGGGCAGGGCAGGGGTCAACGCCTCAGTGAGGATGGCCCGTGGGACTGACCCACTCGAGGTCTGCATGCAGGTGATGGATCCCAGACCACAGTGACTGCAGCAGAGGACACAGTGGCTCGTGGAGGACCCACACACCTTTGTTGTCCTCACTGAGCTTCCATTGGGAAAGCAAAGTGAGGAAGGGACATGTGGTGATGGGCACATTTCTGGAACTGATCCTGGCAGCGTGAGGGGCTGGAACACGGTGATTGCTACAGCCATTGTGGGCCGACTCTCCCCTGTTCAGGCTCCTGAGCTGTGACTCTTACAGATATGACCTTACTGTACTGTGTGGGCTCAGGAAGTGGGAAGGCCCTTTGCCATCAGGAGGGGCAGATGTACCCTCCTGTCGAGATTGGTTTGGGGCCAGGAGTCACCCCTCTGTCACACAGCATGAGCTGAGAACTGTTCACTCTGTTGAGATCAATGGGGATTGATTTGGGAGCCAGGAGACACCCCTCTACCAGGTGGGATGGGAGTGAGAACAATGCACTTTGTGAAGATCTGGGCCTGTGATGAAGTTTGTGTAAAGATTTCATGTTTACGTGTGTGTGTGTGTGTGTCTGTCTGTCTCTCTATGAGCCCTGATATGTAAGAAGTATTGGTGTGACAGGCCTTCTGGTGGGGTCTTTGGTGAACAGAGCAGAGCAAATATCCCTGTTTGCTCTAAACCTGACATTTTAGGAGAGAAAAAGAAGATATGTAAGTAAAATTATACCATGATGATTGGCCCTAAAGAGTAAAGAAAAGTGGGGAGGAGTGTAGAGGGCCTGGGCTCTGTGTGTCTGTGGAAACAGCTGTGTGTCTCTGAGCCATTAACTCTGAGGGTTTGTGAGTTTTATGTCTGCGTCTGCATGTGTCCTCCTATATGTGCCATGACAAAGCATGTGTGATTTTGTAAGTCTGTCTGTGGAGCTTTGTGTGTCTGTCCTTTGAATTCTGGAGTGGTTGGTTTTCCCATGTTCTTGCCTAACTGCCCTGGTAGCTCCTTTCTCACCGCGGTGGGTAGAGCTGGTGAGAGCAGACATCTGTGTCTTCTCTGATCTGAGAGAGAAAGCCCGCAGTCCTTCACCATCAAGAGTGACGTCAGCTGTGGGTTCCTCACTGATGCTTTATTTCAGGGTGAGGGAGTTGACTGAGGGAGGTTCTCATGGTTTATTGAGTGTTTTCCTTGTGAAGGGGGAGTTGAACTTGGTCTAATTCTTGTTTGTACCTATCGAGATGATCCTGTAGTTTTTGACATTGATTTTATTAACTGTTTCTTATGTTAATTCATTTTCAAATGGAAAACCAGCATTTCTTTCCTGGGTTATGTGGTCATTGTATTTAGGTTATTTTAGTATATTGCTGGATTCAGTGTATTAGTTTTGTGTGTAGGCTTTTTTCATCTATATTGAAAATAGACATTTGTTTACTGTATTTACTATGTATAAAATTATCTAATACGGCATACAGTGTGTATCTGTGTAGATATAGAGAAAGGATGTAGAATACAGTATATATATATTTATATATGGTATATTTAGTATATTACCTGTGTATAGTATAGGTAGCATATAATTTAGTATTATATGTAATTAGTTTATACTATAATTAGAATATATAATTAATATATGTATAATTAGTCTTATAGTATATGCTATAGTGTTATACTTTTACAGAATAGTATTACAGTCTTAGTCTGTAGCATAGTGGGTATCATTGCCATGTCTGTCTACCATATTATTCAAATAAGCCATTCACAACCTGTCCTGGGAACATAGGGACACCTCACTGTCTTGATCCTCCAAAGCCTGCCTCCCACACCCTCTGTTTGTCTTCTCTGCTTGTAAGTGAAACTGAGGTGGCAGTGTGGGCTTCAGAAATTTTAACTATTTTATCAGCCTGAGGGTTGAGGTGAGGCTCTGCGGTTTGATGTTCAGTACGTGCAGAGACATGTGTGACCTTCTTATGTATTTGAGTGACTATGAGCAAGATTCTCCCAGAGTGTTTTCTCCTAATAGGGTGACCTGGGATAAGGAGTTGATGTTGATCTTGTTTTCAGGCAGCTAGACCATTGGCAGTGATCTACAAGTCTCTAAAACTGTGAAGATGAGGTGGACTGTTGGCCAGGGCATCCTCTAGCATGATTCCTTGGAGTTTGACTAATCCTACTGACCATTGTGTCCCATTTTCATCAGGGATGGCCTGGTTAGGGACAGTAGCAGCAGCTCTCCAGTGTTCTCCATCACATGTGCTGGTGGCACACCACTGTTGATATGAAAATAGGTGCAGGATTCATTTATACATGAACAAGAAATCAGAGCACATTTCACAGTGTACACCACGTGACCTTTGCATATCAAAGGCAAGGAAAAATCTATATTTTAAATTGCTTCTTTTTACATAAATGCTGAAAAGACTTACCAGAAATGAATGGCATTATTATCTACATGAACATGGGGATTCTAGATGCCAATTTTAGAAGACATGCTAGGAGCAGCCTTCAGGCACACTTAAATCTCAGACTGAGATTTTGAAACTTGATATTTATAATAAACAATTCATGACACACAAAAAAATGTGTGTGAACCATATTTTATTTTTAATAGTGTTGAATAAAAAATTGAGCCTAGTAAGTTGTAAAGATCTAATTGGCTTTATTGAGCAACTCCTCAGTTGGGCAGCATCCATCTAGCAGGCAGAGAGGGGCTCCAGAGGGTACAGAAAGGGAAAGGTTTTAAAGACAGGACAAGGAAGTCATAAGCAGAAGAAATGATTATGTTAGGCAATTTTACCTCCCTTGGGGACACAAGGGTAGTATTAGATGGATCACCTCCTCATCTTCCTTTGGGGGATGGAGAGGCCCGTGTGGCACATTGCCTCATTGGTGCTGACCAGAGAATCCTACACTGACCGGTCAGGCTACATTCCCAGGGAAGGTTACCCCTGCAGTTAGGTTGGGTATTAAGCTCTGGTTTGGTGATGTGAGTCTAGCAAAAGTGACTCCATTTGGAACCTGTGGTTTTCTTCTTTATAATTTCTTCCGTTTTTATTAGATTCTCAGCATAATTGAGAGATGTGATAAAAATTTAAGGCATTATAGCCACTCTCAGCTACTGTTGTGAAATTCTCTCCGTTTTTGTTGGTCCTTTGGGTGGTATCCAGAAGTCAGAACCCTTTTTCTTAACCTCTGTGACATTCATTGGTCAAGGCTTCAGGTTTACAGTCTTTAATCTGTCATCTCTTCATTCCTTTCCTGATGTTCCAGTCTTAAGGAGATCAGTTGCTTGGTGGTTAGCAGCTGCAAACATGCATTTAAACTTTTGAGATTTTACAACACACCAGGGGGTTTATTATGATTATAATCAGGATAATTCTCAATATCTGTAGTGCACTTTGAAGTCATCATCCCCAAGACCCTAATCAATCAAAATCATATAAGGCAACAAAAGACCCCATTGAAGGAGTCACCTTTTAAAAAAAGCCAAGTGGCTTGCTGAGTTTCACCTTCCCCAGGAGTGTTCATTCAGGAGCAGCAGGTGGTGCTGGCCACAGCACAGACACCTCCCTGCTCAGCTAAAAGAGAATCCAGGGCTGTCCTGGTACCAAGAACAACTTTGACCAGAGAGTCTAAGGATCTTTGTTGGGTGTCTCTTGTCTTAGCAATGGGTTTTGCAATGTCTTCAAGAGCTAAAGAGAGGTTTTCTGATCATATTCTCATTTACATTTACTCCTAACCAAGGAAGTATGGCCCTGTCAAAGAAAGTGAATCCTGAGTCCTGAATGCCTCCTGGTAGGTCCTTTCAAACTCAGTGATGTAAATTCAGGGGAGTCAACCAGTGAGATGTCTGAGTTCACCTGTGAAAAGTTAGGGGCACAGTTAGATAATGTAAGAGGCATTGCCCAGTTATGCACTATTTTTCTAGGGATTCATAGGCCCAAGAATCGTAACTGTTACCGAACCAGGTTTGTTTTCGCCTACCGCCCAGAGAGCCAAACATCGAGACGACAAGATTGCAGCAGAGAGAGAGTGTACTCACAAGGCAGCCATGAGACGAAGCGAGGGCGTGAGCCTCAAATCCACTTCCCCCAAAATAGGGACTCAGGGATATTTATGGAATTGGGGGTAAGGTGATCTGAAACGTGGAGACAGGTGATTGGAGAGGGGGAGAGGTGCGGTAATTGGTGATCTGTGCAAGCTTAGTCAGACTTCATGCCTCCTCATAGGACCCGTGTTCATAAAATGGTGGCATTAGCATGATTTGGGCATGGAGTTTTTAGCCTCTTGATGTCAAAAGGTCACTTATCGGACATCTGCACGGGCCCAGTTGATGGGTTGGTGGTCTCAACTGGCCTGAAGTGACCAAGGAATTCTAATTCCTGAAAAACAGCTCGCCCACCCATTACCATGGTGACCCAGGCTCCAGGGAGATGTTATCTATAGGAACCTAGTGGGAGTCAGATAGCATTTTGCCTAAGCAGCACAGTTAACAATGGAGGGGGGGAGGTTCAACAGCTGAAAGCTATAATCAGTAATTGCCAAAAGGACAGAACCTTTAGTTCCTAGCTACTTAATCATCAATGGCTAATTCTTTGCTGGTTTCAATAACTACTACAGACAAAGATAAATCCTATAACCACTCTCACTAAAGTGGCATTGTTCATGAATTCATTCACAGGGATTTTTGCATTTACTCATTCAAGCCAGGGGTCAGGTAGATTGTCTCCTAGCCAGAAATAAATAGTTCATCTAAATTCCAGAGGTTACCCTTCTTAGCAGTGGTCTGGGGGGTATGGATGATGGTGTTATCTATCCAGGCCATTGCCAGACTAAAGGAAAGAAAGAAAAGAAGTAAGGGCTTTATATTTAGCTTAAGTAGGAAGTTGGTCTGGCATCCTTAGAGGATGCAGTCTATATCAATGTCAGTTACTTCTCTTCCTTGTCAATTTTTTTTTTGGAGGAAGATTAACCCTGAGCTAACTGCTGCCAATCCTCCTCTTTTTGCTGAGGAAGACTAGCCCTGAGCTAACATCCATGCCCATCTTCCTCTGCTTTATACATGAGATGCCTACCACAGCATGGCTTGCCAAGCAGTGCCGTGTCTGCACCCAGGATCCGAACTGGCGAACCCCGGGCTGCTGAGAAGCGGAACGTGCCAACTTAACCGCTGTGCCACTGGGCTAGCCCCTTCCTTGTCAATTTGATTTGGAGGTCTCTAGCATCTGTACAGGACCAGATGTCAGGTGGTGCCTTCTTCACCTGTGAGATGTGTGTCCAAGGTTCAAGCCCCTGAAGTTTGGCTGTCATCTGGGTAGTGAGGAGGACCCCATATAGTTTCTTCCAAGGAGATTTAAGAGCAGTCTTTATGCTCACTAGTTTATTTTTATGATCTTAAAATTATCAGAAATTTGTACTTGTCAGAAAGTTCTTTCCTTGAATCTCCTTGAAGATGAAGTACTTTTGCAGGAACCCTTTTGTAAAAGCTTCAGAGTAAAACAAAAACTGTAAATGAGAGAAGACAAAAATGCCCATGGTTAAAGATCTGATGAGAGTGCATTACAATGTAATTGACAAGGAAAATTGCTCTCTTTTTTTTGGTAACATACAACATTTTAAGGTAATAACTGGAAATTTGACTGATAACATAATACCAGCATATATCAGATTTCCAGGAATTTCACACACTTACTGGAACTCATGGAACATATATCAGTACAGACACAAAATAAAGAAGGCTTAATATTACTTCGTATCTGCCAATGCTTCCCGTGTGATATAGCATATCAAGTGTCTAATTAGTTTAACAACTTCCTTTTAATAAGGAGAGAGAACAAATCCTTTGAGATGTTCTGGGGACCCACTGGAAAAATCCAAAGTCAGTTCAAAGTCATAAAGACTTCTCTTAGAATTTGACTTTTGGGAAGTTTGTCAAAAGTATCAAAAGGTTTTTTAGATACTTGCCTAAATAGGATCACAGATCATCATGAAACAATACTTAATTATCTGTTTGACCAGAGTGACAATAAACGATTTCAAAGGCAAATACAGAGGTTTACATAGTCATGTGCAAATTTAATTATTTTAATATCCAGAATTCAGGATTTTAAGTAATCAAAGACCTGATGAAGAAAACTTGGAACACAAGTAATTATTTCACAACACACAGGATCTTCATTTTTTTCTCTAGGCAGATTACTTAAAAAGGTAAAGAAACAAACATTCTGTAGTCTCTGATTCTCAAGAGCAGACCAATAGTTCGGGAAATGTTTGTCCTTTATAGAGAGAAAACCAGTAGTAATTTTACAGCAGCTTACTTTACATATTAAAACTCGTTTACTGAATTAAATTTATTCCAATCTCAGCCAGCCCTGACCACACATGAAATTCCTTTTCCTTTTATTTTTAGTAGTTTTAATTATATATAATTTTTAATTCTTCAAATCTTTAATTTCTAGCGAAAACTAAGAAGTGTGCAATTATGAACTGTTTTGCATTAGTATTCTGTGGATTGACAGACTTTTATAAAAACATTTTATAATTTCTAGAAACATGTCCTTCCTCATAGTAAATTTTTTAGCGTGGCATAAGAGGTGTTTCCTAATAGAGACAAAGATCTTTAATTCCTCTGTAGAGGAAAACATAAAGTAGATAGACCCATGTTCAGTAATTAATGTTTCAGCATTTCCTCTCTTTTGGAAATGATGTGGATATTCAGTCACTTTAGCTGAACTCATCATGTAACTTAACTCAGCAAAACTTTAAGGTTACAGTTGACCAAAAAGATTTGGGGAGCTATTTAATACGTTCACCTTCGAGTGTTTTATCTTCCTTGCACCTACTTAATTTGCTTGTTCTTAACAACTATGTTTAGATTACCCACAAAAACTTCTCTAGACATTAGACAAAGTCAGCCGTCATCCCAAACAAATTTTTCTTGCTGACAAATTTTGTAAAAGATAACATGAATTCATTTGATTAATAAACCTAGGTGGAATAAGAGTGGTATGTCTGCATTATATTCAAGGTTGATAACACAAAAGACAGGTCTGTTTTAATTAAATCCACAAATGTAACTAGTTTAATACAAGTATTTCCCCAGATCACCTGAAAAGCATTTGGGTTAGTTTCTATTATAGTTTTGAGAATTTTATGAATACTAAGCACTTGTTTGTTTAAGCCAATTAAATAGAACTCTTTTACAAATTAATTTTAGTAATACCATTTGCAGATGGAAAAATACTACATATATACAACACATAGTGACAAATGCAAACAAAAACCTTATAGTGTTTATTTAAAAATTTTAGCCATGAGACAGGTATGATAATGTAGAACTTTCTAGTTGTTAAGTAATTGGATCTAAGTTGTGTTTCTGGTAGATGGAATCAGTTAAGTTTACCTTCTCAGATGACTAGAGCCGTTCACTAGTATCTGTGGAGAAACACTAAAAAGATTTATTTGCCCAAGTTTCAAATGACCTTCCCCCTTTCATTTTTCTTCTGATAAGAATGACCTCCCTGAGTTCATACTTTAACGTTTGTATCTCAGAGGCACAGGGAAGGGATGCAAATGTGTCCAAGAAGGACTTTGATCCCCTAGGGCCAATCATTTATAAGCCTTTGGAGCTGAATAGGGCAGGTTTTGAGATTGGTAATAGGAATTTATCTGCCTCTAGAGCTGCATTTCTAGTTTTGCAAGGATTTGTGAGATTAGGACAGTTGCTCTCAATTCCTCAAAGAATTGGGTTGTAGCCTAGAAGATAAAGGACTGACACACCCATCCACCAATATTGGAATGTTTTTCTTGCCCTCTGGGTACATTTATCTTAGAGGAGAAGGAAATTTTTTTTTCTATCAGACTCTGAATATCAGCTCAGAATTTGACCAAATTTCTGGTTTAAAAGTTATTAAATTATTTGGAATATCTTTTCAGGTTTCAGCCAGGACAAGCAATGAATACTTCTGGTAATATTGTACAACCTCTTGGACTCAAGAGGTGTCCCCGAGGAGGGTGCAAAATATGTTATCCTCACAAGAGCTAGAGTCACTCCCAAAGGTAGCCAAAAGGAAGGACTGACAACTTGCATGTCCCAGGCAGGTACAAAACCAAGCTATGTTTTAGGACACAAAACAAGACAAGGAAGAGACAGTACTTATCTTTGGGAAAGAAAGGATCAAAAACCAGTTGGTTTGGATTTGGAAGGGAAAGGACAGTGTGAAATCTTATTTCCCTCTCTTGACTGGGCCCTGCAGCCAGTGGTCCAGGAGAGCTGGCTCTGTAAGAATTCTCACCCAAAGCCGGCTGTTGCCAGTTCTCCCAGGATCCCAGCTGCAGGCTCCAAAGCAGGCTTTAAAACAGGGGTATAGCTCTGGTATCTGTCAGAATTTGGGGAAGTTTTTCACTAATTTTAATTGTAGTTTCTGTTAGCTCTTTAAAGAGTAGCTTACTAGAAAATCCCTGTCAGCTTTGAGAGGGGCCTCCATGGGGTCCTTCCTTTGAAGGCACCTGTCAGGGTGTTTGTAAGGCTATAAACTTGGTGAACTTTGTTTATGGTTGTACAGTCTTGTTTTAGGTACATTTCACCTTAACATGCCAGCAGTAACCAAAAGATGTTACTGCAAACTGGCCAAGAAAAAGCCTTGTGTCCACCACCAATTCCTAACATGGAACCTGGGCTAGGGGATTTATTGAACCAGCAGACTTCAAGAAATAGGGACTGCATACTGATGCCAAACACATAGGAAACTGCAGATGCCACCATCCGTTACCAACATGGAATTTGGGGACAGAATCAAGAACTAGGGCTTCCAATCAAATTGGGAATTGTGGTCTGAACTACCAGCAATTCCCAACATGAAACAAAGTGACTCCAGACAAATGGGGAACTGACTTGAAAGCCAATTAGATTGAGAGGTTTTGGCAAGACAGTGGAGCCCAGAACCAAGATGGAACTTTTTCATGGCCCTCAGAAATGGTGAGAAAGACAGAACTCAAAAGGATTATATGGGTACCACTCCTGTGTTTCTCACTCTCCCCTAATGCTGTCAGTGGTTTGCTTTGGATCCTGTTGCTGCCATCACACATGTTAAATAAAAAAATTAAATTGAGGGGCCGGCTCCGTGGCGGAGTGGTTAAGTTCATGTGCTCCGCTGTGGCGGCCCAGGGTTCGGATCCTGGGTGCGGACGTGGCACCGCTCGTCAGGCCACGTTGAAGCGGCATCCCATATCCCACAACTAGAAGGACCTGCAACTAAGATATACAACTATGTACTGGGAGGTTTGGGAAATAAAGCAGAAAAAAAAAGATTGGCAACAGTTGTTAGCCCAGGTGCCAAGCTTTAAAAAAAAAAAAAAAAGGAAGATTGGCGACAGTTATTCGCCTAGGTGCCAATCTTTAAAAAAAAAAAATTAAATTGGGTAAATTTTAAAGATTGAATTGGCTTTAACAAGCTATTCATGAACTGGGCAGCATCCCATCTGGGAAATAGAGAGGAGCTCCAAAGGGCCTCAGAAAGGGAAAGGATTTTAAAGGCAGACAAAGGAGGTCATAAACAAAATAAAAGGATTATTTCAGACAAGGTTATCTCCGTTTGGGGACAAAAAGGTCTTATTAGGTGGATTACCTCTTCTTCCTCAGGGAGATGGAGAGGGCCATGTGGCAAATTACCTTATTATTACCTTATTACAGGATATCCTAGACTGACAAGTTACATTACATTCCTGGGGAAGGTTGAAGCTTCAGTTAAGTATTAAGCCCTGATTTGGTGATGTGGGACTAGGAAAAGTGACTCCATTTTTGGCCTGTGATTTTCTTTTTTTTTTTTTTAAGGAAGATTAGCCCTGAGCTAACATCTGCTGCCAGTCCTCCTCTTTTTCTTGAGGAAGACTGGCCCTGAGCTAACATCCATGCCCATCTTCCTCTACTTTATATGCGGGACACCTACCACAGTATGGCTTACCAAGTGGTGCCATGTCCGCACCCAGGGTCCAAACCAGTGAACCCCAGGCCATCAAAGCAGAATGTGTGAACTTAACTGCTGCACCACTGGGCCGGCCCCTGATTTTCTTTTTAAGAATCTTTTAAATCAAATGACTGATTTATTTTTAATGGGAAGCCACAGTTCTGTGTGTTAATCCTCTAAACAATAATTTTTTGAAGTGTGCAATACACTTTTACAAACCATAAAAAATTAATTTTCTCAATTCTGTTTCTCTATAAAAAGACAAGTGATATTACAGCCTGTAGTAACATTGTATATTAATCTGGAGAGGATTTCTGATATGGGCAGTGTATAAATGCACTAGGGGGGTATAATAATATGAGGAGCTCCGCTGACCCACTCCCCACTGAAACTAGTGGAAATTATTTCAAAACAAACTTTTGAAGCCTCTGGAAATTATCCTAAAGGCAAACAGCAAGTGAGGAACATCTATTCAAGAAAATCAATGGAAATTCCGTGAGAAAGGGGAGAGTGTGTGGGATTTGAACCATGTCCACTCCCTCCCTGCTCTCAGCTCAGCAAGTGAGCCCTCCTCTCCACAGCGCTGCCCCCCAAACCAGAAGACAAGGTTATCCCTCCCTACGCTCCCAGAAGGGGGGCTTTTTCCCAGGAGGAGCAGGACTTCAACATTACCCATCCTGCCTGCAGCTGCCTGTTGCTGAATTTAAGTCCCTTATTGGTTCACATGAAATGTGGGGACACCCTTCTTGCCCCAGCCCCTCCTCATGGTGCAGAGGCTCTGCTGTGCTCATGCTGTGCTGAGAATGCTGGGCACTGACCACTCTTTCCCCAGCTCATGAGGTGGCTGTAACATGAGACAATCAAGAGGACTCTGGCTGCTGTCTCTCCACTGCACTGATCACTCAGCCCCTAGAATGGGATTGTCACCAGAGAGAGGCTTCCTGATGTCCCCACCACAGCTCCAGAGTCCTGGCACGGAGATTTTACCCAAACCTGGGGAAAAGCCAGCCATAAAACACAAAGTTCTTAATTCCTCCCAAAGGAATTAACTTGGCCAGCAAAACATCATGAAAAGTTCAAGTCAGAGGACACTCTCAGGAAAGTGGAGAATGAGGTGGGAAGGCAATTAGTAGATTTGTGTATTTAATGAAGATAGAGCTTACACTAGAGGCTGATTAGTTTTCTGGAAAGAACCAAGGAATTACATTGCTGGGAGGACACTTCCTAGGGTCAGACCAAATATCAAACAGTGACTTCAGAAAGTATTGCCCCAGAGCCAGCCCTGATGGCCTAGTGTTAAAGCTGGTGCTCAGTGTTTCAGGCTGCCTGGGTTCCATTTCCGGTCATGGAACCACACCACCTTTATGTCAGATGCCATGCTGTGGCAGTGGCTCACGTAGAAAATCTAGAACAACTTACAACTAGGATACACAGCTATGTACTGGGACTTCAGGGGAGAAAACTAAATTAATTAATTAATTAGTTAATGAAAGTATTGCTGCAAAGGAGCCAGAATTTCACTGGAGTATTTGGTAGAGCAAGTTATATCCCCAGGACATTGGTAAAAACAGTAGAGCAATCAGCCAGCAATTAATCTAGTTTAACCCCTGGGTGTATATGTGAAAGAGGAAGAGAGCCCTACTAATACCACTGTCTCTTGAGTGTAGACATACAAAGATATGCACAATTGTTGGAGCTGTGTTAGAGGTTTCACTCTGTATGGAGGACATAGACTTAACTAAAATAATCCACTCAGTCACTGAACAAATAAATAAGCTAATAACAATATAAAGGGGACCAGTACCCAGATGTGCTACAATATATTACCTGAAATGTCTGGTTTGCATCAAAAATATGACACATACAAAGATACAGGAAAGTAAGAACTATACACTGGGGTGGGGGGGGGGGGGGTAACAGCAATTGAAAAAATTACCCAACTTCTACAGGAAACCCCAGTAAAAGTAACAAGTGATGTTTCAGCAGAGAAAAGGGAGGTCAGAAGGAAGAGGGGTAACATATTCAAAGTGCACAAAGATAAAACCTGTCAGCCAAGAATCCTATATTCACCAAAACTACCTTGTAAAATATAAAGATGAAATAAAGACTTTCCCAGATTAACAAAAATTGAGAGAATGTATTACTATGTGACCACCTTATGAGGTTACTGAAGGAGTTCTTCAGGTTGAAAGCAAGTGACCCATAATGTAATTGATAGCAACATAAAGAAACAAAAACACCAGTGTAGGTATATTGATAGCCAACTACCTTCCAAGATTACTTCAGGTTGAAATCAAGTGACCCAGGATGGTAATTGATATCAACATGAAGAAATGAAAACACCAGTATAAGTAATTATGGAAATATGAAAGACAGAATAATTACCTCTTTTCTCCTTTCTTCTCTTAGCTGATATCAAAGGAATTGTATAAAATACTCTGTATTTAATGTGCTGTTGTGCTTATTACATATAGAAATGTAACGTGTGTAATTTGTTTCTCATTAAGAGCACAACATTCATGGTGGGAGCAAAACCATGTTGTGCTGATGAAGTGACTACAGATGATAGAAAAATAAGTGTAACAATATGTTATTGGTTATGCATTAATAGATATAATCTGCATAACAATAAAACCACAAAAATGGCCAAAGCGAATGCAGCTATATACTAGCAATGATTCACTGGAATTAAGGTAGTATTAATCTGAAGCTTTATTTATTTTTTTTCTTTTTTCGAGGAAGATTAGCCCTGAGCTAACTGCTGCCAGTCCTCCTCTTTTTGCTGAGGAAGACTGGCCCTGAGCTAACATCATGCCCATCTTCCCCCACTTTATATGTGGGACGCCTACCACAGCATGGCTTGCCAAGTGGTGCCATGTCCGCACCTGGGATCCAAACCAGTGAACCCGGGCTGCTGACGCAGAACATGTACACTTAACTGCTGCACCACCGGGCCGGCCCCAAGCTCCTTTTTTTTTTTGAAAGATTGGCACTTGAGCTAACATCTGTTGCCAATCCTTTTTTTTTTTTTCCTTTTTCTCCCCAAAGCCCCCCAGTACATAGTTGTATATTCTAGTTTTAGATCTTTCTGGCTCTGCTATGTGGGACACTGCCTCAGCATGGCTTGATGAGCAGTGCTAGGTCCATGCCCAGGATCTGAACCAGCGAAACCCTGGGCTGCCAAAGTGGAACTTAACCACTCAGCCACGGGGCCAGCCCCCTGAAACTCGTTCTTATAAATAGTAGAGCAACTGTTATAAAAATAACTTCATTCATTTAAATTAGAATGCTACATTAGAAGATATTCAATTAATGCAATAGAAAGTCATAAAGAAAAAGAGAAACTAAAAAGTATGTGAGAATTTTAGAAAACAAAAAATAAAGTAGCAGATGTAATTGCAGCTATGTCAGTAATACTAAATATGAATGGATTACATTATCCAAACAGAGGGAAGAGATTGTCACCTCAGATTAAAAACACAAACAATCCATGATCCAAATATATGCTGTGTACACTAGCACACTGTAGATTCAAAGATACAAACAGATTGAAAGTAAAAGCATGGGAAAATATACATCTGAAAATAGCCTCCACAGGAAATCTGGAGAGATGATACAAATAACTAGCAAAGTAGACTTTAAAACAAAAAATATTACTAGAGATAATGAGGAAGATTATATCATACCTGAAGGGTGAAAGTTTATAGCCTGCATCTAAAACAGTACAAAGAAATAAATTTATAGTCATCAATGCCTATACTAACAAAAGAAGAGAGATCTCAAATCAATAACCTAACCTTTTACCTGAATAGGCTTGAAAAGATGAGGTACCAAACGCAAAGCAAGGAGAAAAGAAAATAATAAATTTAGAGCAGAAATTAATGAAATGAGGAATAGAAAAGCCACAGAGAAAATCAGTGAAACCAAAAGTAGATTCTCTGGAGAGATTAACAAAATTCTACAGAAAAATGGGGAAGATTCAAATTCAGAGAATCTGAAAGGCAGAGGAATATCACTACTGACATTGTAGAAATAAAATGATTATAAAATAATTCAATGAGCAATTTTATGGCAAAAAATAGATAACTGAGTTAAAGTGCACAAATTCCTCAAAAGATCCAAAGTGCTAAACCTAAATCAAGAATAAATGGAAAATCTGAATAGAACTATAGGAAGTGAAGGGGTTGAATTAGTAAACAACCGCCCACAGTGTAAGGCTAGGCCCAGAAGTCTTCAACCCACGATTCTCTGAAACATTAAAAGATTCTTTAATGCTGGTTCTTTTTTTTTTTTTTTTTTGATATTTTTTCCTTTTTTAAAGATTGGCACCTGAGCTAACAACACTTGCCAATCTTTTTTTTTTCTGCTTTTTCTCCCCAAATCCCTCCAGTACATTGTTGCATATTTTAGTTGTAGGTCCTTCTAGTTGTGGCATGTGGGACACTGCCTCAGCGTGGCTTGATGATCGGTGCCATGTCCGCACCCAGGATCCAAACTGGTGAAACCCTGGGCCGCCAAAGCAGAGCACACGAACTTAACCACTTAGCAACAGGGCCGGCCCCTAACACTGGTTCTTCACACACTCTTTTAAAAATTAGAATGGAGAGAAATATGTTGCACTCATTTTGTGAGGCCAGTACAATAAATACCAGCAAACTCAATCCAGCACTGTATAGAAGAATTACGCACCATGACCAAGTGGGATTTATTCCAGATGTGAAAGGTTCATTTAACATCTCAAAATTCATTCATGGAATAAAGGATATCAATAGAATAAGAAGCAAAACTGGCACATGGTTTCAAAAGATTCAGAAAAAATAATTGGTAAAATCCACTACTCTTTCATAATTAAAGCACTGAGATTACCAGGAATAGAATGAAATTTCCTAACATCGTAATGAGCATTTATGGAAAACACACAGCTAATATTACATTTAATTGTAAAAGAATAGATGCTTTCTCCTGAAGAGAAGGAGCCAAGGATGTCTACTCTTGCCACTTCTATTCTAGAATATACCGCAGATTTTAGCCAGAGCCATTATGCAAGAAAAGAAAATAAAATGCATAAAGTTGGATAGAAAGATGTAAAACTGTCTGTACTTCCAGCTGAGATACCTTGTTTTTAGAAAACTCTGAGGAATCCCCTAAAAAATTTATTAGAACTGATGAAGTTCAGCAAAATGGTAGCGTACAAGATCAAAATATAAAAATCAATTGTATTTCAACTCAGTTACATTGAACAATCTGGTGATGAAACTAAGAAATGCATTGAGAATAAGATCAAAAGGAATAAAATACTTAGGAAAATACTCAAAAACTATAAAATATGGGAGTTGGCCCTGTAGCATAGTGGTTAAGTTCGCATGTTCCACTTCGGCAGCCCGGGGTTCGCCAGTTTGAGTCCCAGGTGCAGACCTACACACTGCTTGGCAAGCCATGCTGTGGCAGGTGTCCCACATATAAAGTAGAAGAAGATGGGCACGGATGTTAGCTCAGGACCAGCCTTCTTCATCAAAAAGAGGATTGGCAGCAGATGTTAGCTCAGGGCTAATCTTCTTCTTCAAAAAAAAGTTTAAAATATAAAAAAAAGTATAAAATAAAAACTTTTCTTTATTTCATAAGAAATAAAAATTGTATAAATAAATGGGAAAACATTCCCATATTGTGGGTCAGGAGACTTAACATTGTTGAAATCTAAGATATTTCATAAAATTATGTGGAATTGCAAGGGAACCAGATTAGCAAAAATAATCTTGAAAAAGGAAACAAAGTTGTAGGGCTAACATTTCCTTATTTCAAACTTTGTAATATGCACTGGTAATCAAGAGTGTGTGAGGGGCCAGCCCCATGGCAAAGTGGTTGAGTTCGTGCACTCCACTTCGGTGGCTGAGGGTTTCGCCAGTTCTGATCCCGGGTGTGGACATGGCATCAGTCATCAAGCCATGCTGAGGTGGTGGCCCACATAGCACAACCAGAAGGACCTACAACTAGAATATACAACTATATATTGGGGAGCTTTGGGAAGAAGAAGAAGAAAAAAAAAGAAGATTGGCAACAGATGTTAGCTCAGGTGCCAATCTTTAAAAAAAAAAAAAGAGTGTTTGCTACTGACACAAGGATAGATATACAGATCTGTGGAATAGATTGAGATTTCAGAAATAAAGCCATACATCTGTGGTCCACTGATACTTCAAAAAAGTGGCAAGTATGGGGCAAGAATATTCTTTTCATAAATTAGTGGTGGCCAAGTGGATAGCCATATACAGAAGAAAGAAGTTTTATCCTTATATGACACCACATATAGTAATTTACCAGGAAAGATAAAGACCTAAACATAAGAGTAAACTATAACAAACTTAGATAAAACATAGGAAAAAATTCATCACTTTGGATTTGGCAAAGAATTATTAGATAAGACAAAAGCAAAAACAGAAAAAAAATAGGTAATTTGGACTTCATCAAATTAATGACTTCTGTGCTTCAAAGGACTCTATCAAGAGGGTGACAACACCCTTTGGAACCCTTGTGCACTATCACTGGGAATATAAAATTATGTTGATGGTATGAAATACAACGTGGCGGTTCTTCCAAAAATTGCAAACAGAATTACCATCTGAACTAGCAATTCTACTTCTGAGAATTGAAGTAGAATTGAAAGCAGGGACTTAAACAGCTGTGTTTCCACTCGTGTTAATATTAACGTTATTCACTATAGCCAAAAGGTGGAAGTAACCCAAGTGCCCATCAAGAGATGAATGGATCTTAAAAATTTGGCACATACATACAATGTGTGTTATTCAGCTTGAAAAAGCAAATTTTGACCTGTGCTATAACTGACCTATACACTTAAAAAATGGTGAAAATGTAAATTTTATGGTTTGTGTATGTTACCACAATTAAAAGTAAAATTTTTAAGGCAAGAGAGTGAAAACACAACCCACAGAATGGAAGAAAATTTTGCAAATCACATATCGGCTATGGAAGTGATATCAAACTAAAGACCTCTTAAACTTAATGATAAAATGTTAACCATTTAAATATGGCAAAGTATCTCAATACACTATTTTCTAAAGAAGATAGACAAAAGGTCTATCTTCTTGTCTACCTTCTTTGGCATATGAAAGATGCCGAAGAGCATATGAGAAGACACTGAACCTTGTTAGTCATCAAGGAAATGCAAATCAAAACCCCAGTGAGGTACCACTTCACAACCACTGGTATGGCTAGAATCAAAAAGTGAGGTAAGTTTTGTTTTGGTTGTGTGAATATAAAATGGTGTAATCACTGTGGAAGTTGTCGGGGAGTTCTTCAAATATAAAACCTAAAAGTACCATGAGACCCATCAATTCCACTTGTAGGTACTTAGTAACTGTGTGTGTGTGTGTTTGTGTGTGTGTGTGTGTGTGTGCATGGTGAGAAGGCTTAATCCACAGTTTTAGCAAATTTCAAGTATACAAGTTGTACATCTATCAAATCATATTGTAATCTTTAAATATGGACAGTTTTATTAGTCACTTATACCTCAATAAAGCTGGGGAGGTGGTGGGAAAAGAGTTTCCAGGTGCATCCCACATTTACATAAGGATTTATTGTTTTTCTTATATCAGTGAAATAGGAATCAGTTGCCTTAGATCTGGATATTATAGCAGTTAACGTTTGAGAGGTCTCTAGGGACACAGGCAAAAAGTGATCTAAAATAAATTTCCTTCCAGTGTGAAATGTACACCTGGGACTTTAGTGAACACACATCACATGCTGTAGTTAGATTGTTACTGCACAAAGATTGGGTTCTCGTATGTGATGGGCATTAAAAAGCTAAATATTATGGCTTCCACTTTTGGGAAAAGAAACTAGGTTTTTTGCTAGATTGATCTGCAAGGAGATGGGAGGCATATATGCTCTCAGATCTGTTTCCCTGATTCAGGATTTGGGGCAAAATTTAAGAGGTTAGGGAGAGCAGACTGGCTCATGAAAACACTAGAGGGGCAGGTTTTGATTTAAGCCTTTATAGTAAGGTTTTAAACATTGTGGTGAGGTTTGAAACATTTACCGTAGGGTGGGGAAAGGGTTTTAACACCGAATCTTCCTGGGTGATGGACCTTTCACCTCTGAAGATAGTCCCACTTTCAAATCCCAGGCATGTCGCTGTCCTTCGGTTCCACGGGGAGGAGAATCTTTGGTTCCTATGTCATTTCAGGTCAAGATTTCCTCTTCTCTGCATGCTGTGGCTACATGACTTTCAAAATTTTCTGAAAAACAACTCTTAATCACACTGTTGATAAGAGATAGGGTCAATTTGAACTGGTCCTACTGGGCCCATGGTTACAAGACAAAGTCCTTGCTGCCAGGCTGGGGCTGTGGGATTCAAACTTCCCACCAGAGCCCAGTGCTCTGGGATTCTATATCAAGTACCAAGGGAGTGGGTTTGGAGAGGGATGGGTGGAAGGCTCGTTACTGGCAAGAATCAAAGATTAAAATGGAGCCTGACTCTTTATTACAGATGGTGAGGTTACATTTCAGTGTCTGCATTTCTAAACAAGGGTTGTAGTTTCATGAGTGGCCTCGTAGGCTTACACCAAGCCCTTGACCTCTAGAGGACATAAGACCCTCTTGTTTCAGTGTGGCCTGACCTGGGCCATGCTCATGCTTTGCGCTTACTTGCTCCATTTGAAACTCAATCAGGAATTCTCTGTGCACACCTGTGCCCACGGGTTCATAAAGAGCCGAGCCGAGTGAAAAGAGTAGAGGCAGCCCCAGGCCAGGAAAAAGTTCTGTTTAAATGCAAATGTGCCAGGTGAGTCAGGTTCCAGCCAACCAGTGTATCTGGTTCATCTGAGCCAAGCAGCCCATCGCTCAGGCATGAGTGAGGAGGGCATTCCACACTGTCCAATCAGGGGAGCCTCTGGGGAGATGGGTGAGATGATGTGCCACGCTCACTTGGAGGTCCCTCCTCACTCCTGCTGTGCTCAGGATGGTTTATCACCTGCCCTTAACATTACCTGGTGGCTCTGCCATAGTCTCTGTCACTCTGTGATCTGCACTGGCCATGGGGGTCAGAGGAAGGACTCAGGGGGACCCAGGAGACCTGGAGATGGTGAGTGTGTGGCCCCGGGGTGAGGAGATGGGGAGGAGGGGCTGGTTGGAACTGACTACGGCAGGACCCAGCCTCCACCCAGTCACCTCCAGAGTCTGCTGACTCAATTCCCCCAGTGGCACAGCTGTTACCTCAGTCCCCTCTGGCTCACAGCATGGGGGCTGGGCTGGCAGCTGGAAACTTGGGTGTCCTGTGTGTCATTGCATGTGGAGACTTGGGCCCCAGAGCCTCTCCAAGCAGTTCTGTGCCATGGCCCTACGTCTCCCCAGATTGTGTGGTGACCATGGGGAGGGTCATCAGGGACAATTGAGACACAGTTTCTGGGGGTCATTTGTGGGAGGAGCTGTGGTCTGTAGGGTCCCCAGTGATTCCTTAATCCCTAGGCAGCCCCCATTTTCTCCTGAGTTGTCCATGGAGCAGTGGAGTTTGAGGAGCAGTGTCTCAAATCCATGCGCCTGTCCCCACATCCTAGCTTAGCTTTTTCTGTTGACGTTGAACCTGAAGTGAGTTTCCTCCCCTGTTGGGCAGCAATCCAGTCTCTGACATAGGGGGTGGGGGGTAGTGGCGGGGGGTAGGAATGTTATTGCACAGCGCTGAGCAAGGAGAAAGGGTAGCTAATGCTGAGATCCCAAATTCCCTGAAAAGCTAAAAGGAAGGGTTTTTATTTGGGGTTTTAGGGAGGGGAGGGCGAGCATATGGCCTTGCTGGTTGTAGCTTTCCCACCAGCCTGTGTTTGGCCTTGAGACTACTTGTAGGGAGGAGGGAGCCGGTGACCTTGCTGGTTGGCAGCTTTCCCACCAGCCTGCAGCTGCTTTAGGGGAGGAGGGTGACGAGATAAGGGGTGTTCTTGGTTGTCTGTCTCTGTGATGGACTCTGAGGAGTAAGCAGGCAAAGTGCTTGCTTTTAATCCCATATATGCTGGGTTCAGTGTAGTGGAACTGATATCAGGACCGGTATCTCTGTGACTGACAGTAATTCCCTGAATTTTCAGATCTCACCCCACATTCCCAAAGCCAGCTTCCCCTCTCAGATTCACAGGAATGTTATCAACCCTTTGTTCTCCCTGGTGCATTTCAAAACGATGCACTATTTTGACTCTATGTTTCCCCAGCCCTGTGGATGCTTCTTTTTTAAAGGATATATTTGTAGATGTTTTATATGGGATGAAAGCAGAGAATAATCACCTGGAACTATGTTGGATAAAACCCTTATGCCTTTCCCCCAGGATCTTTCTGGGCAAGAACATCCTATGGGAAGTCCTGGGGTGGAGGTTTCTCTTGAGAAACTTTCCTGGGAGATCTGTCCTGTTGGGACTGCCCCTCCCTGGGGTTGTGACCTTGAAAAGATTTATTCACTTATTTAAGTCTCCATTTTTCAATATGGGTAAATATATTTAATCAGTAGAGCTTGGAAGACAGTATGAAGTACTTCGAAACAGGCAACAAAAAGGTGAACTTCAGAAAAAATAAAATATTCCTGTGTTACGTTCCATTTGTTAATAAAACTTACTGCCCTTTTTCACCTCCTGAGCAAGCGAAGTAAGTTTCTGAGGTCTGTTCTTTACATTTGAATGAAATTCCAGGCCTTAGACATGCAGACTACAAGTGTTCAAGTGTAATTTATTGCCGTGGAAATAATAAACTGACGTCTTTTTTTTTCTTGAAAGAAATAGATATTTGGGATTTTCTAGTTGAGCTAGTAAAAGTGCCTTATAATTTTCTTCCCTATCTTGAATGGAAAGGCTGGGTTTAAGTGATTTTTCTGGATTATTCAAACAATGGGTTTGTGTCATTTGAAATAACAATGATGTTCCAAAGCATCTCCAGGTGGAGTGGAGGCCTGCAGTCAGAGACCCAAGCTAAGGCCCCCTCGAGCCTGCGGAGGGAAGGCCTTGCAGACCCAGTTGTCCTTCCTGGGGAGCCTCCCCTGCAGGTGTCCTACTGCTCACACCCCATGGAAGGAGCCTTTATCCTGAGAGGAGCTGCAGAGCCCTGGAAAGCTGGGGGTGCACGTGCTCATGGGGTGGGGAATGATGCCCTTTCTGAGGCTGTGGTTATGGTTCTTAGGCCTGGACATTTTAAACGTTATTTGAGTTTTGTATTGACCCTGTGGGTACACTGAGAGTGTAATCTGTGCACAGTGAGGAAGTTTGTGAAGCTCAGGTGTTCTGTCCTGTGGACAAAGGGTTCATGAATTTGGAGTTCATGTGGATCTCAGAAGCTTAAACTGAATCCGGCTGAGAGTTTCCTCACTTGTGAGAGTGGGAGCCTGGGGGAGGCAGCACTTCCATGCTCACAGGAGAAGGGAGGGTGTGCGGGGCTCCCAGAGTCCATTCCTGCACTCTGCTCAGGCGTCCCTACCCTCTTTCAGCAGGCACAAAGCACTCTAGGGGTGACATCTCAGCTGGGAGTGTTTAGACTTCAAGTCTGGGAATATGGTCACTTTCTGAGCGTGGGTTTTCCTTCTGAACTGTAGACAAGCAGGCTGCTTCTATGAGCTCATTCAAACATTTGTTTCTGTCCTTGGATTCCTGTATCAGTTGAAGATTGTAGCCCTTTGATTCTAGTTCCATTAGCACTTGGGTTTTAAAATGTAAGTTGATTGAGAGAGATGATGTGAGTTAGGAAAATTTGGAACCAAATAGAATTTTTGATCCATTTAGGCAAGAGAACCTCATGATGTGAGATGGGTGTACTTAGGTTCTCAGGTACATTTTCCATTTTTAGGTCAGTTTTTGTGTGTCCATGTTCTGAGGGAACTTTGACATTTAAAAGGCTATGCTATTCCTAAGGCAAATGAATTCCTACTTTAATGGATGTGAGGAAAAAGCACTTGAATTTCTATTTCCATTGATATGAGGAAATATGTAAAGCTTGTGTAAATCTTTGGAATTCCTAGTTTATTACAGGGCTTAATCGTAAACCCGTAATGTATTATAATATGCTACTCCTTCCTGAAAATATCCCCAGTGTGAAATATAGTGGAGGGACAAACTATCATGCCGCTTGTCCTTCTGTTATCAAGGGATTGGTAAATTGTTTATGCTTTACAGTTTTATATCCGTTAGTGTTCAATGGATTAAATCTTGGAGTGGTTTCCTATGTAGAAATGTTAAATTAATTTTAAAAAGAAAAAGTTAATTAAAAATAGTGATCAAGCATAGGGAAATATGATGTCTATAAATTTCTCTCTTTATTTTAAATAAATAATGCATGGGAAGGTTAAAAATATTCCTGAGAGGAAACTCACTTAAGGAGACTCCCTGCCTGCACGTCCTGCCCCGCTCCTCTGCTCTGACTCCAGCCTCCCTACATGACCAGTTTTGATCACTGCTTCATCATCCTGTTAGTGCTTCTTTATGTAAAAACAGGCAAGTGTGAATGTGTGTTTTCCTTACCCTGTGTTCTTGTAATGAGTGGCCAGGGTTTGATGCTGATGATGTTTGACGACTGAACACTTAAGCCTCACCCTCCCTTTTCCCCGGGCCTTCTTACCTGGACAGGCTGATGAGAAAGCCTGGAGGCTCCTGCACTGTGGGCTGCTGCTTGCTGGGCAGCTCCTCCTGGGCGCTGTGCTGCCCTGTGCTGCACTGTTGACCCCACCAAGCCTGGGTTCTACATACAGAGGACTGAGATGGCAGTTTTGGTAATTTCTTGTCCTTTGGGAGCATGAGTCTGGGAATGGGGCCCTCCTTAATGTGGTCCTCAGTCAGTGTCTTGGGTGGCATCTGTCTGTGTGTTTAGAGTGAAGGTGAAACTGAGGCTGAAGTTGCCTTGATGTTGGGTGGGTCTGGGGTTACGAGGATGATTATACCCTGTGAATGAGGTGAGCCCATCAGATGGTCACTCCTTAAAGAGCAATTAATTTCGAGAGAAAGAGAAGAGACAGGAAAATGTAGCCAGTTTTTGGCAAGATCACAGAGGTCTCACCAGGGCCCCTAAGTAACTGCTGCTGCCCCCCACCCCCACCCCCCGCATCTATTGCAACAAAGATCCTGACCCTCTGGGTTATAGTGGACAACACTCCCAGTCTGAGTTTGTCACAGCAAAGGGATTAGTTTAAACCTGGGTCCTTACACTCTATAAAGCAACCAGTTGTCATGGAGGAGGCCCCTGACCCTGATGGCAGTGATGTGAGGCGCTCTGGAGGAGGAACTTAAGTTGTCCATAGGCTTCTGGTGCAAGAAACTGCCCCAGGTCCCACACTATCTGCCATTAGAGCTGCTATTATCACCAGGTACTGAGATCTCTTGAAATAGAGGCTCTCACAAACACTGAGCATGAGACCCTCTACTGAGGTGCCTGTTATGCCTTTGGCCTTGGAAACAGCACCCTGCCTGCTCAGCCTGGTTGCTGACACCTACTTGTGATATGATGGAGCCTAACCTTGGTCCTGCAGCTTATGCCACCTACAGGAGGGGATGGCCTTTCTTCAGTTCCTTGAAAGATGCTGGGGTGCTGGAGGAGGTCACCCCTCTCCCAGATACCTTGGTTCCCGGGGTAGTTCCTTGGGATGAACTGAATGCACAGCACTGGGGAGTGCATAGACTTTAAGGACAACACTACACTTGTACATGACAGAGCTCAGTGGAGAGTTGCTGCCCTTCATCCCTTAATTGGGACGTCTCTGAAGAAGAACCAAACTCGTCTCACCAGAGCTTAACCAAACATCAGGGAGTCATCTTATTAGTGGCCAAATATTGGCCTCATCTGCATATGTTTAAACTGTTGAATGATTATTTAAGAGATGCCTTTTGTGTAAAAGAACTCTGGGAATCTCTTCACTCAGAGATACTCAAAATAGAAATCAAAGTAACACTTGTCTGTACATTACTAGGTCTGCAATACAAGGTCTCAGGAGGACACTTGTCATCCACCTTGGGGTTCTGACACTACTGATAGTGACCATGGCGCTTCTCAGAGGATACAGTGCTGTGCTCTCCAACAAGGCGTTCGATGGAAGTTTCCCCTTCCTTATGGGTCTCAGGCTCGTAGAGCACCGTACTGGCTTATTGAAATCAGTTGAATAAAAGGTGTCTTGTTTCACTACTCAGGGGTGAATTATTATGAGTCTTTCTTCATCTTTTTTTGGAAAGACTTCAGTTTTAGAGCTGTTTTAGGTTTACAGAAAATTGATCAGAAGTTATATAGTTTCCACATAACCCTTCTCTCTCCATCCACACAATTTGCACTCTTGTTTACGTTTTGTATTACTGTGGTATATTTTTACAATTTCTGACCCATATTGATGCATTACAGTGTGCAGTGTACATTAGCATTGACTCTGTTAGACAATGTATGGGTTTTGGCAAATGTATAATGATATGGACCCATCATTTCTGTATCATATAGTATAGTTTCACTTCCCTAAAAATCTTCTGTGCTCCAAAGGTGTACCAAATTCCATTTCCACCGGCAATGAATGAGGATTTCATGTAGCTTCACACATTCACCAATATTTGGTGTTCTGAGTGTTTTGAGGTTTATCCATTTAAGAAGAGTTTAATGATACCTCGTTCTTGCCTTATTTGCAGTTTCCTAATAACATTTGATGAGGAGCATGTGTTCATATTGCTTATTTTCCATCTGCATATCTTCAGTGAGCCTTCTGTTCAGATCTTTTGCCCATTTTCTAATTGGTTGTTTGTCTTCTGCTTGTTGAGTTTTAAGAGTTCTTTGGATATTTCTGAAACCACTCATTTATCAGATAAGTGCTTTACAAAGATTTTTCTCTTACTCTGTAAATTGAGTTTTTATTCTCTTAAGATTGTATTTCTCAGAGCAGTAGTTTTTCATTTTGATGAAGAAAATTCTGGGTTTTTTCTTTTGTGGAGCCTGAGTTTTGGTTTTGTGTCTAAAAATTCATCTCCAAACACAAGGTCTTCTAGATTTTCTCCTGTGTTATCTTCTCAGAGTTTATTCCTTTGGTGTTTTACCTTTAGATCTGTGATGTATTTTGACTTAATATTTGTGAAAGGTGTAAGGCCTGTATCTACATTCGTTTTGTGTGTGTGTGTGTGTGTGTGTGTGTGGATATCCGTTATTTCCACCACTATCTGTTTAAAAGATTTTCGCTTCCATTTTTTTATTGGGGTCATAAAAGTTTACAACATTGTGAAATTTCAGTTGTACATCATTTTTTCAGTCACCATAAAAATGTGCCCCTTCACCCCTTGTGCCCACCACCTAATACCCTTTCACCTGGTAACCACTAATCTGTTCTCTTTGTGTGTTTATCACCTACATATGAGTGAAATTATATGGTGTTTGTCTTTCTCTGTCTGGCTTATTTCACTTAACATCATACCCTCAAGGTCCATCCATGTTGTTGCAAATGGGACATTTTTGTCCTTTTTTTATGGCTGAGTAGTATTCCATTGCACATATATACCACATCTTCTTTATCCAATCATCAGTCGGTGGGCACTTGGATTGCTTCACCCTCTTGGCTCTTGTGAATAGTGCTGCAGTGAACATAGGAGTGCATAAATCTTTGTATTGTTGATTTCAAGTTCTTTGGGTAAATACCCCATCGTGGGATAGCTGGCTCATATGGTATTTCTATTTTTAATTTTTTGAGAAGTCTCCATTCTGTTTTCCATAGTGACTGCACCAATTTGCATTCCTACCAGCAGTGTATGAGCATTCTCTTTTCTCCACAACCTCTTCAACATTTGCTATTTTTTTGTCTTGGTGATTATAACCATTCTAATTGGTGTAAGGTGATATCTAAGTGTACTTTTGATTTGCATTTCCCTGATGATTAGTGATGTTGAACATCTTTTCATGTGACTATTGGCCGTTTGTATATCTTCTTTGGATAAATGTCTGTTCATATCCTCTGCACATTTTTTGATTGGGTTGTTTGTTTTTTTGTAGTTCAGTTGTGTGAGTTCTTTATATGTTATGGAGATTAACCCCTTGTCAGATACATGATTTATAAATATTTTCTCCCAGTTAGTGGGTTGTCTTTTCATTTTGTTCCTGATTTCCTTTGCCTTCCAGAAGCTCTTTAGTCTGATGAAGTCCAACTTGTTTATTTTTTCTTTTGTTTCCCTTGTCTGAGTGGACATGGTATTCAAAAAGATCCTTTTAAGACTGATGTCAAAGTGTACTGCTGGTATTTTCTTTTAGATGGTTTACGGTTTCAGGTCTTACCGTTAAGTCTAAAAGACTTTCATTTCCATTTTGAGTGCAGTTCTTTCTTTGTCAAAGATCAGTTGACTATATCTGTGTGGGTCTATAAGGAAAGCAATTAACTCATGTCTCCTTCAACTTTGCTTTATTTGCTTATTAATTCCGGGATTTGTTTCCAATGGTGGGAATTCCTTCAGATGTTTCACAGAGACAATCATGCCATATAGAACAAATGTTATGAATTTAGCTACAAGATTCATAAAGTTGTTCCTTCTCAAGAAGTGGAAGTTCCCCTCTATTACTAGTTTGTTATCATAAATGGATGTTGGATTTTGTCAAATCCTTTTTTATTTTTGATACCAATCCTGGTATCAGTTTCCCTACATTAAACCCAGCATATATGGGGTTAAAACCAAAACACTCATTCCCTGCTTACTCCCTGGCTTCCTGGCTCCAGAATCCACTATCCTCCATGGAGACAGACACCGCCAAGGACAAGCACCTGGATTCATTATCTCCTCCCAGCAAAGAGATACAGGCTGGTGGGAAAGCTCTGACCAGCAAGGCCATACACTCGCCTCCCCCTACCTAAAACCCCAAAGACAAACCCTTCCTTTTCGCTTTTCAAGGAGCTTGGGATTTCAGCATTAGCTGCCCTCGCTCCTTGCTCAGCACTGTGCAATAATAAAGTGCTACTTTCTTCCACCACACTGGGTGTCAGAGATTGGCTTGCTGCGCAACGGGTGAGTGAACTCCCTTCAGGTTCAATGTCATTTTCATTTCCCAGTCCTTTCTGATATTAGTAATTTCTGTCTTTCATCTTTTCTTTGTTATCCTGACTAGATGTTTATCAATTTTATTAGTCTTGTCAAAGAAAAAGCTTTAAAAAATTTTCTCCATTGATTCCCAAGATGACATTGATTTATTTTCTAATTTTTATTATTTCTTTTATTGTGCTTACTTTGGGTTTAATTTACTCTTCCTTTTATTGTTTCCTAAAGTAGATGCTTTCATTATTGATTATAGATCTTTGGTTTTTCTAGTGTATTTGTTCAATGTCATAAATTTCCCTCTAGACACTGCTTTTGCTGCATCAAGAACCTTTGGTATATTGTTTTTTCATTTCATTTAGTTCAAAATAATTTTTTATTTCTCTGGAGAGTTCTTGTTTTATCCTATGTATTATTTAGAGGTGTGTTGTTGAATCTCCACATGTATGGGGGTTTCCCAGCTATCTTGCTGTTATTGACTTCTGGATGAATGCCTACGTGGTGTGAGAGCATGTTTTGTGTGATTTCTGTTGTTTCAAATTTGTTAAGGTTTGCTTTATGTCCCAGAATGTGGTTTGTCTTGCTGAATGTTGGATGTAAACTTGGGAAGAATGTATATTCTGCTGCTGTTGCATGAAGTATTCCATAGATTACAATGAAATCCACTTGTTTCACAGTGCTGTTCAGTTCACCTCTGTCCTTGCTCATTTTCTTCCTACTGGGATTTATAATTCATGGTAAGAGGATGTTGAATTCCCCAACTATTGTACTAGATTCATCTATTTCTACTTGTGTTCAATCAGCTCTTGCCTTATGTGTTTCACCCCTCTGTTGTTGTGCACATACACGTGAAGGATTCCTGTGCCTTCTTGGAGAATGGACCCATTTATCAGTATGTAATGCCCGTCTTTATCTCTGGCACTTCCTTGGTTTGAAATCTGCATTGTCTATAAATCACATACCTCTGGCAGCTTTCTTTTACTCTGTGTTAGCATGGGTATTTTTCTCTATCCCTTTACCTTTCATCTATCTGTGTTTTTATATTGAAAGTGGGTTTCTTGTAGACAGTATATAACAGTTTGTTTTTTAAAAATATGATATTACTATATCATTCAATTATATTGAGACCATTGATGATTAAAGTTGTTATTGACACAGTTGGATTAATATTGAGTACCTCTTTTACTGTTTTTTATATCTTTCTCTTGTTGTTTGTTTCTTTTTTTCTTCCAGCTTTTTTCCAGCTTCTCTGGCTGAATTGAGCATTTTATTTGATTTTTTTCTCTGCCTTTAGCATATCAATTACTCATTTTTTAAAAAACTCTTTTGGTGGTTGCCCTTGAGTTTTCAGTTCACATTTACAAGTAACCCACTTATTCTGCCAAATGACACTATACCACTTCACTGTGTGTAAGTACCTCAACACACTATTTCCAGTTTCCCCTCGCTATGCCTTGTCACATTGCTGTCATTTATTTCACTTGTCAATAAGCTTCTCAGTACCAAGTCCATTGTTGGGTAATATTATTTTAAACACAGTGTCATCTGTTATATTAATTATAAATATACAAATATTTTACCTTCATTTTTTCCTTTTCTAATTGTCTGCCTTTATCATTTATATTATTTCTGATAAATTTTTGAACATTTCATTCAGAGTAAGGGTACTCATGACGAATTTACTCAATTTTTGTCTCAGGAAGTCCTTATTTATCCTTTATTTTTTAAGGATAATTTTCCTTGACTGGAATTCTAAGAGAGTGGTTTTTTATTTCCAACACTTTAAATATTTCAGTCTACTCTGTTCTTGTTGCATAGTTTTTGAAAAGAAGCCCAATTTAATTCAAATATTTGTTTCTTTATGTCTAAGGTGTGTTTCTTCTGTTGCATTTCTCAATATATTCTCTGTCTTTCATTTTTCTCTAGTTTGAATATGATATCCTTAGGTGTGCAGTTTGTAGTTTAACATACTTACTGTTCTCTGAGCTTCCTGGATGTACAGTTTGCTGGCTATCATTAATTTTAAGATATTTATTGACTATTACTTCACTAGTTTCTTCTATTACTTTCTTTTTGTTCTTTCAGGTATTCCCATTATGTATATTTTATACCTGTTAAAGAGGGTTGTTCTAGGATTCATGGATATTGTCTTCAATCTTTTTATTTCTTTTTGTCTAATAATGATAATATTTGTTCCATTGTATAGCATTTCTGTCATTTCAGAACATGCCCTTGAACCTGCCATTATAGAGAAATATGATGAGATGTGATCAGAGTAAATATCTGTAAACAATTTCCATGTGTTCATGATGCTGTTAAATTGATAGGGAAGTGTGTACAGAAAAATTGTGAGTTTTTGATGATCACATCATAGAATAAATGTTTGGAGAAGACAGAATCATATGTAACCTTCCTGAAAATGGAGTATGGATGTCCACTGCTGTCAGGCTCATGTATCCTACTTTACACATATTTGTGGTGTTTTAGGACTCAGTGGCCATTGGGGACGTGGCTGTGAACTTCACCCCTGAGGAGTGGGCTTTACTGGATCCTTCACAGAAGAGACTCTACAGAGATGTGATGGAGGAAACCTTCAGGAACCTGGCCTCAGTAGGTAAGAATGAGGACACTCCTTCACTGCATCACTGAGAGAACAAGTGTTTCTTGACCATCAAAGTTGTTCCAAGATGTAGAATGTAGAAAGGCGAGATGTTGAAAAATAAGCTGAGAAATGGTCATAGCTCATCATGGTCTTAGAATCTAAACATTCTTCTACAATTTCTAAGATTTTGGAACCAACTTTCTGGATCTGCATTTCAGGAAAAACATGGGAAGATCATGATATTGAAGATCAGTATAAAAACCAGGGGAGAAGACAAAGGTGAGTCACACTCACAATAGAAAGCAATGTCTCGTGTGAGAATCCTGTTATGTTATGAAATTTTAAAAAGATATAAACAAGACAAATAACCCTTGGTTCAAATTTAGTGATTCTTAGAAAATTTTCACCACATACACTTTCTGAAATGTGATGTAGAGGTTCAGTTTTGCAAAATAGTTCACTTGGAAACAGTTTTAATAAACCCTATATATGAATATCACTGTTTGGATAATAGCAGGGCTGAAGTCCTCTTGCAAAGAATTCAGTATATTGAATTTCTGAGAATTCAGACAAGGTAGAAAACCTAAACTTTTCCTATAAATTAGAATAAATATAACAAATTTGAAATCATTAATAAAGAAATCATTAATAATGTGATTCTCATCTTTTACAGAAGTCATATGGTGGTGAGAGTCTGTGAAAGTGAAGAGGGTAGTCAAAGTAGAGAAAACTTCAGCCTTATTCCAAATCTCAATCTGAATGAGAAAACTGCAGCAAAACCATGTAAATATAGTGCATGCAGAAAAGTCTTCATGCATCATTCATCCCTTAATAGGCTCATTCAATGTCATACTGAACACAAAGCATATGACTATCACAAATATGGAGAGAAACCATATAAATGTAAGGAATATGAGAAAGCCTTCACTTTTCCCACTTCTCTCCAAATACGTAAAAGAACTCAGACTAGAGAGAAACCGTATGAATGTAAAAAATGCAATAAAGCATTCACTGCTTCCAGTTCTCTTCGAATACATGAAAGAACTCACACAGGAGAGAAACCCTATGAATGTAAGGAATGTGGGAAAGCCTTTACAGCTCCCTCAAGCCTGCGATCACACATGATCTCTCACACTGGAGATGGACCTTATAAATGTAAGGAATGTCAGAAAGTATTCATTTCTCCCAGTGCTTTTCAAATACATGAAAGGAGACACACTGGAGAGAAACCCTATGAATGTAAAAATTGTGGCAAATCATTCAGTCATCCCAGTACTCTTCAGATACATGAAAGACGTCACACTGGAAAGAGACCCTATCAATGTGAGGAATGTGGGAAAGCCTTTATTGCTCTCACAAACCTTCGAGTACACATGATCACTCACACTGGAGGTGGACCTTATAAATGTAAGGAGTGTGGGAAAGTTTTCATTCATCCCAGTTCATTTCGAATACATGAAAGGAGTCACACTGGAGAGAAACCCTATGAATGTAAAGAATGTGGGAAAGCGTTCAGTTTGTCCACTAACTTGAAAAAACACAAAAGAACTCACACAGGAGGGACACCCTTTGTATGTAAGGAATGTGGTAATGCTTTTAATTCTCTTCAAGTTTTCCAAATACATGAAAGAAATCACACTAGAGAGAAACCCTATGAATGTAAAAAATGCAACAAAGCACTCAGTTCTTCCAGTTCTCTTCGAAGACATGAAAGAAATCATACTGGAGAAAAACCTTATGAGTGTAAAAAGTGCAATAGAATATTCTGTTTTCCCAGTTCTCTTCGGGTACATGAAAGAATTCATACTGGAGAGAAACCATATGAATGTAAGGAATGTGGGAAAGCCTTTATAACTCCCTCAAGTCTTCGATCACACATGATCCTTCACACTGGGGTTGGACCTTATAAATGTAACAAATGTGAGAAAGTATTCATTTCTGAGAGTTCACGTCAAAAACATGAAAGGAGACACACTGGAGAGAAACCATATGGATGTAAAGAATGCAGTAAAGTATTCAGTTATACCAGTTCTCTTCGAAAACATGAAAGAACTCATACTGGAGAGAAACCCTATGAATGTCAAAAATGCAGTAAATCCTTCACTTCTTCCAGTTCTCTTCGAGTACATGAAAGAATTCACACAGGTGAGAAGCCCTATGAATGTAAGGAATGTGGGAAAGCCTTTATAGATTCCTCAAGCCTTCGATCACACATGATGTATCACATGGAATCTAGACCTTATAAATGTAAGGAATGTGAGAAAGCATTTATTTATCCCAGATTACTTCAAAGACATGAAAGAACTCACACTGGAGAGAAACCCTATGAATGTAAAGAATGTGGGAAAGCCTTAATTTCCCATCAAAGTTTCCAAATACATAAAAGAAATCATATAGGGGAGAAACCTTATAAATGTAAAAAATGTAGTAAAGCATTTAGTTTTCCCAGTTCTCTTCGAAAACATGAAAGAACTCATACTGGAGAGAAATCCTATGAATGTCAAGAAAGTTGGAAAGCCCTTGTTTCTCATGCAGACTTTTGAGGATATGTGAGAATGCACACTAGAAGAAAAGCCATATATACGTTATGAATGTGGGAAGGCCTTTTGTCATCCCAGTTCTTTCTTAATGTATAAAAGGAGTTACTTAATAAAAATGTCTTGAATGTAAACAGCGTGGGAAAGACTTCAAATGGCCTACATCCTTATATGTGAAACTCTCACCAAAAATAATATGAGAAAGCTTGATTGAAATTGTGTATGAAACTTGTGTATGATGTTCTAGAAAACTTTCAGTATAAAAGAGTTGTTATAAAAGTTGTAAATATATTGTGTTTAGCAAGCCTCTTTCCTAAAGTCCAACATTGGATTGTGGATTTCTATTAATTTGTTTCAGAAATGAATATTGAGGTGAGATAATTCTGCAATTCATCCTTCATCAATAATACATAACATTAATGGCTAGTGCTTTTTCCGTAAGTCAGTGAATAATATTTTTTCTTTGTTTTTAAAAGGTTTTAATTGTTCTGTGTTAAGGGGCCACTGAAAAATGACAGTTTGTATTTGTTGGGAGTTTCTTACTGGCCTTGTATTGCAGTTCCTGGTCATGCCTCATCCATTGTATATATTGCTCTTTTCTTAGAGAAAGATACTTTTTTGGGGTGGTTGGTATAGAAGAGCCTGTTTCTATTTTCCATACTATTAAACAGCTGGAACAAAGTTTTATGTGTGGCAAGTTTATCAAAGACTATAGTTTCATGGGAATTCTTATTTTCCTATTTGGGTCTTTGCTGTTTGTCCTTCCTTCTGACTGGTATTTGGTGAATAGACTTTGAATTAAGTAGATGCCTGTGATGGGGCAACAAAATCTAGAGCTGGACACATCACCCTGTATTGCATTATGTCAGTGAGGGTAATGTGAAGAACTACATCTTTAAGAATCCACCCCCTTTATGGTTCCATGTTGGAATTCCCCAGTAGCCTCACTTGCATGAGATTTGGAGCAGAAGCAAATAAGGCATTCGGCAAGTTTTGAAGCCACCACACAGGGAGAGAGACAGTTATGTAGGAGCTTTGAGGACAACACATTCCATTCCATTTTATGGGTTCTTTCCCCTTCTAGTCAAGATCATCTTGAAAACCATTCCCAACTGTTTGATTCCCATTTTCCTAGAGGTGTATTTTCTACTGATATTTTCCCAAGTTTCACATCAAAGATCCATTAGAGTTAGGATTTTTCTGTAAGGCCTCTTATGTCCACCAGGAAACTAATTCAGACTTTTGTGGTTGGGAGTGTTCTCTGATCCCCCCTTCTCTAGATGATATCTGTATAAGGTCTAATGTGTATGGGAAACACTTTATGCTGTTAATAGTGCTAGTGAGCCTGTTTCCCTGATTCACCATGACGTCTACAATGGGGCATAAAAAGAAGGACATGGGAGTTTGTTTCTCTGCTGCACTGTGCAGTGGCTGCCTTGACCCAGTTCTTTCACATGAGAGCAATCATCTTTCTCATGTCAGGAAGACTGTGTGTTTCCTGTTACTTGTAGCTGCACATGTCCTCTCAATATATTTTCAATAATGTTTGATTGTATGTCATTAAAAGTACATTCATCATAGATTTATCCTTGTGAAGTAAACACTTCTCTGGTGGTTTTATTGATTTATCAACGGTTCTAACCCACTGTATGCTAATAAATATTGTGGTTTTCATTTCCTCAGAATATATTAAAATCCATTTAACTAGGAATTTTAAAATATACATTGCAATTTTCTTCATTTGATCATTATATATTATGAGTCAGTTTTATCATGTGTGTTCAAATTCAGGTATTTTTTCCTTTGTGTTTTTTATTCTTTTATAGTGATAACTTTTACCACAAATTTAACTTGTCCTTCAGTCTTAACACAAAACTTAAAAATCATGTTTTTTCAGTGCCCTCTTGCCAGTGACCTGCAGGATTGCACCTGCAGTCAAAGAGAGGGGTGTAAGGAATTCTAGTAAGAATGACCACAGACCATAAAGGACTGTGAGGTGTAACAGTAACACGGTGCTCAAAGGACTGCTTACAAGATTATGGCCTGTGTTTGTGGATTTGATTTCTATTCAAGGAAGCAGGTCATTTTCTGTATTGAATGCTGTGAAGAGGTCAACTTAATTCTATCTTTGGTAAACATTTTATCTTTGGCAAATGTAATCATTGTTTTCCACAAGGCAAAATCAATGTAGTAGGCATAAAGCTATTTTGTAAGAAGTTCTAGTCAGTCATTTTAGTAAGACGAAGGGAATATTAGTGATTTTTGTGATTTGTAATTTTATCTCTTACAATTTTTACTGGTGTGGTTAGGAAATATTTTAGTTTTGTCTTGGTAACTGTGCACCTTTGATGAAGGAGGTGTGTGACATTTGTCTCTTCAGCAGGATAAGACTTACCCTTGCAGTGGCTGCAGGCCAGGTCCTAGTCCTCTGGAACAGCTTTGGTTTCCTCCTTATTATCAACACACTAATGAACTTCCTATGGTGTGTAAGACACTCTTTGCCATAAACTACCTCAGTTAAAATAGATAAATTTACTTTTCAGTATACTGTGTAATATTTTTTAATATCTCCTTTATGCCTTAGAGTTTAGGTAAATTGTGAGACAATACACACCTAGCAAGGGAGAGAGACAGGACCACGGTGCCAATCCAGCCTTTCTTTCTCAGAGACTGTGCTCTTGATGCTAATGTTTCAGCATCCCTCACCAGCCATGCACTGTAGAGTCAGTGTACCCAGTGTAGCAGAAATAAGGCGTGGTAGGATGTGGATATAGTGGCATGAAACAAGTTCTTGCTGTCAGGTGCTTATATGTTTGTG
This sequence comes from Equus asinus, assembly GCF_041296235.1. NCBI lineage: Eukaryota > Metazoa > Chordata > Mammalia > Perissodactyla > Equidae > Equus > Equus asinus. Next base: position 25,463,689 of record NC_091809.1, on the reverse strand, counting down.
GGAAAAGAAAGATGATTAAAAAGTGGTAAAGCTTTGTTTTATAAGATGGAATAAGGGCTTTGAAGGAAACTAAAGAATAGCATTGAGCCAATAGGGAGGCTGAGGTGCATATGTATCTTTTCTGTGAGGGTAGGAGTGAGCGAGGATGTCATTATTATTGTTATCTGGGACTGGAGACTTCCTGTTGATTTAGGCCACAGATAATTCTGGTGTCTTTTTGTGCTTAATATCTTTTGAGAGGATTTTTATTTACCTTTAAATATTTAAAATACGGTCTTTTGCATTTTCAGTTTTCTGCTCTACAAACTTGAATGTGCAATATATACCCCATTCACCGTGGAGTTCCTCCCATGTAGAGAAGCGGTTGCCTTCATCTGTCCTGTTCTAGCTCATCCTGAGTGAATTCTGAGTAGAATGACATCTCTGTGAGTCCGCTGTGATCTCCCCGTGGAAACAGCACAAAGAGCTCTAGCTGGTTAGAGGCAACCATCCCAGGAATAATTGAGTGAGCTGCAGAGAGAGGGTGTCATTTTTAGTAACATCCTAATTGAGTATAAAAGAAGAAATAGGAAATAATCACTGTCTTTTTTAGCAGGAGTGGCCAGAAGTCTTTAGTTTCAATGATCCACAATGCCCCAGAGCACATTTAAGCTGTTCACAGGTTTCATTTCCATGTGCATAAACGTCCAGCTATCTTGCGGAAAAGTCAGAAACAACAATAACAGCGACAAGGTTTGATAAAGCACAGAAAAATTGTTACTCTTCCATGTTTCTTTAGTGTTAACTTGTATATTGGAGGAGTGTCTTTCATATGGGCACACGAGTGTTTTTTGATGATGGCATGTTTTCCATTTTTTGATGACAGGATTGCTATACATTTGTGACAATTCACAATCGTGCCTGAAATACTATATATAATTAATAGAAAATGAATAACAGAATCACTTTCACATGTTAGGAGAATGTTAAATTCTCCTGACCCTTGATTTTTGTGCATTCAACACTTCTTTCTAGCACTGTGGGATTCTTCTTAGGAAGAATTGAAGTATTGAAAAGAAGAATTCATTCTTCAACAGGGCTTTCTTGCAACCCTGTCTTCATTGAGAAAACACCCCCTAGAGTTGCACTTGCCCTCCTCCCATCTCATAGTCATAACTAGGAGTGAAGTGAGAGGGCTCCCAGAATCTGAGTTTAAATCAGGTTCTGTGGACAGATGTGTAGAAATGCTGTGGTTCTGAAACAAAAAGGTGTCTCCTAAGTGGGATCTGTCTGGGGACGTCCTCACTCATGTGCATCAGCCTCATTGCCTTCCATTATTATCCATAGACTGTTTCCAGCTCTTCATTTCCCAACTCAAGCCTACTTGTGCCTGCTTACATGGAAACAGCTTTAGAAATCCATGCAGATCTCACTTTGGAAAATTTCCACCAGACAATGCCGAGGGCCTGTGAGCTGAGAGGATCACAGAGGCAGTGGTAGAACCCATGTCATGGGCACATTCTGTCAGTCACCGTGACCAGAAACAGCACGTTTATCAGATCTGCTTGCTTACTTATTCAGCAGTACTTTAACGTGGCTGACATTGAACAGGGAAACATAGCTCTAGAATTTGTCAAAATAAGTCCCTCCATTATCTCCCTCCACACACTCCTTTCCCGTAGAGGCTTCAGCAGCCTGCTGTGATGCATCTAAGAGTCTCCAAACCTCTCCTGGTGGATGTAAATTGCCCAAGGCATTCTTGTACTGGAACTATTCTCATCCAGTGCTGCACATAATTGGAGAAGCCACTGCTGGCAACTGACAGAGTCCTTTTGTAAATGGAGGCCCTCCCAGGGCCTGAGTTGATGATCCTCCACAGCCAGCTTCCCTTTGGGTCATGAATGCAGGACCCCTCAGGCCTGCTAACCGCAGGCCTCCTCATTGAAGAGATGGGTACTTACAGCACTGAGCCAAAAATGGCGGTTCTGGCGTATCACCCTACAGGAGGAAGTGTGTTCCCCTCTTCTGTGATTGATGTAATACATTCAGGAGGAGGTGCCCTCCTTTTTAGACACATTGGCACTTTAGGAGTGACTTGGCACATGAATGACCAGGGAGTTCATATACTTTATGCACAGTGTGTACCACCACACCTGATGGGTCCACGGCAGAGTTGCTGTGTTCTTCCCCAGATCAAACAGGCCAGCCCTGATCACGGATTGGATCAGATTGATGAGTCAAACCCCAGGCAGTCATGCCAGCAATGTTGAATTCCCTGGCCAAGAATCAAACTCATCTGCACATTTTTATAAAAGATTTGTGGCCTTTGCCAATGATCTAGCTTTCTCATCCCACCAATAGCAACAGCTGCTTATCCAAGGCTCATTTCATTGCTCAGGGTGATAAATTCACTCAAATTTCTGAGACACATACTGACTCCTCAGACCTGATGGCCCCTGGGCCCCTGTGATATGGAACTATTAAGAGGCCTCTAACCTAAAGGCCTAGGCAGAATCAAGGGACTTCCCTCCCCTTTCCCATATAACTTAGTGACTGACCAATGAACCTGATATGAAAAAAAACATGTCACAGGTAATAGAATCCATGCACATTAAGTCCAGGTGGAGGAAGGGACCCTATAGCTGATGGCAGATAGACTTTGTCAGGCTGCTCACCCCCTCTGCTGGGCTGCTTGCTATGCTCAGACCACGGTAGGACCTTTTATACACAAATTACCCCTCCTATCTTACGTGATCCTCCTGAAGCCAGAATCAAGGACTCACCAAGACACTCTAGAAATTATTGATTTTATCAACTAATGCTCAAAATATAAAACATTATGCTCTTGACAAAGCTATTCAATGGATCTTGTACCTCTCTTATGACTCAGGCTGCAATGCTCTTAGGGTGGCTGAGGCTTACATAGGCAAAGCTTGCTTTCTTCTAAATAGATGTTCCTGCTCTGAGTTACATTCAATCTCCATGCTTTGGGGCTTATTACTTTTCTCTGATCATCAGGCTTACTAGCACCTTCTAAGTAGAGCCTTTCTATACTAGACATGTCTGTCAGAACAGTCACTCCTACAGGTCTTTGGTTTCTTGTAATCGTGCCCCCTGGCCACCACACTTATATCCCACTCCCAGGTCTTCCTCCTAATGTCACCTGTAGTCTGAGTGCCCTGCATGTCAACATTTCATTTTGGGCACCTTCTTTCAGAATCCCTTCAGTCCATCCGATGCAAATGTTCTGCTTTCCTACCATTTGCCCTCACATGCTCATGACTCACATGGGAGTCACTGGTACTGACCTGGGCATCATGATGTCATTCAACAAACATGTCCTTAATACCAATCACACAATGTCCCAAACACTCAAAATACATGTAGCAGTCAGCCAAAGTTTGAGATGTTTTCCATGAAGGAAAACTCCCTGGCAGCCATGGTACTCGATGACATCTGTGTCAGTCATCCTCTATTTTGTATGTGGGGTGCTGCCACAGCATGGCTTGATGAGCAGTGTGTAGGTGCATACCTTGGATCTGAACCCATGATTCCTGGACTGCTAAAGTGGAGCATGAGAACTTAACCACTATTCCACCAGGCTGGTCCCAAGTTTAGGGAATTTTTATAAGATGAGGAAAAGAAATCTGAATACAGAGATCCCACTGGGATAATGTTTTTAGATGCATTAATCACAAAAGAAAAATTTTGGAACCACCCATATGGCTCTAGCAGTAGGATTACCAAGTGAAAATGGTATAGCCTCACAAGGGAAAATACAGCAACACAAGTGAAGGATGGTTTCTGTTCAGATATGTAAAGAGCGCTGAGTGATCATCTCATCTTCACAAGAAACAAACTAAACCACCTGAAAAGCAACACCTCTTGCTTTTTCCAAGCGTGATGTGAGATTATATGGCAAACCAATGCTCCCAAAATGAGAGACTGAGAAATAGAGAGCACTGTTACGTACCTGGAGGAGAAACAACTGGAGCCAACAACCTCTAGGAACACATACTCTCTTACTGATGAATTTGCTGGAGACCCAGATTGGACTAGCTTGAGAGTCAAAAGCTTTAAGGAGTCCTGTGTTAGAGAACCCCCCAAATTTATGTATTTTTCCACCAGGAACCCTAGGAGGTTCTTGTTGTGAAGACTGGAAGAAATTGTCTCATGCTTCATTCAGGAAATGGGGGAAACCTTCTCGATATACACACAAAGAATTCTGTGCTCTGTGACTTAGGCCCTCCCTCAAAGGAAACTAATTTGCCAAAACATCTGGTTGGCGAAAGAGCAGTCAGACACACCCAGACTCTTCAGGATTTCTCTCTGACAAAAGGGGAGGAATAAATGCTAAGAACATATTCTGAAGTTCACCGTCCAGGGATTCTGTCCCATCAAAACATTACAGGTTTAATCATACATGACAACATATTCTCACCCTAATGCCTTCCCACATATCAACGTGGCTCCAGTGTAGAAACAGTGAGTGAAAACAGAATTGCAAGACACGGCTGACCTAAGATTGAGTTTCTAGGGACACGCAAACACCAGGGGAGAAAAACACAAGGACACTTGTATGTGGCATAAGGCATAGTAAGAGAGAATTTTATAGCAATAAATACATATGTTATAAAGATATCAAGTTAACAAGGGAACTAGAAAAAGAACAAACTAAACCCCAAGTACAAAATGAATACTCTGAAAACTACAAAACATGGTCAAAGAAGAAATGTATAAATAAATGGGAAAATATCCCAGTTTCATGGTTTTCAGGACTTAACATTTTTGAAATGGCACTGCTGCACACCATGATCTAGAGATTCAGTGCCAGACCGATCGTAAGCCAGCTGTACCCCTTATAGATATTGGCAAGCTGTTTCACAAATTCTATGGAATTGCAGGGAAACCAGAATAGCCAACTAATCTGGAAAAAGAAAAAACAAAGTAGCAGGACTAACATTTCTGGATTTCCAAACTTTATACTAAGCAAAGGTAATCAAGCTAGTGTGGTTGTGACACAATGATAGACAGAGATCTGTGGAAGATTGAGATTAGTGGAAGATTGAGATTAGAGAAGTAAACCCCACATTTATGGTCTTTGACAAAAGTATCAAAAGAGAGGAAAGAATATTCTTTTCCTAAATTTGTACTGGGCCAACTGACAGCCATATGCAAAAGGAAGAGATTGTACCCTTAAAACAAACAACATACACTGACTTCCCAAAAAGGATCAGAGACCTAAAGATGAGAGTAAAAGTGTAACAAAATTATATAAAACACAGGAAAAAATTCCTGACCTTGGATTTGGCAAAAATATTTTGGATATGACACCAGGAGCAATAATGGGAAAAAATTGGACATTTGGACTTATGCACTATGGATTACTACTATGGTACTAATTTTATGGGACCACTGTGATATATGTGGTCAGTCATCGACCCCAACATTGTTATGTGGACTATATATATAAGGATTACATCTCAATAAAGCTGTTCATATAAGTAAATAAATGCATTCAGAGCTTTGCAACGAAAAGAGTTTTGCAGTCCCCTCTCGTAGGCTTATTTAAATTTCCAGATTCATTGACACATCCATCACCTGACAGTAACTTTGCGTATGTGTGATGACAATGTCTTAATCTCTTGTCCGCAGTATACATATATCACACCATCAAGTTGTAATCTTTAACTACAGACAGTACTATTAATTATACCTCAATAAAGCTGGGGGGGGAAGGTTTCCAGGTGCATCCCATATTGACATAATTTATTTGTTTTCTTAGATCAGTGATAGTAGGAATCAATTGCCTTAGGGGTATTACAACTATTTACATTTCAAACTTCTCTAGAGACAAAGGCAAAAGTGACCTAAAATAAATTTATCTCCAGTGTAAAATGTAAAATTGAGGATTTAGTGAGCACATCTCACAGCTTGTGGTTGGTGAGAAGAGTCCCTGTGCCCAGCTAGCGCTGCGGGGTTCCTACTTCCCGCCAGAGCCCAGGGCGCTGTGATTGTTTATCTTAAGAATTGATCCAGTGGGGTGCAGTAAGGATGAAAGATCAAAATGGAGCCAGACTCTTTATTACGGTTGGTGAGGTCACATTTAAGTCTCTGCGTTTCTAGACAAAGGACAGGTTCCATGAGTAGCCTCACAGCGTTACACCAAGCCCTTGGAGGAGATAAAACCCTTTTGTTCCAGTGCGACCTGGCCTGGGCCACCCCCTTGTCTGTACTTGTTCCTTCTTGAAACTCAGTCAGGCATTCCCTGTGCACACCTGCGACCACGCGTTCATATAACGGTGGGGAAAGCAACGGCGTTAGTCCTAGGCCTGGAAAAATTTCTGATTAAATGTAAATCACCCAGGCAGGGACAGGTTAGGGCCACTGGCAGAAGCCGGTTTGGCTGAACCAGGCGTCTTCCTGCTCCGCTGCCACTCAGGGTTGAGGGGCCTTTTGGAACTGTCCAATCAGGGGAGTCGCTGGGACAGGTGGGTAGGGTGACTCACCACACCTGCATGGAAGTCCCTTGTCTCTCAGGCTTCGCTGGGGACCCCCCGTCACCTGCCCTAAGTGGTCTCTGGTGGCTCTGCCGCAGCCTCTGTTGCTGTGACCTGCCCTGGCCGTGGGGGTCGTAGGAAGGACTCAGGGGACCCAGGAGCCCTAGAAATGGTGAGTGTGCGGCCCCGGGGTGAGGACGCAGGAGGAGGGGCTGGTGGGAAGCGGCGGGGCGGGCCCGGCCTCCCGCAGTCCCCTCCGGAGTCTGCGGCCCCCGAGTCCGCGGTGGCGCCGCTCGGCCCTCAGGCCCCTCCGGCCGCAGCGTGGGGGCGGGGCCGGCAGCCGGGCCCCGGGCGACCTGTGGTTCCTGCGCGCGGCGACTTGGGCCGGAGCGTCTCTGGGCCGCTGTGCGCCCGCAGCCCCGCGTGTCCCAGACGGTGCGGGGCCCGCGGGAGGGTCCGCAGGACGGTCGGGCCTCGGTCTGCGGGGTCCGTGCGCGGAGGGGCTGCGGTCTGTGGGTCCCCAGGGCCTCCTTTCTCCCCAGGGGGCACCCATTTTCTCCTGAGTTTTCCAAAGGTTTGCAGAGCAGGGTCTCAAATCCAGTCCTTTCCCCACAGGCTGCTCTTCCTGGCACTGACAATAAATCTCAAACTTTGAAGATCCCTCCCCAAATTCCCAAAGCCAATTTCTGCTCTCCAATTCAAAGCATTCGTCCTCCGTGGTGCATCAAACAGACTCGTATTTTAACTATCAGGACTATGAATTCAGAACAGGTTTTTTACCTTTTATATTTCCTCAAGAGGAAATATAAGCTTCACGTAATAGGACGTTTTCTCTCCCAAATGCTTGACACCATGTCAGCATGGCCCCCAGGATAAAAACAGTGGATTAAAAAGAGAGCTTCAAGACACAGACTCTGCTTAAGAATGAGTTTCTAGGGAAACCCAAACACACCAGGGAGAAAAGCACAAGGACACTACAAGATATTGAAGCCTGTAGCACCCACAGCTGCAGCAAACATTAAAGATAATCTAGGGCCAGCCCGGTGGCGCAGTGGTTAAGTGCGCACGTTCCGCTTTGGCGGCCCAGGGTTCGCTGGTTCAGATCCCAGATGAGGACATGGCACTGCTTGACAAGCCATGCCGTGGTAGGCGTCCCACATATAAAGTGGAGGAAGATGGGCATGGATGTGAGCTCAGGGCCAGTCTTCCTCAGCAAAAAGAGGAGGATTGGCAGCAGTTAGCTCAGGGCTAATCTTTCTCAAAAAATAAAAATAAAAAACTAATAGCAACAAATGTTGGAGAGGTTGCGGAGAAAAAGGAACCCTCCTACACTGCTGGTGGGAATGCAAACTGGTGCCGCCACTATGGAAAACAGTATGGAGATTCCTCAAAAAACTAAAAATAGAACTACCATATGATCCAGCCATCCCACTAACTGGGTATTTATCCAAAGAGCCTGAAGTCAGCAATCCCAAAAGTCCTGTGCACCCCAATGTTTATTGCAGCACTGTTTACAATAGCCAAGACGTGGAAGCAACCTAAGTGCCCATCAACAGACGAATGGATAAAGAAGATGTGGTACATATATACAATGGAATACTACTCAGCTGCAAAACAGAACAAAATCATTCCATTTGCAATAACATGGATGGACCTTGAGAGAATTATGTTAAGTGAAATAAGCCAGCAAGAGAAAGATAATCTGTGTATGACTCCACTCATATGAGGAATTTAAAACTATGGACCAAGAACAGTTTAGTGGATACCAGGGGAAAGGTGGGGTGGGGGGTGGGCACAAAGGATGAAGTGGTGCACCTACAACATGACTGACAAACATTAATGTACAACTGAAATTTCACAAGATTGTAACCTATCAATAATTCAATAAAAAAATAATTAAAAAATATATTAATACCAAAAAAAACGTTTAAACTTAAAATAAATAAATAAATAAAATAAAATAAAAATTAAAAAATTAAAAAAATAAAAAACATAATCTGACACTTGTTCAAGAAATAAGCTCACACTAACAGCCTATTTATCTCAAATATTATTGTGAAAATTCACAAATACATGGAAACTAAACAACACACTCTTGGACAACCTCTGGGTCAAAGACTAAATCAAGAGGGAATTTTAAAAATATCTTGAGACAAAGAAAAATGAAAACACAACTTTCAAAAACTTATAAAATGCAGCATAAGGAGTACTAAAAGGGAGTTTATAGCAATAAATGCCTATATTAAGACAACAGATGTCAAGATAACCTAAATTTATGCCTCAAGGAACTAAAAAAAAAACAAAGTGAACCCAAAGTTACCCAAAGTTAGGAGGAAACAATGAAAAAAGGGTGATGATTCAAGTATATAAAATAAGAAATGAAAGAGAACCTATTATAGCAGATTCCTCCAAAATAAAAAGGATCAAAATGGGCTGTATTGGGGCCAGCCGGTGGGGCAGCGGTTAAGTGCGCACATTCTGCTTCGGCGGCCCGGAGTTCACCGATTTGGATCCTGGGGGCAGACATGGCACCGCTTGGCAAGCCAGCTGTGGTAGGCGTCCCACATATGAAGTAGAGGAAGATGGGCACGGATGTTAGTTCAGGGCCAGCCTTCCTCAGCAAAAAGAGGAGGACTGGTGGAGATGTTAGCGCAGGGCTAATCTTCCCCAAAAAAAGAAAAAAAAAGAGAGAAAATGGACTGTTATGAACATTTATATGTGAACAAATTGAATAATGTAGAAGAAAAGCAGAAATTCCTAGAAACACGCAACCTACCAAGAAAGAATTTTAAAATAACCTGAAGAGACCATCAACAAACTCAGAGAATTAATACTAATTCTTCTTGAACTCTTTCAAAAACTACAAGTAGAAGAAATAGAACAATCCCCCCTTCTCTATGGGGGATACATTCTAAGACCCTCCATGGGTGCCTGAAAGTGTGGACAGTACCAAACCCTGTATATACTGTGTTTCTTCCTATACATACATAGCTACGACAAAGTTTATTTTATAAATTTGGCACAGTGAGATCAACAACCACTACTAATAAAATAGAACAATTATAACACTATGCTGTAATAACAGTTATTGTGAATGTGGTCTCACCATTTTTTCCAAATTTTCCATTTAATATTTTTAGGCCATGGTTCTGAAACTGTGCAAAGTGAAACTCTGGATAAGGGGGGACTATGGTACTTCCAAACTCATGTTATGAGGCCCTGATCTCCTGATACCAGAGCCAGATAAAGACATCTCCACAAAAGTAAACTACAAGCCAATGTCTCTGTGTCAACTTGGCTCAGCTATAGTCAAACATTCTACTGGATGTTTCCGTGCAGGTTTTTTTCATGAGATCACCATTTCAGTGGGTGGAGTTTGAGTAAATCAGATTGCCCTCCTTAACGTGGATGCGCCTCATCTGATCCATTGTAGTTCTTAATAGAACAAAGACGGACCTTCCCCAAACGAGAAGGAATTCGGCCACTGGACTGTCTCGGGACTTGAACTACAGTTCTTCACTTGGGTTTCCAGCCTGCTCAGGTAGACTGCAGATTTTTGATTTAACCATGTCTCCATAATGACATGAGCCACTTCCTTTTAAAAAAAAAAAAGACAAGATAAAAGAATATATATGTATAAACACACACGCACTTTCACAGACACATCATGTCGGTTGTTTCCCTAAAGAACTCTCACTAACACCGTATTGGGTTTTTAATACTTTATAATTCAAATGATTGATTCGTTTTGAATGTGAAGCCATTTCTCTTTGTGTAATCCTCTAAACAATAATTTTTAAGAAGTGTTAAATGGCTTTTTGCAAATCATAAAAAAATTTTCTCAATTTTGTTCACAAGTGATGTTAGAGCTTCTGCTTCCTTCCTACTTGAAACTCGTATTTCCTGGAATGAGCTTCCTCCTAAATGCGTTAGGATGGCGTGACCGTGACAGAAGCTCTGCTGACCTACTCCTCAATAAAACTGGTGAAAATTACTTAATAACAAGCATTTAAAGCCACTGGAAATGGTCCCAAAGGCAAACAGCAAATGAAGAACATTTACTCAAGAAAATCTGTGGAGTTTTGTAAGAAACATGAGAGTCTGGTCCTTGAACCAAGAACAATCCACCCTCAGCTCCCCCAGCTCATGTTGGGGGAGACTACCCCTGAGACCACTGAAACCGAGAGCTCCTGGCACCTTGTCACTCAGCTCCACTGACAGGGCTGCCCAGGAAGAACAGGATGCAACACCGGGAACCCAGCCCCCAGTACCTGCTGCTGAGGGGTAACAAGCGCTGGGTGAGTGTGCTTGAAAAGTCAAGACACTGTTGTTTCAGTCCCTACACATGGAAGTGAGGTGATACGTTTGGAGTGATGAGCTGAGAATGCTGGGGTGACACTTGCCCTTATTCTAGCTCATGAGGTGGCTGTAATGTAAGCCATTCCTGAGGGGCCAGGAGACAATCAAGATCCCTCTGGCTGCTGCCTCTCCACAGAAGTGAGCTCTCAGCTCCTATAATGGGATTGTCACTCAAAGAGGCTTTCCATTGTCCCCAAAACAGCTAGAGGGTCCTGGCACTGAGATTTTGCCTCTACATGAGGCCAAGCGAGACAAAGCACTTTACTTTCCAAAGAATTAACTTGGTTGGCACAAGATCATGATAAGTTCAAGTCAGAGGACACAAAAAAGCAGAGAATAAGATGAAAGGCAGGAATAGATTTGTGTATTTATTGAAGATACAGCCTAGACTGTACACCAACTATTTTTCTGGAAAGAACCAGGGAATTAGACTGCTGGGAGGAGGATTCCAAAGCTCAGAACAAATATCAAACAACAACCTCAGAAACTGTTTCTAAAAAGCAGAGATTTTCAGTGGATTAATTGGTCAAGAAAGTTTTGCTCCCAGGACATTGGTGATGTCAATTAATAAAAGGCCTAAATGGCAAGAGAAGCAAGAGGTTTATTTGGGGTCCTGGGAGTTGCAATTCAGGGGGCACAGATTTGAGTAGGAACTCAGATGTGCTCTGAAGTGGACCAAGGAGGCAACAGGGGTTTATAAAAGCAAACCCACAAGCTTCCGTAAGTTGTCCTGAACAATTAATGATCAGTTCTGGCAAGGAGAGAGCTGGCATGCCAGTAGGTGATTGATTCCTAAGCTGGTCCTAAGCATTTTGTTCATTTCTGGGTGAGGAATTGTTCCAGGATATGGTTTCTGTGGTCAGGCAAAGTTCAAACCTCAGTCTACACCTGGCTGTGGACGCACATAAACCTCCCTTAATGTCAGCTCCATTTGAGAAGTCTTGACATGTGTTATTATGTTTTGGAATCCTCATCTACATTATTTTCCTTTTGATCCAGATATTTTGGCAGTTGTGAATCAATTGTTTGATGTTATATGTTTAGGTGTCTCCCTATTTTCCAGGAAGGCTCATTCTTGTGAAGTTCGAACCCACATGGGGGGAAACTGAGGTCCTTTATGGGAGTAACTTAGTCAAAGGCTTAGGTGACATCTGAGCGAGAAGTAGAAGGTCAGAAAATGAGTCTTAGGCATCATTTATAGTCCCCAGACGTCGATAATGGTCTTGTTCTCAATGGTCATCAATGGATAGGTCTCTCGAATGCTCTCAAGTCTCTGGACAACAATGACCTTGATGTTTTGGGAAGCCACCAACAGTGAGAAGTACACATTATGAACAGTGTAAATATGACAAAAAGAGAGCAAATTAGGATTATAAGAAAATAATTTGTAATCCAGACCTTAGGAGAGTCTCAAGACCAGAAAGGAGCCACCTAAATATATCGGCTAACTTGAAATTCAAACCACTTGGAGTAAAATCAGAGTGGCCCTTCAGAGATTCAGCGAGTTGGACGAGCTTCAGTGTCTCTAATTCAACGGGTTAAGAATTATTAATGCAGGTGCCACAGGAGGTGTCGGCAGGAGCACAGACTCCTCCTTGGGCAGCAAGGAGAGAGTTCAGGGCTGTCCTCCTGTCCAGGACTGCTCAAGCTAGAGCACCTGAGGGCTCCATGCTGCTCTTATTGATTTGCCGTAGAGGGAGCAGCTGCACTGACAATTCTGGTAAGATTCCTCATCATCAGGTCCATTTGGAACATGCCAACTCCTAACCAAGAAAAGACTCCTAAGGAAATAATGTCCTATATGTCCTGAATAACCAGCAGGCAGGTCACAGCCTTGAGTAAGAACACAACTATTGTCTTCATATTCAGAAGGATCTTGGGGCCAGCCCAGTGGCACAGCGGTTAAGTTCTCACGTTCCGCTTCAGCGGCCTGGGGTTTGCTGGTTAGGATCCAGGGTGCAGACCTATGCACTGCTTGTCAAGCCATGCTGTGGCAGGCATCCCACATGTAAAGTAGAGGAAGATGGGCATGGATGTTAGCTCAGGGCCAGTCTTCCTCAGCAAAAAAGAGGAGTGTTGGTGGCAGAGGTTAGCTCAGAGCTAATCTTCCTCGAAAAAAAAAGAGGGATCTTCATCAGGATAGTCCTCTAAGATAGAGAGGGCCCTTTTCTTTTGAGTTTTCTGCGTAGAATCAGTCCAGAGATCAGTTTAATAAAAGGAGTGGTTAATTGGCCTGGGAGACAGGTACCACCCATTTGTCAGCTATCTGGCCAGTCAAATGCCCATGGTTTTCTATGATATTCCCATATAAAAATATATCCTGGGGGCCGGCCCAGTGGCATAGTGCTTAAGTTTGTGTGCTCTGCTTCAGCAGCCCAGGGTTCACAGGTTCAGATCCCAGGCATGGACCTAGCACCGCTGGTCAGGCCATGCTGTGGTGGCATCCCACATAAAATAAAGGAAGATTGGCACAGATGTTAGCTCAGCAACAATCTTCCTCAGGCAAAAGGAGGAAGATTGGCAACAGATGTTAGCTCAGGGCCAATCTCACACACACACACAAAATATCCTGAAGGGGCAAAGAACACCAGCCCATGTTTGATTACTCAAAGACTCATTTACAGATAAAGAAGGTAGCACAGGAGTGAACCAGAGCTCTGTCTTGTGTGTGCATATGGGAAGAGTGTCATTCTCTAGACGGTCTACAATGTCATCAGTCTTCTGGAAGAAGGTCTTCCAGACAGGAGTTGCACATCATGATATTAATCGGGGAACAATTATGGCCTCTCTGATGACATTTTTTATAGAGCCACATGTATGAGTGTGGGAGTTCATGGAGGGGCATGGATGGAGCATATTTAGAGGCAGTCAAGCATTCCTTGAAAGGGGTTAGAGAAAAGCAGGGCTGATCTTGCTGTTTAAGGGGACAAAGATGAACTCTGTACGTAAAGGTGGAAGGCCAGGTTGTCTGATTTATGATAAAATTAGGGATAAAAGTGAAATTGTAAGTTCGTGCAGCAATAGGATCGTTTATTCCCCTAAAACTATTGGAAGGTTGGTGATGACAGATCTAGCAACCAGATAGGTTGCTAGAGGAGGCTAGGGATTGGGAGAATTGTTTTACAGCATTTTTATCCCAGGAATTAGGGACTGGGAAAATGGATGGTGGGAAAAGCACAGAGGTCAGTAATAAGGCAAACATGTTACCACCAACACAGAATGCCTACGGTGTGTAGGAGGACAAGGAACGTTAGAATTCCAGCAAAGAGGAAAAGAATGCCAAAAAGTTCAGATAGGTGATGCATGAATACTGGCCTGGTCCAGATTCTGGGGACAGCTGTCTACCTCAGATGTCATCAGCTTCTCATCCAGGTGAAGAGCAGCATGAGATATTTTTAATTTGAGGTCTCCAGTGGGTGAGAGGTCCAGTGAGGTGAGGGTGCCTTTATGAGAAATATGAATCCATGCCCTGAAGTTTGGCTGCACAGGGATTGGTCAACAATACGTGGTATGGTGCTTTCCATCATGGTTATAGGGCATCCTGGAGAAGGTATCTTTGTGAAGACTCTGGTGATGTACCTTTTTGTCTCCCAGGATCACCCTGTGAAAAGATTTTTCTACTAGAGCAGTATTATCCTTAAGAGCCTTGTGAGCTCCTTGCAGTAGGTCAGAATATCTACTTTAAGCAGGACAGGCTCATGTAGTCCTCGATCTAATCTCATATGTCACCCTTTGATGATTCAAAATAGGGAAAGTTTGTGCTTCCCAAAAAGTGTGGACCTAAGGTTAAATAATACCAAAGGCAAGGCTTTCATCCATGGGAGATTAAAAGATTCTGAGTTTGGCCAATTGAGTTTTTATGATTCCATTAGTTCTTTCAACAAGACAAGAGGATTGAGGATGATACACACAATGAAAATGTAAAATGGGCCAGATTTTACACACAGATTGTATGGTTTGACCTGTAAAATGAGGTCCTGGACTGCTGTGAGGCTCTGAGGGGACACTGCAGGTAGGTATCATCTTTTCCAGGAGAATTTTACTTACACTGTGACCTGTTGCCTTGCAGCATAGGAATGCTTCAGTCCAGTGGGAAAACATGCAGACCATTACTAAACCTAGTCATATCCTGGAGATGGTGGTAGTTGGATGAAGTCCCACTCCCATGTCTCAAAGGATCCAGAAAGTCAAGGAAATGGCCTATGGAACTGTGGTTGGGCTCTCCAGGGTTCTGTTTAGGACATATATGGCATCTTTGATAAACCCTCAAAGGCATTTTACGTATTGGTTTCCTAATATTGTTTTCCCCACAGCACCATCTTATCAGTATCCCAGTGAGTGAAATGATGAGCAGAGCTTAGGATGCGTTCCTGGGGGTGATCATGCAGGAGAAGACAGCCATTAGGAGCGTACCATAAATTTTTCTTCCCTTCACATATGAAACCTTCTTCTGTCCATTTTCTCTTTTCCTGTTTGGTAACCAAATGTTGGGCTTCCATTAATTTATTTTTTTAATCTCTGATAGGATTAAGAGTAATGTTGGTTTTAGGGCAAATTCAAATGAGGTTTGTAATCTCAGAGAGTTGCATTTTTTGCAGCTGAATCAGCAAAATGATTACCTTTACTTTCCTCTGTGTTCACCTTAGAATGTCCAGGAATCTTTATTGTTCCTAAAGATTTCAGTTTCTGAATGGCTTCTAAAAGATCTAACATATAGGAGCTGTTTTTCATCTTTTGACCTGTAGAGGTTAGGAATCCTCTTTGTTTCCAAAGCATGCCGCAGTCATGAGTTACTCCAAAGGCACATCTGCTCTCCGCATAGATATTGGCAGTTTTCCCTTTGGCTGGATAACAGGCTCGAGTTAGGGCTATAAGTTCAGCTAGTTGTGTAGAGGTGGCCATTGGTAAAGGACTAGTGTCTATTGTTTCTATTAAAGACACAATTGCAAAGCCCACCTTATATTTGCTATTTTCGTCTTTCAGAGAAGATGCATTAGTAAACCACACTATGTCAGCATTTTCCAGTGGGATTTCTTATAAGTCCAGCCTGGGGACCAATTATTGGTCTGTCAAAGTAAAACAGTCATGAGGTGTGTCATCAAAAGGCAATGGGAGAACCCACAGCCAACATCATACTCAACAGACAAAAACTGAAAACGATCCCTCTGAGAACAGGAACAAGAGAAGGGTGCCCACTTTCACCACTCCTATTCAACATAGTACTGGAGGTGTTGGCCAGAGCAATTCGGCAGGAAAAAGAAATAAAAGGAATCCAAATAGGCAATGAAGAAGTAAAACTCTCGCTGTTTGCAGATGACATGATCTTATATATAGAAAATCCCAAAGAATCCATAGGAAAACTATTAGAAACAATCAACAGCTACAGCAAAGTTGCAGGGTATAAAATCAACATACGTAAATCAGTAGCATTTCTATACACTAACAATGAACTAACAGAAAAAGAACTCAAGAACTCAATCCCATTCACAATGGCAACGAAAAGAATAAAATACCTTGGGATAAATTTAACCAAGGAAGTGAAAGATTTATACAATGAAAACTACAAGACTTTCTTGAAAGAAATTGATGACGACATAAAGAGATGGAAAGACATTCCATGCACATGGATTGGAAGAATAAACATAGTTAAAATGTCCATACTACCTAAAGCAATCTACAGATTCAACACTATCCCAATCAGAATCCAAATGACATTCTTTACAGAATTGAACAAAGAATCCTAAAATTCATATGGGGCAAGAAAAGACCCCGAATTGCTAAAGCAATCCTGAGTAAGAAGAACAAAGCCGGAGGCATCACAATCCCTGATTTCAAAACATACTACAAAGCTACAGTGATCAAAACAGCATGGTACTGGTACAAAAACAGGTGCACAGACCAATGGAACAGAATTAAAAGCCCAGAAATAAAACCACACATCTATGGATAGCTAATCTTCGACAAAGAAGCTGAGGGCCTACAATGGAGAAAAGAAAGTCTCTTTAACAAATGGTGCTGGGAAAATTGGACAGCCACATGTAAAAGATTGAAAATTGACCATTCTTTTTCACCACACACCAAAATAAACTCAAAATGAATCAAAGACCTAAAGATTAGGCCTGAAACAATAAGTCTTCTAGAAGAGAAGATAGGCAGTACACTCTTTGACATCAATTTCAAAAGAATCTTTTTGGATACCATAACCCCTCACATGAGAGAAACAATAGAAAGAATAAACAAATGGGACTGCATCAGACTAAAGAGCTTCTTCAAGGCAAGGGGAAACAGGATTGAAACAAAAAAAACAGCCCACTAATTGGGAAAAAATATTTGCAAGCTACTTATCTGACAAAGGGTTAATCTCCATAATATATAAAGAACTCACACAGCTCAACAACAAAAAAATCAAACAACCTGATCAAAAAATGGGCAGGGGACAGGGGGCTGGCCCCGTGGCCGAGTGGTTAGGTTCGCGTGCTCCGCTGCAGGCGACCCAGTGTTTCGTCGGTTCGAATCCTGGGCACGGACATGGCACTGCTCATCAAGCCACGCTGAGGCGGCGTCCCACATGCAACAACTAGAAGGACCCACAACTAAGAGTGTACAACTATATACCGGGGGGCTTTGGGGAGAAAAAGGAAAAAATAAAATCTTAAAAAAAAAAAAAAAATGGGCAGGGGACATGAACAGATATTTCTCCAAAGAAGATATAACGATGGCCAATAGACAATGAAAAGATGCTCATCATCACTAATCATCAGGGAAATGCAAATCAAAACTGCACTAAGATATCACCTTACACCCGTTAGATTGGCAAAAATATCCAAAACCAAGAGTGACAAATGTTGCAGAGGTTGTAGAGAAAAAGGAATCCTCATACACTGTTGGTGGGAATGCAAACTGGTGCAGCCACTATGGAAAACAGTATGGAGATTTCTCAAAAAGTTAAAAATAGAAATACCTTATGACCCAGCCATCCCACTACTGGGTATCCTAAGAACCTGAAATCAGCAATTCCAAAAGTCCCAAGCACCCCTATGTTCATTGCAGCATTATTTACAATAGCCAAGACGTGGAACCAACCTAAGTGCCCAGCAACTGATGATTGGATAAAGAAGATATGGTATATATACACAATGGAATACTACTCAGCCATAAAAAAGGACAAAATCGTCCCATTCACATCAACATGGATGGACCTTGAGGGTATTATGTTAAGTGAAATAAGCCAGACAGAGAAAGACAAACTCTATATGACTCCACTCATAGGTGGAAGTTAACATATAGACAAGGAGAACTGATCGGTGGTTACGAGGGGAAAGGAGGGTGTGGGGGGAGGGCACAAAGGGTGAAGTGGTGTACCCACAACATGACTAACAATAATATACAACTGAAATTTCACAAGGTTGTAAACTATCATAATCTTAATAAAAAAAAAAATGCAATGGGAGGAGAGTGGCTGGATTAAGGGAACAGCAGTAAGAGTTGATGTGGGGTCGGTGAGCCGAGGAGTCGAAAGAGCCGAGGAGTAGTTGAAAGAAAGATTTCTTAGACTCTCAAGGTCTGGCAGGAGTGCTCTTTTATTTAGAGAATAGTGTGGAATAGCATGGGGACAGGACCCATGGGCAGGCAGAGCTGGTGCGTGGGGACAAGACCCACGGGCAGTCAGAGCTCCTGCTGCTGCCGGCATGGGGACAGGACCCATGGGCAGTCAGGCTGCTGCGTGGGGACAGGACCCACGGGCAGTCAGAGATGCTGCTGGCATGGGGAGCTGCTGCTGCCGCTGCTGGCATGGAGACAGGACCCATGGGCAGGCAGAGCTGCTGCCGGCATGTTGCTGCTGCCGCTTCTGCTGCCTCTGCTGCTGCTGCTGCAAAGTTGGGTGGAGAGTAAGGCTAAATTTAAGGCATAGGTATGTGAGTTATCTCTTTACAAGACAAAGAATATGTAAAAAAGTTAAAATGGTATCAGTGCCCGTATGGTCTGGCCATTTGGCGGTCCCACTTTTAGATAAGAATCAAACCGGATTGAGTAAATGGCAGAAGTCACCGCTTGAATTTTATACTCAGCTAAAGACAAAGGAGGATTTGTTGGGGGGGGGGGGAGGTCAGTTACATGAGGTTGCCAGACAGTAACCCACTTAAGTTCTTGCCTCTGGCATTGATTAAGAGCTTCTAGAGATAAGACCATCCCCCTTCTTCCTGGCACAGAGAGGGAGGCATCTTCACAGATAGAGGTTTCCCTTAGAAATGTAAATATTTCCCAACAAAGGGGCAAACAAATTCCACTCCTTGGAGCCTGAATCTCATCTGTAGTTTTAAAACTAACCAGCCTAAAAATCCTCATCATAAACCATTTTAAAATTAAGCAGCCTAAAAATCCTCATCAAGAGTGACATTTGGCAAAGATAGAAGAAAAAGCTCATAGGGGGTTAGTCTGCTGGCAGAGAGGTGCTGAGCATATTGAGAATTAAGAAGGGCTTCCAGTGAGTGGGGTACGTAAATAGTCAGAGGAGAACCTATAACAATTTTTTCAGCCATTTTAAAGAGAAGTGCTCTTGCAGCAAAGGCCCTCATGAAGGCAGGTGGTCCTTTAGGTACAGGGCCTAGTTGTTGGCTGAAATAGACTATTCGCCTATATTGCCCTCCACCCTATTGACAAAGGATGCTAACGCATTTCCTTCTTTCTCATGGACAAAAAGGACAAAGGGCAATTTGTAGTTAGGATGCCCTAAGGCTGGGGTGTCAAGGAGACTCTGCTTAATAGTCTCAAAGGTGTTTTGATCTTCTTCAGTCCACTTGGGGGGTCCTGGTTGGTTAACATTTAAATAGAGAGTGTGAGGGTTGAGCCACCATGAAGAGTTGGGAATCCAGTTTCTACAATAACCAATTGTCTTTTATTCTGGGGAATGGAGAAAGAAAGGATTCCTCTTATCCTATCTGGATTGAAGATCAATCGTTGATTGGATATTAAATGCCATAAATATTTATTTTGTGCTTAGAGACTTTGTGTCCCTTGGAAGCAAGTTCCCTTAGGAGCTGTACTCCATCTGTTACACGCCTTCTTTGATGCTGAGCAAAGGAGGAGATCACATATTGTCATAAGGTAGAATTTTTGGAAAAGGTTACCTCTGCTATATTTGCCTTTAAACTCTGAGAGTAGTTGGGGCCTTCAGTCTAACCTTGGGGCACGATGGTGCATGCATATTGCTGTCCATCCCAAGTAAAAAAATAAAAATTGGCCATCAGGATCTATAGGGATGCCACAGAAGGCACTAGAAAGGTCTACAACCTTAAAGGATTTGCTATCTGGAGGAACAGGAGACAGTAAGGCAGGAGGGCTAGGGACAACAGGCTGTCTAGGTATTACAGTGTTATTAATAACTCTCAAATCGTGTACTAATCTTCATCTTCTTCCATGAGGCTTATGTACAGGAAGGATGGGAGTATTGCAAACATTCATGCAGGGAATAATGAGCGCTTGTTTCAGTTATTCTTCAATTATAACCTTAAAACCTTGAGTTGTTTCGGTATATAATATTAGGTAAAGGCTTATTTGGATCCACTTCAATCTTTATTGGAACAGCAAAATGAGTATGACCAATGTCTGTGTAGGTTTTTGGCCAGAGATAATCAGGAATGTCATCTAAGGTAGGATTTTCTTGCCTATTGACTTGAGTGGGTAAAATAGGGATGGTAACCATTATGAGCTCAGGATCATCTTTTAAAGAATGATTAGGGTACCTAAGGTTTCTCAATTCAAGAAATATTTCCCCATCTGGAGAGAAAGAGATACTGGCTTAGCAGTTGCAAGGAGATCTTTCCGAAGTAAATGTATGGGAGCAGAAGGAACTAATAAGAATGGGTGAGATCCTGACGTTGGGCCTAATTAGAAAGGACTTGGGAGTGACTTAACGACAGTCATGGGGTAATTTGAAACACTCACCATGAGTATAATTTCTGAACTCTGAGGAAGAAGACAAGAAAGGCTGGTGGGGTTGAGGACCAATAAGGTGGCCCTGGTGTTGATGAAGGCTTTGCTGACCTCATCTCCAATAATCAGATCAGTTTGCCGCAAAGAATTGGTTAGGGGAAAAAGGGAATGTCCCCTTTGAGTCTTTGGAGCAGCCCTATTGTTGAAAAGATCATAAGGTTCTCCAATTGAGAAAGGACGGTTGACACTGAGGTTCTTGCCAGGGGGCCTGATTTTTCTTCTTTAGCTTATAAGAATCTTTTCTTCAATGACTGGGTCTTTTTTTAAAAAAAAAAGATTGGCACCTAAGCTAACATTTGTTGCCAATCTTCTTCTTTTTCTTTTCTCCTTCTTCATCCCCCCAAAGCTCTTCCAGTACATAGTTGTATATTCTGGTTGTGAGTGCCTCCGGTTATGCTATGTGGGAACACCGCCTCAGTATAGCTTGATGAGCGGTGCCATGTCCACACCCAGGATCCAAACTGGCAAAACCCTGGGCCGCTCAGGTGGAGCGCACAAACTTAACCACTCAGCCACGGGGCCTGACTGGGTTTTTTACAGTAATTACACACACCCTTTATAAGGGTATTGTTGGTCTGAGGAGGCTAACAAGTTAGTTGTTGCATCTGAATTTGCAGACTGTGTGGCCTGAATTCGAACATCTAAGCTTGAGCTGCGTTCTTTTTGGCTGCTTTCTCAATTGTTTCAGAAAACTGTTCAGCCAGTCTGACTAAATCATGTGTTTCCATAGTGGCCCAGTGAAGAGGGTGTCTTTTTCCAAGGGTAGCAAGTTCATCCTCCAACCCATTGACAAAAGTTGAGTTAAACAGGAAGAAAGTTTCATAATTAATGTGATCGATTCCAGAGTACTGTTTAAATGCCTTTTAAATTTGTAAAAATAATCAAACAAGGATTCATCAGATTTTGTACACATTGTTGAATCCTTTTTCCAATCAATAATTTTGGGGAAAACAGCAGGCATTTTGTCATGAAGCCTCTTGGCTAATTTATGGACATCCCATAGAGCTCCTTTACCTTGTTTAGAAAAACCTTCCATGGGGCTGTTCCTTCCTGCTTTAGAGAAGCATTCTTTGGCTCTCTCTTCTCCAACAAGCATGTGGATTAGCTGATAGGGGTCTGAATGGCAGGGATGATAATTTTCAATAGTTAACAAGAATTATTTGGTAAATTTAATGGGGGTCTCCCTTGGGGTTGGGGAATCCCTTAGTTAGAGCTAACTCCTCAGATTTTGTCCAAGGGCTGTAGGAGACTAAGAGGTTATTTCTGTCTTCTATCTTAACCTTAAAAGGGCAAATGGGAGGTGATCAAGAGGAGCCTCAGGGTCATTGTAAAAAGGAAGTCCAGCTAAGAAGAGGAGGTGAGAAAGACGTGGACAAGAAGCCGAAGCAGTTGTAGCAGCAGAGGAAGACTTGGCTGACTTTTCAAGCTCAGCAAGTCTTTGAGAGAGATCTGAATTGGCTTCAGTAAGTTTAGAATTAAGAGCTTTCGGGGAAGCAACTTATTTGCTGTTTCATTTATTGGTCTTGAGAGGCCAATTAAAATAAGCTTTCAATTTGTTGGTTCTGTAGGGGAGGAAGACAAATCCTCTACCCTCTAGGTCCTTCTGGCTGGGCTATGAATTAAATTGACATGAAACACAGTAAGAGGAGAAAATCAAACAAAGCTTTATGACATGTATACATGGGAGAAGCCCGGGAAAACTGGGTAACTCCGGGAATGGCTGAGGTTGTCATCTTAAATACCATCTTCAGCTAAAGACAAAGGAGGATGTTGGAGGTGGGAGGAGTTGGTTATGGGAAATTACCAGAAAAGGACAGTAAATAAGATAAGGTTATTATGCAGATTTAAGTCCTAGCCTTCTGCATCTATGAGAGTTTCTAGAGATAAAGTCATCTCCCCCTCTTCCTGGTACAGAGAGGGAGACACCTTTACAAATGGAGATTTCCCTTACAAATGTAAATGTCTCTTACAAATGGTAACTTCTACTTGGTTTTCAGAGCTTCTTCCATGCCTGCAGTTTTAAAAAAATAACCAGCCAAAAAGAATCCTCATAGCAAAAAGACACATCCTGAGGTGGCAAATTCTGCTTCCCTACTGTTCCACAGGCTTTTTCCTATTAAGGGTGCAAGTAAACCAATTCAGAAATTTCAAAGGAGCCCCATTTAGGCCAATGAAGCCTTAAATCATCCCAACCGATGTGGGTCTAGTGGGACAAGAATCTAAATGTCGAAGGACCATATTCTTTAAACATAAATCCAGCAGGAGTCCCAGAGGGGAGTTGCCCAAGGGCAACTCCCTTAGAGGATGGACTTCCCATTTGTACATACTAATCAAACAAAGTCCTAAGAGACAAAAGGGAACAGATTTCCCTACAAAGCTGGCACAAAACACACCCAAATAAAGACTTAACCCCACCAATGGACAGGAGGTACAAGTCCAGGAGGACTTACCAAGAGAGCTGGGGCCGCTGGGAGGAGATGAAAGGGTTCAAAGGACTCTTTAAGGGCCTTGCTCATGTTCACACAGCAGTGCCAGAGTCAGAGTCCAGTCACTCTGGATCCCAATTCTGATATCATAAAAGGAGAATTAATAAGTTGAGATGAACTGCAAGAGAAGCAAGAAGTTTATTGTATCCTGGGAATTGCAATTCAAGAGGCTCACATTTGGGGCCGGCCCCATGGCCAAGTGGTTAAGCTCGCGTGCTCCGCTGTGGCGGCCCAGGGTTTTGCCAGTTTGGATCCTGGGTGCGGACATGGCACCACTCGTCAGGCCACACTGAGGTGGCGTCCCATATGCCACAACTAGAAGGACCTGCAACTAAGATATACAACTATGTACGGGGGGGATTTGGGGAGATAAAGCAGAAAAAAAAAGAAGCTCACATTTGAGTAGAAACTCAAACATGCCCTGAAGTGGACAAAGAAGTCAGCAGATATTTATAAAAGCAAGACCACAAGCTTACATAAGTTGTCTTGAACAATTAATGATTAATTCTGGCAAAGAAAGAACTAACATGCTAGTAAGTGATTGACTCTTAAGTTGTTCCTAAGCAGTTTGCTCATTTCTGGAAGAAGAATTGTTCCGGAATATGGTTTCTGTGGCCAGGCAAATTTCAAAAGTTCAGTCCACACCTGGCTGTGGATGTGCATAAGCCTCCCTTCCTTAATGGCCTTCCAGCTCCATTTTAGAAGTCCTGACATATGTTACTCCATTTTGGTATCCTCATCTACAGAGATAACAATAGAGCAATCAGCCAGCAATTAATGGAGTTTAACCACTGGGTGTGGTCCATAAAAGAGGCAGAGAGCCCTACCAATGCCATTGTCTCATGACAGTGGGCTCACCCAAAGCTGTGCCCTACCTTAGAAACTGTATCAGAGGTTTCACTCTGTATGGGGGAAACAGACCTCACTAAAACAATCCAGGAAGTCACTGAAGAAATAAATAAGCAAATTACAATATAAAACCCCTGAAAAAGAGACCAGTACCTAGGGTTACTACAATATTTTACTTGTAATATCTGATTTGCAACAAAATTATGAGAAATACAAAGATACAGGAAAGTAGAAACCATACACGAGGAAAAGACAATTGAAAAAACAACCCAGCTCTTCCAGGAAACCCCAGTAAAATTAACAGGTGACCTCTCAGCAGAAAAAAAGGGAGGTCAAAAGGTAGAGGGATAACATATTCAAGGTGCACAAAACAATCCTATATTCACCAAAACTATCATGTAAAAAATGAACATGAAACAAAGGCTTTCCCAGATAAACAAAACTGAGAGACTATTTTGACAGCCAACTGCCATGCCTGAATTACTGAAGGGTTTCATAGGCTGACAGCAAATGACCCCAGATGGTAAATCATATCAATACAGAGAAACAAACACCAATATAAGTAATTATGTAATCATAAGAGACAGAATAAGTACACATTTTCTCCTATCTTAACTGATATCAAAGGAATTATATAAAATACTATGTATGTAAAGTGTTGTTGGGACTATAGTGTATAGAATTGTAATACACGTGTAATGTGTTTACCACTAAATGCACAAAAGTCATGATGGGATCCAAGCTGTATGGGGCTAAGGAAATGACTACAAATGGTAAAGAAATTAGTGTAACTAGGTATTATTGGTTATATTGTTAATAGATATAATCTGCATAACAATACCACAAAAATGGCATAAGAGAATAGAGCTATACATGAGTAACATTTCTATGTATCACGGGAATCAAAGCTCATTCTTACAAATTAAGAAGTATATGTTAAACAGCAGAGTGACCCCTAAAAAAAACCTTCAAGAATGTAGTGGAAAAGCCATTTAAAAATTAAAATGCTACATTGGAAAATATTCATTTAATGTAATAGAAAGCTATAAGGAAGAGTAGAGAAACTAAAAAAAAGGTAAGAATTGCAAAAAACAAAAAGTAAAATGGCAGGTGTAATTGTAAGTATGTCAATAGTACTAAATATGAATGGATTACATTATCCAAACAGGAGGAAGAGACTGTCACCTCAGATTAAAAACATACATTATGATCTAAATAGATGCTATATACACTTTAGATTCAAAGATACAAGTAGATTGAAAGTAAGACCACAGGAAAGATACATCTGTAAACAGCCACCACAAGATAGCCAGAGAGAGGATCCTAATCTCCAGCCAAATGACTTGAAAACAAATAATATCAATAGAGATATTGAAGGACATTATACAATGCCAAAAGGGTCAATGTTTATGGGCTGCATCTCAGACACAATATAGAAAAAGATTTATAGCCATCAATGCCTATAGCAAAGGAGAGATCTCAAATCAATAAACCACTCTTTCACCTTAACATATTTGAAAGGATGAGGCAGGAAACCCAAAGCAAGCAGAAAAGGAAATAATAAAAATTAGAGCAGAAATTAATGAAATGAGGAATAAAAAAACCACAGAAAAAATCAATGAAACCAAAAGTGGGTTCTATAAAAAGATTAACAAATTGACAAATGTTTAGCTAGAATGATCTAGAGAAAAAGGGTGAAGATTCAAATTAATACAAACAGGAAGAAAGAGGGATATTACTACTGACTTCAGAAATGAAAAGGATGTTAAGGAATACAATGAACAATTGTATGGCAACTGAAGAAATGCATACATTCCTTGAAAGACAACAACTACTGAAACTAACTCAAGAGTAACTGAAAAATCCGAATAGAACTATAATAAGTGAAGTGGTTGAATTAGTAAACAAAAAAATTAAGTCTAGGCCCAGATGGCGTCAACTCAGAATTCCCCGAAACACTCAAAGAAGGATTATTATGGATTCTTTACAAACTCTTCTAAAAAAATGGAGAAAACACTTCACGCTTTTTTTGAGGCACTACTCTGATACCAAAACCAACAAGTGTATTTCAGAAAAAACTACACCTCGATTTCTTTTGTGAATATGAATGCAAAAAACCTCAACAGGGCCAGTCCTGTGGTCGAGTGGTTAAGTTCACATGCTCTGCTTCAGTGGCCCAGGGTTTCACCAGTTCAGATCCTGGGCATGGACTAACACTGCTCATCAAGCCGTGCTGAGGTGGTCTCCCACAAAGCAAACTAGAGGGATCTACAACTAGAATATACAGCTATGTACCACGGGGCTTTGGGGAGAAGAAAAAACAAGATTGGCAATAGATGTTAGCTCAGGGCCAATCTTTATAGAAAAAAAAAACCTCGCAAACCAAAAACACCTCAAAAAAACAGAAAAAAATTGAGCTTGCTAGGAAGCCCAATCTGAAACATATAAAAATTACATACCATGATGAAGTGTCTTTATTTCAGAGATGAAAGGTTAACATCTCAAAATCCATTAATGTAATAAAGGATATCAATAGAGTAAAAAGCCAGAATGGCAAGATCATTTCATTGACTCAGGGAAAATAACTGACAAAATCCAATACCCTTTCATGATTAAAACACTCAGCTACTACAAACAGAAGAAAATTTCCTTACTTCATAATGAGCATCTATGGAAAACCCACAGCTAATATTATATTTAATGGTGAAAGACGGGTATGTTTTTGCGTGAAGATAAGGAACCAAAGAAAGATGTCTGATCTTTTTTTTTCTGAGGAAGATTAGCCCTGAGGTAACATCTGCCACTAATCCTCCTCTTTTTGCTGAGGAAGACTGGCTCTGAGCTAACATCCGTGCCCATCTTCCTCTACTTTATATGTGGGACGCCTACCACAGCATGGCTTGTCAAGCAGTGCATAGGTCCGCAGCCAGGATCCAACCCAGCGAACCCCAGGCCACCAAAGCAGAATGTGTGGACTTAACCACTGCGCCACCAGCTTGGCCCAAAAAGATGTCTGATCTTGCCACTTCTATTCTAGAATGTACTGGATATTTTAGCCAAAACCATTAGACAAGAAAAGGGAATAAAATACAAGCAGATTAGATAGGAAGATGTAAAACTCTAATTCTGGATGAGGTATCTTGTGTAGAAGTTCAGAATATGGTACTCCCAAGATATGGCACATTGGCCTATGGATTATTTTGAATTAAAGGCTGAGAAACAGCCATCACAAGAAGGACACTCTGACCCTCCTTTGTCCCCCTTGAAAGCAAGAGATGAGTCTCTCATGTAAAGGTACCCTCTTTGAACCAGGAGGGGAGAAGGCAACCTTATCATCAGAGACAGGGAATTTAGGGCTGAGGTTATATAAACAAACCTTGTTATTTGCATTTACTACAACCAGCTTAAACTCCTCTGCCTTAATTCTTACCAAATATATTGTTCCTTTATCTAAAAGGTATAAAAGCTTCCTGCTCTGGTCACTTCTTTGAGTCTCATTTTTCTGAGTCTCCCATAGGTAGGAAATTAAATCTGTCTTTTCCTGTTAATATGTCTTACATCAATTTAATTTTTAGACTCGTCAAAAAACCTAGCAGGGGAAGAAGCTACATTTTTCCATCCTTACATATGCTTATAGAGAACTCTAATCAATCCACAAAAAAAGACTATTAGAATTTCTAATTGTGTTCTGCAATGTTGTAGGATACAAGATCAAAATATAAAAAAAAGCATTTCTAACTTGCAATGAACAATGTAAAAATTAAGAAACAAATGCATTTACAGTAGCATCAAAAGAATAAGATACTTAGGAATAAATTTAACAAGAAAAGTACAAAACAAATACTATGAAAAGTATAATCATCATTGACAGAAACAAAAAAAGGTATCAGTAAGTTGGAAAACATCCAAATTTCATAGATCAGAAGACTTAACATTGTTGAAATAGCATTGCTTCCCAAAATGATCAGGAGTCAACACAATGCTTATCATATTCCCAGTGATTTTTTATAGAAATTGTCAAGGTGTATAAATTTATATAGAATTCAGGGAGTCAGACTAGTCAAACCATACTTGAAAATAACAAATTGGCTGGACTAAGATTTCAAAAGTTTATACTAAGCAATGGTCCATGAGATAGTGTGGTGCTGACACAAGAATAGACCTACAGATCAATGGAAAAGATGGAGATTTGAGAAATAAAACCACACATCCATGGTGCTGCCACCAGGAGGAAAGCAGGGAGGGAGTGGCAGCCCTCCACGGGGGCACCATAGATCTCCAAGGTCCCTTACAGCCTGGGGGAAAGCACCCCCCCGAAGTGACTAGCTATCATTGGGGTGTCTTCATCAAGCAAACACCCCAGGAGAGCAGATAGCAACGGCAGAGCAAGAAGGCCCTGAGATCATGCAGGAGAAAGCAAGCTTCCCTCCCCCTTCCCGGGAACCCCAGGCCAGCACCTGGGAGTTGGCCCTGCAGATCACAGCAGGCTCAGAACACACAGCTCTTGACCCCCACCCAGTGGTGACAGGCGGAAGCGTGAATCAATGGCCAATAGACATATGAAAAGATGTTCATTATTAATCATCAGGGAAATGTAAATCAAAGTTACACTAAGATATCATTTTGCACCCATTAAATTGGTTATAATCACTAAGACAAAAAATAAATGTTGGAGAAGTTGTGGAGAAAAAGGAACCCTCATACACTGCTGGTGGGAATGCAAACTGGTGCAACCACTATGGAAAACAGTACGGAGATTCCTCAAAAAACTAAAAAAATAGAAATACGATACGACCCAGCTATTCCACTGCTGGGGATCTATCCAATGAACTTGAAATCAACAATTCAAAGCAACTTATACACCCCTATGTTCATTGCAGCATTATTCACAATAGCCAAGATGTGGAAGCAACTCATGCGCCCAGTGACTAATGATTGGATAAAGAAGATGTGAGAGAGATATATATACACACAATGGAATACTACTTAGCCATAACAAAGACAAAATCGTCCCATTCACAACCACATGGATGGAGCTGGAGGATATTAGGTTAAGTGAAATAAGCCAGAGAAAGACAAACACATGATTTCCGTCATGTGTGGAAGATAAACGAAGACATGGACAAAGAGAACACTTCAGTGGTTACTGGGGGAAGGGGGCTGGGGGTGGGCACAGGGTGTGAAGGGGAGCACTGATATGGTGATGGACATGTAATAATGTACAACTGAGATTTCACAATGTTGTAAACTATTATGAACTCAATAAAAAAAAAAAATCAAGAGACTTGTCATGAGCAACAGTGTTCTGCACAGCCATTTGTACTGCCACCAGCTCAGCAAGGTGAGCCAACCCTGACTTGCCATCTTTGCTAAGCGTGGCAGCGCTGGTGGGATGGTACACTACTGCTCTCCATGGGGCTCCCCCATGTACAGTGGTGGCATTGCTCTCTGTGAAGTAAAGAGACTCCGGTTGTCATTCCATCAGCTCTTCCCAGGGGCTACCCGAGGTCATCAGTCTTGGGAAATCGGTGCTGTCACCAGTTCCTCAATGTCCACGGGCAGGGGACTAACAGGGGAAGTCACAACCTCCTATAATTTAGAAAGACCTGCCATGTCAGGTTTAGCCCATTCCTGAAGGTACCATTTCCATTTTAGCAAAGAGGCACTTGTGCCCATGCCGAGCCACTGTTGGGAGGCACCCCTATCCGTGATGTGACAGGAATGTGGGCATGCAGGAGACCAGGCTCCTGTCCTGGGAAGGCCCGTTTCTAACAAAGCCCAATGAGTGGCCAGAATTTGATGTTCCAATGGGGTATAGCAGGCAGCTGGGGGAGGCAGCCCTCTGTTCTAGAAGCCCATAGGCAACCAGGAGGAGGCATGTTTAGTCCAAGGGTCCAGGATTCAGCCCATGGTGGCCAGGGCCTCAACCCAAAGGAGTAGCCAGGACACAGGAAGAGAGCTTGATGAACTGACCTTTGCACCAGCTGTAAGTCTTGCTGTTGAGATTCTCCCTAATGAAATGTAGAAGATTTGCGTGTGAGTGCGTGAATGGGTCTGAGAATGATGGCTAAGTGCAGTATGCATTGCCTCCAAAAATGTGAAGAGATCCAAGATGTGTTGGGATTCTCACAGCTTGATGGGAAGCTGAATAGTTAACAATTGAGGTTTAATTGGAAGCAATTATCTGTGGCCTAAATCAATAGGAAGTCTGAAGTCCCAGGCAACAATGACATCCTCACTCACTCCTACCCTCACAGAACAGATATACACACACCTCAGCCTCCCATTACCTCACATTGTTTTTTTACTTTTCTTCAAAGCCCTTATTTCTGTATTACAAACCAAAGCTTTACCATTTGTTAATCATCACTCTTTTTCCACAAACACATAAGCACCATGATTGTAAGAACATTTGTTTCATGCCACTATATCCATATCCTACTGTGCCTTATTTGTGCAAAATTAGGTATGTTGTGACCCTATAGTGCATGGCATATGAGAGATGCTGAAATATTAGCATCAGGAGCATAGTCTCTGAGAAAGAGGCTTGACAGGCATAGTGGTCCTGTCTCTCTCCCTTGCTAGGTTTGTATTGTCTCACAATTTACCTAAACTCAGAAGCTTCAGTTGAGTCATAAAGGAGATATTAAAATATTATGTAGTATACTAAAGAAGTGAATTTATATAACTTAACTGAGGTACTTTATGGTAAAAGTGTCTAACACACCTTAGGAAATAGATCAGTGATTAGATAATAAATAAGAAAGGCAAAAGCTGTTCCAGAGGGCCAGGAGCTGGCCTGCATTCACTGCAAGGCCAAGTCTTATCCTGCTGAAGAGAGAAATGTCACACCTCCTTCATCAAAGGTAAATGGTAACCATAATGACCAAGACATTTATAAGAGAACTTCGTAACTCTATCTCTAAAAATGGAAAAAGATAAAATTCCAAATAGTAAAAATGACCAATACTCCCCCCTTCTTACTAATATGACTGAAGCTTCCTTGAAATTGTTTAGCTCCATTAAATTATTGCCTTCTAGAAAAAAATGATTATGATTACCAATGATAGAACAAAATTTACCTCCTTACAGCAGTCAGTACAGAAAAATGTCTTGCTTTCTTGAATAGCAATCAAATCATCCAACACAAATCAAAACCTTCTAAGAATTCCTTTTGGGCACCCTGTTACATTTCTGCCTCACCGTCCTTCAGCATTTATGGTCATTCTTACTAGAATTTATTACACCTCTCTTTTGACAACAGGTGCAATCCTGTGGGTCACTGGAAAAGGACATTGAGAAAACTGATTTTTGTTTTTGGTATTGAGAATATCTGAGAATAGTTTCATGAGAAAAAGAACTGTAAAAGAATAAAAAACAAAATTTGCCTGAGGGAAAAATACCTGAAGTTGTGTGTACATGATAATACTGACTCATAATGTACAATGATTAAATAAAGGAAACTGCAAGTTTATCTGAAAATCCATTAATTTTAACAGAATATTTTAATATATCCTCTGAGAAAATAAAAAACAATAATATTTGTTAGCATATGAGGGATTACAAGATAGTTGATAAAATATTTCCATAAAACTACAGAAATACTAGTCTCACAAAAAATTCATATCCTTTAAACACAAACACAATCAAAAATATTTTTGAAGAATCATGTTCATCTACAAGTAACAGTTAAGAGTCTTCCTGACAGGAGGAAGGTGCTCCTTCTCACACGGAAGAACCAGGTCAAGGCAGCCGCTGCAGAATGCAGCAGAGAAACAAACTCCCATGTCCTTCTTTTTGAATACGCCACTGTGGATGTCACGGTGAATCAGGAAAACATCCTGGCTAACAGCAGTAACAGCGGAAGTTGTTTCCTATACACACTAGACCTTACATGGATATAATCTAGAAAAGATGGGAACCAGAGAATACTCCCAGTCACGCAAGTTTGAATTAGTTTCCTGGTGGACGCAAGAGGCCTTACAGAAAAACCCAAACTCTGATGGATTGTTGAGGTGGAACTTGTGAAGACATCAGCGGAAACCGACACCTCAAATAAACTAGAAATCAAACAGTTGGTGGTGGTTTTGAGGATACTCTTGACTGGAAGGGCAAAGAATCCAGGAAATTGGCTGGAAGATGGTGTCCTGGAAGCTCCTATGTATCTGCCCCTCTCCCTGGATGGTGGCTCCAAAATGTCACTAATGTCTTCTTCTCTTCTGCCTTCCAAATCTCATGCAAGTGAGGCTACTGGTGAATTCTAACTGGGAAGTATAAAACGGATGGATTCTGGAAGATGTGCTTCCTAACATTACTCACAGGAAGGATATCTCCAACTCTAGCTTTTTTGTCCTAGCACAGGTCTCTCTTATTAATCAAAATCTATTCACAAAATATCAGTCAGAAGGACAATGAATGAACGCCTAAATGTGAACATAATAATTCAAACGGAACCATACTCTTTGATAACTATACAATACATAAAAATTTATTCCATTTAATAGTATGAAAAATGGAAAAAAGATCCTATATCCTCCATCACAAAACAGCTTTTTCGGGGGGGGTGGGGAATGAGCACAATATATATCATTTGGTAGGGATGTCCAGGAATTGCCAAACAAGGCCATGAAGAAAATCCCAACAAATACCAAACTGTCATTTTTCAATGGCCCCTTAACATGGAAAAAATAAAACATTATAAAAAGAATAAACCTAACTGTATAGGAGAAATACATGTCAGTTCATGCTTGGATCCAAGAGGCTTCAAAAAAAGTAAAGAGAAAATATTATTAACAGAGTTAAGGAAAAATCACTACCTATTAATCTTATGATCTTATGTACTACAGTAGAAAAATGACATAGAATTCTCTCACCTCAATATTCATTTCTGAAAGTAATTAGTAGAAATCCTCAGTCCAGTCATGTATCTTAGGAAAAAAGCTTAGTAAACACAATATATTTACAGTATAACACAACACACTTAGTAAGCACAGTATCACAACTCTTTCATATTGAAAAGTTTCTGGAGCATTATGCATGTATTAATTCCCATTAAGCTTTCTCATGTTATTTACATTTATTTCTTTTTGGTGGGAGTTGTCACATTTTAGGAAGTGGGCCAATTGAAGTCCTTCCCATGCTGTTCACCTTCAAGAGGTTTTCTCTAGTGAGTTCTTTCATGCTTTTGGAAAGTACTGGGATCACAGAAGGCCTGCCCACATTCTACACATTTATATGGTTTCTCTCCAGTGTGCATTCTCATGTGTCTTTGAAAGTTTGTGTGACAAACGAAGGCTTTCCTGCATTCCTTACATTCATAGGGTTTCTCTCCAGTATGAATTCTTTCATGTTTTTGAAGAGACCTGGGACAACTGAATGCTGCAGTACATGTTTTACATTCATAGGGTTTCTCTCCAGTGTGACTTCTTACGTGTACTTGGAAGGAACTGTAATAACTGAAGGCTTTACCACATTGCTTACACTCATAGAGTTGCTCTCCTATGTGACTCCTTTCATGTCTTTGAAAATTGTGATGATATCTAAAGGCTTTTCCACATTGTTTACATTGATAAGGTTTCTCCATAGTGTGAGTTTTTTCATGTATTCTAAGTGAAGTTGCGACACTAAAGGCTTTCCCACATTCTTTACACTCATAGGGTTTCTCTCCTGTGTGAGTTCTTCTGTGTATTTGGAAGGAAGTGATATAACTGAAGGCTTTACCACATTCTTTACATTCATAGGGTTTCTCTCCAGTGTGGATCCTTCGATGTATTTGAAATGCACTGGGAGAAATGAATGCTTTCTCACATTCCTTACATTTATAAGGTCCATCTCCAGTGTGAGAGATCATGTGCCCTCGAAGGCTTGAGAGAGCAGTAAAGGCTTTCCAACATTCCTTACATTTATAAGGTTTCTCTCCAGTATGAGTTCTTTCATGGACTTGAAGAGAACTGGGAAAACTGAATGCTTTATTGCATTTTTTACATTCATAGGGTTTCTCTCCAGTGTGATCTCTTTCATGTTTTTGAAGAGAACTGAGACAACTGAATGCTTTACTACATTTTTTACATTTATACTGTTTCTCTCCATTGTGATTTCTTTCATGTATTTGGAAACCTAGATGAGAAATGAAAGCTTTACCACATTGCTTACATTCATAGGGTTTCTCTCCTGTGTGAGTCGTTTCGTGCATCTGTAAGGAAGTATAATATCTGTAGGCTCTCCCACATTCCTTACATTCATAGGGTTTCTTCCCAGTATGAGTTTTTTCATGTCTTTGAAGAGAACTGGGACAACTGAACGCTTTACGGCATTTTGCACATTCATACGGTTTCTCTCCAGTGTGGGTTCTTTCATGTACTTGAAGTGAACTAGAACAATTGAAGTGTTTCTCACATTCTTTACATTTATAAGGAGCATCTCCAGTGTGCATTCTCATGTGTCTTCGTAGGGTTTTGAGCCACATAAAGGCTTTCCCACATTCCTGACACTGATAGGTTTCCTCTCCATTGTGATTTCTTTCATGTTTTTCAAAAACGTGGAAATAAACAAAGGCTTTCCCACATATCTTACATTTATATGGCTTCTCTCCATATTTTTGATAGGCAGATGGTTTGAGTTCATTGTGATACCTTATGTGCCTATTAAGGGATGAATGATGTGTGAAGACTTTTCCACATGCCCTGCATTCATGTGGTTTCACACCAGTAGCTTTCTTCTTCAGATTGCGATTTGGAATAAGGCTGACATTTTCTCCACATTGACTACCCTCTTCACTTTCACAGAGTGTTTTTACCATATGACTTCTGTAAAAAACAAAAATCACATTATTAGTGATTTCACAATTTATTATGATTTATTGTGTAGGTTTTTCTGCCTCATCTGAATTGTTTGAAATTCAACATACCGAATGCACTACAGGAAGACTTTACTTTGTGATTATTTAAACAGTGAAATGCATAAATCATATAGGGTTATTAATACTATTTGCAAGTAAACTTTTTTTTTTTAAAGATTGGCACGTGAGCTAATATCTGGTGCCAATTTTTTTTTTTTTAATTCTTCTTCTCCCCAAAGCCCCCAGTACATAGTTGTTTATTCTAGTTGTGAGTACCTCTAGTTGTGCCATATGGAACACCACCTCAGCATGGCCTGACGAGCAGTGCCATGTCCAAACCCAGGATCCAAACCAGTGAAATCCTGGGCTGCTGAAGCAGAGCATGCGAACTTAACTACTCGACCACGGGGCCGGCCCCTCCAAGTAAACTCTTTTGCAAACACTAAACAACTATGTCACATTTCATAAAGGATTTTTAGTGAAAAATTTCTAGGAATAACTAAACTTGAAGCAGGGGTTATTTTGTTCGCTTCTTTAAAAAACTTTATAACACACCAGGATTCTCACCTGAGACACTGCTTTCTATAGCAAGTGTGGCTCACCTTAGTTTTCTCCCCTGGTTTCTGCACTGATCTTGGGTGTCATGATCTTTCCATTTCTTTCCTAAAATGCAGACCAAGAAAAATAATTCCAAATATTAGAAATTATTAAAAAACTGATTCTAGATCCATGATGAGCTGTGACCATGCCCAGCTTATTTACCAACATCCCCCTTTCCACATTCCAAATATTGGAGCAACATTGATGGGCAAGAAACACTTGTTCTCTCGTTGACTAAATGAAGGAATGTCCTCATCCTTACCAATTGAGGCCAGATTCCTGAAGGTTTCCTGCATCACATCTCTGTAGAGTTTCTTCTGTAAATGATCCAGTAAAGCCCACTCCTCCAGGGTGAAGGTCACAGACACATCCTCAATGGCCACTGAGTCCTAAAACATCCCGAATATGTGTACAGTAAGGTGCATGAGACTGACAGCACAAGACACCCATATGCCCACTGTAGGAAGGTTATGTATGATTCTAAACATTTATTTATGTATTTATGTATGATCTCCAAACATTTATTCTATGACTTGATCATCAGAAACTTCCTCTGTACAAACTTCCTCATCAATTTAACAGCATCATAAACACATAGAAATTACTTACACACTTTTACTGTGATCACGTTACATCTTATTTCTCTCTAATGGCAGGGTACAGAGCATGTTGGGAAACGACAGAAATGCTATACAAATGACACAAATATCATTTTAAGACTGTTGATTCCTTATGAGAAAAGTTCCTTCCTCTTATTACCCACCAGTTAGAGCACTCCAGGAAGCAGAGGGTGAAATCTGCATGAGCTTTCAATGAGTAAAATCATAGTGAAGAACTGGAAGCTATTTTGTCTCATCCTATCATCAAGCATGAGAGTCCAGGAGGCCTGTAAAAATCAAACTTTTAACAAAGCCAGCTGGTCACATTGTCCTAAAGTACTCCAGGCCATTACAAATAATGAGATGCAGCTGGCTGAAGGTAAATAGTCTTGTGGGGGAAGCATTGCTTTTAACGTGTGTAATATTTATCAGACTCACTTCTTTCTTTCTCCATCCAATTTGATGGAGCTCAAAAGTTACTTGGAACTTAGAGTTCAGACATGAGGAAGAAGGCATGACAACTTACACCAGAAAATCCCTCACTTCTGTGCCTCAGGGCTGCTTCCAGCCAATTTCAGAACAGATAGTGAGATAATAGTGTGCCAGAAGAGCTCTTTTTGGTCAATCCCAGAGTATCCTGGGCCTTGTTGCCCTTGAGGGGTAGATTGACAGGTGCAGGTTGCAAGAGTGCTCACTGAAGTCCAAAATAGTTTGAAGTTGAATTTGCCCATGATTATAAAATATGTAAAGGATTCAACAGTGCTTCCTTCCAATAGAACATAAAATCTCTATTTTTCCCAAAGAGACACTCTAGATGATGCCCTGCAACTTCTTGCCTGGCATTGAGGGAATTTAGAAGCCGTCATTCTCTATCTCACAAGAGGAAAATGAACAAAGGTGAAATGAACAACTCTTCTTAGAGTCATGAGAGCACTGAAGTGACAGGGCAAACAGTGTCTCCAAAATTGGGAAAGAGAAGAGAAAGACGGCACTTTGAAATATGCAACAAGTGGCCTGTTCCTAACAAGGCCTGTACTCAAAAAAATCTGTTTCATTGGAGTCTAATGCAAAGACAAAAAAGAACAAAAGAGACAGAAACCAGTATCCATGAACCTGTTAGAACAACCTTTTTTAACAGAGGTTTACAATATACCTTATGGAAATATCTAAAGGAAAAGAAAGCAACAGAAAAATAATAACCACCAATTTCGTAAGATTAATCATAGATGGCAAAGTCTAGATCCAGAAAGCTCAGAGAACACTAAGTATAAAGACACCAAAAATGCACCCCAAGTATATCATATACACAATAGACAAAAATCAAAACAAAGAAAATATACTGAAAGAAGGCAGAGGGGAAAACACACTATATATAGAAAAACAAAGATTCCAATTAAACTGGACTTCGTTTTAGAAACCCTGCAATCAAGAACGGAGTGGAGGGGGCCGGCCCTGTGGCTGAATGGTTACGTCTGCATGCACATGCCACAAGTAGAAGGACGCACAACTAAAAATACACAACTATGTACCAGGGGACTTTGGGGAGAAAAAGGAAAAATAAAATCTTTAAAAAATGAAAAAAAAAGAACAGAGTGGAGGGAAATATTTAATGTTTTGAAATTGAAAAAAATCACTCTCCTAGAATTCTGTGTCAAGCAAAATTATCCTTCAAAAATAAAGGAGAAATAAGGACTTTCTGAGACAAAAATTGAAGGAATTTGTCATTAGTACACCTACTTCGAATAAAACCGTGTAAAATTCAGAAAGAATGTAAATAATGAGGGGAATATTAGAAATAGAATAAATAAGTGTAATTATATTTTTTATATCTTAACATAATTTATATAACAGATTGCAATTTGTTTAAAATATTATTAGCAACAATGCATTTGGTAATGAGAAGCTTATATAGACAAGTGAAATAAATTACAACAATGTGGCAAGGCACAGGGAGGGGGAAATTGGGAAGTGTGTGTTAAGAGGTACTTGCACACAGTGAAGTGGCACAGTGTCACTTGACAAAGGAGGTGGGTTAGTTGTAAATGTATGCTGAAAACTCAAGAGCAACCACTAAAAGAGTGTCATAAGAAACATCTAATTGATATGTTAAGAGAGGAGGAAAAAGCATAAAATGCTCAACTAAAGCCAGAGAAGGCAGAAAAATGTGGAAGACAAAAAGAAACAAAGAACAAGGCTAAAAATGGAAACCTTCAAAGGTTTCATAAATATTAATCCAACTGTATCAATAGCTACTTTAACCATGAATGGTCTCAATACAACTGAGGGATAAGAGTAGTATCAGATTTTTAAAATCACATTTAATTATATGTTGTCTACAAGAAAGTCACTTTAAATATAAAGCCAAAGATAGATAAAAGGTGAAGGGTTGAGGAAAATGTACCACATGAACACAAATCAAAAGAAAGCCACAGGTATATGAATTATCAACAATACAGATTTCAAACCAAGGAAAACCCAGATATAAAGAGGGACATTACATAATGAGAAAGGGGTGCATTCTGCAAGAAGGCACAGCCATTCTCCATTTGTACCTTGTAACAAAAGAGGGGTAAAATTCATAAGGCAAGGGCTGACAGAATGCAAGAAGAAATAGATGAATCCATTACTATAGCTGTAGACTTCAACATCCCAGAACCATAAATTCCAGTAGGCAAAAAAAAGTCAGGAAGGACAGAGTTGACTGAACAGCACTGTACAGCCACTGGATTTCATTGTAATCTATGGAATACTTCATGCAACAAAAGTAAAATATACATTCTTCTCACATTCTTATGGAACATTCACCAAGAAAAACGACATTCTGGGACATAAAACACACCTTAACAAATGTGAAAGAACAGAAGTCACACAAAACATGCTCTTAGACCACAAAGACATTAATTCATAAATCAACAACAGCAAGATAGTTGGAAAAGGCCCAAACATGTGGAAATTCAACAACACACTTCTGAATAATACATGGGATCAAAGAAGTCGTCTCAAAAAACTTAAAAACTATTTTGAACTGAAGGAAATTTAAAAACCAATGTATCAAAGAATGAGGGAATGCAGCAAAAGCGGTACTTACAGGAAAATTTATGCCATTGAACAAATATACTGGGAAAAAAGAAAGATCTATACTCAATAAGGTAAGCATCTACCTTAGAAAACATTAAGAAGAGCAAATTAAACCCAAAGTAAGCACAATAAAAGAAATAATAAAAATTGGAAGATAAAGTAATGCATTTGTAAGAAATTAATGGAGAATTTTTTTAAAAAGCTGTTTCTTTGACAAGACTAATAAAACTGATAAACATCTAATCAAGATAACTAAGAAAAGAGGAAAGACAAAAATTACTAATATCAGAAACGAAAGGAAGGGTAGTGAAAACAAAAATGATTTGAACAAATCCAACTTCCATTTATGATAATAAACTAGTAAAAGAGAACTTCCACTTCTTGAGAAAGACCAGCTTCACAAAACCTGTAGCTAAATTCATAAGGTTTGTTCCATATGACATGATTGGTTCTGTGAAACATCTGAAAGAATTCACAACAGAACTAACTCCTGGAATTAATAAGAAAGTATAGCAAAGTTGAAGGGTATAGAAGTCCACTACTTTCCTATGGACCTACACAAATATACTCAACTGATCTTTGACAAAGGAGGAAAGGTAATTCAAATGAAAAAGAAAGTCTTTTAAACAAATAGTGTTGGAAATAATGGATATTCACATACGAATGAACACACACACACACACAGACAAAATGAATGCAGACACAAGCCTTACATATTTCACAAAAATTAACAAACACATCATAGATCTAAATATGAAATACAAAAGGAATAAATTCCTTCAAGAAAAATAGGAGAAAATCTAGATGACCTCGGGTTTGGTGATAAATTTTTGGATACAACCCCAAAGCAAGGTTTGTAAAAGTTTTTCCTTTTATGATAATTTCATTTCATTCAGATGAAAAAAACTGCTCTGAGAAAGACGGTATTAAGAGAATGAAAAGACAAGTCACAGAATAGGAGAAAATCTTTGTAAAACCTGTGTCTGATAAATGATTGGCATCCAAAATATCCAAAGAACTCTTAAGACTCCACAGTAATAAGAGAAACAGTCCATTTAAAAATGGGCAAAAGATCTGAACAGACAGTTCACCAAAGAAGATAGAAAGCTGGGAATCAGGCAATATGAAAACAGGCTCCACATCAAATGTCACTGGAAATTTGCAAATAAAACAACGGTGGGGTATCATTGAACACTTATTAAATGGGTAAAACTCGAAACACTCAGAACACCACATATTGGAGAAGATGTGAAGCTAATCTCATTCACTGCTGGTGGGAATGGAATTTGATAACCCTAGGACAGAAGACAGGGACTTACTTTTCAAAGCAATATATAGTGTTAGTATGTATACTGAGAGCCGGCAATCATACTCCTTGGTATTTTTCCAATTGAGTTGAAACCTTTTGTTCACAGAAAACCTGTACATGGAAATTTGTTGGCGCTTTAATCATAATTGGCAAGAGGCAGAGTTAAACAAGTTGTCCTTCAAGATTCAAACAGATAATTGGTGGTGTATCCATATGATGAAATACTATTCAGTGATAAAAAGAAATGAGGAATCAAGCCATGCAAACACATGGAGGAACCTAAAGCTTATATGGCTAAGTGAAAGAAGCCAATCTCACAAGGCTACACACTGTGTGATCACAAGTATACGACATTCTGGAAAAGACAAAAGCAGAAGCCAGTAAGAAGAGCTTTGGTTTCGAAGGATGGAACACAGAAAATTCAGGAAGTGAAAATACATTATATGACACAGAAATGATGGATCCATGTTGTTATGCTTTTGCCAAAAGCCATACATAATATAACACAAAGAGTCAATGCTAATGTACACTGTGCCCTTTATTGCATCAATAGCAGTTCACCAATGTAAAAATGTACCACCATCACACAAGAAGCAAAAAAGAGTGCAAACTGTGCGGATGCAGAGCGATTATGTGTGAACTCCCTGTACTTTCTGATCAATTTTTCCTTTAAACTGCTCTAAAATAACGGGTCTATTCTTAAAAAAAGACGAAGACAAACTCATTACAATTCAACCCTGATGACTGAAACAGACTATCTTTCATTCAACTGAACTTACAGATCTTCCTTGACTTGCAATGAAACTCGTCATAAGTTGAAAATGTATTTAATACACCTAATGTGGCAAAAAACATAGCTTACTCTCCTCTACCTTAAACATGCTCAGAACACTTAGATTAGCCTACAGTTGGGCAAACACATCTAACATAAAGCCTATTTTGTAATAAAGTGTTAAATATCTCAAGTAATTTATTGAATACTGTACTGAATGGTTGTAAGAGGATCACGTGGCTGACTTGGGAGCTGCCCAGCATCATGAGAGAGCATTGTCCAGCTTACCACTAGCCTGGGAAAGGCTCAAAATTCAAGGTATGGTTTCTACTGAACGGGTATCACTTTTACAGCATTGCAAAGTTGAAAAGTCCTAAGTAGAATCTTTCAATAAGCCAGTATGGTGTTCTATGAGCTGAGACCCAAAAGTCTTGTTGGAAAGAGAGGCACTGTATACTCTGAGAAGTGCCCTGGTTACCATCAGTAGTGTCTGGAATTCCAACGTGGATAAGAAGTGTCCTGGTGAGTCCTCATACTGTGGACTTAGTAATGTACAGACAAGGAATACCTCAATTTATCTTTTGGGTTTCTCTGAGTCAAGAGATTCCCAGAGTTCACAAAGGGGCAACTTTTGGACAATAGTCCCAAGAGTCTGAAAAATATGCAGATGGGACAAACTGTGGGGCAGTAATAAAATGATGGACTGATGTTTGGTTACTGTGGTGACCTGCAGGTTTGGTATTTCATCAGAGAGGTCCCAATTAAGGGGTAAAGAGCAGCAACTCTCCACTTGAGCTCCCTCATATACAAGTGTAGTGTTGTCCTTAAAGTCTATGCACTCCCCAGTGCTGTGCATTCAGTTAATCCCAAGGAACTACCCAGGGAACCAAGGTATCCTCCAGCACCCTAGCATCTTCCAAGAAACTAAAGAAAGGTCATCCCTCCTGCAGGTGGCATAAGCCAGAAGGCGAAGGTTTGGTTCCATTATTACAAATAGTGTCAGTAGTTGGGCTGAGCTGGTGGGGGCTGGCTCCAGGGCCAAAGACATTACAGGCACCTCGGCAGAGTGTCTCATGCTCAGTGCTGTGAGAGCCTCTATTTTCAAGAGATCTCAGTACCTGGTGACAATAGCAGCTCTAACGGCATATAGTGTGGGGACCAAGGCAGTTTCTTCATCAGAAGCCTACGGACAACTTAAGGCCCTCCTCCAGAGAGCCTCACACCACTGCCATCAGGGTCAGAGGCCTCCTCCATGACAACTGTTTGCTTTATAGAGTTTAAGGAACCCAGGCTTAAGTTGGTTTGAACTAATCCCTTTGCTGTGCCAAACTCAGACTGTGGTGTGGCCCACTATAACCCAGAGGGCCAGGATTGTTGTTGCAATAGATGCAGGGGTGGCAGGAGCCCAGTTACTTAGAGTTCCTGGTGAGCCCTCTGTGATCTTGCCATCTAATGGCTGCCTTTCCTTGTCTCTTCTCTCTGAAATAACTCCTCTTTCAGGAGTGACCATATGAAGGGCTCACTTCATTCACAGGGTAAAACCATGCTTTTATCCCCTCAATATTCCCCCCATATCCTCCCCAATGTCTGGGTAAACCCAACCTTAGTCACATCTGCACTCTAAACACAGACAGATTCCAGCCAAGACACTGACCCAGGACCACTGTAATGAGGGCCCATTGTCATATGCCTGCTCCCAAAGGACAAGGAATTACCAAAACTGCCAACTCAGAATCCTGTGTAGTTAGAACCCAGGCTTGGTGGGGTCAACAGTGCAGCACAGGGCAGCACGGCGCCCAGGAGGAGCTGCCCAGCAAGCAGCAGCCCACAGTGCAGGAGCCTCCAGGCTTTCTCATCAGCCTGTCCAGGTAAGAAGGCCCAGGGGAAAAGGGAGGGTGAGGCTTAAGTGTTCAGCCATCAAACAGCAAAGATGTGGACCCTGGCCACTCGTTATAAGAGCAAACACAGGTAAGA
Source organism: Equus asinus (assembly GCF_041296235.1). NCBI lineage: Eukaryota > Metazoa > Chordata > Mammalia > Perissodactyla > Equidae > Equus > Equus asinus. The sequence continues at coordinate 25,420,354 of NC_091809.1, read as the reverse complement.
AAAATAGGCATTCACACTGGCTTGTTTTTACAGAAAAACTGTAAAAACTGGTCATGTAGGGAGGCTGGAGTCAGGCAGAGGAGCAGGGCAGGACGTGCAGGCGGGGAGTCTCCTTAAGGGAGTTTCCTCTCAAAGGAATATTTTAATCCTTCCAATGCATGATTTATTTAAAATAAAAAGAAATTTTTATATAATGTATTTTCCTATGCTTAATCATTACTATTAACTTTTGCTTTATTAATTAACTTTTCTACATAGGAAACCACTCCAAGATTTGATCCTTTAAAGAATGATGGAAATCAAATTCTAAACCTTAAAAAATGAAAACTAACAAATCCCTTTCTAACCAAAAGGAAAAGACCACCAAAGTTTGTCCCTCCATTATAGTAAACATCAGAGATATTTTCAGGAAAGATAGCATATTATAATACATTACAGGTTCGCAATTAAGCCTTTAAATGTATTAGGAATTTGACAGATTTACATAATTTACATAAGCTTTGCAGTGATTTGTTATATCAATTAAAACAAAAATTCAAACGTTTCTTCCTCACAATCATTAAAATAGGAATTTACTGGCTTTAGGAATAGTATAGCCTTTTAAATGTCAAAGTCTCTAGGGACACGGAGTTATAAAAACTGACCTAAAAGTGGAAAATGCTCCTGAAAACTTAATATATTGATCTCATGTCCTGAGGTTCTCTTGCCTAAAAAAACAAAAATTCTATTTGGTTCCACAATTTTCCTGCCTTATACGGTATCAGTCAATTAACTACATTTTAAAACCCCAAATGTGAACAGAAACCAGAATCAAAGGGCCACAATCTTCAACTGATAAAGGAATCCGAGGACAGAAACATGAATATTCCAATCAGCCCAGAGAAGCAGCCTGCTGGCCTGCAGTTCAGAAGAAAAACCCACACTCAGAAACTGAGCATGTTCCCAGACTTGGGGTCCAGACACTCCTGGTTGAGATACAACCTCTAGAGTAAGTCAGACCCTGGTGAAGGAGGGTAGGGACACCTGAGCAGCCACAGGAATAAACTCTGGAGCCCCACACACCCTTCCTCTCCTGTGAGCATGGAAGCACTGCCTCCCCCAGGCTCCCACTCTCACAAGTGAGGAAACTCTCAGCCGGATTCAGATTAAGCTTCTGACCCGCACGAACTCCAAATTCATGAACCCTTTGTCCACAGGACGGAACATCTGATCTTCACAGACTTTCTCACTGTGCACAAATTACAATCCCAGTTCACTTATAACTATGATGCAACACTCAAATATAATATTTAAAATGTGTAGGTCCAGGGAATCCAGTTACAACCTCAGAAAGGGCGTCACTCCCCACCCCATGAGCACGTGCACCCCCAGCTTTCCAGGGCTCTGCACCTCCTCTCAGGATGAAGGCTCCTTCCATGGGGGTGTGAGCAGTAGGACACCTGCAGGGGGAGGCTCCCCAGGGAGGACAACTGGGCCTGCAAGGCCTTCCCTCTGCAGGTTCAAGGGGGCCTTAGCTTAGACTCACCACCCTCAGGTTCTGCCCCCACTGGAGATGCTTTGAACACCACTGATCCGTTAAATACACAGACCCAGTGTTTGAACAATTCAGCAAAATCAGTGAACAATTCAGCAAAATCACTCAAACCCAGTGTTTCTGTGTTAAGGAGAGAAGAAAATTCTAAGTCACTTTTACTACTTCAACTGGAAAACCCCAAATACCTATTCTGTTCAGGAAAAAAAGAGAGTTAATAATTATTTCCAGGGCAAGCTTGTTTTCTAAATAACTCATCACACTTGAACACTTCTCATCTGCAAGTCTAAGCCCTGGAATTTCACATGAAACCACCCAAAAGTAAAGAAGAGTCCTCAGAACTTACTGCACACACTCAGGGGAAGAAAAACGAGAGAAGAATTCTTAACAAATGGAACGTAATACTGGAATATTTTATCTTTTCTAAAATTCACCTCTCTTGTCTCTTTGGAAACATTTTGTAATGTCTTTCGAGCCCTATTATTTAAACACATTTTAATTCCCATTGAAAAGTGGACACTTAAGTAAATCAAGACATCTTTTCAGGATGATGGACCCAGGGAGGGGCAGTGCTACCAGGATGCAACACCTTGGAAAGATCCTGAGGGACCGGCACAAGGATTTCATACTCCATATTCCAGGTGGTTATTCTCAGCTTTCCACTCACGTAAAACATCCACAGACAAAAAATTCATCTTTAATAGAAGGCATGCATGGCTTGGTGGAAAAAGGGTAAACAATTGAAATATTGGGTCTGTTTGACCTAATAATACCGTGAAATGAAATGATGATGATGCTGTGAATCAGAAAGGGGAAGCTGGTGTTTGGGAATGCAAGGAAGGATCTGGAAATTTAGGTATTTGTTGCTAGCCCTAGGAAGAGCTAGGCAGGGGGCACAAGGTTGTGGATTCGAGACTGATCCCCAAATATTTGGAAAACTCAGGAGAAAACGGGTCCCCTCCGAGGAGAAAGGAGGCCCTGGGGACCCACAGACCGCAGCCCCTCCGCGCACGGACCCTGGAGACCGAGGCCCGACTGTCCTGCGGGCCCTCCCGCGGGCCCCGCACCGTCTGGGACACGCGGGGCTGCGGGCGCACAGCGGCCCAGAGACGCTCCGGCCCAAGTCGCCGCGCGCAGGGACCACAGGACGCCCGGGGCCCGGCTGCCGGCCCCGCCCCCACGCTGCAGCCGGAGGGGCCTGAGGGCCGAGCGGCGCCACCGCGGACTCGGGGCCGCAGACCCCGGAGGGGACCGCGGGAGGCCGGGCCCTCCCCGCCGCTTCCCACCAGCCCCGCCTCCTCCGGGGCTGAACCCTCACCATCGCTGAGGCTCGTGGGTCCCCCGGCGTCCTCCCTACGCTTCGGATCAGGTCACAACGCAACGGAGTTCGCGGCGGAGAACCGTTAGGAGCTCAAGGGCAGACGACCCCTGACCGGAAGGAGGGTAGAGCTATAGGAAGTCGGGGGTGGTTGCGGAGTGTCGCCCCGCCCACCTGCCCCGGGACCGACCCTGATTGGACAGTTCGAAAGGCCCTTCAGTCCTGAGTGACAGCGGGATGGAGATTACACCTCTGAGTTGAGTTGGAGCTGGACATTGTCCTCTCCAGCGACTTTTCCAGTGAAACGCGGTGCTGTGAGGCCACTCGAGGAACTGTGACCCTTCTTTGCAAACACACACACTTAAAAGTCACCTCGCCGTATGTACTAATGTCTGGCTTCCCTTTGATCTCTGTTGACAGTGTTGATCTCCTACCCAGGGCTTTCCCACCTCCGTTGATATCATACTTTAATGAACCCTATGGCCTCCCAAGCCCTTAGCTCTGGTGCGAAGTTGGAACCCACAGCCCTAGCTGGGTGCAAGTGAGACAGGAACCATCCTAAAGACACAGGGCCATCTGCAAGGCCCTGGGCCTAACAAGATAAAGCCCTAACAAGATTGGCCCTAACAATCGACAAGCTAGGAGAATGAGATAGAGGCCACCAAGATCCACATTCTGCAGCCTTTGGACTTTCCTGGGTTTACACATGCGCCCTAGCACCCAGGAGTGCACTGAAGGTGACCCTAGCCCCATTAGCATAATAAAAATCACACCTAAGGGTGGAGAGCTAGCATGCTAGTGATACGTATGTCACATGAAAAGGGATGTTGAACAACAGTGCGAGCACAAGCACAACCCCACCTCTACATGCCATGACAAGGACCTCCTCCCCAGCCTTTGCCTGATGAAAGCCCCACAATCCTGCTCACTAACGACCCAGTTACCTGCCCCTTTCCCTTCTGCACCAGCTCACTTGTGCCTCTCCTGTGCACAAGCTAATAGACTTTTACGTTTCTACTCCCATTTGTTGTCTCTCTTCATTTCTATCCTGGGGGACAATAACAACCCAATGTGCCGGTAACATCCCCAGTAGATTTTCATTTAGAACACCAATCCCTACACCCCATTTTTCTCTATAACAGCAGCTCCTTTTCTTAGTTTGGTGGATTTGCCCATGGTTTGTCATAGCACGCCATCCCAAATTGCAATTCTTTTTTTTTAAAGTATGGATTTATTTTTAAAGATTCACCTTGAGCTAACATCTGTTGCCAATCTTCTTCTTTCTTCTTCTTCTTTTCCCTAAAGCCCAGTGGTTATGTATGATAGTGGTAAGTTCTTCTAGTTCTCCTATGTAAGCCACCACCACAGCACGGCTACTGACAGACAAGGGATGTGGTTCCACCCCTAGGAACCATACCTGGTCCACCGAAGTGGAGCACACTGAACTTTAACCACTAGGCCATCAGGAATGGCTCTTGGCTACTCTTGAATAAATTCATTTTGAGATAAAATAACAGGCAAATTTGCTTGTTAAGTTGACAGTAGAAATTGGCAAGTTGTTTCATAAATTATATGGAATTGCAGGGGAACCAGGACAGCCAAACCAATCTTCAAAAGTAAAACAAATTAATAGGATTAAAATTTTCTGATTTCTAACCTGACTAGTCAGCATGGTAATCAAGGTATGTGGTAATGACACAAGGACAGACACACAGACCAGTGGATTTGATTGAGATTCCAGATATAAACCCATTCATCTATGGTCAATTGATTTTCAAAAAAGGTGCCAAGAATGAAGAAAGAATATTCCCTTCAAAAATTAGTGCTGGAACAGTACTGGCCCAGTGGCATAGTGGTTAAGTTCATGTGCTCCACTTCAGCAGCCTGGGGTTCACCAGTTCAAATCCTGGGCATGGACTTATGCAGAGCTTACCAAGCCATGCTGTGGCAGGCATCCCTCATATAAAATAGAGGAAGATGGGCACAGATGTTAGCCCAAGGCCAATCTTCCTCAACAAAAAAGAGGAGGATTTGTGGTGGATGTTAGCTCAGGGCTAATCTTCCTCAAAAAAAAAATAGTACTGGGACAACTGGGCAGCAACATACAGAAGAAGGAAGTTGGACCCTTACATTACACCACATAAAATAATTTACCGAAACAAATTGAAGACTTAAATCTGAGATAAAACTACAACACTTTTAGAAAAAATGTAGGAGCAAATATGACCTTGGATTTGGCAAAGAATTATTAAATATGATACTAAAAGCAAAACCGGTAGAAAAAAAAACAGATAATTTGAACTTCACTGAAAGTAATCCCTTTTGTGCTTCAGGGGACACCGTCAAGACAATGAAAACACCCATTGGAACCCCTGTGCACTTCTGGTGGGAATGTAAAACCATGTCTCCGTTGTGGAAAGCAATATCGTGCTTTTTCAAAAATTACAGAGAATGCTACCACATGATCCAGCAGTTCCATTTCTGAATATTTAACCAAAAGAATAAAAAACATGGACTCAAACAGATAGTTGTACACCTGTGTTCACAGGAGTGGTATTCACAGAAGCCAAAAGGTGGAAGCAACCCAAGTGTCCATCAACAGAAGACTGGATCAACAAAATGTGGTCTACACAGGGAACAGAATATTAGTACTTTTTCTCCTGTGTTCTCTTTTAGGAGTGTTGCAGTTCTACGTTTTACACTAAGATCTATGACCCACTTAGAGTTAATCTTTATGGAAAGTATGAAGTCTGTGTCTAGATTCTTTTTTTCATTAGCATGTGGATGTCCAGTTTTTCTGGCATTATTTGTTGAAAAGACTGTGTTTCCCCCATTGAATTGCCTTTGCTCCTTTGTCAAAGATGAGTTTACTATATTTGTGTGGCTCTGTAGGAAACAGTTGACTTTTGTATATTAACCTTTTATCCTTCTTGAACTAATGTTCAAGAGATTTTCTTTGTCATTGGGAATTCTTCGAGATTTTCTCCACAGACAACATTGTTATATGCCACAAAGACATTTTTATCTCTTGCTTCCCAGTCTGTATATCTCTTATTTCTGTGTCTAGTTGCATTAGCTAACAATTCCAGTAAAGGGTTGACTAGGAGTGATGAGAGGGCACATCCTTGCCTTCCTCCTGATGTTACTGGAAAGCATCTAGTTCCTTCAGTGTAGTCCACTAATATTAAACAAGAGCCCAGTTGATGTAGAGGGAGGTGTGGGCAGAGGGGAAGCATTCTCTAGTCTAGCAATTGGGTCTCAATCTCTTAGTGAGGCTGTGTCCCTGGGTTTGACCTCCTGTGATATAATAAGAAAGATATTTGATCTCTGTCCTCACTTCCTAGCAAAAAGGTCTTGAAGTCCTTGGAATACTTGGGTGATAAGGGTGATAGAGTGTCTTTTGTTTTAATGAGGCACCTCTTGGCCAGCTCCTAGATGGCTTCAGGATGGGGGTCAGACACCAGAAACACAAAGCCTTGATTAGAGGCTTGGAACTTTCAGCCCCAGCTCCCAGCTCCTGTGGAGAGGAGAGGGGCTGGAGACTGGGTTGATCACCAATGGGCAATGATTTAATAAATTGAGCCCATGTAATGAAACCTCCATTGGAACCCTTACAGACAGAATTTAGAGAGTTCCTGGGTTGGTGAACACATGCAGGTGCTGGGAGGGTGGAGTGTCCAGAGAGGATGTGGAATCTCTGCAGCCCCCTCCGCCTCCACTCCCCTCACCCATACCACTGCCCTACTTTGCCCTGTGCATCTCTGCCTTTTGACTGTTCCTGAGTTGTATCCTTTATATAAACCAATAATAGTAAGTAAAGTGCTTTGTTCTCAGAATTGTCCTGAAATTACCAAACCTGATGGGGTGTCCAGGGAGTCTATGAATTTGTAGATGGCTGAGTGGAAATGTCACCAGCCCGGCCACCCCATTTGTGGATGGCATCTGCAGAACAGTCAGTGTGTGGGACTGAGCTCTTAACCTGTGGAGTCTGACAAGAACTCTGCGTAGTTAGTGTCAGATGTCCAACAGTTCAATTCAAATCTATTTGGTGACATAGAGTTGGAGAAGTGACATTGGAACCAACACCATGTATTTGGTGTCTGGAGGGGAAAAACCTTATCATTCTCACAAGTGCCCCACCTTTGAGAGCAGAAAATGCTAGAAGAGACTCAAGTTGGCTCTTTCCTTCCCCACAGGTCACTTAGGCTCTGGGAAAATCCCAGTCAGTTATGCTCTTATGAAATAGATTGTTTTGAGGATGTGCTTTGATAAGAATAGAATATTCTTTTTTTTTTTTAAGATTTTATTTTTTCCTTTTTCTCCCCAAAGCCCCCTGGTACATAGTTGTATATTCTTCCTTGTGGGTCCTTCTAGTTGTGGCATGTGGGACACTGCCTCAGCGTGGTTTGATGAGCAGTGCCATGTCCGCGCCCAGGATTCGAACCAACGAAACCCTGGGCCGCCTGCAGCAGAGCACGCGAACTTAACCACTCGGCCACGGGGCCAGCCCCAAGAATAGAATATTCTGGGCATATTTTAAAATACCTACTTTTTGGTCTCTCTTTCTAATTTGGGGGACGCTAGTTTACCCCATGTACTCATTTGTCTGATGGAAGAGTTGATTTTAGGTTTCTTGGCTTTTCTCTTCTGCAGACTGGAAGGTGGTTTCTAAGCTCTTGACGTGCCAGACCAGAGATCAGAAGTCTCTAATTCCTTTTTTTTGACCACTGACAGCTTTAAAGTTTCATCTCTCCTTCATTCCCTTGTGCCCCACATCTGAACGTGGTGATAAGAAAGCCTGGGTTCTCCTTCCTTTAGTTCTGGCAAATGATTCAGTCCACAGAAGGCCCTGCCCCTTTACCCAAACTCTCCCCCTAGCCCGCCTCCTTCAATAAAAAACCCAGGCCAGGCTCCTCTCCTTGCTCTCTCTGGGCATTTCCCACCCGCCTGAGAGGCCTGCCCTGCCCTCCCCTGACAGTTCCATGACGGGAGTGGTAAACCCTTTCATACCCTCTAGGCATGTGTGTGTTATCGTCAGCGTAGACATCTGAACCAAATCATGGGTTGGGGTCCACCTGCTTGTGCAGGTGACCATAAAGGTTATAGAATAGGTAACATGCTGCATATTTTGCAGTACTCATTGCTTTATTGTTCTGTTGACAAATCCTCCAGATCATTTGATATTAGTACATGCCACCCTTGTATGAGCCTCCAAGTGCATTCTGTGGACATTGTTGAAAACTTGCTGGGCTGTAGATGGTGATCAAGTTCGAATTTACAGGAAATAGCAATGGAGTACATGACTTGACCCTTCCTCCATTTGTGCATAACTTATTGATTTGTTCACAATAGTCTTCAACACTTGGGTTTATGGGATTATTTAATTGAAAAATTTTTGTTCTAATCACTGTGAAATGGGATCTACTGGATGTTTTATTTTCTATTTACCTCATTGCCAAGGGGCTAGACATTTCCTTGTATATATAGTTGGCCCTTCACATCCACAGGTTTTGCATCCACAGAATCAACCAACCGTGAACCAAAACTGGTAGAGATGTGGGACCAACTATATGATCTTCCATCTTCTGTTAAGTACACTTTGCTTTTTTCTCATTTTTAAGTTGTGTCTGTTCACTTTTACTCTGGAAACTAACCCTTTCATGTTGTATGCATTGGTGATATTTTTCTTCCCTTTGATGTTTATCTTTTAAGTACCTTAATTTTATTTTTTACTTTATTTTTTATTTTTTTTAAAGATTTTATTTTTTCCTTTTTCTCCCCAGAGTCACTAGGTACATAGTTGTATATTCTTCATTGTGGGTCCTTCTAGTTGTGACATGTGGGACACTGCCTCAGTGTGGCTCAATGAGCAGTGCCATGTCCGCGCCCAGGATTCGAACCAACGAAACACTGGGCCGCCTGCAGCGGAGCGGGCGAACTTAACTACTAGGCCACGGGGCCAGCCCTAAGTACCTTAATTTTAATATATTTGAATTTGTCTGTCTCTGGCTTTATGGCTTGTTCTTTTTCTTGTAGGAGAATTTTCTCCCTATTGTTGTGTCAATAAAACATTTACCTGTGACTTCTAAAAGTGGCCCAGTCTTACCTTTCACATTTAAATCTACAATAAATTGGCTATTGTCCATGGAATAGAGGGGAATACAATGCATTTTTCCACTTAGATAACAGTGTGTCCCTGCACCTGGGTATTAAGGTGCTCATGGTATTTGCCACTGCTCCACAATGCCCGCTCTGTCCTTGACCAACTTTCCATGTTAAATCCCAACCCACGGAAGACACTTTTCCTTTCCCTTGTTCTGTTTGTCTCTCTGCTAATACTGTATCGTGTGGAATACTATGGCTTAAAAATTCTTGATCTGTGTTAGACGGCCACTTTGTTCTTCAAAACATTTCTGTTCATTTTTGGACGTTTGTTCCGCTAATAGACTTGGAGGAGTAGTTTTTGCTGACTCTTAAAGAGGCTGTTTGGGGATTTAAGAAGTGTTATAAAGATATCATTTGGGAGAGGTGACATCTGGGTGACACCGAATTCCATCTAAGAATACTTGCCATCCTTCCACTTTTTACACTCTACTTTGATATTTCCCAATAAGTTTTTAAAAATTTTTCTGTGAGGATCATTAAATATCCTTTATTAGTCTTGTATGGTAATGAATTAAATTTGATCTGAAGGAAACCAGAAGCAAGCTTCCAAATGGTGTCTCTCAGTGCAGTCACATAGGCTGGGCTCAGTTCTTGAAGCAACAAGTTGTAAGTGTGCATGTGGATTATTGTCTTCCAGGGAAGCTTACTCAGTAGAGACTCAGTGCCAGAGTGTGTTTTGGGGTCTGAGCACAAAGGCATCATCTGTCGAACGTGTAACAAACTTACAGACTCTCAAAAAGAAAACAAGAGTTTACTATATACCATATTGTGTGCATAAACACTTTAGGCACACTGAGGCCCTCTTATCTGTAAAGTTGGCTGGGTCACTTCTGTGGGGGACTGGAATTGGCCACCCCAAGATATGCCTCTTTGGCATAAGGATTATTTTGGGCTGGTTACTTTTAAAAACTGCAGACAGGAAAGAAACTCTGAAAAGTAGAATTTACTTACCCTTTGTTAAGAGACATGTACATTTGTAAAGGAAATCTCTCGCCTGTAAAGGTGTCTCCCTCTCTGTACCAGAAGAAGGGGGGATGACCTTATCTCTAGAAACTCTTAATCAATGTGGAAGGCAAGGACTTAAATCTGCATAATAATCTTACTCTTGTTTAACCTCCTGTAACTGACTCACCCCACCCCCGACCTCTTCTTTTGTCTTTAGCTCAAGGTGATATTTAAGGAGGTGGCTTCAGCCATTTTGGTGAGTTGCTCAGTTTGCCTGAGCCTCTCCCATGTATACATGTTATAAAGCTTTGTTTAATTTTCTCCTGTTATTCTATCTAATTCGTTGTTTGGCCAGAAGGACCCAGAGCAGGTAGAGGAAATGTCTTCCTACCCTACACTTCCAAAATCCCATTTCCCAGATACCACTGAAGGACAAACTTTGTGAGCAAGCATTTCTAAGGATAAGGGATCTCTAGTCTGTTAATGTTCACTTTCCTCTGCACATTAGTTAGTAGGACTTGTTCTGAGCAAGTGCTAGAGATCTGATGTAGAAATCGTAATTAGTATTGACCCCAGCAGCTTATTTTACTGCCCAGGCAGGAGGGCTGTTTCTATTTTGCTGTTGCTCTGCTGCCTATGTCAATCTAGGATCAGAATTGCTGATGAGAACCTTTTCTCACTCCCCTGCATGTGGGCATCAATGGGTTACTGATCTCTTTGATGAACCAGCATTTAGGAGATTTATGCCCCTGTGGGATTCCTATGCTTGGGATGGGCTGTCATGCTGCTGTGACCCACAGGGGAACCTGGAAAAGAGAAATTGAGAGGACAGCCTCTAGAGTGATTGATAGGGAGTCACTTGCTGCAAAATTAGAGAAAGGAGATTTTATGCTTTTTTTTGGAGAAAAGCACTATTGAACTCTCTATGTATTTTGTAATCATGTCCAAATTCACCATGAAATCATTGTGGATTTTAATGAAGCCCCTTGCATATTCCAAGTGTTAACTTGTTCCTCAAGGTCATCGTGGCCCAGGTTACAGTTTTAGGATTCTGCCAGAAAGGGCTCTTCTGTGATCTTAGCATCCCAGTTTGCATGCACCTGTGTCCTAAGCATTGGTGGGAAGTAACCCTGAGGCTCATGAGTACAGGGATTTGGTGGAGGTCTGAGTTGTCCTGACTTCTTCCTCATGCCTGAGCTCTACCTGAATAATTTCCTTGCTCTATGAAGTGAGACAGAGAAAAGAAGGTAAAACTGAGTCTGTGATAAATATTATACAAACAAATTATAATCCATTCTCCTCCACAAGAACATTTTCATTCAGCCAGCTGGATCTATCATGTTTGATGATGGGAACAGAATAAAGAGCTTCCACTTCTTCGCTGGAAGTTTCTTTAAAACTTCATGCAGATATGAGGCTGTGCTTCATAGGGTGCTGCATCACATGGTGGTATTAAGAAGAAGATGAGTTTTCTCACAAGGAATTGATGTGCTTAAAATAGAAACATTTCTTTCATTTGTATAGCATTTCTCTGAGATGTTCTGTACCCTGACATTAGAGAGCAATGAAGACTTGAAGTGATCACGATGAAAATGTACCAGTACATTCTATGTTTTCACGATGCTGTTCAATTCATGAGGAAGTGAATGTGGCCAGAGAGTAATACTTCTGATGACCAAGTCATGGAATAAACGTTGGGAGACGACAGAGTCATATGTGAACTTCTTATGGATTGAATCCAAATCCCCAGCACTGTCCGTCTTAGTTATTCTCCTGTATACATCTGTGTCATGTTTTAGGACTGAGTGGCCTGTGAGGGTGGGACTGTGACCTTCACCATGGAGGAGTAGGCTTTTCTGGATCCATCCCCGAAGAAACTCTACAAGGATGTGATAAGATCCCTAAGGTAACTGAATTCCTATTTTCACTGATGTAAGAAAAACAATAAATCATTGTATAAGCTCGGGATGCATTTGGCAACTATTTTCCCTCCAGCTTTATTGAATTGACTGAGAAAATTGATTTCAAAATTACAACATGATGATTTGTTATACATACACTGTATTGTGTAATTACAGTTTGTTAAGAGAGTAGATCTTTCTTTTTTTTTTTTTTAATTTTTCCTTTTTCTCCTCAGAGCCCCCTGGTACATAGTCATGTATTTTTAGTTGTGGGTCCTTCTAGTTGTGGCATGTGGGACGCTGCCTCAGCATGGTGTAATGAGCGGTGCCATGTCCGTGCCCAGGATTCGAACTGGCGAAACCCTGGGCTGCCAAAGCGGAGCATGTGAACTTAACCACATGACCACAGGTCTGGCCCCAAAGAGAGTAGATCTTAAGCTTTCTCACCACACACAGACACAGAGACGCACACTCATGATAGCATTGTGAGGTAATGGATGTGTTGATTAACCTGGATACTCATATGCCTAAGTTCATATTGCAAAATTCTTTCACATTGCAAAATTTTTAAGACATTTCTTTATTTATTTGAACAGCTTTGTTGAGATGTAATTTACATACTGTACAGTGCATCTCATTAAAGTGCACGTTTTCATAGTTTTCAGTATATTTGTAGAAATGTGAAATGATCACCACAGTTGATTTTTTTTCTTTAAGATTTTATTTTTCCTTTTTCTCCCCAAAGCCCCCCCCGGTACATAGTTGTGTACTTTTAGTTGTGGGTCCTTCTAGTTGTGGCATGTGGGTCACTGCCTCAGCATGGCGTGATGAGCAGTGCCATGTCCGTGCCCAGGCTCTGAACTGGCAAAACCCTGTGCTGCCAAAGAGGAGTGCACACACTCAAGCACTTGGCCATGGGGCTGGCCCCATCATAGCTGATTTTTTAACATTTTCATCACCCCGAAAAGCAACTGCTCTGCCCTTTAGCTATCACTCCCAACCTTCTCATCTTCCTTCTCCAATCCCAGCCCTAGACAACCACTAATGTACATTCTGTCTTTATAAATCTCCCTATTCAGGTCTCTCCTGTGAATGGAATAATTAAATATATGGCCTTTGGGATGGATTTCAGTAACTTAGCATAATGTTTTCAAGGTACATCCATGTTGGACCTTGTGTCAATACTTTATTCATTACTGTGGCCAAATATTCTATTGGATGGTTAAAATGTGTTTATTTTATTCATCTGTTCATGAACATTTGGATTGCTTCCACCTTTTGGCTACTAGAGATAATGTTGCTATAAAACCCATGTATGAGTTTTCTTCCAACATGTTATTCACTTTTCTTGGGCATATTCCTATGAAAGGAATTGATGGATCATATGGTAATTCTAGGTTTAATTTTTGAGGAGCTCCCAGACTGTTCTCCAGGGTGGCTGCACCATTTTATATTCGTATCACCCATGTATGAGGGTTGAAATTTCTCCATGCATCCTTGGCAAGATTTGATATTATCTCATGTTTTGATTCTGTCCACCCTAGTCTTTGTGAAGCAGTATCTCACTGAGGTCTTGATTTACATTTCCTTGATGACTAGTGATGTCCAGCATTTTTTTCATATGCTTTTGGCCATTTGCCTATCTCTCTTTGAAAAATATGTATGCATGTCCTTCACCACTTTTCAATTGAATTGACTTTTTATTATTATGTTATAACAGGTCTTTATATGTATTCAATACAAGAATGCAAATGCCGCCAGGTATGGATACTAGTTGGTTGATTCAAACCTTCTAAAATGAGACCAATGGCCCAAATGCTTAAAGGCCACCAATGCTGCCAAAATGGTCACCAATATCCTGACCTCTGGGCACTGGTCAATTCGTACTCAAATTTTAACACTAATAGCTGATAGGCTTAAGCCTGTCCACCAATATATACCATCTCTGGTGATACAGGGCCAAATATTTAACTGTTTGGAGCATGTAACTAAGTTTTCCTTAAACCAAGGCTACCCATGTGCCTCCAACCTTTACTATTTATGGATGGAGACCTCTTATGCCTCAAAAGAGAACACCATCCAATTGTTTGGAAGGTGCACCACTGAGAACCCCTAAAATTTACTAAGAATTCTTGATACCAGTAGGTGCTCCTGAAGGTGGAAGCAAAACTTAATCAGGGCTTCTCAGATCTATACAACCCTGTTTGGTCTTTTGGCCCCTCAGTTTCCCTCCTGGGTGGCTACTTGGCAGGACCATCCTCCTCTGGAATGGCTCCCTTTAACTGCAATAATGCTGAAGATGACAATCCTCAGCACATGACATGGTGGGACACAAATTCATGCCAAATTCTGCTTAAGCAACTTTCCACTATGCCGGAGATGACACCAAGGAAGACATGCCAGATGATGGCAAGCACTCCCTGTGACTTGGGTGCTGAACTGAATGCTTGTTTATCTAAATTCCCTACTTATGACCCCCTTGAATGGCATTTTGCATAACTAACTATATGTTTATTCCAAGGCCCTCCTGCGCACTACAATGCTTGCTGCTCAAAGGTGAGGCGGTACTCTCCCTGCCGGGCTGCCCTCCTCTGCACCTTTGAGCTTTGAAAGGCCAAGGTATGTGTGGAGTCTCACAACCTTACAGGGGCCCCTTTAAACACATCACTCAGTTGCTTGCCTTCACCACACCCTATACATTGGTCCACATTATGAGTCCCACTTGGAGTTAGTGAACTTAGTTTCTGAACCCCTCCCCAGCTTCAGATGCTGCTACCACCATAGCATCCCCCCTACACCCTCCAGGACCACACCTGCATGGTCACCTCCCTACACCACCCTAAAGGACCCTACCCCACAGTCACCACTCAAGGCTTCACAATCCTCCCATTCAAGCCTTCCAACATTCTTCGTATTTTTATACAATGCACAGAAATCAGATCTTATTTTGGGGCTGTCATAATTGCTAGGCATGTTACCAGGCCCAATCTTTTTCCAAAGTTAGTGGCCCACCAGGCTGATTCGTTGACCCTTCATTGTTTGCTCAATGGAAGGCACCCCCTGCATCCCTGTGGCTTGACCGGCTGCTCTCTACGGTTCTCAACCACAGTCAGGCAGGCCACTTGGCAATACAGTCTGTGCCACCTGGCAGGAGCCCCAACATGCCCTTTATAATCTCCCTTATCTGCCCAGGACCAACACCACATCGATGAATATGACCTACATCTCCTCGCAAGGGGCACGATCCCTATGGTCTTGGGCCGTGAGGCCCAGCCACCTGGGGAGAACCTCCATTTACTTCATCTTCCCTGATCAAAGAGTTTCTGTCCACTGTGTGTCCAGTGCCCCGGGGCCATCACACATACATGGTTCTCCAGATGTGCACATCTCCATACCTCATCCTCCCATGTGTTTGCCTCCTTGATGGCCCCTGGGGGATCCTGTCTGTTCGCACCAATTTACTTTAGTCTTGTTAAAATAGAAAACAGAGACCAACTTTGAAAATTCCCTGAGCAGATAAAACCAGTTTAGTCACACAAGCAAAGCTTAATTTAACTTATTTTGCAAAACGAGTATGACCTGGGTCATTTCTTGCTCAAGTCTCTGAAAATCACAAGAAAACTTACACTGTTTCCAAAGGTTGATATCAGATAACCACTGACCAATTCTTTACCAATCAAGAAAATTCTAATGTTATAACCAATCACCGTGAAGAATCAACAGTCGCTGCTTTCTCTCTCTATAAGCTGCTTTGTAACAATGCCCCCGTGAGCCTCCTTCCATGTTTTGGCTTGAGTGCTCCTAGTTTGCAAACCGTCTTAGACATCTGCACAATCCACATTCATTAATTACTACTTCGGTAATTCATTGGTTTTACATCTGTTATTTCTGAACTTGTGACAGTTTCCCTGGGGCTACCCTTATAAAACACTGAGCAGCACCCCCAGTTCATCTCTCTTCCTGCCCCTTCACATCAAAAGTATGCAGGGTTCATCCCCATTATGTTGGGAGTAGATCTGCTACTATCTTCACCTGGAGTGGGCACCTGGGGCATGCCATAACACGTTACTAAGGCAAACACCAACCTGTCAGCCACCCTGGCTGAATGCACTGGGATATTACATCAAAGCCAGGCCTTAATGCAACAACAGGATTCTTTAGTGTAGATGGTTTCCATAACCATTTACCTTTAGATCACTTATTGGCCAAGGGAGGAGGGGGATGTCCTGTAAGGGGCACCACCTGCTGCATGTATGTTAATAATTCTGGACAAGTTCAGACAAACTTACAAAAGATGGGCCGACAAGTACAAGGATCCCATAATCTCACCCAAGTTTCTCATCAAATACTTAGCTTAACTTCATCTGTGAATATACTGAACCATTGAATTGTACACTTTAATGGAGTGCACTGTGTAATATGTTGTGTTGAGAAGCTGGAGCTGGTGTATTAAATTCAGTGTAGGCAGGTTATGACCTGCTGGATGGGGAAGCACAGGCCACGCACATGGGGTCAGTAGGGAGCTCCCTCAGCACCCGAGCTCCCACTTTGGGGAAGTGAAAACCACAGGGTCTTTTGATTGAAGACCCTGCATGATACACCCATGTGAAGTCACAGGATTTGTTACTTTTCGATTGTAGAAATGAGGGCAGGGGTGCAATGAGCCAGGGGAAGGGCTGTCCTCTGTTCCAGGTCAAGAGCCAGTAGGAGATAGAGAGCCGGGTAACAAGCACCCGTTACTTATAAGGGGGTTGGAGCGGAGGTTAGTAATTTTTCACTGGCTCAGCTCTAAATGTTTATTTAAAAAGTTGCCCTGGGGAAAATAAACTGGGAACTTATGGTGGGAAATCTAGGCCCAGGTCCTTATCTAAATGTCCAGAGTTTGGGTGTGAGCAGATTGTCATGTCACAATGCTATGTGAACATGTGTCTCTGATTTCAATTCTGTGGAGGACTTACCCAGAAGTAGAATTGCTAGATCAGATGGTAACTCAGTTCCCAATTCTTTGAGGAACTGCCATGTTGTTTTTCTTCCCACGAACGTGATTTTATATTCCCAGCAAAAGTGCACAAGAGTCCCAAAGGGTGTTTTCATTTTCTTTCTTCTTCTTCTTCTTCTTCTTCTCCCCAAAGCTCCCGAGTACATAGTTGTGTATTCTATTTGTGAGTGTCTCTGGTTGTGTTATGTGGGATGCCGCCTCAGCATGGCCTGATGGGCGGTGCCATGTCCACACCCAGGATCCGAACCAGCAAAACCCTGGGCCGCTGAAGAGGAGCCCGCAAACTTAACCACTCAGCCACAGGGCCGACCCCGGTTTTCATTTGCTTGTTGGTGTCTTTTGAAGCACAAAAGTCATTAAATCACCTTTTCCCCCTCCTTTTTGCTCTTGGTGTTATATCTAACCATTCTCTGTCAAATTCAAAGTCAGGAACTTTTTCCTATGTTTTATCAATTGTGATAGTTTTACATTTATGTTTAGGTCTTTAATCCTTCTTGGTAAATTATTGTATGTGGTGTGATATGTGTACAACCTATTTCTTTGCATGTGGCTAACAATTGGTCCACCACCAATTTATGAAAAGAATGTTCTTTCCCCATTCCTGGCGCTTTAAAAAATCAATTGAGCATAGATTGGGCACAGTGGGTTTATTTCTCAAATAGCAATCTATTCCAGAGATCAGTATGTCTAACCTTGTGTCAGCACCACATTATCTTGATGACCACTGCTTAGTACAAAGTGGTGATATCAGGAAATATTAGTTCAATCAGCTTGTTTTTCTTTATCAAGAATGGTTTGGCTAAGGCCAGCCCCAGTGGCCTAGTGGTTAAATTCAGGGCACTCCACTTAGGTGGCCCAGGTTCAGCTCCTGGGAGTGGATCCACACCACTTATCTGTCAGTGCCATGCTGTGGTGGCAGCTCGCATAAAAAAAGAGGAAGATTGGCAACAGATGTTAGCTAAGGGTGAATCTTTCTGAAAAAAAAAAATGGTTTGGCTATTCTGTTTCCCTGCAATACTGTATAAATTTATGAACCAACTTCCCAATTTTGATAAAGAAATCAGCTGGGATTATGTGCTATGTTCACTCTTCAGATAATTTTGGGGAGATGTGACATTTCAACAGTAAGTTTTCTGATCCATGTAATTGGAACATTTTCCAGTTTATTAATACCTTTATTAATTTCTTTTGATAATGTTGGTAGTTTTCATAGCATTTGTTTTGTAATCTTTGTGTTAAATATATTCCCATGTATCCTATTCCTTCCAATACTATTGTAAATGCATTTATTTTCTTAATTTCATTATCAGATTGTTCATTGCAAATATATAGAAATACAATTCTTTTTTTGGGGGGGGGAGATTAGCCCTGAGCTAACATCTGCCAATCCTCCTCTTTTTCCTGAGGAAGCCTGGCTCTGAGCTAACATCTGTGCCCATCTTCCTCTACTTTATATGTGGGACGCCTACCACAGCATGGCTTGTCAAGCAGTGCCATGTCCGCTCCCGGGATCTGAACTGGTGAAACCTGGGCCACCAAAGCAGAATGTGTGCACTTAACCTCTGCGCCACCGGGCTGGCCCCATACAATTCATTTTTATGTTTTGAGCTTGTATCCTACAACACTGCAGAATTCAATGATCAGTTCTAACAGTTTTTTGGTATACTTCTCAGAATTTTCTGTATGCAAATGTAGGTGCGGAAAAATTTCCCCTTCTTCCCTTCTAGGTTATTTGGCTGGTCTAATAATTAAAGTGACATAAGACAGACTAACAGAAGAAAAACAAATTTAATTACCTATGTATGGGAGCCCCCAAAAAGGTGAGACTCAAAGAAGTAACCACGGCAGGAAGATTTCATGCCCTTTAGACCAAGAAACAGATTGAGGAAGACTTGACAAGGCTGAGGGGTTTGGGCTAGAGGTAGTAAATGGTGAGGAAACAACAAGATTTGTTTACACAGCCTTCTCAGCCCTAAATGCCCTGTCTCAGATGATAAGGCTGCCTTCTGGTTCAAGCAGCATACAGATCAGCTGGAAAGTCATCTCCTGCTCTCAAGGGGACAAAGGAGAGTCAGAGTGTCTTTCTTGCAATGGCTGTTTCTCAAGCACCTGTAATTCAAAATAATCAATATGCCAATGTGCCATATTCTGAGGTGACATAATCTGAACCTCTAGACAAGATAGCTCATTTGGAAGTAGAGACGGTTTTACATCTTCCCAACCAATCTGCATCCATTTTATTTCTTTTCTTGCCTAATGGTTCTGGCTAAAATCTCCAGTACTTTCTGGAATCAAAGTGGCAAGAGGAGACATCCTTCTTTGGTTCCTCCTCTTCAGGGGAAAGCATTCCAGTCTTCCACCACTAGATATAATATTGGCTGTGGGATTTCAACGCATGCTCACTATGAAGTAAGGAAATATCTTCCTATTTTTGTTATGCTGAATGTTTTAATTATGAAAGAGTACTGATTTTTGTCAATTATTTTCCCGAGTCTATTGATTTCATTGATAGATTTCAGTCTATCTTGCAATTTTTGATTTTTGATATCCTTTATCACATTAATAGATTTTGATATTTTAACCCAACCTTTCATCCCTATAATAAACCCACTTGGTCATGGTGTATAAATCTCTTTTTATGTTGCTGTTTTGGGCTTTCTAGAATTTGTTGAGGATTTTTACATTAATATTTGCAAAAGAAATAGGGGTGTAGTTTTTTTGGTGATGCACTTGGTTTGGGTATGAGAGTAGTACTGCCACACCCACCCACAATAATCTTAAAAGTTTATATAGAGGCTTTAATGGGGTTCAGTAATATCTACGGTCCAGATGGTCTCAACAGCACATTATTCTCTCCAGGCTGCATCCTTGGAATGGCTCTTAGTTTGGGAACAGTGGGTGGAATGTATATTCCCAGGACAGGGGCGTGTGTAAGGAGCCTCCAGTTGCCCAGTCCAGCTAGAGTGTCAACCAGTGGTCACATCCTCTCAGTGACCTCCTTTGCTTTTTGAATCTTGGGTAAACTCATTCCATTGGGGTCATTTTTCAAGGTCATATGGAAAATATCTCTCTCCAGACCTACAAATAACTCCCTATGCTTCTTAAGTGGAGCGCTTGGTTTGGCTTAGACGACCACCTTGTAGGATATTGTTGAATTCTCATGGGCTTCCCTCAGTGCAGGTGGATGCACCAACACTCTAAGTGTATCCTGGCCCTCATGTTTGCCATGATGGAGACGGACAGGAACCACATGCTATTAGCAAAGACAACCTTAAGGCGTCATGCCTATTGTGCCCACCACAGCGATTAAAGGACCTTTGAGAGCACCATGATGTGACACCAAGAGAAAGCCAGACTGGCCCTAATGTTACTTCTGAGAAGCAGAACAATTTATCAATTCATCAGTGCAGGAAGCACATCCCCGGTTTCTGCCCAGATGGGGCCACTACTGAAACTGTACAGTTCCCACAGATGCAAATGAAGTTGGGGGGGGGGGGCAGTGATGAAATGTAGTTTCCTCAGCATCATGTTTCTGACAGTGTGTGAGAGTGGAGCCAGACTCATGCATCTCCCCAGGCGAATGCACATTCTTAGTATAGTGTGCCCTTTATTTGAGGTGAAGACGAGGAGCTAGCAGCAAAAAACAGAGGCTGGGCAACTGGCCCCAGGGCCAATTGGTTGAGTTCACATCCTCAGCTTCGGCAGTCTGGGGTTTGCATCCTGGGTGCAGATCTATGCACCGCTCATCAACACGTGCTGTCGCAACATTCCATGTAGAAGAACTAGAATGATTTACAACTAGGATGTACAACTATGTCCTGGGGCTTTGGGGATAAGAAGGAAAAAGAAAAAGAGGAAGACTGGCAAGAGATGTTAGCTCAGGGCCAATCTTCCTCACAAAAAAATGGATCCAAAAAAAAAAACCAAAACAAAACAGAGGCGTTCCTGACTTAGGAAATCAGAGTGATTTCCAGGAAATCTGCTTCTAGACTATTATTTTCCAGATAGTTCTTAAAGGGAAGATGAAAAACAGATAATGAAATGGAAATATCTTCTGCATCTCTCAATGCCTGATGCTAAATACCCACAGAACTTTTCTTTCTGCATTCTATGGATGACTGATTGATGATGCCACTGCCCAGCAATGTTCCCCCTTGTATGATGAGCACTAGTTGCAAATTGGGCCTTCCTATTCTTTTTCTTTTAACTTTTTTTTTTTGAGAAAGATTAGCCCTGAGCTAACTGCTGCCAATCCTCCTCTTTTGCTGAGGAAGCCTGGCCCTGAGCTAACATCCGTGCCCATTTTCCTCTACTTTATATGTGGGACGCCTACCACAGCATGGCTTGCCAAGCGGTGCCATGTCCGCCCCTGGGATCTGAACCCTGAGCCACAGAAGCAGAACACGCACACTTAACCGCTGAGGCACCAGACCTGCCCCTGGGCCTTCCTCTTCTGTTTTCATTGTGATCAGTATAGCTCTTTGGCCCTGCCCCTCACTTTGCATTTGTCAGATGGCCTCCAGGAATACTTTTGTCCGTGGGTGAAGTGAAGTACGTGGTGAAGTTATTGCTGAAGTTCAGGTGGACTTGAGTGGTGCTGTTTGACTCAGATTATATAGAAAGGGAGCATTTCCTCAGGGAATTGGGATAGGAAGTGTTCAGATATGGTATTTGTGCAGACTACGTGGAGAGGATGCCTGTCGTGTAGTGATTACAATATCGTCAAAATGAACGTTACTCTGTAGTATCACAGACTCACCAATCAGTGAGATGATTATTTAGACGAAACCAGTAGTCTAACAAGTCTCATTATAGTTGGATTAAGCAGTGTAACCACAAGTGAGGGTGGGTCATGACCACAGAGAGATTTAACTACCGTGAGAAAGAGCTCCTGTTTATATTTTCCTTGGGATACAAATATTTTGATGTCAGAGACATTTTCTAAATTTATCCATTCTGAATAACCAGAAGTCACTTTTCTTCTGAAATAATGGCTTATTTTTGCTCCCAATGCCCTTATTCTGAATCTGACTGAAGTGTTGTAAGGATAGTCACCTAATGCGTCCCTGATACTGTAACTGAACTCAATGGGTTCACCTCTTCGTCAATTCTCGAGCCAAAAAGCACAAGCAATGCAAAAGTGGGAAGAAAGGTTTATTACTTGCACAGGCAGGGGAGAATTCCGGGCATCTCTCCCAAGCAGTGTCTCCCCAAACAAGGGTTTGGGAGTCCGTTTATTGTGAGATCATAGCACAGTTCATGAATATTCAGTTACGGAAAAGGCAGGAGCTCACGTTTGTTGCCTAACAGTCATGTTCCTTTAAGTCTCAAGGGTAGCATGTACACACGCTACTACATATATAGCATGATCTAGAAATGACTGCTTGGTCCCTCCCAGAGGAGGAGAATTTAACATGTTGACGAGATTATAATAGGGACATTTTACTTCAGAGCAACTTGAGGGGGCTAGAACTGGCTTCAGCTGGCCTGCTTGTGGGAATCTTTGGTGGTTAGGCTCTTCCTGAAACTTTCTGTCTGCAAACACTCAACAGATAACGTTAGTCTGTATCAGATTCTCAGTACACTCCCTGGTCACAGTATCTGCGCCTGTGTACCTTTTTGGCAAAACTTTGTCAGACACCAGTTGTCAACAAAGATCAACAGAGAGAGAGAGTAATCATTGCATGTGGTGAGGTGACTTTCAGTTGTGTGTTTGTAAAGAAGGATCGCAGTTCCAGGAGTCCCCTCCCAACACTACCTTTCAATGCAAATATCCCTGCAGAGGACGAGGTCTGGCTGGCATTCTGCTCAGACACCTAAACTCAGGGGCTGTCACTCAGACACAAGGGGGCGAGTCTTGCGAACTGTCCAATCAGAGGCGGCGCCGGGGCAGGTGGGTGGGGCGAAGCGCCGACCCCCCCGGAAGTTGCTGCTCAAGCAGCGCTGGGGACCCCGTCTCCCCGCCAGTAAAGGGCTTTATGTGCTTCTGCCGCCTGTTCTGTCCAGTTGTAACCGGTACCGACCTCAGGAGTTGCAAGAAGGACGCCAGGGGACGCAGGAAACGTAGAAATGGTGAGACTTGGGGCCTGGAGTCAGGATTTGGGGGAAGAGTGTCTGGCCCAAAGTGGACTCTCCTTCTCGCTTCTGCCCTGCTCCGGGTCGTTTGTCTCCTGCTGTTAACGGTCCTGGTGGCTCTGCCGCAGCCTCTATCCCGCTGTGACCTGCACTGGCCGTGGGGGTCCTAGGAAGGACTCAGGGGACCCAGGAGCCCTAGAAATGGTGAGTGTGCGGCCCCGGGGTGAGGACGCGGGAGGAGCGGCTGGTGGGAAGCGGCGGGGCGGGCCCAGCCTCCCGCGGTCCCCTCCGGGGTCTGCGGCCCCGAGTCCGCGGTGGCGCCGCTCGGCCCTCAGGCCCCTCCGGCCGCAGCGTGGGAGCGGGGCCGGCAGCCGGGCCCCGGGCGTCCTGTGGTCCCTGCGCGCGGCGACTTGGGCCGGAGCGTCTCTGGGCCGCTGTGCGCCCGCAGCCCCGCGTGTCCCAGACCGTGCGGGGCCCGCGGGAGGGCCCGCAGGACAGTCGGGCTTCGGTCTCCGGGGTCCGTGCGCGGAGGGGCTGCGGTTTTGGGGTCCCCAGGGCCTCCTTTCTCCCCAGGGGAAACCCTTTTTCTCTTGAACTTTCCATGGATTTGGGGAGCAGAGCTCAATCCACGACCGTGTCCGCCAGTCTAGGTCTTCCTCGAGCTGACAACAAATGCCTGAATTTCCAGTCGCTCCCCAAATTCCCAGATGCCAGCGTCCTGCCTCTGATTCACAGCATTACTATCAACTATTTGTCCTTGTTGTATTTGAAACAGACGCAATATTTTAATTATCATTTTCTCACAGTCAATGAATGGCTGTTTTAAAAAGATTTATTTTGTGTGTGTGGATATTTTCCATGAGTGAAAAGCAGCCTCTAACCACCTGGAAGTACGTTATGTGAAATCCTGGGGCGTCTCCCCAGGATCTTCCTGGGCGCAGACATCCTGTGGGAAGTCCTCTGGGTGCAGGTTCCTCTTGAGAAAGTTTCCTGGATGATCTGTCCTGTCAGCACTGTCCCTACCTGAATTAGTCACCTTTAAAAGATTTATTCACTTTATTTTAGTCTCAGTTTTCCAATGAATAAAAGTAAACTTAATCAACATGACTTGAAACATGATATAAAATATTTCCAAAGAAGGAAGAGGTGAATTTCAGAAAAAATAAGACATTCTAGTTTTACACTGGATGTACTAGATTCTTCTTTCCTTCTTTTCCTCCCATCCAGGGCAGTAATATTCTGAGGTCTGTTCTTTTATTTTGGGGGAGTTCAAATGGATTTCCAGGGCTTAGACTTGCAGACCTGAAGTGTGAAGTAGAATTAATAGTTTATTTAAAAATTTACTGTCATGGAAGTAATACTATATTAGCATCATTTTTGTTTCCAGAATGCAATACATTCTTGTGGGATTTCCTTTTGAGCTAGCAGATTGCCATACAATTTTCTTCCCTCATTTCCACATAAAGACTGGTTTGACTGTTTCAGCTGGATTGCCTCAAACCCTGGGTTTCGTGTATTTAAAATATTGCTGGTGGTCCAAAAAACTCCGGTGGGGGCAGAGGCCTGAGGGCAGTGAATCTAAGCTAAGGCCCTTGGGCCTGCAGAGGGAAGGCCTTGAAGGCCCAGTTGTCCTTCCTGGGGAGCCTCCCCTGCAGGTGTCCTACTGCTCACACCCCCATGGAAGGAGCCTTTATCCTGAGAGGAGCTGCAGAGCCCTGGAAAGCTGGGGGTGCACGTGCTCATGGGGTGGGGAGTGACGCCCTTTCTGAGGTTGTCACTGGTTTCCTTGGGCCTGTTTCTAGACATAATTGGAGTTTTGCATCCATAGTGTAGCTGCACTCAGAGAGTGATTTGTTTACACTGAGAAAGTCTGTGAGAGTCAGGAGCTCTGTGTCCTGGATTAGGGCCCATTAATGTGGGGTCCATTTGGGTTAGAACCTTAAACTGGATCCAGCTGAGTTTCCTCACTGTGAGAATGGAGCCTGAGAGAGGGAGCATGTGCACTGTTCCCTGGGGAGAGGAGGGTGTGTGGGGCTCCCAGAGCTCCTTCCTGTGGCTGCTCAGGTGCCCTCCCCTCCTTCTCCAGGGACTGACCCCCTCCAGGGCTCTGTCTCCACCAGGAGAGTCAGGAACTCGGAACCTTCTGACCATGGCTTTCCTTCTGTCCTGTGGGAAGCAGGCTGCTCATCTGAGCTGATTCCAGTGTTTGTGTTTCTTCCCTTGGATTCCTTTATCGATGGACTAGTGCAGCCCTTTGGCTCTGGTTTCCCTTAGCACTCGGGCCCTGAGACTGTAAGTTGATTGAGAGAGAGGATCTGAGGAAAGCAAGCAAATGTTTTCATTTTAGATCAGTTTTTCTATGTGCATGTCTGCAGAGAACATAAAAATTTGAAAGGCTAAAACAATTGAAGTGCTATTTTAATTGATGTGAGGGAAACTTCTAAAAACTGATGTAAATCTTTGAAAATCCAATACATTTAAGGGTTTAAGCACAAAACCTGATTGCCTTATATTATGCCATTCGTCCCTGCAGATATCCCGAGTGTGAGGTCTAGGGGAAGGACGGACCAGGGTGCAGCGTGTCCTGTTACTCAGAGATGTGAAAAGTTTATTTTGCATGGTTTACGCTTTTGTATCTATTAGTGTTTAAAGGAATTAAATCTTACAATGGTTTCCTATGTACAAGAGTTAAAATTAAAGAATATAAATATCTCTGTTTATTTGAAATAAATCTATAAGACAGCAAAGTCTTACTTACGATGACTTGCTGTGGACATGTCCTAGTCTCCTCCAGCACTTTTACTCCAGCCACCCCCAAATATACAGTTTTGATCGTTTTTGAGCCTCCTGTTCGTGTCTTTGTATAAATCCATCGAGAATATATATTTTTCTTACCCACTTTGTCCTTGTAAGGAGCAGTCAGACTCCACATTTTTGGGTGACTGCTCACAGCTTAGGTCTCACCCACCCTCCTCCCCTTGTGCCCCCACCTGGACAAGCTGAGGAGGAAGCCTGGGTGCTCTCTCCTCTAGAGCAGGCAGGAGATTCCCACCACCCCAGCCCCTGCCTGTGTGCAGAGCTCTTGCCCCGGCCCCACCCCCAGGCCCAGTGAAGCCCCAGGCCAGGCTCCATTCCTTGCTTTCTGAGCCCTGTGAGAGCTGCTTGAGAGGCTGGCCCTGCCCTCCCCTCAGACCTCTGTTATGTGAGTCCTAAGCCTTTTCCTACCTTGTGTGTGTGTGTGTGTGTGTGTGTGCGCGCGCCACCCTGGCGTGACTCTCAGCAAGGGAACCACCCCCTGCAGGGACCATAACAGTTGGCGCCCTGAGCCGCATGTCCAGACATGACCCCACCCGTGGGTCTGTCTTCCCTTGCTCTGACTTGCTCCCCTGCTCTGCTGCCTGGTGGTGACATGCACTGTGGGCTGCTGTTTGCTGGGAAGCTCGTGCGGTGATCTGTGCTGCCCCGTGTTGCATTGTTGACCCACCAACCTCAGTTCTAGGTTCAGCTGAGCAGAGTGGGCAGTTTCAAGAATTTATAGGCATTTGGGAGCAGGACTGTGGGATTGGGGCCTCCTTAAATGAGTCCTGAGTCAGTGTCTTTGCAAGGATTTATCTGTGTGTCAGAGTGAAACTGTGACAAAAGCTGGTAGCCTGACATACCCCAGGGATAGGGTGTGTCGACGAAAATAATCCATAACCAATCTATAAATGAAAATTTGGGTGAGTTTATTCTGAGCTTAAATCTTAGCATTATAACCCGGGAGAGTCTTTCCACAAAGGATCAGAGCACTCCAAAGAAGTGGGGGTACATAGGGTGGTTATATACCCTCAAAGAGGGTGTTTCACATATGATTGAAATGTCCCTCCCACAACAGTCACAAGATTGCCCTGTCTGCACAGCGCTTGATGGACACAGCAGGTAGTGGGGTCTGCTATCTTCGTGGGTGTAGCAGGAGGCAAGTCTGTTGTCTTGAGCTCGGCGTGGTCACAGGTGAGCGCAGCAATCAGTTTCTAGCCTAAGGAAAGCTGCTTAATCCTTAAGGAGACGCCAATGTTGGGAGGGGGAGGGAAGTTGCACCTTTATCTCAAGGGTCTTTTGCTCTTGCCATAGGGAATCTCTAAAGCAGATATACAAGGCATGCTCAATGGCCTCGGTCAGGCCCTTTTGGAAAGACAAGGTCAGGCTGAATTAGGTTTACACCAAAATGGCTTCCTCATATATTCCAATATATCCTATTACTTGCTTTTTTTTTTTTTTAAGATTTTATTTTTTTCCTTTTTCTCCCCAAAGCCCCCCAGTACATAGTTGTATATTCTTCGTTGTGGGTCCTTCTAGTTGTGGCATGTGGGACGCTGCCTCAGCATGGTTTGATGAGCAGTGCCATGTCCGCGCCCAGGACTCGAACCAACGAAACACTGGGCCGCCTGCAGCGGAGCGCGCGAACTTAACCACTCGGCCGTGGGGTCAGCCCCTATTACTTGCCATTTTTATTTGACAGGTGGTAGACAGGGACTGTACACTTTGCCAGAGGTGGGTCCGTCAGATGGTCACTCCTGAAAGAGCTGTCATTTTAAAAAAAGGGAAGAGATGGGGAAAGGCAGGGAGTGGGTGGCGGGGTGAGTCCACACTCCTAACACCAGAGGGCTCCCCAGGCCCCTTCAGTACCTCTGCTGCTGCTGCTGCCTCTACTGCCACAAAGATCCTGACCTAGAGGGTTATAGGGGACACACTCATGGCACCTCTCTGGCACAAGGGATTAGTTCAAACCTGACTTAAGCCCAGAGTTTAAACTCTATAAAGCAACCAGTTGTCATGGGGGAGGCTCCTAACCCTGATGGCACTGTTTTGAGGCTCTTGGGTGGAAAAAATTTATAAATAGCAGGGTAGGGAGGCACTCCCTCTCCTGCAGTGTATCCATGAGGAAGAAAACAAAACGGGAAAGTTCAGGAGGAAGGAAACAGTAGATAAAATACTGAAACAAAGGTCCACAATTTGACCCAATTGGGAATCCAGAATATACTAAAAGAGTTTACATATCAAAACAGATAGAGGTACACTGCTTGACTTTTGGGCCTCTACAACATCGGTTCTGAATTAATTTTGCTCTCTGATGTAATGCACTAATTCAGAACCATTCAAGCAGTTGATCAATATATGTCAAATTATAGTAATACTTGGGATTCCACTAAATTTAAGGAAGGTGCCCCTGATGATCTTAGGGGTGTTAATGAATATAATATAGAGGACAAATAGGACAAATGTTTCACTCTTTTCCCATCAGAACTATGGTTTTGCCTAAATTCCTTGTGTTCCTAGTACCCGTTGTCCTAAAATATCCCATAGTGAGCTGGGAAGCTCTGATCCGATGAGCAAGAATTAGAGTTAAAGGAAGTCTTTGCCGCTTACAAATTGGCTTGACAAGTTGGGACCCCAGGGACTCTGCCCCACAAATCTAGTAGTTAAAATGGCCCAATGTCAATTTCACAGGGCCCTGAAGGACTGAAAACTATAGAAAACCTAGTTAGTGAAGGGTTGATTTTTCCCAGTGCTGTTTTTTTTTTTTAATCTTGAATGGCCCTCTTATTTATTTATTTTATTGCGTTCATAATAGTTTACATCGTTGTGCAGTTTCACTTGTGCAGGTGTGCAGTTTTCCTTAACTGTGATTGCTACATGTGCAACACTTGCTTCTACCACCTTGGGTTCCTTCTTTGGAAACGAGGAAGGATGGGGAAGGAGGACATAGGCCACTGGTACCTAGTCAGAAGTTAGAAAACTCCCTCTAGGTCTGCTCTCATGTCATTTGACAATTGGTGAGAAAGTGAGAGGGCTCCTGACCTCTGTCTTTGAATTGACACCAGGTTTCTTGGGTCATATCCTGGGAATGTTGCCATATGCAAAAGAAAGAGGTTTTATCCTTACGTGACACCACATACAATAATTTACCAGAAAGGATAAAAACCTAAACATAAGAGTAAATGATAACACAGTTTGATAAAATATAGGGAAAAATTCATCACCTTTGATTTGGCAAAGATTCTTAAATAAGAGACCAAGAGCAAAAACAGGAAAAAAAAAAAAAAAAAAGGTAATTTGGACTTCATCAAATTAATCACTTTTGTGCTTCAAAGAACACCATCAAGAGAGTGAAAACACCCTTTGGAACCTTTGTGGACTATCGCTGGAAATCGTTGATGGTATGGAATACAACATGGCGATTCTTCCAGAAAGTACAAACTGAATTACCGTCTGAACTAGCAATTCTGCTTTTGAGAATTGAAGTAGAATTGAAAGCAGGGACTTAAACAGCTATTTGTCCCCTTGTGTTTACATTAGCATTATTCATAATAGCCAAAAGGTGGAAGTAACCCAAGTACCTGTCGACAGACGAATGGATTGAAAAATTTGGGCATATACATACAATAGTGTATTATTCAGCTTTAAAAAGAAAGCAAATTCTGACGTGCTACAACTGAACTATACACTTACAAAATGGTGAAAATGTAAATTTTATGCTTTTGGTTTATTACCACAATTAAAAATAAAATTTTTAAGGCAAGAGAGTAAAAACACAACCCACAGAATGGAGGAAAATTTTGCAAATCGTCTATCTGATAAAGAACTTGTATCAAAAATTCCTAAGGACCTCTGAAAACTTAGTTATAAAAAGTCAAATAACTCTATTTAAATAGGGCAAAGGATCTGAATACATTATTTTCCAAGAAAAGTAGAGAAATGGTCAAAAGCATATGTAAAGATGCTGAACATTGTTAGTCATCAAGCAAATGCAGATCAAAATCCCAGTGAGATACCACTTCACCATCAGTAGGATGGCTAGAGTCAGGAATTGACATAATAACAAGTTTTGTTGACGATATATTTAGAAATTTGAACGCTCATACGTGGGTGGTGAGAATATAAAATGGTATAGTTACTTTGGAAAAAGGTCTGGGAAGTTCTCAGATATAAAACCTAAAAAAAATTGGGCTGGCCTGGTTCCACAGTGGTTAAGTGCACACATTCCGCTTTGGTGGCCTAGGGTTTGCAGGTTCGGATCCTGGGTGCGGACATGGCACCACTTGGCACGTCATGCTGTGGTAGGCGTCCCACATATACAGTAGACGAAGATGGACACGGATGTTATCTCAGGGCCAGTCTTCCTCAGCAAACAAAGGAAGATTGGCAGCAGATGTTAGCTCAGGGTTAATCTTCCTCAAAAAACAGAAACAAAAGCAAAAAACCTCTAAAATTACCATATGTCCTATCAATTCTGGTCCTGGGTGTTCACTTTTGTGTGTGTGTATGTGGTGAGAAGGCTTAATCTGCTTTCTTAGCCAATTTCAAGTGTACACACTTTATACCTATATCAAATCATCATATTGTAATCCTTAAATACAGACAATTGTGTTGTTCAGTTATCCCTTGATAAAGCTGGGGGTGGGGGAAGAGTTTCCAGGTGCATCTAACATTCACATAGCGATTAACTGATTTGCTTATAACAGTGAAAATAGGAATCAGTTGCCTTAGATCTGGATATTATAGTGGTTGAGATTCAAAATGTCTCCAGGGACATGGCAAATTGATCTCAAATAAATTTCCTTCCAGTGTAAAATGTACACCTAAGACTTTAATGAGCACATGTGACACCCTGTGGTTAGACTGAGAAGAGTCCTTGCTCCCAGGCTAGGGCTGTGAGATGCAAACTTCCCACCAGAGCCAAGAGCTCTGGGATTCTTTGTCTTGAGTACCACATGAGTGGGGTGGGGAGGGATGGGCGGAAGGCTCATCTCCAGCAAGGATCACCGATTAAAATGGAGCCTGACTCTTCATTACGGATGGTGAGGTCACATTCAAGTGTCTGCATTTCTAAACAAGGGTCACTATTCCATAATTGGCCTCGCAGCCTTATGCCAAGCCCTTAACACCTAGTGGACATAAGACCCTCTTGTGTCAGTGTGGCCTGGCCTGGACCGTCCTCAATTTCTGTACTTGCTCCATTTGGAAACTCAATCAGGAGATCCCAGTGCGCAGTGGTGCCCTTGAGTTTCCAAAGAGTTGGCTAAAACCATACAGGCAGCCCTAGTCCTGGAAAAAGTTCTCTTTAAATGCAAAGGTGCCAGTTGAGTCAGGTTTCAGCCACCAGCATAGGCTGGTTCCTCTGAACCATGCAGCCACCCACCCACTGTCACAAAGGCATAAGGGAGTGGGGCCTTGTGGACTGTCCAGTCAGGCGAGCTGCTGGGGCAGGTGGGTGGGATGATGCACGACACCTACATGAATGTCCCTTCTAGCTACTGCAGTATTCCAGATCGATTGTCACCTGCTCTAACAGTCCCTGATGGCTCTGCCATAGCCTCTGTCATGCAGTGATCTGCACTGGCTGCACGAGTTGTAGGAAGGACTCATGGGGGATCCAAAATGTGGTTGGTCTTGGTGAATGTTCCATTTGAACTTGAGATGAATATATTTTCTGCTGTTGCATGAAGTATTCTGTAGATTACAAAGAAATCCGTTTGTTTCACAGTGCTGGTCAGTTCACCTCCATCCTTCCTTATTTCTTGCCTAATGGAGATTATAATTCATGATAAGAGGTGTTGAATTCTTCAGCGATAGTGCTAGATTCATCTGTTTCTCTTGTCATTCTCTCAGTTCTAGCCTCATATATTTTGCTCCTCTCTTGTTACACAGGTACACATGAAGGATTGCTGTTGTGCCTTCTTGGAGCATAGACCTCTTTATCAGTGTCTGATGCCCCCTCTATCTCTGAATTTTCCTTGGTTTCAATTCTGTATTGTCTATAATTCATATACCTATAGCAGCTTTCTTTTGATTAGTGTTGGCATGGTCTTTTCTCCATCCCTTTACCCTTCATCTATCTGTGTCTTTATACGTAAAGTGGGTTTCTTGTAGACAACATATAATTCCCTTTTTTGATATCTGATATTACTGTGTCTTTCAATTGTATTGAGACCATTGAGGATTAAAGTGGTTATTGATACAGCTGGATTAATATTTACCAAACCTTTTCCTGTTTTTCATTTCTACCCTTGTTGCTCTTTTCTTTTTGTCTTCTACCATTTCTTCTGTCTTCTCTGGCTGATATTGAACATTTACTCAGATCCTTTTGTTCTCCTTATCATGTCAGTTACACATTTTTTGAAAAACATTTTGTAGTGGTTGCCCTTCAGTTTTCAGCATACATTTACAACTAAGCCATCTCCTTTGCCAAATAACACTATACCACTTCATTTGTGCAAGTAGCTCTTAACACACTATTCCCAATTTCCCCTTCCTTGTCCCTCATCACAGTACTGTCACTTATTTCATTTGTCCATAAGTTTTGCATTACCAAACACATTGTTGCTAATATTATTTTAAAGTGTCATTTATTACATTAATTATAAGAAATGTAAATGATATTTCACCTTCATTTTTACTTTTTATAATGCTCTACTTTTATCATTTACAGTCTTTCTGTTAAATTTTTGAGGATTTCATTCAAAGTAGGTATAATCGTGACAAATTTCCTCAACTTTTGTCTCAAGAAGTCCTTATTTCTCCTTTATTTTTGAAGGATAATTATCCTTTACAAAGAATTCCAGGAGAGTGTTTTTTTAACTTTCACAACTAAATATTTCACTCTACTCTGTTCTGGCTTGTGTGGTTTTTGGAAACAAGTCCAATTTACTTCAAATCTTTGTTTCTTTATACCTAAGATGTGTTTCTTCTCTGTCATTTCCTAATATATTCTCTTGTCTCTGATTTTCTGTAGTTTGAATGTGATACCCTTGTTTTTTATCAAGTTTAGTGTCCTCTGAGCTTCCTAAATGAACAGTTTGCCAGCTATGATTAGTTTTAACCGGTTCATAAATACTAGGTTCTTTTTTGTTCTTTGTGTCTTTGCATTAGACTCTGGTGAAATAGGTTTTCTGTTTAGTACAGGCCTTATTAAGAACAGAATATTTGGGGCATATTTCAAAATGCCATCTTTTTTTCTCTTTCCTAATTGTGGAGACACTAGCTTTCCTTGTGACCTCCAGGATCTCCTGGATCTAAGAAGGGTTGTTCGTGTGAAGTTTGTCCATTTTCTTCTTGTGAGATCAAGAGTGGCAGCTTCTAAGAGTCTTAAGTGCAGGATCAGAAGTCGGCAAGGCATCATTTAGAGTGGCTGGTCGGGAAACACCTCCTCTTGAAGTTGGAGAATGGAGGTTTTATGTTCTTTTGGAGGAAAGGACAGTTGAATCCTTCACATATGTTATAATCATGGGCAGATTTACCATCAAACCATTGTGAACACTCTGCAATCTGCATCTATAAACCTCCCCCTCAAGGCCAGGATGACCCAGAGTACACTGTTATTGTTTGACCTGAAAGAGCTCTTATGGCACATTATTATCTCACTGTGTGTTCTAAAAATTGGTGAGAAGTAGCCTTGAGGCACATGAATTTAGGGATTTCTTTGGTCAGTGGTGTCATGACTTCTCCCTTGTGTCTGTGCTCTAAGTTCCGAGTAACCTCCTAGTCCCATCAAATCAAAGAGGGAAAGGAAGAGCAGAGTCTGATAAATATTGCACAAGTGAAAAGCAGTGCTTCCCCACAAGTGTATTTACATTTAGCCAGCTGCACCTGCTTACTTGTAATGATGGCCTGGAGTACTTTAGGACAATGTGGCCAGCTGGGCTTTGTTAAAAGTTTGATTTCTACAGGCCTCTTGGACTTCTCTTTGATGATGGGACCAGAAAAAAAAAGCTTCCAGTTCTTCACTATGCTTTTATCCATTCAAACCTCATGCAGATTTAACACCTCATGGAGTGCAGTAACTGGTGGGTAATAGGAAAGACAAAGAAAGAATTTTTCTAACAAGGAATAATCAGTTTTAAAAGGATAATATTTGGTTCATGTGTATAGTATTTCTTTCATTTCCAAACATGCTCTGCACCCTGCTATGAGAGAGAAATAACGTGTAATGTGATCAAGTAAAAACGTGTAAATAATTTCCATGTGTTGATGCTGTTAAATTGATGGTGAAGTATGTGCAGGAAAATGATGAGTTTTTTATGATGATGTCATAGAATAAATGTTAGGAGATGACAGAACCATATGTAACATTCAAACAAATGGACTATAGGTCCTCACTGCTGTCAGGCTCATGCATCCTACTCTACACACATTTGTGGTGTTTTAGGACTCAGTGGCCATTGAGGACGTGGCTGTGAGCTTCACCCCAGAGGAGTGGGCTATACTGGATCCTTTGCAGAAGAAACTCTACAGAGACGTGATGTGGGAAACCTTCAGGCACCTGGCCTCAGTAGGTAAGAACGAGGACATTCCTTCACTGCATCAATGAGAGAACAAGTGTTTCTGGCCTTCAACATGGTTCCAAGATGTAGAATGTGAAAACAGGAGATGTAGGTAAATAAACTAGGAATGGTCATAGCTCATTATGGACTTAGAATCTGATTGTTTTTTATAATTTCTAATACTTTGGAATCAATTTTCTGGGTCTTTGTTTCAGCAAAAACATGGGAACATCATGATATTGAAGATGAGTACAAAAACCAGGGGAGAAAACTAAGGTGAGTCACACTCACAATAGATGGCAGTGTCTCTTGTGAGAATCCTGGTATTTTATGAAATTTTAAAAAGAAGCAAAACAATTCTTGCTTCAAATTTAGCTATTCTTAGAAGATTTCACCAAATAAACTTTCTGAAATGTGATTTAGAGGTTCAGTTTTTATAAAAGAGTTCACTTGGAAATGTATTAGTAAACCCTATATTTGAATATCACTGTTTGGATACTAACAAAGGTGAAGTCCTCTTGCAGAGCATTCAGTATATTCAATTTCTGAGCATTCAGACAAGACAGAAAGCCTAAACTTTTCCTGTAAATTGTAATACATATATAAAATCATTAATGAAGAAAGCATTAATAATGTGCTTCCAATTTTTTACAGAAGTCATATAGTAGTTAGACTCTGTGAAAATGAAGAGCATAGTCAATGTAGAGAAAACTTCAGCCTTATTCCAAATCTGAATCTGAACAAGAAAACTACAGGAGCAAAACCATGTGAGTGCAGTGTATGTGGAAAAGTCTTCATGCATCATTCATCGCTTAACAGGCACATTAGACGTCACACTGACTACAAACCATATGAGTATCAAAACTATGGAGAGAAGCCATATAAATGTAAGGAATGTGGGAAAGCCTTCACTTTTCCCAGTTCTCTTCGAATACATGAAAGAACTCATACTGGAGAGAAACCCTATGAATGTAAAACTTGCAGTAAGGCATTCATTTCTCCCAGTTCGCTCCAAAAGCATGAAAGAATTCATACTGGAAAGAAACCCTTTGAATGTAAAATATGTGGTAAAGCCTTCAGTTTTCCCAGTAATGTTCAAATACATGAAAGAACTCATACTGGAGAGAAACCTTATGAATGTAAAATATGTGGTAAAGCCTTCAGTTTTTCTTGCAGTGTTCAAGTACATGAAAGAATTCATACTGGAGAGAAGCCCTATGAGTGTAAGGAATGTGGGAAAGCCTTTAAAACTCCCTCGAGCCTTCGATCACACATGATCTCTCACACTGGAGATGGACCGTACAAATGCAAGGACTGCAATAAAGCATTCATTTCTCCCAGTGCATTTCGAATACATGAAAGAATTCATACTGGAGAGAAACCATTTGAATGTAAAATATGTGGTAAATCCTTCCGTTTTTCCTATTCTCTTCGAAAGCATGAAAGAACTCACACTGGAGAGAAACCCTATGAATGTAAAAAATGCACTAAAGCATTCACTTCTTCCTGTTCTCTTCAAAAACACGGAAGAACTCATACTGGAGAGAAACCCTATGAATGTAAAAAATGCAGTAAAGCATTCAGTTCTTGCAGTTCTCTTCGACTACATGAAAGAAATCACACCGGAGAGAAACCCTATGAATGTAATAAATGCAATAAAGCATTCACTTCTTCCAGTTCTCTTCGAAAACATGAAAGAACTCATGCTGGAGTGAAACCTTATGAGTTTAAAAGATACAGTAGAGCATTTGCTTCTTCCAGTTCTCTCCAAAAACATGAAAGAAAGCATACTAGATAGAAACTACGAATGTACAAAAGTCACAAAGCATTTAGTTTTCCCAGTTCGTTTCCAAGACATGAATGAAGTCACGATGGAGAGAAATACTATGAATGTCAGTAAAACGGGGAAGCCTTTATTTATTTCTCATGAAAACTTTTGAAGATATGTGAGAATGCACACTAGAGGAAAAATCATGTAAAGAATGTAGGAAAGGCTCTTGTCATCCCACCTCTTTCTGAAGGCATGAAAGGACTCACTTGATAAAACCCTCTTGAATGTAAACATCATGGGAAACACTTCAATTGGCCTACATCCTTCTATGTGAAACTCCCGCCAAAAAGAAATAATAAATGTAAGTCATATGAGAAAACTTGATGGAAATTAATTTGTATATGATGTTCTAGAAAACTTTCAACATGAAAGAGTTGTTATAAAAGGTGTAAATATATTGTGTTTACCAAGCTTCTTTCTTAAAGTGCAACATTGGATTGTAGAGTTCTATTAATACATTTCAGAAATGAATATTGAGGTGAGAAAATTCTGAAAGTCATCCTTCATCAATACTACATAAAGATTAATATGTGGTGCTCTTTTCTTAAATCAGTTAATAATATTTTCTCTTTAATTGTTTTAAGATGTTTTAATTGTTCTGTGTTAAGGGGCCATTGAAAAATGGTAGTTTGTAGTTGTCAGGATTTTTTTATTGGCATTGTATTACAGTTCCAGAATATGCCTAATCTGTTGTATGTATTGTACATTTCTTAGAGAAAGCTCCTTTTTTGGGGGTGGTGAGTATAGGATCCTGTTTTCATTTTCCATACTATTAAATAGTTGAATAAATTTTTATGTATGGGAAGTTTATCAAAGAGTATACTTTTCTGTTAATTCTTATTTTCAAATGTGGTTCTTTGCTCTTTCTCCTTCCTTCTGAGTGTTATCTGGTGAAGAGACTGAATTGAGTCGAGGCCTGTGATAGGGCAACAAAATCTAGAGCTGGACACATCACCCCTGTCAGTGAGGGTAAAATAAAGAACTAAATCTTTAAGAATCCACCCCCTTTATGGTTCCATGTTGGAATTCCCCAATAGCCTCACTTGCTTGAGATTTGGAAGGCAGAAGCAAACAAGGCATTAGGCAGATTCTGGAGCCACCATACAAGGAGACAGACAGTTACATGGGAGCTTTGGGGACACCATCTTACATCCCATTCTCTGGATTCTTCGCTATTCTAGTCAAGAGTATCTTGAAAATCACCACCAACTGTTTGATTTCCATTTACTCAGAGGTGTATTTTCCACTGATGTTTTCACAATTTTCACACCAAATATCCATTAGAGTTAGAATAATTCTGTGAGACCTCTTGTGTCCACCAGGAAACTAATTGAGACTTTTTTGCTTGTGAGTATTCTCTGATTCCCCTCTTCTCTAGATGGTATCTGAAATAGGTCAAATTTGTATAGGAAACACCTTATACTGTTAATAGTGCTAGTGAGCTTGTTTTCCTGATTCACCATGACATCTACAATGGGGCACAAAAAGGACATAGGAGTTTGTTTCTCTTCTGCATTGTGCATCAGCTGCCTTGACCCAGTTCTTTCATGTGAAAACAGTTGCCTTTCTCATATCAGGAAGACTGTGTTTCCTGTTACTTGTAGCTGAACATATTCCCTCAATATGTTTTCAATAATGTTTGATTGTATGTCATTAAAACTGTATCTCCTTGTGAAATGAACACATCTGTAGTTGTTTCATTGACGTGTTTTATCAACTCTTTTCTAATCCATCATATGCTAATAAATTTTATTGTTATTATTTTCTCAGAATATATTAAAATCCATTTTAGTTATGGATTTTCAGACATACTTTGCAATTTTCTTCATTTAATCATTTTGTATTATGATTTAATTTTTTCCTTTGCATATAAATTCAAGTATTCTTTCCTCAGGTTAACTTTATTTTTTATTTTCTATAGTTGCAATTTTTGTCATGAAACTAATTTCTCATTCATTCTTAACCCAAAACTTAAAAATCATCTTTTTCTCAGGGTCCTCTTGCCACTGACCTGTAGGATTGCACTCATACTCATAGAGAGGGGTGTAAGGAATTCTGGTAAGAATGACCACAGACCACAGAGGACTGTGAGCTGTAACAGTAACAGGCTGCTCGAAGGACTGCTTACAAGATTTTGGCCTATGTTTGTGGATTTGGTTGTTATTCAAGGAAGCAAGTTGTTTTCTGTATTGAATGCTGTGAGGTCGTCAACTTAATTCTATCTCTGGTAAACATTTTATCATTAGTAAACCTAATCATTGTTTTCTAGAAGGCAAAAACACTCTAGTGGAGTTAAAGTTAATTTATAAGCAGTCCCAGTCTATCATTTTAGGAAGAAGAAGGAAATATTAATCATTTTTATCATTTGGAATTTTATCTTTTACCATTTTTACTGGTGTGGTTACAAAATATTTTAGTGTTTTCTTGGTGACTGTGTTCATTTAATGAAGGAGGTGTGTGACATTTGTCTCTTCAGCAGGGTAAGACTTGGCCTTGCAGTGGATGCTGCCAGCTCCCGGTCGTCTGGAACAGCTTTGCCTTTCCTACTTATTATCAAAACACTGGCGTATTTCCTGTGGTGTATTAGACACTGTTTAC
This sequence comes from Equus asinus, assembly GCF_041296235.1. Lineage (NCBI taxonomy): Eukaryota > Metazoa > Chordata > Mammalia > Perissodactyla > Equidae > Equus > Equus asinus. The sequence continues at coordinate 25,381,691 of NC_091809.1, read as the reverse complement.
TATAAAGCACCTCAGGTAAAATACATAAATTCACTTCTTAGTATACTACATAATACATATATATTTTTTGGTGAGGAAGGTTGTTGCTGAGCTAACCTCTGTGCCAATCTTCCTCTCTTGTATGTCGGATGCCACCACAGCATGGATTGATAAGTGGTGTGTAGGTCCACACCCGGGATCCAAACCTCTGAACCACGGGCTGCTGAAGTAGAGCCGCACACTTAAGTACAACTCCACTGGGCCGGCCCCTATATATATATATATATTTTTTTTTTTTTTGAGGAAGATTAGCCCTGAGCTAACATCTGTGCCCATCTTCCTCTACTTTATATGTGGGACGCCTACCACAGCATGGTGTGCCAAGCGGTGCCATGTCCACACTGGGATCTGAACAGGTGAACCCCGGGCTGCCGAGAAGCAGAACATGCACACTTAACTGCTGTGCCACTGGGCGGGACCCTATATAGTATTTTTAATGTTTCCTTTTTGACTTAGCTGAGGCCTTTGAGTCTAGGTAAATTGTGAGACAATACAAACCTAGCAAGGGAGAGAGACAGGACCACTATGCCAATCAAGCTTTTCTTTCTCAGAGACTATTCTGTTGGTGCTCATGTTTCAACTTCCCTCACATGACATGCACTGTAGAGTCAGTGTACCCAACTTAGCAGAAATAAGACACGGTTGGATTTGGGTATAGTGCTTGAAACAAATGAGTTTTTATAGTCCTGGTGCTTATATATTTGTGGGAAAAGAGAGATGATTAACAAGTGGTAAATCTTTGTGTATAAGTTAGAGATAAGAAGGAAAGTAAAAAATAACATTGCGTTAATAGGGAGGCTGAGGTGTATCTGTCTTTTCTATGAGGGCAGGAGTGAGTGAGGATGTCATTGCTGTTGTTTAGAGGTGATCATCTCAGGAATAATTGAGGTGAGCTGCAGGGATATTATTTTAAGTAATACCCTAATTAAGTATAAAAGGAGAAATGGGAAATTTTCAACCTCTTTTCATCACAGGAGTGGCTGGAAGTCTTTAATTTCAATGATCTACAAAGCCCCAGAGCCCAGGCAGCTGATCACAGGTTTCCTTTCCATGTGCTTAGATGTCCAGCACATGCTGTGGAAAGGTGGGAAACAGTAGTCACAGCGTCAAGGTTTAAAACAGTGAAGGAAATGGAATGTTTTCCATGGTACTTTTTAGTGTTAACTTATGTATTGGAGGGGTTTCATTCAAATGGGGACCACAGGAGCTTTCTTTTAGAGTGATAGTGTGTTTTTCATCTTTTTTTTTTTTAAAGATTGGCATCTGAGCTAACAACTGTTGCCTATCCTCTTCCTTTTTTTTTTCTTTTTCTGCTTTTTCTCCCCAAATCCCTCCAGTACATAGTTGTATATCTTAGTTGTAGGTCCTTCTAATTGTGGGATATGGGACACCGCCTCAATGTGGCCTGACAAGCGGTGCCATGTCCACGCCCAGGATCTGAACCCTGGGCCACCGCAGCAGAGCGTGCAAACTTAACCACTCGGCCACGGAGCTGGCCCCTGTTTTTCAACTTTTAATGGCAGAATTTCTATACATTTGAGAAAACTCATGAGTGCACTTAAAATATTTTATATACATGTTATGTACATAATTACTGGGAAATGAATAATATAACTGCTCTCATATGCTAGGAAAATGTAAAGCTCTCTTGAATGTTGATTTTTATGTGCTCAAATCTTCTTTCCACCACTATGGATCCTTCTTAGGAAGAATTGAGGGACTGGGCAAGAAGGACTCAGACCTCAACAGGACTTTCTTGCAACCCTGTCTTCATTGAGAAAACACCCCCTAGGGTTGCACCTGCCCTCAGCTCATACTCATAACAGGAGTGAAGTGAGAGGGCTCCCAGAATCTTTGAGTTTAAATCAGGTTCTGTGGACACATCTGTAGAAATACTGTGCTTCTAAAACATAAAAGTGTGTCCAGGAGGGATCTGCCTGGGGACATCCTCATTCATATGCATCAGCATCATTTTTTCTCATTGCCGTGAATGGACCACTTCCAGCTGTTCACTTCCCACATCAAGACTACTCTGTGCCTGCTTCCTGGGAAACATCTTTACAAATCTATGCATGTCCCACTCTGGAAAATTTCTCTGAGGCAACATGAAGGGCCTGTGAGCTGAGAGGGTGACAGAAGCAGTGATAGAACCCATGTCATGGGCACATTCTGTCAGCCACAGTGACCACAACATCCCATATTTATCAGATCTGCTTGTTTACTTATTCATACAACACTTAGAAATTGATTGAATTTAATTGGGAACCAAAGGGCTCTAGAACTTTTTTGAGATAGCCGTCCCTCCATTAGCGTCTCCCTTCACACGCTCCTTTCCCATAAAGGCTGTAGTAGCCTCCTGTTATGCATCCAGAGTCTCTAAACCTCTCACAGTGGACGTAAGTTGCCCGAGGCATTCTTGCACTGAAATTATTCTTGTCTAGTGCTGCACACCATTAGAGAAGCCACTGCTGGGAACTGACAGAATTTTTGTAAATAGAAGCTCTTCCAGGGACGGAGTTGACCCTCTTCCACTGCAAACAACTTCTGTTGCCTTGGGCCATGAATGCAGGACCCCTCAGGCTTGCTAATCAGAGGACGTTTCATTGAAGAAATGTGGGTACTTACAGGGTGGAGCCAAAATTGGTGCTTCTGGCATATCCTACTTAGAGGAGGAAGTGTGTTCCCCTCTCCTCTCATTGATAGAATCCATGTGGAGGAAGTCACTTCCTTTTCAGGCACAATGGCCACTTGGGGAGTCACCTGGTAGCACAGAGTAGCCAGCATGTTCATATACTTTATAGAGAGTGTGCTGCCATGACACCTGAAGGAGTCCACTGCAGAGATGCTGCATTCTTTTCCTAGATCAAACAGGCTATCTTTAATCAAAGATTGGACCCAAGCATGAGATCGATTAGTCAAACTACAGACAATCATGCTAACAATAGAAAATTTCCTGTACAAGAATTGAGCTCGTGTATATTTTTACAGATCCTTTGTCATTACCAACCACTAGCTGTCTCATCCCAACACTAACAACTCCTTAGCTAAGGTGGCCCTTATGGTATACAGGACACCGGGAATATCATGCCTCCCAACACTCAGGCACAAACCAGGTCACTCTTCACTCTGCACATATTAAACCTTAACTTGCAGCAGCTCATGTCATTGCTTAGGGTGATAAATGGACCCAAATTTCTGAGACACATACCAACACCTCAGACCTGATGGTATTAACCTTGGCCCTCTGATCCCACAAAATACAAAACCATTTGGAGGCCTCCAAACTAAAGTTTTACGCAAAATTCAAGAGACTTCCCTCCTCCGCTGTGGCTAACTTGGTGACTGACAAAGAAGGTAATGTGAAAAAACAAGTCACTGGTAATATAATCGAAGGACATACTTTCCAGGCTGAGGAAGGGGTCCCTACAGCTGGTGGTGAATAGACACTGTAGTGTCCCTCACCTCCGTTGGGGCACTTGCTATGCTCAGACTACGGTAGAAACAGAAAAATTACTCGTGCTATCGTACAGAAACTCCTGAAACCAAAATGTGAGGATTCTCCAAGACACTCTAGAAATTGATAATATCAGCACATTTATTAAAACACAAAACGCTGGGCTCTTGGAAAAAGTATTTAATGGACCTTGTACCTCTCTTACAACCCTGGGCATCTCTTAGTGCTTGATGCTGAATATACACATAACTTTTCTTCCTACATTGGACGGGTGACTGATGAGTGAGGCTACTGCCCATCAGTGTTCCCCCTGGTATGATAAGCACTGGTTGCAAACTGGGCTCTTTTCTCTCTTAATTGAGATCACTTATGGTTCTTTGGCTCTGCCCCTCAGTTTCCATGTGTCAGATGGCCTCTCTGTCCCTGGGTGTGGTGAAGTTATTGCTGAAGTTCAGGTGGACTTGGGTGGGGCTGTTTGACTCAGGTGATATCAAAGGTGACAGTTTCCTCAGGGAACTGGGAGAGGAAATGGTCAGAAAGGGTATCTCTGCATCCTGTAGAGAGAGGATGTCTGTCATGTAGTGATTCCAACATTGTCAGAATGAACATTACTCTCTAGTATCATAGACTCACCAATCAGGGAGATGATTATTAGATGAAGACCAGTTTTCTGATGTCTCAGTATACATGGGTTAAATAGTGTAACCACAAGTAAGGGGTGCATTCTGACCACAGACAGAGATTAAACCAGTGTGAGAAGGAGTCTCTCCGTATATTTCCCATGAGACACAAATATTTTCATGTCAGAAACATTTTCTTAAGGTAACCATTCTGAATACTCAGAAGTCATTTTCTTTTGAAATAATGGCTTGTTTTTACTCTCAGTGATCTTATTCGGAATCTGAAGTGTTGGAAGGATGCCCACCTAATGCATCCCTGATATTGTAACTTAACACAATGGGCTCACCTCCTGGTGAGAGCAGAGCCAAAAAGCACAACAAAGGCAGAAGTAGTGAAGAAACTATTACTTGCACAAGCAATGGAGAATACCACGGATTTCTCCCAAATAAGTGTCTCCTCAAACAAGGGTTTGGGGGTCCTTTTATTGTGAGATCAAAGTACAGTTCATGAATATTCAGTTAAGGACGAAGCAGGAGATCAGGTTTTGTTGCCTAACAGTCATGTTCCTTTAAGGCTTATGGGTAGATGCCACATGCTTCTACCTACATATATCACATGATCTAGAAATGGCTGCTTGGTCCCTCCCAGAGGAGGAGAATTTAAAATGTTAATAAGATTATAGTAGGGACGGTTCACTTCAGTTCACTTAGGAACGGTTTGAAGCTGCTAGAACTGGCTTCAGCCAGCTTGCTTGTGGAAACCTTCAGTGGTTAGGCTCTTCCTGAACCTTTCCATCTGCAAACACTTAACAGACAATGTTAATTTTTATCAGATCCTCTGTACCCTTTTCTTTGCCTAGTTCCCTGGTCACAATATCTGTGTCTGTGGACCTGTGTGGCAAAACTATGTCAGACTCCAGTTGTCAACAAAGATCAAAATGAAGACACTAATTATTGCATATGGTGAGGTGACCTCCCGTTGTGTGTTTGTAAAGAAGGATCACAGTCCCCTGAGTCCCCTGCCAGCACTACCTTTCAATGCAAATATCACTGCAGAGGACGAGTTCTGGCTGGCGTTCTGCTCAGACACCTAGACTCAGGGGCTGTCACTCAGACACAAGGGGGGGGGGTGAGTCTTGCGAACTGTCCAATCAGAGGCGGCGCCGGGGCAGGTGGGTGGGGCAAAGCGCCAACCCCCCGGAAGTTGCTCCTGCTCCAGCCGCGCAGGGAACTGCGTCTTCCCGCCGTTAAACGCTCCAGGTGCTTGTGTTGAGTTGTGACTTGCAGGGACTGCGGGAGTCGTAGGGATGACACCTGGGGACCCAGGAGCCCTAGCAATGGTGAGTGTGCGGCCCCGGGGGTAGGACGCGGCAGGAGGGGCTGGTGGGAAGCGGCGGGGCGGGCCCGGCCTCTCGCGGTCCCCTCCTGGGTCTGCGGCCCTGAGTGCGCGGTGGCGCCGCTCGGCCCTCAGGCCCCTTCTGCCACAGCGTGGGGGCGGGGCCGGCAGCCGGGCGCCGGGCGTCCTGTGGTCCCTGCGCGCGGCCACTTGGGGCCGGAGCGTCTGTGGTCCCTGCGCGCCCGCAGCCCCGCGAGTCCCAGACGGTGCGGGACCCGCGGGGGGGGGCCCGCGGGAGGGTCCGCAGGACAGTCGGGCCTCGGGCTCCGGGGTCCGTGCTCGGAGGGGCTGCGGTTTGTGGGTCCCCAGGGCCTCCTTTCTCCCCAGGGGACACCCATTTTCTTCTGAATTTTCCATGTATTTGGGGAGCAGAATCTCAAATCCACGACTCTCCCCGCAGCCTAGGTCTTCCTGGGGCTGCCAGTAAATCCCTAAATTCCCAACTTCTCCCCGAATTCCCAAAGGCCAGCTTCCTGCCTCTGATTCACAGCATCATAATCGACTGTTTGTCCTCCTTGTTGGATTTGAAACATTCATTATTTTAATTTAACGTTCTCTCACCGTCAATGGATGACTTTTTAAAAAAGATTTATTTGGTGCGTGCGGATATTTTACATGAGAGAAAACCCAGCCTATAACCACCTTGAAGAACGTTGTATGAAATCCTCGTGCGTCTCCCCCAGGATCTTCCTGGGCACAGACATCCTGTGGGAAGTCCTCTGGGTGCAGGTTCCTCTTGAGAAACTTTCCTGGATGATCTGTCCTGTCAGCACTGTCCCTACCTGGGTTAGTCACCTTTAAAAGATTTATTCACTTTATTTTGGTGTCAGTTTTTCAATGAAAAAAATTTATTTAATCAATATGGCTTGAAACACAATATAAAATATTTCCAAAGAGGGAAGAAAGAGGTGAATTTCAGGAAAAAGAAGTAGCAGTTCTACATTGCATGTACTAAATTCTTTCACTTTTTTCCTCCCATCGTGGGGAGTAAGATTCTGAGGTCTATTTATTTATCTTGGGTGAGTTCAAACAGATTTCTAGGGCTTAGACTAGCAGACCTAAAGTGTTCAAGTATGATCAATAGCTTGTAAGAAAAATTTGCTGTCATGTAAATAATACCATATTAACATCATTTTTTTCCCAGAATTCAATACATTTTTGTGGAGTTTTTTGTTAAGCCAGTAAATTGCCATACAATTTTCTTCTCTCATTTCCACATAGAAGGTAGTTTGAATGCTTTAGCTGGATGGTTCAGACACTGGGTTTGTGTATTTAAAATATCCATGGTGGCCCCAAAAAACTCCAGTGGGGGCAGAGGCCTGAGGGCAGTGAATCTAAGCTAAGGCCCTTGGGCCTGCAGAGGGAAGGCCTTGAAGGCCCAGTTGTCCTTCCTGGGGAGCCTCTCCCTGCAGGTGTCCTACTGCTCACACCCCCATGGAAGGAGCCTTTATCCTGAGAGGAGCTGCAGAGCCCTGGAAAGCTGGGGGTGCACGTGCTCATGGGGTGGGGAGTGATGCCCTTTCTGAGGTTGTCACTGTGGATTCCTTTGGCCTGTTTCTAGACATAATTGGAGTTTTGCCTCCACAGTGTGGGTGCACTCAGAGTAATTTGTTTACACTGAGAAAGTCTGTGAGAGTCAGGAGCTCTGTGTCCTGGATTAGGGCCCATTAATGTGGGGTCCATTTGGGTCAGAACCTTAAACTGAATGCAGCTGAGTTTCCTCACTGTGAGAATGGAGCCTGAGAGAGGGAGCATGTGCACTGTTCCCTGGGGAGAGGAGGGTGTGTGGGGCTCCCAGAGCTCCTTCCTGTGGCTGCTCAGGTGCCCTCCCCTCCTTCTCCAGGGACTGACCCCCTCCAGGGCTCTGTCTCCACCAGGAGAGTCAGGAACTCGGAACCTTCTGACCGTGGCTTTCCTTCTGTCCTGTGGGAAGCAGGCTGCTCATTTGAGATGATTCCAGTATTTGTGTTTCTTTCCTTTGGATTCCTTTATCGATGGACTAGTGCAGCCCTTTGGCTCTGGTTTCCCTTAGCACTTGGACCCTGAGACTGTAAGTTGATTGACAATGGGATGTGAGGAATGCAAGAAAGTTTTTTTCATCTTTGTCAGTTTTTCTATGTGCATGTTTCTAGAGAACGTAGATATTTAAAAGGTTAAAGCAGTTGAAATTCTATATTAAGTGATGTGAGGAGAACTTCTGAAAGCTTATGTAAATCTTTCAGAATCCAATTCACTTAAATATTCAAACTCAGAACATGATGGCGTTGTAATATGCCAATCTTGAAAATACCCGCAGTGTAAGATAGAGGAAGGACAAACTAGGATACCACATGTTCTTTTAGTTAGAGATTTGAAAATTTTATTTTGTATCGTTTACACTTTTGTAAATGTTAGTCTTTACAGAAATTAAATCTTAGAATGGTGTCCTATGTATAAGAGTTAAAATTAAGGAATATAAATTTCTCTGTTTATTTGAAATGAATCTGTAAGACAGCAAAGTCTAACCTAAGCAGACTCACTGCCAACATATCCTGGTCCCCTCCAACACTGTTACTCCAGCCACTGCCAAATGCAGTTTTGATTATGTTCTGAGCCTGCTGTTAGTGTTTCTTTATATAAAAACAAGTAATCGCAAGTGCATATTTTCCTACCCACATCTGTCCTTGTAAGGAGCAGTCAGACTCCACATTTTGGGTGACTGCTCACAGCTTAGGTCTCACCCACCCTCCTCCCCTTGTGCCCCCACCTGGACAAGCTGAGGAGGAAGCCTGGGTGCTCTCTCCTCTAGAGCAGGCAGGACATTCCCACCACCCCAGCCCCTGCCTGTGTGCAGAGCTCTTGCCCCGGCCCCACCCCCAGGCCCACTGAAGCCCCAGGCCAGGCTCCATTCCTTGCTTTCTGAGCCCTGTCAGAGCTGCTTGAGAGGCCGGCCCTGCCCTCCCCTCAGACCTCTGTTATGTGAGTCCTAAGCCTTTTCCTACCCTCTGTGTGTGTATGTGTGTCTGTGCCACACGGGTCTGAGTCTCAACAAGGGAAACACCCCTCTGCAGGTGACCATGACAGTTGGCGCCCTGAGCCGCATGTCCAGACATGACCCCACCCGTGGGTCTGTCTTCTCTTGCTCTGACTTGCTCCCCTGCTCTGCTGCCTGGTGGTGGCATGCGCTGTGGGCTGCTGCCCACTGGGGAGCTGGGCTGTGAGCTGTGCTGCCCCATCTTGCATTGTTGACCCACCAACCTCAGTTCTAGGTTGAGCGGAACAAAGTTAACAGTTTCAAGAATTTATAGGGGCTGGTCTTGTGGCCGAGTGGTTAACTTTGTGCGCTCCGCTGCGGTGGCCCAGGGTTTCACTGGTTCGGATTCTGGGCGCGGACAGGGCGTCGCTCGTCAGGCCACATTGAGGTGGCGTCCCACATGCCACAACTAGAAGGACCTGCATCTAAGATATACAACTGTGTGCGGGGGTAGATTTGGGGAGATAAAGCAGAAAAAAAAGAAGAAGATTTGCAACAGTTGTTAACTCAGGTGACCATGTTTTAAAAAAAAAAAGAATTTATAGGCATTTGGGAGCAGGAGTATGTTATTGGGGCCTCCTTAAATGAGTCCTGGGTCAGTGTCTTTGTCAGGATTTATCTGTGTGTTAGAGTGAAGCTGTGACAGGACCTGTGTGACCTGATATACCCCAGGGGTGGGGGTAGACAGGGACTATACCCTGTGCATGAGGAGGGCCCATCAGATGGTCACTCCTAAAAGAGCAGTCATTTATAAAAGGAGAAGAGAGGAGGAAAGGGAGACAGTAGGTGGCAGGGTGAGTTCACACTCCTAATAGCAGAGGGCTCCCCAGGCCCCTTCAGTACCTCTGCTGCTGCCCCTGCCTCTACTCCCACAAAGACCTTGACCTTCTGGTTTAGAGGGGACAACACCCCTGGCACCCCTCTAGCACAAGATGTTAGTTCAAACTTGACTTAAACCCAGGGTTTAAACCCTATAAAGCAACCACTTCTCACATAGCAGGCTCCTCACCCTGATACCACTGTTTTGAGGCTCTTGTGTAGAAAAAAAATTGTAAATACCAGGGTAGAGAGGCACTCCGTCTCCTGAAGTGTATCCCATTAGGAAGAAGAGAAAACAGGAAAGATCAGGAGGAAGGAAACATAGATAAAATACTCAAACAAAGGTCCACAATTTGACCCAATTGGAAATCCAAAATATACTAAAGGAATTTACACAGCAAAACAGATAGAGGTACACTGCTTGGCTTTTGGGCCTCTACAACATAGTTCTGAATTAATTTTGCTCTCTGATGTAATGCACTAATCCAGAAACCTTCAAGCAGTTAATCAACGCTAGGTGTCATATTACTGTTATTCCTAGGATCCCACTAAATTTGAGGGAGGTGTACTTGATGATCTTAGGGGTGTTACTGAATATAACAAAGGGAACCAATAGGACAAATATTTCATCTTTAGCCATCAGAACTATGGTTTTGCCTAAATTCTCCATCATCATCACACCCATTTGTTGTAAGATATCTCGTAGTGAGCTGGGAAGCTCTGATCCAATGAGCAAGAATTAAAATTAAATGAAGTCGGGGCTGGCCCCGTGGCCGAGTGGTTAGGTTCATGCGCTCCGCTTCCGAGGCCCAGGGTTTCGAATCCTGGACATGGCACCTCTCGTCAACCCATGATGAGGTGGCGTTCCACATGCCACAACTAGAAGGACCCACAACTAAATACACACAACTATGTACCAGGGGGCTTTGGAGAGAAAAAAGAAAAATTAAAAAAAAAAATTAAATGAAGTCTTTGCCACTTAAAAATTGGCTTGACAAATTGGAACTCCAGTGACCTTACCTGACAGAGAAAGTAGTTAGTATGTACATAACCCAGGGCCTTGAAGGATTGAGAACTGTACAGAAACCCTAGTTAGTGAAGGGTCGATTATTCCCAGTGCTTCTTTTCTTTCTTTTTTTTTTATATGAAAGTTAGCTTTATTACGTTAATAGATCTTTTACCAGCTTTATATGTGAAAGTAGCGTTGATTTTCTTTTTTTTTTATTGAGTTAATGATAGGTTACAATCTTGTGAAATTTCAGTTGTACGTTAATGTTTGTCATTCGTGTTGTAGGTGCACCACTTCACCCTTTGTGCCCAACCCCCACCCCACCTTTCCCCTGGTATCCACTAAACTGTTCTTAGTCCACATTTTTAAATTCCTCATATGAGTGGAGTCATACACAGATTCTCCTTCTCTAGCTGGCTTATTTCACTTAACATAATTCCCTCAAGGGCCATCCATGTTATTGCAAATGGAATGATTTTGTTCTGTTTTGCAGCTGAGTAGTATTCCATTGACTATATGTACCACATCTTCTTTATCCATTCGTCTGTTGATGGGCACTTAGGTTGCTTCCATGTGTTGGCTATTGTTTCCCAGTGCTTCTTTTAACAGCCCATTTTTTCCTGTTATGAAACCTGGAAAGAATGACTAACACCTCAGAGTGGTTCACCTCAACTTGAGGCTGTGGTTGCTCCACACAGACCCCTGTACCCAGTCCCCACAGTCTGGAAATTACTGACCACAGCCAATCAGCAGTTGATAAATACCCTGCTCTCACAGGTTTGGCTGAGTCTGTTCCGTCCAGTCCTGTGTCCACAGCGTCTCAGCTGCATTTGGCCTTCCCTCTGAAGGAACATGATGCCCCTTTACTGGGTTATCCTCGTGGATCTTCCACAGCTGTGCCCTCCCACAGTCACTGTAGGCAGGGTCTGAACTACATCCTGGTTTCTCCAAGAACACAGGTATGACATTACATTAATGACATCTCCTCTGAGGACATTCAGGACATACAAATATTGGAAAAAGGAGCTCACAGAATTGGATGAGACATTGCCACACATGTGATGTGAGGCCCTGAAAACTTTGTTAAATTTCTGGAAATCATTTCCTAATCTGAGACCCACTCTTTCTCTGAGACCATGAAGAAATAGCTATTGTTCCTCTCAGCACTCAAAACATCTACTAGGTTCTCTTAATGTTTGGGAGGCAATATGTTCCTTGTTTACAAGTTTTACTTGACCACATTTGTGCTGATACTTACAAATTTGCCGCCTTGAGTGGGCATCCCCAGTACAGAAAGCTGGAGACTCTCTTCATACTGTCTTACAGCAAATAATCCTGTTAGTATCCTGAGGCTCCTTCACTATGGAGGCCTCAGTGACCTTCTGTCATGTCTCCTGGGGTACCTGTGGTTGCCTTAAGTTGTCCATAGGCTTCTGATGCAAGAACCTGCCCCAGGCCCCACACTATATGCCATTAGAGCTGCAAAGACCTCTACTTATTAGGCTCTCCTGACAGTAGATGGCTCTGCACATGGGACCATCTATCAAGCAGTCCATTTAAACTTGGGACCTGGGAACAGCACTCCAAGAGCTCAACATGGTTAATAAGAACCCCTGGAGACATGACGGAGCCAAACCTGGACGCTCTGGGATAGCCTACCTGCAGGATAGGGTGGGCTACCCTATCCTCAGTTTCCTGCCAGGTGCCATGGTGTTGAAGTAGGTCACCCCTTTCCCAGACCCCCAGGGTCCCTGGGGACATCTTTATGATTCCCTGAGAGAAAAGCAATGGGAGTTCATAGGCTTTAGGGATGACATCACCACATGTGTACATGATGGAGCTCAGGCAGAGTTGCTGCTTCTCATGTCTTACTTGGGACATCTCTGATGAAGGACTGGACCCATGGGTCATCATAACTGACCATACATCAAGCAGTCATCTTAGCACCGACCAACAATGGGTTCCAGCTGCAGACATCACAGACTATGGACAGTTCCCTGAGAGTTGCCCCTTTGTGGTAAAAGAACTCTGGGGGTCTCTTGCCTCACAGTTACCTTCAATAGAAATCAAAGTAACACTTGTCTCTACACATACAAAGGCCACATACAAAGCCTTTCCAGGACATTCTTCCACGTGGGAGCTGCAGACACTACTGATAGTAATGAAGGCACTCATTTCACTTCTCAGAATATACAGTGCTGGGCTCTTAACAGGGCGTTCAATGGAAGTTCCTCTTCTCTTCCAAGTCTCAGGATGGAAAAAATGGAAGTACAAGACCCTGGCCTCAGATGGCCTCAGAGAGCAGCGTTATGGCTTGTTGAAATAAGGTCAAATTAATTGAATGAAAGATGGTCTGTTTCTGTCATCAGTCAGTCAACAGGGGTGAATATTAGTGTGTCTGTCTTTATCTTTTTTTCCTAGTAGACTTTACTTTTTTAATTAAAGATTGGCACCTGAGCTAACACCTGTTGCCAATCTTCATTTTTTTTTTTCTGCTTTTTGTCCCCAAATCCCCCAAGTACATAGTTGTATATTCTAGTTGTGGGTCCCTCTAGTTGCGGCACGTGGGACACCGCCTCGATGTGGCCTAATGAGCGGTGCCATGTCCGTGCCCAGGATCGAAACCGGCGAAACCCGGGGCCGCCGAAGTGAAGCGTGCAAACTTAACCACTCAGCCGGAGCTGGCCCAACTTTACTTTTTTTTAAGAGCAGTTTCACATTTGCAGAAAACTTGATAGGGAAGTACAGAGATTTCCCCCATAATCCCTCTGCCTCCACACAGTTTGCCCTATATTTTATATCTTGTATTGCTGAGGTATATTTGTTACATTTGATGAGCCAATTTGATGCATGAAAGTTCATAGTTTATATTAGTGTTGACTCTGTGTTGTACAATCTCTGGGCTTTGGCTAATGTCAGATGACATGTCTTCATCATTTCTGCATCATATGGAACACTTGCACTGTCCTAAAAATCTCCTATTCATTCTTCCCTCCCTTCCACCCCGCACGCCCCTGGCAACCAATGATCTTTCAGTGTCTTATACTTCCATTTTTTCCAGAATGTCATATGTTTGTAATCACACAGTGTGTAGCCTTGTCATACTGGCTTCTTTAACGTAGCAATATGATTTTAAAGTTTCTCTATGTCTTTTTCACTTGGTAACCTCCTTTCTACTCATCACTGAAACCAGTGATTGTTTATCCATTCCCTATTGAACTTATCTTGGTTACATCTAGGTCTTGACCATTGTGCATAAAGCTCCTATAAACATTCACGTGTAGGGATTTTGTGATCATCAGGTTTCAGCTCATTTGGGTGAATTCCAACAACATGATTGCTGCATTGTATGCTAAGTGTAGAGTTAGTTTTAAGAAACTGCCTCTCTCAAAGCAGGCGTACCGTTCTCCATTCCCTCCTGCAACGAATGAGGGTTGCTCTTGCTCTCCACCTACACCAGCCTTTGGTGTTCTCAGTGTTTTTAATTTCAGCCATTGTGACAAGTATCTGGTGATATTTCATTCTTCTTTTATTTTCACTTTCATAGTTCCATATGATTTTGAGCATGTTTTCGTGTGCTTATTTAGCATTTGTATGTCATTGATGAAGTGAGTGTTCAAATCTTTTGCCCAGTTTTAACCGAGTTGTCTGTCTTTTTGTTTTGGGTACCAGTCGTTTGTTAGGTGATTTTCAAAGATTTTCTGCCAGTTTGTGGCTTCCGTTTTTATTTTCAACACTGTGTTTCACGAAGTGGAAGATTTTCATTTTAATGAAGGCAAACTTATCTTTTTCTACCTCGGATCTTGCTTTTGGTGGTGTATCTAGAAATTAATCACCAAACTCAAGGGCACCTAGGTTTTCTTGTTTTTTATCTTTTAGGAGTGTTATAGTTTTACATTTTATACTAAGATCTGTGATTCATTTTGAATTAAATTTTGTGAAAAATGTAAAGTCTCAGTTTTTCAATGTGACTAGATTCTCTTTTTGCAGGTGGATGGCTAGTTTTTCTGGCATTATTTGTTGAAAAGAACACGCCCCTCACCACGTGCCCCTTCCTCACTTTGCTTTCCCAGTGGAAGCTCAGTGTGGACAGCAAAGGTCTGTGCATCCTCACCCAGCTGCCGTGTCCTCTGCTGTGGTCTCCACGGTCTGGGATCCATCACCCCATGAGGTCTCCCCTGTGTGCAAACCACACACAGGTCTGCCCTACATGCCACCCTCATTGAGGCTTTGATCACTGTCCTGCCCTGAAACATTCACTGACAAGAAGGTGGAGGCCTGGGGACCTTAGACTCAGAGACATCACCATGGGGACCCACGAAAACACTGGAAGTTGTTGCAAGAGCACACTGGGACATGGCTTAGCTCATTTCTGCCTCTTCCCTCAAAGAAACAGTAGGCATGGCCTCCAGCAAAGGAGAGAGGGGCACAACCTCCTGTACTTACGCACTTCAGGAGATGTGGAAATCCACTGCCATTTCTGCCATTTCCTTTGGAGGGGTGCCCATTGCATTCTGGGAGCCATGTGAAGCAAGGGGTCCCCTGACTGCAGAGAGTCTGGCTGAGATCGCCATTTCCCACAGACCTTGGGGCTGGAACTTTGCAGGGTGAGTCCTGATCCAGAAAAAATAAGCACCAGCCTTGGTGAGTGGGCTCCAAACTCACTCTGGAGGCGGGTTCTGAGGTGAGGGAGCCAGGCATGGTCAGCACGTGAGCCACTGAAACCACAGGGTGGAATGTTCCAAAGATCTCAGGGAGAGTGATTTAGGTACAGCCAGGTGCCTGAGGGACTCCCAGAGCTCGGACAAGGCAGAGCATCTCTTTGACGTTATTGGTGGTATCGAGACTATTGTGGAACTGTGCTTGTTGGTGCAGAGCTGAAGTTTATGTGACAGAGGTGAGTATTGTGTTTGAGGGGCCTGTGTCTCATGACATGGGTTCTGGATTCTGCCATTGCCTCACCTCACAGTCATCTGGGGTTGCAAATATGAAAACAAACTCAGGAAATCTCATTTAAAATGGAGTCAAGAAGCCCTGAAGGGAGAGATCTTATGAACTACTACTCACCATAACTTGCAGACCCAAACAGGAAGAAGTGTCCCATTTTCTAACAGGAAGCTTACATTACAGACCACAGTAAGAGGAAAGAAGATTTTCTCCTTACAGAGCAACAGCCCAGCCAATGAGAAACCACCACATTCAACCACTGTCATCACCCTGATCTCTCATTCTCCTTCCATGGACTTCTGTTCCAAACAGCCCCTCCCAGCCTCCTCCTGTCCTCTATAAGAGCAAATTTGTCTGTTGTGTTCTTTCTATCTGCCTATGGTTCATCACAGTTTGCATGTCCTTAGTTGTACTTCCTCTGCTATTCCCACATAAACTCATTTTAATGGTAAAATAACTGGCTCTTTTGATTCTAAGATCAACACAACAGAGAAAACTTCCAGAGTGGACAGGTGTTGCATTTAAACATGTTTCCCAGCAAGGAGGCACAGAGTAGGCTTGAAATGGGGAACTCAAGAGCTGGAAATGGCCTCAAGAGCTGCTCTGGGAAGACGTGATGTTGATGCCCAAGGGTTAGATGAGGATGCGCCCAGGCAGATCCTACATGGAGATGTGTCAGATGCACCTTTATGTTTCAGACCACCACATTCCCAGGATACAAACTGAGAAACCTGGTGTCACTCAAAGATGGATGCCGGGAGCCCTATCACTTTCTCACCAGTTAAGTGAATGACACGAGGGCAGGTGTAGCCCTAGAGGGAGCTTTCTAATTCAGACTGGGTACCAGGAAAAGTCTATAGTGGCCTATGTCCTTCTTCCCCAGTCCTGCCAGTTCTTGGTAAGAAGGAACCCAAGGTGGTGGAAGGAAGTGTTGCACACGTAGCAAAGTTAAGGAGAGTTTAACATTCTCCTACCATGTGAACACATTTGTGTTGTTTTCTATTAATTGATTTTAGTATAGACACTATTTTAAGAGCAGTTGTGAGTTTTCACAAATGTATAGTTACACCACCATCAGGATGGAGAACACTCCATCACCCCAAAGGAACACTCTCATGGTGCACATTTGTACTGAACCCTCCCACCCTTAAGAACTCATCTCTTAGGTTTCTATGCCTTTGCCTTTTCTAGAATGTTTTATAAGTGGAACACCATGTCCCCTTATGGGTCCTGTTTGGAAACTTTGATGACACATTTGTAAGAGTGCACGATTATATAAACCTTGTAGTGTTCTTGTGAGTTTGAAATTTTTGACATTGCCCATTATGCCTTCAAAACTAAGAGATTCCTCTATTAGGAGTTCTGTGAATTTGGGTAAGACCTTTTGCTTAACTTTGTTTCTTTGCATCATGAGAGGAAGGATGGGCGCAGGGGATCAAATGAGATACTAATAATCATCACATCACATAATCTCTACACTCCTAGGAAAACATAAATAGCACTGAAAAAAGGAACACGTTTGGATTTCCCTTGTTTAGTAAAACAAAAGCTGTCATTTTGTTTGTTTGTTTGTTTGTTTTTTAAAGATTGGCACCTGAGCTGACATCTGTTGTCAGTCCTCTTCTTTGTTTTCTTCTTCTTCGTCTTCTCCCCAAAGTCCCCCAGTACATAGTTGTATAATCTAGTTGTAGGTCCTTCTGCTTGTGCTATGTGGGATGCCACCTCACCATGGCTTGAGGAGTGGTGCCCTGTCCACACCCAGGATCCGAACCAGTGAAACCCTGGGCCATCGAAGTGGAGCACATGAACTTAACCACTTGGCCACGGGGCCAGCCCCAAAGCCGTCACTTTTTACCCCGTCTTCCATAACATCTCCTGGAAATGTAAACATATGGAAATTATCCCTGAAAACAGCAAAAATGGGATTTGGAGTCTTTGTGCATCATGGAAACAAAAACCTCCCAGCTACTCCTCTTATAAAAAGGCATTGGAGGGCTGGCCTGCTGGCGTAGTGGTTAAGTTTATGTGCTACACTTCAGGCAGCCTGATTCTTGGGTTTGGATCCCAGGCATGGAACTAACGCAGCTCAATAAGCCACCCTTTGGTGGCACCCTACATAAAATAGAGGAAGATTGGCACAGATGTTAGCTCAGCGACAGTCTTCCTCAAGCAAAAAGAGGAAGACTGGCAACAGATGTTAGCTCAGGGCCAATCTTCCTCAGCAAAAAAAAGGAGGGGGGGGGGCATTGGAAATTT
Source organism: Equus asinus (assembly GCF_041296235.1). Lineage (NCBI taxonomy): Eukaryota > Metazoa > Chordata > Mammalia > Perissodactyla > Equidae > Equus > Equus asinus. The sequence goes on along the minus strand of NC_091809.1, from coordinate 25,364,138 downwards.
CCCAGTTTGAGGATGTCAAATTTACCTCCTTTGCCAGCATATGGGATATTACTCAAAATGATACTGTGTGTCTGTCTACAGCTCACCTCAGTTATTGCTTGGATCATTACCCTCTAAACATTCATAGCTTTTTAGTGTTTTAACCAGGAAGTCACATTGAACTTGCACAGCTATCATTCTTCTTAGAGGAAAACCCATGATGGGCTACAACTATGCAGATGACCAGAACCCTTCCTCAAACTGGGAGAAACTCAGAGGTTTCATGGGGTACAAATTGTGTCACTCAGTCTGAATAGCAGCAAAATGATATGCTGAATCAAAAGGCAATTTCAAATCCTTTCAACTGATGTTAAACAGAAACGTAAATACCACCAATACCCATGGCCCAACGCAATGGCAGTCTCGAGTTCCAGATACCCATGTATCTGGATTGTGATCAAATAGCACATGCAGTGAAAGGTTTAACCACAGCTAAAATGAAGATGCACTCTGTCTATGCCTTTATCTTTATGCAGAATCTTTACTGTTAATCTCAAGAATGCAGGACTTTTGGTATTGCTGTCCAGTGTTTACATCCATGTAGTAAATGGTGGGAAAACAATGATGATCAGTGTTGACATCCTCACTCACTGAGGCCCCTACCTACCATAGAGAAGATATGCATCCATCAATGGATGAATGGATACAGAAGTTGTGGTATATTTATATAGATCATGGAGTATGATTCAGCCATAAAAAACAAGGAAATCCTACAATTTGTGAAAACATGGATGAAACTCGAAGCCATTATGCTAGTGAAATAAGTCAGACAGAGAAAGACAAATACATTATGATCCCACTTATATATGGAATCTAAAAAAAACCCCAACAAACTCATAGAAAAAGAAATCAGATTTTGTTTACCAGAGGTGAGGGGAGGCAATTAGGGGAACGTAATCAAAAGCTACAAACTTCTAGTTATATAATAAGAACTAGGGATGTAATGTACAACATGACAACTACAGCTAACACTGCTGTAGATACACAGGAAACCTGTTAAGAGAGTAAATCCTAAGGGTGCTCATCACAAGAACATTATTCTTTTCTTCTTTCTTTTATTGTATCTATCCGAGAAGATGGATGTTAGCTGACCTACTGTGGAAGGCATTTCACCATATGTGTAAATCAAACCATTATGTGGTACAGCTTAAATTTATACAGTCATATGTGTCAGTTTTTTTCTCAATAAAATGGAGAAAAAAAGAGTCAGAGACTTCAGGTCTCTGGTCTGTCATGTAAGGAGCTTAAACCTAGGTTCTAGTCCTCAGAAGCAAACACCCAAGAAACTTGAAATTGACAACTCTTCCATCAGAGAATTGAGGTCACAGGGTAAACCACTGTCTCCACAACTAGACAGAGAGAGACACAAAAAAGTAGCCATTTAAAAGTATACCCAAAATAGTCTATTCTTAATGTGGCATGCCCAATTATTTGTTGAAAATCTATTTAACAAGAGCATAACTGACTGGGATTTTCCAAGAGCCAAACTGACCTTGGGGGAGGGACATAGCCAACTTGAGCCTCTTCTAGATTTTTCTCTTCTCAAAGGTGGAGCAATTGTGAAGATGATGGGATTTTTCCCCTCCTGACATCAAATATTTGGTGGGTTTTCCAATGCCAGTTCTCCAACTCTACATCACCAAAGAGGTGTCCAACAGTTCAGTTCAATCCTAACACTAACCACCCAGAGTTCACATCAGACTCCATGGGGTAAGACCTCAGTCCCACAAACTGCCCCTTCTTTAGATGCCAACCACAGATGGGGTGCCCAGGCTGCCAACATTTCCACTCAGCTGTCTACAAATTCATTGATTCTCTCAACACTTCATTACGTTTGGTAATTTACTGGACAATTCTGAGACCTCAGCAAAGTGCTTTAATTACTATGATTGGTTTACTATAAAGGATACAACTCAAGAAAAGGCCTTTTGATACATAGGGCAAAGTAGAGCCATGGTATGGGTGAGGGGAGTGGAGGTGGAGGGGGCTGCAGAGATTCCACATCCTCTCTGGACACTCCACCCTCCCAGCACCTGCATGTGTTCACCAACCCAGAAAATCTCTGAATTCTGTCTTTAAGGGATTTGATGGAGGTTTTGCTACATAGGCACAATTTATTAAATCATCAGCCATTGGTGATTAACTCAGTCTCTAGCCCCTGTCCTTCACACAGGGGCTGGGAGTAGTTCTAAGCCTCTAATCAAGGCTTAGTGTTTCTTGTGTCCAACCCCCATCCTGAAGCCAGCTATCACCCTTATCACTCAAGAAATTCCAAGGGCTTCAAGAGGTTTTTGTTAAGAACTGAGGACAAAGATCAAACATCTTTCTTATTACATCACAGAAGGTCAAGCCCAGGGACACAGGCTCACTAACAGATTGAGACCCAATCACTGGACTGGAGAATGCTTCCCCTCTGCCCACACCTCCCTCTACATCAGCTGGGCTCTTGTTCACTATTAGTGAACTGCACTGAAAGAACTAGATGCTTTTTACTAACATCAGGAGGAAGGCAAGGATGTTCCTTCACATCACTCCTAGTCAGCCTTGTACTGGAATAATTAGTTAATGCAACTAGACACAAAAAGGAAATAAAATGTACATAGATTGGGAAGCAGGAAATAAAACTGTCCTTGTGGCACAAGATTGTCTATGGAGAAAATCTCAGAGAATCCCCAATAACAAAGAAAACCCCTTGAACTAAGAAGAGAGTAGAGGAAGGTTAAAAGGTAAAATGTTAATATACAAAATCTTATTCTCTACAGATCCACACAAAGGACCAAAGGCAATTCGATGGGAAAACATAGCCTTTTCAACAAATAATGCCAGAAAAACTGGCCACCCACATGCCAAAAAAAAAAAAAAGAATCTAGACACAGACTTTACACTTTTGTCAAAAATTAGTTGAAAATGAATCGGGCTTGCCCAGTGGCATAGTGGTTAAATTCACATGGTCCACTTTGGTGGCCCAGGATTCGTGGGTTCAGATCCTGGGTCTGGACCTGTGCATCACTCACTAAGCCATGCTGTGGTGGTGTCCCACATAAACAATTAGAGGAAGACTGGCACAGATGTTAACTCAGGGACAATCTTCCTAACACAAAAAAAGAAAGAAAATGAATCATAGATCTTAGTATAAATGTAAAATCATAACACTCCTAAAAGATAACACAGGAGAAAATCTAGATGACCTTGGGTTTGGTGATTAATTTTTAGATACAACACACAAAGCAAGATCCAAGATAGAAAAGAATTAGATTGACTTCCGTAAAATGAAAATCATTTGATCAGTGAAACACAGTGTTACATGAATGAAAATACAAGGCACAGACTACAGATAATCTTTGGAAATTACTTATCTGATAAAGGACTGGTACCCAAACATCTAAAGAACTCCTAAAACTCGACAAAAAAGAATACAAACAACCAAGTTAAAATCGGCAAAAGATCTGAACACACACTTCACCAAAGACACATAGATGATAAATAAGCACATAAAAACATGCTCAAAATCAAACCTCACTAGGAAATTGCAAATAAAAGAAGAATGAGATATCACCAGACACTTATTACAATGGCTGAAATTAAAAACACTTTCAACACTGAACAGTGATGAAATGGAGAGCAACAGGAACCTTCACTCGTTGCTGGTAGGAATGGAGAATGGGATGCCTACTTTTGAAGAAAGGCAGTTTCTAAAAACAAAGCCTACTTTTAGCATATGATACAGCGATCATGTTCTTCAAACTTACCCAAATGAGTTGAAAACTGATGTTCACAAAAATCCCTACATGTGAATGTTTTTAGGAGCTGTCTAATTTTCAAGACCTAGATGTAATCAAGGTAATTTCAGTAACCGAATGGATAAACAATCACTGGTACTTCCATAGGATAAAATATCCTTCAGTGATGAATAGAAATGAAGTTATCAAGCAAAAAAGACATGGAGAAACTTTAAAATCGTATTGCTAATGAAAGAAGCCAATATGACAAGGCTACACACTGTGTGATTCCAAGCATGTGACATTCTGGAAAAGATAAAAGCATAAGACACTGGAAGATCATTGGTTTCCAGGGATCTAGGGGTGGAAGGGAGGGATGAATGAATGGTGGAGCACAGGAGATTTTTAGGACAGTGCAAGTGTTCCATATGACACAGAAATGATGCAGACGTCATTTTATATTAGCCAAAGCCCAGGGATTGTATAACACAGTCAACACTAATGAAAGCTATGAACTTTCATGCATCAAATTAGTTTAACAAGTGTGACAACTGTTTGACAGTGATACAAGATATAAAACATAGGGCAAACTGAATGGAGGTAGAGGGTTATGTGGGAAATCTCTGTACTTTCTGATCAAGTTTCCTGTAAACCTAAAACTGACCCTAATAAAAAGAAAAGTCAACTAGGAAAAAAAAGATAAAGACAGGCATATTAACCTTCATCCCTGATCATTGACTGATGACAGAAACAGACCATCTTTTGTTCCATTAGTTTGAACATTTTTTGAAAGGCCATAATGGTGCTCTCTGAGGCCTGCAGCCTGAGATTTGGAAGAGAGAAGAAACTTCCATTGAATGTCTTGTTAAGAGCCCAGCACTGTATATTCTGAGAAGTGATATGAGTGCCTTCGTTACTATCAGTAGTGTCTGCAACTCCCACATGGATAAGGAGTGTCCTGGTGAGGCTTTGTGTGTGGCCTTCGTGAGTGTAGAGACAAGTGTTACTGTGACTTCTATTGTAGGTAACTGTGAGGCAAGAGATCCCCGGAGTTCTTTTACCACAAAGGAGCTCCTCAGGGAGTCAGCCATGGTCTGTAACGTCTGCAGCTGGAGCCAGTTGTTGCTCAGTGCTAAGATGACTGCTTGATGTATGGTCAGTGTGATGATCTCTGTGTCCAGTCCTTCATCAGAGGTATAACAATTAGGAAATGAAAACCAACTCTGCCTGAGCTCCATCATCTACGAATGAGGTGCTGTTGTCCTTAAAGTCCATGAACTCTCATTGCTTTTCTCTCAGGGAGTCCTAAGGAGCTCCCCAGGGAGCCTGGGGGTCAAAGGGGGAGGTGATCTTTTCCAACACCAAGGTACCTGCCAAGGGACTGAGAGCACAGTTTTGCACAGAGGATATCTCAGAGGGCCCAAGTTTGGCTCCATCATATCTCGAGGAGGTCTCAGTAGTCATGCTGAGCTCTTGGGGTGCTGTTTCCAAGTTCCAAGGCAATATCGACTGCTGGATAGAGGGTCTCATGCTCAGGGCCATCTACTGTCAGGAGAGCCTTGTAAGTAAAGGTCATTGCAGGTCTAATGGCATACAGTGTGGGGCCTAGGGCTGGTTCTTGCATCAGAAGCCTATGGGCAACTTAAGGCCACCATGGGCACCCCAGGAGGAGTGACAGAAGGTCACTGGGGCCTCTTTAATGGCTCTACCTCTCATGGCACTAACAGGACTGTTTGCTGTATGACAATTTGAAGAGAGTCTCCAGACATTTGTGGTAGGAGTGCCCACTCAGGTGGCAAATTAGCAAGTTACAGCACAAAGAGGCTCAAGTAAAATTGGTAAACAAGGAATATACTGCCTCCAAAACATCAAGAGAACCTAGCAGATGTTGTGGGTGCTGAGAGGAACAATAGCTATTTCTTCATGGTGTCAGAGAAGGAGCAGGTCACGGATTATCAAATAATTTCCAGAAATTAAAAAAAGTTGTCAGGGCCTCACATTATGTGTGGCAATGTCCATCCACTTTTTATGAGCTCCTTTTTTTCAATATTTACATGTCCTGTATGTCCTCAGAGATGTCAGTAATGTAACATCGTCCCTGTGTTCTTGGAGACACTAGGATGCAGTTCAGACCCCGCCTGCAATGACTGTGGGAGGGCACAGCTGTGGAAGATCCACGAGGAGAACCCAGTAAAGGGGCATCATGTCCCTTCAGAGGGAAGGCCAAGTGCAGCTGAGAGGCTGTGGACACAGGACTGGACGGAACAGACTTAGCCAAACCTGTGAGAGCAGGATATTTATCAGTTGCTGATTGGTTGTTGTCAGTAATTTCCATAATGTTGCAGACTGCATATAGAGGTCTCTGTGGTGCAAACATATCTGCAAGATTGAGGTAAACCACTTTCAGGTGTCAATCATTGTTTCCAGGTTTAGTAACAGGAAAAATTGGGCTGTTAAACACTGGGAAAAACCAACCCTTCGCTAACTAGATTTTGTACAGTTTTCAATCCTTCAAGGACCTGTATAATTTACATTGGGTCATATTAACTACTTGATTTGGGGGTAAGGTCCCTGGGGTCCCAATTTGTCAAGCCACTGTGTAAGTGGCAAAGACTACACTGAATTTTAAACTCTTGCTCATTGGATCAGAGCTTCTCAGGTCACTATGGGATATTTTAGGACAACGGGTGTTATGACCATGGAGAATTTAGGCAAGACCATAGTTCTGATGGCTAAAGATTAAATACTTGTCCTATTTGTCCTCAATATTATATTCATTAACACCCCTAAGATCATCAGGGGCACCTTCCTTAAATTTAGTGGGATCCCAGGTGTAAATGTAAATTGACACCTAGTACTGACTAACTGCTTGAAGGTTTCTGAACTAGTGCATTACATCAGAGAGCAAAAGTAATTCAGAACTATGTTGTAGAGGCCCAAAAGCCAGGGAGTGTACCTTGATCTGTTTTGTTGTGTAAATTCTTTTAGTATATTTTGGATTTCCAATTGGTTCAAAGTGTGGACCTTTCTTTCAGTATTTTTCTCTTTTCTTCCCTCCCTCTTCTCCTTCCAAGTTTTGTTTTCTTGGTCACTGGATATACTTTGCGGGAAACGACATCCTCTCTACCCTGGTATTTAAATATTTTTTTCTTACCAAGAGCCTCAAAACAGTGCCATAAGTTTTAGGAGCCTCCCCGATGACAACTGGATGCTTCACTGAGTTTAAGGTCCCTGGACTCAAGTCAGCATTGAACAAATCCGTTTGCTGTGTCACGAAAGTGCCGTTGGTATGGTCCCCCGTAGCCCTGAAGGTCAGGATCTTTGTCACAGTAGAGGCAGCAGCAGGGGTACTAAAGGATCCAGGTGAGCCCTCTGCTATCAGAACTAGGGACTCACCCTCTATCTACTGGCTGCCCTTCCCCCTCTCTTCTTTTTCTTTTTTAAACTGACTGTTCTTTCAGGGGTGACCATGGCCCTCCTCTTGCACAGGGCTTAGTCCCCCTGTGCCACCCCATCCCTGGGGTATGTCAGGCCAACTCGGCCTCTGTCACAGCTTCACTCTAACACACAGATAAATCCCATCAAAGACACTGGAACAGTGATGAGGGTAATTAGGCTGGTTACTTTTAAAACTACAGATAAGAAGCAGGCTCCGAGGAGTGGAATTTGCTTGCCCTTTGATCAGAGACAGTTGCATTTGTGAAGGAAATCTCCATGCCTCCCTCTCTGCGCCAGGAGGAAGGGGGGATGACCTTATCTCTGGAAACTCTTAATGGGGAAGGCAAGAACTTAAGGTGTTTACTGTCTGGCAACCTCATGTAACTGACCCCCCACCCCAAAATCCTCCTTTGTCTTTAGTTGAAGATAATATTTGAGCCGTGACTTCTGCCATTTACTCAATCCGGTTTGATTCTTAGCTAAAAGTTGTGGGACTGCCTAATGGCCGGACCCTACCGGCACTGGTACCATTTTAACTTTTTTTCCTTTGTCTTGTAAAGAGATGACTCACATACCCATGCCTTAAATTTAGCCCTAACCCTCAACTCGGGGCAGCAGCAGGAGCTCTGCCTGCCCATGGGTCCTGTCCCCATGCCAGTGGGGGCAGCAGAAGCAGCAGCAGAAGCTCTGACTGCCCATGGGTCCTGTCCCCATGCTATTCTATACTATTCTCTAAATAAAAGAGCACTACTGCCAAATCTTGAGAGTCTAAGAAATCTTTCTTTCGACTCCTCGGCTCACCGACCCCGCATCAACAGGACCACTTTGAGGAGACCCCAGGGGCTAGCCCCATGGACGAGTGGTTAAGTTCACCACTCTACTTTGCTGGCCTGGGGTTTCGCCATTTTGGATCCTGGGGGCAGATGTGGCACCAATCTCAAGCCACGCTGGGGCAGTGTCCCACATAGCACAACCAGAGGCACTCATAACTAAAATAGACAACTCTGTGTTGGGGGGTTCTGGGGAGGAGAAGGAGAAGGAGGAGGATGGGAACGGGGAGGGGGAGGAGGGGGAGGGGGAGGAGGAGGAGAAGGGGAAGGGGAGAGGGAGGAGGGGAGGGGGAGGGGGGGAGGAGGGGCAGGGGAGGAGAAAAAGATTAAAAAATAAAATAAGGAGATCCCAATCCCAAAATCCTGCCCTGAAATGACTGTGAATTCTTGAAACTGCCAACCCTGTTCAGCTGAACCTGGAACTGTGGCTTGGTGGGTCAACAATGCAACACTGGGCAGCACAGCTCACAGCCCAGCTCCCCAGCAAGCAGCAGCCCACAGTGCATGCCGCCACCAGGCAGCAGAGCAGGGGAGCACCCCCAGCTTTCCAGGGCTCTGCAGCTCCTCTCAGGATAAAGGCTCCTTCCATGGGGGTGTGAGCAGTAGCACACCTGCAGGGGAGGCTCCCCAGGAAGGACAACTGGGCCTTCAAGGCCTTCCCTCTGCAGGCCCAAGGGGGCCTTAGCTTAGACTCACTGCCCTCAGGCCTCTGCCCCCACTGGAGTTTTCTTGGACCACGAATGACACCTCAAATGACACAAATCCAGTGTTTGAGCAATTCAGCTAAAACACTGAAACCAATGTTTATGTGGAAATGAGGGAAGAAAATTTTACTGCATTTTGCTGGCTCAACAAGAAACCCCACAGGAATGTACTGCATTCCTACAGGGGGTCGGGGGGAGGTGTTAATTATTTCCTTGACAAGAAATTGTTTTATAAACTGTTAATCACACTTGAGCACTTCAGGTCTAGGCCCTTGAAATCCATTTGAACTCACCCAAAATAAGAGAACAGACCTCGGAATATTAGTAACATGCTCGGGGCGGAAAAAAAGAAAAACAATTTTTAAATCAAGCAATGTAAACCTGTAATGTTTTATTGTTTCTGAAACTCACCTCTTTCTTTCCTCTTTGGAGATATTTTATATTGTCTGTCAAGCTATATTTATTAAATAAATTTTATTCATAGAAAAACTGCAACTAAAATAAAGTGAATACATATTTTACAGGTGACAACCCCAGGGAGGGGCAGCACTGACAGGACAGATCGCCCGGAGAAGTTTCTCAAGAGGAACCTGCAGCAAAGGACTGCCAGCTGCGCGTCCGCGCCCAGGTCGCAGCCTGGAGGAGAGGCGGGAGGAGCTCGCACCACGCGCCTCCAGGGGGATGCGCTACTTTCTCTCAACAAAAACGTCCACGAACGAGGAATAAACCCTCTTAAAAGAGCCGCCCACTGACTACGGAAAAGTGATAAACAACTAAAATATCGGGTCTGTTTGTGGTTGATGACGATGCTGCGAATCGGCTACAGGAAGTTGGCGTTCGGGAACGAACGAGGAGGGATCTGGAAATTTAGGGATTTATTGTCGGTCCTGGAAGAGCTGGGGGGACAGGGTCGCGGATTGGAGACCCTGCTCCCCAAACATTCAGAAAACTCGGGAGGAAACGGGTCCCCTCCGAGGAGAAAGGAGGCCCTGGGGACCCACAGACCGCAGCCCCTCCGAGCACGGACCCCGGAGCCCGAGGCCCGACTGTCCTGCGGACCCTCCCGCGGGCCCCGCACCGTCTGGGACACGCGGGGCTGCGGGCGCACAGCGGCCCAGAGACGCTCCGGCCCAAGTCGCCGCGCGCAGGGACCACAGGACGCCCGGGGCCCGGCTGCCGGCCCCGCCCCCACGCTGCGGCCGGAGGGGCCTGAGGGCCGAGCGGCGCCACCGCGGACTCGGGGCCGCAGACCGCGGAGGGGACCGCGGGAGGCCGGGCCCGCCCCGCCGCTTCCCACCAGCCCCTCCTCCCGCGTCCTCATCCCGGGGCTGAACTCTCACCATTTCTAGGGCTCCTGGGTTCCCCGGTGTCCTCCCTACGACTCGGTACAGGTTACGGCACGACAGAGTCCTCTGCAGAGCAACGTGGGGCCTTTAAAGGCAGGCGACCGGTGGACAGAGCGACAGGAAGTCGGGAGTGGTTGTGGGGCGTCGCCCCGCCCACCTGCCCCTCTGTCCTGAGTGACAGGGGGATGGAGATAAAGTCTCTGAGCCAACCCAGAGCTGGAAGTGGTCATCTCTCGGGATTTTCCCACTGAAAAGCGTTGCTACGAGGCCACTCGGGGAACTGTGACCGTTCTTTGCAAACACACTTAAAATCACCTCCCCATATGTAATAGTCTGACTCCACTCTAAACTTTGATCTTCCACCCAGCGCTTCCCCACCCTCTCCTGTCAGACTTTAAGGAATCCTGTGGCCTCCCAAGCCCTCAGCCCTGGTGGGAAGTTGGAACCCGCAGCCCTAGCTGGGCGCAGGGTCTCTTCTCAGTCTACCACAAGGTGTGAGGTGTGTTCATTCAAGTCTCAGGTGTACGTTTTACCCTGGAGGGAAATTTACTTTAGATCGTTTTTTGAGTGTATCCTGAAAGAACTTTGAAATGTAAAAGGCTATAATATCCCTAAGGTAATTCAATTTCTATTTGGACTGTTATAACTAAAAAACAAGAAAAGGGTATGTAAATGTGGGATGTGCTGGAAAATATTCATATGAGTAAGAGTTTGGGATGTAAAACTCTTTTTTAATTGCAAAACTCAATGCATTTATCCACTTACCTGAACTTTTTTTTTTGAGAAACAATACACATACAATGGAACGCTTTAATGTGTATAACTCACTAGTCTTCAGTATATTGACAGATACTGTGCAATCGTAACCGCAGTCAATTTCAGAATATTTCCATCCATTAAAAAGAAATCCCTCTACCCTTGACCTTTCACTACCCTATCTTCCCACCATCCTCCTCCAAGCAACAGCCGTAGACAGCCACTACTCTGTTTTGTGTCTATAAATTTCCGTATTTGTTGACTTTCATATAAATGAAATTGTATAATATGTGGTCTTTGTGTTTGAATTCATTCATGGTATAATTTTTTCAGGGAATGCCATGATGTAGCATGAATCAATACTTCATTTTTTTTTTCAGATATAATTGACAAGCAACATTATATTTGTTTCAGATGTACCACAATAAATCTAGTTAACATCCATCACCACACAGAGATATAAATTTCTTTTCTTGTGCTGAGAACTCTTAAGGTCTACTCTCTGAGCAGCTTTTAAATATACAATTCAGTATTATCAACTATAGTCACCACGCTGTACATTATATCTCCTTGAGTTTTTTATTTTATAACATGAAGTGTGTACCTTTTGATCACCTTCTATATTTATTGCATAAAAGTTACATCTAGGGCCGGCCCCGTGGCCGAGTGGTTAAGTTCATGCACTCCACTTTGGTGGCCCAGGGTTTCACTGGTTCAGATCCTGGGCATGGACATGGCACCGCTCAGCAAGCCATGCTGAGGTGGTGTCCCACATGCTACAACGAGAAGGACTCACAACTAAAAAATAGACAACTATGAACTGGGGGGATTTGGGGAGAAAAAAGCAGGGAAAAAAAGCTACATCTTATCCCTATTTAAGTGTATAGTTCAGTAGTGTGAAGTACACTGACATTGTGAAACCAATCTCCAGAACTCTTCATCCTGCAAAACTGCTACTCTCTGTGTTAAACAACAGCCCACTTGCCCTTGACGACCAGGCCCTGACAACCAGTGTCCTGATGTCTCTATGAATCTGACTACTCTAGGTACCTCCTATCAGTGGAATCATACAGTTTTTGTCCCCCAAAACAGAATCAACACAACACTTCAAGCTCTTTTGGGAAGTCAGTGTTATCCTGATACCAAAATCAGACAGAAATATCACAGGAAAAACTACAGGCTTCTTTCCTTTGTGAGTATGGATCCAAAGAACCTCAACTAATACTAGTCTCTAATCCAGCAACAACCTGAAAGAACTACACACCATGACCAGGTGGGATTTATTGCAAGGATGCAGGGCTGGGTTAACCTCAAAATCCAACTGCCTTGTTTCACTTAGCATGATGTCCTCAAGGTTCACCCATGTTGTAGCATGTGTCAGAATTTCATGTCTTTTTAAAGCTGAATAATTTTCTGTTCTGTGTGTGTACCACATTTTGTTGATCCATTCATCCGCCGATGAACCCAAGCGTTCATTTATACCCATTTATTTATTGGTAGACACTTCGGTGGTTTCCATATCTTGGCTATTGTAAATAATGGTGCAGAGAATATCGAGGTACATATATCTTTTTGAGTTAGCATTTTTCATTTCTTTGGATAACTACTCAGAAGCGGAATTGCTGACTCACCTGGTGGGTCTATTTTAATTATTTGAAGGACCCCCACACTGTTTCAATAGTGGCTGCACCAATTTATAGCCCCACCGACAGTAGACAAGGGTTTCCTTTTCTTCATATCCTCGCCAACATTGGTCATTTCACACTTGTAGATCTTTATGGATTTTTTAATGGCGTTTTGCAGTTTTTGGAGTATTTTCTGCTTTTATTAAATTTATTCCTATTTTAATCCTTTTGATGCTATTGTAAGTAGATTTATTTTGTTAATTTCATTATCAGATTGTTCATTGCAGTGTATATAATACAATTTATTTTTATATACTTATCTTCTATTATACAAATTTGCCATACTCGATTATCAGTTCTAATAGTTTTCTAAGTGGATTCCTTAGAATTTTCTATTTACAAGATAAGTATATGCAAGTGAGGATAGTTTTACATCTTCCTACCCAGTCTGGATGCTTTTTATTTCCTTTTCTTGCAAAACTGTTCTGGCTAAAATATCCTATACATTGTCAAATAGAAGCGGCAAGAACAGACATTCTTGTTTCATTTCTCACTTCTGGGAGAAAATATCCAGTCTTTCAACTTTAAATATAATATTAGCTGTAGGTGTCCCATACTTGCTCATTATCAGGTTCAGGAAATTTCCTTCAAATCCTGTTTGGTGAGTGTTTCTATCATGAAAGGATGTTGAATTTTGTCCAATATTTCCTCTGAGTCTATTGAGAAGAGCAGATCATTTTTGCTTTCACTCTATTAATATGATGTATCACATTAATGGGTTTTGATAGATTAACCCAACCATGTAACCTTGGAGTAAATCCCACTTGGTCTTGGTGTATAAATCATTTAGATTGTTGCTGGATTAGGTAGTAGTATTTACTCAGGATTTCTTGGATCCAAATTCACAAAAGAAATAGGTCTACAGGGTTTTTTGATGATACTTTTGTCTGATTTTGATATCAGGATAACACTGGCTTCACAAATGAGTTTGAAGTGTTGTGTTGATTCTGTTTTGGGGGAGATTTTGTGAAGAATCACTATTAAACCTTAACTGGATGTTTTGGAGGATTCTGCTGTGAAACCCACTGGGCCTGGGCTTTGCTTTATGGGTAGTTTTTTCTTTACTAATTCAACCACTTCATTTCTTATACTTCTAACCAGATTTTCTGTTTCTTCTTAATCACTTTTGGTAGTTTGTGTATTTCTAGGAATTTCTCCCTTTCATCTAAGTTATCTAGTTTGTTTGCAGGCAATTGTTCATTGAATTTCTTTATAATCCTTTTTATTTCTATCATCTCAGTAGTCATATCCCCTCTCTCATTCTGATTCTAGGAAATTGAGTTGACTGTATTTCTTTAGGTCAATCTACTTAAATTGTCTATTAGTTCCCTATTGTTAATCTTGTTGAACTTTTCATAGAAACCACTTTTGGTTTCATTGATTTTCTTTATGGGTTTTCTGTTCTCTATTTTCTTGATTTCTGCACTAATTTTTATTTCCTTTCTCCTTACTTTTGGTTTGGTTTCTCATCATTTTGAACGTGGTAGGTAAAAGGTTAAGTTATTGATTGAGATCTTTCTTTGTTAGTTTATGGATTTATGGGTATAATTTTTATCTATATAGTGTGTTTGATGTAGTCCATAAACTTTGGTATATTGGGTCCTCGTTTTCATTCATTACAAATGTTTTCTGATTTCCTTTTGATTTATTTCAGCCGTTGGTTATTTCAGAGTGTCTTGTTTAATTTCCTCAAAATGTGAGTTTGCCCAAATTTTCCCAAGATAGTCATTTCTAATTTCAACCCATTGTGGTCAGAGGTCTTACATTGCATTTTAAATTTTAAAATACCTAGCTAGCATTTGAATTTATGAGGTTTTTTTATGGTTAGGATTTGATCTATTCTAGAGAAAGGTCCATGTGTGGTTGAGAAGAAAATGTATTCTGTTGTGTAAGGATGTGTAAGAAGTTGCACACCAGATGCCACAAGCCTTGTTCATGTGCCCCAGTAATGATTCCACATTTGGAAGACAGCTGTAATTAACATCCCAAGCTCTTTAAGTTTGTAATATCCTAAACTCACTCTCCATAGTTTTATAACAAACAAACGTGCAAATTAAAAAAGAAGGTGATAAAAATGCCCCCATACATCTCAGGTCTTTGGTGATAGAAATTATCTTTGCAGTTCATCTATGGATAAGGTGTTACTTCTGGGTTACTGTCTTTGTTGGGGAACAGATCAAGAAACACCCACTTGGCCTTTCGCACCAGAATATGCCTCACTGAACGTGTTAGGAAGTCAGCATATGTATCTTGCACATTAACAAGTACATCTATTTTCATTATATATCTGGGGCCTAATGAGTTAATCTATTCTAATAACGTTGTTAGGCATTTATAATGTATAATTTTGATAAGATTTGTGCATGGCCTTTGAACATGTTTATTGGAACATGCATATTTTGTTTTTGATTACTAAGAGCTATTTAAAGTGTTAATGACATTATTTTTTTTCTATATTATTATTGAAAACATTTTCCCAGATGGTGTTTCTGTATCTTTTATTATTATTAATGATATATTCACCTTTTTTAGTTTGCCAAATCTATGTAAGTTTTCTTTACATTTTTCTTGGGATGTCATGACTTCCACTGGCCAAGCATATGGAAATACTTTGTGATGTTTACTTTCAGTATTTTCATTTTATCTTTCTAAATGTTTAACTCTTTACTCCGTAGGGAATTTACTTGGATGTAGTGGACAGGAGAGTTGTATTGACGTAATTCATCTATTTTGTTACATCCTTGTCCCTGTTTAAACACCATAAAGGGTTCGTCTGACTAGTCTGATTTCTCAACATTGACACTACTGACATTTTTGACAAGATGACACTTTGTCAAGGGAACTATTCTGTGCATCATAGGGGCCCTAGATGTCTGTAGCAGTGCTCCCCCCCTCCCACAGTCATGACAGCCAGAAATGCCTCCAGATATTGCCAATTGTTCCCTGAGAGGCAAAATCATCCCATATGACAAACATCTGGTCAGTTCTTATGGTGGCAACAGACCATTAAATTATCACTCCTCATTAACTTTTGTAACTGGTACATCTGAAGAAACATGTTTTTCTTCATTCTTTTTTTGCCATCATTTCCTGAATACCCTTTGGGCATATTTCAGAGATAAACTTTTGAATTACTGTATTATGAGGCAGAAACAAAGATCCTGATGCAAATTTAGGGGAAATGTCTTTAGAAATGTGGCTGTGTGTAGAGAGAGCTGCATCTTGGACTGCAGGAGTCCTCCATGCACCAAAGTTGATTATATATCCATGGAGATGACACTTCTGTCACCTCATCAGGAATCACTCAGACTTGTCTGCATATACATCTCACACATGCTGTTAACCCTAAACCTCCAAATGTATTATATATTTTTCAGGATATGTGATTTTAATTCCATAATATGAGTTGTTATGTATAATCTGTGTATTTACACAAAGTTCAGAAAATTGAACCCTTCATAAGTTCTACTAATTTTCCAGCTATTTCATCTTTACCTTGTCAAGGAAACAATGCTATCATCTCTAATAACAATATTTGCTTCTTCCATCTTAGTCATCATATTTATCTTTGCATTTTCTCACATGATGTTAGAGATGAAAGCAATGATACATACTGGGAGTGAAAAGAAACATCTTTGGTTGTTTAAATCGGTTCCTCCTTTCAGTGGGCTGCCTCTCACACAGCGGTTCCTCTCCATCCTCTGCTCCCAAACATCTTCTATGAGTACTAGGCTGGCCTGGCAGTCACTGTGCCTGAGAATCCCTACAAGATTTTAGCACCAAAAGGTAACTAAAAATATTGTGGCACCCTCTGCAGATTTCAACCGACGGCAAGGGCAATCTATTCCATAGTGGGGATTTTAGTAAGGCCTGTGGGGAAGAGCAAAGTTGTTTCTGATTCTCACACAGGGTCCATCCTAGTTAATGAACCATTATTCTTAATTTAATCATAAGAGTTAAAGAGTGCTCAGTGGCAAAGCTTGGTCTGAGTCGGGCAGCCTGGTGATGAATCCGAGCCCCCTCCTGACTGCCTGTGTAAAGACACCCAAGTCACTCAGCTACCCCAAGTCTCAGTTTCCTCTCTTATCAAATAGGATCATGGTGGCGCTTCCCTGTTAGAAGTCCGCGAAGATGAAAAGGAATGAGCCAGTCCATCTATGGTGCTGAGTGCCGTGCCCCACACTCAGTAAGCCTCCCCAAAGTGCCTTTATTGTGAGTTTCAGCATTCCTGTTACTATTCTCACTCTCATTGTCATTATCATCTTTATAATGACTTAGAAAGCAGAATTCTCTCACTGGAGTCTACGACATTTTACACTGCAGATGACCCAATGGTTCCTTGACATTTAAGGTTGCAACTGGCTTGTAAAACTACTGAGAACTAATGCCTTTACTAGAGTCTTGTAATGACTATTTTCATTTCTTCTATGAGTGCTTACTTTCCCATACTTTGAAATCTTCACTAAATAAATGCTGTGATAATTCATTTCTGCCAATTCATGCCTCCCCACTAGACAGAACAATTCGATTGATCCTTCCTCCCACCACTACCTCAGACAACCTGTCATAGTTCAGTCAGACCATGAAGAAAAAATAGTTTTAAAGTGCAAACATTCATCTTGATGTTGTGCCATTTAAAAGTACTTCATGCTTCCCAGCACAAGAAGGATAAATTGCTCTCTTATTTTCATTCAGAGCTAAGAGCATGTTGGTTCACAACCTCGAGAGTTTGGATGACATCTGAAACTGGTTCCCATACATGGAAGGCAAGGAGAGAGTGAAGAAAGAAACAGATCCCTCCCAATTGGGAGGTGGCAGTTTTAATAAGCAAGGAAACTTATATATGAGGCTTCTCTTAGGTGGTGCAAGATGAGTAGCTCTCCACACCCACCCACCAGAATCTTAAAAGTTTATGTAGAGGCTTTAACGGGGTTCAGTAATATCTACAGTCCAAATGGTCTCAACAATGCATTATTCTCTCCAGGCTGCATCCTTGCAATGGCTCTTAGTTCATGAAGAGTGGGCAGAATGTATATTCCCAGGACAGGGATTGGGTAAGGAGGCCTCAATTGCCCAAGTCCAGCTGGAGGGTCAACCAGTGACCTCCTCTCACAGAGCAGCTTGTTGAATCTTGGGTAACTCATTCCATTAGGGCCATTTTTCAAAGTCCTGGGGAAGGTATCTCTCTCCAGACCTACAAATAACTCCCTGTGCTTCTTAAGTGGAGTGCTTGGTTTGGCTTAGAAGACCACCTTGTGGGGTATCCTTGAGTCCTCATGGGCTTCCCTCAGTGCAGGTGGATGCACCAACACTCTAAGTGTATTCTGGTCCTCACGTTTGCCATGATGGAGATTAACAGGAACCACATGCTCTTACCAAGGACAACCTTAAGACATCATGTCTATTTTGCCAACTACGGTGATTCAAGGACCTTTGAGAATACCATGATGTGACTTTAAGAGAGAGCCACACTGTCCCTAATGTTACCTGTAAGAAGCAGAACAATTTATCAGTTCATCAGTGTCAGAAGCACATTCCCAGTTTCTGCCCAGATGGGGCCACTAGTCGAACTGTACAGTTCCCACAGCGCAAATGAAAGTAGGGTGGGAAAGTACAGTGATGAAAAGTAGTTTTCTCAGCACCATGTTTCTGAGAGTGTGTGAGACTGGAGCCAGACTAATGCATCAACCCGGGTGAATGCACCTTCTTAGGATGGTGTCTCCTTTATTTGAAGTGGAGATGAGGAGTTAGGAGACAAAACAAAAAAACAGAGGTATTCCTGACTTAGGAAATGAGAGTGATTTCCAGGAAACCTGCTTCTAGACCATTATTTTCCAGACAGTTCTTAAAAGGGAGATGAAAAACAGGTAGTGAAATGGAAATATCTTCTCCATCTCTCAATGCTCGATGCTGAAGACCCACAGAACTTTTCTTCCTACGTTGGATGGTGACTGATGGATGATGCTATTGCCCAACTGTGTTTCCCCTTGTATGATGAGCACTGGTTGCAAACTGGGCCTTACTTTTCTGTCTTCATTGAGATCACTTATGGTTCTTTGGCTCTGCCTCTCAGTTTCCATCTGTCAGATGGCCTTCAGGGATGCTTCTGTCCCTGGGTGTGGTGGAGTTATTGCTGAAATTTGGGTGGACTTGGGTGGGGCTGTTTATCTCAGATGATATCAAAGGTTAGCATGTCCTCAGGGAATTGGGAGAGGAAATTGCCAGAAATAGTATCTGTGCAGACTATATGGAGAGGATGCCTGTCAAGGAATGATTCCTGTCAGAATGAGCATGACTCTCTAGTATCATAGACTCACCAGTGAGACGATTATTTAGATGAAACCCAGTTTTCTGATAAATCTCATTGTAGATGGATTAAATAGTGTAACCACAAGTAAGGGGTGGGTTGTAACCACGGAGAGTGATTTAAGCACTGTGAGAATGAGTCCATGCTTATATTTTCCATGGGATACAAATATTTTGATGTCAGAAGAAGTTTCTAAAATTACCCATTCTGAATACCCAGAAGTCACTTTTCTTGTGAAATGATGGCTTGTTTTTGCTCCCAATGCTCTTATTATGAATCTGTGATGTCTGGCAAGGATGCCCACGTAATGCATCCCTGATATCATAACTGAACGCAGTGGGTTCACCTCTTGGTGATTGTGGAGGTGAAAAGCACAACCAAGGCAGAAGTAGGTGAAGAAAGGTTTATTATTTGCACAAGCAATGGAGAACGCTAAGGATGTCTTCCAAACAGCGTTTCCCCAAACAAGGGTTGGAGGGGTCCTTTTATTGTGAGATAGTAGTACAGTTCATGAATATTCAGTTGAGGAAAAGGCAGGAAATCAGGGTCCATTGCCTAACAGTCATGTTCCTTTAAGTCTCATGGGTAGATGTACACGTGCTACTACATACATCACATGATCTAGAAAGGGCTGCTTGGTCCCTCCCAGGGGAGGAGAACTTAAAATGTTGATGAAGGGCAGGCCCAGTGGCATAGTGGTTAAGTTCATGTGCTCCACTTCCATGTCCCAGGCTTCGCAGGTTCGGATCATGGGCATGGACCTTCATGCTGCTCATCAAGCCATGCTATAGTGGCATCCCACATACAAATAGAAGAAGATTGGTACAGATGTTATCTTAGGGACACTCTTCCTCAAGCAAAAAGAGGAAGATTGGCAACAGATGTTAGCTCAAAGCCAATCTTCCTCATCAAAAAAATAAAAAATAGAAAAAATAAAATGTTGAGATTATAATGGGGACAGTTCACTTCATTTCACTTAAGAGCAATTTGAGGGGGCTAGAACGGGCTTCAGCTCGCCTGCTTGTGGGAACTTTCCGTGGTTAGGCTCTTCCTGAACTTTCCCTCTGCAAACACTCAACAGATAATGTATGTTTTTATCAGATCCTCAAGACCCCTTTTTTTGCCTAGTTCTTTGGTCACAGTATCCGTGGCTGTGTACCTATGGCAAAACTATGTCAGACTCCAGTTGTCAGCAAACATCAACATGGAGAGAGACTAATTACTGCGTAAGGTGAGGTGACTTTGAGTTGTGTGTGTTTGTAAAGAAGGATTGCAGTTCCAGGAGTCACCTCTCAGCACTACCTTTCAACGCAAATGTCCCTGCAGAGGACGAGGTCTGGCTGGCATTCTGCTCAGACACCTAAACTCAGGGGCTGTCACTCAGACACAAGGGGGCGAGTCTTGCGAACTGTTCAATCAGATGCGGCGCCGGCGCAGGTGGGTGGGGCGAAGCCCCAACCACCCGGAAGTTGTGACGCTCCAGCCACGCTGGGCACCGCGTCTCCGCGCCATTAAAGGCTCTACGTGGCTCTGTCACCTGTTCTGTCGCGGTGTGACCTGCAGGGACCGCGGGAGTTGTAGGAAGGACTCGGGGGTCCCGGGAGCCCTAGAAATGGTGAGTGTGCGGCCCCGGGGCGAGGACACGGGAGGCGGGGCTGGTGGGAAGCGGCGGGGCGGGCCCGGCCTCCCGCGGTCCCCTCCGGGGTCTGCGGCCCCGAGTCCGCGGTGGCGCCGCTCGGCCCTCAGGCCCCTCCGGCCGCAGCGTGGGGGCGGGGCCGGCAGCCGGGCCCCGGGCGTCCTGTGGTCTCTGCGCGCGGCGACTTGGGCCGGAGCGTCTCTGGGCCGCTGTGTGCCCGCAGCCCCGCGTGTCCCAGACGGTGCGGGGCCCGCGGGAGGGCCCGCAGGACAGTCGGGCGTCGGTCTCCGGGGTCCGTGCGCGGACGGGCGGTGGTCTGTGGGGTCCCCTTCTTTTCTCCCGGAGGGCACCTGTTTCCTTCTGAATATTCTGTATGTTTAGGGAGCAGAGTCTCAATCCACGACCGTGTCCCCCAGTCTAGGTCTTCCTCGGGCTGACAACAAATGCCTGAATTTCCAGTCTCTCCCCACATCCCAAATGCCAACTTCCTACCTCCAATTCACAGCATTATTATCCAATATTTGTTCTCGTCGCTGGATTTAAAACAGACCCAATATGTTAATCATCATTTTCTCACAATCAGTGGATGGCTGTTTTATTTTAAAAGATTTATTTTGTGTGTGTGGATATTTTCCATGAGTGAAAAGCAGCCTCTCACCGCCTGGAACCAGGTTGCATGAAATCCTTGTTCGTCTCCCCCAGGATCTTTCTGGGCACAGACATCCTGTGGGAAGTCCTCTGGGTGCAGGTTCCTCTTGAGAAACTTTCCTGGATGATCTGTCCTGTCAGCACTGTCCCCACCTGGGTTAGTCACCTTTAAAAGATTTATTCACTTCATTTTAGTCTCAGTTTTTCAATGAATAAAAATTTATTTAATCAAGACGACTTGACATAAAGTATAAAATATTTCCAAGGAGGGGCCGGCCCCGTGGCCGAGTGGTTGAGTTCCCGTGCTCTGCTTCGGCGGCCCAGGGTTTGCCGGTTGGGATCCTGGGTGCGGACATGGCACTGCCCATCAGGCCATGCTGAGGCAGCGTTCCACATGCCACAACTAGAAGGATCCACAACTAAAATATACAACTATGTACCGGGGGACTTTGGGGAGGAAAAAAAGCAGACACACACACACACAAAAGATTGGCAACAGTTGTTAGCTCAGGTGCCAATCTTTATAAAAAAAAAATTTCCAAAGATACAAAGACGTGAATTTCAGAAAGGCTAAAATATTCCGGGTTAATATTACATGTACCAAATTATTCTTTCCCTTTTTCCCTCCCATCGTGAGTAGTTATGTTCTGAGGTCTGCTCTTTTATTTCGGGTGAGTTCAAATGGATTTCCAGGGCTTAAACTTGCAGACCTCAAGTGTTCATGTAGGATTAATAGGTTATAAAACAATTTCTTGTCACGGAAATAATACTATATTAACATCTTTTTTTTTTTTTTTGAGAAAGCAGTACATTTTTGTGGGGCTTCTTGTTCAGCCAGCAAATTGCCATACAATTTTCTTCCTTCATTTCCACAAAGAGATTGGTTTGAGTGTTCTAGCTGAATTGTTCAAACACTGGGTTTGTGTATTTAAAATATTAATGATGGTCAAAAAAAACTCCAGTGGGAGCAGAGCCTGAGGGCAGTGACTCCAAGCTGAGGCCCCCTTGGACCTGCAGAGGGAAGACCTTGAAGGCCCAGTTGCTCTTCCTGGGGAGCCTCCCCTGCAGGTGTCCTACTACTCACACCCCTGTGGAAGGAGCCTTTATCCTGAGAGGAGCTGCAGAGCCCTGGAAAGCTGGGGGTGCACTTGCTGATGGGGTGGGGAGTGACGCCCTTTCTGAGGTTGTCACTGTGGATTCCTTTGGCCTGTTTCTAGACATAATTGGAGTTTTGCATCCACAGTGTAGGTGTGCTCAGAGAGTAATTTGTTTACACTGAGAAAGTCTGTGAGAGTCAGGAGCTCTGTGTCCTGGATTAGGGCCCGTTAATCTGGGGTCCATCTGGGTCAGAACCTTAAACTGGATCCAGCTGAGTTGCCTCACTGTGAGACTGGAGCCTGAGAGAGGGAGCATGTGCGCTGTTCCCTGGGGAGAGGAGGGTGTGTGGGGCTCCCAGAGCTCCTTCCTGTGGCTGCTCAGGTGCCCTCCCCTCCTTCTCCAGGGACTGACCCCCTCCAGGGCTCTGTCTCCACCAGGAGAGTGGGGAACATGGGACCTTCTGAGTGTGGCTTTCCTTCTGTCCTGTGGGAAGCAGGCTGCTCATCTGAGCTGATTCCAGTATTTGTGTTTCTTCCCTTTGGATTCCTTTATCGATGGACTAGTGCAGCCCTTTGGCTCTAGTGTCCCTTAGCACTCGGGCTATGAAACTGTAAATTGATGGAGAGATAGGAGGTGAGAAAGGAATAAAATTTTTTCATTTTCACATCAGTTTTTCTGTGTGCATGTTTCTAGAGAACATAGAAATTTAAAAGGTAAAGCAATTGAGATTCTATTTTAATTGATATGAGGAAAGGTTCTGAAAGCTTATATAAATCTTTGAAAATCCAATTCATTTAAGAGTTTAAACTCAGAACATGATTGCACTAAAATATGCCACTTCCTTTTGAAAACCCCTTCAGTGTGAGCTATAGGGGAAAGACAAACTAGGATGCTGCATGTGCTTTTAGTTAGAAAGATTTGAAAATTTTATTTTGTGTGGTTTACACTTTTGTCACTGTTATTATTTAAAGGAATTAAAACTTAGAATGGTTTCCTTTGTACAGGAATTAAATTTAAAGACTCAATTGCTCTGTTTATTTTAAATAAATCTGTAAGACGACAAAGTCTCACTTAAGAAGACTCACTGTCCACATATCCTGGTTCCCTCCTGCACTATTACTCAAGTCACCCCGAATATACAGTTTTGATCATTTTTGAGCTCCTGTTAATGTTTCTTTATACACATCAATCAGGAATGCATATTTTTCTTACCCACTTTGTCCTTGTAAGGAGCAGTCAGACTCCACATTTTGGGTGACTGCTCACAGCTTAAGCCTCACTCACCCTCTTCCCTTGTGCCCCCACCTGGACAAGCTGAGGAGGAAGCCTGGGTGCTCTCTCCTCTAGAGCAGGCAGGAGATTCCCGCCACCCCAGCCCCTGCCTGTGTGCAGAGCTCTTGCCCCGGCCCCACCCCCAGGCCCAGTGAAGCCCCAGGCCAGGCTCCATTCCTTGCTTTCTGAGCCCTGTCAGAGCTGCTTGAGAGGCCGGCCCTGCCCTCCCCTCAGACCTCTATTATGTGAGTCCTAAGCCTTTTCCTACCCAGTGTGTGTGTGTGTGTGTGTGTGCACGCGCGTGCCACCCTGGGATCAGCCTCAACAAGGGAACCACCCCTCTGCAGGTGAACATAACAGTTGGCGCCCTGAGCAGCATGTCCAGACATGACCCTACCCGTGGGTCTGTCTTCTCTTGCTCTGACTTGCTCCCCTGCTCTGCTGCCTGGTGGCGGCATGCGCTGTGGGCTGCTGCTCGCTGGGGAGCTCGTGCTGTGAGGTGCGCTGCCCCGTGTTGCACACCAAGCCTCAGTTCTAGGTTCAGCTCACCCGAGTTGACAGTTTGAAGAATGCATAGGCACTGGGAGCAGGACTGTGGGATTGAGGCCTCCTTAAATGAGTGTTGGGTCAGTGTCTTTGTCAGGATTTATCTGTGTGTTAGAGTGAAGCTGTGACAGGGGCTCGATGGGCCCTGACATACCCCAGGGCGGGGTAGACAAGGGACTATACTCTTTGCAGGAGGTGGGTCCATCAGATGGTCACTCCTGAAAGAGCTCTCATTTTAAGGGAAGATGTGAGAGGGGGAAAGGCAGGCAGCAGGTGGCAGGCTGAGTCCACACTCCTAACACCAGAGGGCTCCCCAGGCCCCTTCAGTACCTCTGCTGCTGCCCCTGCCCCTACTGCCACAAAGATCCTGACCTTCAGGGTTATAGGGGACAACACCCATAGCACCCCTCTGGCACAAGTTATTAGTCTAAACCTGACTTAAGCCCAGGGTTTAAACCTTATTAAGCACCAGTTGTCACATAGGAGGCTCCTAACCCTGATGGCACTGTTTTGAGGCTCTTTGGTGGGAAAAAAAATTATAGATACCAGGTTAGAGAGATACTCTTTCCCCTGAAATATATCCCATCAGGAAGAAAACAAAACAGGAAAGGTCAGGTCAGGAGGAAGGAGACAATACATAAAATACTGAAACAGAGGTCCACAATTTGATGTAATTGTAAATTCATGATATATTGAAGAATTTACATACCAACACAGATAAAGGTACATTGCTTGGCTTTTGGGCCTCTACAAGGTAGGTTCAGAATTGATTTTGTTATCTGATGTAATGCACTAATTCAGGTACTTTCAAGCAGTTAATCAACACTAGGTGTCAAGTTACAGTTATATCTGGGATCCCACTAAATTTAAGGAAGGTGCCCCTGATGATCTTAGGGGTGTTACTCACTATAATATGGAGGACAAATGGGACAAATGTTTCATCTTTTGCCGTCAGAACTATGATCTTGTCTAAATTCTGTATGGTCATAACACCCATTGTCCTAAAATATCCCACAGTGACCTGGGAAGCTCTGATCCACTGATCAAGAATTAAAATTAAATGAAGTCTCTGCCAGTTACAAATTGCCTTGACAAATTGGGACCCAGGGACCTTAGACCACAAATCAAGTAGTTACTATGACCCAATATAAATTACATAGGTATTTGAAGGATTGAAAACTGTATAGAAAACCTAGTTAGTGACGAGTTCATTATTCCCAGTGCTTTTTTTTAACAGCCCAGTTTATCCTGTTATTGAATCTGGAAAGAATGGATGACACCTCAGAGTGGTTTACCTCAACATGAGGCTAGGGTTGTACCACACAGACGTCTATATCCAGCCCCCAACAGTGTGGAAATTATGGATTCCATCTAATCAGCAATTAATAAATAAACCTGCTCTCAGAGATTTGGCTAAGTCTGTTCTGTCCAGTCCTGTGTCAGCAGCCTCACAGCTGCACTTGGCCTTCCCCTGTGAAGGGACATGATGCCCCTTTACTGAGTTGTCCTCATGGATCTTCCACAGCTGTGCCCTCCCACAGTCATTGCAGGCAGGATCTGAACCACATCCTGGCTTCTCCAAGAACACAGGTATGGGGGCTGGCCTGGTGGTGTAGTGGTTAAGTTCATGCACTCTGCTTCAGCTTGGGTTTCATGGGTTTGGATCCTGGGCATGGACCTACACACTGCTCATCAAGCCATCCTGTGGCAGCACCCCACATACAAAATAGAGGAGGATTGGCACAGATGTTAGCTCAGGGCCAATCTTCCTTACCAAAAATAATGTATATATATGGGTATGACATTACATTAATGACATCTTCTCTGAGTACATTCAAGATGTACAAGTAATGAAAAAAGGAGCTCGCAAAAAAGTGGAATGGACATTTCCAAACATAATGTGAGGCCATGACAACTTTGTTAAATTTCTGAAAATTATTTCATAATCTGAGGCCTGCTCCTTCTCTGACACCGTGAAGAAATAGCATTTTTCCCCTCAGCACCCACAACATCTGCTAGGTTCTTTTGTTGTTCCAGAGGTAACATATATGTTGTTTATAAATTTTACCTGACTCTATTTGTGCTGTTACTTGCAAATTTGCCACCTTGAATGGGCATCCTCAACACAAAAGTCTGGAGACTCTCTTTAAATTGTCATACAACCAACACTCCTGTTAGTGCCCTCAGAGACTCCTTTACTATAGAGGCCTCAGTGACCTTCTGTCATGTCTCCTGGGGTACCCATGATGGCCTTTGGTTGTCCATGGGCTTCTGATGCAAGAACCTGCTCTAGGCCCACAGTATATGCCATTAGAGCTGCAATAATCTCTACTTATGAGGCTACCCTCGCCGTAGATGGCCCTGATCATGGGACCACCTATCCAGCAGTCCCATTTTTACTTGCTACCTGGAAATAGCCCTCCAGGAGCTCAGCAGGTTACCAAGAGCCTCTGGAGACATGATGGAGCCAGATCTTGGCCCTCTGCGATATCCTGTCTGCAGGAGGGGGTGGCCTTCCCTGTCCTCAGTCTCTTGCCAGGTGTCATGCTGTTGAATGAAGTCACCCATTTCCCAGGCTCCCTGGGGAGCTCTGGGAGTTCATGGACTTTAGGGATGACATCACCACATTTGTACATGATGGAGCTCAGGCAGAGTTGCTGCTTTTCATGTCTTAATTGGGGTATCTCTGATGAAGGACTGAACCCAAGGGTCATCACACTGACCATACATCGAGCAGTCATCTTAGCACTGACCAAGAATTGGCTCCAGCTGCAGAGGTTACAGACCATGCATGATTCCCTGAGAGTTGCCCCTTTGTGGAAAAAGAACTCTGGGAATTTCTTTCCTCACACTTACCTGCAATAGAAATAGAAGTAACTCTTGTCTCTAAACATATGAAGGCTATACACCAGCCTTGTCAGGACACTGTTTATCCACATGGGAGTTCCAGACACTACTGATAGTAATGAAGGCAGTCCCTTCACTTCTCAGCATATACAGTGCTGGGCTCTTAACAAGACATTCAAGGGAAGTTTCCCCTCTCTTCCAAATCTCGGGGTGCAGGCCTCATAGAGCACCATAATGGCGTATTGAAATAAATTCAAAGTAATGGAATGAAAGATGGTCTATTTTTGTCATTAGTCAGTCATCAGGGATGAATATTAATGTGTCTGTTTTTATCTTTTTTTCCTAGACTTTATTTTTTTTTATTGAGGTCATAGTAGTTTATAACATTAAGATTTCAGTTGTACATTATTTGTCAGACATCATATAAATGTGTCCCTTTAACCCTTGTGCTCACCCCCAATTCCCTCCCCCCAGTAACCACTGAACTATTCTGTTTGTCCATCTGTTTGTTTATCTTCCACAATGAGTGAAATCATGTGTTGTTTGTCTTTCTCTGTCTGCCTCATTTTGCTTAACATAATATTGTCCAGGTCCGTGCAGGTCTATCCATGTTGTTGCAAATGGGATGATTTTGTCTTTTTCTGTGGCTGAATAGTATACAATGGAATACACACACACACACACACACACACCCACCCACCCACAATGGAATACTATATATATATATATATATATATATATATATATATATATATATATATATATGCACCACCTCTTCTTTATCCAGTCTTGGGTCAATGGCCACTTGGGTTGCTTCCATGTCTTGGCTGTTGTCAGTAGTGCTGCAATGAACATAGGGGTCCATAGGTCACTTTGGATTGTTGATTTCAAGTTGTTTGGATAGATACCCAGTAGTGGATAGCTGGGTCCTATTCTATTTCTATTTTTAGTTTTTTGAGGAATCTCCATACTGTTTTCCGTAGTGGCTGCACCAGTTTGCGTTCCCACCAGCAGTATATGAGAGCTCCATTTTCTCCACAGCCTCTCCAACATTTGTTGTTTTTAGTCTTACTGATTATAGCCATGTTAACAAGTGTAAGGTGGAATCTTAGCTTAGTTTTGATTTGCATTTCCCTGATGATTAGTGGTGTTGGACATCTTTTCATGTGCTTATTGCCCATCTGTATATCTTCTTTGGAAAGTTGTCTGTTCATGGCCTCTGCCTATTTTTTGATTGGGTTTTTGTTGTTGTTGTTGAGTTATGTGAGTTCTTTATAGATTATGGAGATTAACCCCTTGTCAGATATATGATTTGCAAATGTTTTCTCCCAGTTGGCGGGTTATCTTTTTGTTGTGATCCTAGTTTCTTTTGCCTTGTAGAAGCTCTTTAATCTGATAAAGTCCCACTTGTTTATTTTTTCTTTTGTTTCCCTTGTCTGAGAAGACATGGTATTCGAAAAGAACCTTTTAAGGTTGATGTCGAGTGTACTACCTATATTTTCTTCCAGAAGTTTTATGGTTTCAGAACTTATCTTCAAGTCTTTGATCCATTTTGAGTTTATTTTTGTGTATGGCATGAGATAATGGTCTACTTTCATTCTTTTGCATGTGGTTGTCCAGATTTCCCCACACCATTCCTTGAAAAGACTCTCTTTTCTCAATTGTATGTTCTTGACACCTTTGTCAAAGATTAGCTGTCTGTAGATGTGTGGTTTTATTTCTGGGCTTTCATTTCTATTCCATTGATCTGTGTGCCTGTTTTTGTACCAGTACCATGCCGTTTCGATCAGTATGGCTTTGTAGTACGTTTTGAAGTCAGGGATTGTGATTCCTCCAGATTTGTTCTTTTTTCTCAGGATTGCTTTAGCTATTCAGGGTCTTTTGTTGCCCCATATGAATTTTAGGATTCTTTGTTCTATTTCTGTCAAGAATGTCATTGGGATTCTGATAGGGATTGCATTGAATCTGTAGATTGCTTTGGGTAGTATGGACATTTTAACTATGTTTATTCTTCTAATCCATTTGCATGGAATCTCTTTCCATCTCTTTATGTCATTATCTATTTCTTTCATTAATATCTTATAGTTTTCATTGTATAAATCCTTCACCTCCCTAGTTAAAGTTATTCCTAGGTACTTTATTCTTTTTGTTGTGATTGTGAATGGAATTGTATTCCTGAGTTCTCTTTCTCTAAGTTCATTATCAGAGTACGGAAATGCAACTGATTTTTGTAAGTTGATTTTGTACCCCACAACTTTGCTCTAGTTGTTAATTATTTCTAATAGTTTTCTGATGGATTCTTTAGGATTTTCTATATATTAGTCTCCATTTCTGTTTCTTTCTTTCTTTCTTTTTTTTTGAGGAAGATTAGCCCTGAGCTAACTACTGCCAGTCCTCTTTTTGCTGAGGAAGCCTGGCCCTGAGCTAACATCTGTGCCCATCTTTCTCTACTTTTTATATGTGGGACGCCTACCACAGCATGGCGTGCCAAGTGGTGCCATGTCTGCACCCAGGATCTGAACCGGCAAACCCTGGGCTGCCCAGAAGCAGAACGTGTGAACTTAACCACTGTGCATGGGCCAGCCCTTGTTTCTTTTTTATAGTTTCAATTTCTGGTGAAGAATTCCCTCTGTTTATTAATTTATTCCTGATTTCATTGAACTGTCTTTCAGAGTTTCCTTGCATCTCATTGAGTTTCTTTATGATAACTATTTTGAATTCTCTGTCATTTGGATTGTAAATTTCTGTGACTTCAGGATTGATTTCTAGGTGATTGTCATTTTCCTTCTGGTCTGGAGTGTTAACATACCTCTTCATTTTATTTGATGGTGTTGACTTGTGCCATTCCTTAATGGTAGTATCTGGTCACAAATTCCACCTGCCACCCCCAGTGGGGAACAGGAGCTGTGTATTCTGAGCTTAGCACTATGCCTGGTAGCTGCACCTGTCCTTTGGAAGCTGTGCTGACTGTGGCCCATCTGCATTTGCCCACTGGCTGCCACTGCTTTGCACACATAGGCCTGCAGGCACTCCCGCAAGAGTCCCCTGTTGTGGCCTGGTGGCCAAGTTGGTGCATCAGGTGGAAGAGGAGAGGGGCGCTTTCTTTCATGTGCATGATCCTGGGGGTGTTTCTACTCTGCGCTCACTGTCTGCCTTCCTGGCCTGCTCAGCTTGGTGAAGACACCCCCATGATTGCTTAGCCTCCTCAGTGCAGAACATTCCCACAGGCTAGGAGGCAACTCCAAAGGGGAAGATGTTCCCTTGGGGGGCTGCCCTTTCCTCCCCTCTGCTTTCAGGGTTGTGTGCCAGCCACCACATGCACTCCCACACCCTAGATTCCTGCCATTTTGGGAGGGGGGGAAGATCCCCTTCCCTCCTTCCACTACCTCCCATGGGGTGCAGCACCTCCACCTTCAGACATATGGCTGTTTTGATCTCTCGGGTGTCTGTTGTGTTCTGTGAATGTCCTCTCTTGGTTTATGAATGTCTTTTTTGTTGTGTCTTAGGGAGGAGAGACTAATGGAAGAGCTCACTCTACCATCATGCTGCTGTAACCTTCTTGAAAATTATTTTAAAACAGTCGTTTAGAGCCTCTGGAAATTGTCCTAAGGACAAGCAGCAAATGAGGAACATCTATTCAAGAAACAATAACTTTCCATGAGAAAGGGGAGAGTGTGTAGTATTTGAACCATGTCCGCTCCCTCCCTGCTCTCAGCTCAGCAAGTGAGCCCTCCTCTCCATAGTGCTGCACTCAGTCAGAAGACAAGGTTCTCCCTCCCTAAGCTTCCAGAAGGAGGGCTGTTTCCTAGCAGGAGCAGGACTTCAACATTACCCATCCTGCCCGCAGCTACCTGTTGCTGAATTTAAACCCCTTATTGGTTCACATGAAAAGTGGGGACACCCTTCTTGCACCCAGCCCCTCCTCATGGTACAGAGGCTCTGCTGTGCTCATGCTTTACTGAGAATGCTGGGCACTGACCACTCTTTCTCCAGCTTGTGAGGTGGCTGTAACTTGGGACAATCAAGAGGATCTCTGGCTGCTGTCTCTCCACTGCACTGATCACTCAGCCCCTAGAATGGAGTTGTCACCAGAGAGAGGCTTCCTATTGTCACCACCACAGATCCACAGTCCTGGCACAGAGATTTTGCATGAATCTGGGGGAGAAGTGAACCATAAAATACAAAGTTCTTAATTCCTTTCCAAAGGAACTAACTTGATGAGCAAAAGATCATAAAAAGTTTAAGTCAGAGGACACTCTCAAGAAAGTGGAGAATGAGGTGAAAGACAATTAGGAGATTTGTGTATTTAATGAAGATATAGCTTAGACAGTAGGCTGACTAGTTTTCTGGAAAGAACCAGGGAATTAGACTGCTAAGAGGATACTTTCAAGTATTGCGGCAGAT
This sequence comes from Equus asinus, assembly GCF_041296235.1. Classification (NCBI taxonomy): domain Eukaryota; kingdom Metazoa; phylum Chordata; class Mammalia; order Perissodactyla; family Equidae; genus Equus; species Equus asinus. The sequence continues at coordinate 25,332,863 of NC_091809.1, read as the reverse complement.
ATCAAACAGTGGCTTCAAGTATTTCTGTCATGGTGTGAGAATTTCAGTGGAGTATTTGGTAGAGCAAGTAATGCCCCCATGACATTGGTGAAAACAGTGGACTAATCAGCCAGCAGTCAATCTAGTTTAACCACTGGGTGTGTCCATGAAAGGAAGAGAGCCCTCCAATGCCACTGTCTTTTGACAGTAGATTCACCCAAAGCCATGCCTGATTTTAGGAGCCATGTCAGAGGTTTCATTCTGTATGCAGGAGATAGACTTAAATAAAATAATCTACCCAGTCACTGAACAAATAAATAAGCTAATAACAATAAAAAGTCCAAGTAGGAGGGGAGCCAGAACCTAGAGTTGCTATAACATATTACCTAAAATGTCTAGTTTGCATCAAAACTGTGAAACATGAAAGATATAGGAAAGTATGAACTATATACTGAGAAAAAAAAGCAATTGAAAAAATTTCCTAACTTTTACAGGAAACTTCAGTAAAATTAACAAGTGATATCTCAGCAGAGAAAACCAAGGTGAGAAGGCAGAGGGATAACATATTCAAAGCACACAAAGCAGAAACCTCTCAACCTAGAATCCTATGTTCACCAAAACTTCCATGTAAAATATGAAGGTGGAAAAAAAGACTTTCCCTGATTAGCAAAAGCTAAGAAAATATAGTCAACTGCCTTATGAGACTGTTAAAGGAATTCTTAAGGTTGAAAGCAATGACTCAAAATCGTAATTGATATCAACATAAAGAAACAAAAATGACAGTATAAGTAATTATGTAAATATGAAGGACAGAATAAAGATCCATTTTCTCATATCTTCTCTTAGCTATAATCAAAAGAATTATATAAAATACTTTGTATTTAATGTGTTGTGCTTATTGCATATAGAATTGTAATATATATGTAATTCCTTTCTCTTTAAAAGCAAAAGGGGGCCAATCTCAATGGCTTAGTGGTTGAAGTTTGGCATGCTCCACTTCAGCAGCCCAGGTTTTGTTCTGGGTGTGGAACCACACCACTCCTTTGTCAGTGGTCATGATGTGGCAGTGGCTGACATAAAAAAAAAAAAGAGGAAGATTGGCAACAGATGTTAGCTCCAGGCAAATCTTCCTCAGGAAAAAAATTGAAAGAAAAACTCGTAAGACACTATTATGTTTACCAGTGAAAATTTAGAGGAGGAAAGCACTAAATATTCAACAACAGGGACATAGTTATAGAAAGAGTGTAGCCACACATTGTAATGTTCTGTGAACATTCAAGAATTATGGAAAAATCTCTTACCAAAAAACCCACTAAAGTTCTGGGTGGGTCAAAGCTGTGTTGGGCTAAAGAAGTGACTACAGATGGTAAAGAAATAAGTGTAACAATATATTATTGAGTTATTTCATTAATACATATAATATGCATAAGAATAATTTGACCAAAATGACAAAAGGGAATAGAGGTATATATGAGTAAAAATTCCATATATCACTGGAACTAAGCTAGTATAAATTCAAAATTTATTCTTATACATTAAGGTGTATATGTTAAATAGTTGAGCAACCGGTAAAAAAGAACTTTCAAAAATATAATGAAGTTATTTAAAAATTAAAAAGCTCCATTAGAACATATTCAGTTAATGCAGTAGAAAGCCATAAAGGAGTAGAGGACAAACTAAAAAGAATGAGAATTATAAATGAAAAAAATGGCAGGTGTAATTGCAAGTATGTCAATAATACTAAATATGAATGGATTACATTATCCAAACAGGAGGAAGAGATTGTCACCTGAGAATAAAAAAATAAAACTATGATCTAAATATATGCTATGTACAGGAAACAGTTTAGATTCAAAGATACAAACAAGTTGAAAGTAAAAGCTCTGGAATGTACATCTGTAAATAGCACACAAAAGACAACTGGAGAGATGATAAAAATGTCTGGCAAAATTGACTTGAAAACAGAAAATATCACTAGAGGTAATGAAAAACATTATAACTAAAATGTCACTGTTTATGGCCTGCATCTAAAATAGTAGAAAGAAATAAATTTATAGCCATTAATGCCTGTACTAAGAAGAGAGCTCTCTAATGAATAACCTAATTTTTCACTGTAACAAATTTAAAAAGATGAGGTACCAAACTCAAAGCAAGGATAAAAGGAAATAATAAAAATTAGAGCAGAAATTAATGAAATGAGGAAAAGAAAAATTACAGAGAAAATCAATGAAACCAAAAGTGTGTTCTATGGAGAGATTAGCAAAATTGATAAATCTTGAGCTAGATTGAGCTAGAGAAAATGAGGGAAGATTCAAATTCATACAATCAGAAAGAAAGAGGGCTATTACTACTGACATTACTGAAAAAGATTATAAAAGAATTCAATGAACAGTTGCATGGCAATAAATTAGATAACTCAGATAAAATGGACAAATTTCTTGAAAGACACAAACTACTGAACCTAAATCAAGACTAAATGGAGGATCTGAATAGAACTATAACACGTTAAGGGGTAGAATAAAAAACAAACAACCCCCCACAAATTAAGGCCGGGCCCAGATTTCTTCATTATGGCATTCTCCAAAACTTTCAAAGATTATTTAACACCAATTTATCAGAAACTGTTTAAAAACTACAGTAGAAAGATCACTTCATACTCATATTGTGTGGCCAGTACAACAAATTCCAGCAAACCCAATCTAGCAACATAAAAAAAAAAATTACACATGATGACCAAATAAGTGGGATTTATTCCAGGCATGGGAGGTTGGGATAGCATCTCAAAATCCGTTTGTGTAATAAAGGATATCAATAGAGTATAAGCAGAAAGGGTAGATCATTTTTGTCAACTCAGGGAAAGTAATTGACAAAATCCTCTACCCTTTCATGATTAAAGCACTCAGATTACTAGTAATAGAAGGAAATTTCCTGATGTCATAATAAGCATGTATGGAAAACCCACAACTAGTGTTATACTTAATTGTAAAAGACTGGATTCTTTCATCTGAAGATAGGAACCAAAGAAGAATGTCTGCTCTTGCCACTTCTATTCTAGAATATGATGGAGAGTTTAACCAGACCATTATGGAAGAAAAGGAAATAAAATGCATAAAGCTTGGTTAGAAACATTTAATACTGTCTCTCTACTTCTAGCTGAGATATCTTTCTTTTATAAAACTGTATGGAGTGCACTAGATAAATTAGGCGAACTGATAATTAAGGTCAGCAAAATGGTAGGATACCAGATCAAAATATAAAAATCGGTTGTATTTCTTTACACTTGCAGTCTGATAATGAAGTTAAGAACTGCATTGATGAAATCAAAAGGAATAAACTAGGAATAAATTTAGCAAAAGAAGTACAAAATGAATACTCAGAAAACTGCAACATGTCAAAAGAAATAAAAAATGTATAAATGGGGAAAATCCCAATTTCATGGATCTTAACATTGTTGAAATGGCAAGCTATTCTCCACATGATCTGAGATGCAGCACATACCTATCATGATCCCAGCTTAGTCCTTTATACAAATTGGCAAGATTTTTCATAAAATTATGTGGAATTGCAAGTTAACCAGGACAGCCAAAGCAATCTGGAAAAAGAAAAACAGAAGGGTAGAACTAACATTTCCTGATTTCAAACTTTGTAATATGCAGTGGTAATCAAGAGTGGTCCTGACATAAGGATAGACATACAGATCCATGGAATAGATTGAGATTTCAGAAATAACCACATACATATGTGGCAAACTGATATTTGAAAAAGTGCCAAGTATGGGGCAAGAATATTCTTTTGTGTATTGGTTATGGGCCAACTGGATAGCCATATGCAAAAGAAAGAGATTTTGTACTTAGACAACAAGACATACAAAAATTTACAGGAAAGGATAAACACCTAAATATAAGAGTGAAGTATAACACACTTAGATAAAACATAGGAAAAAATTTATGCCCTCGGATTTGGCAAAGAATTTTAGATGTTACCAAGAGCAAGAACAGAAAAAAATAATTTGGACTTCATCAAGTTAATGACTTTAGTGCTTTAAAAGACACCATCTAGAGAGTGAAAACACCCTTTGGAACCCTTGTGCACTATTGCTGGGAATATAAAGTTATGTTGATGGTCTGAAAAACAGCTTGGTGATTCTTCCACAAATGACAAACTGAGTTACCATCTGAACTAGCAATTCTACTTCTGAGAATTGAAGTAGAATTGAAAGTAGGGACTTATATATATTTGCACTCATGTTTATATTAGTATTATTCACAATAGCCAAAAGGTGGAAGTTACCCAAGTGCCCTTCAACGGATGAATGGATCAAAAAAAATTGGCACATACATGCAATGGTGTATTATTCAGCTTTAAAAAGAAGGCAAGCTCTGACCTGCTGTAACTGATCTATACACTTAGAAAATGATGAAAATGTAAATTTTAGGGTATGTGTATATTACCACAATTAAAAGTTAAATTTTTAAGGCAGGAGAGTGAAAACACAACCCACAGAATGGAAGTAAATTTTGCAAATCATATATCTGATAAGGAAGTGGTTTCAAAAATATCTAAACTTCTTAAAACTTAATATTTAAAAGTCAACTCAGTTTAAATTCAGGGAAAGGATCTGAATACAGTATTTTGAAGGAAGGTAGAGAAATGGTTAAGAGCATATGAAAAGATGCTGAACAGTGTTATTCATCAAGGAAATGGAAATCAAAACAGAAGTGGAATACCACTTCACAACCACTGGAATGGTTGGAATTAACAAGTGGGGTAATAAGTTTCATTGAGGATGTATTTAGAAATTTGAACTCTCACACATGGGTGGTGAGAGTATAAAGTGTCATTTTGGAAAAAGGTCTGGGAGTTCCTCAAATATAAAACCTAAAATTACCATCTGACCCATTGTTGCTGCACAAAGGGCATGAGACTATGAGACAAAAGCCAATCGTCAAGAAGTAAGATGATGGCAGAGAAAGGGTATTTTCTTATAGCTTGCTAGCAAGAGTAAAGATGGCTGACTAATGTCTGAAAGAACCATCTTAAGAGGGCACAGAATCTTGAGGCAGTTATATAGGCTAGTGGGTTACAGGGAAGGGGGTTAGGAATGTTGACCCTCTGGTGTTACAGACTGGGAGTCGCCACACTAGATTTTTCATTGATGATATCTATCAGCATATCCTCACTATTTGGGGATGTTCACATTCTAAGGAACTGAAAAGAACACAATTATTGTCTCATCGCAGCTGGGAGGTACATGCACAAGCAGGGGTCATAAAATGTACAGAGCAGTTAGATCTCCTGGAGGGTGCATATCAAGCTGGGATAGTTAGAGGTCAAAGTTACAATATGGGTTTTTTTTTCCCTACAATGTGGTTCCCCTTATGTCAACCTTGTATTGAGCTGGTATCAATTCCCCCCTTTTGTTGTTCAGTCCTCAATCTTGAGGGATATCCTGCTGATGAGGGGCATAGGTTGTTCTATCTCATTGAACCAGTTCCTTAGATGGTGATGAAGGTGGGCTCCCAAAGATAGGCCTATATCATGTAAACAAGTAGCCAGGTATTTAATGAGCATTTCTAGACAAACGAAAAGGTTAAGTGATTGGAGCAAATTATAGACCAGTTTCTGACCCCAGGGAGCAGCCAGTCAAAGGATTTCTAGATGTCAGAGTTGAAGCATCTTTTGCAGTTTGAAATGCCTCTGATGATGTCACTGGATGTTCAGGTATCTTTCTGAGTGTCTTCCACAGCAACAGATATGAATCTCTCTTAAGTTTATATCAAATTGTCCAGCTTCAATTTGCAAGGCTTCAGGAAAAATGACAGACTCGGTTCTCAATGATTCCAAGTGAAAATGATGGAAAAAAATTGAAAACATTAGTTTGGAGATTTGCAGCCAGAGATTTCAGGACACTGGAAGAATTCAGGATCCGGTCCAGTTTATAGATAGAAAACAAAAACCTCAAAGATAATTATCAGAAGTAGAACCTAATATCCATGAATTAGTGTACTGTAGTTTCTATTGAAACATAATTTTTCTCTCTAAAAGTCACTCTCATTTTTACCAAAGATAACCAATTAAGACTCATTAGTTTGCAAAATAAGTCTAATTTCAACAAACTTGGCCCAATTGTTTACATAAGTACAGCAAGAATAGCAATTAATCATATAGGCTCATTTAAATCTGTTTTGCTGGATCTTTTCATAAGGAATCTCGGATTGGACGTTAAAGGCCTCTCATGGCCAGGAAAGCCAAGCCAAGGATTTGTCATCAGACTTCCACCTGTAATACCTACAGATTTGGGAGGATTTCTCCCTTCTCGAGGTCCCCAACATATTCTGAAAATCCAGGCACTTGGTAAGGTGCTGGGAACAATGTAAACAAGGTATCAAGCTGACATTCCCAACTGGCTTTCTTTTATAAAGTCCAATCTTTGTCCCTCAAAAGCTGTCTTGTCATGTCTGAGTCTTCATGTTTCTCTTAAATATGACATTCCAATCAAAGCCTTGGAAATATAACCAATGTTCCCAGTTGTGTCTTCTTATAAGAATAACAGATTCTTATTGGACTTATGCAAATAACTGTATTGCTGTGAAAACAGTGCTAAGAGTTTCCAAATCCTGGAGGGATCAGGTAAGGAGAAAAAGATAAATGTTTCAATTCTGCTTATGAAGGTATGATTTTACCAAATTGCTGTAAGTCATAGTTAGCTTAAGAGAAAGAGTAAATGGTTTCCTTAAATCTGGAAGAAAAAAACAAAACATCAAAAAATCAGGAATATCTCAAACAAAAGGTCATAAAAATTATAACCATCCTTATCCGTTCCTTTAGTCCTTTGTAATCAATTCTTGACCTTAATCTTCTGTTAGCAGTTTTATGGGACCATCAGTTCCTCCATTAGAGTTCTGTAATTTCCTATCCAGTTCAGTTTTATTATCTGAAAGTTTATCAGAAACCTGTGTTATAGAGTGTCAGAATCCTTTCCATGAATCTTTCTGAAGATGAAACATTTGCAAAGGCATCAGAGTAAAACAACAACTATCTGCAAATGACAGAAGACTTAAAAAGGGAAATTGACAAAGAAATGGCTATATCTGTGACATACACCACTTCAACATAATGACGAGAATTATGGCTGACAGCCAGGACAGATCAGAAGTTTAGGAATGTTATATAATTTTTAAAACATATCAAGAACATTTACCCACATACCACCACCTAAGAAGGTTTATCATCACTTATTGGACAATGCTCCTCATGTAATTTAATATTCCAAATAAGCCTAATTAGTATCTTTTTCTTTATAGAGAGAGAATGAATTTCTTTGAGTAGTCCCAGGAGTCCTCTGAAAATTCTCAAAGAAAAATTTTGGGGGGTTAAAAGAAAGACTTCATTTAAGATTTGAATTTTGGGGAAAGCTTGTCAGAAATATCAGAAGGGTTTAAAACACTTGGTCAAATAGGAAATGACACTCACTGTGAAAGAATGCTCAGTTATCCATGCAATCAAAGTGACAACAGAAACAGTCAAGGGCAAATAGTTAAAACAAAAACCTAAGAGAGAGAACTTAATCTTTTTGAACATAGGAAATTATTTTAATGAAACAGAGATCTTCTGTTTGCTAGGTTAACTTATTCAGAGGTAAAGAAAAACTTCTATGACCTCTTTATCAAGAGCAGACTAAAAGTCCAGGAAAATTATCCTTTTAAGAGAGAGAGAACCAAATTTTAATTTTTTTCACCTGCTTGTTTTTGACATTAAAACTCATCTACTTAATTATATTTACTTCAATCTTAGCCAATTTGACCATGCATGAAACTCTTTTTTAGGGTTCTTTTTCCACAAACCTTCTATAACTTTACATTGAGAATTTGTCCCATGCCTTCCTTTTTCCCTTCTAGTACTTTAGGACAAATTTATCTTTCTTAACAAAACAAAAATATTTCCATTCCTTATACCTTTTTTACTGAAAACATGCATCTTAATTTTCTTGAAATCAAATATGTTTTCCTCATTAATTTTTAGTAGAATTTTTAGTGAAAACTAAAAGTAATTACGAGCTGCCTCTTATGTTAGCATTCTAAACACTTTTCATAATTTCTAGAATCATGTTACTTCATAGTATATAATAAAATACAAGACCGAAACATTTTTTAATTTCTCTGTAATAAGAAGCCAAAAGTAGATAAACCAGATTTAATAACAAACATCTAATATTCTTATTTAGAAAAAATGTATCTACTCAAAGAATTTTTGTCATTCAGTTTAACCTAGCAAAACTTCAGTGTTTCAAGTTACCAAAGAAATTTTGGAAGTTATTTTAAGTAGTCATGTCATAAATTATAATTATTGTTAAAAGTTTATCTATAAACTTTATCTCACATCTAGACCATTTGTAACAATTATATTTAGACTACTCACAAAAACTTTGTGACACTAAAGCAGTTAGCCATCATCTTAAGTTGTTTTAATTACGTACGTCATAACACATAATTGTTAAGTTTTCCCAAAAACTTTTACCCTTTTTACATTCATTTAGTTTACCTGTTTCTGATAATTATTCAGATTGCCTACAAAATTTCATGACATTAGACAAAATTAGCCATCAATTTAAGTTATTATATTTGCTAACCTGTTTTGTGATAGAGATAACGTAAGTTTATTGGACCAATAAACAGAATAAAGGCTACATGTCTACATCATAGCCAACGCTGATAACTTTAGGACATGCCCATTTTAATCAAACCAACAATCTTAAGTAAATTTTAATTTACCAAAGATTAATTTATATCGTGTTAACTTGCAACACATTTGGGTTAGTTTCTATTACATTTAGAAATAATTTGTATAAGTTGCTTACTTTAAGCCAATTAAATAGAGCTCTCTAGGTAGGTATCTGTAGGTAAAATAGCACACATGACACACATATAGACACTTATACACAGGGACCTCACAGCTGTCATTTTTAAATTACCACCATGAACCAGGTACAAGGCTCCTTAGTTATGAATCCAAATTTTGTTTTAAGCCTTTTAATATTAATGGAGAAGACACTGAAGATGGTAGATTTTTGGTGTCCTCTTATGGCCTTTTTTCCTTTTTCTTCTTTTTGCTTTATCCTAGAAATTAGTGATGAGTTAGATATTCCCTGGAGGGTTTGCAAGCTCTTTGAGATAAGGGAAATGGGTGGAACCTGAACTGCCTCTAGAGCTGCATTTCTAGTCTTGCAAGGATTTTTTAAAGGATACTTGCTCTTAATTTCTCAGAAATTGGCTTGTAACTCAAATGGCATTCTAGGTTGATCTGCCTGTCTAACTACATTGCAAAGGCACAGAGAAACCACTGAAGTTTTCTCCAAGATAGAGTTTCTGGGGCATATTTGCCTTATCAGTTTCTAACACCCCAATATCTACAAGCATTTTGAGAGGAACAGGGTATGCTTTGGGATTGGAAAAGGACAAGTGAACTTTGAACCACCTTCTAGAGCCATAACCCTGGCCCTGCAGGGATTTGCAAGACAGAAATGATTGTTTCCAGCTCCCCAAAGAACTGGAAAGAGGTTGACCTTCCCTTTCAGCTACATTTTTAAATTTAGGAGTTTTTACAATTTAAAGATCCATGCTCTGACCTTTGATGAGTGAGATCTTAACTGCTCAACCTGTACCCACCAATATTGCAGCCTTTTTTGGCTTCCAAGATATCCCGTAGCAACAGCTTCCACCTTACATGCATACTTCATATGCGGGGCCTACAGCAAGGTTTACTCTAGGCCCACCCAGACAACAGACTGATAGAGATGCCTGCATCTTGCTCTATGGTTTTCCCTTTTTATGACATATGACACAACAAAAGACAAGGAAAAATAGTGACTGTCTCTGGGAGGAGAAAGATCAATAAACTAATGAGTACTCAGTAGCTTGTACTACTTACTTGTAGCTGAAAGTCGCCCAATTTGGGAGAATGCAGCCAAAGGGGCTACAGGTCAGGATCAAATTGGCATTTCCCGTTGTTTCAGAATTTAGACACAGCTGGTCAAAAGTATATTTATGCTGCAGCTAGAATCAGATCATGAAAATTTCAAGCATCCCTGAAATCAAGACCCTAACAACGAAGGCCCAGCCAAGGCTTTCTTCTAATGGCCAATGTGATTCCCCTGAGGCTGATGGCAGTTTGGCAGGACTCTTAGCCACAAACGAGTGAAACCCACATTTCTGCTCTACTATCTTTGACCACAAAATGTGGGGTGTAATCATATTTTTGTCTGACCGTATTTTGGGACTCCCATCCCCAACCTGATGGTTATTAAGCCAAACCCTCAGGACACAAACAAGCTTGGTAAGATTCTGCTGTTCTCTGTAAATATTTACAGCCTCTGGAAACTTTCAGTCGAAAGGTGGAGCCCTGGACTCCTTAAAGATTAGAGATTTTTCCTTGTTCTTTGGTTTGGAGGCTCAAAAAGAGCCCCAAATGGCCAGTGTAATTTTAAATTATCCCAGGTTATCTTGCCAGCTGTTTACAGTTATCCCCGTTTTAGGGGACTTTTCCCAAAGTGGCCACAACAAACAAGGCAATTTCCAGAGGGAGTTTGTTATGATCACTGAGAAACTCAGTCCCCAAACAGGTAATTTTAACAAATAAAACAGTCAGACATATACAAACATGAACAGACACCAAAATCCAATACTCTGCAACTCTAAACTAGGATACTCTGGGGCTCTAACCCAGAGATCAGGACTCTAACCTGATCGTTTTGAGTGCCCTAGTGGCTTTAACCCCTTTATATTGTCTCTCACAATCCTGGCCTTGGAACTTTAACCCAGCAACCAAATCTCACCAGTGAGGCCTCTAACCCACTATCCTGATGAGATAGTAGACAATTTTAGGCACAAGTGTGTTTTAATGAGGCCACTCATCCAAAAGACATCTGATCCAGGAACCTACTCCAGATGTGAGCCCACTGACCCACCAGAAGTAGCTGTTTGTCTTCCCACGATAGGGAGCATTAGGAGGCAGCCAGGGTTGGCACAGGAGAACAGGAAAGGCAGATCCCCAAGACAAAGGGAGCCTTATCAGCTGCTAGAGACTTAGCCAACAGGTCACCCATCAACTGGCCACAAGCAGGACTTAAAGTCCCATCTAGGGTGCCGGATTTCTGTTGCCGCACAAGGGGCGTGATCTGCTCGCCATGAGACAAAAGCCAATAGTCAAGAGGTGAGATGGTGGCAGAGAAAGGGCGTTTTCTTACAGCTTGCTAGCAAGGGGGGAGATGGCTAATGTCTGAAAGAACCATCTTAAGGGGGCACAGAATCTTGAAGCAGTTACATAGGCTAGTGGGTTCTAGTGGGGGCGGGGGGCGGCCGGCGGTTTAGGAATGTAGACCCTCTGGTGTTACAGACTGGGCGTTGCCACACCAGATCTTTCCGTTTCCATTGATGATGGCTGTCAGCATAGACTCTCTGTTCGGGGGTCATCACATTCCTAAGGAACTCAAAGAAGAAAGTTATTATCTTATGACAGCTGGGAGGTATATGCATAAGCAGGGGTCATAAAATCTCCAGAGCAGTTAGATCTGGAGGGTGCATATATATCCAGCTGGGTTAGTCAGAGGTCATCTGAAGTTACAATATGGTTTCTTTTCTACAATATGGCTTCCATTATGTCAATCTTATCATGAGCCGGTATCACCATCAATTCCAATCCTAGGTACTTACTTTTGTGTGTGTGTGGTGAGAAAGCTTAATCCCTTGTCTTAGCAAATTTCAGGTATACAAATTGTAGATGTATATCAAATCTTCACATTGTAATCTTTAAATATAGACAATTTTATTAGTTATATCTCAGTAAAGCTGGGTGTGGGGGAAGAGTTTCCAGGTGCATCCCACATTTACATAACAACTCGTTACTTTCCTTATATCAGTGAAAATAGGAATAAATTGCCTGAGATCCATATATTATAGCAACTAACATTTGAAAGGTCCTAGGGAAATGGGCAAAAACTAATCTAAAATAAATTTCCTTCCAGTGTAAAATTAAAGTCCTGAGACTTTGATGAGTGCATGTCACACCCTGTAGGACTGAGAAGAGTCCCTGAGTCCTGGCTAGGCCTTTGGCATTCAAACTTCCCACCAGGGCTGATTGTTCTCTGATTCTTTAAGTACCAAATGAGTGGGGTAAGGAGGGATGGGTGGAAGGCTCATCATTAGCAAGGATCACAGATTAAAATGGAGCTTGACTCTTTGTTACAGACAGTGAGGTCACATTCAAGTGCATTTCTAAACAAGGGTCATAGTTCCATGAGTGGCCTGGCAGCCTTATGACAAGCCAGTGACACCTAGAGGACGTAGACCCTCTTGTTTCAGTGTGGCCTGGGTGATTCTCATGATTTGTACTTGCTCCATTTGAAACTCAATCAGGAGTTCCCAGTGCACACCAGATGCCCATGAGTTCACAAAGACCTGAGTGAAAACAAAAGAGGCACCCCCAGCCCAGAAAAAAGTTCTCTGTAAATGCAGACATGCCAGTTGAGTCAGGTTCCAGCCACCAGCCTAGGCTGGTTCCACTGGGCCCTGCAGTAACCTACCTACTGTCACTCTGGCAGGGAGGTGCCTTCTGAACTGTGCAATCAGGAGAGCCACTGGAGCAGGTGGGTGGGGTGATGCACCATGTCTATGTAGACACCCCTTATAGCTCCTGCCATTCTCCAGATCGACTGTTACCTGCCTTAACAGTCCTTGGTGACTGCCAAAGCCTCTGTAATGCTGTGATTTGCACTGACCATGGGAGTCATTGGAAGGACTCATGGGGACTCAGGGGACTTAGAAATGGTGAGGGTGCTGCTCCAGGGTGAGGAGATGGGGAGGAGGGGCTGGTCAGATCCAGCCATGGTTGGACTTAGCCTCCCTTCAGTCAACTCCACAGTCTGTGGACTCGAGTCTGAAGGTGGCCCCCGGTCAGACCTCAGCCCCCTCTGGACTGCATCTTGGGGGCTGAGCCAGCATCCAGGACCTGGGGTGTCCTGTCTGTCACTGTGGATGGTGACATCAGCTCCAGAGGTTCTCTGGGCAGCTCTGTCCCCTCACCCTCATGTCTACCCAGATTGTGTGGTGACCACTGGGAGGCTCATCAGGGGCAATTGTAACTCAGTCTTCGGGGATCATGTATAGGAAGTGCTGTGGTCTGTGGGGTCTTCAGTGTCTCCTTTTCTCCCCAGAGGGCACCCATTTTCTCCTGAGTTTTCCAGATGTTTGGGGAGCAGGGTCTCAAATCCATTACTCTCTTCTTCCAGCCTGACTTTTCTTAGGGCTGACAATAAGTCTAAAGTTTTAGATCTCTCCCCACATTTCCAAAGCCAACTTCCCCTCCTGATTCACAGCATTGTTATCAAATCTTCATCCTCCATGGTGTATTTCAAACAGTCCCATTATTTTAACTGTTTATCATTTCCCAGAGCCATGGATAGATCTTTTTTAAACATTATATTTGTTGTGGATATTTTACATGAGAGGAAAGCAGAGAATAACCACCTGGAACTACACTGCAGGAAATCCTTGTGCCTCTCCCCCAGGATCTTTCTGTGCACAGACATCCTATGGGAAGACCTTTGGGTGGAGATTCCTCTTGAGGAACTTTCCTGGATGATCTGTCCCATTAGCACTGCCCCTCCCTAGCTTTGTGACCCAGAAAAAATTTATTCCCTTATTTAAGTCTACATTTTTCATTAAGGGTAAATATACTTAATCAATAGGACTTGGAAGACAGTACAAAATACTTCCAAACAGGCAACAAAGAGGTGGATTTCAGAAAAATAATATTCCTATGTTACATCCCATTTGTTAAGAATACTAGTTGCACTTTCTTCCCCTGAACATGTGTAGTAAGTTTCTGAGGTCTGTTCTTTACTTTTGGATGTTATTAAATGAAATTCCAGGGCTTAGACATGTAGACCACAAGTGTTGAAGTGTGATTTCTTGCCATGGAAATAATGTCACCACAGGACCAGGAATAGAATTTTCCCAAAATATGCATCTTTAGCATAAGGGGTATTTTGAGCTGATGGTTATTAAAAGACAGCAGACACCGGAAAAGGTCTGAAAACCTAGTAGAAGTTAGCCTTTTGTAAGGGAAATTTACATTATAAGAGAAATGTCCCTTTGTAAGGGTGCCTCCCTCTGTGTGCCAGGAAGGGCAGGATGACTCTAGATCTCTAGAAACTCCTATCAATGGAGAACGCAGTGACTTAAAGCTGCATTACAACTTTACCCTTGTTTACTCTGCTTTTCCTGGTAACCTCCCATCACTAACCCCATCTTAACAACAGGAGGTTAAAGCTGTTTTTCAGGGAAGGTGAGCCAGTCAGGAGCCTGTGCAGAAGACAATGTTTTGATCTGCCAGTCAGACCTCATCCTGCCAGGGCTTCTGCATGGCAGCTGGCCCTCCCTGCTCCCTTAGAGCTTACCCACTACTTTGGGTGGGGGAGACAGAGTTGAGAGCCTGTCTTTCTTCTTGCCAATTGATTGCACAATAAACTGTTTCTTCTTTCAAAGACGGGTGTGCCATGGTGTCGGCTTCTGTGCACATCAGGTTGCAACCCTTGCTCAGTGACAGTAATAGTTACTGACTTTTTCCTAAAAGGAGTAGATGTTTGGGGTTTTCTAATGGAAATAGTAAAAGTGTTTTATAATTTTCTTCCTATTTTCCACAGAAAGGATGGTTTAAGTGACTTTGCTGGATTATTCAAACACAGGTTTTGTGTCATTTGAAGTAACAGTGATGTTCCAGAGCATCTCCAATGGGAAGCAGAGGCCTGCAGTCAAAGGCTCAAGCTAAGGGCCCCTTGGGCCTGCAGAGGGAAGGCCTTGAAGGCCCAGTTGTTCTTCCTGGGGAGCCTCCCCCTGCAGATGTCCTACTGCTCACACCCCTGTGGAAGGAGCCTTTATCCTGAGAGGAGCTGCAGAGCCCTGGAAAGATGGGGGTGCACATGCTCATGGGGTTGGGGAGTGATGCCCTGTCTGGGGGTTGTAACTGTGGTTCCTTAGGCCTGGACATTTTAAACATTGTTTGAGTTTTGCACCCACACTGTAGTTGCAGTGAGATTATAATCTGTGCACATTGAGAAAGTCTGTGAAGATCAGGTGTTCCATCCTGTGGACAAAGTGTTCATGAATTTGGAGTTCATGTGGGTCATAAGCTTAAACTGAATCCAGCTGAGGTCCCCTCACTTGTGAGAATGGGAGCAGGGGTGAGGAAGTGCTTCCATGCTCACAGGAGAGGGGAGGGTATGTAGGGCCCCCAAGAATTCATTCCTGTTCCTGCTCAGGTGTCCCCTCTGTTCTTCACCAGGGACTGACCCACTCTAGGAGTGATATCTCAAACCAGGAGTGTTTAGACCATAAATTTGGGAATATGGTCAACTTTTTGAATGGGTTTTCCTTCTGAACTGTAGGCAAACAGGCTGTTTCTATGAGCTGATTCAAGTATTTATGTTTCTGTCCTTGGATTCCTTTATCAATTGAAGGTTGAAGCCCTTTGATTCTAGTTTCCATTTGCACTTGGGATTTTAAAATGTAACTTGACTGAGTGATATTATGTGAGGAAGGCAAGAAAATTCTGGAACCAAATAGATTTTTTTTTGCCAATCTTCTTTTTTGTTTCGTCATTCTTCTCCCAAGAGTCCCCCCAGTACATAGTTGTATATTTTAGTTGTAGGTCCTGCTGGTTGTGAGAAATAGAATTTCTTGTTCCATTTAGACAAGAGAACCTCAAAATGTGAGATGGGTGTAAATTCTCACATGCATTTTCCAATTTTAGGTCAGGTTTTGTGTGTCCGTTTCCCTAGAGAGCCTTGGCATTTAAAAGGCTAAACTATTCCTAGGCAAATGAATTCCTGTCTTAAAGGACATGAGGAAAAAGCACATGAATTTCTATTTTCATTGATATGAGGAAACATGTAACAGCTTATGTAAATCTTTAGAACTCCAAGGTTATTGCAGGAATTAATTGCAAACCCCAAATGTATAATAATGTGCTACTCCTTCCTGAAAATATCCCCAGTGTGAAATATAGTGGAGGGACAAAGTATAGTGCCCTTTTTCCTTTTCATTAGAAAAGGATTTGTAATCTTTCTATTGTCTTCAATTTTATATCCATTAGTGTCTAAAGGATTAAATCTTGGAGTGAGTTCCCATGTAGAAACATTAAAATTAAATTAATTTTAAAAGCAAAAGTTAATTAAAAACAATGACTAAGCATAGGAAAATATAGTGTATATAAATTTATCTCATTTTAAATAAAACTTGCATGAGAAGGTTAAACAATTCCTAAGAGAGGTGACATCAGCATCATGGCGGAGTGAGCTTGCCCGGGACTCTCTCCCCTCCAACATACAACAAAAAGGAGCAACAATATTCCAACAGAAAATACTGTAAAAGCACAGGAATCCATGGAGAGTCACGGCAGCCACATGACAGAGGGTGGAGAGGCTGGAGCCCCCCTCAGAGGAGCTGGAACAGGGTAAGAGAGAACTTCACTCCCGCCCCTAAAGACTGGAATCACTGCCGTGGGAGGCTCCGTGAGGGAAGAAGCAGTGGAGGGGTTGTGTGTCCATGGGATCACCCACAACTCCCTAGGGCCCTTGAAGCCTAGAGGGAAGCCCTCTAATGGGGCAAAAGCTTTCACATGGGGTGACCTCATCAAGTCAAGGCCCCAGGAGACCAGATGGCAAGAGCTGATCAGGAAACCAGGGACTGCACGCTAGAGAAAGCACCCCTCCTCCGACTGGCACCGTGCCACACCATCTTGGCTGAAGGCGGAGGGCTCAGAATACATGGTTCTCAATCCCCTTCCAGTGCTGATAGGTTGTAACTGCAACCGAATAATATCACAATGGGAAAACCCCATTCTTCCAGCATCAGGCAATTCATCAAATCTCCAGAACAGAGAGAAAACAATAAATACCCAGAATTCAGTCCTGAGGACTCAGAAATAAACAATGAGTTCAAAATAGCTATTGTCAAAAAACTCAATGAGGTAAAAGAGAATATAGAAAAACAATTCAACGAGTTCAGGAGCTACTTCATGAAAGAGATTGAAACTATAAAGAAGAATCAATCAGAAACACTAGTGATGAAAGACACAATGGAAGAGATAAAACAAAGTATGGATTCCCTGAATACTTGTGTGGACACCATAGAGGAGAAAATCAGCATAATCAAAGATAGACATGTTGAATTGCTCCAGACAGAGGAGGAGAGAGAACTGAGACTGAAAAGAAATGATGAAAGTCTCCAAGAAGTATCCAACTCAATGAGGAAATGCAACATAAGAATTATAGGTAGTCAAGAAAGTGACAAGAAGGAGAATAGAGCAGAAAGCATGCTCAAAGAAATAACAGCAGAGAACTTCCCACATCTAGGGAATGAAGGGAATGTGTGTGGAGGAAGTTTTCAGATCTCCTAGATTTGTCAATGTAAAAAGATCTACTGCAAGGCATATAGTAATAAAACTGGCAAAAATGGATGACAAAGAAAGAATACTCAGGGCAGCAAGGCAGAAGAAAATAACCTACAAAGGAACCCCTATCAGGCTTTCAGCAGATTTCTCTGCAGACACCTTACAAGCTAGGAGAGAATAGAATGACATATTCAAAACTTTAAAGGATAGAAATATTCAGCAAAGAATACTGTGTCCAGCAAAAATGTCCTTCCAATATGAGGGAGAAATTAAATCTTTCCCAGACAAACAAAAGCTAAGGAACTTCATAGCCATGAGACCCCCCCACCCCCCAGAAATCCCCCAAAAGGCCCTCATACCTGAAAAAGAAAAAAAGGGAGAAAGGGGTACAAAACACACAGTAAGGAGACACATGCATAGAATCAGAATAAGATAGCAAATATTCAACTATAGCATCAGGCTAAAGGGGAAGAAAACACCAAAAACAAAGACAATCTTGTCACTTTAACCACAAACTCACAACACAAGTTGGAATAAGATATGAGAATAATAACTTAGGAGGAGAGGAAGAAAGGGACTAAATCAGTTTAGACTAAGGAAATAAGAGGCCATCAGAAAATGGACTATGTTATGCACAAGATTCTGAATACAGACTTCAGGGTAGCCACTAAACTAAAAAGTGGATCAGAGACACAAAAAATAAATAAGGAAAAAACAAAGAAACACATCATAAAAAACTGCATAATTCAATGGGTAGACAAAAACACACAAGACAAGACACAAAGGAAATGCAGGAAAACCAGAAAATGAATGATATAATGACAGCATTAAGCCCTCATACATCAATAATCATGCTCAATGTAGACGGATTGAGCTCTCCAATAAAAAGACACAGAGTGGCAAAGTGGATAAAAGAACAAGATCCAACAATTTGTTTCCTCCAGGAAACACACCTCAGCTCCAATGACAAACACAGGCTCAGAGTGAAAGGGTGGAAGACCATACTCCAAGCTTATGGCAAACAAAAGACAGCAGGTGTCACAATACTTATATCAGACAAAGTAGACTTCAAGATAGGGCAGGTAAAGAGAGAAAGAGGGGCAATATATAATGATCGAAGGGACACTCCATCAAGAAGAAATAACACTTATAAATATCTATACACCCAACACAGGAGCAACAAAGTTCATAAAGCAACTATTAGCAAACTTAAAAGTAGATATTAAAAACAACACAATAATAATAGGGGACCTCAACACCCCACTCACATCATTGGACAGATCATCCAGACAGAAAATCAACAAGGAAACAGTGGAATTAAATGAAAAGCTAAACCAGTTGGACTTAATAGACATATATAGAACACTCCATCCAAAAACAGCAGAATACACATTCTTCTCAAGTGCGCACAGAACATTCTCAGGGATAGACCATATGTTGGGAAACAAGGCAAGCCTCTGTAAATTTTAAAAAATTGAAATAATAACAAGCATCTTCTCCAATCATAATGCTATAAAGCTAGAAGTTAGTTACAAGAAAAAAGCTGAGGAGGAGACAAAGATGTGGAGACTCAACAATATGCTATTGAACAAGCAGTGGATCATGGCAGAAATTAAAGAAGAAATCAAAAAATATCTGGAGACAAGTGAAAATGATAACATGCCATACCAACTCATATGGGTGCAGCAAAAGCCATATTAAGAGGGAAATTCATCGCACTACAGGCACACCTTAACAAACAAGAAAAATCTCAAATAAGCAATTGCAAACTACACCTAACTTAATTAGAAAAAGAACAAGCAAAGCCCAAGTCAGCAGAAGGAGAGAAATAATAAAACTCAGAGCAGAAATAAATGCTATTGAAACAAAAAAGGCAGTACAAAGGATCAATGAAACAAAGAGCTGGTTCTTTGAGAAGATAAATAAAATTGACAAACTGCTAGCCAGACTTACAAAGAAAAAAAGAGAGAAAGCTCAAATAAACAAAATCAGAAATGAAAGAGGAGAAATAACAACAGACTCCACAGAAATGCAATGGATTATAAGAGAATGCTACCAAAAAGTATATGCCAACAAAATGGATAACCAAGAGGAAATGGATAAATTCTTAGACTCTTACAACCTCCCAAAGGTGAGTCAAGAAGAAACAGACAATCTGAACAGATCAATCACAAGGAAAGAGATTGAAAAAGCAATCAAAAACATCCCAAAGAATAAAACACCAGGACCAGATGGCTTTCCTGGGGAATTCTACCAAACTTTCAGAGAGGATTTAATGCCTATCCTTTGCAAGCTATTCCAAAAAGTTAGGGAGGATGGAACACTTCCTAACACCTTCTGTGAGGCCAACACCACTCTGATACCAAAGCCTGACAAGGACAGCACAAAAAAGGAGAACTACAGGCCAATATTGCTGATGAACATAGATGTAAAAATTCTCAACAAAATTTTGGCAACCTGAATTCAGCAATATACATCAAAAGGATCATACATCACAATCAAGTGGGATTCATACCAGGGACACAGGGATGGTTCAACATCTGCAAATCAATCAACGTGATACATCACATGAACAAATTGAGGAATAAAAACCACATGATCATCTCAATAGATGCAGAGAGAATGTTTGAGAAGATCCAACAGCCATTTGTGATAAAAAACTGTTAACAAACTGAGGATAGAAGGAAATTACCTCAACATCATGAAGGCCATATATGACAAACCCACAGCCAACGTCATACTCAATGGGCAAAAACTGAGTGCCATCCCCCTGAGAACAGGAACCAGACAAGGATGCCCTCTATCACCACTCTTATTCAACATAGTACTGGAGGTTTTGGCAAGAGCAATTAGGGAAGAGAAAGGAACAAAAGGAATCCAGATAGGGAGTGAAGAAGTGAAACTCTCGCTGTTTGCAAATGACATAATCTTACATTCGAATACCCAAAAAATCCATTGGAAAACTAATAGAAATAATTAACAACTACAGTAGAGTTGTAGGATACAGAGTCAACCTACAAAAATCAATTGCTTTTCTATAGTCCAATAACAAACTTACAGAAAGAGAACTCAAAATATAATTCCATTTGCAATCACAACTAAAAAAATAAAGTACCTAGGGGCCACCTAGTGGCGCAGCAGTTAAGTGCACACGTTCCACTTTGGCGGCCTGGAGTTCGCCGGTTTGGATCCCGGGTGCAGACATGGCACCTCCTGGCAAGCCATGCTGTGGTAGGCGTCCCACAGGTAAAGTAGAGGAAGATGGGCACGGATGTTAGCTCGGAGCCAGTCTTCCTCAGCAAAAAGAGGAGGATTGGCAGCAGTTAGCTCAGGGCTACTCTTCCTCTAAAAAAAATTTTTTTTAAATAAATCAAAAGTACCTAGGAATAAATTTAACCAAGGAGGTGAAGGACTTATATAAAGAAAACTATAAGACATTACTGAGAGAAATTGATAATGACTTAAAGAGATTCCTTGCTCATGGATTAGAAGAATAAACATAGTTAAAATGTCCATACTACCCAAAGCAATCTACAGATTCAATGCAATCCCTATCAGAATCCCAATGACATTCTTCACGGAAATAGAACAAAGAATACTAAAATTCATATGGGGCAATCAAAGACCCCAAATTGCTAAAGCAATCCTGAAAAAAAAAGAATAAAGCTGGGTATCACAATCCCTGTGATACCCCTGTCACTTAAAAATGTACTACAAAGCCATAGTGACCAAAACAGCCTGGTACTGCTACAAAAGCATGCACACAGATCAATGGGACAGAACTGAGAGCCCAGAAATAAAACCACACATCTACAGTCAGCTAATCTTTGACAAAGGTGCCAAGAACATACAATGGAGAAGAGATAGTGTCTTCTATTGATGCTGTTGTAAAACTGGACAGCCACATGCAAAAGAATGAAGGTAGACCACTATCTCACACCATACACAAAATAAGCTGAAAATATTTCAAAGACTTGAAGATATGACCAGAAACTAAATAACTCCTGGAAGATAATATTGGCAGTACACTTTTTGACATCAAACTTAAAAGGATCTTTTCAAATACCATGTCTTCTCGGACAAGGGAAACAAAAGAAAAAATAAACAAGTGGGAATTCATCAGACTAAAGAACTTCTGCAATGCAAAAGAAACTAGGATCAAAACAAAGAGACATCCCACCAATTGGGAGAAAATATTTGTAAATCATGTATCTGAGAAGAGGTTAATCTCCATAATATATAAGGAGCTCACACAAATGAACAATGAAAAAGCAAACAACCCAATCAAAAAGTGGGCAGAGGAGATGAACAGACATTTTTCCAAAGAAAATACACAAATGGCCAGTAAACACATGAAAAGATGTTCAACATCACTAATCATCAGGGAAATGCAAATCCAAACTACACTGAGATACCACCTTACACCTGTTACAATGGCTATAATGGCTAAGACTAAAAATAACAAATATTGGAGAGGGTGTGGAGAGAAGAGACTCCTCACACACTGCTGGTGGGAATGCAAACTGATGCAGCCACTATGGAAAACAGTATGGAGATTCCTCAAAAAACTAAAAATAGAAATACCATATGACCCAGCTATGCCACTACTGGGTATCTACCCAAACAATTTGAAATCAACAATCCAAAGTAACATATGTACCCCTATGTTCATTGCAACACTGTTCACCATAGCCAAGACATGGAAGCAACCCAAGTGCCCATCGACCAATGATTGGATAAAGAAGATGTGGTGTATATGTAGACAATGGAGTAATATTCAGCCAGAAAAAAGAGAAATTCATCCTATTTGCAATAACATGGAAGGACCTAGAGGGAATTATGCCAAGCAAAATAAGCCAGACCGAGAAAGACAAACATTAGATGATTTCACTCATATGTGGAATATCAACAAGTACTGGGACAAAGAAAACAGTTCAGTGATCACCAGGGTAAGGAAGGTGGGGGGTAGGCACAGGGGTGAAGGAGAGCACTTATGTGGTGACAGTTAAGAAGTAATGTACAACTGAAATCTCACATTGATGTAAACTATTATGAACTCAATAACAAAAAAGAAAAATTCCTAAGAGAGGAAACTCACTTAAGGAGACTCCCTGCCTGCACGTCCTGCCCCACTCCTCTGCCTGACTTCAGCCTCCCTCACGTGACCGGTGTTGATTACCAGTTGATCATCCTGTTAATGTTTCTTTATAAAAAGACAAGCAAGTACAAATGATTCTTTTTCTCACCCTTGTTTGTTCTTGTAATGAGTGGCCAGGGTCCACATATTTGATGTTTGACTTCTGAAAACTTAAGCATCATCCCTCCCTTTAACCCTAGATACTCTTCTTCTTCTTCGTTTTTTTTTTTTTAAGATTGGTGCCTGAGCTAACCTCTGTCACCAATCTTTTTTTTGCCTTCTTCTTCTCCCCAAAGCCCCCCAGTACATAGTTGTATATTCTAGTTGTAGGTCCTTCTGGTTGTGCTATGTGGGATGATACCTCAGTATGGCCTGATGAGTGGTGCCCTGTCCATGCCCAGGATCTGAACTGGCAAAACTGTGGGCCCCCAAAGTGGAGCATGTGAACCTAACCACTCGGCCATGAGGCCGGCCCCCTCCCCTTTCCCTTGGGCCTTCTTACCTGGACAGGCTGATGAGAAAGCCTGGAGGCTCCTGCACTGTAGGCTGCTGCTTGCTGGGCAGCTCCTCCTGGGTGCTGTGCTGCCCTGTGTTGCATTGCTGACCCCACTAAGCCTGGGTTCTATATAGAGAGGACTGAGTTGACAGATTTGATAATTCCTTGTCCTTTGGAAGCAGGAGTATGAGAATGGGGTCACCCTTAGTGCCGTCCTGGGTCCTGTGTCTTGGGCGGAATCTATCTGTGTATGTAGAATGAAGATGAGACTGAGGCTGGGATCACCTGACGTTTAGGGGAGGCCTGGGGTTACAAGGATGACTATACTCTGAAGTGAGCCCATTAGATGGACGCTCCTTAAAAAGCAATTATTTCAGAGAGAAAGATAAGAGACAGGAAAATTTAGCCAGTAGATGTTGAGATTACAGAAAGCTCACCAGGATCCCTAAGTAACTCTGCTGCTGCTGCCACCCCTGCGTCTATTGCTTCAAAGATCTTGACCCTCTGGGTTATAGTGCGCAACACCCACAGTCTGAGTTTGTCACAGCAAAGGGATTAGTTCAAACCCAATGTTAGCTTGTGTCCCTTAAACTTTATAAAGCAACCAGTTGTCATGGAGGAGGCCTCTGACCCAGATGGCAGTGGTGTGAGGCTCTCTGGAGGAGGGGCTTAAGTTGTCCAGAGGCTTCTGGTGCAAGAAATTGTCCTAGGCCCCACACTATATGCCATTAGAGCTGCTATTGTCACCAGGTACTGAGATCTCTTGAAAATAGAGGCTTTCACAAGCACTGAGCATGTGACCCTCTACCAAGATGCCTATTATACCTTAGGTCCTGGAAACAGCATCCTGCCAGCTCAGCCCAGCAACTGACACCTACTTGTGATATGATGGAGGCTAACCTTGGCCCTGTAGCTTATGCCACTTACAGGATGGGAATGACCTTTCTTTCTTCAGTTCATTGAAAGATGCTATGATGATGAAGGAGGTCACCCCTCTCCCAAACACCTTGGTTCCCTGGGTAGTTCCTTGGGATTAACTGAGTGCACAGCACTGGAGAGTGCATAGTTTTTAAGGACAACACACATTTGTACATGATGAAGCTCAGTTGAGAGTTGCTGCTCTTCATCCCTTTATTGGGATGTCCCTGATGAAGAACAAAATCCCAGGGTCAGCAGAGCTAACCAAACTTCAGGCGGTCATCTTACTACTGGCCAAAAATTGGCCTCATCTGGATATGTTCAGAAACCTTGGCTGATTGTCTAAGAGATGCCCCTTTGTAGTAAAAGAACTCCGGGAATCTCTTTACTCAGAGATACTCAAAATAGAAATCAAGGTAACACTTGTCTGTACATTACTAGTTCTACAATACAAGGACTCACCAGGACACTCGTTATCCCCCTTGGAGTTCCAACACTACTGATAGTGACCATGGCACTTCTCAGAGGATACAGCACTGTGCTCTCCAAGAAGACAGTTGATGGAAGTTTCCCCTCCTTTATGGGTCTCAGGCTCATAGAGCACCATACTGGCTTATTGAAATAGGTTGAGTGAGAGATTCCTGTTTCAGTCAACAGGGGTGAATTGTAATGAGTCTGTCTTCATCTTTTTCTTTGAAAGACTTCATTTTTTTTCAGAGTAGTTTTAGGTTTACAGAAAAGTTGATCAGAATTTACAGAGTTCCTACATACCTTCTCTCTGCATCCACACAGTTTGCACTTTCACATTTTGTATTACTGTTGTACATTTTTTTATGGTTTCCAACCCTTATTGATTCATTACAGTGCACAGTGCCCATTAGCGTTGACTCTGTGTGTTACACACTGTATGGGTTTTGGCAAATGTGTAATGACGTGTCCCCATCATTTCTGTGTCATAGAGTGTAGTTTCACTTCCCTAAAACTCCCCTGTGCTCCACCTGTTAACTCATCCCTCCTTCCAACCCCCAAATCCTTCACGACCAAGATCTTTCTAGTGGCTCAGGCTTTTGTCTTTTCCAGAATGTCATATACTTGGAATCATACACTACATAGTCTTGTCACATTGGCTTCTTTACTTAACAATATACTTTTAAAGTTCCTCCGTGTGTTTTCATGGCTTGGTACCTCATTTCTTTTTATCACTGAACAAAATTTCATTGTATGGATACTCCAGTGTTTCTCTATTCAACACTTGAAGGACATCTTGTTTAAAACTGTCTTGTCAATTATGAATAAAGCGCCTATAAATATTCACGTGTAGGTTTCGTGTGAATGTAAGGTTTCATCTCACTTGGAAAAATACCAAGGAACCTTATTGCTGGATCTTAGTCTATGTAGGGACTGCTTTTGCTCATCCAAGAACCTTTGGTATGGTTATGTTTTCATTTCATTAAGTTCAAAATTATTTTTCATTTCTCTGGAGACTTCTTTGATTCTACATATATTCACAAATGTATTGCTGAATCTCCATATATTTGGGGGTTCTCCAACTGTCTTACTGTTATTGACCTCTATATGAATGCCTAGGTGGTGTTAAACCACATTTTGTATAATTTCTGTCCTTTCAAATTTGTTAAGGTGTGCTTTTTTTTCCCCAGAAGGTGGTTTGTCCTGGTGAATGTTCCATGTGAGCTTGAGAAGAATGTATATTCTGCTGCTGTTGTATGAAGTAGTCAATATTTGAGTACAGTAAAAGCCAGTTGTTTCATGTTGTTATTCAGTTCACCTCTGTCCTACCTCATTTTCTGGCTGCTGGACTTCATAATTTATGATAAGAGCGTTTTGAATTCTCCAACTATTGAACTGAATTCATTGATTTCTACTTGGATTCTCTCAGTTCTTGCCTCATGTATTTTGTCCCTCTGTTGTTACATGTATACACGTGAAGGATTGCTGTGCCTTCTTGGAGAATAGACCCCTTTATCAGTATATAATGCCCCTCTCTTATCTCTGAATTTTCCTTCGTTTGAAATCTGCATTGTCTATAATTCACATCCCTATGCCAGCTTTTTTTTTGGATCTATGTTTGCATTGAATATTTTTCTCTGTCCCTTACGCTTCATCAGTCTGTGTTTTTATATTGAAATTGAGCTTCTTGTAGACAGTATATAACTCAGTTTTTTAGAAATCTGATATTATTATCTTTCAATAGTACTGAGACCTTTGATGACTAGATAGGTTATTGATACAGCTGAATTAATATTTAGCACCTCTTGCTGTTTTTTATATCTTGCTCTTGTTGTTTGGTTCTTTTTGTCTTCCACCTGTTTTCCACATCCTCTGGGTGAAATTGAGCATTTTATTTGATTCTTTCCCCCCTCTCTTAGCAAGTCAACTACACATTTTTTTTAAAACTCTCTTTTAGTGGTTTCCCTTGAGTTTTTAATACGTTTATAACTAACAGACCTTTGCAGCCAAATAACACTATACCACGTCACTGTGTGCAAGTACTTCATAACACTATTCCTAATTTCCCCTCTGTGCCTTGTCACATTGCTGTCACATTTATTGTCACATTTATTTCACTTGTCCATAAGTTTTTTCATTACCAAATAAATACATTATTGGTAATATTAAGTGTCATCTATTATATTAATTACAGATATATAAAAGGTATTTTACGTTCATTTTTTCCCATTCTACTCCTCTACCTTTATCATTTACAATCTGATAGTTTTTTGAACATTTTATTCAAAGTATGTGTACTCATGACAAATTTCCTCAATTTTTGTCTCAAAAAGTCCTTAGTGTTCCTTTTGAAGGATAGTTTTCCCTCGACTGGAATTCTAGGAGAGTGGTTTTCTATTTTCAACACTTTAATTATTTCACTCTACTCTGTTCTTGTTGCATGGTTTTTGGAAAGAAGTCCAATTTGGTACCCAAGGTGTGTTTCTTCTCTGGCATTTTTCAATATATTCTTTGTCATTGGTTTCTCTCTAGTTTGAGTGTGATATCCTTGAGTGTGCACTTTTGTAGTTTATCATGTTTAGTGTGCTCTGAGCTTCCAGAATGTGCACTTTGCTGTCTATCACTAATTTTAGGATATTTTGGTGATTATTATTTCACTTGTTTCTTCTTTTACTTTCTCTTCTTTTCCTTCAGGTATTCCCATTATGTATATTTTAAACCTTCTATTAAAGAGGATTGTCCTAGGCTTCATTGATATTGTGTTCTGTATTTTTTGTGGGTTTTTTTTTCTTTTTTGACTCAATGATAATATTTGTTTCATTGCATGGCATTTCTCTCATTTGCCAACAGGGTCTTGACCCTGTCATTACAGAGTAATACAATAAAATGTGATCACAGTAAAAACGTGGAAATTCCTACAAAATAGATCCCCACTGCTGTCAGTCTTATGCACCCTACTCTACATATATGTGTGATGTTTTAGGACTCAGTAGCCATTGAGGATGTGACTGTGAACTTCACCGTGGAGGAGTGGGCCTTACTGGATCCTTCACAGAAGAAACTCTACAGAGATGTGATGTTGGAAACCTTTAGGAACCTGGCCTCAATAGGTAAGAATGAGGACATTGCTTCACTGCATCAATTAGAGAGCAAGTGTTTCTTGCCTTCAACATTGTTCCAAGATGAATGGAAAGGAGAGATGTTGCTAAATAAACTAGAAATGGTCATAGTTCATCATAGACTTAGAATCTAAAAATTTTTCTGTAATTTCTAATACTTTGGAATCAACTTTCTGGGCCTGCATTTCAGGAAAAACATGGGAAGATTATGATACTGAAGATCAGTGCAAAAACCAGGGGAGAAAACTAAGGTGAGTCATACTCACAATAGTAAGTAGTATCTCATGTGAGAATCCTGGTATGTTATTTGAAAATGAATGAAACAAATAAAAAACCCTTGGTTCAAATTTAGCTAGTCTTAGAAAATTTTCACCAAATATACTTTCTGAAATGTGATGTGGAGTTCAGCTTTTACAAAATGGTTCAGTTGGGAACAGTTTTGGTAATCCCTATATATGACTATCACTGTTTGGATAATATCAGGGCTGAAGTCCTCTTGCAGAGAATTCAGTTTCCAAGAATTCAGACAAAGCAGAAAACCTAAGCTTTTCCTATAAATTATAATAATTATAACAAATATAAGATCATTAATAAAGCAATCATTATTAATCTGCTCATTTTTTACAGAAGTCATATGGAATTGAGACTCTGTGCAAGTGAAGAGGGTAGTCAATGTGGAGAAAATTTCAGCCTCATTCCAAATCTCAAGCTGAACAAGAAAACTACAGGAGCAAAACCATGTGAGTGCAGTGCATGTGGAAAAGTCTTCATGCATCATTCATCCCTTAATAGGCACATAAGGTGTCACAATGAACACAAACCATATGACTATCAAAAATATGGAGAAAAGCCATATAAATGTAAGGAATGTGGGAAAGCCTTCACTTTTCCCAGTGTTCTTCGAATACATGAAAGAACTCATACTGGAGAGAAACCCTATGAATGTAAAAAATGCAGTAAAGCATTCACTTCTTCCAGGTCTCTTCGAATACATGAAAGAACTCACACTGGAGAGAAACCCTATGAATGTAAAAAATGCAGTAAAGCATTCACCTTTTCCAGTTCTCTTCGAGTACATGAAAGAATTCATACTGGAGAGAAACCCTATGAATGTAAGGAATGTGGGAAAGCCTTTACAGCTCCCTCAAGCCTTCGATCACACATGATTTTTCACACTGGTGATGGACCTTATAAATGTAAGGAATGTGAGAAAGTATTCATTTCTCCCAGTGCATTTCAAATTCATGAAAGAAGTCACACTGGAGAGAAACCCTATGAATGTAAAAATTGTGGCAAATCATTCAGTCATCCGAGTACTCTTCGAATGCATGAAAGACGTCACACTGGAAAGAGACCCTATAAATGTAAGGAATGTGGGAAAGCCTTTATTGCTCTCACAAACCTTCGAGTACACATGATCACTCACACTGGAGTTGGACCTTACAAATGTAAGGAATGTGGGAAAGTTTTCATTCATCCCAGTTCATTTCAAATACATGAAAGGAGTCACACTGGTGAGAAACCCTATGAATGTAAAGAATGTGGGAAAGCCTTTAGTCTGTACACTAACTTAAAAAAACACAAAAGAACTCACACAGGAGGGACACCCTTTGTATGTAAGGAATGTGGTAATGCTTTTATTTCACTTCGTGTTTTACAAATACATGAAAGAAATCACACTAGAGAGAAATTCTATGAATGTAAAAAATGCAATAAAGCACTCACTTCTTCTAGTTCTCTTCGAAGACATGAAAGAAATCACACTAGAGAGAAACCCTATGAATGTAAAAAATGCAGTAAAGCATTCTGTTATCCCAGTTCTCTCCAGGTACATGAAAGAATTCATACAGGAGAGAAACCCTATGAATGTAAGGAATGTGGGAAAGCCTTTATAACCCCCTCAAGCCTTCGATCACACATGATCTTTCACACTGGAGATGGACCTTATAAATGTAAAGAATGTCAGAAAGCATTTATTTCTCCCAGTGCATTTCGAGTACATGAAAGAAGTCACACTGGAGAGAAACCCTATGAATGTAAAGAATGCAATAAAGCATTCAGTTGTACCAGTTCTCTTCGAGTACATAAAAGAATTCATACAGGAGAGAAACCCTATAAATGTAAAGAATGCAGTAAAGCCTTTACTTCTTCCAGTTCTCTTCGAGTACATGAAAGAATTCACACAGGAGAGAAACCCTATGAATGTAAAGAATGTGGGAAAGCCTTTATAGATCCCTCAAGCCTGCGATCACACAAGATGATTCACAGAGAAGATAGACCTTATAAATGTAAGGAATGTGAGAAAGCATTCATTTATCCCAGATTACTTCAAAGACATGAAAGAAGTCACACTGGGGAGAAACCCTATAAATGTAAAGAATGTGGGAAAGCCTTCAGCTCTCATCAAAGTTTCCAAATACATAAAGGAAATCATAGTGGAGAGAAAAAATATGAATGTGAAAAATGTAGTAAAGCATTTAGTTTTCCCAGTTCTCTTCGAAGACATGAAAGAACTCATAATGCAGAGAAACCCTATGCATGTCAGGAAAGTGGGAAAACTTACTTCTCATGAAAACTTTTAGGGATAATCAAGAAGACACACTAGAGGGAAAACCACATAAATGTGTTGAATGTGAGCGAGACTTTCGTCATCTGAGTTCTTTCTGAAGGCATGAAAGGAATCACTTGATAAAAACCTCTTGAATGCAAACAATGTCAGAAAGACTTCAAATGGCCTACATCATTAAATGTGAAACTCCTACCAAAAAGAAACATAAGTGTAAGTCATATGAGAAAGCTTGATGGAATTTTACTTGTGTATGATGTTCTAGAAAACATTCAACGTGAAAGAGTAGTTTTAAAAGTTGTAAATATATTGTGTTTACCAAGCCTCTCTCTTAAAGTGCAACATTGGATTGTGGATTTCCATTAATCGCTTTCAGAAATGAATACTGAGGTGAGATAATTCTTCATGTCATCATGCATCAATAGTACATAAGATTGTACTATAAGTACATAAGTACATGTACTTAGTGTTTTTTACTTAAATCAATTAATTATATTTTCTCTTTAATTTTTTATAATGTTTTAATTGTTCTGTGTTAAGGGGCCATTGAAAAATGACAGTTTGTGATGGTTGGGATGTTACTACAGGCCTTGTACTGCAGTTCCTGGATATGCCTAATATCATGTATATATTGTTCTTTTCTTAGAGAAAACTCCTTTTTCAGGTGGTGGGTATAGGAGCCTATTTTTATTTTCCATACTATTAAACAGTTGGAATAAATTTTTATGTGTGGCAAGTTTATCAAAGAGTATAGTTTCATGTGAATTCTTGTTTTCATATTTGGACGTTTGCTCTTTGTCCTTCCTTCTGACTGGTATTTGATGAATAGACTTTGAATTACATAGAAACCTATGATAGGACAATAAAATCTAGAGCTGGACATATCAGCCCTGTATTATCTTATGTGAGTGAGGGTAATAATAAGAATTAGAACTTTAAGAATCCACCACCTTTTTGGGTGTATTTTCCACTGATGTTTTCACATTTCACATCAAAGATACATTAGAGTTAGGACTTTTTCTTAAGGCCTCTTCTGTCCACCAGGAAATAATTCAAACTTTCATGCTTGGGAATATTCTCTGACTCTCCTCTTCTCTAGATGATATCTGTATAAGGTCTAATTTGTGTAGGAAACACTTATGCTGTTAATAGTGCTAGTGAGGCTGTTTTCCTGATTCACCGTGGCATCTACAATGGGGCATAAAAAAGTCTCGGGAGTTCATTTCTCTGCTGCATTGTGCAGTGGCTGCCTTGACCCAGTTCTTCCATGTGAGAACAGTCACATTTCTCATGTCACAAAGACTATGTGTGTTTCCCATTAGTTGTAGCTGAATGTATTCCCTCAATATGTTTTCAGTAATGTTTGATGGTATGTCATTAAAACTATGTGCATTTCTCAGTGAAATGAACATTTCTGTAGTTGTTACATTGATATATTTTATCAACTGTTTTCTAAGCCATGGTATGTTAATAACTATTATTTTGGTTTTCATTTCTTCAAAGAATATATTAAAATCAATTTTAATTATGGATTTTCAGATATATTTTCCAATTTTCTTCACTTAATCACATTATGAGTCAATTTTATCATGTGCATGCAAATTCAGATATATTTTCCAAAGGCAAACCTTGTTTTTTATTCTTTTATACTTATAATCTTTGTCATGAGTGTAAGTTCTCATTTATTCTTAACCCAAAACTTAAAAATTATGTTTTTTCAGTGCCCACTTGCCAGTGACCTGCAATATTGCACCTGTAGTCAGAGAGAGGTTTAGTGAATTCTAGTAAAAAGGACCACAGACCATAGAGGACTGTGCGGTGTAACAGTAACAGGGTGCTCAGAAGAACTTCTTACAAGATTTTGGCTTGTGTGAGGTGATTTGATTGTCATTCAAGGAAGCAAGTCATTTTCTGTATTGAATGCTGTGAGGAGGTAAACTTAATTCTATCTTTGATAATCCTAATCATTGTTTTCTAGAAGGCAGAAACAATGCAGTGGAGCTAAAGTTAATTTGTAAGACGTTCCAGTTAGTCCTTTTAGTAAGAAGAAGAGAATATTAGTCATTTTTATAATTTGAATTTTATCTTTTGTCATTTTCACTGGTGTGGTTACAAAATATTTTAGTTTTGTCTTGGTAACTGTGTACCTTTGCAAAAGGATGTGTGTGACATTTTTCTCTTCGGTAGGATAAGACTTGGCCTTGCAGTGGATGCAGCCAGCTCCTGGCCCTCTGGAACAGCTTTGCCTTTCCTACTTATTATCAAAGCACTGATGTATTTCCTATGGTGTATTAGACGGTGTTGACCATGAAGTACCTCAGTTACATTATATAAATTCACTTCTTAGTATACTATATAATATCTTTAGTATCTTCTTTATGAGTCAACTGAGGCCTTTGAGTTTAGGTAAATTGTGAGACAATGCAAACCTAGCAAGGGAGAGAGACAGGACCACTATGCCAATCAAGGCTTTCTTTCTCAGAGACTAGAAAGAAAGCCTTCTTTCTTTCTTGATGCTACTGTTTCAACATCCCTCACATGCCATGCACTTTAGAGTGAGGGTACACAATTTTATACAAATAAGGCATGGTAGGATTTGTATATAACAGCATGAAACAAACAAGTTCTTGCAATCCTTGTTCTTATATGTTTGTGGGAAAACAGAAGTATTAACAAGTTGTAAAGATTTCTATTATAAGATGGAAGTAAGCGCTTTGAAGAAAAGTGAAAAAAAAAAGAATAACATTGAGCTAATAGGGAGGCTGGGTTGTGTATATCTTTTCTATGAGGGTAGGAGTGAGTGAGGATGTTGTTATTATTGTTATCTGGGACTTGAGACTTCTCGACTTAAGCCACAGATATTTTGTGATGTCTTTTTGTGTTTAATATCATTTGAGAGGATTTGCATTTACTTTTAAATATTTAAAATGTTATAGTCTTGGGCATTTTCATTTTGCAGCTGTAGAGACTGAGTGTGCAACATACACCCCATTAAACCATGGAGTTCCTGCCACTTAGAGAGACAGTTGCCTTCATCTGCACTGTTCTAGCTCATCCGGAGTGAATTCTATGAGTAGAGTGACATCTATGCAAGTCCACTGTGATCTCCCAGTGGAAACACCAAAAAGAGCCCTGGGTGTTTAGAAGCAATCATCCAAGGAATAATTGAGGTGAGCTGCAGAGAGAGGGTGTCATTTTGAGTAATATCCTAATTGTGAATACAATTAGAAATGGGAAATAGTCACTTGTCCTTTTTAGCAGGAGTAGCTGGAAGTCTTTAGTTGCAATAATGGACAAAGTCCCCTAGCCTATTTTGCTGTTCACAGTTTTCATTTCCATATTCTTAGATGTCCACCTGTGTTATGGAAAAGTTGCAAACAACAGTAACAACTACAAGGTTTACTACAGAGCCAAATAATTTATTAATCATTTCCATTTTTTTCTACTGTTAACTTACATATTGGAGGGGTGTTATTCAAGTGGTAACCACAGGAGTGTTCTTTTTGATGATAGCACATTTTCTATCTTTTGATGGCAGGATTACTGTACATTTGTGAAAATTCAGAACTATACTTGAAATAGTGTGTATTTATATAATTAATAGAAAATGAATAACAGCATCACTTTCATACGTTAGGGGAAAGTTAAACTCTCCTGATCCCTGATTTTTGTGCATTCAGCACTTCTTTCTAGCACTGTGGGATTCTTTGGAAGAATTGAAGTATTGAAAGGAAGAATTCAGTCTTCAACAGGCCTTTGTTGCAACCCTGTCTTAGTTGAGAAAACACCCCCTGGGATTGCACCTGCCCTCATCTCATACTCACAACTAAGTGAAGTGAGAGGGCTCCCAGAATCTGAGTTTAAATCAGGTTCTGTGGAAAGATCTGTAGAAATACTGTGGTTCTGAAACAAAAAGATGTCTCCTAAAGTGGATCAGTCTGGAGATATCCTCACTCATGTGCATCAGCGTCATTTCTTTCCATTATCATCCATAGACCCTTTCCAGCTCTTTGTTTCCCAACTCAAGCCTACTTGTGCCTGTGTATTTGGAAATATTTTTAGAAATCTGT
The DNA here is from genome assembly GCF_041296235.1 of Equus asinus. Taxonomy (NCBI): domain Eukaryota; kingdom Metazoa; phylum Chordata; class Mammalia; order Perissodactyla; family Equidae; genus Equus; species Equus asinus. Next base: position 25,298,665 of record NC_091809.1, on the reverse strand, counting down.
GTATATCCCACTTTGGAAAATTCCCACCAGACAATGCCAGGGGCCTGTGAGCTGAGAGGGTGACAGAAACAGTGGTAGAACCCATGTCATGGGCACATTCTGTCAGCCACAGAGACCAGAAAAATTACGTATTTATCAGATCTGATTGCTTATTCAAAAATACTTAATCATGACTGACTTTGAATGGGGGAACAAATGGCTCTAGAATTTGTCAAAATAAGTCACTTCATTAACATTTCCCTCCACACTGTCCTTTCCCATAGAGGCTTTAGCAGCCTCTATTAGGCATCTAGGAGTCTCCAAACTTCCTGTGGTTGACATGAATTGCCCGAGGCATTCTTGTACTTAAACTGTTCTCCTCGTCCAGTGCTGCACACAATTAGAGAAGCCACCGATGGTAACTGACAGAGCCTTTTTGTAAATGGAGGCCCTCCCAGGGCCTGAGCTGATGATCATCCACAGCCAGCTTCCCATTTGCCTTGGGTCTTAAGTGCAGGACCCCTAAGGCCTGCTAACCAGAGGCCTCCTCATTGAAGAGACTGGTACTTACAGCATAGAGCCAAAAATAGTGCTTCTGGCGTATCACCCTACAGGAGGACGTGTGTTCCCCTCTTCTCTGATTGATGTAATACATTCAGGAGGAGGTGCCCTCCTTTTTAGACACATTGGCACTTCAGGAGTGACATGGGGACACATGAATGACCAGGGAGTTCATATACTTTATGCACAGTGTGCACCACCACACCTGTTGGGGTCCACTTCAGACTCTCTGTTCTTCCCCCAGATCAAACAGGCCAGCCCTGATGACAGACTGGATCAGATTGATGAGTCAAACTCCAGGTAATCGTGCTAGCAACAGAGAATTGCCTGGGCAAGAATCAAAATCATCTGCACATTTTTACAGATTCTTTCCCCATTGCCAATGATCTAGCTGTCCTATCCCACCAATAGCAACAATTCCTTACCCAAGGTCATCCCCTTTGTCATAAAGAACTCTGGGATAGCTTATCTCATAATATCCAGGTACAAATCAAAGTCACTCCTTACTCTGCACATATTAAACCTCAGTCTGCAGAGGCTCATTTCATTGCTCAGGGTGGTAAATTCACTCAAATTTCTGAGACATATACTGACATCTCAGACCTGATGGCCCCTGGGCCCCAGTGATAGGAAACCGTTAAGAGGCCTCTAACCTAAAGATCTAGGCAAAGTTCAAGGGACTTCCCTCCCCTATCCTGGGCAACTTAGTGACTGACCAACACACCTGATGTGAAAAACATGTCACAGTTAATAGAATCCATGCACATTAAGTCTTTGGGGAGGAGGCGTCCCTGCAGCTGGTGGCAGATAGACTTTGTCAGGCTGCTCACCCCCTCTGCTGGGCTGCTTGCTATGCTCAGACCACGGTAGAACCTTTTATACACAAATTACTCATCCTGTCATACGTGATCCTCCTGAAGCCAGAATCAATAACTCATGAAGACAATCTAGAAATTATTGATATTATCAACCAACGTCTCAAAATACGAAACATTGGGCTCTTGAAGAAGGTATTCAGTGGATCTTGTACCTCTCTATGACCCAGGCTGCAGCCCTCATAGGATGGCCTAATGCCTTACTTAGACAAACCTGCTTTCTTCTAATAGATGTGCCTGCTGTTTGAGTTACATTCAATCCCCAGGCTTTCAGGCTTATTACTTTGTTCTGATCATCAGGATTACTGGCACCTTATAAGTAGAGCCTTTCTATACTAGGCTTTTCTGTCAGAACTGTCACTTCTACAGGTCTTTGGTTTATTGTAGTCATACCCCTTGGCCACCATTCATATCCCACTCCCAGGTCTTCCTCCTAACATCACCTGTAGTCTGTGCCCTGTGTGTCAATATTTCATTCTGGCACCTTCCTTCAAAAGCCCTTAAGTCCATGGAACACAAATGTGCTGTTTACCTACCATTTGCACTCATGTGCTGATTGTCCTGGGAGTCACTGGTATTGAGCAGGGAACACATGATGTCATTCAACAAGTATATCCTTAATGCCAATCAAGAAATGTCCAAAACACTCAAAATACACAGAGCAGACAGCTTATGTTTGAGATGTTTTGCATGAAAGAAAACCCCCCTGGCAGCCATGGTAGCTGCTGACTCCTTGGGTTGGACTATTTATTAACCAGCCAGGGAGAGCTCTGTTCCCTAAAAGGGCTGCTCGCTGCATGTGGGCAGGCTGCACTGGCAGGGTGCCACCAAGAACACAACAAATGAGGGAGCAAATTAAACAGCATTACTAACATATTTGAAAAGTGTTCTGGAACCACACTGACACACTTTGTTGGATCTCTCCAACACCCTGGGATGACTGGATTCAAATATTTTTGGAGGCTTTGTGACCCTAATTATAACTTCTTGTGTTTTTCACATGGCTTTTCAGTTAATATTGGAATTCAAATTCATTTAATGAGATATGTCATCATTCAGTCAATGAGCCTCAGGAGTGAACTTTAATAAAGACACTGACCTCACTGTTGCTATCTGCATCTTCATCGGCTTTAGATACCTGCTCACCCTGTCTGGCCCACAATGGGTAAATAAGTCAGGAAGGGTGACACTTGCCCATTTTCTTTTTGTGCCAACAGGTAGGAAGGTCAAATCTTGAAAACCTGCAGACTCTACTCCTGTACACCTTAAAGCATACGCCTTTCTCCCTTGCATGAGACTCCCCAACCAGCTTACCCTTGCCCTGCCCTCCTTAGAAAGTACCTTTGAGTAATAAATGTGTTTCTCTTAACTTGATGCATGTGATGACATAGTCTGCCATTCAATCCCATTTTGTGTAGGGTGTTAAACCTGCCCCCAAAAAGGTAAGGAAAAAACAGAAGGTAACCAATGGAAAGTGTCTTTTCAGTGACAAACAGGTATTCAGGGTAGGGAGTTTTTGCAAGATGATGAAAAGAAGCCTGAATACAAACACTCCAGTATGATAATGTCTTTAGATGCCTTAGTCATAAAAGAAAAACTTTGAAGCCTCCCACATGGCTCTAGCAGTAGAATCAACAAGTGAAAATGGAATAGTCTCACAAAGTAAAATACAGCAACAGAAGTGAAGGATGGTTTCTGTTCCGATATGTAAAGAGCTCTGAGAGATCATCTCATCTTCCACAACAAGAAAAAAACTGAACCACTTGAAAAGTAAATCTCTTCTTGGGTCCAAGAGAGATTTGAGATTACGTGGCAAACAAATGCTCCCCAAATGAGAGACCAGCAAGTATAGAGAATTACCACGTACTTGGAAGAGAAACAACTGGAGCCAGCAACTTCTAGGAACAAATATACCCTTAATGATGAATTTGCTGGAGATATAGGTTGAGTTCGCTTGAGAGTTAAAAGGGTTAGAGAGTCCAGTCCTAGGGAACCCCCCAAAATTTATGTATTTTTCCATCAGGAACCCAAGGAGGTTCATGTGGAGACTGGAAAAAATTGTCTCATGCTTCATGCAGGAAATGGGGGGAAACTTTTTGATGTACACACAAAGCATTCTGTGCTCTGTAACTTAGTCCATCTCTCAGAGAAAACTAATTTGCCAAAACCTTATGTGGTTGTGGAAAGAGAAGTCAGACAACTCCCAGACTCTTCAGGATTTCTCTCTGACAATAGGGGAGGAATAAATGCTAAGAACCTATTCTGAAGTTCACAGTCCAGGGATTCTGTCCCATCAAATCTTTACAGGTTTAATCATAACATGAGAACATTTTCCTCCCCTAATACCTTCCCACCTATCAACAGGCTCCCTTGTAAAAACAGTGGGTTAAAACAAAATATTGCAAGATACAGACAATTTAAGATTGAGCTTTTAGGGTTGCCCAAACACACCAGGGGAGAAACATCCCAGGATGTTAACAAGGGAGATAGAAAAAGGACAACAAACTAAACCCAAAGTACAAAATGAATACTCTAAAACTACAAAACATGGCCTAAGGAAATGAAGTATATATAAATAAACAGAAAAACATCTCAGTTTCATGATTTTCAGGACTTAACATTGTTGAAATGTCATTACTCCACAAAATGATCTAAAGATTCAATGCAATGTACATCATAATCCCAGCTGTACCCTTCATAGAAATTGGAAAATTGTTTAATAAATTCTATGGAATTGCAAGGGAATCAGAATAGCCAAAGCAATCTGGAAACAGAAAAACAAAGTAGTAGGATTAACACTTCTGGATTTTAAAACTTCATACTAAGGAAAGGTAACCAAGATCATGTGGTACTGACACAAGGATGGACATAGAGATCTGTGGAAGATTGAGATTGGAGAAATAAACCCCCACATTTATTGGCAACTGATCTTTGACAAAGGTACCAAAAGTGAGGAAATAATATTCTTTTCATAAATTGGTGCTGGGCCAATTGGATAAGCACATGCAAAAGGAAGACATTGTGCCCTTAAAACCCACAACATACAATGACTTACCAAAAAGGATCAAAGACCTAAAGATGAGACTAAAACTGTAACAAAAGTAATAAAACTTAGGAAAAAATTCCTGACCTTGGATTTGGCACAAACATGTTAGATATGACACCAAGTGCAATAATGGGGGAAAAAATGGGAAATCTGGATTCATGTACAATGGATCAGTACTATGGTAGTAATCTTATGGGACCACCGTGGCATATGCTGTCAGTCGTGGACCCAATTGTCATTATGTGGTTCATGACTGTATACAGATTATATCTCAAAGCTGATCATATATGCAAATAAATCCATTAAGAGCTTTGGAATGAAAAGAGTTTTGCAATCTCCTCTCTGAGGCTTATTAGAATTTCCAGGTTAGTTGACACATCCATCACCTGACATAGTTACTTTGTGTGTGTGTGTGGTGAGAATGCTTCATCCACCGTCTACAGTATACATATATCAAACCATCAGGTTGTAATCTTTAAGTATAGACAATATTTTTAGCCAATTATACCATGAGAAAGGTGGAGAAAAAAGTTTCCAGGTACATCCCACGATTACATAATGATTTATAGTTTTCTTATATCTGTGAAATTAGGAATCAGTTCCCTTAGGGATATTATAACCATTACATTTCAAACTTCTCTAGGGACAAAGGCAAAAATTAATCTAAAATAAATTTCCCTCCAGTGTAAAATGGAAACTTGAGAATTTGGTGAACACATCTTATACCTTGTGGTTGGTCTGAGAAGAGTCCCTGCGTCCAGCCAGGGCGGTGGGATTCCTACTTCCCACCAGAGCTGAGTACCCTGGGATTCTTTAAGAATCTAATGAGTGGAGGTGGAGCGGGGCTGGGTGGAAGGCTGAACACTGTCAAAGATTAAAGATTGAAATGGAACCAGACTATCACAGATGGTGAGGTCACATTTAAGTCTCTGTGTTTCTAAATAAGGGGCAGGGTTCCATGAGTGGCACTGCAGTCTTACCGCAAGCCCTTGACCCCTAGAGGACATAAGACCCTCTTGTTCCAGTGTGGCCTGGCCTGGGCCACCCTCTCGTCTGTACTTGCTCCAGCTTAAAACTGAATCAGGAATGCCCTGCGCACACCTGTGACCACGCATTCATAAAGAGATAGAGAAAGTAACAGTGTCAGTCACAGGCCTGGAAAAGGTTCTGTTTAAATGTAAATGAGCCAGGTGGGGACAGGTTAGGGCCCGCTGTCAGAAGCTGGTTCTGCTGAACGAGCATCTTCCTGTTCCTCTGACACTCCGGGTTGAAGGGGCGAGGCCTTTGGTAACTGTCCAATCAGGGGCGCCACTGGGGCAGGTGGGTGGGGTGATGCACTACACCAGTGTGGACGTCCCTTCTCTCTCAGGCCTCACTGGGGATGACTGGTCACCTGCCCTAAATGGTCCCTGGTGGCTCTGCTGCAGCCTGTCACGCTGTGATCTGCACTGGCTGTAGGAGTCCTAGGAAGGACTTGGGACCCAGGAGACCTAGAAATGGTGAGTGTGCGACCCCGGGGTGAGGAGATGGGGAAGAGGACCTGGTCGGAACCATTCTTGGTGGGACTCTGCCTCTTCACCGTCACCTCTAGTGTCTGCGGATTTGAGTCTCCTTATGGATCTGCTTGGACCTCAGTCCCCTCCAGCCCACAGCATGGGGATTGGGCCAGTGGCCAGGACGCCAGATGTTCTGTCTGTCACTGGGCACAGTAACTTCAACCCTGGAGCCTCGCTGGGCAGCTCTGCGCCCACTACCCTGTGTCTCCCCAGATTGGTGGTGACCATGGGGAGGGACAATCATGACTCAGTCTCTTCGAGTTCCTGCATGGGAGGAGCTGTAGTCTGTGGGGTCCCCAGTGCCTCCATTCTCACCAAGGGGTACATGTTTTCTCCTGAGTTTTCCAAATGTTTGGGGAGTAGGGTTTCAATTCCAGGATCCTGTCCCCCCAGCATAGCTCTTCATAGGACTAACAAAAAGTCCCTAAATTTCAAGAGCCCTCCCCATATTCCCAAATGCCAGATTCCCCTCTCCAATTCACAGCATCATAATTAACTATTCATCCTCTGTGATGCATTTCAAACACACCCAATATTTTAACTATCATTATTCCCTAGAGCCATGGATGACTCTTTTTTAAAGATTAGATTTGTCTGGATATTTTACATTAGAAGACAGAAGAAGATAATCACCTGGAACTGATACTGACCCTGATATCAGTTCCCCTACATTAAACCCAGCATATATGGGGTTAAAACCAAAAGCCCTCATATGTAAATATCTGTTTCTTTAACCTTTGACCCCCTGAGATTTACAACCAAAAAGAAGTTACAAATCGCCCAGATGGCCTCAGCTGGGCTCCCACTGAAGTCCTGACTAATCACAGGTCCTTGAAGTTTATTACAAGGAAATTGATGTCCAGAGAATATCAAGAAACTGAAGGTTCCCAGAGCTTCCTGGCACTGGAACCCACCCTCCACCACGAAGATAGACAACCAGGAGCAGCCACCTGTGGAATTCCTTATCTTCCCCTCTCTACAAGCAGCTGCATTCCGAGGGGGCGAAGCAAAATGGCGGGGTGAGCTGACCCGGGATTCTCTCCCCTCCAAAATACAACAAAAGATTGGAAGAACTGAATTTCAGAGAATAAACATAATGCCAGCTCGTTAGAGATCTACAATACCAAGAAGGTGGAGATCATAAACCTTGCTTACATCCTCGGAGGTGCTGGAACGGTAGGAGAGAACATCGCTCCCTCCCCTAGAGTCTGCGATCACTGCGGCACGGGTCCGGAAGGAGCAGGGGAGGGCTGCGCGACTAGGGGATCATCCAGGACTCCTGCCGCTGATTCAGTGGAGACCCGCTGACGGGGGGGAAAGCTTCCGTCCACGGGGACCCCATAAATCAAGGGCCTTGGGAGACCAGAGAACAGAACTGATCTGAACCCAGACCGGCGCGTGTGAGTAACAGCCCCTCCCCCCTGGCAAAGCCAGTGGGCGCAGATCTTGCCCCAAGGCGGAGAGCTCATAACACGTGGCTCTCGACCCCCATCTAGTGGCGACAGGCTGCAACTGCAACTGAATTCTACCACCGTGCGAAAAAACCGCTCCTCTACCATCCAGCAATTTATAAAAGCCCCGGACCAGAAGGAAAACAATAAAAACATAGAATTAAGTCCTGAGGACTTGGAATTAGGTAAACTAAGTGATAATGAGTTCAGAGCAGCTATAATCAAAAAACTCAATGAGGTAGAGAGAAAGATAGAGAAACAAGCCGAGTTCTGGAGTTACTTCACAAAAGAGATTGAAATCATAAAGAAGAATCAAACAGAATTACTTGAGATGAAAAACACAATGGACCAGATAAAACAGAATATGGATTCCCTGAATGCCCGTGTAGACAACACAGAGGAGAAAATTAGCATAATCGAAGATAGACAGGCTGAATGGCGCCAGACAGAGGAAGAAAGAGAACTAAGAATTTTAAAAAATGAGGAAAATCTCCGAGAGATAATGGATTCAATGAGGAGTAAGAACATAAGGATCATAGGAATTCCCGAGAATATGGAAAAGGAAAATAGAGCAGAAAGTGTGCTTAACGAAATCATTGAAGAGAACTTCCCAAATCTAGGGATCGGCGGAGAAATGTGTGTAGAGGAGGGTTTTAGATCTCCTAGATTTGTCAATGTAAAAAGAGCTACCGCACGGCACATAGTAGTAAAGTTGGCAAAAAGGAAAGATAAGGAAAGAATACTCAGGGAAGTAAGAAAAAAAAAAGAGAATAACCTATAAAGGAGCCCCTATCAGACTGTCAGCGGATTTCTCTACAGAAACCCTACAAGCTAGGAGAGAATGGAGTGACATATTCAAAGCTTTAAAGGATAAAAATCTTCAGCCAAGAATACTCTATCCAGCAAGAATTTCCTTCAGATATGAGGGAGAAATTAAATCTTTTCCAGACAAACAAAAGTTAAGGGAATTTGTAACTAAAAGCCCTCCATTACAAGAAATCCTCAAGAAGGCTCTCATATCTGAAAAAAGAAAAAAGGGAGAAAGGGGACACAATCCACAGACTAGGGAGACCAATGGATAGAACCAGAACAGGATAGCAAATATTCAATTATAGTATTAGGGTAAAGGTAAGGAAACTACCAAAACAAGGACGATCTTAGCACTCTAACTACCAATTAATAAGATGAGTTGGAATAAAAAATGAAAATAATTATTTAGGAGGGGAAGAGCAAAGGGTCTAAATCAGTATTGGTCAAGTAAGTAAGAGACCACCAGAGAATAGACTATATTATACACGAGATTCTAAATACAAACTTCAAGGTAGACACTAAAATAAAGTACAGAACAGAGTCACAAATCATAAATAAGGAAAAATCTAAGAAACCCAGCATAAGAAATTGCAGTATTAAATGGGTCATCTAAAGCACACAGGAAAAGAAACACAGGAAAACAAGATAATGAGCGACAGATTAACAGCACTAAGTCCACATGCATCAATAATCACTCTCAATGTGAACGGATTGAACTCTCCAATAAAAAGACACAGAGTGGCAAAATGGATTAAAGAACAAGATCCAACAATTTGTTGCCTCCAGGAAACACACCTCAGCCCCAAGGACAAACACAGACTCAGGGTGAAGGGGTGGAGGACAATACTTCAAGCAAATAGCAAGGAAAAAAAGGCAGGTGTTGCAATTCTCATATCAGACCAAGTGGATTTCAAAATAAGACAGGTAAAGAGAGACACAGAGGGACAATATATAATGATCAAAGGGACACTTCATCAAGAAGAAATAACGCTTATGAATATCTATGCACCCAACACAGGAGCACCAAGATTCATAAAGCAACTATTAACAGACCTAAAGGAAGATGTTAAAAACAACACAATAATAGTAGGGGACCTCAACACCCCACTCACATCAATGGATAGATCATCCAGACAGAAAATCAACAAAGAAATAGTGGAGCTAAATGAAAAACTAAAACAATTGGGCTTAATAGACATATATAGATCACTTCACCCTGAAAGAGCTGAATACACATTCTTCTCAAGTGCACATGGAACATTCTCTAGGATAGACCATATGTTGGGAAACAAGGCAAGCCTCTACAAATTTAAAAAAATTGATAATAACAAGCATCTTCTCAGATCATAGTGCTATAAGGCTAGAAATTAATTACAAGAAAAAAGCTGAGAAAGGCACAAAGATGTGGAGACTAAACAACACACTACTGAACAAGCAATGGATCATTGAAGAAATTATAGCAGCCGCATTCCTCACAAAACTTTAAAACCCCTGGCCTCCCATCTTTCCGAGAGACGAGACAAGACAGAAAGATTTCTGGGCTCACTCTCGTCTCCCAGCTGATATCATCTGAAATGAAAACCTTACCTTGCCATAACCCTGGCGTTCCAGTTTTTATTTGGCCCCTCTTGTGTGGCAGGGAAAGAACCTATGTTTGTAGCCAGTAACAGAACTACATTGCATGAAATCCTTGTGCCTCTCCCCCCAGGATCTTTCTAGGCACAGACATCCTATGGGAAGTCCTTTGGGTGCAGGTGCCTCTTGAGAAACTTTCCTGGATGATTGTCCTGTCAGTCTTGCCCCTCTCTGGGTTTGTGACCTTGAAAAGATTTACTCACTTATTTAAGTCTCCTTTCTTCAATAGGAGTAAAATGTATTCAATCAATACAGTATGAAAGACAGTATAAAATATTTTCAAGCTGGCAAGAAAGAGGTGAATTAAAAAATAAAATAATCCTGTATTGCATTCCATTTATCAAGAATTCTAATTTTGGAGCCGGCCCCGTGGCCAAGTGGTTAAGTTCACACACTCTGCTTCGGCAGCTCAGGGTTTTTCCAGTGCGAATCCTGGGCATGGACATAGCACCACTCATCAGCCCATGCTGAGGCAGCGTCCCACATGCCACAGCTATAAGGACCCACAGCTAAAAATATACAACTATGTACTGGTGGGCTTTGCGGAGAAAAAGGAAAAAACCAAAATCTTTAAAAAAAAAAAAAAAAAAGAAAGGGACAAAAATGACCTTTCAAATATGTAATTGAGGGCCCTAAAAAATACTAAACCCTTTGAACCACTTATTGCTGTTCAAGGAAACACAGCAGAGATGAGGAGGAAGACTGTTGTTTGAAGGCACCAATCATGAAATCAGTCACAATAACAAAAATTGGAAACAACTTTAACATTCCACAGGAGAATGATTAATCTAATGACACTGTATTGCCATGAAGGACAAATATTATTGTAGACAAAGATGTGAGTATGTGTTTATGAGATGCTGGGTTAAAAAAAAGCAAAGAACAAACTATCTCTACATGGTACGATTCTAAATGAAAGAATGTATTTACAAGCACACACACAGAGAAACAAGGCTGGAAGGAAATATAACAAAATATTTACAGAGTTGTGAGAATATGGGTAAAATCTGTTTCCTCATTTAGGTATATCTGTACAAGTTTTCTACGATAACCACATATACTTTTATAATTAGAAAAAAAAAAGACGTCATTCAATTAAAATTCTCACACTCCAGCTTTGAGGGTCATATCCACTAGAAAAACATGTACACAATCCTCTGAAAGTATCTAAAGTTCTTAGGTCTCTTGAGATCGATTATATTCCTTGTTTTCTTAATTCTAAGGGGGAAAATGAGCACTAATGGTTTTTTAGGTCAGTGGTGGGGAAGTTTCCCTATCTATGATGTGGGTACAGGTTTGCTAGAAGAATTAATGACGATTCCTGGCTCTAGAAATAAGGCAGTGAGGCTTCTCAAGCTAGTAAGTGAGAGCACAGAGGTGCCCAGGGAAGAGAGCCCAGTAAACTCTCTTACTTAAATAGAGATGGTTAAAGAGCTAAATATTTTTTTAGATGTATCAAGTTTTTATTTTTTAATCCATTCTGCCAATCTCTAGCTTTTTAAAAGGAGTGTTTAATCCATTTATGTTTAAAGTAATTACATACAAGGAATGATTTATTCCTGTTTTGGTATTTGGTTTTGGTATGACTTATCTTTTATGTTCCCCAGTTCCTACATTTCTTCATTTTTTATTGTGATAAAATATACATGACATAAAATTTAGGATTCTAACATTTTAAGTGTACAGGACAGTGACATTAAATACATTCACTTGTGCAACCATCACCACTATCCATCATTAAAACTATCATCTTCCCAAATTGAAACTCTGTACCCTTAAAGCAGTGATTCCCCAGAGCTAAATATTTTTGAATTAGGATACTAACACAGTAGGAATTATTAGCTATTAAACTTTTATTCCTTAATTCCTTAGGCATACAAGAGGATGTTTACGGACAAATGCAATATGAAAAAAAAAAGCCTTATTGGAATGCTTCTTTTAACCTATGTTAGAATTTTTAGAATATGAGAAAATATAGTAAAAACAACTCCACTGTCAGGAATGAAGGTTAAGTCATTAATAGAAAATAGAAACAGAGCATTTTTAGTTTCCTCGCTTGTAAAATGGGAATAATGCTTATCCTACTTGGTTACAGGAATTAAATAAGATAAATGTGTAAGCATCAGATCGAGGCACTTAGCACATAATATACTCATTTCCCTTTATCTCATTGCAATGGATAATTTTGGACTTAATCTTACTATATATAGAAATATAGTTCAGCTCTGGACGTGAAGTTAAGCATTAGCATAGCCCAGGACTAAGTAAGGCACAACTACTCTGAGGTGCCTCATTTTCAAAATAGGTTAATAACTTACGGCTTTGTGGTAGGGAACAAATGAGATAATAATTGTAAAACCCTTTTATAAATTCTAAAAGGTACAATGATAAGAGTAGCCAGTGATACTGATTAAAAACAAAAGCCATATTTTCTTAGCAGATCCACATGCTTTGGTGTAAATACAACTAATAAGCTGCATGGGATGGGAGTTGAGACCCTTCCAGAAAGACAATCAAATGGCAGTAAGGCTGACAAATTCTTGTCTAAAGATGGGGGGGTCCAGCTCCTGCAGAGCTTTAGTTCTGCTGCGTGAGGTATACAAATGCGGGTCAAGGACTGAATTCTCAGAACAATAGACTTTTATAGGCTATAGTGACTGACAACCAAAAAGACACTGGAGAGGGAAAATAAATGTCTGAAGGGTAATTTTTTGGATGTTGGCTATGTCTTCCTCTTGAAATCTTCAGTCCATCTTTAGCCCATCTCTCAATTTGTTTAGCACCCATATTTCTGTTTCCTGGTAGAAAGGTAATCATATATTCTTAAAACTCACAGTGAAGGCAATGCTGCATCATTCCTTACAAAAGCAATATCCACGTGCATAAAGTGTCTTTTTCTTTTTTTTTTTTTTTTTGCTGAGGAAGATTCGCTTTGAGCTAATGCCCATTGCCAATCTTCCTCCTTTTTTTTCTTCAGGAATATTAGCCCTGAGCTAACATCTGTGCCAATCTTGCTCTACTTTATATATGGGTCACCGCCACAGTGTGGCTGATGAGTGGTGTAGGTCCGTGCCTGGGATCTGAACCCATGAACCTGAGCCACCGAAGCAAAATGTGTGAAATTAACCACTATGCCATGTGGCCAGCCCCTCGTGTGTGTGTCTTTCTTTTTGATCCACACTTTAAAATAACCAGTTCCTAAACCAGCAGCAGATTTTCCTGAGTGCTCAAGTCTCAGATTCTGTTCTCCATCTTATTCCTACATCTGTCATAAGCTGGTAACCAATTTCTTTCCAGTTTTCAATGGAAAGATTACTTCAACTTCTCCGTTATCTATTGGGTAAGAGTGCTATTTTTGGCATCAATGTGTAATCCAGAAAATTATACTCCTGTTAAAAGACCTGTAATTTAAAAATGTTCACCAGTAGAAGATCCAAAGGACAGTGTTGAGAGTACTCCTTAATATCATTCCTCTTCATCTCTTAAAGCAGCACACAAGTTTAAAGATGGATGAAAGAGCAGAGAAGAAAGTGGGTATTGTTTTAGGACGGGGGCCAAGGTGGGAGATGAGGAAGGGACGCTGCTGGCGAGGAGACCAAGGTTGTGAGGAGGTCTGCCCACCGAACAACAGGGCAGTCAGTGCAGATAGTTTGTAATTGATCCATCTGCCATATTCATATCATCCACAAAATTATATAAAGACACGTTCCCTTCTTAAGAGTCAAAGGAACTAATTATTGTGAGATAGATTTGTTCTTTAACATCTAATTTCCTTGAACTGCTAAACCATTAAAACCTGTATATTCAGCGAGTCTACTAATGAAACCTGAAAAAATACATTTACAAGAACTTCGAGACGCATCATCACATTCCAAATCCATGTAGGCCCAGCGAATTTGGCTAATCTACTAGAAAGAATCACAGGCTAAACAAGGGTTTTTAAACTGTGCTATAAGCTCGAGATTTTATTTCCAAGTGGTTTCCCACAATTACTGAGGGCCTTTTCAGAAAGGAAAAGGAAAGAGAGTCTGAAAGCAAAGCAGAGAATACAAAATTCTTCATAAATACTGAAGGCAGCAGAGCATGTCACGATCAACCTTTGACACATGCAATTTAAGGCTTATTAGTAGTCAGTGTAAATCTGAGAGCAGAGACCTGCCTTTCTCCTCTATATCTTGCCAGATTTTATGCAGATAACTGTACCTAGTGAGAACTTATTAAAAATGATTTGGCTATTCCAACAGTGGTCCTGGGTCTCCAGAGATTCTCACATCCTTCTAGATACTGGGTGCTGTCCTGGAAATGAAGGAAAACAGACAGACAGACTCCTTTTCTTAAGGAAAACACAGTTCAGAAAAGGGAAAGCTGGAAAGTGAAGTGAAGCAGGCTGAGCAGACCACTGTGGCAGTCCCATTATCCTGACCCTAAAATTTTGCTTTTATTCCTAAATTTTGAATGCTTCTGGTATTTGCTCCTCACTTTTCTGCTTGGTCAGAAAAAGAAATCCATTATGACACATCCCTCTTCTGAAAATTCACTTTAATGCTCCGATTTAGCAAAGAACTTGCATCTTACTTTTTTTTTTAATAGATTTTTTAAAATTTTTTTCCTTTTTTCTCCCCAAAGCCCCCCAGTGCATAGTTGTATATTCTTCATTGTGGGTCCTTCTAGTTGTGGCATGTGGGATGCCGCCTCAGCGTGGTTTTGATGAGCAGTGCCATGTCTGCGCCCAGGATTCGAACCAACGAAACACTGGGCCGCCTGCAGTGGAGCACGTGAACCCAACCACTCAGCCACGGGGCCAGCCCCAGCATCTTACTTTTTAACATGCCTACTGTGTGCTCCCACCGCCACTGCACTCAGCACCAGTGATCTGACGAACAAAACCAGAACTTGCACCTTCATGGACCTACATTCTGGGTGCAGCTATCTTCCTCAAATGAATAACATCACGTACCACGTTCAGCACCTTGAAGCAACTGAGTACTGTGACAGAAAATGCAAGTGGGAATCTACAACATGAAGGTCAGGGAAGGCCTCCCTGAGGAACTGACATTTAAGTTGAGACATGAAAGACAAGGTGTCAATCATGAGGAAAAGTGTTCCTGGCAGAGGGAACAGCAAGGAAAAAGGCCCAGTGGTGGAAAAGTTTCATGTGTTTGAGGATTTGAGAGAAGGCCCCTGACGATAGAGCAGTGACTATGAGGGAGCACAGCAAGACCTTATTTTTTGAGTGTTTAACATGAGCTAGACCTCATGCTGAGTACTTTACTGCCAGCTCTTACCATTACAAGAAACCTATGAAGTTAGATACCCCGCCATTTTCAAAATGAAATAAACAAGCACAGGAGAGGTTAAGAAACTTGTTCAAAATCACACAGCAAGTGGTGGAGCTTGGATTCAATTCAATGCAGCATGAACCCAAAGCCCCCGTTTTAAAGTCAACCTTATAAGAGGAATACTAGGAACTCGAAACATTTCCAAATATAGAGTTTGTACAATCCTGTGGTGAAGTGCATGGTACATGGGTTCCGGCTGCCTGGATTTTAATTCTGGCCCCTACACTTAGCGTCTGTGTGACCTAGGGCAAGGCACTTACTGTGCAGTTTCCTCAGCAGTAAGTTGGGGATAATGATTTATTGGGTTGTTAGAAATGAATTAGTACCTATACTTTTTTTTTTTTTTTGCTGGGAAAGATTTGCTCAGATTTAACATCTGTTGCCAGTCTTCCTCTCTCTCTCTTTTTTTTTTTCCTCCCCAAAGCCCCAGTACATAGTTTTATATTTTAGTTTTAAGTCCTTCTAGTTCTTCTACATGAGCCATTGTCACAGCATGGCTACTGACATGAGTGGTGTGGTTCCGCAGCCAAAACACAACCCAGGCTGCCAAAGCAGAGCCTGCTGAACTTTAACTGTAAGGCCATCAGGGCTGGCCCATTAATCCCTGAACTTTTGGACTCAAAAAGTTAGCTATCTGGTTAAGTTCACACACTCTGCTTCAGGAGCCCAGGGTTTTGCCGGTTTGGATCCCTGGCAAAGGCCCAGCACTACTCATCAGGCGACGCAGAGGCAGCGTCCCACATAGTAGAAATAGAAGGACCTACAACTAAACTATACAACTATGTACTAGGGCTTTGGGGAGAAGAAGAAGAAGAAGAAAAAAAAAGATGACTGGCAACAGATGTTAGCTCAGGTGCCAACCTTTAAAAAAAACCCAAAAACTTAGCTATCTTACTATCATTGACACTAAGTTATTGAAACAAAAGTTGGGGTTTTGTGGGGGAACAAAAGTGAGAGACCCAACAACTAATCACACTAATGTTTCAATTAATTCAACCAAGGACTCGTAGCTCTGTTTAGATTTCACAACAAGGCCGGAACGTTTCCTAAACTCAATTCTCTTAACTAAGGGCTTGCAGGTCCCAGTCTGGATTTTAAAACAAAGCCAAAACACATCCCCAAAGTCCTTAGGATCCAAAACAATCTTTGGAGGCAGAGAGGGAAAAGGGAGCAACTAGCGAGTCCCGGCTCACACATTAAAGCACGTCGGACAACGAGGTCCATCCGGGGCCTGACTCCCTCTGAACCAATCTGATCCTCTTCTGGTCTCTCCTCCAGAGGAGGAACGTGCTTTCGAAGGCTGAGAAAAGTCCAACCACGCTTTTGAACGCGAGCGCAGCAAAGAGCCCAGAATCAACTCCATGGCAGCCACAGGCGAAGGCGTCTCCAGAGTCGGCTCCTGGCATCCAGGGGCACCGTGGGGCAGGCTCCTCTCGGCGGGTTATGGGGCAACGGCGGCCTTCCTCCTTCGGCTCCCACCCCGACCCCGTCCCCGGGAGCAAAGCAGCTACCGACCACCCCTCCCCTCCGCTGGCCGGGCTCCAGCTCCAATCCGGGGCCCAGGCTCCCGCCTCCACTCGCCCAGCCCAGGAGACAGCCCGGGAAGAAAGCATCGCGCCGCGGCGCCTGCCGCCCCTCGCACGGGCGCGGCCGTGGAAGCAGACGAAGCCGGCGCTCTGGACGCACTTGGCGCGGGTCAGCCGGCGGCACGTGGGGCCCCTCTGCACGGTCGGCCGCTCGCACCAGGACCCGCGCGAGCGGCCTGCGGTGCGGGCTCCCAGCCCACAGGGAGACGCCATGACTGCCGGGAGCAGCGCCAGTCCCGCGGGATTTTTGCCTTCAACCAGGTGCATGCCGGGCGAGGAGGCGGGGCCTGGGCGGGTGCGTGGCCCCGCCCCCGGGAGCTCGGCCTGGTGCCCTGCAGGACCGCTGAGCTCAGCGGCCCGAAGGAGGAGGGTTAGCTTAGAGGGCGAGTAAGCCCGACAAACGTCGTCTCCGCTGGATCCTGCCAAGGCTACAAGTGAACGCTCCAAACTTGTGCCTGAGATAGTACTACGATGCCCTAAGGCTTCTGGGAAAACGCATTGGGAACAAAATAAGGGAATTTCTAATTCGCTACAGATGCTTTTTTTTCTTTCAATTTTTTTCCTTTTTCTCCCCAAAGTCCCCCGGTACATAGTTGTATATTCTTCGTTGTGGGTCCTTCTAGTTGTGGCATGTGGGACGCTGCCTCAGTGTGGTTTGATGAGCAGTGCCATGTCCACGCCCAGGATTGGAACCAACAAAATACTGGGCCGCCTGCAGCAGAGGGCTCAAACTTAACCACTCGTCCACGGGGCCAGCCCTGCTATGGATGCTTTTAAATTTGTCTAAAACCACAGCCAACAAAGTCAGGTGAAGGGGCTGGGTCTCGGAGCGAGTTTGAATTTTGGCCCACCCACCTCCTTAATAGCTGTGTGATTTGAGGCAAATTCCTAACCTTTCTGGGCCTGTGTTCTTATCCGTTTCATGGAGATCATTACAGTACCCACCTGACATTGTGATGATTAATAAGTAAATACGTTTAATAGTAATCTGATAGTACTTTACCGAAGATAGGCAGCCAGTGGAAACTGTGCTGGACTTGGGAGTCAAAGTTGTAGCTTTCTGAAAAATGAATTTTAAATTAATGTCCTCTCCTACTCTGGGCCACGCTCTGAGAAAAAATCTGAACTAGGTGGAATTTAACCTGGAAAGTCGATTTCCTCCAAATTTTTTTCTGTGGGGGTAAATAGGATGAGTCAGAGGATTAAATCAGAGTAATTAGTGTTGAACATGCCTCTAAACTACAAAAGGAAAAAAGAAAAGTGGGCATGTAGGTCAAATTATCGACATTAGTGATTCTCAAGGATTATCTTGGTAGGCTGCGGTGGAAATCAATACAAGAAACCGTAACTAAATTGGAGTCAGGAAGACCTGTAGCGGGAGGTCTCACACCCTATTCCACGTGGTCAACTTCCCCCGATAGGAAGAGAGGGCGATTGAGAGGGAGGCGCATGTCTTCCCAGGAGGTAAAAGTCGGTTCCTACTGAAGGAAGACTTTTCCCCCCACCGGTGCCAACAGCTCAGCCAATAAGAAGCGGTTAACCCCCCTGAACTGCTACTTTCCCCGAACGGACTTTCCTTTAGAACAGCCCCTTGCCGCTCCCCCTCTTGTCTCTACAAAGGCAGCTTCCCTCCTCTGTTTTCTGGATTTGCCTATGGTTTGCCATAGCATGCACATCCCACATTGCAATTCTTTTGGCTATTCCTGAATATTGAGATAAAATAAGAGGCAAATTTGCTTTTTAAGTTGACACTGTCAGTTATGACTGCCCTAAATTCTCTCTCTAGCCAGGACTTCTCTCCCAAGTTCCACACCCAAAGATTCATAACTGCCTACTAGGTCTCAAGTGATGTACCACTTTATACCTGGTGGCCACCGCAAACTCAGCGTGCTGGAAACTGAACTCTCCCTCTGCACAAATGTGTTTCCTCCTCCTGGTGAATGACAATCGCTGACCACTTGGGAACAAGAACCATGAGTCATGTCAGCCCCATCCTTCCCTGTTAACCTCCACATCTCTATCAAATGCTGATGATTCCACAACCTAATTAGGTCTTGAATCCGAACTCTTTACTCCATCCTCTTAGTCTTATCAGGTCTATTTTAATACAATTACATAGGATTATGAGAGTATGAAAAAGGCAAGAAGACCCTAAACTGTTTTCAAAATAGAGCTTACACTAAAACTGAACAGTTCCTAAAAGTTTAAGATTCATAAGTGAGAGAAATAATTTTCACTGATCATTTCAAACAGAAAGATATTTAATTTTTCTTAAGGTTTCAGATTTTCATTTCATTTGTATTCTAATAGGATTAGTCACAGTGCCTGTACCTAATGGCCAAGATCATCTACTTCATATTTCAAAAGGCAAAAAAAAAGAGACAAATTTCTATTCTGCTAGATAATATTAGATATTATCTATATTATTCAGTTATTTGAAATTTGTATATATTGCTGTGTATTTTCAGAAAACAGATTAACATACATCTTTAGCAAGAGCAGAGCATTAAATTTTAATGATCTACAATACCATTCTGGCAAGGTCCTAACTCAAATTCTGAAATAAGTCTACTTGTTCACTTTTTAAAATAACAAAAAAGTCATTTTGAAAACAAAGTTTCTTCATTTCTTAGACATGGTTACTCACATAGAATCACTCTTTAATAAGTAAAGTCAAAATATGCATGGAATGTCTACAATCCACCATTTCTGTGCTGGGCTTACATACATATTCAAACCAATATACTGTGAGATGTGGAATGATATACTCAGGCTTTTTCAAAATTCTTTAGAATAGGATAGATGTTTTTAAATGCTTCATAGATCTCAGAACGTTCTTTGGCACCTGTAAAGAAATCCAAGTTTATATAATTTTTAATATAAAAACAATACCAAAGTTTTCTTAAAACTAAAACTTCATTGTCATCTCCAGTTACTTTTAATACGATAACATCCCTTTAGTTGTACCTGAGAAGTGACGTTTATTCCTGGTAAAGAAAAGAATTTAGTGACTACAGTCACATTGCCACAAACACGTACCCTAGAGGAGAGTTTTCTAGTACTTCTGCTCTGTGGGCATATCAGCTCATTTTTTAGCCTCACAGGGCACAGTATAAAATATGAAATGTTCTCTCTCATTTTGCCGTGAACGTCACCACAGAACATGACCTTCAGCAGCACCTGTGAGCACTCAGCTACCAGCAAAAGGGACTTCCTTTGATCCGCTCATTTCTAGTTAGCATCTCAATTCCCTAATATTGACTAACAGAACGAGACAAACTGGAGCTGTTTTACATTTCAGTGTGTGGGAAGGGGTTATTAGAGGGGAAAAACTGTACTATTGTCACCCTTAGTGTCTTAAGTTTCAAGGCATCTTTAATTATAGCATTACTGCCCTACAAGTTAAAAAGGATAAAAACATGAGTTAGACGCAGTCCTCACCCCTTGAGAGATATTATCACTCAGTCCCTACTCATCTCTCACCATCACTCACCACTAACTTCTGCCACCTTAAAACTATGCAGGCACATTGTGCTAAGGGTTATAGACTGGTAGCGCTTATGTTATTTGGAGCTGTCAGCTAATCAAGAAACTATTATCTGATATTATTGGGCAGGAGACAAAGATGTTAATGAAAATATAAAAAACTGTTGGCATGAAGAGGAAAAGAAAATAGCTCAAGTTAGTAAAGACTCTTCCTTGAGAGCTATAAAGTAAGAGAGGAGAAAGGCTCAGTATAAGGGCAGAAATAACATGTGGGAAGTGGTTATCTGGTTCAATTACAGTAATAATGGGAGGGAATTACCAAAAGGAGGATCACCAGATTTGAGAAGCAGGTAGAAATCAGGATTCAGAATCAAGGAAGAGCTGTAATAATATTTTTAAAAATGGAGGGGGCCGGCCTGGTGGTGCAGCAGTTAAGTGCACACGTTCCACTTCAGGGGCCCAGGGTTTTCTGGTTCGGATCCCAGGTGCAGACATGGCACTGCTCATCAAGACATGCTGTGGCAGGCATCCCCTACTATTATTGTGTTATTTTTTATATCTTCTTTTAGGTTTGTTAATAGTTGCTTTATGAGCTTTGGTGCTCCTGTGTTGGGTGTATAGGTATTTATAAGCATTATTTCTTCTGGATGTAGTGTTCCTTTGATCATTATATATTGACCCTCTATGTCTGTCTGATATAAGTATTGTGACACCTGCTTTCTTTTGTTTGCCATTAGCTTGGAATATCGTCTTCCAGCCCTTCACTCTGAGCCTGTGTTTGTCATTGGAGCTGAGGTGTGTTTCCTGGAGGCCACAAATTGTTGGATCTTGTTCTTTAATCCATCTTGGAACTCTGTGTCTTTTTATTGGAGAGTTCAACCCGTTTACATTGAGGGTGATTATTGATGTATGAGGGCTTAATGCTGTCATTCTGTCACTCATTTTCCAGTTTTCCTGCATTTCCTTTGTTTCTCGTCCTGTGTGTTTTGGCCTACCCATTGACTTCTGCAATTTCTTATGCTGGGTTTCTTAGCTTTTTCCTTATTTTTTGTCTCTGTTCTGTTTTTTAGTTTAGTGGCTACCCTGAAGTTTGTACTCAGAATCTCATGCATAACAGTACATTTTCTGGTGGCCTCTTATTTCCTTAGCCTACTGATTCAGCCCCTTTCCTCCTCCCCTCCTAAGTTATTATTTTCATCTCTTATTCCAACTTGTGTTGTGAGATTGTGGTCAAAGTGACAAGCTTGTCTTTGTTTTTGGTGTTTTCCTTCCCTTTGTCCTAATGCTATAGTTGAATATTTGCTATCCTATTCTAATTCTATCTTTCTCCTTACTCTGTGTTTTATGACAACTTTCTCCCTTTTTTTCTTTTTTCAGGTATGAGGGCCTTCTTGAAGATTTCTTGTAGTGGGGGGAGGTCTCGTGGCTATGAAGTCTCTTTGCTTTTGTTTGTCTGGGAAAGATTTAACTTCTCCCTCATATTGGAAGGATATTTTTGCTGGATAGAGTATGCTTGGCTGAAGACTTTTATCTTTTAAAGTTTTGAATATGTCATTTCAATCTCTCCTAGCTTGTAAGGTTTCTGCAGAGAAATCTGCTGAAAGTCTGATGGGGGTTCCTTTGTAGGTTATTTTCTTCTGCCTTGCTGCCCTGAGTATTCTGTCATTCATTTTTGCCATTTTTACTACTATATGCCTTGCAGTAGGTCTTTTTTACATTGACATATCTAGGAGATCTGAAAGCTTCCTCCACACACATTTCTCTCTCAATCCCTAGATTTGGGAAGTTCTCTGCTATTATTTCTTTGAGCACGCTTTCTGTTCCATTCTCCTTTTCTTCACCTTTGGGGATTCCAATAATTCTTATGTTGCATTTCCTCATTGAGTCGGCTATTTCTCAGAGATTTTCTTCAGTTTTTTTTTATTCTTAGTTCTCTTTCTTCCGCTGTCTGGAGCCATTCAACCTATCTTCAATTATGCTAATTTTCTCCTCTGTGGTGTCTACACAGGCATGTAGGGAATCCGTATTTTATCTGTTCCATTGTATTTTTCATCTCTAGTATTTGGTTGATTCTTCTTTATAGTTTCAAACTCTTTTGTGAAGTAAATCCAGAACTTGTTGACTTGTTTCTCTGTATTTTCCTTTACCTCATTGAGTTTTCTGATGATAGCTATTCTGAATTCATTGTCATTTAGTTTACTTATTTCCAAGTCCTCAGGACATAATTCTGTGTTTTTATTGTTTTCCTTCTGGTCTGGAGTTTTTACTAATTGTTTGATGCCATAAGAGTTTTTCCACATAGTGATATTATTCAGTTGCAGTTACAGCCTGTTACCACTAGATGGGGGTCGAGAGCCGTGTATTCTGAGCCCTCTGCCTTCAGCCAAGACAGCATGCACAGCGCAGGTTGGGGGAGGAGGGTCACCTTCTCTTGTGCACGACCCAGGTTTCCCCGCCAGCTCTTGCTATCTGGTCTACTGGGGTCTTGGCTTGATGAGGTCACCCCATGCGAAAGCTTTCACCGTGTTAGAGGACTTCCCTCTAGGCTGCAAGGGCCCTAGGTAGTCCTGGGTGATCCCACAGACGTGCGGCCCCTCCCCCACTCCTTCCCTCACAGAGACTCCCAAAGCAGCGACCACAGTTTTAGGGGAGGGAGCTAAGATCTCTCTTACCCTGTTGCAGCTCCTCCGAGGGGGGCTCCAGCCTCTCCACCCTCCATTGTTTGGCTGCTGTGGGTCTCTGAGGATTCCTGTGCTATTAGGATATTTTTTGTTGGAATATGTTTGCTCCTTTTTGTTGTATGTTGGAGGGGAGAGAGTTCTGAGCAAGCTCACCCCACCATGATACTGATGTCACTCCAACTTTTTCAGCTTCTGGATACATTTGAATGCAGCAGCCATCTTCTTAGGAGACAGTGAAGTATAGTAGGTATAGCAACACACACATCCCCTCCACTCCCCACAAACCAAAGTTCTTTTCATATTGAATTGAAGAATAGAGTGTCTAGGCCCAGCATTTTGGGTAACTATGTACTTTAGTTTTTTCATAACACTTAAAAAAAATCATACCTAAGCATTACATTCAAGCCCCAAAGAGTACAGCATCTGGCACCTTCTGGAGAGCAGAAAACACCCATTGCCCAAGGGGAAACAGACATTGAGAGTGATTATTTTATATCAGAAAAACTTTAGACACAAAAAGGCTTTAGGGAAATTATCTAGAACATTTCTTCATTCCCTTTGTGGGGAAATGAGGCCCAAGAAGTTGAAGTTCCCTTGAATTATGAGTAGCAGCTATGGGAGAAGACCTCACGTATCTAGTTCCTTCCTTTACACCAAAAGTCATCAAATAAACATTGCCAGGATTTGTAACTTGGTGTTACAATGAGGGGATTTAGTCAATTTGCTCAAATATTTCCTCACTGAAATATTGGCATCAAAACTTTAAGGGAACTTAAATTGGTCCCATAGTCCTATTAATAATCAATCTATAATCAAACATCCTAATTTGCAGCACCAGATTCAGATTAGGTGACCCTTGCCTTTTAAGCAAAACTTATCAGCCCTTTCCTTCAGGTAATAATGACCACCACTTTGGGGGATAAACACCATTCTGTGGTGACAGAGGTGGAAATTCTGTGGCTGCTGCATTGGAAAAAGGACTGGCTCTGAGATCAAAGCATATTGGCTCAAATGCCAGCTCTTCCACTAACCAGGTTTGAATCACAGGCAAATTGCTTAATGTCCGAGTTTGTTTCTTACCTGTAAAATCAAGATGACAGCCTTCTCATGGGCATGCTATAAAGGGTTACGTGAACAAATGTTTGTAAAAAGTCCTTTGTCAACCATAACATTTGTCAAAACCTAAGCTGTTTTTATTGTCCTAGAAAATGTGCTTCAGGATTAGGGTGTTAGGATGGCTAGTCCAAGGACACAGGGTTTGCCATTTGGTTCTGTAAGAGCCAATTTGTTTACATCTGTCTCCTTCACTAGGGCTGGATTCTTGCCAGATGGAGTGTGTGTTATGTTCACTTTTTGGGTTTTTTTAACTTTTTTTTTTTTTTAGGCAGATTAGCCCTGAGCTAACATCTCTGCCAATCCTCCTCTTTTAGCTGAGGAAGACTGGCCCTGAGCTCACATCCGTGTCCATCATCCTCCACTTTACATGAGGGATGCCTACCACAGCATGGCGTGCCAAGCGGTGCCATGTCCACACCCAGGATCTGAACCCATGAACCCCGGGCCACAGAGAAGTGGAACGTGAGAACTTAACCGCTGCACCACCGGACCGGCCCCTGTGTTTGCTTTTCATCCTCAGCACCTAAAACATCATGTGTACCTGGTAGGCAGCTAAAGTTTATGAAATATCTATCATCTGTCAATAAGGTTTGTAAGCTCGTCCCTACCCCTCAGCCAGCCCAAATATTAATTTCCAACACTACTTGGATTTGCCAATTCTATTCTTAAACCAAGTCACAACTACACATCATATTTCCTCAAGTGATACCACATGTGTGCACACAAGTGAAAATCTTGCAATGTGAGGGGAAAAAACAGCATGAAACCCCTCAAGGTACACGTTTTGCAGTATATACAAACTTGCTATTAGTGGGGGATCCCTGGTAATGACTGTCATGGATATTCTGCCCTCACTGGCCCACTCACTAAGAAGTCTGTTTTGTTTCTTTTTTTAAAGATTGGCACCTGAGCTAATAACTGTTGCCAAACTTTTTTTTTCTGCTTTTTCTCTCCCCAAATTCCCCCAGGATATAGTTGTATATTTTAGTTGTGGGTCCTTCTAGTTGTGTCATGTGGGATGCCACCTCACTGTGGCCTGATGAGCGGTGCCATGTCCGTGCCCAGGATCCGAACCCAGCAAAACCCTGGGCCGCCAAAGCGGAATGCGTAAACTTAACCACTCAGCCACGGGGCTGGCCCAGGCTGGTCATTTTTATACTGCCCTCTGACCTAGACATTTCCAAGAATCACTGATGTCTAGCTGATTGCGAGTGACCCTCAGTAACAAAGACCCAGCTTCTTAGTCCTTTATGCTGGAGAGAAATAAGTAAATGTGAAGCATTTTATTAAATCCTCTTTAGACTTCATATTCCCATTGGCAGGGCAAGGCATCACAGCACATTTCCAGTCTTTTTGAATGCCAGGGAAAAAACATGAAGAGTGGGCTTTCACTGAGGTAATAACCACTAACACTGATACCATGGCCAGCATATACCAGGCACAGGTTTTCTGCCTCCTCACAACACTTGTGGCAGGTAGCTTCTATGGCCACCTGCCCTATACATATGTGGAAATCAAGGTGGGGAACTCAAGCTCACCCACGTTCATACAGCCTAAGTGGGAAAGGCTGGAATCACACTGGATAACTGGTTTCCAGAGCCCAGCCTCTTAGCCACCACACCTGCTGCCTCTCCCCACTAACAGAGTACACATCACTCCTTCAGCTGACGAGGAGGATTAGGGAGAAAACGTCCAACCAACCATACAGGAGTTTTCACTGACTTCCAGAGAGCTGGGGGATGGGGCAAGTATGTGAAGAGGATGGGCTCTGGAGTCAAGCTGCTTAAGTTACCACCTGTGCTGCAGCACACAAAGCTGTGTGACATTGCTAAGGTTACTTAACCTCTCCATTGTCCCCACTTTACAGGTGAGGAAACAGATATTAAGTACAACCTCACATAGTTAACTAGAACCCACATAAAAGATCTTATCACAGTGCCTGGCATGTGAGTGCACCAAATATGTCAACTCTATTATGTCTGATCTTAGAAGTGAAAATTAACATATCTGTTCATTGTATATTATTCCAGATCTTGGCTATATTATTAATTTTACTGTGGTTTGAGAAAAAAACATGGGTCCTAGGTGTCATGCCAGCTGTAGAAAAGCACCATGGACCTAGGACAACAGTGTTAAGCTTGTCCCAGGTCCCACTGCTTTTTGCTGTCAGGGACCATGACAAGGTAGGATACTAGGTCCTGTTTGTCCTTGGCTCACTTAACTATAATTAGAACATTCAGATGTAGCCTTGGATATCGTGGCTGCAGCTTTGGTACCTCAGAAGAGTAAGACAATTTTACATGGATAAAGGGTTTTCAAAGACCCTGCAAATGGCACATGATACAATGGTTTCAAATTGCCACTTCTTTGTATTATGTGTATTGGTGTTCTACAGTTCCTACCTGGGGAAGTGCCAGGATCCGTTACTTCATACAGTGAAATTCAAACTGCATTTTTAATTTCAATACTCTTATGTTTTCTAGGCAAAAATTATTTACCCTTGTAGAGACTTTGCTTTCAAAACAGATCTGCAGAGTTTTGCCATGTTGGAGTAGACAATGTGAGCCTCTAGGACTCCACTGGACACTTGACATGACCATCCCCAGCTGAAGCTCTAGAGGTAAGGTTCAAAGGAACCTCCTTGGTCTCTTTCCCCAGGTTTATACTCAAAATTGGGCC
This sequence comes from Equus asinus, assembly GCF_041296235.1. Classification (NCBI taxonomy): domain Eukaryota; kingdom Metazoa; phylum Chordata; class Mammalia; order Perissodactyla; family Equidae; genus Equus; species Equus asinus. The sequence goes on along the minus strand of NC_091809.1, from coordinate 25,271,865 downwards.
CTTGAGTTTTTAATCCTTTTGCAGGTGAAAAGAGTCTAGATACCTAAGGATAAGGGATAAAGAATAAGGAACATTTGTCTCTAAGGTTGGAGAAAAAGTAACCTAAACTACATAGTTCTAGGTGAAGTACTTTAAGACAATACATCATACAGGAAACCACATGAGAAGAGAGCAAGAGAAGAAGGAACAGAGAAGAACTACTAAAACACCCAGAAAAAACAAAATGGCAAGAAGTACATACTTATCAATAGTTTCTTTAAATGTCAATGGACTAAATGCTCCAAAAAAAGACATAGGTGGCTGACTAGATGAAAAAAAAAAAAAACAAGATGCATATATATGCTGCATACAAGTGACATGCTTCAGACCTAAGGACACTCACAAAGTGAAAGTGAAGGGATGGAAAAAGATACTCCATGCAACTGGCAATGAAAAGAAAGCTGGGGTAGCAATACTTATATCAGACAAAATAGACTTTAAAACAAAAACTGTAACAAGAGACAAAGAAGGACACTGCATAATGATAAAGGGAACAATCCAACAAGAGGATATAACACTTGTAAATATCTATGTGCCCAACATAGGAGCACCTAAATATAGAAAACAATTATTAACAGACATAAAAAGGAGAAATAGACAGTAACACAATAATACTAGGGGACTTTAACACTCCTCTTACACCAATGGATAGATCATCCAAACAGAAGACCAATAAGGAAACACTGACCTTAAATGACACATTAGACTAGATGGACCTAGTAGATATATACAGAACATTCTATCCAAAAACCACAGAATACACATTCTTTTTGAATGTACATGGGACATTCTCCAGGATAGATCACATATTGGGCCACCAAACAAGTCTCAATAAATTTAAGAAGATTGAAATAATACCAAGCATATTTTATGACAAAGAGTATGAAACTAGAAGTCAACTACAGGATAAAAATTAGAAAAGCCATAAATATGTGGAGAGTAAACAAAATGCTGTAGTTTACTGAATAAACTGAACTACTATTGGGTCAATGAAGAAATCAAAGGAGAAATCTAAAAATTCCTGGAGACAAATGAAAATGAAAGTATGACATGTCAAAATTTATGGGATACAGCAAAAGCAGTTCTAAGAGGAAAGTTTATAGCAATACAGACCTACCTCAGCAAACAAGAGAAATCTCAAATAAAAAATCTAGCAGTGCACCTAAAGGAACTAGAAAAAGAACAAACAAAGCCCAAAATCAGTAGAAGGAAGGAAATAATAAAAACCAGAGCAGAAATAAATGAAATAGACATTCAAAAAACAATAGAAAAAAAGTCAATGAAACTAAGAACTGGTTCTTTGAAGAGATAAAACAAAAGTGACAGGCCTTTAGCTAGACTCACCAAGAAAAAAAAGGATCAAATAAATAAAATCAGAAATGAAAGAGGAGAAAAACAATGGACACTAGGAAATACACCAACAAATTGGATAATCTAGAAGAAATAGATAAATTCTTAGAATCATACAACCTTCCAAAGCTGAATCAAGAAGAAATAGAGAATTTGAATAGACCAATCACCAGTAAGGAGATCAAATCAGTAATCAAAAACCTCCCAAAAAATAAAAGTCCAGGACCAGACGGCTTCCCTGGTGAATTCTACCAAACATTCAAAGATGACTTAATACCTATCCTTCTCAAACTCTTCCAACAAATTGAAGAGGAAGCTTCCTAGCTCATTCTATGAGGCCAACATTACCCTGATACCAAAACCAGACAAAGACAACACGAAAAAAGAAAATTACAGGTCAATTTCACTGATGAACATCGATGCAAAAATCCTCAACAAAATACTAGCAAATTGAATATAACAATACATTAAAAAGATCATATACCCAAAAAAAAAAAAAAGATCATATACCATAATCAAGTGCGATTTATTCCAGGGATGTGGGCATGGTTCAACATCTGCAAATCAACCAATGTCATACACCACATTAACAAAATGAAGAATAAGAATCATGTGATCATCTTAATAGATGCAGAGAAAGCATTTGACAAGATACAGTATCCATTTATGATAAAAACTCTGAATAAAATGAGTATAGAAGGAAAGTACCTCAACATAATAAAGGCCATATATGACAAACCCACAGCTAATATTCTGAATCAAGAAAAACTGAAAGCTATCCCTCTAAGAACAGGAACCTGACAAGGGTGCCTACTTTAGCCAGTCTTATTTAACATAGCATTGAAGCCCTAGCCCAAGCAATCAGGCAAGAAAAAGAAATAAAAGGGATCCAAATTGGAAAGGAAGAAGTGAAACTGTCACTATTTGCAGATGACATGATTTTATATATAGAAAACCCTCAAGAATCCACCAAAAACTTTTAGAAATAATAAATGAATACAGTAAAGTTGAAGGATACAAAATTAACAAACAAAAATCAGTTGTATTTCTACACGCTAACAAAGAAGTAGCAGAAAGAGAAATCAAGAATACAATCCCATTTACAATTGTGACAGAAAGAAAACAATACCTAGGAATAAATTTAACCAAAAGAATGAAAGACCTGTACACTGAAAACTACAAAGAAAGACTGGTACAGTGAAAACTATAGAACATTGTTGAAAGAAACTGAACAAGACACAAAGAAATGGAAAGATATTCCGTGCCCTTGGATTGGAAGAATTAACATAGTTAAAATGTCCATACTTCCTAAAGCAATCTGTAGATTCAATTCAATCCCTATCAAAGTTCCAATGACATTTTTCACAGAAATAGAACAAAGAATCCTACAATTTATATGGAACAACAAAAGACCCCAAAAAGCTAAAGGAATCCTGAGAAAAAAGAACAAAGCTGGAGGCATCACACTCTCTGATTTCAAAATATACTACAAGGCTGTAATAATCAAAACGACATGGTACTGGCACAAAAACAGATACACAGATCAATGCAACAGAATCAAGAGCCCAGAAATAAACCCACACATCTATGGACAGCTAATTTTTGCCATGGGAGCCAAGAACCTACAATGGAGAAAAGAAAGTCTCTTCGGTGAATGGTGTTGGGAACCTGGACAGCCAAACACAAAAGAATGAAAGTAGACCATTCTCTTACACGTACACAAAAATGAACTCAAAATGGATTAGAAACTTGAATGTAATACCTGAAACCATAAAACTTCGAGAACAAAACAAAGGCACCATGCTCTTTGACATTGGTCTTAGCAGCATATTTTCAAGTACCATGTCTGACCAGGCAACAGAAACAATAGAATAAACAACCAAATGGGACTACATCAAACTAAAAAGCTTCTCGTCAACAAAATGAAAAGAAAACCTAACAATTCAGAGAAGATATTTGCAAACCATATATCTGATAAGGGGTTAATACCCAAAATATATAGAAAACTCATACATCTCAACAACAAAAAAAACCCCTAACAACTCAATTAAAAAATGGGCAAAAGATCTGGACAGACGTTTTTCCAAAGAAAATATACGGATGGCCAACAGGCACATGAAAAAATGTTAAACATCGCTAAATACTAGGGAAATGCAAATCAAAACTACAATGAGATATCACTTCACTCCCATCAGAATGGCTATAATTAACAAGACAGGAAACAAATGTTGGAAAGGATGTGGAGAGAAGGGAATCCTCATATACTGCTGGTGGGAATGCAAACTGGTGCAGCCACTATGGAAAACAGAATAGAGATCCCTCAAAAAATTAAGAGTCAAACTACCATATGATCCAGCTATTCCACTGCTGGGTATTTATCCAAAGAACATGAAAACACGAATGTGTAAAGATACATGCACCCCTATGTTCATCGCAGCATCATTCACAATAGCCAAGACTTGGAAACAAGCTAGGTGCTCATCAAGGGACGAATGGATAAAGAAGATGTGGTATTTATACACAATGGAATACAACTCAGCCATCAGAAACGAGGAAATCCGGCTATTTGTGACAACATGGATGGACCTGGAGGGAATTACACTAAGTGAAATAAGTCAGAGGGAGAAAGTCAAATGCTGAATGAGCTCACTCATAAGTAGTAGAAACAACACCAACCAAACACATAGATCCAGAGATTAGATTGGTGGTTACCCGAGGGGAAGTGGAGAGGGAGGAGAGTGAAAGGGGTCATTAGGCACATGTGTGTGGTGATGGATTTTAATTAGTCTCTGGGTGGCGAACATGATGCAGTCTACACAGAAATCAATATAGTGATGTACACCTGAAATTTATATAATGTTATAAGCCAATCTCACCTCAATAAAAAAAAGAATAGGAAAAATCCCAATAGATGAAAATTACTCCTACTTCAGTAGTAAGACATTGACTTTTATTTCATAACATAAGCAGAAATTTAGACTTCAGTCAATGCATCTCATTCCCCCCTCCACAAAAGTGATGATCTATATCTTGCAAGAATCAAGAAATTTAGTTTTGTCTGTTCTATGTTCTAATAAATTTTAAGGGAAGTGTATTGTATGGTCTTCAGTATTGCATGTTGACAATTCTTTTGTGATTTGAAACTTCCAGCAAATGTGTACACGAAAGCATTTTGTTTTTCCTTTTACTTTGGGGTAAGTGGGAAAGCTAGTTGGAATTAAGGAATTTAAAGAAGTTTGTTTCTGTGTACCTATATTGGGAACTTAGCACCTACTGGCCGTTTGAACTTTTAATGAGACTGACTTGTAATGACACAGTATATACTTGAGAATATCCTTCCAAAGGTCTTGAAAAGTTTGTTTCCTTAAGTAGGGCATCTATTTGCCTCCAATATCTATAACTATTCAAGTTCCTTGGCAGGCTTTTCCTGCTTCCTTCAAGACATATAGAGGTCAACTTCGTCCATCACCAGGAGCTCTTAATTGTTCGAGACTCTGGTGACATCTGAGGAATTGTAGCTTTGTTGTATTAAAACAGTTCTTGAATTCTCAACAGGCTTTCCCCACTTTGAAGACACATTAGTTATTTCTTAGAGAGAAAACAAACGATAAACTTTACTGAGAATTCTAAAAGATGACTTAAGAACAAACATTCCATGTTTTTGGATGCTGAATTATAAATTTTTTCTCAAATTAATGCGGGTAATGTAAAAATCTCAATTTTTTCTGGATGGGGCAAGATTTTATAAAATTCTAAAGTTTATTTAGAATAAATATTTGATAGGAGCTAAGAAACATAAAAAGAGAAGCAATGAGGGGAAATTGGTCCTATCAGATAATAGAGACCAGGAGGATCAAAGCACATTTATACCGCAATAGGATCCATACAAGAGGATTATCATAGTGTAACTCTGGAGCAAAGACAGACCTGGAGAACAGACCTATGTATAAAAATAAAGGTCAAAAGGACAAATTAATAATGAGAAGAATGTGTCATGTTAAGATGGCTGGCTGGGGGCCGACCTGTGGCCAAGTGGTTAAGTTTGTGCGCTCCGCTTCGGTGGCCCAGGGTTTCACTGGTTCGGATCCTGGGCGCGGACATGGTACTGCTCATCAGGCCATGCTGAGGCGGCATCCCACATGCCACAACTAGAAGGACCCACAACTAAAAATACACAACTATGTACTGGGGGGATTTGGGAGAAAAAGGAAAAATAAAATCTTTAAAAAAAAAAAAGACGGCTGGCTAGCTATTTGGGGGTGGGGCATAATCAATTTATGGCTCATGCCATATAACCTGGGTATTCAGCTTGGTACAAAACAGTAAAATGTGTAAAAACAGACAAAGTTAGACAAAAATAGCAAACTGAGTAGAATTGTTTGGAAAAGAATCGCAACAATTTACCTCAAGAATTTTTAAAACCCTTCTTTATGTAAAAATAAGGCAACTGGAAAAAGCCACAAATGTAACAAAGAGTAATTATTTTTAATATTATGGTGAATTCATACAAATCCTTAGAGGAAAAACAATTAATGAAAACTAGACGAAAGGAATAAGTTATGTACACACTATTCACAAAAGATAAAATGCTGTTTATTGGCTGTGTTGGACCGCAGTCCATTTCTATTTCTGATTACAGAGAAGTTAAATAATGAGATCATCTCACACAGTTAAAGTTTTCTTTTGTACCATTTTGTCTGAATGCCGCTGAAGATTTTAAAAGATATTTAGATGCATTGCTGCTAGGAATGGATCATATAGGAGAACTGTGTTGTATATGCCTTTAAAAAACAATTTGGGGGGCCGGCCCCGTGGCCAAGTGGTTGGGTTCAGGCACTCCACTTCGGTGGCCCAGGGTTTCGCTGATTCAGATCCTGGGCGCGGACATGGCACTGCTCCTCAGGCCATGCTCAGGCGGCGTCCCACATGCCACAATTGGAAGGACCCACAACTAAAAATATACAACTATGTACTGGGGGGATTTGGGGAGAAAAAGCAGGAAAAAACCCCAATTTGGTAATTTGTACTAAGAACCTTAAAAGTGGTCATCTTTGAACTAAAGCTCCACACTCTGAGCATACACACTAATAATTCTCCACACATGAAAATAGCCAAGGGTTTGTGCCATTTGTAAGCAGCAAACAAAAAAGGGACATTTAACCACCTGACAATGGGAGAATCAGATGCAGTGACGTGTTAGGACAAAGGTCAGGAAACAGGCCAGCTGGCCAAATCCAGTTGGCTGCCTGTTGCAGCCTGTGAGGTATGAATGATTTTTATATTTTAAATGGCTAAGGGGAGAAGAAGAAGAATATTACACGACACAAGTAAATTATATGAATTATATTAAATTCCCATTTCAGAGCCCTTTCCTCTATGCAGTGTCTCCAGCTACTTTCACACACAACGGCAGACTTCGGTTGTTGCGACAGAGACCCTAGGACCTGCCAAGCCTAAAATATTTAGTATTTGGCCCTTTACAGAAAATGGTTTGCTGACCCCTTGTTAGAACATCGTGCAGCCATTAAGAGCCTTCATGAAGAGGTTGTAACAATGAGTTAAGCTACATGTCATATCGGTTGATAAAAAGGCAGGATGTAAAGATGAATGTACACATCAAAATGACATAAGAACATGAAAAAAGTTAAATTGTTTTGGGACTGATGCATGATACATTCCCTTCTACTTTTCATTTTTTCCAGGTATTCTATAATAGCAAAAATTACTTTCAAATGGTGAACAAGCTATTTAAAGGAAAAAGCAAAGCACATGTGTAGCAAAGCACACGCCACCTAAGAGGAGAGAGAGCTGGAAAGGCTTAAGGAGCCTCCAAAAAAAGAAGTCAGCAGATAAAAGGAAGCTGATAAAATAAAACTATTCTCAAAAAAAAAAAAAAAAACCTAATGGAGAACAGATATAAGAAAAAGAAGAAATCAGAGACGGAACACTATAATACACATGAATGTCTGCACTGAAAGGGTGAATCCAGGCCACATGGAAAAGCTCCACTCCACTCTGCAATGAATAAGACCCACGCACCAGCAGGTGTAAAAAGATAAATTGATAGCAATCAATTTTACGGAAGTCAGAAAATAATCTTAGAACTCACCTGTCAACACAACTTTTCCAGATACAAAGATAAGCAACACAACTCGTGGGTTTACCATTCTATAAATAAGGCCAGGAAACAGTTCAGGTTCATAACTGTTAAGATATAAAAGGAAAAAGTTAAAAATAGCACCATTCAACTCCTCTCCCATGAGTGAAGACCCAGTATATTAAAACTGTGTATTAAAGAAGTTTTAAGAAGCTGTTCTACCAAAAACCTTCTGGCCATCTTGATAAAAGTAGTCTTGAGTGTCCTAAGTAGTTTCTCATGGCAGTCAAAACAGAATTCACTTTTGATCATAATATTTTTTTCAAGTGCAAGTCATGCTACGCTATTAGAAATTTGGACATCAGGTTTAATTTATTAAGATCTTGTTGGTTAAATGTTAACCGTCTTTCAAAAACGCCTATCAGTAAAAATATATAAACACATTTTCTAAATTTTCCAAGTTCCCCAATAATAAGCATATTTTGTATGCATTTATGAACTGCTAAAGTTAACATTTTTAGCAGATAGAACCTAAACAACTTTCTAGACCACTGTCATTTGTCTTTGGACAGGTGCTATATAAAGAAAACTAAATTATCCCAAGTTTTAAAAATTCAGAATTTGTTCCTATAAATAGTCACTCACTCATATTCACTACTAAATGGAAGCTGGCTTCTCCAGAGAACAAAGGAGGACAGGGCAAACAACTGCTTCTCCACACGCCACCTAAGAGGAGAGAGAGCTGGAAAGGCTTAAGGAGCCTCCAAAAAAAGAAGTCAGCAGATAAAAGGAAGCTGATAAAATAAAACTATTCTCAAAAAAAAAAAAAAACCCTAATGGAGAACAGATATAAGAAAAAGAAGAAATCAGAGACGGAACACTATAATACACATGAATGTCTGCACTGAAAGGGTGAATCCAGGCCACATGGAAAAGCTCCACTCCACTCTGCAGTGAATAAGACCCACACACCAGCAGATGTAAAACCTCTTATTGGCACCAGAAAGATGCATCACAGTGGTGAGTACTTGTAAAGTACATGGAGATTGCTGCAGGTGGACCTGTCTTTGTGGAACACCACTCTGTCAAGTCAATACTTCTGTCAAGACTTCTACCCACTAGCCACTTCCTAACACTGGGGAGACACGATACTAGCTGGAGCCCTGGAAAACCCCTCTGGGAACTAAGAGGTTTGAGCCAAGAAAGTGAAGGCTGGGGGCACAGAAGGAATGTTTTCGTTTGATCTTCCAACTGAATCTTAGGACTTTAAGAGGGAAAAGAAAAAGCAAAAGTATGTAAATGATGTACTGCATTTGGCTTTCAGAACCGTGGTTTTATGGTACCAGCATAATGATCTCTCGATTAGAGATTTACTTCATTTTATTTTTCTCTGCCTCACTTCATGAGGATGGAGAATAACAAACACCTGCCAATCTCTTGGCCAACCCAACTTCAGCTCATTGTTCAAGTCTCAGCTTAAATGTCACTTTCCTGAAGACGTCTTCCTTGACCCCCACACCTCCCCCATTACATTAAGTATCTATCCTGCTTGATGGTACCATGGCACGCCAATGGGTGTTCACCTTCATACTTACCATATTTCATTATTGTTTTTGGCTTGTCTGTCTTCCTTCCTCCAAGAGGGCAAGGGACCATGGCTGTACTGATTGTCACTATCACTGTAGCATCTGCTACACAGTAGCCCCCTAGATTTTACTAACTTAAGAAATATTTATTATCAGGATAGCTTTGATTTTAAAATTCTTTGAAGGGAAGGGAGAAAAATGCTCAGGGAAAACTGAAAAGAATTATGGCAGAGAAAGATTGACGGAGAAGGTGCCCGATAACAAGGAAGACATTTGTATTATCAGATGCTGATAAATGCAAATTTGTAAAACTTGGGAAATTAAATGAACTTGAGGTTGTAATGTAAGACAAACGTGACCTGATAATTATAACTGATGTGTGCCATGGTCCCCAGAGGGTGACATACAATAAAGGGAGGCCTCATTTTAAAGATAAAACCTGCTGAGAAGGAGGTGTTTCAATACCTCCGTGCCATGAATACACACACTGGAGTTGTAATCTAAGGATGGAGGCTGAAGGGAGAGCATTTGGGGGAGGCAAGGAGGAGACCAGAAGGAGATAGCTGTGGGAACACAAAGCAAGCTTCCTGGCCAAATTTAAAAAGATGGGCGAGATCATAAAATGGGCTCAGAAGGAAGACAGAACAGTGATGAGCCCACTCCAAGTGGCTAAAAGCAGCACATCTGATAAAATTGCCAGTAGGGCAAGATGAGAATTTATCTTTTAGAAAGTGTAAAGGCACTTTACAAGAGGCACTACTATTGTTGATTTAAATCTGATCTGCAAAGATGACAATGTTGGCGAAAAAGAAATGAAATTATACTTGGGAGGAATTCACACATCATTTTAGAGCCCTAAATGGCCAGAAAGGGGAATGCTAAATCTAATATAGACACGTATCTTAGAATGCAGGCAAGGATCTTTCATAGGTTCAGAAAAAGTTGGTTCAGAGAAAGATCCACTGGAGGCCCACAGCTGAGAATCTTAAGATGAGATAGCTCATGTGTTGAGAGACTCTTAAAAATCAAGGTTTTACTACAAATCTACAAATTATCCCAAGATCAAAGAAAGAAAAAGATACCTACAGAGGCAATGTGTCTTGCATGGGGACTTCCCAGTGAATTCAATGGCTACTTCATAGGCACTCAATAAGCCTATGTTGGGAAAACAAAATTGATGCTGAGGAAAAAACATACAATCAAGGGGAAAATAAACACTGCCTGAAGAGTATCATAAAAGCTAAATCTCAGAATGAACTAAAGTTTTTAAAAAGTTAGGAAAAAACAAAGCAATTTTAAACTTCTATTCAGGTCATGTGTCAAAGCACAGCCGTAGGAACCCTATCTACTCTCTTCAACAGAATGATTGCTCAAAGGCACAGAAAAGGAGAAATGCTGAGTGAAAGGAATTAAGTTCAAGCCAGATCAAGAGAATTGAAGAGCATCTGTGATTCTAAGCCAGTTCAAGGGCCTTGGCCCAAGTGTATATCCCAAGGGGTGGTGAGATTTGCTGTTGATCAGTCAAGGTCCATCACTGCTCTCCAGGCCTCACTACCAAAGCAGTTGAGGGAGGAAGAGGAGGGGCATTTGCTGTTGGGATGGGAAGCTGACATCTGAAGAAGCCAGGCAGGCTGGAGATACTCCCCGAGGAATAAAAATATGCTAAGGAAGATATTGTGGTGGGGGCTATAGCTACACAGACAAAAAGAAAAGCCTCAAACTCAGCAGGACAAAAACTGGATAGGATTGCCTTCAAAGAATGTGCTGTGGCCATTCTTTGTCATCTTCTCTCCAACCCTTTCTCTTCTCACCTGTTGTCAGCTCCTTCAAACTTGCCTACTTCATCTCATACCCCTTCTCCTCCTGCCATTGCCACCAGCAAGCCAGGTGTGCCTGTTTTAGAAATCTGTACATCAGTGGGTCTCGACATGTGGGCCTCTGGCCAGCAGCACTGGCATCATCTGTGAGCTCGTTAGAAATGCAAATTCAAGCAGTCTCTGGTGATGTGTTTTAATAAGCTGTCCAGGTGATTACTATGCGATTTAATTTTGAGAATCAATATTTCAAAAGATTGGACACATATGGTAATCAATGAGGACTTAGGCATAGCATCTCAACTATTTCACCTACTGTATCTTTAAAAACAAATTATACTTTCTCTGAAAGATACATTATATCAGCAGCCCATAATACAACTTTAATATCTTGGTAAACTCAAAGTTAAGTTATATAACACTCATACCTACAGAACTGCTGATGGGTTAGCACCAAACCTTCCAGCCTGATGGGAAATCTCACGTCACAGCTTCCAACCAGGTTCTGAATTTTAAAATCGAGGAATCTGGCAGGGAACCCAAGCTTCTGTATCACACGAGCAAACTTTCTCGCTGCAAGTCGAGACTGCTCTTCACTGGGGAGGGGCAAACACGTGAAAGAAGTCTTAATCACCACGTCCTCTATACTCCTTGTCCTGTGTTCACACACTTCTGATTGTATTTTCAGCATCTGCACCACGCTTATCTTTCAGTGGACACTGCTAACCTGTAGACTCAGAGGACAAGGACCTACCTCCTCTACGTTTGTCCCTAGCACCTAGTACAACGTACAGTTGTGGAACTGAATCATAAACAGATTTTTGTCTCAATTCGTCATCTCTCACATACAAGGTATTTTTCTTCTTTTACTTGTTTTAAATGTTAATAGGTAGAATTCACTATTCCACTGGGTCTCAAAGTGTGTGCTCAGATCAGCAGCAGCATCAGTACCTGAGAACTTGTTAGAAATGCAGAGTCCCAGGTCCCACATCAGATGTGCAGACACTCTGGAGATGGGGCCCTCCATCCGTGTTTTAACAAGCCCTCCAATGATTGTGATGCTCACTAAAGTTTGAGAACCATCTGTCTGGTCTACAAGTGTGTGCCATTTAGATGGGAACAGCAGCAACAAAAATAAGGACACATGCATACAGAAGAACTCAACATGAGGACGTAAGATAGGTGCCAACTGAGGAGTATAGACAGGATGTCAGGACTTGGGTGTTTATGAGACAAATGGTAAAACAAAAAACCCCTTAATATATACTTCAAAACCTGCCCAATTTTGCTCAGTCTTTCTCACACAATTGTCATTCAACTCATATCCAATATGAGAAAGAAATTCAACCTGACTTTGTGGCCATGTTCTTCTAAGTTCTTCCCACCCTAAATCCATGTCAGCAAATGTGAAGCCCTGAGATTTGAGCTTTATATTTCACTAGATACTTTTCAATGGTCACTGCCAAAACAAAGCAATGAGTCATAGGGGTTGCCAAACAGGGTGAGCAAATCATGTCAACTGTGCCCTCTCTCACAAGTTGTCCCCATCTTTCAGTTGAAAATCAGACGCAACTGAAAGGAAAGCCAGATTAAACTTGTCTCCCGACCAACGGAAGTGGTTGATTCTCTTTTCCATCTAGATCCTTCTCAATTGCCCCTTTTATGTGTATTAATTATTTCACATACTTCACTTCACGTTGAATCTCCTCATCTATTTCTAACTCCTGAAATGTCCCTAGCAAGGCCTTGAGGCCAAGTTAGCAGTGAAATAAATTGTTTCCATTTTGAAAAACATTTCCCCTAAATGACCATTACATTTCCGATAGTGTTAGTGTTTATAAGGTCAAATTTCAAGAGTTCGCATAGCCCTGTAATTTCTTGGGCTATTAACTGTGACTATCACACAGAAATTCCCATTCAAACAACTAACAGTTAAAGTCTGCATACATGCTTTTGTACAAACATTAGAAAATAAAGAACCTTGAAATGTCACCACCAGTGATGATTCCCACTGGTAAATTTGACCCTTCTGCACTTTTCCTATGCAAACACAGGTATCCCTCACTATGCAAACCATGGTTATTACAACTAAAGAGAACAGGTTTGGATAACTTTTTGGAGATAATTCTGACATCTCTTAACGCTAACCAAACTTTCACAACTCTCTATCCAAAACTCAAGAACCAAATACTTGTTATCTCTTATTATCTGAACTCACTATCCAAGCTTTCAGGACCAGATTTTAGGAACCAAATAAATTCAGACAGGGAAAGATACCCATGAACGTGTGTCTAATATGAGCATATTTTAAAGTGAAAGTTGGATAATAAACCTACAATTTAATTGCCTGCCCCCCTGAATGTAACACGATGGGACCATCTTTCTAATTCAATATATGTGTGTGTTTTAATGGCTAAATAAAAGTTTATTTTATGATCTAATCAAAACCCTATTACTAGATGTTTGTTTTCCCAATTTTAAACAATGCTGAAATGAACATCCTTGCAGATATCTTGCAGAGCTGTCTCCATTAAAAATGGAGATTTCTAGGTCAAAGGACACACAGATCAACAGAAGAGCCCAGAAATTTACTCGGACACATGTAAAGAAACTAACATGTAAAAACAGGTAGGGGAAAAAGGGAGTAAGAATAGATTCTTCCATAAACGTATTGGGGCACTGACTGGCCATTTGAAAAAAAATTATTTCTCTTCGATTGAAATAAAATTCTAGATCTGCTCTGCCCAATATGATAGGAACTACCCACATGTGGCGATTTAAATTTAAATTAACTAAAATAAATTATTCAGTTCCTCTGTTGTATTAGCTATATTTGTGCTCAGCCACATGTGACTAGTGGCTACCACAATAGACAGCAGAGATGGAGAACTTTTCCATCGTCTAGAGAAAACTCTAGATAAATCAAAACATCAATTTCCTTTCTTCAACACAAAGCAGGACCTAAAAAAGGCCAGAAAAATATATGGAGGTCAATGTTTATGTAATGTTGTGCATGGGGAATGCCTTCCTGAGCGTGAAGCTAAATGTTGAAATTATAAAGAAAAAAATTGGATAGACTGACTACACACAAATGTTTAATTTTGTTAAAAAAATCGTAACACTATTAACATTAATCTGAGAAAAGTATTTACAGTACAAAATGGTGGAAATACTTAACTATTAAAAGACAAATATCTGCATAGATTATTGGGCAAAAGACACAATGGGCAGTTTATCTGCTTATGAAAAGTTAGTGTCACTAGTAAATCAAAGATATGTCAGTAGAACAACGTAACTTTTTTGCCATTCAAGTTGGCAAATATAAAAAAGAATATGAACACCCAGTGTCCCGAGAAAATGAACACTTCATACGTCTCTAGAGCAAGAAGAAATTGGTATAACCTTTCAGGGGGACAATTTGCTACCCACCTTTTAATACCTAGAGGCAAGGGCTGCTCTTCCACTACCACTTTAGGTGACAGGATCTACATGAGCACAGGGCACCTCTGCATGACACCCAGGAAAGAAGAGCCTTTCAAGAGATGCCTCCTGAGCTAATGCTCAAGCCCATGGTCAAGAAATGTCTAATTGCCCTCCTTCAAACTCTGTTACTCATTTATCTGCAATAAGGAAAGTACACAAAAACTGCTTCCCCAGGTTTATAGCAGGCTTTATCCCCACTGTAGCTTCTTTTTAAAATATACCTTCAAAACAAGATGTACCAGCCTAGCGAAGCCTCCTCTGTTTAACGGGAGGGACTGTGAAGTAGGATATAAGTATTATAAGGCTGAATGTTTTTAAGCCAAAATTTGGCATATCATGAATTTAACTCTTCAGTAAAGAAAATATTATGCTTCTACCATGTGTTTTAGAACATTAATGCTATCCTTCCTTGCTTTAATACTGAATTACTTGTCTGGCGGTGGTGGAGGGGGGTTCCTCGTACCTTCTGGCTCCCGTGCAGACTATTTTCCCGGAGCTAAATATGAGGGCTGTTGTCCTGGGCTCGCGGATCCTCATTATGACAGCAGCAAATCTCTACACACAGAAGCCAAAAAGACAATTAGCCTCTGCCAGGAGTTAATACCATTCCAGTTGAAAGGCTGAGCTGGACAAGAAAACAGTCTTGAATAAACTGAAATTGGATGGGAAAATTAGAAAATGTCTGGGTCTATTCCCCCACATTAATATTAACATAAATGATCGTGATTCTAAAATGTATTTAGAAAAAACAGGTAAGAATAATAAAAGTAAACCTGAAATAGGAGTGTCTGTTATGTTTCAGGCCCTATGCTAAGGGCGTTACACGTTTTCTCTCATTTATCCTCACGCCAGGACTAAGTCTAGTCCAGTACTATTCCCACTTAGTGCACAGGGAGACTAAGTGGTTATTTAACCTCCCACACTACACAGGAAATGGTAAAGTTGAGATTTAAAATCACCACTAACCTGACTTTGTGCTTTTTACTTTGAAATACTTCCTTTTTCTTTCAAAGAATCGTTGGGGGAAAAAAAAAGTATGAAGTTTGCTAGAAGCTCACCGAGACTCTAGAGCGTACTAAAAAGCAGCCAAAATATAGAATAGAATATATATATTGATAGGCATGCTGAGGATGAAGGACAAAAAGTTGATTTGTTAAGTTCTTGCCTGCCGTAGTTCTCCAAGTGTGGTCCTCAGACCAGCAGCATCGGCAAGGCCTCCAGGTGGTGCTGAGCAGGGGAAGGCTGAGAGCTACTGGCCCACCACACTGACATATGACTGAATGACCTGCTTCTCCTACTGGTCCTACACAGATACTTCCTTTCCCTTCCCTTCTTTCCCCCAGAAAGCTGGGGTGGAAACTGGGGTTGGCACTGTGCGAGACCACCAGTTCCCTGGGCCAAAGCTAGTCCACAGGACCATAGATCACTCCACAGGCTGGTAATTTCAGATCTGAAGCATTAACAGACAGTAAAAGAACCTGCAGAGTTGGTCCAGTCCTCTTAATGTTTTCCAAGTGTTTCCTAAAAAGATAGCACTCTCACCTGGTAATCACTTTGTCCAATTCTTAAGGTAGGTTAAGCGCCAAGCCAGAATTTCTTTGGCTGTCAAGTCCAAGTTTGGACATATCCAGTACATCAAAATAAAATGAGGGGAGAGCTAAGGATGATGCAGAATAAAATATACGTAAAATGCAGATTGCTCAGCAGTGTGGTCAATCATTGCTGCAGCCATAAGAATCCTAGCTCATCACTGTGTTCCTGTTCTCAACATAGGCAGCTATAGGAAATACGAAAAGGAAAGCTACATTGCACTGGGGTAACATTCAGGTAAGATTTAAATTCAGATGTCAGTAACAACACTACCACACCAGGAAAACAGCCACCTAATCCATAAATAGGTGATACTGGCAAAGTCCTCTGGATGCCTACTAATATGATCTTTGTCATCTAAATTCATGAATCCCTACATCACCCAAGACAGTGAACTTTTTCCCAGTGAGGACCAGACCTTATTCATCTTTGTACTCCTAAGCACAGAGCCACCAAATCATGAAATGTTGATCGAATTAACAAGTCTACTTCCTAGGTGAATAGACCACTGAAAATGGGATGCCTGGCCTTGGAAAGACACAAGATAGACTAGATCTTATTTCACTTTGGGGGGAAAACAATCTTATATTAGTAAGTAGAAGCTTGAACTTTAGGGGCCGGCCCCATGGCTGAGTGGTTAAGTTCACGAGCTCTGCTGCAGTGGCCCAGGGTTCGGATCCTGGGCGCGGACATGGCACTGCTCGTCAGGCCGCGTTGAGGCAGCGTCCCACATCCCACAACTAGAAGGACCTGCAACTAAGATCTACAACTATGTACCAGGGGGGATTTGGAGAGATAAAGCAGGAAAAAAAAAAAGAAGCTTGAACTTTACACTTAATCTTTCTCAAATAAGAGAAACTATAAGTGGAAACAAGCATCAGCTAGATGGGACAACACTTGGAAAAATTATTTCCAGAATTATGACAACGTTTTAAGAAAGTTAGCATCTCCATAGTCAGGCTGAAAATCATAATATGGGGAATTCTTTTGGGATGACAAGGGGAACATCTCCACTTGTAAGAGCTGCTCAGTCACTGCTTTATTCAGCACCGAGAATGAGAATATTTTTCAAAACTTCAAAACAGAATGAGGCAATTAACCTTTTGAGTTGCCAAAAGCTTTTTACTAACAAATTTTTAAAAAAATATATGTAAACAAAGGAATGGGCCAATATCATGATCATATGAGGAAAGTAAATCTAAAAAGCAGCTAATTGTTGGAAAACTGAGAAATCTTACCTTTGGGTTATATTCTGCATTTCTTGCTTGCAAAGCTATTTTCTTCAGATCCAGTTTACAGGCCAGGTTTGCAGTGGAAACTACATTCCTAAAGAAGTAAGTCAATTTAGAAAACTATATCAGATATAAAAAGTAAAAAAGAATTAAAACATTAACTTCCTCATTTCCTAGGTTATTTCTTGGTGACTTCCTAGGGGGAGAATTATTCTAAATGTGGATACATAGTAATACGGTCCCTAGCAAAATGTAAAAATCCAAAAGCACTAAAATAGCTGTTTCTAAAATTTCACTAGATGACTAAAATTAAAATTTTAATACTTTTAAAATTACATTTGACATCTGTTTCAAAATTATGCCTCAAAAATAGAAAGTGCCATATGTCAACTTGCAAATCAAATTCAAGTTTCCATCTTTTTATTCTTTGTGTTCATCTAACCCTAACCACAATTTTCAGCCGCTTCAGTACTTTAGTATAAACAATACAATCCTTCGAGAATGTGGGTATCAACTCTTAACTCCCTCTTAGGAGATCAAGTATTAGCACTTCATTTTACAGATAATGGATTATGGCTTTAGACAGTTTGGTTAAGAACTCATAAAACAAAGAAGAATGGAATCCGAAATTCTCTCCCTTACACTATTCTGAAATTAGTGGTCATCACATTCAGGAATATAAAATGCACACCCAGACGCATAATTTTACAACACCCCAAAACTTACTGTAGTTGAGGCACAGTTCCAGAACATTCTGAAACAGAGGTCATTGGTGTCATGGGAGTTATGGATGCCAGAGGCAAGAAGGTTGATTTCTCAAGAGAGGGCTGGACCGAGTCAGCATCACCAGGGTGCAGATGAGAATGGGAATTTGACAACCTGCTGTTTAGGTCCGGGCCAGCATCCTGTTCACTGGGTAATGGCTGACTTGGAGTTTTACAACTTTCTTCAATTTCATGCTTGCTTCTAGCGACAGCTGGGTCTTTATTTTCTTGGGTAAGTTCATCCGATAGGAAGCTAAGATCCACCGATGAGAAATCACCAGATGCTTCTTCGACCTCCTCAAGAAGTGAACTAAATGCGGTCTCCGGGGTGGATGAATTAGGCATGAACACATCGAAAGGCACAATTGAGCTGGGCAGGGGTGACCTGGGCTGGGTGAGGTCATCCTAGACCGTTCCCAAAACAGACAGACAAAAAACAAATAGAATGTCACATCACACCAACGGGATACACGGTGGCAGGCAGGCACCCTGTGCAGGGTGAGAGGCCATTCGAGCTTCTAGTCAGGCCCCACCTCTTTGCACGAAGTCTCACGGAAGCTCTGTGTTAGGGTAATAGCAAGCACACTTAAAAGAAACAAGAACGCATACCTTAACATGCAGAAAGAAAGCATTTTTTATAAAATATTTGTCCTACTTTAGTTGATCCACAGTAGGATACCACTCTGGACCCAATTTTGTAACTCTGTGGCTTTTGTAACTTTTCTAACTCTCTCCATTGAGCCATGGTGCTCTTAATTGTGTGTACTTTGAAGAGAATAAGTTTACTGTTCTCTAAGTTGATTATAAACTCCACTTGATTTAAATATTTTTTAGAGTTTTAAATTCATATTTTAAAGAGAAGGACAATAAGTGAAGGAAGGTTAAGATACAGTCCTGAGTGCTCATCAAGATTCCACTAAAGAGCCATCATTATTCCTTCCTGTCCAAGAAGAGATAAGAAAACATCCTAGTTACACGGATTCACGATAGGAAAAAAAGTTATTGAAGCTTAAATGGCAAGAATAGTTTAAATCAGTGTCCAGTCCAGGGAAGGCTGCTCAACTTTCCTTACCATCCACTGAGGGAAGGAGGCGGTAACTGAGGGAAGCAGCTAATGTAAAATTCATGGGCTTTGTTATAGAAAAAACTGGTTACCTTTGTACATATATTACCACCTGCTGCACCCAAGTTGCAGGCCTAGATTCTAGACTTTGAGCACCGCCTGCAGGATGACCTCATCCCTTAGAAGATCTTTCTCCTGACAACTGAACAGTCATGAATGCCTCGTGTTGCGTCTTCTCAGTGACAAAGCTACCTCAGCTGAGAGAAAATGTCTGGCTAGATCCTATTGCATTGCTCTGTTACCACAAGCCCAGCAGATGGCAGGGGTGACTGATTGTTCAAAGAAATAAGACTTTTGAGCTTATTTCATTTTGAATTAATTAGCCTCCATCTCCCCTGCTACAGTATGGTCCTGAGAAAAGTGCGGTGGGGACAGTGGCCCTGATTCCTCTCCATTGTTTCCTTGGCTTCTCCTGTCCTAGCTGGAAAGGATTTCAGCCATCAATTTACGTTAAACGACTAATATCTGCAACAACCAGTGTCTCCCCTCTGTCTCCACATTACACCAGAGGACAAAGCTCTCACCCAAGGAAACAAAACTTCAGAAAGGACTCTAAGGCAAGGGCAACAAGATATTGAAGGGAGATGTTCTGTGGTGATGGAAACTTGGCAGCCCCCTTGCGAGTAGTGACTGCATCTTTGGCCTTGTATCTGAAGAAACTTTTTGTTAAACTCTTACTGCAGGACCATCAACTCATCTTTCCCAGAACCCCCTCCTGCGTGGGCTCTCCTTTGCTATATTAAATGCTATGGGACGTCACTATTTCTACCGTTGGGGCCCAGGGCAGGCCACCCCAAAACATCCCACAAGAGCGCATTGATTATTTTGAATTAAAGTTACTTGAAAAGCAAAAAGGGCATTCTGACCCTCCTGTCTCTGTTCCTCTGAGATCTCCCACACGAAACGTACTCTTCTTGCATCCTTATCACCGAGCTACAAATTCAGGGTTGAGAAGCCTATATAAACAAGTCTTGCTAATTTACACCTCAAACCTAAACTCTGCTTAAATTCGTCACAAATTACATAGCTCAAACCTTAGTTTCTGTCCCGTCATTCCTTAAATTTATTGCTTCTTTGTGTAAAATATATATATATATATACTGCCTTTGTTCATTCTCTATCATTTTTCTATGATCTCCAATACATACGTATTAAACTGAGTTTTTCTCCTATTAATCTGGTCTTGCATCAATTTTATTACTAGTCTAGCCGTAAGAGCGCAAGAAGGGGAGAATTTCCCGCACTCCGACAGTTTCGGTGACCCAGCCAGGAGAATCACCAGCTGAGAAACTGCTTTCTCCCCGAGGCTGCTGCAGCTAAAAGATCCTGGACATCTACACAAGCCATCAAGAAGGTAAGCCTTCTTACCATGTCAGCCTCCCAGATCTCTGTCTGCAGAGTCTGATGGGAATGAAAGGGGCGCGAATTTCTTTTTCTCTAAATTTAGATTAGCAGGAGAAAATATTTGTGAAACTCGTTTTGTGGACGAGTACCCTTGATTTTGCTGATCTTCTTCTCCAGAGATGATCTTCAGTCTCCACAGCTGGAGGATGCACCTGCATCTGGCACGCAACCAAGTAGACGGTGGGTCCAAGCTCGGGGAAGCTAAACACCCTATTCTGTTCAAAAATGGAAAAATGTGCTTTCCTGTGTTTTGGAATAGCTGCTTAAAATAGGGCCCCTCATGGTTCTCAGGCTAACTCTGGCAGGGGACTCTCTGGATGTGGTGAGGACGGCATCCTTCATGCTCTCCTTTGGGGACACCTCTTGCTTCCATGGTTAAGCCATTAAAAGGCTTGTTGATAGAAGAGCTGAGAGCACATAATGAGTTTTAGAGATCTTCACTTTGGGTCAGATCCTTGGAGAACTGAGCTGTAAACGTTAAGGCTCCAGCCTTCCTTGGCTAATGATTGTGTAAGTTGTAAGAGTTCTTTCATCTCTTAAGTGTTTTCCTTGTATTTTGAAATGTTATCTTTTTTCTAATGATAAGGTAGCCTGGACCACAGCATCTGGTAATAAGTTGTAAAAACATGACATTTTTGTTGTTCAAAGTTTTCAAATAGCAAATATTTAGTTCTGAATAGGTTTTATTCCAATGAAAATAACGTGCATTTTCTTTAAAGCCAAAGGACAAGGAAAAAAAAGCCTTTTAATGCATTTTCTTAGAATGTATATGAAACAGCATTCACACATTCAGCATCTGTTAAGTATCATACTGTGTGCCAGGCCTGTGCTGGTGCCATAAATAAAAAGATTCCTTCAGTAGGAAAAAAAAAAAGGCTTATTGGTTTGAGTCACTATTAAGATCCTAATCCTACTTGTCAATGGACAAATGATGGACCCTTTAAACTAGAAAAACTTCTAAGTTGGAAAAAAATTTTTTTAGAGAGCACTCATATTGGTATAATGGCTAGCACTGAGACTCACTTAAAAGGGAAAGACAGAAATTAGGACAGAAATCAAAGTCCACTCAGACCCCTTATTTACCTGCAGACATTTACAGATATTGTAAAAAACAAACAAACAAAACAACACATCAGGACATTGGAAGTACAACTGTCCATCACTTCAGAAAAAGGGAAAGTATATAACAGCTAGACTTTGGGGCACCCTAACAAGATGAGAGAACAAAACATTTATATTTACTACAAAAACCCAACGTAAAATCTCTTTCTTAAAATCCGGGCCCATCTGCCTATTTTAGCTTCCTTTGCCTTCAAGAGTTACAGAGAGCACCCCAGCCTAATCTCTACGAGTACATAGGTTACTCACGTAAATAGAAAAAGCCAGAAAATGAATTTAACAGAAGCACCCAGGGCTGGCAGTAAAGCTCGCTTTGCTGGGCTCTATAATCAGGGTCTGCTAGCTTCAGGCCTTCCTGTGTAATATCCTTTGCTGATATATCCTAGAACCCCTTGCTGGGGAATTCAGGCACCCTGGACAACAGCCCTTTGAGCTCCACTCAATGGCCATTCTCTGACGCCCAGTCAAGAGAGGAGAACATTTCATGTTGTTCCTTCCTTTCCAAACCCAGACTCGCCGGTTACTGACCCTTTCTCTCCCAGGGATAACTATCACCTTCCTGCCTGTCTCACTTTGTGTCCTAGGAGCTTGACTTAACTTTCTGCCTGCCTGGGACATGCAAGCTGACAGTCCTTTCTTTGAGTTATCTTTGGGAATGACTCTGGATCTTGGAAAAGTAATAACCTTTATGGACACCTCTTAGGTCCATGGAGTTGTTTAACACTACCAGAAATGTTTATCCCAGTTGAAAACTGACAAGATATTTACAAGGATTTTTTCCCCCAGGAGTTCTGTGGTTAAAAATTGGCCAAATTGAAAGCTGATATTTGGAGCCTGATAGGATTTTTTTAAAGGCCTTCTTCCCTAAGTTAAAATAAAACTATGTACCCAGAGGAAAAAAACAAATTAGGGATAATGTAATTGGATGGGTAGATCAACCTATGATGTCATTTAAGTTACAACCCAATTTCTGAGGAACTGAGAGCAACTGTCCTTATCTTACAAATCTTTGCAAAACGGAAAATGCAGCTCTAAAAGCAGTTCAGATTCCACCCATTCCTTTTCATCAATCCTAAAACCTCTCCAATTTATCTCAAAAGACAAACATTTCTGGGAACTCTTATTTAGATCAGCCCCAATTCCTAAGACTGAAGGAAAAATTACCCCAAAACTCCTAGGAAAAAAACTTGCATTATTTTCTCTGTCCTTTAAAGTTGTAAATTTTA
Source organism: Equus asinus (assembly GCF_041296235.1). Lineage (NCBI taxonomy): Eukaryota > Metazoa > Chordata > Mammalia > Perissodactyla > Equidae > Equus > Equus asinus. The sequence continues at coordinate 25,249,038 of NC_091809.1, read as the reverse complement.
CCCTGTCTAGAATGTAAACACCCCAGAAGATAACAGCCCACAATTTCCTGAGACTACCAGGCCAGCTCAGTCAGAAAAGTCTGAAGTTTAAAAAAAAAAAAAAAAAAAGGGAAAAATGTTTCATTTTAAATGCAGGCTGCTGGAGAGGCTCTTTTGCCCCAAATCTAACTCACAGCCTCCTTGTCTAAGGCAAATATAAATCTTAAAAGTCTTCTCCACAAATATTAACCAAAAAAAAAAAAAAAACACTTCTAAATAGGTAACCTTAATTTGTTCCATCTGCTAGAGACACAATTATTTATAAACTAGTGAGTTTTGTATTGTACCTATGGCTGAAATTTTAAAATAAAAGCTATAAGATCTGTTGTGTCTGTCTCTCTATGTATGTTATAGATAAAGCATTTTTCTACCTCCCCATGGTATTATCAAAATTAATTTCTAAAGAGCTCTAAGTAACAAAGTAAGTGCTTATATAAATTATTTCTAAATATAATAGAAACTAATCCAAATGTTTTCCAAGTTAACATGATACAAAATAGTTTTTGGTAAACGAAAGCTTGTTTAAGTTTGTTGACTAATTAAAATAGGTATGTCTTCAGAGTTATCAGTATTACATGCAACTTTCATTCTACCTGGGCTATTAGTCAAATAAGCTCACATTATCTCCATTACAAAATTTGTCAACAAAAAAATTAACTTGAGAAGATGTCTTATGAAGTTTATGAATAATCTAATTGTTAAGAACAAATGAATTATACAGATGTTAATGCACTAAGAATCTTTAGATGCAACAATTATGTTTAATGGTATGTGCACTTAAAGATAACTTCCAGTCTTTTTGATGGCTTAAAACTTTAGAATTTTACTAGCTAAGGTTGAATGATGAAAAGTTCATTGAATATCTGGATCATTTCCAGGTAAGATAAAATGATAAAACACTAATTACTGAACAGAGGTTTATCTCCTTTTGGCTTCTTATTACATAAAAACTAAAAGATGAATTTGGGTCTATTAAAAAATATGTCTTCTGCTTTACTGGAAGATTGCACTACGAAAAAATGTTTCTAGAAATTATAAGATGTATTCATAAATGTGCCAGCCTAAAGAATATGGGTATAACATACAGTTCACAATTGCTTACTTCTTAGTTTTTACTAGAAATTAAGGTTTCTAAGGTTAAGAATTCTAACGGAGGGGCTGGCCCCATGGCTGAGTGGTTAAGTTCACATGCTCAGCTTTCGCAGCCTGCAGTTCACCGATTTGCATCCTGGGCGTGGACCTACACACTGCTCATCAAGCCACGCTGTGGCGGTGTCCCACACAGAACTAGAATGACTTATAACTAGGATATACAACTATGTACTGGGCCTTTGGGGAGGAAAAAAAAGGAGGAAGATTGGCAACAGATGTTAGCTCAGGGCCAATCTTAAAAAAAAAAAAAGAATTCTAATTGATATATGTAATTAAAGCTACTAAAAATAATTTAAAAATCTCTATGCAAGGAAAATAATACTTATGTTTTTGGTTAAAAAAAGGTATGAGGAATGGAGATGCATTTTTGATGAGGAAAAAAAATTAATTGCCCCAAAATAAAGCTGGTTATTTCTGAATAAAAAAGAACAAGGGACAAACTAAAATGGACGCAGAAAGTTATGGAAGGTTTATAGAAAAGAAATCTTTGGGAAGGGCTTTTATGTGTGGTCAGTGCTAACTAAAATTGGAATGAATTTAATTAAGTGAATGAGTTTTAATATCAAAAGTAATCTGGCACAAAATTAAAATACGGTTTTCTTGTTAAAAAAAAAAAAAGAGAGAGAGAAAGAGGTGCCAGCCCTGTGGCCGAGCAGTTAAAGTTCCATGCACGCCATGTCAGCAGCCCAGGTTCCCAGGCTCAGATCCCAGGCATGGACCCACTCCACTCATCAGCCATGCTGTGGAGGTGTCCCACACACAAAGTAGAGGAAGACTGGCACGGATGTTGGCTCAGGGCTAATCTTCCACATACACACATACACACACACACACATACACACACACACACACACACAAAACAAAAAAGAGAAAGAGGAAAGTCTTACCTTGTGTGTTCAAGTTAACGAAAATTAAAATATCTTAAGAATTTTAAAAATAAGCTTTAATATCAATAATGTATTTGTATAAAACTGGAACTTAATTTTCTTTTCATTTCTTAAAAGAACAAAATATTCTTAGAATATTAGTCTGCTGATAAGAGATTATGAAAGGTTCTTCTTTACCTTTTTGTGTTTTATCAGAACTATTTTGTGCTTTATGTTAAAAGCTGTCTTTTCTATTAAAAAGAGCTAAGGTTTTGCAGCAATGTAACCTTCTATGTTTGTCTTTGAAATCTTTTTGTCATTTTGATTAATTAGATATTAAGTTTCATAATAATCTGTGATCCTATTTAGGCAAGTGTTTTCAAACTTGATTTTTTTTGAGGAAGATTAGCCCTGAGCTAACATCTGCTGCCAATCCTCCTCTTTTTGCTGAGGGAGACTGGCCCTGAGCTAACATCTGTGCCCATCTTCCTCTACTTTATATCTGGGATGCCTGCCACAGCAAAGCTTACCAAGCAGTGCCATGTCCACACCGGGATCCGAACTGGTGAACCCCGGGTGCTGAAGTGGAACATGCAAACTTAACCTCTGTGCCATCTGGCCAGCCCCACTTTGGTATTTTTTGACTAACTTCCCAAAATCAAATTCTAAATGAAGTCAGTCTTGACCTCTAGCTAACTTTGTGATTCTTTCCAAGGATTCCTGAAACATTTCAAAAGATTTGCTCTTTCTTCTTATAAAGAGAGGGATATGAAACTAATTAAGCTTATGTGATATGTTAAATTACACAGGAAGCATTATCAAATAAGAAATTTACATTAAGCCTTCTTTATGTCGTAGCTGTTTATTTTATGAGTTCCAGAAATTATGTGAAATTCCTGGAAGTCCAATATGTCCTGGTATAAAATGTTGGCTGTCATCAAAATTGAGGTTCACCAAAAGGACTGAATCTAAATATAAGAAAAGCACCTTTGCTGACTTTCCTGCAAAGGCAGCAACAATAGACTCTAGAAAGGTTATGATACACGTGGATGAAGTTCATTATACTTCTGCAAAAATAATTGACCCCTCCGCCATTGCCAGACTCTTGCCATCCTGATGTCCTGGTAACATGGCAACAGGCTGCTGAATCAGAAAAATTAAGATTAGTACACAATAGCTGTAAACTAAACGAACAGTCAGGGCTATGGGAAACCCAAGATGGCCACTTAGTTCTTTCCAGCTTCCTGGAAAACCCCATTTTTCAGTTTTTACATTCCTTCACCCACTATAGGAAAAGCTATTTCTGTCCCCAGAGGCCTCAGAACTCCCTCTGGGCCCTCTGAACATTTTCAGTTGGACTTCATTCAACTGCCATTTCGTATGAGTTGTCAATATGTTCTTGTTGTCATATGTGTGTTTTCTGGATGGGTTGAAGACTTCCCTTGTCACAAAGCTGATGACCTCACAATGGAAAAGAAAACTGTTAGAAAATGTGTTTCCCACTTGGGGTGTACCTTCCACAATCTCCAGTGACTGAGACACCCACTTCACTGGGCAAGCCATACTAGCCTTAACAAAAACCTCACAAACTTCTTGGAATTATCACTGTCCCTATCACCGTCAATCATCAGGCAAAGTTGAGAGAACTAATAGAAAAACTGGATTCAAACAGAACAAGAATTACATCAGACTAAATGAACTGATGATGATTATAATTTGAGACTTTTTGTCTGAAATGTTATTTTTTAATCTCTTGTTTTTCCAGTTCTAAGAACATTTTTTTCCTTCTTTTCTCTTAAGCTATCTATGACTTACAGCAATTTGGTGAATTATACCTTTGTAATGTAAGCAGAATTGAAACAATTACTTTTCCTCTCTACTTTATCCCTCCAGAATTCAGAAACTCAGTATTATTATTTTCATGGCAATATATTTATTTGCCTAAGTTCAATAGGAATCTGTTCTCCTTATAACAGGACACAGTTGGAAACAATGGTTATATTACCAAGGCTTTGTCTGGAATGTCATGTTTAAGAGAGATGTGCATAAACTTAGCTATGACCAAACAGCTTTAAGGAATTAAGGTTGATTTTATGAAGCCAATAAAGTGCCTTGGAGGAAAAAAAAAAAAAAACCCACACACCCCTGGTACCTTACTTACAGGGTTCCTGACAGCCTAACCAGGTAAGTAAAAAGGTCACTTCCTGGCAGGTACAAGAACCTCAAGAAATGTTGGGAGCCTTACGAAGAGAAGAACTGACCAAAATCTATAGGTATTGCAGGTGGAATATTTGGCTTGACTTCTTAGCCTTGAGAGGCTATTAAAAGTTCAATCTCGAGATTCCTTACGAAAAGTTCCATCAAAGCAAATTTTTAAAAGCCTATAGCATCAATCATTATTTGTGCTGTAGTTATGTAAATAACTGAGACAAGTTTATTGAAACTAAACTTATTTTGCAAGCAAATTAGTCTTAATTTGACTATCTTTGATCAAAATGAGGGTGATTTTATAGAGAAAAATTATGTTTCAGTAGAAACCATAATACATACTTGTGGATATTAGATTCTAGTGCTGTTAATTTTCTTTGAAGTTTTGTTATTTACGTAAAAACTGGAGTGGATCCTAAATTTCCTTCTGGTTTCCTCCAATATTTGACTACAACTCTCCAAACTAACATTTACAATTTTTCTCCAGCTTTTGACTTGGAATCATTGAGAACTAAAGCTGCCCTTCTTCCCTGAAGCTTTGCAAACTGAAGCTGAATGACTTGCTATGAATTTGAGAGACCACCACACAGCCTGTGTTTAAACAGCCTTCATGCCTGTTGCTGAGTGAGCATCTCAGGAAGTTTACCTGAACCCCTGATGACATTATCAGAGACATTTCAAACTGCAAAAGATGCTTTGGCCCTGACATCTAGAAACCTTCTTGACTGGCTGCCTCCTGGGCTCAGAAACTGGCTTATAATTTGCTGTAACCATTAATCATTATTTTTCTTTGTTTCCATAGAAATGCCTCTTATTAAATACCTGATTGCTTGTACCATAGACCTAATTTTGGGAGCCCACCTGCCTCACTGTCTCATAAAATGAGACACGACTGTTTAATTGAACTGAACTTTTTTTTTTTTAAAGATTGGCACCTGAGCTAACATCTGTTTCTAATCTTTTTTATTTTCTTCTTCTTCTTCTCCCCAAAGCCCCCCAGTACATAGTCGTATATTCTAGTTGTAGGTCCTTCTGGTTGTGCTATGTGGGATGCCACCTCAGCATGGCTTGAAGAGCAGTGCGTAGGTCTGCACCCAGGATCCAAACCAGTGAAACCCTGGGCGGCCAAAGTGGAGCACATGAACTTAACCACTTGGCCTTCGGGCCAGTCCCTGAACTGACCTATATTCAAGACTAAAAGATCAACTCAATGAAATAATGGAACAATCTACCATGTCAACTTTTAATATGTGAAGCTTCCAGGGAAGTCTCAGAGGAGGGAGCTACTGGGGCCCAATCCAGGCTGCCTCCAAATGTCCCACAATAGCATGCTGACTATTCAGAATTAAAGTTACTTGAGAAGCAAAAAGGGCATGTCCTGCTTCTGTTTCCCCTGAAAGCAGGAAATGAATCTCCTGCGTGAAGGGTGCTCTCCCTGCATCCTTATCACTGAGGCAGGGCATTCAGAGTCCAGAAGTCTGCGTAAACACCCCTCACTAATTTCCTACCTCAGGCCCAAACTGTTTAAATTCCTAATTATGTACCTCAACCCTAAGTTTCTGTCCTGTCATTCCTCATAAACTTGTTTCTTTGTGTGAAAGGTACATATACTGCCGGGTTTGTTGACTCTCCAAGCATCATTTTCATGATTCTCCCATGGATATGTAATTAAATTGGGGTTTTCCTGTTAATCTGGTCCTGTGTCAATTTCATTATTAGTCAGCCCACAAAGCACAAGAAGGAGCCGAATTCCCCCTCCTTGACACTACGTCAGCACTAATCCTTGTCTGTTTAAAAAATGGCCCCATTCCCAAATAAGTTGCTCTCTTGCTTTTGTTTTTGAAGAATCCTTCCTCTCTTTTCTACGATACTTCACGCTAAAGATGTTTTGAATTATAAAAAAAGCCAAAAAACAAAACCAAAAAATCTTCAGAATCACAAACTGAAAGAAGCCACAGGTGCCTCCAATTCCCATTTTCAGTTCACACAAGACCAAGTTCAAGTTCTGCTTGGCAACCTTGGGCAAATGACTTCACCTCTAAGCTTCTACTTTTCAGCTGAAAGCTGGGGAGAATCAAGACCCTCTTAAGGTCGCTAGGAGTTTTATAAGAGATAATAAAGGCAGAGCTCTTGGGCGCAGGACTTGGCCCTCCGCAGCTGGGCAGGGACGCGGGTCCTGTCTCTGAGACAGTGGCCACCCTCCCAGGCTCACCTGTGCGGCGCGCTGGTCCAGGTAGAGCTCCAGGTACGTCTCCTCCTCCATGGGCAGAGGTCCCACCACGGGCAGGGCTGCGAGCAGGGACAGGGAAGCGCCCTAGCGAGTCGAGCTGCCATTTATCAGCCCACAGCCCACGGGGAGGCGGGCGGGGGCGGGCCCTCCTGGAGCCTCAGGCCGGCCTGGTCCACAGGTGAAGAGATGAGCCAGGGAGGGAGATGGAGGAATTAGCGCCAGGCCCACGGGGCACTAGGAAAGGGAGGGCTGGGGCTGCGAGGGGAGGACACGGGAGGATGCAAGAGGGCGGGAGGGAAGGGCTCCTCACCAGGGTGACATCACAGCACCTGAGAAGCCCCTGGACCTGCAAATCTGGAGATTTCCTTCTGGAGTAGCTGCAAATGCTGCCTTTGCCTCCTGAAGGAGAGGAGGTCTGGTGTTAGCATAAAAAGTGAACGCGTGGGACAGTGAGAAAAGAAAGGATTTTTTTCTAAGTGAATTTTTATTTCTAATCCTGAGCAGGGCGAGTGGAATTTGAGGCTCCTGACCTAGTCAGGTGTAGTGCTTTTATGCTCTAATTACTTCCCCCCTTCAAAGCCCAGGTGGTTCTCCTCCAGTCACAGAATTCCGGCTAAAGCCGCATTCAAAGGAGGGTGTTGCTGCAGAGTTAGAGTGGAGGCAGCTCGAGAAGAGAATGCAGAACCAAATATTCAGAGAGCTGCCTCTTTCTTGACATTATTATTTTAACTTTCAAAGTCTCAGCTTTCCTAAGAACTTAAATGTGCCGAATGGTTCGTAAATGTAATCTACACTTTTTATGTGAGATATTTCAAAATGTACGTGGACACACACATAAAATGTCTCTCCTACTAGACTCTAGTGGGAGCAGGAATTTTGATGACTTGTCTGTGTGTCTCTGTACCAAGCTCATGGATGAGCAAGAAAACTTGATGGGTGGGTGAAACTGTTCTCAGAATGGAGAATGGGAAGCACGCATCAGTGGAGGGGGATGAAGATGGCTGTAGCAATCAGGTCACAAGAGGAATCTTATAGAATTTCTAGTCAAGAATATAGGAAACATTCCGATAATGCTAGAGTTGTATATAATGGTTTATAATGGTATATAATTATGTTAAATGAGATAGCCTACAAAAAATGTGCCTGGCTGGTAGCTTCAACATTAGCTTAGTTTTGTTATTAGTTATGGACTGAATTGTGTCCGCCTTCTGCCAAATTCATGTGCTGAAGCTTGAATCCAATATGGCTGGTGTCCTTATAGGAAGAGAGAGAGACACCAGGGATGTCTATGGACAGAGAGAAGTGCCATGTGAGGACACAGTGGGAGGTTGGCCATCTGCAGGCCATAGAGAAGGGCCTCGGGAGAAACCACATCTGCTGACTCCTTGCTCTTGAATTTCCGGCCTCCAGAAGAAACAGAGAAAGGGAAAAATCGATTTCTGTTGTTGAAGCCACTCAGTCTGTGATATTGCTAGGGCAGCCCTCGCCGACTGATACACAGACTTAGTAATGGTCTTATGTGGTAGGCAGAACTCTGAGATGGCCCCCCGAATTCCCGCCCTCTGATGCAGACACAGCTTCTCCAACTTATTCAACCGCAAATCTAGGTGCTGCTCTGAAGGGGTTTTGCAGATCTAATGAAGGTCCCAAATCAGTCAACTTTAAGAAAGAGAGAGAGATTACCCTGGGTGAGCCTGAGCTAATCAGGTGAGCTCCTAAAAGGAACTGAGCTCTTCCTTGGGAGGGAGATTCAAAGCTTGAGGACTTCCCATGAGGGAGACTCCATTCCCGGCTTTGGAGGTGGATGGAGCCATGTTGCAAGGAAGGTGGCTGCCCTGTAGGAGATGAGAGTGGCCCCCATTTGACAGCCAGTAAGGAAATGGAGCCCTCAGTCCTGTAGCTGTGAGGAGCTGAATTTGGCCAACAGTGACAAGGAAAGGAGCCCCAGGAAGGAGGTCGGCCTGGCCCATACCTTCATTTCAGCCTTGTATGCCCTCAGCAGGGAATTTAGTCATGCTGGGCCCAGACTTCTGACCTGTAGAACTGGGAGCTTGTAAATAGCTGTGGTTTTAAGCTACTAAACTTGTGGTAATTGGTCACCCTGAAATAGAAAATGAAGACATCAGATTATGGGTAAGAGATAGGGACGCAGATTCTCAGTGATCTGCAGTGAAAATGATAAAGCAAATGAATAAAATGTGAACAATAAGCAAATCTGGGTAAAGGGTACATTGGTGGTTCCTTGTACTGCTTTTATTTTTGTAAGTTTTTTAAATTTGAATTTATTTTCATGTAAAAAGTTTCAAAACAAAAGATGAGCGACTGTTTTTGTGGATGTTTTCAGTTGTTTTGGTGAGAGTTAATTTATCCAAAATCGTAAATTGTTCTACAGTCACGCATCACTTAATCATGGGGATACATTCTGAGAAATGCGTCATTAGGCTATTTTGTCATTGTGCGAACATCCCAGAGTGCACTTATACAAACCTAGATGGGATAGCCTACTGCTTTACTATTTCCCAGACTGAACAGGGAAGTCTGACCCGGATGACAGCCACCTGCCCTTGCCGTGCCCAGCAGATGAGGTTTGATGACCTTTGCTTGGGGAAGTGCATGTAATGATCACAGCTTCTGTCTTCTCACCGAACTCTGCTTCATACACGCCTCGCCAAAATATGAATCTTTGCTCATGCTTGCACTTGCATGCTGGATAATTAGCGTCAAGTGGGGAATGACTCTCAACACTGCCTTTTCCTCCAAGAATTCACATTGAAAAATAATGTCATTCTGGCAGACATGCTCTGGGAACTTGAAATATGCTTACATTTATTATTAAAATCAAGTAAACTTCTGGGAATGCAGCTGTTTTCCCGTGAAGGGTCTGCCTCACTGTTTGTCACCTGAGAAATGCAAGAAGAAGGCCGTTATTTTCATTCACACCTTCGACATCAAGTGGCCCTCCCACCTGCAGCTGTGGAGGGAGGAAGTGTGCCTTTCCCGCTGTGTGGACGCCCGTGAGGGGGCGGTGGAGGACAGGGATCAAGAACCTGAACCTGAGAGTTAGATTTCAGCTTGAATCTTTGCTTAATCGCATGCAGGAATTGTGATTTTAGGTAAGTTATTTAATATCTATAAGCCTTAACTTTCTCCCCTGTGAAATGGGGCCGATCATAGGTCTTCCTAGAGCTGTGGGAAGGATTACGTGGGATAACCAGTAGAGCACTTATTACAGTGTCTGGCACATAATGAGCACCTAGTCAATGGCGGTGGGGTTGCTAGGAATATTATCTGTAGCCAGGAGGGAGTGACTACCAGCCCTCAATTCTCTCTCTCTCTTTTTTTTTAATTTGGTGAGGAAGAGTGTCCCCGAGTTAACATCTGTGCCAATCTTCCTCTATTTTATGTGGGATGCCACCACAGTGTGGCTTGATGAGCAATGCTAGGTCTGCACCCAGGATCTGAACCTGTGAACCCCGGGCCGCCAAAGCGGAGTGCGTGAACTTAACCACTACGCCACCAGACCAGCCCCAGCCCTCAGTTCTAATAGTGAAAATCTTCTAGAAATCTTCAGACTATTCTAAAGCAAAGGACAGAACCATCCATCAAGAACTTTGGCCCTTTAGAAGGCAACTTTACAAAATAGCCCATGGGGTTACGTGGGGGAGATTATGGTGTGGAGAGAGAAGAACTGGCAGTAACACTAAAGGCTTCCAAACTCCTGAGAGGCCCTCACCGGGCGCAACCTATGGGAGGAGGCCAAGGTCAAGGTGAGTCAGCACCCTACCCAGTTCACATGAGATGGCTCCCTAGGGCCACTGAGTCACTCTTCCCTTAAATCAGGAGTCAGGCCCCTCCCCCACCCAATTTCCCTTTCTATTTTGGAGTCAAGTCAGTGCCAGGAGTTACAGTGGGAATAATATAATATAATACAATTACCATGATGACAAGCCCGGAAATGATGTTCTTTATGAAAATGAATTCTCCTTTGGATAAGCTGTACTTACTCAGAAGGCCCCTGAGTGGCAGGTCTCCAGGTGGTGCTTCTTGTAAGTCAAAGGGAGTAACTGTTGGCAGAAATGTCTTACCAAGAAGAGACTCTCCATCCCTGGGGAAGACCTGAGCATTTCACTGTTGCTGGGGAGTTGGACAGAGGACTCATTCCCTTCATAACATTTCCAAACACATCTCTGTGTTAACTTTTCTTTTTCTTTGAGTAATCGGCTTCTCAGTCTTTCTTTCTTTCTTTCTTTCTTTCTTTCTTTCTTTTTTTCTTTTTGGTGAGGAAGATTGTGACTTAGCTAAGATCTGTGCCAGTTTTCCTCTATTTTGTATGTGGGATGCTGCCACAGCATGGTTTAATGAACCATGTGCAGGTCCACACCCAGCACCTGAACCTATGAACCCCAGGACACCAGCAAACTTAGCCACTATGCCACCAGGCTGGGCCCTGTGCTGAGTATTTTATTTCAAGACAACTTATGTCATTTTTCCCTGACATGGTCACTCATCTGTTAGTCTGTGCAAGATACTCCTTAGATACCACAGAGGATACAGAGGTGCCTGCCTTTAGGGAGCTTACAGTATCGTAGGGAAGACGACAACAACAACAATAATAATAATGATACTGATAGCACTTATTGATGACTTACTGTGTCCAGGCACTGTTTTAAGTCCCTTAAAACTTCTTTTTATCAAAACAATGCTATAAGTAGATGGAATTATCATCTCAGTTTTAAAGATGAGGAAACAAACTTTTACTTGATGAGGCCTGTGAAGTTAGGCATCTCACTCAAAGATAAGCCCTACGTGCAAACACACAAAGATACAGCGTAGATGCAGGCAGATATCTTGGCAGTTTATAGGAGGGAAAGAGTACTTCCTGTGCATAGGCATCCGAGGATACTTCACAGAGGAGGTGGCAATAGAGCAAAGTCTTGAAGGGTACAGGAGTTGAATTGTGGCCCCTTCAAAAGCCATGTTCTCCCAAAACCTGTGAATGTGAGCTTATTTGGAAAAAAGAGTTATTGCAGTTGTAATTAAGTGAAGGAGCTGGAGATGCGATCATCCTGGATTTAAGGTGGGCCCTGAATTCAATGACAGATGTCCTTATAAGAGAAGGGCAGAGGGAGATTGGAGACACAGACGCACAAAGAGAAGAAGACCACGTGAACATGAAGGCAGAGACTGGCAGCCCTAAGCCAAGGAATGTCAAGGATGCAGGCAGCCGTCAGAGCTGGGAGAGAGGCTGGAACAGCTCTCCCTCACAGCTCCCGGAAGAACCAACCCTGCCAATACCTTGACTTTGGATGTGCGGCTTCCAGGACTGTGAGAGAATCGATCTCTGTTGTTTTAAGCCACAGTTTGTTGCAGTTCATTATGACCGTCCTGGAAAGCAAATCTGAAGGGCAGGTGAGACTCACGGGGAAACAACAGCTCAAGCTAAGATGCTGATGAGCAAACGACAGAGGTTCCCGTGCATCTGTTTTGGTTTGCCTGGAGCCTGAGGACCCTGGAAGGGAGCAGGCTGATGAAGGTGGAGGTTATATGACCGACAGCTTTGAAGGGCAGGTGAGGAAATCTAGACTTTATTTGATAAGCATGAGGAACTTGATGAGAGTTGTATATTGAGAAAATTCAGGTGTCCTTGAGCTGTGAGGAGGTCATATGGGCCTGAATTAAGGCAAGGGCCATGGAAGGAAGAGAAGAACAGAAGGGAGGTTTCTTGTCTGAATCCAAGAGACTTGGCAATTGACAGATCCTCATTCTGTCTTGCTAAGGAGCCTGATTCATATTTTACCTGCTATCGTTCATGCATTTTGTCTTCTGGGCTGCATAACGCCCATGCTTTAAAATGAACCCCCCAAGTCTTATGGCTGCCTGTTGAGTTGGATTATTAATTTATTCTGACTTCCTGGCAGTCAAGCTGTGTTCTATGTTGCGGACTTTCTTTTCCTGAATCTTAGGAACATTTCTTTTGCCTTCTCTGTCAAGCTGGGGGCAGGAGGCAGGGTTTCAGGGCTGCTGCACTGGCCTCACTCCAGCAGTCTATTACAGATCCAGTCTTATTTGATGCTAAGTGTGATGTCAAGGTGGCATTGATCAAGCTGTGACATCCGGAACAGATGCAAATCTTAGATTCATGTCAGAAGTTAGACATCACCAGTGCCCTGGAGACCTTTAATGGGCTCTGAGGTTTCAAGCCTCATTAGCATCATATTCCTTTGGTTAGTTTCCCAAAATCACATGAAACTTCTTGATGTGGCTTTATACTATGAGGCCAGTATGGGGAACAGAAGAGGAACCAGTGTTTCTCCAGGGCTCGCTCAATGCCAGTTATCATGTGAGGCGCTTTGCAAATATTCCATTGTTTCATCTTCTCATCAGGACTATGAGGGGGGTGCTATTGCCCTAATTTTACAGATGAGGAAATTGAAGCTCAAAGCAGTTAGGTCACACAGCAGTGGTGCTGCCAGGATTCAACCTTGGGACTTTCCCAGATACCACACTGCCTCCTACAGAGGAGATGCTTTTTTTGTCAGTGCTAGTAAAGCGGTAGAATTCCGTTTTTGGCATATGTGTAGGATTTGCCTGGTTCATGCTTACTTTTGACGTTGTGCCATGATTTTGTACGATCATTTCTCCCATGGTTCTTCCCAGAGCCCAGGCACTGAGCTAGCACATCCTGGACATCAGCTTCAAGAACATTTGAGAACTTTCCAGAGTGATGGATTTGTGCTGTTTCCCAAAGGAACAAAAGTATGTTCCAGCATCAGGTTGCAGCTTGACGTTTTCTGGTTGCATCTCTAGGTTCGATTGTATTGGAAAGAGTGAAAAATATGGGTCCTCTTTTTTAGCCTTGATCTCTACACTGGTTTGAGGAAAGGAAGTAGCTTTGATACAGTGTCGTGGGCGGTACTGCCTGCAAAACCTGGGATGCATTCCGTCTAGTTTCTGAACCCAGCCCACTATCCTCAGGACCCCAAGTCCACTGACCTACCAGCCTTTGTTTGTGCTGCTTTTGTCCCAATTTCCTCCTGCTTGATCCCAGAATGTACTTCTCCCTTCTTTCTGCACTTTGAATCCTAAACTTTGTTCATGGCTCAGCCCCAGCTCGCTTCCTCCATTAAACCTCTTCTGATCAGCTTTCGTTTTCTGAGTTCTTGCAGCCAGTTGGCCTATATGGTGCTCTTCCCCAGCTCTCTTTCTGATTCTGGGTCTGTGCCTTAGCTCTTTAGTTGATTGTAGCCCCTCAGAGTAAGCAGTGTGGTCTTCCTTTTGGCCCCATGGTGCCTGGCAGAATGCTGGGCATACCAGGAGAACACAAGTTATTGATTGAGTCCATAAACTGCAGATACCTTTCTAGAACATGGATTACCTTGTGAAGTCTGCATTGCTTTCCCCACTGTGGATAAAATAAAGTGCAAGTTCCTGAGTACGGAATTTTTAAAAAACCAACAAAAAATAAAACCTCTCCGTCTTCAGCTTCCAAACTATGCTTCCAGGCTCTGAAAAAGTCCTAAGTTATCACTGTTCCTTTAATGCCTGCAGCTGGGAATATCCTTTCTGGATCCTCTGGCCCTGGAACTTCTTCCCAGCCTTCACATGCCACCTTCTGTGTGGAGCCCTCCTTGATCTCCCAAAACACAGCTAGGATGCAGTTTTCTTCCGTATGCCCATGCCATGTCACTTTGGCGCAATCGGGCCTGTATGTCATTTAACCCTGTCCCCTATTTCATCGTGGACACTCCCTTCTGGACTGCACAGTCGTGAAGGCGTGGAAGGCTGTTGGTTCACCTTTACAGCCAGTTAACACCTAACAGAGGATCAGCAGCCTTTACCGAGGCTGGCTGTGCTAGGGGTAGTTCCCGTCTGCTCGGAAGCAGCGGCAGCTCTAACGCTTGTTAGCAGCAGCTTGCTTGGAGAGGAGCTAAAGGAGGAGGGCCAGGCGGCGATGGACCTGCTCCTCCCTTCTCTCCACCCCTCCCTGCGGCAGAGCCTGGATTCCTAGGTCTCATCTCTGGATGCTTACCTGGCCTTCCTCAGCAATCTCCCTTTGCTGGGGAGGAGACGGAAATCGTTCCTGATTCAAAGGCGCACATTGCATCAGAGCAGCCGGGCCCCTGTGTCTTGTGAGTGAGTAGGCATTAAACCAAGCTCCTCTCTGCTTCCCTCTAAAGCCCACAAAGCAGCAAACTCGTTCTCGCTGTGCGGGGGAGAGTGAGCGTCCGGCCAAGGACGGAGCAGCCTGGCTGCTGCGGGGGCTGCCCTTCCTCGGGGATGGTGCAGCGGGCCGTTTGCCTTCGACTGCTCACGACTTGTCACTACTCACTGACGGTCTGGACCGGAGAGCCCACGTGACATGGTGATCCTGCGATCCAGATGTCAGCCACTATTGGTTTCTAACTTCCCCAGTGTGCTGTGCTCATCTGATTTAGAAAAAATTTTTATGATTTTAAAATTAATTTTTTAAATATGATTTAGTAAAAATTTTCTCAAGTCCGCATCCCTTATGCAGTAAGTCACCCAGGAACATTCCTGATCTTTCTGAACATTCCTGCTGGCAGGGGCACAGGGAGGAAGCCTGCGCTCCATCTGCCACTGGCCTCTGCTTCCGTGGCCTTCCTGGCCTCCACTCTGTGCTCTGCCTCCTGCAGGCCCTGCTCCTTTTCATACAGTATCTACTTCCTGGACTCCTTACAAACCCACCATCCCTAGGATGCCATTATTCACAGCTGTGTGTGTGCTACAGACTTTACTGAAGTCTTGGGCAATGGAGTGTGTGTGTGCGTGTGTGTCTCTGTGTGTGTTTAGTTTCCTAGGGCTGTCATAACAAAGTCATACAAACAGAGTGCCTTAAACAACAGACATTCATTGCTCCACAGTTCTAGAAGCTGAGATCAAGTTGGCAGAGCTGTGCTTCCTCTGAAGGCAGGAGAGAAGGATCCATTCCAGGCCTTTCTCCCAGCTCCTCGTAGCTCCTTGGCTTGTGGCAGCATAACTCCATTCTCCACATGGTGTTCTTGCTGTGTGTGTGTCTATGTCCAATTTCCTCTTAAATGACACTGGTCATATTTGATTAGGGGCCTACCCTTCTTCAGTATGACAATGACATCATCTTAATTATATCTGCAACAACCCTATTTCCAAATAGGGACACATTCTGAGGTATGCGGTGTGGTACGTCTTCAACACATGAATTTTGGGGGAATACAGATCAACCCATTACTGTGTGTGTGTGTATATGTGTGTGTGTTACCGTCAGAGGGGTTATGTTACAGAATAGAAGGGCAAAACACTTGCAACTGAGTATTTAACCATCTCCGTTTTAGAAGTCCCTCAGCCTTTCCATCCTCTTGGGAACCTCCTGACATCATCTCTGCCCCTGGCCTCCTGCCATGTTGCTGGACCCCTTCTGACCCTCTTCTTGGACCTCTCCCTGCTTTCTCCTGGTTCATTCAGCAACAACTCCAAAAATTACTGTGCGTTTCTTTTTTTTTTGAAAATTGGCACCTGAGCTAACATCTGTTGCAATCTTCTTTTTTGTTTTTTTTTTCCTTCTTCTTCTCCCCAAAGCCCCTCAATACATAGTTGTATATTCTAGCTATAGGTCCTTCTGGTTGTGCTATGTGGGGCGCCACCTCAGCATGGCCTGATGAGCAGTGCTGGGTCTGCACCCAGGATCCAAACCAGTGAAAGCCTGGGCCAGCGAAGCAGAGTGTACGAACTTAACCACTCAGCCATGGGGCCGGCCCCTACTGTGCGTGTCTGATGCAAAACAACTTAACTGTTTTCCTCTCGCCACAAAGCATCCAGACTTGGCCCAGAGGGCCATCCTAATAACTAAAAAGTCCACTGAAGATGTTTCTAACAAAGACAGTTTGCTGCCTGAGGAGGAATTCTGAGATCAGCTCTGATAGTAACATTTTTTTCCTCCCTCTATCAGTAAATAAAATGAAATTATTTATTGATCTGAATATCTGGTTATTTCTGGGTGCGTTAAAAAAATAATAATGCCCCCTGCACAATGAGAAAAAACCAGAAATGATAGTGAGCATAGGTTGTGCCTCACAAGCCAGGGATGGGCAGCCTATTATATCTTCTACTGGAAGGCGTCCTAACAAATATGGCACTAGTCAGTAGAGGTCTGGTTCACAGCCTCTCAAAGATTCCATGAGATGCCCAGTATCTTTCAATAGATTTCCTTTCTTGCTTAAATCAGCCAAAAGTAGTTTTTCAGTATTTTTTATTTTTATTGAGTTCATAATAGTGAAATTTCAGTTGTATGTTATTACAGTCAAAGTAGTTTTTATATGCTTGTGACTGAGACCCTGACTGACATGCGATACATGGGTTTTAATTTTAGTCCACACATTTGAAGCACAGAAAATCTATCCTTTGTTTTGGTGAATTCTTGCATCTGGAGATGCTGTGGAAAGAATGTGCTTATGTGAGAATCTGATGAAAAGCATTTTCCTCCTTCGAGTCAGATTACTTGAACTTGGTGTCTTCTGCTATTTACTTGCTATATGACCTTGGGCATCTCACAGTTTCTAAAGTCTCTAAAATATCACTTACAATACATGCACCTAGGGTTGGTGTGAGTCTTAAAAGTGATAGCATATGTTAAAGTGATCCTTAAGTTGTTAAGTACTTAACAAGTGTTAAGTTTTTGTTTTGTTTTGTTTTGAGGAAGATTAGCCCTGAGCTAACTGCTGCCAGTCCTCCTCTTTTTGCTGAGGAAGACTGGCCCTGAGCTAACATCCGTGCCCATCTTCCTCTACTTTCTATGTGGGACGCCTACCACAGCATGGCGTGCCAAGCGGTGCCATGTCCGCACCTGGGATCCGAACTGGCGAACCCCAGGCCGCCAAAGCAGAACATGCGCACCTAACCGCTGCACCACAGGGCCGGGCCCAGTTATTTTTAAATATAAAAAAATCTACCAAGCTCTTACTCGAAGCCTGCTACACTATTCCCCACTTTGGATGGTTTGGACAGTACTTAAAGTCAGTTTACAAGCTTGTACACATTCTTCACATAATTTGAGCTTGTTCCAACTTGTTTGTATAATTAATTGGCGGCATGTCCTATGCCAAACGTACCTTTGTAATTTTCTTCTTGCTGTGTAAGTACTAGGGGTCACCCAGCTCAACGCCTGAGGTATTTTTCAAAATTTGTGCAGAAACAAATTTTATCATTTGGGTTCTTAAAATAAAAGAAAATAAATGTAATGTGGGCAAAAATAATAATTTCATGACCATTTATGTAATTCACAGATTGACTTTAGCTCTTTTCCATTCTTAGTGTGGAGTTTCAGAATTTCTTTTTGGGGTTTCTCTTGGTTGCGGAACTTGGATAAGAAGTATGAAACCAATCTTGGAGAGAGTAGGCCTACAGACTATTTTTGTATTTATTCTTGAGATTCTTTGCAAAACGTTGGTTAGCCTGTATATAACACATATTCATTACAGAGAAATTGGAAATATAAATTAAAAATTTATAAAACCCATTATTACTACTTTGGCATTTAGCTCTCTATTGTTTAGTTGTTTATTTTGTGCATAATTATCCATTGCTGTGTAACACACAAATGTAAATGAATGTAAATGAAAATCCTCTCCTATAGTATTAAACACAAAAAGATACCATAAATATCTGTGGCCTAAATCAGTAGGCAGTCTCAAGTCCCAGATAACAATAATGACAACATCCTCAATCACTCCTATCCTCATAGAAAAGATATATACACACCACAGCCTCCCTATTAGCTCATGCTGTTTTTTAATTTCCCGCAAAGCCCTTATATCCATCTTACAAACCAAAGCTTTACCATTTAACCATCTCTTTTCCCACAAACATAGAAACACCATGACTGCAAGGACTTGTTTCACGACCCTATATCCAAATCCTATCATGCCTTATTTCTGCTAAATAGGGTACATTGACTCTACAGTGCATGGCATACAAGGGATATTGAAACATTAGCATCAAGAGCACAGTCTCTGAGAAACAAAGGCTGGATTGGCATAGTGGTCCTGTCTCTGTCCCTTGCTAGCTGTGTATTGTCTCACAATTTACCTAAACTCAAAGACCTCAGTTGAGTCGTACAGGAGAGAGTAAATATATTATGTAGTATACTAAGAAGTGAATTTATATAATTTCACTGAGGTACTTCATGGTCAAAAGTGTTTAATACACCATGGGAAATACATCACTATTTGATAATAAGTAAGAAAGGCAAAGCTGTTCCAGAGGACCAGGAGCTGGCTGCATCCACTGCAAGGCCAAGTCTTACCCTGCTGAAGAGAAAAGGGTCACATACCTCTTTCATCAAAAGTATAGTTGCCAAGACAAAACTAAAGTATTTTGTAATCATACTAGTAAAATGATAAAAGATAAAACTCCAAATCATAAAAATGACTAATATTCCTTCTTCTTACTAAAATGACTGACTGGAACTTCTTACAAAGTAAGTTTAGCTCCATTACATTTTTATTGCCTTCTGGAAAACAGTGATTACCGATGAGAGGGTAAAGTTTATATCCTCACAGCATTTAATAAAGAACAATGTCCTGCTTCCTTGAATAGCAATCAAATCATCTAAACAAATCATCTAAACAAGCCAAATCATCTAAGGACTCTCGAGCACCCTGTTGCTGATATGCTTCACAGCCCTCTATGGTCTGTGGCAATTCTTATTAGAATTCATTACACTCACGTCATTGACTACAGGTGCAAGCATGCAGGTCACTGGCAAGAGGGCATGATTTAAGTTTTTGGTATTAAGAATGAATGAAATAAGTCCTATGCACCCCAATGTTCATTGCAGCATTATTTACAATAGCCAACACATGGAAGCAACCTAAGTGCCCATCAACAGACAAATGGATAAAGAAGATGTGGTACATATATACAATGGAATACTACTCAGCTGCAAAACAGAACAAAATCATCCCATTTGCAATAACATGGATGGACCTTGAGGGAATTATGTTAAGTGAAATAAGCCAGATAGAGAGGGATAATCTCTGTATGACTCCACTCATATGAGGAATTTAAAAATGTGGACAAAGAGAACAGATTAGTGGCTACCAGGGGAAAGGTGGGGTGGGGGGTGGGCACAAAGGGTGAAGGGGTGCACCCACAACACGAATGACAAACATTAATGTACAACTGAAATCACACAAGATTGTAACCTATCATTAACTCAATAAAAAAAAGAATGAATGAAATAGTCTCATGACATAAATTATATGTATAAAAGAATAAAAAGTAAAATTCCCCTGAGGAAAATATATCTGAACTTGCATGCACATGATAATTCTGACTCACAATGTAAAATGATTAAATAAAGAAAACTGCAAAGTTTATCTGAAAATCCATAATTATAATGGGCTATTTTAATATATCCTCTGAGGAAATAAAAAAACAGTATTAGCATATGAGGGCTTAAAAAACAGTCAATAAAGTATTTCTATGAAACAACTACAGAATTGTTAGTTTCACACACAAAAAAAATGCCCCTACTTTTAAACACACACAATCAATGATAATTAAAAACATATTGAAAGATCATGTTCAGCTACAAGTTACATTTAACACTCAGTCATCCCGACAGGAGGAAGGAGCTTCTTCTCCCATGGAAGAAACAGGTCAAGGCAGCCACTGCAGAATGTAGCAGAGACACAAACTCCCATGTCCTTCTTTAAGAATTCACCACTGTGGGGGATGGCCCCATGGCCGAGTGGTTGAGTTCGTGTGCTCCACTTTGGTGGCTCAGGGTTTCGCCAGTTCGGATCCTGGGCACGGACATGGCACCGCTCGTCAAGCCATGCTGAGGCAGTGTCCCATGTGCCACAACTAGAAGGACTCACAACTAAAAATACACAACTATGTACTGGGGGGCTTTGGGAAAAAAGAGGAAAAATAAAATCTTTTAAAAATAAAAAAAAGAATACACCACTGTGGATGTCATGGTGAATCAGGAAAACACAGTCAGTAGCAGGTCAACAGCATAAGGTGTTTCCTATACACCTTAGACCTTAAATGGATATAATCTAGGGCAGAGGGGAATCAGAGAATATGCCTAGTTATGCAAGTTTGAATTAATTTTCTGGTGGATAGAAGCGGCCTTACAGAAAAATCCAAACCCTGATGGATCTTTGACGTAAAGACACCTGTGGAAGTCTACGCCCTGAATGAAATGGAATTCAGAGTTGGTGGTGGTTTTGAGTATACTTGGACTGGAAGGGCAAAGAATCCAGAAAATTGGCTGGAAGATGGTGTCCTCAAAGCTCCTGTGTATCTGCCTCTCTCCCTGGATGGTGGCTCCAAAATGTCACTAATGTCTTCTTCTCTTCTGCCTTCCAAATATCATGCAAGTGAGGCTACTGGTGAATTCTAACTGGGAAATATACAGGGGATGGATTCTGCAAAATCTAATTCCTAACATTACTCACAGGAAGGATATCTCCAATTCTAGCTTTTTTGTCCTATCACAGGTCTCTCTTATTAATCAAAGTCTATTCACCAAATACCAGTCAGAAGAAAGAACAATGAGCAAAGGCCTAAATGTGAAAATAATAATTCACATGAAACTATACCGTTTGATAATCTTGCCATATATAAATATTTATTCCAACTGTTAAATGTATGAAAAATGGAATAAAGCTCCTATACCCACCACCATAAAAAAGGAGCTTTTTCAGTAAAAAAACCTCCACAATATATAATTGAAGAGGGATATCCAGGAACTGCCACAGAAGGCCATGAGGAAAATCCCAACAAATATCAAACTGTCACTTTCCAGTGGTCCCTCAACACAGAATAAAACATTATTTAAAAAAATTAAACCCAATTGCATGTGAGAAATACATGTCAATTCATGCATGCATCCAATAGGCTTCAAAATGGAAAGAGAAAATATTAACGGATTTAAGGAAAAATCACTATTAACTTTATGTACTACAGTAGAAAGATGACCTGTAGAATTCTCTCACCTCGATATTCATTTCTGAAAGGAATTAGTAGAAATCCACAGTCTAATGATGTACCTTAAGAAAGAGGCTTAGTGAAAAGAGTATCTTTACAACTTTGGTAAGAACTCTTTCATATTGAAAAGTTTTCTGGAACATTATGCATGTATTAATTCCCACCAAGCTTTCCCATATTACTTACATTTATACTTCTTTTTGTTGGGAGTTTTCACATTGTAGAATGTGGGCCAATTGAAATCTTTCTCATGCTGTTTATATTCAAGAGGTTTCATTCAGTGAAACCTTATATGGTTTCTCTCCAGCATGCATTCTCATTTGTCTCTGAAACTTTGTATAACAAATGAAGGCTTTCCCACATTCCTTACATTCATAGGCTTTCTCTCCAGTATGAGTTCTTTCATACACTTGAAGATAATTAGAACAAAGGCTTAGCCACATATTTTACATTCATAGGGCTTCTGTCTCGTGTGAGTTCTTTCATGTATTGAAAATAAACTGGGACAAATGAAAGCTTTCCCACATTCTTTACTTTCCTAGGGTTTCTCTCCAGTATGAGTTCTTTTGTGTTTTCAAAGAGAACTGGGACAACTGAATGCTGTAGTACATGTTTTACATTCATAGGGTTTCTCTCCAGTGTGATTTCTTACATGTACTTGGAAGGAACTGTAATAACTGAAGGCTTTACCACATTGCTTGCATTCATAGAGTTGCTCTCCTTTGTGACTCCCTTCACGTCTTTGAAAATTGTGATGATGTCTAAAGGCTTTTCCACATTGTTTACATTGATAAGGTTTCTCTATAGTGTGAGTTTTTTCATGTATTCTAAGTGAAGTTGCGAGACTAAAGGCTTTCCCACATTCTTTACATTTATAGGATTTCTCTCCTTGTGAGTTCTTTTGTGTATTTGGAAGGAAGTGACAGAACTGAAGGTTTTACCACATTCTTTCTTTCTCTCCAGTGGGAATCCTTTGATATACTTGAACTGGGAGAAATGAATGATTTCTCACATTCCTTACATTTATAAGGTCCATCTCCAACGTGAGAGATCACGTGTCCCCGAAGTCTTGAGAGAGCAGTAAAGGCTTTCTGACATTCTTTACATTCATAGGGTTTCTCTCCAGTGTGATTTCTCTCATGAATTTGGAAACCTAGATGAGAAATGAAAGCTTTACCACATTGCTTACATTCATAGGGTTTCCCTCATAGTGTTTCTTATGTGAGTCCTAACATGTGTTTGTAAGGAATTACAACACCTGCAGGCTTTCCTACGTTCCTTACATTCATATGGTTTATCTCCAGTGTGGGTTCTTTCACGTGTTTAAAGTGAACCAGAAGAACTGAAGTCTTTCTCATATCCTTACATTATAAGAAGCATCTCCAGTGTGCATTCTCATGTCTTTGTAGAGTTTTGAGCCACATAAAGGCTTTCCTACATTCCTTACATTTATATGTTTTCTCTCCATTGTGATTTCTTTCATGTTTTTCAAAAATGTGCAAATGAATAAGGGCTTTCCTACATACCTTACATTTATATGGCTTCTCTCCATATTTTTGATTCTCAGACGATTTGTGTCCAGTGTGACATCTGTTGTGCCCCTTAAGGAATGAATGATGCATTGAGACTTTTCCACATGCACTGCATTCACGTGGTTTCACTCCAGTAGTTTTCTTGTTCAGATGGAGAAGTGGAATAAGGCTGAAGTTTTCTCCACAATCACTACCTTCTTTGCTTTCGTAGAGTCTCTGGACCATACGACTTCTATAAACAACAAAAAGCACATTATTAATGATTTTATATTTATTTTGATTTATAGAAACAGTGTAGGTTTTTCTGCCTTATCTGAATCATTTGAAATTGAATATATGGAATGCACTGCAAGAGGACTTCACTCCTGGGGCCTGCCCCGTGGCCGAGTGGTTAAGTTCGCGTCCTCCGCTTTGGCGGCCCAGGGTTTCATCAGTTCAGATCCTGGGCATGGACACAGCACCGCTCATCAGGCCATGCTGAGGCGGCGTCCCACATGCCACAACTAGAAGGACCCACAACTAAGAATAACAACTATGTACTGGGGGGTTTGGGGGAGAAGGAAAAATAAAAACTAAATAAAATCTTACAATTCTAATTAGATTTTCTGTTTTTTCTTGATTCACTTTTGGTAGTTTGTGTATTTCTAGGAATTTGTCCATTTCATGCAAGTTATCTAATTTGTTTGCATGCAATTGTTAATTGAATTTCCTTATAATCTTTTTTATTTCTATAATCTCAGTAGTAATATCCCCTCTCTCATTCTGATTCTAGGAATTGAGTTGACTCATTTTCTTCAGGTCAATCTAGCTAAATTGTTAATCTTGATCTTTTTCATAGAACCCATTTTTGGCTTCAGTGATTTTCTTTGCAGATTTTCTATCCTCTGTTTTCTTAATTTCTGCTCTAATTTTTATTATTTTCTTTTCTCCTTAATTTTGGCTTGGTATCTCATCATTTCAAATGAGTTAGTTAAAAGATGGTTATTGATTTGAGAACTTCTTTGTTAGTTTAGGCATTTATGGGTATAATTTTTATCTGTATGGTGTTTCAATATAGCGCATAAACTTTCGCTTATTGGGTCCTTGTTTTCATTCATTAAAAGTGATTTCTAATTTCCTTATTGATTTCTTTCACCTATTGGTTATTTAGGAGCGTCTTGTTTAATTTCTTTATATTTGTGAGTTTCCCCAAATTTTCCCAACATACTGATTTCTAATTTCATTCCACTGTGGTCAGAGACCTCATTTTGTATTTTAAATTGTAAAAATTTTTTAGCATTTTAAACTTACGAGATTTGTTTTTATGGCAAAGATTTGATCTACCCTAGAGAAAGGTCGATGTCTGGTTGAGAAGAATATGTATTGTGTTGTGTAAGAAGTTGCACACCAGATGCCACAAGCCTTGTTCATATGCCCCAGTAATGATTCCACTTTTGGAAAACAGCTTTAATTAACGTCCCAACCTCTTTTTTTTTTTAAGATTTTATTTTTCCTTTTTCTCCCAAAGCCCCGCAGTACATAGTTGTGCATTTTTAGTTGTGGGTCCTTCCAGTTGTGGCATGTGGGACACCACCTCAGCATGGCCTGATGAGCAGTGCCATGTCCATGCCCAGGATTCAAACTGGCGAAACCCTGGGCCACCGCAGCAGAGCACGCGTTGTTAACCACTCGGCCATGGGACCGGTCCCCCATCTTTAAATTTGTAATATTCTAAACTCACTCTCCATAGTTTTGTAAGAAACAAACATGCAAATTAAAGAAGGTAATAAAAAATGCCTCCAAATATCTCGTCTTTTTTCTTTTTCTTTTTTGAGGAAGATTAGCTCTGAGCAAACATCTGCTGCCAATTGTCCTCTTTTTGCTGAGGAAGACTGGCCCTGAGCTAACATCTGTGCCCATCTTTCTCTACTTTATATGTAGGACACCTACCATAGCATGGCTTGCCAAGTGGTGCCATGTCCACACCCAGGATCAGAACCGGCAAACCCCGGGCTGCTAAAGCGGAACGTGTGCACTTAACTGCTGCACCACTGGGCCAGCCCAACCCAACTCTTTGATGATAGAACTCATCTCTGCAGTTCCTCCATGGATAAGGTGTTACTTCTGGATTACAGTCTTTTTTGGGGAACAGATCAAAAAGCACCCACTTGGCCTTTCCCACCAGGATATGCCTCACTGTTAGGAAACAAACATATATATTTTGCACATTAATAAGTACATCTAGTTTTATTATATATCCTGAACCTAATGAACTAGTCTATTTATAACTTTGTTAGGCATTTATAATTTATAATTTTTGTAAGATTTGTGCATGGCCTTTGAAAATCTTTATTGGTACATTCATATTTGTTTTTGATTCCTAAGAGCTATTTAAGCTGTTAATGATATTATCTTTTCCTCTATATTATTATTGAAAACATTTTCCCTGATGATGTTTCTATGTTTTTTATTATTATCATGATATATTTACATATTTTCGTTTATCGAATCTATTAAAGTTTTCTTCACATTTTCCCTGGGATATCATAACTTCCACTGCCTAAGTATGCAGAAGTACTTTCGTTTTTTTTTCTTCTCCTCAAAGTCCCCCAGTACATAGTTGCATATCCTAGTTGTGGGTCCTTCCGGTTGTGCTATGTGGGATGCCACCTCAGCGTGGCCTAATGAGTGATGTCCTGTCCATGCCCAGGATCCGAACCAGTGAACCCTGGTCCACCAAAACAGAGTGCATGAACTTAACCACTCAGCCGTGGGGCCAGCCCCCAGAAATACTTTCTGATGTTTACTTTCAGTGTTTTCATTTTATCTTTTTAATTGTTTAACACTTTACTCTGTAGGGAATTTATTTTGATGTAGTAGGCAGGAGAGTTACAGATTACTACAATTCATCGTCTATTTTGTTACATCCTGGTGTCTGTTTATAGACCATCAAGGGTTCATCTGACTAGTCCGGTTTCTCAACAATGTTACTACTGACATTTTCGACAAGATAATATACTCTTTGTCAAGGGGATGATTCCGTGCATCACAGGATGCCTAGATGTCTGTAGCAGTGCTCCCCACCTCCCACAGTCATGACAGCCAGAAATGCCTCCAGATATTGCCAAATGTTCCCTGAGAGGGAAAATCACCCCATGATAGAACTTACCTCTGCAGTTTCAACTGGTCAGTTCTTATGATAGCAACAGACCATTAAATTCTCACTTCTCACTAATTTTTGTAACCGGTTCATCTGCTGAAACTTGTTCTTCATCATTATTTACTTGCGATAATATCCTGAATAGCCTTTGGACTCATTTTCAGAGATTTACTTTAGAATTACTGTATGAAGGCAGAAACAAAGATCCTGATGCAAATTTGAGTGGAAATATCTCCAAGGATGTGGCTGTGTGTGGAGAAAGCTGTATCTTTGACTTCAGGAGTCTTCCATAAGCCAAAGTCGATTATATATCCATGGAGTTGATGCCTCTGTCACCTCATCAAGAAACACTCAGGGGCCAGCCCTATTGCTGAGTGGTTAAGTTTGCACACTCTGCTTCGGCAGCCCAGGGTTTCCCTGGTTCAGATCCTGGGTGCGGACATGGCACCACTCATCAGGCCATGCTGAGGTGGCATCCCACACAGCACAACTAGAAGGACCCACAACTAAAATATACAACTATGTACTGGGGGGATTTGGGGAGAAAAAGCAGAAAGAAAAAAAAGATTGGCAACAGTTGTTAGCTCAGGTGCCAATCTTTAAAAAGAAAAATTAAAAAAATAAAAAAAAGGAAACAGACTTGTTTGCATATAGATCTAAATATAGCATTTGCCCTAAACCTCCAGATTTCATCTATATTTTGCAGGACATGTGATTTAAATTCAATAATATGTGTATGTATAATGTATATATTTACACAATGTTCAAAAAATTGACTCTTTCATCCTTGTAGTAATTTTCCAGCTATTTTTTCTTTTGCTTGTCAAATAAATAATGCTACCATCTCCAATAACAATATTTGCTTCTTCCATCTTATTTGTCATATTGATCATTGTGTTTTCTGACATGAAGTTATAGATGAAAGTGAAGGGGAGAAAGACGGTTCCTCTACCCGCTCTGGGTCCTTCTGGCTGAACAATGAATTAAATTCACATGAGACAGAATAATAGGAGAAAATCAAACAAAGCTGTATAACATGTATACATAGGGAGGCTCAGGCAAACTGAGCAACTTGCCAAAATGGCTGAAGTCACCAGTTTAAATATCATCTTCAGCTAAAGACAAAGGAGGATGTTGGGGTGGGGGTGGGGGGAGTCAGTTACAGGAGGTTATCAGACAAGTACAGTAAACAAGAGTAAGATTATTTTGCAGATTTAAGTCCTTGCCTTCCACACTAATTAAGAGTTTCTAGAGATAAGGTCATCCGCCCTTCTTCCTGGTACAGAGAGGGAGACACCTTTACAGATGGATATTTCCCTTACAAATGTAAATGTCTCTTAACAAAGGGTAAGTAAATTCTACTTTTCAGAGTTTCTTTCCTGTCTGCAGTTTTTAAAAGTAACCAGCCCAAAATAATCCTCAGGCCAAAGAGACATATCTTGGGGTGGTCAGTTCCAGTCCCCCACAAAAGCAATGATAAATACTAGGAGGGAAAAGAAGCATCTTTGGTTATTGTTTGAATTGGTTCCTCCTTTCAATAGGATGCCTCTCACACAGCAGTTCCTCTTTGTGCTCTGTTCCCAAACATCTTCTATGCCTACTAGGCTGGCCTAGCAGTCACTATGCCTGACAGTGACCATGGGATGTTAGCACCAAAAAGTGAGTATAAATACTGTGGCACCATCTCCAGGTTTCAACCAAGAGCAAGAACAATCTATTCCATAGTGGAGATTTTAGTAGGGCTAGTGTGGAAGAACAAAGTTGTATCTGATTGCCACAGAGGATCTGTCCTGGTTAATGAACTATCATTACTAATTTCATAATGAGAGATAAAGTGTACTCAGTGGCAAAGCTTGGTCTGAGTCAGGTAGACTGGTGATGAATCGAGCACCCTCCTGACTGCCTGTGTAAAGTCAGACACGTCACTCAGCTCCCCTAAGTCTCAATTTCCTCTCTTATCAAATAGGATCATGCTGGTGGTTCCCTGTTAGAAGTCTGTGCGGATGAAAAGGAATGAGCCAGTCCACCTAAGGTGCTGAGTGCAGTGCCCCACACTCAGTAAGCCTCCCTAAAGTGCCTTTATTGTGAGTGTCAGCCTTCCTGTTAGTATTCTCACCGTCATTGTCATCATCATCTTTATAAGCACTTTGAAAGCAGAATTTCTCTCAGTGGAATCTACAACATTTCGCAACGCAGGTGACTCAACCGTTCCTTGACATGTATGGTTGAAAGAGGCAAGTGATTCCTACATTGTCAGAGTGAATGTTCCTCTTTAGCATCATAGACTCACCAATCAGTGCGATGATTATTTAGACGAAACTCGGTTTTCTGATAAATCTCATTATAGGTGGATTAAATAGTGTAACCATAAGTAAGGGACGGATCATGACCACAAAGAGTGGCTTGACCACCAGTGAGAAAGACTCCCTTCTTATATTTTCCATGTACTAAAAATATTTTAATGGCAGAAAGATTTTCTAAAGTTAACCACTCTGAATACCCAGAAGTCAGTTTTCTTCTGAAATGACGACTTGATTTGGCTGCCAATGCCCTTATTCTGAATCTGACTGAAGTGTTGATAGGATGCCCATCTAATATAATATCCCTGGTGTCGTAACTGAACACAAGGGGTCATGTCTTGGTGAGTGCAGAGCTGAAAACACGACCAAGGCAGGAGTAGGTGAAGAAAGTTTTAGTACTCGCACAAGCAATGGAGAACACTGGGGATCTCTGCCAAAGTAGCGTCTCCCCAAACAAGGGTTTGAAGGGTCCTTTCATTGTGAGATCACAGTACAGTTCATGAATATTCAGTTGAGGAAAAGGCAGGAGACCAGAGTTTATTGCCTAACAGTCATGTTCCTTTAAGGCTCACGGGTAGATGCACACATGCTATTACATACATCGCATGATCTAGAAATGGCTGCTTGGTCCCTCCCAGAGGAGAAGAATTTAAAATGTTAATGAGATTATAATGGGGACACTTCTCTTCTGTTCACTGAAGAGCAGTTTGAGGCGGCTAGAAATGGCTTCAGCCAGCTTGCTTGTGGGAACCTTCTGTGGTTAGGCTCTTCCTGTAACTTTCCATCTGCAAACAGGCAACAGATAACGTTAGTTTTTATCAGATCCTCGGTACCCCTTTCTTTGCCTAGTTCCCTGGTCACAATATCTGTGCCTGTGTACCTATTTGGCCAAACTATGTCATGATCCAGTTATCAACAAAGATCTATACAGAGTGAAACTAATTATTGCAGATGGTGAGGTGGCTTTCAATTGCGTGCATCTGTAAAGAGGGATCACAGTTCAACAAGTCACCTCCTACCACTAGGTTTCAACACAAACATCCCCGCAGAGGACGAGTTCTGACTGGCTTTCGGCTCAGACACCTAAACTCAGGGGCTGTCACTCAGACACAAAGTCGCGAGTGTTTCGAACTGTCCAATCAGAGACGGCGCCGGGGCAGGTGGGTGGGGCGAAGCTCCCCGACCCCCCGGAAGTTGCTGCTGCTCCGGCTGCGCCGGGGACCGCGTCTCCCCGCCATTAAAGGCTCCACGTGACTCTGTCGCCTGTCTTGTCGAGTTGCGACCTGTACCGACGTTGAGAGTCGTAGGAAGGACTCCGGGGACCCAGGAAACGTAGAAATGGTGAGAGTTTGGGGCCCGGAGTCAGGATTTGGGGGAGGCGTGTCTGGCCCAAAGTGGACGTCTCTTCCCGCTCCTTCCATGCTTGGAATCCATTGTCCCTGCAGGGAATGGTCCCTGGTGGCCCTGCCTCAGCCTCTGTCCCGCTGTGACCTGCCCTGGCCGTGGGGGTCGTAGGAAAGACTCAGGAGACCCAGGAGCCCTAGAAATGGTGAGTGTGCGGCCCCAGGGGTAGGACGCGGGAGGAGGGGCTGGTGGGAAGCGGCGGGGCGGGCCCGGCCTCCTGCGGTCCCCTCCGGGCTCTGCAGCCCCGAGTCCGCAGTGGCGCCGCTCGGCCCTCAGGCCCCTCCGGCCGCAGCGTGGGGGCGGGGCCGGCAGCCGGGCCCCGGGCGTCCTGTGGTCCCTGCGCGCGGCGACTTGGGCCGGAGCGTCTCTGGGCCGCTGTGCGCCCGCAGCCCCGCGTGTCCCAGACCGTGCGGGGCCCGCGGGAGGGCCCGCAGGACAGTCGGGCCTCGGTCTCCGAGGTCCGTGCGCGGAGGGGCCCCCAGTTTGTGGGGTCCCCAGTCCTTTCTGTCTCCCCAGGAGGCCTCCGTTTTCCCCTGAGTTTTCCAAATGTCTGGGGAGAAGGGTTTCAAATCCACAACCGTGTCTGCCCAGTCTCCGTCTTTCTAGGACTGCCAACAGTTGCTTAAATGTCCAATCTCTCACCCAATTCCCAAATTCCAAATTCCTGCCTTTGATTAACAGCATTATTATCAAGTCTTTGTTCTCCTTGGTGGCTTTGAAACAGATCCAATATTTTAATTGTTTATCATTTTCTCACGGCCAGTGATGGCTGTTTTTAAAAGATTTGTTTTGTGTGCGTGGATATTTTACCTGACTGAAAAGCAGCCTATAACCACCTGGAACTATGTTGTGTGAAATCCCTGTGCCTCTCCCTCAGGATCTTTCCTGGGCGCAGACATGCTATTGGAAGTCCTTTGGGTGGAGGCTCCTCTTGAGAAATTTTTGGATGATGTGTCCAGACAGCGCTGTCCCTGAGTCAGTCACCTTTAAAAGATGTATTCATTTTATTTTAGTGTCAGTTTTTCAATGAATAAAACCTTATTTAATCAATAGAACTTAAAACACAAAATATTCCCAAAGGAAGAAGAAAGAGGTGAATTTGAGAAAAAATAAAATATTCCGGTTTTACATTGCATGTACTTAATTCTTCTTTCCTTTTTTCCCTTCCATTGCGGGTAGTAATATTCTGAGGTCTGTTTTGTGTGTGTGTGTGTGTGTGTGTGAGTTCAAATGGATTTCCAGTGTTTAGATTTGCAGAGTTTAAGTGTTCAAGTCTGATTAACAGTTTATAAATAGTTTTCTTGTCATGGAGGTAGGGGTATATTAACATCATTTTTTCCAGAATGCAATACATTTTTATGAAGTTTCTTGTTGAGCCAGCAATGTGCCATACAATTTTCTTTCCTCATTTCCACATAAAGACTGGTTTGAGTGTTTTAGCTGGATTGTTCAAACACTGGGTTTGTGTCATTTAAAATATCAGTGGTGCTCCAAATAACTCCAGTGTGGGCAGAGGCCTGAGGCCAGTGAATCTAAGGCCCCTCTTGAAACTGCAAAGGAAAGGACTTGAAGGCCCACTTGTGCTTCCTGGGGAGCCTCCCCTGCAGGTGTCCTACTGTTCACACCCCCATGGAAGGAGCCTTGATCCTGAGAGGAGCTGCAGAGCCCTGGAAAGCTGGGGGTGCACGTGCTCATGGGGTGGGGAGTGACGCCCTTTCTGAGGTTGTAGCTGTGGTTCCCTTGGGCCTGTTTCTAGACATAATTCCAGTTTTGCATCCACAGTGTAGGTGCACTCAGAGAGTAATTTGTTTACACTGAGAAAGTCTATGAGAGTCAGGAGCTCTGTGTCCTGGATTAGGGCCCGTTAATCTGGGGTCCATTTGGGTCAGAACCTTAAACTGGATCCAGCTGAGTTTCCTCACTGTGAGAATGGAGCCTGAGAGAGGGAGCATGTGCACTGTTCCCTGGGGAGAGGAGGGTGTGTGGGGCTCCCAGAGCTCCTTCTTGTGGCTGCTCAGGTGCCCTCCCCTCCTTCTCCAGGGACTGACCCCCTCCAGGGCTCTGTCTCCACCAGGAGAGTCAGGAACACGGGACCTTCTGAGTGTAGCTTTCCTTCTGTCTAGTGGGAAGCAGGCTGCTCATCTGAGCTGATTCCAGTGTTTGTGTTTCTTTCCTTTGGATTCCTTTATTGATGGAATAATGCAGCCCTTTGGCTCTAGTTTCCCGTAGTGCTTGGGTCCTTAAGTTGATTGAGAGAGACAATGTGAAGAAAGCAAGAAATTTTTTTCATTTTTAGATAGGTTTTTCGCTGTGCATCTCTCTACAGAACATAGAAATTTAAAAGTCTAAAGCAATTGAATTTCTATTTTAATTGATGTCAGGGAGACTGAAAGCTTATGTAAACCTTTGGAAATCCAATGCATTTAAGGGGTTAAACACAAACCCTGATTGCATTATAATATGCCACTTGTTACTGAAAATACTCTCAGATTGAGATATAGCGGAAGGACAAACTAGGATGCTGCATGTCCTTTTAGTCAGAAAGAGGAGATTTGAAAATTTTATTTTGTATGGTTTACACTTTTGTAACTTGTAGTGTTTAAAGGAATTAAATCTTAGAATGGTTTCCTACATACCAGAGTTAAAATTAAAAAATATAAAATTCCTTGTTTGATTGAACTAACTGAAGAAGACTTCTGGCCAACATACCCTGGTCCCCTCCTGCGCTAGTGCTCAAGTCACCCCCAAATACACAGTCTTGATCATTTCTGAGCCTCCTGTTCATGTTTCTTTATATAAATCAATGAGACTGCATATTTTTCTTACCCACTTTGTCCTCATAATGAGCAGTCAGACTCCACATTTTTGGGTGACTGCTCACAGCTTAAGCCCCACCCACCCTCCTCCCCTTGTGCCCCGACCTGGACAAGCTGAGGAGGAAGCCTGGGTGCTCTCTCCTCTAGAGCAGGCAGGAGATTCCCACCACCCCAGCCCCTGCCTGTGTGCAGAGCTCTTGCCCCGGCCCCACCCCCAGGCCCACTGAAGCCCCAGGCCAGGCTCCATTCCTTGCTTTCTGAGCCCTGTCAGAGCTGCCTGAGAGGCCGGCCCTGCCCTCCCCTCAGACCTCTATTATGTGAGTCCTAAGCCTTTTCCTACCCTGTGTGTGTCCCTGGCATCAGTCTCATCACGGAACCACCCCTCTGCAGGGACCATCACAGTTGGCGCCCTAAGCAGCATGTCCAGACATGACCTCACCCGTGGGTCTGTCTTCTCTTGCTCTGACTTGCTCCCCCTCTCTGCTGCCTGGTGGCGGCATGCTCTGTGGACTGCTTCTTGCTGGGGAGCTTGTGCTGTGAGCTGTGCTGCCCCGTGTTGCATTGTTGACCCTACCTAGCCTCAGTTCTATGTACAGATGAACAGGGTTGGCAGTTTCAAGAATGTATAGGCATTTCAGAGCAGGACTGCGGGATTGGGGCCTCCTTAAATGAGTCCTGGTTCAATGTCTTTGTCAGGCTTTATCTGTGTGTTAGAGTGAAGCTGTGACAGAAGCTGGGTTGGCCTCACATAACCCAGGGAAGGGGATGGTGGACAGGGACTATACCCTGTGCAAGAGGTGGGTCCATCAGATGGTCACTCCTGAAAGAGCAGTCAAGAGAAGAGATGGGGAAAGGCAGGCAGTGGGTGGCAGGGTGAGTCCACGCTCCTAACACCAGAGGGCTCCCCAGGCCCCTTCAGTACCTCTGCTGCTGTTCCTGCCTCTACTGCTACAAAGACCCTGACCTTCAGGGTTAGAGGGGACAACACCCATGGCACCCCTCTGGCACAAGGGATTAGTTCAAACCTGACTTAAGCCCAGGGTTTAACCCTATAAAGCAGCCAGTTGTCATGGGGGAGGCTCCCAGCCCTGGTGGCACTGTTTTGAGGCTCTCGGGTGGGAAAAAATTTGTAAATACCAGGGAAGAGAAGTACTCCCTCCCCTGAAGTG
The DNA here is from genome assembly GCF_041296235.1 of Equus asinus. Lineage (NCBI taxonomy): Eukaryota > Metazoa > Chordata > Mammalia > Perissodactyla > Equidae > Equus > Equus asinus. The sequence continues at coordinate 25,215,192 of NC_091809.1, read as the reverse complement.
TATCCCATGATGAAAACAAAACAGGAAAGATCAAGAGGAAGGACACAATAGATAAAATACTGAGACAAAGGTCCTTAATTTGACCCACTTGGACTTCCAGAATAAACTGAAACAGTTTACCTAACAAATCACAAAGGTACACGGCTTTACTTTTGGGCCTCTACAACACAGGGTCTGAATTAATTTTGCTCTCTGGTGTAATGCACTAATTCAGGAAACTTCCAGCAGTTAATCAATACCAGGTGTCAAATTACAGTTATACCTGGGATCCCACTAAATTTAAGGAAGCTGCCCCTGATGATCTTAGGGGTGTTGAGGAATATAATATAGAGGAAAAATAGGACAAATGTTTCATCTTTAGCCCTCAGAACTGCAGTCTTGCCTAGATTCTCCATGGTTATAACACCCGTTGTCCTAAAATATCCCATAGTGACCTGGGAATCTCTGATCCAATGAGCAAGAGTTAAAATTAAGTCAAGTCTTTGACACTTACAAACTGGCTTGACAAATTGGGACACCAGGGACCTTATTCCACAAAGAAAGGAGTTAATATGGCCCATCATAAATTACCCAGGGCCTTGAAGGATTACAGTGTGTATAGAAAACCTAGTTAGTGAGGGGTTGATTATTCCCAGTGCTTCTTTTAACAGCCTGATTTGTCCTGTTATTAAACCTGGAAAGAAGGACTGACACCTCAGAGTGGTTTACCTCAACTTGAGGCTGTGTTTGCACCACACAGACCTCTATAGCACCTCCCCACATTATGGAAATTACTGACCACAGCCAATCAGCAATTGATAAGTATCCTGCTCTCACAGGTTTGGCTAAGTCTGTTCTGTCCAGTCCTGTGTCCACAGCCTCTCAGCTGCACTTGGCCTTCCCCTCTGAAGGGACATGATGCCCCTTTACTGGGTTATTCTCATGGATCTTCCACAGCTGTGCCCTCCCACAGTCACTGCAGGTGGGGTCTGAACTCATCCTGGTTTCTCCAAGAACACAGGTAGGATGTTAATTAATGACATCTCCTCTGAGGACATTTAGGATATAGAAATATTGAAAAAAGGAGCTCACAAAAAGTGGAGTTGACTTTACTACTCATATAATATGAGGCCCTGACAATTTTGTTAAATTTCTGAAAGTTATTTGATAATCTGAGATCCGCTCCTTCTCTGAGACCATGAAGAAATAGCTTTTCTTCCTCTCAGCACCCACAATATTTATTAGGTTCTTTTGTTGTTCCAGAGGTAACATATTTCTTTCTTTCTTTTTTTTAAAAGACTTTATTTTTCCTTTTTTTCCCCAAAGCCCCCCCCCCCCCGCCCCAGTACATAGTTGTGGGTCCTTCTAGTTGTGGCATGTGGGACACCACCTCAGCATGGCTTGATGAGCAGTGCCATGTACACACCCAGGATCTGAACTGTTGAAACCCTGGGCCGCTGAAGCGGAGTCCACTTGGCCATGGGGTTGGCCCCATAACTTGTTTCTTGTATACAAATCTTACTTGAGCTTATTTGTGCTGCTAATTTACTTGCAAATTTGCCGCCTTGAATGGGCACTCCAACTGCAAACGTCTGGAGACTTTCTTCAAATTGTCATATAACCATAACCCCTGTTAGTGCCCTCAGAGACTCCTTCACTATAGAGGCCTCAGTGACCTTTTATCACTCCTCCTGGGGTACCCATAATGGCCTTAAGTTGTCCGTAGGCTTCTGGTGCAAGAACCTGCCCTAGGCCCCATACCAGGTGCCATTAGAGCTGCAATGACCTCTACTTAGAATGCTACCCTGACAGTAGATGGCCCTGAGCATGGGACCTTCTATCCAGCAGTCCATTTTGACTTGGGACCTGGAAATAGCACTCCAGGAGCTCAGCATGACTACTGAGATTCCCCAGGAGACATGATGGAGCCAAACCTGGGCCCTCTGGGATATCCTACCTGCTTGAGGGGGTGGTCTTCCCTGACCTCAGTCTCTTGCCAGGCGTCATGGTTTAGAAGGAGGTCACTCCTTTCCGACACCCCCTGGCTCCCTGGGGAGCTCCTTAGGACTCCTTGAGTGAAAAGCAATGCAAGCTCACAAAATTTAGGGACAACAGCACCACACTTGTACATGATGGTGCCTAGGCAGAGTTGTTGACTTTCATGTCTTTATTGGGACATCTGTGATGAAGGACCAGACCCAAGGGTCATCACAACTGACTGTACATTAAGCAGTTATCTTAGCACTGGACAACTGGCTCCAGCTGCAGACATTATAGACTATGGATGATTCCCTTAGAGTTGCCCTTTTGTGGAAAAAGAACTCCAGGGGTCTCTTGCTTCACAGTTACCTTCAATATAAGTCAAAGTAACACTTGTCTCTACACATATGAAGGTCACACACAAACTCTCACCAGGACACTCTTTATCCACTTGGGAGTTGCCGACACTACTGATAGTAACGAAGGCACTCATTTCACTTCTGGGAATATACTGGGCTCTTAACAAGGCGTTCAGTGGAAGTTTCTCCTCTCTTCCATGTCTCAGGGTGCTAGCCTCATAGAGCACCATCATGGCTTATTGAAATAAGTTCAAATTAATTGAATGAGAGGTGGTCTGTTTCTGTCATGAGTCAGTCATCAGTGGTAAATATTAATGTCTCTGTGTTTATTTTATTCCTATTAGACTGTATGTTCTTTTAAGAGCAGTTAATAGGTTTACAGAAAACTTGCTCAGAAAGCACAGAGATCTCCTGCATAAACCTTCTGCCTCCACAGTTTGTGGTTTATTGTATATTTTATATTGCTGTTGTACATTTGTTACATTTGATGAGCCAATGAGCAAAATGTTTGAACAGACAAAGGAGCTTGCTCTTATAGAGGACAGGAGGAAGCTGGGAGGGGCTGTTCACAACAGAAGTCCATGGAAGGAGGAGGAGAGATCAGGATGGTGACAGTGGCTGAGTGTGGTGGATTCTCATTGGCTGGGCTGTTGCTGGGCAAGGAGAAATTCTTCCTTCCTCCTACTGGGGTCTGTGAAGTAAATTTCTTCCTGTTGTGGAATGGGAGGGACACTCCTTCCTGTTTGGGCTCTGCAAGGTTTGGTGAGTAGTAGTTCATGAGAGCTCGCCCTTCAGGGCTCCCTGACTCCATTTAAAATGAGATTTCCTGTATTTGTTTTCACATTTGCAACCCTAGGTGACTGTGAGGTGTGGCAGTGGCAGAACCCAGAACCCATGTCATGAGGCACAGGCCCCTGGAACACAGTACTCCCCACTGTCACAGGAACATCATCTCTGCACTAACAAGCACAGTTCCACAATAGTCTCAAAGAGATGCCCTCCCTTGTCTGAGCTCTGTGAGTCCCTCAGGTGCCTGGCTGTACCTAAATCACTCTCCCTGAGATCTCTGGCACATTCCACCCGATGGTGTCAGTGGCTCATGTGCTGACCACGCCCAGTTCCCCCACCTCAGAACCCTCCTCCAGAGTGAGTTTGGAGCCCACCCACCAAGGCCAGTGCTTACTTTCTCTGGATCAGGACTCACCCTGCAGAGTTCCAGCCGCAAGGCCTGTGGGGAATGGTGATCTCAGCCAGATCCTCCACAGTCCCAGGGCCCCCTCCCTAATCATGGCTCCCAGAATGCAGTGGGCACCACGGCAAGGGAAGTGGTGAGAAACTGCAAGGATTCCCACCTTTTGTGAAGTGCGCAGGCACAGGTGACACCCCGACTTTTGTTGCAGGCCAGGCCCGCTGTTTCTTGAAGGGAAGAGGCAGAAGTGAACCAAGCTATGTCCCAATGTGCTCTTGCAATAACTTCCAGTGTTTTCCTAGGTTCCCAAGGTGATGGCTCTGTGGCTGGAGTCCTGGTGTCTGAGGTCCTGAGGCCTCCACCTGCAATCAGTGAACATTCCAGAGCAGGGCAGTGATGAGGACCTCACTGAGGACAGTCTTGAGTGGACCTGCTCGAGGTGTGCATGCAGGTGAAACCTCACGGGGTGATCCCAGATTGTGGAGACCCCTGTGGAGGACACGGTGGCTGGGTGAGGACACAGACCTTTGTTGTCCTCACTGAGCTTCCACTGGGAAAGCAAAATGAGGAAGGAGCACGTGGTGAGGGGCGTGTTTCTGGAAGTGATCATAGCAGTGTGAGGGGCTGGGACTCGGTGATCACTGCAGCCATCGTGGGCCCTGACTCTCCCTCTTCAGGGCCTGGGCTGTGTGTCTCTGGGCCATTATCTCTGAGGGTCTGTGACTTCAAGTGTCAGTGTGTGGGTGTGTGCACATGTGTGTCCAGTGAGAAAGCCTATGGATTTTGTCTGTCTGTGTGGGGGGCTGTGTGTGTATGTCCTTAAAACCTGGAATACTGTTATGTCATTTGGTGCCTGACTGCCCTGGTAGCACCTCCGTCGCCATGTTGAATTGAACTGACGTGAGCAGACAAATCCTCGTCTTCTTTCTGATTGTATTAATCATGTGTTTTATTTTCTGTCACTTAAGATGTTTTGATATCTTGGGGGCCTCTCAGACATAGGGAGACCCTGCCCCTCTAGGGGCATCTCATTCCACGTTGGCGGTGGACAGCTTGACTGGAGCAGGCCTCTCATGTGCATGCTGCCTGATCCAGTGCCCTGTCCCTACAGACCTCCTATCTGCCTCTCACACACCAGACAGTATTCCCTGCCCTAAACCCACGCAGGGCCAGGAACCAGATGACAGGACTGTCCCTAGGCCCCAGAGGCTGCTGGGATTGTTCAAAGCAGCCAGTCCTGAGCTGCTCACTCTGCCCTGACTCACATTTCCTGTGGGACCCAAATGAACGCTGTGGCCTAGGTTTGTGTCCCACTCCTGATTCTGCCTCCTGAGCAAACCTGATGCAGCCCCTGGGACCCTGCCTGGCATGGCGTGCCCCCTTGTCTTGGTAAATGTAAGTAATAATAATCTTTAAATGACATTGGCCTGTCCATGTTGTCACTTACTCACATCTATAAATTAAAATCTCAAATTAGATGCTGATTCTCAGGAGAAAGTGTTCAGTGAAGATGGTGGCGCCACCGTGGGAGGACGGAGTGAGGTCTGTGGGAATGTGAGTCCACAGCAGAGCTGATGTTTCCCAAGGAGCCTGCAGCAGGGGACATGGGGGCTGAGCGAGGAGAGGCTCACCTTTGGTCCCCTCACTGAGCTCGCAATAGAAAAGCAAAGTGACAAAGGGACAGTTCATGATGAGGGAGTTTCTGGATGCTTTTATAGCAGTGAGAGGGGCTGGAACATCATGACTGCAGCCATTTTGGACCCTGACTGCCATCCAGTCTCCCATTTTGTGTTTTTTGTAGGGATGTCCTGTTTGTACTGTGTGGTGTCAGGAAGGGTGAAATCCCTTCCCCATCTGGAGGGGCTGAGACCCCCTCTTTGGGGATTGGTTTGGGAGCCAGGAGACACCCCTCTACCAGGAGGGATGGGAGTGAGAACAACACAGTTTGTGAAGATCTGGGCCTGTGATGAGGTTTGTTTAAAGCTTCCATATGAGTGTGTGTGTGTGCGTGTGTGTCTGTCCATCTGTCTGTCTCTCTGTGAGCCCCGATATGCAAGAAGTATTGGTGTGATAGGTCTTGTGGTAGGGTGCTTTGGTGAACAAAGCAGAGCAATTATCCTGTTCACATTAAAGCTGGCATTTTTAGGAGATAAGACAGAAGATATATATGTAAAATTATACCAAGCGCCTGATGGTGACTGGCCCTAAAGAGTAAAGAAAACTGGGAAGGAGTGTAGAGGGCCTGGGCTCTGTGTGTCTGTGGAAGAAACATCTGTGTGTCTCTGAGTCATCAACTCTGAGGGAGTGTTGCATTTGCCCATTAAAACCAGAAGTCATTTTTCTCCTACCTTGAAATAAAATGGTCTCGATTCCAGAGGTTACACCTCTTAGCAATGGCCTGGAACATAGAACTGATGGTGTTATCTCTCCAGGCCAATGCCAGGCTAAAGGAAAGAAAGAAAATGAGGGTTTTATAAGTAAGAATTTAGCCAGTCAGAATCCTTGATCAGACATCTTGGAAGGAAGCAGTCTTTTCTTTTCTTTTCCATGTCAGCTGCTTTTCTTCCTTTTCAATTTGTTTCGGAGGTCACCAGGATATATATGCACAGGACCAGAAGACAGCTGGAACCTGCTTGAGCTGGGAGGGCCACGTCCAAGGTTCGAGCCCCCCAAGCTTTGTTGTCTTCTGGGTAGTGATGACATCTTGGTACAGTTTCTTCCAAGGAGATTTAAGAGCAGTCTTTATTCTTAGCAATTCATTTTTACAATCTTAATGTTACTAGAAAGTTAGACTTGTCAGAAAGTCCTTTCCTTGTATCTCCTTGAAGATGAAGCATTTTTGCTGGGACACTTTTGTAAAAGCATCAGAGTAAAACAATAACTCTCTGCAAATGACAAAGACTTAAAAATGCCCATTTTTAAAGATCCGATGAGTGTTTATTATAATGGAATTAACAAGGAAAATTGGTTATTTTTGTAACATACATTTTAAGATAATAACTGGAATTTTGACTGATAACATAATAGCAGGACATATCAGATTTCCAGAACTCTCAGACAATTTCTGGAACACTTAGAACATTTACCTATGCAGACACAATATAAAGAGGCTTAGTGTTACTTCTTATTTGCCAATGCTTCCCATCTAATTACACATTATCAAATAAGCCTAATTAGTTTAACATGTCCCTTTTTATAAAGAGGGAGAACAAATCTATTCCAGGGGATTTCTAGGAAAACTCACAGTTATTTCAAAGTTGGAAAGACTTCATTTAGAATTGGATTTTGGAGAATTTTGTCAAAATATCAAAAAGTTTGAGATACTTGCCTAAATAAGATCACAGAGCATTATGAACCAACACTTAATTATCTGTTTGACCAAAGTGACAATAAAGATTTCTAAGTTTACATAGTTGTGAGGAAAATTTAGCTCTTTTAATATGGAGAGTACTGAGTTCAAGTAATCAAAGACCTGATGAAGACAACATGGGGCATAGGTGATTATTTTGGCAAAACACAAGATCTTTGTTTTTTTTTCTCTAGGCAGATTACTTAAAAAAGGGAAAGAAACAAACTTTTTATAATCTCTGATTAGCAAGAGCACACCAATCATTCAAGAAAACTTTGTCCTTTAAATAGAGAGAAAACCAGATACTAATTTTGCAGCAGCAACTTTTGATGTTAAAACTCATTTGCCTAATTAAATTTATTCCAATCTTAGGCACTTCTGAGCACAAATAAAATTCCATTTCCTTATTATCTTTAGTAGTTTTAAGTACATGTAGTAGGAATTTTAACTCAGAAATTTTTAATTTCTATTGAAAACCAAGAAGGAAACAAGTTTGAACTGTCTTTACATTAGCATTGTGTGGATTGGCAGACTTACAAATATTTTTTTTTTAATGTTATTTTTTTTTTAAAGATTTTATTTTTTCCTTTTTCTCCCCAAAGCCCCCTGGTACATAGTTGTATATTCTTCATTGTGGGTCCTTCTAGTTGTGGCATGTGGGACGCTGCCTCAGCGTGGTTTGATGAGCAGTGCCATGTCTGCGCCCAGGATTCGAACCAACGAAACACTGGGCCGCCTGCAGCAGAACGCGCAAACTTAACCACTCGGCCACGGGGCCAGCCCCACAAATATTTTTTATAGTTTCTAGAAACATGTGTTTCCTCTTGGTACATTTTTCAGCATGACACAAGACATATTTACTAATAGATACAAAGATCTTTAATTCCTCTGTAGAAGAAAGCCAAAGTGGATAAACGCGTGTTCAGTAATTAATGTTTCAGTATTTTCTTTTATTTGGAAATGATCTGGATAGTCAGTTTAACGTAACTCATCATGTAACTTAACTCAGCAGAACTTTAAGGTTACAGGTTACCAAAAAGATTTGGGGAGACTATTTAAGAAGTACACTTAGAACTTTTTATCTTACTTACACCTATTATTTTCCTTGTTCTTAACAACTAAGTTTAGATTACCCACAAAAACTTCATTAGACAGTAGAAAAAGTCAGCCATCATTCCAAACTAATTTTTCTTGCTGAAAAATTTTGTAACAGATAACACGGACTCATGAGTAATAAACCGAGGTAGAATAAAGAATTGTGTGCCTGCGTTACATTGAATGTTCATAACTCTAAACACGTCTATTTTAATTAAATCAACACACTTCAACTAGCTTTAATACTGAATATTTTCCAAGATCATGTCAACCTGAAAAGCATTTGTGTTAGTTTCTGTTATATTTTTGAGAATTTTTTGAATACTAAGTGCTTGTTTATTTAAGCCAAATAAATAGAACTATTTACAAATTAATTTTTGTAATACCATCCACAGGTGGAAAAATACCTACATATCTATAACACATTCAGAAGAATGCAAATAGAGACTTTATAGTTTTCATTTAAAAATTTTAGCCATGAGACAGGTATGATAATTTAAAACCCACTAGTTTTTAGAAAGTTGAATCTAATTTGTTTTTCTGGTAGATGGAATAAGTTAAGTTTACCTACTCAGATGGCTAAAGCGTTTGACTGATATCTGTGGAGAGACACTAAAAAAGGTTTTTTCATTTGCCCAAGTTTCAAGCAACCTTTCCCTATTTCGTTTTTCTCCTGATAAAAATGACCTCCCTGAAGTTCATACTTTAACATTTACATCTCAGAGGCACAGGGAAGGGATGCAAATCTGTCCAAGAAGGACTTTGATTTCCTAAGAGCAAAAATTTATAAGCCTTTTGAGATGAATAGGGCAGGTTTTGGGATTGGTAAAGGACTTTTAACTTCCTCTAGAGCTGTATTTCTAGTTCTGTAAGGATTTGTGAGACCAGGACAGTTGCTCTCAATTCCTCAAAGAATTGAGTTGTTGGGGGCTGGCCCCGTGGCTGAGTGGTTAAGTTTGCGTGCTCCGCTGCAGGCGGTCCAGTGTTTCCTTGGTTCGAATCCTGGGCGCGGACATGGCACTGCTCATCAAACCATGCTGAGGCAGTGTCCCACATGCCACAACTAGAAGGACCCACAACGAAGAATATACAACTATGTACTGGGGGGCTTTGGGGAGAAAAAGGAAAAAATTTAAAAAAAAAAAAGAATTGGGTTGTTGCCTAGATGCTAGAGGACTGACACACCCATCCACCTGTGTTGGAATGTTTTCCTTTCTCTCTGGGTAAATTTAGCTTAGAGAAAAAGGAAAAGAAAAAAATTCCATCAGACTCTGAGTACAAATGCAATTTGGCCAAATTTCTGGTTATAAAGTTGTTAACTCCTTGGAACATCTTGTCAGGTTTCAGCCAGGACAGGCCAGGACAAGCAGTGAATCCTTCTGGCAATATCGAACAACCTCTTGGACTGAAGAGTCATCCCCAAGGAGGGTGCAAAAGATACTGTCTTCACAAGTTCTAGAGTCCCTCTTAAAGATAGCCAAAAGAAGTAAGTGACAACTTGCATGAATGAGGCAGGCAGAACGCCAAACCAGGTTCTAAGGACAGAAGCCAGAAGGCAGTAGCCGTCCTCGGGAAAGAAAGGGTCAGTAACCAATTAGTTTGGATTTGGAAAGGAAGGGACAACGTGGAATTTGATTTCCCTCTCAACTTAGCTACAGACAGTGATCTAGGAGAAGCAGGTTTTTGCCAGTTCTCCCAGGATCCCATCTGCAGGCTCCAAGAGGTGTTTAAAATAGAGCATGCAGCTCTGGTATTTAGCAGAATTTGGCAAGGTTTTTCAGTAATTTTAATTTTAGTTTCTCTTGACTCTTTAAAGAAACAATGTAGTAGTTTACCAAAAAATCCCTCAGATTCCAGTTAACTTTGAGAGGAGCATATATGGTGGCCCACCTTTGAAGGTAGATATGGGGAGTCTGTAAGGCCATTAACTTGGTGAACTTTTGCTTATGGTCATGTAGTCTTATTTTCGGTATATCTTATAGCTTTAATTTTTCATTAGCTTTTTGCAGTGAAAGTTTTAGTGAAGCTATTTATGGAATGTTGCATATGTGTTTTTAAGTGCCTTTCTTAGATGATCTTACTGAATGGGACATTCCTCATAATAGCTATTGATATTTCCCTGAGACGGATAGCAGTTTGGCAGGACTCGTAGCTGCAAATGCAGCATCATTCACATTTCTGTCCAGCCTGATCTAGCTGCAAATGGGGGGCAGCTCACACTTCTACCCAACCTTGTTTTGGGGGTCACAACTTGATAGTTACCAAGCCAAGCTCTCAGGATACAAAAAAAATCTTAGTACGATTTTGCCATTTTTGTACAGGTTTATAGCTTCTGGCACCATAGTTCTTAGATATAAAATAAGCATGTGTGCCTGAAGGTGGCACACTTAGCTCTTTAGATTTTTAAGGACTCTGTTTCTTTTAGCTAAACTTTCAGGCTTCTCAGAGACAAACTTATACTCAATGGGATGTTCCGCTGGGTTGGAGATTGTGTGATTTCACAGTGGACCTCATTGCATGGAAATTTTCTTGAGGTTGTTGGGTGACCTAGAGTCATTCTGACCCAATCCATGACCAACTTATCCTAACATGGGAGCCTTTTATTTAGGTGGTGAGCACTCTAACAGGTTTTAATTGCCCCACCTCTACCTACCAATTTTTGCAACTTTTTGATCTCTCAGATCCTTTTTAGCAATAGCCTTTATTTACATAAAACAAGAAAAATAAACATGTGCACCTTAACATACCAGCAATAACCAAAAGATGTTACTGCAGACTGACCATGGAAAGGCACTATGCACAGCATCAATTCCCAAGGTGGAACCTGGGAGTGGGGAATTGAACCAGCAGACCTCAACAAATAGGGACTGCAGACTGATGCCAAATAGTAGATGGGAAACTGCAGCTGCCACGGGCAGTACCCAGCATGGTATCTGGGGACAGAATCAAGAGCTGGGGCTTCCAATCAAATGGGGAATTGTGGTCTGAGCTACCAGCAGTTCCCAATGTGGCACTGGTGTATCCAGAAAAATGGGGAACTGACTGGAAAGCCAATTAGATTGGGGGCTTTAAGTGAGAATGTGGACCTCAGAACCCAGAAAGAATTTATCCACAGCCTTTGGAAGTGGTGAGAAAGAGAACTCAAAAGAGGTTTATGGGTCCCACTCCTGTGTTCATCGTTGTCCCAAATGCTTTCCAAAGTTTGCTTTGAATCCTGTTACTGCCATCAAACCTGTTAAATAACAAAAATTCAACTGAGTAAACTTTAAAGATCTAATTGGCTTTATTGAGCTGTTCAAGAATCGGGCAGCATCCCATCTAGCAAGTAGAGAGGAGTTCTAAAGGGCTACAGACAGGGAAAGGATTTTAAAGGCAGGAGGGGAAGTCATAAACAGGCAAAAAGGATTATTTCAGACAAGGTTATCACCCTTGGGAACAAAAATGTCTTATTATGTGGACCACCTCATCTTCCTTTGGGGGATGGAGGGAGCCCATGTGGCAGATTACGTCATTGGTGCTGATCAGAAAATCACAGAATGACCATGTAAGACTACTTTCCTGGGGAAGTTTGAAGCTGCAGTTAGGTTAGGTATTGAGCCCCAGTTTGGTGATGTGGGACTAGCAAAAGTGACTCCATTTTGGGCCTGTGGTTTTCTTTTTAACAATAGTTTCTAATCAAATGACTAAGGTATTTTTAATGGGAAGCCACACTTGTGTTTGTTAATACTCTAAACAATAATTTTTTGAAGCAGGCAATACATTTTTAAAACCATTCAAAGTTAATTTTGTCAATTCTGTTTCTCTATAAAATGAGAAATGATATTACAGCCTGCAGTGCCATTGTCTATCAGTCTGGAGAGGGTTTGCTGACGTGGGCATTGTATTCAATGCGCTAGGGGGTATAAAACAATATGAGGAGCTCCGCTGACCCACTCCCCAGTGAAACTGGTGGGAATTCTTTTAAAACAACCATTTGAAGCTTCTGGAAATTGTCCTAAAGGCAAACAGCAAATGAGGAACATCTATTCACGAAAATCGGTGGAAATTCTGTGAGAAAGGGGAGACTGGTGGCATTTGAATTGTGTCCACCTCCTCTCTGATCCCAGCTCAGCAAGTGATCACTCCTCTCCAGAGCGCTTAACCGAGAAGCAGAAGGCAAGTTTCCTTCTCCCTAAGCTTCCAGAAGGGGGGCTTTTTACTGATGAGCAGGACTTCAGCATTACCTCTCCTGCCCTCAGCTACCTATTGCTGAATTTCGGCCAATTGTCGGTTCATGTGAAAAGTGGGGACACCCTTCTTGCACCAGCCCCTCCTCATGGTACAAAGGCTCTGCTGTGCTCCTGCTGTGCTGAGAATGCTGGGCACTGACCACTCTTTCCCCAGCTCATGAGGTGGCTGTAACATGAGACAATCAAGAGGACTCTGGCTGCTGTCTCTCCACTGCACTGATCACTCAGCCCCTAGAATGGGATTGTCACCCAGAGAGAGGCTTCCTGGTGTTCCCACCACAGCTCCAGAGTCTGGGCACAGAGAATTTTGCCTGAACACAAGGGAGAAGGCAGCCGTAAAACACAGCTTTTAATTCCTTCCCAAAGGGATTAACTTGGCCAGCAAAAAAACATGAAAAGTTCAACTCTAAGGACACTCTCAAAGTGGAGAATGAAGTGAAAGGAAAGTAGTAGATTTGTGTATTTAATGAACATATAGCTAACACTGTAGCCTGACTGGCTTTCTGGAAAGAACCAGGAAATTAGACTGCTGGGAGGAGGCTTCCAAGGATCAGAACAAATATCCAACAGTGACTTCAGAAACCATTTCTACACAGGAGCAGGAATTTCACTGGAGTATTTGGTAGAGCAAGTTATGCCCCATGACATTGGTGAAAACAGTAGAGCAATCAGCCACCAATTAATCTTGTTTAACCATAGGGTGTGTCCATGAAAGAGGAGTAGAATCCCACCATTACCACTGTCTCATGACAGTAGACATACACAAAACTATACCCGATTCTAGGAGCTACATCAGAGTTTTCACTCCATGGAGGACATAGACTTAAAATAATCCACCCAGTCACTAAACAAATAAATAAGCTAATAACAATAAGTAATCTCAATAGGAAGAGGATCAGTAGCCAGAGTTGCTACGGTATATTACCTAACCATCTGATTTGCATGAAAATATGAGATATGCAAAGATACAGGAAAGTAGGAACTATACACTGGGGAAAAAACAGCAATTGAAAAAAATTCCCCAACTTGCACAGGAAACCCCAGTAAAAGTAATATGTATGTGATGTCTCCGCAGACACAAGGGAGGTTAGAAGGCAGAAGGATAACATATTCAAAGTGCACAAAAAAACCTGTCAAGCAAAAATTCTGTATTTGCTAAAACTACCTTGTAAAATATAAAGATGAAATAATAACTTCCCCAGATTAACAAAAACTGAGAAAGTACATTAATAGCCAACTGTCTTAGGAGATTACTGAAGGAGTTCTTCAGGTTGAAAGCAAGATGACCCAGGATGGTAATTGATATCAACATAAAGAAACAAAAACACCAGTGTAAGTAATTATGTAAATATGAAAGGCAGAATAAATACCTATTTTCTCCTTTCTTCTCTTAGATGATATCAAAGAAATTCTATAAAATACTATATTTAATGTTCTGTTTTGCTTATTCTGTCTAGAAATGTAATATATGTGTAATTTATTTCTTATTAAAAGCATAAAGGTCATGGGTGGGAGCAAAGCTGTGTGGGGCTAAGGAAGTGACTACAGATAGTAAAGAAATAACTGTAACAATATATTATTGGTTAAATCATTAATAGATTTAATCTGCATGACAATAACGCCATAAAATGGGCAAGAGAGAATAGAGCTATATATGAGTAAAGATTCCATTTATCACTAGAATTAACTTAGTATGAATCTGAAACAGCTCCTTATAAATTAGGAGTATATGTTAAATAGTAGAGCGATCCCTACAAACAATAACTTCAAAAATGTAGTGTAGAAGTCATTTAAAAATTAAAATGCTACATTAGAAGACAGTCAGTTAATGTAGTGGAAGGCCAAAAAGAAGGAGCGGAGAAAGTAAAAAGATCATGAGAATTGTATAAAAAAAGTAAAATGGCAGGTGTAATTGCAACTATGTCAGTAATGCTGAATGTGAATGGATTACAATATCCAAACAGGAGGAATAGATTGTTCCCTAAGATTAAAAAAAGAAACCATGACCCAAATATATGCTATATACAGGGAGCACACTGTAGATTCAGAGACACAAACAGATTGAAAGTAAAAGCATGGGAAAATATACATCTGGAAATATTCCCCACAGGAAAGCTGGAGAGATGATACAATTAACTAGCAAAGTAGACTTTAAAACAAAAAACATTACTACAGATAATGAGGAAGATTATATCATAATTGAAGGGTGAAATTTTATGGCCTGCAGCTACAACAGTACAAAGAAATTTATAGCCATGAATACCTATACTAACAAAATAGAGACATCTCAAATCAAGAACCTATCCTTTTACTTTAACAGATTTGAAATGATGAGATCTGAAACCCAAAGCAAGGAGAAAAGGAAATAATAAATTTAGAGCAGAAATTAATGAAATGAGGACTAGAGAAGCCACAGTAAAGATCAGTGAAACCAAAAGTGGGTTCAATGGAGAGATTAACAAAACTGACAAATCTTTAGCTAGACTGATCTACAGCAAAAGGGAGAATATTCAAATTCATAGAATCAGAAAGAAAGAGGGAATCCTAATAAGAGAATTCAGTGAACAACTGTATGGCAACAAATTCGATAACTGAGATGAAATGGACAAATTCCTTAAAAAACACAAACTACTGAACATAAATGAAGAATCAGTGGAAAATCTGAATATAAGAAGGGAAGGGATTGAATTAGTGAACAACCACCCACAAAGTAAAGTTAGGCCCAGATAGCTTCAACACAGAATTCTCTGAAACATTCAAAGATTCCTTAATAGCAATTATTCACACATTCATTTAAAAATTTAGAATGGAGAGAAAACTTGGCACTCATTTTGTGAGTCCAGTAAAACAAATACCGGCAAACACAATCCAGCAGTATATAAAAGAATTATACACTATGACAAAGTGGGATTTATTCCAGGGATGAAAGGTTGAGGTAACATCCCAAAATCCATTTATGTAATAAAGAATGTCAATGGAATAAAAAGGAAAATGGGAGATCATTTCAACAGACTCAGGGAAAATGACTGAGAAAATCCCGTACCCTTTCATGATTAAAGCGCTCAGATTACCAGGAACAGAAGGAAATTTCTTAATGTCATAATTAACATCTATGGAAAAGCCACAGCTAATATTATATTTAATTGTAAAGGACTGGATGCTTTTCCCTAAAGATCCAAAGAAGTTGGCCACTTCTAGAATCTACTGGAGATTTTAGCCAGAGCCGTTATGTAAGAGGAATAAAATGCATAAAGATTGGTTAGAAGGATGTAAAAGTATCGCTCCTTCCAGCTGAGATAACTTCATTTTAGAAAACTCTAAGGAATCCACTAAAAAATACTAGTAGAACTGGTAATTATGATCAAAACATAAAAATCAATTCTATTTTCATACACATACAATGGACAACCTGAGAATGAAATTAAGAAATGCATTGACAATAAAATCAAAAGGAATAAAATACTTAGGAATAAATTTAGCAGAAGTAGAAAATGAATACTCAGAAATCTGCAAAATATTGTCAAAAGAAACAAAAAATGTATAAATTGGAAAACATACCAATTTTATGAATCTGAAGACTTATTCTTAAAGTGGCACTAGTCCCCAAATGATCTGAGATTCGGCACATACCTGTCATGATCCCAGCTTACTCCTTTATAGAAACTGGCAGGCTCTTTCATAAAGTTATGTGGAACTGTAAGGGAACCAGAATAGCGAATACAATCTTGAAAAAGAATAAGAAAGTGGTAGGATTAACATTTCCTATGTTCAAAATATGCAATATGCAATGGTAATCAAGAGTCTGTGGTACTGACACAAAGATAGACATACAGATCTGTGGAATAGATTGAGATTTGAGAAATAAACCCATATATCTGTGGTCACCTGATGTTTTAAAAAAACTGCCAAGTATGGGGCAAGAATATTCTTTCCATACATTGGTGGGAGGCAAACGGGATAGCCATATGCAAAAGGAAGAGGTTTTGTCCTTACCCTTCACCATATACAGTAATTTACCAGGAAGAGTAAATACCTAAACATAAGAGTAAACTATAACACACTTAGATAAAACATAGGAAAAAAATCCAGACCTTGGATTTGGCAAAGAATTATTAGATAAGGCAGCAAGAGCAAAAATGGGGGAAAAAAGGTAATTTTGATTTCATAGTATTAGTGACTTTTGTACTTCAAAGGACACCATCAAGAGTGAAAAAAGCCTTTGGAACCTGTGTGCACTATTGCTAGGAATATAATATTTTGTTGACAATATGAAATACAACATGATGATTCTGCCAAAAATTGTAAACTGAGTTAGCATCTGAACTAGCAATTCTACTTCTGGGAATTGAAGTAGAATTGAAAGCAGGGACACAAACAGATGCATATCCACTCGTGTTTACATTAGCATTATTCGTGATAGCCAAAAGGTGAAGAAACACAAGTGCTCATCAGATGAATGGATCAAAAAAAAATCTGGCATATACATACAAGGGCTTATTATGCAGTTTTAAAAAAGCAAATTCTGACATGTGCTATAACTGAACTATACACTTACATAATGGTGAAAATGTATATTTTATGGCGTGTGTATAGTACCACAATTAAAAGTAAAATTCTTAAGACGAGTGAAAACAACTGACAGAATGAAAAATTTTTGCAAATCATATCTGTTAAGGACTTTTTATCAAATAAATCTAAAGAAGTCTTAAAACTTAATTATGAAAAGTTAACTCAATTTAAACATGGCAAGAGTGTGAATACACTATATTGCAAGCAAGATAGACAAAGGGTCAAGAGCATATGAAAAGATGTCGGACATCATTAGTCATCAAGGAAATGCACATCAAAACCACTGTGAGATACCACTTCCCAACCACTAGGATGGGTAGAATCAAAAAGTGAGACAATAAGTTCTGTTGCTGATATATTTAGAAATTTAAACTCATACATGGGTGGTGAGAATATAAAATGTTGTAGTTACTGTGGAAAAATGGGAGTCCCTCAAATATAAAACCTTAAATTACCATATGACCCATCAATTCCACTCCTAGGTACTTCGATACTTTGTGTGTGTGTGGGGGGTGAGAAATCTCAATCCACCGACTTAGCGAATTTCAAGTATACAAATTGTATGTGTATACTAAATCATCACGTTGTAATCTTTAAACATACAGAATTATATATAACACATCCCATCCTGTGATTAGACTGAGAAGAGTCCTTGTGCCCAGGCTAGGGGTGTGGGATGCAAACTTCCCACCAGAGCCAAGAGCTCTGGGAATTTTTTATCTTGAGTACCACATGAGTGGGGGTGGGGAAAGGATGGGTAGAAGGCTCATCCCTAGTAAGAGTCAAAGGTTAAAATGGAGCCTGACTCAAACATTTAAGTGTCTGCATTTCTAAACAAGGGTCACGTTTCCGTGATTGACCTCAGAGCCTTCTGCCAAGCCCTTGACCCCTAGAGGACTGAAGCCCCTGTTTCGGTGTGTTCTGGCCTGGGCCACCCACATGGTCTGTACTTACTTGCTCCATTTGGAAGGTTAATTGGGAATTCCCTTTGCAGACTGGTGCCCACGTGTTCACAAAGAGTCGGTGAAAACAATAGAGGCAGTTCCAGGTACAGAAAAGTTCTGTTTAAATGCAAATACGCCAGGTGACGCAGGTTCTGGTCTTCCAGCCTGGGCGGGTTCTGCTGAGCCAGCAGCCTACCGCCCACTGTCAGTCAGGCGTGAGGGGTGGGGCCTACTGCTAGTGTCCGATCGGGAGGCGCTAGGTCAAGTGGGTGAGGCAATGCGCCACGTCAAAGTGATGGATTGCTCATGGCCTGCTCTTGATGCACTGTTCCCTGCCCTTAACGTTACCTGGTGGCTGTGCTGCAGCCTCTCTTGCACTGTGATGCGTGCTGGCCGTGGATGTTATAGGAAGGACCCAAGGGGACCCAGGAGACCTACAAATGGTGCGTGTGCGGCCCCAGGATGAGGAGAGGAGCAGGAGGTGGGGCTGGTCAGAAATGTCCGTGGCGGGGGGAACCTGTCCTCCCCATGATCACCTCCTGAGTCCACCCATAGCCCCATTTAAACCTCAGTCCTCTCTGGCCCACAGTGTAGGCGCTGGGCCAGTAGCCAGGATCCCGGGCGTCATGCATGTCAATGTGCACGGCAACTTCGGCCTAAGAACCTCTCTGGGCAGCTCTGCGCCCGCAGCCCCGTGTCTGCCCAGATTGTGCGGTGACCACTGGGAGGGTCATCAGGGACAGTCGTGACTCAGTGTCCATAGTTCGTGGGCGGGAGGAGCTGTGTGTATGTTTCTCGGTGCCTTTTTTCTTCCCAGGGGGCATCTGTTTTTTCCTGGTTTTTCCAACACTTTGAAGAGCATGGTCTGAAATACACAACCCTGTTCCCCCAGCCCAGGTCTGCCAATAAGTCTCTAAGTTTTCAGATCCCTCTTTGCGTTCCCAACGCCAACTCTGATTCACAGCAACTCATATCGACTGTTCATCCCCCATGGGGCATTTCAGACGCAATATTTTAACTATTTATCATTATTCCCCAGAGGAATGGATGGCTCTTTTTTAAAGATTATATTTGTCTGTGGATATTTTACATGAGTGGAAAGCAGAGAATAAACACTTGGAATTACATTGCATGAAACTCTTGTGCGTCTCCCCCAGGGATCATTCTAGGAACAGACATCCTATGGGAAGTCCTTTGGGTGAAGGTTCTTCTAGAGAAACTTTCCTGGGTGATCTGCTCGGTCAGTATTGCCCTTCTCCAGGTTTGTGACCTGAAAAGGTTTATTCACTTACTTAAGTCTCACTTTTTCCTTAAGGGTAAATATATTGGTCAGTGGAGCTTGGAAGACCATATAGAATAGTTGAAAACAGACAACGAAGAGGTGAATTTCAGAAAAAATAAAATATTCCTGTATTACCTGCAGTTTGTTAAGAATACTTGTTTCACTCTCTGTTCCCTTTAATGTGTGTAGTAAGTTTCTGAGGCCTGTCCTTTACTTTTGGATGTTATTAAATGAAATTCTAATGATTAGACGTGCAGACCACACGTGTTCGAGTGTGATTTCTTGCCATGGATATAAAAATTAGCTGACAATTTTTTTCTGAAAGGAATAGAAATTTGGGGTTTTGTAGTTGAACTAGTAAAAGTGCCTTATAATTTTCTTCCCTATTTTCCACGGAAACACTGGGTTTAAATGATTTTCTTGGATTATTGGATATAGTGGATTTGTGTCATTTAGAATAATTATGTTCCAAAGCATCTCCAGTGGGTGGCAGAGGCCTGAAGTCAGAGACCCAAGCTAAGGCCCCCTTGGGCCTGCAAAGGGAAGGCCTTGAAGGCCCAGTTGTCCTTCCTGGGGAGCCTCCCCTGCAGGTGTCCTACTGCTCACACCCCCATGGAAGGAGCCTTTGTCCTGAGAGGAGCTGCAGAGCCCTGGAAAGCTGGGAGTGCACCTGCTCATGGGGTGGGGAGTGACGCCCTTTCTGAGGCTGTGGTTGTGGTTCCTTAGGCCTGGACATTTTTAGATGTCATGTGTGAGTTTTGCGTCTACGCTGTAGGTACACCAAGAGCAATTTGTGCACATTGAGAAAGTCTGTGAAGATCAAAGTTTCTGTCCTGTGGACAAAGGGTTCATGAATTTGGAGTTCATGTGGGTCAGAAGCTTAAACTGAATCCAGCTGAGAGTTTCCTCACTTGTGAGGATGGGAGCCTGGGGGAGGCAGTGCCTCCATGCTCACAGGAGAGGGAGTGTGTGTGGGGCTCCCAGAGTGCATTCCCATGGCTGCCCGGGGGTCCCCTCCCTCCTTCGTGAGGCACAAGGCCACTCTAGGGGTTACATCTCAACTGGGAGTGTTTAGACCCTCTATTTGGGAATACGATCACTTTCTGAACGTGGGTTTTCCCCCTGAACTGTAGACAAGCAGGCTGCTTCTATGGGTTGATTTGAATGTTCCTGTTTGTGTCCTTGGATTCCTTTATCAGTTGAAGATTGCAGTCCTCTGATTCTAGTCTCCGTTCACACTTGAGGTTTTACGATGTAGGTTGATTGAGAGAGATGATGTGAATAAAGCAAGAAAATAGCAGAACCGAATAGAATTTTTGTTGCATTTAGGTGTTAGAAACTAAAGATGTGAGATGAGTGTATTTAAGTTGTCAGGTGCTTTTTCCACGTGTAGGTCAGTTTTTGAGTGTCCCTGTCCTTAGAGAACTTTGACATTTAAAAGACTATACTATTCCTAAGGTAAATGAATTCTTACTTTTATGGATGTGAGGAGAAAGCACTTGAATTTCTATCTTCATTTGACAGGAAGAAACAGGTCAAAGCTTGTGTAAATCTTTGGAATTCCGAGTTTATTTCAGGGCTTAATTGCAAACCCCTAATGTATTATAATATGCTACTTCTTCCTGAAAATATCCCCGGTGTAAATATAGTTAAGGGACAAACAATACTGCCTTTTGTCCTTTTGTTAGATAGGGATTGTAACCTTTTTATGGTTTACAGTTTTATATCCATTAGTGTTTAAAGGATTAAATCTTGGAGTGGTTTCCTATGTAGAAATGTTTAAATTAAGTTAACTTTTAAAAGCTAAAGATGATTAAAAATAATGATCAAGCATAGAAAAATAAGATGTATATAAATTTCTCTCCTTATTTTAAGTAAATAACACATGTGAAAGTTACAAATATTCTTGAAAGGAAACTAACTTCAGAAGATTCCTTGCCCTCATATTTTATTCAGGTCCTCTGCTCTGACTCCAGCCACCTTCAAGTGACCAGTTTTGGTTACTGCTCATCATCCGTTTAGTGTTTCTTTATGTAAAAACAAGCCAGTGTGAAATTTTATTTTTCTTACCCATACTTGTTCTTGTAATGAGTGGCCAGGGTGCACATATTTGCTGTTTGACTTCTGAAAACTTAAGCCTCACCCTCCCTTTTCCCCTGGGCCTTCCGACCTGGACAGGCTGATGAGAAAGCCTGGAGGCTCCTGCACTGTGGGCTGCTGCTTGCTGGGCAGCTCCTCCTGGGCGCTGTGCTGCACTGTTGACCCCACCAAGCCTGGGTTCAAAGGCCTCATAGTTGGTACGTTTGATAATTGTTTATCCTTTGGAAGCAGGATTATGAGAATGGAGCCCTCCTTAATGTGGTCCCGGGTCAGTGTCTTGAGTGAAATCTGTCTGTGTGTTTAGAGTGAAGGCAAGACTGAGGCTGTGGTTGCCTTGACATTGGGAGAGGTCTCGGGTTATGAGGATGACTATGTGAATGAGGTGAGCCCATCAGATGGTCACTCCTTAAAGAGCAGTTATTTCAGAGAGAGAGAGGGAAATGCAGCCAGTAGGTGGTGAGGTTACAGTGGCTCACCGGGATTGCTAAATAACGCTGCTGCTGTTGCCACTCCTGCATCTGTTGCAACAAAGATCCTGACCCTCTGGCTTATAGTGGACAACATCCATAGTGTGAGTTTGTCACAGCAAAGGGATTAGTTCATACGCGACCAAAGCCTGAATTCCTTAAACTCTACAAAGCAACCACTTGTCATGGGGCAGTCCTCTGACCCAGATGGCAGTGATGTGAGGCTCACTGGAGGAGGACCTTAAGTTGTCCATAGGCTTCTGAAGCAAGAAGCTGCCCCACGTCCCACACTATATGTCGTTAGAGCTGCTACTGTCATCAGGTACTGAGATCTCTTTTTTTAAAAAAAATATTTTATTTTTCCTTCTTCTCCCCAAAGCCCCACGGCACATAGTTGTATATATTTTAGTTGTTCGTCCTTCTAGTTGTGGCATGTGGGATGCCGCCTCAACGTGGCCTGACGTGTGGTGCCATGTCCGCACCCAGGATCCGAACCAGTGAAACCCTGGGCCGCCGTAGCGGGGCACATGAACTTAACCACTCAGCCACAGGGCCGGCCCCTGAGATCTCTTGCAAATAGAGGCTCTCACAAGCACTGAGCATGTGACCCTCTACCGAGGTGCCTCTTATGTCTTTGGCCCTGGAAACAGCACCCTGCTGGCTCAGCCCAGCTACTGACACCTACTAGCTTATGTCACCTGCAGGCGGGGCATGGCCTGTCTTCAGTTCATTGAAAGAAGCCATTGTGATGAAGGAGGTCACCCCTCTCCCAGACACCTTGGTTCCCTGTGTAGTTCCTTGGGCCTAGCTGAATGCACAGCCCTGGAGAGTGCATAGACTTTACAAACAATACCCATTTGTACATGATGTAGCTCAGTGGAGAGTTGCTGCTCTTCATCCCTGATTGGGGTGTCCCTGAGGAGGAACCCAACACAGGGATCACCAGAGCTAAGCAAACTTGAGGCGGTCATGTTACTACTGTCTCAAAATTGGCTTCATCTGCGTATGTTCGCAAACTCTTAGACAGTTGTCTAAGAGACACCCCTTTGTGGTAAAAGAGCTCTGGGAATCTCTTTAATCAGAGATACTCAAAACAGAAGTTAAGGTAATCCTTGTCTGTACATGGCTATGTCTGCAGTACAGGACTCACCAGGACACTCTTTATCCACCTTGGCGATATGACACTACTGAAGTATCCATGACATTTCCCAGAGTATACAGTGTCGTGCTCCCCAACAAGGCATTTGGTGAAAGTTTCACCTCCTTTGGGGATCTCTGGCTCATAGAGCACCATAAGGCTTATTGAAATCGAATGAATGATGTCTTGTTTCAGTCATCAGGGGTGAATTATAATGAGTTTGTCTTCATCTTTTTTTGAAAGAATTCAGGTTTTTTAAGAGTAGTTTTAGAGTTACGGAAAAATTGATCAGAATTTACATAGTTTCCACATAACCCTTCTCTCTGCATCCACACAGTTTGCACTGTTTTTCACATTTTGTATTCCTGTGGCCCATTTGTTACAATTTGCAAACCCACATTGATGCATTACACTGCACAGTGCACATTAGCATTGACTCTTTGTGTTACACAATGTATGGATTTTGCCAAGTGTCTAATGACATGTGTCCATCATTTCTGTGTCATAGAGTGTAGTTTCACTTCCCTAAAACTCCTCTGTGCTCCACCTATTGACTCATCCTTCCCCCAAGCCCCAAATCCTTCACAACCGAAGATCTTTCTACTGGCTCATGCTTTTGTCTTTTCCAGAATGTCATCTACTTGAAATCATACACTGCATAGCTTTGTCACATTGGCTTCTTTCCCTTAGCAATATTCTTTTAAGTTTCCTCCATGTGTTTTCATGGCTTGATACCTCATTTCTTTTTACCGCTGAACATATTTCTTCGTATGGATACACCACTGATTGTTTTAGTCTATTCGACTCTTGGACAGCTTGTGCAAAACTCTAATTCTTGCCAGTTATGAATACAGTACCTATAAACATTCGTGTGTAGGGTTTTTGTGAACATAGGTTTCAATTCATTTGGAAAAATACCAAGGAATGTGATTGCTGGATCTTACTTTATGTAACAATAGTGTGTTTTGTGTTGAAAGAAAATTTCTGTCTTCCATTGCAGGCATTTCATATTCCATTTCCACCACGAATGAATGAGGCTTACCTGTAGCTTTGCATCTTCACCAACATTTGGTGTTCTGAGTATTTTGAGGTCTAACCATTTAATAAGTGTTTAGTGATACCTCATTATTGTTTTATATGCAATTTCCCAATAACATTTGATGTGGAGCGTGTTTTATATCGCTTATTTCACATCTGTGTATCTTCTTTGGTGAGGTGTCTATTTGGATCTTTTGCCATTTTTTAATTGGATTTTTATTATCTTCTGACTGTTGTGTTTCAAGAGTTCTTTGGATATTTCAGATACATCATTCATCCGATAAGTGTCTTACAAAGATTTTCTCTTACTCTGTGAATTGTGTTCTGATTCTCTTAACACTGTGTTTCTCTGAGCAGGAGTTTTTCATTTTAATGAAGTAAAATTTTTGCTTTTTTTCTTTTGTTTACCTTGCTTTTTGGTTTTGTATCTAAAACTTCATCTCAAAATCCAAGCTCATCTAGATTTTCTGCTATGTTTTCTTCTAGGAGTTCATTCCTTTTGCATTTTACATTTAAATCTGTGATGTGGTTTGACTTAATTTTTGTAGAAGGTGTAAGGTCTACATTCATTATGTATTTGTGTGTTTTTGCATGTGGATATCCATTATTTCTACCACTACTTGTTCAAAAGACTTTCTTTTTCATTTGAATTGCCTTTCCTTCCTTGTCAATACTTGTGTGCAACTATAAGGAAAGCATTGACTCACATATCTTTCAACCTTGCTATATTCTGTAATTAATTCCAGGAGTTCTTTCTGTTGCTATGAATTCTTTCAGAGGTTTCACAGAGACAATCATGTCATATGGAATAAATGTTATATATTTAGCTACAGGTTTTATGAAGATGTTCTTTATCAAGGAGTAGAAGTTCCTATCTAGTACTAGTTTCTTATCATAAATAGATACTATATTTTATCAAATCTCTTTATTTTTATTTCCCCTTTCTTTCCTTTTTGATATTAGTAATGTTTGTCTTCCATCTTTTCTTTGTTATCTTGATAGATGTTTATCAATTTTATTGGTTTGTCACAGAACCAGATTTTTTGTTTTAATTTTCTCCATTGATTTCCCACAGACATTGATTTCTTTTCTAATTTTTATTATTTCTTTTTTCTTTCTTTCTTTCTTTTTTTTGAGGAAGATTAACCCTGAGGTAACATCTGCTGCCAATCCTCCTCTTTTTGCTGAGGAAGACTGGCCCCAAGCTAACATCCGTGCCCCATCTTCCTCTCCTTTGTATGTGGGATGCCTGCCACAGCATGGCTTGCCAAGCAGTGCCATGTCTGCACCTGGGATCTGAACCGGCGAACCCTGGGCCACCAAAACAGAAAGTGTACACTTAACTGCTGTGCCACCAGGCCAGCCCCTATTATTTCTCTTATTGTGCTTATATTGGGTTTAATTTGCTTTTCTTTTTATTGTTTCCTCAGGTAGATGCTTACATTATTGATTATAGATCTTTGGTTTTTCCAGTATATTTGTTCAATGGCATAAATTTCCCTCTAGGTACTGTTTTTGCAGCATCCAAGAACCTTTCTTATGTCATGTTTTTACTTTATTTACTTTATTTTACTTTATTTAGTTCAAAATAGTTTTTTATTTCTCTTGAGACTTCTTCATTGATCCTATCTATGTGATATTGAGTCTCCATGTATTTGAACATTTTCTAACTATCTTGCTGTTATTGACTTCTGGACGAATGCGTATTTAATTTTAGAACAAATTCAGTACGAATTCTGTTTTTTCAAATTTGTTAAAGAGTGCTTTATGGTGCAGAATGTGGGTTGTCTCAGTGAATGTTCCGTATGAATTGAGAAGAATGTATATTCTGCTCTTCTTGTGTGAAATATTCCATAGATTACAGTGAAATCCAGTTGTTTCACAGTGGTGTTCAGTTCACCTGTGTTCTTGCTGTTTTCCTGACTACTGAAATTTATAATTTATGGTAAAAAGTGTTCAATTCTACAGCTATAACACTAAATTCATCTGTTTCTCCTTGTATTCTTTCAGTTCTTGCCTCATGTATTTTCTTCCTCTCTTGTTATGCAGGTACCGATAAAGGACTGCTGTGCCTTCTTGGAGAGTAGACCTCTTTATCAGTATCTACTGCCCCTGTCTGTATCTGAATTTCCCTTGGTTTGGAATCTGCACTGTCTATAACTCATATACCTATGGCAGCTTTCTTTTGATTAGTGTTCACATGGTCTATTTTTTCTATCCCTTTACCCTTCATCTATATGTGTCTTAATACTTAAAGTGGGTTTCTTTTGGACAACATATAATTGTTTCTTGAAATATGGTATTACTGTATCTTTCAGTTGTAGTGAGACCACTGATGATTAAAGTGGTTATTGATATTGTTGAATTAATATTTTCCAAAGCGTTTACTGTTTTCCATTTTTACCTTTGTTTTTTTTTCTTTTTATCTTCCACCTTTTTCCTGCATTCTCTTGCGGAAATTTAGCAATTATTTTGATTCTTGTTTGTCTCCTCTTTTAGTGTATCAGTTACACATTCTCTAGAAAAACATTTTTTAGTGGTCGCCCTTGAGTTTGCTGTGTACATTTACAACTAACCCACCTTCTCTGCCAAATAGCAGTATACCACTTCACTGTGTGCAAGTACCTCTTAACACAGTATTCCCAATTTCCCCTGTCCCTTGTCACACTAATGCCATTTATTTCTCTTGTCCATAAACTTCTCGTTACCAAATACATTGTTGTGAATAGTATTTTAAAGAAAGTGTCACCTGTTATGTTAATTATAAGAAATACAAAAGATATTCCACCTTCATTTTTTTCTTTTCTAATCCTGTACCTTTATCATTTACATTCTTTCTGATAAACTTTTGAACAGTGCATTCACAGTAGGTATTTTCATGACAAATTTCCTCAATTTTTGTCCTTATTTCTCTTTTATTTTTAAAGGATAATTTTGCTTCACAGGAAATTCTAGAATGTGTCCACCAACTCAGAAGGTGCTCGGCCCACAGTTCACAGCAGCCCATGAGACCCACTGAGTGGTGGCTCAGTGCTCACATAGGTGCCCCTTCCACCTCGTGCTGCAGCACAGCCAGTCCCCTGCTGAGTATAGTGGTCCCCCCCCGCATGCAAGAGCAAGCACAGATGCCCCTCCTACAGTGTGTGACCTGGCCACCCAGTGCAGGGGCTCTTCCCATGTGAGCACAACCTGCTGAATGGCTGTGGCCTGCCCACACAAACAAATGAAGTGCAGCCCTACCCACACAACTTCCAGCAGACAGGGTGGGATCAGAAAACAGCACTTGCTCCCCGCAGCAGTGGCTGGTACAATCTGTGACCTGATACTACCACAAATGTGCTAGTACAGCATCAATCCATCAAACCGTGAAGAACTACAGTAACACTTCAGAGCAGAAGAAAAATGACAAGGCTCCAGAAACCAAACAAGTTTGCAATTCTAAATGAGAGAATTCAAAATAGTTGTAGTAAAGATACTCAGAGTTATAAGAAAAATCAGAAAAAGAGTTCAGCGATCTCAGGAATAAAATTAATCGACAGAAGGAATACGTCAACAAAGAGACTGAAGCCCTCAAAAAAAGCTGTACAGAAATTCTATATATGAAGAACACAATTTATGACATAAAAGAAATCCTAAAAACCATAGAACATACAGCTGACCTTATGGAGGAGAAAATGGGTGACGTAAAAGATAGAAATCTAGAAATGCTTTAGGTGGAGGAAGAGAGAGAACTAAGGTTTTTAAAACATGATGAAACAGTTTGGGAAATATCTGACTCAATTGTGAAAGGCAACATAAGGATTATAGTTATTCCAGTGGGAGAAGAGAAGGAGAAAGGAGTAGAGAGCTTGTCAAAGAAATAGTAGCTGAGAACTTCCCAAACATGGGGAAGGAACTGTACTTACAAGTACAGGAATCCAATAGAACTGTAACAAAGAAAAAATACTAAGGACAGCAAGGCAGAAGAAAATAATCTACAAAGGAACACCTATCAGGCTTTCAATGGATTTCTCAGCACAAACCTTACAGGCTAGGAAAGAATGGTATGATATATTCAAAATACTAAAGACAAAAACTTTCAGCCAAGGCTCCTCTTTCAAGTATCCTTCAGATATGATGGGGAAATAAAAACTTCCCCAGATAAACAAAAGCTGAGGAGTTTATCACCAGTAGAACTCCCTTTCAAGAAACAATTAAGGAAGCCCTCCTACCTGTAACAAAAAGGCGAAGCTTAACAAAGCTTTGATCAAGAAAATAGACAAAATCAGAAAATCACAGCTTTCTATCAGAACAGGTTAGCAAATAATTGTAACATAAATCATAAAGGAAAGAAAAGCATCAAAAATAACCATAAATACCTCACTTTAACACAAACTCTCAAAAAAATTTTTTTAAATTAATGAGGAAAACAAACAATAATTTGTGATGATAACTCAGAAGGGGAAGAGGCAAAGGGATGGAACCTGCTCACAGTAACGGAGATAAGAGACTGTCAGAAATTTGTCTGTCTCATCTATGAGATCTTTATACAGTCCTCATGGTAACCACTAAACAAAAAATCAGAGCAGAGCCACAAATCATAAACAAAGAGGAAACTGAGAAAACCATCACAGAAAACTACCAGACTGAAATGGCAGCCAGAAATACAAGAGAAGAGAAACAATAGAAATACAGAACAGCCAGAAAACAAGAGATAAAATGGCAGTATTAAGTACTCATATATCTATAATCACTCTAGGTGTAAATGGACTGAATTCACCAACGAAAAGGCAAAGTGTCTGGATGGATTAACACATGAGACCCAGCAATATGCTGCCTCCAGGAAAGACATCTCAGCTAAAAGACAAACATTGGCTTAGAGTGAAGGGATGGAAGACAATACAACAAGCAAATGGCAAGCAAAAAAAAAAAAGCAGGTCTCCCCATGTCTGTATGAGACAAAGCATACTTAAAGATAAAAATACAAGAGACAAAGAAGGGCAATATATAATGATAAAAGGGACATTCCACCAAGAGGACATAAAACTTATGAATATACACACACCTAACACAGTAGCATCAAAGTATTTAAAGTAACTATTGACAGACTTAAAGGGAGAAACTCACAGCAATACAATAATAGTAGGGGACCTCAACACCCCACTTACATCAATGGATAGATTAACCAGACAGAAAGTCAACAAGGAAACAGTAGTCTTAAATGAAATACTAGACCAGATGGAATAGATATTTATGGACTATTCCATCCAAAAACAGCAGAATACACATTCTTCTCAAGTTCACATGGTACATTCTCAAAGACAGACATTATGTTGGGAAACAAGATAAGTCTCAATAAATTTAAGAAGATTAAAATCACATCAGTCATCTTTTCCAATCACAATGCTATGAAACTAGAAATCAACTACAAAGAAAAAATTGGGAAAGTCAGTAATTTGTCGAGACTGAACTTCATGCAACTGTTCAGCCATTGGATTAATTAAGAAATGAGAGGAGAAACTTTTAAAACCTAGAGACAGATGAAATTGAAGACACAACATACCAACTCTTATGGAATGCAGCAAAAGCAGAACTAAGAGACTAATTTATAGCTATCCATGCCCACCTCAACAAAGAAGGAAAGTCTCAAATAAGTAATATTAAACTACACCTAACAGAACTAGGAGAAGAGAAAAGAAAGAGTAAATTCAGCCAAAGGAGGGAAATAATAAAAATTAGAGCATAAAAAAATGAAATACAGACCAAAAAAACAAAAAAAAACAGTGAAAAGGATCAATGAAACTAGTAACTGGTTCCTTGAGAAGATAAACAAAATTCACAAACCCTTGACCAGACTCAGAAAAAAAGAGAGGGCTCAAATAAACAGAATTAAAAATGAAGGAGGAAAAATTAAAACAGGAAGCACAGAAAGATAAAGGATTATAAGAGAATACAATGAAAAACTAGATATGAACAAATTGGGTAAACTAGAAGAAATGGATATGTTCTTAGACTCATGCATGCTCCCAAAACTGGATCAAGAAGAAATAGAGAATATAAATACACCAGTCACAAGTAAAGTGATTAAAATAGTAGTCAAAAACCTCCCACAAAACAAAAGTCCAGGACCAGATAGTTTCTCTGAAGACTTCTAACAAACATTCAAAAAAGATTTAATACCTGTCCTTCTCAAACTATTAGAAAAAATCGAAAAAGATAGAATGCTTCCTAACTCATTCTATGAGGCCAACATTACACTGATCCTGAAACCAGACAAGGAGAACAAAAAGAAAGTTACATGCCAATATTGCTGATGAATGTAGATGCCAAAATCCTCAACAAAATATTTGCAAACCAAATAAAGCAATATGTTAAAAGGATCATACCACATGATCAAGTAGGATTTATATCAGGGAGTCAGGGATGGTTCAACATCCACAAATCAATCAATGTGATGCACCACATTAACAAAATGAGGTGTTATATCACATGATTATCTTAATAGATGCAGAGAAAGCATTTTACAACATCCAACATCCATTTTTGATTAAAAAAAACTCTCAATAAAATGTGTATAAAGGGAAAGCACCTCAACAAAGCAAAGGCCATATATGAGAAGCCTACAGCCGACATTATACTAAACTGTGAAAAGTTGAAACCCATATGTCAGGGGACAGAAACAAGATAAGCATGCCTACTCTTGTCATTCCTATTCAACATAGTACTGGCGGTTTTGGCCAGAGCCATTATGCAAGAAAAAACATAAAATGTATCCAAATTGGAAACGAAGAAGTAAAACTCCCACTGTTTGTGAACGACATGATTCAATATAGAGAAAACTCTAAGAATCTCCCAGAAAACTGTTAGAAATAATTGCAGCACCATTGCAGGGTACCAAATCAACTTAGAAAAATCAGTTGCATTTCTATACACTAATAGTGAACTAGCAGAAAGAGAAGTCGAGAATGCAATCCCGTTTACAATTGCAACAAAAGAAACAAAGTATCTAGGAATAAATTTAACCACGGAGGTGAAAGACATGCACTGAAAACTAGAAGACATTAATTATTGAAAGAAATTGAACATAACATAAAGAAATGGAAAGATTCCATGCTCATGGATTTGAAGAATAAGCATAGTTAAAATGTCCATATTACTTAAAGCCATCTACAGATTCAGTGCAATCCCAGTCAGAAACCCAATGACATTCTTCATGGAAATAGAAAACAAAGAATCCTAAACTTAATATGAAACCCAAAAGACCTTGAATAGCCAAAGCAATCTTTAGAAAAAAGGACAAAGCCGGAGGCATCTCAATCCTTGACTTCAAAATATACTAAAAAGCTATAGTAATCAAACCAGCATGTTATTGACACAAAAACATACACACGGATCAATGGAGCAGAAGTGAAAGCCCAGGGGGCTGGCCCCCTGGCTGAGTGGTTAAGTTCACGCGCTCCGCTTCCATGGCCCGGGGTTTTGCTGGTTCGGATCCTGGACACAGACATGGCACCACTCGTCAGGCCACACTGAGGTGGCATCCCATATGCCAGCACTAGAAGGACCCAAAACTAAAATACACAACTATGTACCGGGGGACTTGGGGAGAAAAAGCAGAAAAAGAAAAGAAGATTGGCAACAGTTGTTAGCTCAGGTGCCAATCTTTAAAAAAAAAAAATGACAGAGGGTAATGAGATCACCATGTATCAAGTGCTTTCTAAAAAAAAAAAAAAGAAGAAGTGAAAGCCAAGAAATAAAACTACATGTCTAAGGACAGGTAATCTTTGAGAGAGGAGGCAAGAACATACAATGGAGAAAGGAAACACTCTTCAATGTATGATATTGGGAAAACTGGACAGCCACAGGCAAAGAATGAAAGAGAGCATTATCAGACACCATACACAAAAATTAACTCAAAATGTATTAAGGACTTGAACATAAGATCTGAAACCATGACTCCTGGAAGACAATATAGGCAATTTACCCTTTGATGTCAGTCTTAGCAGCTCTTTTTCTTTTTCTTTTTTTTTTTTTTTTGAGGAAGATCAGGCCTGAGCTAACTACTGCCAGTCCTCCTCTTTTTGCTGAGGAAGCCTGGCCCTGAGCTAACATCCATGCCCATCTTCCTCCACTTTATATGTGGGACGCCTACCACAGCATAGCTTGCAAAGTGGTGCCATGTCCGCACCCAGGATCCGAACCGGTGAAACCCAGGCCACCAAAGCGGAACATGCACACTTAACTGCTGCGCCACCGGGCTGGCCCCTAGCAGCTATTTTTCAAATAGCATGTCTACTCAGGCAAGAGAAACAAACAAACAAAATAAACAAATGGGACTACATCAGACTAAAGAGCTTCTGCAAGAGAAAGGAAACCAAGAACAAAATGAAAAGACAACCCACCAACAGTGAGAAAATATTTGCAAATCATATATCAGAAAAGTGGTTAGTTTCCCAAATAGATAAAGAACTCACACAACTCAACAAGAAAAACACAAACAACTTGATCAAGAAATGGGCAAAGGGGGCAAATGGGGCCATCGCCGAGTGATTAAGTTCACACACTCTGCTTTGGTAGCCCAGGGTTTTGCCAGTTGGGATCCTGGGTGCAGACATGGCACTGCTCATCAGGCCCCGCAGAGGCAGTGTCCCACATAGTACAACTAGAGGACCTACAATTAGAATATACAACTATGTACTGGTGGGGCTTTGGGGAGAAAAAGAAGAAAAAACTAAACAAAAGAAGATTGGAAACATGTTAGCTCAGGTGCCAATCTTTAAAAAGAAAAAAAAAAAAAAGCAAAGGATATGAACATTTTTCCAAAGAAGATATACAGATGGCTAACAGGCACGTGAAAAGATGTTCTCTGTCACTAATTATTAGGAAATGCAAATAAAAACTACAGTGAGATACCACATCAAGCCTGTCAGAATGGCTATAATTAACAAGACAAGAAATAACAAGGGTTGGAGAGGATGTGGAGAAAAGAGAAACCTCATACGCTGCTGGTGGGAATGCAAACAGGTGCAGTCACCATGGAAAACAGTATGGAAATTTCTCAGAAAAATAAAAATAGAAATAACAGAATCCAGCTAATCCATTACTATTTATCCAAAGAACATGAAATCAACAATACGAGGAGACTTATGCACCCCTAGGTTCGTTGCAGTATTATTCACAGTAGCCAAGACGTGGAAGCAACCACGTATCCATTGACTGAGGCATGGATAAAGAAGACATGGTGTATGTATACAATAGAATACTACTCAGCCATTAAAAAAGACAAAATCATCCTATTTGCAAGAACATGGATGGACCTTGAGCATATTATGTTGAGTGAAATAAGCCAGAGAAAGACAAACACTGTATGTTTTCACTCATATGGGGAAGATAAACCAACACATGGAGAGAGAGCAAGGATTAGTGGTTATTGCAGGGGAAGGAGAGGGGAGTGGCCGAAAGGGGTAAAGTGGCACATATACATGGCAACGGATTAAAACTAGACTATTGGTGGGGAGCATAATGTAGTCTGTACAGAAACTGATATATAATAATTACACCTGAAATTACAAGTTATAAACCATTTGACCTCAATAAAGTAATTTAAAAAACAAAAAGGAAAAACAATACTGTGTTTGTTTTCTCTTTCTCACTTTTGGAGAGACTCATTTGTCGTGTGACCTCCAGGCACTCATGGATCTAAGAAGAGTCTTTCATTTCAAGTTTGTTCATTTTTCTCTTCTGAGATCAAGAATGATATTTTCTAAGTTCCTTAAGTGTCATATCAGAATTTGGCAGGGCATCATCTAAACTGGCTGGTGAGGAAACACTTCCTCTTGAAGTTGTAGAATGGAAATTTTATGTTCTGTTGTATGAAAGCACTGTTGAATCCTTTATGTATTCTGTAATCTTGGCCAATTTGACCATCAAACCTTTGTGGACTCCAGTGAACTCCCTTGCAATCTGCAGCTCTTAACTTACCCCTCAAGGCCAGCCAGGCCCAGGATACAGTGTTGGCAGTTGACTGGAGAGGGCTGTGATGGCACATTATTATCTCACTCTGATCTGAAACTGATGTGAAGTAGCCTTGAGGCATATGAGTTTAGGGATTTTGTGGTCTAAGTTGTCATGCCTTTTTCCTTGTGTCTGAGCTCTTAAGTTCCAAATAACTTTCTAGCCTCATCTAATTGTACAGAGAGAGAAGGGAAGAACTGAGCCTATGATAAATATTACACAAGTTAAAAAGCAATGCTTCACCACAAGAACATTACATTCAGCCAGCTGCATCTCGTAATAAGGTGGAATACTTTAGGACAATGTGGCTCGCTGGGCTTTGTTAGAAGTTTGACTTGTACAGCCTCCTGGACTCTGTATGGTGACGGAATAGACAAAAAAAACTTCCAGTTCTTCTCTTTGTTTTTCTTCATGGAAACCTTATGAAGATTTGTCCCTCTGCCTCATGGAGTGCTGTTAACTGGTGGGTAATAAAGATGAAGATGAAGGAATTTTTCTCACAAGTAATAATCATTCTTAAAATGACAATATTTGTTTACTTTGTATGCATTTCTGTCATTTCCCAGTATACCCTGGACTCTGCCATTAGAGAGAAACATGATGTAATGTAATCACAATAAAACATGTAAATAATTTTCATGTGTTCATGATGCTGTTAAATTGAAGAGAAACTGTATAGAAAAACAGTGAGTTTTTGATGATCAAATCATACAAAACATGTTTGGGTCTGAGGGATTTGTACATAACCTTCCTACAAATGGAGCGTGGACGTCCAGTGTTTTCACTCTTATGCATCCTGCTCTTCGCATATTTGTGGTGTTTTAGGACTCAGTGACCATTGAGGATGTGGCTGTGAACTTCACCCCAGAGGAGTGGGCTTTACTGGATTCTTCACAGAAGAGACTCTACAGAGATGTGATGTGGGAAACGTTCAGGATCCTGGCCTCGATAGGTAAGAATGCGGACATTCCTTCCCTTCACCAACGAGAGAACAAGTGTTCCTTGCCCTTCAACGTTGTTCTAAAATGTAGAATGTGGATGGGGGAGATGTTGGTATATGAGGTAGAAATGGTCATAGCTCATCATGAGCTTAGAATCTAAAAATTTTTTTATCATTTCTCATACCTTGAAATCAACTTTATGAGTGTGCATTTCAGGAAGAACATGGAAAGATCATGGTGTTGAAGATCAGTACAAAAACCAGGGGCAAAAACTAAGGTGAGTTGCATGCACAATAGAAAGCAGTGTCTCATGTGAGAATCCTGGTATGTTATAAAATTTTAAAAAGAAGCAAACAAGAGGCCAAGCCTGATGGCAAAGCAGTTAAGTTCGCACTTTCTGCTTTGGCAGCCCAGGGTTTGCTGCTTTGGATCCTGGGTACGGACCTGTGCACCACTTGTCAAGCCATGCTGTGGTAGGCGTCCCACATAAAGTAGAGGAAGATGGGCACAGATGTTAGCTCAGGGCCAGTCTTCCCTCAGAAAAAAAAAAAAAAAAAGGGAGAATTGGTGGCAAATGTTAGCTTAGGGCTAATTTTCCTCAAAAAAAAACAAGCAAACAAGACAAGTAACTCTTGCTTTATATTTAGCTATTTTTAGAAAATTTTTACCAAATGTATTTTCTGAACTTTGATGTAGAGATTGTTTTTGCAAAATAGTCACTTGGAAATAGTATTAATAAGCCCTGTATCTGAATACTACTGTTTGGATAATAGCAAGGGTGAATTCCTATTGCAGAGCATTCAGTATATTCTGTTTCAGACAATGTAGAAAACCTAAACTTCTTCAGTAAATCATGAAAATATAAGAAAATAAAATCATTAATAAACATTAATAATGTTCTCATTTTTTACAGAAGTCATATTGTAGACAGACTCTGTGAAAGTGAAGAGGGTAGTCGATGTGGAGAAAACTTCAGCCTTATTCCAAATCTCAGTCTGTACAAGGAAATTACAGGAGCTAAACCATGGGAATGCAGTGCATGTGAAAAAGTCTCCATGCACGATTCATCCCTTACAAGATACATTGGATGTCATACAGAACGCAAACCATATGAGTATCAAAAACATGGACAGAAGCCATACAAATGTAGGGAATGTGAAAAAGCCTTCCCTTTTCCCAGTTTTCTTCAAATACATGAAAGAACTCATACTGGAATGAAACCCTATGAATGTCAAAAATGCAGTAAAGCCTTCACTTCTTCCAGCTCTCTTCGGGTACATGAAAGAATTCATAGTGGGGTGAAACCCTATGTATGTAACATATGTGGTAAAGCCTTCATTTTTTCTAGTAAGGTTAAAGAACATGAAAGAACTCATACTGGAGAGAAACCCTATAAATGTAAAAAATGCAGTAAAGCATTCACTTATTCCAGTTCTCTTCAAAGACATGAAAGATTTCACACTGGAGAGAAGCTCTATGAATGTAAGGAATGTGGCAAAGCCTTTATGCATCCCTCGAGCCTTCGATCACACATGGTCTATCACACTGGAGATGGACCCCATAAGTGTAAGGAATGTGAGAAAATATTCATTTCTTCCACTGCAGTTCAAATACATGAAAGGACTCATACTGGAGAGAAACCCTATGAATGTAAAGAATGCAGTAGAACCTTCAGTTGTACCAGTTCTCTTAGAAAACATGAAAGAACTCATACTGGAGAGAAACCCTACAAATGTAAAATATGTGGTAAAGCCTTCAGGTTTTCCAGTAATGTTCATGTACATGAAAGAGCTCATACTGGAGAGAAATCCTATGAATGTAAAAAATGCAGTAAAGCATTCACTTCTTCCAGTTCTCTTCAAATACATGAAATAATTCATACTGGAAAGAAACCATATGAATGTGAAAAATGCAGTAAATCATACGTTTATTCCAGTTCTCTTCGAGTACATGAAAGAATTCATACTGGAGGGAAACCCTATGAACGTAAGGAATGTGGGAAAGCCTTTACAGATCCCTCAAGCCTTCAGTCACACACAATCTTTCACACCGGTGATGGACCTTATAAATGGAAGGAATGTGAGAAAGTAATCTTTTCTCCCATTGCATTACAAATACATGAAAGGAGTCACACTGGAGAGAATCCATATGAATGTAAAGAATGCAGTAAAGCCTCCAGTTGCAGCAGTTCTCTTCAACAACATGAAAGAACTCATGCTGGAGAGAATCCCTATGAATATAAAATATGTGGTCAAGCC
Organism: Equus asinus; assembly: GCF_041296235.1. Taxonomy (NCBI): domain Eukaryota; kingdom Metazoa; phylum Chordata; class Mammalia; order Perissodactyla; family Equidae; genus Equus; species Equus asinus. Next base: position 25,178,282 of record NC_091809.1, on the reverse strand, counting down.
TTCAGGTCTTTCAGTCATGTTCATGTACATGAAAGGACTCACACTGGAGAGAAACCATATGAATGGGAAAAATGCGGTAAAGCATTCACTTCTCTCGGATCACTTCAAAGACATCATAATTCTCACCAGAGGGAAACACTATATCAGGAAAATGGGAAAACCTTTATTTCTCATGAAAACTTTCAAGGATATTGAAGAGTGTTGACTAGAAGAAAAACCACGTAAATGTGAAGAATGTGGGAAAGCCTTCAGTTCACATCTAGTTTTCCAAATACATAAAGGAAATCTTACTGGACAGAAAATGTATTAATGGAAAAATTACAGTAAACCGTTTAGTTTGCCAGTTCTCTTCAAAGGTATGAGAGAACTCACACTGGAGAGAAATCCTATGAATGTCAAAACTGGGAAAGCCTTTCTTTGTCAGGCAAACTTTGAGGGTATGGGAGAATGCACACTAGTGGAAAAGTCATGTAACTCTAAATGTGGGAAAGCCTTTTTTTTTTGTTTTCTGCTTTTTCTCCCCAAGATCCCCCCAGTATGTGGTTGTATATTTTAGTTGTGGGTCCTTCTAGTTGTGGCATTTGGGACACTGCCTCAACATGGCCTAATGAGTGGTGCCATGTCCGCACCCAGGATGCGAACCAGCGAAACCCTGGGCTGCCACAGTGGAGCGCGTGAACTTAACTACTCGACCACCGGGCCGGCCCCAGGAAAGTCTTTTTTAATCTCAATTCTTCTGAAGGCATGAAAGGACACACTTGATAAAAAACCTCTGGAGTGTAAACAGTGTGAGAAAGACTTTAATTCCCCACATCCATTTAGGTGAAACTTCCACCAAAAAGAAATATAAATGTAAGTAATATGAGAAGGATTGATGGGAATTTGTGTATTATGTTCTACAAAAATTTCAACTTGAAAGGCTTGTCCTAAATGTTGTAAATATATTGTGGTTACCAAGTGTCTGTCTTAAAGTGAAACTTTGGAGTGTGAATTTCTATTAATTACTTTCAGAAATGAATATTGAGGTAAGATAACTGTGCAAGTCATCCTTATTCAATAGTACATAAAGATTAATTGGTATTGCTTTTCACTCGAATCACTTAATGTTTTCTCATAATTTTCTCTGTGTTAAGGGACCATTGAAAAATGGCTGTTTGTATTTCTCAGCATTTTCTTCCTGGCCTTGTATTGCAGTTCCTGAATATACCTAATCCACTGTATGTATTGTTCCTTTCTTTGAGAAAGCTCCTTTTTTGGAGCCTGTTTCTATTTTCTATACTATTAAACAGTTGGAATAAGTTTTTATGTATGATGTTTATCAATGGGTATACTTTCCTATAAATCCTTATTTTCAAATTTGTGCCTTTGTTCTTTGTCTTTCCTTCTGACTGATATTTGGTGAGTAGACTGAATTCAGTAGAGACCTCTGATAGGGCAACAAAATCTATTGCTGGACATACCAACTCTGTATTGTGTTATGTAAATGAGGATAATATTAAGAGCTAGATCTTTAAGAATCCATCCCCTTTATGGTTCCATGTTGGAATTCCCCAATAGCCTCACTTGCATGAGGTTTGGAAGGCAGAAGCACACAAGGCCTTAGGCAGATTCTGGAGCCACCACACAGGGAGAGGGACAGTTGCATAGGAGCTTTGAGGACACCATCTTACATCCCATTTTCTGAATTCTTTGACCTTCTAGTCAAGTTGAAAACCACCATCAACTGTTTGGTTTTCATTTTCTTACACATGTATTTTTCCCTGATGTTTATACAAGGTTAACATGAAAAATCCATTACAGTTCGGGGTTTTCTCTGAGGTCTCTTGTGTCCACTATGAAACTAATTCAGACCTTTGTGGTGGAGAATATTCTCTGATTCCCCTCTTTAAATGATACCTGAATCAGGTCTAATGTGTATAGGAAACACCTTATGCTGTTCATAGTGCTAATGAGCTTGTTTTCCTGATTCACCATGACACGTACAATGGGGCATAAACAGGACTTAGGAGTCTGTTTCTCTGCTGCCTTGTGCAGCAGCTGCCTGGACCCAGTTCTTCCACGTGAGAACAATCACCTTTCTCACGTAAGGAAAAGGACATGTATTTCCTCTTTCTTGTAGCTGAATGTATTCCCTCAATCTGTTTTCAATAATGTTTGATTGTATGTCATTAAACTAGGTACATTTCCTTGAAAAATAAACAGTTCTGTAGTTGTTTCATTGATACATTTCATCAACTGTTCTAATCTATCATATGCTACTAAATATTGTGGTTTTCATTTTCTCAGAATATATTAAAATCATCTTAATTATGGACTTTTTGCAATCTTCTTCATGTAACTGTTATTCATTATGAGTCTGTTTTAGTACACGCAGACAAATTCAAATGTTTTTTTCCTCAGGCTAACTTTTTTATTCTTTTATAGTTACAATTTCTGTCATGAAACTAATTTGTCATTTATTCTTAACCCAAAACTTAACAGTCATTGTGTTTTCAGTACTTTCTTGCTTGTGACCTGCAGGATTGGACCTGTATTCAAAGAGGGGGTTGTAACAGATTCTAGCAAGAATGACCACAGGCCGTAGAGGACGGTGAGGTGTAACAGCAGCAGGGTGCTCAGAAGGACTGCTTACAAGAGTGTGGCCTGTGTTTGTGGATGTGATTGCTATTCAAGGAGGCAGGTCACTTTCTGTATCAAGTGTGTGAGGAGGTTTACTTTTGTTTCTGGTGAGCATTTTATCTTTGGTAAATCTAATCATTGTGTTCTAGGAGGCAAAAGCAACATAGTGGAGTTAAGGTTAAATTGTAAGAAGTTCCAGTCAGTCATTTTAGTAAAAAGGGACTATTAGTCATCTTTATGATTTAGAATTTTATCTTTTACCATTTTTACTGGTATGGTTACAAAATACCCTTAGTTTAGTCTTAGTGAACATGTACCTTTGATGAAAAGGTGTGGGACATTTTTCTCTTCAGCAGAATAAGACTGGGCCTTGCAGTGGATGCAGCCAGCTCCTGGTCCTCTGGAACAGCTTTGCCTTTCCTACTTATCAAAGCACTGATGTATTTCCTAGAGTGTGTTAGACAGTGTTGACCGTGAAGTACCTCAGTGACATTATATAAATTCAGTTCTTAGTATACCACATAATATCTTTAGTATCTTTATGACTCACCCGAGGGCTTTGGGTTTAGGTAAATCATAAGACAATACAAACCCAGCAAGGGAGAGAGACAGGACCATGGTGCCAATCCAGCCTTTCTTGCTCAGAGACTGTGCTCTTGATGCTAGTGTTTCAGCATCCGTCATCTGCCATGCACTTGAGAGGCAATGTAGCCAATGTGGCAGAAATAAGGCCCAGTGGGATTTGGATATAACAGCAGGAAACAAACAAGTTTTTGCAGTCCTTGTGCTTATATGTTGTGGGGAAAGAGAGGTGATTAATAAATCTTAAAGCTTTATCTGATAAGATGGAATTAACGGCTTTGAAGGAAAGTAGAAAGCTATATGAGCTAATGGGGAGGCTGAGGTGTGTATGTATCTTTTCTATGAGGATAGGAGTGAGTGAGGATGTCATTATTATTGGTGTCTGGGACCTGAAACTTCCTACTGATTTAAGCCACAGATACTTGTGGTGTCTTTGTTTTAAATGTCATTTGAAAGGAGTTTTATTTTACGTTTAAATACTTAAAATATTGCAGTCTTTGGCATTTTCGTTTTGCTGCTCTACAGACTGGAGTGTGCAACATGCACCCCAGTAAACCATGGAGTTCCTCCCACTTAGAGAGACAGTTGCCTTCACCTGCCCTGTTCTAGCTCATCCTGAGTGAGTTCTATGAGTAGAGTGACATCTCTGTGAGTCCACTGTCATCTCTCCGTGGAAACAGCACAAAGAGCTCTGGATGGTTAGAGGCAACCATCCCAGGAATAATTGAGTGAGCTGGAGAGAGAGGGTGTCACTTTGAGTAATATCCTACTTGAATATAAAAGGAGAAATAGAAAATAGGGTCTTTTTATCCCAGGAGTACCTGAAAGTTGTTAGTTTCAATGTTCCACAAAGCCCCTCCAAGCCATTTTGCTGTTCATACGTTTTATTTCCATATGCTTAGACGCACGTGTTGTGGAGAAGAGGCAAACAACAGTAAAAGCTACAAGGTTTAATAAAGAGCAAAAGAAACCAGTAAGCTCAACTTTTTTTAGTGTTAACCTACGTATTGGTGGGGTTTCATTCAAATGGGCACGATGAGAGTTCTTCTTGGAGATGGCATGTTTTCCATCTTTTGACAGCTGTATTAGTATGCATTTGTGGAAATTCATAAGTATACCTAAAATATCATAAATGTATATAATTAATGGAAAATGAAAAACAGAATCAATTTCCTGTGTTAGGAGAATGTTCAACTCTCCTGAACCTTGGTTTTTATGCATTCAACAGTTCTTTTTAGCACTATGGGATCCTTCTTAGGAAGAATGAAGGACTGGGCAAGAAGGACTCAGTGCTCAACAGGCCTTTCTTGCAACCCTGTCTTAACTGAGAAAACACCCCCTAGGGTTGCGCCTGCCCTCATTTCGGACTCATAACAGGAGTGAAGTGACAGGGCTCCTAGAAACTGTCCTTGAGTTTAAATCAGGTTCTGTGGACAGATCTGTAGAAATACTGTGGTTCTGAAACATAAAGTGTATCCCAAGAGGGACGTAACTGTGGACATCCTCATTCATAGGCATCAGCATCATTTCTTCTCAGTGCCGTCCGTAGGCCATTTCCAGCTGTTTACTGCCCAAGTCGAGCCTACTCTGTGCCTGCTGACTTGGAAACATCTTTAGAAATCCACACAAGTCCCCTCTGGACAATTTCTCTGAGGCAACAGGAGGGGGCTGTGAGCTGAGAGGGTGACAGAAGCAGTGGTAGAAACCATGTCCTGGGCACATTCTGTCGCTCACAGTGACCACAGACATCACATAATTACCAGATCTGCTTGCTTACTTATTCATACAACACTTACAAGTTGACAGAGTTTGAATTGGGTGACAAATGATTCTAGAAGTTTTTGAAATCACTGTCCCTCCATTAGTCTCTTCCTCCACACACCCCTCTCCCGTAGAGGCTGTAGCAGCCTCCCATTCTGCATCCAGAGTCTCTAAACCTCTCCCTGTGGACATAAATTGCCCCAGGCATTCTTGTACCAGAAACTTCTCTTCATTCAGTGCTGCACACAGAGAAGCCACTGCTGTCAACCCACAGACTATTTTTGTAAATGGAGGCCCTCTTAGGGCCTGAGTTGATGGTCTTTCACAGCCAGCACCTATTTTGCCTTTGGGCCTGAATGCAGCACCCCTCAGGCTTGCCAAATAGAGAACTCCTTTTGAGGAGATATGGGAACTTACAGGATAAAGCAATAAACGGCGCTTCTGGCATATCACCTACAGGAGGAGGTGTGTTCCCCTCTTCTCTAATTGACGTAATTCATTCTGGAGGAGGTCCCCTCCTTTTCAGACACGTTGGCACTTAAGGAGTGACTTGGGGACCCATGACCATGGAGTTCTTATGCACCGTGTGCACCAGCACACCTGATGGGTCCACTGCAGAGTCACTTTGTCCTTTCCCCAGATCACACAGGCCAGCCCTGATCACACATTGCATCAGATTGATTAGTAAATTCCAGATAATTGTGCCAGCAATAGAGAATTCCCTGGCCAAGAGTCAACCTCACCTGCACATTGTTACAGATCCTTTGGCCACTGCCAGTGATCTAGCTGTCCCATCCCACCAATAGCAACACCTTCTTACCCAAGGTTGCCCCTCTGCCTAAAAGAACTCTGGGATACCTTGCCTCACACACCCAAGTACAAGTCAGGTCACTCCTTACTCTGCACATATTAAACCTCAGTCTGCAGAGGCTCATTTCATTGCTCAGGGTGATACATGCACTCAAATTTCTGAGACACATACTGCCACCTCAGACCTGATGGCATTAAGCTTGGCCCATGGGCCCCTGTGATATGGAACCAGTAAGAGGCCTCAAACCTAAAGGTCTAGGCAGAATTCCAGGGATTTCCCTCCCCTACCCTGGATAACTCAGTGACTAACACACCAGATGTGAAAAACGTGTCACAGGTAATACAATCTATGCACATTAAGTGCAGGTCGGGGAGGGGACCCTACAGCTGATGGCAGATAAACTTTGTCGGGCTGCTCACCCCCTCTGCTGGTCTGCTTGCTGTGCTCAGACCACGGTAGACCCTTTTATAGACAAATTACTCCTCCTGTCATACATGATCCTCCTGCAGCCAGAATCAATTACTCATGAAGACACTGTAGAAATTATTAATATTATCAACCAATGTCTCAAAATATAAAACACTAGGTTCTTAAAAATGGTATTCAATGGGACCTGGCCCCGTGGCCAAGTGGTTAAGTTCGTGTGCTCTGCTGTAGGCAGCCCAGTGTTTCGTTGGTTCGAATCCTGGGAACGGACATGGCACTGCTCATCAAACCACGCTGAGGCAGCGTCCCACATGCCACAACTAGAAGGACCCACAACGAAGAATATACAACTATGTACTGGGGGGCTTTGGGGAGAAAAAGGAAAAAATAAAATCTTTAAAAAAAAATGGTATTCAATGGATCTTATACCTCTTATGACGCAGGCTGCAACCTTATTAGGATTAATGCCTTACTTAGATAAAACTTGCTTTCTTCTAAATGGATGTTCCTCCTGTTTGAGTGATGAGATTCAATCCACAGTCTTCGAAGCTTGTTATTTTGTTTTGATCATCAGGCTTACTGGCAATAGATAAGTAGAGCCTTTCTACACTAGACGTCTGTCTGATGGGTGAGTCCTTCAGGTCTTTGGTTTACTGTAATCGTGCCCCCTTGGCCACCACTCATTCCACTCCAGGGTCTTCCTCCTAACATTGCCTTTAGTCTGTGCCCTGTGTGGTAATATTTCATTTTGGACACCCTCCAAGCCCCTCCTGTCCATCCAACACAAATGTGCTCTTTTCCTGCCATTTCCACACATGTGCTCATTGTCACTGGAGTGACTGGTGTCGGTGTCGCAATCCAATGTACACATCAGGATAGATGCAGAGAGGGCTGATGGCCACTCTGAGTTTATTATAACCAGTTTCAATATATACATAGCTTGCAGCTGTTAAACATACACAGGTGTTCTGGATGAAGTAATTAGCGAATGCCAAGAATTCTTAGTGATTTCTCAAGGAGCCCTCCCTTGGCCTCTGTTTTGATATTAACATGTTATTGCTGTGCTCCTATATTTTTATCTCGGAGCAGCCAAGGTCTCTTAGGCAACGGTCCCTCTTGCTCCCGATATTGATATTGTTTCTCCATCTGTGCCCCCGGGCGGCCGCCACCTGGCTTAGGTTGCCCCCCCCAGGGGGTCTTACCCGTCATTGGCTAACCGGCCTTCTCACCTCCGGGTCACAGTTTGTTGGCAAGCTTTTTCCAGTGATTATTAACCCTTCCTGTGTCAGGGGCGGCTACAACTGGTACTGACCTGGGCACACGTGTCATTCAACATCATCATTACTGCCAATCAGGAAATGTCCCAAACACTCAAAATACATGTAGCAGACAGCTAGTGTTTGAGATGTTTTCCATGAAGGAAAACTCCCTGGCAGCCGTGGTAGCTGCTGACTACGTGAGTTTGGACTTTTTATTAACCAGCCAAGGAGAGTTCTGTTCCCTTAAAAGGGCTATGTGATGCTGTGTGACCCTAATTATAATTTCTCATGCTTTTCACATGGCTTTTCGATTAATGTTCAAAATCAGATTCATTTAATGAGATGTGCCATTTGCTGAAGCCTCAGGAGAGAACTTTAATAAAGACACTGACCGCATGTTTAATATCCAAGTCTTCATGGGCTTTACATACCTACACGTCCTGTCTGGCTCACAGTGGGTAAATAAGTTAGGAAGATTGACCCTTGTCCATTTTATGCTAACAGGAGGGTCAAATTTTGAAAACCTCTACCCCTATACACCTTAAAGGATAAAGCCATTCTCCTTTGCAGAGGCCACCCCAACCCACTTACCCTCACCCTACTCTCCTCAGAAAGTACCTTTGATTAATAAATATTGTTCCGTTAATTTGATGTATATGGTGACATAGTCTTGACATCCAATCCCATTTTAGGTAGTGTGTTAACTCTTCCCCCAAAATGGCAATGATAAAACAGAAGGTAACCAATGGAAAGTGACATTCCAGTGACAAACAGGTATTCAGGTTAGAGAATTTTTATGAGATGAGGAAAATCCAAATACAGCAATTTCAGTGTGATAATGTTTTTAGATGCGTTAGTCACAAAAGAGAAACTTTGAAATCACTCACATGAGCTCCAGCAGTAGAATTAACAAGTGAAAATGGCATAGTCTCACAAGGGAAAATACAGCCACAGAAGTGAATGGATGGTTTGTGTTCCAATGTGTAAGGAGCTCTGAGTGATCATCTCATCTTCACAGCAAGGCGGAGGCAGCGTTTCCATGCTCACAGAAGAGGGAGAGTGTGTGGGGCTCCCAGAGCTCATTCCTGTGGCTGCTCAGGTGCCCTCCCCTCCTTCTCCAGGGACTGACCCCCTCCAGGGATTACCTCACATCTGAAAATGTCTAGACCCCATGTCTGGGAATATGGTGACTTTCTGAACGTGGGTTTTCTTTCTGAACTGTAGGCAAGCAGGCTGCTTCTATGAGCTAATTGGAATATTCATGTTTCTGTCCTTGGATTCCTTTATTCATTGAAGATTGCAGCCCTTTGATTCTAGTTTCCATTAGCGCTTGACTTTTTAAAATACAGGGTAATTGAGAGATACGATGTAAGGCAAGAAAATTGTAGAACCAAATAGAATTTTTCTTTTATTGTGTAAGAGAACCTCAAGATGTGAGATGGGTGCATTTGAGTTTTCAGGTGATTTTTCCATTTTTAAGTCAGTTTTTTTATGTGTCTGTCCCTAGAGAACTTTGACATTTGAAAGGCTATAGTATTTCTAAGGCAAATGAATTGCTATTTTAATGAATGTGAGGAAAAGCAGTTGAATTTCTACTTTCATTGATATGAGCAAAACACTGCAAAGCTTATGGAAATCTTTGAAATTTTCAGTCCAGTTCAGGGTTGAATTTGAAACCCCTAATGTATTATAATATGCTACCACTTCCTGAAAATCTCCCCAGTGTGAAATATAGTGGAGGGACAAACGATAATGCCCCTGTCCTTTTAGTTATAAAGGATTTGTAAATTTTTTATTGTCTGCAGTTCCATATACATTAGTGTTTAAAGGAATAAATCTTTGAGTGGTTTCCTATGTAGAAAAGTTACTATGAAATTAATTTTAAAATGCAAAAGTTAATTAAAAATAATTATCGAGCATAGGAAAATATGGTATATATAAATTTATCTCCTTATTTAAAATTAATAATGCATGGGAAGGATTAAAATATTCCTAAGAGAGGAAACTCACTTAAGGAGACTCCCTGCCTGCACGTCCTGCCCCACTCCTCTGCTCTGACTCCAGCCTCCCTATGTGACCAGTGTTGATCACTGCTTCACCATCCTGTTCGTGCTTCTTTATGTAAAAACAAGCCAGTGCAAACTTCTATTTTTCTTACCCCTGTTTGTTGTAATTGTTACCACACCAGGTTTGTTTTGACCACCACACAATTTTGTCAATCACTGTGACAGTGAGTTTGCAAAGAGAAAGGATTTAATCACAAGGCAGCCAAGTGAGGAGGTGGGAGAATAAATCTTGGATCTGGCTCCCTGAAAATGGAAACTCACTGATATTTATGGGGTAGGTGGCAAGGTGGTCTGAAGTCTGGGAATAGGTGATTGGAGGTGAGGAGAAGTGAGGTAGTTGATGATCTGGGCAAGGGTATTCAAGCTCCATGCCTCTTCATAGGACCCATGTTCACAAAATGGCAGCATTGCTATGTGAGGTTTATAGCTCTTTGACATCAAAAAGTTACTTGTCCCACATTTGCGCAAACCCAGGTGGTGGGCTGGTGGTCTCAACCAGCCTGGACAAGACAAGGGATCTCAGTTCCTGAAAAACCACTCTTAATTACTCTGTTGATAAGATAGGGTCAGTTGAAGTGGTCCTGGGAAGCCTATGGTCACCTAATGAGTGGCCAAGGTCCACATATTTGATGTTTGAGTACTAAAAACTGAAGCCTCCCCCTCCCTTTTCCCCTGGGCCTTCTTACCTGGACAGGCTGATGAGAAAGCCTGGAGGCTCCTGCACTGTGGGCTGCTGCTTGCTGGGTGGCTCCTCCTGGGCGCTGTGCTGCCCTGTGTTGCGTTGTTGACCCACCAAGCCTGGGTTCTGTGTATAGAGGACTCTGAGCTGGCAGTTTCTGTAACTCCTTATCCTTTGGAAGCAGGAGTATGAGAATGGGCCCTCAGCACAGTGGTCCTGGGTCGATGTCTTGTCTGGAATCTCTCTGTGTCTAGAGTGAAGCTGTGACTGAGGCTGAGTTTACCCCAACACTAGGGGCATGTCTTAGGGGAGTAGGAGGATGATTATACCCTGTGAGTGAGGTGAGCCCATCAGACGGTCACTCCTCAAAGAGCAGTTATTTCAGAGAGAAAGTGAGGAAGAAGAGAGACAGGAAAGGAGCCAGTAGATGGAGGGTGGCGTCCACACTCCTGATAGCAGAGGGCTCCCCAGGCCCCTTCAGTGCCTCTGCTGCTGCCCCTGCCTCTACTGTGACAAAGACCCTGACCTTTAGGGTTAGAGGGAACAACAGCCATGGCACCTGTGCGGCACAGCCAAGGGATTAGTCAAACTTGATTTAACACTGGAGTCCTTAAACTCTATGAACCAACTGGTTGTTATGCTGGAGGCTCCTAACTGATGGCACTGATGTGAGGCCCTCTGGAAGAACAATGTAGAAATACCAGGGTACAGAGGACACCCCATCCCCCAAAGTATATCCAGCGACCTGAAATACAGAACAGGGAAGGACAGCAGAGAGGGAACAAGAGGAAAAATGTACTGAAAGAAGGTCCACAATGTGACCCAACTGGAAATCCAAAACATACTAAAAGAATTTACACAACAACCAAGATAAAAGGGTGCTTTTTGCTCTCTGAGCCTCTAAAACATAGGTTTTGAGTTCGTTTTACCATCTCCCGTGATGCAATAATTCACAGCCCTTCACGCAATTTCTCAATGCTGGGTCTCAAGTTACGGCTACACCTGGCTGGGGTCTCAGTAAATTTAAGCAAAGGACTCATGATCTTACGGAAGTTACTGAGTATAACGCAGAGGACGGATTGCTATACTTCACCTTAACCAGCAGAACTCTTTGCCAGGCCTCCAAGCCAGGACCCATTGTCCCAAAATATCCCACAGTGAGGAGGAAAGCTCTGGATCCATAATTCACAAATTAAAATTCAGTTAAATTGTCTTCACCCCTTTCAAATTAGCTTTCCAAAATGGGGCTCCATGGTCCCTACCCCTTAGTTCAATTAGCTAACATGGCCCAGTGCAAACTGAACAGAGCCTTCAAGGACTGAACACTGTTGTAAGAAACCTGCTTAGGAAGAAGTGATTATCCGCAGAGTTTCTCCTTTGAACAGCTGAATTTGGCTTGTTCTTCAGTCTGGAAAGAATGAATGACACCTCACAGTGCATTACTGCAACCTGGAGGCTGTGGTCACACCAAACACAGCCCTGTACCCAGTCCCCAACATCATGGAAATCACTGACTCCATCCAGTCAGCAACTGGTAAACACTCTGCTCTCATAGACTCGGCTGAGTCTGTTCTGTCCAGTCCTGTGTCCACAGCCTCTCAGCTGCACTTGGCCTTCCCCTCTGAGGGGACGGGACTCACCTTCACAGGCGTGCCCTGTCTTACTGCACTTCATCTTATTGCACTTTGCTTTGTTGTACTTTGCAGATATTTCATTTTTACAAGACCCTCCACCAGCAAAAAGATTCTGACTTACTGAACACTCAGATGATGGTTATCCTTTTTTAACAATAATGTAGTTTTTAATTAAGGAATGTACATTGGTTTTTTAGAGATAATGTTATTGCACACATAATAGACTACAGGATAGTGTAAAAATAACTTCTTTATATATAAAAGTATATTTTAATTCTTGTCCTTAGAAACTATAAAGATTACACATGATTTGCATACGAGACTGCACAAAACAAGGGCCAAAGAAGATCGTGCACTCTTTGCCTTCTCTTTTGTCTGGTCTCTCAGAAATAGAATGTTCTCAGCTCTGGTTGTTGTTGCTTGTCACCTCACATTGCTTTTATCCTTGTATCCTCCATAGTCTACTCTCCCTTCCACATCAATTCAAGACCCTTTTTCACATATGCCACGTCTCCGAGGCCTGGCCGGATACTGAAATTCTGTGCCATGTTGTCTTGACCGACATCACCCATTTGCTGTGCTTCACTTTCCCCTGATCGCCACATCTCATTTGTTCCTAGAGAAGATATTGTCACTGGGTCTTTTCCTTCCACCTGTCTCGTGACGGGGTCCTGATCCACTTGTCCAAGTGACTGCACAGGATTCAGAGATCCTCTGAGAATCGAGCTGCTAGCTGTTTCAGACTCATGTCTTACCAACTGGTGAAGAACCTGCAATACAGGTCTTTGAAACATGGATTCTATTTTCTCCTCTTACAATCTAATCTTTAGTCTTTCCTGACACTCTAGTCCCTAAACACAGATTTCATTTGCACTAGGAAACCAAAAACTTTGTGTGACTTGCTTTATTGTAATATTTGCTTTATTGTGGTGGACTGGAACTCAACCCACAGTATCTCCGAGGTGTGCCTGTACCTGGTTACCCTCAGAGAGCCTCAGCACCATCACCACTGCACAGTCCCTGTGGGCAAAACCTGAACTGCATCTGCCTTGCACCAAGGCCCCACGTATGATGTCACATTAACCACATTCTCCTTTGTGGCCATTCATTTGACATTCAGGGTACACATATTTTGAATAAACGTGTTCACAATCAGTTGATGGGCCATTGCCCTACTCATAGTATGAGGTCCAGACACATTGGTTACATTTAAAAAAATTATTCGAGAAACAGGAGGCCACTCCCTTCCTGCCATCATTGTTTATTTCAATCATCCATAAGCTTATCATTACCAAATACATTGTTGCTAATATTACTATTATTTTTTTAAAGATTGGCCCTGAGCTAACATCTGTTGCCAATCATTTGTTTTTTCTTCTTCTCCCCAAAGCCCCCCAGTACATAGTTGTATATTCCAGTTGTAGGTCATTCTAGTTGTGCTATGTGGGACGCCACCTCAGCTTGGCTTGATGCGCGGTGCTAGGTCTGCCCCTGGGATCTGAACCCATGAAACCCTGGGCTGCTGAAGTGGAATGAGTGAACTCAACCACTCAGTCACATGGCCAGCCACAGTAATATTATTTTCTAAGAGTTTTGTTATGTTAATTATGATAAGAAATATGAAAGATATTTTACCTTCATTTGTTCCTTTTCTAATCCTCCACCTTTATCATTTGCATTCTTTCTGATCAATTTTTGAATGTTCTAGTCATAGTAGGTGTACTAAAGACAAATTCCCTACATTTTTGTCACAGGAAGTTCTGATTTTTCCTTTACTTTGAAGGATAATTTTGCTTGACACAGAATTCTATGAGTGTTTGTTTTAACTTAAAAACTTCAGCTATTTTGGGCCAGCCCCAGTGGCCTCGTGGTTAAGTTTGGTGTGCTCTCTGTTGGCAGCCCAGGTCTGGTTCCGAGGCGTGAATCTTCCTGTCAGTCTTTCCTGTGAAAAGAAGTCCAATTTCATTTTAATCTGTGTTTTTCTATACCTGAGGTCTGATTTCCCCTCTCACTTCTTTCAGTATGTTCACTTTTTCTTAGATTTTTCTCCAGTTTCAATAGGATGTACTAGGGTGCACATTTTTAGGGGTTTTTTTTTATGTTTGGTGTTTTCTAGCTTCCTAGATCTATAGTTGTCATCTATTATTAATTTTAGGAAATTTCAGTGCTTAGTGCTTACTTCTTCTGTTTCTTTCTGTCTTTCTTTTCCTTCCGGTATTCCCAGTATGTGTATTTTAAACCTTCTGTTAAAGAAGGTTGTTCTAGAATTCATGGATATTGGGTTCCGTTTCGTTCTTTCTGTCTTTGCATTAGACTCTGGTGAAATAGATTTATTTGAGGGCAGGCCTTGTCAAGAACAGAATATTTGGGACTTAATGCAAAATGCCATCTTTCTTTTCTCTTTCCCAATTTTGGAGACACTGGTTTGCCCTATGACCTATGGGCTCTCATGGATGTAAGAAGAGTTGTTCATTTCAAGTTTGTTCATTTTCTTCTCATGAGATCAAGAATGACAGCTTCTAAGTTCCTTAGGTGCAGGATCAGAAGTTGACAGGGCATCATCTAGAGTGGCTGGTTGGGAAAGACTTCCTCTTGAAGTTGGGGAATGGAGATTTCATGTTCTCTTGGAGGAAAGCACTGTTGAATCCTTTACTTATTCTATAATCAAGGCTAAATGGACCATCAGACCTTTGTGGACTTCAGTGAACTCCCATGCAATCTGCAGCTCTTAACCTGTCCCTCAGGCACAGCAAGGCCCAGGGTGCACTGTTAGGATTAGACCAGAAAGAGCTCTTATGGCACATTATTATCTCACTGTGTGTCTTAAAATTTGGCTGGAAGCCATCCTGTGGCACATGAGTATAGCAATTTTTTAGTCTGACGTTGCTATGCTTTCCTCCTCTTGTGTGAGCTCTAAGTTCCAAACAACCTTCTTGCTGGATCAAATCATACAGAAAGGAAGAGCTGAATCTGTGATAAATATTACACACATTAAAAGCAATGCTTCTTGACAAAAATATTTATATTTAACCAGTGGCATTTGATTACTTCTAATGGCTTGGAATACTTTAAATATGGTCACCTGCCTTTGATGAAAGCTTCATTTCCCCAGGCCTTTTGGACTCTCATGTTTGGTGATGGGAATAGAAGGAAATGACTAAAGGGGCTGGTCCCGTGGCAGAGTGGTTAGGTTCGCATGTTCTGCTTCAGTGGCCTGGGGTTCACAGATTCAGATCCCAGGTGCAGACCTAGTACCACTTGTCAAGCCACACTGTGGCAGCATCCGCTCTAAAATCGAGGAAGATTGGCACAGATGTTAGCTGAGTGACAATCTTCCTCAAGCAAAAAGAGGTAGGTAGGTGACAGGTGTTAACTCAGGGCCAATCTCCCTAGCAAACAACAACAAAAAAGTGACTAAAAATACTGTGGCATCCTTCAGATTTCAAACAAGGGCAAGGGCCATCTACTCCATAGTGGTGATTTTAATATGGCTAGCAGGGAAGAATAAAATTTTTTTCTGATTTGCACAAAGAAGTCCATCCTTGTCAATGAACATTTATCCCTAATTTCATAAGATGAGGTAAAGAATGCTCAGAGGCAAAGCTTGGTCTGAGTCAGGCAGCCTGGTGATGAATCCGAGCCCCCTCCTGACTGCCTGTGTAAAGTCACAGCCGTCACTCAGCTCCCCTAAGTCTCGGTTTCCTCTCTTATCAAACAGGATCATGCTAGCGCTTCCCTGTTAGAAGTCTGCGCAGATGAAAAGGAATGAGCCAGTCCACCTGTGGTGCTGAGTGCCGTCCCTCACACTCAGTAAGCCTCCCTAAAGTGCCTTTATTATCTGTGTCAGCACTCCTGCTACTATTCTCACTGTCATTGTCATCATCATCTTCATAACGACTTAGAAAGCAGAATTCTCTCTGTGGAATCTACAACATTTTACACTGCAGATGACCCAATGGTTCCTTGACATGTAAGGTTGCACCTGGCCTGTAAATCCACTGAGAACCAATGCTTTTAATAAAGTTCTGTGATGACTATTTTCATTTCTTCTGTGGGTGGTTACTTTCCCATACTTTGAAATCTTCACTAAATAAATGCCGTGCTGATTAGTTTTTGGTAATTTATGCCTTCCCCACTAGATAGAACAATTTGGTTGATTCTTCCTCCCAGTACTCCCTCCAAAACCATGTCAACATTTCAATCAGACCATGAAGAGAAAATATTTTTTTAAAGAGGAAACATATATCTTGATGTTCTGCCATTTAAAGATTCTTCATGATTCCCAGCAGAAGAAAGATTATTGCTTCCTTGTTTTTATTCAGAGCTAAGAGCCGCTTCCTGAACCTTGGGTAACTCATTCCATTAGAAGCATATTGCAAGGTCATGGGAAAAATATCCTTCTTCATATGTACAAAGAATTCACTGAACTTCTTAAGTGGAGCTGTTTGTTTGGCTTAGAAGACCATGTCGTAGCATGAGTTGAGCTCTCATGGGCTTCCCTCAGTGCAGGTGGATGCTCCAGCACTCTAAGTATATTCTGACCCTCATGTTTGCCATGATGGAGATTAACAGGAAACACGAGATCTTACCTACCACAGCCTTAAGATATCATGTCTACGGTGCCAAACACAGTGACTAAAGGACCCTTGAGAGCACCACGATGTGACTGCACATAGAGGTAGACTGTCCCTATTGCTAACTGTGAGAAGCAGAACAATTTAGCAATTCATCAGCGCAGGAAGCACATCCCTATTTTCTGCCCAGATGTGGCCTTCTACTGGAACTGTACAATTCCCACCGGTGCAAATGAAAGTAGCATGGGGAAGGGCAGTGATGAAATGTAGTTTCCTCAGTACCATGTTTCTGAGGCTCCACAGTGTGAGAGGAGAGCCAGACTTAAGCATCTTCCCATTTGAAAGCACGTTGTTTGTATGGTGTGTCCTTTATTTGAGGTGGAGATGAGGAATTAGGAGTTAAAACCAATAAAACAGGCCTTCCTAACTTAGGAAATGAGAGTGATTTCCAGGAAACTTGCTTCTTGACTGTTTTCCAATTCATTCTTACAGGGAAGATGAAAAACAGATAACAAAATGGAAATATCTTCTCCATCTCTCAATGCTTGAGGCTGAATATCCACAGAACTTTTCTTCCTACATTGGATGGGAGACTGACGGATGATGCTACTGCCCAGCAGTGTTCCCCCTTGTATCATGACCACTGGTTGTAAACTGGGTGCTTCTTTCCTGTTTTCACTGAGATCACTCATGGTTCTTTGGCTCTGTCCCTCAGTTTCCCTCTGTCAGATGGCCTCCCGGGATGCTTCTGTTCCTGGGTGTGGTGGAGTAATTGCTGAAGTTCAGATGGACTTGGGTGGGGCTGTTTGACTCAGATGACATCAAAGGTGGGTACTTCCTCAGGGAATAGGGACAGGAAATGGTCAGAAATAGTATCTGTGCAGACTATATGGAGAGGATGCATGTCACGGAGTGATTCCAACATTGTCAGAATGAACGTTATTCTCTGGTATCATAGACTCACCTATCAGGGAGATGATTAGCCAGAGAAAACCCAGACTTCTGATAAGTGTCTTTATAGGTGGATTAAATAGCGTAACCACAGGTAGGGGGTAGATCACGACCATGGAGAGTGGTTTAACCATGAGTGAGAAAGAGTCTTTGCTTATATTTTCCATGGGATACAAGTATTTTCGTGTGAGAAACACTTTCTAAAGTTAACCATTCTGAGTACCCAGAAGTCACTTTTCTTCTGAAATGAGGGATTGTTTTGGCTCTCAATGCTCTTATGCTGAATCTGACTGAAGAGCTGTAAGGATGCCCACCTAATGCACCCCTGGTATTTTACCAAAACTAATGGGTTTGCCTCTTGACCAGAGCAGAGCAGAAAAGCACAACCAAGGCAG
The DNA here is from genome assembly GCF_041296235.1 of Equus asinus. Classification (NCBI taxonomy): domain Eukaryota; kingdom Metazoa; phylum Chordata; class Mammalia; order Perissodactyla; family Equidae; genus Equus; species Equus asinus. Next base: position 25,160,525 of record NC_091809.1, on the reverse strand, counting down.
AAGTAGGTGAAGAAAGGTTTATTACTTGCACAAGCAATGGAGAACACCAGGGATGTCTGCCAAAGCAGTGTCTCCCCAAACAAGGGTTTAAGCGGGTCCCTTTATTAAGTCTTAGTGCAGTCCATGAATATTCAGTTAAGGAAAAGGCAGGAGATCAGGGTTTATTGCCTAACAGTCATGTTCCTTTAAGCCTCATGCATAGATGTACACACGGTACTATGTATATTGCATAATCTAGAAATGGTCGCTTGGTCCCTCTCAGAGGAGAAGAATTTAAAATGTTATTGACATTATAATAGGGACAGTGCAGTTTGAGGCGGCTAGAACTGGCTTCAGCTAGCTCGCTTGTGGGAACCTTCTGTGGTTAGGCTCTTCCTGAAACTTTCTGTCTGCAAAACACTCAACGGATAATAGTTTTGATAAGATCCTCTGTACTCTTTCTTTGCCTAGTTCCCTGGTCACAGTGTCTGTGCCTGTGTGCGTATCTGGCAAAACTGTCAGACTCCAGCTGTCAACAAAGATCAACATGGAGAGAGACTAATTATTGCATACGGTGAGATGAGTTTCTGTTGTGTGTGTTTATAGAGAAAGATCTCAGTTGCACAAGTCGCCTCCCAACAATACCTTTCAAAGCAAATGTCCCTGCATAGCATAACTTCTGGTTGGCTTTCTGCTCAGACACCTAACCTCAGGGGGCGTCACGGACACACAAGGGGGCGAGTCTCGCGAACTGTCCAATCAGAGGCGGCGCCAGAGCAGGTGGGTGGGGCGAAGCTCCAACCACCCGGAAGTTGCTGACGCTCCAGCTACGCTGGGCACCGAGTCTCCCCGCCATTAAAGGCTCTACCTGGCTGTGTCGCCTGTTGTGTTGAGTTGTGACCTGCACCGACCGCGGGAGTCATAGGAGGGACGCCAGGGGACCCAGGAAACCTAGAAATGGTGAGAGTTCGGGCCCAGAGTCAGGATTTGGGGGAGGCGTGTCTGGTGCAACGTGGACTTCCCTTCCCGCTCCTGCCGTTAACGGTCCCTGGTGGCTCTGCAGCAGCCCCTGTCACCCTGTGACCTGCACTGGCCGTGGGGGTCGTAGGAAGGACTCAGGGGACCCAGGAGCCCTAGAAATGGTGAGTGTGCGGCCCCGGGGTGAGGAGCGGGAGGAGGGGCTGGTGGGAAGCGGCCGGGCGGGCCCGGCCTCCCGCGGTCCCCTCCGGGGTCTGCTGCCCCGAGTCCGCGGTGGCGCCGCTCGGCCCTCGGGCCCCTCCGGCCGCAGTGTGGGGACGGGGCCGGCAGCCGGGCCCCGGGCGTCCTGTGGTCCCTGAGAGCGGCGACCGGGGCCGGAGCGTCTCTGGGCCGCTGTGCGCCCGCAGCCCCGTGTGTCCCAGATGGTGCGGGGCCCGCGGGAGGGTCCGCAGGACAGTCGGGCCTCGGTCTCCGGGTCCGTGCGCGGAGGGGCTGCGGTCTGTGGGTCCCCAGTGCTTCCTTTCTCCCAAGGGGCAACCGTTTTCTTCTGAATTTTCCATATGTTTGGGGAGCAGGGTCTCAATCCACGACCCTGTCCCCCCAGTCTAGGTCTTCCCAGGGCTGACAACAAATGCCTGAATTCTCAGTCTCTCCCTACATTCCTAAATGCCACGTTTCTGCCTCCGATTCACAGCATTATTATCAACTGTTAGTCCTCGGCAGATTTGAAACAGATCCAACATTTAATTGTTTATCATTTTGTCACGGTCAAGGGATGGCTGTTTTTAAGAGATTTATTTCGTGTGTGTGGATACTTTACATGAGAGAAAAGCAGCCTATAACCGCCTGGAAGTACGTTGCATGAAATCCTCGTGCGTCTCCCCCAGGATCTTCCTGGGCACAGACATCCTGTGGGAAGTCCTCTGGGTGCAGGTTCCTCTTGAGAAAGTTTCCTGGATGATCTGTCATGTCAGCACTGTCCCTACCTGAGTTGGTCTCCTTTAAATGACAATGAATTTATTTTCGTCTCAATTTTTCAATGAATAAAAATTTATGTAATCAATATGGTTTGAAAAACAGTGTAAAATATTTCCAAAGAGGCAAGAAAGAGGTGAATTTGGGAAAAAATAAAATATTCCAGTTTTACATTGCATGTACTAAATTCTTCTTTCCTTTTTTTCCTCCCATTGTGGGTAGTAATATTCTGACTTCTGTTTCTTTTTTTTTAATCAGCATCAGCAATTCTTTATTTTTTTTTTAAATTGGCTCCTGAGCTAACATCTGTTGCCAGTATTCTCTTTTTTTCTTCTTCTTCTCCCCAAAGCCCCCCAGTACATAGTTGTATATTCTAGTTGTGAGTGCCTCTGGTTGTGCTGTGCTTTCATTTTGGGTGAGTTCAAATGGATTTCCAGGGCTTAGACTTGCAGACCTAAAGTGTTCAAGTAGGATTAATCTTTTATTAAAAATTTCTTGTCATAGAAATAATACTATATTAACATCTTTTTTCCGCAAAATGCAACATGTTCTTGTGGGGTTTCCTGTTGAGTCAGCCAAGTGCCATATAATTTTGTTCCCTTATTTCCACATAAAGACTGGTTTGAGTGTTTTAGCTGGATTGTTCAAACACTGGGTTTGTGTATTTAAAATATCAGTGATGGTCCAAAAAATTCCAGTGGGGGCAGAGGCCTGAGAGCAGAGTCTCTAAGCTGAGGCCCCCTTGAGCCTGCAGAGGGAAGGCCTTGAAGGCCCAGCTGTTCTTCCTGGGGAGCCTCCCCTGCAGGTGTCCTACTGCTCACACCCCCATGGAAGGAGCCTTTATCCTGAGAGGAGCTGCAGAGCCCTGGAAAGCTGGAGGTGTACGTGCTCACGGGGTGGGGAGTGACGCCCTTTCTGAGGTTGTCACTGTGGTCCTCTTGGGCCTGTTTCTAGACATAACTGGAGTTTTGCATCCACAGTGTAGGTGCACTCAGAGTAATTTGTTTACACTGAGAAAGTCTGTGAGAGTCAGGAGCTCTGGGTCCTGGATTAGGGCCCATTAATCTGGGGGGTCCATCTGAGTCAGAACCTTAAACTGGATCCAGCTGAGTTTCCTCACTGTGAGAATGGAGCCTGAGAGAGGGAGCATGTGCACTGTTCCCTGGGGAGAGGAGGGTGTGTGGGGCTCCCAGAGCTCCTTCCTGTGGCTGCTCAGGTGCCCTCCCCTCCTTCTCCAGGGACTGACCCCCTCCAGGGCTCTGTCTCCACCAGGAGAGTCAGGAACACGGGACCTTCTGAGTGTGGCTTTCCTTCTGTCCTGTGGGAAGCAGGCTGCTCATCTGAGCTGATTCCAGTATTTGTGTTTCTTCCCTTTGGATTCCTTTATCAATGGACTAGGGCAGCCCTTTGGCTCTAGTTTCCCTCAGCACATGGGCCCTGAGACTGCGAATTGATGAGAGAGAGGATGTGAGGAAAGCAAGAATATTTTCCAGTTTTAGGTCAGCTTTTCTATGTGCATGCCTCTACAGACTCCAGAAATTTAAAAGGCTAAAATAATTGAAATTCTATTTGAATTGATGTGAGGAAAACTTCTGAAAGCTTATGTAAATCTTCGAAAATCGAATATATTTAAGACTTTAAACTCAATCCCTGATTGTGTTATAACATGCTACTTAGTCCTGAAAATACTCCCAGTGTGAGATATAGGAGAAGGACAAACTAGGATGTTACATATCCTTTTAGTAAAAAGAGGTCCAAAAATTTTGTTTTCTATGGTTTACACTTTTGTAACTGGTAGTGTGTAAAGGAGTTAAATCTTAGAATGGTTTCTTAGGTATGAGTTAAAATTAAAGACTATAAATATCTTTGTTTATTTGAAATAAATCTGTAAGACAGCAAAATCTAACTTAAGAAGACTCACTGCCATATCCTGGTCCCCTCCAGCGCTGTTACTCCAGCCACCCCCAAATACACAGTTTTGATCATTTCTTGAGATCCTGTTAGTGCTTATATAATCCAATTGAGAATGCATGTTCTTCTTACACACTTTGTCCTCATAATGAGCAGTCAGACTCCACATTTTGGGTGACTGCTCACAGCTTAAGCCTCACCCACCCTGTTCCCCTCGTGCCCCCACCTGGACAAGCTGAGGAGAAGCCTGGGTGCTCTCTCCTCTAGAGCAGGCAGGAGATTCCCACCACCCCAGCCCCTGCCTGTGTGCAGAGCTCTTGCCCCGGCCCCACCCCCAGGCCAGGCTCCATTCTTTGCTGTCTGAGCCCTGTCGGAGCTGCGTGAGAGGCCGGCCCTGCCCTCTCCTCAGACCTCTATTATGTGAGTCCTAAGCCTCTTCCTACCCTGTGTGTGGGGGGCTGTGTGTTCTACGCTGGCATCAGTCTCAACAAGGGAACCACCACTCTGCAGGTGGCCATAACAGCTGGCGCCCTGAGCAGCATTTTCAAACTTGACTTCCACCTGTGGGTCTGTCTTCTCTTGCTCTGACTTGCTCCCCTGGTCTGCTGCCTGGTGGCGGCATGCACTGTGGGCTGCTGTTTGCTGGGGAGCCTGTGCTGTGAGCTGTGCTGCCCCTTGTTGCATTGTTGACCCACCAAGCTCACTTCTAGGTTCAGCTGAACAGAGTTGGCAGTTTCAAGACTTTATAAGCATTTGGGAGCAGAGCTATGGGATTGGGGCCTCCTTTAATGAGTCCTGGGTCAGTGTCTTTGCTGGGATTTACCTGTGTGTTAGGGTGAGTCTGTGACAGATGCTTGTGGGCCTGACATACCCAGGGATGGGGGTAGCAGACAGGGACTATACCCTGTGCAGGAGATGGGTCACTTCTGAGAGGGCTGTCATTTAAAAAAAAGAGGGGGAAAGGCAGGCAGCAGGTGGCAGGCTGAGTCCACACTCCTAACACCAGAGGGCTCCCCAGGCCCCTTCAGTACCTCTGCTGCTGCCCCTGCCTCTACTGCCGCAAAGATCCTGACCTTCAGGGTTAGAGGGGACACACTCATGGCACCTCTCTGGCACAAGGTATTAGTTCGAACCTGACTTAAGCCCAGAGTTTAAACCTTATAAAGCAACCGGTTGTCACGGGGGATGCTCCTAACCCTGATGGCACTGCTTTGAGGCTCTTGGGTGGGAAAAAATTTATATATACCCGGGTAGAGAGACAATCCTTCCCCTGGTTTTTCTCATGACGAAGGAAACAAAACAGGAAAGATTAGGAGGAAGGAAACAAGAGATAAAATACTGAAACAGGGTCCACAATTTGACCTAGTTGGAAATCCAGAATAAACTGAAAGAATTTACATAGCAAAACAGATAAGTGTACACTGAGTGGCTTTTGGGCCTCTACACCCTAGGTTCTGAATGAATTTTGCTCTCTGATGTGATGCACCAATTCAGAAACCTTCAAGCAGTTAATCAACACTAGGTGTCAAATGACAGTTATACCTGGGATCCCACTAAATTTAAGGAAGGGGCCCCTGATGATCTTAGGGGTATTAATGAATATGATATAGAGGACAAATAGAAATATTTCATCTTTAGCCATCAGAACTATGGTCTCACCTGAATTCTCCATGGTCTTAAGACCCATTGTCCTAAAATATCCCATAGTGAGCTGGGAAGCTCTGAATGAATGATCAAGAATCACAATGAAATGAAGTCTTTGCCACTTATAAGTTGGCTTGACAAATTGGGACTCCAGTGACCTTACCCCCAAAAGAAAGTAGTTAATATGGCCCAATATAAATTACACAGGGCCTTGAAGGATTGAAAACTGTATAGAAAACCTAGTTAGTTGGGGCCAGCCCCATGCCGAGTGGTTAAGTTCACACGTTCCACCTCAGGGGCCCAGGGTTTCATTGGTTCGGATCCTGGGCATGGACCTACCATTGCTCATCAGGCCATGCTGAGGTGGCATCCCACATAGCACAACTAGAAGGACCTACAACTAGAATATACAACTATATTCTGGGGGGCTTTGAGGAAAAGAAGAAAAAAAATAGATTGGCGACAGATGTTAGCGGAGGACCAATCTTTAAGAAAAAGAAAATCTAGTTAGTGAAGGGTTAGTGCTTATTTTACAGCCCAGTTTGTCCTATTATTAAACCTGGAAAGAATGGATGACCCCTCAGAGTGGTTTACCTCAACTCGAGGCTGTGTTTGCACCACACAGACCTCTGTCCCCAGTCCCCACAGTGTGGAAATTACTGACCACAGCCAATCAGCAATTGATAAATATCCTGCTCTCACAGGTCTGGCTAAGTCTGTTCTGTCCAGTCCTGTGTCCACAGCCTCTCAGCTGCACTTGGCCTTCCCCTCTGAAGGGACAGGATGCCCCTTTACTGGGTTATTCTCATGGATCTTCCACACCTGTGCCCTCCCACAGTCATTGCAGGAGGGATCTGAACTGCATCCTGCTTTCTGCAAGAACACAGGTATGACATTACATTAATGACATCTCCTCTGAGGACATTCAGAACATACAAATATTGAAAAAGGGAGGTCACGAAAACTGGATGGCATGTTGCCATTCATATAATGTGAGGCCCTGACAACTTGGTTAAATTTCTGGAAATCATTTGATGATGTGAGACTCAGTCCTTCTCTGACACCATGAAGAAATAGGTATTGTTCCTCTAAGCAACCACATCTACTAGGTTCTTTTGTTCCAGAGGTAACATACTTATTATATACAAATTTTACTTGAGCCCATTTGTGCTGTTACTTGCAAATTTCCCACCTAGAATGGGCACCCTACCATGAAAGTGTGGAGACTCTCTCCAAATTGTCATACAACCAACACTCCTGTTAGTTCTCTCAGAGACTCCTTCACTATGAAGGCCTCAGTGACCCTCTGTCATGCCTCCTGGGGTCCCTATTGTGGCCTTAAGTTGTCCATAAGCTTCTGGTGCAAGAACCTGCCGTAGGCCCTACACTGTATATGCCATTAGAGCCGCAGTGACCTCTACTTATGAAGTTATTCTGAAAGTAGATGGCCCTGAGCTGTGACCTTCTATCCAGCAACCCACTTTGCCTTGGGACTTAGAAGCAGCACTCTAAGAGCTCAGCATGGCTACTGAGACCCCCTGGAGAAAGGATGGAGCCAAACCTGGGCCCTCTGGGATATCCTACCTACAGGAGGGGGTGGTCTTCCCTGTGCTCATTCTCCTGCCAGGTCGTTTTGAAGGAGGTCACCCATTTCATCATTGATCATTGTTTTCCTACCATCCAATACATTTTAAACACTGTGAGAGGAACTGCTCAGGTGTAGATGTAAACAATGGACAGCAATACCGGAAGTCCTGCATTTCTGGGATTAAAAGCAATGGTTCCCCATAAAGATAAAGAGATAGACATAGTTCATCATCATTTTAGCCATAGTTAAACGTTTCCCTACATGTGCTATTTGATCATGATCCAGACACATGGTCATCTGCAAATTGACACTTCCAATTGCTTTGGCCCATGGATATTTGTGATATTTATGTTTCTGTTTAACATAACCTATGGATTGAATTGCCTTTTGATACAGCATATCATTTTGCTGCAATTCATACTGGGTGACACAATTTGAACCCCATGAAACCTTTGAGTTTCTCCTGTTTTCAGGAAGGGTTCTGGTCATCTGCACAGTGGTAGCCCATCCTACGTTTTCCTATGAGTAGAGTGACATATATGCAAGTTCAATATGATGTCTGGTCACAGTGCTAAAAAGAGCTATGAGTGTTTAGAGGGTAATGATCCAAGCAATAACTGAGGCGAGCTGTAGACAGACACACAGTATCATTTTGAGTAATGTCCTATGTGCTGGGAAAGGAGGTGAATTTGTCATCCTCAAACTGGGAAATTTTCTATGCCTTTCTATAAGAGGAGTAGCTGGGAGGTTTTTGTTTCAATGATTCACAAAGCCCCCAAAGCCCATTTTTGCTATTTTCAGGAATCATTTCCATATGTTTACATTTCCAGGAGATGTTTTAGAAGACAGGGTAAAACATGCCAGCTTTTGTTTTATTAAGCAACAACAAAAATCCAAAATTGTTCCTTTTTTAGTGTTCATTTGTGTTTTCTTAGCAGTGTAGTATTTTTATAGCTATGTATCTCATTTGACCCCTGTCCCCATCCTTTCTCCCCTGATGCAAACGAAGAATGTTAAGCATGGGGTCTTGCCCAAATTCACATAGCTCATAATAGTGGAATCTCTTAGTTTTGAAGGCATAATGTGTGCCCTGTCCTGGGCAATGTAAAAAACTTCAAACTCACAACAGCACAAGGTTATATAATTATACCGTTTTCCAAATATGGCATCAGAGTTTCCAAGTAGGACTCATAAGACAACATGGTGTTCTACTTATATGACATTCTGGAAAAAGCAAAGGTATAGGAACCTAAACAGATCAATTCTTAAGCATGAGAGGGTTCAGTACAAAGGGGCACCACGAGACTATTCCTTTGTGGTGATGGAGTGTTCTCCATCCTGATGGTGGTATAAGTATACATGTGTGAAATCTCACAACTACTCTTAAAATAGTATGTGTATATATGAAAACAATTAATAGAAAACAACACAAAAATGTTTTCACATACTAGGAGAATGTTAAACTCTCCTGAGCTTTGCTTGCTATGTGTGCCGCACTTCCTTGCACCACCTTGGGTTCCTTCTTCAGAAAAAGAGGAAGGACTGGGGAAGAAGGACATAGGCCACTATAGACTGTTCCTGATGCCCAGTCTGAAGTTAGAAAGCTCCCTCTAGGGCTACATCTGCCCTGGTGTCATTCACATAACTGGTGAGAAAGTGATAGGGCTCCTGGCCTCCATCTTTGAGTTGACACCCGGTTTCTCAGGTCATATCCTGGGAATGCGGTGGTCTGAAACATAAAGGTGCATCTGACACGTCTCCACACATAGGATCTGCCTGGGTACATCCTCATCTAACCCTTGGGCATCAACCTCATGTCTTCCCAGAGCGGGTCTTGAGGCCGTTTCCAGCTCTTGAGTTTCCCATCTCAAGCCTACTCTGTGCCTCCTTGCTGGGAACATGTTTAAATGCAACACCTGTCCCACTCCGCAAATGTTCTCTGTGGTGTTGACCTTAAAGCTGAAAGAGCCAGTTATTCTACAAGTAAAATGAGTTTATTCGGGAATAGCAGAGGAGGTACAATTCAGGACATGCAAACTGTGGTGAATCATAGGCAGGTAGGGAGAACAGAACAGATGGGCTTGTTTTCATAGAGGACAGGAGGAAGCTGGGAGGGGCTGTTTGGAACAGCAGTCCATTGAAGGAGAATGAGAGTTCAGCATGGTGAGAGTGGCTGAGTGTGGTGGCTTCTCATTGGCTGGGCTGTTGCTGGGCAAGGAGAAATTCTGCATCCTCCTGCTGAGGTCTATAAAGTAAGCTTCCTCTTGCTGGGGAAAGGGAGGTTCACTTCTTTCGTTTGAGGCCTGCAAGGTGTGGTGAATATCAGTGCATAAGATCTCCCCCTTCAGGGCTTCCTGACTCCATTTTAAATGAGATTTCCTGTATTTGTTTTCACATTTGCAACCCCAGGTGACTGTGAAGTGAGGCAATGGCAGAACCCAGAACCCATGTCATGAGGCACAGGCCCCTGGAACAGTACTCCCCACTGTCACATACACATCCCCTCTGCACCAACAAGCACAGTTTCACTCTTGTATAGTCTCAATACCACCAATAATGTCAAAGTGATGTCCTGCCTTGTCCGAGCTCTGGGAGTCCCTCAGGTGCCCAGCTGTACCTAAATCACTCTCCTGAGATCTCTGGCACGTTCCACCCTGTGGTTTCAGTGGCTCATGTGCTGACCATGCCCGGCTCCCTCACCTCAGAACCTGCCCCCAGAGTTTGGAGCCCACCCACCAAGGCTGGTGCTTTCTGTTTTTGGGAACAGGACTCATCCTCATTAGTTCCAGCCCTGAGGCCTGTGGGGAATGGTGATCTCGGCCAGACTTTCTGCAGTTGGGGGCCCCCCTCCCTTCACTTGGATCCCACGCCGAAAGATGTGGCACAAATGGTGGGGATTTACATCTTTCCTGAAGTGCGCTGGTGTTGCCCCCTACTTTGTTGGACACCATGCCCACTGTTTCTTGAAGGGAAGAGGCAGAAATGAGCCAGGCCACATCTCAATGTGCTCTTGCAACAACTTCTAGTACTTTCCTGAATCCACAAGGTGATGTCTCTGTGGCTGAGAGAACTGGGGTCTGAGGTCCCAAGGCCTCCACCCCAACGAGTGAACATTCCAGGGAGGGCAGTGATCAAGGCCTTGGTAAGGACCCTTGTGAGGTTTTTGAGCAGGTGAGACCTCACGGAGTGTTGGGTCTCAGACCTCAGAGACTGCAGTGGAGGATACAGTGGCTGGGTGAGGACACACAGACCTTTGTTGTCCGCACTGAACTTCCACTGGGAAAGCAAAGTGAGGAAGGGGCAGGTGGTGAGGGGCGCATTTCTGGAAGGGATCATAGCAGCGTGAGGGTCTGGAACACAGTGATCACTGCAGCCATCGCGGGCCCTGACTCTCCCTCTCAGGGCCTGGGCTGTGTGTCTCTGGGCTTTTATCTCTGAGGATCTGTAACTTTGGGTGTCTGTGTGTGGGTGTGTGCACATGTGTGTCCAGTGAGGAAGCCTGTGTGATTTTGTCTGTCTGGGGGGCTGTGTGTGTATGTCCTTAAAATCTGGAACGCTGTTATGTCATTTGGTGCCTAACTGCCCTGGTAGCTCCTCCCTCACCATGTTGAAATGAACTGACGTGAGCAGACAAATCCTTGTCTTCTTTCTGATTGTATCAGTCATGTGTTTTATTTTCTGTCTCTTAAGATGTTTTAACATCTTGGGGGGCCTCTCAGACATAGGGAGACCCTGCCCCTCCCAGGGGCACCTCATTCCACATTGGCGGTGGACAGCTTGTCTGGAGCAGGCCTCTCGTGCATACCGCCCGATCCAGTGCCCTGTCCCTACAGACCTCCTGTCTGCCTCTCACACACCAGACAGTATTCCCTGCCCTAAACCCACCCAGGGCCAGGTGCCAGATGACTGAGGACCGTCCCTAGGCCCCAGAGGCTGCTGGGATTGTTCAAAGCAGCCAGTCCTGAGCTGCTCACTCTGCCCTGACTCACATTTCCTGTGGGACCCAAATGAACGCTGTGGCCTAGGTTTGTGTCCCACTCCTGATCCTGCCTCCTGAGCAACCCTGATGCAGCCCCTGTCACCTGCCTGGCACGGTGTGCTCCTTATCTAGAGAAGTGTAACTAACAAAATTTTTCAATGTCATTGAACAGTCTATGTTGTCACTTAGTCACTTCCATAAATTAAAATCTCAAGGGCACAAATTGGACACTGATCCTGAGGAGAAAGTGTTCAGTGAAGAAGGTGGAGCCACCGTGGGAGGACGGAGTGAGGTCTGTAGGAATGTGAGTCCACAGCAGAGCTGATGTTTCCCAAGGAGCCTGGAGCAGGGGACATGGGGGCTGAGCGAGGAGATGCTCACCTTTGGTCCCCTCACTGAGCCCACGATAGAAAAGCAAAGGGACAATTCATGATAAGTAGGTTTTTTGGGTGCATTTATAGCAGTGAGGATGTCTCCAGCCATTTTAGGAACTGACAAAATTGTGCCACTTGAGACTTCACGGATGGACCTTGAGATATATTAAGTGAAATAAGTGAAAGACAAACACTACATGATTTCACTCATGTGGAAGATAAACAAATACATGGACAATGGGCACAAATATATGGTGATGGATAAAAATTAGATTATTGGTGGTTAGCACAGTGCAGTCTGTACAGCAACTGATAAATAATAACTTACACTTGAAATTTCACAGTTATAAACCACTATGACTTCAATAAAGTAATTAAAAGAAATAAAAAGAATAAAAGGCTGTATTATTCCTAAGGAAAATGAATTCCTGTTTTAATGGATGTGAGGAAAAGTACTTAGATTTCTCTTTTCATTGATCTGAAGAAACAGGTAAAAGCTTAGGTAAATCTTTGGAATTCCTAGTTTATTTCAGTGCTTAATTGCAAGCCCCTGCTGTAATATAATATGCTGCTCCTTCCTGAAAATATCCCCAGTGTAAATATAGTGGAGGGACAAACTATCATGCCCCTTGTCCTATAAGTTAGAAAGGGGTTGTAATGTTTTTATTTTCTGCAGTTTTATATTAGTTTTTAAAGGATTATATCTTGGAGTGGTTTCTTATGTAGAAAAGTTAATTTTAAAAAGCAGAAGTTAATTAAAAATAATAATCAACCATAGGAAGATATGTGTATATAAATTTCTCTCTTTATTTTAAATAAATAATGCATGAGATTAAAAAAATTCCTAATTGAGGAACTAACTCCCCGCCTGCGCGTCCTGCCCTGCTCCTCTGTTCTTGCTCCAGCCTCCCTCACGTGACCCGTTTTGCTCACTGCTTCACCATCCTGTTAGTGTTTCTTTATATAAAAACAAGCCAGTATGAATGCCTATTTTTCTTAGCCATTTTTTCTTGTAATGAGTAGCCAGGGTTCACAGATTTGCTGTTTGACCACGGAAAATGTAAGCCTCCCCCTCCCTTTCCTCCTGGGCCTTCTTCCCTGGACAGGCTGATGAAGAAAGCCTGGAGGCTCCTGTACTGTGGGCTGCTGCTTGCTGGGCAGCTCCTCCTGGGCGCTGTGCTGCCCTGTGTGGCATTGTTGACCCCACCAAGCCTGGGTTCTATATACAGAGGACTCTGAGCTGGCAGTTTAAGTTCCCGTGGGAGCAGGAGTCTGGGGATGGAGCCCTCCTTAACGTGGTCCTGGGTTATGTCTTTGCTGGAAAGTATCTATGTGTTTAGAATGAAGGTGAGACTGAGGCTGGAGTCACTTTGTCAGTACAAGGAGTCTGGGGCTTCAAGGATGATCATACCCTGTGAATGAGCTGAGCCCATCAGGTGGTCACTGGTTAAAGAGCAATTGTTTTAGAGAGAAAGAAGAGACAGGAAAATGCAGCCAGTAGGTGGCAAGATTGCAGAGGGCTCACCAGTTCCCCTAAATAACTCTGCTGCTGCCCCCACATCTATTACCAGAAAGATCCTGACCCTCTGGGTGAGAATGGAGGACACCCAGAGTCTGAGTTTGGCACAACAAAGGGATTAGTTCAAAACCAACTTAGGCCTGGGTTCCTTACACTCTATAAAGCAACCACTTGTCATGGAGGAGGCCTCTGACCCTGACGGCAGTGATGTGAGGCTCTCAGAGGAGGACCTTAAGTTGTCCATAGGCTTCTGATGCAAATAACTGCCCCACGTCCCACACTATATGTCATTAGAGCTGCTATTATCACCAGGTAATGAGATCTCTTGAAAATAGAGGCTCTCATAAGAACTGAGCATGTGACCCTCTACCGAGGTGCCTATTATGTCTTTGGCCCTGGGGACAGCCTCATAATATGATAGAGGCTAACCTTGGCCCTGCAGATTATGCCACCTGCAGGAGGGGCAGGGCCTTTCTTCAGTTGTTAAAAGCCGTGAGGGTGATGGAGGAGGTCAGCCATCTCCCAGACACCTTGGTTCCCGGGGTAGTTCCGTGGGATTACCTGAATGCACAGCACTGGGGAGTGCATGGACTTTGAGGACAACAATACACCTTCATACATGATGGAGCTCAGTGGAGAGTTGCTGCTCTTTAACCCATAATTGGGACATCCCAGATGAAGAACTAAACCCAGGTGTCGCAAGAGCTAACCAAACATCAGGCAGTCATCTAACTACTGGCCAAAAATTGGCCTCATCTGCATATGTTCATAACCTCTTGGTTGGTTGTCTGAGAGATGCCTGTTTGTGGTAAAAGAACTATAGGAATCTCTTGACTCAGAGATACCCAATATAGAAATCCAGGAAACACTTGTCTGTACATTACTAGGTCTACAATACAAGGACTCACCAGGACACTTGTCATCCACCTTGGAGTTCTGACACTACTGATAGTGACCATGGTGCTTCTCAGAGGATACAGTGCTGTGCTCCCCAAAAAGGCATTCGATGGAAGTTTCCCCTCCCTCATGGGTCTCAGGCTCATAGAGCACCAGACTGGCTTGTTGAGATCAGTTGAATGACAGATGTCCTGTTTCACTTATCAGGGGTGAATTGTAATGCATCTGTCTTCATCTTGTTTTGGAAAGACTTCAGTTCTTTTAGAGCAGTTGTTTACAGAAAAAATTGACCAGAATTTACAGAGAGTTCCCACAATAACCCTTCTCTCTGCATCCACACAGTTTGCACTATTTTTCACATTTTGTATTACTGTGGTACATTAGTTACAATTTCCAAACCATATTGATGCGTTACAGTGCACAGTGCACATTAGCATTGATTCTGTGTTGTACAACGTGTGGGTTTTGGCAAATGTATAATAACGTGGACCCATCGTTTCTGTATCATGGAGTGTAGTTTCGCTTCCATGAAACTCCCCTGTGCTCCACCTGTTGAGTCATCCCTCCCTCCAACCTCCAAACCCTTCACAACCAAAGGTCTTTCTACTGGCTCATGCTTTTGTCTTTTCCAGAATGTCATATACTTGGAATCATACACTGCATAGCCTTGTCACATTGGCTTCTTTCCCTTAGCAGTATGCTTTTAAGGTGCCTCCATGTGTTTTCATGGCTTGATACCTCATTTCTTTTATCACTGAACAGTATTTCATTGTATGGAGGCACCACTGATTCTCTATTCAACACTTGAAGGACATCTTGTTTAAAATTCTCTCTCTTGCCAATTATGAATAAAGTACCTATAAACACTCATATGTCAGTTTTGTGTGAACATAAAGTTTCAACTTATTTGGAAGAATACCAAGGAACCATACTGCTGGATCTTACTCTCTGTACCAGCAATGTATTTTGTTTTGAGAGAAACCCCCCGTTTTCCGCTGTGGCATACGAAATTTCATTTCCATTTCCACCAGCAATGAATGAGGATTACCTGTAGCTTTGCATCTTCACCAATATTTGGTGTTGTGAGTGTTTTGAGTTTTAACCCATTTAATAAGATTTTAATGATACCTCGTTGTTTTATTTGCAATTTCCCAATGACATTTGAAGAGGAGCATGTTTTCATATTGCTTTCTTCCCATCTATGTATGGTCTTCGGTGAGCTGTCTGATCAGATTTTTTTCCCTGTTTTTAAATTGGGTTGTTTGTCTTCTGAGTGTTGAATTTTAAGAGTTCTTTGGACATTTCAAATACCACTCATTTTTCTGATGTTTTACGAAGATTTTCTCTTATTCTGTAAATTATGTTTTTATTCTCTTAACACTCTTTCTCAGAGCAGGAGTTTTTCATTTTAATGAAGTAAATTTTTTGTTTTTTTCTTTTGTGGACCTTCCTTTTTGATTTTGTATCTAAAAAGTCATCTCCAAACCCAGTGTCATCTAGATTTTCTCTGCTGTTATCTTCCAGGAGTGTATTCCTTTGGCATTTTACATTTAGATCTGTGATGAGTTTTGACTTAATTTTTGTGAAAGATGTAAGGCCTGTGTCTACATTTGTTTTGTGTGTTTGTATGTGGATATCCATTTCCACCACTGTCTGTTTAGAAGACTTTCTTTTCCATTTGAATTGCCTTCCCTTCTTTGTCAAAGATCGGTTGACTCTATTTGTGTGTGTCTCTAAGGAAATGAATTCACTCACATATCCTTCAACCTTGCTATACGCTCATTAATTCCAGGATGTGTTGTAAATTCTTTCAGAGGTTTCACAGAGACAATCATGCCATATGGATCAGATGTTATACATTTAGCTACAGGGTTCATAAAGATGTTCTTTCTTAAGTAGAAGTTCCCCGCTATTAGTTGTTTTTTTATCATAAGTGGATGTTGTATTTTATCAAATCCTTTTTTATTTTCATTTTCCCCTCCTTTCCTTTCTGATATTAGTGATTTCCATCTTCCCTTTTTTCTTTATCTTGACTAGAGGCTTATCAATTTTATTAGTCTGTCAAAAAAACAGACTTTTTTTGTTTTAATTTTCTCTGGTGATTTCCACAATGATATTAATTTATTTTCTAATTTTTATTATTTCTTTTTTGTCGTTACTTTGGGTTTAATTTGCTGTTGATTTTCTTGTTTCCTAAGGTAGATGTTTACATTATTGTTTATGGATCTTTGGTTTTCCAGTATATTTGTTCCATGACATAAATTTCCCCCTAGGCACTGTTTTTGCTGCATCCAGGAACCTTTGGTATGTTGTGTTTTTATTTCATTTTGTTCAAAATGAGGTTTTATTTTTCTTGAGACTTCTTTGTTGATCCTATGTATTATTTAGTAGTGTGTTGTTGAATCTCCACATATATGGGGTTTTTCCAGCTATCGTGTTGTTATTGAGTTCTAGATGAATGTCTAGGTGGTGTGAGAGCATCTTTTGTATGATTTCTGTTCTTTCTGATTTGTTAAGGTGTGCTTTATATCCCACAGTGTGGTTTATCTTGCTGAATCTTCCACGTGAACTTGAGAAAAGTGTATATTCTGCTGTTGTGTGTGAGTATTCCATAGATTACAGTGAAATTCAGTTGTTCCACAGTGCTGTTCGGGTCACCTCTGTCTTCCTCTTTTCCTGCCTCCTGGAATTTATAATCCGTGATCAGAAGGTGTTGAGTTCTACATCTATACTACTGGATTCATCTATTTCTCCTTGTATTCTATCTGTTCTTGCCTCATGTGTTTTGCCCCTCTCTTGTTATGCATGTACACACTAAGGGTTGCTGTGCCTTCCGGGAGAATAGACCCCTCTATCTACTGATAGATGCCTCTCTCCATCTCTGAATTTTCCTTGGTTTGGAATCCACATCGTCTATAATTTGTATACCCAGGGCAGATTTCTTTTGATCAGCATTGGTATGGTATAATTTTCTCCATCCCTTTACCTTTCATCTATCTATGTCTTTATTTTTAAGTGGGGTTTCTTGTAGACAAGATATAATTGTGGTTTTTGAAATCTGATGTTACTGTATGTTTCAGTTGTATTGAGACTATTGATGACTAAAATTGTTATTGATATAGCTGGATTAATATTTACCCAATTTTTTAGTGTTTTCTATTTTTTGCCCTTGATTTTTGTTTCTTTTTGTCTTCCATCTTTTTTCTACCTTCTCCTGTTGAAATTGAGCATTTTCTCTGATTGTTTTTTTCTCCTCTCTTAACATATCACACATTTTAGAAAGGAATTTTTTGATGATTGCCCTTGAGTATTCAGCATACATTTATAAGTAACCCACCTTCTCTCCCAGATAATAGTATACCACTTCTCTGTGTGCAAGTACCTCATAACACATTCTTCCCAATTTCCCCATCCATGTCCCTTGTCACATTGCTATCATTTATATCACTTGTACATAAGGTTCGCATTACCAAATATATTGTTGCTAATATTATTTTAAAGTCATCTGTTACATTAATTATAAGAAATATAAATGATATTTTACTTTAATTTTTTTCTTTTTCTAATCCTCTACCTTTATTATTTACATTCTTTCTAAGTTTTTGAAAATTTCATTCAATGTAGATGTACTCATGACAAATTTCCTCAATTTTTCTCTCATAAAATCCTTATTTCTCCTTTGTTTTTGAAGGATAATTTTGCTTGACAGAGAATTCTAGGAGACTTTTTTTTATTTTCAAAACTTTAAATATTTCGCTCTACCCTGTTCTTGCCTGCATGGTTTTTGAAGAACTCCAATTTATTTCAAATCTGTTTCTTTATACGTAAAGTGTGTTTCTTCTCTGGTGTTTCTCAATATATTCTCGGTCTTTAATTTTTCTCTATTTTGAATATGATATTCTTGGTCGTGCCCTTTTGTAATTTATCATGTTTAGTGTCCTCTGAGCTTCCTGGATGTGCAGTTACCAGCTCTCATTAATTTTAGGATATTTTGGTGATTAATACTTCACTTCTTTCTTCTGTTTCTTTCTGTCTTCCTTTTACTTCAGATATTCCCATTATGTATATTTGAAACTTTCTGTTAAAGAGAGTTGTCATAAATTTCATGGAAATTGTCTTCTTTTTGTTCTTGCATTGGACTCTCGTTGAAATAGGTTTTATGTTTAGTACAGGCCTTGATGAAAACAGAATATCTGAGACATAGTCCAAAATGCCATTTTTTTCCTTTTCCCTAATTTTGGAGACACTGGTTTGCCCTAGGACCTGAAGCCTCTCATGCATCTAAGAAGAGTTGTTTATTTCTAGTTTGTTCATTTTTCTTCTCGTGAGATCAAGAATGAGAGCTTCTAAGTTCCTTAAGTGCAGGATCAGAAGTTGGCAGGGCGTCATCTAGAGTGGCTGAATGGGAAACACTTCCTCTTGAAGTTCAGGAATGGAGATTCTTTTTTTGGAGGAAAACACTAATCAATCCTTCACATTTTTTATAATCATGGGCAAATTGACCATCAAAGCTTTGTGGACGTCAGTGAACTCCCATGCAATCTGCAGCTCTTAACCTGTTCCTCAAGGGCGGCAACGCCCAGGGTACATTGTTAGCAACTGACTGGAAAGAGCTCTTATGGCACATTATTATCTCACTATGTGTTCTAAAAATTGGTTGGAAGTAGCCTTGAGGCACATGAGTATAGAGATCTTATGGTCTAAGTTGTCATGCCTTCTTCCTTGTTTCTGAGCTCTAAGTTCCAAATAATGTTCTAGCCCCATCTAATCATGTAGAGAAAAGAACTGAGTCTATGATAAATTTTACTCAAATTAAAAGTGATACTTCCCCACAAGAATATTTACATTCAGCCAGCTGCATCTGCTTACTTACTTGTAATGATTTCCTGGAGTACTTAAAACAATGTGGCCAGCTGTGCTTTGTTAAAAGTTTGATTTCTACAGGTCTCCTGGACTTTCTGTTTGGTGATGGGAGTAGACAAAAAAGCTTCCACTTCTTCACTATGTCATTATCCATTGAAATCTCATGCACATTTTATCCTCTGCCTTATGAACTGCTGTAACTTGTGGGTAAGAAGGAAGAAGATGAAGGAATTTTTCTCATAAGGAATCATTAGTCTTAAAATGATACTTGTTTCATCTGTATGACATTTCTGTCATTTCCCAAGATACTCTGGACCCTGCTGTTACACAGAAATATGATGTAATGTGATAACAGTAAAAATGTGTAAATAATTTCCATTTTGTGGTGTTGAGGATGCTGTTAAATTGATAAGGAAGTATGTACAGAAAAGCAGTGAGTTTTTGATGATCACAAAATAGAATAAATATTTAGCGATGACAGAATCATACGTAACCTTCCTACAAATGGAATATAGATCTCCAGTGCTGTCAGTCTTATTCAGCCTTCTCTGCACGTATTTCTGATATTTTAGGACTCAGTAGCCATTGAGGATGTGGCTGTGAGCTTCACCCCAGAGGAGTGGGCTTTACTGGATTCTTCACAGAAGAAACTCTACAGAGAAGTGATGTGGGAAACCTTCAAGAACCTTGAATCAATAGGTAAGAATGAGGATATTTCTTCACTTTGTCAATTAGAAAACAAGTGTTTCTCACCCATCAACATTGTTTGAAGATGTAGAATGTGGAAAGGAGGGGATGTTGGTAAATAAATTAGAAAGGTCATGGCTCATTATGGACTTAGAATCTGAGAATTTTTCTATCATTACTAATATCTTTGGTGTCACCTTTTCAGTCTGCATTTCAGGACGAACAAGGGAAATTCTTCGTATTGAAGATCAGTACAAAAACCAGGAGAGCAAGCTAAGGTAAGTCACACTCACAATAGAAAGCAGTGTCTCAGGTGAGAATCCTGGTAAGTATGAAATTTTAGAAAGAAAGAAAGAAAACAAATAACCTTTGCTTCAGGTTTAGCTATTCTTAGAAAATGTTCATAAAACATACCTTCTGAAATGTAATATAGAGGTTCAGCTTTTAGAAAATAATTCACTTGGACAAAGTATTAATAAACCCTATATAGGAGTATCACTGTTTGGATAATAGGAAGGGTGAAGGCCTCTTGCAAAGCGTTCAGTGTATTCAATTTCAAAGAATTCAGATAAGATGGAAAACCTAAACTTTTCCTATAAATCATAATAAATATAACAAATATAATAACATTATAAAGAAATCATTAATAATTTGCTCCTCATTTTTACAGAAATCACATGGTAGAGAGAGACTGTGAAAGTGAAGAGGGCGGTGAATGTGGAGAAAACTTCAGCCGTATTCCAAATCTCAATCTGAACAAGAAAACTACTGCAGCAAAACCATGCAAATGCAGTGCATGTGGAAAAGTCTTCGGGCATCATTCATCCCTTAGTAGGCATGTTAGATGTCACACTGAACACACACATGACTATCAAAAATATGGAGAGAAGCCATATAAATGTAAGGAATGTGGGAAAGCCTTCACTTTTCCCAGTGTTCTTCAAAGACATGAAAGAACTCATACTGGAGAGAAACCTTATGAATGTAAAAAATGCAGTAAAGCCTTCAGTAGATTCAGTTCTCTTCAAAGACATGAAGGAACTCATACTGGAGAGAAACACTATGAATGTAAAAAATGCAGTAAAGCCTTCAGGTCTTCCAGTTATCTTCAAATACATGAAAGAATTCATACTGGAGAGAAACCCTACGTATGTAAAGAATGTGGGAAAGCCTTTACATCTCTTTCAAGTCTTCAGTCACACATGATCTTTCACACTGGAGATGGACCTTATAAATGTAAGGAATGTGAGAAAGTATTCATTTCTCCCAGTGCGTTGCAAAAACATGAAAAGAGGCACACTGGAGAGAAACCCTATGAATGTAAAGAATGTAGGAAAGCCTTCAGTTCTGTTAAAGGTTTCCAAATACATGAAAGAAATCATACTGGAGAGAAACCATATGAATGTAAAAAATGTAGTAAAGCATTTAGTTGTCTTAGTACTCTTCAAACACATGAGAGACACCACACTGGAGAGAAACCCTTTGAATGTAAGGAATGTGGGAAAGCCTTTATTGCTCTCACAAACCTTCGATTACACATGGTCACTCACACTGGAGATGGACCTTATAAATGCAAGAAATGTGACAAAGTATTCATTTATCCCAGTTCATTCCGAATACATGAAAGAAGTCACACTGGAGAGAAACCCTATGAATGTAAAGAATGTGGGAAAGCCTTCAGTTTGTACACTAACTTAAAAATACACCAAAGAACTCACACAGAGAGAACATCCCATGTATGTAAGGAATGTAGTAAGGCTTTTATTTCTCTTCAAGCTCTCCAAATACATGAAAGAAATCACACTGGGGAGAAACCCTATGAATGTAAACAATGCAGTAAGGCGTTCAGTAGACTCAGTTCTCTTCGAAGACATGAAGGAACTCATCCTGGAGACAAACCCTATGAATGTAAAAAATGCAGTAAAGCCTTCACTTCCTCCAGGTCTCTTCAAATACATGAAAGAATTCATACTGGAGAGAAACCCTATAAATGTAAGGAATGTGGGAGAATCTTTACTGCTCCCTCAAGTCTTCGATCGCACATGATCTTTCACACTGGAGATGGACCTTATAATTGTAAGGAATGTGAGAAAGCATTCATTTCTCCCAGATCATTTCAAAGACATGAAAGAACTCACTCTGGAGAGAAACCCTATAAATGTAAAAAATGCAATAAAGCATTCATTTCTTCCAGTTCTCTTCAACTACATGAAAGAACTCATACTGGAGAGAAACCCTGTGAATGTCAGGAAAATCTGAAAGCCTTTATTTCTCATGAAAACTTTTGAGGATATGCAAGAATGACACTAGAGGAAAAACCATATAAATGTAAAGAATGTAGGAAAGCCTTTTGTCATCTGAGTTCTTTCTGAGGGATGGAAGGATTCACTTGACAAAAACCTCTTGAATGTAGATACCATGGGAAAGATTTCAGTTGGCCGACATCCTTCTATGTGAAATCCCCACCAAAAAGAAATATAAATGTAAGTCATGTGAGAAAGCTTGATGGAAATTAATTTGTATAATATTCTAGAAAACTTTCAACATGAAAGAGTTGTTATAAAAGTTGTAAATATATTGTGCTTAGCAAGCCTCTTAAACTGCAACAATGGATTCTAGATTTCTATTAATTACTTTCAGAAATGAATATTGAGGTGAGATAATTTTGCAAGTCATCTTTCATCTTAGAGTACTTTTTCCTTAAATCAGTTAATAATATTTTCTCTTTAATTTTTTTAATAATGTTTTAATTGTTCTGTGTTAAGGGACCATTGAAAAATGATAGTTTTTGTTTGTTGGAATTTTCTTACTGGCTTTGCATTGCCATCCTGGAAATGCCTAATCCATTGTATATATTGTTCCTTTCTTAGAGAAAGGTCCTATTTTGGGGTGGTGGGTATAGCTGCCTTCTTTTGTTTTCTGTACTGTTCAACAGTTGGAATAAATTTTTATGTATGGCAAGTTTATCAGAGCATACTTTCCTGTGAATTATTATTTTCATATTTGGGTTCAGTAAAACCATGGAGTTGTTCCCATTTAGAGAAGTACGTGCCTTCATCTGCACTGTTCTAGCTCATCCTGAGTGTATTCTGTAGGTAGAGTGACATCTATGTGAGTGCACTGTGATCTCCCAGTGGAAACACCACAAAGAGCTGTGGGTGTTTAGAGGGAATTTTCTAAGGAATAATTGAGGTGAGCTCCAGAAAGAGGGTATCAATTTGAGTAACATCCTGATTGAGTACAAAAGGAAAAATAGGAAACTCCAAACATCTTTTCATCACAGGAGTCCCTGGAAGTCTCTTGTGTCAATGATCCACAAAGCCCTGGAGCACCTTTAGCTGTTCGCAGGTTTCATTTCCATATGCTTAGACATCCAGCACATGTTATGGAAAAGTGGGAAACAGCAGTAACAGATTCCAGGTTTAAAACTGCAAAGGAAATGGAATGTATTCCATTTTTTTAGTGTTAACTTATCTATTGGAGGGGTGTCATTCAAATGGGCACCACAGGAGTGTTCTTTTGGAGTGAAGGTATGGTTTTCATCTTTTGATGGTAGTATACATTTGTGAAAGCTCATGAGAGCTCTTCAACTGTTTTATATGTTTAAATATATGTTAAATACATAATTATTAGAAAACGAATAACATACTTGCTTTCATATGCTAGAAGATTGTTAAGCTCTTTTGAGCCTTGGTTTTTATATGTTCAACTCTTCTTTCTAGTACTGTGGGATCCTTCTTAGGAAGAATTGAAGGACTGGGCAAGAAGGAGTCAGTCCTCAACAGGCCTTTCTTGCAACCCTGTCTTAATTGAAAAAACAACCTCTAGGGTTGCACCTGCCCTCAGCTCATACTCATAACCAAGAACGAAGTGACAAGGCTCCCAGAATCTGTCCTTGAGTTCAAAACAGCTTCTGTGGACAGATCTTGAGAAATACTATGGTTGTAAAACATGAAAGTGTATCTGAAGCGGGATCTGCCTGGGGACATCCCTATTCTTGTGCATCAGCATCATTTCATTGCCATCCAAAAACTCTTTCCAGCTGTTCGTTTCCCAACTCAAACCTACTCTCTGCCCGTTGACTTGGAAACATCTTTCGAAATCAACACATGACCCCCTGGAAGATTTCTCTAAGGCAACTCAAGGGGGCTCTGTGCTGAGTGGGTGACAGAAGCAGTGGTAGAACCCATGATGTGAGCACATTCTGTCAGCCACAATGACCACAGACATCCCATATTTATCAGAGATCTTGCTTACTTATTCATACAACACTTAGAAATTGACTGTCTTTGAATTGGGCAACAAACAGCTGTAGAAGTTTTCAAAATGACAGTCCCTATGTCAGCACCGCCCTTGACACATCCCTTTACCGTAAAGGTTTTAGCAGCCTTCCAGTGTGCATTAAAGAGGCTCTAAACCTCTCACAGTGGACATAAATTGCCCAAGGCATTCTTGTGCCAGAGGTATTCTCATCCATTGCTGCACACAATTAGGGAAACCACTAATGGCAACTGGCATAGTCTCTTGTAAATGGAGGCTGTCCCAGGGCCTGAGCTGATGGTCTTCCACAGGCCATTTCTCATTGTGCCTTGGATCAGGAATGCACAAGCCCTCAGGCTTCTTAATCAGAGGCTTTTTCATTGAAGAGAGTTGGATACCTACAGAATAGAGCCAAAGATGGTGCTTCTGGAATATCCTACTTAGAAAAGTAGAAAGTGCGTTCTGCTCTTTATTTGACATAATCCCTTTGAAGGAGGTCACTCCCTTTTCAGGCACAATGGCCACTCAGATAGTCACTTGGGGGCACAGGAGTAACCAGGGTGTTCATTTCCTTTATAGACAGTGTGCTGCCACCACACGTGATGGCATCCAGTGTAGAGATGCTGCATTCTTCTCCTAGATCAAACAGGCCATCTTTGATCAAAGATTGGACCCAAGCATCAGGTAAATTAGTCAAACTCCAGACAGTCATGCTAAAAATAGAAAAGTCCTTGGCCGAGAATTGAACTTATGTGCACATTTTTACAGATCCTTTGGAAATTGCCAATAATCTAGCTGTCTCGTCCCATCACTAACAACATCTTATTTATGGTCACATAAAGGATTCTGGGAATATCTTGCCTCATGATAGCCAAGTACAAATCATTCACTCTACTCTGCACATTTAAACCTCAATCTGCAGAGGCTCATGTCATTGCTCAGGGTGATAAATTGACCCAAATTTCTGAGACACAGACTGACACCTCAGACCTGATGGTATTGACGTTGACCCTCTGATCCCACAGAATATGAAACCACTTGGACATTTCTAAGCTAAAAGCTTAGGCAGAATTCAAGGGACTTCCCTCCTTTGCCATAGCTACCTTCGTGACTGACCAAAGCAGCTAATGTGAAAAAACAAGTCACTGGTAATACAATCAAGTGACATACCTTGCAGGCCAAGGAGGGGATCCCTACAACTGATGGTGAATAGACATTGTAGGGACCCTTACCCTCTGTGCTGGCGCACTCGTTATGCAGAGACCATGGTAGAAACTTATATAGAAAAATTACTCATGCTATCATATAGAAACTCCTGAAACCAAAATGCACAGACTGATCAAGAGAGTCTAGAAGTTATCGATCATATCAACTCATTTATCAACATACAAAACACTGGGCTCCTGAAAAAGTATTCAATGAACCTCATACCTCTCTTACAACCCTGGGCCCGCCTCATAAGCTGGCCTAATAGGTCACTTAGGCGGCCTTGCTTTCTTCTAAATAGATCTTCCTGCTGTTTGAGTCATTAGTTAGATTAATCCCCAGTCTTTAGGATCTATTACTTGGTCCTGATCATCAGACTTACTGGCACCTGTAAGTACAGCCTTTCTATATTAGACATCTCTGTCAGAATGGTCACTCCTACGGGTCTTTGGTTTACTGTAATAGTGCCCCCTGACCACCACTCTTATATTCCACTCCTGGGTCTTCCTCCTAACATCACCTGTAGTCTGTGTGCCCTGCGTGTCAGTATTTCATTTTGGTCATGCTCCCTCCAAACTCCTCAAGCCCATTGAACAGCCCTAAAAGGGCTGCTCGCTGCATGTGGGCAGGCTATACCGGCAAGGTGCCACCAATAACACAACAAATGAGACACTACATTAAAATAAACAATAACATTACCAGTATATTTGAACAGAGTTCTGAAGCAATATTGACACAGTTTTCTGGGTCTCTCCAATACTTTGAAATGACTGGATTCAAATGTTTTTCTGAGGCTTTTTCATCTTGTTTACTTTCTTGTGTTTTTCACATGGCTTTTTAATTAATATTCAAATCAATTTCATTTAAATGAGTTGTGTCATTATTCAGTCAACAAACCTCAGGAGTCTAATAAAGACACTGACATCATCTTTGATATTTGCCTCTCAATCAGCCTTAGACACCTGCTCACCCTGCCTGGTCCACAATGGTGAACAAGTCAGGAAGGTTCACATGCCACTTTTCTTTGTGTCAGTGGGTAGGAGGGTAAAAACTCAAAGACCTGCAGCCTATTCTCCTGCCTTAACGAACCAACCCAGTGTTTTTGTGCGAGCCACCTCAATCCACTTACTTTTGCAATATTTGCCTTTAAAAGTACCCGTGAATAATAAACATATTTCTATTCACTTGCTATATGCGGTGACATAGTCTTGCCATCCAGTCCCATTTTAGGCGAGGTGTCAATCCTGCCCCCCAAAGGGCAATGATACAACAGAATGTAACCCATTGAAAATCTTTTGGTTGATACACAAGTATTCAGTGTAGGGAATTTTTATAAGATGAGGAAAAAGAATCCAAATGCAGAGATCCCTGTGTGATAATATTTTTACATGTATTGAACACAAAAGAAAAACTCTGAGGGGCCGGCTCCATGGCCGGGTGGTTGAGTTCACGTGCTCTGCTGCAGCGGCCCAGGGTTTGGATCCTGGGCGCGGACATGGCACCGCTCGTCAGGCCACGTTGAGGCGGCGTCCCACATCCCACAGCTGGAGGGACGTGCAACTAAGATATACAACTGTGTACAGGGGGTTTGGGGAGATAAAGCAGAAAAAAAAAAGAAAAACTCTGAAACTGCCCACATGGCTCTAGCAGTGGAATTAATACATGAAAATGGTGTAGTCTCACAAGGGAAAATACAGGGCAACAGATGTGAATCGATAGTTTCTGTTCTGTTCTGCTGAGTGATGACGCTCATCTTCACAAAAATAAAAATACTAAACTCTGAAAAGAAACAACTCTTCTTAGATATATGAGAAATTTGAGGTTACATGGCAAGCAATGCCTCCAAAATGAGAGGCAAACATAGAGAATTACTGGGTACTGGGAGGAGAAATAGCTGGAGTCAGCCACTCTCTATGGACACATAAACTAACAGATGAACTGCTGGAGACACAGTATGGATAATCTTAAGAGTGAAAAACTCTAGGAGGAGCCAGTCTTAGGGGGCCCTCAAAATTCATGAATGTTCCCTTCAGCAGCCCAACCCAGTTCTCATGGTGAAGATCAGGAGAAATTGCCTCCTGCTTCGTGCAGGACATGGAGGAAAACATCTTGATGTACACAAAAAGCTTTTTGTTGTCTGTAACATAGACCATCCCTCAGAGGAAACTAATGTGCAAAGTCTTCTCTGATTGGGAAAGTGCAAACAGACACCTACAGTCACTTCAGGTTCCTCTCTGAGCAAAGTGGAGGAAATATAAGTGCTAAGAACCTGTTCTGAAGTTCACAGTCCAGGGATTCTTTACCGCCAACATTGCAGGTTTCATCGTAACAGAAGAGGACATTTCCCTTTCAGATACCTGACACCATATCGCAGGTCCCAAGATAAAAACAGTGGATGAAAACAGAGCTGCAAGACACAGACTCTACTTAAGAATGAGTTTCTAGGGAAACCCAACACACCAGGGAGATAAGTGCAAGGACACTGCAGACCATGAAGCCCCTGACCCCTCCAGCTGCAGCAAACACGAAACATAGTCTGACATCTGTTCAAGAAGTAATGACACATTACACTAAAGGCCTATTTATCTCAAAAATTATTGTGAAATTTCACAATTATGTGGAAATTAAATAACACACTCTTGGACAAACCACTGAGTCAAAGACAAAATCAGAAGGGAATTTAATATATCTGCTGCCAAAGCAAGCAAAAGGAAATTTAAAAAATATCTTAAGACACAAAGATGAAAGACTTGTGGGATGCAGCATAAGGAGTATTAAAAGGAACATTTGTAGTGAAAAACGCCTATATTAAGAAAAGAGTTCTAAAATTAACAACCTAAATTTACACCTTAAGGAACTAGAAAAGAGAGCCAGCCCAGTCATGAAGTGGTTAAGTTCATGCATTCTGCTTCAGCAGCCTGTGGTTCACAGGTTTGGATGGTGAGCACAGACCTAGCACCGCTCATCAAGCCATGCTGTGGCAGCATCCCACATAAAATAGAGGGAGATTGGCACAGATGTTAGTTCAGTGACAATCTTCCTCAAGCAAAAAGAGGAAGATTTGGCAACAGATGTTAGCTCAGGGCCAATCTTCCTCACACACACACACAAAGGAACTAGAAAAGGAAGCACAAAATAAACCCAACATTAGCTTAAAGTTAGGAAATAATAAATATACATATTTTTTGGTGAGCAAGATTCACAGATGAGGAAACATCTGTTGCCAGTCTTCCCCTTTTTCTCCTTTTATGTGGGCCACTGCCACAGCATGGCTGCTAAAAGATGAGTGGTGCAGGTCTGTGCCTGGGAACTGAACCCGGGCCACCTAGCGGAACACGCCAAACTTAACTACTAGGCAACCGGGGCTGGCCCTAGGATATAATACATCTTAAAGGAGAAATACAGAATAGAAAAACAGCAGTTTTGATTTTTTGAAAAGGTAAACAAAATCAACAAACCCTTAAATAGACTAACAATGCAGAGCGAAGACTCAAGGACCTAAAATCGGAAAGGAAGGACATATTACAACAGATTCCTCAAAAAAATAAAAAGGATCAAAAGAGACCATTATGAAAATTTATATGCAACCAAATTGGATAATTTAGAAGAAATGGATAAGTTCCTAGAAAAATGTGACCTACCAAGAAAGAATTAAACATTAGGAAACCTGAGCATATGAACACCAAATAACAACAAATTCAAAGAATAAATAGCGATCCTTGTTAAAGTCTTCCAGAAACTGGAAGTAGAAGCAATACTTCCAAACTCATTTTAGAGGCCAGCATCTCCCTGATTATCAAAGTCAGACAAAGACACTAGAAGAAAAGGAAACTACAAGCCAATATCTCTGTGTCAACTTGGTTCAATCATAGCGCCAAGATATTAGTTCAAACATTCTACTGGATGTTTCTGTGCAAGGTTTTTTTTTTTTTTTTCAAGAGATTACCATTTCAACGGATAGAGGCTGAGTAAATCAGCCCCCTCCCAATGTGGATGTGCCTCATCCAGTCAACTCCAGTGCTTAATACAACACAGACTGACCTTCCCACAACAGGAAGGAATTCTGCCAGTAAACTGCATTTGTACTTGAGCTGCAGGTCTTCCCCTGGGTTCCCGGCTTGCTCATCTAGACTACAGATTTTTCACTTTACCAAGTCTTTATATTCATATGAATCACTTCCTTAAAAGAAAAGAAAAAATGACATATATGTATGATCACACAGGCACTTACATACACATGTCATGTTGGTTCTGTTTCCCTGATGAACCCTGACTAACACTATGTTTTATTTTTAGTATTTTATAAGTTGAAAGAGTCATTAATTTTAAAAGGGAAGCCATTTTGTTTAATTCTCTAAACAATAATTTTTATGAAGTGTTCAATACATTTTTGCAAACCATAAAAAATAAGTTTTCTGTTTTGTTCACATATAAAATGACAAGTGATATTGGAGCTTCTTCCATCCTATTTCACACTTGTAAATATTGAGAGGAATGGGCTCCACTCTAAAGGTATTAGGGTGGCATAACTGTTAGAGGAGCTCTGCTGACTTACTCCCCAATAAAACTGGTGAAAATTATTTTAATAAACATTTAAAGCCACTGGAAATGGTCCTAAAGGCAAACAGGAAATGATGAACACTTATTCAAGAAAAGCTATGAAGTTTTGTAAGAAACATGAGAGTCTGTGCTATTGGAACCAAGAGCACTGCCTCCCTAACCCCTCCCAGCTCACATTGGTGGAGACTCCACTCCAGACCCCTGCAGTCTAGAACATGGGGCACCCTGTCACCACAGCTCCCACTGACAGGGTTATCTTCCTGGAAAGAACAGGACATCAACATTTCAAACCTTGTGCCCAGCTACCTGTTGCTGAGAGTAAATAAGTGCTGGGGGAGTGTGCTTGAGAAGTGGGGACACCATTGTTTCAGTCCCTACCGTGGAAGTGAGGTGATGCCTTTGGAGTGGTGAGCTGACAATACTTAGGCGCTGATCACCCTCGTTCCATCTCAAGACTGGGTGGCAGATGTAACTGTAAGTATGTCAATAGTACTAAATGTGAATGGATTACATTATCCAAACAGGAGAAGGAGATTGTCACCTCAGATTTAAAAAAGAAATGAAATCATGATCTAAGTATATGCTGTGTACAGTAAGCACTTTTCAGATTCAAAGATACAAAGAGATTGAAGGTAAAAGCATGGGAAATATACATTGGAAAACAGCACCCTCAAGGTAGCTGGAGATAATACATATATCCAGTCAAAGAGACTTGATAACAAAAAAATGTCACTAGTGATACTGAGGAACATTATATCATACTGAAAGGGTCAACGTTTATGGGTGGCCTCTCAAAACCAATATAGAAAATGATCTATAGGCATCAATGCCTGTACCAGCAAAGAAGAGAGATCTCAAATCAATGATGTAACTTCTCACCTAAACAGACTTGAAAAGACAAAGCACCAAACCCACAGCAAGGGGAAAAGGAGATGATAAAAGCAGAGCAGGAATTAATGAAATAAAGAAGAGAAAAATCAATGAAACCAAAAGTGGGTTCTATGGAAAGATTAACAAAATCCACAAATCTTCACCTAAATTGAACCAGAGAAAATGAAGGAAGATTCAAATCAATACAATCAAGAGAAAAGAGAATACTATGGCTGATATTTCAGAAATAAAAAGAATTATAAAGGAATTCAAAGAACAATCATATGGTCACAAATTAGGTAACTCAGATGAAATGGATAAGTTCCTCAAAAGACAGAAAGTACTGAAATTAATTCAAGAAGGAATGGAAAATTTGAACAGAACTTGAAAAGTGAAGTAGTTAAATCAGTAAAGAAAAAACCCTCTAAGTAAGTGTAGGCTCAGATGGGTTCAACTCAGAATTCTCCAAAAACACTAAGTGAAGATTTATTACAGATTCCTCACATGCTCTTCTAAATAATAGCATGGAGACAACACTTCACACTCATTTTGTGAAGACAGTACTACTCCGATACCAAAACCAAGTGTATTGCCAAAAAAACTACACTTCTCTTTTCTGAATATGAATGCAAAAAATCTCAACAAATACTAGTGAGGCCAATCAGCAACGTATAAAAAGAATTATATACCATGACCAAGTGGGGTTATTCCAAGGATGAAAGGTTGGGTTAACATCTCAAAATCTATTAATGTACCAAAGGATATCAATAGAGTAAAAATCAAAAATGGCAAGATCATTTCAATAGACTCAAGGAAAATAATTGACAAAATCAGTACACTTTCAGGATTAAAACACTCAGCATACCAGGAATGGAAGGGAATTTCCTTACTTAATAGTGAGCATCTATGCAAAACCCCCAGCTATTATTATATTTAATAGTGAAAGACTGGAATGCTTTTTGCTGAAGATAAGGAACCAAAGAAGGATGTCTCTCTAGGATGTATTGGAGATTTTAGCCAGAACCCTTAGGCAAGAAAAGGAAATAAAATGCAAGTAAGTTGGTTGGGAAGATGTAAAACTCTCTACTTCCAGATGAGGTATCTTGTGTGGGCATTTGGAATATGTCACCTCAAAATATGGTACAGTGACATATTGATTATTTTGAATTAAATGTACTTGAGAAACATTTCAGTAAAGAAGTTCTGGGGGCCAGCCTGGTGGCATGGTGTTGAGTTTGTGCACTCCACATCGGTGGCCTGGGGTTTGTGGCTTCAGATCCCAGGTGTGGACCTCCACACCACTCATCAAGCCATGCTTTTGCAGCACTCCATACACAAAATAGAGGAAGATTGGCACAGATGTTAGCTCAGGGACAACCTTCCTCAAGCAAAAAAGGATGATTGGCAACAGATGTTAGCTCAGGGCCAATCTTCCTCACCAAATAAATAAATAAATAAATAAACGACACTCTGGCCCTCCTTTGTCCCCAAGAAAGTTGGAGATGGATTTTCCATGTGAAAAGTATCCTCCTTGAATCAGAAGGGCAGAAGGCAACTTTATGATCAGAGACAGGGAATTAGGACTGAGAAGGCTGTACAAACAAACCTTGTTATTTCTTCAGCGTTTACTACAACTAGCCCAAAGTACTCTGCCTTGTCAATTCTTCCCCAATTTATTGTTTCTTTGCCTAAAAGGCATGAAAGCTTCCTGCTCTGGTTACTTCTTTGAGTCCCATTTTTTATGGGGCTCCCATACGTAGGTAATTAAATATGTGTTCCTTCTGTTAATCTGTCTTAGGTCGTTTTAATTATCAGACCAAAGAACCCGGGAGGGAAGAAGAGGAATTATTCTGCCCCTACAAATGCACATCAAAAACTCTGAGAAGGCCACCAAAAAAACTACTAGAACTGACACTTGCATTATGTAATGTTGTAGGATACAAGATCGAAATATAAATGAATTGCATGTCCCCAGCCAATGAGAAATTCCATACCTCAGCCAATGAAGAGCCATTGCTGCCCTGAGCTGTTATTTCCCCCAAGTATTTTCATTTAGAACAGCCCCTCCCTACTCTCCCTTTTTCTCTATAAAAGCAGCTCCTTTTCTTTGTTTTCTGGATTTGCCTCTGGTTTGCAAAGCATTCACATCCCAAATTGCAATTCTTTTGGCTACTCTTGAATAAACTCATTTTGAGATAAAATAAGTGGCAAATTTGCTTTTTAAGTTGACATTAGAAATTGGCAAATGTTTCATAAGTCATATGGAATTATATGGAAATCAGAATAGCCAAACAAATCTTCAAAAGCAAAACAAAGTAGTAAGATTAACATTTCCTGATTTCAGATCTGACTACTCAATCCAAGGAATGAGATAATGACACAAGGACAGACACACAGATCAATGGATTTGATTGAGAGTCCAGATATAAACCCACTCATCTATGGTCAAGTGATTTTCAATAAAGGTGCCAAGAACGAGGAAAGAACATTCTTTTCAAAAATTGGTACTGGGACAACTGGATAGCAACATGCAAAAGAATGAAGTTGGACCCTTACGTTACACCACATACAATAATTTACCAAAATGGATTGAAGACTGAAACCAGAGTTAAAACTATAACACTGTTAGAAAAAACACAAGGGAAAAAATGACCTTGGATTTGGCAAAGAATTATTAGATGTGACAATAAAGGCAAAAACAGTAAAAAAAAAAAAAAAGTTTCGAACTTCATCGAAATTAAACCTTTTTTTTGCTTCAAAGGACACCATCAAGAAAGTGAAAACACCCATGGGAATCCTTGTTCACTTCTGGTGGGAATGTAAAATCATGTCCCCATTGTGGTAAACAGTATGGCACTTTTTCAAAAATTACAGAGAGTGTTACCCTATGATGCAGCAATTCCATTTCTGAGTATATACCTCAAAGAACTCAAAACACAGTCCCAAACAAATATTTGTTCCCCTGTGTTCTTGGAGCATTATTCACAGTAGCCAAAAGGTGAAAACAACTCAAGCATCCATCAACAGATGAATGGATCAACAAAATGTGATATGCACATATGACGGAATATTATTCAGTTCTTTTGTTTTGTTTTTTAAGATTTTTTTTTTTTATTTTTTCCTTTTTCTCCCCAAAGCCCCCCGGTACATAGTTGTGTATTCTTCGTTGTGGGTTCCTCTAGTTGTGGCATGTGGGACGCTGCCTCAGCGTGGTCTGACGAGCAGTGCCATGTCCGCGCCCAGGATTCGAACCGACGAAACACTGGGCCGCCTGCAGCGGAGAGCGCGAACTTAACCACTCGGCCACGGGGCCAGCCCCTATTATTCAGTTTTTAAAAGCAATGAAATTCTGACACATGCTACAACACAGGTGAACCTTGAGGGCATTAGTCTAAGTGTAACAAGCCAGTCAAAAAAAGGACAAAAAGTGTATGATTCCACTGACGTGACGTGCCTAGAGTGGTCAAATTCATAGAGACAGCAGAATGATGGTTGTCAGGGGCTGGAGTACAGGGCAGTAGGGTGCTGCTGTTTCACGTGTACAGAGTTGCAGTTTTGCAGGATGAAAAGTTCTGGAGATTGGTTTCACAATGTCAGTGTACTTCACACTACTGAACTATACACTTAAATATGGATAAGATGTAACTTTTATGGAAAATATATAGAAGGTGGTCAAATGGTGCACACTCCACATTGTAAACTAAGTCATGGTGATGTAATGTACAGCAAGGTGACCATAATTAATACTACTGAATTGTATATTTAAAATTAGCTAAGAAAGTAGATCTTAAAAGTTCTTATCACAAGAAAAAAATTGTAACTGTGTGGTGATGGATGTTACCTTATTGTGGTACACGTGAAACAAATATAATGTTATAAATCAATTATATCTCAACTTTAAAAAGAAAGAAATGGGGCCGCCCCCAGGGCGGAATGGTTAAGTTCGTGAGCTCTGCTGCAGGCGGCCCAGTGTTTCGTCAGTTCGAATCCTGGGCGCAGACATGGCACCACTGATGGAGCCACGCTGAGGCGGTGTCCCACATGCCACAACTAGAAGGACCCAAAACTAAGAATATACAACTATGTACCGGGGGGCTTCGGGGAGAAAAAGGAAAAAAATTTAAAAATCTTTAATAAAAATAAAGAAAAGAAAAAGAAAAAGAAAAATGAAGTATTGATGCATGCTACAATGTAGAATTCCCTAAAAAAATTATACCAAGTGAATGAAGTTAAACACAAAGACCAGGTATTATACAATTCCATTCATCTGAAAGTCAAGAAATTTGGAAATTTATAGAGACTGACAATAGATTAGTGGCTGTCTGGGGTTAGTGCTCCGAGGAACTAGGTGGGAAGACAGGGCAGCGAGAGGTTAAGGGTGGAGGCGTTTGTTTTTAGGTGATGGAAATGTTCTGAAATTGACGGCAGTGATAATTGCACAGTATCTGTGAATATACTGAAGACCAGTGAGTTGTAGACCTTACAGGGTTCCCTTGTATGGTATGTGTATTGTATCTTTAAAAAACTGCTCAGGGGCCACCCAGTGGCCAAGCGGTTAAGTTTGCGCACTCTGCTTCTGCCGGCCAGGGTTTCACCAGTTTGGATCCTGGGCACAGATGTGGCACCGCTCTCAGGCCATGTTGAGACGGCGTCCCACGTGCCGCAGCTGGAGGGACCCACAACTGAAATATACAACTATGTACTGGGGGGATTTGGGGAGCAAAAGCAAAAAAAAAAAAAAAAACTGTTCAAATAAGTGGATAAATGCATTGTTTTGCAATGCAAATGAGTTTTATAATCCAATGTCTTAAGCATATGAATACTTTCCAGTACATCCCACATTTACATAACCTTTTCTTGCTTTGTTGTTATATCAGTCCAAATGGGAAGTGAATTTCCTTAGGGATACTATAGACTTTTACATTTCAAAGATTTTTCAGGATACACTCAAAAAATGATCTAAAAGAAATTTCCCTCCAGTGTAAAACGTACACCTTAGAACTGAATGAACACATCTCATACCTTGTGGTTAGACTGAGAAGAGATCTTGCGCCCAGTTGGGGCTACAGGTTCCAACTTCCCAGCAGAGCGAAGGGCTTGGGAGGCCACAGGATTTTGTAAACTGTGATATGAGTAGGGGTGGGGAAGCGCCGGGTGGAAGATCAAAGATCAGAGTGGAGTCAGTCTAATTATTACATATGGGGAGGTGACTTTTAAGTATCTGTGTCCGCAAAGAAGGGTCACAGTTCCCCAAGTGGCCTCGCAGGAAGAAATTTCAATAGAAAGTCCCGGGAGAGGACTAGGTCCAGCTCCCGGTCAGCTCAGAGACGAAACGTCTGTCCCGCTGTCACTCAAGAGCGAGGGGGCGGGGGTTTTGAACTGTCCAATCAGGGTCGGCGCCGGGGCAGGTGGGTGGGGCGAGTCTCTGCGCCCACCCCCTACTTCCTGTCCCTCCACGATCCTTCAAGATTGAGGTCGCCTGTCCTTAAAGGCCCCACGTTGCTCTGCGACTGACTTTGTCTCACTGTTACCTGTGCTGAATTATAGGAAGGACTCAGGGGACCCAGGACACTCAGCAATGGTGAGAGTGCGTCCCGGGGTGAGGACACGGGAGGAGGGGCTGGTGGGAAGCGGCGGGGCGGGCCCGGCCTCCCGCGGTCCCCTCCGGGGTCTGCGGCCCCGAGTCCGCGGTGGCGCCGCTCGGCCCTCAGGCCCCTCCGGCCGCAGCGTGGGGGCGGGGCCGGCAGCCGGGCCCCGGGCGTCCTGTGGTCCCTGCGCGCGGCGACTTGGGCCGGAGCGTCTCTGGGCCGCTGTGCGCCCGCAGCCCCGCGTGTCCCAGACGGTGCGGGGCCCGCGGGAGGGCCCGCAGGACAGTCGGGCCTCGGTGTCCGAGGTCCGTGCGCGGAGGGGCTGCGGTCTGTGGGTCCCCAGGGCCTCCTTTCTCCTCAGAGGGGACCCGTTTTCTCCTGAGTTTTCTAAACGTTTGGGAAGCAGGGTCTCAAGTCAGCGACCCTGTCCCCCCAGCTCTTCCAGGACCGACAGTAAGTCCCTAAATTTCCAGATTCCTCCTCACGTTCCCGAACGCCAACTTCCCGTCTCCGAGTCACAGCATCGTCATCAACCACAAACAGACCCGATATTTTAGTTGTTTATCACTTTTCCACAGTCAGTGGGCGGCTCTTTTAAGAGGGTTTATTCCTCGTTCGTGGATGTTTTTCTTGAGAGAAAGTAGCGCATCCCCCTGGAGGCGCGTGGTGCGAGCTCCTCCCGCCTCTCCTCCAGGCTGCGACCTGGGCGCGGACGCGCAGCTGGCAGTCCTTTGCTGCAGGTTCCTCTTGAGAAACTTTTCCGGGCCGTCTGTCCTGTCAGCACCGCCCCTCCCTGGGGTTGTCACCTTGAAAAGAGGTATTCACTTAAATTTAGTCTCAGTTTTTTCAGTGAATAAAAATTTATTTAATCAATACGGCTTGACAGACAATATAAAATATCTCCAAAGAGGGAGAAAAGAAGTGAATTTCAGAAAAAATAAAATATTCCAGTTTTACATTGCATGATTTAAAAATTATTTTTCGTTTTTCCTCCCCTGAGCATGATACTAACATTCTGACATCTGTTCTTTTATTTTGGGTGAGTTCATGTGGATTTCCAGGACTTAGATGTGCAGAAGTGTTCAAGTATGATTAATAGTTTATAAAAAAAATTTCTTGTCTTGGAAAAAATAATTAACATCTTTTTTTTTTCCAGAATGCAATGCATGCTTGTGGGGTTTCTTGTTGAGTCAGAAAACTGCCATACAATTTTCTTCCCTCATTTCCACATAAGATTGGTTTGAGTGTTTTCACTGGATTGTTCAAACACTGGGTTTGTGTATTTAAAATGTCAACAGTGGTCAAAAAAACACCTGTAGGGAGAGAGGCCTGAGGGCAGTGTCTCTGAGCTAAGGGCCCCTTCGACCTGCAGAGGGAAGGCCTTGAAGGCCCAGCTGTTCTTCCTGGGGAGCCTCCCCTGCAGGTGTCCTACTGCTCACACCCCCATGGAAGGAGCCTTTATCCTGAGAGGAGCTGCAGAGCCCTGGAAAGCTGGGGGTGCACGTGCTCATGGGGTGGGGAATGACGCCCTTTCTGAGGTTGTCACTGTGGTTCCCTTGGGCCGGTTTCTAGACATAGTTGGAGTTTTGCAAGCACAGTGTAGGTGCACTCAGAGAGTAACTTGTTTACACCGATAAAGTCTGTGAGAGTCAGGAGCTCTGTGTCCTGGGTTAGGGCCCATTAATCTGGGGTCCATTTGGGTCAGAACCTTAAACTGGATCCAGCTGAGTTTCCTCACTGTGAGAATGGAGCCTGAGAGAGGGAGCATGTGCACTGTTCCCTGGGGAGAGGAGGGTGTGTGGGGCTCCCAGAGCTCCTTCCTGTGGCTGCTCAGGTGCCCTCCCCTCCTTCTCCAGGGACTGACCCCCTCCAGGGCTCTGTCTTCACCAGGACAGTCAGGAACATGGGACCTTCTGAGTGTGGCTTTCCTTCTGTCCTGTGGGAAGCAGGCTGCTCATCTGAGCTGATTCCAGTGTTTGTGTTTCTTTCCTTTGGATTCCTTTATCGATGGACTAGGGAAGCCCTTTGGGTCTAGTTTCCCTTAGCACTTGGGCCGTGAGACTGTAAGTTGATTCAGAGTAGGATGTGAGGAAAGCAAGAAAATTCTAGAAACAAATAGAATTTTTGTTCCATTTAGGAAAGAGAACCTCAAGATGTCAGATGAATGTATTGAAGTTCTCAGGTACATGTTTCATTTTTAGATCCATTTTTCTATATGCATGTCTCTAGAGAATATAGAAATTTAAAAGACTAAAATAATTGAAATTCTACTTTAATTTATGTGAGGAAAACTTCTGAAAGCTTATGTAAGTCTTTTAAAATCCAATACGTGTAAGCTTTTAAACACAAACCCTGATTGCATTATAATATGCTGCTTATTCCCCAAAATATCCCCAGCATGAGATACAGGGGAGGGACAAAGTAGGACGCCACATGCCCTTTTAGTGAGAAAGAGATTTGAAAATTTTCATTTTGAATTGTGTAAACTTTTGCAACCAATAGTATTTAAAGGAATTGAATCTTAGGATGGTTTCCGATGTACAAAAGTTAGAATTAAAGACTGTTAAATGGTAAAATATAGTTACATAAATTTCTCTGTTTATTTGAAATAAATCTGTAAGACAGCAAACTCTACCTTAAGAAGACTCACTGTCAACATATCCTGGTCCCCTGCAGCAGTGGTAATCAAGTCACCCCCAAATACATTTTTGAGGCTCCTATTAGTGTTTCTTTACATAAATCAATAGAGAATGCATATTTTTCTTACCCACTTTGTCCCTGTAGTGAGCAGTCAGACTCCACATTTTTGGGTGCCTGCTCACAGCTTAAGCCTCACCCACCCTCTTCCCCTCGTGCCCCCACCTGGACAAGCTGAGGAGGAAGCCTGGGTGCTCTCTCCTCTAGAGCAGGCAGGAGATTCCCACCACCCCAGCCCCTGCCTGTGTGCAGAGCTCTTGCCCCGGCGCCACCCCCAGGCCCAGTGAAGCCCCAGGCCAGGCTCCCTTCCTTGCTTTCTGAGCCCTGTCAGAGCTGCTTGAGAGGCCTGCCCTGTCCTCCCCTGATTCCTG
The DNA here is from genome assembly GCF_041296235.1 of Equus asinus. Classification (NCBI taxonomy): domain Eukaryota; kingdom Metazoa; phylum Chordata; class Mammalia; order Perissodactyla; family Equidae; genus Equus; species Equus asinus. Next base: position 25,121,579 of record NC_091809.1, on the reverse strand, counting down.
TATTATGTGAGTCCTAAGCCTTTTCCTACCCTGTGTGTGTGTGTTTGTGCCACCCTGGCATCAGTCCCAACAGGGGAACCACCCCTCTGCAGGTGACCATAACAGTTGGCACCCTACGCAGCATGTCCACACATGACCCCACCCGTGGGTCTGTCTTCTCTTGCTCTGACTTGCTCCCCGTCTCTGCTGCCTGGTGATGGCATGTACTGTGGGCTACTGCTTGCTGGGGAGCTCATGCTGGGAGCTGTGCTGCCCCGTGTTGCATTGTTGACCCACCAACCTCAGTTCTAGGTTCCACTCACCAGCATTGGCAGTTTCAAGATTGTATAGGCATTTGGGAGCAGGAGTATGGGATTGGGGCCTCCTTAAATGACTCCTGGGTCAATATGTTTGCCAAGATTTATCTGTGTGTTAGAGTGAAGCTGTGACACAAACTGGGTTGGCCTGACATACCCCAGGGACCGGGATGGTAGACAGGGACTATATACCCTGTGCAAGAGTTGTGTCCATTACATGGTCATTCCTACAAGAGCAATCCTTAAAGAAAAGAGAAGAAAAGGGGAAAGGCAGGCCTCATTTTGCTGAGGAAGATTAGCCCTGAGCTAACATCTGTGCACATCTTCCTCTAATTTTTGTATGTGGGATGCTGCCACAGCATGGCTTGATGAGCAGTGCTTAGGTCTGTGCCTGGGATCCGAAGCCCTGAACCCCAGGCTGCCAAAGCACAGAGCGTGAACTTAACCACTACACCCCTGGGCCGGCCCCTTAATTTTAATTTTTTAAAATTTATTTTATTGAGGTCATATTAGTTTATAACATTGTGGAACTTCCATTGTACATTATTAGTTGTCAGTCAGCATATATAAGTGACCTTTTATCCCTTACGTCCATCCCCTAACCTTCTCCTCTGGTAACCACTAATCTGTTCTTTTTGTCCATGTGTTTTATCTTCCACATATGAGTGAAATCACATGGGGTCTGTCTTTGGCTTATTTTGCTTAACATACTACCCTTAAGGTCCATCCATGTTGTTGCAAATGGGATGATTTTTCCTTTTTTCATGGCTGAGTATTCTATTGTATGTATATCCATTTGTCAGTTTTTAGCACTTGGTTTGCTTCCACATCTTGGCTGTTGTGCATAATGCTGCAATGAATATAGGGGTGAATGTCTCCTTGAATTGTTGATTTCAAGTTCTTTGGATAAATACCCAGTAGAGGGATGGCCAGGTTGTATGGTATTTCTCTTTTTAATTTTTTGAGAAATCTCCATACTGTTTTCCGTAGCGGCTGCACCAGTTTGCGTTGCCACCAGCAGTGGATGAGGGTGACTTTTCTCCACACCCTCTCCGACATTTGTTGTTATTCTCTTGGTAATTATATCCATTCTAACAGGTGTAAGGTGATATCTCATTGTCGTTTTGATTTGCATTTCTCTTATGATTAGTGGTGTTGAACATCTTTGCATGTGCCTATTGGCCATCTGTATATCTTCTTTGGAAAAATGGCTGTTCATACCCTCTGCCCATCTTTTGATAAGGTGGTTGTTTTTTATTGATGAGTTGTGTGAGTTCTTTATATATTTTGGAGATTAACACCTTGTCAGATATATGATTTGCAAATATCTTCTCCCAGTTGGTGGGTTTCTTTTTTGTTTTGTTCCTGGTTTCCTTTGTCTTGGAGGAGCTCTTTAGTCGGATGTGGTTCCATTTGTTTTCTTTTTCTTTTGTTTCTCTTGCCGAAGTCGATACAGTATTTGAAAAGATCCTTCTACGACCATTGTCAAAGAGTGTACTTCCTATATTTTCTTCTAGGAATTTTCTGGTTTCACATCTCACCTTCAAGTCTTTGATCCATTCTGAGATAATTTTTGTGTATAGTGAAAGATAATGGTCTACTTTCATTCTTTTGCATGTGGCTGTCCAGTTATCCCAACACCATTTGTTGAAGAGACTTTCTTTTCTCCAGTGTATATTCTTGGCTCCTTTGTCAAAGATTAGCTGTCCGTAGATGTGTGGTTTTATTTCTGGGCTTTCAGTTCTTTTCCATTGATCTGTCTGTCTGTTTTAGTACCAGTACGATGCTGTTTTGATTATTATATTAGTACATTTTGAGGTCAGGGATTGTGATTCCTCCAGCTTTGTTCTTTTTTCTCAGGATTGCTTCAGCTGTTTGGGGTCTTTTGTTGCCCCATATGAATTTTAGGATTGATTGTTCTATTTCCATGAAGAATGTCATTGGGATTCTGATTCGGATTGCATTGAATCTGTAGATTGCTTTAGGTAGTATGGACATTTTAACTGTTTATTCTTCCAATCCATGTGCATGGAATATCCTTCCATTTTTTTATGTGAATTTCTTTCAATAATGTCTTAGAGTTTTCATTGTATAGGTGTTTCACCTCCTTGGTTAAATTTATTCCTAGATATTTTATTCTTTTTCTTGCGATTGTAAATGGAGTTGTATTCTTGAGTTCTTGTTCTGTTAGTTCGTTATTAGAGTGTAGAAATGCCACTGATTTTTGTAAACTGACTTTGTGTCCTGCAACTTTGCTGTAGTTGTTGATAATGTCTAATAGTTTTCTGATGGATTCTTTAGGGTTTTCTATTTATAAAATCATGTCATCTGCAAACAGCGAGAGTTTCACTTCTTCATTTACTATTTGGATTCCTTTTATTTATTTTTCTTGCCTAATTGCTCTGACCAAAACCTCTAGTACTATGTTGAATAAGAGTGGTGAGAGTGGAACCCTTGTCTTGTTCCTGTTCTCAGCAGGATGGCTGTCAGTTTTTTCCCATTGAGTATGATGTTGGCTGTGGGTTTGTCATATGTGGCCTTTATTATGTTGAAGTACTTTCCTTCTATACCCATTTTATTGAGTTTTTATCATGAATGGGTGTTGGATCTTGTCAAATGCTTTCTCTGCATCTATGGAGGTGATCGTGTGGTTTTTTTCTCCTCCTCTTGTTAATATGGTGTATCATGTTGATTGATTTGTGGATGTTGAACCATCCCTGTGTCCCTAGTATGAATTCCACTTGATCATGGTGTTTGATCTTTTTAACATATTGCTGTATTTGGTTTGCCAATATTTTGATGAGGATTTTTGCATCTATGTTCATCAGCCGTATTGGCCTGTGGTTTTCCTTTGTGTTGTCCTTCTCTGGCTTTGCGATTGGGGTGATGTTGGCCTTGTAGAATGTGTTAGGAATATTTCCGTCTTCCTCAATTTTTTGGAATTGTTTGAGAAGAATAGGTAATAAATTGTCTTTGAATGTTTGGTAGAACTCTCCAGAGAAGCTGTCTGGTTCTGGACTTTTATTTTGGGGGAGGTTTTTGATTACTGTTTCAGTCTCTTTCCTTGTGATTGGTTTATTCAGATTGTCTATTTCTTCTTCATTCAGTTTTGGGAGGTTGTAAGAGTCTAAGAATTTATCTGTTTCTGCTAGATTGTCCAGTTTGTTGGCATATAGTTTTTCATAATATTCTCTTATAATCTTTTGTATTTCTGTGGTATCCATTGCAATTTCTCCTCCTTCATTTCTAATTTTATTTATTTGAGCTTTCTCTCTTTTCTTCTTAGTGAATGTGGCTAGGGGTTTGTCAATTTTTTTTATCCTCTCAAAGAACGAGCTCATTGTTTCTTTGATCCTTTTTGTAGTCTTTTTTGTTTCTATTTCATTTATTTCTGCTCTAATTTTTATTATTTCCCTACTTCTGGTGAGTTTGGGCTTTGTTCTTCTTTTTCTAATTCTGTTAGGAGTAATTTAAGATTGTTTATTTGAGTTTTTTCTTGTTTTTTACCATGGGCCTGTATTGCTATAAATTTCCCTCTTACGACTGCTTTTGCTGCATCCTATAAGAGTTGGTATGGTGTGTTTTCTTTCTCATTTGTCTCCAAATATTTTTTGATTTCTCTCTTTATTTCTTCGATGAGCCGTTGGTTCAATAGCATGTTGTTTAGTCTCCACATTTTTGTTCCTTTTCCATCTTTTTTCTTGTAGTTGATTTCTAGTTCCATGGCATTGTGGTTAGAAAAGATAGTAGATGTGATTTCAGTCTTAAATTTATTGAGGTTTGCCTTGTTTCCCAATATACGGTCTGTCCTTGAGAATGTTCCATGTGCACTTGAAAAGAATGTATATTCTGCAGATTTTGGATGGAGTGCTCTCTAGATATCTATTAAGTTCATTTGGTCTAGATTTTCATTTAAGTCCACTATCTCCTTGTTGACTTTTTGTCTGGATGATCTATCCATTGATGTAAGTGGGGTCTTGAGGTCCCCTACTATTACGTGTTCTCGATATCTCCTTTTAGATTTGTTAATAGTTCCTTTATATACTTTGGTGCTCCTGTGTTGGGTGCATACATGTTTATAAGCGTTATGTCTTCTTGGTGGAGAGTCCCTTTTATCATTATATACTGCCCTTCTGTGTCTCTCTTTACCAGTTTTATCTTGAAGTCTACTTTGTCTGATATAAGTATGGCAACATCTGCTTTCTACTGTTTGCCATTAGCTTGGAATATTGTCTTCCATCCCTTTACTCTGAGCTTATGTTTGTCTCTAGAGTTGAGATATGTTTCCTGGAGGCAGCATATTGTTGGGTCTTGTTCTTTAATCCGTCCTGCCACTCTGTGTCTTTTGATTGGAGAATTCAAGCCATATACATTTAAAGTGATTATTGATATATGAGGGCTTAATATTGCCATCTTATCGCACTTTTCCCGGTTCTTCTGCGTTTCCTTTGATTCTCATCCCTTGTATTTTGGACTACCAATTTGATTAGGTAGTTTTCTCTGTTGATTTCCTTCATTTTCTCCTTGTTTACTGTAAATGTCTCTATTCTAATTGATTGTTTAGTAGTTACCCTTAGGTTCATATAAAAAATCTTGTAGTTCAGATAGTCCATTTTCTGGTGGCCTCTTATTTCCTTAGACTATACTGATTCCATCCCTTTCCTCTTCCCCTTCTAAGTTATTTTTGTCATACCTTTTTCCGTCTTGTGTTGTGAGTTTGTGGTTAAAATGATGAGGTCATTTTTGTTTTGGTGTTTTCCTTTTCTTTATCCTTAATGTTAACATTAAGTGTTTACTAACCTGATCTGATAGAGAGCTGCTGTTTTCTGATTATTACCTATCTAGTCATCTCCTTGCTCAGGGCTTTGTAGCCCCTTTCATATTTTATTTTTTTCAGGTATGAGGGACTTCTTGAGGTTTTCTTGTAGGGGGGTCTTGTGGCAATGAATTCCCTTAGCTTTTGTTTATCTGGGGAAATTTTTACTTCTCTGTCATATCTGAAGGAGATTTTCAGTGAATAGAGTATTCTTGGCTGCAAGTTTTTGTCTTTCAGCATTTTGAATATATCACTCCACTCTCTCCTAGCCTGTAAGGTTTCTGCTGAGAAATCCGCTGAAAGCCTGATAGGGGTTCCTTAGCAAGTTATTTTCTTCTGCCTTGCTGCCCTTAGTATATTTCCTTTGTTCTTGACTTTTGCCAGTTTCACTACTATGTGCCTTGGAGTGGGTCTTTTTATATTGACAAAGTTAGGAGATCTGGAGGCGTCTTTCACATGGATTTCCAGCTCCCTCCCCAGGTTTGGGAAGTTCTCAGCTATTATGTCTTTGAGCAAGCTTTCTGCTCCATTCTCCTTCTCTTCCCCCTCTAGAATACTTATAATCCTTATGTTGCATTTCCTGATTGAGTCAGATATTTCTCTGAGAGCTTCTTCGTTTCTTTTTAGTCTTAGTTCTCCTCCTCCCTGTGAAGCATTTCTATAGTACTGTCCTCTAACTGGCTTATTCTCTCCTCCATGTTGTCAGCTCTGTTCTTTAGGGAATCCAGATTTTTCTTTATTTTATCCATTGTTTTCATCTCCAACAGTTCTGATTGGTTCTTCTTTATGGTTTCAATCTCCTTTGTGAAGAAGCTTCTGAATTCATTAATTTGTCTTTCTGTGTTTTCTTGTAACTTGTTGAGTTTTTTAATGATAGTTGTTTTGAATTCCTTATCATTTATGCTATGGATTTCTCTGCCTTCACGGTTGGTTCCTGGGTACTTGTGACTTTCCTTCTGGTCTGAAGATTTAATATACCTGCTCATACTGCTTGATGGAGTGGGTTTTTGCTTCCTCCTGGTGCTCTTATCTGGTCACAGCTGCCACATACCAACACTGGGTGGGGATCAGGTGCTGTGTATTCTGGGCCCAGAATGAACAGGGGCTCCCCAGCTCCAGCCACTAACTACTTTTCTCTCTGAGTGATTGATTGATGGCAGATCTGGAGCACCAGGAAGGGGCAGGGGTACTCTCCTTCCCCAGTGCTGCCCCCAGCCCCCACTTGTCTCTCTGTACAGAACTGTGGGAAATTGCAGGACTGTGAACTTTCCCTTTTCCCAGCCACCTCTCCCTTGCTCACTGCTCTATGCACCAGGGGATAGTGGGGCTGGAGTGCCAGGCAGGGACGGGGTACCTCTCCTCACCTGTACACTTTCCCTGCTGCCTCTGCCACATGCTCTACACTGTGCTCCAGTTGATTCTAGGGCTATGCACTTTCCCCTCTGCCACCACCAAGCTCTCTGGGCTGTGCTCCAGGCAATCCTGGGGCTGGAGTGCTGGGCAGGGATGGGGCACCTCCCTCTCCTGTGCTCTTTCCCCTCTGCCACACACTCTGCACCATGCTCTGGACAATGCTGGGGCTGTGCACTTTCCCTGCCACCACCACCAAGCTCTCTCCACCTTGCTCTGGGTGATCCTGGGGCTGCGAACTTTGCCTGTTGCTGCTACCTGTTTTCTCTACCCCTGTTTTCTCAGGGGTTCTTTAGGGTTTTCTATATATAAAATCATGTCATCTGCAAACAATGAGAGTTGCACTTCTTCCTTTCCAGTTTGGATCCCTTTTATTTCTTTTTCTTGACTAATTGCTAATTTCTTGACTAGTTTCTTGACTAATGGCTAAAACCTCCAGTACTATGTTCAATAAGAGTAGTGAGAATGGGCATGCTTGTATTGTTCCTGTTCTCAGAGGGATGGCTTTCAGTTTTTCCCCATCGAGTGTGATGTTGGCTGTGGGTCTGTCATGGATGGCCTTTATTATGATGATGAACTTGCCTTCTATACCCATTTTATTAAGAGTTTTTATCATAAATGGCTATTGGATCTTGTCAAATGCTTTCTCTGCATCTATGGAGATGATCATGTGGCTAGAAGAGTGTTTTTCTCCATACACATTCAGAATTCTTGCGCTCTGTAACTGATATCCCTTTACAATTATGTGCATTCATTAATGACCATCCAATAGCGATGGTGCGTAGTTTCTAAATTTTAAATATATAAGTGTATAATCACTTTTCTGTTCATATATGACTATCATAAATATGCATTTGGGGGTACAACTCTCTTTGTTTTGTATTTTTAAATTTTACCTTTGTCCTCATTCACCCCTTTCTCCCACTTCCCCCTTCTGGCAACCACCAGTTTGTTCTGTGTATCCACAGGCTTGGTGGGTTTTTTTGTTTGTTGTTTTTGTTTTAGATTTCATATATAAGAGAGATCACATAATATTTGTCTTTCTCTGTTAGCATAATGCCAGCAGGGTCCATCCATGTTGGCACAAATGGCAAGATTTCAATCATTTTTTATGGCTGAATATGTTCCATTGTACTAGTATACCACAATTTCTTTATCCATTTATTTATTAATGGACACCTAGGTTGTTTCCATATCTTGGCTATTGTAAATAATGTGGCAGTGAACATGTGGACACATATATCTTTTTGAGTTAGCATTTTTCCCTTCTTTCGATAAATACCCAGAAGTGGAAGTGCTGAATCACATGGTAGCTCTATTTTAAGTTTTTATGAATCTCCATACTGTTTTCCATAGTAGCTGCACCACTTTATATTCCCACCGACATACACAATGGTTCCCTTTTCTTCACATCCTTGCCAGTGTTTGTTATTTCACACTCGTAGATCTTTATTAATTTTTTAATAATGTTTTGCAGTTTTCAGAGTATTTTCTACTTTTATTAAATTTATTCCTATTTTATTCTTTTTGATGCCATTATAACTAGATTTCTTTTGTTAATTTTATCAGATTGTTCATTGCAGTGTATGAAATATAATTTATTTTCTTATACTTATCTTGTATCATACAAAATTGCTGTACTCAATTGTCAGTTCTAATAGATTTTTTAGAGGCTTCCTTAGAGTTTTCTATTTGCAAGATAAGTCATATACGAGTGAAGATAGTTTTACATTTTCCTACCCAGTCTGGATGCTTTTTATTTCCTTTTTTTTGCAAAACTGCTCTGACTAAAATCTCCAGTACATTGTCAAATAGAAGGGGCAATAACAGACATTCTTGTTTTGTTCCTCATTTTTGGAAGAAAATATCCAGCCTTTCACCTTTAACTATAGTATTAACTGTGGGTGTCCCATACCTGCTCATTATCAGGTTCAGGAAATTTCCTTCAAATCCTGGTTTGCTGAGTGTTTCTGTCATGAAAGAATGTTGGATTCTGTCAAGTACTTCCTCCGAGTGTATTGAGATGATCAGGTCATTTTTGCTCTTTATTGATAGGATGTATCACATTAATGGATTTTTAGAGGGTAACCCCACCCTGCATCCTTGGAATAAATCCCACTTTGTCATGGTGTTTAATTATTTTAAGATGTAGCTGGATTAGGTACTAATATTAGTTGAGGATTTTTTGGATCCATATTCACAAGGGAAATAGGTCTGTAGGTTTTTTTTTGTGATACTTTTGTCTGATTTTGGTATCAGTATAACATTAGTTTCACAAATGAGTTTGAAGTGTTGTGTTGATTTTGTTTTGGGTGAGACTTTGTGAAGAATGACTATTAAACCTTAACTGGATGTTTTGGAGAATTCTGCTGTGCAACTGTCTTGAGCTCAGCTTGTCTTTATGGGTAGTTTTTTGTTTACTAATTCAACCACTTCACTTCTTATCATTCTATTCAGATTTTTCTGTTTCTCTTTAGTCACCTTTGGGAGTTTGTGTATTTCTAGAAATGTATCCAGTTCACCTAAGTTATCTAATTTCTTTGCGTGCAATTATTCATTGAATTTTTTTATAACCATTTTTATTTCTATAATCTTAGTAGTAATATCCCCGCTCTCAATCTGATTCCAGGAATTTGAGTTGGCTTTGTTTCTCTTTAGGTCGATCTAGCTAAATTGTCTATTAGTTCTTTATTGTCAATCTTGGTCTTTTTATAGGACACACTTTTGGTTTCATTGATTTTCTTTATGTGTTTTCTATTTTCTTCATTTCTGCTCTAATTTTTATTTCCTTATCTCATTTTTGGTTTGGTTTCTCATCCTTTCCAATGTGTAAGGTAAATGGTTACTGATTTGAGATCTTTCTTCTTTGTTAGCTGAGGTGTTTATGGATATAATTTGTCTCTATATAGTGTTTTTGATGTAGCCCATAATATTTGGTATATTGAGGTGGTTGTTTTCATTCATTAAAAATGTGTTCTGTTTTCCCTATTGATTTCTTTGACTTATTGGTTATTTAGGAGTGTCTTGTGTAATTTCCTCATATTTGCAAATTTCCCCAAATATCTCAAGCTACTGATTTCTAATTTCATTCCCTTGTGGTCAGAGATCTTACTTTGTATTTAAATTTTAAATTTCCTAGCATTTTAAATTTAATGAAGTGTTTTTTAGGGCGTGGATTTGATCTACCTGGGAGAAAGTTCCATGCGTGGTTGAGAAGAATATGTATTCTGTGTAAGAATGTGTAAGGAGTTGCACACCAGATGCCACAAGCCTTGGTCATATGCCCCAGTAATGATTCCACATTTGGAAAACAGCTCTAATTGACATTGCAACCTCTTTAAGTTTGTGATATTCTAAACTCACTCTCCATAGTTTTCTAACAAACAAACATGGAAAGTAAAGAGGAAGATGGTTAAAAAGTGCCCCTGTATCTCTCAGGTCTTTGATGATAGAACTTATCTCTACAGTCTTCTACAGATAAGGTGTTGTTTCTGGGTTACTGTATTTGTTGGGGAACAGATCAAGAAGCACCCATTTGCACTTTCCCACAAGAATATGCCTCACTAAATGTATTAGGAAACCAAGATAGGTATTTTGTGCATTAATAAGTACATCTATTTTCATTATGTATATTGGGCCTAATGAACTAATTATTTTTATAACTTTTATAGGCAGTTATAATTTATAATTTTGTAAGCTTTGTGCATGGCTTTTGCACATGTTTATTGGAACATTCATAGTTTGTTTTTGATTACTAAGAACTATTTAAACTGTTAATGATATTATGTTTTTCTCGATTTTATTACAGGAAACAATTTCCCAGGTGGTGTTTCTGTATCTTTTATTATTATCATTGATATATTTACATTTTTTAGTTTATCAAATCTATTTAACTTTAATTTACAATTTTCTTGGGATATGGTGCCTTCCACTGCCTACGTATACAGAAGTACTTCCTGATGTTTACTTTCAGTATTTTCATTTTATATTTTTTACTGTTTATCTCTTTATTTCATATAGAATTTCTTTGGATGGAGGAGACAGGAGAGTTATAGATTGTCAGAATTCATCATCTATTTTGTTACATCCTTGTGTGTTTATACACCATCAGGGGTTCATCTGACTAGTCCAGTTTTTCAACACTGACACTACTGACATTTTCAACAACATAATAGTCTTTGTGAAGCGGACTGTTCTGTGCATCAAAGGATCCCTAGATGTCTGTAGCAGTGCTTCCCACCTGCCACAGTCATGACAGCCAGAAATGCCCCCAGATACTGCCAAATGTTCCCTGAGAGGTTAAATCATTGCTATACAAACAGCTGGTTAGTTTTTATGGCGGCAACAGACCATTAAATTATCACAACTCATTAATTTTTGTAATTAGTGCATCTGGTGAAAACTTACTCTTCATTCTTTATTTGCAATCATTTCCCAAATACCCTTTGAAGTTATTTTCAGAGATATACTTTGCAATTATGGTATTTTAAGGCAGAAACAATCGTCCTGATGGAAATGTCTTTAAAAAGGTTGCTGTGTGTAGAGAGAGCTGCGTCTTTGACTTCAGGAGGCTCCCATGCACCAAAGTTGATTATGTTTGCATGGAGGTAATGCCTCTGTCACCTCATCAAGAAACACTCAGACTTGTCTGCATATAGATCCCACATATGATGTTAACCCTAAACCTCCAAATTTTGAAGGACATGTGATGTTAATTTTATAATATATGTTTCTATGTATAATGTATGTATTTACACAATGTTCAACACACTGACTCCTTCATCAGTTGTAGTAATTTCCCAGTTATTTTCTCTTTAGCTTGTCTAAACAAGCCTCTCATCTCCAATAACAACATTTGCTTCTTCCATCTTATTCATCAGATTGATCATTGTGTTTTCTGACGTGAAGCTATAGATGAAAGCAATGATAAATACTTGGAGTGAAAAGAAACATCTTTGCTTGCTGTTTGGATTGGTTCCTCCTTTCGATGGGATGCCTCTCACACACCAGATCCTCTTTGTGCTCTGCTCCCAAACATCTTCTATGAGTACTAGGCTGGGCTGGCAGTCACTGTGCCTGACAGTGACCATGGCATTTTAGCACCAAAAAGTGACTAAAAATACTTTGGCACCCTCTTCAGATTTCAACCAAGGACATGGGCAATCTATTCCACAGTGGGGATTTTAATAAGGCTAATGGGGAAGAATAAAATTGTTTCTGATTTGCACAAAGTTTTCAGTCCTATTCAATGAACCATTTTTCCTAATTTCATAATTAGAGGTGAAGCATGCTCAGTGGCAAAGCTTGGTCTGAGCCGGGCAGCCTGGTGATGAATCCGAGCCCCCTCCTGACTGCCTGTGTAAAGTCACCCAAGTCACTCAGCTGCCCCAAGTCTCAGTTTCCTCTTATCAAATAGGATCACGTTAGTGCTTCCCTGTTAGAAGTCTGTGCAGATGAAAAGGAATGAGCCAGTCCCCCTAAGGTGCTGAGTGCCATGCCTCACACTTAGTAAGCCTCCCCAAAGTGCCTTTATTGTAAGTGTCAGCATTCCTGTTAGTATTCTCACTGTCATTGTCATCATCATCTTTATAAACACTTAGAAAGCAGAATTTCTCTCAGTGGAATCTACATTTCACACTGCAGATGACTCAGTGGTTCCTTGAAATGTAAGGCTGCAATTGGCCTTTAAAACTACTGAGAACTAGCGCTTTTAATAAAGTTCTGTGATGGCTATTTTGATTTCTTCTATGGGTGCTTACTTTCCCATACTTTGAAATCTTCACTAAATAAATGTTGTGATAATTAGTTTTTGGTAATTCATTCTTTGCCCACTAGATAGAACAATTTAGTTCATCCTTTCTCCTGCCAGTACCTCAAACACCATGTCATTGTTCAGTGAGACCATGAAGAAAACAATAGTTTTAAAAGTGCAAACATATATCTTGTTGTGCCAGTCATCCTCCATGCTTCCCAGCACAAGAAGGATCAGTTGCTCTTTTATTTTCATTCAGAGCTAAGAACATGTTTGTTCACAACCTCGAGAGTTCTCCGGGTGGCATCTGAAACTGGCTCTTGTACATGGAGGGCAAGGAGAGCCTGAAGAAAGAGGGAGTCACTGCAGATTGTCTGGTGGCAGTTTAATAAGTAAAGGAACTTATTTTTGAGGCTTGTCATAGGTGGTGCAAGATGAGTAGATCTCCATAACCACCCACCAGAATCTTAAAAGTTTATATAGAGGCTTTTATGGGGTCCAGTAATGTCTACAGTCCCGATGATCTCAACAGCGCATTATTCTCTCCAGACTGCATCCTTGGAATGGCTCCTTGTTTGGGAACAGTAGGTAGAACATGTAGTCCAAGGACAGGGGAGTGGTTAAGAAGCCTCTGATTGCCCAAGTCCAGTCTGAGGGTCAACCAGTGGTCATGTCCTCACAATGACCTCCTCCAGCAGAGCAGCTTCCTGAACCTTGTGTAACTCATTCCATTAGGGCCATTTCTCAAGGTCATGGGAAAAATATCTATCTCCATGTGTACAACAACTCTCTGTTTCTTAAGTGGAGCTCTTTGTTTGGCTTATAAGACCATATAGTAGGATATTGTTGAGTTCTTATGGGCTTCCCTCTGTGCAGGTGGATGCACCAACACTCTAAGTATATTCTGGCCTTCATGTTTCCCATGATGGTGATTAACAGGAGTCAGGTGGTCTTACCAAAGGCACCCTTAGGTATCATGTCTACTATGCCAACCACAGTGATTAAAGGACCTTTGAGAGCACCATGATGTGACCTCAAGACAGAGCCAGGCTGTCCCTAGTGTTACCTGTGAGAAGCAGAACAGTTTATCAATTCATGAGTGCAGGAAGCACATTCACGCTTTCTGTCCAGATGGGGCCACTACTGGAACTGGAATTCCCACAGATGCAAATGAAGTTGGGGGGGGGGCAGTGATGAAATGTAGTTTCCTCAGTGTCATGTACCTGCAGCTCAACAGTGTGTGAGAGTGGAGCCGGACTTATGCATCTTCTTAGGTGAATGCACAATCTTAGTATGGTGTGTCCTTTATTTGAGGTGGAGATGCAGAATTAGGAGATAAAACAAAAAACAGGCATTCCTGATGTAGGAAATCAGAGTAATTTCCAGGAAACCTCCTTACAGACTATTATTTTCCAGATAGTTCCTAAATGGAAGATGAAAAACAGATAATGAAATGGAATTATCTTCTCCATCTCTCAGTGCTTGATGCTGAATATCCACAGAACTTTTCTTCCTACATTGGATGGTGACTGATGGATGATGCCACTGCCCAGCAGTGTCCCCCTTGTATGATGAGCACTGGCTGCAAACTGGGCCCTTCTTTTCTCTCTTTATTGAGATCACTTATAATTCCGTAGCTCCTCCCCTCAGTTTCCATGTGTCCGATGGCCTCCAGGGATCCTTCTGTCCCTGGGCATGGTAGAGTTATTGCTGAAGTTCAGGTGGACTTGGGTGGGGCTGTTTGACTCAGATGATATCAAAGGTGGGTGCTTCCTCAGGGAACTGGGAGAGGAAATGGTCAGAAAGGGTATCTGTGCAGACTGTATGGAGAGGATGCCTGTTGTGGAGTGATTCCCACGTTGTCAGAATGAATGCTACTCTCTAGTATCATAGACTCACCAATCAGTGAGGTGATTGTTTAGATGCAGCCAAGTTTTCTGATGTCTCATTATAGATGGATTAAATAGTGTAACCACAAGTAAGGGGTGGATCACGACCACAGAGAGTAATTTAACCACAGATGAGAAAGAGTCCCTGCTTACATTTTCCATGGGATACAAATATTTTCATGTTAGAAACATTTTCTAAAGTCAAGCATTCTGAATACCCAGAAGTCACTTTTCTTCTCAAATGGCTTGTTTTTGCTTGCCTTGCTCTTTTTCTGAATCTGATTGAAGTGTTGGAAGGATGCCCACCTAATGTATACCTGCTGTCCGTGCCTGTGTACCTCTTTGGCAAAAGTATGTCAGACCCCAGTTGTTAACAAAGATCAAAATGGAGAGAGACTAATTATTGCACGTGGCGAGGTGACTTTTACTTGTGTTTGTAAAGAAGGATCACAGTTCCAGGAGTACCCTCCCGGCACTGCTTTTGAATACAATTGTCCCTGGAGATGACACGTTCTTGCTGGCATTAGGTTCAGTAACGTAACTTCAGGGGGCTGTCACTCAGGCAGGAGAGGGCAAGGTCTTGTGAACCGTCCAATCAGAGGTGGCGCCGGGGCAGGTGGACCGGACAAATCCCCCCAACCACCTGGAAGTTGCTGCTGCTCCAGCCGCTCGGGATGCCTGTCTTCTGCGGTTAAAGGCACCACGGTGTTATGTCGCCGGCTCGCCGGCTCTGTCGTGCTGTGACCTGTACCAAATCGTAGTAAGGACGCTGTGGGACCCTGGAAGCTTAGAAATGGTGAGTGTGCGGCCCCGGGGGGAGGATGCGGGAGGAGGGGCTGGTCGGAAGCGGTGGGGCGGGCCCGGCCTCCCGCGGTCCCCTCCGGGGGCTGTGGCCCCGAGTCCGCGGTGGCGCCGCTCGGCCCTCAGGCCCCTCCGGCCGCAGCGTGGGGGCGGGGCCGGCAGCCGGGCCCCGGGCATCCTGTGGTCCCTGCGCGCGGCGACTTGGGCGGGAGCGTCTCTGGGCCGCTGTGCGCCCGCAGCCCCGCGTGTCCCAGACGGTGCGGGGCACGCGGGAGGGCCCGCAGGACAGTCGGGCCTGGGTCTCCGGGGTCCGTGCGCGCAGGGGTTGTGGTCTGTGGGTCCCCAGGGCCTCCTTTCTCCTCAGAAGGGACCCGTTTTCTCCTGAGTCTTCAACATGTTTGGGGAGCAGGGTCTCAAATCCACACCCTGTCCCCTAGCCCGGCTCTTCCTAGGACTGCCAATAAGTCTCTAAATTTCCGGATCCCTCCCCACATTCCCAAAGTCACCTGCTCCTGGGATTCACAGCATCTTTATCAACTATTCGTCCTCCGTGGTGCATCAAACAGACCCAATATTTTCACTTTATCATTATTCCCCAGAGCAGTGGATTGATCTTTTTTAAAGATCATATTTGTCAGTGGATATGTTGCATGAGAGGAAAGCAGGGAATAACCACCTGGAACTACATTGCGTGAAATCCCTGTGCGTCTCCCCTAGGATCTTTCTGGGCCCAGACATCCTCTGGGAAGTCCTTTAGTTGGAGCTTCCTCTCCAGAAACTTTCCTGGGTTATCTGTCCTGTTGGCACAACCCCTCCCTAGATTTGTGACATACAAAAGGTTTATTCACTTATTTAAGTCTCCATTTTTCATTAAGGGTAAATATACTTAATGCATACAGCTTGGAAGACAATATAAAATAGTTCCAAACAGGCAACAAAGAGGTGGATTTCAGAAAAAATAAAATATTCTCATATTTCATTCCATTTATTAAGAATACTTATTTTATGCTTTCTGTCCCTGAACATGTGTAGTTAGTTTCTGAGGTCTGTTCTTTACGTTTGGATGTTTCTAATGAAATTCCAGAACTTAGACATGCAGAGCACAAGCGTTCGTGTGATTTCTTGCCAAGGAAATAATAAACTGACCGTTTTTTCCTGAAAGGAATAGCTATTTAGGATTTTCTAGTTGAGTTACTAAATTTGCCTTATAATTTTACCTTTTTTCCAATGAAAGGCTGGATTTAAGTGATTTTGCTGGATTATTCTAAACACTAGGTTTCTGTCATTTTAAATAACAATGATGTTCCAAAGCATCTCCGGTGGGGGCAGAGCCTGTGGACAGTGACCCAAGCTAAGGCCCCCCTGGGCCTGCAGAGGGAAGGACTTGAAGGCCCGGTTGTCCTTCCTGGGGAGCCTCCCCTGCAGGTGTCCTACTGCTCACAGCCCCATGGAAGGAGCCTTTATCCTGAGAGGAGCTGCAGAGCCCTGGAAAGCTGGGGGCGCACGTGCTCATGGGGTGGGGAGTGATGCCCTTTCTGAGGCTGTGGTTGTGGTTCCTTAGGCCTGGACATTTTAGACATTGTTTGAGTTTTGCACCCACACTGTAGGTGCACTGAGAGTGTAATCTGTGCACGTTGAGAAAGTCTGTGAGGATCAAGTGTTCCGTCTTGTGGACAAAGGGTTCATGAATTTGGAGTTCATGTGGGTCAGAAGCTTAAACTGAATGCGGCTGAGAGTTTCCTCACTTGTGAGGATGGGAGCCTGGGGGAGGCAGTGCCTCCATGCTCACAGGAGAGGGAGGGTGCGTGGGGCTCCCAGAGTCCATTCCTGTGGCTGCTCAGGGGTCTCTAACCCCCTTCACCAGGGACAAAGCACTGTAGGGCTTACATCTCAATTGGGAGAGTCTAGACTGCAAGTTTCAGAATATGTTTCCTTCTGAACTCTAGGCAAGCAGGCTGCTTCTGTGTACTGATTTGAATTTTCTTATTTATATCTTGGATTGCTTTATCAATTGAAGGTTGCAGCCCTTTGATTCTAGTCTCCATTAGCACTTGGGGTTTTAAAATGTAAGTTGATTGTGAGATAGGATGTGAGTAAGGCAAGAAAATTGTGGAGCCAAATAGAATTTTTGTTCCATTCAGGCGAGAGAACCTCGTGATGTGAGATGGGTTTACTTAAGTTCTCAGGTGCTTTTTCCACTTTTTGGTCAGTTTTTTGTGTCCATGTCCCTAGAGAACTTTGACATTTAAAAGGCTATACTATTCCTAAGGCAAATGAATTCTTCTTTTAATGAAATTGAGGATAAAGCCCTTGAATTTCTATTTTTATTGAAAAGAGGAAATAGGTCAAAGCTTATGTAAATGTTTGGGATTCCTAGTTATTTCAGTGCTTAATTGCAAACCACTGATGTATTATAATATGCTACCGCTTCCTGAAAATATCCCCAGTGTGAAATATATTGGAAGGACAAACTATAATGCCCTTTGTCCTTTTTGTTAGAAAGGAATTAGTAAGGTTTTTAAAATCATTTATAGTTTTATATCCAGTAGTGTTTAAAGGATTAAATCTTGGAGTGATTTTCTATGTACAAAGGTTAAATTAATTTTAAAAGGCAAAGGTTAATTAAAACTAATGATCAAGTGTAGGAAAATATGGTGTAGATAAATCCATCTCCTTATTTTAAATAAATAGTGTGTGGGAAGGTTTAAAAAATTCCTGAGAGGAGACTCACTTAAGACGACTCCCCGCCTGCACGTCCTGCCCCACTCCTCTGCTCTGACTCCAGCCTCCCTCATGTGACCAGTGTTGCTCACTGCTTCATCAGCCTGTTAGCGTTTCTTTATATAGAAACACACCACTGTGAATGCCTATTTCTCTTACCGCTGTATACTCTTGTAATGAGTGGCCAGGGTGTACATGTTCAATGTTTGACTACTGACAACTTAAGCCTCACCCTCCCTTTTCCCCCCTGGGCCTTCTTCCCTGGACAGGCTGATGAGAAAGCCTGGAGGCTCCTGCACTGTGGGCTGCTGCTTGCTGGGCAGCTCCTCCTGGGCGCTGTGCTGCCCTATGCTGCACTGTTGACCCCACCAAGCCTGGGTTCTATACACAGAGGACTCTGAGTTGACAGGTTTGATAATTCCTTGTCCTTTGAGAGCAGGAGTATGAGGATGGGGCCCTCCTTAATTGCTCCTGGGTCCAGCATCTTCAGTGGAATCCCTCTGTGTGTTTAGAGTGAACTTGAGAGTGAGGTTGGTGTTGCCTCAACATTAGGGGACATCTCGGGTTACAAGGATGATTATACCCTGTTAATGAGGTGAGCCCATCAGATGGTCACTCCTTAAATAGCAGTTATTTCAGAGAGAGGCAGGAAAATGCAGCCAGTAGGTAGTGAGATTACAGAGGGCTCACCAGGACCCCCAAGTAACTCTGCTGCCACCCCTATATCTATTGCAACAAAGATCCTGACTCTCTGTGTTATAGTGGGCAACACCCATAGTCTGAATTTGACACAGCAAAGGGGTTAGTTCAAGCCTGACATAAGCTTAGGCTCCTTAAACTCTATCCAACCAGTTGTCACTGAGGAGGCCTCTGACCCTGATGGCAGTGATTTGAGGCTCTATGGAGGAAGGCCTTAAGTTGTCCATTGGCTTCTCATGAAGAAATTTCCCTACTCTCTACACTATATGCCATTAGAGCTGCTATTGTCACCAGGTACTGAGATCTCTTGGAATAGGCTGTCATAAGCATTGAGTAAGTGACCTTCTACCAAGGTACCCATTAGGCCTTTGGCCCTGGAAACAACTACCTGCCTGTTCAGCACGGCTACTGACACCTACTTGTGATATGATGGAGCCCAACATTGGCCCTTCCACTTATGCCACCTGTAGGAGAGGCATGGCCTTTCTTAAGTTCATTGAAAGAAGCAATGGTGATGGAGGAGGCCACCCCTCTCCCAGCCACCTTGGTTCCCTGGGTAGTTCCTTGGGATTAACTGAATGCACAGCACTGGGGAGTGCAATCTTTAAGGACAACACCCATTTGTATGTGCTGGAGCTCAGTGGAGAGTTGCTGCTCTTCATCCCTTAATTGGGACATCCCTGATGAAAAATCCAACCCAAGGATCACTAGACCTAAGGAAACTTCAAGTGGTCATCTTACTACTGGCCAAATTGGCCTCATCTGCATATGTTCACAAACTCTTGCATGATTCTGTAAGAGATGCCCCTTTGCGGTAAAAAAAAAAAAAAAAAAAATCTCTGGGAATCTCTTGACTCAGAGATACTCAAAATAGGAATAAAGGTAACCCTCGTCTGTACATTACTAGGTCTACAATACGAGGACCCACCAGGACACTCAATATCCACCTTGGAGTTCTGACACTACTGGGAGTGACCATGGCACTTCTCAGAGGATACAGTGCTGTGCTCTCCAACAAGGCATTTCATGGAAGTTTCCCCTCCCTTATGGGTCTCAGGCTCGTAGAGCACCACACTGGCTTATTGAAATGTGTTGAAATCAGTTGAATGAGAGATGTCTTGTTTCAGTCATTAGGAGTGAATTGTAATGAGTCCATCTTCATGTTGTTGTTGTTGTTTTTTGGAAAAGGCTTCATTTTTTTTAGAGCAGTTTTAGGTTTACAGAAAAATTGATCAGAATTTACAGTTTCCACATAACCCTTCTCTCTGCATCCACACAGTTTGTGCCATTTTTCACATTTTGTATACCTGTGGTCCATATCTTACAATTTGCAAACCCATATTGACGCATTACAGTGGACAGTGCACATTAGTATTGACTCTGTGTTATACAATGTATGGGTTCTGGTAAATGTATAATGACATGGAGCCATCATTTCTGTATCACATAGTGTAGTTTCACTTCCCTAAAACTCCTCTGTGCTCCATCTGTGATTCATCCCTTCCCCCACCCCCAAATCCTTCACAACCAAAGATCTTTCTACTGGCTCATGCTTTTGTCTTTTCTGGAATGTCATATACTTGGAATCATGCACTACATAGCCTTGTCCCATTGACTTCTTTACTTAGCAATAGACTTTTAATATTCCTCCATATGTTTTCATGGCTTGATACCTCATTTCTTTTTATCACTGAACAGTATTTCATTGTATGGATATTCCACTGATTGTATTTGTCTATTCAACTATTGAAGAACATCTTGTTAAAACTCTAACAATTGCCAAATATGAATAAAGCACCTATAAGGATTGATGTGTAGATTTTGAGTGAAGATGAAGTTTTCAATTCATTAGGAAAAATACCAAGGAGACATCTTGCTGGATATTACTCTATGCAGCGACACTGTATTTTGTTTTCAAAGAAAGTTTCTGTCTTTCATTGTGGGCGTACCAAATTCCATTTACACTAGCAATGACTGAAGATTACCTGTAGCTTTGCATCTTCACCAGTGTTTGGTGTACTGAATGATTTGAGTTTTACCCATTAAATAAATGTTTAATGATACCTCATTGTTGTTTCGTTTGCAATTTCCCAATGACATTTGATATAGAACATGTTTTCATCTTGCTTTTTTCCCATTTATGTCTTCTTTGGTGAGCTATCTGTTCAGATCTTTTGCTCATTTTTTAATTGGTTGGTTTGTCTTCTGACTGTTGAGTTCTTTTGATATTTCTGAACCAGTCATTTAACCAGTAAGTGTTTTACAAAGATTTTTCTCTTACTCGGAGAATTATGTTTTTATTCTCTTAACACTCTTTCGCAGAGCAGGAGTTATTTCATTTTAATGAAGTAATATTTTTGGTTTTTTCTTTTGTGGACTTTGCTTTTTGGTTTTGTATCTAAAAATTCATCCCCAAGCCCAATGTCATCTAGATTTTCTTATGTTGTCTTCTAGGAGTTTATTTCCTTGGCGCTTTACATTTTAGATTTGTGATGTGTTTTGACTTAATTTTTGAAATACGTAAGACCTGTGACTACATTTGTGTGTGTGCGTTTGCATGTGGATATCCAATATTTCCACTCCTATTTGTTTAAAAGACTTTATTTTTCATTCGAATTGCCTTTCTTTCTTTGTCAAAGATCATTTGACTATATTTGTGTGGGTCTATAGGGAAAGCGTTGACTCACATATCCCTCAACTTTCCTATAATCTCATTAATTCCAGGAGTTAATTCTATTGCTGTGAATTCTTAGAGATGTTTCACAGAGACATTCATGCCATATGAAACAAAAGTTATGAACTTAAGTACAGGATTCATAGAGCTGTTCCTTCTCAAGAAGTACAAGTTCCCCTCTATTACTAGTTTTTTTTTTTATCATAAATGGATGTTGGATTTTATCAAATCCTTTTTAATTTTCATTTCCCTCTCCTTTCCTTTCTGATATTAGTAATTTCTGTTTTCCCCCTTTTCTTTGTTATCTTAACCAGGTGTTTATCTTAGTCTTGTCAAACAACCAGCACTTTTTGTTTTAATTTTTACCATTGACTTCCCACAGTGACGTTGATTTCTAAGTTATATTATTTCTATTATTGTGCTTACTTTGGGTTTAATCTGCTCTCTTTTTATTGTTTCCTAGGGCAGATGCTTACATTATTGATTACAGACCTTTGGTTTTCCATTGTATTTGTTCAGTTGCATAATTTCCCTCCGGGCCCTGCTTTAGTGCATCCAAGAACCTTTGGTGTGTTGTGTTTTCATTTCATTTGGTTCAAACTATTTTTTCATTTCACTTGAGACTTCTTTGATCCTATGTATTATTTAGTAATGTGTTGTTGAATCTTCACGTATTTGGGGGTTTTCCAGCTATCTTGCTGTTATTGACTCTAGATCAATGCCTGGGTGGTGTGAGAGTATCTTTTTATGATTTCTGTTCTTTCAAATTTGTTAAGGTGTGCTCTATGTCCTAGAATGTGGTTTGTCTTGGTGAATGTTCCAGGTGAACTCGAGAAGAATGTATAATCTTGAGAACTTGAGAAGAATGTATATATCTGCTGTTCTTGTATGAAATATTCCATAGATTACAATGAAATCCAGTTGTTTCACAATGCTGTTCAGTTCACCTCTGTCCTTCCTCAGTTTTCACCTACTGGAATTTATAATTCATGATAAGAGGGTGTTGACTTCTACTACTGTTGTACTGGATTCATCTATTTTTCCTTGCATTCTATCATTTCTTGCTTCATGTATTTTGCCCCTCTGTTGTTATGGAGGCACACATGAGGGATTGCTGTGCCTTCTGGGAGAATAGACCCCTTTATCCAGATCTAATGCCCTTCTTTATCTCTGAATTTTCCTTGGTTTGGAATTTGCATTGTCTACAATTCATATACCTATGGCAGCTTTCTTTTGATTAGTGTTAACATGGTATATTTTTCTCCATCCCTTTACCCTTCATCTATCTGTATCTTTATATTGAATGTGGGATTCTTACAGACAATATATAACTCAGTTTGTTTGTTTTAAAATGTGATATTGCTATATCTTTCAATTGTATCGAGACCATTTATGATTAAAGTGATTATTGATAAGCTGGATTAATATATACCACTTCTTTTACTGTATTTTATGTCTTGTGCTTATTTCTTTTTTGTCTTAAACAGTTTTTCCATCTTCTCTGGCTGAAATTGAAAATTTTATCTTATTTTTTCTTCTCTCTTAGCATACCAATTACATGATTTTAAAAACACTCTTTTAGTGGTTGCCCTTCAGTTTTCAGTACACATTTACAACTACCCCACCTCCTCTGCAAACAGAACTGTACCACTTCTCTGTGTGCAAATAACTCAACACACTGTTCCCAATTTCCCCTCCCTGTGTCTTGTCACATTGCTGTCATTTATTTCACTTGGCGATGAGGTTTTCATTACCAAATAAATTGTTGCTAATATTATTTTAAACAAAGTGTCATCTGTTATATTAATTATAGGAAATATAA
This sequence comes from Equus asinus, assembly GCF_041296235.1. Taxonomy (NCBI): domain Eukaryota; kingdom Metazoa; phylum Chordata; class Mammalia; order Perissodactyla; family Equidae; genus Equus; species Equus asinus. Next base: position 25,098,699 of record NC_091809.1, on the reverse strand, counting down.
AATATATTTTACCTTCATTTTTTTCTGTGCTAATCCTCTACCTTTATCATTTACATTCTTTCTGATAAATTTTTGATAATTTCATTCAAAGTACATGTACTCATAACAAATTTCCTCCATTTTGTCTCAAAAAGTCCTTCTTTCTCTATTATTTTTGGAAGATAAGTTTGCTCTACAGAGAATTCCAGGAGAGTGGTTTTTTATTATCAACACTTTAAATATTTCACTCAACTCTGTTCGTGCTTGCCTGATTTTTGAAAATAAATCCAATTTCATTCACATCTTTGTTTCTTTATACCTAAAGTGTGTTTTTTCTCTGGCATTTTTACATGTGTTCTCTGATTTTTCTCTAGTTTGAATATTATATCCTTGGGTGTACGCTTTTGTAGTTTATCATGTTTAGTGTTCTCTAAGATTCCTGGATGTACAGTTTGCCAGCTCCCGTTAATTTTAAAATATTTTGTTGATTATTTCTTCACTTGTTTCTCTCTTTCTTTTCCTTCAGGTATTCCCATTATGTGTATTATAAACCTTCTGTAATAGAGGTTTCGCCTAGGCTTAATGGATGTGTTTATTCTTTTTGTCTGATAATGATATTTATTTCACTGTATAGCATTTCTGTCATTGCCCAACATGCTCTGGATCATGCCATTACAGAGAAATATGATGAAATGTGATCACACTAAAAATGTATAAATAATTTTCATGTGCTCATGATGCTGTTAAATTGATGAGGAAATGTCTACATAAAAACAGTGAGTTCTTGATGATCACATTAGAGTAATAAGTGTTTTGAGATGACAGAATTATAAGTAATCTTCCTACAATGGAGTATAGATCCCGATCAGTGCTGTCAGTCTTACGCATCCTACTATAAAAAAAATTGTGATGTTTTAGGACTCAGTGGCCATTGAGGACATTGCTGTGAGCTTCACCCCAGAGGAGTGGGCTTTACTGGATCCTTCACAGAAGAAACTCTACAGAGATGTGATGTGGGAAACCTTCAGGATCCTGGCCTCAGTAGGTAAGAATGAGGACATTCCTTCATGTCATCACTGAGAGAACAAATGTTTCCTCCCCATCAACATTGTTCCAAGATGGAGAATATGGAAAGGGGAGATGTTGGTAAATAAACTAGAAATTGTCATAGCTTATCATGGTCTTAGAATCTAAAAATTTTTCTATAATTTCTAATACTTTTAAATCAAATTTCTGTGTCTTCATTTCAGGGAAAACATGGGCAGATCATGATATTGAGGATCAGTCCAAAAACCAGGGTAGAAAGAAAAGGTGAGTCACATTCACAATAGAAAGCAGTCTCACATGAGCATCTTGTTATATTATGAAATTTTAAAAAAGCAAACAAAACAAAGAATACTTAATTCAAATTTACCTTTTCTTAGAAAATTTTCACTTTCTGAAAAATGAGGTAGATGTCAGCTTTTACAAAATGGTTCACTTGGAAACAGGATTAATAAACCCTCTATATGAATATCACTGTTTGGATAACAGGAAGGGGGAAGTCCTCTCCCAGAGCGTTTAGTATATTCAATTTCCAAGAATTCAGACAGGCAGAAAACCTAAACTTTTCCTATAAATTATAATAAATATAACATAAATAAAATTATTAATAAAGAAATCATTAATAATGTGCATCTCACTTTTTACAGAAGTCCTATGGTAAAGAGATTCTCTCAAAGTGAAGAGGGTAGTCAATGTGGAGAAAATTTCAGCCTTATTCCAAATCTCAACGTGAACAAGAAAACTACAGGAGCAGAACCATGTGAATGCAGTGCATGTGGAAAAGTCATGCATCGTTCATCCATTGAAAGGCAAGTTAGATGTCACACTGAACACAAACCATATGATTATCAAAAATATGCAGAGAAGCCATATGTACGTAAGGAATGTGAGAAAGCCCTCCCTTTTCCCAGTTCTCTTCAAATATATGAAAGTACCTATAGTGGAGAGAAACCATATAAATGTCAAAAATGCAGTAAAGCATTCACTTCTTCCACTTCTCTTCGAGTCCATGAAAGAATTCATACTGGAGAGAAACCCTATGAATGTAAGGAATGTGGGAAAGCCTTTACAGCTCCCTCAAGCCTTCGATCACATATGATCTCTCACACTGGAGATGGACCTTATAAATGTAAGGCATGTGAGAAGGCATTCATTTCGTCCAGTGCAATTCAAATACATGAAAGGAGACACACTGGAGAGAAACCCTATGAATGTAAACATTGTAGTAAAGCATTCACTCATCCCAGTACACTTCGAATGCATGAAAGAACTCATACTGGAGAGAGACCCTATAAATGTAAGGAATGTGGGAAAGCCTTTATTGCTCTCACAAACCTTCGAGTACACATGATCACTCACACTGGAGATGGACCTTATAAATGTAAGGAGTGTGAGAAAGTATTCATTTATCCCAGTTTATTTCAAATACATGAAAGGAGTCACACTGGAGAGAAACCCTATGAATGTAAAGAATGTGGGAAAGCCTTCAGTTTGTACACTAACTTGAAAAAACACAAAAGAACTCACACAGGAGGGACACCCTATGTATGTAAGGAATGCGGTAAGGCTATTATTTCTCTTAAACTTTTCCAAATACATGAAAAAAGTCACACAAGAGAGAAATCCTATGAATGTAAAGATTGCAATAAAACATTCACTTGTCCTAGTTCTCTTCAAATACATGAAAGAACTCACACTGGAGAGAAACCCTATGAGTGTAAGGAATGTGGGAAAACCTTTATAGCTCCCTCAAACCTTCGATCACACATGATCTTTCACACTGGAGATGGACCTTATAAATGTAAGGAGTGTGAGAAAGCATTCATTACTCCCAGTTCACTTCAAAGACATGAAAGGAGTCACACTGGAGAGAAACCCTATGAATGTAAAGAATGCAGTAAAGCCTTCAGTTGTACCAGTTCTCTTCGAAAACATGAAAGAACTCATACTGGAGAGAAACCCTATGAATGTCAAAAATGCAGTAAAGCATTCACTTCTTCTAGCTATCTTCGAGAACATGAAAGAATTCATACTGGAGAGAAACCCTATGAATGTAAGGAATGTGGGAAAGCCTTTACCGCTCGCTCCAGCCTTCGATCACATATGATGCTTCACACTGGAGAGAAACCCTATAAATGTAACGAATGTGAGAAAGGATTCATTTATCCCAGATTCCTTCAAAGACATGAAAGAAGTCACTCTAGAGAGAAGCCCTATGCATATTAAGAATATGGAAAAGCCTTCAGTTCTCATCAAGGTTTCCAAATTCATAAAAGAAATCATACTGGAAAGAAACTGTATGAATGCGAAAAATGTAGTAAAGTGTTTAATTTTCCCAGTTCTCTTTGAAGATATGAAAGAACTCACACTGGAGAGAAACCCTATGACTGTCAGGAAAGAAGGAAAGCTTTTATTTCTCATGGAAAATTTGAAGATATGCAACAACGCACAATAGAGAAAAAAACATATGTATGTAATGAATGTGGGACCCTTGTCATCTGAGTTCTTTCTGAAGGGATAAAAGGAGTTACTTGATAAAAACTTCTTGAAGGTAAACAGTATGGGAAAGACTTCAATTGGCCTACATATTTCTATGTGAAACTCTCACCAAAAAATATATATAAATGTAAGAAATATGAAAAAGCTTGATGTAAATTAACTTGTGTATAATGTTCTAGAAAACTTTCAACATGAAAGAGTTGTTATAAATTTGTAAATATACGGTGTTTAGCAAGCCTCTTTCTTAAAGTGCAACATTGGATTGTGGATGTCTTTTTTTTTAAGGTATGCTTTTGGGTGAGGAAGATTGGCCTTGAGCTAGCATCTGTTGCCAATTTTCCTCTGTTTTATTTTCTCCCTGAAGCCCCAGAACATAGTTGTATATCCTAGCTCTACATCCTTCTAGTTCTTCTATGTGGGACGCTGCCTCAGCGTGGCTTGATGAGCTGTGTGTAGGTCCATGCCCAAGATCTGAACTGGCAAACCCTGGCGTGAACTCTACTGATCCTTGATTTTTATGCATTCAACACTTCTTTCTAGTACTGCAGGACCCCTATTAGGAAGAATTGAAGTATTAAAAAGAAGAATTCATTCTTCAACAGGCATTCTTGCAACGCTGTCTTAATTGAGAAAACACTCCCGAGGGTTGCACCTGCCCTCTGCTCATACTCATAACAGGAGTGAAGTGAGAGGGCTCCCAGAATCTTGAGTTTAAATCAGGTTCTGTGGACAGATCTGTAGAAATACTGTAGTAATGAAACAAGATGTGTCTCCTACGTAGGATCTGTCCGGGGACATCCTCATTCATGTCATCAGCATTGTCTTTCCATTACTATCCATAGAGCATTTCCTGCTCTTCATTTCACAGCTGAAGCCTACGCATTCCTGAGTATTGGAAACATCTTCAGAAATCCATGCAGATCCCACTGTGGAAAATTTCCACAAGACAATGCCAGGGGCCTATGAGCTGAGAGGGTCACAGGAGCAGTGGTAGAACCCTTGTCATGGGCACATTCTGTCAGCCACAGCAACCAGGAACATTCCATATTTGTCAGATCTGTTTGCTTGCTTATTCAACAATACTTAAACTGAGTGACCTTGAGCAGAGAAATAAATGGCTGTAGAATTTATCAAAATAAGTCAATTTATTAGCATCTCCTTCCACATACCCCTTTCTGAAAAAGGCTTTGCCAGCCTCCTGTTATGCATCTAAGAGTCTCCAAACCTTCCACGGTGGCCATGAATTGCCCAAGGCATCCTTCTACCAGAAACCATTCTCCTCATCCAGTGCCACACAGTTAGAGATGCCAAGAAGGTAACGACAGAGCCTTTTGTAAATACAGGCCCTCCCAGGGCCTGAGTTGATGATCCTCCACAGCCAGCTTCCCATTTTGCCTGCAGTCATAAATGCAGGACCCCTTGGGCTTGTTAACCAGAGGGCTCCTCATTGAAGAGATGGGTACTTACAGCATAGAGACAAAAATGGCGCTTCTGGCATATCACCCCTACAGGAGGAAGTGTGTTCCCCTCTTCTCTGATTAGACACATTGGCCATTTCAGGAGTGACTTGGGAGCACATGAATGACCAGGCAGTTTATACACTTTATGCACAGTGTGCACCACCACACCTGATGGGGTCTACTGCAGAGTTGCTGTCTTCTTTCCCCAGATGAAACAGGCCAGCCCTGATCATGGATTAGATCATTTTGATTAGTCAAACTCCAGGTAATCACGCCAGCAACAGAGAATTCCCTGGGCATGAATCAAACTAATCTGCATATTTTTATAAAAGATTTGTGGCCTTTGCTAATGATCTAGCTGTCTCATCCCACCAATAGCACCACCTCCTTATCCAAGGTTGCCCCCTTTGCCATGAAGAACTCTGGGATACCTTGCATAACAATATCCAGGTACAAATCAGAGTCACTCCTTACTCTGCACATATTAAACCTCAGTCTGCAGGGGCTCATTTCATTGCTCAGGGTGATACATGCACTCGAATTTCTGAGACACATACTGACTCCTCAGACTTGATGGTGTTAAACTTGGTCCATGAGACCCTGTGATATGAAACCATTAAGAGGCCTCTAACCTAACGGTCTAGGAGGAATTCCAGAGACTTCCCTCCTCTACCCTGAAGAACTTAGTGACTGTCCAACACAGCGGTCAGTTTCACTGATGTGGAAAACATGTGTCACAGGTAATATAATCCATGCACATTAAGTCCAGGTGGAGGAGGGGTCCCTACAGCTGATGGGATAGACTTTGTCAGGCTGCTCACCCCCACTGTGGGTCTGCTTGCTACGCTCAGACCACGGTAGAACCTTTTATAGACAAATTACTCCTCCTGTCATACATGATCCTGAAGCCAGAATCAAGGACTCACCAACATGCTCTAGAAATTATTGCTATTATCAGCTAATGTCTCAAATATTGGGCTCTTGAGAAAGGCATTCAATGGCTTGTACCTCTCGTGACTCAGGCTGCAGCGCTCTTAGGATGGCTAAGGCTTACTTAGACAAACCTTGCTTTCTTCTAAATAGATGTTCCTGCTGTTGGAGTTACATTCAATCCCCAGACTGTGGGGCTTATTAATTGGTTTTGATCATCAGGATTACGGGCACGTTGTAAGTAGAGCCTTTCTATACTAGGCTCTTCTGTCAGAATGGTCAGTCCTACAGGTCTTTGGTTTCTTGTAATTGTGCCCCATGGCCACCACTCTCATATCCCACTCCGGGTCTTCCTCCTAACATCATCTGTAGTCTGTGCCCTGTGAGTCAATATTTAATCGTGGGTGCTCTCTCTCAAACCATGGGTCCGACACCAATGTGCTGTTTTCCTATCATTCTCACTCATATGCTCGTCGTCATGGGAGTCACTGGTAGTGACCTGGGCACACATGATGTCATTCAGCATCATCATTACTACCAACAAAGAAATGTCCAGAACACTTAAAACACATATAGCAGACAGCTAGTGTTTGAGGTGTTTCCCCTGAAGGAAAACCCCCTGGCAGCCATAGTGGCTGCTGACTACTTGGGTTTGGACTATTTATTAACCAGCCAGGGAGAGCTCTGTTCCCTAAAAGGGCTGCTCGCTGCATGTGGGCAGGCTGCTCTGACAGGGTGCCACCAAGAACACAACAAATGAGCCAGCAAATTAGAGTAAACAATAAGATTACTAGAATATTTGAACATAGTTCTTGAACCACACTGACCCACTTTCCTGGATCTCTCCAACACCCTGGGATGACTGGAGTCAAAGATTTTTGGAGGCTTTGTGATCCTACTTATAATGGCTTGTCCTTTTCACATGACTTTTCGATTAATACTGAAATTCAAATTCATTTAATGAGACGTGTCATCATTCAGTCAATAAGCCTCAGGAGTGAACTTTAATAAAGACACTGACCTCACTGTCTTCGCTGGCTTTAGATACCTGCTCAACCTGTCTGGCCCACAAGGGGTAAATAAGTCAGGAAGGGTGACACATGCCCATTTTCTTCTTATGCCAATGGGTAGGAAGGTCAAATCTTGAAAACTTGCAGCCTCTACTCCTAGACACCTTAAAGGTTCAAGCCATTCTCCCTTGCACAAGCCACCCCAATGCACTTACCCTTGCCCTGCTCTCCTTAGAAAGTACCTTTGAGTCATAAACATATTTCAATTAACTTGATGCATGTGATGACACAGTCTTGACATCCAATCCCATTTTAGGTAGGATATTAATCCTGCCCCCAAAAGGGCAATGATAAATCAAGATAACCAATGGAAAGTGTCTTCTGGGTGAGAAAATGGTATTCAGGTTAGGGAGTTCTTATAAGGTGAGGAAAATAAACCTGAATATAGAGATTCCAATATACAATGTTTTTAGATGCATTTGTTACAAAAGAAAAACTTTGAGACCACCCACCTGGCTCTAGCAGGAGAATTAATGAGTGAAAATGGCATAGTCTCACAAGGGAAAATACAGCAACAGGAGTGAATGGTGGTTTGTGTTCTGATGTGTAAAGAGCTCTGAGTGATCATGTCACCTTCACAGCAAGAAAAAAACTGAACCACCTGAAAAGCAACTCCTCTTCTTAGATCCAAGAGAGATTTGAAATTACATGGCAAACCAACGCTCCCGGCGAGTATGGAGAATTACCACTTACCTGGGGGAGAAACATCTGGAGCCAGCAACATCTAGGAACACAGAAACTGTTAACGATGAATTTCCTGGAGACACAGATTGGACTAGCTTGAGAGTTAAAAGCTTTAGGGATTCCAGTCTTAGTGAAATCCCAAAATCTGTGTTTTTCCATCAGGAGCCCAAGGAGGTTCTTGTGGAGGCTGGAAAAAATTGTCTCATGCTTCATGCAGGAAATGGGGGGAAACTTTCTGATGTACACGGAAAGCATTCTGTGCTCTGTAACTTAGGCCATCTTTCAAAGGAAATTAATTTTCCAAAACCTTATCTGATTGGGAAAGAGCAGTCAGACAGCTCCCAGACTCTTCGGGATTTCTCTCTGACAAAAGGGGAGGAATAAACGCTAAGAACATATTCTGAAGTTCACCGTCCAGGGATTCTGTACCATCAAAACATTACAGGTTTAATCATAGCATGAGAACATTTTCCCACCCTAATGCCTTCCCACATATCAACATGGCTGCAGTGTAGAAATAGTGGGTTAAACAGAGAATTGCAAGAGACAGACCATCCAAGATTGAGTTTCTAGGGACGCGCAAACACACCAGGGGAGAAAATACAAGGACACTTGTATGCGGCATAAGGCGTAGTAAGAGATTACAGCGATAAACACCTGTATTAAACAAGAGAGATACCAAGTTAACAAGGGAACGAGAAGAACAACAATAAACTAAACCCAAAGTACTCTGAAAACTACAAAGCATGGTGAAAACAAATTAAGAAATGTATAAATAAGTGGGAAAATATCCCACTTTCATGGTTTTCAGGACTTAACAGTTTTCAAATGGCACTGCTGCACACAGTGATCTAGAGATTCAGTGCGATACTGATCATAACCCAAACTGTACCCCTTATAGAAATCAGCAAGCTGTTTCATAAATTACATGTAATTGCAAGGGAACCAGAATAGTCCAACCAATCTGGAGAAAGAAAAAGTAGTATGACTAACATTTCTGGATTTCAAAACTTTATACTAAGCAAAAGTAACCAAGGTCATGTGGTACTGATGCAAGGATGGCCACAGAGATGTGTGGAAGATTGAGATTAGAGAAATAACCCCCACATTTATGGTCAACTGATCTTTGACAAAGGTCCCGAAAGTGAGGAAAGAATATTCTTTTCATAAATTGGTGCTGGGCCAACTGGATAGGCATAGGCAAAAGGAAGAGATTGTGCCCTTAAAACCCACAACATACACTGATTTACCAAAAGGGATCAAAGACCTAACAGTGAGAATAAAAGTACAACAAAAGTATATAAAACACAGGAAAATATTCCTAAGTTTGGATTTAGCAAAAAATGTTAGATATGACACCAACAGAATAATAGGAAAAAAAATAGGAAATTTAGGCTTATGTACTATGGATAAGTACTATGGTACTAATCTTATGGAACCACTGTGGTACATGCGGTCAGTCGTTGACCCAAACTGTGTTATGTAGGGCATGACTGTGTGTGGATTATATCTCAATAAAGCTGTCCACATATGTAAATAGATGCATTGAGCATTACAATACAAAACAGTTTTGCAATCCCCTCTCTTAGGCTTATTAGAATTTCCAGGTTAATTAGGTTAGTTGTCACTTGGTGTGTGACTGTGATGAGAATGCTTAATCCACTTTCTACAGCATACATATATCAAACCATCAGGTTGTAATCTTTAAATATAGATAGTATTAGTCAATTATGCCTCAGTAAAGCTGGGGGAAATTTTACAGGTGCACCCCACATTTACATAAGGATTTCTTAGTTTTCTTAGGTCAGTGAAATTAGGAATCAGTTGCCTCAGGGATATTATAACTATTTACATTTCAAACTTCTCTAGGTTCACAGGCAAAAATTGATCTAAAATAAATTTCCCTCTAGTGTAAAATGTAAACTTGAGAATTTGGTGAGCATATCTCATAGTTTGTGGTTGGTGAGAAGAGTCCCTGTGCCCAGCTAGGGCTGTGGGGTTCCTACTTCCCGCCAGAGCGAAGGGCCCCCAGATTCTTTATCTTAAGATGGAACGAGTCGGGGTGGAGCAGGGATGGGTGGAAGGCTGAACACTGGCAAGAAGGAAGATCAAAATGGAACCTGACCCTTTATCACAGATGGTGACATCACGTTTAAGTGTCTGTGTTTCTAAACAAGGATCAGGCTGACATGAGTGGCCTCGCAGCCTTACACCAAGCCCTTGACCCTTAGAGGACATAAGATCCTCTTGTTCCCGTGTCACCCAGCCTGGTCCACTCTGTACTTGCTCTTGAAACTGAATCAGGAAGTGCCTGTGCAGACCTGTTAACCACGCGTCATAAAGCGGTGGGGTAAACAACAGTGTGGTCCCAGGCCTGGAAAACATTCTGTTTAAATGTAAATGGCCCAAGTGGGGACAGGTTAGGGGCCACTGGCAGAAGCTCTTCCGCCAAGCCAGGCGTCTTCCTGCTCTCTGGTTTCAGGGGGTGTGGCCTTTTGAGAACTGTCCAATCCAGGCTCCGCTGAGGCAGGTGGGTGGGACGGTGCACTGCACTGGCGTAGATATCCCTTGTCACCTCCGCTAGGCTTGGGTTTGGGTGATGCCTGACCTAAAGGGTCCCTGGTGGCTCTGCCGCAGCCTATGTCACGCTGTGACCTGCCCTGGCCGTGGGGGTCGTAGAAAGGACTCAAGGGACCCAGGAGCCCTAGAAATGGTGTCCGGCCCCGAGGGAAGGACACGGCAGGAGGGGCTGGTGGGAAGCGGCGGGGCGGGCCCGGCCTCCCGCGGTCCCCTGCGGGCTCTGCGGCCCCGAGTCCGCGGTGGCGCCGCTCGGCCCTCAGGCCCCTCCGGCCGCAGCGTGGGGGCGGGGCCGGCCGCCGGGCCCCGGGCGTTCTGTGGTCCCTGCGCGCGGCGACTTGGGCCGGAGCGTCTCTGGGCCGCTGTGCGCCCGCAGCCCCGCGTGCCCCAGACGGTGCGGGGCCCGCGGGAGGGCCCGCAGGACAGTCGGGCCTCGGTCTCCGGGGTCCGTGCGCGGAGGCGCTGTGGTCTGTGGGGTCCTCAGTGCCTTCTTTCTCCCAAGGGGGCACCCGTATTTTCCTGATGTTTCCAAAAGTTTGGGGAGCAGAATCTCAAATCCACGACGCTGTCCCCCTAGCCTAGCTCTTCCTAGAGCTGACAAGTTCCTAAATTTCCAGATCCCTCCCCACATGCCCAAAGCTAATTTCCCCTTTCAGATTCACAGCATCATCAACTTTGCGTCCTCCATGGTACATCAAACAGACCCAATATTTTAACTGTTCATCATTTTTCCCCAGAGCCATGGATGACTCTTTTTTAAAGATTATATTTGTCTGGATGTTTTCCATGAGAAGACAGCAAAAAATAACCACCTGAAACTGTGTTGCAAGAAATCCTTGTGTCCTCCACCCCAGGATCTTTCTGGGCACAGACACCCTTGGGAAGTCCTTTGGGTGGAGCTTCCTCTTGAAAATCTTTCCTAGGTGATCTGTCCTGTCAGTCTTGCTTACCTCTTGGTCTGTTACCTTGAAAAGATTTACTCACTTAAGCCTCTGTTATTCAATAGAGGCAAAAGGTATTTCATCAATAGCGTTTGAAAGACAGTATAAAATATTTCCAAACTAGCAAGAAAGACGTGAATTTCAAATAAAAAAAATTTCTTCATTGCATTTCATTTGTCAAGTATTCTTCTTAAAGATTGGCACCTGAGCTAACAACTGTTGCCAATCTTTTTTTTTTTCTCTGCTTTATCTCCCCAAATGCCCCTTGGTACACAATTGTATATCCTAGTTGCAGGTTGTTCTAGTTGTGGTATGTGGGATGCCGCCTCAACGTGGCCTGATGTGCGGTGCCATGTCCGAACCCAGGATCTGAATCAGTGAAACCCTGGGCGGGCACAGGCAAGCGCGAACTTAACCACTTGGCCACAGGGCCAGCCCCTCATTTGTCAAGTAGTCTCATTTCACTCTTTCTTCCCTTGAGGGTGTGTAGTAATTTTCTCAGGGCTGTATCTCCTTTTGGATGTTTTCAAGTGAAATTCCAGGGCTTAGACATGCAGACCACAAGTGTTTAAGTGTGTTTCACCAATTTCTTTCCATGGAAATAATTAACTGACATCTGTTTTCTGGAAGGAATAATTTGGGGTTTTATGGTTGAACTAATAAAAGTGACTTACAATTTTCTTCCCTCCTTTCCACATAAAGGATGAGTTGAAGTGATTTTGCTGGATGGTTCAAACATTGGTTGTGTCATTTAAATAAGAGTGATGTTCCAAAGCATCTCCGGTGGGGAGCAGAGGCCCACCGTCCAAAACCCAAGCTAAGGCCCCCTTGAACCTGCACAGGGAAGGCCTTGCAGGCCCAGTTGTCCTTCCTGGGGAGCCTCCCTCTGCAGGTGTCCTACTGCTCACACCCCCATGGAAGGAGCCTTTATCCTGAGAGGAGCTGCAGAGCCCTGGAAAGCTGGGGGTGCATGTGCTCATGGGGTGGAGAGTGACACCCTTTCTGAGGCTGTGGTTGTGGTTCCTTAGGCCTGGACATTTAAATGTTATGTTTGAGTTTTGCACCCACACTGTAGGTGCACTGAGAGTGTAATCTGTACACAGTGAGAAAGTCTGTGAAGATCAGGTGTTCCGTCCTGTGGACAAAGGGTTCATGAATTTGGAGTTCATGTGGGTCAGCAGCTTAAACTGAATCCAGCTGAGAGTTTCTTCACTTGAGAGAGTGGGAGCCTGGGGGAGGCAGTGCTTCCATGCTCACAGGAGAGGCAGGGTGTGTGGGGATCGCAGAGTGCATTCCTGTGTCTGCTCAGGGGTCCCCACCCTCCTTCACCAGGGACTGACCCTCTCCATGGGTTACATCTCAACCAGGACAGTCTAGCCCAAGTCTAGGAATATGGTCCCTTTCTGAATGTGAGTTTTCCCTCTGCACTGTAGACAAGCAGGCTGCTTCTATAAGCTGTTCAAAATATTTGTGTCTCTGTTTTCGGATTCCTTTATCCATTGGAGATTGCAGCCCTTTGATTCTAGTTTCACTTAGCACTTGGGTCTTTAAAATGTAAGTTGACTGACAGATACAATGTGAGGAAGTCAAGAAAAGTGTGGAGTCAAAAAGAATCTTTGTTTTATTTAGGCAAGAGAACTTCAACATGTGAGAGAGACGTGTTACTGAACACAAATATAGTTCCATTTACCTATCACGTAGGAGGGTCAGAAACTGGAAACACCAGACTTGTGGCAAGGAAAGATTTTTTTCTTTAAAGATTTTAGTTTTTTCCTTTTTCTCCCCAAAGTCCCCCAGTACACAGTTGTATATTCTTCATTGTGGGTCCTTCTAGTTGTGGCATGTGGGATGCTGCCTCAGCATGGCTTGATGAGCAGTGCCATGTCCAAGCCCAGGATTCGAACCAACGCAACACTGGGCCGCCTGCAGCAGAGCACGTGAAGTTACCCACTTGGCCACGGAGCCAGCCCCAGGAAAGATTTTTTTAAATTATGGCAAAGCAGCCAGATGAGGAGATGGCAGTTGGAACTCAGATCCACCTCCTCAAAGGGAAAAATGTAGGGTTTTTTTTTTTTTTTGAGGAAGATTAGCCCTGAGGTAACTACTGCCAATCCTCCTCTTTTTGCTGAGGAAGACTGGCCCCAAGCTAACATCCATGACCATCTTCCTCTACGTGGGACGCCTACCACAGCATGGCTTTTTGCCAAACAGTGCCATGTCCACACCTGGGATCCGAACTGGTGAACCCCAGGCCGCCAAAGCGCACTTAACCGCTGTGCCACCAGGCTGGCCCTGGGGTTATCTGGGGTTTTAAGTAAGGGAGGGTGAAGATGTTCTGGGGTTTTAGGTAGGGGAGTGGGAACATGTGGCCTTGCTGGTTGGTGCCTTCCCACCAGCCTAAGTTTGGCCTTGAAGACTGGGGACTTTTGTTGTTCCATATAAATTTTAGGAGTCTTTGTTCTATCTCCATGAAGAATGTCATTGGGAGTCTGAGTGGGATTGCAGTGAATCTGTAGACTGCTTTAAGTAATACGGACATTTTAACTATGTTTATTCTTCCAATCCATGTGCATGGACAACCATTCCATTTGGACAATCATTCCATTTCTTCATGTTATCTTTGATTTCTTTCAATAATATCTTATACTTTTCACTGTATAGGGCTTTCATCTCCTCGGTTAAGTTTATTCCTAGATGTTTTATTCTTTTTATTGCAATTATAAATGGGATTGTATTCTCTTCTTCTCCTTCTGCTTTTTTCATTATTAAAGTATAGAAATGCAACTGATTTTTATAAGTTGATTTTGTACCCTGCAACTTTGTTGTAGTTGTTATATCTTATCGTTTTCTGATGGATTCTTTAGGGTTTTCTACATGTAGAATCATGTCATTTGCAAACAGTAAGAGTTTCACTTGTTCTCCAATTTTGATCCCACTTATTTCTTTTTCTTGCGTAATTGTCCTGGCTAAAACCTCCCATACTATGGTGAATAAGAGTGGTGAGCTTGAGCACCCTTCTCTTGTAGGTGTTCTCAGAGTGATGGCTTTAAGTTTTTCCCCATTGAATATGATCCTGGCTGTGGGTTTGTCATATATGGCCTGAGTTATGTTGAGGTATTTTCCTTCTATACCCATTTTATTGACTTTTTATCAGAAATGGATGTTGGATATTGTCAAATGCTTTTTCTGTGTCTAAAGAGATGATCATCTTATTTTTATTCCTCATTTTGTTAATGTAGTGTAACACATTGATTTGAAGATGGTGAACCATCCCTGGGTCCCTGGGATAAATTCCACTTGATAATGGTGTATGACCCTTTTAAGGTATTGCTATATTTGGTTTGCCAATATTTTATTGAGGATTTTTGCATCTATGTTCATTGGTGATATTGCCCTGTAGTTTTCCTTTTTGTTGTGCTTTTCTGGTTTCGGGATCAGTGTGATGGCCTCATAGAATGAGTTAGGAAGTGTTCCATCTTCTTGAATTTTTTGCATAGTTTGAGAAGGATAAGTATTGAATCTTATTTGAATGTTTGGTAGAATTCTCCAGAGAAGCATATGATCCTGGACTTTCGTTTTTGGGAGGTTTTTGATTACTGTTTCAATCTCCTTACTTGTGATTAGTCTATTCAGTATCTGTATTCCTTCTGGATTCAGTTTCAGGAGCTCGTATAAGAATTTATCCATTTCTTCTAGGTTATCCAATGTGTAGGCGTATAGTTTTTAATAGAATTCTCTAAGAATCCTTTGTATTCCTGTGGTACCCATTGTACTTTCTCCTCTTTCATTTCTTTTATTTATTTAGGCCTTCTCCCTTTTTTTCTTAGTGAGTCTGGTTAAGGATTTGTCAATTTTATCTTCTCAAAACAACAGCTCTTAGATTCATTGATCCTTTCTACAGTTTTTTTTTCTCCTTTGGTATCTATTTAATTAATTTCTGCTCCAGTTTTTATTATTTCCCTCCTTCTACTGACTTTGGGCTTTGTTTGTTCTTATTTTTCTAGTTTTGATAGGTGTAATTTAAGATTACTTGAGATTTTTCTTGATTGTTGAGGTGGGCCTACATTGCTATAAATTTTCCTCTTATTACTGCTTTTGCTGCATCCCATAAGAATTAGTATGATATACTTTCATTCTCACTTGTCTCCCAATATTTTTTTATTTCTCCTTTGATTTCTTCATTGATCCAATGGTTGTTCAGTAGCATGTTGTTTAGTCTTCACATATTTCTGACCTTCCAAACCTTTTTCTTATAGCTGATTTTGAGTTTCGTAGCATTATGGTAGGAAAAGATGCTTAATGTGATTTCAATCTTCTTAAACTTATTGATGTTTGCCTTTCCCAACACATGGTCTATGAGATTTTTCCATGTGCACTTGAGAAAGATGTACATTCTGCTGTTCTCAGATAGAATGTTTATATATATGTTAAGTCCTTCTGGTCTAGTTTTTAATTTCATTTCATTATTTCCTTGCTGACTTTCTGTCCGGCTCATCTGTCCATTGATGTAAGTGGGGATGCTGAAGTCCTCTATTATAGTTTTGTTGCTGTTAATTTCTCCATTTACTTGTTAATAGTTCCTTTATGTACCTTGGCACTCCTGTGTTAGGTGCATAAGTATTCATAAGTATTATGTCCCCTTGGCTAAATGTCCCTTTAACATTATGTACTGCCCCTCATTGTCTTTTTTATCTTGAAGTCTTCTTTGTCTGATGTAAGTATGGCAACACCTGCTTTCTTTTGTTTGCCATTTGCTTGGATTATCATCCTACATCCCTTCACTCTGAGCCTGTGTTTTTCTTTAGTGCTAAGATGTGTTTCCTGGAGGCAGAATATTGTTGGGTCTTGCTTTTTAATCCATCCCACCACTCTGTGCCTCTTGATTGAAGAATTCAGTCCATTTACATTAAGAGTGATTATTGACATATGAGAGGTTAATACTACCATTTTATCTCACTTTCTCGTTGTTCTGTATTTCCTTTGTCCCACTTCCTGTGTATTTCTGACTGCCATTTCAGTTTGATTTTCTAGGATAGTTTTCTCTTTATTTCTCATTGTGTCTCTGTTCTGATTTTTTGTTTAGTACTTAACATAAAGTTTACATAAAGATCTTGTAGATGATATAGCCCATTTTTTGATAGCATTTCAGCACCATTAGCCTAATCAGGTTCCATCCCTTCCCTCTTCCCCATCTAATTATTATTGTCACAAATTATTTCGTGTTGTGAGTTTGTGATTAAAATCAAGTGTCTATAGTTACTTTTGGTCCTTTCCTTCCCTGTACCTTTAATGTTATAATTGAGGTTTGGTAACCTGTTCTGATAGAGAATTACAATTTTCTTATTTTGTATATTTATTGCCTTGTTTAAGGCTTTGTAAACCTTTTCCTTTTCATTTCAGTTATGAGGGCATTCGTTATCATCTCTTGTGTGTGTGTCGGGGGGTGGGGGTCTTTTCACAATGAACTCCCTGAGCTTTTGTTTATCTGGTAATGTTTTTATTTCTCCATCATATATAAATGATGGTTTTGCTGGATAGAGTATTCTTTGCTGAAAATTTGGTCTCTCTTGGACTGTAATGTTTCTGCTGAGAACTCCACTGAAAGCCTGATAGGGTTTCCTTTGTAGATTATTCTCTTCTGCCTTGCTGCCCTTAATATTTTTCTTTGTCATTGGCTTTTTCCAGTTTTATTAATGTATGCTTTGGAGAAGGTCTTTTCGCATTAATGTAATTTGGACATCTATTAGCATCATTTACTTAGATTTTCAGTTCCATCCGCAGGTTTGGAAAGTTCTCAGCTATTATTTCTTTGAACAAGCTCTCTGGTCCTTTCTCCCTCTGTATTCTCTTTGGAATACCTATAATCCTTATGTTGTATTTCCTAATCGAGTCACACTTCTCAGAGAATTCCTTCATTTTATTTTAGGCTTAGTTTTCTCTCCTCCATCTGAAGCATTTGTATATTTCTGACCTCTAATTTGCTAAAATTCTGTCCACCAAAATGTCAGCTCTTTTTTCTAGGGTTTCTAGATTGGTTTTTATCTCATTTGTTGTGTTCTTCATCTCTAGCATTTGTTTGATTTTGATTTTAGGATTTAAATCTCTTTTGTGAAAAACTCCTTGTGCTTATTAATTTTATTCCTGTGTTCACTGAACGGAGTTTTCTTGTAACTCACTGAGTTTCATTGCACATAGTTTGAATTCTCTGTGATTAAGATTGTAAATTTCTGTGTCTTCAGGACTGGTTTCTGTCTTGTCATTTTCCTTCTGATCTGGAGTGTTGATGTATTTCTTCATGGTGTTTGATGAAGTGGACTTTTGCCAGCACACAGCTGTAGTGTCTGGTCACATTCCGCCTGCCACGAATAGGGGGCAGAAGCTGTGTTTTCTTTTTTTTTCCTGGTTTATCTTCCCCAAATCCGCCCAGCACACAGTTGTATATCTTAGTCAGGTACTTCTAGTTGTGGCATGTAGGACGCCGCCTAAACGTGGCCTGATGAGCAGCACCATGTCCACGCCCAGGATGCAAACCAGCAAAACCCGGGGCCGCCGCAGCAGAGCATGCAAACTTAACCACTTAGCCACGGGGCCAGCCCCTGAAGCTGTGTTATCTGAACCTGCCATGTCTGCTGGAAGTTATGCTCACCCACTGAATGTAGATGAATACAACTCATCTACATTTGCTGGCTCCTGCTGGTTGGTGAGTCCCATAAACAGATGCAGGAGCTCTGGTGTGGGTCTGCTGCCCTGATTGATTGGCCAAGCTGGTGCACCTGGGGGGGAGGAGTGGAGGACTAATTTCTTTCACATGTATGTGTATGCACATGCTCTGCATTCACTGACAGCCCACCTGGGCTGCTGGGCTTGGTGGGAGCACCTAAATGGTGGCCTAGCCACCTAAGTGTGGAGCATTCCTGTGGGCTGGGATGCAACTCAGAAAGCAAAAATGTTCCCATGAGGGCTGCCTACTTCCCAGTCTTCCCCCCCCCGCCCCGTCACGCCAGCAGCTGTACAAGGTCCCACGCTGCAGATCACTGTTGCTGGGGAGGGGGAGATCTACTCACCTCTTTCTGCTGCTTCCTGGGGATGCAGCAGATTCACCATCAGATGTATTGCTGCATAGAGCCCTCAGATGTTCTGTTGTGCTGTGTGTGTGTGTGTGATCTGTTGGCTAATGAATGTCCTTTTGGTTGTATCCTAGGGAGAAAGGCAATGGGAACAGCTCGCTCTGCCATGATACTGACATTGCTCCCATTTCTCCTTTTATACTCAATTAGGATATCACTCAAAATGACACCCTCTCTGCAGCTCACCTCAATAATTACTTGGATGATTAGCTCTAAACACCCATGGCTCTTACTGGTGTTTCCACTGGGAAGTCAGAGTTGACTTTTACAGATAGCACTCTACTCATAGAATACACTCAGTATGAACCATAACAGTGCAGATAGATACCAGTGCGTCTCTACATGGGTGGAACTCCATAGGTTAGTGGGGTATATATTCCACACTCAATCAGTACATTAGCAGAATGAAAATGCCAAATACTGTAACATTTAAAATATTTAAAGGTAAAATAAAAACCCTCTCAAAGGACATTAAAACAAAAAGACACCAAAAACATCTGTGGCTTAACTCAAAAGGAAGTCTTAATCCTCAGAAAACAATGACATCCTCACTTACTAAGATTCCTACCCTCACAGAAAAGATATGTACACATCTCAGTCTATTAGCTCAATGTTATTTTTTACATACCTTCAAAAGTCCATTCCTTCAAAGTCCTTATTTCCATCTCATAAGAGAAAGCTTTGCCATTTGTTAATCCTCTCTTTTCCGACAAAAAACTTGTTTTATGCTGCCCTATCCAAATCCTACTGTGACTGACTTCTGTTGAACTGGGGACACTGACCTTATAGTGCATGGGATCTGAGGGATATTGAAGCATTATTAAGAGCATAATCACTGAGAAAGAAAGGCTTGACTGGCATAGTGGTCTTGTCTCTCTCCCTTGCTGGATTTGTATTGTCTCACAGAATCAGTTGAGTCATACGGGAGATATTAAAAATACCACATAGTCTATTAAGAAGTGTATTTATGTATTTTGACTCAGGTATTTATGATAAACAGTGTCTAATACACCATAGGAAATACACCAGTGTTTTGATAATAAGTAGGAAAGGCAAAAGCTCTTCCAGAGGACTGGGAGCTGGACTGCATTCACTGCAAGGCCAACTCTTATCCTGCCGAAGAGAAATATGGCAAACACTTCCTTTGTTAAATGTATACACTTAGCAAGACAAAAATAAAAGTAGTCTGTAACCACACCACTTAAAAATGGTAAAAAATAAAACTCTAAATCATGAACGTGAATACTACTCATTTCTTCTTATTTATATGTCTGACTGGAGTTTCTTACAAATTAACTTTAGCTCCACAGCATTGTTTTTGCCTTCAGGAAAACAATGGTTTACTAGGGTAAAATGCTTGCCAAAGAGAGAACTAAGTTAACTGCCCCACATCACTCAATACAGAAAATGACCGGCTCCCCTGAATAGCAATCAAATCAACAAATAGATGCCAAAACCTCGTAAGAAGTCATTTTGAGCACCCTGTTGTTTTTATCCTTCACAGTCCTTTATGGTCCGTGGTCATTCTTATCACAACTTACTGCACCCCATTCTGTGACTACAGCTGTAATTCTGAAGGTCACTGGCCAGACGGCACTGAAAACAACATGCTTGTTATGTTTTGGGTTCAGAATGAAGAAGTTAATTTCATGACAAAAAGTGTACCTACAAAAGAATAAAAAATAGTTTGCCTGAGGAAAGAAACCTGAATTACTATGCAAATGATAAAATGGACCATAATGTATAATAATTAAATAAATAAAACTGCAAAGCATATCTGAAAATCCATAATTAAAATGAATTTTAATATATTCTGAGGAAATGAAAACCACAATAACATTTATTAACATATAAGGAATTAGAGAACAGCTGATAAAGTACATTAACGAAACAACTACAGAAGTGTTCATTTCTCAAGGAAATGCATGCAGTTTTCAGGACATACAAAGATTACTGAAAACATTGAGGGGCTATGGGCAAATACAAGTGACAAGAACACACACGGTTTCCTGACATGAGAAGGTGATGACTGTCCTCATGTGGAAAAACAGGGTCAAGGTAGCCACATCACAATGCAGCAGAGAAACAAACTCCCATATCCTTCTTTTTACTGCCCCAGTGCAGATGTCATGGTGAATCAGGAGGTATACTCACTAGCAATGTTAACAGCAAAAGCTGTTTCCTGTAGACATTACACCTTATAAAGATATAATCTAGAGAAGAGGGGAATCAGAGAATACTCACAACCACAAATGTCTGAACTAGTTTCCTGGTGGACACAAGAGGCCTTACAAAAATTCCTGACTGTGATTGATCTTTGAAGTGAAACTTGTGAAAATATCAGTGGAAAACACATGTGTAAGAGGATGGAGACCAAATGGTGGTGAATTCCAAGATACTCCTGATAAGGGCAAAGAATCCAGAATATGGGATGGAAGACAGTGTCCTTGAAGCTCCTGTGTGACTGTCTCTCTCCACGTAAGGTGGCTCCAAAATCTGCCTAATGCCTTGTTTGCTTCTGCCTTCCAAATCTCATGCAAGTGAGGCTACTGGCGAATTCCAACATGGAACTATAAAGGGAGTGGATTCTTAAAGTTCTAGTTTTTAATATAACCCTTATTGACATAACACAAAAGAGGGGTGGTATGTCCAGCTATGCATTTTGTTGCCCTAACACAGGCCTCCATTTTATTCAAAGTCTATTCAAGCAAATACCATCAGAAGGAAGGACTCTGACTGAGCAAAGACCCAAATGGGAAAATAAGAATTCAAAGGAGGGGCCAGCCGAGTGGTTAGGTTTGCGTGCTCTGCTTTGGCAGCCCAGGGTTTCGCTGGTTCAGATCCTGGGCATGGACAGGGCACCGCTCATTGCACCATGTTGAGGCAGCATCTCACATGCCACAACTAGAAGGACCCAGAGCTAAAAATACACAACTATGTACTGGAAGGCTTTGGGGAGAAAAAGGAAAACTAAAATCTTAAAACAAAAAGAATTCAAAGGAAAGTATACTCTTTGAAAATTGCCACACACAAAAATTTATTCCAACTAATCAACAGTATGGAAAATATAAATAGGTTCCTATACCTAACATCCCAAAAAAGGACTGGTCTCTAAAAAAGGCACAATACATACAATGGATCAGGCATATGCAGGATCTGTAATACAAGGCCAGTAAAAGAATCCCGACAACACCAAACTGTCATTTTTCAATGGCCTCTGAACATAGAACAATTAAAACATTATACAAAAATTAAAGAGAAAATATTATTAGGTGATCTAAGAAAAAAGCACCACCTATTAAGCCTTATGTAGTATTGACGAAGGATGACTTGCAGAATTATCTCACCTCAATATTCATTTCAGGAAGTTAATTAAGAGAAATCCACACTAGAATGTTGCACTTTAAGAAAAATGCTTGGTAAACAAAGTATTTACAAACTTACAGGAACTCTTTCATATTGAAAGTTTTCTAGAACATTATATACAAGTTAATTTCCATGAAGCTTTCTCTTGTTACTTACATTTATATTTCTTTTTGGTGGGAGTGTAACATAGAAGCATGTAGGCCAATTGAGGTCTTTCCCATGCCGTGTACTTTCAAGAAATTTTTATCAAGTCAGTCCTTTCATGCCTTCAGAAAGAACTGGAAGACAAAAGTCTTTCTGACATTCTTTACATTGACATGGTTTTTCCTCTAGTGTGCATTCTTGAATAGCCCTGGAAGTTTTCATGATAAATAAAGGCATTTCCATTTTACTGGTATTCACAGCATGTCTCTCCAGTGTGACTTCTTTCATGTCATGGAAGTGAAGTGGGGACACTACATGCTTTACTGCCTTTTTTTACATTCATAGAGTTTCCCTCCAGTATGAGTTCTCTCATGCTTTCGAAGAGAACTAGTACAACTGAAGGCTTTACTGCATTCTTTACATTCATATGGTTTCTCTCCAGTGTGAGTTCTTTCATGTACTTGAACATTACTGGAAAATCTGAATGCTTTACCACATATCTTACATTCATAGGGTTTCTCTCCAGTATGAGTTCTTTCATGTATTTGAAGAGAATTGGAAGAAGTGAATGCTTTACGGCATTTTTTACATTCATAAGGTTTCTCTACAGTGTGAGTTCTTTCATGTACATGAACATTACTGGAAAAACTGAAGGCTTTACCACATATCTTACATTCATAGGGTTTCACTCCAGTGTGAGTTCTTTCATGTTTTCGAAGAGAACTGGTACAACTGAAGGCTTTACCACATTCTTTACATTCATAAGGTTTCTCTCCAGTGTGACTTCTTTCATGTATTTGAAGAGAACTGGAAGAAGTGAATGCTTTACTGCATTTTTTGCATTCATAGGGTTTCTCTCCAGTGTGATTTCTTTCATGTACTCGAAGAGAACTGGAAGAAGTGAATGCTTTACTACATTTCTTACATTCATAAGGTTTCTCTCCAGTATGAGTTCTTTCATGGTTTTGAAGAGAACTGGAAGAAGTGAAGGCTTTACTGCATTTTTTGCATTCATAGGGTTTCTCTCCAGTGTGAGTTCTTTCATGTATTTGAAGAGAATTGGAAAACCTGAAGGCTTTTCCACATATTTTACATTCAAATGGTTTCTCTCCAGTATGAATTCTTTCATGTTTTTGAAGTAAGCTGGGAGAAATGAATGTTTTATTACACTTTTTACATTCAAAAGGTTTCTCTCCAGTGTGAGTTCTTTCATGCACATGAAAATTACTGGAAAAACTGAAGGCTTTACCACATATTTTACATTCATAAGGTTTCGCTCCAGTATGAGTTCGCTCATGTTTTCGAAGAGAACTGGTACAACTGAAGGCTTTACTGCATTCTTTACATTCATAGGGTTTCTCTCCAGTATGAGTTCTTTCATGTATTCGAAATATACTGGGAGAAATGAATGATTTCTCACATTCCTTACATTTATAAGGTCCATCTCCAGTGTGAGAGATCATGTGTGCTCGAAGGCTTGTGGGAGTTATAAAGGCTTTCCCACATTCCTTACATTTATAGGGCTTCTCTCCAGTATGAATTCTTTGATGTACTTGAACACTAAAGGAAAAACTGAAGGCTTTACCACATATTTTACATTCATAAGGTTTCTCTCCAGTATGAGTCCTTTCATGTACTCGAACATCACTGGGAAATCTGAAGGCTTTACCACATATTTTACATTCAAAGGGTTTCTTTCCAGTATGAATTCTTTTATATTTTTTAAGTAAACTGGGAGAAATGAATGCTTTACTGCAATTTTTAGATTCACAGAGTTTCTCTTGAGTGTGGTGAGTTCTTTCATGTATTTGAACAAAACTGGGAAAAGTGAAGGCTTTCTCACATTTCTTAGATTTATACGGCTTCTCTCCATGTTTTTGAGGGTCATATGGTTTGTGTTCAGTATGACATCTAACATGTCTATTAAGGGATGAATGATGCATGAAGCCTTTTCCACATGAACTGCATTCACATGCTTTTCCTCCTGCAATTTTCTTGTCCAGATTGAGATTTGGAATAAGGCTGAAGTTTTCTCCACTTTGACCGCCCTCTTCACTTTCACAGAGCCTCATTACCATATTACTTCTGTAAAAAAGGAGAAGCACATTTTTAATGATTTCTTCATTAATGATCTGATATTTGTTATATCATGATTTATAGGAAAATGTCTTGTCTGAATGCTTGGAAATAGAATGTACTGAGAGCTCTGCAAGAGGACATCATCTTTGTTATTATCCAGTGATATTCATATATAGGTTTTATTAATACATTTCCAAGTGAACTCTTTTGCAAAAACTTAACGTCTACATCACATTTCAGAAAATGTATTTGGTGCAAATTTTCAAAGAATAAGTAAATTTGAAGCAAGGATTATGTGTTTGCTCCTTTTCAAAACTCATATAATACCAGAAATCTCATGTGAGATAATACTTTCTATTGTAAGTATGACTCACCTTAATTTTCTCCCCCAGTTTTTGTACTGATCTTCAATATAACGACTTTCCCATGTTTTTCCTGAAATGCAGACCCAGAAAGGTGATTCTAAAGTAATAGAAATTACAGAGAAAATTTTATATTCTAATCCCACGATGAGCCATGACCATTTCTAGTTTATTTACCAACATCCCCCATTTCCACATTCTACATCTTGGAACAATTTGAATGGGCAAGAAACACTTGTTCCCTAATTGATGAACTGAAGGAATATCCTCATTCTTACCTACTGAGGCCAGGTTCCTGCAGGTTTCCCACATCACATCTCTGTAGAGTTTCTTCTGTGAAGGATCCAGTAAAGCCCACTCCTCTGGGGTGAAGTTCACAGTCACATCTTCAATAGCCACTGAGTCCTGAAACATCCCAAATATATGTAGAGTAGGATGCATAAGACAGACAGCAGTGGGGACCTACACTCCATTTGTAGGAAGGTTACATATGACTGTGTCACCTTGAAACATTTATTGTATGTCACAATCATCAAAACACTCTTTTTATGTACACACATCCTCGTTAATTTAACAGCATCATGGACACATGGAAATTATTTACGAATTTTTACTGTGATTACATTATATTGTATTTCTCAAATGACAGGGTGCAGAGTATACTGGGAAATGACCAAAATGCTATACAAATGAAAGTAATATCCTTTTAAGGCTGATAATTCCTTGTGAGAATAAATAATTCTTCCTTATTACTCACCAGTCACAGCACTCTCTGAGAAAGAGGGTCAAATCTGTGTGAGGCTTCAATGGATAAAAAAATAGTGAAGAAGGGGGGCTTTCTTGTCTAGTCCCATCACCAAATAGAGCGTTGAGGCGGCCTATAGAAATCAAAACTTAACAAAGCCCAGCTGGCCACATTGTCCTAAAGTACTCCAGGCCATTAAAAGTAATCAGAGGCAGCAGGCTGAATGTAAGTATTCTTGGGGGGAAGCATTACTTTTAACTTGTGTAATATTGATTATAAACTCAGTTCTTCCTTGCTCTGTCTATATAATCTGATGGGGCTAAAATGTTATTTGGAACTTAGAGCTCAGACACAAGGGAGAGGCTTCACAACTTAGACCATGAAATCCCTACATTCACATGCCTCAAAGCTACTTCCCACCAATTTTAGAACACATAGTGAGATAACAATATGCCATAAGAGCTCTTTCAGGTCAAACAGTAACAGGGTACCTTGAGGCCTGCTAGCCTTGGAGGGTAGGTTAAGAGCTACAGATTGCAGGGAGTTCAAAATAGTTTCATGGTAAATATGGCCATGATTATAAAATATGTGAAGGATTAACTGTGCTTTCCTCCAAAAGAAGATAAAATTTCCATTCTCCAAGTTCAAGAGCAAGTGTTTCCTGACCACACACTCTAGATGATGCCTTGCTAACTTCTCATCCCGCTCTTAAGGAACTTAGAAGCTGTCAACCTTCATATCACAAGAAGAATGTGAACAAATTTGAAATGAAAAAGTCTTCTCAGGTTTATGAGAGCCTTAAGGTCATAGGGCCAACCAATGTCTACATAATTAGGAATGAGAAAAAAAGATGGCATTTTGAAAGTATGCCCCAGATATTCTATTGTTAACAATGCTTACACTAAACAGAAAATCTATTACACCAGTCTAATGCAAAGCCAAAACGAACAAAAAAAGAGGGAATGAAGTCTAGGACAATCCTCTTTAACAGAAGGTTTAAAATACACATAATAGGAATGCCTGAAGAAAAAGAAAGACAGAAACAAAAGTAAGTGAAGTAATAATAAGCAAAATATCACAAAACTAATGTTAGCTGGCAAACTTTACATCCAGGAAACTCAGAGAATGCTAAACTTGATAAACTACAAAAGTGCACACCCAAGGAAATCACATTCAAACTGCAGAAAAATCAAAAACACAGAATGCACTGAGAAATAGCAAAGAAGAAAGACATCTTAGGTATAAAAAACAAAGATAAATTAAGTTGGACTTCTTTTCAAACACCATGCAGGCAGGAAAAGAGTAGAGCAAAATATTTAAAATTCTGAAAATAGAAAAACCCTATCCCAGAATTCTCTGTCAAGCAAAATTATAATTCATAAATAAAAGAGAAATAAGGACTTTCTGAGACAAAAATTAAGAAAAATTTTCAGGAGTACACTTACTTTGAATGAAATGTTCAAAATTTATCAGAAAGAATGTAAATGAGAAAGCTAGAGGAACAGAAAACGAAAAAATGAAGGTAAAATGTCATATATATTCCCCAAATTAATATGACAGATGTCACTTTGCTTAAAATAACATTAGCAACAAGGTATTTGGGAAGGAGCAGCTTATGTACAAGTGAAATAAATGACACTAGTGTGACAAGGCACAGGTAAGTGGAAACTGTGTTAAGCGGTACTTGCACAGCATGAAGTAGTATAGTGTTATCTGGCAGAACAAGTCGGTAAGTTGTAAATGTATGCTGAAAACTGAAGGGGAACCACTAAAAGATGTTTTTTAAAAATCTGTAAATGATATGCTAAGAGAAGAGAAAAAAAGAACCAAAGTAAATGCTCAATCTCAGCCAGAGGAGGTAAAAGGTGGAAGAAAAAGAGGGGAAAAAACGAGTAAAAATGGAAAACACTAAAAGCTTTGATAAATATTAATCCAACTGCATCAATCACAACTTTAATCATCAACTGTCTTGATATAATTGAAAGACACAGTAATATCAGGTTTCAAAAAACACAATTACATGTTCTCTACAAGAAACTCATTTTAATTCTAAAGAGACAGATAGATGAAGGGTAAAGCCATGGAGAAAAATAGACCATGCTAACACTAATCAGAAGACAGCTGAAATATTTATATTATAGACAATGCAGATTTTAATCCAAGGAAAATTCAGAGACAGAGAGAGGCATTAGATACTAATAAAGGGGTCCATTCTCCAAGAAGGCACAGCAATCGTTCATGCGGACCTGCATAACAGCAGAGGGGCAAAATACATGAGGCAAGATCTGATAGAATGCAAGGAGAAACAGATGAATCCAGTACTATAGCTGCAGAATTCAACACCCCTTTATCATGAAATATAAATTCCAGTAGGCAGGAAATGAGGAAGGAGAGGTGAACTGAACAGCATTTGTGAAACAACTGAATTTCATTACAATCTATGGACTACTTCATGCAACAGTAGAAGAATATACATTATTCTCAGGTTCACATGGAACCTTAACCAACACAAACCACATTCTGGGACATAAAGCACAAATTAAATTTGACAAACAGAAATCATACAAAATAAGCTCTCACACAACATAGGCATCAATCTAGAAGTCAATAACAGCAAGGTAGAAGGAAAACACCAAAATGTGTGGGCATTCAACAACACACTTCTACATAATACATAGGATCAAAGAAGAAGTCTCAAGAGAAATAAAATCTTATTTTGAAACAAATGAAATGAAAACACAACATGCCAAAGGTTCTTGGACGCAGCAAAAGCAGTGCCTAGAGGGAAATTTACATCTTCCAACAAATACACTGGAAAAACCAAAGATCTGTAATCAATAATGTAAGTGTGTATCTTAGGAAACAATGGAAAGACAAGCAAATGAAACCAAAAGCAAGCACAATAAAGAAATAATAAAACAGAAATCAACTGTCACTATCAGAAATCAATGGAGAAAATTAAACCAAAAAACTGGTTGTTTCACAAGACTAATAAAATTGATAAGCCTCTAGTGAAGATAAAGACAGAAGACAGAAATTAGTAACATCAAGCTCAGGTACCAATTTTTAAACACATACATACATAAATACTAACATCAGAAATGAAAGAAGGAGGAAATGAAAATAAAAGAGGATTTGATAAAATCCAACATCCATTTATAAGAAACTAATAATAGAGGGGAACTTCTGCTTCTTGAGAAAGAACACCTTCACAAAATCTGTAGCTAAATTTCTAACATTTGTTCCACAGGACATGATTGTCTGTGTAACATCTGAAAAATTCACAACAGAAATCACTCCTGGAATTTCTAAGTGAGTAAAGCAAGGCTGAAGAATATGTGAGTCAATTCCTTTCCATATAGGCCCACTCAAATAGAGGCAACTGATCTTCAACATGGAAGGAAAGGCAATTCAAATGAAAAAGTCTTCTAAACAACAATTTAAAAAGTCTCTTAAACAGTGGTGGAAATAATGGATATCCACATGCAAACATACACACACACACAAATGAAGGTCCACACCAGTCTTAGATCTTTCCCCAAAATTAAGTCAAAACATATCACACACCTAAATGTAAAATGCCAAAGGAATAAACTTCAAAAAATAACATAGGAGAAAATCTAGATGATCTTGGGTTTGGAGATGTATGTATGTATGTATGTATGTATGTGCGTGTGTATGTATGTATGTATTGTTGAGGTCAAAATAAATTTACAACACTGTAAAATGTCAGTTACATTATTTGTCAGTCACCGTATGTATGTGCCCCTTTATTCTTTATGCCTACCCCCCAACCTCATTCCCCTCTGGTAACCACGAATCCGTTCTCTTTGTTCATGTATTTATCTTCCACACATGAGTGAAACCATACAGTTATGCGTCTTTGTCTGGCTTATCTTTATTAACAGAATACTTGCAAGATCCATTCATGTTTTTGCAACTGGGACAGTTTTGTCTTTTTTATGGCTAAGTAGTATTCCATGGTATAGATATACTACATCATCTTTATTCACTCCTCACTCGATGGGAATTTGGGTTGCATTCATGTCTTGGCTATTGTGAATAATGCTGCAATGAACATAGGAGTGCATAAGTTTCTTTGAATTGTTGATTTCAAGTTTGTCGGATGAAGGCCCAGTAGTGGAAGAACTGGATCATATGGTATTTTGATTTTTAATTTTTTGAGAAATCTCCATAATGTTTTCCATACTGGCTGCACCAGTTTGCATTCCCACCAGCAACGGATGACGGTTCTCTTTTCTCCATACCCTCTCCAACATTTGGTATTTTTTGTCTTAGTGATTACAGCGATTCTAAAGAGTGTAAGGTGAGATCTCAATGTAGTTTTGATTTGCATTTCACTGATGATTAGTGCTGTTGAAAATCTTCTCATGCGCCTATTGACCATCTGTATATCTCCTTTGGAAAAATGACTGTTCATATCTTCTGCCCATTTTTTGATCGGCTTGTTTGCTTTTTGTTAAGTTGTGTGAGTTCTTTATATATGTTGGAGATTAACCCTTGCCAGATATAGGATTTGCAAATATCTTCTCCCAGTTGGTAGGGTGTCTTTTCGTTTTGTTCCTGGTTTCCTTTGCCTGGTAGAAACTCTTTAGTCTGACAAAGTCTCACTTCTTTATTTTTCTTTCGTTTCCCTTGCCCAAGTAGACAAGGTATTTGAAAATATCTTTCTAAGACCAATGTACTCCCTATATTTTCTTCTAGGACTCTTATGGTTTCACATCTTACCTTCAAGTCTTTAATCCATTTTGAGTTAATTTTTGTGTATGGGGAAAGATAACGGTCTACTTCCATTCTGTTGCATGCGGCTGTGCAGTTTTCCCAACACCATTTATTGAAGAGACTTTCCTTTCTCTAATGTATGTTCTTAGCTCCTTTGTCAAAGATTGGCTGTCCATAGATGTGTGATTTTATTTCTGGGCTTTCAATTCTGTGCCAATGATCTCTGTGTCTATTTTTGTATCAGTACCATGCTGCTTTGATTACTACAGCTTTGCAGTATATTTTGAAGTCATGGATTGCGATACCTCTAGCTTTTTTCTTTTTTTCTGAGGATTGCTTTAGCTTTTTGAGGTCTTTTTTTGCCCCACATGTATTTTAGGATTCTTTGTTGTATTTCCATGAAGAATGTCACTGGGATTCTGATTGGGATTGCATTGAATCTGTAGATTGCTTTAGGTAGTATTTTAACTATGTTTATTCATCCAATCCATGTGCACGGAATGTCCTCCCACTTCTTTATGTCATCATCAATGTCTTTCAATAGTGTCTTATAGTTTTCATTATATAGGTGTTTCACCTCCTTGGTTAAATTTATTCCTGGATGTTTTATTCTTTTTGTTGCATTTGTAAATGGGATTGTTTTCTTGAGTTCTCTTCTTCTTAGTTCCTTATCAGAACATAGAAATGCAACTTATTTTTCTAAGTTGATTTTGTACCCTGCAACTTCACTGTAGTTGATTATTTCTAATACTTTTCTGATGGGTTCTTTAGGGTTTTCTAAATAGAAAATCATGTCATCTGGAAACAGCAGGAGTTTCACTTCTTTCTTACCAATTTGGATACCTTTTCTTTTTTTTTTTTTTTTTGTTGCCTAATATTAGCTCTGGCCAAACCCCCCAGTACTAAGGTGAATAAGAACAGCCAGAGTGGGCATCCTTGTCTTGTTCCTGTTCTCGGAGGGTGGCTTTCAGTTTTTCCCTGTTGAGATGGTGTTGGTTGTGGGCTTGTGACATATGGCCTTTATTATACTAAGGTACTTTTCTTCTATACTCATTTTATTGAGATTTTTTTAATCATAAATGGATGTTGGACCTTCTCAAACGCTTTCTCACTATCCACTGAGATGATCACGTGGTTTTTATTTCTCATTTTGTTAATGCGATGTATCACGGTGATTGATTTGCAGATGTTCAACACTCCCTGGGTCCCTGGTATAATCCTACTTGATCATGGTGTGTGATCTTTTTGATGTATTGCTACATTCAGTTTGCCAATATTTTGCTGAGAATTTCCACATCAGTGTTCATCAGTGATATTGGCCTGTAATTTTCCTTCTTTCTGTTATCCTTGTCTGGCTTTGACATCAGGGTGATGTTACCCTTGTAAAACGTGTAGGGAAGCGTTCTGTCTTCTTCAATTTATTGTAATAGTTTGAGGACAGGTACTCAATTTTCTCTGAATGTTTGGTAGAATTCTCCAGAGAATCCATCTTATCCTGGGCTTTTATTTTTGGGGAGGGTTTGATTACTATTTTAATGTATTTACTTATGATTGTTCTATTCAGATTCTCTGTTTCTTTCAGTTCAGTTTTGAGAGGTTGTATGAGTCTAAGAATTCACCCATTTCTTCTAGATTTTCCAATTTGTTGGCATATAGTTTTTCATAGTATTCTCTTAAAATCCCTTGTATTTCTGGGGAATCTGTTGCAATTTCTCTTCTTTCATTTCTAGTTTTATTTATTTGAGCCTTCTCTCTTTTGTTGTCAGTGAGCCTGGCTAATGGTTTGTCAACTTTGTTTATCTTCTCAAAGAAGCAGCTCTTAGCGTCATTGATACTTTCTATTGTTTTTCTGGTTTCTATTTCATTTATTTCTGATCTAAATTTTTTTTATTTGCCTCCTGCTGACCATAGGCTTTGTCTTTTTCTAATTCTGCTAGGTTTAGTTTAAGACTGCTTATCTGAGATTTTTCTTGTTAAGGTGGTCTGTATTGCTACGAATTTCCCTCTTAGGACTTCTTTTGCTGCATCCCATATGAGGCGCTATAGTGTATTCTTTTAATTATCTCTAGATATTCTTTGATTTCTCCTTTAATTTCTTCAATGATCTATTGGTTGTTCAGTAGCATGTTGTTTACTCTCCACGTTTGTCACTTTCCCCCTTTGATCTTGTAGTTCATGTCTAGTTTCACAACATTATGGTCAGAAAAGATTGTTGATATTATTTAAATCTTCCTAAATTTATTAAGGCTTGCCTTGTTTCCCAACATATGGTCTATCTATGAGAATTTTCCAGGAGCACTTGAAAAGAATGTGTATTCTGCTGATTTTGCATGGAGTTTTCCTTATGTATCTATTAAGTCCATCTGGTCTAGTTTTTCATTTAGTTCCACTATTTCCTTGTTGACTTTCTGTCTGCCTCATGTATCCATTGATGAAAGCAGGCTGTTAAGGCCCCCTACTATTATTGTCGTTGTTAATGTCTCCTTTTAGGTCAATTAAGAGTTGTTTTAGGTATTTTGGTGCTCCTATGTTAGGTGGATATTTATTTATAAGTGTTATATCCTCTTTGTGGAGTGTCCCTCATCATTATATACCACCCTTCTTTGTCTCTCATTGTCTTCTTTATCTTGAAGTCTACTTTGTCTGATATAAGCATGGCAACACCTGCTTTCTTCTCTTTGCCATTAGCTTGGATACCTTCACTTTTAGCCTGTGTTTGTCTTTAAAGCTGAGATAATGCTTCCTGGAGGCAGTATATTGTTGAATATTGTTTTTTAATCCATACCACTACTCTGCATATTTTGATTGGGGAATTCAACCCATTTACATCTGGAGTGATTATTGATATATGAGGGCTTAATACTACCATTTTATCACATGTTTTCCAGTTGTTCTGTATTTCCCTTGTTTCTTGTCTTGTGTATTTTGGACTGCCAATGCAGTTTGGTGGCTCTCTATGATAGTTTTCTCATTATTTATCATTTGTGTCTCTGTTCTGATTTTTTGTTTAGTTGTTTCTGTGAGGTATGTATAAAAGATCTCATAAGTGAGATGGTCCATTTTCTGATAGCCTCTTATTCCCTTACTCTAAGCAGGTTCCATCCTCTACTTCTTCCCCTTCTAAGTTGTTGTGACAACTTATTCCATTTTGTATTGTGAGTGGTGTGGTTAAATGATTATATATCTTCCTTCCCTTCATCTTTAATGTTATAATTAAGTTTGCTAATCTGTTTTGATTGAGAGTTGCAATTTTCTGATCTTGTCTACTTGTTTATCTCCCTTCTCAAAGCTTTGTAACCCCTCTCTTCATTTTTTTTTTTCCCAAGTATGTGGGCCTTCATGATCATGTAAGGTTACTGCTGAGAAATCTGCTGAAAGTCTCACAGGGGTCCTTTATAGGTTATTTTCTTCTGCCTTGCTGTCCTTAATATTTTCTTTGCTTGGGGCTGGCCCCATGGCTGAGTGGTTAAGTTCACACGCTCCGCTGCAGGCAGCCCAGTGTTTCAGTGGTTTGAATCCTGGGCGCGGATATCGCACTGCTCATCAAACCACGCTGAGGCAGTGTCCCACATGCCACAACTAGAAGGACCCACAACGAAGAATATACAACTATGTACCGGGAGGGCTTTGGGGAGAAAAAGGAAAAAAATAAAATCTTTAATACTTTATTTGTCATTGACTTTTCCTGGTTTTACTAATATATGCCTGGAGAAAGTCTTTTTACATTGATGTAATTAGGAGTTCTAGTGGCTTCATTTACATGTAATTCCAGCTCCTTATCCAGGTTTGGGGAGTTCTCTGCTATTATTTCTTTGAACAAGCTCTCTGCTCCTTTCTCCCTCTTCTCCCTCTGGAATACCAGTAATCCTTATGTTGCAGTTCCTAATTAAGTTGGATTTTTCTTGAGAATTTCTTTATGTTTTAGTCTTAGTTCTCTGTCCTCCTCAATCTGAAACATTTCTATATTCCTATCCTCTACATTGCTAATCATATCCTCCTTAATATAAGCTCTGTTACTAAAGAACTCCAGATTTTTCTTTATCTCATCCATTGTGTTTTTCATCTCTAACATTTCTGATTGGTTTTCTTTAGTGTTTCCATCTGTTTTACGAAGAATTCCCTCTGCTCATTAATTTCGTTCCTGATTTTATTGAACTGTATTTCTGAGTTATCCTGTAACTCGTTGACTTTTTTTATGATAGCTATTTGGAATTCTCTGTCATTTAGATTGTAGATTTCTGTGCCTTCAGGATTGACTTCTGGGTGTTTGTCCTTTTCCTTCTGGTCTGGACTAATGCTATATTTCATCATAGTTCTTGTCTGAGTGGATTTTTGCCATCGCATAGTGATTGTATCTGGTCACATGTTCCAGCTGCCACCACTGGGGGGGTGGGGCAGGAGCTGTGAATTCTGAGCCCACAATGATCCCTGTCAGCATCCACAAAAGAGAGTGCAAAAGAGGAAGCCCTCACAAGATCCAGAAAGTTCACTCCCAAAAGTAGTCCAAGAAAGCAAAGGCTTTTCCTGCACAGGCAGTATTGCACTAACAAACAACAAAGGTTGAGATGACAAAGGCCCCCAATGCACTTGGACCCCTCATGACCAAAGAGGTCACAAAGCCAAGATCTAAAGACATAGAACAAAAGAAAAGAAAAAACTTTCATCTTATACTCACATTAACAACCTGAGCTATGCTTTGGATCTCTTGGAGGCAGACTAATACCTAGGGGGGAGGTGCCGCAGGGGTGGGGATTGTGTATGCTTTACAGAGTACCTCATCATTGCATGGACATTTGCTTGAGGTCAGTAGGGGATCTTTCATCATCTACCCCATTCCCATGACCAACTTACCTATCACAGAAGTGTTCTTGAAGTGATGAGTGCCCTAATGGCTCTGAACTGCTCAACCCATGCCCACCAATATTTCAGCCTTTTTGGCTTAATGTCCCCTAGCAAGAGCTTCCACCCTATGTGCATATTTCATAGGTGGGTGCTACAGCAAAGTTTACTGTGGGCCTGCCCAGACAAGAGGCTTCTGGAGATGCCTGCTTCTTTCTCTAGGTTCTTCCTTTTTATGACAAATGACTCCAAAAGAGAAAAGGAAAAATAGCGACCATCTCTGGGAGGAGAGAGATCAATAAACTAATGAATACTCAGTACTCATAGCTAAAAGTCACCCAATTTGAAAAATGCAGCCTAAGGGGCTACAAGTGAGGATGGAATTAGCATTTCCCACTGTTTCAGAATTTAGACACAGTCTGTCAAAAGTATATTTATGCTACAGCCAGAATCAAATAGTGAAAATTTCAAGGATCCCTGAAATCAAGGCCTTCACAACGAAGGCCCAGCCAAGGCTTTCTTCTGATGGCCAATGTAACTCCCCTAAGGCTCACAGCAGTTTGGTAGGACTCTTAGCCACAGATGGGAGTGTAACCACGTTTCTGTCCAACTATCTCTGACTACAGAATGGGGTGCAACCATATTTTTGTCCGACCATATTTTAGGGGCAGCCCCCCCCCCCCGCCCCCGTAACCTGACGCTTATCAAGTCAAGCCCTCAGGGCACAGAACAAGGTTAGTAAGATTCTGCTGTTCTCTGTGAACATTTACAGCTTCTGGAAACTTTTAGATAAAAGGAGGAGCCTTTGACTCTAAAGATTTCTTTGTTTCTCAGTTCAAAGTTCAAAAGGAGCCCAAAGTGGCCACTGTTATTTTAAATTATCCCAGGTTATCTTGCCAGCTGTTTACAGTTATCCCCATTTTAGGGGGATCTCCCAAGGTGGCTGCAACGAACAAGGTAATTTCTAAAGAGTTTGTTATGATCACCAGGAATCTCAGTCCCAAAACAGGCAATTTTAACAAATAAAACAGTCAGACATAGACAGACATGAACAGACACCAAAATGCAATACTCTGAGCCTCTAACTCAGGGTACTCTGGATCTCTAACCCAGAGCTTGGGACTCTAACCCAATCCTTTTGAATGCCCCAGTGGCTGTAACTCTTTTACATTGTCTCCCACAATCGTAGCCTTGGGACTTTAGCCCAGGAAAAAAATCTCACCAGTGGGGCATCTAACCCACTATCCTGATGAAATATTAGACAATTTTAGGCACAGGCACATTTTAACAAGGTCAACCACCCAAAAGACGTTTGATCCAGGAAGCTACTCCAGATGTGACACTACTGACCCACCAGAAGTAGCTGTTTCTCTTGCTACCATAGGGAGCATTAGGAGGCAGCCAGCACCAGCATGGGAGAGCAGGAAGGGCAGATCCCCAAGACAAATGGAGCCTCAGTAGCTGCTGGAGACTTACGCAACAGATCACCCATCTGAGGTCAACTGGTCATGAGCTACACTTAAAGTCTCACCAGAGTCATCAGATTTCTGGTACTGCATAAAGAGCATGATCTGCTCACTGAGACAAAAACCAACTGTCAAGAGGCAAGATGATGGCAAAGAAAGGCCATTTTATTACAGCTTGCTAGCAAGTGGGAAACATGGCCAAATAACGTCTGAAAGAACCATCTTAAGGGGGCAGAGAATCTTGAAGCAGTTATATTGGCAAGTGGGTTCTAGGGGAAGGGGGTTAGGAATATTGACCCTCTGGTGTTACAGACAGGGAGTCACCACACTGGATCTTTTGTTTCTGACTAATGATGTCTATCAGTACAGACTTTCTGTCCAGGGGTCAACACATCCCTAAGGAACTCAAAAGAACAAAGTTCTCATCTAATCACAGCTAGGAGGGACATACATAAACAGGGGTCATAAAATCTACAGAACAGGTAGATCTCGAGGGTACAGATCCAGCTGGGTTAGTTAGCCACAGGTCACTCAAAGTTATAATATGGGTTCTTTTCTACAATATGGCTTCCTTTCTGTCAATCTTCTGTTGAGCCAGTATCATACTGATTAAATCTATCTACCCTTAGTGAAAAACATAGAATTAAGTCAGTGATAAATTTTCTCTAGGGCACAAACCTAGGCAGGCGCAGTACCAATGGGACAGATCACCCAAGAAATTTTTGCAAGAGGAACTTCCACCCAAAGGGCTTCCCATAGGATGTCTGTGCCCAGAAAGATCCTGAGGGGAGAGGCACAGGATTTCCTGCAATGTAGTTCCAAGTGGCTATTCTCTGCTTTCCTCTCATGTAAAATATCCACAGACAAAAATCTTTTAAAAAGTCATCAATGGCTCTGGGGAATAATGACAAATAGTTAAAATACTGGGTCTGTTTGAAACGCACCACAGAGGAGGAAGAGTTGATACAATGCTGTGAATCAGACAGAGGAAGCTGTCTTTGGGAATGTCGGGAGGGATCTAAAAATTTAGAGACTTATTGTCATTCCTAGGAAGAGCTAGCCCAGGGAGACAGGATGATAAATTTGAGACCCTGCTCCCCAAACATTCAGAAAACTCAGGAAAAAACAGGTGCCCCGCGGGGAGAAAATGAGGCACTCAGGACCCCACAGACCACAGCACCTCCCACACAAGAACCCCAGAGACCGTGTCACAACTGCTGGCCCAGTCCACTAGGCCTTTCAAAAATTAACCACTAAAATATCTGGATCTAAGGCAACTGATCCTATTTCAACTGATACAAGAAAAAATATAAATATTATGGAAATGTGGGATAGACCTGGAAAATCTTCTTCCTAACCTTAGCTTTATTGAGGTATAACAGACTAAAAACTTGTCTATATTTAAAGATTACAAAGTCATCATTTGATATACATATACAATTTGAATAGTTGAAATTTGCTAAGACAGTGCAGTAAGCCTTCTCACCACACATACACACACAAAACTAAGTAGGTAGGATTGGAATTGATGGCTCAGAGGGTACTTTTAGGTTTTTATTTGAGGAACTCCTAGACCTTTTTCCACAGTAACTACACCATTTTATACTCTCACCAGCCACGTATGAGAGTTCAGATTTCTAAACGTATCCTCAACAAATCTTATTTCCTCACTTCTTGATTCTAGCCATCCCATTGCTTGTGAGGTGGTATCTCACTGGGATTTTGATTTGCATTCCCTTGATGATTAACAATGTCCAAGACTGTTGGTCAAGATGGTGGTGTAGGCAGACTCTAAACTCACTTCCTCCCACAGACACAACCAATTTACCACTACCCTAGAAACAATTACCCCCAAGAGAGAACTGAAAACTGGATAAAAGGAACCACTGCAACAAGGCACAGTCCTGACTGAGATGGAAAAGGCAGAAATTCCGTTCTGGAGAGAAAAAAGCCACCCTTCACAAGCCATGGTGCTTCATGGCTGGCCAGGAGCAATCCCAAGGTACACTGCCCTTCCTGGAGGAGTGGATATCTGAGCAGAGGAGCATTACCACTATGAGCATCATCTGGACTCAGGACAAGTGAGACAAGTGTCACAATATCTGGTTTTGCTGGCTACTAACAACAGGGAATACCCCCAGACAAGCTATCAGACATAAGAGGAAAAAGTCAGTTCTTAACGGGCCCACATACAAATTCACTAATTTCAGAAAGCTAACTAAAATCACCAGAAAGTAAGGTACACAGTCCTTTGGTGAAAAGAGACTCACCTGATAGGCTCTGGGCTCATCTCAGTGAAAGGTGAGACCTCTACAGGAACTGAGACATTGGCAGCAGCCGTAATTGTGATCTAGTACAGGTGTGCTGACACAGATGCTGGGAGATGCCATTGGAGTTCTTCCCTTGGCCTGTTACCCCAGGGTCTGACCCACCCACTAGAGCACTGATTTAATCCAGCTCAGCCAGGGCAGGCACCCTGTCCTAAAGACTCACCCCACCAAAGAGCAAGCCCACGGGCAACTTGAGGGCCTGCATAGGCTGAGTGCCTGGATCCTCCACAGGCGGTGAGTGGGTCCATATCTGTGTGGCAGAACATGCACAAGGAGTTGGTGGAGTGTGTGGGGCCACTGGAGTGAGGTGACTGGGTCCACTTCAAGGGGTCAGGACACATGCATGCAGGCAGGACTGTGTTCACAATGTGTGTTGCCCTATGAGTGGTGGGACTTACCAGCTGCAGAAGAGTCATGCTTCTTAGACACATAAGGGATCAGCCCCACCTTCCAAAGCCTGAAATAATTGGGTGCCTCCATGCCTGGGGCCAGTGCCACTCAGCTGCAATCCTGAGAAAGCTGACAACAGCATTGCATGCTGGAGGCCTACAGCAATTGCAAGCCCCTCAACCTACCAACCAGCCCCAGTACACTGGGGGCCTACTCAACTAACAGGAATGTGCTCTTAGCTCTTGCAGCCAACTGTGCTGGGGCTCCCCATGACCCATAAAGTGACTGAAGGGTCCCTAGCAGACACACACAGATGAGCATTACAACCAGCCAGGGGGACAGCCAAGCCTCCCCAGGCACCTGCAGCAAGAGCAATCCTGCCACAACAAAAGGACATATGTAGCTGACACAGGGGTCACTCCCAGAATATTTGGAACTAGTGATGAGAGGGAAGAACACTGCTGCACCTCATAAGGCCATCTCTCCAAGATCAGAAAACGTAGCTGACTCACCTAATACATGGATATAAGCACAGAGAAAGAAGCAAAGGGAGGAGGCAAAGGAACATGTTCCAAGTAAGGGAACAGGACAAAACCCCAGAAAAAGAACTAAATGACAAAGAGTTCAAACAAAAAGTCATCAGGATGCTCACTGATCTTGGGAGAAGAATGGATGAACTCAGCAAGAACATCAACAAAGAGGCCAGCTCCATGGCCGAGTGGTTAAGTTCGCGCACTCTGCTGCAGTGGCCCAGGGTTTGGATCCTGGGCATGGACATGGCATTGCTCGTCAGGCCACGCTGAGGTGGAGTCCCACGTCCCACAACTAGAAGGACGTACAACTAAGATATACAACTGTGTACAGGGGGCTTTGGGGAGATAAAGCAAGAAAAAAAAAAGATTGGCAACAGTTGTTAGCCCAGGTGCCAATCTTTAAAGAAAGAACATCAACAAAGAATTGGAAAATATAAAAAAGAATCAGAAATGAAGAAAACAACACCAGAAATGAAAAATTCACTAGAGGGACTCAATAGCAGAGTGGATGATACAGAAGAATGGATCAGCAAGCTGGATGAAAGAATAGAGCAAATCACCCAAGCTGAACAGATAAAAGAAAAAAGAATTTAAAAAGACGAGGGCAGCCTAAGGGACCTCTGGGACAACATCAAGCACACTAACCTTCATATTACAGATGTGCCAGAGGGAGAACAGAGAGAAAAAGGGGCAGAGAATCCATTTGAAGAAATAATAGCTGAGAAATTTCCTAACCTATGGAAGGAAACAGACATCCAGGTACACAAAGAACAGAAAGCACCAAACAAGATAAGCCAAAAGAGGCCCACACCAAGGCATATTATAATTAATGTCAATAATTAAAGATACAGGCCAGGCCAGTGGCGCAGCAGTTAAGTGCACATGTTCCACTTCGGTGGCCGATGGTTCACTGGTTCGGATGGCAGGTGCGGACATGGCACCACTTGGCAAGCCATGCTATGGTAGGTGTCCCGCATATAAAGTGGAGGAAGATGGGCACAGATGTTAGCTGAGGGCCAGTCTTCCTCAGCAAAAAGAGGAGGATTGGCAGCAGATGTTAGCTCAGGTCTAATCTTCCTTAAAAAAAAAAAAAAAATTAAAGATAAAGAGAGAATGCTAAAAGCCACAAGAGAAAGGCAACAAGTTGCATACAAAGGATACCCCATAAGGCTATCAGCTGACTTCTCAGCAGAAACCTTACAGGTTTTTTCGAGGGGAGTGGCACAGTATATTTAGAGAGCTGAAAGGAAAAAACCTATAGCCAAGAATACCCTACCTGGCAAGATTATCATTCAGAATGGAAGCAAAGACAAAGAGTTTCCCAGACAAGCAAAAATTAAAGGTTTGTCATCAAGAAACTAGTTTTAGAAGTAATGCTAAAGGAACTTATTTAAGCAAGAAAGAGAAGACCACAAATAGGAATAAGATAATTATCCCCCCAAAAAGGCAATAAAGTCACTGGTAAAGGCAAAAATACAGTACAGGTAGTAGATCAACCACCTATGAAGACAAAATGAAGGTCAAAAGACAAAAGTACTAAAATCACCTGTTTCCATGATAAGAGGGTAACAGATACACACACAAAAAAAGAGGTTTGATATCAAAAAGATAAAACATGGGAGGAGGAGAGTAAGACTAGAGCTTTTAGAAAGACGTCAAACTAAAGACACCATTAACTTAATATAGATTGCTAGGTTATTATATATGAACCTCAAGGTAATCACAAGTCAGAAACCTATAATAAATACACAAAAAAGAGAAAGGAAGCCAAACATACTACTAAAGAAAGCCATCAAATCACAAGGGAAGAGAATAAGAGAAGAAAGAAACAGAGAAAAACTACTAAAACACCCAGAAAAAAGTAACAAAATGGCAATAAGTATATACAATAGCTACCTTAAATGTCAATAGACTAAATGCTCCAATCAAAAGGCACAGGGTGGCCAAGTGGATAAAAAAACAAGACCCACATATATGCTGCATACAAGAGAGAGATTTCAGACCTAAAGACACTCACAAACTGAAAGTGAAGGGATAGAAAAAGATACTCCATGCAAATAGCAATGAAAAGACAGCTGGAGTAGAAATACTTATATCAAGACAAAATAGACTTTAAAACAAAAACTGTAACAAGCAACAAAGAAGGGTACTACATAATAAAGGGAACAATTCAACAAGCGGATATAACACTTGTAAATATCTGTGAACCGAACATAGGAACACATAAATACAAAAAGCAATTATTAACAGACAAAAAAGAATAGACAATAACACAATAGTAGGAGACTTTAACTCCACTTACACCAATGTATAGAATATCCAAACAGAAGATCAATAAGGAAACATTGGCCTTAAATGACACATTACACCTGGTGGACTTGGTAGATATATATGGAACATTCCATCATGAAAATGAAAATACAGCATGCTAAAATTTATGGGATACAGCAAAAGCAGTTCTATGAGGGAAGTTTGTATCATTGCAAAACTACAAATGCAGCTCCAGGGACAGTTAAAATTCCTGTCACCAATCCCAAAACCTGGCCCGATGAGATTTATCCCTAAAGACACATAAATTATTGGCCTTAGGAAATCAAAGTCCTCCTTGGACAAATCCGCATTTCTTCCGTGTGCCTCTGAGATGAAAATGTTAAAAGTATGAACTTCAAAGACATAATTCTTAGAAGAAAAATGAAAGGGGGAAAAGTTATTTGAAATTTGGGCAAATAAAAATCTTTTTAGTGTTTCTCCACAGATATTAGTGAAAGGCTTTACTCATCTGAGCAGGCAATCTTAACTTATTCCATCCAGCAGAAAAACAACTTAGATCCCACTTCTTAGTAACTAGTGAGTTTTACATTATTGTACCTGTCTCATGGCTAAAATTTTGAAATGGAAACTATAAGCTCTCTGTTTCATGTGTCTGTATGTTTTATAGATGTGTGGTACTCTTCCACCTGTGGATGGTATTACTAAAATTAATTTGTAAACAGATCTATTTAATTGGCTTAAACAAACACATGCTTAGTATTCATGAAATTCTCAAAAATGTAATAGAAACTAACACAAATGTTTTTCAGGTTCACATGAACTGAGAAAATATTCACTATTAAAGTTAGTTTAAATCTAGTGATTTAATTAAAAAAGACAAGTCTTTAAAGTTATCAACATTGAATATAAAGCAGAAATAGAACTCTTATTCCACCTGAGTTCATTAATAAAATGAGTTTACATAATCTCTTACAAAATTTACAAGTAGAAAAATTAAGTTGGGATGATAACTTTTTCTGATGTCTAATGAGGTTTTTGTGGGTAATCTAAATATACAGATTAAGAACAAGCAAATTAAAGAGATGTAAGATTAAAAGTTCAAAGGTGAACATCTTAAAGAGTCTCCTCAAATCTTTTTGGTAAGCTGTAACCTTAAAGTTTTGCTAAGTTAAATGAGAAGTTAAATTCATTGAATATCCAGATCATTTCTAAATAAGAGGAAATACTCAAACATTACTTACTGAATGTACTTTTATCCATTTTTTGCTTCCTTCTATAGAGGAATAAAAGATATTTGGATCTATTAGTGAACACGTCTTGTGGCATACTGAAAAATTTACTCTGAGGAAGCACATGTTCCTAGAAAGTATAAAGTGTTTTTATGATAAATCTGTCAATCCACAGAACGCTAATGTAAAAGACCATTCATAACTGCTTCGTTCTTAGTTTTCACTAGAAATTAAAAATACTGAAATGCTTAAGAATTCTAATGTATGCAATTAAAACTACCAAAAATAATAAGGAAAAGGAATTCTATGTGTGGTCAGGGCTGGCTAAGACTAGAATAAATTTAACTGTGTAAGTGAGTTTTAATATAAAAGTAAGCTGCTGCAACATTAGTATTTGGTTTTCTCTCTAACAGACCATGTTCTTAAACTCTTGGTCTGCTCTAGATAATCAGAAATTATAAAAGGTTTGTTTCTTTTCCTTTATAAGTAATCTGCCTGAAGAAAAACACAAAAATTTTGTATCTTATCAAAATAAACATCTATGTTCCATGTTGACTTAATCAGGTCTTTGATTAATTAAATTCAGTACTCTCTTGCTGCCTGGCAACAAGAACATCAGCTCCTTATCCAAGGTCACCCTTTTGGGAGAAAGCACTCTGGATAGTCTTGTTCATAATTACTCAAATACAAAAGAAGATCACACATGTCTCTGCATGGATGAAACCCCAGAGCCTCACCTCAACCCTCAGGCTAATAAATTGGTTACAATTTCTGAGACACACAGTGACACCTCACCTGCACTGAGAAGAAGAGAAAAGCAACAGGGTGGGGGAGGTGGGCTTTAGGGTATCAAGATAGTGAGGTGCCCCTATGCTCCCATAGGAGGATGTGAACAGCTTATTTGAATAATTTTCTGGACAGACATGGTAATGTTACCCACTATGCTACAGAATGATGACTGTAATATTATTATGTAAAAGTATAGCACTATAGTATACACTAGAAAGCTGAATATACATATGTTAACTATAGAATATATTCTACTTACATATAATAATTACTTATAATACTATACTATATACTACCTACAGTATATACAGGTGACATACTACACACACCATATAAAAATAAATATATATGTCTTGCATTCTACATTTTTTCTATATCTACATACACATATACACAGAAAGATATATACTATATGCACGATTATTTTATACTACATATATATTACAGTAAACAAACACCAATTTTTAATATAGGTGTAGAAGCATCAAAAAATAGTAATACACTGAATCTGGAAATATATAAAATGAACTAAACACCCTGACCACGTGGGATTTAACCTAGGACAAAAATATTAGTTTTACCTCTGAAAATGAATTAACATAAGAAACCACTAATAGAATCAACATCAAAAACTACAGGATCATTTCAATAGATATAAACAAGCATTAGACCAAGTTCAACTCCCCTTCACAAGGAAAACACTCAAGAAACTAGGAGAAACTCCCTCAGTAAATGCCCTCAACCTGAAACAAAGCATCAGTGAAGAACCCACAGCTGACATCACTCTTGA
The DNA here is from genome assembly GCF_041296235.1 of Equus asinus. Lineage (NCBI taxonomy): Eukaryota > Metazoa > Chordata > Mammalia > Perissodactyla > Equidae > Equus > Equus asinus. The sequence continues at coordinate 25,054,312 of NC_091809.1, read as the reverse complement.
TGGTGAAGGACTGTGGGCTTTCTCAGATCAGAGAGAAGACACAGATGTCTGCTCTCACCAGCTCTACCCAACGTGGTGAGAAAGGAGCTACCAGGGCAGTTAGGCAAGAACATGGGAAAACCAACCACTCCAGAATTCAAAGGACACACACATACAGCTCCACAGACAGACATGCAAAATCACACAGGCTTTCTTTTGGCACATATAGGAGGACACACACAGACACGGATGCAAACTCACAACTCTCAGAGTTAATGGCTCAGAGAGACAAAGATGTTCCCAGACACACAGAGCCCAGGCCCTCTGCACTTCTCCCCACTTTTCTTTACTAGTTCGGGCCAAACATCATCAGATACACTGTATAATTTTATTTATATATCTTCTTTCTTCCCTCCTAAAATGTCAGCTTTAAAGTGAACAAGGATATTTGCTCTGCTTTGTTCACCAAAGCATCTACCAGAAGGCCTGTCACACCAATATTTCTTGCATATCAGGGCTCACAGAGAAACAGACACACACACTCACATGGAAGCTTTACACAAACCTCATCACAGGCCCAGAACTTACAAAGTGCGTTGTTCTCACTCCCATCCCACCTGGTAGAGGGGTGTCTCCTGGCTCCCAAACCAATCCCCAAAGAGGGGGTCTCAGCTCCTCCAGATGCGGAAGGGATTTCACCCCTCCTGACACCACACAGTACAAACAGGACATCTCTACAAAAAACACAAAATGGGAGACTGGATGGCAGTCAGGGCCCAAAGTGGCTGGAGTCATGATGTTCCAGGCCCTCTCACTGCTATAGATGCATCCAGAAACCCCCTCAACATGAATTGTCCGTTTGTCACTTTGCTTTTCTATTGTGAGCTCAGTGAGGGGACCAAAGGTGAGCATCCCCTCGCTCAGCCCCCATGTCCCCTGCTGCAGGCTCCCTGGGAAACATCAGCTCTGCTGTGGACTCACATTCCCACAGACCTCACTCCGTCCTCCCACGGTGGCTCCACCTTCTTCACTGAACACTTTCTCTTTAGGATCAGGGTCTAATTTGTATCCCTGAGATTTTAATTTATGGAGGTGACTAGTGACAACACAACAGGCCAATGTCATTGAAAGATTTTTATTTCTTACATTTCCCAAGATAAGGGCACAGCATGCCAGGAAGGGTCACAGGGGCTGCATCAGGGTTGCTCAGGAGGCAGAATCAGGAGAGGGACACAAACCTAGGCCACAGCCTTCATTTGGGTCCCACAGGAAATGTGAGTCAGGGCAGAGTGAGCAGCTCAGGACTGGCTGCTTTGAACAGTTCCAGCAGCCTTTGGGGCCTAGGGACGGTCCTCAGTCATCTGGTTCCTGGCCCTGGGTGGGTTTAGGGCAGGGAATACTGTCTGGCATGTGAGAGGCAGATAAGGAGGTCTGTAGGGACAGGGCACTGGATCGGGCGGGATGCATACAAGAGGCCCGCTGCAGACAAGCTGTCCACTGCCAACGTGGAATGAGGTGCCCCTGGGAGGGGCAGGGTCTCCCTATGTCCGAGAGGCCCCACAAGATGTCAAAACATTTTGAGACAAAATAAAACACAGGACTAATACAATCAGAAAGAAGACAAGGATTTGTCTGCTCAAGTCAGTTCAATTCAACATGGTGAGGGAGGGGCTACCAGGGCAGTTAGGCACCAAGTGAAATAACAGCATTCCAGATTTTAAGGACATACACACACAGCCCCCCAGACAGACAGACAAAAATCACACAGGCTTCCTCACTGGACACACATGTGCACACACCCACACATAGACACCCAAAGTCACAGACTCTCAGAGATAATGGCCCAGAGACACACAGCCCAGGCCCTGAAGAGGGAGAGTCAGGGCCCGCGATGGCTGCAGTGATCACCGTGTTCCAGCCCCTCACGCTGCTATAATCATTTCCAGAAACGTGTCCTCACCATGTGGCCCTTCCTCACTTTGCTTTCCCATTGGAAGCTCAGTACAGACAACAAAGGTCTGTGCGTCCTCAGTCAGCCACCATATCCCCCCCTGCCATCTCTCCAGTCTGGGATCCATCACCGCCTGAGTCTCATCTGCATGCAGACCTCATGTGTGCCAGCCCAGTGGGCAGTCCTCACCAAGGCCCTGATCACTGCTTTTCCCTGGAACATTCACGGAAGGGGTTGGAAGCCTCGGGACTTGAGACTGCAGGTATTCCAGCACAGAGACATCACTTTGGGGACACAGGAATGCACCGGAAGTTGTTGAAAGAGCATGCTGGGACATGGTTTGATGCACAACTGCCTCTTCTCTTCAACAAAGAGTGGATGTGGCCTCTGACAAAGGGGAGGACACCACATCCTGCATCTGCACACCTCAGAAAAAGTGGAAATCCCTGCCATTTCTGCCACTTCCTTTGGAGGGGTGCCCATTGCATTCTGGGAGCCATGTGAGGAGAGCAGGCCTCGTGACGGTGGAGGGTCTGGCTGAGATCACCATTTCCCAGAGTGCCAGGGCTGGAACTCTACAGGGTGAGTCCTGTTCTAGAAAAAGTAAGCACCGGCCTTGGTGGGTGGGCTCCAAACTCACTCTGGAAGCAGGTTCTGAGGTGAAGGAGCTGGGGTGGTCAGTGCATGTGCCATTGAAACCACAGGGTGGAAGATGCCAGAGATCTCAGGGAGAGTGATTTAGGTACAGCCAGGCGCCTGAGGGACTCCCAGAGCTAGGACAAGGCAGGACATCTCTTAGACACTATTGGTGGAACTGAAACTATCGTGAAACTGTGTGTGTTGGTGCAGAGATGATGTGTATGTGACAGTGGGGAGTATTGTGTTCCAGGGGCTTGTGTCTTGTGACATGGGTTCTGCCCCTGTCTCACCTCACAGTCGCCTGGGGTTGCAAATGTGAAAATAAATACAGGAAATCTCATTTAAAATGGGCTAGGAAGCCCCGAAGCAGGAGCGCTCATGAACTAGTACTCACCATACACTGTAGACACCGAACAGGAAGAAGCGTCCTTTCCATCCCCCAAGAGGAAGCAGCTTACTTCACAGACCACTGAAGGAGGAAGGAAGAACTTCTCCTGCCCAGGAACAGCCCAGCCAATGAGAAACCACCACCCTCGGCCACTGACAGCACCCTGATCTCTCATTCTCCTTCCACGGACTTCTGTTCCAAACAGCCCCTCCCAGCTTTCTTCCTGTCCTCTATAAAAGCAAACCCATCTGTTCTGTTCTCCCTACTTGCTGATGCTTCACCACAGTTTACATGTCCTGAATTGTACTCCTGAATAAACTCATTTTACTGGTAAAATAAGTGGCTCTTTAATATTTTAAGGTTAACAACAGAGAAAATTTCCAGAGTGGGACAAGTGTTGCATTTAAACATGTTTCCCAGTAAGGAAGCACAAAGTAGGCTTGAGATGGGAAACTTAAGAGCTGGATCCCATGTGGAGATGTGTTAGATGCACCTTTATGTTTCAGACCACCGCATTCCCAGGATATGACCTGAGAAACCTGGTGTCAACTCAAGGATTGAGGCCGGAAGTCCTATCACTTTCTCTGCAGTTATGTGAATGACATGAGGGCAGGTGTAGCCCTAGAGGGAATTTTCTAATTCAGACTGGGTACCAGGAACAGTCTGTAGTGGCCGATGTCCTTCTTCCCCAGTCCTTCCACTTCTTCCTAAGATGAACCCAAGGTGGTGCAAGGAAGTGTTCGACATATAGCAATCAGAGTTCTGGAGAGTTTAATATCCTCCTGGCATGTGAAAACATTTTTGTTTTCTACTGTTTTTAGTATATACACATACTATTTTAAGAGTAGTGGTGACTTTTCACAAACGTACAGTTATACCGCCATCAGGATGGAGAACGCTCCATCACCCCAAAGGAACACTCTTGTGGTGCCCATTTGTACTGAACCCTCCCACCCTGAAGAGCTGATCTGTTTTAGGTTCCTATACATTTGCATTTTCCAGAACGTCGTATCAGTGGAACACCATGTTACCTCAGAAGTCCTATTTTCAAACTTTAATGCCACAGTTGTAAAAGTGCATAATTATATAAAACTTGCAGTGTCCTTGTGAGTTTGAAGTTTTTGACATTGCCCAGGAGAGGGGACACATTATACCTTCCAAACTTCAAAATAAGAGATTCCGCTGTCACGAGCTATGTGAATTTGGGTAAGACCCTGTGTTTAACTTTCGTCATTTGTCTCATGAAAGGAAAGATGGGGTCAGGGGATAAAATGAGATGCAAATAATTTAAAAATCATATACTCTCTACACTGCTAAGAAAACAGAAATTAGCACTAAGAAAAAAGAGAACCAGTCTAGATTTCTGTTGTCGTTTAATGAAACAAAAGCTGTCACGTTTTACCCCATCTTCCATAACATCTGGAAATGTAAACATATGGAAATAATCCCTGAAAAAAGCAAAAACGGGCTTTGAGGTCTTTGTGCCTCATTGAAACAAAAACCTCCCAGCTACTCCTCTTAGAAAAAGGAATAGAGGGGCCGGCCTCGTGGCCAAGTGGTTAAGTTCGTGTGCTCTGCTTCAGCGGCCCAGGGTTTCGCCGGTTTGAATCCTGGGCATGGACAGGACACCACTCATCAAGCCATGCTGAGGCGGTATCCCACATGCCACAACTAGAAAGACCCACAACTAAAAATTGGAACTATGTACCAGGGGGCTTTGGGGACAAAAAGGAAAAATAAAATCTTTAGAAAAACAAAAAGGAATGGAAAATTTTATAATTTGAGGATGTGAAATTTACCTCCTTTGCCACCACACAGGATATTATTCCAAACAATACTCCGTCTGTCTACAGCTCACCTCAATTACTGCTTGGATCATTACCCTCTAAACATTCACAGCTCTTTTTAGTATTTTAACCAGGAAATCACATTGACCTTGCACAGATATCACTCTACTCAGAGGAAAACCCATGATGGCCTACAACTGTGCAGATGACCTGAACCCTTCCTCACACTGGGAGAAACTCGAAGGTTTCATGGGGTACAAATTGTGTCACTCAGTCTGAATAGCAGCAAAATGATATGCTGAATCAAAATGCAATTTCAAATCCTTTCAACTGATGTTAAACAGAAACATAAATACCACAAATACCATGGCCCAAAGCAATGGAAGTTGAGTTCTAGTTACCCATGTATCTGGATCATGATCGAATAGCACATGCAGGAAAACATTTGGCCACAGCTAAAGTGAAGATGAACTCTGTCTATGCCTTTATCTTTACGGGGAACCATCGTGTTTAATCTCAATAAGGCAGGACTTTGGTATTGCTGCCCATTGTTTACATCCACACTGGAGCAGTCCCTTCAACAGTGTTTAAGATACATATGATGTTGGGAAAACAATGATCAATGATGACATCCTCACTCACTGAGGCTGCTGCCTACCACAGAGAAGATATACATCCACCAAAGGATGAATGAATACAGAAGTTCTATGTGTGTGTACATATATACACACACACACAATGGATTGTTATTCAGCCATAAAAAACCAGGACATCATACCATTTTCAAAGACATGGATGAAACCTGAAGGCATAATGCTAAGTGCAATAAGTCAGAGAAAGATAAATACTTTATACTCTCACTTATATTTGGATTCTAAAAAAATAAACTCATAGAAAAGGAGATCAGACTTGTGGTTACTAGAGATGGGGGTTGGGGTGTGCTGGAAGGAGCAATTGGAGGAGTGGTCAAAAGGTACAAAATTCCAGTTATAAGAGAAATAAGGACTAGGGATATAATGTATCACATGATTATAGCTAACACTGCTATATGATATATAGGAAAGCTGTTAAGAGAGTAAATCCTAAGAATTCTACTCACAAAGAGAAAATCTATTTTCTTTACGCTTTTCTTCTTCCTTTAATTTTTTATTTTACCTATATGAGAAGCGGATGTTAACTGACCTAGTGTGGTAATCATTTCACAATTATGTGTAAATCAAACCACCATGTTGTACACTAAGTATATAACGTCATGGAGTCAATTCTTTCTCAATAAAACTGGAGTCAGAGACTTTTGGTCTCTGGACTGTCAAGCAAGGAGCTCAGAAGCCAGTCTCCAGTTCTCAAAACAAAAAAACCATGCCACAACCAGAAGAACCCACAACGAAGAATATACAACTATGTAACGGGGGGCTTTGGGGAGAAAAAGGAAAAAATAAAATCTAAAAAAGAAAATCTAGACACAGACTTTACACTTTTCACAAAAATTAATTAAAAACTAATCAAAGATCTTAGGATAAAATGTAAAACAGACATACTCCTAAAGATAAAATAGGAGAAAATCTAAGTGACCTGGGGTTTGGTGATTTTTAGCTACACCACCCAAAGCAAGGTCCAAGATAGAAAAGCAAATTTGACTTCATTAAAATGACAAGCTTCCAAGGTGGGCGGAGCAAAATGGCAGGGTGAGCTGACCCGGGATTCTCTCCCCTCCAAAATACAACAAAAGATTGGAAGAACTGAATTTCAGAGAATAAACATAATGCCAGCTCGTTAGAGACCTACAATACCAAGAAGGCGGACATCATAACCTTGCTTACACCTTCGGAGGCGACAGAACGGTAGGAGAGAACATCGCTCCCTCCCCTAGAGTCTGCGATCGCTGCGGCGCAGATTGGGAAGGAGCGGGGGAGGGGCCGCACGACCAGGTGATCATCCAGGACTCCTGCCGCTGATTCAGTGGAGACCCGCTGATGGGGGGAAAGCTTCTGTCAACGGGGACCCTATAAAACAAGGGCCTTGCGAGAGCAGAGAACAGAACTGATCTGAACCCAGACCGGCGCCTGTAACAGCCCCTCCCCTCTAACAAAGCCAGTGGGCGCAGCCATCTTGCCTCGAAGGCAGAGAGCTAACACGCCGCTCTCGACCCCCATCTAGTGGCGACAGGCTGTAACTGCAACTGAATTCTACCACCATGAGAAAAAACTGCTCCTCTACCATCCAGCAATTTATAAAAGCTCCAGACCAGAAGGAAAACAATAAAAACACAGAATTAAGTCCTGAGGACTTGGAATTAGGTAAACTAAGTGATAATGAATTCAGAGCAGCTATAATCAAAAAACTCAATGAGGTAGAGAGAAAAATAGAGAAACAAGCCAAGTTCTGGAGTTACTTCACAAAAGAGATTGAAATCATAAAGAAGAATCAAACAGAATTACTTGAGATGAAAAACACAATGGACCAGATAAAACAGAATACGGATTCCCTGAATGCCCGTGTAGACAACCTAGAGGAGCAAATCAGCATAATCGAGGACAGACAGGCTGAATGGCGCCAGACAGAGGAAGAAAGAGAACTAAGAATTTTAAAAAATGAGGAAAATCTCCGAGAGATAATGGATTCAATGAGGAGTAAGAACATAAGGATCATAGGAATTCCCGAGAATATGGAAAAGGAAAATGGAGCAGAAAGTGTGCTTAACGAAATTATTGAAGAGAACTTCCCAAATCTAGGGATCAACGGAGAAATGTGTGTAGAGGAGGGTTTTAGATCTCCTAGATTTGTCAATGTAAAAAGGCCCACCGCAAGGCACATAATAGTAAAGTTGGCACATAGGAATGATAAGGAAAGAATACTCAGGGAAGTAAGAAAAAAAAAGAGAATAACCTATAAAGGAGCCCCTATCAGACTGTCAGCGGATTTCTCTACAGAAACCCTACAAGCTAGGAGAGAATGGAGTGATATATTCAAAGCTTTAAAGGATAAAAACCTTCAGCCAAGAATACTCTATCCAGCAAGAATTTCCTTCAGATATGAGGGAGAAATTAAATCTTTTCCAGACAAACAAAAGTTAAGGGAATTTGTAACTAAAAGCCCTCCATTACAAGAAATCCTCAAGAAGGCTCTCATACTTGAAAAAAGAAAAAAGGGAGAAAGGGGACACAATCGACAGACTAGGGAGACCGATGGATAGAACCAGAACAGGATAGCAAATATTCAACTATAGCATTAGGGTAAAAATAAGGAAACTACCAAAACAAGGACGATCTTAGCACTCTAACTACAAATTAATAAGACGAGTTGGAATAAAAAATGAAAATAATTATTTAGGAGGGGAAGAGCAAAGGGTCTAAATCAGTATTGGTTGAGTAAGTAAGAGACCACCAGAGAATAGACTATATTATACACGAGATTCTAAATACAAACTTCAAGGTAGACACTAAAATACAGAACAGAGTCACAAATCATAAATAAGGAAAAATCAAAGAACTCCAGCATAAGAAATTGCAGTATTAAATGGGTAGTCTAAAGCACACAGGAAAAGAAACACAGGAAAACAAGATAATGAGCGACAGATTGACAGCATTAAATCCACATGCATCAATAATCACTCTCAATGTGCATGGATTGAACTCTCCAACAAAAAGACACAGAGTGGCAAAATGGATTAAAGAACAAGATCCAACAATTTGTTGCCTCCAGGAAACACACCTCAGCCCCAAGGACAAACACAGACTCAGGGTGAAGGGGTGGAGGACAATACTTCAAGCAAATAGCAAGGAAAAAAAGGCAGGTGTTGCAATTCTCATATCAGACCAAGTGGATTTCAAAATAAGACAGGTAAAGAGAGACACAGAGGGACAATATATAATGATCAAAGGGACACTTCATCAAGAAGAAATAACGCTTATAAATATCTATGCACCCAATACAGGAGCACCAACATTCATAAAGCAACTATTAACAGACCTAAAGGAAGATGTTAAAAACAACACAATAATAGTAGGGGACCTCAACACCCCACTCACATCAATGGACAGATCATCCAGACAGAAAATCAACAAGGAAATAGTGGAGCTGAATGAAAAACTAAAACAATTGGGCTTAAAAGACATATATAGATCACTCCACCCTGAAGGAGCTGAATACACATTCTTCTCAAGTGCACATGGAACATTCTCTAGGATAGACCATATGTTGGGAAACAAGGCAAGCCTCTACAAATTTAAAAAAATTGAAATAATAACAAGCATCTTCTCAGATCATAGTGCTATAAGGCTAGAAATTAATTACAAGAAAAAAGCTGAGAAAGGCACAAAGATGTGGAGACTAAACAACACACTACTGAACAAGCAATGGATCATTGAAGAAATTAAAGAAGAAATAAAAAAATACCTGGAAACAAACGAAAATGATAGCATGCCATACCAACTCATATGGGATACAGCAAAAGCTGTATTAAGAGGAAAATTCACTGCAATACAGGCACATCTTAACAAACAAGAAAAATCCCAAATAAGCAACCTTAAAGCACACCTAACTGAACTAGAGAAAAAAGAACAAATGAAGCCCAAAGTCAGCAGAAGGAGAGAAATAATAAAAATCAGAGCAGAAATAAATACTATTGAAACGAAAAAGGCAGTAGAAAGGATCAATGAGACAAAGAGCTGGTTTTTTGAGAAGATAAATAAAATTGACAAACCACTAGCCAGACTTACAAAGAAAAAAAGGGAGAAAGCTCAAATAAACAAAATCAGAAATGAGCAAGGAGAAATAACAAGAGACTCTGCAGAAATACAACAGATTATAAGAGAATACTACAAAAAACTATATGCCAACAGAATGGATAACCTAGAGGAAATGGATAAATTCCTGGACTCCTACAATCTCCCAAAGCTCACTCAAGAAGAGGCAGACAATTTGAACAGACCAACCACAAGGAAAGAGATTGAAACAGCAATCAAAAACATCCCAAAGAATAAAACCCCAGGACCAGATGGCTTTCCTGGGGAATTCTACCAAACTTTCAGAGAGGATTTAATACCTATCCTTTTCAAGCTATTCCAAAAAATTAGGCAAGATGGAACACTTCCTAACACATTCTATGAGGCCAACATCACGCTGATCCCAAAACCTGACATGGACACCACGAAGAAAGAGAACTACAGGCCAATATCACTGATGAACATAGATGCAAAAATTCTAAACAAAATTTTGGCAACCAGAATTCAGCAATTCATCAAAAGAATCATACATCAGGATCAGGTGGGATTCATACCAGGGACACAGGGATGGTTCAACATCCGCAAATCAATCAACGTGATACACCACATCAACAAACTGAGGAATAAAAACCACATGATCATCTCAATAGATGCAGAGAAGGCATTTGACAAGATCCAACAGCCATTTATGATAAAAACTCTGAACAAAATGGGCATAGAAGGAAACTACCTCAACATAATAAAGGCCATATACGACAAACCCATAGCCAACATCATACTCAATGGGCAAAAACTGAACCCCATCCCCCTGAAAACAGGAACGAGACAAGGATGCCGTCTATCACCACTCTTATTTAACATAGTACTGGAGGTCCTGGCCAGAGCAATCAGGCAAGAACAAGGAATAAAAGGAATCCAAATAGGGAGGGAAGAAGTGAAACTCTCGCTGTTTGCAGACGACATGATCTTATATATAGAAAACCCCAAAGAATCCATTGGAAAACTCTGAGAAGTAATCAACAACTACAGCAAAGTTGCAGGGTATAAAATCAATTTGCATAAATTAGTAGCATTTCTATACTCCAGTAATGAACCAACAGAAAAAGAACTCAAGAATACAATACCATTCACAATCGCAACAAAAAGAATAGAATACCTTGCGGTAAATTTAACTAAGGAAGTGAAGGACCTATATAATGAAAATTACAAGGCCTTTCTGAGAGAATTGGATGACGACATAAGGAGATGGAAAGACATTCCATGTACATGGATTGGAAGAATAAACATAGTTAAAATGTCCATTCTACCTAAAGCAAACTACAGATTCAACGCCATCCCAATCAGAATCCCAATGACATTCTTTACAGAATTAGAACAAAGAATCCTAAAATTCATATGGGGCAACAAAAGACCCCGAATTGCTAAAGCAATCCTGAGAAAAAAGAACAAAACGGGAGGCATCACAATCCCTGACTTCAAAACATACTACAAAGCTACAGTAATCAAAACAGCATGGTACTGGTAGAAAAACACTTCACAGATCAATGGAACAAAATTGAAAGCCCAGAAATAAAAGCACACATCTATGGACGGCTTATCTTTGACAAAGGAGCTGAGGGCATACAATGGAGAAAAGAAAGTCTTTTCAACAAATGGTGCTGGGAAAACTGGAAAGCTACATGTAAAAGAATGAAAATTGACCATTCTTTTTCACCATTCACCAAAATAAACTCAAAATGGATTAAAGACCTAAAGGTGAGACCTGAAACCATAAGGCTTCTGGAAGAAAACGTGGGCAGTACACTCTTTGACATCAGTATTAAAAGGATCTTTTCGGACACCATGCCTTCTCAGAGAAGGGAAACAATAGAAAGAATAAACAAATGGGACTTCATCAGATTAAAGAGCTTCTTCAAGGCAAAGGAAAACAGGATTGAAACAAAAAAACAACCCACTAACTGGGAAAAAATATTTGCAAGTCATATATCTGACAAAGGCTTAATATCCTTAATATATAAAGAACTCTCACAACTCAATCACAAAACATCAAACAACCCAATCAAAAAATGGGCTGGAGACATGAACAGACATTTCTCCAAAGAAGATATACTGATGGCCAATAGGCACATGAAAAGATGCTCATCATCGCTGATCATCAGGGAAATGCAAATCAAAACTACACTAAGATATCACCTTACACCCGTTAGAATGACAAAAATATCTAAAACTAATAGCAACAAATGTTGGAGAGGTTGCGGAGAAAAAGGAACCCTCATACACTGCTGGTGGGAATGCAAACTGGTGCAGCCACTATGGAAAACAGTATGGAGATTCCTCAAAAAACTAAAAATAGAACTACCATACGATCCAGCCATCCCACTACTGGGTATTTATCCAAAGAGCCTGAAGTCAGCAATCCCAAAAGTCCTGTGCACCCCAATGTTTATTGCAGCACTGTTTACAATAGCCAAGACATGGAAGCAACCTAAGTGCCCATCAACAGACGAATGGATAAAGAAGATGTGGTACATATATACAATGGAATACTACTCAGCTGCAAAACAGAACAAAATCATTCCATTTGCAATAACATGGATGGACCTTGAGAGAATTATGTTAAGTGAAATAAGCCAGCGAGAGAAAGATAATCTGTGTATGACTCCACTCATATGAGGAATTTAAAACTATGGACCAAGAACAGTTTAGTGGATACCAGGGGAAAGATGGAGTGGGGGGTGGGCACAAAGGGTGAAGTGGTTCACCTACAACAAGACTGACAAACATTAATGTACAATTGAAATTTCACAAGATTGTAACCTATCAATAACTCAATAAAAAAAATATTAAAAATAAATAAATTAAAAAAAAAAAATGACAAGCTTCCACTTGGTGAAACACAATGTTAAGAGAATGAACAGAAGCCACAAACTGGGAGAAAATCTTTAAAGTTCACTTATCTGATAAAGGACTCTTGCCCAAAACATCCAAAGAACTCTGAAAACTCAACAGAGGGGCCGGCCCCGTGACCCAGAGGTTAAGTTCGCACGCTCTGCTTCAGCAGCCCAGGGTTTCGCTGGTTCGAATCCTGGGCACGGACATGGCACCACTCATCAGGCCATGCTGAGGTCGCGTCCCACATGCCACAACTAGCAAGACCCACAACTAAAAATACACAACTATGTATCGGAGGGCTTTGGGGAGAAAAGGAAAAATAAAATCTTTAAAAAAACAAACTCAATAGAAAGAAGACAAATAACCCACTTAAAAATGGGCAAATGTTGTGAATACACACTTCAGCAATGGTACACAAATGGTAAATAAGCCCATGAAAAGATGCTCAAAATCATGTGTCACTAGGAAATTGCAAATAAAAGAAAAGTGAGGGGCTGGCCCCATGGCCGAGCGGTTAAGTTCATGCGCTCTGCTTCGGCAGCCCAGGGTTTCACCAGTTCGGATCCTGGGCATGGACGTGGCACTGCTCATCAGGCCACGCTGAGCGGGCATCCCACATGCCACAACTAGAAGGACCCACAACTAAAATATACAACTATGTACTGGGGGGCTTGGGGAGAAAGAGCAGAAGAAAAAAAAATGATTGACAACAGTTGTTAGCTCAGGTGCCAATCTTTAAAAAAAAAAGCAGAAAGAAGGAAAGAAAAGTGAGATGTCACCAGACAATACAATGGCTGAAATTAAAAACACAGAGACACCAAAGGATCACAAAGATAGAAAGCAAGAGGAACCCTCATTCATTGCTGGTAGGAATGGAAAATGGTATGCCTACTTTGTAAGAAAGGCAGTTTCTTAAATCTAAGCCTACGCTTACCACATGGCATAGTAATCAAGTTTTTTGAACTTACCCAAACGAGCTGAAAACTAATATTCACAAAAACTCTGCATGTGAATGTTTACAGAAGCTTTATGCATAACTGTCAAGACCTAGATGTAACCAAGATAATTTCAACAGGAAAATGGATAAACAACAAGTGGTACCTCCATAGGATGAAATATTCTTCAGTGATGAATAGAAATGAGGCTACCAAGCCAAAAAGACATGAAAAAACTTTACAATCATATTGCTAAGTGAAAGAAGCCAGTATGTCGAATATAAATGTGGTGATGCCATCCCAAAAGTCTATGAACTCCCACTGCTTTTCTCTCAAAGAATTCAAGGAGCTTCCCAGGGAGCCTCGGGGTCTGGAAATGGAGTAACCTCCTTCAACACCATGGCACCTGGCAGGAGACTGAGGACAGCGAAGACCACAGCCTCGTGCAGGTAGGATATCCCAGAGGGCCAAGGTTTGGCTCCATTATGTCTCCAGGGGGTCTTGGTAGCCATGCAGACCTCTTAGAGTGCCGTTTCCAGGTTCCAAGGCAAAATGGACTGCTGGATAGAGGGTCCCATGCTCAGGGCTGTCTACATTCAGGATAGCCTCATAAGTAGAGGTCACTGCAGCTCTAATGCAACACAGTCTGGAGTTTGGGGCAGGTTCTTGCATCAGAAGTCTATGGACAAGTTAAGGCCATCATGGGCACCCTAGAAAGCATGACAAGTCATTGAGGCCGCTATAGTGAAGGACTCTCCGAGGGGACTCAGGATTGTTGGTTATATGACGATATGAAGAGTCTCCAGACTTTTGCAGTAGAGGTGCCCATTCTAGGTGGGAAATTTGCAAGTAAAAGCACAAATAGACTCAAGCAAAACTTGTAAATAATGAATATACTGCCTCCCAAACATAAAGAGAACCTAGCAGATGTGGGTGCTGAGGGGAACAATAGCTATTTCTTCATGGTGTCAGAGAAGGAGCAGGTCTCAGATTATCACATAATTTCCAGAAATTTAAGTAAGTTGTCAGGGCCTCACATTTTACGCATGGCAATGTCCCATCCACTTTTTTTTTTTTTTGAGGAAGATTAGCCCTGAGCTAACATCTGCTGCCAATCCTCCTCTTTTTGCTGAGGAAGACTGGCCCTGAGCTAACATCTGTGCCCGTCTTCCTCTACGTTACACGTGGGATGCTAACCACAGCATAGCTTGCCAAGCTGCCATGTCCGCACCTGGGATCCAAACTGGTGAACCTGGGACCCCCGAAGCAGAATGTGCAAACTTAACCACTGCGCCACCGGGCCGGCCCCCTTTTTTGTTTTTTAAAGATTTTATTTTCCTTTTTCTCCCCAGAACCCCCCAGTACACAGTTGTATATTTTTAGCTGTGGGTCTTTCTAGTTCTGGCACATGGGATGCCACCTCAGCACGGCCTGATCAGCGGTGCCATGTCCCTGCCCAGGATCTAAACCTGCGAAACCCTGGGCCAGCAAAGCAGAGCGCGTGAACTTAACCACTCAGCCACGGGGTCGGCACCCCCATCCACTTTTTGTGAGCCCTTTCTTTAAATATTTGTATATCCTGAATGCCCTTATAAGAGATGTCACTAATGTAATGTCATACCTGTGTTCTTGGAGACACCAGGATGAGTTCAGACCCTGCCTGCAATGACTGTGGGAGGGCACAGCTGGGGAAGATCCATGAGGATAACCCAGTAAAGGGGCATCATGTCCCTTCAGAGGGAAGGCCAAGCACAGCTGAGAGGCTGTGGACACAGGACTGGACGGAACAGACTCAGCCAAATCTGTGATGGCAGGATATTGATCAATTGCTCATCAGTTGTAGTCAGTAATTTCCATACTGTTGGAGACCGGGTAGAGGTCTGTGCGGTGCAACCACAGCCTCAAGTCGAGGTAAAACACTCTGAGGTGTCATCCTTTCTTTCCAGGTTTAATAAGAGAATTAATTGGCTGTTAAAAGCAGCACTGATTATAATCACCCCTTCACTAACTAGGTCTCCCATACAGTTTCCAATCCTTCAAGGCCCTGTGTCATTTACATTCAGCCATATAAACTGTATTATTTGTGGGTAAGGTCCCTGGGTCCCAATTTGTCAAGCCAGTTTGTAAGTGGCAAAGACTTCATTTAACTTTAATTCTTGCTCATTGGGTCAGAGCTTCCCAGCTCACTAAGGGATTTTTAGGATAACAGGTGCTATGACCATGGAGAATTTAGACAAGGCCATAGTTTTGATGGCTAAAAATTAAACATTTATCCTATTTGTCATCTACATGATATTCATCAACACCGCTAAGATAATCAGGGGCATCTTCCTTAAATTTAGTGGGATCCCAGGTATAACTGTAATTTGAGATCTAGTGTTGATTAAGTGCTTTAAGGTTTCTGAACTAGTGCATTACATCAGAGAGCAAAATTAATTCAGAACGGATGTTGTAGAGGCCCAGAAGCCAAGCAGAGTACCTTTATCTGTTTTCTTATGTAAATTTTTTCAGTATATTTTGAATTTCCAATTAGGGCAAATTGTGGACCTTCGTTTCAGTGTTTTATCTACTGTTTCCCCCTGATCTTTCCTGTTTTGTTTCCTTCATCATGGCATACACTTCAGGAGGGCAAGTGCCTCTCTACCTTGGTAGTTATAATTTTTCTCCATCCAAGAGTCTCAAAATAGTGCCATCAGTGTTAGGAGGCTCTCTTGTGACAACTGGTTGCTTTATAAGGTTTAAACTCGTGGCTTAAGTCAGGTTTGAACCTTCGGACACAATGGTGCCATGTCTGTTTTCCCCTAAAATCCTGAGAGTCAGGATCTTTGCGGCAGTAGAGGCAGGGGCAGCAGCAGAGGTACTGAAGGGTCATGGGAAGTCCTCTGCTATCACCTACAGCTTGTCTTTCCCTCCCTCTTATCTTTCTTTTAAATGACTGCTGTTTCCACAGTGACCCTCCGATGGACCCACCTCCTGCAAAGGGTATAGTCCCTGTCTAACACCTTCATCCCTCAGGCATGTCAGGCCAACACAGCTTCTGTCACAGCTTCACTCTAATACATAGAAAAATCCCACCAAATCACTGACCCAGGATTCATTTAAGGAGGCCCCAATCTCATATTCCTGCTCTCAAATGCCTATAAAGTCTTGAAACTGCCAACACTGGTCAGGTGAACCTAGAACTGTGGCCTGGTAAGGTCAACAATGCAACACGGGGCAGCACAGCTCCCAGCACGAGCTCCCCAGGAAGCAGCAGCCCACAGTGCATGCCGTCACCAGGCAGCAGAGATGGGGAGCAAGTCAGAGAAAGAGAAGATGGACCCAGGGGTGGGGTCATGTCTGGACATGCTGCTCAGGGCGCCAACCGTTATGGTCACCTGCAGAGCGGTGGTTCCCTTGTGGAGAACGATGCCAGGGTGGCACAAACACACAGAGCAGGAAAAGGCTTAGGACTCACATAATAGAGGTCTGAAGGGAGGGCAGGGCCGGCCTCTCAAGCAGCTCTCACAGGGCTCAGAAAGCAAGGAATGGAGCCTGGCCTGGGGCTTCACTGGGCCTGGGGGTGGGGCCAGGGCAAGAGCTCTGCACACAGGCAGGGCCTGGGGTGGTGGGAATCTCCTGCCTGCTCTAGAGGAGAGAGCACCCAGGCTTCCTCCTCAGCTTGTCCAGGTGGGGGCACAAGGGGAGGAGGGTGGGTGAGGCTTAAGCTGTGAGCAGTCACCCAAAATGTGGAGTCTGACTGCTCACTACAAGGACAAATGTGGGTAAGAAAAATATGCATTGTTGATCAATTTATAAAGAAACACAAACAGATGCAAAAATGATCAAAACTGTACTTGAGGGTGGCTGGAGTAACAGTGCTGGAGAGGACCAGAATATGTTGGCACTGAGTCTTCTTAAGTTAGGCTTTGCTAACGTACAGATTGATTTCAAGTAAACAGAAATTTGTGCATACTATTTTACTATTTAACAGTCTTTAACTTTTGCATACAAGAAACCATTCTAACATTTAATTCCTCCAAAGACTACCGATTACAGAGTGTACACCATTCAAAATTAAAATTTTTAAGTCTCTTTAACTAAAAAGACATGCAGCATCCTAGTTTGTCCTTCCCCTATATCTCACACCGGGGTATTTTCAGGAATAAGCAGCACATTATAACGCAATGGGGGTTTGAGGTTAGCTGCTTAAATATACTAGTATTTTCAAAGATTAATATAAGCTTCCAGAAGTTTCCCTCACATCAACTGAAATAGAAATTTAATTGCTTTAACCTTTTTAATTTCAAAGTTCTCTAGGGGACATGCAAATATGAAAACTGATGTAATAACGAAACATACACCTGAGAACTTCAATACATTCATCACACATCTTGAGGTTATCTTCCCTAAATGGAACATAAATTCTATTTGTTTCTAGAGTTTTCTTGCTTTCTTCACATCCTCTCTCTCCATCAACTTACAATCTCAGGGCCCGAGTGCTAAGGGAAACTAGAGCCAAAGGGCTGCACGAGTCCATTGATAAAGGAATCCAAAGGGAAGAAACACAAATACTGGAATCAGCTCAGATGAGCAGCCTGCTTCCCACAGGACAGAAGGAAAGCCACACTCAGAAGGTCCCATGTTCCTGACTCTCCTGGTGGAGACAGAGCCCTGGGGGGGTCAGTCACTGGAGAAGGAGGAGAGGGCACCTGAGCAGCCACAGGAAGGAGCTCTGGGAGCCCCACACACCCTCCTCTCCCCAGGGAACAGTGCACATGCTCACTCTCTCAGGCTCCATTCTCACCGTGAGGAAACTCAGCTGGATCCAGTTTAAGGTTCTGACCCAAATGGACCCCCAGATTAATGGGCCCTAATCCAGGACACAGAGCTCCTGACTCTCACAGACTTTCTCGGTGTAAACAAATTACACTCTGAGTACACCTACACTGTGGATGCAAAACTCCAGTTATGTCTAGAAACACGCCCAAGGGAACCAGAGCTACAATCTCAGAAAGGGCATCACTCCCCACCCCATGAGCACGTGCACCCCCAGCTTTCCAGGGCTCTGCAGCTCCTCTCAGGATCAAGGCTCCTCCCATGGGCTGTGAGCAGTAGGACAGCTGCAGCGGAGGTTCCCCAGGAAGAACAGCTGGGCCTTCAAGTCCTTCCCTCTGCAGGCTCAAGGGGGCCTTAGCTTAGATCCACTGCCCTCAGGCCTCTGCCCCCACTGGAGTTTTTTCGGGCCATCATTGATACCTTAAATGACACAAACCCAGTGTTTGAACAATCCAGCTAAAGGATTCAAACCAGTCTTAATGCGGAAATGAGGGAAGAAAATTGTATGGCACTTTGCTGGCTCAACAAGAAAGCCCTCAAGAACGTATTGCATTGTCAGGAAAAAAAGATGTTAAGTATTATTTCCATGACAGGACATTTTTTATAAACTATTAATCATACTTGAACACTCAGGTTTTCAATCTAAACCCTGGAAATCCATTCAAAGTCACCCAAAATAAAAGAACAGACCTCAGAATATTAGTAACATGCTCAGGGGACGAAAAAGGAAGAACAATTTTTAAATCAGGCAATGTAAAACTGGAATATTTTATTTTTTCCTGAAATTCACCTCTTTCTTCCCTCTTTGGAGGTATTTTATATTGTCTTTCAATCTGTATTGATTAAATACATTTTATCTATAGGAAAATTGCAACTAAAATAAAGTGAACGTATCTTTTCAAGGTGACAACCCCAGGGAGCAGCAGTGCTGACGGGCCGGATCGCCCCGAAAAGTTTGCCGAGAGGAACCTGCAGCAAAGGACTGCCAGCTGCGCGTCCGCGCCCAGGACGCAGCCTTGAGGAGAGGCGGGAGGAGCTCGCACCACGCGCCTCCAGGGGGATGCGCTACTTTCTCTCAAGAAAAACATCCACGAACGAGGAATAAACCCTCTTGAAAGAGCCGCCCACTGACTACGGAAAAGTGATAAACAACTAAAATATCGGGTTTGTTTGTGGTTGATGACGATGCTGTGACTCGGAGACGGGAAGTTGGCGTTCGGGAACGTGAGGAGGAATCTGGAAATTTAGGGACTTACTGTGGGTCCTGGAAGAGCTGGGGGGACAGGGTCGTGGATCGGAGACCTTGCTCCCCAAACACTTAGAAAACTCAGGAGAAAACGGGTCCCCTCTGAGGAGAAAGGAGGCCCTGGGGACCCACAGACCACAGCCACTCCGCGCACGGACCCCGGAACCCGAGGCCCGACTGTCCTGCGGGCCCTCCCGCGGGCCCAGCACCGTCTGGGACACGCGGGGCTGCGGGCGCACAGCGGCCCAGAGACGCTCCGGCCAAAGTCGCCGCGCGCTGGGACCACAGGACGCCCGGGGCCCGGCTGCCGGCCCCGCCCCCACGCTGCGGCCGGAGGGGCCTGAGGGCCGAGCGGCGCCACCGCGGACTCGGGGCCGCAGCCCCCGGAGGGGACCGCGGGAGGCCGGGCCCGCCCCGCCGCTTCCCACCAGCCCCTCCTCCCGCGTCCTCACCCCGGGGCCGCACACTCACCATTTCTAGGTCTCCTGGGTCCCCTGAGTTCTTCCTACGGTTCAGGTCAGGTCACAGCGCGACAAAGTCCGTGCAGAGCAACGCGGCGCCTTAAGCGCCAGGCGACCCGCGACCGGAAGGACTGTGGAGCGCCAGGAAGTGGAAAGTGATTGCGAGCATCGCCCCGCCCACCTGCCCCGGAGCCGACCTGATTGGACAGTTCGAAAAGCCCCCTCGGTCCTGAGTGACAGCGGGACGGAGATTACGCGTCTGAGCTGACGAGGAGCGGGAAATTGTCCTCTGCGGGGACTTTTCTACTGAAACGCTATGCTGCGAGGCCATTCAGGGAACTGTGACCCTTCTTTGCAAACACACAAAATCACCTCACCATGTGTAAAAATTAGTGCGTCTCCGCTTTGATCTTTGATCTTCCACCCAGCTCCTCCCCACCTCCACTCAACTGTACTTTAAACATTCACTTGGTGTAATTTTTTCAGGGAATTCCATGTTGTAGCATGTATCCATACTTAATTGTTTTTTTAAATTGAGATATCATTGAGAAGCGACATTATATTGATTTCAAGTGTACCACAATAAGTCTAGTTAACATCCATCACCACACAGACGTATACATTTTTTTTCTTGTGATGAGAACTTTTGAGATCAACTTGATACCGAACCTGAAGTGAGTTCGGTCGCCTGTTGCACAGCAAGCCAATCTCTGACACCGGGTGTGGTGGAAGAAAGGAGGAATTGTAGTTTTGCACAGCGCTGACCAAGGAAAGAGGGCACTAACGCTGAAATCCCAAACTCCCCGAAAAGCTAAAAGGAAGGGTTTTCATTTGGGGTTTTAGGTAAGGGAGGGGGAGCATATGGCCTTGCTGGTCAGAGCTTTCCCACCAGCCCGTGTTTGGCCTTGAGACACTTGCAGAGAGGAGGAAGCCTGTGACCTTGCTGGTCAGCAGCTTTCCCACAAGCTTGTATCTCTTTGCCGGAGATAGTCCAGGTGCTCGTCCTTGACAGTGTCTGTCTCTATGGAGGATAGTGGATTCTGGAGCCAGGGATCCAGGGAGTAAGCAGGGAATGAGTGTTTTGATGTTAACCTCATGTATGCTGGGTTTAATGTGGGGAAACTGATATCAGGGTCAGTATCAAACTGTCTTAGCAAATCTTAAAAATGCAATTCAATAATATTAACTATAGTCACCATGCTGACTTTACATTCCCATGACATTTATTTTATGATGCAGAGTGTGTACACTTTGACCGCCTTCTATACATATTCCATACAAGTTACATCTTACCCATTTTGAAGTGTATAATTGAGTAGTGTGAAGTACATTGACATTGTGAAATCAATCCCCAGAATTCTTCATCATGCAAAACTGCAACTCTGTACACGTTAAACAGCAGCACCCCACAGCCCTTGCTCCCACCCCCCAACTCCCCTGCCCCTGACAATCACCATTCTGCTGTCTCTATGAATTCGACTACTCTAGGCACCTCATAGAAGTAGGATCATACAGTTTGTGTCTTCTTTTTGGCTGGCTTCTTAACTTATCACAATGTCCTCAAGGTTCACCCATGTTGTAGTAAGTGTCAGACTTTCATTTCTTTTTAAAGCTGAGTAATATTCAGTCATATGTGCATACCACACTTTGTTGATCCATTCATCTGTTGATGGATACTTGGATTGCTTCCACCTTTTTCCTACTGTAAATATTGCTTCAAGAACACAGGTGTATAAATATCTGCTAGAGTCCATGTTTTGAATTCTTTTGGGTATATACTCAGAAATAGGAATTGCTGGATCATATGGTAACACTCTCTATATAACATTTGAAAAACGGCCATACTGCTTTCCACAATGGCGCCATGATTTCGCATTCCCACCAGAAGTGCAGAGGGGTTCCAATGGATGTTTTCACTTTCTTCATGGTATCCTGTGATGCACAAAAGTGATTAATTTTGACCAAGTTCAAAAAAATTTTTTTTTACTGTTTTTGCTTTTGGTGTCATATCTAACGATACTTCACCAAATTCAAGGTCATTTTTCCCCTATGTTTTTTCTAAGAGTATTATAGTTTTACATCAGATTTATATCTTCGATCCATCTTGGTAAATTATTGCATATGGTGTAATGTAAGGGTCCAACTTCACGCTTTTGCACATTGCTATCCAGTTATCTCAGCACCAATTTTTCAAAAGAATATTCTTACCTCATTCTTGGTACCTTTTCTGAAAATCAATTGACCATAGGTGAATGGGTTTATATCTGGAATCTCAACTGAATCCACTGATGTGTGTGTCTGTCCTTGTGTTATTACCACCTACTTTGATTACCGTGCCACATAGTCAGATTTTAAATCAGGAAGTGTCAATCCTACTACTATGTTTTACTTTTGAAGATTGGTTTGGGTATTCTGTTTTCCCTGCAATTCCATATAAGTTATGAAACGCTTGCCAATTTCTATTGTCAACTTAAAAAAAGCAAATATGTTTATTCCAGAATAGTCAAAAGAATTGCAATTTGGGGTGTCCATGCCATGGCAAACCATAGGCAAATCCAGCAAAAAAAAAGGAGCAGATTTTATAGAGAAAACGAGAGAGAAGTGAGGAGCTAATTCCAAATGAAAAGACACTGGGGGAAGTAACAGCCCAGGGCAGCAACGGTGCCTCATTGGCTGAGCTGCGGCGTTTCTCATTGGCTGGGCCACTGCCAAGCGAGGGGAGAATCTTCTTTCCGTAGTAAAGTAGTTTTACTTCCTGTCAAAGATGAAAGCCGTCAATCATCTCTTCCTGTTTGTGTAATTGAGGATGGATGATAGGGCGTGAGAGCTCCCCCTACAGGCCTCCCCACTTCAATTTAGTTAAGATTTCTTCTATTAATAGTATAAAGAAGTTCGCTGAGATTCTCACAGGGATTTTGTTGAAAATCTGTATCGTTCTGGGACTTATTGCCATCTCAACAGTGTTAAATCTAAGGATTTATGAACATGGGCTATTTTCCCTTTTATTTGTTTGTTTGTTTATTTTTAGGGTTCACTTGTTTTCTTGCCACTATTGGTTAGGGAGAAATAAAGAGCAAGAAAAAGGATGGCATCACTCCAAGGCCTTCACTCATCTTTGTTAAAAATTTGCAATGTCTAAATATCCAAAGCCCCTCCCAAATTCACCCCATTCTTTTTAATTTCCAAAAATGCAAATCAAATTTTTGGCAACTGGGGCTGTCCTGGGGCCAAGTGGTTAAGTTTGCACACTCCGCTTCGGTGGCCCAGGGTTTCACCGGTTTGGATGCTGGGTGTGGACATGGGACCACTCATCAGGTCATGTTGAGGTGGGGCTCCACATACCACAACCAGAGGCACTCACAACTGGAATACACAACTATGTGCTGGGGGGCTTTGGGGAGAAGAAGAAGAAGGAAAAGAAAAAGATTGGCAACAGATGTTAGTGCAGGTGCCAATCTTTAAAAAAAAAAGCTTAATGATTATTATTACTAGAAATTAGGTTGAGAGAAATGCGGCTAAAAGAGGGGTTTTTTCCACACACCTTCAGAATTCTTGCAGCTCTGTAACTGATATCCCTTTGTGTATATGTACATTCAGTAATGACCATACAATGACAATGATGTGTAGTTTCTAAATTTAATATATATATATCTGCTCATTTTTCTGTCACTCTGATTATCACAAATATGCATTTTTTGGATACAAATCCCTTTCTGTTTTATTTTACCTTTTGACCCCTTCACTCATTTCCACCACTCCCACTCCCACCACTGGCAAGCACCAGTCTGTTTCTGTATTCATGAGCTTGATGATTTTGTTTGTTTTTTGGGTGTTTTTTTAAGATTCCATATGTGAAGCAACACATAATATTTATCTTTCTCTGACATATTTCACTTAGCATAATGCCATCAAGGTCAATCAATGTTGTCACAAATGGTAAGATTTCATTCTTTTCATGGCTGAATGATTTCCACTGTACATATATACAAATTTCCTTATCCATTTATTTATTGATAGATGCTTAGGTTGTTTCCATATCTTGGCTATTGTAAATAGTGTTACAGTGAACATGGGGGTGAACATATCTTTTTGAGTTAGCATTTTTGCTTTCTTTGGATAAATACCCAGAAGTGGAATTACTGAGTCATACGGTAGGTCTATTTTAATTCTTTGATGAACCTCTATACTGTTTTCCATAAAGGCTGCACCAATTTACCTTCCCACCAACAGTACACAAGGATTCCCTTTTCTTCACATCCTCGCCAACACTTATTTCACACTTGTAGATCTTTATTAATTTTTTAATATTTTGCAATTTGGGGAGTATTTTCTCCTATTATCAAATTTATTCCTATTTTATTCTTTTAAATGCTATTGTAACTAGATTTCTTTTGTTAATTTCATTATAGATTGTTCATTGCCGTGTATAAAATGTAATTTATTTTTATATACTTACCTTGTATCGTACAAATTTGCTGTACTTGATTATCAGATCTAATAGATGTTTTTGGTGGATTTTTTAGAGTTTTCTATGCAAAAGAAGACAGTTTTACATCTTCCTACCCAGCCTGGATGGTCTTTATTTCCTTTTCTTGCAAAACTATTCTGGCTGAAATCTCTAGCACATTGTCAAATACAAGTGGCAAGAGGGCGTCGGCCCAGTGGCTCAGTGGTTAAATTCACATGTTTCACTCTGGCGGCCCGGAGTTCACCAGTTCAGATCCCGAGTGAGGACATGGCACCGAATGGCAAGCCATGCTGTGGTAGGAATCCCA
The DNA here is from genome assembly GCF_041296235.1 of Equus asinus. Lineage (NCBI taxonomy): Eukaryota > Metazoa > Chordata > Mammalia > Perissodactyla > Equidae > Equus > Equus asinus. The sequence continues at coordinate 25,029,717 of NC_091809.1, read as the reverse complement.
CATATAAAGTGGAGGAAGATGGGCATGAATGTTAGCTGAGGGCCAGTCTTCCTCAGCAAAAAGAGGATTGCCAGCAGATGTTAGCTCAGAGCTGAACTTCCTAAAAAAAAAAAAAAAGTGGCAAGAACAGACATTCTTGTTTTGTTCCTCATTCGTAGGAGAAAATATCCAGCCTTTCACCTTAAAATATAATGTTAGCTGTGGGTGTCCCTTACTTGCTCATTGTCAGATTCAGAAAATTTCCTTCAAATCCCGTTTTGCCGAGTGTTTCTATCATGAAAGGACATTGGATTTTGTCAAGCATTTCCTCTGAGTCTATTGAGAAGATCAGGTCATTTTTGCTATTCACTCTATTAATATGATGTACTACATTAATGGATTTGTGGAGGTTAACCCAACCCTGCACCACCTGATCTTGGTGTATAACTCTTTTAGGTTGTTGCTGGATTAGGTACTAGTATACGCTGAGGATTTTGGGGTCCATATTCACAAAGGAAACAGGTCTGCAGGGTTTTTTGGTGATTTTGGTACCAGGATAACACTGGCTTCACAAGTGAGATTCAAGTGTTGTGTTGGTTCTGTTTTGCAGAAGAGTTTGTGAGGAATGACTATTAAACCTTAATTGGATGTTTTAGAGAATTCTGCTGTGAAATCCTCTGGGTGTGAGCTTTGCCCCATGGTTAGTTTTTGTTTACTAAATCAACAACCTCTCTTCATATAATTCTAGTCATATTTTCTGTTTCTTCTTGAGTCACTTTTGGTAGTTTCTGTATTTCCAGGAATTTGTCCATTTCTTCTAAGTTGTCCAACTGGTTTGCATGCGATTGTTCATTGATTTTCTTTATAACCCTTCTCATTTCTATAATCTCGTTGGTAATAGCCCCTCTCTCATACTGATTCTAGGAATTGAAGTTGGCTCTCTTTCTCCTTAGGTCAATCCAGCTAACCTGTCTATTAGTTTTCTGTTGTCAATCTTGTTGTCTTTTCATAAAACTCACTTTTGGTTTCATTGATTTTCTTTATGGGTTTTCTATCCTCTATTTTCTTAATTTTTGTTCTAATTTTTATCATTTCCTGGTCTCCTTACTTTTGGTTTGGTTTCTCATCCTTTCAAATGTTTTAGGTAAAAGGTTAAGTTATTGATTTGAGGTCTTTCTTCTTTTTTTTTTGAGGAAGATTAGCCCTGAGCCAACTGCTGCCAATCCTCCTCTTCTTTCTGAGGAAAGCTGGCCCTGAGCTAACATCCGTGCCCATCTTCCTCCACTCTATATGTGGGATGCCCACCACAGCATGTCGTGCCAAGCGGTGCCATGTCTGCACCTGGAACACGAACCGGCAAACCCTGGGCCGCCGAAGTTGAATGCGTGCACCTAACCACTGTGCCACCGGGCTGGCCTCTAAGGTCTTTCTTCTTTGTTAGTTTAGGCATTTATGGGTATAATTTTTATCTATCTAGTGTTTTCAATGTAGACCATACCTTTGGTATATTGGGGCCAGCCCCAGTGGCCTAGTGCTTACGCTGGGCATACTCCACTTCAGCCACCCAGGTTTTGTTCCCAGGTGGGGACCTACACTACTCATCTGTCAGTGGCCATGCTATGATGGCAGCTCACATACAAAATAGAGGAAGATTGTTAAGGGATGTTAGCTCAGGGGAAATCTTCCTCAGCAAAAACAAATTTAAAAATCTTTGATATATTTTCATTCATTAAAAATGTTTCTAACAGTTCAGTGGTTACCAGGGGAAAAGGGGTGGGGGGGCACAGGGGGTGAAGGGGAGCACTTATGTGGTGACAGTCAAGAAATAATGTACAACTGAAATCTCACATTGATGTAAACTATTATGAACTCAATGAAAAAGTTTTCTAACTTCCTTATTGATTTCTTTTACCCATTGGTCATTTAAGAGCGTCTTGTTTAATTTCCTCATATTTGTGAATTTCTCCAAATTTTCCCAAGATATTGATTTCTAATTTCATTCCATTGAGGTCAGAGATCTTACTTTGTATTTTAAATTTTAAATTCCCTAGTATTTTAAATTTGTGAGGTTTTATGCTGAGGATTTGATCTACCTTGGAGAAAGGTCCATGTGTGGTTGAGAAGAATATCTATTCTGTTGAGTAAGAATGTGTAAGGAGTTGCACACCAGATGCCACAAGCCTTGTTCATATGCCCCAGTAATGATTCCACATCTGGAAAACAGCTATAATTGACATCGCAACCTCTTTAAGTTTATGATATTCTAAACTCACTCTCCATAGTTTTGTAACAAACAAACATGAAAATTAAAGAAGAAGGTTATAAAAAAATCCCTCCATATATCTCAGGTCTTTGGTGATAGAAGTTATCTCTGCTGTTCCTCACAGATAAGGGGTTACTTCTGGGTTACTATCTTTGTTGGGGAACAGATCAAGAAGCACCCACTTGGCCTTTCCCACCAGAATATGCCTCACTAAAAGGGGTAGGAAAGCAACATACGTATTTTTGCACGTTAATAAGTACATCTAGGTCCGGCTCGTGGCCAAGTGGTTAAGTTCACGTGCTCTGCTTCAGCGGCCCGGGGTTTTACTGGTTCGGATCCTGGGCACGGACATGGCACTGCTGGTCAGGCCACGTTGAGGCGGTACCCCACATGCCACAACTAGAAGGACCCACAACTAAAATATACAACCGTGTACTAGGGGGACTTGGGGAAAAAAAGCAGAAAAAGAAAGAAGATTGGCAACGGTTGTTAGCTTAGGTGTCAATCTTTAAAAAAAAAAAAAGTACTTCTATTTTCATTGCATAGCTTGGGCCTAAGGAGCTAATCTATTTTCATAACTTTGTTAGGCATTTATAACTCATAATTTTGTAAGGTTTGTGCATGGCCTTTGAATATCTTTATTGGAACATTCATATTTTGGTTTTGATTATTAAGACCTATTTAAACTGTTAATGATAGTATACATTTCTCTATATTATTATTCAAAATGTTTTCCCAGATAGTGTTTCTGTATCTTTTATTGTTATCAATGATATATTTACATGTTTTAGTTTACCAAATCTAACTTTTATTTACATTTTTCTTGTGATGTCATGACTTCTACTGCCTATGTATACAGAAATACTTTCTGACATTTACTTTTGTATTTTCATATTATTTTTTTAAAGCTAGTTAAGTCAAGCACATGTAATCTTTTTATTTATTTATTTATTTATTTAAAGATTTTATTTTTTTCCTTTTTCTCTTCAAAGCCCCCCGGTACATAGTTGTATATTCTTCATTGTGGTCCTTCTAGTTGTGGCATGTGGGACGCTGCCTCAGCGTGGCTTGATGAGCAGTGCCATGTCCGCGCCCAGGATTCGAACCAACAAAACAGTGGGCCGCCTGTAGTGGAGAGCATGAACTTAACCACTCGGCCATGGGGCCAGCCCCGCACATGTAATCTTTTTAAATGTTTGAGTTTTTACTCCTTACAGAATTTATATGGATGGAGTAGACAGTAAAATGACAGATTGCCATAATTCATCATCTATTTTGTTCCATCCTTGTGTCTGTTTATAGACCATCAAGGGTTCATCTGACTAGTTTAGTTTCTCAACATTGACACTACTGACATGTATGACAAGATAATACTCTTAGTCAAGGGGACTATTTTGTGTATCACAGGATCCCCAGATGTCTGTAGCAGAGTTCCCCACTTCCCACAGATGCAACACAAATTTTCCTGAGATATCAACAAATATTCCCTGAGGGGCAAAATCACTCCCATGACGAACAACTGGCCAGTTCTTATGGTGGCAACAAACCACTAAAATTATCATTCCTCGTTAATTTTTGACATTGGTGAATCTGGTGAAAATTGCTCTTCTTTGTTCTTTACTTACAATAAATTCTTGAATACACTTTGAACTTATTTTCAGAAATATGCTTTAGAATTACTGTATTAGGAGGCAGAAATGAAGATCCTGATGCAAATTTGATTGGAAATGTCTTTAAAAGTCTGGCTGTGTGTAGAGAGCCACATCATTGACTTCAGGAGTCTGCCATGCACCAACATTGATTATGTTTCCATGAGGCGATTGTACAGAGTTCATTGACCTCCCCGCCTTCCAAGTACACTGGGCCTGGGCCCTACGCGAAGGAATGTGTCTGGGCTCGGGGCCAAAGGTGGCCACTTTGGCCCTGACTCTAAGGCACAAGTTACAAAGAATATGTCCTGCGTCATGTTCCTTGTCTGGGCTGGCCACCCCGACGGGCACCTGACTGGACTTTAGAAACATCCCATCCGTGGGAACAAAAAAGATAGAAGCACCCCATCCGTGGGAACAAGAAGAAATAACTCAAAGTATCCAAATGGCTGAAACCCGAGTCGGAACCCAGAGAAACCCTAGGATAAAGGGAGTCTCAGGCACAGAACGATTGGGAGTGTCACTGAGGAAAGGACGCTTTGCCTCAGACCCGGACAATGGGCATCCTGCCCGCTGTACAAACTATCGGGACTTCCTGGCTGATTGTTATGTGGATGTTGTGAGTACTGATTTGTTGTTCCCCTTTCTCCCCGCTCCTCGTCCTGTTTCCCTTTATCAATAAACTCTGATTGCTTAAACAACCAAGTAGCCTAGGTGGTACCTGTCATTCCTTGCCCTTTGCGGCTGCGGACAACAGCCATGTTTCTGTCATCTCATTGGGAAACACTCAGACTTGTCTGCACATAGATCTCACACATGGTATTAGCCCCAAACCTCCGAATTTCATCTATATTTTGCAACACAATTGATTTTAATTCAATAATATGTGCTGTGATGTATAATGTGTGTATTTACACAATGTTCAGAAAATTGACTCCATCAGTTGTAGCAATTTTCCAGTTATTTTATCTTTAGCGTGTCAAATAAACAATGCTCTCATCTCCAATAACAGTATCTACTTCTCCCATCTTATTCACCAGATGGATCATTGTGTTGTCTGTCTTGACGTTAGAGATTAAAGCAGTGGTAAACATTTGGAGTGAAAAGAAACATCTTTGGTTATTTTTGGATTACTTCCTCCTTTCAGTGGGATGCCTTTCACACACCAAGTTTCTCTTCATGCTCTGCTCCTAAACATCTTCTGTGAGTACCAAGCTGGCCTGCCAGTCATTGTGCCTGGAAGAGACCACAAGATTTTAACACCTAAAAGTGACTAAAAATACTGTGGCACCCTCTTCAGATTTCAACCAAGGGCAAGGGCAATCTATTCCATAGTGGGGATTTTAATAAGGCTGGTGGGGAAGAATAAAGTTGTTTCTGATTCACACAGAAACATCTTGTCAGTCCTAGTTAATGAATCATTTTCCTAATTTCATAATAAGAGGTGAAGTGTGCTTGGTGGCAAAGCTTGGTCTGAGTCGGGCAGCCTGGTAATGAATCCGAGCCCCCTCCTGACTGCCTGTGTAAAGTCACACAAGTCACTCAGCTCCCCTAAGTCTCAGTTTCCTCTCTTATCAAATAAGATCATGCTGGTGCTTCCCTGTTAGAAGTCTGTGCAGATGAAAAGCAATGAGCCAGTCCCCCTGTGGTGCTGAGTACCGTGCCTCACACTCAGTAAGCCTTCCTACAGTGCCTTATTATTAGTGTCAGTGTTCCTGTTACTATTCTCACTGTCATTCTCATCATCATTTTCATAACGACTTAGAAAGCAGAATTCTCTCAGTGAATCTACATTTTACACTGCAGGTGATGCCATGCTTCCTTGACACGTAAGGTTGCAACTGGCTTGTAAGACTACTGAGAACTAATGCTTTAAAAAAGTTCTGTGATGACTATTTTGATTTCTTCTATGGGTGCTTACTTTCCCATACTTTGAAAACTTCACTAAATAAATGCTCTGATAATTAGTTTTTGGCGATTCATGCCTTCTGCACTAGACAGAACAATTTGGTTGATCGTTCCTCCAATTGCTACTTCAAACACCATGTTATAGTTCATAGTTTTAAAAGTGCAAAGACATAGCCTGATGTTGTGCCATTTAGAGGTACTTCATTCTTTCCAGCACAAGGAGGATCAATTACTCTCTTATTTTCATTCAGAGCTAAGAGCATGTTCGTTCACAACCTCGAGAGTTTGGGTGACATCTGAAACTGGCTCCTGTACATGGAGGGCAAGGAGAGACTGAAGAAAGAAGCAGATGACTCCAGATTGGGAAGTGGCAATTTTAACAAGCAATGGAACTAATATATGGGGTTGTCTTAGGTGGTGCAAGATGAGTAGATCTCCGAACCCATCCATCAGAATCTTAAAAGATTATATAGATGCTTTAATGTAGTTCAGTAATGAATACAGTCTAGAGGGTCTCAACAACAAATTATTCTCTCCAGGCTGCATCCTTGAAATGGCTCTTAGTTTGGGAACAGTGGGAGGAATGTATATTCCAAGGACAGGGGAGTGAGCAAGGAGGCTCCAATTGCCTGGGTCCAACTGGAGGGTCAGCCAGTGGTCACATCCTTTCAGCGACCTCCTCTGACAGAGCATCTTCTTGACTCTTGGATAACTCATTCCATTAGGGCCATTATTCAAAGTCATAGAGAAAATCTCTCTCTCCATACCTACAAATAACTCCCTTTGCCTCTTAAAGGGGGCTCTTTATTTGGCTTAGAAAAGTACCTTATAGGACGTTCTTAAGTTCTCATGGCCTTCATTCAGCACAAGTGGATACAAGAACACTCTGCCTATATTTTGTCCCTCAAGTGTGCCATGACGGGAATAAACAGGAACCACATGCTCTTACCAAAGACAACCTTAAGACATCATGTGTATTGCGCCAATCACAATGATTACAGGCCCTTTGTGAGGACCATGATGTGACCTCAAGACAGAACCAGACTGTCCCTAATGTTACCTGTGAGAAGCAGAACAATTTATCAATTCATCAGTGCAGATAGCACATCCCCGCTTTCTGCCCAGATAGGGCCACTACTGGAACTATACAATTCCCACAGTGCAATGAAAGTAGGGTGGGGGAGGGCAGTGATGAAATGTAGTTTCCTCAGCACCATGTTGCTGACAGTGTGTGAGAGCAGAGCCGGACTCATGCATCTTCCCAGGTGAGTGCACATTCTTAGGGTGGTGTGTCCTTTGTTGGAGGTGGAGATGAGGAGCTGGGAGTTAAAAGAAAAAACAGAGGCATTCCTGACTTAGGAAATCAGAGTGATTTCCTGGAAACTTGCTTCCCGACCATTATTTTCCAGATAGTTCTTAAAGGGAAGATGAAAAACAGATAACGAAGTGGAGATATCTTCTATCTACATCTCTTAATGCTTGATGCTGAATACCCACAGAACTTTTCTTCCTACTTTGGGTGGGTGACTGACGGATGATGCTACTGCCCAGCAGTGTTGTCCCTTGTATGATGAGCACTAGTTGCAAACTGGGCCTTCCTTTTCTGTTTTCATTGAGATCACTTATGGTTCTTTGGCTCTGCCCCTCAGTGTCCATCTGTCACATGACCTGCAGGGATCCTTCTGTCCCTGAGCATGGTGGAATTATTGTTGAAGTTCAGCTGGACTTGGGTGGTGCTGTTTGAGTCAGATGATATCAAAGGTGAGCATTTCCCCAGGGAGTTGGGAGAGGAAATGGTCAGAAATGGTATCCGTTCATACTACATGGAGAGGATGCCTGTCATGGAGTGATTCCAACAACTGTCAGGATGAACATTACTCCCTAGTATCATAGCCTCACTAATTAGTGAGATGCTTATTTAGATGAAACCAGTTTTCTGATAAGTCTCATTATAGATGGATTAAATAAGATAACCACCAGTAAGAGGTTGATCATGACCACGGAGAGTGATTTAACCACTGGTGAGAAAGAGGCTCTGCTGCATTTTCCACGGGATACAAATATTTTCATGTCAGAAACATTTTCTAAAGTTAACCATTCTGAATAAAAAGAAGTGACTTTTCTTCTGAAATGGTGGCTTGTTTTTTCTCACAATGCTCTTATTCTGAATCTGACTGAAGTGTTGTAAGGATGCCCACCTAATGCATCCCTGATATTGTAACTGAACTCAATGTGTTCACCTCTCTGTTTTTTTTTTCTTTTTTTGAGGATGATTAGCCTTCAGCTAACATCCGCCACCAATCCTCCTCTTTTTGCTGAGGAAGATTGGCCCTGAGCTAACATCTGTGCCCATCTTCCTCTATTTTATATGTGGGACGCCTGCCACCATATGGGTTGATAAGTGGTGCGAGGGTCCATGCCTGGGATCAGAACCCATGAACCTGGGACTGCTGAAGCAGAGAGCATGAACTTAACCACTGCGCCACCAGGCCAGCCCCCTGGGTTCACCTCTTGATGAGCACAGAGCTGAAAAGCACAAACAAGGCAGGAGTAGGTGAAGAAAGTTTTATTACTTGCACAAGCAGTGGAGAACACTGGGAATCTCTCCCAAAGCAGTGCCTCCTCAAACAAGCATGGGGGGGGGAGGTCCTCTTATTGTTAGATCAGAGTACAGTTCATGAATATTCAGTTAAGGAAAAGGCAGAAGATCAGTGTTTACTGTCTAACAGTCATGTTCTTTCAAGGCTCATGGGTAGATGTACACATCCTACTATATACATGGCCTGACCCAGAAATGGCTGCTTTGTCCCTCCCAGAGGAGGAGGATTTAAATGTTAATGGGATTATAATGGGGACAGTTCACTTCAGTTCACTGAAGAGCAGTTTGAGGGGGCTAGAACTGGCTTCGGCCAACTTGCTTGTGGGAATCTTCTGTGGTTAGGCTCTTCCTGTAACTTTCCATCTGCAAACAGTCAACAGATAATGTTAAGTTTTTTTTTTTTTTTTTTGAGGAAGATTAGCCCTGAGCTAACTGCTGCCAATCCTCCTCTTTTCGCTGAGGCAGGTGGGTGGGGCGAAGCTACCCAAACCCCGGAAGTTGCTGCTGCTCCAGCCGCGCTGGGGACCGCGTCTCCCCGCGGTTAGAGGCTCCACGTGGCTCTGCTGCCTGTTCTGTCGAGTTGTGACCTGTAGCGACCTCGGGAGTCCTAGGAAGGACACCGGGGGACCCAGGAAACCTAGAAATGTGAGATTTGGGGCCTAGAGTCAGGATTTAGGGGAGGAGTGTCTGGCCCAAGGTTGTCTTGTCTTCTCGCTCCTGTTGGGCTCGGGATCACTTGTCACCTGCCGTTAAGGTTCCCTGGTGGCTCTGCCGCAGCCTCAGTCACCCTGTGACCTGCACTAGCCGTGGGGGTCGTAGGAAGGACTCGGGGGACCCGGGAGCCCTAGAAATGGTGAGTGTGCGGCCCGGGGGTGAGGACACGGGAGGAGGGGCTGGTGGGAAGCGGCGGGGCGGGCCCGGCCTCCCGCGGTCCCCTCCGGGCTCTGCGGCCCCGAGTCCGCGGTGGCGCCGCTCGGCCCTCAGGCCCCTCCGGCCGCAGCGTGGGGGCGGGGCCGGCAGCCGGGCCCCGGGCGTCCTGCGGTCCCTGCGCGCGGCGACTTGGGCCGGAGCGTCTCTGGGCCGCTGTGCGCCCGCAGCCCCGCGTGTCCCAGACCGTGCGGGGCCCGCGGGAGGGCCCGCAGGACAGTCCGGCGTCGGTCTCCGGCGTCCTTGCGTGGGAGTGATGCGGCTTGGGCAGCCAGGAGTTGAAAGAAAGATTTCTTGGACTCTCAAGGTCTGGCAGTAGTGCTCTTTTATTCAGAGAATAGCGTGGAGTAGCATGGGGACAGGACCCATGGACAGTGAAGAGCTGCAATGTGTTGAGGATTAGGGCTAAATAATAAGGCATCGGTATGTGACTTATTTTTACTAGACAAAGGAAAGATGATGTAAAAAGTCATGAAATGGTATCAGTGCAGTTGGGGTCTGGTTATTGTGTGGTCGTATAACTTTAGATATGAATTGGGTCATATAGATCAGCAGGTAGGCCAGGACACCTTGTGCTTCGTCTCCCTGCCGCAGCGTTGATCTGCATCAGGAGGAGTTGTAGTCCATGGGGTCCCCAGTCTTTTCTTTCTCCCTGGAGGGCACCTCTTTTCAGGAGCAGGGTCTCAAATCCATGACCCTTTTCCCCAAGTCTAGATCTTCCGAGGGCTGGCAGCAGATGCCTAAATTCCCAATCTCACCCCACATCCCCAGATGTCTCTAATTCACAGCGTTATTATCCACTGTTTGTTCTCCTGGTGGATTTGAAATGGATACAATATTTTAATTGTTTATCATTTTCTCACAGTTAATGGACGGCTGTTTTCAAAGGTTTGTTTTGTTTCTGTGGATATTTTCCATGAGAGAAAAGCAGCCTATAACCACCTGGAACTACGTTGTATGAAATCCTCGTGCGTCTCCCCCAGGAGCTTTCTGGGCACAGACATCCTGTGGGAAATCCTCTGCATGCAGGTTCCTCTTCAGAAACTTTCCTGGGAGATCTGTCCTGTCAGCACTGTCCCCACCTGAACTAGTCACCTTTAAAAGATTTATTCACTTCATCTTAGTCTCAGTTTTTCAATAAATAAAAATTTACTTAATCAATATGACTTGAAACACAATATGAAATATTTCGAAAGAGGCAAGAAAGAGGCAAATTTCAGAAAAAATACAGTATTCCAGTTTTACATTGCATGTGCTATATTCTTCTACCCTTTTTCCCCTCCCATCATGGGTAGTAACATTCTGAGGTCTGTTCTTTTATTTTGGGTGAGTTCAAATGGATTTTCACACCTTCGACTTGCAGACCTGAAGTGTTCAAGTATGATTAATAGTTTATAAAAAAATTTCTTGTCATGGACATAATGCTATATTAACTCCTTTTTTTCAGAATGCAATACATGCCTGTGGGGTTTCTTGTTGAGTCAGCAAAGTGGCGTACAGTTTTCTTCCCTCATTTCCACATAAAGACTGGTTTGAATCCTTTAGCTGGATTGTTCAAAGACCAGGTTTGTGTCATTTAAAATATCAATGGTGGTCCAAAAAACCTCCAGTGGGGGCGGAGGCCTGAGGGCAGTGAATTTAAGCTAAGGCCCCCTTGAGCCTGCAAAGGGAAGGCCTTGCAGGCCCAGTTGTCCTTCCTGGGGAGCCTCCCCCTGCAGTGTCCTACTGCTCACACCCCCATGGAAGGAGCCTTTATCCTGAGAGGAGCTGCAGAGCCCTGGAAAGCTGGGTGTGCACGTGCTCATGGGGTGGGGAGTGATGCCCTTTCTGAGATTGTAGCTCTGGTTCCCTTGGGCCTGTTTCTAGACATAATTGGAGTTTTGCATCCACAGTGTAGGTGTGCTCAGAGAGTAATTTGTTTACACTGAGAAAGTCTGTGAGAGTCAGGAGCTCTGTGTCCTGGATTAGGGCCCATTAATCTGGGGGTCCATTTGGGTCAGAACCTTAAACTGGATCCAGCTGAGTTTCCTCACGGTGAGAATGGAGCCTGAGAGAGTGAGCATGTGCACTGTTCCCTGGGGAGAGGAGGGTGTGTGGGGTTCCCAGAGCTCATTTCTGTGGCTGCTCAGGTGCCCTCCCCTCCTTCTCCAGGGACTGACCCCCTCCGGGGTTCTGTCTCCACCAGAAGAGTCAGGAACATGGGACCTTCTGAGTGTGGCTTTCCTTCTGTCCTGTGGGAAGCAGGCTGCTCATCTGAGCTGATTCCAGTATTTGTGTTTGTTTCCTTTGGATTCCTTTATTGATGAACTAAGGCAGCCCTGTGGCTCTAGTTTCCCTTAGCACTCGGGCCCTGAAACTGTGAGTTGATTGAGAGATACGATGTGAGGGAAGGACGAAAAGTTTTTCATTTTTAGACCAGTTTTTCTATGTGCGTGTCTCTAGATAATATAGAAATTTAAAAGGCTAAAACAATTGAAATTCTCTTTATAATTGACCCGAGTAAAACTTCAGAAAGCTTATGTAAATCTTTTAAAATCCATTGCATTTAAGGGTTTAAACTCTTATAATGCTACCTACTCCTGAAAGTGCCCCCAGTGTGAGCTATAGGGGAAGGACAAACTAGGATGCTGCAGATTGTTTTACTTAGAAAGAGATTTGAAAATTTTATTTTGTATAATTTACTCTTTTGTAACTGTTAGCGTTTAAAGGAATTAAATCTTAGAATGATTGCCTATGTAGAAGAGTTACAATTAGAAGATATAAATTTCTCTATATATTTGAAATATATCTGTTAAATAGCAAAGTCTAACTTAAGAAGATTCACTGCCAACATATCCTTGCCCCCTGCAGCACTGTTACTTGAGTTACCCCAAATACACAGTTTTGATCATTTTTGAGTCTCCTATTAGTGTTTCTTTATATAAATCAATCAATGGAGAATGCATATTTTTCTGACACATTTTGTCCTTGTAATGAGCAGTCAGACTCCACATTTTTGGGTGACTGCTCACACCTTAGGCCTCATCCCACCGTCCTCCCCTTGTGCCCCAACCTGGACAAGCTGAGGAGGAAGCCTGAGTGCTCTCTCCTCTAGAGCAGGCAGGAGATTCCCACTACCCCAGCCCCTGCCTGTGTGCAGAGCTCTTGCCCCGGCCCCACCCCGAGGCCCAGGGAAGCCCCAGGCCAGGCTGCATTCCTTGCTTTCTGAGACCTGTCAGAGCTGCTTGAGAGGCCGGCTCTGCCCTCCCTTTAGACCTTATTATGTGAGTCCTAAGCCTTTTCCTACCCTGTGTGTATGTGGGTGTGTGTGTGTATGTGTGTGTGCACCACCCTGGCATCAGTGTCAACAAAGGAACCACCCCTCTGCGGGTGACCATAACAGTTGGCGCCCTGAGCAGCACGTCCAGACATGACCCCACCCGTGGGTCTGTCTTCTCTTGCTCTGACTTGCTCCCCTGCTCTGCTGCCTGGTGACAGCATGCACTGTGGGCTGCTGCTCCCTGGGGAGCTCGTGCTGTGAGCTGTGCTGCCCTGTGTTGCATTGTTGACCCACCAACCTCAGTTCGAGGTTCAGCTGAGCACAGATGGCAGTTTGAAGAATTTATATGCATTTGGGAGCAGGACACTTAGGTTGGGGCCTCCTCGAGTGAGTCCTGGGTCACTGTCTTTGTTGGGATTTATCTGTATGTTAGAGAGAAGCTGTATCAGAAGCTGTGTTAGCCTGACATACCTCAGGGATGGTGGTGCTGCAGGAGGGACTATGCCCTTTGCAAGAGGTGGGTCCATCAGATGGTCACTCCTGAAAGAACAGTCAATTTAAAAAAAAAAAAAAGGAGAGGTGGAAAGGCAGACAGTAGGTGGCAGGCTGAGTCCACACTCCTAATACCCGAGGGCTTGCCATGACCCTTCAGTACCTCTGCTGCTGCCCCTGCCTCTACTGCCACAAGGATCCTGACCTTTGGGGTTATAAGGGACAACACCTATGGCACACAGTCCTGTGGGATAAAGGATTAGTTCAAACTGACTTAAGCCCAGGGTTTAAAAGCTGTAAAGCAACCAGTTGTCATGGGGGAGGCTCCTAACCCTGATGGCACTGTGTTAGGCTCTTGGGTGAAAAAAATTTATAAATACCAGGATACAGAGGCACTACCTCCCCTGAAATATATCCCATGATGAAGAAAATAAAACAGGAAAGATCAGGAGGAAGAAAACAGTAGATAAAATACTGAAACAAAGGTCCACAATTTGACCCATTTGGAAATCCAAAATATACTAAAAGAGTTAACATAACATAACAAAACAGATAAAGGTACACTGCTTGGCTTTTGGGCCTCTACAACATAGGTTCTGAATTAATTTTGCTCTCTGATTTAATGCGCTAATTTAGAAACCATCAAGCAATTAATCAACACTAGGTGTCAGTTTACACTTATACCTGGGATCCCACGAAATTTAAGGAAGCTGCCCCTGATGATCTTAGGGGTGTTCATGAATATAATATAGAGGACAAATAGGACAAATGTTTCATCTTTAGCCACCAGAACTATGGTCTTGCCTAAATTCTCCGTGGTCGTAACACACTTTGTCCTAAAATATCCCATAGTGAGCTGGGAAGCTCTGAACCAATGATTGAGAACTAAAAGTAAGTGAAGCCTTTCCCACCTACAAAATGGCTTGACGAATTGGGACTCCAGGGACCTAACCCCACAAATAAAGTAGTTAGTATGGCCCAATGTAAATTATCCAGGGCCTTGAAGCATTGAAAACTATACAGAAAACCTAGTAGTGAAGGGGTGATTATAATCAGTGCTTCTTTTAACATCCGAGTTTGTCCTGTTATTAAACCTGGAAAGAACGTCTGACACCTCAGAGTGGTTCACCTCAACTCGAGGCTGTGGCTGCACCACACAGACCTCTGTCCGCAGTCCCCACAGTCTGGAAATTACTGACCACAGCCAATCAGCAATTGATAAATATCCTGCTCTCACAGGTTTGGCTAAGTCTGTTCTGTCCAGTCCTGTGTCCACAGCCTCTCAGCTGCACTTGGCCTTCCCCTCTGAAGGGACATGATGCCCCTTTACTGGGTTATCCTCATGGATCTTCCCCAGCTGTGCCCTCCCACAGTCACGGCAGGCGGGGTCTGAACTGCGCCCTGGTGTCTCCAAGAACACAGGTACAATGTTACATTAATGACATCTCCTCTGAGGACATTTAGGACATACAAATATTTTAAAAAGGAGCTCACAAAAAGTGGATGGGATATTGCCACTCATATGAGGTGACACCCTGACAGCTTTGTTAAATTTCTGGAAATTATTTAATAATCTGAATTCTGATCCTTCTCTGATGCCTTGAAGAAAATGCTATTTTTTCTCTCAGCACCACAACATCTACTAGGTTCTCTTGATGTTTGGAAAGCAATATGTTTTTTGTTTATAAGTTTTACTTGACCCCATTTGTGGTGTTACTTGGATATTTGCCTCCCCCTCTAAATGGGCACCCCTACCACAAAAGTCTGGAGAATCTCTTCAGATTGTCATACAACCAAAATCCCTGTTAGTGCTCTCAGAGGCTCCTTCACTACAGAGGCCTCAGTGACCTTCTGTCATCCTCCTGGGGTACCCATGATGGCCTTTAGTTGTCCATAGGCTTCTGATGCAAGAACCTGCCCTAGGCCCCACACTATATGCCGTTAGAGCTGCAATGACCTCTACTTACAAGGCTTTCCTGACAGTAGATGGCCCTGCACATGGGACCATCTATCCAGCAGTCCGTTTTGACTTGGGACCTGGAAACAGCACTCTAAGAGCTCGGCACGGTTACTGAGACCCCCTTGAGACATGATGGAGCCCAACCTGGGCCCTCTGGGATATCCTACTTGCAGGAGGGGCTGGTCTTCCCTGTCCTCAGTCTCCTGCCAGGTGCCATGTGTTGAAACAGGTCACCCCTTTCCTAGACCCACAGGTTCCATGTGAAACTCCTTTGGACTCCCTGAGTGAAAAGCAATGGGAGTCCATAGATTTTAGGGACAACATCACCTCATTTGTACATGATGGAGCTCAGGCAGAGTTGTTGTTTTTCATGTCTTACTTGTGACATCTCTCATAAAAGGCCCAGACCCAAGGGTCATCACACTGACTGTACATCAAACAGTCATCTTAGCACTGACCAACAATTGGCTCCAGCTACAGACATTACAGACTATGGGCGATTCCCTGAGAATTGCCCCTTTGTGGTAAAAGGACTCTGGGAATCTCTTGCTTCACAATTACCTTCAATACAAATCAAAATAAAACTTGTCTCTACACATATAAAGGTCACACACAAAGCCTCACCGGGACACTCTTTATCCACGTGGGAGTTCCAGACACTACTGATGATAACAAAGGCATTCATTTCACTTCTCAGAATATACGGTGCTGGGCTTTAAGAGCGTTCAATGGAAGTTTCTCCTCTCTTCCAAGTCTCAGGGTGCAGGCTTCATAGAGCACCATTATGGCTTATTGAAATAAGGTCAAGTTAGTTGAATGGAAGATGGTCTGTTTCTGTCATCAGCCAGTCATCGGGGGTGAATATTAATGTGTCTGTCCATCTTTTTGTTCCTAGTAGACTTCATTTTTCTTAAGAGTAGTTTTAAGTTTATAGAAAACTTGATTGGAAAGTACAGATTTCCCACATAACCCCTCTGCCTCCACACAGTTTGCCCTATATTTTATATCCTGTGTTACTGGGTTCATTTGTTACATTTGATGAGCCAATTTGATATATGAAAGTTCATAGTTTACATTAGTGTTGACTATGTTATGCAATCTCTGGGCTTTGGCCAAGGTGAAATGACATGTCTCCATCATTTCTGTATCATATGGAACACTTTCACTGTCCTAAAAATCTCCTGTGCTCCATCTATTCATTCTTCCCTCTCTCCCACCCCCAGGTCCCTGGTAACCAATGATCTTTCAGTGTCTTATACTTCTATCTTTTCCAGAATGTCACTTGCTTGGAATCACACAGTGTACAGCCTTGTCATATTGGCTTCTTTTACTTAGCAATATGATTTTAAAGTTCCTCCATGTGATTTTGGCTTGGTAACTCCATTTCTATTCATCACTGAAGTATGGACATACCATGTTTGTTGATCCCTTTTCCTATTGAAATTATCTTGGTTACATCTAGGTCTTGACATTTATGCATAAAGCTCCTATAAATATTCATGTGCAGATATTTTGTGAACATCTGTTTTCAGCTCATCTGGATAAGTTTGAAGAACATGATTGCTGCATCGTATGGTCAGTGTGGGGTTAGTTTTAAGAAACTACTTTTCTCCCAAAGTAGGCATTCTATTCTCCATTCCCACCAACAATGAATGAGGCTTCCTGTTGTTCTCCATCTTCACTGTTGTTTGGTATCTTCAGTGTTTTGTTTTGTTTTTTGAGGAAGATTAGCTCTGAGCTGATATCTGCCGCCAGTCCTCCTCGTTTTCCTCAGGAAGACTGGCCCTGAGCTAACATCCATGCCCATCTTCCCCTACTTTATATGTGAGACGCCTACCACAGCATAGCTTGATAAGCAGTGCATAGGTCCACACCCAGGATCTGAACTGGCGAACACCGGCCCATCAAAGCAGAGTGGTTAAGTGCGAACTTAACCACTGCACCACCAGGCCGGCCCTGTGTTTTCAGTGTTTTTAATTTCAGCCACTGTAATAAGTATCTGGTGATATGTCATTCTTTTATTTTCATTTTCCTTCTGACACATGATTGTGAGCAAGTTTTCATGTGCTTATTTACCATCTGTATATCATTGTTGAAGTGTGTGTTCAAATCTTTTGCCCACTTTTATTTTGGTTGTTTGTCTTTTTCTTGAGTTTTAAGAGTTCTTTGGATGTTTTGGGTACCAGTCCTTTATCAGATAAGTGATTTTCAAAGATTTTCTGCAAGTTTGTTGTTTCTATCTTTATTCTTTTAACAATGTGTTTCACTAAATGGAAGCTTGTCATTTTAATGAAGTCAAACTTATTTTTTCCTATCTTGGATCTTGCTTTTCATGTTGTATCTAAAAGTTCATCACCAACCCAAGGTCACCTAAATTTTCTGCTGTGTTATCTTTTAGGAGTATTGTAGGTATACATTTTATACTAAGATCTATGATTCGTTTTGAATTAATTTTTGTAAAAAATGTAAAGTCTATGTCTAGATTCTTTTTTTTTGCATGTGGATGGCTAGTTTTTCTGGGAGTATTTGTTGAAAAGACCATGTTTTCCCATTGAATTGCCTTTGGTCCTTTGTGAAAGATGTGTTCACTATATCTGTGTATATCTACAGGAAAACAATTGACTTTTGTATCTTAACATTTTATCTTTCATCCTTCCTCTACACTCTTCTTAGTTCAAGGGATTTTCTTTGCTGTGGAGATGCTTTGAGATTTTCTCCATACAGAATCTTGTGCCATGAGGACAGTTTTATTTCCTGCTTCCCAATCTATGTACGTTTTATATCCTTTTCATGTCTAATTGCATTAACGAAGAATTCTAGTCTTAGTTTGACTAGGAGTGGTGGGAGGAGACATCGTTGCCTTCTTCTTGATGTTGTCAGAAAGCATCTCCTTCTTTTACTGTAGTCCACTAATGTTCAGCAAGAGCATAGTCCATGTAGAGGGAGGTGTGGGCAGAGGGGAAGCATTCATAGTCTGATGTTTTGGTCTCATTCTTTGTTGAGCCTGTGTCCCTGGGCCTGACCTTCTGTGATATAATAAGAGAGATATTTGTTCTTTGTCCTCGGTTCCTGGCAAAAGCCTCTTGAAGCCCTTGGAATTACGTGAGAAATGAGGCAGATAGAGTGTCTTTTGTTTTAATGAGGCAACTCTTGGCTTCAGGATGGGGATTGGGCAACAGAAACACCAAGCCTTGATTATAGACTTCGAACTTACAGCCCCAGCTCCCAGCCTCTGTGGAGAGGAGAAGGACTGGAGACTGAGTTGACAAAGGGCCAATGGCCGGTGAGTTAATAAATTGTGCCCAGGTAAGGAAGCCTCCATCAGAACCCTTAAAGACAGAATTCAGAGAGTTTCTGGGCTGGTGAACACATCCAGGTGCTGGGAGGGTGGAGTGTCCAGAGAGGATGTGGAATCTCTGCAGCCTCCTCCACCTCCACTCCCCTTACCCATACCACTACCTTACATTGTCCTATGCATCTTTACCTTTTGTCTGTTCCTGAGTTATATCCTTTTTATAAACCAGTAATGTTAAGTAAAGCAGTTTGCTGAGTTCTCAGAATTGTTTCAGTAAAATACCAAATGTAACAAGGTGTGGAGGGAATCTGAATCTGTAGGCAGCTGAGTAGAAATGCTGGCAGCCTGGCCACCCCATTTGTGGTTGGTAGCTAAAGAAGGGGCGGTTTGTGGGACTGAGCTCTTAACCTGTGGAGTCTGATGTGAGCTCTGTGTAGTTAATCTTAGAATGTAATTGAACTGTTGGACACCTTTTTGGTGATGCAGAGTTGGAGAAGTTGCACTGGAACAGACATGAAATATTTGGTGTCAGGAATGGAAAGAAAACGTACCATCCTCTCAATTGCCCCACCTCTGAGAGCAAAAAAGGCTGGAGTAGTCTCAAGTTGGCTATTTCGGTGCCCGCTGGTCACTTAGGCTTTGGGAAAATCCACGTCAGTTATCCTCTTGTGAAATAGATTGTTTTTAGGACATGCCTTGTTAAGAACAGAATATTTTGGATATGTTTTAAATCGTACATTTTTGTCTCTTTCTGAATTGTGGTTTACCCTGTGACCTCCATTCTCTTATGCAAGACTTGTTGATTTCAATTTTCTTTGCTTTTTTCATTTGAGTACTGGAATCTGGCTTCTGAGCTCCTTGCCTGACAGACCAGAGACCAGAAGTCTCTGACTCCTTTTTTTCTAGGTTTATTGGGAAAAAATTGACATACATGACTGTATAAATGAAAGGTGTACAGCATGGTGGTCTGATTTACTGAAATGGTTACCACGAATTCAGTTAACATTCATCTCATATCGATAAAATAAAAAGAAAAGGAGACCAGCCCAGTGGTGCAGCAGTTAAGTTCTCGCGCTCTGCTTCTGCGGCCCAGGGTTCACCACTTTGGATCCCAGATGCGGACCTACACATCGCTTGTCAAGCTGTACTGTGGCAGGCATCCCACATATAAAGTAGAGGAAGATGGGCATGGATGTTAGCTCAGGGCCAGTCTTCCTCAGCAAAAAAACGAGAAGAGGGTGATTGGCGGCAGATGTTAGCTCAGGGCTAATCTTCCTCAAAATAAAATAAAATTTAAAAAAATAAAAAGAAAAGGAAGAAGAAAAGAATAAAGAAATAATTTTTCTCTATGTAATGACAAATTTTAGGATTTACTCTGTTAAAGCTTCCCATTGTATCATATGTCAGTATTAGCTATAGTTGTCACGTTGTACATTACATTCTAGCACTTAGTTATCTTATAACTGGAAGTTTGTGCCTTTTGACACCACTTCCAGTTGCCCAACCCAGCACCCCCACCCCCGTTTCTGGTAACCACAAGTCTGATCTCTTCTTCTGTGAGTTGTTTTGGTTCCACATATAAGTGAGAGCATAAAGTATTTGTCTGTCTCTGTCTCCTTTCTCTTAGCATAGTGCCATCAAGTTTTGTTCATGTTTTCACAAATCATAGGATTTCCCTGGTTTTTGTGGCTGAATAATACTCCATTGTTTATATATATATACCACAGCTTCTGTGTCCATTCATCCATTGATGGATGTAAATCTTCTCTATGGCAGGTAGGGGCCTCAGTAAGTGAGGATGTCCTCATTGATTATTGTTTTCCCACCATCTAATACATCTTAAGCGCTGTTAAAGGAACTGCTCAGGTGTAAATGTAAACAGTAGACACCAACACCGCAGGTCCTGCATTCTTTGGATTAATAGCCATGGATCGCCATAAAGATAAAGGCATGGACAGAGTTCATCTTCATTTTAGCCATGCTTAAACATTTTTCTGCATATGCTATTTGGTCATGATCCAGATACATGGGTATCTGAATCTTGAGACTTCATGTCCTTGCTTTAGGCCATGGATATTTGTATTTCTGTTTAACATCAGTTGAAAGGATTTGAAATTGCCCTTTGATTCAGGATATCATTTTCCTGCTATTCAGACTGACACAATTTGTACCCCATGAAACCTTCGAGTTTCTCTCCGTTTGAGGAAGGGTTCTGGTCATCTGCACAGTTGTAGCCCATCATGGGTTTTCCTAGGAGTAGAGTGATACCTGTGCAAGTTCATTGTGATTTCCTGGTTAAAACCTAAAGAGAGTTATGAATCTTTAGAAGGTAATGATCCAAGCAATGACTAAGGTGACCTGTAGACAGACGCAGTATCATTTTGAGTAATATCCTGTGTGGTGTCAAAGGAGGTGAATTTGTCATCCTCAAACTGGGAGATTTTTCTCTGCCTTTTTATAAGAGGAGTGGCTGGGAGGTTATTGTTTCAATGATGGACAAAGCTCCCAAAGCCCATTTTTACTGTTTTCAGGGATCATTTCTGTATGTTTACATTTCTAGGAAATGTTATGGAAGATGTGGGTAAAATGTGACAGGTTTTGCTTCATTAAACATTGCAAATCCAAACTTGTTCCCTTTTATTTCAGTACTAATTTATGTTTTCTTAGCAGTGTAGAAATTAAGTGATTTTATAATTATTATTATCTCATTTGATCCCCTGCCCCCATCCTTACTCCCATGATGCAGATATAGAAAGTTAAGCATGGGGCATAGCCGAATTCACAGAGCTATAACAGGGGAATCTCTTAGGTTTGAAGGCAAAATATGTGCCCCTCTCCTGGGCAATGTCAAAAATTTCAAGCTTACAAGAAGACTGCAAGTTTTGTATAATTAAGCCCTTTTACAAATGTTGCATCAAAGTTTCCAAACGGGACTCAGAGGGCAACGTGGTGTTCCACTTATATGACATTCTGGAAAAGGCAAAGATATAGGAACATAAAATGATCTGTTCTTCAGGATGGGAGGGTTCGGTACAAATGGGCATCATGAGAGTGTTCCTTTGGGGTGATGGAGTGATCTCCATCCTGATGGCGATATGACTGTTCATTTTTGGAAACTCACAACTTCTGATGCCTGAGTCTGATCTTTCATCAGGTGGCCTGTTTGATCTAGGACAGAATGCGGTAACTGCAGCAGACTCCATCATGTGTGGTGGTGGCACACTATCCATAAAGTATATGGACTCCCTGTCATTCATGTGCTCCCAAGTACTCCCCATGTGGCCAATGTGTCTAGAGAGGAGGTGAACTCCTGAACTGACTGCATTCATCAGAGAACAGAAGAACACACTTCATCTTGTAGGTGGGATATGCCAGACTTGCCATTTTTGGGTCTATCCTGTAAATATCAATATCTTTTCAACGAAGAGGCCTCTGCTTAGCAAGCTTGAAGGGTCTTGGAGTCATGGCTTAAGGCAAAATGGAAGCTGGCTGTGGAGGTTTACCAACTCTGAGCCTAGGAAGGTATCTATTTAGAAAACACTCTGTCAGTTGCCAGCTGTGGCTTTTCCATGTACAGAGCTGATGGACAATAGTTTTTTGTACAAGAATTTTCTTGGACAACTTACATCCATCATGCGTGGTTTAGAGATTTCTGCATGGATAAGAGTAGGCTGTAAAGCCTCTCTGGTAACAGGGTGTAGGGAGGGAGACACTAATGGAGTGATGGTTAAGAATTCCAGGGCCAAGAATCTAACTCATTGGCACATTGTTACAGATCCTTTGGCCATTGACAGTGATCTAGAGGTCTCATCCCACCAATAGCAACAACTCCTTATCCACAATTGCCCCATGGCACAGAAGATTCTGAGAAAGTCTTGCCTCACAATATCCAAGTGAAAATCAAGGTCACTCCTCTAACTCTGAGCCTATTAAACCTCAGTGTGCAGAGGCTCATTTCAATGCTAAGGGTGAGAAATTGACTAGAATTTCTGAGACACATACCACAACCTCTGCCCTGATGGTATTAATTTTGTCCCTTTGGGCCCATGTAATAAACCATTTAGAGGCCTCTAACCTAAAGGTCTAGGCATGATTCAAAGGACTTTCCTCTGCCATGGCTAACAGTGACTGACTAATGCACCTGATGTGACAAAACACATCACTTGTAATGAAATCAATGAATGTACTTTCCAGACCAAGGGAGGGACCATACAGCTGATAGCAAACAGACCTCTGACCCATCAAGTACAAACGCATTGCTTTCCTACCATTTGCACTCGTGTGCTCATTGTCATGGGAGTGACTGGTACTGACCTAGGCACTCATGATGTCATTCAACAAACACATCACTAATGACAATCAAGAAATGTCCCAAACACTCAAAATACCTGTAGCAGACAGCTAGTGTTTGAGATGTTTTCCATGAAGGAAAACCCCCTGGGAGCCATGGTAGCTGCTGACTCCTTGGGTTTGACTATTTATTAACCAGCCAGGGAGAGTTCTGTTCCGTAAAAGGATGCCTGCTGCATGTGGGCAGGCTGCACTGGCAGGGTGCCTCCAAGAGCACAACAAATAAGACAACAAATTAAAATAAATGTTAATAGTACTTAAATATTTGAACAGAGTTCTGGAACCATACTGACACAATTCCCTGGATCTCTCCAACAGTTTTTCATGACTAGATTCAAATGTGTTTTTTTTTGAGGCTTGGTCATTTTAATATGATATATTGCTTTTGCTTTTAACATGGCTTTTTAATTAATATCCAAAACAAATTCATTTAAGTGAGATTTCTCATTATTCAGTCAACTAACCTCAGAGATGAACTCTAATAAAGACATTGATCCCACTTATGATATCTGACTCAGTCAGCTTTAGATATCTGCTCACCCTACCTGGCCCACAATGGGTAAAGAAGTTATGTAGGTTGACCCTGCCCCTTTTCTTTTTGTGTCAGTGGATAGGACAGTCAAACCTTTAACATTGCAGCCTCTATCTCTACACACCTTAAATGGCCAACCCATTGTCCTTTGCACAAGCCACCTGAACCAGCTTTCCCTTGTCCTACTCTCCTTAAAAAGTACCTTTGAGTAAGAGGCATATTTGTATTAACTTGATGCAAATGGCAACATCAGCCTTGATGTCTGCTCCTATTAAGGTAGGGTATTAATATTGCCCTCAAAAGGGCAGTGGTAAGACAGAAGGTATCTGATGGAAAATGTCTTTCACATGATACACAGGATTTCATTGTAAGGAGTATTTAGAAGATGAGGATAAGAAATCCAAATACAGAGAATCCAGTATGATAATGTTTTTAGATTCATTGATCACAGAAGAAAAACTTTGACTCCACCCTCAAGAGCTCTAGCAGTACAATCAGTAAGTGAAAATGGTGCAGTCTCACAAGGGAAAATGCAGAGCGACAGGAGTGGATGGTTTCTGTTCTAATATGTAAAGAGCTCTGAGTGATGGTTCTCATCTCCAAAAACAAAAAAAGTGAAGAACCTGAAAAGCAGCACCTCTTCTTAGATCCATGAGAGATTTGAGATTCCGTGCAAACCAATGCCCCCAAAATGAAAGACAGCAGAATATGGAGGATTACCACTTACCTGGGGGGAGAAGTGACTGGAGCCAGCTGCCTCTAGGAATACAAACTGTTAGAGATAAATTTGCTAAAGTGTGGACTAGCTTTTCCCCATAAAAGCCCTAAGCCCCTCTCCTGTAATCAGGACACTGTTTGGGTTTGTACCTGAATCTGTGCTCCCTGAATTGCAATTCTTTTATACCAAATAAACACTTGCCTCTTGAACTGTTTTTTGTTTTTGTAGGTTGACAGGATACAGCATGAGGAGTACTAAAAGTGAAGTTTATATCAGTAATCATCTATATTAAGAAAAAAGATATCAAATCAACAACCTAAATTTACACCTCAAGGACCTAGAAAAAGAACAACAAACTAAACCCAGAGTTAGGAAAATTACGAAATGAGAAATATAGAACAGAAATAAATAGAGAATAGAAAATCAGTAGTTTTGGGTTTTGTTTTGGTGTTTCTGTTTTTGCTTTTTTTTTGCTGAGGAAGTTTTACCCTGAGCTAACATCTGTTACCAGTCTTCCCCTATTTTGTATATGGGTTGCCACCACAGCATGGCCGCCAATGAGTGGTGTAGGCCTGTGCCTGGGAACCAAAACCAGGCCACCGAAGCAGTGTGCGCCAAACTTAACCACTAGGCCACGGGGCCAGCTGCTAGTTTTGGGTTTTTGAAAAAATAAAATTGACAAACCCTTAGCTAGACTAACCATGAAAAGAAGAGAGGAGACAGAAGTATGTAAAATCAGAAATGAAAAAGGACATATTACAAAGGATGCCTCAAAAATAAAAAGATTCAAAAGGGAATTTCATGAGCATTTAAAAGCTATTGAGTGGGATAACTTAGAAGAAATAGATGAATTCCTAGAACATGCAACCTACAAAGAAAGAATTAAAAAATAGAAAGCCTGAACGAACCAATAACAAATCACAACAAGTTCAAAGTATTGATACCAATCCTTTTTACACTCTTCCAAAAACCAGAAGTACAAGGAATGCTTCCAAACTCATTTTATGGGGCCAGCATCTCCCTGATACCAAAGCCAGACAATGACACCAGAAGAAAACTACAAGCCGATATGTCTGTGTCAACTTGGCTTGACCATCCTGCCCTATTATTTGGTAAAACATTCTTCTGGATGTTCCTGTTCAGTTTTTCTAATGAGATTAGCATTTCATGCGTGGCGTTTAAGTAAAGGAGATTACTATCCATAATGTGGGTGCGCCTCATCCAATTAGTCGTAATTCTTAATAGAAAAAAGACTGGCCTTCTCTGAATCAGAAGGAATTCTGCCAGTAAACTGGTTTTGTACTTAAACTACAGTTTTTTCCTTGGGTTTCCAGCCTGCCCATCTAGAGTGCAGGTTTTTTACTTAACCAAGCCTTCGTATTCACATGAGCCACTTCCTTAAAACAAAAAAATGAAAAGAAAAAATAATGTATATTTATAAACACACATATGTTTACATACACATATCATATTGGTTCTGTTTCCCTGGGAAACCCTGACTAACAGCATATTTTATTTTTAAGATTTTATAAATTGAATGAGTGATTCTTTTTAAAAGGGAAGCCATTTCTGTTTGTGTAATTCTCTAAACAATAATTTTTTTTTTAAAGATTGGCACCTGAGGGGCTGGCCCCGTGGCCGAGTGGTTAAGTTCACGCGCTCCGCTGCAGGCGGCCCAGTGTTTCGTTGGTTCGAATCCTGGGCGCGGACATGGCACTGCTCATCAGACCACACTGAGGCAGCGTCCCACATGCCACAACTAGAAGAACCCACAATGAAGAATACACGACTATGTACCGGGGGCTTTGGGGAGAAAAAGGAAAAAATTAAAAAAATCTTTAAAAAAAAAAAAAAAAAAAGATTGGCACCTGAGCTAACAACTGTTGCCAATCTTCCTCTTTTTTTTTTCTGCTTTTTCTCCCCAAATCCCCCCAGTACATAGTTGTATATTTTAGTTGTAGCTCCTTCTAGTTGTGGGGTGTGGGATGCTGCCTCAGCGTGGCTTGATGAGTGGTGCCATGTCTGTGCCCAGGATCCAAACCGGCGAAACCCTGGGCCACCGAAGTGGAGCGGGCGAACTTAACCACTCGGCCACGGGGCTGGCCCCACTAAACAATAATTTTTATGAAGTGTTCAATACCTTTTTGCAAACCATAAAACAAATTTTCTTGGTTTTGTTCACATATAAAATGTCAAGTGATATTAGAGCTTCTTCCATCCTGTTTCAAACTGGTGAGTATTTACGGGAATACTGTTACTTACATCCCATTTTAAACTGGTGAATATTACTGGAATGGGCTTCATACTAAATGTATTAGGGTGTCATAACAGTGTGTGGAGCTCTGCTGACCTACTCCTCAATAAAACTGGTGAGAAATGATGCGGGGTCGGTGAGCCGAGGAGTCGAAAGAAAGATTTCTTAGACTCTCAAGATCTGGCAGTAGTGCTCTTTTATTTAGAGAATAGTATAGAATAGCATGGGGACAAGACCCATGGGCAGTCAGAGCTTCTGCTGCCGCTGCTTCTGCTGCCCCCGCTGGCATGGGGACAGGACCCATGGGCAGGCAGAGCTGGTGCGTGGGGACAGGACCCAAGGGCAGTCAGAGCTCATGCTGCTGCCGCTTCTGCTGCCCCCGCTGGCATGGGGACAGGGCCCATGGGCAGGCAGAGCCGCTGCTGCTGCCCCCGCTGGCATGGGGACAGGACCCATGGGCAGGCAGAGCTGGTGCGTGGGGACAGGACCCACGGGCAGTCAGAGCTCCTGCTGCTGCCCCGAGTTGAGGGTTAGGGCTAAATTTAAGGCATAGGTATATGATTCATCTCTTTACAAGACAAAGGAAAGAACATGAAAAAAAAGTTAAAATGGTATCAGTGCAGGTGGGGTCTGGTCATTGGGTGATCCCATGACTTTTAGACAAGAATCAAATCGGAGTAAGTAAAGGTTAGAAAGGTTAGATGCCACCACCCTAAACCAGTTACATGAGATTGCCAGACAGCAACCAACTTAAGTTCTTGCCTTCCCCATTAAGAGCTTCTAGAGATAAGACCATTCCCCCTTCTTCCTGGCACAGAGAGGGAGGCATCTTCACAGATAGAGGTTTCCCTTAGAAATGTAAATGTTTCCCAACAAAAGGGCAAACAAATTCCACTCCTTGGAGCCTGAATCTCATCTGTAGTTTTAAAACTAACCAGCCTAAAAATCCTCATCATAAGCCATTTTAAAATTAAGCAGCCTAAAAATCCTCATCAAAAATTATTTTAATAGCAAACCTTTGGGTTTTTTTAAAGATTTTATTTTTTGTTTTTCTCCCCACAGTCCCCCGGTACATAGAGTTGTGGGTCCTTCAAGTTGTGGCATGTGGGATGCCGCCTCAGCGTGGCTTGATGAGTGGTGCCATGTCTGCGCCCAGAATCCGAACCGTGGAAACCCTGGGCCACTGAAGCAGAGCACCCGAACTTAACCACTTGGCCATGGGGCCTGCCCCAATAGCAAACCTTTGAAGCCTCTGGAAATTGTCCTAAAGGTAAACAGTAAATGAATAACAACTATTCAAGAAAATCTATGAAGTTTTGTAAGAAACACGAGCCTGTGGTATTTGAGCCAAGAGCACTCCCTCCCTAGCGCCTCCCAGCTCACATTGGTGGAGACTCCACTCCAGAGTCCTGATGCGGACTCGGTGAGTCAAGGAGTTGAAAGAAAGATTTCTTGGACTCTCAAGGTCTGGCAGTAGTGCTCTTTTATTTAGAGAATAGTATGGAATAGCATGGGGACAGGACCCATGGGCAGTAAAGAGCTGCAAACATGGGTTGAGGGTAGGGCTAAATTTAAGGCATAAGTATGTGAGTTATCTCTTTACAAGACAAAGGAAAGATTATGTAAAAAAAAGTCGTTAGAATGGTATCAGTGCAGGTGGGGTCTGGTTATTGGGTGGTCCTATAACTTTAGCTAAGAATCAGATTGGATTAAGTAAATGGCTGAAGCTACCACCTTAAATATCATCTTCAGCTAAAGACAAAGGAGTATGTTGGTGGTGGGGGGAGTCAGTTACCTGAGGTTTCCAGACAAGTACCACAAACAAGAGCAAGATTATTATGTTGTCTTATGTCCTTGGCTTCCCCGTTAAGAGTTTCTAGTGATAAGGTCATCCCCCCTTCTTCCTGGTGCAGAGAGGGAGACACCCTCACAGATGGAGATTTCCTTTACAAATGTACATGTCTCTTAACAAAGAGTAAGTAAATTCTACTTTTCAGAGTTTCTTTCCTGTCTGCAGATTTTAAAAGTAACCAGCCCAAAATAATCCTCATCACTCCCACAGTCTGGAACACATGGCATCCTGCCAAGTCAGCTTCCACTAAGAGGGCTTTCTTCCTGGGAAACACAGGACTTTGACATTTGGGACCCTGCCCCCAGCTACCTGTTGCTGGGGGTTAATAAGTGCTGGGGGAGTGTGCTTGAAAGGTGGGGACACCATTGTTTCATTCCCTACACAAGGAACTGAGGTGATGCCTTTGGGGTGGTGAGCTGACAATACGTGGTTGTCAATTGCCCTTGTTCTGGCTCATGAGGTGGTTGTAACATAAACCATTCCTGAGGAGCCAGGAGGCACAATCAAGATCCTCTGGCTGCTGTCTCCCCATGCACTGAGCCCTCAGCTCCTAAAATGGGATTGTCACTCAAAGAGAGGCTTCTTATTGTCCTAAAACAGCTCCAGGGTCATGGCACAGAGATTTTTCCTGAACGTGGGGGTGAAGCAAGCCATAAAACACATAGCTCTTCATACCTTTCCAAAGAATTAAGGTTGCTGGCAAGAGATCATGAGAAGGTCAAGTCAAAGGACACTCTCAAAAAACTGGAGAATGAGGTAAAAGTCAATTAGGAGTAGATTCATATATTTAATGAAAATATAGTCTAGACTGTAGACGGACTAATTTTCTGGAAAGAACCAGGGAATTAGACTGCTGGGAGGAGGCTTCCAAGGGTCAGAACAAGTATCAAACAGTGACTTCAGAAAGTGTTTCACCAGAGGAACCAGAATTGTATCGAATTGATTGGTAGAGCTAGTTGTGCCTCCTGCAGGACATTGGTGAAAACAATAGAGCAATCAACCAGTAATTAATGGAGTTTACCCACTGGGTGTGCTTCATGAAAGAGGAAGAGAACCCCGCCAACACCACTGTCTCAAGATGGTCAGCTCACCCCAAACTGGCCCCCACCTGAGGAGCTGTATCAGAGGTTTCACTCTGTATGGGGGAAATAGTGTTCTTTAACATAGTCCAGCCCACTGCCCACCACTGTTATATGCATCTCATGGGTCTTCCTCCTAATAACATCACCTGTGCTCTGTACCCTGGATGTCAGTATTTCATTTTGGGGCATCCACCTTCAAAACCCCCTCTGGCCCATCTCAACACCAATGTGCTGTTTTCCTATCAGTTGCACTCACATTCTCATTGTGGTGAGTCACATGCACTGACCTGGACATACATGTTGTCATTCAACATACTCATGTTAATGCCAATCAAGAAATGTCCAAAACACTCAAAACCCATGTAGCAGGCAGCTAATGTTTTACACGAAGAGAAATTCCCTGGCAGCTGTGGTCCTGATGACCACTTGGCTTGGGACCATTTATTGGCCAGCCAGTGGTTTGTTTGGCTCACAGTGGGTCAACAAGTTGCAAATACGAACACATACCTCTTTTCTTTTTCTGTTATCAGGTAAAGAATCTTAACCTTGAAATCCTGCAGCCTCTAACCCTATACACCGTAAAGGGCCAACCCATTCTCCCTTGCACAAGCCACCCAACCTGCTTACCTTTGCCCTACTCTCCTTAGGAAGTGCCTGTGAGTAACAAATATTGTCCATTAACTTGATGCATGTGGCAACATCGGTCTTGGCATTCAATCCCATTCTAGATAAGGTGTCAATCCTGCCCCCAAATGGGCAATGACAAAATAGAAGTTAACCAATGGAAGATGTCTTTCCAGTCACAAACAGGTATTCAGGCTAGGGAATTTTTAGAAGATGAGGAAAAGGAATGCAAATGTAGATACCCCTGTGTGACAATGATTTAGATGTATTGGTCACAAAAGAAAAACTTTGAAAACACCCACAGGGCTCTAGCAGTAGAATCAATAAGTGAAAATGGTGTAGTCTCAAAAGGGAAAATGCAGAGAAACAGACATGAATGATGGTTTCTCTTCCAATATGTAAAGAATTGGAGTGATCACTCTCATCTTCACAATAAGAAAAAAAAACTGACCAGGGCCGGCCTGGAGGCAAAGCGGTTAAGTTGGCATGTTCCACTTCAGTGGCCCGGGGTTTGCCAGTTCAGATCCCAGATGCGGACCTACATACTGCTTGTCAAGCCATGATGTGGCAGGCATCCCACAGATAAAGTAGAGGAAGATGGGCACGAATGTTAGCTCAGGGCCAGCCTTCCTCAGCAGCAAGAGGAGGATTCGCAGCAGATGTTAGCTCAGGGCTAATCTTCCTCAAAGAAAAAAAACTCCAAAGAAACGTGATCAAACTGAAGAGCAACACCTCTCCTTAGATACACAAGAGATTTGACATTACAGGACAAACTGTTGCCATGCAAAGGGCATGATCTGCTTGCTGCAAGACAAAAGCCAATCAATCAAGAGGCAAGACAGTGTAGAGAAAGGACTTTTATTAAGCAAAAAGCCAGCTAATTGGAAGATGGTGGATTTGTGTCCTAAAGAACTGTTCTTAAAGACAATACAGAATCTTATTTTTTTGGTAAAGATTGGCACTTGAACTAACATCTGTTGCCAATCTTCTTTTTTTTCTTCTTCTTCTTCTCCCCAAAGCCCCCAATACATAGTTGTATATTGCAGTTGTAGGTCCTTCTGGTTGTGCTATGTGGGACGCCGCCTCAGCATGGCCTGATGAGTGGTGCCATGTCTGTGCCCAGGATCTGAACCAGCAAAACCCTGGGATGCCAAAGTGGAGCACGTGAACCTAACCACTCGGCAACCAAGCCAACCCTGAGAATACAGAATCTTGAAGCATTATATAAGGCTAGAGGGCTATGGAGGAAGTGGTCCAGAATGTTGGACATCTGGTGCTGCAGACTGGGGGTTTTCACACCATCTGGCACTGTACGTGAGGCGATGCCATAGCAGTCCTTTCAGCTGTCATTGATGATGTATGCCAGTATAGAATCTCACTCTGGGGGGGGTCATTGGAGAAGAGGGTCAAGAATGTTATCCATCTGGTACCATGGACTGGGGGTCACTACATTTCTAAGGAACTCAAAAGAACAAAGTTACTGTCATATCACAGCTGGGAGGTATAAAGCTAAGCAGAGGTCATAAGTCATGATGCATGCAGTTTTCTTTATGCTTGTTATTTATAATCTAGCCTATTTGCAGGACAGAGTATGTCCAGCTGGGTTAATTACTTAGAGGCTATCTATAGTTACAATATGGCTCCCGTTTTACAAAAATGGCTTCCCTTATGTCAAGCTCATGTCGAGCTGGTATCAAAACCAATGATCCCAAAAGAAGAGACTGGTAGAGAAAAACCACTTACCGAGAATAGAAGCCACTGGAGCAAGCAACATCTAGGAACACATAAACTGTAATATATGAACTGCTAGACACATAGTATAGATTATCTTGAGAGTTAAATGCTCTTGGGGGGCTGGCCTTAGGGAGCCCCCAGAATTCATGAATGTTTCCTTCAGCAGCCCAACCTGGTTCTCATAGTGAAGATGGGAGTAAATTGCCTCCTTCATGCAGGAAATGGGGAAAACATTTTGGAATACACACAAAGTATTTTGTTCTTTGTAACTTGGACCTTCCCTCAAAGGGAATTAATGTTCCAAAGTCTTATCTGATTGGGCAAAGTGCAGATAGACACCTGCAGTCACTTCAGGTTCCTCTCTGACAAAAATGGAGGAAATATAAGTGCTAGGAACGTGTTCTGAAGTTCATAGTCTGGGGATTCTTTACCACCAAACATTGCAGGTTTCATCATAACATTAGAGGACATTTTCCCTTTCAAATACCTGACACCATGTCAGCAGGGCCCCAGGATAAAAACAGTGGATGAAAACAGAGCTGCAAGACACAGACTCTACAAAGAATGAATTCCTAGGGAAACCCAAACACACCAGGGAGATAAGTACAACTGCACTGCAGACTATGAAGCCCCTGACCCCTCCAGCTGCAGCAAACATTAAACATAGTCTGACACCTATTCAAGAAATCATAACACCTCACACTGAAGGCCTATTTACCTGAAATCCTATTTCTTCATATATCATGTCTGGGTTTCAACCAAAAATTAGAGGGCATATGAAAAAGAAAGAAAAAAACATTTTAAAGAGACAAAGTAATCATCAACACACGACTCGGATACAGCAGAGATTTTTGAGAGACCAGACTAAATTTAAAATTATTATTAATTTCACACAAGTAGACTTCAGAACAGGGAATATATGTGAAGAGGCACATGTATTGAAAATATATAAAGACCTATTATATCATAGTAATAAAAAGTCAACTCAATTCAAAAATGGCAAAGGATCTGCATACACATTTTTCCAAGGAAGGTAGGCAAATGGCCAAGAGCATATGAAAAAGTGCTGGACATTATTTGTCATCAAGGAAATGCAAATCAAAACCCCAATGAGATACTGATGAGGATTATTTTAGGCTGGTTACTTTTAAAAACTGCAGATGGGAAGGAAACTCTGAAAAGTATAATTTACTTGCCCTTTGTTAAGAGACATTTACATTTGTAAAGGAAATCTCCATCTGTGAGGGTGTCTCACTCTCTGCACCAGGAAGAAGGGGGGATGACCTTATCTCCAGAAACTCTTAATGTGGAAGGCAAGGACTTAAGTTTGCATAATAATCTTGCTCTTGTTTGCTGTACTGTCTGGTAACCTCATGTAACTGACCACCCCCCCCCCAACAACAACATCCTCCTTTGTCTTTAGCTGAAGATGATATTTAACGTGGTGGTTTCAGCCATTTACTTAATCCGATCTGATTCTTGTCTAAAGTCATAGGACCACCCAATAACCAGACTCCACCTGCACTGATACCATTTTAACGACTTTTTTTTACATATTCTTTCCTTTGTCTTGTAAAGAGATAACTCACATACTTATGCCTTAAATTTAGCCCTACCCTCAACCCATGGGTCCTGTCCCCATGCTATTGCATACTATTCTCTAAATAAAAGAGCACTACTGCCAGACCTTGAGAGTCCAAGAAATCTTTCTTTCAACTCCTCGACTCACCAAGCCACATCAGATACCACTTCCCAACCACTAGGAGGACTGGAATCAAAATTTGAGATAATAACCAATCTTGTGGAGGATCCGTGGAGAAATTGGAACCCTTATACGTGGGTGGTATGACTATAAAATGGTGCAGCCACTCTGGAAAACTGTCTAGGAGCTCCTCAAAACTTAAACCTACAATTACCATATGATCCATCAATTCCTCTCCTAGGTATATGCCCAATTAAAATGAAAACACATGTTCAGATAAAAACTTGTACATGACTTTTTAGGAACATTATTCATAGCCAAAAGGTGACAACAAATCCAAATATCCTCTAAAGGATGAATAGATAAACAAATGTATTTTAGCCATACACTGGAATTATTCAGCCTTAAAAATGAATTAAGTATCGATGCATGCTACAACATGGATATGCTTTGAAAAATTGTGCTAAGTGACTGAAGTCAATCACAAAGACCATATATTATCCCATTCAGATGTAAGACCTGAATAGGGAAAACTATGGACAGAATGGAGATTAGTGTAGCCCTCACTAGGGCTGAGATTGGAAGAGGAAGACGGAAAGTGGTAGCTAAAGGGCAGAGGAGTTTCTTTTTGAAGTGATGAAATGTTCATAATTTGCTGTGATTATCGCATGTATCTGTGAATATACTGAAAACCAGTGAACTGCACCCTTTAACGGGTGCACTGTGCAGTATATGCATTACATCTCAATAGAGCTGTTGAAGTAAATAAATCAATAAAGTTCTGCAATCCAGGCTTTCAGGCATATAAGAATGTCCAGGTTAATTAACACATCCATCACCTGACATAGTTACCTCTTCTGTGTGTGTGCATGTGTGTATGTGTGTGTGTTGAGAATGTTTGAGCCATTCTCTTAGTAATTTCAATTATACAACACAGAATAAGTGTATCAAATCATCCCATTGTAATCTTTAAATACAAACACTTTTATTAGTCAATTATACCTTGTTAAAGCTGGGAGAAGAGTTTCCAGGTGCATCCCATATTTACATAACAATATAGCAATGAAAATGGGAATCAGTTGTCTTAAGGATGTTATTCCGTTTACATTTCAAACTTCTCTAGGTTCACAGGAAAAAATTGATCCAAAATAAATTTCCTTCCAGTGCAAAACACACACTTGAGAATTTGGTGACCACATCTCATTGCTTGTGGTTGGTGAGAAGAGTTCCTGCACCCCGCTAGGGCTGTGGGGTTCCAACTTCCCAAGAGAGCCCAGGGCCCCGGGATTCTTTATCCTAAGAACCAACTGAGTCGGGGTGGCCCTGGGATGGGTGGAAGGCTGATCGCTGGCAAGGCGGAAAGATCAAAATGGGGCCAGACACTTTATCCCAGCTGGTGAGGTCACATTTAAGTGTCTGCTTTTCTAAACAAGGGTCACAGTTGCATGGAGTGGCCTTGCAGGCTTACGCCAAGCCCCTGACTCCTAGAGGCCGTAAGAGCTTTTCCAGTGTGTCCTCGCCTGGGCCACCCACCTGTCTGTACTTGCTCCTTCTTGAAATTGAATCAGGGATTCCCTGTGCACACCTGGAACAACTTATTTTGCACAGCCTTCCAGAAGAACAGAGTCAGCCCCAAGCCAGGAAAAAGTTCTGTTTAAACGTAAATGACCCAGAAAGGACAGATTGCAGCCTACCAAGGGGAAGTGCTTCCCTTGAGGCAAGCGTCTTCCCTCCTTGATGTCACTCAGCGGCGAGGGGGCGTGGGCCTGCGAACTGTCCAATCGGGGGTAACGCTAGGGCCGTGGGTGGAGCTACGCAACGCACCGGCATTGATGTCCCCATTTCTTCCGGCTTCTCTCAGGATCGCGTGTCCCCTTCTTCAGCGGTTCATGGTGGTTTTGCCGCAGCCTCTGTCGCGCCGTGACCTGCACTGACCGCGGGGGTCATAGGACAATTTCCAGCTCTAGGTCGGCTCAGAAATGTAATCTCCATCCCGCTGTCACTCAGAACTGAGGGGCCTTTTGAACTGTCCAATCAGGGTTGGCTCCGGGGCACGTGGGCGGGGCTACGCTCCGCAACCGCCCCCCACCGCCGGCTTCCTGTCGCTCCACCTTCTTTCCGGTAACGGGTCACGTGCTCTTAAGGGCCTGACGTTGCTCCGCAGCTGGCTCTGTAGGTGTGTGACCTGCGCTGGCCGTGGGGGTCATAAGAAAGACTGAGGGAACCCGGGAGCCCTAGAAATGGTGAGTGTGCGGCCCCGGCGTGAGGACACGGGAGGAGGGGCTGGGGGGAAGCGGCGGGGCGGGCCCGGCCTCCCGCGGTCCCCTCCGGGCTCTGCGGCCCCGAGTCCGCGGTGGCGCCGCTCAGCCGTCAGGCCCCTCCGGCCGCAGCGTGGGGGCGGGGCCGGCAGCCGGGCCCCGGGCGTCCTGCGGTCCCTGCGCGCGGCGACTTTGGCCGGAGCGTCTCTGGGCCGCTGTGCGGCCGCAGCCCCGCGTGTCCCAGACGGTGCTGGGCCCGCGGGAGGGCCCGCAGGACAGCCGGGCCTCGGTCTCCGGGGTCCGTGCGCGGAGGAGCTGTGGTCTGTGGTGTCCGCAGGGCCTCCTTTCTCCCCACGGGGGACCTGTTTTCCCTGAATTTTCCATATATTGTGGGGGCAGGGTCTCAAACCCACAGCTTTGTTCCCCCAGCCTAGCTCTTCCTGGGACTGGCAGTTAATCGCTAAATTTCCCATCCCTCCCGGCGTTCCCAAAGCCATTTTCTCCTCTCTAGTTCTCAGGATCATTATCAAGTATTTTCCTTCGTGGTGCATTTCAAACAGACTCAGTATTTTAATTGTTCATCCTTTTCCCCAAGAACCTTGGATAGCTCTTTTCTAAAGATATTTGTTTGTGGATATTTTACATGATGGAAATGCAGCCTATAACCACCTGGAACTGCGTTGTATGAAATCCTTGTGCCTCTCCCCCAGGATCTTTCTGGGCGCAGACATCCTGTGGGAAGTCCTTTGGGTGGAGGTTCCTTTTTTAATTTTCTGGGTGAGCTGTCCTGTCGGCACTGCCCCTTCCTGGGTTTGTCATCTTTGAGTTCATAATAGTTTACATCATTGGGGCGTTTGTGGTAGTATCAGGTCACAGATTCCACCTGCAATCACTGGTGGGAAGCAGGAACTGTGTTTGTGATCCCAGTCTCTCTGTTGGATGTTGTGGGTACAGTGAATGGTCCCACCAGCCAGGAAAGCCTTCACATTTGGGCTCAGAGCTTCCCCTGCTCCAATGTTGCTGCTGAGACCAGCTAGGCAGCCAGCTGAAGGGGCGGACACAATTAATGGACAGAACACAGTCTATATAATGGACACAACACAATGTATATTATTCAATGGGACAGGGAACCATCAGCCTCAAGGACTGAGGTGAGGTCCCTCTGATCGCCATGTATTTATTTGCAGCCAAAGAAGTACAAGCACAGCAGGAACTCACGCCAGCAGGGATATGCAAGTCAAAGCTCAGCAGTTCTAGTCTTCCTCCTTTCAGTGTACCCCGGCCCTATACAAGGCCATTTTCTTAGGGAGTGTCCTAGGAACAATCAATCACTAAGTTATGCAGATGGCGTTCCATTCCTGATCTTCACAGGCTTCTCAATGTCGACCAGTCACGCCATGAATAACCCACACTGTGGATGCAAAACTCAAATATAATGTCTAGAAATGTCCAGGCCTAGGAGAGATGTCATCAGCACAGCAGTGAGTTGTTCCCTTCCTCTCTCCCACTTTGAACTACAAATAAATAGACATTTATTGACCAACAGAGCATACCCACACAGCACAAGACGACACCTGAGAGGACCACGCAGCTATAAATCTGAAGGTGGACAGACTGGCCCCCTCAGGAATTGGTGGAGAGGTGAGTGAAACTCTCCCTTCCCCAGCAGCCCTGTGTGCATGCCCGAACACTTTCTTGGCTGGCTTGAGCACCCATAATACTGTCCCAAAAGTGGGAGTGCACCTCAGTGCAACTGTGGGAAGTGGCAGCAGCAGCCCGGGGTCTACAAGCAAATGCCCGGGGTTCCTAAGCCCCTTGCCTTCATGTTTGATAAGATACTCCCTTCTGGCCTTTGATTCAAAAGCACAAACAATCTGGCATAGTAATTTATGAGAATTAGCAGATCGGACATTTCTCAGCCACCCATTTTGTAATTTGTTCTTGCTGAGCTTAAAGCCTTGCAATAATGTTGCTATGCTCTCCTGCAACACAATGTGTATTCCCAGTTTTCGGGCTGCAGTGGTACTGTGGGTGTCTGCACCAGCCAGGGAAGCTTTTGCATGCACGTATATCTGCCGCCTCCTCTTCTTACAGTCATGCCAGCTGCTGTGCTTTTTTGCTGGGGCTTCATTGCGGGGTCTGAGCCTGGGCCATTCATTGGGACCACAGCAGCAGGGTGAGGTCTCCCACCAACTGAGAAAGCATTTGCTTGTAGACCCCGGGCTGCTGCTGCCACTTCCCACAGTTGCACTGAGGTGCACTCCCACTTTTGGGACAGTATTATGGGTGCTCAAGCCAGCCAAGAAAGTGTTCGGGCATGCACACAGGGCTGCTGGGGAAGGGAGAGTTTCACTCACCTCTCCACCAATTCCTGAGGGGGCCAGTCTGTCCACCTTCAGATTTATAGCTGCGTGGTCCTCTCAGGTGTCGTCTTGTGCTGTGTGGGTATGCTCTGTTGGTCAATAAATGTCTATTTATTTGTAGTTCAAAGTGGGAGAGAGGAAGGGAACAACTCACTGCTGTGCTGATGACATCTCTCCTAGGCCTGGACATTTCTAGACATTATATTTGAGTTTTGCATCCACAGTGTGGGTTATTCATGGCGTGACTGGTCGACATTGAGAAGCCTGTGAAGATCAGGTGTTCTGTCCTCTGGACAAAGGGTTTATGCATTTGGAGTTCATGTGGGTCAGAATCTCAAACTGAATTAGGCTGAGAGTGTCCTCACTTGTGAGAGTGGAAGCCTCAGGGAGGGAGTGCTTCCATGCTCACAGGAGAGGGGAGGGTGTGTGGAGCCCCCAGAGTCCATTCCTGTGGCTGCTTGGGTGTCTCCACCCTCCTTCACCAGGGACTGACCCTCTCCAGGGGTTACATCTCAACCAGGAGAGTCTAGACCCCAAGTTTGGGAACATGTTCAACTTTCTGAATGTGGATTTTCCTGTTCAACTGAGGAGAACCAGGCTGCTTATCCATTTTGATTCTAATATTTGTGTTTCATTCTGTTGGATTCCTTTATCAATTGAAGATTAAAGCCCTTTGATTGTAGTTTCCACTAGCACTTGGGCCCTGAAGCTGTAAGATGATTGAGACATATGATGTAAGGCAGGAATATTGTGGAACCAAGTAGATTTTTTGTTCCATTTAGGCAAGAGAACCTCAAGTTGTGAGATGCGTGTATTTAAGCTCTCGGTGCGTTTTTCATTGTTAGGTCCCTGTTTGTATGTCCATGTCTCTAGAGATCCTTGACGTTTTAATGCCTATACTGTACTATACTATACTAAGGCAAATGAGTTCTTATTTTCATGGATATGAGGGAAAACTGAGTTTCTATTTTAACTGATATGAGGAAAACACTGCAGTTTGTGTAAATCTCTCAAATTCCTATACATTTCAGGACTTAATTGCAAAACCCCTAATGCATTATAGTATGCTACCCATTCCTGAAAATATCCCCAGTGTGAAGTATAGTGGAAGGACAAGGTGTAATGCCCCTTGTCCTTTTACTCAGAAAGGATTTGTGAATTTTTTATGGTTTACAGTTTTATATCCACTAGTGTTTAAAGGATTAAATCTTAGAGTGGTTCCTTATGTAGGACAGTTTAAATGAAGTTAAGTAATAATGCAAAATTTAATTAAACGTAATTGTCAAGTATAGGAAAATATGTGTCTTTAAATTTGTCTCCTTATTTTAAATAGTGTATGGGAAGGTTAAAAAATTCCTAAGAGGAAACTAACGCAAGAAGACTCCCCGCCTGCACGTCCTGCCCCACTCCTCTGCTCCTATTCCAGCCTCCCTCACATGGCCAGTTTTGATCACTGCTTCATCATCCTGTTAGTGTTTCTTCTTTTGAAGATTGGCACCTGGGCTAACAACTGTTGCCAATCTTTTTTTTTTTTTTCCTGCTTTATCTCCCCAAACCCCCCTTGTACATAGTTGTATATCTTAGTCGCAGGTCCTTCCAGTTGTGGGATGTGGGACGCCGCCTCAACGTGGCCTGATGAGCGGTGCTATGTCTGCGCCCAGGATCCGAACCCTGGGCCGCCGCAGCGGAGCACGAACCCTGGGCCGCCGCAGCGGAGCGCGCGAACTTAACCACTCAGCCGCAGAGCCGGCCCCTGTTAGTGTTTCTTAATATAAAAAGAAGACATTGCAGACGCCTATGTGTCTTACCTGGGTCTGTTCTTTTTTTTCTGTGTGTGAAGAAGATTAGACCTGAGCTTACATCTGTGGCAATCTTCCTCTGTTTTGTATGTGGGATGCGCAACATAGCATGCTTGAGGAGCAGCCTGTAGGTCTGCGGCTGGATCTGAACGTGCAAACACTGGGCCACCAAGGCAGGGCACCGGAACTTGAGCACTTCTCCACCGGGCCAGCCCCTGTGTCTGTTCTTATACTGAGTAGCCTGGGTCCACATATTTGATGTTTAACTACTGACAACTTAAGCCTCACCCTCCCTCCCCCCCATTCCCAGGCCTCCTTATCTGGTCAGGCTGATGAGAAATCCTGGAGGCTCCTGCACTGTGAGCTGCTGCTTGCTGGGCAGCTCCTGCTGTGCACTGTGCTGCCCTGTGTTGCATTGTTAACCATAGCGAGCCTGGACTGTATGCACAGAGTTCTCAAACTTGGTAGTCTCATTCCTGTGGAAGCAGGACTCTGGGAATGGGGCCTTCCTTTATGTGGCCCTGGGTTATGTCCTGAGTGGAAACTATCCGTGTGTTTAGAGTGAAGATGTGGCTGAAGTTGGGGTCACCTTGACATTAGGGAGAGTGTGGGGATTTGAGATTATAACCTGTGAATGAGCTGAGCCCACCAGATCATCACTGGTTAAAGACAACTTATTTCAGAGGGAAAGAGGAGAATCAAAAATGCAGCCAGTAGGTGGTGAGGTTACAGGGGGCTCACTGGCACCCCTAAGTAACTACTGCTGGTGCCCCCATGTCTGTTGTAACAAAGATTCTGACCCTCTGCGTTATAGTGGACAACACCCTCAATCTGCGTTTGGCACAACAAATAAGTTGGTTCAACCCCCACCTAAGCTGTGTACCTTAGACTCAATAAAGCAACCAGTCGTGGAGGAGGCCTGTAGCTTTGATGACATGATTTTAGTCTCTGTGGAGGAGGGCCTTAAGTTATCTATAGGCTTCTGATGCAACAACCTGCCCTAGGCCCCACACTACATGCTCTTAGAGCTGCTCTTGTCACCATGTATGAGATCTCTTGCAGATAGAGGCTCTAACAAGCACTGAGCATGTGACCCTCTACCAAGGTGGCTTTTTTTTTTGGAAAGTGGAGAATTCAATTTTTTTTTTTTTTTTTTAAGATTTTATTTTTCCTTTTTCTCCCCAAAGGCCCCTGGTACATAGTTGTGCATTTTTAGTTCTGGGTCCTTCTTCTAGTTGTGGCATGTGGGATGCCGCCTCAGCATGGCCTGACGAGCGGTGCCACATCTCTGTGCCCAGGATTTGAACCCACGAAACTCTGGGCCGCTGAAGCAGAGCACGCGAACTTAACCACTCGGCCACACGGCCAGACCCCCGAGGTGCCTTTTTTGACTTTGGCCCTGTAAACAGCCTCTAACCAGCTCAGCCACCTGATGGGCCCTAAGCTTTCCCCTGTAGTTTATGCCACCTGCTGAGGGGCATGGCCTTTCTTCAGTGCATTGAACAATGCTGGGTTGATGGAGGAGGCCAC
Source organism: Equus asinus (assembly GCF_041296235.1). Lineage (NCBI taxonomy): Eukaryota > Metazoa > Chordata > Mammalia > Perissodactyla > Equidae > Equus > Equus asinus. The sequence goes on along the minus strand of NC_091809.1, from coordinate 24,988,588 downwards.
CCCTCTCCCAGACACCTTGGTTCCCTGGATAGTTCCTTGCTGTTAACTGAATGCACAACACTGGGGAGTGCACACACTTTAAGCACAATACACATTCGTACATGATGGAGCTCAGTGAAGGGTTGCCAATCTTCATCCCTTAATTGGGATGTTCCTGATGAAGAACAAAACATATTCTAACCAAACATCCTGTAGTCATCTTATTAGTGACCTGAAACTGGGCTCATCAGCATATGTTCGCAAACTCTTGGATGATGGTCTGAGAGATGCCCCTTTATAGTAAAGGAACTCTAGGAATCTCTTGACTCACAGATACCCAAGATAGAAATCAAGGTAACAATTGTGTGAACATGACCAGGTCTACACTACAAGGACATACCAGGATGCTGTTTATGCACCTTGGAATTCTGACACTATTGATAGTGACCATGGCACTTCTCAGAGGATACAGTGCTGTGCTAACAAGGCAGTTAATGCAAGTTTCCACTCCCTTATGGCTCTCAGGCTTACAGAGTACCATACTGGCTTATTGAGATCAGTTGAATGAGAGATGTCTTGTTTCAGTCATCAGGGGTGAATTGTAATCAGTCTTTCATTTTTTTTTAAAGACTGCGGGGTTTTTTAGAGCACTTTTTGTTAGAAAAATTAACCAGAATTTACAGTTCCCACATAACCCTTCTCTCTGCATCCACACATTTTGCAGTCTTTTTCACATTTTGTACTAATGTGGTACATTTGTTAAAATTTGCAAACCCATATTGATGCATTAGAGTGTACAGTGCACATTAGCATTGACTTTGTGTTACACCATGTATGGGTTTTGGCAAATGTATAATGACATAGATCCATCGTTTCTGTATTATATAGTGGAGTTTCACTTGCCTAAAAGTCCTCTGTGCTCCACCTATTGGTTCATCCCTTCCACAGCCCCCAAATCCTTCATGACCAAATATCTTCTTAGTGGCTCATACTTTTGTCTTTTCCAAAATGTCATATACTCGGAAGCATACACTGCATAGCCTTGTCACATTGGCTTCTTTCCTTAGGAATATACTTTTAAGGCTCCTCCATGTGTTTTCATGGCTTGATACCTCATTTCTTTTTATCACTGAACAGTATTTCATTCTATTGATGCACCACTGTTTGTTTTTGTCTATTTAACTCTTGGAGGACATCTTGCTTAAAACTCTAACTCTTGCCAATTATGAATAAAGTGCCCATAAACGTTCATGTAGTTTTCTGTGAACAGAGGGTTTTAATTCATTGGGGAAAATACCAAGGAGTGTGATTGCTGGATCTCACTCTGTATAGTAACAGAATATTTTGGTTTTAAAGAAAGTTCCTGTCTTTCACTCTAGATGGACCTAATTCCATTTCCACCAGCAGTGATTGAGGATTACCTGTAGCTTTGTTTATCTACCAACATTCGGTGTTCTGAGTGTTTTGTTTTACCCATGTAATAAGTTTTTAATGATACCTTGTTGTTTTATTTGCAATTTCCCAAGGATATTTGATGTGGAGCGTGTTTTTTCTTTTTTTTGAAGAAGAATATTAGCCCTGAGCTAACATCTGCTGCCAATCCTCCTCTTTTTGCTGAGGAAGACTGGCCCTGAGCTAACATCCGTACCCATCTTCCTCTACTTTCTATGTGGGACGCCTGCCACAGCATGGCTTGACAAGCACAGCGTAGGTCCGCACCGGGGATCTGAACTGGCGAATCCTGGGCCACCAAAGCAGAACATGCAAACTCAACCACTGCACCACCGGGCCGGCCCCTGGAGCATGTTTTCTTATTACTTACTTTCCAGCTTTATGTTTTCTTCAGTGAGCTGTCTGTTCAGATCTTCTTCGAGTTTTTTTGTTTGTTTGTTTTTGGGGTTCTTTTGAGGAAGATTAGCCCTGAGCTAACTGCTGCCAATCCTCCTCTTTTTGCTGAGGAAGACTGGCCTTGAGCTAACATCCGTGCCCATCTTCCTCTACTTTTTATATGTGGGACGCCTACCACAGCATGGCATGCCAAGCAGTGCCATGTCTGCACTCAGGATCTGAACTGGCGAACCCCGGGCCACCAAGAAGCAGAACATGCGAATTTAACCACTGTGCCACTGGGCTGGCCCCATTCTGCCAGTTTTTAAATCGAATTGTCTGTCTTCTGACTGTGGAGTTTTAAGGGTTCTTTGGATATTCGATACCACATATATCAAACAAGTGTTTTTACAAAGATTTTCTCTTACTCTGTAAATTGTTTTTGTTGTCTTAACTGTTTTTCTCAGAATGGGTTTTTCATTTTAATGAAGTAAAATTTTTGTGTTTTTCTTTGGTGGACCTTGCTTTTTGGTTTTGTACCTAAACAGTCACCTGCAAACCAACAGTCATCTAGATTTTCGCCTATGTTATCTTCTAGGAGTTTATTCCTTTGGCATTTTACATTTAGATCTTTGATGTGTTTTGGCTTAATTTTTGTGAAAGGTGTAAGGCCTGTGTCTACATTTTTCTGTTTGTGTTTCCATGTGGATATTCATTATTTCTAGCACTACTTGTTTAAAAGGCCTTTTCAATTTAATTGCCTTTCCTTATTTGTCAAGGATCACTTGACTATATTTGTGTGTGTCTATATGGAAAGCAGTTGACTCATTGATACTTGAAACTTATTACACTCTCCTATTAATTCCAGGAGTTATTTCTGTTGTGAATTCTTTCAGATGTTTCACAGAGACAGCAATGCCATATGGAACAAATGTTACAAAGTTAGGTGTAGGAGTCATACAGATGTTCCTTCATTCTTTCTTTTTTTCTTTTTTTTTTGTGAGGAAGATTAGCGCTTAGCTAACTGCTGCCAGTCTTCCTCTTTTTGGTGAGGAAGACTGGCCCTGAGCTAACATCTGTGCCCATCTCTACTTTATATATGGAAGGCCTACCACAGCATGGCTTTTGCCAAGCAGTGCCATGTCCGCACCCAGGATCTGAACCGGCGAACCCTGGATCGTCGAGAAGCAGAACGTGTGCACTTAACATCTGCACCACTGGGCTGGCCCCCCAAATGTTCTTTCTTAAAAAGTAGAAGTTCCCCTCTATTACTAGTTTATTATAAGTGCATCTTGTATATTACCAAATCCATTTTTATTTTCGTTTCCCCCCCTTTCTTTCTGATATTAGTAATTTCTGTCTTCCCTCTTTTCTTTATCTCGACTAGAAGTTTATCAGTTTTATTAGCCTTCTCAAAAGACTAGGTTTTTAAAAAAACTTCCTCACTGACCTCCACAATGACCTTGATTTCTTCCCCCTTTTTTTTTTCTTATTCTTCTACTCCCCAAAGCCCCCCAGTACATAGTTGTATTATTCTAGTTTTAGGTGCTTCTGGTTGTGCTGTGTGGCAACCGCCTCAGCGTGGCCTGATGAGCAGTGCTGGGTCAGCGCCCAGCAACCGAAGCAGCAAAACCCGAGGCTGCCGAAGTGGCGCACGTGAACTTAACAGTGAACTTAACCACTCGGCCACGGGGCCAGCCCTTGATTTCTTTTCTGATTTTATGCCTTTTGTTATGCTTACTTTCTGTTTAACTTGTTCTTTTTATTGTTTCCTAAAGTAGATGCTTACGTTAATTGATTATAGATCTTTGATTTTTCCAGTGTATTTATTTTTTAATTTTAATTTTTTTTTTAAAGATTTTATTTTTTTGTTTTTTCTCCCCAAAGCCCCCCAGTACATAGTTGTATATTCTTCGTTGTGAGTCCTTCTAGTTGTGGCATGTGGGACGCTGCCTCAGCGTGGTTTGATGAGCAGTGCCATGTCTGCGCCCAGGATTCGAACCAACGAAACACTGGGCCGCCTGCAGCGGAGCATGCAAACTTAACCACTCGGCCACGGGGCCAGCCCCTCCCGTGTATTTATTAATGGCATAAACTGCCCTGTAGTCAATGCTTTTGCTGCATCCAAGGACACTTTATGTCATGTTTGTATTTCTTGTAGATCAAAATAATTTTTAGTTCTCTTGAGACTTCTCTTTTGATCTTATGTATTATTTAGAAATGTGTTGTAGAATCTTCACATATTTTGGGGTTTTCCAAATATCTTGCTCTTACTGGCTTCTACATGAATGCCTATATGAAGTGAGAGCATACTTTGTATGATTTCTGTTCTTCCAAATTTCTGTCCCAGAAGTGGTTTATCCTGGTAAATGTTCCATGTGAACTTCAAAAGAACGCATATTCTGCTGTTATTGTATGAAGTATTCCATAAGTTACAATGAAATCCAGTTGTTTCACACTGATGTTCGTTTCACCTCTGTCCTTCCTCATTGACTGCCTACTGGAATTTACAATTCGTGATAACAAGGTATTGAATTTTACAGCTATAGTATAGATGCATCTGTTTTTCCTTGCATTCTATCAATTCTTGCCTCATTTATTTTGCCCCTCTGTTCTACAGGTACACATGAAGGATTGCTATGCCTTCTTGGACAATGGAACCCTTTAGCTGTATCCAGTGCCCCTCTGTGCCTCTGAATTTTCCTTGGTTTGATATCTGCATTGTCTGTAGTTCATATAGCTATGGTGGCTTTCTTCTCATTAGTGTTGCCATGGTATATACTTCTCCGTGCTTTTACCCTTCATCTCTGTGTGTCTTTATCATTAAACTGGGCTTCTTGTAGACAAAATATAGTTGTGTTTTCTGAAATCCTATAATACTGTGTCTTTAAGTTGTATTGAGACTTGATAAAGTGATTATTGATGTAGTTGAAGTAATATTTACCAAACCTTTCACTGTTTTCATTTTTACCCTTCCTTGTTTCTTTTTGTCTTCCACCTCCTCTTAGCATTATCAGTTACATAGTATTTAAAAACATTTTTTAGTGGTTGGCCATGAGTTTTTATCATGCAGTTACAACTGACACACCTCCTCTGTCAAATAACACTGTGCCACCTCACTATTGTGCAAGTACCTCTTAACGCTATTACCCCTTCCTTGTCCTTTGTCACATTGTTGTCATTTATCTCACTTGTTCATAAGGCTCTCCTTACCAAATACATTGTTGCTAATGTTATTTTACACAGTGTCACCTATGTTACTTATAAGAAATATGAAAGATATTTTTCCTTTTCTAATCTTCTACCTTTATCATTTACATGATTTCTAATAAATTTTTGAACGTTTCATTCAAAGTAGGTGTACTCATCACAAATTTCCTTAATTTTTGTCTCAGAAAGTCCTTATTTGGCCTTTATTTTTGAAAGACAATTTTGTTTGACAGAAAATTCTATGACAGTGTTTTTTTTTATTTTCAAAACTCTAAGTATTTCAGTTTACTCGGTTCTTGCATGGTTTTTGAAAAGAAGTGCAATTTAATTCAAATCTTTGTTTCTTTATAGCTAAGATGTGTTTCTTCTTCAGCACTTCTAAATATATTCTGTCTTCGATTTTTCTCTAGTTTAAGATGATATCCCTGGGGGTGCACTTCTGTAGTTGATCATGTTTAGCGTTCTCTGAGCTTCCTGGATGGACACGTTGCAGGGTATCATCAATTTTATGCTATTTTGGTGATTAATAGTTTACTTGTTCTTCTGATTCTTTCTGTCGTTCTTTCCCTTTAGGTATTCCCATTATGTGTATTTTACCCCTTCTGTGATAGAGGGTTTTCCTGGGCTTCGTGAGTATGGTGTTCTGCATTTTTTGTTCTTTTTCTCTTTGCATTAGAATCTGGGGAAGTAGATGTTTTTGTTTAGTTCAGGCCTTCGTAAGACCAATATCTAGGACATGTTTCAAAATGCCATCTTTCTTTTGTCTTTCCAAATTTTGGAGACACTGATTTGGTCTATCACTTTAAGGCTCTCATAGATCTAAGAAGAGTTGTTCATTTCTCATTAGTTCATTTGTTTCTTGTGAGATCAAGAATCACACCTTCTAAGTTCCTTACATGTGGGATCAGAAGTTGGCAGAAAATGATCTCGAGTGGCTGATTGAGAAGCACGTCCTTTTGAAGTTGGCAGTGGAGATTTTATGTTCTTTTGGAGGAAAGGTCTGTTAAATCCTTCACATATTTTAGAATAATTGTCAAATTTACCATCAAACCTTCATGGACTTGAATGAACTCCCATGCAATCTGCAGCTTTTAACAAGTTTCTCAAGGGCAGCAAGGCTCAGGGTACACTGTTAGCATTTGACCAAAAAAAGTTCTTTTGGCACATTATCATCTCCCCATGTGTTCTACAAATTGGTAGGAAGTGGCCTTGAGGCACATGAGTATAGGGATTTGATGGTCTAAGTTGTCGTGCCTTCTTACTTGTGTCTGGGTTCTAAGTTTCAAATAACTTTCTAGCCCCATCAAATTGTACAGAGAGGGGGCCAGCCCCATGGCTGAGTGGTTAAGTTCGCATGCTCCGCTTTGGCAGCCCAGGGTTTCATCAGTTCGGATCCTGTGCGCGGATATGGCACCGTTTGTCAAGCCATGTTGAAGCGACATCCCACATGCCATAACTAGAAGGACCCACAACTGAAAATACACAGCTGTGTACCAGGGGGCTTTGGGGAGAAAAAGGAAAAATAAAATCTTTTAAAAAATATTGTACAGAGAAAGGAAAACCTGAGTGTATGATAAATATTACACAGATGAACAGCAGTGCTTTCAATAATAATATTTACATTCACCCAGCTGCATCTGTTTACCTGTAATGATCTGGAGTACTGTAGGACAGCGGGGTCCACTGGGCTTTGTTAAAAGGTTAGTTTCTACTGTCCTCTTGGACTCTCTGTTTGGTGAGACTAGACAAAAAAGCTTCTAGTTCTTCAATATTTTTTGTTCACTGAAACCTCATGCAGGTAAGACCCCCTGCCTCATGGAGTGCTGTTACTGGTTCGTAATAAGAAGATGAAAGAATGGTTTGAAAAAGGAATTATTAATCTGAAAATGATAATATTTATTTCATTTCCATAGCATTTCTGTCATTTCCCAACATGCTCTGGATCCTGACATAAGAGAAATATGATGTAATATGATCACAGTAAAACTGTAAACAATTTTCATCTGGTCATAATGCTGTTAATCTGATAAGGAAAAGTGTACAGAATAAGATTGTGTTTCTAGTGATCGTGACATAGAATAACTATTTGGAGATCACAGAATCACACATAACTTTCCTAGAAATGGAGCATAGATCCCCAGTACTGTCAGCCTTATGCATCCTACTCTACACACGTTTGTGGTGTTTCAGGACTCAGTGACCATTGAGGACGTGGCTGTGAACTTCACCCCAGAGGAGTGGGCTTTACTGGATCCTTCACAGAAGAGACTCTACAGAAATGTGATGTGGGAAACCTTCAGGAACCTGGCCTCAGTAGGTAAGAATGAGGACATTCCTTCATGTCATCAAGGAGAGAACAAGTGTTTCTTGCCCATCAACACTGTTCTAAAATGTAGAATATAGAAAGAGGTGATGTTAGTAAATAAACTAGAAATGATGATAAGTCATCATGGACTTAGATTCTAAAAATTTTTCCGTCATTTGTAATACCTTGGAATCAATTTTCTGGGTCTGCATTTCAGGAAAAACGTGGGAAGTTCATGACATTGAAGATTGGTATGAAAACCAGGGGGGGAAAGTAAGGTGAGTTACACTCACAGTAGAAAGCAGTGTCTCATGTGAGAATCCTGGTATGTTATGAAATTTTAAAAAGAAGCATGCACAACATATAATGCTTGCTTCAGATTTAGCTGTTCTGAGAAAATTTTCACTAAATATACTTTGTGAAATGTGATGTAGGGGTTCAGTTTTTGTAAAATAGTTCACTTGGAATTAGTATTAATAAGCCCTGTACATAAGTATCACTGTTTGAGTAATAGCAAGGCTGAAGTCCTCTTGCAGAGCATTCAGTATATTCAATTTCTGAGAATTCAGTCAAGGTGGAAAACCTAATCTTGTCCTATACATCATAATAAATATAACAAATATGAAATCAGTAATATAAAAATTATTAATACTGTTCTCATGTTTTACAGAAACCATATGGTAAAGAGACTCTGTGAAAGTGAGGAGGGTAGTCAATGTGGAGAAAACTTCAGTCTTATTCCAAATCTGAATCTGAAGAAGGAAACTGCAGGAGCTAAACCATATGAATGCAATGCATATGGAAAAGTCTTCATGCATCATTCATCCTTTAATAGACATGTTAGATCTCTCACTGAACACAAATCATATGACCATCAAAAATATGTAGAGAAACCATATAAATGTAAGGAATGTGGGAAAGCCTTCACTTTACCCTATGTTCTTCGAAGACATGAAAGAACTCATAGTGGAGAGAAACCTTATGCATGTACAAAGTGCACTAAAGCATTTACTGCTTCCTCTACTCTTCGAGTACATGAAAGGAATCACACTGGAGAGAAACCCTATGAATGTAAAAAATGCAATAAAGCATTCACTTCTTGCAGGTCTCTTCAGAAACATGAAAGAACTCATACTGGAGAGAAACCCTATGAATGTAAACAGTGCTGTAAAGCATTCACTTCTTCCACTTATCTTCAAATTCATGAAAGAATTCATAAGGGAGAGAAACCCTTTGAATGTAAGAAATGTGGGAAAGCCTTTACAGCTCCCTCAAGTCTTCGATCACACATGATGGTTCACAGTGGAGATCGACCTTATAAATGTAAGGTCTGTGGGAAAGCCTTCACTTTTCGAAGATCACTTCCAGTACATGAAAGAATTCATACTGGACAGAAACCCTTACAATGTAAAATATGTGGCAAAGCATTCAGGTTTTCCAGTAATGTTCAAAAACATGAAAGGACTCATACTAGAGAGAAACCATATGAATGTAAAAAATGCAGTAAAGCATTCACTGCTTCCAGTTCTCTTCAAAGACATGAAAGAATTCACACTGCAGAGAAACTCTATGAATGTAAAAAATGCAATAAAGCTTTCACTTCTTCCAGCTCTCTTCGAAGACATGAAAGAATTCATGCTGCAAAGAAACTCTATGAATGTAAAAAATGCAATAAAGCTTTCACTTATTCCAGCTCTCTTCGAAGACATGAAAGAATTCACACTGGCAAGAAAGTATGAATGTAAAACATGCACTAAAGCATTTAATTCTTCCAGATCTCTTCGAGTACATGAAAGAGATCTGGAGAAGAACCCTATGAATGTAAGGAATGTGGGAAAGCATTCATTTCTTACAGATCACTTCGAAAACATGAAAGAAGTTACACTGGTTAGAAACCCTTTGAATGCCAGGAAAGTCTGAAAGCTTTTATTTCTCACAAAAAGTATCGAGGATATGAGAGAATGCACACTAGAGGAAAAATGATGTAAATATCAAGAATGTGGGGAACCCTTTCTTCATCCCAGTCCTTTTTGAAGGTATGGAAGGACTGACTTAAGGAAAACATTGCATACAAACAGCATGGGAAAGACTTCAGTTGGCCTACATCTTTCTGTGTGAATCTCCCACCAAAAAAAATAGATTAATGTAAGTAGTGTGAGAAAGCTTGATGGAAATGTATTTGTATAATGTTCTAGAAAGCTTTCAACATGAAAATGTATTATAAAAGTTGTAAATATTGTGTTTACCAAGCATCTTTCTTAAAGTGCAGCATTGGATTGTGGATTTCTTTAATTACTTCTAGAAATGAATATTGAGGTGAGATATTTCTGCAAGTCATCATCAGTAGTACATAAGATTAATAGGTAGTGCTTTTCCTTTAAATCAGTTAATATTTTCTTTGATTTTTATAATGTTATAATTGTTCTGTGTTAGTGAGTCTTTGAAAAGTGATGGTTTGTACGTGTTGAGATTTTCTTACTGGCCTTGTGTTGCAGCTCCTAGATGACTAACCCATTGTGTACACTGTTCCTTTCTTAGAGAAAGGTCCTTTTACAGGGAGGTGGGTATAGGAACCTGCTACCCGTTTCCATACTATTGAACTAATGGAATACATTTTTATGTATGGCAAGTTTATCAAAGAGCATGGTTAGTGTGTATTATTATTTTCATATTTGGGCCTTTGCATTTTGTCCTTCTCTCTGACTGGTATTTGGTGAACAGACTTTGAATTAAGTCGAGGCCTGTGATAAGGCAACAAAATGCAGGGCTTCACATATCACCCTTGTATTGCTTTATGTCAACGACGGTAAAATTAAGAACTAGATCTTTAAGAATCCACCCCCTTTGAGTCTCTAGATTGAAATTCACCCGTAGCCTCATTTGCATGAGGTTTAGAAGGCAGAAGCCATAAAGGCCTTAGGCTTACTGGGGAGGCACCATACTGGGAGAGAGAGACAGTTACACAGGAGCTTCGAGGAAACCGTCTTTTAGCCGATTGTCTGGATTCTTTGCCCATCTAGTCAAGAGTACCTTGAACACCACCACCAACTGTTTGATTTTAATTTTCACGGAGGTGTACTTTCCACTGCTGTCTTTACAAGTTTCACATCAAAGATACATGAGAGTGAGGATTTTTCTGTAAGGCCTCTTGTGTCCACCAGGAAACTAATTCAGACTTTTGTGGTTGGGAGCATTCTCTTGATTCCCCTATTCTCTAGGTGATATCTGAATAAGGTCTAGTTTGTATGGGAAACACCTGATGCTCTTAAAAGTGCTAGTGAGTGTGTTTTACCTGATTCACTGTGACATCTACAGTGGGGCAGTAAAAACAAGGACGGTGAATTTTGTTTCTCTGCTGCATTGTGCTGTGTCTGCCTTGAGCCAGTTTTTCCAGGTGAGAACAAGCACCTTTCTCAACTCAGGAAGACCATGTGTGTTTCCGTTACTTGTAGCTGAATGTATTCCAGCAGTAAGTTTTTAGTAATGTCTGATTGTATGTCATTAAAACTACATCCATTTCCTTGTGAAATGAGCCCTTCTGTGGTTCTTTCATTGATAGATTTTATCAACTCTTCTATTTCATTGTATGCTAATAAATAGTATTGTGGCTTTCATTTCCTCAGAATTTTTTTTTCTGCTTTTTTCTCCCCAAATCCCCCCAGTATATAGTTGTATATCTTTTTAGTTGTGGGTCATTCTAGTTGTAGCAAGAATTTTTAAAAATCCATTTATTTCTGGATTTTCAGATACACATTGCACTTTTCTTCATTGAATCATCCATTATTGAGTCAGTTTTACCATGTGCATCGAAAATCAGGTATTTTTTCGTCAGGCAAATTTTGTTTTTTGTTGTTTTATAGTGGCGGTTTTTGTCATCGAATCAATTTCTCATTTATTCTTAACTGCAACCTTAAAACTCTTGGTTTTTCAGTACCCTCCTGCCAGTGACCTACAGGATTGCACATGTAGTGAGAGGCATGTGATGAATTCTCGTAAGAACGACAGCAGACCGTAGAGAACTGTGAGGTGTAACAGTAACAGGCTGCTCAGAAGGACTTCTTAGAAGATTTTGGCAGCTGTCTGTTAATTTCTTTGCTATTCAGAGAAACAGATCTTTTTCTGTATTGAATGCTCTGAGGAGCTGAACTTCATAGAATCTTTGGTAACCCTTTTTTGTCAACATTAAGTTTAATCATTGTTTTCTAGAAGGCAAAAACAAGGTAGTGGAGCTAAGGTTAATTTGTAAGAAGTTCCAGTTAGTTGTTTTAGTAAGAAGGGAAACTCAGTCATTTTTTATGATTTGTAATTTTATCTTTTGCCATTCTCACTGCTATGGTTCCAAAATACTTTTATGTTGGCTTGGAAACTGTGCACTTTTGATGAAGCATGTGTGACATTTTCCCCTCAGCAGGATAAGACTTGGCCTTGCAGTGGATGCAGCCAGCTCCCAGTCACCTGGAACAGCTTTTGCCTTTTCTACTTATTATCAAAACACTGATGTATTTTCTGTGGTGTATTAGACACTGTTTGTCCTAAAGTCACTCAGTGAAAATACATAAATTCACTTCATAGTATCCTGCTTATTATTTTTGAAATCTTCTGTAAGACTGAACTAAGGACTTTGATATTAGGTAAATTGTGAGGCACTGCAAACCTAGCAGGGGAGAGACAGGTCCTCTATGTCAATCAAGCCTGCCTTTCTCAGACTATCATCTTTATTTTTAAAAAAATTTTTTTGAGGAAGATTAGCCCTGAGCTAACTGCTGCCAATCCTCCTCTTTTCACTGAGGAAGCATGGCCCTGAGCTAACATCCGTGCCCATCTTCCTCTACTTTATATGTGCGATGCCTACCGCAGCATGCTGTGCTAAGCGGTGCCATGTCTGCACCTGGGATCCGAACCGGCAAACCCTGGGCCACCGAAGCAGAATGTGTGAACTTAACTGCTGCACCAGGCTGACCCCTCAGACTATGCTCTTGATGCTACGTTTCAACATCCCTTACTTGCCATCCACTATGGAGGCAATGTACTCAACTGAGCACAGATCAGGCTGGGTAGGATTTGGGTATAGCAGCATGAAACAGACACGTTCTTGCAATCATGGGGCTTATATATTGGTGGGAAAAGTGATGCCTATCAAATGATATACCTTTGGTTTCTAAAATGGAAATAAGGGCTTTGAAGGAAAGTCAAAAACAGTATGAGCTAATAGTAGGGCTGAGGTGTGTTTATATCTTTTCTGTGAGGCTACGAGTGCGTGAGGATGTCATTATTATTGTTATCTGAGACTGGAGACTTCCTGTTGATTAGGCCACAAGTATTTATGATGTCTTTTTTGTGTTTAATATTATAGGATACAGTTAAATATTGAAATATTTAAAATGTCATAGTATTTGGCGTTTTCATTTTGGTGCTGTACAGATAGATGGTGCAACACATACTCCACTAAACCATGGAGTTCCTCCTATTTAGAGAAATGGTTACATTTCATCTGCACTATTCTAGGGAATATTGAGTGTATTCTGAGTAGAGTGGTATCTTTGCCTGTCTACTGTGATTTTGCAGTGGAGACACCAAAAACAGCTGTGGGCATGTCGAGGTAATCTTCCAGGGCACAATTCCAAGTGAGTTGGCAGAGAGAGGGGATCACTTTGAGCAATGTCCTAATAGCCTGTAAGAGGAGAAATGGGAAATTTTCAGCATCTTGTCATCACAGGCATGGCTGGATGTCTTTTGCTTCAGTGATTGACAAAGTCCCATCGTCCATATTGCTGTTTACATGTTTTACTTCCATATGCTTAGTCTTCCAGAACATGTTCTGAAACACTGGGAAACGACATTAAAAATTTTGAGGGTTAAAGTGGAAGGAAAGTTCACTGCTTTCCATTTTTTTAGTGTTAACATGTATTGATGGATTCTGTTTAAATGGGCATTACAGTTGTGTTCCTCTGGAGTGATGATGTATCTTCCTGCTTTTTTATTTTTTTTTAAATTGGGTTCATAATAGTTTACATCATTGTGAAAGTTCAGTTGTACATTATTTCTTGTCTGTCCCCAAATAAGTGCTCCCCTTCACCCCCTGTGCCCACCACCCATCCCTCTTCCCCTAGTAACCACTGAACTGTTTTCTTTGTCCATCTGGTTGTTTATATTCCTCATATGAGTGAAATCATCTGGTGTTTGTCTTTCTCAGTCTGGCTTATTTCGCTTAGCATAATTCCCTCCAGGTCCTTCCATGTTGTTGCAAACAGGATGATTTTGTGTTTTTTTATGGCTGAGTAGTATTCCGTTGTATATATAAACCACATCTTTATCCACTCATCAGTCAGTGGGCACTTGGATTGTTTCCCTGACTTCGCTATTGTGAATAGTGCTGCAGTGAACATAGGGGTACATAAGTTACTTTGGATTGTTGATTTCAAATTGTTTGGGTAGATACCCAGTAGTGGGATAGCTGGGTCATATGGTAGATCTATTTTTAGTTTTTTTAGGAATCTCCATACTGTTTTCTATAGTAGCTGCAGCTGTTTGCATTCCCACCAGCAGTGTATAAAGGTACCCTTCTCTTCACACCCTCTCCAACGTTTGTGATTTTTAGTCTTAGTGATTATAGCCATTTTAACAGGCATAAGGTGCTATCTTAGTGTAGTTTTGATTTGCATTTCCCTGATGATTAGTAATGTTGGACGTCTTTTCATGTGTTTATTGGCAACCTGTAGATCTTTGAAAAACTGTCTGTTCATATCCTTTGCCCATTATTTGATAGGGCTTTTTGGCTTTTTGTTCAGTTGTGTGAGTTCCTTATATATTATGGAGATTAACCCCATATCGGGTATATGATTTGCAAATACTTTCTCCCAGTTGGTGGACTGTCTTTTTGTTTTGATGCTAGTTTCTTTTGCCGTGCAGAAGCTCTTTAGTCTGATGAATTCACACTTGTTTATTTTTTCTTTTATTTCCCTTCTCTGAGAGGATATGGTATTGGAAAAGATGCTTTTTAGTTCAGTGTCAAAGAGTGTACTACCAATATTATCTTCCAGGAGTTTTATAGTTTCACGATGTATCGTGAAGTCTTTGATCCATTTTGAGTTTATTTTTGTGCATGGTGTGAGATAGTGGTTTACCTTCATTCTTTTGCATGTGGCTGTCCAGTTTTCCCAACACCATTTATTGAAGAGACTATCTTTTCTCCATTGTGTGTTCTTGGCACCTTTGTCAAAGATTAGCTGTCCATATATATGTGGCTTTATTTTTGGGCTTTCAGTTCTGCTCTATTGATTTGTGTGCCTGTTTTTGTACCAGTACCATGCCATTTTGATCACTATGCATTTCTGGTACATTTTGAAGCCAGGGATTGTGATGCCTCCAGCTTTGTTCTTTTTTTCTCAGCCTTGCTTAGCAATTCAGGGTCTTTGGTTGCCCCATGTGGATTTTAGGAGTCTTTGTTCTATTTCCATGAAGAATGTCATCAGGATTCTGATTGGGATTGCATTGAATCTGTAGATTGCTTTGGGTAGTATGGACATTTTAACTATGTTTATTCTTCTAATCCATGTGCATGGAATCTCTTTCCATCTCTCTATGTCATTGTCAACGTCTTTCAGTAATGTCTTACAGTTTTCATTGTATAGATCCTTTCACCTCCGTAGTTAAATTTATTCCTAGGTACTTTATTCTTTTTGTGATTGTAAATGGAATTGTATTCTTGAGGTCTTTTTCTGTAAGTTTGCTATTGGAGTACAGAAATGCAACTTATTTTAGTATGTTGATTTTGTAGCCTGCAAATTTACTGTAGTTGTTAATTGTTTACAATAGTTTTCCAATGGATTATTTAGAGTTTTCTATGTATAAGTTCATGTCATCTGCAACCAGTGAGAGTTTCACTTCTTCCCTCCCTATTTCCATTCCTTTCTCTTGCCTAATTGCTCTGGCCAAACCCTCCAGTACTATGTTGGGTAAGAGTGTTGAGAGTGGGCATCCTTGTCTTGTTCCTGTTCTCAGGGGGATGGCTGTCTCTTTTTCCCTACTGAGTCTGATCTTGTCTGTGAGTTTATCATTTATGGCCTTTATTATGTGGGGGTAATTTCCTTTTATCCCCATTTTGTTAAGAGTTTTTATCATAAATGGCTGTTGGATCTCATCAAATGCTTTCTCTGAGTCTGTTGAGATGGTTTTTATTCCTCAGTCTGTTTATGTGATGTACCACATTGTTGATTTGCAGTTGTTGAACCATCCCTGTGTCCCTGGTATAAATCACACTTGATTTCAATCTGTGAACTCTTTGATGTATTGCTGTATTCAGGTTGCTAATATTTTGTTGAGGATTTTTGCATCTACTTTCATCAGCATTGTTGCCCTGTAGTCTCCTCCCCTTTTTTTTTAAAATACTGGCTGCTTTTTTATTTATTTTTTTTAATTTTTTTGAGGAATGTTAGCCTTGAGCTAGCATCTGCTGCCAGTCCTCTTTTTGCTGAGGAAGACTGACCCTGAGCTAACATCCATGCCCATCTTCCTCTACTTTATATGTGAGAGGCCTGCCACAGCATGGCGTGCCATACGGTGCCATGTCTGCACCCAGGATCCAAACCGGTGAACCCCGGGCCACCAAAGCAGAACGTGTGCACTTAACTGTTGCGCTACCGGGCTGGCTCCTACTTTTCCTTTTTTGTGTTGTCCTTGTCAAGCTTTGGTATCAGAGTGATGTTGTTCTTGTAGAATGTGTTAGGAAGCATTCCGTTTTCTTTAATTTCTTGTAATAGCTTGAAAACAATAGATATTAAATCCTCTCTGAAACCTTGGTGGAGTTCCCAAGAGAAGCCTTTTATTTTTGAGGATGCCTTTGATTACTGTTTCAGTCTCTTTACTTGTGATGAGTCTATTCAGGTTCTTTATTTCTTCTTGATTCAGCTTTGGGAGGTTGTAAGAGTCAGTTTATTCATTTCCTCTAGATTGTCCATTTTGTTGGCATATAGTTTTTCATCATATTCTCTTATAATCCATTGTATTTCTGTGCCATCTGTTGTTATTTCTCCTGCTCCATTTCTAATTTTATTTATCTGAGCTTTCTCTCTTTTATTGTTTGTAAGTCTGGCTAGTGGTTTGTCTACTTTATTCATCTTCTCAAAGAACCAGCTCTTTGTTTCATTCATCCTTTCTATTGCCTTTTTTGTTTCAATTGCATTTATTTCTGCTCTAATTTTTATTATTTCTTTCCTTCTGACTTTAGGCTTTCTTTGTTCTTTTTCTAGTTCAATTAGGTATAGTTTGAGATTGCTTATTTGGGATTTTTCTTGCTTGATAAGGTGAACCTGAATTGCGATGAATTTCTCTCAGTACGGTTTTTGATGCATCCTATATGAATTGGTAATGTTATGTGTTCATTTTCATTTGTCTCCAGATATTTGATTTCTCCTTTAATTTCTTCAGTGATCCATTGCTTGTTCGGTAGCATGTTGTCTAGTCTCCACATCTTTGTCCCTTCTCAGCTTTTTTCTTGTAATTAATTTCTAACTTTATAGCATTGTGATTGGAAAAGATGCTTGTTATTATTTCAATCTTCTTAAATTTATTGAGGCTTGCCTTGTTTCCCAACATATGGTCTAATCTTGAGAATGTACCATGAACACTTGAGAAGAATGTGTATTCTGTGTTTGTATGGAGTGTTATATATGTATCTATTTAAGTCCATGTGGTCTAGCTTTTCATTTAATTCCACCGTTTCTTTGTTGATTTCCTCTGTGGATGATCTATCCTTTGATGTGAGTGGAGTGTTGAGGTCCCCTACTGTTATTGTGTTACTATTAATATCTTCTTTTAGGTTTGTTAGTAGTTGCTTTATGTACTTTGGTTCTCCTGAGTTGGTTGGATAGATATTTATAAATGTCATTTCTTCCTGATGGAATGTCCCTTTGATCATTGTGTACTGCCCTTCTTTGTCTCTCTTTCCCTGTCTTATCTTGAAGTCTACTTTGTCTGGTATAAGTATTGTGACACCTGCTTTGTTTTCTTTGCCATTAGCTTGGAGTATCATCTTCCATTCCCTTCACTCTGAGCCTGTGTTTGTCATTCGAGCCTAGATGTGTTTCCTGGAGGCAGCATATTATTGGATCCTGTTCTTTAATACATCTCGCCACTCTGTGTCTTTTTATTGGCAAATTCAATCCATTTACGTTTAGAGTGATTATCGATATATGAGGGCTTAATGCTGCCATTTTATCACTACTTTTCTGCCTCACCTGCATTTCCTTTGTTTCTCAACCTTTGTATTTTGATCTACCAATTGAGTTATGTAGTTTTTTATGTTGTGTTTCTTTGTTTTCTCCTTATTTATTATTTGTGTCTCTGTTCTCCTCTTTTGTTTAGTGGTTACCCTGAGGTTTGTATTCAAAATCTTGTGGATAAGATAGTCCCTTTTCTGATGGCCTCTTATTTCCTGAGACTAAACTGACTCAGTCCCTACCTCTTCCCCTCCTAAGTTGTTTTTCTCACACCTTATTCCATCCTGTGTTAGGAGTTTGTGGTTAAAATGACAGGATTATCTTTGTTTTTGGTGTTTTGCTTCTCTTTGTCTTTAATGCTATACTTGAGTATTTGCTATTCTGCTCTGATTCTGTCTACCTATTTATCTCCTTACTACATGCTTTGTAACCCCTCCCTCCCCTTTTTTTGTTTTTCAGGTATGAGGACCTTCTTGAAGATTTCTTGTAGGATGCATCTCATGGCTATGAACTCCCTTAGCTTATGTTTGTTTGGGGAAGTTTTTATTTCTCCATCATATCTGAAGGATATTTTTACTGGATACACAATTCTTGGTTGAAAGATTTGTCCTTCAAACATTTGAATATGTCATCCAGTCTCTCCTAGTCTCTAAGGTTTCTGCAGAGAAATCCATTGAAAGCCTGATAGGGGTTCCTTCGTAGGTTATTTTCTTCTGCCTTGCTGCCATTAGTATTCTTTGTTTGTCATTCACTTTTGCCAGTTTCACCACTATATGCCTTGCAGTAGTTCTTTTTACATTGACATAATCAGGAGCTCTGACAGCCTCTTCCACGTGGATTTCCATCTCTTTCCCTAGGTTTGGGAAGTTCTATTATTTCTTTGAGCAAGCTTTCTGCTCCATTCTCCTTCTCTTCTGGAATACCTATAATTCTTATGTTGCATTTCCTAATTGAATCACATATTTCTTGGAGACTTTCTTCATTTATTATTAGCCTTAGTTCTCTCTTCTCTATCTGGACCATTTCAACATGTCTACCTTTGATTATGCTGATATGTTCCTATGATGTCCACTCAAGTGTTCAGGGAATCTGTATTTTGTTTTATTTCTTCCAGTGTGTCTTTCATCTCTAATATTTCTGATTGATTCTCCTTCGTATTTTCAGTCCGTTTTGTGAAGTAGTTCCTGAACCCGCTGAATTATTTCTCTACATTCTTGTTTAACTCATTGAGTTTTTTGATGATAGCTATTTTGAATTCTTTTTCATTTAGATTATATATTTCTGTGTCCTCAGGACTGATTTCTGGGTACTTGTCATTTTGTCTCTGGTCTGGATATCTAATATAATGTTTGATATTGCTAGAGGCAGTGGCTCTGCTTTTTCACATCCTGGTGTTATCTGGTCACAGTTACCACTTATCGCCACTGGGTGGGGGTCAGGAGCCTCATATTCTGTGCCCTCTGCCTTCAACCAATATCCCAAGGGCTGGAACTAGCATTGGGTGAGTGGGGGGAGGAGCACTTTCTTCTGCGTGCTCTCAGGGTTTTCTCCCTCTGCTCTCCCTATCTGCCCTCCTGGGGTGTTGGCTTGATAAGGTCACCCCCCGCCCCCATGGAAGCTTTTGCCCCGGTAGAGGGCTTTCCTCTAGGCTGCAAAGGCCATTGGGGATCCTTGATGTTCCTGTGAATGAACGTCCCCTCCCCCATTCCTTCCCTCTGGTAGGTCTCCTGCTGTCCCAGATCGCAGTCTTTAGGAGAAGGAACAAAGTTTTCTCTTACCCCATGCTACCTTCTCTGAGGTGGGCTCCAGCCTCTTCCTCCTTCATTGTATGGCTGTGTGGATCTCTCTAACGTTTTTTATGTTGTGTTTGGATGTCCTCTGTTGTAGTATGAATGACCTATTTCTTGTATGTTGGAAGGGAGAGATTATTCAGAAAGCTTACTCTGCTATGATGCTGACGTCACTCCTGTATTTTTCATCTTTTGATGGCAATATTGCTAAACATTTGAGAAAGCTCATGAGTGCTAAAATATTTTTATATATGTATATGTATGTTATGTGTGTGTGTAAATCAACACATAGTACAATTGGTTTTAAATGTTAGGAGAATGTTAAGTTCTCCTGAACTTTGATTTTTATGTGCTCAGTTCTTTCAACCACTGTGGGATCCTTCTTAGGAATAATTGGGGGACTTGGGAAGAAGGATTCATTTTGCTACAGTCGTTTCTTGCAACCCTGTCTTAATTGAAAGAAATATACTCTAGAGGTGCACTTGTCCTCATAAACATTCTATGAGATTAATGAGAGAGCTCCCAGAATGTCTCTTTAATTCAGGTTCCTTTGAAAAATCTTTGAGGGGTCGCCCCCATGGCCGAGTGGTTAAGTTCACGTGCTCTGTTGCAGCAGCCCAGGGTTCAGATCCTGGGTGCGGACATGGCACTGCTCATCAGGTCATGTTGAGGCGGTGTCCCACATGCCACAACTAGAAGGACCCACAACTAAGATCTATACAACTGTGTATGGGTGGGGTGGTTGGGGAGATAAAGCAGGAAAAAAAAAAAAAAAGATTGGCAACAATTGTTAGCTCAGGTGCCAATCTTAAAAAAAAAAAGGAAAGAAAAATGTTTGGAAAAGACTTTATTTCTGTAACATAAAATAGTACCCCAAGTGGGATCTGCCTGAGGACATCCTCATTCATGTGCATCAGCATCATTTCTTTTCATTGTCATCCATAGACCATTTTCAGTTGTTTATTTCTCATCTCAAGCCTTCTGTCTGCCTCCTTTAAAACGTCTTTAGAAATCCATGCATGTCTCACTTTTCAAAATTTCTCTGAGGCAGTATCAGGGGCCTCTGAGCTGAGAGGGTGAGAGAAGCTGTGATAGAAACCATGTCTGGGCCACATTCTGTCAGCCACAGTAGTACAGCAATCTCAAATTTCTCAGATCTCCTTGCTTGCTTGTTCACACGAACATAGAAATTGACTTTCATTGAATTGGGTAACAAAAGGCTCTAGGATTTTTTGTTTTTTATCAAGGAAGATTCACCCAGAGTTAACCCACTGCCAATCTTCCTCTTTTTGTATATGAGCCATCAACACAGCATAGCCACTGGCAGATGAGTGTTGTAGGTCCATGCCTGGGAACTGACCATGGGCCATTGAAGCAGTGAGCCAAACATAACCACTAGGCCACTAGGGCTGGCCCAGAATTTTTGAAATACCATTCAACTCCATTAGCATCCCCCTCCTGACACTTCTTTGTCATAGAGGCTTTAGCACCCTCCCAGTATTCATCCAAGAGTCCCTATACCTCCCATGGTGGGCATAAATTACCCAAGGCATTCTTGTACCGGAACTATTCTCTTCAGTGTGTGCTGCACACAATTAGTGAAGCCACTGCTGGCAACTGACAGAGTCTATATGTAAATGGAGACCGTCCCAGGGCCAGAGTTGTTGATCCTCCAAGCCAGCTTCCTGTTTGGCCTTGGGCCATGCATGCAGGACCCCTCAGTCTTGCTAATCAAAGGCCTCTTCATTGAAGAGATATGAGTACTTACAGGATAGAGCCCAAATTGGCACTCTGGAATATCCCACAAAGTGTAGGAACTGTGTTTCCCTCTTCTCTGGTTGATGTAATCCATTCTGGAGGAGGCCAATTCCTTTTTAGACACACTGGCCACTTGGAGAGTCACTTGGGAGCACATGCGTGAACAAGATGTATATAAACCTTATGGACAGTATGTACCAGCACACCTGATGGAGTCCACTGCAGAGATGCTGCCTTCTGTCCTACATCAAACTGGCCACCCATGATCAAAGAAGGAACCCAAACATCAGATTGATTAGTCAAACAGCTATCATGCTAGCAGTAGAAAATATCTTGGCCAGGAATCAAACACATCTGCACATTTTTATAGATCTTTGGCCATTACTGGTGATCTAACTGTCTGGTCTCACCAATAGCAACAAGTCCATATCCAAGGTTGCCCCTTATTACATAAAGATCTCTGGAATATCTTGCTTCGCAGTAACCAAATATAAATCTGTTCACTCCTTAATCTGCACATCTCCAACCTGAGTGTGCAGAGGCTCGTTTCATTGCCCAGGGTGATAAATCGACTCATTTCTGAGATGCCTATCAACACCTCAGGACTGATGGTATTAACCTTGGCTCTACGTTTCCACATAATAAGAAACCATTTGTGGGCCTCTAACCTAAAAGTCTAGGCAAAATTCAGTTGATTGTCGTCCTTAGCCATGGTTAACGTAGTGGCTGATCAATATACCTGACGGGAAAAGACAAGTCCCTGATAATATAATTGATACACACACCTTCCCAACAGGGTCAGGGTCTCTACTGCTGATGGCAGATCAACTTTTAGGGACCCTAACCCCCTTTGCTGGGCTACTTGCTGTGCTCTGATAATGATATAAACATAGACAAATTACTCATGCTATCATACATGACCCTGCTAAAGCCAAAATCCAAGGACTCAAGAGGACACTCTAGGAATTGCTGATATTATCAACTCGATTTCAAAAATACAAAACACTGGGCTCTTGATGAAATTGTTCAATAGACATTGTACCTCTTTTAGAACCACAGGCTATCACCCTCCTTGGAAGGTTATGGCTTACTTAGACCAAGTTTATTTTCTTCTAAATAGATTTACCACTGTTTGGGGCATTCGTTAGGTTTAATCCCCAGTCTTTAGGGTCTAATTGTTTTCTGATCATGAGGCTTACTGGCACCCTATAAATAGATGCCTTTCTGTAATAGACATTTGTGACAAAAATGGTCACTTGTACAGGTCTTTGATTTATTATAAAAGCATACCTGAGGTACCACCTTTATATCCCACTGCCAGGTCTCCCTCCTAACATCACCTGTGGTCTGTATACCCTGCATGTCAGTACTTCATTTAGGGCAGCCTCCTTCAGAAATGCCTCCAGCCCATCAAATACAAATGTGCTGTTTTCCTACCATTTGCAGTCACATGCTCATTGTAGTGGAAGTTACTGTTACATACCTGGCACACACGATGTCATTCAGCAAACACATCATTAATGCCTATCAAGAAATGTCCACATCACTCACAATACATGCAGCAGACAGCTAGTGTTTGAGATGTTTTCCATGAAGGAAAACCCCCTGGCAGCCATGTAGCTGATGACTTCTTGGTTTCAGACTATTTATTAACCAGCCAGGGAGAGCTCTGTTCCCCTAAAAGGGCTGCTTGCTGCATGTGGGCAGGCTGCACTGGCAGGGTGCTTCCAAGAGCACAACAAATGAGGAGGCAAGTTAAAATAAATGATACAACTACTTAAATATTTGAATACAGTTCTAGAATCATACTGACACACTTAACATGGATCTCTCCAACACTATTGGATGAGCAGATTCAAATTTTCTTTGAGGCTTGGTCATTTTCATATTATATGTTGCTTTTGCTTTTATCATGGCTTTTTACTATGCAAATCAAGTTCATTTAAATGAGACTTCTCATTATTCAGTCAACTAACCTCAGGAGTGAACACTAGTAAAGATACTGATCTCAGGGCCGGCCTGGTTGCACAGTTGGTTAGGTACGCAGGTTCCACTTCAGCAGCCCAGGTTTCGCCAGTTTGGATCCTGGGTGCGGACATGGCACCGCTTGGCAAGCCACGCTGTGATAGGCGTCCCACATGTAAAGTAGAGGAAGATGGGCACGGATGCTAGCTCAGGGCCAGGCTTCTTCAACAATAAAAGAGGAGGATTGGCAGCAGATGTTAGCTCAGGGCTAATCTTCCTCAAAAAGAAAAAAAAAAGATATTGATCTCACTTATGATATTTGACTCTCAATAAGCTTTAGATACCTGGTCACCCTACTTGGCCCACAATGGGTAAAGAAGTTATGTAGCTTGACCTACGTCCCTTTTCTTTTTGTGTCAGTGGATAGGACAGTCAAACCTTTAAAACTTACAGCCTCTATCTCTACACACCTTCAATGGCCAACCCATTGTCCTTTGTACAAGCTACCTGAACCAGCCTTCCTTTGTCCTACTCTCCTTAAAAAGTACCTTTGAGGGGTCAGCCCTGTGGCTGAGTGGTTAAGTTGATGCACTCCGCTCCAGCGGCCCAGGGTTTCGCCAGTTTGGATCATGGGTGCAGATATGGCAACACTCATCAAGCCATGCTGAAGCAGTGTGCCACATGCCACAACTAGAAGGACCCACAACTGAAAATACAGAACTATGTACTGGGGGGATTTCGGGAGAAGACGGAAAAATAAAATCTTTAAAAAGTACCTTCGAGTAAGAAACATATTTTATCAACTTGATGGAAATGGCAGCGTCAGTCTTGATGTCAGGTCCTATTAAAGTAGGGTATTAATCCTGCCCTCAAAAGGGTAATAAGACAGAAGGTCACTGATGGAAAATGTCTTTGACATGATGCACGTGAGTTCATTGTAGGGAGTTTTTAGAAGATGAGGATAAGAAATCCAAATACAGAGACTCCAGTATGATAATGTTTTTAGATTCATTGGTCACAAAAGAGAAACTTTGAAAAACCCCCCAAGAGCTTCAGCAGTACAATCAGTAAGTGAAAATGGTGCAGTCTTACAAGGGAAAGATGCAGAGCAACAGAGATGAATGGATGGTTTCTGTTCCAATACGTAAAGAGCTCTGAGTGATCACTGTCATCTTCAAAAACAAAATGAAGAACCTGAAAAGCAGCGTATCTTCCTTTTTTTTTTTTTTTTTTTTGAGGAAGATTAGCCCTGAGCTAACATCTGCTGCCAATCCTCCTCTGTTTGCTGAGGAAGACTGGCCCTGAGCTAACATCCATGCCCATCTTCCTCTACTTTATATGTGGGATGCCTGCCACAGCATGGCTTGCCAAGTGGTGCCATGTCTGCGCCCGGGATCCAAACTGGCGAACCCTGGGCCACCAAAGTGGAATGTGCACACTTAACCATGATCCATGAGAGATTTGAGATTCCACACAAACCAGTGCCCCCCAAATGAGATACAGGTGCATGCAGAGAATTACTACCTACTGGGAGTAGAAATGACTGGACCCCTCTACCTATAGGAACACATAAACCGTTAGAGATGAATTTGCTAAAGTTTAGACTAGATTGAGAGTTAAAACCTTTCAGGGCTCCAGTTGTAGGAAGCTCCTTAAAATTCACGAATTTTTCCCACAGAAGCCCAAGCAAGTTTTCACCATGAAGCCTGGAAAAAAAAAAGTCTCATTCTCCGTGCAGGAAATGGAAGGAAAACATTTTGACATACACACAAAGCATTCTGTGCTCTGTGACCTAGGTTACCTTTCAAAGAAAACGAATTTGTCAGAACCATCTATGACTGGGGAAAGAGCAGTCCGACAACTCCTGGCCTCCTACACTTTGCATGTTTCCTCTCTGATAAAAGGGGAGGAATAAATGCTAAGAACCTGGTCTGAAGTTCATAGTCCAGGGATTCTCTCCCACCAAAATATTACAGATTTCATTATAACTTGAGAATATTTTCCACCTAATACCTTCCCACCCTATCAACAAGGATCTAGTATAAAAACAGCTGACTAAAATGGAGTTGTCACACACAGAGTCTACATAAGATAGAGTTTCTAGGGATACCCCGAACAGTACTGAAGAAAAATACAAGGACGCTAGAGGATCCGGAAGCCCTGACACCTATAGTTAAACAAACAGTAAGTCTAAAGCCTATTTAAATCATGCAGACTCACACTTAAAGGACTATTTGCCACTAATCTTACTGTGAAAATTCACAAATGTGTGGAAATTAAATAAAACACTCTTGGAGAATCACTGGGTCAAAGAGGAGATCAATAGGGAATTTAAAAAATACCCTGAGAGAAATGAAAACAACTTTTGAAAACTTATGGGATGCAACATAAGGAGTTGTAAAAGGGAATTTTATACCAATAAACACTCATATTATGAAAGAAAGATGTCAAGATAACCTAAAACTACACCTCAAGGAACTAGAAAAAGAACAAATTTAATCTTAAGTTAGAAAAGTTCGGAAACAATAAAGATTAGAGCAGAAATAAGTAGAATATAGGAAAACAAAAATTTCAAAACTATCAATTTTTTGAAATAATACAATTGGCAAACCCTTAACTATGAAAAAGAGAAGAATAAAATATATAAAATCAGAAGTGAAAGAGGACATCTTAAAATGGATACGTGAAAACTAAAAAGAACCAAAATGGATTATTATGAACATTTATATGTGAACAAATTGGATTAACTAGAAGAAATTGGCAAATGCCTAGAAATA
This sequence comes from Equus asinus, assembly GCF_041296235.1. Lineage (NCBI taxonomy): Eukaryota > Metazoa > Chordata > Mammalia > Perissodactyla > Equidae > Equus > Equus asinus. The sequence continues at coordinate 24,962,760 of NC_091809.1, read as the reverse complement.
TACAACCTCCCAAGGTAGAATTAAAAACTAGAAAGCCTTAACAGACCAGTAACAAATTCAAAGAATTAATACCAGTACTTCTTTAACTCTACGAAAAACTAAAAGGTATGCTTCCAAACTCATTTGTTGAGTCCAGCTTCTCCCTGATAACAAAGCCAGACAGAGGCACCCCAGGAGAAGAAAACTACAAGCCTCTATCTCTGTTGTAACTTGACTTGGCCATAGTGTCCAAATATTTAGATAGTCTACTGGGCATTTCTGTGCAGGGTTTTTCTCATGAGATTATCATTTCAATGGGTGGAGTGTAAGGGAGTGAGATTATCCTCCACAATGTGGATGCACCTCATCCAATCACTTGTAGGTCTTAATAGAACAAAAACTGACCTTCCCTGAATATGGATTCTGCCGCTCGAGTGTCTTTTGATTTGGACTACAGTTCTTTCCTATGGTTTCCAACCTGCCCATCTTGATTGCAGATTTTCAATATAGCCAATCTCCATGATCACCTGAGCCACTTCCTTGAAGAGGAAGAAAAGTGATGTCAGCATTAATGCACTGTGAGATGTCCCGTTTGTCTCTCTCTGTCAATCTATAGTAAGACATTGCATAACTCAACAAAAGTTTTTCTGCTTAACACAACAGGATGCTGGAAAGATCCACACATCTGTACATTTGAAGGTGGGTTGATTGGAACACAGGAGACAGAACATGGGTAACAGTGGAGGTGGTGCCCACAACCCCAGTCCCCTGGGCATGGTAGTTGAGTCCATAGCCCCAGCAAACCAGGTAACACTGACAGGCAGGATCCATGATCCCAGGACCACAGGCTGTTGTGGTACCCACACCCCAAGACAACCCAGTAGCTGCAGTGGAGGTGACACATGTGACTTTAGCCCCCAGCTGCTTCAGCACCCATTGCCACAGTGTATTGTGCAATGGTGGTCACGGGCCCATGACCCCAGTTGCCACCCCACCCTCCCTCTCTCCCCAGCAGCAGTAGTTTCTGTGACCCAGGCATCCCTGGACATGGTGGAGGTGCCTGCCATCCTGTTACTGCAGTGGTGACACCAGTGACCACAGTGACACTGGCAGCAGCCACGCACCCACAACATTGGAGCCCAGTGAAAAAAGAGGGCACTGGAAACACCTCTGTCAAAGGCAGTGGAAGGATGAAAGTGCTTGCTCTCAAACATAAGCTGAGTCAGCTCAGGTAACAGGAAACTAAATCTTGTGCAATAGCACCACCTACTGGAAGACAAAAGAAAGGCCTCTAAATAGCAACCTGTTGAACTGTTAAAATCAAAGTAAAGAAAGATTTGCCTAAATAAGAAAGGTGTTCATTACTTCAAATGTGCCAGCAGAGGAACTCACCAAGCACCATTAAAACCATGGGAAAATGGTATCACAAAACGAAAAGGACAATTCTTCAGAAACCAAATTCTCAGAAGATTCTGACTTATCTGATAGAGAATTCAAAATAGCTGTCATGAAGAAACACAATAAGCTACAAAAAAGCTCAGAAAGACAGTTTAATAAGCTTGGGAATATAATGAATGAACAGAAGGAGCACTTCACCAAGGAGATTGAAACTCTCAAAGGAATCAAACAGAAATTTTGATGCTGATGCAGAATTTTGGAGCTGATGAACTCAATAAATGAGATGAATGCATTACAAATCATTGGAGGGGCTGGCCCCGTGGCTGAGTGGTTAAGTTCACACGCTCCGTGGCAGGCAGCCCAGTGTTTCGTTGGTTCGAATCCTGGGCACGGACATGGCACTGCTCATCAGACCACACTGAGGCAGCGTCCCACATGTCACAACTAGAAGGACCCACAACGAAGAATATACAACTATGTACTGGGGCACTTTGGGGAGAAAAAGAAAAAATAAAATAAAAAAAAAAAGAAATCATTGGAAATGGAATAGACCATATGGAAGAGCGAATTAGAAAGCTCAAAGAAGAAATGATTCATGTAAAGAGGAGAGAGAACTAAGATTTTTAAAAATTGAAGAAACTCTATGAAAACTATCTGACTCCATTAGAAAAAGCAACATAAGGATAGTGGTTATCCCAGAAGGAGAAAATGGGGAGAAGGGAGCAGAGAGCTTACTGAAAGAAATAATAGCTGAGAACTTCCTAAACCTGGGGAAGGAGCTGGAAATACAAGTCCACAAAGCTAAGAGAATGCCTAATTATCTCAATGCAAAAAGACCTTCCCCAAGACACATTCTATTAAAAGTGTCAAAAATCAATGATAAAGAATTTAAAATGCTGCCAAGGTAAAAAGATAGTAACCTACAAAGGTACCTCTGTTAGGCTATCAGAAGATTTCTCAGCAGAAACTACAGGCCAGGAGAGAGAGGAATGACATATTCAAAATATTGAAAGATAAAAACTGCCAGTGAATAATACTCTATCAGCAAAGTTATCTTTCAGATATGAAGGAGAAATATAGGCTTCCCCAAACAAAATCTAAAGGAGTTCACCACCACTACACCTGCTTTATAAGACACATCAGGGGCTGGCCCCATGGCTGAGTGGTTAAGTTCACGCACTGTGCTGCAGGCAGCCCAGTGTTTCATTGGTTCAAATCCTGGGCATGGACATGGCACTGCTCATCAAACCATGCTGAGGCAGCATCCCACATGCCACAACTAGAAGGACCCACAATGAAGAATATACAACTATGTACCAGGGGGCTTTGGGGAGAAAAAAGGAAAAAAACCAAAATCTTAAAAAAAAAAAAAAAAAGACACATCAAGGCGAGCCTTTCTGCCTGAAACAAAAAAGCAAAAGTACAGAAAATTGCACATCTATTTCAGAATAGGGTGTTAAATAATTATAGTATAAAGGTTAAAGTATAAAGAAGAATTAAAAATAACTATAGCTACTCTAGCTTGGTAATGAATCCACAACATGAAATGGGATAATTTGTGGGGGGAAAAAAGGGGAGGGGTAAAAGGATGAAACCTGTAGAGGCAAATGAAGATAAGAAGCTATCAGCAGTAAAAGGACTATTTTATGTTTTTTTGTTTGTTTTTTATAAATCTCAGAACCACATCTCACCTCTAAATTCAAATGAAGGCTCAAAGTGAAGGGGTGGAAGATGAGCCTCCAGGCAAATGGCAGCCAAAAGAAAGGGGATGTAGCCATAGTTATATCAGACAAATAGACTCCAAGCCAAAAAGGGTAAGAACAGAGATGGACATTATCTAATAATAAAGGGGATAGTCCATCAAGAAGACATAACATGTATTAATATATATGCACCAACATAGGAGCACCAAAATACATAAAGCAACCATTAACAGACCTAAAGGGAGAAATTGACAGCAACACACTAGTAGTAGATTTTAGCACTCCACTTACATCAGTGGAAAGATCATCCAGACAGAAAGTCAACAAGGAAAGAATGGCGTTAAAAGACACATTAGACCAGGCAGACTTGATAGATATATACAGAACATTCCAGCCAAAAGCAGCAGAATTACCATTCTTCTCAAGTGCACATGGATCAGTCTTGAAGATACACTGTACCTGTTTTGTGTTGGGACACAAAACAAATCTCAGTAAATTTAAGAATATTGAAATCATATCAAGCATCTGTTCTGACCTCAGTGGTTTGAAACTAGAAATCAACTACAAGAAGAAAACTGGATAAATCACAAATATGTGGAGATTACACAACATGCTGCTGAACAACTAATGAATCAAAGTTTTCACAGAATTAGATCAAAAAGCCCTAAAATTTATATGGAACCACGAAAGACCCAGAATAGCCAAGCTATTGTGAGAAAAAAGAAGCAAGCTGAGGTATCACAGTCCTTGATTTCAAACTGACTGCAAAACTATAGTAACTGAAACAGTATGATATTGTCTAAAAAACACACAGGTCAGTGGGACAGAATTGAGAGCCCAGAGATAAACCCACACAGTATAAATGGACAACTAATTTATGAAAAAGGAACCACAAACATACAATGGAGAAAGGAAAGTCTCTTCAATTAATGATATGGGGAAAACTAGACATCCACATATAAAAGTTTAATAACTAGACCACTATCTTTCACCATACACAGAAATTAACTCAAAATGGAATAAAGACTTGAATATAAGACCTGAAACCATAAAATACATGGAAGAAAACAGGCAGTAAGCTCCTTGACATTAGTCTTAGCGATGATTTTGTGGATTTGACTCTAATGGCAATGGAAACAAAAGTAAAAATAAACAAATGTGCCGGGGTCCAGCCTCGGCAGAGTCCAGGTTCCCGCGGGAGAGACGGCGTCGGCGAAAAACGAGGGAGGGGAAATAAAGAGGACGTGAGACTTGGGTTGGTGTTAGCAAGTCCGACTTTACTGTGCACAAGTGTCGTTTATATATTTTTCAGGATTAGTACAGAAATAGTTCTACAAATATTCTCAGAGAGATAAGGAAGTAAAAAACGAGCACAAGAATATTTATTAGCATTCTATTCTATAGAGCATAAGGTTAATGGTAGTCTTCTCCGCAATTAACTAGTGTTTGTGTCTCTAAGCTAAAGGAGATAGGTACCTAGGCATCTGTTGTAATTCATGGTAAAGTTAAATCAAAGAGAGAAGGTCCAGGCCTCCGGACAGGACAGCAGTCTGTCTGGTTACATCCTGGTGGAGCCATCCCTGCCTCCCTCAATCATTTACGCCATTAGTGTAGATGGTTAATGGGAACAAAAGGTGACTCCAGGGTGTCTTATCCCCAGGGCTATCTGCATTCTCAGTGGGCAGTTAAACATCTTTACATTTTCGCGCCCTTTAGGGGGTGGAAGCATTCCTTTGTCTTTTAGAACAGTCCATTAAGTACACTGCAGGAGAAAGTATCATTTTGTTAGTAAAGTAAAGGGCTGAAAAGCTAAGCTAAACTATATATCTTCAAGAATAAAAAACAGAAGTAAGTATAGACATAACCTTGATAGAAAGCATGCATATAATTCAGAAAATATCAGGGGTGTCGGCTGGCCATTCTTCACCGAGGGGCATTCTTGCGCCCCTCGGCCCTTCTACTCATCAATTATTTATGATTTATTGCTTTTAGGAGAAAACCTCTATAACATTTTAACAGAAAGCAGAAGATCAAGAATAATATATAGATACTTCTTGATCATCCAATTAACCAGCAAACTTAGAAGGATGATGCATATATATATTTAGACAAAGAACTGGAGGGAAAAGGAAACATTAACCAGACAGAGGCCGTAAACCTAATTCGACATCTTATCTGGGTAGGATTCCTTTCTGATTGTCTCAAATGGGACTGTGTGCTCCTCCAATAATTAACTGAAAAATATCTTGAAAGTTACCTGCAGGTGGTCACATTCTCTTACTATATCTAATTTTCCCGGGAGGTAGTGCCTCCCAAGCAGCCACCCAAAGGAGTGAAAACTGGAGGTTAAGAAAGGAAAAGGAATGAAGGGCAATTAGAAGCAGCACAGGTTTCAGAACTATGTGAGGGGCCGGCCGGTTATTCTTCACCAAGGGGCGACCCTGCACCCCTCGGCGTTAATCGGCTGGACCCTGTCAAACAGCCGATCAAATGATGTAGCCACGGCTCCCAGCACAAATGGGACTACATGAAACTAAAAAGGTTCTGCACAGCAAGGGAAACCATCAACAAAGGAAAAGGCAACCCACCAAATGGGAAAAGATTTGCAAACTATACATCCAATAAGGAATTAATATCCAAAATACATAACACATACAGCTCAACAACAAACAGAATGTGGTTACAACATGAGCAGGGGATCTGAATAGACATTTTTCCAATGAAGACATATATATAATCAACAGGAACATGAAAACATCACTAATCTTGGGAAATGCAAATAAAAACCACAATGAGACAGCATCTCACACCTGTTAGAATGGCGATTATGAAAAAAAAAACAAGCATTGCAGAGGATGCCAAGGAAAGACAACCCTGGTACAGTGTTGGTGGGTATATAAATTGGTACAGCCCCCATGGAAAACTATGGTGATTCCTCAAAAAATTAAAATGGAACCACCATATAGATCACCATATGATTCAGCTATTTATCTGAAGAATAAAATAACACTAATTCAAAAAGATATCTGCACTCCTATGTTCACTGCAGCATTATTTACAATAGCCAAGATAAGAAACAACCAAAGTGTCCATCAACAGATGAATAGTTAATGAAGATGTGGCATATATATGCAATGGAATACAACTCAGCCATAAAAAAATGATGAAATTCTGCCATTTTCGACACCATGGATGGAGCTTGAAAGCATCATGCTAAGTGAAATGAGTGAGAAAAAAATACCATATGATTTCACTCGTGGAATATTAAAACTAAACAAAACAAAAACTCATAGATGCAGACAACAGATTGGTGGTTTACCAGAGGGAAGGAAATGGGGCGAGGGTGAAATGATTGAAGTGGGTCAATTGTATGGTGACAGACAGAAAATAGACATGGTGGTGAGCATGCTGTGGTATGTACAGATGTGGAATTATAGTGTGGTACACTTGAAGCATGTTACTAACCAATTTTTACCTCAATTTAAAAAAATCACCTATAAAAATACATATGTATAAACACACATGCTTACATATACACATCATGTTGGTTCTGTTTTCCTGGAGAACCTTAACTAACACCGTATTTTATTTTTAATTCTTCATAAATCAGACGAGTGGTTCATTTTAAATGAGAAGCGCTTTCAGTGTGTGTAATTTTGCAAGCAGTAACTTTTAAGTAGCATTCAATACTTTTTTGGAAATCACTAAAAATAAATTTTCTCCATATTGTTTACATATGAAATGATAAGTGATATTAGAGCTTCTATTTCCATCCTCTTTCAAACTGGTGACTATATTAGGGTGTCCTAACAGTGTGTGGAGATCTACTGACACACAACTCAATAAAACTAGGGAAAACTATTTTAATAAAAGACATGCATTCACTGGAAGTTGTCCTAAAGGCAAACAGGAAATTCAGGTCTATTCAAGAAAATCTAGGGGCCGGCCTGGTGGCACAGTGGTTAAGTGCATAGGTTCCACCTTGGTGGCCCGGGGTTCACGGGTTTGCATCCTGGGTGTGGACATGGCTCCCTTGGCAAGCCATGCTGTGGTAGGCGTCCCACATATAAAGGAGAGAAAGATGGGCACGGATGTTAGCTCAGGGCCAGTCTTCCTCAGCAAAACAAGAGGAGGATTGGCAGCAGATGTTAGCTCAGGGCTGATCATTCGCAAAAAAAAAAAAAATCTATCAAGATTTGTCTGTAGCATTTAAACCAAGAGCACACTCTCCCTAGCTCCTCCCAGCTCACATTGGTGAATACTCCACTCCAGATCCCTGCTGTCTAGAACACAGGGCACCCTGTCACCCCAGTTCCTACTCAGAGGGTTTTCTTCCTGCAAAGAACAGGACTTCAAATTGTCAAACCCTGCCCCCAGCTACCTGTTGCTGGGTGTTGACAAGTGGTTGGTGAGTTTGCTTGAAAAGTTGGGACACTATTGTTTCACTCCCTCTACATGGAACTGAGGTGATATCTGTGGGGCGGTGACCTGACAATCCCGGGTCACCGGTCACCCTGTCCCAGCTCCTGAGGTAGCTGGAACGTAAATCATCCATGAGGTGCCAGGAGACACAATGAAGACGACCTCAGGCTGCTGTCTCTCCCCTCCCCTGAGCACTCAACTCCTAATGTAGGATTGTCACTCAGAAAGAGGCTTCCCGTTGTCCTCCAGACAACTCCAGGGTCCCGGCACAGAGATTTTTCCTGAATGTGGGGGTGAAGCAAGCCATAAAGCACATAGCTCTTCATCCCTTTCCAAAGAATGAAGATGGCTGGCAGGAGATCATGAGAAGTGCAACTCAAAGGACGCTCTCAAAGAAGTGGAGAATGAAGTGAAAGGCGATTAGCAGTAGATTTGAGTATTTCATAAAGATCCAGCTTAGACTGTGGGCTGACTGGTTTCTGGAAAGAACCAGAGAATTAGACTGCTGGGAGGAGGCTTGCAGGGGTCGGAACAAATATCCAACACTGACTTCAGGAAGTGTTTCTACAAAGGAGCAGACTGTTATTGGACTAACTGGTAGAGCTAATGATGCCCCCAGGACCCTGATGAAAACAGTAGAGCAATCAGGCAGCGGTTAACTGAATGGAACCACCGCGTGTGGCCCCTAAAGGAGGAAGAGAGCCCTGGCAATACCACTGTCCCGCAGGACAGCAGTGGGCGCACCCAGAGCGGGGCCCACCTGAGGAGCTGTGGAAGAGGTTTTGCTGTGTATGGCGGCTGGTGAGAAACAACTTTTGTTCTGAGTTGCTGCCTCAGCGTGTTACAGTCTGAGGCCCCTGCTCACACCCAGAATCTGGGCGGTTAGAGAAGGACCTGAGTTTAGGATTCTGCCCTAAGTTCCCACTTTACTTTCCCAGGGCACCTTTTAAACTAAGCACTTAGTTTAAACACTTAGAGTTCGGCCCGGGAATAGTTAGTGACCTGCCCCAGCCCCCTTCTAAGTACCGGGTGCTTGCTCCCTGCTCTCTGTCTCCTGCTCGCTCCTGACCTGGACAGAGGACGGCCCTTCCCCCGGCTCACTGCACCCTCAGCCCCGGCTTCTGTGACCTGTGAGTAATAAATCCTGTGACTCTGTTCCTTTGGGTGGGTGCATTGAAACTGCCCCTTCAATCAAAATGAGCCTGTGGGTGTCACTTCCCCACAGTGGGAGCTCGGATGCTGAGGGAGCTCCCTGCTGACCCTGTGTGGGTGGCCTGCGCCCCCTCATTCACGACGTCATAATCTGCCTATCAATTCAATACACCAGCTCCGGCTTCTGCACACAATGGGCCATGGGGATGGGGCTGTGGGCTGTTTGTACCCACTCGATGCCTCGGAGCTGTGAAGGGCTTAACGAACCTCCTCTCCTGGACCGCTCAGTGTCTCTGGGAGGAACCACCGCTTGCTGGGGTCTGCGGTGGGGATTGCCACTGCTGCATAAGCTGCTGCCGGGTGAAGCCTCGGATTCCCGCCCTACACTGTCAGTGCTGTAGGTCAGAGCGCCCTGCAGAGACCGGCCTGCAGGCCTCAGTCTGAGGTGGGTGTGTCTCCCACTCATCTCTGAGAGACCCCTCTGGGTGTCAGGTCTGGAGGTGATGGACTGTAATCACATTAGGAAGCCCTGGCATTGAGCCCAAGTGAGCTGACTGGGAAGGTAGGGCTCTGCCCCCTTCCCTCAGGCAGGGACCAGGGGCCTGGGCCATCAGGTCCTGGGAGCCGAGGAGGGTCCCCTAGATCAGGGCCAGGAGGGGAGGTGGCTGCTGGGCCCACGGTGTCAGTGGCAGGTATCAGGGTGTTGAGCTTGGTCAGCCAGCCCTACCCCGTGACAGAGGCAACTCTCCCAGGGGCATCATGGCAGGCTGGCCGGGCAAACACTGCCGAGGCAAGTGCTTCTTATGGTGCTGCATTCCTTGTGGCTGTCACAAATCATCCCTGACCCCAGGGGACATCGGGAGGCACACCCCTGACATGGTGCAGCAGAATGAATTCTCCCTAAAAGCAGGCCCCTAAGCACATGGTACCAGGTCCTCCCAAGTCCCCAGAGGAGGTTGGAAAACTACCAGATGCTTGTAAGACCCCTGCTCCAATGGCCTGGGCTCCACTGAGCGTGGCGGTGCATCAATAGGCCAAATCGCCATTGCTGCGCTCTCGGGCTGCGGGAGCTTTCCTGAGCGCGTCAGCTAACACTGCACTGGGAGAGCTGGGCTCCAGCCCCCGGGGGATGACGGGGGCACCCTAGAATGGGAGGCGCCAGCATGTGAGTCGGAAGAGGCAACATGCTCAGGTCTTCCCCGTCACTATCCAGCAGGAGGGAGAGACAGAGACACGTAACTATAATAATTACCCTGAGAGAAGTGGAAGGTTTTTTAGAAAAAATTTTCCAAAGGGAGGGGGAGAGGGGCACTTGTTGGCTCTTACAGGTCTTTGGACTCAGCTCCGAGCTGTTGCTCACTGAGACTGAGTCATGCCAGCTGGCTGGACTGGTCAAAGATCCCAGAATTCACAATTTGTTTAAAAAAAAAAAACAAAAAACCTCAAGGTATTGAGGGCCCATTTTATTACAGATACCCTAGGGGAGACCACGGACTTGTCACCACAGCGAGGACACTCCCAAATGACATGAGCCACCAGGGCAGAAGATGCAGACAAAAGAAAGGAGGAAATGGACTCTGCAGAAGAGACCCCCCCAAGCTCTGGAGCCCACAGGGATGAGGGGAAGACGCTCTGCCTGTCCTGACTTGGACTTTTATGGCTTGGCACCAAGCCCAGCCTTCCATCACAGTTATCACAGCAAACACTCACTGTGCATGGAAAACCCTGCATGACACGCACCTCCTGTTACATCAAATTGGATGGTTCAATGGGTGTATCATTCTGTTGAGAGCCAGGCACGCACAGAGCCCCTCACCATTTCTAACCCAGAGGAGGCACCCTTGGGGCCAGCATCTAAGTTCTTCTTAAAGGGGGATCTGCTATTCTTAAGGCCATGCTGTCACAATTCATAGAAATGTCAGCTACAGTACAACAGGCAGTAGACTGCATCGATGCTGTAGCTGGACACAAAAAAGAGAATTTTCCAGATCTTGTTTGCCAGTAAAGGTGAATGGGCCCCACTGCCCCCTCCCCGAGAAACACAACAGAGGGTCCCTAGGGAATATGGGTTCTTCCAGGCTCCTTATTGGTACCACAGAGGGGTGGCACCTTGTCCCATCTCTCTCCTTCATGAAGTGACCACCAGGTCTCCCTGCATTGGCAGCTCTGGAGATCAGGGGTCCCGAATGACCTAATTTCGGGACAGCCTGACCATGACTTAGAAGCATTTGCTCAGGCACTGCGGGCTCTGCAACAGACTGCCGACCCCCCCACCCCAAGGATGGATGCTGTCACCTCTCAGAATGCCCCAGCCATGGCAGCAGGATCTGGGATCCGTACCCTGATCTCTGAGAGTGGCAGCAATTGAGGCCCCTGTGCTAGGAACCTGGCTGTTCCCCAGAGAGTGTCTCTCCCCTGGGGGACAATCACCCGCACACTTCTTTAATTATCTATTGGGACACACGTAAGAAACAACCTTTCACTGCTCTCATTGACCCTGGAGCCCCAATTACAGTGCTTCCTGAGAACCCCCCAAACCTACGCCAGGGGCGCCCTTCAAATCACAAGGGGTAACAGGTGGGACAGGAGAAGGCGTTCAACTGCCATTGGATGTCGCTCTCCAAACAATCTGCATTAAAAACCTTTGGGGCCCCCCCTAGTGGCGCAGCGGTTAGTTTCACACATTCTGCTTCAGTGGCCCATGGTTTTCTGGTTCGGATCCTGTGTGCCAACATGGCACTGCTTGGCAAGTCATGCAGTGGTAGGCATCCCACATATGTTAAAAAAACGTGGAGGAAGATGGGCACGGATGTTAGCTTAGGGCCACTCTTCCTCAGCAAAAAGAGGAGGATTGGCAGCAGATGTTACCTCAGGGCTAATCTTCCTAAAAAAAAATTTGAAAATCTTTTAGTGGTGGTGACCCTTCTGGCCCTACCCTTTCCTGTTATAGTATAGACGCCTAAAGGTGCCACCACACCATCTGGAACAAACCCACATTCCTGGCCTTCCTGGTGGGAACTGCACATTGGGAGCCAGTAAACTACCACTCCTGATGAAGAACAGCAAATAACCCAGTATCATTTGCAATAGGAGACTGAGGAATTACGGCCCACAATTCAAGATTTATGAAACACTACGTCTCATTTCGATTCTCCCATTTGGCTGGGATAGAAGCCTGCTACTCTGGAGTGGTGCCTCACAGTCCACGATGGAAATTTAAATGCTCACCTACCCCCTATTAAGGCTCCCATTCCCTACATTGTCCAATTAATAGAAGACATCCAAAGGGCTCCAGGGGACCACTGTGCCATGATCAATCCAGCTAATATGTTCTCTTCAGTATCGATCACCAAGGAGTCCCAGTCAAATTGTTTGCATATTTGAAGGGACCCAACATACCTTTCCCCGGCTGCCTATGGGTGATCTTATCAGCCAGGCTATTGCCCACAATCTTTGCTGGCAAAACCTGGATGCCCTTACAGTGTCCCCTCCCACTGTCAGACACTATATTGATGGCATTCTAACTCGGGGCCCTTCAGAGGATGTGGTGCATGAGAGCCTAGCATGGCTGGTGACCCACCTACAATGTAGAGGATGAATATGGCCCCACATAAAATTCAAAGGCAGCCACAACTGTTAAATTTCTGGGAATTCATGGGTCCTCTAAAGGCTGGGAAATTTCACTTGCAAATGAACATCAATTCTTTTGGAGAAACACACACCTCACTTAGCCATCACTCTCAGACTCATTCACGCAGTCACACAATCCCCCACAATTCATTAGGGAGAACCTCAACAGCAAGACTCACAGCTGGTGTAAAGGTCAGTCCATCAAGCTCTCCCCTTGGGTGCTCCTGGCTCCTCCTTCAGATGGAGGCCCTGGCCACCATGGACTATGCGTCCTGGACCCTTGGACTAAACATGCCTCCTCCTAGTTGCCTATGGGCTTCTAGAACAGAGGGCTGCCTCCCCCAGCTGCCTGCTATACCCCATTGGAACATCAAATTCTGGCCACTCATTGGGCTTTGTTAGAAACAGAGGCCTTCACAGGACAGGAGCCTGGTCTCCTGCATGCCCACATTCCTGTCACATCATGGATAAGGGATGCCTCCCAACAGTGGCTCGGCATGGCCACCAATGCCTCTTTGCTAAAACGGAAATGGTACCTTCAGGAATGGGCTAAACCTGACATGGCAGATCTTTCTAAATTACAGGAGAATGTGACTTTCCTGAGCCTCACCCTGTGGACCTTGAGGAACTGGTGACAGCACCCCCATTGCCTAAGTCTCTGGTGACCTGGGTGGACCCTGGGAAGAGCTGATGGAGCTACTAAGAGTCCTTGTACTTCACAGACAGCAATGCCACCACTGGACATGGTGGCGCCTGATGGAGAGCAGTAGTGTACCTTCCTGCCAGTGGTGCCACTCATCAAAGATGGCAAGTCAGGGTTGGCTCAGCTTGCTGAGCTGGTGGCAGTACAAATGGCTGTGCAGAGTGCCATTGCCCATGACAAGCCTCTTGTCCACATTTTTACTGACTCATGGGCAGTTGCTAACAGGTTAGTGGTTTGGTTGGGTCAATGGCAGTGGGACAATTTTCACATTAAAGGCCATAGTATTCGCAGAGCACCAATTTGGAGGGACATTCTCCAGGCACCAGTCACAATTATGGTCACTCACATTTCAGAACATACAAATGCCGTCACATCAGAGTTACTTTTCAGAAACTCTGAAAAGTAGAATTTAGCCTTTGTAAGAGACATGTACATTTGTAAAGGAAATCTCCATCTGTAAAGGTGTCTCCCTCTCTGTACCAGGAAGAAGGGGGGATGACCTTCTCTCTAGAAACTCTTCTCAGTGTAGAAGGCAAGGAGTTAAATCTGCATAATGACCTTACTCTTGTTTACTGTGCTTTTCTGGGAACTTCCCGTAACTGACTCTCCTCACCCCTAGCATCCTCCTTTGTCTTTAGCTGAGGAGGGTATTGAAGGTGAGAACCTCCGCCATTTTGGGGAGTTACTCAGTTTTTCTGGGTCTCTCTCATGTATACATGTTATAAAGCTTTGTTTGATTGTCTCCTGTTATTCTGTCTCATGTGAATTTAATTCATTGTCCAGGCAGAAGGACCTAGAGTGGGTAGTGGAAATGTCTTCCTCCCCTACATGTACATGCATTTGTTTATTTGAAATAAATCTGTAAGATAGCAAAGTCTAACTCTAGAAGACTCACTGCCAATATAGCCTGGTCCCCTCCAGTGCTGTTAATCTAGCCACCCCCAAATACAGGTTTGATCATTTCTTGAGACTCCTGTTAGGGTTTCTTTATATAAATCAATCAAAAATGCATATTTTTCTTACCCACATTTGTCCTTGTAATGAGAAGTCAGACGCCACATTTTGGGTGACTGCTCACAGCTTAGGTCTCACCCACCCTGTTCCCCTTGGGCCCCCACCTGGACAAGCTGAGGAGAAGCCTGGGTGCTCTCTCCTCTAGAGCAGGCAGGAGCTTCCCACCACCCCAGCCCCTGCCTGTGTGCAGAGCTCTTGCCCTGGCACCCCCCCAGGCCCAGTGAACCCCCAGGCCAGGCTCCATTCCTTGCTTTCTGAGCCCTGTCAGAGCTGCTTGAGAGGCCGGCCCTGCCCTCCCCTCAGACCTCTGTTATGTGAATCCTAAGCCTTTTCCTACCCTCTGTGTCTGTGTGTGGGCACGCACACACAGAGTCTCAACATCAGTCTCAACAAGAAGCTACCCCTCTGCAGGTGACCATAACAGTTGTCCAGACATGACCCCACCCATGGGTCTGTCTTTTCTTGCTCTGACTTGCTCACCTGCTCTGCCACCTTGTGATGACATGCACTATGGGCTGCAGCTTGCTGGGGAGTTGGTGCTGTGAGCTCTGTGGCCCCGTGTTACATTTGACCATACAGTGCTAAGCCACAGTTCTAGGCTCAGCTGATCAGTATTGACAGTTTGAAGAATTTATAGTCATTTGGGAGCAGGACTATGGGATTGAGGCCTCCTTAAAAGAGTCCTGGGTCAGTGTTTCTGGTGGGATCTTTCTGTGTGTTAGAGTGAAGCTGTGACAGAGGCTGGGTGGGCCCTGACATACTCCAGGGATGGGGGTGGACAGGGACTATGCCCTTTGCAAGAGGTGGGTCCATCACATGGTCACTCTTGAAAGAGTTGTCATTTAAAAGAAAAAGAGAAGTGAGGCCCAAAGGCAGGCGGCAAGTGGCAGGCTGAGTCCACACTCCTAACACCAGAGGGCTCCCCAGGCCCCTTCAGTACCTCTGCTGCTGCCCCTGCCTCTACTGCCACAAGGATCCTGACCTTCTGGGTTGCAGGGGACACATCCATGGCACCCCTGTGACACAAGGGAGTAGTTCAAACCTGACTTAAGCCCAGGGTTTAAACCCTATAAAGCAACCAGCTGTTATAGGGGAGGCTCCCAACCCTGGTGGCACTAGGGGTGATATTACAGTTATACCTGGGAACCCACTAAATTTAAGGACGGTGCCCCTGATGATCTTAGGGGTGTTAATGAATATAATATAGAGGACAAATAGGACAAGTACTTCATCTTTAGCCATCAGAACTGTGGTCCTGCCTAAGTTCTCCATGGTCATAACACTTATTACCATAAAATATCCCATAGTGAGCTGAGGAGTTCTGAACCAATGATCAGAGCTAAGTGATCAGAGTTCAAATTAAATGAAGTCTCTGCCACTTACATATTGGCTTGACAAATTGGGACCCAGGGACCTTACCCCCAGATAAAGTAGTTAATACGGCCCAATATAAATCACCCAGGGCCTTGAAGGATTGAAAACTTGTAGAGGAAGCCTAGTTAGTGAAGGGTTGATTATTCCAGTGCTTTTAACAGCCCAATTTGTCCTATTAAACCTATTTGTCCTCTGGAGCTCCCAGACTTCATTCCTGTGCCTGCTCAGGTCCCCACCCTCCTTCACCAGGGACTGACCCACTCCAGGGGTTACATCTCAACCAGGAGAGTCTAGACTGCAAGTTTGGGAATATGGTTAACTTTCTGAGTGTGGGTTTTCCTTTTGAACTGTAGGCAAGCAGGCAGCTTCTATGAGCTGATCGGAATATTTGTGTTTCCTTGATCCGTTTATCAATTGAAGGCTGCAGCCCTCTGATTCTAGTTTCATTTGCTCTTGGCGTTTTAAAATCTAAGTTGATAGAGAGTTATTATGTGAGTAAGGGAAGAAAATTGTGGAACCAAATAGAATTTTTGTTCCATTTAGGCAAGAGAACCTCAAGATGTGAGATGGGTGTATTTACACTCTCAAGCCTGTATTCCATTTTTAGGTGAGTTTCTGTATGTCTATTGATGCGGGCTTGGCGAGCCGAGGAGTCAAAGGAAAGATTTCTTGGACTCTCAAGGTCTGGCAGTAGTGCTCCTTTATTCAGAGAATAGCATGGGGACAGGACCCACGGGCAGTAAGAGCTGCAACATGGGGACAGGATCCATGGGCAGCGAAGAGATGCAAAAATGGGTTGAGGGTAGGGCTAAATTTATAAAGCATAGGTATGTGAGTTATCTCTTTACAAGACAAGGGAAAGTTTATGTGAAAAAGTCATTAAAATGGTCTCAGTGCAGGTGGGGTGTGGTTATTGGGTGGTCCTGTAACTTTAGATAAGAATCAGAGTGGGTCAGGTCAGGACGTCCTATGCTTCCTGGAGGATGATGTAGGTGGGTCCATAGGGCAGGACGCCTTGGGCTTCCTTCTCTCCCTGGGCAGACTTGAACCTCATCATCTGTGTCCCTGGAGGACTTTGACATTTAAAAGGCTATGCTATTCCTAAGGCAAATGATTTCCTGTTTTAATGGATGTGAGGAAGGACCCCTTGAGTTCCTGTTTTCATTGATAGGAGGAAACAGGTCAAAGTTTATGAAAATCTTTGGAATTTCTAGTTTATTTCAGGGCTTAACTACAAACCCCTAATGTATTACAATATGCTACTCCATGCTGATAATATCCACAGTGTAAATATACTGGAGGGACAAACTCTGAGGTCCTTTGTCCTTTTTGTTGGAAAGGGACTTGTAAATTTTTTATGGTTTGCAGCTTTATCGCCATGAGTGTTTAACGGATTAAACCTTGGAGTGGTTTCCTATTTAGAAACGTTAAAATGAAATTAATTTTTAAACAAAAGTTATTTAAAAATAATGAGCAAGCATAGGAAATATGGTGTATATAAGTTTCTCTTCTTATTTCAAATAAATAACGCATGCGAAGGTTTAAGAAATTCCTAAGAGAGGAAACTCACTGAAGGAGACTCCCTGCCTGCACGTCCTGCCCCACTCCTCTGCCTGACTCCAGCGTCCCTCCCATGACCAGTTTTGCTCACTGCTTCACCATCCTGTCAGTGCTTCTTTACATAAAAACAAGAAAGTGCGAATGCTTATTTTTCTCACCCAAGTTTGCTCTTGTAATGAGTGGCCAGGGTGCACAGATTTGCTGTTTGACGACTGGACCCTTAAGCCTCACCCTCCCTTTTCCCCTGGGCCTTCTTACCTGGACAGGTTGATGAGAAAGCCTGGAGGCTCCTGCACTGTGGGCTGCTTGCTGGGCAGCTCCTCCTGGCGCTGTGCTGCCCTGTGTTGCACTGTTGACCCAGCAAACTGGGTTCTAAATACAGAGGACTCCGAGTTGGCAGTTTTGGTAATTTGGGGCAGTTTTTCCTTGACTTTGGAAGCAGGAATGTGGCCTCTGTCAGTGTCTTTAGTGGAATCTGTGTGTTTAGAGTGAAGGTGAGACTGAGGCTGGAGTTTCCTTGACATTAGCTGGGACCTGAGGTTAAATGGATGATTATACCTGTGAATGAGCTGAGCCCCCTGATGGTCCCTGGTTAAAGAGCAATTATTCAGAGAGAAAGAGAAGAGACAGGAAAATGCTGCCAGTAGGTAGCAAGATCACAGAGGGCTCACCAGGGCCCCAGGTAACTGCAGCTGCTGCCACCCCTGCATCTATTGCAACAAAGATCCTGACCCTCTGGGTTAGAGCGGACCACACCCACAGTCTGAGTTTGGCACAGCAAAGGGATTAGTTCAAACCCCACTTAAGCCTGGGTTCCTTAAACTCTATAAAGCAACCAGTTGTCACGGAGGAGGTGTCTGACCCTGATGGCAGTGGTGTGACGCTCTCTGGAGGAGGGCCTTAAGTTGTTCATTGGCTTCCTTTGAAGAAACTGCCCCACGTCCCATACTGTATGCTGTTAGATTTGCTGTTATGTCCAGGAACTGAGATCTCTTGAAAACAGAGGCTCTCATAAGCACTGAGCATGTGACCCTCTACCAAGGTGCTTATTATGCCTTTGACCCCCAAGACAGCACCCTGTCAGCTCAGCCCAGTGACTGGCACCTACCTGTGATATGATGGAGCCTATCCTTGGCCCCGCAGGTTATGTCACCTGCAGGAGGAGAATGGCATTTCTTTCTTCAGTTCCTTGAAAGATGCTAGGGTGCTGGTGGAGGTCTCCCCTCTCTCAGACACCTTGGTTCCCAGGGTAGTTCCTTTGGATTAACTGAGTGCACAGCACTGGGGAGTGCATAGACTTGAAGGACAATAATACGCATTCATACCTGCGGAGCTCAGTGGAGAGTTGCTGCTCTTCATCCCTTAATTGGGACATCCCTGATGAAAAATCAAACCCAGGTGTCACCAGGGTTAACCAAACTTCAGGCAGTCATCTTTCTACTGGCCAAAAGTTGGTCACAAACTCTTGGACAATTGTCTACGAGAGGCCTCTTTGTACTAAAAGAACTCTGAGAATCTCTTGACTCAGAGATACCCAAAATAGGAATGAAGGTAACCCTTGTCTGTATAACACTAGGTCTACAATACGAGGACCCACCAGGACACTCAATATTCACCTTGGAGTTCTGACACTACTGGGAGTGACCATGGCACTTCTCAGAGGACACAGTGCTGTGTTCTCCAACAAGGCATTCGATGGAAGTTTCCCTTCCCTTATGGGTCTCAGCTCCCAGAGCACCACACTGGCTTATTGAAATGCGTTGAATGAGAGATGTCCTGTTTCAGTCCTTAGGGGTGAATTATAATGACTCTGTGTTCATGGGTTTTTTTGGAAAGATTTTGGTTTTTTAGAGCAGTTTTATGTTCACATAGAAACTGATTAAAATTTACAGTTTCCACATGACCCTTCTCTCTGCATCCACACAGTTTGCACACTTTTTCACATTTTGTACTATTGTGGTACAGTTGTTACAATTTCCAAGCCCACGTTGATGCATTACAGTGCACAGTGTACACTAGCATTGGAGCATTGACTCTGTGTGTTACACACTGTATGGGTTTTGGCAAATATATAATGACATGGATCCATCATTTCTGTGTCATGGAGTGTAATTTCACTTCCCTGAAACTCCTCTGTGCTCCACCTATTGACTCATCCCTCCCCCGACCCCCAAATCCTTCACAACCAAAGGTCTTTCTACTGGCTCCTGGTTTGTCTTTTCCTAATTGTCATATTCTTGGAATCACACACTCCATAGACTTCTCACATCAGCTTCTTTCCCTTAGCAATAGACTTTTAAAGTTCCTCCATGTGTTTTCATGGCTTGATACCTCATTTCTTTGTATCACTGAACAGTATTTCATTGTATGGATGCACCACTGTTTGTTTTTTCTATTCAACTCTTGAAGGACATCTTGCTTAAAATGCTAACTCTTGCCAATTGTGAATAAAGTGCCAACAAACATTCATGTGTAGGTTTTGTGTGTTTTCAACTCATTTGGAAAAATACCAACAGCATGATTGTTGGATCTCACTCTACATAGTAACAGTGCATTTTGATTTGAAAGAACGTTCCTGTCTTTCACTGTAGGCGGACCTAATTCCATTTCCACCAGCAATGAATGAGGCTTACTTGTAGCTTGGCATCTTCACTGATATTTGGTGTTCTGAGTGTTTTGAGTTTTACTCATTTAACAAGTGTTTGTTGACACATCATTGTTGTTTTATTTGCAATTTCTTTTTATTATTGAGTTCGTAATAGTTTACATCAATGTGAGATGTCAGTTGTACATTATTTCTTTTTCTTTTGGAGGAAGATTAGCCCTGAGCTAACATCTGTGCCCATCTTCCTCTACTTTATATGTGGGACTCCTGCCACAGCATGGCTTGCCAAGCGGTGCCATGACCGCACCCGGCATCTGAATCAGTGAGCCCCAGGCTGCCAAAGTGGAACTTGCACACTTAACCGCTGCGCTGCCCGGCCAGCTCTTGATACACTCCTCTGTGATGTCTGCTCGAGCATTCAGGCACTCCATTTTTCTTTTATTTCTTCCATTGTGTCTTCCATCTCTAATATTTCTGTTTGATTCTACTTTATAGTTTTGATTTCTTTTATGAAGTAGCTCCTGAACTCCTTGAGTTGTTTCTCTACATTGTCTTTTACCTCGTTGAGTTTTTTGATGATAGCTATTTTGAATTCATTATCATTTAGATGACATATTTCTGTGTCCTCAGGACTGATTTCTGGGTACTTCTCATTTTTCTCTCTGGTCTGGAAATTTGATATAATTTTTGATATTGCTAGAAGGGGTCGCTCTGTTTTCCTGCGTCCTGGTATTATTGGGTTGAAGTTACCTGCTATCACCCCTGGGTGGGGGTCAAGAGCCATGTATGCTGAGCCATCAGCCCTGAGCTGAAATCCCAGGGTCTGGAGCAGTCCGCGTGGGGTTGGGGAGCGGTTCTTTCTCCTGCATGCTCTCGTTGTTTTCCCCCTCTGCTCTCACTATCTGCTCCCCTGGGGTGTTGGCTTGATGACGTCACCTCCTGCAAAAGCTCTTGCCCCAGTAGAGGTCTTCCCTCTAGGCTGCATGGGCACTCTGGGATGCTTGGTGCTCCCACAACTGAACGTCCCCTCCCCCATTCCTTGCCTCTCGGAGGCCTCCCGCATTCCCTGATCATGGCCTTTGGGTGGGGCGAAGTTTTCTCTTACCCCATTCCACCTCCTCCAAGGGAGGCTCCAGCCCCTCCACCCTCTGTAGCAGGGCTGCTTGTGTCTCTCCGTTATTTGTGTTGTGTTTGGATGTCTCTGATGGAGTATGACTGTTTTTTCATTGTGTGTTGCAGGGGGCTGATTAACAGGAAAGTTCACTCTGCCTGATGCTGACGTCCTCAGTGGCTCAGGTTTGCAGGTTCAGATCCTGGGTGTAGACCTACACCACTCTTCAGCCATGCTGTGGCAGTTACTCACATAGAAATTCCAGGACGATTGGCAGAGATGTAAGCTGAGGGCCAATTTTCCTCAAGCAAACAAAGAGGAAGATTGGCAACACTTGTTAGCTCTGGGTGACTCTTGCTCAGAAAAAAGAAGCTGTAATGTTTTGATGACACAGAATCTCTGGACTTCTCTGAGCTTTGATGACACAGAATCTCTGAGCTTCAGGACAGGTTCTTAGCATTCATTCCTCCCCTATTGTCATAGAAACTCTGAAGAATCTGAGAGTTTTCTTATAGCTCTTTCCTCGACCAGATAAGGTTTTGGTCAATTAGTTTCCTTTGAGTGATAGCATAAGTTAACAGAGCACAGAAAGCTTTGTGTATATAGGAAAAAGTTTTACCCCGCCTTTCCTGCATGAAGCATGAGACAATTTTTTCCAGTCTTCAAAATGAGAACCTCCTTGAGTTACTAGTGGAAATATACATACATTTTGTGGGTTCCCTAAGACTGGACTCCCTGATGCTTTTAACTCTCAAACTACTCCAAACTGTACCTCCAGCAAATTCATTGTTAACAGGACATGTGTTTCCAGGGGTTGCTGGCTGCAGTTTCTTCTCCTCCAGGGAAGCAGTAATTCTCCATACTTCTCAGTTTCTCATTTGGGAAGCATTGGTTTGCCATGTCATCTGAAATCTCGCTTGGATCTAAGGAGAAGTGTTGCTTTTCAGGTGGTTGTTTTTTTCTTGTTGTGAAGATGAGATCACTCAGAGCTCTTTATACATCAGAACAGATACCATCCATTCACCTCTGTTGCTGTGTTTTCTCTTGTGAGACTATTCCATTTGCACGTGTGAATTCTACTGCTAGAGCAATGTGGGTGGTTTCAAAGTTTTCTTTTTTGTCTAATGCATCTAAAAAGATTATGTTTTCTCTGGTTTTGGATTTCTTTTTCTCAACTTATAAAAATTCCATTACCTGAATACCCATTTGTTACCCAAAAGACATTTTCCATTGGTTATCTTGTGTTTTATCATGGCCTTTGGGGGTCAGGATTAACACCCTACGTAAAATGGGATTGGATGCCACGACAATTTGCCATGTGCATCAAGTGAATAAGAATATGTTCATTGCTCACAGGTACTTTCTAAGGAGAGCAGGGCAAGGCTAAGCAGGCTGGAGCAGCTTGTGCGAAAGAGAATAGCTTGTACTTTAAGGTGTATTTGTGTAGAGGCTGCAGGTTTCCAAGGTTTGACCCTCCTAAGAGTTCACACAAAAAGAAAAGATACACGTGTCAACCTTCCTGACTTGTTTATCCATTGTGGGCCAGACAGGGTGAGCAGGTAGCTAAAGCTTGTTGAGAGTCAAATATCAAAAATGAGGTGACGTCAGCATCACAGCAGAGTGAGATCTTCCCCTAGTCTCTCCCTCTAAGATACAATGAAAAGGATATTTGCAAACTGAGAGAAGACATTCACAAGAGACAATAGATGTCTGAGAGATCCAAGCAGCCATATGTCTGAAGGTGAGGGTGCAGAACCCTGCCACCAGCAGGCAGTGGAAGGAGGTAAGCAGATCTCTTCTCCCTTCCGAGTGGCTGCCATTTTGCTATGGGACTTCATGTGGTGCCTGGCATATGACTCTGAGAAGAAGTGGGGAAAGGCAGCCATCCATGGGAACACTCTCACTCTTGGAGTTGCCTCAGCCTGTGGGAATGCTCCACACCAAGGCAATTGTGATTACATCTCCACCAAGCCAAATAGCCCAGGCAGACAGACAGTGAGTGCAGAGCAGAATTGTGCAGGACCACATGCAGGAAAGAAAGCACCCCTCCTGCCTGGTGCATAGGCTTGGCTGGCCAGCCAGAGCAGGGGATCCCTGACAGAGTGCCTGTGCCTATGTGTGTAAAGCAGCAGCAGCCAGCAGGCAAACAGAGATGGGCCCTGGTGGCACAGCTACCAATAATAGGAACAACTGCCAGGGGTCATGGTGGGCTCAGAAAACACAGCTCCCGCCTCCCCCCAGTGGTGGCCAGTGGAATCTGCAACCAGACAGTACCACTATTTGGTGGGAAAAGTACACCCCATCAAACAGCATAAAGAAGTATATTAACACTCCAGAGCAGAAGGAAAATGACAAGTACCCAGAAATCAATCGAGAAGTCACAGAAATTTAAAATCTAAATGACAGAGAATTCAGAAGAGTTATCATAAATAAACTCAGTGAGTTACAAGAAAATTCAGAAAGACAGTTCAATAAAATCTGGAATAAAATTAATGAACACAGGGAATTCTTCACAAAAGAGATTGAAAGTATTAAAAAAATCCAATCAGGAGTGCTAGAAATGAAAAACACAATTAGTGATATGAAATATCTGGAATACTTAATAAACAGAGCTGATATTATGGAGAACAGAATCAATAATTTAGAGGATGGAAATATAGAAATACTTCTGATGGAGGAGGTGAGAGAGCTAAGACTAAAAAGAAATGAAGAAAGCCTTGAGAAATATCTGAGTCAATTAGGAAATGCAAGATAAGGATTGTAGACGTTCCAGAGGGAGATGGAGCAGAGAGCTTGTTCAAAGAAATAATAGCTGAAAACTTCCCAACCTGGGGAAGGAGCTGGAATTACATGTAAATGAAGCTAATGGAACTGCTAATTGCATCATGGTAAAAAGACCTTCTCCAAGGCATATATTGGTAAAACTGGCAAAATTCAATGACAAAGAAAAATAGTAGGGGCAGTAAGGCAAAAGAAAATAACCTAAAAGGAACTTCTATCAGGATTTCAGCAGATTTCTCAGCAGAAACCTTACAGGCTGGGAGAGTGGAATAATATATTCAAAGTTTTGAAAGTAAAAAATTTTCAGTCAAGAATATTCTATCCGGTGAAACTATCCTCCAGCTCTGATGGATAAATAAAACTTTCCCATATTAAAAAAGAAAAGCTGAGGGAGTTCATTTGCACAAGACCACCCCTACAAGAAATGATCAAGGAGGCCCTCAGATGTGAAAAAAAGGGTTTAGAAAGCCTTGAGCAAAGAGATAAATAGACGAAATCAGAAAACTTCAGCTCTCTATCAGAACAGGTTACTAAACAGTTAATTATAACATTAAAGATAAATGGAAGGAAAATGTCAAGAATAACTATAAACACTTCGTTTTAATCACAAACTCACAACACAAAATGGAATAAGTTTTGACAACAATAATTTAAATTTAAACCAAAATTTAAATAAGGGATGACACCTGCTTATATTAAGGAAATAAGAGACTGTGAGAAAATGGACTATCTCATTTATGAAATCTTTTATACAAACCATGTGGTAAGCACTAAACAAGAATCAGAGCAGACACACAAATGAGAAACACAGAAAACTGAGAGAACCATCATAGAGAATCACAAAACTGAATTGGCAGTTGGAAATACACAGGACAAGAAACAAAGAAATACAGAATACCCATAAAACAGGTGTTAAAATGGCAGTTTCAAGCCCTCGTATATCAATAATCCCTCTAAATGTAAATGGATTGAATTCTCCAATGAAAAGACAAAGAGTAGCAAGATGGATTGAAAAACAAGACCCAACATTATGCTGTCTCCAGGAAACATTTCTCAGCTCTAAAGACAGACACAGACTCAGAGTGAAGGGATGGAAGATGATACTCCAAGCTAATGGCCAACAAAAGAAAGCAGGTGTCACAATACTTATATCAGACAAAGTAGACTTCAAGATGAAAAGGCAATGAGAGACAAAGAGGGGCAGCATATACTGATAAAAGTGACACTCCCCCAAGAGGACATAACACTTATGAATATATATGCACCTAACACAGCAGCAAAGTACATAAGGCAACTATTAACAGACCTACAGGGAGAAACCCCTCTGACATCAATGGATAGATCATCCAGACTGAAAGTCAACAAGGAAATAGTGGAATTAAATGGAAAACTAGACCAAAAGGACTTAATAGATATATATAGAACACTCCATCCAAAACCAGATGAATACATTCTTCTTAAGTTCACATGCAACATTCTCAAAGATAGACCATATGTTGGGAAACAAGGCAAACCTCAATAAATTTAAGAAGATTGAAATCATATCAAGCATCTTTTCTGACCTAATGCTATGAAATTAGAAGTCAACAACAAGCAAAATGCTGAGAAGTGACAAATATATGGAGACTAAACAACAGGCTACTGAACACCCAATGGATCATTGAAGAAATTAAAGGAGAAATCAAAAAATACCTGGAGACAAATGAAAATGAAAATACATCATACAACTCCTATGAGATGCAGCAAAAGTTGTCCTAAGAGGGAAATTCATAGCAATAGAGGCCCACCTTAACAAAAAATAAAAACCTCAAATAAGCAATCTTAAACTACACCTAACAGAACTAGCAAAAGAACAAAGCCCAAAGTCAGCAGAAGGAGGGAAATAATAAAAATTAGACCAGAAATAAATGCAATAGAAACTCCCAAAATGGTAGAAAGGATCAATGAAACTGAGAGCTGGATCTTTGAGAAGAGGAACAAAATTGACAAACCCTTAGCCGGACTCACTAAGAAAAAAGAGAGAAGGCTCAAATAAATAAAATAAGAAATGAAAGAGAAGAAATTGCAACAGATACCACAGAAATACAAAGGATTATAAGAGACTACTATGAAAACCTATATGCCAACAAATTGGACAGTCTAGAAGAAATGGATAAATTCTTAGACTCATAAAATCTCCCAAAACTGAGTCAAGAAGAAATAACGAATCTGAATAGACCAGTTACAAGTAAAGAGATAGAAACAGTAATCAAAAACCTCGCAAGAAATAAAAGTCCAGGGGCCAGCCCGGTGGTGCAGCAGTTAACTGCACATCTTCTGCTTTGGAAAGCATTTGACAAGATCCAACATACATTCTTCATAAAAACTATCTATAAAATGTGTATAGAAGGAAAGCTCTTCAGTATAATAAAGGGCATATATGACAAACCTACAGCCAATGTCATACTCTTGGAGAAAAACTGAAAGCCATCACTCTGAGAACAGGAAAAAGAAAACAGTGCTCACTCTGGCCACTCTTATTCAATAGAGTACTGGAGGTTTTGTCAAGAGCAATCAGGCAAGAAAAAGATATAAAAGGAATCCAAGTTGCCAAGGAAGAAGTGAAATTCTCACTGCGGGCAGATGACATGATTCTGTTTAAGAAAACCCTAAAGAATCTATCAGAAAACTATTAGAAATAATCAACAACTACAGCAAAGTTGCAGGGCAGAAAATCAACTTACAAACATCAGTTGTATTTCCTTGCTCTAATAACAAACTAACAGAAAGAGAACTCAAGAATGCAATCCCATTTACAATTGCAACAAAAAGAATAAAATATCTAGGAATAAATTTAACCAAGGAGGTGAAAGCCTCATACAATGAAAACTATAAGACATTATTAAAAGAAATCAATGATGATATAAAGAGATGAAAAGATATTCCATGCATGTGGATTGGAAGAATAAATATAGTTAATATGTCCATACTACCTAAAGCAATCTACAGATTCAATGCAATCCCAATCAGAATCCCAATGACAGTATTCAGGGAAATAGAACCAAGAATCCTAAAATTCATATGGGGCAACAAAAGACTCCGAATAACTAAAGCCATCTTGAGAAAAAAGAACAAAGCTGGAGGCATCACAATCCCTGACTTCAAAAGATATTACAAAGCTATAGTAATCGAAACAGCATGGTACTGGTACAAAAACAGACACATCAATTGATGGAAGAGAATTGAAAGCCCAGAAGTAAAAATCACACATGTATGGGCATCTAATCTTTGACAGACAAGCACATACCACACAGAAAGGGAAGTCTCTTAAATACATGGTGTAGGGAAAACTGGACAGCCATGAGCAGAAGAATGAAAGTAGACCATTCTCTTTCACCAAACAGAAAAATTAACTCAAAATGGGTTAAAGACTTGAAGGTAAGATGTGAAACCATAAATCTCCTAGAATAAAATATAGGCAGTACAATCTTGGACATCAGTCTTAGCAGCATGGTTTTGAATATTATGTCTACTCAGGCTGGGGAAACAAAAGAAAAGATAAACAAGTGGAATTACGTCAGAATAAAGAGCTTCTGCAAAACCAAAGAAACAGGAACAAAATGAAAAGACAAGCCACCAACTGAGAGAAAATATTTGCAAATCATACATCTGATAACAGGTTAATCTCCAAGATATATAAAGATCTCATTCAACTGAACAATATAAAAACAAATGATTCAATCAAAAAATGGGCAGAGGATATGAACAGACACTTTTCCACAGAAGATAGACAGATGGCCAACAGGCACATGAAAAGACTTTTCCACATCACTAATCATTAGGGAAATGCAAATCAAAACTACAATGAGCTGTCACCTTACACCTGTTAGAATGGCTACAAGTACCAAGACAAAAACAACAAACGTTGGAGAGGATGTGGAGAAAAGGGAACCTCATACGCTGCTGGTAGGAATGCAAACTCATGCAGCCACTATGGAAAACAGTATGGAGATTTCTCAAAAAGTAAAAATAGAAATACCATATGATCCAGCTATCCTGCTACTGGCTGTTTATCCAAAGAACTTGAAAACAACAATTCAAAGAGACTTATTCACCCCTATGTTCATTGCAGCAGGATTCACAATAGCCAAGATGTGGAAGCAATCCAAGTGCCCATCAACTGATGATTGGGTAAAGAAGAAGTGGGACATATATACAATGGAATACTACTCAGTCGTGAAAAAAGAGAAAATCATCCCATCTGCAACAACATGGTTGGACCTTGAGGGTATTATGTTAAGCTAAATAAGGCAGACAGAGAAAGACAGACATCACAGGATTTCATTGATATGTGGAAGATAAACAAACACACACATGGACAAAGAGGACAGATTAGTGGTTCCCAGCTGGGAAGAGGGTGGGGCAGTGGGCATAAGGGGTAAAGGGGCACATATATGTGGTGACTGACAATAATAATGTACACCTCACATTTCACAACGTTATAAACTATATGACCTCAATAAAATAATTGGATTTTTTTTTTTTTTTGAGGAAGATTATCCCTGAGCTAAGTACTGCCAGTCCTCCTCTTTTTTTTTGCCGAGGAAGCCTGGCCCTGAGCTAACATCCATGCCCGTCTTCCTCTACTTTATATGTGGGACGCCTACCACAGCATGGCGTGCCAAGCGGTGCCATGTCTGCACCTGGGATCCGAACCGGCGCACCCCAGGCCGCTGAGAAGCGGAACGTGTGAACTTAACCACTGCGCCACTTGGCCGGCCCCAATAAAATAATTTTAAAAAGTGGAGAATGAGGTGAAAGACAATTAGTAGATCTGTATATTTTATGAAGACACAGCTTAGACTGTAGGCTGACTAGGTTTCCTGAGAGAACCAGGGAATCAGACTGCTAGAAGGACACTTGGAAGGGTGAGAACAAATATCAAACAGGGGCTTTAGGAAGTATTTCTTCAAAGGAGCCAGCATTTCACTGGAGTATTTGGTAGAGCAAGTTATGCCCCCGGGACATTGGTGGAAACAATAGAGCAACAGCCAGCAGTTAATCTAGTTTAAGCACCGGTTGTGTCCATGGAAGAGGAAGAGAGCCCCCATGCCACTGTGTCGGAACAGCAGACACAGCCAAAGCCATGCCCGATTCCAGGGGCTAAGTCAGAAGTTTCCCTCTGTGTGCAGGACATGGACTTAGCTAGAATACTCTGCCCAGTCACTGAACAAAGAAACAAGCTAATGATAATAAAGAGTCCCAGTAGGAAGGGGACCGGTACCCAGTTGCTACAATATATTACCTATAACGTGTGGATTGTAGCAAAGATATGAAACATGCAAAGATCCAAGAAAGTAGGAACTGTACACTGGGGAAAAAACAGCTGTTGAAAACATAACCCATCTCTTCCAGGAAACCGCAGTAAAATTAACAAGCGATGTCTCAGCAGAGAAACGGGAGGTTAGGAGGCAGAGGGACAACATATTGTAAGTGAACAAAGAAAAGACCTGTCAGCCAAGAATCCCATATTCACCAAAACTACTTTCTAGAATATAAAGATGAAATAAATACTTTCCCAGATTAACAAAAACTGAGAAAGTATATTAATAGGCAACTGCCTTATGAGGTTATTGATGGAGTTCTTCAGGTTGAAATCAAGTAACCCAGGATGGTAGTTGATATCAACCTAAAGAGAGAAGAACAGCAGTACAAGTAATTATATATGTATATTAAAGACAGAATAAATACCCATTTTTCCTTTCGTTTAGCTGATATCAAGGGAACTGTATAAAATAGTATGTATTTAATGTGCTGTTGTCCTTATTCCATATAGAGCTGTAATATATGTGTGATTTGTTTCTCATTAAAAGCACAAAGATCCTGGGTGGGAGCAAAGCTGTGTTGTGCTAAGGAAGTGACTGTAGATGTAAAGAAATAAATGTAACAAGATATTATTGGTTCTAGCATTAGTAGATGTAATCTGCATAACAATAATACCACAAAAATGGCAAAAGAGAATAGAGCTCTATATGAGTAAAGATTCTATGCATCACTGGAACGAAGTTGGTGTAAATCTGAAGCTCCTTCTTATAAATTAAGAAGCATGTGTTAAGTAGTAGAGCAATCCCTAAAAAGGAAAGAACTTCAAAAATAGAGTGAAGAAGTCATTTAAAAATTAAAATGCTACATTAGAAGATATTCAGTTAATGCAATGGAAAGCCATAAAGAAGGAGAGGAGAGGGGCAGCCCCATGGCCGAGTCGTTAAGTTCTCGTGCTCTGCTTTGGTGGCCCAGGGTGTCGGTTCAGATCCTGGGCGCGGACATGGCACCACTCATCAGGCCATGCTGAGGCAGCGTCCCACAAGCCACAACTAAAAGGACCCACAACTAAAAATATACAACTATGTACTGGGGGACTTTGGGGAGAAAAAGAGAAAATAAAATCTTTTTTTAAAAAAAAGAAGGAGTGGAGAAACTAAAAAGGACATGAGAATTGTATAAATTAAAACTAAAAAAGCAGGTGTCATTGCAACTAGGTCAGGAATACTAAATGTGATTGCATTACACGATCCAGGCAGGAGGAAGTGATTGTCACCTCAGATTAAAACAAACAAACCACGATCTAAATACATGGTCTGTACAGGAAGCGCACTATAGACTCAAAGATACAGATTGAAAATGTACATCTAGATTCAGCCCCCCAAATTCAGCTAGAGACATAACACAAATATCTAGCAAAATAGAATTTAAAACAAAAAATATTACTAGAGCTAATAAGGAACATTGTATCATACCTGCAGGGTGAAAGTTTATGGCCTGCAACTAACACAGTACAAAGAAATAAATTTATAGGCATTAATGCCTGTACTGACAAAGAAGAGAGATCTCAAATCAGTAACCCAAACTTTTGCTTTAACTGGCTTGAAAAGATGAGGTACCAAACCCAAAAGCAAGAAGAAAAGGAAACAAATTAGAGAACTGAGGTGAAATGGACAAATTCCTAAAAGACAGAAACTACGGAACCCAAATCAAGAATAACTGGAAAATCGGAATAGAAGTAAACAAGTGAAGGGGTTGAATTGGTAAACAAGCGACCACCCACAAAGTAAGGCTAGGCCCAGATTGTTTCAGCACAGAAATCTCTGAAACCTTCAGAGATCCTTAATATCAATTCCCCACACACTCTTCTAAAAATCAGAATGGAGAGAATAATTTGCACTCATTTTTTGAGGCCAGCTGCAGCAAATACCAGCAAACCCAATCCAAGAAAATATAAAAGAATTATGCACCATCATCGAGAAGGATTTATTCAAGGGATGAAAGGTTGGGTTAATATCCAAAATCCATTTATGTCATCAAGGATATCAACAGACTAAAAAGCAACAATGGCGTCACATCATTTCAACAGAACACAGGGAAAATAACTGACGAAATCCAGTACCCTTTCATGGTGAAAGCTCTCAGATTACCCGGAATTAAGGAAATTTCCTAATATCATAATGAGCATCTATGGAAAAGTCACAGCTAATATAATATTTAATTGGAAAAGACTGGCTGCTTTCCCCTAAAGAAAGGAACCAACGAAGCATGTCTGCTCTTGTGACTTCTATTCCAGAATGTAGTGGAGATTTTCGCTGGAATCTTTATGCAAGAAAAGAAGAGAAAATGCATAAAGAAGAGTTAGAAAGATATAAAACTATCTTTACTTCCAGCTGAAGTATCTTCTTTTTAGAAAACTCTAAGGAATCCACTAAAAAGTTTATTAGAACTGGTAATTAAGGTCAGCAACATGGTAGGATACAAGATCAAGATATAAAAATCAATTGTATTTCTATACACTTGCAATGAACAATCTGATAATGAAATGAACAAATGCATTGACAGTAAATTCAAAAGAATAATATACTTTGGAATAAACTTAGCCAAAGAGGTACAAAATGGATACCCAGAAAAGTGCAAAATATGGTCAAAAGAAATTAAAAATGTATAAATAAATGGCAAAACATCCCAATTTCATGAATCAGAAGACTTAAAATTCTTGAAATGGCACTATTCCCCAAATGACCTGAGATTCAGCACATACCTGTCATTGATGCCAAATGGTTCCTCTATACAAAGTGGCAGGCTCTTTCATAAAATTATGGGAATTGCAAGGGAGTCAGAGTAGTCAAAGCAATCTTGAAAAAAAAAACCCAAAGTAGTAGGACTAACATTTCTTGATTTCAAACTTTGTTATATGCAATGGTAATCAAGAGTGTGTGGTACTAACACAAGGACAGACATACAGATCTACGGACTAGATTGAGATTTGAGAACTAAACCCATACCTCTGTGGTCCACTGATATTCTAAAAAATTAGCAAGAATGGGGCAAGAATATTCTTTTCATAAATTGGTGTTGGGCAAGTGGATAGCCATATGCAAAAAAAAGAGGTTTTATCCTTATATGACATCACATACAATAATTTACCATAAAGGATGAAGACCTAAAATGAAGAGTAAACAATAACACAATCAGATTAAATATAGGAAAAAACTTAATCACCTTGGGTTTAGCAAAGAATTATTAGATAAGACACCAAGAGCAAAAACAGGAAAAACTACATTATTTGGATTTCATCAAATCAATAACTTTTGTGCGTCAAAGGACACCATCAAGAGAGTGAACACACCCTTTGGAACTCGTGCACTACTGCTGTGAATAAAAAATTATTTGGATGGTATGAATGCAACATGGCAATTCTTCTAAATATTACAAACCGAGTTACTGCCTGAACTAGCAATGCTGCTTCTGGGAATTGCAGTAGATTTGAAAGCAGGGACTTCAACAGATATACGTCCATTGGTGTTTATACTAGCTTTTAACACATTTGCCACAAGGTGGAAGTAACCCAGGTGCCCTTCAACGGATGAATGGATCAAGAAAATCTGGCACATACATACAATGGTGTATCATTCAGCTTGAAAAAGAAAGCCAATTCTGACATGTGCTACAACTGAACTATACACTTTAAAAAGGTTGAAAATGTAAATTTTATGGTATGCGTATGGCACCACAATCAAAAGCACAAATTTTAAGGCAAGAGAGTAAAAACACAACCTATAGAATGGAAGAAAATTCTGCAAATCGTAATTCTGATAAGTGACTTGTATCAAAAATACCTAAAGACCTCTTCAAACTTAATTAGAAAAAGCCAAAAAACTCTATTTAAATATGGTAAAGGATCTGAATACACTGTTTTCCAAGGAAGACAGGGAAATGCTCAAGAGCATATGAAAAGATGCTGGGCATCCTTAATGAGGAAGGAAACGCAAATCAAAACCCCAGTGAGATACCACTTCACCCCCACTAGGAGGGCTGGAATCAAGAAGTGAGGTAAGAACAAGTGTTGTTGAGGATGTATTTAGAAATGTGAACTCTCATATGTGGGTGGTGAGAAGGCAAAATGGTGTAGTTACCATGGAAAAAGATCTGGGAGTTCCTCAAATATAAAAACCTAAAATTACCCTGTGACCCATCAATTCCACTCCTGGGTACTCAGTCACATTGTGTGTGTGTGTGTGTGTGTGTGTGTGCGTGTGTGTGTGTGGGTGGGTGGGTGTGGTGAGAAGACTTCATCCGCTGTCTTAGCAAATTTCAAGTACACAAATTGTATACATATATCAAGTCATCGCACTGTGATCTCTAAATATGGACAATTGTATTGTTCAGTTATCCCTTGATAAAGCAGGGGGTGGGGGAAGAGTTTCCAGGTGCATCCGACATTTACAAAAAGATGTCATTTTTCTTATATCAGGGAAGGTAGGTCAACGGCCTTAGATCTGGATGTTATAGCTATTAACATTTGAGAGGGCTCTAGGGACAAGGGCAAAAACTGATCTAAAATAAATTTCCTTCCAGTGTCAAATGTACACCTGAGACTTTAATGAACACATGTCACACCCTGTGGTTACACTGAGAAGAGTCCTTGCACCCAGCCTAGGCTGTGGGATTCAAACTTCCCACTAGAACCAAGGGTTCTGGGATAGTTTATCTTTTTTCTTTCTTTCTTTCTTTTTTGGTGAGGAAGATTGGCCCTGAGCTATCTGTTGCCAGTCTTCCTGTTTTGTATGTGGGACACCACCACAGAGGGTGGCTTTCATGAGTGGTGTGTAGGTCCACACCCGGGATCTGAACCTGCGAACCCTAGATCACCTGAAGCAGAGCGTGTGAACTTAACCACTACACACTAGGCCAGTCCCCATGGAATCTTTATCTTAAGGAGCAAGTGAGTGGGGTGGGAGGCATGGGTGGAAGGCTCATTGCTGACAAGGATCACTGAATAAAAGGGAGCCTGACCCTTTATCACAGATGGTGAGGTCACATTTAAGTGTCAGCATTTCTCAACAAGGGTCACAGTTCCACGTTTGGCCTCACAGCCTTATCACAAGCCCATGGCCCGTAGAGGACATAAGATCCTATTATTTCCATGTGTCCTGGCCTGGGTCACCTTCATGGTCTGTGATGAGGATTATTTTAGGCTGGTTACTTTTAAAAAAACTGCAGATGGGAAGGAGGCTCTGAGGAGTGGAATTTGCTTGCCGTTTGATGAGAGACATTTCAATTTGTGAAGGAAGTCTCCATCTGTGGGGGTGTCTCCCTCTCTGCACCAGGAGGAAGCGGGGATGATCTTATCTCTAGAAACTCTTAATGGGGACGGCAAGGACTTAAGTGTTGTTTATTGTGCTTGTCTGGTAACCTCATGCAGCTGACTCCCCCCACCACCAACATCCTC
This sequence comes from Equus asinus, assembly GCF_041296235.1. NCBI lineage: Eukaryota > Metazoa > Chordata > Mammalia > Perissodactyla > Equidae > Equus > Equus asinus. The sequence goes on along the minus strand of NC_091809.1, from coordinate 24,928,572 downwards.
TGGGAAGCACAGGACATCCTGACTTAACCTGGTCTGATTGTTATCTAAAGTTATAGGACCACCCAATAACCAGACCCACCTGCACTGATACCATTTTAACAACTTTTTTCTACATGTTCTTTCCTTTGTCTTGTAAAGAGATAACTCACATACCTATGCCTTAAGTTTAGCTCTAACCCTCAACACACTGCAGCAGCTCCTCCTGCCCATGGGTCCTGTCCCCAGGCAGCAGCTCTTTACTGCCCATGGGTCCTGTCCCCATGCTATTCCATACTATTCTCTGAATAAAAGAGTACTGCTGCCAGACCTTGAGAGTCCAAGAAATCTTTCTTTCAACTTCTCTGCTCGCTGAGCCCGCATCAGTCTGTACTTGCGCCATTTGAAACTCAGTCAGTCCTTCCCCCTGCACATCTGCACGGAAGAGTTCACCAAGAGCTGGGTGGAAACAATAGAGGCAGCCCCAGGCCAGGAAGAAATTCTGCTTAAACGCAAATGTGCCAGGTGAGTCTGGTTCCAACCGCCAGCCTAGTTGGGTTCTGGTGAGCCCTGCAGCATCCCACCTGCTGTCTCTCTGGCCTGAGTGGGCGTGGCGTTCAGGGCCGTCCAATCAGGGGAGCCGGTGGGGCAGGTGGGTGGGGCCATGCACTGGACTTCCTGTGAAGGCGGCTTCCGGCTGCTGCCGCGCTGTAGGGGAGGTGTTGTCTGGCCTACGGGTCCTGGTGGCTCTCCTGCAGCCTCTGTCGTGCTGTGACCTGCGCTTGTCGTGGGGGTCGTAGGAAGGACTCGGGGGACCCAGGAGCCCTAGAAATGGTGAATGTGCGGCCCGGGGGTGAGGACGCGGGAGGAGGGGCTGGTGGGAAGCGGCGGAGCGGGCCCGGCCTCCCGCGGTCCCCTCCGGGGTCTGCGGCCCGGAGTCCGCGGTGGCGCCGCTCGGCCCTCAGGCCCCTCCGGCCGCAGCGTGGGGGCGGGGCCGGCAGCCGGGCCCCGGGCGTCCTGTGGTCCCTGCGCGCGGCGACTGGGGCCGGAGCGTCTCTGGGCCGCTGTGCGGCCGCAGCCCCGCGTGTCCCAGACGGTGGGGGGCCCGCGGGAGGGCCCGCAGGACAGTCGGGCCTCGGTCTCCGGGGTCCGTGCGCGGAGGGGCTGCGGTCTGTGGGTCCCCAGGGCCTCCTTTCTCCTCAGAGGGCACCCGTTTTCTCCATAGTTTTCCAAATGTTTGGGGAGCAGCCTCTCAATCCACAGTCCTTTCCCTACAGGCTGCTCTTCCTGGGACTGACAGTAAATCCGTAAATTTTCAGATGCCTCCCCGCACTCCCAAAGCCACTTCCCCTCTCATTCACAGGATCTCTATCAACACTTCCTCCTCCATGGCGCGTTTCAACCAGACCCTATATTTTAACCGTTGATCGTTATGCCCCAGAGGCTCTATTTTTTTTTGTAAGATTTTATTTTTCCTTTTTCTCCCCAAAGCTCCCCCCCCCATAGTTGTATATTTTAGTTGTGCGTCCTTCTAGTTGTGGCATGTAGGACGGGGCCTCAGCATGACCTGATGACTGGTGCCATGTCCACGCCCAGGATTCGAACCCACGAAACCCTGGGCCACCGAAGCAGAGCGGGTGAACTTAACCACTGGGCCACAGGTAGGCCCAGGATGGCTCTATGTTAAAGATTAGATTTGTCTGTGTGATGCGGACTCCGGAAGCAGAGAAGTCGAAAGAAAGATTCCTTGGACTCTCAAGGTCTGGCAGTAGTGCTCCTTCATTCAGAGAACAGTGTGTGGACAGGACCCATGGGCAGGAAGAGCTGCAATGGATTGAGGGCAGGGCTAAATTTATAAGGCATAGGTATGTGAGTTATTTCTTTACAAGAGAAAGGAAAGATCGTGTAAAAAAGTTGTGGGGCCGGCCGGTGGCGCAGTGGTTAAGTTCGCACGTTCTGCTTCAGGGGCCAGGGGTTAGCTTGTTTGGATCCAGGTGCAGAGATTGCTCCACTTGGCAAGCCATGCTGTGACAGACGTCCCACATATAAAGTAGAGAAGGTGGGCACGGATGTTAGCTCAGGGCCAGTCTTCCTCAGCAAAAAAGAGGAGGATTGGCAGCAGATGTTAGCTCAGGGCTAATCTTCCAAAAGAAAAAGTCATTAAAATGGCTGGTGCAGGTGGGTTTGGTTATTGGGTGGTCCTGTAACTTTAGATAAGAATCAGATTGGATCAGGTCAGGATGTCCTCTGCTTCCCGAAGGATGATGTAGATTGGTATGCAGGGCAGGACGCCTTGGGCTTCTTTCCCTGGGACAGCCTCGATCCTCATCATGTGGATATTTTACATGAGAGGAAAGCAGAGAGTAACCACCTGGAACCTCATTGCAGGAAATTCTTGTGCCTCTCCCCCAGGATCGTCTGGGCGCAGACATCCTATGGCAAATCCTTTGGGCAAGCGTTCCTCTTGGAAAAATGTCCTGGGTGGTCTGTCCCATTGGTATTTCCCCCCCGCCCCGGTTTGTGAATGAGAAAAAATTATTCACTTATTTAAGTCTCCGTTTTTCAATAAGGGTAAATATAGTTAATCAGTAGAGCTTGAAAGACACTATAAAATAGTTCCAAACAAGCAACAAAGAGGTGAATTTCAGGAAAAATATAATATTCCTTTGTTACATTCCATTTGTTAAGAATACTTGTTTCGCTCTTTCCTAACTTGAATGTCTGTCGTTAGTTTCTGAGGTGCGGTCGTTACTTTTGGATGCTTTCAAATGAAATTCCAGGGCTTAGACATGCAAACCACAAATGTTCAAGTGTGATGTCTTGTCATGGAAATAATGTAATCACAGGACCAGGAACAGAGTTGTCATCCCAAAGCATGGGTCTTTGGCATAAGGGCTATTTTGAGCTGATGATTATTGAAAAATAGCAGACAGAGGCAAAGCTCTGAAAACCTAGTAGAAGTTACCCTTTTGTAACAGAAATTTACATTTAAGAGAAACGTCCCTTTGTAAGGGTGCCTCCCTCTCTGTGCCAGGAAGGGCAGGATGACTCCAGATCTCTAGAAACTCTTTATCAGTGGAGAAGGCAAGGAGTTAAATCTGCAGGACAACTTGCCCCTTGTTCACTGGGCTTTTCCTCTAACCTCCCATCACTAACCCCATCTTAACAGCAAGATGTTAAAGCTCTTTGTCACAGGAGGCGGCCAGCCAGGAGCCTGTGCCGAAGAGAAAGTTTTGATCTGCCAGTCTGACCTCACCCTGCCAGGTCTTTACATCCCAGCCGGCCCTCCCTGCTCCCTTAAGCCCATGCTTTGGATGAGGGAGACGGAGTTGAGAGCCTGTCCTCCTGTCTCCTTGCTAATCGATGGCACAGTCAACTGTTTCTTCTTTCAAAGACTGGTGTGCCGTGGTCTCAGCTTCTGTGCGTATCAGGTGGCGAGCCCTCGCTCAGTAACAGTAGTAATTGACATTTTTTCTTAAAGGAATAGACATTTGTGCTTTTCTAGTTGAAGTGGTAGAAATACCTTACACTTTTCTTCCCTATTTTCCATGAAAGGACTGGGTTTAAGTGATTGTGCTGGATTATTGAAACACTGGCTTTGTGTGATTTAAAATAACAGTGATGGTCCAGAGCATCTCCAGTGGGGAGCAGAAGCCTGCAGTTAGAGACCCAAGCTAAGGCCCCCTTGGACCTGCAGAGGGAAGGCCTTGCAGGCCCAGTTGTCCTTCCTGGGGAGCTTCCCCCTGCAGGTGTCCTACTGCTCACACCCCCATGGAAGGAGCCTTGATCCTCAGAGGAGCTGCAGAGCCGTGGAAAGCTGGGGGTGCACGTGCTCATGGGGTGGGGAGTGACGCCCTTTCTGAGGTTATAACTGTGGTTCCTTAGGCCTGGACATTTTTAGATGTTACATTTGAGTTTTGCATCGACACTGTAGGTGCACTGAGAGTGTAATCTGTGCACAGTGAGAAAGTCTGTGAAGATCAGGTGTTCCGTTCTGTGGACAAAGGGATCATGAATTTGGAGTTCATGTGGGTCAGAAGCTTAGACTGATTTTAGCTGAGAGTTTCCTCACTTATGAGAATGGGAGCCTGGGGGAGGCAGTGCTTCCATGCTCACAGGAGAGGCAGGGTGTGTGGGGCTCCCAGAGTGTATTCCTGTGGCTGCTCAGGGGTCCCCACCCTCCTTCACCAGGGACTGACCCTCTCCAGGGATTCTGTCTCAATGGGGAGAGTCTATACCTCAAGTCTCGGAATATGGTCCCTTTCTGAGTGTGGGTTTCCTTCTGAACTGCAGGCCAGCAGGCTGCTTCTATGAGCTGACTGAAATATTCATGTTTCTGTCCTCGGATTGCTTTATCAGTTGAATATTACAATCCTCTGATTCTAGTTTCCATTTGCACTTGGGGTTTGAAAATGTAATGTCAGAGATATGATGTGAGCAAGGCAAGAAAACTGTGGAAACAAACAATTTTTTTCCTTTTAGACAAGAGAACCTCAAGATGTGCGATGGGTGTATTTCAGTTCTCAGGTACATTTTCCATGTTTAGGTCAGTTTTGTGTGTCCATGTCCCTAGAGAACTTTGACATTTAAAAGGCTATACTATTCCTAAGGCAAATGAATTTTATTTATTTTCTTATTGTTTGTGTGTGTGTGTGTGTGTGTGAGGAAGATTGTCACCGAGGTAACATCTGTGCCCATCTTTCTCCATTTTATGTGGGATGCTGCCACAGTCTGGCTTGATGAGGGGTGCTGGGTCCACACCTGAGATCCAAACATGCGAACCCCAGGCCACCGAAGCAGAAGAAAGTGAACTTAACCACTATGCCACCGGGCCAGCCCCTGAATTGTATTTTAATAGATGTGGGGAAAAGGCACTTGAATTTCTTGTTTCATTGATATGAGGAATCAGGTCAGAGCTTGTGTAAATCTTTGGCATTCCTAGTTTATTTCAGGGCTTAATTGCAAACCCCTAAGGTATTATAATATGCTACTCCTTCCTAAAATATTCCCAGGGTAAATATAGTGGAGGCAGAAACAAAAATGCCCTTGTCTTTTTTGTTAGAAAGAGATTGGTAAATTTTTTATGGTTTACAGTTTTATATTCATTAAAGGATAAAATCTTTTTTTTTTTCTTTTTGAGGAAGATTAGCTCTGCGCTAACATCTGCTGCCAATCCTCCTCTTTTTGCTGAGGAAGACTGGCCCTGAGCTAGCATCCGTGCCCATCTTCTTCTACTTTATATGTGGGACGCCTGCCACAGCATGGCTTACTGAGAGGTGCAATGTCCACACCCGGGATCCTAACTGGCGAATCCTGGGCCACTGAAGTAGAACATGTGAACTTAACCGCTGCGCGACCTAAAGGATTAAATCTTGAAATAGTTTACTTTGTAGAAATGTTAAAACTAAAAGTTATTTAAAACTGATGATCAAACATAGGAAAATATGGCATATGTACATGTCTCTCCTTATTTTATTTTATTTTGTTTTTGAGGAAGACTGGCACTGAGCTAACATCCATGCCCATCTTCCTCTACTTTATATGTGGGACACCTGCCACAGCATGGCTTGACAAGCTGTGCATAGGTCCATGACCAGGATCCAAACTGGCAAACCCCAGGCCGCCAAAGTGGAGCATGTGGACTCAACTGCTGTGCCACTGGGCCAGCCCCTGTCTCCCCTTATTTCAAGTGAATAATACATGGGAATGTTCTTTCTGTCTTTTGAGGAAGATTAGCCTGGAGCTAACTGCTGCCAATCCTCCTCTTTTCGCTGAGGAAGGCTGGCCCTGAGCTAACATCCATGCCCATCTTCCTCCACTTTATATGTGGGAAGCCTACCACAGCATGGCATGCCAAGCGGTGCCATTTCCGCAGCCGGGATCTGAAGCGGCAAACCCAGGGCCCCCGAAGTGGAACATGAGCACTTTAAGTGCTGGGCCACCGGGCTGGCCCCTGTATGGGAATGTTTAAAAAATTTGTAACAGAGGACAGTAGCTAAGAGAACCTCCTGCCCACATGCCCTGCCCCACTCCTGCTCTTACTCGAGCCACTCTCGAATGACCAGTTTTGCTGACTGCTTCATCATCCTGTTAATGTTTCTTTATATAAAAACAAGCCAGTGCGAATGCCTATTTTTGTCCCTCAAGTTTGTTCTTGTAATGAGTGGCCAGGGTTTGATGCTGATGCTCTTTGACGACTGAACACTTAAGCCTCGCCCTCCCTTTTCCCCTGGGCCTTCCTACCTGGACAGGCTGATGAGAAAGCCTGGAGGCTCCTGCACTGTGGGCTGCTGCTTGCTGCGTGGCTCCTCCTGGGCGCTGTGCTGCCCTGTGTTGCCCTGTTGACCCCACCAAGCCCAGGTTTCAACTGCAGAGGACACTGAGTTGGCAGTTTTGGGAATTCCTGTCCTCTGAGAGCAGGAGTCTGGGAATCCGGCCCTCCTTAATGTGATCTTCTGTCGGTGTCTTGGGTGGCATCTGTCTGTGTGTTGAGAGTGAAGGTGAGACTGAGGCTGGAGTCGCCTTGACATTAGGGGGAGTCTGCAGTTATGAGGATGATTGTACCCTGTCACTGAGCTGAGCCCATCTGATGGTCGCTCCTTAAAGACCAATTATTTCAGAGAGAAAGAAGGGCCAGGAAAGTGCAGCCAGTAGGAAGCAAGATTCTAGAGGGCTCCCCAGGGCCCCTAAGTCACTCTGCTGCTGCTCCCAGCCCTGTACCTGTTGCCGCAAAGATCCCGACCCTCTGGGTTATAGTGGACCACACCACAGTCTGAGTTTGGCCCAGTGAAGAGATTAATTCAACCCAACTTAAGCCCAGGCACCTGAAACTCTATAAAGCAACCAGTGTCTGGCCCCTTTGTGGGAAAAGAATTCTGGAAATCTCTTGACTCAGAGATCCCCAAAATAAAACTCAGAGTCACACTTGTATGTACACTAATAGGTCTACAATAGCAGGACACTCGTCATCCACCTTGGGGTTCCGCCACTACTCATAGTGACCATGGCACTTCTCAGAGAAAACAGTGCTGTGCTCCCCAACAAGGCATTCGATGGAAGTTTCCCGCCTCCCCCCTCCCCCCCCCCCCCCCCCCCCCCCGCCACCGTGGGTCTCAGGCTCCTAGAGCACAGACTGACTTACTGAAATATGTTGAAGTCATAGCACAACTAGAAGGACCTACGAGTAGAATATACAACCATGTATTGGGGGGCTTTTGAGAGAAGAAGAAGAAAAAAAGATTGGCAACAGATGTTAGCTCAGGGCCAGTCTTGAAAAGGAAATAACTTGAAGTCAGTTGAATGAGAGATGTCCTGTTTCAGTAAAAAAGGGGTGAATTGGACGCATTACAGTGCACGGTGCACGTTAGCATTGACTCTGTGTGTTACACACTCTGTGGGTTTTGGCAAATGTGTAATGATGTGGACGTATCATTTCTGTATCATGGAGTGTAGTTTCTCTTCCCTGAAACTCCCCTGTGCTCCACCTATTGACTCATCCCTCCCTCCAACCTCCAAATCCTTCACAAGTAAAGATCCTTCTAGTGGCTCATACTTTTGTCTTTCCCAGAATGTCATATACTTGGAATCATACACTGCATAGCCTTGTCACATTGGCTTCTTTACTTAATAATAGACTTCTAAGGTCCCTCCATGTGTTTCCATGGCGTGATACCTCATTTCTTTTTATCATTGGACGGTGTTTCATTGTTTGGATGCACCACTGATTGACTGTTCGATACTTGAAGGACATCTTGTTGAAAATCCTAACTCTTGCCAATTATGAATAAAGTGCTTCTAAACATTCTTATGTAGGTTTTGTGCGAACATAAGGTTTCAGCTCATTTGGAAAAATACCACGGAGCGTGATTGCTGGATCTTAACTCTATGTAGTGACAATGTGTTTTATTCTGAAAGGAGGTTCCTGTCTTCCAGTGTGGGTGTTCCAAATCCTGTTTCCACCCGTGATGAACTAGGGTTCCCTGTAGCTTTGCATCTTCACCGATATTTGCTGTTCTGAATATTTTGACTTTTACCCATTTAATAAGCGTTTAGTGATCCCCATTGTTATTTTCTTTGCAATTTCCTAATGACATTTCATGTGGAGCATGTTTCATATTGCTTATTTCCCATCTAGATCTCTTCTTTGGTGAGCTGTCTGCAGATCTTTTGCCCATTTTTAATTGCATTTTTTTCCTCTGACTATTACGGTTTAAGAATTCTTTGCATATTTCAGATAGCAATCATTTATCCAATAAATGTTTTACAGAGATTTTCTCTTACTCTGAATTGGTGTTGATCTCTTCACACCATCTTTTTCAGAGGAGGAGTTTTTCGTTTTACTTAAAATTGTAAAATTTTTGGTTTTTTCTTTTGTGGACCTTGCTTTTTGGTTTTCTATGTGAAAATTCATCAACAAACACAAGGTCATCCAGATTTTCTCCTGTGTTATCTTGTAGGAGTTTATTCTTTTGGCAATTTACATTTAGGTCTATGATGTGTTTTGATTTAATTTTCATGAAAAGTGTGAGGCCTGTGTCTACATTTGTTTTGTGTGTCTGTATTTGCACATGGATATCCATTATTTCTCCCACTGTTTGTTTAAAATACTTGCTTTTTCATTTGAATCTCCTTTCCTTCTCTGTCAAAGTTCAGTTGACTCTGTTCGTGTGGGTCTAGAAGGAGAGCAAGCTTGCTGTACTCTGTTATTAATCCCAGGAGTCGTTTCTGTCATTGTGAGTTCTTCCAGTTGTTGCGTAGAGACAGTCATATCATATGGAACAAACACCATGAATTCAGCTACAGGATTTGTGAAGGTGTTCTTTCTCAAGAAGTGGAAGTTCCCCTCTATTACTAGTTTATCTTAAATGGATGTTGCTTTTATCAAGTCTTATTTTATATTTATTTCCCCTCCTTTCCTTTCTGATACTAGTAATTTCTGTCTTCCCTCTTCTCCTTGTTGTCTGGACTGGATATTTCTCAATTTTATTGGTCTTGTGAAACAAGCAGCTTTTTTCTTTTCATTTTCTCCATTGATTTCCCACAATGACATTCATTTCCTTTCTTATTTTATTATTTCTTTTATTGTGCTTGCTTTGGGTTTAACTTGTTCTTCTTTTTATTCTTTGCTAAGGTACGTGCTTGTGTTAGTGATTAGAGATCTTTGATTTTTCCAGTGTATTTGTTTGATGGCATGAATTTCCCCCTGGATACTGCTTTCACTACATCCAAGAACCTTTACTATGTTGTGTTTTCATTTTTTTAATTCAAAACAATTTTTCATTTTTCTTGAGACTTCTAGTTTGATACTATGTATTATTTAGAAGTATATTTTTGAATCACCACATATTGGGGGTTTTCCAACTTTTTCTGGTATTGCCTTCTAGAGGAATGCCTATGTGGTGTGAGAGCCTACTTTGTATGATTTCTGTTCTTTCATATTTGTTAAGGTGTGCTTTATGTCCCAGAATGTGGTTTGTTTTGGTGAATGTTCCATGTGAACCTGAGAAGAATGTATATTCTGCTGTTCTGTGAAGTATTCTGTAGATTACAATGAAACCCAGCAGTTTCGCAGTGCTGTTCATTGCACGTCTGTCCTTCCTCACTTCCTGCCTACTGAAATTTCTAATTCCTGATGAGGGGGTGTTGACATCTACAGCTATGGTACTGGATTTGTCTCTTTCTCCTGCATTCGGTCAGTTCCTCCCTGAGGTGTGTTGCCCCTCTGTTGTTAGGCAGGTACACATGCAGCGTTGCTGTGCCTTCTCAGAGAATAGACCCCTTTATCCGTACCTACTGCCCCTCTATCTCTGCATCTTCCTCAGTTTGAAATCTGCATTGTCTATAATGTCTATTCCTCTAGCAGCTTCCTTTGATTCGTGTTGGCATGGTCTGTTTTTCTCCATCCCTTTACCCTTCATCTCTCTCTGACTTTATACTTAGAGTGGGTTTCTTGTAGACAACATATAATGGAATTTTTTGAACTCTATTACTGTGTCTTTCAGTTGTAATGAGACCATTGATGATTAAAGTGGTTGTTGATTCAGTTAGATTAATATTTACCAAAATTTCCCACTTTTATCCTTGTTTTTGTCTTCTACCTTTTTGCCACCTTCTCTGGTTAAAATTGAGCATTTACTGTAATTCTTTTTTCCCCCCTCTTAGCATATCAGTTACACATTTTTTTAAAAACACATTTTAGTGTTTGTCCTTGAGTTTTCAGCGTACAACTAACCCCCCCCCCGCCAAGTAACACTGTGCCGCTTCACCGTGTGCAAGTACCTCTTAACACAGTCCCCAGTTTTCCTTTCCCTGTGTCTTGTCACATTGCTGTCATGTATTTCACTTGTCCATAAGCTTCTTATTACCAAATACATTGTTGCTAACATTAGTTTAAACAAAGTGTCATCTGCTATATTTATTATAAGAACCAAAAGATATTTCCCCTCATTTTTTCTTCTTCTAATCCCCTACCTTTATCATTTACATTCTTTCTGATAAACTTTCAAGTAATTTTCATCCCAAGTATGTGTACTCGGGATGAATTTCCTCAAATTTTGTCTCAGAAAGTCCTTATTTCTTCTTTGTACTGAAGGATAATTTTGCTTGACCAAATTCTAGGAAAGTGGGTTTCATTTTCAACACTTTAAATCTTTCAGTCTCCTCTGCTCTTGTTGCATGGTTTTGAGAAGAAGTTCAATTTAATTCAAATCTTTGTTTCTTTCTGTCGAAGGTGTGTTTCTTCTCTGGCATTTTTTCAGTACATTCTCTGTGATGTTTCTCTAGTTTCAGTGTGATACCCTTCAGGTGTGCACTTTTGTACTTTCCCGTGTTTAGTGTTCCATGTGCTTCCTGGATGGACAGTATGCTGGCTAGCATTGATTTTAGGATATTTTGGTGATTATTACTTCATGTTTTCTTCTCTCTCTTTTCCTTCAGGGATTCCCATTATCTGTATTTTAAGCCTTCATTTAAAGAGGGTTATCCTAGGCTTCGTGGAAATTGTGTTCTGTCTTTTTTGTTATTTTTGCCCTTGCATTAGACTCTGGTGAAATAGATTTTTTTTTTTTTTTTTTTTTTAGCACACGCCTTATTAAGAACAGAATATGTGGGGCGTGTTTCAAAATGCCATCTTTTTTTTTGTCTTTCCCAAGTTTGGAGACACTGGTTTGTCCTATGATCTCAAGGCTCTCCTGGATCTAAGAAGGGTTCTTCATGTCAAGTTTGTTCATTTTCTTCTTGTGAGATCAAGAATGACAGCTTCTAAGCTCCTTAGGTGCAGGATCAAAAGTTGGCAGGGCATCATCCAGAGTGGCTGGTCAGGAAACACTTCCTCTTGAAGTTGGACAAAGGAAATTTTATGTTCTTTGGGGGAAACCACTGTTAAATCCTGCATGTATTTTATAATCATGGGCAAATTTAACATCAAACCATTGTGGTCTTCAAGGAGCTCCCCTGCAATCTATGGCTCTTTTTTTTTCCTCTAAAGATTGGCACCTGACCTAACAACTCTTGCCAATCTACTTGTGGGTTTTTTTTTTTCTGCTTTTTCTCCCCTAATCTCCCCAGTACGTAGTTGTATATTGTAGTGGTGAGTGCCTCTGGTTGTGCTATGTGGGATGCCGCATCAGCATGGCCTGATGAGTGGTGCCATGTCTGCACCCAGGATCCGAACCAGTGAAACCCTGGGCTGCCAAAGTGGAGTGCGTGAACTTAACCACTTGGCCACAGGGCCGGCCCCAATCTGCAGCTCTTAACCTACCCCTCAAGGGGAGCAAAGCTCAGGGTACACTGTTAGCATTTGACCAGAACGAGCTCTCATGGCACATTATCTCACACTGTGTTCTAAATTTGGTGAGAAGTAGCTTTGAGGCCCATACGTATAGTGATCTTATGGTCTAAGTTTTCATGGCTTCTTCCTTGTGCCTGAGCTCTCAGTTCATAATAATTCCAGCCCCATCAAATCTTCCAGAGTGAGAAAGGTAGAACTGAGTCTATGATAGATATTACACAAGTTAAAAGCACTCTTTCACCACAAGAATATTTACATTCAGCCAGCTGCATCTGATTACCTGTAATGGCCTGGAGTAGTTTAGGACAATGTGGGCAGCTGGGCTTGGTCAAAGTGTGATTTCACAGGCCTCATGGACTCTAAGTTTGGTGATGGGACCAGAACAAAAAGCTTCCAGTTATTCACTATGTTTTGTTTTATTTTGCTTTGTTTTGTTTTTTTGAAGATTAGCCCTGAGCTAACTATTGCCAGTCCTCCTCTTTTTGCTGAGGAAGCCTGGCCCTGAGCTAACATCCATGCCCATCTTCCTCTACTTTATATGTGGGCTGCCTACCACAGCATGGCATGCCAAGCGGTGCCATGTCTGCACCCGGGATCCGAACCGGCGAACACCAGGCTGCCGAGAAGCAGAACATGCAAACTTACCGCTGCGCCATTAGGCCAGCCCCGTTCACTATGTTTTTATTCACTGAAACGTCCCATAGATTTCACCCTCTGCGTCAGGGAGTGCTGTAACCAGTGGGTAATGTGGAAGAAGATGAAAGAACTTTTCTTACGAAGAATCATGGGTCCACAATTGATGTTTGTTTCATTTGTATAGCATTTCTGTCATTTCCCACCATGTTCTGGAACTTGTTCTTAGAAATTGGATGGAATGTGATCACAGTAAAAATGTGTATTTCCATGTGTTCACAATATTGTTAAATTGATGAGCATTGTGTACAGAAAAAAGGGAGTTTGTGATGATCACACATAGAATGAATGTTTGGAGATAACAGAATCCCATGTAACCTTCCTAGAATTGGAGTCTAGATCCCCAGTGCTGTCAGGCTCACGTATCCTACTCTACACACTTTTGTGGTGTTTTAGGACTCAGTGGCCATTGAGGACGTGAGTGTGAACTTCACCCCAGAGGAGTGGGCTTTACTGGATCCTTCACAAAAGAAACTCTACAGAGATGTGATGTGGGAAACCTTGAGGCACCTGGCCTCAGTAGGTAAGAACGAGGACATTCCTCACGTCATCAATGAAAGAACAAGTGGTTCTTGCCCATCATCAGTGTTCTAAGATGTAGAATGTGGAAAGGGGAGGTTGTTAGTAAATAAAGTAGAAATGGCCATAGATTATCGTATACTTAGAATCTAGAAATTTTTGTCTAATTTCTAATATTTGGAATAAACTTTGTGGGTCTGCATCTCAGGAATAACATGGGAAGATTGTGATGTTGAAGATCAGTACAAAGGCCAGGGGAGAAAAGTAAGGTGAGTCACACAATAGAAAGCTCTGTCTCATGTGAGAATCCTTGTAGGTTAAGAAATTGTTTTAAAAAAGAGCAAACAAAACAAATAAGCTTTGCTTCAAATTGAGCTATTCTTAGAAAATTTTCACCAAATATACTTTCTGAAATGTGATGTAGAGGTTCACTTTTTGCAGAATATTTCACTTAGAAATAATATTAGTGAACCTTATCTGTGAATATCACTGTTTGGATAATAACAAGGGTGAAGTCCTCTTTCAGAAAATTCAGTATATTTCAGAGAATTCACAGAAGGGAGAAAACATAAACATTTCCTATCAATCATAATAAACATAAGAAATAATAAACATAAGAAATATTGGGGCCGGCTCCATGGCCGAGTGGTTAAATTCGTTTGTTCCACCTTGGTGGCCCAGGGTTCGGGTCCTGGGTGCAGACATGGCACCGCTTGTCAGGCCACATTGAGGTGGCATCGCACATCCCACAACTAGAAGGACATGCAGCTAGGATGTGCAACTGTGTACAGGGGGGGTTTGGGGAGATAAAGCAGGAAAAAAAAGGGGGGGGGATTGGCAACAGTTGTTAGCCCAGGTGCCAATCTTAAAAAAAAAAAAGAAATATAAAATCATTAATAGAGAAATCATTAACAATATGCTTCTCATTTTTACAGAAAGCGTAGGGTAGGGAGAGTCTGTGAAAGTGAAGAAGATAGTCAGTTTGGAGAAAACTTCAGCCTTCTTCCAAATCTCAGTCTGAACAAGAAAACTACAGGAGCTAAACCATGGGGATGCAGTGCATGTGGAAGAGTCTTCATGCATCATTCATCCCTTAAAATGCACATTAGATGTCACACTGAACGTAAAACATATGACTATCAAAAATATGGAGAGAAGCCATATAAATGTAAGGGATGTGGGAAAGCCTTCACTTATTTCACTTTACTTCGAGCACATGAAAGAACTCATACTGGGGAGAAGCCCTATGAATGTGAAAAATGCAGTAAAGCATTCACTTGTTCCAGTCATCTTCTAAAACATGAAAGAATTCATACTGGAGAGAAACCCTATGAATGTAAAACATGCAGTAAAGCATTCACTTCTTCCAGTCATCTTCAACTTCATGAAAGAATTCATACTGGAGAGAAACCCTATGAATGTAAAAAATGCAGTAAAGCATTCTCATGTTCCAGTTCTCTTCAAGTTCATGAAAGAACTCATACTGGAGAGAAACCCTATGAATGTAAAAATTGCAGTAAAGCATTCACTTGTTCCAGTCATCTTCGAAATCATGAAAGAATTCATACTGGAGAGAAACCCTATGAATGTAAAACATGCAGTAAAGCATTCACTTGTTCCAGTTCTCTTCAACTTCATGAAAGAATTCATACTGGAGAGAAACCCTATGAATGTGAAAAATGCAGTAAAGCATTTGCTTCCTGCAGATCTCTTGAAATACATGGAAGAATTCATACTGGAGAGAAACCCTTTGAATGTAAAACATGCAGTAAAGCATTCACTTCTTTCCGTTATCTTCGAGTCCATGAAAAAAGTCACACTAGAGAAAAACCCTTTGAATGTAAGATATGTGGTAGAGCCTTCTGTACTACCACTTATCTTTCAAAACATGAAACAACACACACAGGAGGGAAGCCCTATGAATGTAAAAACTGCAGTAAAGCATTCGCTTCTTCCCGTTCTCTTCAAATACATGGAAGAATTCACACTGCAGAGAAACCCTTTGAATGTAAAATATGTGGTAAAGCCTTCAGTTATACCAGTTCTCTTTCAACACATAAAAGAACTCATACAGGAGAGAAACCCTATGAATGTGAAAACTGCAGTAAAGCATTCACTTGTAACAGTTTTCTTCGAAGACATGAAAGAACTCACAGTGCAGAGAAATCCTATGAATGTAAAGAATGCAATAAAGCCTTCACTGCTTCCAAATATCTTCGAGTCCATTTAAGAAGTCACACTGGAGAGAAAGCCTATGAATGTGAGGAAAGTCAGAAAGGCTTTAGTTCTCATGCAAACTTTTGAGGATATGCATGAATGCACACTAGAGGTAAAAGCAGGTAGATAGAAACAATTTGGGATTGTGGTGATCGCACTTCTTTCTTGAAGGCATGAAAGGACTCACTGGATAAAAACGTCTTGAATGTTCAGAGCATGAGAAAGAGTTCAGTTGGCCTACACCCTTCTATGTGAAACTCCCACCAAAAAGAAATGTAAATGTAAGTCATATGAGAAAGCTTCATGGAAATTAATTTGTACATGAGGTTCTAGAAAACTTTCAACAGGAAAGAGTCGTTATAAAAGTGGTAAATATATTGTATTTATCAAGCCTTTCTTAAAGTGCGACATTAGACTGGATTTCTATAAATTACTTCAGAAACAAATATTGAGGTGAGATGATTCTGCTAGTCCTTCAGAAGTAGTAAATAAGACTCAGGTAGTGCATTTCCCCTAAATCAGTTAGTTTTTTTTTTAATAATGTTTTAATTGTTCTGTGTTAAAGGGCTATTGAAAAATGGCAGTTTGTATTTGTTGTGTTTTCTTACTGGCCTTGTATTTACAGTTCCTGGATATGCCTCATCCATTGTACATATTGTACATGTTTTAGAGAAAGTGCCGTTTTGGGGGTGGTGGGTGGAGGAGCCTGTTTTTATTTTCTGTACTATTAAACAGTTGGAAAAAATTATGTATGGCAAGTTTATCCAAGAGTGTGCTTCCTGTGAATTCTTATTTTCCCATTTGGGCCTTTGCTGTTTGTCCTTCCTTCTGACTGGTATTTGGTGAATAGACTGAATTAAGTAGAGGCCTGTGGCAGGCAACAAAATCTAGAGCTGGACACCTCACCCCTGTACTGCGTTATGTCAGTGAGAGTAATCTGAACAGCGAGATCTTTAAGAATCCGTCCCCTTTATGGTGCCGTGTTTGGAATTCCCAAGTGGCCTCACTTGCATGAGATTTGGAAGGCAGAAGCACACAAGGCCTTAGGCCGATTTTCGAGCCACCACACAGGGATGGAGACAGTTCCATAGGAGCTTCAAGGACACCATCTTCCATCCCTTTTTCTGGATTCTTTGCCCTTCTTGTCAAGAGTATCTTGAAAACTACCAAGAATTAGTTGATTTCCATATTGTTAGAGATGCATTTTCCACTAGTTTCACATCAAAGATCCATTCAAGTTAGGGTCTTTCTGTAAGGCCTCTTGTGTCCACCAGGAAGCTAATTCAGACATTCGTGGTTGGGAGTATTCTCTGATTCCCCTTTTCTCTAGAGGATAATTGACTAAAGTCTAAGCTGTATAGGAAACACTTTTGCTGTTCATAGTACTCATGAGCACATTTTCCTGATTCACCATGGCATCTACAATGGGACATGAAAAGAAGAACCTGCAAGTTTGTTTCTCTGCTGCCTTGTGCAGCAGCTGCCTCGACCCAGTTGTTCCATGTGAGAACAATCACCTTTCTCATGTTGGGAAGACTGTGTGTGTTTCTGGTTACGTGTAGCTTGAATGTATTCCCTCGATGTGTTTTCAGTGACCTTTGAGTGTATGTCAATAAAAGTATGTCCATGTGTTTGGGAAATGAACACTTCTCTAGTTTCACTGATACATTTTATCAACTGTTCCAGTCCATCATATGTTAATAAATATTATCATGGATTTCATTTTTACAGACTATTAATATCCATTTTTGCTTATGGATTTTCAGATATACTTTGCAATGTTCTTCATTTAGTCATTATACATTTTGAGTCAATTTTATCATGTGCGGTCCAATTCAGGTGTTTCTTCATCAGGCAAACTGTAGTTCTTATTCTTTTACAGTGTAACTTTTGTCATGAAAATAATTTCTCATTCATTTTTAACCCCAAAATTAACCACCATGTTTTTCCTCAGTGCCCTCTTCCAGTGACCTGCAGGATTGCACCTGCAGTCAGAGAGGGGTGTAAGGAATTCTAGTAAGAATGACCACAGACCTAAAGGACGTTGAGGTGTAGCGGTAACGGTGCTCAAAGGACTTCTTACAAGATTTTGGCCTGTGTTTGTGGACTTGACTGCTATTCAAGGAGGCAGGTTATTTTCTGTATTCAATGATGTGAGGAGGTAAACTTAATCCTAACTTTTGTAAACTTGTTTTTTTTTGTGAACCGAGTTATTGTTTTCTAGAAGGCAAAAGAATGTAATGAGTGTAAGTTAATTTTTAAGAAGTTCCAGTCAGTCGTTTTAGTAAGAAGAAGGAAAACAGCCATTTTTATGATGTGGACTTTTATCCTTCATCATTTTTACCTCATAGGGTCACAAAATACTGTTAGTTTTGTCTTGGAAACTGTGTACTTTTAATGAACAAGCTGTCAGACACTTTTCTCTTCAGCAGGGTAAGACTTGGCCTTGCAGTGGATGCAGCCAGCTCCTGGTCCTCTGGAACAGCTTTGCCTTTCCTACAGTCAAAACACCGATGTATTTCCTGTGGTGAATTAGACACTGTTTACTGTGAAGTACCTCATTGAAATACATAACTTCTCTTCTTAGCATCCTACATAACATTTTCAATATCTGCTTTAGACTCAGCTGAGGCCTTTGAGTTTAGGTAAATTGTAAGACAGTGCAAACCCAGGCAAGGAAATAGGACCCCTGTGCCAATCTGACACCTTTCCTTCTCCGGGACTGTGCTCTTGCTGGTACCGTTTCAGCGTCCCTCACAAGCCATGCAGTGTGGAGTCAGTGTACTCACTGTAGCAGAGCTGAGACGCAGTAAGATCTGGATACAGAGCATGAAACAGACAAGTCCTGGCAGTCCTGGTGCTTCCATGTTTGTGGAAAAGCAGAAGTGATGGACACAGTGAAGCTTTGTTTTATAGAATAGAAGGAAGGCCTTTGAAGAAAAGTAAATAGCATGAGATAATAGGCTGAGGTGTGTTTATATCTTTTCTTTTAGGGTAGAAGAGCGAGGATGTCATTATTATCTGGGACTTGAGACTTCCTATTGATCTAAGCCACAGATATTTGTATTGTCTTTTGTTTTTAATGTCATTTGAGAGGATTTTTATATTACCATCAAATATTTAAAATGTTATTTTTGGCATTTTCATTTTGCTGCTCTGCAGACTGGAGTGTGCAACATGCACCCCAGTAA
Organism: Equus asinus; assembly: GCF_041296235.1. Taxonomy (NCBI): domain Eukaryota; kingdom Metazoa; phylum Chordata; class Mammalia; order Perissodactyla; family Equidae; genus Equus; species Equus asinus. The sequence goes on along the minus strand of NC_091809.1, from coordinate 24,910,188 downwards.
ACCATGGAGTTCCTCCCACTTAGAGAGACAGTTGCCTTCACCTGCACTGTTCTAGCTCATCCTGAGTGAGTTCTATGAGTAGAGTGACATCTATGTGAGTCCGCTGTGATCTCCCCATGGAAACACCACAAAGAGTTCTGGGTCGTTAGAGGCAGTCTTCAAAGGAGCATTTGAGGTGAGCTGGAGAGAGAGAGTGTAATTTTTAGTAACATCCTAATTGAGTGTAAGAGGAGAAATGGGAAATTTTCACCATCTTTTCATCACAGGGGTGGCTGGAAGTCTTTAATTTCAATGATCCAGAAAGCCCCGGAGCCCAGGTAGCTGATCACAGGTTTCATTTCCGTATGCTTAGACGTCCAGCACATGGTGTGGAAAACTGGGGAAGAGCAATAACAGCTTCAAGGTTTAAAACAGCAAAGGGAAGGGAATGTTTTCCTTTCTTTTTTTTTTTGTTTTTAGTGTGAACTTATGAATTGGAGGGGTTTCATTCAAATGGACAGCACAGGATTGTTCTTTTCAGGTGATGGGATGTTTTTTACCTCTTGATGGCAGTATTCCTAACATTTCTGAAAACTCATGAAAGCACTTAAGCATTTTATATATGTGTTATATATGTACTTATTAGCAAGTGAATAGTATAATTCCTTTCATATGCTAGAAGAATGTCAAGGTCTCCTGAACCTGGATTTTTATGTGGTCAAATCTTTCCACCACTGTGGGATCCTTCTTAGGCCCGTTGAAGACTGAGTCCTTCTCAGTCTTCAACGGGCCTTTCTTGCAACCCTGGCTTATTTGAGAAAACACCCCCTAGGGTTGCACCTGCCCTCAGCTCGTGCTCATAACAGGAGTGAAGTGAGAGGGCTCCCAGACTCTTTGAGTTTAAATCAGGTTCGTGGACAGGTCTTTGGAAATTCTGTGGTTAGAAACATAAAAGTGTATCCCAAGCAGAATCTGCCTGGGGGCATCCTCATCCATGGATCCTCATCCATGTGGGGACATTTTAAATATTTGATGGTAATATAAAAATCCTCTCAAATGACATTAAAAATAAAAGACAATACAAATATATGTCCTTTTCAGTGCCGTCCATAGACCATTTGCAGCTCTTCACTTCCCAACTCAAGCCTACTCTATGTCTGCTTACTTGGGAAAACCTTTGAAATCCACACGTCTCACTCTATATTTTTTCTGAGGCAACAGGAGGGGGCTGTGAACTGAGACGGTGACAAAAGCAGTGGTAGAAACCATGTCCTGGGCATATTCTGTCAGCCACAGTGACACAGCCATCTCAAATTTATCAGATCTGCTTGCTTACTTATTCACACAACACTTAGAAATTGACTTACATTGAATTGGGAACAGAAGGCTCTGGAATGTTTGAAATAACATTCCATTCGTGTCCCCCTCCCCGCAGTCCTTCTCAAACATGCCTTAGCCGCCTCTCATTGAGCATCCAAGCGTCTCTAAACCCCCATGCTGGACATAAATTACCTAAGGCATTCTTGTTCCAGAACTATTCTCTTCATTGGGTGCTGCAGACAATTAGTGAAGCCACTGTGGCAACTGACAGAGTCTTTACGTAAATAGAGTGCCTTCCAGGGCCTGAATGGATGATCCTCCAAGCCAGCTTCCCATTTTGCCTTGGGTCCTGATTGTAGGCCCTCCCAGGCTTTCTAATCAAAAGCCTCCTCATTGAAGAGATGGGTATTTACAGCATGGAGCCAACATTGCTCCTCTGGAGTATCCCATGAACAGTCGAAAGTGCTTTGTTCTTCTCTGATGTTATCCATTCTGAGGAGATCATTTCCATTTTAGACACACTGGCCACTTGGAGAGTCACTTAGGAGCACATGGGTAACCAGGGTGTTCGTAAACTTTATGGACAGTGTGAACCATCACAGCCAACAGAGTCCACTGCAGAGATGGTGCCTTCTGTCGCTACATCAGACAGGCCATCCTTGATCAGAGAATGGACTGAATCATCAGACTAATCAAACAACAGTTATGTTAGGAATAGAAACTTTCTTAGCCCAGAATCCAACCCGTCTGTACATTTTTACAGATCCTGGGCCATTACCCATGATCCAGCTGTGCAGTCCCACGAATAACACCAACCCATTATCCAAGGTTGCCCACTATGTCTTAAAGAATTGTGGGAATATCTTGCCTGTCAAATACCCAACTACAAATCTGGCCTCTCCTTACTCTGCCCATATGAAACGTCAAACTGCAGAGGGTGATTTTTATTGCTCAGGGTGATCAATTGACTTGAATTTCTGAGACACATGTCAACACCTCAGACCTGATGGTGTTAACCTTGGCCTTACAGTCCCACATAATGTGAAACCACTTACAGACCTCTAACTTAAGACTCTAGGCAAAATTCAAGTGATTTCCCTCCTCTGCCATGGTTAACCCAGTGATGGACCAGTGAACCTGATGTGAAAAAGCAAGTCACTGGTAATATCATCAATGGACACAACTTCCACGATGAGGAAGTCGTCCCTACAGCTGATGGCAAGTAGACTTGGTAGGCCCATCACCACCTCCCCTGGGCTCCTTGCTGTGCTCAGACCATGGTAGAACTTGAAATGACAAATTACTCATGCCATCATACATTACCCTGCTGAAGCCAAAATGCAATGACTGGCCAAGATGCTCTAAATTTATTGATATTATCAGCTCAATTCTGAAAAGGGGAAACACTGGGCTCTCAAATCAGTTTTTCAGTGGACATTTTCCCTCTTTTACCACCGCAGGCTACCCACCTCCTAGGATGGTCTAATGGCCTCCTCAGGCCAGTTTGCTTTCTTCTCGATAGGTCTTCCTGCTCGTGGAGGCATGGATTAGACTCACTCCCAGTCTTTGGGGCTCATTGCTTTGTTGTCATTGTCAGGCTCACTGGCACCTGATAGATAGAAGCCTTTCCCTGCTGGACATTCCTGCCAGAACGGTCACACCTACAGGTCTCTGGTTTATTGTAACAGTGCACCCTGGCCAACACTGTCGTATCCTGCTGCCAAGTCTTACCCTCACATCGCCTGTAGTTTGTGTGCCCTGCATGTCGATACTTCATTTGAGGCACCTTCAAAACCCCTCTGGCTCATCACATACAGATGTGCTGTTTTCCTACCATTTGCCCTCACATGCTCATACTCATGGGAGTCACTGGTACTGACCCGGTAACACATGAAATCATTCAACAAACATCATTCCTGCCAATCAAGAAATGCCCTAAACACTCAAAATTCGTGTAGCAGACAGCTAGTGTTTGAGATGTTTTCCCTGAAGGAAAACCCCCTGGCAGCCGTGGTAGCTGCAGAGCAGTTGGCTTTAAAGTATTTATTACCCATCCGGGGAGAGCTCTCATCCTCTAAGAGGGCTGCCTGTGGTATATAGGTAGGAAGGTGCCACCAATAACACAACAAATGAGACAACAGGTTAAAATAATATCACTTAAATATTTGAACAGTTGTGGAACCATACTTACACTTTTCTGGATCCCTCCACACATTTGGATGATGATTCAAATTTTTTTGAGCCTTTGTCATCTTAAATATATGTTGTTTGCACTTTGCACATGAATGTCTAATTAATATTCAAATCAAATGTATTTGAATAAATAGTGGTATCATTCAGTCAACCAACCTCAGGACTGAACACTAATAAGACACTGACCCCAGGTTTGATATTTGACTCTCATTCAGCTGTAGACACCTGCTCACCCTGTCAGGCCCACAATGTTAAACAAGTTATGAAGGTTGACACGTGGCCCTGTGCTTTTTATGTCCGAAGATAGGAAGCTGAGACCTTTAAAATGTGAAGCCTCTAAACCTACACACCTTAAATGGCCAGCCTATGGTCCTTTGCACAAGCCACATGAAGAATCTTTCTCTCGCCCTACTCTCTTTAGAAAGCATTTTGGAGTAATAAACTTTTGTATTAACTTAATGCATGTGGTGACATAGTCCTGATGTCTGGTCTCACAAAGGTAGAGTATTAATCCTGTCCCCAAAAGGGCAATGATAAAACAGAAGGCAACTCATCGAAAATGTCTCTCATAAAGCACAGGAGCCCAGTGTTGGGAATTCTTAGAAGATGAGAATAAGAAATCCAAGAGCAGATTTACTATGAAGGAGTGATGTCAGCGACATGGCGGGGTGAGCTCACCCGGGACTCTCTCCCCTCCAAATTACAACAAAAAGGAGCAACTGCTTTCCAACCAAAACATCCTAATAACACAGAGATCATCAGAGACCCACAGCAGCCAAATGATGGAGGGTGGAGAGGCGGGAGCGCCCCTCGGAGGAGCTTGAGCAGGGTAAAAATGAACTTTGCTCCCTCCCCTAGAGACTGGGATCGCTTCCACAGGTGAGGGAAGGATGGGGGAGGGGTCGTGCATCCAGGGCATCGTCCAGGACTCCCACAGACCTGTCTAGTGGAAACCCTCTAATGGGGGAAAGCTTTAGTGGGGCGGGGGGGCCATAAAGCCAGGGCCCCATGAAAGCAGAGAGTGAGAACTGATCAGAATCCAGGTCTGCAGGCAAGAGAAGGTGCCCCTCCTCCCCGAACCCGTGCTGTGTGCTGCCATCATGGCTGAAGGCGGAGGGCTCAGAACGCACTGCTCTTGACCCCTGTCTAGTGATGACATGCTCTAACTGCAACCGAATAATAGCATTATGTGCAAAAACTGCTGCTCTTCCATCCAGCAATTTATAAAAGCTCCAGACCAAAAGGAAAACAATAAACACACAGAATTATGTCTGGAGGACTTGGAAATGTGTAAACTAAGTGAAAATGCATTCAGAATAGGTATCGTCAAAAAACTCAATGAGGTAAAGGGAAATATAGAGAAACAAGTCAATGAGTTCTGGAGTTACTTCACAAAAGAGATTAGAACTATAAAGAAGAATCAATCAGAAATACTAGAGATTAAAAATGCAATGGATCACATAAAGCAGAATACCGATTCCCTGAATGCCCCTGTAGACACCATAGAGGAGCAAATTAGCATAATCGAAGATAGACAAGTTCAATGGCTGCAGACAGAGGAAGACAGAGAACTAAGAATTAAAATAACAGAAGAAAATCTCCCAGAAATAGCAGACTCAATCAGAAAATGCAACTTAAGAATCATTGGAATTCCTGAGGGCATGGGAAAGGAAAATTCAGCCAAAAGTGTGCTCAACGACATAATAGCAGAGAACTTCACAAATCTAGAGATTGAGAGAGAAATGTGTATGGAGGAAGCTTTCAGATCTCCTAGATTTGTCAATGTAAAAAGACCTACTGCAAGGCATATAGTAGTAAAAACGGCAAAAATGAATGACAAAGTAAGAATAATCAGGGCAGCAAGGCAGAAGAAAATAACCTACAAAGGAACCCCTCACAGACTTTCAGTGGATTTCTCTACAGAAACCTTACAAGTTAGGAGAGATTGGAATGACATACTCAAAACCTTAAAGGATAAAAATCTTCAGCCAAGAATACGCTATCCAGCAAAAATATCCTTCAGATATGAGGGAGAAATTAAATCTTTTCCAGACAAACAAAAGCTAAGGGAATTCGCAGCCACAAGACCTCCACCAGCAGAGATCCTCAAGAAGGTCCTCATACCTGAATGAAGAACAAAAGGGAGAAAGGGGTCACAAAACACAGAGTAGGGAGACAAATAGATGGAATCAGAATAGGATAGCAAATATTCAAGTATAGCATACAATAAAGGGAAGGAAACCACCAGATCAAAGACAATCCTATCACTCTTACCACAAACTCACAACACAAGTTGGAATAAGAGATGAAAATAATAATTTAGGAGGGGAGGAGGAAATGGACTGAAATAGTCTAGGCTAAGGAAGTAAGAGACCTCCAGAAAGTGGACTATGTTATGCACGACATTCTGAATACAAACTTCAGGGTAGCCACTAAACTAAAAAACAGAACAGAGACACAAAACATAAATAAGGAAAAATCTAAGAAACCCAGCATAAGAAATTGCAGAAGTCAATGGGTAGGCTAAAACACACAGGACGAGAAACAAAGGAAAGGCGGGAAAACCAGAAAACAAGCGACAGAATGACAGCATTAAGCCCTCATGCATCAATACTCACCCTCATTGTAAACGGATTGAACTCTCCAATAAAAAAGACACAGAGTGGCAAAATGTATTAAAGAACAAGATCCAACAATTTGTTGCCTCCAGGAAACACACCTCACCTCCAAGGACAAACACAGGCTCAGAGTGAAGGGGTGGAAGACAACATTCCAAGCTAATAGGAAACAAAAGAAAGCAGGTGTCGCAATACTTACATCAGACAAAACAGATTTCAAGATAAGGCAGGTAAAGAGCGACATAGAGGGCCAATATATATTGATCAAAGGGACACTTGATCAAGAAGAAATAACGCTTATAAATATCTACGCCCTCAACACAGGAGCACCGAAGTTCATAAAGCAACTATTAAGAAACCTAAAAGAAGGTATCAAAAATAACACAATAATAGTAGGGTACCTCAACACCCCACTCATCAATGGACAGATCATCCAGACAGAAAATCAACAAGGAAACAGTGGAGCTAAACGAAAAGCTAAAACAGTTGGACTTAATAGACATATGTAGAACACTCCCTCCAAAAACAGCAGAATACACATTCTTCTCAAGTGTACATGGAACATTCTCAAGGATAGACCATATATTGGGAAACAAGGCAAGCCTCTACAAATTTAAAAAAAATTGAAATAATAACAAGCATCTTCAATCATAATGCTATGAAGGTAGAAATTAATTACAAGAAAAAAGCTGAAAAAGGCATAAAGATGTGGAGACGAAACAATATGCTATTGAACAAGCCAAGGATCACTGAAGAAATTAAAGAAGAAATCAAAAAATACCTGGAGATGGATGAAAATGATAATATGCCATACCAACTCGTATGGGATACAGCAAAAGCTGTATTAAGAGGAAAATTCATCACAATACAGGCACATCTTAACAAACAAGAAAAATCCCAAATAAGCAATCTTAAACTACACCTAACTGAATTACAGAAAGAAGAAGAAACAAAGCCCAAAGTCAGCAGAAGGAGAGAAATTATAAAAATCCGAGCAGAAATAAATGCTATTGAAACACAAAAGGCAGTAGGAAGGACCAATGAAACAAAGAGCTGGTTTTTTGAGAAGATAAATAAAATTGACAAACCCCTAGCCAGACTTACAAAGAATAAAAGAGGGAAAGTTCAAATAAAGAAAATCAGAAATGAAAGAGGAGAAATAACAACAGACTCTGCAGAAATACAAGGGATTATAAGGGAATAGTATGAAAAACTATATATACGACAACAAAATGGATAACCTAGAGAAAATGGATAAATTCTTGGACTCCTACAATCTCCCAAAGCTTAGTCAAGAAGAAGCCGACAATTTGAACAGACTAATCACAAGGAAAGAGATTGAAGCAGCAAACAAAAGCATCCCAAAGAATAAAACCTCAGGACCAGATGGCTTTCCTCGGGAATTCTACCAAACTTTTCAGCGAGGATTTAATACCTATCCTTTTCAAGCTATTCCAAAAAATTAGGGAGGATGGAACACTTCCTAACGCATTCTATGAGGCCAACATGACACTGATACCAAAGCCTGACAAGGACAACACAACAAAGGAGAACTACAGGCCAATATTGCTGAGGAACATAGATGCAAAAATTCTCAACAAAATTTTGGCAACCCGAATTCAGCAATACATCAAAATGAGCCTACATCATGTCAAGTGGTATTCATACACAGGGATGGTTCAACATCCGCAAATCAATAATGTGATACACCACGTTAACAAAATGAGGAATAAAAACCACCCAATCATCTCAATAGATGCCGAGAAAGCATCCAACAGCCATTTGTGATAAAAACTCTGAACAAAATGGGGATGGAAGGGAACTACCTCAACATAATAAAGGCCATATATGACAAACTCACAGCTGACATCATACTCAATGGGCAAAAACTTGGGCCATCCCTCTGCAAACAGGAAGGAGACAAGGATGCCCTCTATCACCACTCTTATTTAACATAGTACTGGAGGTTTTGGCCAGAGCAATTAGGCAAGAAAAAGGAATAAAAGGAATCCAAATAGGGAGGGAAGAAGTGAAACTCTCGCTGTTTGCAGACGACATGATCTTAGATAGAGAAAACCCGAAAGAATCCATTAGAAAACTTTTAGAAGTAATCAACAACTACAGCAAAGTTGCAGGGTATAAAATCAATTTACATAAATCAGTTGCATTTCTTTGCTCTAATAACAAACTAACAGAAAAAGAACTCAAGAACACAATACCATATATAATCGCAACAAAAAGAATAAAATACCTCGGGGTAAATTTAACTAAGGAAGTGAAAGATCTATACAATGAAAATTACAAGGCTTTTCTGAAAGAAATGGATGATGACAGAAAGAGATGGAAAGACATTCCATGTACATGGATTGGAAGAATACACATAGTTAAAATGTCCGTTCTACCTAAAGCAATCTACAGATTCAACACCATCCCAACCAGAATCCCAATGACATTCTTTACAGAAATAGAACAAAGAATCCTAAAATTCATATGGGGCAACAAAAGACCCCGAACTGCTAAAGCAATCCTGAGAAAAAAGAACAAAGCTGGAGGCATCACCATCCATGACCTCAAAACATACTACAAAGCTACAGTAATCAAAACAGTATGGTACTGGTACAAAAACAGGTGCACAGATCAATGGAACAGAATTGAAAGCCCAGAAATAAAACCATACACCTATGGACACCTAATCTTCGACAAAGCAGCTGAGGGCATACAATGAAGAAAAGAAAGTCTTTTCAACAAATGGTGCTGAGAAAACTGGAAAGCCACATGTAAAAGAATGAAAATTGACCATTCTTTTTCACCATTCCCCAAAATAAACTCAAAATGGATCAAAGACCTAAAGCTGAGACCTGAAACCATAAGGCTTCTAGAAGAAAATGTAGGCAGTACACTCTTTGACGTCAGTATTAAAAGGATCTTTTCGGATACCATGCCTTCTCAGAGAAGGGAAACAATAGAAAGAATAAACAAATGGGACTTCATCAGACTAAAGAGCTTCTTCAAGGCAAAGGAAAACAGGATTGAAACAAAAAAAGAACCCTCTAACTGGGAAAAAATATTTGCAAGAAATACATCCAACAAAGGCTTAATATCCATAATCTATAAAGAACTCACACAACTTAACAACAAAAAACAAACAACCCGATCAAAAAATGGGCAGGAGACATGAACAGACATTTCTCCAAAGCAGATATACGGATGGCCAATAGGCACATGAAAAGATGTTCATCATCGCTGTGCATCAGGGAAATGCAAAATCAAAACTACACTAAGATATCACCTTACACCTATTAGAATGACAAAAATAACTAAAACAAATAGTAACAAATATTGGAGAGGTTGTGGAGAAAAAGGAACCCTCATACACTGCTGGTGGGAATGCAAACTGGTGCAGCCACTATGGAAAACAGTATGGAGATTCCTCAAAAAATTAAAAATAGAACTACCATATGATCCAGCTATCCCACTACTGGGTATCTGTCCGAAAAGCTTGAAGTCAGCAATTCCAAAATCCCATGCACCCCAATGTTCATTGCAGCATTATTTACAATGGCCAAGATGTGGAAGCAACCTAAGTTCCCATCGACTGATGATTGGACAAAGAAGATGTGGTATATATATACAGTGGAATAGTACTCAGTTGTTAAAAAGAACAAAATCGTCCCATTTGCAACAACATGGATGGACCTTGAGGGAATTATGTTAATTGAAATAAGCCAGATAGAAAAGGACAATCTCTGTATAACTCCACTCATATGAGGAATTTAAAAATGTAGACAAGAGACCAGATTAGTGGCTACCAGGGGAAAGGTGGGGTGGGGGGTGGGCACAAAGGGTGAAGGGGTGCACCCATAACATGACTGACAGACAATAATGTACAACTGAAATTTCAAAAGATTGTAACCTATCATTAATTCAATAAAACGTAAAAAAAAAAAAAAAAAAAGGAAAGAAATCCAAGTGCAGAGACATTGTATGATAATGTTTCTAGGTGCACTAGTCAGAATAGAAAAACTTTGAAACAACCCACATGACTTTAGCAGTAGAATCAGTAAGTGAAAGTGGTGTAGTCTCCCAACGGAAAATACAGAGCAACAGAAGTGAGTGGATGATTTGTGTTCTGATATAAAGAGTTAGAGTGATCATTCTCATCTTCACAAGAAAAAACTGAACAACCTGAAAGCAGCACCTCTTCCTAGATCCATCAGTGACTTGAGATGACATGGCAACCAGTGCCCCCAAAATGAGAGACAGGTGAATATAGAGAATTACCATCTACTGTGAGTAGAGATGACTGGAGCCAGCCACCTCTAGGAACACTTAAACTGTTAGAGATGAATTTGCCAACGTGTGGACTAGTCTGAGAGTTAAAAACTTTCAGGATTCCAGTCTTAGGAACCTCCCCAAATTCATGATTTTTTCTTACAAGAGGCCAAGGAGGTTCTCACTGTGGAGAGTGGAAAAAAAGGTCTCGTTCTCCATGCAGGAAGTGGGGGAAACATTTTGATATACACACAGAGCATCCTCTCTGTAACTTCGGCCATCTCTCAAAGAAAACTAATTTGTCAAAACCATCTCTGATTGGGGAAAGAGCAGTCCAACAGCTTCCAGACTCTTTAGTTTTCCTCTCTGACAAAAGTGCAGGAATATGGGGGCCGGCCTCATGGCACAGTGGTTAAGTGCGCACATCCCACTTCTGGCGTCCCGGGGTTCACTGGCTTGGGTCCTGGGTGTGGATATGGCACCACTTGGCACACCATGCTGTGGTAGGTGTCCCACATATAAAGTAGAGGAAGAAGGACATGGATGTTAGCTCAGGGCCAGCCTTCCTCAGCAAAAAGAGGAGGATTGGCAGCAGTTAGCTCAGGACTAATCTTCCTCAAAAAAAGAAAAAAATGGCAGCAATACATGCTAAGAACCTGTTCCGAAGTTTACAGTCCAGGAATTCTGTCCCACCAAAACATTACACGCTGCATCATAACAGGAGATTTTCCCACCCTAATACCTTCCCACAATATCAACAGGGATCCAGTTCAGAAAGAGTGGATTAAAATGGGGTTGCAAGTCACAAACTCTATGTAAGATCGAGTTTCTAGGTATCCTCAAACACACAAGGGAAGAAAATATGAGGACACTAGAAGATATTGAAGCCCTGACACCTACAGCTAAAGTGAACATTGACAGTCAAAGGTGTGTTCAAGAAATCATACCACCTCATACTAAAAGACAATTTACCTCTTATCTTATTGTGAAAGTTCACAAATATGTGGAAATTAAAAAAACACTCTTGGACAATCGCTAGGTCAAAGAGGAAATTAAGGGAATTTTTTAAAAATCTCAAGACAAAAATGAAAACAACATAGAAAAACTTGTGAGATGCAGCATAAGTAGTAATAAAAGGAAAGTTTATACCCATCAACAACTATATTAAGAAAGAAATATATCAAAATAACCAAAAATTACACCTCAAGGAACTAGAATAAGAACAACAAACTAAACCTTAAATTAGCAGAGTTAGGAAGTAATAAACATTAGAGCAGAAATGAATAGAATATAGGAAAACAGAAAAATTTAAAAACTGTCAGATCTTTGAAGTGATAAACACAATGGACACACTCTTAACTGACTATGAAAAGAAGAGAGAAGACTCAAGTACACAAAATCAGAAGTGAAAGATGGCATATTAAAATGGATGCCTCAAGATAAAAAGAACCAAAAGCGACAATTATGAACCTTTATATGTGAACAAATTGGATAATCTAAAAGAAATGGATAAATTCCTAGCAACATACAGCCTACCAAGGAAGAATTACAAAATAGGAGCCTCAATAGACCAATAACAAATCCAAGGAATTAATACCAATCCTTAAACTCTTCCAAAAACTAGAAGGAATGCTTCCAAACTCATTTTTTGAGGCCAGCGTTTCCCTGATACCAAAATCAGACAGGGACATCCCATGAAAAGAAAACTACAAGCTAATATCTCCGTTTCAACTTGACTTGGCCATAGCGCCCAAATATTTAGTCAAACATTCTACTGGATAGTTTTGTGTGGAGTATTTCTCATGAGATCACATTTCAAGGGGTGGAGTTTAAGTAAATGAGATTACCTCCAAAATGTGAGTGCGCCTCATCCAATGAATTGTAGTTCTTTGTAAACAAATATTGACCTTCGCAGAACAAGAAGGATTATGCCACTAGAGTGTCTTTTGACATGAACTACAGTTCCTCCTTAGAGTTTCCAGCTGACCCATCTAGACTGCAGATTTTCAATTTACCCAATCTCCATAATCACATGAGCCACTTCTTTAAAGAATAAGAGTGATGGCAGCATTATGGCAGTGTGAGATTCTCCCTTTGTCTCTCCCTTTCAACCTGTAGCTAGTCAGACATTCATAACTCAACAAAGGTCCCTCTGCATTACACACAGGGATGCCAGAGAGATGCAGACATCTGCACATTTGAAGGTGGGTCAGTTAGAACACAGAGGAAGCAGAACTGGGGTAACAGTGGAGACGATTCCCACAACCCCAGTCCCCTGGGCACAGCAGCTGAGCCCACAGCCCCAGCAAACCTGGTAGCAGTGGCAGAAGCATGGCCCGTGATCCTGGCCTGCCCAGGGCTGTGGTAGGTCCACACCCTCCCCCACCACCCCCCAAGAACCTTGTAGCAGCAGTGCAGGTGGTGCATGTGATTTCGGCCCCCTGGCTGCTGCAGCACCCATGGCCACAGAGAATTGAGTAGTGGTGACCTTGGGCCTGCAACCTCAGCCCCCTACCTGCAGCCATGGTGCCTGCAAACCTGACAGCCCTGGATGTGGTGGAGGTGCCTTTGACCCTGGCCTCCCACTGACCTTCCCTCTCCCCACCAGCAGCAGTAGTGCCTGTGACCCAGGCATTCCTGGACACAGTGGAGGCATCTGCAATCCCAGTCACCCTGGGGGTGACCCCTGTGACCACAGTGACACAGGTAGCAACAAGGCACAAGCGAACTTGGAGGCAAAAGCAGCTACAACGAGGGCACTGGCAACACGTCTGTCAGAGGCAGTGGAAGGTTGAAAGTGCTGGCTTGTACATACAGGCAGAGGCAGCTCAGGTAATGGGACCCAAAACTTGTGCTATAGTGACACCTACTGGAAAAGAATGAAAGGCCTCTAAATACCCTTTTGTTGAACTGTGAGTATCAAAATAAACAAGGCTTTACCTAAAGAAGAAAGGTGTTCACCTCAAATGTGCTGTCAGAGGAGCGACTCATAAAGAATCATGAAAAATCATAACATGGTATCACAAAAGGAAAATGACAATTCTCCAGAAACTAAACAAATTCTCAGAAGGTTGTGGTCTATCTGATAGAGAATTCACAATAGCTGTCATGAGGAAACTCAATGAGCTACAAGAAAACTCAGAAAGACAGTTCAATGAGTTGAGGAATATAATTAATGATCAGGAGTACTTTACGAAAGAGATTGAAACTCTAACAAAAGAATCAAACAGAAATTCTGGAGTTAAAGAACTCAACAAATGACATGAAGAATGCAAGAAAAACCATTGGAAATACAGTAGACCATATGGAAGAGAGAATCAGAAAGCTCAAAGGTAGAAATCTAAAAATGATTCACATGGAACAGAGAGAGAACTAAGATTTTTTAAAATGAAGAAACTCTATTTGAACTGACTCCATTAGAAAAGGCAACATAAGGGTAATGGGAATCCCAGAAGGAGAAGAGGGGGAGAAGGGAGCAGAGAGCTTATTTAAGGAAAGAATAGCCGAGAACTTCCCAAATCTGGGAAATGAAATAGATATATAAGTCCACAAAGCTAAGAGAATCCCTAATTATCTCAATGCGAAAAGACCTGCACCAAGACGCATTCTATTAAAAATGTCAAAAGTCAGTGATAAAGAATTTAAAATGCAGCCAAGGAAAAAAGCCAGTAACCTACAAAGGTATCCCAATTAGACCATCAGAAGATTTCTCAGCAGAAACTCTGCAGGCCAGGAGAGAGTGGAATGGCATATTCAAATATTGAAAGATAAAAACTTCCAGCCAAGAATACTCTGTCCAGCCAAGTTATCCTTCAGTTATGAGGGAGAAATAAAGGCTTTCCCAGATGGACAAAACATACGGGAGTCCACCACCTCTAGACCTGCCTTACAAGAAATGTTGAAGGGATCTCTTCCACCTGAAGTGAAAAAGCAAAATCACTCAAGAGTTTGAGTAAGGTGATAAATAGACAGAAGCAGAAAATTGCACGGGTATTTCAGAATAGGGTGTTAAACACTTAATTATAGCATAAAGATTAAAGGATAAAAAATAATTAAAAATGACTATAGCTACTTCAATTTGGTAATGAACTCACAGCATATATTGGGATAATTTGTGACAACACAAGGTAAAAGGGGAGGAGGAAAAGCATGGAAGCAGTACAGGCAAATGAAGATAAGAAACTATCAGCAGAAAAAGGACTATTTTGTCTATGAGATGTTTTATGCAAATCTCTCGGTTACCACAAAACAAAAATTTAGAGCAGAGGAGCAAAACATAAAAAAAGAGGAAACTAAAAGAAACGGGCCAGCCCCGAGGCCGAGTGGTTAAGTTTGCGCGCTCTGCTTCGATGGCCCGGGCGCAGACATGTCACCGCTCATCAGGCCATGTTGAGGCGGCATCCCACATGCCACAAGTAGAAGGACCCACAGCTAAAAAGTACACAACTATGTACCAGGGGACTTTGGGGAGGAAAAGGAAAAATAAAATCTTTAAAAAAAAATACAAACAAAAAACATGCTGCTGAACAACTACTGAGTCAGTGTTGTCACAGATGAAATCTTGCCATTTGTGACACCATGCATGGATCTTGAGGGTGTTATGCTCAGTGAAATAAGTCCGAAGGAGAAAGAAAAATGCCGTATGTTTTCCTCATGTGGAATATAAAATAAAAACAAACTCAAGCCCTGTCACCCCAGCTGCCACTCCGAGGCCTTTCTTCCTGGGAAGAAGAGGACTTCAAATTGTCAAAGTCTGCCCCCGCGGCCTGTTGCTGAGGGTGAACAAGTGCGGGGCGAGTTGCCTTGAAAAGTTGGGACACCGTTGTTTCACTCCCTCCACATGGAACCAAGGCGACATCTGTGGGGTGGTGAAGTGACAATCCTGGGGCACTGGTCACCCTGTCCCAGCTGCTGAGGTGGCTGGAACCTAAGTCATCCATGAGGTGCCTGGAGACACAATGAAGACGACCTCTGGCCACTGTCTCTCCCCTCCCCTGAGCACTCAACTCCTGAAGTGGGATTGTCACTCAGAAAGAGGCTTCCCGTTGTCCCGCAGACAACTCCAGGGTCCCGGCACAGAGATTTTTCCTGAATGTGGAGGTGAAGCAAGCCATAAAACACATAGCTCTTCATACCTTTCCAAAGAATGAAGGTGGCTGGCAAGAGATCATGAGAAGTGCAAGTCAAAGGACGCTCTCAAAGAAGTGGAGAATGAGGTGAAAGGCGATTAACAGTAGATTTGAGTATTTCATAAAGATACAGCTTAGACTGTGGGCTGACTGGTTTTCTGGAAAGAACCAGAGAATTAGACTGCTGAGAGGCTTCCAAGGGTCACAACTAGAAGAACCCACAACTAAAAATATACAAATATGTACTGGGGGGCTTTAGGAGGAAAAGGAAAAATAAAATCTTTAAAAGCTGAAAAAAAAATGGAAAAGAGAAATAATTTATTTTGCTCTTTATTAAACCTCATAGCTCTTACTGTTGTTTCTGACTTTCCCACAATATAGCTTGACATCTAAACTTACGGAAATGAAACCAGTGAACAGCAAAACGGATTATAGGGCTTTGTGGATCATTGAAACTAAAGACTTCCAGCTGCTCCTGCTAAAAAAGACGGTAATTAATTCCCATTTCTCCTTTCATACTCAATTAAGATGTTACTCAAAATGATAACCTCTCTCTGCAGCTCACCTCAATCATTCCTTGGATGGTTGCCTCTCAACACCCAGAGCTCTGTGCTGTTTCCACTGGGAGATCACAGTGGACTCACAGAGATGTCACTCTACTCATAGAATTCACTCAGGATGAGCTAGAACAGGGCAGATGAAGGCAACTGTCTCTCTAAGTGGCAGGAACTCCATGGTTTAATGGGGTGTATGTTGCACACAGTCTATACAGCAGGAAAATGAAAATGCTAAAGACCATAACATTTTAAATATTTAAAGGTAAATCATCAAATGACATTAAAAACAAAATGACACCACAAATATCTGTGGCTTAAAACAGTTGGAAGTCTCAAGTCTCTGATAACAATAATAATGACACCTTCATTATTGAGGCTCCTACTCTCATATGAAAGATACATATACACCTCAGCCTCCCTATTAGCTCAATCTTATTTTTTTTACTTCAAAGCCCTTATTTCCCTCTTATAAGACAACAGTTTACCCCTTATTAATCATCTCTCTTTCTCCACAAACATAGAAGCACCATGACTGCAAGAACTTGTTTGTTTCATGCCAAAATATCCAAATCCTATTGGGCCCTATTTCTGCTACAGCAGGTACATTGCCTCTGAAGTGCATGGCAGGTGAGGGATGCTGAAACATTAGCGCCAAGAGCATAGTCTCTGAGGAAGACAGACTTGACTGGCACAGTGGTTCTGTCTCTCTCCCTTGCTGGGTTTGCACTGTCTCACAATTTTCCTAAACACAAAGTCCTCAATTGAGTCATAAAGGAGATATTAAAATTATGAATGTATATATTTTAACTGAGATACTTTATGGTCAACAGTGTCTAATACAACTTAGGAAATAGACGAGTGTTTTGATAAGTAGGAAAGGCAAAGGCTGTTCCAGAGGACCAGGAGCTGGCTGCATCCACTGCCAGTCAAAGCCATCCTGCTGAAGAGAAAACTGTCACACACTTCCTTCATTAAATGAACACAGTTACCAAGAAAAAACTAAGGGTATTTTATAACCATACCAGTAAAAATGGTAAAGATAAAATTCCAAATCATAAAAATACTTACTATTCCCTTCTTCTTACTAAAATGACTAATTGGAACTTTTTCCAAATAAACTTTAACTCCAGTGCATTGTTTTTGCCCTCTAGAAAACAGTGATTATGGTTACCAAAGATAAAATATTTACCAAAGATAGAATTAAGTTTGCCTCCTCACAGCATTCAGTACAGAAAATGACCTGCTTCCTTGAACAGCAATCTCATCACTTAACATATGGCAGAATCTTGTAAGCAGTCCTTTGAGCACCCTGTTACTGTTATAGCTCACCGTCCTCTATGGTCTGTGGTCCTTCTTCCCAGAATTCATTACAAGCCTCTTTTTGACCACAGGTGCAATCCTGCAGGTCACTGACCAGAAGGCACTGAAAAAGACATGATTTTTAAGTTCTGGGTGAAGAATGAATGAGAAGTTAGTTTTTTGAGAAAAACTGTAACTACAGAAGACTAAAAAATATAGTTTTCCTGAGGAAAAAATACCTGAATTTGTATGCACATGATAAAACTGACTCATAATATATAAGGATTAAAGGAAGAAAAATGCAAAGTGTATATCAAAATCTATAATAAAAATGGATTTTAATATATTCTCTGAGGAAAACCAGAAAAATATTCATTAGCATACAGTGCCTCAGAAAACAGTTGATAAAATATATCAATGAAACAACTACAGAAGAGTTCATTTCACAAGGAAATGCACATTGTTTTCATGACATGCAGTCAACCACTATTGAAAACATATTGAGGGAATGTGTTCAGCTACCAGTAACAGGAAACACAGTCTTCCTGGCATGAGCAAGGTGACTGCTCTCACATGGAAGAACTGGGTCAAGGCAGCTGCTGCACAATGCAGCAGAGAAAGTCCCACATCCTTCTTTTTATGCCCCATTATAGAGGCCACGGTGACCAGGAAAACATCCTCAATGGCACAATTAACAGGATAAGGTGTTTCCTGTCCAAATTAAACCTCATACAGATATGATCTAGAGAAAAGGGTAATCAGAGAATACTCCCAACCACAAAGGTCTGAAGTAGCTCCATGGTGAACACAAGGAAACTGTAGGGCATGTATTGCAAGCCTTACTGAAAAATCCCAATTCTAATGGATCTTTGACATGAATCTTGTGGAAACATCAGTGGAAAATACACCTGTAAGAAAATGGAAAATAAAGAGATGGTGGTGGTTTTCAAGATACTCCTCTCTAGAAGGGCAAAGAATCCAGAAAAAGGGATGGAAGATGCTGTCTTTGAAGCTCCCATGTAACTGTCTCCCTCCCTGTGTGGTGGCTCCAAACTCTGCCTAAGGCCTTGTTTGCTTCTGCCTTCTGTTGGTGAATTCCAACAAGGAACCATAAAGAGGATGGATTCTTAGAGATCCAGTTCTCAATATTACCTCACTGATATAATGCAATACAGGGTGATGTGTCCAGCTCTAGATTTTGTGGCCCCATCACAGGCTTCTACTTAATTCAAAATGTATTCACCAAACACCTGCCAGAAGGAAGGACACAGAGCAAAGGCTCTAATATGAAAATAAGGATTCACATGAAAGAATACTACTAAATTTGCCATACACAAAAATTTATTCCAACTGTTTAATAGTATGGAAAATAAAAACAGGCTCCTAAACCCACTACCTGAACAAAGGAGCTTTCTCTAAGAAAGGAACAATATATACAACAGATGAGGCATATCCAGAAACTGCAATATAAGGCCAGGAAGAAAACCCCAAAAAATACAAACTATCATTTTTCAATGGGCCCTTAACATAGAATGATTAAAACATTATTTAAAACTTAAAGTGAAAATATTATTAACATTTGAGGAAAAGCAGTAGCTAGTAATCTTATGCAGTACTGATGAAGAATGACTTACAGAATTATCTCACCTCAATATTCATTTCTGAGTCATTAATAGAAATCCAGAATACAATGTTGCACTCAAGAAAGAGGCTTGCTAAACACAATATATTTACAACTTTTATAACAACTCTTTCATGTTGAAAGTTTTCTAGAACATTATACACAAGTTAATTTCCATCAAGCTTTTTCTTATTACTTAGATTTCAATTTCTTTTTGGTGGGAGTTTCACATATAATGACATAGGCCAATTGAAGTCTTTCCTACAGTTTACTTTCAAGAGGTTTTTATCAAGTGACTCCTTTTATAACTTCAGAAAGAACTCAGATGACAAAAGGCTTTCATACACTCATTACATTTGTTTTCTCCTCTACAGTGTGTTCTCGTGTATCCTCAAAAGTTTTCACGAGAAATAAAGGCCTTCCCACTTTCTTGATATTCATAGGTTTTCTCACCAGTATGAGTTCTTTCATGCTTTCGAAGAGAACTGCTATAACCGAAGGCTTTACTGCAATTTTTACATTCATATGGTTTCTCTCCAGTATGAGTTCTTTCATGCCTTTGAAGAGAACTGGCAACATGAAATGCTTTACTGCATTTTTTACATTCATAGGGTTTCTCTCCAGTATGAGTTCTTTCATGTATTCGAAGATAACTGGAAGAAGTGAATGCTTTACTGCATTCTTTACATTCATAGGGTTTCTCTCCAGTGTGACTCCTTCCATGTCTCCGAAGTGAACTGGGAGAAATGAATGCTTTCTCACATTCCTTACATTTATAAGGTCCATCTCCAGTGTGACGCATCACATGTGATTGAAGGCTTCTGAGAGCAATAAAGGCTTTCCCACACTCCTTACATTTATAGGGTTTCTCTCCAGTATGAGTCCTTTCATGGACTAGAAGAGAACTGGAAGAAGTGAATACTTTATTGCATTTTTTACATTCATAGGGTTTCTCTCCAGTGTGACTCCTTTCATGTCTTTGAAGTGAACTGGGAGAAATGAATAGTTTCTCACATTCCTTACATTTATAAGGTCCGTCTCTAGTGTGAAGCATCATGTGTGATCGAAGGCTTGAGCGAGCTCTGAAGGCTTGCCCACATTCCTTACATTCATAGGGTTTCTCTCTAGTATGAGTTCTTTCATGGGCTCCAAGAGAACTGGAACAAGCGAATACTTTATCGCATTTTTTACATTCATAGGGTTTCTCTCCAGTGTGACTCCTTTCATGTGTTTGTAGTGAACTGGGATAAATGAATGCTTTCCCACATTCCTTACATTTATAAGGTCCATCTCCAGTGTGAGTAACCATGTGTACTCGAAGGCTTGTGAGAGCAATACAGGCTTTCCCACATTCCTTACATTTATAAGGTCCACGTGCAGTGTGAAGCATCATGTGCGATCGAAGGCTTGAGCAAGCTCTGAAGGCTTGCCCACATTCCTTACATTCATAGGGTTTCTCTCTAGTATGAGTTCTTTCATGGACACCAAGAGAACTGGAACAAGCGAAGACTTTATTGCATTTTTTACATTCATATGGTTTCTCTCCAGTGTGACTCCTTTCATGTATTTGAAGCGAACTGGGATAAATGAATGCTTTCCCACATTCCTTACATTTATAAGGTCCATCTCCAGTGTGAGTGACCATGTGTGCACGAAGGTTTTTGAGGGCAATAAAGGCTTTCCCACATTCCTTACATTGATAGGGTTTTTCTCCAGTATGAGTTCTTTCATGGATTTCAAGAACACTGGGAAGACTAAATGCTTTACTACAATGTTTACATTCATATGGTTTCTCTCCAGTGTGTCTTCTTCCATGTATTTGAAGTGAACTGGGAGTAATGAATGCTTTCTCACATGCCTTACATTTATAAGGTCCATCTCCAGTGTGAGAGATCATATGTGATCGAAGGCTTGATGGAGCTGTAAAGGCTTTCCCACATTCCTCACATTCATAGGGTTTCTCTCCTGTATGAGTTCTTTCATGGGCTCGAAGAGAACTGGGAAAAAGGAAGGCTTTCTCACATTCCTTACATACATACGGCTTCTCTGCATATTTTTGATAATCATCTTGTTTGTGTTCAGTGTGACATCTAACTTGCCTTTTAATGGATGAATGATGCCTGAAGACTTTTCCACAGTCACTGCATTCACATGGTTCTCCTCCTGTAGTTTTCTTGTTCACACTGAGATTTGGAATAAGGCTGACATTTTCTCCACATTGACTCCCCTCTTCACTTTCAGAAAGTCTCCCTACCAGAGGACTTCTGTAAAAAATGACAAGTACATTATTAATGATTTCTTTATTTTATGATTTTATATTTGTTATAATTGTTAAAATTTATAGGAAAAGTTTACGTTTTCTGCCTTGTCTGAATTCTCAGAAATTGAATATACTAAATGCTCTGGGAGAGGACTTCACCCTTGCTGTTATCCAAACAGTCATATTCATATATAGGGTTTATTAATACCTTTTCCAAGTGAACTATTTCGCAAAAGCTGACATTTACCTCATTTCTCAAAAAGTATATTTGGTGAAAATTTTCTAAGAATAGCTAAATTTGAAGTAAATGTTCTTTCTTTTGTTTCTTTTTAAAATTTCATAAGATACCATGATTGTCACGTGAGATCCTGCTTTTATTGTTGAGTGTGACTCACCTTTGCTTTCTCCCCCAGTTTTTGTGCTGATCTTCAATGTCATGATCTTCCCATGTTTTTCCTGAAATGCAGACCCAGAAAGTTGATTCCCAAGTATCAGAAATTCTAGAAACATTTTTAGATTCTAAGACCATGAGGAGCTATGCCAATTTCTACTTTATATACCAACATCTCCCCTTTCCATATTCTCCATCTTGGAACAGTGTTGATGGGCAAGAAACACATTCTCTAATTGATGAAGTGATGGAATGTCCTCACTCTTACCTACTGAGGCCAGGTGTCTGAAGGTTTCCTGCATCACATCTCTGTAGAGTTTCTTCTGTGAAGGATCCAGTAAAGCCCACTCCTCTGGGGTAAATTTCACAGCCACATCCTCAATGGCCACTGAGTCCTGAAACATCACAAATATGTGTAGAGTAGGAAACACAAGACAGACAGCCCTGGACATCCATCCTCCCTTTGTAGGAAGGTTACATATTATTCTGCCATCTCCAAACATTTACTCTGATGTGATCATCAAAAAACTGTTTGGGGGCTGGAATAGTGCTTAACACACTCTGCTTGAGCGGCCCAGGGTGTGCGGGTTTGGATCCTAGGTGCAGACCAACAGAACACTTGTCAAGCTATGCTGTGGCAGTGTACCACATACAAAATAGAAGAAGATTGGCATGGATGTTAGCTCAGGGCCAATCTTCCTCACCAAAAAATTAGTAATAAAAAAGAAGAAAAACCTCACTGCTTTTTTTTTTTTAAAAGATTTTATTTTTTTCCTTTTTCTCCCCAAAGCCCCCTGGTACATAGTTGCATATTCTTCGTTGTGGGTCCTTCTAGTTGTGGCATGTGGGACGTTGCCTCAGCGTGGTTTGATGAGCAGTGCCATATCCACGCCCAGGACCCGAACCAACGAAACACTGGGCCGCCTGCAGCGGAGCACGTGAACTTAACCACTCAGCCACGGGGCCAGCCCCAAAACCTCACTGTTTTTATGTACACATTTCCTCATCAATTTAACAGCATCATGAACACATGAAAATGATTTACACCTTTTTACTGTGATCACATTTCATCGTATTTCTCTGTAAAGGCAGGATCCAGAGAATGTTGGGTAAAAATAGATATGCTACACAATGAAGCAAATGTCATTATCCGACAAAAATATCCACACAATATCCATGAAGCCTAGGCCAACCCTCTATTACAGAAGGTTTAAAATATATATAATGGGAATACTTGAAGGAAAAGACAAAGAAACAAGTGAAGAAATAATCGCCAAAATACTCTAAAATTAATGACAGCCAGCAAAGTGTTCATCCAGGAAGCTCAGAGAACACTAAATACGATAAACTACAAAAGTGCACACCCAAGTATATCATATTCAAGCTAGAGAAAGATGTCATATTCAAAGTAGAGAAAAATCAAGGACAGAGAAAATATATAAAAATGCCAGAGAAGAAATACACCCTAGGTAGAAAGAAACAAAGATGTGAATTAAGTTGGACTTATTTTCAAGAACCACACAAGCAAGAACAGAGGCAAGTGAAATATTTAAAGTGCCGAAGGGGGCTGGCTCCTTGGCTGAGTGGTTAAGTTCGTGCACTCCGCTGTGGCGGCCCAGGGTTCGGATCCTGGGCACGGACATGGCACCGCTCGTCAGGCCACATTGAGGCGGCGTCCAACATCCCACAACTAGAAGGACATGCAACTCAGATATCCAACCGTGTACAGGGGGTGGTTTGGGGAGATAAAACAGAAAAAAAAAAAAAGATTGGCAACAGTTGTTAGCCCAGGTGCCAATCTTTAAAAAAAAAAAAAAGTGCTGAAAATAAAAAAAACTCTCCTAGAATTCTCTGTAGAGCAAAATTATCTTTCAAAAATAAAGGAAAATAAGAACTTTCTGAGACAAAAATTGAGGAAATTTGTCATGAGCACACCTACTTTGACGAAGTGCTCAAAAATGTATCAGAAAGAATGTAAATGATAAAGATGGAGTATTAGAACAGAAAATTGAAGGTAAAATAAATTTTACCCTTCTTATAATTAATATAACAGATGACAGTTTGTTTAAAAATCATATTAGCGGGGTTGGCCCGGTGATGCAGTGGTTAAGTTCACATGCTCCGCTTCGGCGGTCTGGCATTTGCTGGTTCAAATCCTGGGTGTGGACCTACACACTGTATCAAGCCATGCTATGGCAGGAGTCCCACATATAAAGTAAAGGAAGACGGGCACAGATATCAGCTCAGGGCTAATCTTCCTCAAAAATAATAATATGGGGCCAGCCAGGTGGCTCAGCGGTTAAGTTCGCACGTTCCACTTTCGTGGCCTGGGGCTCACCAGTTCAGATCCCAGGTATGGAACTACCCACCGCTTGTCAAGCCATGCTGTGGCAGGCATCCCACATGTAAAGCAGAGGAAGATGGGCACAGATGTTAGCTCAGGGCCAGTCTTCCTCAGCAAAAAGAGGAGGATTGGAGGCAGATGTTAGTTCAGGGTTAATCTTCCTCAAAAAATAAACTAACTAACTAACTAACTAAATAATATTAGCAACAATCTCTTGGTAATGAAAACTTTATGGACAAGTGATATAAATCACAGCCATGTGACAAGCCACAG
Source organism: Equus asinus (assembly GCF_041296235.1). NCBI lineage: Eukaryota > Metazoa > Chordata > Mammalia > Perissodactyla > Equidae > Equus > Equus asinus. Next base: position 24,885,932 of record NC_091809.1, on the reverse strand, counting down.
GGAGGGGAAATTGCGAATACTGTGTTAAGAGGTACTTGCACACAGTGAAGTGGCATAGTGTTATTTGTCAGAGGAGGTGGGTTAGTTGTAAATGTATGCTGAAAACTCAACCGCAACCACTAAAAGGCTGTTTTTAAAAATGTGTAATTGATATGCTAAGAGAGGAGAAAAAAGAATCAGCTAAAATGTTCAATTTTAGCCAGAGACGGTGGAAAAAAGTGGAAGACAGAAACAAACAAGGACAAGATACAAAAAACAGTAAAAGAAGTGGTAAATATTAATCCAGCTATATCAATAACCACTTTAATCCTCAATGGTCTCAATACAATTGAAAGATACAGTAATATCAGATTTTTGAAAAACAAGCTGTGTTATATACTGTCTACAAGAATCCCACTTTCAATATAAAGACACACATAGATGAAGGGTAAAGGGACGGAGAAAAACAAACCATGACAACACTAATCAAAAGAAAGCTGCCAAAGGTATATGAATTATAGACAATACAGATTTCAAACCAAGAAAAATTCAGAGATAGAGAGGGACAGTAGAGCCTGATAATGGGGTCTATACTCCCAGAAAGTACAGCAATGCTTCTTTTGTACCTGCATAACAACAGAGGGGCAAAGTATATGAGGTAAGAACTGATAGAATGCGAGGAGAAATAGAGGAATCCAGTAAAACAGTTGTAGAATTCAACACCCCTTTATCACAAATTATAAATTCCATCTGGGACAAACTAAGGAAGGACAGAGGTGAACTGAACAGCACCATGAAGCAACCGGACTTCGTTGTAATCTATGGAATACTTCATACAACAATAGCAGAATATACATTCTTCTCAGTTCACATGGAACCTTCACCAAAACAAACCACATTCTAGGACACAGAGCAGCACACTTTAACAAATTACAAAGAAGAGAAATCACAAAAAGATGCTCCCGCACCACCTAGGCATTCATCCAGAAGTCAATAAGAGCAAGAGAGTGGGAAACCCCAAATATGTGGAGATTCAACAACACACTACTAAATAATACATAAGATCAAAGAAGAAGTCCTGGGCTGGCCCAGTGGCATAGTGGTTAAGTTTGTGTGCTCTGCTTCAGTGGCCTTGGGTTCACAGGTTCAGATCCTGGGTGCAGTCCTAGCACTGCTTATCAAGCGACACTGTGGTAGCATCCCACACAAAGTAGAGGAAGACTGTCACAGATGTTACCACAGCAACAATCTTCCCCAAGCAAAAAGAAGAAGATTGGCAACAGACATTAGCTCAGGGTCAATCTTTCTCACACACACAAAAAAGAAGTCTCAAGAGAAATGAGAAAATAGTGTGAACCAAATGAAATGAAAACACAACATACCAAAGGTTCTTGGAGGCAGCTAAAGCAGTGCCTGGAGGGAAATTTATGCCACTGAACAAATACACTGGAAAAAACAAAGATCTATAATCAATGATGTAAGCATCTACCTTAGGAAACAATAAAAAGAACAAATTAAACCCAACGTAAGCACAATCAAAGAAATCACAAAACTTAGACAATACATCAATTCATTATGGGAAATCAATGGGTAAAAATTAAAACAAAAACTGCTGGTTGCTTGACAAGACTAACTGATAAACATCTGGTCAAGATAAAGACAAGAGGCAAGACAGAAATTACTAATATCAGAAAAGAAAGGAGGGGGAAACGAAAATAAAAAAGGCCTTTATAAAATCCAACATCCATTTACGATGAACTAGTAATAGAGGGAAACTCCCACTTCTTGAGAAGGAACATCTTTATGAATCCTGTACCTAAGTTTATAACATTTATTTCATACAGCATGTTTGTCTCTGTGAAACATCTGAAAGAATTCACAATAGAAATAACTCCTGGAATTAATAAGAGAGTATAGCAAGGTTGAAGGATATGTGAGTCAATGCTTTCCTTATAGACCCACACAAATTCAGTCAAATGATGTTTGACAAAGAAGGAAAGGCAACACAAATGAAAAGGAAAGTTTAAACAAATAGGAGTGGAAATATTGGATATCCACATGCAAACACACATATATACATGCACCCCCAGCTTTCCACGGCTCTGCAGCTCCTCTCAGGATAAAGGCTCCTTCCATGGGGGTGTGAGGAGTAGGATACCTGCAGGGGGAGGCTCCGCAGGAAGGACAATGGGCCTGCAAGGCCTTCCTTCTGCAGGCTCAAGGGGGCCTTAGGTTGAGCCTTTGACCACAGGCGTCTGCTCCCCACTGGAGATGCCTTGGAACATCATTGTTAGTTCAAATAACACAAACCCAGTGTTTGAATAATCCAGCAAAATCACTTAAACCCAGCCTTTCCATGGAAAATAGGGAAGAAAATTATAAGGCATTTTTAGTAACTCAACTGGAAAACCCCAAAGGGCTATTCCTTTCAGACAAAAAAAAAAGTCAGTTAATTATTATTTCCATGGCAAGAAATCACACTTGAACACTTGTGGTCTGCATGCCTAAGCCATGGAATTTCATTTGAAAACATCCAAATGTAAACAACAGAACTCAAAAACTTACCACACATGTTCCGTGAAAGTATAAAACAAGTATTCTTTTTTTTTTCTGCTTTTTTTCTCCCCAAATCCCCCCAAGTACGTAGTTGTTTATTTTAGTTGTGGGTCCTTCTAGTGGTGGCATGTGGGACGCCGCCTCAACATGGCCTGATGAGCAGTGCCGTGTGCACGCCCAGGATCCGAACCCTGGGCTGCCAAAGCGGAGTGTGCAGACTTAACCACTCAGCCACAGGGCTGGTCCCAAAATAAGTATTCTTAACAAATGGAATGCAATACAGGAATGTTTTATTTTTTCTGAAATTCACCTCTTTGTTGCCTGTTTTGAACTTTTATATTGCCTTTCAAGCTCTATTGATTAAATATATTTACCCTTGTTGAAAAATGGAGACTTAAAAAAGTGAATAAATCTTTTGTATGTCACAGATCTAGGGAGGGGCTATGTCAACAGGACGGACCACCCAGGAAAGTTTCTGGAGAGGAAGCTCCAACTAAAGGACTTCCCATAGGATGTCTGTACCCAGAAAGATCCCGGTGGGGGGAGGCACAGGGATTTCATGCAACGTAGGTTCCAGGTGGTTATTCTGTTTTCCTCTCATGTAAAATATCCACAGACAAATATAATCTTTAAAAAGATCAATCCATGGCTCTGGGGGATAATGATAAAGGGAAAATATTGGGTCTGTTTGATGCACCACGGAGGACGAATAGTTGATAAAGATGCTGTGAATCAGAGAGGGGCAGGTGGCTTTGGAGTTCCAAGGGGGGATCTGGAAATTCAGAGACTTACTGGCAGTCCTAGGAAGAGCTGGGCTGGGGGACAGGGTCGTGGATTTGAGACCCTGCTCCCCACATATTTTGAAAACTCAGGACAAAATGAGTGCCCCCTGGGGAGCCCCTTGGAGAAAAAGGAGCTACTGAAGACCCCACAGACACAGCTCCTCCCACACGTGAACCCCAAAGACCGAGTCACAATTGTCCTTGATGACCCTCCCTGTGTGGTCACCACACAGTCTGGGAAGATTCGGGGCAGCACATGCAGAGCTGCCCAGAGAGGCTCCAGGCTGAAGTCACCACATGCAGCGATGAGAGGACACCCCAGGGTCCTGGCTGCCAGCCCAGCCCCTACACTGCAGGCCAGAGAGAACTGAGGTCCAAGCGGCACCACCAGGGACTCGGGTCCACAGACTCTAGAGGTGACCGTGGGAAGGCCGGGTTCCACCATGGCCAGTTCCAACCAGTCCCTCCTCCCCATCTGCTCACCCCGGGGCCAAACACTCACCATTTCCAGGTCTGCTGGGTCCCCTGAGTCCTTCCTATGACTCCCACAGCCAGTGCAGATCACAGCATGGCAGAGCCACCAGGGACCCCTAATGGCAGGAGAAAATGGATCCCACACCTGGCACTTGGCTGTTAATATATTTTCTCCGTTTTTGTTTATTTGGCAAAGTATTTTATCTTCATCTTTTACCAGGCAGTTTTGGTGAATATAAGGTTGACAAGTTCTTTTCTCTGTGTACTTGGACTATTTTGTCCCTCTGCCTTAGTCTAACCTCCATTTTCTCTACTCACACACCTGTTAATTTTACTGGGGTTTCCTGTAAGACTTGGGTAATTTTTTTAATTGCTGTTTTTTCCCACTGTATACTTCCTACTTTCCTGTATCTTTGCATGTCTCATATTTTTTATGTAAACCAGATATTTTAGGCAATATACTGTAGCAACTCTGGGTACTGGTCCCCTTCTTACCAGGGCTTTTTATTGTTATTAGCTTATTTACCTTTCCAGTGACTTGATGGATTGTTTTAGCCAAGTCTGTCTCCTCAAAAGAGAGTGAAAATTCTTTTTCCTTTTTTAGTATTTTTTTAAGGTATGCTTTTTGGTGAGGAAGATTGGCCCTGAGCTAACATCTGTGGCCAATCTTCCGCTTCTTCCTTCTTTCTCCCCAAAGCCCCGGTACATACTCGTATATCCTGGTTGTACATTGTTCTACTTCTTCTATGTGGGATGCTGCCTCAGCATGGCCTGATGAGCACAGCTAGGTCTGTGCCCAGGATCCAAACCAGGGAACCCTGGGACACAGAAGTGGAACATGTGAACGAACTTAACCACCATGCCACCAGGCCGGCCCCTGAAAATTATGATATAGCCCAAGAATAACTCCTAGAATCGGGCATAGCTTTGGGTACATAAACTGTCATGAGACAGTAATAATGACAAGGCTGTCTTCCTCTTTCATGGACACACCCCGTAGTTAAACTAGATTAAATGCTGGCTGATTGCTCTACTGTTTTCACCAATGTCCTGGGGGCATAACCTGCTCTACCAAATACTGCAGTGAAATTCTGGCTCCTGTGTAGAAATGCTTTCTGAAGTCCCTGTTTGATATTTGTTATCACCCTTGGAAGCCTCCTCCCAGGAGTCAACTCCCTGGTCCTTTCCAGAACACTAGTCATCCTACATCCAAGCTGTATCTTCATTAAACACACAAAGCTACTAATTGCCTTCCACCTCATTCTCTACTTTCTGAGACTGTCATCTGTCTTGAACCTTCCATGATCTTTTGCTGGCCAACTTAATTCCTTTGAAAAGGAATTAAGAGCTGTGTTTTATAGCTGGCTTTTCCCCATGTTTGGGTAAAATCTGTGTGCCAGGACTCTGGAGCTGTGGTGGGGACAATAGGAAGTCTCTCTCTGGGTGACAATCCCATTCTAGGGGCTGAGTGATCAGTGCAGTGGAGAGACAGCAGCCAGAGTCCTCTTGATTGTCTCATGTTACAGCCACCTCATGAGCTGGGGAAAGAGTGGTCAGTGCCCAGCATTCTCAGCACAGCATGAGCACAGCAGAGCCTCTGCACCATGAGGAGGGGCTGGGGCAAGAAGGGGTCCCCACATTTCACAGGAACCAACGAGGGACTGAAATTCAGCAACAGGTAGCTGCGGGCAGGATGGGTAATGTTGAAGTCCTGCTCCTCCTGGGAAAAAGTCCCCCTTCTGGAAGCTTAGGGAGGGAGAACCTTGTCTTCTGGTTGGGGGCAGGGGGCAGCGCTGTGGAGAGGAGGGCTCACTTGCTGAGCTGAGAGCAAGGAGGGAGAGGACATGGTTCAAATCCCACACTCCCCTTCTCGCTGAATTTCCATTGGTTTTCTTGAGTAGATGTTCCTCGTTTGCTGTTTGCCTTTAGGACAATTTCCAGAGGCTTCACAGGGTTATTTTAAAATAATTCCCACCAGTTTCACTGGGGAGTGGGTCAGTGGAGCTCCTCATATTGTTCTTATACCCCCTAGTGCATTCACTACAATGCCCATATCAGCAAACCCTCTCCAGACTGATAGACAATGGCACCACAGGCTGTAATATCCCTTGTCATTGTACAGAGAAACAGAATGGAGGAAATTAATTTTTATGGTTTGTAAAACGTACTGCACACTTCAAAAAAGTATTGTTTAGAGAATTAACACAAACAGCTGTGGCTTCCTTTTAAAAATACTTTACTTATCTGATTATAAACTATTGTTAAAAAAAAAATCACAGGCCCCAAATGGGGTCACTTTGCTGGGCGCATGTCTCCAAACTGGTGCTCAATACCTAGCCTGCCTGCAGCTTCCACCTTCGCCAGGGAAGCAGTCATAACTGGTCAGTCTAGGATTCTCTGGTCAGCACCAATGAGGTAATCTGCCACATGGGCCTCTCCATCTCCCAAAGATGAGGTCATCCACCTAATAAGACCCTTTTGTCCCCAAAGGGAGGTAACCTTTCTAAAGTAATCCTTTATTTTGTTTATGACTTCCTGTTTCCTGCCTTTAAAATCCTTTCCCTTTCTGTAGCCCTTTGGAGCTCCTCTCTACTTGCTAGATGGGATGCTGCTCAACTGACAAATTGTTTCATAAAGCCAATTAGATCTTTAAATTTACTTGGTTGACTTTTTGTTATTTAACAGATTTGGTGGCAGTAACATGATCTAAAGCAAACTTCTGACAGCTTTTGGGGACGATGAGAAACACACGCATGGTACCCAGGAACTTCTTTTGACTTCTGCCTTTCTCACCCTTTCCAAGGGTGGGGGATAAGTTCCCTCTCATTCTGAGCACCACTGTCTTTGCAGAAAGCTCCCAACCTAATTGGCTTTCCAGTCAGTTCCCCATTTATCTGGAAACACTAGTGCCACATTGGGAATGGCTGCTAGCTCTGACCACAACTCCTCATTTGATTGGTTATGTCCCCAGATCCCATGTTGGGAACTGCCAGTGGCAGCTGGAGTTTCCCATCTGTCTGGCATCAGTCTGCAGTCCCTATGTGTTGAGGTCTGCTGGTTCACCACTTTCCCCACTCCCAGGTTCCACATTGGGAATCGATGGTGTGCATCAGACGTTTTTCTTTGCCAGTCACAGGAACATCTTTTGGTTACTTCTGGTGTGTTAAGGTGCACGTTTGTTTTTCTTGTTTTATGTAAATAAAGGCTATTGCTAAAGAGGATCTCAGAGACCAAAAAGCTGCAAAAACTCGTGGGCAATGGGTGGGGCACTTAAACACTGTTAGAGTGCTCACCACCTAACTCAAAGGCTCCCATGTTAGGATACGTTTACAAGGAATAGGTTAGACAGATGCTAGGTCACCAGCCAAGATCAAGAAAATCTCCACGTAACGAGGTACACTCTGAAACATCACACAATCTCCAACCCAGTGGTACAAACATTTCAGGTATCAGTTTGTCTCTGAGAGGCCCAAAGTAACAGAATCCTTAAAAGTAACAGAATCTTTAAGATCTAGATAATAAAGTGCACCACCTTTGGGCACACCTGCATGTTTCTAGAAATCATAAAAAGTATAATATGTCTGCCAATCCACCAAATGATAATGTAAAAGACAGTTCATAATTGCTTTCTTCTTCACTTTCACTATAAGTTGAAGATTTCTAAGGGTTAAACATTCTAATATCAGTAATTAAAACTACTAAAAGTAATAAGGAAAAGAAATTTTGTGTGTGGTCAGGGCTGGCTTAGATTGGAACAAATTTAATGAAGTAAAAGAGTTGTAATATCGAAAGTAAGCTGCTGCAAAATTACTATTTGGTTTTCTCTCTGTTTAAAGGACAAAGGTTTCCTGAACTATTGGTCTGCTCTTGATAATCACAGATTATAAAATGTTTGTTTCGTTACCTTTTTAAGTAATCTTCCTAGAGAAAAAAAAAAAAACAAAGACCTTGTGTCTTCTCAAAATAATCACAGATATAACTGTGGTCTTCATCTGGTCTTGGATTACTTAAAGCCAAAAGCTCTCAATATTAAAAGAGCTAAACTGTGTTCATGAATATGTAAACTTCTGTATTTGCCCTTAAAATCTTTTATTGTCACTTTGGTCAAATAATTAATTAAAACAATTAAGTAATTGTTTCATAATGATCTGTGATCCTATTTGGCAAGTATCTAAAACCTTTTGATATTTTTGCCAAACTTCCCCAAAATCCAATACTAAATGAACTCTTTCTTACTTTGAACTAACTTTGGGTTTTTCCAGAGGGCCCCTAGAACATCTCAAAGGATTTGTTCTCTCTCCTTATAAAAAAAAAAAAAAAGGAGACATTAAACTAATCAGGTGTATTTGATATGTTAAATTACATGGATAAATAAACGTAACAAGAAATAATACTAAGCTTTATGTTGTGCCTATATAGGTAAATGTTCTAAGTGTTCCAGAAATTCTGTGAAATTTCTGGTAATCTGATATGTCCTGATATTATGTTATCAGTCAAAATTCCAGTTATCTTAAAATGTTGCATATTACAAAACTAACCAATTTTCCTTGTCATATCCATTATAATGAACTCTCATCAGATCTTTAACCAAGGGCAATTTTAAGTCTTTTGTCATTTACAGAGAGCCATTGTTTTACTCTGATGCTTTTAAAAAAGTGTTCCTGCAAAAGTGCTTCATCTTCAAGGACATTCAAGAAAGGACTTTTTGATAAGCACAAATTTCTAGTAACTAAGTTCATAAAAATGAACTGGTAAGAATGAAGACTACTCTTAAATCTCCCTGGAAGAAACTGTACCAGGTCCTCCTCACTACCCAGATGACAGCCAAACTTCAGGAACCTGAACCTTGGATATACCTCTCAAAGCCGAAGTAGTCCACCTGACATCTGGCCCTGTGCAGATGCTGGAGACCTCCAAGTGAAATTGACGAGGAAGAGAAGCAGCTGACATGGGTGTAAACTGCTTCCTCCTAAGATGCCAGATCAGCACTCCCTAATTTAGCTAAACCTAAAACACTTACTTCTTTTCTTTATTTCTTTAGTCTGGCAGGGGCCTGGAAAGATGTCACCATCATTTGTATATCCCAGGTCATTTCTAAGAAGGGTAACCTATGGAATTTAGACAAACATTTTATTTCAAGCTAGGAGGAAATCTAACTGACCCCTGGATTGAAGAGGCAAAACCAAAATCCTCACAAATATATTCATTAACAATGCCAGCTTAGTGAGAGTGGTTTGGGTCCTTACAGGATTTATCTTTGTCTGTAGTGGTGATCCTTCTCCTTGGGCCTACGAATGCCTGGATGGCTGGTGCATAAGTGAGCAATGGCTGTCACATTATCTACCTGAGCCCCTAACTTTTCACAAGTGAACTCAGACATCTCACTGGTTGACTCCCCTGAATTTACATCAATGAGTTAGAAACTACTCACTAGGAGGCATTCAGGCCTCAGGATTCACTTCCTTTGACAGGGCCATACTTCCCCGATTAGGAGTAAATGTAAATGAGAATATAATCAGAAAACCTCTCCTTAGCTCTTCAAGATATTGCAGAATCCATAGCTAAGACAAGAGCTGCCCAACAAAGATCCTTAGACTCTCTGGCCAAAGTTGTTCTTGGCACCAGGACAGCCCTTGATTCTCTTTTAGCTGAGCAGGGAGGTGTCTGTGCTGTGGCCACCACCACCTGCTGCTCCTGAATGAACACTTCTGGGGGAGTTGAAACTCAGTTACATAAGATCACTGAACAAGCTATTAAAAGGTGACTTCTTCGATGTGGTCTTTCTTTGACTCATTTGATGGTGATTGGTTTGGGTCTTGGGGACCATGGCTCCAAAGTGCAGGCCCAGATATTGAGAACTGTCCTCTTATTACAGTCATAAGAAGCTCTCTGGTGCACTGTGTTCTCTCAAAAGCTTTAAGAGTATGTTTGCAGCTGCTAATCACCAAGCAGTGATCTAAGACTGAAACCTCAGAAAAGGAATGAAGAGATGACCGACTGGAAGACAGTAAACCTGCAGCCTTGACCTGCGAATGTCACAGGGGTTAAGGAAAAACATCATGACCTCTGGATACCATTCAAAGAAAATACAAAAACAGAAAATTTCACAGCGGTGGCTGAGACTGGTGCTAATGTATTAAATTTTAATCATGTCTCTCAGTTAAGCTGTGAGTTGGATGAAAACAGGGGAAATTGTGAAAAAGAAAACCACAGGCCCAAATGGAGTCACTTTTGCTAGGCCCATGGAACCAAACCAGGGCTTAATACCTAACCTGACTGCAGCTTCAAGCTTCCCCAGGAATGTAGTCTAAGCAGTTGGTCTAGGTTTTTCTGGTCAGCACCAATGAGGCAATCTGCCACATGGGCCTCTCCATCGCCCAAAGGAAGGTGAGATAACGCACCCAATAAGATCCTTTTGTCCCCAAGGAAGGTAAGTTTGCCTGAAAGAATCCTTTTTTTTTCTTTATGATTTCCTTGTCCTGGCTTTGAAAGCTTTCCCTTTCTGTAGCCCTTTGGAGCTCCTCTCTACTTTCTAGATGGGATGCTGCCCAATTGAGGAATTGCTCAATAAAGCCAATTAGATCTAGAAAATTTACTTAGTTGAATTTTTGTTATTTCAAAACTAATAAAAATAAAATATGGTTCGGGCTGGCCCAGTGGTGCAGTGGTTAAGTTCACAGGTTCCGCTTTGGCGGCCTGGGGTTCACCTGTTCGGATCCCAGGTGCAGACATGGCACCACTTGGCAAGCCATGCTGTGGTAGGTGTCCCACAAATAAAGTAGAGGAAGATGGGCACGGATGTTAGCTCAGGACCAGTCTTCCTCAGCAAAAAGAGAAGGATTGGCAGCAGATGTTAGCTCAGGGCTAATCGTCCTCAAAAAAGATAAAAAATAAAAAAATAAAATAAAATATGGTTCATACACTTTTTTTTGTTTATCATGAGTGTTTATGGTGAATATCAAGTTTTAACAACTCAGCCTGAGGCACCAGCCCCAGTGGCATAGTAGCTAAGTTTGGCATGCTCTGCTTTGGTGGCCTGATTTTGGTTCCTGGGCAGGAACTCTTATCACTCATTTGTCAAGTGGCCATGCTGCGATGGGGTCTTACCTAAAAAAAAGAGGAAGATTGGCAACTGACGTTATGTCAGAACAAATCTTCCTCAGCAAAAACAAAATCTTCCTCAGCAAAAGAAAAAACTTAAAACCTCTGCCTGAGATTGAAAGCATGCCTAAAGTCTCACTCCTAGCATGAATTCTAGCACTGGCATCTAGGTTCCCCATGTTCATGTAGATAACAATGTAATTCATTTCTGATAACTCTTTTGATCACTTATCTAAAAATAAGCAAGTCAAAGTATGTATTTTTTCTTCCCTTTCATAGGCAAATGTCAAGTGGTTTACACTGTGAAATATGCTTTGCTTTCTAGTTCATGTAAAAATAAATCCTGCAACTAATTTCATATCAATGGTGGTGTGTCACCAGCACGTGTGATGGAGAACACTGGACAGCTGCTGCTGCTGTCCCTAACCAGGCCGTCCCTGATCAAAGACAGGCAATCATGCTAGAAGATGAGCTGGATGAACAGTCCACCTCATCTTCACAGTTTTACAGACTTTTAGCTCATTGCTGATGGTCTAGCTGCCTGGCAACAAGAACAACATGAGCTCCTTATCCAAGGTCACCTTTGGGAGAAAGCGCTTTGGGAGAATCTTGCTCATAATCACTCAAATGCATAAGAAGCTCACATGTCTCTGCACATACTAAATATCAAACCACAGAGCCTCACCTCAACTTTCAGGCTGATAAATTAGTTATGATTTCTGAGAATATGACATCTCAGTTGTACTCAGAAGCAGAAAAAGCAAACGGGGGTGTGGGAGGCAGGCTTTGGAGTATTGAGACAGTGGGTGCCCCTAAGTTCCCATGGGAGGAAGTCAACGGCTTATTTGAATAATTCTGTGGACAGACATGGTAATGAGACCCACTATGCTAGAGACCAAGACTGTAATACTATCTGTAAAAGTATAACTGCACCAGACACTACAAACTTATACATATGTTAATTATATATTTGACTTACATATAATATAAACTAATTATGTATAATACTGAACTATATGCTACCTATCCTATAAACAGGTAATACACTAAATATACCATAAATATATATATATACCGTATTCTAAATTCTGTCTATATATATATATATACACACACAGATATACAATATATGCAGCATTAATTTTATAGTATATACTACATAGTAATACAGCGACAAATACCTATTTTCTTTTTCTTTTTTTTTAATTTTTTTTTCTTTTTTTCCCTTTTCTCCCCAAAGCCCCCCGGTACATAGTTGTATATTCTTAGTTGTGGGTCCTTCTAGTTGTGACATATGGGATGCTGCCTCAGCGTGGTTTGATGAGCAGTGCCGTGTCCGCACCCAGGATTCGAACCAACGAAACACTGGGCCGCCTGCAGCGGAGTGCACGAACCTAACCACTTGGCCACGGGGCCAGCCCCCCTATTTTCAATATAGATGGAAAAGGCCTACACAAAATACTAGAACACTGAATCTAGCAATATACAAAATGACCTAAACACCATGACCACATGGGATTTAACCTGGGAAGGAAATACTGGATTTCAATCTGAAAATCAATTAACATAAGAAATAATTAATAGAATCATCTCAACAGGTACAAACAAGCATTAGACCAAGTTCAACAGCCCTTCACAAGGAAAACACTCAGGCAACTAGGAGAAACTCCCTCAGTCAACTCCCTCACCCTGAAATAAAGCATCAGTGAGGAACCCACAGCTGACGTCACTCTTGATGGTGAAGGACTGTGGGCTTTCTCTCTCAGATCAGAGAGAAGACACAGATGTCTGCTCTCACCAGCTCCACCCACCGTGGTGAGAAAGGAGCTACCAGGGCAGTTAGGCAAGAACATGGGAAAACCAACCACTCCAGAATTCAAACACACACACACACACACACAGCTCCACAGACAGACTTACAAAATCACACATGCTTTGTCATGGCACATATAGGAGGACACACACAGACACAGACACACAAACTCACAAACCCTCAGAGTTAATGGCTCAGAGACACACAGATGTTCCCATAGACACACAGGCCCAGGCCCTCTGCACTCCTCCCCAGTTTTCTTCACTGTTTAGGGCCCATCATCAGACACATGGTATAATTTTACTTATATATTTTCTTTTTCTCTCCTAAAATGTCAGCTTTAGAGCAAACAGGGATATGTGCTCTGCTCTGTTCACCAAAACACCTACCAAAAGCCCTGTCACACCAGTACTTCCTGCATATCAGGGCTCACAGAGACACACACAAACACACACTCACATGGAAGCTTTACACAAACCTCATCACAGGCCCAGATCTTCACAAAGTGCGTTCTTCTCACTCCCATCCCACCTGGTACAGGGGTGTCTCCTGGCTCCCAAACCAATCCCCAAAGAGGGGGTCTCAGCCCCTCCAGATGGGGAAGGGATTTCACACCTCCTGACACCACACAGTACAAATGGGACATCTCTACAAAAAACACAACATGGGAGACTGGATGGCAGTCAGGGCCCAAAATGGCTGGAGTCATAACGTTCTAGCCCCTCTCACTGCTACAAATGCATCCAGAAACCCCCTCATCATGAACTGTCCCTTTGTCACTTTGCTTTTCTATCGTGGGCTCAGTGAGGGGACCAAAGGTGAGCATCTCCTCGCTCAGCCCCCATGTCCCCTGCTGCAGGCTCCTTGGGAAACATCAGCTCTGCTGTGGACTCACATTCCCACAGACCTCACTCCGTCCTCCCACGGTGGCGCCACCATCTTCACTCAACACTTTCTCTTCAGGATTAGTGTCCAATTTGTGCCCTTGAGATTTTAATTTACAGAGGTGACTAAGTGACAACATGGACAGGCCAATGTCATTTAAAGAAGTTTATTACTTATATTTCCCAAGATTAGTGCACGCCATGCCAGGCAGGGTCAAAGGGGCTGCATCAGGGTTGCTCAGGAGGCAGAATCAGGAGGGGGACACAAACCTGGGCCACAGCCTTCATTTGGGTCCCACAGGAAACGTGAGTCAGGGCAGAGTGAGCAGCTCAGGACTGGCTGCTTTGAACAATCCCAGTAGCCTCTGGGGCCTAGGGACGGCCCTCAGTCATCTGGTTCCTGGCCCTGGGTGGGTTTAGGGCAGGGAATACTGTCTGGCGTGTGAGAGGCAGATAAGGAGGTCTGTAGGGACAGGGCACTGGATCGGGCGGTATGCACGTGAGACACCTGCTCCAGACAAGCTGTCCACCGCCAACGTGGAATGAGGTGTCCCTGGGAGGGGCAGGGTCTCCCTATGTCTGAGAGGACCCCCAAGATGTCAAAACATCTTAAGAAGCACTGAAGAAAAGCACGTGACTAATACAATCAGAAAGAAGACAAGGATTTGTCTGCTCACACCAGTTCAATTCAGCATGGTGAGGGAGGTGCTACCAGGGCAGTTAGGCACCAAATTACATAACAGCATTCCAGATTTTAAGAACATACACACACAGCCCCCCAGACAGACAGACAAAAATCACACAGGCTTCCTCACTGGACACACATGTGCACACATGCACACACAGACCCTCAGAGGTAATGGCCCAGAGACCCACCGCCCAGGCCCTCACACTCCTCTGCGGCTTCCTCTACCTCCTCAGGACTAGGCCCCATCTGACACAGTGCATGTCTTACTGTATCGCTTGTTTCTTGTCTCCTAGAATGTCAGCTCCAAGGGGTCAGGGGTATTTGTTCCCTCGGTTCACTGCAGCACCTACCAGAAGGCCTGGTACACAGGAGGAGTCCACACTTACTGAATCACGGCCTCACAGACACACCCACAAACACACGCCCCAGGCTTTACACAAACCTCCTCAGCCCACATGCACTCAATCATAACAGAGTGAACAGTTCTCAGCTAATCTCGTGTGACAGAGGGGTGACCCCTGACTCACAAACCAATCTCCACAGGAGGGTCCATCTGCCCCTCCTGATGGTGAAGGGCCTTCACACTTCCTGAGCCCACACAGTACAGCAAGGTCATCTCTGTAAGAGTCACAGCTCAGGCCCTGAAGAGGGGAGAGTCAGGGCCCACAATGGCTGCAGTGATCACCATGTCCCAGCCCCTCACGCTGCTGTGATCACTTCCCACTGGAAGCTCAGTGCGGACAACAAAGGTCTGTGCGTCCTCACCCAGCTGCCGTGTCCTCTGCTGCAGTCTCCATGGTCTGGGATCCAGCACACCTGAGGCCTCGCCAGCATGCAGACCTCAGGTGTGTCAGCCCCATGGGCCACCCACACTGAGGCCTTGATCGCCA
Organism: Equus asinus; assembly: GCF_041296235.1. Lineage (NCBI taxonomy): Eukaryota > Metazoa > Chordata > Mammalia > Perissodactyla > Equidae > Equus > Equus asinus. Next base: position 24,870,765 of record NC_091809.1, on the reverse strand, counting down.
CCCTGCCCTGGAACAGAGCTGATGGGGGTGGAAGCCTGGGGACGTGAGACCCCAGGTCTCGCAGCCACAGAAACATCAACTTGGAGACCCAGGAAAGCACTAGAAGTTGTTGCAAGGGCAGGTAGGGATGTGGATTGACCCATTTCTGTCTCTTTCTTTCAAGAAACAGGGACATGGCTTCCAACAAAGGAGGGGGCATACCTGTGCCCAGGCAATTCAGGAAAGGGGCAATCCCCGCCATTTCTGGCCACTTCCTTTGACATAGTGCCACTTTGCATTCTGAGAGACTTGTAAAGCTAGAGGGCCCCATGACTCAGGAAGGTCTAGCTGAGACTAACATTTCCCACAGGCCTTGGGGCTGGACTTCTGCAGGGTGAGTCTTGTTCCAGAAAAAGTAAAAGCACCTGCCTTGGTGGGTGGGCTCCAAACTCACTCCAGAGGCGGGTTCTGAGGTGAGGGAGCCAGGCGTGGTCAGCACATGAGCCACTGAATCCACAGGGTGGAATGTGCCAGAGCTCTCAGGAGAGTGCTTTAGGCACAGCCAGGCACCTGAGGTACTCCCAGAGCTAGGACAAGACAGGGCATCTCTTTTTGACATTATTGGTGATAATGAGACTATTGAGAAACTGTGCTTGCTGGTGCAGGGGGGGTGTTTATGCAACAGGAGAGATTATTATCTTTCAGGGTCATGTGCCTCATGACGTGGGGTCTGGGTTCTGCCACTGCCTCAACTCACAGTCACCTGGGGTTCTAAATGTGAAAACAAACACAGGCAATCTCATGTAAAATGGAGGCAGGAAGCCCTGGAAGGGGAGCTCTCATGCACTACTGCTCACCATACCTTACAAAGCCCAAACAGGGAGAAGTGTCCCTCCCATTCCCCATCAGGAAGAAGCTTACTTTACAGACCCCAGGAGGAAAAAGGAAGAACTTCTCCTTGCCCAGCAACAGCCCAGGGCCAGGAGCCATGCTACCAACGCCTATACAGCCGTCTGACAGGGTCCGGGCTGAGAAGGGCCGAGGGGCGCAAGGACGCCCCTCGGTGAAGAATGGCTGGCCGACATCCCTGATATTTTCTGAAATGTATGCATAGTTTCTATCAAGGTTATGGCTATACTTTTTTCTGCTTTTTATTCTTGAAGATATATAGTTTAGCTTAGCTTTTCAGCCCTTTACCTTACTAACAAAATGATATTTTCTCCGGGCAGTGTGCTCAAGGGACTGTTAGCCCTGCCCCCTAAAAGACAAAGGAATGCTTTCACCCCCTAAGGGGCGCGGGAATGTAAAGATGTTTAACTGCCCACTGAGAACGCACATAGCCCTGGGGATAAGACACCCTGGAGTCGCCTTTTGTTCCCATTAACCATCTACACTAATGGCGTAAATGAGGGAGGCAGGGGTGGCTCCCCCAGGATGTAACCAGAGGGAATGCTGTCCTGTCCGGAGGTCTGGACCTTCTCTCTCTGATTTAACTTTACCATGAATTACAACAGATGTCAAGGTACCTATCTCTTTTAGCTTAGAGACAACAAACAATAGGTAATTGTGGAGAAGATGATCATTAACCTTATGCTCTATAGAATAGAATGCTAATAAATATTCTTGTGCTCGTTTTTTTTTTAATTTTTTTTTTAAAGATTTTATTTTTTTCCTTTTTCTCCCCAAATCCCCTCAGTACATAGTTGTATATTCTTCGTTGTGGGTCCTTCTAGTTGTGGCATGTGAGACGCTGCCTCAGCATGGTTTGATGAGCAGTGCCATGTCCGCGCCCAGGATTCGAACCAACGAAACACTGGGCCGCCTGCAGCGGAGTGCACGAACTTAACCACTCGGCCACGGGGCCAGCCCTTCTTGTGCTCGTTTTTTACTTCCTTATCTCTCTGAGAATATTTGTAGAGCTATTTCTGTACTAATCCTGAAAAATATAAAAACGACACTTGTGCACAGTAAAGTTGGACTTGATAACACCAACCCAAGTCTCACGTCTCTTCCCTCACTGCGCCGACTCCGTCCATCCCTCAGGAACATGGACTCAGCTGGAGCAGGACTCCGGCAGCCCAGCCAATGAGAAGCCACCACACTCAACCACTGTCACCACCCTAAACTCTCATTTTTCAATGGACTGCTATTCCATTCAGGCTCTCCTAGCTTCCTCCTGTCCTCTGTAAAAGCAAGCCTGTCTGTTCTGTTCTCCCTACCTGCCTATGGTTCACCATAGCTTGCATGTCCTGAATTGCACTTTCTCTGCCATTCCCAAATAAACTCATTTTACTGGCAAAATAATTGTCTGTTTTTATTTTAAGATTGACACACAGAAAATTTCCAGAGTGGGACAGGTGTTGCAGTTAAACACGTTTCCCAACAAGGAGGTACAAAGTAGGTTTGAGACGGGAAACTCAAGAGCTGGAAACGGCCTCAAGACCTGCTCTGGGAAGACAGGACATTGATGCCCAAGGATTACATGAGGATGTACTCGGACAGTTTCCACTTGAAGAGACGTGTCAGATGCACCTTTAGGTTTCAGGATGTGACCCAGGAAACCTGGCGTCAACTCAAAGATGAATGCCAGGAGCCACATCACTTTCTCACCAGTTATGTGAATGGCATGTGGGCAGGTGTAGCCCTAGAGGGAGTTTTCTAATTCAGACTGGGTACCAGGAACAGTCCATAGTGGTCTTTATTCTTCTTCCCCAGTCCTGCCACTTTTTCCTAAGAAGGAACTCAAGGTGGTACAAGGAAGTGTTGCACACGTAGTAATCAAACTTCAGGAGAGCTTAATATTCTCCTAGCATATGAAAACATTTTTCTTGTTTTCTATTAATTGTTTTTAGTATATTCACATACTATTTTAAGAGCAACTGTGAGTTTTCACAAATGTACAGTTACCACCATCAGGATGGAGAACACTCCATCACCCCAAAGGAACCCTCTCATGGTGGCCATTTGCACTGAACCCTCCCACCCTAAAGAACTGATGTGTTTTAGGCTCCTACTTTGCCTTTCCCAGAATGTCATATAAGTGGAACACCATGCTGCCTATGGGTCCTGTTTGGAAACTTTGATGCCTCATTTGTGAAAGCGAATAATTATACAAATCTTGCAGCATTCTTGTGAGTTCAAAATTTTTGACATTGCCCACTATGCCTTCAAAACTAAGACTCCTCTGTTATGAGCTCTGTGAATTTGGGTAAGACCCCATGCTTAACTTTCTGTATTTGCATCATGGGAGGAAGGAATGCTCATCACAAGAGGTTATTCTTTTCTTTTTATTGCGTCTATATGAGAAGATGGATGTTAGCTGACCTACTGTGATAAGTATTTCACAATATGTGTAAATCAAACCATCATGTTGTACAGCTTAAATTTATACAGTCGTGTATGTCAATTTTTTCTGAGTGAAACTGAGAAAAAAGCAGTCAGAGACTTCTGGTCCTGGCCTGTCATGTAGGGAGCTTCAAGCTCAACTCCAGTCTTCAGAAAAAAAAAGCCAAGAAACTTGAAATCGACAACTCTTCCATCAGAGAATTGAGGTCACAGGGTAAACCACTGTCTCCACAATTAGAGAGAGACACACAAAAAAGTAGCCATTTGAAAATATACCCAAAAGGTTCTATTCTGATAAAGCATGCCCTAAAACCAATCTACTTAATAAGAGCATAAATGACTGCGAGTTTCGAAAAGCTAAATGGAAACAAGCGAACAAGCAACAAGGGACCGGGGCAAGGGAAACAGCCAACTTGAGTCTCTTCTAGCCTTTTCTTCTCTCAAAGGGGGGACAACTGTGAAGATGATGGGGTTTTCTCCCCCTCCTGACATCAGATATTTCATGTCTGTTCCAATGTCACTTTTCCAACTATCACTGAAGAAGTATCCAACAGTTTGATTCAATTCTAACACTAACTACCCAGAATTCACATCAGACTCCACAGGTTAAGAGCTCAGTCCCACAAACTGCCCCTTCTTTAGATGCCAACCACAGATGGGGCGCCCAGGCTGCCAACGTTTCCACTCAGGCATCTACAGATCCACAGATTCCCTGAACATCTAATAACATTTGGTAATTTACTGAAACAATAGTGAGACCACAGCAAACAGCTTTAATTACTGTTATTGGTTTACTATAAATGATACAACTCAGGAACAGACAAAAGGCAGAGATGCATAGGGCAAAGCAGCATCGTGGTATGTGTGAGGGGAGTGGAGGTGGAGGGGGCTGCAGAGATTCCACATCCTCTCTGGACACTCCACCCTCCCAGCACCTGCATGTGTTCACCAATGCAGACTCTCTCAGAAGGGGCCAGCTCCGTGGCCAAGTGGTTAAGTTTGCGCACTCAGCTTCTGCAGCCCAGGATTTCCCTGGTTCAGATCCTGGGCGTAGACAGGGCACCGCTCACCAAGCCATGCTGAAGTGGACTCCCACATGCCACAACTAGAAGGATCCACAACTAAAAATATACAACTAGGTACTGGGGGGGCTTTGGGGAGAAAAAGGAAAAGTAAAAATGTTGGGGAAAAAAAAAAAATCTCTGTGAATTCTATTTTTTTTTTCTGCTTTATTTCCCAACCCCCCCCCCTCCCCGATACATAGTTGTATATCTTAGTTGCAGGTCCTTCTAGTTGTGGGATGTGGGATGCCGCCTCAACGTGGCCTGACGAGCGGTGCTATGTCCGCGCCCAGGATCCGAGCCTTGGGCCGCCGCAGCAGAGCACGCGAACTTAAGCACTCAGCCACGGAGCTGGCCCCTCTGAATGCTATCTTTAAGGGGTCTGATTGAAGTTTCATTACACGGGCACAATTTATTAAATCATTGGCCATTGGCCATGGGTCAAGTCACTTTCCAGCCCCTCTACTCTACACAGAGGCTGGGAGCTGGGGCTGAAATTCCCAAACCTCTACTCAAGGCGTGCTGTTTCTAGTGTCCAATCCCCATCCTGAAGCCATCTGGTAGCTGGCCAAGAGTTGCTTCATTAAAACAAAAAACACTGTGTCACTCTTTTCATTCAAGCAATTCCAAGGACTTCAAGAGGATTTTGCTAGGAACTAAGGACAAAGAACAAATATCTTTCTTACTATATCACAGAAGGTCAAGCCCAGGGACACAGGCTCACTGAAAGACTGAGACCCAACTGCTGGACTGGAGGATGCTCGCCCTCTGCCCACACCTCCCTCTACATCAACTGGGCTCTTGTTTAATAGTAGTGGACTACACTGAAAGAACTACACGCTTTCCAGCAACATCAAAAAGAAGGCAAGTTTGTCCCTTCTTACTCATCCTCATCAACCTTGTATTGGAATTCTTAGTTAATGAAATTAGACACAAAAAGGAAATAAAATGTACATAGATTGGGAAGCAGGAAATAAAACTGTCCTGGGGCACAAGATTGTCTATAGAGAAAATCTCAGAGGATCTCCAATAACAAAGAAAACCCCTTGAACTAAGCAGAGAGTAGAGGAAGACTGAAAGAAAAATGTATTACTATAGAAAAGTCTATTGCTTCTTATGAATCCACACATACAAAGATGAGTTGAAATCATCTTTGACAAAGGACCAAGGGCAATTCAGGGGGAAAACACAGTGTTTTCCTCAAATGATTCCAGAAAAACTGGCCACCAACATGCCCAAAAAAGGAATCTAGACACTTACTTTACATTTTTCAGAAAAATTAACTGAAAATGAATCATAGATATTAGTATAAAATGTAAAACCACCAGACTCCTAACAGACAACATAGGAGGAAATCTAGGTGACTATGGGTTTGGTGATTAATTTTTACATACAACAGCAAAAGCAAGATCCAAGACAGAAAACAATCTGTTTGACTTCATTAAAATGAAAATCTTCTGATCAGCAAAACACAGTGTTGGGCGAATAAAAACATGTCACAAACTGGCAGATAATCTTTGAAAGTCAGTTATCTGACAAAGGACTGGTGCCCAAACATGCGAAGAACTCCTAAAACTCAACAAAAAGAAGACAGACAGCCCAGCTATAAATGAGCAAAACATCTGAACACACACTTCAACAACGATTTACACATGGTAAATAAGCACACAAAAACAGGTCCAAAATCAAACGTCACTAGGAAATTACAAATAAAAGTAGAATGAGATATGTTCACACACTTATTACAATGGCTGGAATTAAAAACACTGAGAACAATGAACGACGATGAAGATGGACAGCACCAGGAACCCTCAGGCCTTGCTGGTGGGAATGGAAAATGGTGTACCTACTTTTGAAGAAAGGCAGTTTCTGAAACACAGTCTACTCTTCCCATATGATACAGCTATCAGGTTCTTTGAAGTGACCCAAATGAGTTGAAAACTGATGCTCACAAAAATCCCTATGTGGGAATGTTTATAGGAGCTTATGCCTAACTGTCAAGACCTAGATGTAACCAGGATAATTTCAATAGATGAATGGATAAACAATCATGGGTACATCCATAGGATAAAACATTCTTCAGTGATGAACACAAATGAGGTTATCAAGTAAGAAAGACATGGAGAAATTTTAAAATCATACTGCTAATGAAAGAAGCCAACAGGACAAGGCTCCACACTGTATGATTCCAAGCATGTGACATTCTGGAAAAGATCAAATATAAGACACTGAAAGATCACTGGTTACCAGGGATTTGGGGTGGGAGGGAGGGAAGAATGAATAGGGGAGCACAGGAGATTTTTAGGACAGTGCAAGTGTTCCATATGATGCAGAAATGACAGAGACATGTCATTTTCCACTAGCGAAACCCCAGAGATTGTATAAGACAGAGTCAACACTAATGTAAACTATGAACTTTCATGTGTCAAATTGGCTCATCAAATGTAACAAATGCACCACAGTGATACGAGATATAAAACATAGGGCAAACTGTGTGGAGGCAGAGGGGTTATGTGGGAAATCTCTGTAATTTATGATCAAGTTTTCTGTAAACCTAAAACTGATCCTAAAAACAAGTCAACTAGGAATAAAAGATAAAGACAAACACATTAATATTCACCCCTGATGACTGACTGAGGACAGAAACAGACTATCTTTCATTCAACTAATCTGAACTTATTTCAATAGGCCATTATGCTGCTCTATGAGGTCTGCACCGCGAGGCTCGGAAGAGAGAACCTTCCATTGAATGTCTTGTTAAGAGCCCAGCACTCTATGTTCTGAGAAGTGAAGTCATGTTAAGGAGAAACAATTGTCCTCAATACTATATTCCTTAAGGCCCCAAAGATCATCAGGGGCACCCTCCTTAAATTTACCAGGATCCCAGGTATAACTGTAATTTGACACCTCGGTCGATTAACTGCTTCAAAGTTTCTGAAATTGCGCATCACATCAGAGAGCAAAGTTAATTCAGAAGCAATGTTGTAGAGGCCCAAACGCCAAGCAGTGCACCTTCATCTGTTTTATTCTGTAAATTCTCTTAGTATATTTTGGATTTCAAATTAGTTCAAACTGTAGACCTTTCAACAGTTTTCTCTTTTGCTCCCTCCCTCTTGTCCTTCCCTTTTTTTGTAGTTTTTTTGGGTTTTTTTTGTCATTGGATATACTTTGGGGGAAAGGGCATCCTATCTACCCTAGTATTTATATATTTTTTCTTCCCAAGAACCTCTAAACAGTGTCATCAAGTTTAGGAGCCTCCCCCATGACTACTGGATGTTGTAGTGAGTTTAAGATCTCTGGACTTAAGTCAGATTTCAACTAATCCCTTTGCTGTGTCACAGCGGTGCCATGGGTGTTGTCCCCTGTAGGGGATGAGGACATTTCCTCTTCCCAAATGTGGGTTCGTCTGGCCGGAGAACGAATTAAATTCACATGAGACAGAATAGCAAGAGAAAATTAAACAAAGCTTTATGAGGAGCCATGGCCCGGGGCCTTTCTTCCCGAAGGAAGAAAGGGCACCGAAGAAGTGGGGTACACATAGTGGTTATATACCCCCAAACAGGGTGTTTCACATGTGATTGAAATGTCCCTCCCACAACAGTCACAAGATTGCCCTGTCGGCACAGCGCTTGATGGACACAGCAGGCAGTGGTCTGCTGTCTTGGTGGGCGTAGCCAGAGGCAAGTCGATTGTCTGGAGCTGGGCGGTCACAGGTGAGCTCAGCAATCAGTTCCTAGCCTAAAGAAAGATGCTTAATCCTTAAATGCCAAAGTTGGGAGGGGGAGGGAAGTCAGTTAAAGGAGGTTACCAGACTAGCACAATAAAATGCAGATTTAAGTCCTTGCCTTTGGTATTGATTAAGAGTTTCTAGAGAGAAGGTCATCTCCTTTCTTCTTCCTGGTACAGAGAGGGAGGCACCTTTTACAGATAGAGATTTACCTTACAAATGTAAAGGTGTCCTAAGGAAGGGCAAGTTCCATTCCTCAGAGCCTCCTTCCCTGTCCCAGTTTATCAAAAGCAATCAGCCTCAAATAATCCTGATGCCAAAGAGACATATCTTGGGGTGGCCAATTCCAGGTCCCCACATCCCTATAACCCCAAGGGACAGGTTCTTTGTCATAGTAGAGGCAGGGGCAGCAGCAGCAACAGAGGTACTTAAGGGTCCAGGTGAGCCCTCGGGCATTAGGGTGTGGATTCAGCCTGCCATCTACGGCTGCCCTTCCCCTCTCTTCTTTTTGTCTTTTTAAATGACAGCTGTTTCAGGTGTGACCACTGATGGATCCTCCTCTTGAACAGGGTATAGTCCCCCTGTGCCACCCCCATCTCTGGGGCATCTTGGAGCGAACTCAGCCGCTGTCACAGCTTCACTCTAACTGGATAAATCCCAGCAAACACATTGAAACAGGACCACTTTAAAGACACCCCAATCCCATACTTCAGTTCCCAAATGCCTATAAATTCTTGAAATTGCCAACTCTGCTCAGCTGAACCTAGAACTGAGGCTTTGAGAGTCAACAATGCAACACGGGGCAGCACAGCTCACAGCACGAGCTCCCCCAGCAAGCAGCAGCCCGCAGCTCATGCCACCACTAGGCAGCAGAGAAGGAGAGCAAGAGAAGACAGACCCACGGGTGGGGTCACGTCTGGACATGCTGCTCAGGGCGCCAACTGTTACGGTCACCTGCAGAGGGGTGGTTCCTTTGTTCGGACTGATGCCAGGGTGGCACACACACACACAGGGTAGGACAAGACTTAGGACTCACATAACAGAGGTCTGAGGGGAGGGCAGGGCTGGCCTCTCAAGCAGCTCTGACAGGGCTCAGAAAGCAAGGAATGGAGCCTGGCCTGGGGCTTCACTGGGCCTGGGGGTGGGGCCGGGGCAAGAGCTCTGCACACAGGCAGGGGCTGGGGTGGTGGGAATCTCCTGCCTGCTCTAGAGGAGAGAGCACCCAGGCTTCTCCTCAGCTTGTCCAGGTGGGGGCACAAGGGGAAGAGGGTGGGTGAGGCTTAAGCTGTGAGCAGTCACCCAACATGTGGAGTCTGACTGCTCGCTACAAGGACAAACATGGGTAAAACTATATGAATTTGCAATTGCTTGTTTTTATATAAAGAAACACTAACAGGAAGCTGAAAAATTAATCAAAACTGTGTATTTGGGGGGTGACTTGAGTAACAGCACTGGAGGGGACCAGGATATGTTGGCCATGGGTCTTAATTTAGACTTTGCTTTCTTACAGATTTATTTTTTAAAAAGAGAGAATCTGATATATATTTCATTATTTAACACTTCTATTTAACTTTTGCACATAGGAAACTATTCTAGGATTTAATTCCTTTAAACACTAACAGTTACAAAAGTGACAACCACAAAATGAAAATTTTCAAATCTCTTTCTAACTAAAAGAACAAGTGGCAGCCTAGTTTGTCCCTCCCCTATAAGTCACATGGGGGTATTTTCACGAATAAGGAGTATATTTTAATGCTATAAGGGTTTGGGTTTAACCTGTTAAATGTATTGGATTTTCAAAGATTTACATAAGCTTTCAGAAGTTTTCTCACATCAATCAAAATAGAAGTTCAATCGCTTTAGCCTTTTAAATTTCTATGTTCTCTAGAGACAGGCACATAGAAAAAACTGATCTAAAAAAGGAAAATGTGCTGAAAAAGTTAATACATTTATCAAACATCTTAGGTTCTCTTGCCTAAAAGGAACAAAATTTGTATTTGGTGCCACAATTTTTTTGCTTTCCTCACATCCCATCTCTCCATCAACTTACAATCTCAGGGCCCAAGTGTTAAGGGAAACTGGAGCCAAAGGGCTGCACTAGTCCATCGATAAAGGAATCCAAGGGAAGAAACACAAACACTGGAATCAGCTCAGATGAGCAGCCTGCTTCCCACAGGACAGAAGGAAAGCCACAGTCAGAAGGTCCGGTGTTCCTGCCTCTCCTGGTGGAGACAGAGCCCTGGAGGGGGTCAGTCCCTGGAGAAGGAGGGGAGGGCACCTGAGCAGCCACAGGAAGGAGCTCTGGGAGCCCCACACACCCTCCTCTCCCCAGGGAACAGTGCACATGCTCCCTCTCTCAGGCTCCATTCTCACAGTGAGGAAACTCAGCTGGATTCAGTTTAAGGTGCTGACCCAAATGAGGTCCCTAATTGACAGACCTTAATCCAGCACACAAAGCTCCTGACATTCACAGGCTTGCTCAATGTAAACAAATTACTATCTGAGTGCACCTACACTGTGGATGCAAAACTCCAAATCTAGAAGTAGGTCCAAGGAAATCAGTTACCACCTCAGAAAGGGCATCACTCCCCACCCCATGAGCACGTGCACCCCCAGCTGTCCAGGGCTCTGCAGCTCCTCTCAGGATCAAGGCTCCTTCCATGGGGGTGTGAGCAGTAGGACACCTGCAGGGTGAGGCTCCCCAGGAAGAACAGCTGGGCTTCAAGGCCTTCCCTCTGCAGGCTCAAGGGGGCCTTAGTTTAGATTCACTTCCCTCAGTCCTCTACACCCATTGGAGATTTTCTAGACGACCAATGATGCCTTAAATGATGCAAATCCCATGTTTGAACAGTTCTACTAAAACACTCAAACCAGTCTTTACGTGGAAATCAAGGAAAAAAACTGTATCACATGTTGCTAGCTCCTACAGGAATGTACTGAAATCCAGGAAAATAATGTTAATTATTTCCATGAAAAGAAATGGTTTTATAAAATATTACTCATACTTGAGCACTTCAAGTCTGCCAGTTTCAGCCCTGGAAATCCATGGGAACTCACCCAAAATAAAAGAACAGACCTCAGAATATTAGTAACATGCTCGGGAAGAAAAAAAAAATCACAATTTTTAAATCATGCAAGGAACTACTGGCATGTTTTTTCTGAACTTCACCCCTTTCTTTCCTCTTTGGAAAAATTTTATATTGTGTTTCAAGCTGTATTGATTAAATAAATTTCTTTTCCCTGAAAACCTGACTAAAAAAAAAAGAATGTATCTTTTAACGGTAACAAACCCAGGGAGGGGCCGTGCTGACTGGACAGATCACATGGAAAAGTTTGCCCAGAGGAACCTCCAACCAAAGGACAGAGGATTGAAGGTCCCTGCCCAGGACCCAGCCTGGGAGGAGAGGCCGAAGGAGTTCACACAACGCGCTTCCAGGTGGATTCGCTACTTTTTTCTCATGTAAAACATACACAAACAAGGAAGAAACCCATTCAAAAGGGCCGCCCATTGACTGTGGGAAAATGATAAACAAAATATCGGGTCTGTTTGTAGCTGATAATGATGCTGTGATCAGAGACCGGAAGCTGGCGTTTGGGAACGTGAGGAGGGATTTGGAAATTTAGGGCTTTATTGTCGGTCCTGGAAGAGCTGGTGGACAGGGTCAGGGATTTGAGACTCTGCTCCTCAAAAGTACGGAAAATTGAGAGGAAAACAGGTGCCCCTGGGGAGAAAGGAGGCCCTGGGGACCCACAGACCGCAGCCCCTCCGCGCACGGACCCCGGAGACCGAGGCCCGACTGCCCTGCGGACCCTCCCGCGGGCCCCGCACCGTCTGGGACACGCGGGGCTGCGGACGCACAGCGGCCTAGAGACGCTCCGGCCCAAGTCGCCGCGCGCAGGGACCACAGGACGCCCGGGGCCCGGCTGCCGGCCCCCACGCTGCGGCCGGAGGGGCCTGAGGGCCGAGCGGCGCCACCGCGAACTCGGGGCCGCAGAGCCCGGAGGGGACCGCGGGAGGCCGGGCCCGCCCCGCCGCTTCCGAGCAGCCCTTCCTCCTCCGGGGCTGAACTCTCACCATTGCTGAGGCTTGTGGGTTCCCCGGTGTCCGTACTATGATTCCGTATAGGTCACAGCGCGACAGACTCAGCCGCAGAGCACCGTGGACCCTCTGAGTGCATGTGACCCGTCACCGGAAGGACTGTGAAGCGACAGAAAGTCGCAAGTGGTTGCGGTGCGTCGCCCCGCCCACCTGCCCCAGCGACGACCCTGATTGGACAGTTCAAAAGGCCCCTCGGTCCACGGTGACAGCAGGATGGAGATTGCGTGGGAGCCAACACACAGCTGGAAGTGGTCCTCTTTAGGGACGGTTCCGCTGAAATGCAATGCTGCTTGGCCACTCAGGGATCTGTGACCCTTCTTTGCAAGCACATTTAAAATCACCTCCCGGTATGTAATTGATGCAGGGTCCGTGAGCCAAAGAGTCGAAAGAAAGATTTCCTGGACTCTCAAGGTCTGGCAGTAGTGATCTTTTATTTAGAGAATAGTATGGAATAGCATGGGGACAGGACCCATGGGCAGTCAGAGCTGCTGCTGCTGGCATGGGGACAGGACCATGGGCAGTCAGAACTGCTGCTGCTGGCATGGGGACAGGACCCATGGGCAGTCAGAACTGCTGCTGCTGATGCTGCAGACATGGGAACAGGACCCATGGGCAGTCACAGCTGCTGCTGCTGCTGCAGCAAACATGGGTTGAGAGTAGGGCTAAATTTAAGGCATAGGTATGTGAGTTATCTCTTTACAAGACAAAGGAAAGAATATGTAAATAAAAGTCATTAAAATGGTCTCGGTGCAGGTGGAGTCTGGTTATTGGGTGGTCCTATAACTTTTAGATAAGAATCAAACCAGATTAAGTAAATGACAGAAGCCACCACCTTAAATGTTATCTTCAGCTAAAGACAAAGGAGGATGTTGGTGGTGGGGGGAGTCAGCTACATGAGGTTACCAGACAAGCACAATAAACTAGACTTAAGTCCTTGCCATCCCCATTAAGAGTTTCTAGAGATAAGGTCATTCCCCCTTTCTCCTGATGCAGAGGGGGAGACACCCCCCACAGATGGAGACTTCCTTCACAAATGCAAATATCTCTCATCAAAGGGCAAGCAAATTCCACTCCTCAGAGCCTCCTTCTCATCTGCAGTTTTTAACAGTAACCAGCCTAAAATAATCCTCATCATGAAGATTAGTCTGTCTCCACTTTGATCTTTGATCTTTTTCCCAGTGCTTCCCCACCTCCACTGATATCAATCTTTAAAAAATCCTACAGCCTCCCAAGCCCTTAGCTCTGATGGGAAGTTGGAACCCACAGCCCTAGCTGGGCTCAAGTTCTCTTCTCAGTCTAACTACATGGTGTGAGATGTGTTCATTCAATTCTCAGGTGTACATCTTACACTGGAGGGAAATTTCTTTTAGGTCATTTTTTGAATGTATCCTGAGAGAAGTTTGAAATGTAAAAGTCTATAATATCCCCAAGGTAATTCAATTCCTATTTGGACTGATAGAACAAAGAAACAAGAAAAGACTTTGTAAATGTGGGATGTATCTGGAATATTCATATGTTTAACAGACTGGAACACAAAACTCTTTTGCATTGCAAAACTCTTAATGCATTTATGCACTTATTTGAACAGTTGTGGGTTTTTGTGAGAAACAGTACACATACAACATAGCCCTTTAATGTCTACAACTCACTGTCTTCAGTATATTCACAGATACCGTGCAATCATCACTGCAGTCAATTTCAGAATATTTCCATCACCTAAAAAGAAACCTCTATACCCTTAACCTCTCACTGCCCTGTCTTCCCACCTAGCTCCTCTGAGCAACAGCCCTAGATGAGCACTAATCTATTTTCTGTGTCTATAAATTTCCACGTTTGTTGACTTTCATATGAGTGAAATTGAATAATGTGTGGTGTTTGTGTTGACTTCATTCATTCAGTATAATTTTTTTAGAGAATTCCATGTTGTAGCATGTATCAATACTTCATTTTTTTTAAATTGAGATATAATTGACAAGTGATCTTATATTTATTTCAGGTCTACCACAATAAGTCCAGTCAACCCAGACATCACTACACAGAGTTATAATTTTTTTTCTTGTGTTGAGAACTTTTAAAATCTACTCTCTTTGCAAATGTTAAATATACAATTCAGTATTATCAACTATAGTCACTATGCTGTACATTACATCCCCATGGCTTATTTATTTGATAACACAAAGTGTGTACCTTTTGATTACCTTCTATATTTACTCCATCAAAGTTCCATCTTATCCATATTTAAGTGTATAGTTCAGTACTGCGAAGTACACTGACATTGTGAAACCAATCACCAATGCTTTTCATCTTGAAAAACTGCTCCTTTCTGAGTATTAAACAACACTTCCCACTTGTCCCTGAGCCTCAGGTCCTGACAACCACTGTGCTGATATCTCTATGAACATGACTACTCTATGAACTTCCTATCAGTGGAATCATACAATTTTTGTCCATATTTTCACTGCTTTGTTTCACTTAGAATGATGTCCACAAGTTTCACCCATGTTGTAAAATGTGTCAGAATTTCTTTTAAAGCTGAATAATATTCTATTCTATGTATATACCACATTTTGTTGATCCATCTATCTGTTGATGAACGCTTGGGTTGCTTCCACTTTTTGGCTACTATGAATAATGCTCTTATGAACACAGGTGTGCATATACCTGTTTGAGTCCATGTTTTGACTTCTTCTGGGTATCTACTCAGAAGTGGAATTGCTGGATCATATGGTAACACTTGCTGTAATATTTGAAAAAAGTGCCATACTGTTTTCCACAGTGGCATCATGGTTTGCATTCCCACCAGAAGTGCACAAGGGTTCCCATGGCTGTTTTCACTTTCCTGATGGTGTCCTTTGAAGCAAAAAAGTGATTAATTTTGATGAAGTTCAAATTATCTATGTTTTTAGTGTTTTTACTTTTGGTATTATAACTCATAATTCTTTGCCAAATCCAAGGTGCCATTTTTGTCTCTGTTTTTTCTGAGTACTATTGTCTTACCTCTAGTTTAGGTCTTTGATCCATTTTAGTAAATTATTGTGTGTGGTATAATGTAAGGGTCCAACTTCATTCTTCTGCATGTTCCTATCCAGCTGTCCAGCACTAACTTTTGAAAAGAATATTCTTTCCTCATTCTTGGTGCCATTTTTGAAAACCAGTTGACCATAGATGAATGGGTTTATATTTAGAATCTCAATTAAACCTATTGGCCTAGGTGTCTGTCCTTGTGTCATTACCAAATTACCTGGATTGCCGTGTGAGTAGTCAGATTTTAAATCAGGAAATGTTAGTCTTATTACTTTGTCTTACTTTTTCAAGATTGGTTTGTGTGGCCGGCCCCATGGCCGAGTGGTTGAGTTCCTATGCTCCGCTGTGGTGGCCCAGGGTTTCGCCAGTTCAAATCCTGGGCGCAGACATGGCACTGCTCATCAGGCCATGCTGAGGCAGCATCCCACATGCCACAACTAGAAGGACCCACAACTAAAAATACACAACTATGTACTGGGGGGCTTTGGGGTGAAAAAAGGAAAAAGAAAACTTTAAAAAAAATTTTTAAAAAAAGATTGGTTTGTGATTCTGGTTTGCCTGCAATTCCTATAATTTATCAAAAGCTTGCCAATTTCTATAAAGAAGTCAGGTAAGATTCTGATAGGGATTGTGTTGAAAATCCAGATCATTCTCAGAAGTATTGCCATCTCAACAGTATTAAATCTAAGGATCCATGAACATGGGCTATTTTCCCTTTTATTTATTGATTTATTTATTTTTAGGGTTCACTATTTTTTCTTGCCTCTATTTCTTACAGAGTAATAAAGAAAAAGGAAAAAGATGGCATCACTCCAAGGTCTTTGCTCATTTATTAAAGATTTGCAATGTCTGAATATCCCACCCTCTCCCAACCTCACCTGATTCGTTTTAATTTCCAAAAATGCAAATTACATTTTTGGCAATAAAAAAAAGTTTAATGGTTATTATCACTAGAAATTATTTTCAAGGAACATGTAGCTAGAAGAGGATGTTTCTCCACATACCCTCAGAATGCTTGCAGCTCTGTAACTGATATCCTTTTGCCTGTGTGTACATTCACTAATGACCATCCAATGCAGTGATGCATAGATTGTAAATTTAATATATTTGCAAGTATATAATCATTTTTCTGTCACCATGTGATTATCATAAATATGCATTTTTTGATACAGCTCCCTCTTTTTTCATTTTACCTTTTGACCCCCGTCACCAATTTCTTCTACCTCCCCACCCTGTGCCTCTGGCAACTACCACTTTCTTATCTGTACCCATGAGCTTGGTGTTTTTGTTTGCTTGTTTTAGGTTCCACATATAAGAGAGATCATACAATTATTGTCTTTATCTGATATATTTCACTTAGTGTAATGCCATCGAGATCCATCCACGTTGTCACAGATGGCAAGATTTCATTCTTTTTTATGACTGAATAATTTCCATTGTACATTTATAACACAATTTCTTTATCCATTTATTTATTGGTGGACACAGGTTATTTCCGTATCTTGACTATTGTAAATAATGGTGCAGTGAACATGGGGGTGCATATATCTTTTTTTTTTTTTTAGGAAGATTAGCCGTGAGCTAACAACTATTGCCAGTCTTTTTTTTTTTTCCTGCTTTTTTCTCCCAAAATCCTCCCAGTACATAGTTGTATATTTTAGTTGTGGGTCCTTCTGGTTGTGGCACGTGGGATGCAGCTTCAACATGGCCTGATGAGCGGTGTCATGTCTGCGCCCAGGATCCCAGCTGGGGAAACCCTGGGCTGCTGAAGTGGAGTGCGTGAACTTAACCACTTGGCCACAGGGCCGGCCCTATTTCCTTTTCTTTCTAAACAATTCTGGCTAAAATATCCAGTACATTGTCAAATAGAAGTAGCAAGAGCAGACATCCTTGTTTTCTTCCTCATTTTTGGGAAAAAATATCTGGCCTTTCACCTTCAAATACAATATTAGCTGCGGGTGTCCTATACTTGCTCATTATCAGGTCCACAAATTTCCTTCAAATCCTGGTTTGCTGAATGTTTCTATCATGAAAGGATGTTGAATTTTGTCAAGTATTTCCTCTGAGTCTATTGAGAAGATCAAGTCATTTTTGCTTTCAGTCTATTAACATGATGTCCTACATTAATGGGTTTTGAGAGGTTAACCCAGTCTTGCATCCCTGGAATTAATCCCACCTGGTCTTGGTGTATAACTCAGGTTGTTGCTGGATTAGGTATGGTATTAGTTGAGGGTTTTTTTTGACTCATACTGAAAAAGGAAATAGATCTGCAGGGTTTTTTTGGTGATACTTTCGTCTGATTTTGGAATCAGGATAACACTGGCTTCACAAATGAGTTTGAAGTGTGTTGATTCTGTTTGGGGGAGATTTTGTGAAGAATCACTGTTAAACCTTAGCTGTATGCTTTGGAGCATTCTGCTGTGAAATCCTCTGGGCCTGGGCTTTGCCTTATGGGTAGCTTTGGTTACTAATTCCACCACTTCACTTCCTATATTCTAATCAGATTTTCTGTTTCTTCTTGAGTCACTTTTGTGTATTTCTAGGAATTTGTCCATTTCATCTAAGTTATCTAATTTGTTTGCAGGCAATTGTTCATGTAATTTCTTTATAATCCTTTTTATTTCTATAATCTCAGTAGTAATATCCCCTCTCTCATTCTGATTCTAGGAATTTGAGTTGACTCTTTCTTTAGGTCAATCTAGCTAAATTGTCTATTTGTTCTCTATTGTTAATCTTTTTGGTCTTTTCATAGAACCCACTTTTGGTTTCATTGATTTTCTTTATGGGTTTTCTATTCTCTATTTTCTTAATTTCTGCTCTATTTTTTATTATTTCCTTTTCTCCTTACTTTTGGTTTTGTTTCTCATCGTTTTGAATGTGTTAGGTAAAAGGTTAAGTTATTGATTGAGTTATTGATTGATTTCTTTGTTAGTTTATGCATTTATGGGTATAATTTTTATCCATATAGTGTTTTTGATGTAGCCCATAAACTTTGGTATATGGGGTCCTCGTTTTCATTCATGAACAATGTTTTCTAATTTCCTTAATGATTTCTTTCACCTATTGGTTATTTCAGAGTGTCTTGTTTAATTTCCTCAAATGTGAATTTGCCCAAAGTTTCCCAAGACAGTAATTTCTTTTCTTTCTTTCTTTTTTTTTTTTTTGAGGAAGATTAGCCCTGAGCTAACATCTGCTGCCAATCCTCCTCTTTTTGCTGAGGAAGACTGGCCCTGAGCTAACATCCGTGCCCATATTCCCCTACTTTACACATGGGACGCCTACCACAGCATGGCTTTTGCCAAGTGGTGCCATGTCTGCACCTGGGATCTGAGCCGGCAAACCCCAGGCCACCAAGAATCGGAACTTGGGAACTTAACTGCTGCGCCACCAGGCTGGCCCCACGTTTTTTTTTTTAAATACTTTATTTTTCTGCTTTCTCCCCAAAGCCCCCTGTACCTAGTTGTGTATTTTGAGTTGTGGGTCCTTCTAGTTGTGGCATGTGGGACGATGCCTCAGCGTGGCTTGATGAGCAGTGCCATGTCCGCGCCCAGGATTCGAACTGGAGAAACCCTGGGCCACCACAGCGGAGCACACAAAGTCAACCACTCGGCCATGGAACCGGCCCCAAGATAGTCATTTCTAATTTTATTCCATTGTGGTCAGACATCTTACTTTATATTTTAAATTTTAAAATTCCTAGCATTTTAAATTTGTGAGGGGTTTTTTATGGTGAGGATATGATCTAGCCTAGAGAAATGCCCATGTGTGGCTGAGAAGAATATGTGTTCTGATGTGTAAGAAGTTGCACACCAGACACCACACGCCTTGTTCATATGCCCCAGTAATGATTCCACATTTGGAAAGCAACTATAATAGACACCCCAACCTATTTAAGTTCACGATATTCTAAATTCACTCTCCATAGTTTTTAACAAACAAACACGCAAATTAAAGAAGAAGGTGATAAAAAAAAATACCCCCATATATTTCAGGTTTTGATGAATGAACTCACCTCTCCAGTTCCTCCATGGATAAGGTGTTACTTCTGGGTTACAGTCTTTTTTGGGGAACAGATCAAGAAGCACCCACTTGGCCTTTTGCACCAGAATATGCCTCACTAAAAGTGTTAGGAAAGCAACATATGTATTTTGCACACTAATAAGTACGTCTGTTTTCATTACGCATCTTGGGCCCAATGAGCTAGTCTATTTTCATAATTTTGTTAAACATTGATAATTTATAATTTTTGTAAGACTTGTGCATGGACTTTGAACATTGTTATTGGAACATTCATATTTTGTTTTTGATTACTGAGAGCTATTTAAACTATTGATATTATCTTTTTCTCTATATTATTCTTGAAAATGTTTTCCCAGGCAGTGTGTCTATATCTTTTCTTATTATCAATGATATCTTTACATTTTCTAGTTTATCAAATTTATTTAAGTTTTCTTTACATTTTTCTTAGAATGTCATAACTTCGACTGCCTAAGTGTGCAGAAATACTTTCTGATGTTTGCTTTCAGTATTTTCATTTTATCTTTTAAAATATTTAACTCTTTGCTCCATATGGAACTTTTCTGGATGTAGTAGATAGGAGACTTATAGATTGCCACAACTCAGCATCTATTTTGTTCCATCCTTGTGTCTGTTTATAGACCACCAAGCATTTATCTGACTAGTCCATGGTTTCTCAACATTGACACTACTGACATTTTTGACACGATAATAATCTTTGCCGAGGTGACTACTTTGGGCATCAGAGGATCCTTAGATATCTGTAGCAGTGGTCCTCACATCCCACAGTTGGGACAGCCAGAAATGCCTCCAGATGTTGCCAAATGTTCCCCAAGAGGCAAAATCACCCCTATGACAAACAGCTGGTCAGTTCTTATGGTAGCAACAGACCATTAAATTATCACAACTCATTAATTTTTCTAATTGGTGCATCTAGTGAAACTTGTTCATCATTTTTTTTTTCCTTTTTCTCCCCAAAGCCCCCCGGTACGTAGTTGTATATTCTTAGCTGTGGGTCCTTCTAGTTGTGGCATGTGGGATGCCGCCTCAGCGTGGTTTGATGAGCAGTGCCATGTCTGCGCCCAGGATTCGAACCAACGAAACACCAGGCTGCCTGCAGCGAAGCGCGCGAACTTAACCACTCGGCCACGGGGCCAGCTCCTGTTCTTCATCATTCTTTATTTGAAATCATTTCCTGAATACCCTTTGGACCTATTTTCAGAGATATGCTTTAGAATTACTGTATTAAGAGGCAGAAACAAAGATCCTGATGCAAATTTAGGGGAAATGTCTTTAAAAATGTGGCTGTGTGTAGCGAGACCTGCATCTTTGATTCAGGAGTCTTCTAAGCACCAAAGTTAATTATATATCTGTGGCATTGATGCCTCTGTCATCTCATCGGGAATCACACATGTGATTCTATGAGCACATGTGTGAAATTTGTGTGCATATCGATCTCACACATGGCATTAGGCCTAAACCTCCAAATTTATTATATATTTTGCAGGACATGTGATTTTAATTCAATAAAATGTGTTGTTATGTATAATGTATGCATTTAAACAATATTCAGAAAATTGACCCCTTATCATTTCCAGTAATTTTCCAGTTATTTTCTCTTTAGCTTGTCAAATAAACAATGCTATTATTTCCAATAACAATAGTACTTCTTCCATCTTATTCATCAGGTTGATCATTGTGTTTTCTGACATGAGATTATAGATGAAAGCAATGATAAACATTTGGAGTGAAAAAAACATCTTTGATTGTTGTTTAGATTGGTTCCTCCTTTGAATGAGCGGAGTCACATACATGAGCTCCTCTTCATGCCCTGCTCCCAAACGTCTTCTATGAGTACGAGGCTGGCCCAGCAGTCATTATACCTTACAGTGACCATGAGATTTTAGCCCCCAAAAAAGACTAGAAATACTGAGACACACTGCAGATTTCAAGAAAAAGCAAAGGCAATCTATTCCATAGTGGGGATTTTAATAATGCTACTGGGGAAGAACAAAGATGTTTCTGATTCTCAGAGAGGGTCTGTCCTAGTTAATGAACCATTACTCCTAATTTCATAATAAGAGGTGAAGGGAGCTCAGTGGCAAAGCTTGGTCTGAGTCGGGCAGCCTGGTGATGAATCCGAGCCCCCTCCTGACTGCCTGTGTAAAGTCACAGCCGTCACTCAGCTCCCCTAAGTCTCGGTTTCCTCTCTTATCAAATAGGATGATGCTGGTGCTTCTCTGTTAGAAGTCTGTGCAGATGAAAAGCAACGAGCCAGTCCCCCTAAGGTGCTGAGTGCCGTGCCTCACACTCAGTAAGCCTCCCCAAAGTGCCTTATTATTAGTGTCAGCGTTCCTGTTACAATTCTCACTGTCATTCTCATCATCATCTTCATAACGACTTAGAAAGCAGAATTCTCTCAGTGGAATCTACATTTTACCGTGCAGATGACCCAATGGTTCCTTGACATGTAAGGTTGCAGTGGCCTGTAAGGTTACTGAAAACTAACGCTTTTAATAAAGTTCTGTGCTGACCACTTTGATTTCTTCTATGGGTGTGTACTTTCCCATACTTTGAAATCTTCACTGGATAAAAGCTGTGATAACCAGTTTTTGGTAATTTATGCCTTCCTCACTAGATAGAACAATTGATTCTTCCTCCCACCACTACCTCAGACACCATGTCATAGTTCAGTCAGACCAGGAAGAAAAAGTAGTTTTAAAAGTGCAAACATTCATCTTGATGTTGTGCCATTCAGAGGTACTTAATGCTTCCCAGCAAAAGAAGGATCAGTTGCTCTCTCATTTTCATTCAGAG
Source organism: Equus asinus (assembly GCF_041296235.1). Lineage (NCBI taxonomy): Eukaryota > Metazoa > Chordata > Mammalia > Perissodactyla > Equidae > Equus > Equus asinus. The sequence continues at coordinate 24,848,696 of NC_091809.1, read as the reverse complement.
CTAAGAGCATGTTCGTTCACAACCTCGAGAGTTTGGGTGACATCTGAAACTGGATCCTGTCCACAGAGGGCATGGAGAGACTGAGGAACGAGGCAGATGACTCCAGATGGGGAGGTGGCAGTTTTAATAAGCAAGGGAGTTTATATGTGAGGCTTGTCTTAGGTGGTGCAAGATGAGTAGATTTCTGCACCCACCCATCAGAAACTTAAAATTTTATTTAGAGGCTTTACTTGGGCTCAGTAACATGTACAGTCCAGATGGTCTCAACAACACATTATTCTCTCCAGGCTGCATCCTTGAAATAGCTCTTAGTTCAGGAACAGTGGGTGGAATGTATATTCCAAGGACAGGGGATGGGAAAGGAGCCTCCAATTGCCCAAGTCTAGCTGGAGGATCACCCAGTGGTCACATCCTCTCAGTGACCTCCAACAGAGCATCTTCCATTAGGGCCATTTTTCAAAGACATGGAAAACAATCTCGCTCTCCATACCTACAAATAACTTCCTCTGCTGCTGCTGCTGCTGCTACTGCTTTTTTTTAAAGATTGGCACCTGGGGCTGGCCTGGTGGCACAGTAGTTAAGTTTGCACACTCTGCTTCTGCCGCCTGGGGTTAGTCCATTCAGATCCCGGGTGCTGAACATACACACCACTTGTCAAATCATGCTGTGGCAGGCGTCCCACGTATAAAATAGAGGAAGATGGGCATGGATGTTAGCTCAGGGCCAGTCTTCCTCAGCAAAAAGTGGAGGATTGGTGGCAGATGTTAGCTCAGGGCTAATCTTCCTCAAAAAAAAAAAAAAGGAAATGTTGGCACCTGAGCTAACATCTGTTGCCAATCTTTTTTTTTTAAATTTATTCTCCCCAAAGTCCCCCAGCACATCGTTGTATATCATAGTTGTAGGTCCTTCTGGTGCTGCTATGTGGGACGCCACCCCAGCACAGCCTGATGAGTGGTGCCATGTCCGTGCCCAGGATCCGAACCAGCGAAACCCCGGGCCATCAAAGCGGAGCACACAAACTTAACCATTTGGCTACAGGCCGGTCCCTCCCTGTGCTTCTTAAGAGGAGCTCTTTGTTTGGCTTACAAGAGCTCCTTGTAGGATGCATCTTGAGTTCTCATGGGCTTCCCTCAGTGTACGTGGATGCATCAACACTCTAAGTGTATTCTAGCCCTCATGTTTGCCATGATGGAGATAAACAGGAAGCACATCCTCTTACTAAACACAACCTTAAGATATCATGTCTTAGGCCGGCTCCCTGGCCAAGTGGTTAAGTTTGTGGGCTCCACTTGGGCAGCCCAGGGTTTGATCCGGTTCAGATCCTGGGTGCGGACATGGCACCGCTCACCAGGCCATGCTGAGGTGGCATCCCATATGCTACAACTAGAAGGACCCACAACTAAAATATACAACTATGTACTAGGGGGATTTTGGGAGAAAAGGCAGGAAAAAAAAAAGATATGTCTATGATGCTGATCACAGTGGTTAAAGGATCTTTGAGAGCACCATGATGTGACCTCAAGACAGAGTAAGACTGTCCCTGTTACCTGTGAGAATCAGAACAATTTATCAATTCATCAGTGCAGGAAGCACAACCCTGGTTTCTGACCAGATGGGGCCACTACTGAACTGTACAATTCCCACAGATGAAAATAAAAGTAGGGTTGGGAAGGGCATTGATGAAATGTAGTTTCCTCAGCACCATGTTTCTGAGAGTGAGAGCAGAGCCAGACTCATGCACCTTCCCAAGGTGAGTGCGTATCATTAGTATGGTGTGTCGTTTATTTGCAGTGGACATGAGGAGTTAGGTTATAAAATTTAAAAAACAGAGGCATTCCTGACTTAGGAAATCAAAGTGATTTCCAAGAAAACTGCTTCTAGACTGTTATTTTCCAGACAGTTCTTAATGGGAAGATGAAAAACAGATAACAAAATGGAAATATCTTCTTCATCTCTCAGTGCTTGGTGCTGAATATCCACAGAATTTTCTTCCTACACTGGATGGTGACTGATGCATGATGCTACTGCCCAGCAGCGTCCCTCTTGTATGATGAGCACTGGTTGCAAACTGGGCCCTTCTTTTCTGTTTTCATTGAGATCACTTGTGGTTCTTTAGCTCTGCCCTTCAGTTTCCATGTGTCAGATGGCCTCCAGGGATCCTTCTGTCTCTGGGCATGGTGGAGTTATTGCTGAAATTCAGGTGGACTTGGGAGGGGCATTTTGACTCAAATGATATCAAAGATGAGCATTTCCTTAGGAATTGGGAGAGGAAGTTGTTAGAAGTGGTATCTTTGCAAACTATATGAAGAGGATGCCTGTCCTGGAGTGATTCTGACATCATCAGAATGAATGTTACTCTCTAGTATCATAGACTCACCAATCAGTGAGATGATTATTTAGATGAAATTCAGTTCTTTGATAAGTCTCGTTACAGATGGATTAAATAGTGTAACCACAAGTAAGGTGTGGGTCATGACCACGGAGAATGATTTCACCACCAGTGAGAAAAAGTCCCTGATTGTATTTTCCATGGGATACAAATATATTCATGTCAGAAACATTTTCTAAAGTTAACCATTCTGAATACCTAGAAGTCACTTTTCTTCTGAAATGATGGCTTGTGTTTGCTCCCAATACTGTTATTCTGAATCTGATTGAAGTGTTGGAAGGATGCCCACCTAATGCATCCCTGATGTTGTAACTGAACTCAATGGGTTTACTTCTTGGTGATTGTGGAGCCAAACCACAACCAAGGCAGAAGTAGGTGAAGAAAGGTTTATTACTTGCACAAGCAATGCAGAACACCAGGGATCTCTCCCAAAGCAGTGCCTCCCCAAACATGGATTTGGGGGCGGGGGGCAGTGTCCTTTAATTGTTAGATCATAGTACAGTTCTCGAGTATTCAGTTAAGGAAAAGATGGGAGGTAATGGTTTATTGCCTAATGGTCATGTTTCTTTCAGTCTCATGGGTAGATGCAGACATGCTACTACATACATCACATGACCTAGAAATGGCTGCTTGGTCCTCCCAGAGGAGGAGAATTTAAACTATTAATGAGATTTTAATGGGCATTGTTCACTTTAGTTCACTGAAGAGCAGTTTGAGGAGGCTAGAACTGGCTTCAGCTAGCTTGCTTGTGGCAACCTTCTGTGGTTAGGCTCTTCCTGAAACTTTCCATCTGCAAACACTTGTCGACGAAAATAATCCATAACCAATCTATAAATGAACATTTGGGAGAGTTTATTCTGAGCTAAAATGTGAGGACCATGGCCTGGGAGAGTCCTTCTACAAAGGAACAGAGCACTCCAAAGAAGCGGGGGTATACAGTGTGGTTATATACCTTCAAAGAGGGTGTTTCACATATGATTGAAATGTCCCTCTTACAATAGTCACAAGATTGCCCTGTTGGCACAGCGTTTGATGGACACAGCAGTGTGGGTCTGCTATCTCAGCGGGCGCGGCAGGAAGCAAGTCTATTGTCTCCAGCTGGGTGGTCACAGGTGAGTGCAGCAATCAGTTCCTAGCCTAAGGAGAGATGCAAATGCCAACTTGGGAGGGGGAGGGAAGTTGCACCTTTATCTCAAGGGCCTTTGTTCCTGCCATAGGAAATGTCTAAAGCAGATATACAATGCGTGCTCAATGGCCAACAAGGGCAGGCCGAATTAGGTTTACACCAAATGGCTTCCTCACATACTCCAATATATCCTATTGCTTGCCATTCTATTTGTCACACTCAACAGATCATGTTAGTTTTTATCAGAGCCTCCTACCCCCTTCTTTGCCTAGTTGCCTGGTCACAGTATCCGTGCCTTTGTACCCATTTGGCAAAACTATGTCACACTCCAGTTGCCAACAGAGATCAAAATGGAAAGAGACTAATTATTGCATATGGTTAGGTGACCTTCAGTTGTGTGTGTATGTGTAAAGAATGAAGAGTTCTCGGAGTTGCCTCCCAGCACTACCTTTCAATGCAAATGTCCCTGCAGGGGATAACTTCTGACCCTCAGTCGGCTCAGACACCTAAACTCAGGGGCTGTCACTCAGACACAAGGGGGCGAGTCTTTTGAACTGTCCAATCAGAGGCGGCGCCGGGGGAAGGTGGGTGGGGCGAAGCTCCAACCACCCGGAAGTTGCTGCTGCTCCAGCCACTCTGGGCACCGCGTCTCCCCGCTGTTAAAGGCCCCACGTACCTCTGCCAGTTCTGTCGAGTTGTGACCCGTACCCACCGCGGGAGTCGTAGTAGGGATGCTAAGGGACGCAGGAGGCCTAGAATGGCGAGCCTTCGGGCGGAGTCAGGATTTAGGGGAGGTGTATCTGGCCAAACGTGGACTCCCCTTCTCGCTCCTGCCGTGCTCGGGTCAGTTGTCCCCTGCCCTTAACGGTCCTGGTGGCTCTGCCGCAGCCTCTGTCACCCTGTGACCTGCACTGGCCGTGGGGCTCGTAGGAAGGACTCAGGGGACCCAGGAGATCTAGAAATGGTGAGTGTGCGGCCCCGGGTGAGGACACGGCAGGCGGGGCTGGTGGGAAGCGGCGGGGCGGGCAGCGTGGGGGCGGGGCCGGCAGCCGGGCCCGGGCGTCCTGTGGTCCCTGCGCACGGCGACTTGGGCCGGAGCGTCTCTGGGCCGCTGTGCGCCCGCAGCCCCGCGTGTCCCAGACGGTGCGGGGCCCGCGGGAGGGTCCGCGGGACGGTCGGACCTCGGGCTGCGGGGTCCGTGCGCGGAGGGACTGTGGTCTGTGGGGTCCCCAGGGCCTCCTTTCTCCTCGGAGGGCACCCGTTTTCTCTGTATTTTCCATATATTGGTGGAGCAGGTTCTCAAATCTACAACCCTGTCCCCCAGTCTAGGTCTTCCTAGGACTGGCGACAAATGCCTAAAGGTACAGTCTCTCCCCAAATTCCCAAATGCCAACTTCCTGCCTTCGATTCACACCATTATTAGCAACTGTTTGGTTTTGGTGGATTTAAAACAGATCCATAATTTTAATTATCATTTTCTCACAGTCAATGGGTGGCTGTTTTTAAAAGATTTCTTTTGTGTGTGTGGATATTTTCCATGAGTGAAAAGCAGCCTCTCACCACCTGGAACTACGTTGTATGAAATCCTCCTGCGTCTCCCCCAGGATCTTCCTGGGTGCAGACATCCTGTGGGAAGTCCTCTGGGTGCAGATTCCTCTTGAGAAACCTTCCTGGATGATCTGTCCTGTCAGCACTGTCCCCACCTGGGTTAGTCACCTTTAAAAGATTTATTCACTTTATTTTAGCCTCAGTTTTTCAATGAATAAAAATTTATTTATTCAATATGACTTGAAAGACAATATGAAATATTTCCAAAGAGACAAGAAAGAGGTGAATTTCAGAAAAAATAAAATATTCCAGTTTTATATTGCATGTACTAAATTCTTTCCCTTTTTTCCCTCCCATTGTGTAAACTAATCTTCTGAAGTCTGTTCTTTGATTTTGAGTGAGTTTGAATGGATTTCCATGGCTTAGACTTGTAGACCTGAAGTGTTCAAGTATGATCAATAGCTTATTTAAAAACTACTTGTCATGGAAATAATATTATATTAACATTGGTTTTTTTTTCCCCAGAATGCAAAACATTCTCGTGGGTTTTCTTGTTGAGCCAGCAAAGTGCGATACAGTTATCTTCCCTGATTTCCACATAGAGACTAGCTTGAGTGTTTTAGCTAGATTGTTCAAACACTGGGTTTGCGTCCTTTAGAATACCAATGATGGTCCAAAAAACTCCAATGGGGCAGAGGCCTGAGGGCAGTGTCTTTGAGCTAAGGCCCCCTTGGACCTCTAAAGGGAAGGCCTTGCAGGCCCAGTTGTCCTTCCTGGGGAGCCTCCCCCTGCAGGTGTCCTACTGCTCACACCCCCATGGAAGGAGGCTTTGTCCTGAGAGGAGCTGCAGAGCCCTGGAAAGCTGGGGGTGCACGTGCTCCTGGGGTGGGGAGTGATGCCCTTTCTGAGGTTGTCACTCTGGATTCCTTGGGCCTGTTTCTAGACATAATTGGAGTTTTGTATCCACAGTGTAGGTGCACTCAGAGAGTAATTTGTTTACACTGAGAAAGTCTGTGAGAGTCAGGAGCTCTGTGTCCTGGATTAGGGCCCATTAATCTGGGGGTCCATTTGGGTCAGAACCTTAAACTGAATGCAGCTGAGTTTCCTCACTGTGAGAATGGGAGCCTGAGAGAGGGAGCGTGTGCACTGTGCCCTGGGGAGAGGAGGGTGTGTGGGGCTCCCAGAGCTCCTTCCTGTGGCTGCTCAGGTGCCCTCCCCTCCTTCTCCAGGGACTGACCCCCTCCAGGGTTCTGTCTCCACGAGGAGAATCAGGAACATGGGACCTTCTGACTGTGGCTTTCCTTCTGTCCTGTGAGAAGCAGGCTGCTCATCTGAGCTGATTCCAGTGTTTGTGTTTTTTTCCTTTGGATTGCTTTATTGATGGACTAGTGCAGCCCTTTGGCTCTAGTTTCCCTTAGCACTCGGGCCCTGAGACTGTAAGTTGATGGAGAGATAGGAGGTGAGGAAAGCAAGAAATTTATTTCATTTTTTGATTGGTTTTCTTTCGTGCATGTCTCTAGAGAACATATTAATTTAAAAGGCTAAAGCAATTAAATTCTATTTCAGTCATTGTGAGGAAAACTTCTGAAAGCTTCTGTATATCTTTGAAAATCCAATACAGTTAAGGGTTTAAACTGAAACCCTGATTGTATTGTAATATATAATATGCCACTTATTCCTGAAAATACCCCAGTGAGAGACATAGGGGGAGGACAAACGAGGATGCTGCATGTCCTTTTAGTTAAAAAGAGATCTGAAAATTTTATTTTGTCTGGTTTACACTTTTGTAACTTAGTGTTTAAAGGAATTGCATCTTAGAATGGTTTCCTATGTACGAGACTTAAAATTACAGAATATAAATGTCTCTGTTTAAAAAATCAATCTGTAAGACAGCAAAGTCTAACTTGAGAAGGCTCACTGCCAACATATCCTGGTCCCCTCCTGCACTGGTACTCAGTAACATCCAGATACACAGTTTTGATTATTTTTGAGCCCCTGTTAGTGTTTCTTTTTATAAATCAATGAGAATGCATACTTTTCCTTTCCACTTTGTCCTTGTAGTGAGCAGTCAGACTCCACATTTTTGGGTGACTGCTCACAGCTTAAGCCTCACCCACCCTCCTCCCCTCATGCCCCCACCTGGACAAGCTGAGGAGGAAGCCTGGGTGCTCTCTCCTCTAGAGCAGGCAGGAGATTCCACCACCCCAGCCCCTGCCTGTGTGCAGAGCTCTTGCCCCGGCCCCACCCCAAGGCCCAGTGAAGCCCCAGGCCAGGCTCCATTCCTTGCTTTCTGAACCCTGACAGAGCTGCTTGAGAGGCCGGCCCTGCCCTCCCCTCAGACCTCTGTTATGTGAGTCCTATTCTCTGTGTGTGCATGCTGCATTGGCATGAGTCTCAACAAGGGAACCACCCCTCTGCAGGTGACCATAACAGTTGGTGCCCTGAGCAGCATGTCCAGACATGACCCCACCCGTGGGTCTGTCTTCTCTTGCTCTGACTTGTTCCCCTGCTCTGCTGCCTGGTGGCGGCATGCACTGTGGGCTGCTGCTTGCTGGGGAGCTCGTGCTGGGAGCTGTGCTGCCCCGTGTTGCATTGTTGACCTTACCAGGCCACAGTTCTAGGTTCAGCTGACCAGTGTTGGCAGTTTCAAGAATTTCTAGGCATTTGAGAGCAGGTATGGGATTGGGGCCTCCTTAAATGAATCCTGGGTCAGTGATTTGGTGGGATTTTTCTGTGTGTTAGAGTGAAGCTGTGACAGAAGCTGGGTTGGCCTTTCATGCCTGAGGGATGAAGGTGGTGGACAGGGACTATACCCTTTGCAGGAGGTGGGTCCATCGGAGGGTCACTGCGGAAACAGCAATCATTTAAAAGAAAGATAAGAGGGAGGGAAACACAAGCTGTAGGTGGCAGGCTGAGTCCACACTCCTGATAGCAGAGGGCTTCCCATCACCCTTCAGTACCTCTGCTGCTGCCCCTGCCTCTACTGTCACAAAGATCCTGACCTTCAGGGTAATGGGGGACAACACCCATGGCTCCCCTGTTGCACAATGTATCAATTCAAACCTGACTTAAGCCCCAGGTTTAAACCCTATAAAGCAAACAGTGTCAAGGGTGGGCTCCTCACCCTGATGGCACTGTTTTGAGGCTCTTGGGTGGAAAAAAAAATTATAAATAGCAGGGTAGAGAGGAATCCCCTCCCCTGAAATCTATCCCATGAGGAAGATAATGAAACAGGAAAGATCAGGAGGAAGGAAACGATAGGTAAATTCCTGAAACAAAGGTCCATAATTTGACCCAATTGGGAATCCAGAATGTACTGAAAGAATTTACATAACAAAACAGATGGAGGTACACTGCTTGCCTTTTGGGCCTCTACAACATAGGTTCTGAATTACTTTTGCTCTCTGATGTAATGCACTAGTTCAGAAACCTTCAAGCACTTAATCAACCCTAGGTATCAAATTGCAGTGATACCTGGGGTCCCACTAAATTTAAGGAAGGTGCCCCTGATGATCTTAGGGGTGTTAGTGAATATAATATAGAAGACAAATAGAAATGTTTCATCTTTAGCCATCAGAACTATGGTCTTGCCTAAATTCTCCATGGTCATGGCCTTCATTGTCCTAAAACATCCCATAGTGAGCTGGGAAGCTGTGATCCAGTGAATAAGAATTTAAAATTAAGTGAAGTGTTTGCCACTTATAAATTAGCATGACAAATTAGGACTCCAAAGATGATATGCTTCAAATCAAGTAGTTAATATGGCCCAATGTAAATTACACAGGACGTTGAAGGATTGAAAACTACAGAAAATCTAGTTAACGAAGGGTTGATTATTCCCAGTGCTGCTTTTTTTTTTTTTTTTTAAAGATTTTATTTTTCCTTTTTCTCCCAAAGCCCCCTGGAACATAGTTGTATGGTTTTTTTTTTTAGTTGTGGGTCCTTCTAGTTGTGGCATGTGGGATGCCGCCTCAGCAAAGCCTGATGAGCAGTGCCATGTCCACGCCCAGGATTCAAACTGGCGAAACCCAGGGCCACCAAAGCAGAGCACGTGAACTTAACTACTTGGCCATGGGGCCACCCCCCAGTGCTTCTTTTAACAACTCAATTTGTCCTGTTATATGTAAACCTGGAAAGAGTGGATGACCCCTCAGAGTGGTTTACCTCAACTTGAGGCTGTGGCTGCACCACACAGACCTCTGTACCCAGTCCCCACAGTGTGGAAATTATGGATTCCATCCAGTCAACAATTGATAAGTATCCTGCTCTCACAGATCTGGCTGAGTCTGTTCTGTCCAGTCCTGTGTCCTCAGCCTCTCAGCTGCACTTGGCCTTCCCTCTGAGGGACATGATGCCCCTTTACTGGGTTGTCCTCATGGATCTTCCACAGCTGTGCCCTCCCACAGTCATTGCAGGCGGGGTCTGAACTGCATCCTGGTTTCTCCAAGAACACAGGTATGACATTACATTAATGACATCTTGTCTGAGGACATTTAGGACATACAAATATTGTAAAAACGAGCTCACAAAAACTGGATGGCACATTGTCACTCATATGATGTGAGGCCCTGACAACTTTGTTAAATTTCTGGAAATTATTTGATAATCTGAAACTATGAAGAAATAGCTGTTGTTTCCCTCAGCATCCACAACATCTCCTGGGTTCTTCTCCTGTTCCAGAGGTAACATATTTCTTGTATTCAAATTTTATTTGAGCCTATTTGTGCTGTTGCTTGCAAATTTTCCACCTGGAGTGGCACCCCCTACCACAAAAGTCTGGAGACTCTCTTTAAATTGTCATACAACCAACTCTCCTGTTAGTGCCCTCAGAGACTCCTTCACTATAGAGGCCTCAGTGACCTTCTGTCATGCCTTCTGGGGTACCCATGGTGGCCTTAAGTTGTCCATGGGCTTCTGATGGAAGAACCAGCCCTAGGCCCACAGTATATGTCATTAGAGCTGCAGTGACCTCTACTTACAAGGCTGTCCTGCCAGTAGATGGCCCTGAGCATGGGACCATGTATCGAGCAGTCCGTTTTGACTTGTGACCTGGGAACAGCACTCCAGGAGCTCAGCATGGTTATGGAGACCCCCTGGAGACATGATGAAGCCAAACCTGGGCCCTCTGGGATATCCTACCTCCAGGAGGAGGTGATATTCCCTGTCTTCAGTCTCCTGCCGGGTAAAATGGTGTTGAAGGAGGTCACCCCTTTCCCAGAATCCCAGGCTCCCTGGGGAGCTCCTTAGGACTCCCTAAGTGTAAAGCAACAGGAGTTCCTAGACTTTGGGGATGACATCATCACATTTGCACAAATGGAGCCCAGGCGGAGTTGCTGCTTTTCATGTCTTAATTGTGACATCTCTGATGGACTGGACACAAAGGTCAACGCACTGACCACACAGCAAGCACTCATCGTAGCACTGCCCAACATTGGGCTCCAGCTGCAGACATTACAGACTATGGGCGATTCCCTGAGAGCTGCCCCTTTGTGGTAAAAGGACTCTAGGAGTCTCTTGCCTCACAGTTACCTACAATATAAATCAAAGTAACACTTGTCTCTGCGCATATGAAGGCCACACACAAAGTCTCACCAGGACACTCTGTCCACATGGGAGTTGCAGACACTACTGATAGTAATGAAGGCACTCATTTCACTTCTCAGAATATACAGTGCTGGGCTCTTAACAAGGCGTTCAATGGAAGTTCCTCCTCTCTTCCAAGTCTCAGGGTGCAGGCCTCAGAGAGAAACTTAATGACTTATTAAAATAAGTTCAAATTAGTTGAATGAAAGATGGTCTGTTTCTGTCATCAGTCACTCACCAGGGGTGAATATTAATGTGCCTGTCTTTACTGTTTTCCTAGTAGACTGCTTTGTTTTAGGGTCAGTTTTAGGTTTACAGAAAACTTGACTGGAAAGTACAGAGATTTCCCCCATAATTCCTCTGCCTCCACACAGTTTGCCCTACATTTTATATCTCCTATTGCTGTGGTACATTTGATACATTTGATGAACCAATTTGATGCATGAAATTTCATAGTTTACATTAGTGGTGACTCTGTGTTATGCAATCTCTGGGCTTTGGCTAATGTAACACTTTACATTGCATTTATGTGGAACACTTGCACTTCTCTAAAAATCTCCTGTGCTCCACCTTTTCATTCATCCCTCCCTCCCCCAAATCCCTGGTAACCAATGATCTTTCAGTGTCATCTTTAATCTTTTGTAGAATGTCCCATGCTTGGAATCATACAGTGTATAGTCTTGTCACACTGCCTTCTTTCAGTTAGCAATATGATTTTAAAATGTCTCCATTTCTGTCTTGATAACCTCATTTGTGTTCATCACTGAAGAATGTTTTACCCTATGGATGTCCCCATGATTGTTTATCCTTTCACCTATTGAAATTATCTTGGTTACATCTAGGTCTCGACAATAAGGCACAAAGCTCCTGTCAACATTCACGTGCAGGGATTTTTGTGAACATCTGTTTTCAGCTCATTTGGGTAAGGTCAAATGCCAGAGTCCAGCTCCAGCAGAGTCCAGGTTCCTGAGGGATGAACGGCATCGGAGAAGGGAAGGGAATGAGACTGCACACCAAGTTGGTGGAAGCAAGTCTGAAGTCTTTATTGTCAAGCGTGTGTTTATATATATTTTGAGGATTACATAAGCGTCTGGGGTACATCTATTTTCTCCCCTGAAGTAGCTTGATTTTTCCCCATGATATCATTTTACTTCCTTAATTTATCTGGGTCATCAGCAGTTTCTAAAGGTTACTTCCCTTATTCAGTCCTGGGAAAGAGCTGTTCTTTTCATTTTCTGGGTAAGTGCAGTTAATATTTATAGATCTCTACAGTATTCTTTGCAGGGGCTGAGACTCGGGTTATGCTGGAGGACGGAACAAGCCTTGGGGCAAAGATGAGCCAAGGTATGTTTAGACGAGGCACATACAGGGCCCCACACCCTCTTATATAACTCCCACACTGAGACATTTGACCCTTTAACCCTCTTTCTTCGGCAGGGCCCTGGGGATGTTGAAGGAGTGTTAGTCAGAAGAGGGTCTTTCTTGTCTACTACAGTGGGATTCACCTTTCCCAGCAGATTCCCCTGGGTAAGCACAAGCGTCATGAAGAGAGCCAATACAGCAACTAGTAACAGCAGATTGAGCAAGGAGGACCCTCGGCCGTTCCTGCAGGGGTTGCTTTGCAACTCCCGTGCTTCGTGTGCCCCGACTGTGTCACTGGGCTGCAGCGGTTGCAGGACGGCGTCTGTCATTCAAAGAACGTGATGGCTGCAATCGTATGGTAAGAGTAGGCTTAGGTTAAGAAACTGCCTTTTTTCCAGAGTAGACATTCCATTCTCCGTTCCCACCAGCAGTGAGTGAGGGTTCCTGGTGCTCTCCATCTTCACCATCGTTCACTGTTCTCACTGTTTTAATTTCAGCCGTTATAAGTGTCTGGTTATATCTCATTCTTTTTTTATTTGTAGTTTCCTAGTGATGTATGATTTTGAGCATCTTTTCATGTGCTTATTTACCATCTGTATATCATTGCTGAAGTGTGTGGGTTGATTGTCCATTTTTAACTGGGTTGATTGTCTTCGTTTGTTAAGTTTTAAAGATTTTATTTTTTTTCCTTTTTCTCCCCAAAGTCCCCTGGTACATAGCTGTATATTCTTCGTTGTGGGTCCTTCTAGTTGTGGCATGTGGGACGCTGCCTCAGCCTGGTTTGATGAGCAGTGCCATGTCCGCGCCCAGGATTCGAACCAACGAAACACTGGGCCGCCTGCAGCGGAGCTCGCGAACTTAACCACTCGGCCACGGGGCCAGCCCCTTTTTGTTAAGTTTTACGAGTTCTTTGGATTGTTTTGGTTACCAGTCCTTTATCAGATAAGTGATTTCCAAAGATTATCTGCCAGTCCTTTTTTTTTTTTCTCCTTCATCTCCCCAAATGCCCCCCGTGCATAGTTGTAGATCTTAGTTGCAGGTCCTTCTAGTTGTGGCATGTGGGACGCCGCCTCAATGTGGACTGACGAGCGGTGCCATGTCCGCGCCCAGGATCCGAACCAGCGATACCCTGGGCCACTGCAACGGAGTGCGCGACCTTAACCACTCGGCCATGGGGCCGGCCCCCTGCCAGTCTTTTACTTGTGTTTTCATTCTCTTAACACTGTGTTTCACTGAGCAGAGGTTTTCATTTTAATGAAGTCAAACTTTTTTTCTATCTTGGATCTTGCTTTTGGTGTTGTATCTAAGAATTAATGAGGAAACAAAGGTTGCCTAGATTTTAAACTCGGTTATATTTTAGGACTGCTGTGGTTTTACTTTTAACACTAAGGTCTATAATTAATTCTCAGTTAATTTTGGTGAAATTTATCAAATCTGTGTCTAGACTGGTTTTTTTTGGCCAGCAGATGGCAAGATTTTCTGGCAGTATTTATTGAACACTACATTTTCCCATTGAATGGCCTCAGGTCCTTTGTCAAAGATGAGTTCACTATATGTGTGTGGATCTACAGGAAACTATTGACTTGTATATTAACATTTTATCTTTCATCCTTCCTCTACACTCTTCTTAGTTCAAGGGGTTTCTTATTGGGGATCTTTGAGATTTTCTCCATAGACAATCTTGTGCCACAAGGACAGTTTAAATTCCTGCCTCCCAATTTATGTACCTTTTTATTCACTTTTCATGTCTAATTGCATTAGCTAAGAATTCTGGTACAGAGTTTACTAGGAGTGGTGAGAGGGGACATCCTTGCCTTCCTCCTGATGTTACTGGAAAGCATCTAGTTCCTTCAGTGTAGTCCACTAACATTAAACAAGAGCCCAGCTAAGGTAGAGGGAGGTGTGGGCAGAGGGGAAGCATTCTCCAGTCCAGTGATTGGGTCTCAATCTTTTAGTGAGCCTGTGTCCCTGGGCTTGAACTTCTGTGGTATAATGAGAAAGATATTAGATCTTTGTCCTCAATTCCTAGCAAAAACCTCTTGAGCGATAAGGGTGATAGAGAGTTTTTTGTTTTAATGAGACAACTCTTGGCCAGCTCCCAGATGGCTTCAGGATGATGGTTGGACACTTGAAACACCCAGCCTTGGTTAGAGGCTTGGAACTTACAGACCCAGCTCCCAGCCTCTGTTTAGAGGAGAGGGGCTATAGACTGAGTTAATCACCAAGAGGCAATGATTGAATAAATTGAGCCCATGTAGTGAAACCTCCATCAGAACCCTGAAAGACAAAATTCAGAGAGTTTCTGGGTTGGTGAACACATGCAGGTGCTGGGAGGGTGGAGTGTCCAGAGAGGATGTGGAATCTCTGCCGTCCCCTCCGCCTCCACTCCCCTCACCCATACCACTACCCTAGTTTGCCCTACGCAACTCTGCCTTTTGTCTGTTCCTCAGTTGTATCCTTTATAGTAAACCAATAATAGTAATTAAAGCAGTTTGCTGAGATCTCATAATCATTTCAGTAAATTACCAAATGTAATAAGATGTTGAGGGAATCTACGAATTTGTAGACAGCTGAGTGGAAATGCTGGCAGCCTGGGCACCACATCTGTGGTTGGCATCTAAGGAAGGGGCAGATTGTGGGACTGAGCTCTTGTCCTGTGGAGTCTGACGTGAATTCTGAGTACATAGTGTTAGAATTGAACTGAAGTGTTGCACACCTCTTTGGTGATGCAGAGTTGGAGAAGTGGCATTGGAACACAGACCAAAGGTTTGGTGTCAGGAAGGGAAAAAAATTCTATCCTCCCACGTGTGCCACCTTTCAGAGCAGAAAAGGCTAGAAGAGACTCAAGTTGGCTCTTTCCCTCCCCCCAGGTCAGGTGGATTCTGGAAAAATCCCAGTCAGTTAACTGCTCTCGTGAGACAGATTACTTCTAGGGCATGCCTTGTTAAGAACAGAATATTTGGGGTATATTTTTAAATGCCTACATCTTCTCTAATTGTGGAGACAATGGTTTACCCTGTGACCTCAATCTCTGATGGAAGAGTTGTTGATTTCAAGTTTCTTGGCTTTTTTCTTCTGAGGACTGGAATCTGGCTTCTGAGCTCCTTACATGACAGAGGAGAGACCAGAAGTCTCTGACTCCTGTTTTCCCCCAGTTTTTGGGTTTTTTTTTTAAAGATTTTATTTATTTATTTTCCTTTTTCTCCCCAAAGCCCCCCAGTACATAGTTGTATATTCTTCGTTGTGGGTCCTTCTAGTTGTGGCATGTGGGACGCTGCCTCAGCGTGGTTTGATGAGCAGTGCCATGTCCGCGCCCAGGATTTGAACCAACAAAACACTGGGCCGCCTGCAGCGGAGCTTGCAAACTTATCCACTCGGCCACGGGGCCAGCCACCCCCCAGTTTTATTGAGAAAAATTTGACATACACGACTGTATAAATTTAAGGTGTCCAACATGATGGTTTGATTTACACGTATGGTGAAATGCTTACCACAGTAGATCACCTAACATTCATCTTCTCATATAGACACAATAGAAGGAGAGGAAAGAAGAAAAGAATAATCTCTTTCTGATGAGAACTCATAGCTTTTACTCTCTTAACAGCTTTCTTATGTTTCATAGAGCAGTGTTAGCTATAATCATGTCGTACATTACATCTCTAGTAGTTATTTATCTTATAACTGGAAGTTTGTGCCTTTTGATCACCTTCCTCCAATTGCCTCTCCCCCACCGCCCCAGTAATCAGCAGTCTGATCTCTTTTATATGAGTTTGTTTTGGTTTTGTATTTTTAGATTCCACATATAAGAGAGATCATAAAGTGTTTGTCTAACTTATTTCACTTAGCATAATTCTTCAAGTTTCATTTGTTTTCAGAAATGGTAGGAATTCCTTGTTTTTATGGCTGAATAATACTCTGTTGTCTGTATATTTATATATACCAAAACTCTGTATCCATTCGTCCATTGATGGACGCATATCTTCTCTATGGTAGGTAGGGGCCTCAGTGAGTGAGGATGTCAACATTGATGATTGTTTTCCCACGATATAATATATTTCAAACACTGTTGGAGGAACTGCTCAGGTGTGGATGCGAACAATGGATAGCTATACCAAAAGTCCTGCATTCTTGGGATTATGAGAAATGGTTCCCCATAAAGATAAAGGCATGGACATATTTCATCTTCATTTTAGCTGTAGTTAGATCTTTTATTGCATGTGCTATTCGATCATGATCCAGATACACAATTATCTGGAACTCCAGACTTCCATTGCTTGGGCCATGGTATTTGTGGTATTTATGTTTCTGTTTAACATCAGTTGAAAGGATTTGAAATTGCCTTTTGATTCAGCGTATCATTTTGCTGCTATTCCGACTGAGAGACAATTTGTCCCCCATGAAACCTTTGAGTTTCTCCCAGTTTGAGGAAGGGTTCTGGTCGTCTGCACAGTTGTAGCCCGTCATGGCTTTTCCTCTGAGTAAAATGACACCTGTGGAAGTTCAATGTGATTTCCTGGTTAAAATGTTAAAAAGAGCTATGATGGTGGGGGATGGGAGGTGAGCACAGAGGGTGAAAGGGAGCACTTATATGGTGATGGACAAGAAATAATGTACAACTGAAATTTCACAATGATGGAAACTATTATAAACTCAATGAAAAATAAAAAATAAAAAATAAAAAGTATGAATGTTTAGAGGGTAGTAATCCAAGGAGTAATTAATGTGACCTGTAGACAGAGGCTCAGTATCATTTTGAGTAATGTCCTATGTGGTGGCAAAGGAGGTAAATTTGATATCCTCAAACTGGGAAATTTTCTATGCCTTTTTATAAGAGGATTAGTTGGGAGGTTTTGTTTCATTGATTCACAAAGCCACCAAAGCACATTTTTACTGTTTTCAGGGATCATTTGTATATGTTTACATTTCCAGGAGATGTTATAGAAAACAGGGTAAAACTTGAAAGAGCTTTTGTTTCACTAAACAACAATGGAAAACCAAACTTGTTCCCTTTTTTTCAGTGCTAATTTATGTTTTCTGAGCAGTGTAGAAATTATGTGATTCTGTAATTATTGGTGTATCATTTGATCCCCTGTCCCTGTCCTTCCTCCCATGATGCAAGTGAAGAAAAGTTAAGCACGGGGTTTCACCAAAATTCACAGAGCTCGTAACAGTGGAATCTCTCAGTTTTGAAGACATAATGGGCAATGTCAATCATTTTAAACTCACAAGAATGCTGCAAGGTTTGTATAATCATTCACTCTTACAAATGTTCCATCAAAGTTTCCAAAAGGACTCATAAGACAACATGGTGTTCCATTTATATCACACTCTGGAAAAGGCAAAGGTATAGGAACCTAAACACATCAGTTCTTAAGAGTGGGAGGGTTCAGTACTAATGGGCACCATGGGACACTTCCTTTGGGTTGAGTTCCTTTGGGTTGGGTTGTTCTCCAACCTGATGGGGGTATAACTACATATTCATGAACTCACAACTTCTCTTAAAATAGTATGTATATATGCAAAGAACAATTGAGATAAAACCACAAAACCGTTTTCACATGCTAGGATAGTATGAAACTCTCCTGAAGTTTGATTGCTACGTGTGTAACACTTCCTTCCACCACGTTGGGTTGCTTCTTAGGATAAAGAGGAAAGACTGGGGAAGAAAGACATAGGCCACTATAGACTCTTCCTGGTACCCACTTTGACTTAGAAAACTCCCTCTAGGGCTACACCTGCCCTCAAGTCGTTCACATAACTGGTGAGAAAGTGATAGGGCTCCCGGCCTCCATCTTTGAGTTGACACCAAGTTTCCTGGGTCATATCCTGGGAATGCGGTGGTCTGAAACAAGCATAAAGGTGCATCTGCACACGTGGGATCTGCCTGGGCACATCCTAATCTAACCCTTGGGCATCAACATCAGGTCTTGAGGCTGTTTCCAGCTCTTAAGCTTCCCATTTCAATTCTACTCTGTGCCTCCTTGCTGGGAAAAATGTTTAAATGCAACACCTGTCCCACTCTGGAAATTTTCTGTTGTATTGACCTTAAAATCAAAAGGGCCAATTATTTTACAAGTTAAATGTGTTTATTCAGGAGCAGCAGAGGAAGCATGATTCAGGACATGCAAACTGTGGTGAACCATAGGCAGGCAGGGAGAACAGAACAGATGGGCTTGCTTTTATAGAGGACAGGAGGAAGCTGGGAGGGGCTGTTTGGAACAGAAGTCCATGGCAGGAGAATGAGAGATCAGGGGGGTGACAGTGGTGGTTTCTCATTGGCTGGGCTGTTGCTGGGCAAGGAGAAATTCTTCCTTCTGCTGGAGACTGTAAAGTAAGCTTCCACCTGTTGGAGAATGGGAGGGACACTTTTTCTGTTTTAGCTCTGCAAGGTCTGGTGAATAGTAGTCCCCCTTCAGGGCTTCCTGACTCCATTTTAAATGAGATTTCCTGTATTTTCACATTTGCAGCCCCAGGTGACTGTGAGGTGAGGCAGTGGCAGAACCCAGAGCCCATGTCATGAGGCACAGGCCCCTGGAAAACAGTACTCCACACTGTCACATAAACGTCACTTCTGCACCAACAAGCACACTTTCTCAGTAGTCTCAAAATCACCAATAATGTCAAAAAGACAAGGTCTGCCTTGTTCTAGCTCTGGGAGTCCCTCAGGTGCCCAGCTGTGCCTAAATCACTCTCCTGAGATCTCTGGCACATTCCATCCTGTGGTTTCAGTGGCTCATGTGCTGACCACGCCTGGCTCTCTCACCTCAGAACCCGCCTCCAGAGTGAGTTTGGAACCCACCCACCAAGGCCAGTGCTTACTTTTTCTGGAACAAGACTCACCCTGCAGAGTTCTAGTCCCAACACCTGTGGGAAATGGTGATCTCAGCCAGCCCATCCGCGGTCATGGGGCCCCCTCCCTTCATTTGGCTCCTAGAATGGAATAGGCACCACGCCAAAGGAAGGGGCAGGAATGGCAGGTGTTTCTACCTTTTCTGGATTGGGCAGGCACAGGAGTTGGTGCCCTGTCCTTTGTCGGATGTCACACCTACTGTTTCTTGAAAGAGGCAGAAATGAACCAAACCACATCCCACTGTGCCCTTGCAACAACTTCCAGTGCTTTCCTGGGTCCCCAAGGTGATGTCTGTGTAGTTGGAGACCTAGGGACAGAGGTCTAAGGCCTCCACCCCCCTATCAGCAAATGTTTCAGGATGGAGCAATGAGGGTGGCCAATGGGACTGACCCATGCAAGGTCTGTGCATAAGTGAGACCTCGGGGGTGATGGATCTCAGACTGTGGACACCATAGCCAAGGACTTGCTGCCTCGTGAGGATGCACAGACCTTTGTTGTCCACACTGAGCTTCCGATGGAAAAGCAAATTGAGGAAGGGGCACATGGTGGGAACACATTTCTGGGAGTAATCATAGCAGCGTGAGGGGCTGGAACACGGTGATCACTGCAGCCATCGTGGGCCCTGACTCTCCCTCTTCAGGGCCTGGGCTGTGTGTCTCTGGGCCGTTATCTCTGAGGGTCTGTGTGTGGGTGTGGGCACATGTGTGTCCAGTGAGAAAGCCTGTGTGATTTTGTATGTCCGTCTAGGGGGCTATGTGTGTATGTCCTTAAAATCTGGAATGCTGTTATGTCATTTGGTGCCTAACTGCCCTGGTAGCCCCTCCCTCACCATGTTCAATTGAACTGACGTGAGCAGACAAATCCTCATCTTCCTTCTGATTGTGTTAATCATGTGCTTTATTTTGTGTCTCTTAGGTGTTTCGACTTGTTGGGGGGGGCCTCTCGGACATAGGGAGACCCTGCCCCTCCCAGGGGCACCTCATTCCACATTGGCGGTGGACAGCTTATGTGGAGCAGGCCTCTCATGTGCATCCTGCCCGATCCAGTGCCCTGTCCCTACAGACCTCCTTATCTGTCTCTCACACGCCAGACAGTATTCCCCACTCCAAACCCACCCAGGGCCAGGAACCAGATGACTGAGGACCATCCCTAGGCCCCAGAGGCTGCTGGGATTGTTCAAAGCAGCTGGTCCTGAGCTGCTCACTCTGCCCTGACTCACATTTCCTGTGGACCCAAATGAAGGCTGTGGCCTAGGTTTGTGTCCCACTCCTGATTCTGCCTCCTGAGCAGCCCTGATGCAGCCCCTGTGACCCTGCCTGGCATGGTGTGCCCTTATCTTGGGAAGTGTAAGTAATAAACTTTCAATGTCATTGGCCTGTCCATGTTGTTACTTAGTCACCTCCGTAAATTAAAATCTCAAGGGTACAAATTGGATACTGATCCTGAGGAGAAAGTGTTCAGTGAAGATGGTGGAGCCACCGTGGGAGGACGGAGTGAGGTCTGTGGGAATGTGAGTCCACAGCAGAGCTGATGTTTCCCAAGGAGCCTGCAGCAGGGGACATGGGGGCTGAGGGAGGGGATGCTCACCTTTGGTCCCCTCACTGAGCTCACAATAGAAAAGCAAAGTGACAAAGGGACAGTTCATGATGAGGGAGTTTCTGGATGCATTTATAGGAGTCAGAGGGGCTCGAACATCATGACTCCAACCATTTTGGACTGTCCTGCGGACCCTCCCGCGGGCCCCGCACCGTCTGGGACACGCGGGAGTGCGGGCGCACAGCGGCCCAGAGACGCTCCGGCCCCAGTCGCCGCGCGCAGGGACCACAGGACGCCCGGGGCCCGGCTGCCGGCCCCGCCCCTACGCTGCGGCCGCCGGAGGGGCCTGAGGGCCGAGCGGCGCCACCGCGGACTCGGGGCCGCAGAGCCCGGAGGGGACCGCGGGAGGCCAGGCCCGCCCCGCCGCTTCCCACCAGCCCCTCCTCCCGCGTCCTCACCCGGGGCCGCACACTCATCATTTGTAGGGCTCCTGGGTCCCCTGAGTCCTTCCTAGGACTCCCACGGCCAGTGCAGGCCACAGCGGGATAGAGGCTGCGGCAGAGTCATCAGGGACCATTTAGGGCAGGCATCACGCAAACCCAATCCCAGCAGGAGTGACAAGGGACATCTGTGCCAGTGCAGCGCACCGTCCCACCCACCTGCCTCAGCGGAGTCCCGGATTGGACAGTTCCCAATGGAAACGGCCTCCGAAACCTGAGTGACAGCAGAGCAGGAAGACGCCGGGGTCTGCCCAACAAGCTAGTGCCAGTGGCCCCTAACTATCCCCTTCTGGGTCATTTACATTCAAACAATGTTTTCCAGGCCTGGGACCACACTGTTGTTTACCCCACCGCTTTATGACGCGTGGTTAACAGGTCTGCACAGGCACTTCCTGATTCAGTTTCAAGAGCAAGTACAGAGTGGACCAGGCTGGGTGACACGGGAACAAGAGGATCTTATGTCCTCTAAGGGTCAAGGGCTTGGTGTAAGGCTGCGAGGCCACTCATGGTAGCCTGATCCTTGTTTAGAAACAGACACTTAAATGTGACCTCACCATCTGTGTCTGGTTCCATTTTGATCTTCCGCCTTGCCAGCCTTCAGCCTTCCACCCACCCCTGCCCCACCCCGATTCGTTTCATCTTAAGATAGAGAACCCGGGAAATCTTGCTCTGGCAGGAAGTAGGAACCCGACAGCCCTAGCTGGGTGCAGGGACTCTTCTCACCAACCACAAGCTGTGAGATGTGGTCACTAAATCCTCAGTTTTACATTTTACACTGGAGATAAATTTATTTTAGGTCATTTTTTGCCTTTGCCCCTAGAGAAGTTTGAAATGTAAATGGTTATAATACCCCTAAGGCAATTGATTCCTAATTTCACTGATATAAGAAAACTAATAAATCCTTATGTAAATATTGGATGCACCTATAAAATTTTTCCCCATCTTTACTGAGGCATAATTGACTAATAATATTGTCTATATTTAAAGATTTCAACCTGATGGCTTGATATATGTATAACTGTAGACAGTGGATGAAGCATTCTCACCACGCACACACACACAAAGTAACTATGTCGGGTGATGGACGTGTATATTAACCTGGAAATTTTAATAAGCCTCAGAGAAGGGATTGCAAAACTCTTTTGCACTGTAAAGCTCTTAATCCATTTATTTACATACGTGAACAGCTTTACTGAGGTATAATCCATACACAGTCATGCCCCACATAACGAAGTTTGGGTCAACAACTGACCACATATACCACAGTGGTCCCATAAGGTTAGTACCATAGTACTTATCCATAGTACATAAGCCTATATTTCCTATTATTTTCCTATTATTCCTCTTGGTGTCATATCTAACATATTTTTGCCAAATCCAAGGTCAGGAATTTTTTTCTATGTTTTATATACTTTTGTCATACATTTACTCTCATCTTTAGGTCTTTGATGGTTTTTGGTAAGTCACTGTATGTTGTGGGTTTTAAGGATACAATCTCTTCCTTTTACCTATGCCTATCCAGTTGGCCCAGCACCAATTTATGAAAAGAATATTCTTTCCTCACTTTGGGGACCTTTGTCAAAGATCAGTTAACCATAAATGTGGGGTTTATTTCTCTAATCTCAATCTTCCACAGATCTCTGTGTCCATCCTTGTGTCAGTACCACGCTAGGTTGATTACCTTTGTTTAGTATGAAGTTTTGAAATCCAGAAATGTTAATCCTACTACTTTGTTTTCCTTTTTCCAGATTGGTTTGGCTATTCTGGTTCCCTTGCAATTACATGAACTCATGAAACATCTTGCCAATTTCTGTAAGGGGTACAGCTGGGATTATGATCGGTATCAGCATTGAATCTCTAGGTCATTATGTGCAGCCGTGCCATTTCAACAATGTTAAGTCCTGAAAACCATGAAACTGGGATATTTTCCCATTTATTGATACATTTCTTAATTCCTTTTGAACATGCTTTGTCGTTTTCAGAGTACTTGGGTTTAGTTTGTTGTTCTTCTAGTTCCCTTAACTTGCTGTCTTTTTTTTGTTTTGAGGTATAATTAACTGCTGCACCACTGGCCCGGCCCCAATATCTTTTTTTTTTTAAGATTGGCACCTGAGCTAACAACTGTTGCCAATCTTTTTTTTTTTTCTGCTTTTTCTCCCCAAATCCCCCAGTACACAGTTGTACATTTAGTTGTGGCATGTGGGACGCCACCTCAGCATGGCCTAATAAGCAATGCCATGTCCGCGCCCTGGATCTGAACCAGCAAAACCCTGGGCCACTGAAGCGGAGCACACCAACTTAACCACTCGGCCACAGGGCCAGCCCCTTTCTTTTTTAATACAGGTGTTTATCGCTGTAAGCTCTCTTACTACGCCTTATGCCATATACAAGTGTCCTTGTGTTTTTCTCCCCTGGTGTGTTTGCACATCCCTCGAAACTCAATCTTGGGTCGTCTGTGTCTTGCAATCTTGTTTTAACCCACTGTTTCTATACTGGAGCCCTGTTGACATGTGGGAAGGTATTAGGGTGAGAATATGCTCTTTTTTTAAAAAAAAAAAAAAAAGATTAGCCCTGAGCTAACATCTGTGCTCATCTTCCTCTATTTTATATGTGGGATGCCTGCCACAGCATGACTTGATAAGCACTGTGTAGGTCTGCACCCGGGATCTGAACTGGCAAACCCTGGGCTGCCAAAGCGGGATGTGTGAACTTAATCGCTGCGCCACGGGGCTGCTGGCCCAAGGGAATATCTTATGTTATGATTAAACCTGTAATGTTTTGATGGGACAGAATCCCTGGACTGTGAAGTTCAGAATATGTTCTTAGCATTTATTCCTCCCCTTTTGTCAGAGAGAAATCCTGAAGAGTCTGGGAGCTGTCTGACTGCTCTTTCCCCAACCAGGCAAGGTTTTGGCAGATTAATTTTCTTTGAAAGATGGCCTGAGTTACAGAGCACAGAATGCTTTCTGTGTACATCACAAGGTTTCCCCCCCAACCATTTCCTGCATGAAGCATGAGACAACTTTTTCTAGTCTCCAGAACAAGAACCTCCTTGGGCTCCTGATGGAAACATACATAAATTTTGGGAATTTACTAAGACTGGAATCCCTAAAGCTTCTAACTCTCAAGCTAGTCCCATCTGTGTCTCCAGGAAATTCATCAACAGTTTGTGTTACCAGAGGTTGTTGGCTCCAGTTTCTCCTGCAGGTAAGCGATAATTCTCTGTACTTGCTGGTCTCTCATTTTGGGAGCATTGGTTTGCCATGTAATTTCAAATCTCTCTTGGATCTAAGAAGAGGTGTTCCTTTTTACGTGGTTCAGTTTTTTTCTTGTTGTGAAGATGAGATGATCACTCAGAGCTCTCTACATGTCAGAACAGAAACCATCCATTCACTTCTGTTGCTATTTCCCCTTGTGAGATGATTCCATTTTCACTTATTAATTCTCCTGCTAGTGCCATGTGGGTGGTTTCAAAGTTTTTTTTTTTTTTTCCTTTTTCTCCCAAAGCCCCCTAGTACATAATTGTGTATTTTTAATTGTGGGTCCTTCTAGTTGTGGTGTGTGGGATGCCACCTCAGCATGGCCTGATGAGCGGTGCCATGTCCACGCCCAGGATCTGAACCAGTGAAACCCTGGGCCACTGAAGTGGATTATGCGAACTTAACCACTTGGCCACGGGGCCGGCCCCTCAAAGTTTTTTTCTAGCTAATGCATCTAAAAACATTATTATATTGGAATCTCTGTATTCAGATTTATTTTCATCTTATAAAAACTCCCTAAGCTGAATACCATTTTGTCACCCAAAAGACACTTTCCACTGTTTACCTACAGTTTTATAATTGCCCTTTTGGGGGCACTATTAACACCAAAACCTAAAAGGGGATTGGATGTCAAGACTATGTCTCAACATGCATCAAGTTAAGTGAAATATGTTTATGACTCAAAGGTACTTTCTAAGGAGAGCAGGGCAAGGGTAAGTGGGTTGGGGTGGCTAGTGCAAGGGAGAATGGCTTGAACTCTTAAGGTGTATATGAGTAGAGGCTGCAAGTTTTCAAGATTTGACCTTCCTACCCATTGGCATAAGAAGAAAATGGGCATGTGTCACCCTTCCTGACTTATTTACCCGTTGTGGACCAGACAGGGTGAGCCGGTATCTAAAGCCGATGAAGACTCAGATATTAACAGTGAGGTGAGTGTCTTTATTAAAGTTCACTCCTGAGACTTATTGACTGAATGATGACATCTCATTAAATGAATTTGAATTTCAGTATTAATTGAAAAGTCATGTGAAAAGGACAAGCCATTATAAGTAGGATCACAAAGCCTCCAAATATTTGACTCCCGTCATCCCAAGGTGTTGGAGATCCAGGAAAGTGTCAGTGTGGTTCCAGAACTATGTTCAAATATTCTAGTAATCTTATTGTTTACTCTAATTTGTTGTCTCATCTGTTGTGTTCTTGGTGGCACCCTGCCAGTGCAGCCTGCCCACATGCAGCAAGCAGCTCTTTTAGGGAACAGAGCTCTCCCTGCCTGGTTAATAAATAGTCTAAACCAAAGTAGTCAGCAGCTACCATGGCTGCCAGGGCGTTTTCCTTCAGGGAAAACATCTCGAACATTAGCTGTCTGCTGCATGTGTTTTCAGTGTTTTGGACATTTCTTGATTGGTATTAAGGATACATTGTTTGAATGACATCATGTGTTCTCAGGTCACTACCAGTGACTCCCATGACGACGAGCATACGAGTGCAAATGATAGGAAAACAGCACATTTATGTTGCATGGACTCAATGGGGTTTGAGAGAGAGCACCCAAAATGAAATATTGACACAGGGCACAGACTACAGGTGATGTTAGGAGGAAGATCCTGGAGTGGGATATAAGAGTGGTGGCCAGGGGGCACAATTACAAGAAACCAAAGACCTGTAGGAGCGATCATTCTGACAGAAAAGCCTAGTATAGAAAGGCTCTAAATACAATGTGCCAGTAATCCTGATGATCAAAACAAAAGCCTGGGGATTGAATGTAACTCCAACAGCAGGAACATCTATATAGAAGAAAGCAAGGTTCGTCTAAGTAAGCCCTAGCCATCCTAAGAACGCTGCAGCCTGGGTCACGAGAGGTATAAGATCCATTGAATACCTTTCTCAACAGCCCAATGTTTCTATATTGAGACATTAGCTGATAATATCAATAATTTCTAGAGCATCTTGGTGAGTCCTTAATTCTGGCTTCAGGAGGATCTATATATGACAGGAGGAGTAATTTGTGTATAAAAGGTTCTACCGTGGTCTGAGCATAGCAAGCAGCCCAGCAGATGGGGTGAGCAGCCCAACAAAGTCCATGTGCCATCAGCTGTAGGGACCCCTCCTCCACCTGGACTTAATGTGCATGGATTCTATTGCCTGTGACACACACTTTTCACATCAGTGAGACTGACTACTGTGTTGGACAGTCACTAAATTGTCCATGGGAGGTGAGGGAAGTCCACTGAATTTTTCATAGACCTTTAGGTGAGATGCCTCTTACTTTGTATTACAATGTCCCATGTGTCAAGATTAATGCCGTGAGGTCTGAGGTGTCAGTATATGTCTCAGAAATTTGAGTGAATTTATCACCCTGAGCAATGAAATGAGCCCCTGCAGACTGAGGTGTAAAATATGTGCAGAGTAAGGAGTGACTTTGAGTTGTAACTGGGTATTGTAAGTTGTCCCAGAATTTTTGATGCCAAAGCAGTGCCTTAGCTAGAGAGTTGTTGCTATTGGTGGGATGAGGCAGCTAGATTAATGGTAACAAAGGATCTGTAAAAATGTGCAGATGAGGTTGATTCTTGCCCAGGGAATTCTCTGTTGCTATCATGATTACCTGGAGTTTGACTCATCAATCTGTTCCAATCCGTGATCAGGGCTGGACTGTTTGATCTAGGGAAAGAACACAGCAACTCTGCAATGGACCCATCAGTTGTGGTGGTGCACACTGTGCATAAAGTATAAGAATTGCAGGGTCATTCACGTGCTCCCATCACTTCTGAAGTGGCCAATGTGTCTAAAAGGGGGCATCTCCTCCAGAATGTATTACATCAATCAGAGAAGAGGGGAACACTTTCTCGTGTAGGGGTGATATGCCAGAAGTGCCATTTTTGGCCCTATGCTGTAAGTACCCATCTCTTCAACGAGGAGGCCTCTGGTTAATAAGCCCAAGGTGGCCTGCATTCATGACCAAAGGGAAACGGGAAGCTGGCTGTGGCGGATCAACTCAGACCCTGGTAGGGCCCCTATTTACAAAAGGCTCTGCCAGTTGTCTTCTTGGCATCTGTAACTGTGTGCAGTACTGGACGAGGAGAATGGTTTCTGGTATTAGAATGCCTTGGGCAATTTATGTCCAACATGGGAGGTTTGGAGACTCTTAGATAAATAGGAGGCTGGCAAAGCCTTTTTGGGGAAGGGGTGTGTGGAGGCAGACGCTAATGAATCGACTTATTTTAACAAATTCTGGAGACATTTATTTCCCTGCTCAAGGTCACTCAGTTTAAGTATTGTTGAGTAAGTAAGCAAGCCGATCTGATAAATATGGAATGTTCCTGGTCGCTATGGCTGACAGATTGTGCCCATGACAAGGGTTCTAGCACTGCTCCTGTGCTCACAGGCCCCTGTCATTGTCCTGTGGAAATTTTCCACAGTGGGATCTGCATGGATTTCTAAAGATGTTTCCGATAAGCAGGCACAAGTAGGCTTGAGCTGGGAAATGAAGAGCTGGAAATGGTCTATGGATAATAACGGAAAGACACTGCTGATGCACATGAATGAGGATGTCCTCAGACAGAGCCCACCTAGAAAACACAGTGTTTCAGAACCACAGTATTTCTACAGATCTGTTCACAGAACCCGACTTAAAGTCAAGGACAGATTCTGGGAGCCCTCTCACTTCACTCCTATTATGAGTATGAGCTGAGGGCCACTGAAACCTAGGAAGTGTTTCCTCAATTAAGACAAGATTGCCAGAAAGGCCTGTTGAAGGCCAAATTCTTCTTTTCAACACTTCAATTCTTCCTCTAAAGGATCCCACAGGCTAGAAAGAAGTGTTGAATGCATAAAAATCAAGGTTCATGAGCATTCAACATTCTCCTAACATAATGAAAAGTGATTCAATTATTCATATTCTAATTTTATTATTATTTTCTTTATTTTTCCTTCTTTTCCCCAAAGCTCCCCAGTACATAGTTGTGTATTTTCAGTTGTGGATCCTTCT
Source organism: Equus asinus (assembly GCF_041296235.1). NCBI lineage: Eukaryota > Metazoa > Chordata > Mammalia > Perissodactyla > Equidae > Equus > Equus asinus. Next base: position 24,820,557 of record NC_091809.1, on the reverse strand, counting down.
AGTTGTGGCATGTGGGATGCCGCCTCAGCATGGCCTGATGAGCAGTCCCACGTCTGCACCTAGGATCCAAACCAGCAAAATGCTGGGCTGCCAAAGCAAAGCGCATGAACTTAACCACGTGGCCACAGGGCCAGCCCCCATTTTCTATTAATTACGTAAATATATAGTATTTCAGGCAGTGTTATGAATTTTTACAAATATATAGCAATCCTATCAAAAGATGGAAACATGCCATCAACAAAAACAACACTCTTGTAAGTGCCCATTTGAATGACACCCCTCCAAAACCTAAGTTAACACTAAAAAGAAAATGGAAAAGAGAAATAATTTATTTTGCTCTTTATTAAACCTCATAGCTGTTACTGTTGTTTTTGACTTTCCCACAATATAGCTTGACATTTAAACTTATGGAAATTAAACCTGTGAACAGCAAAATGGATTATGGGGCTTTGAGGATCATTGAAACTGAAGAATGAATGAGAAGTTAGTTTTATGAGAAAAACTGTAACTACAGAAGACTAAAAAATATAGTTTTCCTGAGGAAAAAATACCTGAATTTGTATGCACATGATAAAATTGACTCATAATGTATAAGGATTAAATGAAGAAAAATGCAAAGTATATATGAAAATCCATAATAAAAATGGATTTTAATATACTGAGGAAATGAAAACCAGAAAAATATTTATTAGCATATAATGCCTCAGAAAACAGATGATAAAATATATCAACGAAACAACTACAGAAGAGTTCATTTCACAAGGAAATGCACGTTGTTTTCATGACATGCAATCGAATACTATGTTCAGCTACAAGTAACAGGAAACACAGTGTCTTCCCAACATGAGCAAGGTGACTGTTCTGACATGGAAGAAATGGGTCAAGGCAGCCACTGTGCAATGCAGCAGAGAAATGAACTCCCACATCCTTCTTTTTATGCCCCATTGTAGATGCCATGGCGACCAGGAAAACATCCTCAATGGCAGTACTAACAGTATAAGGTGTTTCCTGTACAAATTAAACCTCACACAGATATGATCTAAAGAGGGGAATCAGAGAATACTCCCAACCACAAAGGTCTGAAGTAGCTCTCTGGTGGACCCAAGGAAACTGTAGGTCATGTATTTCAAGCCTTACTGAAAAATCCCAATTCTAATGGATCTTTCATATGAATCTTGTGGAAACATCAGTGGAAAATACACCTGTAAGAAAATGGAAAATAAACAGATGGTGGTGGTTTTCAAGATACTCTTGACTAGAACGGGAACGAATCCAGAAAAAGGGATGGAAGATGGTTTCCTTGAAGCTCTTATGTAACTGTCTTCTTCCCTGTGTGGTGGCTCCAAACTCTGCCTAATGCCTCCACTGCTTCTGCCTTCTGTTGGTGAATTCCAACATGGAACCATAAAGGGGGTGGATTCTTAAAGACGCAGTTCATAATATTAACTCCCTGACATAATGCAATACAGCGGCGATATGTCCAGCTCTAGATTTTGTTGCCCTAATTTAATTAAATTAATTTAAAGTGTATTCAAGGGCCGGCCTCATGGCTGAGTGGTTATGTTTGCATACTCTGCTTTGGCAGCCCAGGGTTTCACCAGTTTAGATCCCGGGCATGGACAGGGCACCACTGAGCAGGCCATGCTGAGGCAGCATCCCACATGCCACAACTAGAGGGACCCACAGCTGGAATATGCACCTATGTACTGGGGGGGATTTGGGGAGAAAAGGCAAGGGGAAAAAATGATCCGTAACAGTTGTTAGCTCAGGTGCCAATCTTTAAAAAAAAAAAACGTATTCACCAAATACCTGTCAGAAGGAAGAAGAGTGAGCAAAGGCTCAAATATGAAAATAAGGATTCACATGAAAGAACGCTGATAAATTTGCCATACACAAAAATTTATTCCAACTGTTTAATAGTACGGAAAATAAAAACAGGCTCCTATACTTACCATCCAAAAAAAGGAGCTTTCTCTAAGAAAGGAACAATATATACAACAGATTAGGCATATCCAGAAACTGCTATATAAGGCCAGGAAGAAAATCCCAAGAAACACAAACTGTCACTTTTCGATGACCCCTTAACATAGAACAATTAAAACATTATTTAAAATTAAAGTGAAAACATTATTAACTGATTTAAGGAAAAAGCAGTAGCTAGTAATCTTATGTAGTATTGATGAAGAATGACTTACAGAATTATCTCACCTCAATATTCATTTCTGAAAGTCATTAATAGAAATCCAGAATTCAATGTTGCACTCAACAAAGAGGCTTTGCAATATATTTGCAATATATTTACAACTTTTATAACAACTTTCATGTTGAAAGTTTTCTAGAACATTATACACAAGCTAATTTCCATCAAGCTTTTTCTTATTACTTAAATTTCAATTTCTTTTTGGTGGGAGTTTCACATATAATGATGTAGGTCAATTGAAGTCTTTCCCACACTGTTTACTTTCAGGAGGTTTTTATCAAGTGACTTCTTTTATAACTTCAGAAAGAACTCAGATGACAAAAGATGACAAAAGGCTTTCAGACATTCATTACATTTATAAGTTTTCTCTTCTACATGCGTTCCCACATGTCCTCAACAGTTTGCATGAGAAACTCACTTCTATGAGTTCTTTCATGCCTTCGAAGAGAACTGGGAAAATCAAATGCTTTACTGCATTTTTCACATTGATAAGGTTTCTCTCCAGTATGAGTTCTTTCATGTTTTTGAAGAGAACTGATATAACTGAAGGCTTTATTGCATTGTTTACATTCATATGGTTTCTCTCCAGTGTGACTCCTTTCATGTCTTTGAAGTAAACTGGGAGAAATGAATGCTTTCTCACATTCCTTACATTTATATGGTCCATCTCTAGTGTGAAAGATCATGTGTGACTGAAGGTTTGAGAGAGCTCTAAAGGCTTTCCCACATTGCTTACATTCATAGGGTTTCTCTCCAGTATGAGTTCTTTCATGGACTCGAAGAGAACAAGGATAACTGAAGGCCTTACTGCACTTTTTACATTCATAGGGTTTCTCTTCAGTGTGTCGCCTTTCATGTCTCTGAAGTGAACTGGGAGAAATGAATGCTTTCTCACATTCTTTACATTTATAAGGTCCATCTCCAGTGTGAAGCATCACATGTGATCGAAGACTTGAGGGAGCTCTAAAGGCTTTCCCACACTGCTTACATTCATAGGGCTTCTCTCCTGTATGAGTTCTTTCATGGACTCGAAGAGAACCGGGGCAAGTGAATACTTTATTGCATTTTTTACATTCATAGGATTTCTCTCTCGTGTGATTTCTTTCATGTATTTGGAAAAGTTTAAGAGAAATAAAAGCCTTACCACATTCTTTACATACATAGGGTGTCCCTCCAGTGTGAGTTTTTTTGTGTTTTTTTAAGTAAGCATGCAAACTGAAGGCTTTCCCACATTCTTTACATTCATAGGGTTTCTCTCCAGTGTGACTCCTTTCATGTCTTTGAAACAAACTGGGATAAATGAATACTTTCCCACATTCCTTACATTTATAAGGTCCATCTCCAGTGTGAGTGATCATGTGTACTCGAAGGTTTGTGAGAGCAATAAAAGCTTTCCCACATTCCTTACATTGATACGGTTTCTCTCCAGTGTGACGTCTTTCATGTATTTCAAGAATTCTGGGAAGACTAAATGCTTTCCTACAATGTTTACATTCATAGGGTTTCTCCCCAGTGTGTCTCCTTTCATGTATTTGAAGTAAACTGGGAGAAAGGAACGCCTTCTCACATGCCTTACATTTATACGGTCCATCTCCAGTGTGAAAGATCATGTGTGACTGAAGGCTTGCCAGAGCTCTAAAAGCTTTCCCGCATTCCTTACATTCATAGGGTTTCTCTCCTGTATGAATTCTTTCATGGACTCGAAGAGAACTGGAAGAAGTGAATGCTTTACTGCATTTTTGACATTTATAAGCTTTCTCTCTAGTACAGGTTCTTTTATATATTTTAAGAGAACTGGGAAAAGGGAGGGCTTTCTCACATTCCTTACATACATATGGCTTCCCTGCATAATTTTGATAATCATATTGTTTGTGTTCAGTGTGACATCTAACTTGCCTTTTAATGGATGAATGATGCCTGAAGACTTTTCCACATGCACTACATTCACATGGTTCTCCTCTTGCAGTTTTCTTGTTCACACTGAGATTTGGAATAAGGGTGACATTTTCTCCACACTGACTACCCTCTTCACTTTCACAGAGTCTCTTACCCATAGGACTTCTGTAAAAAATCACAAGTACATTATTAATGATTTATTAATGATTTTGTATTTGTTATATTTGTTAAAATTTATAGGAAAAGTTTAGGTTTTCTGCCTTGTCTGAATTCTCAGAAACTGAATATACTAAATGCTCTGGGAGAGAACTTCAGCCTTGCTGTTATCCAAACAGTGATATTCATATATAGGGTTTATTAATACCTTTTCCAAGTGAACTATTTTGCAAAAGCTGACATCTACCTCACTTTAAAAAAGTATACTTGGTGAAAATTTTGTAAGAAAAGCTAAATTTGAAGCAATTGTTCTTTCTTTTGTTTGCTTCTTTTGAAAATTTCATAATATACCATGATTGTCACGTGAGATCCTGCTTTTATTGTTGAGTGTGACTCACCTTTGCTTTCTCCCCTGGTTTTTGTGCTCATCTTCAATGTCATGATCTTCCCATGTTTTTCCTGAAATGCAGACCCAGAAAGTTGATTCCAAAGTATCAGAAATTCTAGAAACATTTTTAGATTCTAAGACCATGATGAGCTATGACAATTCCTAGTTTGTTTACCAACATCTTCCATTTCCATATGCTCCATCTTGGAACAACATTGATGAGCAGGAAACACTTTTCTCTAATTGATGCAATGAAGGAAGGTCCTCATTCTTACCTACTGAGGCCAGGTTCCTGAAAATTTCCAACATCACATCTCTGTAGAGTTTCTTCTGTGAAGGATCCAGTAAAGCCCACTCCTCTGGGGTGAAATTCACAGCCACATCCTCAATGGCCACTGAGTCCTAAAACATCACAAATATGTTTATAGTAGGAAACATAAGACCGATAGCCCTGGACATCCATCCTCCATTTCTAGGAAGGTTACATATGATTCTGTCATCTCCAAACATTTACTCTGATGTGATCATAAAAAACTCACTGTTTTGAGGCTGGCCTAGTGGCATAGTGGGTAAGTTCATGCAGTCTGCTTCAGTGGCCCAGAGTGTGTGGGTTCGGATCCTGGGAGCAGACCTACACAACACCTGACAAGCAATGCTGTGACAGCATACCACATAAAAAATAGAGGAAGACTGGCATGGGTGTTAGCTCAGGGCCAATCTTCCTCACCAAAAAAATTAATAATAATAATAATAATAATACTAAAAAAAGAAAAAAACCTCACTGTTTTTATGTACACATTACCTCATCAATTGAACAGCATCATGAACTCATGAGAATGATTTACACATTTCTGCTGTGATCACATTTCAGCAAATTTCTCCGTAATGGCATGATCCAGAGCATGTTTTGGAATGACAGAAATGCTATACAATGAAACAAATATCATTACCAGACAAAAAGAATGAACACACAATATCATCAAGCCTAGGCCAACCCTCTATTACAGAAGGCTTAAAATATACATAATGGGAATACTTGAAGGAAAAGACAGAAAGAAAGAAACAGAAGAAACAAGTGAAGCAATAACCAGCAAAATATTCTAAAATTAATGGGAGCCAGCAAGCTGTACATCTAGAGTTCTCAGAGAAAACTCAACATGATAAACTCCAACAGTGCATACCCCAGATTATCACACTCACATTACAGAAAAATCAAGACAGAGAAAATATATAAAAATGCCAGAGAAGAAACACACCTGAGGTATAAAGAAATAAAGATGTGAATTAAATTGGACTGATTTTCAAGAACCATGCAGCAAGAACGGACTAGAGTGAAATATTTAAAGTGTTGAAAATTAAAACAAACCCCTCTCCAATAATTCTCTGTACAGCAAAATTATCTTTCAAAACTAAAGGAAAACAACGACTGAGACAAAAGTTGAGGAAATCTGTCATGAGTGCACCTACTTTGAATGAACTGCTCAAAAATGTATCAGGAAGAATGTAAATGATAAAGAGGATTAGAAAAGAAAAAATGAAGGTAAAGTAAATTTTACACTTCCCATAATCAACATAACACGTTTACAATAATATTAGCAACAATGTCTTTGGTAATGAAAACCTTACGGACAAGTGATATAAATGACAGCCACGTGACAAGGCACAGGGAGGGGAAACTGGGAATACTGTGTTAAGTGGCACTTGCACACAGTGAAGTGGTACAGTGTTATGTGTCAGAGGAGGTGGGTTAGTTGTAAATGTATGCTGAAAATTCCACCACAACCAGTAAAAGTGTTTTTAAAAATGTGTAATTGATAGGCTAAGAGAGGAGAAAAAAAGAATCAGATAAAAAGTTCAATTTTAGCCAGAGAAGGTGGAAAAAAGTGGAAGACAAAAAGAAACAAACAAGGGCAAGATATAAAAAACAGTAAAACAAGTGGTAAATATTAATGCAGCTTTATCAATAACCACTTTAATCAAGGGTCTCAATACAATTGAAAGATACAGTAATATCAGATTTTTACAAAACAAACTTTGTTACATACTGTCTAAAAGAATCCCACTTTCAATATAAAGAAATGGACAGATAAAGGGTAAACGGATGGAGAAAAACAGACCATGCCAACACTAATCAAAAGAGAGCTGCCATAGGTATATGAATTATAGACCATGCAGATTCCAAACCAAGGAAAATTCAGAGATAGAGAAGGGCATTGGAGCTTGATAATGGGGTCTATCCTTCCAGAAAGTACAGCAATCCTTCATGTGTATACGTGTAACAACAAATGGGCAAAATGTATGAGGTAAGAACTGATAGAATGAGAGGAGAAATAGATGAATCCAGTAAAACAGCTGTAGAATTCAACACCCCCTTATCACAAAGTGTGAATTCCATTAGGCAGGCACTGAGGAAGGACAGAGGTGAACTGAACAGCATCATAAAACAACTGGATTCACTGTTATCTATAGAATACTTCATACAACAACAGCAGAAAATACATTCTTCTCAAGTTCACATGGAACTTTCACCAAAACAAACCACGTTCTAGGACACAGAGCAGCACACTTTAACAAATTTCAAAGAAGAGAAATCATAAAAAGATGCTCTTGCACCACCTAGGCATTCATCCAGAAGACAATAAGAGCAAGAGAGTGGGAAACCCCAAATATGTGGAGAGCCAACAACACACTACTAAATAATACATAGGATCAAACAAGAAGTCCTGGGCTGGCCCAATGGCATAGTGCCTAAGTTTGTGTGTTCCATTTCAGTGGCCTGGGGTTCACAGGTTCAGATCTGGGTGCAGACCTAGCATTGCTTGTCAAGCCATGCTGTGGCAGCATCCCACAGAAAGTAAAGGAAGACTGTCACAGATGCTACCTCAGCAACAATCTTCCTCAAGCAAAAAGAAGATTGGCAACAGATGTTAGCTCAGGGCCAATCTTCCTCACACACACACAAAGAAGTCTCAAGAAAAATGAGAAAATAGTGTGAACCAAATGAAACAAAACACAATATACCAAAGGTTCTTGGAGGCAGCTAAATCAGTGCCAAGAGGGAAATTTATGCCATTGAACAAATACACTGGAAAAAACAAATACCTATAATCAATGATGTAAGCATCTACCTTAGGAAACAATAAAAAGAACAAATTAAACCCAAAGTAAGCACAATCAAAGAAATCACAAAACTTAGACAATACATCAATTCATTATGGGAAATTAATGGGTAAAAATTCAAGCAAAAAATGCTAGTTGCTTGACAAGACTGATAAACATCTGGTTAAGGTAACAAAGACAAGAGGAAAGACAGAAATTACTAATATCAGAAAGGAAAGGAGGGGGAAATTAAAATAAAAAAGGCTTTTTATAAAATCCAACATCCAGGGGCCAGCCCAGTGGTGCAGTGGTTAAGTTCACACATTCAGCTTTGGCGGCCCGGGGTTCACCAGTTTGGATCCTGGGTGAGGACCTACACACCACTTGTCAAGCCATGCTGTGGTAGGCATCCCACATATAAAGTAGAGGAAGATGGGCACGGATGTTAGCTCAGGGTGAGTCTTCCTCAGCAAAGAGGAGGAAGATTGGTGGCAGATGATAACTCAGGGGTAATCTTTCTCAAAAAAGCCACAAACATCCAACATCCATTTACAACAAACTAGTAATAGAGGGGAACTCCCACTTCTTGAAAAGGTACATTTTTATGAATCCTGTACCTAAGTTTATAACATATATTCCATATGGCATGTTTGTCTGTGTGAAATATCTGAAAGAATTCACAATAGAAATAACTTCTGGAATTAATAAGAGACTACGGGAAGGTTGAAGGATATGTGAGTCAATGCTTTCCTTATAGACCCACACAAATTCAGTGAAATGATCTTTGACAAAGAAGGAAAAGACAATGCAAATGAAAAGGAAAGTCTTTTAAACAAATAGGAGTGAAATATTGGATATCCCCGTGCAAACACACATGTGTACGTGCACCCCCAGCTTTCCAGGGCTCTGCAGCTCCTCTCAGGATCAAGGCTCCTTCCATGGGGGTGTGAGCAGTAGGACACCTGCAGGGTGAGGCTCCCCAGGAAGAACAACTGGGCCTTCAAGGCCTTCCCTCTGCAGGCCTGAGGGGGCCTTAGGTTGAGTCTTTAACTGCAGGCCTCAGCTGCCCACTGCAGATGCTTTGGAACATCATTTTTATTTCAAATGAGACAAACCCAGTGTTTGAATAATACAGCAAAATCACTTAAACCCAGCCTTTCCATGGAAAATAGGGAAGAAAATTGCAAGGCACTTCTTTTTTAAAAAAGATTTTATTTTTTATTTTTCTTTTTTCTCCCCAAAGTCCCCCGGTACATAGCTGTATATTTTAGCTGTGGGTCCTTCTAGTTTTGGCACGTGGGACGCTGCCTCAGCATGTCTTGATGAGTGGTGCCATGTCCGTGCCAAGGATTCGAACCCACGAAACCCGGGGCTGCCGAAGCAGAGAGCGCAAACTTAACCACTTGGCCACCAGGCTGGCCCCTACAAGGCACTTTTAATAACTCAACTAGAAAATCCCAAATGGCTATTCCCTTCAGAAAAAAAAAAGTCAGTTATTTCCATGGCAAGAAATCACACTTGACCACTTGTGTTCAGCACGTCTAAGACCTGGAATTTCATTTGAAAACATCCAAATGTAAAGAACAGAACTCAAAAACTTACTACACATGTTCTGTGAAAGAAAGTGTAAAGTAAGTATTCTTAATAAATGGAATGCAATACAGGAATATTTTGTTTTTTCTGAAATTCACCTTTTTGTTTCCTCTTTTAAATTATTTTATATTGTCTTCCAAGCTGTATGCATTAAATATACTTACCCTATTGAAAAATGGAGACTTAAATAAGTGAATAAACCTTTTGTTATGTCACAAATCTAGGGAGGGGCTATGTCAACAGGATGGATCACCCAGGAAAGTTTCTGGAGAGGAAGCTCCAACTAAAGGACTTCCCATAGGATGTCTGGGCCCAGAAAGATCCTGGGGGAGACGCACAGGCATTTCATGCAACATAGTTCCAGGTGGTTATTCTCTGTTTCCTCTCATGAAAAATATCCACAGACAAATATAATCTTTAAAAAGATCAATCCATGGCTCTGGGGGATAATGATAAAGGGAAAATAGTGCATCTGTTTGATGCACCACGGAGGACGAATAGTTGATAAAGATGCTGTGAATCACAGAGGGACAGGTGGCTTTGGGATTGCAAGGGGGGATCTGGAAATTCAGGGACTTACTGGCAGTCCTAGGAAGAGCTGGGCTGGGGGACAGGGTCGTGGATTTGAGACCCTGCTCCCCACATATTTTGAAAACTCAGGACAAAATGAGTGCCCCCTGGGGAGCCCCTTGGAGAAAAAGGAGCTACTGAAGACCCCACAAACCCAGCTGGTCCCACACAGGAACCCCAGAGACCGAGTCACAATTGTCCCTGATGACCCTCCCCGTGGTCACCACACAATCTGGGAAGATGCGCGGCAGCACGTGCAGAGCTGCCCAGAGAGGCTCTGGGAAGAAGGTGCCATGCGCAGTGACAACAGGACACCCCAGAGTCCTGGCTGCCAGCCCTGCCCCTAGACTGTAGGCCAGAGGGGACTCAGGTCTGCAGACTCCCAAGGTGACCGCGTGGAGACTGGTCCCAACCGGTCCCTCCTCCCCATCTGCTCACCCCGGGGCCAAACACTCACCATTTCCAGGTCTGCTGGGTCCCCTGAGTCCTTCCTATGACTCCCACAGCCAGTGCAGATCCCAGGGTGACGGGCTGTGGCAGAGCCACCAGGGACCCCTAACAGCAGGAGAAAATGGACCCCACACCTGGCACTTGGCTATTAATATATTTTCTCAGTTTCTGCTTTTTTTGGAAAGCATTTTATCTTTATCTTTTACCAGGCAGGTTTGGTGAATATAAGGTTGACAAGTATTTTCTCTGTACACTTGGACTATTTTGTCCCTCTGCTTTCTAACCTCCATTTTCTCTGCTCACACACCTGTTAATTTTCCTGGGGTTTCCTGTAAGACTTGGGTACTTTTTTCAATGCTGCTTTTTTACTAGTGTATACTTCCTACTTTCCTGTATCTTTGCATGTCTCATATTTTTGATGCAAACCAGATATTTTAGGCAATATACTGTAGCAACTCTGGGTACTGGTCCCCTTCTTACCAGGGCTTTTTATTGTTATTAGCTTATTTACGTTTTCAGTGACTTGAAGGATTGTTTTAGCCAAATCTGTGTCCTCAAAAGAGAGTGAAAATTCTTTTTCCTTTTTTAGTATTTTTTTTAAGGTATGTTTTTTGGTGAAGAAGATCGGCCCTGAGCTAACATCTGTGGCCAATCTTCCTCTTCTTCCTTCTTTCTCCCCAAAGCCCCAGTACATACTTGTATATCCTAGTTGTATGTCGTTCTACTTCTTCTATGTGGGATGCTGCCTCAGCATGGCCTGATGAGCAGAGCTAGGTCTGTGCCTAGGATCCAAACCAGGGAACCCTGGGCCACAGAAGTGGAACGTGTGAACTTAACCACTATACAACCAAGCTGGCCCTTGAAAATTATGATATAGCTCCAAGAATAGCTCCTAGAATCGGGCATAGCTTTGGGTACATAAACTGTCATGAGACAGGAATAATGGCAGGACTGTCCTCCTCTTTCATGGACACACCCCGTGGTTAAAGTAGATTAATTGCTGGCTGATTGCTCTACTGTTTTCACCAATGTCCTGGGGGCATAACCTGCTCTACCAAATACTGCAGTGAAATTCTGGCTCCTGTGTAGAAATACTTGAAGTCCCTGTTTGATATTTGTTCTCACCCTTGGAAGCCTCCTCATTAGTCTAATCCCCTGGTTCTTTTCAGAAAACTAGTCAGCCAACGTCCAAGCTGTATCTTCATTAAATACACAAATCTACTAACTACCTTCCACCTCATTCTCCACTTTCTGAGACTGTCCTCTGACTTGAACCTTCCATGATCTTTTGCTGGCCAAGTTAATCCCTTTAGGAAGGAAATAAGGGCTGGGTTTCATAGCTGGCTTTTCTCCACGTTCAGGTAAAATCTTTGTGCCAGGACTCTCGAAATGCTGGGGGACATCAGGAAGCCTCTCTCTGGGTGACAATCCCATTCTAGGGGCTGAGTGATCAGTGCAGTGGAGAGAGTCCTCTTGATTGTCTCATGTTACAGCCACCTCATGAGCTGGGGAAAGAGTGGTCAGTGCCCAGCATTCTCAGCACAGTATGAGCATAGCAGAGCCTCTGCACCATGAGGAGGGGCTGGGGCAAGAAGGGGTCCCCACATTTCACATGAACCAACGAGGGACTGAAATTCAGCAACAGGTAGCTGCGGGCAGGATGGGTAATGTTTTGCTTTGTTTTGTTTTGTATTTTGAAGAAGATTAGCCCTGAGCTAACTGCTACCAATCCTCCTCTTTTTGCTGAGGAAGCCTGGCCCTGAGCTAACATCCGTACCCATCTTCCTCTGCTTTATATGTGGGACGCCTACCACAGCACGGCATGCCAAGCGGTGCCATGTCCGCACCTGGGATCCGAACCAGCGAACCCCGAGTCGCCGAGAAGCGGAACATACGAACTTAACCGCTACGCCACCAGGCCGGGCCCCTGGATGGTTAATGCTGAAGTCCTGCTCCTCCTGGGAAAAAGCCCCCTTCTGGAAGCTTAGGGAGGGAGAACCTTGTCTTCTGGTTCAGGGAGCCAGCGCTATGGAGAGGAGGGCTCACTTGCTGAGCTGAGAGCAGGGAGGGAGTGGACATGGTTCAAACCCTACACACTCTCCCCTTTCTCACGGAATTTCCATTGATTTTCTTGAACAGATGTTCCTCGTTTGCTACTTGTCTTTAGGAAATTTCCAGAGGTTTCACTGGGTTATTTTAAAACAATTTCCACCAGTTTCACTGGGATGTGGATCTGTGGAGCTCCTTATATTGTTATACCCCTCTAGTGCATTCACTACACTGCCCATATCAGAAATCCTCTCCAGATTGACAGACAATGGCACTACAGACTGTAATATCACTTCTCATTGCATAGAGAAACAGAATTGAGAAAATTAATTTTTTATGGCTCGTAAAAATGTATTGTACACTTCAAAAACTTATTGTTTAGAGGATTAACAAAAACAGCTGTGGCTTCCTTTTAAAAATACATTACTTAACTGATTATAAACTATTGTTAAAATGAAAATCACAGGCCCTAAATGGGGTCACTTTGCTGGGCGCATGTCACCAAACTGGTGCTTAATACCTAGCCTGCCTGCAGCTTCCACCTTCCCCAGGGAGGCAGTCTTAACTGGTCAGTCTAGGATTCTCTGGTCAGCACCAACGAGGTAATGTGCCACATGGGCCTCTCCATCCCCCAAAGATGAGGTCATCCACCTAATAAGCCCCTTTTGTCCCCAAAGAGAGGTAACCTTTCTAAAGTAATCCTTTATTCTGTTTATAACTTCTTGTTTCCTGCCTTTAAAATGTGACAAGATGTTTGAAAGGATTTAATAACCTTATAACCAGAAACATGGCCAAATTGCAAGCTGATATTCAGAGCTTGATAGAAAAATATATATATTTTTTGCCTTCTCCTCTATTCTAAATGTACCCAGAGGGAAAGGAAAACATTCTTTGGGTGGATGAGTCACCCAAATGGGTGGACGGATGGGTGTCTCAGTCCTTTAGCACCTAGGGTACAACTCACTTCTGTGAGGAATTGGGAGTAACTGTCTTTATCTCACAAATCCTTGCTAAACTAGAAATGAAGCTCCACAGGCAGATAAATTCCTTTTATCAATCCCCAAACCTCCCCTTTTCATCCTAAAAGGCTTATAAATTATGGGCCTTAGGAGATCAAAGTCTTCCTTGGACAAATGTGCATTGCTTCCCTGTGCCTCTGAGATATAAATGTTAAAGTATGAACTTCACGGAGGTAATTCTTATCAACAGAAAAATAAAAGGAGGAAAAGTCACTTGAAACTCAGGCAAAGAAAAATCTCTTAAGTGCTTCTCACAGATATTAGTGAAAAGCTTAGCCATCTCAGTAAGTGACCTTAACTTATTCCATCTACCAGAAAAACAGCTTAGATCCAACTTCTTAACTAGCATGTCTTACATTATCATACCTGTCTATAATAAACGCCCTGGTGTACTGCGTTCTCTCAAAAACTTTAAGTGCATGTTTGCAGCTGCTAACCACCAAGCAATGATCTCTCTTGGACTGGAAATTCAAGTAATTCCAAGGGCTTCAAGAGGATTTTGCTAGGAACTGAGGACAAAGATCAAATATCTTTCTTATTATATCATAGAAGGTCAAGCCCAGGGACACAGGCTCACTAACAGATTGAGACCAAATCACTGGACTGGAGGGTGCTTCCCCTCAGCCCACACCTCCCTCTACACCAGCTGGGCTCTTGTTCAATATTAGTGAACTGCACTGAAACAACTACGTGCTTTCCAGTAACATCAAAAAGGAGACAAGGATGTCCCTTCTCACTCATCCTCGTCAACTTTGTATTGGAATTCTTAATGAAGTTAGACAGAAAAAGGAAATAAAATGTACACAGATTGGGAAGCAGGAAATAAAACTGTCCTTGTGGCATAAGACTGTCTATAGAGAAAATCTCAAAGAATCCCTAACAGCAAAGAAAACCCCTTGAACCAAGAAAAGTGCAGAGGAAGGCTGAAAGAAAAATTTGTTAACATACAACAGTTTTTTACTTCTTATAAATCCACACAAAGATGAGTTGAACTCATCTTTGACAAAGGACCAAGGGCAATTCGAGGGAAAAACACAGCCTTTTCAGCGAATAATTGTGGAAAAATTAGCCACCCACATGCCCAAAAGAAGAATCTAGACACAGACTTTACACTTTTTAGAAAAATGAACTGAAAATGAATCAGATCTTAGTATGAAATGTAAAACCAGGGCTGGCCCAGTGGTGCAGTGGTTAAGTGCGCACGTTCTGCTTCAGCGGCCCGGGGTTCGCCGATTCAGATCCCGGGTGCAGGCATGGCACCGCTTGGCAAAGCCATGCTGTGGTAGGCGTCCCACATATAAAGTAGAGGAAGATGGGCACGGATGTTAGCTCAGGGCCAGTCTTCCTCAGCACAAAGAGGAGGATTGGTAGCAGTTAGCTCAGGGCTAATCTTGCCCCCCCAAAAGAAAAGTAAAACCACAACACCCTAAAAGATAACATAGGAGAAAATCTAGGTGACTTTGGGTTTGGTGATTAATATTTAGATACAACACCAAAAGCAAGTTCTAAGATAGAAAAAAATAAGTTTGACTTCATTAAAATGAAAATCTTCTGACCAGTTAAACAGTGTCAAGTGAATAAAAACACAAGTCACAAACTGGCAGATAATCTTTGGAAGTCACTTATCTGACAAAGGACTGGTGCCCAAACATCCGAAGAACTCTTAAAACTCAACAAAAAGAAGACAAACAGCCCAGTTATAAATGAGCAAAACATCTGAACACACACTTCAACAATGATTTACACATGGTAAATAAGCACACAAAAACAGGTCCAAAATCAAACGTCACTAAGAAATTACAAATAAAAGTTGAATGAGATATCTCCACACACTTATTACAATGGCTGGAATTAAAAACACTGAGAACAAGGAACGACGATGAAGACGGACAGCACCAGGAACCCTCAGGCCTTGCTGGTGGGAATGGAAAATGGTGTGCCTACTTTTGAAGAAAGGCAGTTTCTGAAACACAGTCTACTCTTCCCGTATGATACAGCTATCAGGTTCTTTGAAGTGACCCAAATGAGTTGAAAACTGATGCTCACAAAAATCCTTACGTGGGAATGTTTATAGGAGCTTTATGCCTACCTGTCAAGACCTAGATGTAACCAAAATAATTTCAATAGATGAATGGATAAACAATCATGGGTACATCCATAGGATAAAACATTCTTCAGTGATGAACACAAATGAAGTTATCAAGTAAGAAAGACACGGAGAAATTTTAAAATCATACTGCTAATGAAAGAAGCCAACAGGACAAGGCTCCACACTGTATGATTCCAAGCATGTGACATTCTGGAAAATATAAAATATTGAAAGATCATTGGTTACCAGGTATGTGGGGGTGGGAGGGAGGAAGAATGAACAGATGGAGCACAGGAGATTTTTAGGACAGCGCAAGTGTTCCATATGATACAGAAATGATGGAGACACGTCCTGTTCCAGTGAAACCCCACAGATTGTATAAGACAAAGTCAACACTAATGTAAACTATGAACTTTCATGTGTCAAATTGGCTCATCAAATGTAACAAATATACCACAGTAATACGAGATATAAAATATAGTGTAAACTGTGTGAAGTCAGAGGGGTTATGTGGGAAATCTCTGTACTTTACGATCAAGTTTTGCGTAAACCTAAAACTGATCCTAAAAACAAGTGAAGTCAACTAGGAAAAAAAGATAAAGACAGGCACATTAATATTCACCCTTGATGACTGACTGATGACAGAAACAGACTATCTTTCATTCAACTAATTTGAATTTATTTCAATAAGCCATTATGGTGCTCTATGAGGCCTGCATCATGAGAATTGAACAAGAGAAGAAATTTCCATCGACTGCCTTGTTAAGAGGGCAGCACTGTATATTCTGAGAAGTGAAGGGGCTGCCTTCATTACTATCAGTAGTGTCCGGAACTCCCATGTGGATAAAGAGTATCCTGGTGGGGCTTTGTGTGTGGCCTTAGTATGTATAGAGACAAGTGTTATTTTGGTTTCTATTGTAGGTAACTGTGAGGCAAGAGACTCCTAGAGTTCTTCTACCACAAACGGGCAACTCTCAGGGAATCACCCATAGTCTGTAACGTCCGCAGCTGGAGCCCATTGCTGGTCAGTGCTAAGAAGACTGCTTGATGTGTGGTCAGTCTGATGACCTTCAGGTCTGGTCCTTCATCAGATTTATCCCAATGAAGACATGAAAAGCAACTCTGTCTGAGCTCCATCATATAAATGAGGTGTCCCTAAAGTCTATGAACTCCCATTGCTTTTCACTCAGGGAATCCTAAGGAGCTCTCCAGGGAGCCTCAGGGGTCTGAGAAAGGGTGACCTCCTTCAATACCATGCACCTGGTAAGGGACTGAGAAGAGGGAAGACCACCCCTTCCTGTCGGCAGGATATCCCAGAGGGCCCAGGTTTGCCTCCATCATGTCTCCAGGGGGTCTCAGTAGCCATTCTGAACTCTTGGAGAGGTGTATCCAGGTCCCAAGTCAAAACGGACTGCTGGATATTTGATCCCATGATCAGAGCCATCTACTTTCACGATAGCCTCGTAAACAGAGATAATTACGCTCTAATGGCATATAATGTCGGGCCTAGGGCAGGTTCTTGTATCAGAAGCCTATGGGCAACTTAAGGCGACCATGGGTACCCCAGGAGACATGACAGTAGGTCACTGAGGCCTCCGTAGTGAAGGAGTCTCTGAGGACACTAACAGGAGTGTTTGCAGAAGGACAGTTTGAAGAGTCTCCAGACTTTCATGGTAGGGGTGCCCATTCAAGGTGGCAAATTCACAAGTAACAGCACAAATGGGGTCAAGTAAAATTTGTAAACAAGGAACATACTGCCTCTCAAACATCAAGAGAACCTAATAGTTTTTGTGGGTGCTGAGAGGAACAACAGCTATTTCCTCATGGTGTCAAAGAAGGAGTGGGTCTCAGATTATCAAATAGTTTCCAGGAATTTAACAAAGTTGTCAGGGCTTCACATTATATGTGTGGCAATGTCTCATCCATTTTTGTGAGCTCATTTTTTCAATATTTGTATGTCCTGAATGTCCTCAGAGGAGATGTCATCAATGTGGTCTTGGAGAAACCAGGATGCAGTTCAGACCCCGCCTGCAATGACTATGGGAGGGCACAGCTGTGGAAGATGCATGCGGATAACCCAATAAAGGGGCATCATGTCCCTTCAGAGATGAAGGCCAAATGCAGCTGAGAGCCTGTGGACATATAGGCACTGGACAGAAAAGACTTAGCCAAATCTGTGAGAGCAGATATTTACCAATTGCTGATTGACTGTAGTCAGTAATTTCCACACTGTGGGGACTGGGTATAGAGGTCTGAGTGGTGCAAACACAGCTGCAAGGTTGAGATAAACCACTCTGAGGTGTCAATCATTCTTTCCAGGTTTAATAAGACAAATTGAGCTGTCAATCAAAGAAACACTTAGAAAAATCAACTCTTCACTAACTAGACTGTCTAAACAGTTTCCAATCCTTCAAGGCCGTGTGTAGTTTACATTGGGACATATAATATACCTTGATTTAGGGGGTAATGTCCCTGGGATCCCAATTTGTCAAGCCAATTTGTAAGTGGCAAAGACTTCACTTAATTTTAAATTACTGATCATTGGATCAGAGTTTCTCAGCTCACTTTGGGATATTTTAGGACAATAAGTGCTATTACCAGGGAGAATTTAGGCAAGACCATAGTTCTGATGGTTAAGGAGAAACATCTGTCCTCAACATTATATTGATTAAGGCTCCTAAGATCATCAGGGGCACCTTGCTTAAATTTAATGGGATCCCAGATATAACTCTAAAATTCCAACTAGGATCGATTAACTGCTTGAAGGTTTCTGAATTTGTACATTACATCAGAGAGCAAAATTAATTCAGAAGCTATGCAGTAGAGGCCCAGAAGACAAGCAGTGTACCTCTTATCTGTTTTGTAATGTAAATTCTTTTAGTATATTTTGGATTTCAAATTGGTTCAAACTGTGGACCTTTCTTTCAATAGTTGTCTCTTTTGTCCCCTCCCTCTTGTCCTTCCCTGTTTTGTTTTGGGTTTTTTTGGTCATCGGATATACTTTGGGGGAAAGGCATCCTATCTATCCTGGTATTTATATATGTTTTCTTCCCAGTGTCATCAACTTTAGGAGCCTCCCCCATGACTACTGGATGTTGTAGTGAGTTTAAGGTCCCTGGATTTAAGCCAGATTTGAATTAATCCCTTTGCTGTGTCATAGTGGTGCCATGCGTGTTGTCTCCTAAAACCCCAAGGGTCAGGTTCTTTCTCCAGTAGATGCAGGGAGAGCAGCAGAGGTACTTAAGGGTCCAGGTGAGCCCTCTGGCCTTAGGAGTGTGGACTCCACCTTCCATCTACTGGCTGCCCTTCTCCTTCTCTTTCTCTTTTTAAATGGCAGCTGTTTCAGGAGTGACCATTGATGGGCCCTCTTCTTGCACTGGCTGTAGTCCCCCTGTGCCACACCCATCCCTGGGGCAGCTTGGGGCCAAAGCAGCCTCTGTCACAGCTTCACTCTAACACACAGATTAATCCCAGCAGACACAAAACAGGACCTCTTTAAAGAGACCCTAAGGGGCCGGCCCCATGGCTGAGTGGTTAAGTTCGCCCGCTCCGCCACGGCGGCCCAGGGTTTCGCTGGTTCGGATTCTGGGTGCAGACATGGCACCACTCATTAGGCCACGTTGAGCTGGCACCCCACGTGTCACAACTAGAAGGACCCACAACTAAAATATACAACTATGTACTGGGGAGATTTGAGGAGAAAAAGCAGAAAGAAAAAAAAAAAAGAAAAACGAAGATTGGCAACAGTTGTTAGTTCAGGTGCCAATCTTTAAGAAAAAAAAAAAAGACCCCAATCCCATAATCCTGCTCCCAAATGCCTATAAATTCTTGAACTTCCCAACTCTGGTCAGCTGAACCTAGAACAGAGGCTTTGAGAGTCAACAATGCAACATGGGGCAGCACAGCTCACAGCCCAGCTCCCCAGCGAGCAGTAGCCCACAGCGCATGCCGCCACCAGGCAGCAGAGCAGGAGAGCAAGTCAGAGCAAGAGAAGACAGACGGGGTCACGTCTGGACATGCTGCTCAGGGTGCCAACTGTTATGGTCACCTGCAGAGGGGTGGTTCCCTTGTTGAGACTGATGCCAGGGTGGCGCGCGCGCGCACACACACACACACACACAGGGTAGGACAAGGCTTAGGGCTCACATAATAGAGGTCTGAGGGAAGGGCAGGGCCGGCCTCTCAAGCAGCTCTGACAGGCCTCAGAAAGCAAGGAATGGAGCCTGGCCTGGGGCTTCACTGGGCCTGGGGGTGGGGACGGGGCAAGAGCTCTGCACACAGGCAGGGGCTGGGGTGGGAATCTCCTGCCTGCTCTAGAGGAGAGAGCACCCAGGCTTCCTCCTCAGCTTGTCCACAAGGGGAAGAGGGTGAGTGAGGCTTAAGCTGTGAGCACTCAAACATCAAAACTGTGGATTCTGACTCGTTATTAATAGGACAAACATGAGTAAAAATATATGAATTTGCAACAGCTTGTTTTTATACAAAGAAATAATAACAGGAAGATCAAAAAATAATCAAAACTGTGTATCTGGGGATGACGTGAATAACAGCGCTGGAGGGGGGGTACCAGGATATGTTGGCCATGAGTGTTAAGTTAGACTTTGCTTTACTTATTTTTAAAAAACAGAGAAACTACATTTTGTTAACACTTATTTACTTTTTTTTTAAGATTTTATTTTTTTCCTGTTTCTCCCCAAAGCCCCCCAGTACATAATTGTATATTCTTCACTGTGGGTCCTTCTAGTTGTGGCATGTGGGATGCTGCCTCAGCGTGGTTTGATGAGCAGTGCCATGTCCGCACCCAGGATTCGAACCAACGAAACACTGGGCCGCCTGCAGCGGAGCGCGCGAACTTAACCGCTCGGCCACGGGGCCAGCCCCAAAGGAGAGCCGTTTTGTTTTTTTTGAGGAAGAGTAGTCCTGAGCTAACTACTGCCAGTCCTCCTCTTTTTGCTGAGGAAGGCTGGCCCTGAGCTAACATCACGCCCATCTTCCTCTACTTTATATGTGGGACGCCTACCACAGCATGGTGTGCCAAGCGGTGCCATGTCTGCACCCGGGATGCGAACCAGCGAACCCTGGGCCGCAGAGATGCAGAACATGTGAACTTAACCGCTGCGCCACCGGGCCAGCCCATAACACTTATTTACTTTTAACTTCTGTACATAGGACACTACTGTAGGATTTAATTCCTTTAAACACTAACAGTTAGAAAAGTGAAAACCACAAAATGAAAATTTTCAAATCCTAGTCTGTCCTTCCCTTATATCTCACACTGGGGTATTTTCAGGAGTAAGCAGTATATTTTACTGCAATAGGGGTTTGTGTTTAACCCTAAACTGTATTGGGTTTTCAAAGATTAACATAAGCTTTCAGAAGTTTTCTCACATCAATCAAAATAGAAATTCAATCAGTTTAGCCTTTTAAAATTCTATGTTCTCTAGACACAGGCACATAGAAAAAACTGATCTAGAAAAGGAAAATGTGCTGAAAAAGTTAATACATTTATCAAACATCTTAGGTTCTCTTGCCTAAAAGGAACAAAATTTGTATTTGGTGCCACAATTTTTTTTTGCTTTCCTTACATTCTATCTCTCCATCAACTCAGTTTCAGGGCCCAAGTGCTAAGGGAAACTAGACCCAAAGGGCCGCACTAGTCCATCGATAAAGGAATCCAAAGGAAAGAAACACAAACACTGGAATCAGCTCAGATGAGCAGCCTGCTTCCCACAGGACAGAAAGAAAGCCACAGTCAGAAGGTCCCGTGTTCCTGACTCTCCTGGTGGAGACAGAGCCCTGGAGGGGGTCAGTCCCTGGAGAAGGAGGGGAGGGCACCTGAGCAGCCACAGGAAGGAGCTCTGGGAGCCCCACACACCCTCCTCTCCCCAGGGAACAGTGCACATGCTCCCTCTCTCAGGCTCCATTCTCACCGTGAGGAAACTCAGCTGGATTCAGTTCAAGGTTCTGACCCAAATGGACCCCCAGATTAATGGGCCCTAATCCAGGACACAGAGCTCCTGACTCTCACAGACTTTCTCAGTGTAAACAAATTACTCTCTGAGCACACCTACACTGTGGATGCAAAACTCCAATTATGTCTAGAAACAGGCCCAAGGGAACCACATCAACAACCTCAGACAGGGCATCACTCCCCACCCCAGGAGCACGTGCACCCCCAGCTTTCCAGGGCTCTGCAGTTCCTCTCAGGATAAAGGCTTCTTCCATGGTGGTGTGAGCAGTAGGACACCTGAAGGGGGAGGCTCCTCAGAAAGGACAACTGGGCCTGCAAGGCCTTCCCTCTGCAGGCTCAAGGGGGCCTCAGCTTAGAGACACCGACCTCAGGCCTCTGCCTCCACTGGAGTTTTTTTGGACCATCATTGATACCTTAAATGACACAAATCCAGTGTTTGAACAACGCAGCTCAAACACTCACACCAATCTTTATGTGGAAATGAGGGAAGAAAATTGTATAGCATGCTGCTGGCTCAACAGGAAACCCTACAAGAATGTACTGCATTCCAGGAAATCAATGTTAATTATTTCCATAAAAAGAAATTGTTTTACAAAATATTACTCATACTTGAGCACTTCAAGTCTGCCAGTCTCAGCCCTGGAAATCCACTGGAACTCAGCCAAAACAAAAGAACAGTCCTCAGAATATTACTAACATGTTGGGGGAGAAAAAAAAATCGAATTTTTAAATCATGCAATGAACTACTGGAATGTTTTATTTTTTTTTTCTGAAATACACCCCTTTCTTTCCTGTTTGGAAAAGTTTCATATTGTCTTTCAAGCTGCATTGATTAAATAAATTTCTTTTCATTGAAAAGCTGAGACTATAAGAAAGTGAACATACCATTTAACAGAACAAACCCAAACAGGGGCAGTGCTGACAGGACAGATCACCCGGAAAAGTTTGCCAAGAGGAACCTCCAACAAAGGACTTAGGATTGAACGTCTGTGCCCAGGACACATCCTAGGAGGAGAGGCGGAAGGAGTTCATACAAGGAATTTCCGGATAGCCATTCGCTACTTTTTTCTCATGTAAAACATCCAGAAACAAGAAACAAATTCTTTTAAAAGGGCCACCCATTCACTATGGAAAAATGATAAATAAAATATTGGGCCTGTTTCTAGTTGATTACGATGCTGTGAATCAGAGCCAGGAAGTTGGCGTTTAGGAATGCGAGCAGGGATCTGGAAATTCAGAGATTTATTGTCACTCCTGGGAAGAGCTAGGGGGACAGGGTCGCGGATTTGAGACCCTGCTCCCCAAACATTCAGAAAACTCAGAAGAAAACGAGTCCCCTCCGAGGAGAAAGGAGGCCCTGGGGACCCACAGACCGCAGCCCCTCCGCGCACGGACCCCGGAGACCGAGGCCCGACTGTCCTGCGGGCCCTCCCGCGGGCCCCGCACCGTCTGGGACACGCGGGGCTGCGGACGCACAGCGGCCCAGAGACGATCCGGCCCCAGTCGCCGCGCGCAGGGAACACAGGACGCCCGGGGCCCGGCTGCCGGCCCCGCCCCCACGCTGCGGCCGGAAGGGCCTGAGGGCCGAGCGGCGCCACCGCGGACTCGGGGCCGCAGAGTCCGGAGGGGACCGCGGGAGGCCGGGCCCGCCCCGCCGCTTCCCACCAGCGCCTCGGAACCTCCGTGTCTGCGAAGCCCCGGCCAGAACGCTCACCATTGCTGAGTTTCCTGGGTCCCCCGCCGACCTTCTCACGACTCGGTACAGGTCACTCACAGCGAGACACGGTCAGCGGCAGAGCAACGTGGGGCGTGCAAAGGCAGGCGACCGGAGACCGGAAGCACTGTGGAGCTACAGGAAGTCAGGGGTTGTTGCCGTGCGTCGCCCCGCCCACTTGCCCCGAAGCCGACCCTGATTGGACGGTTCAAAAGGCCCCTCCGTCCCGAGTGACAGCGAGATGGAGATTACGTGTCTGAGCCAACCCAGAGCTAGAAATTGTCCTCTCTGGGGACTTTTCCGCTAAAATGGAATGCTACGAGGCCACTCGGGGAACTATGACCCTTCTTTGCAAACACACTTAAAATCACCTCCCCGTATGTAATAATTAATGTCTCCAGTCTGACCTTTGATCTTCCACCCAGCGCTTCCCCACATCCGCTGATATCATACTTTAAAAAAATCCTGTGGCCTCCCAAGCCCTGAGCCCTGGTGGGAAGTTGGAGCCCGCGTCCCTAGCTGGGCGCAAGGCCTTTTCTCAGTCTAATCACAAGCTATGAGATGTGTTCATTCAATTCTCAGGTATACGTTTTACACAGGAGGGAAATTTATTTTAGATCGTTTTTTGAATGTATCGTGAGAGAACTTTGAAATGGAAAAGGCTATAATATCCCTAAGGAAATTCAATTTCTATTTGGACTGATGTAACTGAAAAACAAGAAAAGGTTATGTAAATGTGGGATGTGCTGGAAAATATTCATATGAGTAAGAGATTGGGATGTAAACCTCTTTTGCATTGCAAAACAGTGTATTTACCCACTTATTTGAACAGTTGTGGGTTTTTTTGAGAAACAATACACATACAATACAATAGAGTCTTTAATGTTAACAACTCACTGGTCTTCAGTATATTTATAGTATGTGCAATCATCACTGCAGTCAATTTCAGGACATTTCCATCACCTAAAAAGAAAGCTCTATATCCTTACCTCTTGCTGCCCTATCTTCCCACCCAGCTCCCCCAAGTGCCAGCCCTAGATGAGCACTAATCTGTTTTCTGTGTCTATAAATTTCCATATTTGCTGACTTTTGTATGAATGAAATTGTATAATGTGTGGAGTTTGTGTTGACTTCATTCATTTGGTACAATTTTTTCGGGGAATTCCATGTTGTAACATGTATCCATACTTCATTTTTTTTAATTGAGATACAATTGATAAGCGACATTATATTCATTTCAGGTGTACCACAATAAGTCTAGTCAACAGCCATTACCATACAGAGTTACAATTTTTTTTCTCGTGCTGAGAACTTTTAAAATCTACTGTCTTAGCAAATTTTAAATATACAATTCAGTATTATTAACTGTAGTCACCATGCTATACATTACATCCTCATGGCTTATTTATGTGATAATATGAAATGTGTACCATTTGATTACCTTCTATATTTATTCCATCAAAGTTACATCTTATACATATTAAGTGTACAGTTCATAGTGTGAAGTACATTGACATTGTGAAACCAATCTCCAGAACACTTTTCATCCTGCAAAACTTCAACTCTTTGTGTATTAAACAACAATGCCCACTTGCCCTTGCCCTCCAGGCCCTGACAACCACTGTCCTGATGTCTCTATGAATATGACTACTCTAGATACCTCCTATCAGTGGAATCATACAGTTTTCGTCCTTTTTATGATGGCCCTGTTTCACTTAGCATGATGACCACACATTTCACCCTTGTTGTAGAATGTGTCAGAATTTCATGTCTTTTTAAAGCTGAATAATGTTCTGTTCTATGTGTATTTGTGTTTTGTTGATCCATTCGTCTCTTGATGAACACTTGGGTTGCTTCCACTTTTTCGCTACTATGAATAATGCTCCTATGAACACAGGTGTGCTGTTTCAGTCCATGTTTTGAATTCTGGGTATATACTCACAAACAGAAATGCTGGATCATATGGTAACACTTGCTGTAATATTTGAAAAAAATGCTACACTGTATTCCACAATAGCATCATGATTTTGCTTTCCCACCAGAAATGCACAGGGGTTCCCATGGCTGTTTTCACTTTCTTGATGGTGTCCTTTGAAGCACAAAAGTGATTAATTTTGGTGAAATTCAAATTATCTATGTTTTTAGTATTTTTATTTTTGGTGTTATAACTCATAATCCTTTGCCAAATCCAAGGTCATATTTTCCTCTTTGTTTTTTCTGAGTACTATTGTTTTACGTCTGGTTTAGGTCTTTGATCTATTTTGGTAAATTATTGTGGGTGGTATAATGTAAGGGTCCAACTTCCTTCTTCTGCCTGTTCCTATCCAGTTGTCCAGCACCAATTTTTGAAATATTCTTTCCTCATTCTTGGTGCCATTTTTGAAAATCAGTTGACCATAGATGAATGGGTTTATATTTGGAATCTCAATCAAACTGGTTGATCTGTGTGTCTGTCCTTGTGTCATTATCATATTACCTCGATTACCGTGCGAGTAGTCAGATTTTAAATCGGGAAATGTTCATCTTATTACTTGGTCTTACTTTTCCAAGATTGGTTCAATGATCCTGATTTGCCTGCAGTTCCATACAATTTATCAGCTTGCCATTTTCTATAAAGAAGTCAGGTAAGATTCTGAGAGGGAGTGTGTTGAAAATCCGATCATTCTAGGAAGTATTGTCATCTCAACAATGTTAAATCTAAGGATCCATGAACATGGGCTATTTTCCCTTTTATTGATTTATTGATTTATTTTTAGAGTTCACTGTTTTTTCTTGCCTCTCTTGGTTATGGAGTAATAAAGAAAAAGGAAAAAGATGGTATCACTCCAAGGTCTTTGCTCATTTATTAAAGATTTGCAATATCTGAATATCCAATCCACTCCAAACCTCACCTGATTCCTTTTAATTTCCAAAAATGCAAAATGTATCTTTTTGAGTTAGCATTTTTCCTTTCTTCGGATAAATCTCCAGAAGTGAAATTGCTGAATCACATGGTGGGTTTATTTTAATTTTTTGAAGAACCACCATACTGTTTTCCATAGTGGCTGAACCAATTTACATTCCCTCTTTTTGCTGAGGAAGATTGGCCCTGAGCTAACATCTGTGCCCATCATCATCTACTTTTTATATGTGGGACGCCTACCACAGCATGGCCTGCAAGCAGTGCCATGTCCACACCCGGGATCCAAACTGGCAAACCACAGGCCATCGAAGCAGAACGTGCACACTTAACCGCTGTACCACTGGGCTGGCCCCTATGGGTATAATTTTTATCCACATAGTATTATTGATGCAGCCCATAACCTTTGGTATATTATGTCCTCGTTTTCATTCATTAACAATGTTTTCTAATTTCCTTACTGATTTATTTCACCCAATGGTTATTTCAGAGTGTCTTGTTTAATTTCTTAAAAACGTGAATTTGCCCGAAGTTTCCCGAGATAGTCATTTCTAATTTCATTCCATTGTGGTCAGAGATCTTACTTTGTATTTTAAATTTTAAAATTCCTAGCGTTTTAAATTTATGAGGTGTTCTGTATGGCAAGCATATGATCTAGCCCAGGGAAATGTGTGCCTGAGAAGAATATGTGTTCTGTTGTGTAAGAAGTACACCAGACACGAGAAGCCTTGTTCATATGCCCCAGTAATGATTCCACATTTGGAAAACAGCTATAATAGACACCCCAACCTCTTTAAGTTCATGATATTCTAAATTCACTGTCCATAGTTTTTTAAGAAACAAACATGCAAATTAAAGAAGAAGGTGAATAAAAAATGCCCCCGTACATCTCAGGTCTTTGATAATAGAACTCATCTCTGCAGTTCCTCCATGGATAAGGGGTTATTTGTGGGTTACTATCTTTGTTGGGGAACAGATCAAGAAGCACCCACTTGGCCTTTCCCACCAGAATATGCCTCATTAAAAGCATTAGGAAAGCAACATAGACATGTTGCACGTTAATAAGTATGAATATTTTCATTATATATCTTGGGCCTAGTGAGCTAATCTATTTTCATGACTTTGTTAGGCATTTATAATTTTTTTTGAAGATTTTATTTTTTTCCTGTTTCTCCCCAAAGCCCCCCAGTACATAGTTGTATATTCTTCGTTGTGGGTCTTTTCTAGTTGTGGCATGTGGGACGCTGCCTCAGCGTGGCTTGATGAGCAGTGCCATGTCCGAGCCCAGGATTCGAACCAATGAAACAGTGGGCCGCCTGCAGCGGAGCTTGCGAACTTAACCACTCGGCCACAGGGTCAGCCCCTATAATTTATAATTTTTGTAAGATTTGTGCATGGACTTTGAACATTGTTATTGGAACGTTCATATTTTGTTTTTGATTACTAAGAGCTACTTAAACTATTAATGATATTATCTTTTTCTCTGTATTATTATTGAAAATGTTTTCCCAGGCAGTGTTTCTATATCTTTTCTTATTATCAATGATATCTTTACATTTTTCAGTTCATCAAGTTTATTTAAATTTTCTTTACATTTTTCTTGGTATGTTGTGACTTCCACTGCCTAAGTATAGAGAAGTACTTTATGATATTTACTTTCAGTATTTTCATTTTATCTTTTTTAATGTTTAACTCTTTACTCTGTATAGACTATATTTGGATGTAGTACACAGCAGAGTTATAGATTGCCACAATTCATCATCTATTTTGTTACATGCTTGTGTCTGTTTATAGACCATTAAGGGTTCATCTGACTAGTCCACAGTTGCTCAACATTGACACTACTGACATTTTTGACAAGATAATAGTCTTTGTCAAGGGTAGTATTTTGTGCATCACAGGATCCCTAGATGTCTGTAGCAGTGATCCCCACCTCCCACAGTTGTGACCATCAAAAATGCCTCCAGATGTTGCCAAATGTTCCCTGAGAGGCAAAAACACCCCTATGACAAACAACTGGTCGGTTCTTATGGCGTCAACAGGCCATTAAATTATCACAACTCATTAAGTTTTGTAATTGGTGCATCTGGTGAAACTTGTTCTTCATCCTTTATTTGCAAGAACTTCCTGAATACCCTTTGGACCTGTTTTCAGAGATATGCTTTAGAATTACTGTATTAAGAGACAGAAACAAACATCCTCATGCAAATTTAGGGGAAATGTCTTTAAAAACATGGCTGTGTGTAGAGAGACCCGCATCTTTGACTTCAGGAGTCCTCCATGCACCAAAGTTGATTGTATGTTGGTGATGGTGATGCCTCTGTCACCTCATCAGGAAACACCCATGTGATTCTATGTGCACAAGTGTGAGATTTCTGTGCATATAGACCTCATATATGGCATTAGGCCTAAACCTCCAAATTTATTATATATTTTGCAGGGCATGTGATTTTTTTTTAAAGATTTTATTTTTTTTCCTTTTTCTCCCCAAAGCCCCCCAGTACATAGTTGTATATTCTTCGTTGTGGGTCCTTCTAGTTGTGGTATGTGGGATGCTGCCTCAGCGTGGCTTGATGAGCAGTGCCATGTCCGCACCCAGGATTCGAACCAACGAAACACCAGGCCGCCAGCAGCGGAGCACGCAAACCCAACCACTCGGCCACAGGGCCAGCCCCGCAGGACATGTGATCTTAATTCAATAAAATGTGGTGTTATGTATAATGTACGCATTTAAACAATGTTCACAAAATTGACCCCTTATCAGTTGCAGTAATTTCCCGGTTATTTTCTGTTTAGCTTATTAAATAAACAACGCTATCATCTCTAATAACAATATTGCTTCTTCCATCTTATTCATCAGATTGATCATTGTGTTTTCTGACATGAGACTGTAGATGAAAGCTATGATAAATACTTGGGGTGAAAAGAAGCATCTTTGATTGTTGTTTGGATTGGTTCCTCCTTTCAGTGGATTGTCCACACATGAGTTCTTCTTCATGCTCTATTCCCAAACATCCTCTATGAGTACTAGGCAGGCCTAGCAGTCATTATGCCTGAGAGTGACCATGGGATTTTAGCACCAAAAAGTGACTAGAAATACTGAGGTAGCCTATGCAGATTTCACTAAAAAGCAAGGGCCATCTATTCCATAATGGGGATTTTAATAACCCCAGTGGGGAAGAACAAATTTTTTTCTGATTCTCACAGAGGGTCCATCTTAGTTAATGAAGCATCATTCTTAATTTCAAAATATGAGATAAAGAATGCACAATGGCATAGCTTGGTCTGAGTCAGGCAGCCTGGTGATGAATCAAGCCCCCTCCTGACTGCCTGTGTAAAGTCACAGCTGTCACTCAGCTCCCCTAAGTCTCAGTTTCCTCTCTTATCAAATAGGATCATGCTGGTGCTTCCCTGTTAGAAGTCTGTGCAGATGAAAAGGAATGAGCCAGTCCCCCTAAGGTGCTGAGTGCAGAGCCTCACACTCAGTAAGCCTCCCCAAAGTGCCTTTATTATTAGTGTCACTGTCATTCTCATCTTTTTTTTTAAGATTTTATTTTTCCTTTTTCTTCCCAAAGCCCCTTGGTACATAGTTGTGTATATTTTAGTTGTGGCATGTGGGACGCTGCCTCAGCATGGCCTGACGAGCGATGCCATGTTCATGCCCAGGATCCGGACCAGCAAAACCTGGCCCGCCGAAGCAGAGCTGTGAACTTAACCACGTGGCCACAGGCCGACCCCTCATCATCATCTTTATTTTTATTTTTTTTCCTTTTTCTCCCCAAAGCCCCCCAGTACATAGTTGTATATTCTTCATTGTGGGTCCTTCTAGTTGTGGCTCATCATCATCTTTATAACAACTTAGAAAGCAGAATTCTCTCAGTGGAATCTAAATTTTACACTGCAGATGATGCAATCATTCCTTGACATGTAAGGCTGCAACTGCCCTGTAAGATCACTGAGAACTAACGATGACTATTTTCATTTCCTCTATGGGTGCTTATTTTCCCATATTTCGAAATCTTCACTGAATAAAAGCTGTGATAACTACTTTTGGTGATTCATGCCTTCCCCGCTAGATAGAACAATTTGGTTGATCCTTCCTCCTACCACTACCTCAGACACCATGTCGTAGTTCAGTCAGACCAGGAAGAAAAAATAGTTTTAAAAGTGCAAACATTCATCTTGATGTTGTGCCATTCAGAGGTACTTCATGCTTCCCAGCCCAAGAAGGATCAGTTGCTCTCTCATTTTCATTCAGAACCAAGAGCATGTTGGTTCACAACCTCGAGAGTTTGGTTGACATCTGAAACTGGTTCCCATACAAGGAGGGCAAGAGAGACTGATGAAAGAGGCAGATGACTCCAGATTGGGAGGTGGCAGTTTTAATAAGCAAGGGAGGCTTGTCTTAGGCGGTGCAAGATGAGTAGATCTCCACACCCACCAAACAGAATCTTAAAAGTTTACACAGACGGGGGCTGGCCCTGTGGCTGAGTGGTTAAGTTCCCGCGCTCCGCTGCAGGCGGCCCAGTGTTTCGTTGGTTCAAATCCTGGGTGCGGACATGGCACTGCTCATCAAACCACGCTGAGGAAGCATCCCACATGCCACAACTAGAAGGACCCACAACGAAGAATGTACAACTATGTACTGGGGGGCTTTGGGGAGAAAAAGGAAAAAAATAAAATCTTTAAAAAAAATTTATACAGACGCTTTAATGGGATTCAGTAATATATACAGTCCAGATGGTCTCAACAACACATTATTCTCTCCAGGCTGCATTCTTGAAATGGCTCTTAGTTTGGGAAGATTGAGTGGAATGTATATTCCCAGGGCAGCGGAGTGGGTAAGGAGTCTCCAATTGTCCAATTCTAGCTGGAGGGCCAACCAGTGGTCACATCCTCTCAGTGACCTCCAACAGAGCATCTTTTTGAATCTTGGGTAACTCCTTGCATTAAGGTCATTTTTCAACATCATGGGGAAAACATCTGTCTCCATACCTACAAATAAGTCCCTTTGCTGCTTCTTCTTCTTCTTCTTCTTCTTCTTCTTCTTCTTTTTTTTGAGGAAGATGAGCCCTGAGCTAACATCCATGCCCATCTTCCTCTACTTTATACGTGGGATGCCTTTATAGCATGGCTTGCCAAGTGGTGCCATGTGCACACCCCAGATCTGAAGCGGCGAACCCCAGGCCACCAAAGCAGAACATGTGAATTTAAGTGCTGCACCGCTGGGCCGGCCTCCTTTGCTTCTTAAGAGAAGCTCCTTGTTTGCCTTATAAGACCACTTTGTAGGATATTCTCGAGTTCTCATGGGCTTCTCTTAGGGCAAGTGAATGCAAGGACACTCTCCTATCCCTCAAGTTTGCCATGAGAGGAATGAACAGGAACCACATGCTCTTCCTAAAGACAACCTTAAGATATCATGTCTATTGTGCTAATCACAATGGCTACAGAAC
This sequence comes from Equus asinus, assembly GCF_041296235.1. NCBI lineage: Eukaryota > Metazoa > Chordata > Mammalia > Perissodactyla > Equidae > Equus > Equus asinus. Next base: position 24,789,011 of record NC_091809.1, on the reverse strand, counting down.
CTTTGAGATCACCATGATGTGACATCAAGACAGAGCCAGACTGTCCCTAATGTTATTTGTGAGAAGCAGAACAATTTATCAGTTCATCAGTGCAGGAAGCACATTCTCAGTTTCTGCCCAGATGGGGCCACTACTGGAACTGTACAATTCCCACAGGTGCAATGAAAGTAGGGTGGGGCAGTAGGGCAGTGATGAAATGTAGTTTCTCAGCACCATGTTTCTGAGAGTGAGAGAGTGTTTCTGAGAGTGAGTGCGGAGCCAGACTCATGCATCTTCCCAGGTGAATGCACATTCTTAGGATGGTGTGTCCTTTATTTGACGTGGAGATGAGGAGCTCAGAGATAAAACAAAAAACAGTGGCATTCCTGACTTAAGAAATCAGAAATAACTTCCAAGAAAACTGCTTCTAGGCTATTATTTTCCGGATAGTTATTAAAGGGAAGATGAAAAACAGATAATGAAATGGAAATATCTTCTGCATCTCTCAAAGCTTGATGCTGAATACCCACAGAACTTGTCTTCCTACATTGGATGGTGACTGATCAATGGAGCTACTGCCCAGCAGTCTTCTCTCTTGTATGATGAACACTGGTTGCAAACTGGGCCTTCCTTTTCTGTCTTCATTGAGATCACATATAGTTCTTTGTCCCTGCCCCTCAGTTTCCATCTGTCAGATGGCCTCCAGGGATCCTTCTTTCCCTGAGCATGGTGGAATTATTGCTGAAGTTCTGGTGGACTTGGGTGGGGCTGTTTGAGTCACATGATATCAAAGGTGAGCATTTCTTCAGGGAATTGGGAGAGGAAATGGTCAGAAATGGTATCTGTGCAGACTGAATGGAGAGGATGCCCGTCAGGGAGTGATTCCAACATGTCAGAATGAATGTTACTCTTTAGTATCATAGCCTCACCAATCAGTGGGATCATTAGATGAAATCACCTAAATTTCTGTTAAGAAAACTTAGTTTTCTAATGTGTCATTATACATGGATCAAATAGTGTAACAACAAGTAAGGGGTGGGTTGTGACCACAGAGAGTTATTTAACCATAATGAGAAAGAGCTCCTTCTTATATTTTCCATGGGAAACAAATACTTTTATGTCACATTTTCTAAAGTTAACCATTCTGAATACCCAGAAGTCATTTTCTCCTGAAATTATGGCTTGTTTTTGCTCCCAATGCTCTTTTTTTCTTTTTTAATTCTTCTTCCCAAAGCCCCCCCAGTACATAGTTGTATATTCTAGTTATGAGCGCCTCTTGTTGTGTTATGTGGGACACTGCCTCAGCATGGCCTGATCAGTGGTGCCATGTCGGCACCAAGGATCTGAACTGGTGAAACCCTGAGCCGCAGAAGTGGAGCATGGAAACTTAATGGCTCGGCCACAGGGCCAGCCCTGCTCCCAATGCTTTTATTCTGAATGTGACTGAAGTGTTGGAAGGATGCCTACCTAGTGCATCCCTGGTGTTGTAACTGAACTCAATGGGTTCATCTATTGATGAATGGAGAACTGAAAAGCACAACCAAGACAAAAGTAGGTGAAGACAGGTTTATTACTTGCAGAAGCAATGGAGAATATGGAAGGTCTCTCCCAAAGCAGTGTCTCCCCAAACAAGGGTTTGAGGTATCCTTTTATTGTGAGGTCATAGTACAGTTCATGAATATTCAGTTAAGGAAGAGGTAGGAGATCAAGGTTTATTGCGTAACATTCATGTTCCTTTAAGGCTCACAGGGTGCGTGTACACAAGCTACTACATACATCACATGATCTAGAAATGGCTGCTTGGTCTCTCTCAGAGGAGGAGAATCTAAAATATTAATGAGATTATAATGGCAACTGTTGATGAAAATAATCCATAACCAATCTATACATGAAATTTGGGTGAGTTTATTCTGAGCTAAAATGCGAGGACCATGGCCCGGGGCCTTTCTTCCCGAAGGAGGAAAGGGCACCAAAGAAGTGGGGTGCACAGAGTGGTTATATACCCCCAAAAAGGATGTTTCACATATGATTGAAATGTCCCCTTTACAATAGTCACAAGACTGTTGGCACAGCAACTGATGGACACAGCAGGTAGGTCTGCTGTCTCAGTGGACACAGCAGGGTGGCAGGTCTGTTGTCTCGAGCTGGGTGGTCACAGCTGAGCTGGGTGGTCAAAGGTCAGCACAGCAATCAGTTCCTAGCCTAAGGAAAGATGCTTATCCTTAAGGAAAAGCCAATGTGGGGGGAAGTTGCACCTCCATCTTAAGGCCATTTGTTCTTGCCATAGTAAATGTTTAAAGCAGATATACAATGCTTGCTCAAGGCCATAGTCAGGCCCTTTTGGAAAAAACAAAGTCAGGCCGAATTAGGTTTACACCAAATGGCTTCCTCATGTACTCCAATACATCCTATTGCTTGCCATTTCTATTTGTCACAACACTTCCCTTCGGTTCACTCAAGAGCAGTTTGAGGCGGTTAGTTTGAGGCGGTTAGTTTGAGGCGGTTGAAGAACTGGCTTCAGCTAGTTTGCTTGTGGGAACCTTCTGTGGTTAGGCTCTTCTTGTAACTTTGCATCTGCAAACACTCAAGAGATAATGATAGGTTTTATCAGATTCTCTCTATCTCTTTATTTACCTAGTTTTTGGGTCACAGTGTCTGTGCCTGTGTACCTATCTGGTAAAACTACTTCAGACTCCCATTGTCAACAAAGATCAAAATAGAGAGAGACTAATTATTGCCTATGGTGAGGTGACTTTCAGTTGTGTGTGCTCGTAAAGAAGGATTTTAGTTCCACAGGTCGCCTCCCAACACTACCTGTCAATGCGAATATCCCGGCAGAGGATAACTTGTGTCTGGCATTCTGCTCAGACACCTAAAGTCAGGGGCTGTCACCAGGCACAAGGGGGGGGGGGCGAATCTCTCAAAGTGTCCAATCAGAGGCGGCGCCGGGGCAGGTGGGTGGGGCGAAGCTCCCCAAGCCCCCGGAAGTTGCTGCTGTTCCAGCAGCCTGGGGATCGCGTCTCCTCGCCGTTTAAGGCTCCTCTTGGCTCTGCCGCTTGTCTTGTCGATTTGTGACCTGACCGAATTGTCGCACTGAACGCATGAGTCGTATGAAGGACGCCGGGGGACCCAGGAGCCCTAGAAATGGTGAGTGTGCGGCCCCGGGGTGAGGACTTGGAAGGAGGGGCTGGTGGGAAGCGGCGGGGCGGGCCCGGCCTCCCGCGGTCCCCTCCGGGCTCTGCGGCCCCGAGTCCGCGGTGGCGCCGCTCGGCCATCAGGCCCCTCCGGCCGCAGCGTGGGGGCGGGGCCGGCAGCCGGGCCCGGGCGTCCTGTGTTCCCTGCGCGCGGCGACTTGGGCCGGAGCGTCTCTGGGCCGCTGTGCGCCCGCAGCCCCGCGTGTCCCAGACGGTGCGGGGCCCGCGGGAGGGCCCGCAGGACAGTCGGGCCTCGGGCTCCGGGGTCCGTGTGCGGAGGGGCTGCGGTCTGTGCGTCCCCAGGGCCTCCTTTCTCCTCGGAGGGTACCCGTTTTTCCTGAGTTTTCAACATGTTTGGGGAGCAGGGTCTCAAATCCACGACCCTGTCCCCCCAGCTCTTGCAGGACCGACAGTAAATCTCTAAATTTCCAGATTCCTCCTCACGTTCCCGAACGCCCACTTCCTGTCTCCGATTCACAGCATGATTATCAATTGCAAACAGACCCGATATTTTAATTGTTTATCATTTTTCTCTAGTCAATGGGTGGTCCTTTTAAAACGCTTTCTTCCTTGTTTGTGGATGTTTTACAAGAGAAAAAAGTAGTGAACAGCTTCCTGGAACTGCCTTGTATGAAATATTTCTGCTTCTCCTACCAGGATGTGTCCTGGATATAAATATTCAATCGTAGGTCTTTTACTTGGAAGTTCCTCTTGGCAGACTTTTCTGGGTCATCTCTCCTGTCAGCAGTGCCCCTCCCTGGGTTTGTCAAATTTAAATGATATATTCAGTGTATTTTATTCTCAGTTTTTTAATGAATAAAGTTTGTTTAATCAATGTAACTTGAAAGACAATATAAAATGTTTCCAAAGAGGTTAGTTTCAGAAACAATAAAATATTCAAGTTTTACATTGCATGATTTAAAAATTGTTTTTCTCTTTTCCTCCCTGAGCATGTTAATAATATTCTGAGATCTGTTCTTTATTTTGAGTGAGTTAGGTGGATTTCCAGGGCTCAGTCTGGCAGACCTGAAGTGCTCAAGTATGATGAACAGTTTATAAAACAATTTCTTGTTATGGAAATAACTAATTAACGTGTTTTTTTCCTCGAGTCAAGTACAGTACGTTCCTGTGGGATTTGTTCTTGAGCCAGAAAAATGCCATACAATTTTCTTCCCTCATTTCCACATAAAGACGGGTTTGAGTGTTATAGCTGGATTGTTCAAACACCGGGTTTGTGTATTTAAAATATGAGTGATGGTCCAAAAAACTCCAGTCGGGGCAGAGGCCTGAGGGCGGTGACTCTAAGCTAAGGCCCCCTTGTACCTGCAGAGGGAAGGCCTTGCAGGCCCAGCTGTTCTCCCTGGGGAGCCTCCCCCTGCAGGTGTCCTACTGCTCACACCCCTGTGGAAGGAGCCTTTGTCCTGAGAGGAGCTGCAGAGCCCTGGAAAGCTGGGGGTGCACGTGCTCATGGGGTGGGGAGTGACGCCCTTTCTGAGGTTGTTGCTGTGGTTCCCTTGGGCCTGTTTCTAGACATAATTGGAGTTTTGCATCCACAGTGTAGGTGCACTCAGAGTGTAATTTGTTTACACTGAGAAAGTCTGTGAGAGTCAGGAGCTCTGTGTCCTGGATTAGTGCCCATTAATCTGGGGGTTCATTTGGGTCAGAACCTTAAACTGAATCCAACTCAGTTCCCTCACTGTGAGAATGGGAGCCTGAGAGAGGGAGCATTTACATTATTGGTACTGTTTCAACACAAGGTGGACATAAGGGAAGCCATGTTGTAGGAAAGAGACCATATTGTAACTTTGGTCTCTGACTAACTAACCCAGCTGGATATATACGACCTGCTCTGAAGGTGTTTCGACCCCTATTTGTGCATATACCTCCCATCTGCAATGAGACGATGACCTCATTCTTTTGAGTCCCTTAGGAATGTGATGACCCCCAAACCGGAGAGTCTAAGCTGATAGCCATCATCAACAGAAAATGAAAGATCTGATGTAGCAACTCCTTGGTCAACATTCCTAACCTCCTCCCCTAGAACTCACTGGCCTATATAACTGCTGCAAAATTCTGAGCCTCCTTAAGATTGTTCCTTTGGACATTAGTCGGCCATCTTCCCTCTTGCTAGCAAGCTGTAATAAAATGCCCTTTCTCTGCCACTATCTTGCCTCTTGATGCTTGGCTTTTGTCTTGTGGTGAGCAGATTATGCCCTTTGTGTGGTAACAGAAATCTGGTGACCACAAAGGGACCCTGAGTCCTGCTCATGGTCAATAAACCTCAAATGGGTTACCTGTTAGGTAAGCCCTTAGTGGCCACTGATACTCCTATTGTCTTGGGGATCTGCCTTTCCTCCTCTCTCATGCTGATGCTGGCTGCCTCCTAAGGCTCCCTATGGTGGAAGGACAATCAGCTACTTCTCGTGGATCGATGGGCTCACATCTGGAGTAGGGTAAGTCACCTCAGGGGTACACCACTGAAAACTTCCTTCCCCTACATCTGGGGTTCCCTCTTTTAAGAGAAGGGACCATCTGGTTAATAGGGCACCTTACCAGCTTGGGAAGAGGTATAGGACTTCACCTGAAATCTAGGAAGTGGCTCACTAGTGTTTGGTGTTTTGTGTGTTTGTGTCTGTAAAGAGTTCCAGGATCAAACGTCTTTTGGGTGAGTGACCTTGTTAAAATGCAGCTGTGCCTAAAATTGTCTACTATCTCATCAGGATCGTGGCTTAGAGGTCCACTGGTGAAATTTGGTTGTTGGGTTGAAGTCACAAGGCTAGGATTGTGGGAGACAGTATAAAGGGGTTATAGCCACTGGGGCACTCAAAAGGATCAGGTTAGAGTCCCAAGCTCCAGGGTAGGGTCCCAGAGTACCCGAGGTGAGAGTCCTAGAAGTATTGGATTTTGGTGTCTGTTCATGTTTGTCTATGTCTGACTGGTCTATTTGTTAACGTTGTCTGTTTGGGGACTGAGTTTCTTGGTGATTGTAACAGACTCAGTTTAGAAATTACCTTGTTTGTTGTGGCCTCTTTGGGAAAAGCCCCCTAAAATGGGGATAACTGTAAATAGCTAGCAAGATAACCTGGGATGATTTAAAATTACAGTGGCCATTTTGGGCTCTTTTTGAGCCTCCAAACCAAGGAACAAGGAAAAATCTTTAATGTTTAGAGTCGAGGGCTCCACCTTTCAGCCAAAAGATTCCAGGAGCTGTAAAGGTTTATAGAGGACAGCAGAATCTTACCGAGCTTGTTTGTGTCCTGAGGGCTTGGCTTGATAATTGTCAGGTTAGGGGGGAGTCCCAAAATATAGTCAGACAAAAATATGGTTGCACTTCATTTTGCAGTAAGAGATAGTCGGACAGAAATGCAGGTTGCACTCCTGTTTGTGGTTAAGAGTCCTACTGAACTGCCGTCAGCCTCAAGGGAATTACATTGGCCATAGAAGAAAGCCTTGGCTGGGCCTTCGTTGTAAGGGTCTTGATTTCAAGGGTGCTTGAAATTTTCACAATCTGATTCTAGCTGCAGCATAAATATACTTTTGACCGGCTGTGTCTAAATTCTGAAACAATAGGAAATGCTAATTCAGTCTCCGCCTGTAGTGCCTTAGGCTCCATTCTCCCAAATTGGGCAACTTTTAGCTACAAGTAAGTAGTATGAGCTACTGAGTCCTCATTGGTTTATTGATCCTTCTCCCAGAGACAGCCACTATTTTTCCTTGTCTCTGTTTTTTTTGTGTATGTCATTTGTCGTACATAGAGCAAGATGCAGGCACTCCATAAGCTGGTTGTCTGGGCAGCTGCAGTAGGCTTTGCCATAGGGCCTGCCTATGGAGTATGCGCATAGGTGGAAGCTGTTGCTAAGGGCATCTTGGAAGCCAAAAGGGCTGCAATGTTGGTGGGTGTGCATGGAACAGTTAAGAGCCGTTAGGGCGCTTGCCACCTCTAAAAGTCTCATACACAGTCCCCAACCCCACATCACCTCCCTGTAGGTATTAGTCTGGCTCCGAGAGACCCAAAGCGCAGCTAAAACTGTTAATGGGCATATAAGATGAGATTTTTTTCTTTTTGTCTAGTGATATATGTTGAGAGCTTGGCTTTGTGACCTCTTTGGTCATGTGGGGTCCCAGTCCATCGACAGCCTTTGTCGTCTCAATGTTTGTTGTTTGTTAGTGCACCACTGCCTGGGTGGCAGAAGACTTTGCTTTCTTGGACTTTTTTTTTTTTTTTTTGAGAGGGATTAGCCCTGAGCTAACATCTGCTGCCAATCCGCCTCTTTTTTTTTTTTCTGACTGAGGAAGACTGGCCCTGAGCTAACATCTATGCCCATCTTCCTCTACTTTATATGTGGGACGCCTACCACAGCATGACTTAACAAGCAGTGCATAGTTCCGCACCTAGGATCTGAACCAGCAAAACCCGGGCCGCCAAAGTGAAATGTTTGAACTTAACTGCTGCACCACCGGGCCAGCCCCTTCTTTGACTATTTTTGAGAGTGATCTTTCTGGATCTTGTGAGGGCTGCTCCTTTTGCACTCTCTTTTGGGGATGCTTCTTGCATTCATAGGTAAGCCATAAATGCTTGTAGATGCTGGAGTGTTAAAAACTGGCAATGCAAATATGACCCAGAAACTCCATCTTGGAGAACACTTGAGTGTTTTTCTGTGCCTTTATGATGTAGTTGGACAGGTATATTAACCTATAACATCATTTAAGTTACAACGCAATTTCTGAGAAATTAAGAGCAATAGTCCTTAAAGAAAAAATCCTTGAGAGACTGGAAATGCTGCTCTAGAGGCAGTTCAGATTCCACCCAGTTCCTTTATCTCAAAAAGTATTATGGCCACGTCTCTCTGGGAACTGTTGTCTAGCTCATCACTCCTAGGACTGAAGAAGAAAAAAGGAAAAGCAAGAAAACCAGCTGTAAGAGCGCCCTTGCCAAAAATCTAGCATCTTGAGTGTCTTCTTCCCAAGTATTAGTTAAAAAGGCTTAAAACAAAGTTTGGGTTCATAACTAGGGAGGCTTGTACCTGATTCATGGCAGTAATTTTAAAACAGCTGTGCAGTCTCTGTGTATGTGTGTCTATATGCATGTTATACGTGTGCTATTTTACCTCCAGGTGGTATTATTTCTAAAGAGCTTTATTCAGTTGGCTAAAAGTAAGCACATAAACTCTAAATGTAATAGAAACTAACCCAAATGTCATTCTAGTTAACATGATAAAAATAATCTTTGGTAATTGAAAGCTTGTTTAAGTTTATTGGTTTCATTAGAATAGACATATCCTCAGAATTGTCAGCATTGGCTATGATGCAAACATACTGCCTTTATTCTATATTTATTGGTCAAATAAGCAGTCTGTACCACAAAACTGGTTAGCAAAAATAATAACTTAAAATGATGGCTAATTTTGTCTCATGTCTCATGAAGTTTTGTAGGCAGTCCAACTAATTATTGAAAACAGGTAAATTAAATGTAAAAAGGGTAAAAGTTTTGGGGGAACTTTTTAACAATGATTATGTGTTATAATATATGTCCTTAACTTAAGATGATGGCTAGCTGCTTTAGTTTCACATGAAATTTTTGTGAGTAATCTAAATACGATTGTTACAAATGAATGGTCTAGTAAGTGAGATAAGAGTTTATAGATAAGCTTTTATCAATAATTGTAGTTTATGACATGAGTTCTTAAAATAGCTTCCAAAATCTCTTTGGTAACCTGAAATATTGAAATTTTGTTAGGTTAAACTGAATGATAAAAATTCATTGAGTATCGGGGCTGGCCCCATGGCCGAGTGGTTGGGTTCGCGCGCTCCGCTGCAGGCGGCCCAGTGTTTCGTCAGTTCGAATCCTGGGCGCGGACATGGCACTGCTCATCAAACCACGCTGAGGCAGCGTCCCACATACCACAACTAGAAGGACCCACAACGAAGAATATACAGCTACGTACCGAGGGGCTTTGGGGAGAAAAAGGAAAAAATAAAAATTAAAAAAAAAAAAATTCATTGAGTATCTAGGTCATTTCCAAATAAGATAGAACATTAGGGGTCAGCCCCATGGCTGAGTGGTTAAGTTCACGTGCACCGCTTCAATGGCCCAGGTTTCACCAGTTCGGATCCTGGGCACAGACTTAGCACCACTTATTAAGCCATGCTGAGGCTGTGTCCCACATAGCACAGCCAGAAGGACCTACAACTAGAATATACAACTGTGTACTGGGGAGCTTTGGGGAGAAAAAGAACAAGAAAAAAACAAGACTGGTGACAGATGTTAACTCAGGTGTCAATCTGAGGTGTTAATTATTATATGTGGTTTATCTGTTTTTGGCTTCTTAATACAGAGAAGGTAAAATATGTTTGGGTCTGTTAGTAAACATGTCTTGTATTTTATTAAAGGTTGTTCTATGAAGTAGCATGTTTCTAGAAATTATTAAAAAGTGTTTATGGGGGTCCGGCCCCATGGCCAAGTGGTTAAGTTTGCATGCTCCGCTTCAGCAGCCCAGGGTTTCATCAGTTCAGATCCTGGGCACGGACCTAGGACCACTCATCAAGCCATGCTGAGGGGGCATTCCATGTGGCACAACCAGAAGGATCTGCAACTAGAATATACAGCTGTGTACTGGGGGGCTTTTGGAAGAAGAAGAAGAAAAGAAAAAGATTGGCAACAGATGTTAGCGCAGGTGCCAATCTTTAAAAAAAGAAAAATTAAACAAGTTTTTATGAATTTTCCAAGCCACAGAATGTTAATAAAAAAGACAGTTCATAATTGCTTTTTAGTTTGTATTTAGGGTCTGTAAGGGTTAAAAGTTCTAATTAATATATGTAATTAAAGCTACTGAAAATTAATGAAGAAAACATCTTTGTATTCAAGGAAAGTAAGGTATATGTTTTCAGTGGACGAGGTATAAAGAATAGAGATTTTAGTTTTGTTAAAAAAACAATATTCCAATCCTGAATGAAGTCTTTCTTTTGAACTAGAAAGAAGGAAGAAAAATTTTTTTTCTCTTTGAGAATTTTCAGAGGACCCTTGGGACTTCTCAAAGAAATTTGCTCCTTCTTCCTATAAGGAGGAAGATACTAAACTTGTTAGACTTATTTGGTATGTTAAATTACATGGGAAGCATTGTCAAATAAGTGATGATAAACCTTCTTAGGTGGTATAATGTGCATAAATGTTACTGATATAAATGTTTTAAAAATTATGTAACATCCCTGAAATTCTAATCTGTCCTGGTTGTCAGGCATAATTCTGGTTATTATTTTAAAGTGTTGTATGTGGCAGAATTAACCAAATTTCTTTGTCAATTGCCATTTTGGGGTCATGTTGTTTACAGTTATTATTTTACTCTGATGCTTTTGAAAAATGTTTCATCTTCAGAGAAATTCAGGGAAAGGACTCTGACACTCTAGAATACTGGTTTCTGATAAACTTTCAGATTATGAAACTGAACTGGGTTAGAAATTACGGAACTCTAAGAGAGAAACTGATGACCTCAGATTACTGCTAACAGAAGATTAAGATCAAGAATTGGTTACACAGGACTGAATGAACTGATGAGGATGATTATAATTTATATGACTTTTTATTTGAGATATTGTTGATCTTTTGATTTCCTCCCCCCCCCCCCCCCCCCCCCCCCCCCAGATTCAAGGAAATCTTTTCCTCTTTTCTCTCATGCTAACTATGACTTATAGCAGTTTGGTAAATTATATCTTTGTAAGTAGAATTGAAACATTAATTTTTTTCTCCCTACTTGATCCCTTCAGAATTTGGAAACTCTTAGTGAGTGAGTATTGTTTTCACAGCCATATAGTTATTTGCATTAAGTTCAATAAGAAGCTGTTTTCCTTATAACAGGACACAATTGGAAACATTGGTTATATTACCAAGGCTTTGCCTGGAATGTCATATTTGAGAGAAACATACAGAGTCAGATATGACAAGACAGCTTTTGAGGAATAAAGGTTGACTCTGGAATAAAACCAGTAGGAAGTATTGGCCTGGTACCTTGTTTACAGAGTTTGTAGCAACCTCACTGTGTTAAGTAAGGAAAGTCACTTATCTGACAGGTGCCTGGAACCTTGAAATATTTGGGAGAAGCTCAAAAGAATAGAGGAATTCACCCACATCTGTAGGTATTGCAGGCAAAGTCTGATAACAAAGTTCTTGGCTTGGCTTTCCTGGTCTCAAGAGACCTTTAAAGTTCAATCTGAGATTCCTTATAAAAAGTTCTAGCAAAGCAGATTTAAAAGAGCCTATATGATCAATGGCTATTCTTGCTGTACCTCTGTAAATAATTGAATTAAGTTTTATTGAAACTAGACTTATTTTGCAAACTAATGGGTCTTAATTGGCTATCTTTGGTAAAAATGAGGGTGATTTTAGAAAAATTATGTTTCAGTAGAAACTATGGTATACATCAATGGATATTAGATCCTAGTTCTGTTAATTGTCTTTGAGGTTTTTGTTTTATATCTGTTAACTGGACTGGATCCTGAATTCTTCTAGTCTCCTGAAATATCTGGCTACAAGTCTCCAAACTAATGTTTAAAATTTTTTTTTGTCATTTTCATTTGGAATCCTTGCAAACTGAACCTGCCCTTTATCCAGAAGCCTTGCAAACTGGAGCTGGTGAACTTGATATAAACTTGAGAGATTCATGTCTGTTGCTGTGTAAGACACCTGAATACTTTTCTTTTTTAAACTATATTTCATTCTTTTTTTTTAAGGATATTATGTTTTTCCTTTTTCTCCCTAACGCCCCCCAGTACATAGTTGTATATTCTTCGTTGTGTGTCCTTCTAGTTGTTGCATGTGGGATGCTGCCTCAGCGTGGTTTGATGAGCAGTGCCATGTCTGCGCCCAGGATTCGAACCAAAGAAACACTGGGCCGCCTGCGGCAGAGCGCGTGAACTTAACCACTCAGCCATGGGGCCAGCCCAGACACCTGAATACTTGATGACATCATCAGAGGCATTTCAAACTGCAAAAGATGCTTCAACTGTGACATCTAGAAATCTTTTTAACTGGCTGCTGCCTGGACTCAGAAACTGGTTTATAATTTGCTCCCACTATTAACCTTGTTTTTCTTTTGTCTCTCTAGAAATGTTTCTTATTAAATACCTGGTTAGTTGCTTACACAGTATAGGCCTAAATTGGGGATCCCACCTGTATCACTATCTTACTAAAAGGCTAGTTCAGTGAGCTGGAACAACCTATGCCCATCATCAACAAGGTGTCCCTCAAGATTGAGGAATGAAAAACAAAAGGAGGGGATTGATACTGGGTAAACACAAGGTTGACATAGGGAAGCCATGTTGTAGAATAGAGACCATATTATAACTTTGAATGACCTCTAACTAACCCATCTGGATATGCACCCTCCAGGAGATCCACTTGCTCTCTAGGTTTTTTTGACCCTTGCTTGTACATATACCAACCAGCTATGATGAGATGATGACTTTGTTCTTTTGAGTTCCTTAGGAGTGTGATGACCTCCAAACAGAGAGTCTATTCTGATAGCCATCATCAATGGAAACTTGAAAGATCTGGTGTGGCAACTCCTGGGTCAACATTCCTAACCTCCTCCCCTATAACCCACCAGCCTATATAACTCCTTCAAGATTCTGTGACCCACCCCTTTAACATGGTTCTTTTGGACATTAGTCAGACATCTTGCCTCTTGCTAGCAAGCTGTAATAAAATGCCCTTTCTCTGCCACCATCTTGCCTCTTGACGATCGGCTTTTATCTCATGGCAAGCAGATTGTGTCCTTTGTGTGGTAACATTATTCCCTGGGGAGAGGAGAGTGTGTGGAGTTCATTCCTGTGGCTGCTCAGGTGCCCTCCTCTCCTTCACCAGGGACTGACCCACTGCAGGGCTTCTGTCTAAACTGGGAGAGTCTAGAATATGGAACTTTCTGAATGTGGCTTTCCTTTTGTCCTGTCGGAAGCAACCTGCTTATCTGAGCTGAATCCAGTATTTGTGTTTCTTTCTTTCCTTTGGATTCCTTTATCAATTGAATAGTGTAGCCTTTTGGCTCTAGTTTCCCTTAGTACTTGGGCCCTGAGACTTTAAGTTGGTTGAGAGATAGGATGTGAGGAAAGCAAGACATTTCTTTTGATTTTTAGGTCAGTTTTTCTATGTGCATCTGTCTACAGAACATAGACATTTAAAAGGCTAAAGCAATTAAAATTCTATTTTAATTGACGTGAGGAAAACTCAAAGCTTACGTAAATCTTTTAAAATCCAATGCATTTAAGGGTTTAAACTCAAATCCTGATTGCATTATAATATGCCACTTATTCCTTAAAATACCCCCAGTGTGAGATATAGGGGAAAGACAAACTAGGATGCTGCATGTCCTTTTAGTTTGAAAGAGACTTGGAAATTTTATTTTGTATGGTTTACCCTTTTGTAACTGTTAGTGTTTCTTAGATTTCTTATGTTGAAGAGATAAAATTAAAGAATATAAATTTCTCTGTATATTTGAAATAAATCTGTAAAATAGCACAGCCTAACTTAAGAAGATTCACTGCCAACATATCCTGGTCCCCTCCAGCACTGTTACTTAAGTTACACCAAATACACAGTTTTGATCATTTTTGAGCCTCCTGTTAGTGTTTCTTTATATAAATCAAGCAATTGAGAACGCATATTTTTCTTACCCACTTTGTCCTTGTAATGAGCCGTCAGACTCCACATTTTTGAATGCTCACAGCTTAAGCCTCACCCACCCACTTCCCCTTGTGCCCCCACCTGGACAAGCTGAGGAGGAAGCCTGGGTGCTCTCTCCTCTAGAGCAGGCAGGAGATTCCCACCACCCCAGCCCCTGCCTCTGTGCAGAGCTCTTGCCCAGGCCCCATCCCCAGGCCCAGTGAAACCCCAGGCCAGGCTCTATTCCTTGCTTTCTGAGCCCTGTCAGAGCTGCTTGAGAAGCCGGCCCTGCCTTCTCCTCAGACCTCTATTATGTGACTCCTAACCCTTTTCCTACCATGTGTGTTTCTGTGCCACCCTGGCATCAGTCTCAACAAGGAAACCACCCCTCTGCAGTTGACCATAGGCACCCTGAGCAGCATGTCCAGACATGACCCCACCCATGGGTCTGTCTTCTCTTGCTCTGACTTGCTCCCCTGCTCTGCTGCCTGGTGGCAGCATGCGCTGTGGGCTGCTGCTCACTGGGGAGCTCGTGCTGAGAGCTGTGCTGCCCCGTGTTGCTTTGTTGACCCACCAACCTCAGTTCTAGGTTCAGCTGAGCAGAGGTGGCAATTTGAAGGATGTATAGGCACTTAGGAGCAGGACGCTGGGGTTGGGGCCTCCTTAAATGAGTCGTGGGTCAGTGTCTGCCGGAATTTATCTGTGTGTGAGAGTGAAGCTTTGACAGAAGCTGTGTTGGCCTGACATACCCTAGAGATGGTGCTGCCACAGGGGGACTATACTCTTTGCAAGAGATGGGTCCATCAGATGGTCAGTATTGAAAGGACAGTCAACTTAAAAGAGGGGGAAAGGCACCCCTACCACAAAAGTAGGGAGAATCTCTTCAAATTGTCATAAAACCAAAACCCCTGTTAGTGCCCTTGGAGACTCCTTCACTATAGAGGCCTCAGTGACCTTCTGTCATGCCTCCTAGGGTACCCATGATGGCTTTAAATTGTCCATGGGCTTCTGATGCAAGAACCTGCACTAGGCCTCACACTATATGTCATTAGAGCTGCAATGACCTCTGCTTACGAGTCTATCCTGAAAGTAGTTGGCCCTGCGCATGGGGCCATGTATTCAGCAGTCCATTTTGACTTGGGATGTGGAAGCAGCCCTCCAGGAGCTCAGCATGGCTACTGAGACCCCCTGGAGACACGATGGAGGCAAACCTGGGCCCTCTGGGATATCCTACCTGCAGGAGAGAGTGGTCTTCCCTGTCCTTAGTCTCCTGCCAGCTGCCATGGTGTTGAAGGAGGTCTCCCCTTTCCCAGAATCCCAGGCTGCATGTGGAACTCCTTAGGACTTCCTGAATGAAAAGCAATGGGAGTACATAGATTTTAGTGACAACAGCACCACGCTTGTACATGATTTAGTTCAGCCAGAGTTGTTATTTTTCGATTGTTAATTGTGACATTTCTGATGAAGGACTGGACCCAAGGGTCATCACGCTGACCACACATCAAGCAGACATCTTAGCACTGACGAACAGTTGGCTCCAGCTGCAGACATTACAGACTATGGGTGATTCCCTGAGAGTTGCCCTTTTGTGGTAAAAGAACTCTGGGAATCTCTTGCCTCACAGTTACCTACAATATAAATCAAGGTAACACTTGGATGTTTTTGGTACCAGTCCTTTATCAGATAAGTGATTTTCAAAGATTTTTCTGCCAGTTTGTTGTTTCTGTTTTTATTCTCTTATACTGTTTCACCAAGTGGAAACTTTTTATTTTAATGAAGTCAAAGATTTTTTTCTATCTTTGATCATTCTTTTTATGTTCTATCTAAAAATTAATCACCAAATCCAAGGTCACCTAGATTTTCTGCTGTGTTATCTTTTAGGAGTATTGTAGGTATACATTTTATACTAAGATCTATGGCTCATTTTGAATTAATTTTTGTGAAAAATGTAAAGTCCATGTCTAGATTCTTTTTTTGCCTGGGGATGGCTAGTTTTTTTCATATTATTTGTGGAAAAGACTATGTTTTCCTATTGAGTAGCCTTTGGTCCCCTGTCAGAGATGAGTTCACTATATCTGTGTATCTACAGGAAAGCAATTTGACTTTTCTATGTTAACATTTTATCTTTCAGCCTTCCTCTACACTCTTAGTTCAAGGGGTTTCTTTATTTTTGGGGATTCTTTGAGGTTTTCTTCATAGACAATCTTGTACCACAAGGACAGTTTTATTTCCTGCTTCCCCATAAATACACCTTTTATTTTCTTTTCCTGTCTAGTTGCATTAACTAAGAATTCTAGTCCTAGTTTGACTACAAGTGGCGGGAGGAGACATCCTTGCTGCCTTCTTGATGTTATCAGAAAGCATCTAGTTCCTTCAGTGCAGTCCACTAATATTAAAGAAGAGCCCAGTTGATGTAGAGGTAGGTGTGGCCTGAGGGGGGGCATTCTGTAGTCCAATGATTGTGTCTCAATCTTTTGGTGAGCCTGTGTCCCTGGGCTTGTCCTGTGATATAATAAAAATAGTTTTTCCTTTGTCCTCAGTTCCTAGCAAAAACCTCTTGAGGCCCTTGGAATTCCTTGAGTCATGAGGGTGATAGAGTGTCTTTTGTTTTAATGAGGCAACTCTTGGCCGGCTCCTAGATGGCTTCAGGATGGGGGTTGGGTACCAGAAACACCAAGCCTTGATTAGAGGCTTGAAACATTCAGTGCCAGCTCCCAGCCTCTGTGCAGAGGAGAGGGGCTGGAGACTGAGTTGACAAAGGGCCAATGGCCAGTGATTTAATAATTTGTGCCCATGTAATGAAATCACCATCAAAATGGTTAAAGAGAATTCAGAGAGTTTCTGCATTGGTGAACACATGCAGGTGCTGGGAGGGTGGAGTGTCCAGAGGATGTGGAATCTCTGCAGCCTCCTCCACCTCCACTCCCCTCACCCATACCACTGCCCTGTGTTGCCCTATGCATCTCTACCTTTTGTCTGTTCCTGAGTTGTATCCTTTTTATAAACCAATAATATTGAGTAAAGAAGTTTGCTGAGGGGCTGGCCCCGTGGCCGAGTGGTTAAGTTCGCATGCTCTGCCGCAGGCGGCCCAGTGTTTCTTTGGTTCGAATCCTGGACGCGGACATAGCACTGCTCATCAAGCCACGCTGAGGCAGCGTCCCACATGCCACAACTAGAAGGACCCACAACGAAGAATATACAACTATGTACTGGGGGGGCTTTGGGAAGAAAAAGGAAAAAAAAATCTTAAAAAAAAAAAGAAGTTTGCTGAGTCCTCAGAATCATTTCAGTAAGTTACCAAATGTTATAAGGGGTGTTGAGAGAATATATGAATCTGTGGAAGGCTGAGTGGAAATGCTGTCAGCCTGGGCACCCCATTTGTGGTTGGCATCTAAGGAAGGGGCAGTTTGTGAGACTGAACTCTTAATCTGTGGACTGATGTGAACTCTGGGTAGTTAGTGTTAGAATTGAATTGAACTGTTGCACAGCTTGTTGGTAATGTGGAATTGAAGTTTCATTGGAACAGACACCAAATATTTGGTCTCAGGAATGAACAAAACCCTACCATCCTCTCAATTACCCCACCTCTCAAAGCAGAAAAGGCTCAAGTTGGCTATTGCAGTGCCCCTGGTCAGTTAGGCTTGGGAAAATCTTAGTCAGTGCTCTTGTGAAATAGATTGTTTTTAGCACATGACTTGCTAAGACCAGAATATTTGGGATATTTTTTGAATTGTACATATTTGTCTCTATAATTGTGGAGACCTTGGTTTACCCTGTGATCTCAGTTCTCTGATGCAAGAATTGTTGATTTCAGTTTTTTTTGCTTTTTTCATTTGAGTACTGGAATCTGGTTTCTGAGCGCCTTGCGTGACAGACCAGAGACTAGAAGTCTCTTGACTCCTTTTTTCCAGGTTTATTGAGAAAAAATTGACATGCATGACTGTATAAATGAAAGGTGTACAGCATGATGGACTGATTTACATATATTGTGAAATGGTTACCACAAATTCAGTTAACATTCATCTCATATCGATAAAATAAAAAGAAAAGGAGGAAGAATAAAGAAATAAATTTTCTCTATGTAATGAGAACTCTTAGGATTTACTCTCTTAATTGCTTTCCTATGCATTATATATCAGTATTAGTTATAGTTGTCTTGTTGTACATTACATCCTAGCACTTATTTATCTTATAACTGGAAGTTTGTGCCTTTTGACTCCAGTTGCCCAACCCCTCCACCCCCATCTCTGGTGACCACAAGTGTCATCTCTTCTATGAGTTTTTTTTTGGTTCCACATATAACTGAGATCATAAAATATCTGTCTGTCTCTAACTCTTCTCTCTTAGCATAATGCGTTCAAGTTTCATCCCTGTTTTTACAAATCATAGGATTTCCTTGTTTTTTTTTTTTTTATGGCTGAATAGTACTGGATTGTTTATATATATACCACAACTTGTGTATCCATTAGTCCAATGATGGATGTTTATCTTCTCTGTGGTAGGCAGGGCCCTCAGTGAGTGGGATAAGTGATTGATCAATCACTTATCCCACCGTCTAATACATCTTTTTTTTTTAAAGATTGGCATCTGAGCTAACGTCTGTTGCCAATTTTCTCTTTTTTCTTATTCTTCTCCCCAAAGCTCCCCAGTACATAGTTGTATATTCTAGTTGTATGTCCTTCTGGCTCTACTATGTGGGATGCTGCCTCAGCGTGGCTTGATGAGCAGTGCTAGGGCTGTGCCCAGGATCCGAACTGGTGAAACCCTGGGCCACTCAAGCAAAGCATGCGAACTCAACCACTCGGCCATGGGCCTGTCCCTCTAATTTATGTTTTCTTAGCAGTGTACAGATGATGTGATTCTATAATTACTAGTGTCTCATTTGATACCCTGCCCCCATCCTTCTTCCCATGATGCAAATGAGGAAAGTCAAGCACGTAGTAAAATTAAAATTTTAAAAATTAGTAAAAGTAAAATTCACGTAGCTCCTACCAGTGGAAACTCTTAGTTTTTTTTCTTTTTCTTTTTTTTTTTTTGAGGAAGATTAGCCCTGAGCTAACATCTGCCACCAAACCTCTTTTTGCTGTGAGGAAGATTGGCCCTGAGCTAACATCCGGACCCACCTTCCTCTATTTTATGTGTGGGACACCTGCCACAGCATGGCTTGACAAGGGGTGCATGTGTCCGCACCCGGGATCTGAACCAGCAAACCCTGGGCTGCCAAAGTGGAACTTGGAAACTTAACTGCTGCACCACCGGGCTCGCCCCAGAAGCTCTTAGTTTTGAAGGCATAATATGTGTCCTTCTGGGCAACGTCAAAAATTTCACTCACAAGAACACTGAAGTTTTGTATAATTACGCCCCTTTACAAATGTTGCCTCAAAGTTTCCAAACAGGACTCAGAGGGCAACGTGGTGTTCCACTTATATGACATTCTGGAAAAGGCAAAAGTATAGGAACGTAAAACTGATCAGTTGTTAAGGGTGGGAGGTTTCAGCACAAATGGGCCTCATGAGAGTGTTTCTTTGAGGTGATGGAGTGATCTCCATCCTGATGGTGATATAACTGTACATTTGTGGAAACTCACAACTTCTGATGCCTGAGTCTAACAGGGTGGCCTGTTTGATCTAGGACAGAATGCACTAACTCTGCAGCAGACTCCATCATGTGTGGTGGTGGCACACTATCCATAAAGTACATGGACTGCCTGTCATTTGTGTGCTCCCAAGGACTCCCCAAGTGGCCAGTGTGTCTAGAGAGGAGGTGAACTCCTCCTGAACTGACTGCATTCATCAGAGAACAGAAGAACACACCTCATCTTGTAGGTGGGATATGCCAGTCTTGAAATTTTTGGCTCTATCCTGTAAATATCAATATCTTTTCAATGAAAAGTCCTCTGCTTAGCAAGCTTGAGGGGTCTTGCATTCATGACTCAAGGCAAAGTGGAAGCTGGCGGTGGAGGTTCACCAACTCTGAGCCTAGGAAGGTCTCTATTTAGAAAAAACTGTCAGTTGCCAGCCGTGGCTTTTCTAACCATGTGCAGAGCTGATGGACAATAGGTTCTTGTACAAGAATTTTCTTGGACAACTTACATCCACCATGCGTGGTTTAGAGATTTCTGCATGGATAAAAGTAGGCTGTAAAGCCTCTCTGGTAACAGGGTGTAGGGAGGGAGACACTAATGGAGTGATGGTTAAGAATTCCAGGGCCAAGAATCTAACTCATTGGCACATTGTTACAGATCCTTTGGCCATTGACAATGATCTAGAGGTCTCATCCCACCACTAGCAACAACTCCTTATCCACGATGGCCCCATGGCACAAGACTCTGAGAAAGTCTTGCCTCACAATATCCAAGTAAAAATCAAGGTCACTCCTAATTCTGGATATATTAAACCTCAATCTGCAGAGGCTCATTACAATGTTAAGGGTGATAAATGGCTTAGAATTTCAGTGGCACATACCAATACCTCACCCCTGATGGTATTAATTTTGTCCCTTTGGGCTCATGTAATAAACTATTTAGAGGCCTCTAACCTAAAGGTCTAGGCATAATTCAAAGGACTTTCCTCTGCCATGGCTGACAGTGACTGACCAATGCACCTGATGTGAAAAAAACACGTCACTGG
Organism: Equus asinus; assembly: GCF_041296235.1. Classification (NCBI taxonomy): domain Eukaryota; kingdom Metazoa; phylum Chordata; class Mammalia; order Perissodactyla; family Equidae; genus Equus; species Equus asinus. The sequence continues at coordinate 24,768,558 of NC_091809.1, read as the reverse complement.
AAATAAAATCAATGAATGTACTTTCCAGACCAAGGGAGGGCCCACTACAGCTGATAGCAAACAGACTTTCTAGGGCCCCTCACTCCCTCTACTGGCTCCTTGCTGTGCACTGACCATGGTCGTTACTTATATAGACAAATTATTAATCCTATCACACATGACCCTGCTGAAGCCAAAATGCAAGGACTCACCAAGACACTCTAGAAATTACTGATATTATCAACTAATTTCTCAAAATGTAAAACACTGGGCTCTTAAAAGTATTCAATGGATCCTGTGCCTCTCTTACAACCCAGGCTGCAAGCCTCATAGGATGGCTTAACGGCTTACTTAGACGAACCTTGCTTTCTTGTGAATAGATGTTCCTGCTCTTTGAGTCATTAGTTATATTCGCTCCCCAGTCTTTAGGGCCTGTTGCTTTGTTCTGATCATCAGGCTCACTGGCACCTAATAAGTAGAGTCTTTCTATAGTAGACATTTCTCTCAGAATGGGCACTTCTACAAGTCTTTGGTTTATTGTAATAGTGCACCCTGGCTACCACTCTTATATCCCACTCCTGGGCCTTCCTTCTAACATCACCTGTATTCTGTGTGCCCTGTGTGTCAATATTTAATTTTGGGCACCCTCCTTCAGAACGCCTCTGGCCCATCAAATACAAATGTGCTGTTTTCCTACCATTTACACTCACGTGCTCATTGTCTTGGGATTCTCTGATACTGCACACATGATGTCATTCAACAAGCACATCATTAATACCAATCAAGAAATGTCCAAAACATTCAAAATACATACAGCAAACAGCTAGTGCTTGAAATGTTTTCTGTGAAGGACAGCTCCCTCTCAGCCATGTAAGCTGATGACTCCTTGCCTTGTACTGTTTATTAACAAGCCAGGGAGAGCTCTGTTCCCCTAAAAGGGATACTTGCTGCTTATGGGTAAGCAACACTGGCAAGGTGACCCCAATAACACAAGAAATGAGACACTAAATTAAATAACATTACTAAAATAATTGAACAGAGTTCTAGAACCATACTGACATATTTTCCTGGATGTCTCAAACACCCTAGAATGACTGGATGCAAATGCCTTTTTTTAAGGCTTTATCATGCTAATTATAGTATGTTGCTTATACGTTTCACATGGCTTTTAAATTAATATTCACATGCAAATTTATTTAACTGAGATGTGGCGTCATTCAGTCAAAAAACCTCAGGAGTGAACTTTAATAAAAAACTGCCCTCATTTTTGATATTTGACTCTTAACTGGCTTTGGATACATACTCACCCTGTTTGGCCCACAGTGGGTACCTAAATTATGGAGGTTGACAAATGCCCCTTTTCTTTTTTGCATCAGTTGGTAGGAGGGTCAAACCTTGAAAACCTGCTTCGTCTACCTTTACACATCTTAAAGGGTCAACCCTATCTCCTCTGCACAAGCCCCCTCAGCCTGCTGACACTTGCCGTACTCACCTTAGAAAGTACCTTTGAGCAATGAACATACTTCTATTCACTCGATGCACGTGGCAATATGGGTCTTGCCATGCAGTCTCATTTTGTGTAGGGTATTATCCTGCCCCAAAGAGGGCAATGATAAAACGGTGGGCAACCCATCAAAATTGTCTTTTGGATGATGAACAGGTGTTCATGGTATGGAAATTTGAAAAGATGAGGGTAAGAAATCCAAATTCAGAGATCCCAGTATAATAATGTTTCTAGATGCGTTGATCACAAAAGAAAAATAGTGACAGCTTCCACATGGTCATCAGCAATAGAATAAGTGAAAATGGTATAGTCTCACAGGTGAAAAATACAGCAACAGAAGTGAATGGATGGTTTATGTTCCAGTATGTAAAGAGCCCTGAGTGATCATTCTTATCTTCACAATAAGAAAAGAGCTGAATAACCTGAAAATCAACACCTCTTCTTAGATCCATGAGAGATTTGAGGTTAGCTGGCAAACCAACACTCCCAAAATGAGAGAGAGGTAAATAATAGAGAATTACCTTATGCTGAGAAGAGGAACGACTGGAGCCAGTCAACTCTAGAAACACATAAACTGTAATAGATGAATTACTGTAGACACAGTATGGATTACCTTGAGAGTTGAAAATTCTAGGGGGCCGGTCTTAGGGAGCATCCCAGAATTTATGAATTTTTCCTTTAAGAGCCCAACCAGATTCTCATAGTGAAGATCCGAAAAAATTGCCTCATGCTTCATTCAGGAAATGGGGGGAAACATTTTGATAAACACAAAGTATTTTGTCTGTAACATAGACCATCCCTCAAAGGAAACTAATTTGCCAAAGGCTTCTCTGATTGGGCAAAGTGCAAATAGACACCTGTAGTTGCTTCGGAGTTCTCTCTGACAAAAGTGGAGGAAATATAAGTATGTATATTTATATACTATTATATAAACATAACAGCCAAGTTCGTGTTCTGAAGTTCCTAGTCCAGGGATTCTTTACCACCAAAACATTGCAGGTTTCATCATAACAGAAGAGGACATGTTTTCTTTCAATACCTGACACCATGTCAGCAGGGTCCCTGAATAAAAACACTAGATTAAAACAGAGCTGCAAGACACAGACTCTACATAAGAATGAGTTTCTAGAGAAACCCAAACATGCCGGGGAGATAAGTACAACTGCACTATAGACTATGAAGCCCCTGACCCCTCCAGCTGCAGCAAACATTAAACATAGTCTGACACCTATTCAAGAAATCATAACACCTCACACTAAAGGCCTGTTTATCTCAAACCTTATTGTGACAATTTACAAATGCATGAAAATTAAATGACATGCTCTGGGACAACCACTGTCAAAGATGAACTCAAATAAGAATTTCAAAATATCTCAAACAAAAGTGGAAACGCAACTTTCAAAAACTTATCGGATTGTGAAAGATGACATGAGTGGAGCCATATTAAAATAGAGCCGGAGCAGCCATTTCAGAGGAATTGCCTTGCGTATCTTGTTTTCTTTATCTTCTAAACTGGACCAAACCACCAACATTCCAACAAGTCAGTAAGGAAAGGAATATCCTCTCTGGAGGAACTGATGGAAGACTTTGCTGATGACTGGATATAACCAACCAACGACGTACAAGTCTAGCCGTTTGCCTGATGGCTGAATGTGAAGCCAATCTATGAAGTACACACCTAGCCTTACGTCATCTTGCACCAGTGAACTCTTCTTTAATACAACTCGCCTCATCCTCCCTGTTCCCCATAAAAGCCCTAAGCCCCTCTCCTCTAATCAGGACACTATTTGAGTTTCTACCTGAATCTGTGCTCCCTGGATTGCAATTCTTTGATTCCAAATAAACACTTGCCTCTTAAACTGTTTTTTGTTTTTGCAAGTTGACAGGATATAGCATAAGGAGTACTAAAAGTGAAGTTTATAGTGGTAATCATCTATATTAAGAAAAAAGATATCAAATGAACAACCTACATTTACACCTCAGGGAACTAGAAAAAGAGCAACAAACTAAACCCAAAGTTAGGGAAATTAGGAAATAATAAATATAGAGCAGAAATAAATTAAATAGAATATAGAAAATCAATAGTTTTGTGGTTTTTTGTTTGTTTTTCTTTTTTTGCTGAGGAAAATTCACCCTGAGCTAACGTCTGGTGCCAGTCTTCCTCTATTTTGTATATGGGTCACCACCACAGCATGGCCACCAATGACTGGTGCTGGTCCATGCCTTGGAAGTGAATCTGGGCTACCAAAGTAGAGAGCACCAAACTTAACTATTAGGCCATGGGGTTGGTCCCTAGTTTTGGGTTTTGAAAAAAATAAATAAAATTAACAAACCCTTAGCTAGACTAACAGTAAAAAGGAGAGAAGACTGAAATATGTAAAATCAGAAATCAAAGGGGACATATTACAATGGATGCCTCAAAAATAAAAAGATTCAAAAGGGAATTTCATGGGCATTTGTATGAGAACAAATTGGATAACTTGGAAGAAATAGATAAATTCCTAGAACATGCAACCTACAAGGAAAGAATTAAAAAATAGAAAGCCTGAACAAATCAATAACAACTGACAACAGTAAGTTCAAAGAATTAGTACCAATCCTTTTAAACTCTCCCATAAACTAGAAGTACAAGAAATGCTTCCAAGCTCATTTTATGAGGCCAGCATCTCCCTGGTACCAAAGCCAGACAGTGACACCAGAAGAAAACTACAAGCCAATGTGTCTGTGTCAACTTGGCTTGGCCATAGTTCCCAATTCTTTGGTAAAACATTCTATTGGATGTTTCTGTGCAGTTTTTCTAATAAGATTACCATTTCATGGGTGGTGTTTTAGTAAATGAGATTACTGTCACTAACGTGTGTGCATCTCGTCCAATTAATTGTAGTTCTTAGTAAACACAAGACTGGCCTTCTCTGAATGAGAAGGAATTCTGCCAGGAAACTGCTTTTGTACTTGAACTACAGTGTTTCCCTTGGATTTCCAGCCTGCCCATCCAGACTGCAGGTTTTTTACTTAACCAAGTCTTCGTATTCACATGAGCCACTTACTTAAGACAAAAAGATGAAAAGAAAACATAATATGTATAAACGCATGCATTTACATACACACATTGTATTGGTTCTGTTTCCCTGGGAAATCCTGACTAACACCATATTTTATATATTGAATGTGATTCATTTTAAATGGGAATCCGTATCTGTTTATGTAATTCTTTTTTTTTTTTTTTGAAGATTTTGCTGAGGAAGACTGGCCCTGAGCTAACATACGTGCCCATCTTCCTCTGCTTTATATGTGGGATGCCTACCACAGCATGGTTTGCAAAACGGTGCCATTTCCGCACCCAGGATCCAAACCGGTGAACCCTGGGCCGCCAACGTGGAACGTGCGCACTTAACTGGTACGCCATCGGGCCGGCCCTATGTAATTCTCTAAACAATAATTTTTATGAAGTGTTCAATACCTTTTTGCAAACCATAAAACATAAATTTTCTCAATTTTCTTCACATATTTCACCCTCCTTTCATTTCTGATATTTGTAAATTCTGTCTTCCTTTTTCCAGTTATCGTGACTAGATGTTTACCAGTTTTATGTAACTAATATTTTCAAAGGATCAGCTTTGGGTTTTGAAAACTAGGAGAGTGGGTTTCTTTTTATAAAACTTTAAATATTTCACTCCACTCTCGCTTGCTTGGTTTCTGAAAAGAAGTCTGACTTAAGTCTAATTTTTTTTCTCTGTAACGAAGGTGTTTTCTCCTCTGGCTGTTTTCAATATATTCTGTCTTTGACTTTTCTCAAGTCTGAATATGATATACTCTGTGCAGTTTTGATGTTTTCCATGTTTCGTTCTCTGAGGATTTTGGATGTACAGTTTGCTATCTATGATTAATTTTATGTTAAACTCAGTGATTTTTACTTCACTTTTTTCTTCTGTTCCTTTTTGTATGTCTTTTACTTCGGGTATTGAAATAGTCATTGATGATTAAGTAGCTAGGAACTAAAGTTTTTTTCCTTTTTGCAATTACTGATTATAGCTTTTAGCTGTTAACCCAACAACCATTGTTAACTGGGCTGTTTAGGCAATATGCTATCTGACTCCCACTACATTCCTCTAGAGAACATCTCCCTGGAGCCTGGGTCACCGTGGTAATGGGTGTTTGAGCTGTTCTTCAGGAATTAGAACCCCTTTGTTCACTTGAAGCCAGTTGAAACCACCAGCTCATCAACTGGGCCTGTGCGGATGTGCGATAGGCAACCTTTTGACATCAAGAGGCTAAAAACTCCACCTTCAGATCATGCCAATGCCGCCAGTTCATGAGCATGCATCCTGTGAAGAGGCATAGAGTCTGACCATGCTTCATAGATCACCTCTTACCTCACCTCTTCTCACCTCCAATCACCTACCTCCACATTTCAGACCACCTTTCTGCCATCCCATAAATATCCCTGAGTCCCTATTTTTGGGGAAGTAGATTTGAGACTCATGCTCTCACTTCCTCACGTGGCTGCCTTGTGATTAAACCCTCTCTCTGCGGCAATCTCGTCATCTTGGTGATTGGCTTTCCGGGTGGCAGGCAAAAACAAACCTGATGTGGTAACAGTTTTCCCATTTGTGTATTTTAAACCTTCTGTCATTGCTTTATGTTTTATTTGGGGGGGGGGTGGTTTCAGCTTTATTGAGATATAATTCACATACCATAAAATTTTCCCTTTTTATACAATTGAATGTTACTTAGTATATTCAGAGTTGTGCGACCATCACCACTATATAATTTCAGAACATTTTCATCACCCCAAAAAGAAACTGTGTACCCCTTAGCAAGCACTCCCCATTCTTTACCCTCGACCCCCTGCCAGCCCCTGGAAACCACTAATCTACTTTCTATTTCTATGGATTTGTCTATTCTGGACATTTCGTATGATTGGAATCCAGAAACATGTGGTCTTTTGTGACTGGCTTCTTTCACTTGTTGGTTCACAAACTGGGCCCACACACGGAGGGCAAAGAGAGAAGGAAGAAAGAGAGGCAGACACTCGATGGATGGGGGCAGGTTTAATCAGTGAGGGAACTTATGACACTTGCCTTGGGCAGCTACAAGATGACCTCCGCACCGCCCAGCAGAATCTTAAAAGTTTATATAGAAGCCTTAGTGGGGTTCAGTCATATAGACCATCCAGATGGTCTCGACAACTCATTACTCTCTCAAGGCTATGTCCTTGAAAACAGCTCCCACTGTGGGAATGGTGGGGAGTGTGCATTCCAAGGACAGGGGAGGAGTGAGAACCTTTCAAATGCCCAGTTCTTGGGTCGAGTGGCGGTCACGTCCTCTTGATTACCTCCTCCAACATCACTTAGCATGTTTTCAAGGTTCATCCAGGTTGGAGCATGTATCAGGAATTCATTCCTTTTTATGGCTGAATAATCACTCATTATGTGGATACACCACGTTGTCTTTATCCATTCACCAGCTGATGGACATTTGTTTATTTCCATCTTTTGTCTATTATGAATAATGTTGACATAAGCAGTTGTATACAAATGTTTTAATGGTCATGTTTTCAGTTCTCTTGGGTAAATATGTGGGAGTGGAATTGCTGGTTCACGGTAACTCTATTTTTAATCTTTTAGAGGAACAGCCAGACTGCTTTCCAAAGCAGTTGCACCATTTTACATTCCTAGCAGCAGTGTATGAGGGTTCCAATTCCCCACATCCCAGCCAACACTTATTATTGTCCACCCTTTTCCTCACAGCCAGCCTAGTGGGTTGCGGTGGAGTTTTTATAACAAAAAGTGACAGTTAAAAGACTCTGGGTGGGGCCAGCCCGGTGGCACAGTGGTTAAGTGTGCATGGTCCGCTTCGGCGGCCCTGGGTTCACCAGTTTGGATCCCGGGTACAAACGTGGTACCACTTGGCCAGCCATGCTGTGGTAGGCGTCTCACATATAAAATAGAGGAAGATGGGCACAGATGTTAGCTCAGGGCCAGTCTTCCTCAGCAAAAGGAGGAGGATTGGCTGCAGATGTTAGCTCAGGGCTAGTCTTCCTCAAAAAAAAAAAAAAAGACTGGGGAAGCACATTCTCTGGTCAGCCACAGGACCCCATCAACCACCAGCAGCAGGACAGTGGACAATACTGACAGCACTGCCCTATCCTCTGCCTGTGGGCTGCTCCCTGACAGTTAATGGCAGTGGTTCCCAAAATGTGGTCCTCAGACCAGCAGCACCAGCAGCACCTGGGAGCCAGCCAGAAATGCTGAGTCTCAGACTCTGTCCGAGACCTCCTGAGTCAGAGGCTCTGGGTTGGGAACCAGCTCTAGTGATCCCAGTGAGTCTGATGCCGCCCAAGCCCAGGGGAGGCAGGCTCTGCTGCAGAGCGTCTTTGCCCCTCAGTGCCGGCTGTGCCTACCTGGTTAGTGATGAATAAGATGCACCAGATCCACCATCCCTTGCGAGTGACGATGACAGTGACCAAGGAGAGAGCTTTTTGAAGGATTCAATCATGCAACTCAGGTGGAAGAGTTTGACACTTCCCAGGGATGAGTGACACTGCCGATGTAAAATGTTCGCAATAACTAATTTTGGACTCAGAAAACCTAGCTGGAAGGTAAACAGGACTTTGACAAGCACCATCCAAGGCAGTAACCTAGATTAGTTTCCCTCACACTTGCTGTTTTAAATATTCCTTTTCCATTCAAAATTTCAAAGAGCATGCTGTCATAGTTCTCCTTCAGCTCTTTAGAAGGAGGATGGCACAGGAGCTTCACAGAAGAATGGTTCAAAATGGTAAAGATGCCTCACCAATACCATGTGCAACATAGCCCAATACTCCTGTAACTCCTTACCATCTAAAAACATGAGGAAAAGATGTTGTTTGGAGAATTACTCTATGTTTCTTTCATATTCTGCCATTTAAAAACCTTCTCTATAGGAGCCAGCCCGGTTGCGCAGTGGTTAAGTGTGCACATTCCCCTTCTGGGCGGCCCGGGGTTCGCTGGTTCAGATCCCGGGTGCAGACATGGCACCGCTTGGCAAGCCATGCTGTGGTAGGCGTCCCACATATAAAGTAGAGGAAGATGGGCATGGATGTTAGCTCAGGGCCAGGCTTCCTCAGCAAAAAAGAGGAGGACTGGTAGTAGTTAGCTCAGGGCTAATCTTCCTCAAAACAAACAAACAAACAAAAAAACAAACAAACAACTTTCTCTATATACATTTCCTACAAGCTTACAAATGGGGGAAGCCTCTTTGTAGCAACATCTTTGTTACTTCCTTCAGATACAGGTTAGACTCCTGCTTCTCTGCATCTTCCCCTGGGAGAGATCAGCCTTGGAAAGCGAAGCCAGACTTGAATCAAGCTGGATTTGCTCTTGCTTACCTGCTTCCGCCAGGTCCCCAGGAGGGGTAGAACCTCACACGTGTACGTGACACAGGGGAAGACCACACAGCTGAACATCAAAATACTCAGAGCAGAATTGCTGTAACTATTCCATTTGTTCCTTCAATCCCAACCCTCCCTCCCTGGACTGGTTTTATAGCATTCCTCTTGTTTGAGATATCATAGTGTCTCTGAGTAAATTCCAAACCTGATAGGTGTCCAGGACGTCCTGAGCAGTGAGTCTTTCTGCAGTCTGGCTCTTACATGCCTTATGAATATAAACAAATGGAATCAGACCATATCACTGCCTTCAATGTGCCCCAAAAGGACACTGAAGACATCTAAAATCTTTCGGATGTCGATCTTCTCGTCATACGAGGGCATGAGATCATCATGAAAAGGCGTGTCTTCTCCATAGGGCCACAGCTGCTCTGGAGCCACAAAATCGCCATGAAGCTCCACCAACACCCTGGAGCTGCGGTTCGGTAGGGGCAAGGCGTCCAGGTTTTCCACCACAATGCTGAAGTTCCTTGTCGGCAGACACTGGGACAGCATCTTGGACAGGTCGCTGGAGTGGCACATGACCAGTGTGCCCAGGGGCCTGTGGTGCAGGTAGTTGATGATGCTGACACAGTCCATGGCCAGCTGCAGCCTGTGCTGCCACGTGTTCACATTTTGGTACTTGGAAAGGTTTAGTGTTTCTTCCAGGTTGCTCAAGGCACCTAAGTGGTGATATTCCGTAAGAACAGTGTTGTCTTCCTCACAGCAGCCAAGCAGCGTGACAACATGCTGACTCTGCAAGGATTTCAGCATCTGCAGCCCATGGAGGAAATCATCTTTCAGCTCCAGGCTGGTGAACTGTGAGAGAGCAACTTTGCCTTCCTTCCGCTCGGACAGAAAGACTTGGGCTTCTGCAACAGTCTGCTGCATGGTCTCCCACTTATTTCCCTTCTCCAATCCATTCTCCACATAGCAAATAGGATCTCTTTTCCTTTTCCCCCTTCAGGTCCCACCGCACAGCAAGGATGGCGAGGACTGGCCGGGGCCGGGGAAGGGCTGTGCTGGTGGGCCGAGGCCACCACCCACAGGGTGCAGCGAGGGTGCCCCTGTCCTGGCCCCCACCACCCTGCTTCCCCAGGCGCCCCTCTTTGGCCTGCCGCTGCTTTATGTTTTAAGGATATTGTGTTCTGTCTCATTTACTCTTTTTTTGTCTCTGCATTAGCCTCTGGTGGAATAGATTGTTTTCAGTATGAGCCTTGTTAAGAATATTTGGGGAATACTTTTAAATGCCATCTTTATTTTCTCTCTTCCAGTTTTGAGTGGTTTGCCTATGATCTCAGTGCTCTCATGGATCTAAGAAGAGTTGTTCATTTCAAGTTTTTTTTCTTTTTCCTACCAGGTCAGGAACTGCTTGGATGTGGATGTGAGCAGAGAGCAGGAATATCGAAAGCTCTACTTCCCTGTGATTAATAATTAAGATTCCTCATAAATAAATACGCATGGTTCATTTTTGCAGTCATTAAGTCTTTTCTGTATATAACGTCTGATCATGAGTTTCAACCCAAGTATCTGGGACTTGAGACTTCCCATTGATTTGGGCCACAAAAGTTTGTGGTGTCTTTTGTGTTTAAAGTCATTTGAGAGGATTATAATATGTTTAAATATTTTAAATTGTAATATCTTTGGCATTTTCATTTTGCTGCTATTCAGACTGACACAACATATACCCCTTTAAGCCGTGGAGATCCTCCCAACTGAGCAAGAGCTGCCCTCACCTGCACTGTTGTAACCCACCTGAGTTTATTCTATGAGGACAGTGATAACTGTGCGTGTCCAGTGTGATTTCTCAGTGGAAACCCCAAAAAGAGCTATGGATGTTTAGAACGTAATCATGCAAGGAATAATTGAGTTGAGCTGCAGAAAGTTTGTATCATTTTGAGTAATTACCTAATTTAATGTAAAGGAGATATGGGACATGTTGAATGTCTTTTTATAGCAGGAGTAGCTGGAAGCTTTTTATGTTAATGACCCACAAAGCCCTGGAGCCCATTTCCTGTTCACAGGTCTCATTTCCATAGCCTGGACTTCCAGCACATGTTGTGGAAGAGGAGCAAGGAAAGTAACAGCTTTGAGTTTATTAAAGAGCAAAAAAATACAGGCTTTCCCCCTTTTTAGTGCTGACCTATGTATTAGAAGGGTTTAGTAGAAATGGGAACCACGAGAGTGCGCTTTTGAGGTGTGGGGTGTTCTGCATCTTTTGGTGGTAATATTACTGGACATTTGTGAAAACTCACTACTACACCTTAAATAATATGTGTATATATTCAAAATAATTGATAGAAAACGAAGAACCAGAATGCTTCCCCATGCTGGGAGGATGTTAACCTCTCCTGAAGCTTGAGTTTTACATGTGCAACACTCCTTTCCTCCACCTGGGGATCCTTCTTGGGAAGAATGAAGGACTGGGAAGGAGGACTCAGTCCCCAACAGGCCTTTCTTGCAATCCTGTCTTAGTTGAGCAAACACCCCCTAGGGCTGCACCTGCCCTCAGCTCAGACTCATAACTAGGAGTGAGGTGAGAGGGCTCCCAGAATCTGTCTTTGAGTTTAAATCAGGTTTGTGGACAGATCTTTGGAAATACTGTGGTTCTGAAACATGCAGGCATCTCCCACACTTCTCCCCAAGTGGGATTTAATCCGTAGGCATCAGCATCATGTCTTTCCATTGCAGTCCTGAGTCCATTTCCAGCCATATGTTTCTCAGCTCAAGGCAACCCTGTGCCTGCCTGCTGGCAAAATCTTTAGAAATCCACACCTGTCTCTTCTGAAAATTTCTCTGCAGCACAGCAGGGGGCTGTGAGGTGAGAGGGTGGAAGAAGCAGTGGCAGAAATCATGTCACGAGCCTGTGCCCCTGAGTTGCAACAATCCCTTAATTATTTTCTCTACTTGCTTACTTACAAAAGACTTAAAAATTGAACAACTTTGGGGAAACAATGGCTCTAGCATCTGACCAAATCACTGGCACTCCATGGTGGCTCCCTCCCCGGACTCCGACAGCACAGAGGCTTCAGCAGCCTCCTCATGCCTCCCAGAGGCTCTCAGTCACCCCTGATGGCCATAAATTGCCCGGGACATTCTGGTGCACAAAAGTTTTCTCAGTCTGGTGCTAAACACATTTAGAGCAGCCACTGCTGGCGACAGATGCAGACTTTCTGGAAATGGAAGCTCTCACGGACCCCGAGCTGATGATCCAGTGCAGACAGCTTTCCGCTTTCCCTTGGGTTGTGAAAGGAGCACCCATCAGCCTTGTTTCACCACACAGCCTTCCTCATTGCAAAGTTATTAGTACCTACAGGATAGAGCCCAAAAAGGGACTTCTATTGTCCCCCACCTGCAGGAGGAAGTGTGTTCCCTGTCCTCTGAGTGATGCAATCGTCCTGGAGGAAATCACCCCTTTTCCAGACACACTAGACACTTGGGGAGTTCCTTGGGATCACATGAGTGACCAGGAGAGTTCATATACTTTATGGGGCAGGTGCCACCAACACACCTAATGGGGTCCACTGGAGAGATGCTGCGTTCTGTCTCCAGATCCAACAGGCCGCCCCTGAAAGAAGACTGCACCCACGCATCAGCTCAGTGAGTCACATTCTGCCATCATGCCAGCGCTACAGGATGCCCTGGTCAACAGTCACATTTTTACAGATCCTGTGGCCATTGCCAATGATCTTGCAGTCTGGTCCCCCTGATAGCTACAAGAACTCCGTATCCAAGGTCATCACCTTTGGGATAAATACTTCTGGGAATATCTTGCTTCACAATTGCCCAAGTACAAACCATTGTCACTCCTAATTCTTCACTTATTAATCCTGTCTTTAGAAGCTTCATTTCAGTGCTCAGGGAGATATACTTACTCGAATTTCTGAGACACACACTGATACCTCAGACCTTATGGTATTAACCGGACCCTGTGAGCCATGTAATATGAAACCATTGAGGGGCCTTTGTCCTAAAGTTCTAGGCAGAATGCAAGGAACTTCTCTCCTCTTCTGCCATGGCTAATTTAGTATCTGGCCAATGCACCTGAATGAAAAACACATCACTGGTAATAGAATCAATGATTTTAATTCCCAGGGCAAGGAAGGGGTCTCTTTGGCTGATGGCAAATAGATTCTACAGGGTCCTCATCCCCTATGCAGGAGCTACTTGCTATGCTCCAACCATGGTAGATACTCACTTATCCTATCAGTCATGTCCCTGCTGAACCAAGTGCAAGGACTCCCCATGATGCTTTAGACATGATGTGACCAACACATTTCTCCAAATATACAACCCTGGAGTCTTCCAAAAGGGGTTCAGTGGACCTTGCACTTCTCTCAGGGCCCCAGGCTACAGCCTCCAAAGAAGCCGGAATGGCTTACTTAGACAAAACTTGTCACCTGCTAAATGGGTCTTCCTGCTGTTCAAGACTTAGTTAGATTCAACTCCCAGCCTTTAGGGCCTTTTTCTTTGCTCTAATCATGAAGTTTTCTGGTACCTTCGAGTTGAGTCCTTACTATGCCAATCATTTCTGTCAAAATGGTCACTCCCCTATGTCATTCATTTATTGTAATCGTGCCCACTGCCCACCACTGTTATATCCAACTCCTGGGTCTTCCTCCTAATAACATCACTTGTGCTCTGTACCCTGGATGTCAATATTTCATTTTGGGGCATCCACCTTCATAACTCCCTCTGGCCCATCTCAACACAAATGTGCTGTTTTATCAATTGCACTCACATTCTCATTGTGGTGAGTCACATGCACTGACCTGGGTACATATGATGTCATTCAACAAACTCTCGTTAATGCCAATCAAGAAATGTCCAAAACACTCGAAACCCATGTAGCAGGCAGCTAATGTTTTATCTGAAGAGAAACTCCCTGGCAGCTGTGGTCCTGATGACCACTTGGCTTGGGACCGTTTATTGGCCAGCCAGGGGAAGCACACAAACGGGCTGCTTGTGGCACGTGGGTAGATGGCACTAGCAAGGTGCCGCCAATAATTAAAGTGAGACAAATAAAAATCACAATGAATCAAATAAACAAATTTAACCACAACAAAATAAATAATAGCACTACTGAAATAAGGCTCTGGAACCCTATTGAAATATTTTTCTAGATCCTTCCAACACCCTGGGATGGCTGGTTTCAAATTTTTTTGAGGTTTCTCCATCTTAACTATATATTGGTTGTGATTTTCACATGGCTTTGAAATTCATATTCAAACATTTGAATATTCAAATTTGATTCACTTAAATAAGATGTGATATTATTCAGTCAACAAACCCCAGATGTGAACTTTAGTGGACACTGACTTCATTTTGATGTTTGACTGTTAATGTGCTCTAGATGCCTGCTCACCCTGTTTGGCTCACAGTGGGTCAACAAGTTGCAAATGTTAACACATGCCTCTCTTCTTTTTCTGTTGTCAGTTACAAGAATCTTAACCTTGAAATCCTGCAGCCTCTCCCCCTATACACTGTAAAGGCCTTACCTTTGCCCTACTCTCCTTAGGAAGTACCTATGAGTAACAAATATTTTCCATTAACTTGATGCATGTGGCAATGTCAGTCTTGGCATTCAATCCCATTTTAGATAAGGTGTCAATCCTGCCCCCAAATGGGCAATGACAAAATAGAACTTAACCAATGGAAAATGTCTTTCCAGTCACAAACAGTTATTCCGCATAGGGAATTTTTAGAAGATGAGGAAAAGGAAAGCAAATGTAGAGATCCCTGTATGATAATGTTTTTAGGTGTATTGGTCACAAAAGGAAAACTTTGAAACCACCCACAGGGCTCTAGCAGTAGAATCAGTAAGTGAAAATGGTGTAGTCTCAGAAGGGAAACTGCAGAGAAACAGACATGAATGATGATTTCTGTTCCAATATGTAAAGAATTGGAGTGATCACTCTCATCTTCACAACAAGAAAAACAGCTGACCAACCTGAAGAGCAACACCTCTACTTAGATACACGAGAGATTTGAGGTTGCAGGACAAACTGTTGCCTTGCAAAGGGCATGATCTGCTTGCTGCAAGACAAAAGCTAGTCCATCAAAAGGCAAGACAGTGTAGAGAAAGGACTTTTATTTAGCAAAAAGCCAGCTAATCAGAAGATGGTGGACTTCCATCCTAAAGAACTGTTGTAAAGAGAATACAGAAATTTGAAGCAGTTACATAGGGGTAGAGGGCTATGGAGGAGGGTGTCCAGAATGTTGTCCATCTGGCACCATAGACTGGGGGTCACTACACTTCTAAGGAACTCAAGAGAACAAAGTTACTGTCTTATTACGGCTGGGAGATATAAAGCTAAGCAGGGATCATAAGTCATAATGCATGCAGTTTTCTTTATGCTTCAGTTGTTTATTATCTAGCTTATGTCCAAGCCAGAGTATGTCCAGCTGCGTTAATTACTTAGAGGTTATCCATAGTTACGATATGGCTCTCTTTCTACAAAAATGCCTTCCTTTATATCAACCTCATATTGAGCCAGGATCAAAACCAATGACCCCCAAACAAGAGACTGGTAGAGAAAAACCACTTACCGAGAATAGAAGCCACTGGAACCAGCAACATCTAGGAACACGTAAACTATAATATACGAATTGCTGGAGACGTAGTATGGATTATCTTGAGAGTTAAATGCTCTTCGGGGCTGGCCTTAGGGGGCCCCCAGAATTCATGAATGTTTCCTTCAGCAGCCCAACCTGGTTCTCATAGTGAAGATGGGAGCAAATTGCCTCCTGCTTCATGCAGGAAATGGGGGGAGATGTTTTGATATACACACAAAGCATTTTGTTCTTTGTAAGTTGGACCTTCTCTCAAAGAAAATTAATGTGCCAAAGTCTTATCTGATTGGGCAAAGTGCAAACACACCTGGAGTCACTTCAGGTTCCTCTCTGACAAACGTGGAGGAAAATAAGCGCTATGATCCTGTTCTGAAGTTCACAGTCCAGGGATTCTTTACCACCAAAACATTGCAGGTTTCATCATAACCTGAGAGGACATTTCCCTTTCAGATACCTGACACTGTATCAGCAGAGCCCCAGGATAAAAATAATGGATAAAAACAGAGCTGCAAGACACAAGCTCCACCTAAGAGTGAGTTTCTAGGGAAAGCCAAACACACTGGGGAGATAAGTGCAAGGTCACTGCATACCATGAAGCCCCTGACCCCTCCAGCTGCAGCAAACACGAAACATAGTCTAACTCCTATTTAAGAAATCATAACACCTCACACTAAAGGCCTATTTACCTGAAATCTTGTTTCATCAAACGTCGTGCCTGGTTTTCAATCAAAAGTTAGAGGCCACATGAAAAGGAAAGACAAAATCACATTTTCAAGAGACAAAGCAATCATCAACGTGAGACTTGGGTACAACAGAGATTTTTGAGAGCCCAGACTGAATGTAAAATACCTATTAATTTCACACAAAGCACACTTCAGAACAAGGAATATGTCTGAAAGGCACCTGTATTGAAAATATATAAGGACCTATTATAATATAGTAATAAAAAGTCAAATAACTCAATTTAAAAATGGCAAAGGATCTGCATACACGTTTTTCCAAGGAGGTAGACAAATGGGCAACAGCATGTGAAAAAATGCTGCACATTATTAGTCATCAAGCAAATGCAAATCAAAGCCCTAATGAGATACCACTTCACAACCACAAGGAAGACTAGAGTCAAAATATGAGATAAGGGGCCAGCCCAGTGGCGGTAGTGGTTAGGTGTGCATGTTCCGCTTCAGTGGCCTGGGGTTCGCTGGTTTGGATTCCGGGTGCAGACATGGCACCACTTGGCAAGCCATGCTGTGGTAGATGTCCCACATATAAAGTAGAGGAGGTTGGGCATGGATGTTGGCTCAGGGCCAGTCTTCCTCGGCAAGGAGAGGAGGATTGGCAGCAGTTAGCTCAGAGCTAATCTTCCTCAAAAAAACAAAAAAAACAGTGAGATAATATCAAATCTTGTTGAGGCTACATGGAGAAATTGGAACCCTCATACAGGGGTGGTATGAATATAAAGTGGTGCAGACACTCTGGAAAACGGTCTGGGAGCTCCTCAAAACTTAAACCTACAATTACCATATGATCCATCAATTCCTCTCCTAGCCATAAACCGAAGAAAAATGAAAACGTATGTGCAGATAAAAACTTGTACATGAATTTTTTTTTTTTAAGATTTTATGTTTTTCCTTTTTCTCCCAAAGCCCCCTGGTACATAGCTGTGTATTTTTTGTGGGTCCTTCTAGCTGTGGCATGTGGGATGCTGCCTCAGCATGGCTTGATGAGCAGTGATGAGGATTATTTTGGGCTGGTTATTTTTAAAAACTACAGACGGGAAAGAAACTGAAAAGTAGAATTTACTTACCCTTTGTTAGGAGACATTTACATTTGTAAGGGAAATCTCCATCTGCAAGAGTGTCTCCCTCTCTGTACCAGGAGAAGGGGGGATGACCTTATATCTAGAAGCTCTTAACGGGGCAGGCAACGACTTAAATCTGCATAATAATCTTGCTCTTGTTTACTGTGCTGGTTTGGTAACGTCTTGTAACTGACTCCCCCCACCACCAACATCCTCCGGGAAGCATAGGACATCCTGACTTAATCCGATCTGATTCTGTCCTAAAGTTATAGGACCACCCAGTAACCAGACCCCACCTGCACTGATACCATTTTAACAATTTTTTTTCATGATCTTTGTCTTGTAAAGAGATAACTCACATACCTATGCCTTAAATTTAGCCCTACCCTCAACCCATGTTTGCAGCTCTTCACTGCCCATGGGTCCTGTCCCCATGCCTGCAGCTCTTCACTGCCCATGGGTCCTGTCTGATGCTACTCCATGCTATTCTCTAAATAAAAGAGCACTACTGCCAGACCTTGAGAGTCCAAGAAATCTTTCTTTCAACTCTCGACTCAACGAGCCCACATGAAGCAGTGCCATGTCTGCGCCCAGGATCCAAACTGGTGAAACCCTGGGCCGCCGAAGCGGAGTGCGTGAACTCAACCACTCTGCCACGGGGCCAGCCCCAAGGAGTTTCTTTCTGAAGTGATGAAAATGTTCAAAAATTGTTGAAACGTATCTGTGAATATGTTGAAAACCAGTGAACTGTACACTTTAAGGGGGTGCATTGTGCAGTATATGCGTTACATCTTAATAAAGCTGTTGAAGTAAATAAATCAATAAAGTTCCACAACCCAAGCTTTTAGGCATATAAGAATTCCAGGTTAATTAACACATAGTTACCTTGTGTGTGTGTGTGTGTGTGTGTGTGTGTGTTGAGAATGTTTAAGAGCCATTCTCTTAGCTAATTTCAATTATACAATATAGAATAAGTGTATCAAATCATCCCGTTGTAATCTTAAAATACAGAGACTTTTATTAGACAATAATACCTCGTTAAAGCTGGGAGAGGTGGGGAGAAGAGTTTCCAGATGCATCCCATATTTACATAACAATGTGGCAGTGAAAATGGGAACCAATTGTTTTAGGAATATTATCCTGTTTACATTTCAAACTTCTCTAGGGACACAAGAAAAAACTGATACAAAATAAATTTCTTTCCAGTGTAAAACGCACACTTGAGAATTTGGTGAACACGTCTCATTGCTTGTGGTTGGTGAGAAGAGTCCCTGCACCCCGCTAGGACTGTGGGGTTCCAACTTCCCAGCAGAGCCCAAGGCCCCGGGATTCTTTACCTTAAGAACCAAATGTGTGGGGCTGGGGTGGGAATCGGTGGAAGGCAAATCGCTGGCAAGGAGGAAAGATCAAAATGGGACCACTTTATCACAGATGGTGAGGTCACATTTCAGTGTCTGCGTTTCTAAACAGGGGTCACAGCTTCATGAGTGGCCTCACAGCCTTATGCCAAGCCCTTGACCCCTAGAGAACCTAAGACCCTCTTTTCCAGTGTGTCCTGGCCTGGGCCAGCCTCTTGTCTGTACTTGCTCCTTCTAGAAACTGAGTCAGGGATTCCCTGTGCACACCTGCAACAAGGAGTCTTGCAGAAGCTGCGGTAAGACCAGAGTCAGCCCCAGGACAAGAAAAAGTTCTGTTTAAATGCAAATGACCCGGGCCAGCCTGTGGCCCAGTGGTTAAGTTCTGCGCTTTGCTTCGGGGGCCCAGGGTTTCGCCAGTTCAAATTCTGGGCGTCGACAGGGCACTGCTCCTCAAGCCACGCTGAGGCAGCATCCCACATGCCACAACTAGAAGGACCCACAGCTAAAAATGGACCAGTGGCGGGGGAGGGGGTGGCTTTGGGGAGAAAAAGGAAAAATATAAAATCTTAAAAAAAAAAAATGACCCAGAGCGGGAAGATCGCGGACCACCAGCGGAAGGTGATTTCCTTGAGCCAAGCGTCCTCCGACTGTGATGTCACTCAGCGGTGAGGGGGTGTGGCATTGGGAACTGTCCAATCAGAGGCTTCGCTGGGCTCTGGGTGGGGCCACGCAACGTTCCGATGTGGACGTCCCCATTTGTTCCAGCCTCGCTTGGTTGGCATGTCGCCTGCCTCAGGCGTTAGTGGTGCCTCTGCCGTAGTCTCTGTCGCTTTGTGACCTGCAGTGGCCGTGGGGGATCCTAGGAAGGACTCGGGGGACCCAGGAGCCCTAGGAATGGTGAGTGTGCGGGCCTGGGGGGGGGAGGACACGGGAGGAGGGGCTGGTGGGAAGCGGCGGGGCGGGCCTGGCCTCCCGCGGTCCCCTGCGGGGTCTGCGGCCCCGAGTCCACTGTGGCGCCGCTCGGCCCTCAGGCCCCTCCGGCCGCAGCGTTGGGGCGGGGCCGGCAGCCGGGCCCCGGGCGTCCTGTGGTCCCTCCGCGCGGGGACTTGGGCCGGAGCGTCTCTGGGCCGCTGTGCGGCCGCAGCCCCGCGTGTCCCAGACGGTGGGGGGCCCGCGGGAGGGCCCGCAGGACAGTCGGGCCTCGGTCTGCGGGGTCAGTGCGCGGAGGGGCTGCGGTCTGTGGGGTCCCCAGGGCCTCCTTTCTCCCCAGGTGGCACACCTGTTTTCCCTCAGTTTTCCATACGTTTCAGGAGCAGGGTCTCAAATCCACGATCCTGTCCCCCAGCCCAGCTCTTCCTAGGGCTGGCAGCAAATCCCTAAATTTTCCACCTCTCCCCGCATTCCCAAAGCCAGTTTCGTCTCTCCAGGTCACCGGATCAGTAGCAAGTATTTGTCCTTCATAGAGCATTTCAAACAGACGCAGTATTTTAATTGTTTATCCCTTTCCGCCAGAGGCATGGCTAGTTCTTTTTTGAAGAAGATATTTCTGGATATTTTCCATGAGTGAAAAGCAGCCTATAACCACCTGGAACTACGTTCTATGAAATCCTCGTGCGTCTCCCCCAGGATCTTTCTGGGCACAGACATCCTATGGGAAGTCCTCTGGGTGCAGGTTCGGTTTTGAACTTTTCTGGCTGATCTGTCGCACTGCCCTTCCTGAGGTTTGTCATCTTGAAAAGATTTATTTACTCGTCTTTGTTTTTCAATATGGGTAAAAATGTGTTTAATTGAGCTTGAGAGACAGTATAAAATATTTCCAAACTGGCAAGAAAGAGGTAAATTTCAGAAGAAGTAAAATTTTCATTTCCGTTTGTTGAGAATTCTGGTTTCTGTCTTTCCTCCCCTGAGCGTATGCAGTTTCTGAGGTTGTCCTTTACTTTTTGGTGTTTTAAAATGAAGTTTCGGGGCATAGACATGGGCGCCACAAATGTTCAAGTCTGACTGATTTTTACAAAACAGCCTTGCCATAGAAATAATAATTAAAACTGACATCTTTTTTCCTGAAAGGAACAGATATCTGGGGTTTTCTGGTTGAACTAGTAAATGTACATTACAGTTTTCTTCCCTCCTTCCATGTAAACAATGGGTTTGAGAGATTTTGCTGTTTGCTGATTGTTCAAGCACTGGTTTGTATCATTTAAAGAACAGTGGTGTTCCAGAGCATCTCCAGTGGGAGCAGAGCCTGAGGGCAGTGAGTCTAAGCTAAGGCCCCCTTGAGCCTGCAGAGGGAAGGCCTTGAAGGCCCAGCTGTCCTTCCTGGGGAGCCTCCCCCTGCAGGTGTCCTACTGCTCACACCCCCATGGAAGGAGCCTTTATCCTGAGAGGAGCTGCAGAGCCCTGGAAAGCTGGGGGTGCATGTGCTCATGGGGTGGGGAGTGACGACCTTTCTGAGTTTCTGGTTGGCTTAGGGCTGGACCTTTTTTTTTTCCAATTATTTTCTTGAAATCATAAAGGTTTATGACATTCTGTAATTTCCGATGTATATTATTATCAGTTCCTGTATAGACTGCATTGTGCTAACCACCAGTAGTCTAGATTTTTTTTTGATAACTATTCTTTTAATTCTTTTTTTGTTTTTTCCGTATTTTCTCCCCAAATTCCCCCAGTACATAGCTGTATACTTTTTAGTTGTGGGTCCTTCTAGTTGTGGCATGTGGGACACCGCCTCAGCATGGCCTGATGAGGGGTGCCATGTCTGCACCCAGGATCCGATCGGGTGAAGCCCTGGGCTGCTGAAGCGGAGTGCGCGAACCCAACCACTTGGCCACGGGGCTGGCCCAGTAGTCTAAGTTTTATCCATCACTATACATATGTGTCCCTTTTCCCCTTTCACCCACCACTCACCACCTTCCCCTCTGGTAACCACTAATGTGTTCTCTTTGCCCATGTGTTTGTCTATCTTCTAGATATGAGTGAAATCACACAGTATTTGTCCTTCTCTGTCTTTTTTTAGTGTAACATCATACGCTGAGGGCCCATCCATATTGTTTCAAGTGGGACAGTTTTGTCTTTTTTTATGGCTGAGTAGTATTCCATTGTATATATATGCCACATCTTCTTTATACATTCATTTGTAGCAGGACGCTTGGGTTGCTTCCATGTCTCAGCTATTGTGAATAGTGCTGCAGTGGACATAGGGGTGCATAAGAATCTTTGGATTGTTGATTTCAAGCTCTTTGCATAAATACCCAGTAGTGGGACAGCTGGATCCTACGGTATTTCTCTTTTTAACTTTTTGAGCAATCTACATGCTGTTTTCCATAGTGGCTGCACCAGTTTGCTTTCCCACTAGCAGTGTATGAGGGTTCCCTTTTCTCCACATATTCTCCAAAATTTGTTATTTTTTTGTCTTGGTAATTGTAGCCATTCTGACAGATGTAAGGTGATGTCACAATGTAGTCTTGATTGGCATTTCCCTAGTAATTAGTAACATTAAACATCTTTTCATGGGTCTGTTGGCCATCTGTAAATCTTCTTTGGAAAACTGTCTGTTCATGTCCTCTGCCCACTTTTTGATCAGGTTATTTGGGTGTTTTGTTGTTGAGTTGTGTGAGTTCTTCTTATATTTTGGAGATTAACCACTTTTCAGATATATGATTTACAAATATTTCTCCAGTTTGTGGGTTTTCTTTTCATTTTGTTCTTGGTTTCCTTTGTCTTGCAGAAACTTTTTAGTCTGACTTAGTCCCATTTGCTAATTTTTTCTTTTGTTTTCTTTGCCTGAGTAGTATTCCAAAAGATGCTGCTAAGACCCATGTCAAAGAGGGTACTGCCTGTATTTTCTTCTAGGAGTCTTACAGTTTCAGGTCCTAGCTTCAAGTCTTTAATCCATTTTAAATTAATTTTTGTGTATGTTGCAGGGTAATGATCTACTGTCATTCTTTTGCATGTAGCTGTCCAGTTTTCCCAACGCCATTTATTGAAGACTTTCCTTTCTCCATTGTATTTTCTTGACTCCTTTGTCAAAAATTAGCTGTCCATAGATGTGTGGGTTTATTTCTGGCCTCTCAGTTCTGTTCCGTTGATCTGTGTGTCTGTTTTTGTGCCAGTACCATGCTGTGTTGATTACTATAGCTTTGTAGTATATTTTGAAGTCTATGGTCGTGACACCTCCACCTTTGTTCTTTTTTTCTCAGGATTGCTTATGGCTATTCGAGGTCTTTTGTTGTTCCACATAAATTTTAGGATTCTTTGTTCTATTTCTGTGAAGAATGTTATTGAGATTCTGATTGGGATTGCTTTCGGTAATATGGACTTTTAAACTATGTTTATTCCTCCAATGTGTGAGTATGGAATTTCTTTATATCTTTTTGGATTTCTTTCAATAATATCTTAAAGTTTTCAGTGTATAGGTCTTTCAACTCTTTGGTTAAATTTATTCCTAGGTATTTTATTCTTTTTGTTGGGATTGTAAATGAGATTGTGTCCTCGAGTTCTCTTTCTGCCAGTTCATTATTAATGTGTAGAAATGCTACTGATTTTTGTAAATTGATTTTGTTCCCTGCAACTTTTCTGTAGTTGTTGATTATTTCTGCTAGTTTCTTCATGGATACTTTAGGGTTTTCTATAGATAGAATCATGTCACCCACAAACAGCAGGAGTTTCATTTCTTCTTTTCCAATTTGGATTCCTTTGATATATTTTTCTTGCCTAATTGCTCTGGCCAAAACCTCCAGTATTATGTTGAATAGGAGTTGTGAGAGTGGGCGCCCTTGTCTTCTTCCTTTTCTTAGAGGGATTGCTTTTAGTTTTTCCCGAAGTATGATGTTGGCTGTGTGTTTGTCATATGTGGCCTTTATTATGTTGCAGTACTTTTCTTCTATATCCATTTTATTGAGAATTTCTATCATAAATGGATGTTGGATCTTGTCGTGCTTTCCCTGTCTATTGAGATGATCATGTGATTTTTGTTCCTAATTTTGTTAATGCAGCATATCACATTGATAGACTTGCAGATGTTGAGCCATCCCTGTGTCCCTCATATGATCCCACTTGATCATGGTGCATGTTCCTTTTAATGTAATGCTGTATTTTGTTTGCTTGAGCATTTTTGTATCTATGTTTGTTAGTGATATTGGCCTATCATTCTCCTTTGTGCTGTCCTTGCCTGGTTTTGGTATCTGGGTAATATTGGCCTCACAGAATGAGTTAGGAAGGATTCCATATTCTTCAGTTTTTCGGAATAGTTTGAGAAGGATAGGTGTTAAATCTTCTTTGATTGTTTGGTAGAAATCTCTAGAGAGACCATCTGTTCCTGGACTTTGGTCTTTTGGGAGGTTTTTGATTACCATTTTAATCTCTTTACTTGTGATTGGTCTATTCAGATTCTCTATTTCTTCTTGATTCAGTTTTGGGAGGTTGTGTGAGTCTAAGAATTTATCCATTTATTCTAGGTTATCCAGTTTGTGGGCATATAGTTTTTCATAGTATTCTCTTATAGTCCTTTGTAGTTCTCTGATATCCTTTGTAATTTCTCCTCTTTCATTTCTAATTTTATTGATTTGAGGGTTCTCTCTTTTTTTCTTACTAATTTTGGCTACGAGTTTGTCAATTTTGCTTATCTTCTGAAAGAATCAACTCCTGGTTTTGTTGATATTTTCAACTGCTATTTAGTCTCTGTTTCATTTATTTCTGCTCTAATTTTTATTATCTCCCTCCTTGTGCTGACTCTGGGCTTTGTTGTTCTTCTTCTAGTTCTGTTAGGTGTAGTTTTGATTACTTATTTGAGGTTTCTCTTTTCTGTTGAGGTCTTCCTGTATTGCTATGAATTTCCCTCTTATAACCACTTTTGCTGCATCCCACAAGAGTTGGTATGTTGTATTTTCATTTTCATTTGGCTCCGGGTATTTTTTAATTTCTCATTTGATGTCTTCATTCATCCAATAGTTCATGGTGTTTAGTCTCCACATATTTGTGACTTCCCCAGCTTTTTTCTTGTAGTTGATTTCTTGTTTCATAGCATTGTGGTTGGAAAAGATGCTTGATATAATTTTAATCGTCTTAAATTTATTGGGGCTTGCCTTGTTTCCCAGCATATGGTCTATCTTTGGGTATATTCCATGTGCACATGAGAAGAATGTGTATTCTGCTGTTTTTCGATGGAATGCTCTCTATAGATTAAGTCTAGCTGATCAAGTGTTTGATTTAAATCTATGGTTTCCACGTTGACTTTCTGTCTGGATGATCTAGCCATTGATGTATGTTGGGTGTTGAGGTCCCTTACTAGTATTGTGTGGCTGTTAATTTCTCCCGTTAGGTCTGTTAATAGTTGTTTTATATACTTTGGTATACCATGTTAGGTGCATGTATATTTGTAAGTGTTAGGTCCTCTTGGTCAAAAGTCCTTTTTATCATTATATACTGCTACTCTTTGTCTCTCATTGTCTTTTCTTTTTTTCAAGATTGCCACCTGAGACAATCAGCCTGTTTTCTTCTTCTTCTCCCAAAAGCCCCCAGGTACATAGTTGTATATTCTAGTTGTAGGTCCTTCTGGTTATGCTGTTTGGGATGCTGCCTCAGCATGGCCTGATGAGCACTGCCATGTCTGTGCCCAGGATCCGAACTGGTGATACCCCAGGCTGCTTGAAGCAGAGCGTGCAAACTTGACCACTTGGCTGTGGGGCTGGCCCCCTCTTTGTCATTTTTATCTTGAAGTCTGCTTTTCTGAGAAGGATATGGCAACACCTTCTTTCTTTTGTTTGCCATTTGTTTGGAGTATCGTCTTCCATCCCTTCACACTGAGCCTGTCTTGGTCTTAGAGCTAACATGTACTTCCTGGAGGGAGCATATTGTTGCATCTTGTTTTCTAATCCATCCAACTAGTATGTCTTTTGATTTGAGAGTTCAGTCCATTTATTTAGATGATTACTGATATATGAGGGCTTAATACTGCCATTTTATCTGTTTTCTGGTTATTCTATATTTCCATTGTTTATCTTCCTTTGTAATTCCGACTGCCATTTCATTTTGCTGGTTTTCTGTGGAGGTTTTCTATTTTTTTATGAATTGTGGCTTTGCTCTGATTTTTTGTTTAGTGGTTACTGTGAGGTTTGTGTAAAGATCTCATAGGTAGTCCATTTTCTCATAGCCTTTTATCTCCTTAGCCTAAGCAGGTTCCATCCCTTTCCTCTTTCTCTCTGACATATTGTTGTCACAAATTATTGTTTTGTGTTAGGAGTTTGTAACTAAGTTGAAGTGTTTATAGTTACTTTTGATGGTTTCATTCTGTATATCTTTTACGTTATAATTATTTGCTACACTGTCCTGAAAGACACCTGCAATTTTCTTATGTTGTCTCTTTATCTCCTTGCTCAAAGCTTTGTGGACCTTTGACTTTTTTTTCAGGTATGAGGGCTTCCTGAATCGTTTCTCGTAGGGGAGGTCTAGTAGTGATAAACTTCGTCAGATTCCTTTATCTAGAAGAGCTTTTATTTCTCCCTCATATCTGAAGGATAGTTTCACTGGATAGAGTATTCTTGGCTGAGAGTCTTTGTCCTTCAACATTTTGAATATATCATTACATTCTCTCCTAGCATGTAAGGTTTCTGCTGAAAAATCCAGTGAAAGCCTGGTAAGAGTTCCTTTGTAGGTTATTTTCTTCTGCCTTGCTGCCCTTAGTATTCCTTCTTTGTTGACTTTTGCCAGTTTTACTTTATGGGCCTTGGAGAAGGTCTTTTGGCATTGATGTAATTAGGAGTTCTGTTGTCTTCATGAGTTTGTAAGTCCTGTGCTTTCCACAGGTTTGGGAAGTTTTCAGTTATTATTTGTTTGAACAAGCTCTCTGCTCCTTTCTCCCTCAGTTCTCCCTCTGGAATGTCTATAATCCTTATGTTGCTTTCCCAATTGAGTTGGATATTTCTCAAAGAATTCCTTCAGTTTTCTAAAATCTTAGTTCTCTCTCCTGTTCCACCTGAAGCATTTCTGTATTTCTATACTCTAACTCACTAATTCTTTCCTCCATGTTGTCAGTTCTATTTTTGAAGGATCTTAGATTATTTTTTATCTCATTAATTGTGTTCCTCATATCCAGAATTTCTTCTTGTGTTTTGTTTATTTCAGTCTCAGTGAAGTATTCCTTTTCAGTAATTTTGTTCCTGAGCTCATGGAACTGTCTTTCTGAGTTTTCTTGTAACTCATTGAGTTTCTTTTTGACATCTATTTTGAATTCTCTGTCATTTAGATTGTAAATTTCTGTGACTTCAGGGTTGGTTTCTGGCGATTTTTCATTCTGCTTCAGTTCTGAATTGCTGCTGTAGTTTCTCATGGTGTTTGATGAATTAATCTTTTGCTGGGGCATTTGTACTAGTATGAGGTCACAGATTCCACCTGCAACCACTGGTGGGAGGCAGGAGCTGTGTTTCTGATCCTAGTCTCTCTGCTGGATGTTGTGTGGGTACAGTGAATGGTCCCAACAGCCAGGAAAGCCTTGACATATGGCCTCAGAGCTTCCCCTGGCCCAATGTGTATTCCCACTTGTGGGGCTGCAGTGGTACTGTGGGTGCCTGCACCAGCCAGGGAAGCTTTTCCATGCACATATATCTGCCGCTGGCTCTTCTTACAGTCATGCCAGCTGCTGTGCTTTTTTGCTGGGGCTTCATTGTGGGGTCTGAGCCTGGACCACTCATTGGGACCACTGTGGCAGGTTGGGCTCTCCCACCAACTGGGAAAGCGTTTGCTTGCAAGCCCTGGGCTGCTGCTGCCACTTCCCACAGTCGCACTGAGGTGCACTCTCACTTCTGGGGCAGCAGCTGTACTATGGGTGCTCATGCCAGCCAGTAATGTGTTTACATGTGGACACAAGGCTGCTGGGGAAGAGAGGGTTCCACCCACCTGTCTCCACCAATTCCTGGGGGGACAGTCCATCCACCTTCAGATGTATAGCTGCATGGTCCTCTCAGGTGTCCTGTTGTGCTGTGTGGGTATGCTTTCTTGGTCAATGACTGTCCATTTATTTGTAATTCAAAGGGGGAGAGATAAAAGGAACAGCTCACTCTTTCATGCTGTGACATCTCTCCTAGGCCTGGACGTTTTTAGACATTATATTTGAGTTTTGCATCCACAGTGTAGATGATTCAGAGCATGATTTGTGGACATTGAGAAGTCTGTGAAGATCAGGTGTTCTGTCCTGTGGACAAGGGATTTGTCAATTTGGGAGTTCATTTGAGTCAGAACTTCAAACTGAATTAGCCTGAGGTTCCTCACTTGTGAGAATGGAAGCCTGGGGGAGGGAGCACGTCCATGCTTACAGGAGAGGGGAGGGTGTGTGGAGCCCCCAGAGTTCACTCCTGTGGCTGTGCAAAGTGTCTCTCCCCTCCTTCACCAGGGAGTCTGGAGACTCCAAATTTGGGAACATGTTCAACTTTCTGAATGTGAATTTTTTTGTTAAACTGATGAGAAGCAAGCTGCTTATCCATTTTGATTCTAATATTTGTGTTTCATTCTCTTGGATTCCTTTATCAATTGAAGATTAAAGCCCTTTGATTCTAGTTTCAACTGGCACTTGGGCCTGGAAACTTTCAGTTGATAGAGATGATGTAAGGTAGGAATATTGTGGAACCAAGTAGATTTTTTGTTCCATTTAGACAAGAGAACCTCAAGATGTGAGATGGGTGTATTTAACCCCTCAGTGCATTTCCATTGTTAGGTCCCTGTTTGTATGTCCATGTCTCTAGAGATCCTTGACATTTTACTGTCTATACTATTTCTAAGGCAAATGACTTCCTATTTTCATGGATATGAGGGAAAACTATTGAGTTTCTATTTTAATTGATAGGAAGAAAACACTGCAGTTTGTGTAAATCTCTCAAATTCCTATATATTTCAGGACTAATTGCAAAACCCCTAATGCATTATAATATGCTACCCATTCTTGAAAATATCCCTAGTGTGAAGTATCGTGGAGGGACAAGGTGTACTGCCCCTTGTCCTTTTAGTCAGAAAGGATTTATGAATTTTTTATGGTTTACAGTTTTATATCCACTAGTGTTTAAATGACTAAATCCCAGAGTGGTTCCCTATGTAGAACAGTTTAAATGAAGTTAGGTAATAATGCAAAATTTAATTAAAAATGTTGATCAAGGATAGGGAAATATGGGTATATAAATTTGTCTTATTTTAAATAAATAGTACATGGAATGGTTAAAAAAAATTCCTAGGAGAGGAAAATACCTTAAGGAGACTCTCTGCCTTCACATCCTGACTCAGACCACTGCTTGTGCTCCAGCCTCCCTCAAATCACCAATTTTGATTGCTACTTCACTATTCTGTTACTGTTTCTTTATGTAAAAATAAGCTAGTGAAAATTCCTATTTTTCTTACTTGTGTCCTTTTTGTGTGTGTGTGAGGAAGATTAGTCTTGAGCTTACAAGACCACTGCTTGTGCTCCAGCCTCCCTCAAATCACCAATTTTGATTGCTACTTCACTATTCTGTTACTGTTTCTTTATGTAAAAATAAGCTAGTGAAAATTCCTATTTTTCTTACTTGTGTCCTTTTTGTGTGTGTGTGAGGAAGATTAGTCTTGAGCTTACATCTGTGGCAGTCTTCTTCTATTTTGTATGTGAGATGCCCAACATAGCATGGGTTGAGAATTGCATACGTCTGTGGCTGGATCTGAACCTATAAACACTAGTCCCACAAGGCAGAGCACCAGAACTTAACCAGTTCACCACTGGGCCAGCCCCTGTATATGTTTTTATAATGAGTAGCCTGGGTCCACATATTTGATATTTGAGTACTGAACACTTAAGCCTCACCCTCCCTTTTCCCCTTGGCTTTCTTATCTGGACAGGGTGATGGGAAAGCCTGGGGTCTCCTGTACTGTGAGCTCTGCTTGCTGGGCAGCTCCTCCTGTGCCTGTGCTGCCCTGTTTTGCATTGTTAACCATAGCAAGCCTGGACTCTATGTACAGAGTTCTCAAAGTTGGCAGTTTCATTCCTTTGGGAGCAGGAGTCTGGGAATGGGACCCTCCTTAATGTGGCCCTGGGACATGTCTTAAGTGGAAAGTGTCTGTGTGTTTAGACTGAAGATGCAGCTGAGGTTGGGGTCATCTTGAAATTAGGGGGAGTGTGGGGATTTGAGAAGATTATAACCTATGAATGAGCTGAGGCTACCAGATCGTCACTGGTTAACGACTACTTATTTCAGAGGGAAAGAAGCAAATCGAAAATGCAGCCAGTAGGTAGTGAGGTTACAGAGGGCTCACCAAGACCCCTAAGTAACTCTACTTCTGGTGCCTCTGTGTCTGCTTTAACACAGATTCTGACCCTCTGGGTTATAGTGGACAACACCCTCGATCTGAGTTAGCCACAACAAATGAGTTGGTTCAACACCTAGTTAAGCTGTGTACCTTAGACTCAATAAAGCAACCAGTTGTTGTGGAGGAGGCCTCTAACTTTGATGACATGATTTTAGTCTCTATGGAGGAGGGCTGTAAGTTATCTGTAGGCTTCTGATGCAACAATCTGCCCTAGGCCCCACACTACATGCCCTTAGAGCTGCTCTCATCACAATGTATGAGCTCTCTTGCAGATAGAGGCTGTAACAAGCACTGAGCATGTGACCCTCTACCAAGGTACCTGTTTTCACTTTGGCCCTGGAAACCACCTCCAACCAGTTCAGCCACCCAATGGAGGCTAAGCTTGGCCCTGCAGCTTATGCCACTTGCTGAGGGGCATGGCCTTTCTTCAGTTCATTGAACAATGCTGGGTTGATGGAAGAGGTCACCCCTTCCCAGACACTTTGGTTCCCTGGGTAGTTCCTTGCCGTTAACTGAATGCACAGCACTGGGGAGTGCACACACTTTAAGAACAATACACATTCATACATGATGGAGCTCTGTGAAGGGTTACCGGTCTTCATCCCTTAATTGGGATGTTCCTGATGAACAATAAAACACGTGTCACCATCGCTAACCAAACATCACACAGTCATCTTATTACTGGCCCCAAACTGGGCTCATCTGCATATATTCACAAACTCTTGGATGATTTTCTGAGAAATGCTCCTTGTGGTAAAGAAACTCTAGGAATCTCTTGACTCAGAGATACCCAAGATAGAAATTAAGGTAACAATTGTCTGTACATTACTAGGTCTACAATACAAGGACTCAACAGGATGCTCGTTTTGCATCTTGCAGTTCTGACACTATTGATAGTGACCATGGCACTTTTCAGAGGATACAGTGCCATTCTCTCCAACAAGGCATTCCATGGAAGTTTCACCTCCCTTATGGGTCTCAGGCTCATAGAGCACCAGACTGGCTTATTGAGATCAGTTGAGAGATGTCCTGTTTCACTCATCAGGGGTGAATTGTAATGAGTCTGTCTTCATCTTTTATTTTAAAGACTTCACTTTTTTTTAGAGCAGTTTTGGTTTACAGAAAAATCGATCAGAAATTACAGAGTTTCCATATAACCCTTCTGTCTGCATCCACACATTTTGTACTCTTTTTCACACTTTGTTCTAATGTGGTGCATTTTTTATAATTTCCAAACCCATATTGATGCATTACAGTGCACAGTGCACGTTAGCATTGACTGTTTGTGTTATACAACATATGTGTTTTGGCAAATGTATAATAACATGGATCCATCATTTCTGTATCATATAGTATAGTTTCATTTCCCTAAAAATCCTGTGTTTCACCTATTGATTCATCCCTCCCTCCATCCCACAAATCTTTCACGACCAAAGATCTCTTTAGTGGCTCATACTTTTGTCTTCCAAAATGTCATATACATAGAATCGTATACTACATAGCCTTGTCACATTTGCTTCTTTCCCTTAGTAATATACTTTTATGGTTCTTCCATGTGTTTTCATGGCTTGATGCCTCATTTCTGTTTATCACTGAACAGTATTTCATTGTATGGATGTGCCACTATTTGTTTTTGTCTGTTTGACTCTTGAAGGACATCTTGCTTAAAACTCTAGCTCTTTTTTCTTTTTTCAGGTATGAGGGCCTTCTTGAGGATTTCTTGTAGGGGGCATCTCCTGGCTACAAACTCCCTTAGCTTCTCTTCATCTGGGAGAGTTTTTACTTTTCCATCATATCTGAAGAATATTTTTGCTGGATAGAGTATTCTTGACTGAAAGAGTTTGTCCTTCAAAGATTTGAATATGTCGTTCCAGTTTTTCCTAGCCGGTAAGGTTTTTGCAGAGAAATCCACTGAAATCCTGATGGGAGTTCCTTTTAGGTTATTTCCTTTTGCCTTGCTGCCCTTAGTATTTTTTATTGTCATTCACTTTTGCCAGTTTCCCTACCAAATGCCTTACAGTGGGTCTTTTTACATTGACGT
The DNA here is from genome assembly GCF_041296235.1 of Equus asinus. Classification (NCBI taxonomy): domain Eukaryota; kingdom Metazoa; phylum Chordata; class Mammalia; order Perissodactyla; family Equidae; genus Equus; species Equus asinus. Next base: position 24,736,581 of record NC_091809.1, on the reverse strand, counting down.
ATTTAGGAGATCTGGGAGCCTATTCCACATGGATTTCCATGTCTTTCCCTAGGTTTGGGAATTTTTCTGTTATTATTTCTTTGAACAAGCTTTCTGCTCCATTCTCCTTCACTTTCCCCTCTTGCATACCTATAATACTTATGTTGCGTTTCCTAAGTGAGTCGAATATTTCTCAGAAACTTTTTTCATTTCTTTTTGGTCTTGATTCTCTCTCCTCCTGTGTGTGTAGCATTTCAACCTGTCTATATACTTGATTATGCTGATCCGCTCCTCTATGATGTCTGCTTGAGCATTCAGGGAATCCATATTTTGCTTTATCTCTTCCCTTGTGTCTTTCATCTCTAATATTTCTTATTGGTTCTCCTTTATACTTTGAATCTCTTTTGTGAAGTAGCTCCTGAACTCGCCAGATTGTTTCTCTGCGTTTTCTTTTAACTTGTTGAGATTTTTGATGATGGCTTCTTTGAATTCTCTGTCATTTAGATTACATATTCCTGTGTCCTCAGGACTGATTTCTGGATGCTCATTTTCTCTTCTGTCTGGGGATTTAATATAATTTTTTATACTGCTATAGGCTGTGGCTCTTTTTGCACATCGTAGCATTATTTGGTCACACTTACCACCTATTGCCACTAGGTGGAGGTCGAGTCATGTGTTCTGAGCCCTCTGCATTCTGCCCAGATCCCAGGCACTGGATGGGTTGGGGAGGGGTGCGTTCTTCTGCATTCTCTTGGAATTTTCTTGCTCTGCTCTTACTATCTCCTGGGGTGTTGGGTTGATGAGGTCACCCCTGCATTAGCTTTCACCTCCGTAGGGGCTTTCCCCTAGGCTGTGAGGGTCCTCAGAGATCTTTGATGTTACCACGCACGAACGCCCCCTACCCTATTCCTTACCTCTCAGAGGCCACCCATGGTCCTAGATCCCAGTCTTTCAGGGAGAGAGCGATGTTTTCTCTTACCCTGTTCCTCGTCCTCTGAGGGTGGCTCCAGCTTTGCTGCTCTCCATCATGTTGCTGCATAGGTCTCAGACATCTTTTGTGTTGTGTTTGGATGTCCTCTCTTGAAGTATGAATGTCTTTTTCATTGTATGCTGGAGGGGAGAGATTACCGGGAAAGCTCACTCCACCATGCTGCTGACATCACTCTCTTAAAACTCAAACTCTCACTCTTGCCAATTAGGAATAAAGTGCTGATAAACATTCATGTGTAGTTTTCTGTGAACATAAGGTTTTAATTCATTGGGGAAAATACCAAGAAGTGTGATTGCTGGGTCTCACACTATGTAGTAACAGTGTAAAGAAAGTTCCTGTCTTCCGTTGTAGGTGTACAAAATACCATTTCCACCAGCAATGATTGAGGATTACCTGTAGCTTTGCTTATTCATCAAGATTTGGTGTTCTGAGTGTTTTGAATGTTACCCATGTAATAAGTTTTTAATGATAACTTTTTGTTGTATTTGAGATTTCCCAATGATATTTGATGTGGAACATGCTTTCTTATTGCTTACTTCTCATCTTTATGTGTTCTTTCTTAATTGAGCTGTCTGTTCAAATCTTCTGCCTATTTTTAAATTGAGTTGTTTGTCTTCTGACTGTAGTTTTAAGGGTACTTTGGATATTTCTGGTACCACATATATCAAACAAGTGTTTTACAAAGATTTTCTCTTACTCTGTAAATTGTTTTTGTTCTCTCAACAGTGTCTTTCTCAGAGCAGGGGTTTTTCATTTTCATGAAGTAAAATTTTTGGTTTTTTCTTTTGTGGACCTTGCTTTTTTTTCCTTTTGTATGTAAAAATTCATCTGCCAACCAGTGGTCATCTAGATTTTCTCCTATGTTAATTTCTAGGAATTTATTCCTTTGGCATAGATCTGTGATGTATTTCGGCTTAATTTTTTGAAAGCTGTGAGACCTGTGTCTATATTTGTTTTCTGTTATTGTGTGTCTCCATGTGGGTGTTTATTATTTCTAACACTCCTTGTTTAAAAGACCTTCTCAATTTAATTGCCTTCCTTATTTATCAGAGATCACTTGACTATATTTGTGTGTGTCTACATGGGAACCTGTTGACTCATTGATACTTCCACCTTGCTATACTCTCCTATTAATTCCTAGGAGTTATTTTTATTGTAGTGAATTCTGTCAGATATTACACAGACACAGTGATGCCATATGGAACAAATGTTATAAATTTGGCTGTAGGAGTCATAAAGATATTTTCTTAACAAGTGGAAGTTCCTCTCTATTACTGGTTTATTATAGGTGGATGTATTTTGCCAAGTCCTTTTTTGTTTTCATTTCCTTCTCCTTTCTTTCTGATATTAGTAATTTCTGTCTTCCTCATTTTGTTCTCTTCACTAGAAGTTTATCAGTTTTATTGGTCTTGTGAAAAACCCAGCTTTTTAAAAATTTTATCCATTGGCCTTTGCAATGACATTGATTTTTCTAATTTTCTTTCACTTATTATGCTTACTTTGTGTTTAACTTCTTCTTTTTATTGTTTCTTAAAGTAGATGCTTACATTATTGATCATGGATCTTTGATTTTTCCAGTGTATTTATCCAATCACATAAATTTCCCTGTAGTCACTGTTTTTGCTGCATCTAAGAACATTTTTTATGTTCTGTTTTTATTTCATTTAGTTCAAAATAACTTTTACTTCTCTTGAGACTTCTTTTATGATCTTTTGTATTATTTAGAAATGTGTCATAGAATCTCCACATATTTTGGGATTTTCCAAATATCTTGCTCTTATTGACTTCTACATGATGTGAGGGCACACTTTGTATGATTTCTGTTCTTTCAAAGTTATGTCCCAGAAGTGGTTTGTCCTGGTGAATGTTCCATGTGAACTTGAGAAGAATGTATATTCTGCTGTTGTATGAAGTATTCCATAGATTACAGTGAAATCCAGTTGTTTCACAGTGATGTTCATTTCACCTCTGTCCTTCCTCGTTGAGTGCCTACTAGAACTTATAATTCATGGTAACAGGGTGTTGAATTCTACAGCTATAGTACAAGATTCATCTATCTTTCCTTGCATTCTATCAATTCATGCCTCACTTAATTTGCCCCTCTTTCTACAGGTATACATGAAGGATTGCTATGCCTTCTTGGACAGTGGAACCCTTTAGCTGTATCCAGTGCCTCTATCTGTCTGAATTTTCCTTGGTATGATATCTGCATTGTCTCTAGTTCATATAGCCATGGTGGCTTTCTTCTGATTAGTGTTGCCATGGTATATACTTCTCCATCCTTTTACCCTTCATTTATGTGTGTCTTTATCCTTAAACTGGGCTTCTTGTAGATAAAATATAATTGTGTTTTTTCAAACTGATATTACTGTGTCTTTCAGTCATATTGAGACCATTGATGATTAAAGTGATCATTGGTATAGCTGGATTAATATTTACCAAACCTTTCACTTTTTCATTTTTACCCTTGTTTCTTTTTCTCTTTCACCTTTCTTCCAGTTTCTCTGGCTGAAATTCAGAATTTATTCTGATTATTTTTAGCATTATCAGCTACATAGTTTTTAAAAACATTTTTTAGTGGTTGGCCATGAGTTTTTATCATACATTTACAACTAACACACCTCCTCTGTCAGGTAACAGTGTGCCACCTCACTGTTATGCAAGTACCTCTTAACACATTATCACTGATTTCCCCTTCCCTGTCCTTTGTCACATTGCTGTCATTTACTTCACTTGTTCATAAGGCTCTCATTACCAAATACATTGTTGCTAATATTATTTTACACAAAAGTGTTACCTGTTAGATTGTGAGAAATATGAAAGATGTTTTACCTTCATTTTTTCTTTTTCTATTCCTCTACCTTTATCATTTACATGATTTCTAATACGTTTTTGAACATTTCATTCAAAGTAGGTGTACTCATCACAAATGTCCTTAATTTTTGTCTCAGAACGTGCTTATTTCTCCTTTATTTTTGAAGGACAATTTTGTTTGACAGAAAAGTCTATGACAGTGTTTTTTTTAATTTCAAAACTCTAAATATTTCAGTTTGTTCTTGCTTGCATGGATTTTGAAAAGAAATCCAATTTAATTCAAATCTTTGTTTCTTTATAGGTAACATGTGTTTCTTCTTCAGCATTTCTAAATATATTCTGTCTTTGATTTTTCTGTAATTTAAGATGATATCCCTGGGGGTGCACTTTGGTAGTTGATCATGTTTAGCATTCTCTGAGCTTCCTGGATGTACACTTTGCAGTCTATCATCCATTTTATGCTATTTTGGTGATTAATAGTTCACTTGTTCTTCTGATTCTTTCTGTTGTTCTTTTCCTTTAGGTATTCCCATTATGTGTATTTTACACCTTCTGTGATAGAGGGTTTTCTTAGGCTTCATGGATATGGTGTTCTTCATTTTTTGTTCTTTTTCTCTTTGCTTTAGAATCTGGGGAAATAGATATTTTTGTTTAGTACAGGCCTTCTTAAGACCAGAATATTTAGGACATATTTCAAAATGCTATCTTTCTTTTCTCTTTCCCAATTTTGGAGACCAGTTTGCTCTGTGACCTCAAGGCTCTCATAGATCTAAGAAGAGTTTTCATTTCACCTTAGTTGATTTATTTCTTGTGAGGTCAAGAATCGCAGCTTCTAAGTTTCTTACATGTGGGATTGCAAGTTGGCAGAACATGATCTAGAGTGGCTGGTTGGGAAACACTTCCTTTTGAAGTTGGAGAATGGGGACTTTATATTCTTTGGAGGAAAGCTCTGTTAAATCCTTCACATTATTTTAGAATCATGGTCAAATTTAGCATCAAACCTTTGTGGACGTCAGTGAACTCCTATACAATCTGCAACTCTTAACCTGTCCCTCAGGGACAGCAATTCCCAGGGTACACTGTTAGCTGTTGACTGGAAAGAGCTTTTATGACATATTGTTATCTCATTATGTGTTCTGAAATTGGTGGGAAGTAATTTGAGTCACATGATTATAGGGATTTTATGGTCTAAGTTGTCATGTCTTTTTCCTTTTGTCTCAGTTCTACGTTTCAAATAATTTTCTAGCCCAATCAAATCATACAGGGAGAGAAGGGAAGAACTGAGTCTGTGTTGCACAAGTGAAAAGCAAAGCTTTCAAGAAGAATATTTGCATTCAGCCAGCTGCATCTGAGTACCTGTAATGACCTTGAGTCCTTTAGGATGGTGGCATGTACAGGGCTTTGTTAAAAGTTTGATTTCTACAGTCCTCTTGAACTCCCTGCTTGGTGAAGAGACTAGACAAAAAAGCTTCTAGTCCTTCGATATTTTTATTCACTGAAACTTCATGCAGGTATGACCCTCTGCCTCATGGAGTGCTGTTACTGGTGGGTAATAAGAAGATGAAAGAATTTTTTGGAAAAGGAATTATAAGTGTTAAAATGATAACATTTGTTTCATTTGTATAGCATTTCTGTCATTTCCCAAGATGCTCTGGACTCTCCTATTAGAAAGAAATATGATATAATGTCACAGTAAAAGTGTAAACAATTTCCATGTGTTCATAATGATGTTAATTTGATGAGCAAAAGTGTACAGAATAAGAATGTGTTTTTGATGATCATGACATAGAATATCTATTTGGACATCACAGAATCACACATAAGTTTCTAGAAATGGAGCATAAATCCCCAGTACTGTCAGTCTTATGTATCCTACTGTACACATATTTGTGGTGTTTTAGGACTCAGTGGCCATTGAGGATGTGATTGTGAACTTCAGCCTGGAGGAGTGGGCTTTACTGCATCCTTCACAAAAGAAACTCTACAGAGATGTGATGTGGGAAACCTTCAGGCACCTGGCCTCAGTCGGTAAGAATGAGGACATTCCTTCACTGCATCAATGAAAGAACAAGTGGTTTTTGCCCATGAACACTGTTCTAAAATGTATAATGTAGAAAGGGGCTGATGTTAGTAAATGAAATAGAAATGATGATAGCTCATCATGAACTTAAAATCTAAAAATTTTTCTGCCATGTGTACTACTTTGGAATCAACTTTCTGATTCTGAATTCCAGGAAAAACATGGAAGGTTCATGACATTGAAGATTGGTATGAGAACCAGGGCGGGAAACTAAGGTGAGTCACACTCACAATGGAAAGCAGTGTCTCCTGTCAAAATCCTGATATGTTATGAAATTTAAAAAAGAAAAACGAACAAATAACTCTTGCTTCAAATCTAGGTGTTCTTAGAAAATTTCCACTAAATATACTTTTTGAAATGTGATGTAGAGTTTCAGTTTTTGCAAAATACACTTGGAGTTAATATTAATAAACTCTGTATATGAATATCACCGGATAATAGCAAAGCTGAAGTCCTCTTACAGAGCATTCGTCATATTCAATTTCAGAGAATTCAGCCAAGGGGGAAAACCTAAACTTTTCCTTAAATCATAATAAATATAACAAACATAAAGTCATTAATATAGAAATTATTAATACTGTTCTCATGTTTTACAGAAATCATATGGTAAGGAGACTCTGTGAAAGTGAGGAGGGTAGTCAATGTGAAGAAAACTTCAGCCGTATTCCAAATCTCAATCTGAATAAGAAAACTACAGGAGCTAAACCATGTGAATGCAGAGCATGTGGAAAAGTCTTCGTGCATCATTCATTGCTTAATAGGTACATGAAATGTCACACTGAACAGAAACCTTATGACTGTAAAAAAGATGGAGACAAGCCATATAAATGTAAGGAATGTGGGAAAGCCTTCACCTTCCCCAGTGTTCTTCGAAGACATGAAAGAACTCATACTGGTGAGAAGCCATATAAATGTAAGGCATGTGGGAAAGCCTTCACTTTCCCCAGTGTTCTTCGAAGACATGAAAGAATTCATACTGGAGAGAAACCTTATGAATGTAAAAAATGCAGTAAAGCATTTAGTTCTTCCTGTTCTCTTAGAATACATGAAAGAAACCACACTGGAGAAAAACCCTATGAATGTAAAAAATGCAGTGAAGGATTCACTTCTTGCAGGTCTCTTCAGAAACATGAAAGAATTCATACTGGACAGAAACCCTATGAATGTAAACAGTGCAGTAAAGCATTCACTACTTCCAGTTATCTTCGAATTCATGAAAGAATTCATACTGGAGAGAAACCCTATGAATGTAAGAAATGTGGGAAAGTCTTTACAGCTCCCTCAAGTCTTCGATCACACATGATGGTTCACAGTGGAGATCGACCATATAAATGTAAGGTATGTGGGAAAGCCTTCACTTTTCAAAGATCACTTCCAGTACATGAAAGAATTCATACTGGAGAGAAACCCTTACAATGTAAAATATGTGGTAAAGCCTTCAGGTTTTCTAGTAATGTTCAAAAACATGAAAGAACTCATACTGGGGAGAAACCCTATGAATGTAAAAAATGCAGTAAAGCATTCACTTCTTCCAGTTCTCTTCGAAGACATGAAAGAATTCACACTGGAGAAAAACTATGAATGTAAAAAATGCACTAAATCATTTAATTCTTCCAGTTCTCTTCATATACATAAAAGAATTCATATTGGAGAAAAACCCTATGAATGTAAGGAATGTGGGAAAGCATTCCTCTGAGATCACTTTGAAAACATGAAAGAAGGTATATTGGATGGAAATCCTTTCAATGCCAGGAAGTGGGAAAGCCTTTTTTTCTTGTGAAATCTGTTTAGGATATTGGAGAATGCACCCTAGAGGAAAGTGATGTCAATGTAAACAATGTGGGGAACTCTTTTCATCTCAGTCCTTTTTGAAGGCTTGAAAGGACTGACTTAAAAACCTCTTGAATGAAAACATCATGGGAAGAGTTCGTTGGCCTACATCCTTCTATGTGAATCTCCCACCAATGTGAAATATAAATGTAAGTAATGTAAGAATGCTCGATGGAAATTTGTGTCAAATGTTCTAGAAAACTTTCAGCATGAAAGAGTTGTTATAAAAGTTGTAAATATACTGTGTCTGCCCAGCATCTATCTTAAAGCGCGACATTGGATCATGGATTTCTTTTAATTACTTTTAGAATGAATATTGAGGTGAGATCATTCTCCATGTCAATATCAATAATAACATTAATAGGTAGTGCTTTTCCCTTAAATCAGTTAATAATATTTTCTCTGTCACTTTTTATAGTGTTATAATTATTCTCTGTTGGGGGCCTTTGAAAAATGACGGTTTGTATTTATTTGGATTTTCTTACTGGCCTTGCATTGCAGTTCCTAGATATGACTTATCCATTGTGTATACTGTACATTTCTTAGAGAAAGTTCCTTTTATAGGGTGGTGGGGCTCAGAGCCTGTTTCCATTTTCCACACTATTCAAGTGTTGGAATACATTTTTATGTATGGCAAGTTTATCAAAGAGTATAGTTACCTGTGAATTATTATTTTCATATTTGGGCCTTTGCCCTTTGTCATTCCTTCTCAGTGGACTTTGGCAAATAGACTTTGAATTAAGTAGAGGCCTGTGATAGGGCAACAAAATGTCATGCTGGACATTATCACCCCTCTCTTGCTTTATGTCAATGAGGGTAATATTATGAAGTACATCTTTAAGAATCCACCCGCTTTGAGTCTCTAGATTGGAATTCACCTTACTTGCATGAGGTTTTGAAGGCAGAAGCAAACAAGCCCTTAAACTCATTTGGGAGTCACCATACTGGGAGAGGGACAGTTACATAGGAGCTTTGAGGAAACTGTCTTTGAGCCCGTTGTCTGGATTCTTTGCCTGTCTAGTCAAGAGTATCTGGAAAACCACCATCAACTTTTGATTTTGATTTTCATGGAGGATTTTCATTTTCTACTGATGCCTTCACAAGTTTCACATGAAAGATCCATTAGAGTTAGGGTTTTTCTGTAAGTTCTCTTGTGTCCATCAGGAAACTAATTCAGACTTTTGTGGGTTGGGAGTATTTTCTGACTCCCCTCTTCTCTAGATAATATCTGTATGAAGTCTAATTTGTATAGGAAACACCTGATTCTCTTAATAGTGGTAGTGAGTGTTTTCCTGATTGACTTTGACATTTACAGTGGGGCAGTAAAAACAAAGGTGGGGAATTTTGATTCTCTGCTGCATTGTGCTGCATCTGCCTTGAGCCAGTTTTTCCATGTGAGAACAATCACCTTTCTCAGTTCAGGAAGACCATGTGTGTTTCCTGTTACTTGTAGCTGAATGTATTCCAGCAGTAAGTTTTCAATAATGTTTGATTGTATGTCATTAAAGGTACATCCATTTCCTTGTGAAATGAACATTTCTGTAGTTGTTTCATTAATATATTTTACCAACTGTTCGAATTCATGGTATGCTCATAAATAGTACTGTGGCTTTCATTTCCTCAGAATGTATTAAAATCCATTTTAACTATCAATTTTCAGATATACTTTGCAGTTTCCTTCATTGAATCATCATACATTTTGAGTCAACTTTGTTCTATGCATGCAAATTCAGGTATTTTTTCATCAGGCAAATTTTATTTTTAATCCTTCTATAGTTGCAATTTTTGTCACCAAATGAATTTCTCATTCATTCTTAACATGTTTTTTAAAACATGTTTTTTGCAACTCCCTTTTGCCAGTGACCTACAGGATTGTACCTATAGTGAAACAGAGGGTGTAATTAATTCTAGTAAGAATGACAGCAGACCATAGAGGGCTCAGGTATAACAGTAACAGGGTGCACAAAAGGACTTCTTACAAGATTTCAGCAGCTGTTTGTACACTTGATTGCTATTCAGGGAAGCAGGTCTTTTTCTGTATTGAATGCTGTGAGGAGTTAAACTTAATTCTATCGTTGGTAAAACTTCTTAATCTTCAGTAAATTTAATCATTGTTTTTTAGAGGGCAAAAACAATGTAGTGGAGCTAAAATTAATTTGTAAGAAGTTCCAGTTAGTCATTTTAGTATGAAGAATGGAAAGTCAGTCATTTTTATGATTTCTAATGTTATCATTTACCATTTGACTAGTATGGTTACAAAATACTTTCAGTTTTGTCTTGGTAATTGTGAACTTTTGATGAAGGATGCATGACAGTTTTTCCCCTCAGCAGCATAAGACTTGGCCTTGCAGTGAATGCAAACCAGCTCCCGGTCCTCTGGAACAGCTTTTGCCTTTCCAACTTATTATCAAAACACTGATGTATTTTCCATGGTGTATTAGACAATGTTTATCATAAATTATGTCAGTGAAAACACGTAACAGTGAAACGCATTCACTTCTTAGTATCCTGCATGATATTTTTTACATCTCCTGTAAGACTCAACTAAGGCCTTTGATATTAGGTAAATTGTGAGGCACTGCAAACCTAGCAAGGGAGAGACAGGACCTCTGTGCCAGTCAAGCCTTCCTTTCTCAGACTATGCTCTTGTTGCTAATGTTTCAACATCCCTCACATGCCATCCACTTTAGAGGCAATGTACCCAACTGAGCCCACATCAGGCCGGGTAGGATTTTGATGTAGCAACGTGAAACACACACGTTCTTGCAGTCATGGGGCTTGTAAGTTTGTGGGAAAAGTGATGCCTATCAAATGATACAGCTTTGGTTTCTAAGATAGAAATAAGGGCTTCGTAGGAAAATCAAAAACAATATGAGCTAATAGTAGGGTTGAGGTGTGTTTATATCTTTTCTGTGAGGCTTGGAGTGAGGATTTTATTGTTCTCTGAGATTAGAGACTTCCTATTGATTAGGCCACAAATATTTATGGTGTCTTTTTTGTGTTTAATATTATGGGATTCATTTAAATGTTTAACTTGTTATAGTATATGGCATATTATTTTGCTGCTGTACAGATTTTGCAATACATACTCCACTAAACCATGGAGTTCCTCCTATTTAGAGAAACGGTTACATTTCATCTGCACGATTCTAGGGAATATTGAGTTTATTCTCTGAGTAGAGTGGTATCTCTGCTTACCTACTGTGATTCCCCAGTGGCAACACCAAAAAGAGCTCTGGACATTTTAAGGCAATCATCTAAGGAATAGCTGAGGTGAGCTGCAGAGAGACAGGGTCATTTTGAGCAATGTCCTAATTCAGTGTAAGAGGAGAAATGGGAAATTTTCAACACCTTTTCAGCACGGAAGTGGCTGGATGTCTTGCTTCTGTGATTCACAAACTCTCATCGTCCATATTGCTGTTTACACATTTTACTTCCATATGCTTAAATTTCCAGAACATGTGGAAAAGTGTGAAACAACATTGACAGTTTTGAGGTTTAAAGTGGAAGGGACGTTCAGTGCTTTCCATTAATATGTATTGAGGGATTCTGTTCAAATGGGCATCACAAGTGTGTTCTTCTGGGGTGATGATATCGTCCATCTCTTGATGGCAGTATTACTATACATTTGTGGAAATTCACAAGTGCACTAAAAATAGTATATATATGTATGCTATGTGTGTGTGTGTGTAATAATTAGAAAACACATAACACGATTGCTTTTAAATGCTAGGAGAATGTTAAGTTCTCCTAATCCTTGATTTTTATGTTCTCAACTCTTCTTTCCACCACTGCGGGATCCTTCTTAGGAAGAATTGGAGGACTGTGGAAGGAAGACTCATTTCTCTGCAGTCGTTTCTTGCAACCCTATCTTAATTGAAAGAAACATGCTCTAGAGCTGCACCTGCCCTCTAATTAATGAGAGAGTTCCCAGAATCTCTCTTTAAGTTTAAATCAGGTTCCTTTGACAAGTCTTTGGAAATAATGTAGTTCTATAACATAAAATAGCATCCCAAATGGGATCTCCTGTGGGATGGACAGCCTCATTCATGTGCATCAGCATCAGTTCTTTTCATTGTCATCCATAGACCATTTCCAGTTCATTTCCCATCTCAAGCCTACTCTGTGCCTGCTAACTTGGAAACATCTTTAGAAATCCATCCATGTCCCACTCTGCAAAACTTCTCTGAGGCAATACATGGGGGCTGTGAGCTGAGAGGGTGAGAGAAGCAGTGGTAGAGACCATGTCAGGGGCACATTCTGTCAGCCATGGTAGTTCAGCAATCTCAAATCTCTCAGATCTGCTTGTTTGCTTATTCACACAACAGTTAAAAACTGACTTACATTGAATTGAAGAACAGAAGGCTCTAGAATTTTTTGTTTTTTTACTGAGGAAGATTCACCCTGAGCTAACATCCACTGCCAATCTTCCTCTTTTTGTATGTGAGCCATCACCACAGCATAGCCACTGACAAATGAGTGGTATAGGTCCCCACCTGGGAACTGAACCTGGGCCACTGAAGTGGAGTGAGCCAAACTTAACCACTAGGCCAGTAGGGCTGGCCTAAAATTTTTGAAATACCATTCACCTCCATTAGCTTCCCACTCCTGACACTTCTTTATTATAGAGGCTTTAGCATCCTCCCATTATTTATCCAAGAGTCCCTAAACCTCCCACGGTGGACATAAACTACCCAAGGCATCCTTGTACCAGAAACTGTTCTCTTCAGCGAGTGCTGCACACAATTAGAGAAGCCACTGCTTGTAACTGACAGACCCTCCCAGGGCCTGAGTTGACGATCCTCCAAGCCAGCTTCCTGTTTTGCCTTGGCCCGTGAACGCATGACCTCTGAGGCTTGCTGATCAAAGGCCTCTTCATTGAAGAGATATGGGTACTTACAGCATGAAGCCCAAAATGGCACTCTGGAATATCCCTAAAGGCTGGGAACTTGTTTCCCACTTCTCTGATTGATGTAAGCCATTCTGGAGGTGGCCAATTCATTTTTAGACACATTGGCCACTTGGAGAGTCACTTGGGAGCACATTGGTGATCAGGATGTACATATACCTTATAGACAGCATGCACCACCACACCTGATGGAGTCCACTGCAGAGATGCTGCCTTCTATCCTACATCAAACAGGCCACCCCTCATCAAAGAATAGACCTAAGCATCAGATTGATTAGTCAAACAGCTATCATGCTAGCACTGGAAAATTTCTTGGCCAGGAATCAAACACATCTGTACATTTTTACAGATTCTTTGGCCATTACGAATGATCTAGCTCTGTGGTCTCACCAATAACAATAAGTCCTCATCCAGGGTTGCCCCTTATGGCATACAGAACTCTGGGAATATTTTGCCCCACAATAACCAAATATAAATCTGTTTGCTCCTTAATCCGCACATAGTAACCTCAATGTGCAGAGGCTCATTTCATTGCCCAGGGTGATAAATCGACTCATTTCTGAGATGCATATCAACACTTAAGAACTGATGGTACTAACCTTGGCTCTATATTTCCACATAATAATAAAACATTTATGGGCCTCTAACCTAAAAGTCTAGGCAAAATCCAGTTGATTTTCCTCCTCTGCAATGGTTAAGTTAGTTGCTGATCAGTGCACCTAATGTGAAAAGATAAGTCCCTGGTAATACGACTGATGGACATACCTTCCCAATGGAGGAATGGGGTCTCTACTGCTGATGGCAGATCAATTTTGTAGGGACCCTAACCCCCTTTGCTGTGTTAATTGCTATGCTCTGGTGATGATATAAACATAGACAAATTATTCATGCTATCGTACATGACCCTGCTAAAAGCCAAAATCCAAGGACTCAACAAGACACCTTAGAAACTATTGATACTATCAACTCAATTTCAAAAATATGAAACACTGGGCTCTTGATGAAATTCTCCAATAGACATTATACCTCTTTTACAACCACAGACTATCACCCTCATAGGATGGTCTCATGGCTTAGACAAAGTTTGTTTTCTAAATTGGTTTACCTGCTGTTTGAGGTATTAGTTAGATTCAATCCCCAGTCTTTAGGGCATAAATTCTTTGTTCTGGTCATCAAGCTTAGTGGCACCCTATAAATAGACACCTTTCTGTAATAGGCATTTGTGACAAAATGGTCACGTCTACAGGTCTTCGGTTTATTATAATAGCACACCTGAGGCACCACTGGTATATCCCCCTACCAGGTCTTGCTGCTAACATCCCCTGTAGTCTGTGTATCCTGCATGCCAATAATTCCTTTAGACCTTCTTTCATAAACCCATCTAGCCTGTCAAATACAAATGTGCTGTTTTCCTACCATTTGCAATCACATGCTCATTGTTGTGGAAGTTACTGACCTGGTTACACCTGATGTCATTCAACAAACACATCATTAATACCAATCAAGAAATGTCCAAATCACTCAGAATACCTGTAGCAGACAGCTAGTGTTTGAGATGTTTTCCATGAAGGAAAACCCCTTGACAGCCATGGTAGCTGATGACTGCTTGGGTTCAGGCTATTTGTTTACCATCCAGGGAGAGTTCTCTTACCCTAAAAGTGCTGCTTGCTGCATGTGGGCAGGCTGCACTGGTAAAGTGCAACCAATAAACAACAAATGAGGCAGCAAATTAAAATAAATGATAATACCACTTAAAAATTTGAACAGAGTTCTGGAACCATACTGACACAATTCCCTGGATCTCTCCAACACTATTCAATGACTAGATTCAAATGTTTTTTTGAAGCTTGGTCATTTTAATGCAATATGTTGCTTTTGCTTTTAACATGGCTGTTTAATTAATACCTAAGTCAAATCATTTAAATGAGATTTCTCATTATTGAGTCAACTAACGTCAGAGATGAACTCTAATAAAGACATTGATCCCATTTATGATATCTGACTCAGTCAGCTTTAGATAGCTGCTCACCCTGCCTGGCCCACAATGGGTAAAGAAGTTAGTAGGTTGACACATGCCCCTTTTCTTTTTGTGTCAGTGGATAGGACAGTCAAACCTTTAACATTGCAGCCTCTATCTCTACACACCTTAAATGGCCAACCCTTTGTTCTTTGCACAAACCACCTGAATCAGCTTTCCCTTGTCCTACTCTCCTTAAAAAGCACCTTTGAATAAGAGACATATTTGTATTAACTTGATGAAAATGGCAACATCAGCCTTGATGTCTGCTTCTATTAGGGTATGGTATTAATCCTGACCTGAAAAGGGCAGTGATAAGACAAAAGGTATCTGATGGAAAATGTCTTTCACGTAATGCACAGGAGTTATAAGAAATCCAAATACAGAGACTCCAGGATGACATTATTTTTATATTCATTGGTCACATGAGAAAAACTTTGACACCACCCTCAAGAGCTCTAGCAGTACAATCAGTAAGTGAAAATGGTGCAGTCTCACAAGGGGAAAATGGAGAGCAACAGAAGTGAGTGGATGGTTTCTGTTCTAATATGTAAAGAGCTCTGAGTGATGGGTTTCATCTCCCAAAACAGGAAAAAAGTGAAGAACCTGAAAAGCAGCACCTCTTCTTAGATCTATGAGAGATTTGAGATTCCGTGCAAACCAATGCCCCCAAAATGAAAGACAGCAGAATATGGCGGATTACCACTTCCCTGGGGGGAGAAGTGACTGGAGCCAGCCGCCTCTAGGAACACGAACTGTTAGAGATGAATGTGCCAACGTGTGGAGTAGATTGAGAGTTAAAACTTTTCAGGGCTCCAGTTGTAGGAAGCTCCCTAAAGTTCATGAATTTTTTCTACAGGAGTCCAAGTAAGTTCTCACCTTGCAGACGGGGGGGAAAAAAGTCTCATTCTCCATGCATGAAATGGAAGGAAAACATTTCGATGTACACACAAAGCGGCCTTTGCTCTGTGACTTAGGTCACCCTTCAAAGAAAACGAATTTGTCATAACCATCTCTGATTTGGGAAAGAGCAGTCAGACAACTCCCGGACTCTTCAGGTTTCCCCTCTGAGAAAAGGGGAGGAATAAATGCTAAGAACTTGTTTTGAAGTTTATAGTCTATGTATTCTGTCCCACAAAAACATTACAGGTTTAATCATGACATGAGAATATTTTCTGCCTAATACCTTTGCAGCATATCAACAAGGATCTAATATGAAAATAGTAGATTAAAAGGGAGTTCTGTAAGACACAGCCTCTACAGAAGATTGAGTTTCTGGGGATTCCCAAACACACTAGTGAAGAAAAAACCAAGGAGACTAGAGCATCTGGAAGCCCTGACACCTACAGGCAAACATTAAGTCTAAAGCCTATTGAAGAAATCATAGAGACTCACACTAAAGGACTGTTTACCTCGAATCTTATTTTGAAAATTCACAAATATGTGGAAATTAAATAAAACACTCTTTGAGAATCACTGAGTCAAAGAGGGAATCAACAGGGAATTTAAAAAATATCGAGATAAAAATGAAAACTTATGAAAGCATAAGGAGTTGTAAAGTGGAACTTTGTACCAATAAACACGAGTATTTCTTAAACATATCAAGATCACAACCTAAAATTACACCTTGAGCAACTAGGAAAAATACAACAAACTAAACCTTAAAGTAGTAATGTTGGGAGATAAGAAAGAGCAGAAATAAATAGAATATAAGACAACAAAAATTTCAAAAGTATCAGTTTTTTGAAGTAATAAACAATTGACAAACCCTCAAATGACCATGCAAAGAAAAAAGAATCAAGTACGTAGTGTCAGAATTGAAAGAGAACATATTAAAGTGGATGTGTGGAAAATAAAGAGTCAAAACAGACATATGTGAACAAATTGAGTAAACTAAAAGATGTGGATAAATTCCTAGAAATAAACAACCTAGAAAGGAAGAATTGAAAAATAGAAAGCCTTTACAAATTAATAACAAATTCAAAGAATTAATACCAGTCCTTCTTAAACTCTTCTGAAAACTAGTAGGAATGTTTCCAAAATCATTTCTTGACTCCAGCATCTCCCTGATACCAACGATAGACAAGGAAATCCCAAGAAAAGAAAACTAGAAGCCACTGTCTCTGTTTCTACTTGGCCATATTGCCCAAATCTTTAGTCAAACATTCTCTGGATGCTTCTGTGCAGGATTTTTTTTCAGGAGATTTCCATTTCAATGGGTGGAATATAAGTGAATTAGATAAACCTCCATAACATGGATGTGCCTCATCCAATCAATTGTGGTTCTTAATAGAACAAGAACTTCCCTGAATAAGGAGGGTTCTGCCACTAGACCATCTTTTGACTTCTACTAAAGTTCCTTCCTAGGGCTTCCAACCTGCCCATATAGATTGCAGATTTTCAGTTTACTTGATTTCCATAATCACATGAGCCACTTCCTTAAAGAAATGGAAAAAAAAAATGTGTGATGTCAGCAGTATGGCAGTGTGAGATGTTCCCTCTGTCTCTCTTTCAATCTATAACTAGTAAGACATTCATAACTCAGCAAAGGTTCCTCTGCTTAAAACAGATGCCAGAGAGATCCACACACCTGTACATTTGAAAGTGGGTTGAGTGGAACACATAGAGGAGGCAGAACTGGGCTAACAGTGGAGGTGGTGCCCACAACCCCAGTCCCCTGGTCATGGCAGTTGAGCCCATAGTCCCAGCAAACCAGGTACCAGTGACAGAGGCAGGACCCATGATCTCAGGCCCCCAGGCTTTGGTGGCATCCACACCCCCAGAGAAACTGGTAGCAGCAGTGGAGGTGACACACATGACTTCAGCCTCCCCAGCTGGTGCAGCACCCACAGCCACAGAGATTTGTGCAATGGTGGTGGTGAGCCCATGACCCCAGCCCATCACATGTGGTTGTGGTGCCTGCAAATGAACAGCCGTACATGTAGTGGAGGACACCATATCCCCAGCTCTCACCCCAGACTCTCCCCTCAGCAGCAGTAGTTCCTGTGACCCAGGCATCCCTGGACACTGGAGGTGCCTGACATTCTGGTGACTGCAGTGGTGACCCTCATGACCACAGTGAGACTGGCAGCACAGTGAAAATTAGGGCACTGGAAACACCTCTGCCAAAGGCAGTGGAAGGTTGAAAATGCTCCTCTCAAACATAGGCAGAGGCAGCTCAGGTAATAGGAAACGAAATCTCTTTCTGTAGCCCCACCTAATGGAAAACAAAAGAAAGGCCTGTAAGTACCAATCTGTTGAAATGTTAGAATCAAAGAAAACAAAGTTTCACCCAAATAAGAAAGGTATTCACTACTTTAAATGTGCTGGCAGAGGAACAACTCATCAAGCACCATGAGAAATCATGGTAACATGGTATCACAAAAAGAAAATGATTCTCCAGAAACCACACCTAAATTCTCAGAAGATTGAGAAGTGATAGAGAATTCAAAATCACTGTCACAATGAAACTCAATAAGCTGGAAAAGCTCAGGAAGACAGTTCAGTGAGTTCAGGAAGATAATTAATGAACAGAAGCAGTACTTTACCAAAGAGATTGAAACTCTTAAAAAAGAATCAAATTCTGGAGCTGAAGAAGTGAATAAATGAGATGAATACATTAGAAAGCATTGGAAATTGAATAGACCATATGGAAGAGACAGTTAAAAAGCTCAAAGATAGAAATGATTCATGTGGAAGAGGAGAGAGAAGTAAGATTTTAAAAAGTTGAAGGGACTCTTGAGAACTATCTGACTCCATTAAAAAAGGCAACATAAGGATAATGGGTATCCCAGAAGGAGAAGATGGGGAGAAGGGAGCAGAGCGCTTATTTAAAGAAATAATAGCTGAGAACTTCCTAAACCTGGGGAATAAACTGGATATACAAGTCCACAAAGGTAAAAGAACACCTACTTATCTCAATGCAAAAAGACTTTCTCCAGGACACGTTATATTAAAACTGTCAAAAGTCAATGACAAAGAATTTAAAATGCAGCCAAGAACAAAAGACAGTAACCTAGAAAGGTACCCCCCATTAAGCTATCAGAAGATTTCTCAGCAGAGACTACAGGCCAGAAGAGAGTGGAATAACATATTCAAAATATTGGAAGATAAAAACTGCCAGTCAGTAATACTCTATGCAGCAAAGTTATCCTTCAGTTATAAATGAGAAATAATGGTTTTCTCAGACAACCAAAAGCTAAAGGAGTCCACTACCACTAGACCTGCCTTCAAAGAAATGTTGAAGGGACCTTTTTTACCTGCAACAAGAAAGAAAAAGTACATAAAACTTTGAGTAAGGTGATAGACATACAGAATCAGAAAATTGCATGTCTATTTCAGAATAGGGTGTTAAACAATTATAGCATAAAGACTAAAGGATAAAAAAGAATGAAAAATAAGTTTAGCTACTTCAATTTTTAATGAAGTCCCCACATAAAATGGGTAATTTGTGACAAGAAAAATATGAAAGGAGAGGAGGAGAAGGTTGGAACCTGTGTTGGCAAATGAAAATAAGCTATCAGCAGAAAAGGGACTATTTTATCTATGAGATATTTTATACAAATCTCATGGTAACCACAAAACAAAAATCTATAAAGTAGAGACAAAAAAAAAAAAAAAGGAAACTGATAAAAATATCATAGAAAACCACCAAACTAAAATCTCAGACAGAAACAAGGGAAAAGAAACAATTGAGATATACAGTAATTGGAAGACAGGAGATAAAATGGTACTGGTTAAGTCCTCAAAGGCCAATGATCACCCTAAATGTAAATGGATTGGAATTATCAACCAGAAGGCACACAGTGGATAGATGAATTAAAAAACAAGACCCAACTGCCTTCAGGACACTCATCTCAGTTCTAAAGTCAAACACAGGCTCAAAGTGAAGGGGTGGAAGATGATACTCCAGGCAAATGGCAGCTAATAGAAGGGAGGTGTAGCCATGGTTATATCAGACAAAACAGACTTCAAGCCAAAAAGGTAACAACAAAGATGGACATTATATAATGATAAAGAGAACAATTCATCAAGAAGACCTAACAGTTAATATTTGTGCACCCAACATAGGTGCACCAAAATACAGAAAGCAACCATTAACAGACCAAAAGGGAGAAATCTCAGCAGCACAATAACAGGAGATTTTAACACTCCGCTCACATCAGTGAAAAGATCATCCAGACAGAAAGTCAGCAATGAAACAATGGCCTTAAAAGATACATCAGACCAGACAGAGTTAATACATTAATACAGAGAACATTCCATCCGAAAGCAGCAGAATACCATTCTTCTCAAGTGCACACGGATCAATCTTGAAGATAGATTGTACTTATTTTGTGTTAGGACACAAATTTAAGAGTATTGAAATTGTATCAAGCATCTGTTCTCACCTCAATGGTTTGCAAACAGAAATCAACTACAAGAAGAAAGCTGTGAAAATCACAGATATACGGAGATTAAAGAACATGCTGCTGAACAACTGAGTCAATGTTTTCACAAAATTTGAACAAAAAATCCTGAAATTTTCTCACTCCCTGAGAAAACTGTAGTAACCAATTCATGTATTGGCTGAATAACACACACAGATCAATGGAACAGTGTTGAGAGCCCAGAAATAAACCCACACAGCATATATGGACAACTAATTTATGACAAGGGAGGCAAGAACGTACAATGGAGAAAGGAAGGTCTCTTCAATTAATGATGTTGGGAAAACTAGACAACCACATGTAAAAGTTTAATAACCAGATCACTATCTTCCACCATACACAGAAATTAACTCAAAATGGAATAAAGACTTAAGCATAAGACCTGAAAATAGAAAATATATTGAAGGAAACATAGGCAGTAAGCTCC
This sequence comes from Equus asinus, assembly GCF_041296235.1. NCBI lineage: Eukaryota > Metazoa > Chordata > Mammalia > Perissodactyla > Equidae > Equus > Equus asinus. The sequence goes on along the minus strand of NC_091809.1, from coordinate 24,716,105 downwards.
TTGGCATTGGTTTTAGTGATGATTTTGTGAATTTGACTACAATGGCAATGGAAACAAAAGCAAAAGTAAACAAATGGGGTTATATCAAACAAAAAAGCTTCTGTTCAGCAAAGGAAACCATCAACAAAAGGAAAAGGCAACCTACCAAATGGGAAAAGATATTTGCAAATTATACATCCAATAAGGGGTTAATATCCAAAATACATAAAGAACATATACAACTGAACAACAAACCCCTGATTACAACATGGGCCGAGGATTTGAATAAACATTTTTCTAGTGACATACACATGGCCAACAGGCACATGAGAAGATGTTCAACATCACTAATCATAGGAAATGCAAATCAAAACCACAATGAGGTATCACCTCACACCTGTTAGAATGGCTGTTATCTAAAAGAGAAGAAAAACAAGTGTTGAGGATGTAAAGAAAAGGCAATGCTGGTACACTGTTGGCAGGTATGTAAATTGATACAGCCCCTATGGAAAACTGTACGGTGATTCCTCTGGAAATTAAAATAGAACCACCATATGGATCATCATATGATCCAGCTATTTATCTGAAGAATACTAAAACAGTAATTCAAAAAGATGTCTGTACTGCAATCTTCATTGCAGTATTATTTACAATAGCCAAAATATGGAAACAACCTAAGGGTCCATTGATAGATGAATAGTTAGTGAAGATGATGTATATATAGTCACAGTGGAATATTACTCAGCTATAAAAAAAAAAGGATGCAATCTTGCAATTTGCAACACCATGGATGGACCTTGAGAGTATTACACTAAGTGAAATAAGTCAGCAGGAGAAAAATATATGATTTCACTCAAATGTGGAATATAAAACAAAATCTAACTCATAGATGCAGAAAACAGATTGGTGGTTACCAGAGGAAAAAGGGGCGGAGGGAGGGTGAAATGGGTAAAGGGGGTCAACTGTATGGTGATGGATAGAAACTAGACTTTTGGTGGTGAGCATGCTGTAGTATATACAGATAGAGAATTATAATGTGGTGCACTTGAAACTTACACAATGTTATGAATTTTGCCTCAATTAAAAAAACACCTATAGAAAATTAATACATGTGTATAAACACACGTGCCAACATACACACATCATGTTGGTTCTGTTTCCCTGGAGAAGCTTGACAAACACCATATTTCATTTGTAAATCTTTATAAATCAAATGAGTGATACAATTTAAATGAGAAGTGATTTCTGTGTGTGTAATCTTCCAAACAATAATTTTTAAGTAGCATTCAGTGTTTCTTTGGAAATCACTAAAGATAAGTTTTCCTCAATTGTGTTCACATATAAAGTGTCAAGTGATGTTAGATCTTCTCCTTCCATCCTCTTTCAAACTGGTGAGTCTTTCCTGGAATGGGCTCCCTACTAAATGTATTAGGGTGTCTTTACAGTGTGCGGAGCTCTGCTGACCCACACCCCAATAAAACCAGGGGAAATTATTTTAATAAACATTTAAATTCACTGGAAGTCGTCCTAAAGGCAAACAGGAAATGCAGATCTATTCAAGAGAATCTATGAAGATTTGTAAGAAACGTGAGCGTCTGTGGTATTGGAACCAAAAGCGTGTCCTCCCTAGCTCCTCCCAGCTCACATTGGTGAAGACTCCACCAGAACTCATCATTAATTGTTCAGGACAACTTATGTAAGCTTCTGGGTTTGCCTTTATAACCCCTCTGCTGCCTTCTTTATCCACTTCAGAGCATGTTTGAATTTCTACCCAAATCTGTGCCTCTTGAATTGGAATTCCCAGGACCCCAAATAAACCTTGCTTCTCTTGCATTCGTGCCTTTTATTAGTTGACATTTGATGATGTCAGAAGTGGGATCCAGAGTGACCTCTGACTCCAGCACTGCTGTGTGGCCATGAGCAACGTGCTTTCAAGAGTCCTTCAAACCTTTTCATCTCCTCCCAGCGGCCCCAGGTCTCTGGTAAGTCCTCCTGGACTCGAACCTGCTGTAGCACTGGCCAAGGATTGTCTTTATTTGGATGTGTTCTGTGCCAGCTTTGTGGGGAAATGTGTTCCCTTTTGTCTCTTAGGCCCGTGTTTGATTAGTATGTACAAAAGGGAAGTCTGTTCTCTAAAGGAGCTGCCCATGGGCAATCCCTCTGTGGGAACTCCTGCTGGATTTATGTTTATAGATTATGGTTCTTCTACATGTAGATCCTTGTCCTACTGGATCCACATCACTGGGATGATTTAAGCTTCATTGGCTTAAATGAGGCTCCTTTGAAATTCCTAAATTGGTTTATACTCAATTGGAAAAAGGGTATTGAACCAACAAATTGAATGGAAAGTTTATTTTAATTGGTACCTCAAGGCCACTAAATCTAATAGCCAAGAAGTTGCTTCCCTACAAGCTATTGATTGTAAACTTGCTGAAGCCAATTCAGGGCTCCCTGAAAGATTTGCCAAGCTTGAAAAGTCAGCCAAGGCTTCCTCTGCTACTACAACTGCTTCTGCTTTTGTCCACCTCTTTGTCTACCTTGTCTCCTTGTCTGAAGTTTCTTTTTATAATGATGACCCTAGGGCTCCTCTTGATCACCTCACATTTGTAGGCCCTTTGAAGGTGAGGACAGGAGACAGAAATAACCTCCTAGTCTCCTACAGCCCTTGGACAGTCTGAGTTATTAGCTCTAACTAAGGGATTTCCTGACCACAAGGAAGACCCCGTTAAATTTGCCAAAGACTTCCGGATAAATTTTGAAACTTATCAACATGGCTATTCAGACCTCTATCAGCTGATCCACATGTTTGTGGGAGAAGGGAGAGTCAAAGAATGGTTCTCTAAAGCAAAAGGGAACAGGCCCATGGAAGATTTTTCTAAACAAGGTAAGGGAGCTCTGTGGGATGTCCAGAAATTAGCCAAGAGGCTTCATGACAAAATTCCTGATGTTTTCCCAAAAATTATTGATTGGAAAAGGATTCAACAATGTGTACAAAAATCTGATGACATTTTTATTATTCTGACAATTTTAAAATGTCTTTAAATAGTACTCTGGAATTGATCACATTAATTATGAAACTTCCTTCCTCTTTAATTTGACTTTTTTCAGTGGGCTGGAAGATGAACTTGCTGCTCTTATAAAAAGACATGCACTTAACTGAGCCACTCTGGAAACACAGGAGTTAGTCAAGCTGGATGAACAATTTTCTGAAACAATGCAGAAAGCAGCCAAAAAGAAAGCTGTTCAAGCTCTAGATGTTGAAATTCAGGCCAAATAAATTATGCAAGTTCTGATGCAACAACTAACTCATATACTCCCTCAGTCCAACAACACCCCTATAAGGGGGGTATGTAATTACTGTAAAAAACCCAATCAATAGAGGAAACACTGTTATGAGCTAGACAAGAAAAATCAGGCCCCCTGGTAGGAATCTCAATCTTGAACATCCTTTCCCAAAGGGGGAACCTTACAATCTTTTCAACAGTAGGGCTGTTCCAAGGATTCAAAGAGGACATTCCCTCTTCCCTCCTAACCAATTCTTTGGGGGAAATTTATCTGATTATTAGAGATGAGGTCACTAAAGCCCACATCAACACCAGGCCAGCTTACTGGCCTCAACCCCACCAGCCTTTCTTATGTCCTTCCTTGGAGTTTAGAAACTATACCAAGAGTGAGGTTTGAAATTACACCATGACTGTCTTCAAGTCACTCACTATTCCTTTTCAGTTAGGCCCAATCATGATCTCCACCATTCTTCTTAATTCCTTCTGCTCCCATACATTTACTTGAGAGGGATTTCCTTGAAACTTATAAAGCTAGTACCTCTCTTCATAGGGGGAAATAATTCTTGAATTGAGAAACCTTAGAAACCCTCATTCTTCAGCAGATGATCCTGAGCTCATTGTGGTTTCCATCCCTATGTTACCCACTCAAGTCAATGGATAAGAAAACCCTTTCTTCAGTGATGTTCCTGACTGTCTCTGGTCATAAAGTTCCATAGACATTGGCTGTATTCATTCTGCCATTCCAATATGATTGAACTTTATCCAAACAAGCCTTTACCTAATCTTACATGCCGAAGCAATTAAAGGCATTGAGCTTTTAATTGAGCAATATCTAAAACAAAGGCTCATTATTCCCTGTGTGAATCCTTGCAGTACTCCCATCCTTCCTGTACGAAAGCCTCATGGAAAAGCAGGGAGATTAGCACAGGATTTGAGAGCCATCAGTAACATTGTAGGGCCTGGACAGCCTGTTGTCCTTAACACTTGGCCTCACTGTCTCCTCTTCCTGCTGATGGCAAATCCTTTATGGCCATAGAACTTTGTAGAGCCTTCTGCAGCATTTTTAGATCCTGATAGCCGATTTTTATTTGCCTTTACTTGGGATGGACAACAATATACATGGACCATCGTGCTCCCAAAGTTATACTGAAGGTCCAACCTAATTCTCTCAGGTTTAAAGGCTTATATAGCACATGTAACCTTTTCAGAAAACTCCATTACAATATGTGGATGATCTCCTTTGTTCACCATCAAAGGAGACATCTAACACAGGTGGATTCTGCTCTTAAGGGAACTTGCTTCCAAGGGACACAAAATCTCTAAGGAGAAGCTGCAATTCAGTAAGCTCCAAATTAAATAATTAAGACATTAATATCCAGCTAAGGGTTGGTCTTTGACCCAGATAGGATAAAAGGAATCCTTTCTTTCCCCCTTCCCTAGGCTAAAAGACAGTCACGGGGATTTTTAGGATTAGCTGTTTATTATAGAAACTGAATTCCTAACTTTTCAATGATGGCTCAACCCTTATACTCTCTGCTTAAAGTTAACCCAGGAGAACCGCTCAACTGGACTGAAGAAAATCAAAACACCTTTGAGACCATTAAGCCGAGTCTCCTTGACACCCCAGCCTTAGGGCATCCTAACTACAAATTGCTCTTTTTCCTTCTTGTCCATGAGAAAGAAGGAAATGCATCAGCATCCTTTCTCAACAGCATGGAAGACAATATAGGCCAATAGGCTATTTCGGCCAACAACTAGGCCCTGTACCTAAAGGACCATCTCCCTGCACGAGGGCCATTGCTGCAAGAGCCGTTCTCTTTAAAATGGCTGAGGAAACTGTTATGGGTTCTCTATTTTCGTACCCCACTCAGGGGAAGCTCTTCTTAACTCTCATCATGCTCAGCACCCATCTGCCAGCAGACTAATCCCCTATGAGCTTTTTCTTCTATCTTCACCAAACGTCACTCTTACTCACTGCCGTTCCCTCAATTCTGCCACCCTCCTCCCATTGCCTTTTGATGACGCACCACTTGATTTTCTTTGACAGAACAGTTATTGGTCCCCAGGCTGGAATTACAAGAAATCTCACTTGAAAGTGCTGATGTAGTTTGCTTTACTGATGAGTCTTCTCCGAAAGATGAAAATGGCAAATATAAGGTAGGATATGCAATTTTGTCTTTAATAGAAACAATGGAAGCTGGTCGTTTACCAACGGCCACCTCTGCACAAGAGGCTGAATCTGTGTCCCTAATCTGAGCCCATTATCTAGTCAAAGGGAAAACTGCCAATATCTATGCAGACAGCAGACGGGCCTTTGGAGCAACTCATGACTGCGGCATGCTTTGGAAACAGAGGATTCCTAACCTCTACAGGGCAAAGGATAAAAAATAGCTCTGTTGTGTTAGATTTTTAGATGCCATTCAGAAACTGAGATCTTTGGCAATAAAGATTCTTGGACATCCTAAGGTGAACACAGAGGAAAGTAAAGGTAATCATTTTGCTGATTCAGCTACAAAAAATGGAGCTCTTCAAGATTACAACGTCTTTTAGAATTTGCCCTAAAACCAAAATTACCCTTTAATCTTGTCAGAGATTTAAAAAATAAATTAATGGAAGCCCAATATTTGGCTACCAGACAGGAAAAGAGAAAATAGAAAGTACACATTTGAAGGGAAGAAAAATTTCTGGTCTGGTCTTAATGGCCTTCCTGTCCTCCCTGATTATGTCCAGGAACGTACGCGAAGCTCTGCTCATGATTTGTCTCACTGGGATACTGATGAGATGGTGCTTTGGAGAAAACAATATTATTGGAAACTGACACCTAAAATGGCTTTGAGTCTTTATCAAGGATGCCATATATGTCCTAAACAGAACCCTGGAGAGCCCATCCACAGTTCGATGGGCCATTTCCTTTACCTTCTGGGTCCTTCGAGACATGGCAGTTGGACTTGATCCAACTACCACCATCTTCAGGATATAAATACAGTTTAGTAATGGTCTGCATGTTTCCCACTGGACTGAAGCATTCCCATGCTGCAAGGCAACAGCTCACACTGTAAGTAAAATTCTCCTAAAAATATTATACCTACTAGGGGTGTCCCCTCAGAGCCTCACAGCTATCCCGGGCATCATGTTACAGGTCAAGTCATACAATCCATATGTAAAACCTTGTGTACTCTACATTTTCATTGTGCCTGTCATCCTCAATCCTCTGGTCTCATTGAAAGAACTAATGGGATCATAAAAACTCAATTGGCCAAACTCATGGAATCTTTTAGTCTTCCATGGCCAAAAGCCTTGCCTTTGGTACAACTCAACCTTAGATCTACACCTTTTGGGAACGACAAGCTTTCTCCATTTGAAATCATCACAGGATGACCTGTGAGATTAGATCAAGGGCCATATGAGCATGTCCTCCTACTGCAAGGAGCTCACAAGGCTCTTAAGGATAATAACGCTCTAAAACAATCTTTTCAGAGGGTGCTCCAGGAAAACAAAGACGTACATCACCACAGTCTTTACAGGAGACTTTTCCTCCTGGAGACACCTTTACAAGAATGTCCTACAACTATGATGCAAAGGCCCACACTCAGGGCATTGACTCATAGATTCGTGTTTCTCATCTTATATAGTCGCCCTCAAATGATTGGACTTTTCAACCCACTGGAGACCTCAAATTAAAAATATCTCATGCTGCTCTTCACCTAGATGAGAAGCTGATGACATGTGAGGTAGCAAACTTCCAAGAATCCAGCCCAGTATCATGCCAAACCTTTCTGAAAGTTTTGGCATTCCCTTCCTCTTTGCTGGAATTCTAATGCTCTTTGCCCTCCTACATCCTGTATAAATCCTGTGTTTGTGGTAACGTGTTTCCTTTTTTACTGTTCTCTATGCTCTTCCCCCTCTTCATTTTCCTAGTCTGTAAGGTATGGGGAAAAATGCTATAATACAATTCTCCCAATCCCTAGCCTCCTCTGACAACCATTCCGATTCTTGGAGCTGCCATCACCAACCTACCACTAGTTTTAGGAGAATCAACAATCCCATCACTATACCTATTTACAATTTCACTTTCATTCCTAAGTTTATCATAATTCTGACAACCCAAACTTCCACCTTTATCTACAGAGTTCAACTTTTTTCCCTTAAACAAGAAGATCTCCCCTGCTTTTCTTTAACTCCTTTCAAGGAATACTCAAATGCCGCTAAAGATGCTCCATCCATGGTCATCCATGAACTCCCAACTTCATACATGTGGCTCTACCAGAAATGTCATCAGAAGGGCTATATTTGCTCCCCTAGTAATCAGTCAGGATGTTCAAGTCCTCTCTGTAAGGTCTTATTCCAGAAGTCTGATGATGTTTTAGACCATCTAGAGAATACTTTTCCCATATGTACAAACAAGACAGATCCTTTGTTCACTCCCATTCTGCCGCCTTTGCCTGTAAATGAATCCTTGAATAAACAAACTCTGGCTGCTGTTCTTTGCCCCTTCAGGATATATTTTTCTACGTGGATGTGATAGAAAACCATGGGCATTCAGCTGCCTAAACAGCAGGCAAACGAGTGGTACTTGTCTCCTAGGCCAATTAACCACTGCTCTATACTTGAACTCATCTCCGGACAAACTGATTCCACCCAGAAAACCCAAAAGAAAAGGGCCCTCTCATATAGTGATGGCTGATAATTAGTCTGTGGGTGGTAAACATGATGTAATCTACACAGAAATTGAAATATAATGATGTATACCTGAAATTTATATAATGTTATAAACCAATGTTACCTCAACTAAAAAAGGGCCCTCTCTATCATAGAGGACTATCCTGATGAAGATCCCTATGAACATGAGGATAATAGTTGTGGTCTCAGTCAAGGCTGTGACTTTCCTGCTGGTTATTCAGGACATATTGGACATTATTCCCTTAGGAGACTCTCCTTGGTTAGGAATTGGCATGTTCCAACTGGACCTCATGATGAGGAATCTTACCAGAACTGTCAGTACAGCTGCTCCCTCTACTGCAAATCAATAAGAGCACCACAGAGCCCTCAGGTGCTCTAGCTTGAGCAGTCCTGGACAGGAGGACAGCCCTGGACTCTCTCCTTGCTGCCCAAGGAGGAGTCTGTGCTCCTGCCGACACCTCCTGTTGCACCTGCATGAATAATTCTCAGCCAGTTGAATTAGAGACACTGAAACTTGTCCAACTCGCTATATCTCTTAAGGGCCACTCTGATTTTTACTCCACACTGGTTGAATTTCAACTTTCCTGACATTCTTAGGTGGCTTCCTTCTGGGCTGGGGGCTATACTTAGGTCTGGATTAAAAATTATTTTGTTTATTATAATCCTAATTCACTGTTTTTTTCATTTTGAAATTGTTCATGATGTGTATTTCTCACATCTGTGTGGCTTCCCTAATCCTTGAGATAATGGTTGTCCAGAGACTTGAGACTAATCAAAAGAGAAATTCATTGATGACCATTGAGATCAAGACCATTTTTGACATCTGAGGACTATAACATGATGCTTAAGGCTCATTTCCTGACCACCTACTTCTTGCTCAAATGTGGCCTAAGATTTTGACTAAGTTACTCCCATGAAAGACCTTACTTTACCCCTACGTAGGTCATGACTTCCCAGGATTGAGCCCTCCTGCCCATCAGGGAGACACCTAAACATACGACACCAAACACTTCATCCACGATACTTTCAGCCCAAAGGTCTTGATCAAAAGTGAAAAACATAGATGATGATACCAAAATGGAGTAACACATGCCAAGACTTCTAAAATGGAGCTGGGAGGCCATTAAGGAAGCGAGGCTTATGCACGTCCACAGCCAGGTGTGGACTGAAATTTTTAACTTCGCCTGACCACAGAGCTCACACCCTGGAACAATTCCTCTTCCAGAAATGAACAAACTGCTTAAGAATCAATCACCTACTGGCATGTCAGCTCGCTCCTTGCCAGAACTGATCATGAATTGTTGAAGACAACTTATGGAAGCTTGTGGGTTTGCTTTTATGAAACCCTGCTGTCTCCTTTGTCCACTTCAGAGCACATTTGAGTTTCTACTCTAATCTGTGCCTCCTGAATTGCAATTCCAGGACCCCAAATAAACCTCTTCTCTTGCAATTCATGCCTTTTTTTTTTTATTGAGTTATTGATAGGTTACAATGTTGTGAAATTTCAATTGTACATTAATGTTTGTCAGTCATGTTGTAGGTGCACCACTTCATCCTTTGTTGCCCACCCCCCACCCCACCTTTCCCCTGGTGTCCACTAAACTGTTCTTGGTCCATAGTTTTAAATTCCTTATATGAGTGGAGTCATACACAGATTATCTTTCTCTCGCTGGCTTATTTCACTTAACATAATTCTCTCAAGGTCCATCCATGTTATTGCAAATGGAATGATTTTGTTCTGTTTTGCAGCTGAGTAGTATTCCATTGTATATATGTACCACATCTTCTGTATCCATTCGTCTGTTGATGGGCACTTAGGTTGCTTCCACGTCTTGGCTATTGTAAACAGTGCTGCAATAAACATTGGGGTGCACAGGACTTTTGGGATTGCTGACTTCAGGCTCTTTGGATAAATACCCAGTAGTGGGATGGCTGGATCGTATGGTAGTTCTATTTTTAGTTTTTTGAGGAATCTCCATACTGTTTTCCATAGTGGCTGCACCAGTTTGCATTCCCACCAGCAGTGTATGAGGGTTCCTTTTTCTCCGCAACCTCTCCAACATTTGTTGCTATTAGTTTTAGATATTTTTGTCATTCTGATGGGTGTAAGGTGATATCTTAGTGTAGTTTTGATTTGCATTTCCCTGATGATCAGCGATGATGAGCATCCTTTCATGTGCCTATTGGCCATCCGTATATCTTCTTTGGAGAAATGTCTGTTCATGTCTCCAGCCCATTTTTTGATTGGGTTGTTTGATGTTTTGTGATTGAGTTGTGAGAGTTCTTTATATATTAAGGATATTAAGCCTTTGTCAGATATATGACTTGCAAATATTTTTTCCCAGTTAGTGGGTTGTTTTTTTGTTTCAATCCTGTTTTCCTTTGCCTTGAAGAAGCTCTTTAATCTGATGAAGTCCCATTTGTTTATTCTTTCTATTGTTTCCCTTCTTTGAGAAGGCATGGTGTCTGAAACTATCCTTTTAATACTGATGTCAAAGAGTGTACTGCCTACGTTTTCTTCCAGAAGCCTTATGGTTTCAGGTCTCACCTTTAGGTCTTTAATCCATTTTGAGTTTATTTTGGTGAATGGTGAAAAAGAATGGTCAATTTTCATTCTTTTACATGTGGCTTTCCAGTTTTCCCAGCACCATTTGTTGAAAAGACTTTCTTTTCTCCATTGTATGCCCTCAGCTCCTTTGTCAAAGATAAGCTGTCCATAGATATGTGGTTTTATTTCTGGGCTTTCAATTTTGTTCCATTGATCTGAGCACCTGTTTGTGTACCAGTACCATGCTGTTTTGATTACTGTAGCTTTGTAATATGTTTTGAAGTCAGGGATTGTGATGCCTCCCGTTTTGTTCTTTTTTCTCAGGATTGCTTTAGCAATTCGGGGTCTTTTGTTGCCCCATATGAATTTTAGGATTCTTTGTTCTAATTCTGTAAAGAATGTCATTGGGATTCTGATTGGGATGGCGTTGAATCTGTAGATTGCTTTAGGTAGAATAGACATTTTAACTATGTTTATTCTTCCAATCCATGTACATGGAATGTCTTTCCATCTCCAATTCATGCCTTTTCTTAATTGGTATCACTAATGTCCTGGGAGCGTAACTTTCTCAACCAATTAATCAGTGAAAACTTCTCCTTTTTAAAAATAATTTCCTAGGTCACTGATTTTTGTTCTGAGCTTTGGAAGCCTCCTCCCAGCAGTCTAACTCCCTGGTTCTTTCCAGAAAAATAATCAGCATGTAGTCTAGACTGTATCTTCCATAAATACACAAATCTACTCCTAATTGCCTTTCATCTTTTTCTCCACTTATTTGAGTGACCTCTGACTTGAGCTTATCATGATCTTGTGCCAACCAGTGAATTCTTTGGAAGGTAATTAAGAGCTTTGTGTTTATATCTCACATGTAAAGGCAAAATCTCTGTGCCAGGCCCCTCCAGCTCTTTTGGAGAGAATGGAAATCCTCTCTCAGTGACTCTCCCATTTTAGGAGCTGAGGGCTCAGTGCAACGAAGAGATAGCAGTCAGAGGGATCTTGATTGTGTCTCCTGGCTCCTCAGGAATGGTTTATGTTACAACCACCTCATGAGCTGGAACAAGGGCAGTTGGCACCCAAGTATTGCCAGCTCACCACTCCAAATGCATCACCTCAGTTCCATGTGTAGGGACTGAAACAATAGTGTCCTGACTTTTCAAGCACATTCACCCAGCAACAGGTAGGTGGGGACAGGGTTTCAAACATAGCAGTCTTGTTCTTCCTGGGAAGCCCTGTTTGTGGGAGCTGAGTGACAAGGTGCCAGGTGCTCTAGGCTGCAGTGGTCTGGTGTGGGGGGGGGGGAGGGGGGAGTCTCCACCAACATGAGCTGGAGGAGCTAGCGAGGCACTGCTCTGGTTCAAATACCAGATTCTCATGTTTCTTACAAAACTTCATAGATTTTCTTGAATAAATGTTCTTTATTTGCTGTTTGCCTTTAGGACCATTTCCAGTGGCTTTAAATATTGGTAATTAAATAATTTTCACCAGTTTTATTGAGGAGTATGTCAACAGAGCTTCTGTCATGGTTACACCATCCTAATTTGGGATAAATAGTCTTTCAGCATGAACTTTTATTATTTCTTGAACAGGCGTTAGATTCCGTTTAGTGTTTGCTACAGCTGTGGGTGCTGGAGGCTTCAATACCCTGTGGTGTCCTTGTGCTTTTCTCCCTGGTGTGATGAGCCAGCCCCATAAGCTCATTCTGAAGTAGACTCTGTGCCTTGCAGCTCTGTTTGAATCCACTGATTTTATCCTGGGCCCTGCTGATATGGTGTCAGATATTTGGGAGAGAAAATGTCCTATTATGTTATGCATGTTTTGGTGTTAAGAAAATCCACAGACTATGAATTCAGAAGAGGGTTTTAACTTTTATGTTTCCTCCCCTTTTGTCAGAGAGGAAACGTGAAGGGTCTGGGAGTTGTCTGTTTGTACTTCCCCAATCACATAAGGCTTTAGCAGATTAGTTTCCTTTGAGGGATGGTTTATGTTATGAATAAAATACTCTGTATATAAAAATATTTCCCCCATTTCCTGCATGAAACATGCAGCATTTTTTTCTGGTCTTCACTATGAGAACCTAGTTGAGCTCCTGAAGAAAAAACTCATAAATTGTCCAGGGCCCCTAAAGCTGACCCCACCTACAGTTTTAACTTTCAAGGTGATCCATACTGTGCCTCCAAAATTCATCTCTTACATTTTCTATGTTCTTAGAGGATGATGGCTCCAGTCATTTGTTCTCCTGGTGTGTGGTTATTCTCCGTATTTGCTTTCATTTTGGGGGCATTGGTTTGTCACGTAACCTCAAGTTTCTCATGAATCTAAGACGAAGTATTCCTTCTCAAGTTGTGTAGCATTTTTCTTGTTCAGAAGACGAGAACGATCTCACTTCAGGCTCTTTACATGTTGAAACAGAGACCAACCATTCATTTGAGTTGCTCTGTATTTTTCCCCTGTGAGACTATACTATTTTCACTTATTGATTCTATTGCTAGTGACTGTGTGTTCTTTTCAGTGTTTTTTTGTGACCAGTGCATTTAAAAACATCATACTGGGAGCTCTGCCTTTGGTTATCTTATCCTCATCTTCTAAAAATGAAAACTTGTTCATCACACGAAAGACATTTATCTGTTACCTTACGTTTTATCATAGCGCTTTTGGAGGCAAGATTAACACCCTACCTAAAATGGGATTGCATGTCAAGACTGATGTTACTGCATGCATCAAGTGAATAGAAAAATGTTTACTATTCACAGGTACTTTTTAAGGAGAGTAGAACAAGGGTAAGCTGGTTCAAGTGGCCTGTGCAAAAAAGAATGGGCTGGACCTTTAAGGTGTGTACAGGGAAATGGAGCAGGTTTTTAAGGTTTGACCCTCTGACAAATGACACAAAAGGAAAAGAAGTGTGTGTCCTCCTCCATAACATTACACCCCTCTCTTTGACTACAGGTGTAATCCTGCAAAATACTGGCAAAAGTGCATTGAAAAAAACTGTAATTTAAGTTTTTGGTATTAAGGATGAATGAGACATTAGTCTCATGACAAAAATTATAACTATGAAAGAATAAAAAATATAATAAATGCCTGAGGAAAAACATACTTTAACTTGTATGCACATGATAATACTGACTCATAATGTATAGTGAATAAATGAAACTGCAGTTTATCTGAAAATCTACAATTAGAATGAGATATTTTACTGTATTCTCTGAAGAAACTAAAAAAAATCGTTAGCAGGAGGGCTTATAAAACAGTTGATAAAATATTTCTATGAAAGAACTACAGAAATGTTTGTTTCACAAAAAAATGAACATACTTTTAATCACATATAATCAAAAATAATTGAAAACATATTGAGGCATTACATTCAGCTACAAGTAACAGGAAACACAGTCTTCCTGACGTGAGGAAGGAGATTATTCTTACATGGAAGGATTAGGTCGAGGCACAATGCAGAAGAGAAACAAAGTCCAATGTTGTTTTTTTTTTTTTGATAGCACTATTGTGGCTGTCATCGGGAATAAGGAAAATATAGTCACCAGCACTATTAACAGCATAAGGTGTTTCGTGTACAAATTAAGCCTTATACAGATATAATCTAGAGAAGAGGGGAATCAGAATACGCCCAATCATGAAAGTCTGAATTGCTTTCCTGGTGAACACAAGAAGGCTAACTGAAAAATCCGAGTCTCATGTATCTTTGATGTAGAACTTATAAGACATCGTTGGAAACCTACACCTCTAAGAAAATGGAAATCAGACTTGGTGGTTGTTTTGAAGATAGTCTTGACTGGAAGAGCAAGGAATTTGTAAAATAGGTGGAACATGATTTCCTCCAAGATCCTATGTATTTGTCTTCTCCCTCTATGGTGGTCCCAAAACCTAATCCCTTCTTTGCTTATGACTTCAAAAGGTCATGCAAGTGAGGCTATTGGTGAATTCCAATATGAAACCATAAAAGGGATGGATAATGGAGAATCTAGTTTCAAATATTGCTCACAGGGAGGACATCTCCAACTCCTTATTTTTTTGTCCTATCTCATGGCTCTCTTCTTAATTCAAGGCCTAGTCACCAAGTTTCAGTCAGAAGGAAGGACAGTGAGGAAAGGGCCAAATATGAAAATAACAAGTCACATGAAATGATACTCTTTGATAAACACACCATAGAGAAAAATGTATTTCAACTGTTTAATGCCATGGAAAATGGAAAAAAGATCTATGACCCCAAACAAGGAGTTTCTCAGTAAGAAAAGGCAGAAGATACACAATGGAGTAGGGATATCCAGGAATTCTCACATGGCCAGTAGGAAAATCCTAACATATACCGAATTGTCATTTTTCAGTAGCCCCTTAACACAGAACAAATGAAACACTGTAAAAATATTAAATCTAACTGCACATTAGAAATCCATTTCAATTCACCCATGAATCCAACAGGCTTAAAAATGGACAGAGAAAATATGATTGATTTAAGGAAAAATCACTACCCATTAATCTTATCTTCCATTGTTGAAAGATGACTTGAAGAATTTTCTCACCTCAATATTCATTTCTGAATGTAACTTGTAGAAATCCATAGTCCAAAGATGTACTTTAAGAAAGAAGCTTCATAAACCAATATATTTACAACTTTCATAACAACTCTTTCATGTTGAAAATTTTGCCAGAATATTATTCATGCATTTATTCCCACCAAGCTTTCCCAATCACTAACATTGATATTTCTCATAGGTAGGATTTTTCATAGTTCAGTATGTGGGCCAATAGAAGTCTTTCCTACATTGTTTACATTCAAGAGGTTTTATCCAGTGAGTCCTTTCATGCCTTCAGAAAGAACTCAGATGACAGAAGGTTTTCCCACATTTCTTCACATTTATATGGTTTTCTTCCAGTGTGCACACTCACGTGTCTTCAAAAGTATGTGTGACAAATGAAGGATTTCCCTCATGCCTCACATTCACAAGGTTTCTCTCCAGTATTACTTCTTTCACGTACTTGAAAATAACTGGAACAAATGAAGGCTTTCCCACATATTTTACACTCATAGGGCTTCCAGTCTGAATTCTTTCATGTATTTCAAGTAAACTGGGATAAATGAAAGCTTTCCATATTCTTTACGTTTATAAGGTGTATTTCCAGTATGCGTTTTCATGTATGATCAAATACCTGATGGATGACAAAAGGCTCTCCCACATTCTTTACATTCATGGGGTTTCTCCCCAGTAGGAGTTCTTTCAAGGTTTCAGAGAGAACTGGGAATACTGAAGGCTTTGTAGCACTTTTTACAATTCATAAAATTTCTCTCCTGTATGAGTTCTTTCATGCTTTTTAAAATAGTATCTGATGACTTTTCCACGTTTCCATTGATAGAGTTTCTCTGCAGAGTGGGCTCTTCCATGTATTTGAAGGGAACTGGAACAAGTGAAGCCTTTCCCAGAGTCCATAGCTGTTTAAGGAGCACATGATAATATGTGTGTTATCATCTGTCTTTGAAGCGTTTTGAGCCACATTCTTTGTTTGTAGGTTTTTTGTCTATTATGATTTCTTTCATGTTTCTCAAAAAATTAGAGTTCACTGAAGGCATTTCCACATACCTTACACTTAATGTGTCTTCTCTCGATATTTTTGAAACTCACATGGCTTGTGTCCAGTGTGACACCTGATGTGCCTATAAAGGGATGAATGATGTGTAAAGACTTTTGCACATGCACTGCTTCATTCATGTGGCTTCACTCCAGTAGTTTTGCTGTTCAAACTGAGACTTGGAATAAAGCTGAAGTTTTCTGCACATTGAACTTCCTCTTTACTTTCACAGAGTCTCACTACCATGTGACTTCTGTAAAAAATGAGGATCACATTATTGATGATTTCTTTATTAATGATTTTTTATCATATTTATTACGATTTATAGGAAAACTTTAGGTTTTCTGCCTTGACTGAATTCTCTGAAATTGAATATACTGAATGACTTCCCAGAGGAGTTTACCCTTGAACTACTTTACAAACATTGAATTTCTATGTCATATTTTAAAAAATACTTTTGGTGAAATGTTCCAAGAATAAATATATTTGAAACAGGGGTTATTTGTTTGCTGGTTTTTAAAATTTCTTAATACACTAGGATTCTCACATGAGACACTGCTCTCTACTGTGAGTGTGACTCACCTTAGGTTTCTACCCTGATTTCTGTACCGATCTTCAACATCATGATCTTCCCATTTTTTCCTAAAATTCAGACCCAGAATAATGATTCCAAAGTATTAGAAATTATAGAAAAGTTATTAGATTCTAGGTTCATGATGAGCTGTGACCATGCCCCGTTTATCCAACATCCTCCCTTTCCACATTCCATGTCTTGGAACAACATTGATGAACTAGAAACACTTGTTTTCTAATTGAAACAGTGAATGCAAATTGTCATTGTTACCCATTGAGGCCAGGTCATGACAGTTTCCTGCATAATACCTCCATGAAGTTTCTTCTGTGGAGAATCGAGGAAAGCCCACTCCTCCAGGGTGAAGTTCACAAGCAAATCCTCAATGGCCACTGAGTCCTAAAAAATGTCAAATATGTGTGCAGCAGGATGCATGAAACTGACAGCACTAGACATCTATTCACCATTTATAGGAAGGTTATGATGATTCTCTCATCTCCAAACATTTGTTCTATGACTTGATCATCAGAAACTTACTCTCTGTCCACACTTACTTTCTCATAAATTTAACACCATCATTAAAACATGAAAATTATTTACATACTTTTACTCTGATGACATTACATCTTATTTCTCTCTAATGTCAGGATCCAGAGCATGTTAGGAAATGACAGAAATGCTATGCAAATAAAAAGTTATCATTTTTAAGACCATCATTAATCTGTGAGAAACATTCTTTCATCTTCTTCCTCATTACTCACCATCTGCAGCACTCCATGTGGCAGAGGGTTAAATCTACATGAGATTGTGAGAAGTAAAAACATAGTGAAGAACAGTAATCGTTTTATTCTATGCCCATCACCAAACATGAGAGTCCAGGAGGCCTGTGGAAATCAAGCTTTCATCAAAGGCAGCTCAGCATATCATCCTGAAGTACTCCAGGCCACTACAAGTAATCAAAAGCCACTGACCGAATACAAATATTTCAGTCAAGAAGCATTTTTAACATGTATAATATTTATCACAGACTCAGTTCTTTCTTTCTCTGTGTGATTTGATGGGTCTAGAAAGTTATTTGGAACTTAGAGCTCAGACATGAGGAAGAAGACTAAAATCCCTATACTCATGTGGCTCAGAACTCCTTACAGCCAAATTTTAGAACACACAGTGAGATAATAATGTGCCATAGGAACTTTTTCTGGTCAAATCTAAACAGTGTACCCTGGGCTTTGTTGTCTCTGAGGAACAGGTTCAGAGCTGCAGATTGCAAGGGAAGTCACTGAAGCACACAAAGGTTTGATGGTCAGTTAGTCAGGATTATAGAATACGTAAAATATTCAACAGTGCTTTCCTCCAGGAAAACCTAAAATCTCCTTTCTCGAACTTCCAGAGGAAGTGTTTCCTCACCAGCCACTCTAGATGATGCCCTGCCAACTTCTGATCCAGCACTTAAGGAACTAGAGATTGTCATTCTTGATCTCACAAGAAGAAAATGAACAAACGTGAAATGAACAACTCTTCTTAGAGCCATGAGAGCCTGGGGGTCATAGGGCAAACTGGTATCTTCAAAATTTGGAAAGAGAAAAGAAAGACAGCATTTTGAAATATGCTCCAAATATTCAGTTCTTAACAAGGCCTGTACTCAAAAAAAATCTATTTTACCAGAGTCTAATGCAAAGACAAGAAAGACAATGCAATATTTATGAAGCCTAGAACAACCTTCTCTAATGGTAGGTTCAAAATACACATAATGGGGATACATGAAGGAAAAGAGACAGAAAGAAAGAGAAGTAGTAACTAATTATCACTGAAATTTTCTAAAATTAATAATAGATGACACCTGTACATCAAGGAAGCTAGAAACAAGTAAACACAAAAAACAATAAAAATGTGCCCCCATGTATGTCATCTTTAAATGAGAGAAAAGTCTAGGACAAAGTGAATACATGAAAGAAACTGGAGGGGAAAACAGACCAAGTATAGAAAAACAAAGATTAGAATTAAAATTAGACTTCTTTTTGGAAACCATGGCATCCAGAACAGAGTGGAGTAAAAGATTTAAAATTTTTAAATTATAAACACTCTCCCCTAGAATTCTGTGTCAAGCAAAATTATCATTCAAATAAGAGTTTTCTGAGACAAAAATGGAGGGAATTTGTCTTTAGTACCCATATCGTGAAGAAAACATTCAAAAATCCATCAGAAAGAATGTAATGATAAAGGTGCAGGATTAGAAAATGAATAAATGAAGGTAAAATATCTTTGGTATTTCTTATCATAATTAATATAACATATGACACTTAAAAAACAATATTAGCAGCAATGTATTTGGTAATGATAAACTTATGTATAATTGAAATAAACAATGATGTCAGGAAGGGAGTGGCCTTCTGTTTATTAAATAATTTTTAAAAGTGTAACCAAGGTGTCAGGACCTCATACTATGTGTAGGGTAGTGGCCCATCCATTGTTTGTGAGCCCCTTTATTCGATGTATGTGTGTCCTGAATGTCAAATGAATGTCCACAAAGGAGAATGTGGTTAATGTAACATCACACCTGGGCCCCTGGTGCAAGGTAGATGCAGTTCAGGTTTTGCCCACACAGACTGTGCAGTGGCAATGGTGCTGAGGTTCCCCGAGGGTAACCAGGGACAGGCACACCTTGGAGATACTGTGGGTTGGGTTCCAGACCACCACATAAAGCAAATGTTGCAATAAAGCAAGTCACTCAAATTTTTGGGTTTCTCAGTGCAAACGAAAGTTATGTTTAGGGGCTAGAGCATCAGGAAAGACTAAAGATTAGATGGTAAGAAGAGAAAATAGAAGCCATGTTTCAAAGACCTGTATGACAGGTTCCTCATCAGTGTGTAAGACATGAGTCTTTAGCAGCTAGCAGCTTGATTCTCGGAGGATCTCGGGATCCTGTGCAGTCAATTGGATGAGTAGGTGAGGACCCTGTCCTGAGACAGGTGGAAGGAAAAGGCCCAGTGACAATATCTTCTCTAGGAACAAATGAGGTGAGGTGAGGAGGAGAGAGTGAAGCACAGCAAATGGGTGATGTCAGTCAAGACAACACGGCACAGAACTTCAGTATCCGGCCAGGCCTTGGAGACATGGCAGATGTGAAAAAGGGTCTCAAACTGACATGGAAGGAAAAGTAGACTGGTGAATACAAGGATAAGAGTAATGTGAGGTGACAAGCAACAACAACCAGAGCTGATAACATTCTATTTCTGAGAGACCAGACAAAAGAGAAGGCACGGAGTGGATGATCTTCTTTGGCCTTTGTTTGCTACAGTCTCATATGCAAATCATGTGTAGGTTTTACAGATTCTAAGGACAAGAATTAAAATACTCTTGTACATAAAAAAGTTATATTTACATAATCCTCTAGTCTATTAACTGTGCAATAACATTATCTCTAAAAAAACCCCATATATTCCTTAATTAAAAAGTGCTTTATTGGAGGTGGGTGGAGCAAAATGGCGTGAGCTGACCCGGGATTCTCTCCGGTCCAAAATACAACAAAAGATTGGAAAAACTGAATTTCAGAGAATAAATCTAATGCCAACACGTTAGAGACCTACAATACCAAGAAGGCAGAGATCATAAACCTTACTTACGGCCCTGGAGGCGCTGGAACAGTAGGAGAGAACATCACTCCCTCCCCTAGAGTCTGCGATCGCTGCTGCGCGGGTTGGGAAGGAGCCGGGGAGGGGCTGCGTGACCAGGGATCATCCAGGACTCCTGCTGCTGGTTCACTGGAAACTTGCTGATGGGGGGAAAGCTTTTGTCAGCGGGGACCCCATAAACCCAGGGCCACGGGAGACCAGAGAACAGAACTGATCTGAATCCAGATCGGCACGTGAGAATAGCAGCCCCTCCCTCCCAGGCAAAGCCACTGGGCGCAGCCATCTTGCCCAAAGGCGGAGAGCTCATAACACGTGGCTCTAGACACCCATCTAGTGGCCACAGGCTGTAACTGCAACCGAATTCTACCACCATGTGAAAAAACCACTCCTCTACCATCCAGCAATTTATAAAAGCCCCAGACCAGAAGGAAAAGAATAAAAACATAGAATTAAGTCCTGAGGACTTGGAATTAGGTAAACTAAGTGATAATGAGTTCAGAGCAGCTATAATCAAAAAACTCAATGAGGTAGAGAGAAAGATAGAGAAACAAGCCAAGTTCTGGAGTTACTTCACAAAAGAGATTGAAATCATAAAGAAGAATCAAACAGAATTACTAGAGATGAAAAACACAATGGACCAGATAAAACAGAATATGGATTCCCTGAATGCCCGTGTAGACACCATAGAAGAGCAAATTAACATAATTGAAGATAGACAGGCTGAATGGCTCCAGAGAGAGGAAGAAAGAGAACTAAGAATTTAAAAAAAGGAGGAAAATCTCCAAGACATAGTGGATTCAATGAGGAGTAAGAACATAAGGATCATAGGAATTCCCGAGAACGTGGAAAAGGAAAATGGAGCAGGAAGTGTCCTTAACGAAATTATTGAAGAGAACTTCCCAAATCTAGGGATTGACGGAGAAATGTGTGTAGAGGACCCTTTCAGATCTCCTAGACTTGTCAATGTAAAAAGACCTACTGCAAGGCACATAGTAGTAAAATTGGCAAGAAGGAAAGATAAGGAAAGAATCCTCAGGGAAGTAAGAAAAAAGAAGAGAATAACCTATAAAGGAGCCCCTATCAGACTGTCAGCGGATTTCTCTACAGAAACCCTACAAGCTAGGAGAGAATGGAGTGACATATTCAAAGCTTTAAAAGATGAAAATCTTCAGCCAAGAATACTCGATCCAGCAAGAATTTCCTTCAGATATGAGGGAGAAATTAAATCTTTTTCAGACATACGAAAGTGAAGAGAATTTGTAACTAAAAGCCCTCCACTACAAGAAATCCTCAAGGAGGCTCTCATACCTGAAAAAAGAAAAAAGGGAGAAAGGGGTCACAATCCACAGACTTGGGAGACCGATGGATAGAGCCAGAACAGGATAGCAAATATTCAACTATAGCATTAGAGTAAAGGTAAGGAAACTACCAAAGCAAGGACAATCTTAGCACTCTAACTACAAATTCATAACACGAGTTGGAATAAGAAATGAAAATAATTATTTAGGAGGGGAAGACCAAAGGGTCTAAATCAGTATTGGTCAAGTAAGTAAGAGACCACCAGAGAATAGACTATATTATACACGAGATTCTAAATACAAACTTCAAGGTAGACACTAAAATAAAGTACAGAACAGAGTCACAAATCATAGATAAGGAAAAATCTAAGAAACCCAGCATAAGAAATTGCAGTATTAAATGGGTAGTGTAAAGCACACAGGAAAAGAAACACAGGAAAACAAGATAACGAGCGACAGATTGACAGCATTAAGTCCACATGCATCAATAATCACTCTCAATGTGAACGGATTGAACTCTTCAATAAAAAGACACAGAGTGGCAAAATGGATTAAAGAACAAGATCCAACAATTTGTTGCCTCCAAGAAACACACCTCAGCCCCAAGGACAAACACAGGCTCAGGGTGAACGGGTGGAGGACAATACTTCAAGCAAATAGCAAGGAAAAAAAGGCAGGTGTTGCAATTCTTATATCAGACCAAGCAGATTTCAAAATAAGACAGGTAAAGAGAGACACAGAGGGACAATATATAATGATCAAAGGGACACTTCATCAAGAAGAAATAACGCTTATAAATATCTATGCACCCAATACAGGAGCACCAAGATTCATAAAGCAACTATTAACAGACCTAAAGGAAGATGTTAAAAACAACACAATAATAGTAGGGGACCTCAACACCCCACTCACATCAATGGACAGATCATCCAGACAGAAAATCAACAAGGAAATAGTGGAGCTAAATGAAAAACTAAAACAATTGGACTTAATAGACATATATAGATCACTTCACCCTAAAAGAGCTGAATACACATTCTTCTCAAGTGCACATGGAACATTCTCAAGGATAGACCATATGTTGGGAAACAAGGCAAGCCTCTATAAATTTAAAAAAATTGAAATAATAGCAAGCATCTTCTCCGATCATAGTGCTATAAGGCTAGAAATTAATTACAAGAAAAAAGCTGAGAAAGGCACAAACATGTGGAGACTAAACAACACATTACTGAACAAGCAATGGATCATTGAAGAAATTAAAGAAGAAATCAAAAAATACCTGGAAACAAATGAAAATGATAGCATGCCATACCAACTCATATAGGATACAGCAAAAGCTGTATTAAGAGGAAAATTCATCGCAATACAGGCACATCTTAACAAACAAGAAAAATCCCAAATAAGCAATCTTAAACTACACCTAACTGAACTAGAGAAAAAAGAACAAATAAAGCCCAAAGTCAGCAGGAGAGAAATAATAAAAATCAGAGCAGAAATAAATACTATTGAAACGAAAAAGGCAGTAGAAAGGATCAATGAAACAAAGAGCTGGTTTTTTGAGAAGATAAATAGAATTGACAAACCACTAGCCAGACTTACAAAGAAAAAAAGGGAGAAAGCTCAAATAAACAAAATCAGAAATGAGCGAGGAGAAATAACAACAGACTCTGCAGAAATACAACGGATTATAAGAGAATACTACGAAAAACTATATGCCAAAAGAATGGATAACCTAGAGGAAATGGATAAATTCTTGGACTCCTACAATCTCCCAAAGCTCACTCAAGAAGAGGCAATTTGAACAGACCAATCACAAGGAAAGAGATTTGAAACAGCAATCAAAAACATCCCAAAGAATAAAACCCCAGGACCAGATGGCTTTCCTGGGGAATTCTACCAAACTTTCAGAGAGGATTTAATACCTATCCTTTTCAAGCTGTTCTAAAAAATTAGGGAGGATGGAACACTTCCTAACACATTTATGAGGCCAACATTACGCTGATACCAAAACCTGACAAGGACACCACGAAAAAAGAGAACTACAGGCTAATATCACTGATGAACATAGATGCAAAAATTCTAAACAAAATTTTGGCAGCCAGAATTCAGCAATTCATCAAAAGGCTCATACATCAGGATCAAGTGGGATTCATACCAGGGACAGTTCAACATCCGCAAATCAATCAACGTGATACACCACATCAACAAACTGAGGAATAAAAACCACATGATCATCTCAATAGATGCAGAGAAGGCATTTGACAAGATCCAACAGCCATTTATGATAAAAACTCTGGACAAAATGGGCATAGAAGGAAACTACCTCAACATAATAAAGGCCATATACGACAAACCCATAGCCAACATCATACTCAATGGGCAAACACTGAACACCATACCCCTAAAACAGGAACGAGACAAGGATGCCCTCTATCACCAACCTTATTCAACACAGTACTGGAGGTCCTGGCCAGAGCAATCAGGCAAGAAAACGGAATAAAAGGAATCCAAATAGGGAGGGAAGAAGTGAAACTCTCGCTGTTTGCAGACGACATGATCTTATATACAGAAAACCCCAAAGAATCCATTGGAAAACTGTTAGAAGTAATCAACAACTACAGCAAAGTTGCAGGGTATAAAATCAATTTGCAGAAATCAGTAGCATTTCTACCCTCCAGTAATGAACCAACAGAAAAAGAACTCAAGAATACAATACCATTCAAATTGCAACAAAAAGAATAAAATACCTTGGGGTAAATTTAACTAAGGAAGTGAAGGACCTATATAATGAAAATTACAAGGCCTTTCTGAGAGAATTGGATGATGACATAAGGAGATGGAAAGACATTCCATGTGGATTGGAACAATAAACATAGTTAAAATGTCCCTTCTACCTAAAGCAATCTACAGATTCAACGCCATCCCAATCAGAATCCCAATGACATTCTTTACAGAATTAGAACAAAGAATCCTAAAATTCATATGGGGCAACAAAAGACCCCGAATTGCTAAAGCAATCTTGAGAAAAAAGAACAAAACGGGAGGCATCACAATCCCTGACTTCAAAACATACTACAAAGCTACAGTAATCAAAACAGCATGGTACTGGTACAAAAACAGGTGCACAGATCAATGGAACAGAATTGAAAGCCCAGAAATAAAACAACACATCTATGGACAGCTTATCTTCGACAAAGGAGCTGAGGGCATACAATGGAGAAAAGAAAGTCTTTTCAACAAATGGTGCTGGGAAAACTGGAAAGCCACATGTAGAAGAATGAAAATTGACCATTCTTTTTCACCATTCACCAAAATAAGCTCAAAATGGATCAAAGACCGAAGGCTGAGACCTGAAACCATAAGGCTTCTGGAAGAAAACGTAGGCAGTACACTCATTGACATCAGTATTAAAAGGATCTTCTCGGACACCATGCCTTCTCAGAGAAGGGAAACAATAGAAAGAATAAACAAATGGGACTTCATCAGACTAAAGATCTTCTTCAAGGCAAATGAAAACAGGATTGAAACAAAAAAACAACCCACTAACTGGGAAAAAATATTTGCAAGTCATATATCTGACAAAGGCTTAATATCCATAATAAATAAAGAATTCTCACAACTCAACAACAAAAAAATCAAACAACCCAATCAAAAAATGGGCTGGAGACATGAACAGACATTTCTCCAAAGAAGATATACGGATGGCCAATAGGCACATGAAAAGATGCTCATCATCGCTGATCATCAGGGAAATGCAAATCAAAACTACACTAAGATATCACCTTACACCCATCAGAATGACAAAAATATCTAAAACTAATAGTAACAAATATTGGAGAGGTTGCGGAGAAAAAGGAACCCTCATACACTGCTGGTGAGAATGCAAACTGGTGCAGCCACTATGGAAAACAGTATGGAGATTCCTCAAAAAGTTAAAAATAGAACTACCATACGATCCAGCCATCCCACTACTGGGTATTTATCCAAAGAGCTTGAAGTCAGCAATCCCAAAAGTCCTATGCACCCCAATGTTCATTGCAGCATTATTTACAATAGCCAAGACATGGAAGCAACCTAAGTGCCCATCAACAGATGAATGGATAAAGAAGATGTGGTACATATATACAATGGAATACTACTCAGCTGCAAAACAGAACAAAATCATTCCATTTGCAATAACTTGGATGGACCTTGAGGGAATTATGTTAAGTGAAATAAGCCAGTGAGAGAAGGAGAATCTGTGTATGACTCCACTCATATGAGGAATTTAAAACTACGGACTAAGAACAGTTTAGTGGATACCAGGGGAAAGGTGGGGTGGGGGTGGGCACAAAGGGTGAAGTGGTGCACCTACAACACAAATGACAAGCATTAATGTACAACTGAAATTTCACAAGATTGTAACCCATCATTAACTCAATAAAAAAATTAAAAATAAATAAAACTAAAATATTTAATATAGTAAAAAAAAGAAATTAAAAAGTACATATCAATCTCTATATGTACAAATTAAAAATATATTTACATTGAATCTATAAATTAAAATCAATACATGCAATTAAAAAAAAAGTCTTTGCCCTATGTGTAAAAAAAAAAAAAGTGCTTCATTGCTAAAAAAGGCTAACCGTCATCTGAGCCTTCAGTGAGTCACAATGTTTTTGCTGGTGGAGACTCTTGTGAAAAATAATATATTTGCAAAGCACAATAGAGCGAAGTGCAGTAAGACAGGGCACGCCTGTGAAGGTGAGTCATATCCCTTCAGAGGGGAAGGCCAAGTGCAGCTGAGAGGCTGTGGACACAGGACTGGACAGAACAGACTCAGCCAAACCTGTGAGAGCAGAGTGTTTACCGGCTGCTGACTGGATGGAGTCAGTAATTTCCATAATGTTGGGCACTGGGTACAGGGCTGTGTTTGGTGTGACCATGTTCCAGTAATCCACTGTGAGGTGTCATTCATTCTTCCAGACTTAAGAACAGGCTAAATTCAGCTGTTCAAAGTAGAAACCCTGGGGATAATAAATTTCTTCCTAAGCAGGTTTCTTACAACAGTGTTCAGTCCTTGAAGGCTCTGTTCGGTTCACACTGGGCCATGTTAGCTAATTGAACTAAGGGGTAGGGACCATGGAGCCCCATTTTGCGAAGCTAATTTGGAAGGAGTGAAGACTTGATTTAACTGAATTTTAATTTGTGAATTATGGATTCAGAGCTTTCCTGCTCACTGTGGGATATTTTGGGACAATGGGTCCTGGCTGGGAGGCCTGGCAAAGAGTTCTGCTGGTTAAGGTGAAGTATCGCAATCTGGCCTCTGCGTTATACTCAGTAACTTTCCTAAGATCGGGGGTCCCTTGCTTAAAATTTACTGAGACCCCAGCCAGGTGTAACTGTAACTTGAGACCCAGCATAGGGTAATTGCATGAAGGGCCGTGAATTATTGCATCACGGGAGATGGGAACATGCACTCAAAAGCTATGTTTTAGAGGCTCAGAAGCCAAAGAGCACCCTTTTATCTTGGTTTTGTGTAAACTCTTTAGGATCTTTTAGATTTCCAGTTGGGTCAAATTGTGGATGTTATTTTCAGTGCTTTTTCCTTTTGTTCTCTCTCTGCTGTCCTCCTCTGTTTTGTATTTCAGGTCACTGGATATGCTTTAGGGGAGGGGGTTCCTCTCTACCTTCGCATATGTAAATGCTTACCCCCTGAGAGCCTCAAAACAGTGTGACCAAGCTCAGGAGCCTCCCCCATGACAACTCGTTGCTTTATAGGGTTTAATGACCTTGGACTTGTTAGGTTTGAACTAATCTCTTTGCTGTACCACAAGGGAGCCATGGCTGTTGTCCCCTATAACCCTGAAGGTCAGGGTCTTCGTGGCAGTAGAGGCAGGGGCAGCAGCAGAGGTACTGAAGGGGCCTGGGGAGCCCTCTGCTATCAGGAGCGTGGACGCCACCCTCCATCTACTGGCTCCTTTCCTGTCTCTCTTCTTCCTCACTTTCTCTCTGAAATAACTGCTCTTTAAGGAGTGACCGTCTGATGGCCTCACCTCACTCACAGGGTATAATCATCCTCCCCTAAGACATGCCCCTAATGTAGGGACAAACCCAGCCTCAGTCACGGCTTCACTCTAGACACAGATTCCAGCCAAGATACTGACCCAGGACCACTGTGATGAGTCCATTCTCATACTCCTGCTCCTGAAGGATAAGGAGTTACAGAAACTGAAGAGTCCTCTGTACATAGAACCCAGGCTTAGTGGGGTCAACAGTGCAGCACAGGGCAGCACAGCGCACAGGAGGAGCTGCCCAGCAAGCAGCTGAAGTGCAGGAGCCTCCAGGCTTTCTCATCAGCCTGTCCAGGGAAGAAGGCCCAGGGGAAAGGGAGGGCGAGGCTTAAGTTGTCAATGGTCAAATATCAAATATTTGGACCCAAGCCACTCATTACAAGAGTATACAGCGGTAAGAGAAATAGGCATTCACAGTGGTGTGTTTCTATATAAAGAAACGCTAACAGGCTGATGAAGCAGTGAGCAAAACTGGTCATGTAGGGAGGCTGGAGTCAGAGCAGAGGAGCGGGGCAGGACGTGCAGGCGGGGAGTCTCCTTAAGGGAGTTTCCTCTCAGGAATTTTTTAACCTTCCCATGCATTATTTCTTTAAAATAAGGAGAGAAATTTATAGACACATATTTTCCTATGGTTGATCATTATTTTTAATTAACTTTAGCTTTTTAAAATTGATTTAAACTTTTCTACATAGGAAAAAAACTCCAAGATTTAATCCCTTAAATATTAGTGAATATAAAACTGCAGACAAGAAAAAATTTACAAGTCCCTTTCTAACTGAAAACACAGGGACATTATAGCAGGTCCCTCCACTATATTTCTGACCAGGGATATTTTCAGGAATAAGTAGCACATTATAGTGCATTAGGGGTTAGAAATTTAACCCTGAACTGGGTAGGAATTTGAAAAATTTCCATAAGTTTTAAGGTGTTTTGCTCATATCAGTGAAAACAGACATTCAATTCCCTTACATCCGTTCAATAGGAATTCATCTGCCTTAGCAACAGTATAGCTTTTTAAATGTCAAAATTCTCTAGGGACATGGACACACAGAAACTGACCTAGAAATGGAAGAGCACCAGAGAACTGAAATAACCCATCTCACATCATGAGGTTCTCTTGCCTAAATGAAACATTCTATTTGGTTCCAAATTTTCTTGCCTTACTCACATCATCTCTCTCAATCAACTTATACTTTAAAACACAAGTGCTAATGGAAACTAGAATCAAAGGGCTGCGATCTTCAATTGATAAAGGAATCCAAGGACAGAAACAGGAATATTCCAATCAACCCACAGAAGCAGCCTGCTGGCCTGCAGTTCAGAAGGAAAAACATACTCAGAGGGTGATCGTATTCCCAGATTTGGGGTCTAGACAATCCCAGTTGAGACAGAACCCCTGGAGAGGGTCAGTCCCTGGTGAAGGAGGGTGGGGACACCTGAGCAGCCACAGGGATGCACTCTGGGACCCCCACACACCCTCCCTCTCCTGTGAGCATGGAGGCATTGCCTCCCCCAGGCTCCCATTCTCACAAGTGAGGAAACTCTCAGCCGGATTCAGTTTAAGCTTCTGACCCACATGAACTCCAAATTCATGAACCCTTTGTCCACGGACGGAACACCTGATCTTCACAGACTTCCTCACTGTGCACAGATTACACTCTCAGTGCACCTACAGTGTGGGGGCAAAACTCAAACAATGTCTAAAATGTCCAGGTCTACAGAACCACAACCTCAGAAAGGGTGCCACTCCCCACCCCGTGAGCATGTGCACCCCCAGCTTTCCAGGGCTCTGCAGCTCCTCTCAAGATAAAGGCTCCTTCCATGGGGGTGTGAGCAGTAGGACACGTGCAGGGGGAGGACCCCCCGGAAGGACAGCTGGGCCTGCAAGGCCTTCCCTCTGCAGGCTCAAGGGGCCTCAGCTTGGGTCAATGACCACAGGGTCTGCTCCCCACTGGAGATGCTTTCGAACATCATAGTTATTTTAAATGTTACAAACCCGATGTTTGAGCAATCCAGGAAAATCACTTAAACTCACCCTTTATGTGGAAAGGAGGGAAAAAAATTGTAAGGCACTTGTAGTACTTCAACCAGAAAATTCCAAATATCTATTCCTTTAGAAAAAAGCTCAGTTAATTATTATTTGCATGGCGAGATATTGATTTGTAAATAATTATTCACACTTGAACACTTGTGGTCTGCATATCTAAGCCCTGGAATTTCATTTGAAAACATCAAAAAGTAAATACAGACCTCAGAAAGTTATACACACACTCAGGGCAAGAAACAGGCAAATCACAATAATTACCAAATGGAATACAATGCAGGACTTTTTTTTTTTTTTTGAAATTCACCTCTCTTGCTAGTTTGGAAATATTTTATACTGTTTTTCAAACTGTTTTGATTAAATACATTTTACCCCTATTGGAAAACAGATTTAAATAAGTGAGTAAATCTTTTCAAGGTCACAAACACAGTGAGGGGCAAGACTGACAGGACAGATCACCCAGGAAAGATTTCCAAGAGGAACCTCCAGCCAAAGGACTTCCCATAGGATGTCTGTCCCCAGAAAGATCCTGGGGCGGAAGGCATAAGGATTTCATGCAACGTAGTTCCAAGTTGTTGTTTTTTGCTGTCTTCTAATGTAAAACATCCAGACAAATATAATCTTTAAAAAAAGAGTCATCCATGGCTCTGGGAAAAAATGATGAACAGTTAAAATATAGGGTCTGTTTGATGCACCACGTAGGATGAACAGTTGATGATGCTGTGAATCTGACAGGGTAATTTAGTTCTGGAAATGTGGGGAAAGATCTGGAAAATTTAGGGATTAATTCTCAATGCTCGAAAGAGCTAAGCTGTGGGGACAGCGTCATTGAGTCTACTCCCCAAACTTTTGGAAAACTCAGGAGAAAAAGGTTGCCCCCAGGTGAGAAAGGAGGCCCTGGGGACCCACAGACCGCAGGCCCTCCGCGCACGGACCCCGCAGACCGAGGCCCGACTGTCCTGCGGGCCCTCCCGCGGGCCCCGCACCGTCTGGGACACGCGGGGCTGCGGCCGCACAGCGGCCCAGAGACGCTCCGGCCCAAGTCGCCGCGCGCAGGGACCACAGGACGCCCGGGGCCCGGCTGCCGGCCCCGCCCCCACGCTGCGGCCGGAGGGGCCTGAGGGCCGAGCGGCGCCACCGCGGACTCTGGGCCGCAGACCCCGGAGGGGACCGCGGGAGGGCGGGCCCGCCCCGCCGCTTCTCACCAGTCCCTCCTCCCGTGTCCTCAACCCGGGGCCGCACACTCACCATTTCTAGGGCTTCTGGGTCCCCCGAGTCCTTCCTAGGACCCCCACGGCTAGTGCAGGTCACAGCACGACAGGGACCGCGGCAGAGTCATCAGGGACACTTTAGGGCAGGCATCACCCAAACCCAACCCTAGCAGGAGTGACAAGGGACATCTACGCCAGCGCAGAGCACCGTCCCACCCACCTGCCTCAGCGGAGCCTGGATTGGACAGTTCCCAAAAGGCCACACCCCCTGAAACCAGAGTGGCAGGAGAGCAGGAAGACACCCGGCTCAGCCGAATGAGCTTCTGCCAGTGGCCCCTAACCTGTCCCCACTTGGGTCATTTACATTTAAACAGAATGTTTTCCAGGCCTGGGACCACACTGTTGTTTACCCCACCGCTTTATGACGCGTGGTTAACAGGTCTGCACACGCACTTCCTGATTCAGTTTCAAGAGCAAGTACAGAGTGGACCAGGCTGGGTGACAGGGACAAGAGGATCTTATGTCCTCTAAGGGTCAAGGGCTTGGTGTAAGGCTGCGAGGCCACTCATGTCAGCCTGATCCTTGTTTAGAAACACAGACACTTAAACGTGATGTCACAATCTGTGATAAGGGTCTGATTCCATTTTGATCTTCCTTCTTGCCAGCGTTCAGCCTTCCACCCATCCCTGCTCCACCCCGACTCGTTCCATCTTAACATAAAGAATCCCGGGGCCCTTGACTCTGGCGGGAAGTAGGAACCCCACAGCCCTAGCTGGGCACAGAGAGTCTTCCCAGACCGACAAGTTATGAGATGTGCTCACAAATTCTCAAGTGTACGTTTTACATTGGAGAAAAATTTATTTTAGGTCATTTTTTGACCTAGAGAAGTTTGAAACATAGATGGTTATAATATCCCTAAGGCAACTGATTCCTAATTTCACTGATCTAAGAAAACTAATAAATCCTTGTGTAAATGTGGGGTGCACCTGTAAAATTTCCCCCAGCTTTACTGAGGTATAATTGACTAATGACATTGTCTATATTTAAAGATTTCAACCTGATGGCTTGATATGTGTATAACTGTAGACAGTGGATGACGCATTCTCACCACACACACACACACAAAGTAACTATGTCGGGTGATGGACGTGTATATTAACCTGGAAATTCTAATAAGCCTCAGAGAAGGGATTGCAAAACTCTTTTGCATTGTAAAGCTCTTAATCCCTTATTTACATAAATGAACAGCTTTATTGAGATATAGTCCACACACAGTCATGCCCCACATAACGAAGTCTGGGTCAACAATGGACCGCATTTACCACAGTGGTCCCATAAGGTTAGTACCATAGTACTTATCCACAGTATATAAGCCTAATTTCCTATTATTTTCCTATTATTGCTCTTGGTGTCATATCTAATATGTTTTTGCCAAATCCAAGGTCAGGAATTTTTTTCTATGTTTTATATACTTTTGTCATTCATTTACTCTCATCTTTAGGTCTTTGATACTTTTTGGTAAGTCACTGTATGTTGTGGGTTTTAAGGGCACAATCTCTTCCTTTTGCCTATGCCTATCCAGTTGGCTCAGCACCAATTTATGCATAGAATATTCTTTCCTAATTTTGGGGACCTTTGTCAAAGATCAGTTAACCATAATGTGGGATTTGCTTCTCTAGTCTCAATCTTCCACACATCTCTGTGTCCATCCTTGTGTCAGTACCACACGATCTTGGTTACTTTTGCTTAGCATGAAGTTTTGAAATCCAGAAATGCTAGTCCTACTATTTTGTTTTCCTTTATCCAGATTGGTTTGGCTATTCTGGTTCCCTTGCAATTACATTAACTCATGAAATGGCTTGCCGATTTCTATAAGGGGTACAGCTGGGATTATGATTGGTATCGCACTGAATCTCTAGGTCATGGTGTGCAGCAGTGCCATTTCAGCAACATTAAGTCCTGAAAACCATGAAACTGATATATTTTCCATTTATACATTTCGTAATTCCTTTTGAACATGCTTTGTAGTTTTCAGAGTACTTTGGGTTTAGTTTATTGTTCTTCTTCTCGTTCCCTTGTTAACTTGATATCCTTTTTGTTTAATACAGGTGTTTATCGCTGTAAGCTCCCTTACTACGCCTTATGCCGCATACAAGTGTCCTTGTGTTTTTCTCCCCTGCTGTGTTTGCGTGTCCCTAGAAACTCAATCTTAGGTCATCTGTGTCTTGCAATTTTCTCTTTAACCCACTGTTTCTACACTGGAGCCCTGTTGATATGTGGGAAGGCGTTAGGGTGGGAATGTTCTCATGTTATGATTAAACCTGTAATGTTTTGATAGGAGAGAATCCCTGGAAGGTGAACTTCAGAATATGTTCTTAGCATTTATTCCTCCCGTTTTGTCAGAAAGAAATCCTGGAGTCTGGCAGTTGCCTGACTGCTCTTTCCCCAATCAGATAAGGTTTTGGCAGATTAATTTCCTTTGAAAGATGGCCTAAGTTACAGAGCACAGAATGTTTTCCGTGTACATCAGAAAGTTTCCCCCATTTCCTGCATGAAGCATGAGACACCCTTTTCCAGCCCCCACAAGAACCTCCTTGGGCTCCTGATGGAAAAATACATAAATTTTAGGATTTCACTAAGACTGGAATCCCTAAAGCTTGTAACTCTCAAG
The DNA here is from genome assembly GCF_041296235.1 of Equus asinus. Lineage (NCBI taxonomy): Eukaryota > Metazoa > Chordata > Mammalia > Perissodactyla > Equidae > Equus > Equus asinus. Next base: position 24,682,560 of record NC_091809.1, on the reverse strand, counting down.
CTAGTCCAATCTGTCTCTCCAGAAAATTCATTAACCGTTTCTGTGTTCCTAGACATTGCTGGCTCCAGTTTCTCCTGCAGGTAAGTGGTAATTCTCTATACTTGCTGGTCTCTCACTTTGGGAGCATTGGTTTGCCATGTAATTTCAAACCTCTCTTGGATCAAAGATGTGTTACTTTTCAGGTGGTTCAGTTTTTTTCTTGTTGTGAAGATGAGATGATCACTCAGATCTCTCTACATGTCAGAACAGAAACCATCATTCACTCCTGTTGCTGTTCTTTCCCTTGTGAGACTATGCCATTGTCACTCAATTCTCCTGCTAGAGCCCCCTGGGTGGTTTCAAAGTCTTCTTTTGTAACTAATGCATCTAAAAACATTATTATATTGGAATCTCTGCATTCAGATTTATTTTCCTCATCTTATAAAAAATTCCCTAACCTGAATACCATTTTGTCACCGAAAAGATACTTTCCATTGGTTGTTTTCTGTTTTGTCATTGCCCTTTTGGGGGCAGGATTAACACCATACCTAAAAGGGGATTGGATGTCAAGACCATGTCACGACATGCATCAACTTAACTGAAATATGTTTATGACTCAAAGGTACTTTCTAAGGAGAGCAGGGCAAGGGTGAGTGGGTTGGGGTGGCTTGTGCAAGGGAGAATGGCTTGAACCTTTAAGGTGTATAGAGTCAAGATTTGACCCTCCTCCCCAGTGGCATAAGAAGAAAATGGGCATGTGTCAGCCTACCTATTTACCTATTGTGGGCCAGACAGGGTGAGCAGGTATCTAAAGCCGATGAAGACTCAGATATTAACAGTGAGGTCAGTGTCTTTATTCAAGTTCACTCCTGAGGCTCACTGACTAAATGATAATGCATCTCATTAAATGAACTGGAATTGGAATATTAACTGAAAAGCCATGTGAATGGCATGAGACATTATAAGGAGGATCACAAAGCCTCCAAAAATCTTTGATTTCCGTCATCCCAGGGTGTTGGAGATCCAGGAAAGTGTATCAGTGTGGTTCCAGGCCTCTGTTCAAATATTCTAGTAATGTTGTTGTTTACTCTAATTTGTTGTCTCATTTGTTGTGTTCTTGGAGGCACCCTGCCAGTGCAGCCTGCCCACATGCAGCGAGCAGCTCTTTTAGGGGAACAGAACTCTCCCTGGCTGGTTAATAAAAAGTCCAAACCTAAGTAGTCATCAGCTACCATGGCTGCCAGGGAGTTTTCCTTCATGGAAAACATCTCAAATATTAGCTGACTGCTTCATGTATTTTGAGTGTTTGGGACAGTTTTTTTTTTTTTCTTTTTAGGAAGACTAGCCCTAAGCTAACATCTGCCACCAATCCTCCTCTTTTTGCTCAGGAAGATTGGCCCTGAGCTAACATCCGTGCCCATCTTCCTCTATTTTATATGTGGGATGCCTGCCACAGCATGGCTTGCCAAGCAGTGCATAGGTCCACACCTGGGATCTGAACCGGCGAACCCCAGGCCACCGAAGCAGAAAGTGCAAACTTAACCGCTGTGCCACCAGGCTTGGCCACAGGACATTTCTTGATTGGCATGAAGGATACAACTTTTGAATGACATCACATGTGCCCAGGTCAGTACCAGTGACTCCCATGACAAGAAGCACATGAGTGCAAATGGCAGGAAAACAGCACATTTGTGTTGGATGGACTCAGGGAGGTTTGAGAGAGAGCACCCAAAATGAATTCTTAACACACAGGGCATAGACTACAGGTGATGTTAGGAGGAAGACCAGGAGTGGATATGAGAGTGGTGGCCATGGGGCACGATTACAAGAAACCAAAGACCTGTAGGAGTGACCATTCTGACAGAAGAGCCTAGTATAGAAAGACTCTACTTAGATGGTGCCAGTAATCCTGATATCAGAACAAAGTAATAAGCCCCATAGCCTGGGGATCGAATGTGACTCCAACAGCAGGAACATCTATATAGAAGAAAGCAGGTTTGTCTAAGTAAGCCTCAGCCACCCTAAGAGTGCTGCAGCCTGGGTCATGAGAGGTACAAGATCCACTGAATGCCTTTCTCAACAGCCCAATGTTTCTATTTTGAGACATCAGCTGATAATATCAATAATTTCTAGAGCATCTTGATGAGTCCTTGATTGTGGCTTCAGGAGGATCATGTATGACAGGAGGAGTAATTTGTCTATAAAAGGTTCTACCGTGGTCTGAGCGTAGCAAGCAGACCCACAGTGGGGGTAAGCAGCCTGACAGTCTATCCCATCAGCTGTAGGGTCCCTTTCCTCTGCCTGGACTTAATGTGCATGGATTCTATTACCTGTGACACGTTTTTCACATCAGTGAGACTGACACTGTGTTGGACAGTCACTAAGTTGTCCATGGGAGGGGAGAGAAGTCCACTGAATTTTTCATAAACCTTTAGATTAGAGGCCTCTTAATGACTTTGTATTACAAGGTCCCATGGGCCAACATTAACACCATCAGGTCAAAGGTGTCAGTATGTCTCTCAGAAATTCGAGTGACTTTATCACCCTAAGCAATGAAATGAGCCCTTGCAGACCGAGGTTTAATATGTGCAGAGTAAGGAGTGACTTTGAGTTGTACTTGGGTAAGTGAGGCAAGGTATCCCAGAGTTCTTGATGCCAAAGCAGTGCCGTGGCTAAGGAGGTGTTGCTATTGGTGGGATGAGGCAGCTAGATAAATGACAATAAAGGATCTGTAAAAATGTGCAGATGAGGTTGACTCTTGCCCAGGGAATTCTCTGTTGCGGGCACGATTACCTGGAATTTGACTAATCAATCTGATTGAATCCATGATCAGGGCTGGCCTGTTTGATCTGGGGGAAGAATAGAGACTCTGAAGTGGACCCCATCAGGTGTGGTGGTACACACTGTGCATAAAGTATATGAACTCCCTCGTCATTCGTGTGCCCCCAAGTCACTCCTAAAGTGCCAATGTGTCTAAAAAGGAGGGCACCTCCTCCAGAATGTATTACATCAATCAGAGAAGAGGGGAACACACTTCCTCTTGTATGGGTGATATGCCAGAAGCGCCATTTTTTATTCTATCCTGTAAGTATCCATCTCTTCAATGAGGAGCCCTCTGGTTAACAAGCCCAAGGGGTCCTATATTCATGACCCAAGGCAAAATGGGAAGCTGGCTGTGCAGGATCATCAACTCAGGCCTTGGGAGGGCCTCCATTACAAAAGGCTCTGTTGTTGCCTTCTTGGCATCTCTAACTGTGCGGCACTGGATGAGGAGAATGCTTTCTGGTAGAAGGATGCCTTGGGCAATTCATGTCCACTGTGGGAGATTTGGAGACTCTTAGATGCATAACAGGAGGCTGGCAAAGCCTTTTTAGGAAAGGGGTATGTGGAGGGAGACGCTAAAGAATTGACTTATTTTGACAAATTCTGGAGCTCAAGGTCAATCACTTTAAGTATTGTTGAATAAGAAAGCAGATCTGATATATATGGAATGTTCCTGGTTGCTGTGGCTGATGGAATGTGCCCATGACAAGGGTTCTACCACTGCTCCTGTGACCTCTCAGCTCACAGGCCCCTGGCATTGTCTCATGGAAATTTTCCACAGTGGTCCATGGATTTCTAAATTTCCGATAAGCAGGCACAAGTATGCTTGAGTTGGGAAATGAAGAGCTGGAAATGGTCTATGGACAATAATGGAAAGACAATGCTGATGACATGAATGAGGATGTCCCCAGACAGATGGCACCTAAGAGACACATTTTGTTTCATAACTACAGTATTTCTACAGATGTGCCCACAGAACCTGATTTAAACTCAAAGAGTCTGAGGCCCCCTCACTTCACTCCTGTTATGAGTATGAGCTGAGGCAGGTGCAGCCCTAGGGGGTGTTTCCTCAATTAAGACAGGGTTGCAAACATGCCTGTTGAAGACTAAATTCTTCTTTTTAACACTTCAATTCTTCCAAAGAAGGATCCCACAGGCTAGAAAGAAGTGTTGAATGCATAAAAATCAAGCTTCATGAGCATTTAATATCCTCCTAACATATGAAGGTAATTCTATTATTCATTTTCCATTAATTACATAAATATATAGTATTTTAGGCAATGCTATGAATTTTCACAAATGTAGAGTAATCCTGTGATCAAAAGATGGAAAACGTGGGGCTGGGCCAGTGGCCAAGTGGTTAAGTTCGCATGCCCCGCTTCGGCGGCCCAGGGTTCGGATCCTGGGCACGGACATGGCACCACTCATTAGGCCATGTTGAGGCAGCATCCCACATGCCACAACTAGAAGGACCCACAACTAAAATATACAACTATGTACTGGGGGGATTTGGGGAGAAAAAAGCAGGAAAAAAAAAAAAGATGGAAAACGTGCCATCAAAAATAACACCCTTGTAAGTGCCCATTTGAATGACACCCCTCCAAAACCTAAGTTAACACTAAAAAAAAAAAAAAAGGATAAGAGAAATAATTTATTTTGCTCTTTATTAGGCCTCATATTGTTTCTGACTTTCCCACAATATAGCTTGACATTTAAACAGATGGAAATGAAACATGTGAACAGCAAAATAGATTATGGGGCTTTGCGGATCATTGAAACCAAAGACTTCCAGCTGCTCCTGCTAAAAAAGACGGTGATTAATTCCCATTTCTCCTTTCGTACTCAATTAGGATGTTACTCAAAATGACACCGTCTCTCTGCAGCTCACCTCAATCATTCCTTGGAGGATTGCAGCTCAACACCCATAACTCTTTTTTTGTGTTTCCACAGGGAGATCACAGTGGACTTGCACAGATGTCAGTCTACTCAGAGAATACACTCGGGATGAGCTAGAACAGTGCAGATGAAGGCAACTGTCTCTCTAAATGGGAAGAACTCCATGGTTTACTGGGGCATACGTTGCACACTCAGTCTATACAGCAGGAACATGAAAATGCTAAAGACAACAACTTTTAAATCTTTAAAGGTAAATAAAAACCCTCTCAAATGACATTAAACACAAAATTTCTGTGGCTTAAAACAGTTGGAAGTCTCACTAATAATGACATCCTCATTATTGAGGCTCCTACTCTCATAGAAAAGATACATACACACCTCAGCCTCCCTATTAGCTCAATGTTATTTTACTTCAAAGCCCTTATTTCCCTTTTATTAGACAAGAGTTTACCATCTGTTAATCGTCTCTCTTTTCCCACAAACATATAACAACCATGGCTACAAGAATTTGTTTGTTTCATGCCAAAATATCCAAATCCTACTGGGTCCTATTTCTGCTACATTGGGTACATTGCCTCTAAAAGGCATGGCATGTGAGGGATGCTGAAACATTAGCATCAAGAGAAACAAAGGCTTGATTGGCACAGCGGTTCTCACTTTCTCCCTTGATGGTTTGTATTGTCTCACAATTTACGTAAACACAAAGGCCTCAATTGAGTCATGAAGGAAATATGAAAATTATACAGTATACTAAGAAGTGAACGTATTATTTTAACTGAGGTACTTCATGCTCAACAGTGTTTAATACAACTTAGGAAATACAACAGTATTTTGATAATAAGTAGGAAAGGCAAAAGCTGCTCCAGAAGACCAGGAGCTGATTGCATCCACTGCCAGTCAAAGTCATCCTGCCGAAGAGAAAAATGTCACACACCTCCTTCATTAAATGAACACAGTCACCAAGAAGAAACTAAGGGTATTTTGTAACCATACGAGTAAAAATGGTAACTATAAAATTCCGAATCACAAAAAATGACTAATATTCCCTTCTTCTTACTAAAATGACTAACTGGAACTTTTTCCAGTTAGTCATTTAACTCAACTACATTGTTTTTGCCTCCAAGAAAACAGTGATTATTATGTTTACCAAAGATAGAATGTTTACCTCCTCAGAGGTTTCAATACAGAAAGTGATCTGCTTCCTTGAACAGCAATCAAATCCACAAACACAGGCCATAATCTTGTAAGAAGTCCTTCTGAGCACCCTGTTCCTGGTGCCCCTCACCGTCCTCTATGGTCTGTGGTCCTTCTTACTAGAATTCCTTACACCCCTCTCTTTGACTACAGGTGCAATCCTGCAGGTCACTGGCAAGAGGGCACTGATAAAAGCATGATTTTAAGTTTGGGGTGAAGAATAAATGAGAAGTTAGTTTTTTGAGAAACACTGTAATCATAGAAGAATAAAAAATACAGTTTTCCTGAGGAAAAAATACCTGAATTTGTATGCAAATGATAAAACTGACTCATGAGGATTAAATGAAGAAAAATGCAAAGTATATCTTAAAATCCATAATAAAAATGGATTTTAATATATTCTCTTAGGAAATGAAAACCAGAAAAATATTCATTAGCATACAATGCCTCAGAAAACAGTTGATAAAATATATCAATGAAACAACTACAGAAGAGTTCATTTCACAAGGAAATGGATGTTGTTTTCATGACATGCAGTCAAACACTATTGAAAATATTGAGGGAATGTGTTCAGCTACCAGTAACAGGAAACACAGTCTTCCTGGCATGAGCACGGTGACTGCTCTCACATGGAAGAACTGGGTCAAGGCAGCCGCTGCACAATGCAGCAGAGAAAGTCCCACAACCTTCTTTTTATGCCCCATTATAGAGGCCACGGTGACCAGGAAAACATCCTCAATGGCACAATTAACATAAGGTGTTTGCTGTACTAATTGAACCTTATACAGATATGATCTAGAGAAGAGGGAAATCAGCGAATACTCCCAACCACAAAGGTCTGAAGTAGCTCCCTGGTGGACACAAGGAAACTGTAGGGCATGTATTTCAAGCCTTACTGAAAAATCCCAGTTCTAATGGATCTTTGACATGAATCTTGTGGAAACATCAGCGGAAAATACACCTGTAAGAAAATGAAAAATAAAGAGATGGTGGTGGTTTTCAAGATATTCTTGACTAGAAGGGCAAAGAATCCAGAAAAAGGGATGAAAGATGCTGTCCTTGAAGCTCCTATGTAACTGTTTCCCTCCCTGTGTGGTGGTTCCAAACTCTGCCTAAGGCCTTGTTTGCTTCTGCCTTCTCTTGGTGAATTCCAACACGGAACCATAAAGAGGATGGATTCTTAGAGATCCAGTTCTCAATATTACCTCACTGGCATAATGCAGCACAGGGGTGATGTGTCCAGCTCTAGATTTTGTTGCTCCATCACAGGCCTCTACTTAATTCAAAGTCTATTCACCAAATTCCAGTTAGAAGGAAGGACACAGAGTAAAGGCTCTAGTATGAAAACAAGGATGCACATGAAAGAATACTACTAAATTTGCCATACACAAAAATTTATTCCAACTGTTTAACAGTATGGAAAATAAAAACAGCCTCCTATACCTACCACCACAACAAAGGCACTTTCTCTAAGAAAGGAAAAATATACACAATGGATTACGTATATCCAGGAACTGCAATACAAGGCCAGGAAGAAAATCCCAAGAAATACAAACTGTCATTTTTCAATGGCTCCTTAACACAGAACATTTAGACATTATAATAATTAAAACATTATTTAGGGGCCAGCCCCATGGCTGAGTGGTTAAGTTAGTGCGCTCCCCTTCGTGGCCCAGGGTTTCACGGGTTCGAATCCTGGGCACGGACATGGCACTGCTCGTCAGGCCATGCCAAGGCGGCGTCCAACATGCCACAACTGGAAGGACCCACAACTAAAAATACACAACTATGTACCAGGGGACTTTGGGAGAAAAAGGAAAAAATAAAATCTTTAAAAAAAAACAAAACCAAAACCAAAAAAAAGTACTTAAAAATTAAAGTGAAAATATTATTAACTGATTTAAGGAAAAGTAGCAGCTAGTAATCTTATGTAGTACTGATGAAGAATGACTTACAGAATCATCTCACCTTAATATTCATTTCTGAAAGTCATTAATAGAAATCCAGAATTCAATGTTGCACTCAACAAAGAGGTTTGCTAAACACAATACATTTACAATTTTTTTTTTACGATTTTTTTCCTTTGTCTCCCCAAAGCCCCTCGTACATAGTTGTATATTCTTCGTTGTGGGTCCTTCTAGTTGTGGCATGTGGGATGCTGCCTCAGCGTGGTTTGATGAGCAGTGCCATGTCCGCGCCCAGAATTTGAACCAACGAAACACTGGGCCGCCTGCAGCGGAGCGCACAAACTTAACCACTTGGCCACGGGGGCAGCCCCTACATTTGCAACTTTTATAACAACTCTTTCAGGTTGAAAGTCTTCTATAACAGTATACACAAATTAATTTCCATCAAGCTTTTTCTTACTACTTACTTTTATATTTCTTTTTTGTGGGAGTTTCACATAGAAGGATGTAGGCCAATTAAGTCTTTCCCACACTGTTTACTTTCAAGAGGTTTTATCAAGTGACTCCTTTTATAACTTCAGGAGGAACTAGGATGACAAAAGTCTTTCCCACACTCATTACATTTATGTTTTCTGCTCTAGCATGCATTCTCAGACATCCTCAACAGGTTGCATGAGAAATGAAGGCTTTCCCACTTTTTTGACATTCATAGGCTTTCTCACTAGTATGAGTTCTTTCATGCCTTCGAAGAGAACTGACAACATCAAATGCTTTACTACATTTTTTACATTCATAAGGTTTCTCTCCAGTATGAGTTCGTTCGTGTTTTTGAAGAGAACCAATATAACTGAAAGTTTTACTGCATTCTTTACATTCATATGGTTTCTCTCCAGTGTGACTCCTTCCATGTATTTGAAGTAAACTGGGAGAAATGAATGCTTTCTCACATTCCTTACATTTATAAGGTCCATCTCCAGTGTGACGCATCATGTGCGATTGAAGGTTTGTGAGAGCTATAAAGGCTTTCCCACATTCCTTACATTCATAGGGTTTCTCTCCAGTATGAGTTCTTTCATGGACTCGAAGAGAATAGGGATAACTGAAGGCTTTACTGCATTTTTTACATTCATAGGGTTTCTCTTCAGTGTGACTCCTTTCATGTCTTTGAAGTGAACTGGGAGAAATGAATGCTTTCCCACATTCCTTACATTTATAAGGTCCATCTCCAGTGTGAAGCATCACATGTGATCGAAGGCTTGAGCGAGCTCTGAAGGCTTTCCCGCATTCCTTACATTCATAGGGTTTCTCTCCAGTGTGAGTTCTTCCATGTACTCGAAGAGAACTAGGACAAGTGAATGCTTTATTGCATTTTTTACATTCATAGGATTTCTCTCTTGTGTGACTCCTTTCATGTATTTGGAAAAGTTTGAGAGAAATAATTGCCTTGCCACATTCCTTACATACATAGGGTGTCCCTCCTGTGTGAGTTCTTTTGTGTTTTTCTAAGTAAGCATACAAACTGAAAACTTTCCCACATTCTTTACATTCATAGGGTTTCTCTCCAGTGTGACTCCTTTCATGTCTTTGAAATAAACTGGGATAAATGAATACTTTCCCACATTCCTTACATTTATAAGGTCCATCTCCAGTGTGAGTGACCATGTGTACTCGAAGGTTTGTGAGAGCAATAAAAGCTTTCCCACATTCCTTACATTGATATGGTTTCTCTCCAGTGTGAGTTCTTTCATGTATTTCAAGAACACTGGGAAGACTAAATGCTTTACTACAATATTTACATTCATAGGGTTTCTCCCCAGTGTGTCTCCTTTCATGTATTTCAAGTAAACTGGGAGAAAGGAATGCTTTCTCACATTCCTTACATTTATACGGTCCATCTCCAGTGTGAAAGATCATGTGTGACTGAAGGCTTGCCAGAGCTCTAAAGGCTTTCCCACATTCCTTACATTCATAAGGTTTCTCTCCTGTATGAATTCTTTCATGGACTCGAAGAGAACTGGAAGAAGTGAATGCTTTACTGCAATTTTGACATTTATAGGGTTTCTCTCCAGTACAGGTTCTTTCATATATTTGAAGAGAACTGGGAAAACGGAGGGCTTTCTCACATTCCTTACATACATATGGCTTCTCTGCATATTTTTGATAATCGTATGGTTTGTGTTCAGTGTGACACCTAACTTGCCTTTTAATGGATGAATGATGCATGAAGACTTTTCCACATGCACTGCATTCACATGGTTCTGCTCCTGTAGTTTTCTTCTTCACACTGAGATTTGGAATAAGGCTGAAATTTTCTCCACATTGACTACCGTTTTCACTTTCAGAGAGTCTCTTAACCATAGGACTTCTGTAAAAAATCACAAGTACATTATTAATGATTTCTTTATTAATGATTTTATATTTGTTATATTTCCTAAAATCTTTAGGAAAAGTTTAAGCTTTCTGCCTTGTCTGAATTCCCAGAAATCGAATATAATAAATGCTCTGGGAGAGGACTTCACCCTTGCTGCTATCCAAATGGTGATATTCAAATATAGGGTTTATTAATACTGTTTCCAAGTGAACTACTTTGCAAAAGCTGACATCTACCCTACATTTTTCAGAAAGCATATTTGGTGAAAATTTTGTAAGAAAAGCTAAGTTTGAAGCAAGTGTTCTATCTTTTGTTTCCTTCTTTTTAAAATTTCATAAGATACCAGGATTGTCATGTGAGATCCTGCTTTTATTGTGAGTGTGACTCACCTTTGCTTTCTCCCCTGGTTTTTGTGCTCATCTTCAATATCATGATCCTCCCATGTTTTTCCTGAAATGAAGACCCAGAAAGTTGATTCTGAAGTATTAGAAATTATAGAAACAGTTTTAGATTCTAAGACCATGATAAACTATGACCATTTCTAGTTTATTTACCAACATCCCCCTTTTCCACATTCTACATCTTGGAACCACGCTGATGGGCAAGATACACTTGCTCTCTAATTGATGCAATGAAGGAATGTCCTCATTCTTACCTATTGATGCCAGATTCCTGAAGGTTTCCCACATCACATCCCTGTAGAGTTTCTTCTGTAAAGAATCCAGTAAAGCCCACTCCTCTGGGGTGAAGTTCACAGCCACATCCTCAATGGCCACTGAGTCCTAAAACATCACAAATATTTGTAGAGGAGGATGCATAAGGCTGACAGCAGTGGACATCCATATTCCCTTTGTAGGCAGGTTATGTATGATTCAGTCATCTCCAAACATTTACTCTGACGTGATCATCAAAAACTCACTATTTTGGTGCCAGCCCAGTGGCATAGTGATTAAGCTCACACACTCTGCTTCAGCAGCCCAGGGTGTGAGGGTTTAGATCCCAGGTGCAGACCCACAGAATGCTCGTCAAGCCATGCTGTGGCAGTGTACCTTAAAAAATAGAGGAAGACTGGCATGGATGTAGGCTCAGGGCCAATCTTCCTCACCAAAAAGTACAGTAATAAAAAAGAAAAAACCTCACTGTTTTTATGTACACATTTCCTCATCGACTTAAGAGCATCATGAACACATGAAAATTTACACATTTTTACTGTGATCACATTCATCATATTTCTCTGTAAAAGCATGATCCAAAGCATGTTGGGTAATGAGAGAAATGCTACAGAATGAAACAAAGATCATTATCAGAAAAAAAGAATGAACACAATGTTCATTAAGCCTAGGCCAACCCTCTATTACAAAAGGTTTAAAATACACATAATGGGAATACTTGAAGTAAAAGAAAGACAGAAAGAAACAGAAAAGCCAAGTGAAGCAATAATCAGCAAAATATTCTAAAATTACTGACAGCCAATAAACTGTTCATCCAGGAATGTCAGAGAACACTAAACATGATAAACTAGAAAAGTGCACAGCCAAGAATTCATATTCAAACTAGAGAAAAATCAAGGACAGACAAAATAGATAAAAATGCAAGAGAAGAAACACACCCTGCACATAAAGAAAAAAAGATGCGATTTAAATTGGACTTATTTTCAAGAACCATGCAAGCACGAACAGAATAGACCAAAGTATTTTTAAAGTCTTGAAAATAAAAAAAAAACACTCTTCAATAATTCCCTGTATAGCAAAATTATCTTTCAAAACTAAAGGAAAATAAGAACTTTCTTAGACAAAAATTGAGGAAATTTGTCCCGAGTACACATACTTTGAATGAAATTGAAAGTTTATCAGAAAGAATGTAAATGATAAAGGTAGAGGATTAGAATAGAAAAAAAATGAAGGTAAAATAAATGTTACACTTCTAGTAATTAATATAACAAATCACACTTTGTTTAAAATAATATTAGCAACAATGTCTTTGGTAATGAAAACCTTATGGACAAGTGATATAAATGACAGCCACGTGACAAGGCATAGGGAGGGGAAATTGGGAATACTGTGTTAAGAGGTACTTGCACACAGTGAAGTGGTATAGTCTTATTTGTCAGAGGAGGTGGGTTAGTTGTAAATGTATGCTGAGAACTCAACCGCAACCACTAAAACAGTGTTTTTAAAAATGTGGAATTGATATGCTAAGAGAGGAGAAAAAAATGTTCAATTTTAGCCAGAGAAGGGGGAAAAAAGCAGAAGACAAAAAGAAACCAACCAGGACAAGATATTAAAAAACAATAAAAGAAGTGGTAAATATTAACCCAGCTGTATCAATAACCACTTTAATCCTAAATGGTCTCAATTGAAAGATATAGTAATATCAGATCATTGAAAAACAAACTTTGTTACATACTGTCTACAAGAATCCCACTTTCAATATAAAGAAATGGACAGATGAAGGGTAAAGGGACGGAGAAAAACAGACCATGCCAACACTAATCAAAAGAGAGCTGCCATAGGTATATGAATTATAGACCATGCAGATTCCAAACCAAGGAAAATTCAGAGATAGAGAGGGGCATTGGAGCCTGATAATGGGGTCTATCCTCCCAGAAAGTACAGCAATCCTTCATGTGTATACGTGTAACAACAGAGGGGCAAAATGTACTAGGTAAGAACTGATAGAATGTGAGGAGAAATAGATGAATCCAGTAAAACAGTTATAGAATTCAACACTCCCTTATATAAGTGTGAATTCCATTAGGCAGGCACTGAGGAAGGACAGAGGTGAACTGAACAGCATCATAAAACAACTGGATTCACTGTAAGCTATGGAATACTTCATACAACAACAGCAGAATACACATTCTTCTCAAGTTCACATGGAACTTTCGCCAAAACAAACCACGTTCTAGGACACAGGGCAGCACACTTTAACAAATTACAAAGAAGAGAAATCACAAAAAGATGCTCCCGCACCACCTAGGCATTCATCTAGAAGTCAATAAGAGCAAGAGAGTTGGAAACCCCAAAAATGTGGAGAGCCAACAACACACTACTAAATAATACAAAAGATCAAACAAGAAGTCCTGGGCTGGCCCAGTGGCATAGTGGTTAAGTTTGTGTGCTCTGCTTCAGTGGCCTGGGGTTCACAGGTTCAGATCCTGGGTGCAGACCTAGCACTGCTTGTCAAACCATGCTGTGGCAGCATCCCACAGAAAGTAAAGGAAGACTGTCACAGATGCTACCTCAGCAACAATCTTCCTCAAGCAAAAAGATGATGATTGGCAACAGATGTTAGCTCAGGGCCAATCTTCCACACACACACACACAGAGGGACAATCTTCCTCACACACACACACACACACGAAAAGAAGTCTCAAGAGAAACGAGAAAATAGTGTGAACCAAATGAAATGAAAACACAACATACCAAAGGTTCTTGGAGGCAACTAAAGCAGTGCCTAGAGGAAAATTTATGCCACTGAACAAATACACTGGAAAAAACAAAGACCTATAATCAATGATGTAAGCATCTACCTTAGGAAACAATGAAAAGAACAAATTAAACCCAAAGTAAGCACAACAAAAGAAATCACAAAACTTAGAAATCAATTCATTATGGGAAATCAATGGTAAAAATTAAAGCAAAAAATGCTAGTTGCCTGACAAGACTAACTGATAAACATCTGGTTAAGATAACAAAGACAAGAGGGAAGACAGAAATTACTAATATCAGAAAGCAGAGGAGGGGGAAATTAAAATAAAAAAGGCTTTTATAAAATCCAACATCCAGGGGCCGGCCTGGTGGCGCGGGGGTTAAATTCACACATTCAGCTTTGGCGGCCCGGGGTTCACCAGTTTGGATCCTGGGTGCAGACCTACACACCACTTGTCAAGCCATGCTGTGGTAGGCGTCCCACATATAAAGTAGAGGAAGATGGGCACAGATGTTAGCTCAGGGCGAGTCTTCCTCAGCAAAAAGGAGGAAGATTGGTGGCAGATGTTAGCTCAGGGCTAACTTGCTCAAAAAAAAACCCCCAAACATCCAACACCCATTCACGATGAACTAGTACTAGAGGGAAACTCCCACTTCTTGAAAAGGAACATCTTTATGAATCCTGTACTTAAGTTTATAACATTTATTTCATATGGCATGTTTGTCTGTGTGAAATATCTGAAAGAATTCACAATAGAAATAACTCCTGGAATTAATAAGAGAGTATAGCAAGGTTGAAGGATATGTGAGTCAATGCTTTCCTTACAGACCCACACAAATTTAGTCAAATGATGTTTGACAAAGAAGGAAAGGCAATGCAAATGAAAAGGAAAGTCTTTTAAACAAATAGAAGTGGAAATATTGGATATCCCCGTGCAAACACACATGTGTACGTGCACCCCCAGCTTTCCAGGGCTCTGCAGCTCCTCTCAGGATAAAGGCTCCTTCCATGGGGGTGTGAGCAGGAGGACACCTGCAGAGGAGGCTCCCCAGGAAGGACAACTGGGCCTGCAAGGTCTTCCCTCTGCAGGCCCAAGGGGGCCTTAGCTTGGGTCTTGGACTGGGGGCCTCTGCTCCCCACTGGAGATGCTTTGGAACATCATGTTATTTAAAAAGACACCAACCCAGTCTTTGAATAATCCATCAAAATCACTTAAACCCAGCCTTTCCATGGAAAATAGGCAAGAAAATTATAAGGCACTTTTAGTAAAAAGTCAGTTAATTATTATTTCCATGGCAAGAAATCACACTTGAACACTTGTGGTCTGCAGATCTATGTCCCAGAATTTCATTTGAAAACATCCAAACGTAAAGAACAGAACTCAAAAACTGTTCTGTGAGAGAAGTATAAAATAAGTGTTGTTAATAAATGGAATGCAATAAAGGAATATTTTGTTTTTTCTGAAATTCACCTCTTTGTTGCCTGTTTTGAACTATTTTATATTGTCTTCCAAGCTGTATGCATTAACTATATCTACCCTTGTTGAAAAATGGAGACTTAAATAAGTGAATAAATCTTTTGTATGTCACAGATGTAGGGAGGGGTTGCGTCAACAGGACGGATCACCCAGGAAAGTTTCTGGAGAGGAAGCTCCAACTAAAGGACTTCCCATAGGATGTCTGGGCCCAGAAAGATCCTGGGGGAGAGGCACAGGGATTTCATGCAACGTAGTTCCAGGTGGTTATTTCGTTTTCCTCTCATGTAAAATATCCACAAATATAATCTTTAAAAAGATTGATCCATGGCTCTGGGGAATAATGATAAAGTGAAAATATTGGATCTGTTTGATGCACCACAGAGGACGAATAGTTGATAAAGATGCTGTGAATCAGAGAGGGACAGGTGGCTTTGGGATTGCAAGGGGGGAACTGGAAATTTAGAGACTTACTGGCAGTCCCAGGAAGAGCTGGGCTGGGGGACAGGGTTGTGAATTTGTCACCCTGCTCCCCAAATATTTTGAAAACTCAGGACAAAATGAGTGCCCCCCGGGGAGCCCCTTGGAGAAAAAGGAGCTACTGAAGACCCCACAGACACATCTCCTCCCACACGTGAACCCCACAGACTGAGTCACAATTGTCCCTGATGACCCTCCCCATGGTCACCACACAGTCTGGGAAGATTCGGGGCAGCATGTGCAGAGCTGCCCAGAGAGGCTCTGAGGCTGAAGTCACCCTGTGCAGTGAGGTCGGGACACTCCAGGATCCTGGCTGCCGGCCCAGCCCCGACACTGCAGGCCAGAGGGGACTGAGGTCTGAGTGGCCCCACCGTGGACTCAGGTCTGCAGACTCCCGAGGTGACAGTGCAGAGACTGGTCCCAACCAGTCCCTCCTCCCCATCTGCTCACCCCGGGGCCAAACATTCACCATTTCCAGGTCTGCTGGGTCCCCTGAGTCCTTCCTATGACTCCCACAGCCAGTGCAGATCCCAGGGTGACGGGCTGTGGCAGAGCCACCAGGGACCCCTAACAGCAGGAGAAAATGGACCCCACACCTGGCACTTGGCTATTAATATATTTTCTCAGTTTTTGTTTATTTGGGAAAGCATTTTATCTTTATCTTTTACCAGGCAGTTTTGGTGAATATAAGGTTGACAAGTATTTTCTCTGTACACTTGGACTATTTTGTCCCTCTGCCTTCTAACCTCCATTTTCTCTGCTCACACACCTGTTAATTTTCCTGGGGTTTCCTGTAAGACTTGGGTAATTTTTTCAATGCTGCTTTTTTGCTAGTGTATACTTCCTACTTTCCTGTATCTTTGCATGTCTCATATTTTTGATGCAAACCAGATATTTTAGGCAATATACTGTAGCAACTCTGGGTACTGGTCCCCTTCTTACCAGGGCTTTTTATTGTTATTAGCTTATTTACGTTTTCAGTGACTTGAAGGATTGTTTTAGCCAAATCTGTGTCCTCAAAAGAGAGTGAAAATTCTTTTTCCTTTTTTAGTATTTTTTTTAAGGTATGTTTTTTGGTGAAGAAGATCGGCCCTGAGCTAACATCTGTGGCCAATCTTCCTCTTCTTCCTTCTTTCTCCCCAAAGCCCCAGTACATACTTGTATATCCTAGTTGTATGTCGTTCTATTTCTTCTATGTGGGATGCTGCCTCAGCATGGCCTGATGAGCAGAGCTAGGTCTGTGCCCAGGATCCAAACCAGGGAACCCTGGGCCACAGAAGTGGAACGTGTGAACTTAACCACTATGCCACCAGGCCGGCCCCTGAAAATTATGATATAGCTCCAAGAATAGCTCCTAGAATCGGACATAGCTTTGGGTACACAAACTGTCATGAGACAGTAACAATGGCAGAGCTGTCTTCCTCTTTCATGGACACACCCAGTGGTTAAACTAGATCAACTGCTGGCTGATTGCTCTACTGTTTTCACCAATGTCCTGGGGGCATAACCTGCTCTACCAAATACTCCAGTGAAATTCTGGCTCCTTTGTAGAAATGCTTTCTGAAGTCACTGTTTGATATTTGTTCTGACCCTAGGAAGCCTCATCAGTCTAATCCCCTCGTTCTTTTCAGAAAACTAGTCAGCCGACGTCCAAGCTGTATCTTCATTAAATACACAAATCTACTAATTGCCTTTCACCTCATTCTCCACTTTCTGAGACTGTCCTCTGACTTGAACTTTCCATGATCTTTTGCTGGCCAAGTTAATTCCTTTGGGAAGGAATTAAGAGCTATGTTTTATAGCTGGCTTTTCCCCATACTTGGGTAAAATCTGTGTGCCAGGACTCTGGAGCTGTAGTAGGGACATCAGGAAGCCTCTCTCTGGTGACAATCCCATTCTAGGGGCTGAGTGATCAGTGCAGTGGAAAGACAGCAGCCAGAGGTCCTCTTGATTGTCTCATGTTACAGCCACCTCATGAGCTGGGGAAAGAGTGGTCAGTGCCCAGCATTCTCAGCACAGCATGAGCATAGCAGAGCCTCTGCACCATGAGGAGGGGCTGGGGCAAGAAGGGGTCCCCACATTTCACATGAACCAACGAGGGACTGAAATTCAGCAACAGGCAGCTGCGGGAAGGATAGATAATGCCGAAGGCCTGCTCCTCCTGGGAAAAAGCCCCCCTTCTGGAAGCTTAGGGAGGGAGAATCTTGTCTTCTGGTTTGGGGGGCAGCGCTATGGAGAAGGGGGTTAACTTGCTGAGCTGAGAGCAGGGAGGGAGCAGACATGGTTCAAACCCTACACACTCTCCCCTTTCTCACGGAATTTCCATTGATTTTCTTGAATAGATGTTCCTCACTTGCTGTTTGCCTTTAGGACAATTTCCAGAGGTCTCAAATGGTTAAGATAATTTCCACCAGCTTCACTGGGGAGTGGGTCAGCGGAGCTCCTCATATTGTTATTATACCCCCTAGTGCATTCACTACACTGCCCATATCAGCAAACCCTCTCCAGATTGATAGACAATGGCACTACAGGCTGTAATATCACTTGTCATTGTACAGAGAAAGAATTGAAAAAACTCTTTTTTTATGGCTCATAAAAATGTATTGCACACTTCAAAAAACTGTTTAGCGGATTAACACAAACAGTTGTGGCTTCCCTTTAAAAATGCATTATTTATATGCTTATAAACTATTGTTAAAAAGAAAATCACAGGCCTCAAGCAGGTCACTTTGCTGGGCCCATGTCACCAAACTCATGCTTAATACCTAACTTAGCTGCAGCTTCCACCTTCCCCAGGGAGGCAGTCATAACTGGTCAGTCCAGGAGTTTGTGGTCAGCACCAATGAGGTAATGTGCCACATGGGCCTCTCCATCCCCCAAAGGAAGATGAGGTCATGCACCTAATAAGACCCTTTTGTCCCCAAAGGGAAGTAACCTTTCTAAAGTAATCGTAGTCCTTCATTCTTTTGGACATGGAATAGGTTAGACAGATGCTCGGTCACCTGCCAACCTCAAAAGAATTTCCACGTAATGAGGCACACTCTGAAACATCACACAATCTCCAACCTAGTGGTACAAACATTTTAGGTATCAGTTTGTCTCTGAGAGGCCCAAAGTAATAGAATCCTTAAAAGTAACAGAATCCTTAAGATCTAGATAATAAAGTGCATCACCTTTGAGCACACCCACTCATTTTATCTCTAAGAACTATGGCCCCAGAAGCTATAAATCTCTACAAAAATGGCAAAATCTTACTAAGATTTTTTATGTCCTGAGAGCTTGGTCTGGTAACCATGAGGTTGGGGGCCACAAAAAGGCTGGGCAGAAGGGTGCGTTGCCCCCCATGTGCAGCTAGATCAGGCTGGTCAGAAATGTGGGTGATGCTCCATTTACCGGTAAGGGTCCCAGCAAACTGCTGTCAGCTCTCAGGAGATAACAATGGCTACTATGAGCAACGTTCAAATTAGATAAGGTCACTTAAGAAATGCACTTAAAACAAAGGCTTCAAAATTCCAAAAATAGTTTCATGAGAAGTTTCACTGCAAAAAGTTAATGAAAAATTAAAGATATGACATACCTAAAACAAGACTATAGACAATAAACAAAAGCTCACCAAGTTAATGGCCTTACGGACACCCCCATCTCTACTTTCAACAGAAGGCCCCATGGAGGCCTATCTCAAGGCTGACCGGACTCTGAGGGATTTCCCGGTAAACTACTACATCATTGCCTTAAGGAGCCAACAGTAGCTACAATTAAAATTAGGAAATAACTCTGCCAAGTCCTGGTGAACAACAGAGCTGCACTCTGCTTTAAACCCCACCTGAAGCCTGCATCTGGGATCCTGGGAGAAGCGGCGAAAGCTGGTTTGGCTGAGAATTCTTACAGAGCCAGCTCTCCCGGACCACTTTCTGTTGGGCCCAGGTGAGAGAGGGAAACAGAATTTCATGCTGTCTCTTCCTTTCCACATCCAGGCCAACTGGTTACTGATCCTTTCTCTCCCAGGGATGCTGACTGCCTTCTTCCTTGTCTGGTTTTACGTCCTAAAAGCCTGGAATGGCTTTCTGTCTGTCTGGGACAGGCAGGTTGTCAGGTTTTCCTTTCGGCTATCTTTGGGAGGGACTCTAGATCTTCTGATGACAATATATTTTGCACCCTCCTTGGGGACAGCCCTTGAATTCAAGGCATTATTCAATATTGCCAGAAGGATTCACTGCTTCTCCTGGGTTGTCCTGGCTGAAACCTGACAGGATGATTGAAAGGTTTTAATAACCTTATAACCAGAACTATGACCAAATTGCTAGATGGTACTCAGAGCTTGATAGAAAAACATACATATTTTTTGCCTTCTCCTCTATTCTAAGTGTACCCAGTGGGAAAGAAAAACATTCTTTGGGTGGATGAGTCACCCAGATGGGTGGACGGATGGGTGTGTCAGTCTTTTAGCATCTAGGGTACAACTCACTTCTGTGAGGAATTGAGAGCAACTGTCTTTATCTCACAAATCTTTGCAAAACTAGAAATGAAGCTCCACAGGCAGATAAATTCCTTTTACCAATCCCAAAACCTCCCTTATAAGCCTTAAAAGGCTTATAAATTATGGGCCTTAGGAAACCAAAGTCTTTCTTGGAGAAACAGTCTTCCCTGTGCCTCTGAGATGTAA
Organism: Equus asinus; assembly: GCF_041296235.1. Classification (NCBI taxonomy): domain Eukaryota; kingdom Metazoa; phylum Chordata; class Mammalia; order Perissodactyla; family Equidae; genus Equus; species Equus asinus. The sequence goes on along the minus strand of NC_091809.1, from coordinate 24,662,341 downwards.
ATATTAAAGTATGAACTTTAGGGAGGTCATTCTTTTTTTTTAAAGATTTTATTTTAGGGGGCTGGCCCCATGGCCGAGTGGTTAAGTTCACTCGCTCCACTGCAGGTGGCCCGGGGTTTCGTTGGTTCAAATCCTGGGCGCAGACATCGCACTGCTCATCGGGCCACGCTGAGGCGGCGTCCCACATGCCACAACTAGAAGGACCCACAATGAAGAATATACAACTATGTACTGGGGGGCTTTGCGGAGGTACATAGTTATGCATGTTTAGTTGTGGGTCCTTCTAGTTGTGGCATGTGGGATGCTGCCTCAGCCTGGCCCGATGAGCGGTGCCATGTCTGCGCCCAGGATTCGAACCCGCGAAACCCTGGGCCGCCAAAGCACAGCACACGAACTTAACCACTCGGCCATGGGGCTGGCCCCAAAGGGAGGTCATTCTTATCAGAAGAAAAATAAGAGGAGGAAAGGTCACTTGAAATTCAGGCAAATAAAACTCTCTAAAGCGCTTCTTCACAGATATTAGTGAAAGGCTTTAGCCATCTGAGTAAGTGACCTTAACTCATTCCATCTACCAGAAAAACAACTTAGATCAAACTTCTTTTTTTTTTTTTTTTAAAGATTGGCACCTAGGCTAACAACTGTTGCCAATCTTCCTTTTTTTTTTTAAGGATTGGCACCTGAGCTAACAACTCTTGCCAATCTTTTTTTTTTTCCCCTGCTTTATTTCCCAAACCTCCCCCGCACATAGCTGTATATCTTAGTTGCAGGTCCTTCTAGTTGTGGGATGTGGGACGCCGCCTCAACATGGCCTGACGAGCGGTGTCACGTCTGCGCCCAGGATCTGAACCCTGGGCCACCGCAGCGGAGCGCGCGAACTTAACCACTCAGCCACGGAGCCGGCCCAATCCAACTTCTTAATAACTAGCATGTTTTACATTATCACACCTGTCTTACGGCTAAAATTTTAAAATAAAACTATAAATAAAATAAAAACTCTGCATCTGTCTTACGTGTTACAAATAGGTGGTATTCTTCTACCTGCAGATGGTATTACTAAAATTAATTTGTAAACGATTTGTATTTAATTGTCTGAAACAAACGTGCTTAGTATTCATAAAATTCTCAAAAATATAATAGAAACTAATTCAAATGTTTCTCAGGTTCACATGATCTGGGAAAATATTTGGTAATAAAGGTAGTTTAAAAGTTTGTGGATTTAGTTAAAATAGACATGTCTTTAGAGTTATCAACACTGAATATAACATAGACATACAACTCTTATTCCACCTGGGGTCAATAATCAAATGAATTTATGTTATCTCTTACAAAATTTGTCAGTAGAAAAATTACTTTGAGATTATGGCTGACTTTTTCTAATGTCTAATGAAGTTTTTATGGGTAATCTAAATTTAGTTGTTAAGAACAAGGAAATTAAATAGATGAAAGTAAGATAAAAAGTTTAAACCTAACATTTTTGTTTTTGCGAGGAAGATTGGCCCTGGGCTAACATCTGTTGCCAATCTCCCTCTTTTTGCTTGAGAAAGATGGTCCCTAAGCTAACGTTCACGAGAATCTTCCTCTATTTTGTATGAGGGATGCTGCCAAAGCTTGGCTTGATGAGCAGTGTGTCAGTGCACACCCAGGATCTGAACCATGAACTCCCAGTCACCAAAGCAGAGTGCACAAAGTTAACCACTACAGCACCGGGCTGGCCCAAAGGTAAATTTTTTAAATAGCCTCCCAAAATCTTTTTTGTAAGCTGTAACCTTAAAGTTTTGCTGGGTTAAGTTAAATGACGAGTTCAGTTAAATTTGCTGAATATCTGGTTCATTTAGAAATAAGATGAAATACTGAAACATGAAGTGCTGAACATAGGTTTATCCACTTTTTACTTCCTTCTACAGAGGAATTAAATGTATTTGGCTCTATGGGTAAACATATCTTGTGCCATGCTGAAAAGTTAACTATGAGGAAGCACGTTTCTAGAAATCACAAAAACTATTTATAATATGTCTGCCAATCCATCGAATGCTAATGTAAAACACAGTTCATAATTGCTTTCTTCTTCATTTTCACTAGAAGCTAAAGATTTCTAAGGGTTAAAAATTCTGGGGCCAGCCCCATGGCCAGGTGGTTAAGTTCATGTACTCCGCTTTGGTGGCCCAAGGTTTCACTGGTTCAGATTCTGGGCACAGACCTGCTGAGGTGGTGTGCCACATACCACAACTAGAAGGACCCACAACTAAAATATACAGCTATGTACTGGGGGGCCCAGGGGAGAAGGAAAAATAAAATCTTTAAAAGAAAATTCTAATGTACGTAATTAAAACTACTAAAAGTAATAAGGAAAAAGAATTTTATGTGTGGTCAGGGCTGGCTAAGATTGGAACAAATTTAATGAAGTAAAAGTTTTAATATCAAAAGAGAGCTGCTGCAAAATTATTATTTGGTTTTCTCTCTGTTTAAAGAACAAAGGTTTCCTGAACTATTGATCTGCTCTTGATAATCACAGATTATAAATTGTTTGTTTCTTTACCTTTTTAAGTAATTTTCCTAGAGAAAAAAAAAAAGACTTTGTGTCTTCTCAAAATAATCACAGATGTAACTGTAGTCTTCATCTGGTCTTGGATTACTTCAACCCAAAGCTCTCGATATTAAAAGAGCTAAACTGTACTCCTGAATATGTAAACTTCTGTGTTTGCCTTTAAATTTTTTATTGACACTTTGGTCAAATAATTAATTAAGTACTGTTTCATAAAGATCTGTGACCCTATTTGACAAGTATCTAAAATCTTTTGATATTTTGCCAAACTTCCCAAAAATCCAATACTAAATTAACTCTTTCTGACTTTGAACTAACTTTAGCTTTTCCCAGAGGGCCCCTAGAACATCTCAAAGGATTTGTTTTCTCTCCTTATAAAAGGAGACATTAAACTAATCAAGTGTATTTGATATGTTAAATTATATCAATAAATAAATGTAACAAGAAGTAACACTAAGCTTGCTTTATTTTGTATCTGTATAGGTAAATGTTCTAAGTGTTCCAGAAATTGTGTGAAATTTCTGGAAATCTGACATGTCCTGGTATTATGTTATCAGTCAAAATTTCAGTTTTCTTAAAATGTTGCATATTACAAACCCAATTTTCCTTGTCACATCCATTATAATGAACTCTCACCAGATCTTTAACCAAGGGCAATTTTAAGTCTTGTCATTTACAGAGAATCATTGTTTTACTCTGATGCTTTTACAAAAGTGTTCCTGCAAAAGTGCTTCAACTTCAAGAAGATTCAAGGAAAGGACTTTTTGATAAGCACAAATTTCTAATAACTAAGTTTACAAAAATGAAGTGGTAAGAATGAAGACTACTCTTAAATCTCCTTGGAAGGAACTATACCAGGTCCTCCTCACTACCCAGATGACAGCCAAACTTCAGGAACCTGAACCTTGGACATACCACTCAAGGCTGAAGAAGGCTCCACCCGACATCTGGCCCTGTGCAGATGCTGGAGAGCTCCAAGTCAAACTGACGAGGAAGAGAAGAAGCTGACATGGATGTAAACTGCTTCCTCCTAAGATGCCAGATCAGGACTTTCTCCTTTAGCTAAACCTACCACCCTTACTTCTTTTCTTTCTTTCCTTTAGTCTGTCAGGGGCCTGGAAAGATATCACCATCATTTGTATATCCCAGGTCATTTCTAAGAAGGGTAACCTATGGAATTTAGACAAACATTTTATTTCAAGCTAGGAGGAAATCTAACTGACCCCTGGATTGAAGAGGCAAAACCAAAATCCTCACAAATATATTCATTAACAATGCCAGCTTAGTGAGAGTGGTTTGGGTCCTTACAGGATTTATCTTTGTCTGTAGTGGTGATCCTTCTCCTTGGGCCTACAGAGGCTTGGATGGCTGGTGCATAAGTGAGCAATGGCTCTCACATTATCTACCTGAGCCCCTAACTTTTCACAAGTGAACTCAGACATCTCACTGGTTGACTCCCCTGAATTTACATCACTGAGTTATAAAGGACCTACCAGGAGGCATTCAGGACTCACGATTCACTTCCTTTGACAGGGCCATCCCTCCCTTGTTAGGAGTAAACGTAAATGAGAATATATTGCAAAATCCACTGCTAAGACAAGAGTTGCCCAACAAAGATCCTTAGACTCTCTGGCCACAGCTGTCCTTGGCACCGGGATAGCCCTTGATTCTCTCTTAGCTGAGCAGGGAGGTGTCTGTGCTGTGGCCACCACCACCTGCTGCTCCTGAATGAACACTTCTGGGGAAGGTGAAACTCAACTATGTAAGATCACTGTCAAGCTACTTGGCTTTTATTAAAAGGTGACTCCTTCAATGGTGTCGTTCTTTGACTCATTTGATAGTAACTGGTTTAGGTCTTGGGGACCATGGCTCCAAAGTGCACTCCAGATATTGAGAACTCTCCTTTTATTATGGTCATAAGAAACTCCCCGGTGCATTGTCTTTTCTCAAAAGCTTTAAGAGTATGTTTGCAGCTGCTAACCACCAAGCAGCGGTCTCCCTAAGACTGGAACCTCAGAAAAGGAATGAAAAGATGACCGACTGGAAGACAGTAAACCTGCAGCCTTCACCTGTGAATGTCACAGGGGTTAAGGAAAAACATCATGACCTCTGGATACCACCCAAAGGAACAACAAAATCTGAGAGAATTTCACAGCAGTAGCTGAGAGTGGTGCTAATGCCTTAAATTTTGATCACATCTCTCAGTTAAGCTGCGAGCTGGATCAAAACAGGGGAAATTGTGGGGCCGGCCCGGTGGCGCAGCAGTTAAGTTCGCACGTTCCACTTCGGAGGCCCGGGGTTCACCGGGTCAGATCCCAGGTGTGGACATAGCACCGCTCGGCAAGCCATGCTGTGCTAGGCGTCCCACATATAAAGTAGAGGAAGATGGGCATGGATGTTAGTTCAGGGCCAGCATTTCTCAGCAAATAGAGGTGGATTGGCAGCAGATGTTAGCTCACGGCTAATCTTCCTCAAAAAAAAAAGTGTAAACCACAAAATGAAAATTTTCAAATCTCTTTCTAACTAAAAGGATAAGTGGTATCCTAGTTTGTCCTTCGCCTATAGCTCACACTGGTGGGATTTTCAGGAATAAGCAGCATATTACAATGCAATATAGGTTTGAGACGAACCCCTTAAATGTACTGGATTTTCAAAATTTTACATAGGCTTTCAGAAGTTTTCCTTACATCAGTTAAAAGATAACTTAAATCACCTTAGCATTTTAAGTTTCTATGTTCTCTAGAGACATCCACATAGAAACACTGATCTAAAAATAGAAAATGTGCTAAAAAATTTAATACATTTATCTCACATCTTGAGGTTCTCGTCCCTAAAAGTTTTGAAAAAAGTTTCTACTTGGTTCCACAAGTGTTTGCTTTCCTCACATCCTCTCTCTCCATCAACTTACAGTCTCAGGGCCCAAGTGCTAAGGGAAACTAGAGCCAAAGGGCTGCACTAGTCCATCGATAAAGGAATCCAAAGGGAAGAAACACAAATGCTGGAATCAGCTCAGATGAGCAGCCTGCTTCCCAGAGGACAGAAGGAAAGCCACAGTCAGAAGGTCCCGTGTTCCTGACTCTCCTGGTGGAGACAGAGCCCTGGAGGGGGTCAGTCCTTGGAGAAGGAGGGGAGGGCACCTGAGCAGCCACAGGAAGGAGCTCTGGGAGCCCCACACACCCTCCCCTCCCCAGGGAACAGTGCACATGCTCCCTCTCTCAGGCTCCATTCTCACAGTGAGGAAACTCAGCTGCATTCAGTTTAAGGTTCTGACCCAAATGGACCCCCAGATTAATGGGCCCTAACGCAGGACACCGAGCTCCTGACTCTCACAAACTTTCTCAGTGTATACAAATTACTCTCTGAGTGCACCCACACTGTGCATGCAAAATTCCGATTATGTCTAGAAGTAGGCCCAAGGAATCAACAGTGACAACCTCAGAAAGGGCATCACTCCCCACTCCATGAGCACGTGCACCCCCAGCTTTCCAGGGCTCTGCAGCTCCTCTCAGGATGAAGGCTCCTTCCATGGGGGTGTGAGCAGTAGGACATCTGCAGGGGGAGGCTCCCCAGGGAGAACAACTGGGCCTTCAAGGCCTTCCCTCTGCAGGCTCAAGGGGGCTTCAGCTTAGATTCACTGCCCTCAGGCCTCTGCCCCCACTGGAGTTTTTTGGACCATCACTCATATTTTAAATACACAAACCCGGTGTTTGAACCATCCAGCCAACACACTCAAACCAGTCTTTATGTGGAAATGAGGGAAGAAAATTGTACGGCATTTTGTCGGCTCAAAAAGAAATCCCACAGGAATGTACTGTACTTGATTCCAGGAAAAAAACATGTTAATTAGTTATTTTCATAACAAGAAATTGTTCTATAAACTGTTCATCATACTTGAGCACTTCAGGTCTGCCAGACTGAGCCCTGGAAATCCACCTAACTCACTAAAAATAAAGAACAGATCTCAGAATATTATTAACATGCTCAGGGAGGAAAAAGGAAAAACAATGTTTAAATCATGCAATGTAAAACTGGAATATTTTATTTTTTCTGAAAGTAACCTCTTTGCAAACATTTTATATTGTCTTTCAAGTTATATTGATTAAATAAATTTTATTCATTAAAAAACTGAGAATAAAATACACTGAATATATCATTTAAATTTGACAAACCCAGGGAGGGGCAGTGCTGACAGGAGAGATGACCCAGAAAAGTTTGCCATGAAGAACTTGCAAGTAAAAGACCTACGATTGAATATTTGTATCCAGGACACATCCTGGGAGAAGCAGAAATATTTCATACAAGGCAGTTCCAGGAAGCTGTTCACTACTTTTTTCTCATGTAAAACATCCACAAACAAGGAAGAAAGCGTTTTAAAAGGACCACCCATTGTCTAGAGAAAAATGACAATTAAAATATTGGGACTGCTTGTAGTTGATGACGATGCTGTGAGTCGGAGACGGGAAGTTGGCGTTCGGGAACGTGAGCAGGAATCTGGAAAATTTAGGGATTTATTGTCGGTCCTGGAAGAGCTGGGGGGACAGGGTCGTGGATTTAAGACCCTGCTCCCCAAACATTTAGAAAACTCAGGAGAAAACCAGTCCACTCTGAGGAGAAAGCAGGCCTTGGGGACCCAGAGACCGCAGCCCCTCCGCGCACGGACCCCGCAGACCGAGGCCCGACTGTCCTGCGTACCCTCCCGCGGGCCCCGCACCGTCTGGGACACGCGGGGCTGCGGGCACACAGCGGCCCAGAGACGCTCCGGCCCCAGTCGCCGCGCGCAGGGACCACAGGTCGCCCAGGCCCGGCTGCCGGCCCCGCCCCCACGCTGCGGCCGGAGGGGCCTGAGGGCCGAGCGGCGCCACCGCGGACTCGGGGCCGCAGACCCCGGAGGGGACCGCGGGAGGCGGGGCCCGCCCCGCCGCTTCCCACCAGCCCTCCGCCCGTGTCCTCACCCCGGGGCCGCACACTCACCATTTCTAGGGCTCCTGGGTCCCCTGGTGTCCTTCCTATAACTCCCGAGGTTGGTATAGGTCACAACTGGACAAAACAGATGACAGCCATGTAGAGCCTTTAATGGCGGGGAGACGCGGTCCCCCAGCAACAAGCAACTTCCGGGAGTTTGGGCAGCTTCGCCCCACCCACCTGCCCCGGCGCCGCCTCTGATTGGACAGTTCCAAAGAGTCGCCCCCTTGTGTCTGAGTGCCAGCCCCCGAGTTTAGGTGTCTGAGCAGAACGCCAGCCAGAACTCCTCCCCTGCAGGGACATTTGCGTTGTAAGGTTGTGTTGGGAGGGGACTCCTGGAATTGTGATCCTTATTTACACACGCACTGGAATTGTGATCCTTATTTACACACGCACACACACACACAAATGAAACTCGCCTCACCATATCCAATAATTAGCCTCTCTCCATTTTGATCTTTGTTGACAACGGGAGTCTGACATAGTTTTGCCAGATAGGTACACCAGCCACTTGCAACCAGCCCCTCCTGCCCCGAACCGTGTCTCCGAACCCCCAGCCAGAACTCTCACCATTTCTAAGTTTCCTGCGTTCCCCGCCGTCCTTCCTATGACTCAGGTCAGGTCACAGCGAAACACAGAGAACGGGAGACCAACGTGGGTCCTTCAAGTACAGGCGACCCGTGATCGGAAAGACTGGAGAGACAGGAAGTTGCGGCGCTTGTCCCGCCCACCCGCCCCAGAGCCGACCCCGATAGGACAGTTCCAAAGGGCCCTCGGGCCTGAGTGACAGGGGAATGGAGATTACACTTCTGAGCCAACCCAGAGCCGGAAATTGTCTTCTCTGGGGAGTTTTCCACTGAAATACAATGGTATGAGCCTACTCGGGGAACAGTGACCCTTTTTTGCGAACACACTTAAAGTCACGTCCCCATATTTAACAATTAGTCGGTCTCCACTTTGATCTTTGATCTTCCACCCAGCGCTTGCCACCTCCACTCAAATTGTACTTTAAAAAAATCCAGGGCCGGCCTGCGGCCAAGCTGTTAAAGTGGCCCGCTCCGCTTTGGCGGCCTGGGTTTCTCTGGTTGGGATCCTCTGCGCCGACATGGCGCCGCTCATCAGGCCATGGGGAGGCAGCATCCCACATAGCACAGCCAGAAGGACCTACAACTACAATATACAACTATGTACTGGGGGGTTTGGGGAGGAGAAAAGAAAAAATAAAAAAGAATTGGCAATAGATGTTAGCTCAGGTGCCAATCCTAAAAAAAAAAAAAAAAAATCCTATAGCCTCCCAAGCCCTTAGTCCTGGTGGGAAGTTGGAACCCGCAGCCCCAGCTGGGCGCAAGGTCTCTTCTCAGTCTAACCACTAGATGTGAGATGTTTTCATTCAATTCTCGGGTGTACGTTTTACACTGGAGGGAAATTTGTTTTAGATCATTTTTTGAATGTATCCTGAGAGAACTTTGAAATGTAAAAGTCTACAGTATCCCTAAGGAAATTCAGTTCCTGTTTGAACTGATAAAACAGAAAACAAGAAAAGGTTGTGTAAATGAGGGGTGTACCTGGGAAGTACTCACGTGCTTAAGAGATTGAATTGCAAAACTCTTAATGCATTTAACCACTTATTTGAACAGGGTTTTTTTTGAGAAAAAAACACACATGCTATACAATGGAGGCCTTTAATGTCTACAACTCACTGTCTTCAGTATATTCACAGATACCGTGCAATCATCACTGCAGTCAATTTCAGAATATTTCTATCACCTAAAAAGAAACACCTCTACCCTTAACCTACCACTGCCCTGTCTTCTGGCCCTGCTCCTCCAAGCGCCAGCCCCAGACAACTGCTATTCTATTTCCTGTATCTATAAATTTCTGTATTTGTTGACTTTCATATGAATTAAATTGTATAATATGTGGTCTTTGTGTTTGACTTCATTTATGGTATAATTTTTTCAGGGAATTCTATGTTATAGCATGTATCAAAACTTCATTCATTTTTTTAAAAATTTAGATATAATTGACAAGCAACATTATATTTGTTTCAGGTGTACCACAGTAAGTGTGTAAAACACAGTTATACATTTTTTTCTTGTGTTGAGAACTTTTTTTTTTTTAAGATTTTGTTTTTCCTTTTTTTCCCTAAAGCCCCCTGGTACATAGTTGTGTATTTTTAGTGGTGGGTCCTTCTAGTTGTGGCATGTGGGATGCCGCCTCAGCATGGCTTGATGAGCGGTGCCATGTCCGCGCCCAAGATTCGAACCAGTGAAAACCTGGGCCTCTGAAGTGGAGTGCATGAACTTAACCACTCGGCCACGGGACTGGCCCCAAGTGTTGAGAACTTTTAAGATCTACTCTCTTAGCAAATTTTAAATATACAATTCAGTAGTATTAACTCTAGTCACCATGCTGTACATTACATCCCCTTGACTTATTTTATAACATGAAGTGTGCTCCGTTTGATCACCTGTATTTATTCCATGACAGTTACATCTTATCCATATATAAGTGTATAGTTCAGTAGTGTGAAGTACATTGACATTGTGAAAGCAATCTCCAGAACTCTTTTCATCTTGCAAAGTTGCAACTTTCTATATAGTAAACAACAATGCCCACTTGCACTTGCCCCCCAGGCCCTGACAACTGCTATTCTGCTGTCTCTATGAATTTGACCACACTAGGTACCTCATATCAGTGGAATCATACAGTTTTTGCCCTTTTTTTGAGGGGCTTCTTCCACTTAGGATAATGTCGTCAGGGTTCACCCATATTGTAGCATGTGTTAGAATTTCATGTCTTTTTAAAGCTGAATAATATTCTGTTCTATGTGTGTACCACATTTAGTTGATCCATTCATCCATTGATGAACACTTGCGTTGCTTCCACTTTTTCCCTGCTGTGAATAATGCTCCTATGAACACAGGTGTGCATATATCTGTTTGAGTCCATGTTTTTTATTTATTTGGGTAAGTAGTCAGAAATGGAATTGCTGGATCATATGGTAACACTCTCTGTAACTTTTTAAAAACTGCCATCCTGCTTTGCACAACATTTATATGGTTTTACATTCCCTCTGAAAGTGCACAGGGATTCCTAAGGGTGTTTGCACTTTCTTGATGGCGTTCTTTGAAGCACAAAAGTGATTAATTTTGATGAATTTCCAACTGTTTTTCTTTACTGGTTTTGCTTTTGGGGTCATATCTATAAATTATTTGCCAAATCCAAGTTCATATTTTCCTGTGCGATTTTTCTAAAAATACTACAGTTTTATCTCAGATTTAGGTCTTTGATCCATTTTGGTAAATTGTTGTATGTAGTGTAAAGTAAGAGTCCAACTTCAGTTTTTTGCATGTTGTTATCCAGTTGTCTCAGCATCAATTTTGGAAAAGGATATTCTTTCCTCATTCTTGGCAACTTTTTTGAGAATCAATTAAACATAGATGAATGGGTTTATATCTGGAATCTCAATCAAATACATTGATCTGTATCTCTGCCCTGTGTCATTATCTCATTCCTGGATTACTTTCTCTAGGTTTGGGAAGTTCTCTGCTATTATTTCTTTGAACATGCTTTCTGCTCCATTCTCCTTCTCTTCTCCTCCTTGAATACCTGTAATTCTTATGTGGCATTTCCTAATCGAGTTGGATATTTTTCGGAGACTTTCTTCATTTCTTTTTAGTCTTAGTTCTCTCTCCTACTCTATCTGGAGGATGTCAATATGTCTATCCTCAATTATGCTGATTTGCTCCTCTATGATGTCTGCTCAAACGTTCAGGGAATCCATATTTTGTTTTATCTCTTCCATTGTGTCTTTCATCTGCAATATTTCTGATTGGTTCTTCTTTATAATTTTAATCTCTTTTGTGAAGTAGCTCCTGAACTTGTTGAATTGTTTCTCTACATTCTCTTTTAACTCGTTGAGTGTTTTGATGATAGCTATTTTGGATTCTGTCATTTAGATTACATATTTCTGTGTCCTCAGGACTGATTTCTGGGTGCTTATCATTTTCTCTCTGGTCTGAAGATTTTTTTTTTTTGAGGAAGATTAGCCCTGAGCTAACTACTGCCAATCCTCCTCTGTTTGCTGAGGAAGACTGGCCCTGAGCTAACATCCATGCCCATCTTCCTCTATTTTATATGTGGGATGCCTACCACAGCATGGTTTACCAAGCGGTGCCATGTCTGCACCCGGGATCCAAACCAGTGAACCCTGGCCCAGCGAGAAGCGGAACATGCGAACTTAACCGCTGCGCTACCGGGCTGGCCCCTGGAGATTTAATATAACTTTTGATACCGATAGAGAGTGTGGTTCTGTTCTTCTGCATTGTGGTATTATTGACCACCATTACCACCTATCACCACTGGGTGGGGGTCAAGAGCTGCATATTCTGAGCCTTCTGCATTCTGCCAGGATCCCAGGCTGGAGGGATGGCTGGGTAGGGACATTTTCTTCTGCAGGCTCTTGAGCTCTGCCTTTGCTATCTGCTCTGCTGGGGTGTTGGCTTCATGAAGTCACCCCCACCATAGCTTTCACCTTGGTAGGAGGCTTTTCCCCTAGGCTGAGAAGGACCTCGAGGATTTTTGATGTTCCCCCAAAAGGGCACCCCTTCCCCCCTTCCTTCCCTCTCGGAGGCTGCACACAATCCCCAGATTGCAGTCTCTGGGGGAGGAAGTGAAGTTTTCTCTTACCTCATTCCACCTCCTCTGAGGGGGACTCCAGCCTCTCCACCCTCTGATGTATGGTGTGTGGGTCTCTCAAACGTCTTTTGCATTGTGTAGATGTCCTCTGTTGGAATAAGAATATCTTTTTCATCATATCATGGAGGGGAGAGATCATCGGGAGAGCTCACTCCACCACGATGCTGACGTCACTCCCTAGTCAAGAGTATCTTGAAAACCACCAACAACTGTTTGATTTCCATTTTCTTACAGGTGTATTTTCCGCTGATGTTTTCACAAGTTTCACATCAAAGGTCCATTAGAGTTGGGATTTTTCTGTCAGGACTTGTGTCTACCAGGAAACTGATTCCGATGTTTGTGGTTGGGAGTATTCTCTGATTCCCCTCTTCTCGAGATGATATCTGTAGAAGATCTAAGTTGTATGACAAACACCTTGTGCTGTTAATTGTGCCAGTGAGTATGTTTTCCTGATTCTCCATGATGTCTACAGAGTGTTATGAAAAGAAGGACATGGGAGTTTGTTTCTCTGCTGTATTGTGCAGTGGCTGCCTTGACCCAGTTCTTCCATGTGAACCTCTTATGTAAGGAAGACTTTTGTGTTTCCTGTTACTTGTGACTGAATGTACTCCCTCAATGTTTTCAATAATGTTTGATTCTGTGTCATTAAAACTACATGCATTTCCTTGAGAAATGAACACTTCTATAGTTGTTTGATATATTTTATCAACTATGCTAATACACTAATATAAATATTATTGTGGTTTTCATTTCCTAGAGTACATTAGAATCCATTTTATTTATGGATTTCAGATATGCATTGCAATTTTCTTCATTTAACCATTATACATTATGGGTCAATTTTATCATGTGTATATAAATTCAGGTATTTTTTCCTCAGGCAAACTTTATTTTTTATTCTTTTATAGTTACAGTTTTTGTCACAAAATTAATTTCTCATTCATTCTTAACCCAAAACTTTACAATCATAGTTTTATTCAGTGCCCTCCTCCAGTGACCTGCAGGATTGCACCTGTGGTCAAAGAGGGAGAGGTAATGAATTCTATTAAGATTGACCAGAGATGATAAGGGACTGTGAGGTTTAACAGTAGCAGGATGCTCAAAAGGGCTTCTTACAAGATTTTGGCCTGTGTTTGTTGAATTGCTTGCTATTCAAGGAAGCAAGTCCTTTTCTGTATTGAATGCTGTGAGGAGGTGAACTTAATTCTATCTTTGGTAAACCTAATCATTGTTTTCTAGAGGGGAGAAACAATGTAATGGAGCTAATGTAAATTTTTAAGAAGTTCCAGTCAGTCATTTTAGTAAGCAAAGGGAATATTAGTAATTTTTATTATTTGAAATTTTATCTTTTATCATTTCTACTGGTATGGTTACAAAATACTTTTACTATTGTGTTGCTATGTACCTTTGATGAAGTAGCTGTGTGACAGTTTTCTTTTCAACAGGATAAAACTTGGCCTTGCAGTGGATGCAGCCAGCTCCTGGTCTTCTGGAACAGCTTTTGCATTTCCTACTTATTAGCAAAACACAGATATATTTCATACAGTGAATTAGACACTGTTCACCATAAAGTACCTCAGTTAAAATATATAAATTCACCTCTTAGTATGCTACACAATATATTTAATATCTCCTTTACGTATCACCGGAGGCCTTTGAGTTTAGGTAACTTTTGAGACAATGCAAACATAGCAAGGGAGAAAGACAGGACTACTATGCCTACCAAGCCTTTCTGTCTCAGAGACTATGCTCTTGGTAATGTTTCAGCATCCCTCACCTGCCATGTACTGTAGAGGCAACAAACTCAATTTAGCAGAAATAAGGCACAGTACCATTTGGATATAGTGGCATGAAACTAATGGGTTCTTGCAGTCCTGGTACTTATATGTTTGTGGGAAAAGAGATGGTAAAGCTTTGTCCATTAATATGGAAATAAGGGCTTTCAGGAAAAGTAAAAAATAACATTGAGATAGCTTGGGGGCTGAGGTATGTATATATCTTTTCTATGAGGGTAGGAGTGAGTGAGGATGTCATTATTATTGTTATTCTGGGACTTGAGACTTCCTGCTCACTTGAGCCACAGATATTTGTGGTGTCATTTTGTTTTTAATGTCTTTTGAGAGGATTTTCATTTTACTTTTAAATATTTAAAATGTTACAGTCATTGGCATTTTCATTTTGTTGCTGTACAGACTGGAGTGTGCAACATACACTCCATTAAGCCATGGAGTTCCTCCCACTTAGAGAGACAGTTGCCTTCATCTGCACTCTTCTGGCTCATCCTGAGTGAATTCTATGAATAGATTGATATCTATGCAAGTCCACTGTGATCTCCTAGTGGAAAAACCAAAAAGAGCTCTGGCTGGTTAGAGGCAACCATCCCAGGAATAATTGAGTGAGCTGCGGAGAGAGGGTGTCATTTTGAGTAACATCCTAATTGAGTATAAAAGGAGAAATGGGAAACTTTCAACATCTTTTCATCATAGGAACGGCTGCATGTCTCTTGTGTCAGTGATCCAGAAAATCTTGGAGCCCATTTTGCTGTTCACAGGTTTCACTTCCATGCGCTTAGACATCCTCCACATGTGGAAAAGTGGGAAACAGCAGTAACAGCTTTGAAGTTTAAAACAGCAAAGGAAATGACTCTTTCCAGCTGTTAATTTCCATTTTTTTTAACTCTGAACATACATATTGAAAGGATTTCATTCAACTGGACCACAGGAGTGTTCTTTTGGAGTGATGGTATGTTTTTCATCTTTTGATGGCAATATTTCTATACATTTGTGAAAACTCCTGATTGCTCCTATTTTGTATATGTGTTACATACATTAATTAGGAAATGAATGGTCTCATATGCTAGAAGAATGTTAAGCTCCCCTGAATATTGATTTTCATGTGTTCAACACTTCTTTCCACCACTGTGGCATCCTTAAGAAGAATTGAAGGACTGGGCAAGAAGGACTCAGTCCTCAACAGGCCTTTCTTGCAACCCATCTTAATTGAGAAAACACCCCTTCAGCTCATACTCATCACAGGAGTGCAGTGAGAGGCCTCCCAGAATTAAATCCCATATTTAAACCCTTGAGTTTAAATCAGGTTCTGTGGACAGCTCTGTAGAAATAATTTGGTTGGAAAACATAAAAGTGTATCCAAAGTGGGATCTGCCTGGGGACATCCTCATTCATGTGCATCAGAACCATTTCTTTTCATTGCCATTCAAAAACTCTCTCCAGCTGTTCATTTCCCAACTCAAGCCTACTCTGTACCTGTTTACTTGAAAACATCTTTCGAAATTCATGCATGTCCCCCTCTGGGAAATTTCTCTGAGGCAACACAAGGGGGCTGTGAGCTGAGAGGGTGGCAGAAGCAGTGGTAGAACCCATGTTATGGGCACATTCTGTCAGCCACAGTGACCAGAAACATCCCATATTTATCAGAGCTGCTTCCTACTTATTCATACAACACTTAGAAATTGACTGACTTTGAATTGGGCAAGAAATAGCTGTAGAAGTTTTCAAAATGACAGTCCCTACATTACCATCTCCCTTGACACATCCCTTTATCATAAAGGTTTTAGCAGCTTCCCATTATGCAAACAAGAGTCTCTAAACCTCTCATCCTGGACATAAGTTGCCCAAGGCATTCTTCTGCCAAAACTATTCTCATCGAGTGGTGCACACAATTAGAGAAGCCACTGACGCCAACTGACAGAGCCTTTATGTAAATAGAAGCCCTCTCAGGGCCTGAGTTGATGGTCTTCCACAGCCAACTTCCCATTGTGCCTTGGATCATGAATGCAGGAGCCCTCAAGCTTGCTAATCAGAGGCCTTTTCATTGATGAGAGATGGATACCTACAGGATAGAGCCAAAGATGGTGCTTCTGGAATATCCTACTCACAGTATAAAGTGTATTCTGCTCTTTGTCTGACACAATCCATGTGAAAGAGGTCACTTCCTTTCCAGGAACAATGGCCACTCAGGGAGTCACGTGGGAGCATGGAGTAACAAGGGTGCTCATATACTTTATAGCCAGTGTGCTGCCACCACACCTGATGGCATCCAGGGCAGAGATGCTGCATTCTTTTCCTAGATCAAACAGGCCATCTTTATTCAAAGATTGGACCCAAGCATCAGATCAATTAGTCAAACTCCAGACCATCATACTAACAATAGAAAATTTCTTGGCTAAGAATTGGACTTATGTGCACATTTTTACAGATCCTTTAGAAATTGCCCATCACTAACAGCTTCTCATCTGTGGTCACATAAAGGACTCTGGAATATCTTGCCTCACAATACCAGAGTACAAATCGTGATTTGTACTCTTTACTCTGCACATTTTAAATCTCAATCTGCACTGGCTCATGTCGTTGCTCAGGGTGATAAGTTGACCCAAATTTCTGGGACACAAATTGACATCTCAGACCCGATTGTATTAACCTTGACCCTTTGATCCCACAGAATATGAAACCACTTGGAGGTCTCTAAGCGAAAGGCTTAGGCAGAATTCAAGGGACTTCTCTCTTCTTCCATGGCTACCTTAGTGACTGACCAAAGAAGCTAATGTGAAAAAACAAGTCACTGGTAATATAATTGAAGGACATACCTTACAGGTCAAGGAGGGGATCCCTACAGCTGATGGTGAATAGACATTGTGGGGCCCCTCACTCCCTCTGCTGGGGTTCTTGGTATGCTCAGACCATGGCAGAAACTTATATAGAAAAATTACTCATGCTATCATCCTTTTTCTTTCTGCAACGTCAGTCCCTCTTCCTTATTGTATTAATTTGAATCTTCCCCCTTTTTCTGCAGCTCAAGATTTGTCAATTTGTTAATCTTATCATAGAATCCACTTTTGGTTTCATTCATGATCTCTGCGTTTTTTTCTCTTCTTCATTTAATTAAATTCTGTTCTAATTTTTCTCATTTCCTTTTCTCCTTTCTTCAGCTTTGGTACCTCATCTTTTCAAGTCTGTTAAGGTGAAAGGGTAGGTTATTGACGTGAGCTCTCTCTTCGTTGCTAATATAGAGGCATTGATGGCTATAAATCTTCTTCTATGTTCTATTTGAGATGCAGGCCATAAACTTTAACCCTTTTAGTGTAACATAATGTCCCTCAATATCTCTGTGATATTTTTTGTTTTCAAGTCTATTTGGCCAGATATTTGTATCATTTCTCCAGCTATCTTGTGGGGGCTGTTTACAGATACAGCTTTCCTGTGCCTTTACTTTCAATCTATTTGTATCTTTGAATTTGAAGTGTGCTTTTTGTACACAGCATCTATTCGGATCATGGTTTATGTTTTAAATCTGAGGTGAAAATCTCTTCCTCCTTTTGGATAATGTAATCCGTTCACATTTAGTATAACTGACATAGTTATGATTACACCTGCCATTTTACTTTTGTTTTCTACAATTCTCACATTCTTTTCAGTTTCTCTACTCCTCCTTTATAGCTTTCTATTACATTACTTGAATATTTTCTAATGTAGCATTTTAATTTTTTAATTTGGGTCACATTCCCAAATTTAGTGTCTAAACACCCCTGCTTGAGATGCAACTCCTAGAGTGTTTTGTGCCTGGTGAAGGAGGGTGGGGACCCCTGAGCAGCCACAGGAATGGACTCTGGGGGCTCCACGCACCCTCCCCTCTCCCGTGGGCATGGAAGCACTGCCTCCCCCCGGCTCCGACTCTCACAAGTGAGGAAACTCTCAGTTGGATTCAGTTTAAGCTTCTGACCCACATGAACTCCAAATTCATGAACCCTTTGTCCACGGACGGAACACCTGATCTTCACAGACTTTCTCACTGTGCACAGACTACACATCCAAAAGTGAAGAACAGACCTGAGAAACTTGCTACACATGTTAAGGGGTAGAAAGAGTGCAGTAAGTACTCTTAACAAATGGAATGTAACAGGAGAAGATATTTTTGTGAAAATCACCTGTTTGTTGCCTGTTTGTAACTATTTCATACTGTCTTCCAGGCTCTACTGATTAAATATATTTATCCATATTGAAAAACAGACACTTAAATAAGTGAATAAATCTTTGCAAGGTCATAAAACCAGGGAGGGGCGGTGCCAACAGGACAGCTCACCCAGGAAACTTTTTGAAGAGCAACCTCCACTCAAAGGACTTCCCCTAGGATGTCTGTGCCTAAAAAGATCTTGGGGGAGACACACAAGGATTTCATTGAATGTTGTTCCGGGTGATCATTCTCTGCTTTCCTCTCATGCACAACATCTACAGACAAACATAATCTTTAAAAAGAGCCATCTAAACTGAGGGTATTATGCTAAACTAAATGAGCCAGATAGAGGACAAACACAGTGTGATTTCAGTCATATGTGGAAGATAAACAAATACTGGGACAAAGAGAACAGATTAGTCATTAACAGAGGGGAAGGGGGTTGGGAGTTGGACATAAGGGGTAAAGGGGCACATATATATGGTGACTGACAAATAATAATGTACAACTGAAATTTCACAATGCCATAAACTATTATGACGTCAATAAAATAAACTAAAATAATAATAATGAAAAGAACCATCCATGGTGCTGGGGAAAAACGATAAAGAGTGAAAATATTGGGTCTGTTTGAAATGCACCACGGAGGATGAATAGTTGACAATGATGCTCTGAACTGGAGAGGGGAAGTTGGCACTTGAGAATGTGGGGAGAGATCTGAAAATGTAGGGACTTACTGTCAGCCCAGGAAGAGCTAGGCTGGGGGAACAGAGCTATGGATTTGAGACTCTGTTTCCCAAACATCTGGAAAACTCGGGAGAAAATGGGTGTCCTCTGGGGAGAAAGGAGGCACTGTGGACCCCAGAGTCTACAGCTCCTCCCACGCATGAACCCCAGAAACCGAGTCACAATTGTCTCTGATGACTCTCCCCGTGGTCAGTGCACCCAAATTTACTTTCTTTCTCAAGCTGAATAACATGCCACTGCACGTATGTGCCAATTTTTTTTGATCCATTCACCTGTTGATGGGCACTTCGGTTACTTCCACCTTTTGGCAATTCTGAATAATGCTAATATAAACGTGAGTGGACATATATCTAAGTCCCTGCTTTCAATTCCTAGAAGTAGACTGCTAGTTCAGATGGTAACTCAGTTAAGAATTGTCATGTTGTAGTTCACACAATCAACATAATATTACATTCCCAGAGATAGTGCACAAGGGCTCCAAACGCTGTGTTCACTCTCTTGATAGAGTCCTTTGAAGCACAAAAGTCATTAATCTGATGGTGTCCAAATGATCTTTTTTTTCCTTCTGTTTTTGCTCTTGGTGTCTTATCTAATAATTATTTGCCAACCAAGGTGGTGAATTTTTTCCTATATTTTATCTAAGTGTATTATATTTTACTCTTCTCTTTGGGTCTTTATCCTTTCTGGTATATTATCGTATGTGGTGTCACATAAGGATAAAACCTTTTTCTTTTGCATATGGCTATCCACTAGACACAGCACCAATATATGCAAAGAATATTCTTGCCCTATACTTGGCACTTTTTTCAAATATCAGTTGACCACACATGTATGGGTTTATTTCTCAAATCTCAATTTATTCCACTGATCTCTATATCTATCCTTGTGTTAGTACCACACACTCTTGATTATCATTGTATTTTACAAAGTTTGAAATCAGGAAATGTTAGTCCTACCACTTTGTCTTTCTTTTTCCAGATTGCTTTTGCTAATCTTATTCCCTTGCAATTCCACATAATTTTATGAAGAGCTTGCCAGTTTGTGTAAAAGAATAAGCTGGGATCATCACAGGCATGTGCTTAATCTCAGATCATTTGGGGAATAGTGCCATTTCAACAATGCTAGATCTTCTGATTCATGAAATTGAGATGTTTTCCCATTTACTTATACATTTTTTTCTTTTGACCATATTTTGCTGTTTCCTGAATATTTATTTTGTACTTCTTTCACTAAATTTATTCCTAAGAATTGTATTTCTCTTGATTTTATTGTCATGCCTTTGTTTTTCTTTTTCTTTTTTTGGTGAGGAAGATTGGCCCTGAGCTAACGTCTGCTGCCAAGCTTCCTCTGTTTTGTATGTGGGATGCCACCACAGCATGGCTTGATGAGTGGTGTGTAGGTCCATGCCCAGGATCTGAACCCAAGAACCCTGGGCCACTGAAGCAGAGCTCATGAACTTAACCACTAAACCACTGTGCTGGCTCCACAATGCATTTCTTAATTTTATTATCAGATTGATCATTGTAACTGTATAGAAATCCAATTGATTCTTATATTTCGATCTTGTAGCCTACCATTTTGCTGACCTTAATTATCGGTTCTAATAATTTGTTTTTAGTGGATTTCTTAGAGTTTTCCAAAAATAAGTTATCTCAGCTGGAAGTAAAGATAGTCTTACAGCTTTCTAAACAATCTTTATGCATTTTATTTCCTTTTTAAAATAATGGTTCTGGCTAAAATCTCTTGTATGTTCTATAACGGAAGCGGCAAGAGCAGACATCCTACTTTGGTTCATCATCTTCAGGGGAAAGCATCCAGTCCTTTATAATTAAATATAATATTAGCTGTGGCTTTTCCATAGATGCTTATTATGACATTAGGAAATTTCCTTCTATTCCAGGTAATCTGAGTGCGTTAACCATGAAAGAGTACTGGATTTTCTCAATTATTTTCCCTGAGTCTGTTGAAATGATCTGCCATTTTGCCCTTGTATTCTATTGATATCCTTTATTACAAATGTGGATTTTGAGATGTTAACCCAACCTTTCATCCCTGGAATAAATCCCACTTTGTCATGGTAGATAATTCTTTTATACATTGCTGGATTGGAGTTGCTGGTATTTGTTGTACTGGTCTCACAAAATTAGTTCAAAATATTCTCTCCATTCTAATTTTTAAAAGAGTCTGCGAAGTATAGGTGTAGCCACCCCTGACACAGGAAGGGTTAATAATCACTGGAAAAAGCTTGCCAACAGACTGTGACCCAGAGGTGAGAAGGCCGGTCAGCCAATGACGGGTAAGACCTCCAGGGTGGGGCAACCTAAGACAGGCACGGTCGCCTAGGGGCACAGATGGAGACCCGATATCGATATTGGGAGCAGGAGGGGCCGTTGCCTAGGAGATCTTGCCTGCTCTGAGATAAAAATATATGAGCACAGCAATAACATGATAATATCAAAACAGAGGCCGAGGGAGGGCTCCTTGAGAAATCAGTAAGAATTCTTGGCATTCGCTAATTACTTCATCCAGAACACCTGTGTATGTTTAACAGATGTAAGCTATGTATATACTGAAACGCTGGTTATAATAAACTCAGAGTGGCCATCAGCCCTCTCCGCATCTATCCTGATGTGTACATTGGATTGCAACACCGACAATAGGTATTAAAGAATCTTTCTAAGTTTCAGATAATTCTGTGTTGAAGCCACCTGGGCCTAGCCTTTCACTGTAGGTGGTTGTTTGTTTACTAATTCAATCCCTTCACTTGTTAGAGTTCTATTCAGATTTTCCAGTTACTCTTGATTTAGGTTTAGCAGTTTGTGTCTTCTGAGGAATTTGTCCATTTCACCTCAGTTATCTAATTTGTTGCCATACAATTATTCATTGAATTCTTTTATACTCCTTTTCATTTCTGTAATGTTAGTACTAATATCCCTCTTTCTTTTTGATTCTATGAATTTGAATCTTCCCCCTTTTTCTGTAGATCAGTCTAGAAAAGGTCTGTCAATTTTGTTAATCTCTCCATAGAATCCACTTTTGGTTTCATTAATTTTTCTCTGTGACTTTTCTATTCCTCACTTCATTAATTTCTGCTCTAATTTTTATTATTTTGTTTTCTCCTTGCTTCAGTTTTGAGACTTGGTCTTTTCAAGTCTGTTAAAGGAAAAAGATAGGTTACTGACTTGAGATCTGTCTCCTTTGTTTTTATAAGCATTAATGGCTACAAATTCATTTCTCTGTCCTGTTTAAGATCCAGGCCATAAATTTTGACCCTTCAAATATGATATAATGTTCCTCATTTTCTCTAGAGATTTTGTTTGTTTGTTTTAAAGTCTACTTTGCTAGATATTTTTATCATCTCTCCAGCTTTCTTGTGGGAGCAATTTCCAGATATTCGTTTCCCCATGGTTTTACTTTCAATCTGTTTGTATCTTTGAACCTACTGTGTGCTTCCTGTACATATCATATATTTAGATCATGGTTTGTTGGTTTCCTTAATCTGAGGTGACAATCTCTTCCTCCTGTTAAATTAACATAATCCATTCACATTTAGTATTACTGACATAGTTGCAATTACACCTGCCACTTTTAGTTTTTATTTTATATTATTCTCATGCTCCTTTTAGCTTCTCTCCTCCTTTATGGCTTTCCATTGCATTAACTGAATATCTTCTAAAGTAGCACTTTAATTTTTAAATGAGTCTTACTAACTATATTTTTGAAGTTATTTTTTTGGAGGTTGCTCTACTATTTAACATAGATTTCTTAATTTATAAGAAGGAGCTTCAGATTTATACTAGCTTAATTCCAGTGATACATGAAATCTTTATTCACAAATAGCTCTAATCCATTTTGCCATTTTCCTGGTATTATTCTTATACAGATTATATCTATTAATGATACAACCAATAATGTATGGTTACACTTATTTCTTTACCATCTGTAGTCACTTCCTTAGCCCAACACAACTTTGCTCCCACCTATAAACTTTGTGCTTTTAACGAGAAACAAATTATACATATATTACATTTCTATATGGAATAAGCACAATAGCACATGAAATACACAGTATTTTATATAATTCTTTGATATAAGCTAAGAGAAGAAAGGAGAAAATAGATATTTACTTTGGCTTTCATATTTACATAATTACCTATACTAGTATTTTTGTTTATGTTGATATCAATTACCATCCAGGATCACCTGCTTTCAACCTGAAGAACTCCTTCAGTAATCTCATAAGGCTTTTGGCTATTAATATGTTTTCTCAGGTTTTTTTAATCTGGGAGACTATTTCTTTCATCTTCATATTTTAAAATGTAGTTTTGGGGGATACAAGATTCTTGGTTGACATGTCTTGTCTTTGTGCACTTTGCAAATGTTATCCCTCTGCCTTCTGGCCTCTATTTTCTCTACTGAGACATCCTCTGTTAATTTTACTGGGGTTTCCTGTAAGACTGGGTAAGTTTTTCAACTGCTGTTTTTATTCCCATTATATAGTTCCTACATTCCTGTATCTTTACATGTCTCATATTTTCCATGCATATCAGACATTTTAGGTAATATATTGTAGCAACTCTGGGAACTGCTCCCCTTCCTGTTGGGACCTTTTTACTGTTATTTGCTTATTTCTTTGTTCAATGACTGGGTGGATTATTTTAGTTAAGTTTATGCCCCCAACACCAAGTGAAACCTCTGATTTGGCTCCTAGAATTGGGCATGGCGTTGTGCAGATCTACTGTCACTAGACAATGGCACTGGAGGGCTGTCTTCCTCTTTCATGGATTCACCCCATGGTTAAGCTAGACTAATTGCTGGCTGATTGCTCTAGTGTTTTCCCCAATGTCCTGGGCTTCATAATTACTCGACCAAATACTCCAGTGAAATTCTGGCTCCTTTGTAGAAACGCTTTCTGAAGTCACTGTTTGATATTTGTTCTCACTCTTGGAAGTGTCCTCTCAGCAGTCAAATTCCCTGGCTCCAGAAAACTAGTCAGCCTACAGTCTAAGCTGTATCTTCACTAAATACACAGATGTACCAGTTCCCTTTCTGCTCATTCTCCACTTTCTTGAGAGTGTTCTTTGACTTGAACTTTTTATGACCCTTTGGGAAGGAATTAAGAGCTTTGTGTTTCATGGCTGGCTGTTCTCCATATTCAGGTATAATCTCTGCCAGGACTCTGGAGCTGTGGTGGGGAGAATAGGAGGCCTCTCTCTGGGTGACAATCCCATTCTAGGGGCTGAGTGATCAGTGCCGTGGAGAGACAGCAGCCAGAGTCCTCTTGATTGTCCCATGTTATAGCCACCTCATGAGCTGGGGGATTCTCATTCAGCATTCTCAGCACAGCATGAGCACAGCAGAGCCTCTGTATCATGACAAGGGCCTAAGTGCAAGGAGGGTGTCCCCACTTTTCATGTGAACCAATAAGGGACTTAAATTCAACAATAGACAGGTGCGGGCAGGATGGGTAATGTTGAAGTCCTGTTCATCCTGGGAAAAAGACCCCCTTCTGGAAGCTTAGGGAGAGAGAAACTTGTCTTCTGGTTCAGGGTACAGTGTTCTGAAGAGAAGTGTTCACTTGCTGAGCTGAGAGCAGGGAGAGAGCGGACATGGTTCAAATCCCACACACTTTCCCCTTTCTCACAGAATTCCCACTGATTTCCTTGAATAGATGTTCCTCATTTGCTGTTTCCCTTTAGGACAATCTCCAGAGGCTTTAAACAGTTGTTTCAAAATGATTTCACCAGTTTCACTGGGGAGCAGGTCAGTGGAGCTCTTATTATTATTATAGCACCCTAGTGCATTCACTACACTGCCCATATCAGCAAACCCTCTCCAGATTGATAGACAATGGCACTACAGGCCGTAATATCACTTGTCATTCTAGAGTTAAACAGAACTGAGAAAATTAATTTTTTATGGTTTTAAAAAATACATCGCACACTTCAAAAAATTATTGTTTAGCAGATAACATGTAGAGATGTGGCTTCCCATTAAAAACACATTAGTCACTTGATTATAAACTATTGTTAAAAAGAAAACCACGGGGCCCAAATTGAGTCATGTTTGCTAGCATCACACAAAAACTGGGGCTTAATATCTAACCTAACTGCAGTTTCAACCTTTACTAGGATTGTAGTCTTAAGTGGTCATTTTAGGATTTCCTGGTCACCATCAATGAGGCAGTCTGCTACATGGACCCTTTCCATCCCCCAAAGGACAATGAAGTTATCTAGCTAATAAGACCTTTTGGCCCCAAAGTGAGGTAACCTTGCCTAAAATATCTTTTATTCCATCCTGCCTTTAAAACCTTTCCCTTTCACTAGACCTTTGGAGCTTCTCTCTACCTGCTAGATGGGATGCTGCCCAACTGATGGACTGCTCAATAAAGCCAATTAGATCTTTGAAACTTACTAGTTTGAGTTTTTGTTATGTCACCGATTTGGTGGCAGCAGTGGGATCCAAAGTGAATTTCTGACATCATTTGAGGACAGCAAGAAACACAGGCAAGGTACCCATGAACCCCTTTTGAATTCTGTCTTTCTCGCCATTTCTGAGGTCCATGGAGAAGTTCCAACTTGGTTCTGAGCTCCACTGTCTTGCCAAAACCTCCCAATCTAAGTAGTTTTCCAGTCAGTTCCCCATTTGTCTGGAATCACTAGTTTCATATTGGGAGCTGCTGATAATTCATATCACAATTCTCAATTTGATTGGAAGACTAAATTCTTGATTCTACCCCCAGTTTCCAGTTGAGAAGTGCTCATGACAGCCACAGTTTCCCATCTGTTTGGAATCAGTCCACAGTCCCTATTTGTTGAGGTCTGCCAGTTCAATCCATTCCCCATGCAAACACGCTCAAAATCATGTGTCACTAGGAAATTGCGAAAAAAGAGAAGAAGAATGAGATATTACCAGACACTTACTACAATGTTGGAAATTTAAAAATACCCAAATGACAGTGAAGGTGGAGAGCAACGGGAACCCTCCTTCATTGCTGGTGGGAATGGAGAATGGTGCACCTACTTGGGAACAAAGGCAGTTTCTTAATTCTAAGCCTTTTCTTACCACACAATGCAGCAACCACACTGCACATTTACTCAAATGAGTTCAAAACTGATGTTCAAAAAAACCCCTGTACAAGAACGTTCATAGGAGCTTTATGCCTAATTGTAAGATCTAGATGCAACCGAGATAATTTCAACAGGAAAATGGATAAACAATCACTGGAACATCCATAGGATAAAATATTCTTTAGTGATAAATAGAAATGAGGTTATCAAGCCAAAAAGACATGGAGAAACTTTAAAATCATATTGCTAAGTGAAAGAAGCCAATATGATAAGGCTACACACTGCAGGATTCCAAGCATGTGACCTTTTGGAAAAGATAAAAATTAAGACACTGAAAGATCATTGGCTGCCAGGGTTTTGGGGTGGGAGGGAGGAAGAATGAACAGGGGAGCACAGGAGATTTTTAGGACAGTGCAAGTGTTCCATATGATACAGAAATGATGGAAACATGCCATTTCACATTAGCCAAAGCCCAGGGATTGTGTAACACAGAGACAACATTAATGTAAACTATGAACTTTCATGCATCAGATTGGCTCTTCAAATGTATGACAGGAACACAAGATATAAAATACAGGGCAAACTGTGTGGAGACAGAGGGGTTATATGGGAAATCTCTGGGCTTTCTGATCAAGTTTTCTGTAAACCTAAAACTGATCCTTAAAAAACATAAGGTCTACTAGAAAAAAAGGATAAAGACAGATCACCCCTGATGACTGACTCAGGACATAAACAGACCATCTTTCATTCCGCTAATTTGAACTTATTTCAATAAGCCATAATGGTGCTCTATGAGGCCTACATCCTGAGACATGGAAGAGAGGAGAAACTTCCGCTGAATGCCTTGTTAAGAGCCCAGTACAGTATATTCTGAGAAGTGAAATGAGTGCCTTTGTTACTATCAGTAGTGTCTGGAACTCCCATGTGGATAAAGAGTGTCCTGGTGAGACTTTGTGTGTGGCCTTCCTATGTGCAGAGATAAGTGTTACTTTGATTTCTAGTGTAGGTAATTGTGAAGCAAGAAGTTCCCAGAGTTCTTTTACCACAAAGGGGCAACTCTCAGGGAATCACCCATAGTCTGTAACGTCTGCAGCTGGAGCTCATTCTTGGTCGGTGCTAAGATGACTGCTTCATGTATGGTCAGTGTGATGACCCTTGGGTCCAGTCCTTCATCAGAGATGTCACAATTAAGACATGAAAAGCAGCAACTCTGCCTGAGCTCCATCACGTACATATGTGGTGCTGTCATCCCTAAAGTCTATGAACTCCCATTGCTTTTCACTCAGGGAGTCCTAAAGATGTCCCCAGGGACCCTGGAGGTCTGGGAAAGGAGAGACCTCCTTCAACACCATGGCACCTGGCAGGAGACTGAGGACAGGGAAGACCACCCCCTCCTGCAGGCAGGATATCCCAGAGGGCCCACGTTTGCCTCCATCATGTCTCCAGGGGGACTCAGTAGCCATGCTGAGCTCCTGGGGTGCTGTTTCCAAGTCCCAAGTCAAAATGGACTGCTGGATAGCCTCGTAAGTAGAGGTCACTGCAGCTCTAATAGGATGTAGCGTGGGGCCTGGGGCAGGTTCTTGTATCAGAAGCCTATGGACAATGTAAGGCCATCATGGGTACCCCAGGAGGCATGACAGAAGGTCACTGAGGCCTCTGTAGTGAAGGAGTCTCTGAGGGCACTAACAGGAGTGTTGGTTGCATGATAATTTGAAGAGAATCTCCAGGATTTGGGGATAGATGTACCCATTTAAGATGTTCAGTTTGCAAGTAAGATTACAAACAGGGTCAAGTAAAACTTGTAAACAAGGAATATATTGTCTCTCAAACATCAAGAGAAGCTAGTAGATGGTGTGGGTGCTGAGAAGAACAATTGTTATTTCTTCACGGTGTCAGGGAAAGAGCGGGTCTCAGATTATCACATAATTTCAAGAAATTTAACAAAGTTATCAGGGCCTCACATCATATGAGTGGCAGTGTTCCACTCACTTTTTGTGATGTTTTTTCAATATTTGTATGTCCTGATTGTCCTCAGAGGAGATGTCAGTAATGTAACATCATACCTGTGATCTTGGAGAAACCATGATGAGTTCAGACCCCGCCTGCAATGACTGTGGGAGGGCACAGCTGTGGAAGATCCATGAGGACAACCCAGTAAAGGGGAATCATGTCCCTTCAGAGGGGAAGGCCAAGTGCAGCTGAGAGGCTGTTGACATGGGCACTGGACAGAACAGACTTAGCCAAACCTGTGAGAGCAGGGTATTTATCAATTGCTGATTGGCTGTGGTCAGTAATTTCCACACTGTGGGGACTGGGGACAGAGGACTGTGTGGTGCAAACACAGCCTCAAGTTGAGGTGAACCACTCTGAGGTGCCATCCATTCTTTCCAGGTTTAATAATAGGACAAATTGGGCTGTGCACTGGGAATAATCAACCCTTCACTAACTAGGTTTTCTATAGTTTTCAATCCTTCCAGGCCCTGGGTTAGTACACTAGTCCATACTACTTTATTTTGGGGTGCTAAAGTCCCTGGGGTCCCAATTTATCAAGCCAATTGGTAAGTGGCAGAGACTTCATTTAATTTTCATTCCTGATCACTGGATCAGAGCTTCCCAGCTCACTATGGGATATTTTAGGACAATGAGTGTTATGACCATGGAGAATTCAGGTAAGACCATAGTTCTGATGGCTAAAGATGAAACATTTGTCTTATTTGTCCTCTATATTATAGTCATTAACACTACTAAGATCATCGGGGCATCTTTCTTAAATTTAGTGGGATCCCAGGTATAACTGTAATTTGACACCTAGTAATGATCAACCGCTTGAATATTTCTGAATTAGCGCATCACATCAGACAGCAAAATTAATTCAGAACCTGTGGTGTTCGGGCCCGAAAGCCAAGCAGTGTACCTTGATCTGTTTTGCTGTGTAAACTCTTAGCATATTCTGGATTTCCAATTGGGTCAAATTGTGGACCTTTCTTTCAGTATTTTATCTATTGTTTCCTTCCTCCTGATCTTTCTCGTTTTGTTTTCTTCATCATGGGATATACTCCAGGTGACAGCATGCCTCTCTACTCTGCTATTTATAAATTTTTTCCACCCAAGACCCTCAAAACAGTGCCATCAGGGTTAGGAGCCTTCCCATGACAACTGGTTGCTTCATAGGGTTTAAACCCTGGGCTTGAATCAGGTTTGAACGAATGCCTTGTGCCACAGGGGTGCCATGGGTGTTGTCCCTATAATCCCATGGGCCAGGATGTTTGTCACAGTAGAGGCAGGGGCAGCAGCAGAGGTACTGAAGGGGCCTGGGGAGCCCTCTGGTGTTAGGAGTGTGGACTCAGCCTGCCACCTCTGGCTGCCTTTCCCCCTCACTTCTTTCTTTTTTTAAATGACTGGTCTTTCAGGAGTAGCCATCTGCTGGACCCACCTCTTGAGTTTTTTCAGACCACAAGTGATGTTTTAAATACACAAACCCAGACTTTTAACAGTTGAGCTAAAACAGTCAAACCAGTCTTTATGTGGAAATGAAGGAAGAAAACTGTATGGCAATGTGCTGGCTCAACAAGAAACCCCACAAGAATGTATCACCTTCAGGAAAAAAAAATGATAATACAGTATTATTTCCATGACAAGAAATTTTTTTATAAACTATTAAGCCTACATGAACACTTAAGG
Organism: Equus asinus; assembly: GCF_041296235.1. Lineage (NCBI taxonomy): Eukaryota > Metazoa > Chordata > Mammalia > Perissodactyla > Equidae > Equus > Equus asinus. The sequence continues at coordinate 24,632,668 of NC_091809.1, read as the reverse complement.
TCTGCAATGTCTAAGCCCGGGAAATCCGTTTGAACTCACCCCAAATAAAAGAACAGACCTCAGAATGTTACAACCTACGATGGGAGAACAAAAGGTCATGAAGAATTCAGTATATGCAATGTCAAACACGGATTTTTTTCTGAAATTCACCTCTTTCTTGCCTCTTTTGAAATATTTTACATTGTGTTTCAAGTTGCATTGATTAAATCAATTTTTATTCACTGAAAAACTGAGACTATAATAAAGTGAATAAATCTTTTAAAGGTGACTAACACAGGAAGGGACAGTGCTGACTTTCAAGAGGAACCTGCACCCAGGATGTCTGTGCCCAGAAAGATCCTGGGGGAGACGCACGAGGATTTCACACAACGTAGTTCCAGGCGGTTATAGGCTGCTTTTCACTCTTGTGAAGTATCCACACACGCAAAATAAATCTTTTAAAAATAGCCATCCATTGGGGCTGGCCCCGTGGCCAAGTGGTTAAGTTCTCGTGCTCTGCTGCAGGCGGCCCAGTGTTTCGTTGGTTCGAATCCTGGGCATGGACATGGCACTGCTCATCAAACCACGTTGAGGCAGCGTCCCACGTGCCACAACTAGAAGGACCCACAACGAAGAATATACAACTATGTACCTGGGGGCTTTGGGGAGAAAAAGGGAAAAAAGTAAAATCTTTATAAAAATAGCCATCCATTGACCGTGAGAAAATGATAATTAAAATATCGAATCTGTTTAAAATCCAACAAGGAAGACAAATAGTTGAGAATAACGCTGTGAATCGGAGGCAGGAAGTTGGCGTTTAGGAATGCGGAGAGAGGTTGCAAATTTAAGCATCTGCTGCCAGCCCGAGGAAGAGCTAGGCTGGGGGACAGGGTCGTGGATTGAGACTCTGCTCCACAATGTATGCAAAGTCCAGAAGAATATTGTGAATATTCACAATAAGATTTCAGATAAACAGGCCTTTAGTGTGAGGTGTTGATTTCTTGAATAGGTGTCTGACTATGTTTTGTGTTTGCTGCAGCTGGAGGGGTCAGGGGCTTCATGGTCTGCAGTGTCCTTGTACTTTTGTACTTATCCCCCTGGTGTGTTTGGATTTCCCTAGAAACTCATTCCTTTTTTTTTTCTTTTTTAAAGATTGGCACCTGAGCTAACAACGTGCCAATTTTTTTTTTTCTTTTTTTCTCCCCAGATCCCCCAGTAGAGAGTTGTATATTTTTAGTTGTGCGTCCTTCTAGTTGTGGCATGTGGGAAGCCACCTCAACATGGCCTGATGAGCGGTGCCATGTCCGCGCCCAGGATCCAAACCCACGAAACCCTGGGTCGCCGAAGTGGAGCGCGTGAACTTAACCGCTCGGCCACGGGGCCGGCCCCAAAACTCATTCTTAAGTAGAGTCTGTGTCTTGCAGCTCTGTTTTAATCCAGTGTTTTTAACCTATGACCCAACTGGTATAGTGTCAGGTATTTGAAAGGGAACACGTCTTCTCATGTGATGATGAAACCTGCAATGTTTGCTGGTAGAGAATCCCTGGACTGTGAACTTCAGAACAGGATCTTCGCACTTATATTTCCTCCACTTCGGTCAGAGAGGAACCTGAAGTGACTGCAGGTGTCTGTTTGCACTTTGCCCAATCAGAGAAGACTTTGCACATTAGTTTCCGTTGAGGGATGGTCTACATTACAGACAACAACATGCTTGTGTATATCAAAATGTTTTCCCCCACTTCCTGCATGAAGGAGGCAATTAATTCTGATGGTCACCGTGAGAACCAGATTGGGCTGCTGAAGGAAATGTTCATAAATTTGGGGGGGTCCCCTAAGACTGACCTCAACTAGAGTTTTTAACATTCAAGATAATCCATACTATGTCTCCAACAATGCATCTACTACAAGTTGTGTGTTCCTAGCAAGTTGCTGGCTCCAGTCCTTTCTCCTCCAGGTACACAGTAATTCTCTATATTTGCCTGTCTCTCATTTTTGGTGCAGTGTTGGCCACATAACCTCAAATCCCTGACGGGTCTAGGAAGAGGGGTTCCTTTTCAGTGTTTAGTATTTTTCTTGTTGTGAAGATGAGATGATCACTCAGAGCTCTTTACATATTGGAAGAGAAACCATCCATTCACTTCTGTTGCCCTGTATTTTCCCTTGTGAGACTGCACCATTTTCACTTATTGACTCTACTGCTAGAGCCCTATGGGTGGTTTCAAAGTTTCTTTGGTGACCAAAGCATCTAAATCATTATCATACAGGGATCTCCGTATTTAGATTCCTTTTCTTCATCTTGTAAAAATTCCCTACACTGAATACCTGTGCATCAGCCAAAAGATTTTTGATGAGCTACATTCTATTGTATCATTGACCTTTTAGGCGTTAAATTGACACCTGACCTAAAATGGGATTGGATGGCAAGACTGATGTTGCCACATGTATCAAGTGAATAGAAATATGTTTATAACTCAAAGGTATTTTCTAAGGAGAGTAGGGCAAGGGTAAGCTGGTTGAGGTGGCTTGTGCAAAGGACAATGGGTTGGCCCTTTAAGGAGTGTGGGGTACAGGCTGCAGATCTTAAAAGTTTGACGCTCCTACCCGCTGACACAAAGAAAAGAGGCTTGTGAACCTTCCTGACTTGTTTACCTTTGTGAACCAGGCAGGGTGAGCAGGTATGGAAAGCCGATTGACAGTCAAATATCAAAGATGAGGTCAGTGTCTTTATTGAAGTTCACTCCTGATGTTTGTTGACTGAATAATGCCATTTCAATGTCTCATTGAAATGAGTTTGACTTGAATATTAATTAAAAAGCCCTATGAAAAATATAAGGAACATAAATAAGATGACAAAGCCTCAAAACACTTTTTTTTTTTTAGGAAGATTAGCTCTGAGCTAACTGCTGCCAATCCTCCTCTTTTTGCCAAGGAAGACTGGCCCTGAGCTAACATCCGTGCCCATCTTCCTCTACTTCATACATGGGACGCCTACCACAGCATGGCTTGACTAGTGGTGCCATGTCCACACCTGTGATATGAACCTGTGAACCCTGGGCCACCAAAGCGGAACGTGCGCACTTAACCACTGCGCCACTGGGCCGGCCACTCAAAAACACATTTGAATCCAATCATCCCAAAGTGTTAGAGATCCAGGGGCTGGCCCCGTGGCCGAGTGGTTAAGTTCGCGCGCTCCGCTGCAGGCGGCCCAGTGTTTCGTCAGTTCGAATCCTGGGCGCGGACATGGCACTGCTCATCAAACCACACTGAGGCAGCGTCCCACATGCACCGGGGGGCTTTGGGAAGAAAAAGGAAAAAATAAAATCTTTAAAAACAACAACAACAAAGTGTTAGAGATCCAGGAGAGTGTATCAGGGTGGTTTCAGAACTTTGTTCAAATATTTTAGTAATGCTACTGTTTATTTTAATTTGTCGTCTCATTTGTTGTGTTATTGGTGGCACCTTGCCAGCGTAGCCTGTCCACATGCAGCGAACAGTCCATTGAGTGGAACAGACCTCACTCTGTCTAGCTAATAGGTCAAAATCCAAGCAGTCATCATCTACCGCGGCTGCTAAGGAGTTTCCCTCCAGGGAAAAGATCTCAAACACTAGCTGTCTGCTACAGGTATTTGGAGTGTTTTGGACATTTCTTGATTGGCAGGAATGATGTGTTTGCTGAATGGCATCATGAGCGCCCAGATCAGTACTGGTGACTCCAACAATAAGCACGTGTTTGCAAATGGCAGGAAAACAGTACACTTGTGTTTGATGTGTTAGAAGGGTTTGGAGGGAGCACAAACAAAATGAATTATTGACACACAGGGTACACAGACTACAGTGATGTTAGGAGGAAGACTTGGGATATAAGTGGTGGCCAGGGTGCCCTATTACCATAAACTAAAGACCTGCAGGAGTGACAATTCTGACAGAAATGTCTACTCTAGAAAGGCTCTTCTTATAAGGTGCCAGTGAGCCTGATGATCAGGACAAAGTAAGAGGCCCTAAAGACTGCGCATTGAGTCTAACTGATGACTCAAAGAGCAGGCAGTCATATTTAGAAGACAGGAAGGTTTGTGTAAGTAAGCCACCAGGCCAGCCTATGTCGGGGTAGCCCGGGGTTGTAAGAGAGGTACAAGGTCCATTGAATACCTTTTTCAAGAGCCCAGTGTTTTGTATTTTGAGAAATGAGCTGATATTTTCAGGAATTTCTAGTGTGTCTTGGAGAATCCTTGCATTTTGGTTTCAGGAGTTTCTGTATGATAGCATGCGTAATTTTTCTATGTTTCTACTGTGGTATGAGCAGAGCAAGTGCCCCAACAAAGGAGGTGAGGGGCCCTACAATGTCTATTCACTAACGGCTACAGGCATCCCCTACTTGGCCTGGAATGTATGTCCAATTATATGACCAGTGACCTGTTTTTTCACATTACCTTCGTTGTCAGTCACTAAGGTAGCCATGGCAGAGGAGGGAAGTCTCTTGAATTTGCCTGAGCCTTTAGGTTAGACACCTCCAAACAGTTTTGTATTACGTGGCATCATAGGGCTGCAGGGGAGGAAGACATTCCCTCCACCCTCTCTGGGTTCTTCTGGCCGGAGAACGAATTAAATTCACAAGAGGCAGAATAACAGGAGAAAATTAAACAAAGCTTTATAATATGTACACATGGGAGAGGCTCAGGCAACCTGAGCAACTCGCCAAAATGGCTGAAGCCACCACCTTAAATATCATCCTCAGCTAAAGAGAAAGGAGGATATTGGGGGTGGGGGGAGTCAGTTACAGGAGGTTACCAGATTATGCAGATTTAAGTCCTTGCCTTCCACACTGATTTATCAAGAGTTTCTAGAGATAAGGTCATCCCTCCTTCCTGGTAGAGAGGGAGACACCCTTACAGATGGAGATTTCCTTTACAAGGTAAATGTTTCTTAACAAAGGGTAAGTAAACTCTGCTTTTCAGAGTTCCTTTCCTGTCTGCAGCTTATTAAAAGTAACCAGCCCCAAATAATCCTCATGCCAAAGAGACATAGCTTGGGGTGGCCAATTCCCGTCCCCCACGGGGCCAAGGTTAACACTATCAGGTCTGATGCATCACTATGTGTCTCAGAAATTTGGGTCATTTTATTACCTTAAGCAATGACATGAGCCTCTGCAGATTGAGGTTTAATATGTGCAGAGGAAAGGGTGACCCGGTTTGTGCTTGAGTGTTTTGAGGTAAGACATTCCCAGAGTCCTTTATGCCATAGGGGCAACCTTAGCTCAGGAGCTGTTGTTAGTGTTGGAATGAGACAGCTAGATCACTGTTATGACAAAGGACCTGTAAAAAGGTACATGAGTTCAATACTGAGCCAGGGAATTTCTGTTGCTAACATGACTGTCTGTAGTTTGACTAATCGATCTGATGCTTGGGTCTACTCTTTCATCAAAGATGGCCTGTTTGATCTAGGAGAAGAATGCAGCATCTCTGCACTGGACTCCATCAGGTGTCATGGCAGCACACTCTCTATAAAGTAGATGAACACACTGGCTACCCTGTGCTCCTAGGTGACTCCCCAAGTGGCCATTGTGCCTGAACAGGAAGTGACCTCCCCCACAATGGAGTCTATCAATCAGAGAAGAGGGGAACACACCTCCTCCTCTAAGTAGGATATGCCAAAAGCACCATTTTTGGCTCCATCCTGTAAGTACCCACATCTCTTCAATGAAAAGTCCTCTGATTAGCAAGGAGGGGTCCTACTTTCACGGCCCAAGGCAACATGAGAAGTTGGCTGTGGAAGACCATCAACTCAGGCCCTGGAAGGGCCTCTATTTACAAAAAGACTCTGTCAGTTGCCAGCAGTAGCTTCTCTAATTGTGTGCAGCACTGGATGAGAATAATTTCAGTACAACAATGCCTGGGGTAATTTATGTGAGAGGTTTAGAGACTCTGGACGCATAATGGGAGGCTGCTAAAGCCTTTATGGTAAAGGAATGTGTGAAGGGAGATGCTAATGGAGAGACGGCTATTTCAAAAATTTCTAGAGCCCTTTGTTTCCCTATTAAATCCAGTCAATTTCTAAGTGTTGTATGAATAAGTAAGCAAGCAGATCTCATGAATATGGGATGTTGTGGTTGCTGTGGCTGTGAGGATGTGCCCATGACATCGGTTCCACCACTGCTTCTGTCACCCTCTCAGCTCACAGCCCCCTCATGTTGCCTCAGAGAAATTTTCCAGAGAGGGACAGGCATGGATTTCTAAAGATGTTTCTAAGTCAGCAGGTACAGGGCAGTCTTCGGTTTGGAAACAAACAGCTGGAAACAGTCTATGCACAGCAATGAGAGGAAGTGATGCTGATGCAAATGAATGAGGATGAGCCCAGGCAAATCTCTTCTGGGATCAACTTCTAGGTTTTAGAACCAAAGTATTTCTAAAGACCTGTCCGCGAACCGGATTTAAGCTCAAGGACAGAGTCTGGGAGCCCTCTCACTTCACTCCTAGTTATGAGAATGAGCTGAGGGCAGGCGCAACCCTAGGGGGTGTTTTCTTAATTAAGACAGGGTTGCAAGAAATGCCTGTTGAGGACTGAGTCCTTGTTGCCCAGCCCTTCAATTCTTCCTAGGAAGGATCCCACAGTGCTACAAAGATGATTTGAACACATCAAAATCGAGGTTCACAAGAGCTTAACATTCGTCTAGCATATGAAAGGAATTATTCATTTTCCAGTAATTATATATATATAACACATACATCCACATATATAAAATATTTGAAGTGCACTCACGAGTTTTCTCAAATGTATAGAAATACCACCATCAAAAGATGAAAAATATGCCATCACTCCAAAAGAACACTCCTGTGGTACCCATTTGAATGATACCACTCCAATATATAAATTCACACTAAAGAAAAACTGAAAACATTCCATTTCCTTTGCTGTTTTAAACCTTGAAGCTGTTACTGCTGTTTCCCACTTTTCCACACAATGTGCTGGATGTCTAAGCATGTGGAAATGATCCCTGTGAACAACTGAATGGGCTCTGGGGCTTTGTGGGTCATTGAAATTAAGACTTCCAGCCAGCGCCAGCCCAGTGGTGTAGTGGTTCAGTTTGTGTGCTCTGCTTCTGCAGCCTGGGGTTTGGAGGTTTGGATCCTGGGCACGGACCTAGCAGCACTCATCAAGCCACACTGTAGTGGCATCCCACATAAAATAGAGGCAGATTGGCATGGATGGTAGCTCAACAATCTTCTTCAAGCAAAAACAGAAAGATTGGCAACAGACATAAGGCTCAAGGCCAATCTTCCTTACAAAAAAAAACCTCCAGCCACTCCTGTGATGAAAATATGTTGAAACTTTCCCCTTTCACCTTTTATACTCAATTAGGATATTGCTCAAAATAATATCCCTGCAGCTCACCTCAATTATTCCTGGGATGATCACCTCTAAACAACGACATCCTCACTCTCTCCTGCCCTCATAGACGAGATGTGTGCACACCTCCGCCTCCCTATTAGCTCAATGCTCTTTTCACTTTCCTTCAAAGCCCTTGTCTTCATGTCATAAACAAAGCCTTACTATTTGTAATCATCTCTCATTTCGCACAAATACATAAGCACCAGGACTGCAAGGACTTGTTTCTTTCAAGCACTATATCCACATCCTACCACGCCTTATTTCTGCTACACTGGGTACACTGACTCTAAAGCGCATGGCAGGTGAGGGATGTTGAAATATTAGCATCAGGAGCACAGTCTCTGAGAAAGAAAGGCTGGATTGGCACAGTGGTCCTGTCTCTCTCCCTTGCTAGGTTTGCATTATCTCACAATTTACCTAAACTCAAAGCCCTTGGTTGAGTCATACAGGAGATAGTAAATATATTATGTGGTGTACTAAGAAGTGAATTTATATAATTTCACTGAGATCCTTTATGGTCAACAGTGTCTAGTACACCATAGGAAATACATCAGTGTTTTGATGATAAGTAGGAAAGACAAAAGCTGTTCCAGAGGACCAGGAGCTGGCTGCATCCACTGCAAGGCCAAGTCTTATCCTGCTGAACAGAAAAATCTCAAAAACCTCCTTCAACAAGAGTTCACAATTACCAGGACACAACTAAAAGTGTTTTGTAATCGTGCCAGTAAAAATGGTAAAAGATAAAATTACAAATAATAAATAAGACTAAGTTTCCTGTCTTCTTACTAAAATGACTGACTGGAACTTCTTAGAAAATAACTTTTGCTCCACTGCATTGTTTTTGCCTTCTAGAAAAGAATGACTATATTTACCAAGGACAAAATTCTTACAAAAAATTAAGTTTACCTCCTCACAGCTTTCAATACAGAAAGTGACCTTCCTCCTTGAATAGCAATCAAATCAACAGCCACAGGCCAAAATCTTGTAAGCAGTCCTCTGAGCACCCTGTTACTGTTATTCCTCACTGTCCTCTATAGTCTGTGGTCATTCTTCCTCAAATTCATTACATCCCTCTCTTTCACTGCAGGTGAAATCCTACAGGTCACTGGCAAGAGGGCACTGAAAAACCATGATTTTTAAGTTTTGGGTTAAGAATAAATTAGGAATTAGTTTTAGGACAAAAATGGTAATTATAAAAGAATAAAAATTAAAACTTGCCTGAGGAAAAAATACCTGAATTTGAACGCACACGACAAAATTAACTCATAATGTACAATGATTAAATGAAGGAAATTGCAAGGTATATCTGAAAACCCATAATTAAAATGAATTTTAATACATTCTGAAGAAATAAAACCACAATAGTATTTATTAACATAGGATGGATTAGAAAACATTTGACAAAATATATCAATGAAACAACTACAGAGGTGTTCATTTCACAAGGAAACACACACAGTTTTAATGACATAGAATCAAACATTATTGAAAACATATTGAGGGAACATATTCAGCTAAAAGTAACAGGAAACACACAGAGTCCTCCTGACATGAGAAATGTGATTGTTCTCATGTAGAAGAACCGGGTCCAGGCAGCCACTGCACAGTGCAGCAGAGAAACAAACTCCTACATCCTTCTTTTTATGCCCCATTGTAGCAATGATGTCATGGTGAAACAGGAAAACACAATCACCAGCACTATTAACAGCATAAGGTGTTTCCTATACAAATTAGACTTCATACAGATATCATCTAGGAAAGAGAGGAATCAGAGAATACTCCCACCACAAAGGTCTGAATTAGTTTCCCGGTGGACACAAGAAGCCTTACAGAAAGACCCCAACTCTAATGGATCTTTGATGTGACCTTGTGAAATAGTGGAAAATATACCTCTAAGAAAATAGAAATCCAAACAGTTGGTGTTGGTTTTCAAGATACTCTTGCCTAGAAGAGCAAAGAATCGACAAAATGGGATTGAGGATGGTGTCCTTGAAGCTCCTATGCAACTGTCCCTCTTCTTGTATGGTGGCTCCAGAATCTGACTAAGGCCTCGTCTGCTTCTGCCTTCCAAATCTCATGCAAGTGACACTGTTGGTGAATTCTAACATGGAACCATAAAGGGGATGGATTCTTAAAGATCTGTTTCTGAATATTACCTGTATTGACATAACACAATACATGGTGATGTGTCCAGCTCTAGATTTTGTTGCCCTATCACAGGCCTCTACTTAATGCAAAGTCTATTCACCAAATACCAGTCAGAAGGAAGGACAAAGAGCAAAAGCCCAAAGAGGAAAATAAATTCACAGGAAAGTATACTTTTTGACAAACTCACCATAAAAAAATTTTATTACAACTGTTCAATAGTGTGGAAAATAAAAACAGGCTCCTATACCCACCACCCCATCAAAGGAGCTTTCTCTAAGAAAGGTACAAAATGTACAATCAATTAGGCATATCCAGGAACTAGAACACAAGGCCAATAAGAAAATGCCAACAAGTACAAGCTGTCATTTTTCAATGGTCTCTTAACAGAGAACAACTAAGACATAAAAAATTACAGAGAAAATATCATTAACTGATTTAAGGAAAAAGCACTACTGATTAATCTTACATAGTATTGATGAAGGATCACTTGCAGAACTCTCTCACCACAATACTCATTTCTGAAAGCAATTAATAGAAACCCACAATCTAATGTTGCACTTTAAGAGGCTTGACAAACACAATATATTTACAGCTTTTATAACAACTCTTTCATGTTGAAAGTTTTCTAGAACATTTATACAAACTAACTTCCAACAAGTTTTTTCATATTACTTACATTTATATTTCTTTTTGGTGGGAGTTTCAAAGAGAAGGATGTAGGCCAACTGAAGTCTTTCCCAAGCTGTTTACATTCAAAGGTTTTATCAAGTGAGTCCTTTCATGCCATCAGGAAGAACTGGGATGACAAAAGTCTCTCCTACATTCATTACATTTACATTCTTTTTCATCTACTATGCATTCGTGCATATCTTCAAAAGTTTGCATGAGAAATAAAGGCTTTACCACTTTCTTGACATTCATAGGCTTTCTCTCCAGTGTGACTTCTTCCACATCTTTGAAGTAAAATGAGAGACGTGAATACCTTACTGCAGTTTTTACATTCACGGGGTTTCTCTCCAGTGTGAATTCTTTCATACAATCAGATAACTGCAAGAAGTGAATGCTTTACTGCAGTTTTTACTGTATTCATAGGGTTTCTCTCTAGTATGAGTTCTTTCATGTTTTCGAAGGGAAGCAGAAAAAGTGAATGCTTTACTGCATTTTTTACATTCATACGGTTTCTCCCCAGTATGAATTCTTTCATGTAATCGAAGAGCACTAGGAGATGTGAAGGCCTTACTGCATTTTTTACATTCATAAATTTTCTCTCCAGAATGAGTTCTGTCATGTATTTGAAGAGCACGGGAAGAACTGAACGTTTTACTGCAGTTTTTACATTCATGGGGTTTCTCTCTAATGTGAGTGCTTTCATGTCTTTGAAACGCACTGGGAAATGTGAATGCTTTACTGCATTTTTTACATTCATAGGGTTTCTCCCCAGTATGAATTCTTTCATGTATCTGAAGAGAACTGGGATAACAGAATGCTTTACTGCATTTTTTACATTCATAGGGTTTCTCTCCAGTATGAATTCTTTCATGTCTTCGAAGAGAACTCAAAAAAATGAATTCTTTACTGCATTTTTTACATTCATAGGGTTTCTCTCCAGTATGAATAGTTTCATGACTTCGAAGAGAACTGGGAAAATGAAATGCTTTACCGCATTTTTTACATTCATAAGGTTTCTTTCCAGTGTGATTTCTTTCATGTACTTGAAGAGAACTGGAAGAAGTGAAGGCTTTATTGCATTTTTTACATTTATAGGGTTTCTCTCCAATATGTGTCCTTTCATGTCTTTGAAGAGCACTTGGAAAAGGGAAGGCTTTCCCACATTCCTTACATTTAAATGGCTTCTCTCTATATTTTTGATAGTCACATGGTTTGTGTTCAGTGTGACATCTAATGTGCATTTTAAAGGATGAATGATGCATGAAGACTTTTCCACATGCACTGCATCCCCATGGTTTAGCTCCTGTAGGTTTCTCGTTCAGATTGAGATTTGGAATAAGGCTAAAATTTTCTCCACACTGACTACCCTCTTCACTTTCACAGAGTCTCCCTACCATATGACCACTGTAAGAAATAAGAAGCACATTATTTATGGTTTTGTATTTGTTATAGTTATTATGATTCACAAGAAACATTTAGGTTTTCTGTCTTGTCTCAATTCTATAATGAATGCTCTACAAGAGGCTTTCACCTTCATATGATCAAAACAGTGATATTCTTATATAGAGTTCATTAATCCCATTAACAAGTGAAATATTTTGCAATAACTGATCCTCTACATCACATTTCAGAATGTATATTTGATGACAATTTTCTAAGATTTGCTAAATTTGAAGCAAGGGTTATTCATTTTCTTTGTTTCTTTTTAAAATTTCATAACATACCAGAATTCTTACATCGCACACTGCCTCCTATCGTGAGTGTGACTCACCTCTGTTTTCTCTCCTGGTTTTTGTACTGAACTTCAATATTATGATCTTCCCATATTTTTCCTAAAATGCAGACCCAGAAAGATTATTCCAAAGTATTAGAAATTATAGAAAAAGTTTTAGATTTAAGTCCATGATGAGCTATGACCATTTCTAGTTTATTTACCAACACCCCCATTGCCACATTCTACATCTTGGAACAGTGCTGATGGTCAAGAAACACTTGTTCTCTAATTGATGGAGTGAAAGAATGTCCTCACTCTTACCTATAGAGGCCAGGTTCCTTAAGGTTTCCCGCATTACCTCTCTGTAGAGTTGTTTCTGTGAAGGATCCAGTAAAGCCCACTCCTCCAGGGTGAAGTTCACAGCCACGTCCTCAATGTCCACTGAGTCCTAAAACACCACAAATATGTGTAGAGCAGGATACATGAGCCTGACAGCACTGGGGATCTACACTCCATAAGCACAAAGATTATAAATGATTCTGTCATCTCCAAACATTTATTCTATGTAGTGATCATCAAAAACTCATTTCCTATACACACTTCCTCACCAATTTAATAGCATTGTGAACACATGGAAATTATTTACACATTTTTAGTGTCATCACGTTACATCATATTTCTCTGCAATGGCAGGGTACAGAGGATATTAGGAAATGACAGAAATTTTAAGGAATTAAACAAGTATTATCATTTTAAGACTGACGATTCTATATAAAGAACTCTCACAACTCAATCACAAAACATCAAACAACCCAATCAAAAAATGGGCTGGAGACATGAACAGACATTTCTCCAAAGAAGATATACTGACGGCCAATAGGCACATGAAAAGATGCTCATCATCGCTGATCATCAGGGAAATGCAAATCAAAACTACACTAAGATATCACCTTACACCCGTTAGAATGACAAAAATATCTAAAACTAATAGCAACAAATGTTGGAGAGGTTGCGGAGAAAAAGGAACCCTCATATACTGCTGGTGGGAATGCAAACTGGTGTAGCCACTATGGAAAACAGTATGGAGATTCCTCAAAAAACTAAAAAGAGAACTACCATACGATCCAGCCATCCCACTACTGGGTATTTATCCAAAGAGCCTGAAGTCAGCAATCCCAAAAGTCCTGTGCACCCCAATGTTTATTGCAGCACTGTTTACAATAGCCAAGACGTGGAAGCAACCTAAGTGCCCATCAACAGACGAATGGATAAAGAAGATGTGGTACATATATACAATGGAATACTACTCAGCTGCAAAAGAGAACAAAATCATTCCATTTGCAATAACATGGATGGACCTTGAGAGAATTATGTTAAGTGAAATAAGCCAGCGAGAGAAAGATAATCTGTGTATGACTCCACTCATATGAGGAATTTAAAACTACGGACCAAGAACAGTTTAGCGGATACCAGGGGAAAGGTGGGGTGGGGGGTGGGCACAAAGGGTGAAGTGGTGCACCTACAACATGACTGACAAACATTAATGTACAATTGAAATTTCACAAGATTGTAACCTATCAATAACTCAATAAAAAAATAATAATAATAAAAAAACACCATTCAGAATATTAAAAAAAAAAAGACTGACGATTCTTTGTGAGAAAAATTCTTTCATCTCCTTCCTTATTATCCACCAGTTACAGCACTCCATGAGGCAGAGGGTCAAATCTGCGTGAGGTTTCAATGGATAAAAACATAGTGAAGAACTGGAAACTTTTTTTCTACTCCCATCACCAAAAAGAGAGTCTAGGGGACCTGTAGAAATCAAACCTTTAATGAAGGCCAGCTGGCCACATTGTCCTAAAGTACTACAGGCCATCATTACAAGGATCAGATGCAGCTGGCTGAATGTAAATATTCCTATGGGGAAGCATCACTTTTAACACATAATATTTATCACAGACCCAGTTCTTTCTTTCTTTCTCTGTATGACTTGGTGGGACCAGAAAGTTATTTGGAACTTAGAGCTCAGACAAAGGAAGGAGGTGTGACAACTGAGACCATAAAACTGCTATACTCACGTGCCTCAAGGCTACTTCCTGCCAATTTTTAGAACACACAGTGAGACAAGAATGTGCGAGAACAGCTCTTTCCAGTCAAACACAAGAGCTTTGCCAGGCTTGAGGGACAGGTTAAGAGCTACACATTGCAAGGGAGTTCACTGAAGTCCACAATGGTTTGACAGTCAATTTGCCAATGATTATAGAATACCTGAAGGATTTAACAGTACTTTTCCTCCAAAGAACATAAAATGTCAATTCTTCAACTTCAACAGGAACTGTTTCCCATCCAGCCACTATAGATGATGCCCTGCCAACTTCTGATCCTGCACTTAAGGAACTTAGAAGCTGGAGAAAGCGTTCCTGCCCCGCCCCGTCCCACCCCGCCCCACCCCACCCCATCTCAGCTCAAGGCAGAGGGCTCAGAATACACAGCTCTCAATCCTCACCCAGTGGCAATCGGCTGTAACTGCAAGTGAATAATACCAGAATGAGAAAGACCCGACCTTCCAACACCAGACACTACATCAAATCTCCAGACCACAGAGAATACGATAAGCACCCAGAACTCAGTCCTGAGGACATAGAAATATGTAAGCTAAATGACAATGAATTCAAAATAGCTATCATCAAAAAACTCCACGAGGTAAAAGAATGCAGAGAAACAATTCAACGAGTTCAGGAGCTACGTCACAAAAGAGATTGAAAGTATAAAGAAGAATCAGAAATACTAGAGACGAAAGACACAATGGAAGAGATAAAAAAAAATACAATTCCCTGAATGCTCGAATGGACATCACAGAGGAGCGAATCAGCATAATCAGCAAAATTGAAATGCTCCAGACAGAGGAAGAGAGACAACTAAAACTAAGAAGAAATGAAGAAAGTCTCTGAGAAATATCTGACTCAATGAGGAAATGCAAAATAAGAATTATAGGTATCCAAGAAAGTGAAGAGAACGAGAATGGAGCAGAAAGCTTGTTAAAGAAATAATAGTAGAAAACTCCCCAAATCTAGGGAAAGATAGGGAAATATGTGTGGAAGAAGCTTCCAGACCTCTTAGACTTGTCAATGTAAAAAGACCTACTGCAAGGCATATAGTAGTAAAACTGGCAAAAATGAAGGACAAAGAAAGAATACTCAGGGCAGCAAGGCAGAAGAAAATAACCTACAAAGGAACCCGTATCAGGCTTTCAGCAGATTTCTCTACAGAAACCCTACAAGCTAGGAGAGATTGGAATGACATATTCAAAACTTTAAAAGATAAAAATCTTCAGCCAGAATACTCTATCCAGCAAAAATATCCTTCAGATATGGGGGAGAAATTAAATCTTGCCCAAACAAAAGCTAAGGGACTTTGTAGCCACGAGACCTCCCCTCCCCACCCCAAGAAATCCTGAAGAAGGCCCTCGTACTTGAAAAAATAAAAAAAGGGAGAAAGGGGCCACAAAACACAGAGTAAGGAGATAGTTACAATCAGAATAGGATAGCAAATATTCAACTATAGCATTAGGCTTAAGGGAAGGAAAACACCAAAAACAAAGACAATCTTGTCACTTTAACCACAAACTCACAACACAAGTTGGAATAAGATATGAGAAAAATAACTTAGGAGGGGAAAAGGAAAGGGACTGAATCAGTTTAGACTAAGGAAATAAGAGGCCATCAGAAAATGGACTATGATATACACGAGATTCTGAATACAAACTTCAAGGTGGCCACTAAACTAAAAAGCAGAACAGAGACACAAAAAATAAAGAAAGAGAAAACAAAGAAACACGTCATACAAAACTACATAATTCAATGGGTACAACAAAACAGGACGAGAAACAAAGGAAATGCAGGAAAACTGGAAAACAAGTGATATAATGACAGCATGAAGCCCTCATACATCAATAATCACCTTTAATGTAAAGGGATTGAATTCTCCAATAAAAAGACAGGGAGTGGCGAGATGGATTAAAGAACAAAATCCAACAATTTGCTGCCTCCAGGAAATAAAAAAAAAGGCAGGGCCAGACCCGTGGCTGAGTGGTTAAGTTCGTGTGCTCCACTGTAGTGGCCCAGGGTTTTGCCGGTTTGGATCCTGGGCGTGGACATGGCACTGCTCATCAAACCATGCTGAGGTGGTGTCCCACATGCCACAACTAGAAGGACCCACAACTAAAAATGCACAACTATGTACCAGGGGGCTTTGGGGAGAAAAAGGAAAAATAAAATCTTCAAAAAAAAAAAGGCAACATCTTACTAAGATTTTTTGTGTCATGAGAGCTTGGCTTGGTAATCTTCAGGTTGCGGCCCCAACACAAGGCTGGATAGAAGTGTGAGTTGCACCCCATGTGCAGCTAGATCAGGCTGGACAGAAACATGGGTGATGCTCCATTTACAGCTAAGGGTCCCACCAAACTGCTGTCAGCTCTCAGGGAAATAACAATGGTTATTACAAGGAATGTTCCAATTAGAGAAGATCATTTAAGAAATGCACCTAAAAATAAAAACTTCAAAGTTACAAACATCGATTATTGAAAGTTTCATTGCAAAAACTTAATGAAAAATTAAAGATATAAGATATACCTAAAACAAGGCTACATGACAATAAACAAAAGTTCTGACAGACACCCCCATATCTACATTCAAAGGAAGGCCTCCACATAGGCCCTTCCAAATGGTGAGGGGACTCTGAGGGATTTTCTAGTAAATTACTACACTATTCCGTTAAACAGCCAATAGAAACTATAATTAAAATTATTGAAAATCTTTGGCAAATTCTGGTAAATAGGAGCTATGCCGTCTAAACTCCACTTAGAGCCTGCAGATGGAATCCTGGGAGCAGTGGCAAAAGCCAGTTTGGGGTGAGAATTCTTACCGGACCCTGATTTCCTAGATCACTGTCTGTAGGGCCCAGTCAAGAGAGAGGAAAAAAAATTTTAACACAGTCCCCTCCTTTCAAAACCCAAACCAATTGGTTTTTGATCCTTTCTCTCCCAAAGACAGCTACTGCCTTTTTTTTTTTTAAGGTATGCTTTTTTTGGTGAGGAAGATCTGCCCTGAGCTAACATCTACTGCCAATCCTCCTCTTGTTGCTGAGGTAGACTGGCCCTGAGCTAACACTCGTGCCCATCTTCCTCTACTTTATATGTGGGACGCCCACCACAGCATGGCCTGCCAAGCGGTGCCATGTCTGCGCCTGGGATCCAAAACGGCGAACCCCGGGCCACCGAAAGGGGACGTGCGAACTTAACCACTGTACCACTGGGCGAGCCCCCAAAAGATTTTTATTACTTACATTTCCCAAGATAAGGGGGCACACCATGCAAGGTAGGCTCACAGGGGCTGCATCAGGGCTGCTCAGGAGGCAGAATCAGGAGGGGGACACAAACCTAGGCCACAGCCTTCATTTGGGTCCAGAGGAAATGTGAGTCAGGGCAGAGTGAGCAGCTCAGGACTGGCTGCTTTGAACAGTTCCAGCAGCCTTTGGGGCCTAGGGACGGTCCTCAGTCATCTGGTTCCTGGCGCTGGGTGGGTTTAGGGCAGGGAATACTGTCTGGCGTGTGGGAGGCAGATAAGGAGGTCTGTAGGGACAGGGCACTGGATCGGGCGGGATGCACATGAGAGGCCTGCTCCAGACAAGCTGTCCACCGCCAACGTGGAATGAGGTGCCCCTGGGAGGGGCAGGGTCTCCCTATGTCTGAGAGGACCCCCAAGATGTCAAAACATCTTAAAAGACACAAAATAAAGCACATGATAATACAATCAGAAAGAAGACAAAGATTTGTCTGCTCACATCAGTTCAATTCAACATGGTGAGGGAGATGCTACCAGGGCAGTCAGGCACCAAATGACATAACAGCATTCCAGATTTTAAGGACATACACACACAGTCCCCAGACAGACAGATAAAATCACACAGGCTTTATCACTGGACACACGTTTACACACCCACACACAGACACCCAAAGTCACACAGGCTCAGAGATAATGGCCCAGAGACACACAGCTCAGGCCCTGAAGAGGGAGAGTCAGGGCCCACGATGGCTGCAGTGATCATTGTGTTCCAGCCCCTCACGCTGCTATGATCACTTCCAGAAATGTGCCCCCCACACGTCCCTTCCTCACTTTGCTTTCCCATTGGAAGCTCAGTGCGGACAACAAAGCTCTGTGCATCCTCGCCCAGCCACCGAGTTGTCGACTGCAGTCTCTGTGGTCTGGGATCCATCACCCCTGAGCTCTCACCTGTGCACAGACCTCGAGTGGGTCAGCCCCACAGGCCATCCTCACCAGGACCTTGATCACTGGCCCACCCTGCAACACTAGCCGATGGGGATGGAGGCCTTGGACCTCTGCCCCCAGGTCTCCAACCAAAGAGACATCACCTTGGGGACCCAGGAAAGCACTGGAAGTTGTTGCAAGGACATTTGGGACGTGGCTTGGCTCATTCTGCCTCTTCCTGTCAGAAACAGTGGGTTCACCTCCAACAAAGAGGGCTGTGCACTCCAGGAAAGGTGGAAACCCCTGCCATTTCTGCCACTTCCTTTTGTGTGGTGCCCATTGCATTCTGGGAGCCATGTGAAGGGAGGGGGCCCCAGGACTGCAGAGGGTCTGGCTGAGACCACCATTTCCCACAGGTGTTGGGACTGGAACTCTGCAGGGTGAGTCCTGTTCCAGAAAAAGTAAGCACAGGCCTTGGTGGGTGGGCTCCAAACTCATTCTGGAGGCGGGTTCTAAGGTGAGGGAACTGGGCATGGTCTGCACAGGAGCCACTGAAACCACAGGGTGGAATGTGCCAGAGATCTCAGGGAGAGTGATTTAGGTACAGTCAGGCACCTGAGGGACTCCCAGAGCTAGGACAAGGCAGACCTTGTCTTTTTGACATTATTGGTGATTTTGAGACTATTGTGAAACTGTGCTTGTTGGTGCAGAGGTGATGTTAATGTGACAGTGGGGAGTACTGTGTTACAGGGGCCTGTGCCTCATGACATGAATTCTGGGTTCTGCCATTGTCTCACCTCACAGTCACCTGGGGCTGCAAATGTGAAAATACAGGAATCTCACTTAAAATGGGGCCAGGAAGACCTGAAGGGGGAACTCTTACACACTACTACTGACCATACCTTACAGATCCCAAAAAGGAAAAAGTGTACCTCCCATTCCCCAACAGGAAGATGCTTACTTTACAGACCCCAGGAGGGCAAGAATTTCTCCTTGCCCAGCAACAGCCCAGCCAATGAGAAACCACCACACTCAGCCACTGCACCATGTTGAACTCTCAATCTCCTTCCATGGACTTCTGTTCCAAACAGCCCCTCCCAGCAACCTCCTGTCCTCTATAAAAACAAGCCCATCTGTTCTGTTCTCCCTACCCGCCGATGATTCACCACAGTTTGCATATCCTGAATCATACTTCCTCTGCTATTCCTGAATAAACCCATTTTACTGGTAATGTAAGTGGCTCTTTTGATTTTAAGTTCAACACAACAGAAAATCTGCACAGAGTGGGACAGGTGTAGCATCCAAATATTTTTCCCAGCAAGGAGGCAGAGTAGGCTTGAAATGGGAAACTTAAGGACTGGAAACAGCCACAAGACCTGCTCTGGGAAGACATGATGTTGGTGCCCAAGGATTAGATTAGGATGTGCCCAGGCAGATCCCACTGCAGAGATGTCTTAGATGCCTTGTTATGTTTCAGACCATGGCATTCCCAGGACATGACCCAGGAAACCTGGTGTCAAGGATGGAGGCTGAGAGCCCTGTCACTTTCTCACCAGTTATGTGAATAACACGAGGGTAGGTGTAGCCCTAGAGGACGTTTTCTAATTCAGACTGGGTGCCAGGAAAAGTCTATCATGGCCTATGTCCTTCCTTCTCCTTCTTCTTTATCCTAATAAGGAACCCAAGGTGGTGGAAGGAAGTGTTGCACACGTAGCAATCAAAGTTCAGGAGAATTCCACATTCTCCTAGCATGTGAAAACATTTTTATTGTTTTCTCTCAATTGTTTTCTGTATATACCCATACTATTTTAAGAGGTGTTATAAGTTTTCATAAATGTGTAGTTACACCACCATCAGGATGGAGAACACTCCATCACCCTAAAGGAACTGTCCCATGGTGCCCATTAGTACTGAACTCTCCCACCCTTAAGAACTGATGTGTTTAGGTTCCTGTACCTTTGCCTTTTCCAGAGTGTGATATAAATGGAACACCATGTTGTCTTATGAGTTCTTTTGGGAACTTTGATAGAACATTTGTAAGAGTGCATGATTATACAAACCTTGCAACATTCTTGTGAGTTTAAAATTTTTGACATTGCCCAGTATGTCTTCAACACTAAGAGATTCCACTGTTATGAGCTCTGAGAAATGGGTAAAACCCTGTGCTTAACTTTCTTTACTTGTATTATGGGAGGAAGGATGGGGACAAGGGAGCAAATGATACACTAATAATAACAGAATCACATAATTTCTACACTGCTAAGAAAAGACAAGTTAGCACCGAAAAAAGGGAACAAGCTTGGATTTCCACGTTGTTTAATGAAACAAAAGCTGTTTCAAGTTTTACCCCGTCTTCCATAACACCTCCTGGAAATGTAAACATATGGGAATGATCCCTGAAAACAGTAAAAATGGGCTTTGGTGACTTTGTGAATTACTGAAGCAAAAATCTCCTAGCTACTCCTCTTACAAAAAGGCATAGAAAATGTCCCAGTTTGAGGATGTCCATTTTACCTCCTTTGCCACCACATAGGATATTACTCAAAATGATAGTGTGCCTCTGTCTACAGCTCACCTTAATCATTCCTTGGATTATTACCCTCTAAAGATTCATAGCTCTTTTTAATGTTTTAACCAGGAAATCACATTGAACTTGCACAGATATCATTCTACTCATAGGAAAACAAAGGATGGGCTACAACTGTGCAGATGACCTGAACCCTTCCTCAAACTGGGAGAAAATTGAGGATTTCATGGGGTACAAATTGTGTCATTCAGTCTGAAGAGCAGCAAAATGATATGCTGAATCAGAAGGCAATTTCAAATCCTTTCAACTGAAGTTAAACTGAAACAGAGATACCACAAACACCCATGGCCCAAAGCAATGGAAGTCTCAAGTTCCGGATAATCGTGTATCTGGATCGTGCTCAAATAGCCCATGCAGTAAAACATTTAACCATGGCTAAAATGAAGATGAACTCTGTCTCTGCCTTATCTTTATGGGGAACCATTGCAGTTAGCCCCAAGAAGGTAGGAATTTTGGTATTGCTGCCCATTGTTTACATCCACACCTGAGCAGTTTCTCAGTGTTTAAAATATATTATAAGGTGGGAAAACAATGATCAATGTTGACATCCTCAGTTGCTGAGGCGCCTGCCTACCATGGAGAAGTTATGCACCCATCAGTGGATGAATGGACACAAAATTGGTATATATAAATATACCAACAATGGAGTATTATTCAGCCATAAAAAACGAATTCCTACCATTTCTGAAAACACAGATGAAACCTGAAGGCATTATGCTAAGTAAAATAAGTTAGAGAAAGACAAATACTTTATGATCTCACTTACGTGTGGAATTGAAATAAAACACAAACAAATCAAACTCATACAAAAGAGATTAGTCTGTTGATTACCAGAGGTGGGAGTGGGGAGGCAATTGGAGGAAGGTGATCAAAAGGTACAAACTTCCAGTTATAAGATAAATAACTACTATGGAGGTAATGTACGACATGATTATAGCTAACACTGCTGTGTGATATATAGGAAAGCTGTTAAGACAGTAAATCCCATGAGTTTTCATCACAAAGAGATTATTCTTTTCTTCTTTCCTCTCTTTTTATTCTGTCTATATGAGAAGATGGACGTTAGCTGATCTACTGTGGTAAGCATTTCACCATATGTGTAAATCAAACCATCATGTTGGACACCTTAAATTTACACAGTCGTGTACGTCAATTTTTTCCTCAATAAAACTGGGGTAAAAAAGGAGTCAGAGACTTCTGGTCCTGGTCTGTCATACAAGGAGCTCAGAAGCTGGATTCCAGTCCTCAGAAGGAAAAAGCCAAGAAACCTACTCTTCCATCAGAGAATTGAGGTCACAGGGTAAACCACTGTCTCCACAATTAAGAGAAAATGTAGGCATTTAAAAATAAACCCCAAATATTCTGTTCTTAACAAGGCATGACCTACAAGTAATCTATTTCACAAGAGCATAACTGACTGGGATTTTCCAGAGCCTACCTGACCTGGGGGGAGGGAAAGAGCCAACTTGAGTCTCTTCTAGTCTTCTCTGCTCTCAAAGGTGGGGTACATGTGAGGATGATAGTATTTTTTTCCCCTCCTGACACAAAATATTTGGCACCTGTCCCAATGCCACTTCTCCAGCTCTACATCACCAAAGAGGTGTCCAACAGGTCAATTCAATCCTAACACTAACCACCCAGAGTTCACATCAGGCTCCACAGGATAAGAGGTCAGTCCCACAGACTGCCCTTCTTTAGATGCCAACCACAAATGGGGTGCCCAGGCTGCCAGCATTTCTACTCAGCTGTCAACAAATTTGTAGATTCCCTCCACACTTTATTACATTTGGTAATTTACTGAAATGATTCTGAGATCTCAGCAAACTGCTTTAATTACTATTATTGGTTTACTATAAAGGATACAACTCAGGAACAGACAAAAGGCAGACATGTATAGGGCAAAGTAGGGCAGTGGTATGGGTGAGGGGGGTGGAGGGGGCTGCAGAGATTCCACATCCTCTCTGACACTCCACCCTCCCAGCACCTGCGTGTGTTCACCAACCCAGAAACCCTCTGAATTCTGTCTGTAAGGGTTCCGATGGAGGTTTCATTACATGAGCACAACTTATTAAATCATTGGCCATTGGTATTAACTCAGTCTCCAGCCCCTCTCCTCTCCACAGGGGCTGGGAGCTGGGGCTGAAATTCCAAGCCTCTAATCAAGGCTTGGTGTTTCCAGTGTCCAACCCCCATCCTGAAGCCATCTAATAGCTGTTCAAGAGTTGCCTCATTAAAACAAAAAATCTATCACCCTTATCGCTCAAGTAATTCCAAGGGCTTCAAGAGGTTTTTCTAGGAACAACAGACAAAGATCCAATACCTTTCTTATTGTACCACAGAAGTTCAAGCCCAGATACACAAGCTCACTAAAACATTGAGACCCAATCACCGGACTGGAGAATGCTTCCCCTCTGCCCACACCTCCCTCTACATCAACGGGGCTCTTGTTTAATGTCAGTGGACTACACTGAAGGAACTAGATGCTTTCCAGTAACATCAGGAGGAAGGCAAGGACGTCCCCTCCCACCACTCCTAGTCAACCTTGTACTAGAATTATTAGAATCGCTATAAAATTAGCTAAGGCTAATGCAATTAAACATGAAAAGTAAATAAAAGGTATATAAATTGGGAGGCAGGAAATCAAACTATCCTTGTGGCACAAGGTTGTCTATGAAGAAAATCTCAAAGAATCCCCAATAACAGAGAAATCCCTTGAACTAAGAAGAGTGTAGAGGAAGGATGAAAGATAAAATGCTAATATACAAGTCAATTGTTTTCTATAGACCTACAGATATAGTGAACTCATCTTTGACAGAGGACCTAAAACAAATCAATGGGAAAACATCTTTTCAACAAATACTGCCAGAAAATCTGGCCATCCACTGGCCAAAAAATAAAAAAGAATCAAGACACGACTAGATAAATTTCACCAAAATTAATTAGAATTTAATTATAGACCTTAGTATTAATGTAAAACCAGAATAGACCTAAAATATAACATAGTTGAAAACCTATGCGGTCTTTGTTTTGTTGTTAATTCTTAGATACAACACCAAAAGCAAAATCCAAGATAGAAAAAAATAAGATTGATTTCATTAAAACGAAAAACCTCTGCTCAGTGACACACAATGTTACGAGATGAAAACAAGTCATAGACTGGCAGATAATCTTTGGAAATCACTTATCTGATAAAGAACTGGTAACCAAAACAATCCAAAGAACTCCTAAAACTCAACAAAAAGAAGACAATCAACCCAGTTAAAAATGGGCAAAAGATCTGAACACACACCTCAGCAATGATATACAGATGGTAAATAAGCACATGAAAATGCTCAAAGTCATGCATCACTAGCAAATTACAAATAAAAGAAGAATGAGATATCACCAGACACTTATGATAATAGCTGGAATTAAAAACACTGAGAACAGTGAAAGGTGGTGAAGATGGAGAGCACTAGGAACCCTCACTCACCGCTGGTGGGAATGGAAAACGTTATGCCTACTCTGGAAAAAAGGCAGTTTCTGATAACGAAGCCTACTCTTACCATACGATACAGCCATCACGTTCTTTGAACTTACCCAAATGAGCTGAAAACAGATGTTCACAAAAAACCCTGCACATGAATGTTGACAGGAGCTTTACGCATTATTGTCAAGACCTAGATGTAACCAAGAATAATTTCAATAGGTGAAAGGATAAACAATCACAGGGACATCCATAGGGTAAAACATTCTTCAGTAAGGAATAGAAACCACCTTATCAAGCCAAAAATGGAAAAACTTCAAAATAATATTCTAAGTGAAAGAAGCCAATATGACAAGGCTACACACTGTAGGATTCCAAGCATGTGACACTTGAGAAAAAATCAAAGATAAGACATTGAAAGGTGACTGGTTGCCAGGGATTCAGGGGTGGGAGGAGTGAACAGGGGAGCACAGGAGATTTTTAGGACAGTACACATATTCCATATGATACAGAAATGATGGAGACATGCCATTTGACATTAGCCAAAGCCCAGGGATTGTATAACACAGTCAACACTAATGTAAACTATGAGCTTTCGTGCATCAAACTGGCCCTTCAAATGGACGACAGTGATACAAGATATAAAATACAGGGCAAACTGTGTGGAGTCAGAGTGGTTATGTGGGAAATCTCTGTACTTTACAGTCAACTTTTAGGTAAACCTACAACTGATGCTAAAAAAAAGGAAAGTCTACTAGGAAAACAGGTAAAGACAGGCACATTAATATTCACGACTGATGACAGAAACAGACCATCTTTCATTCCATTAATGTGAACTTATTTCAACAAGCCATTAAGTTGCTCTGAGGCATGTGCCCTGAGACTTAAAAGAGAGGAGAAAGGTCTATTTTTTACATTGGTAAGAGCCCAGCACTGTATGTTCTGAGAAGTGAAATGAGTGCCTTCATTACTATCAGTACTGTCTGGAACTCCCATGCGGATAAAGTGTCCTCGTGGGGCTTTGCATGTGGGCTTTGTACGCATAGAGACAAGTGTTACTTTGATTTCTATTGTAGGTAACTGTGAGCCAAGATTCCCAGAGTTTCTTTTTACCAAAAAGGGGCAACTCTCAGGGAATCACTCATAGTCTGCAATGTCTGCAGGTAGAGCCAATGATTGGTTGAGCTAAGACGACTGCTTGATGTAAGGTCAGTGTGATGACCCTTGGTGCAGTCCTTCATCAGGGATGTCACAATTAAGACATGAAAAGCAACAACTCTGCCTGAGCTCCATCATGGACAAATGTGGTGCTATTGGGCCAAAAGTTTATGCCATCCTGTTGCTTTCCACTCAGTGAATTCTAAGGAGGTCACCAGGGAGCTTCGGACTCTGGGAAAGGCGACCACCTTCAATACCATGGTACCTGGTAGGAGACTGAGGACAGGGAAGACCACCCCCTCCTGCAGGCAGGATATCCCAGAGGGCCCACGTTTGCCTCCATCATGTCTCCAGGGGGTCTCAGTAGCCATGCTGAGCTCTCTGAATGCTGTTTCCAGGTCACAAGTCAAAATGGACTGCTGGATAGATGGTTCCATGCTCAGGGCCATCTACTGGCAGGATAGCCTTATGTCACTGTAGCTCTAATGGCATATATTGTGGGGTCTAGGCCTAGTTCTTGCATCAGAAGCTATGGGCAACTTACGGCCATGATGGGTATCCCAGAAGGCACGACAGAAGGTCAGAGGCCTCTGTAGTGAAGGAGTCTCTGAGGGCACTAACAGGAGTGTTGGTTGTATGACAATTTGAAGACAGTCTCCAGACTTTTGTGGTAGGGGGTGCCATTCTAGGTGGCAAATTTGCAAGGAACAGGACAGATACGCTCAAATAAAATTTGTATACAGGAAATACGTTACCTCTGGAACAACAAAAGAACCTAGTAGATGTTGTGGATGCTAAGGGAAATAACAGCTATTTCTTCATGGTCTCAGAGAAGAAGCAGGGCTCAGATATCAAATAATTTCCAGAAATTTAACAAAGTTGTCAGGGCCTCACATCATATGAGTGGCAATGTCCCATCCACTTTTTGCAATCTCCTTTTTTTCACATTTGTATGTTCTGAATGTCTTCAGAGGAGATGTCATTAATGTAACGTCATACCTGTGTTCTTGGAGAAACCAGGATGCAGTTCAGACCCCGCCTGCAGTGGCTGTGGGAGAGCACAGCTGTGGAAGATCCATGAGGACAACCCAGTAAAGGGGCATCATGTCCCTTCAGAGGGGAAGGCCAAGTGCAGCTGAGAGGCTGTGGACACAGGACTGGACAGAACAGACTCAGCCAAACCTGTGAGAGCAGGGTATTGATCAATTGCTGGTTGGCTGTGGTCAGTAATTTCCATACTGTGGGGACTGGGTACAGAGGTCTGTGTGGTACAACCACTGCCTCAAGTTGGTAAACCACTCTGAGGTGTCATCCATTCTCTCCAGGTTTAAAAACAGGACAAATTTGGCTGTTAAAAGAAGCACTGAGAATAATCACCCCTTCATTAAGTAGGTTTTCTATACAATTTTCAATCCTTCAAGACCCTGTACAATTTACATTGGGCCATATTAACTGCTTGATTTGGGAGGGAATATCGTTGGGGTCCCAATCTGTTAAGCCAATTTCTAAGTGACAAAAGCTTCACTTAATTTTAATTCCTGCTCATTGGCTCAGAGCTTCCCAGCTCACTTTGGGATATTTTAGGACAACTGGTGTTATAACCATAGAGAATTTAGTCAAAACCATCGTTCTGATGGCTAAAAATGAAACATTTGTTCTGTCCTCTCTATTATATTCATTAACACCGCTAAGATTATCAGGGGCACCTTCCTTAAACTTAGAGGGATCCCCAGGTATAACTCTAATTTGACACCTAGTGTTGATTAACTACTTGAAGTTTTCTGAATTCGTGCATTACATCAGAGAGCAAAAGTAATTCAGACCCTGTGTTGTAGAGGCCCAAAAGTCAAGCAGTTTACCTTTATCTGTTTTGTTATGTAAATTTATTCAATACATTCTAGACGTTCAGTTGAGACAAGTTATGGACCTTTGTTTCAGTATTGTTTCCTTCCTTCTGATCTTTCCTCTATCATTTTCTTCCTCATGGGATACACTTCAGGGAAGAGGATTCCTCTCTACCCTGGTATTTATAAACTTTTTTCCTTAAAACAGTGCCTTCAGGGCTAGGAGCCTACCCATGACACTGTTCACTTTATAGGGTTTCAACCCGGGGCTTAAGTCAGGTTTGAATTTATACACTGTGCCACAGGGGTGCCATGGGTATTGTCCCCTACAATCCTGAAGGTCAGGATCTTCATGGCAGTACAGCCGGGGGCAGCAGAAGTACTGAAGGGTCGTGCAAAGCCCTCTGCTATTAGGAGTGTGGACCCAGCCCACCACCTACATGTTGTCTTATCTTTCTTTTTAAATGAATGCTCTTTCAGCAGTGGCCCTTTGACGGACCCACCTCTTGCAAACGTATCATCCCTGCCTACCACCCTCATCCCTGGAGTATGTCAGGCCAACACGGCTTCTGTCACAGCTTCACTCTAACACACAGATAAATCCCACCAGAAACACTGACCCAAGACTCATTTAAGGAGGTCCCAATCCCACAGTCCTGCTCCCAAATGCCTACAAATCTTCAAATTGCTAGTGCTGGTCAGCTGCCCCTAGAACTGAGGCTTGGTGGGTCAACAACGCAACAGGGGGCAGCACAGCTCACAGCATGGGCTTCACAGCAAGCAGCAGCCCACAGTGCATGCCGCCACCAGGCAGCAGAGCAGGGGAGCAAGTCAGAGCAAGAGAAGACAGACCCACAGGTAGGGGTCACGTCTGGACATCCTGCTCAGGGCGCCAACTGTTATGGTCAACTGTAGAAGGGTGATTACTTAGTTGAGACTGATGCTAGGGTGGCACAAACACACATAGGGTAGGACTCACACAATAGAGGTCTGAGGGGAGGGCAGGGCCGGCCTCTCAAGCAGCTCTGACAGGGCTCAGAAAGCAAGGAATGGAGCCTGGCCTGGGGGTTCACTGGGCCTGGGGGTGGGGCCGGGGCAAGAGCTCTGCACACAGGCAGGGGCTGGTGTGGGAATCTCCTGCCTGCTTGAGAGGAGAGAGCACCCAGGCTTCCTCCTCAGCTTGTCCAGGTTGGGACACAAGGGGAAGAGGGTGGGTGGGGCTTAAGCTGTGAGCCGTCACCCAAAATGTGGAGTCTGACTGCTCATTACAGGGACAAAGTGGGCAAGAAAAATATGCATTCTCAACTGATTTATATAAAGAAACACTAACAGGGGCTCAAAAATGATCAAAACTGTGTATCTGGATGTTACTGATTACCAGTGCAGGAGGGGACCAGGATATGTTGGCAGTGAGCCTTCTCAAGTTAGACTTTGCTGCCTTACAGATTGATTTTTAAGACAGAGACATTTATATTCTGTAATTTTAACTCTTGTACATAGGAAACTATTCTGAGATTTAACTCTTTGAAACACTAACAGTTACGGGAGTGTAAACCATACAAAATAAAATTTGTCAAATCTCTTTCTAACTAGAAGGACACGCGGCATCCCAGTTTATCCTTCCCCTATAGCTCACAGTGGGGTATTTTCAGGAATAAGTGGCATATTATTTATTACAATGCACTCAGGGTTTGAGTTTAAATCCTTAACTGTATTGGATTTTCAAAAACATACAGAAGCTTTAAGAAGTTTTCCTCACAATGATTGAAATAGAATTTAATTGCTTTAGCCTTTTAAATTAATATGTTCTCTAGAGATATGCACAAAAGAAAACCAACCAAAAAATGAAAAAATTTTCCTGCTTTCCTCACATCCTATCTCTCTATCAACTTACAGTCTCAGGGCCCAAGTGCTAAGGGAAACTAGAGCCAAAGGGCTGCACTAGTCCATTGATGAAGGAATCTAAAGGGAAGAAACACAAACACTGGAATCAGCTTGGATGAGCAGCCTGTTTCCCACAGAACAGAAGGAAAGCCACAGTCAGAAGGTCCCATGTTCCTGACTCTCCTGGTGGAGACAGAGCCCTGGAGGGGGTCAGTCCCTGGAGAAGGAGGGGAGGGCACCTGAGCAGCCACAGGAAGGAGCTCTGGGAGTCCCACACACCCTCCTCTCCCCAGGGAACAGTGCACATGCTCCCTCTCTCAGGCTCCCTTCTCACAGTGAGGAAACTCTCAGCCGGATTCAGTTTAAGGTTCTGACCCAAATGGACCCCCAGGTTAATGGGCCCTAACCCAGGACACAGAACTATGACTTTCAAAGTTGAGTTACACTGTGAACAAGTTACACTCTGAGTGCACCTTCACTGTGGATGCAAAACTCCAACTTACACCTAGAAAGAGGGCCAAGGAATCCACAGCTACAACCTCAGAAAGGACGTCACTCCCCAACCCATGAGCACGTGCACCCCCAGCTTTCCAGGGCTCTGCAGCTCCTCTCAGGACAAAGGCTCCTTCCATGGGGGTGTGAGCAGTAGGACACCTACAGGGGGAGGCTCCCCAGGAAGAACAACTGGGCTCTCAAGTCGTTCCCTCTGCAGGCCCAAGGGGGCCTCAGCTTAGACTCTCTGCCCTCAGTACTCCAGCCCCACTGGAGTTTTTTTGGACCAGCAATGATGTTTTAAATGACACAAACCCAGTGTTTGAACAATCCAGCTAAAACACTCAAGCTAGTCTTTATGTGGAAACGAGGGAAAAAAATTGCATGGAACTTTGCCAGTTCAACTAGAAACCCCACATGAATGTATGGCATTCTGGAAAGGAAAATATGTTAATATAACCTATTTCCATGACAAGTAATTTTTTTATAAACTGTTAATCATACTTGAGGACTTCAGGTCCAGAAATTCATTTAAACTCACCCAAAATGAAAGAACAGACCTCAGAATATGAGTACACACAATGGGAGAGAAAAAAAGGGAAAGAATTTCATCCATGCGATGTAAAACTGGAATACTTTTTTTTTTTTTTTTGAAATTCACCTCTTTCTTGTCTCTGGAAATATTTTATATTGTATTTCAAGTCATATTGAATAAATAAATTTTTATTCATTGAAAAACTGAGACTAAAATAAAGTGAACAAATCTTTTATAGGTGACAATTCAGGTAAGGACAGTGCTGACAGGGCAGACCATCCTGGAAACATCCGCCCAAAGCACATTCCATGGGGTGTCTCTGCCAAGGAAAGACCCTGGGGGAGAGGCACGAGGATTTCATAGAACGTAGTCCCAGGAGGTTATAATTTACCCCTGCAAATTATCCACACACACAAAATAAATCTCTTAAAAACAGCCATTCTTTTACTGTGAGAAAATGATAAACAATTAAAATATTGGATCTGCTTCAAATTCACCAAGAACAAACAGTTGATAATAATGCTGTGAATCGGACGCACGAAGTTGGCATTTGTGAATGAAGGAGAGACTGGACATTTAGGCATTTGTTGCCAGCCCTAGAAAGACCTAGACTCGGGGACAGGGTTGTAGATTTGAGAACCTGCTCCACCAATGTACGGAAAATTCAGAGGCAAATGGGTGCCCTCCAGAGAGACAGGAAGCACTGGCAAGCCCACAGACCGCAGCCCCTCCGCGCACGGACCCCGCAGACCGAGGCCCGACTGTCCTGCGGGCCCTCCCGCGGGCCCCGCACCGTCTGGGACACGCGGGGCTGCGGGCACACAGCGGCCCAGAGACGCTCCAGCCCAAGTCGCCGCGTGCAGGGACCACAGGTCGCCCGGGGCCCGGCTGCCGGCCTCGCCCCCACGCTGCGGCCGGAGGGGCCTGAGGGCCGAGCGGCGCCAACCCGGACTCGGGGCCGCAGACCCCGGAGGGGACCGCTGGAGGCCGGGCCCGCCCCGCCGCTTCCCACCAGCCCCTCCTCCCGCGTCCTCACCCAGGGCCGCACACTCACCATTTCCAGGGCTCCTGGGTCCCCTGAGTCCTTCCTACGACCCCCACGGCCATT
This sequence comes from Equus asinus, assembly GCF_041296235.1. Classification (NCBI taxonomy): domain Eukaryota; kingdom Metazoa; phylum Chordata; class Mammalia; order Perissodactyla; family Equidae; genus Equus; species Equus asinus. The sequence goes on along the minus strand of NC_091809.1, from coordinate 24,601,432 downwards.
GCAGGTCACAGGGTGACAGGGGCTGTGGCAGAGCCACCAGGGAACGTTAGGAGCAAGTGGCAACCGACCCCGAGCAGGGCAGGAGCGAGAAGGGGAGGCCACGTTGGGCCAGACACTCTTCCCCCAAATCCTGACTCCGGGCCCCAAATCTCACCATTTCTAGATTTCTTGGGTCCGCTGGCGACGTTCCTGTGACTCCCGAGCTCGGTACAGGTGACAGCTCACAGAACAGGCGGCAGAGCCACGTGAAGCCTGTAACGGCTGGCAAACGCCGCCCCAGCGCGGCTGGAGCAGCAGCAACTTCCGGGGGTTGGGGCGCTTCGCCCCACCCACCTGCCCAGGAGCCGCCTCTGATTGGACAGTTCGCAGGAAACGCCCCCTTCGCCTGACTGACAGCCCCGGAGTTTAGGTGTCTGAGCAGAATGCCAGTCAGAACTCCTCCTCAGCAGGGATGTGTACATTGAAAGGTAGTGCTGGGAGGAGACTTCCGGAACTGTGATCCTTCTTTACACACGCAAACTGAAACTCACCTCACCATATGCAATAATTAGTCTCTATCCATTTGGATCTTTGTTGACAACGTGAGTCTGAGATAGTTTTGCCAGATGGGTACACAGGCACAGATACTCTGACTAGGGAAAGAGTCAAAGAAGGAGATACTGAGGATCTGATAAAAACTAACACTATCTGTTGAGTGTTTGCAGAGGTAAAGTTACCAGAATAGCCTAACCACGGAAGGTTCCTGCAAGCAGCCTGGCTTGAAGCCAGTTCTATCTGCCTCAAACCATTAAGTGAACTAAAGTGAATGGTGCCTCTTAAAATCTCATTAATATTTTAAATTCTCCTCTTCTGGGAGGGACCAAGCAGTCAATTCTAGATCATGTGATGTATGTAGTAGCATGTGTACATGCTACCCGTGAGCCTTAAAGGAACATGACTGGCAGGCAATAAACCATTATCTCCCACTTGTTCCTTAACTGCATATTCATGAATTGTACTATGATCTAACAATTAAAGGACTTCTGCCCACACACACCCCCCAAACCCTTGTTTGAGGAGACATTGCTTTGGAAGATATCCCTGGTGTTCTCCATTGCTTGTGCAGCTGATAAACCTTTCTTCACCTATTCTGCCTTGGTTGTGCTTTTTGGCTCCACAATCACCAACGTAAACCTATTGAGTTCAGTTACCACATCAGGGATGCTTTAGGTGGGCAATCTTCCAACAGTTCAATCAGATTCAGCACAAGAGTATTGGGAACAAAAACAAGCCATCATTTCAGAAGAAAAGTGACTTCTGAGTATTCAGACTGCTTAATTTTAGAAAATGTTTTTGACGTGAAAATATTTGTATCCCATGGAAAATACAAGCACGGATTCTCTCTCACTGGTGGTGAAATCACTGTCTGTGGTCATGACCCACACAGATGACCCTTACTTGTTGTTACACTATTTAATCCAACTATAATGAGACTTATCAGAAAACTGATTTCATCTAAATAATCATCTCACTGATTGGTGAGTCTGTGATACTAGAGAATAACATTCATTCTGACAGTGTTGGAATCACTCCGTGACAGGCATCCTCTCCATAGAGGTCTGCCAAGATACCACTTCTGACAACTTCCTCTCCCAATTCCTAAGGAAATACTCATCTTTGATATCATTTGAGTCAAAATGCCCCACCCAAGTCCACCTGAACTTCAGCAGTATCTCCACCATGCCCAGAGACAGAAGGATCCCTGGAGGCTATCTGACAGATGGACACTGAGGGGCAGAGCCAAAGAACCATAAGTGATCTCAATGAAAACAGAAAAGAAGGGCCCAGTTTGCAGCCAGTGCTCATTATACAAGGGGGAACACTGCTGGGCAGTAGCATCATCCAGTCACCATCCAATGTAGGAAGAAAAGTTCTGTGGGTATTCAGCATCAAGCATTGAGAGATGGAGACGATATTTCCATTTTGTTATCTGTTTTTCGTCTTCCCATTAAGACCTATCTGGAAAATAACAGTCTAGAAGCAGTTTTCTTGGAAATCACTCTGATTTGCTAAGTCAGGAATGCCTCTGTTTTTTAAATTTTATATCCTAACTCCTCATATACTGCAAATAAAGGACACGCCATACTAATGATATGCACTCACCTTGGGAAGATGCATAAGTCCGGCTCCGCTCTCACACACTCTCAGAAACATGGTGCTGAGAAAATTACATTTCGTCAATGCCCTTCCCAACCCTACTTTCATTTGCACCTGTGGGCATTGTACAGTTCCAGTAGTGGCCTCATCTGGACAGAAACTGGGGATGTGCTTCCTGCACTGACGAATTGATAAATTGTTCTGCTTCTCATGGGTAACATTAGGGACAGTCTGTCTCTGTCTTGAGGTCACATCATGGCGCTCTGTGGTCAGCACCATAGACATGATACCTTAAGGTTCTGTTTAGTAAGAGTATATGGTTCCTGTTTATCTCAATCATAGGAAACATGTGGGCCAGAATATACTCAGAGCGCTGGTGTATCCAGCTGCACTGAGGGAAGCCCATGAGAACTCAAGAATATCCCACAAAGTGGTCTTCTAAGCCAAAGAAGAGCTCCATTTAAGAAGTACAGGGAGTTACTTGTAGGTATGGAGAGAGAGATTTTTTTCCATGACTTCGAAAAATGGCCCTAATGGAATGAGTTACCGAAGATTCAAGAAGCTGCTTTGTTGGAGGAGGTCACAGAGAGGATGTGACCACTGGTTGACTCTCCAGCCTACCTTGGACAATTGGAGCCTCCTTAGCCAGTCCCCTGTCCTTGGAATATACCTTTCACCCAATGTTCCCAAACTAAGAGCAATTTCAAGGGTGCAGCCTGGAGAGAATAATGTGTTGTTGAGACCCTCTGGTCTGTACACATTACTGAACCTCATTAAAGCATCTATATAAACTTTTAAGATTCTAGCAGGTGGGTGAATAAATCTGCTCATCTTGTACCACCCAAGACAAGCCTCATATATTAGTTCCTTCGCTTATTAAAACTGCCACCTCCCAATCTGGAGTGATCTGCTTCTTTCTTCAGTCTCTCCTTGCCCTCCAGGGACAGGAGCCAGTTTCAGATGTCACCCAAACTCTCATGGTTGTGAACCAACATGCTCTTGGTTCTGAATGAAAATAAGAGAGCAATTGATTCTCCTTGTGCTGGGAAGAATGAAGTACCTCTGAATGGCACAACATCAAGATAAATATTTATACTTTTAAAACTATTTTTTCTTCATGTTCTGACTGAACTATGCATGACATGGTGTTCTAGGTAGTGGTGCGAGGAAGGATAAACCAAATTATTCTATCTAGTGGGGAAGGCATGAGTTAGCAAAAACTAATTATCACAGCATTTATTTAGTGAAGATTTCAAAGTATGGGAACATAAGCACCCATAGAGGAAATCAAAATAGTCACCATATAAGTTTATTAAATTCAGTAGTTCCCAGTGATCTTACAGGCCAGTTGCAACTTTATGTGTCAAGGAACATTGCATCATCTGCAGTGTAAAATGTAGATTCCACTGAGAGAATTCTGCTTTCTAAGTCGTTATAAAGATGATGATGATAATGACAGTGAGAATAGTAACAGGAACGCTGACACTAATAATAAAGGCACTTTAGGGAGGCTTACTAAGTGTGAGGCACTGCACGCAGCACCATCGGTGGGCTGGTTCATTCCTTTTCATCTGTGCAGACTTCTAACGGGGAAGCACTAGTATGATCCTATTTGATAAGAGAGGAAACTGAGACTTAGGGGAGCTGAGTGACGGCTGTGACTTTACACAGGAGGATGCTCAGATTCATCACCAGGCTGCATGACACAGACAAAGCTTTGCTACTGAGCACACTTCACCTCTTATTATGAAATTAGGAATAATGGTTCATTAACTAGGATGGACACTCTGTTAGAATCAGATACAACTTTGTTCTTCCCCACAGGCCTTATTAAAATCCCCACTATGGAATAGATTGCCCTTGCCTTTAGTTGAAATCTGCAGAGGCTGCCACAGTATCCTGAGTCACTTTTCGGTGCTAAAATGCTGTGGTCACTTTCAGGCACAGTGACTGCCAGGCCAGCCTAGTACTCACAGAAGATGTTTCAGAGCAGAGCATGGAGAGGGACTGCTGTGTGAGAGGCATCCCACTGAAAGGAAGAACCAGTTCAAACAACAATCAAAGATGCTTCTTTTCACCTCAAGTATTTGTTGTTGCTTTCATCTATAGCTTCATGTCAGGAAACACAATGTTCCATCTGATGAATAAGATGGAAGAAGCGATATTGTTATTAGAGATGAGAGCATTGTTTATTTGATAAGCTAAATATAAAATAGCTGGGAAATTACTACAATTGATAAGAGGTCAATTCTCTGATTATTGTTTAAATACATACATTACACATAATAAGATATATTATTCAATTAAAATCACATGTCCTGCAAGATATATAATAAATTTGGAGGTTTAGGGCTAATGCCGTATGTAATACCTATAAGCAGACAAGTCTGAGCGTTTCCTGGTGAGGTGACAGAGGCATCACCTCCATGGATATATAATCAACTTTGCTGCATGGAAGACTCCTGAAGTCAAAGATGCAGGTCTCTCTACACACAGCAACCTGCATAATCTAGCAAAGAAGAAAGATCTCAAATAAATAACTTTACTTTTTACCTAACACATTCAAAATGATGAGAAACCAAACCAAAAGTAAGGAGAAAAGGAAATAATAAAAATTAGAGCATAAATTAAGAAAAGGGAGAATAGAAAACCCATAAAGAAAATCAATGAAACCAAACGTGGGTTCTATGAAAAGATCAATGAGATTAACAATAGAGAGCTAACAGACAATTTAGCTAGATTGACCTAAAGAAAAAGAGTCAACTCAAATTCTGAGAATCAGAATGAGAGAGGGGATATTATTACTGAGATTATAGAAATAAAAAGAATTATAAAGAAATTCATTGAACAGTTGCATGGAAACAAATTAGATAACTTAGATGAAACAGACAAATTCCTAGAAATACACAAACTACCAAAAGTGACTTAAGAAGAAACAGAAAATCTGATTAGAACTATAAGTAGTGAAGTGGTTGAATTAGTAATCAAAGCTACCTATAAGGCAAAGCCCAGGCCCAGAGGATTTCACAGCAGAATGCTCCAAAGCATACAGTTAAGGTTTAACAGTGATTCTTCACAAAATCTCCCCCAAAACAGAATCAACACACTTCAAACTCATTTGTGAAGCCAGTGTTATCCTGACTCCAAAATCAGACGAAAGTATCACCAAGAAAACCCTGCAGACCTATTTCTTTCGTGGATATGGATCCAAAAAATCCTCAAAAAATATTAGTACCTAATCCAGCAACAACCTAAAAGATTTATACACCATGACCAGGTGGGATTAATTCCAGGGGTGCAGGGTTGGGTTAACCTCTCGAAATCCGTTAATGTAGTACATCATGTTAATAGAGTGAATAGCAAAAATGACCTGAATTTCTCAAGAGACACAGAAGAAATACCTGACAAAATCCAACATCCTTTCCTGATAGAAACACTCAGCAAACCAGGATTTGAAGGAAATTTCCTGAAGCTGATAATGAGCAAGTAAGGGACACCCACAGCCTATACTATATTTAAAGGTGAAAGGCTAGATATTTTCTCCAAAAATGAGGAACAAAACAAGAATGTCTGCTCTTGCTATTTTTATTTGACAATGTACTGGATATTTTAGCCAGAATAGTTTTGCAAGAAACGGAAATAAAAAGCATCCAGCCTGGGTAGGAAAATGTAAAACTATCTTCACTTGCATGTGACTCATCTTGTACCTAGAAAACTCTAAGGAATCCACTAAAGAATCTATTAGAACTGATTATCGAGTACAGCAAATTTTTCTGATGCAAGATAAGTATATAAAAATAAATTATATTTTATACACTGTAGTGAACAATCTGACAATGAAATTAACAAAAGAAATCTACTTATAGTAGCATCAAAAGGAATAAAATAGGAATAAATTTAATAAAAGGTGTAGAAAATACTCCAAAAACTGCAAAACACCATTAAAAAATTCGTGAAGATCTACAAGTGTGAAATAACAAATGTTGGTAAGGATGTGAAGAAAAGGAACTCTTGTCTACTGTTGATGGGACTGTAAATTGGTGCAGTGACTATGGAAACAGTATGCAAGTTCTTCAAAAAATTAAAATAGACCTACCATATGATTCAGCAATTCCACTTCTGTGGATTTTTTATCTAAAGAGTGGCACCTGAGCTAACATCTATTGCCAATATTCTTTTTTTTTCCTTCCTCTTCTCCTTAAAGCCCCCCAGTACATAGTTGTATATTCTAGTTGTAGGTCCTTCTGGTTTTGCTATGTGGGACGCCATCTCAGCGTGGCCTGATAGTAGTGCTAGGTCTGCACCCAGGATCCAAACCAGCAAAACCCTGGGCCACCGAAGTGGAGTGCGTGAACCTAACCATTCAGCCACGGGGCTGGCCCCCCAACTTCTGTGGATTTATCCAAAGAAAGGAAAAATGCTAAGTAAAAAGGACGTATGCACCCCATATTCATTGCACCATTATCTACAATAGCCAAGATACGGAAATGACCTCTGTCCACCAATAAATAAATGGGTAAAGAAATTGTGGCATAAATGTACAATGGAAATGATTCAGCCATAAACAAGAGTGAAATCTTTCCATTTGTGACAATGTGGATGGATCTTGATGGCATTACACTAAGTGAAATATGTCAGATAGTTAAAGACAATAATTGTATGATCTCTCTTATGTGTGGAATCTAAAACAAACAAACAAAAACACCAAGCTCATGGATACAGATAAGAGAGTGGTGGTTGCCAGAGGCATGGGGTGGAGGGTGGCATAAATGGGTGAAGGAGGTCACAGGTAAAATGAAAAAAAAGGGAGCTGTATCAAAAAATGCATATTTGATAACCACATAGTGTGAGATAAATGATTATACACTTTTATATATTTTAAATTTACAACCTATGCACTACTGCTATTGGAAAGTCATTACTGAATGTACACACATGCAAAGAGGTACCAGTTACAGAACTGCAATCACTCTGAGGGTATGTGTAGAAACATCCTCCTCTAGTCATATTTTCCCTGAAACTAATTTCTAGTAATAATAACCATTAAACTATTTTTATTGCCAAACATGTGATTTGCATTTTTGGAAATTAAAAGGAATTGGGTGAGGTTGGGAGGGGACTGGATATTCAGACATTGCAGATCTTTAATAAAATGAGCAAAGATCTTGGAGTGATGACATCTTTTCTCTTGTTCTTTATTACTCCCTAACCAATAGAAGCAAAAAAAAAAAAAAAAAGTGAACCCTAAAGATAAATAAATAAACGGGAAAATAGCCCATGTTCATGGATCCTTTGATTTAACGCTGTTGAGATGACAGTACTTCCTAGAATGATCTAGATTTTCAACATAATCCCTGTCAGAATCTCAGTTGACTTCTTTACAGAAATTGGCAAGCTTTTCATAAATTATACGGAATTACAAGCAAATCAGAATCACTAAATCAATCTTGCAAAAGTAAGACAAAGGAATAAGACTAACATTTCCTTATTTGAAATCTGACTACTCAGCAAGGTAATCCAGGTAATATGATAGTGACACAAGGACAGACACAGATCAATGGATTTCATTGAGATTCCAGATATAAACCCATTCACCTATGGTCAACTGATTTTTGAAAAAGGTACCAAGAATGAGGAAGGAATATTCTTCTCAAAATTGGTGCTGTACAACTAGATAGCGACATGCAGAAGAATGAAGTTGGACCTTATGTTACCCCACACACAATAATTTTACCCAAATGGATCAAAGACCAAAACCAAAGGTAAAACAAAATACTCTTAGAAAAAACAAAGACGTAAATATGACCTTGGATTTGGCAAAGAATTACGAGTTATAACACCAAAAATAAAAACATATAGATAATTTAACTCCATCAAAATTAATCACTTTTTTGCTTCAAAGCACACCATTAGGACAGTGAAAACACCCATGGGAACCCCTGGTGGGAATGCAAACCATGATGCCACTGTGAAAAACAGTATGGCATTTTTTCAAATATTACAGCAAGTGTTACAATATGATCTAGCAATTCCATTTTTGAGTAGATACCCAGAAGAATTCAAAACATGAAGTCAAACAGATATATGCACACCTGTGTTCATAGGAGCATTATTCACAGTAGCCAAAAAGTGGAAGCAACCCAAGTGTTCATCAAGAGACGAATGGATCAACCAAGTGTGGTACACACATGCGACTGAATATTATTCAGCTTTAAAAAGACATGAAATTCTGACACTTGTTACAACATGCGTGAACCTTGTGGACATGATGCTAAGTGAAACGAGGCAGTCAAAAAAGGACAAAAACTGTACAACTCCATTGATAGGAGGTATCTAGAGTAGTCAACTTCATAGAGACATCAGGACAGTGGTTGTCAGGGCCTGGGGGTCAGGGACAAGTGGGCATTGTTGTTTGATACACAGAGAGTTGCAGTTTTGCAGGATGAAGCGTTCTGGAGATTGGTTTCAATGTCAGTGTACTTCACACTATGAACTATACACTTAAACATGGATAAGATGTAACTGTTACGGAGTCAATATAGAAGGTAATCAAAAGGTACACACTCTGTGTTATAAAATAAACGTCATGGAGATATAATGTGCTGCATAGTGACTCTAGTTAATACTACTGAATTGTATGTTTAAAAGTTGCTAAGAGAGCAGATCTTAAAAGTTCTCAACACAAGTAAAAAAAATTATAACTCTGTGGTGGTGGATGTTAACTAGACGTATTGTGGTACACCTGAAATGAATATCATGTTCCTTGTCAATTGTATCTCAATTTTTAACAAAACGAATGAAGTATGGATACATGCTACAACATGGAATTCCATGAAAAAATTATACCAAGTGAATGAAGTCAAACACAAAGACCACATATTATACAATTTCATTCATGCAAAACTCAGAAAATACAGAAATTTATAGACACAGAAAGTAGATTAGTGGCTGTCTAGGGCTGGCACTTGGAGGAGCTAGGTGGGAAGACAGGGCAGTGAGAGGTTCAGGGTATAGGGGTTTCTTTTTAGGTGATGGAAATGTCCTGAAATTGACTGCGGTGATGATTGCACGGTATCTGTGAATATACTGAAGACCAGTGAGTTGTAGACAGTAAAGTGCTCTATTGTATGTATATTTTTTCTCAAGAAAAAAAAAACTTGTTCAAATAAGTGGATAAATGCATTAAGAGGGGGCCTGCCAGTGGCCAAGTGGTTAAGTTCGCAGGCTCCGCTTCGGTGGCCCAGGGTTTTGCTGTTTCAGATCCTGGGCGCAGACATGGCACCGCTCATCAGGCCATGCTGACGTGGTGCCCCACATAGCACAACCAGACAACCAGAGACACTCACAACTAGAGTATACAGCTATGTACTGGGGGCCTTTGGGGAGAAGAAGAAGAAGAAAAAAAGATTGGCAACAGATGTTAGCTCAGGTGCCAATCTTAAAAAAAAAAAATAATGCATGAAGAGTTTTGCATTCCAATCTCTTAAGCATATGAATACTTTCCAGTACATCCCACATTTACATGACCTTTTCTTGTTTTTTTTGTTCTATCAGTCCAAATAGGAATTGAATTACTTTAGGCATATTATAGACTTTTATATTTCAAATTTCTCTCAGGATACATTCAAAAAATGATCTAAAATAAATTTCCCTCCAGTGTAAAACGTACACCTGAGTATTGAATGAACACATCTCATACCATGTGGTTAGACTGAGAAGAGACCTTGCGCCCAGTTGGGGCTACAGGTTCCAACTTCCCAGCGGAGCTAACAGCTTGGGAAGTCAGGATTTTTTCTTTAAACAAATTTTTTATTGTGGTCTAAATAGTTTATAACATTGTGAAATTTCAGTTGTGCATTAATGTTTGTCAAACACCATATAAATGTGCCCCTGCACCCCTTTGTGCCCACCCACCCCCACCTGACCCCTGGTAACCACTAAATTGTTCTCTTTGTCTGTAAGTTTGTTTGCATTCCACATATGAGTGAAATCATATGGTGTTTGTCTTTCTCTGTCTGGCTTATTTCACCTAACATGATGCCCTCAAGATCCATCCTTGTGGTTGTAAAAGGGAAGATTATGTCTTTTTTACAGGTGAGTAGTATTCCATTATATATACACCACATCTTCTTTATCCAATCACTAGTCATTGGGCACTTGGGTTGCTTCCACAACTTGGCTATTGTGAGTAATGCTGCAGTGGACATAGGGGTGCATAAGTCTCTTTGTATTGTTGATTTCGAGTTCTTTGGATAAATACCCAGTAGTGGGATAGCTGGGTCATATGATATTTCTATTTTTAGTTTTTTGAGAAATCTCGGTACTGTTTTCCACAGTGGCTGCACCAGTTTGCATTCCCACCAGCAGTGTATGAGGGTTCCCTTTCTCCACAACCTCTCCAACTTTTACTACTTTTTGTCTTGGTGATTACAGCCATTCTAATGGGTGTAAGATGATATCTAAGTATAGTTTTGATTTGCATTTCCCTGATGATTAGTGATTTTGAGCATCTTTTCATGTACCTATTGGCCATTTGTAATCTTCTTTGGAAAAATGTCTGTTCATATCCTCTGCCCACTTTTTGATTGGGTTGTTTATTTTTTTGTAGTTCAGTTGGGTGAGTTCTTTATATATGATGGAGATTAACTCCTTATTGGATATATGATCTGCAAATATTTCTTCCCACTTGGTGGGTTGGTTTTTCATTTTGATCTTGGTTTCCTTTGCCTTCCAGAAGCTCTTTAGTCTGAGGAAGTCCCACTTGTTTATTTTTTCTTTCGTTTCCCTTGTCTTGGTAGACATCGTATTTGTAAAGATCCTTTTAAGTCTGATGTCAAAGAGTGTACTGCCTATATTTTCTTCCAGAAGTTTTATGGTTTCCGGTCTTACCTTCGAGTCACCTTTGATCCATTTTCAGTCTATTTTTGTGTATGGAGAAAGAGAGTGATCTACTTTCATTCTTTTGCATGTGGTTGTCCAGTTTTCACAGTATCACTTACTGAAGACGATTTCATTTCTCCATTATATGCTCTTCGCTCCTTTGTTGAAGATTAGTTGTCTGTATACGTGTGGTTTTATTTCTGGGCTTTCAATTTTGTTCTTTTGGTCTGTGTGCCTGTTTTTGTACCAGTACCATGCTGTTTCGATTACTGTAGCTTTGTAGTATATTTTGATGTTAGGGATTCCGATGCCACTAGCTTTGTTCTTGTTTCTCAGGATTGCTTTGGCTATTCAAGGTCTTTGTTGTCCCATACGAATTTTAAGATTCTTTGTTCTATTGCTGTGAAGAATGTCATTGGGATTCTGATTGGGATTGCATTGAATCTGTAGATTGCTTTAGGTAGTATGCTATTTTAGCTATGTTTATTCTTCCAATCCATGTACATGGAATATCTTTCCATTTCTTTATGTCATTCTCGATTTCTTTCAGTAATGTCTTAGAGTTTTCCTTGTATAGGTCTTTCACCTCCTTGGTTAAATTTATTAAAATATTTTATTCTTTTGCTGCGATTGCAAATGGGGTTGTATGCTTGAGTTCTTGCTCTGTTGATTCATTTTTAGAGTATAGAAATGCCACTGATTTTTGTACATTGACTTTGTATCTTGCAACTTTGCTGTAGTTGTTGATTATTTCTAATAGTTTTCTGATGGATTCTTTAGGGTTTTCTATATATGTAATCCTGTTGTCTGTAAAGAGTGAGAGCTTCACTTCTTCAGTGCCTATTTGGATTCCTTTTATTTCTTTTTCCTGCTTAATTTCTCTAGCCAAAACCTCCAGTACTATGTTGAATAAGACTGGTGGGAGTGGGCACCCTTGTCTTGTTCCTGTTCTCAGCAGGATAGCTTTCAGTTTTTCCCCATTGAGCATGATGTTGGCAGTGGGTTTCTCATATGTAACCTTTGTTATGTTGAGGTATTTTCCTTCTATCCCCATTTTATTAAGAGTTTTTATCATGAACGGATGTTGGATCTTGTCAAATGCTTTCTCTGCATCTTTGGAGATCATGTGGTTTTTGTTCCTCTTTTTGTTGATATGGTGTACCACATTGACTGATTTGTGGATGTTGAACTACCCCTGTGTGCCTGATATGAATCTCACTTGATCATGGTGTATGATTTTTTTTTTTAGGAAGATTAGCCCTGAACCAGCGACTGCCAATCCTCCTCTTTTTGCTGAGGAAGACCGGCCCTGAGCTAACATCCATGCCCATCTTCCTCTACTTTATACGTGGGACGCCTACCACAGCATGGTGTGCCAAGTGGTGCCATGTCCACACCCAGGATCTGAACCGGTGAACCACCGGGCCCGCCCCTGTATGATCTTTTTAATGTATTGCTGTATTCGGTTTGCCAATATTTTGTTGAGGATTTTTGCATATGTGTTCATCAGAGATATTGGCCTGTAATTTTCCTTCATAGTGTTGTTCTCATCTGGTTTTGGGATCACAGTGATGTTAGCCTCTTAGAATGTCTTAGGAACACATCTATCTTCCTCAATTTTTTGGAATAGTTTGAGAAGGATAGGTAATAAATTGTCTTTGAATATTTGGTATAATTCTCCCAAGAAACTGTCTTGTCCTGGGCTTTTATTTTTGGGGAGGTTTTTGATTACTGTTTCAATCTCTTTCCTTGTGATTGGTCTATTCAGATTCTCTATTTCTTCTCAATTCAGTTTTGGGAGATTGTAAGAGTCTAGGAATTTATCCATTTCTTCTAGATTGTCCAGTTTGTTGGCATATAGTTTTTCATAATATTCTCTTATAATCTTTTGTATTTCTGTGGTGTCTGTTGTAATTTCTACTCTTTCATTTCTAATTTTATTTATTTGAGACTTCTCTTTTTTTCTTAGTGAGTCTAGCTAAGGGTTTGTCAATTTTGTTTATCCTGTCAAAGAAGCAGCTTCTTGTTTCATTGATCCTTTTTACAGTCTTTTTTGTTTCAATTTCATTTATTTCTGCTCTAATTTTTATTACTTCTCTCCTGCTGAGTTTGAGCTTTGTTTGTTCTTCCTTTTCTAATTCTCTTAGGAGTAGCTTAAGATTGTTTATTTGAGCTTTTTCTTGTTTGTTAACATGGACCTGTATTGCTATCAATTTCCCTCTCAGGACAGGTTTTGCTGCATCCCATAAGAGTTGGTATGGTGTGTTTTCATTCTCGTTTGTCTCCAAATATTTTTTGATTTCTCCCTTTATTTCGTCAAGGATCTGTTACTGGCTCTTAGTTAATATCAGGCCTGGTATTCGTTCGCCTATAGTGAACCTGGCATGTATGGGATTAAAACTAAAAACCTGCATTCCTAGTTCCCAGGGTCTTTCATTACACTTATATGTAAACGTTTGTTTCTTTAACCTCTAACTCCCTGAGCTTTACAGCAAAATAGAAGTTACCAATTGTTAAAGCCCAGATGGCCTCAACCTGGGCTCCCACTGATGTTGTAGCTAATCCCAGGACCTTGAAGTTCTTTTACAGAGAAACTAATGTCCAAAGAATATCAAGAAACTGAAGCTTCCCAGGCCCAACTCCTCAGCTTCCTGACGTCAGAGTCTACCTTCCACCATGGAGATTAACAGCCAATGACTCATCTGAGAAATCCTCTATCTCTTCCACAGAGAGCAGCTCCAGACACAGGCTGATGGGAAAATGCTGACCAAGAAGTCCACGCCCCCCTCCCCACCTAAAACCCTAAATAAAAACTACTACCCATTTCTTAACTAGGAGCAAGCAACTTTTGGGGCACTAGCCCTTGCTTTTCTCCCTCTGCCTGGCAAAGTAAAGCTTCCCTTTTTCTCCCAAGACTCGGTTCTCGTTATTTGGATTGACATTGGGATCAAAGACCGAACTTTTGGTAACAGATCCATTGGTTGTTCAGTAGCATGTTGTCATAGGATTTTTTAAAGTATGATTTGTGAGAAGGTGGGGAAGCATTGGGTGGAAGATCAAAGATCAGAGTACAGACAGACTAATTATTATATACAGGGAGGTGATTTTAAGTGTGTTTGCAGCGAAAGGTCACAGTTCCCCCGAGGGGCCTCGTAGCATTGCATTTCATTGGAAATATCCCGGAGAGAGGACAATTTCCAACTCTGGGTTGGCTCAGACACGTCATCTCCATCCCGCTGTCATTCAGGACTGAAGCCTTTTGAACTGTCCAATCAGGGTCGGCTTCGGGGCAGGTGGGCGGGGTGACGGTCCGCAACCACTTCCGACTTCCTGTCGCTCCACAGTCCTTCCGGTCACAGGTTGCCTGCTCTTAAAGGCTCCACGTTGCTGTGTGGCTGAGTCTGTCGCGCCGTGACCAGACCCGAATCATAGGAAGGACTCAGGGGGCCCAGGAAACTCAACGATGGTGAGGGTTCTGGCCGGGGGTTCGGAGACACGGTTTTGGGCACGAGGGGCTGGTGGGAAGCGGCGGGGCGGGCCCGGCCTCCCGCGGTCCCCTCCGGGGTCTGCGGCCCCGAGTCCGCGGTGGCTCCGCTCGGCCCTCAGGCCCCTCCGGCCGCAGCGTGGTGGCGGGGCCGGCAGCCGGGCCCCGGGCGTCCTGTGGTCCCTGCGCGCGGCGACTTGGGCCGGAGCGTCTGTGGGCCGCTGTGCGCCCGCAGCCCCGCGTGTCCCAGACGGTGCGGGGCCCGCGGGAGGGCCCGCAGGACAGTCGGGCCTCGGTCTGCGGGGTCCGTGCGCGGAGGGCCTGCGGTCTGTGGGTCCCCAGGGCCTCCTTTCTCCTCGGAGGGGACTCGTTTCCTCCCAAGTTTTTTAAATGTTTGGCGACCAGGGTCTCAAATCCACGACCCTGTCCCCACAGCTCGTTCTAGAACCAATAAATCCCCAAATTTCTAGATCGCTCCTCGCATTCCCGGACCCCAACTTCCCGTCTCCGATTCACAGCATCGTCATCAACTACAAACAGACGCGATATTTTAATTGTTTATAATTTTCCCACAGTCAGTGGGCGGCCATTTTAAAAGGGTTTGTTCCCTGTTTGTGGATGTTTTACATGACAGGAAAGCAGCGAATCCCCACCTGGAAGCGCGTTGTGTGAACTCCTTCGGCCTCTCCTCCCAGGCTGATGTCCTGGGCACAGACCTTCAATCCTATGTCCTTTGGTTGGAGGTTCCTCTGGGCAAACTTTTCCAAGTGATCTGTCCAGTCAGCACTGCCCCTCCCTGGGTTTGTCAGCTTTAAAAGATAGGTTCAGTTTCGTTTAGTCTCAGTTTTTCAATGATTAAAAAGTTATTTAATCAGGGGCCGGCCCTGTGGCCGAGTGGTTAAGTTCGTGCGCTCCGCTTCAGTGGCCCGGGGTTTCACCTTTTCGGATCCTGGGCCTGGACATGGCACCGCTGGTCAGGCCAACGCTGAGGCCGCGTCCCATGTAGCACAACTAGAAGGACCCACAACTGGCATATGGAACTGTGTACTGGGGGGATCTGTGGAGAAAAAGCAGGGGAAAAAAAGAGATTTGAAAATTTTCATTTTGAATGGTTTCATTTTTTGTAACCAATAGTGTTTAAAGGATTTAAATCTTAGAATGGTTTCCTATGTGCAAAAGTTAAAATTAAAGACTGTTAAATAGTAAAATATAGCACACATAAATTTCTTTGTTTATTTGAAATAAATCTGTAAGACAGCGAAGTGGAACTCTAGAAGACTCACTGCCATATCCTGGTCCCCTCCAGCGCTGTTACTCCAGCCACCCCCAATACAGTTTTGATCATTTTTTGAGACTCCTGTTAGTGTTTCTTTATATAAATCAATGGGAATGCATATTTTTCTTACCCACTTTGTCCTTGTAGTGAGCAGTCAGACTCCACATTTTTAGGTGACTGCTCACAGCTTAAGCCTCACCCACCCTCTTCCCCTTGTGCCCCCACCTGGACAAGCTGAGGAGGAAGCCTGGGTATTCTCTCCTCTAGAGCAGGCAGGAGATTCCCACCACCCCAGCCCCTGGCCTGTGTGCAGAGCTCTTGCCCCGGCCCCACCCCCAGGCCCAGTGAAGCCCCAGGCCGGGCTCCATTCCTTGCTTTCTGAGCCCTGTCAGAGCTGCTTGAGAGGCTGGCCCTGCCCTTCCCTCAGACCTTATGTGAGTCCTAAGCCTTTTCCTACGGTGTGTGTGTGCCACCCTGGCCCCTGGCGTCAGTCTCAATAAGGGAACCACCCCTCTGCAGGTGACCATAACACTTGGCCCCCTGAGCAGCATGTCCAGACATGACCCCACCCCTGGATCTGTCTTGTCTTGCTCTGACTTGCTCTGCTGCTCTGCCGCCTGATGGTGACATGCACTGTGGGCTGCTGCTTGCTGGGGAGCTGGGCTGTGAGCTGTGCTGCCCTGTGTTGCATTGTTGACCCACCAACCTCAGTTCTAGGTTCAGCTGACCAGTGTTGGCAGTTTAAAGAATTCATAGGCATTTGGAAACAGGAATATGAGATTGGGGCCTCCTTAAATGAGTCCTGGGTCAGTGATTTGGTGGGATTTTTCCATGTATTAGAGTGAAGCTGTGACAGAAGCTGTGTTGGCCTGACATACCCCAGGGATGGGGGGTAGACAGGGACTATACCCTTTGCCAGAGGTGGGTCAGTCAGATGGTTGGTCACTCTTGAAAGAGCTGTCATTTAAAAGAAAAAGAGAAAAGATAGGGAAAGGCAGGCAGCAGGTGACAGGCTGAGTCCACACTCCTAACACCAGAGGGCTCCCCAGGCCCCTTCAGTACCTCTGCTGCTGCCCCTGCCTCTACTGCCACAAGGATCCTGACCTTCTGGGTTGCAGGGGACACACCCATGGCACCCCTGTGACACAAGGGATTAGTTCAAACCTGACTTAAGCCCAGGGTTTAAACCTTATAAAGCAACCAGCTGTTATAGGGGAGGCTCCCAACTCTGGTGGCACCTGGGATCCCACTAAATTTAAGGAACGTGCCCCTGATGATCTTAGTGGTGTTAATGAATATAATATGGAGGACAAATAGGACAAGTATTTCATCTTTAGCCATCAGAACTGTGGTCTTGCCTAAATTCTCCATGGTCATAACACCCTTTGTCCTAAAATATCCCATAGTGAGCTGCGAAGCTCTGATCCAATGAGCAAGAGTTAAAATTAAATGAAGTCTTTGTCACTTACAAATTGGCTTGACAAATTGGGACCCCAGGGACCTTACCCCCAGATAAAGTAGTTAACATGGCCCAATATAAATCACCCAGGGCCTTGTAGGATTGGAAACTGTAGAGGAAGCCTAGTTAGTGAAGTGTTGATTATTTCCAGTGCTTTTAACAGCCCAATTTGTCCAATTAAACCTACTTGTCCTCTGGGAGCTCCCGGAGTTCATTCCTGTGGCTGCTCAGGTCCCCACCCTCCTTCACCAGGGACCGACCCCCTCCAGGGGTTACATCTCAGCCAAGAGAGTCTAAACTGCAAGTTGGGGAATATGGTTAACTTTCTGAGTGTGGGTTTTCCTTTTGAACTGTAGGCAAGCAGGAAGCTTCTATGAGCTGATCTGCATATTTGTGTCTCCTTGGATCCGTTTATCAATTGAAGGCTGCAGCCCTCTTATTCTAGATTTGTTTGCTCTTGGAGTTTTAAAATCTAAGTTGATGGAGAGTTATTATGTGAGTAAGGGAAGAAAATTGTGGAACCAAATAGAATTTGTGTTCCATTTAGGCAAGAGAACCTCAAAATGTGAGATGTGTGTATTTAAGCTCCAAGTCTGTATTTTATTTTTAGGTCAGTTTCTGTGTGTCCATGTCCCTAGAGGACTTTGACATTTAAAAGGCTGTACTATTACTAAGGCGGGTGAATTCCTGTTTTAATGGATGTGAGGAAAAACCCCTTGAGTTCCTGTTTTTCATTTGAGGAAACAGGTCAAAGTTTATGAAAATCTTTGGAATTCCTAGTTTATTTCTGGGCTTAATTGCAAACCCCTAATGGATTACAATATGCTACTCCATGCTGATAATATCCACAGTGTAAATATACTGGAGGGACAAACTGTGAGGCCC
Source organism: Equus asinus (assembly GCF_041296235.1). NCBI lineage: Eukaryota > Metazoa > Chordata > Mammalia > Perissodactyla > Equidae > Equus > Equus asinus. Next base: position 24,583,312 of record NC_091809.1, on the reverse strand, counting down.
TTTGTCCTTTTTTTTGGAAAGGGATTTGTAAATTTTTTATGGTTTGCAGCTTTATCGCCATGAGTGTTTAATGGATTAAACCTTGGAGTGGTTTCCTATTTAGAAACATTAAAATGAAAGTAATTTTTTTTTTTTTTTAGAGGAAGATTAGCCCTGAGCTAACTGCTGCCAATCCTCCTCTTTTTGCTGAGAAAGACTGGCCCTGAGCTAACACTCGTGCCCATCTTCCTCTACTTTATATGTGGGACGCCTACCACAGCATGGCTTGCCAAGCAGTGCCATGTCCGTACCCAGGATCCGAACTGGCGAACCCCAGGCTGCGGAAACCGAACGTGCACACTTAACCGCTGGGCCACCAGGCCGGCCTCCAAAATTAATTTTTAAGTAAAAGTTATTTTAAAATAATGATCAAGCATAGGAAATATGGTGTATATAAATTTCTCTCCTGGTTTTAAATAAATAATGCATAGGAAGGTTTAAAAATTTCCCAAGATAGGAAACTCACTTAAGGAGACTCCCTGCCTGCACGTCCTGCCCCACTCCTCTGCTCTGACTCCAGCCTCCCTACATGACCAGTTTTGATCACTGCTTCACCATCCTGTTAGTGCTTCTTTATATAAAAACAAGCCAGTGTGAATGTGTATTTTTCTTACCCATGCTTGTTCTTGTATCCAGTTGCCAAGATCCACATATTTGCTCTTTGACTTCTGAACACTTAAGCCTCACCCTCCCTTTCCCCTGGGCCTTCCTACCTGGACAGGCTGATGAGAAAGCCTGGAGGCTCCTGCACTGTGGGCTGCTGCTTGCTGGGCAGCTTCTCCCGGGCGCTGTGCTGCCCTGTGTTGCACTGTTGACCCCAGCAAGCCTCTGTTCTATATACAGAGGACTCCAAGTAGGCAGTTTGGGAATTTTTGGCAGTTTTTTCCTTATCCTTGGCAATGTGGGAATGTGGCCTCTGTCAGTGTCTTTAGTGGAATCTGTGTGTTTAGAGTGAAGGTGAGACTGAGGCTTTTGTTTCCTTGACATTAGCTGAGACCTGGGGTTAAATGGATGATCATACCTGTGCATGAGCTGAGCCCCCCTGACGGTTACTGGTTAAAGAGCAATTATTTCAGAGAAAAAGAGACAGGAAAATGCAGCCAGTAGGTAGCAAGATCACAGAGGCTTCATGAGGATCCCTAAGTAACTCTACAACTGCTGCCACCCCTGCATCTGTTGCAACAAAGATCCTGACCCTCTGGCTTATAGTGGACCACACCCACAGTCTGAGTTTGGCATGGCAAAGGGATTAGTTTAAACCTGACCTAAGCCTGCGTTCCTCAATTTGTATAAAGCAACCAGTGGTCATGGAGGAGGCCTCTGACCCTGATGGCAGTGATGTGAGGCTCTCTGGAGGAGGGCCTTAAGTTGTCCACAGGCTTCTGATGCAAGAAACTGCCCCATGTCCCATACTACATGCCGTTAGAGCTGCTGTTATCTCCAGGAACTGAGACCTCTTGCAAATAGAGGTTCTCACAAGCACTGAGCATGTGACCCTCTACCCGGGAGCCTGTTATGCCTTTGGTCCAGGAGACAGCACCCTGCCAGCTCAGTCCAGTGACTGGCACCTACCTGTGATATGATGGAGCCTAACCTTGGCCCTGCAGCTTATGCCACCTGCAGGGGGAGAATGGCATTTCCTTCTTCAGTTCCTTGAAAGATGTTCAGGTGATGGAGGAGGTCACCCTTTTCCAAGACACCTTGGTTCCCTTGGTGGTTCCTTGGAATTAACTGAACGCAAAGCACTGGGGAGTGCATAGTCTTTAAGGACAATAATAGACCTTCATACATGATGGAGCTCAGTGGAGAGTTGCTGCTCTTCATCCCTTAATTGGGATGTCTCTGATGAAACATCAAACCCAAGGGTCACCAGGGCTAACCAAACTTCAGGCAGTCATTTTTCTACTGGCCAAAAATTAGTCTCATCTGCATATGCTTACAAACTCTTGGATGATTGTCTAAGAGATTCCCCTTTGTGCTAAAAGAACTCTAGGAATCTCTTGACTCAGAGATACTCAAAATAGGAATGAAGGTAACCCTTGTCTGTACAACACAAGAACCCACCAGGACACTCCATCCACCTTGGAGTTCTGACACTACTGATAGTGACCATGGCGCTTCTCAGAGGATACAGTGCTGTGCTCTCCAACAAGGTGTTTGATGGAAGTTTCCCCTCCCCTCTGGGTCTCAGGCTCATAGAGCACCATTCTGGCTTATTGAAATATGTTGAAATTCATTGAATGAGAGATGTCTTGTTTCAGTCATCAAGGGTGAATTATAAGGACTCTGTCTTCATGTTTTTTGGAAAGATTTCAAGTTTTTTTAGAGCAGTTTTAAGTTTACAGAAAAATTGATCAAAATTTACAAAGGTTCCACATAACCCTTCTCTCTGTATCCACATAGTTTGCACTCTTTTTCACATTTTGTATCACTGTGGCACATTTGTTACAATTTCCAAGCCCATGTTGATGCATTATAGTGCACAGTGTACATTAGCATTGACTCTGTGTGTTACACACTGTGTAGGTTTTGGCAAATGTCTAATGACATGTGTCCATCATTTCTGTATCATAGAGTGTAGTTTCACTTCCCTAAAACTCGTCTGTGCTCCACCTATTGACTCATGCCTCCCTCCAACCCCCAAATCCTTCACAGCCAAAGATCTTTCTACTGGTCATGGTTTGTCTTTTCCAGAATGTCTTGTACTTGGAATCACACACTACATAATCTTGTCACATTGCCTTCTTTCCCTTAGCAGTATGCTTTTAAGCTTCCTCCATGTGTTTTCATGGCTTGATACCTCGTTTCTTTTTACCACTGAACAGTATTTCATTGTGTGGATGCACCCCTGTTTGTTTTTTCTATTCGACTCTTGAAGGAAATCTTACTTTAAATGCTAACTCTTGCCAAATATGAATAAAGTGCCAACAAACATTCATGTGTAGGTTTTGTGTGTTTTCAACTCATTTCAAAATATACCAATGAGTGTGATTGCTGGATCTCACTCTATGTGGTAGCAGTATATTTTGATTTGAGAGAAAGTTCCTGTCCTTCACTGTAGGTGGACCTAATTCCATTTCCACCAGCAATGAATGAGGCTTACCTGTAGCTTTGCATCTTCACCAGTATTTGGTGTTCTGAGTGTTTTGAATTTTACTTATTTAACAAGTGTTTAGTGACACATCATTGTTTTATTTGCAATTTCTTAATGACATCTGATGTAAGCATGTTTTCATATTGCTTATATCCCATCTATACATCTTCTTCAGTGAGAAGCCTATTCAGAATTTCTGTTCACTGTTTAATTGGGTTTGACTTCTGACTGTTTTAAGAATTCTTTGGGTATTTCACATACCAGTCATTTATCCAATAAGTCTGTTACAAAGATTTTTTCTTATTCTGTGAATTATGCTGTTATTCTCTTAACACTGTCTTTCTCAGAGCAGTAGATTTTCATTTTAAAGAAGTAAATTTTTTTTTTTGTAGACCTTGCTTTTTGGTTTTCTGCTAAAAATTCATCTCCAAACCCAAAGTCATCTAGATTTTCTCCTTTGTTATCTTTTAGGAGTTTATTCCTTTGGCATTTTACATTTAGATCTGTGACGTGTTTTGAATTATTTTTTGTGAAAGGTGTAAGGGCTGTGCCTACATTCCTTTTTTCTGTGTCTGTTTACATGTGTGTTTCCATTATTTCCACTAGTGGGTGTTTAAAAGACTTTCTTTTCCATTTCCCTTCCCTTCTTTCTCAAAGATCAGTTGACATTGTTTGGTTATATAAGGAAAGCACTTGAGTCCTGTATTCTTCAACCTTGCTATACTCTCTTATAAATTCAGGAGTTATTTCTGTTGCTGTGAATTCTTTCAGAGGTTTCACAAAGACAGTCATTTCATATGGAACAAATGTATATTTAGCTACAGTTTTGTGAAGATGTTCTTTCTCGAGAAGCAGAAGTTCCCATCTATTACTAGTTTCTTCTCATAAATGGATGTTGTATTTCATCAAATCTTTTTTTATTTTCATTTCCCTCTCCTTACCTTTTTGATACTAGTAATTTCTGTCTTCGCTCTTTTGTTACCTTCACTAGATGTTTATTAATTTATTAGTCTTATCATAGAACCAGCTTTTTTTGTTTTAATTTTCTCTGATTTCCCACAGTGAATTGATTTCTTTTCTAATTTTTATTATTTCTTTTACTGTGTATAGAATGGATTTAATTTGCTCTTCCTTTTCTTGTTTCCTAAGATAGAAGCTTACATTATTGATTAGAGATCTCTGGTTTTTCCAGTGTATAAATTTCCCTCTAGGCACTGCTTTTGTTGTATCCAAGAACCTTTCATATGTTATATTTTTATTTTATTTAGTTCAAAATAGTTTTTTATTTCTCTTAGGGCTTCTTCATTGATCCTATGGCTTATTTAGATGTAAAGTATTGAGTCTTTATGTATTGGGGCCTTTTCTAACTATCTTATTGCTCTTGACTTCTAGAGGAATGCCTGTGTGGTGTGAGAGCATGTTTTGTGTGATTTCTGTTGTTTCAAATTTGTTAAGGTGTGCTTTATGTCCCAGAATGTGGTTTGCCTTGGTGAATGTTCCACGTGAACTTGAGAAGAATGTATATTCTGCTGTTGTGTATGAAGTATTCCACAGATTACAATGAAATCCAGCTGTTGCACAGTGCTGTTCAGTTCACCTCTGTCCTTGCTCATTTCCTGCCTACTGAAATGTATAATTTGTGATATAAAGTGTTGAATTTTGCAGCTATAACACTGGATTCATCTCTTCCTCCTTGCATTCTATCAGTTCTTGCCTCATGTATTTTGTCCCTCTGTTGTTATACAGGTCCACAAGAAGCATTGGTGTGCCTTCTTGAAGAACAGACCCTTTTACAGTATCTAATGCTCCTCTCTCTCTCTCAGCTTTCCTTGGTTTGAAATCTGCATTGTCTATAATTCATGGCAGCTTTCTTTTGATTACTGTTGGCATGCTCTTTTATTCTCCATCCCTTTGCACTTCATCTGTCAGTCTTTAAACTTAAAATGGGTTTCTTGTAGACAACATATAATTGTGTTCTTTGAAATCTGATGTTACTGTGCCTTTCAGTTGTATTGAGAGCATTGACGATTAAAGTGGTTATTGATACAGCTGGATTAATTTAAAAAGGTTTACAGTTTTCCATTTTTTACCCTTGCTGCTTATTTCTTTTTGTCTTTCCCCATTTTTCTGCCTTCTCTGGCTGAAGTTGAGCATTTACTCTGATGCATTTTTTCTCCTCTCATCATAACAGCTACACAGTCTTGAAAAACCATTCTTTAGTGGTTGCCCTTGAATTTTCAGCATATGTTTACAACTAACCCACCTCCTCTGCAGATAACTCTGTACCACTTCCCTGGTGTGCAGGTACCTCTTAGCACACTGTTCCCAATTTCCCCTTCCCTGTCACATGTCGCATTGCTGTCATTTATTTCTCTTGTCCATAAGCCTCTCATTACCAAATATATTGTTGCTAATATTATTGTATTTTATTTATCTATTTATTTATTTATTTTTGGTGAGGAAGATTGTCCCTGAGCTAACATGTGTGCCAATCTTCCTCTATTTTTTTTGTGGGATGCCACCACAGCATGGCTTGACGGGGAGTGTGTAGGTCTGCACCCGGGATCTGAACCTGCGAACCCTGGGCTGCCAAAGTGGAGCATGTGAACTTAACTACTATGTGACCAGGCCAGCCCCATACATTGTTGCTAATATTATTTTAAACAAAGCATCACCTGTTATATTAATTATAAGAAATATAAATATCTTTTACCTTCATTTTTTCTTTTTCTAATCCTCTACCCTTATCTTTTACATTCTTTCTGATAAATTTGTAAACATTTTTTTCAAGGTAGGTATACTCATGACAAATTTCCTCAATTTTTCAACTTTCTCAGAAAGTTCTTATTTATCCTTTATTGTTAAAGGACAATTTTGCTTGACAGAGAGTTCTAGTAGTGTTTTTTTAATTTTCAGAACATTAAATATTTCACTCTATTCTGGCTTAAAAGATTTTTGAAAAGAAGTCCAATTTAATTCACATCTTTTTCCTTTGTACCTACAGTGTGTTTCTTCTCTGGCATTTCTCAGTACATTCTGTGTCTTTGATTTTTCTCCAGTTTGAACATGATACCCCTTGGTGTGCACTTTTGTAACTTATCGTTTAGTGTTCTCTGAGCTTCCTGGATATAGAGTTTTCTGGCTATCATTAATTTTAGGATATTTTAGTGATTATTACTTCACTTGTTTCTTCTGTTTCTTTGTTTTCCTTCAGATATCCCTATTATGTATAATTAAAAGCTTCTGTTAGGGGGCAGCCCCGTGGCCGAGTGGTTAAGTTCATGCACTCCACTTTGGCGGCCCAGGGTTTCACCAGTTCCAATCCTGGGTGCAGACATGGCACCGCTCATCAGGCCATCCTGAGACGACGTCCCACATAGCACAACCAGAGGCACTCAGAACTAGAATATACAACTATGTACTGGGGGGCTTTGGGAGGGAAGAAGAAGGGGAAAATAAAAAAGAAGATTGACAACAGTTGTTAGCTCAGGTGCCAATCTTTAAAATAAAAAGCTCTGTTAAAGAGGGTTTTCCTCGGCTTCATGGGTATTGTGTTCTGTCTTTTTTGTTATTTTTGTTCTTGCATTAGACTCTGGTGAAATAGATTTTTTGTTTAGTACAGGCCTTCGTAAGAAGAGAATATCTGGCATATGTTAAAAAGCTATCCTTTCTTCCTCTTTCCCAATTTTGGATACACCACTTTGCCTTATGACTTAAAGGCTCTTAAGGATCTCAGAAGAGTCGTTCCTTTCAAGTTTGTTCATTTTCTTGTTGTGAGATCAAAAATAACAGCTTCCAAGTTCCTTAAGTGCAGGATCAGAAGGTGGCAATGCCTCATCTGGAGTGGTTGGTTGGGAAACACTTCTTCTTGATGTTGGAGAATGGAGATTTTATGTTATTTTGGAGGAAACCACTGTTAAGTCCTTCACCTAATTTATAATCATGGGCAAATTTACCATCGAACCATTTTGAATTTCAGTGAGCTCCCTTGCAATCTGCAGTTCTTAACCTGCTCCTCAAGGCCAGCAAGACTCAGGCACACATTAGCATTTAAACAGAAACTGCTCTTATGGCACATAATTCTCTTGCTATGTGTTCTAAAAATTGGTAGGAAGTAGCCTTGATGCACATGAGAATAGGGATTTTGTGGTCTAAGTTCTCATGCCTTCTTCCTTGTGTCTGAGCTCTAAGTTCCAAAGAATTTTTGAGCCTGTCAAATCATACAGAGAGAGAAAAGAAGAACTGAGTCTATGATAAATATTACACAAATTAAAGCAATGGTTCCCCACAAGAATATTTACATTCAGCTAGCTGCATCTGCTTACTTGCGATAGCCTGAAGTACTTTAGGACAGTGTGGCCAGATGGGCTTTATTATAATTTTGATTTCTGCAGGCCTCCTGGACTCTCTGTGTGATGATGGGACTAGACAAAAAGGCTTCCAATACTGTACTGTGTTTTTATTCATTGAAACCTCATGCAGATTTGACTCTGTCTCATGAAGTGCTGTAAATGGTGGCTAATAAGGAAGAAGATGAAAGAATTTTTCCCGTAATGAATCATCAGTCTTAAAATGATAATATTGTTTGATTTGTATAGCATTTCTGTCATTTCTCAAGATGCTTTAGACCCTGCCAGTAGAGTAAAATATGATGTAATGTGATCACAGTAAAACTGTGTAAGTAATTTCCATGTTCATACTGCTGTTAACTTGATGAGGAAGTCTACAGAAAAACAGTGAGTTTTTGATGATCATGGCATAGAATAAACGTTTGGAGATGAGAGAATCATACATAAACTTCCTACAATTGGAGTATAGATCCCCAGTGCTGTCAGGCTCATGTATCCTACTCTACAAATATTTGTGGTGTTTTAGGACTCAGTGGCCATTGATGACGTGGCTGTGAACTTCACCCTGGAGGAGTGGGCTTTACTGGATTCTACACAGAAGAAACTCTACAGAGATGTGATGTGGGAAACCTTCAGGATCCTGGCCTCCATAGGTAAGAGTGAGGACATTCTTTCACTGCATCAATAAGAGAACATGTGTTTCTTGCCCGTCAACATGGTTCCAAAATATACAATGTGAAAAAGGCAGATGTTGCTAAATAAACTAGAAATGGTCATACCTCATCATGGAGTTTGAATCTAAAAATTTTTCTGTAACTGATAATACTTTAGAATCAACTTTCTGGGTCTGCATTTCAGGAAAAACATGGGAAGATCATGATATTGAAAATCAGTACAAAAAGCAGGGGAGAAAGCAAAGGTGAGTGACACACAATAGAAAGCATCATCTTCACATGAGAATCCTGGCATCTTATGAAATTTAAGAGGAAGCAACTAAAACAAATAACCCTTGCTTCAAATTCAGCTATTCTTAGAAAATTTTCATCAAATATACTTTCTGAAATGTGGTATAGAGGTTGCACTTCTGCAAAATAGTTCACTTGGGAACAGTATTAATAAACCCTATATATGAATATCACTGTTTCAGTAATAGCAAGGGTGAAGTCCTCTTGCAGAAGATTCAGTGTATTCAATTTCCAAGAATTCAGAAAAGGCAGAAAACCTAAACTTTTCCTGTAAGTCTTAAGATATAACAAATAAAATCATCAATAAAGAAATCATTAATAATTTGCTTCTCTTTTTTTACAGAAATCTTATGATAATGAGACTCTGTGAAAGTGAAGAGGGTAGTCAATGTGGAGAAAACTTCAGCCTTATTCCAAATCTCAGTCTGAACAAGAAACCTACAGGAGCTAAACCATGGGAACGCAGTGCATGTGGAAGAATCTTCATGCATCATTCATCCCTTACTAGGCATGTTAGATGTCACACTGAGCACAAACCATATGACTATCAAAAATATGAAGAGAAGCCATATAAACATAAAGAATGTGGGAAAGCCTTTACTTTTCCCAGTTTTCTTCAAATACATGAAAGAACTCATACTGGAGAGAAACCCTATGAATGTAAAAAATGCAGTAAAACATTCATTTCTTCCAGGTCTCTTCAAGTCCATGAAAGAAATCATACTGGAGAGAAACCGTACGAATGCAAGGAATGTGGGAAAGCCTTTGTAAGTCCCTCAAGACTTTGGTCACTCATGATCTTTCACACTGGAGATGGACCTTATAAGTGTAAGGAATGTGAGAAAGTATTCATTTCTCCCAGTTCATTTCAAATACATGAAAGGATTCACACTGGAGAGAAACCCTATGAATGTAAGGATTGTGGGAAAGCATATATGAATCCCTCAAGCCTTCGATCACACATGATCTTTCACACTGGGGATGGACCTTATAAATGTGAGGAATGTGGGAAAGCCTTCACTTTTCCCAGTTTTCTTCAAAAACATGAAAGAACTCATAGTAGAGAGAAACCTTATCAATGTGAAAAATGCAGAAAAGCATTCATTTCTGTTAGTTCTCTTCGAGGACATGAAAGAATTCATACTGGAGAGAGACCGTATGAATGTAAAATATGTGGTAAGGCGTTCAGGTTTTCCAGTCATGTTCATGTACATGAAAGAACTCATACTGAGAGAAACCCTATGAATGTAAAAAATGCACTAAAGCAATTACTTTTTCCACTTCTCTTCAAAGACATGGAAGAAGTCATACTGGAGAGAAACCCTACGAATGTAAAAAATGTGGTAAAGCATTCACTTCTTCCAGTTCTCTTTGAGTACATGAAAGAAGTCACACTGGAGAGAAACCTTATGAATGTAAAAGAATGCACTAAAGCATTTACTTCTTCCAGTTCTCTTCGAATATATGAAAGAATTCATACTGGAGAGAAACCCTATGAATGTAAGGAATGTGAGAAAGCATTCGCTTATCTCAGATCACTACGAAAACATGGAAAATGTCACACTGGAGAGAAACTGTATGAATGCAAGGAAGGTGGGAAATCCTTTATTCCTGATGAAAATTTTAAAGGATACATAAGAATGCACACTAGAGGAAAAAGTGTGTAAATATAACGAATGTGGGAAAGCCGTTTGTCATTCCAGTTCTTCCTGAAGGCGTGAAAGGACTCACTTAATAAAAACCTCTTGAATGTAAACAGCATGGGAAGGACTTCAATTGGCCCATATCCTTCTATGTGAAACTCCACCAATAAGAAATATAAATATAAGTAATATGAGAAAGCTTGATGGAAATTAAATTTTATATAATGCTCTAGAAAAATTTCAATATGAAAGAGTTATAAAAATTTTAACTGTACTGCATTTATCATGGGTCTTAAAGTTCAACATTGGATTGTGGATTTCTATTAATTACTTTCAAAACTGAATATTGAGGTGAGGTCATTCTGTAAGTCATCCTTCATCAGTACTATGTAAGAATAAGAGGCAGTGCTTTTCCCTCACATCATTTAAAATATTTTCTTTTTAATTTTTTAATAATGTTTTAATTGTCCTGAGTTAAGGGGCCATTGAAAAATGACGTATTTGTTGTGATTTTTTTTTATGAATACAATTCCTTTATTATATGTGTTTTGTAAATATATTTCCTCTTAATTTTTGGCTCATCTTTTCATTCTCTTAACAGTATTTTTTTTTAATTGAGTTATTGATAGGTTACAATCTTGTGAAATTTCAGTTGTACAGTAATGTTTGTCAGTCATGTTGTAGATGCACCACTTCACCCTTTTTGCCCACCCCCCCACCCCACCTTTCCCCTGGTATCCACTAAACTGTTCTTAGTCCATAATTTTAAATTCCTGATATGAGTGGAGTCATACACAGATTATCCTCCTCTCGCTGGCTTATTTCACTTAAATAATTCTCTCAAGGTCCATCCATGTTATTGCAAATGGAATGATTTTGTTCTGTTTTGCAGCTGAGTAGTATTCCATTGTATGTATGTACCACATCTTTTTTATCCATTCGTTTGTTGCAGGACACTTAGGTTTCTTCCATGTCTTGGCTATTGTAAACAGTGCTGCAATAAACATTGGGGTGCATAGGACTTTTGGGATTGCTAACTTCAGGCTCTTTGGATAAATACCCAGTAGTGGGATGGCTGGATCGTATGGTAGTTCTATTTTTAGTTTTTTGAGGAATCGCCATACTTTCCATAGTGGCTGCACCAGTTTGCATTCCCACCAGCAGTGTATGAGGGTTCCTTTTTCTCCGCAACCTCTCCAACGTTTGTTGCTATTAGTTTTAGATATTTTTGTCATTCTAACGGGTGTAAGGTGATATCTTAGTGTAGTTTTGATTTGCATTTCCGTGATGATCAGCGATCATGAGCATCTTTTCATGTGCCTATTGGCCATCAGTATATCTTCTTTGGAGAAATGTCTGTTCATGTCTCCAGCCCATTTTTTGATTGGGTTCTTTGATGTTTTGTGGTTGAGTTGTGAGAGTTCTTTATATATTATGGATATTAAGCCTTTGTCAGATATATGCCTTGCAAATATTTCTTCCCAGTTAGTGGGTTGTTTTTTTGTTTCAATCCTGTTTTCATTTGCCTTGAAGAAGCTATTTAATCTGATGAAGTCCCATTTGTTTATTCTTTCTATTGTTTCCCTTCTCTGAGAAGGCATGGTGTCCGAAAAGATCCTTTTAATACTGACGTCAAAAAGTGTACTGCCTACGTTTTCTTCCAGAAGCCTTATGGTTTCAGGTCTCACCTTTAGGTCTTTGATCCATTCTTAGCTTATTTTGGTGAATGGTGAAAAAGAATGGTCAATTTTCATTCTTTTACATGTGGCTTTCCAGTTTTCCCAGCACCATTTGTTGAAAAGACTTTCTTTTCTCCATTGTATGCCCTCAGCTCCTTTGTCAAAGATAAGCTGTCCATAGACGTGTGGTTTTATTCCTGGGCTTTCAATTCTGTTCCATTGATCTGTGCACCTGTTTTTGTACCAGTACCATGCTGTTTTGATCACTGTAGCTTTGTATGTTTTAAAGTCAGGGATTGTGATGCCTCCCGTTTTGTTCTTTTTTCTCAGGATTGCTTTAGCAATTCGGGGTCTTTTGTTGCCCCATATGAATTTTAGGATTCTTTGTTCTAATTCTGTAAAGAATGTCATTGGGATTCTGATTGGGATGGCATTGAATCTGTAGATTGCTTTAGGTAGAACGGACATGTTAACTATGTTTATTCTTCCAATCAATGTACATGGAATGTCTTTCCATTGCCTTGTGTCGTCATCCAATTCTCTCAGAAAGGCCTTGTAATTTTCAATATGTAGGTCCTTCACTTCCTTAGTTAAATTTACCCCAAGGTATATTATTCTTTTTGTTGCGATTGTGAATGGTATTGTATTCTTGAGTTCTTTTTCTGTTGGTTCATTACTGGAGTATAGAAATGCTACCGATTTATGCAAATTGATTTTATACCCTGCAACTTTGCTGTAGTTGTTAATTACTTCTAACAGTTTTCCAATGGCTTCTTTGGGGTTTTCTGTATATAAGATCATGTTGTCTGCAACCAGCGAGAGTTTCACTTTTTCCCTCCCTATTTGGATTCTTTTTATTCCTTTTTCTTGCCTGATTGATCTGGCCAGGACCTCCAGTACCATGTTAAATAAGAGTGGTGATAGAGGGCATCCTTGTCTTGTTCCTGTTTTCAGGGGGATGGCGTTCAGTGTTTGCCCATTGAGTATGATGTTGGCTATGGGTTTGTCGTATATGGCCTTTATTATGTTGAGGTAGTTTCCTTCTATGCCCATTTTGTTCAGAGTTTTCATCATAAATGGCTGTTGGATCTTGTCAAATGCTTTCTCTGCATCTATTGAGATGATCATGTGGTTTTTATTCCTCAGTTTGTTGATGTGGTGTATCACGATTGATTTGCGGATGTTGAAGCACCCCTGTGTCCCTGGTATGAATCCCACCTGATCATGATGTATGATCCTTTTGATGAATTGCTGAATTCTGGTTGCCAAAATTTTGTTTAGAAGTTTTGCATCTATGTTCATGAGTGATATTGGCCTGTAGTTCTCTTTTTTCGTGGTGTCCTTGTCAGGTTTTGGTGTCAGCGTGATGTTGGCCTCATAGAATGTGTTAGGAAGTGTTCCATCTTCCCTAATTTTTTGGAATAGCTTGAAAAGGATAGGTATTAACTCCTCTGTGAAAGTTTGGTAGAATTCCCCCAGAAAGCCATCTGGTCCTGGGGTTTTATTCTTTGGGATGTTTTTGATTGCTGTTTCAATCTCTTTCCTTGTGATTGGTCTGTTCAAATTGTCTGCCTCTTCTTGAGTGAGCTTTGGGAGATTGTAGGAGTCCAAGAATTTATCCATTTTCTCTAGGTTATCCATTCTGTTGGCATATAGTTTTTTGTAGTATTCTCTTATAATCCGTTGTATTTCTGCAGAGTCTGTTGTTATTTCTCCTCGCTCATTTCTGATTTTGTTTATTTGAGCTTTCTCCCTTTTTTTCTTTGTAAGTCTGGCTAGTGGTTTGTCAATTTTATTTATCTTCCCAAAAACCAGCTCTTTGACTCATTGATCCTTTCTACTGCCTTTCTCGTTTCAATAGTATTTATTTCTGCTCTGATTTTTATTATTTCTCTCCTTCTGCTGACTTTGGGCTTCATTTGTTCTTTTTTCTCTAGTTCAGTTAGGTGTGCTTTAAGGTTGCTTATTTGGGATTTTTCTTGTTTGTTAAGATGTGCCTGTATTGCAATGAATTTTCCTCTTAATACAGCTTTTGCTGTATCCCATATGAGTTAGTATGGCATGCTATCGTTTTCATTTGTTTCCAGGTGTTTTTTTATTTCTTCTTTAATTTCTTCAATGATCCATTGCTTGTTCAGTAGTGTGTTGTTTAGTCTCCACATCTTTGTGCCTTTCTCAGCTTTTTTCTTGTAATTAATATCTAGCCTTATAGAGTTATCTGAGAAGATGCTTGTTATTATTTCAATCTTTTTTAAATTTATAGAGGCTTGCCTTGTTTCCCAACATATGGTTGATACTAGAGAATGTTCCATGTGCACTTGAGAAGAATGTGTATTCAGCTCTTTCAGGGTGAAGTGATCTATATATGTCTATTAAGTCCAATTGTTTTAGTGTTTTATTTAGCTCCACTATTTCCTTGTTGATTTTCTGTCTGGATGATCTGTCCATTGATGTGAGTGGGGTGTTGAGGTCCCCTACTATTATTGTGTTGTTTTTAACATCTTCCTTCAGGTCTGTTAATAGTTGCTTCATGAATCTTGGTGCTCCTGTGTTGGGTGCATAGATATTTATAAGCGTTATTTATTCTTGATGAAGTGTCCCTTTGATCATTATATATTGTCCCTCTGTGTCTCTCTTTACCTGTCTTATTTTGAAATCCACTTGGTCTGATATGAGAATTGCAACACCTGCCTTTTTTTCCTTGCTATTTGCTTGAAGTATTGTCCTCCACCCCTTCACCCTGAGTCTGTGTTTGTCCTTGGGGTTGAGGTGTGTTTCCTGGAGGCAACAAATTGTTGGATCTTGTTCTTTAATCCATTTTGCCACTCTGTGTCTTTTTATTGGAGAGTTCAGTCTGTTCACATTGAGAGTGATTATTGATGCATGTGGACTTAGTGCTGTTAATCTGTCTCTCATTATGTTGTTTTCCTGCGTTTCTTTTCCTGTTTGCCTTACACTACCCATTTAATACTGCAATTTCTTATGCTGAGTTTCTTAGATTTTTCCTTATTTATGATTTGTGACTCTGTTCTGTACTTTATTTTAGTGTCTACCCTGAAGTTTGTATTTAGAATCTCGTGTATAATATAGTCTATTCTCTGGTGGTCTCTTACCTACTTGACCAATACTGATTTAGACCCTTTGCTCTTCCCCTCCTAAATAATTATTTTCATTTCTTATTCCAACTCGTGTTATGAATTTGTAGTTAGAGTGCTAAGATCGTCCTTGTTTTGGTAGTTTCCTTAACTTTACCCTAATGCTATAATTGAATATTTGCTATCCTGTTCTGGTTCTATCCATCGGTCTCCGTAGTCTGTGGATTGTGTCCCCTTTCTCCCTTTTTTCTTTTTTCAGGTATGAGAGCCTTCTTGAGGATTTCTTGTAGTGGAGGGCTTTTAGTTACAAATTCCCTTAACTTTTGTTTGTCTGGAAAAGATTTAATTTCTCCCTCATATCTGAAGGAAATTCTTGCTGGATAGAGTATTCTTGGCTGAAGGTTTTTATCCTTTAAAGCTTTGAATATGTCATTCCATTCTCTCAAGGCTTGTAGGGTTTCTGTAGAGAAATCCGCTGACAGTCTGATAGGGGCTCCTTTATAGGTTATTCTCTTTTTTTTTCTTACTTCCCTGAGTATTCTTTCCTTATCTTTCCTTTTTGCCAACTTTACTACTATGTGCTGTGGGGTGGCTCTTTTTACATTGACAAATCTAGGAGATCTAAAACCCTCTTCTACACACATTTCTCCGCCGATCCCTAGATTTGGGAAGTTCTCTTCAATAATTTTGTTAAGCACACTTTCTGCTCCATTTTCCTTTTCCATATTCTCGGGAATTCCTATGATCCTTATGTTCTTACTCCTCATTGAATCCATTATCTCTCGGAGATTATCCTCATTTTTTTTAATTCTTAGTTCTCTTTCTTCCTCTGGCGCCATTCAGCCTGTCTGTCTTCGATTATGGTAATTTCCTCCTCTATGTTGTCTACACGGGCATTCAGGGAATCCGTATTCTGTTTTATCTGATAAATATGAAAAATATTTATCTTTATTTTTCATCTCAAGTAATTCTGTTTGATTCTTATGATTTCAATCTCTTTTGTGAAGTAATTCCAGAACTTGGCTTGTTTCTCTTTCTCTCTACCTCATTGAGTTTTTTGATTATAGCTGCTCTGAACTCATTATCACTTAGTTTACCTAATTCCAAGTTCTCATGACTTAATTCTATGTTTTTATTGTTTTCCTTCTGGTCTGGGGCTTTTATAAATTGCTGGATGGTAGAGGAGCGGTTTTTTTGCTGGTGGTAGAATTCAGTTGCAGTTGCAGCCTGTCGCCACTAGATGGGGGTCAAGAGCCGCGTGTTATGAGCTCTCCGCCTTGGGGCAAGTTGGCTGCACCTAGTGGCTTTGCCGGGGCGGGGGAGGGGCTGTTACTCACATGTGTCGGTCTGTGTTCAGATCAGTTCTGTTCTCTGGTCTCCCAAGGCCCTTGATTTATGGGGTCCCCGTGGACGGAAGCTTTCCCCCTGTCAGCGGGTCTCCACTGAATCAGCGGCAGGAGTCCTGGATGATCCCCCGGTCACGCGGCCCCTCCCCTGCTCCTTCCCAACCCGCGCCGCAGCGATTGCAGACTCTAGGGGAGGGAGTGATGTTCTCTCCTACCGTTCCAGCGCCTCCAAGGGTGTAAGCAAGGTTTATGATCTCCGGCTTCTTGGTATTGTAGGTCTCTAACGAGCTGGCATTATGTTTATTCTCTGAAATTCAGTTCTTCCAATGTTTGGTTGTATTTTGGAGGGGAGAGAATCCCGGGTCAACTCACCCCACCATTTTGCTCTGCCCCCTCCTATCTTCTGTTGTGATTTTCTTACTGGTCATGTGTTAACAGTTCCTGTGTATGCCTAATCCGTTGTCAATATTGTACCTTTCTTAGCGAAAGCTCTTTTTTGGTGGTGGTGCGTATAGGAGCCTGTTTCTATTTTCCATACTATTAAACAGTTGAAATAAACTTTTATATATTGCAAGTTTATCAAAAAGCATATTCTTATGAATTAATGTTTTCTTATTTTGGCCTTTGATCTTTGTCCTTCCTCCTGACTGGTGTTTGGTGAATAAACTGTGAATTAATTAGAGGCCTCTGGCAGGGCAGCAAAATCTAGAGCTGGACATTTCACCCCTGTATTGTCTTATGTCTGTGAGGGTAATATTAAGAACTAGATCTTGAAGAATCTATCCCCTTTATGGTTCCATGTTGAAATTCATCAATAGCCTCACTTGCATGACATTTGGAAGGAAGGCGGAAGCAAACAAGGCTTTTTGGAGCCACTATACAGGGAGAGAAAAAGTTACCTAGGAGCTATGAGGACACCATCTTTCGGCCTATTTTCTGGATTCTTTGTCTTTCTAGTCAAGAGTATCTTGAACACCACCTACAATGGTTTGAGTTCCGTTTTCTTAGAGATTTAGGTTTCCACTGATATTATCACAGTTTTCACATCAAAGATCCATTAGAGCGAGGATTTTTCTGTAAAGCCTCTTGTGCCCACCTGGAAACTAATACAGACATTTGTGCTTGGGATCATTCTCTGATTCTCCTCTTCTCTAGATGATATCTGTATAATATTTAATATGTATGGGATACACCTTATGCTGTTAATAGTGCTAATGAGCATGTTTTCTTGTTTCACCATGACGTCTGCAGTGGGGCATAAAAAGAAGGACATGGGAGTTTGTTTCTCTGCTGCATTGTGCACTTGCTGCCTTGACCCAGTTCTTCCTCATGAGATCAATCACCTTTCTCATGTCGGGAAGACTGTGTGTGTTTCCTGTTACTTGTAGCTGAGTATATTCCCTCAATATGTTTTCAATAATGTTAGCCTCCATGTGATTAAAACTATGGTGCATTTCCTTCTGAAATGAATGTTCCTGTAGCTGTTTCATTGACATATTTTATCAACTGTTCTAATCCATCATATGCTAATAAATATTTTTCTTTTCACTTCCTCAGATAGTATATTAAAATCCATATTAATTACAGATTTTCAGATATACATTGCAATTTTCTTCATTTAATTAGTATGCATTATGAGTCAATTTTATTATGTACATAGAAATGCAAGTATTTTTCTTTAAGAAACTGTGCTTTTTATTATTTTATAGTTACATTTCTTGTCATGAAACTAATTTCTCATTCATTGTTAACCCAAAACTTAAAAACATGGTTTTCTCAGTGCCCTCTTGTCAGCTACCTGCAGGACTGCGCCTGGAGTCAGAGAGAGAGAGGTATAATGGATTCTAATCAGAGCGACCACAGACCCTGGAGGACTGTGAGGTGCAGCAGTCACAGGGTGCCCAAAAGGACTGCTTAGAAGATTTTGGCCTGTGTTTGTTGAAGAAACCAAAAATAACATATTGGAGCTAAAGTGAATTTACACGAAGTTCCAGAAAGTCATTTTTAGTTAGAAGAAGGCAAACAGCCATTTTTATGATTTGGGATTTTATCTTTTACCATTTTTATTGGTATGGTTATATAATACTCTTAGATTTGTCTTGGTACCTGTGCAGTTTTGATGAAGGAAGTGTGTGACATTTTTCTCTTCAGCAGGAGAAGACTTGGCCTTGCAGTGAATGCAGGCCAGCTCCTGGTCCTCTGGAACAGCTTTTGCCTTTCCTGTTTATTAACAAAACACTGAAATATTTAGTACAGTGTATCAGATACTGTTTACCGTGAAGTACCTTAAGTAAAAGATGTAAGTTCACTTCTTAGTATACTGTACAATATTTCTAATATCCTATATGACTCAATTGAAGCCTTTAAATTTAGGTAAAATGTGAGACAGTACAAACCTAACAAGGGAGAGAGACAGGATCACTGTGCCAATCAAGCCTTTGTTTCTCAGAGACTGTGCTCTTGATGATAATGTTTCAGCATCTCTCATGTGTCATGCACTGTAGAGACCATGTACCTGATTTAGCAGAAATAAGGCAGGTAGGATTTGGTTATAGCATCATGAAACAAACAAGTTCTTGCAGTCCTGGTGCTTATATGTTTGTGGGAAAAGCGAGATGATTAATGAAGAGTAAAGCTTTGTTTTATAAGATGGAAATAAGAGTTTTAAAGAAAAGTAAAATGCAGTGTGAGCTAATAGGGTGGCTGAGGTTTGTATGTATCTTTTCTATGAGGGTAGGAGTGAGCGAGGATGCCATTGTTATTATCTGGGACTTGAGATTTCCTATTGATCTAAGCCACAGATGTTTGTATTGTCTTTTGTTTTTAATGTCATTTGAGAGGGTTTTTATATTACCATTAAATATTTAACATGTTAGCGTATTTGGCATTTTCATTTTGCTGCTCTACAGACTGGAGTGTGCAACATACACCCCGGTAAACCATGGAGTTCCTGCCACTTAGAGAGACAGTTGCCTTCATCTGCACTGTTCTAGCTCATCCTGAGTGTATTCTGAGTAGAGTGACATCTCTCTGAGTCCGCTGTGATCTCCTCGTGGAAACACCACAAAGAGCTCTGAGTGTTTAGAGGCAACCAGCCAAGGAATAATTGAGGTGAGCTGTGAGAGATGGTATCGTTTTGAGTAATATCTTAATTGAGTATATGAGGACAAATGGGAAGTTTTTGGTGTCTTTTCATCACAGGAGTGGCTGAAGTCTCTTTTGTCAAAGATCTGTAAAGACCCGTCACCCATTTAGCTCTTCATGCGTTTCATTTCCATATGCTTAGATGTCCAGCACATGGTGTGAAAACGTGGGAAACAGCAGTAGCAGCTCTGAGATTCAAAAGAGTAAAGAAAATGGAAGGTTTTCCTTTTTTTTTTTCTAAAAGATTTTATTTTTCCTCTTTCTCCCCAAAGCCCCCTGGTACATAGTTGTGTATTTTTAGTGGTGGGTCCTTCTAGTTGTGGCATGTGGGATGCTGCCTCAGTGTGGCTTGTTGAGTGGTGCCATGTCCGTGCCCAGGATGCAAACTGGCGAAACCCTCGGCCACCGAAGCAGAGTGAGTGAGCTTAACCACTCGGCCATGGGGCTGGCCCCTCCATGTTTTTTTAATGTTAACTTATGTTTTGGAGGGGTTTCGTTCAAATGGGCACCATAGGAATGATCTTTTGGAGTGATAGTGTGCTTTTCATCTTTTGATGGTGGTATTTCTGTACATTTGAGAAAACTCATGAGTGCACTTGAAATATTTTATATATGTTTGTATGTGTTCTCTTATTAGGAAATGAATAATATAATTGCTTTCCTATGCTAGGAGAATGTTAATCTTTGTTGAACCTTGATTTTTATTTGTTTAACTCTTCTTTCCACCATTGTGGGATCCTTCTCGACAGAACTGGAGGACTGGGCAAGAAGGACACAGTCCTAAACAAGGCTTTCTCGCAACCTTGTCTTAATTGAAAAAACACTCTCTAGGGTTGACCCTCATCTCATACTCATAACAGGAGTGAAGTGAAAGGGCTCCTAGAATCTGTCTTTGAGTTAAAATCAGGTTCTCTGGACAGATCTTTAGAAACATTGTGGTTTTAAAACATAAAAATACATCCCAAGCAGGATCTGCCTGGGGACATCCTCATTCGTGTGTATCAGCACCATTTCTTTTCATTGCCACCCACAGACAACTTCCAGCTCTTCATGTCCCAAATCTTGACTACTTTGCACCTGCTTACTTGGAAACAACTTTAGAAATCCACACGTGTCCCAGTCTGAAATTTCTTTGAGGCAACACCCAGGGGCTGTGAGCTGAGAGGTTGAAAGAAGCAGTGGTAGAGCCCATGTCGTGGGCACATTCTGTCAGCCTCAGTGACCACACACATCACATATATATCAGATCTGCTGGCTTACTTATTCATACAGCACTGAGGAATTGACTGACTTTGAATTGGAAACGTGGCTCTAGGATTTTTTGAAATAGCCGTCCCTCCGTTAGCTTCTCCCTTCACACACCCCTTTACCATAAAGGCTTTAGCAGCCTCCCATTATGCGTCCAAGAGTCTCTAAATCTCTCACAGTGAACATAAGTTGCCCCAGGCATTCTTGTGCTGAAATTACTCTTGTGCGGAAGTACACACAATTAGAGACAGCACTCCTGGTAACCGACAAAATCTTTTTGTAAGTGGAGGCCCTCTCAGGGCCTGAGTTGATGGTCTTCCACACGCAGTTTCCCATTTTGCCTTGGGTCATGAATGCAGGCCCCTCATGCTTGCTAATCAGAAGCCTTTTCACTAAAACAATATGGGTACTTACAAGATAGAGCCCAAAATGGCACTTCTGGCATATCCTACTTTACAGTAGGAAGTGTGTTCTCTTCTTCTCTGGTTGATATAATCCATGTGGAAGAGGTCATTTCCTTTTCAGGCACAATGGCTACTTGGGGAGTCACTTGGCAGCACTTATGTAACCAGGTTGTTCATATACTTTATAGACAGTGTGCTGCCACCACTCCTAATGGAGTCCACTGCAGAGATGCTGCATTCTTTTCCAGATCAAATAGGCCATCTTTAATCAAAGATTGGACCCAAGTGCGAGAACAATTAGTCAAACTCCAGACAGTCATGCTAGCAGTGAAAATCCCATGGCCAAGAATTGAACTCACCTGCACATTTTTACAGACCCTTTGGCCATTGCCTATGATCCAGCTGTCTCATCCCATCACTAACAACTCCTTATCAAAGGTCGCCCCTAGGGAATCCCTAAGGACTCTGGGAATATCTTGCCTCACAATTAGCCACGTACAGATCAGCTCACTCTTTCTCTGCATATATTAAACATCAATCTGCAGAGGCTCATGTCATTGCACAGGGTGATAAAATGACCCAAATTTCTGAGACCTCAGATCTGATGTTAGTAACCTTGGCTGTTTGATCCAACATGATACAAAACCATTTGGAGGCCTCTAACCTAGAGGTTTAGGCAAAATTGAAGAGAATTCCCTCCCCTGCTGTGGATACCTTAGTGACAGACCAAAGCAGCCAATGTGAAAAAACAAGTCACTGGTAATATAATTGAAGGCCATACCTTCAAAGCCAAGGAAGGGGTCCCTACATCTGATGGCAAGTAGACATTGTAGGGCCCCTCACCCCCTCTGCTGGGGCACTTGCTATGCTCAGACCATGGCAGAAACTTATATAGAAATGTTAGTCATACTATCAAACATCACCTCCTGAAACCAAAAGGGAAGGACTTGCGAAAACACTCTAGAAATTATTGATAAATCAAAATACAAAACACTGGGCTCTTGAAAAAGGTTTTTGGTGGACCTTGTACCTCTCTGACAACCCTGGGCTACCCCCTCATAGGCTGACCAATGGCTCACTGAGACAAGCCTTGCTTTCCTCTTAATAGGCCTTCCTGCTGTTTGAGTCATCAGTTAGATTCATGCCCAGTCTTTGGGGCCTAGTACTTTGTCCTGATCATCAGGCTCACTGGCACCTCTAAGTAGAGCCTTTCTATACCAGACATTCCTGTCAGAATGGGCACTCCTGCAGGTCTTTGGTTTATTATAGTTGTGCATCCTGGCCACCACTCTTACATCCCACTCCTGGGTCTTCCTCCTCCATCACCTTTGGTCTGTGTACTGGGTGTGTCAATATATCATTTTGGTCATGCTCCTTCCAAACTCTTCTAGCCCAGTCAACACAAATGCACTGCTTTCCTGCCATATGCATACATGTGCTCATTGTCATAGGAGTCATTCGTCTTGACCTTGGCACACATAATGTTATTCAACAAGCACATTATTAATGCCAGTCAGGAAATATCCAAAACACTCAAAATAGTAATAGCAGACAGCTAATGCTTGAGATATTTTCCCTAATGGAAAACTCCATGGCAGCCATGGTAGCTGATGACTACATGAGTTTGGACTATTTTTTCCCACTAAATTTTTTTATTGTTTTGGAAAAATATGGTTTTTCGGTGTTGTTGTTTTTTTTTTTTATTGGCACTTGAGCTAAGAACTGTTGCCCATCTTCTGGGTTTTTTCCCTGCTTTTTCTCCCCAGATCCCCCCAGTACATAGTTGTATATTTTAGTTGTGGGTCCTTCCAGTTGTGGCATGTGGGACGCCGCCTCAACGTGGCCTGAGGAGCGGTGCCATGTCTGCGCGTAGGATCCGAACCAGCGAAATCCTGGGCTGCTGAAGCAGAGCGCACGAAGTTAACCACTTGGCCACGGGGCCGGCCCCAATAGATATTTTTTTTCTGAGGTCATAATAGTTTACAACATTGTGAAAACTCACTTGTACATTATTATTCGCCTGTCACCATATATTTGTTCCCCTTCACCTTTTGTGCCCACCACCCAATCCCCTTACCCCTGGTAACCACTGAACTGTTCTCTTTGTCCATCTGTTTGTCTTCCACATATGAGTGAAATCATATGGTTTCTCTGTCTGGCTAATTTCGCTTAACATAATATCCTCAAGGTGCATCCATATTGTTGCGAATGGGACAGTTTGTCTTTTTTTTTACGGTGAGTAGGATTCCGTTGTATATGTATGCCACATCTTCTTTATCCAGTTCTCAGTTGATGAACTCTTGGGTTACTGCCTCATCTTGGCTATTGTGAGTAATGCTGCAACGAACATAGGGGTGCATAAGTCACTTTGAATTGTTTATTTCAAGTTCTTTGGATAAATACCCAGTAGTGGGATATCTGGGTCGTATGATATTTCTGTTTTTAATTTTTTGAGGACTCTCCATACTGTTTTCCATAGTGACTGCACCAGTTTGCATTCCCACCAGCAGTGTGTGAGGGTTCCCTTCTCTACACACCCTCTCCAACATTTGTTATTTTTTGTCTTGGTGATTACAGCCATTCTAACAGGTGTAAGGTGATATCTTAGTGTAGTTTTGATTTGCATTTCCCTTATGATTAGTGATGTCGAGCATCTTTTCATGTGCATGTTGGCCATCTATATATCTTCTTAGGAGAAATGTCTGTTCAGATCCTTTGCCCATTTTTTGATCAGGTTGGGTTATTTTTGGAGTGCACTTGTGTGAGTTCTTTATATATGATGGAGATTAACCCCTTGTCAGATATATAATTAGCAAATATTTTTGCCCACTTGATGGGTTGTCTTTTCATTTTGTTTCTGCTTTCCTTTGCCTTGCAGAAGCTCTTTAGTCTGATGAAGTCCCACTTGTTTATTTTTTCTTTTGTTTCTCTTGTCCAGGAAGACATGTTATTCAAAAAGATCCTTTTAAGACTGATGTTAAAGAGTGTACTACCTACATTTTCTTCTAGAAATTTTATGATTTCAGGTCTTACCTTCAAATCTTTGATCCATTTTGAGTTTCTTTTGTGTATGGTGAAAGATAGTGGTCTACTTGCATTCTTTTGCATGTGACTGTCCAGTTTTCCCAACACTATTTATTGAAGAGACTTTCCTTTCTCCATTGTATGTTCTTAGTACCTTTGTCAAGGATTAGCTGTCTGTAGATGTGTCTTTTATTTCTGGGCTCTCAATTCTGTTCCATTGATCTCTGTGCGTGTTTCTGTACTAGTACCATGCTGTTTTGATTACTATATTAGTACATTTTGAGGTCAGGGATTATGATGCCTCCAGCTTTGTTCTTTTTTCTCAGGATTGCTTTAGCTATTCTGGGTCTTTTGTTGCCCCAAATGAATTTTAGAATTCTTTGTTCTATTTCTGTGAAGAATGTCATTGGGATTCTGATTGGGATTGCACTGAATCTGTAGATTGCTTTGGGTGGTATGAACATTTTAACTATGTCTATTTTTCTGATCTATGTGCATGGAATATCTTTCCATTTCTTTCAGTAATGTCTTAGAGTTTTCATTGTATAGGTCTTTCACTTCCTTGGTTAAGTTTATCCTTAGATATTTTATTCTTTTTGTTGTGATTGTAAATGGGATTGAATTCTTGAGTTCTCTTTCTGTTAGTTCATTATTAGAGTACAGAAATGCAACTGATTTTTGTAAGTTGATTTTGTACCCTGCAACTGTGCTGTAGTTGTTGATTATTTAAAATAGTTGTGTGATGGATTCTTTTAGAGTTTTCTATATATAAAATCATGTCATTTGCAAACAGCGAGAATTTTACTTCTTCATTTCCTATTTGGATTCTGTTTATTCCTTTTTCTTGCCTAATTTCTCTGGCCAAAACCTCCAGTACTGTGTTGAATAAGAGCGATGAGAGTGGGCACCCTTGACTTGTTCCTGTTCTCAAAGGGATGGCTTTCACTTTTTCCCCAGTGAGTATGGTGTTGGCTGTGGGTTTGTCACATACGGCCTTTATTATGGTGAGGTTCTTCCCTTATATCCCCATTTTGTTGAGTTTTTATCATAAATGGATGTTTGATCTTGTCAAATGCTTTCTCTGCATTTATTGGGATGATCATGTGGTTTTTATCCCTCATTTTCTTAATGTGGTGAGGTTTTTGATCACTGTTTCAATCTCTTTACTTGTGATTGTTCTATTCAATTTATCTATTTATTCATGGTTCAGCTTTGTGAGGTTGTAAGAGACTAAGAATTATCCATTTCTTCTCGATTGTCCAATTTGTTGGCATATATTTTTCATAGTATTCTCATATAATCCTTTGTATTTCTGTGGTATTGTTGTAATTTCTCCTCTTTCATTTCTAATTTTATTTATTTATTTTCTCTCTTTTTTCCTTTGTGAGTCTGGCTAAGGCTTTTCTCAATTTTATCTTCTCCAAGAACCAGCCCTTTGTTTCATTGATCCTTTCTAGTGTTATTTTTGTTTCAATTGCATTTATTTCTGCTCTGATTTTTATTATTTCCTTCCTTCTGCTGAATTTGGGCTTTGTTTATTCTTCTTTCTCTAATTCTGTTAGGTGTAGTTTGAGATGGCTTATTTGGGATTTTTCTTGTTTGTTAAGGTGAGCCTCTATTGCTATGAATTTCCTTCTTAGAACCATATTTTGCTGCATCCCATATGAGTTGATATGGTATGTTTTCATTTTCATTTGTCCCCAGATATTTTCTTATTTCTCCTTAGGTTTTTTCAATGATCCATTGGTTGTTCAGTAGCATTTTGTTTAGTCTCCACATCTTTGTCCCTTTCTCAGCTTTTTATTGTAGTTGGTTTCTAGTTTCATAGTATTGTGGTTGGAAAGGTTGCTTGTTATTATTTCAATCTTCTTAAATTTATAGAGGCTTGCCTTGTGTCCCAACATATGCTCTACCCTTGAGAATGTTCCATGTACACTTGAGAAGGTGTATTCTGCTGGTTTTGGATGGAGTTTCTCTCTCTAAATATATCTATTAAGTCCATCTGATCTAGTTTATCATTAAATTCCTCTGTTTCCTTATTGACTTTTTGTCTGGATGATCTATCCATTGATGTGAGTGAAGTGTTGAGGTCCCCTACTATTATTGAGTTGTTGTTAATATATCCTTTTAGGTTTGTTAATAGTTGCTTTATGCACTTTGGTGTTCCTGTTTTGGGTTCATAGATATTTATAAGTGTTATGTCTTCTTGGTTGAGTTCCCTTTTATCATTATATACTGTCACTGTCTCTCATTACCTGTTCTATCTTGAAGTCTACTTTGTCTGATACAATTATGGCAACACCTGCTTTCTTTTGTTTGCCATTAGCTTGGAGTATCATCTTCCCTCCCTTCACTCTGAACCTGTGTTTGTCATCTTAGTTATATTCCTTGTGTTTTTCACATGGCTTTTAAATTGATATTCAAATCAAATTCACTTAAAGGAGCTGTGCCATTATTCAGTCAACAAACCTCAGAAGTGAACTTGACTGAAGACACTGACTTCATCTTTGATATTTGCCTGTTAGTCAGCTTTAGATACCTGCTCACCCTGCCTGGTCCACAATGGTGAAAAAGTTAGGAAGGTTCACACGCCCCTTTTCTTTATGTCAGTGGGTAGGAGGGCCAGACATTAAAACCTGCAGCCTCTACCCCACACTCCTTAAAGTGCCTACCCATTGTCCTTTGCACAAGCCACCTCAACCTGCTTATCCTTACCCTACTCTTGTTAGAAAGTCCTGTGAGTTACAAATATATTTTTATTCACTTGCTGCACATGGCAACATCAGTCTTGTAATCCAATCCCATTTTCGGTAAGGTGTCAATCATGTCCCCAAAAGGGCAATGATACAACAGAAGGTAACCCACTGGAAACTTGTTGACTGATGCACAAGTATTCAGTAGGGAATTTTTATAAGATGGAAGAAAAGAAATCCAAATTCAGAGATAAGTACAAGGACACTGCAGACCATGAAGCCCCTGACCCCTCCAGCTGCAGCAAACACTAAACAGTCTGACTCCTATTCAAGAAATCATAATGCCTCACACCAAGGGCCTATTTATCTCAAACCTTACTGTGAAAATTCAAGAACATCTGGAAATTAAATAACACACTTTTGGAAAAACCATTAAGTCAAAGACAAAATCAAAGGAGAGTTTATTATAGGTGCTGTTGAAGCAAGATAAAGGAAATTTTAAAAATATCTTGAGACAAACAAATATGAAAAGACAACTTAAGAAAAAACTTAAGAAAACTTGTAGGATGAGGCATAAGGAGTAGTAAAAGGGAAGTTTGTAGTGAAAAATACCTATATTAAGAAAAAAGATAGCAAGTTAACAACCTAAATTTATGCCTTAGGGAACTAGAAAAGGAACAACAAAGTAAACCCAAAGTTAGCTAATGGTAGGGAATACGAAGTGTTAAAGCCCAAACAGTTTCAATTTTTACAAAAATAAAATTAAACCCTTAGGTAGACTAACAATGAAGAGAGAAGATTCAAGTACATTAAATCAGAAATCAAGGAGGACATATTACAATGGCGCCTTAAGACTAAGAAGGATAAAAAAGGACTATTATGTACGTTTGTATGGAAACAGATAACTAAAAGTAATGGATAAATTCCTAGAAACATGTAAACTACCAAGAAAGAATTAACCATTGCCAATCCCAATGCCACTACCAAACACCACCATGTTCAGAGAATTGGCACCAATCCTTGTTAAACTCTTCCAAAACTGGAAGTGGGGAAGATACTTCGAAACTCATTTTAGAGGCCAGCATCTCCCTGATATCAAAGCCAGGCAGACACTAGAATATAGGAAAACTACAAGCCACTAGCTCTGTGTCAACCCGTCTCCACCACAGTGCCCAGATACTGGTTCAAACATTCCACTGGATGTTTCTCTGCAGGGATTTCTTTCAAGAGATTACATTTCAATGGGTGGAGTTTGAGTAAATCAGCCCCCATGGGGATGTGCCTCATCCAATCAATTCTAATTCCTAATAGAGCACAGACTGCCCTTCCCAGAACAGGGAGGAATTCTGTTAGTAAACTGCATTTGTACTGGAACTACAATTCTCCTGGGTTCCCAGCTTACTCATCTAGACTACAGATTTTTGATTTAACCAAGTCTTTATGTTCACATGAGTCACTTTTTTAAAACAAAGAAAGACAAGAACAAATGATATATATGTATAAACACACACTTACCTACACACATCATATTGGTTCTGTTTCCCTGGTGAGCACTAAGACCATATTTTATTTTTAATATTTTGTAAGTTGAATGCATGATTCATTTAAAATGAGAAGTCATTTTGTTTGTGTAATTCTCTAAACAATAGTTTTTTGAAGTGTTCAATGCCTTTTTGCAAACCATAAGAAATAAATTTTCTGTTTTGTTCCCATATACAATGACAAGTGATATTAGAGCTTCCTCCGTCCTATTTCACACTGGTGAGTATTGAGAGGAAGGGGCTTCACTCTAAATGTGTTAGGGTGGCATAGCCGTGAGAGGAGCTCTGCTGACCTACTTCCCAGTAAGACTGGTGAAAATTATATTAATAAACATTTAAAGGCACTGGAAATGGTCCTAAAAGCAAAGATGAAATGAACATTTATTCAGGAAAATCTGAAGTTTTGAAAGAAACATGAGAGTCTGTGGTGTTGGAACAAAGAGCACTGCCTTCCTATCTCCTCTCAGCTCACATTGGTGGAGACTCTGCTCCAGACTCCTGTAATCTAGAACACATGGCACCTTGTCAACTCAGCCCCCACTCACAGGGCTGTCTTCCTGAGAAAACAGGGTATCAACATTTCAAACCTTGTGCCCAGCTACCTGTTGCTGAGGGTAAATAAGTGCTGGGGGAGTGTGCTTGAAAAGTTGGGGACCATTGTTTCAGTCCCTACCGTGGAACTGAGGTGATGCCTTTGGAGTATTGAGCTGACAATCTTTGGGCACTAATCACCCTTGTTCCGTCTCATGAGGTGAGTGTAATGTAAGTCATTTGTGAGAGGCCAGTCGACACAATTGAGAGCGCCTCTGGCTGCTGTCTCTTTACTGCACTGAGCCCTCAGCTCCCAAAATGGGATTGTCACTCGGAGAGAGGCTTTCCATTGTCCTCAAAAGAGCTCCAGGGTCCTGTCATAGAGTTGTTTCCTGAACACGGAGGTGAGCTGAGCCACAGAACACAATGTTCTCAATCACTTTCCAAACAGTTAACGTGGTTGGCCTAAGATCATGAGAAGTTCAAGGCAAAGGACACTATCAAGAAAGTGAGGAAAGGCAATTAGCAGATTGGTATATTTACTGAAGATACAGTTTAGAGTCTAGACCAACTCTTAAAAAAAACCCCAGGGAATTAAACTGCTGAAAGGAGGCTTCCAAGGCTCAGAACAAATACCACCTAGTGACTTCAGAAAAAATTTCTATAAAGAAGCCAGAATTTTATTGAATGTATTGATTGAGCAGATTATGCCCCAGGACGTTGGTGAAAACAATAGAGCAATCAGCCAGAAGTTAGTGGAGTTTACCCACTGGCTGTGGTTCATGAAAGAGAAAGAGGGCCCTCCCAATATCACTGTTCCAAGAGAGCAAGCATTCTCAAAGCCATGTCCCATTCTAGGAGCCGTGTCAGAGATTCCCCTCTGTATGAAAGACATAGACTTAAATCCAGCTATTCAGTGAACAAATAATCCAATTAGAGTAAAACCCCTAGAAGCAGAGAGACCAGTACCTAGAGTTACTACCATATATTATTTACAATGTCTTTGCAACAAAATTAAAAGAAATGCACAGATACAGGAAAGTGGGAACCAGACACTGGGAAAACACAGCAGTTGAAAAAATGACCCAACTCTTACAAGGAATTCCCGGTAAAATTAACAGCTGGTGTCTCAGCAGAAAAAGTGAGGTCGGAAGGCAAAGGCATAGCATATTCAAAGTGCCCAAAGAACAAACCTGTTAACCAAGAATCCTATATTCAGCAAAACTACCTTGTAAAAAAGGAAGGTGAAATAAAGACATTTCCAGATAAACAAAATTGAGACTGTATTGATAGCCAATTGCCATGCAAGAATGAGTGAAGGAGTTCTTCAAGCTGAAAGCAAGTGATGCCAGGTGGCAATTCCTGTCAATATAGAGAAACTAAAACACCAGTGTAAGTAATTCATAAAGACATTTCCAGATGGAGCGTGGAGTCCACACTCCTGCTAGCAGAGGGTTCACCAGGACCCTTCAGTACCTCTGCTGCCCCTGCCTCTACTGCAACAAAGGCCCTGGCCTTCAGGGTTATAGGGGATAGCAGCCACGGCACCTGTGTGGCACAGCCAAGGGAGTAGTCAAACCAGATCTAAGACTGGAGTCCTTAAACTCTGAGCCAACTGGTTGTTATGCTGGAGGCTCCTAACTGATGGCACTGACGTGAGGCCCTCTGGAAGAAAAATGTATAAATACCAGGATACAGAGGACACCCCATCCCCCAAAGCATATCCAGTGACCTGAAATACAGGACAGGGAAGGACAGCAGAGAGGGAGCAAGAGGAAAAAGCTACTGAAAGAAGGTCCACAATGTGACCCAACTGGAAATCCAAAATATACTAAAAGAATTTACACAGCAACCAAGATAAAAGGGTGCTCTTTGCCTTCTGAGCCTCTAAAACATAGCTTTTGAGTTCATGTTCCCATCTCCTGTGATGCAATAATTCACGGCCCTTCATGCAATTTCTCAAAGCTGGGTCTCAAGTTACAGTTACACCTTGCTGGGATCTCAGTAAATTTAAGCAAAGGACCCACGATCTTGGGGAAGTTACTGAGTATAGTGCAGAGACCAAATTGATAATAATTGCCTTAACCATCAGAACTCTTTGCCAGGCCTCACAGCCAGGACCCATTGTCCCAAAATATCCCACAGTGAGCAGGAAAGCTCTGAATCAATAATTCATAAATTAAAATTCACTTAGTTTATTCAATCCTTCCAAATTGGCTTCCCCAAATGGGACTCCTTAGTCCTTACCCTTTTGTTAAATTAGATAATATGGCCCGGTACAAATTAAACTGAGCCTTCAAGGACTGAACACTGTTGTAAGAAACCTGCTTAGGAAGAAGTGATTATCCCCAGGGTTTCTACCTTGAACAGCTGAATTTGGCCTGTTCTTCAGTCTGGAAAGAATGAATGACACCTCACAGTGGATTACTGCAACTTGGAGGCTGCAATCACACCAAACACAGCCCTGTACCCAGTCTGCAACATCATGGAAATCACTGACTCCATTCAGTCAGCAACTGGTAAACATTCTGCTTGCACAGACTCAGCTAAGTCTGTTCTGTCCAGTCCTGTGTCCACAGCCTCTCAGCTGCACTTGGCCTTCCCCTCTGAGGGGACATGACTCACCTTCACAGGCGTGCCTTGTCTTATTGCACTTTGCCTTACTGCACTTTGCAGGCATTTCATTTTTTACAAGACCCTCCACCAGCAAAAAGGTTGTGACTCGCTGAAGGTTCAGATGACTGTTAGCTTTTTTTAGCAATAAAGTATTTTTTAATTAAGGAATGTACATTTTTTTTTAGACATGTTATCACAGACTTAAATAAGACTACCGGATAGTGTAAACATAACATTTTTTATATATAAAAGACTATTTTAATTCTCATCCTTAATAACTGTAAAGATACCCCCATGTTCATTGCAGCAGGATTCACAATAGCCAAGACGTGCAAACAATCCAAGTGCCCATCTACCGATGAGTGGATAAAGATGTGGTATATATACACAATGGAATACTACTCAGCCATAAAAAAGGACAAATTCATCCCGTTTGCAGTAACATGGAAAGACCTGGAGGGAATTATGCTGAGCGAAGTAAACCAGAGTGAGAAAGACAAACACCAGATGATTTCACTCATATGTGGAATATAAACAAACACATGGACAAAGAAAGCAGTTCACTGGTTACCGGGGAAAGGGGGTGTGGGGTGGCACAGGGGGTGAAGGGGAGCACTTATGTGGTGACAGACAAGAAATATGTACAACTGAAATCTCACAATGATGTAAACTATTATGAGCTCAAATAAAAAATTTAAAAGGTAAAAATTGTAAAGAATAGTTTAGAAACACAACTCACAGATGAAAGAGAATTATGCAAATCATATATCTGATAAGAAAGTTTATCGAAAATATGTAAAGACCTCTTATAACTTAATTATAAAAAAGTTAAATAACTCAATTTAAAAATGGCAAAGGATATCAAGATACATTTTTCCCAGGAAGAAGTGCAAATGGCCAAAACCACAAGAGAAGATGGTGCTTATCACTACTTATTAAGAACACGCAAATGAAAACTTCAGTGTGATACCTCTTTGCAACCACTAGGATGGCTAGAATGAAAAAGTGAGATAAATTTTTCTAGGATATATCGAGAAATTTGAACCCTCTTATGCTAGTGGTGCAGCTACTTTGGAAAACAGTCTGGCAGTTCCTCAATTATTAAACCTAGAATTACCATATGACCCATCCATTCCTCCGCTATGTGTATGTCCAAGAATAATGAAAACCTATATTCCAACAAAAATTTGTACGTGAATTTTATAGCAATGTCATTCATTGTAGCCATAGGTGGAAATAAACCAAATGCCCATGAATGGATGAATAGATAAACACAGTGTATTTCATCCATACAGTGAAATATTATTTGGCCATAAAAATGGATGGAGCATTGATACATGCTACAGCGTGGTGGTTTCTTGAGAAAATTATGCTGAGTGAATGAAATCATCACACAGATCATATATGATTCCATTCGTTTGAGAGCCCAAATAGGGAAATCTGGAGAGACAGAAAGTAGATCAGAGGTCCCTAAGGCTGGGGATTGGAGGAGGAAGATGGGAATATTGGGAGTGATAGCTAAAGGGTAGACGAGTTACTTTTTGAGGTGATGAAAATGTGCAAAAGTTGACTGTGGGGATGATTGCACACAACTGTGAATGTACTGAACCCCTGAATTGTACACTTTAAAGGAATGCACGGTATAATACGTTGCATTGAGACGCTGGATTCTGACCTGCTGAATGGAGAGGTAGAAGCCACCCAGGTGGGGTCGGTAGGGAGCTCCCTCAGAAGTGAAAACCATGAGTCATTGGATTGAAGATGCAGTTTCAGTACACCCACCCAAAGGAAACAGTCACAAAATTTATTACTTATAGGGGCCGTTCCCGTGGCCGAGTGGTTAAGTTCACGTGCTCTGATTCGGCGGCCCAGGGTTTCGCCCATTTAGATCCTGAGCATGGACATGGCACCGCTCATCAGGTCATGCTGGGGTGGCGTCCCACATGCCACAACTAGAGGGGCCCACAACTAAAAATACACAACTGTGTACTGGGGGGCTTTGGGGAGAAAAAGGAAAAATAAAATCTTTGAAAAAAATTTTTAAAAAAATTTACTTATAGATCACAGAAAGGTGGGGGTGCAGTGAGCCGGGGGAAGGGCCGTCTTCTGTTCCAGGTCATGAGCGAGCAGGAGACAGAGAGCAGGGAGCAAGCACCCGGTACTTATTAGGGGGTTGGGGCGGAGGTCACTAACTTTTCACAGGCTCAACTGTAAGTGCTTATTTTAAAAGGTGCCCCAGGAAAGCAAACTGAGGACTCATGGCGGGAATCCCAAGCCCAGGTCCTTGTCTAAATATCCAGACTTTCGGTGTGAGCAGAGTATCATACTGTAAAACTCCTAGGCAGTAACTCAAAATAGTTGTTTTTCTCATCAAAATTGACCCCATGTTGCCTAGGCATTAGTCTTTAGGGAGAATCAAGGGCACTGTCTGGATGGTGGAGACAGTAAAAGCCACTGGCTGGGTTTTGGTCACCCAGTGCATGA
This sequence comes from Equus asinus, assembly GCF_041296235.1. Lineage (NCBI taxonomy): Eukaryota > Metazoa > Chordata > Mammalia > Perissodactyla > Equidae > Equus > Equus asinus. The sequence goes on along the minus strand of NC_091809.1, from coordinate 24,549,417 downwards.
AATATTTGAACAAAGCAAAAATGGAACAATATCAGAAGATGAATGATAGTTTCAAATCCTGTTAGCAACCCTCCCCCTACTTGTTAGGGTCTGGCCAATAAATAAATCAAAACCCTTTGATAAAGTTAAGGTAGACATTTGATTAAAACCTTGGGGGAGATTATGGAATCTTTGTACTTGTTGGGTCATCTTTTGTAAGTTTATCTGAATTTGTCCAGAATTATTAACACACATGCAGCAGGTGGTGCCCTTTACAGCACATACCCCTGCTTCCTTGGCCAATAAGTAATCTAAAGCCAAACGGTATGGAAACCATCTGCACTAAAGAATCCTGTGTTTTGCATTAAGGCCCGGCTTTGGTGTAATGGCCCAATGTGATCAGCCAGGTGGTGACAGGCTGGTGTTTGCCTTCATAATGTGCTGTTGTGAGCCCAGTGCGGCTGCACCTAGCCCAGTCTGGGTGAGAGAGAGTAGCAGACCTACTCCCAACACAATGGGGATGAACCCTGCATGCTTTTGATGTGAGGGGGCAGAGAGAGAGAGAGATTAGTGGTCCTACTCAGTGATCTGTCAGGGCAGTCCCAGGGAGACTAAAGGAAAATGGTGTGAACAGACAGGACTCCTGGGGGCCAGCTAGGAGGCAAACACATTGGAAGTTGAGGGAAGGGAAAGTGCACATATAGAGAACCATGTATGTGTGATGGCCACAGGGCACTGGACCCACAGTGGACACCAACTGCTTTATTGGGAAGATGAAGTAAGTTGGGGTTCCCTCAACATGGCTGGGTCTTGAGGTCCAAGACTGTGGGGATAGTACTCCTTGGGAGGGGGTGTAGGTCATATTCATCCAGGTGGTGTTGGTCCTGGGCAGATATGGGGGATTGTAAATGGCACATAGGGCCTGTCAGGTGCCACGTACTGTACTGCAAAGTGACCTGCTTGGCAGCAGTTGAGAACCATAGAGAGCAGCTGGGCAAGGCACAGGGGTGCATGGGGTGCCTTCTGTTGGGCAAACAGAGTAGGGTCAATAAATCAGCTGAGTGGGCCACTAAGTCAGGAAAAGTCTTTGCTGAGCCTGGTGATATACCCAGCAGTTACGGCAGCCTCAACAATGAGCTCCAATTTCTGCCCATTGCATAAAAATACTAAGACTACTGGAGAGCTCAAATGGGAGGACTGTGGAGCCTTGAGTGGTAACTGTGGCGTTGGGTCCTTTTGGGTGGTGTAGGGAGATGACCCTTCGGCTGTGGTCTGGAGGGTGTAGGGGGGATGCTGTGGTAGGGGTAGCATCTGAAACTGGGGAGGATTCAGAAACTGAGTTCAGTAACTCCCAGTAGACTCATAATGTGGACCAATCTAAAGGGTGTGGTGAAAGCAAGCAACCTAGTGAAGGGACCCCTGTAAGGTTGTGAGACTCAACTGGTACCTTGGCCTTTCAAAGCTCAAAGGTGCAGAGGTGGGCAGCCTGGCAGGCAGAGCACCAGAGTACACTTCTTCATGAGTTGCTCCTCTGCCAGCACATTTGAAATGAACACCTTTCTTCTTTAGGTAAAGCCTTATTTATTTCGATTCTCACAGTTCAACAAAAGGGTATTTAGAGGCCTTTCATTCTTTTCCAGTAGGTGTCACTATAGTACAAGTTTTGGGTCCCATTACCTGAGCTGCCTCTGCCTGTATGTGCAAGCCAGCACTTTCAACCTTCCACTGCCTCTGACAGACGTGTTGCCAGTGCCCTTGTTGTAGCTGCTTTTGCCTCCAAGTTTGCTTGTGCCTTGTTGCTGCCTGTGTCACTGTGGTCACAGGGGTCACCCCCAGGGTCACTGGAATTGCAGATGCCTCCACTGTGTCCAGGAATGCCTGGGTCACAGGCACTACTGTTGCTGGTGGGGAGAGGGAGGGTGAGTGGGGGGCCAGGGTCAAAGGCACCTCCGCCACATCCAGGGCTGTCAGGTTTGCAGGCACCATGGCTGCAGGTGGGGGGCTGAGGTCACAGGCCCAAGGCCACCACTACTCAATTCTCTGTGGCCATGGGTGCTGCAGCAGCCAAGGGGCTGAAATCACATGCACCACCTGCACTGCTGCTACAATGTTCTTGGGGGGTGGTGGGGGAGGGTGTGGACCTACCACAGCCCTGGGTGGGCCAGGATCACGGGCCATGCTTCTGCTACTGCTACCAGGTTTGCTGGGCCTGTGGGCTCAGCTGCTGTGCCCAGGGGACTGGGGTTGTGGGCATCGTCTCCACTGTTACCCCAGTTCTGCTTCCTCTGTGTTCTAACTGACCCACCTTCAAATGTGCAGATGTCTGCATCTCTCTGGCATCCCTGGGTGTAACGCAGAGGGACCTTTGTTGAGTTATGAATGTCTGACTAGCTACAGGTTGAAAGGGAGAGACAAAGGGAGCATCTCACACTGCCATAATGCTGCCATCACTCTTTTTCTTTAAAGAAGTGGCTCATGTGACTATGGAGATTGGGTACATTGAAAATCTGCAATCTAGATGGGCCAGCTGGAAACTCTAAGGAGGAACTGTGGTTCATGTCAAAAGACACTCTAGTGGCATAATCCTTCTTGTTCTGCGAAGGTCAATATTTATTTACAAAGAACTACAATTCATTGGATGAGGCGCACTCACATTTTGGAGGTAATCTCATTTACTTAAACTCCACCCCTTGAAATGTGATCTCATGAGAAATACTCCACACAGAACTATCCAGTAGAATGTTTAACTAAATATTTGGGCGCTATGGTCAAGTTAAGTTGAAACGGAGATATTAGCTTGTAGTTTTCTTTTCATGGGATGTCCCTGTCTGACTTTGGTATCAGGGAGATGCTGGCCTCAAAAAAGGAATTTGGAGGCATTCCTTCTAGTTTTTGGAAGAGTTTAAAAAGGATCGGTATTAATTCCTTGGATTTGTTATTGGTCTGTTTAGGCTCCTATTTTGTGATTCTTCCTTGGTAGACTGTATGTTGCTAGGAATTTATCCATTTCTTTTAGATTATCCAATTTGTTCACATATAAATGTTCATAATTGTCATTTTGATTCTTTTTATCTTGAGGCATCTATTTTAATATGCCATCTTTCACTTTTTTTTTCTTTAAAGATTTTATTTTTTTCCTTTTTCTCCCCAAAGCCCCCTGGTACATAGTTGTATAGTCTTCGTTGTGGGTCCTTCTAGTTGTGGCATGTGGGATGCTGCCTCAGCATGGTTTGATGAGCAGTGCCAGGTCCGCGCCCAGGATTCGAACCAACGAAAAACTGGGCCGCCTGCAGCGGAACGCGCAAACTTAACCACTCTGCAACGGGGCCAGCCCCACCATCTTTCACTTCTGATTTTGTGTACTTGAGTCTTCTCTCTTCTTTTCATAGTCAGTGAAGAGTGTGTCCATTGTGTTTATCACTTCAAAGATCTGACAGTTTTGAAATTTTTCTGTTTTCCTGTATTCTATTCATTTCTGCTCTAATGTTTATTACTTCCTAACTCTGCTAATTTAAGGTTTAGTTTGTTGTTCTTATTCTAGTTCCTTGAGGTGTAATTTTTGGTTATTTTGATATATTTCTTTCTTAATATAGTTGTTGATGGGTATAAACTTCCCTTTTATTACTACTTATGCTACATCTCACAAGTTTTTCTATGTTGTTTTCATTTTTGTCTTAAGATTTTTAAAAAATTCCTTAATTTCCTCTTTGACCTAGCGATTGTCCAAGAGTGTTTTTTCAATTTCCACATATTTGTGATCTTTCACAATAAGATAAGAGGTAGAGTGTCTTTTAGTATGAGATTGTATGATTTCTTGAACACACATTTGACTGTCAATGTTCACTTTAGCTGTAGGTGTCAGGGCTTCAATATCTTCTAGTGTCCTTATATTTTTCTTCCCTTGTGTGTTTGAGGATACCTAGAAACTCGATCTTACATAGAGTTTGTGACTTACAACCCCATTTTTATCTACTGTTTCTGAACTGGATCCCTGTTGATAATAGTGGGAAGGTATTAGGGTGGGGAAATCTCCTGTTATGATGCAGCATGTAACGTTTTGGTGGGACAGAATTCCTGGACTGTAAACTTCAGAACAGGTTCTTAGCAGGTATTGCTGCCCCTTTTTGTTTTTTGTTTTTTGTTTTTTGAGGAAGATTAACCCTGAACTAACTGCTGCCAATCCTCCTCTTTTTGCTGAGGAAGGCTGGCCCTGAGCTAACAGCCATGCTCATCTTCCTCTACTTTATATGTGGGACACCTACCACAGCATGGTGTGCCAAGCAGTGCCATGTCCACACCCAGGACCCAAGCCGGTGAACCCTGGGCTGCCAGAAGCGGGACGTGCTCACTTAACCACTGTACCACTGGGCCAGCCCCCATATTCCTGCCCTTTTGTCAGAGAGGAAAACTAGAGAGTCTGGAAGCTGTTGGACTGCTCTTTCCCCAATCAGAGATGGTTTTCACAAATTAGTTTTCTTTGAGGGATGGCCGAAGTTATAGAGAGGATGCTCTGTGTGTATATCAAAATGTTTCCCCCTAGGGGCCGGCCCGGTGGCGCAGCGGTTAAGTTTGCACGTTCCGCTTCTCGGCGGCCTGGGGTTCGCTGGTTCGGATCCCGGGTGCGGACATGGCACTGCTTGGCAGCCATGCTGTGGTAGGCGTCCCACGTATAAACTAGAGGAAGATGGGCACGGATGTTAGCTCAGAGCCAGGCTTCCTCAGCAAAAAGAGGAGGACTGGCAGTAGTTAGCTGAGGGCTAATCTTCCTCCAAAAAAAAAAAAAAGTTTCCCCCCACTTCCGGCATGGAGAACGAGACCTTTGTTTCCACTCTCCACAGTGAGAACCTCCTTGGCCTCCTGTAGGAAAAAATCATGAATTTGGGGAGGTTCCTAAGACTGGAATCCTGAAAGTTTTTAACTCTCAGACTAGTCCACACGTTGGCAAATTCATCTCTAACAGTTTAAGTGTTCCTAGAGGTGGCTGGCTCCAGTCATCTCTACTCCCAGTAGATCGTAATTCTCTATATTCACCTGTCTCTCATTTTGGGGGCACTGGTTGCCATGTCATCTCAAGTCACTGATGGATCTAGGAAGAGGTGCTGCTTTTAGGTTCTTCAGTTTTTTTCTTGTGAAGATGAGAATGATCACTCTGACTCTTTATATCAGAACACAAATCATCCACTTACTTCTGTTGCTGTCTTTTCCCTTGGGAGATACACCACTTTCACTTACTGATTCTACTGCTAACGCCATGTGGGTGGTTTCAAAGTTTTTCTATTCTGACTAGTGCATCTAAAAACATTATCATACGATGTCTCTCCATGTGGATTTCTTTTTTTTTAATTTAACTTTTATTGAGTTAATGATAGGTTACAATCTTGTGAAATTTCAGTTGTACATTATTGTTTTTCACTCATGTTGTAGGTGCACCACTTCACCCTTTGTGCCCACCCCCCACCCCACCTTTCCCCTGGTAGCCACTAATCTGTTGTCTTGTCTACATTTTTAAATTCCTCATATGAGTGGAATCATACAGAGATTGTCCTTCTCTATCTGGCTTATTTCACTTAACATAATTCCCTCAAGGTCCATCCATGTTGTTGCAAATGGGACGATTTTGTTCTTTTTTATGGCTGAGTAGTATTCCATTGCATATATATACATCACATCTTCTTTATCCAATCATCAGTCGATGGGCACTTAGGTTGCTTCCACGTCTTGGATATTGTAAATAATGCTGCCGTGAACATTGGGGTGCATGGGACTTTTGGAATTGCTGACTTCAAGCTCTTTGGATAGATAACCAGTAGTGGGATAGCTGGATCATATGGTAATTCTATTTTTAATTTTTTGAGGAATCTCCATACTGTTTTCCATAGTGACTGTGCCAGTTTGCATTGTATCAGGGTTACTTTTTCTCTATCACCTGTCCAACATTTGTTACTATTTGTTTTAGTTATTTTTGTCATTCTAATGGGTGTAAGGTGATATCTTAGTGTAGTTTTGATTTGCATTTCCCCGATGATCAGCGATGATGAGCATCTTTTCATGTGCCTATTGGCCATCCGTATATCTTCTTTGGAGAAATGTCTGCTCATGTCTTCTGCCCATTTTTTGATCGGGTTGTTTGATTTTTTGTTGTTGAGTTGTGTGAGTTCTTTATAGATTATGGATATTAAGGCTTTGTCGGATGAATGACTTGCAAATATTTTTTCCCAGTTATTGGGTTGTTTTTTGTTGCAATTCTGTTTGCCTTTGCCTTGAAGAAGCTCTTTACTCTGATGAAGTCCCATTTGTTTATTCTTTCTATTGTTTCCCTTGTCTGAGAAGACATGGTGTCCTAAAAGATCCTTTTTATACTGATGTCAAACAGTGTACTGCCAACATTTTCTTCTAGAAGCCTTATGGTTTCAGGTCTCAGCTTTAGGTCTTTGATACATTTTGAGTTTATTTTGGTGAATGGTGAAAAAGAATGGTCAATTTTCATTCTTTTACTTGTGGCTTTCCAGTTTTCCCAGCACCATTTGTTGAAAAGACTTTCTTTTCTCCATTGTATGCCCTCAGCTCCTTTGTCGAAGATTAGTTGTCCATAGGTGTGTGGTTTTATTTCCGGGCTTTCAATTCTGTTTCATCGATCTCTGCACCTGTTTTTATACCAGTACAATGCTGTTTTGATTACTGTAGCTTTGTAGTATGTTTTGAGGTCAGGGATTGTGATGTCTCCAGCTTTGTTCTTTTTTCTCACGATTGCTTTAGCAATTCGGGGACTTTTGTTGCCCCATATGAATTTTAGGATTCTTTGTTCTATTTCTGTAAAGAATGTCATTGGGATTCTGATTGGGATTGGCATTGAATCTGTGGATTGCTTTAGGGAGAATTGGCATTTTAACTAGGTTTATTCTTCCAATACATATACATGGAATGTCTTTCCATCTCTTTCTGTCGTCATCCATTTCTTTCAGAAAGGCCTTGTAACTTTTTGTTGTATAGGTCTTTCACTTCTTAGTTAAGTTCACCTCAAGGTATTTCATTCTTTTTGTTGCGATTGTGAATAGTGTTGTGTTCTTGAGTTCTTTTTCTGTTAGTTTGTTATTAGAGCAAAGAAATGCTACTGATTTATGTAAATTGATTTTATACCCTGCAACTTTGCTGTAGTTGTTGATTACTTCTAACAGTTTTCCAATGGATTCTTTGGGGTTTTCTATATATAAGATCATGTCATCTGCAAACAGCAAGAGTTTCACTTCTTCCCTCCCTATTTGGATTCCTTTTATTCCTTTTTCTTGCCTAATTGCTCTGGCCAGGACCTCCAGTACTATGTTAAATAAGAGTGGTGATAGAGGGCATCTGGGTCTCGTTCCTGTTTTCAAGGGGATGGCGCTCAGTTTTTGCCCATTGAGTATGACGTTGGCTGTGGGTTTGTCATATATGGCCTTTATTATGTTGCGGTAGTTCCCTTCTATCCCCATTTTGTTCAGAGTTTTTATCATAAATGGATGTTGGATCTTGTCAAATGCTTTCTCTGCATCTATTGAGATGATCATGTGGTTTTTATTCCTCATTTTGTTAATGTGGTGTATCACATTGATTGATTTGCAGATGTTGAACCATCCCTGCATATGAATCCCACTTGATCATGATGTAGGATCCTTTTGATGTAGTGCTGAATTTGGGTTGCCAAAATTTTGTTGAGAATTTTTGCATCTATTTTCATCAGCGATATTGGCCTGTAGTTCTCCTTTTTTGTGTTGTACTTGTCAGGCTTTGGTGTATCAGCGTGATGTTGGCCTCATAGAATGTGTTAGGAAGTTTTCCATCCTCCCTAATTTTTTGGAATAGCTTGAAAAGGATAGGTATTAAATCCTCTCTGAAAGTTTGGTAGAATTCCCCAGGAAAGCTATCTGGGCCTGGGCTTTTATTCTTTGGGACGATTTTGATTGCTGCTTCAATCTCTTTCCTTGTGATTGGTCTGTTCAAATTGTCTGCTTCTTCTTGACTAAGCTTTGGGAGATTGTAGGAGTCCAAGAATTTATCCATTTCCTCTAGGTTATCCATTCTGTTGGCATATAGTTTTTTGTAGTATTCCCTTATAATCCGTTGTATTTCTGCGGGGTCTGTTGTTATTTCTCCTCTTGCATTTCTGATTTTCTTTATTTGAGCTTTCTCTCTTTTTTTCTTTCTAAGTCTGCCTAGGGGTTTCTCAATTTTATTTACCTTCTCAAAGAACCAGCTCTTGGGTTCATTGATCCTTTCTACTGCCTTTTTTGTTTAATAGCATTTATCTCTGCTCTGATTTTTATTATTTCTCTCCTTCTGCTGACTTTGGGCTTTGTTTCTCCTTCTTTCTCTAATTCAGTTAGGTGTAGATTAAGATTGCTGATTTGGGATTTTTCTTGTTTGTTAAGATGTGTCTGTATTGCGATGAATTTTCCTCTTAATTCACCTTTTGCTGTATCCCATATGAGTTGGTATGGCATGTTATCATTTTCATTTGTTTCCAGGTATTTTTTTATTTCTTCTTTAATTTCTTCAATGATCCATTGCTTGTTCAGTAGTGTGTTGTTTAGTCTCCACATCTTTGTGCCTTTCTCAGCTTTTTTCTTGTAATTAATTTCTAGCCTTACAGAGTTATGATCGGAGAAGATGCTTGTTATTATTTCAATTTTTTTAAATTTGTAGAGGCTTGCCTTGTTTCCCAACATATGGTCTTTCCTAGAGAATGTTCCATGTGCACTTGAGAAGAATGTGTATTCATCTCCTTCAGGGTGGAGTGATCTATATATGTCTATTAAGTCCAATTGTTTTAGTTTTTCATTCAGCTCCACTATTTCCTTGTTGATTTTCTGTCTGGATGATCTGTCCATTGATGTGAGTGGGGTGTTGAGGTCCCCTACTATTATTGTGTTGTTTTTAACATCTTCCTTCAGGTCTGTTAATAGTTGCTTTATGAATCTTGGTGCTCCTGTGTTGGGTGCATAGATATTTATAAGCGTTATTTCTTCTTGATGAAGTGTCCCTTTCATCATTATATATTGGCCCTCTATGTCTCTCTTTACCTGCCTTATCTTGAAATCTGTTTTGTCTGATACAAGTATTGCGACACCTACTTTCTTTTGTTTGCTATTAGCTTGGAATATTGACTTCCACCCCTTCACTCTGAGCCTGTGTTTGTACTTGGAGCTGAGGTGTGTTTCCTGGAGGCAACAAATTGTTGTACCTTGTTCTTTAAGCCATTTTGCCACTCTGTGTCTTTTTATTGGAGAGTTCAATCCGTTTACATTGAGGGTGATTATTGATGCGTGAGGGCTTGATACTGTCATTCTGTCAATCGTTTTCCGGTTTTCCTGCGTTTCCTTTGTTTCTCATCCTGTGTGTTTTAGCCTACCCCTTGACTTCTGCAATTTCTTATGCTGGGTTTCTTAGATTTTTCCTTATTTATGTCTTCTGTCTCTGTTCTGTTTTTTAGTTTAGTGGCTACCCTGAAGTTTGTATTCAGAATCTCGTGCATAACATATTCCATTTTCTGGTGGTCTCTTACTTCCTTAGCCTAGACTCATTCAGTCCCTTTCCTCCTCCCCTCCTAAATTATTATTTCCATCTCTTAAGCCAACTTGTGTTGTGTGTCTGTGGTAAGAGTGATAGGATTGTCTTTGATTTGGTGATTTCCTTCCCTTTATCATAATGGTATAGTTGAATATTTGCTATCCTATTCTGATTCTATTTGTCTCCCTACTCTGTGTCTTGCGACCCCTTTCTCCCTTTTTTACTTTTTTCAGGTATGAGGGCCTTCTTGTAGTGGAGGTCTTGTCGCTAAGAATTCCCTTAGCTTTTGTTTGTCTGGAAAAGATTTAATTTCTCCCTCATATTTGAGGGATATTTTTGCTGGATAGCGTATTCTTGGCTAAAGATTTTTATCCTTTAAGGTTTTGAATATGTCATACCAGTCTCTCCTAGCTTGTAAGGTTTCTGTAGAGAAATCTGCTGAAAGTCTGATGGGGGTTCATTTGTAGGTTATTTTCTTCTGCCTTGCTGCCCTGAGTATTATTATTTTGTTGTTCATTTTTGCAATTTTTACTACTATAAGCCTTGCAATAGGTCTTTTTACATTGACAAGTCTAGGAGATCTGAAAGCTTCCTCCACACATATTTCTCCCTCAATCCCTAGATTTGGGAAGTACGCTTGCTATTATGTTGTTGAGCACACTTTCTGCTCCATTTTCCTTTTCCATGCCCTCAGGAATTCTGATGATTCTTAAGTTGCATTTTCTCATTGAGTCAGCTATTTCTCAGAGATTTTCTTCAGTTTTTTAAATTCTTAATTCTCTTTCTTTCTCTGTCTGGGGCCATTCAACCTGTCTATCTTTGACTATGATAATTTTCTCCTGTATGGTGTCTACACAGGCATTCAGGGAATCCGTATTCTGTTTTATCTGGTCCATTGTGTTTTTCAACTCTAGTATTTCTGATTGATTCTTCTTTATAGTTTCACTCTCTTTTGTGAAGTAACTCCAGAACTCGTTGACTTGTTTCTCTATATTTCCCTTTACCTCATTGAGTATTTTGACAATAACTATTCTGAATTCATTTTCACTTAGTTTACCTATTTCCAAGTCCTCGGGATATGATTCTGTGTTTTTATTGTTTTCCTTTTGGTCTGGAGCTTTTATAAATTGCTGGATGATAGAGGAGCGGTTTTTGCGCATTATGCTATTGTTCGGTTGCAGTTACAGCCTGTCGCCACTGCATGGGGGTTGAGAGCAGTGCGTACTGAGCCCTCCGACTTCAGCCGCAATGGCTGCAGCCAGCATGGGTTGGGGGAGGAGGGGCACCTTCACTTGCCCACAGACCTGGATTCTGATCAGCTCTCACTCTCTGCTTTCCCAGGGCCCTGGATTGATGGGGTCAAAAGCTTTCCCCGGTTAGAGGCTTTCCCTTGGCGGGGTCTGTGGGAATCCTGGACGATCTCCTGGAATGCAGCCCCTCCCCCGCTCCTTCCCTCACCCACGGAAGCAATCCCAGTCTCTAAGGGAGGGAGCGAAGTTCTCTCTTACCCCATTCCAGCTCCTCCAAGGGGGGCTCCTGCCTCTCCAACCTCCGTCATTTGGCTGCTCTGGGTCTCTGACAATCTCTGTGTTATTAGGATATTTTGGTTGGAAAGCAGTTGCTCCTTTTTGTTGTAATTTGGAGGGGACAGTCCCGGGTGAGCTCACTCTGCCATGTTGCTGACATCACTCCTTCATAGTAAATCTGCTCTTGGATTTCTTTTTTTTTTTTTTTTGAAGATTTTTATTTTATTCCTTTTTCTCCCCAAAGCTCCCCAGTACGTAGTTGTATATTCTTAGCTGTGGGTCCTTCTAGTTGTGGCTTGTGGGATGCCACCTCAGCGTGGCTTGATGAGCAGTGCCATGTGCGCGTCCAGGATCCGAACCAACAAAACACAAGAACTTAACCACTCAGCCACGGGGCCATCCCCTGCTCTTGGATTTCTTATTCTCATCTTCTAAGAATTCCCCACACTGGGCTCCTGTGCATTATGAGAAAGACATTTTCGATGAGTTGCCTTCTGTTTTATCATCGCTGTTTTGGGGACAGGATTAATACTCTACATTCGTGAGACCAGACATCAGGACTATGTTGCCACATGCATTAAGTTAGTACAAAAGTTTATTACTCCAAAATGCTTTCTAAAGAGAGTAGGGCGAGAGAAAGCTTCTTTATGTGGCTTGTGCAAAGGACAATAGGCTGGCATTTTAAGGTGTGTAGGTTTAGAGGCTTCATATTTTAAAGGTCTGAGCTTCCTATCTTCAGACATAAAAAGCAAAGGCTCACGTGTCAACCTTCACAACTTGTTTAACATTCTGGGCCTGACAGGGTGAGCAGGTGTCTACAGCTGATTGACAGTCAAATATCAAACCTGAGGTCAGTGTCTTATTAGTGTTCACTCCTGAGGTTGGTTGACTGAATGATACCACTACTTATACAAATACGTTTGGTTTGAATATTAATTAAACATCCATGTGCAAAGCGCAGACAACATAGTGTATTTAAGATGACAAAGGCTCAAAAAAATTCGAATCATCATCCAAAGGTGTGGAGGGATCCAGAAAAGTGTAACTATGGTTCCAGAACTGTGTTCAAATACTTAAGTGATATTATTATTTTAATCTGTTGTCTCATTTGTTGTGTTATTGCTTCCTACCCATATATCACAGGCAGGCATGTTAGAGGAAGAGAGCTCTCCCCAGATGGGTAGTAAATACTTTAAAGCCAACTGGTCAGCAGCTACCATGGCTGCCAGGGGCTTTTCCTTCAGGGAAAACATCTCAAACACGAGCTGTCTGCTACAAGAATTTTGAGTGTTTGAGACATTTCTTGATTGGCTGATATGATGTTTGTTGAATGACTTCATGTCTTACCGGGTCAGTAGCAGTGACTCCCATGACAATGAGCACATGAGTGCAAATGGTAGGAAAACAGCACATCTGTATGTAATGAGCCAGAGGGGTTTTGAAGGAGGTGCCCCAAATGAAGTATTGACACGCAGGGCACACAAACCACAGGCGATGTGAGGGGAAGACTTGGCAGTGGGATACGAGAGTGGTGGCCAGGGTGCACTGTTACAATAAACCAGAGACCTGTAGGTGCGACCGTTCTGGCAGGAATGTCTAGCAGGGAAAGGTCTCTACCTATCAGGTGCCACTGAGCCTGACAATGACAACAAAGCAATGATCCCCGAAGACTGGGATTGAGTCTAATCAATGCCTGCAACAGCAGGAAGGCCCATTGAGAAGAAAGCAAATTGGCCTGAGGAGCCATTAGACCATCCTAGGAGGGGGATAGCCTGCGGTGGTAAAAGAGGTAAAATGTCCACTGAACAACTTATTCGAGAGCCCAGTGTTTCCTCTTTTCAGAATTGAGCTGATAGTATAAATAAATTTAGAGCATCTTGTCAAGTCCTTGCATTTTGGCTTCAGCAGGGTAACGTATGACGGCATGAGTAATTTGTCATTTCAAGTTCTACCAGGGTGTGCACACAGCAAGGAGCCCAGGGGATGAGGGTGACGGGCCTACCAAGTCTATCTCTTGTCAGCTGTAGGGACCCCTTCCTCATCCTGGAAGGTATGCCCATTGATGATTATTACCAGTGACTTGCTTTTGCACATCAGCTTCACTGGTCCATCACTGGGTTAACCATGGCAGAGGAGGGATGTCACTTGAATTTTGCCTAAACTCTTAAGTTAGAGGTCTGTAAGTGGTTTCACATTATGTGGGACAATAAGGCCAAGGTTAATACCATCAGGTCTGAGGTGTTGATATGTGTGTCAGAAATTCAAGTTAATTTATCACCCTGAGCAATAAAAATCAGCCTCTGCAGATTGAGGTTTAATATGGGCAGAGTAAGGAGCGGCCAGATTTGTAGTTGGGTATTTGAGAGGCAAGATATTCCCAGAATTCTTTAAGACGTAGTGGGCAACCTTGGATAAGGGGTTGGTGCTATTGGTGGTACCAACAGCTAGATCATGGGTAAAGGCCCAGGATCTGTAAAAATGTACACACGGGTTGGATTCTGGGCTAAGAAAGTTTCTATTCCTAACATGACTGCTGTTTGACTGATCACTCTGAGGCTTCAGTCCATTCTCTGATCAAGGATGGCCTGTCTGATGTGGTGACAGAAGCAGCATCTCTGCAGTGGACTCCGTCGGGTGGGGTGGTGCACACTGTCCATAAAGTTTATGAACACCCTAGTCACACATGTGCTCCTAAGTGACTCTCCAAGTGGGCAGTGTGTCTAAAATGGAAATGATCTCCTCAGAATGGATCACATCAGAGAAGAACAAAGCACTTCCGACTGTTCATGGGATATTCCAGAGGAGCAATGTTTGCCTCTATGCTTTAAATACCCATCTCTTCAATATGGAGGCTTTTGATTAGAAAGCCTGGGAGGGCCTGCATTCAGGACCAAAGGCAAAATGGGAAGCTGGCTTGGAGCATCATCCACTCAGGCCCTGGAAGGGACTCCATTTACATAAAGATTCTGTCAGTTGCCAGCAGTAGCTTCTCTTATGGTGTGCACCACCCTGTGAAGAGAATAGTTCTGGTACAAGAATCCCTTGGGTAATTTATGTCCACCATGGGGGTTTAGAGACGCTTGGATGCTCAATGAGAGGCTGCTAAGGCATCTTTGAGAAGGACTGTGTGGAGGGGGACACTAATGGAATGTTATTTCAAACATTCCAGAGCCTTTTGTTTCCAAATTCAATGTAAGTCCATTTCTCAGTGTTGTGTGAATAAATGAGCAGATCTGATAAATTTGAGATGGCTGTGTCACTGTGGCTGACAGGATGTGCCCATGACATGGTTTCTACCACTGCTTCTGTCACCCTCTCAGCTCACAGCCCCCTCCTGTTGCCTCAGAGAAAATGTACAGTGAGACATGTGTGGATTTCTAAAGATTTTTCCAAGTAAGCAGGCACAGAGTAGGCTTGAGCTGGGAAATGAAGAGCTGGCAATGGTCTATGGATGGCACCGAAAACAACTGATGCTAATGCACATGGACGAGGATGTCCCCAAGCAGATTCTGCTTGGGATACTTTGTTCATGTTTCTGACCTCAGAATTTCCAAAGATTTGTCCACGAACCTGATTTAAACTCAAAGACAGAGTCTGGGAGCCCTCTCACTTCACTCTTAGTTATGAGTCTAAGCTGAGGGCAGGTGCAACCCTAGGGGGTGTTTCTCAAATAAGCCGGGGTTGCAAGAAAGGCCCGTTGAGGACTGAATCCATCTCTGGCCTGCAATCTTCCTAGGAAGGATCCCACAGTGGTGGAAAGGTTTGAACACGTAAAATTCCAGGTTCAGGAGAACTTGACATTCTTCCAATATGAAAGCAATTATAATATTCACTTTTTAATAATTACATATATAACACACATATAAAATACTTAAGTGCTCACATGAGTTTTCAGAAATGTTAGGAATACTGCCATCAAAAGATAAATCCCATCACCTCAAAGGAACAATCCTGTGGTATGCATTTGATTGAAACCCCTCCAATTCATAAGTTCACACTTTGCTGTTTGTTCCCTTTGCTCTTTTAAACCTTGAAGCTGTTATTGCTCTTCCCCAATTTTCCACACCATGTGCTGGACATCTAAGCATACGGAAATGAAACCTGTCATCAGTCACCTGGGCTCCGGGGCTTTCTGGATTATTGAAATTAAAGACTTCCAGCCACTCCTGTGATGAAAAGATGTTGAAAATTTCCCATTTCTGCTCTTACACTCAATTAGGATGTTACCAAAAATCATACCTTCTCTCTCCAGCTCACTCAATTATTCCTGGGATGGTTGCCTCTAACCAGCCAGAGCTCTTTGTGCCGTTTCCACGGGGAGATCACAGCAGACTCAAAGAGATGTCACTCTACCCATAGAACTCACTCAGGATGAGCTAGAACAGTGCAGATGAAGGCAACTGTCTTTCTAAGTAGGAGGAACTCCATGGTTTACTGGGGTGTATGTTGCACACTCCAGTCTGTAGAGCAGCAAAACGAAAATGCCAAATACGCTAACATGTTAAATATTTAATGGTAATATAAAAATCCTCTCAAATGACATTAAAAACAAAAGACAATACAAATATCTGGGGCTTAGATCAATAGGAAGTCTCAAGTCCCAGATAACAATAATGACATCCTCACTCACTCCTACCCTCACAGAAAAGATATAAACACACCTGAGCCTCCCTATTAGCTCAATGCTATTTTTTACTTTTCTTCAAAGGACTTAATTGTATTCTATAAGACAGAGCTTCACTGCGTCCGTCACTTCTGCTTTTCCACAAACATGGAAGCACCAGGACTGCCAGGACTTGTATGTTTCATGCTCTGTATCCAGATCCTACTGTGTCTCAGCTCTGCTACAGTGTGTACACCGACTCCACACTGCATGGCTTGTGAGGGATGCTGAAACAGTACCAGCAAGAGCACAGTCTCGGAGAAGGAAAGGCTTCAGATTGGCACAGTGGTCCTATTTCCCTGGCTGGGTTTGCACTGTCTCACAATTTACCTAAATTCAAAGGCCTCAGCTGAGTCTAAAGGAGATATTGAAAATATTGTGTAGGATACATGATGGTTAATTTTTGGCTTAAAAATGCACGAGAAATTATTTTCATGACAAAAACTGTAACTGTAAAAGAATAAGAAATACAGTTTGCCTGATGAAGAAATCCCTGAATTGGTCTGCACATGATAAAATTGACTCAAAATGTATAATGATTAAATGAAGAACCTTGCAAAGTATATCTGAAAATCCATAATCAAAAATGGATATTAACATAGTCTGTAAAAATGAAATCCACAATAATATTAACACAGGATGGACTGGAACAGTTGATAAAACATATCAATGAAACAACTAGAGAAGTGTTCATTTCCCAACCAGATGGACAGTTTTATTGACATATACTCAAAGGTCATTGACAATACACCGAGGGAATACATTCAAGCTACACGTAACAAGAAACACACACAGTCTTCCCAACATGAGAAAGGTGATTGTTCTCACATGAAAAAACTGGGTCAAGGCAGCTGCTGCACAAGGCAGCAAAGAAACAAACTCAGAGGTTCTTCTTTTTACGTCCCATTGGAGATGCCATGGTGAAGCAGGAAAATGTGCTCACTAGCACTATGAACAGCAAAGGTGTTTTCTATACACATTAGACCTTATTTCATTATCATCAAGATAAAAGGGGAATCAGAGAGTACTCCCAACCACAAAGGTATTAATTAGCTTCCTGGTGGACTCAAGAGGCCTTAGAGAAAGACCCTAACTCCAATGGATCTTTGATGTGAAACTGGTGGAAAATGCATCTCTAACAAAATGGAAATCAACCAATTCTTGGTGCTTTTCAAGATACTCTTGACAAGAAGGGCAAAGAATGCAGAAAAAGGGATGGAAGATGGTGTCCTTGAAGCTCCTATGGAACTGTCTCCCTCGCTGAGTGGTGGCTCGAAAATTGGCCTAAGGCTTTGTGTGCTTCTGCCTTCCAAATCTCATGCAAGTGAGGCCATTGGGGAATTCCAACAAGGAGCCACCAGTGGGACAGATTCTTAAAGATCTAGCTCTTCAGATTACCCTCACTGACATAATGCAGTACAGGGGTGATGTGTCCAGCTCTAGATTTTGTTGCCTGCCACAGGCCTCTACTTAATTCAAAGTCTATTCACCAAATACCAGTCAGAAGGAAGGACAAACAGCAAAGGCCCAAATAGGAAAATAACAATTCACAGGAAGTACACTCTTGGATAAACTTGCCACACATAAATTGTTTCCCAACTGTTTAATAGTACACAAAATAAAAACAGGCTTCTCCACCCACCACCCCCAAAAAGGAGCTTTCTCTGAAACATGTACAATATGTACAATGGATGAGGAACATGCAGGAACTGTAATACAAGGCCAGTAAGAAAATCACAACAAATACAAACTGTCATGTTTCTATACCCCCTTAACACAGAACAATTAACACATTATTAAAACTAACTGATTTAAGGGAAATGAACTACCTATGAATCTTATTTACTACTTATGAAGGATGACTAGCAGAATCATCTCACCTCAATATTTATTTATGAAGTAATTTATAGAAATCCAGTCTAATCTTGCACTTTAAGTAGGGGTATTTATCAATACAATATATTTACCACTTTGATAACGACTCTTTCCTGTTGAAAGTTTTCTAGAACCTCATATACAAATTAATTTCCATGAAGCTTTCTCATATGACTTACATTTACATTTCTTTTTGGTGGGAGTTTCACATAGAAGGGTGTAGGCCAACTGAAGTCTTTCTCATGCTGTGAACATTCAAGACGTTTTTATCCAGTGAGTCCTTTCATGCCTTCAAGAAAGAAGTGCGATGACAAAAGTCCCAAATTGTTTCTATCTACCTGGTTTTACCTCTAGTGTGCATTTGTGCATATACTCAAAAGTTTGCATGAGAACTAAAGCCTTTCTCACTTTGCTCACATTCATAGGCTTTTTCTCCAGTGTGACTTCTTAAATGGACTAGAAGATATTTGGAAGCAGTGAAGACTATATTGCATTCTTTACATTCATAGGATTTCTCTCTAGTGTGAGTTCTTTCATGTTTTCGAAGATAACTGGAACAAGTGAATGCTTTACTGCATTGTTTACATTCATAGGATTTCTCTCCAGTGTGAGTTCTTTCATGTTTTCGAAGATAACTGGAACAAGTGAATGCTTTACTGCAGTTTTTACATTCATAGGGTTTCTCTCCTGTATGAGTTCTTTCATGTTTTGAAAGAGAACTGGTATAACTGAAGGCTTTACGACATATTTTACATTCAAAGGGTTTCTCTCCAGTGTGACTTCTTTCATGGACTCGAAGAGAACCTGAACAAGTGAATGCCTTACTGCATTTTTTACATTCATAGGGTTTCTCTCCAGTATGAGTTCTTTCATGAAGTCGAAGAGAACTGGAATAAGTGAATGCTTTACTGCATTTTTTACACTCATAGGGTTTCTCTCCAGTATGAGTTCTTTCATGAACTCGAAGAGAACCTGAACAAGTGAATGCTTTACTGCATTTTTTACATTCATAGGGTTTCTCTCCAGTATGAATTCTTTCATGTCTCTGAAGAGAACTGGAACAAGTGAATGCTTTACTGCATTTTTTACATTCATAGGGTTTCCCTCTTGTGTGCGTTCTGTCATGTTTTGAAAGAGAGGTGGTAGAACTGAAGGCTTTAAGACATATTTCACATTCATAGGGTTTCTCTCCAGGGTGAGTTCTTCCATGTATTTGAGGCGAACTGGAAGACGCAAATGCGTTACTGCATTTTTTACATTCATTCAGTTTCTCTACAGTATGAGTTCTTTCATGTCTTTGAAGTAAACTGAGATAAGTGAAGGCTTTCCCACATTCCTTACATTTATATGGCTTCTCTCCATATTTTTGATAGTGATATGTTTTACATTCAGTGTGACACCTAATGTGCGTTTTAAGGGATGAATGATGCGTGAAGGCTCTTCCACATGCACTGCATCCCCATGGTTTAGCTCCTGTAGTTATCTTGTTCAGACTGAGATTTGGAAGAAGGCTGACATTTTCTCCACACTGACTACCCTCTTCACTTTCACAGACTCTCCCTACAATATGCTCTCTGTAAAAATGAGAAGCATATTGTTAATGATTTCTGTATTAATGATTTATATTTCTTATGTTTATTATGATTTATAGGAAATGTTTATGTTTTATCCCTTCTGTGAATTCTCTGAAATTAAATGTACTGAATTTTCTGAAAGAGGACTTCACCCTTCTTATTATCCAAACAGTGATAGTCATAGATTGGGTTCACTAATACTATTTCTAAGTGAAATATTCTGCAAAAAGTGAACCTCTACATCACACTTCAGAAAGTATATTTGGTGAAAATTTTCTAAGAATAGCTCAATTTGAAGCAAGGCTTATTTGTTTTGTTTGTTCTTTTTTAAAACAATTTCTTAACATACAAGGATTCTCACATGAGGCAGAGCTTTCTACTGTGTGACTCACCTTACTTTTCTCCCCTGGTCTTTGTACTGATCTTGAAGATCACAATCTTCCCATGTTATTCCTGAAATGCAGACTCACAAAGTTTATTCCAAATATTAGAAATTACACACAAATTTCTAGATTCTAAGTCTATGCTAATCTACGGCCATTTCTACTTTATTTACTAACAACCTCCCCTTTCCACATTCTACATCTTAGAACACTGATGATGGGCAAGAACCACTTGTTCTTTCATTGATGACCTGAAGGAATGTCCTCGTTCTTACCTACTGAGGCCAGGTGCCTGAAGGTTTCCCACATCACATCTCTGTAGAGTTTCTTCTGTGAAGGATCCAATAAAGCCCACTCCTCTGGGGTGAAGTTCACAGCCACGTCCTCAATGGCCACTGAGTCCTAAAACATCACAAACATGTGTAGAGTAGGATACATGAGCCTGACAGCACTGGGGATCTAGACTCCAATTCTGGGAAGGTTACATGGGATTATCTTATCTCCAAACATTCATTCTGTGTGTGATCATCACAAACTCCCTTTTTTCTGTACACAATGCTCATCAATTTAACAATATTATGAACACATGGAAATACACATTTTTACTGTGATCACATTCCATCCGATTCCTCTCTAATCACAAGTTCCAGAACATGTTGGGAAATGACAGAAATGCTATACAAATGAAACAAATATCATTTGTGGACCAATGACTCTTTGTAAGAAAAGTTCTTTCATCTTCTTCCATATTACCCACCGGTTACAGCACTCCATGAGGCAGAGGATGAAATCTACGTGATATTTCAGTGAATAAAAACATAGAGAACAACTGGAAGCTTTTTGTTCTGGTCCCATCTCCAAACTGAGAGTCCAGCAGACCTGTGAAATCACACTTTCACCAAGCCCAGCTGCCCACATTGTCCTAAACTACTCCAGGCCATTACAGGTAATCACATGCAGCTGGCTGAATGTAAATATTGTTCTGGTGCAACAGTGTTTTTAACTTGTGTAGTATCTATCATAGACTCAGTTCTACCTTTCTCACTCTGGATGATTTGATGGGGCTGGAATTATTATGAACTGAGAGCTCAGGCACAAGGAAGAAGTCATGAAAACTTAGACCATAGTATCACTATACTCATGGGCCTCAAAGCTACTTCTCACCAATTTTAGAACACATTGTTAGGGGCTGGCCCGTTGGCGCAGAGGTTAAGTTCACAAGTTCCGCTTCTCGGCAGCCCAGGTTTTGCTGGTTCGGATCCTGGGTGTGGACATGGCACCGCTTGGCAAGCCATGCTGTCGTAGGCGTCCCACATATAAAGTAGAGGAAGATGGGCATGGATGTCAGCTCAGGGCCAGGCTTCCTCAGCAAAAAAGAGGAGTACTGGCAGTACTTAGCTAATCTTCCTCAAAAAAAAAAAACAACACATTGTGAGACAATAATGTGTCATAAAAGCTCTTTCTGATCAAATGCTAACAGTGTACCCTGAGGTTTGCTCCCCTTGAGGGGTAGGTTAAGAGCTGAAGATTGGGGCCAGCCCCGTGGCCGAGTGGTTAAGTTCACGCACTCTATTTGGCACCCCAGGGTTTCACAGGTTTGGATCCCGGGTGCAGACATGGCACCACTCGTTAGGCCATGCTGAGGCGGCGTCCCACATAGCCCAACCAAAGCACTCACCACTACAATATACAACTAGTACTGGGGGAATTGGAGGCGAAAAAAACCACAATTAGATTGCCAACAGTTGTTAGCTCAGGTGCCAAACCTTAGAAAAAAAAAAAAGAGCTGCAGATTGCAAGGGAGCTCCTTAAAGTCCACAATGGTTTGATGTTAAATCTGCCCATGATTATAAAACTCATGAAGGATTTAACAGTGGTTTCACCCAAAAGAACACAAAATTTCCTTTGTTCAACTTCAAGAGGAAGTGTTTCCTGAGCAGCCACTCTGGATGATGCCCTGCCGACTTCTGATCCTGCACCTAAGGAGCTTAGACACTGTCATTCTTGATCTCACAAGAAAATGAACAAACTTGACATGGACAACCATTCTTAGATCGGGGAGAGCCTTGAGGTCATAGGACAAACCAGAGTCTCCAAACTTGGGAAAGACAAAAAAGAAAGATGGTGTTTTGAAATATGCCCCACATATTCTGTACTTAAGAAGACGTGTACTACAAAAAAAAAAAAAAAATCTAATTCACCAGAGTCTAATGCAAGGGCAAAAATGACAAAAAAAAGACAGAACACAATTTCCATGAAGCCTAGGACAACCCTCTTTAAATGAAGGCTTAAAATACAGATAATGGGAATACCTGAAGGAAAAGAGACAGACAGAAGAAAACATGAATTAATAATCACCAAAATATCCTAAAATCAATGCTAGCCAGCATACTGTCCATCCAGGAAGCTCACAGAACACTAAACACAATAAAGTACAAAAGTGCACACCCAAGGGTATCACACTGAAACTAGAGACACATCACAGAGAATGTGCTGAAAAATGCCAGAGAACAAACACACCTTCGACAGAAAGAAACAAAGATTTGAATTAAATTGGACCACTTCTCAAAAACCATGCAACAAGAGCAGAGGAGACTGAAAGATTTAAAGTGTTGAAAATAAAACCCACTTTCCTAGAATTCGGTCAAGCAAAATGATCCTGCAGTACAAAGAAGAAATAAGGACTTTCTGAGACAAAATTTGAGGAAATTTGGCCCAAGTACACATACTTAGAATGAAATTGTTGGAAAGTTTATCAGAAAGAATGTAAATGATAAAGGTAGGGGATTAGAAGAAGAAAAGATGAGGGGACATATCTTTTCTGTTTCTTATAATTAATACAACAGATGACACTTTGTTTAAACTAATGTCAGGAAGAATGTATTTGGCAATGAGAAGCTTATGGACAAGAGAAATAAATGACAGCAATGTGACAAGACACAGGGAAAGGGAAATTGGGGACAGGGTGTTAAGAGGTACTTGCACACGGTGAAATGGCACAGTGTCACTTGGCGGGGGGGGTTAGTTGTAAATGTACGCTAAAAACTCAAGGGCAACCACTAAAATGTGTATTTTAAAAAATGTGTAACTGATATGCTAAGAGAGGGGAAAAAGAGAATTACAGTAAATGCTCAATTTTAGCCAGAGAAAGTGGCAAAAAGACAAAAACAAGGGTAAAAATGGAAAAAGTAAAAATTTTGGTAAATATTAATCCAACTGAATCATTAACTACTTTAATCATCAATGGTCTCATTACAACGGAAAGACACAGTAATAGAGTTCAAAAAATACCACTGTATGCTGTCTACAAGAAGCCCACTCTAAGCATAAAGTCAGAGAGAGATCAAAGGTAAAGGGATGGAGAAGAACAGACCATGCCAACACGAATCCAAAGGAAGCTGCCAGAGGAACAGACATCACAGACAATGCGGATTTCAAACTGAGGAAGATGCAGAGATAGAGGGGCAGTAGGTACTGATAAAGGGGCCTATTCTCTGAGAAGGCACAGCAACGCTGCATGTGCAGCTGCCTAACAAAAGAGGGGCAACACACCTCAGGGAGGAACTGACCGAATGCAGGAGAAAGAGACAAATCCAGTACCACAGCTGTAGAAGTCAACACCCCCTCATCCGGAATTAGAAATTTCAGTAGGCAGGAAGTGAGGAAGGACAGAGGCGCAATGCAGAGCACTGCGAAACTGCTGGGTTTCATTGTAATCTATGGAATACTTCACAGAACAGCAGAATATACATTCTTCTCAGGTTCACATGGAACATTCACCAGAACAAACCACACCCTGGGACATAAAGCACACCTTAACAAATATGAAAGAACAGAAATCATACAAAATAGGCTCTCACACCACATAGGCATTCCTCTAGAAGGCAATACCAGAAATAGTTGGAAAACCCCCTCATAGGCGGTGATTCAGAAATACACTTCTAAATACTACACAGTACCAAACTAGAAGTCTCAAGAAAAATGAAAAATTATTTTGAATTAAAAAAATGAATACACAACATAGCAAAGGTTCTTGGATGTAGCGAAAGCAGTATCCAGGGGGAAATTTATGCCATCAAACAAATACACTGGAAAAAACCAAAAATCTCTAATGACTAATGCAAGCTTCTACCTTAGCAAAGAATAAAAAGAAGAGCAAGTTAAAACCAAAGCAAGCACAATAAAAGAAATAATAAAATAAGAAAGGAAACGAATGTCATTGTGGGAAATCAATGGAGAAAATGAAAAGAAAAAAGCTCCTTGTTTCACAAGACCAATAAAATTGGGAAATATCCAGTCAAGATAACAAAGAGAAGAGGGAAGACAGAAATTACTAGTATCAAAAGGGAAAGGAGGGGAAATGAATATAAAATAAGATTTGATGCAATGCAACATCCATTTATGATAAACTAGTAACAGAGGAGAACTTCCACTTCTTGAGAAAGAACATCTTCACAAACCCTGTAGCTAAATTGATGGCGTTTGTTCCATATGATATGACTGTCTCTACGCAACAACTGGAAGAACTCACAATGACAGAAACGACTCCTGGGATTAATAAGAGAGTACAGCAAGTCTGCTTTCCTTCTAGACCCACACGAACAGAGTCAACTGATCTTTGACAAAGAAGGAAAGGAGATTCAAATGACAAAGAAAGCATTTTAAACAAACTGTGGGAGAGATAGTGGATATCCACATGCAAATACACACGCACAAAACAAATGTAGACACAGGCCTTACACTTTTCATGAAAATTAAGTCAAAACAGATCACAGATCTCAATGTAAAATGCCAAAGGAATAAACTCCTACAAGATAACACAGAAGAAAATCTGGATGACCTTGTGTTTGTTGATGAATTTTCACATAGAAAACCAAAAAGCAAGGTCCACAAGAGAAAACACCAGAAATTTTACAATTTTATGTAAAACAAAAAACTCCTCCTCTGAGAAAGATGGTGTAAAGAGAAGATCAACACCATTCAGAGTCAGAGAAAATCTCTGTGAAACATTTATTGGATAAATGATTGCTATCTGAAATATGCAAAGACTTCTTAAACCGTAATAGTCAGAGGAGAAAAATGTAATTAAAAATGGGCAAAAGATCTGCAGCCAGCTCACCAAAGAAGAGATCTAGATGGGAAATAAGCAATATGAACCATGCTCCACATCAAATGTCATTAGGAAATTGCAAAGAAAACAACAATGGGGATCACTAAACACTTATTAAGTGGGTAAAAGTCAAAATATTCAGAACAGCAAGTATCAGTGAAGATGCAAAGCTACAGGGAATCCTAGTTCATCGCAGGTGGAAACGGGATTTGGAACACCCACACTGCAAGACAGGAACCTTCTTTCAGAATAAAATACGCTGTCACTACATAGAGTAAGAGCCAGCAATCACGCTCCATGGTATTTTCCCAAACGAGCTGAAACCTTACGTTCGCACAAAACCTACATAAGAATGTTTAGAAGCGGGGCTGGCCCCGTGGCCGAGTGGTTAAGTTCGCGCGCTCCGCTTCAGACGGCCCAGTGTTTCGTTGGTTCGAATCCTGGGCGCGGACATGGCACTGCTCATCAAACCACGCTGAGGCAGCGTCCCACATGCCACAACTAGAAGGACCCACAACTAAGAATATACAACTATGTACCGGTGGGCTTTGGGGATAAAAAGGAAAAAAATAAAATCTTTAAAAAAAAAAAAAAAAAAAAGAATGTTTAGAAGCACTTTACTCATAATTGGCAAGAGTTAGAATTTTCAACAAGATGTCCTTCAAGTATCGAACAGTCAATCAGTGGTGCATCCAAACAATGAAACACCATCCAATGATAAAAAGAAATGAGGTATCACGCCATGGAAACACACGGAGGAACCTTAGAAGTCTATTATTAAGTAAGGAAGCCAATGTGACAAGGCTATGCAGTGTATGATTCCAAGTATATGACATTCTGGAAAAGACAAAAGTATGAGCCACTAGAAGGATCTTTACTTGAGAAGGATTTGGAGGTTGGAGGGAGGGATGAGTCAATAAATGGAGGACAGAGGAGTTTTATGGAGCGAAACTACACTCCATGATACAGAAATGATGAGTCTAGGTCATTATACATTTGCCAAAACCCACACAGTGTGTAACACACAGAGTCAATGCTAACGTGCACCGTGCACTGTAATTCATCCAATTCACCCCTTTTTTACTGAAACAGGACATCTCTCATTCAACTAACTTCAAGTTATTTCCTTTTCAAGGCTGGCCCTGAGCTAACATCTGTTACCAATCTTTTTTTCTTCTTCTCCCAAAAGCCCCCAGTACACGGTTGTATATTCTAGTCGTAGGTCCTTCTAGTTGTGCAAGAACTTCAACATATTTCAATAAGCCAGTCTGTGCTCTAGGAGCCTGAGACCCACAGGGGAGGGGCAACTTCCATCGGATGCCTTGTTGGGGAGCACAGCACTGGATCCTCTGAGAAGTGCCACGGTCACTATCAGTAGTGGCAGAACCCCAAGGTGGATGAAGAGTGTCCTGGTGTTGTAGACCTATTAGTGTACATACAAGTGTGACTCTGACTTCTATTTTGGGGATCTCTGAGTCAAGAGATTGCCAGAATTCTTTTCCCACAAAGGGGCAAGACAACTGGTTGCTTTATAGAGTTTCAGGTGCCTGGGCTTAAGTTGGGTTGAATTAATCTCTTCACTGGGCCAAACTCAGACTGTGGTTGGTCCACCATAACCCAGAGGGTCAGGATCTTTGCTGCAACAGGTACAGGGCTGGGAGCAGCGGCAGAGTGACTTAGGGGCCCTGGGGAGCCCTCTGGAATCTTGCTTCCTGCTGGCTGCACTTTCCTGGCCCTTCCTTCTCTCTGAAATAATTACTCTTTAAGGAGCAACCATCAGATGGGCTCAGCTCAGTGACAGGGTACAATCATCCTCATAACCGCAGACTACCCCTAATGTTAAGGCGACTCCAGCCTCTGTCTCACCTTCACTCTCAACACACAGACAGATGCCACCCAAGACACTGACAGAAGATCACATTAAGGAGGCTGGATTCCCAGACTCCTGCTCTCAGAGGACAGGAATTCCCAAAACTGCCAACTCAGTGTCCTCTGCAGTTAGAACCCAGGCTTGGTGGGGTCAACAGGGCAACACAGGGCAGCACAGCGCCCAGAAGGAGCTGCCCAGCAAACAGCAGCCCACAGTGCAGGAGCCTCCAGGCTTTCTCATCAGCCTGTCCAGGTAGGAAGGCCCAGGGGAAAAGGGAGGGCGAGGCTTAAGTGTTCAGTCATCAAACATCATCAGCATCAAACCCTGGCCACTCATTACAAGAACAAACTTGAGGGACAAAAATAGGCATTCGTACTGGCTTGTTTTTATAGAAAGAAACACTAACAGCATGATGAAGCAGTGAGCAAAACTGGTCATTGGAGAGTGGCTGGAGTAAGAGCAGGAGTGGGGCAGGGCATGTGGGCAGGAGGTTCTCTTAAGTTACTGTCCTCTCTTACAACTTTTTTAAACATTCCCATGCAGGGGCCAGCCCGGTGGCCCAGCGCTTAAGTGCCCATGTTCCACTTCGGTGGCCCAGGGTTGGCTGCTTCGTATCCCAGGTGCGGACATGGCACCGCTTGGAAAGGCATGCTGTGGTAGGCGTCCCACATATAAAGTGGAGGGAGATGGGCACGGATGTTAGCTCAGGGCCAGCCTTCCTCAGCGAAAAGAGGAGGATTGGCAGCAGTTACCTCAGGGCTAATCTTCCTCAAAAAAAGGAAAAAACATTCCCATGTATTATGCACTTGAAATAAGGGGAGACAGGGGCACACCCAGTGGCATAGCAGTTGAGTCCACATGCTCCGCTTTGGCGGCCTGGGGTTCGCCAATTTGGATCCTCGTCATGGACCTATGCACCGCTTGTGAAGCCATGCTGTGGCAGGCGACCAACATATGAAATACAGGAAGATGGGCACGGATGTTAGCTCAGGGCCCATCGTCCTCAAAAACAAAATAAAATAAAATAAGGAGAGACATTTATATATGCCATATTTTCCTATGTTTGATCATTAATTTTAAATAACTTTTAGTGTTAACATTTCTACATAGGAAACCATTTCAAGATTGAATCCTTTAAACATTAATGGATATAAAACCATAAACCATAAAAAATTTACCAAGCTCTTTCTAACAAAAAAGACAAGGGGCATTTTTGTTTCCGCCTACACTATATTTACCCTGGGAACATTTTTAGGAAGGAGTAGCATATTATAATACCTTAGGGGTTTGCAATTAAGCCCTGAAATAAACTAGGAATTCCAAAGATTTACACAAGCTCTGACCTGATTCCTCATATCAATGAAAAGAGAAATTCACGTGCCTTTTCCCCACATCCATTAAAACAGAATTCAGGGGCTGGCCCGGTGGCATAGTGGTTAAGTTCAATTTGCTCTGCTTCGGTGCTCTGGGGTTCGCATGTTTGGATCTCAGGTGTGGACCCAGCATCCCTCATCAAGCCATGCTGTGGCAGCATCCCACATAAAATGGAGGAAGATGGGCACAGACGGTAGCTCAGCGACAATCTTCCTCTCACACACACACTCACACACAAACAATAAGAAAATAAATAAAATTCACTTGCCTTAGGAATACTATAGCCTTTTAAAAGTCAAAGTTCTCTAGGGACATGGACACACAAAACTGACCTAAACATGGAAAATGCACCTGAGAACTGAAATACACCCATCTCACATCTTGAGGTTCTCTTGTCTAAATGGAAAAAAATTGTTTCCACAATTTTCTTGCCTTGCTCACATCATATCTCTGACATTACATTTTCAAACCTCAAGTGCAAACAGAGATTAGAATCAGAGGATGGCAATCTTCAACTGATCAAGGAATCCGAGGACAGAAACAGGAATATTCCAGTCAGCTCATACAAGCAGCCTGCTGGCCTGCAGTTCACAAGGAAACCCACACTCAGAAAGGGACCATATTCCCAGACTTGAGGTATAGACTCTCCCAGTGGAGACAGAACTGCTGGAGAGTTTCAGTCCCTGGTGAAGGAGGGTGGGGACCCCTGAGCAGCCACAGGAATGAACTCTGGGAGCCCCACACACCCTCCCTCTCCTGTGAGCATGGAAGCACTGCCTCCCCCAGGCTCCCACTCTCACAACTGAGGAAACTCTCAGCCGGATTCAGTTTAAGCTTCTGACCCACATGACCTCCAAATTCATGAACTCTTTGTTCACAGGATGGAACACCTGATCTTCAGACTTTCTCACGGTGCACAGATTACACTCTCAGTGCACCTACAGTGTGGGTGCAAAACTCAAACAACATCTACAATGTCCCGGCCTAAGGAACCACAGTTACAACCTCAGACAGGGCGTCACTCCCCACCCCATGAGCACGTGCTCCCCCAGCTTTCCAGGGCTCTGCAGCTCCTCTCAGGATAAGGGCTCCTTCCATGGGGGTGTGAGCAGGAGGACACCTGCAGGGGGAGGACCCCCAGGAAGGACAACTGGGCCTTCAAGGCCTTCCCTCTGCAGGCCCAAGGGGGCCTTAGCTTGAGTCTTGGACTGGGGGCCTCTGCTCCCCACCGGAGAGGCTTTGGAACATCATTATTTTAAATGACACAAACCCAGTGTTTCAATAATCCAGCAAAATCACCTAAACGCAGTCCTTCCATGGAAAGTAGGGAAGAAAAGTGTAAGGTATTTCTACCACTTCAACTAGAAAAGCACAAATGTCTATTCCTTTAAGAAAAAATGTCAATTACTACTGTTACTGAGCGAGGGCTCGCCACCTGATGTGCACAGAAGCTGAGACCACAGCACACCAGTCTGTGAGAGAAGAAACAATTGATGGTGCCATCGATTGGCAAGGAGACAGGAGGACAGGCTCTCAACTCCGTCTCCCTCATCCAGAGCGTGGGCTGAGGCTTAAGGGAGCAGGGAGGGCCGGCTGGGATGCAAAGACCTGGCAGGGTGAGGTCTGACTGGCAGATCAAAACCTTCTCTTCCGTTCAGGCTCCTGGCTGGCCGCCTCCTGTGACAAAGAGCTCTAACGTCCTGCCGTCCTGCTGTTAAGATTGGGAGGTCAGCAGGAAAAGCACAGTGAACAAGGGGCAAGCTGTCCTGCAGATTTAACTCCTTGCCTTCTCCACGGATAAAGAGTTTCTAGAGATCTAGAGTCATCCTGCCCTTCCTGGCACAGAGAGGGAGGCACCCTTACAAAGGGACGTTTCTCTTAAATGTAAACTTCCCTTACAAAAGGGTAACTTCTAGGTTTTCAGAGCTTTGCCTCTGTCTGCTATTTTTTAATAAAAATCAGCTCAAAATAGCCCTTATGCCAAAGACGCACGCTTTGGGATGACAACTCTGTTCCTGGTCTTCTGGTGACATTATTTCCGTGACAAGACATGACACTTGAACGCTTGTGTTCAGCATGTCTAAGCCCTGGAATTTCATTTGAAAACATCCAAAAGTAAAGAACAGATCTCAGAAACTTACTACACATGCTCAGGTGAAGACAGAGTGAAACAAGTATTCTTAACAAATGGGATGTAACCAACGAATATTATATTTTTCCTGAAATTCACTTCTTTGTTTTCTGTTTGGAACTATTTTATAGTGTCTTCCAAGGTCTGTTCAGTAAATGTATTTACCCTTATTGAAAAACCAAGACTTAAATAAGTGAATAATTTTTTCTCATTCACAAATGGGGGGTGGGGGGATGCCAATGGGACAGATCACCCAGGACATTTTTTCAACAGGAACCTCCACCCACAGCATAGGATGTCTGGGCCCAGATGATCCTTGGGGAGAGGAACAAGGATTTGCTGCAATGAGGTTCCAGATGATTATTCTCTGCTTTCCTCTCATGTACAATATCCACATGATGAGGATCGAGGCTGCCCCAGGGAAAGAAGCCCAAGGCGTCCTGCCCTGCATAGCAATCTGTATCATCCTCCGGGAAGCACAGGACATCCTGACCTGATCCAATCTGATTCTTATCTAAAGGTACAGGACCACCCAATAACCAGACCCCACCTGCACCCACCATTTCAATGACTGTTTTTTTTTGCTCTGCTGCCAATCCTCCTCTTTTTGCTGAGTAAGACTGGCCCTGAGCCAACACCCGTGCTCATCTTCCTCCACTTTATATGTGGGACGCCTACCACAGCATGGCTTGCCAAGCGGTGCCATGTCAGCACCGGATCCAACCGGTGAACCCCAGGCCACCAAAGCATAACATGCGAACTTAACCGCTGTGCCACGGGCCGGCCCCACAACTTTTTTTACAGGATCTTTCCTTTGTCTTGTAGAGGAATAACTCACATAGCTATGCCTTATAAGTTTAGCCCTGCCCTCAATCCATTGCAGCTCTTCCTGCCGAGGGGTCCGGTCCTGTCCTCAGGCAGCAGCTCTTTACTGCCCATGGGTCCGGTCCCGCCACTATTCTCTCAATGAAAGAGCACTACTGCCAGACCTTGAGAGTCCAAAAAAATCTTTCTTTTGACTTCTCTGCTCCCAGAGTCTGAATCACACAGACAAATATAACGTTTAAAATAGAGCCATCCTATTGGGCCTGCGGCCGAGTGGTTAAGTTCACTCGCTCTGCTTCGGTGGCCCAGGGTTTTGTGGGTTCGGATCCTGGGCGCGGACATGACACCACTCATCAGGTCATGCTGAGGCGGCGTCCCACATGCCACAACTAGAAGGACCCACAACTAAAATATACAACTATGGGGGGGGGGAGCTTTGGGGAGAAAAAGGAAAAATAAAAATCTTAACCAAAAAAAAGATAGAGCCATCCATGGCTCTGGTGGATAATGATAAGCGGTTAAAATATTGGGTCTGGTTGAAATGCGCCCTGGATGACGAAATGTTGATGAGGATCCTGTGAATGAAAGAGGGGAAGTGGCTTTGGGAGTGCGGGGAGGCATCTGAAAATTTACGGATTTACTGTCAGTCCCAAGAAGTGCCAGCCTGTGGGGAAAGGACTGTGGATTGAGACGCTGCGCCCCAAACAACTGGAAAACTCAGGAGAAAACGGGTGCCCCCTGGGGAGAAAGGAGGCCCTGGGGACCCACAGACCGCAGCCCCTCCCCTCACGGACCCCGCAGACCGAGGCCCGACTGTCCTGCGGGCCCTCCCGCGGCCCCGCACCGTCTGGGACTCGCGGGGCTGCGGGCGCACAGTTGCCCAGAGACGCTCCCGC
Source organism: Equus asinus (assembly GCF_041296235.1). Lineage (NCBI taxonomy): Eukaryota > Metazoa > Chordata > Mammalia > Perissodactyla > Equidae > Equus > Equus asinus. Next base: position 24,517,668 of record NC_091809.1, on the reverse strand, counting down.
CCAAGTCGCCGCGCGCAGGGACCACAGGACGCCCGGGGCCCGGCTGCCGGCCCCGCCCCCACGCTGCGGTGGAGGGGCCTGAGGGCCGAGCGGCGCCACCGCGGACTCGGGGCCGCAGACCCCGGAGGGGACCGCGGGAGGCCGGCCCGCCCCGCCGCTTCAACCAGCCCCTCCTCCCGTGTCCTCACCCCCGGGCCGCACATTCACCATTTGTAGGGCTCCTGGGTCCCCCGAGTCCTTCCTACAACCCCACGGCCAGTGCAGGTCACAGCGCGACAGAGGCTGCGGCAGAGCCACCAGGACCCGTAGGCCAGACAACACCTCCCCAGCAGCGCGGCAGCAGCCGGAAGCCGCCTTCACAAGAAGTCCAGTCCATGGCCCCACCCACCTGCGCCAGCGGCTCCTCTGATTGGACAGTCGTGAACTCCCCGCCCCCTCGTGCCAGAGTGACAGCAGGTGGGAGGCTGCAGGGCTCAGGAAACCTACCTAGGCTGGCGGCTGGAACCAGAGTCACCCGGCAGATTTGCATTTAAACGGAACTTTTTCCTGGCCTGGGGCTGCCTCTATTGTTTCCACCCACCTCTTTGTGAACTCGTGGGTGCAGGTGTGCAGGGGGAAGGACTGACTGAGTTTCAAACGCCTCAAGTACAGACTGATGCGGGCTCGCGAGCAGAGGAGTCCAAAGAAAGATTTCTTGGACTCTCAAGGTCTGGCAGTAGTACTCTTTTATTCCGAGAATAATATGGAATAGCATGGGGACAGAACCCATGGGCAGCAAAGAGCTGCTGCAGTGTGTTGAGGGTTAGAGCTAAACTTAAGGCATAGGTATGTGAGTTATCTCTTTACAACACAAAGGAAAGAATATGTAAAAAAAAGTCGTGAAAATGGTATCAGTGCAGGTGGGGTCTGATTATTGTGTGGTCCTATAACTCTGGATAAGAATCAGACCGGATTAAGTCAGGATGTCCTGCGCTTCCTGGAGGATGTTGATGGTGGGGGGAGTCAGCTACATGAGGTTACCAGACAAGCACAATAAACAACAATTAAGTCCTTGCCATCCCCATTAAGAGTTTCTGGAGATAAGGTCATCCCCACTTCCTCCTGGTGCAGAGAGGGAGACACCCCCCAAAATGGAGACTTCCTTCACAAATGCAAATATCTTCATCAAAGGGCAAGCAAATTCCACTTCTTGGAGTTTCCTTCCCCTCTGCAGTTTTTTTAAAAGTAACCAGCCTGGGGCTGGCCTCCTGGCCAAGTGGTTAAGTTCGCGAGCTCCGCTGCAGGCGGCCCAGTGTTTCGTTGGTTCGGATACTGGGCGCGGACATGGCATTGCTCATCAAGCCACGCTGAGGAGGTGTCCCACATACCACAATTGGAAAGACCCACAACGAAGAATATACAACTCTGTACTGGGGGGCTTTGGGGAGAAAAAGGGGAAAAAAATAAAAAATAAAATCTTTAAAAAAAAAAGTAACCAGCCTAAAATCATCCTCATCGTAAACCCCCCCGAACCCATTTGGCCCCGAAATCCTTTGGGGATATGGAGAATGGTCAGTCTTCCGTAACTACATCCTGCTGTGCAAGGTCGTAGAGCTGTCCCTAAATTGGGCCATAGGTACAGGTAGGAAGTTCAGAGGAAGGGAAGTTTGCGCCCTCAGAGTCCAAGGCTGACAAGGTACACGAGAAAATCATTTGACGAGAGGTGGTCCAGGAGGTGAAACTTTGTTGACATGCAGAGGACAAACAACGAAATACACAACAAATTATAATAAGAAATACAAGCAATATGATTAACCTAATGAATAAGGTTTTGATAATAGTCCAGAAACCTGGTCCTGACCAGGAGTTCAACCAATCGTTTAGAGATAGGGTAGGGTCAGACATGGATTTAATTTGGTGGCTCATATCAGACAGGAAGCCAGAGATATTTTGATGGTAGTCAGAAATATAGACACAACAGTCCGTTTTTATAATGGCACAAGCATGCCCCTGTGCAGCTGTCAAGACATCCAGTGCCATTTGGTTTTGGAGGACTGCCTTACGCATTTGGGATACTTCTAAATCGAGCAGCAAAGGGCTATGTTGTGTGTCATTTAATGCCTTCATAATAAATTTGTTTAGAGCTTCCATGTGCCAGATGACACTTTCAATTCCTAATTGGGGAAGGAAAATTGAGGCAAGGTGGTCATACCAGTGGAAGACAGAGCGGGTCCAGCGCTGTTGCAGGTTGGGTAGGTTAGCAGGAGGAGATATAGTAAATGTAGTTCTACCTTGCATCCAGACGAAGCCTAGGGTGCATCGTCCAGTCCATCCAGGTGGCAGCCAAGGCCATAAGTTGGAGCCACATAACCACTGAGTGCCATTAGGGGCTAACCAACGTACGCTGGGCCGCCTATCCCAGTCAGTCCCAAACCAATCAGTACTTTTTAAGGCTATGATATGAGAACACATATAACGGGGAATTTTCTCCATATGTCGGGTGCTATTAGGCCATGTATCACAGGTGTGATTGGTTTGTCCCCAACATGGAGTGGCCTTTTGACTGAGTTGACCACTAGTATGAAGGAGCCAAATATATTTGTCCCAAATTTGATATAGTCCATCCTGTGCGTATTGATAGGTTGGGGACTTTAACTTGGGACTTGTTTATGATTCACCTGTGACAAGGCAAATCTAGTTAGTATTTGGGCAGTAGTGCTGAAGGAAAAGGTTTGATTGTAGCCAGGGAACTCCCAGGTGTCAGAGACAGATGGCCACAAGGAGACATTATGATTAGTAATAGATGAAACTTGTAAAAGAGAAGAGCTAGAAATGTATTGTGTAGTGAGGAGAAGCATGGCACGCCAATCAGTACCCTGGAGGGGAGAGACCCACCAGGGGAGGCCAGACGTACTAGACAGAGGCAAGAGTCCACAAACCCAACACATAGTTTGGTTACAGAGCTCAACATAATGTTGAGCCCATTTTAAAAAGGAATTGTCTGTCATTACAAAAGGAGATAAGAAGAAAATAATCAAGATAGGGTTCATTTTGTTCTAAAAAGTAGTTTTAAATCACTGGTTTATTCACAAGAGTGGTCCGGTTGAACAGCAGGATCTGGATCAGCTTTGTCCTGAAAAGAAGTCGTAAGTTTTATTCGGGAAATATGAGTCCAAGAAGTACAATCTTTTAATTTGACAGCTGTGGGGGTACTTAGAATGACTCGATAAGGTCCTTTCCAATTTGGGCTTAACCCATCGGAATGTGTTTTCCAATCTTTTCAATATACCACATCTCCAGGATTTACCTGGCAAGGTGTATCATCAGACAATGGTTCCAGCTTAGGTAAATGATTATTAACATAGTCGTTCAGTTCCTTTCATATTAGACCAGCCTCAATGCAATATCGACATAATTGGTGGTAATCAGAGTCCGATACTATATCGGTGGATAGAAAGGGCCTTCCATACAGGCTTTCATAAGGGCTTAACCCTAAACTGTTCTTAGGGGCCGTTCTCATCCGTAAGAGGCCAATAGGTAAGAGAGTAATCCAAGTTTCCTGAGTCTCGAGACTTAAGTTGGAGAGATGTCGTTTTAGACTATGGTTTGCCTTCTCCACTTTCCCAGAGGATTGTGGATGCCAAGCTGAATGCAAATAGTATTTAATTTGTAAAGCTGAAGAGACCTGTGGTGTTATTTGAGCTATGAAAGAGGGACTGTTGTCACTCTGTAAGGTCTTGGGCAAGCCAAAGTGTGGGATAATCTTCCTTAAAAGGGCCTTTGTTACTTCGATTGCAGGTTCACTTCGACAAGGGAAGGCCTCAGTCCAGCCTGTAAAGGTATCGACAGATACCAAAAGATATTTATAGCCATGACATGGAGGCATTTGGGTAAAATCCAGTTGCCAATCGGGGCTGGCCCCGTGGCCAAGTGGTTAAGTTCGCGCACTCCGCAGCAGGCGGCCCAGTGTTTCGTTAGTTCATAATCCTGGGCGCGGACATGGCACTGCTCATCAGAGCACGCTGAGGCAGCATCCCACATGCCACAACTAGAAGGACCCACAACGAAGAATACATAACTATGTGCTGGGGGGCTTTGGGGAGAAAAAGGAAAAAATAAAATCTTTAAAAAAAAAAAAATCCAGTTGCCAATCTTCCCCAGGAGAGGTGCCCCATCGTTGTATAGGCCCTAACAGAGGAGGTGGTTTAGCTGTCCCCTCTGGATTTACTTGAGCACAAGTGGCACAAGAGCGGCAGATCTGTCTAATGGTGACATGGAAAGTATGGCCATCGAAGGATTCAGAAAGTAGCTGAGTCAATGATTGTTTGCCAAAATGGGTAGCCTGATGAATTCCATTAACTAATTTCCATTGAAGGCTTTTACGTATGAAAATTTTTCCCTGGTCATTAATTAGCCAAGACTATTTTGTTCCTGGGTATATTGCTTTTCTTGAGCCAGGGTTATTTCTTGAGTTGTATAAGTAGGACTAATAAGGCCCAAAGCAGGGGGAGTGGGGAGTAAGCTTAAAAGATTACTTTGTTTAGCTGCCCGTTTAGCTTCCTGGTCAGCAAAGTTATTATCCATGCTCTGAATGGATAAATCCTTCCTACGTCCCTGGCAATGGACCACAGCCACTTGCTTTGGAAGAAGCACAGAGTTTAAAAGAGCCAAAATCTCTGCTCCATGTTTGATAGGGGAGTTCTTTGTATTGAATAAACCCCTTTCCTTCCATATGACCCCATGTGCATGTAGGACCAAGAAGGCATATTTTGAGTCAGTTTAAATATTAATAACCATATCCTTCACCAGGTGAAGGTCTCGGGTAAGAGCAATGAGTTCAGCCTTTTGGACGTATTGGCTGGAAGGGCTTCTGCCTCAACGACGTGTGAGGCGTTTACTATGGTGTAGCCTGCCTTGTGTACGCCCTGTTCTGTGAAGCTACTGCCATCTACAAACCAGGTGTCATCCGCATTACCTATGGGGGAGTCCAGCAGCCAGGCCTGCTAGAGTACCCTTGTTCTATGACTTCAGAGCATGTGTGCTCCAAATCCTGGACTGGGTAGTCAGGACCGGACATAAGGTCTGCTGGATTAATTGTTTGACACACCTTAAGGATTATATCAGGGGTGTCTAGGAGGATGGCCTGATATTTAATTAGACGTCCTCCAGTCATCCATTGATGTCCCTTAGTTTGTAACACGGCTTGTACCTGATGAGTAGTCATGAGTGTTAACAGTTGTCCCATAATTAAATTAGGGCCTCCTCAACTCATAGAGCTGTAGCTGCTATAGCCCTTGAGCAGGCTGGCCATCCCAAAGCCACCGAGTCTAGAGTCTTTGAGAGATATCCAACAATTCGGGTCTCTGGGCCTAGTCTTTGGGTTGAGGGTACCAAGGGCCTGGCCCTGCTTTTCAGTAACTTAAAGAGTAAAAGACTTGTTGACATTAGGCAGAGCCAGGGCTGGGGCGGAAGACAATTGCTGTTGAATTGACTGAAAGGCCTTGTCTTCATTTTGTGTCCACTCTAGAGGTTCTGTATCAGGTCCTCTAGTTGCTTCATTTAAATGCTTTGCTGTTACCCCAAACTGAGGAAGCCATAAATGACAGAATCCTGCCATACCCAGGAAAGTGGGAAGTTGTCTTTTTGTCTTTGGTGGTCCAAGTTCGAGGACAGCCTTTTTCCTATTTATAGAAAGTGCCTGGCGTCCTGGGGTTAAATCATAGCCCAAACAGGACACCTGCTGTTGTGAAATTTGTGCCTTTTGTGGGGACGCTCGATATCCCCGTTGGGCTAAGAAATTAAGGACAAGGACAGTATTGTGGTCAGAATTCTCTTTTGTGGGTCTACAAATAAGAATATCATCAACATATTGTATTAAACCACCAACAGGGAGTTGGACATCCAGCAGATCCTTGCCTAGGGCACTGCCTAACAAATGTGGGCTATCCCGAAAACCTTGCAGGAGGACCGTCCACGTCAACTGGATAGGAAGAGCTTCATTAGGAAACTTCCATTCACAGGTGAATAAAGGTTGGGAGGTTTCATCCAGAGGAATACAAAAGAAAGCATCCTTTAAGTCCAGAACTGTAAACCAATTACAGTTTTCTGGGATCTGGGAAAGTGTAGTATCTGGCTTAGGCACGATGGGGTGGATAGGAACAGTGGCCTCATTACTTATGGGGAGGTCCTGGATCAAAGGATAATCTCCATTTGGCTTCTTTACAGGCAAGATAGGAGTATTATAGGGAGATTGACATCATTTAAGGAGGCCGTGACTGAGGAATTTTAGTATAAGGGGTTGTAATCCTTCAATTGCCTCTGGGTATCGCTTCTTCTGGGGTACAAGAGAAGAAGAGTCCCGCAGGGTAGTAGAGACTGGCTGTGCTGTTACAGCTCTTCCTGGAAGGGAGCAGTCCCAAACCTGGGGATCAACTGCTTCCCATATATGGGGTGGAATATCAGAGGGTATCTGGGAAACAACAGAGCTTGGAGAGAGAGCCACAAACAAGCCGTCCTCCTCACGTGTTAGAATAAATTGGCTTCCTAATTTTTTCATTGTCATCCCAATAATAGAGTGGGACAAGAAGGTAGGACTAGGAAAGTACGGGAAAACACCTGAGTCCGATATTGGCAAGATAAAGGAAGAGTTTGGTAACAAAACTTAGAGTGGCCCTCTATTCCGACAATTTTTTGACGGGACTTACGAGTTGGGCCAGAGTGGCAAACAAGTACAGAGTAAGTGGCTCCCCTAGCAATAAGAAAATTGATTTGCTTACCTTCCACATCCAGAGTCACCGTGGCTCAGTCTGTTCAGTGGTGACGGGAGCCGGACTGGCCTCTGGGCCCCTTCAGGCGGAGTCCTCAGGATCACATCTCCGGGCAGGGAAGTGTGTTCTTCGCCCCTCCTCACTCTGGAGGCGAGGACAATCACGCTTCCAACGTCCCTCTCGCTTGCAGAGAGGACAAGGCCCAGGAGGAAGATCATTTCTTGGGCACTTTTTGCTCCAGGGTCCACATTGACGGCAACAGTAACAAGGGACTCACCTGGGTCTCCGGCATTGGTAGTTTGAGACCTGGGCCCCTGGTTAGCCTGTTTCTGTGGCCTATGCACAATGGGGGCTGCTGAAATGTGAGCCTGTGCCTTACCCTGTAACTTTGCCCTTCTGTCCTTATCCTGTTTAAGAGTCAAGTCCCGATCATTGAACCCCTGAGTAGCAACCTCCAGAAATCTCTGTACAGGTGTTTGGAGACCCAAGGCCAGTCTAGCCAATTTTCGGCGTATGTCTGGGGCAGATTGACTCATGAAGTGCATGTTTAGAATAGTAATCCCTTCTGGAGAAGTAGGGTCTAGATTAGTGTATTTTCGAATAGCTTCTGCTAATCTCCCTTGAGAAAGGGCAGGGTTTTCATCTGTTCCCTGAGTTATTTCCTGGAGTCTGTCAAAATTGACGGGCTTTGTAAATCCCTTCTTTATTCCCTCTATTAAACAAGTAACCATGTGATTCCGTTGTCCTCGATCTTCTTCATGCCTATGATCCCATTTCTGCCTGTATCTGGTGCCACACTGCCTCCTACTGGATATTTATGTCTGTCTCTAGTATGTAATTCGTCTGCAAATTCACGTGCTCCCGCCCAAAGACGATTTCTTTCATCTGTAGTGCAGCAACGAATAAGAATAATATAAATATCCTGCCAGCTCAATTCAAACATCATAATGAGCTTTTGAAAGCCATCAATAAATTGGGAAGGATTTTCTGAATATCTACCCAGTTGTGTCTTAAGTTGAGCCATATCAGACACTGAAAATGGCACATGGACTCGAATGGTCCCCATTTCCCCATTTGCTACGTCGTGGAGAGGGAAATGTCCAGGATTATAAGAGGTCCCACTCCTCGTATGACCTGCAGCACTTATGGGGATTGAGGACTCAATTTTAGCTTCCTTCTCACAGGGAGGGGGTATTTTGGTCTTTGAGTCCTCGGGAGAGGTTAATTCTGCAGGGGCTGCAGGGGCCTTAGGAAGAGGTCTAACAAGGCAGTCATCATCTAATATATCAGGGGCAGGTTTTTCTACTTTAGTTGGGGAAGCTAGACACATGCGACAAACTGCTCTGAGTTCAGGATCTTGATGTAGGGCCATTAATGCTTGAATATAAGGGATTTCAGACAATTTTCCCAGGTGGCAGCAAAATAAGTCTAGTTGAAAAATAGTATTAAAATTTAGGGTGCCATTCATGGGCCATTTTTCCTCATTCAGGTTATATTGAGGCCAAACAGTATTACAGTAAAAGATAAGTCTCTTTTTCTTGAGATCTTGTAGATCAAATTTTGCCCAGTTATTTAAAAGGCAACCCAAAGGTGAGTCCTTAGGAATAGAATTAGAAGCACCCATGGTCTTAAGAAGCAAAAAGACAAAAGAAGAGAGATGAAAGAAAAGAGTCCATTACCTTGAAAATCCCTCCTGAACCTAGGGCAGCGTCCTACCCGTCATTTGTCCTGTGGGGTTCCTATAGCAAGGAGTGTTGGGGGCATCCCTGGCACTGCATCCATTGTATACCTTCCGTTATTATGCCTAGGCTGGCGGCTGGAACAAGACTCACCCGGCAGATTTGCATTTAAACGGAACTTTTTCCTGGCCTGGGGCTGCCTCTATTGTTTCCACCCACCTCTTTGTGAACTCAGGGGTCCAGATGTGCTGGGGGAAGTACTGACTGAGTTTCAAACGGCTCAAGTACAGACTGATGCGGGCTCGCGAGCAGAGGAATCCAAAGAAAGATTTCTTGGACTCTCAAGGTCTGGCAGTAGTACTCTTTTATTCCGAGAATAGTATGGAATAGCATGGGGACAGAACCCATGGGCAGCAAAGAGCTGCTGCAGTGTGTTGAGGGTTAGAGCTAAACTTAAGGTATAGGTAAGTGAGTTATCTCTTTACAAGACAAAGGAAAGAATATGTAAAAAGTTGTTAAAATGGTCTCAGTGCAGGTGGGGTCTGGTTATTGGGTGGTCCTATAACTTTAGATAAGAATCAGATCAGATTAAGTCAGGATGTCCTATGCTTCCCGGAGGATGTTGGTGGTGGGGGAAGTCAGCTACATGAGGTTACCAGACCAGCACCATAAACAAGACTCAAGTCCTTGCCGTCCCCATTAAAAGTTTCTAGAGATAAGGTCATCCCCACTTCCTCCTGGTGCAGAGAGGGAAACACCCCCACAGATGGAGACTTCCTTCAAAAATGCAAATGTCTCTCATCAAAGGGCAAGGAAATTCCACTCCTCAGAGCCTCCTTCCCTTCTGCACTGTTTTTAAAAGTAACCAGCCTGAAATAATCCTCATCACAGGCCATGAGGGTGACCCAGGCCAGGCCACGTGGAAATACTGGGATTTTATGTCCTCTAGGGGCCATGGGCTTGTGATACCACGGGCTGTGAGACCAAACGTGGAACTCTGACCCTTGTTGAAAAATGCTGACACTTAAATGTGACCTCACCATCTGTCATAAAGGGTCAGGCTCCCTTTTATTCAGTGATCCTTGTTAGCAATGAGCCTTCCACCCATCCCTCCCCACCCCACTCACTTGCTACTGAAGATAAAGACTCCATGGGGACTGGCCCAGTGTGTAGTGGTTAAGTTCACACTCTCTGCTTCAGGTGGTCTAGGGTTCGCAGGTTCAGTTCTTGGGTGTGGACCTACACACCACTCATGAAAGCCACCCTCTGGCGGTGTCCCACATACAAAATAGAGGAAGACAGACAACCGATAGCTTAGGGCCCTACTTCCTCACCAAAAAAGAAAAGAAAAGATAAAATACCCCAGAACACTTGGCTCTGGTGGGAAGTTTGAATCCCACAGCCTAGGCTGGGTGCAAGGACTCTTCTCAGTGTAACCACAGGGTGTGACATGTGTTCATTAAAGCCTCAGGTGTACATTTGACACTGGAAGGAAATTTATTTTAGATCAATTTTTGCCCTTGTCCCTAGAGACCTCTCAAATGTTAACGGCTCTAATATCCACATCTAAGGCCGTTGACCTACCTTCCCTGATACAAGAAAAATGACGTCTTTTTGTAACTGTCGGATGCACCTGGAAACTCTTCCCCCACCCCTTAGCTTTATCAAGGGATAACTGAACAACACAACTGTCCATATTTAGAGATCACAGTGCGATGACTTGATATATGTATACAATTTGTGTACTTGAAATTTACTAAGACAGCGGATGAAGTCTTCTCACCACACACACACACACACACACACACACACACACAGACACACACAATGTGACTAAGTACCCAGGAGTGGAATTGATGGGTCACATGGTAATTTTAGCTTTTATATTTGAGGAACTCCCAGAGCCTTTTCCACAGTAACTACACCATTTTGCATTCCCACCACCCACGTGTGGGAGTTCAAATTTCTAAATACATCCTCAACAACACTTCTTACCTCACATCTTGATTCCAGCCATCCTGGTGGGGGTGAAGTGGTATCTCACTGGGTTTTGATTTGCGTTTCCTTCCTCATTAAGGATGCCCAGAATCTTTTCATACGCTCTGGAGCATTTCCCTATCTTCCTTGAAAAACAGTGTATTCAGATCCTTTACCATATTTAAATAGAGATTTTGACTTTTCCTAATTAAGTTTGAAGAGGTCTTTAGGTATTTTTGATACAAGTTCCTTATCAGAGTTACGATTTGCAGAATTTTCTTCCATTCTATAGGTTGTGTTTTCACTCTCTTGGCTTAAAAGTTTTGCTTTTGATTGTGGTACCATACGCATACCATAAAATTTACATTTTCAACATTTTTTAAGTGTGTAGTTCAGTTGTAGCCCATGTCAGAATTGGCTTTCTTTTTCAAGCTGAATGATACACCATTGTATGTATGTGCCAGATTTTCTTGATCCATTCATCTGTTGAAGGGCACCTGGGTTACTTCCACCTTGTGGCAAATGTGTAAAATGCTAGTATAAACAGCAGTGGATGTATATGTGTTGAAGTCCCTGCTTTCAAGTCTACTGCCATTCCCAGAAGCAGCATTGCTAGTGCAGGCAGTAACTCAGTTTGTAATATTTAGAAGAATTGCCATGTTGCATTCATACCATCCAAATAATTTTTTATTCACAGCAGTAGTGCACAAGAGTTCCAAAGGGTGTGTTCACTGTCTCGATGGGGTCCTTTGAAGCACAAAATTTATTGATTTGATGAAGTCCAAATGACATAGTTTTTCCTGGTTTTGCTCTCAGTGTCTTATCTAATAATTCTTTGCCAAACCCAAGGTGATTAAGCTTTGCCTATATTTAATCTGATTGTGTTGTTTACTCAGCAAGAAGAAGAGGATAGGCAGCAGATATCGACTCAGAGCTAATGGTTCTCAAAAGGAAAAGAAAGAAAAAGAGGAGCTTATCAGCATAATCCAAGATAGACATGTTGAAATGCTCCAGACAGAGGAGGAGACAGAACGAAGGCTAGAAAGAAATGAAGGAAGTCTCCAGGAAATATCTGACTCAATTAGGAAATGCAACATAAGAATTACAGGTATTCAAGAAGGAGAATGGAGCAGAAAGTGTGTTCAAATAATAGCAGAGAACTTCCCAAACCTAGATAAAGGGATGGAAATCCATGTGGAAGAGGCTTCCAGATCTCCTAGATATGTCAATGTAAAAAGACAAAAAAAAAGGCATATAGTAGTAAAACTGGGAAAAATGAATGACAAGGAAAGAATACTAAGGGCAGCAAGGCAGAAGAAAATAACCTACAAAGGAACCGTCATCAGTCTTTCAGCGGATTTCTCTGCAGAAACCTTACAGGCGGGGAGAGAATGGAATGACATATTCAAATCTTTAAAAGACAGAAATTTTCAGCCAAGAATACTCCATCCAGCAAAAATATCCTTCAGATATGATGGAGAAACAAAAACTTTGCCAGACAAACCAAAGCTAAGGGAGTTCAAACCAGAAGACAGCACTCCAAGAAATCCTGAAGAAGGCCCTCATACCCAGAAAAAAAAAAAAAAACCAGGGAGAAAGGGGTTACAAAGCATAGAGTAAGGAGATAAATAGGTAGACAGAATCAGAATAGGATACCACATACTCAAGTATAGCATTCAAGATAAAGGGAAGGAAAACACCAAAAACAAAGATAACCTGGTCATTTTAACCACCAGCTCACATCACAAGACAGAATAAGATGTGACAAAAACAACTTAGGAGGGGAAGAGGAAAGAGATTGAATCGGTTTAGACTAAGGAAATAAGAGACCATCAGAAAGGATCAATGAAACAAAGAGCTGGTTCTTTGAGAAGATAAATAAAATTGACAAACTCCTGGTCAGACCTACAAAGAAAAAAAGAGAGAAAGCTCAAATGAACAAAAACAGAAATGAAAGAGGAGAAATAACCACAGACTCCACAGAAATACAACGGATTATAAGAGAATACTATGAAAAACTATATGCCAACAAAATGGGTAAACTAGAGGAAATGGATAAATTCTTAGACTCTTACAACCTCCCAAAGCTGAGTCTAGAAGAAACAGACAATCTGAATAGACCAATCACAAGGAAAGAGATTGAAATAGCAATCAAAAGCATCCCAAAGAATAAAAGCCCAGGACCAGATGGCTTTCCTGGGGAATTCTACCAAACTTTCAGAGAGGAGTTAATACCTATCCTCTTCAAGCTATTCCAAAAATTTAGGGAGGATGGAACACTTCCTAACACATTCTATGAGGCCAACATCACGCTGATACCAAAGCCTGACAAGGACAGCATAAAAAAAGAGAACTACAGGCCAATAACACTGATGAAGAGAGACGCAAAAATTCTCAACAAAATTTTCGCAACCCGAATTCAGCAATACATCAAAAGGATCCTATATTACAATAGAGTGGGATTCATACCAGGGACACAGGGATGGTTCAACATCTGAAAATCAATCAACGTGATACACTATCAACAAACGGAGGAATAAAAATCACAGGGTCATCTCAATAGATGCAGAGAAAGCATTTGACAAGATCCAACAGCCATTTATGATAAAAACTCTGAACAAAATGGGGATAGAAGGGAATTGCCTTAGCATAATAAAGGCCGTATATGACAAACCCACAGCCAACATCATACTCAATGGACAAAACTGAGTGCCATCCCCTAGAGGACAGGAACGAGCCAAAACCTCCAGTACTATGTTGAGTAAGAGTGGTGATAGTGGGCATCCTTGGCTCGTTCGCCGATTGGGATCCCAGGTGTGGACATGGCACTGCTTGGCAAGCCATGCTGTGGCAGGCATCCCACGTATAAAGTAGAGGAAGATGGGCACAGATGTTAGCTCAGGACCAGCCTTCCTCAGCAAAAAGAGGAGGATTGGCGGCAGATGTCAGCTCAGGGCTAATCTTCCTCCTAAAAGAAAAAAAGGAAAAAAAAATAATGTACAACTGACATCTCACATAGATGTAAACTATTATGAACTCAATAAAAAAAGACATTGCAAATACAACAACAATGATGTGTCATCAAACACTTGTTAAATGTGTAAAACTCAAAACAGAACACCAAATATTGGTGAAGATGCAAAGCCACAGGTAATCCTCATTCATTGCTGGTGGAAATGGAATTAGGTCCATCTACAGTGAAAGACAGGAACGTTCTTTCAAATCAAAATACACTGTTACTACATAGAGTGAGATCCAGCAATCACACTGTTGCTATTTTTCCAAATGAGTTGAAAACACACAAAACCTACACATGAATGTATGTTGGCACTTTATTCACAATTGGCAACAGTTAGCATTTTAAGCAAGATGTCCTTCAAGAGTTGAACAGAAAAAACAAACAGGGGTGCATCCGTACAATGAAATACTGTTCAGTGATACAAAGAAATGAGCTATCAAGCCATGAAAACACATGGAGGCACTTTGAAAGTCTATTGCTAAGGGAAAGAAGCTGATGTGAGAAGTCTATATAGTGTGTGATTCCAAGAATATGACAATTAGGAAAAGACAAACTAGGAGCCAGTAGAAAGATCTTTAGTTGTGAAGGATTTGGGGGTTGGGGGAGGGATGAGTCAATAGGTGGAGCACAAAGGAGTTTCAGGGAAGTGAAACTATACTCTATGATACGGAAATGATGGATCCACGTCATTACACATTTGCCAAAACCCATACAGTGTGTAACACACAGAGTCAACGCTAATGTGCACTGTGCACCGTAATTCGTCCAATTCACCCCTTTTTTCTACTGAAACAGGACATCTCTCATTTAACACATTTCAATAAGCCAGTGTGGTGCTCTATGAGCCTGAAACCCATAAGGGAGGGGAAACTTCCATTGAAGGCCTTGTTGGAGAACACGGCACTGTATCCCCTGAGAAGCGCCATGGTCACTATCAGTAGTGTCAGAACTCCAAGGTGGATGACAAGTGTCCTGGTGAGTCCTTGTATTGTAGACCTAGTAATGTACAGACAAGGATTATATTGATTCCTATTTTGGGGATCTTTGAGTCAAGACATTCCCAGAGTTCTTTTACCACATTGGGGCATCTCTCAGACAATCATCCAACAGTTTGTGATCACACGCAGATGAGGTCAATTTTTGGCCAGTAGTAAGATGACTGCCTGATGTTTAGATACCTGTGGTGACACCTGGGTTTGGTTCTTCATCAGGGATGTCCCAATTAAGGGATGAAGAGCAGCAACTCTCCACTGAGCTCCGCAGGTATGAATGCGTATTATTGTCCTTCAAGTCTATGCACTCCCCAGTGCTGTGCACTCAGTTAATCCCGAGGAACTACCCCGGGAACCAAGGTGTCTGAGAGAGGGAGACCTCCTCCAGCACCCTAGCATCTTTCAAGGAACTGAAGAAAGAATTGCCATGCTCCTCCTGCAGGTGGCATAAGCTATAGGGCCAAGGTTAGGCTTTATCATATCACAGGTAGGTGCCAGTCACTGGGCTGAGCTGACAGGGTGCTGTCTTGGGGGTCAAAGGCATAACAGGCACCTCGGTAGAGGGTCACATGCTCAGTGCTTATGAGAGCCTCTATTTTCAAGAGATCTCAGTTCCTGGACGTAACAGCAGATCTAATGGCATATAGTTTGGGGCCTAGGGCAGTTTTTTCATAGGATGCCTATGGACAAATTAAGGCCCTCCTCCAGACAGCATCACACCACTGTCGTCAGGGTCACACGCCTCCTCCATGACAACTGGTTGCTTTAAAGAGTTTAAGGAACCCAGGCTTAAGTGGAGTTTGAACTAATCCCTTTGCTGTGCCAAACTCAGACTGTGGGTGTGGTCCGCTCTAACCCAGAGGGTCAGGAACTTTGTTGCAATAGATGGAGGGGTGGCAGCAGCTGCAGTTACCTGGGGCCCTGGTGAGCCCTCTGTGATCTTGCTACCTACTGGCAGCATTTTTCTGTCTCTTCTCTTTGCCTCTGAATAATTGCTCTTTAACCAGGGACCATCAGGGGGCTCAGCTCATTCACACTATAATCATCCATTTAACCCCAGGCTTCCGCTAATGTCAAGGAAACTCCAGCCTCAAGCTCACCTTCACTCTAAACACACAGATTCCACTAAAGACACTGACAGAGGCCACATTCCTGCTCCCAAGGACAAGGAAAAACTGCCCCAAATTACCAAACCTGCCAACTTGGTGTTCTCTGTAGTTAGAACCCAGGGTCCTGGGTCAACAGTGCAACACAGGGCAGCACAGCACCCAGGAGGAGCTGCCCAGCAAGCAGCAGCCCACAGTGAAGGAGCCTCCAGGCTTTCTCGTCAGCCTGTCCAGGTAAGAAGGCCCAGGGGAAAAGGGAGGGTGAGGCTTAAGTTTTCAATAGTCAAGCAGCAAATCTGTGCACCCTGGCCACTCATTACAACAGCAAACTTGGGTGAGGAAAATAAGCATTCACACTGGCTTGTTTTTACATAAAGAAACACGAACAGGATGGTGAAGCAGTGATCAACACTGGTCATGTAGAGAGGCTGGAGTCAGAGCAGAGGAGTGGGGCAGGACGTGCAGGCAGGGAGTCTCCTTCAGTGAGTTTCCTCTCTTAGGAATTTCTTAAACCTTCTCTTGCACTATCTATTTAAAATAAGAAGAGACATTTATATACACCTTATTTCCTATGCTTGATCATTATTTTTAAATAACTTTGCTTAAAAATTAATTTCATTTTAGCATTTCTATATAGGAAACCACTCCAAGGTTTAATCCTTTAGCACTCACGGCGATAAAGCTGCAAACCATAAAAAATTTACAAATCCCTTTCCAACAAAAAGGACAAAAGACCTCACAGTTTGTCCCTCCAGTATATTTACATTGTGGATATTATCAGCATGGAGTAGCATATTGTAATCCATTAGGGGTTTGCAATTAAGCCCTTAAATAAACTAGGAATTCCAGAGATGTTCATGAACTTTGACCTGTTTTGTCATATCAATGAAAACAGGAACTCAAGGGGTCTTCCCTCACACCATTAAAACAGGAATTCATCCACCTTAGGAACAGCATAGCCTGTTAAATGTCAAAGTCCTCTAGGGACACAGATGATGAGGATCAAGGCTGCCCAGGGAGAGAAAGAAGCCCAAGGCGTCCTGCCCTATGGACCCACCTACATCATCCTCCAGGAAGCATAGGACGTCCTGACCTGACCCACTCTGATTCTTATCTAAAGTTACAGGACCACCCAATAACCACACCCCACCTGCACTGAGACCATTTTAATGACTTTTTCACATAACCTTTCCCTTGTCTTGTATAGAGAGAACTCACATACCTATGCCTTATAAATTTAGCCCTACCCTCAACCCATCTTTGTGTCTCTTTGCTGCCCATGGATCCTATCACCATGTTGCAGCTCTTACTGCCCATGGGTCCTGTCCCCATGCTATTCTCTGAATAAAGGAGCACGACTGCCAGACCTTGAGAGTCCACGAAATCTTTCCTTCGACTCCTCGGCTCACCAAGCCCGCATCAAAAGACACACAAAAACTCACCTAAAAATGGAATACACACTTGAGAGCGTACATACACACATCTCACATCTTGAGGTTCTCTTGCCTAAATGGAACACAAATTCTATTTGGTTCCACGATTTTCTACCCTTACTCACATAATAACTCTCCATCAACTTAGATTTTAAAACTCCAAGAGCAAAGAAATCTAGAATCAGAGGGCTGCAGCCTTCACTTGATAAACGGATCCAAGGAAACACAAATATGCAGATCACCTCATAGAAGATTCCTGCTTGCCTACAGTTCAAAAGGAAAACCCACACTCGGAAAGTTACTCATAATCCCAAACTTGCAGTCTAGGCTCTCCTGGTTGAGATGTAACCCCTGGAGGGGGTCGGTCCCTGGTGAAGGAGGGTGTGGACTTGAGCAGCCACAGGAATGAAGTCTGGGAGCTCCGGAGGACAAATAGGTTTAATAGGATGAATTGGGCTGTTAAAAGCCCTGGAAATAATCAACACTTCACTAACTAGGCTTCCTCTACAGTTTCCAATCCTACAAGGCCCTGGGTGATTTATATTGGGCCGTGTTAACTACTTTATCTGGGTGCTAAGGTCCCTGGGGTCCTAATTTGTCAAGCCAATTTGTAAGCGGCAGAGACTTCATTTAATTTTAACTCTGATCAATTAGCTCTGATCATTGGTTCAGAACTCCTCAGCTCACTATGGGATATTTTATGATAATAAGTGTTATGACCACGGAGAATTTAGGCAGGACCACAGTTCTGATGGCTAAAGATGAAGTACTTGTCCAATTTGTCCTGCATATTATATTCATTAACACCCCTAAGATCATCAGGGGCACCTTCCTTAAACTTAGTGGGTTCCCAGGTATAACTGTAATATGACCCCTAGTGCCACCAGGGTTGGGAGCCTCCCTTATAACAGCTGGTTGCTTTATAGGGTTTAAACCCTGGGCTTAAGTCAGGTTTGAACTAATCCCTTGTGTCACTGGGGTGCCATGGGTGTTGTCCCCTGCAACCCTGAAGGAAGCAGAGGTACTGAAGAGGCCTGGGGAGCCCTCTGGTGTCAGGAGCATGGACTCAGCCTGCCACCTACTGCCTGCCGTTCCCCTCACTTCTCTTTTTCTTTAAATGACAGCTCTTTCAAGAGTGACCATCTGATGGACCCACCTCTTGCAAAGGGTATAGTCCCTGTCTACCCCCATCCCTGGAGTATGTCAGGGCCCTCCCAGCCTCTGTCACAGCTTCACTCTAACACACAGAAAGATCCCACCAGAAACACGACCCAGGACTCATTTAAGGAGGCCCCAATCCATAGTCCTGCTCCCAAATGCCTATAAATTCTTCAAACTGCCAGCACTGGGCAGCTGAACCTAGAACTGTGGCTTAGAGCTATAGGGTTAGCAATGCAACATGGGGCCACTGAGCTCACAGCACGAGCTCCCCAGCAAGCTGCTCCCACAGTGCCTGTCACCACAAGGCGGCAGAGCCAGTAAGCAAGTCAGAGCAGGACAAGACAGACCCACGGGTGGGGTCATGTCTGGACATGCTGCGCAGGGTGCCAACTGTTATGGTCACCTGCAGAGAGCTGGTTCCCTTGTTGACACTGATGCCAGGGTGGCACACACACACACACAGACAGGATAGGAAAAGGCTCAGGATTCACATAAGAGAGGTCTGAGGGGAGGGCAGGGCCAGCCTCTCAAGCAGCTCTGACAGGGCTCAGAAAGCAAGGAATGGAGCCTGGCCTGAGGCTTCACTGGCCCTGGGCGTGGGGCCGGGGCAAGAGCTCTGCACACAGGCAGGGGCTGGGGTGGTGGGAATCTCTTGCCTGCTCTAGAGGAGAGAGCACCCAGGCTTCCTCCTCAGCTTGTCCAGGTGGGGGCACAAGGGGAGGAGAGTAGGGTGAGACCTAAGCTAGGAACAGTCACCCGAAATGTAGCGTCGGCCTTCTCCTTACAGGGACAAATGTGGTTAAGAAAAATATGCATTCCCATTGATCTATATAAAGAAACACTGACAGCAGTCTAAAGAAATGATCAACGGCCGGCCCCATGGCCGAGTGGTTAAGTTCGTGCGCTCTGCTTTGGCAGCCCAGGGTTTCACTGGTTCCGATCCTGGGCACAGACATGGCACCACTCATCAAGCCATGCTGAGGTGGCATCCCACATGCCACAACTAGAAGGACTCACAACTAAAAATATACAACATGTACCGGGGGTGTTGGGGAGAAAAAGGAAAAATAAAACTTAAAAAAAAAAAAAGAATCAAAACTGTATTTGGGGGTGGCTATATTAACAGCACTGGAGGGGACAAGGCTATATTGGCAGTGAGTCTTCTTAGAGTTAGACTTTGCTATCTTACAGATTCATTTCAACTAAACAAATGTATGTATATGTAGGGGAGGAAGACATTTCCACTACCCACTCTAGGTCCTTCTGCCTGGACAATGAATTAAATTCACATGAGACAGAATAACAGGAGACAATCAAAGAAAGCTTTATAACATGTATACATGGGAGAGACCCAGAAAAACTGAGTAACTCCCCAAAATGGCAGAGTTTCTCACCTTAAATACCCTCCTCGGCTAAAGACAAAGGAGGATGCTGGGGGTGGGGAGAGTCAGTTTTGGGAGGTTCCAAGAAAAGCACAATAAAAAAGAGTAAGGTCATTATGCAGATTTGAGTCCTTGCCTTCTACACTGAGAAGAGTTTCTAGAGAGAAGTTCATCCCCCCTTCTTCCTGGTACAGAGAGGGAGACACCTTTACAGATGGAGATTTCCTTTACAAATGGACATGTCTCTTACAAAAGGCTAAATTCTACTTTTCAGAGTTTCTGAAAACTAACTCTGATGTGACAGCATTTGTATGTTCTGAAATGTGAGTGACCATAATTGTGATTGCTGCCTGGAGAATGTCCCTCCAAATTGATGCTCTCCAAATAGTATGGCCTTGAATGTGAAAATTGTCCCACTGCCACTGGCCCAACCAAACCACTAGCCTGTTAGCAACTGTCCATGAGTCAGTAAAAATGTGGACAAGAGGCTTGTCATGGGCAATGGCACTCTGCACAGCCATTTGTACTGCCACCAGCTCAGCAAGCTGAGCCAACCCTGACTTGCCATCTTTGATGAGTGGCACCACTGGCAGGAAGGCACACTACTGCTGTCGATCAGGTGTCACCATGTCCAGTGGTGGCATTGCTGTCTGTGAAGTACAAGGACTCTTAGTAGCTCCATCAGCTCTTCCCAGGGTCCACCCAGGCCACCAGAGGCATAGGCAATGGGGGTGCTGTCACCAGTTCCTCAAGGTCCACAGAGTGAGGCTCAGGGAAGTCATATCCTCCTGTAATTTAGAAAGATCTGCCATGTCAGGTTGAGCCCATTCCTGAAGGTACCATTTCCATTTTAGCAAAGAGGCATTGGTGGCCATGCTGAGCCACTGTTGGGAGGCATCCCTTTTCCATGATGTGACAGGAATGTGGGCATGCAGGAGACCAGGCTCCTGTCCTGTGAAGGCCTGTTTCTAACAAAGCCCAACGAGTGGGCCGAATTTGATGTTCCAATGGGGTATAGCAGGCAGCTGTGGGAGGCAGCCCTCTGTTCTAGAAGCCCATAGGCAACCAGGAGGAGGCATGTTTAGTCCACGGGTGCAGAATGCATAGTCCATGGTGGCCAGTGCCTCAATCTGAAGGAGCCAGAAGCACCCAAGGGGAGAGCTTGATGGACTGACCTTTACACCAGCTGTAAGTCTTGCTGTTGAGATTCTCCATAATGAATTGTGGGGGATTGTGTGACTATGTGAATGAGTCTGAGAGTGATGGCTAAGTGCGGTGTGTGTTGCTCCAAAATGTGAAGAGACCTAAGATGTGTTGGGCTTGTAGCTTGATGGGAGGCTGAATAGTTAAGAATTGATGTTCATTTGCAAGTGAAATTTCCCAGCCTTGAGAGGACCATGAATTCCCAGAAATTTAACAGTTGTGGCTGCCTTTGAATTTTATGTGGGGCCATAGCTCATCCTCTACATTGTAGGTGGGTCACCAGCCATGCTAGGCTCTCATGCACCACATCCTCTGAAGCGCCCCAAGTTAGAATGCCATCAACGTACTGTCTGACAGTGAGAGGGGACACTGTAAGGGCATCCAGGTTTTGCCAGCAAAGATTGTGGTCAATAGCCTGGCTGTTAACATCACCCATAGGCAGCTGGGTAAAGGTACGTTGGGTCCCTTCAAATATGCAAACAATTTGACTGGGACTCCCTGGTGATCGATACTGAAGAGAACACATTAGCTAGATTGATCATGGCACAGTAGTCCCCTGGAGTCCTTTGGATGTCTTCTACTAATTAGACAATGTAGGGAATGGGAGCCTTAATAGTGGGCACCTGAGCATTTAAATTTCCATCGTGGATTGTGAGGCACCACTCCACAGTAGCAGGCGTCTATCCCAGCCAAATGGGAGAATCGAAAGGAGATGCAGTGTTTCATAAATCTTGAATTGTGGGCCGTAATTCCTCAGTCCCCTATTGGAAATGATACTTGGAGCATTTACTGTCCTTAATCAGGAGTGGTAGTTTACTGGCTCCCAATGGGCAGCTCCCACCAGGAAGGCCAGGGTTGTGGGTTTGTTCCAGATGGTGTGGTGGCATCTCGAGGCGTCCATACTATAACAGGAAAGGGTAGGGCCAGAGAGGTCACCACCACTAAAAGATTTTCTTTTTTGTTTTAGGAAGATTAGCCCTGAGGTAACATCTGTGGCCATCTTCCTCCACGTTTTTTTAATATATGTGGGATGCCGACCACTGCGTGACTTGCCAAGCAGTGCCATGTCTGCACTCAGGATGCGAACCGGCGAACCCTGGGCCAGTGAAGCACAACGTGCGAAACTAACCGCTGTGCCACTGGGCCAGCCCCGAAGGTTTTTAACGCAGATTGTTTGGACAGCAACATCCAATGGAAGTTGAACGCCTTCTTCTGTCCCACCTGTTACACCTTGTAATTTAAAGGGCGCCCCTGGCTTATGTTTGGAGGGGTTCCCAGGAAGTACTGTAACTGGGGCTCCAGAGTCAATGAGAGCAGTAAAAGGTTGTTTCTTAGGTGTGTCTCAATAGATAATTAAAGATGTGTGTGGGCGATTGTCCCCCAGGTGAGAGACACTCTCTGGGGAACAGCCAGGTTACTAGCACAGGGGCCTCGATTGCTGCCACTCTCAGAGATCAGGGGACGGATCCCGGATCCCGTTGCCAGGGCTGGGGCATTCTGAGAGGTGACAGCATCCATCCTTGGGGTGGGGGTGGGGGGTCAGCAGTCTCTTGCAGAGCCCACAGCACCTGGCAAATGCTTCTAACTTCTGGTCGGGCTGTCCCGAAATTAGGTCATTCGGGACCCCTGATCTCCAGAGCTGCCAGAGCAGGGAGACCTGGTGGTCATCTCATGAAGGAGAGAGATGGGACAAGGTGCCACCCCTCTGTGGTACCAATAAGGAGCCTGGAAGCCCCCATATTCCCTAGGGACCCTCTGTTGTGTTTCCGGGGGAGGGGGACAGTGGGGCCCATTCACCTTTACTGGCAAACAAGATCTGGAAAATTCTCTCTTCTGTGTCCAGCTACAGCATCCATGCACTCTACTGCCTGTTGTAGTGTAGCTGACATTTCTATGAATTGTGTCAGCATGGCCTTAAGAATAGCAGACCCCCTTGAAGGAGAACTCCTGAGATGCTGGCCCCAAGGGTGCCTCCTCTGGGTTGAAAATGGTCAGGGGCTCTGTGGGGGCCTGGCTCTCAACAGAATGATACACCCATTGAACCATCCAATTTGATGTAACAGGAGGTGCGTGTCATGCCGGGTGTTCCATGCACAGTGAGCCTTCGCTGTGACACCCGTGATGGAAGGCTGGGCTTGGCACCAAGCCATAAAAGTTCAAGTCAGGAGAGGCAGGGCGACTCCCCCTCATCCCTGTGGGCTCCAGAGCTTGGGGGGGGGGGGGTCTCTTCTGCAGAGTCCATTTCCTCCTTTCCTTGTCTGCATTTTCTGCCCTGGTGGCTCACGGCATTTGAGAGTGTCCTCACTGTGGTGACAAGTCCATGGTCTCCCCTACGGTATCTGTAATAAAATGGGCCCTCAATATCTTGAGGTTTTTTTTTTTTTTTTAACAAATTGTGAATTCTGGGATCTTTGACCAGTCCAGCCAGCAGGCATGACTCAGTCTCAGTGAGCAACAGCTCAGAGTGAGTCCAAAGACCTGTAAGAGCCAACATGTGCCTCTCTCCTCCTCCCTTTGGACAATTTTTTCTAAAAAACCTTGCACTTCTCTCAGGATAATTATTACAGTTACGTGTCTCTGTCTCTCCCTCCTGCTGGATAGTGACGGGGAAGACCTGAGCATGTTGCCTCTTCCCAACTCACATGCTGCCGCCTCCCATTCTCGGGTGTCCCCATCATCCTCGGAGGGCTGGAGCCCAGCTCTACCAGTGCAGTGTTAGCTGATGCGCTCAGGAAAGCTCCCGAGCCCCGAGAACGAAGCAATGGTGATTTGGCCTGTTGATGCACCGCCACGCTCAGTGGAGCCCAGGCCATTGGAGCAGGGGTCTTACAAGCATCTGGTAGTTTTCCAACCTCCTCTGGGGACTTGGGAGGACCTGGTACCATGTGCTCAGGGGCCTGCTTTTCGGGAGAATTCATTCTGCTGCACCATGTCTTGGGTGGGCCTCCCAATGTCCCCTGGGGTCAGGGATGATTTGTGACAGCCGCAAGGAATGCAGCACCATAAGAAGCACTTGCCTCGGGAGCGTTTACGCAGCCAGCCTGCCATGATGCCCCTGGGAGAGTTGCCTCTGTCACGGGGTAGGGCCGGCTGGCCAAGCTCAACACCCCAATACCTGCCACTGACACTGTGGGCCCAGCAGCCACCTCCCCTCCCGGCACCGATCTAGGGGAACTCTCCTCAACTCCAGGACCTGATGGCCCAGGCCCCTGGTCCCTGCCTGGGGGAAATGGACAGAGCCCTACCTTCCCAGTCAGCTCTCCTGGGCTCAACGCCAGGGCTTCCTAATGTGATTACAGCCCATCACCTCCAGCCCTGACACCCCGCGGGGTCTCTCAGAAAGGAGTGGGAGACACACCCACCTCACCCTGAGGCCTGCAGGCCGGTCTCTGCAGGGTGGTCTGACCTACAGCACTGACAGTGTAAGGCGGGAATCCGAGGCTTCACCCGGCAGCAGCTTATGCAGCAGTGGAAATCCCCACCGCAGATCCCAGCAAGCTGTAGTTCCTCCCAGAGAGACTGAGCAGTCCAGGAGAGGAGGTTAGTAAGCCCTTCACAGCTCCGAGGCATCGAGTGCATACAAACAGCCCACAGCCCCATCCCCATGTCCAATTGTGTGCAGAAGCTGGAGCTGGTGTATTGAATTGATAGGTAGATTATGACCCACTGAAGGAGGGGGCACAGGCCACCCACACAGGGTCAGCAGGGAGCTCCCTCAGCATCCGAGCTCCCACTGTGGGGAAGTGACACCCACAGGCTCATTTTGATTGAAGGGGCAGTTTCAATGCACCCACCCAAAGGAACAGAGTCACAGGATTTATTACTCACAGGTCACAGAAGCCGGGGCTGAGGGTGCAGTGAGCCGGGGGAAGGGCCGTCCTCTGTCCAGGTCAGGAGCGAGCAGGAGACAGAGAGCAGGGAGCAAGCACCCGGTACTTAGAAGGGGGCTGGGGCAGGTCACTAACTATTCCCGGGCCGAACTCTAAGTGTTTAAACTAAGTGCTTAGTTTAAAAGGTGCCCTGGGAAAGTAAAGTGGGAACTTAGGGCAGAATCCTAAACTCAGGTCCTTCTCTAACCGCCAGATTCTGGGTGTGAGCAGGGGCCTCAGACTGTAACACGCTGAGGCAGCAACTCAGAACAAAAGTTGTTTCTCACCAGCCGCCATACACAGCAAAACCTCTTCCACAGCTCCTCAGGTGGGCCCCGCTCTGGGTGCGCCCACTGCTGTCCTGCGGGACAGTGGTATTGCCAGGGCTCTCTTCCTCCTTTAGGGGCCACACGCGGTGGTTCCATTCAGTTAACCGCTGCCTGATTGCTCTACTGTTTTCATCAGGGTCCTGGGGGCATCATTAGCTCTACCAGTTAGTCCAATAACAGTCTGCTCCTTTGTAGAAACACTTCCTGAAGTCAGTGTTGGATATTTGTTCCGACCCCTGCAAGCCTCCTCCCAGCAGTCTAATTCTCTGGTTCTTTCCAGAAACCAGTCAGCCCACAGTCTAAGCTGGATCTTTATGAAATACTCAAATCTACTGCTAATCGCCTTTCACTTCATTCTCCACTTCTTTGAGAGCGTCCTTTGAGTTGCACTTCTCATGATCTCCTGCCAGCCATCTTCATTCTTTGGAAAGGGATGAAGAGCTATGTGCTTTATGGCTTGCTTCACCCCCACATTCAGGAAAAATCTCTGTGCCGGGACCCTGGAGTTGTCTGGAGGACAACGGGAAGCCTCTTTCTGAGTGACAATCCCACTTCAGGAGTTGAGTGCTGAGGGGAGGGGAGAGACAGCAGCCAGAGGTCGTCTTCATTGTGTCTCCTGGCACCTCATGGATGACTGATGTTCCAGCCACCTCAGGAGCTGGGACAGGGTGACCAGTGCCCCAGGATTGTCAGGTCACCGCCCCATAGATGTCGCCTCAGTTCCATGTGGAGGGAGTGAAACAACGGTGTCCCAACTTTTCAAGGCAACTCACCCCGAACTTGTTCACCCTCAGCAACAGGCCGCGGGGGCAGGCTTTGACAATTTGAAGTCCTCTTCTTCCCAGCAAGAAAACCCTCGGAGTGGCAGCTGGGGTGACAGGGCTTGAGTTTGTTTTTGTTATATACTCCACGTGAGGAAAACATATGGCATTTTCCTTTCTCCTTTGGACTTATTTCACTGAGCATAACACCCTCAAGATCCATCCATGTGTCACAAATGGCAAGATTTCATCTGTGACAACACTGACTCAGTAGTTGTTCAGTAGCCTGTTGTTTTCTCACCACAGATTTGTGATTTCTCCAGCTTTCTTCCTGTACTTGACCTCTGCTTTCACACCATTGTGGTCAGAACACATTCTTGATGTGATTTCAGTCTTCTTAAATTTATTGACACTTGCTTTGTGTCCCAACACAAATGTTCCGCGTGCACTTGAGGAGGATGGTATTCTGCTGCCTTTGGATGGAACGGTCTGTATATATCTAGGAAGTCTGTTACTGTGTTTCATTTAAGGCCAATGTTTGCTTGTTGACTTTCTGCCTGGGTGACCTACCCACTGATGTAAGTTGGGGGTTAAAATACCCAACTATTATCGTGTTGCTGTCAATCTCTCCCTTGAGAGCTGCTAACGGGTGCTGTATATATTTGAGTGTTCCCCTGTTGGGTGCACATATATTATTAACTGTTATGTCTTCCTGATGGGTTAGCCCCTTTATCAGTATATAATGTCCATCTCTGCTGTTACTGTTTTTGGGTTGGAGTCTATTTGTCTGATGTCAGTATGGCCACACCCCCTTTCTTTTGGCTGCCATTTGCCTGGAGGCGCCTCTTCTGCCTCTTCACTTTGAGCCCGTGTTTGTCTTTAGAGCTGAGCTGAGTGTCCTGGAGGCAGCGGAGATTTGGGTCATGTCTTTTACTCCACGTGGCCACTCTAGGCCTTTTGATTGGTGATGTCAATCCATTTACATTTAGGCTGATTATTGATCTAGGAGGACTTACCAGTGCCATCCTATCTTTTGTTTTCTAATTGATCTATATCTCCATTTGTCCTTTTCCCTTGTGTTTCTGTCTGCCATTTTACTTTGTGGTTTCCAATGATGTTTTTCTCTTTTTTAATGCTGTTTTCTTCTGCTCTAAATTTTTGTTTTGTGGTTACCATGGGATTTGTATAAAACGTCTCATAGATAAAATACTCCTTTTTCTGCTGATACTTTCTTATCTTCATTTGCCTATACTGCTTCTAAGAATTCCCTACACTGAGCTCCTGTGCATTCCGAGAAAGACATTTTCCATGAGTTACCTTCTGTATTGCCATTTTGGGGGCAGGATTAATACTCTACATCCAGACTAGATGTTGGGACTGTTGCCACATGCAATAAGTTAATACAAAAGTTTATTCTCCAAAATACTTTCTAAAGAGAACAGGCCAAGGGAAAGCTTCTTCATGTGCCTTGTGCAAAGTAGCACAGGCTGGCCATTTAAGACGTGTAGGTTTAGAGGCTTCAGGATTTACAGGTCTGAGCCTCCCATCTGCAGACACAAAAAGCCAAGGGGCACGTGTCAACCTTCCTAAGTTGTTTACCATTGTGGGCCTGACAGGGTGAGCAGGCGTCCACAGCTGATTGAGAGTCAAATATCAAAAATGAGGTCAGTGTCTTTATTACTGTTCACTCCTGAGGTTGGCTGACTGAATCATGCCACTATTCATTAAATTTGATTTCAATATTAATTAAACAGCTATGTGAAAAGTGCAAACATATTATATTTAAGATGACAAAGCCTCAAAAAAATTTGAAGAGAGTCATTCAATGTGTGGAGGGATCCAGGAACATGCAAGTACGGTTCCAGAACTCTGTTCAAATATTTAAGTGATATTATTTTAATCTGTTGTCTCATTTGTTGTGTTATTGGTGGCACCTTCCTACCCACATACCACAGGCAGCCCTCTTAGAGGAAGAGAGCTCTCCCTGGATGGGTAATAAATACTTTAAAGCCAAATGGTCAGGGGTGGAGCAAAATGGCGGGGTGAGCTGACCCGGGATTCTCTCCCTTCCAAAATACAACAAAAGATTGGAAGAACTGAATTTCAGAGAATAAACATAATGCCAGCTCGTTAGAGACCTACAATACCAAGAAAGCGGAGATCATAAACCTAGTTTTATACCTTTGGAGGTGCTGGAACGGTAGGAGAGAACATCGCTCCCTCCCCTAGAGTCTGTGATCGCTGCAGCGTGGGTCGGGAAGGAGCAGGGGAGGGGCCATGTGACCGGGGGATCATCCAGGACTCCTGCCGCTGATTCAGTGGAGACCCGCTGACGGGGGGGGGGGGGGGGGAAGGTTCCGGCCGCGGGGACCCTATAAACCAAGGGCCTTGGGAGACCAAAGAACAGAACTGATCTGAACCCAGACTGGCGCGAGTGAGTAACAGACCCTCCCACCCAGCAAAGCCAGTGGGCGCAGCCATCTTGCCCCAAGGTGGAGAGCTAACACGCCGCTCTCGACCCCCATCTAGTGACGACAGGCTGTAACTGCAACTGAATTCTACCACCATGAGAAAAAACTGCTCCTCTACCATCCAGCAATTTATAAAAGCCCCAGACCAGAAGGAAAACAATAAAAACACAGAATTAAGTCCGGAGGACTTGGAATTAGGTAAACTAAGGGATAATGAATTCAGAGCAGCTATAATCAAAACACTCAATGAGGTAGAGAGAAGATAGAGAAACAAGCCGAGTTCTGGAGTTACTTCACAAAAGAGATTGAAATCATAAAGAAGAATCAAACAGAATTACTTGAGATGAAAAACACAATGGACCAGATAAAACAGAATACGGATTCCCTGAATGCCCGTGTAGACAACATAGAGGAGCAATTCAGCATAATCGAGGACAGACAGGCTGAATGGGGCCAGACAGAGGAAGAAAGAGAACTAAGAATTAAAAAAAATGAGGAAAATCTCAGAGAGATAATGGATTCAATGAGGAGTAAGAACATAAGGATCATAGGAATTCCCGAGAATATGGAAAAGGAAAATGGAGCAGAAAGTGTGCTTAACAAAATTATTGAAGAGAACTTCCCAAATCTAGGGATCAACGGAGAAATGTGTGTAGAGGAGGGTTTTAGATCTCCTAGATTTGTCAATGTAAAAAGACCCACCACAAGGCACATAATAGTAAAGTTGGCAAATAAGAATGATAAGGAAAGAATACTCAGGGAAGTAAGAAAAAAGAAGAGAATAACCTATAAAGGAGCCCCTATCAGACTGTCAGCGGATTTCTCTACAGAAACCCTACAAGCCTTGAGAGAATGGAGTGATATATTCAAAGCTTTAAAGGATAAAAACCTTCAGCCAAGAATACTCTATCCAGCAAGAATTTCCTTCAGATATGAGGGAGAAATTAAATCTTTTCCAGACAAACAAAAGTTAAGGGAATTTGTAACTAAAAGCCCTCCATTACCAGAAATCCTCAAGAAGGCTCTCATACCTGAAAAAAGAAAAAAGGGAGAAAGGGGACACAATCCACAGACTAGGGAGACCGATGGATAGAACCAGAACAGGATAGCAAATATTCAACTATAGCATTAGGGTAAAAATAAGGAAACTACCAAAACAAGGACGATCTTAGCACTCTAACTACAAATTAATAAGACGAGTTGGAATAAAAAATGAAAATAATTATTTAGGAGGGGAAGAGCAAAGCATCTAAATCAGTATTGGTTGAGTAAGTAAGAGACCACCAGAGAATAGACTATATTATACACGAGATTCTAAATACAAACTTCAAGGTAGACACTAAAATAAAGTACAGAACAGAGTCACAAATCATAGATAAGGAAAAATCTAAGAAACCCAGCATAAGAAATTGCAGTATTAAATGGGTAGTGTAAAGCACACAGGAAAAGAAACACAGGTAAACAAGATAATGAGCGACAGATTGACAGCATTAAGTCCACATGTATCAATAATCACTCTCAATGTGAATGGATTGAACTCTCCAATAAAAAGACACAGAGTGGCAAAATGGATTAAAGAACAAGATCCAACAATTTGTTGCCTCCAGGAAACACACCTCAACGCCAAGGACAAACACAGACTCAGGGTGAAGGGGTGGAGGACAATACTTCAAGCAAATAGCAAGGAAAAAAAGGCAGGTGTTGCAATTCTCATATCAGACCAAGTGGATTTCAAAATAAGACAGGTAAAGAGAGACACAGAGGGACAATATATAATGATCAAAGGGACACTTCATCAAGAAGAAATAACGCTTATAAATATCTATGCACCCAACACAGGAGCACCAAGATTCATGAAGCAACTATTAACAGACCTGAAGGAAGATGTTAAAAACAACACAATAATAGTAGGGGACCTCAATACCCCACTCACATCAATGGACAGATCATACAGACAGAAAATCAACAAGGAAATAGTGGAGCTGAATGAAAAACTAAAACAATTGGACTTAATAGACATATATAGATCACTCCACCCTGAAGGAGATGGATACACATTCTTCTCAAGTGCACATGGAACATTCTCTAGGATAGACCATATGTTGGGAAACAAGGCAAGCCTCTACAAATTTAAAAAAATTGAAATAACAAGCATCTTCTCAGATCATAGTGCTATAAGGCTAGAAATTAATTACAAGAAAAAAGTTGAGAAAGGCACAAAGATGTGGAGACTAAACAACACACTACTGAACATTGAATCATTGCAATGGATCATTGAAGAAATTAAAGAAGAAATAAAAAAATACCTGGAAACAAATGAAAATGATAGCATGCCATACCAACTCATATGGGATACAGCAAAAGCTGTATTAAGAGGAAAATTCATCGCAATACAGGCACATCTTAACAAACAAGAAAAATCCCAAATAAGCAATCTTAAACTACACCTAACTGAACTAGAGAAAAAAGAACAAATAAAGCCCAAAGTCAGAAGGAGAGAAAAAATAAAAATCAGAGCAGAGATAAATGCTATTGAAACAAAAAAGGCAGTAGAAAGGATCAATGAAACAAAGAGCTGGTTCTTTGAGAAGATAAATAAAATTGGCAAACCCCTAGCCAGACTTACAAAGAAAAAAAGGGAGAAAGCTCAAATAAACAAAATCAGAAATGAGCGAGGAGAAATAACAACAGACTCTGCAGAAATACAACGGATTATAAGAGAATACTACAAAAAACTATACGCCAACAGAATGGATAACCTAGAGGAAATGGATAAATTCTTGGACTCCTACAATCTCCCAAAGCTCACTCAAGAAGAGGCAGACAATTTGAACAGACCAATCACAAGGAAAGAGATTGAAACAGCAATCAAAAACATCCCAAAGAATAAAACCCCAGGACCAGATGGCTTTCCTAGAGAATTCTACCAAACCCTCATACACTGCTGGTGGGAATGCAAACTGGTGCCGCCACTATGGAAAACAGTATGGAGATTCCTCAAAAAACTATAAATAGAACTACCATACGATCCAGCCATCCCACTACTGGGTATTTATCCAAAGAGCCTGAAGTCAGCAATCCCAAAAGTCCTGTGCACCCCAATGCTTATTGCAGCACTGTTTACAATAGCCAAGACGTGGAAGCAACCTAAGTGCCCATCAACAGATGAATGGATAAAGAAGATGTGGTACATATATACAATGGAATACTACTCAGCTGCAAAAGAGAACAAAATCATTCCATTTGCAATAACATGGATGGACCTTGAGAGAATTATGTTAAGTGAAATAAGCCAGGGAGAGAAAGATAATCTGTGTATGACTCCACTCATATGAGGAATTTAAAACTATGGACCAAGTACAGTTTAGTGGATACCAGGGGAAAGGTGAGGTGGGGGCTGGGCACAAAGGGTGAAGTGGTGCACCCACTACATGACTGACAAACATTAATGTACAACTGAATTTTCACAAGATTGTAACCTATCAATAACTCACTAAAAAAAAAAAAAACAGAACTCAAAAAAAAAAAAAAAAAAAAAGCCAAATGGTCAGCAGCTACCACGGCTGCCAGGGGGTTTTCCTTCAGGGAAACCATCTCAAACACTAGCTATCTCCTACACGAATTTTGAGTGTTTTGGACATTTCCTGATTGGCAGGAAGGATGTTTGAACAACTTATTCGAGAGCCCCGTGTTTCCTCTTTTCATAATTGAGCTGATAATATCAATAATTTAGAGCATCTTGGCAACTCCTTGCATTTTGGCTTCAGCAGGGTGTCATTTCAAGTTCTACCAGGCTCTGCACACAGCAAGGAGCCCAGTGGAGGGGGTGACGTGACTAGCAAGTCTATTTGCCGTCAGCTGTAGGGACGCCTTCCTCATCCTGGAAGGTGTGTCCATTGATGATATTACCAGTGACTTGCTTTTTCACATCAGGTTCACTGGTCAATCACTGGGTTAACCATGGCAGAGGAGGGAAATCACTTGAATTTGGCCTAGACTCTTAAGTTAGACGTCTGTAAGTGGTTTCACATTATGTGGGACCGTAAGGCTAATGTTAATACCATCAGGTCTGAGGTGTTGATATGTGTGTCAGAAATTCAAGTCAATTTATCACCCTGAGCAATAAAAATCAGCCTCTGCAGATTGAGGTTTAACATGGGCAGAGTAAGGAGTGGCCAGATTTGTAGTTGGACATTTGAGAGGCAAGATATTCCCAGAATTCTTTAAGACACAGAGGGCAACCTTGGATAAGGGGTTGGTGCTATTGGTGGGACCAACAGCTAGATCATGGGTAACGGCCCAGGATCTGTAAAGATGTACAGACGAGTTGGATTCTGGGCTAAGAAAGTTTCTATTCCTAACATCACTGCTGTTTGACTGATCACTCTGAGGCTTCAGTCCATTCTTTGATCAAGGATCGCCTGTCTGATGTAGTGACAGAAGGCAGCATCTCTGCAGTGGACTCCGTCGGGTGGGGTGGTGCACACTGTCCATAAAGTTTATGAACACCCTAGTCACACATGTGCTCCTAAGTGACTCTCCAAGTGGGCAGTGTGTCTAAAATGGAAATGATCTCCTCAGAATGGGTCACATCAGAGAAGAACGAAGCACTTCCGACTGTTCATGGGATATTCCAGAGGAGCAATGTTTGGCTCCATGCTGTAAATACCTCTCTCTTCAATGAGGAGGCTTTTGATTAGAAAGCCTGGGGGGGTCCTGCATTCATGACTTAAGGCAAAATGGGAAGTTTGCTTGCAGGATCATCCACTCAGGCCCTGGAAGGGACTCCATTTACATAGAGACTCTGTCAGTTGCCAGCAGTAGCTTCTCTAATTGTGTGCAGCACCCTGTGAAGAGAATAGTTCTGGTACAAGAATGCCTTGGGTAATTTATGTCCACCATGGGGGTCTATAGACGCTTGGATGCTCAATGAGAGGCTGCTAAGGTATCTTTGAGAAGGACTGTGGGGAGGGGGACACTAATGGAATGTTATTTCAAAGATTCCACAGCCTTTTGTTTCCCAGTTCAATGTAAATCAATCTCTAATTGTCGTGTGAATAAGTAAGCAAGCAGATCTGATAAATTTGAGACAGCTGCGTCACTGTGGCTGACAGAATGTGCCCATGACATGGGTTCTACCACTGATTCTGTCACCCTCTCAGCTCACAGTCCCCTCCTGATGCCTCAGAGAAAATGTAGAGACGAGTGGACTTCCAAAGATTTTTCCAAGTAAGCAGACACAGAGTAGGCTTGAGTAGGGAAGTGAAGAGATGGAAATGGTCTATGGATGGCACTGGAAAGAACTGATGCTGACGCACATGGACGAGGATGTCCCCAGGCGGATTCTGCTTGGGAGACACTTTAATGTTTCAGACTGCAGAATTTCCAGAGCTGTCCACGAACCTGATTTAGACTCAAAGACAGAGTCTGGGAGCCCTCTCACTTCACTCCGGTTGTGAGTATGAGCTGAGGGCAGGTGCAACCCTAGGGGGTGTTTTCTCAAATAAGACAAGGTTGCAAGAAAGGCCTGTTGAGGGCTGAGTCCTTCTCCTCAGTCCTGCAATCTTCCTAAGAAGGATCCCACAGTGGTGGAAAGATTTGACCACACAAAAATCCAGGTTCAGGAGATCTTGACATTCTTCTAGCATATGAAAGCAATTACAGTATTCACTTTCTAATAATTACATATATAACACACATATAAAATACTTAAGTGCTCTCATGAGTCCTCAGAAATGTTAGGAATACTGCCATTAAAAGATGAAAAAATCCCATCACCTCAAAAGAACAATCCTGTGGTGTTCATTTGAATGAAAACCCTCCAATTCATAAGTTCACACTAAAAAAAAAGAAAGGAAAACATCCTGTCCCCTTTGCTGTTTAAACCTGGCAGCTGTTACGGCTGTTCCCCAGTTTTCCACACCATGTGCTGGATGTCTAAGCATACGGAGATGAAACATGTCATCACCTACCTGGGCTCCGGGGCTTTCTGGATCATTGATATTAAAGACTTCCAGCCACTCCTGTGATGAAAAGATGTTGAGAATTTCCCATTTCTCCTCTTGCACTTAATTAGGATGTTACTAAAAAGCAAACCCTCTCTCTGCAGCTCACTCAATTATTCCTGGGACGGTTGCCTCTAACCAGCCAGAGCTCTTTGTGCTGTTTCCACGGGGAGATCACAGCAGACTCACAGAGATGTCACTCTACTCATAGAACTCACTCAGGATGAGCTAGAACAGGGCAGGTGAAGGCAACTGTCTCTCTAAGTGGGAGGAACTCCATGGTTTACTGGGGTGCATGTTGCACACTCCAGTCTGTAGAGCAGCAAAACGAAAATGCCAAAAACGATAACATTTTAAATATTTGATGGTAATATAAAAATCCTCTCAAATGACATTAAAAACAAAAGACAATACAAATACATATGGATTAGATCAACAGGAAGTCTCAAGTCCCAATAATAATAATGACATCCTCGCTCACTCCTACACTCATAGAAAAGATACAAACACACCTCAGCCTACTAGCTTAATGCTATTCTTTAGTTTTCTTCAAAGGCCTTACTTCTATTCTATAAAACAAAGCTTCACTGCGTCCATCACTTCTGCTTTTCCATAAACATGGAAGCACCAGGACTGCCAGGACTTGTATGTTTCATGCTCTGTATCCAGATCCCACTGTGTCTCAGCTCTGCTACAGTGTGTACACTGACTCCACACTGCATGGCTTGTGGGGGATGCTGAAACGGTACCAGCAAGAGCACAGTCTCGGAGAAGGAAAGGCTTCAGATTGGCACACTGGTCCTATTTCCCTGGCTGGGTTTGCATTGACTCACAATTTACCTAAACTCAAAGGCCTCAGCTAAGTCTAAAGGAGATAGTGAAAATATTATGTAGGATTCTAAGAAGAGAAGTTATGTATTTCAATGAGGTACTTCACAATAAACAGTGTCCAATTCACCATAGGAAATACATCAGTGTTTTGACTGTAAGTAGGAAAGGCCAAGCTGTTCCAGAGGACCAGGAACTGGCTGCATCCACTGCAAGGCCAAGTCTTACCCTGCTGAAGAGAAAAGGGTCCAACAGCTTGTTCATTAAAAGTACACAGTTTCCAAGACAAAACTAACAATATTTTGTGACCATAGAGGTAAAAATGATAAAGGATAAAACGCCACGTCATAAAAATGGCCATTTTCCTCCTTCTTATGAAAACGACTGACTGGAACTTCTTAAAAATTAACTTACCTTCATTATGTTGTTTTTGCCTTCTAGAAAACAATGATTTGGTTCACAAAAAAATTTTTTACAGAAGTTACAATTAAGTTGACCTGCTCACATCATTGAATACAGAAAATAACCTGCCTCCTTGAATTGCAGTCAAATCCACAAACACAGGCCAAAATCTTGTAAGAAGTCCTTTGAGCACTGTTACTGTTACACCTCAAGGTCCTTTAGGTCTGTGGTCATTCTTACTAGAACTCCTTACACCCCTCTCTGACTGCAGGTGCAATCCTGCAGGTCACTGGAAGAGGGCACTGAAGAAAAATATGGTGGTTAATTTTGGGGTTAAAAATGAATGAGAAATTATTTTCATGACAAAATTATAACTGTAAAAGAATAAGAAATACAGTTTAACTGATGAAGAAATACTCAATTGGTCCGCACATGATAAAATTGACTCAAAATGTATAATGATTAGATGAAGAACCTTGCGAAGTATATCTGAAAATCCATAATCATAAATGGATATTAATAGTCTGTAAAAATGAAATCCACAATAATATTTATTAACATAGGATGGACTGGAACAGTTGATAAAATATATCAATGAAACAACTAGAGAAGTGTTCATTTCGGAAACAGATGGACATAGATTTTAAAGATTTTATTTATTTTCCTTTTTCTCCCCAAAGCCCTCAGGTACATAGTTGTATATTCTTAGTTGTGGGTCCTTCTAGTTGTGGCATGTGGGATGCCACCTTAGCACGACTCGATGAGCTGTGCCATGTCCGCTCCTAGGATTCCAACCAACGAAATCCCAGAGTGCGTGAACTTAACCACTCAGCCACGGAGCCAGCCCCTAGACATAGTTTTATTGATGTACACTCAAAGGTCATTGACAACACATTGGGGGAATACATTGAAGCTACAAGTAACAAGAAACACACAGTCTTCCAAACATGAGAAAGGTGATTGTTCTCACATGGAAGAATGGGTCAAGGCAGCTGCTGCACAAGGCAGCAGAGAAACAAACTCACAGGTTCTTTTTATGTCCCATTGGAGATACCATGGTGAAGCAGGAAAATGTGCTCACTAGCACTATGAACAGCAAAGGTGTTTCCTATACACGTTAGACTTTACTCAATTATCATCTAGGGAAAAGGGGAGTCAGAGAATACTCCCAACCACAAAGGTCTGAATTGGCTTCCTGGTGGACACAAGAGGCCTTACAGAAAGACCCTAACTCGAATGGATCTTTGATGTGAAACTAGTGGAAAATGCATCTCTAACAAAATGGAAATCAACTAATTTCTTGGTGGTTTCCAAGATACTCTTGACAAGAAGGGCAAAGAATCCAGAAAAAGGGATGGAAGGTGGTGTCCTTGAAGCTCCTATGCAATTGTCTCCCTCCCTGTGTGGTGGCTCGAAAATCGGCCTAAGGCCTTGTGTGCTCTGCCTTCCAGATCTCATGCAAGTGAGGCCATTGGTGGATTCCAACAAGTAACCATCAATGGGACGGATTCTTAAAGATCTAGCTCTTCAGCTTACCCTCACTGACATAATGCAGTACAGGGGTGATGTGTCCAGCTCTAGATTTTGTTGCCCTGCCACAGGCCTCTACTTAATTCAAAGTCTATTCACCAAATACCAGTCAGAAGGAAGGACAAACCGCATAGGCCCAAATACAAAAATAACAATTCACAGGAAGTACACTCTTGGATAAACTTGCCAAACATAAATTTTCCCCAACTGTTTAATAGCACAGAAAATAAAAACAGGCTTCTCCACCCACCACCCCCAGAAAGGAGCTTTCTCTGAAACATGTACAATATGTACAATGGATGAAGCACATGCAGGAACTGTAATACAAGGCCAGTAAGAAAATCACAACAAATACAACCTGTCATGTTTCAATACCCCCTTCACACAGAACAATTAAAACATTACTAAAAAAACTAAAGATAAAAAGTTAACTGATTTCAGGCAAATGCACTACCTATGAATCTTATTTACTATTTATGAAGGATGACTAGCAGAATGACCTCACCTCAATATTCATTTCTGAAGTAATTTATAGAAATCCATAGTCTAATCTTGCACTTTAAGAAAGGCTTGATAAATACAATATATTTACCACTTTTATAATGACTCTTTCCTGTTGAAAGTTTTCTAGAACCTCATATACAAATTAATTTCCATGAAGCTTTCTCATATGACTTACATTTACATTTCTTTTTGGTGGGAGTTTCACATAGAAGGGTGTAGGCCAACTGAAGTCTTTCTCATGCTGTGAACATTCAAGACGTTTTTATCCAGTGAGTCCTTTCATGCCTTCAAGAAAGAAGTGCGATGACAAAAGTCCCAAATTGTTTCTATCTACCTGGTTTTACCTCTAGTGTGCGTTTGTGCATATCCTCAAAAGTTTGCATGAGGCATTTACTTAATTCAAAGTCTATTCACCAAATACCAGTCAGAAAGAAGGACGAACCACAAAGGCCCAAATACGAAAATACGAATTCGAGTTTGTTTCTCTGCTGCCTTGTGCAGCAGCTGCCTTGACCCAGTTCTTCCATGTGAGAACAAGCACCTTTCTCATTCAAAGCCTTTCTCACGTTCCTCACATTCACAGGCTTTCTCTCCAGTATGACTTCTTAAATGGACTCGAAGATATCTGGAAGCAGTAAAGGCTTTATTGCATTCTTTACATTCATAGAGCTTGTCTCCAGTGTGAGTTCTTTCATGTTTTCGAAGAGAACTGGAACAAATGAATGCTTTACTGCAGTTTCTATATTCATAGGGTTTCTCTCCAGTATGAGTTCTTTCATGTCTTTGCAGATGAGTGGAACAAGTGAATGCTTTACTGCATTTTTTACATTCATAGGGTTTCTCTCCAGTATGAGTTCTTTCATGAACTCGAAGATAACTGGAGGAAGTGAATGCTTTACTGCAGTTTTTACATTCATAGGGTTTCTCTCCTGTGTGAGTTCTTTCATGTTTTGAAAGAGAATTCGTAGAACTGAAGGCTTTAAGACATACTTTACATTCAAAGGGTTTCTCTCCAGTATGAGTTCTTCCATGTATTTGAAGAGAACGGGAAGAAGTGAATGCTTTACTGCAGTTTTTACATTCATAGGGTTTCTCGCCAGTATGAGTTCTTTCATGTCTTCGAAGATGACTGGAACAAGTGAATGTTTTACTGCATTTTTTACATTCATAGGGTTTCTCTCCAGTATGAATTCTTTCATGAAGTCGAAGAGAACTGAAACAAGTGAATGCTTTACTGCATTTTTTACATTCATGGGGTTTCTCTCCAGTATGAAGTCTTTCATGTCTTTGAAGATTACTGGAAGAAGTGAATCCTTTACTGCATCTTTTACATTCATAGGGTTTCTCTCCAGTATGCATTCTTTCATGAACTCGATGAGAACTGAAAGAAGTGAATGCTGTATTGCAGTTTTTACATTCATGGGGTTTCCCTCTAGTATGAATTCTTTCATGTCTTTGAAGAGAACTGGAAGAAGTGAATGCTTTACTGCATCTTTGACATTCATAGGGTTTCTCTCCAGTATGAATTCTTCCATGAAGTCGAAGAGAACTGAAACAAGTGAATGCTTTACTGCATTTTTTACATGCAAAGGGTTTCTCTCCAGTGTGACGTCTTTCATGGACTCGAAGATAAGTGGAAGAAGTGAATGCTTTACTGCACCTTTTACATTCATAGGGTTTCTCTCCAGTATGAATTCTTTCATGTCTTTGAAGATTACTGGAAGAAGTGAATGCTTTACTGCATCTTTTACATTCGTAGGGTTTCTCTCCAGTATGAATTCTTACATGTCTTTGAAGATGACCGGAACAAGCGAATGCTTTACTGCATTTTTTACATTCATAAGGTTTCTCTCCAGTATGAATTCTTTCATGTCTTTGAAGATAACTGGAACAAGTGAAGGCTTTACTACATTTTTTACATTCATAGGGTTTTTCTCCAGTATGAGTTCTTTCATGCAGTCGAAGTAAAGTGAGATAAGTGAAGGCTTTCCCACATTCCTTACATTTATATGGCTTCTCTCCATATTTTTGATAGTGATATGTTTTACATTCAGTGTGACATCTAATGTGCGTTTTAAGGGATGAATGATGCATGAAGACCCTTCCACATGCACTGCATCCCCATGGTTTAGCTCCTGTAGTTTTCTTGTTCAGACTGAGATTTGGAAGAAGGCTGACGTTTTCTTCACACTGACGAGCCTCTTCACTTCCACAGACTCTCCCTACCATATGCTTTCTGTACAAATGAGAAGCACATTGTTAATGATTTCTCTATTCATGATTTTATACTTATGTTTATTACGATTGATAGGAAAT
Source organism: Equus asinus (assembly GCF_041296235.1). Lineage (NCBI taxonomy): Eukaryota > Metazoa > Chordata > Mammalia > Perissodactyla > Equidae > Equus > Equus asinus. Next base: position 24,477,955 of record NC_091809.1, on the reverse strand, counting down.
GTTTATGATTTCTCCCTTCTGTGAATTCTCTGAAATTAAATATACCGAATCTTCTGGAAAAGGACTTCACCCTTGTTATTATCGAAACAGTGATATTCATAGATAGGGTTCACTAATACTATTTCTAAGTGAAATATTCTGCAAAAAGTGAACCTCTACATCACATTTCACAAAGCATATTTGGTGAACATTTTCTAAGAAGTAGCAAAATTTGAAGCAAGGGTTATTGGTTTTGTTTGTTCTTTTTTAGAACAATTTCTTAACATACAAGGATTCTCACGTGAGACAGAACTTTCTATTGCGTGACTCACCTTACTTTTCTCCCCTGGTCTTTGTACTGATCTTCAACATCACAATCTTCCCATGTTACTTCTGAAATGCAGACCCAGAAAGTTTATTCCAAATATTAGAAATTAGACAAAAATTTCTAGATTCTAAGTCTATGATAATCTATGGCCATTTCTACTTTATTTACTAACAACCTCCCCTTTCCACATCTACATCTTAGAACACTGATGATGGGCAAGAACCACTTGTTCTCTCATTGATGACGTGAAGGAATGTCCTCACCCTTACCTACTGAGGCCAGGTGCCTGAAGGTTTCCCACATCACATCTCTGTAGAGTTTCTTCTGAGAAGGATCCAGTAAAGCCCACTCCTCTGGGGTGAAGGTCACAGTCACGTCCTCAGTGGTCACTGAGTCCTAAAACACCACAAATGTGTTTAGAGTAGCATACATGAACTTGACAGCACTGGGGATGTATACTGCAATTCTAGGAAGGTTACATGGGATTCTATTATCTCCAAACATTCGTCCTATGTGTGAACATGACAAACTCCCTTTTTTCTGAACACAATGCTCACCAATTTAACAATATTATGAACACATGGAAATACACATTTTTACTGTGATCACATTCCATCCGATTTCTCTCTAAGAAAAATTTCCAGAACATATTGGGAAATGACAGAAATGCTATAAAATGAAACAAACATCATTTGTGGACCAACGATTCTTCGTAAGAAAAGTTCAATCATCTTCTTTCACTTTACCAACCAGTTACAGCACTCCATGAGGCAGAGGGTGAAATCTATGGGATGTTTCAGTGAATAAAAACATAGTGAACAAGTGCAAGCTTTTTGTTGTGGTCCCATCACCAAACTGAGAGTCCAGGAGGCCTGTGAAAACACACTTTGACCAAGCCAAGCTGCCCACATTGTCCTAAACCTCCAGGCCATTACACGTAAGCAGATGCAGTTGGCTGAATGTAAATATTGTTGTGGTTAAACAGTGCTTTTAACTTGTGTAATATCTATCATAGACTCAGTTCTACCTTTCTCACTCTGGATGATTTGATGGGGCTGGAATGATCATGAACTGAGAGCTCAGGCACAAGGAAGAAGTCATGAAAACTTAGACCATAAGATCACTATAGTTATGGACCTCAAAGCTACTTCTCACCAATTTTAGAACACATTTTTAGGGGCCGGCCTGGTGGTGCAGCAGTTAAGTTCGCACGTTCCGCTTCTTGGCAGCCCGGGTTTCACCGGTTCAGATCCCAGGTGCGGACATGGCACCGCATGGCAAGCCCTGCTGTGGTAGGTCTCCCACATATAAAGTAGAGGAAGATGGGCATGGATGTCAGCTCAGGGCCAGGCTTCCTCAGCAACAAAGAGGAGTGGCAGTATTTAGCTCAGGGCTAATCTTCCTCACAAACAGAGAACACATTGTGAGATAATAATGTGCCACAAGAGCTCTTTCTGGTCAAATGCTAACAGTGTACCCGGAGCTTTGCTCCCCTTGAGGGGTAGGTTAAGAGCTGCAGATTGGGGCCGGCCCCGTGCCAATGGTTAAGTTCACGCACTGCACTTTGGCGCCCCAGGGTTTTGCTGGTTCAGATCCTGTGTGAGGACATGGCACCGCTTGTAAGGCCATGCTGAGGTGGTGTCCCACATAGCCCAACCAGAGGCACTCACCACTACAATATACAACTATTTACTGGGGGGATTGAAGGGAAAAAGCAGGAAAAAACACCACTTGTAGATTGGCAACAGTTGTTAGCTCAGGTGCCAATCTTTAGGAAAAAAACAAAAGAGCTGCAGATTGCAAGGGAGCTCCTTGAAGTCCACAATGGTTTCATGTTAAATTTGCCCATGATTATAAAATACATAAAGCATTTAACAGTGGTTTCCCCCAAAAAACATAAAATTTCCTTTGTCCAACTTCAAGGGGAAGTGTTTCCTGACCAGCCACTCTGGATGATGCCCTGTCAACTTCTGATCCTGCACCTAAGGAGCTTAGAAGCTGTCATTCTTGATCTTACAAGAAGAAAATGAATAAACTTGACATGAACCACCTTTCTTAGATCCAGGAGAGCCTTGAGGTCATAGGACAAACCAGAGTCTCCAAACTTGTGAAAGACAAAAAAAAAAAAAGATGGCGTTTTGAAATATGCCCCACATATTCTGTTCTTAATAAGGCCTGTACTAAAAAAAAATATGTCTATTTCACCAGAGTCTAATGCAAGGGAAAAATAACAAAACAGACAGGACACAATTTCCATGAAGCCTAGGACAACCCTCTTTAAATGAAGGCTTAAAATGCAGATAATGGGAATACCTGGAGGAAAAGAGACAGAAGAAAACATGAAGTAATAGTCACCAAATTACCCTAAAGTTAATGATAGCCAGCACACTGGCCATGCAGTAAGCTCACAGAACACTAAACACGATAAAGTACAAAAGTGCACACCCAAGGGTATCACACTGAAACTAGAGACACATCACAGACAGAGAATGTACTGAAAAATGGCAGAGAAGAAACACACCTTCGACAGAAAGAAACAAAGATTTGAATTAAATTGGACCACTTCTCAAAAACCACGCAACAAGAACAGAGGAGTCTGAAAGAATTAAAGAGTTGAAAATAAAACCCACTTTCCTAGAATTCGGTCAAGCAAAATTATCCTGCAGTACAAAGAAATAAGGACTTTCTGAGACAAAATTTGAGGAAATTTGGCCCAAGTACACATACTTGGAATGAAATTGTTGGAAAGTTTATCAGAAAGAATGTAAATGATAAAGGTAGGGGATTAGAAGAAGAAAAAATGAGGGGACATATCTTTTATGTTTCTTATAATTAATATAACAGATGACACTTTGTTTAAACTAATGTCAGGAAGAATGTATTTGGCAATGAGAAGCTTATGGACAAGAGAAATAAATGACAGCAATGTGAGAAGACACAGGGAAAAGAAAATTGGGGACAGTGTGTTAAGAGGTACTTGCACACGGTGAAGCGGCACAGTGTTACTTGGCAGGGGGTGGGTTAGTTGTACATGTATGCTGAAAACTCAAGGACAAAGACTAAAATATGTTTTTAAAAAATGTGTAACTGATATGCTAAGAGAGGGGAAAAAAGAATTACAGGAAATGCTCAATTTTAACGAGAAAAGGTGGCAAAAAGGTAGAAGACAAAAACAAACAAGGGTAAAAATGGAAAAACTAAAATTTTGGTAAATATTAATCCAACTGAATCAACAACCACTTTAATCATCAATGGTCTCATTACAACTGAAAGACACAGTAATAGAGTTCAAAAAATACCACTGTATGCTGTCTACAAGAAACCCACCCTAAGCACAAAGTCAGAGACAGATGAAAGGTAAAGGGATGGAGAAAAACAGACTATGCCAACACGAGTCCAAAGGAAGCTGCCAAAGGAATAGACATCATAGACAATGCGGATTTCAAACTGAGGAAGATGCAGAGATAGAGGGGCAGTAGGTACGGATAAAGGGGCCTATTCTCCGAGAAGGCACAGCAACGCTGCATGTGTACCTGCCTAAGAACAGAGGGACAACACACCTCAGGGAGGAACTGACCGAATGCAGGAGAAACAGACAGATCCAGTACCAAAGCTGTAGAAGTCAACACCCCCTCATCGGGAATCAGACATTTCAGTAGGCAGGAAGTGAGGAAGGACAGACGTGAAATGAACAGCACTGTGAAACAGCTGGGTTTCATTGTAATCTACAGAATACTTCACAGAACAGCAGAATATACATTCTTCTCAGGTTCACATGCAACATTCACCAAAACAAACTACATCTTGGGACATAAAGCACACCTTAACAAATTTGAAAGAACAGAAATCATACAAAATAGGCTCTCACACCACATAAGCATTCTTCTAGAAGGCAATACCGGAAATAGTTGGAAAACCCCCTCATACACGGTGATTCAAAAATACACTTCTAAATAATCCATAGTAGCAAACTAGAAGTCTCAAGAAAAATGAAAAATTATTTTGAATTAAAAACATGAAAACACAAGATAGCAAAGGTTCTTGGATGTAGCGAAAGCAGTATCCAGGGGGAAATTTAAGCCATCACATACAGTGGAAAAATCAAAGATCTCTAATCACTAACACAAGCATGTACCTTAACAAAGAATAAAGAGAAGAGCAAGTTAAACCCAAAGCAAGCACAATAAAAGAAATAATAAAAATTAGAACGAAATGAATATCATTGTGGGAAATCAATGAGAAAATGAAAAGAAAAAAGCTGCTTGTTTCACAAGACGAATAAAATTGACGAATATCCAGTGAAGATAACAAAGAGAAGAGGGAAGACAGAAATTACTAATATCAGGAAGGAAAGGAGGAGAAATGAATATAAAATAAGATGATAAAATGCAACATCCATTTATGATAAACTAGTAATAGAGGTGAACTTCCACTTCTTGAGAAAGAACATCTTCACAAATCCTGTAGCTAAATTCATGGCGTTTGTTCCATATGATATGACTGTCTCTATGCAAGAACTGGAAGAACTCACAATGACAGAAACAACTCCTGGGATTAAGAAGAGAGTACAGTAAGTTTGCTTTCCTTCCAGTCCCACACAAATAGAGTCAACCGAACTTTGACACAGAAGGAGATTCAAACGAAAAAGCAAGTATTTTAAACAAACGGGGAGAAATAATGGATACCCACATGCAAACACACACACACACAAAACAAATGTAGACACAGGCCTCACACTTTTCATGAAAATTAAGTCACAACACATCACACATCTCAATGTAAAATGCCAAAGGAATAAACTCCTACAAGATAACACAGAAGAAAATCTGGATGACCTTGTGTTTGTTGATGAATTTTCACATAGAAAACCAAAAAGCAAGGTACACAAAAGAACCAAAACTTTTACAATTTTAAGTAAAACGAAAAACTCCTCCTCTGAAAAAGATGGTGTAAAGAGAAGATCAACACCAATTCAGAGTAAGAGAAAATCTCTGTAAAACATTTATTGGATGAATGATTGGTATCTGAAATATGCAAAGAATTCTTAAACTGTAATAGAGGAAAAAAATGCAATTAAAAATGGGCAAAAGATCTGCAGACAGCTCACTGAAGGAGAGATCTAGATGGGAAATAAGCAATATGAACCATGCTCCACATCAAATGTCATTAGGAAATTGCAAAGAAAACAACAATGGGGATCACGAAACACTTATTAAATTGGTAAAAGTCAAAATATTCAGAACAGCAAACATCAGTGAAGATGCAAAGCTACAGGGACTCCTAGTTCATCGCAGGTAGAAACCGGATTTGGAACATCCACACTGGAAGACAGGAACCTCCTTTCAAAATGAGATACACTGTCACTACATAGAGTAAGAGCCAGCAATCATGCTCCGCGGTATTTTTCCAAATGAGCTGAAACCTTATGTTCGCACAAAACCTACATAACAATGTTTAGAAGCACTTTATTCATAATTGGCAAGTGTTAGAATTTTCAACAAGATGTCCTTCAAGTATCAAACAGACAATCAGTGGTGCATCCAAACAATGAAACACCGTCCAATGATAAAAAGAAATGAGGTATCAATCTAGCCATGGAAACACATAGAGGAACCTTAAAAATCTATTATTAAGTAAAGAAGCCAATGTGACAACGCTGTGTAGTGTATGATTCCAAGTATATAAAATTCTGGGAAAGACAAAAGTATGAACCACTAGAAGGATCTTTAGTTGTGAAGGATTTGGGGGTTGGAGGGAGGGATGAGTCAATAGGTGGAGCACAGGGGAGTTTCAGGGAAGCGAAACTACACTCCATGATACAGAAATGATGGGGACACGTCAGTACACATTTGCCAAAACCCACACAGTGTGTAACACAGAGTCAATGCTAACGTGCACCGCGCACTGTAATTTGTCCAATTCACCCCTTTTTTACTGAAACAGGACATCTCTCATTCAACTGACTTCAAGTTATTTCCTTTTCAAGACTGGCCCTGAGCTAATCTGTTGCCAATCTTTTTTTCTTCTTCTCCTAAAAGCCCCCAATACATGGTTGTATATTCTAGTCGTAGGTCCTTTGAGTTGTACAATGACTTCAACGTATTTCAATAAGCCAGTCTGTGCTCTAGGAGCCTGAGAACCAAACGGGAGGGGAAACTTCCATCGAATGCCTTGTTGGGGAGCACAGCACTGTTTTCTCTGAGAAGTGCCATGGTCACTATCAGTAGTGTCAGAACCCCAAGGTGGATGACGAGTGTCCTGCTATTGCAGACCTATTAGTGTACATACAAGTGTGACTCTGATTTCTATTTTGGGTATCTCTGAGTCAAGACATTTCCAGAATTCTTTTACCACAAAGGGGCAAGACAACTGGTTGCTTTATAGAGTTTCAGGTGCCTGAGCTTAAGTTGGGTTGAATTAATCTCTTCACTGGGCCAAACTCAGACTGTGGTTGGTCCACTATAACCCAGAGGGTCGGGATCTTTGCTGCAACAGGTACAGGGCTGGGAGCAGCGGCAGAGTGACTTAGGGGCCCTGGGGAGCCCTCTGGAATCTTGCTTCCTACTGGCTGCACTTTCCTGGCCCTTCCTTCTCTCTGAAATAATTACTCTTTAAGGAGCAACCATCAGATGGGCTCAGCTCAGTGACAGGGTATAATCATCCTCATAACCGTAGACTCCCCCTAATGTCAAGGCGACTCCAGCCTCAGTCTCACCTTCACTCTCAACACACAGACAGATGCCACCCAAGACACTGACAGAAGATCACATTAAGGAGGCTGGATTCCCAGACTCCTGCTCTCAGAGGACAGGAATTCCCAAAACTGCCAACTCAGTGTCCTCTGCAGTTAGAACCCAGGCTTGGTGGGGTCAACAGTGCAACCCAGGGCAGCACAGCGCCCAGGAGGAGCTGCCCAGCAAGTAGCAGCCCACAGTGCAGGAGCCTCCAGGCTTTCTCATCAGCCTGTCCAGGTAGGAAGGCCCAGGGGAAAAGGGAGGGCGAGGCTTAAGTGGTCAGTCGTCAAACATCATCAGTACCAAACTCTGGCCACTCATTACAAGAAGAAACTTGAGGGACAAAAATAGGCATTCACACTAACTGTTTTTTATATAAAGAAACACTAACAGGATGATGAAGCAGTGAGCAAAACTGGTCATTGGAGAGTGGCTGGAGGAAGAGCAGGAGTGGGGCAGGACATGTGGGCAGGAAGTTCTCTTAAGTTACTGTCCTCTCTTACAAACTTTTTAAACATTCCCATGCAGGGGCCGGCCCGGTGGCCCAGCCCTTAAATGCTCACTTCCACTTCGGTGGCCCAGGGTTGGCTGCTTCGTATCCCGGGTGCAGACATGGCACTGCTTGGCACGCCATGCTGTGGTAGGTGTCCCACAGGTAAAGTGAAGGGAGATGGGCACAGATGTTCGCTCAGGGCCAGCCTTCCTCAGCAAAAAAAGGAGGATTGGCAGCAGTTAGCTCAGGGCTAATCTTCCTCAAAGAAACAAAAATATTCCCATGTATTCTTCACTTGAAATAAGGGCAGACCAGGGCAGGCCCAGTGGCATAGCAGTTGAGTCCACATGCTCCGCTTTGGTGGTCTGGGATTCGCCAGTTTGGATTCTGGTCATGGACCTATGTACCGCTTGTCAAGCCATGCTGTGGCAGGCGTCCCACATATAAAGTAGAGGAAGATGGGCACGGATGTTAGCACAGGATCAATCTTCCTCAAAAACAAAATAAAATAAAATAAGGAGAGACATTTACATACACCATATTTTCGTATGTTTGATCATTATTTTTAAATAACTTTTATTTTTAACATTTCTACATAGGAAACCATTTCAAGATTTAATCCTTTAAACATTAATGGATATAAAATTGTAAACCATAAAATATTTGCCAATCTCTTTCTAACAAAAAAGACAAGGGGCATTTTTGTTTCTGCCTCCACTATATCTACCCTGGGAATATTTTTAGGAAGGAGTAGCATATTATACAACGTTAGGGGTTTGCAATTAAGCCCTGAAATAAACTAGGAATTCCAAAGATTTACACAAGCTCTGACCTGATTCCTCATATCAATGAAAAGAGAAATTCAAGTGCCTTTTCCCCACATCCATTAAAACAGAATTCAGGGGCTGGCCCGGTGGCATAGTGGTTAAGTTCACTTTGCTCTGCTTCGGTGGTCGGGGGTTCACATGTTTGGATCTCAGGTGTGGACCCAGCACCCCTCATCAAGCCATGCTGTGGCAGCATCCCACATAAAATGGAGCAAGATGGGCACAGATGGTACCTCAGCGACAATCTTCCTTACACACAAACACACAAACAATAAGAAAATAAGTAAAATTCACTTGCCTTAGGAATCGTATAGCCTTTTAAATGTGAAACTTCTCTAGGGACATGAACACACAAACCTGACCTAAACATGGAAAATGCACCTGAGAACTGAAATACACCCATCTCACATCTTGAGGTTCTCTTGTCTAAATGGAAAAAAAATTGTTTGTTCCACAATTTTCTTGCCTTGCTCACATGATATCTCTGACATTACATTCCGAAACCCCAAGTGCAAATGGAAACTAGAATCAGAGGATTGTAACCTTCAACTGATCAAGGAATCCAAGGACAGAAACAGGAATATTCCAATCAGCTCATAGAAGCAGCCTGCTGGCCTGCAGTTCAGAAGGAAACCCACACTCAGAAAGGGACCATATTCCCAGACTTGAGGTGTAGACTCTCCCAATTGAGACAGAACTGCTGGAGAGTTTCAGTCCCTGGTGAAGGGGGGGTGGGACCCCTGAGCAGCCACAGGAATGAACTCTGGGAGCCCCATGCACCCTCCCTCTCCTGTGAGCATGGAAGCACTGCCTCCCCCAGGTTCCCACTCTCACACGTGAGGAAACTCTCAGCCAGATTCAGTCTAAGGTTCTGACCCACATGAACTCCAAATTCATGAACCCTGTCTCCACAGGACAGAAGACCTGATCTTCACAAACTTCCTCACTGTGCACAGATTACACTCTCAGTGCACCTACAGTGTGGGTGCAAAATTCAAACAGTGTCTAAAATGTCCAGCCCTAAGGAACCACAACCACAACCTCAGGAAGGGTGTCACTCCCCACCCCATGAGCACATGCACCCCCAGCTTTCCAGGGCTCTGCAGCTCCTCTCAGGATAAAGGCTCCTTCCATGGGGGTGTGAGCAGGAGGAGGGGGAGGCTCCCCAGGAAGAACAGCTGGGCCTTCAAGTCCTTCCCTCTGCACGCCTAAGGGGGCCTTAGCTTGGGTCTTGGACTGGGAGCCTCTGCTCCCCACTGGAGATGCTTTGGAACAGCATTGTTATTTTACATGACACAAACCCAGTGTTTCAATAATCCAGCAAAAGCATTTAAATGCAGACCTTTCAGAGAAAGTAGGGAAGAAAAGTATAAGCTATTCCTATCACTTCAACTAGAAAACCACAAATGTCTATTCCTTTAAGAAAAAAGGTGAATTCCTACTGTTACTGAGTGAGGGCTAGCCACCTGATGCGCACAGAAGCTGGGATCATGGCACACCAGGCTTTGAAAGAAGAAACAGTTGAAGGTGCCATCGATTGGCAAGGAGACAGGAGGACAGGCTCTCAACTCTGGCTCCCTCATCCAGAGCATGGGCTGAGGCTTAAAGGAGCAGGGAGGGCCAGCTGGGATGCAAAGACCTGGCAGGGTGAGGTCTGACTGGCAGATCAAAACTTTCTCTTCTGCACAGGCTCCTGGCTGGCCAACTCCTGTGACAAAGAGCTTTAACATCCTGCTGTTAAGATGGCATTAGTGACGGGAGGTTACCAGGAAAAGCACACTTAACAAGGATCAAGTTGTCATGCAGATTTAACTCGCCTTTTCCACTGACAAAGTTTCCACAGATCTGCAGCCATCCTGCCCTTCCTGGCACAGAGAGGGAGGCACCCTTACAAAGGGATGTTTCTCTTAAATGTAAACTTCTGTTACAAAAGGGTAACTTCTAGGTTTTCAGAGATTTGCCTGTGTCTGCTGTTTTTTACTACTCATCAGCTCAAAATAGCTCTTATGCCAAACACCCATGATTTGGGATGACAACTCTGTTCCTGGTCCTGTGGTGACATTATTTCCGAGCCAAGAAATCACACCTGAACACTTGTGGTCAGCATGTGTAAGCCCTGGACTTTCATTCGAAAGCATCCAAAAGTAAGGAACACACCTCAGAAACTAACAACAGACATTCAAGGTATGAAAGACTGAAACAAGTATTCTGAACAAATGGAATGTTACAAATGAATACTATATTTTTCCTGAAATTCACCTCTATGTTGCCTGTTTGGAACTACTTCATAGTGTCTTCCAAGGTCTACTGACTAAATATATTTACCTTTATTGAAAGACAGAAACTTAAATAAGTGAATAACTTTTTGATTCTCAAATGTGGGGGGAGATGCCAATGGGACAGACCACCCAGGACATTTTTTTCAACAGGAACCTCCACCTAAAGCACTTCCCAGAGGATGTCTGGGCCCAGAAAGATCCTGGGGGAGAGACACAAGCATTTCCTGCAATGAGGTTCCAGGTGGTTATTCTCTGTTTTCCTCTATGTAAAATATCCACATGATGAGGATCGAGGCTGCCCCAGGGAAAGAAGCCCAAGGCGTCCTGCCCTGCATACCAATCTACATCATCCTCCGGGAAGCACAGGACATCCTGACCTGATCCAATTGGATTCTTTCTAAAGTTACAGGACCACCCAATAACCAGACCCCAACTGCACCCACCATTTTAATGACTTTTATTTTTTTTGGAAGATGAGCCCTGTGCTAACATCTGCTGCCAATCCTCTTCTTTCTGCTGAGGAAGACTGGCCCTGGGCTAACATCCGTGCCCATCTTCCTCCACTTTATACGTGGGACACCTGCCACAGCATGGCTTGCCAAGCAGTGCCATGTCTGCACCGGATCCCAACTGGTGAACCCTGGGTCGCCAAAGCAGAATGTGGGAACTTAACCATTGTGCCACTGGGCCAGCCCCACAACTTTTTTATATGATCTTTCCTTTGTCTTGTAGAGGAATAACTCACATACCTATGCCTTATAAGTTTAGCCCTGCCCTAAATCCACAGCAACTCTTCCTTCCCATGGGTCCTGTCCCCACACTATTCTCTGAATAAGGGAGCATTACTCCCAGACCTTGAGAGTCCAAGAAATCTTTCAACTTCTCGGCTCCCGGAGTCCGTATCACACAGACAAATATAATGCTTAAAATAAAGCCATCATGGGAGAAGGGGCGGAAAAAATGGCATGGTGAGCTGACTCGGGACTCCTTCCCCTCCAAAATATAACAAAGGATTGGAAAAACTGAATTTCAGATAATAAATCTAATGCCAACACATTAGAGACCTACAATACCAAGAAGGCGGAGGACAGAGACCTTGCTGCCGGCCTCAGAGGAGCTGGAATGGGGTAGGAGAGAACGTCGCTCCCTCCCGTAGAGTCTGTGATCACTGCTGCACGGGTCCAGAAAGGAGCGGGGGAGGGGCCGCGCAACCAGGGGATCATCCAGGACTCCCGCCGCTGGTACAGTGGAAACCCGCTGACGGTGAAAAGTTTCCGTGCACGAGGACCCCATAAACCCAGGGCCTCGGGAGACCAGAGAACAGAACTGATCCAAATCCAGATTGGAGCACGAGAAAAGCAGGCCCTTCCTCACAGCAAAGCGCACTGGGCACCGCCATCTTGCCCGAAGGCGGAGAGCTCAGAACATGCGGCTCTCAACCCCCATCTAATGGCAACAGGCTGTAACTACAACGGAATTCTAATACCATGAGAAAAAACTGCTCCTCTACCATCCAGCAATTTATAAAAGCCCCAGACCAGAAGGAAAACAATAAAAACATAGAATTAAGTCCTGAGGACTTGGAATTAGGTAAACTAAGTGAAAATGAGTTTAGAGAAGCTATAATCAAAAAACTCAATGAGGTAGAGAGAAAGATACAGAAACAAGTCAATCAGTTCTGGAGTTACTTCAGAAAAGAGATTGAAATTATAAAGAAGAATCAAACAGAATTACTAGAGATGAAAAACACAAAGGACCAGATAAAACAGAATATGGATTCCCTGAATGCCCATGTAGACACCACAGAAGAACAAATTAACATAATTGAAGACAGACAGGCTGAATGGCTCCAGACAGAGGAAGAAAGAGAACTAAGAATTAAAAAAAAAAAAAAAGAGGAAAATCTCCGAGAGATAGTGGATTCAATGAGGAGAAAGAACTTAAGGATGACAGGAATTCCCGAGAAGATGGAAAAGGAAAATGGAGCAGAAAGTGTGCTTAATGAAATTATAGAAGAGAACTTCCCAAATCTAGGGATTGACAGAGAAATGCGTGTAGAGGAAGCTTTCAGATCTCCTAGATTTGTCAATGTAAAACGACCTACTGCAAGGCACATAGTAGTAAAATTGGCAAGAAGGAAAGATAAGGAAAGAATACTCAGGGAAGTAAGAAAAAAGAAGAGAATAATCTATAAAGGAGCCCCTATCAGACTGTCAGTGGATTTCTCTACAGAAACCTTACAAGCTAGGAGAGAATGGAGTGACATATTCAAAGCTTTAAAAGATAAAAATCTTTAGCCAAGAATACTCTATCCAGCAAGAATTTCCTTCAGATATGAGGGAGAAATTAAATCTTTTCCAGACAAACAAAAGTTAAGGGAATTTGTAACTAAAAGCCCTCCACTACAAGAAATCCTCAAGAAGGCTCTCATACCTGAAAAAAGGGAGAAAGGGGTCACAAACCACAGAGTAGGGAGACCAATGGATAGAACCAGAACAGGATAGCAAATATTCAACTATAGCATTAGAGTTAAGGTAAAAACTACCAAAGCAAGGACGATCTTATCACTCTAACTACAAATTCATAACACGAGTTGGAATAAGAAAGGAAAATAATTATTTAGGAAGGGAAGAGCAAAGGCTCTAAATCAGTCTAGGCCAAGTAAGTAAGAGACCACCAGAGAATAGACTATATTATACATGAGATTCTAAATACAAACTTCCGGGTAGCAACTAAACTAAAAAACAGAACAGAGCCACAAAACATAAATAAGGAAAAATCTAAGAAACCCAGCATAAGAAATTGCAGTATCAAATGGGCCAGCTAAAGCACACAGGAAAACAAATGCAGGAAAACAAGATAATGAGCGACAGATTGACAGCATTAAGTCCACATGCATCAATAATCACTCTCAATGTAAACAGATTGAACTCTCCAATAAAAAGACACAGAGTGGCAAAATGGATTAAAGAACAAGATCCAACAATTTGTTGCCTCCAGGAAACACACCTCAGCCCCAAGGACAAACACAGACTCAGAGTGAAGGGGTGGAGGACAATACTTCAAGGTAATAGCAAGCCAAAAAAGGCAGGTGTTGCAATTCTTATATCAGACCAAGTGGATTTCAAAATAAGACAGGTAAAGAGAGACACAGAGGAACAATATATAATGATCAAAGGGACACTTCATCAAGAAGAAATAACGCTTATAAATATCTATGCACCCAACACAGGAGCACCAAGATTCATAAAGCAACTATTAACAGACCTGAAGGAAGATGTTAAAAACAACACAATAATAGTAGGGGACCTCAACACCCCACTCACATCAATGGACAGATCATACAGACAGAAAATCAACAAGGAAATAGTGGAGCTGAATGAAAAACTAAAACAATTGGACTTAATAGACATATATAGATCACTCCACCCTGAAGGAGATGGATACACATTCTTCTCAAGTGCACATGGAACATTCTCTAGGATAGACCATATGTTGGGAAACAAGGCAAGCCTCTACAAATTTTAAAAAATTGAAATAATAACAAGCATCTTCTCCAATCATAACACTATAAGGCGAGAAATTAATTACAAGAAAAAAGCTGAGAAAGGCACAAAGATGTGGAGACTAAACAACACACTACTGAACACTGAATCATTGCAATGGATCATTGAAGAAATTAAAGAAGAAATAAAAAAATACCTGGAAACAAATGAAAATGATAGCATGCCATACCAACTCATATGGGATACAGCAAAAGCTATATTAAGAGGAAAATTCATCGCAATACAGGCACATCTTAACAAACAAGAAAAATCCCAAATAAGCAATCTTAAACTACACCTAACTGAACTAGAGAAAAAAGAACAAATAAAGCCCAAAGTCAGAAGGAGAGAAAAAATAAAAATCAGAGCAGAGATAAATGCTATTGAAACAAAAAAGGCAGTAGAAAGGATCAATGAAACAAAGAGCTGGTTCTTTGAGAAGATAAATAAAATTGGCAAACCCCTAGCCAGACTTACAAAGAAAAAAAGGGAGAAAGCTCAAATAAACAAAATCAGAAATGAGCGAGGAGAAATAACAACAGACTCTGCAGAAATACAACGGATTATAAGAGAATACTACAAAAAACTATACGCCAACAGAATGGATAACCTAGAGGAAATGGATAAATTCTTGGACTCCTACAATCTCCCAAAGCTCACTCAAGAAGAGGCAGACAATTTGAACAGACCAATCACAAGGAAAGAGATTGAAACAGCAATCAAAAACATCCCAAAGAATAAAACCCCAGGACCAGATGGCTTTCCTAGAGAATTCTACCAAACTTTCACAGAGGAGTTAATACCTATCCTTTTCAAGCTATTCCAAAAAATTAGGGAAGATGGAACACTTCCTAACACATTCTATGAGGCCAACATCATGCTGATCCCAAAACCTGACAAGGACACCACGAAAAAAGAGAACTACAGGCCAATATCACTGATGAACATAGATGCAAAAATTCTAAACAAAATTTTGGCAACCAGAATTCAGCAATTCATCAAAAGAATCATACATCAGGATCAGGTGGGATTCATACCAGGGACACAGGGATGGTTCAACATCCGCAAATCAATCAACGTGATACACCACATCAACAAACTGAGCAATAAAAACCACATGATCATCTCAATAGATGCAGAGAAGGCATTTGACAAGATCCAACAGCCATTTATGATGAAAACTCTGAACAAAATGGGCATAGAAGGAAACTACCTCAACATAATAAAGGCCATATACGACAAACCCATAGCCAACATCATACTCAATGGGCAAAAACTGAACCCCATCCCCCTGAAAACAGGAACAAGACAAGGATGCCCTCTATCACCACTCTTATTTAACATGGTACTGGAGGTCCTGGCCAGAGCAATCAGGCAAGAAAAGGGAATAAAAGGAATCCAAATAGGGAGGGAAGAAGTGAAACTCTTGCTGTTTGCAGACGACATGATCTTATATACAGAAAACCCCAAAGAATCCATTGGAAAACTGTTAGAAGTAATCAACAACTACAGCAAAGTTGCAGGGTATAAAATCAATTTGCAGAAATCAGTAGCATTTCTATACTCCAATAAAGAACTAACAGAAAAAGAACTCAAGAACACAATACCATTCACAATCGCAACAAAAAGAATAAAATACCTTGCGGTAAATTTAACTAAGGAAGTGAAGGACCTATATAATGAAGATTACAAGGCCTTTCTGAGAGAAATGGATGACGACATAAGGAGATGGAAAGACATTCCATGTACATGGATTGGAAGAATACACATAGTTAAAATGTCTGTTCTACCTAAAGCGATCTACAGATTCAACACTATCTCAATCAGAATCCCAATGACATTCTTTGCAGAAATAGAACAAAGAATCCTAAAATTCATATAGGGCAACAAAAGACTGCGACTTGCTAAAGCAATCCTGAGAAGAACAAAACGGGAGGCATCACAATCCCTGACTTTAAAACATACTACAAAGCTACAGTAATCAAAACAGCATGGTACTGGTACAAAAACAGGTGCACAGATCAATGGAACAGAATTGAAAGCCCAGAAATAAAACCACACATCTATGGACAGCTTATCTTCGACAAAGGAGCTGAGGGCATACAATGGAGAAAAGAAAGTCTTTTCAACAAATGGTGCTGGGAAAACTGGAAAGCCACATGTAAAAGAATGAAAATTGACCATTCTTTTTCACCATTCCCCAAAATAAACTCAAAATGGATCAAAGACCTAAAGCTGAGACCTGAAACCATAAGGCTTCTGGAAGAAAACGTAGGCAGTACACTCTTTGACATCAGTATTAAAAGGACCTTTTCGGACTCCATGTCTTCTCAGAGAAGGGAAACAATAGAAAGAATAAACAAATGGGACTTCATCAGATTAAAGAGCTTCTTCAAGGCAAATGAAAACAGGATTGAAACAAAAAAACAACTCACTAACTGGGAAAAAATATTTGCAAGTCATATATCTGACAAAGGCTTAATATCCATAATATATAAAGAACTCTCGCAACTCAACAACACAACATCAAACAACCCAATCAAAAAATGGGCTGGAGACATGAACAGACATTTCTCCAAAGAAGATATACTGATGGCCAATAGGCCCATGAAAAGATGCTCATCATCGCTGATCATCAGGGAAATGCAAATCAAAACTACACCAAGATATCACCTTACACCCATCAGAATGACAAAAATATCTAAAACTAATAGTAACAAATGTTGGAGAGGTTGCGGAGAAAAAGGAACCCTCATACACTGCTGGTGGGAATGCAAACTGGTGCAGCCACTATGGAAAACAGTACGGAGATTCCTCAAAAAACTAAAAATAGAACTACCATACGATCCAGCCATCCCACTACTGGGTATCTAACCACAGAGCTTGAAGTCAGCAATCCCAAAAGTCCTATGTACCCCAATGTTCATTGCAGCACTGTTTACAATAGCCAAGACGTGGAAGCAACCTAAGTGCCCATCAACAGATGAATGGATAAAGAAGATGTGGTACATATATACAATGGAATACTACTCAGCTGCGAAACAGAACAAAATCATTCCATTTGCAATAACATGGATGGACCTTGAGGGAATTATGTTAAGTGAAATAAGCCAGTTAGAGAAGGATAATCTGTGTATGACTCCACTCATATGAGGAATTTAAAAATGTGGACTAAGAACAGTTTAGTGGACACCAGGGGAAAGGTGGGGTGGGGGCTGGGCACAAAGGGTGAAGTGGTGCACCTACAACACGACTGACAAACATTAATGTACAACTGAAATTTCACAAGATTGTAACCTATCATTAACTCAATTAGAAAAATAAAATAAAATAAAGCCATCATGGGCCCGCCTGTGGCCGAGTGGTTAAGTTCACGAGCTCTGCTTCGGTGGCCCAGGGTTTCGTGGGTTCGAATCCTGGCGCGGACGCGGCACCACTCATCAGGCCATGCTGAGGCGGTGTCCCACATGCCACAACTAGAGCCACTCACAACTAAAATCTACAACTATGGGGGGGGGGGAGCTGTTGGGAGAAAAAGGAAAAATAAAATCTTGCAAAAAAAAAAAAAAATAGAGCCATCCATGGCTCTGGGGGATAACGATAAGCGGTTAAAATATTGGGTCTGGTTGAAACGCGCCAGGGAGGACGAAGTGTTGATAATGATCCTACGAATGAAAGAGGGGAAGTGGCTTTGGGAGTGCGGGGAGGCATCTGGAAATTTACGGATTTACTGTCAGTCCCAGGAAGAGCAGCCTGTGGGGAAAGGACTGTGGATTGAGACGCTGCTCCCCAAACATTTGGAAAACTATGGAGAAAACGGGTGCGCTCTGAGGAGAAAGGAGGCTCTGGGGACCCCACAACCAGAGCTCCTCCGCGCACGGAGCCCGGAGACCGAGGCCCGACTGTCCTGCGGGCCCTCCCGCGGGCCCCGCACCGTCTGGGACACGCGGGGCTGCGGCCGCACAGCGGCCCAGAGACGCTCCGGTCCAAGTCGCCGCGCGCAGGGACCACAGGACGCCCGGGGCCCGGCTGCCGGCCCCGCCCCCACGCTGCGGCCGGAGGGGCCTGAGGGCCGAGCGGCGCCGCCGCGGACTCGGGGCCGCAGACTCCGGAGGGGACCGCGGGAGGCCGGGCCCCCTCCGCCGCTTCCCACCAGCCCCTCCTTCCGCGTCCTCACCCCGGGGCCGCACACTCACCATTCCTAGGGCTCCTGGGTCCCCTGAGTTCTTCCTACGACCCCCACGGCCACTGCAGGTCACAGGGTGACAGAAGCTGCAGCAGAGCCACCAGGACCCTTACGGCAGACAACAGCTCACGTGCAGCTCGGCAGCAGCCGGAAGCCACCTTAACAGGAAGTCCAGTGCATGGCCCCACCCACCTGCCCCAGAGGCTCCCCTGACTGGACGATCCCAAACGCCCCGCCCCGTCATGCCAGAGTGGCAGCAGGTGGGAGGCTGAAGGGCTCAGCCAAACCCGCCTGGGCTGGCGGTTGGAACCAGACTCACTTGGCACGTTTGCGTTTAACCAGAACTTTTTCCTGGCCTGGGGCTGCCTCTATGGTTTCCACCCAGCTCTTTGTGAACTCGTGGGTGCAGGTGTGCAGGGGGAAGTACTGACTGAGTTTCAGACGGCTCAAGTACAGACTGATGCGGGCTCGGCGAGCAGAGGAGTCCATAGAAAGATTTCTTGGACTCTGAAGGTCTGGCAGTAGTGCTCTTTTATTCCGAGCATAGTATGGAATAGCAGGAGAACAGAACCCATGGGCAGTAAAGAGCTGCTGCCTGGGGACAGGACTCATGGGCAGGAAGAGCTGCTGCAGTGTGTTGAGGGTTAGAGCTAAACTTAAGGCATAGGTATGCGAATTATCTCTTTACAAGACGAAGGAAAGAATATGTTTAAAAAGTCGTTAAAATGGTGTCAGTGCAGGTGGGGTCTGGTTATTGGGTGGTCCTATAACTTTAGATAAGAATCAGACTGGATGAAGTCAGGATGTCCTGTGCTTCCCGGAGGATGTTGGTGATGGGGGGAGTCAGCTACATGAAGTTACTAGACAAGAACAATAAACAACACTTAAGTCCTTGCCATCCCCATTAAGAGTTTCTAGAGATAAGATCATCCCCCTTCCTCCTGGTGCAGAGAGGGAGACACCCCCACAGATGGAGACTTCCTTCAAAAATGCAAATGTCTCTCAACAAAGGGCAAGCAAATTCCACTCCTCAGAGCCTCCTTCCCGCCTGCAGTTTTTTAAAAAGTAACCAGCCTAAAATCATCATCATAACCCCCCCCTGAACCCTTTGGCCCTGAAATCTGTTGGGGGTATGGACAATGGTCAGTGTTCTGTAACTACTTCAGGCTGTACAAGGTCGTAGAGCTGTCCCTAAATGGGGCCATAGGTACAGGTAGGAAGTTCAGAGGACTGGAAGGTTAGGCCACAGAGTTCAAGGCTGACAAGGTACACGGATCCTCTGGAGACGAGAGAATCAGTTGACAAGAGGTGGTCCAGGAGGTGAAACTTTGTTGACATGCAGAACACAAGCAACGAAATAGACAGCAAATTATAATAAGAAAGACAAGCAATATGATTAACCCAATGAATAAGGTTTTGATAGTAGTCCCGAAACCTGGTTCTGACCAAGAGTTCAACCAATCATTTAGAGATAGGGTAGGGTCAGACATGGATTTAATTTGGTGGCTCATATCAGACAGGAAGCCAGAGATATTTTGATGGTAGTCAGAAATATAGACACAACAGTCCGTTTTTATAATGGTACAAGCATGCCCCTGTGCTGCTGTCAAGACATCCATTGCCATTTGGTTTTGGAGGACTGCCTTACGCAATTGGGAAACTTCTAAATCGAGCAGCAAAAGGCTATGTCATGTATCATTTAATGCCTTCATAGTAAATTTGTTTAGACCTTCCATGTGCCAGATAATACTTTTGATTCCTAATTGGGGAAGGAAAATTGAGGCAAGGTGGTCATACCAGTGGAAGACAGAGCGGGTCCAGCGCTGTTGCAGGTTGGGTAGGTTAGCAGGAGGAGATATAGTAAATGTAGTTCTACCTTGCATCCAGACGAACCCTAGGGTGCATCATCCAGTCCATCCAGGTGGCAGACAAGGCCATAAGTTGGAGCCACATAACCACTGAGTGCCATTAGGGGCTAACCAACATACGCTGGGCCGCCTATCCCAGTCAGTCCCAAACCAATCAGTACTTTTTAAGGCTATGATATGAGAACACATATAACGGGGAATTTTCCCCATGGGTTGGGTGCTATTAGGCCACGTGTCACAGGTGTGATTGGTTTGTTCCCAACATGGAGTGGCCTTTTGACTGAGTTGACCACTAGAAGGAGTGAGACAAATATATTCGTCCCAAATTTGATATAGTTCATCCTGTGCATATCGATAGGTTGGGGACGTTACCTTTGGAACTTCTTGTTTATGATCACCTGTGGCACGGCAAATCTAGTTAGTATTTGGGCAGCAGTGCTGAAGGTTTGATTGTAGCCAGGGAACTCCCAGGTGTCAGAGACAGATGGACACAAGGAGACATTATGATTAGTAATAGATGAAACTTGTAAAAGAGAAGAGCTAGAAATGTATTGCATAGTGAAGAGAAGCATTGCACGCCAATCAGTACCCTGGAGGGGAAAGACCCACCAGGAGAGGGCAGAAGTACTAGACAGAGGCAAGAGTCCACAAACCCAACACGTGGTTTGGTTACGGAGCTCAGCATAATGTTGAGCCCATTTTTAAAAAGAATTGTTTGTCATTACAAAAGGAGATAAGAGGAAAATAATCAAGATAGGGTTCATTTTGTTCTAAAATGTAGTTTTAAGTCACTGGTTTGTTCACAAGAGTGGTCCGGTTGAACAGCAGGATCTGGATCAGCTTTGTCCTGAAAAGAAGTCGTAAGTTTTATTCGGGAAATATGTGTCCAAGAAGTACGATCTTTTAATATTATAGCTGTGGGGCTACTTAGAATGACTTGATAAGGTCCTTTCCATTTTGGGCTTAACCCATCAGAATGTGTTTTCCAATCTTTTCAATATACCATCTCTCCAGGATTTACCTGGCAAGGTATATTGGCAGACAATCGTTCCGGCTTAGGTAAATGATTATTAACATAGTCACTTAGTTCCTTTCGTATTAGACCAGCCTCAGTGCAATATCGACATAGTTGGTGGTAATCAGAGTCCAATACTATATCGGTGGATAGAAAGGGCCTTCCATACAGGCTTTCATAAGGGCTTAACCCTAAACTGTTCTTAGGGGCATTCTCATCCATAGGAGGCCAACAGGTAAGAGTGTAATCCTAGTTTCCTGAGTCTTGAGACTTAAGTTGGAGAGATGTCGGTTTAGACTATGGTTTGCCTTCTCCACTTTCCCAGAGGATTGTGGATGCCAAGCTGAATGCAAATAGTATTTAATTTGTAAAGCTGAAGAGACCTGTGGTGTTATTTGAGCTATGAAAGAGGGACTGTTGTCACTCTGTAAGGTCTTGGGCAAGCCAAAGCATGGGATAATCTCCCTTAAAAGGGCCTTTGTTACTTCAATTGCAGGTTCACTTCGACAAGGGAAGGCCTCAGTCCAGCCTGTAAAGGTATCGACAAACACCGAAAGATATTTATAGCCATGACATGGAGGCATTTGGGTAAAATCCAGTTGCCAATCTTCCCCGGGAGAGGTGCCCCATCGTTGTATAGGCCCTAACAGAGGAGGTGGTTTAGCTGTCCCCTCTGGATTTACTTGAGCACAAGCGGCACAAGAGCGGCAGATCTGTCTAATGGTGGCATGGAAAGTATGGCCATCGAAGGATTCAGAAAGTAGCTGAGCCAATGATTGTTTGCCAAAACGGGTAGCCTGATGAATTCCATTAAATAATTTCCATTGAAGGCTTTTACATATGAAAATTTTTCCATGGTCATTAATTAGCCAAGACTATTTTGTTTCCTGGGTATATCGCTTTTCTTGAGCCAGGGTTATTTCTTGAGTTGTATAAGTAGGACTAATAAGGCACAAAGCAGGGGGAGTGGGGAATAAGCTTAAAAGATTACTTTGTTTAGCCGCCTGTTTAGCTTCCCGGTCAGCAAAGTTATTATCCATGCTCTCAAGGGATAAATCCTTCCAACGTCCCTGTCAATGGACCACAGCCACTTGCTTTGGAAGAAGCACTGAGTTTTAAAAGAGCCGAAATCTCTGCTGCATGTTTGATAGGGGATTTCTTTGTATTGAGTAAACCCCTTTCCTTCCATATGACCCCATGTGCATGTAGGACCAAGAAGGCATATTTTGAGTCAGTGTAAATATTAATAACCATATCCTTCGCCAGGTGAAGGGCTCAGGTAAGAGCAATGAGTTCAGCCTTTTGGGCAGACGTATTGGCTGGAAGGGCTTCTGCCTCAACAACGTGCAAGGCGTTTACTATGGCGTAGCCTGCCTTGTGTACGCCCTGTTCTGTGAAGCTACTGCCATCTACAAACCAGGTGTCATCCGCATTATCTATGTGTGAGTCCAGCAGTCACACCTGCTAGAGTACCCTTGTTCTATGATTTCAGAGCATGTGTGCTCCAAATTCTGAACTGGGTAGTCAGGACCGGGCATAAAGTCTGATGGATTAATTGTTAGACACAGCTTAAGGATGATCTCAGGGGCGTCTAGGAGGATGGCCTGATATTTAGTTAGATGTCCTCCAGTCATCCATTGATGTCCCTTAGTTTGTAACACGGCTTGTACCTGATGGGGAGTCATGACAGTTAAAGGTTGTCCCATAGTTAATTTAGAAACCTCCTCAACTAATAGAGCTGTAGCTGCTATAGCCTTTGAGCAGGCTGGCCATCCCAAAGCCTCCAAGTCTAGAGTCTTTGAGAAATATCCAACAATTCGGGTCTCTGGGCCTAGTCTTTGGGTTGAGGGTACCAAGGGCCCGGCCCTGCTTTTCGGTAACATGAAGAGTAAAAGGCTTGTTGCCGTTAGGCAGAGCCAGGGCTGGGGCGGAAGACAATTGCTGTTGAATCGACCGAAAGGCCTTATCTTCCTTTTGTGTCCACTCCAGAGGTTCCGTATCAGGTCCTCTAGTTGCTTCATTTAAAGGCTTTGCTGTTACCCCAAACTGAGGAAGCCGTAAACCACAGAATCCTGCCGTACCCAGGAAAGTGGGAAGTTGTCTTTTTGTCTTTGGTGGTCCAAGTTCGGGGACAGTCTTTTTCATATTTATAAAAAGTGCCCGGTATCCTGGGGTTAAACCATAGCCCAAATAGGACACCTGCTGTTGTGAAATTTGTGCCTTTTTGGGGGACACCCGATATCCCTATTGGGTTAAGAAATTAAGGACAAGGACAGTATTGTGATCAGAATTCCCCTTTGGGGGACTACAAATAAGAATATCATCAACATATTGTATTAAACCACCAAGAGGGAGCTGGACATCTCGCAGATCCTTGCCTAGGGCACTTCCAAACAAATGGGGGCTATCCCGAAAACCTTGCAGGAGGATGGTCCATGTCACTGGATAGGAAGAGCTTCACTAGGAAACATCCATTCAAAGGCGAATAAAAGCCGGGAAGTGTCATCCAAAGGAATACAAAAGAAAGCATCCTTTAAGTCCGGGACTCTGAACCAATTACAGTTTTCTGGGATCTGGGAAAGTGTAGTATCTGGCTTAGGCGCGATGGGGTGGATAGGAACAGTGGCCTCATCACTTATGCGGAGGTCCTGGATCAAAGGATAATCTCCATTTGGCTTCTTTACAGTCAAGATAGGAGTATTATAGGGAGACTGACATCGCTTAAGGAGGCCCTGAGTGAGGAATTTTAGTAAAAGGGGTTGTAATCCTTCAATTGCCTCTGGTGTTAAAGGGGATTGCTTCTTCTGAAATACAAGAGTACAAGAGTACAAGAGTAGAGTCCCACAGGGTAATAGAGACTGGCTATGCTGTTACAGCTCTTCCTGGAAGGGAGCAGTCCCAAACCTGGGGATCAACTGCTTCCCATATATGGGGTGGAATATCAGGGGGTATCTGGGAAACAACAGAGCTTGGAGAGAGAGCCACAAACAAGCCGTCCTCCTCACGTGTTAGAATAAATTGGCTTCCTAATTTTTTCATTGTCATCCTAATAATAGAGTAGGACAAGAAGGTAGGACTAGGAAAGTACGGGAAAACACCTGAGTCCGATATTGGCAAGATAAAGGAAGAGTTTGGTAACAAAACTTAGAGTGGCCCTCTATTCCGACAATTTTTTGACGGGACTTACGAGTTGGGCCAGAGTGGCAAACAAGTACAGAGTAAGTGGCTCCCCTAGCAATAAGAAAATTGATTTGCTTACCTTCCACATCCAGAGTCACCCGTGGCTCAGTCTGTTCAGTGGTGACGGGAGCCGGACTGGCCTCTGGGCCCCTTCAGGCGGAGTCCTCAGGATCACATCTCCGGGCAGGGAAGTGTGTTCTTCGCCCCTCCTCACTCTGGAGGCGAGGACAATCACGCTTCCAACGTCCCTCTCGCTTGCAGAGAGGACAAGGCCCAGGAGGAAGATCATTTCTTGGGCACTTTTTGCTCCAGGGTCCACATTGACGGCAACAGTAACAAGGGACTCACCTGGGTCTCCGGCATTGGTAGTTTTAGACCTGGGCCCCTGGTTAGCCTGTTTCTGTGGCCTATGCACAATGGGGGCTGCTGAAATGTGAGCCTGTGCCTTACCCTGTAACTTTGCCCTTCTGTCCTTATCCTGTTTAAGAGTCAAGTCCCGATCATTGAACCCCTGAGTAGCAACCTCCAGAAATCTCTGTACAGGTGTTTGGAGACCCAAGGCCAATCTAGCCAATTTTCGGTGTATGTCTGGGGCAGATTGACTCATGAAGTGCATGTTTAGAATAGTAATCCCTTCTGGAGAAGTAGGGTCTAGATTAGTGTATTTTCGAATAGCTTCAGCTAATCTCCCTTGAGAAAGGGCAGGGTTTTCATCTGTTCCCTGAGTTATTTCCTGGAGTCTGTCAAAATTGACGGGCTTTGTAAATCCCTTCTTTATTCCCTCTATTAAACAAGTAACCATGTGATTCCGTTGTCCTCGATCTTCTTCATGCCTATGATCCCATTTCTGTCTGTATCTGGTGCCACACTGCCTCCTACTGGATATTTATGTCTGTCTCTAGTATGTAATTCGTCTGCAAATTCACGTGCTCCCGCCCAAAGACGATTTCTTTCATCTGTAGTGCAGCAACGAATAAGAATAATATAAATATCCTGCCAGCTCAATTCAAACATCATAATGAGCTTTTGAAAGCCATCAATAAATTGGGAAGGATTTTCTGAATATCTACCCAGTTGTGTCTTAAGTTGAGCCATATCAGACACTGAAAATGGCACATGGACTCGAATGGTCCCCATTTCCCCATTTGCTACGTCGTGGAGAGGGAAATGTCCAGGATTATAAGAGGTCCCACTCCTCGTATGACCTGCAGCACTTATGGGGATTGAGGACTCAATTTTAGCTTCCTTCTCACAGGGAGGGGGTATTTTGGTCTTTGAGTCCTCGGGAGAGGTTAATTCTGCAGGGGCTGCAGGGGCCTTAGGAAGAGGTCTAACAAGGCAGTCATCATCTAATATATCAGGGGCAGGTTTTTCTACTTTAGTTGGGGAAGCTAGACACATGCAACAAATTGCTCTGAGGATCTTGATGTAGGGCCATGAATGCTTGAATATAAGGGATTTCTGACCATTTTCCCAGGTGGCAGCAAAATAACTCTAATTGAAAAATAGTATTAAAATTTAGGGTGCCATTCATGGGCCATTTTTCCTCATTCAGGTTATATTGAGGCCAAACAGTATTACAGTAAAAGATAAGTCTCTTTTTCTTGAGATCTTGTAGATCAAATTTTGCCCAGTTATTTAAAAGGCAACCCAAAGGTGAATCCTTAAGAATGGAATTAGAAGCTCCCATGGTCTTAAGAAGCAAAAAGACAAAAGAAGAGAGATGAAAGAAAAGAGTCCATTACCTTGAAAATCCCCCCTGAACCTAGGCCAGCATCCTACCTGTCGTTCATCCTGTGGGGTTCCTATAGCAAGGAGTGTTGGGGGCATCCCCTGGCACTGCATCCATTGTATACCTTCCGTTATTATGCCTGGCAGTAATAGGTGCCTGGTGAATGGTACCCACAATAAAAGAAGTTTAAGAGAGATGAAAGAAAAGGATCCCAACCTTGAAAATCCCCCCTGTTGGGGTTCCTATAGCAAGGAATGATGAGGGCATCCCCCTGCATTGCATCCCTTGTATATCATCCCTATTATGCTTGGCAGTAATAGGTGCCTGGTGAATGGTTCCTGAGATAAAAGGATAGAGAAAAAACAGAGAAGTTTTCCGCTGGCCTGGGGGACATTCTACCCAATTGCATCCTGGAGCCATTCTCCCAAGAATGGGTTCCCATACTCAACCAAAGGTTAGAGTTTGGTACTTTCCTTGAACTGGAGTCCCAGTTGGGACTTTCTCTTGGTTTGGAGTGTGGTCAGGAGCCATCGGGAGGGATACCAATCCGGCCTTGGAAAAGAAAGCTGCCACGGAGTCTTGGAGATTGGCGACCATCCTAATGACTTAAGTGGTCGACCCGCCCCCATGTAAAATTTATATATTAGAGATAGCATTAGGAAGGAATGGATTAATTCATTCTACATCACCCTCAGCATTAAGGTACTGATTCCCTTCAAGCTGAATGCCATGATTTGCCCCATAGAGTAGCCGTGGGCAGCAAAGTGGATTCATACAGCTGTTCAAGAAAGTTCCTGATGGAGAAGTGAATTTAGATCCATCCTTGAAAAAGAGAGGAAGGCACAAGGAAAAAAGGGCACTTACCAGAACTTGAGCTCACAAGCCAATGAAGCAAGACCCCCATATGGGGCACCAGAAATGATGCAGGCTGGGGAGGCGAGGAGTCGAAAGAAAGATTTCTTGGATTCTCAAGGTCTGGCAGTAGTACTCTTTTATTCAGGGAATAGTATGGAATAGCATGGGGACAGGACCCATGGGCAGGAAGAGCTGCTGCAGTGTGTTGAGGGTTAGAGCTAAACTTAAGGCATAGGTATGTGAGTTATCTCTTTACAAGACAAAGGAAAGAATATGTAAAAAGAGTTGTTAAAATGGTCTCAGTGCGGGTGGGGTCTGGTGATAGGGTGGTCCTATAACTCTAGATAACAATCAGGCCGGATTAAGTCACGATGTCCTATGCTTCCAGGAGGATTTTGGTGGTGGGGTGGGGGGGGAGTCAGCTACATGAGGTTACCAGACCAGCACTGTAAACAAGACTTAAGTCCTTGCCATCCCCATTAAGAGTCTCTAGAGATAAGATCATCCCGCCTTCCTCCTGGTGCAGAGAGGGAAACACCCCCACAGATGGAGACTTCCTTCACAAATGCAAATATCTTCATCAAAGGGCAAGCACATTCCACTCCTCAGAGCCTCCTTCCCCTCTGCAGTGTTTTTAAAAGTAACAAGCCTGAAATAATCCTCATCACAGACCATGAGGGTGACCCAGGCCAGGCCACATGGAAATAATAGGATCTTAGGTCCTCTATGGGCCATGGGCTTGTGATAAGGCTGCGAGGCCAACCGTGGAACTCTGACCCTTGTTGAGAAACACTGACACTTAAATGTGACCTCACCATCTGTCATAAAGGGTCAGGCTCCCTTTTATTCAGTGATCCTTGTTAGCAATGAGCCTTCCAGCCATCTCTCCCCACCCCACTCACTTGCTACTGAAGATAAAGACTCCATGGGGACTGGCCCAGTGTGTAGTGCTTAAGTTCACACGCTCTGCTTCAGGTGGTCTAGGGTTCGCAGGTTCAGATCCCGGGTGTGGACCTACACACCACTCATGAAAGCCACCCTCTGGCGGTGTCCCACATACAAAATAGAGGAGGACAGGCAACAGATAGCTTAGGGCCAATCTTCCTCACCAAAAAAGAAAAAAAAAGATAAAATACCCCAGAACACTTGGCTCTGGTGGGAAGTTTGAATCCCACAGCCTAGGCTGGGTGCAAGGACTCTTCTCAGTGTAACCACAGGGTGTGACATGTGTTCATTAAAGCCTCAGGTGTACATTTGACACTGGAAGGAAATTTATTTTAGATCAATTTTTGCCCTTGTCCCTAGAGACCTCTCAAATGTTAACGGCTCTAATATCCACATCTAAGGCCGTTGACCTACCTTCCCTGATACAAGAAAAATGACGTCTTTTTGTAACTGTCGGATGCACCTGGAAACTCTTCCCCCACCCCTTAGCTTTATCAAGGGATAACTGAACAACACAACTGTCCATATTGAGAGATCACAGTGCGATGACTTGATATATGTATACAATTTGTGTACTTGAAATTTGCTAAGACAGCGGATGAAGTCTTCTCACCACCACACACACACACACACACACACAGACACACACAATGTGACTAAGTACCCAGGAGTGGAATTGATGGGTCACATGGTAATTTTAGTTTTTATATTTGAGGAACTCCCAGACTTTTTCCACAGTAACTACACCATTTTGCATTCCCACCACCCACGTGTGAAAGTTCAAATTTCTAAATACATCCTCAACAACACTTGTTCTTACCTCACATCTTGATTCCAGCCATCCTGGTGGGGGTGAAGTGGTATGTCACTACAGTTTTGATTTGTGTTTCCTTCCTCACTAAGGATGCCCAGCATCTTTTCATACGCTCTTGACCATTTCCCTGTCTTCCTTGGAAAATAGTGTATTCAGATCCTTTACCATATTTAAATAGAGTTTTTTGCCTTTTTCTAATTAAGTTTGAAGAGGTCTTTAGGCATTTTTGATACAAGTTCCTTATCAGAATTACGATTTGCAGAATTTTCTTCCATTCTATAGGTTGCGTTTTCACTCTCTTGGCTTAAAAGTTTTGCTTTTGATTGTGGTACCATACGCATACCATAAAATTTACATTTTTTAAGTGTGTAGTTCAGTTGTAGCACATGTCAGAATTGGCTTTCTTTTTTAAGCTGAATGATACACCATTGTAAGTATGTGCCAGATTTTCTTGATCCATTCATCCGTTGAAGGGCACCTGGGTTACTTCCACCTTGTGGCAAATGTGTAAAATGCTAGTATAAAAAGCAGTGGACGTATATGTGTTGAAGTCCCTGCTTTCAAATCTACTGCGATTCCCAGAAGCAGCATTGCTAGTGCAGGCAGTAACTCGGTTTGTAATATTTAGAAGAATTGCCATGTTGCATTCATACCATCCAAATAGTTTTTTATTCACAGCAGCAGTGCACAAGAGTTCCAAAGGGTGTGTTCACTGTCTCGATGGGGTCCTTTGAAGCACAAAAGTTATTGATTTGATGAAGTGCAGATAACGTATTTTTTGCCGTTTTTGCTCTCAGTGTCTTATCTAATAATTCTTTGCCAAACCCAAGGTGATTAAGTTTTTTCTTATATTTTACCTGATTGTGTTATTGTTTACTCTAAGTTTTAGGTCTTCATCCTTTATGGTAAATTATCGTATGTGATGCCATATAAGGATAAAACCTCCTTTTTTGCATATGGCCATCCACTTGCCCAGCACCCATTTATGAAAAGAATATTCTTGCCCCATTCTTGGCAATTTTTAAAAATATCAGTGGACCACAGAGGTATGGATTTAGTTCTCATATCTCAATCTAGTCCGTAGATCTGTATGTCTGTCCTTGTGTTAGTACCACACACTCTTGATAACCATGGCATATGACAAAGTTTGAAACCAAGAAATGTTAGTCCTACCATTTTGTTTTTCTGTTTCCAAGATTGCTTTGACTACTCTGACTCCCTTGCAATTCCCATAATTTTATGAGCGAGCCTGCCACTTTGTATAGAGGAATCACTTGGCATCAATGACAGGTAAGTGCTGAATCTCAGGTCATCTGGGGAATAGTGCCATTTCAACAATGTTAAGTCTTCTGATTCATGAAATTGGGATGTTTTGCCATTTATTTATACCTTTTTAATATCTTCTACCCATATTTTGCACTTTTCTGGGTATCCATTTTGTACTTCTTTGGCTAAGTTTATTCCAAAGATGTTCTTCTTTTGAACTTACTGTCAATGCATTTCTTCATTTCATAATCAGATTGTTCATTGCAAGTGTATAGAAATACAATTGATTTTTATATCTTGATCTTGTATCCTACCATGTTGCTAACTGTGATTATCAGTTCTAATAAACTTTGTAGTGGATTCCTGACAGTTTTCTAAAACCAAGATACCTCAACTGGAAGTAGAGATAGTTTTACATCTTTCTAACCCTTCTTTATGCATTTTCTTTTCTTGCATAAAGATTCCAGCTAAAATCTCCCGTACATTCTGGAATAGAAGTCGCAAGAGCAGACATGCTTCGTTGGTTCCTTTCTTTAGGGGAAAGCAGCCAGTCTTTTCCAATTAAATATTATACTAGCTTTGACTTTTCCATAGATGCTCATTATGATATTAGGAAATTTCCTTAATTCCGGGTAATCTGAGAGCTTTCACCATGAAAGGGTACTGGATTTTGTCAGTTATTTTCCCTGTGTTCTGTTGAAATGATGTGACGCCATTGTTGCTTTTTAGTCTGTTGATATCCTTGATGACATAAATGGATTTTAGATATTAACCCAACCTTTCATCCCTTGAATAGATCCTTCTTGATCATGGTGCATAATTCTTTTATATTTTCCTGGACTGGGTTTGCTGGTATTTGCTGCAACTGGCCTCAAAAAATGAGTGCAAATTATTCTCTCCATTCTGATTTTAGAAGAGTGTGTGGGGACTTGGTATTAAGGACCTCTGAAGGTTTCAGAGATTTCTGTGCTGAAACAGTCTGGGCCTAGCTTTCGTTTGTGGGTGGTCGCTTGTTTACCAATTCAACCCCTTCACTTGTTTACTTCGATTCCAATTTTCCAGTTATTCTTGATTTAGGTTCCCTAGTTTCTGTCTTTTAGGAATTTGTCCATTTCATCTCAGTTCTCTAATTTGTTTCCTTTTCTTCTTGCTTTTGGGTTTGGTACCTCATCTTTTCAAGTCGGTTAAAGCAAAAGGTTGGGTTACTGATTTGAGATCTCTCTTCTTTGTCAGTATAGGCATTAATGCCTATAAATTTATTTCTTTGTACTGTTTTAGTTGCAGGCCATAAACTTTCACCCCGCAGGTATGTTACAATGTTCCTTATTAGCTCTAGTAATATTTTTTGTTTTAAAGTCTATTTTGCTAGATATTTGTGTCATGTCTCCAGCTGAACTTGGGGGGCTGAATCCAGATGTACATTTTCCCCTGCTTTTCCTTTCAATCGTATCTTTGAATCTATAGTGTGCTTCCTGTACAGACCATGTATTTAGATCGTGGTTTGTTTGTTTTAATCTGAAGTGACAATCACTTCCTCCTGCCTGGATCATGTAGTGCAATCGCATTTAGTATTCCAGACCTAGTTGCAATGACACCTGCCTTTTTAGTTTTAATTTATACAATTCTCATGTTCTTTTTACTTTCTCCACTCCTTCTCTTTTTTTTTGAAAGATTTTATTTTTCCTTTTCTCCCCAAAGCCCCCCGGTACATAGTTGTATATTTTCAATTGTGGGTCCTTTTAGTTGTGGCATGTGGGAAGCCGCCTCAGCATGGCCTGATGAGTGGTGCCATGTCCACGCCCAGGATCTGAACCGACACCCTGGGCCACCAGAGCAGAGCACGCGAACTTAACCACTTGGCCATGCGGCTGCCCCTCTCCTCTCCTTCTTTATGGCTTTCTATTGCATTAACTGAATATCTTCTAATGTAGCATTGCCATTTTTAAATGACTTCTTCACTCTATTTTTGAAGTTCTTTCTTCTTTAGGGGTTGCTCTACTATTCAACACATGCTTCTTAATTTATAAGAAGGAGCTTCAGATTACACCAACTTCATTCCAGTGATGCACAGAATCTTTACTCATATAGAGCTCTATTCTCTTTTGTCATTTTTGTGGTATTATTGTTATGCAGATTACATCTACTAAGGCTAGAACCAATAATATCTTGTTACATTTATTTCTTTAATGTCTATAGTCACTTCCTTAGCACAACACAGCTTTGCTCCCACCCAGGACCTTTGTGCTTTTACTGAGAAACAAATTACACATATATTACAGCTCTATATGGAATAAGGACAACAGCACATTAACTACATACTATTTTATACAGTTTCCTTGATATCAGCTAAAAGAAAGGAAAAAATGGGTATTTATTCTGTCTTCAATATACAATTACTTGTACTGCTGTTCTTCTCTCTTTAGGTTGATATCAACTACCATCCTGGGTCACTTGATTTCAACCTGAAGAACTCCATCAATAACCCCATAAGGCAGTTGCCTATTAATATACTTTCTCAGTTTTTGTTAATCCGGGAAAGTCTTTATTTCATCCTTATACTCTATAAAGTAGTTTTGGTGAATATGGGATTCTTGGCTGACAGGTCTTTTCTTTGTTCACTTACAATATGTTGTCCCTCTGCCTCCTAACCTCCCGTTTCTCTGCTGAGACATCGCTTGTTAATTTTACTGCGGTTTCCTGGAAGAGATGGGTTATGTTTTCAACAGCTGTTTTTTCCCCAGTGTACAGTTCCTACTTTCTGGAATCTTTGCACGTTTCATATCTTTGCCACAATCCATACGTTATAGGTAATATATTGTAGCAACTGGGTACTGGTCCCCTTCCTACTGGGACTCTTTATTATTATTAGCTTGTTTCTTTGTTCAGTGACTAGGCAGAGTATTCTAGCTAAGTCCATGTCCTCCACACAGAGGGAAACTTCTGACTTAGCCCCTGGAATCGGGCATGGCTTTGGCTGTGTCTGCTGTCCTGACACAGTGGCATGGGGGTTCTCTTCCTCTTCCATGGACACAACCTGTGCTTAAACTAGATTAACTGCTGGCTGTTGCTCTATTTCCACCAACGTCCTGGGGGCATAACTTGCTCTACCAAATACTCCAGTGAAATGCTGGCTCCTTTGAAGAAATACTTCCTGAAGCCCCTGTTTAATATTTGTTCTCACCCACCCAAGTGTCCTTCCAGCAGTCTGATTCCCTGGTTCTCTCAGGAAACCTAGTCAGCCTACAGTCTAAGCTGTGTCTTCATAAAATAGACAGATCTGCTAATTGTTTTTCACCTCATTCTCCAATTTTTAAAATTATTTTATTGAGGTCATAATAGTTTATATGGTTGTGAAATGTCAGGTGTACATTATTATGGTCAGTCACCACATATATGTGCCCCTTTACCCCTTATGCCCACTGCCCCACCCTCTTCCTAGCTGGGAACCACTAATCTGTCCTCTTTGTCCATGTGTTTGTTTATCTTCCACACATCAGTGAAATCCTGTGATGTCTGTCTTTCTCTGTCTGCCTTATTTAGCTTAACATAATACCCTCAAGGTCAACCATGTTGTTACAGATGGGATGATTTTCTCTTTTTTTCTGGCTGAGTAGTATTCCATTGTATATATGTCCCACCTCTTCTTTACACAATCATCAGTTGATGGGTACTTGGCTTGCTTCCACATCTTGGCTATTGTGAATCATGCTGCAATGAACATAGGGGTGTATAAGTCTCTTTGAATTATTGTTTTCAAGTTCTTTGGATAAACAGCCAGTAGCAGGATAGCTTTATCATATGGTATTTCTATTTTTACTTTTTGAGAAATCTCCATACTGTTTTTCATACTGGCTGCACCAGTTTGCATTCCTACCAGCAGTGTATGAGGTTCTCTTTTCTCCACATCCTCTCCAACGTTTGTTGTTTTTTGTCTTGGTGACTGTAGCCATTCTAACGGGTGTAAGGTGACAGCTCATTGTAGTTTTGATTTGCATTTCCCTAATGATTAATGATGTTCAAAACTCTTTTCATGCGCCTGTTGGCCATCTGTCTATCTTCTTTGGAAAAGTGTCTGTTCATATCCTCTGCCCATTTTTGATTGAATCATTTGTTTTTATACTGTTCAGTTGAATGAGATCTTTATATATATATTGGAGATTAACCCGTTATCAGATGTATGTTTTGCAAATATTTTCTCCCAGCCTTTTTTTATATTCTCTTTTCATTTTGTTCCTGTTTCTTTGGTTTTGCAGAAACTCTTTAGTCTGACGTGATTCCACTTGTTTACTTTTTCTTTTGTTTCCCCAGCCTGAGTAGACATAGTATTCAAAAACATGCTGCTAAGACTGATGTCCAAGAGTGTACTGCCTATATTTTATTCTAGGAGATTTATGGTTTCACATCTTACCTTCAAGTCTTTAATCCATTTTGAGTTAATTTTGGTGTTTGGTGAAAGATAATCGTCTACTTTCATTCTGTTCCTGGCTGTCCAGTTCCCCCTACACCATATATTGAAGAGACTTCTCTTTCTGTGTGGTATGTGCTTGTCTGTGAAAGATTAGCTAGCCATACATGTGTGATTTTTACTTCTGGGCTTTCCATTCTCTTCCATCAATATGTGTCTGTTTTTGTACCAGTACCATGCTGTTTCGATTACTATAGCTTTGTAACATCTTTTGAAGTCAGGGATTGTGATGCCTCCAGCTTTGTTCTTTTTTCTCATGATGGCTTTAGATATTTGGAGTCTTTTGTTGCCCCATATGAATTTTAGGATTCTTGGTTCTATTTCCCCAAATACTGTCATTGGGATTCTGATTGGGATTGCATTGAATCTGTAGATTGCTTTAGGTAGTATGGACATGTTAACTATATTTATTCTTCTAATCCACGTGCATGGAATATCTTTTCATCTCTTTATATCATCATTGATTTCTTTTAATAATGTCTTATAGTTTTCATTGTATGAGGCTTTCACCTCCTTGGTTAAATTTATTCCTACATATTTTATTCTTTTTGTTGCAATTGTAAATGGGATTGTATTCTTGAGTTCTCTTTCTGTTAGTTTGTTATTAGAGCAAGGAAATACAACTGATGTTTGTAAGGTGATTTTCTGCCCTGCCACTTTGCTGTAGTTGTTGATTATTTCTAATAGTTTTCTGATGGATTCTTTAGGGTTTTCTTAAATAGAATCATGTCATCTGGCAGCAGCGAGAGTTTGAAGTTCTTCCTTGGCAACTTGGATGCCTTTTATTTCTTTTTCTTGCCTGATTACTCTGGACACAACCTCCAGTACGCTATTGAATAAGAGTGGCCAGAGTGAGCACTGTTTTCTCTTTCCTGTTCTCAGAGGGATAGCTTTCAGTTTTTCTCCAAGAGTATGACATTGCTTAGGTTTGTCATATATTCCCTTTATTATACTGAAGAGCTTTCCTTCTATATGCATTTTATAGATAGTTTTTATCAAGAATGGATGTTGGATCTTGTCAAATCCTTTCCTTACATCTATTGAGATGATCACATGATTTTTATTCCTCATTTATTAAAGTGGTATATCACATTGATTCTTGGATGTTGAAGCATCTCTGCATCCCTGGTATAAATTCCAGTTGATCATGGCGTATGATCCTTTTAATGTCTTGCTGTACTCAGCTGGCCAATATTTTGTTGAGCATTTTTGCATCTATGTTTATCAGGAATATTGGTCTGTAATTTTCCTTGT
Organism: Equus asinus; assembly: GCF_041296235.1. Taxonomy (NCBI): domain Eukaryota; kingdom Metazoa; phylum Chordata; class Mammalia; order Perissodactyla; family Equidae; genus Equus; species Equus asinus. Next base: position 24,442,190 of record NC_091809.1, on the reverse strand, counting down.
TTGTTTTGTCCTTGTCTGGCTTTAGGATCAGGGTGATGTTGGCCTCATAGAATGAGTTAGCAAGTGTGCCATCTTCTTAAATTTTTTGGAACAGTTTGAGAAGAATACACATTCTTCTTTGAATGTTTGGTAGAAGTCTCCAGAGAAGCCATCTGGTCCTGGATTTTTTCAGTCTTTTTTTCCTTTTTTTCTTTGGAGGAAGGTCATCCCTGAGCTAACATCTGCTGCAAATCCTCCTCTTTTTGCTGAGGAAGACTGGCCGTGAGCTAACATCTGTGCCCATCTTCCTCTACTTTATATGTGGGACACCTACCACAACATGGCTTGCTAAGCGGTGCCGTGTAGGCACCTGGGATCCGAACCAGAGAACTGTGGGCTGCCAAAGTGGAAGATGTGCAGTTAACTGCTGTGCCACCAGGCCGGCCCCTGGAATTTTCTTTCTTGGGAGGTTTTTGATTACTGTTTCTATCTCTTTACTTGTGATTGGTCTATTCAGATTCACTATTTCTTCTTGACTCAGTTTTGGGAGATTTTATGAGTCTAAGAATTTATCCATTCCTTCTAGATTGTCCCATTTGTTGGCATACAGGTTTTCACAGTATTCTCGTATAATCCTTTGTATTTCTGTGGTATCTGTTGCAATTTCTTCTCTTTCATTTCTTATTTTATTTATTTGAGCCTTCTCTCTTTTTTCTTAGTGAGGCCGGCTAAGGGTTTGTCAATTTTGTTCCTCTTCTCAAAGATCCAGCTGTCAGTTTCATTCATCATTTCTAGCATTTTGGGGGTTCCTATTGCATTTATTTCCCCTCTAATGTTTATTATTTCCCTCGTTCTGCTGACTTTGGGCTTTGTTCTTTTGCTAGTTCTGTTAGGTGTAGTTTAAGATTGCTTATTCGAGATTTTTATTTTTTGTTAAGGTGGGCCTCTATTGCTATGAATTTCCCTCTTAGGACAACTTTTGCTGCATCCCATAGGAGTTGTATGATGTATTTTCATTTTCACTTGTCTCCAGGTATTTTTGATTTCTCCTTTAATTACACTGGGTGTTCAGTAGCATGTTGTTTAGTCTCCATATATTTGTCACTTCTCAGCATTTTGCTTGTTGTTTTCTTCTAATTTTGTAGCATTAGGTCAGAAAAGATGCTCGATATGATTTCAATCTTCTTAAATTTATTGAGATTTGCCTTGTTTCCCAACGTATGGTCTATCTTTGAGAATGTTGCATGTGAACTTAAGAAGAATGTGTATTCATCTGGTTTTGGATGGAGTGTTCTAAATATATCCATTAAGTCCTTCTGGTCTAGTTTTGCATTTAATTCTACTATTTCCTTGTTGACTTTCAGTCTGGATGATCTGTCCTTTGATGTCAGAGGGTTTCTCCCTGTAGGTCTGTTAATAGTTGCCTTATGTACTTTGGTGCTGTGTTAGGTGCATATATATTCATAAATGTTATGTCCTCTTCGGGGGAGTGTCCCTTTTATCAGTATTTGCTGCCCCTCTTTGTCTCTCTTTGTCTTTTCATCTTGAAGTCTACTTTGTGTGATATAAGTATTGTGACACCTGCTTTGTTTTGTTGGTCATTAGCTTGGAGTATCATCTTCCATCCCTTCACTCTGAGTCTGTGTCTGTCTTTAGAGCTGAGAAATGTTTCCTGGAGACAGCAAATTGCTGGGTTTTGTTTTTCAATCCATCTTGCCACTCTGTGTGTTTTCATTGGAGAATTCAATCCGTTTACATTTAGAGGGATTATTGATATATGAGGGCTTGATACTGCCATTTTAAGACCTATTGTATGGTTGTTCTTTCTTTTTTTCTTATCCTGTGTATTTCCGACTTCCAATTCTGTGATGCTTTTCTCAGTTTTCTGTGTTTCTCATTTGTGTGTCTGTTCTGATTTTTTTTTTAGTGCTTACCATGTGGTTTGTATAAAAGATTTCATAAATGACATAGTCCATTTTCTCCTAGCCACTTATTCCCTTAGTTTAAGCAGGTGCCCCCCTTATTTAAATTCTTGTTTAAATTTAAATTATTGTTGTCAAAACTTATTGCATTTTGTGTTGTGAGTGTGTGATTCAAACGAAGTGATTATAGTTATTCTTGGTGCTTTCCTTCCATTTATCTTTAATGTTATAATTAAGTGTTTAGTAACCTGTTCTGATAGCTGCAATTTTCTGATTTTGTCTATTCATCTCTTTGCTCAAGGCTTTCTAAACCCTTCTTTTCATGTCTGAGGGCCTCCTTGATCATTTCTTGAAGGGGTGGTCTTATGGAAATGAAGTCCCTCAGCTTTTCTTTCTTCATATGGGAAAGTTTTATTTCTCCATCACAGCTGGAGGATGGTTTCACCGGATAGAATATTCTTGACTGAAAATTTTTGTCTTTCAAAAGTTTGAATATATTATTAAACTCTCCTAGACTGTAAGGTTTCTGCTGAGAAATCTGCTGAAAGCCTGATAGAAACTCCTGTTAGGTTATTTTCTTCTGCCTTACTGCCCTTACTATTTTTTTCTTTTTCATTGAATTTTGCCAGTTTTATTAATATATGCCTTGGAGAAGGTCTTTTTACAATGAAACAATTAGCATTTCCATTAGCTTCATTTACATGTAATTCCAGCTGATTTCCCCGGTTGGAAAGTTTTCAGCAATTATTTCTTTGAACAAGCTCACTGCTCCCTTCTCCCTCTGGAATAGCTACAATGCTTATGTTGCATTTGCTAATTCAGTCAGGTATTTCTCAAGGGTCTCTTCATTTCTTTTTAGTCTTAGTTCTCTCACCTCCTCCATCAGAAACATTTCTATATTTCTATTCTCTAAATTATTGATTCTCTTCTCCATAATATCAGCTCTGTTTATTAAGTATTCCAGATTTTTCTTTATCTCACTAATTGTGTTTTTCATCTGTAACACTTCTGATTGGATTTTGTTTTATATCTTCAGTCTCTTTTGTGAAGAATTCCTTGTGTTCATTAATTTTATTCCAGATTTTATTGAACTGTCTTTCTGAATTCTCTTGTAACTCGCTGAGTTTATTTATGGTAACTATTTTGAATTCTCTGTCATTTAGATTTTAAATTTCTGTGACTTCTTGATTGATTTCTAGATACTTGTCATTTTCCTTCTGGTCTGGAATGTTAGTCTACTTCTTTACGCTATTTGATGGGGTGGACTTTTCCCACCAAATAGGGGTACTATGTGGTTGCACATTCCACTGGCCACCACTCGGGGTGGCGGGAGCTGTGTTTTCTGGGCCCACCATGACCCCTGGCAGTTGTTCCTATTATTGGTAGCTGTGCCACCAGGGCCCCTCTCTGTTTGCCTGCTGGCTGCTGCTGCTTTACACACACAGGCACAGGCACTCTGTCAGGGATCCCCTGCTCTGACTGGCCAGCAGAGCCTATGCACCAGGCAGGAGGGGTGCTTTCTTTCATGCATGTGGGCCTGCACACTTCTGCTCTGCAAATACTGTCTGCCTCATTGGGCTGCTTGGCTTGGTGGGGACACCCTTGCTATTGCCTTGGTGTAGAGCATTCCCACAGGCTGAGGCAACTCCAAGAGTGAGAGTGTTCCCATGGATGGCTGCCTTTCCCCCCTTCTTCTCAGAGTCATGTGCCAGGCACCACATGAAGTCCCACACCCAAATGGCTGCCACTCAGGAGGGAGAAGAGATCTGCTTACCTCCTTCCACTGCCTGCTGGGGGGTGGGGACTTTGCACCCTGACCTCCAGACATATGGCTGCTTGGATCTCTCAGACATCTATTGTCTCTTGTGAACGTCCTCTCTTGGTTTAGGAACATCCTTTTCATTGTATCTTAGAGGGAGAGACTAAGGGAAGATCTCACTCTGCCATGATGCTGATGTCACCTCATTTTTGATATTTGACTCTCAATAAGGTTTAGATACCTGCTCACCCTGTCTGGCCCACAATGGATAAACAAGTCAGGAAGGTTGACACATGCATCTTTTCTTTTTGTGTGAACTCTTAGGAGAGTCAAACCTTGGAAATCTGCAGCCTCTACACAAATGCACCTTAAAGTTCAAGCTATTCTCCCTCACACAAGCCACTCCAGCCTGCTTAGCCTTGCCCTGCTCTCCTTAGAAAGTATCTGTGAGCAATGAACATATTCTTATTCACTTGATGCATGTGGCAACATAGTCATGGCATCCAATCCTATTTTTGTAGGGTGTTAATCCTGACCCCCAAAAGGCCCTGATACAACAGAAGATAACATATAGAAAATGTCTTTTGGGTGACAAATGGGTATTCAGGTAATGGCATTTTTAGAAGATGAGAAAAAGAAATCCAAAACCAGAGAAAACATAATCTTTTTAGATGCATTAGACAAAAAAGAAAACTTTGAAACCTCCCACATTGCTCTAACAGTAGAACTCACACATTCAAATGGGATAGTCTCAAAAGGGAAAACACAGCAGCAGAGGTGAATGGATGGTTTCTGCTCTGATGTATAAAGAGCTCTGAGTGATCTCATCTTCACAAAAAAGAAAAAACAACCACTTGAAAAGCAACACTTCTCCTTAGATCCAAGCGAGATTTGAGATGACATAACAAACCAATGCTTCCCAAATGAGAAACTGAGAAGTATGGAGAATTACTGCTTACCTGGAGGAGAAGCAATTGCTGCCAGCAACCCCTGGAAACACATGTCCTGTTAACAATGAATTTGCTGGAGATACAGTTTGGAGTAGTTTGAGAGTTAAAAGCATCAGGGAGTCCAGTCTTAGGGAACCTGCAAAATGTATGTATATTTCCACTAGTAACCCAAGGACGTTCTCATTTTGAAGACTGGAAAAAATTGTCTCATGCTTCATGCAGGAAAGCACGGTAAAACTTTTTCCTATATGCACAAAGTTTTCTATGCTCTGTTAACTTAGGCTATCACTCAAAGGAATCTAACTGGCCAAAACTTTATCTGATCGAGGAAAGAGCTATAAGACAACTCCCAGATCCTTCAGAATTTCTCTGACAATAGGGGAGGAATGAACGCTAACAACTTGTTCTGAAGCTCATAGACCAGAGAGTCTGTCTCATCGAAACATTACAGCTTCTTTCTTTTGAGCAAGACTCACCCTGAACTAACAAGTGTTGCCAATCTTCCTCTTTGTTTGCTTGAGGAAAATTAGCCCTGAGCTTACGTCTGTGCCAATCGTCCTCGATTTTCTATGTGAGTAACTGCCACAGCATGGCTGAAGAGTGGTGTAGGTTTGCACCCAGGATCTGAACCTGCAAACCTGAGCCACTGAGGACGGCAGCATCATGGCAGAATGAACTTTCCTGGTAATCTTCCCCCTCCAACACACAATGAAAAAGCATTCATACTCCAACAGAGGACATCCAAACACAACACAAATAACGTTGGAGAGACACAAGCAGCCCTACTACAGAGGGTGGAGGGGCTGGAGCCCCCCTCGGAGGAGGTAGAATGGGGTAAGAGAAAACTTCACCCCACCCAAAGGCCACAATCGGGGAATGCCAGAAGCCTCTGAGAGGGAAGGTACCGGGGAGGGGACGTTCATGTGTGGGAGCACCAAGCATCTCAGAGGGCCCATGCAGCCTAGAGGGAGGACCTCTACTGGGGCAAGAGCTTTTGCAGGAGGTGACCTCATCAAGCCAACACAGCAGGGGAGCAGATGGTGAGAGCAGAGGTGGAAAACCCGGAGAGCATGCAGGAGAAAGAACACCTCCCAGAACCCACCAGCATTGCTACAGACCCTGGGATTCCAGCTGAGGGCAGATGGCTCGGCATACATGGCTGTTGACCACCACCCAGTGGCCATAGGAGGTAATTTCAACTCAATAATACCAGGATGCAGAAAAATAGAGTGACCCCTTCTAGCAATATCAGAAATTATATCAAATTTCCAGAAGAGAGAGAAAACTGAGAAGTACCTGGAAATCAGTCCTGAGGACACAGAAATATGTTGACTAAATGATGATGAATTCAAAATAGCTATCATCAAAAAACTCAACGAGGTAAAAGACAATGTAGAGAAACAACTCAAGGAGTTCAGGAGCTACTTCATAAAAGTGATTGAAACTATAAAGGAGAATGAAATAGAAATATTAGAGATGGAAGACACAATGGAAGAAAGAAAAGAAAAACACATCCCTGAACACTCAAGCAGACATCACAGAGGAGTGTATCAGGGGCCAGCCCTGTGGTGCAGTGGTTAAGTGTGCACGTTCTGGTTTGGCAGCCCAGGGTTCACCAGTTCGGACCCCATTTGTGGTCATGGCACCACTCAGCAAGCCATGCTGTGGCACGCATCCCATATATAACGTAGAGGAAGACAGGCATGGATGTGGGCTCAGGGCCAGTCTTCCTCAGCAAAAAGAAGAGGATTGGCAGCAGATGTCAGCTCAGGGCTAATCGTTCTCAAAAAAAAAAAAAGAAAGAAAAAGAGGAGCTTATCAGCATAATCCAAGATAGACATGTTGAAATGCTCCAGACAGAGGAGGAGACAGAACGAAGGCTAGAAAGAAATGAAGGAAGTCTCCAGGAAATATCTGACTCAATTAGGAAATGCAACATAAGAATTACAGGTATTCAAGAAGGAGAATGGAGCAGAAAGTGTGTTCAAATAATAGCAGAGAACTTCCCAAACCTAGATAAAGGGATCGAAATCCATGTGGAAGAGGCTTCCAGATCTCCTAGATATGTCAATGTAAAAAGACATACTGCAAGGCATATAGTAGTAAAACCGGGAAAAATGAATGACAAGGAAAGAATACTAAGGGCAGCAAGGCAGAAGAAAATAACCTACAAAGGAACCGTCATCAGTCTTTCAGCGGATTTCTCTGCAGAAACCTTACAGGTGGGGAGAGAATGGAATGCCATATTCAAATCTTTAAAAGACAAAAATTTTCAGCCAAAAATACTCCATCCAGCAAAAATATCCTTCAGATATGGTGGAGAAACAAAATCTTTGCCAGACAAACCAAAGCTAAGGGAGTTCAAACCAAAAGACCCCCACCAAGAAATCCTCAAGAAGGCCCTCATACCCGGAAATAAAAACAAAAACAGGGAGAAAGGGGTTACAAAGCTCAGAGTAAGAAGATAAGTAGGTAGACAGAATCAGAATAGGATAGCAAATACTCAAGTATAGAATTAAAGATGGAACACTTCCTAACACATTCTACGAGGCCAACATCACGCTGATACCAAAGCCTGACAAGGACAGCATGAAATGGAGAACTACAGGCCAATATCGTTGATGAATATAGACGGAAAAATTCTCAACAAAATTTTGGCAACCCGAATTCAGCAATACGTCACAAGGATCCTATATCACAATCGAGTGAGATTCATACCAGGGACACAGGGATGGTTCAACATCCAAAAATCACTCAATGTGATACACCATCAACAAATGGAGGAATGAAAATCACAGGGTCATCTCAATAGATGCAGAGAAAGCATTTCACAAGATCCAACAGCCATTTATGATAGAAAAAAAAACTGTGGAAAAAATGGGGATAGAAGGAAATTGCCTCAACATAATAAAGGCCATATATGACAAACCCACAGCCAACATCATACTCAATGGGCAGAACTGAGCGCCATCCCCCTGAGGACAGGAATAAGACAAGGATGCCGACTATCACCACTCTTATTCAACATAGTACTGGAGGTTTTGGCCAGAGAAATTAGGCAAGAGAAAGGAATAAAAGGAATCCAAATAGGGAGGGAAGAAGTGAAACTCTCACTGTTGGCAGAAACATGATCTTATATATAGAAAACTCCAAAAAATCCTTTGGGAAACTAATAGATAAATTAACAACTACAGTGAAGTTGCAGGGTACAGAATCAACTTACAAAAATCAGTTGCTTTTGTATACTCCAATAACGAACTTACAGAAAGAGAACTCAAGAATATAATTCCATTTGCAATCACAACTAAAAAAATTAAGTACCTAGGAATAAATTTAACCAAGGAGGTGAAGGACTTACACAATGAAAACTCTAAGACATTACTGAGAGACATTGATAACGACTTAAAGAGATTCCTTGCTCATGGATTGGAAGAATAAACATAGTGAAAATGTCCATACTACCCAAAGCAATCTACAGATTCAATGCAATCCCAAGCAGTATCCCAATGACATTCTTTACGGAAATAGAGCAAAGAATCCTAAAATTTATATGGGGCAATCAAAGACCCCAAAGTGCTAAGCCAATCTTGAGAAAAAAGAACAAAGCTGGAGGTATCACAATCCCTGACTTCAAAATGTACTACAAAGCCATAGTGACCAAAACAGCATGGTTCTGGTACAAAAACAGGCACACAGATTGATGGAACAGAACTGAAAGCCCAGAAATAAAACCACTCATCTACGGACAGCTAATCTACGACAAAGGTGCCTAGAACATACAGTGGAGAAAAGATAGTCTCTTCAATAAATGGTGTTGGGAAAACTGGACAGCCGCACACAAAAGAATGAAGGTAGACCACTATCTCACACCATACACAAAAATAAACTCAAAATGGATCAAAGACTTGAAGATACATCCTGAAACTATAAAACTCCTGGAAGATAATATAGGTAGTACACTCTTTGACACTGAACTAAGAAGGATCTTTTCAAATACCATGTCCTCTCAGACTAGGGAAACAAAAGAAAAAATAAGTAAGTGGGAATTCATCAGACTAAAGAGCTTCTGAAACACAAAAGAAACTAAGATCAAAACAAAGGGACAACCCACCAAGTGGGAGAAAATATTTGCAAATCATGTATCTGACAATGGGTTAATCTCCATAATATATAAGAAAGTCACACAGCTGAACAATAAGAAAGCAAACAACCCGGTCAAAAAGTGTGCAGAGGAGATGAACAGACATTTTCCAAAGAAGCTATACAGATGGCCAATGAACACACGAAAAGATGTTCAACATCACTAATCATCAGAGAAATGCAAATCAAAAACTACACTAAGATACCACCTTACGCCTCTTCAAATGGCTATAATCACTAAGACTAAAACCAACAAACGTTGGAGAGGGTGTGGAGAGAAGGGAACCCTCACACACTGCTGGTGGGAATGCAAACTGCTGCAGCTACTCTGGGAAACAGTATGGAGATTCCTCAAAAAACTAAAAATAGAACTACCATATGACCCAGCTATCCAGCTACCCCATTTGAAATCAACAATCTACACAACTAGAATGATCCACAACTAAAAATACGTAACTATGTGCTGGGGGGGATTTGGGGAGAAAAAAAAAGCAGGGAAAAAAACCCCACAAAGATTGGCAACAGTTGTTAAAAAAAAAAAGAAATCAACAATCCAAATTAACATATGCACTCCTATGTTCACTGCAGCACTATTCACAATAGCCAAGACATGGAAGCAATCCAAGTGCCCACTGACCAATGATTGGATAAAGAAGATGTAGTATATATATACAATGGAGTACTACTTAGCCAGAAAAAAGACATATTCATCCCATTTCCAATACTATGGAAGGACCAAGAGGGAATTATGCTAAGCGAAATAAGCCAGTCTGAGAAAGACAAACACTAGATGATTTCACTCATATGTGGAATATAAACAAATACTTGGACAAAGAAAACAGTTCAGTGGTTACCAGGAGAAGAGGGGAGGCACAGGGAGTGAAGGGGCACACTTATGTGGTGACAGACAAGAAATAATGTACAGCTCAGGGCTGGCCCAGTGGCACAGCGGTTAAGTCCGCACGTTCCACTTCAGTGGCCCAGTGTTCGCCGATTGGGATCCCAGGTGTGGACATGGCACTGCTTGGCAAGCCATGCTGTGGCAGGCGTCCCATGTATAAAGTAGAGGAAGATGGGCACAGATGTTAGCTCAGGACCAGTCTTCCTCAGCAAAAAGAGGAGGATTGGCAGCAGATGCCAGCGCAGGGCTAATCTTCCTCCTAAAAGAAAAAAAGGAAAACAAACAAATAATGTACAACTGACATCTCACATTGATGTAAACTATTATGAACTCAATAGAAAAAGAAACTGCAAATAAAACAACAATGATGTGTCATCAAACGCTTAAATGAGTAGAACTCAAAACAGAACACCAAATATTGGTGAAGATGCAAAGTTACAGGTAAGCCTCATTCATAGCTGGTGGAAATGGAATTAGGTCCACCTACAGTGAAAGACAGGAACGTTCTTTCAAATCAAAATACACTGTTCCTATGTAGAGTGAGATCCAACAATCACACTGTTGTTATTTTTCCAAATGAGTTGAAAACACACAAAACCTACACATGAATGTTTGTTGGCACTTTATTCACAATTGGCAACAGTTAGCATTTTAAGCAAGATGTCCTTCAAGAGTTGAACAGAAAAAACAAACAGGGGTGCATCCGTACAATGAAATACTGTTCAGTGATACAAAGAAATGAGCTATCAAGCCATGAAAACACATGGAGGCACTTTGAAAGTCTATTGCTAAGGGAAATAAGATGTGAGAAGTCCATGCAGTGTGTGATTCCAAGAATATGACAATTAGGAAAAGACAAACCAGGAGCCAGTAGAAAGATCTTTGTGAAGGATTTGGGGGTCGGGGGAGGGATGAGTCAATAGGTGGAGCACAGAGGAGTTTCAGGGAAGTGAAACTACACTCCATGACACAGAAATGATGGATCCATGTCATTATATATTTGCCAAAACCCAGTGAGTAACACACAGTCAAGGCTAATGTGCACCGTGCACTGTAGTTTGTCCAATTCACCCCTTTTTTTACTGAAACAGGACATCTCTCATTCAACACATTTCAATAAGCCAGTGTGGTGCTCTATGAGCCTGAGACCCATAAGGGAGGGGAAACTTCCATCGAATGCCTTGTTGGAGAGCACAGCACTGTATCATCTGAGAAGTGCCATGGTCACTCCCAGTAGTGTCAGAACTCCAAGGTGGATAGAATGTCCTGGTGGGTCCTCGTATTGTAGACCTAGTAATGTACAGACAAGGGTTACCTTATTCCTATTTTGAGTATCTCTGAGTCAAGAGATTCTCAGAGTTCTTTTAGTACAAAGGGGCCTCTCGTAGACAATCATCCAAGAGTTTGTGAACATATGCAGATGAGACCAACTTTTGGCCAGTAGAAAGATGACTGCCTGAAGTTTGGTTAGCCCTGGTGACACCTGGGTTTGATTCTTCATCAGGGATGTCCCAATTAAGGGATGAAGAGCAGCAACTCTCCACTGAGCTCCGCAGGTATGAATGCGTATTGTTGTCCTTCAAGTCTATGCACTCCCCAGTGCTGTGCACTCAGTTAATCCCGAGGAACTACCCCGGGAACCACGGTGTCTGAGAGAGGGGAGACCTCCTCCAGCACCCTAGCATCTTTCGAGGAACTGAAGAAAGAAATGCCATGCTCCTCTTGAAGGTGACATAAACTGCGGGGCCAAGGTTAGGCTCCATTATATCACAGGTAGGTGCCAGTCACTGGGCTGAGCTGACAGGGTGCTGTCTTGGGGGTCAAAGGCATAACAGGCACCTCGGTAGAGGGTCACATGCTCAGTGCTTATGAGAGCCTCTATTTTCAAGAGATCTCAGTTCCTGGACATAACAGCAGATCTAATGGCATATAGTTTGGGGCCTAGGGCAGTTTCTTCATAGGATGCCTATGGACAACTTAAGGCCCTCCTCCAGAGAGCGTCACACCACTGCCATCAGGGTCACATGCCTCCTCCATGACAATTGGTTGCTTTAAAGAGTTTAAGGAACCCAGGCTTAAGTGGGGTTTGAACTAATCCCTTTGCTGTGCCAAACTCAGACTGTGGGTGTTGTCCGCTCTAACCCAGAGGGTCAGGATCTTTGTTGCAATAGATGCAGGGGTGGCAGCAGCTGCAGTTACCTGGGGCCCTGGTGAGCCCTCTGTGATCTTGCTACCTACTGGCAGCATTTTCCTGTCTCTTCTCTTTCTCTCTGAATAATTGCTCTTTAACCAGGGACCATCAGGGGGCTCAGCTCATTCACACTATAATCATCCAATTAACCCCAGGTCCCCACTAATGTCAAGGAAACTCCAGCCTCAGGCTCACCTTCACTCTAAACACACAGATTCCACTAAAGACACTGACAGAGGCCACATTCCTGCTCCCAAGGACAAGGAAAAACTGCCCCAAGTTACCAAAACTGCCAACTTGGTGTTCTCTGTAGTTAGAACCCAGTGTGCTGGGTCAACAATGCAACACAGGGCAGCACAGCGCCCAGGAGGAGCTGCCCAGCAAGCAGCAGCCCACAGTGAAGGAGCCTCCAGGCTTTCTCGTCAGCCTGTCCAGGTAAGAAGGCCCAGGGGAAAGGGAGGGTGAGGCTTAAGTTTACAATAGTCAAGCAGCAAATCTGGGCACCCTGGCCACTCATTACAACAGCAAACTTGGGTGAGGAAAATAAGCATTCACACTGGCTTGTTTTTACATAAAGAAACACGAACAGGATGGTGAAGGAGTGATCAACATTGGACACGTAGGGAGGGTGGAGTCAGAGAAGAGGAGTGGGGCAGGACGTGCAGGCAGGAGTCTCCTTAAGGGAGTTTCCTCTCCTACGAATTTCTTAAACCTTCTCTTGCACTATCTATTTAAAATAAGAAGAGAAATTTATATACACCTTATTTCCTATGCTTGATCATTATTTTTAAATAACTTTTTCTTAAAAATTAATTTCATTTTAACATTTCTATATAGGAAACCACTCCAAGGTTTAATCCTTTAGCACTCACGGCGATAAAGCTGCAAACCATAAAAAATTTACAAATCCCTTTCCAACACAAAGGACAAAGGACCTCACAGTTTGTCCCTCCAGTATATTTACAGGGTGGATATTATCAGCATGGAGTAGCTTATTGTAATCCATTAGGGGTTTGCAATTAAGCCCTGAAATAAACTAGGAATTCCAGAGATGTTCATGAACTTTGACCTGTTTCGTCATATCACTGAAAACAGGAACTCAAGGGGTCCTTCCTCGTACCATTAAAACAGGAATTCATCCACCTTAGGAACAGCATAGCCTGTTAAATGTCAAAGTCCTCTAGGGACACAGATGACGAGGATCAAGGCTGCCCAGGGAGAGAAAGAAGCCCAAGGCGTCCTGCCCTATGGACCCACCTACATCATCCTCCAGGAAGCATAGGACGTCCTGACCTGACCCACTCTGATTCTTATCTAAAGTTACAGGACCACCCAATAACCACACCCCACCTGCACTGAGACCATTTTAATGACTTTTTCACATAATCTTCCCCTTGTCTTGTAAAGAGAGAACTCACATACCTATGCCTTATAAATTTAGCCCTACCCTCAACCCATCTTTGTGTCTCTTTGCTGCCCATGGATCCTATCCCCATGTTGCAGCTCTTACTGCCCATGGGTCCTGTCCCCACGCTATTCTCTGAATAAAGGAGCACGACTGCCAGACCTTGAGAGTCCAGGAAATCTTTCCTTTGACTCCTCGGCTCGCCAAGCCCGCATCAAAAGACACACAAAAACTCACCTAAAAATGGAATACACACTTGAGAGCGTACATACACACATCTCACATCTTGAGGTTCTCTTGCCTAAATGGAACACAAATTCTATTTGGTTCCACAATTTTCTTCCCTTACTCACATAATAACTCTCCATCAACTTAGATTTTAAAACTCCAAGAGCAAACAAATCTAGAATAAGAGGGCTGCAGCCTTCAATTGATAAACGGATCCAAGGAGACACAAATATGCAGATCAGCTCATAGAAGCTTCCTGCTTGCCTACAGTTCAAAAGGAAAACCCACACTCAGAAAGTTAACCATATTCCCAAACTTGCAGTCTAGGCTCTCCTGGTTGAGATGTAACCCCTGGAGGGGGTCGGTCCCTGGTGAAGGAGGGTGGGGACCTGAGCAGCCACAGGAATGAAGTCTGGGAGCTCCAGAGGACAAATAGGTTTAATAGGATGAATTGGGCTGTTAAAAGCACTGGGAATAATCAATACTTCACTAACTAGGCTTCCTCTACAGTTTCCAATCCTACAAGGCCCTGGGTGATTTATATTGGGCCGTATTAACTACTTTATTTGGGTGCTAAGGTCCCTGGGGTCCCAATTTGTCAAGCCAATTTGTAAGTGGCAGAGACTTCATTTAATTTTAAGTCTGATCAATTAGCTCTGATCACTGGTTCAGAACTCCTCAGCTCACTATGGGATATTTTATGATAATAAGTGTTATGACCATGGAGAATTTAGGCAGGACCACAGTTCTGATGGCTAAAGATGAAATACTTGTCCAATTTGTCCTCCATATTATATTCTTTAACACCCCTAAGATCATCAGGGGCACCTTCCTTAAATTTAGTGGGTTCCCAGGTATAACTGTAATATGACCCCTAGCGCCACCAGGGTTCTGAGCCTCCCCTATAACAACTGGTTGCTTTATAGGGTTTAAACCCTTGGCTTAAGTCAGGTTTGAACCAATCCCTTGTGTCACAGGGGTGCCATGGGTGTTGTCCCCTGCAACCCTGAAGGTCAGGATCTTTGGGGCAGCAGACGCAGGGGCAGCAGCAGAGGTACTGGAGCGGCCTGGGGAGCCCTCTGGTGTCAGGTGCGTGGACTCAGCCTGCCACCTACTGCCTGCCGTTCCCCTCACTTCTCTTTTTCTTTAAATGACAGCTCTTTCAAGAGTGACCATCTGATGGACCCACCTCTAGCAAAAGGTATAGTCCCTGTCCACCCCCATCCCTGGAGTATGTCAGGGCCCACCCAGCCTCTGTCACAGCTTCACTCTAACACACAGAAAGATCCCACCAGAAACACGACCCAGGACTCATTTAAGGAGGCCCCAATCCATAGTCCTGCTCCCAAATGCCTATAAATTCTTCAAACTGCCAGCACTGGGGAGCTGAACCTAGAACTGTGGCTTAGAGCTATAGGGTCAGCAATGCAACATGGGGCCACTGAGCTCACAGCACAAGCTCCCCAGCAAGCTGTACCCACAGTGCCTGTCACCACAAGGCAGCAGAGCCGGTAAGCAAGTCAGAGCAGAAGAAGACAAACCCACGGGTGGGGTCATGTCTGGACAAGCTGCGCAGGGCGCCAACTGTTATGGTCACCTGCAGAGGGGTGGTTCCCTTGTTGACACTGATGCCAGGGTGGCACACACACACACAGACAGGCTAGGAAAAGGCTCAGGACTCACATAAGAGAGGTCTGAGGGGAGGGCAGGGCCAGCCTCTCAAGCAGCTCTGACAGGGCTCAGAGAGCAAGGAATGGAGCCTGGCCTGGGGCTTCACTGGCCCTGGGGGTGGGGCCGGGGCAAGAGCTCCTCACACAGGCAGGGGCTGGGGTGGTGGGAATCTCCTGTCCGCTCTAGAGGAGAGAGCACCCAGGCTTCCTCCTCAGCTTGTCCAGGTGGGGGCACAAGGGGAGGAGAATGGGGTGAGACCTAAGCTGTGAGCAGTCACCCACAATGTAGAGACGGACTACTCCTTACAGGGACAAATGTGCTTAAGAAAAATATGCATTCCCATTGATCTACATAAAGAAAGACTGACAGGAGTCTCAAGAAATGATCAACGGCCGGCCCCGTGGCCGAGTGGTTAAGTTCGTGCACTCTGCTTTGGCAGCCCAGGGTTTCGCTTGTTCCGATCCTGGGCACAGACATGGCACCACTCATCAAGCCATGCTGAGGTGGCATCCCACATGCCACAACTAGAAGGACTCACAACTAAAAGTATACAATATGTACCAGGGGGTGTTGGGGAGAAAAAGGAAAAATAAAATCTTTTTTTTAATTTTATTTCATTTTATTTATTTTTAAAGATTTTATTTTTCCTTTTTCTCCCAAAGCCCCCCAGTACATAGTTGTGTAGTTTAGTTGTGGGTGCTTCTAGTTGTGGCATGTGGGATTGCCGGGGTCCCGCCCCGGCGGAGTCCAGGTTCCTGAGGGATGGACGGCGTCGGCGCGATGAGGGGAAAATAAACGGGACGTGAGACTTGGGTTGGTGTTAGCAAGTCCGACTTTACTGTGCACAAGTGTCGTTTATATATTTTTCAGGATTAGTACAGAAATAGTTTTACAAATATTCTCAGAGAGATAAGGAAGTAAAAAGCGAGCACAAGAATATTTATTAGCATTCCATTCTATAGAGCATAAGGTTAATGATCGTCTTCTCCGCAATTAACTAGTGTTTGTTGTCTCTAAGCTAAAGGAGATAGGTACCTAGGCGTCTGTTGTAATTCATGGTAAAGTTAAATCAAAGAGAGAAGGTCCAGGCCTCCGGACAGGACAGCAGTCTGTCTGGTTACATCCTGGGGGAGCCATCCCTGCCTCCCTCAATCATTACGCCATTAGTGTAGATGGTTAATGGGAACAAAAGGCGACTCCAGGGTGTCTTATCCCCAGGGCTATCTGCATTCTCAGCGGGCAGTTAAACATCTTTACATTTTCGCACCCTTTAGGGGGTGGAAGCCTTCCTTTGTCTTTTAGAACAGTCCATTAAGTACACTGCAGGAGAAAGTATCATATTGTTAGTAAAGTAAAGGGCTGAAAAGCTAAGCTAAACTATATATCTTCAAGAATAAAAAAGAGAAATAAGTATACACATAACCTTGATAGAAAGCATGCATATAATTCAGAAAATATCAGGAGTGTCGGCTGGCCATCCTTCACCGAGGGGCATTCTTGCACCCCTTGGCCCTTCTACTCACCAATTATTTATTTATTGCTTTTAGGAGAAAACCTCTATAACATTTTAACAGAAAGCAGAAGATCAAGAATAATATGTAGATACTTCTTGATCATCCAATTAACCAGCAAACTTAGAAGGATGATGCATATATATATTTAGACAAAGAACTGGAGGGAAAAGGAAACATTAACCAGATGGAGGCCATAAACCTAATTCGACATCTTATCTGGGCAGGATTCCTTTCTGATTGTCTCAAATGGGACTGTGTGCTCCTCCATTAATTAACTGAAAAATATCTTGAAAGTTACCTGCAGGTGGTCACATTCTCTTACTATATCTAATTTTCCCAGGTGGTAGTGCCTCCCAAGCAGCCACCCAAAGGAGTGAAAACTGGAGGTTAAGAAAGGAAAAGGAATGAAGGGCAAATAGAAGCAGCACAGGTTTCAGAACTATGTGAGGGGCTGGCCGGTTATTCTTCACCAAGGGGCGACCCTGCACCCCTTGGCGTTAATCGGCTGGACCCTGTCAAACAGCCGATCAAATGATGTAGCCACGGCTCCCAGCATGGGATGCCACCTCAGCATGGCCTGATGAGTGGTGCCATGTCCACGCCCAGGATCCGAACTGGTGAAACCCTGGGCAGCGGAAGCGGAGCGCACGAACTCAACCGCTCGGCCACGGGGTCGGCCGCAAAATCTTTTTTTTTATTAAATTTTATTTTTTTCCTTTTTCTCCCCAAAGCCCCCTGGTACATGTTGTATATTTTTAGTAGTGGGTCCTCTAGTTGTGGCATGTGGGACGCTGCCTCAGCATGGTTTGATGAGCAGTGCCATGTCAGTGCCCAGGATTCGAACCAACGAAACACTGGGCCACCTGCAGCGGAGCGCACGAACTTAACCACTCGGCCACGGGGCCAATCCCGAAAAATAAAATCTTTAAATAAAAAAAAGGAAATGATCAGAACTGTATTGGGGGCGGCTAGATTAACAGCACTGGAGGGGACAAGGCTATATTGGCAGTGAGTCTTCTAGAGTTCGACTTTGCTATCTTACAGATTCATTTCAACTAAACAAATGCATGTACATGTAGGGGAGGAAGACATCTCCACTACCCACTCTAGGTCCTTCTGCCTGGACAATGAATTAAATTCACATGAGACAGAATAACAGGAGACAATCAAACAGAGCTTTATAACATGTATACATGGGAGAGACCCAGAAAAACTGAGTAGCTCCTCAAAATGGCAGACTTTCTCACCTTAAATACCCTCCTCAGCTAAAGACAAAGGAGGATGCTGGGGGTGGGGAGAGTCAGTTATGGGAGGTTCCCAGAAAAGCACAATAAAAAGGAGTAAGGTCATTATGCAGATTTGAGTCCTTGCCTTCTACACTGAGAAGAGTTTCTAGAGAGAAGGTCATCCCCCCTTCTTCCTGGCACAGAGAGGGAGACACCTTTACAGATGGAGATTTCCTTTACAAATGGACTTGTCTCTTACAAAGGCTAAATTCTACTTTTCAGAGTTTCTGAAAAGTAACTCTGATGTGACAGCATTTGTATGTTCTGAAATGTGAGTGACCATAATTGTGACCGGTGCCTGGAGAATGTCCCTCCAAATTGATGCTCTCCAAATAGTATGGCCTTGAATGTGAAAATTGTCCCACTTCCACTGGCCCAACCAGACCACTAGCCTGTTAGCAACTGCCCATGAGTCAGTAAAAATGTGGACAAGAGGTTTGACATGGGCAATGGAACTCTGCACAGCCATTTGTACTGCCACCAGCTCAGCAAGCGGAGCCAACCCTGACTTGCCATCTTTGATGAGTGGCACCACTGGCAGGAAGGTACACTACTGCTCTCCATCAGGCTCCACCATGTCCAGTGGTGGCATTGCTGTCTGTGAAGTACAAGGACTCTTAGTAGCTCCATCAGCTCTTCCCAGGGTCCACCCAGGCCACCAGAGGCATAGGCAATGGGGGTGCTGTCACCAGTTCCTCAAGGTCCACGGGGTGAGGCTCAGGGAAGTCACATCCTCCTGTAATTTAGAAAGATCTGCCATGTCAGGTTTAGCCCATTCCTGAAGGTACCATTTCCATTTTAGCAAAGAGGCATTCGTGGCCATGCCGAGCCACTGTTGGGAGGCATCCCTTTTCCATGATGTGACAGGAATGTGGGCATGCAGGAGACCAGGCTCCTGTCCTGTGAAGGCCTGTTTCTAACAAAGCCCAATGAGTGGGTAGAATTTGATGTTCCAATGGGGTATAGCAGGCAGCTGGGGGAGGCAGCCCTCTGTTCTAGAAGCCCATAGGCAACCAGGAGGAGGCATGTTTCGTCCAAGGGTCCAGGACTCATAGTCCATGGTGGCCAGTGCCTCAATCTGAAGGAGGAGCCAGGAGCACGCAAGGGGAGAGCTTGATGAACTGACCTTTACACCAGCTGTAAGTCTTGCTGTTGAGATTCTACCTGATGAATTGTGGGGGATTGTGTGACTGCGTGAATGAGTCTGAGAGTGATGGCTAAGTGCGGTGTGTGTTGCTCCAAAATGTGAAGAGACCTAAGATGTGTTGGGCTTGTAGCTTGATGGGAGGCTGAATAGTTAAGAATTGATGTTCATTTGCAAGTGAAATTTCCCAGCCTTTAGACAACCCATGAATTTCCCAGAAATTTAACCGTTGTGGCTGCCTTTGAATTTTATGTGGGGCCATAGCTCATCCTCTATATTGTAGGTGGGTCACCAGCCATGCTAGGCTCTCATGCACCACATCCTCTGAAGCGCTCCGAGTTAGAATGCCATCAATATAGTGTCTGACAGTGGGAGGGGACACTGTACGGGCATCCAGGTTTTGCCAGCAAAGATTGCGGGCAATAGCCTGGCTGTTAACCTCACCCATAGGCAGCCAGGTAAAGGTATGTTGGGTCCCTTCAAATATGCAAACAATTTGACTGGGACTCCTTGGTGATCGATACTGAAGAGAACACATTAGCTAGATTGATCATGGCACAGTAGTCCCCTGGAGTACTTTGCATGTCTTCTATTAATTGGACAATGTAGGGAATGGGAGCCCTAATAGGGGGCACCTGAGCATTTAAATTTCCATCGTGGACTGTGAGGCACCACTCCAGAGTAGCAGGCTTCTATGCCAGCCAAATGGGAGAATCGAAAGGAGACGCAGTGTTTCATAAATCTTGAATTGTGGGCGGTAATTCCTCAGTCCCCTATTGGAAATGATACTGGGGGTATTTACTGTCCAAAATCAGGAGTGGTAGTTTACTGGCTCCCAATGGGCAGCTCCCACCAGGAAGGCCAGGAATGTGGGTTTGATCCAGATGGTGTGGTGACACCTTGAGGTGTCCATACTATAACAGGAAAGGGTAGGGCCAGAGAGGTCACCACCACTAAAAGATTTTCTTTTCTTTTTTTTTTTTTTAGGAGGATTAGCCCTGAGGTAACATCTGTGGCCATCTTCCTCCACTTTTTTTTTAATATATCTGGGATGCCGACCACTGCATGACTTGCCAAGCAGTGCCATGTCTGCACTCAGGATCCCAACCGGCGAACCCTGAGCAACTGAAGCACAACATGTGAACCTAACCGCTGTGCCTCTGGGCCGGCCCCGAAGGTTTTTAAGGCAGATTGTTTGGAGAGCGACATCCAATGGAAGTTGAACGGCTTCTCCTGTCCCACCTGTTACCCCTTGTAATTTAAAGGGCGCCCCTGGCTTAGGTTTGGAGGGGTTCCCAGGAAGCACTGTAACTGGGGCTCCAGAGTCAATGGGAGCAGTAAAAGTTTGTTTCTTATGTGTGTCCCAATAGATAATTAAGGAAGTGTGCGAGCGATTGTCCCCCAGGGGAGAGACACTCTCTGGGGAATGGCCAGGTTCCTAGCACAGGGGCCTCGACTGCTGCCACTCTCAGAGATCAAGGTACGGATCCCGGATCCTGCTGCCAGGGCTGAGGCATTCTGAGAGTTGACAGCATCTATCCTTGGGGTGGGGAGTCGGCAGTCTCTTGCAGAGCCCACAGTGCCTGAGCAAATGCTTCTACTTTGTGGTCGGGCTGTCCCAAAATTAGGTCATTCATGACCCCTGATCTCCAGAGCTGTCAGTGCAGGGTGACCTGCTGGTCATCTCATGAAGGAGAGAAATGGGACAAGGTACCACCCCTCTGTGGTACCAATAAGGAGCCTGGAAGCCCCCATATTCCCTAGGGACCCTCTTTTTTGTTTCTGGGGGAGGGGGCAGTGGGGCCCATTCACCTTTACTGGCAAACAAGATCTGGAAAATTCTCTGTTATGTGTCCAGCTACAGCATTGATGCAGTCTACTGCTTGTTGTAGTGTAGCTGACATTTCTATGAATTGTGACAGCATGGCCTTAAGAATAGCAGACCCCCCTTCAAGAAGAACTCCTGAGGTGCTGGCCTCAAGGGTGTCTCCTCTGGGTTGGAAATGGTCATGGGGCTCTGTGGGGGCCTGGCTCTCAACAGAATGATACACCCATTGAACCATCCAATTTGATGTAACAGGAGGTGCGTGTCATGCAGGGTTTTCCATGCACAGTGAGCCTTCGCTGTGACAACCGTGATGGAAGGCTGGGCTTGGCGCCAAGCCATAAAAGCCCAAGTCAGGAGAGGCAGGGCGTCTCCCCCTCATTCCTGTGGGCTCCAGAGCTTGGGGCGTCTCTTCTGCAGAGTCCATTTCCCCCTTTCTTTGCATCTTCTGACCTGGTGGCTCACGTCATTTGGGAGTGTCCTCACTGTGGTGACAAGTCCGTGGTCTCCCCTACAGTATCTGTAATAAAATGGGCCCTCAATACCTTGTTTTTTTTTTCTTAACAAATTGTGAATTCTGGGATCTTTGACCAGTCCAGCCAGCTGGCATGACTCAGTCTCAGTGAGCAAGAGCTCGGAGTGAGTCCAAAGACCTGTAAGAGCCAACATGTGCCCCTCTCCCACTCCCTTTGGACAATTTTTTCTAAAAAACCTTCCACTTCTCTCAGGATAATTATTATAGTTACGTGTCTCTGTCTCTCCCTCCTGCTGGATAGTGACGGGGAAGACCTGAGCATGTTGCCTCCTCCCGACTCACATGCTGCTGCCTCCCATTCTAGGGTGTCCCCATCATCCCCCGGGGGCTGGAGCCCACCTCTACCAGTGCAGTGTTAGCTGATGCGCTCAGGAAAGCTCCCGAGCCCCAAGAACGCAGTAATGGCGATTTGGCCTGTTGATGCACTGCCGCATTCAGTGGAGCCCAGGCCATTGGAGCAGGGGTCTTACAAGCATCTGGTAGTTTTCAAACCTCCTCTGGGGACTTGGGAGGACCTGGTACCATGTGCTCAGGGGCCTGCTTTTCGGGAGAATTCATTCTGCTGCACCATGTTTTGGGTGGGCCTCCCGATGTCCCCTGGGGTCAGGGATGATTTGTGACAGCCGCAAGGAATGCAGCACCATAAGAAGCACTTGCCTTGGCAGCGTTTGCCCGGACAGCCTGCCATGATGCCCCTGGGACAGTTGCCTCTGTCATGGGGTAGGGCCGGCTGGCCAAGCTCAACACCCCAATACCTGCCACTGACACCGTGGGCCCAGCAGCCATCTCTCCTCCCGGCACCGATCTAGGGGAACTCTCCTCAGCTCCCAGGACCTGATGGCCCAGGCCCCTGGTCCCTGCCTGGGGGAAATGGACAGAGCCCTACCTTCCCAGTCATCTCTCTGGGGCTCAACGCCAGGGCTTCCTAATGTGATTACAACCCATCACCTCCAGCCCTGACACCCCGCGGGGTCTCTCAGAAAGGAGTGGGAGACACACCCACCTCACCCTGAGGCCTGCAGGCTGGTCTCTGCAAGGCGGTCTGACCTACAGCATTGACAGTGTAGGGCAGGAATCCAAGGCTTCACCTGGCAGCAGCTTATGCAGCAGTGGAAATCCCCACCCCAGACCCCAGCAAGCGGTGGTTCCTCCCAGAGAGACTGAGCAGTCCAGGAGAGGAGGTTAGTAAGCCCTTCACAGCTCTGAGGCATCGAGTGCATACAAACAGCCCACAGCCCCATCCCCATGGCCAATCGTGTGCAGAAGCTGGAGCCAGTGTATTGAATTGATAGGTAGATTATGACCCACTGAAGGAGGGGGCACAGGCCACCCACACAGGGTCAGCAGGGAGCTCCCTCAGCATCCGAGCTCCCACTGTGGGGAATTGAAACCCACAGGCTCATTTTGATTGAAGGGGCAGTTTCAACGCACACACCCAAAGGAACAGAGTCACAGGATTTATTACTCACAGGTCACAGAAGCCGGGGCTGAGGGTGCAGTGAGCCGGGGGAAGGGCCGTCCTCTGTCCAGGTCAGGAGCGAGCAGGAGACAGAGAGCAGGGAGCAAGCACCCGGTACTTAGAAGGGCGCTGTGGCGGAGGTCACTAACTATTCCCGGGCTGAACTCTAAGTGCTCAGTTTAAAAGGCGCCCTGGGAAAGTAAAGTGGGAACTTACGGCAGAATCCTAAACTCTGGTCCTTCTCATACCGTCCAGATTCTGGCTGTGAGCAGGGGCCTCAGACTGTAACACGCTGAGGCAGCAACTCAGAACAAAAGTTGTTTCTCACCAGCCGCAATACAGAGCGAAATCGCTTCCCCAGCTCCTCAGGTGGGCCCCGCTCTGGGTGAGCCCACTGCTGTCCTGGGGGACAGTGGTATTGCCAGGGCTCTCTTCCTCCTTTAGGGGCCACATGTCGTGCTTCCATTCAGTTAACTGCTGCCTGATTGCTCTCCTGTTTTCACCAGGGTCCTGGGGGCATCATTGGCTCTGCCAGTTAGTCCAATAACAGTCCGCTCCTTTGTAGAAACACTTCCTGAAGTCACTGTTAGATATTTGTTCCGACCCTTGCAAGCCCCCTCCCAGCAGTCTAATTCTCTGGTTCTTTCCAGAAACCAGTCAGCCCACAGTCTAAGCTGGATCTTTATGAAATACTCAAATCTACTGCAAATTGCCTTTCACCTCATTCTCCACTTCTTTGAGAGCGTTCTTTGACTTGAACTTCTCGTGACCTCTTGCCAGCCACCTTCATTCTTTGGAAAGGGATGAAGAGCTATGTGCTTTATGGCTTGCTTCACCCCCACATTCAGGAAAAATCTCTGTGCCGGGACCCTGGACTTGTCTGGAGGACAACGGGAAGCCTCTTTCTGAGTGACAATCCCACTTCAGGAGTTGAGTGCTCAGGGGAGGGGAGAGACAGGGGCCAGAGGTCGTCTTCATTGTGTCTCCTGGCACTTCATGGATGACTTATGTTCCAGCCACCTCAGGAGCTGGGACAGGGTGACCAGTGCCCCGGGAGTGTCACTTCACCGCCCCACAGATGTCGCCTGAGTTCCATGTGGAGGGAGTGAAACAACGGTGTCCCAACTTTTCAAGGCAACTCACCCCGCACTTGTTCACCCTTAGCAACAGGCCGCGGGGGCAGGCTTTGACAATTTGAAGTCCTCTTCTTCCTAGGAGGAAAGCCCTCAGAGTGGCAGCTGGGGTGACAGGGCTTGAGTTTGTTTTTGTTTTATATTCCACATGAGGAAAACATACGGCATTTTTCTTTCTCCTTCAGACTTATTTCACTGAGCATAACACCCTCAAGATCCATGCATGTGTCACAAATGGCAAGATTTCATCTGTGACAACACTGACTCAGTAGTTGTTCAGCAGCCTGTTGTTTTCTCTCCACAGATTTGTGATTTCTTCAGTCTTCTTCCTGTAGTTGACCTCTGGTTTCATACCATTGTGGTCACAACAGGTTCTTGATCTGATTTCAGTTTGCTTGAATTTACTGAGATTTGCTGTGTGTCCCAACACAAATGTTCCGCGTGCACTTGAGGAGGATGGTATTCTGCTGCCTTTGGTTGGAACGGTCTGTATATATCTAGGAAGTGTGTCTGTAACTGTCATTTAAGGCCAATGTTTGCTTGTTGCCTTTCTGCCTGGGTGACCTACCCACTGATGTAACTGAGGGCGGGGGTTAAAATCCCCAACTATTATCGCGTTGCTGTCAATGTCTCCCTTGAGGTCTGCTAATGGGTGCTGTATATATTTGAGTGTTTCCGTGTGGGTGCACATAGATTATTAACTGTTATGTCTTCCTGATGGGTTAGCCCCTTTATCAGTATATAATGTCCATCTCTGTTGTTACTACTTTGGGGTTGGAGTCTATTTGTCTGATGTCAGCATGGCCACACCCCCTTTCTTTTGGCTGCCATTTGCCTGGAGGCTCCTCTTCTGCCCCTTCACTTTGAGCCTGTGTTTGTCTTTAGAGCTGAGCTGAGTGTCCTGGAGGCAGCGGAGAGTCGGGTCATGTCTTTTACTCCCTGTGGCCACTCTGGGCCTTTTGACTGGTGATTTCAACCCATTTACATTTAGGCTGATTATTGATCTGGGAGGACTTACCGGTGCCATTCTGTCTTTTGTTTTCTAATTGATCTATATCTCCATTTTTCCTTTTCCTTTGTGTTCCTGTCTGCCATTTTACTTTGTGGTTTCCAATGATGTTTTTCTCAGGTTCCTCTTTTTTAATGCTTTGTTCCTCTGCTCTAAATTTTTGTTTTGTGGTTACCATGAGATTTACATAAAATGTATCAGACATAAAATAGTCCTTTTCCTGCTGAGAGTTTATCTTCATTTGCCTGTATTGCTTCCATGCTTTTCCTCCTTCCCTTTTATGTTTTCTTGTCACAAATTATCCCAATTTATGTTGTGAGTTCATTTCCAAAGTGAAGTAGCAGCTAGGGAGATTTTTAGTTAGTTTTCAACTTTTAACCTTTTTGCCATAATTAAGTGTTTAACACCCTATTCTGAAATACCCGTGCAATTTTCTGGTTCTGTCTATTATCACCTTACTCAAAGTCTTGAGTGATTTTGCTTTTTCACTTCAGGTAGAAGAGCGCCCTTCAACATTTCTTGTAAGGCAGGTCTAGAGGTGGTGGACTCCCGTAGGTTTTGTCTGTCTGGCAAAGCCTTTATTTCTCCCTCATAACTGAAGGATAACTTGGCTGGACAGAGTATTCTTGGCTGGCAGTTTTTATCTTTCAGTAGTTTGAATATGTCATTGCACTCTCTCCTGGCCTGCAGAGTTTCTGCTGAGAAATCTTCTGATGGTCTAATTGGGATACCTTTGTAGGTTACTGGCTTTTTTCCTTGGCTGCCTTTCAAATTCTTTATCACTGAATTTTGACAGTTTTAATACAATGTGTCTTGGAGAAGCTCTTTTTGCATTGAGATAATTAGGTAGTCTCAGCCTTGTGGACTTGTATATCTATTTCATTCCCCAGATTTGGGAAGTTCTCGGCTGTTCTTTCCTTAAATAAGCTCTCTGCTCGCTTCTCCCCATTTTCTCCTTCTGGGATTCCCACTACCCTTATGTTGCCTTTTCTAATGGAGTCAGTTCTCATAGAGTTTCTTCATTTTTAAAAAATCTTAGTTCTCTCTCCTGTTTCACATGAATCATTTCTAGATTTCTACCTTTTTGTTTTTTTCAGAAGATTAGCCCAGAGCTAACATCTGGCACCAATCCTCCACTTTTTTGCTGAGAAAGACTGGCCCTGAGTTAACATCCGTGCCCATCTTCCTCTATGTTATATGTGGGAGGCCTACCACAACATGGCTTGCCAAGTACTGCCATGTCTGCACCCAGGATCCAAACCGCCAAACCCTGGGCCGCCAAAGCAGAATGTGCGAACTTAACCACTGCGCCACTGGGCCCACCCCTGAGCTTTCGAATTCTCTCTTCCATATGGTCTACTGTATTTCCAATGCTTTTTCTTACATTCTTCATCTCATTTGTTGAGTTCTTCAGCTCCAGAATTTGATTCTCTTTTTATTAATAGTTTTTTTTTTTTTTTGAGGAAGATTAGCCCTGAGCTAACTGCTGGCAGTCCTCTTTTTTCCTGAGGAAAACTGGCCCTGAGCTACCATCCGTGCCCATCTGCCTCTACTTTATATGTGGGACGCCTACCAAAGCATGGTGTGCCAAGCCTGCCATGTCCGCACCAAGGATTCAAACCAGCGAAGCCCGGGTCGCTGAGAAGCAGAACGTGCGAACTCAACCACTGCACCACCAGGCCGGCCCCTGATTCTTTCTTTAGAGTTTCAATCTCTTTGGTAAAGTACTCCTCATCATTATGTTCCTGAGCTCATTGAACTGTCTCTCTGAGTTTTCTTGTAGCCCACTGAGTTTCCTCATGACAGCTATTGTGAATTCTCTATCAGATACATCACAACCTTCTGAGAAATTCTTTAGTGTCTGGAGAATTGTCATTTTCTTTTCGTCACACCATGTTATGATTTGTCATGATTCTTTATGAGTTGTTCCTCTGCCAGCACATTTGAAGTGAACACCTTTCTTATTTAGGGACAGCTTTGTTTACCTTGATTCTAACAGTTCAACAGATGGGTATTTAGAGGACTTTGTTTTCCGGAAAGGGGTCCTATAGCACAGGAAAAAATAATGAATTTGGGGGAGTTTCCTGAGACTAGAGGCATGAATGTTTTTGACTCTCAGACTAGTCCACACATTGGCAAATTCATCCCTAAAAGTTTCTGTGTTCCTAGAGGTGGCTGGCTCCAGTCACTTCTCCTCCCAGTAAGTGGTAATTCTCTATTTGTACCTATCTCTCATTTTGGGGTCATTGGTTGCCATGTCATCTCAAGTCACTGATGGATCTAGGAAGAGGTGCTGCTTTTCAGGTTCGTCAGTTTTTCCTTGTGAAGATGAGAACGATCACTCTGACTCTTTATATCAGAACACAAATCATCCATTCACTTCTGTTGCTCTGTATTTCCCCTTGGGACACTACACCATTTTCACTTATTGATTCTACTGCTAAAGCCATCTACACTAATGGCATAAATGATTGAGGGAGGCAGGGATGGCTCCACCAGGATGTAACCAGACAGACTGCTGTCCTGTCTGGAGGCCTGGACCTTCTCTCTTTGATTTAACTTTACCATGAATTACAACAGATGCCTAGGTACCTATCTCCTTTAGCTTAGAGACAACAAACACTAGTTAATTGCAGAGAAGACTACCATTAACCTTATGCTCTAAAGAATAGAATGCTAATAAATATTCTTGTGCTCATTTTTTACTTCCTTATCTCTCTGAGAATATTTGCAGAACCATTTCTGTACTAATCCTGAAAAATATATAAATGACATCTGTGCACAGTAAAGTTGGACTTGCTAACACCAACCCAAGTCTCACATCCTCTTTATTTTCCCCTCCCTCAGTTTTTCGCAGATGCCGTCCCTCCCGTGGGAACATGGACTCTGCCGAGGCTGGACTCCAGCAAGCGGCGCCCGAACAGGGACCTGACGGGTAAGTTCCCCCCTCTTCTCAGGACAGATAGGCTCCTACCTAGGGCTGGAAAGAAGAGCCCCCTTTAGCCCCTCTCTGGAAAGGGAGACTGAGGAAAGGACAGACAGGTAGTAGGTCAGAATTTAAAAAATTGAGAAGTTTTAGTCCCTCTCCCTCTCTAGAAAGGGAGAGTGAAATAAGGTTAGGAAGAGTAAGAAATATTAAGAACTTGTGAGAAGTTTTGGGCCATACTGAGTCTAAAGAAAGAAGGCTCTGTATAGAAATAATAACATGTATGCTTGCAAAACAGACACATAAAAGCCTCTTCGGGACAGATGCCACTATTCAGATAAATTTGATTTGAATAGTAATTAAACACCTATGTGAAAAGTGCAAACATATTATATTTAAGATGACAAAGACTCAAAAAACCATTTGAATCGAGTCATCCAAATATGTGGAGGGATCCAGAAACGTGTAAGTGTGGTTCCAGAACTCTGTTCAAATATTTAAGTGATATTATTCTTTTAATCTGTTGTCTCACTTGTTGTGTTATTGGTGTCAGCTTCCTACCCACATACCACAGGCAGCCCTCTTAGAGGAAGAGAGCTCTCCCTGGATGGATAATAAATACTTTAAAGCCAACTGGTCAGCAGCTACCACGGCTGCCAAGGGGTTTTCCTTCAGGGAAACATCACAAACACCAGCTGTCTGCCACAGAAATTTTCAGTGTTTTGGACATTTCTTGATTGGCAGGAAAGATGTTTGTTGAATGACTTCATGTGTGCCCAGGTCAGTAGCAGTGACTCCCATGACAATGAGCACGTGAGCACAAATGGTAGGAAAACAGCACATCTGTATGTGATGAGCCACAGGGGTTTTGAAGGAGGTACCCCAAATGAAGCATTTACATGCAGGGCACACAGACCACAGGCAAGGTGAGGGGAAGACTTGGCAGTGGGATACGACAGTGGTGGCCAGGGTGCACTGTTACAACAAACCAGAGACCTCTAGGAGTGACCATTCTGGCAGGAATGTCCAGTAGGGAAAGGCCTCTATCTATCAGGTGCCACTGAGGCTGACGATGACAACAAAGCAATGAGCCCCGAAGACTGGGATTGAGTCTAATCACTGCCTCCAACAGCAGGAAGGCCCACTGAGAAGAAAGCAAATTGGCCTGAGGAGGCCATTAGACCTTTCTAGGAGGCGAGTAGCCTGCGGTGGTAGAAGAGGTAAAATGTCCACTGAACAACTTATTCGAGAGCCCCGTGTTTCCTCTTTTCAGGATTGAGCTGATAATATCAATAAATTTAGAGCATCTTGGCAAGTCCTTGCACTTTGGCTTCAGCAGGGTAATGTATGATGGCATGAGTAATTTGTCCATATCAAGTTCTACCATGGTCTGAGCACAGCAAGGAGCCCAAGGTGGGGGTGGGCCTACCAAGCCTATTTACCGTCAGCTGTAGGGACCCCTTCCTCACCCTGGAAGGTGTGTCCACTGATATCACCAGTGACTTGCTTTTTCACATCAGGTTCACTGGTCAATCACTGGGTTAACGACGGCAGAGGAGGGAAATCACTTGAATTTTGCCTAGACTCTTAAGTTAGAGGTCTGTAAGTGGTTTCACGTTGTGTGTGAGCGTAAGGCTAAGGTTAATACCATCAGGTCTGAGGTGCTGATATGTGTCTCAGAAATTCAAGTCAATTTATCACCCTGAGCAATAAAAATCAGCCTCTGCAGATTGAGGTTTAATATGGGCAGAGTAAGGAGCGGCCAGGCTTGTACTTGGATATTTACGAGGCAAGATATTCCCAGAATTCTTTAAGACATAGTTGGCAACCTTGGATAAGGGGTTGGTGCTATTGGTGGGACCAACAGCTAGATTATGGGCAATGACCTAGGATCTCAAAAATGTACTGACGGGTTGGATTTTGGGCTACGAAAGTTTCTATTCCTAACATGACTGCTGTTTGACTGATCACTCTTTGAGGCTTCAGTCCATTCTTTGATCAAGGATGGCCTGTGTGGTGTAGTGACAGATGGCAGCATCTCTGCAGTGGACTCTGTCGGGTCGGGTGGTGCACACTGTCCATAAAGTTTATGAACACCCTGGTCACCCATGTGCTCCTAAGTGACTCTCTAAGTGGCCAGTGTGTCTAAAATGGAAATGATCTCCTCAGAATGGATCACATCAGAGAACAAAAACACTTATGAGTTGTTAATGGGATATTCCAGAGGAGCAATGTTTGGCTCCATGCTGTAAATACCCATCTCTTCAATGAGGAGGCTTCTGATTAGACAGCCTGGGATGTCCTGCATTCAGGACCCAAGGCAAATTGGGAAGCTGGCTTGGAGCATCATCCACTCAGGCCCTGGAAGGCACTCCATTTACATAAAGACTCCATCAGTTGACAGCAGTGGCTTCTCTAATTGTGTGCAACACCCAATGAAGACAATAGTTCTGTAACAAGAATGCTGTGGGTAATTTATGTCCACCACGGGGTTTTAGAGACTCTTGGATGCTCAGTGAGAGGCTGCTAAGGCATCTTTGAGAAGGACTGTGGGGAGGGGGACACTAATGGAATGTTATATCAGATTCCAGAGCTTTTGTTTCTCAGTTCAAAGTCAGTCAATATTAAGTGTCCTGTGAATGAATAAGCAAGCAGATCTGATAAATTTGAAATGGCTGTCACTGTGGCTGACAGAATGTGCCCATGACATGGTTTCTACCATTGCTTCTGTCACCCTCTCAGCTCACAGCCCCCTCCTTTTGCCTCAGAGAAAATGCACAGTGGGACATGTGTGGATTTCTAAAGATGTTCCAAGTAAGCAGGCACAGAGTAGGCCTAAGATGGGAAATGAGCAGCTGAAAATGGTCTGTGGATGGCAGTGAGATCTGATGCTGACACACATGAATGAGGATGTCCTCAGGCAGATTCTGCTTGAGATACACGTTTATGTTTCAGACCATGGTATTTCCAAAGACGTCTCCATGAACCTGACAAACTCAAAGAGAGAGTCTGGAAGCCCTCTCATTTCACTCCTAGTTATGAGTATGAGCTGAGGGCAGGTGCAACCCTAGAAGGTGTTTTTTAAAATTGAGACAGGGTTGCAAGAAAGGCCTGTTGGGGACTGAGTCCTTCTTCTCAGTCCTGCAATCTTCCTAAGAAGGATCCCACAGTGGTTGAAAGCTTTGAACACGTAAAAATCCAGGTTCAGGAGACCTTAACATTCTTCTAGCATATGAAAGTAAGTACACTATTCACTTTCTAATAATTACATATATAACACGTATATAAAATACTTAAGTGCTCTCATGAGTTTTCAGAAATGTTAGGAATACTGCCATCAAAAGATCAAAAAATTCCATCACCTCAAAAGAACAATCCTATGGTGTCCATTTGAATGAAACCCCTCCAATTCATAAGTTCACACTAAAAAACCAGGAAAACATTCTGTTCCCTTCGCTGTTTTAAACCTTGAAGCTGTTGTTGCTGTTTCGCAATTTTCCACACCAAGTGCTGGACGTCTAAGCATATGGAAATGAAACCTGTGATCAGCTGCCTGGGCTCCGGGGCTTTCTGGATCATTGAAATTAAAGACTTCCAGTCACTCCTGTGATGAAAAGTTGTTGAAAATTTCCCATTTCTCCTCTTACACTCAATTAGGATGTTACTCAGAATGACATCCTCTCTCTGCAGCTCACTCAATTATTCCTTGGCTGGTTGCCTCTAACCAGCCAGAGCTCTTTGTGCTGTTTCCACGGGGAGATCACAGTGGACTCACAGAGATGTCACTCTACTCATAGAATTCACTCAGGATGAGCTAGAACAGGGCAGGTGAAGGCTACTGTCTCTCTAAGTGGGAGGAACTCCATGGTTTAATGGGGTGTATGTTGCACACTCCAATCTGTAGAGCAGCAAAACGAAAATGCCAAAAATGATAACATGTTAAATATTTAATGGTAATATAAAAATCCTCTCAAATGACATTAAAAACAAAAGACAATACAAATATCTGTGGCTTAGATCAATAGGAAGTCTCAAGTCCCAGATAACAATAATAATGACATCCTCGCTCACTCCTACACTCATGGAAAAGATATAAACACACCTCAGCCTAATAGCTCAATGCTATTTTTTACTTTTCTTCAAAGGCCTTCTTTCTATTCTATAAAACAAAGCTTCACTGTGACCACTTCTGCTTTTCCACAAACATGGAAGCACCAGGACTGCCAGGAATTGTCTGTTTCATGCTCTGTATCCAGATCCCACTGTGTCTCAGCTCTGCTACAGTGTGTACACCCACTCCACACTGCATGGCCTGTGACAGACGCTGAAACGGTACCAGCAACAGCAGAGTTTCGGAGAAGGGAAGGCTTCAGAGTGGGACAGTGGTCCTAATTCGCTGGCTGGGTTTGCATTGTCTCACAATTTACGTAAACTCAAAGGCCTCAGCTGAGTCTAAAGGAGATAGTGAAAATATTATGTAGGATACCAAGAAGAGAATTTATGTATTTCAATGAGGTACTTCACAGTAAACAGGGTCTAATTCACCATAGGAAATACATTGGTGTTTTGACTATAAGTAGGAAAGGCAAAGCTGTTCCAGTTGACCATGTGCTGGCTGCATCCACTGCAAGGCCAGGTCTTACCCTGCTGAAGAGAAAAGTGTCTGACAGCTTGTTCATTAAAAGTAGTTTCCAAGACAAAACTAACAGTATTTTGTGACCACAGAGGTAAAAATGATAAAGGATAAAAGTCCAAATCCTAAAAATCATTCTTTTCCTTCTTCTTACTAAAATGACTGACTGGAACTTCTTAAAAATTAACTTACCTTCACTACGTTGTTTTTCCGTTCTACAAAACAATGATTCGGTTCACGAAAAAAAGGTTTACAAAAGGTAGAATTACGTTTACCTCCTCACATCAACGAATACAGAAAATAACCTGCCTCCTTGAATTGCAGTCAAATCCACAAACACAGATCAAAATCTTGTAAGAAGTTCTTTGAGCATCGTTACTGCTACACCTCAAGGTCCTTTAGGTCTGTGGTCGTTCTTACTAGAATTCCTTACACCCCTCTCTGACTGCAGGTGTAATCCTGCAGGTCACTGGAAGAGGGCACCGAAAAAAAACATGATGGTTAATTTTTAGGTTAAAAATGAATGAGAAATTATTTTCATGTCAAAATTTGTAACTGTAAATGAATAAGAAATACAGTTTGCCTAAGGAAGAAATACCTGAATTGGTCTGCACATGATAAAACTGACTCACAATGTATAACGACTAAATGAAGAACCTTGCAAAGTGTATCTGAAAATCCATAATCAAAAATGGATATTAATATAGTCTGTAAAAATGAAATCCACAATAATATTTATTAACATAGGATGGACTGGAACAGTTGATAAAATATATCAATGAAACAACTACAGAAGTGTTCATTTCACAAACAAATGGACATAGTTTTATTGACATACACTCAAGGTTACTGAGAACACATCGAGGTAACCCATTCAAGCTACAAGAAACAGGAAACACAGTCTTCCCAGCACGCGAAAGGTGATTGTTCTCACATGGAACAACTGGGTCAAGGCAGCCACTGCACAACGCAGCAGGGAAACAAACTCGCAGGTGCTTCTTTTTATGTCCCATTGTAGATGCCATGGTCAAGCAGGAAAATGTGCTCACTAGCACTATCAACATCACAAGGTGTTTCCTATACACATCAGACGTTATTCAATTATCATCTAGAGAAAAGAGGAATCAGACAATACTCCCACCCACAAAGGTCTGAATTAGCTTCCTGGTGGACACAAGAGGCCTTACAGAAAGACCCTAACTCCAATGGATCTTTGATGTGAAACTGGTGGAAAATGCATCTCTAACAAAATGGAAATCAACTAGTTATTGGTGGTTTTCAAGATACTCTTGACAAAAAGGGTGAAGAATCCAGAAAAAGGGA
This sequence comes from Equus asinus, assembly GCF_041296235.1. Taxonomy (NCBI): domain Eukaryota; kingdom Metazoa; phylum Chordata; class Mammalia; order Perissodactyla; family Equidae; genus Equus; species Equus asinus. The sequence goes on along the minus strand of NC_091809.1, from coordinate 24,408,257 downwards.
TGGCAGATGGTGTTCATGAAGCTCATACGTAACTGTGTCCCTCCCTGTGTGGTCACTGAAAAATCGGCCTAAGGCCTTGTGTGCTTCTGCCTTCCAAATCTCATGTAAGTGAGGCCATTGGGGAATTCCAACATGGCACATAAAGGGGATGGATTCTTAAAGATCTAGTTCTTCAGATTACCCTCACTGACATGATGCAGTACAGGGGTGATGTGTCCAGCTCTAGATTTTGTTGCCCTGCCACAGGCCTCTACTTAATTCAAAGTCTATTCACCAAATACCACTCAGAAGGAAGGACAAACAGCAAAGGCCCAAATAGGAAAATAACAATTCACAGGAAGTACACTATTGGATAAACTTGCCATACACAATTTTTTCCAACTGTTTAATAGTACAGAAAATAAAAACAGGCTCCTCCACCCACCAACCCCAAAAAGGAGCTTTCTCTAAAACACGTACAATATGTACAATGGATGAGGCATATCAGGGAACCATAATACAAGGCCACTAAGAAAATCACAATAAATACAAACTGTCATGTTTCAATGGCCCCTTAACAGAGAAAAATTAAAACATTATAAAAAAAGTAAAGATAAAAAATTATTAACTGATTTAAGGGAAAAGCACTACCTATGAATCTTATTTACTATTTACAAAGGATGACTAGCAGACTCATCTCACCTCAATATGCATTTCTGAAGTAATTAATAGAAATCCACAGTCCAATGTTGCACTTTAATAAAGAAGTTTGATAAATACAATCTACTTACTACTTTTATAACAATTCTTTCCTGTTGAAAGTTTTCTAGAAGCTCACATACAAATTAAATTCCATGAAGCTTTTTCATAGGACTTACCTTTACATTTCTTTTTGGTGGGAGTTTCACACAGAAAGATGTAGGCCAGTTGATGTCTTTCTCATGCTGTTTACATTCAAGACATTTTTATCAAGTGAGTCCTTTCATGCCTTCAGGAAGAACTGGGATGACAAAATCTATCCCAAATTGTTTATGTCTACATGGTTTATCCTCTCGTGTGCATTTGTGCATATCCTCAAAAGCCTGCATGAGAAGTAAAGTCTATCCCACTTTCCTGATATTCATGAGGCTTTCTCTCCATTGTGAGTTCTTTCATGTTTTTCAAGAGAACTGGAAAAGGTGAATACTCTACTGCATGTTTTACATTCGTAGGGTTTCTCTCTTGTATGAGTTCTTTCATGTCTTGAAAGAGAACTGGTATAACTGAAGGCTTTACCACAGATTTTACAGTCAAAGGGTTTCTCTCCAGTGTGACTTCTTTCATGGACTCGAAGATTACTGGAACAAATAAATACTTTACTGCATTTTTTACATTCATAGGGTTTCTCTCCAGTGTGAGTTCTTTCATGGAGTCCAAGAGACCTGAAAGAAGAGAATGCTTTACCACATTTTTTACACTCGTACGGTTTCCCTCCAGTGTGAGTTCTTGCATGTCTTGAAAGAGAATGGGTAGAAATGAAGGCTTTACCACACATTTTACATTCAAAGGGTTTCTCTCCGGTGTGAGTTCTCTCATGGACTCGAAGATTACTGGAACAAATGAATGCTTTACTGCATTTTTTACATTCATAGGGTTTCTCTCCAGTATGAATTCTTTCATGTTTTTGAAGATAACTGGAAGAAGTGAATGCTTTAGTGCATGTTTTACATTCAAAGGGTTTCTCTCCAGTGTGAGTTCTTTCATGGACTCTAAGAGAACTGGAGGTGGTGAATGCTTTACTGCATTTTTTACATTCATAGGGTTTCTCTCCAGTATGAGTTCTTTCATGTCTTGAAAGGGAAGTGGTAAACCTGAACGCTTTACCACATATTTTACATTCAAATGGTTTCTCTCCAGTGTGTGTTCTTTCATGGAGTCCAAGAGACCTGGAAGTAGTGAACGCTTTACTGCATTTTTTACATTCATAGGGTTTCTCTCCAGTATGAGTTCTCTGATGAAGTCGAAAAGAACTAGAAAAAGTGAATGCTTTACTGCATTTGTTACATTCATAGCGTTTCTCTCCAGTATGAATTCTTCCATGTATTTGAAGAGAACTGGAACAAGTGAATGCTTTACCACAGTTTTTACATTCATAGGGTTTCTCTCCAGTATGAGTTCTTTCATGAACTCGAAGTAAAGTGAGATAAGTGAAGGCTTTCCCACATTCCTTACATTTATATGGCTTCTCTCCATATTTTTGATACTCACATGACTTATGTTCAGTGTGACATCTAATGTGCGTTTTAAGGGATGAATGATGCGTGAAGACTCTTCCACATGCACTGCATCCCCATGGTTTAACTCCTGTAGTTTTCTTGTTCAGACTGAGATTTGGAAGAAGGCTAACGTTTTCTCCACACTGACTACCCTCTTCACTTTCACAGAGTCTCCCTACTCTATGCTTTCTGCAAAAATGAGAAGCACATTGTTAATGATTTATCTATTAACGATTGTATATTTATGTTTATTATGATCTATAGGAAATGTTTATGTTTTCTCCCTTCTGTGAATTCTCTGAAATTAAATATACTGAATTTTCCGCAAGAGGACTTACCCCTTGCTATTATTCAAACAGTGATATTCATAGACAGGGTTCACTAATACTATTTCTAAGTGAAATATTTTGCAAAAAGTGAACCTCTACATCACATTTCAGAAAGTATACTTGGTCAAAATTTTGTAAGTGTAGCTAAATTTGCAGCAAGTGTTATTTGTTTTCTTTGCTCTTTTTTAAAAAAAGTTTCCTAACATACAGGGAATCTTACATGAGACAGAGCTTTCTACTGTGTGACTCACCTTAGTTTTCTCCCCTGGTCTTTGCACTCATCTTCAATATCATGACCTTCCCATGTTATTCCTGAAACGCAGACCCAGAAATTTTATTACAATTATTAGAAATTATAGAAAAATTTTTAGATTACAACTGTTTGATAATCTGACTATTTCTACTTTATTTACTAACAACCTCCCCTTTTCATATTCTACAGCTTAGAACTTTTTTTTTTTTTTGAGGAAGATGAGCCCTGAGCTAACAACTGCTGCCAATCCTTTTCTTTTTGCTGAGGAAGACTGGCCCTCAGATAACATCTGTGCCCATCTTCCTCCACTTTATACATGGGATGCCTGTTACAGCATGGCTTGCCAAGCGGAGCCATGTCCGCACCCGGGATCTGAACTGGCAAACCCCGGGCCGCCAAAGCTGAACGTGCAAACTTAATCCCTGCACCACCGAGCCAGCCCCTTAGCACACTCTTTATGGGCAAGCAGCAGTTCTCTCATTGATGCAGTGAAGGAATGTCCTCACTCTTACCTACTGAGGCCAGGTGCCTGAAGGTTTCCCACATCACATCTCTGTAGAGTTTCTTTTGTGAAGGATCCAGTAAAGCCCACTCCTCTGGGGTGAAGTTCACAGTCACATCCTCAATGGCTACTGAGTCCTAAAACACCACAAATGTGTGTAGAGTAGGATATATGAGCCTGACAGCACTGGGGATCTATACTCCAATTCTAGGAAGGTTACATGGGATTCTATTACCTCCAAACATTTATTCTATGTTGTGATCATCACAAACTCCCTTTTTTCTGTACACAATGCTGATCAATTTAACAATATTATGAACACACGGAAATATTTACACAATTTTACTGTGGTGTCATTATATCCTCTTTCTCTCTAATAACAAGTTCCAGAACATGTTGGGAAATGACAGAAATGCTATACAAATGAAACAAATATCATTTGTGGACCGATGATTCCTACTAAGAAAAATTCTTTCATCTTCTTCCATATGAACCACTGGTTACAGCACTCCATGAAGCAGAAGGTGAAATCTACATGATGTTTCAGTGAATAAAAACACAGTGAACAACTGGAAGCTTTTTGGTCTGGTCCCATCACCAAACTGAGAGTCCAGGCGGCCTGTGAAATTCAAACTTTGACCAAGCGAAGCTGCCCACACTGTCCTAAACTACTCCACGCCATTACAGGTAATCAGATGCAGCTGGCTGAATAGAAATCTTGTTGTAGTGAAACACAGTTTTACCTTTCTCACTCTGTATGCTTTGATGGGGCTGGAATTATTATGAATTGAGAGCTCAGGCACAAGGAAGAAGCCATGAAAACTTAGACCATAGTATCACTATACTCATGGGCCTCAAAGCTACTTCTCACCATTTTCAGAACACACTCTGAGATAATAATGTGCCATAAGAGCTCTTTCTGGTCACATGCGAACAGTGTACCCTGAGCTTTGCTCACCCTGAGGTATAGGAAGAGCTGCAGATTGGGGCTGGCCCTGTGGCCAAGTGGTTCGGTTCGTGCACTCTACTTCTGACACGGCACCGCATGGTAGCCGATGCTGAGGCAGCATCCAGCATAGCAAAACCAGAGGCACTCACAAGTACAATGTACAACTATGTATGGGGGGACTAGGGGAGACAAAGCAGGGGGAAAAAAAAGACAAAGATTGGCAACTGTTGTTACCTCAGGTGCCAATCTTTAAAAAAAACAAAAAGGAGAGCTGTAGATTTCAAGGGAGCTCCTAGAAGTCCACAATGGTTTCCTGTTAAATTTGCACGATTATAAAATAGATGAAGGATTTAATAGTGGTTTCCTCCAAAAGAACATAAAATTTCCTTTCTCCAATGTTAAGAGGAAGTGTTTCCTGACCAGCCACTCTAGATGATGCCCTGCCAACTTCTGATCCTGCACTTAAGGAGCTTAGAAGCTGTCATTCTTGATCTCACAAGAAGAAAATGAACAAACTTGAAATGAACAACCCTTCTTAGATCCAAGAAAGCCCTGAAGTCATAGGCTAAAATAGATGTCTCTGAATTTTGGAAAAATAAAAAAAAATGACATTTTGAAATATGCGCCACATTTATTTCATATGATATGACTGTCTCTATGCAACAACTGGAAGAACTCACGACAGAAACGACTCCCGGAATTAATAAGAGAGTACAGCAAGTTTGCTTTCCATCTAGACCCACACAAACACAGTCAACTGAACTTTGACAAAGAAGGAAAGGAGATTCAAATGAAAAAGAAGGTATTTTAAACGAACAGTGGGAGAAATAATGGATATCCACGTGCAAATACACACGCACAAAACAAATGCAGACACAGGCCTCACACTTCATGAAAATTAAGTCAAAACACATCACAGATCTAAATGTAAAATGCCAAAAGAATAAACTCCTACAAGATAACACAGAAGAAAATCTGGATGACCTTGTGTTTCTTGATGAATTTTCACATAGAAAACCAAAAAGCAAGGTCCACAAAAGAAAAAACCAAAAGTTTTACAATTTTAAGTAAAACGAAAAACTCCTCCTCTGAAAACGATGGTGTAAAGAGAAGATCAACACCAATTCAGAGAAAGAGAAAATCTCTGTAAAACACTTACTGGACAAATGATTGGCATCTGAAATATGCAAAGAATTCTTTTTTTTTTTTAAAGATTTTATTTATTTCCTTTTTCTCCCAAAGCCCCCCAGAACATAGTTGTATATTCTTTGTTGTGGGTCCTTCTAGTTGTTGCATGTGGGACGCTGCCTCAGCGTGGTTTGATGAGCAGTGCCATGTCCGCACCCAGGATTCGCGAACCAATGAAACACTGGGCCGCCTGCAGCGGAGCACGCGAGCTTAACCACTCGGCCACGGGGCCAGCCCCTGCAAAGAATTCTTAAACTGTAATAGTCAGAGGAAAAACATGCAATTAAAAAATGGGCAAAAGATCTGCAGACAGCTCACTGAAGGAGAGATCTAGATGAGAAATAAGCAATATGAAACATGCTCCACATCAAATGTCATTAGGAAATTGCAAAGAAAACAACAACGGGGATCACGAAACACTTATTAAATGGGTAAAAGTCAAAATATTCAGAACAGCAAATATCGGTGAAAATGCAAAGTTACAGGGAATCCTAGTTCATCGAGGGTGGAAACGGGATTTGGAACACCCACACTGGAAGACAGGAACCTCCTTTCAGAATAAAATACACTGTCACTACATAGAGTAAGAACGAGCAATCACACTCCGTGGTATTTTTCCAAATGAGCTGAAACCTAAGCACTTTATTCATAATTGGCAAGAGTTAGAATTTTCAACAAGATGTCATTCAAGCATCGAACAGTCAATCAGTGGTGCGTCCAAACAATGAAACACCGTCCAATGATAAAAAGAAATGATCTATCATGCCATGAAAACACATGGAGGAAGCTTAGAAGTCTATTGCTAAGTAAAGAAGCCAATGGGACAAGGCTCTGCACTGTGTGATTCCAAGTATATCACGTTCTGGAAAAGACGAAAGTATGAGGCACTAGAAACATCTTTACTTGTGAAGGATTTGGAGGTTGGAGGGAGGGATGAGTCAATAGGTGGAGCACAGAGGAGTTTTAGGGAAGCGAAACTACACTCCATGATACAGAAATGATGGGTCCACGTCATTACACATTTGCCAAAACCCACACAGTGTGTAACACACAGAGTCAATGTTAATGTGCACCGTACACTGTAATGCGTCCATATGGGCTTGGAAATTCTAAGAAATGTACACAACTAATACCAAATGTGGAAAAGAGTGCAAACTCTGTGGATGCAGAGAGAAGGGTTATGTGGAAACTATGTAAATTCTGACCAATTTTTCTGTAAACTGAAAACTGCTGTCTTTTTAAAAAAGGATGAAGACAATTCATCCCTTTTGACTGAAACAGGACATCTCTCATTCAACTGACTTCAAGTTACTTTTTTTTTTCAAGACTGGCCCTGAGAAATGCAAATCGAAACTACAATGAGGTATCACCTCACTCTGGTCAGAATGGCTATAATCAACAAGACTGGAAATAACAAGTGTTGGAGAAGATGTGGCGGGAAGGGAACCTTCATACACTGCTGGTGGGAGTGCAAACTGGTGCAGCCACTATGGAAAGCAGTATGGAGTATCCTCAGAAAGTTAAGAATAGATCTACCATATGATCCAGCTATCCCACTGCTTGGTATTTATAAAAGACCTTGAAAATCCAGAGGCATAAAGATACATGCACCCCTATGTTCACTGCACCATTATACACAACAGCCAAGACATGGAAGCAACCGAGATGTCCATCAAGGGACCAATGGATAAAGAAGATGTGGTATATATACACAATGGAGTACTACTCAGCCATAAGAAATTATGAAATCCGACCATTTGTGAGAACATGGATGGTCCTTGAGGGTACTTATGCTGAGTGAACTAAGTCAGAGGGAGAAAGTCAAATACCCTATGATCTCACTCATAAGTAGAAGATAAAAACAAGGACAAACAAACACATAGCAACGGAGATTGGATTGGTGGTTACCACGGGGAAGGGGGGAGGAGGGCAAGAGGGGTGATTAGGCTCACATGTGAGGGGATGGACTATAATTAGTTTTTGAGTGGGGAACATGATATAATCTACACAGAATTCGAGACATATTATGATGTACATCTGAAAGCTACATAATGTTATAATCCAATGTTACTGCAACTAGTAAGAAAAAATTTTTCTCAGTTTCAAAGAAAAAAAAAAAAGACTGGCCTTGAGCTAACATCTGTTGCAAATCTTTTCTTCTACTTCTTCTCCCTAAAGCCCCCAGTACATAGTTGTATATTCTAGTCGTAGGTGCTTCTACTGTACTATGACTTCAACATATTTCAATAAGCCAATCTGTGCTCTAGGAGCCTGAGACCCACAGGGGACGGGAAACTTCCATCGAATGCCTTGTTTGGGAGCACAGCACTGGATCCTCTGAGAAGTGCCAAGGTCACTATCAGTAGTGTCAGAACCCCAGGGTGGATGACGAGTGTCCTGCTATCTGTAAACCTATTAGTGTACATACAAGTGTGACTCTGAGTTTTATTTTGGGGATCTCTGAGTTAAGAGATTTCCAGAATTCTTTTACCACAAAGGGGCAAGACAACTGATTGCTTTATAGTTTCAAGTGCCTGGGCTTAAGTTGGGTTGAATTAATCTCTTCACTGGGCCAAACTCAGACTGTGGTTGGTCCACTATAACCCAGAGGGTCGGGATCTTTGCTGCGACAGGTACAGGGCTGGGAGCAGCAGCAGAGTGACTTAGGGGCCCTGATGAGCCCTGTGTAATCTTGCTTCCTACTGGCTGCACTTTCCTGTCCCTTCTTTCTCTCAGTCTTCCAAGAGTTTGTGAACATATAGAGCTGAGGCCAATTTTGGCCAGTAGTCAGGTGACTGCCTGATGTTTGGTTAACTCTGGTGATCCTTTGGTTTGAGTCTTCATCAGGGATGTCCCAATTAAGGGATGAACAGCAGCAACTCCACTGAGCTCCATCACGTATGAATGTGTGCTGTTGTCCTTAAAGTCTATGCACTCCCTAGTGCTGTGCATCCAGTTAACCCCAAGGAACTACCCAGGGAACCAAAGTGACTTGGAGAAGGGTGACCTCCTCCATCACCCTAGCATCTTTCAATGAACTGAAGACAGCAAGGCCACTACCCCTCCTGCAGATGGCATAAGCTGCAGGGCCATGGTGAGGCTCCACCATAAACAAGCAGGTGTCAGCAGCTGGGCTGAGCTGGCAGGGTGCTGCTTCCAGGGCCAAAGGCACAACAGGCACCTCAGTAGAGGGTCACATGCTCAGTGCTTGTGAGAGCCTCTATTTTTAAGAGGTCTCAGTACCAGGTGACAATAGCAGCTCTAACGGCAGATAGTGTGGGGCCCAAGACAGGTTCTTGCGTCAGAATTCCAGGGACAACTTAAGACCCTCCTCCAGAGGGCTTCACATCACTGCCATCAAGGTTACAAGCCACCTCCATGACAACTGGTTGCTTTATAGAGTTCAAATGCCTGGACTTAAGTTGGTTTGAACTAATCCCTTTGCTCTGACAAAGTCAGACTGGGGTGTTGTCACTATAACCCAGATGGTCAGGATCTTTGTTAGAAGAGACCCTCTGTTGCAGCAGCAGAGTGACTTAGGGGCCCTGGTGAGCCCTCTGGAATCTTGCTTCCTACTGGCTGCATTTTCCTGTCACTTCTTTCTCTCTGAAATAATTGCTCTTGAAGGAGTGACCATCGGATGGGCTCAGCTCAGTGACAGGGTACAACCATCTTCATAACCGCAGACTCCCCCTGATGTCAAGGCGACTCCAGCCTCATTCTCACCTTCACTCTAACAGACAGACAGATGCCACCCAAGACACTGACAAAAGATCACATTAAGGAGGGCCTGATTCCCAGACTCCTACTCTCAGAGGACAGGAAATACCAAAACTGCCAACTCAGTGTCCTCTGCAGTTAGAACCTGGGCTTGGTGGGGTCAACAGGGCAACACAGGGCAGCACGGCGCCCAGGAGGAGCTGCCCAGCAAGCAGCAGCCCACAGTGCAGGAGCCTCCAGGCTTTCTCATCAGCCTGTCCAGGTCAGAAGGCCCAGGGGAAAAGGGAGGGCGAGGCTTAAGTGTTCAGAAGTCAAACAGCAAATATGTGCACCCTGGCCACTCATTACAAGAACACACACATGGGTGAAAAACTAAGCATTTGCACTGGCTTGTTTTTACATAAAGAAACACTAAAAGGATGGTGAAGCAGTGATCAAAAGTGGTCATGGGAGGGAGGCTGGAGTCAGAGAAGAGTGGGGCAGGAGGTGCAGGCAGGGAGTCTCCTTCAGCGAGTTTCCCCTCTTAGGAATTTTTTAAACCTTCCCATGCATTATTTATTTAAAATAAGGGGAGACAGGGGCTGGCCCAGTGGCAGAGTGGTTAAGTCCACATGCTCTGCTTTGGCGGCCTAGGGTTCACCAGTTTGCATCCTGGTCACGAACCTATGCACCACTCACAAAGCCAGGCTGAGGCCAGTGTCCCACACATAAAATAGAGGAAGATGGGCACAGATGTTAGCTCCGGACCAGTCTTCCTCAACACCAAAAAATAAAATAAAACACGGAGAGACATTTATATATGTCGTATTTTTCTATGTTTGATCATTATTATTATTATTTTTTTAAGATTTTACTTTGCGTTTTTTTCCGATTTTCTTCCCAAAGCCCCCGGGTACATAGCTGGATATTCTTAGTTGTAGGTCCTTCTAGTTATGCCATGTGGGATGCCGCCTCAGCATGGCTTAATGAGCAGTGCCATGTCGGCGCCCAGGATCCAAACCAGCAAAACCCTGGGCTGCCACAGCAGATTGTGCAAACTTAACCACTCACCCATAGGGCCAGCCCCAGATCATTATTTTTAAATAACTTTTAGTTTTAACACTTCTACATAGGAAACCATTCCAAGATTTAATTCTCTAAACACTAATGGATATAAAACTGTAAACAATAAAAATTTTACCAATCTCTTTGTAACAAAAAAGACAGGGGGCATTATTGTTTGTGCCTCTACTATATTTACCCTGGGAACATTTTTAGGAAGGAGTAGCATATTATAATACCTTAGGGGTTTGCAATTAAGCCCTGAAATAAACTAGGAATTCCAAAGTTTACACAAGCTTTGACCAGATTCCTCATATCAATGAAAAGAGAAATTCAAGTGCCTTTACACCACATCCATTAAAATAGAATTTAGGGGCTGGCCCGGTGGCATAATGGTTAAGTTCAATTCGCTCTGCTTCAGTGGCCTGGGGTTCTCATGTTTGGATCTCAGGTGTGGACCCAGCACCCCTCATCAAGCCAGGCTGTGGCAGCATCCCACATAAAATGGAGGAAGATGGGCACAGATGTTACCTCAGCGACAATCTTCCTCACACTCACACACACACACAAACAATAAGAAAATAAATGAAATTCATTTGCCTTAGGAATAGTATAGTCTTTTAAATGTCAAAGTTCTCTAGGGACATGGACACACAAAACTGACCTAAACATGGAAAATGCACCTGAGAACTGAAATACACTCATCTCACATCTTGAGGTTCTCTTGTCTAAATGGAAAAAAATTTTGTTTCCACAATTTTCTTGCCTTGCTCACATCATATCTCTGACATTACATTTCCAAATGCGAAGTGCAAATGGAAACTAGAATCAGAGGATTGCAATCTTCAACTGATCAAGGAATCCGAGGACAGAAACAGGAATATTCCAATCAGCTCATAGAAGCAGCCTGCTGGTCTGCAGTTCACAAGGAAAACCAACTCTCAGAAAGGTACCATATTCCCAGACTTGAGGTATAGACTCTCCCAGTTGAGACAAATCCCCGGGAGAGGGCGAGTCCCTGGTGAAAGAGGGTGGGGAGCCCTGAGCAGTCACAGAAATGCACTCTGGGAGCCCCACACACCCTCCCTCTCCTGTGAGCACGGAGGCACTGCCTCCCCCAGGTTCCCACTCTCACATGTGAGGAAACTCTCAGCCGGATTCAGTCTAAGGTTCTGACCCACATGAACTCCAAATTCATGAACCCTTTGTCCACAGGACACAACACCTGATCTTCACAGACTTCCTCACTGTGCACAGATTACACTCTCAGTGCACCTACAGGGTCGATACAAAACTCTAACAACATTTAAAAGGTCCAGGCCTAAGGAACCCCAACCAGAACCTCAGAAAGGGCATCACTCTCCACCTCATGAGCACATGCACCCCCAGCTTTCCAGGGCTCTGCAGCTCCTCTCAGGATAAAGGCTCCTTCCATGGGGGTGTGAGCAGTAGCACACCTGCAGGGGGAGGCTCCCCAGGAAGGACAACTGGGCCTGCAAGGCCTTCCCTCTGCAGGTTCAAGGGGGCCTTAGCTTGGGTCTTGGACTGGGGGCCTCTGCTCTCCACTGGAGATGCTCTGGAACATCACTGTTATTTTAAATCACACAAACCCAGTGTTGGAATAATCCAGCAAAATCAATGAAACCCAGTCCTTCCATGGAAAACAGAGAAAAAAAGTATAAGGTATTTCTACCACTTCAACTAGAAAAGCACAAATGTCTATTTCTTTAAGGAAAAAATGTCAATTATTACTGTTATTGAGAGAGGGCTCACCACTTGATGCACACAGAACCAGAGACCATGACACATCAGTCTTTGAAAGAAGAAACAGTTGACTGTGCCATCGATTGGCAAGGAGACAGGAGGACAGGCTCTCAACTCCATCTCCCTCATCCAAAGCGTGGGCTGAGGCTTAAAAGAGCAGGGAGGGCCGGCTGGGATGCAAAGACCTGGCAGGATGAGGTCTGACTGGCAGATCAAAACTTTCTCTTCTGCACAGGCTCCTGGCTGGCCACCTCCTATGAAAAAGAGCTTTAACGTCCTGCTATAGATGGAGTTAGTAATGGGAGGTTACCAGGAAAAGCACAGTGAACAAGGGTCAAGTTGTCCTGCAGATTTAACTCACTGCATTCTCCACTGGTAAGAGTTCCTAGAGATTTAGAGCCATCCTGCCCTTCCATGCAGAGAAGGAGGCACCCTTACAAAGGGACATTTCTCTTAGAATGTATATTCTCCTTACAAAAGGTTAACTTCTACTAGGTTTTCAGAGCTTTGCCTGTCTGCTGTTTATTAATAATCATCAGCTCAAAATAGCCCTTATGCCAAAGATGCATGATTTGGTATGACAATTCTGTTCCTGGTCCTGTGGTGACATTATTTCCATGACAAGAAATCACACATGAACACTTGCGGTTTGCATGTTTAAGCCCTGGAATTTCATTTGAAAACATCCAAAAGTCAGGAACACACCTCAGAAACTAACTACATATGTTCAAGCTAAGAAAGAGTGAAAAAAGTATTCTTTCTAATAAATGGAATGTTGGGGCCGGCCCCGTGGCTGAGTGGTTAAGTTCTGGAGCTCTGCTGCGAGGCCTAGGGTTTCCCCGGTTCTGATCCTGGGCGCGGACATGGCACCGCTCATCAGGCCACGTTGAGGCAGCACCCCACATGCCCTAACTAGAAGGACCTGCAACTAAGATATACAACTGTGTACCGGGGAGGGGGTGGGGGGGGGGGATTTGGGAAGATAAAGCCGGAAAATAAATAAATAAAAATAAATGGAATGTAACAAAGGAACATTTTTTCTGAAATTCAACTCTTTGCTGCCTGTTTGGAACTATTTTTTATTATCTTCCAAGCTCTACTGATTAAATAAATTTACCCTTATTGAAAAACAGAGACTTTAAATAAGTGAATAATTTTTTCTCATTCACAAACTTGGGGGGGCGGGGACCATGCCAATGGGAAAGATCACCCAGAACTTTTTTCCAAGAGGAGCCCTTGCCCAAAGGACTTGCCATAGGATGTCTGAGCCCAGATGATCCTGGGGGAGACGCACAAGGATTTCCTGCAATGTAAATCCAGGTGGTTATTCTCTGCTTTCCTCTCTTGTAAAATACCCACAGACAAATATAATCTTGAAAATAGAGCCATCCATGGCTCTGGGGGATGATGATAAACATTTAAAATATTACGTCTGTTGGAAATGCGCCATGCAGGACGAAGTGAGGATAAATGAAAGAGGAGAAGTGGCTTTGGGAGAGCGGGGAGGCATCTGGAAATTTACAGATTTACTGTCAGTCCCAGGAAGAGCCAGGCTGGGGGGAAAGGACTGTGGATTTGAGACGCTGCTCCCCAAACAACTGGAAAACTATGGAGAAAACGGGTCCCCTCCGAGGAGAAAGGAGGCCCTGGGGACCCCAAAGACCACAGCTCATCCCGCGGACAGACCCCGGAGACCGAGGCCCGACTGTCCTGCGGGCCCTCCCGCGGGCCCCGCACCGTCTGGGACACGCGGGGCTGCGAGCGAACAGCGGCCCAGAGACGCTCCGGTCCAAGTAGCCGCGCGCAGGGACCGCAGGACGCCAGGGGCCCGGCTGCCGGCCCCGCCCCCACGCTGCGGCCGGAGGGGCCTGAGGGCCGAGCGGCGCCACCGCTGACTCCGGGCCGCAGACCCCGGAGAGGACCGCGGGAGGCGGAGCCCGCCCCGCCGCTTCCCACCAGCCCCTCCTCCCGTGTCCTCACCCCGGGGCTGAACTCTCACCATTTCTAGAGCTCCTGGGTATTGAGTCTTTCCTAGGATCCCCACGACCAGTGCAGGTCACAGGTGACAGGCTGCGGCAAATCCACCAGTATCGCTATGGCCGACAACAGCTCACCTGCTGCGCCAGGCAGCATCCAAAAGCCCCCTTCACAGGAAGTCCAGTGCATGGCCCCACCCACTTGCGCCAACGGCTCCCCTGACTGGACGGTCCTGAACGCCCCGCCCCCTCATGCCAGAGTGACAGCAGTTGGGAGGCCGCAGCCTTCAGCTGAACCCTCCTAGGCTGGAACCGGACTCACCTGGCATGTTTGCATTTAAACAGAACTTTTTCGTGGCCTGGCGCCGCCTCTATTGTTTTCACCCAGTTCTTTGTGAATAGTGGGCGCCGGTGTGCACTGGGAAGTCCTGATTGAGTTTCAAATAAACCAAGTACAGACCATGAGAGTGAACCAGGCCAGCCGACACGGAAATAATAGGATCTTATGTCCTCTAGGGGCCACGGGCTTGTGACAAGCCTGTGAGCCCAAACGTTGAACTGCGACCCTTGTTGAGAAACGCTGACACTTAAATGTGACCTCACCATCTGTGATAAAAGGTCAGGCTCCCTTTTATTCAGTGACCCTTGTTAGCAATGAGCCTTCCACCCATCCCTCCCCAGCCCACTCATTTCCTACTTAAGATAGAGAGTCCATTGGGGCTGGCCCAGTGTGTAGCGGTTAAGTTCACGCACAGCGCTTCAGGTGGTCTAGTGTTCGCAGGTTCAAATCCCGTGTGCGGACCTACACACCAGTCGTGAAAACCACCCTCTGGCAGTGTCCCACATACAAAATAGAGGAAGATGGGCAACAGATGTTAAGCCAGAGCTACTCTTCATCAAGCAAAAAGAGTAAGACTGGCAATAGATGTTAGTTCAGGGCCAATCTTCCTCACCAAAAAACAGGCGAAGATAAAGTATCCCAGAACACTTGGTTCTACAGGAAAGTTTGAATCCCACAGCCCTAGCCTGGGCGTAAGGACTCTTCTCAGTGTAACCGCAGGGTAGGACATGTATTCATTAAAGTCTCAGGTGCACATTTGCCACTGGAAGGAAATTTATTTTAGATCAGTTTTTGCTCTTGTCTGTAGAGACCGTTCAAATGTTAACCACTATAATACCCACATCTAAGGCAGTTGACCTCCTTTCCCTGATATAAGAAAAACGATGTCAGTATATAAATGTCGGATGCACCTGGAAACTCTTCCCCCACCCCTTAGCTTTATCAAGGGATAACTGAACAACACAACTGTCCATATTGAGAGATCACAGTGCGATGACTTGATATATGTATACAATTTGTGTACTTGAAATTTGCTAAGACAGCGGATGAAGTCTTCTCACCACACACACACACACACACACACACACACACCCACACACACACACACACACAAGGTGCCTAAGTACCCAGGAGTGGAATTGATGGGTCACATGGCAATTTTAGTTTTTATATTTGAGGAACTAACAGACCTTTTTCCACAGTAACTACACCATTTTGCATTCCCACCACCCACGTGTGAGAGTTCAAATTTCTAAATACATCCTCAACAACACTTGTTCTTACCTCACATCTTGATTCCAGCCATCCTGGTGGGGGTGAAGTGGTATGTCACTGGGGTTTTGATTTGCGTTTCCTTCCTCATTAAGGATGCCCAGCATCTTTTCATACGCTCTGGAGCATTTCCCTGTCTTCCTTGGAAACAGTGTATTCAGATCCTTTACTATATTTAGAGGTTCTTGACTTTTTCTAATTAAGTTTGATGAGGTCTTTAGGTATTTTTGATACAAGTTCCTTATCAGAATTACGATTTGCAGAATTTTCTTCCATTCTATAGGTTGTGTTTTCACTCTCTTGCCTTAAAATTTTTGCTTTTCATTGTGGTACCATACGCATACCATAAAATTTGTGTTTTCAACATTTTTTAACTGTATAGTTCAGTTGTAGCCCATTGGCTTTCTTTTCCAAGCTGAATGATACACCATTGTACGTATGTGCCAGATTTTCTTGATCCATTCATCCGTTGAAGGGCACGTGGGTTACTTCCACATTGTGGCAAATGTGTAAAATGCTAGTATAAACAGCAGTGGACGTATATCTGTCGAAGTCCCTGCTTTCAAATCTACTGCAATTCCCAGAAGCAGCATTGCTAGTGCAAGCAGTAACTCAGTTTGTAATATTTAGAAGAACTGCCGTGTTGCATTCATACCATCCAAATAATTTTTTATTCACAGCAGTAGTGCACAAGAGTTCCAAAGGGTGTGTTCACTGTCTTGATGGTGTCCTTTGAAGCACAAAAGTTATTGATTTGATGACGTGCAAATAATGTAGTTGTTCCTGTTTTTGCTCTGTGTCTCATCTAATAATTCTTTCCCAAATCCAACTTGATGAATTTTTCCCTGTATTTTATCTAATTGTGTTATTGCTTACTCAGTTTTAGGTCTTTAGGATAAAACCTCTTTCTTTTGCATATGGCTATCCACTTGGCCCAGCACCAGTTTATAAAAAGAATATTCTTGCCTCAAACTTGGCAATTTTTTCAAACATCATTAGACCACAGAGGTATGGGTTTAGTTCTCAAATCTCAATCTGTCCATAGATCTGTATTCCTGTCCTTGTGTTAGTGCCACACACTATTTTTTTTTTCAAAGATTTTATTTTCTTCCTTCTCCCCAAAGCCCCCCGGTACATAGTTGTATATTCTTTGCTGTGGGCCCTTCTAGTTGTGGCATGTGGGACGCCGCCTCAGCGTGGTTTGATGAACAGTGTCATGTACGCGCCCAGGATTCGAACCAATGAAACACTGGGCCGCCTGCAGCGGAGCACGTGAACTTAACCACTCGGCCACGAGGCCAGACCCAGTACCACACACTCTTGATTACCAGTGCATATGACAAAGTTTGAAATCAAGAAATGGTAGTCCTACCATTTTGTTTTTCTGTTTTCAAGATTGCTTTGACTACTCTGACTCCCCTGCAATTCCACATAATTTTATGAAAGAGCCTGCCACTTTGTATAGAGGAATCATTTGGCATCAATGTCAGGTATGTGCTGAATCTCAGGGCATCTGGGGAATAGTGCCATTTCAACAATGTAAGTCTTCTGATTCATGAAATTGGGATGTTTTGCCATTTATTGATACCTTTTTAATTTCTTTTGACCATATATTGCACTTTCCTCGCCATCCATCTTGTACTTCTTTTGCTAAGTTGACTCTGAAGTATGTGATTCTTTTGAATTTATTCTCAAAGCAATATTTCTTCATTTCATTATCAGATTGTTCATATATAGAAATACAATTGAGCTTTATATTTTGATCTTGTATCCTACCATTTTGCTAAGCTTAATGATCAATTCCAATAAATTTTTTAGTGGATTCCTTAGAGTTTTCTAAAAACATACCTCAGCTGGAAGTAGAGAAAGGTTTACATCTTTCTAACCCATCTTTATGCATTTGATTTTCTTTTCTCTTGCATAAGGATTCCAGCAAAAATCTCCAGTATATTCTAGAATAGAAGTGGCAAGAGCAGACATCCTTCTTTGGTTCCTAACTGTCAAGGGGAAAGCATCCAGTCTTTCCTAATTAAATGTAATATCAGCTGGGGGTTTTCCATATATGCTCATTGTGACATTAGGAAGTTTCCTTCTGTTCCTGGTGATCTGACTGCTTTAATTGTGTAGGGGTACTGGATTTTGTCCATTATTTCTCCTGAGTCTGTTGAAATGATGTGATGCCACTTTTGCTTTTTAGTCCATTGCTATCCTTGATTACATAAATGGATTTTGGATAATAACCAAACCTTTTATCCCTTGAATTAATTCCTCTTAGTCATGGTGCATAATTCTTTTCTATTATGCTGTTTGTGTTTGCTGGAATTTTTTGTAACTGGCCTCACAAAATGAGTGCAAACTATGCTCTCCATTCTAATTTTTAGAAGAGTGTGTGAAGAATCTGTATTAAGAAACTTTGAATGTTTCAGAGAATTCTGTGCTGAAACAATGTGGGCCTAGCCTTACTTTGTGGATGACGGTTTGTTTACCAATTCAACACCTTCCCTTCTGTAGTTCTATTCTGATTTTCCAGTTATTCTTGATTTAGGTTCAGTAGTTTGTGTCTTTTCGGAATTTGTCCATTCCATCTCAGTTACCTAATTTATTGCCATACAATCGTTCATTGAGCTCTTTTATAATCCTTTTTATTTCTGTAATGTCCGATAGAATTATCCCTCTTTCTTTTTGATTCTTTGAATTTGATTCTTCCACCTTTTTCTGTAGAACAGTTTGGATAAAGATTTGTCAATTTTGGGGCCTGGCCCGGTGGTGCAGCAGATAAGTTTGCACGTTCTGAATCTCCGCGGCCCGGGGTTTGCAAGTTCGGATCCCGGCTGCGGACACGGCACTGCTTGGCACGCCATGCTGTGGCAGGTGTCCCACATATAAAGTAGAGGAAGATGGGCACAGATGTTAGCTCAGGGCCAGGCTTCCTCAGCAAAAAAGAGGAGGACTGGCAGTAGTTAGCTCAGGGCTAATCTGCCTCAAAAAAAAAAAAATTGTCAATTTTGTTAATCTCTCCATAAATCCACTTTTGGTTTCATTGATCTTCTCTGTGGCTTTTCTATTTCTCATTTCATTAATTTTGCTCTAATTTTTGTTGTTTCCTTTTCTTCTTGCTGTTGGGTTTGGTGCCACATCTTTTCAAACCTGTTAAAAAAAAGGTTAGGTTATCAATTTGAGATATTTCTTCTTTGTTAGTATAGGCATTAATGGCTATAAATTTATTTCTTTGTACTGCTTTAGTTGCAGGCCATAAACTTTCACCCCTCAGGGTATGACATGAGTTTCCTCATTACTTCTAGTAATATTTTTTGTTTTAAAGACTATTTTCCTAGATATTTGTGTCATCTCTCCAGCTAAATTTGGGGGGCTGAATCCAGATGTACATTTTCCCCTGCTTTTCCTTCCAATCTGCATCTTTGAGTCTACAGTGTGCTTCCTGTACTGAGCATATATTTAGATCATGGTTTGTATGTTTTAATCTGAGGTGACAATCACTTCCTCCTGTCTAGATCATGTAATTGAATCACATTTAGGATTTCTGACCTAGTTGCAATGACACCTGCCTTTTTAGTTTTAATGTAAGTTTGGATTCTCATGTTCTTTTCAGTTTCTCCACTCCTTTATGGCTTTCTGTTGCATTAATTGAATATTTTCTAACATAGCATTTTAATTTTTAAATAACTTCACTATACTTTTTAAGTTCTTTCTTTTTTAGGGGCTCCTTTACTATTTAACATAAACTTCTTAATTTACAATAAGGAGCTTCAGATTTATACTAGCTTAATTCCAGTGTGCATAGATTCTTTACTCATATATAGCTCTATTCTCTTTTGCCATTATTGTGGCATTATTGTTATGCAGATTACATCAAGTAATGCTAAAACCAATAATATCTTGCTACATTTATTTCTTTACTGTCTATCGACACTTCCGTAGCACAAGACAGCTTTGCTCCCACTCAAGACCTTAAGGCTTTTAATGGCAAACAAATTACACATATATTACAGTTCTATATGGAATAAGGACACCAGCACATTAAGTACATACTATTTTATACAGTCCTTTGATATCAGCCAAAAGAAAGGAAAAAATCGGTATTTGTTCTCTATCTCACATATATATAATTACCTATACTGGTGTTTTTCTTTCTTTATGTTGATATCAATTAACATCCTGGGTCACTTGATTTCAACCTGAAGAACTCCATCAATCATCTCATAAGGCAGTCAGCTATTAATATACTTTCTCAGGTTTTGTTAATCTGGGAAAGTATTTCATCTCTATAGTTTACAAGGTAGTTTTAGTGAATATAGGATTTTTGGTTGACAGGTCTTTTCTTTGTTCACTTACAATATGTTGTCCCTCTGCCTCCTAACCTCCCTTTTCTCTGCTGAGACATCGTTTGTTAATTTTACTGCAGTTTCCTCTAATTGTTGGGTTATTTGTTCAACTGCTGTTTTTTCCCCATTGTACGGTTCCTACTTTTTGGGATCTTTGCATGTTTTATATCTTTGATACAATCCACACGTTACAGGTAATATATTGTAGCAACTGGGTACTGGTCCGCTTCCTACTGGGACTCTTTATTATTATTAGCTTGTTTCTTTGTTCAGTGACCCGGCAGAGTATTTTAGCTAACTCCCTGCCCTCCACACAGAGAGAAACTTCTGACTTAGCCCCTGGAATCGGGCATGGCTTTGGCTGTGTCTGCTGTCCTGACACAGTGGCATGGGGGCTCTCTTCCTCTTCCATGGACACAACTGGTGCTTAAACTAGATTAACTGCTGGCTGTTGCTCTATTGTTTCCACCAATGTCCTGGGGGCATAACTTGCTCTACCAAATACTCCAGTGAAATGCTGGCTCCTTTGGAGAAATACTTCCTGAAGCCCCTGTTTGATATTTGTTCTCATCGTCCACGTGTCCTTCCAGCAGTCTGATTCCCTGGTTCTCTCAGGAAACCTAGACAGCCTACAGTCTAAGCTGTATCTTCATTAAATATACAAATCTACTAATTGTCTTTCACCTCATTCTCCACTTTTTAAAATTATTTTATTGAGGTCATAATAGTTTATAATGTGAAATGTCAGGTGTACATTATTATGATCAGTCACCACATATATGTGCCCCTTTACCCCTTATGCCCACTGCCCCACCCTCTTCACATCTGGGAACCACTAATCTGTTCTCTTTGTCCATGTGTTTGTTTATCTTCCACATTATCAGTGAAATTCTGTGATGTCTATCTTTCTCTGTCTGCCTTATTTAGCTTAACATAATACCCTCAAGTTCCAACCATGTTGTTGCAAATGGGATGATTTTCTCTTTTTTCACAGCTGAGTAGTATTCCATTGTATATATGTACCACTTCTTCGTTATCCAATCATCAGCTGATGGGCACTTGGATTGCTTCCACATCTTGGCTATTGTGAATCATGCTGCAATGAACACAGGGGTGCATAAGTCTCTCTGAATTGTTGTTTTCAAGTTCATTGGATAAACAGCCAGTAGCAGGATAGCTGAAACATACAGTATTAGTATTTTTACTTTTTGAGAAATGTTCATACTGTTTTCCATAGTGGCTGCACCAGTTTGCATTCCCACCAGAAGTGGATGAGGGTTCCCTTTTCTCCACATCCTCTCTAACATTTGTTGTTTTTTGTCTTGGTGATTATAGCCATTCTAACAGGTATATGGTGACAGCTCACTGTAGTTTTGATTTGCATTTCCCTAATGATTAGTGATGTTAAAAAATCTTTTCATGTGCCTGTTGGCCATCTATCTGCTTTGGAAAAGAGTCTGTTCATATCCTCTGCTCATTTCTTGATTGAGTTGTTTGTTTTTATGTTGTTGAGCTGAATGAGATCTTTATATATTTTGGAGATTAGCCTGTTATCAGATATACGATTTGCACATATTTTCTCCCAGTTGGTGGGTTGTCTTCTTGTTTTGTTCGTTTCTTTGGTTTTGCCGAAGCTCTTTAGTCTCACATAATTCCACTTGTTTATCTTTTCTTTTGTTTCCTCAGCCTGAGTAGACATGGTATTCAAAAACATGCTGCTAAGACTGATGTCCAAGAGTGTCCTGCCTATACTTTATTCTAGAAGATTTATGGTTTCACATCTTACCTTCAAGTCTTTAATCCATTTTGAGTTAATTTTTGTGTTTGGTGAAAGATAATGGTCTACTTTCATACTTCTGCTCAAGGCTGTCCAGTTCTCCCTACACCATATATTGAAGAGACTTTCCTTTCTGTGTTATATGTGCTTGGCTCCTCCGTCAAAGATTAACTGCCCATACATGTTTGGTTTTACTTCTGGGCTTTCAATTCTGTTCCATTGATCTGTGCTGTCTGTTTTGGTACCAATACCATGCTGTTTTGATTACCATGACTTTGTAGTATATTTTGAAGTCAGGGATTGTGATGCCTCCAGCTTTGTTCTTTTTTTCTCAAGATGGCTTTAGTTATTCGCAGTCTTTTGTTGTCCCATATGAATTTTAGAATTCTTGGTTCTATTTCCATGAATAATGTTATTAGGATTCTGGCTGGGATCGCATTCACTCTGTAGATTGCTTTAGGTAGTATAAATATTTTAACTATATTTATTCATCCAACACACATGCATGGAATATCTTTTCATTTCTTTATATCATCACTGATTTCTTTTAATAATGTCTTATAGTTTTCATTGTATAAGGCTTTCACCTCCTTGGTTAAATATTTTCCTAGATATCTATATCTATATCTATATATATATATATATATATTTTTTTTTTTCCTTTTTCTCCCCAAAGCCCCCCGGTACATAGTTGTGTATTCTTCGTTGTGGGTTCTTCTAGTTGTGGCACGTGGGACACCGCCTCAGCGTGGTCTGATGAGCAGTGCCATGTCCGCGCCCAGGATTCGAACCAACGAAGCACTGGGCCGCCTGCAGCAGAGCGCGCGAACTTAACCACTCGGCCACGGGGCCAGCCCCTCTATATATATATATATATTTTAAGATTTTATTTTTCCTTTTTCTCTCCAAAGCCCCCTGGTACATAGCTGTGAATTTTCAGTTGTGGGTCCTTCTAGTTGTGGCATGTGGGTTGCAGCCTCAGCATGGCTCCATGAGCGGTGCCATGTTCAAGCCCAGGATCCAAGCTGGCAAAACCCTTAGCCACCGAAGTAGAGTGCACAAACCTAACCACTTTGCAACTGGGCCAGCCCCTATCCTTAGATATTGTATTCTTTTTGGTGCAATTGTAAATGTGATTATATTCTTGAGTTCTCTTTCTGTTAGTTTGTTATCAGAGTAAGGAAATACAACTGATGTTTGTGAGTTGATTTTCCGCCCTGCAACTTTGCTGTAGTTGTTGATTATTTCTAATAGCTTTCTGATAGATTCTTTAAGGTTTTCTATAAATAGAATCATGTCATCTGTGAGCAGTGAGACTTTCACTTCTTCCTTGGCAACTTCGATTCCTTTTATTTCCTCCAGTTGCCTAATTGCTCTGGACAAAACCTCCAGTACTATATTGAATCAGAGTGGCCAGAGTGAGCACTATTTTCTTTTTGTGTTGTCAGAGGAATGGCTTTCAATTATTCTCCAAGAGTATGACATTGGCTGTAGGTTTGTCATATGTGCCCTTTATTACATTGAAGAGCTTTCCTTCTATACCCATCTTATGGATAGTTTTTATCAAGAATGGATGTTGGATCATGTCAATTGCGGTCCCTGTATCTATTGAGATGATCATGTGGTTTTTATTCCTCATTTATTAAAGTGGTATATCCCATTGATTCATGGATGTTGAACCATCTCTGCATCCCTGGTATGAATTCCAGTTGATCATGGTGAATGATCCTTTTAATGTATAGCTATATTCAGTTTGCCAATATTTTGTTGAGCATTTTTGCATCTGTGTTCATCAGCAATACTGGTCTGTAATTTTCCTTTGTCTTGTCCTTGTATGCCTTTAGGATCAGGGTGATGCTGGCCTCATAGAATGAGTTACCAAGTGTTCCATCTTCTTAAATTTTTGGAACAGTTTGAGAAGAATAGACATTCCTCTTCTTTGACTGTTTGGTAGAATTCTCCAGAGAAGCCATCTGGTCCTGGACTTTTACTTTTTTAGGAGGTTTTTGATTACTGTTTCAATCTCTTTACTTGTGATCACTCTATTCAGATTCTCTATTTCTTCTTGATTCAGTTTGGGAGATTTTATGAGTCTAAGAATTTATCCATGTCTTCTGAATTGTCAAATTGGTAGGCATATAGGTTTTCTTGGTATTCTATTATAATCCTTTGTATTTCTGCTATCTGTTGCAATTTCTTCTCTTTCATTTCTTACTTTATTTGAGCCTTCTCTCTTTTTACTTAGTGAGTCAGGCTAAGGATTTGTCCATTTTGTTTATCTTCTCAAAGAACCAGCTCTTAGTTTCATCGACCCTTTCTACCATCTTTTGGGCTTCTATTGCATTTATTTCTGCTCTAATTTTTATTATTTCCCTCCTTCTGCTGACTTTGGGCTTTGTTGTTTTGCTAGTTCTGTTAGGTGTAGTTTAAGATTTCTTATTTGTGATTTTTATGTTTTGTCAAGGTGGGCCTCTGTTGCTATGAACTTTCCTTTTAGGACAACTTTTGCTGTATCCCATATGAGTTGTATGATGTATTTTCATTTTCATTTGTCTCCAGGTATTTTTTGATTTCTCCTTTAATTTCTTAAATGATCCATTGGGTGTTCAGTAGCATGTTGTTTAGTCTCCATATATTTGTCACTTTCTCAGCTATTTTCTTGTGATTAACTTCTATTTTGATAGCACTATGGTCTGAAAAGATGCTTGATATGATTTCAGTCTTCTTAAATTTATTGAGGTTTGCCTTGTTTCCCAATATATGGTCTATCTTTGAGAATGCTGCATGTGAACTTAAGAGGAATGTGTATTCATCTGGTTTTGGATAGAGTGTTCTAGATATATCTACTAAGTTCTTCTGGTCTAGTTTCTCATTTAATTCCACTATTTCCTTGTTGACTTTCAGTCTGGATGATCTATCCATTGATGTCAGCGGGGTTCTGAGATCCCCTACTACTACTGTGTACCTGTTAATTTTTCCTTTTAGGTCTGGTAACAGTTGCCCTGTGTACTCTGGTGCTACTGCGTTAGGTGCATATATATTCACAAGTGTTATGTCCTCTTGGGGGAGTGTCCCTTTTATCACTATATGCTGCCCTTCTTTGTCTCTCATTGCCTTTTCATCTTGAAGTCTCCTTTGTCTGTTATAAGTATTGCGACACCTGCTTTCTTTTGTTGGCCATTAGCTTGAAGCATCATCTTCCATCCCTTCACTCTGAGTCTGTGTTTCTCTTTAGAGCTGAGATATGTTTCCTAAAAACAGCATATAGTTGAGTCTTGTTTTTGAATCCATCTTGCCACTCTGTGCCTTGTCATTGGAGAATTCAATCCATTTACATTTAGAGGGATTATTGATATACGAGGGCTTGATACTACCATTTTACCACCTGTCTTACGGTTGTTCTGTATTTCTCTGTTTCTTGTCCTGTGTATTTCTGACTGCCAATTCAGTTTTGTGATTTGCTATGATAGTTTTTTCAGGTTTCTGTGTTTCTCATTTGTGTGTCTGTTCTGATTTTTGTTTCTTAGTTAACATGTAGTTTGTATAAAAGATTTCATAAATGAGATAGTCTATTTTCTCATAGCCTCTTATTTCCTTACAATAAGCAGGTGCCATCCCTTATTTAAATTTTTGTTTAAATTTAAATTATCATTGTCAAAACTTGTTCCATTTTGTGTTGTGAGTTTGTGATTAAACTGAAGTGATTATACTTATTCTTGATGGTTTCCTTCCATTTACCTTTCATGTTATAATTAAGTGTTTAGTAACCTGTTCTGATAGAGAGTTGCAATTTTCTGGTTTTGTCTATTCATCTCTTTGCTCAAGGCTTTCTACACTCTTTTTTTCATATCTGAGGGCCTCCTTGATCATTTCTTGTAGGGGTGGTCTTGTGGAAACGAACCCCCTCAGCTTTTCTTTTTTAATATGGGAAAGTTCTTTTTTTTCCTTAGATCTGGAGGACAGTTTCACCGGATAGAATATTCTTGACTGAAAATTTTTGTCTTTCAAAATTTTGAATATATTATTCCACTCTCCTAGTCTGTAAGGTTTCTGCTGAGAAATCTGCTGAAAGCCAGATCCAAGTTCCTTTTAGGTTATTTTCTTCTGCCTTACTGCCCTTACTATTTTTTCTTTGTCCCTGAATTTTGCCAGTTTTACTAATATACGCCTTGGAAAAGATCTTCTTACTATGATGCAACTAGCAGTTATATTAGCCTCATTTACATGTAATTCCAGCTCCTTTCCCAGGATGGGAAGTTTTCAGCTATTATTTCTTTGAACAAGCTCTCTGCTCCCTTCTCCCTCTGGAATATCTACAATCTTTACCTTGCATTTTGTAATTGAATCAGGTATTTCAAAAGAGTTTCTTCATTTCTTTTTAATCTTAGTTCTCTCACCTCCTCCATCAGACGCATTTCTATATTTCCATCCTCTAAAGCATTGATTCTGTTCTCCATAATATGAGCTCTGTTTATTAATTATTCCAGATTTTTCTTTATCTCACTAATTGTGTTTTTCATCTCTAGCACTTCTGATTGGATTTTTAAAATACTTTCAACCTCTTTTGTGAAGAATTTCCTGTGTTCATTAATTTTATTCCAGATTTTATTGAACTGTCTTTCTGAATTTTCTTGTAACCCACTGAATTTATTTATGATAACTATTTTGAATTCTCTGTCATTTAGATTTTAAATTTCTGTAACTTCTCGATTGATTTCTAGGTACTTGTCATTTTCCTTCTGGTCAGGAGTGTTAATACGCTTCTTTATGCTGTTTCATGGGGTGTACTTTTCCCACCAAATAGTGGTACTGTCTGGGTGCAGATTCCACTGGCCACCAGTGTGGGAGGCAGGAGCTGTGTTTTCTGAGCCCACCATGACCCCTGGCAGTTGTTCCTATTATTGGTAGCTGTGCCACCAGGGCCCCTCTCTGTTTACCTGCTGGATGCTGCTACTTTACACATATAGGCACAGGCACTTTGTCAGGGATCCCCTGCTCTGACTGGCTAGCCGAGCCTATGCACCAGGCAGGAGGGGTGCTTTCTTTCCTGCCTGTGGTCCTGCACGCTTCTGCTCTCCACTCACTGTCTGCCTGACTGGGCTGCTTGCCTTGGTGGGGACACCCTCGCAATTGCCTTGGTGTGGAAGCAATCCCACAGGCTGAGGCAACTCCAAGAGTGAGAGTGTTCCCATGGATGGCTGCCTTTCCCCCCTTCTTCTCAGAGTCATGTGCCAGGCACCACATGAAGTCCCACACCCAAATGGCTGCCACTCAGAAGGGAGAAGAGATCTGCTTACCTCCTTCCACTGCCTGCTGGGGAGGGGTCTGCACGCTCACCTTCAGACATATGGCTGCTTGGATCTCTCAGACATCTACTGTCTCTTGTGAATGTCTTCTCTGGGTTTGCAAATATCCTTTTCATTGTATCTTGGAGAGACTAAGGGAAGACCTCACTCTGCCATGATGCTGACGTCACCTGATTTTTGATATTTGACTCTCAATAAGCTTTAGATACCTGCTCACCCTGTCTGGCCTACAATGGATACATAAGTCAGGAAGGTTGATATGTGTATCTTTTCTTTGTGTGAACTGTTACAGGGGTCAAACCTTGGAAACCTGGAGCCTCTACACAAATATACCTTAAAGTTCGAGCTATTCTTCCTCACAGATGCTGCTCCAGCCTGCTTAGCCTTGCCCTGCTCTCCTTAGAAAGTACCTGTGAGCAATGAACATATTCTTATTCACTTGATGCATGTGGCAACATAGTGATGGCATCTAATCCCATTTTATATAGGGTGTTAATCCTGACCCCCAAAGGCCATGATAAAACACAAGATAACCAATGGAAAATATCTTTTGGGTAACAAATGGGTATTCAGGTAATGGAATTTTTATAAGATGAGAAAAAGAAATCCAAAACCAGAGAAAACATAATCTTTTTAGATGCATTAGACAAAAAAGAAAACTTTGAAACCTCCCACATTGCTCTAGCAGTAGAATTCACACATGCAAATGGGATAGTCTCACAAGGGAAAACACAGCAACAGAGGTGGATGGTTGGTTTCCGTTCTGATGTATAAGGAGCTCTGAGTGATCTCATCTTCACAACAAGAAAATAACAACCACCTGAAAAGCAACACTTCTCCTTAGATCCAAGCAAGATTTGAGATGAGATGACAAACCAATGCTTCCAAATGAGAAACTGAGAAGTATGGAGAATTACTGCTTACCTGGAGGAGAAGCAACTGCAGCCAGCAACCCCTGGAAACACATATCCTGTTAACAATGAATTTGCTGGAGATACATTTTGGAGTAATTTGAGAGTTAAAAGCACCAGGGAGTCCAGTCTTAGGGAACCTGCAAAATGTATGTTTATTTCCACTAGTAACCCAAGGACATTCTCATTTTGAAGACTGGAAAAAATTGTCTCATGCTTAATGCAGGAAAGCAGGGTAAAACTTTTTCCTATATGCCCAAAGCTTTTTGTGCTCTCTTAACTTTGGCCATCACTCAAAGGGATCTAATTGGCCAAAACCTTATCTGATCGAGGAAAGAGCTATAAGACAACTCCCAGATTCTTCAGAATTTCTCAGACAATAGAGGAGGAATGAATGCTAAGAACCTGTTCTGAAGCTCATAGTCCAGAGATTCTGTCCCATCAAAACATTACAGCTTCTTTTTGCTGAGCAAGAGTTACCCTGAGCTAACAAGTGTTGCCAATCTTCCTCTTTTTTTGCTTGAGGAAAATCAGCACTGAGCTTAAATCTGTGCCAATTGACCTCAATTTTCTATGTGAGTAATGGCCACAGCATGGCTGAAGAGTGATGTAGGTCTGCACTCAGGATCTGAACCTGTAAACCTGAGCCACTGAGGACCTGAGTATCATGGCAGAATGAACTTTCCTGGCAATCTTCCCCCTCCAAGACACAACGAAAAAACATTCATACTCCAACAGAGGACATCCAAACACAACACAAATAACGTCGGAGAGACACAAGCAGCCATACTACAGAGGATGGAGAGGCTGGAGCCCCCCTCGGAGGAGGTGGAATGAGGTAAGAAAAAAACTTTGTCCCACCCAACAACAATGATCCATGAACACCTCTAAAGGCCTCCAACGAGGAACAAACGGGAATGGGGATGTTTGTTCACAGGAGTATCAAGGATCCCAGAGGGCCCATGCAGACTAGACAGAAGACCTTTAGCAGTGCAAGAGCTTTTGTGGGGGGAGACCTTATCAAGCCAACACCCAAGGGGAGCAGATAGTGAGAGTGGAGGGAGAAAACCCTGAGAGCACGCAAGAGAAAGCACCCCTCTCCGAACCTCCCCAGCACAGCTCTACCCCATGGGATTTCAGCTGAGGGAAGATGGCTCAGAATACATGGTTCTTGACCCCTACTCCGTGTCGACAGGAGGTAACTGCAACCCACTAATGCCAGGATGCATAAAAACAGAGCCACCCCTTCTAGCAATATCAAACATTATATCAAATCGCCAGACCAGAGACAAGATGACCCAGAAATCAGTCCTGAAGACACAGAAATATGTCAGGTATATGACAATGAATTCAAAAGAGCTATCATCAAAAAACTCAATGGGGTAAAAGACAATGTAGAGAATTCAAGGAGTTCAGGAGCTACTTCACAAAAGAGATTGAAACTATAAAGAAGAATCAATCAGAAATATTAGAGATGAAAGACACAGTGGAAGAAATAAACAAAATATGGAGTCCCTGAACACTCAAGCAGACATCATAGATGAGTGTAGAAGCATAATCAAAGACAGACATGTTGAAATGCTCCAGATAGAGGAGGAGAGAGAATGAAGACTAAAAAGAAATGAAGACAGTCTCTGAGAAATATCCAACTCGTTAGGAAATGAAACCTAAGAATTATAGGTATTCAAGAAGGAGAAGAGAAGGAGAATGGAGCAGAAAGCATATTCAAAGAAATAATAGCAGAGAACTTCCCAAACCTAGGTAAAGAGATGGTAATCCATGTGGAAGAGGCTTCCAGATCTCTTGGATATGTCAATGTAAAAAACCTACTGGAAGGCATATAGTAGTGAAACTGGCAAAAATGAATGAGAAGGAAAGAATACTAACAGCAGCAAGGCAGAAGAAAATAACCTACAAAGGAACCCCCATCATTCTTTCAGCAGATTTCTCTGCAGAAACCTTACAGACTAGTAGAGAATGGAATGACATATTCAAATCTGTAAAAGACAAAAACTTTCAGCCAAGAATACTCTATCCAGCAAAAATATCCTTCAGATATGATGGACGAACAAAAACTTTGCCAGACAAACCACAGCTAAGGGAGTTCAAGCCACAGGACCCCTCTACAATAAATCCTCAAGAAGGCCCTCATACCCGGAAAAAAAAAAAAAAAAAAAAAAGGGAGCAAAGGGTTACAAAGCATGGAGTAAGGAAATAAATAGGTAGACAGAATCAGAATAGGATAGCAAATACCCAAGTATAGCATTAAAGATAAAGGGAAAGAAAACACCAAAAACAAAGATAATCTTGTCATTTTAACCACCAGCTCATAATACAAGATGGAGTAAGATGCGACAAAAACAACTTAGGAGGGGAAGAGGAAAGAGACTGAATCAGTTTAGATTAAGGAAATAAGAGGCCATCAGAAAATGGACTATCTTATATACAAGATTCTGAACACAAACCACTAAACAAAAAAGCAGAACAGAGACACAAATAATGAATAAGGACAAAACAAAGAAACACCTGATAACAAACTACATCATTCAATAGGTAGACCAAAACACACAGGACCAGAAACAAAGGAAATGCAGGAGAACCAGCAAATGAGTGATAAAATGGTAGCATTAAGCCCACATATATCAGTAATCACCCTAAGTGTAAATGGATTGAATTCTCCAATAAAAAGACACAGAGTGGCGAGATGGATTAAAGAACAAGAGCCAACAATATGCTGCCTCCAGGAAACACATCTCAGCTCCGAGGACAAACACTGGCTCAGAGTGAAGGGATACTCCAAGCTAATGGCAAACAAAAGAAAGCAGGTGTCACAATACTTATATCTGAAAAGGAGACTTCAAGATAAGAAAGGTAGGGGGCCGGCCCAGTGGCGCAGCAGTTGAGTTCACACGTTCCCCTTCTCTGTGGCCCGGGGTTTGCTGGTTTCGATCCCGGGTGCGGACATGGCAACACTTGGTAAAAGCCATGCTGTGGTAGGCATCCCACATATAAAGTATAGGAAGATGGGCATGGAAGTTAGCTCAGGGGCAGTCTTCCTCAGAAAAAAGAGGAGGATTGGAAGTAGTTAGCTCAGGGCTAATCTTCCTCAAAAATAAAAGATACGACAGGTAAAGAGAGACAAAGAGGGGCAGTATAGAATGATCAAAGGGACATTCCATCAAGAAGAAATCACACTTATAAATCTATGCACCCAACACAGGAGCACCACAGTTCATAAAGCAACTATTAACAAACCTAAAAGAAGATATTAATAATAACTCAAAATAGTAGAGGACCTCAACACTCCACTCACATCAATGGATAGATCATCCAGACAGAAAATCAACAAGGAAACAGTGGAATTAAACGTAAAGCTAAACCAGTTGGACTTAATAGACACATATAGAACACTCCATCCCCAAAGAGCAGAATACACATTCTTCTCAAGTGCACACAGAACATTCTCAAGGACAGATCATATGTTAGGAAACAAGGTAAGACTCAATAAACTTAAGAAAGTGAATAACAAGCATCTTTTCCAATCATGATGCTATAAAGCTAGAAATTAATTACAAGAAAAAAGCTGAGAAAGGCACAAAGATGTGGAGACTAAACAACATGCTATTGAACAAGCAATGGAGCATTGAAGAAATTTAAGGAGAAATCAAAACATATCTGGATACAAATGAAAGTGAAACCATACCATCCCAACTCGCATGAGATGCAGCAAAAGACTTATTAAGAGGGAAATTCATCACAATACAGGCACACCTTAACAAACAAGAAAAATTCCAAATCAGCAATCTCAAATTACTCCTAACTGAATTAGAAAAAGAACAACAAAGACCAAAGTCAGCAGAAGGAGAGAAATAATAAAAATCAGAGCAGAAATAAATGCTATTGAAACAAAACAGGCAGTAGAAAGGATCAATGAAACCAAGAGCTGGTTCTTTGAGAAGACAGATAAAATTGACAAACCCCCAGCCAGACTTACTAAGAAAAAAAAAGAGAAAGCTCAGATAAACAAAATTAGACATGAAACAGGAGAAATAACAATGGATATCACAGAAATACAACGGATTACAAGAGAACACTACAAAAAAGTATATGCCCACAAAATGGATAGCCTAGAGGAAATGGATAAATTCTTAGACTCTTACAACCTCCCAAAGCTGAATCAAGAAGAAACAGATAATCTGATAGACCAATCACAAGGAAAGAGATTGAAACAGTAATCAAAAGCATCTCAAAGAATAAAAGCCCAGGACCAGATGGCTTCCCTGGGGAATTCTACCAAATTTTCAGAGAGGATTTAATATCCATCCTTCTCAAGCTATTCCAAAAAATTTGGGAAGATGAAACACTTCCTAACATATTTTACGAGGCCAACATCACTCTGACACCAAAGCCTGACAAGGATAACATAAAAAAGAAAAACTACATGCCAATATTGCTGACGAACACAGATGCAAAATTCCTCCACAAAATATTAGCAACTCGAATACAGCAATACATCAAAAGGATCATACATCATGATGAAGTGGTATTCATACCAGGGACACAGAGATGGTTCAACATCCACAAATCAAGCAACATCTGCAAATCAATCAACATGATACACCACACTAACAGAATGAGGAATAAAAACCACATGGTCATCTCAATAGATGCAGAGAAAGCATTTGACAAGATCCAACAGCCATTTATGATTAAAAAAAAAAAAAAAAAGAAAACCTCTTAACAAAATGGGGATAGAAGAGAATTGCCTCAACATAATAAAGGCCATATATGACAAACCCACAGCCAACATCATACTCAATGGGGAAAAACTGAACACCATCCCTGTGAGAACAGGAACAAGACAAGGGTGCCCACTCTCACCACTCTTATTCAACATAGTACTGGAGGTTTTGGCCAGAGCAATTAGGCAAGAGAAAGAAATAAAAGGAATCCAAATAGGAAATAAAGAAGTGAAACTCTCACTCTTTGCAGGTGACATGATTTTACATATAAAAAGTCCTGGGGCTGGCCCCGTGGCTGAGTGGTTAAGTTCGCACACTCCACTGCAGGTGGCCCAGTGTTTCGTTGGTTCGAATCCTGGGCGCAGACATGGCACTGCTCATCAAACCACGCTGAGGCGGCATCCCACATGCCACAACTAGAAGGACCCACAATGAAGAATATACAACTATGTACCGGGGGGCTTTGGGGAGAAAAAGGAAAAAAATAAAATAAAATCTTTAAAATAAATAAATAAATAAATAAATAAATAAAATTCTAAAGAATCCATCAGAAAACTATTAGAAATAAACAACTACGGTAAAGTTGCAGGTTACAAAATCAACATACAAAAATCAGCTGCATTTCTATACTCTAATAACAATCTTACAGAAAGAGAACTCAAGAATACAATTCCATTTACAATCACAACAAAAAGAATAAAATATCTAGGAATATATTTAACCAAGGAGGTGAAGGACTTACAGAATGAAAACTATAAGACATTACTGAAAGAAATACACGATGACATAAAGAGACAGAAAGAGACTCCATGCACATGGATCAGAAGAATAAACGTAGTTAAAATGTCCATACTACCCAAAGCAATCTATAGATTCAATGCAATCCCAATCAGAATCCCAATGACCTTCTTCACAGAAATAAGACAAAGAATACTAAAATTCATATTGAGCAACCAAAGAGCCCAAACTGCTAAAGCAATCCTGAGAAAACAGAGCTGGAGGAATCACAATCCCTGACTTCAAAATGTACTTGCAAAGCCATCGTAATCAAAACAGCATGATACTGGGACAAAAACAGGTGCACAGATGAACTGAACAGAACTGAAAGCCCAGAAATGAAACCACATCTCTATAGACAGCTAATCGTTGACAAAGGTGCCAAGAACATACAATGGAGAAAAGATAGTTTCTTCAATAAACGGTGTTGGGAAATCCGGACAGCCACTTGCAAGAGAACGAAAGTAGGCCCTTAGCTCATGCCATACACAAAAATAAACTCAAAATGGATCAAAGACTTGAAGTCCTGAAACCATAAAACTTCCAGATGATAAAAGAGGTAGTGCACTCTGTGACATTGAACTTAAAAGGATCTTTTCAAATACCATGTCTTCTCAGACAAAGGAAAAAGAAAAAATAAAAAAGTAGGACTTCATCAGACTAAAGAGCTTCTGCAAGGCAAAAGAAACTAGCATCAAAACAAAAAGACAACCCACCAATTCGGAGATAATATTTGCAAGTCTTATATCCAACAAGGGGTTAATCTCCGAAATATATAAAGAACTCACACAACTGAACAACAAAAAAACAAACAGCCCAATCAGAACATGGGCAGAGGATAGGAACAGACATTTTTCCAAAGATATACAGATGGCCAAAAGGCACATGAAAAAATGCTCAACATCACTAATCATCACGGAATTGCAAATCAAAACTACGCTAAGATACCGCCTTATACCTGTTAAAATGGCTATAATCACTAAGACTAAAAATAACAAACGTTGGGGAGGGTGTGGAGAGAAGGGAACCCTCAAACACTGCTGGTGGGAACGCAAACTGGTGCAGCCACTATGGAAAACAGTATGGAGATTCCTCAAAAAACTAAACACAGAAACATCATATGACCCAACTATCTCACTACTGGGTATTTTTCCAAAGAACTTGAAATCAACAAGTCAAAGAGACGTATGCACCCCTATGTTCACTGCAGCATTACTCACAATAGCCAAGACATGGAAGCAACCCAAGAGCCCATCGACCGCTGACTGTACACAGTAGATGTAGTATATATATACAATGGAATCCTACTCAGCCATAAAAAAAAGACAAAATCATCAAAATCATCCCATTTGCAATGACACGGATGGACCCGGAGGGTATTATGTTAAGCGAAATAAGCCAGACAAACACCATAGGACTTCACTCATATGTGAAAGACAAACAAACATATGGACAAAGAGAACAGTTCAGTAGTTACCAGGGGAAGGGCAGTGGGGGCTGGACACAGGGGGTGAACGGGAGCACTTATATGGGGACAGACAAAAAATAATGTACAAGTGAAACCAAACAATGATGTAAACTATTACGAACTCAATTAAATAAATAAATAAGAAAGAGGGCAATTCAAGATTTAAAAAAAAAAACCAGCACTGGGAATAATCATCCCTTCACTAACTAGGTTTTCTATAGTTTTCAATCCTTCAAGGCCCTGTGAAATTGACATTGGGCCATTTTAACTACTAGATTTGTGGGGCAAAGTCCCTGGGGTCCCAATTTGTCAAGTCAATTTGTAAGGGGC
The DNA here is from genome assembly GCF_041296235.1 of Equus asinus. Lineage (NCBI taxonomy): Eukaryota > Metazoa > Chordata > Mammalia > Perissodactyla > Equidae > Equus > Equus asinus. The sequence continues at coordinate 24,373,035 of NC_091809.1, read as the reverse complement.
AGAGAATTCTTTTAACTCCAATTCTTGCTCATCGGATCAGAGCTTCCCAGCTCACTATGGGATATTTTAGGACAATGGGTACTATTAGTACAAGGAATTTAGGCAAGACCATAGTTCTGATGGGTAAAGAATGAAACATTTGTCCTATATGTCCTCTATATTATATTCATTAACACCCCTAAGATCATCAGGGGCACCTTAGTTAACTTTAGTGGAATCCTGGGTATTACTGTAATTTGACACTTCATATTGAGTACCTGTTTGATTATTTCTGAATTAGTGCATTACATCAGAGAGCAAAATTAATTCAGAACCGATGTTGCAGAGGCCCAAAAGTCAAGCAGTGTACCTTTATCTGTTTTGTTATGTAAATTCTTCTAGTATATTCTGGATTCCCAATTGGGTCAAATTGTAGACTTTCGTTTCAGTATTTTATCTACTGTTTCCTTCCTCCTGATCTTTCCTGTTTTGTTTTCTTCATCATGGGATATACTGCAGGAGAGGGAGTGCCTCCCTACCCTGCTATTTATAAATTTTTCCACCTAAGAGCCTCAAAACAGTGCCATCAGGGTTAGGAGCCTCCCCCTTGACAACTGGCTGCTTTACAAGGTTGAAACCCTGGGCTTAAGTCAGGTTTGAACTAATCCCTTGTGCCAGAGAGGTGCCATGAGTGTGTCCCCCATAACCCTCTAGGTCAGGATCTTTGTGGCAGCAGAGGCAGCGGCAGCAGCAGAGGTACTGAAGGGGCCTGGGGAGCCCTCTGGTGTTAGGAGTGTGGACTCACCCCGCCACCTACTGTCTGCCTTTCCCCATCTCTTCCCTGTTTTTTAAATGACAGCTCTTTCAGGAGTGACCATCTGATGGACCCACCTCTTGCAAAATGTATGGTCCCTGTCTATATCCCCATCGCTGGGGTATGTCAGGCTACCACAGCTTCCGTCACAGCTTCACTCCAACACACAGATAAATCCCTACAAAGACACTGACCCAGGACTCATTTAGGGAGGCATCAATCCAACAGTCCTACTCCCACATGCCTATAAATTCTTGAAATTGCCAACTCTGGTCAGCTGAACCTGGAACTGAGGTTGGTGGGTCAACAATGCAACATAGGGCAGCACAGTTCACAGCCCAGCTCCCCAGCAAGCAGCAGCCCACAGTGCATGCCACCACCAGGCAGCAGAGCAGGGGAGCAAGTCAGAGCAAGAGAAGACAGACCCACGGGTGGGGTCATGTGTGTGTGGACATGCTTCTCAGGGCACCAACTGTTATGATTACCTGCAGAGGGGTGGTTCCCCTGTTGAGACTGATGCCAGGGTGGCGCAGGCGCGTGCACACACACACACACACACACACACACACCACAGGGTAGGAAAAGGCTTAGGACTCACATAATAGAGGTCTGAGGGGAGGGCAGGGCCGGCCTCTCAAGCAGCTCTGACAGGGCTCAGAAAGCAAGGAATGGAGCCTGGCCTGGGATGGGACTTCACTGGGCCTGGGGGTGGGGCCGGGGCAAGAGCTCTGCACACAGGCAGGGGCTGGGGTGGTGGGAATCTCCTGCCTGCTCTAGAGGAGAGAGCACCCAGGCTTCTCCTCAGCTTGTCCAGGTAGGGGCACGAGGGGAAGAGGGTGGGTGAGGCTTAAGCTGTGAGCAGTCACCCAAAAATGTGGAGTCTGACTGCTCACTACAGGGACAAATATGGATAAGAAAAATATATATTCTCGATGGATTTATACAAAGAAACACGCACAGGAGGCTCAAAAGTGATCAAAACTATATGGGGGTGGCTGGAGTAAAAGTGCTGGAGGGGACCAGGATATGTTCACAGCAAGTCATCCCAAGTCAGACTTTGCTGTCTTATAGATTTATTTCAAATAAACAGAGATATTTATATTCTTTAATTTTAACTCTTGTACATAGGAAACCATTCTAAGATTTAACTCCTTTAAACACTAACAGATACAAAAGCGTAAACCATGCAAAATAAACTTTTCACATCTCTGAGTAACAGGACATGCTGCACCCTGGTCCGTCCTTCCCCTAGACCTCACACTCGGGATATCTGCAGGGACGAATGGCATAATATAAGGCAATCAGGTTTTGTGCTTAAACCCTTAAATGTACCTGATTTTCAAAGATTTATGACAGCTTTTAGAAGTTTCCCTCACATCAATTAAAAGAGCATTTCAATTGTTTTAGCCTTTCAAATTTCTATGTTCTCTGCAGATATGCACATAGAAAGACTGATCTAAAGTGAAAAAATTTGCTTGCTTTCCTCAGATCCTCTCTCTCAATCAACTTACAGTCTCAGGGCCCAAGTGCTAAGGGAAACCAGAGCCAAAGGGCTGCACTAGTCCATCGATAAAGAAATCCAAAGGAAAGAAACACAAACACTGGAATCAGCTCAGATGAGCAGCCTGCTTCCCACAGGACAGAAGGAAAGCCACACTCAGAAGGTCCCGTGTTCCTGACTCTCCTGGTGGAGACAGAGCCCTGGAGGGGGTCACTCCCTGGAGAAGGAGGGGAGGGCACCTGAGCAGCCACAGGAAGGAGCTCTGGGAGCCCCACACACCCTCCTCTCCCCAGGGAACAGTGCACACGCTCCCTCTCTCAGGCTCCATTCTCACAGTGAGGAAACTCAGCTGGATCCAGTTTAAGGTTCTGACCCAGATGGACCCAAGATTAATGGGCCCTAATCCAGGACACAGAGGTCCTGACTCTCACAGACTTTCTCAGTGTAAACAAATTACTCTGAGTGCACCTACACTGTGGATGCAAAACTCCAATTATGTCTAGAAACAGGGCCAAGGAATCCACAGCGACAACCTCAGAAAGGGCGTCACTCCCCACCCCATGAGCACGTGCACCCCCAGCTTTCCAGGGCTCTGCAGCTCCTCTCAGGATAACGACTCCTTCCATGGGGATGTGAGCAGTAAGACACCTGCAGGGGAGGCTCCCCAGGAAGGACAACTGGGCCTTCAAGGCCTTCCCTCTGCAGGTCCAAGGGGGCCTTAGCTTAGACTCACTGCCCTCAGGCCTCTGCCCCCACTGGAGTTTTTTTGGACCATCACTGATATTTTAAATACTCAAACACAGGGTTTGAGGCAATCCAGCAGAAACAGTCAAACCAGTCTTTATGTGGAAGTGAGGGAAGAAAACTGTATGGCAATTTGCTACCTCAAAAAGAAATCCCACAGGGCCCGCCCCATGGCCGAGTGGTTAAGTTTCCCTGGTTTGGATCCTGAGCACAGACATGGCACCGCTTGTCAGGCCACGTTGAGGCAGTGTCTGACATGCAACAACTAGAAGGGCCTGCAACTGAGATATACAACTATGTACCGGGTGGATTTGAGCAGATAAAGCAGGAAAAAACAAAAAAACATTGGCAACAGTTGTTAGCTCAGGTGCCAATCTTTAAAAAAAAAAAAAAAAAGAAATCCTACAAAAATATATTGCATATTCTGGAAAAAAAATGATGCTAATATAGTAGTATTTCCATGACAGTAAATTTTTTTTATCAACTATTAATCCTACTTCATACTTCTGGTCTGCAAGTCTAAGCCCTGGAAATCTATTTGAACTCCCCCAAAATAAAAGAACAGACCTCAGAATATTAGCACCCATATGGGAGGAAAAGAAGGAAAGAAGAATCTAGTGCATCCAATGTAAAACTGGAACGTCTTATTTTTTCTGAAATTCACCTCTTTCTTCCTTCTTTGGAAATATTTTATATTGTGTTTCAAGTCATGTTGATTAAGTTAATTTCTATTCATTGGAAAACTGAGATTAAAATAAAGTGAATAAATCTTTTAAAGTGACTAACCCAGGTGGGGACAGTGCTGACAGGACAGATCATCCAGGAAAGTTTCTCAAGAGGAACCTGCACCCAGAGGACTTTCCACAGGATGTCTGTGCCCAGAAAGATCCTGGGGGAGACGCACGAGGATTTCATACAACGTAGTTCCAGGTGCTTATAAGCTGCTTTTCACTCATGGAAAATATCCACACACACAAAACAAATCTTTTTAAAACAGCCATCCATTGACTATGAGAAAACGATAACTAAAATATTGCGTCTGTTTCAAATCCAACAAGGACAAATAGTTGATAATAATGCTGTGAATCAGAGGCAGGACGCTGGCATTTGGGAATTTGGGGAGCGACTGGAAATTCAGGTACTTGTTGTCAACCCTAGGAAGACCTAGACTGGGGGACACGGTCGTGGATTGAGCTCTGCTCCTCAAATCCATGGAAAGTTCAAGAGAAAAAGGGTTTCCCCTGCGGAGAAAGGAGGCCCTGGGGACCCCAAAACCGCAGCCCCTCCGCGCACGGACCCCGGAGCCCGAGGCCCGACTGTCCTGCGGGCCCTCCCGTGGGTCCCTCAGCGTCTGGGACACGCGGGGCTGCGGGCGCACAGCGGCCCAGAGACGCTCCGGCCCAAGTCGCCGCGCGCAGAGACCACAGGACGCCCGGGGCCCGGCTGCCGGCCCCGCCCCCACGCTGCGGCCGGAGGGGCCTGAGGGCCGAGCGGCGCCACCGCGGACTCGGGGCCGCAGACCCCGGAGGGGACCGCGAGAGGCCGGCCCGCCCCGCCGCTTCCCACCAGCCCCGCCTGCGTGTCCTCATCCCGGGGCCGCACACTCACCATTCCTAGGGCTCCTGGGTCCCCCGAGTCCTTCCTATGACACTGCTGTCGCTACAGGTCACAACATGACAGAAGACGCGGCAGAGCCACTTAGACCCTTTAATGGCGGGGAGACGCGGTCCCCAGCGCGACCGGAGCAGCAACTTCCGGGCGGTTGGTGAGCTGCGCCCCACCCACCTGCCCCGGCGCCGCTTCTGATTGGACAGTTCAGAAGACTCACCCTCTGGTGTCTGAGTGACAGCCCCTGAGTTTAGGTGTCTGAGCAGAATGCCAGACAGAACGCTTCCTCTGCAGGGATATTTGCATTGAAAGGTGGTGTTGGGAGAAGGCTCTTGGAACTGAGATCCTTGTTTAGTAACACACAACTGAAGGTCACCTCACCGTATGCAATAATTAGTCTCTCTCCATGTTGATCTTTATTGATAACTGGAGTCTGACAAAGTTTTGCCAAAAAGGTACACAGGCACAGATACTGTGACCAGGGAACTAGACCAAGAAAAGTGTACTGAGGATCTGATAAAGACTAACGTTATCTGTTGAGTGTTGGCAGACAGAAAGTTTCAGGAAGAGCCTAACCACCGAAGATTCCCACAAGCAGGCCAGCTGAAGCCAGTTCTAGCCCCCTCAAGTTGCTCTGAAGTAAAATGTCCCTATTATAATCTCGTCAACATGTTAAATTCTCCTCCTCTGGGAGGGACCAAGCAGCCGTTTCTAGATCATGCTATATATGTAGTAGCGTGTGTACATGCTACCCTTGAGACTTAAAGGAACATGACTGTTAGGCAACAAACGTGAGCTCCTGCCTTTTCCGTAACTGAATATTCATGAACCGTACTATGATCTCACAATAAAGGGAATCCCAAACCCTTGTTTGGGGAGACACTGCTTGCGAGAGATGCCCAGAATTCTCCCCTGCCTATGCAAGTAATAAACCTTTCTTCACCACTTTTGCCTTGCTTGTGCTTTTTGGCTCCAAAATTGACTAAGAGGTGAACCCATTGAGTTCAATTACAGTATCAGGGACGCATTAGGTGACTATCCTTACAACACTTCAGTCAGATTCAGAATAAGAGCATTGGGAGCAAAAAACAAGCCATCATTTCAGAAGAAAAGTGACTTCTGGTTATTCAGAATGGTCAAATTTAGAAAATGTTTCTGACATGAAAATATTTGTATCCCAATGAAAATATAAACAGGAGCTCTTTCTCACGGCTGTTAAATCACTCTGTGGTCATGACCCACCCTTACTTGTGGTTACACTGTTTAATCCAACTATAATGAGACTTGTTAGACAGCTAGTTTCATCTAAATAATCATCTCATTGATTGGTGAGTCTACGATACTACAGAGTAACGTTCATTTTGACAATATTGTAATCACTATATGACAGGCATCCTCTCCACATAGTCTGCACAGATACCATATCTGAACATTTCCTATCCCAATTCCCTGAGGAAATGCTCCCTTTCGATATAATCTGAGTCAAACAGCCCCACTCAAGTCCACCTGAACTTCAGCAATAACTTCACCAGGCCCACGGGCAGAAGTATTCGGAGGACATCTGACAAGTGCAAACTGAGGGGCAGGGCCAAAGAACTATAAGTGATCACCATGAAAACAGAAGAGGAAGGCACAGTTTGCAACCAGTGCTCATCATACAAGGGGAAACACTGCCGGGCAACAGCATCATCAATCAGTCACCTATAGAATGTAGGAAGAAAAGTTTTGAGGGTGTTCAGCATCAAGCATTGAGAGATGCAAAAGATATTTCCATTTCCTTATCTGTTTTTCACCTTCCCTTTAAGAACTACCTGGAAAATAATAGTCTACAAGCAGATTTCCTGGAAATAACTCTGATTTCCTAAGTCAGGAATGCCTTTGTTTTGTTTTGTTTTGTTTTGGTGAGAAAGATTGGCCCTGAGCTAACATCTCTTGCCAATCTTCTGCTTTTTCTTTTTCCATTTTCTCCCCAAAGCCTCAGTACGTAGTTGCATATCCTAGTTGTAGATCATTCTAGTTCTTCTATGTGGAATGCTGCCACCGCACGTCCTGATGAGCAGTGAACAGGTCCGCACCCAGGGTGAGAACCCCAGGCTGCCGAAGCTGAGCATGTGAACTCAACCAATTGGCCATGGGCCCATTCCCCCAGCCTCTGTTTTTTTGCTTTATCTCCTAGCTCCTCGTCTTCACCTCAAATAAAGGGCGCACTATACTAAGAATGTGCATTCGCCTGGGAAGATGCATGAGTCTGGCTCCACTCTCACACACTGTCAGAAACATGGTGCTGAGGAAACTACATTTCATCACTGCCCTCCCCAACCCTTCTTTCCTTGCACCTGTGGGAATTGTACAGTTCCAGTAGTGGCCCCATCTGGGCAGAAACTGGAGATGTGCTTCCTACACTGATGAATTGATAAATTGTTCTGCTTCTCATAGGTAACATTAGGGCCAGTCTGGCTTTCTCTTGATGTCACATCATGGTGCTCTCAAAGGTCCTTTAATCGCTGTGGTGGGCACAATAGACATGACGCCTTAAGGTTGTCTTTGCTAATAGCATGTGGTTCTTTCCGTCTCCATCATGGCAAACATGAGGGCCAGGATACACTTAGAGTGTTGGTGCATCCACCTGCACTGAGGGAAGCCCATGAGAACTCAACAATATCCTACAAGGTGGTCTTCTAAGCCAGAGAAAGAGCTCCATTTACAAAGCACAGGGAGTTACTTATATGTATGGAGAGAGAGATTTTTTTCCATGACTTTGAAAAATGGCCCTAATGGAATGAGTTACCCAAGATTCAAGAAGCTGCTCTGTTGGAGGAGGTCACGGAGAGGAGGTGACCACTGGTTGACCCTCCAGCCTAACTTGGGCAATTGGAACCTCCTTTCCCACACCCCCGTCCTTGGAAGATACATTCTGCCCAATGATCCTGAACTAAGAGCCATTCCAAGGATGCAGCCTAGAGAGAATAATGTGTTGTTGAGACCATCTGGACTGTAGATATTACTGAACTCCATTAAAGCCTCTATATAAACTTTTAAGATTATTGTGGGTGGGTGTGGCAGTACTACTCTCATACCCAAACCAAGTGTATCACCAAAAAAACTACACCCCAATTTCTTTTGTGAATATTAATGTAAAAATCCTCAACAAATTCTAGGAAGCCCAAAACAGCAACATAAAAAAAGATTTATACACCATGACCAAGTGGGTTTATTATAGGGACGGAAGGTTCGGTTAAAATATCAAAATCTATTAATGTGATAAAGGATATCAAAAATCAAAAATTGCAAGATAGACTGAAATCTATCAATGAAATCAACAGACTCAAGGAAAATAATTGACAAAATCCCTACTCTTTCATAATTAAAACATTTAGCATAACAGAGTAGAAGGATATTTCCTTACTTGATAACAAGCATACATGGAAATCCCACAGCCAATATTATATCTAGTGGTGAAAGACTGGAATGCTTTCCCCTGAAGATGGGGAACCAAAGAAGGATGTCTCCTCTTGCCACTTTTTTCCAGAAAGTACTGGAGATTTTAGCCAGAACCATTAGGCAAGAAAAGAAATAAAATGGATGCAGAGTGGTTGGGAAGATGTAAAACCGTCTCTTGTCTAGAGGTTCAGATTATGTCACCTCAGATATGGCACATTGGCATATTGATTATTTTGAATTTAAAGGTGCTTGAGAAACAGCCATTGCAAGAAAGACACTCTGGCTCTCCTTTGCCCCCTTGAGAGCAGATGACTTTCCAGCTGATCTGTATGCTACTTTAACCAGAAGGCAGCCTTATCATCCGAGACAGGGCATTTAGGGCTGAGAAGGCTATGTAAACAAATCTTGTTGTTTCCTCACCATTTACTACCTCTAGCCCAAACCCCTCAGCCTTGTCAAGTCTTCCTCAATCTGTTTCTTGGTCTAAAGGGCATGAAATCTTCCTGCTGTGGTTATTTCTTTGAGTCTCACCTTTTTGGGAGCTCCCATACATAGGTAATTAGATTTGTTTTTCTTCTGTTAGTCTGTCTTATGTCACTTTAATTGTTAGACCAGCCACATAACCTAGAAGGGAAGAAGGGGAAATTTTTCCACACTTACAGTTGCATACAGAATATTCTGAGAAGTATACCAAAAAACTGTTAGAACTGATAGTTGAATTCTGCAATGTTGTAGGATACAAGCTCAAAATATAAAAATGGATTGTATTTCTATATGCTTGCAATGAACAATCTGATAATGAAATTAAGAAAATAAATGCATTTACAATAGGATTGGAAGGAAAAGGATACATGGGAATATATTTACCACAAAGATTACAAAACAAATACTATGAAAACTGCCAAGATTATCAAAAGAAATTAATAAAGGTATTAATACATTGGAAAAGTTCTAATTTCATGGATCAGAATGCTTACTGTTGAAATGTCACATTTCCCCAAAATGACCTGAAGAGTCAACATAACATCCAATCCCAGCTGATTTCTTTATCAAAATTGGGAAGTTGGTTCATAAATTTATACAGTATTGCAGGGAAACAGAATAGCCAAACCATTTTTTTTTTTCCAGGAAGATTCACCCTTAGCTAACATCTGTTGCCAATCTTCCTCTTTTTTTACGTGAGCTGCCACCACAGCATGGCACTGACAGATGAGTGGTGTGGATCCGCTCCCAGGAGCTGAACCTGGGCCACCTAAGTGGAGTGCCCTGAACTTAACCGCTAGGCCACTGGGGCTGGCCTTAGCCAAACCATTCCTGATAAAGAAAAACAAGCTGATTGAACTAATATTTCCTGATATCACCACTTTATACTAAGCAGTGGCCATCAAGGAGGCAAACACATTGGAGGATGAGGGATGGAGATGTGCACATCTGGAGAGCCATGTATGTGTGATGGCCCCAGGGCACTGAACCCACAGTGGACAGAAACTCTTTGATCAGGGAAGATGAAGTAATGGGGGTTCTCCCCAGGTGGCTGGGCCTCACGGCCCAAGACCATAGGGATCGCACCCCTTGGGAGGAGGTGTAGGTCATATTCATCGATGTGGTATTGGTCCTGGGCAGATAAGGGAGATTATAAAGGGCATGTTGGGGCTCCTGCCAGGTGGCACATACTGTAGTGCCAAGTGGCCTGCCTGACTGTGGTTGAGAACCATAGACAGCAGCTGAGCAAGAAATGACCCAGGTCAGTTAGTTTTGCAAAATAAGCTAAATTAAGCTTTGCTTGTGTGACTAAACTGGTTTTATCTGCTCAGGGAATTTTCAAAGCTGGTCTCTGTCTTTTATTTTAACAAAACTAAAGTAAATTGGTGTGAACTATACAGTACACTGTATGTATAACAAATCATCATGTTGTAATTTTTAAATCAATTACCTTAGGGATCTTATCACATCCCTGTAGAGTTTCTTCGGGGATGGGTCCAGAAAAGCCCACTCCTCCATGGTGAAGGTCACAGTCCCACCCTCACAGGCCACTCGGTCCTAAAACATGACACAGATGTATATAGGAGAATGGCTAAGACGGACAGCGCTGGGGATTTAGATTCAATCCATAAGAAGTTCACATATGACTCTGTGGTCTCCCAACGTTTATTCTATGACTTGGTCATCAGAAGAATTACTCTCTGGCCACACTCACTTCCTCATAAATTGAACAGCATCATGAAAACATGGAATGTACTGGTACATTTTCATTGTGATCACTTCAAGTCTTCATTGCTCTCTAATGTCAGGGTACAGAACACCTCAGAGAAATGCTATACAAATGAAAGAAATGTTTCTATTTTAAGCACATCAATTCCTTGTGAGAAAACTCATCATCTTCTTAATACCACCATGTGATGCAGCACCCCATGAAGCACAGCCTCACAGCTGCATGAAGTTTTAAACAAACTTCCAGCGAAGAAGTGGAAGCTCTTTATTCTGTTCTCATCACCAAACATGATAGATCCAGCTGGCTGAACGAAAATGTTCTTGTGGAGGAGAATGGATTATAATTTGTTTGTATAATATTTACCACAAACTCAGTTTTACCTTCTTTTCTCTGTCTCACTTCATGGAACTAGGAAACGATTCAGGTAGAGCTCAGGCATGAGGAAGAAGGCAGGACAACTCAGACCTCCACCAAATCCCTGTACTCATGAGCCTCAGGGTTACTTCCCACCAATGCTTAGGACACAGGGGCATGCAAACTAGGATGCTAAGATCACAGAAGAGCGCTTTCTGGCAGAATCCTAAAATTGTAATCGGGGCCATCGTGACCTTGAGGAATAGCTTAACGCTTGGAATATGCAAGAGACTTCATTAAAATCCACAAAGGTTTCGTGGTGAATTTGAACATGACTACAAAACACATAAAGAGTTCAATACTGCTTTCCTCCAAAAAACCGTAAAATCTCCTTTCTCTGATTTTGCAGCAGGTCATTCCCTACCAATCACTCTAGAAGCTGTCCTCTCAATTTCTCTTTTCCAGATTCCCCTGTGGGTCACAGCAGCATGACAGCCCATCCCAAGCATAGGAATCCCCCTGGGGCATAAATCTCCTAAATGCTGGTTCATCAAAGAGATCAGTAACCCATTGATGCCCACATGCAGGGGACTGAGAAAAGGTTCCCACCAGCAATTCTGGTCCTAGATTGACCTAGTCAGCAGAGCAACAGCAAAATAGAAACAGCCCTCCTGCCTGGGAAGTGAAACAAGCTGCCTGGGTCAGCGCTAATTACGATTTCTACATCGGATCTCCAGCTCTTGCTCATAGTAAGTTCTACTACCTAATGTGCTGAAGAGTGAGCATTAACAGACTAGAGATCCCTTATCCTTAGAAATGCTTGCTCACAAAGTTTGTCCTTCAGTGGTATCTGGGAAATGGGATTTTGGAACTGACCCCATCAACTTTATAGATAAGAGGGCTCAGTGTGTCTAAAGGGCAAACAATATGGTATATAGTAAACTCTTGTTTTCTCTTTGCGAGTCTGTAAGCTTGTCACATGTTCGACAGATGATGCCTTTGGGCTCAGCCCCCAAAACCCACTCTGGCGCTGAGTCTCTACTGAGCTTCCCTGGGAGACAGTAACCCACATGCATACTCACAACTTGTTGCTTCAAGAACTGAGCCCAGCCTATGTGACTGCACTGAGAGACACCATTTGGAAGCTTGCTCCTGGTTTCCTTCAGATCAAATTTAATTCAGTTCCAGAGAAGACTAACAAAGGTTATTCAATGATCCTCACAGAAAAATTTTTAAATTTTATTGGGAAATATCAAAGCAGAATGTAAAAAGTGGAAGGATGGCAAGTATTCTTAGTGCCACCCAGATGTCACCTCTCCCAAATGATATCTTTACAACATTTCTTAAATCCCCAAACAGACTCTTTAGCAGTCAGCAAATACTACTCCTCCAAGTCTATTAGAGGAACAAACGTCCAAAAATGAAGAGAAGTGTTTTGAAGAACAAAGTGGCAGTCTAACACAGATCAAGAATTTTTAAGCCATAGGATTCCACACGATACAGTATCAGCAGGGAGACAAACAGAACAAGGGAAAGGAAAAGCGTCTTCCGTGGGTTGGGATTTAACATGGAAAGTTGGTCAAGGACAGAGTGGGCATTGTGGAGCAGTGGCAAATACCATGAGCACCTTAATACCCAGGTGCAGGGACACACTGTTATCTAAGTGGAAAAATGCATTGCATTCCCCTCTGTTCCATGGACAATAGCCCATTTATTGTAGATTTAAATGTGAAAGATAAGACTGGGCCACTTTTAGAAGTCACAGGTGAATGTTTTATTGACATAAGAATAGGGAGAAAATTCTCATACAAGAAAAAGAACAAGCCATAAAGCCAGAGACAGACAAATTCAAATATATTAAAATTAAGGTACTTAAAAGATAAACATCAAGGGAAAGAAAAATATCACCAATACATACAACATAAAAGGGTTAGTTTCCAGAGTAAAAATGAACAGACACATAACTTAAAAATGGGAATAAAGCAAAGTGTACTTAACAGAAGATCATACAGTTGGCCCTGCATCTCTGCAGGTTTTGGTTCACAGTTGGTTGATTCTGTGGCTGCAAAACCTGTGGATATGAAGGGCCGACTATATATATAAGGAAATGTCTAGCCCCTTGGCAATGAGGTAAATAGAAAATAAAACATCCAGTAGATCCCATTTCACAGTGATTGGAACAAAAATTTTTCAATTAAATAATCCCATAAACCCAAGTGTTGAAGACTATTGTGAACAAATCAATAAATTATGCACAAATGGAGGAAGGGTCAAGTCATGTACTCCATTGCTATTTCCTGTAAATTCGAACTTGATCGCTATCTGCAGCCCTGCAAGTTTTTTTGGTTTTTGTTTTGTTTTATTTTTATTTTTATTTTTTCTATTTTTTTGAGGAAGATTAGCTAACCCTGAGCTAACTACTGCCAGCCCTCCTCTTTTTCGCTGAAGAAGCCTGGCCCTGAGCTAACATCCGTGCGCATCTTCCTCTACTTTATATGTGGGATGCCTAGCACAGCATGGCGTGCCAAGCTGTGCCATGTCTGCACCCGGGATCCAAACCAGTGAACCCCAGGGCGCCGAGAAGCGGAACGTGTGAACTTAACCACTGCGCCACCGGGCCGGCCCCAACCCAGCAAGTTTTCAAGAATGTCCACAGAATGCACTTAGAGACTCATACAAGGGTGGCATCTATTAATATCAAATGATCTGGAGGATTTATCAACAGAAAAATAAAGCAACAAGTACTTAAAAATATGCAGCATGTTACCTATTGTATAAGCTTTATGGTCACCTGCACAAGCAGGTGGACCCCAACCCATGATTTGGTTCAGATGTCTACACTAATGATAACACCCACATGCCTAGAGGGTATGAAAGGGTTTACTATTCTCATCACGGAACTGTCAGGGGAGGGCAGGGCAGGCCTCTCAGGCAGGTGGGAAATGCCCGGAGGGAGCAAGGAGAGGAGCCTGGCCTGGGTATTTTACTGAAGGAGGTGGGCTAGGGTGAGAGTTTGGGTAAAGGGGCAGGGCCTTCTGTGGACTGAATCATTTGCCAGAACTAAAGGAAGGGGGATCCAGGCTTTCTTATCACCATGTTAAGATGTGGGGCACAAGGGAATGAAGGAGGGATGAAAGTTTAAAGCTGTCAGTAGTAAAAAAAAAAAAGAGACTTCTGGTCTCTGGTCTGGCACGTCAAGAGCTTAGAAACCACCTTCCAGTCTGCAGAAGAGAAAAGCCAAGAAACTTAAAATCAACTCTTCCATCAGATAAATGAGTACATGCGGTAAACTAGCATCCCCAAAATTAAAAAGAGAGACCAAAAAGTAGGTATTTTAAAATATGCCCAGAATATTTTGTTCCTAACAAAGCACATCCTCAAAACAATCTCACAATTGTTGAAATCACAACAATTTCACAAGAGCGTAACTCACTGGGATTTTCCCAGAGCCTAACTGACCTGTGGGGAAGGAAAGAGCCAACTTGAGTCTCTTCTAGCATTTTCTGCTCTCAAAGGTGGGGCACTTGTGAGAATGATAGGGTTTTTCCCCTCCAGACACCAAATACATGGAGTTGGTTCCAATGCCACTTCTCCAACTCTATGTCACCAAAGATATTTGAGTTGAACTGTTGGACATCTAACACTAACTACGCAGAGCTCTTGTCAGACTCTACAGGTTAAGAGCTCAGTCCCACACACTGACTGTTCTGCAGATGCCATCCACAAATGGGTGCCTGGGCTGCTGACATTTCCACTCAGCCACCTACAAATTCATAGATTCCCTGGACACCCCATCAGGTTTGGTAATTTCAGGACGATTCCGAGAACTTAACAAAGCACTTTACTTACTATTATTGGTTTATATAAAGGATACAACTCAGGAACAGACAAAAGGCAGAGTTGCATAGGGCAAAGTAGGGCAGTGGTATGGGTGAGGGGAGTGGAGGCGGAGGGGGCTGCAGAGATTCCACATCCTCTCTGGACACTCCACCCTCCCAGCACCTGCATGTGTTCACCAACCCAGAAACCCTCTCAATTCTGTCTGTAAGGGTTCCAAAGGAGGTTTCATCACATGGCCTCAATTTATTAAATCATTGCCCATTGGTGATTAACCCAGTCTCCAGCCCCTCTCCTCTCCACAGAGACTGGGAGCTGGGGCTGAAAGTTCCAAGCCCCTAATCAAGGCTTTGTGTTTCTGGTGTCTGACCCCCATCCTGAAGCCATCTAGGAGCTGGCCAAGAGGTGCCTCGTTAAAACAAAAGATACTTTATCACCCTTATAACTCAAGTATTCCAAGGGCTTCAGGACATTTTTGCTAGGAACTGAGGACAGAGATCAAATATCTTTCTTATTGTACCACAGGAGGTCAAACCCAGGCACACAGTCTCACTAAGAGATTGAGACCCAATTGCTGGACTGGAGGATGCTTCCCCTCTGCCCACACCTCCCTCTACATCAACTGGGCTCTTGTTTAATATTAGTGGACTACACTGAAGGAACTAGATGTTTTCTGGTAACATCAGGAAGAAGTCAAGGGTGTCCCCTCTCACCACTCCAAGTTAACCCTGTACTGGAATTCTTAGCTAATGCAACTAGACACACAAAAATAAGAGATACACAGACTGGGAAGCAAGAGATACAAATGTCTTTGTGGCATATAAAAATGTTCTCTGTGGAGAAAATATTGAAGAATTCCAAATGGGAAAGAAAACCCGTTGGACTAATAAGAGAGTAGAGGATGTTTGAAGCATAAAAAGTTAATATACAAAAGTCAATTGTTTCCTATAGAGCCACACAAATATAGTGAACTCATCTTTGACAAAGGAGCAAAGGCAATTCAATGGGGGAAATATAGTTTTTCAACAAATAATGCCAGAAAAACTGGACATCCACATGCCAACAACAAAAAAAAGAATCTAGATACAGACTTCATACTTTCCATAAAAAATTAACTCTAAGTGAATCATAGATCTTAGTGTAAAATGTAAGACTGCAACACTCCTAAAAAATAACACAGGAGAAAAAAATACTAATATTGTATTCTGTGTATATACCACATTTTGTTGATCCAGTCTTCTGTTGATGGACACTTGGGTTGCTTCCACCTTTTGGCTCCTGTGAATACCACTTCTGTGAACACAGGTGTACAACTGTCTGTTTGAGTCCATTTTTTTTTTAAGATTTTATTTTTTTCCTTTTTCTCCCCAAAGCCGTCCAGTATGTAGTTGTATATTCTTTGTTGTGGGTCCTTCTAGTTGTGGCATGTGGGACGCCGCCTCAGCGTGGTTTGATGAACAGTGCCATGTCCGCACCCAGGATTTGAACCAACGAAACACTGGGCCGCCTGCAGCGGAGCGCGCAAACTTAACCACTTGGCCATGGGGCCAGCCCCCTGTTTGAGTCCATTTTTTAACTTTTTTGGGGTAAATATTCAGAAATGGAACTGTTGGATCATGTGGTAGCATTCTCTGTAATTTTTGAAAAATCACGATATTGCTTTCCACAATGGAGACATGGTTTTACATTCCCATCAGAAGTGCACAAGGGTTCCAATGGGTGTTTTCATTATCTTGATGGTGTCCTCTGAAGCACAAAAGTGATTACTTTCAATGAAGTTCAAATTATCTGGGTTTTTTTTTCTACTGGTTTTGCTTTTGGTATCATATTTAATAATTCTTTGCCAAATCCAAGGTCATATTTTCTCCTATGTTTTTTCTAAAAGTATAGTTTTACCTCAGATTTAGGTCTTCAATTCATTTTGGTAAATTATTTTATGTGGCATAATGTAAGGGTCCAACTTCCCTCTTCTGTGTGTTGCTGTTCAGTTGTCCCAGTACTAATTTTTTTTTTTTTGAGGAAGCTTAGCGCTGAGCTAACATCCACCACCAATCCTCTTCTTTTTCGCTGAGGAAGATTGGCCCTGAGCCAACATCTGTGCCCATCTTCCTCTATTTTATATGTGGGACACCTGCCACAGCATGGGTTGATAAGCTCTGTATAGGTCCATGACCAGGATTCGAACTGGTGAACCCTAGGCTGCTAAAGTGGAGCACATGAAGTTAACCACTATGCCACTGGGCAAGCACTGTCCCAGCACTAATTTTTTTTTTGGGGGGGAAGATTAGCCCTGAGCTAACTACTGCCAGTCCTCCTCTTTTTCGCTGAGGAAGCCTGGCCCTGAGCTAACATCCGTGCACATCTTCCTCTACTTTATATGTGGGACGCCTACCACAGCATGGTGTGCCAAGCAGTGCCATGTCTGCACCTGATCTGAACCAGTGAACCCTGGGCCACCAAGAAGCGGAGTGTGCAAACTTAACCACTGCGCCACAAGGACGGCCCTCCCAGTACTAATTTTTGAAAGGAATATTCTTTCTTCATTCTTGGTACCTTTTTAAAAACTCAGTCGACCTTAGATGAATGGGTTTATATCTGGCATCTCAATCAAATCCACTGGTCTGTGTGTCTGTCCTTGTGTCATTACCACATACCTTGATTACCATGCTGACTAGTCAGGTTGGAAATCAGAAAATTTTAATCCTATTAATTTGTTTTACTTTTGAAGATTGGTTTGGCTGTCCTGGTTCCCCTGCAATTCCATGTAATTTATGAAAAAACTTGCTAATTTCTACTGTCAACTTAAAAAGCAAATTTGCCTGTTATTTTATCTCAAAATGAGTTTGTTCAAGAATAGCCAAGAGCCAGTCCTGATGACCTAATGGTTAAAGTTCAGTGTGCTTGACTTCGGTGGCCCAGGTATGGTTCCTAGGGGTAGAACCAAATCACTTGTCTGTCAGTAGCCATGCTGTGGTGGTGGCTTACATAGGAGAACTAGAAGAAGTTACAACTATCATACATAATCATGGGGAAAAGGAGAAGAAAAAAGAGGAAGATTGGCAACAGCTGTTAGCTCAAGATGACTCTAAAAAAAAAAAAAATCCATCCTTTAAAAATAAAGAATAGCCCAAAGAATTGCAATTTGGGATGGCATGCTATGGCAAACCATGGGCAAATCCAGAAAACTAAGAAAAGGAGCTGCTTTTATAGAGAACAATGGGGTGTAGGGATTGGTGTTCTAAATGAAAATCTATCGGGGGTGTTACGGCACATTGGGTTGTTATTCTCCCCCAGGATAGAAATGAAGAGAGACAACAAACGGGAGTAGAATAGTAAAAGTCTATTAGCTTATGCACAGGAGAGGCACAAGTGAGCTGGCGCAGAAAGGAAAGGGGCAGGTGACTGGCTTGTTAGGGAGCGGGATTATGGGGTTTTTATTAGGCAAAGGCTGGGGAGGAGGGCCATGTCACAGCATATAGAGGTGGGATTGTGCTTGTGCTTACACTGTTGTTCAACATACCACTTCATGTGACACATGCATCATTAGCATGCTAACTCTCCACCCTTGGGTGTGATTTTTACAATGCTAGTGGGGCTAGGGTCACCTTCAGTGCACTCCTGGGTGCTAGGGCACATGTGTAAGCCCAGGAAAGCGCAGAGGCTGGGGAATGTGGATCTTGGTCGTCTCTATCTGATTTTCCTAGCTTACTGATTGGTTAGGGCCAATCTTGTTAGGGCTTTATCTTGTTAGGCCCAGGGCCTTGCAGATGGCCCTGTGTCTTTAGGATGGTTCCTGTCTCACTTGCACCCAGATAGGGCTGTGGGTTCCAACTTCGCACCAGAGCTAAGGGCTTGGGAGGCCATAGGGTTCATTAAAGTATGCTATCAGTGGAGGTGGGGAAGCGCTGGGTGGGAGATCAACACTGTCAACACAGATCAAAGAGAAGCCAGGCTAATTACTACATGTGGCGAGGTGACTTTTAAGTCTGTGTTTGCAAAGAAGGGTCACAGTTCCTCGAGTGGCATCATAGCACCGCGTTTCAATGAAAAAGTCCCCGGAGAGGACAACGTCCAACTCCAACCCAACTCAGACGTGTTATCTCCATCCCGCTGTCACTCAGGACGGGCAGTTCGAACTGTCCAATCAGAGTCGGCTCCGGGGCAGGTGGGCGGGCAGACGCTCCGCAACCACCTCCAACTTTCTGTCGCTCCACACTCCTTCCGATCACGGGACGCTTGCCCTTGAAGGCCCCACATTGTTCTGCCGCTGAGTCTGTCGCCCTGTGACCTGATCCGAAGCGTAGGAAGGATGCTGGGGGACTCAGGGAACTCAGCAATGGTGAGAGTTAGGCCCAAGGGATCCAGAGACGGGGAGAAGGGGCTGGTGGGAAGCGGCGGGGCGGGCCCGGCCTCCCGCGGTCCCCTCCGGGGTCTGCGGCCCAGAGTCCGCGGTGGCGCCGCTCGGCCCTCAGGCCCCTCCGGCCGCAGCGTGGGGGCGGGGCCGGCAGCCTGGCCCCGGGCGTCCTGTGGTCCCTGCGCGCGGCGACTGGGGCCGGAGAGTCTCTGGGCCGCTGTGCGCCCGCAGCCCCGCGTGTCCCAGACGGTGCGGGGCCCGCGGGAGGGTCCGCAGGACAGTCGGGCCTCCGGCTCCGGGGTCCGTGCGCGGAGGGACTGTGGTCTGTAGGTCCCCAGGGCCTCCTTCTCCTCAGAGGGGACTTATTTTCTCCCGAGTTTTCTGAATGTTTGGGGAGCAGGGTCTCAAATCCACGACCCTGGCCCCCCAGCTCTTCCAGGACCGACAATAAATCCCTAAATTTCCAGATCCCTCTTCACGTTCCCGAACGCCAACTTCCCGTCTCCGATTCCCAGCATCATTATCAACTACAAACAGACCCAATAATTTAATCATCGTTTTTCTATAGGCAATGAGTGGCCTTTTTAGAAGAGTTTCTTTCTTGTTTGTGGATGTTTTACTTGAGAGAAAGCGCATCCCCCTGGAGGCGCGTGGTGCGAGCTCCTCCCGCCTCTCCTCCAGGCTGCGTACTGGGCGCGGACGCGCAGCTGGCAGTCCTTTGCTGCAGGTTCCTCTTGAGACTTTCCTGGGCGATCTGTCCTGTCAGCACTGCCCCTCCCTGGGGTTGTCACCTTGGAAAGATAGATTCACTTAAATTTAGTCTCAGTTTTTCAATGAATAAAAATTTGTGTAATCAATACTGCTTGAAAGAGAATATAAAATATCTCCAAAGAGGAAAGGAAGACGTGAATTTAAGAAAAAATAAAATACTCCAGTTTTACATTGCTTGATTTACAAATCGTTTTCCTTTTTTCCTCTGTTGAGAATGATAGTAACATTCTCATATCTGTTATTTTGGGTGAGTTCAAATGGATTTCTGGGACTTAGACTTGCAGACCTGAAGTGTTCATTCAGGATTAATACTTTAAATTTTCTGATCATGGAAATAATACTATATTAGCATCTTTTTTTTTTCCAGAATGTAATGCATTCTTATGAAATTTCTTGTTGAGCCGGCAAATTGCCATACAATTTTCTTCCCTCGTCTTTCTTCCACATCAAGACTGGTTTGAGTGTGTTGGCTGGATTGTTCAAACACTGGGTTTGTGTATTTAAAATATCAGTGATGGTCCAAAAAACTCCAGTGGGGGCAGAGGCCTGAGGGCAGTGAGTCTAAGCTAAGGCCCCCTTGAGCCTGCAGAGGGAAGGCCTTGAAGGCCCAGTTGTCCTTCCTGGGGAGCCTCCCCCTGCAGGTGTCTTACTGCTCACATCCCCATGGAAGGAGTCGTTATCCTGAGAGGAGCTGCAGAGCCCTGGAAAGCTGGGGGTGCACGTGCTCATGGGGTGGGGAGTGACGCCCTTTCTGAGGTTGTCGCTGTGGATTCCTTGGGCCTGTTTCTAGACATAATTGGAGTTTTGCATCCACAGTGTAGGTGCACTCAGAGTAATTTGTTTACACTGAGAAAGTCTGTGAGAGTCAGGACCTCTGTGTCCTGGATTAGGGCCCATTAATCTTGGGTCCATCTGGGTCAGAACCTTAAACTGGATCCAGCTGAGTTTCCTCACTGTGAGAATGGGAGCCTGAGCCTTATAACGTGCTGCTTATTCCTGAAAATACCCCAGTGTGAGATAGAGGGGAAGGACAAACTAGGATGCTGCAGATTGTTTTAGTTAGAAAGAGATTTAAAAATTTTCATTTTGAATGGTGTACACTTTTGTAACTGATAGTGTAAATGAATTAAATCTTAGAATGGTTTCCTATGTGCGAAAGTTAAAATTAAGTAAAAGATTGTTAAATAGTAAAATATAGTATAAATTTCTGTTTACTTGAAGTAAATCTGTAAGATAACAAAGTCTAACTTAAGACTCAGTGGGGCATATCCTGGTCCCCTCCAGCGCTGTTACTCCAGCCACCCTCGAATACAGTTTTGATCGTTTTTGAGCCTCCTGTTAGTGTTTGTTTATATAAGTCAATTGAGAATGCATATTTTTCTTACCCACTTTGTCCTTGTAGTGAGAAGTCAGACTCCACTTTTGGGTGACTGCTCACAGCTTAAGCCCCACCCACCCTCCTCCCCTCATGCCCCCACCTGGACAAGCTGAGGAGGAAGCCTGGGTATTCTCTCCTCTAGAGCAGGCAGGAGATTCCCACCACCCCAGCCCCTGCCTGTGTGCAGAGCTCTTGCCCCAGCCCCACCCCCAGGCCCAGTGAAGCCCCAGGCCAGGCTCCATTCCTTGCTTTCTGAGCCCTGTCAGAGCTGCTTGAGAGGCCGGCCCTGCCCTCCCCTCAGACCTCTATTATGTGAGTCCTAAGCCTTTTCCTCCCCTCTGTGTTTGTGTGCGCGCCACCCTGGCATCAGTGTCAACAGGGGAACCAGCCCTCTGCAGGGGACCTTAACAGTTGGCGCCCTGAGCAGCATGTCCAGACGTGACCCCACCCGTGGGTCTGTCTTCTCTTGCTCTGCCTTGCTCCCCTGCTCTGCTGCCTGGTGGCGGCATGCGCTGTGGGCTGCTGCTCACTGGGGAGCTCGTGCTGTGAGCTGTGCTGCCCCGTGTTGCGTTGTTGACCCACCAACCTCATTTCTAGGTTCAGCTGAGCAGGTTAGCAGTTTGAAGAATTTATAGGCATCTGGGAGCAGGACTGTGGGATTGGGGCCTTCTGAAATGAGTCCTGGGTCAGTGTCTTTGTCAGGATTTATCTGTGTTAGAGTAAAGCTGTGACAGAGACTGGGTGGGCTCTGACATACTCCAGGGATGGGGGTAGACAGGAAATATACCCTGTGGAACTGGTGGGTCCATCAGATGGTCACTCTTGAAAGAGCAGTCATTTAAAAGAAAAAGAGAAGTGAGGGGAAAGGCAGACAGTAGGTGGCAGGCTGAGTCCACGCCGCTAATACCAGAAGGCTCCCCAGGCCCCTTCAGTACCTCTGCTGCTGCTGCCCCTGCCTCTACTGCCACAAAGACCCTGACCTTCAGGGTTGCAGGGGACAACACCATGGCACCCCTCTGGCACAAGGGATTAGTGAAAACTTGGCTTGAGACCAGGATTTAAAACTTATAAAGAAACCAGTTGTCATGGGGGAGGCTCCTAACCCTGAAGGCACTGTTTTGAGGGTCTTGGGTGGAAAAAAATTATAAATAGCAGAGTAGAGAGGCACTCCCTCCCCTGAAGTGTATCCCATGATGAAGAAAACAAAACAGGAAAGATCAGGAGGAAGGAAACAGTAGATAAAGCACTGATACAAAGGTACCACTTGGAAACCACTTGGAAAACCCGCTTGGAAATCCAGAATATACTTAAAGAATTTATGTAACAAACAGTTAAAGGTACACCACTTGGCTTATGGGCCCCTACCCCATAGGGTCTGAATTACTTTTGCTCTCTGATGTAATGCACCAATTCAGAAACCTTCAAGCAGTTAATCAGTACTAGGTGTCAAGTTACAGTTATACCTGGGATCCCACTAAATTTAAGGAAGGTGCCCCTGATGATACTTCAAAATGGTTTACATCAACCTTGAGGCTGTGGTTTCACCACGGAGCCCTCTATACTCAGTCTCCGACATGGAAATTACTCACTACAACCAATCAGCAATTGATAGGTATCCTGCTCTCACAGGTTTGACTAAGTCTGTTCTGTGCAGTCCTGTGTCCACAGCCTCTCAGCTGCACTTGGCCTTCCTCTCTGAGGGGACGTGATGCCCCTTTACTGGGTTATCCTCATGGATCTTCCACAGCTGTCCCCTCCCACAGTCATTGCAGGTGGGGTCTGAACTGCATCCCTGTTCCTCCAAGACCACAGGTACGATGTTATATTAATGACATCCTTTGAGGACATTCAGGACATACAAATATTGAAAAACAGCTCACAAAAAGTGATGGGACATTGCCATACATATAATGTGAAGCCCTCACAACTTTGTGAAATTACTGGAAATTATTTGATAATCGGAGACCCACTGCTTCCCTGACACCGTGAGGAATTAGATATTGTTCCTCTCAGCACCCACCACATCTGCTAGGTTTTCTTGATGTTTGGGAGGCAATATATTCCTTGTTTACAAGTTTAATGGAGCCCAATTGTGCTGCTACTTGCAACTTGGCCAACTTGAGTGGGAACACCTACCATGATTGTCTGGAGATTGTCTTCAAATTGTCATACAGCCAACAGTCCTGTTAGTGCTGTCAGAGACTCCTTCACTATAGAGGCCTCACTGGTTTTCTGTCATGTCTCCTGGGGTACCCATGATGGCTTGTCATGCAAGAGCCTACCGTAGACCGTGCACTATAAGCTGTTTGAGCTACAATTCCTCCTATTTCTGTGGTTATCCTGAAAGTAGGTGGCCCTGAGCATGGGGCCACCTATCCTGCAGTCCATTTTTATTTAGGACCTGGAAACAGCACCCCGTGAGCTCAGCATGGCTACCAAGAGCCCCTGGAGACTTGGAGTCAAACCTGGGCTCTCAGGGATATCCTACCTGCAGGATGGGGTGGCCTTCCATGTCCTCAGTTTCCTGCCAGGTGCCATGGTGTTGAAGGAGGTCACCCCTTTCCCAGACCCCCAGGCTCCCTGGGGAGCTCCTTAGGATTCTCTGAGTGAAAAGCAATAAGAGTTCATAGACTTTAGGGATGACATCACCACATTCGTACATGGTGGAGCTCGGGCAGGGTTGTTGCTTTTTATGTCTTAATTGTGACATCTCTGATGAAGGACTGGACCTGAGGGTCATCACACTGACCATCCATCAAGTGGTCCTCTTATCACTGACCAACAGTTGCCTCCAGCTGCAGACATTAGACTACAGGTGATTCTCTGAGAGTTGCCCCTTTGTGGTAAAAGACTCCGGGAATCTCTTGCCTCATAGTTACCTCCAATACAAATCAAAGTAACACTTGTCTCCACATATACGAAGGCCACACACAAAGCCTTGGAGGGCAATCTTTAACCATGTCAGAGTTCCAGACACTACTGATAGTAACAAAGGAATTTATTTCACTTCTAAGAATATACAATGCTGTGCTCTTAACAACACGTTTGATGGAAATTTCTCCTCTCTTCCAAGTCTCAGGATGCAGGCCTCATAGAGCACCATCATGGATTATTGAAGTAAGTTCAAATTAGTGGCATGAAAAATGGTCTGTTTATGTCATCAGCCAGTCTTTATGGGTGAAAATTAATGCATCTGTCCTTATCTTTTTTTCTATTAGAATTTCCCTTTTTTTAAGAACAGTTTTAAGTTTACAGAAAACTTGATCAGAAAGTACAGAGATTCCCACATAACATCTGTCTCCACTCAGTTTGCCCTATATTTTATATTTGTATTACTGTAATAGATTTGTTACATTTGAAGAGCCAATTTCATGCATGAAAGTTCATAGTTTACATTAGCGTTGACTGTGTTTGGTTAATATCAAATGACATGTCTCCATCATTTCTGTATCATATGGAACACTTGCACTGTCCTAAAAATCTCCTGTGCTCCATCTATTCATTCATCCCTCCCTCCCACCCCAAATCCCTGGTAACCAGTGATCTTTCAGTGTCTTACATTTGATCTTTTCTAGAATGTCACATGCTTGGAATCATAGAGTATGTAGCCTTGTCATATTGGCTTCTTTCACTTAGCAATATGATTTTAAAGTTTTTCCATGTCTTTTTGGCTTGATAACCTCATTTCTATTGATCACTAAAAAATATTTTATCATATGGATGTACCAGCAATTGTTTGTTTATTCACCAATTGAAATTATCTTGCTTACATCTCAGTCTTGACAATTATGCATAAAGCTCCTATAAACATTGCTCTGCAGGGTTTTTGTGAACATCTGTTTTCAACTCATTTGGGTAAATTTGAAAAACTGTGATTGCTGCATTGTGTCATATGAGTAGGCTTAGTTTTAAGAAACTGCCTTTCTTCCAAAGTGGGAATATCATTCCTTCCAACCAGCAGTGAATGTGAGGGTTCCTGTTGCTCTCCATCTTCACCATTATCCGGTGTTGTCAGTGCTTTTAATTTCAACCTTTGTAATAGGTGTCCGGTGATATCCCGTTCTTTTTGCAATTTCCTAGTGACATATAATTTTGAGCATCTTTTCATGTGCTTAGTTACCATCTGTCAATCATTGTTGAAGTGTGTGTTCAGTTCTTTTGCCTATTTTTAACTGAGTTGAGTGTCTTCCATTTGTTGAGTTCTAAGAGTTCTTTGGGTGTTTTGGGCACCAGTCCTTTATCAGATCAGTGATTTTCAAAGATTTTCTGCCAGTTTGTGGTTTGTGTTTTCACTCTTAACACTGTGCTTCACTGAGCAGAAGTTTTTAATTTTAATGAAGTCAAACTTATTTTTTTCTATTTTGGATCTTACTTTTAGTATTGTATATAAAAATTAATGACCAAACCCAAGGTCACCTAGATTTTCTCCTGTTTTATATCAGTGTTTTAGTCTTACATTTTACACTAAAGATCTATGGTTTATTTTGAACTGAGTTTTGTAAAGTGTAAAATCTGTGTCTAGAGTCTTTTTTTTTTTTTCATGTTTTTGCTGATTTTTTCTGGTATTTGTTGAAAAGACTGTTTTCCCATTGAATTGCCTTTGGTCCTTTGTCAAAGATGAGTTCACTATATGTGCGTGTATCTGTAGTAAACAATCGACTTTTGTATACTAACATTTTATCTTTCAGCCTTTCTCTACTCTCATCTTAGTTCAAGGGGTTTCTTTGGTATTGGAGATTCTCTGAGATTTTCTCCATAGACAATCTTGTGCCACAAGGACAGTTTAATTTCCTGCTTCCCAATCTATCACCAAGAATTTCATTACAGGGTTGACTAGCGGTAGTAAGAGGGGCATCCTTGCCTTCTTCCAGATGTTACTGGAAGCATCTAGTTCCTTCAGTGTAGTCCACTAATACTGAACAAGAGTCTAGTTGATGTAGGGGTAGGTGTGGGCAGAGGGGAAACATTCTTTAGTGCAGTGATTGGGTCTGAATCTTTTAGTGAGCCTGTGTCCCTGGGCTTGATCTTCTGTGGTATCATAAGGGAGATATTTGGTCTTTGTCCTCAGTTCCTAGCAAAAACCTCTTGATACTCTTGAAATTACTTGAGTGATAAGGGTGATAGAGTGTCTTTTGTTTTAATGAGGCAACTCTTGGCCAGCTCCTAGGTGGCTTGAGGATGGGGTTTGGACACCAGAAACACCAAAGCCTTGATTAGAGGCTTGAAACATTCAGTGCCAGCTCCAAGCCCCTGTGGAGAGGAGAGGGGCTGGAGACTGAGTTAATCACCAATGGCCAGTGATTGAATAAATTGTGCCCATGTAATGAAACCTCCATCAGAACCCTTACAGAACTGAGAGGGTTTCTGGGTTGGTGAACACATCAGGTGCTGGGAGGATGGAGTGTCCAGAGAGGATGTGGAATCTCTGCCGCCGCCTCCACCTCCACTCCCCTCACCCATACCACCACCTTCCTTTGCTCTATGCATCTCTGCCTTTTTATTTCTTCCTGAGTTGTGTCCTTTATCCTAAACAATAATATTATGGAAAGCATTTTGCTGAGGTCTCAGAATCATTTCAGTAAATTAATAAATGTAGTGAGGTATTGAGAGAATCTATGAATTTGTAAATGGCCAAGTAGAAGGGGCAGTTTGTGGGACTGAGCTCGTAACCTGTGGAGTCTGATGTGACCTCTGGGCAGGTAGGTAGAGTTAGAATTGAATCAAACTGTTGGACATCTCTTTGGTGATGTGGAGTTGCAGAAGTGACATTGGAATAGACACCAAATATTTAGTGTCGGGGGGTGTATAAAATCCTATCATCCTCACAATTGCCCCACCTTTGAGAGCAGAAAAGGCTAGAAGTGGTTCAAGTTGCCTATTTCACTGCCCTCTTGTCAGTTAGGCTTTGGGAAAATCCCAGTCAGTTATGCTTTTGTGAAATAGGTTGTTTTTGGACACTTCTTGTTAAGAAAAATTTACTATTTTGGGCATTTTTAAAAATTACTATCTTTTTGTCTCTCTTGCCAGTTGTGGAGACAATGCTTTACCCTATGACCTCAGTTCTCTGATGGAAGAGTTGTTGATTTCAAGTTTCTTGGCTTTTATTTTTCAGAACTTGAATCCAGCTTCTGAGCTCCTTGTATAACAGTCCAGAGACCAGCAGTCTCTGGCTCCTTTTTTTTTTTTCAATTTTATTGAGAAAAATTGGCCTACATGACTGAATAAATTCAAGGATACAACATGATAGTTTGATTTGCACATATTGTGGAATGATTACCAAAGAGCTCAGTTAACATCCATCTTCTGATATAGATAGAATAAAAAGGAAAGAAAGAAGAAAAGAAGAAAAAAGAATTTTCTCTCTATGTGATTAGAACTCTTAGGATTTACTCTCTTAATAGCTTTCCTAATATCACACTGCAGTCTTCGCTATAATCATGTTGTACATTACATCCCTAGCAAGTATTTATCTTATAACTGGACGTTTGTACCATCTGACCACATTCCTCCAGTTGCCCCTACCCCACTTTAACTCTGGTAACAAGAAGTCTGAGTTCTTTTTCTATGAGTTTTTTTTTTAGGTTATACATATAAGTGACATCCTAAAGTATTTGTCTTTATGTCTGACTTATTTCACTTAGCATAATACCATCAAGTTTCATCCGTGTTTTCACAAAAGGTAAGATTTCCTTGTTTTTTATGGTTAAATAATGCTCCATTGTGTATATATATATATATATGTATATATATGCCACAACTTCTATGTCCATTCGTCCATAGGTGGATGTCTATCTTCTCTGTGGTATGTAGGAGCCTCAGTGAGTGAGGATGTCATCATTGATCATTGTTTTCCTGCCATTTAATACATTTTTAAGCACTGTTGGAGGAGCTGCTTGGGTGTGGGTGTAAAACATGGACAGCAATACCGAAAGTCTGGCATTCTTAGGGTCAACAGCAGTGGTTCCCCGTAGAGATAAAGGCATAGACAGAGTTCATCTTCATGTTAGCCATGGCCAAACTTTTTACCACATGTGCTATTTGAGCACGATCCAGATA
Source organism: Equus asinus (assembly GCF_041296235.1). Lineage (NCBI taxonomy): Eukaryota > Metazoa > Chordata > Mammalia > Perissodactyla > Equidae > Equus > Equus asinus. The sequence goes on along the minus strand of NC_091809.1, from coordinate 24,344,986 downwards.
CACGATTATCTGAAACTCGAGACTTCCATTGCTTTGGACCATGGGTATTTGTTGTATTTATGCTCCTGTTTAACATCAGTTGAAAGGATTTGAAATTGCCTTTTGATTGAGCATATCATTGTACCTGCTATTCAGACTGACTGGCACAATTCGTTGCCCATGAAACCTTCGAGTTTCTCCCAGTTTGAGGAAGGGTTCTGGTCATCTGCACAGTTGTAGCCCATCATGGGTTTTCCTATGAATAGAAAGATACCTGTGCAAGTTCAGCATGATTTCCTGGTTAAAACACTAAAAAGAGCTGTGAATGTTTAGAGGGTAATTAATCCAAGCAATGCCTGAGGTGAGCTGTGGACAGACACAGTATCATTTTGAGTAATATCCCATGTGATAGGAAAGGAGGTAAATTTGACATCCTCTAACTGGGAACTTTTCTCTGTCTTTTTGGAAGAGGAGTAGCTGGGAGGTTTTGTTTCCATGAACAAAACCCCCAAAGCCCGTTTTTACTGTTTTCTAGGATCATTTCCATATGTTGACATTTCCAAGAGATGTTATGTAAGACGGGGTAAAACCTGACAGCTTTTTTTTCATTAAGCAACAATGGAAATCCAAACTTGTTCCCTTTTTATTCAGTGCTAATTTATGTTTTCTTAGCAGTGTAGCGGTTAGGTGAGTTTGTAATTATTAGTATCTCATGTGATCCCCTGCCCCCATCCCTCCTCCCATGATGCAAATATAGAAAGTTAAGCACAGGCTCTTAGCCAAATTCACAGAGCTCATAACAGTGGAAACTCTTAGTTTTTTGTTTGTTTGTTTTGTGTTTTTTCTGAGGAATATTGGTCCTGAGCTAACAGCCATGCCAGTCTTCCTCTGCTTTGTGTATGGGATGCCACCAGAGCATGACTTGATGAGCAGTGTGTAGGTTCACGCCCAGGACCCAAACCTGTGAACCCCAGCTTGCTGAAGTGGAACATGCAAACTTAACCACTGTGCGACTGGGCTGGCCCCAGAAACTCTTAGTTTTCAAGGCATAATGGGCAGTGTCAAAAATTTTAAACTCAGAACACTGCAAGGTTTGTATAATTATGAACTTTTACCAATATGGCGTCAAAGCTTCCAAACAGGACTTATAAGGCAACGTGGTGTTTTACTTGTATGACATTCTGGAAAAGGCAAAGGTATAGGAACCTAAAACAGATCAGTTCTTAAGAGTGGGAGGGTTCAGTACAAATGTCCACCATGAGAGTGTTCCTTTGGGGTGATGGATTTTTTTCCATCCTGATGGTGGTGTAACTATACATTTGTGAAAACTCAGCTATTCTTAAAATAGTATGTGAATAAACTAAAAACAATTAACAGAAAACAACAAAAATGTGCTCACATGCTAGGAGAATGTGAAACTCTCCTGAACTTTGCTACGTGTGCCACACTTCCTTCCACCACCTTGGGTTCCTTCTTAGGAAGAAGTGCAAGGACTGGGAAGAAGGACATAGGCCACTATAGACTGTTCCTGGTACCCAGTCTGAATAGAAAACTCCTTCTGGGACTACACCTGCCCTCATGTCATTCACATAACTGCAGAGAAAGTGATGTGGCTCCCAGCATCCATCTTTGAGTTGACAGCAGGTTTCCTGGGTCATATCCTGGGAATGTGGTGGTCTGAAACATAAAGGTGCATGTAACACCTCTCCAGGAACGTCCTCATCTAACCCTTGGGCATCAATATCACATCTTCCCAGAGCAGGTCTTGAGGCCATTTGGAGCTCTTAAGTTTCCCATCTCAAGCCTACTCTGTGCCTCCTTGCTAGGAAACATGTTTAAATGCAACACTTGTCCCCTGTGGAAATTTGCTGCTATATTGATCTTAAAATAAAAAAAGTCAGTAAAATGAGTTTATTTGGGAATAGCAGAGGAATTACAATGCAGGACATGGAAACTATGGTGAACCATAGACAGGTGGGGAGAACAGAACAGAAGGACTTGCTTTTATAGTGGAAAGGAGAAAACGGAGGGGCTGTGTCAACAGAAGTCTATTGAAGGAGGAGAGTTCAGGATGGTGACTTTTGGTGAATGTGGTGGTTTCTTATTGGCTGAATATGGTGGTTTCTCATTGGCTGGGCTGTTGCTGGGCAAGGAGAAATTCTTCTTCCCTCCTGCTGGGATCTGTAGAATAAGCTTCCTCCTGTTGCAAAATGGGAGGGACACTTCTTCCTGTTTGGGGTGTGCAAGGTAGGCTGAATAGTAGTGTGTGAGAGCTCCCCCTTCAGGGCTTCCTGACTCCATTTTAAATGAGATTTCCTGTATTTTCACATTTGCAGCCCCAGGTGACTGTGAGGTGAGGCAGTGGCAGAACCCAGACCCCATGTCATGAGGCACAGGCCACTGAAACACAGTACTCCCCGCTGTTGCATAAATATCAGCTCTGTACCAACAGGCACAGTTTGACAATAGTTGCAATATCACCAATAATGTCAAGAAGAGATGTCCTGCCTTGTCCTAGCTCTGGGAGTCCCTCAGGTGCCTGGCTGTACCTAAATCACTCTCCTCAGATCTCTGGCATGTTCCACCCTATGGTTTCAGTGGCTCATGCACTGACCACCCCAGCTCCCTCACCTCAGAACCCGCCTCCAGAGTGAATTTGGAGCCCATCCACCAAGGCCTGTGCTTGCTTTTTCTGGATCAGGACTCACCCTGTAGAGTTCCAGCCCTTAGACCTGCATGAAACAGTGGTTTCAGCCAGACCCTCCATTGTCACAGTGTCCCCTCCCTTCACAAGGCTCCCAGAATGCAACGGGTACCAAGCCAAAGGATGTAGTGAGAAAAGCGGGGATTTCCACCTTCCTGAAGTGCGCAGGCGCAGGAGGTGATGCGCGCCTCCTTTGTCAGAGGCAGCGCCGAATGTTTCTAGAAGGGAAGAAGCAGAAATGAGGCAAGCCATCTCACAACATGCTCTCGCAACAACTTGCAGTGCTTTCCTGGGTCCCCAAGTGATTCTCTGTGGCTGGGAGACCTGGGGGCTGAGGTCCCGAGGCCTCCACCCATCATTGAAGCCTCCAGGGAGGGCAGTGATCACGGCCTCAGTGAGGATGGCCCACGGGGCTGACATGCACGAGGTCTGCATGCAGGTGAGACCTCAGGGGGTGATGGATCCCAGACTGGGGAGACCCCAGCCGGGGACATGGCAGCTGGGTGAGGACACACAGACCTTTGTTGTCAGCCCTGAGCTTCCAATGGGAAAGCAAAATGAGGAAGGGGCACGTGGTGAGGGGCGTGTTTCTGGAAGTGATCATAGCAACGTGAGGGGCTGGAACACGGTGATCACTGCAGCCATCGTGGGCCCCGACTCTCCCTCTTCGGGGCCTGGGCGGTGTGTCTCTGGGCTGTTATCTCTGAGGGTCTGTGACTTTGGGTGTCTGTGTGTGGATGTGAGCACATGTGTGTCCAGTGAGAAAGCGTGTGTGATTTTGTCTGTCTGTCTGTCTGGGGGGCTATATATTTATGTCCTTAAAATCTGGAATGCTGTTATGTCATTTGGTGCCTAACTGCCCTGCTAGCACGTCCCTCACTCTGTTGAATTGAGCTGACGTGAGCAGACGAATCCTTGTCTTCTTTCTGATTGTATTAGTCATGTGTTTTGTTTTCTGTCTCTTCAAATGTTTTGACATCTTGGGGGGCCTCTCAGACATAGGGAGACCCTGCCCCTCCCAGGGGCACCTCATTCCACGTTGGCGATGGACAGCTTATGTGGAGCAGGCCTCTCATGTGCATCCTGTCTGATCCAGTGCCCTGTCCCTACAGACCTCCTTATCTGCCTCTCAAACGCCAGACGGTATTCCCTGCTCTAAACCCACCCCAGGGCCAGGAACCAGATGACAGGACCGTCCCTAGGCCCCAGAGGCTGCTGGGATTGTTCAAAGCAGCCAGTCCTGAGCTGCTCACTCTGCCCTGACTCACATTTCCTGTGGGACCCAAATGAAGGCTGTGGCCTAGGTTTTGCGTCCCACTCCTGATTCTGCCTCCTGAGCAACCCTGATGCAGCCCCTGTGACCCTGCCTGGCATGGTGTGCGCCTTGGGAAATGTAAGTGAAAAACTTCTTTCAGTGACATTGGCCTGTCCATGTTGTCACTTAGTCACCTCTGTAAATTAAAATCTCAAGGGTACAAATTGGACTCTGGTCCTGAGGAGAAAGTGTTCAGTGAAGATGGTGGAGCCACCGTGGGAGGACGGAGTGAGGTCTGTGGGAATGTGAGTCCACAGCACAGCTGATGTTTCCCAAGGGGCCTGCAGCAGGGGACATGGGTGCTGAGTGAGGAGATGCTCACCTTTGGTCCCCTCACTGAGCTCACAAAAGAAAAGCAAAGTGACAAAGGGACAGTTCATGATGGGGTTTCTGGATGCATTTATAGCAGTGAGAGGGGCTGGCACGTCATGACTCCAGCCATTTTGGGCCCTGACTGCCATCCAGTCTCCCATTTTGTGATTTTCGTAGAGATGTCCTGTTTGTACTGTGTGGTGTCAGGAAGGGTGAAATCCCTTCCCCATCTGGAAGGGCTGAGACCCCCTCTTTGGGGATTGGTTTGGGAGCCAGGAGACACCCCTCTACCAGGAGGGGTGGGAGTGAGAACAACGCATTTTGTGAAGATCTGGGCCTGTGATGAGGCTTGTATAAGGCTTCCATGTGAGTGTGCGTCTGAGCCCCGAATGGAAGAACATTGGTGTGAGCCGTTCTGGTAGGTGCTTTGGTGAACAAAGCAGAACAAATGTCAGTTTGCTTTTTCTGCTTTTTGGGGTAAAGAAAGGAAATTATATAAATAAAATTATACCATGTGTCTGATGATTGGCCCTAAAGAGTAAAGAAAAGCACTGAGGAGTGCAGAGGGCCTGGGCTTGTGTCTGTGGTAACATCTGTGTGTCTCTGAGCCATTAACTCTTAGGGTTTGAGAGTTTGTGTGTCTGTGCCTGTGTTTGTCCTCCTATGTGTGCCATGCCAAAGTCTGTGTGATTTTGCTTGTCTGTCTATGGAGCTTTGTGTGTCTGTCCTTTGAATTCTGGAGTGGTTGATTTTTCCCATGTTCTTGCCTAACTGCCCTGGTAGCGCCTTTCTCACCACGGTGGGTGGAGCTGGTGAGAGCAGACATCTGTGTCTTCTCTCTGATCTGAGAGAGAAAGCCTGCAGTCCTTCACCATCAAGAGTGACGTCAGCTGTGGGTTCTTCACTGATGCTTTATTTCAGGGTGAGGGAGTTTCTCCTAGTTTCTTGAGTGTTTTCCTTGTGAAGGGGTCTTGAACTTGGTCTAATGCTTGTTTGTATCTACTGAGATGATCCTGTAGTTTTTGACACTTATTCTATTAATGGTTCCTTATGTTTATTCATTTTTAGATGAAAAGCAACATTTCTTTCCTGTGTTAAGTCCCATGTGGTCCTCTTGTTTAGGTTATTTTTTATTTTGCTGAATTCCCTGTACAAGTATTTTGTGGAGGCTTTTTTCATCTATGTTAAAAATAGATATGGACAGCCCCAATGGCTGAGTGGTTAAAGTTCTGAACGCTCCACTTTGGTGGCTCAGGGTTCAAAGGTTTGGATCTCAGGTGTGGACCTACTTCATTCATCAGCTCTGCTGTGGAGGCATCCCATGTACTCAGTGGAGGAGGATTGGCAACAGATTTTAGCTTAGGACAAATCTTCCTCACCAAAAGAAGATATTTGTGTACTGTATTATAATGGAGTATACAGTTTAAAATTATCTAATACTGCATATAGTGTGTATCTTTGTGTGTATGTGTGTATACATATGGAGAGAGAATGTAGAATACAGTATATATATATTTATATATGGTATACGTGGTATATTACCTGTATATAGAATGGGTAGTATATAGTATAATATACATAATTAGTATATATTATATATAAGTAGAAGATATTATATGCAATTAACATGTATAATTAGTTTTGTAGTTTACAGTATAGTTATATTTTACAGAATAGTATTACAATCTTATCAGTCTGTAGCATAGTGGGTCTCATTACCGTATCTGTCCACAGAATTATCCAAATAAGCCATTCCCATCCTCCCTTGGGAACATAGGGGCCCCTTACTGTCCTGATACCCCAAAGCCCGCCTCCCCAGCCCCTGTTTGTTTTCTCTGCTTCTGAGTGCGGCTGAGGTGTCAGTGTGTGTCTCGGAAACTGTAACTAGTTTATCAGCCTGAGGGTTGAGGTGAGGCTCTGCGGTTTGATGTCAGTACATGTAGAGACGTGTGTGACCTTATGTAGTTGAGTGACTGTGAGCAAGATTCTCCCAGAGTGCTTTCTCCCAAAGGGTGACCTTGGATAAGGAGCTGATGTTGTTGCCAGGCAGCTCGACCCTTGGCACTGGGCTAGAAGTCTGTAAAACTGTGAGGATGGGGTGGACCGTTGGCCAGGGCATCCTCTAGTATGACTGCCTGGAGTTTGACTGACCCTGCTGACCACTGGGTCCCATTGTAGGGGAGGAGGACATTTCCTCTCCCCAAATGTGGGTTCGTCTGGCTGGAGAACGAATTAAATTCACATGAGACAGAATAGCAAGAGAAAATTAAACAAAGCTTTATGAGGAACCATGGCCCGGGGCCTTTCTTCCCGAAGGAAGAAAGGGCACCGAAGACGTGGGGTGCACACAGTTGTTATATACCCCCCAAACAGGGTGTTTCACATGTTATTGAAATGTCCCTTTTACAACAGTCATGAGGCCGCTCTGTCAGCACAGCACTTGATGGAGGCAGATAGGTCTGCTGTCTCAGAGGGCGTAGCCGGAGGCAAGTCGGTTGTCTGGAGCTGGGGGGTCACAGGTGAGCTCAGCAATTAGTTCCTAGCCTAAAGAAAGATGCTTAATCCTTAAAGGAGACGCCAACGTTGGGAGGGGGAGGGAAGTCAGTTACAGGAGGTTACCAGAGAAGCACAATAAAATGCAGATTTAAGTCCTTGCCTTTGGTATTGATTAAGAGTTTTTAGAGAGAAGGTCATCGCCTTTCTTCCTGGTACAGAGAGGGAGGCACCTTTACAGATATTTACCTTACAAATGTAAATGTGTCCTAACGAAGGGCAAGTTCCATTCCTCCTTCCCTGTCCCAGTTTATCAAAAGCAATCAGCCTCAAATAATCCTGATGCCAAAGAGACATATCTTGGGGTGGCCAATTCCAGGTCCCCACACATCTTTGATCAGGGATGGCCTGGTTAGGGACAGCAGCAGCAGCCCTCCAGTGTGCTCCATCACACATGCTGGTGGCACACCACCATTGATGTGACATAGGTGCAGGATTTATTTTACATGAACAAGAAGTCAAAGCATATTTCACAGTGTAAACCTCTTGATCTTTGCCTATGAGGGGAAAAACAGTATATGCTTTAAATTGCTTCTTTGTACATGAATGCTGAAAAGACTGACAAAAAATGAATTACACTGTTATCTGCATGAGCATGGGGAATCTAGATGCCAATGCTAGGATTCATGCTAGGAGCAGCCTTCAGACATGCTTTTAAATCTCAGGCTGAGTTTTTGAAACTTGATATTCACAATAAACAATTCATGATAAACAACGGAAAAAATGTGAATGAACCGTATTTTATTTATTTTTAAAGATTTTATTTTTCCCTTTTTCTCCCCAAAGCATAGTTTTAGTTGTGGGTCCTTCTGGTTGTGGCATGTGGGATGCCACCTCAGCATGGCTTGATGAGCGGTGCCATGTCCGCACCCAGGATCTGAACCGGCATCCCATGGCCATGGGGCCAGCCCCAACCATATATATTTTTTTTAATTTTTTTTTTCCTTTGTCTCCCCAAAGCCCCCTGGTACGTAGTTGTATATTCTTCGTTGTGGGTCCTTCTAGTTGTGGCATGTGGGACGCTGCCTCAGCGTGGTTTGATGAGCAGTGCCATGTCCACGCCCAGGATTTGAACCAATGAAACACTGGGCTGCCTGCAGCGGAGCGCACGAACTTAACCACTCGGCCACAGGGCCAGCCCCCCAACCATATTTTTAATAGTGTTGAATAACAAAAATTCAACCAAGTAAATTTAAAGATCTAATTGGCTTTATTGAGCAATTCTTCCATTGGAAAGCGTCCCTTCTAATAAGTAGAGAGGAGCTCCATGTGACTCCAGAAAGGGAAAAGTTTTAATGGCAGGACAAGGAAGTCATACGTAGGAAAAAGGATTATTTTATGCAAGGTTCGCTCCCTCTGGGGACACAAGGATCTTATTAGGTGGATGACCTCATCTTCCTTTGGGGGATGGAGAGGCCCGTGTGGCAGATTGCCTCATTGGTGCTGAACAGAGAATCCTAGACTGATGGGTTAGACTACATTCCTGGGGAAGGCTGAAGCTGCCCATAGGTTAGGTATCAAGCCCTTTGTTTGGTGATGTAGGCCTAGCAAAAGTGACTCAATTTGGGAGCTGTGGTTTTCTTTCTCACAACTTCCCCCCTTTTATTTTATTTTTTTAGAAAGGATGTAGCTGTTTGTTTTCTTCCTTGTTTTTTTTTGTGAGGAATATTGGCCCTGAGCTAACATGTGTTGCCAATCTTCCTCTTTTTGATGAGGAGTATTGTCACTGAGCTCACATCTGTGCCAATCTTCCTCTGTTTTATGTGGGATGCCACCACAGCATGGCTTGATGAGTGGTGCTGGGTCTGTGCCTGGGATCTGAACGTGCCAAGCCTGGGCTGCCAGACCCGAGCACGTGAACTTAACCACTATGCCCCTGGGCCAGCCTCTACAGTTTCTCCTTTTTGATGAGAATCTTGGCTTAACTGAGAGATGTGATTGACATTTCAGGCATTAGTGCCACTCTCAGCTACCACTGTGAAATCCTCTCAGATTTTGTTGTTCCTTTGGGTGGCATCCAGAGATCATGACATTTTTCCTTAACCCCTGTGACATTCACAGGTCAAGGCTTCAGGTTTACAGTCTTTAAGTCGGTCATCTCTTCCTTCCTGTCTGAGGTTCCAGTCTTAGGGAGATCATTTGATTGGTAGTTAATGGCTGCAAACCTGCATTTAAAGCTTTTGAGAGAACACAGTGCACCAGGGAGTTTATTTTGATTATAATAAACAGGATAGTTCTGAATATCTGGGGTGCACTTTGGAGCCATTGTCCCCAAGACCCAAACCAATCAAATCAAATTAGTGAAAGAAATACCACATTGAAGGAGTCACCTTCAAAAAAAGACAGGTGGCTTGCTCTGTGATATTCCGTAATTGAGTTTCAGCTTCCCCAGGAGTGTTCATTCAGGAGCAGCAGGTGGTGGTGGCCACAGCACAGACACCTCCCTGCTCAGCTAAGAGAGAATCAAGGGCTGTCCTGGTGCCAAGGACAACTGTGGCCAGAGAGTCTAAGGATCTTTGTTGGGCAGCTCTTGTCTTAGCAATGGGTTTGCAATGTCTTCAAGAGCTAAGGAGAGGTTTTCAGATTATATTCTCGTTTACCTTTACTCCTAACCAGGTTAGTGTGGCCCTGTCAAAGGAAGTGAATCCTGAGTCCTGAATGCCTCCTGGTAGGTCCTTTCGAACTCAGTGATGTAAATTCAGGAGAGTCAACCAGTGAGATGTCTGAGTTCACCTGTGAAAAGTTAGGGGAACAGTCAGATAACCTCAGAGGTCTTGCCCAGTTATGCTGCAGCCGTCCGGGCATTCATAGGCCCAAGGAGAAAGATAACCACTACAGACAAAGATAAATCCTGTAAGGGCAGATACCACTCTCACTAAGGTGGCCTTGCTAGTGGATTCATTCACAGGGATTGTTGCATTTGCCATTCAAGCCAGGCATCAGATTTTCTACTAGCCTGAAATAAAAAGTTGGTGTAAATTCCAGAGATGACCCTTCTTAGCAATGGCCTGGGACATACAGATGATGGTGTTACCTTTCCAGGCCCATGCCAGACTAAAGGAAAGGGAAAGGGGCCGGCCCGGTGGCGCAGCAGTTAAATTCGCACGTTCCACTTCTCAGCGGCCCAGGGTTCGCTGGTTCGGCTGGTTCAGATCCCAGGTGCGGACATGGCACCACTTGACAGGCCTTACTGTGGTAGGTGTCCCATATATAAAGTAGAGGAAGGCGGGCACGGATGTTAGCTCAGGGCCAGGCTTACTCAGCAAAAAGAGGAGGATTGGCAGTAGTTAGCTCAGGGCTAATCTTCCTCAAAAAAAAGGAAAGGGAGAAAGAAGGAAGGGTTTTGTGTTTAGCTAAAGTAGGAAATCTTGATCTGACATCTTAGGGTGAAGCAGTCTACATCTGTCAGCTGTTTCTCTCCCTTGTCAATCTTACGTGGAGGTCTCCGACATCTGCACAGGCCCAGATGTCAGGAGGAGCCTTCTTCAGCTGTGAGGGGTATATCTAAGGTTCAAGTCCCTGAAGTTTGGCTGTCATCTGTGTAGTGAGGAGGACCTGATGGAGTATCTTCCAAGGAGATTTCAGAGCAATTCGTATTCTTATCAGTTCATTTTTACAGTCTTAAAGTCATCAGAAAGTTACACTTGTCGAAGAGTTCTTTCTTTGAATCTCCTTGAAGATAAAGCACTTTTTCAGGAACACTTGTGAAAACATCAGTGTAAAACAATAACTGTAAGTGACAAAAGACTTAAAAATGCCCATGGTTAAAGATCTGATGAGAGTTCCTTATAATTGACAAGGAAAATTTGTTATTTTGGTAACATATAACATTTTAAGATAATAACTGGAACTTTGTTGACATTGTCCCAGAACAGATCAGATTTCCAGGAATTACACACAACTTCTGGAACACTTAGAACAGATACCTACACAGACACAACATAAAGGTTTAGTGTTACCTCCTATTTGACGATGCCTCCCACGTACTTTGACATATGAAATAAGCCTAATTAGTTTAACATCTCCCTTTCTATAAGGAGAGAGAACAAATACTTTGAAATATTCCAGGGGCCTTCTGGAAAAGTCAGAGTTAATTCAAAGTCAAAAAGGCTTCATTTAGAATTGGATTTTTGGGAAATTTGTCAGAAATATCAAAAGGTTTTAGATACTTGCCTAAGTAGGATCACAGATCATTATGAAACGAAGTATTTAATTATCTATTTGACCAACGTGACATGAAAGATTTCAAAGGCAAATACAGAAGTTTACATACTTGTGAGCAAAATGTAGCTCTTTTAATATCCAGTACTGGGTTTAAGTAAACAAAGACCTGATGAAGACCACATGGAACACAGGTGATTGTTTTGACAATATGCAAGATTTGTTTTTCTTCTAGGTAGGCAGTTTAATTAGTAAGGAAAGCAACAAACCTTTTCTAATTTCTGATTATCAAGATGAGACCAACAGTTCAAGAAAACATTGTCCTTTTAACGGCGAGAAAACCAAATACTAATTTTGCAGCATCTTACTTTTGATATTAAAACTCAGCTACTTAATTAAATTTATTCCAATCTTAGCCAACCCTGACCACACAAAAAATTCCTTTTCCTTGTTATTTTTAGTAGTTTTAATTAGATATATTAGAACTTTTAGCCCTTAGAAATTTTTAATTTCTAGTGAAGACTAAGAAGCAAGCAATTATGAACTATCTTTTACATTAGCATTCTGTGGCTTAGCAGACTTGTAAATACTTTTTATAATATCTAGAAACATGTGCTTCCTCAGTAGACTTTTCAGCATGGCACAAGACGTGTGTTCTGACAGACCCAAATATCTTTAATTCGTCTGTAGAAGGAAGCAAAAAGTGGATAAATCTATATTCAGTAATTAATATTTCAGTATTTTTCTTATTTGGAAATGATCTGGATATTCAGTGAATTTAACTGAACTCCTCATTTAACTGAACTCAGCAAAACTTTAAGGTTATAGGCTACCAAAATGATTTCAGGAGACTATTAAAAAAGTACACTTGGGACATTTTATCTTACATCTCTTTAATTTGCCTGTTATTAACAACTGTGTTTGGATGACCCAGAAAACTTCATTAGACATTAGAAAAAGACATCATCCTAAACTAATTCTTCTTGCTGACAAATTTCGTGAGAGATAACATGACGTCATTTGATTAATAAACTCAGGTGGAAGAATAGTTGGATGTTTGCATTATATTCAGTGTTGCTAACTCTAAAGACTTGTCTATTTTAATTAAATCAACTAACTGAAAACCAGTTTTAATACTGAGTATTTTCCCAGATCATGTGAACCTGAAAAACATTTGGGTTAGTTTATATTATATTTTTGAGAATTTTGTGAATACTAAGCTCTTTGTTTAAGTCAGTTAAGTAGAACTACTTACAAATTAACTTTGCTGATACCACCCACGGGTGGAAAAATACCACATATCTACAAAACATACCAACAAAGATAAACAGAGACCTTACAGTTCTCATTTTAAAATTTTACCCTTGAGACTGGTGTGATAATTTAAAATTCACTGGTTATTAAGAAGTTGGGTCTAAGTTGTTCTCCTGGTAGATGGAATAGGTTCAGATTCCCTGCTCAGATGGCTAAAGCCTTTCACTAATATCTGTGGAGAAACACTAAAAAGATTTTATTTGTCCAAGTTTCAAATGAGCTTTCCCCCTTTCATTTTTCTTCTGGTAAGAATGACCTCCCTGAGTTCATACTTTCACATTTACGTCTCAGAGGCATGGGGAACGGATGCCAGTTTGTCCAAGAAGGACTTTGATCTCCTAAGGCCAATCATTTATAAGCCTTGAGTTGGAAAGGAGAGGTTTTGGGATTGCTAAAGGAATTTGACTGCCTCTAGAGCTGCATTTCTAGTTCTGTAAGGATTGGGGAGGCCAGGACACTTGCTCTCTGTTCCTCAAAGAATTGGGTTGTAGCCTGGATGCTAAAGGACTGACACTCATCCACCAATGTTGGAATGTTTTTCTCTCCTCTGGGTACATTTAGCTTAGGGGAGAAGGAAAAAAAAAATTCAATCAGGCTCTGCATATCAGCTTGCAGTTTGGCCACATTTCTGGTTATAAAGTTATTAAGTCCATTAGAATATCTTGCCAGGTTTCATTCAGGACAAGCAGCAACAAGCAGTGAATACTTCTGGCAATACTGAAAAAGCTCAAACTCAAGAAGTGTCCCCAAGGACCATGCAAAGACATTATCTTCAAAAGATCTAGACTCACTCCCAAAGATAGCCCCAAGAAAGAAGTGACAACTTGGTGTCTCCAGCAGGCAGAAACCCAAACCAGGTTTTAGGACATAAAACAAGAACAGCAAGAAGGCACTACCTGTTCTTGTGAGAGAAAGGATCAATAACCAGTTGGTTTGGATGTGGAAAGGAAGGGACTGTGAAATCTTATTTCCCTCTCTTGACTGGGCCCTGCAGACAGTGGTCCAGGAGAGCTGGCTCTGTAAGAATTCTCACCCAAAGCCGGCTGTTGCCAATTCTCCCAGGATCCCAGCTGCAGGCTCCAAGTAGGGTTTAGAGTAGAGTATGTAGGTCTGGTATTTACCAAAATTTGGGAAATTTTCCCACTAATTTTAATTGTAGTTTCTATTGGCTGTTTAAGGGAATTCCATAGTCATTTGCTAAAAATCCCTCAGAGTCCCATCAACATTAAAAAGGGCCCATAGGGGCCGGCCCCATGGCTGAGTGGTTAAGTTCGCGCGCTCCGCTGCAGGTGGCCCAGTGTTTTGTCGGTTTGGATCCTGGGTGCGGACATGGCACTGCTCACCGAGCCACGCTGAGGCGGCATCCCACATGCCACAACTAGAAGGACCCACAACTGAGAATATACAACTACGTACCAGGGGGCTTTGGGGAGAAAAAGGAAAAAAAATACATTAAAAAAAAATAAGAAAAGGGCCTGTGTGGGGGCCTTCCTTTGACGGTAGATATGGGGGTGTCTGTCAGGCCATTAACTTGGTGAACTTTAGTTTATGGTCATGTAGTCTTGTTTTAGGTACATCTTATATCTTTAATTTTTCATTAAGTTTTTGCAATGAAACATTCAGTGATCTATTTTTGGAACTTTGAAGCTTTGTTTTTAAGTGCATTTCTTAAATGATCTTGTCTAATGGAACATTCCTCATAGTAGCCATTGTTATTTCCTGAGAGCTGACAGCAGTTTGATGGGACCCTTAGCTGTAAATGGAGCATCACCCACGTTTCTGTACAGCCTGATCTAGCTGCACATGGGGTGCAACCCACACTTCTACCCAGCCTTGTGTTGGGGCCCCCAACCTAATGGTTACCAAACCGAGCTCTCAGGACACGTCCTATCTTATTATGACTTTGCCATTTTTGTGGAGATTTATAGGTCTGACCATAGTTCTTAGATATAAACTAAGCAGGTGTGCCCGAAGGTGGCGCACTTAACTCTCGATTTTAAGGATTCTATTTCTTTCAGCTAAGCCCTCGGGCCTCTCAGAGACAACCAAATGCTCAAAAGGGATGTGCCGCTGGGTTGGAGATTGTGTGATGTTTCACAATGACCTCATTACGTGGAAATCTTCTTGAGGTTTTTGGTGACTTAGTTTCAATCTAACCCTTCCTTGACCGACTTATCCTGACATGGGAGCCTTTGACTTTTGTGGGCAGCCCTCTAACAGCCTTCAAATGCCCCACCCATGCTGACCAATTGTTTTGGCTTTTTGGTCTCTGAGATTCTCTTTAATACTAGCCTTTATTTACATAAAAGAAGACAAACAAACGTGTACCGTAACACACCAGCAGTAACCAAAATATATTACTGTGGATTGGCCCAGAAAAAGGCCCAATGTGCACCATTCATTCCCAACATGGCTCCTGGGACTAGGGGATGTATTGAACCAATGGACCTCAACACATAGGGACTGTGGACTGATGCCGAACAGAAGAGAAGCTGTAGCTGCCACTGGCAGTTGCCAACATGGAATCTGGGGAAGGATTCCCAACAAGTGGGAATTGCAGACTAAACTGCCAGCAGTTCCCAATATGAAATCTAGGGGCAGAACCAAGAGCTGGGGCTTCCAGTGAAACAAGGAATTGTGGTCTGAACTATCAGCAGTTCCCAATGTGCAACTAGTGATTCCAGAAAAATGGAGAATAGACTGGAAAGCCAATGAGATTGGAAGCTTTAAGCAGACAGTGGAGTTCAGAACCAAGAGGGAACTTATCCATGGCCCTAAGCAGTGGTGAGACAGAGTACTCACAAGGGGTTTATGGGTCCCACTCTTATGTTTATCGTTGTCCCAAATGCTGTCAGAAGTTTGCTTTGGATCCTGTTGCTGCCATCAAACCTGTGAAATAACAAGAAATTCAGCCGAGTAAATTTTAAAGATCTAATTGGCTTTGTTGAGTGATTCATGAATCAGGCAGCATGCCATCTAGCAAGTAGAGAGGAGCTCCAGGGGTACAGAAAGGGAAAGTTATTAAAGGCAGCTCAAGGAAGTCATAAACAGAAAAGAGGGATTATTTTAGACAAGGTTACCTCCCTTTGGGAACAAAAACTTCTTATTAGGTAGATTGTTTAACCTTCCTTTGGGGGATGGAGAGGGTCCATGTGGCAGATTACCTCAGGGAAGGGCTCCGGGGGACCCAGGAGACCTAGAAATGGTGAGTGTGCTCCCCCAGGATGAGGAGACAGGGAGGAGGGTCTGGTTGAAGTCGACAGGGGTGGGACCCAGTCTCCCCATGGTCAACTCCAGAGTCTGCAGACCTGAGACAACAGGTGGGGCCACTCAGACATTAGTCCCCTCCAGCCCACAGCATGGGGGTGGGGCAGCCAGGATTCTGGTTGTCCGTCCATCACTGTGCGCATTGACATCAGCCCTGGAGCCACTCTGCACCTGCAGCCCAGCCTCTGCCCAGATTGGTCACCATGGGGAGGGTCATCAGGGACAATCATGACTCGGTTTCCAGGGTTGTGTGTAGGAAGTGCTGTACTCTGTGGGGTCCCCAGGGCCTCCTTTCTGCCTAGGGGGCACCCGTTTTCTCCTGAGTTTTCCAAGTGTTTGGGGAGCAGCGTCTCAAATCCATGACCCTATCCCTCTAGCCTAGCTGTTCCTAGGACTGCCAGGAAGTCTCTACATTTTCAGGTCCCTCCCAGCGTTCCCAAAGCCAGTTCCCCTCCTGATTCACAGCATCATTATCAGCTATTTGTCCTCTCTGGTGCATTTCAACAAACCCAATATTTTAACAGTTTGACTTTATTCCCCAGAGCCAAGGATGGCTCTTTTTAAAGGATTTTATTTGTGTGTGGATGTTTTACATGAAAGGAAAGCAGAGAAAAAACACATGCAACTACATTGCAGGAAATCCTTGTGCTTCTTTCCCCAGGATCTTTCTGGGCACATACTATGGGAAGTCATATTGGCGGAGGTTCCTCTGGAGAAACATTCCTGCGTGATCTGCCCTATTGGCACTATCCCTCCCTAGGTTTGTGACCTAGAAAAAGTTTATTCCCTTAAGTCTCCATTTTTCATTAAGAGTGAATGTATTTAGTCAGTTGAGCTTGGAAGATGCTATAAATAGTTCCAAACCAGCAACAAAGGTGAATTTCAGAAAAAAATATAATATTCCTGTGTTACATTCTATTTGTTAATACTTGTTTCCCTCTTTCTGACCCTGAGTGTGTGTAGTAAGTTTCTGAGGTCTGTTCCTTACTTTTGGGTGCTTTCAAAGGAAATTCCAGGGCTGAGACACACAAACCATGAGTGTTCAGATGTGTTTTCTTGCCGTGGAAATAATGTCACCACAGGACCAGGAACAGAATTTCTCAGCCCAAAATAGCATAAGGATGATTTTGAGGTGATGATATTTGAAAAACAGCAGACACAGGTAAAGCTCTGGAAAACCTAGAAGAAGTTACCCTTTTGTAAGGGAAATTTACATTCTAAGAGAAACGTCCCTTTGTAAGGGTGCCTCCCTCTCTGTGCCAGGAAGGGCAGGATGACTCTAGATCTCTAGAAACTCTATCAGTGGAGAAGGCAATGAGTTAAATCTGCAGGACAACTTGACCCTTGTTTACATGCTTTTCCTGCTGGCCTCCCGTCGCTAACCCCATCTTAACAGCAGGACGTTAAAGCTCTTTGTCACAGGAGGCGGCCGGCCAGGAGCCTGTGCGGAAGAGAAAGTTTTGATCTGCCAGTCAGACCTCACCCTGCCACGTGTTTGCATCCCAGCCGGCCCTCCCTGCTCCCTTAAGCCTCAGCCCATGCTCTGGATGAAGGAGAAGGTGTTGTCCTCCTGTCCTCCTATCTCCTTGCCAATCGATGGCACAATCAACTGTTTCTTCTTTCAAAGACTGATGTGCCATGGTATCAGCTTTTGCGCACATCAGATGGCGACCCCTTGCTCAGTAATGCTAATAATTTACTGACTTTTTCCCTGAAAGTAATAGATATTTGGGGGTTTCTAGTTGAACTATTAAAAGTACTTTATCATTTTCTTCCCTGTTTTCCATGGAAAAGCAAAGTTTAAGTGACTTTGTTAGATTATTCAAACACTGGGTTTATGTCGCTTAAAATGACAGATTCCAAAGCAGCTCCAGTGTTGAGCAGAGCAACACAGTCAGAGACCCAAGCTAAGGCCCCCCTGGGCCTGCAGAGGGAAGGTCTTGAAGGCCCAGTTGTCCTTCCTGGGGAGCCACCCCCTGCAGGTGTCCTACTGCTCACACCCCCATGGAAGGAGCCTTTGTCCTGAGAGGAGCTGCAGAGCCCTGGAAAGCTAGGGATGGACGTGCTCATGGGGTGAGGAGTGATGCCCTTTCTGAGGTTGTGGTTGTGGTTCTTAGGCCTGGACATTTTAGACATTGTTTGAGTTTTGCACCCACACTGTAGGTGCACTGAGAGTGTAATCTGTGCACAGTGAGAAAGTCTGAAGATCAGGTGTTCCGTCCGTGGACAAAGGGTTCATGAATTTGGAGTTCATGTGGGTCAGAAGCTTAAACTGAATCTGACTGAGAGTTTCCTCCCATGTGAGAATGGGAGCCTGGGGGAGGCAGTGCTTCCATGCTCACAGGAGAGGGAGGGTGTGTGGGGCTCCCAGAGTGCATTTCTGTGGCTGCTCTGGGGTCCCCACCCTCCTTCACCAGGGACTGACCCACTCCAGGGGTTACATCTCAACCAGGAGAGTCTAGACCCCAAGTTTGGGAATATGGTCAACTTTCTGAATGTGAGTTTTCCTTCTGAACGATAGGCAAGCAGGCTGCTTCTATGAGCTGATTTGAATAAATATTCTGTCCTTGGATTCCTTTATGAATTAAAGATTGCTGCCCTTTGATTCTAGTTTCCATTAGCACTTGGGGTTTTAAAATGTAAGTTGAGGGCCTGGCCTGGTGGTGCAGCCGTTAAGTGTGCACGTTCCGCTTCTCGGCGGCCCGGGGTTCACCGGTTTGGATCCCGGGTGCGGACATGGCACTGCTTGGCAAGCCATGCTGTGGCAGGCATCCCACATGTAAAGCAGAGGAAGATGGGCACGGATGTTAGCTCAGGGCCAGCCTTCCTCAGCAAAAAGAGGAGGATTGGCAGCAGTTAGCTCAGGGCTAATCTTCCTCTAAAAAAATAAAAGTTAAAAAAATAATAAAATAAAATAAAGTTGATTGAGAGATATGATGTAAGACAAGAAAATTGTTGAACCTAATAGAAGTTTGGGTCCATTTAGGCAAGAGAGCCTCATGATGTGAGACGGGTGTACCTAAGTTGTCATGTGCGTTTTCCAATTTTAGGTCAGTTTTTGTGTCCATGTTCCTACAAAGCTTTGACATTTAAAAGGCTATATTATTCCTAAGGCAAACGAATTCCTATTTTAATGGATGCGAGGAAGAAGCACTTGAATTTCTATTTTCAGTGATATGAGGAACCAGGTCAAAGCTTATGTAAATCCTGGGAGTTCCTAGTTTATCACAGGGCTTAATTGCAAACGCCTTATGCATTACAATCTGCTACTCCTTCCTAAAAATATTCCCAGTGTGACTATAGTGGAGGGACAGGCTATAATGCCCCTTGTCCTTTTTGCTAGAAAAACATTGGTAAATTTTGTATCGTCTGCTGTTTTATATCCATTAGTGTTTAAAGGATTATATCGGAGTGGTTTCCTATGTAGAGATGTTAAAATTAAGTTAATTTTATAAAGCAGAAGTTAGTTAAAAATAAAGACCAAGCATAAGAAAATATAGTGTATATGAATTTCTCTTATTTTAAATAGATAGTGCATGCAAAGGTCTAAAAATTTCCTAACAGAGGAAACTCACTTAAGGAGACTCCCCGCCTGCTCGTCCTGCCCCGCTCCTCTGCTCTGACTCCAGCCTCCCTCACATGACCAGTGTTGCTCACTGCTTCACCATCCTGTTAGTGCTTCTTTATGTAAAAACAAGCCAGTGTGAATGCCTATTTTCTTCCCTGTTTGTTCTTGTAATGAGTGGCCAGGGTCCACATATTTGCTGTTTGACTTCTGAACACTTAAGCCTCGCCCTCCCTTTTCCCCTGGGCCTTCTTACCTGGACAGGCTGATGAGAAAGCCTGGAGGCTCCTGCACTGTGGGCTGCTGCATGCTGGGCAGCTCCTCCTGTGCGCCGTGCTGCCCTGTGTTGCACTGTTGACCCCACCAAGCCTGGGTTGTAATTGCAGAGGACTCTGAGTTCACAGTTTTGATAATTCTTTGTCCTTGGGAAGCAGGAGTGTGATAATGGCACCATCCTTATTGTAGGCCATGTGCTATGTCTGGGGCAGAATCTGGGTGTTTACAGTGATGGTGAAACTGAGGCTGGGGTTGCCTTGACATTAGGGGATGTGTAGGGTTATGAGGATGATTATGTTCTGTGAATGAGGTAAACCCATTAGATAGCCACTCCTTAAAGAGCAATTATTTCAGAGAGAAAGAAGAGACAGGAAAAAGCAGCCAGTAGGTGTTGAGATTCCATAGGGCTCACCAGGACCCTTAAGTCACTTTGCTGCTGCTGCCACCCCTGCATGCGTTGCAACAAAGATCCTGACCCTCTGGGTTGTAGTGGACAACACCACAGTCTGAGTTTGGACCATTAAAGGGATTATTTCAAACCAGACTTAAGCCCAGGTCCGTTAAACTCTAGAAAGCAACCAGTTGTCATGGAGGCCTCTGACCCTGATGGCAGTGATGTGAGGCTCCCAGAGGAGGACCTTAAGTTGTCCATAGGCTTCTGATGCAAGAAACTGCCCCATGTCCCACATTGTCTGCCATTAGAGCTGCTGTCATCCTCTCATACTGAGATCTGTTAAAAATAGAGGCTCTGAGAAGCGCTCAGCATGTGACCCTCGACAAGGCACCTGTTATGCCTTTGGTGCTGGAAACAGTCCCCTGCCAGCTCAGCCTGGCTACTGACACCTACGTGTGATGTGAAGGAGCCCAGCCCTGGCCGTGCAGCGTATGCCACCTGCTGAGGGGCATCGCCTTTCTTCAGTTCATTGAACAATGCTAGGGTGGTGGAGGAGGCCACCCCTCTCCCAGACACCTTGGTTCCCTGGGTAGTTCCTGGGGATTAATTGAACGCACAGCACTGGGGAGTGCATAGACTTTGATGACAATACACATTTGTACATGATGGAGCTCAGTGGAGAGTTGCTGCTCTTCATTCCTTAATTGGGACATCCCTGATGAAGAACCAAACTTGTGTCACCAGAGGCAACCAAAGAGCAGGCAGTCATCGTACTACTGGCAAAAAGTTGGGATCATCTGCGTATGTTCACAAACACTTGGATGATTGTCTAGGAGATGACCCTTTATGGTAAGGGAACTCTGGGAATCTCTTGACTCAGAGATAATGAAAAGAGAAATCAACATAACCCTTGTGTGTACATTACTAGGTCTACAATACAAGAACCCACTAGGATACTTGTTATCCACCTTGGAGTTCTGCCTCTACTGGTAGTGACCATGGCGCTTTTCAGAGGATACAGTGCTCTGCTCTCCTACAAGGAATTTGATGGAAGTTTCACCTCCCTTATGGGTCTCAGGCTCATAGAGCACCTTTCTGTCCTATTGAAATCAGTTGAATGAAAAATGTCTTGTTTCACTCATCAGGGGTGAATTAGAAAGAGTCTGTCTTCATCTTGTTTTTGAAAGACTCCAGTTTTTTTTAGAACAGTTTGTTTACAGAAAAAGTGATCAAAATTCACAGTTTCCACGTAACCCTTTTCTCTGCTCCTGCAGTTTGCACTGTTTTTTCACTTTCTGTATTACTGTGTGTTACAATTTCTGACCCATATTGATGCATTGCCATGCACAGTGTATATTAGCATTAACTCTTTATGCTATTCAATGTATGAGTTTTGATAAATGTGTAATGACAGATCTATCATTTCTGTATCATGGAGTGTAGTTTCACTTGCCTGAAAATCCTCAGTGCCCAGTCTACTTACTGATTCATCTCTCCTTCCATCCCCCAAGCTCTTCCCAACCAGTAGAGAGCTACTGGCTCATGCTTTTGTCTTTTCCAGAATGTCATGTAGTTGGAATCATACACTACATGCACTACATAGTCTTGCCACGTTGGCTTCTTTACTTGACAATAGGCTTTTAAGGTTCCTCCATGTGTTTTCATGGCTTGATACCTCATTTATTTTTATCACTGCACAGCATTTCATTGTACGGATGCACCAATGATTATTTTTGTGTATTTGACTCTTGAAGGACATCTTGCTTAAAACTCTCTCTTGCCAATTACAAATTAGGTGCCTGTAAACATTCCTGTGTAGGTTTTGTGTGGACATAAGGTTCCAACTCATTTGGAAAAAATCCCCGAGAGCCTTATTTTGGTATCTTACTCTAGGTAGCAACAGTGTATTTTGTTTTTAAAGAAACTTCCTGTCTTCTGCTGTACGTGGACCAAATTCCGTGTCCACCAGCAAAGAGTGAGGATACCTGGAGCTTTGCATCTTTACCGGTATTTGATGCTCTGAGGGTTTTGCACTTCACCCATTTAATAAGTGTTGAATGATACCTCATTGTTGTCCTGTTTGTAATTTCCTAATGACATTTGATGTGAAGCATGTTTTTATATTGCTCTTTTGCTGTCTATATATCTTCTTCAGTGAGCTGTCTGTTAGATCTTTTGCCCGATTTTCTAATTGGGTTGTTATTCTTTGGCTGTTGAGTTTTAAGAGTTCTTTGGATATTTCTGATACCATTCATTTATCTGATGAGCGTTTTACAAAGAATATCTCTTACTCTGTAAATTATGTTTTTATTCTCTTAACGCTGTCTTTCTGAGAGCAGGAGGTTTTAATTTTAATGAAGTAAAATTTTTGTTTTGGTTTTTTTTTTTGGTAGACCCTGGGTTTCGGTTTTGTATCTACAAATTCATCTTGCAACCTGAAGTCATCTAGATTTTCTCTGTTATCTTCTAGGAGTTTATTCCTTTGGCATTTTCCATTTAGATCTGTGACATGTTTTGACTTAGTTTTTGTGAAAGGTGTATGGCCTATGTCTACACGCATTGTGTGTGTGTTTGCATGTGGATATCCATTTTCCCACTTCTTTTTTTTTTTTTTTTTTTAAGATTTTATTTTTTCCTTTTTCTCCCCAAAGCCCCCCGGTACATAGTTGTGTATTCTTCACTGTGGGTTCCTCTAGTTGTGGCATGTGGGACGCTGCCTCAGCGTGGTCTGACGAGCAGTGCCATGTCCGCGCCCAGGATTCGAACCGACAAAACACTGGGCCGCCTGCAGCGGAGCGCGCGAACTTAACCACTCGGCCACGGGGCCAGCCCCCATTTTCCCACTTCTATTTGTTTAAAAAATTTCTTTTTAATCTGCTTTGCTTTTCCTTCTTTATCAAAGATCACTTGAGTATATTTGTGTGGGTCTGTAAGGAAAGCATTGACTCACATATCCTTCAGCCTTGCTGTACTTTTTTATTAATTCTAGGAGTTGTTTCTCTTGTTGTGAATTCTTTTAGATGTTTCACCAAGACAATCATCCCATATGGAAAAAAATGATATGAATTTAGCAACGGATTCATAAAGGTCTTCCATCTCAAGAAGTGGAAGTTCTGCTCTATTACTAGTTTGTCATAAATGAATGTTGGATTTTATCAAATCCTTTTTGATTTTCATTTCCCCCTCCTTTCCTTTTTTGTAGTAGTAATATCTGTCCTCCCTCTTTTCTTTGTTATCTTGACTAGATGTTTATCAGTTTTATTAGTCTTGTCTAAGAACCAGGTTTATTTGTTTTAATTTGCTCCATTGATTTCCCACAATGACATTGATTCCTTTTTAATTTTGGTTATTTCATTTATTGTGCTTACTTTGGACTTTGCTTGCTCTTTCTTGTATTGCTTCTTAAGGTAGATGCTTATATCAATGACTGTAGATCTCTGGTTTTTCCAGTATATTTGTTCACTGGCATAAATTTCCCTCTAGGCACTGCTTTTCCTGCATCCAAGCATCTTTTGTATGTTGTAATTTCATTTCATTTCATTAAGTTCAAAATAAGTTTTCAATTTTCTTGAGACTTCTTTCATCTTACATATTACTTAGAAATGTATTGTTGAATCTCCACATACTTGCGGGTTTCCAACTATCTTGTTATTGACCTCCATATGAATGCCTAGGTGGCGTGAGAGCATATTTTCTATGATTTCTGTTCTTTGAAATTTGTTAAGATGTCCCTTTTTTCCCCAGAGGTTGTTGAATTCTCCAGCTGTTGAACTAGATTCATCTATTTCTGCTTGCATTCTGTCAGCTCCTGTCTTATGTATTTTAGCCCTCTGTCATACACATACACATGAAGGATGGCTGTGCCTGCTTGGAGAACAGACTTCTTCATCAGTATGTAATACCCCTTGTATCTCTGCATTGTCTATAATTCATATACCTATGCCAGCTCTCTTTTGACCTGTGTTGGCATGAGATATTTCTCTCCATCCCTTTACACTACGTCAGTCTGTGTCTTTATATTGAAAATGGGTGTCTTGTAGACAGTATATAATTGTTTGTTTTTTAAAATCTGATATTATGATATCCTTCAATTTTATTGAGAACATTGTTGATTAAAGTTTTTTTGTGTTTTTTTTTTTTGAGGAAGATTAGCCCTGAGCTAACATCCATGCCTATCTTCCTCTACTTTATATGTGGGATGCGTACCACAGCATGGCTTGCCAAACAGTGCCATGTCCGCACCTAGGATCTGAACTGGCGAACCCCGGGCAGCTGAAGCGGAATGTGCAAACTTAACCGCTGCACCACCAGGCCAGCCCCTAAAGTGGTTTTTGATACAGCTGGATTAATATTTAGCACCTCTGTTACTGTTTTTTAATCACTCTTGTTTTTTTTTTTTGTCTTCCACATTTTTCCCATATTCTCTGCCTGAAATAGAGCATTTTATCTGATTCTTTTGTTTCCCTTCTCTTAGCATATCAATTACACATTTTTTAAAAAGCTCTTTTAGTGGTTGCCTTTGAGGTTTCAGTACACATTTGTAACTAACCCACATTTTCTGCCAGATAACTTTATACAACTTCATTGTATGCAAGTACTTCATAACAAACTGTTCACAATTTCCCCTTCCCTGTTCCTTGTGACATTGCTGTCATTTATTTCACTTGTCTTAAGCTTCTGATTACCAAATAAATTTTTGCTAAAATTATTTTAAACAAAGTTATCTGTTCTATTAATTATAAATATATAAAAAATATTTTACCTTCATTTTTTCTTTTTTAATCCTCTACATTTATCATTTACATTCTTTCTGATAAATTTTTGAACATTTCATTCAAAGTGGGTGCACTCATGACAAATTTGCTCAAATTTTGTCTCAGAAAGTCTTAATTTTTACCTTACTTTTGATGGATAATTTTGCTTGACAGAGAATGTATTCAGAAATGTCTTCTTTGTCATTTTCAATATATGCTCTGTCTTTTATTTCTCTGTGGTTTGAATGTGATATTCTTTGGTGTGCCCTTGAGTTTATCATGTTTACTGTTCTCTGAGTTTCTGGAATGTGCAGTTTGCTGGCTATGATTAACTTTAGGCTATTTTGTTGATTATTACTTCTTGTTTCCTCCCTTACTTTCTGTCTTTGTTTTCCTTCAGATATTTCCGTTATGTGTATTTTAATCCTTGTTAAAAGAGTGTTGTCCTAGGCTTCACAGATATTGTTTTCTTTCTTTTTTGTTTCATAATTTTAATATTTTTTTCATTGCATGGCATCTCTGTCATTTTCAAACATGCTTCCGACCCTCCCATTACAGAGAAATATGAAATGTGATCACAGTAAAAATGTGTAAATAATTTCCAAGTGTTCATGATGCTGTTAAATTGATGAGGAAGTGTGTACAGAAAAACAGTTTTCGATGATCACATCATGGAATGTTTGGAGATGACAGAGTCACACATAACCTTCCTAGAATTGGCGTATAGCTCCCCAGTACTTTCAGTCTTATGCATCCTGCTCTACACACATTTGTGATGTTTTAGGACTCAGTGGTCATTGAGGACGTGGCTGTGAACTTCACCCCAGAGGAGTGGCCTTTACTGGATCCTTCACAGAAGAAACTCTACAGAGATGTGATGTGGGAAACCTTCTGGAACTTGGTCTCAGTAGGTAAGAATGCAGACATTCCTTCACTGCATCAATGAGAGAAAAAGTCTTTCCTATCCATCATCATTGTTCCAAGATGTAGAATGTGGAAAGGGAAGATATAGATAAATAAACTAGAAATGGTCATAGCTCATCATGGTCTTCAAATCTAAAGTTTTTTCTACAATGTCCAATAAGTTGGAATCAACTTTCTGGGTCTGCATTTCAGGAAAAACGTGGGAAGATCATGATGTTGAAGATCAGTACAGTAACTAAGTGAGAAAACAAAGGTGAGTCACACTCAGAATAGAAAGCAGTGTCTCACGTGAGAATCCTCGTATGTTATGAAATTTTACAAAGAAGCAAACAAAACAAATAAGCTGTGCTTCAATTTTAGCTATTCTTAGAAAATTTTCACCAAATATACTTTCTAAAATGTGATCTAGAGGTTCAACTTTTGCAGAATAATTCACTTGGAAACAGTTTTAATAAACCCTGGATGTGAATATCACTGGATAATAGCAAGTGTGAGATCCTCTTGTAGAGCATTCAGTATATTCAATTTCCGAGAATTCAGACAAGACAGACAGAAAACCTTAACTTTTCCTGCAAATTATAATAAATATAACAAATATAACATCGTTAATAAAGGAATCATTAATAATGTGCTTCTCATTTTTTACAGAAAGTGTATGATACTGAAACTCTGTGAAAATGAAGAGGGCAGTCAATGTGGAGAAAACCTCAGCAATATTCCAAATCTTGATCTGAAGAAGAAAACTACTGTAGCGATACCGTATAAATATAGTCCATGTGGAAAAGTCTTCATGCATCATTCATCCATGAAATGCTGCATTAGCTGTCTTACTGAATGCAAACCATATGACTATCAAGAATATGGAGAAAAGCCATATAAATGTAAGGAATGTGGGAAAGCTTTCACTTTTCCCAGTGTTCTTCAAAGGCATGAAAGAACTCATACTGGAGAGAAACCCTATGAATGTGAAGAATGTGGGAAAGCCTTTACTGCTTGCATCAACCTTCGATCACACATGATCTTTCACACTGAAGATGGAGCTTATAAATGTAAGGAATGTAAGAAAGTATTTGTTTCTCCTAGTGCATTCCAAATACATGAAAGGAGTCACACTGGAGAGAAACCCTATGAATGTAAAAATTGTGGTCAAGCATTCAGACATCCCAGAACTCTTCGAATGCGTGAAAGACAACTCAGTGGAAAGAAACCCTATAACTGCAAGGAATGTGGGAAAAGCTTTATTGCTCTCAGAAACCTTCGAGTACACATGATCACTCACACTGGAGATAGACATTATAAATGTAGGGAATGTGGAAAAGTTTTCATTCATCCCAGTTCATTTCAGATACATGAAAGCAGCCACACTGGAGAGAAACCCTATGGATGTAGAGAATGTGGGAAAGCCTTCCCTTTGCACACTAAGTTAAAAAAACACAAAAGAATTCACACAAAAGGGACACCCTTTGGATGTGAGGAATGTGATAATGCTTTTATTTCTCTTCGAGTTTTCCAAATACATGAAAGGATTCAAACTAGAGAGAAACTCTATGAATGTATAAAATGCAGTAAAGTATTCTGTTTTCCCAGTTCTCTTTGAGGGCATGAAAGACCTCATACTGGAGAGAAACCCTATGAATGTAAGGAATGTGGGAAAGCCTTTATATCTCCCTCAAGGCTTCGATCACACATGATTTTTCACACTGGAGATGGACCTTATAAATATAAGAAATGTGAGAAACTATTCATTTCTTTCAGTGTATTTCAAGTACATGAAAGGAGTCACACTGGAGACAAACCCTATGAATGTAAAGAATTCAGTAAAGCATTCACTTCTTCCACTGCTCTTCGAAAACATGAAAGAACTCATACTAGAGAGAAACGCTATGAATGTAAAAAGTGCAGTAAAGCATTCACTACTTCCAGTTATCTTCGAAGTCATGAAAGAATTCATACTGGAGAGAAACCCTATGAATGCAAAAAATGCAGTAAAGCATTCACTTCTTCCAGTTATCTTCGAAGTCATGAAAGAACTCATACTAGAGAGAAACCCTATGAATGTAAAAAGTGCAGTAAAGCATTCACTACTTCCGATGCTCTTTGAAGTCATGAAAGAACTCATACTGGAGAGAAACCCTATGAATGTAAAAAATGCAGTAAAGCATTCACTTGTTCCAGTTATCTTCGAAAATATGAACAAACTCACACTGGAGAGAAACCCTATGAATGTAAGGATTGTGGGAAAGCCTTTACAGATCCCTCAAGCCTTTGATCACACAGCATGATTCACACAGGAGCTAGTCCTCATAAATATAAGGAATGTGAGGAAGCATTCATGTATCCCAGATTACTTCAAAGACATGAAAGAAGTCACCCTAGAGAGAAAACCTATGCATGTAAAGAACATGGGAAAGCCTTCAGTTCGCATCAAAGCTTCTAAATACATAAAAGAAATCATACTGGATAGAAACCATATGAATGTGCAAAATGTAGTGAAGCATTTGGTTTTCCCAGTTCTCTTTGAAGATATGAAAGAACTCATGCTGGAGAGAAACCTATGAATGATAGGAAAGTGGGAAAACCTTTATTTTTCATGCAAACTTTTGAGGATGTGGGAGAATGCACGCTAGAGGAAACAACATATGTAATGAATGTGGGAAAGCCTTTTGTCATCCCAGTTCTTAGTGAAGGCATAAAGAGTCAGTTGATTAAAATGTCTTGAATGGGGGCCGGTCTGGTGGCACAGCGGTTAAGTTCGCATGTTCCACTTCTTGGTGGCCCGGGGTTCGCCAGTTTGGATCCCAGGTGTGGACATGGCACCACTTGGCACACCGTGCTGTGGTAGGCGTCCCACATAGAAAGTAGAGGAAGATGGGCACGGATGTCAGCTCAGGGCCAGGCTTCCTCAGCAAAAAGAGGAGGACTGGCAGTAGTTACCTCAGGGCTAATCTTCCTCAAAAAAAAAAAAAAAAAGCACTGAATGTAAACAATATGGGAAAGTCTTCAAATGTCTTACACCATTATATGTGAAATTCTCACCAAAAAGAAATATAAATATAAGTCATATGAGAAAGCTTCATGGAAATTAATTTGTGTAGGCTGTTCTAGAAAACATGACAGAGTTGTTATGAAGTTTGTAAATATATTGTGTTTACCAAGCATCTTTCTTAAAGTGCAACATTTGATTGTGGATTTCTATTAAGAACTTTCAGAAATGAATATTGACGTGAGATAATTCTGCAAGTCATCCTTCACCAACAGTATATAAGATTACTAAGTATTGGTTTTTCCTTAAATCAACTAATAATATTTTCTCTTCAACTTTTTTATAAATATTCGTTTTTCTGTATTTAGAGGCCATTCAAAAATGACAGTTTGTTGGCATTTTCTTACTGTCCTTGTATTGCAGTTCCTGGATATGCCTAATCCATTGTGTATATTGTTTAATAAAGAGCAAAATTAATTACCAGTCTTCCTTGTTTTAATGTTAACTTATGTATTGCAGGAGTGTCGTTCAAATGGGCACCACAAGAGGGTTCTTTTTGATGATGGCACATTTTCCATTTTTTGGTGGCAGGATTACTATACATTTGTGAAAATTCAGAAGTATACATAATTTTATGTATTTATATAGTTAATAGAAAATGAATAATGGAATCACTTTCATATGTTAGGAGAATGTTAAACTCTTCTGACCCTTGATTCTTATGCATTCAGCACTTCTTTCTAGCCTGCAGCATCCTTCTTGGGAAGATTGCAGGACTGAGAAGAAGGACTCAGTCCTCAACAGGCCTTTCTTGCAACCCTGTCTTAACTGGATGAAACACACCGTAGGGCTGCACCTGCCCTCAGCTCATTCTCAGAACAGGAGTGAAGTGAGAGGGCTCCCAGACTCTGTCCTTGAGTTTAAATCAGGTTCCTGGACAGGTCTGTAGAAATACTGTGGTTCTGAAACAAAAAGGCGTCTCTCAAGTGAGATCTGTCTGGGGACATCCTCATTCGTGTGCCTCAGCATCAGTTCTTTCCCTTATTATCCATAGAGCATTTCCAGCTCTTCATTTCCCTCCTCAAGCCTACTTGTGCCTGAGTATCTGGAGACATCTTCAGAAATCCATGCAGATCCCACTTTGGAAAATTCCCCTGAGACAATGCCAGGGGCCTGTGGGCTGAGAGGGTCACAGAAACAGTGATAGAACCCATGTCATGGGCACATTCTATGAACAACAGCTGTTCCAGATTTATCAGCTCTGCTTATTTGTTCAGCTACTTAAAAGTGACTGACTTTGAATGAGGAAACGAATGGCTCTAGAATTTCTCAGATTAAGTCCCTCCACTCGAGTCTCCATCCCATGCCCCTCTCCCATAGAGGTTGTAGCAGCCTCCCAGTATGCGTCCAAGAGTCTCCAGACCTCCCACAGTGGACATCAATTGCCCAAGGCATTCTACCAGAAACTTCCCATCCAGTGCTGCACACAATTAGAGAAGCCACTAATGGAGTCTTTTTGTAAATGGATGCTGTCCCAGGCCCTGAGCGGATGATCCTCCACAGCCAGCTTCCCTTTTTTTTTTTTTTCTTTTTTTTTAAAGATTTTATTTTTTTCCTTTTTCTCCCCAAAGCCCCCTCGTACATAGTTGTATATTCTTTGTTGTGGGTCCTTCCAGTTGTGGCATGTGGGACGCTGCCACAGCGTGGTTTGATGAGCAGTGCCATGTCCGCGCCCAGGATTCGAACCAATGAAACACTGGGCCGCCTGCAGCGGAGCGCACGAACCTAACCACTCTGCAACGGGGCCAGCCCCCAGCTTCCCTTTTTGCCTTGGGTCGTGAATGCAGGACCCCTCAAGTTAGGTAACCAGAGGCCTCGTCATTGAAGAGATGGGTACTTACAGCATAGAGCCAAAAATGGCGCTTCTGGCATATCACCCTACGGGAGGGAGTGTGTTCCCCTCTTCTCTGATTGATGTAGTACATTCTGGAGGAGGGCCCCTCCTTTTTAGACACATTGGCCACTTTGGCAGTGACTTAGGAGCACGTGAATGACCCGGGAGTTCTTATACTTTATGCACAGTGTGCTCCACCGCACCTGATGGGGTCTACTATGGAGCTGTGGATCAGAGCAAACAGGCCCTCCCTGATCACAGACTGGATCGGATGGATTAGTCAAAGGCCAGGTAATTGTGCCAGCTATAGAGAATCCCCTGGCCAAGAATCAGACTCATCTGCACAATTTTATAGATTCTTTGCCCACTGCCACTGATCTAGCTGTCTCATCCCACCAGTAGCAACACCTCCTTACCCAAGGTCACGTCCTGTGCCATCAAGAACTCTGGGATAGCTTGCCTCACATACCCAAGTACAAATCAAATCCTTGCTCTGCACACGTTACACCTCAGTCTGCAGGGGCTTATTTCATTGCTCAGGGTGATAAATTCACTCAGATTTCTGAGACACATACTGCCATCTCAGACCTAATGGCATTAATCTTGGCCCAGGGGCCCCTGTAACACAAAATCTTTAAGAGGCCTCTAACCTAAAGATATAGGCAAAATTTGAAGGACTCCCCCTCCTACTATGGAGAACTTAGTCAGTGACCAATGCACTTGGTGTGAAAAAAACGTGTCACGGGTAATATAATCCATGCGTGTTAAGTTCAGGTGGAGGAGGGGTCCCTATAGCTGATGGCAGATGGACTTCGTCGGGCTGCGCACCCCCTCTGCTGGGCTGCTTGCTACGCTCAGACTATGGTAGGACCTTTTATAGACAAATTACTCCTGTAATTTCTGAAGCCAGAATCAAGGACTCACCAAGACACTGGAAATTATTGATATTACCAACTAATGTCTCAAAATATAAAACGATGGGCTCTTGAGAAAGGCATTCAATGGATCTTGTACCTCTCACGACCCAGGCTGCAGCGCTCTTAGGATGGCTGAGGCTTACTTAGACAAACCTTGCTCTCTTCTAAATAGATGTTCCTGCTGTTGGAGTTACATTCAATCCCCAGACTGTGGGGCTTATGACTTTGTTCTGATCATCAGAGTTACTGGCTCCTTGTGAGTAGAGCCTTTCTATACTAGACATGAATGTCAGAACGGTCACTCCTACAGGTCTTTGGTTTACTGTAATCGTGCCCCCTGGCCACCACTCTCATATCCCACTCCTGGGTCTTCCTCCTACATCGCCTGTAGTCTGTGCCCTGTGTGTTAGTATTTCATTTTAGGCACCTGCCTTCAAAACCCCTTCCCTCCATTCAGCACAAATGTGCTGTTTTCCTACCATTACCATGCTCCTTGTCATGGGAGTCACTGGTACTGACCTCGGCACACGTGATGTCACTCAACAAACACATCCTAAATGCCAATCAAGAACTGTCCAGAACACTGAAAATACTTGCAACAGACACAGCTAGTGTTTGAGATGTTTTCCCTGAAGGAAAACCCCCTGGCAGCCATGTAGCTGATGACTACTTGGGTTTGGACTATTTATTAACCAGCCAGGGAGAGCTCTGTTCCCTAAAAGTGCTGCTTGCTGCATGTGGGCAGGCTGCACGGGCAGGGGACCATCAAGAACACAACAAATTAACGCTACTAGAATATTTGAAGAGTTTTGGAGCCACACTGACACACTTTCCGGGATCTCTCCAACAGCCTTGGATAACTGGATTCAAATAGTTTCTGAGGCTTTGTGATCCTAATTCTAATTTCTTGTGCTTTCACATGACTTTTCAATTAATATTCCAGTTCATGTAATGAGATAGGTCATTCAGTCAGTAAGCCTCAGGAATGAACTTTAATAAAGACACCGACCTCATTTTTACCATTTGAGTGTTCATCAGCTTTAGGTACCTGCTCACCCTGTCTGGCCCACAGTGTGACAATGGGTAAATAAGTCAGTGTGGTTGACACATGCCCCTTTTCTTTTGGTGCCAATGGTTAGGAGGGTCAAATTTTGAAAGCCTGCAGCCTCTACCCCCACACACATTAAAAGTTCTGGCCATTCTCCCTTGCACAAGCCAACGCAACCTGCTTAGCCTTGCCCTGCTCTCCTGAGAAAGTACCTGTGAGTATTAAACATGTTTCTATTAACTTGATGCCTCTGGCAACATAGTCTTTGCATCCAATCCTATTTTAGGTAAGGTGTTAATCCTGCCCCCAAAAGGGCAATGATAAAACAGAAGTAACCAATGGAAAGTGTCTTTTGGGTGACAGGTATTCAGGGTAGGGAATTTCTTTTTTTAATTTTATTTTTCCTTTTTCCTCCCCAAAGCCTCCCAGCACATAGTTGTGTATTTTCAGTTGTGGCTCCTCCTAGTTGTGGCATGTGGGACGCTGCCTCAGCATGGCCTGATGGGCAGTGCCACGTCCGTGCCCAGGATCCGAACCGGTGAAACCCTGGGCCGCTGAAGTAGAGCAGGTGAACTTAACCACTGGGCCACGAGGCCGGCCCCAGGTTAGGGAATTTAGGGAATTTTTATGACATGAGGAAATGAACTCCGAATACAGAGAGATTCCAGTATGATAATGTTTGTAGATGCATTAGTCACAAGAGAAAAACTAGACCACCTACGTGGCTCTAGTAGAATCAACAAATGAAAATAGAATAGTGTCACAAGGGAAAATACAGCAATGGAAGTGAATGGATGGTTTCTGTTCTGATATGTAAAGAGCTCTGAGTGATCATCTGATCTTCACAACAAGAAAAAAACAGAACAGCCTGAAAAGCAACACCTCTTCTTAGAACCAAGAGAGATTTGAGATTCAGGGCAAACCAACGCTCCCCAAATGCGAGACCAGCAAATACAGAGTATTACCACTAACCTGCACAAAAACCACAGGAGCCAGCAACCTCTAGGAACACATCGACTGTTCTGGATGAATTTCCTGGAGACCCAGCTTAGACTAGCTTGAGATTCAAAAGTTTTAGGGACTCCATGTGCTGGCCCCGTGGTCAAGTGGTTAAGTTCGCGTGCTCCGCTGCAGGCGGCCCAGTGTTTCGTTGGTTCGAATCCTGGGCGCGGACATGGCACTGCTCATCAAACCACGCTGAGGCGGCGTCCCACATGCCACAACTAGAGGGACCCACAGCGGAGAATATGCAACTATGTACCGGGGGGCTTTGGGGAGAAAAAGGAAAAAAAATAAAGTCTTTAAAAAAAAAGTTTTAGGGACTCCAGTCTTAGGGAACCCCCCAAATGTATGTCGTTTTCCACCAGAGCCCAAGGAAGTTCTTATTGTGAAAACTGGAAAAAATGGTCTTATGCTTCATGCAGGAAATGGTGAGAAAACATTTTTATGTAACACACAACATTCTGTGCTCTGTAACTTAGGCCATCCCTCAGATCTAATTTGACAAAACCTTATCT
The DNA here is from genome assembly GCF_041296235.1 of Equus asinus. Taxonomy (NCBI): domain Eukaryota; kingdom Metazoa; phylum Chordata; class Mammalia; order Perissodactyla; family Equidae; genus Equus; species Equus asinus. Next base: position 24,311,109 of record NC_091809.1, on the reverse strand, counting down.
GATTGGGGAAAGAGCAGTCAGACAACTCCCAGGCCCTTCAGGATTTCTGTCTGACAAAAGGGGAGGAATAAATGCTAAGAATTTGTTCTCAAGTTCATAGCTCAGGGATTCTGTCCCATAAAAACTTTACAGGTTTAGTCATAGCAAGAAGACCATTTTCCCATCCTAATACCTTCCCACATATCAACAGGGCTCCAGTATAAAAACTGGGTTAAAACAGGATTGCAAGACACAGACTACTTAAGATTGACTTTCTAGGGAAACCCAAAGACGCCAGGAAGAAAAATACAGGGACACTTGTATGCAGCATATGGGGTCATAAGAGAGAAGTTTATAGCAATAAACATCTGTATTAAAAAAAGATACCAAGTTAACAAGGGAACTAGAAAAAGAACAACAAACTAAACCCAAAGCCCAAAATGATGCACTGAAAACTACAAAACATGGTCAAAAGAAATTAGGAAATGTATAAATAAATGGGAAAATATCCTAGTTTCATGATTTTCAGGACTTAACATTGTTGAGCTGGCACGGCTGCACACAGTCATCTGGAGATTCCAGGCAATCCTATCATAATCTCAGCTGTACACTTCGTAGAAACTTGCGACCTGTTTCATAAATTCTATGGAATTGCAAGGGAACCAGAATAGCCAAACCAATCTGGAAAAAGAAACACAAAGTAACAGGACTACCATTTCTGGGTTTCAAAACAAAAGTAATCCAGATAGTGTGGTACTGACACAGGGATAGACATAGAAATTTGTGGAAGATTGAGATTTGAGAAGTAAACCCCCACATTTATGGTCAACAGTTCTTTGACAAAAGTACCAAAAGTGAGGAAAGAATATTCTTTTCATAAATTAGTGATGGGCCAACTGGACAGCCATAGGCAAAAGAAGGAGATTATATCCTTAAAACACACAACATACAATGACTTACCAAAGAATTAAAGATGAGAGTAAAAGTATAACAAAAGTATATAAAACATAGAAAAAACTCCTGACATTGGATTTGGCAAAAATATGTCAGATATGACACCAAGAGCAATAATGGGAAAATAAGAGGGAATTAGGACTTGTGTAGTATGGATTAGTACTGTGGTACTAATCTTATGGGACCACTGTGGTGTAAGCCAGTCGTTGACCTAAGCTTCATTATGTGGGGCATGACTGTGCATAGATTATATCTCAATAAAGCTGTTCATTTATGTAAATAAATGCATTAAGAGCTTTGCAATGCAGAAAGAGTTTCACAATGCACTCTCTTAGGCTTCTTAGAATTTCCAGGTTAATTAACACATCCATCACCTGACATACTTACTTTGTGTGTCTGTGATGAAAATGCTTCATCCACTGTCCTAGTTTACACATATCAAGTCATCAGGTTGAAATGTTTAAATATAGACACTATTATTAGTCAATTGTATGTCAGTAAAGCTGGGGGGAAAAGTTTCTAGGTGCATACCATATTTACATAACAATTTAGTTTTCTTATATCAGTGACATTAGGAATCAATTGCCTTAGGGATATTATAGGCATTTACATTTCGAACTTCTCTAGGGACAAAGGCAAAAAGTGATCGAAAATAAATGTCCTTCCAGTGTAAAACATAAACTCGAGAATTTAATGAACACATCTCACAGCTTGTGGTCGGTCTGAAAAGAGTCCCTGCGCCCAGCTAGGGCTGCCAGGTTCCTACTTCCCACCGGAGCCACGGGTCCTGGGATTCTTTATGTTAAGAACCAAACGAGTAGCGGTAGGGTGGGGAAGGGTGGAAGGCTGAACGCTGGGAAGGAGAAAAAGTCAAAATGGAGCCACATTCTTTATTACAGATGGTGAGGTCACATTTAAGTGTCTGCGTTTCTAAACAAGGGTTAGGGTTCCATGAGTGGCATCGCAGTCTCTTACCCCATGCCCCTGAGCCCTACAGGGGCTTGTTCCCGTGTGCCCTGGCCTGGGCCACCTTCTTGTCTGTACTTGCTCCTTCTTGAAACTGAATCAGGAATTCCCCGTCACACCTGTTACCACGCATTCATAAAGAGGTGGGGTAAACAACAGGGTCAGACCCAGGCCTGGAAAAAATTCTCTTTAAATGTAAATAATTCAGGTGGTGACAGGTCAGGACCCACTGGCTGAAGCTGGTTCAGCTGAGCCAGGCGTCTTCCTGCTCACTGCCACTCAGGGTTGAGGGGGCGTGGCATGTAGAAACTGTCCAATCAGGGGAGCCACTGGGACAGGTGGGTGGGGCGATGCACAAGCATGGAAGTCCCTTTTCTCAGGCCTCACTGGGAATTGTAGGTCATCTGCCCTAAATGGTCCCTGGTGGCTCTGCCACAGCTTCTGTCACCCTGTGATCTCCACTGGTCATGGGAGTCATAGGAAGGTGTTTAAAGGATTAAGTCTTGGAGTGGTTTCCTATGTAGAAAAGTAAAATTTAATTTTAAGAAGCAAAAGTTAAGTAAAAATAATGATTAAGCCTAGGAAAATATGTGTGTATAAATTTCTCTCCTTATGTTAAATGAATAATGCATGTGAAGGTTAAAACAATTCCTAAGAGAGGAAATTCACTTAAAGAGACTCCCATCCTGCAAGTCCTGCCCCACTCCTCTGCTCTGACTCCAACCTCCCTCTCATGACCAGTTTTGATCACTGCTTCACCATCCTGTTGGTGTTTTTTTACGTAAAAACACGCCCGTGCAAATGCCTATTTTTCTTACCCTTCTTTGTTCTTGTAATGTCTTAGGGATCTACATATTTAACTATGGAAAACTGAAGCCTCCCCCTCCCTTTTCCCCTGGGCCTTCTTACCTGGACAGGGTGATGAGAAAGCCTGGAGGCTCCTGCACTGTGGGCTGCTGCTTGCTGGGCAGCTCCTCCTGTGTGCCGTGCTGCCCTGTGTTGCACTGTTGACCCCACCAAGCCTGGGTTCTGTGTACAGAGGACTCTGAGTTGGCAGTTTCCATAATTCCTTGTCCTTTGGGAGCAGGAGGATGAGAATGGGCCGTCATTACAGTGGTTCTGGGTCAGTGTCTTTGGTGGAAACTGTGTGTTTAGAATGAAAGTGTGACTGAGGCTGTGTTTGTCCTCATATTTGGGGTGTGTCTTGGGGGTTAGCGGAATAACTGCCTTGTGAATGAGTTGAGCCCATCAGATGGTCACTCCTTAAAGAGTAGTTATTGCAGAGGAAAGAGAAGAGACAGGGAAAGGCAGCCAGTAGACGGAGTGTGGTGTCCACACTCCTAACACCAGAGGGCTCACCAGGCCCCTTCAGTGCCTCTGCTGCTGCCCCTGCCTCTACTGCCACAAAGACCCTGACCTTTGGCAGCATAGGGGACAACAGTTATGGCACCTGTGTGACACAGCCAAGGGATTAAGCAAACTGGATTTAAGCCTGCAGTCTTTAAACTTTATGAACCAACTGGTTGTTGTGCTGGAGGATCATAACTCTGACGGCACTGATGTGAGGCCCTCTGGAAGAACAATGTATAAATACCAGGGTACAGAGGACACCTCATGCCCCAAAGTATATCCAGTGACCTGAAATACAGAACAGGGAAGAACAGCAGAGAGGGAGCAAGAGGAAAAAGGTACTGAAAGCAGGTCCACAATGTGACCCAAATGGAAATCCAAAATACACTAAAAGAATTTTCACAACAACAATGATAAAAGAGTGCTCCTTGGCTTTTGAGCCTCCAAAACATAGGTTTTGAATCATGTTCCCATCTCCTGTGATGCAATAATTCACAACACTTCACGCAGTTACTCAATGCTGGGTCTCAAATTACAGTTACACCTGGCTGGGGTCTCAGTAAATTTAAGCAAAGGACCCGTGATCTCAGGGAAGTTACTGAGTATAACGCAGAGGCCAGATTGCTATACTTCACCTTAACCAGCAGAACTCTTTGCCAGGCCTCCCAGCCAGGACCCATTGTCCCAAAATATCCCACCGTGAGCAGGAAAGCTCTGAATCCATAATTCATAAATTAAAATTCAGTTAAATCAAGTCTTCACTCCTTCCAAACTGGCTTCCCAAAATGGGGCTCCATGGTCCCTACCCCTTAGTTCAATTAGCTAACATGGCCCAGTGCGAACCGAACAGAGCCTTCAAGGACTGAACACTGTTGTAAGAAACCTGCTTAGGGAGAAGTGATTATCCCCAGGGTTTCTAATTTGAGCAGCTGAATTTGGCCTGTTCTTAAATCTGAACTGCATCTACCTTGTGCCAGGGTCCCAGGTATGACATTACATTAATGACATTCTCCTTTGTGGACACTCATTTCATGTTCAGGACATATATTGAATAAAGGGGCTCACAAACTGTGATGGGCCATTGCCCTACACACTGTATGCGGTCCTGACACCTTGGTTGCATTTAGGGAAAATGCAAATCAAAACTACACTAAGATATCACCTTACACTTGTGAGAATGGCTATAATCACCAACACAAAAAATAAAAAATGTTGGAGAGGGTGTGGAGAAAAGAGAAGCCTCATACACTGCTGGCAGGAGTGCAAATTGGTGCAGCCACTGTGGAAAACAGTATGGAGATTTCTCAAAAAACTGAAAATAGAACTACCATATGAGCCAGCTATCCCACTACTGGCTATTTATGCAAAGAACCTGAAATCAACAATTCAAAGAGACATGTGCACCCCTATGTTCACTGCAGCATTATTCACAATAGCCAAGATGTGGAAGCAACCTAGTGCCCATCAACTGATGATTGGGTAAAGAAGATATGGTGTATACATATGGAATGGAATACTACTCAGCCATAAAAAATGACAGACTCATCCCATTTGCAGCAACATGGATGGACCTTGAGGGTATTATTTTAAGTGAAATAAGCCAGAGAAAGACAGACACTGTGTGATTTCACTCATATGTGGAAGATAAACACATGGACAAAGAGAACTATTTAGTGGTTACCAGGGTGAAGGGGGTGGGGGGAGGGCACAAAGGGTGAGGGGGTGCACCTATATGGTGACTGATAAATAATATACCACCGAAATTTCACTATGTTGTAAACTATCATAACCTCAATTAAAAAAATAAAACCTGACAGTACAAGTGCTGCGGGCGATGAGGAGCAAGTGGAACTCGCACCCTGCTGGGGGAGCGCAAAACGGCCGAGCTTCTCTGGAAAACAGTTGGGCCATTTCTTCTAAGTTAAACACACACCTACCATATTACCCAGCAGTCCCACTCCTAAGACTTTATTCACCCCAGCAAAATGAAAACTTATGTTCACAAAAAAGCCTAAAAGTGAAGGTTTACAGCAATTTCATTCACAGTTGCCCCAAACCGGAAACAATCCCCACATCCTTCAGTTGATGACTAACAAAGGAAGTGTGGTTCAGCCACACTCCATGGAATACTGGTCAGCGATGGAGAGGAATGCAGACGAATCTCAAGATGCTAAGTGAAGGAAGCCAGACCCGGAAGCCTCCATACTGTACAATTCCATTTCTCTGACATCCTGGAAAAGGCAAACCCATAGGGAGGAGACCAGCTTAGTGGGGGCGAGGGGTCAGGGGTGGGGGAGGGTGCACCTACAAAGGGGAAGCCCAGGGCTCTGGAGAGGGGAGAATGGTCTGTACCTGGCTCATGGTGGAGGTAACACAACTGCATGCATTTGTCAAAACTCAAAGAACTGTACCCCAAAAAGTGTGAATTTTATTGTATATAAATTTAACATTTTTAAATTAAAAAAATTATTTAGTAAAGAGAAGGCCATGACCTTCCTGACATCATTGTTTATTTCAGTTATCCATAAGCTTTTCATTACCAAATACATTGTTGCTACTATTTTTAAAAAAGTGTCTTGAGTTATATTAATAAGAAATATCAAAGATAATTTACTTTCATTTGTTCCTTTTCTGATCCTCCACCTTTATCATTTACATTCTTTCTGATGAATTTTTGAACATTTTATTAACAGTACATGTACGAAAGACAAACTCCCTCTGTTTTTGTCTCAGAAATTTCTTATTTTTTCTTTACTTTCGAAGGATAATTTTGCTCGACAGAATTCTAGGAGAGTGGTTTTTTAATTTTAAAGGTTTAAATATTTTACTCCACTCTGTTTTTGGTTCTATGGTTTCTGAAAAGAAGTCTGATTGAATCTAATCTTTGTTTTTCTATAACTGAGATCTGCTTTCTCCTCTGGCATCTTTCAATGTATTTACTTTGTCTTTGATCTTTGTCTAAATGAATACAGTGTACTTGGGTGTGCATTTTTAGTGTTTTTTATGTTTAGTGTTTTCTAGCTTCCTAGATCTACAATTGTCGTCTATTATTAATTTTAGGAAATTTCAGTGATTGTAACTTATTTCTTCTGTTTCTTTCTGTCATTCTTTTCCTTTAGGTATTCCCATTTTGTGTATTTTATTTTGTTTTATTTATTTAATTGAGGTCATATTAGCTTATAACTGTGTAAATTTCAGGTATACATTATTATATATCAGTTTCTGTATAGACTGCATCATGTTCACCATCAGTGGTCTACTTTTTATCTATCACCATACATATGTGCCCTTTGCCCCTTTCACCCTCCTCTCACCCCCTTTCCTTCTGGTAACCATTAATCTGTTCTCTTTATCCATGTGTTTATCTTCCATATATGAGTGAAATCAGATGTTTGTCCTACTCTGCCTGGTTTATTTCACTCAGCATAATACTCTCAAGGTTCGTCTATGTTGTGGGAAGTGGCATGATTTTGTCTTTTTTTATAGCTGAGTAGTATTCTGTTGTGTATATATATATATACCTCATTTTCCTTATCCATTAATCCATTGATGAGCACTTGTGTTGATTCCACATCTTGGTGATTGTGAGTAATGCTGCAATGAAGACAGGGATGCATAAATCTCTTTGAATTGTTGATTTCAAGTTCTTTGGGTAAATACCCAGTAGTGGGTTGGCTCGATCATATGGTATTTCTATTTTTAATTGTTGGGAAATCTCCATAATGTTTTCCATAGCACCTGCACCAATTGCAATCCCACCAGCAGTGTATAGAGTTTCCCTTTCTTCCACATCCTCTCCAACATTTGTTATTTCCTGTCTTGTAAATTTTAGCCATTCTAATAAGTGTAAGGTAAAATCTCATTGTAAGTTTGATTTGCATTTCCCTAATAATTAGTGACGTTGAACATCTTTTATGTGCCTGTTGGCCATCTGTATATCTTCTTTTGTAAAACTGTCTATTCAGGTGCCAGCCCCGTGGCCAAGTGGTTAAGTTCACGCGCTCTGCTTTGGTGGCCCAGAGTTTCACTGGTTCCGATCCTGGGCACGGACACGGCACCACTCGTCAGGCCATGGTGAGGCAGCATCCCACATGCCACAACTAGAAGGGCCCACAACTAAAATACACAACTATCTACTGGGGGGGGGGGGTTGGGGAGAAAAAGCAGAAAAAAAAATGTCTATTCATATCACCTGCCCATTTTTTGATCTGTTGTGTTTTTGTTGTTGAGTTGTATGAGTTCTTTATATATTTTGGAATTTAAACCCTTGGTGAATATATGATTTGCAAATATTTTCTCCTTTTTGGTGGGTTGTCTCTTTGTTTTGTTCATGATTTCCTTTGGTCTGCAGAAGGTTTTTAATCTGATGTAGTCCCATTTATTTATCTTTTCTTTTGTTTCCCTTGCCTAGTAGACGTGGTATTCAAAAAGATGCTGCTAAGACTGATGTCCAAGAGTGTCCTGCCTATATTTTCTTCTAGGAGTTTTATGGTTTCACATCTTACTTTCAAGTCTTTAATCTATTTTGAGTTGATTTTTGTGGATGGTGTGAGATAATGGTCTCCTTTCATTCTTTTGCATGAGGCTGTCCAGTTTTCCCAACACCATTTATTGAAGAGACTTTCCTTTCTCCATTGCATGTCTTTGTCTCCTTTGTAGAAGATTAGCTGTCCACAGATGTGTAGTTTATTTCTGGGCTCTCAATTCTGTTCCACTGATCTGGGTGTCTGGTTTTCTGCCAGTGCCATGCTGTTTTGATTACTATAGCTTTGTAGTATATTTTGAAGTCTGGATTCTGATACCTCCAGCTTTGTTCTTTTTCTCAGGATTGCTTTGGCTTTTCGGGATATTTTGTTGTTCCATACAAATTTTAGGATTCTTTGTTCTATTTCCATGGAGAACGTCATTGGGATTCTGGCTGAGATTTCACTGAATCCATAGATTGCTTTAGGTAATATGAACATTTTAACTGTTTATTCTTTGACTCCATTAGCATGGAATATCTTTTCATTTCTTTATGTCTTCATATTTTTCCTTATAACAATATAATAGTATCATAGTTTTCAGTGTATAGGTCTTTTACCTCCTTGGCTTAATTTATTCCTAGATATTTTATTCCTTTTTTTTTTGCAATGGTAACTGAGATTGTGTTCTTGACTTATCTTTCTGCTAGCTCAATATTAGTGTAAAGAAATGCAACTGATTTTTGTATGTTGATTCTGTACCCTACAACTTTCCTGTCGTTCTTCATTTTTTCTAATAGTTTTCTGGTGGATTCATTAGGGTTTTCTATATATAGAATCACGTCATCTACCAATAGTGACAGTTTCACTTATTTCTTTCCAATATGAATCCCTTTAATTTCTTCTAATTTCCTAATTGCTCTGGCCAAAACTTCCAGTACTATGTTGAATAAGAGTGGTGGGAGTGGATACCCTTGTCTTGTTCCTGTACTCAGAGGGATGGCTTTCAGTTTTTCCCCATTGAGTATGATGTTGGCTGTGGGTTTGTCATATATGGCCTCTACCATGTTGAGGCACTTTCCTTCTTTACCCATTTTGTTGAGAATTTTTATCATAAATGGATGTTTTATCTTCTCAAATGTTTTCTCTGTGTCTATTAAGATGACCATGTGATTTTTATTCCTCATTTTTTAAATGTGGTGTATCATACTGATTGATTTGCAGATGTTGAACCTTCCCTACATCCTGGAATAAATACCACGTGATTATGGTGTATGATCCTTTTATTGTATTGTTGTATTCAATTTGCTAATAGTTTGTTGAGGATTTTTGCATCTATGTTCATCAGGAACATCGGCCTATAGTTTTCCTGTTTTGTGTTGTCCTTGTCTAGTTTTGGTGTCAGGGTAATGTTGGCCTTGTAGAATGAGGTAGGCAGCATCCCATTTTCTTTAATATTTTGGAGTAGTTTGAGAAGGATGGGTATTAAATCTTCTTTGAATATTTTGTAGAATTCACCAGACAAGCCATCTGGTCCTGGACTTTTGCTTTTTGGGAGGTTTTTGATTACTGTTTTAATCTCTTTACTTGTGATTGGTCTATTCACATTCTCTATTTCTTCTTGATTCAGTTTTGGGAGGTTTTATGATTCTAAGAATTCAGACATTTCTTCTAGGTTATCCAATTTGTTGGCATATAGCTTCTCACGGTATTCTCTTATAGTCCTTTGTATTTCTCTGGTATCCATTGTACTTTCTCCTCTTTCATTTCTAATTTTATTTATTTGAGTCTTCTCTCTTTTTTCCTAGTCTGGCTAAAGGTTTGTCAATTTTGTTTATCTTAAGAAATAACCAGCTCTTAGTTTTGTTGCTCCTTTCTACTGTTTTTTTAAGTCTCTATTTCATTTGTTTCTGCTCAAATTTTTATTTCCATTTTTCTACAGACTTTGGGCTTTGTTCTTTTTCTAGTTCTTTTAGGTGTAGTTTAAGGTTACTTATTTGAGTTTTTCTTGTATGTTGAGGTAGGCCGGAATTGCTATAAATTTCTCTCTTAGTACCACTTTTGTTGCATTCCATAAGAGTTGGCATGTTATGTTTTCATTTTCATTTGTTGCTCGATATTTTTTCATTTCTCCTTTGACTTCTTCATTGATCCAATGGTTGTTTAGTAGCATGTTGTTTAGCTTCACATGTTTGTGACTATCCCAGCTTTTTTCTTATAGCTGATTTCTAGTTTCATGGCATTGTGGTTAGAAAAGATGTTTGATATCATTTCCTTCTTCTTAAATTTATTGAGGCTTGCCTTGTTTCCCAACATATGCTTTATCTTTGAGAACCTTCCATGTGCACTTGAGAAGAATGTGCATTCTGCTATTTTTGGATGGAGTGTTCTATATATATATCTATTAAGCCCATCTGTCTAGTTTTTCATTTAATTCCAATATTTCCTTGTTGACTTTCTGTCTGAATGATCTATCCATTGATGTAAGTGGGGTGTTGAGGTCCCCTACTATTATTGTGTTACCATCAGTTTCTCCCTTTAGGTCTGTAAGTAGTTGCTTTATGTACTTTGGTGCTCTTGTGTTGGTGCATATATGTTAATAGGTGTTATGTCTTCTTGGTGGAATGTCCCTTTTATCATTATATGATGCCCATCTTTGTCTCCATTATCTTTTTATCCTGAAGTCTGCTTTGTCTGATATAAGTATGGCTACATCCACTTTCTTTTGCTTGCCATTTTCTTGGAGTATCACCTTCCATCCTTTCACTTTGAGCCTCTGTTTGTCTTTAGAGCTGAGATGTGTTTCCTGGAGGCAGCATATTGTTGAGTTTTGTTTTTTAATCCATCTAGCCACTCTGTGTCTTTTGATTGGTGAATTCACTTCATTTACATTTAGAGTGATTATTGATATATGAGGTCCTAATAGTGACACATCATCTCTTGTTTTCTAGTTTCTCTGTATTTTCATTGCTCCTTTTCCCTTGTATTTCTAACTGCCATTTCCATTTGGTGATTTTCCGTGATGGTTTTCTCAATTTTCTCTGTATTTATAATTTGTGACTCTGCTCTGATTTTTTGTATTGTGGTTACCATGAGGTTTGTATGAAAGATCTCATAAATGAGATAGTCCATTTTCTGATAGCCTCTTATCCATTAGCCTAAGCAGGTTCCATCCTTCTCCTCTTCCCTTTCTATGTTTTTGTTATCACAAATTATTCTTCTTTGCATTGTCAGTTTGTGACTAAATTGAAGTGTTTATAGTTATTTTTGTTGCTTTCTTTATCTTTTATGTTTTAATTGTTTGCTAACCTATTCTGATAGAGAGCTGCAATTGTCTGATTTTGTCTGTCTACATATGTCCTTGCTCAAAGCTTGGTAAACTATTGCCTTTTTGTTTCAGGTAGGAAGGCTCCTTTCATCATTTCTTGTAAGGCAGGGCTAGTGGTGACGAGCTCTGTCAGCTTTTGTTTGTCTGGGAAAGCTTTTATTTCTCTGTCATTTCTGAAGGATAATTTTGCTGGGTAGAGTATTCTTGGATGATAGTTTTTGTCTTTCAGTAATTTGAATATATCATTCCATTCTCTCCTAGCCTGTAACTTCTCTGATGAGAAGTCTGCTGAAAACCTCATGGGGTTCCTTCGCAGGTTATTTTCTTTTCTCTAAACTGCCCTTAACATTTTTTCTTTATCATTGAGTTTTGACAGTTTTAATATTATATGCCTTAGAGTAAGTCTTTTTGTATTGATGTAATTAGAAGTTCTGTTAGCTTCATGTACTTGGATGTTGAGTTCCTTCCCTAAGTTTGGGAAGTTCTCGGCTATTATTTCCTTTTTTAAAATTAATTAAATAATTTAATTTTGAGGAAGATTAGCCCTTAGCTAACATCTGCCGCCAATCCTCCTCTTTTTGCTGAGGGAAACTGGTCCTGAGCTAACGTCTGTGCCCGTCTTCCTCTACTTTTTATATGTGGGACGCCTGCCACAGCATGGCTTGACAAGTGGTCTATAGGTCCGCACCCAGGATCGAAACGGATGAACCCTGGGCCACCAAAGTGGACCGTGTGAACTTGGCCACTGTGCTGTTGGGCCAGCCCCTCAGCTATTATTTCTGTGAACAAGCTCTCTGCTCCTTTCTCCCACTCCTTTCCCCCTGGGATGCCTATAATCCTTATATTGATTTTCCTTATTGTTTGATATTTCTTGAAGAATTTCTTCATTTCTTTAAAACCTTAGTTCTCTCTCCTCCACCTGAAGCATTTCTAGGTTTCTATCCTTGAGGTCACTTCCTCTCCTCCATAAGTTCTAGTCTATTTTTTGTGCTTTCTCCATTATTTTTTATCTCACTAATTGTATTCTTCATATTCAGAATTTCTGTCTTGTTTCTTTAGAGCTTCAATCTCTGGTAAACTGTTCCTTCTCTTCATTAATTTTATGAACTGTCTTCCTGAGTTTTCTTGTAACTCACTGAGTTTCTTTGTGATAGCTATTTTTATTTCTCTGTCAGTTAGATTATAGTCTTCTGTGACTTCTGGTTTGGTTTCTGGAAAATTGTCCTTTCCCTTCTATTCTGCATCGTTACTGTAGTTCTTCATGGTGTTTGATGAACTGGCCCTCTTTTGGCACATCTGTGGTAGTAATCACCTTTTCTTATTTGGGTACCACTTTGGTTACTTTGGTCCCATGTTCCTCCACTGGCTCTCTGTGGGCTCAGGTGCTGCTGGCCTGAGCACCATCTGTGCTGCTATTCCTGGATTGTCTGGGGATCTAGGGACTTGTATACAGCACCTGCTGCTGGTGCAGCTGGTGTTGGTGTTGCCACCACTGGGGGCTGGGCCACTTGTTCTGCTGTGGTTCCTTTTGCTTCTGGTCACAGATTCTGTCTGCCACCATTGTGGGGAGCAGAAGCTGTTTCTCCTGTTCTTACCCCATCTGGTCACAGCTGTGCCACTTGGCTGCTCTGTGTTCATGCCGGCTGGGCCACCATGCTCAGTGAGGGGTCATGCTCATGCAGGTGTGGCCATCACTCTTATGGGGCACTTTTGCTTGCTTGTGTTGTGCCACTGCCCAGTGGGGCAACTTCACAAAGGCCAGGCTGCCATGCTTTCTGGTCAGGTTGCACTCACATAGTTTGTGCTGCCACCACTTGGTGGGGAGCATTCATGTGGGTGGGCCTGCCACCACTCCACAAGCATTCACACATGGGCTGGGCTGCCCCTGCTTCCACTCACAGTTGTACGGGCCTCTATGTGAGGATCTGCATCCTGGATCACTGCCACTGGGGAGGAGGAGGGGACTGCTCCCTTATTTCCACTGCTTCCTGGGCATCCACTCTACCCACCTTCAAATGTATAGCTGCCTGGATCTCTCAGGCATCCTGTTGTGCTGTGTAGGGATTCCAGTGTTGGTGAATGGATGTCTGTTTGGTTGTAACTTAGAAGGGAGAGACAAGAGGAATGACTCACTCTGCCATGATGCTGATGTCACTCCCATTATACATATTTTAAGACTTCTGTTAGAGAAGGTTGTTCTAGGCTTCATGGATATTGTGTTCTGTCTTTTTTTCTTCTCTTTTTCTTTGCATTAGACTCTGGTGAAATAGATGTTTTTGAGTACAGGCCTTGTTAAGAACAGATTATCTCGGGCATATTTCAAAATGCTTTCTTTCTTCTCTCTTTCCCAATTTTAGAGACACTCATTTGCCCTGTGACCTCCAGGCTCTCATGGATTCAAGAAGAGTTGTTTATTTCAAGTTTCTTTTCTTTTCTTCTTGTGAGATCAAGAATGACAGCTTCTAAGTTCCTTAAGTTCTGGATCAGAAGTTGGCAGTGCATCATCCCTTGTGGTGGTTGGGAAAGACTTCCTCTTTTTGTTGCTGAAGAAGATTCACCCTGGGCTAACATCTGCTGCCAATCTTCCTCTTTTTGTATGTGGGGCACCACCACAGCATGGCCACTGACAAACCAGTGGTGTAGGTCCATGCCCAGGAACTGAACCTGGGCCACTGAAGTGAAGCACACCAAACTTAACAACTAGGCAAATGAGGCCAGCCCAGGAAAGACTTCCTCTTGAAGTTGGGGAATGGATATTTTATGTTATTTTTCAGGAAAGCACTGTTGACTTCTTTACGTAATCTACAATCATGGCCAAATTCACCATCAAACCTATGTGGACTTCGTTGAACTCCCTTGCAATCTGCAGCTCTTAGCCTGTTCCTCAAAGATAGCAGTGCCCAGGTACACTGTTAGGATTTGACCAGAAAGAGGTCTTATGGCACACTATCTCGCTGCCTATTCTAAAATTTGGCTGGAAGCAGTCCTGAGGCACACAAGTATAGGGATTTTTTAGACTTAAGTTGTCATGCCTTCTTCCTCTGTCTGAGCTCTAAGTTCCAAATAACTTTCTAGCCCCATCAAACCATAGAGAGAGAGAAAGGAAAAGCAGAGTCTGTGATAAATATTACACAAGTTAAAAGCAATGCTTCCCCACAAGATTATTTACATTCAGTCAGCTGCATCTCATTACTAATAATGGCCTGAAATACTTTTGGAGAATATAGCCAGGGGGGCTTTGGTAAAAGCTTAATTTTTACAAGCCACCTGGACTCTCATGTTCAGCGATGGGAATAGAAGAATTAGCTTCCGGTTCTTCATTAGGTTTTTATTCACTGCAACCTCATGCACATTTGACCCCAACACATGGAGTGATGATGTAACTGGTGGGTAATAAGGAAGAAGATATAAGAACTTTTCTCATGAGGAGTCAGTCTTAAAATGATATTTGGTTGATGTGTACAGCATTTCTGTCGTTTCCTGAAATGTTCTGGACCCTGACATTAGAGAGAAATAAGATGTAATGTGATCACAGTAAAAATGGTTAATAATTTCCATGTGATCATAATACTTTTAAACTTATGAGGATGTGTGGATAGAGAGTTCAAGTCAGAGGACATTCACAAATGGGGAGAAAAAGATAAAAATCAATTAGGAGTACATTTGTGTCTGTATTGAACATACAGCCTAGACTGTAGGCTGACTTTTTCTGGAAAGAAGCAGAGAATTAGACTGCTTGGAGGAGACCTGAAAAGCTCAGAACAAATATCAAATAGCAAGCTCAGAAATTATTTCTAAAAATGACAAATTTTCACTGAATTAAATGGTAGAGAATGTTACACTCCCAGGATGTTGGTGATGTCAATTAATAAAAGGCATGAACTGCAAGAGAAGCAAGAAGTTTATTTGGGGTCCTGGGAAATGTAATTCAGGAGGCACAGATTTGAGTAGAAAATTTGCTCTGAAGTGGACAGAGGAAGTGTCAGGGGTTTATAAAGTCAAAACTGCAAGCTTCCATAAGTTGTCTTGAACAATTCATGATCAGTTCTGGCAAGGAGCAAGCTGACATGCCAGTAGGTGATTGATTCTGAAGTTGTTCCTAAGCAGTTTGTTCATTTCTGAAAGAGGAATTGTTCCAGGATATGGTTTCTGTGGTCAGGTGAAGTTCAAAATTCAGTCCACACCTGCCTGTGGATGTGCATAAGCCTCACTTCCTTAATGGCCTCCCAGCTCCATTTTAGAAGTCTTGACATATGTCACACTATTTTGGTATCTTCATCTACAGGGAAAACAATAGAGCAATCAGCCAACAATTAATGGAGTTTAACCACTGGGTGTGGTCCATGAAAGAGGAAGACAGCCCTGCAAATACCATTGTCTGATGACAGTGGGCTCACCCAGAGCTGTGCCCCACCTTGGGAGATTTACCACAGGTTTCACTCTGTATGGGGGAAATAGGCCTCACTAAAACAATCCAGCAAGTTACTGAACAAATTACAATAAAAACTTCTTGAATAAAGGGGACCAATACCTAGAGTTACTACAATATATTACCTATAATGTCCAGTTTGTAACAGAATTATGAGTTATGCAAAGATACAGAAAAGTAGCAACCATACACGGGGAAAAAAACAGCAATTGAAAAAATGACCCAACTCTTACAGGAAACCCCAGTAAAATTAACAGGTGACATCTCAGCAGAAAAATGGAAGGTCAGAAAGGAAAAAGCAGGTAACGTATTCAAAGTGCACAAAGGAAAAGCCTGTCAACCAGCAATCCTATATTCATAAAAATTACATTATTAAAACTGAAGGTGAAATGAAGACTTTTCCTGGAGAAACAAAACTGAGATAATATATCGATAGGCAACTGCCATGCAAGAATGACTGCAGCAGTTCTACAGGCCTAAAGCACGTGACCCAGGGTGGTAATTCATGTTAATACAGAGAAACTAAACACCAGAATAAGTTATTCTGTAATTAAGAAAGACACAATGAATACACATTTTCTCCTTTCTTCTCTTATCTGACATCAGACGAATTGTATAAAATACTATATGTAAAGTGCTGTTGGGACTATAATATATAGAAATGTAATGCATGTATAACATGTTTGCCATTAAATGCACAAAAGTCATAGAGGGAGCAAAGCTGTATGGGCCAAGGAAATGACTGCAAATGGTAAAGACATTAGTGTAACAAGATATTATTGGTTATGCTATTAATAGACATAATCTGCCTAACAATACGACAAAAATGGCAAAAAGGAATAGAGGTATATCAGTAATGTTTCCATGTATTGCTGGAATTGAGCTAGGATAAATTCAAAGCTCATTCTTATTAAGAAGTATATGTTAAACAGTTGACTAGCCCCTAAAAAAAATTCAAAAATGTAGTGAAAAAGTCATTTAAAAATTAAAATGCTACATTAGAAAATATTCACTTACTGCAATAGAAACCTTGATAGGAGGAGTAGAGAACCTGAAAAGAGTATGAGAATTGTAGAAAACAAAAAGTAAAACGGCAGGTGTTATTGTAACTATGTCAGTTATACTAAATGTGAATGGATTACATTATCCAAAAGGAGGAAGAGATTTCCACCTCAGATTTAAAACATAAACCATGATCTAAATAGATGCTGTGTACAAAAGGCGCACTTAGTTTCAAAGATACAGGTAGATTGAAAGTAAAGGCACAGGAAATATACATCTGTAAACAGCCCCCACAAGATAGCTGGAGAGATGATACAAATGTCTGGCCAAATAGACTTTAAAACAAAAAATATCACTAGAGATATTGAGGGACATTATGTTATGCTGAAAGGATTAGGTTAAAGTCTATGGCCTGCATCTCAAATAGAACATAGAAAAAGATTTATAGCCATCAATGCCTATACTAACAAAGAAGAGAGATCTCAAATCAATAACCTAACCTTTCACCTTAACAAATTTGCAAAGATGGGGTACCAAACCGAAGCAAGGAGAAAAGGAAATAATAAAAATTAGAGCATAAATTAATTAAATGAAGAAGAGAAAAAACACAGAGATAATTAATGAAATCAAAAGCGGATTCTATGATAAGATTAACAAATTGACAAATCTTGAGCTGCAGAAAATTGGGGAAGATTGAAATTAATATAATAAGGAAGAAAGGGTATTACTACTGACATTGTGGAAATAAAAAAGATTTGAAAGGAATTCAATGAACAATTGTATGGCAATTGAACTGGATAAACTCCTTGAAAGAAAAAATTACTGAAACTCTCTCAAGAGTAAATGGAAAATCTGAATAGCACTAAAATAAGTGAAGTGGTTGAATTAGCAAATAAAGAAGAAAAAATACTCTTTAAGCCAGGGCCCAGATGGCTTCAACTCAGAATTCTCCAAAACACTCAGAAAAGGTTTATTATGGATTCTTTACAAACTCTTAAAAAATAGATTAGAGACAACACTTCACACTCATTTTGTGAAGCCAGTAGTACTCTGATACCAAAACCAAGAAGTGTATTGCAGAAAAAACTACATCCTTATTTGTTTTGTGAACATGGATCAAAAAACTTCAACAAATGCTAGGAAGCCTAAACCAGCAACATACAAAAAGAATTATATACAATGAGCAAGTGGATTTATTCCAGGGATGAAAGGTCAGGTTAACATCTCAAAATCTGTTAACATAAAGAAGGATGTCAATAGAGTAAAAAGCAAAAATGGCAAGTTCACTGCAATAGTCTCAAGGAAAATAACTGAAAAAATCAATACCCTTTCATGTGTAAAACACTCAGCAGACCATGAATACAAGAAAATTTTCTTACTTCATAGTGAACATCTATGGAAAACCCATAGCTATTATTATGTTTAACAATGAAAGGCTGGGATGCTTTCCCCCGATAATAAGGAGCAGAAGAAGGACGGCTGCTCTTGCCACTTTTATCCTGGAATGTACTGGAGATGCTATCCAGATCCATTAGGCAAGAAAAGGAAATAAAATGCATGCAGATTGGTTTAGAAGAGGTGACAGTCTCTCTACCTCCAGATGTGCTATCTTGTGTAAGGCTTCAGAATATGTAACTCCAAGATATGGCACACTGGGCTATTGATTATTTTGAATTAAAGATCCTTGAGAAATGGCCATCACGGGAAGGACACTCTGAGCCTCCTTCGCCCCCCTGAAAGCATGAGATGAATCTCTCATGTGAAAGGCACCCTCTTTGAACCAGGAGGGTATAAGGCAACCTTATCATCAGAGACATGAAGTTTAGGGCTGAGAAGGCTGTATAAACAAACCTTGGGGGTTTTTTTACCGCTTACTATAACTAGCTCAAACCCCTCTGACTAGTTAATTTTTGCCAAATATATTGTTTCTATGTCTAAAAGGTATAAAAGCTTCCTGATTTGGTCACTTATTTGAGTCTTTTTTTTTAATGAATTTTCCATATGTAGGAAATTATTTTGTTTATTCCTGTTAATCTGTCTTACATCAATTTAATTATTAGACTACCTAAGGAACCTAGAAGGGAAGAAGGTAAAATTATTCCATCCCTATGGTTGCATACAGAGAACTCTGAGTCCACAATAAAACTATTAGAACTTCTAATCGAGTTCTCCAATGTTGTAGGATACAAAAGCAAAATATAAGAAAACAATTGTATTTTTATACACTTGCAATGAACAATGGTGATGATGAAATTAAGAAAACAAATGCATGTATAATAGCATCAAAAGTAATAAGATACTTAGGAATAAATTTAACAAAAAAGTACAAAATATATACTATGAAAACTATAATCACGATTGACAGAAATTAATAAAAGTATCAATAAGTTGGAAACTATCCCAATTTCATGGATCAGAAGACTTAACATTGTTTAAATAGCGCTGTTTTCCAAAATGAAGAGTCAACACGATACTTATAATCCCAACTGATGGTTTATAGAAACTGTCAAGTTGGTTGATAAATTTATGTAGAATTGCAGGGAGTCAGAATAGCCAAGCCATACTTGAAAAAGAAAAACAAATTTGTGGACTTACATTTCCTGATTTCAAAACGTTGTAGTAAGCAATGGTCATCTAGATAGTGTGGTACTGGGGCCGGCCCCGTGGCCGAGTGGTTAAGTTCGCGCGCTCTGCTTCGGCGGCCCAGGGTTTCCCTGTTTCGGATCCTGGGTGCGAACATGTCACTGCTCATCAGGCCACGCTGAGGCGGCATTCCACATAGCACAACCAGAGGCACTCACAACTAGAATCTACAACTATGTACTGGGGGGCTTTGGGGAGAAGAATAAAAAAAAAAGATTAGCAACAGTTGTTAGCTCAGGTATCAACCTTTAAAAGAAAAAAGTGTGGTACTGACACAAGGATAGACATACACATCTGTGGAATAAATTAAGATTTAAGAAATACACCCACACATCTATGGTCAACTTATTTTTGAAAAAAGTGCTAAGAATGGGGAAAGAGTATTTTCATAAATTGGTGCTGGGCGAAGTGGATGGCCATATGAAAGGAAAGAGACGTACACTTATATCACACCACATGAAATAATTTACCAAGAAGAATCAAAGACTCAAACCTAAGAGTAAAACTATCACGTTCAAATAAATCATAGGAAAAAGTTGACACTGGATTTGGCAAAGAATTGTTAGTTATGATATGAAGTACAAAAATGGAGGGAAATGGTAATTTGGACTTTATCAAATTAATGACGTCTGTGCTTCAAAGGACATCATCAAGACAGTGAAAATACCCTTTGGAAACCTTGTTCACTATTGCTGGGAATATAAAATCATGTTGCAGGCATGAAAAACAACATAGGAGTCCCTTGAAAAATTAAGAGCTGAGTTATCATCCGATCTCGCAATTCTACTTATGGGTAAGTACCCAAAAGAGTTAAAAGCAGGGACTCAAACAGATTTATGTCCACTCATGTTCATATGAGCATTAGTTACAATAGCCAAAAGGTAAAAGTAACCCAAGAGTCCATCAATGGATGAATGGATAAAAAAACTGGTACATACATGCACATATGTGGGCAGCTAATGTTCAACAAAGGTGCTAAGAACATACAAGGGAGGTAAGACAGTCTCTTCAATAAATGGTATTGGGAAAACTGAACAGCCACATGAGAAAGAATGAAAGTAGACCATTATCTCACGCATACACAAAAATAAACTCAAAATGGATCAAAGACTTGAAGATAAGTCCTGAAACCACAAAAATCCTGGAAGGTAATATAGGTAGTAAACTCTGATGTCGGACTTAAAAGGATCTTTTCAAATACCATGTCCTCTCAGACAAGGGAAACAAAAGAAAAAATAAACAAGTGGGAGTTCATCAGACCAAAGAGCATCTGCAAGGCCAAAGAAACTAGGATCAAAACAAAGAGACAACCCACCAATAGGGAGAAAATTTTTGCAAATCATATATCCGAGAAGGGGTTAATCTCCATAATATATAAGGAACTCACACAACCAAACAACAAAAAAACAAACAGCCCAATCAAAACATGGGCAGAGGATATGAACAGACATTTTTCGAAAGAAGATATACAGATGGCCAATAAACATATGAAACGATGTCCAACATCACTAATCATCAGGGAGATGTGAATCAAAACTACACTAAGATACCACCTTACGCCTGTTAAAATGGCTGTAATCACTAAGACTAAAACCAACAAATGTTGGAGAGGTTGTGGAGAGAAGGGAACCCTCATCCACTGCTGGTGGGAGTGCAAACTGGTGCAGCCACTATGGAAAACAGTATGGAGATTCCTCAAAAAACTAAAAATAGAGCTACCATATGACCCAGCTATCCCACTACTGGGTATCTACCCAAACGACTTGAAACCAACAATCCAAAGTAACATATGCACCCCTATGTTCATTGCAACACTATTCACAACTGATGACTGGATAAAGAAGATGTGTATATATATATATATATATATATACACACACACACACACATCCAATGGAATACTACTCAGCCAGAAAAAAAAGACAAATTCATCCCATTTGCAACAACATGCAAAGACCTGGAGGTGGGTCAAAGACCAGCTGTGGGTGGGGGGTCTGGGGTTATGAGCCTACCACTGCTTGTGCACAATTCTCTGTGGCCGGGGGTGTCACAGCAGCAGGGGAATCAAAATTACATGCACCACCTCCAGTGCTGCTACCTGGTTCTGTGGGGGTGTTGATACCACCACTGCCTGGGGGTCTGGGATCATGGGCCCTGCGTCTCCCACTGTGCCCAGGGGGCTGAGGTTGTGGGCACCACCTCTGCTGTTACCCCAGTTCTGCCTCCTCTGTGTGTTCCAATCAAACCAGCTTCAAATGTACAGATGTGTGGACCTCTCCAGCATCCTGGTTGTTAAGCAGAGGAAAGTCTGTTGAGTTACAAATGTCTTACTAGTTATAGATTGAAAGGGAGAGACAAAGGGAGCATCTCACGGTGCCATAATGCTGCCATCACACTTTGTTTCTTTAAGGACGTGGCTCATGTGATTAAGGAGATGGGATAAGTTAGAAATCTGCAATCAAGATGGGCAGGTTGGAAACCCTAGGAAAGAACTGTAGTCCAAGTCAAAGACACTCTAGTGGCAGAATCCTTCTTGTTCAGGGAAGGTCAGTTTTTGTTCTAAGAACAATTGATTGGAAGAGGTGCATCCACATTATGGAGCTTAATCTCGTTTACTTAACCTCCACTCATTGAAACGGTAATCTCATGAGAAAGTTACCAGAAATACCCAGTAGGATGTTTGACTAAATATTTGGGTACTGTGGCCAAGTTGAAACAGAGATATTGGCTTGTAGTTTTCTCCTTTTCGCATGTTTTTGTCTGTCTTTGGCATCAGGGAGATGCTGGCCTCAAAAAATGAGTATGTAAGCATTCCTTCTAGTTTTTGGAAGAGGTTAAGAAGGATTGGTATTAATTCTTTGGATTCATTATTGGTCTGTTCAGACTATTTTTCAATTCTTCCTTGGGGGGTTGTATGTTTCTAGGAATTTATCCAATTTCTTCTAGGTCATCAAATTTGTTCACATATACATGTTCATAATAGTCCCTTTTGATTCTTTTCAGTTTTGAGGCATCTGTTTTAATATGTCCTCTTTCACTTCTGACTTTATATACTTGATATATACAGAGAGATTCTTCTCTCTGCTTTTCATAGTCAGTTAAGGGCTTGTTAATGGTGTTTTTCATTTCAAAACACTGATAGTTTTTAAATTCTTCTGTTTTCCTATATTCTATTTCTGCTCTCACCTTTATTATTTCCTAACTTTGCTAATTTAAGGTATAGTTTGTTGTTCTTTTTCTAGGTTCTTGAGGTATAATATTAGGTTATTTTGCTACCTTTCTTCCTTAATATGCGTCTATTGCTATAAACTTCCACTTTACTACTACTTATGCTGCGTCCCACCAGTTTTCCTGAGTTGTTTTCATTTTTGCCTCAAGATATTTTTTAAATTCCGTTTTGACTTTCTCTGACGCAGTGGTTGTCCAGGAGTGTTTTAATTTCCACGTATTTGTCAATATTCACAATGCGATTAGAGGTAAATAGTCCTTTGGTGCGAGGCTGTATGATTTCTTGACTAGGCCGTAGACCATTAATGTTTCCTTGGCTGTACATGTCAGGGGCTTCCATATCCTCTAGTGTCCTTGTGTTTTTCTTCCCTAGTGTGTTTGGGAATCCCTAGAAACTCAGTCTTCTGTAGAGTCTGTGTCTTACAGCTCCATTTTAATCCACGGTTTTTATACTAGATCCCTGATGATAAGGTGGGAAGGTATCAGGTGGAAAATACGCTCTTATGTTATGATGAAACCTGTAATCTCTTGGCGGGACAGAATCCCCGCCCCAGGAGCTTCAGAACAGGTTCTCAGCATTTACTCCTCCCCTTTGTCAGAGAGGAAACCCGAGGAGTCTGGAGTTGTCTGACTGCCCTTTCTCCCAGTCAGAGAGAGTCTGTCAAATGAGTTTGCTTTGAGGGATGGCCTAAGTCTCAGAGAACACAGTGCTTTGTGTGTATAATGTTCCCCCATTTTCTGCAAGGAGAATGAGACTTTCTTTTCCAGTCTCCACAGTGAGAACCTCCCTGGGCTCCTTAGGAAAAATTCATGAAATTGGGGAGTTTTCTAAGACTGGAGTCCTCACAGGTTTTAACTCTCAAGCTAGTCCACTCTTGGGCAAATCCATCTCTAATAGTTCGTGTGTTCCTAGAGGTGGCTGGCTCCAGTCATTTCTCCTCTGTAAGTGGTAATTCTCTACATGCACCTGTGTCTCATTTTGGGGCACTGGTTACCATGCAGTCGCAAATCACTGATGGATCTAAGAAGGTGTGTTGCTTTTCAGGTGGTTCAATTGTTTTCTTGTTGCAAAGATGTGAACAATCACTCCAACTCACTACATATTGAAACAGAAACCATCATTCACTCTGTCGCTCTGCATTTTCCCTTGTGAGTAGCCCATTTTCAATTATTGATTGTCCTGCTGGAGCTCATGCGTGTAGTTTCAAAGTTTTTCAGTTTTTTTCTCTTTTTTTCTTTCTCTTCTTCTTCTCCTCTTTAAAGCCCCCCAGTACATAGTTGTATATTCTAGTTGTAGGTCCTTCTGGCTGTGCTATGTGGGATGCTGCCTCAGCATGGCTTCATGAGCAGTGCTAGGTCCACGCCCAGGATCTGAACCAGGAAACCCTGGGCTGCCGAAGGGGAGCACAGGAATTTAATCACTGCCACGTGGCTGGCCTACCTTTTCATTTCTAACCAGTGCATCTGAAAATATTATCATACAGGGTCTCTGCACTTGGATTTCTTATCCTCACCTTCTAAACATTCCCTACACCAACATCCTGTGCTTCACCTGAAAGCCATTTTCTGGGGGTTGCCTTGTGTTTTATCAATGCCCTTGTGGGGGCAGGATTAATACCCGACCTTAATGAGACCAGACAGCAAGACTGTGTTGCCACATGCATCTTGTTAATGAAATGTTTATTACTCAGGGTTACTTTCTAAGGAGAGTAGGGCAAGGGGAAGCTGGCTCAGGTGGCTTCTGCAAAGGTCCATGGGTTTGCTGTTTAAGGTGTGCAGGCATAGAGGCTGCAGGTTTTAATGGTCTGAGCCTCCTGTCTGCAGACACAGAAAGAAAAGGGCCCCCTGTCAACCTTCAAAACTTGTTTACCATTGTGGGCCAGACAGGGTGAGCGGGAACCTACAGCTGATGGAGAGTCAAATATCAAATACAAGGTCAGTGTCTTTAATAGGGTTCACTCCTGAGGTCAGTTGACTGAATGATGCCATTACTTATTTAAATAATTTTGATTTGAATATTAATTAAAAAGCGATGTGAAAACCAAAAGCAACATATTGTATTGAAGATGGCAAAGCCTCAAAAAAACCCATTTGAATCTAGTTATCCAAAAGTTTTGGAGATACCTAGAAAAATGTCAGTATGGTTCCATAACTCTGTACAAATACTTATGTGATATTACTGTTTATTGTAATTTTTACCTCATTTGTTCATATTGGTGGCACCTTCCCAAAATAGCCTACCCACAGCCAACAAGCTGCCCTTTCTCCTGTCTCTTCTCTTTCTCTCTGAAATAACTGCTCTTTAAGGAGTGACCGTCTGAAGCGCTGACCTCAGGCACAGGGTATAATCATGCTTTTGCCCCCTCCAGACTCCCCCCTAATGTTGGGACAAACCCAGCCTCAGTCACAGCTTCACTCTAGACACAGATAGATTCCAGCCAAGACATCGACCCAGGACCCCTGTGATGAGGGCCCATTCTCATCCTCCTGCTCCCAAAGGACAAGGAGTTACAGAAACTGCCAACTCACAGACCTCTGTACACAGAACCCAGGCTTGGTGGGGTCAACAGTGTAACACAGGGCAGCACAGTGCCCAGGAGGAGCTGCCCAGCAAACAGCAGCCCACAGTGCAGGAGCCTCCAGGCTTTCTCATCAGCCTGTCCAGGTCAGAAGGCCCAGGGGAAAGGGAGGGCGAGGCTTAAGTTGTCAGAGGTCAAACATCAAATATGTGTACCCTGGCCACTCATTACAAGAACAAACAAGTGACAAAATAAGGATTCACATTGGCTTGTTTTTTGTTGTTTGTTTGGGTTTTTTTTTTTTTTTTTTTGAGGAAGATTAGCCCTGAGCTAACATCCATGCCCATCTTCCTCTACTTTATACGTGGGATGCCTACCACAGCATGGCTTGCCAAGCAGTGCCATGTCCGCACCTGGGATCCGAACTGGCGAACCCAGGGCTGCCGAAGCAGAATGTTCGCAATTAACCGCTGCACCAGTGGGCCAGCCCCTACACTGCCTTGATTTTATGTAAAGAAACACTAACAGGATGATGAAGCAGTGATCAACACTGGTCATGTGAGGGAGGCTGGAGTCAGAGCAGAGGAGCGGGGCAGGACGTGCAGGCAGGGGGTCTCCTTAAGTGAGTTTCTTCTCAATGGAATGTTTAGCCCTTCCAATGGACTGTTTACATTAAATAAAAACAGAAATTTTTAAGTACAATATTTTCCTATGCTTAATAATTATTAACTTTTGGTTTATTCACTAATATGTGTACACTATGGTCAAGCCAAGTTGCCACGGGGATATTGGCTTGTGGTTTTCCTCTCTTCTTCGTCTGGCTTTGACATGAGGGACATGCTGGCCCCAGAAAATGAGTTTGGCAGTGTTTGTTCTATTTCAACTGTTTGGACGAGTTTAAGAGGGGTTGGTGTTACTTCCTTGAATTTGTTCTTATTTGGTGTTGGTTCATCCAGGCTTCCTAATGTTTAATTCTTTCTTGGTAGGTTGCATGTTTTTATGAATATATCCATTTCTTCTAAGTTATACAATTTGCATCTAAATATTCATCATGGCCCCTTTTGATCTTTTGGAGACATCTGCTGTACTCTGTCCTCCTTCATTTCTGATTTTATGTACTTGAGTCTTCTCTCTTCATTGTTGGTCTAAGAGTTTCTTGATTTTATTTTTTTTTAAATGGAAACTATTGTTTTTCTATTCCCTATTTCTGCTTTAATATTTATTATTCCTTAACTTTAGCTAACTTTGGGTTTACTTTGTTGTTCCTTTTCTGCTTCCTTCAGGTGTAAGTTTTTGTTGTTGATATCTTGTTTACATAATACGTGTTTTTCATTATGAACTTCCCTTTTACTACTCTTTATACTTCATCCCACAAGTTTCTTAAGTCTTTTCATTTTTTTCTTGTGATTTTGTATGTGTGTGTGTGTGAGGAAGACTGGCCCTGAGCTAACATCTGTGCCAACCTTCCTCTAGTAGGTGTGACACCTCCACAGCATGGCTTGGTGACCAGTGTGTAGGTCCACACCTGGGATCCAAACCCACAAACCTTGGGCTGCTGAAGCAGAGTGTGTGAACTTAACCACTGTGCCACCAGGCTGGTCCTTGAGTTGTTTGTTTGTTTTTGAGGAAGATTAGCCCTGAGCTAACATCTGCTGCCAATCCTCCTGTTTTGCTGAGGAAGACTGGCCCTGAACTCACATCCATGCCCATCTTCCTCTACTCTATATATGGGATACCTGCCACAGCATGGCAAGCCAAGCGGTGCCATATCTGCACCCAGGATCCGAACCAGCGAACCCCGGGCCACTGAAGCAGAACGTGTGCACTTAACTGCTGTGCCACCAGGCAGGCCCGTGAGATATTTTTTACATTTCCTTTTCCTTGTTTGGCAGCACATATGCTGAATTACCTTTTGATTTTTGTCTTTGAGTCAGTGGTTTGTCCGAGTGTATTATTTAATTTCCACATATTTTCACAATAAGATTTGAGATAAACAGGCCTTTAGTGTGTTATGATTTCTTGAACAGGAGTCAGACTATGTTTAGTGTTTGCTGCAGGTGGAGGGGTCAGGGGCTTCATGGTCTGCAGTGTCCTTGCACTTATCTCCCTGGTGTGTTTGGGTTTCCCTAGAAACTCATTCTTAAATAGAATCTGTGTCTTGCAGCTCTGTTTTCATCCAGTGTTTGTATCCTGAAGCCCTGCTGATATGGTGTCAGGTATTTGGAATGGAAAATGTCCTCATCTGTTACGATGAAACCTGCAATGTTTTGATAGTAAAGAATCCCTGGACCGTGAACTTCAGAACAGGATCCTAGCACTTATATTTCCTCCACTTGTGTCAGAGAGGAACCTGAAGTGACTGCAGGTGTCTGTTTGCACTTTGCCCAATCAGAGAAGACTTTGCACATTAGTTTTCTTTGAGGAATGGTCTATGTTACAGACAAAATGCTTGTTGTGTATATGAGAATGTCTCCCCCCATTTCCTGCATGAAGCAAGAGGCATTTTTTTTCTGATCTTCACTATGAGGACCAGGTCAGGTCTGCTGAAGGAAACATGAATTTTGCGAGCCCATATGACTGCCCCAACCCAGAGTTTTTAACTCTGAAGATAATCCATACTATGTCTCCAACAATCCATCCACTACAGTTTACATGGTCCTAGATATTTGCTGACTCCAGACCTTTCTCCTCCCAGTACACAGTAATTCTCTACGTTTGCCTCTCTCTCATTTGGGGGCACTGTTTGCCAGGTAACCATGTAACCTCCAATCTCTCACAGATCTGAGGGGCTCCTTTTCAGAGTGTCTAGTGTTGTTCTTGTGAAGGTGAGATGATCGCTCAGCGCTATTTACATATCAGAACAGAAACTATCCATTCACATCTGTTGCCCTGTATTTTCCCTTGTGAGACGATATCATTTTCACTTATCGATGCTACTGCTAGAGCCATGGGGGTGGTTTGTTTTTCTTTGGTGACCAGTGCATCTAAATCATTATCACACAGGGATCTCTGCATTTGGATTTCTTTTGCTCATCTTATAAAAATTTCCTACCCTGAAAACCTGTGCCTCACGCAAGACTTTCAATGGGCTACATTCTGTTGTATCATTGTTCTTTTGGGGGCAGGATTGACACCTGACCTAAAATGGGATTGGATGCAAGGCTGATGCTGCCACAGGCATCAAGTGAATAGAAATGTTTACTACTCACAGGTAGGTTCCAAGGAGTGTAGGGCAAAGGTAAGCAGGCTCAGGTGGTTGATGAAAAGGACAATGGGTTGGCCCTTTAAGGAGTGTGGGGTAGAGGCTGCAGGTTTTAATGTCTGACCCTCCTACCCACTGACACAAAGAAAAGGGGCGTGTGATCCTTCCTGACCTGTTTACCATTGATGACCAGGCAGAGTGAGCAGGAATCTAAAGCTGATTGAGAGTCAAATATCAAAGATGACGTCGGTGTCATTATTGAAGTTCACTCCTGTTGTTCATTAACTGAGTAATGACACATCTCATTTAAATGAATTTGATTAACTAAAAATCCATGTGAATAAAACAAGGCACACAACTAAGATGACAAAGCCTCAAAACCACATTTGAATCCAATCATTCTGAAGTGTTGGAGAGAAAGGAAAATGTGTCAGTGTGGTTCCACAACTCTGGTCAAATATTTAATTAATGCTAGCATTTATTTTAATTTGTCTCATTTGTTGTGTCCTTGGAGACACCCTGCCAGTGCAGCCTGCCCACATGCAGCGAGCAGCCCTTTTAGGGAACAGAGCTCTCCCTGGCTGGTTAATAAATAGTCCAAACCCCAAGGAGTCAGCAGCTAACATGGCTGCCAGGGGGTTTTCCTTCAGGGAAACATCTCAAACACTAGCTGTCCGCTACAGGTATTCTGAGTGTTTGGGACATTTCTTGATTGGCATTAAGGATGTGTTTGTTGAATGACATCATGTGTGCCCAGGTAGCAGTGACTCCCAAGACAATGAGCACATTTGTGCAAATGGTAGGAACACAGCGTATTTGTGTTCAATGGGCTCGAGGACACAGGGTCCACAGACCACAGGTGACATTAGGAGGAACACCCAGGAGTGGGATCTAAGAGTGGTGGCCAGGGGGCATTATTACAGTAGACCAAAGACCTGCAGGAGTGCCCATTCTGACAGGAATGTCTGGTATAGAAAGGCTCTACTTAGAGGTGCCAGTGAGCCTGATGATCAGGACAAAGTACTAGGCCCCAAAGACTGGGCATGAATCTAACTGATGACTCAAACAGCAGAAGGCCTATTTGCAAGAAAGCAAGGCTTGTCTCAGTGAGCCATTAGCCAGCCTATGAGGGGGTAGCCCAGAGTTGTAAGAGAGGTACAAGGTCCACTGAAAACCTTCTTTAAAAGCCCAGTTTTTTGTATTTTGATAAATGATTTGATATTGTCAATAATTTCTAGAGTATCTTGGTGAACCCTTGCATTTTGGTTTTAGGAGGTGATGTATGATAGCATAATAAATTTTTCTATATATTTCTACCATGGATTGAGCATAACAAGTGCCCCAGAAAAGGCGGAGAGGGGCCCTACAATGTCTATTCACCCTAGCTGTAAGGAGCCTTCATCAGCCTGGAGGTGATGTCCAGTGACTTTTTTTTTTCATATTACCTGCTTTGATCAGTCACTAAGGTATCCATGGCAGAGGAGGGAAGTCTCTTGAATTGTGCCTAAACCTTTAGGTTAGAACTGTTGCCAATCTTTTTTTTTTCCTGCTTTTTCTCCCCAAATCCCCCCAGTACATAGTTGTATATTTTAGTTGTGGGTCCTTCTAGTTGTGGCATGTGGGATCCCACCTCAGCATGGCTTGATGAGCGGTGCCATGTCGCCATCCAGGATGAAACTGACGAAACCCTGGGCCGCCAGAGCAGATGACGCAAACTCAACCACTTGGCCACAGGGCTGGCCCCAGCAACGGATTCTTAAAGATCCAGTTCATATTACCCTTACTGACATAAAGCAACTTGAGGGTGATATGTCCAGTTCTAGATCTGTTTGCCCCATCACAAGTCTCTACTTAATTCTTAATTAATTAATTAATTAATACTTAATTCAAAGTCTATTGACCAAATACAAATCAGACGGAAGGAAAAAGAGCAAAGGCCCAAATGGGAAAATAAGAATTCGCAGTACACTATACACTCTGATTATCTTGCCACACATAAAAACTTATCCCAACAGTTTAATAGAATAGGAACTGCAAATAGGCTCCTATACCCGCCACCTCAGAAAAGGAGCTTTCTCTAAGAAATGTATAATACGTACAACAGATGAGGCATATCCTGGAACTGCAATATAAAGTCAGTAAAAAAGTCCCAAAGACTACAATGTGTCATTTTTCAATGGCCCCTTAACACAATTAAAACATTTTAAAACAATTAAAGAGAAGACATTAACTGATTTAAGAAAAAAAGAAGCACCTATTAATGTTTACATAGTATTGATGAAGGATGACTTGCACAACTATCTCACCTCAATATTCATTTCTGAAAGTTATTAACAGAAATCCAAAATCCAATGTGGCACTTTAAGAGGCTTGGTAAACAATATAATTACAACTTTTATAACAACTCTTCCATGTTGAAAGTTTTCTAAAACTCTACATAAAATTAATTTCTATCAAGCTTTCTCATGACTTACATTTACATTTCTTTTTGGTGGGAGTTTCACAGAGAAGGATGTAAGCCAATTGAAGTCCTTCCCATGCTGTTTACATTCAAGAGATTATCATCAAGTGAGTCCTTTCACACCTTCAGAAAAAACTGGGATGACAAAAGGCTTTCCCACATTCTCTACATTTACATGGTTTTTCCTCTAGTGTGCATTCTTGTAGATCCTCAAAAGTTTGCATGAGAATTAAAGGCTTTCCCATTTTACTGACATTCATGGGATTTCTCTCCAGTGTGACTTCTTTCATGTTCTGGAAGTGAACTGAGAAAACTAAATGTTTTATTACCTTTTTAAATTCATAGGGTTTCTATCTATTATGATTTCTTTCATGTTTTTGAAGAGAACTGGAAGACATGAATGCTTTACTGCACTTTTTACATTCATGAGGTTTCTCTGCAGTATGAGTTCTTTCATGTGCTTGAACATTACTGGGAAAACGGAAAGCTTTACCACAAAATTTACACTCATAGGGTTTCTCTCCAGTATGTGTTCTCTCATGTTTTTGAAGAGCACCGGAAGAAGTGAATGCTTTACTGCATTCTTTACATTCATAGGGTTTCTCTCCAGTGTGACTTCTTTCATGTACACGAAGAGAACTGGAACAAGTGAATGCTTTACTGCATTTTTTACATTCATAGGGTTTCTCTCCAGTGTGAATTCTTTCATGGACTCGAAGAGAACTGGAAGAGGTAAAAGCTTTACTGCATTTTTTGCATTCATAGGGTTTCTCTCCAGTATGAGTTCTTTCATGTTTTCGAAGAGAACTATTACAACTGAACGCTTTACTGCATTCTTTACATTCATAGGATTTCTCTCCAGTGTGACTCCTTTCATGTATCTGAAGAGAGCTGGAAGAAGTAAAGGCTTTACTGCATTTTTTACATTCATATGGTTTCTCCCCAGTATGAATTCTTTTATGTTGTTGAAGTAAACTGGGAGAAATGAATGCTTTACTGCAATTTTTACATTCATAAGGTTTCTCTGTAGTATGAATTCTCTCATGTTTTCGAAGAGAAGTATTACAACGGAAGGCTTTACTGCATTCTTTACACTCATAGGGTTTCTGTCCAGTATGAATTCTTTCATGTACTTTAAAACTTTGGAGTAAACTGAAGGCTTTACCACATATTTTACATTCATAAGGTTTCTCTCCAGTATGAGTTCTTTCATGTAATTGGACATTACTGGGAAACCTGAAGGCTTTACCACATATTTTACATTCAAAGGGTTTCTTTCCAGTATGAATTCTGTCATGTTTTTGAAGAGAACTATTACAACTGAAGGTTTTGTTGCATTCTTTACATTCATAGGGTTTCTCTCCAGTGTGACCCCTTTCATGTATTTGAAGAGAACTGGAATAAGTGAATGCTTTACTGCATTTTTTACATTCATAGGGTTTTTCTCCAGTATGAGTTCTTTCATGTATTTGAAGAAAACTGGGAAATCTGAAGGCTTTCCCACATTCCTTACATTTATAGGGCTTCTCTCCATAGTTTTGATAGTCATGTGGTTTCTGTTCAGTGTGACATCTAACATGCCTATTAAGGGATGAATGATGCATGAAGACTTTTCCACATGCACTGCATCCCCATGGTTTAGCTCCTATAGGTTGCTTGTTCAGATTTAGATTTGGAATAAGGCTGAAGTTTTCTCCACATTGACTACCCTCTTCACTTTCACAGAGTCTCACCACCATATGACTTCTGTAAAAAAACGAGAAGCATATTTTTAATGATTTCTTCATTAATGGCTTTATATTTGTTACATTTATTATTATTTACAGGAAAAATTTAGGTTTTCTACGTTTGCTGAATACTCAGAAATTGAACATACTGAATGCTCTGCAAGAGGACTTCACTTTTGTCATTATCTAAACAATGATATTCCTATCTAGGATTTGTTAATTTATTTCCAAGTGAACTATTTTGCAAAAACTGCACCTCTACATAACAGTTCTAACAGTATATTTTGTGAAAAATTTCTAGAGAATAGCTAAATTTGAAGCAAGGATTAGTTTTCTTTGCTTCTTCTCAAAATTTCATAAAATACCAGAATTCTCATGTGAGACAATGTTTTCTAATGTGACTGTGACTCACCTTTGCTTTCTCCCCTGGTCTTTGTACTGATCTTCAATATCATGATCTTCCCATGTTTTTCCTGAAATGCAGACCCAGAGAGTTGATTTCAAAGCATTAGATATTATAGAAAAAGCTTCATATTCCAAGTCCATAATGGGCTATGACCATTTCTAGTTTATTAACCAGTGTCTCCGTTTCCACATTCTACATCTTGGAACAATATTAATGGGAAAGAAACATTTGTTCTCTAATTGATGAAGTGAAAGAATGTCCTCATTCTTACCTATTGAGGCCAGGTTCCTGAAGATTTCCCACATCACTTCTCTGTAGAGTTTCTTCTGTGAAGGATCCAGTAAGGCCCACTCCTCAGGGGTAAAGTTCACAGCCACGTCCTCAATGTCCAGTGAGTCCTAAGACATCACATATATGGTTAGAGTAGGATGCATATGTGTAACAGCACTGAGGACCTCTATTCCATTTGTAGGAAGGTTACATATGATTCTATCATCTCGAAACATTAAATCTATGTTATGATCATCAAAAACTCACTGTTTTTCTGAACACATATTATCAATTTAACAGTATCATGAACACATGGAAATTATTTACACATCTTAATGTGATCACAAAACACTGCGTTTTTCTCTATTTACATGGTCCAGAGCATGTTTAGCAACTGAAGAAAGTGTATGCAAATGAAACAGTTATTATCCTTTTAAGACTGATGGTTCCTTGTAAGAAAAATTCTTTCATCTTATTTCTTATTACCCACTTAGTTACAGCATTCCATGAGGCAGAGAGTCAAATCTGTATGAAGTCACAATGGATAAAAACATAGTGAAGAACTGGAGGCTCTGTTGTCTAGTCCCATCACCAAAGAGAGAGTCCAGGAGGAGATCTCGTCAAGATGGCGGTGTAGGCAGGCTCTGAACTCACCTCCTCCCATGAACACAACCAGGTTACAAGTATTTTTGGAAAAGTTACCCTAAAGAGAAAACTGAAAACTGGATAAAAAGAACCCCCACCACAAGGGACAGTCCTGACTGTGACGGAAGAGGCAGAAATTCCTTCTGGAGAGATAAAAGCCACCTTCGCGAGTGGTGGAGCCTCACAGCCAGCTGGGCAGGAGCCACCCTAACGTACGCAGCCATCCCTGGAGAAGTGAGGACCTGAGCGGGGGCATGTTACTGCTATAAGCACCCTTCAGATTCAGCACAACTGAGACGAGTGTCCTACTGTCTGGCTTCGCTGGCTATTAACTGCAATGGAGAATACCCCCAGAAAAGCTATCTGATGAAAGCCAAAAAAACCAGCTCTTAAAAGAGCCCATGCACAAATTACCCATCTCAGAGAGCAACCTAAAATCACCAGGAAGAAAGCTATAGTCCTTTGGTGAAAACAGACTCACCTGGTAGGCTCTGGGTGCATCTCGGTGAGAGGTGAGACCTCTCTGGAGACTGAGACATTGGTGGCGGCCATTGTTATGACCTAGTTCAGGCATGCTGACACAGACGCTGGCAGAGGCCATTGAAGCTCTTCCCTAGGCCTGTTAGCCCAGGGGTCTGCCGCACCCACTACAGCGCAGATTTAATCAAGTTCAGCCAGGGCAGGCAGCCCACCCTAGGGACCAGCCCCACCCAACAACAAGCCCTTAGGCTACTTGTCAGCCTGCATAGACTGGGTGTCTACAGGCAGGCAAGTCTGTCCACTTCTGTGGAGCAGGGCCTGTGTGAGGACCAGGTGAACTGTGGGGGGCATTCGTGGAGAGGTGGGGGCCTCTACAGTGAGCCGACTGGATATGCTCCAGGGGGTCAGGAAGTGTGCATGGGCCAGGACTGTGTTGACAGTGTGTGTAGACCTGTGAGGGGTGGGGCTTATCAGTGGCAGAATACCTGTGCTTCACAAACAGGCACAAAAACTATCAGCCCAACCTACCAAAGCCTGAAACAATTGGGTGCTCCCATGCCTGGGGCCAGCCCTAGTCAGCTGCAATCCTAAGAGAGCTGACAACAGCCTTGCAGGCCTAAGGTCTACAGCAACTGTAAGCCCCTGAGCCTAGCAACTAGCTACACTGGGTACCTATCCAATTAACAGGAAAACTGCAAGAGAAGTGTGCTATTAGACCTTGTAGTCAACAGTGCTGGGGTTCCCCAAACCTAATTTACAAACAGCCAGACAAAGAGGGAAAGCCTAGACTCCCTGGGTACCTGCAGTAAGAGCAACCCTGCCACAGCAGAAGGACACAAGTAGCCCACACAGGGGTCACTCTTGAATCATTTGGACTGGTGACGAGACGGAAGCACACTTCTGGGCCTCAAAAAGCATCCCTTACCTAAGGCCACTTCTCCAAGAGCAGGAGACATAGCTGACTCACCTAATACATAGATATAAGCACAGAGAAAGAGGCATAGTGAGGAGGCAAAGGAAGACATGCCAAGCAAGGGAACAGGACAAAACTCCAGAAAAAGAACTAAATGAAACAGAAATAAGCAATTTACCTGAAAAAGAGTTCAAACAAAAACTCATAAGGATGCTCACTGATGTTGGGAGAAGGCTGGATGAACACAGTGAGAACATCAACAAAGAACTGGAAAATATAAAAAAGAACCAATTAGAAATGAAGAATACTGGAAATGAAAAATTGACTAGAGGGACTCAATAGCAGTGTAGATGATACAGAAGAATGGATCAGCGAGCTGGATGAAAGACTAGAGGAAATCACCCAAGTTGAAGGATAAAAGAAAAAGAAAAAAGAATTAGAAAGAAGGAGCACAGTCTAATGGAACTCTGGGACAATACCAAGTGCACTAACATTCATATTATAGGTGTCCCAAAAGGAGAGGAGAGAGACAAAGGAGCAGAGAATCTATTTCAAGAAATAATGGCTGAAAATATTCCTAACCTAAGGAAGAAAACAGACACCCAGTACATGAAGCACAGGGAGCACCAAACAAGATAAGCCCAAAGACACCCACACCAAGACATATTATAATTAAAATGTCCAAAATTAAAGATAAAGAGAGAATCCTAAAAGCAGCAAAAGAAAGGCAACAAGTGATAGGAAAGCACATGAGGCTATTGGTGGACTTCTCAGCTGAAACCCTGCAGGCTAGAAGAGAGTGGCATGACATATTTAAAGTTTTGAAAGCAGAGTCCAGGAGCTGGTAAAAATCAAACTTTTAACAAAGCCCAGCTGGCCACATTGTCCTCCAGGCCATCATTACAAGTAATCAGATGCAGCTGGCTGAATGTAAATATTCCTGTGGGGAAGCATTGCTTTTAACCTGTGTAATGTTTATTATAGAGTCAGTTCTTCCTTTTTATATATGATTTGATGGGGATAAAAATTCATTCGGAATTTAGCACTCAGACATAAGGAAGGAGGCATGACAACTCAGACCATAAAATCCCTATATTCATGTGCCTCAGGGCTACTTCCCACCAATTTTTACAACACACCGCGAGATAATAATGTACCATAAGAGCTCTTCCAGGTCAAACACTAAAAGTGTAGCCTAGGCCTAGCTGGCCTCAAGGGGCAGGGTAAGAGCTGCAGAATGCAGGGAGTTCACAATGGTCTGATGGTAAATTTGCCCATGACTATAACATATGTGAAGGATTTAACAGTGCTTTCCACCAAAAGAACAAGAAATGTCCATTCTCCAACTTTAAGATGAGTTTTTCCTGACCAGATACTGTAAATGATGCCCTGCCAACTCATAATCCTGCACTTAAGGAACTTAGAAGTTATCATTCTTGATATAAAAGGATGAAAATGAACAAATCTAAAATCAAAAACTCTTAGATCCATGAGATCCTTGAGGTCATATGGTAAGCCAGTGTCTCCATAATGGAAAGAAGAAAAAAAAAGTGGCATTGTGAAATAAGCCCCAGAGATTCTGTAGTTATCAAGGCCTCTGCTAAACAGAAAATCTGTTTCACCAGAGTCTCATGCAAAGACAAGAAGAACAAAAAAGAGAAAACCCAATATCCATGAAGCCTAGGACCACCCTCTTAAACGGAAGGTTTAAAAAGATATGTTGGAAATACCTGAAGGAAATGGAAGACAGAGAGAAACAGAAGAAACAAGTGAAGTAATAATCACCAAAATATCCTAAAGTTAATGATAAGCAGCAAACTCTATATCCAGGAAGCTCAGAGAACACGAAACATGATAAATTACAAAAGTGCACACCAAAGCATGTTACATTCAAACTAGAGAAAAATGAAGGACAGAAAATGTACTGAGAAATGCCAGAGAAGAAACACCCCTCAGGTATAAAGAAAAAAGGATTTAAATTAAATTGGACTTCTCTTCAAAGACCAGGCAAGAGAGAACAGAGTAAAATATTTCAAGGTTTTTGTTTATTTGTTTATTGAGGAAGATTAGCCCTGAGCTAACATCTGCTGCCAATCCTTCCTCTTTTTGCTGAGGAACACTGGCCCTGAGTTAACTACTGCCAGTCTTCCTCTTTTTGCTGAGGAAGACTGGCCCTGAGCTAACATCCATGCCCATCTTCCTCTACTTTATACGTGGGATGCCTACCACAGCATGGCTTGCCAAGCAGTGCCATGTCCGCACCCGGGATCCGAACTAGTGAACCCCGGGCCGCCAAAGTGGAATGTACGCACTTGACCGCTGTGCCACTGAGCCGGCCCCTCAAGTTTTAAAAATAAAAAAACACTCTCCTCTAGAATTCTCTGTCAAGCAAAATCATCCTTCATAAAGAAAAGAAAAATAAGGGTATTCTGAGACAAAAATTGAGGAAATTTGTCATGACAACAGCTACCTTTAAAGAAATGTCAAAAAAAAAAATCAGAAATAACAAATGATAAAGGTAAGTGATTAGAAAAATGAAGGTAAAATATTTTTTATATTCCTTATAATTAACATAACAGATGTTACTTTGTTTAAAATAATATTAACCACCATGTATTTGGTAATGAGAGGCTTATGGACAAGTGAAATAATGAGAGTAATATGACAAGAGACAGGGAAGGCAAAATTGGGAATGCTGTGTTAAGAGCTACATGCACTACATGAAGTGGTATAGTGTTACTAGGCAAAGGAGGTGAGTTAGATGTAAATGTATGCTACAAACTCAAGGGCAACCACAAAATGTTTTTTAAAAAGATGTGGGGGGCAGGCCCAGTGGCAAATCAGTTAAGTTCGTGTGCTCCAGTTTGGTGGCCTGGGATTCTCCAGTTTGGATCCCAGGCGCAGACCTACGCACTCCTTATCAAGCCATGCTGTGGCAGGCGTCTCACATATAAACTAGAGGAAGATGGGCACAGAAGATGGGCTCAGGGCCAGTCTTCCTCAGCAAAAAGAGGAAGATTTGCAGCAGATGTTAGCTCAGGGCTAATCTTTCTCAAAACAAACAAACAAACAAAATATATATATATACCCCAGACTTTCTTATCAGCCTGACAGATAAGAAGGTCTAGGGGAAAAGGGAGCATGAGGATTAAGTTTTCAGAAGCCAAACATCAAATACATGGACCCTGGCCACTCAATACAAGAACAAACATGGGTAAGAATAACAGGCATTCACACTGGCTTGTTTTTACATACAGAAGAATTAACAGGATGGTGAAGCCGTGATCAAAATTGGTCATGGAAGGGAGGATGGAGTCAGAGCAGAGGAGCGGGGCAGGACATGCAGGCGGGGAGTCTCCTTCAGTCAGTTTCCTCTCAGGAATTTTTTAACCTTCCCGCACATTTATTTAAAATAAGGAGACAAACTTATATACACATATTTTCCAATGGTTGATTGTTTTTAATTCAATTTGCTTTTAAAAATTAATTTAATTTTAACATTTCCACATATGAAACCACAGCAAGATTTACTCCTTTATACACTAATGGATATAAAACTGCAGATAATAAAAATTTAGACATCCTTTTCTAACAGAAAGGAAAAGGAGCATTATAGAATGTCCCTCCACTATATTCACACTGGGGATATTTTCAGGAAGGAGTAGCATATTATAACACATAAGGGGTTTGCAAATTAAGCCCTCTGATAAACTAGGAATTCCAAGGATTCACATAAGCTTTGATGTGTTTCCTCATATCAATGAAAATAGAAATTCAAGTGCTTTTTCTTCACATCCATTAAAACAGGAATTCATTTGCCTTAGGAATTGTATAGCCTTTTAAATGTCAAATTTCTCAAGGAAATAGACACACAAAATCTGATGTAAAATAGGAAAATGTGCACAGAACTAGGAACTTAAATACACCCATCTCACATCTTGAGGTTCTCTTGTCTAAATGGAACAAAATATTCTATTTGGTTCCCCCAATTTTCTTGTCTTACTCATATAATATCACTCAATCAATGTATGTTTTAAAACCCAAAGTGCTAATGGAAACTAGAATCAAAGGGCTGCAATCTTCAATGGATAAAGGAATCCGAGGACAGAAACATGAATGTTGGAATCCGCTCATAGAAGCAGCCTGCTTGCCCAGAGTTCAGAATGAATGCCTACACTCAGAAAGTTGACCATATTCCCAAATTTAGGGTCTAGACACTCCCAAATGAGATGTCACCCATCACCCCTAGACTGGGTGAGTCCCTGGTGAAGGAGGGTGGGGACCCCAGAGCAGCCACAGGAATGAACTCTGGGAGCCCCACACACACTCCCTCTCCTGTGAGCATGGAGGCACTGCCTCCCCCAGGCTCCCACTCTCACATGTGAGGAAACTCTCAGCTGGATTCAGTTTAAGCTTCTGACCCCATGAACTCCAAATTCATGAACCCTTTGTCCACAGAACACAACACCTGATCTTCACAGACTTCCCCACTGTGCACAGATTACACTCTCAGTGCACCTACAGTGTGGGGGCAAAACTCAAACAATGTCTAAAATGTCCAGGCCTAAGAACCACAACCACAGCCTCAGAAAGGGCGTCACTCCCCACCCCATGAGCACGTGCACCCCCAGCTGTCCAGGGCTCTGCAGCTCCTCTCAGGATAAAGGCTCCTTCCATGTGGGTATGAGCAGTAGGACACCTGCAGGGGGAGGACCCCCAGGAAGGACAACTGGGCCTTCAAGGCCTTCCCTCTGCAGGCCCAAGGGGGCCTTAGCTTGGGTCTTGGACTGGGGGCCTCTGCTCCCCACAGGAGATGCTTTGGAACATCTCTGTTATTTATTTAATTTTTTATTTTTTGAGGAAGATTAGCCCTGAGCCAACATCTGCTGCCAATCCTCCTCTTTTTGCTGAGGAAGCCTGGCCCTGAGCTAACATCCATGCCCATCTTCCTCTACTTTATATGTGGGGCGCCTACCACAGCATGGCGTTCCAAGCGGTGCCATGTCCACACCCGGGATCCGAACCGGCGAACCCTGGGCCACCGAAGCGGAATGTGCACACTTAATCGCTGCACCACCGGGCGGCCCTCATGGTTATTTTAAATGACACAAACCCAGCATTTGAATAACCCAACAAAATCACTTAAACCCAGTCCTTCCAGGGAAAATAAAGAAAATTATAAGGTACTTTTACTAGTTTGAGAAGAAAATCCAAAATATCTATTCCTTTCACAAAAAAAAAATCAGCTTATTATTACTCTTACTGAGCAAGGTCATGCCAACTGATACGCACAGAAGCTGATACCAAGAAGAAACAGTTAACTGTGCAATTGTTTGGGAAGGAGACAGAAGGAAAGGCTCTCAACTC
The DNA here is from genome assembly GCF_041296235.1 of Equus asinus. Lineage (NCBI taxonomy): Eukaryota > Metazoa > Chordata > Mammalia > Perissodactyla > Equidae > Equus > Equus asinus. The sequence goes on along the minus strand of NC_091809.1, from coordinate 24,270,777 downwards.
CGTCTCCCTCATCCAAAGCATGGGGTGAGGTTGAAGGCAGCAGGGAGGGCCAGCTGGGATGTAAAAGCTCTGGCAGGACGAGTTTTAATTGGCAGATCAAAACATTTTCTTCTGCACAGGCTCCTGGCTGGCTGGCCTCCCCTGAAAAATAGCTTTAACATCCTGTTGTTAAGATGTGGTTAGTGATGGGAGATTACCAGGAAAAGACAGTAAATAAGAGTAAAGTTGTCATGTAGATTTAACTCACTGCATCTCTCTTGATGAGTTTCTAGAGATTTAGAGTCATCCTGCCCTTCCTGGCACAGAGATGTAGGCACCCTTACAAATGAACATTTCTCATATATGTAAATTTCCCTTACAAAAGGGTAACTTCTACTAGGTTTTCAGAGCTTTTCCTTTGTCTGCTATTTTTTAATCATCATCAGTTCAAAATAGCCCTTATACCAGAAACATATATTTTGGGCTGGCAAATTCTGTTCCTGGTCCTGTGATTACATTATTTCCATGGCAAGAAATCACACTTGACACTTGTGGTCTGCATGTCTAAGGCCTGGAATTTCATTTGGAAACATCCAAAAGTAAAGAAAAGACCTGAGAAACTTACGACACACATTCAGGAGAAGAAATAGTGAAACAATTATTCTTAACAAGTGGAATGTAACATAGGAATATTATTATTATTATTTTGAAATTCACCAATTTGTTGCCTGTTTGGAAATATTTTATATTGTCTTCCAAGGTGCATTGATAAGTACATTTACCTTCATGAAAAATGGAGACTTAAATAAGTGAATGAATCTTTTCTAGGGCACAAAACCAGGGAGGGGCAGTGTCGACAGGCCAGATTACACAAGAAATTTTCTCATGAAGAACCTCCACCGAAAGGACTTCCCATAGGATGTCTGGACCCAGAAAGCTCCTGAAGGGAGAGGCACAAGGATTTCCTGCAATGTAGTTCCAGGTGGGTATTCTCTGCTTTCCCCTTATGTAAAATATCCACACACAAATAAGATCTTTAAAATACTGCATCTGTTGGAAATGCACCAGGGAGGAGGAGGAGGTGATAAAGATGCTGTGAATCGGAGAGGGGAAGTTGGCTTTGGGAATGCGAGGAGGGATCTGAAAATTCAGAGACTTATTGTCAATCCTAGGAAGAACGAGCCTTGGGGGCACAGCATGGTGGATTTGAGACCCTGCTCCCCAAACATTTGGAAAACTCAGGAAAAATCCAGTGCCCCCTAGGGAGAAAAGGAGGCACTGAGGACCCCAGAGACCACAGCATCTCGCATGCATGAACTCAGGAGACAGGGTCACCAATGTCCCTGACGACCCTCTCCACAGTCACCATACAATCTGGGAAGATGTGTGGCTGTGGGTTCAGAGCTGCCCAGAGAGGCTCCAGGGATGAAGTCACTGTGCTAAGTGACCAACAGGATGCCCAGGGTCCCGACTGCCTGCTCAGGCCCCTCACTGCCAGCCAGAGGGGACAGAGGTCCAAGCAGCGCCAGTGGTGGCCTCAGAACTGCAGACTCCGAAGTTGACCATGGGGAGGCCAGGTCCTAACACTGCCGATTCTGACCAGCCCCTCCTCCCTATCCCCTCGCCCCAGGGCAGCACACTCAGCATTTCTAGGTGTCCTGGTTCTCCCCGAGTCCTTCCTAGAACACCCATTACCAGTGCAGATCACAGTGTGACAGAGGCTGTGGCAGAGCCACCAGGGACTGTTAATGGAGGCAACAATCCACCCTGAGCATGTCAGGAGCAAGAAGGGAGGTCCAGGTAGGTGCAGTGTATCATCCCACCCACCTGCCCCAGCAGCTCCCCTAATTGGACAGTCCAGAAGGCCCGCCCACTCATACCTGAGTGACAGTGTGCAGGTAGGGGAGTTGCTTGGCTCAGCTAAACCAGCCTAGGCTGGTGGCTGGAATGAATTACCTGGCACATTTGCATTTACACAGAACTTTTTCCTGGCCTGGGGCTGCCCCTGTTTTCACCCAGCTCTTTTTGAGCACGTGGGCACCCTCGTGCACTGGGAACTCCTGAGTGAGTTTCAAATGGAGCAAGTACAGACCATGAATGTGGGTGACCCAGGCCAGGCCACACTGAAACAAGAGGGTCTTATGTCCTCTAGATGTCAAAGGCTTGTCCTAAGACTGCGAGGCCAATCATGGAACTGTGACCCTTGCTTAGAAATGCAGACACTTGAATGTGACCTCACCATCTGTAATAAAGAGTCAGGCTCCATTTTAATCTGTGATCCTTGCTAGCGATGAGCCTTCCACCCATCCCTCCCCACCCCACTCATTTGGTCCTTAAAGAATCGGAGAACAATTGGCCCTCATGGGAAGTCTGAATCCCACAGCCCTAGCCAGGGCCCAGGGACTCTTCTCAGTCTGACCACAGGGTGTGGCATGTGCTCATTAAAGTCCCAGGTGTACATTTTACACTGGAAGGAAATTTATTTTGGATCAATTTTTGACCATCTCCCTAGAGACCTTTCAAATGTTAACCACTATAACATCTGAATCTAAGGCAATTGATTGCTATTTTCACTGATACAACAACAACCATAAATCATTATGTAAATATGGATAGACCTGGAAAATCTTCCTCATACCCCTAGCTTATAGAGGTATAACTGACTAAAAAATTGTCTATATTTAAAGATTACAATGTGACCATTTGAAATACATATACAATTTGTATACTTGAAATTTACTAAGACAGTGTATTAAGCATTCTCACCACACACACACAAAGTAACTAAGTACCTAGGAGTGGAATGGATAGGTCATACGGTCATTTTAGGTTTTACATTTGAGGAACTCCCACACCTTTTTCCATAGTAACTACACCATTTTATATTTTCACCACCAATGTATGAGAGTTCAAATTTCTAAATATATCCTCAACACCTGATACTACGTCACTTCATGACTCTGGCCATCCTAGTGGCTGTGAAGTGGTCTCTCCCTGGGGTTTGATTTGCATTTCCTTGATGACTAACAATGTTCAGAGTCTTTTCATATGCTCTTAACCATTTCTCTGTCTTCCTTGGAAAAGAGTGTGTATTCTGAGCCTTTGCCATATTTAAATTCAGTTGTTTGACTTTTTACAATTAAGTTTTCAGAGGTTTTTAGATACGTCTGATGCAAGTTCCTTATCAGAATTACGATTTGTAAAATTTTCTTTCATTCTGTTGGTGGTGTTTTCATGCTCTTGAATTAAAAATTTTAGTATGTACCAAATTTTTTTGATCCATTCATCTGTTGATAGGCACTTGGGTGACTTCCACCTTTTGGCTATTGTGAATAATGCTAATATAAACATGAGTGGACATATATCTAAGTCCCTACTTTCAATTCTAATTCAATTTTGAAAAGTAAAATTGCTAGTTCAGATAGTAACTCAGATTGTAATTTTTGAAAAGTTCCCATCATGTATTTCATACCATCAACATAATTTTATATTCCCAGTGACAGTGCACAAGGGCTCCAAAGGGTGTTTTCACTCTCTTGATAGTGTCCTTTGAAGCACAAAAGTCATTAATTTGATGAAGTCCAAATTACCTAATTTTTTTCCATTTTTGTTATTGGTGCATTATCTAACAATTCTTCGTCAAATGCAAGATTAGGAGGGTTTTCCTGTGTTTTATCTAACTGTGTTATAGTTTAATTTTACACTTAGGTCTTTATCCCTCCTGGTAAATTATTGTATGTGGTGTCATGTAAGGATAAAACCCTCCTGTCTTCTGCATATGTCTATCCACTTGGCCTAGCACAAATTTATGAAAAGAATATTCTTGACTCATACTTGGCACTTTTTTCAAATATCAGTTGACCACGAAAGTATGGGTTAAGTTCTCAAATCTCAATCTGTTCCACAGATCTGTATGTCCATCCTTGTGTTAGTACCACACACTCTTGATTACAATTGCATATTACAAAGTTTGAAATCCGGGAATTTTAGTCCTGCCATTTTGTTTTTCTTTTTACAGATTCCTCTGGCTATTCTGGTTCCTGTGCAGTTCCACATGATTTTAGGAAAGAGCTTCCCAATTTGTGTAAAGGAATAAGCTGGGATCATGCCAGGTAAGTGCTGAATCTCAGATCATTTGGGGAATAGGGCCATTTCAGCAAAGTCAAGTCTTCTGATTTGTGAAACTGGGATGTTTTTCCATTTATTTTTACATTTTTAATTTCTTTGGGCCATTTTTTGCAGTTTTCTGAGTATTCATTTTGTACTTCTTTTGCTAAATTTATCCCTAAGTATTTTATTCCTTTTGATTTCTCTGTCAAGGCATTTCTTAATTTCATTATCAGATTGTTCATTGCAAGTGTATAGAAATACAATTACTTTTTATGTTTGATCTTGTATCCTACCTTATCAGTTCTAATAATTTATTTAGCAGATTCCTTAGAGTTTTGTAAAAACAAGATATCTCATCTGGAAGTAGAGATAGTTTTACATCTTTCTAACCAATCTTTATGCATTTTATTTCCTTTTCTCACACAATGGCTCTAGCTAAAATCACCAGTATATTCTAGAATAGAAGTGGCAAAAGCAGACATCCTTCCCTAGTTCCTTAACTTCAGGGGGAAGCATCCCGTCCTTTACAATTAAATATAGCATTAGCTGTGGGTTTTCCATAGATGCTCTTTATGATGTTAGGAAATTTCCTTCTATTCCTGGTAATCTGAGTGCTTTAATCATGAAAGGGTACTGGATTTTGTCAGTTACATCCCCTGAGTCTATTCTGCCATTTTTGCTTATAATCTATTGATATCCTTTATTACATAAATGGATTTTGACTTTTTTTTTTTTTTGAGGAAGATTAGCCCTGAGCTAACATCTGTGCCCATCTTCCTCTATTTTATATGTGGGACGCCTGTCACAGCTCAGCTTGTCAAGCAGTGCCATGTCCGCACCCGGGATCCGAACCGGCCAAAGTGGAATGTGTGCACTTAACTGCTGCGCCACCAGGCTGGCCCCGCACCTGATCTTAACAGAGTGAACGGTTCTCAGCCCATCCCGTGTGACAGAGGGGTGACCCCTGACTCACAAACCAATCTCCACAGGAGGGTCCACCTGTCCCTCCTGATGGTGAAGGACCTTCACACTTCCTGGGCCCACACAGTACAGTAAGGTCACCTCTGTAAGAGTCACAGCTCAGGAGCTTCAGCAGGGGAGAGTCAGTGCCCACGATGGCTGCAGGGATCACCATGTTCCAGCCCCTCACACTGCTAGGATCACTTCCAGAAACGCGCCCCTCACCATGTGCCCCTTCCTCACTTCGCTCTCCCATTGAAGCTCAGTGGGCACAACAAAGGTCTGTGCGTCCTCCCCCAGCCGCCGTGTCCTCTGCTGTGGTCTCTGTGGTCTGGGATCCATCACACCTGAGGTCTCGCCTGCGTGCAGACCTCATGCAGGTCAGCCCCATGGGCCATCCTCACCAAGGCCTTGATCACTGCCCTCCCTGGAATATTCACTGGTGGGGGAAGGAGATCTTACCACATCAGACCCCAGGTCTCCCAGCCACAGAGACAGGAAAGCACTGGAAGTTGTTGCAAGAGCAGGAAGGGATGTAACTTGACCCATTTCTGCCTTTTCCCTAAAAGAAACAGTGGGCCTGGCCTCTGACAAAGGAGGGGGCTTGCAACCTCCTGCACCTGCGCACTTCAGGAAAGTCAGAAATCCCCACCATTTCCCCACTTCCTTTGGCGTGATGCCCTGTGAAGGGAGAAGGCACTGTGACTGTGGAGGGTCTGGCTGAGACTGACATTTCCCACAGGCCTCAGGGCTGGAAATCTGAAGGGTGATTCCTGTTCCAGAAAAAGTAAGCACCAGCCTTGGTGGGTGGGCCCCAACTCACTCTGGAGGCAGGTTCTGAGGTGAGGGAGCCACACATGGTCAGCACATGAGCCACTGAAACCACATGGTGGAATGTGCCAGAGATCTCAGGGAGTGATTTAGGTACAGCCAGGTGCATGAGGGACTCCCAGAGCTTGGACAAGGGCAGGCATCCCTTTCTGACATTATTGGTGGTATTGAGACTATTGTGAAACTGTGCTTGTTTGTGCACAAGTGGTATTTATATGACAGTGGGGAGTATTGTGTTCTGGGGCCTGCACCTCATGACACGAGTTCTGGGTTCTGCCACTGCCTAACCTCACAGTCACCTGGGGTTGCAAATGTGAAAACAAATACAGGAAATCTCATTTAAAGTGGAGTCTTCCTTCTCAAACAGGAAGAAGTGTCCTTCCCATTCCCCAATAGAAGGAAGCTACCTGCCAGACCCCAGCAGGAGGAAGAATTTCTCCTTGCCTAGCAACAGCCCAGCCAATGAGAAACCACCACACTCAGCCACTGTCATCACCCGGAACTCTCATTCTCCTTCAATGGACTTCTGTTCCAAACAGCCCCTCCCAGCTTCTAGCTTCTTCCTTTCCTTTATAAAAGCAAATCTGTCTGTTCTGTTCTCCCTACCTGCCTATGGTTCATCATAGTTTGCATGTCCTGAATGTACTACCTTTGCTATTCCCAAAGAAACTCATTTTACTGGTAAAAAAAAAAAAAAAAAAGTGGCTCTTTTAAATTTTTTTTTTCCCAAAGATTTTATTTTTTTCTCCCCAAAGACCCCCGGTAGGTAGTTGTATATTCTTCGTTGTGGGTCGTTCTAGTTGTGGCATGTGGGATGCTGCATTAGCATGGTTTGACAAGCAGTGCCATGTCCGCGCCCAGGATTCGAACCAATGAAACACTGGGCCGCCTGCAGCGGAGCGCGCAAACTTAATCACTCGGCCACGGGGCCAGGCCCCGGCTCTTTTAATTTTAAGGTCAACACAACAGAGAAAATTTCCAGAGTGGGACAAGTGTTGCATTTAAACATGCTTCCCAGCAAGGAGGCACAGAATAAGCTTGAAATGGGAAACAATAGCTGGAATTGGCCTCAAGACCTGCTCTGGGGAGACAATGTTGCTGTCCAAGGATTAAATGAGGATGTTCTCAGAGAGATACCACTTGTGGGGATGTGTTAGATGCACCTTTATGTTTCAGACCACCGCATTCCCAGGATATGACCTGAGAAAGCTTGTGCCAACTTCAAGATGGATGCCAGAAGCCCTGTCACTTTCTCACCAGTTACGTGACTGACATGAAAGCAGGTGTAGCCCCAGAGGGAGTTTTCTAATTCAGACTGGGTACCAGGAACAGTCTATAGTGGCCTATGTCCTTCTTCCCCAGTCCTTCTACTTCCTAAGAAGGAACCCAAGGTGGTAGAAGGAGGTGTTGCACGTGTACCAATCAAAGTTCAGGAGAGTTTAACATTCTCCTAGCATGTGAACACATTTTTGTTGTTTTCTATTGTTTTTAGCATATTCACATACTATTTTTAGAGTAGTTGTGAGTTTTCATAAATGTATAGTAATACCACCATCAGGATGGAGAACATTCATCTCATGGTGTCCATTTGGACTGAACCCTCCCACCCTTAAAAACTGATCTGTTTCATGGGGCCGGCCCCATGGCCGAGAGGTTAAGCTCGCACCCTCTGCTTCGGCAGCCCAGGGTTTCACTAGTTCGGATCCTGGGTGTGGACGTGGCACTGCTCATCAAGACATGCTGAGGCGGCATCCCACATGCCACAACTAGAAGGACCCACAACTAAAATATACAACTGTGTACCGGGGGGCTTTGGGGAGAAAAAGGAAAAATAAAATCTTTAAGAAAAAAAAAACAAAAAAAACCCCCTGATCTCTTTCACGTTCTTACACCTTTGCCTTTTTCCAGAATGTCATATAAGTGGAACACCATGTTGTCTTATGGGTCTCCTTTGGAAACTCTGATTTTGTAAAAGCGTATAACTATATAAACTTTGCAGTTTTCTTGTGAGTTTATAATTTTTGACATTGCCCATTATGTCTTTAAGAGATTCTTCTGTTATGAGCTGTGTAAATTTGGGTAAGACCTCGTGGTTAACTTTCTTCATTTGCATCATGGGAGGAAGAATGGGGGCAGGGGATCAAATGAGATACTAATAAGTATAAAATCACATAATCTCTACAGTCCTAGGAAAACAAATTAGCACTATAAAAAAGGAAACTAGTTTAGATTTCCATTGTTTTTTAGTGAAACAAAAGCTGTCAAGTTTTATTCCATCTTCCATAACGTCTCCTGGAAATGTAAACATATGGAAATGATCCCTGAATACAGTAAAAATAGGCTTTGCGGGCTTTGTACATCATTGAAACAAAAACCTCCTACCTACTCCTCTTATAAAAAGGCATAGAAAATTTCCCAGGTGGAGGATGTCAAATATACCTCCTATGCCAACACACAGAATGTTACTCAAAATGAATGATACTCTGTGTGTCTACAGGTCACTTCAGTTATTACTCGGATCATTACCATCTAAACATTCATCACTCTTTTTAGTGTTTTAACAAGGGTTTAACATTAAACTTGCAAAGATAGCACTATACTCATAGGAAAACCCATGATGGGCTACACCTGTGCAGATGATCAGACACACCCCACCCCCCTGAGAACCCCTTCCACAAACTGCGACAAAATCAAAGTTTTCATGGGATAGAAATTATGGCACTTGGTCTGAATAGCTGCTAAATGACATGATGAATCTAAAGGCAATTTCAATGGATAAATTCTTGGACTCCTACAATCTCCCAAAGCTTAGTCAAGAAGCAGCAGACAATTTGAACAGACCAATCACAAGGAAAGAGACTGAAACAGCAATCAAAAACATCCCAAAGAATAAAACCCCAGGACCAGATGGCTTTCCTGGGGAATTCTACCAAACTTTCAGAGAGGATTTAATACCTCTCCTTTCCAAGCTATTCAAAAAAATCAGGGAGGATGGAACACTTCCTAACACATTCTACGAAGCCAACATCATGCTAATACCAAAGCCTGACAAGGACAGCACAAAAAAAGAGAACTACAGGCCAATATCGCTGATGAACAAAGATGCAAAAATTCTCAACAAAATTTTGGCAACCTGAATTCAGCAATTCATCAAAAGGATCATACATCATGATCAAGTGGGATTCACACCAGGGACACAGGGATGGTTCAACATCCGCAAATCAATCAACGTGATACACCACATCAACAGACTGAGGAATAAAAACCACATGATCATCTCAACAGATGCAGAGAAAGCATTTGACAAGATCCAACAGCCATTTATGATAAAAACTCTGAACAAAATGGGCATAGAAGGAAACTACCTCAACATAATAAAGGCCATATATGACAAACCCACAGCCAACATCCTACTCAATGGGCAAAAACTGAGTGCCATGCCCCGAAAACAGGAATGAAACAAGGATGCCCTCTATCACCACTCTTATTTAACATAGTACTGGAGGTTTTGGCCAGAGCAATTAGGCAAGAAAAAGGAATAAAAGGAATCCAAATAGGGAGGGAAGAAGTGAAACTCTCGCTGTTTGCAGACGACATGATCTTATATATAGAAAACCCCAAAGAATCAATTGGAAAACTTTTAGAAGTAATCAACAACTATAGCAAAGTTGCAGGGTATAAAGTCAATTTACATAAATCAGTAGCATTTCTTTGCTCTAATAACGAACTAACAGAAAAAGAACTCAAGAACATAGTACCATTCACAATCGCAACAAAAAGAATAAAATACCTCGGGGTGAATTTAAGTAAGGAAGTGAAAGACCTATACAACGAAAATTACAAGGCTTTTCTGAAAGAAATGGATGACGACATAAAGAGATGAAAAGACATTCCATGTACATGGATTGGAAGAATAAACATAGTTAAAATGTCCATTCTACCTAAAGCAATCTACAGATTCAATGCCATCCCAATCAGAATCCCAATGACATTCTTTACAGAAATAGAACAAAGAATCCTAAAATTCATATGGGGCAAGAGAAGACCCCAAATTGCTAAAGCAATCCTGAGAAAAAAGAACAAAGCTGGAGGCATCACAATCCCTGACTTCAAAACATACTACAAAGCTACAGTAATCAAAACAGCATGGTACTGGTACAAAAACAGGTGCACAGATCAATGGAACAGAATTGAAAGCCCAGAAATAAAATCACATATCTATGGACAGCTAATCTTCGACAAAGAAGCTGAGGGCATACAATGGAGAAAAGAAAGTCTTTTCAACAAATGGTGCTGGGAAAACTGGAAAGCCACATGTAAAAGAATGAAAATTGACCATTCTTTTTTCACCATTCACCAAAATAAACTCAAAATGGATCAAAAACCTAAAGCTGAGACCTGAAACCATAAGGCTACTAGAAGAAAATGTAGGCAGTACACTCTTTGACATCAGTATTAAAAGGATCTTTTCGGACACCATGCCTTCTCAGACCAGGGAAACAACAGAAAGAATAAACAAATGGGACTACATCAGACTAAAGAGCTTCTTGAAGGCAAAGGAAAACAGGATTGAAACAAAAAAACAACCCACTAACTGGGAAAAAATATTTGCAAGTCATATATCTGACAAAGGCTTAATATCCATAATATATAAAGAACTCTCACAACTCAACAACAAAACATCAAACAACCCAATCCAAAAATGGGTTGGAGACATGAACAGACATTTCTCCAAAGAAGATATACGGATGGCCAATAGGCACATGAAAAGATGCTCATCATCGCTGATCAGGGAAATGCAAATCAAAACTACACTAAGATATCACCTTACACCCATTAGAATGACAAAAATATCTAAAACTAATAGCAACAAATGTTGGAGAGGTTGCGGAGAAAAAGGAACCCTCATACACTGCTGGTGGGAATGCAAACTGGTGCAGCCACTATGGAAAACAGTATGGAGATTCCTCAAAAAATTAAAAATAGAACTACCATACGATCCAGCCATCCCACTACTGGGTATTTATCCAAAGAGCTTGAAGTCAGCAATCCCAAAAGTCCTATGTACCACAATGTTTATTGCAGCACTGTTTACAATAGCCAAGACGTGGAAGCAACCTAAGTGTCCAGCAACAGACGAATGGATAAAGAAGATGTGGTACATATATACAATGGAATACTACTCAGCTGCGAAACAAAACAAAATCATTCCATTTGCAATAACATGGATGGACCCTGAGAGAATTATGATAAGTGAAATAAGCCAGCGAGAGAAAGATAATCTGTGTATGACTCCACTCATATGAGGAATTTAAAATTATGGACTAAGAACAGTTTAGTGGATACTAGGGGAAAGGTGGGGTGGGGGGTGGGCACAAAGGGTGAAGTGGTGCTCCTACAACATGACTGACAAACATTAATGTACAATTGAAATTTCACAAGATTGTAACCTATCAATAACTCAATAAAAAAAAAAGACACTTTATCACCTTATAGCTTAAGTAATTCCAAAGGATTCAAGAGGATTTTGCTAAGAACTAAGAACAAAGATCAAATATCTTTCTTCTTATATCACAGAAGGTCAACCCCAGAGACACAGGCTCACTGAAAGATTGAGACCAAATCACTGGACCGGAGGATGCTTCCCCTCTGCCCACACCTCCCTCTACATCAGCTGGGCTCTTGTTTAATAGTAGTGGACTACAGCGAAAGAACTACACGCTTTCCAGTAACATCAGGAGGAAGGCAAGGATGTCCCCTCTAACCACTGCTTACCAACTTTGTACTGGAATTCTTAGTTAATGAAATTAGACATGAAAAGGAAATAAGATACATAGATTGGGAAGCAGAAAATAAAACTGTCCATGTGGCACAAGATTTCCTATGAAGAAAATCTCGAAGAATTCTCAATAACAAAGAAACCCCTTGAACTAAGAAGAGAGTAGAGGAAGGTTGAAAGATAAAATGTTAATATACAAAAGTCTATTGTTTCCTATAGATCCACACAAAGATGAAGTGAACTCATGTTTTACAAAGGACCAAAGACAATTCAATGGGAAAACAGCCTTTTCAACAAATGTGACAAAAACTGGCCATCCACATGCCAAAGAAAAGAATCTAGACACATACTTTTCACAAAAATTAATTTAAAATGAATCATAGATCTTAGTATAAAATGTAAAACAACACTCCTAAAAGATAACATAGGAGAAAATCTAGGTGACTTTAGGTTTGGTGATTAATTTTTAGATACACCACCAAAAGCAAGATGCAAGATAGAAAAAAAAATTAGTTTGACTTCATTAAAATGGAAACCTTCTGATTAGTAAAACAGTGAGAATGAAAACACAAGTCATAGACTGGGAGATAACCTATGGAAATCATTTATCTGATAAATGACTGGTACCCAACATCCAAAGAACTCCTAAAACTCAACAAAAGACAAACCACCCAGTAAAAAATGGGCAAAAAATCTGAACACACACTTCAACAATGACTTAGATGGTAAATAAACACATGAAAACATGCTCAAAATCATATGTCACTAGGAAATTACAAATAAAAGAAGAATGAGACATCTCCAGACACTTATTACAATGGCTGAAATTAAATACACTGAGAACACCAAAAGATGATGAAGATGGAGGGCAACAGGAACACTCATGCATTGCTGGTGGGAATGGAGAAGGGTATGCCTAATTTGGAAGAGAGGAAGTTTCTTGAAACAAAGCCTACTCTTACCAAACAATAACGCAATCACACTTCTTCAAATTTACCCAAATGAACTGAAAACTGATGTTCACAACAAACTCTGCATGTGAATGTTTATAGAAACTTTATGCATAATTGTTAAGACCTTGATGTAAGCAAGATAATTTCAATAGGTGAAAGGATAAACAATCATGGGTCCATCCATAGGATAAAAATTCTTCAGTGATGAATAGAAATGAGGTTGTCAAGCCAAAAAGACATGGAGAAACTTTAAAGTCATATTGCTAATTGAAAGAAGCCAATATGACAAGGCTACACACTGTATGATTCCAAGCATATGACAATCTGGAAAAGACAGAAGTACAAGACACTGGAAGATCACTGGTTTCTAGGGATTTGGGGTGGGAGGGAGGGATGAATGAATAGGCGGCACACAGGAGAATTTTAGAACAGTGCAAGTGTTCCATATGATACAGAAATGATGGAGACATGTCATTTTACATAAGCAAAACCCCAGAGAACGTATAAGAGAGAGTCTACGCTAAAGTAAACTATGGACTTTTGTGCATCAAACTGGCTCATCAAAAGTAACAAATGTATGACAGTTATACAAGATAGAAAATATAGGGCAAACTGTGTGGAAGCAGAGGGATTATGCGGGAAATCTCTGTACTTTCTGATCAAGTTTTCTGTAAACCTAAAGCTGATCCCAAAATAAAGTCAACTAGGACAAAAAGATAAAGACAGATACATTACTATTCACCCCTGATAACTGGCAGATGACAGAAACAGTTCATGTTTCATCCCATTAATTTGATCTTATTTCAATAAGCCATTATGGTGCTCTATGAGCCCTGCACCCTGAGAAATTGGAAGAGAGAAGAAGTTTCCACTGAATGCCTTGTTAAGAGCCCAGCACTGTATATTCTGAGAAGTGAAATGAGTGCCTTTGTTACTATCAGTAGTGTCTGGAACTCCCACGAGGATAAGGAGTGTCCCGGTGAGGCTTTGTGTGTGGCCTTCATATGTGTAGAGACAAGTGTTATTCGGGTTTCTATTGTAGGTAACTGTGAGGCAAGAGATCCCAGGAATTCTTTTACTACAAAGGGGCAAATCTCAGCGAATCTTACATAGTCTGTAATGTCTGCAGCCGGAGCCAACTGTTGGTGAGCACTAAGAGGACTGTCTGTTTAATGGTCGGTGTGATGACCTTTGGGTCCAATCCCTCATCAGAGATATTCCAAGTAAGACATGAAAAGCAACTCTACCTGAACTCCACTATGTACGAATGAGGTGAGGTGTCCCTAAAGTCCGTGCATTCTCATTGCTTTTAACTCAGGGAGTCATAAGGAGCTCCCCAGGGAGTCTGGGGGTCTGAGAGGGGTGACCTCACTCAACACCATGGTACCTGGCAAGGGACCGAGGAGAAGGAAGGCCACCCCCTCCTGCAGGTAGGATATCCCACAGGTCCCAGGTTTGGCTCCATCATGTCTCCAGGGGGTCTCAGTAGCCATGCTGAGCTCTTGGAGAGCTGTATCCACATCCCAAGGCAAACTGGACTGCTGGATAGATGGCCCGATGCTCAGGGCCGTCTGCTTTCAGACAGACTCATAAGTAGAGGTCATTGCAGCTCTAATGACACGTGTGGGGCCCAGGGCAGGTTCTTGGACAACTTAACGCTCTCGTGGGTACCCCAGGAGGCAGAACAGGAGGTCACTGAGGCCCCTATAGTAAAAGAAACTCTGAGGACACATAGGAGTGTTAGTTGTATGACAATTTGAAGAGAGTCTCCAGACATTTGTGGTAGGGGTGCCCACTCAAGGTGCAAATTTGCAAGGAACAGCACAAATAGGCTCAAGTAAAATTTGTAAACAGGGAATACACTGCCTCCCAAACATCAAGAGATACTAGTAGATGCTGTGAGTGCTGAACAATAGGTATTTCTTCATAGTGTCACAGAAGCAGCGGGTCTCAGATTATCGAATAATTTTCAGAAATTTAACAAAGTTGTCAGGACCTCACATTCTACGTGTGGCAATGTCCCACCTACTTTTTATGGGCTCTTTTCTTCAATATTTCTAAGTCCTGAATGTCCTCAGAGGATGTGTCAGTAATGTAACATCGTCCCCGTGTTCTTGGTGGAACCAAGATGCAGTTCAGACCCTGCCTGCAATGACTGTGGGAGGGCACAGCTGTGGAAGATCCATGAGGATAACCCAGTAAAGGGGCATCATGTCCCTTCAGAGGGAAGGCCAAGTGCAGCTGAGAGGCTGTGGACACAGGACTGGACAGAACAGACTTGGCCACATCTGTGACAGCAGGGTATTGATCAATTGCTGATCGGTTGTAGTGAGGAATATGTAGCCCCCATACTGTTGGGGACTGGGTATAGAGGTCTGTGTGGTGCAAACACAGCTGCAAGGTTGAGGTGAACCACTGAGGTGTCAATCATTCTTTCCAGGTTTAATTAAGACAAACTGGGCTGTTAAAAGGAACAATGGGAATAATCAACCTGTCACTAACTAGGTTTTCTAAATAGATTTCAATCCTTCAAGACCCTGTGTAATTTACATTGGGACATAGTAACTACTTGATTTGCGGGGTAAGGTCCCTGGGGTCCCAGTTTGTCAAGCAAATTTGTAAGTGGCAAAGACTACATTTAAGTTTAACTCTTGCTCGCTGGATCAGAGCTTCCCAGCTCACTATGGGATATTTTAGGACAATGGGTGTTATGACCATGGAGAACTTAGGCAAGACCATAGTTCTGATGGCTGAAGATGAAACATTTGTCCTATTTGTCCTCTATGTTATATTCATTAACACCCCTAAGTCATCAGGGGCACTTCTGGTAAATTTAATGGGATCCCAGGTATAACTGTAATTTGACACCTAGGATTGATTAACTGAAGGTTTCCGAATTAGTGCATTACATCAGAGAGCAAAATTAATTCAAAACTATGTTGTAGAGGCCCAAAGCCAAGCAGTGTACCTTGATTTGTTCTGTTATATAAATTCTTTTTGCATATTTTGGATTTCCAATTGGTTCAAACTGGACCTTTGAGTATTTTTTCTGTTGTTCCCCCACCTTGTACTTGACTGTTTTGGGTTTTTTTGGTCATCTGTTATACTTCAGGGGAAAAGGCATCCTCTCTACCCTGGTATTTATATATTTTTGCTTCTCAAGAGCCTCAAAAAGTGCCATCAAGCTTGGGAGCCTCCCCGATGACAACTGGGTGCTTTAGTGAGTTTAAGGTCCCTGGACTTAAGTCAGGTTTTAAATAATCCCTTTGCTGTGCCACAGGGGTGCCACGGGTGTTGTCCCCTATAACCCCGAGGGTCAGGATCTTTGTCTTAGTAGGGGCAGGGGCAGGAGCAGCAGCAGAGGTTCTTAAGGGTCCTGGTGAGCCCTCTGGTATAAGGGTGTGAACTCCACCCTCCATGTATTGGCTGCCCTTCCCCCTCTTTGTCTTTTTAGATGACAGCTGTTTCAGGAGTGACCACGATGGGCCCTCCTCTTGCAGTGGGTATAGTCCCCCTGTGCTGCCCCCATTCCTGGAGCATTTCAGGGCCAAAGTAGCCTCTGTAACAGCTTCACTCTAACACACAGATAAATCCCACCAAAGACATTGAAACAGGACCACTTTAAGGAGACCCCAATCCCATAATCCTAGACTCAAATGCCTATAAATTCTTGAAATTGCCAACTCTGGGTGTTTGAACCTAGAACTGAGGCTTTGTGAGTCAACAATGCAACACGGGGCAGCACAGCTCACAGCACGAGCTCCCCAGCAGGCAGCAGCCCACAGCGCATGCCACCACCAGGCAGCAGAGCAGGAGAGGAAGTCAGAGCAAGAGAAGACAGACCCAAGGGTGGGGTCACGTCTGGACAGGCTGCTCAGGGTGCCAACTGTTATGGTCACCTGCAGAGGGGTGGTTCCCTTGTTGGGACTGATGCCAGGGTAGCACAAACACACCTGCATGCACCCACACACACACACACAGGGTAGGAAAAGGCTTAGGACTCACATCATAGAGGTCCAAGGGGAGGGCAGGGCCGGCCTCTCAAGCAGCTCTGACAGGGCTCACGTCCTCTCTTTCAATCAACTTACAGTCTCAGGGCCCAAGTGCTAAGGGAAACTAGAGCCAAAGGGCTGCACTAGTCCACCGATAAAGGAATCCAAAGGAAAGAAACACAAACACTGGAATCAACTCAGATGAGCAGCCTGCTTCCCACAGGACAGAAGGAAAGCCACAGTCAGAAGGTCCCATGTTCCTGACTCTCCTGGTGGAGACAGAGCTCTGGAGGAGGTCAGTCCCTGGAGACGGGGGGGGGGGGGGGGGGGGGCACCTGAGCAGCCACAGGAAGGAGCTCTGGGAGCCTCACACATCCTCCTCTCCCCAGGGAGCAATGCACGTGCTCCCTCTCTCAGGCTCCATTCTCACAGTGAGGAAACTCAGCTGGATCCAGTTTAAGGTTCTGACCCAAATGGACCTCCAGATTAATGGGCCCTAATCCAGGACACAGAGCTCCTGACTCTCACAGACTTTCTCAGTGTAAACAAATTACTCTCTGAGTGCACCTACACCGTGGATGCAAAACTCCAATTATGTCTAGGAACAGGCCCAAGGAACCACAGTTACAACCTCAGAAAGGGCGTCACTCCCCACCCCATGAGCACGTGCACCCCCAGCTTTCCAGGGCTCTGCAGCTCCTCTGAGGACAAAGGCTCCTTCCATGGGAGTGTGAGCAGTAGGACACCTGCAGGGGGAGGCTCCCCAGGAAGAACAACTGGGCCTGCAAGGCCTTCCCTCGGCAGGCCCAAGGGGGCCTCAGCTTAGACTCACTGCCCTCATGCCCCTGCCCCCCTGGACTTTTTTTGGACCACCACTGATATCTTAAATGACACAAACTCAGTGTTTAAACAATCCAGCTCAAACACTCCAACCATTCTTTATATGAAATGAAGGAAGAACATTGTATGGCATTTGCTGGCTCAACAAGAAACCTCACATTAAAAAGTAAAAAAGATATTAATTATTTCCATGACAAGAAATCATTTTATAAACTGTAAATACTTGAGCACTTCAGGTCTGCCAGTCTAAGCCCTGGAAATCCATTTGAACTCACCCAAAATAAACGAACAGACCTCAGATTTTTTTTTTTTTTTTTTTGAGGAGGATCAGCCCAGAGCTAACATCTGCCGCCAATCCTACTCTTCTTGCTGAGGAAGACTGGCCCTGAGCTAACACCCATGCCCATCTTCCTCCACTTTATATGTGGGACGCCTACCACAACATGGTGTGCCAAGCGGTGCTGTGGCCGCACATGGCATCCGAACCTACGAACCCCGGGCCTCCCAGAAGCAGAATGTGCGCACTTAACTGCTGCGCCACCGGCCGGCCCCAGATCTCAGAATATTACTAACATGCTCTTGGAGGAAAAAAGATAATTTTTAAATCATGCAATGAACTACTGGAATGTTTTTTTCCTGAAATTCACCTCTTTCTTTCCTGTTTGAAAAAATGTTATACTGTCTTTCAAGCTGTATTGATGAAATAAACTTTTATTCACTGAAAACCTGAGACAAGAGAAAGAGAATCTATCTTTTCAAGCTGACAAACCCAGGGAGGGGCAGCGCTGACTGGACAGATCACGGGGAAAGTTTGCCCAGAGGAACCTCCAACCAAAGGATTTAGGATTGAACGTCTGCGCCCAGGACACAGCCTGGGAGGAGAGGCCGAAGGAGTTCACACAACGCGCTTCCAGGCGGGGATTCGCTACTTTCTCTCAAGTAAAACATCCACAAACAAGAAACAAACCCTTTTAAAAGGGCCGCCCATTGATTGTGGGAAAATGATAAACAAAATATTGGGTCAGGGAGCCGGCCCAGGCCGAGTGGTTGAGTTCGCGCGCTCCGATTCGGCGGCTCAGGGTTTCGCTGGTTTGGATCCTGGGCGCCAACATGGCACCACTCATCAGGCCACGCTGAGGCAGCATCCCACATGCCACAACTAGAAAGATCCACAACTAGAATATACAACTATGTACTTTGGGGAGAAAAAGCAGGGGGGAAAAATAAAAGAAGAAGATTGGCAACGGTTGTTAGCTTAGGTGCCAAACTTTAAAAAAAATATATATATATTCTTATATACATATACATATATCGGGTCTGTTCGTAGTTGATGACGACGCTGTGACTCGGAGACGGGAAGTTGGCGTTCGGGAACGTGAAGAGGGATCTGGAAATTTAGGGATTTATTGTCGGTCCTGGAAGAGCTGGGGGCACAGGCTCGTGGATTTGAGACGCTGCTCCCCAAACATTCAGAAAACTCGGGAGGAAACGGGTCCCCTCCGAGGAGAAAGGAGGCCCTGGGGACCCACAGACCGCAGCCCCTCCGCGCACGGACCCCGGAGCCCGAGCCCCGACCGTCCTGCGGACCCTCCCGCGGGGCCCAGCACCGTCTGGGACACGCGGGGCTGCGGGCGCACAGCGGCCCAGAGACGCTCCGGCCCCAGTCGCCGCGCGCAGGGACCACAGGACGCCCGGGGCCCGGCTGCCGGCCCCCACGCTGCGGCCGGAGGGGCCTGACGGCCGAGCGGCGCCACCGCGGACTCGGGGCCGCAGACCCCGGAGGGGACCGCGGGAGGCCGGGCCCGCCCCGCCGCTTCCCACCAGCCCCTCGTGGCCCAAACCGTGTCTCCGAACCCCCGGCCAGAACTCTCACCATTGCTGAGTTTCCTGGGTCCCAGGCGTCCTTCCTATGACTTGGTACAGGTCACCGCGTGACAGAGCTGGCAGCAGAGCAACGCGGTGACTTTAACAGCAGACGACCTGTGACCGGAAGGACTGTGGAGCGATAGGAAGTCGGGGGTGGTTGCCCAGTGTCGCCCCGCCCATCTGTCCAGGAGCCGACCCTGATTGGACAGTTAGAAAGCCCCACCCCCCAGTCCTGAGTGACAGCAGGATGGAGATTATCTGTCTGAGCCAACGCGGCATGGAAATTGTCGTCTCCCGGGACTATTTCATTGAAATGCGATGCTACGAGGCCACTCGGGGAACTGTGACCTTTCTTTGCAAACACACTTAAAATCACCTCCCCATATGTCATAATTAGTCTGTCTCCACTCTGATGTGTGATCTTCCACCCGGCGCTTCCCCACCTCCGCTGATATATTTTAAAGAATCCTATGGCCTCCTAAGCCCTTAGCCCTGGTGGGAAGTTGGAGCCCGCGTCCCCAGCTGGGCGCAAGGTCTCTTCCCAGTCTAACCACAAAGTATGAGATGTGTTCATTCAGTTCTCAGGTGTACGTTTTACCCTGGAGGGAAATTTATTTTAGATCATTTTTTTAATGTATCCTGAGAGAAGTTTGAAATGTAAAAGTCTATGATATCCCTAAGGAAATTCGGTTCCTATTTGGACTGATATAACAAAAAAACCAAGAAAAGCCTATGTAAATGTGGGATGTACTGGAAAGTATTCACATGCTGAAGAGATCGGAATGCAAAACTTTTGCATTGCAAAACTCAATGCATTTATCCAGTTATTTGAACAGTTGTGGGTTTTTTCAGAAACAATACACATACAATACAGTAGAGCCCTCTAATGTTAACAACTCACTGTCTTCAGTATATTCACAGATACTGTGCAATCATCACTGCAGTCAATTTCAGAATATTTCCATCACCTGAGAAGAAACTCCTATACCCTTAACCTCTCACTGCCCTATCTTCCCACCTAGCTTCTTCAAGTGCCAGACCTAGACAGCCACTAATCTATTGTCTGTCTATAAATTTCCATATTTGTTGACTTTCATATGAATGAAGTTGTATAATATGCGGTGTTTGTGTTTGACTTCATTCATGTGGTATAATTTGTTCAGGGAATTCCATGTTGTAGCATGTATGAATACTTCATTTTTTAAAATTGAGATATAATTGACAATCAACATTATATTCATTTCAGGTGTACCACAATAAGTCTACTCAACAGCCATCACCACACAGAGTTATATATATTTTTTCTTGTGTTGAGAACTTTTAAAATCTACTCTCAGCGAATTTTAAATATACAATTCAGTATTATCAATTATAGTCACCATGCTGTACATTACATCCCCATGACTTATTTATGTTATAACTCGAAGTGTGTACCTTTTGATTACCTTCTATATTTATTCCATCAAAGTTACATCTTATCCACATTAAGTGTATAGTTCATAGTTTGAAGTACACTGACATTGTGAAACCAATCTCCAGAACTCTTTTCATCTTGCAAAACTGCAACTCTCTGTGTATCAAACAGCAATGCCCACTTGCCCTTGACCCCCAGGCCCTGACAACCACTGTCCTGCTGTCTCTATGAATTTGACCACTCTAGATACCTCATATTAGTGGAATCATACAGATTTTGTCCTTTTTTTGACTTCCTTGTTTCATTTAGCATAATGTCCTCAAGGTTCACTCATGTTGTAGCATGTGTCAGAATTTCATGTCTTTTTTAAAGCTGAACACTATTCTGTTCTATGTGTAGACCACATTTTGTTGATCCATTCATCCGTTGATGGACACTTGGGTTGCTTCCACTTTTTGGCTCCTGTGAATAATGCTACTGTGAACACAGGTGTGCATATATCTGTTTGAGTCCGTGTTTTGAATTCTTCTGGATATATACTCAGAAATGAAAATGCTTGATCCTCTGGTAAGCCTTGCTGTAATATTTTTAAAAAGTCCCATACTGTTTTCCACAGTGGTGCCATGATTTTGCTTTCCCACCAGAAGTGCACCCGGGTTCCCATGAGTGTTTTCACTTTCTTGATGGTGTACTTTGAAGCAAAAACGTGATTACTTTTGACAGAGTTCAAATTATCCATATGTGTTTACTTTTGGTGTTATAATTCTTTGCCAAATCCAAATTTTCCTCTTTGTTTTTTCTAAGAGTATTATTGTTTTACCTCTAGTTTAGGTCTTTGATCCATTTTGGTAAATTATTGTGTGTGGTGTAATGTAAGGGTCCAACTTCATTCCTCTGCATGTTTTATCCAGTTGTCCAGCACTAATTTTTTTAAAGAATATTCTTTCCTCATTCTTGGACCTTTTTTGACAATCAGTTGACCATAGATGAATAGGTTTATACCTGCAGTCTCAGTCAAATCCATGGATCTCTGTCTGTCCTTGTGTCATTACCACATTACCTGGATTACCATGCTGAGAAGTCAGATTTTAAATCAGGAAATGTCAGTCTTGTCACTTTCTCTTATGTTTTCAAGATTGGTTTAGTGATTCTGGTTTGCCTGCAATTCCATATAATTTATCAAAAGCTCGCCAGTTTCTATAACGACGTCAGCTAAGATTCTGATAGGGATTGTGTTGGAAATCCAGGTCATTCTAAGAAGCACTGTCATCTCAACAGTGTTAAATCTAAGGATCCATGAACATGGGCTATTTTCCCTTTCATTTATTTATTTATTTAGTTAGTTATTTTTAGGGTTCACTATTTTTTTTCTTGCCTCCATTGGTTAGGGAGTAATAAAGAACAAGGGGAAAGACAGCATCGCTCCAAGGTCTTTGCTCATTTTATTAAAGATTTGCAACATCTGAATATCCAAACCCCTCCCAACCTCACTTGATTCTTTTTAACTTCCAAAATTCAAATCAAATCTTTGACAATAAAAAAAGTTTATTGGTTATTATTATGAGAAATTAGTTTCAGAGAAAATGTGGCTAGAAGAGGATGTTTCTCCACCTACCCTCAGAATGCTTGCAGCTCTGTGGTTGATATCCCTTTGCATGTGTGTATGTTCACTAATGATCATCCAATAGCAGTGGTACATGGTTTGTAAATTTACAATATATGAAAGTATATAATAATTTTTCTGTCACTATGTGATTACCATAATTATGCATTTTTGATACAGCTCCCTTCTTTTTCATTTTACCTTTTGACCCCCTCCACCCATTTCTGCAATCTCCCCCACCCCATGCCTTTGGCAACCACCACTCTGTTATCTGTAACCATGAACTTGGTGTTTTTGTTTATTTGTTTGTTTGTTTTAGATTCCACATATAAGAGAGATCATACAATTATTGTCTTTCACTATCTGATATATTTCACTTAGCATAATGCATCGAGATCCATCCATGTTGTCACAAATGGCAAGATATCATTCTTTTTTATGGCTGAATAATTTCCATTGTCCATTTATACCACAATTTCTTTATCCATTTATTTACTGGTGGACACTTAGGTTGTTTCCACATCTTGGGCTATTGTAAATAATGGTCCAGTGAACATGGGGGCGCATATATCATTTTGAGTTAGCATTTTTCCTTTCTTTGGATAAGTCCCAAGAAGTGGAATTGCTGAATCACATGGTAGGTCTATTTTAATTTTTAATTTTTTTTTTGAGGAAGATTAGCCCTGAGCTAACTACTGCCAATCCTCCTCTTTTTGCTGAGGAAGACTGGCTCTGAGCTAACATCCATGCCCATCTTCCTCTATACATGGGACACCTACCACAGCATGGCTTTTGCCAAGCGGTGCCATGTCAGCACCCGGGATCCTAACCGGCAAACCGCAGGCCACCGAGCAGCAGAACGTGCAAACTTAACCGCTGCACCACCAGGCTGGCCCCTATTTTAATTTTTTGATGAACCTCCATACTGTTTTCCGTAGTGGTGACACCACTTTACATTCCACCAACAGTAAACAAGGGTTCCCTTTTCTTCACATCCTCACCAACATTAGTAATTTCACATTTATAGATCTTTATGAATTCTTTAATGGTGTTTTGCAGTTTTGGGAGTATTTTCTTTTCTTTCTTTTTTTTTTTTTCCTGAGGAAGATCAACCCTGAGCTAACATCTGTTGCCAATCCTCCTCTTTTTGCTGAGGAAGACTGGCCCTGAGCTAACATCTGTGCCCATCTTCCTCTACCTTATATGTGGGATGCCTACCACAGCATGGCTTGCCAAACAGTGCCCTGTCCGCACCCAGATCCAAACTGGCGAACTCTGGGCCACCAAAGCAGAAAGTGCCCACTTAACCACTGCACCACTGGGGTAGCCTCTGGAGTATTTTCTACTTTTATTAAATTTATTCCCCTTTTATTCCTTTCGATGCTACTGTAAGTAGATTTCTTTTGTTAATTTCATTGTCAGATTGTTCATTGCAGTGTATAAAATGAAATTTATTTTTATATACTTATCTTGTATCATAAAAATTTGCTGTACTTGATTATCAGTTCTAAGAGGTTTTCAGTGGATTCCTTAAAGTTAAGTCATATACAAGTGAAGATAATTTTACATATTCCTACCCAGCGGGGATGCATTTTATTTCCTTTTCTTTCAATACTATTCTGGCTAAAATATCCAATACATTGTCAAATAGATGTGGCAAGAACAGATATTCTTGTGTTGTTCCTCATTTTGGGGAGAATATCCCCAAAATATCCAGCCTTTCACCTTTACATATAACATTAGCTGTGGGCCTCCTATACTTGCTCATTATCAGGTTCAGGAAATTTCCTTCAAATCCTGGTTTGCTGAGTGTTTCTACCATGAATGGATGTTGGATTTTGTCAAATATTTCCTTTGTGTCTCTTGAGAAGATCAAGTCATCTTTCTTTTCACTCTATTAACATGATGTCCTACATTAATGGGTTTTGAGAGGTTAACCCAGCCCTGCATCCCTGGAATTAATCCCACCTGGTCATGATGTATAAATCTTTTAGGTTGTTGCTGGATTAGGCGCTAGTATTAACTGAGGATTTTTTGGATCCATATTCACAAAGGAAATAGGTCTGCAGAGTTTTTTGGTGATACTTTCGTCTGATTTTGGTATCAGGATAATACTGGCTTCACACATGAGTTTGAAGTGTTGTGTTGATTCTGTTTTAGGGGATTTCATGAAGAATCACTATTAAAGCTTAACTGTGGGGGCCCGCCCCATGGCCGAGTGGTTGGGTTTCTGCAGCGGCCCAGGTTTCGCCAGTTCGGATCCTGGGCACGGACATGGCACCGCTCATCAGGCCACGCTGAGGTGGCATCCCACAGGGCACAACCAGAGGCACTCACAACTGAAATGTGCAACTGTGTACTGGAGGGATTTGGAGAGAAAAAGCAGGGGAAAAAAAAAAAGAAGATTGGCAACAGTTGTTAGCTCAGGTGTCAATCTTTAAAAAAAAACAAACCTTAATTGTATGTTTTGGAGAATTCTGCTGTGAATCCCTCTGGGTCTAGGCTTTGCTCTATGGGTAGCTTTTTTTTTGAGATTTTATTTTTCCTTTTTCTCCCCAAAGCCCCCCGGTACATAGTTGTATATTTTAGTTGTGGGTCCTTCTAGTTGTGGCATGTGGGATGCCCCCTCAGCATGGCTTGATGAACCGTGCCATGTCCACACCCAGGATCCAAACCAGCGAAACCCCTGGCTGCTGAGGCTAAGCGCATGAACTTAACCACTCGGCCCCCAGGCCAGCCCCTATGGGTAGCTTTGTTTACTAATTCAACCACTTTCATTTATAATTCTAATCTGATTGTTTCTTCTTGAGTCACTTTTGGTAGTTTTTGTAGTTCTAGAAATTTGTCCATTTCATCTGTTATCTAACATGTTTGCATGCAGTTGTTCATTGAATTTCTTTATAATCCTTTTTATTTCTATAATATCAGTAGTAAGAAAATCCCCTCTCTCATTCTGATTCCAGAGATTTGAGTTGATTCTTTTTCTTCAAGTCAATGTAACTAAATTGTCTATTAGCTCTCTATTGTTAATCTTGTTGATCCTTTCATAGAACCCATATTTGGTTTCATTGATTTTCTTTGTGGGTTTCCTATTCTCTATTTTCTTAATTTCTGCTCTGATTTTTATTATTTCCTTTTCTCCTTACTGTTGGTTTGGTTTCTCATCATTTTGAATGTGTTAGATAAGAGGTTAAGTTATTGATTGAGATCTTTTTCTTTGTTAGTTTATTGCATTTGTGGGTATAATTTTTATCTATTTAGTGTTTTTGATCTTGCCCGTAAACTTTGGAATATTGGGCCCTCCTTTTCATTCATTAAAAATGTTTTCTAATTTCCTTATTGATTTCTTTCCCCCATTGGTTATTTCAGAGTGTCTTGTCTTGGGCAAAATGTGAGTTTGCCCAAATTTTCCCAAGATAGTCATTTCTAATTTCATCTCATTGTGGTCAGAGATCTTGATTTTATTTCAAATTTTTTAATTCCTAGCATTTTAAATTTATGAGGTGTTTTTTACGGAGGGGGTATGATCTACCCTGGAGAAAGGTTCATGTGTGGCTGAGAAGAATATGTATTCTGTTGTATAAGAAGTTGCATACTAGATGCCAGACGCCTTGTTCATATGCCCCCAAATGATTCCACATTTGGAAAACAGCTGTAATTGACATCCCAACCTCTTTAAGATTATGATATTCTAAATCCACTCTGCTTAGTTGTTTTTTTTTTTTAAGTAGACTATTTTCTCTCTTTTTTTGAGATTTTTTTTTCTTTTTCCCCCCAAAGCCCCCTGGTACATAGTTGTATATTTTTAGTTGTGGGTCCTTCTAGTTGTGGCATGTGGAACGCCACCCCAGCATGGCTTGATGAGCGGTGCCATGTCTGCGCCCAGGATTCCAACCGGCAAAACCCTGGGCCACCGAAGCTGAGTGCTCAAACTTAACCCACTTGGCCATGGGGCCGGCCCCAACTCTGCTTAGTTTTTTAACAAATAAACATGCAAATTAAAGAAGGTGATAAAAATGCCCCCATATATCTAAGGTCTTTGGTGATAGAACTTATCTCTGCAGTTCCTCCGTGGCTAGGGTGTTACTTCTGGGTTACTATCTTTGTTGGGGAACAGATCAAGAAGTACCCACTTGGCCTTTCCCACAAGAATATGCCTCACTAAAAGGGTTAGGAAAGCAACATATGCATCTTGCACATTAATAAGTACACCTATTTTCATTATGTATCTTGGGTGTAATGAGCTAATCTATTTTCATAACTTTGGCACTTACAATTGATTATTTTTGTAAGACTTGTGCATGGACTTTGAACATTTTATTGGAAAATTCATATTTTGTTTTTGATTATTGAGAGCTATTTAAACTATTAGTGATATTATCTTTTTCTCTATATTATTATTGAAAACATTTTCCCTGGCAGTGTTTCTGTATCTTTTATTATTATCAATGATATCTTTACATTTTTTAGCTTATCAAATTGATTTAACTCCTCTTTACATTTTTCTTGGGATGTCATGACTTCCACTGTCTAAGTATACAGAAATACTTTCTGATGTTTACTGTCAGTATTTTCATTTTATCTTTTAAAATGAGTAACTCTTTGTAGAGAATTTATTTGGATGTAGCAGATAGGAAAGTTATAGACTGCCACAATTCATCATCTATCTTGTTCCATCCTTGTGTCTGTTTATAGACCATCAAAGATTCATCTGGGGCCAGCCCAGTGGCCCAGCGGTTAAGTATGCCTGTTCCGCTTTAGCGGCCCGGGGTTTGCCTGTTCGGATCGGGGGTGCGGACATGGCACCGCTTGGCACGTCATGCTGTAGTAGGCATCCCACATATAAAGTAGAGGAAGATGGGCACGGATGTTAGCTCAGGGCCAGTCCTTCTCAGAAAAAAGAGGAGGATTGGCAGCAGTTAACTCAGGGCTAATCTTCCTCAAAAAAAAAAAAAAAAAATTCACCTGACTAGTCCATGGCTTCTCAACATTGACACTACTGACATTTATGACAAGATAATAGTCTTTGTCGAGGGTACTAATTTGTGCATCAGAGGATCCTTTGATGTCTGTAGCAATGGTTCCCACCTCCTGCAGTAATCACAGTCAAAAATGCCTCCAGATGTTGCCAAATGTTCCCTGAGAGGCAAAATCACCCCTATGACAAACAACTGGTCAGTTCTTATGGCAGTAGCAGACCCTTAAATTATCAGTCCTCCTTGCTTTTTGTAATTGGTGCATCTGGTGAAACTTGTTCTTCTTCATCATTTATTTGCAATCATTTCCTGAATACCCTTTGGACCTATTTTCAGAGGTATACTTTAGAATTGCTGTATTAAGAGGCAGAAAGAAAGATCCTCATGCAAATTTAGGGGAAATGTCTTCAAATATGTGGCTGTGTGTAGAGAGAGCTGCACCTTTGCTGCAGGAGTCCTTCACGCACCAAGGTTAATTATATATCTGTGGTGTTGATGCCTCTGTCACCTCATCAGGAGTCACTCACACTTGTCTGCATATTAATCTCAACATGGCATTAGGCCTAAATCTCCAAACTTATTATATATTTTGCAGAATGTGATTTTAATTCAATAATATGTGTTCTTATGTGCAATGTATGTATTTAAACAATGTTCAGAAAATTAACCCCTTATCAGTTGCAGTAATTTTCCAATTATTTTAAGTTGTCAAATCAACAATGCTATCATCTCTAACAACAATATTGCTTCCACCATCTTATTCATCAGATTGATTATTGTGTTTTCTGACATGAGATTATAGATGAAAGCACGATAAACACTTGGAGTGAAAAAAACATCTTTGGTTGTTGTTTAGATTGGTTCCTCCTTTCAGTGGGTTGCATCTCACACATGAGTTTCTCTTCATGCTCTGCTCCCAAATGTCCTCTATGAGTACTGGGCTTGCCTGGCAGTCATTGTGCCTGACAGTAACCACAGGACTTTAGCACCAAGAAATGAATAAAAATACAGTGGCACCCTCTGCAGATTTCAACCAACAGCAAGGGCAATCTATTCCATAGTGGGATTCCATAAGGCTAGTGGGGAAGAAGAAAGTTGTTTCTGATTCTCACAGAGGGCCCATCCTAGTTAATGAATCATTTTCCTAATTTCATAATAAGAGGTGAACTGTGCTCCGTGGCATAGCTTGGTCTGAGTCAGGCAGCCTGGTGATGAATCGAGCCCCTTCCTGACTGCCTGTGTAAAGTCACAGCCATCACTCAGCTCCCCTAAGTCTCAGTTTCCTCTCTTATCACATAGGATCATGCTAGCGCTTCCCTGTTAGAAATCTCTGGAGATGAAAAGGAAAGAGCCAGTCCACCTGTGGTGCTGAGCGCAGTGCCTTACGCTCAGTAAGCCTTCCTACAGTGCCTTTATTATTAGTGTCAGCATGCCTGTTACTATTTTCGCTGTCATTGTCATTATCATCTTTATAATGACTTAGAAAGCAGAATTCTCTCTGTGGAATCTACAACATTTTACACTGCAGATGACCCAATGATTCCTTGACATGTAAGGTTGCAACTGGCCTGTAAGATTACGGAGAACTAAAGCTTTTAATAAAGTTCTGTGATGACTATTTTGATTTCTTCTATGAGTGCTTACTTTCCCATACTTTGAAATCTTCACTAAATACATCCTGTGATAATTAGTTTTTGGTGATTCATGCCTTCCCCACTAGACAGAACAATTTATCCTTCCTCCCACCACTACCTCAAACTCCACGTCATAGTTCAGTCAGACCATGGAGAAAAAATAGTTTTAAAAGTGTAAACATTCATCTTCATGCTGTGCCATTTAGAGGTACTTCATTCTTCCCAGCATAAGAAGGATCAGTTGCTCTCTCATTTTCATTCAGAAATAAGAGCATGTTAGTTCACAACCTCGAGAGTTTGGGTGGCATCTGAAACTGGCTCCTGTCCACGGAGGGCAAGGAGAGACTGAGCAACGAGGCAGATCACTCCAGATGGGGAGGTGGCAGTTTTAATAAGCAAGGAACTTACATATGAGGCTTGTCTTAGGCGAAGCAAAATGAGTAGATCTCCACACCCACCTGCCAAAAACTTAAAATTTTATATAGAGACTTTAACGGGGTTCAGCAATGGGTACAGTCCAGATGGTCTCAGCAACACATTATTCTCTCTAGGCTGCATCCTTGAAATGGCTCTTAGTTTGGGAACAGTGGGCAGAATGTTTATTCCAAGGACAGGGGAGTGGGTAAGGAGGCTCCAATTGCCTGTCTAGCTGGAGGGTCAACCAGTGGTCATGTTCTCACAATAACCTCCTCCAACAGAGCAGCTTCTTTTATCTTGAGTAACTCATTCCAGTAGGGCCATTTTTCAAAGTCATAGAAAAAATCTCTCTCTCCATACCTACAAATAACTCCCTGTGCTTCTTAAGCGGAGCATTTGTTTGGTTAGAAGACCAACTTGTAGGGTATTCTTGAGTCCTCATGGGCTTCCCTAAGTGCAGGTGGATGCACCAACCCTCTAAGTATATTCTGGCCCACATGTTTGCCATGATGGAGATTAACAGGAACCACGTGCTATTACTAAATTCAACCTTAAGCTATCACGTCTATGGTGCTGACCACAGTGACTAAAGGACCTTTGAGAGCACCATAATCTGACCTCAAGAATGAGTGAGACTGTCCCTAATGTTACCTGCAAGAATTAGAACAATTCATCAATTCGTCAAAGCAGGCAGCACACCCCCAGTTTCTGACCAGATGAGGCCACTACTGGAACTGTACAATTCCCACAGGTGGAAATGAAAGTAGGGTGAGGAAGGGCCGTGATGAAATGTACTTTTCTCAGAAGCATGTTTCTGAGAGTGTGTAAGAGTGGAGCCAGACTTATGCATCTGCCCAGGTGAGTGCACATTCTTAGGATGGTGTGTCCTTTATTGGCAGTGAACATGAGGAGTTAGGACACAAAATAAAAAAAACAGAGGCATTCCTGACTTAGGAAATCAGAGTGACTTCCAAGAAAACCGCTTCTAGACTATTATTTTCCAGATAGTTCTTAATGGGCAGATGAAAAACAGATAATGAAATGGAAATATCTTCTGCATCTCTCAATGCTTGATGCTGAATATCCACAGAACTTTTCTTCCTACATTGGACGGGTGACTGATCGATGGCGCTACTGCCCAGCAGTGTTCCCCCTTGTATGATGAGCACTACTTGCAAAGTGGGCCCTTCTTTTCTATTTCATTGAGATCACTTATGGTTCTTTGGTTCTGCCCCTCAGTTTCCATCTGTCTGATGGCCTCCAAGGATCCTTCTGTCCCTGGGCATGGTGGAGTCATTGCTGAAGTTCAGGTGAGCTTGGGTGTGGTATTTTGACTCAAATGATAGCAAAGGCAAGCATTTCCTTAGGGAATTGGGAGAAAGTTGTCAGAATCGGTATCTGTGCAGATTATATGGAGAAGATGCCTGTCATGGACTGATTCCAAAGTTCTCTGTTGGAATGAATGTTACTGTCTAGTGTCTTAGACTCACCCATCAGTGAGAAGATTATTGAGATAAAACCCAATTTTCTGATGTCTCATTCCAGACAGATTAAATAGTGTAACCACAGGTAAGGTGTGGGTCATGGCCACAGAGACTGATTTCACCACCAGTGAAAAAGTATCCCTTCTTATGTTTTCCATGGGATACAATTTTTTTTACGTCAGAAACGTTTTCTGAATACATTCTGAATACTCAGAAGTCACTCCTTCTGAAATGATGGTTTTTACTCCCAATACTTTCCTTCTGAATCTGACTGACCTGTCAGAAAGATGCATCCCTGATGTTGTAACCTAACTCAGTGGGTTACTTCTTGGTGATTGTGGAACCAAAAAGCACAACCAAGGCCAAAGTAGGTGAATAAAGGTTCACTTACACAAGCAATGTAGAACACCAGGCATCTCGCCCAAAGCAGCGCCTCCCCAAACCAGGGTTTGGGGATCCTTTCATTGTTAGATCATAGTACAGTTCATGAATATTCAGTTAAGGAAAAGGTGGGAGATAATGGTTTATTGCCTAACAGTCATGTTCCTTTAAGGCTCATGGGTAGCGTCTACACATGCTACTACATACATCTCATGATCTAGAAATGGCTGCTTGGTCCCTCCCAGAGGAGGAGAATTTAAAATGCTAATGAGATTTTAATAGGCATATTCAGTTTAGTTCACTTAAGAACGGTTTGAGGCGGCTGCAAGTGGCACCAGCTAGCTTGCTTGTGGGAATTTTCTGTGGTTAGGCTCTTCCAGAAACTTTCCCTCTGCAGACGCTCAACAGATAATGTTAGTTTTTATCAGATATTTGATACCTCTTTCTTTGCCCAGTTCCCTAGTCACAGTATCTGTGCCTGTCTACATATCTGGCAAAAATTTGTCAGACTCCAGTTGTCAACAAACATCAAAATACAAATCTAAGTATTGCATATGGTGAGGTGACTTTCAGTTGTGTGTTATAAAAAAGGACCACAAATCCAGGAGTACCCTCCCAGCGCTCCATTTCAACGCAAATGTCCGTGCAGATGACGAGTTCTGACCGGCATTCTGCTCAGACACCTAAACTCAGGCGGCTGTCACTCGGACACAAGGTGTGGGGGGGGGGGGGGAGTCTTTGCAACTGTCCAATCAGAGGCGGAAGCGGGGCTGGTGGGTGGGGCGAAGGGCCCCAAGCCGCCGGAAGTTGTTCCTGCTCCAGCGGCGCTGGGGACCGCGTCTCCCCGCCGTTAAAGGTTCCGCGTGACTCTGCCGCCTCTTCTGTCCAGTTATGACGTGTAGCGACCTCGGGAGTCAAAGGAAAGACACTGGGGGACCCAGGAGACCTAGAAATGGTGAGGTTTTGGGTCTGGAGTCAAGATGAGGGGGAGGAGTGTCTGACCCATCGAGACTTTCCTTCTTCATTCGTGCTCGGGATCCATTGCTGCCTGCTGTTAACGGTCCCTGGTGACTCTGCTTCAGCCTCTGTCGCTGTGACCTGCACTGACCGTGGGGGTCATAGGAAGGATTCAGGGGTCCGGGAGCCCTAGAAATGGTGAGTGTGCGACCTCGGGGTGAGGACGCAGGAGGAGGGGCTGGTGGGAAGCGGCGGGGCGGGCCCGGCCTCCCGCGGTCCCCTCCGGGGTCTGCGGCCCCGAGTCCGCGGTGGCGCCGCTCGGCCCTCAGGCTCCTCCGGCCGCAGCGTGGGGGCGGGGCCGGCAGCCGGGCCCCGGGCGTCCTGTGGTCCCTGCGCGCGGCGGCTTGGGCCGGAGCGTCTCTGGCCACCTCTGCGCTCGCAGCTCCGCGTCTCCCCACATGGTGCGGTTGTTGAAAGCCATCAATAAATTGTAAGGATTTTCTGAATAGCTACCCAATTGTGTCTTTAGTTGAGCCATGTTGGACGTTGAAAATGGCACATGGACTCCAATGATCCCCATTTCCCCATTTGCTACCTCTCGAGGGGGAAATATCCGGGATTATAAGAGGGCCCACTGCTCGTATGATCTGCGGGACTTGAGCAGATTGAGGACTCAATTTTAGGTTCCTCCTGGTGGGGACGGGTGTTCTGGTCTTTGAGTCCTCCGGAGAGATTAATTCAGCACGAGCTGCAGGGGCCTTAGGAAGAGGTCTAACAAGGCAGTCGTCATCTAATATATCAGGGGTAGGTTTTTGTACTTTAGTGGGGGAAGCTAGACACATGCAACAACCCGCTCTGAGTTCAGGATCTTGATATAGGGCCATGAATGCTTGAATATAAAGGATTTCGGACCATTTTCCCAGGTCGTGGCAAAATAAGTCTAGTTGAAAAATAATATTAAAATTTACGGTGCCATTCATGGGCCATTTTTCCTCATTCAGAGTATATTGAGGTCAAATAGTATTACAGTAAAAGATGCCTCTTTTTCTTTAGATCTTGTAGATCTGTAGATCTTTTGCCCAGTTATTTAAAAGGCAACCCAAAGGTAAGTCCTTACGAATGGAATTAGAAGCTCCCATGGTCCTAAGAAGCAAAAAAACAAAAGAAGAGAGATAAAAGAAAAGGGGCCATTACCTTGAAAATCCCCCGACCCTAGGGCAGCGTCCTGCCCTTTGGCCTGTGGGGTTCCTATAGCAAGGGGTGATGGGGGCGTCTCCCGGCATTGCATCCCTTGGATATCATTCCTATTATGCGTGGCAGTACTAGGTGCCTGGTGAGTGGTCCCAGAGACAAAATAATAGAGAAAAACAGAGGAGAATTTTATGCTGGTCTGGGGGACATTCTACCCAATTGCATCCTGGAGCCATTCTCCCAAGAAGGGGTTCCCATACTCAACCAAAGGTTAGAGTTTGGTACTTTGCTTGAACTGGAGTCCCAGTTGGGACTTTCCCTTGGTTCAGAGTGTGGTCAGGAGCCATCGGGAGGTATACCAATCCAGCTAGGAAAAGAAACCTGCCAGGAGTCTTGGAGGTTGGCGACTGTGCTAATGACTTAAGTGGTTGACTCGTGCCCATGTAAAACTTATATATTAGAGATAGGATTAGGAAGGAATAGGGTTAATTCATTCTTCATCACCGTTAGGCTTGAGGTACTGGTTCTCTTCGGGCTGAATGCCATAGTTTGCCCCATAGAGTAGCCACAGGAGCAAACTTGGATTCATACAGCTGTCCGAGAAGGTTCCCGATGAATAAGTGAATTTAGATCCATCCTTGAAAGAGAGGAAGGCACAAGGAAGAAAAGTGCACTTACCAGAACTTCAGCTCACAAGCCAGTGAAGCAAGATCCCTGTACGGGGCACCAGAAGAAATGATGGGGCTCAGTGAGCCGAGGAGTCGAAAGAGATTTCTTGGATTCTCAAGGTCTGGTAGTAGTGCTCCTTTATTCAGAGACTAGCATGGGGACAGGACCCATGAACAGTAAGAGCTGCCATGGGTTGAGGGTAGGGCTAAATTTATAAGGCATAGATATGTGAGTTATTTCTTTGCAAAACAAAGGAAAGATCATGTAGTAAAGTCATTAAAATGGAGGTGGGGTCTGGTTATCGAGTGGTCGTATAACTTTGGATACGAATCAGGTCAAGACCTCCTATACTTCCTGGAGGATGATATGGATCAGTATGTAGGCCAGAATGCCTTGGGCTTCTCTCCCTGGGGTAGTCTTGATCCACATCATAACCACCTGGAACTATGTTGCGTGAACTCCTCCTGCCTCTACTCCCAGGGTCTTTCTGGGCACAGACATCCTAGGGGAAGTCCTCTGGGTAGAGGTTTCACTTGAGAAACTTTTCAGGATGATCTGCCCTGTTAGCACTGTCCCTACCTGAATTAGTCACCTTTAAAATATTCATTCACTTTATTTCACTCTCAGTTTTTCAATGAATAAAAATTTATTTATTCAGTACAAATTGAAAGACAACATAAAATATTTTGAAAGAGACAAGAAAGGGGTGAATTTCAGAAAAAATGAAATATTCCAGTTTTACATTGCACGTACTAAATTCTTTCCTTTTTTCCTCTCCCGTCGTGGGTAGTAATATTCTGAGGTCTGTTCTTTCATTTTGAGTAAGTACAAATAGATTTCCAGGGCTTAGACTTGCAGACCTGAAGTGTTCAAGTAGGATTAATAGTTTGTGAGAAAATTACGTGTCGTGGAAATAATACTATATTAACATCTTTTTTTCCTCCAGAATGCAACACATTCTTGTGGCCACGTTTCTTGTTGAGTCAGCAAAATGCCGTACAGTTTTCTTCCCTCATTTCCACATAAACACTGGTTGGAGTGTTTTAACTGGATTATTTAAACACTGGGTTTTTGTCGTTTAAAATATCAGTGGTGGTCCAAAAACCTCCAGTCGGGGCAGAGGACTGAGGGCGGAAAGTCTAAGCTAAGGCCCCCTTGAACCTGCAGAGGGAAGGCCTTGCAGGCCCAGTTGTTCTTCCTGGGAAGCCTCCCCCTGCAGGTGTCCTACTGCTCACACCCCCATGGAAGGAGCCTTTGTCCTCAGAGGAGCTGCAGAGCCCTGGCAAGCTGAGGGTGCACGTGCTCATGGGGTGGGGAGTGATGCCCTTTCTGAGGTGGTAGCTGTGGTTCCTTGGGCCTGTTTCTAGACGTATTTGGAGTTTTGCATCCACAGTGTAGGTGCACTCAGAGTAATTTGTTTACACTGAGAAAGTCTGTGAGAGTCAGGAGCTCTGTGTTCTGGATGAGGGCCCATTAATCTGGGGTCCATTTGGGTCAGAACCTTAAACTGGATCCAGCTGAGTTTCCTCACTGTGAGAATGGAGCCTGAGAGAGGGAGCATGTGCAACAATTGTTCCCAGGGAGAGGAGGATGTGTGGGGCTCCCAGAGCTCCTTCTTGTGGCTGCTCAGGTGCCCTCCCCTCCTTCTCCATGGACCGACCCCCTCCAGGGTTCTGTCTCCACCAGGAGAGTCAGGAACACAGAACTTCTGACCGTGGCTTTCCTTCTGTACTGTGGGAAGCAGGCTGCTCATCTGAGCTGATTCCAGTGTTTGTGTTTCTTTCCTTTGGATTCCTTTATCGATGGACTAGGGCAACCTTTTGGCTCTCGTTTCCCTTGGCACTCGGGCCCTGAGACTGTAAGTTGATTAAACGATGGGATGTGAGGAAAGTAAGAAATTTAAGAAATTTTTTGATCAGTTTTCTTTTGTGTGTGTCTGCCAGACACGGTCCTGCAACCACTGCAGCCCAGTGACACAGTCGGGGCACACGAAGCATGGGAGTTGCAAAGCAACCCCTGCAGGAACAGCCGAGGGTCCTCCTTGCTCAAACTGCTGTTACTAGTTGCTGTATTGGCTCTCTTCATGACGCTTGTGCTTACCCAGGGGAATCTGCTGGGAAAGATAAATCCCACTGTAATATACAAGAAAGACCCTCTTCTGACTAACACTCCTTCAACATCCCCAGGGCCCTGCCACAGAAAGAGGGTCATTCAGCTGGGATATCGGGGAAGACCCTTCCCAAACAAATATGGGCCTATCCCCTTGGCTTCCCCTATAGTCATTACAGGCAGAGAAATACCCCGGGCCATTAAGGTAGAAGGACGCTGATGGTAGCCCCCTCCCAGGGAACAGGGCTATGCAGAGGTTACCTCCCACACCTACGCCACCTACATCCACTCTATGGAACAATGGCTGTTCGAAATAAATAGGAAATATAGATGGGACTATTATGACACGTGGGGGCGCTGGAAAGAAATAGATGAAAAGAGGGTTAAAGGGTCAAATGTCTCAGTGTGGGAGTTATATAAGAGGATGTGGGGACCTGTATGTGCCTGGTCTAAATGTACCTTGGCTTACCTTTGCCCCAAGGCTTGTTCCGTCCTCCAGCATAACCCAAGTCTCGCCCCCTGCAAAGAATACTGTAGAGATCTATAAATATTAACTGCACTTACCCAGAAAATGAAAACAACAGCTCTTTCCCAGGACTGAATAAGGGAAGTAACATTTAGAAACTGCTGATGACGCAGATAAATTAAGGAAGTAAAATGATATCATGGGGAAAAATCAAGCTACTTCAGGGGAGAAAATAGATGTACCCCAGACGCTTATGTAATCCTCAAAATATATATATAAATGCACGCTTGACAATAAAGACTTCAGACTTGCTTCCACCAACTTGGCGTGCGGTCTCAATCTCTTCGCCGACGCCGTTCATCCCTCAGGAACCTGGACTCTGTTGGAGCTGGACTCCGGCACATGTCTCTAGAGAACAGATTAATTTAAAAGAGTAAAGCAATTAAATTCTATTTTAATAGGTGTGAGGAAAACTTCTGAAAGCCTCTGTATATCTTTGAAAACCCAATACAGTTAAAGATTTAAACTCAAACTTTGATTGCATTGTAGTATGCCGCTTATTACTGAAAATGCCCCCAGTGAGAGATGTACGGGAAGGACAAACTAGGATGCTGCAGGTCCTTTTAGTTAGAAAAAGACTTGAAAAATTTATTTTCTATGATTTACACTTTTGTAACAGTTACAAAATCTAGATGATCTAGATCTACAAAATCATTAAATCCTAGATCAGTTTCCTATTACGAGAATTAAAATTAAAGAATATAAACTTCTCTGTTTTTTAAAAATAATTCTGTAAGACAGCAAAGTCTAGCTTAAGAAGATTCACTGGCAACATATGCTGGTCCCCTCCTGTACTTTTGCTAAAGTAAAACCCAGATACAAGCTTTGATCATTTTTGAGCCTCCTATTAGTGTTTCTTTATCTAAATAAATCAACAATGCATATTTTTCTTACCTGCTTTGTCGTTATAATGAACAGTCAGACTCCACATTTTTGGGTGACTGCTCACAGGTTAAGCCTCACCCACCCACTTCCCCTTGTGCCCCCACCTGGACAAGCTGAGGAGGAAGCCTGGGTGCTCTCTCCTCTAGAGCAGGCAGGAGATTCCACCACCCCAGCCCCTGCCTGTGTGCAGAGCTCTTGCCCCGGGCCCACCCCCAGGCCCACTGAAGCCCCAGGCTAGGCTCCATTCCTTGCTTTCTGAGCCCTGTCAGAGCTGCTTGAGAGGCTGGCCCTGCCCTCCCCTCAGACATTATTATATGAGTCCTAAGCCTTTTCCTACCCTGTGTGTGTATGTCTGTGTGTGCCACCCTGGCATCAGTCTCGACAAGGGAACCACCCCTCTGAAGGGACCATAACAGTTGGCGCCCTGAGCAGCATGTCCAGACATGACCCCACCCGTGGGTCTGCTCTTGCTGTGACTTGCTCCCCTGCTCTGCTGCCTGGTGGCGGCATGCACTGTGGGCTGCTGCTTGCTGGGGAGCTCGTGCTGAGAGCTGTGCTGCCCTGTGTCACACTGTTGACCTTACCAAGCCCCAGTTCTAGGTTCAGCTGACCAGAGTGGGCAGTTTGAAAAATTTATAGGTATTTGGGAGCAGTACTGTGAATTTGGGGCCTCCTTAAATGAATGCTGGGTCAGTGTTTTTGGTGGGATTTATCTGTGTGTTAGACTTAACCTGTGACAAGCTGTGTTGGCCTGGCATAATCCAGGGATGAGGGTGGTAGACAGGGACTATAAGCTTTGCAGGAGGTGGGTCCATCAGATGGTCACTGCTGAAAAAGCAGTCATTTAAAAGAAAGACAAGCTGTAGGTGGTGAGCTGAGCCCACACTCCTGATAACAGCGGGCTTCCCATCACCCTTCAGTACCTCTGCTGCTGCCCCTGCCTCTACTGCCATGAAGGTCCTGGCCTTCAGGGTTGTAGGGGACAACACCCATTGCACCCCTGTGGCACAATGTATTAGTTCAAACTTGACTTAAGCCCAGGGTTTAAACCCTATAAAGCAGTGTCATGGGTAGGCCCCTAACCCTGATGGCACTGTTTTGAGTCTCTTGAGTGGAAAAAAATTTATAAATACCGGGATAGAGAGGAATCCCCTCCCCTGAAGTGTATCCCATGAGGAAGAAAATGAAACAGGAAAGATAGGAGAAAGGAAACAATAGATACATTACTGAAGTAAAGGTCCGTAATTTGGGCCAGTTGGAAATGTTTTATCCTATGGATGTACCCATGATTGTTTATCCTTTCACCGATTGAAATTATCTTGGTTACATCTAGGTCTTGACAATAATGCATAAAGCTCCTGTAAACATTCATGTGCAGGGGTGTTTGTGAATATCTGTTTTCAGCTCATTTGGGTAAGTTCAAAGAACGTGATGGCTGTATCGTATGGTAAGAGTAGGCTTAGCTTAAGAAACTGTCTTTTTTCCAGAGTAGGCATTCCATTCTCCGTTCCCACCAGCAGTGAGTGAGGGTTCCTGGTGCTCTCCATCTTCATCACCTTTCGCTGTTCTCACTGTTTTAATTTCAGCCATTCTAATAAGTGTCTGGTGATATCTCATTCTTTTATTTATAATTTCCTAGTGATAATATGATTTTGAGCATCTTTTCATGTGCTTATTTACCATCTGTATGTCATTGTTGAAGTGTGTCTTCAGATCTTTTGCCCATTTTTAACTGGGTTGATTGTCTTCTTTTTGTTGAGATTCTGGAGTTTTTTGGACTTTTTGGTTACCAGTTCTTTATCAGATAAGTGATTTCCAAAGCTTATCTGTCAGTCTGTTACTTGTGTTTTGACCACTTAACACTGTGTTTCACTGAGCAGAGGTTTTCCATTTTAATGAAGTCAAACTTATTTTTTTCTATCTTGAATCTTGCTTTTGGTGTATCTGAGAACTAATGACCAAACCCAAGATCGTGTAGATTTTCCACTATATTTTAGCACTGTTGTGGTTTTACATTTAATATTAAGATCTATAGTTAATTTTGGTGAAATTTATCAAATCTATGTCTAGATTCTCTTGTTGCTGGCCAGTGGATGGCCAGATTTTCTGGCAGAATTTGTTAAAAAGACTACATTTTCCTTGATTTGTCTTAGGTCTGTTGTCAAAGATGTTCATTATAACTGTGTCGACCTATAGGAAACAACTGACTTTTGTCTGTTAACAACTACTTTGTCTATTCAACTGTCCTCTACACTCTTCTTAGTTCAAGGGGTTTCTATGTTATTAGGGATTCTCTGAGATTTTCTCCCTTGACAATCTTGTGCCACAAAGGTAGTTTAATTTCCTGCCTCCTGATTTGTGTACCTTTTATTTACTTTTCATGTTTAATTGCATTAGCTAAGAATTCTGGTACAAGGTTTGCTAGGAGTAGTGAGAGGGGACAGCCTTGCCTTGCTCCTGATCTTACTGGAAAACATCTAATTTTTTCAGTGTAGTCCACTAATATTAAACAAGAGCCCAGTTGATGTAGAGGTAGGTGAGGGCAGAGGGGAAGCATTCTGCAGTCCATTGATTTGATGTCAGTCTTTTAGTGAGCCTGTGTCTCTGGGCTTGGACTTCTATGGTATAAGAAGAAAGATATTGGATCTAGCAAAACCTCTTGAAACCCTCAGAATTACTTGAGTGATAAGGGTGATAGAGTCTTTGTTGTTTTAATGAGGGAACTCTTGGCCAGCTCCTAGATGGCTTCAGGATGGGGGTTGGACACTGGAAACCCCAGGCCTTGATTAGAGGCTTGGAACTTACAGTCCCAGCTCTGAGCCTCTGTAGAGGAGAGGGGCTGGAGCCTGAGTTAACCACCAATGGCCATTCATTTAAGAAATTGTGCTCATGTAATGAAACTTCCATCAGAACCCTTGAAGACAGAATTCAGAGGGTTTCTGGGGTGGTGAACACATCCAGCTGCTGGGAGGGTGGAGTGTCCACACAGGATGGGGAATCTCTGTAGCCCTCTCCACCTCCACTCCCCTCACCCATACCACTGCCCTACTTTGTCCTATGCATCTCTGCCTTTGTCTGTTCTTGAGTTGTATGCTTTATAGTAAACCAATAATAGTAATTAAAGCAGTTTGCTGAGATCTCAGAATCATTTCAGTAAATTACCAAATGTAATAAGGTGTGGAGGGAATCTGTGAATTTGTAGACAGCTGAGTAGAAATGCTGGCAGCCTGGGCACCCCTTTTGTGGTTGACATCTAAAGAAGGGGCAGTTTGTGGGACTGAGCTCTTATCCTGTGGAGTCTGACGTGAACTCTTGGTACATAGTATTAGAATTAAATTGAACTGATGGATGCCTCTTTGGTGATGTAGAGTTGGAGAAGTGGCATTGGAACAGAGACCAAATAATGTTAGGAGGTGAAAAAAATTCTATCACCCTCACACGTGCGCCACCTTTGAGAGCAGAAAAGGCTAGAAGAGACTCAAGTTGGCTCTTTCCCTCCCCAAAGGTCAGTTAGACTCTGGAGGAAAATCCCAGTCAGTTATGCTCTTGTGAAATAGATTACTTTTAGGGCATGCTTGTGAAGAACAGAGTATTTGGGGTATATTTTTAAATGGCTACATTTTCTCTAATTGTGGAGAAAATGGTTTACCCTGTGACCTCAATTCTCTGATGGAAGTGTTGTTGATTTCAAGTTTTTTGGCTTTTTCCTTCTGAGGACTGGAATCCAGCTTTTGAGCTCCTTGTACGAGAGACCAGGACTAGAAGTCTCTGACTCCTTTTCCCCCCAGTTTTATTGAGAAAAAATTGACATACATGGCTATAAATTTAAGGTGTCCAGCATGATGGTTTGATTTACACGCATAGTGAAATGCTTACCACAGTAGATCAGCTAACATGCATCTTATCATATAGACACAATAAAAAGAGGAAAGAAGAAAAGAATAATCTCTCTGTGATGAGAACTCATAGGATTTTCTTTAACAGCTTTCCTATATATCACACAGCAGTGTTAGCTATAATCATGTCATACATTACATCTCTAGTAGTTATTTATCTTATAACTGGAAGTTTATACCTTTTGATCACCTTCCTCCAATTGCCTGCCCCCTCCTACCTCTGGTAATCAACAGTCTGATCTTTTTTGCTTTTGTTTTTTCTAGATTCCAGATATAAGTGAGATCACCAAGTATTTGTCTTTGTCTAACTTATTTCAATCTGCATAGTGCCTCTTAAGTTTCATCCATGTTTTCACAAATGGTAGGAATTCCTTGTTTTTTATGGCTGAATAATACTCCATTGTCTATATATTTATATATACCAAAACTCTGCATCCATTCATCCATTGATGGATGTATATCTTCTCTATGGTAGGTAGGGGCCTCACTGAGTGAGGATGTCATCATTGATCATTGTTTTCCCACCATCTAATTTGTCTTAAACACTGTTGGAGGAACTGCTCGGGTGTGGATATAAACGATGGATAGCAATACCTAGAGTCTTGCATTCTTGCGATTGACAGAAATGGTTCCCTATAAAGATAAAGGCATAGTCATGTTTCAACTTCATTTTAGCCATGGTTAAACCTTTTACTGCATGTGCTATTTCATCATGATCCAGAGACATGGGTATCTGGAACTCAAAACTTCCATTG
Source organism: Equus asinus (assembly GCF_041296235.1). NCBI lineage: Eukaryota > Metazoa > Chordata > Mammalia > Perissodactyla > Equidae > Equus > Equus asinus. The sequence goes on along the minus strand of NC_091809.1, from coordinate 24,228,570 downwards.
CTTTGGATAATGGGTAGTTGTGTTATTTGTGTTTCTGATTAATATGAGTTGAAAGGACTTGAAATTGCTTTTTAATACAGCATATCATTTTGCTGCTATTCAGACTGAGTGAACAGTTTGTACCCCATGAAATCTTAGAGTTTCTCCCAGTTCTAGGAAGGAGTCTGGTCATTTGCACAACTGTAGCCCATCATGGGTTTTCCTATGAGTAGAATGACACCTGTGCAAGTTCAATGTGATTTTCTGATTAAAATGTTAAAAAGAGCTATGAATATTTAGCGGGTAATAATCCAAGGAATAATTAAGGTGACCTATAGACAGAGGCACAGTATTGTTTTGAGTAATATCCTGTGTGGTGGCAAAGGAGGTAAATTTGACATCCTCTAACTGGGAAAATTTCTGTGCCTTTTTATAAGAGAAGTAGCTGGGAAGTTTTTGTTTCAATGATGTGCAAAGCCAACAAAGACCATTTTTATTGTTTTCAGGGATCATTTCCATATGTTTACATTACCAGGACATGTTACGGAAGAAGGCATAAAACTTCAAATAGCTTTTGTTTCATTAAGTAACAATGGAAATCGAAACTTGTTCCCTTTTTTTCAGTGCTAATTTATGGTTTCTTAGCAGTGGAGAAATTATGTGATTCTATAATTATTAGTGTATCATTTGATCCCCTTCCCCATTCTTCCTCCCATTATACAAATGAAGAAAGTTAAGCATAAATTCTTACCCAAATTCACATAGCTTATAACAGTGAAATCTCTTATTTTTGAGGGCATAATGGGCGGTATAAAAAATTTCAACCTCACAAGAATGCTGCAATGTTTGTGTAATTAGGCTCTTTAACAAGTATTTGGAAACAAAGTTTCCAAACAGGACTCATAAGACAACATGGTGTTCCACTCATATGACATTCTGGAAAAGGCAATAGTGTGGGAACCTAAAACAGTTCAGTTCTTAAGGCTGGGAGGGTGCAGTACAAATGGGCACCATGAGAGTGTTCCTTTGGGGTGATGGAGTGTTCTCCATCCTGATGGTGGTATGACTACACGTTTCTGAAAACGCACAACTACTCTTAAAGTAGTATGTGTATATGCTAAAAACAATTAATAGAAAACAACAAAAATGTTTCACACGCTAGGAGAAAGTTAAACTCTCTTAAACTTTGATTGTGTTGTGTACCACACTTCCTTCCACCACCTTGGGTTCTTTAGAAAAATGTGGAAGGACTGGGGAAGAAGGACTTAGGCCATGATAGACTTGTCCTGGTACCCAGTCTGAATTAGAAAACTCCCTCTAGGGTTCCACCTGCCCTTATCTCATTCACATAACTGGTGAGAAACTGATAGAGCTCCAGGCCTCCATCTTTGAGTTGACAGCAGGTTTCCTGGGTCATACCCTGGGAATGCGATGGTCTGGAACATAAAGCTGCACCTGACACATCTCCACAGTGGGCTCCGCCTGGGAACATCCTAATCTAATCCTTGGACATCAACATCATGTCTTCCCAGAGCAGGTCTTGAGGCCATTTCCAGCCCTAAAGTTTCCCATTTCAAGATTGCTTGGGGCTGTCCCCATTGCCAAGTGGTTAAGTTCGCGTGCTCCACTTCAGTGGCCTGGGATTTCGCTGATTAGGATCCTGGGCGCAGACATGGCACTGCTCATCAAGCTGTGCTCAGGCGGTGTCCCACATAGCACAACCAGAAAGACCCACAACTAGAATATACAACTATGTACTTGGTGGGGCTTTGGGGAGAAGAAAAAGAAAGATTGACAACAGATGTTAGCTCAGGTGCCAGTCTTAAAAAAACAAAAAAGTTGCTCTGTGCCTCCTTGATGGGAAAAATGGTTAAGTGCAACACATGTCCAACCACAAATTTTCTGTTGTGTTGACCTTAAAATCAAAAGAGCCACTTATTTTACCAGTAAAACAGGTTTATTCAGGAATAGCAGAGGAAGTACAATTCAGGACATGCAAACTATGGTGAAACATAGGCAGATAGAGAGAACAGAACAGATAGGCTTGCTTTTATAGAGGACAGGAGGAAGCTGGAAGCTGGCAGGGGCTGTTTGGGACAGAAGTCCATTGAACGAGAATGAGAGATCAGGGTGGTAACATGGCTGAGTGTGGTGATTTCTCATTGGCTGGGCTGTTGCTGGGCAAGGAGAAATTCTTCCTTCCTCCTGCTGGGGTCTGTAAAGTAAGCATCTTCTGTTGGGGAACAGGAGGGACACATTTTCCTATTTAGCGTCTGCAAGATGTGGTGAGTAGTAGTGTGTGAGAGCTACCCCTTCAGGGCTTCTGGACTCCATTTTAAATGAGATTTCCTATATTTTCACATTTGCAGCCTCAGTTGACTGTGAGGTGAGGCAGTGGTAGAACCCAGAATTCATGTCATGATGCACAGGCCCCTGGAACACAGTACTGTCACATAAATGTCACTCCTGCACCAACAGGCAATAGTCTCAATACCACCAATCATGTCAAAAAGAATTGCCCTGCTTTGTCCTAGCTCTGGAAGTTCCTCAGGCACCCAGCTGTACCTAAATCACCGTCCCTGAGATCTTGGACACATTCCATCCTGCCATTTCAGTGGCTCATGCACTGACCACAGCCAGCTCCCTCACCTCAGAACCCACCTCCACAGTGAGTTTGGAACCCTCCCACCAACGCCAGTGCTTACTTTTTCTGGAACAGGAATCACCCTGCATAGTTCTAGTCCCTGAGGCCTGTGGGAAATGGTGATCTCAGGCAGACCCTCTGCAGTCATGGGCTCCCTCCCTTTAAGTAGTTCCCAGAATGCAACGGGTACCATGCCAAAGGAAGTGGCAGAAATGGCAGGGGTTTCCACCTTTCCTGGAGTGCACAGGTGCGGGAATTGGTGCCCCTTTTCTTTGTTGGAGGTCACACCTACTGTTTCTTGAATGGAAAGGCAGAAATAAGCCAAGCCACATCCCAGTGTGCCCTTGTGACAACTTCCAGTGCTTTCCTGGGTCCCCAAGGTGATGTCTTTGTCATTGGAGACCTGGGGGCAGAGGTCAAAGGCCTCCTCCCCCCATAAGCAAATGTTCCAGGGAGGGCAGTGATCAAGACCTTGGTGAGGATGGCCCATGGGGCTGACCCATGTGAGGTCTGTGCACAGGTGAGACTTCAGGCAGTGATGGATCCCAGACAGTGAAGACCACAGCAACGGAGATGGTGACTGGGTGAGGACTCACAGACCTTTGTTGTCCGCACTGAGCTTCCAATGGGAAAGCAAAGTGAGGAAGGGGCAGGTGGTGAGGGGCGTGTTTCTGGGAGTGATCCTAGCAGCCTGAGGGGCTGGGACACGGTGATCACTGCAGTCATCGTGGGCCCTGACTCTCCCTCTTCAGGCCCTGGGCTGTGGGTCTCTGGGCCATTATCTCTGAGAGTTGGTCAGGTTTCAGCCAGGATAAGCAGGACAAGCAGTGAATACTTCTGGCAACAGTAAACAACCTCCTGGACTCAAGGTGTCCCCAAGGAGGGAGCAAAAAGATACTATCTTGATAAGGTCTAGAGTCACTCCCAAAGATAGCCACAGGAAAGAACCAATAACTTGCATGTCTCCAGCAGGCAGAAAGCCAAGCCAGGTGTTCAGGACATAAAACAAGAGAAGTAAGAAGGCAATAGCTGTCTTTGGGAGAGAGGAGATCAATAACCAATTGTTTTGGATTTCAAAAGGAAGGGACAGTGTTAATTTTTTCCCTCTCTTGACTGGGCCCCACAACCACTATCCAGGAGAGCACGCTCTGGTGAGAATTCTCACCCAAAGCCGGCTTTTGCCAGTTCTCCCAGGATTCCATCTGCAGGCTCCAAGTGGGGTTTAACGTAGACGGCATAGCTCTCCTATTTACCAGAATTTCCCAAAGTTTTTCCTTAATTGCAATTATAGTTTCTATTGGCTGTTTAAGGGAATAATGTAGTAATTTGCTAGAAAATCCCTGAGTCCCCTCAGCATTTGGAAGGGCCTATGTGGAGGCCTTCCTTTGAAGGTAGAGATGGTGGTGTCTGTCAGAACTTTTGTTTATTGTCTTTGTTTTAGGTATGTCAATCTTTAATTTTTCATTAGATTTTTGAAATGAAACTTTCAACAATCCGTTTTTGTAACTGAGTCTTGTTTTAAATGCCTTTCTTAAATGATCTTATCTAATTGGGACAGTCCTTATAATAACCATTGTTATTTCCTGAGAGCTGACAGCAGTTTGGTGGGACCCTTAGCTGTAAATGGAGCATCACCCACGTTTCTGTCCAGCCTGATCTAGCTGCACATGGGGTGCAACTCACACTTCTACCCAGCCTTGTGTTGGGGCCGCAACCTGAAGGCTACCAAGTCCAGCTCTCAGGACACAAAAGATCTTATTAAGATTTGGCCATTTTTGTTGATATTCAAGCTTCCAGGACCACAGTTCTTAGATATAAAATAAGCAGGTGTCTCTGAAGGTGGCACACTTAGCTCTTAGATTTGATGGATTCTGTTTCTTCTAGCTAAGTCTTCAGGCTTCTTGGAGACAAAATCAGAAAAGAGATGTGCCTCTGGGGTGGAGAATATGTGATGTTTCAAAGTGCACATCATTGCATGGAAATTTGCTTGAGGTTGGTGGGTGACCTAGTGTCAGTCTGACCCATTCCATGACCAACTTACCCTAACATGGGAGCCTTTGCTTTAGGTGGCAAGCACTCTAACAGCCCTTAAATGCCCTACCCATGCCTACTAATTTGTGGCCTTTCTGTCCCTGAGATCCTCTTTAGCCATAATGTTTATTTACATAAAAGAAGAAAAACAAACTCATGCACCTGAACATACCAGCAGTAAACAAAATATGTTACTGCCGAATGGCCAAGAAAAATGCCCAGTGCACACCATCAGTTTCCAACATGGAACCTGGGACTAGGAGATGGAGTGAACCAATGGACCTCAACACACAGGGACTGTGGACTGATGCCAAACAGATGGAAACTGGGGCTGCCACCGGCAGTTCCCAACATGGATTCCAAACAAATGAGGGTTGCAGGCTGAACTGCCAGCGGGGTGCCACATGGAATCTAGGGACAGAGTCCAGTGTGGGGCTTCCAGTGAAGTGGGGCCTTGTGGTCTTAACCACCAGCAGTTCCCAGTGTGGCACTAGTGATTCCAGAAAAATGGGGAACTGACTGGAAATGCGATGAGATTGGGAGCTTTAGGCAAAGACAGTGGAGCTCAGAGCGAAAGAGAACTTATCCACAGCCCTTGGAAGGCTCAGGAAAGACAGAACTAAAAAGGGGTTATGGGTACCACTCCTGTGTTGATCATTGTCCCAAGTGCTGTCAGAAGTTTGCTTCAGATCCTGATCCTGCCATCAAATCTGTTAAATAAAAATTCAGCTGAGTAAATTTAAAGATCTATTTGGCTTTATTGAGCAATACAGGAATCAGGCAGCATCCCATCTAGTAAGTAGAGAGGAGCTCCAAGGGTACAGAAAGGGAAAGGTTTTAAAGGCAGGACAAGGAAGTCATGAAGAGAAAAAAAGGATTCGTTCAGATGAAGGTTATCTCCCTTTGTGGGAAAAAAGGTCTGATTAGGTGGATGACCTCATCTTCCTTTAGGGGATGGAGAGGCCCATGTGGCACATTACCTCATTGGTCCTGACCAGCAAATCCCAGAATGATGTATGTTCTTGGGGAAGAGTGAAGCTGCAGTTAGGTTAGATATTAACCCCAGGCTTGGTGTTGTGGGAATAACAAAAGTGACTCCATTTTGGGCTTGTGGTTTTCTTTTTAACAATCGTTTATAATCAAATGACTAATATATTTTTAACAGGAAGCCAGAGCTCTATGTGTTGTCTAAGTAATTTTTTTAAGTGTGCGATAAATTTTAACAAACCATAAAAAGTTAATTTTCTCAATTCTGTGTCTCTACAAAATGAGAAGTGATATTACAGCCTGTAGTGCCATTGTGTATCAAGCTGGAGAGAGTTTACTGAAAGGGGCAATGTATTAAATGCACTGGTGTGATATATTAATATGAGGAGATCCTCTGACCCGCTCCCCAGTGAAACTGATGAAAATTGTTTTAAAACAATCATTTAAAGCCTCTGGAAATTGTCCTAACGGCAAATGGCAAATGAGGAACATCTATTCAAGAAAATAAGTTTTTTGTGAGAAGGAAAGAGTGTGCAGAATTTGAACCATGTCCACTCCTTACCAACTTTCAGCTCAGGAAGTGAGCTCTCCTCTCTAGAGTACTGTACCCAGAACCAGAAGACATGACTCTCTCCCCCTCAGCTTCCAGAACAAGGGCTTCTTCCCATAATGAGCAGGACTTCAACATTACCCATCCTGCCCTCAGCTGCCTGTTGTTGAATTTAATCCCCTCATTGGTTCGCATGAAAACTGGGGACCCTCTTCTTGCACCCAGCCCCTTCTCATGGTGCGGAGGCTCTGCTGTGCTCATGCTGTGCTGAGAATGCTGGGCGCTGATCACTCTTGCCCAGCTCATGAGGTGGCTGTAACATGGGACAATCAAGAGAATCTCTAGCTGCTGTCTCTCCACTGCACTGATGTTTCAATCCCTAAATTGGGATTGTCATTCAGAGTGAGTCTTGCTGTTGTCCCCATCACAGCTCCAGAGTCCTGGAACAGAGATTTTGCCTGAACACTGCAGAGGAGCCGGCCATAAAACACAAAGCTCTTAATTCCTTCCCAAAGAAGTTAACTTGACCCCAGCAAAAGATCATGAAAAATTCAAGTCAAATGATACTCTCAGAAATGTGGAGAATGAGGTGAAAGGCAATTAGTAGATTTGTGTATGTAGTGAAGATACTGCTTAGAGTGTAGGCTGACTAGTTTCTGGAAAGAACCAGATAATTCGAGTGCTGAGAGGATACTACCAAGGGTCAGAACAAATATCAAACAGTGACCTGAGAAAATATTTCTACAAAGGAGCCAGAATTTCACATTGGTGAAAACAGTAGAGCAATCAGCCAGCAGTTAATCTAGTTTAACCATGGGCTGTGTCGGTGATGGAGGAAGAGAGCCTTACCAGTCCCACTGTCTCCTGATGGTAGATGCACCCAAAAGCCATGCTGGATTCTAGGAGATGCATTAGAGGTTTCTCTCTGTGTGGAGGATACAGACTTAACTAGAATAATCCACCCAGTTACTGAACAAAGCTAATAACAATAAAAAGTGCAAGTAGGAAGGAGACCAGAAGCCAGAGTTGCTAAAACATATTACCTAAAATGAGTGGTTTGCATCAAAAATATGAGACATGCAAAGATACAGGAATGTAGTAACTATACACTGGGGGAAAAACAGCAATTGAAAAATTAGCCAACTCTTACAGGAAACCCCAGTAAAATGAACAAATGTTGTCTCAGCAGAGAAAAGGGAGGTCAGAAGGCAACAGATAACATAGTCAAAGTGTACAAAGAAAATACCCATCAACCAAGAATCCTACATTTGTTATATTATTTATAAGAAATATAAGTGATATTTTACCTTGATTTTTTTCTTTTTCTAAACCTCTACCTTTATCATTTATGTTCTTATTGATAAATTTTCAAACATTCAAAGTAGGTGTACTCATGAAAAATTTCTTCGATTTAAATCTCAGAAAATCCTTATTTCTCCTTTATTCTTGAAGAATTTTTCTTGACAGAGAATTCTAGGGGACTTTTGTTTTCAAAATTTTACATATTTCACTCTATTCTCTTCCTGCCTGCATGGTTTTTGAAAAGTCCAGTTTAATTCAAATCTTTGTTTCTTTATACCTAAGATGTGTTTCTTCTCTGTCATTTCTCAATACATTCTCTGTCTGATTTTTCTCCAGTTTGAATATGATGTTCTGGGGTGTGCACTATTGCAGTTTATCATGGTTAGTGTTCTCTGAGATTTCTGGATGTGCTGTTTGCTATCATTAATTTTAGGATATTTTGGTGATTATTACTTCCGTTGTTTCTTCTGTTTCTCTCTTTTCTTTCAGGTAGTCCCATTGTGTAAACCTTTTCTGAAAGAGGGTTGTCCTAGGCTTCACGGGTATTGTGTTTGTCTGTTTTGTTCTTTTTGGCTTTGCATTGGGCTCTGGTGAAGTAGACTTTTTGTTACTACAGGCTGTGTTAAGAACAGAATATCTGGTTATACTTCAAAATGCCATCTGTTGTATCTTTTTCCTAATTTGGGGGGACACTGGTTTGCCCTACGACCTCAAGGCTCTCCTGGCTCTAAGAAGAGTTGTTCAGTTCAAGTTTGTTCATTTTCTTGTGAGGTCAAGAATGACAGCTTCTAAGCTCCTTAAGTGTGGGATCAGAAGTTGGCAGGGCCTCATCGAGAGTGGCAGACACTTCCTGATGAAGTTGAAGAGTGGAGATTTTATGATCTTTGTAGGAAATCATTCACATGTTTGATAATCACTGGCAAATTGACTATCAAACCATTGTGAACTTCAGTGAACTCATTAAGCAATCCGTAGCTCTTAACCTGCCCCTCAAGCCAGCAAGGCTCAAGGTGCACTGTTAGTGTTTCTCTAGAAAGAGCTGTTCTGCACATTCTCATCTCTTTGTAGGTTCTAAAAATTGGCAGGAAGTGGCCTTGAGGCACATGAGTATAGGAATTTTATGGTATAATTTGTCATGTCTTCTTCCTTGTGTCTGAGCTCTAAGTTCCAAATAACTTTCTGGCCCCATCAAACTATATAGAGAAAGAAAGGAAGAACTGAGTGAGTCTATGAGAAATATTACACAAGTTGAAAGCAATGCTTCCTCACAAGAATATTTACATTCAACCAGCTGCACCTGCTTACTTGTAATGATGGCCTGGAGTAATTTAGGACAATGTGGGCAACTGGGTTTCATTAAAAGTTTGATATCTACAGGCCTCCTGGACACTCTTTTTGGTGATGAGAGTAGATAAAAAAGCTTCCAGTTCTTCACTATGTTTTTATCCATTGAAACCTCATGCAGGTTTGTCCCTCTACCTCATGGAGTGCTGTAACTGGTGGGTAATAAGGAAGGAGATGAAAGAGTTTTTCTCACAAGGAATCGGCCTCAAAATTATAATATTTGTTTCATTTTTGTCTTTCCTTGTATCCTCTGTATCCTGCCACTACAGAGAAATATGATGTAATGTGATCACAGTAAAAATGTGTAAATAATTTCCATGTGTTTGGAATTCTGTTAAATTCATGAAGAAATGTGTACAGAAAATGAATGAGTTTTTGATGATGGCAGCATAGAATAAATGTCTGGAGACGACAGAATCATACACAACCTTCGTGCTTATGGAGTATAGATCCCCAGTGCTATCAGCCTTATGCATCCTGCCCTACACATATTTGTGGTGTTTTAGGACTCAGTGGCCATTGAGGACGTGGCTGTGACTTCATTCTGGAGGAGTGGGCTTTACTGGATCCTTCACAGAAGAAACTCTACAGAGATGTGATGTGGGAAACCTTTAGGATCCTGGCCTCAGTAGGTAAGAATGAGGACATTCCAGCATTTCACCAATGAGAGAACAAGTGTTTCTGGCCCATCTGGTCCAAGATGTAGAATGTGGAAGTGGGGGATATTGGTAAATAAACTAGATGTGGTCATAGCTCATTGTGGACTTAAGTCTAAAATTTCTTCTATAATTTCTAATACTTTGGAATCATCTTTCTGGGTCTTCATTTTAGGAAAAATATGGGAAGATCATGATATTGAAGATCAGTACAAAGACCAGGAGAGAAAACAGCGGTGAGTCACACAATGGAAAGCACAATAGAAAGCACTGTGCAATGTGAGAATTCTGGTATGTTATGAAATTTTAAAAAGATGGAAAGGAGACAAATAACCCTTGCTTCAAATTTAGCTATTCTTAGAAAATTTTTATCAAATATGTGTTCTGAAATGTGATGTAGAGGATCAGTTATTGCAAAATATTTCACTTGGAAACAATAAACTCTATAGAGGCATATCACTGCTTTGGTAATATGAAAGCCTCTTGTAGAGCATTCATTATTCAATTTCTGAGAATAGAGACAAGACAGAAAACCTAAACTTTTCCTATGAATCGTAATAAATATAACAAATGTAAAATCTAAGTTATGAATTAAATTTAAGAATTATTAATGTGCTTCTTATTTCTTACAGAAATCATATGGTAGAGAGACTCTGTGGAAGTGAAGAGGGTAGTCAGTGTGGAGAAAACATCAACTTTATTCCAAATCTCAATCTAAACAAGAAAACCGCAGGAGCTAAACCATGGGAATGCAGTGCATGTGGAAGAGTCTTCATGCATCATTCATCCCTTAAAATGCACGTTAGATGTCACACTGAACACAAACAACATGACTATAAAAAATGTGGAGAGAAGCGATGTAAATGTATGGAATGTAGTAAAGCCTTCACATTTCTCAGTTCTCTTCGAAGGCATGAAATAGCTCAGACTGGAGAGAAGCCCTATGAATGTAAGAAATGCAGTAAAGCATTCGCTTCTTCCAGTTCTCTTCAAGATCATGAAAGTACTCATACTGGAGAGAAATCCTATGAATGTAAAAAATGCAGTAAAGCATTCGCTTGTTCCAGTTATCTTCAAAAAACATGAAAGACATCACACTGGAGAGAAACCCTATGAATGTAAAAAATGCAGTAAAGCATTCAGTATTTCCGCTTACCTTCGAATTCATGAAAGAATTCATACTGGAGAGAAAACCTATGAGTGTAAGAAATGTAGTAAAGCATTCTCTTCTTCTAGGTCTCTTCAAGTACATGAAAGAGCTCATACTGGACAGAAACCCTATGAATATAAAAAATGTAGTGAAGCATTCGCTTCTTCCACTTCTCTTCAAAGACATGAAGACATCACACTGGGGAGAAACCTTATGAATGTAAAAAATGCAGTGCAGCATTCACTTATTCCACTTCTCTTCGGCTACATGAAAGAACTCATACTGGAGAGAAACTCTGTAAGTGTAAAAAATGCAGTAAAGCATTCACTTGTTTCAGTTATCTTCAAAAACATGAAAGAACTCATACTGGAGAGAAACTCTACAAATGTAAAAAATGCAATAAAGCATTCACTACTTCCAGTTATCTTCAAATACATGAAAGAATTCACACTGGAGAGAAACCCTATGAATGTAAGAAATGTAGTAAAGCATTCACTTCTTCCACTTCTTTTCGAAGACATGAAAGAAATCACACTGGGGAGAAATCTTATGAATTCAAAAAATCTGGTACAGCATTCGCTTCTTCCAGTTCTCTTTGAAAACATGGAAGAAGTCACACTGGAAAGAAAGCCTATGAATGTCAGGAAAGTGGGAAAGCCTTTATTTCTCATGCAAACTTTTGAGGATATGCACGAATGCACACTAGAGGAAAAAGCATGTAAATGTAAGGAATGTAGGAGAGACTTGTCATCCCAGTTCTTTCTGAAGGCATGAAAGGACTCACGTGATAAAAACCTCTTGAATGTACACAGGGTTGGAAAGACTTCAGTTGGCCCATATTCTTCTCTGTGAAACTCCCACCAAAAAGAAATATGAATGTAACTCATATGAGAAAGCTTGACGGAAATTACTTTGTGTATAATGTTCTAGAAAACTTTCAACATGAAAGAGTTGTTATAAATATGTTGTGTTTACCAGGCCTCTTAAAGTGCAACATTGGATTGTGGGTTTTTGTTAATTACTTTCAGAAATGAATACTGAGGTGAGAGTTCTGCAAGTGACCCTTCATCAATACTACGTAAGATTAATAGGTAGTGCTTTTTCCTAAAGTCAGTTAATAATATTTTCTCTGTAATTTTTTTTTTTTTTTTTTGAGGAAGATTAGCCCTGAGCTAACTGCTGCCAATCCTCCTCTTTTTGCTGAGGAGGCCCTGAGCTAACATCCGTGCCCATCTTCCTCTACTTTATACATGGGATGCCTACCACAGCATGACGTGCCAAGTAGTGCCATGTCTGCACCCGGGATCCGAACCAGCGAACCCTGGGCTGCCAGAAGCGGAACATGCACCCTTAACCGCTGCACCGCTGGGCCGGCCCCTGTGATTTTTTTTATAATGTCTCAATTGTTCTGTGTGAAGTGGCCATTGAAAAATGACAGTTTGTACTTTTTGAGATTTTCTTACTGGCCTTGTATTGCAGTTCCTGGATATGCCCAGTCCCTTGTACATTTGGCTACTTTCTTAGAGAAAGCTCCTTTGATGTGGTGGTGGGTATAGGAGCCTATTTTTATTTTACACACTATTGAACACTTGGAATAGAATTTATTTATGGCAAGTTTGTCAAAGAGTATACTTTGCTGTGAATTTTTTTTTTTCACATTTGGGCCTTTGCTCTTCCTTGTGACTGGTATTTGGTGAATAGACTTTGAATTAAGTAGAGGCCTGTGATAAGGCAACAAATTCTAGAGCTGGACATATCACCCCTTTATTGTCTCATGTCAGTGGTTAATATTAAGACCTAGATATTTAAGAATCCATGCCCTTTGTACTTTCATGTTGGAATTCACCAACTGTGTCACTTGCGTGAGATTTCAAAGGCAGAAGCAAACAAGGCCTTAATCAGATACTGGAGCCACCACACAGGGAGAGAGATAGTTCCATTGGAGCTTTGAGGACATCTTCCTCAATCCCATTTTCTGGATTCTTTGCTTTTCTGTGGAAGAGTATCTTGAAAACCACCACTAACTGATTTCCATTTTCTTAGGGGTGTATTTTCCACTGGTGTTTTCACAAATTTCTCATCAAAGATGCAATTAAAGTTAGGCTTTTTCTACAAGGCCTCTTGTGCCCACCAGGAAGCTTACTGAGAGTTTGTGATTTTGAGTATTCTGTGATTCCCCTCTTCTCTAGATGATGTCTGTAGAAGGTCTAATTTGTATACGAAATACCTTATGCTGTTAATACTGCTAATGAGTATTTTTTCCTGATTTACCATGACATCTACAATGGGGCAGTCAAAAGAAGTACTTGGGAGTTTGTTTCTCTGCTGCCTTGTGCAGCGGCTGCCTTGACCCAGTTCTTCCATGTGAGAACAGTCACCTTTCTCACGTCAGGAAGACTGTGTGTGTTTCCTTTTACTTGTAGCTGACCATATTCCCTCAATATGTTTTCAATAGTGTTTGATTGTATGTCATTAAAACTATGTACATTTCCGTGTGAAATGAACATTTCTGTAGTTTCACTGATGTATTTTGTCAACTGTTTTCTAAACCATTCTGTACTAATAAACATTGTGGTTTTATTTTCTCAGATTATATTAAAATTCATTTTAATTATTGGTTTTCAGATATACTTTGCAATTTTATTCATTTAATCATTATACATTATGAGGTAATTTTCAAATGTACATACAAATTCAGGTATGTTTTCCTCAGGCAAACTTTAATTTTTAGTCTTTTATAGTTAATATTTTTGTCATGAAACTAATTTGTAATTTATTCTGAACCCCTAACTTAAAAATCATGGTTTTTTCAGTGCTCTCTTGCCAGTGACCTGCATGGTTGCACCTGTAGTCAAAGAGAGGGATGTAACAAATTCTAATAAAAATGATCACAAAGCATAAAGGACTGAGGTATGACAGTAACAGGGTGCTCAAAAGGACTTCTAAAAGAGTTTCGACAAGTGGTTGTTGATTTGATTCCTATTCAAGGAGGAAGGTCCTTTTCTGTCTGACAGCTGTGAGGAGGTAAACTTAATTCTAACTTTGTAAGCATTTTGTCCTTGATAAAATATAATCATTGTTTTCTAGAAGGCAAAACCAATGTCGTGAAGCTGAAGTTAATTTTTAAGAAGTTCCAGTCATTTTAGTAAGAAGAAGGAAAACAATCATTTTTATGAGTTTGACTTTTATCCCTTATCATTTTTACCTCTATGGTGACAAAATACTGTTTTGTTTTGGAAACTGTACTTTTAATGAACCAGCTGTCGGACACTTTTCAGCAGGGTAAGACTTGGCCTTGCAGTGGATGCAGCCAGCTCCCGGTCCTCTGGAACAGCTTTGCTAGGTTTGCTTTTCCTACTTACAGTCAAAACACTGATGTATTTCCTATGGTGAATTAGACACTGTTTACTATGAAGTACCTCATTGAAATACATCAATTCACTTCTTAGCATCCTACATAATATTTTCAATATCTCCTTTATGACTCAATGGAGGGCTTTGAGTTTAGGTAAATTGTGAGACCACACAAACCTAGCAAGGGAGAGAGAGGACCACTGTGCCAGTCAAGCCTTTCTTTCTCAGACACTATGCTCTTGATGCTAGTGTTTCAGCATCCCTCACCTGCCATGCACTTGAGAGTCAGTGTACCCAATGTAGCAGAAATAAGGCATGGTAGGATTTGGATATAGTGCCTGAAACAAACAAGTTCTTGCAGTCCTGGTGCTTATGTATTTGTGGGAAATGAGAGATGATTACAACTAGTAAAGCTTTGTTTATGAGATGGAGACAAGGGCTTTGAAGGAAAGTGAAAAGAGCATTGAGCTAGTAGAGAGCTAGTAATGTCCTCCTTGAAGGTGCACACATCTATGAGGGCAGGAGAGAGTGAGGATGTCGTCGTCGTTTAGAGGTGATCCTCTCAGGAATAATTGAGGTGAGCTGCAGGGATAGTATTTTGAGTAATATCCTAATTGAGTATAAAAGGAGAAAAGGAAAATTTTCCACATCTTTCATCAGGAGTGGCTGGAAGTCTCTCGTGTCAGTGATCCACAAAGCCCTGGAACCCACTGAGCTGATCACAAGTTTCCTTTCCCTGTGCTCAGGTGTCCAGCACATGCTGTGGAAAAGTGGGAAACAGCAGTAACAGCTGCAAGGTTTAAAACAGCAAAGGAAATGGAATGTTTTCCATTTTTCTTGAGTGTTAATTTATGTATTGGAGGGGTTTTGTTCAAACGGGCACCACAGGAGTGGTCTTTTCGAGTGATGGTATGGTTTCCATCTTTTGATGGCAGTATTTCTATACATTTGAGAAAACTTATGAGTGCACTTAAAATATTTTATATATGTTTATATATGTGTTGTATATACAGTTAATAGGAAAATAACTCATATGCTAGAAAAATGTTAAGCTCTCTTGAACCTTGATTTTTACGTGTTCAGCTCTTCTTTCCACCATTTTGAGGTTTTTCTTAGGCAGCATGAAGGACTGAGCAAGAAGATTCAGTCCCCAACAGGCCTTTGTTGCAGCCCTGCCTTAATTGAGAAAACCCCTAGGGTTGCACCTGCCCTCAGCTCATACTCATAACTAGGAGTGAAGTGAGAGGGCTCCCAGAGTCTGTCCTTGATTTTAAATCAGGTTCATGGACAGATCTTTGGAAATACTGTGGTTCTAAAACATAAAAGTGTGTCCCCATTGGGATCTGCCTGGGGACATCCTCATTCATGTGCATCCCCATCAGTTCTTCTCATTGCCATCCATAGACCATTTCCAGCTGTTCATTGCCCAACTCGCGACTACTCTGTTCCTGCTTACTTGGAAACGTTCAGAAATCTATGCGTGTCCCACTCTTGAAAATTTCCCTGAGGCAGCATGGGGGTGCTGCAAGCTGAGAGGGTGGCAGAAGCAGTGTAGATCCGTGTCATGGGCACATTCTGTTAGCCACAGTGACCACAAACATCCCATATTTATCAGATCTGCTTGCTTACTTATTGATACAACACTTAGAAATTGACTGAATTTAATAGGGAAATAAAGGGCTCTAGTAAAGTCAGTAAATGAAAAACGCTCTAAGTCTAGGCCCAGTTGGCTTCAACTCGGAATTTTCCAAAATACTCAAAGAAGGTGTATTACAGATTCTTCACTTGCTCTTCTAAATAATAGAATGGAGAAAACACGTCACACTCATTTTGTGAAGCCAGTACTACTGTGATACCAAAACAAGTGTATTGCCAAAAAACCAGACCCTTATTTATTTTGTGAATATGAATGCAAAAGATCACCACAAATACTAGCAAGCCCAATCCAGCAACATATAAAAAGAATTATATGCCATGACCAAGTGGGTTTCTTCTGAGGATGAAAGATTGGGTTAAAATTTCAAAATCCATTAATGTAATGAAAGATATTAATAGAGTAAAAATAAAAAATGGTGGGGCCGGCCCCGTGGCCGAGTGGTTAAGTTCGTGCGCTCCACTGCAGGCGGCCCAGTGTTTCGTCAGTTTGAGTCCTGGGCACGGACATGGCACCACTCCTCCAGCCACGCTGAGGTGGCGTCCCACATGCCACAACTAGAAGGACCCACGACTAAGAATATACAGCTATGTACTGGGGGGCTTTGGGGAGAAAAAGGAAAAAAATAAAATCTTTAAAAAAGAAATAAAAAATGGCAAGATCATTTCAATAGACTCAATGAAAATAATTGACAAAACCAGTACCCTTTCATGATTAAAACACTCAGCATACGAAGAACAGAAGGAAATTTTCTTACTTCATAATGAGCATGTGTGGAAAACCCACAGATAATGTTATATTTAATGGTGAAAGATGAAAACTTTCTCCTAAATACAAGGAACCAAAGAGAAGTGTCTGCTCTTGCCACTTCCATTCTAGAATGTACTAGAGATTTTATCCAGAAAAGGCAAGAAAAGGAAATAAAATGCATGCAGATGGGTTGGGAAGATACAAAACTCCATGTCCAAATAGGTATCCTGTGTAGGGATTTAGAATATGGCACATCAAAATATGGCACATTAGCATATTGATTATTTTGAGTTAAAGGTACTGGAGAAACAGCCATTGCAAGAAAGACACTCTGGTCCTCTTTGTCTCCCTAAGGCAGGAGATGAGTTTTCCATGTGAACAGTACCCTCCTTGAACCACGAGGGCAGAAGGCAACCTTATCAGAGACAGGGAATTTAGGGCTGAGAAGGCTGTATAAACAAACGTTGGTTTTTCTTCACCATTTCCTACCCCTAGCGCAAACCCCTCAGCCTTGTCAGTTCTTCCATAATTTACTGTGCCTTTATCTGAAAGGCATAAAAGCTTTCTGCTCTGATTGCTTCTTTAGGTCTCATCTTTTTAAGTGACTCCCATACGTACGTGATTAAATTTGTTTTCCCTCTGTTACTCTGCCCCACATCACTTATTAGACCAGCCAAAGAACCTAGAAGGGAAGAAGGGGAAAGTTTTCTGCCCCTAGACTTGCATATAGAAAATTATGAAAAGTCCACCAAAAAGCTATTAGAACTGATAATTGAAGTCTGCAATGTTGTAGAATACAAGATCAAAATACAAAAATGAATTGTATTTCTATATACTTGTAATTAACAATCAGATAATGAAATTAAGAAAATAAATGCATTTGGAGTAGCATCCAAAAAATAAGATACTTAGGAATAAATTTAACAAAGAAAGTACAAAATGAGTACTATGTAACCTACAAACATTAGCAAAAGAAATCAATAAATGTATAAATAAATTGGAAAACATCCTGATTTCATGGGTCAGAATACTTACTGTTGAAATGGCACAGCTTCCCAAAATAATCTGAAGAGTCAACACCATACTTATCATAATCCCAGATGATTTCTTTATCAAAATTGGGAAGTTGATTTTATGTGATATTGCAGGGAATCTGAATAGCCAAACCATTTTTTAAAAGAAAAGCAAATTGTTTGGACTAACATTTCCTGATTTCAAAACTTTGTACTAAGCAACAGACATCAAGATCATGTGGTATTGACACAAGTTTAGACACAAATATCTGTGGCGTAAATTGAGATTAAAAAAAAACCCACACAGCTACGGTCACCTGATTTTGTAAAAAAGTGCCAAGAATGGGGACAGAATATTCATTTCATAAACTGGTGCTGGGCCATGTGGATAGCCATATGAAAAGAAAGTACTTGTACACTTATATCATACCATGTATGATCATTTACCAAGAAGAATAAAAGACCTTAATGTAAGAGTAAAACTATAACACTCTTAGATAAAACATAGGGAAAACTTCCTGACCTTGAATTTGGCAAAGAACTGTTAGAGATAAGATTAAGAGGAAAAAAGGTAATTTAATCACTTTTGTGCCTCAAATGATACCATTAAGAAGGTGAAAACAGGGGCCAGCCCCATGGCATAGTGGTTAGGTTCTGCACATTCTGCTTCTGTGGCCCAGGTTCACAGATTCAGATTCCTGGTGTGGACCTACATCTCTCATCAGCCACATTGTGGTGGTGACCCACATACAAATAGAAGAAGATTGGCACAGATAGTAGCTCAGGGCTAATCTTTCTCAAGCAAAAAAATAAATAAATAAAATAAAGAGGAATGGCAACAGATGTTAGCTCAGAGCGAGTCTTCCTCAAAAAAAAGTAAGTGAAAACACCCTTTGGAACACTTGTGCACTGTTGCTGGAAATATAAAATCATGTTCAGTTTCTAAAAAACAAGGTGGCAGTTCCTCAAAAAAGTACAAATTGAGTTACCATCTGATCAACCAGTTCTATTTCTGGGTAAGTAGCCAAAAGATTTGAAAGCAGAGACTCAAACACATCGATGTCCGCTCGTGTTCATATTAGCATTATCTACAATAGCCAAAAAATTAGAAGTGTCCTTCGGTAGTTGAATGGATCAAAATTCTGCTGGTGGCTTTGAATATCTCCACCATCTAGATGGTGCCCATGATTTTCCCTAAAGACTAATGCCTAGTCACCATGTGGTCAGTTTTGAAGAGAAAAACAACTATTTTTAGTTACCGCCTAGGAATTTCAGAGTCTGACAACCCTGCTCACACCGAAAATCTGGATGTCGAGTATATGTAATGGCCAGTGCCTAAAGGTCAGGGTATTGGTGACCATTTGGACAGGGTTGGTGACTTTTAAGCATTTATGCAATTGATCCCATTTTAGAGGGTTAGAATTCCCTAGCTAGTATCCATACCTGGTGGCATCTGCATACTTGTATTAAAAATATGTAAATATCTGTTATAACCTAATAATAAACAGTCAAATAACTCAATTTAAAAGTGGCAAAGAATGTGCATACATATTTTTCTAAGAAAGGTAGACGAATGGCCGAGAGCATATGAAAAAATGCTGGACATCATTAGTCATCAAGGAAATGAAAATTAAGACCTCAATGAGATACTAATTCATAATCACTAGGATGGCTAGAATCCAAAAATGAGATAATATCAAATCTTGTCAAAGGTCCATGGAGAATTTCAACCCTCACACATGGGGGTATGAATATAAAATGGTGCAGCCACTCTGGAAAACAGTCTTGGAGCGCCTCAAAAATTAAACCTAGAATCACCATATGATTCATCAATTGCTTTCCTAAGTATGTGCCCCCAAAAAATGAAAACATGTGTTGGAACAAAATTTGTACATGAATTTTATGGTAATATTGTTTCTAGTAGCCAACAGGTGGAAACAGTCCAAATATCCGTGAATGGATGCATGGATAAACAAGTTTTATCCATCCACTGGAATATTATTTGGCCATGATAATGAATGACATAGTGATACATGGTCCAACATGGATGTACATTGAAAACATTGTGCTATGTTACTGAAGCCAGTCCCAAAGTCAATGTCAGTACACACATTTAATTATTCCATTCCTAGAAAAGACCCAAATAGGGAGATCCATAGAGACAGAAAGTAGATGAGTGGTTGTCTAGGGCTGGGAATTGTAGAAGGAAGAGGAGAAGATTGGGAATGATAGCTAAAGGGCAGAAGAGTTTCTTTTTGAGGTGACAAAAATGTTCAAAAATTGACTGTGGTGAGCCAGCCCTGATGGCCTAGTGCTTGCAGTTTGGCACAGTCTGCTTTGGTGACCTGGGTTCGGTTCCTGGGTGTGGAAGCGCACCCCTCGTCTGTAAGTAGCCATGCTATAGTGGTGGCTCACGTAGAAGAACTAGAAGGGCTTACAACTAGAATATACAAGAATGTACTGGGGCTTTGGGGATAAAAAAAGAAGAAGACTGGCAACAGATCTTAGCTCAAGGTTAGTCTTTCCCAGGAAAAAAAAATTGTGCTGATTTCACATTTCTAGAAATACACTGAAAGCCATTAAAATGTACAGTTTAATGAGGTGCACTGTACAGTATTTGAATTATATCTCAATAAAGCTATTCAAATAAAAACTGGCTCAAAAGTTTTTCAATGCAAGATTTTCAATCCAGGCTCTTAAGCATATCAGTTTCCAAGTTAATCAACACATCCTTCCCCTCACTGTGTTATAGTGTGTGTGTGTGTGTATGTGTGTGTGTGTGTGTGTGTGGTGAGAATGCTTAAGATCTACTCTCTTATCAAATTGCAATTATACAATATACATATAACAAATGATCATGTTGTAATTTTAAAATAAATTTTGTCACTTCAGTGAAGCTGGGGGAAAAGTGGTTGCCAAATGCATCCCAAATTTACACAATGATTTATTTTCCTTATATCCATGAAAATAGGAATTCAATTACCTTAGGGATATGATCACATCCCTGTAGAGTTTCATCTGGGATGGATCCAGAAGAGCCCACTCCTCCATGGTGAAGGTCACAGTCCCATCTTCACGGGCCACAGAGTCCTAAAACATGACACATATGTATACAGGAGGATGGGTAAGATGGACAAGCACTGGGGATTTATATCCACTTCATAAGGAGTTCACATATGACTCTGTGGTCTCCCAACGTTTATTCCATGAGTTGGTCATCAGAAGTATTACTCTCTGGCCACACTCACTTCCTGATAAATTTAACAGCATCATGAAAACGTGGAATGTACTGGTGCATTTTCACTGTGATCACTTCAAGTCTTCATTGCTTTCTACTGTCAGCGTACAGAACACCTCAGAGAAATGCTATATAAATGAATGAAATGTTTCTATTTTAAGCACATCAATTCTTTGTGGGAAAATTCCTCATCTTCTTCTTAATACCACCATGTGATGCAGCACCCCATGAAGCACAGCCTCATAGCTGCATGAAGTTTACCAAAACTTCCAGTGAAGAAGTGAAAGCTCTTTATTGTGTTCCCATCACCAAACATGATGGGCCTAGAGGCCTGTGGAATCCAACTTGTAAGAAGATCCAGCTGGCCATGTTGTCCTGAAGTCCTCCAGGCCACGTCAGATCCAGCTGGCTGAATGATTTTTTTTTTTTTTTTGTAAAATTGGTCTGAGGTTTCGCCCCACCATCAGGATTCATTTTTGTGTGTGAACCAATCTTGTTTTATTTTTATTTTTTTATCAAGTCCATAATAGTTTACATCATTGTGTAATTTCAATTGTACATTATTTCTTGTCTGTCACCATATAAGTGCTCCATTTCACCCCCTGTGCCCACTCCCCACCCCCCTTCCCCTGTTAACCACTGAACTATTTTCTTTCTCCATGTGCTTCATTATATTATATGAGTGAAGTCATCTGGTGTTTGTCTTTCTCAGTCTGTTTATTTTGCTTAGCATAATTCCTTCCAGGTCCATCCATGCTGTTGCAAAGGGGATGATTTTGTCTTTTTTATGGCTGAGTAGTATTCCATTGTGTATATATATATATATATATATATATCACATCTTCTCCATCCAATCATCAGTTGATGGGCACTTGGATTGTTTCCATGTCTTGTCTATTGTGAATAGTGCTGCAATGAACATAGGGGTGCATATGTTACTTTGGATTGTTGATTTCAAGCTTGGGTAGATACCCAGTAGTGGGATAGCTGGGTCATATGGTAGTTCTGTTTTTAATTTTGGGGGAATCTCCATACTGTTTTCCATAGTGGCTGCACCAGTTTGCATTCCCACCAGCAATGTATGAGGGTTCCCTTCTCTGCACACCCTCTCCAACATTTGTTATTTTTAGTCTTAATGATTATAGCCATCTTAACAGGTGTAAGGTGGTATCTCAGTGTAGTTTTTTTTTTTAGTTTTTACTGAGTTAATGATAGGTTACAATCTTGTGAAATTTCAGTTGTACATTATTGTTTGTCAGTCGTGTTGTAAGTGCACCCCTTCACCCTTTGTACCCACCCCCATCTTACCTTTCTCCCAGTAGCCATAATCTGTTCTCTTTGTCTGCATTTTTAAATTTTTCATATGAGTGAAGTCATGCAGAGATTGTCCTTCTCTATCTGGCTTATTTCGCTTAACATAATTCCCTCAAGGTCCATCCATGTTGTTGCAAATGGGACGATTTCGTTCTTTTTTACGGCTGAGTAGTATTCCATTGTGTATATATACCACATCTTCTTTATCCAATCATCTGTTGATGGGCACTTAGGTTGCTTCCATGTCTTGGCTATTGTAAATAATGCTCCCGTGAACACTGGGGTGCATGGGACTTTTGGGATTGCTGACTTCAGGCTCTTTGGATAGATACCCAGTAGTGGGATGGCTGGATCGTATGGTAGTTCTATTTTTAATTTTTTGAGGAATCTCCATACTGTTTTCCATAGTGGCTGCACCAGTTTGCATTCCCACCAGCAGTGTATGAGGGTTCTTTTTTCTCCACAACCTCTCCAACATTTGTTACTATTTTAGTTATTTTTGTCATTCTAATGGGTGTAACGTGATATCTAGTGTAGTTTTGATTTGTGTTTCCCTGATGATTATGGATGTTGAACATCTTTTGATGTGTTTATTGGCCATCTGTATATCTTCTTTGGAAAAATATCTGTTCATATCCTCTGCTTATTTTCTTGATTGTGCTGTTTGTTTTCTTCTTATTCAGTTGTGTGAGTTCCTTATATGTTGTGGAGATTAACCGCTTGTCAGATATATGATTTGCAAATGTTTCCTCCCAACTGGTGTGTTGTCTTTTTGTTTTGTTTTGTTTTGAGGAAGATTAGCCCTGAGCTAACATCTGATGTCAATCCTCCTCTTTTTGCTGAGGAAGACTGGCCCTGAGCTAACATCTGTGCCCATCTTCCTCTACTTTATATGTGGGATGCCTGCCACAGCATGGCTTGACAAGCAGTGCATAGGTCCACACCTGGGATCCGAACGAGCAGCCCCTGGGCTGCTGAAGCGGAATGTGCGAACTTAACTGCTGTGCCACCGGGCCAGGCCCTGTCTTTGTTTTGATTCTAGTTTCTTTTGCCTTTCAGAAGCTCTTTAGTCTGGTGAAGTCCCACTTGTTAATTTTTTTTGTTGTTTCCCTTGTCTGAGAAGACATGGTATTCGAAAAGATCCTTTTAAGTTTGAGATCAAAGAGTATACTACCCATGCTATCTTTCAGGAGTTTTATTGTTTCAGGACTTCAAGTCTTTGATACATTTTGAGTTTATTTTTGTGTATGAGGTCATGGTTTACTTTCATTCTTTTGCATGAGGCTGTCCAGTTTTCCCAACGCCATTTATTGAAGAGACTATCTTTTCACCATTGTATGCTCTTGGCACCGTTGTTGAAGATTAGCTGTCCGTAGATGTGCGGTTTTACTTCTGGGCTTTCAATTCTGTTCCATTGATCTGTGTGCCTGTTTTTGTACCAGTACCATGCTGTTTTGATTGCTATAGCTTGTAATACATTTTGAAGTCAGGGATTGTGATGCCACCAGCTTTGTTCTTGTTTTCCAGGATTGCTTTGGCTATTCCGGGTCTTTTCTTGCCTAATATGAATTTTAAGATTCTTTGTTCTATTGCTGTGAAGAATGTCATTGGGATTCTGATTGGGATTGCATTGAATCTGTAGATTGCTTTAGGTAGTATGGACATTTTAACTTTTTTTTTTTTTTTTACATTTTAACTATGTTTATTCTTCCGATCCATGTGCATGGAATCTCTCCATTTCTTTATGTCATTATCTATTTCTATCAGTAATGTCTTGTTGTTTTCCTTGTATAGGTCTTTCACCTGCTTGGTTAAATTTATTCCAAAATATTTTATTCTTTTTGTTGCAATTGTAAATGGGATTGTATTCTTGAGTTCTTGTTCTGTTAGTTCATTATTAGAGTATAGAAATGCTACTGATTTTTTTAAGTTGACTTTGTACCCTGAAACTTTGCTGTAGTTGTTAATTATTTCTAATAGTTTTCCAATGGATTCTTTAGGGTTTTCTGTAGATAAAATTATGTCATCTGCAAACAGCGAGAGTTTCACTTCTTCATTGCCTATTTGGATTCCTTTTATTTCGTTTTCTTGCCTAATTGTTCTGGCCAAAACCTCTAGTACTATGTTGAATACGATTGGTGAGAGTGGGCAACTTTTGCTTGTACCTGTTCTCAGAGGGATGATGCTCAGTTTTTCCCCATTGAATATAATGTTGGCTGTGGGTTTGTCGTATATGACCTTTACCTTGTTGAGCCACTCTCCTTCTATACCCATTTTATTAAGAGTTTTTTATCATAAATGGATGTTTGATTTTGTCAAATGTTTTCTCTGCATCTGTTAAGATGATCATGTGATTTTTTCCCCTCCTTTTGTTAATGTGGTGTATCATATTGATTGATTTGAAGATGTTGAACCATCCCTGTGTCCCTGATATGAATCCCACTTGATCATGGTGTATGATCTTATTAAAGATTTTAATTTTCCTTTTTCTCCCCAAAGCCCCCTGGTACACAGTTGTATATTTTTAGTTGTGAGTCCTTCTAGTTGTGACATGTGGGATGCCGCCTCAGCATGGATTGATGAGCAGTGCCATGTCCGTGCCCAGGACCTGAACCCACGAAACCTGGGCCGCCGAAGCAGAGCACATGAACTTAACCACTTGGCCACGGGGCTGGCCTCTGATCTTTTTAATGTATTGCTGTATTTGATTTGCCAATATTTTGTTGAGGATTTTTGCATCTATGTTCATCAGCGATATTGGCCTATAATTTTCCTTCTTTGTGTTGTCTTTGTCTGGCTTTGGTATCAGAGTGATGTTGGCCTTGTAGGATGCATTAGGAATAATTCCATCTCCCTCAATTTTTTGGAATAGTTTGAGAAGAATAGGTAATAAATCTTCATTGAATGTTTGGTAGAATTCTCCAGAGAAGCCATCTGGTCCTGGACTTTTATTTTTGGGGAGGTTTTTGGTTACTATTTCAATCTCTTTCCTTGTGATTGGTCTATTCAAATTCTTTATTTCTTCTTGATTCAGTTTTGGGAGGTTGTAAGAATATGAGAATGTATCCATTTCTTCTAGGGTGTCCAGTTTGTTGGCATATAGTTTTTCACAATATTGTCTTATAATCTTTTGTATTTCTGTGGTATCCATTGTAGTTTCTCCTCTTTCATTTCTAATTTTATTTATTTGAGCCTTCTCTCTTTTTTTCTTAGTGAGTCTGGCAAAGAGTTTGTCAATTTTATCTTCTCAATGAACCAGTGCTTGGTTTTACTGATCCTTTCTACAGTCTTTTTTGTTTCAATTTCATTTATTTCTTCTCTAATTTTTATTATTTCCCTCCTTCTGCTGTGTCTGGGCTTTGTTTGTCTTCTTTTTTTAATTCTGTTAGTTATAGTTTTAGATTTTTTAAAGATTTTTATTGTTTGTTAACATGGGCCTGTATTGCTATAAATTGCCATCTTAGGACTGCTTTTGCTGCATCCCATATGAGTTGGTATGGTGTATTTTCCTTCTCATTAGTCTCCAAATATTTTTCATTTCTCCCTTTACTTCTTCAACGACCCATTGGTTGTTCAGTAGCATGTTGTTTAGTCTCCACATTTTTGTTCCCTTCCCAGCTGTTTTCTTGTAGTTGATTTCTAGTTTCCTAGCGTTATGGTCAGAAAAGATAGTAGGTATGATTTCAGTCTTCTCCAATTCATTGAGGTTTGCCTTGTTTCTCGATATATGGTCTATCCTTGAGAATGTTCCTTGTGTGCTTGAGAAGAATGTGTATCCTCCTGTTTTGGGGTGGAGTGCTCTCTATAAATCTATTAAGTTCATCTGGTCTAGTGTTTCATTTAAATCCACTAACTCCTTGTTGACTTTGTGTCTGGATGATCTACCCATTGATGTAAGTGGGGTGTCGAGGTCCCCTACTATTATTGTGTCATTGGTAATATCTCCTTTTAGGTTCATTAATAGTTGCTTTATGTACTCTCGTGCTCCTGTGTTGGGTGCATATATGTTTATAAGCATTATGTCTCCTTGGTGGAGCATCCCTTTTATCATTATTTACTGCCCCTCTATGTCTCTCTTTACCTGTTTTATCCTGAAGTCTACTTTGTCTGATATAAGTATTGGCAACACCTACTTTCTTTTGTTTGCCATTAGCTTGGAGTATCATCTTCCATCCCTTCACTCTGAGCCTGTGGTTGTCTTTAGAGCTGAGATGTGTTTCCTGGAGGCAGTATTTTGTTGGTTATTGTTTTAATCCATCCTGCCACTCTGTGTCTTTTGACTGGATAAGTCAATCCATTTACATTTAGAGTTGATTATTAATATATGAGGGCTTAATACTGCCATCTTATCACACATTTTCTGGTTCTTCTGCATTTCCTTTGTTTCTCATCCTGTGTATTTCTGACTACCAATTTGATTGCTAGTTTTCTGTGTTGGTTTTCTTCATTTTCTCCTTGTTTATCATATACGTCTCTGTTCTAATTATTTGTTTAATGGGTACCTTTAGGTTTGCACAAAGCATCTCATAGATGAGATAGTCCACTTTTCCTTAGACTTTACTGATTCTATTCCTTTCTTCTTCCCCTTCTAAGTTATTTTTGTCATATCTTATTCCATCTTGTGTTGTGAGTTAGTGATTAATAATGAAATAATTTTTGTTTTGGTGTTTTCCTTCTCTTTATCCTTGATGTAAAAGTAAAGTATTTGCCAACCTGATCTGATAGAGAGCTGCCATTTTCTGATTATTGCCTACCTATTCATCTCCTTGCTCAGGGCTTTGTAGCCCCTTTCCTGTTTTGTTTGTTTTCCTTTCAGGTGTGAGGGCCTTCCTGAGGATTTCTTGTAGGGGATTCTTGTGGCAATGAACTCCCTTAGCTTTTGTTTATTTGGGAAAGTTTTTTTGTCTCCATCATATCTAAAGGAGATTTTCACTGGATAGAGTATTCTTGGCTGGAAGTTTTTATCTTTCAGAATTTTGAATATATCATTCCAGAGATTGAATATATCTCTCCTAGCCTGTAAGGTTTCCGCTGAGAAATCCGCTGAAAGCCTGATAGGGGTTCCTTTGTTATTTTATTCTGCCTTGCTGCCCTTAATATTTTTTCTTTGTCATTGACTTTTGCCCACTTTACTACTATATGCTTTGCAGTAGGTCATTCTACATTAACATAGTTGGGACTTCTGGTAGCGTCTTTCACATGAATTTCCATCTGCTTCCCCAGGCTTGGGAAATTCTGCACTATTATTTCTTTGAACAAGCTTTCTGCTCCCCTCTCCTTCTCTTCACCCTCTGGAATACCTATAATCCTTATGTTGCATTTCCTAATTGAGTCAGATGTTTCTCTGAGAGCTTCTACATTTCTTTTTAGTCTTAGTTCTCTCTTCTCCTCCCTCTGAAGCATTTCTATAGTGTTGTCTTCTATATTGCTAATTCAGTCCTCCATAATGTCAGCTCTGTTGTTTACGGAGTCTAGATTTTTCTTTATCTCAACTATTGTGTTTTTCTTCTCCAACAGTTCTGATTGGATTTTCTTTATAGTTTCAACCTCTTTTGTGAAGAAGCTCCTGAATTTGTTAATTAGTATCTCTCTGTTTCTTATAACTCATTGCGTTTCTTCTGATAGCTATTTTAAATTCTTTGTCATTTAGTCTATGGATTTCTGTGTCTTCAGGGTTGGTTTCTGGGTACTTGTCATTTTCCTTGTGGGCTGGAGACTTAATATGCTTTCTCATGCTGCTTGATGGTGTGGATTTTTGCCTCCACATGGTGTTATTATCTGGTCGCCACTGTCATGTGCCTCCACTGGGTGAGGATCAGGTGCTGTCTATTCTGGGCCCAGCATGATTAGGAGCTCCCCAGCTCCAGCCACTGACTGCTTTTCTCATTGTGTGATGCTCTGGATGATGGCAGATCTAGAGCACTAGGCAGGGGGAGGGGTGCTCTCTTTCATCTGTGCTTCCCTTGGCCTCCACTTCTCACTCTGTGTGATCAGGACTGGAGTACCAGGAGGGAAAAGGGGTACTTTCTTACATCTGCATGCCTCCCCCAACCACTGCCTCTCTCTCTGCATGGTGCTCTGGGCACTCTTGGGGCTCTGCCAGCCACCGCTTCTCTCTCTGTGCCTCACTCCAGGTGACTGTGGGGCTAGAGCACTGGGTGGGGACAGGGCACCTCTCCTCAGCTGCGCACCTCCCCCAGCCATGGCCCCTCTCTCTCCATGCTGTGCTCTGGGCAACCGTGGTGCTGGAGTGCCAGGCAAGGATGGGGCACCTCTCCTCAGCTGCACACTTCCCCCAGCTGTGGCCCCTCTCTCAAAGTGCCATGCTCTGGGTGCCCATGGGCCTGGAGCATCAGGAGGGATGGGGCACCTCTCCTCTGCTGCTCACGTTCCCCATCTGTGGCCCCTCTATCTCTGCAGAGCTCCTGCCAATCAGTTTCCACTTCCTCCAGAGGATCCAGCCCCACCCCCACCCTCAGACGTATGGCTGTGTGCACCTCTCATACATATTTTGTGTTGCATATATGTCCTCTGTTGGTGTATAAATTTCCTTGTGGTTGTATTTTAGATGGGAGAGTCCAAGGGAAGAACTCACTCTGCCATGATGCTGATGTCACTCCCAGACTTTCTTATCACCATGTACAGATGTGGGGTACAAGGGAATGAAGGAGGGATGAAAGTTTAAATCTGTCAGCAGACAAACATCAAAAGGAGGAGTCAGAGACTTTTGGTCTCTGGTCTGGCTTGTAAGGAGCTTAGAAACCAGCTTCCAGTCCTCAGAAGAATACAGCTGAAGAACTTAAAATCAACACTTCCATCAGAGAAATGATGTCATGGAATAGACTGCTATTCCCCAAATTAGAGAGAGAGTCTAAAAGTAGCTATTTTAAAATATGCCCAGAATATTCTTTTCTTAACAAGGCATGTCCTCAAAACAATCTATTTCACAAGAGGATAACTCACTGGTATTTTCCCAGAAGCTAACTGACCTGAGGGGAGGGAAAGAGGCAACTTGAGTCTCTTCTAGCCTTTTCTGTTCTCACAGGTGGGGCGCTTTTGAGGATGATAGGATATTTTTTTCCCCTCCAGACACCAACTATGTGGTGTCTGTTCCAACGCCACTTCTCCAACTCTACATCACCAAATAGATTTAAATAGAACTGTTAAACATCTAACACTAACTACTGAGAGTTTGCGTCAGACTCCACAGGTTAAGAGCTCAGTCCCACACACTGACTGTATGTCAGATGCCATCCACAAATGGAGTGCCTAGGCTACTGAAATTTCTACTCAGCCATCTACAAATTCATAGATTCCTTTGACATCCTGTCAGGTTTGGTAATTTAAGGACAATTCTGAGAACTTAACAAAGCACTTTACATACTATTATTGTTTTATATAAAGGATACACCTCAGAAACAGACAAAAGGTAGAGATGCATAGGGCACAGTAGGGTTCTGGTATGGGTGAGGGGAGTGGAGGTGGAGGGGGCTGCAGAGATTCCACATCCTCTCTGGACACTCCACCTTCCCAGCACCTGCATGTGTTGACCAATGCAGAAACTCTCTGAATTCTGTCTGTAAGGGTCCTGATGGAGGTTTCATTACATGGGCTCAATTTATTAAATCACTGGCCGTTGGTCAACTCAGTCTCCAGCCCCTCTCCTCTCTGCAGAAGCTGGGAGGTGGGGCTGTCTGTTCCAAGTCTCTAATCAAGGCTTGGTTTTTCTGGTGTCCATCCCCTATCCTGAAGTCTTCTAGGAGTTACCCCAGAGTTGCCTCATTAAAACAAAACACACTGTGTCACCCTTATCACCCAAGTAATTCCAAGGGCTTCAAGAGAATTTTGCTAGGAAATGAGGACGAAGATCAAATATCTTTCTTATTATATCACAGAAATTCAAGCCTAGGGACACAGGCTCTCTAAAAGATTGAGACCCAATCACTGGACTGGAGAATGATTCCCCTCTGCCCACACCTACCTCTACATCAACTGGGCTCTTGTTTAATATTAGCGGACTACACTGAAGGAACTAGATGCTTTCCAGTAACATCAGGAAGAAGGCAAGGATGTTCCCTCTCACTACTCCTAGTCAACTCGTACTGGAATTCTTCTCTAACGCAGTTAGACACAAAGAAGAAATAAGAAATATACAGACTGGGAAGCAAGAAGTACAAATGTCTTTTTGGCAAATGACAAGATTGTCTATGGAGAAAATCTCTAAGAATCCCAAATAATAAAGAAAAACCCTTGAACTAATGAAAGAGTAGAGGAAAGTTGAAGGATAAAAGGTTAATATGCAAAAGTCAATTGTTTCCTATAGATCCCCACAAATATAGCGAACTCATCTTTGACAAAGGAGCAAGAGCGATGCAAAGGGGAAGCATCCTCTTATCAAAAAATAAAGCCAGAAAAACTGGACATCCACATTCCACAAAGAATAGAATCTAGACACAGCCTTTATACTTTTCACAAAAATTAACTCAAAATGGATCATAGGACCTAGTGTAAAATGTAAAACTCCAACACTCCTAAAAGGTAACACAGGAGACATAATAATAATATTCTGTTCTATGTGTGTACCACATCTTGTTGATCCATTCATCTATTGATGTAAACTTGGGTTCCTTCCACCTTTTGGCTACTGTGAATAATGCTTCAAGAACACAAGTATAGGGGCTGGCCCCGTGGCCGAGTGGTTAAGTTTGCGCGCTCTGCTGCAGGCGGCCCAGTGTTTCGTTGGTTCGAATCCTGGGCGCGGACATGGCACTGCTCATCAAACCACGCTGAGGCAGCGTCCCACATGCCACAACTAAAAGGACCCACAATGAAGAATATACAACTATGTACCGGGGGGCTTTGGGGAGAAAAAGGAAAAAATAAAATCTTTAAAAAAAAAAAGAACACAAGTGTACAAATATCTATTTGAATCTTTGTTTTGAATTCTTTGGGGCATATGCTCAGAAATAGAATTGCTGGATCATGTGGTAACACTCTCTGTAATTTTTGAAAAACTGCCATACTGTTATCTACAATGGTGACATGATTTTACATTCCCACCAGAGGAGCACAGGGGTCCCATGGGTGTTTTCACTATCTTGATGGTGTCCTTTGAAACACAAAAGTAATTAATTGCAGTGAAGTTCCAATTATGTGTTTGGTTTTTTTTTCTGTTTTACATGTTTCGCTTTTGGTGTCATATCTAATAATTCTTTGCTAAATCCAAGGTCATATTTTCCCCAGTGTTTTTTCTAAGAGTACTATGATTTTACTTCAGATTTAGGTCTTTGATTCATTTTGGTAAATTATTCTATGTGGTGTAATGTAGGGGTCTAACTTCATTCTTCTGCATGTTACTATCCAGTTGTCCCAGCACCAATTTTTTTTTTTTTGGTTTAAACATCTTTTTTTTTTTTTATTAATGTTATGATAGATTACAACCTTGTGAGATTTCAGTTGTACATTATTGTTATTCATGTTGTGGGTACACCTCTTCCCCCTTTGCCAGCACCAATTTTTGAAAAGAATATTCTTTCCTCATTGTTGATACCTTTTTTCCAAATCACTTGATCATAGATAAGTGGGTTTATATCTAGAATCTCAATTGAGTCCATTGATCTGTGTGTCTGTCCTTGAGGCATTACCACATACCTTGATTACTATGCTGAGTGGTCAGACTTGAAATCACAAAAAGGTTAATCTTACCACTTTGTTTTACTTTTGAAAATTGGTTTGGCTATTCAGGTTCCCCTGCAATTCCATATAATTTATGAAACAACTTGCCAATTTCTATTGTCAACTTAAAAACCAAAGTTTCCTGTGATTTTTATCTCAAAATGAGTTTATTCAAGAATAACAAATAGAATTGCTATTTGAGATGTGCCTGGTACGGCAAAGCAGTGGCAAATCCAGCAAACAAACAAAAGGAGCTGCTTTTATAGAGAAAAAGGGGGAGTAGGGGGGGTGCTGTTTTAAATTAAAATCCATGGTGGGGAGTAACAGCTCAGGGCAGGAATGGATCCTCATTGACTGAGGTGCAGCATTTGTCATTGGCTGGGCCTTGGCAACGTAAGAAGAGAAATCTTCCTTTGGTTTAAAGTAGTTTTACTTCCTGTCAAAGATGAAAGCCATGCTCTCTTCCTGTTTGGTGCAACTGAGGATGTGTGGTAGGGCATGAGAGCTCCCCATACAGGATTTGCCAACTCCAGTATAGTTAAGGTTTCTTTGATTAATATCTGCAGTTATAAAGAAGTCAGTTGAGATTCTGATAGGGATTTTGTTGAAAATCTAGATCGTTCTGGGAAGTATTGCCATCTCAACTGTGTTAAATCTAAGGATCCATGAGTATGGGCTTTTCCCCGTTTATTTATTTATTTATTTGTAGGGTTCACTCTTTTTTTCCTTGCCTCTATTGGATAGGGAGTAATAAAGAGCAAGGAAAAAGTTGGCATCACTCCAAGATCTTTGCTCTTCTTTATTAATGATTGGTAATGTCTAAATATGAAAGTCCCCTCCCAACCTCACTCCATTCCTTTTAATTTCCCAAAACGTAAATCAAATTTTTGCCAATAATATAAGTTTAATGGTCATTATTACAAGAAATTAGTTTCAGAGAAAGTGTGACTACAAGAGAGTTTTTCTCCACACACCCTCAGGATGCTTGCAGCTCTGTAACTGATGTCATTTGCATGAGTGTCCATTCATTAATGACCATCCAATAGCAATGGGGCATAGTTTCTAAGTTTTAAATATATAAAATCATATAGTCATTTTTCTATCACTATATCATTATCATAAATATACATATTTTGGTACAACTCACTTTCTTTTGTTGTTTTTTTTTTCATTTTACCTTCGACTGCCTTCACCCATGTCTCTCTCTCCCCTCTCCCCACCTCTGGCAACCACCAGTCTGTTCTCTGTATCAATGGGATTAGCGTTTTGGGTTGTTTTTTGTTTGTTTTTATTTTAGATTCTCTATATATGAGAGCTCACACAATATTTGTCTCTCTGTCTGACTTATTTCAGTTAGCGTAAGGCCGTCAAAGTCCATCCATATTGTCACAAATGGCAAGATTTCATTCCTTTTTATGGCTGAATAATATTCCACTGTACATGTATACCACAGTTTCTTTATCCATTTATTTATTGACGGACACTTAGGTTGTTTCCATATCTGTAAATAAGGTTGCAGTGAACATGTGGGTACATATATCTTTTTGAGTGAGTATTTTAGTTTTCTTTGGATAAATAACCAGAAGTGGAATTGCTGAATCATATGGTGGGTCTATTTCAAGTTTTTGTGGAACCTCCATACTGTTTTCCACAGTGGCTGCACCACTTTACATTCCCACCAACAGTCCACAGGGTTCCCTTTTCTTCACATCCTCACCAACATTTGTTAATTCACACTTGTAGATCTTTTTTTTTTTTTTTGATGTTTTGCAGTTTTCAGAGTACTACTTACTTTATTAAATTTTTTCCATTTTATTATTTTGATGCTATTATAAATAGATTTCTTTTGTTAATTTCATTGTCAGATTGTTCATTGCAGTGTATAAAATACAATTTATTTTTATATACTGACCTTGTTTCATACAAATTTGCTGTACTCCATTATCGGTTCTAATAGATTTTTCAGTGGGTTCCTTAGAGTTTTCTATTTACAAGACAAGACACATGCAGGTGAAGATAGTTTTACATCTTCCCACCCAGTCTGGATGCTTTTTATTTCCTTTTCTTGCAAAACTGTTCTGGCTAAAATTGCCAGTACGTTGTCAAATAGAAGTGGAAGGGCAGACGTTCTTGTTTTGTTCCTCATTTTGGGGAGAAAATATTCAGCCTTTCACCATTAAATATAATATTAGCTGTGGGTATCCCATACTTGCTCATCATCAGGGTCAGGAAATTTCCTTCAAATTCTAGTTTCCTGAATGTTTCTATTGTGAAAGGATGTTGGCTTTTGTCAAGTACTTACTGAGTCTATTGAGACAATCAGTCCATTTTTGCTTTTCACTCTATTAAGATGATGTGTTAGGTTAATGGATTTTGAGAGGTTAACCAGACCCTGAATCCCTGGAATTTATCCCACTTGTTCATGGTGTATAAATCTTTTAAGTTGTTGCTGGAGTAGGTACTAGTATTAGTTGAGGTTTTTCTGGATCCATATTCACAAGGAAAATAGGCCTGTAGTTTTTTTGTGATACTTTTGTCTGATTTTGGTATCGTGATAACACTGGCCCCAAAATGAGTTGGAAGTGTTGTGTTGATTCTGTTTTGGGGGAGACTTTGTGAAGAGTCCCTGTTAAGTCTTGATTGGATGTTTTGGAGGATTCTGCTGTGACACCCTCTGGGCCTGGGCTTTTCTTTATGGGTAGTTTTTTGCTTACTAATTCAACCACTTGTTCTAATTCTAATCAGATTTCCTTTTTGAGTCACTTTTGGTAGCTTGTGTATTTCTAGGAATTTATCCATTTCATCTAAGTTATCTAATTTGCTTGCATACGATTGTTAATTCCTTTATAATCCTTTTCATTTCTGTAATCTCAGTAACGATATTCCCTCTCTCATTCTGCTTCTAGGAATTTGAATCTTCTCTCTTTTTCTCTATGTCAACCCAGCTAAATTGTCTACTAGTTCTCTGTTGTCAATTCTGTTGATCTTTTCCTAAAACCCACATTTGGTTTCATTGATTTTCTTTATGGGTTTTCTATTCTCTATTTTTTAAATTTCTGCTCTAATTTTTATTTACTTTTCTCAATACATTTGGTTTGGTTTCTCATCCTTTTGAATGTGTTAGGTAAAATGTTAGGTTACTGATTTGAGGTCTTTGTTAGTTTAGGTATTTATAGGTATACTTTTTATCTATATAGTGTTTTCAATGTAGCCCATAAAATTTCTTATATTGTATCATTTTGTTATTCATTAAAAATGTTTTCTTGGGGCTGGCCCCGTGGCCGAGTGGTTAAGTTGGCGCCCTCCGCTGCATGTGGCCCAGTGTTTCGTTGGTTCGAATCCTAGGCGCGGACATGGCACTGCTCATCAAACCACGCTGAGACAGCGTCCCACATGCCACAACTAGAAGGACCCACAACGAAGAATATACAACTATGTATGGGGGGGCTTTGGGGAGAAAAAGGAAAAAATAAAATGTTTTCTAATTTCCTCATTGAGTTCTTTGACCCACTGGTTATTTAGGAATGTCTTGTTTAATTCCCTCATATTTGCATGTTTCCCCAAATTTTCTGAAGATATTGATTCCTATTTTCATTCCATTGTGGTCAGAGATCTTAGTTTGTATTTTAAATTTTAAATTTCCTAGTATTTAAAATTTATTAGGTATTTTTTAATGGTGAGGATTGATCTATGCTAGGCAAAGGGCCATGTGTGGTTGAGAAAAATATGTATTGTGTTGTGTAAGAAGGTTTAAGAAGTTGCACACCAGATGCCACAGACCCTGTTCACATGCCCCAGTAATGATTCCAAATTTGGAAAACAGGTATAATTAACAGCCCAAGCTCTTTAACTTTATGTTATCCTAAACTCACTCTCCATAGTTTTGTAACAGCAAACATGCAAATTAAAGAAGGTGGTAAAAAATGCCCCCGTATATCTTAGGTTTTTGATGATAGAACTTATCTCTTCCATTCCTCCACAGATAAGGTGTTAATTCTGGGTTCCCATCTTTGTTGGGGAACAAATCAAAAAGCACCTACTTGGCCTTTCCCATCAGAATATGCCTCACTAAAAGGGCTGGTAAATCAGCACGTGTATTTTGCACATAAATAAGTACAACTATTTTGATTCTATATCTTGGGCCTAATGAGCTAACCTATTTTTATAACTTTATTAAGCATTTATAAGTTATAATTTTATAAGGTTTGTGTGTGGCCTTTGAATATCTTTATTGTATATTTATATTTTGTTTTTGATTATTAAGACCTATTTAAACTGTTAATGATATGATCTTTCTCTCTCTGTTATTATTGAAAACTTTTTCCCAGGTGGTGTTTCTATGTCTTTTATTATTATCAGTGATATATTTACATTTTTTAGTTTATCAAATCTATTCAAATTTCATTCACATTTTTCTTGGAATGTCATGACTTCTACTGCCTAAGTATACAGAAATACTTTCTAATGGTTTTTCAATATTTGCATTTTATATTTTTTACTCTTTAACTCGGTACCCCATATACAATTCTTTTGGATGAAGGAGACAGGAAGTTATAGACTGCTACAATTCATCATCTGTTTTGTTACATCCTTGTGTCTGTTTATTGTTAGCTCATAGTACAGTTCATGAATATTCAGTTAAGGGTGGGGCACGAGATCAGTGTTTACCGTCTAACAGTCATGTTCCTTTAAGGCTCATGGGTAGCAGGTACCGATGCTACTACATACATCGTATGATCCAGAAATGGCTGCTTGGTCCCTCCCAGAGGAGGAGAATTTAAAATGTTAATGAGATTATAATGGGGAAAGTTCACTTCAGACCAGATTGCTAGATCTGGCTCCAGCTAGCTTGCTTGTGAGAACTTTCTGTGTTTAGGCTCTTCCCGACACTTTACATCTGCAAACACTTCAACAGATAATGTTAGTTTTTATCAGATGCTCTGTACCCCTTTCTTTTCCTAGTTCCCTTGTCACAGTGTCTGTGTACCTATTTGGCAAAACTACATCAGACTCCAGTTGTCAACAAAGATCAAAACGGAGAGACTGATTACTGCATACGGGGAGGTGACTTTCAGTTGTGTGTTTTTGTAAAGAAGGATCACAGCACGAGGATTCCCCTCCCAGCACTACCTTTCAACGCAAACGTCCCTGCAGAGGACGAATTCTGTCTGGCATTCTGCTCAGACACCTAAACTCAGGGGGCTGTCACTCAGACACAAGGGGGCGAGTCTTGCGAACTGTCCAATCAGAGGCGGCTCTGGGGCAGGTGGGTGGGGCGAAGCGCCAACCCCCGGAAGTTGCTGCTGCTCCAGCCGCGCTGTGGATCGTGTCTCCTCGCCATTAAAGGCTCTACGTGGCTGTGTCGCCACTTCTCTCGCCTTGTGACCTGTACCGACCTCGGGAGTCTTAGGAAGGTAGCCAGGGGACCCAGGAGACCTAGAAATGGTGAGTGTGCGGCCCCGGGGTGAGGAAGCGGGGGGAGGGGCTGGTCGGAAGCGGCGGGGCGGGCCCGGCCTCTCGCAGTCCCCTCCCGGGTCTGCGGCCCCGAGTCCGCGGTGGCGCCGCTTGGCCCTCAGGCCCCTCCAGCCGCAGCGTGCGGGCGGGGCCGGCAGCTGGGCCCCGGGCGTCCTGTGGTCCCTGCGCGCGGCGACTTGGGCCGGAGCGTCTCTGGGCCGCTGTGCGGCCGCAGCCCCGCGTGTCCCAGACGGTGCGGGGCCTGCGGGAGGGTCCTCAGGACAATCGGGCCTCGGTCTCCGGGGTCCGTGCGCGAGAGGAGCTGTGGCGTCCCTAGTCCCTCTTTTCTTACCAGATGGCACCCGTTTTCTCCTGAATTTTCCATATATTTGGGGAGCGGAGTCTCAAATCCAGGACCCTGTCCCCCGAGTCTCGATCTTCCTAGTACTGACAATAAATCCCTGAATTTCCAGTCTCTCCCCGAATTCCCAAATGCCAACTTCCTGCCCGCGACTCACAGCATTATTATCAACTATTTGGCCTCCTTGTTGGATTTGAAGCAGATTCAGTGTTTTAATTGTTTTCTCACCGTTAATGGAGGGCTGTTTTTAAAAGATTTGTTTTGTGTGTGTGGATATTTTCCATGAGTGAAAAGCAGCCTATAACCACCTGGAACTACGTTGTATGAAATCCTCCTGCGTCTCCCCAGGATCTTTCTGGGCGCAGACAGCCTGTGGGAAATCCTCTGGGTACAGGTTCCTCATGAGAAACTTTCCTGGATGATCTGTTCTGTCAGCACTGTCCCTACCTGAGTTAGTCACCTTTAAAATATTCGTTCACTTTATTATAGTCTCAATTTCTCAATGAATAAAAATGTATTTAACCAACAGGACTTGAAACACAATGTAAAATATCTCCAAAGAGTCAATAAAGGTGAATTTCAGGAGAAATAAAATATTCTGGTTTTACGTTGGAAGTGCTAAACTTTCTTTCACCTTTTTTCTCCCATCGTGGATTGTAATATTCTTAAGTCTGTTCTTTTATTTTGGGTGAGTTCAAATGGATTTCCATGGCTTAGACTTGCAGACCTGCAGTGTTCAAGTAGGATTAATAGTTTATAAAAAAATTTCCTCTCTTGGAAATAATACGATATTATCATTCTTTTTCCAGAACGTGATATATTCTTGTGGGGTTTCTTGTTGATTTAGCAAATTGCTGTACCATTTTCTTCCCTCATTTCCACATAAAGACTGGTTTGAGTGTTTTCACTGGCTTGTTCAAACACTGGGTTTGTGTATTTAAAATATCAGTGATGGTCCAAAAAGTCTCCAGTGGGGACAGAGGCCTGAGGGCAGTGAGTCTAAGCTAAGGCCTCCTTGGACCTGCAGAGGGAAGGCCTTGCAGGCCCAGTTGTCCTTCCTGGGGAACCTCCCCCTGCAGGTGTCCTACTGCTGACACCCCCATGGAAGGAGCCTTTATCCTGAGAGCCCTGGAAAGCTGGGGGTGCACGTGCTCATGGGGTGGGGAGTGATGCCCTTTCTGAGGTTGTAGCTGTGGTTCCCTTGGGCCTGTTTCTAGACATAATTGGAGTTTTGCATGCACAGTGTGGGTGCACTCAGAGAGTAACTTGTTTACGTTGAGAAAGTCTGTGAGAGTCAGGAGCTCTGTGTCCTGGATGAGGGCCCATTAATCTGGGGTCCATTTGGGTCAGAACCTTAAACTGAATGCAGCTGAGTTTCCTGACTGTGAGAATGGAGCCTGAGAGAGTGAGCATGTGCACTGTTCCCTGGGGGGAGGAGGGTGTGTGGGGCTCCCAGAGCTCCTTCCTGTGGCTGCTCAGGTGCCCTCCCCTCCTTCTCCAGGGACTGACCCCCTCCAGGGCTCTGTCTCCACCAGGAGAGTCAGGAATGTGGAACCTTCTGACCGTGGCTTTCCTTCTGTCCTGTCGGGGGCAGGCTGCTCATCTGAGCTGATTCCACTGTTTGTGTTTCTTTCCTTTGGATTCCTTTATCGATGGACTAGTGCAGCCCTTTGGCTCTAGTTTCCCTTAGCACTTGGGCCCTGAGACTGTAAGTTGATGGAGAGATAGGATGTGAGGAAAGCAAGAAAATCGTTTCATTTTTGTGTCAGTTTTTCTATGTGCGTGTCTCTAGAGAACATAGAAAGTAAAGAGCTAAAGCAATTGAGATTCTATTTTAATTGGTGTGAGGAAAACTTCTGAAAGCTTCTGTAAACCTTTGAAAATCCAATACAGTTAAGGGTTTAGACTCAAACCCTGATTGCATTTTAGTGTATAATATACTATACTCCTGAAAGTACCCCACTGTCAGCTAAAGGGGGAGGAGAAACTAGGATGCAGCATGTCCTTGTAGTTAGAAAGAGATTTGAAAATTTTGTTTTGTATGGTTTACACTTTTGTAACTGTTAGTTTTTAAAGGAATTAAATCTTAGAATGGTGTCCTATGTACAAGAGTTAAAATTAAAGAATATAAATTTCTTTGTTTATTTGAAATAAATCTATAAGACGGCAAAGTGCCAACCTATCCTGGTCCTTTCCAGCACTGCTTCTCAAGTCACCCCGAATACATAATTTTGATTGTTTTTGAGCCTCTGTTAATGTTTCTTTATATAAATCAATTGAGAATGCATATGTTTCTTACCTACTTTGTCGTTGTAGTAAGCAGTCAGATTTGACATTTTTGGGTGACTTCTCACAGCTTAAGCCTCAGCCACCCTGTTCCTCTTGTGCCCCCACCTGGACAAGCTGAGGAGGAAGCCTGCGTGCTCTCTCCTCTCGAGCAGGCAGGAGATTCCCACCACCCCAGCCCCTGTCTGTGTGCAGAGCTCTTGCCCCGGCCCCACCCCCAGGCCCACTGAAGCCCCAGGCCAGGCTCCATTCCTTGCTTTCTGAGCCCTGTCAGAGCTGCTTGAGAGGCCGGCCCTGCCCTCCCTTCAGACCTCTATGATGTGAGTCCTAAGCCTTGTCCTACCCTGTGTGTGTGTGTTTTGTGCCACCCTGGCATCAGTCTCAACAAGTGAACCACCCCTCTGCAGGGACCATAACAGTTGGCGCCCTGAGCAGCATGTCCAGACATGACCCCACCCGTGGGTCTGTCTTCTGCTCTGACTTGCTCCCCTGCTCTGCTGCCTGGTGGCACATGCACTGTGGGCTGCTGCTTGCTGGGGAGTTGGTGCTGTGAGCTGTGCTGCCCCGTGTTGCATTGTTGACCCGCCAACCTCAGTTCTAGGTTCAGCTGACCAGAGTGGGCAGTTTCAAGAATTTATAGGCATTTCAGAGGAGGATTATGGGATTGAGGCCTCCTTAAATGAGTCCTGGGTCAATGTCTCTGCTAGGATTTATCTGTGTGTTAGAGTGAAGCTGTGACAGGAGCTAGGTTGGCCTGACATACCTCCGAGATGGTGGTGCCACAGGGGGGGACTATACCCTTTGCCAGAGGTGGGTCCATCACTCCTGAAAAGAGCTGTCATTTGAAAGAAAAAGGAGAGGGGGAGAGACAGGCAGTAGGTGGCAGGTTGAGTCCACACTCCTAACACCAGAGGGCTCCCCAGGCCCCTTCAGTACCTCTGCTGCTGCTGCCGCTGCCTCTGCTGCCACAAAGACCCTGACCTTCAGGGTTATAGGGAATAACACCCATGGGACCCCTGTGGCACAAGGGATTAGTTCAAACCTGACTTAAGCTCAGATTTTAACCCTATAAAGCAACCAGTTGTCATGGGGAGGCTTCTAACCCCGATGGTACTGCCTTGAGGCTCTTGGGTGGAAACAAATTATCAATAGCAGGGTAGAGAAGGCACTCCCTCCCCTGAAGTGTATTCTGTGAGGAAGAAAACAAAACAGGAAAGATCAGGAGGAAGCAAACAGTAGATAAAATCCTGAAACAAGGTCCACACTTTGACCCAATTGGAAATCGAGAATATACTAAGAGAGTTTACACAGCAAAACAAGCGGAGGTGCGCTGCTTGGCTTATGGGCCTGTACAACATAGGTTCTGAATTAATTTTGCTCTCTGATGCAGTGCACTAATTCAGAAACCTTCAAGCAGTTAGTCAATACTAGGTGTCAAGTTACACTTATACCTGGGATCCCAGTAAATTTAAGGAAGGTGCCCCTGATGATCTTAGGGGTGTTAATGAATATAATATGGAGGACAAGTAGGACAAATGTTTCATCTTTAGTCATCAGAACTATGGTCTTGCCTAAGTTCTCCGTGGTTATAATACCCATTGTCCTAAAATATCCCATAGTGAGCTGGGAAGCTCTGATCCAATGAGCAAGAATTAAAATTGAATGTAGTCTTTTCTACTTACAAATTGGCTTGATGGAGCTGGCCTGGTGGCACAGCGGTTAAGTTCGCACATTCTGCTTCTGTAGCCCAGGGTTTGCTGGTTCGGATCCTGGGTGCACACATGTCACCGCTTGGCAAGCCATGCTGTGGTAGGCATCCCACGTATAAAGTAGAGGAAGATGGGCACGGATGTTAGCTCAGGGCCAGTCTTCCTCAGAAAAAAGAGGAGGATTTGCAGCAGATGTTAGCTCAGGGCTAATTTCCTCAAAAAAAAATTGACTTGACAAGTTGGGACTCCAGTGACCTTACTCCACAAATCAAGTAGTGAATATGGCCCAGTGTAAATTATCCAGGGCTTTGAAGGATTGAAAGCTGTATAGAAAATCTAGTTAATAAAGGGTTGATTATTCCCAGTGCTTTTTTTTTTTCTTTTTGAGAAAGATTAGCCCTGAGCTAACATCTGCTGCCAATCCTCCTCTTTTTGTTGAGGAAGCCTGGCCCTGAGCTAACATCCGTGCCCATCTTCCTTTACTTTATATGTGGGACGCCTACCACAGCATGGCTTTTGCCAAGCGGTGCCATGTCCGCACCAAGGATCCGAACCGGCAAACCCCGGGCTGCCAAGAAGTGGAATGTGTGACCTTAACCGCTGCGAAACCGGGCCGGCGCCCCCCCAGTGCTTCTTTTAACAGCCTAATTTGTCCTGTTATTAAACTTGGAAACAGTGGATGACACCTCAGAGTGGTTTACCTCAACTTCAGACTGCTGTTGCACAGCACAGACCTCTATACCACCTCCCCACATTATGGGAATTACTGACCACAACCAACCAGCAATTGATAAGTATCCTGCTCTCACAGTTTTGGCTAACCTTGTTCTGTCCAGTCCTGTGTCCACAGCCTCTCAGCTGCACTTGGCCTTCCCCTCTGAAGGGACAGGATGCCCCTTTACTGGGTTATCCTCATGGATCTTCCACAGCTGTGCCCTCCTGTAGTCGTTGCGGGCGGGGTCTGAACTGGTTTCTCCAAGAAGTCAGGTTTGACATTACCTTGATGACATCTCCTCTGAGGACATTCAGAACATACAAATATTGAAAAAAGCTCACTAAAAGTGGATGCGACATTGCCAAGCATATAATATGAGGCCCTGACAACTTTGTTAAATTTCTGGAAATTATTTGATAGTCTGAGACCCGCTCCTTCTCTGGCACCATGAAGAGATAGCTGTTATTTCCCTCAGCACCCACTACATCTACTAGGTTCTCTTGATGTTTGGGAGGCAGTATGTTCCTTGTTTACAAGTTTCCCTTGACCCCATTTGTGCTGTTACCTGCAAGTTTGCCACTTTGAATGGGCATCCCCAGTTCAAAAGTCTGGAGACTCTTCAAATTGTCGTACAACCCACACTCCTTTAGTGGCATCAGAGACTCCTTCACTACAGAGGCCTCAGTGACCTTCTGTCATCCTCCTGGGGTACCCATGGTGGTCTTAAGTTGCCCACAGGCTTCTGATGCAAGAACCTGCCCTAGGCCCCACACTATATGCCATTAGAGCTGCAGTGACCTCTTCTTACAAGACTGTTCTGACAGTAGATGGCCCTGAACATGGGACCTTCTATCAGGCAAGTCCATTTCGACTTGGGACCTGGGAAGGGCACTCCAAGAGCTCAGCATGACTCCTGAGACCCCCTGGGGACGTGATGGAGCCAAACCTGAGCCCTCTGGGATATCCTGCCTGCAGGAGGGGTGGTTGACCCTGTCCTCAGTCTCTTGCCAGGTGCCATGATGTTGAAGGAGGTCACCCCTTTCCCAGATCCTCAGGCTCCCTGGAGACATCGTTAGGATTCCCTGACAGAAAAGCAATGGGAGTTCGTAGACTTTAGGGATGACATTGCCACATTTGTACATGATGGAGCTCAGGCAGAGTTTCTGCTTTTTATATCTAAAATGGGACATCTCTGATGAAGGACTGGACTCAGGTGTCATTACATCAATCAGTCATCTTAACACCAACCAAAAACCGGCTCCAGCTGCAGACATCACAGACTTTGTGGTAAAAGAACTCCAGGGGTCTCTTGCCTCACAGTTACCCACAATAGAAATCAAAGGAACACTTGTCTCTACACGTACGCAGGCCACACGCAAAACTTCACCAGGACACTTTTTGTCCATGTGGCAATTCAGACACTCATTTCACTTCTCAGAATACACATCGCTGCGCTCTAAACAGGGCATTCAGTGGAAGTTTCTCCTCTCTTCCAAGTCACAGGGTGCAGGCCTCAAAGAACAGCATTATGGCTTATTGAAATAAGGTCAAATTAAGAGAATGAAAGATGGTCTGTTTCTGTCATCAGTTAGTCAACAGGGGTGAATATTAATGCACCTCTCTTTACCTTTGTCTGACCTAGTAGACTTTACTTTTTTTTAAGAGCTGCTTTAGGTTTACAGAAAACTTGTTTGAAAAGTACAGAGATTGCCCACATAATGCCTCTGCCTCCACACAGTTTGCCCTGTATTTTATATCTCATATTACTGTGGTACATTTGTTACATTTGATGAGCCAATTTGATGCGTGAAAGCTCATAGTTTACACTAGTGTTGACAGTTATACAATCTCTGGGCTTTGGCTAACGTCAAATGACTCGTCTCCATCATTTCTGTATCATTTGGAATTCTTGCACTGTCCTAAAAATCTCCTGTGCTCCCCTTATTCATTCATCCCTTCCTTCCACACCCAACTCCCTGGCAACCAATGAGCTTTCATTGTCATGTACTTGCATTTTTTTCCAGGATGTCATATGCTGGGAATAATACAGTGTGTAGCCTTGTCATATTGGCTTCTTTCCCTTAGCAATATGATTGCAAAGTTTCTCCACGTCTTGTTCACTTAGTAACCTCATTTCTATTTATCGCCGAAGAATGCTTCATCCTGTTGATGTACCAGTGGTTTATCCATTCACCTGTTGAAATTGTCTTGGTTGCATCTTGACCATTATGCATAAAGCTCATATCAACTTTCAAGTGTAGGAATTTTGTGAAGATGAGTTTTCAACTCGTTTGGGTAAGTGTGAAGAGCGTGTTTGCTGCATCATATGTGTAGGCTTAGTTTTAAGAAGTTGCCTTTCTTCTGAAGTGGGCATACCAATTTCCATTGCCACCAGCAGTGAATGAGGGTTCCTGTTCCTTGCCATCTTCACCATCATTTGGTGTTCTCAGTGTTTTAAATTTCAGCTGTTGTAATAGTGTCTGCTGACATTTCGTTCTTCTTGTAGTCGCAAATTCGTAGTGACATATGATTTTGACCATGTTTTCATGTGGTAATTTACCATCTGCATGTCATTGCTGAAGTGATTGTTCAAATCTTTTTCTCATTTTTCACTGGCTTGTTT
The DNA here is from genome assembly GCF_041296235.1 of Equus asinus. Taxonomy (NCBI): domain Eukaryota; kingdom Metazoa; phylum Chordata; class Mammalia; order Perissodactyla; family Equidae; genus Equus; species Equus asinus. Next base: position 24,183,781 of record NC_091809.1, on the reverse strand, counting down.
GTCTTCTTTTTGTTTTGGGTACCAGTCCTTTATCAGATAAGTGATTTTCAAAGATTTTCTGACAGTTTGTCACTTCTGCTTTTCTTCTCAACACTATGTTTCACAAAGTGGAAGCTTTTCATTTCAATGAAGTCAAACTTATTTTTTTCTGTCTTGGATCTTATTTTTGGCGTTGTATCTAAAAATTAATCTCGAAACTCAAGGTCATCTAGATTTTCTCTTGTTTTATCTTTTAGGAGTTTTGTAGTTTTACATTTTATACTAGGATCTGTGATTCATTTTGAATTAATTTTTCTGAAAAATGTGAAGTCTGTCTAGAATCTTTTTCTTGCATGTGGAAGGCTAATTTTTCTGGCAGTATTTGTTGAAAAGACTATGTTTTCCCATTGAATTGTCTTTGGTCCTTTGTCAAACGTGTTAACCATATTTGTATGGCTCTATACAGTCTATATTAACGTTTTATCTTTCAACCTCCTCTACAGTTTTCTTAGTTCAAGGGGTTTTCTTTGTTATTGAGGATTCTCTGAGATTTTCTCCGTAGACCATCCTGTGCCACAAGAACAGTTTTATTTCCTACTTCCTGTCTATGTACCTTTTATTTCCTTTTCCTGTCTAATTGCATTAACTAAGAATTCCAGTCCTAGTTTGACTGGGAGTGGTGAGAGGAGACATCCTTGCCTTCTTTTTGATGTTATCAGAAAACATCTAGTTCTTTCAGTGTAGTCCACTATTATTAAATGAGAGCCTAGTAAATGTAGAGATGGGTGTGGGCAGCGGGGAAGCATTCTCTATTCTGATGTTTTGGTCTCAATATTTAGTGAGCCTGTGTCCCTGGTGTTGACCTTCTGTTATACAGAATGAAAGATATTTGGTATACATCATCAGTTCCTAGCAAAAACCTCTTGAAGCCCTTGGAATTCCTTGCATGATAAGAGTGATAGTCCTCCTAGACGGCTTAAGGTTGGGGGTTGGATGCCAGAAACACCAAGCCTTGATTAGAACCTTGGAATTTTCAGCCCCAGCTCACAGCATGTGTGGAGAGGAGAGGGGCTGGAGACTGAGTGCATGATTTAATAAATTGTGCCCATGTAATGAAACCTCTATTGGAACCCTTACAGACAGAATTCAGAGAGTTTCTGGGTTGGTGAACACATGCAGGTGCTGGGAGGGTGGAGTGTCCAGAGAGGACCTGGAATCTCTGCAGCCCCCTCCACTCCCCTCACCCATACCACTGCCCTACTTTGCCCTATGCAACTCTGCCTTTTGTCTATTCCTGAGTTGTATCTTTTATAGTAAACCAATAATAATGAAGCACTTGGCTGAAGTCTCAAAATCATATAAGTAAATTACGAAATGTAATCAGATGTTGAGACAATCTATGAATTTGAAGATTTATGAGTAAAACTGTTGGCAGCCCAGGCACCCCATTTTTGGTTGACATCTGAAGAAAGGGCAGTTTGTGGGACTGAACTTTTAACCTGTGGAGTCTGACGTGCACTCTGGGTGGTAAGTGTTAGGATTGAATTGAACTGATGGATGCCTCTTTGGTGATGTAGAGTTGGAGAAGTGTCATTGGAACAGACACCAAATACTTGGTGTCAGGAGGGGGAAAATCCTATCATTCTCACAAGTCCCCCACCTTTGAGAGCAGAAAAGGCTGGAAGAGACTCTAGTTGGCTCTTTCTCTCCCCCGCGTCAGTTAGGCTCTGGGAAAATCCCAGCCCTGTGAAATAGACTGCTTTTAGGGCATGCCTTGTTAAAAACAGTATATTTGGGGTTTGTTTGTAAATGGCTAATTCTTTGTCTCTGTTTCTAATATAGAGACAGTGGTTTACCCTGTGACCTCACTTCTCTGACGGAAGAGTTGTTGATTACAAGTTTCTTGGCTTTTTTATTCTGAGGACTCGAATCTGGCTTCTGAACTCTGTGTATTACAGACCAGAGACCATGATTCTCTGACTCCTTTTTTGCCAGTTTCATTGAGAAAAAATTGATACACATGACCGTATAAATTTAAGGTGTGAAACATGATGGTTTGATTTATACATATTGTGAAATGATTACCACAGTACGTCAGCTAACATCCTTCTTCTTGTTTAGGTACAAAAAAGAAAGAAAGAAGAAAAGAATAATCTCTGTGATAAAAAATCTTAAGATTTACTCTCTTAACAGCTTTCCTATGTATCATTCAGGAGTGTTAGCTATAGTTATCATGTCGTACATTACATCCCTAGTACTTATTTATTATATAACTGGAAGTTTGTACCTTTTGACCACCTTCCTCCAGTTGCCTCCCCTCCACCTCTGATAATCAAAGGCTGATCTCTTTTGTGTGGGTTTACTTTTGTTTTTTATAGATTCCACTTAAAAGTGAGATCATAAAGTATTTGTCTTTCTCTGTTTCACTTAGCATAGTGCCTTCAAGTTTCATCTATGTTTTCACAAATGGTAGAATTCCTTGTTTTTTGTGGCTAAATAGTACTCCACATCTGTGCATATATACCACACTTCTGTATCCATTCATCCACTAATGAATGTGTATCTTCTCCATGGCAGGTAGAGGCCTCAGTGAATGAGGATGCCCTCATCGATCATTGTCTTCCCACCATCTACTACATCTTAAACACTGTTGGAGGAACTGCTTGGGTGTGGATGTAAACAATGGACAGCAATACTGAAAGTCCTGCATTCCCCTAGGAATGCAATGGTTCCCCATAAAGATAAAGGCATAGACAGGGTTCATCTTCATTTTAGCCAGGGTTAAACATTTTGCTGCATGTGCTATTTGACCACGATCCAGATACATGGCTGTTTGGAACTCTAGAATTCCATTGCTTTGGGCCACGGGTGTTTATGATATTTATGTTTCTGTTTAGCATCACTTGAAAGGATTTGAAATTATCTTTTGGTTCAGCATATCATTTTGCTGCTATTCAGACTGAGTGACACAATTTGTACACTATGAAACCTTCAGGTTTCTCTCAGTTTGAGGAAGGGTTCAGGTCATCTGCACAGTTGTAGCCTGTCATGGGTTTTCCTAGGAGTAGAGTGATATCTGAGCAAGTTCAGTGTGATTTCCTGGTTAAAATGTTTAAAAAAGCTATGAATGTTTAGAAGGTAATGATCCAAGCAATGGCTGAGGTGAGCTGTAGACAGACACACAGAATCATTTTGAGTAATATCCTGTGTGGTGGCAAAGGAAGTAAATTTAACATTCTCAACCTGGAAAATTTTCTATGCCTTTTTATAAGAGGTGCAGCAGGGGCCGGCCGCATGGCAAGTCGTTGAGCTTGCGCAGTCCGCTTTGGCACCCCGGGGTTTCACTGGTTCGGATCCTGGGCGTGGACATGGCACTGCTCCTCAGGCCATGCTGAGGTGGTATCCCACATGCCACAACTAGAAGGACCCACAACTAAAAATATACAGCTATGTGCTGGGGGAACTTGGGGAGAAAAATCAGGAAAAAAAAGATTGGCAACAGTTGTTAACTCAGGTGCCAATCTTTAAAAAAAAGAAGAAAGGAGCAGCAGGGAGATATTTTTCAATGATGCACAAAGCCCATTTTTATAGTTTTTAGGGATCATTTCCATATGTTTACATTTCCAGGAGGTGTTATGGAAGATGGGGTAAAACTTGACCGCTTTTTTTCATTAAACAACAACAGAAACCAAACTTGTTCCCCTTTTTTTTCAGTGCACATTTGTTTCCCTAGCAGTATAGAGATTATGTGATTTTGTGATTATTAGTATCTCATTTTGAACCCCTGTCCCCGTCCTTCCTCCCATAATACAGATGAAGAAAGTTAAGCACAGGGTCTTAACCAAATTCACACAGCTTATAACAGAGCAATCCCTTTGTTTTGAAGGCATAATGGGCAATGCCAAAAATTTTAAACTCACAAGAAACACTGCAAAGTTTGTATAATTATGCACTTATACAAAAGTGGCATCAGAATTTCCAAACAGGACCCATAAGGCAACATGGTGTTCCACTTCAGTGACATTCTGGAAAAGACAAATGTATAGGAAAATAAAACAGATCAATTCTTAAGGGCGGGAGGGTTCAGTACAAATGTCCATCATGAGAGTGTGCCTTTGGGGTGATGGAGTGTTCTCTGTCCTGATGATAGTGTTAACTATACATTTGTGAAAACTCATAGCTACTCTTAAACTAGTATGTGTATATACAAAAAACAATTAATAGAAAACAACACAGAGATGTTCACATGCTAGGAGAATGTGAAACTCTCCTGAACTTTGCTACATGTGCAACACTTCCTTCCACCTCCTTGGGTTCCTTCTGAGGAAGAAGTGGAAGGACTGGGGAAGAAGGACATCGGCCACTATAGACTGTTCCTGGCACCCAGTCTGAATTAGAAAATTCCCTCTAGGGCTACACCTGCCCTCATGTCATTCACATAACTGGTGAGAAAGTGATAGGGCTCCCGGCCTCCATCTTTGAGTTGACACCAGGTTTCTTGGGTCATATCCTGGGAATGCGGTGGTCTGAGTCATAAAGGTGCATCTGATACATCTCCACGTGGGATCTGCCTGGGCGCATCCTAATCTAACCCTTGGGCATCAACATCCTGTCTTCCCAGAGCTGGTCTTGAGGCCATTTCCAGCTCTTAAGTTTCCCATTTCAAGACTTCTGTGTAGCTTTTTGCTGGGAAACATTTTAAATGCAACACCTGTTGCACTCTGGGTATTTACTCTGTTGTGTTGACCTTAAAAAACAAGAGTTATCTTACTAGTCAAATGAGTTTATTCAGGAATAACAGAGGAAGTACAATTTAGTATATGCAAATAATGGGGAACCACAGGCAAGTAGGGAGAACAGAACAAACAGGCTTGCTTTTATTATTTTTTATTTATTTATTTTTTTATTGAGTTAATGATAGGTTACAATCTTGTGAAATTTCAGTTGTACATTAATGTTTGTCATTCGTGTTGTAGGTGCACCACTTCACCCTTTGTGCCCACCCCCCACCCCACCTTTCCCCTGGTATCCACTAAACTGTTCTCTTAGTCCACATTTTTAAATTCCTCATATGAGTGGAGTCATACACAGATTATCCTTCTCTAGCTGGCTTATTTCACTTATCATAATTCCCTCAAGGTCCATCCATGTTATTGCAAATGGAATGATTTTGTTCTGTTTCGCAGCTGAGTAGTATTCCATTGTATATATGTACCACAACTTCTTTATCCATTCATCTGTTGACGGGCACTTAGGTTGCTTCCATGTCTTGGCTATTGTAAATAATGCTGCAGTGAACGTTGGGGTACATAGGACTTTTGGGATTGCTGACTTCAAGCTCTTTGGATAGATACCCAGTAGCGGGATGGCTGGATCGTATGGTAGTTCTATTTTTAATTTTTTGAGGCATCTCCATACTGTTTTCCATAGTGGCAGCACCAGTTTGCATTCCCACCAGCAGTGTATGAGGGTTCAGTTTTCTCCACAACCTCTCCAATATTTGTTACTATTAGTTTTAGATATTTTTGTCATTCTAACGGGTGTAAGGTGATATCTTAGTGTAGTTTTGATTTGCATTTCCCTGATGATCAGCTATGATGAGCATCTTTTCATGTGCCTATTGGCCATCTAGACGGGCTTGCTTTTAAAGAGGAAAGGAGCATGCTGGAAGGGGCTCCTTGGAACAGAAGTCCATTGAAGGAGAGTGAGAGTTCAGGGTAATGACAGTGGCTGAGTGTGGTGGTTTCTCATTGGCTGGGCTGTTGCTGGGCAAGGAGAAATTCTTCCTTCCTCCTCCTAGGGTCTGTGAAGTAAGCTGCTTCCTGTTGGGGAATGGGAGGGACACTTTTTCCTGTTTGGAGTCTGCAAGTTATGGGGAGGAGTAGTGCATGAGAGCTCCCCCTTCAGGGCTCCCTGACTCCATTTTACATGAGATTGCCTGTATTTGTTTTCACATTTGCAGCCCCAGGTGACTGCGAGGTGAGGACAATGGCAGAACCCAGAATTCATGTTATGAGGCACAGGCCCCTGGAACACAATACTCCCCACTGTCACATAGCCATCCCTTCTGCACCAACAAGCACAGTTTCACAATAGTCTCAATACCACCAATAGTGTCACAAAGAGTTGCCCTCCCTTGTCCTAGCTCTGGGAGTCCCTCAGGTACCTGACTGTACCTAAATCACTGTCCCTGAGATCTCTGGCACATTCCACCCTGTGGTTTCAGTGGCTCCTGCACTGACCATGCCCAGCTCCCTCACCTTAGAACCCCACTCCAGAGTGAGTTTGGAGCCCACCCACCAAGGCCAGTGCTTACTTTTTCTATATCAGGACTCACCCAGCAGACTTCCAGCTCTAAGCCCTGTGGGAAATGGTGATCTCAGCACACCATCTGCAGTTGTGGGGCCCCATCCCTAATTATCACTCCTAGAATGCGGCAGGCCCCATGCCAAAGGAAGTGGCTGAAAATGGCAGGGAATTCCTCCTTTCCTGACCCACACAGGCAGAGGTGGTGCCTTCCCTTTGTAGGAGGCTAGGCCCACCATTTCTTGAAGGGAAGAGGGAGAAACTAGCCAAGCCACGTCCCAACCTGGTCTTGGAAGAATTTCCAGTGCTTTCCTGGGTCTTCAAGGTGATGTCTCCATGGCTGGGAGAATTGGGATCTGAGGTCCCAGAGCCTCCATCCCCCCAACGAGTGAACATTCCAAGGAGTGGAAGTGATCAAAACCTCAGTGAGGATGGGCAATGGGGCTGACTTGTGCCACGTCTGCACACAGGTGAGACCTCAGGGGGTAATGGATCCCAGACTGTGGGGGACACGGTGGCCAGGTGAGGATGCACAGAGCTTTGTTGTCTGCACTGAGCTTCCACTGGGAAAGCAAAGTGAGGAAGGGGCACATGGTGAGGGGCGCGTTTCTGGAAGTGATCATAGCAGCAAGAGGGGCTGGGACACGGTGATCACTGCAGCCATCGTGGGCCCTGACTCTCCCTCTTCAGGGCCTGGGCTGTGTCTCTGGAACATTATCTCTGAGGCTTTGTGACTTCAAGTGTCAGTGTGTGGGTGTGTACACATGGGTGTCCAGTGAGAAAACCTGTGTGATTTTGTCTGTCTGGGGGGCTGTGTGTGTATGTCCTTAAAATCTGGAATGCTGTTATGTCATTTGGTGCCTAACTGCCCTGGTAGCACCTCCTCACCGTGTTGAATTGAACTGACACGAGCAGACAAATCCTTGTCTCCTTTCTGATTGTATTCATCGTGTGTTTTATTATCAGTTTCTTAAGATGTTTTGACATCTCCGGGGGCCTCTCAGACATAGGGAGACCATGCCCCTCCCAGGGGCACCTCATTCCACGTTGGTGGTGGACAGCTTGTCTGGAGCAGGCCTCTAATGTGCATACTGCCCCATCCAGTGCCCTGTCCCTACAGACCTCCTTATCTGCCTCTCACACGCCAGACAGTATTCCCTGCCCTAAACCCACCCGGGGCCAGGAACCAGATGACTGAGGACCGTCCCTAGGCCCCAAAGGCTGCTGGGATTGTTCAAAGCAGCCAGTCCTGAGCTGCTCACTCTGCCCTGACTCACGTTTCCTGTGGGACCCAAATGAAGGCTGTGGCCCAGGTTTGTGTCCCCCTCCTGATTCTGCCTCCTGAGCAGCCCTGATGCAGCCCCTGTGACCCTGCCTACCATGGTGTGCACTAATCTTGGGAAATGTAAGTGAAAAACTTCTTTCAGTGACATTAGCCTGTCCATGTTGTTTTAGTCATCTCCATAAATTAAAATCTCAAGGGTACAAAGCAGACAGTGACCCTAAGGAGAAAGTGTTCAGTGAAGATGGTGGCGCCACCGTGGGAGGACGGAGTGAGGTCTGTGGGAATGTGAGTCCACAGCACAGCTGATTTTCCCAAGGAGCCTGCAGCAGGGGACATGGGGGCTGAGCGAGGAGATGCTCACCTTTGGTCCCCTCACTGAGCTCACAATAGGAAGGCAAAGTGACAAAGGAATAATTCATGGTGAAGAAGTTTCTAGAAGCATTTATAGCAGTGAGAGTGGCTGAAAAATCATGACTCCAGCCACTTTGGGCCCTGACTCTGCCATCCAGTCTCCCATTTTGTGTTTTTTGTAGGGATGTCCTGTTTGTACTGTGTGGTGTCAGGAAGGGTGAAATCCCTTCCCCATCTGGAGGGGCTGAGACCCCCTCTTTGGGGTTTGGTTTGGGAGCCAGGAGACACCCCTCTACCAGGTGGGATGGAAGTGAGAACAACACACTTTGTGAAGACCTGGGCCTGTGATGAGGTTTGAGTAAGGTTTCCTTATGAGTGTGTGTGTGTCTGTCTCTCTATGAGCCCTGATATGCAAGATGTACTGGAGTGACAGGCCTTCTGGTAGTTGCTTTGCTCAACAAAGCAGAGCAAGTACCTCAGTTTGCTTTAATGCTGACATTTTATGAGATAAAAAAGAAGATATAAATTAAATTATACCATGTGTCTGGTGATTAGCCCTAAAGAGTGAAGAAAATTGGGGAGGAGTGCTGAAGGCCTGGGCTCTGTGTGTCTGTGAGCCATTACCTCTGAGGGTTTGTGAGTTTGTGTGTCTGTGTCTGTCCTCCTATATGTACCATGACAAAGTCTGTGTAGTTTTGCATATTTGTCTGTGGAGCTTTGTGTGTCTGTCCTTTGAATTCTGGAGTGGTTGATTTTTCCCATGTTCTTGCCTAACTGCCCTGGTAGCACCTTTCTTACCCCGATGGGTAGAACTGGTGAGAGCAGACATCTCTGTCTTCTCTCTGATCTGAGAGAGCAAGCCCGCAGTCCTTCACCATCAAGAGTGACGTCAGCTGTGGGTTCTTCACTGATGCTTTATTTCAGGTTGAGGCAGTTGACTGAGTCATCACAGATTACTGAGTGTTTTCCATGTGAAGGGCTGTTGAGCTTGGTCTAATGCTTGTTTGTATCTATTGAGATGATCCTGTAATTTTTGAGGTTGATTCTATTAATGATTTTCAGATGTGAAACCAACATTTCTCTCCTGGGTTAAATGCCACATGGTCATGGTGTTTAGGTCATTTTACATATTGCTGGATTCACTGTACTAGTATTTTTTGGAGGCTTTTATAAAAAAGTCATTTGATTACTGTATTATAGTGTAGTATATAATATAAAATTAATGCTGCATATAGTGTGTATATGTGTATATATATATATTGAGGAGAATGTAGAATACAGTTTATATGTTTATATATGGTATATTTAGTCTATTACCTGTATAGTATAAGTAGCATGTAGTTTAGTATTATACATAATTAGTTTATATAATATATAAGTAGAATAGATTATATAATTAACACATGTATAATTTTGTATTGGACAGTATAGTGTTATACTTTTAATGAATAGTATTACTGTCTTATCAGTCTCTAGCATAGTGGGTATCATTACCATGTCTGTCCACAGAATTATTCAAATGAGTTGCTCCCATCCTACCGTGGGAACGTAGGGGCCCCTCAGTGTCTTGATACCCCAAAGCCTGCCTCCCCCACCCCGTTTGTTTTCTCTGCTTCTGAGTGCAGCTGAGGTGTCAGTATGGGTTTCAGAAATTGTAACTAATTTATCAGCCTGAGGGTTGAAGTGAAGCTCTGCAGTTTGATGTTTAATACGTGCAGAGACATGTGTGAGCTTCTTATGTATTTGAGTATTTATAAGCAAGATTCCCCCAGAGTGATTTCTCCCAGAAGGGTGATTAGGATAAGGAGTTGATCTTGTTCTTGTAGCCAGGCAGCTCAACCATTGGCAATTAGCTAAAAGTCTATAAAAATGTGAAAATGAAGTCGACTGTCGACCAGGGAGTTTGACTTATCCTGCTGACCGCTGGGTCCCATCTTTGATCTGGGATGGCCTGGTTAGGGACAGCAGCAGTAGCTCTCCAGTGCTCTCCATCACATGTGCTCGTGGCACACCACCATTGATATGACATAGGTGCAGGATTTATTTTTCATGAACAAGAAAGCAAAGCACATTTCACAATTTAAACCACATGATCTTTTTATATCAAAGGGAAGAAAAATTATGTACTTTAAATTAGAAATCCTGAAAAGACTTACAAGAAGTGAATTACATTGTTATCTCCATGAGCACGTGGAATCTAGATGTCAATGCTAGAATTCATGCTAGGAGCAGCCTTCAGGCACACTTTTAAATCTCAGGCTGAGTTTTTGAGTCTTGGTATTCATGATAAACAAATTTGTAGGAAGGGGTGGGCGGAGCAAAATGGCGGGGTGAGCTGACCCGGGATTCTCTCCCCTCCAAAATACAACAAAAGATTGGAAGAACTGAATTTCAGAGAATAAACATAATGCCAGCTCATTAGAGACCTACAATACCAAGAAGGCGGAGATCATAACCTTGCTTACACCTTCGGAGGCGCCAGAACGGTAGGAGAGAACATCGCTCCCTCCCCTAGAGTCTGCGATCACTGCGGCGCGGGTCGGGAAGGAGCGGGGGAGGGGCCGCGCGAGCGGGGGATCATCCAGGACTCCTGCCGCTGATTCAGTGGAGACCCGCTGACGGGGGGGGAAAGCTTCCGTCCGTGGGGACCCTATAAATCAAGGGCCTTGGGAGACCAGAGAACAGAACTGATCTGAACCCAGACCGGCGCCTTTGAGTAACAGCCCCTCCCCCCTAACAAAGCCATTGGGCGCAGCCATCTTGCCCCGGAGGTGGAGAGCTAACACGCCGCTCTCGACCCCCATCTAGTGGCGACACGCTGTAACTGCAACTGAATTCTACCACCATGAGAAAAAACCGCTCCTCTACCATCCAGCAATTTATAAAAGCCCCAGACCAGAAGGAAAACAATAAAAACACAGAATTAAGTCCTGAGGACTTGAAATTAGGTAAACTAAGTGATAATGAATTCAGAGCAGCTATAATAAAAAAACTCAATGAGGTAGAGAGAAAGATAGAGAAACAAGCCGAGTTCTGGAGTTACTTCACAAAAGAGATTGAAATCATAAAGAAGAATCAAACAGAATTACTTGAGATGAAAAACACAATGGACCAGATAAAACAGAATATGGATTCCCTGAATGCCCGTGTAGACAACCTAGAGGAGCAAATCAGCATAATCAAGGACAGACAGGCCGAATGGCGCCAGACAAAGAAAGAGAACTAAGAATTAAAAAAAATGAGGAAAATCTCCGAGAGATAATGGATTCAATGAGGAGTAAGAACATAAGGATCATAGGAATTCCCGAGAATATGGAAAAGGAAAATGGAGCAGAAAGTGTGCTTAACGAAATTATTGAAGAGAACTTCCCAAATCTAGGGATCAACGGAGAAATGTGTGTAGAGGAGGGTTTTAGATCTCCTAGATTTGTCAATGTAAAAAGACCCACTGCAAGGCACATAATAGTAAAGTTGGCACATAGGAATGATAAGGAAAGAATACTCAGGGAAGTAAGAAAAAAAAAGAGAATAACCTATACAGGAGCCCCTATCAGACTGTCAGCGGATTTCTCTACAGAAACCCTACAAGCTAGGAGAGAATGGAGTGATATATTCAAAGCTTTAAAGGATAAAAACCTTCAGCCAAGAATACTCTATCCAGCAAGAATTTCCTTCACATATGAGGGAGATATTAAATCTTTTCCAGACAAACAAAAGTTAAGGGAATTTGTAACTAAAAGCCCTCCATTACAAGAAATTCTCAAGAAGGCTCTCATACTTGAAAAAAGAAAAAGGGAGAAAGGGGACACAATCCACAGACTAGTGAGACCGATGGATAGAACCAGAACAGGATAGCAAATATTCAACTATAGCATTAGGGTAAAAATAAGGAAACTACCAAAACAAGGACGATCTTAGCACTCTAACTACAAATTAGTAACAGGAGTTGGAATAAAAAATGAAAATAATTATTTAGGAGGGGAAGAGCAAAGGGTCTAAATCAGTATTGGTTGAGTAAGAGACCACCAGAGAATAGACTATATTATACACGAGATTCTAAATACAAACTTCAAGGTAGACACTAAAGTAAAGTACAGAACAGAGTCACAAATCATAAATAAGGAAAAATCTAAGAAACCCAGCATAAGAAATTGCAGTATTAAATGGGTAGTCTAAAGCACACAGGAAAAGAAACAGGAAAACAAGATAATGAGCGACAGATTGACAGCATTAAGTCCACATGCATCAATGATCACTCTCAATGTGAACAGATTGAACTCTCCAATAAAAAGACACAGAGTGGCAAAATGGATTAAAGAACAAGATCCAACAATTTGTTGCCTCCAGGAAACACACCTCAGCCCCAAGGACAAACACAGACTCAGGGTGAAGGGGTGGAGGACAATACTTCAAGCAAATAGCAAGGAAAAAGAGGCAGGTGTTGCAATTCTCATATCAGACCAAGTGGATTTCAAAATAAGACAGGTAAAGAGAGACACAGAGGGACAATATATAATGATCAAAGGGACACTTCATCAAGAAGAAATAACGCTTATAAATATCTATGCACCCAACACAGGAGCACCAAGATTCATAAAGCAACTATTAACAGACCTAAAGGAAGATGTTAAAAACAACACAATAATAGTAGGGGACCTCAACACTCCACTCACATCAATGGACAGATCATCCAGACAGAAAATCAACAAGGAAATAGTGGAGCTGAATGAAAAACTAAAACAATTGGACTTAATAGACATATATAGATCACTCCACCCTGAATGAGCTGAATACACATTCTTCTCAAGTGCCCATGGAACATTCTCTAGGATAGACCATATGTTGGGAAACAAGACAAGCCTCTACAAATTTAAAAAAATTGAAATAATAACAAGCATCTTCTCAGATCATAGTGCTATAAGGCTAGAAATTAATTACAAGAAAAAAGCTGAGAAAGGCACAAAGCTGTGGAGACTAAACAACACACTACTGAACAAGCAATGGATCCTTGAAGAAATTAAAGAAGAAATAAAAAAATACCTGGAAACAAACGAAAATGATAGCATGCCATACCAACTCATATGGGATACAGCAAAAGCTGTATTAAGAGGAAAATTCATCGCAATACAGGCTCATCTTAACAAACAAGAAAAATCCCAAATAAGCAACCTTAAAGCACACCTAACTGAACTAGAGAAAAAAGAACAAATGAAGCCCAAAGTCAGCAGAAGGAGAGAAATAATAAAAATCAGAGCAGAAATAAATACTATTGAAACGAAAAAGGCAGTAGAAAGGATCAATGAGACAAAGAGCTGGTTTTTTGAGAAGATAAATAAAATTGACAAACCACTAGCCAGACTTACAAAGAAAAAAAGGGAGAAAGCTCAAATAAGCAAAATCAGAAATGAGCGAGGAGAAATAACAACAGACTCTGCAGAAATACAACAGATTATAAGAGAATACTACAAAAAACTATATGCCAACAGAATGGATAACCTAGAGGAAATGGATAAATTCCTGGACTCCTACAATCTCCCAAAGCTCACTCAAGAAGAGGCAGACAATTTGAACAGACCAATCACAAGGAAAGAGATTGAAACAGCAATCAAAAACATCCCAAAGAATAAAACCCCAGGACCAGATGGCTTTCCTGGGGAATTCTACCAAACTTTCAGAGAGGATTTAATACCTATCCTTTTCAAGCTATCCCCAAAAATTAGGGAAGATGGAACACTTCCTAACACATTCTATGAGGCCAACATCACGCTGACACCAAAACCTGACAAGGACACCACGAAAAAAGAGAACTACAGGTCAATATCACTGATGAACATAGATGCAAAAATTCTAAACAAAATTTCGGCAACCAGAATTCAGCAATTCATCAAAAGAATCATACATCAGGATCAGGTGGGATTCATACCAGGGACACAGGGATGCTTCAACATCCGCAAATCAACGTGATACACCACATCAACAAACTGAGCAATAAAAACCACATGATCATCTCAATAGATGCAGAGAAGGCATTTGACAAGATCCAACAGCCATTTATGATAAAAACTCTGAACAAAATGGGCATAGAAGGAAACTACCTCAACATAATAAAGGCCATATATACAAACCCATAGCCAACATCATACTCAATGGGCAAAAACTGAACCCCATCCCCCTGAAAACAGGAACAAGACAAGGATGCCCTCCATCACCACTCTTATTTAACATAGTACTGGAGGTCCTGGCCAGAGCAATCAGGCAAGAAAAAGGAATAAAAGGAATCCAAATAGGGAGGGAAGAAGTGAAACTCTCGCTGTTTGCAGACGACATGATCTTATATATAGAAAACCCCAAAGAATCCATTGGAAAACTGTTAGAAGTAATCAACAACTACAGCAAAGTTGCAGGGTATAAAATCAATTTGCATAAATCAGCATTTCCATACTCCCCTAATGAACCCACAGAAAAAGAACTCAAGAATACAATACTATTGACAATCGCAACAAAAAGAATAAAATACCTTGGGGTAAATTTAACTAAGGAAGTGAAGGACTTATATAATGAAAATTACAAGGCCTTTCTGAGAGAATTGGATGACAACATAAGGAGATGGAAAGACATTCCATGTACATGGATTGGGAGAATAAACATAGTTAAAATGTCCATTCTACCTAAAGCAATCTACAGATTCAACGCCATCCCGATCAGAATCCCAATGACATTCTTTACAGAATTAGAACAAAGAATCCTAAAATTCATATGGGGCAACAAAAGACCCCGAATTGCTAAAGCAATCCTGAGAAAAAAGAACAAAACGGGAGGCATCACAATCCCTGACTTCAAAACATACTACAAAGCTACAGTAATCAAAACAGCATGGTACTGGTACAAAAACAGGTGCACAGATCAATGGAACAAAATTGAAAGCCCAGACATAAAACCACACATCTATGGACAGCTTATCTTTGACAAAGGAGCTGAGGGCATACAATGGAGAAAAGAATGTCTTTTCAACAAATGGTGCTGGGAAAACTGGAAAGCCACATGTAAAAGAATGAAAATTGACCATTCTTTTTCACCATTCACCAAAATAAACTCAAAATGGATTAAAGACCTAAAGGTGAGACCTGAAACCATAAGGCTTCTGGAAGAAAACGTAGGCAGTACACTCTTTGACATCAGTATTAAAAGGATCTTCTCGGACACCATGCCTTCTCAGAGAAGGGAAACAATAGAAAGAATAAACAAATGGGACTTCATCAGATTAAAGAGCTTTTTCAAGGCAAATGAAAACAGGATTGAAACAAAAAAAACAACCCACTAACTGGGAAAGAATATTTGCAAGTCATATATCCGACAAAGGCTTAATATCCTTAATATATAAAGAACTCTTGCAACTCAATCACAAAACATCAAACAACCCAATCCAAAAATGGGCTGGAGACATGAACAGACATTTCTCCAAAGAAGATATACTGATGGCCAACAGGCACAGGAAAATATGCTCATCATAGCTGATCATCAGGGAAATGCAAATCAAAACTACACTAAGATGTCACCTTACACCCGTCAGAATGACAAAAATACCTAAAACTAATAGCAACAAATGTTGGAGAGGTTGCGGAGAAAAAGGAAACGTGATACACTGCTGATGGGAATGCAAACTGGTGCAGCCACTATGGAAAACAGTATGGAGATTCCTCAAAAAACTGAAAATAGAACTACCATATGATCCAGCCATCCCACTACTGGGTATTTATCCAAAGAGCCTGAAGTCAGCAATCCCAAAAGTCCTGTGCACCCCAATGTTTATTGCAGCATTATTTACAATAGCCAAGATGTGGAAGCAACCTAAGTGCCCATCAACAGACGAATGGATAAAGAAGATGTGGTACATATATACAATGGAATACTACTCAGCTGCAAAACAGAACAAAATCATTCCATTTGCAATAACATGGATGGACCTTGAGAGAATTATGTTAAGTGAAATAAGCCAGCAAGAGAAAGATAATCTGTGTATGACTCCACTCATATGAGGAATTTAAAACTGTGGACCAAGAACAGTTTAGTGGATACCAGGGGAAAGGTGGGGTGGGGGGTGGGCACAAAGGGTGAAGTGGTTCACCTACAACATGACTGACAAATATTAATGTACAATTGAAATTTCACAAGATTGTAACCTATCAATAACTCAATTAAGAAAAAAAAAAAAAAGCTTGGGGAGGAGTCCCATGCTCCACTTCTGGTTCCATCTCATTAGTCAGAACTCCCGCATGGTCATAGCAAACTGTGAAAAAGGTGGGGAAATGTTTTTTCTATCAGGTAGCAGTGCCCAGCTGAAACTTGGACTCTCTTCCAAAGGGAAATGACGAAGATGCTAGGCAACCGACGGATCCCCCATAGGACCCATCCAACAGAGTCAGGAAGGGACGTTCCAGGATGGCCACTGCCAGGGGCTGTAGGAAGAGCCAGACCGTGTCAGAGGAGGAAGGAACCCTTTGAGAGAAAGATTTTTTGGGGAAAAATGAGGACCCCATGCTTTAGAAGATATGATCAAGAGGGCAGGAGAGCTTGAGAATCTGATAAGCATGTTTCTTATTTTTTATAAATGAGCAAAAAGAATGGCAATTACAAGTTCCAGGAGAAACAAAAGCTGTACAACAAAATCATGTTGAAATAGGAAACAAAATAAAACAACGCTGTGAGAAAATAGAATTCATTGAATAGTTTTAATAAAGTATATTTTCTTTTAAGTGGGCAGGGAGTCAGATAGCGACTATGTAAAGAAAGAGATATAATCCTAGCATACTCCTTGAACCAATGGGAGAGAAATATTTACATAGGTATTAACATAAAAATTGTACATGTTTTTTTTTTTTTTTAGTAATGTTATGATAGATTACAACCTTGTGAGATTTCAGTTGTACATTTTTGTTAGTGATGTTGTGGGTACACCACTTCCCCCTCTGTGCCCTCCCCCCAACCCCCCTTTTGCCTGGTAACCACCGATCAGATCTCCTTATCAATATACTAACTTCCACCTATGAGTGGAGTCATATAGAGTTCGTCTTTCTCTGACTGGCTTATTTCGCTTAACATAATACCCTCGAGGTCCATCCACGTTGTTGTGAATGGGCCAATGTTGTCCTTTTTTATGGCTGAGTAGTATTCCATTGTGTATATATACCACATCTTCTTTATCCCATCATCAGTTTCTGGGCATGTAGGCTGGTTCCACGTCTTGGCTATTGTAAATAATGCTGCGATGAACATAGGGGTGCAACAGACTCTTGAGATTTCTGATGTCAGGTTCTTAGGATAGATACCCAGTAATGGGATGGCTGGGTCATAGGGTATTTCTATTGTTAACTTTTTGAGAAATCTCCATACTGTTTTCCATAGTGGCTGTACCAGTTTGCATTCCCACCAACAGTGTATGAGGGTTCCTTTTTCTCCACATCCTCTCCAACATTTGTCACTCTTGGTTTTGGATGTTTTTGCCAGTCTAACGGGTGTAAGGTGATATCTTAGTGTAGTTTTGATGTGCATTTCCCTGATGATTAGCGATGATGAACATCTTTTCATGTGTCTATTGGCCATATTCATATCTTCTTTTGAGAAATGTCTGTTAATGTCCTCTGCCCATTTTTTGATCAGGTTGTTTGTTTTTTTGTTGCTAATCAGTGTGAGTTCTTTGTATATTATGGAGATTAACCCTTTGTCAGATAAGTGGCTTGTAAATATTTTTTCCCAATTAGTGAGCTGTTTTTTTGTTTCAATCCTGTTTTCCCTTGCTTTGAAGAAGCTCTTTAGTCTGATGAAGTCCCATTTGTTTATTCTTTCTATTGTTTCCCTCAACTGAGGAGTTACAGTGTCCGAAAAGATTCTTTTGAAACTGATGTCAAAGAGTGTACTGCCTATATTCTCTTCCAAATACTTATTGTCTCAGGCCTAATCTTTAGGTCTTTGATCCATTTTGAGTTTATTTTGGTGTGTGGTGAAAAAGAATGGTCAATTTTCAATCTTTTGCATGTGGCTGTCCAGTTTTCCCAGCACCATTTGTTGAAGAGACTTTCTTTTCTCCATTGTAGGCCCTCTGCTCCTTTGTCGAAGATTAGCTGTCCATAGATGTGTGGTTTTATCTCTGGGCTTTCAATTCTGTTCCATTGATCTGTGGACCTGTTTGTGTACCAGTACCATGCTGTTTTGATCACTGTAGCTTTGTAGTATGTTTTGAAATCGGGGATTGTGATTCCGCCGGCTTTGTTTTTGCTCAGGATTGCTTTAGCAATTCGGGGTCTTTTGTTGCCCCATATGAATTTTAGGATTGTTTGTTCAATTTCTGTGAAGAATGTTCTTGGGATTCTGATTGGGATAGCATGGAATCTGTATATTGCTTTAGGTAGTATGGACATTTTAACTATGTTTATTCTTCCAATCCATGTGCAAGGAATGTCTTTCCATCTCTTTATGTCATCGTCAATTTCTTTCAAGAAAGTCTTGTAGTTTTCATTGTATAGATCCTTCACTTCCTTGGTTAAGTTTATCCCAAGGTATTTTATTCTTTTCGTTGTGATTGTGAATGGGATTGAGTTCTTGAGTTCTTTTTCTGTTAGTTCATTGTTAGTGTATAGAAATGCTACTGATTTATGCACGTTAATTTTATACCCTGCTACTTTGCTGTAGTTGTTGATTATTTCTAATAGTTTTTCTATGGATTCTTTGGGGTTTTCTATATATAAGATCATGTCGTCTGCAAACAATGAGAGTTTTACTTCTTCGTTACCTATTTGGATTCCTTTTATTTCTTTTTCCTGCTGAATTGCTCTGGCCAGCACCTCCAGTACTATGTTGAATAGGAGTGGTGAAAGTGGGCACCCTTGTCTTGTTCCTGTCCTCAGAGGGATGGCTTTCAGTTTTTGTCCATTGAATATGATGTTGGCTGTGGGTCTATCATATATGGCCTTTATTATGTTGAGGTTCTTTCCTTCTATACCCATTTTACTGAGGGTTTTTATCATAAATGGGTGTTGGATCTTGTCGAATGCTTTCTCTGCATCTATTGAGATGATCATGTGGTTTTTGTTTTTCATTTTGTTGATGTAGTGTATCACGTTGATTGACTTGCAGATGTTGAACCATCCCTGTGTCCCTGGTATAAATCCCACTTGATCATGGTGTATAATCTTTTTGATGTATTGCTGTATTCGGTTTGCCAAAATTTTGTTGAGGATTTTTGCATCTATGTTCATCAATGATATCGGCCTGTAGTTCTCCTTCTTTGTGTTGTCCTTGTCAGGTTTGGGGATCAGAGTGATGTTGGCTTCATAGAATGTGTTAGGGAGTTCTCCATCTTTCTCAATTTTCTGGAACAGTTTGAGGAGAATAGGTATTAAGTCTTCTTTGAATGTTTGGTAGAATTTTCCAGAGAAGCCGTCTGGTCCTGGACTCTTATTTTTGGGGAGGTTTTTGATGACCGTTTCTATTTCCTTACTTGTGATTGGCCTATTCAGATTCTCCATTTCTTCCTGATTCAGTTTGGGGAGATTGTAGGAGTCTAGGAATTTGTCCATTTCTTCCAGGTTGTTCAATTTGTTGGCATATAGTTTTTCATAGTATTCTCTTATGATCTCTTGTATTTCATTGGTATCTGTTGTGATTTCTTCTCTGTCATTCCTAATTTTATTAATTTGCGATTTCTCTCTTCTTTTCTTGGTGAGTCTGGCTAGGGGTTTGTCAATTTTGTTAATTCTTTCGAAGAACCAACTCTTTGTTTCATTGATCCTTTCTATTGTCTTTTTTGTTTCAATATCGTTTATTTCTGCTGTTATTTTTATTATTTCCCTCCTTCTACTGACTCTGGGCTTTGTTTGTTCTTTTTCTAGTTCTGTTAGGTGTCGTTTGAGGTTGCTTATGTGAGCTTTTTCTTGTTTAGTGAGGTGAGCCTGTATTGCGATGAATTTCCCTCTTAGGACTGCTTTTGCTGCATCCCAAATGATTTGGTATGTCGTGTTCTCATTTTCATTAGTCTCCAGATAAAATTTGATTTCTTCTTTAATTTCTTCAATGATCCATTGTTTGTTGAGAAGTGTGTTGTTTAGTCTCCACATTTTTGCACCTTTCTCTGTTTTTTTCTTGTAGTTGATTTCTAGTTTAATAGCATTATGATCAGAAAAGATGCTTGATATTATTTCAACTCTCTTGTATTTATTGATGTTTGCTTTGTTTCCCAAAATATGGTCAATCCTTGATAATGTTCCATGTGCACTTGAGAAGAATGTGTAACCTGCTGTTTTTGGATGAAGTGTTCTATATATATCTATTAAGTCCATCTGGTCTAATTTTTCATTTAATTCTATTATTTCCTTGTTGATTTTCTGTCTGGATGTTCTGTCCATTGGTGTTAATGGTGTGTTGAGGTCCCCTACTATTATTGTATTGTTGTTGATGTCTTCTTTTAGTTCTATTAAGAGTTGCTTTACAAATTTTGGTGCTCCTGTGTTGGGTGCGTATATATTTATAAGTGTTATGTCTTCTTGGTGGAGAGTCCCTTTTATCATTATATACTGTTCCTCTTTATATTTCTTTATCTGTTTTGCTTTGAAATCTACCTTGTCTGATATTAGTATAGCGACATCTGCTCTCTTTTGTTCATTATTAGCTTGGAGTATTGTTCTCCATCCCTTCACTCTGAGTGTGTGTTTGTCTTTGGGGCTGAGGTGTGTTTCCTAGAGGCAGCATATTGTTGGATCTTGTTCTTTGATCCATCCTGCCACTCTGTGTCTTTTGATTGGGGAGTTCAATCCATTTACATTTAGAGTGATTATTGAGATGTGGGGGCCTACCACTACCATTTTGTGTCTTGTTTTCTGGTTTTCTTCAGTTTCCTTTGTTTCTCGTCCCATGGTTTAATCTGTTCTGATGAAGAGCTGCTACTCTCTGTTGTTGTCCTTCTACTTATCTCCTCTGCTCTTGGTTTTGTAGCCCCTTTCCTTTTTTGATTTTTCAGAAATGAGGGTTTTCCTGAGGATTTCCTGAAGAGGAGGTTTTGTGGCAATGAACTCCCTTAATTTTTGTTTATCTGGGAAAGTTTTTATTTCTCCATCGTATTTGAAGGATATTTTCTCTGGGTAGAGAATTCTCAGCTGTAGATTTTTGTCCTTCAGATTTTTGAATATATCATTCCACTCTCTTCTAGCCTGTAAAGTTTCTGCTGAGAAATCTGCTGATAGCCTGATGGGGGTTCCTTTGTAGGTTAGTTTCTTTTGCCTGGCTGTCCTTAGTATTTTCTCCTTGTCATTGACTTTTGCTACCTTCACTACTATATGCCGTGGAGTTGGTCTTCTTGCATTGATAAAGTTTGGAGATCTATTGGCTTCTGTCACCTGAAGATCCATCTCTCTCACCAGATTTGGGAAGTTCTCAGCCATTATTTCTTTGAATAGGCTTTGTGCCTCTTTCTCCTCTTCTCCCTCTGGTATACCTATAATCCTTACGTTGCATCTCCTAATTTGTGTCTGATAATTCTCGGAGAGTTTCTTCATTTCTCTTTAGTCTTGCTTCTCTCTCCTCCTCTGCCTGCAGCAATTCTATATTGCCATCTTCCAAATTGCTAATTGTTTCCTCCATATTATCGGCCCTACTGTTCAGAGCATCTAGATTTTTCTTAATCTTCTCTATTGTGTTCTTCATTTCCAATATTTCTGTTTGGTTCTTCTTTATCGTATCAAACTCTTTTGTGACATAGCTCCTGAACTCGTTGAGTTGTCAGTCAGAATTCTCTCTTAACTCATTGAGTATTTTAATGATGGCTATTTTGAAGTCATCATTTAGGTTATATATCTCATTTTCTTTAGGATTGTTTTCTGTGTATTTGTTACTTTCTTTCTGTTCTGGAGATTTAATGTATTTTTTCATATTGCTTGATGTTGATTTGTGCCTCTGCATGGAGATAGAGTTTAGTTGCTCCTTTCACTTGTTTCAGCTGCTGCGGTGGGGGAGCAGCTGTTTATACTGCACCAACCAGGAACCCTGTCCGCAGTTGCTAACTGGGCCTGGGCCCCTCCTTGTAGTCACAGTGGTCCTTTGGATTCCCTCCTCTGCCGTGGGGGCCGTCACAGGGGGGCTTCAGGCTGCTGGTGCCTACTGTTGCAGCCCACCTAGATGTGCTCTCTCCTTGGGGTCTGCAACGGTGTTATGGGCTTTTCCAGTGGCCTAGGGTGGGATCACTTATATTTGTCGCTCCGTTGCTGTCGGCACCCACAAAATCTCACTTGTCCTCTATGGGTCGCAGGAGAGCTATTGGCATCTTCTACAGTCTGTGGTTAGTTCACCTAGCTATGCTGCTTTTGCCCTGGGGTCTTCCAGCCTTGTGGCTGCCGGCTGGGTGCTTTCTACTGGTGCTGTGCAGAGGCTTTCCCTAAGGCTGCTGTGAGCCTGTAGGGTTTTCCCCTAGGCTACGGAGCTGGGTCTTTGGAACTGCCCCCAACCCCAGTCCTCTCCGAGATCTCCAGCAATCCCTAGTCCCACGGGGCGGGCAACGGCAGCTGGGGGTCGCCCCGCTCTCTGGGCTTCTCTCCGGGACTCTCCCGGAGTTGAGTGCTGGGCGTGGGCCCTCTGCTAATGGCAGACAGAGAGTTTTGTCTGCTGCCCGGGCAGAATTGTGTAACTTCCCCTCCGGGGCGTGGAGTCGGCCTTTGGAGCTTCACCCAGTCCCAGTCTGCTCGGAGATCTCCGGCAATCCCTAGCCCCACCGTGCTGGCAGTGGCAGCCGGGAGACCTTCATACCCTCAGCGACTCTCTCTGGGACCCTCTAGGCGCCGCGAACACCAGGCGGGGTCTCCCGGCCAATGGCGGGGAGAGACTCTCCCCGCGGGCCCAGGTGTGCAACTCCAAAGTTTCCCTCTGCGTTTAGGAGTAATTGCGGGGGGTTTAGGTAGGGTTCTGGTCACCTGTTTCCACCGTCGCTCCTCTGTTGTGTGCTCGCTCCTGCCCTAGATGTGTGTAGATCTTCTGGGGGCGTCCGTTGGGAGAAAGCCGCTTGCGGGTACTAGGCTGCTCGGTCGGGGTCAGAGAGTTTTCACCTATTTCCACATCCTCCCGGAGGAAAGTCCGTCCGCCTTCGGATGTATAGTCGCGTGGGTATCTCAGACGTCCTGAGATGCTGTCTGGATATCCTTTGTTAAGTGAGAAGTGTCCAAATAATTGTAGACTCGAAGAGGGAGAGACAAAGAGGACTACTCACGGCGCCATCTTGGATGCTCTGTACATGTTAGTTTTTAATGTCTAGCATGAGGCTTCAGACACGATATGGACCAGTTGTAGCTGGAATACAAAACAAATGTTAACATTATAATGTCAAAGTGTAACTGAAAGATGGTGGAACGTGGGAGCCGGAGGAGGAACATAAAGAAAAGGGGAGGAGAAAAAAAAAATTTGTAGGAACCATATTTTGTTTTTAATAACAAAATTTAACAGTAAATTTTAAAGATCTAATTTTCTTTGTTGACCAACTCATCAGTTGGGCAACATCTCATCCACTAACTACAGAGGAGCTCCGAAGGTCTGTGGAAAGGGAAATGTTTGAAAGGCAGGACAAGGAAGTCATAAATATAAAAAAGGATTATTTTAGGCAAGGTTACCTTGCTTTGGGGATGTGCAGGTCTTATTAAGTGGATTACCTCATCTTCTTTTGGGGACAGAGAGGGCCCATGTGGCAGATTACCTCATTGGTGCTGACCAGAAAATCCTAGACTGACCAGTTAGACTGCATTGCTGTGGAAGGCTGAATCTCCAGTTTGCTTAGGTATTAAGCCCTTGTTTGTTGATGTGAGTCTAGCAAAAGTGACTCTATTTTGGGCCTGTGGTTTCCTTTTTGACAACTGCCTCCTTTTTTTACCAGACTTTCAGATTAACTGAGAGATGTGATCAACATTTAAGGCATTAGCACCACCCAGCTACTGCTGTGAAATTCTGTTTTTGTTGTTCCTTTGGATGATATCCAAAGGTCGTGACGTTTTTGCATAACCCCTGTGACATTCAAAGGTCAAGGCTTTGGGTTCACAATCTTTAAGTCCATCATCTCTTCATTCCTTTTCTGAGGTTCCAGTCCTAGGGAGATCACTTGCTTAGTGGTTAGCAGCTGCAAACATGCATTTAAAGCTTTTGAGACAGTATAATGTGCTGGGGAGTTTATTATGAGTATAATCAGGATAGTTCTCAATATCTGGAGTGCATATTTGAGCCATCGTCCCCAAGAACTAAACCAATCAAAATCGAATGAGTCAAAGAAAAACCTCATTAAAGGAGTCACCTTTTTACAAAAGCAAAGTGGCTTTCTCAGTGATATTATGTAATTGAGTTTCATCTTCCCCAGAATTTTAAATTCAAGTGAAGCTGGCAGTGTTGGCCACAGCACAGACACCTCCCTGCTCAGCTAAAAGAGAATCAAGGGCTGTCCTATTACCAAGAACAACTGTGACCAGAGAGTCTAAGGATCTTTGTTGGGCAGCTCTTGTCTTAGCAATGGGTTTTGCAATGTCTTCAGGAGCTAAGGAGAGGTTTTCAGATTATTTTCTCATTTACCTTTACTCCTAACTGGTTAGTATACTGGAAGTCTGGCCCAGTCGAAGTGAATCCTGAGTCTTGAATGCCTCCTCATAGGTCCTTTCTAACACAACAGTGTAAATTTGGTGGATGGGACTTACCAATAAGATGTCTTAGTTCACTTGTGAAAAGTTAGGGGCACAGTTAAATAACATAGGAGGCATTGCCCAGTTAAGTGCAGCCATCCAGACATTCATAGGTCTGAGGAGAATAATAACCACTACAAAGATAAATCCTGTAAGGGCACAAAGCACTCTCACTGAGGTGGCCTTGCTAGTGGATTCATTAACAGGGATTATTACATAAATAACTCTCTGTAAATGACAAAAGATTTAAAAATGCCCATGGTTAAAGATCTGATGAGAGTTCATTATAATGGAATTGACAAGGAAAATAGGTATTTTTGTAACATAGAACATTTTAAGGTGATAACTGGAATTTTGATTGATAGTGCTATATCAGCACATATCAGATTTCCAGGAAACTTACACAATTTCTGGAAAATTTAGAATATACGCCCGTAAAGACACAACATAAAGAAGGCTTATTATTCTTATCTGACAACGATTCCCATGTAATTGACATACCAAATAAACCTAATTAGTTTAACATCTCCCTTTTTATGAGGAGAGAGAATAAATCCTTTGACATATTCCAGCAAACCTCTGGAAAAACTTACAGTTATTTCAAAGTCAAAGAAACTTCGGTTACAATTCAATTTTTGTGAAGTTTGTAAAAAATATCAAAAAGTTTTAGATACTTGTCTAAATAGGTTCAGAGATCGTTGTGAAACCATACTTATCTATTTGACTAAAGTGACAATAAAAGATTTAAAAGGCAAATCCAGAAGTTTACATAATTGTGATCAAATTTAGCTCTTTTAATGTCAAGAGGACTGGGTTTAAGTAATGCAAGACTTGATGAAGACCACATGGGACATAGGTGATTATTTTGACAAGACACAAGGTCTTTGTTTTTTCTCTAGGCAGGTTACTTAAAAAGATAAAGAAACAAACATATTATTCCATTTCTTTATGTCGTCATTGATTGCTTTCTGTAATGTCTTATAGTTTTCATTGTGTAAGTCTTTCTGCTCCTTGATTAAATTTATTCCTAGATATTTTATTTTTGTTACAGTTGTAAATGGGATTGTATTCTTGAGTTCTCTTTTTGCTAGTTCATTATTAGAGTGTAGAAATGCAACTGATTTTTGTGAGTTGATTTTGTACCGTGCAAATTTGCTATAGTTCTTGATTATTTCTAGTAGTTTTCTGATGGATTCTTTCGGGTTTTCTGTATATAAAATCATGTCATCTGCAAACAGGAAGAGTTTCATTTCTTCCTTGCCAATTTTGATACCTTTTATTTCTTTTTCTTGTCCAATTGCTCTGGCAAAAACCTCCAGTACTGTCTTAATAAGAGTGGTGAGAGTGGGCACCCTTGTCTTATTCCTATTCTCAGAGGGACAGCTTTCAGTTTTTCCCTGTTGAGTATGATGTTGGCTTTGGGCTTGTTATATATGGCCTTTATTATTTTGAGGTACTTTCTGTCTTTTTTTTTTTTAAAGATTGGCACCTGGGCTAACAACTGTTGCCAATCTTTTTTTTTTTCTTCCTGCTTTACCTTCCCCAACCCCCCCGTACACAGTTCTATATCTTAGTTGCAGGTCCTTCTAGTTGTGGAACGTGGGACACCTCCTCAACGTGGCCTGATGAGCAGTGCCATGTCCACGCCCAGGATCCAAACCCTGGGCTGCCGCAGCAGAACGCACGAACTTAACCACTCGGCCATGGAGCCGGCCCCCTGTTTTTTTTTTTAAAGACTTTTTTAATGTTTTCCTTTTTCTCCCCAAAGCCCCCCGGTACATAGTTGTATGTTTGTAGTTGTGGGTCCTTCTGGTTGTGGCATGTGGGACACCACCTCAGTGTGGCTTGATGATCGGTAGGTACCATGTCTGTGCCCAGGATTCGAACCGACGAAACACTGGGCTGCCTGCAATGGAGCACATGAACTTAACCACTCAGCCATGGGGCCGGCCCCTGAGGTACTTTCCTTCTATGCCCATTTTATACAGAGTTTTTATCGTAAATGGATGTTGGATCTTGCCAAATGCTTTCTCAGTGTCTATTGAGATGATCATGTGGTTTTTATTCCTTGTTTTCTTAATATAGTGTATCACATTGATTGATTTGCAGGTGTTGAACCATCCCTGGTGTAAATCCCACTTGATTGTGTATGATCCTTTTGATGTATTGCTGTATTTGGTTTGCCAGTATTTGGTTGAGGATTTTTGCATCTGTGTTGGTCAGTCATATTGGCTTGTAATTTTCCTTCTTGTGTTGTCCTTGTCTGGCTTTGGATCAGGGTGATGTTGGCCTCAAAAAATGTGTTGGGAAGTATTCCATCTTCTTTAATTTTTTGGAATAGCTTGAGAAGGATAGGTACTAAATCGCCTTTGAATGTTTGGTAGAATTCTCTAGAGGAGCCGTCTAGTTCTGGACTTTTATTTTGGGGGAGGTTTTTGATTACTGTTTCAATCTCTTTCCTTGTGATTGGTCTATTTAGATTGTCTATTTATTCTTGATTCAGTTTTGGCAGGTTGTATGAGTCTAAGAATTTATCCATTTCTTCTAGGTTATCCAATTTGTTGGCATATAGTCTTTCATAGTATTCTTTTACAATCCTTTGTATTTCTGTGGTATCCATTGTAATTTCTTCTCTTTCATTTTTAATTTTATTTATTCAACGCTTCTCTCTTTTTTTCTTTGGCTAAGGGTTTGTCAATTTTGTTTATCTTCTCAAAGAACCAGATCTTGGCTTCATTGATCCTTTCTGCTGTTTTTTTTTTTCTTTTTTTGAGAAAGATTAGCCCTGAGCTAACATCTGCCATTCCTCCTCTTTTTGCTGAGGAAGGCTGGCCCTGAGCTAACAACCGTATCCATCTTTCTCTACTTTTATATGTGGGATGCCTACCACAGCATGGCTTGCCATGTCCGCACCCAGGATCTGAATTGGTGAACCCCAGGCTGCCAAAGCGAAATGTGTGCACTTAACTGCTGTGCCACTGGTTCGGCCCCTCTGCTGTTTTTTTGTGTGTGTATATTTCATTTATTTCTGCTCTAATTTTTATTATTTCCCTCTTTCTGCTAACTTTGGGCTTTGTTCTTCTTTTTCTAGTTCTGTTAGGTGTAGTTTAAGATTACTTATTTGAGATTTTGCTTGTTTCTTGAGGTGGTCCTGTATTGCTATGAATTTCCCTTTTAGAACCACTTTTGCTGCATCTCAAGAGTTAGCATGTTGTGTTTTCATTTTCATTTGTGTCCAGGTATTTTTGAATTTCTCTTTGGTTTCTTCATTGGTCCAATGGTTATTCAGTAGCATGTTGTTTAGTCTGCACCTTTTTATTACTTTTTCAGCTTTTTTCTTGTAGTTAATTTCTAGTTTCTTAGCATTGTGGTCAGAAAAGATGCTTGATATGATTTCAGTTATCTTCAGTTTACTGAGACTTGCCTTTTTTCCAACACGTGGTCTATCTTTGAGAATCTTCCATGTGTACTTGAGAAAAATGTGTATTCTGCTGGTTTGGGATGGAATGCTCTCTTTATATCTAAGTCCACCTGATCACGTATTTCATTTAAATCCACTATTTCCTTATTGATTTTCTGTCTGGATGATCTATCCATCGATGTAAGTTTTGTGTTGAGGTCCCCTACTATTAAAGTGTTGCCGTTAATTTCTCCCTTTAGGTCTGTTAATAGTTGCTTTATGTACTTTGGTGCTCCTGTGTTAGGTGCCTATATGTTCGTAAGTGTCATGTCCTCTTGGTGGAAAGTCTCTTTTATCATTATATACTTCCCCTGTTTGTCTCTCATTGTCTTTTATCATCTTGAAGTCAGCTTTGTCTGATGTAAGTATGGCCACATCTTCTTTCTTTTGCTTGCCATTTGTTTGGTGTATCATCTTCCATCCCTTCACTCCGAGACTGTGTTTGCACTTAAAGCCGAGATGTGTGTCCTGGAGGCAGCATATTGTTGGGTCTTGCATTTTAATCCATCCAGCCACTCTGTGTTTTTTGATTGGAGAATTCAGTCCATTTACATTTAGAATTGAGTTTTGATATGTGAGGGCTTAATACTGCTACTTTATTTCTTGTTTTCTGGTTGTCATATATTTCCATTATTTCTCTTCCCTTCTCTTTCTGACTGCTATTTCAGTTTTATTGTTTTCTGTGGTGGTTTTCTCTTTATTTGTGAGTTGTGGCTCTGCTCTCGTTTTTTGTTTATTGGACACTATGAGGTTTGTATGAAGTATCTCACAGATGAGATAATCCATTATTTGATTTCCTCTTATTTACATTAACCTTCACAGGTTCCATCCCTGTCTTCTTCCCTTTCTGAGTTATTATCGTCACAAATTTTTCTGTTTTGTGTTGTGAGTTTGTGACTAAGTTGAAGTGTTTATAGTTATTTTTGATGCTTTCCTTCCCTGTATCTTTTACGTTATAATTAAGTGTTTGAACCTGTTCTGGAAGAAAGCTGCAGTTTTCTGATTTTGTCTATCTCCTTCCTCAAAGCTTTGCAGCCCTTTGCCTTTTTGTTTCAGGTATGAGGGCTTCCTTCATCATTTCTTGTAAGGGACATCTAGTGGCCATGAACTCCTCAGCTTTTGTTTATCTGGGAAATCTTTTATTTCTCTATTGTATCTGAAGGATAGTTTCACTGGATAGAGTATTCTTGGCTGAAAGTTTTCATCTTTTGGTATTCTGAATACATCATCCCATTCTCCTCTAGCCTGTAAGCTTTCTGCCAAGAAATTTGCTGTAAGCTTGATAGCAGTTCTTTGTAGATTTTCTGCCTTGCTGCCCTTAATATTCCTTCTTTCTCATTGATTTTTGCTAGTTTTATTATTATATGCCTTGGAGAAGGTCTTTTTGCATTGATGTAAGCAGGAGTTCTGTTGGCTTCATGTATCTGTAAGTCCATTTCTCTCCCCAGTTTGGGGAGTTCTCAGCTATTATTTCCTTGAACAAGCTGTCTGCTTATTCCCTCTTTTCTCCCTCTGGAATACATATAATCATTATGTTTCTTTTCTAATTGAGTTGGGTGTTTCTCAAAAAATCCCCCTTTTTTTTTTTTTTAAAGATTTTATTTTTTTCCTTTTTCTCCCCAAAGCCCTCCGGTACATAGTTGTATATTCTTAGTTGTGGGTCCTTCTAGTTGTGGCATGTGGGATGCCACCTCAGCGTGGTTTGATGAGCAGCGCCATGTCTGCGCCCAGGATTCGAACTGATGAAACACTGGGCCGCCTGCAGCAGAGCACGCGAACTTAACCACTAGGCTACGGGGCCAGCCCCGAATTCCTTCATTTTTAAAGTCTTAGTTCTCTCTCCTCCTCCACCTGAAGCATTTCTACATTTTTACCCTCTAAAGCACTAATTCTTTTCTCTTTAATATAAGCTCCATTTTTAAGGGTTTTAGGTAATTTTTTATCTCATTAATTGTGTTCTTCATGTCCAGAATTCTTTTTTATATTTTTAGTCTCTTTGGTGAAGTATTCCTTCTGCTAATTAATTTTATTTCTGAGTTCAGTGAACTGAAATGAGAAAACTCATTTGTGAGTTTTCTTGTAACTGGTTGAGTTTCTTCTTGACAGCTATTTTGAATTCTCTGTCATTTAGATTGTAAATTTCTCTGACTTCAGGGCTAGGTTCTGGAGACCTGTTACTTTCCTTCTGCTCTAAGTTGTTACTGTACTTTTTCATAATGTTTGATAAATTACATCTTTACTGATGCATTTGAGGTATTAATCAGATTGCAGATTCCACCTGCTGCTGCTGGGGGGAAGCAGTAGCTGTTTTGATCCCATCTCATCTGTTGAAAACTGCAGGTACAGTGGGTGCTTCCACAGGCCAGGATGGTGTTTGTACATGAGCCAGGCTGCCACTGCCTCCACTTAGAGTTGAGCCAGCTGCTGTGCTTGGTGGGTGGGGCTTCTTCTTGGTGTCCAAGATGGAGCCACTCCTAGGGCCTGCAGCAGACTGGTCAGCACTCCTGCAGCCTGGGAAAGAATTCACATGTACGTTCAGGGCTCCCACCACCTCTGCTTACAGTTGTGCTGAGGCACATTCTCACTGACTGGGCCATGGCAGCATGGTGGGTGGGTCCCCTAGCTGGGAGAGCATTCATGAACGTGCACAGGGCTGCTACCACCTCTTCTAACAGTCACAATGATGTGCATTCCCTCTGCTGGGGCTGCAGTGGCATGGTGGCTGCTCCTGCCAGCCAGGAAAGCATTTGTGAGCACCTGCAGGGCTCTTCTTATAGTCACACTGAGTCATGTTCCTACTGGTGGGGCCACTGCAGGGATAGCGTTCTTTGACAGTCTGACCTGTCCCTGCCTCCTCTTAGAGTGGCACTAGATGCTGTGAGAGGACTTGTGACCTGTCTCACTGCTGCTGGGGAGGGGTAGGGGAGCACTCACATATCTGCACTGCTTCCTGAGGATCCACCCCATCCGCCTTCAGATGTACAGCTGCGTGGGTCTCTCATGCATCCTTTTGTGCTCTGTAGGTATCCTCCATTGGTCAGTGAATGTCCATGTAGTCTTAATTCAGAGGGGCAGAGATAAAGGGAACAGCCCACTCCACCATGTTGCTGACATCACCTCAGTTTTTTTCTTATTTGGAAATGATCTGGGTATTCAACGAATTTAACTTAACTCATCATTTGACTTAATTCAGCAAAACTTTAAGGTTCCCAGCTACCAAAATATTTGGGGAGACAATTTAAAATGTTCACCTTTGAACTTTTTATCTTACTTACACCGGTGTAGTTTGCTTATTCTTAATAACTATGTTTAGATCACTCATAAAAAGTCATTAGACATTAGACGAAATCAACCATCATCCCAAACTAATTTTTCTTGCTGACAAATATAAGAGATAACATGAACTTATCTGATTGATAAACTGTGGTGGAATAAGAGTTGTAGGTCTGCATTATATTGAATGTTGATAACTCTAAAGACGTGTCTATTTTAGTTAAATCAACACATGTAAACTAGCTTTGATACTGAATATTTTCTCAGGTTATGTCAACTTGAAAAGCATTTGTGTTAGTTTCTAGTATATTTCTGAGAACTTTCTGAGTACTAAGCCTTGTTTGTTTAAGCCAATTACATAGAACTCTTACAAATTAATTTTAGTAACATTATCCACAGATTGAAAAACATCACTTATCTGCATCACATACAGATAAACACAGAGACCTTCTAGTTTTCATTTTAAAATTTTAGCCAAGAGACAGATATGATAATGTAAAACACACTAGTTATTAAGAAGTTGGATCTAAGTTGTTTTTCTGGTAAATGGAATAAGTTAAGTTGACCTGCTCAGATGGCTAAAGCCTTTCACTAATATCTGTGGAGAAACATGAAAAAGATTATTTTCCCAAGTTTCTAATGGCCTTTCCCACTTTCGTTTTTCTTCTGATAAAAAATCCCTCCCTGAAGTTCATACCTTAACATGTAGTTCTCAGAGGCACAGGGAAAGGATGCAAGTTTGTCCAAGAAGGACTTTGACTTACAAAGGCCAAGACTTTATAACTTTTTTGAGATGAATAGGGGAGGATTTGGGATTGGTAAAAGGAATTTTAACTACTCCCAGAACTGCTTTTTGAGTTTTGCAAGGATTTGTGAGAAAAGGACAGTCACACTCAATTCCTCAGAGAATTGGGTTGTAGCCTGGATGCTAAAGGACTGAGACACCCTACCACCAATCTTGGAAAGTGTTTCTTTCTCTCTGGGTACATTTAGCTTAGAAGAGAAGGAAAAAGGAATTTTTTAGGCTGTATAAATAAAAAGATATTTATTAGACTGTAAAAATCACCTTGCAATTTGGCCAGGTTTCTGGTTATAAAGTTATTAAATCCTTTGGAATATCTTGTCAGGGTTCAGCCAGGAGAAACAGTGAATCCTTCTGGCAATACTGAACAACCTCTTGGACTCAAGAGGCATCTCCAAGGAGGATGCAAAATATATTATCTTCACAAGATCTAGAGTCACTCCCACAGTTAGCCGAAAGAAAAAACTGCCAACTTGCATGTTCCAGGCAGGTAGAAAACCAAGCCATGATTTTGGGATCTAAAACAAGACAAGCAAGAAAGCAATAACTATGTTTAGGAAAGAAAGGATCGATAACCAGCTAGTTTGGACTTGGGAAGGAAAGGACAAGGTGAAGTTTTATTTCTCTCTCTGAACTGGGCACTGCAAATAGCCACGCAGGAGAGCTGGCTCTGTAAGTATTATCACCCACTGCTTGTACCTGTCAGTTCTTCAAGGGTCCTACTTGCAGCTTTCAAGTGGGGTTTAAAGTAGAGGATGTACCTCTGGTATTTAGCAGAATTTGGCAGGGCTTTTCACTAATTTCAATTGTATTTCTGTTGCTCTTTGAGGAAATAATGTAGTAGTTTTCCAGAAAATCCTTCAGAGTGTTTTCAACTTTGAGGGGGACCTGTGTGGGGCCTTCCTTTGAAGGTAGATATACAGGTGTCTGCAAGGTCATTAACTTGGTTAATTTTTGTTTATTGTCGTGTAGTCTTGTTTTAGATAGAGTTTATATTTAATTTGTCATTAACTTTTACAGTGAAACTTCAATGAAGGTACTTTTCAAATTTTGAAAATTTGTTTTTAAGTGCGTTTCTTAAATGACCTTATCTGACTTGAACATTCCTCATAGTAGCCATTGTTATTTCCCTGAGAGCTGACACCAGTTTGGTAGGACCCTTAGCTGCAAGTGGAGCTTCACCCACATTTCTGTCCAGCCTGATCTAGCTGCACATAAGGTGCAACTCACCCTTCTATCCAGCCTTGCTTTGGGGCCCCCAACATGATGGTTCTCAAGGCAAGCTCTCAGGACACAAAAATCTTAGTAAGATTTTGCCATTTTTGTAGAGATTTATAGCTCATGGGATCATAGTTCTTAGATATAAAACAAGCAAGTGTGTCCAAAGGTGGCACATTTAGCTATTTAGATTTTAAGGATTCTGTTTCTTTTAGCTAAGCCTTTGGGCCTCTTGGAGACAAACTAATTCTCAACAGGATGCACCACTGGAC
Organism: Equus asinus; assembly: GCF_041296235.1. Classification (NCBI taxonomy): domain Eukaryota; kingdom Metazoa; phylum Chordata; class Mammalia; order Perissodactyla; family Equidae; genus Equus; species Equus asinus. Next base: position 24,150,144 of record NC_091809.1, on the reverse strand, counting down.
TGGACATTGTGTAACGTTTCACAGGGTACCTCATTGCATGGAAATTTCGTTGAGATTGATGGGTGACCTAGTGTCAATCTAACCCATTCTGTGACCAGCTTATCCTAACGTGAGAGCCTTTGAGTTAGGTAGTGAGCAGTCTAACAGCCTTTAAATTCCCCACCCATGCCTACCAGTTTTTTTAGCCTTTTGGTCTCTGAGATGCTCTTTAGCAATAGTCTTTATTTACATAAAACAAGAAAAACAAACATGTGCACCTTAACACACCAGCTGTAACCAAAAGATGCTACTGTGGTGTGGTCAAGAAAGTGCCCTATGCTTATGATCAGTTGCCAACATGGAATCTGGTAGTGGGGAATAGATTGAACCAGCAGACCTCAACAAAATGGACTGTGGACTGATGCCAAACAGATGGGAAACTGCAGCGGTCACCAGCAGTTTCCCATATTTTATCTGGGGACAAAACCAAGAACTGAGAATTCCAATCAAATCGGGAATTGAGGTCTAAACTATCAGTAGTTCCCAATGTGAAACTACCAATTCAGAACAAATGGAAAATTGACTGGAAGGTCAATTAGATTGGGAGGTTTGGGCAAGACAGTGGAGCTCAGAACCAAGAAAGAACTTATCCACAGCCTTCAAAAATGATGAGAAACGGGGCCAAGCCCGGTGGCGCAGTGGTTAAGTGCACACATTCCGTTTTGGCGGCCCGGGGTTTGCTGGTTCAGATCCCAGGTGTGGATATGGCACCACTTGGCAAGCCATGCTGTGGCAGGCATCCCACATATAAAGTAGAGGAAGATGGGCGTGGATGTTAGCTCAGGGCCAGTCTTCCTCAGCAAAAAGAGGAGGATTGGCATCAGATGTTAGCTCAGGGCTGATCTTCCTCAAAAAAAAAAAAAAAAAAAAAAGTGGTGAGAAAGAATTCAAAACGGGTTCACAGGTACCTCACCTGTGTTCCTCATTTTTCCCAAATGCTGTCAGAAGTTGGCTTTGCATCCCACTGCTGCCACCAAATCTATGAAATAGCAAAAGTTCAAGCAAGCAAATTTTAAAGATCTAACTGGCTTTATTGAGCTGTTCATCCATTGGAAAGCATCCCATCTAGCAAGTAGAGAGGAGCTCCACATGGCTACAAAAGGGGACAGGTTTTTAAAGGCAGGATGACGAAGTCATAAACAGAATAGAGGATTATTTTTGGCAAAGTTCCCACATAACCCTTCTCTCTGTATCCACAGAGTTTGTGCTCTTTTTCTCGTTTTGTACTAATGTGGTACATTCTTTACAATTTCCAAACCCATGTTGATGCGTTAGAGTGCAGAGTGTACATTAGCATTGACTCTTTATATTATATACTGTATGGGTTTTGGTAAATGTAAAATGACATGTGTTAATCATTTATGTATCATATAGTGTAGTTTCACTTCCCTAAAAATCCTCTGTGCTCCATCTCTTGATTCATCCGTCTCTCCAGCCCACAAATCCTTCACAACTAAAGATCTCTTTAGTGGCTCATGCTTTTGTCTTTTCCAAAAGGTCATATACTTGCATTCATACACTACATATCCTTGTCCCATTGCCTTCTTCAGTTAGCAGTATACTTCTAAGGTCCCTCCATGTGTTTTCATGGCTTAATACCTCATTTCTTTTTATCATTGAATAGTATTTTATAGTATGGATATACAATTCTTTGTTATTGTCTACTTGACTCTTGAAGGATTACTTGCTTAAAACTCTTAACTCTTGGGGCCACCCCTGTGACCGAGTGGTTGGGCTTGCATGCTCTGCTTTGGTGACTTGGGGTTTCACAGGTTTGAATCCTGGGCGCTGACATGGCACCACTCATCGGGCCATGCTGAGGCGGTGTCCCACATGCCACAACTGGAAGGACCCCCAACTAAAAATACACAACTGTGTACCCAGGGGGTTTTGGGGACAAAAAGGAAAAATAAAATCTGTTTTGAAAAAAATAAATAAAAAAACTCTAACTCTTGCCAATTATAAATAAAGTGCCTATAAACTTTCATGTATAGTTTTCTGTGAACATAGGGTTTCGATTCATTTGGGAAAATGCCAAGGTGTGATTGCCGGATCTTAGTCTATGTAGTAACATCATATTTTGTTTTTAAAGTAAGTTCCTGTCTTCCACTGTGGATGTACCAAATTCCATTTCCACCAGCAACAAATGGGGATTACCTGTAGCTTCGCATCTTTACCAATTTTTGGTGTTTTTTGTGTTTTGCATTTTAGCAATTTAATAAGTTTTGAATGATACCTTGTTGTTTTGTTTGCAATTTCCCAGTGACATTGATGTAGAACATGTTTTCATATTGCTTATTTCCGATCTATATATCTTCTTTAGTGAGTTGTCTGTACAGACCTTTTGCCCATTTTTACTTTTTGTGTGTGTGTGTGAGGAAGATTAGCCCTGAGCTAAAATCTGATGCCAATCCTCCTGTTTTTGCTGAGGAAGACTGGCCCTGAGCTAACATCCATGCCCATCTTCCTCTACTTTATACATGGGACGCCTACCACAGCCTGGCTTGCCAAGCGGTGCCATGTCTGCACCCAGGATCCAAACCCCAGGCTGCCGAAGCAGAACATGCGCACTGTACTGCTGCGCCACCAGGCCGGCCCCGTTGCCCATTTTTAAAATGAGTTGTCTGTCTTCTCACTGAGTTTTAACAGTTTTTTGGATATTTCAGATACCAATCATTTATCTAATTGTTTTACAAAAACTTTCTCGTATTCTGTGAATTTTAATTCATTTAAGACTTTCTCAGAGCAGTAGTTTTTCATTTTAATGAATTGTGTGTGTGGGTGGGTGTGTGTACCTTGCTTTTTGGTTTTGTATCTAAAAATTATTCATCTCAAAATCCAGGGTCATCTGGATTTTCTCCTATGTTATCTTCTAGGGATTTATTCCTTTGGAATTTTACATTTAGATCACTGGTGTGTTTTAACTTATTTCTGAAAGGTGTAAGGCCCGTGTCTACATTTGTTTTTGTGTGTTTGCATGTGGATATCCATTATCTCCACCAGTATTTATTTAAAACACTTTTATTTTCATTTGAATTGCCGTTCTTTCTTTGTCAAAGATCACTTGACTATATTTGTCCACTCACTCACGTGTTCACTCACGTGTTCAACCCTGCTGTAATCTCTTATTAGTTGCAGGAGTTATTTCTGTTGTGAATTTTTTCAGAGGTTTCACAGAGACAATCATTCCATATGGAACAAATGTTATAAATTTTGCTACAGGATTCACTCATAAAGATGTTCTTTCTTAAGAAGTGGAAGTTAAATAGATTTTTATCAAATCTTTTATTTCCATTTCCCCCTCCTTTCTTTCTGATATTAGTAATTTCTGTCTTCCCTCTTTTCTTTATCTTGACTAGAAGTTTATCAGTTTTATTAGTCTTGTCAAAGAACCAACATTTTTTGTTTTAATTTCCTTCATTGATTTCCACAATGACATTGATTTCTTTTCTAATTTTTATTTCTTTTATTGTCCTTACTTTGTGTTTAATTTGCTCTTCTTTCTATTGTTTCCTAAGATAGATGCTTTTATTGATTATAGATCTTTGGTTTTTTCAGTGTGTTTGTTAAATGGGATAAATTTCCCTGTAGGCACTGCTATTTTTGCATCCAATAACTTTTAGTATATTGTATTTTTCATTTTGTTCAAAATCATTCTTAGTTCTCTTGAGAATTCTTTCATCTTATGTATTATTTAGAAATGTGTTGTTGAATCTCCACATATTTGGGGTTTTTCCAAATATCTTGCTGTTATGCCTACATGATGTGAGAGCATACTTTGTATGATTCTGTTCTTTCAGATTTTTTAAGGAGTGCTTTGTGTCCCATAGTGTAGTTTGTCCTGGTGAATGTTCCATGTGAACTTGAGAAGAATGTATATTCTGCCATTGTTGTATAAAGTATTCCATAGGTTGCAGTGAAATTCAGTTGTTTCACAGTGATGTTCATTTCACCTCTGTCCTTGCTCATTTCCTGCCTACTGGAATTTATAATTTGTGATAATAGAGTGTTGAGTTCTACAGCTATAATACTGGATTAGTTTATTTTCTCGTTGCATTCTATCAGTTCTTGCCTCGTGTATTTTACCGCTGTTTTTATGCTGATACACGTGAAGGACTGCTTTGCCTTCTTGGACAATGGCACCCTTTAGCAGTATCTGATGCCTCTCTATATCTCTGAACTTTCTTTGGTTTGAAATCTGCATTGTTTATAGTTCATATACCGATTGCAGCTTTCTTCTGAGTTGTGTTTCCATGGAATATTTTTCTCCATCCCTTTACCCTTCATCTAAGTGTGTCTTTATAATTAAAGTTGGTTTCTTGTAGACAATATATAATTGTTTTTTTGAAATCTGATGTTAAAGTGTCTTTCTGTTGTATTGAGACCATTGATGATTAAAGTGATTATTGATAACAGTTGGATTAATATTTACCAGTCCTTTCGCCATTTTCTATTATTACCCTTGTTTGTTTATTTTTGTCTTCTGTCTTTTTTCCACCTTCTCTGGCTGAAATTGAGTATTGTGATTTTTTTCCTCCTCTCTTTGCATGTCAGTTACCTATTTCTTTAAAAACATTATTTAGTGGTTGCCCCTGAGTTTTCTTCATACACTTACAACTAACTCACCTCCTCTGTCAAGTAACACTGCACCCTCTCACTGGTGTGCAAGTACCCCCTAATACACGTTCCCAATTACCCCTTCCCTGTCCGTTATCACATTGCTATCATTTATTTTACTTGTCCACAAGGCCCTTATTACCAATACATTATTGTTGATATTGTTTTAAACAATGTGTCACCTGTTAAATTATTAAAAAAATTAAAGGTATTTTACCTTCATTTCTTCTTTTCCTAACTCTCTTCATCAGTTATATTCTTTCTCATAAATTTTTCAACATTTCATTCAAAGTAGACTTAGTCATGAGAAATTTTCTCAATTTTTGTCTCAGAAACTTATTTCTCCTTTATTTTTGAAGCACAATTTTGTTTGACAGAAATTTCTATGATAGTGTTTTTTTTATTTTCAGAACTTCAAATATTTCAGTTTACTATGTTTTTGCTTGCATGGTTTTTGAAAAGAAGTCCAGTTTAATTCAAATCTTTGTTTCTTTATACCTAAGATGTGTTTCTCCTCTGATTTCTCAATATATTCTGTCTCCGATTTTTCTCTACTTTGAAGAAGATATCCCTGAGTGTGCACTTTTGTAGTTTATTATCTTTAGTGTTTTTTTTTTAAAGATTTTATTTTTTTCCTTTTTCTCCCCAAAGCCCTCGGTACATAGTTTATATTCTTCGTTGTGGGTCCTTCTAATTGTGGCATGTGGGACGCTGCCTCAGTGTGGTTTGATGAGCAGTGCCGTGTCCGTGCCCAGGATTCAAACCAACGAAACACTGGGCCGCCTGCAGTGGAGCGCGCCAACTTAACCACTCGGCCACGGGGCCAGCCCCTTATCTTTAGTGTTATCTAAGATATTCCTGGATGTACAGTTTGCCAGTGATAATTAATTTTAGGATATTCTGGTGATTATAATTTCAGTTTCTTCTGTTTCTTCCTGTCTTTCTGTTCCTTCATGTTTTCCCATTATGTCCATTTTAAACCTTCTGTAACAGAGGATGTTCCTAGGCTGTGTGGATATTCTGTTGTCTTTTTTGTTCTTTCTGTCTTTGCATTAGACTCTGGGGAGATAGATTTTTTGTTCAGTACAGCCATTCTTAAGAATAGAATATTGGGGGCATATTTAAAAATGCCATATTTTTTTCTCTTTCCCAACATTGGTGACACAGGTTTGCTCTCTGACTTCAAGGCTCTCAGGAATTTAAGAAAAGAGTTGCTTACTTCAGGTTTGTTCATTTTTTTGTGAGATCACGAATCACAGTTTCTATGTCCAGTACATGTGGCATCAGAAGTTGGCAGGGCATGATCTAGCCTGATTGGTTATGAAACACTTCCTCTTGAGGTTGGAGAATGGAGGTTTTATGTTCTTTTGGAGGAAAGCACTGTTAAATCTTTCACAGATTTTATAATCATGGGCAAATTGCCCACCAAACCTTTGTAGACTTCAATGAACTCCCTTGCAATCTGCAGCTCTTAACCTGTTCCTCAAGGGCAGCAAAACTCAGGATACACTGCTAGCATTTCGCAAGAAAGAGCTCTTATGGCACATTATCATCTCACTGTTTCTTCTAAAAATTGGGAGGAAGTAGCTTTGAGGCACATGAGTATAGGGATTTTATGGTCTAAGTTGTCATAGCTTCTTCCTTGTGTCAGAGCTCTAAAGTTCCAAATAAATTTCTAGCCCCATCAAATCATACAGAGACAGAAAGGAAGAACTGAGTCTATGATAAATATTACAAAAGTTAAAAGCAATGGTTTCAGGAAGAGTATTTATATTCACCCAGCGACATCTCATTGCCTATCATGACCTGGACTACTTTAGGACAGTGGGATCTGTTGGGCTTTATTAAAGTTTGATTTCTACAGGTCTTTTGGACTCTCTGATGATGTGAGTAGAGAAAAACCTTCTAGTTCTTCACTACAATTTTATTCATTGAAACCTCATGCAGATTTGAACCTCTGCCTCATGGAGTGCTCTAACTGGTGTGTAATAGGGAAGAAGATGAAAGAACTTTTGCAATAAGGAATCATCAGTCATAAAATGAAAATATTTGGGGCTGGCCCCGTGGCCGAGTGGTTAAGTTGGCGCGCTCCGCTGCAGGCGGGCCAGTATTTCGTTGGTTCGAATCCTGGGCGCGGACATGGCACTGCTCATCAAACCATGCTGAGGCAGCATCCCACATGCCACAACTAGAAGGACCCACAATGAAGAACATACAACTATGTACCAGGGGTCTTTGGGGAGCAAAGGGAAAAAATAAAATCTTTTAAAAAAAAAAAAGAAAATATTTATTTCCTTTGTATAGCATTTATGTCCTTTTCCAACATGGTCTCGACCTTGCTGTTAGAAGTAGAATGTAATGTGACCACAGTAAAAATGTGTGAATAATTTCCATGTGTTCATAAAGCTGTTCAATTGATTAGGAAATATGTACAGAATAAGAGTGAGTTTTTGATGATCATGACATAGAATAACTGTTTAGAGATAACAGAACCACACATAAACTTCCCAACAATGGAGTAAAAGTCCCCAGTGCTGTCACTCTTATGCATCCTATTCTATGTATGTTTGTGATGTTTTAGGTCTCAGTGGCCATTGAGGATGTGGCTGTGAACTTCACCCCAGAAGAGTGGGCTTTACTGGATCCTTCACAGAAGAAACTCTACAGAGATGTGATGTGGGAAACCTTCAAGAACCTGGCCTCAATAGGTAATGATGAGGGCATTTTTTCACTTCATCAATTAGAGAACAAGTGTTTTTTGCCCGTCAACACTGTTCCAAGATGTACAATGTGGAAAGGAGGGGATGTTAGTAAACAAAGTAGAAATAACGATAGCTCATCATGGACTTAGAATCCAAAAGATGTCTATCATTTCTAACTCTTTGGAATAAACTTTCTGGGTCTGCATTTCAGGGAAAACATGGGAAGTTCATGACATTGAAGATTGGTTCAAAAACCATGGGAGAAAACAAAGGTGAGTCACACTCAAAATAGAAAGCAATCTCTTGTGAGAATCCTGTCATGTTATGAGATTTTAAACAGAAGCAAACAAAAAAAATAACCCTTGCTTCGAATTTAGCTATTAGAAAATTTTCACCAAATATTCTTTCTCAAATATGATGTAGAGGTTCACTTTTTGAAAAATAGTTCACTGGGGAATAGTATTAATAAACCCCATGTGCAAATATATCACTGCATAATAACAAGGGTGACGTCGTCTTGCAGAGGATTCCTTATGTTCAGTTTCTGAGAATCCACAGAAATCAGGAAACCTAAACTTTTCCTACGAATCATAATAAATACCATAAATATAAAATCATCAGTAAAAGATTATTAATACTGTGCTGCTTATTTTTTACAGAAATCATGTGATAGAGAGACTCTGTGAAAGTGAAGAGGGTAGTCAATGTAGAGAAAACTTCAGCCTTCTTCCAAATCTCAGTCGGAACAAGAAAACTGCAGGAGCTGAACCATGTGAATGCAGTGCATGTAGAAAAGTCTTTATGCATCATTCATGCCTTAACAGGCACATCAGATGTCACACTGAGCACAAACCATATGACTATCAAAAATATGGAGAGAAGGTGTATGAATGTCAGGAATGTGGGAAATCCTTCACGTTTTCCAGTTGTCTTCGACAACATGAAAGAACTTATACCGGAGTGAAAACCTATAAATGTAAAAAATGCAGTAAAGTGTTCACTTCTTCCATTTCTCTTCAAATACACAAAAAAGTTCATACTGGAGAGAAACCGCATGAGTGTAAGATATGTGGGAAAGTCTTTGTAAGTCCTTCAACCCTTCGATCACACATTATGTTTCACAATGGAGATCAACCATATACATGTCAGGTGTGTGGGAAAGCCTTCACTTTCCCACGTTTACTTCAATTACATGAAAAAATCCATACTAGAGAGAAATCCTTTGAATGTAAAACATGTGGCAAAACCTTCAGGTTTTCCAGTAGTTTTCAGGCACATGAAAGAACTCATACAGGAGAGAAACCCTATGAATGTAAAAAATGCAGTAAAGCAATTAGTTCTTCCAGTTCTCTTCAAGTACATGAAAGAACACATACTGGAGAGAAACCCTATGAATGTAAGATACATGGGAAAGTGTTTCTAAGTCCCTCAAGGCTTCAGTCACACACAGTGTTTCACAGTGGAGATCAACCATACCAATGTAAAGTATGTGGGAAAGCCTTCCCTTTTCCCAGTCGTCTTCAAAAACATGAAAGAACTCACACTGGAGAGAAGCCCTATGAATGTAAAATATGTGGTAAAGCCTTCAGGTTGTCCAGTAATGTTCAAGTACATGAAAAAATTCATACTGGAGAGAAACCCTATGGATGTAAGACATGTGGGAAAGTCTTTCTGCGTCCCTCAAGCCTTCAGTCGCACATGATGTTTCACAATGGAGATCAACCATATAAATGTAAGGTATGTGGGAAAGCCTTCCCTTTTCCCAGCCTTCTCCAAAAACATGAAAGAACTCATACTGGAGAGAAACCCTATGAATGTAAAAAATGCGATAAAACATTTAGTTCTTCCAGTTCTCTTCAAGTACATGAAAGAACACATACTGGAGAGAAACCCTATGAATGTAAGATATGTAGGAAAGTCTTTCTAAGTCCCTCAAGCCTTCGATCACACACGATGTTTCACAATGGAGATCGGCCATATAAATGTAAGGTTTGTGGGAAAGCTTTCCCTTTTCCCAGTGTTCTTCGAAAACATGAAAGAACTCATACTGGAGAGAAACCCTATGAATGTAAAATATGTGGTAGAGCCTTTAGGTTTTCCAGTAATGTTCAAGTTCACAATAGAACTCATACTGGAGAGAAACCTTATGAATGTAAGATATGTGGGAAAGTCTTTCTAAGTCTCTCAAGCCTTCGCTCACACATGATGTTTCACAATGAAGATCAACCATATAAGTGTAAGGTTTGTGGGAAAGCCTTCCCTTTTCCCAGTCTTCTTCAAAAACATGAAAGAACTCATACTGGAGAGAAACCCTATAAATGTAAAAAATGTAGTAAAGCATTTGCTTCTTCCAATTCTCTTCGAATACATGAAAGAACTCATACTGGAGAAAAACCTTATGAATGCAAGGAATGTGGGAAAGCTTTCATTTCTCGTAGATCACTTCAAAAACATGAAAGAAGTCACACTGGATAGAAACCCTTTGAATGTCAGGAAAGTGGGAAAGCCCTTATTTTTCATGAAAATTTTCAAGGATATGAGAGTATGCACACTAGAGGAAAAATGATGTAAATATAAAGGATGTAAGGAACCCTTTTGTCATCACACTTCTTTCTGAAGACATGAAAGGACTGACAATAAAAACCGCTTGAATGTAAACAGCATGAGAAAGAGTTCAGTTGGCCTACATACTTCTATGTGAAATTCCCACCAAAAAGAAATGTAAATGTAAGTAGTATGAGAAAGCTTGATGGAAATTTGTTTATAATGTTCTAGGGAAGTTTTAATGTGAAAGAGTTGTTATAAAAGTTGTAAATATATTGTTTACCACACATCTTTCTTAAAGCATAACATTGGATTGTAGATTTCTATTAATTCCTTTCAGAAATGAATATTGAGTGAGATAATTCTACAAGTTATCATCAGTAGTACAGAAACCTATGAGGTAGTTCTTTTTCCTTAAATCAGTTAATAGTATTTTCTCTTTATTTTTTTTATAATCTTTCAATTATCTATGTTAAGGGGCCTTTGAAAAATGACAGTTTGTATTTGTTGGGGTTTTCTTGCTGGCCTTGTATTGCAGTTCCATTGTATATATTGTACCTTTTTAGAGAAAGCTTTTTTTGGTGTAATGGGTATAGGAAGCTGTTTCCATTTTCCATACTGTTAAACTGTCAATAAATTTTTATGTATGGCAAGTTTACCAAGGAGCATACTTATTTGTGAATTATTATTTTCATATTTGAGCCTTTGCACTTTGTCCCTCCTTCTGACTGGTATTTGGTGAATAGACTTTGAATTAAGTAGAGGCCTGTGATAAGGCAACAAAATGCAGAGCTGGACATATCACCCTTGTATTATGTTATGTCAGTGAGGGTTACGTTAAGAACTGGAACTTCAGGAATCCACCCCGTTTAGGCTTCCATGTTGGAATTCTCCAATAGCCTCACTTGCATGAGATTTGCAAAGCAGAAGCAAACAAGACGTTAGGCAGGTTTTGGAGCCACCACACAGGGAGAGAGACAGCTACATAGGAGCTTTGAGGACACCATCTTCCTGACCATTTTCTAGATTCTTTGCCTTCTAGTCAAGTGATCTTGAAAACCACCACCAACTGTTTGATTTCCATTTTCTTACAGGTGTATTTTCCACTGGTGTTTTCACAAGCTTCACATCAAAGATCCATTACACTTAGGGTTTTTCTGTAAGGCCTCTTATGTCCACAGGAAAGTAATTCAGACTTTGGTGGTTGGGAGCATTCCCTGATTCCCTTCCTCTCTAGATGCTACCTAACATCTAATTTGTGTGCTAAGCATCTTATTCTGTTAATAGTGCTAATGAGCATGTTTTCCTGATTCATCATGATATCTACAATGAGTATAAAAGGAAGGACATGGTAGTTTGTTTCTGTGCTGCATTGTGCAGTGGCTGCCTTGACCCTATTTTTCCATGTGAGCAAAATCACCTTTCTCACGTTGGGAAGAGTATGTTTGTTTCCTGTTACATGTGGCTGAATGTATTTGCTCAATACGTTTTTAGTAATGTTTGATTTTGTTGTTAAAACTACGTGCATTTCCTTGAGAAATGTATACTTCTTTAGTTTTATTGATGTATTTCATCAACTGTTGTAATGCATCATATGCTAATAAGTATTATGAAGTATTTTTGTAGCTATAATTTTCTCAGTATGTATTAAAATCCATTTTAAATAGAGATTTTCAGATATACTTTGTGATTTTCTTCATTGAATCAGTATATATTGAGTCAATTTTATCATGTACATACACATTCGGGTATTTTTTCATCAGGCAAATTTTAATTTTTACTGTTTTTTTGATTCTATAGCTATAAGTTTACTCTGTAACTGTAAATCACAATTTTTGTCACCAAACTAATTTCTCATTCATTCTTAACTCCAAACTTAAAACTCATGGTTTTTTTAGTGCCTACTTGCCAGTCACCTGCGGGGTTGGAACTGTAGTGAAAGAGAGGGGTGTAGTGAATTCCAGTGAGAATGACAGTAGACCACAGAGGAATCTGTGAGTTGTAACACTATCAGGGTGCTCAAAGGGACTTCTTAGAAGATTTTGGCAGCTCTTTGTGGATTTGATTGCTGTTCAAGGAAGCAGGTCACTTTTCATATTGAATGCTGTGAAGAGATAAGTAATTCTAACTTTGGTAAACCTTTTTGGTCCTGGGTAAACCTAGTCATTGTTTTCTAGAAGGCTAAAAGAATGTGGTAGAGCTAAAGTTAATCAGTAAGAAGTTCTAGTCAGTCACTTTAGTATGAAAAAGTGAATATTAATGATTTTTATGATTTGGAATTTTATCTTTCACTATTTTTATTGATATGGTTACAAAATGCTTTTCATTTTGGTAACTCTGTAACTTTTGGTGAAGGAGGTATGTGACGTATTTCCTCTCAGTACGAGAAGACTTGGCCTTCCAGTGAATGCAGGCCTACTCCTGGTCCTCTGGAATAGCGTTTTCCTTTTCTATTTAATATCAAATCACTAATGCATTTTCTACAGTGTATTAGACCCTGTTTACCATGAATTTTTCATATGGTAGACCAAGGAGGTTTTCACTGTGGAGACTGGAAAAAATGTCTCATTATCCATGCTGGAAATGGAGGGGAACATTTTGATATACATACAATGCATCCTGTGCTCTGTAACTTAGGCCATCTCTCAAAGCAAACTAATTTACCAAAACCATCTCTGACTGGGGAAAGAGCAGTCAGACAACTCCCAGGCTCTTCAGGTTTCCTCTCTGACAAAAGGGGAAGAATGATTGTTAAGAACCTGGTCTGAGGTTCATAGTCCAAGGATTCTGTCCTACCAGTACATTACAGGATTAATCATACCATAAGGGAAAATTTTCCTACCCTAATGCCTTCCCAGCATATCAACAGTGATACAGTAGAAAAACAGTGGATTATAATGGGGTTGTAAGTCACAAACTCTACATAAGGTTGAGTTTCTAAAAGGAACCCTCATACACTCCTGGTGGGAATGCAAACTGGTGCAACCACTATGGAAAACAGTATGGCGATTTCTCAAAAAATTAAAAATAGAATAGGAAAATACCATATGACCCAGCCATCCCACTATTGGGTGTCTATCCAAAGAACTTGAAATCAGCAATTCCAAAAGACCCATGCACCCCTATGTTCATTGCAGCATTATTTACAATAGCCAAGACGTGGAAGCAACCTAAGTGCCCACCAACTGAGGGTTGGATAAAGAAAATATGGCATGTATATATGCAATGGAATACTACTCAGCCATAAAAAAGGATAAAATCGTCCCATTCACAACATGGATGGACCTTGAGAGTATTGTGTTAAGTGAAATAAGCCAGATAGAGAAGGACATCTCTGTGTGACTCCACTCATATGTGGAACTTAAACACGTAGACAAAGAAAACAGATTACTGGTTACAAGGAGAAAAGGGTGATGGGGGTGGGCACAAAGGGTGAAATCATGCACCTACAATATGACTGACAACAATGTACAACTGAAATTTCACAAGATTGTAAACTATCATAATATCAAAAGTTAAAAAAAAAAAAAAAAGATTGAGTTTCTAGGGATACCCAAACATGTAAGGGAAGAAAAATACAAGGACACTGGAAAATATCGAAGCCCCTGACACCTACAACTAAATCAAACATTAACAACCTAAGATGTATTCAGGAAATCATACAACCTCACACTGAAAGACTACTGACCTCTTATGTTACTGTGAAAATTCACAAATATGTGGAAATTAAACAGTCTTGGACAATCACTGGGTCAAAGAGGAAATCAAAGGGGATTTAAAAAAATAGCTCAAGACAAAAATGAAAACATCTCACATAAACTTGTGGGATGCAGCATAAGGAGTAGTAAAAGGGAAGTTTATACCAGTAAACAACTATATTAAGAAAGAAATATTTCAGTCTAACAAAGTTATACCTCAAGGAACTAGAAGAAGAACAACAAACTAAACCTTAAGTTAGCAGTTAGGAAACAATAAAGATTAGTGCAGAAATAAATAGAATATAGGAAAATAGAAAATTTTCAAAATTGTCAGTTTTTTGAAGTAATAAACACAAATGACAAACTCAACTATTAAAAGAAGAGTGAGGAATCAAGTACATAAAATTAGAAGTGAAAGATCACATTTTAAAATGGGTGCCTCAAAACTAATAAGAATCCAAAGGGACTGTTATGGAACAAATTGGATAGTCTAGAAGAAATGGATAAGTTCCTGGACACATATAACCTATCAAGGAAGAAATAAAAATAGCCTGAACAAACCATAAAAAATTCATGGAATCAATACTAATTTTTCTTAAACTCTTCCCAAAATTAGAAGGAATGGCTCCAAACTTATTTTTTGAGGCCAGTATCTCCCTGATACGAAAGACATCCCACGAAAAGAAAACTACAAGCCAGTATGTTTAAACTGTTTCAACTTTACTTGGCCATAGTGCCCAAATATTTAGTCAAACATTCTACTGGATCTTTATGTGCAGGGTATTTTTTATGAGATTACATTTCAGTGGGTGGAGATTAAGTGAGATTACTCTCCATAATGTGGATGCACCTGATGCAATCAATTGTAGTTCTTAAGAGAACAAAAATTGAGATTTCCTGAACAAGACCTACTCTGCTGCTAGACCGTCTTTTGACTTAATCTCGTTCTTTCCTAGGATTTCCAACCTGCCCATCTAGACTGCAGGCTTTCAACTTAGTCTCCGCAGGAGCCACTTCCTTAAAGAAAACAAGTGTGATACCAGCATTGTGGCAGCGTGAGCTGCTCCCTTTGTCTATCCCTTTCATTCTATAGCTGGTAAGACATCCATAACTCAAGAAAGGTTCCTCTGCTTAACACACCAGGACACTGGAGAGATCCTCACATCAGTACATTTGAAAGTGGGTTAATTAGAACACATAGAGGAGGCAGAACTCAGGTAACAGTCGAGATGGTGCCCCAGTGCCCTGAGCAGAGCATCTTAGCCCACATCCCAAGAAAACGTAGCAGTGGCAGAGGTAGGGCCCGTGATCCCAGCCCCTCGAGGCTGCATTAGTACCCATACCCCCAGAGAACCTAGTAAAAGAAGTGCAGGTTGCACTTCTGACTTTGACCCCCAAGCTGCTGCAGCACCCATGGCCACAGAGAATTGTGTAGTGGTGGGTGGCTGTGGGCCTGTGACCCCAGCCCCCCATGCACAGCCATGGTGCCTGGAACCTGAGAGCCCTTGATGCAGTGGAGGTGTCTTTGACCCTGGCTCCCATGCCACCCTTCCTCTCCCCACCAGCAGCAGTAGTGTCTGTGACCCAGGCACCCCTGGACACAGTGGAGCCATCTGCAGTTCCATGACCCAGGTTGTGATACCTGTGACTACAGTGACCTAGACAGCAACAAGGCACAAGCAAACTTGGAAGCACAAGCAGCTACAAGGGCACTGGAAACACCTCTGTCAGAGGCAGTAGAAGGTTGAAAGTGCTGGCTTGCACATACAGGCAGAGTTAGCTCAGGTAACAGGAACCAAAAATTTATGCTAGTTCGGATCCCGGGTGCAGATCTATGCACCGCTTATCAAGCCACACTGTGGCACAGGAAGATGGGCACAGGTGTTAGCTGGGGACAAGTCTACCTCAGCAAAAAGAGGAGGATTGGTTGGGGATGTTAGTTCAGGGCTAATCTTCCTCAAAAGAAAAAACAAAAGGTAAAGAGGAAAAGGATGGAACCTATACAGGCAAATGAAGTTAAGACTCTATCAGCAGAAAAAGGACTATTTTATCTATGAGATGTTTTATACAAATCTCATAGTAACCAAAAAACAAAAATCTAAAGCACAGAAACAAGACGTAAAAAAAGAGGAAGCTGTGAAAAACATAGAAGACCACCAAACTAAAATGGCAGAAACGCAAGGGGAAAGAAAGAATGGAGATAAGAGAGCAATTGGAAAACAAAAGATAAAATGGCACCAGTAAGTCCTCATAGATCAGTAATGACCCTAAATGTAAATGGATTGAAATTACCTATCAAAAGGCACACAGTAGCTCGATGGATTAAAAAACAAGACCCAAATGCATGCTGCCTCCAGGACACTCATCTGAGCTCTAAAGTCAAAGCAGCACAAAGTGAAGGGGTGGAAGATGATCCTCCAGGCAAATGGCAATGAAAAGAGAGGGGGTGTGGCCATACTTACATCAGACAAAATAGATTTCAAGACAAAAGTGCTAACAACAAAGATGGACGTTATATAATGATAAAGAGGATAACCCATCAGGAAGACATACCATTTATTAATATACATGCACACAAGATAGGAACACTAAAATATATGCAGCAACCATTACCAGACCTAAAGGGAGAAATTGACAGCAACGTGATAATAGTAGGAGATTTTAACACCCCACTTAGATCAATGGCTAGGTCAGCCAGGCAGAAAGGCAAGAAGGAAACAATGGCCTTAAGTGACACATAGGCCAGATAGACTTGATAGATATATACAGACCATTCCATCCAAAGGCAGCAGAATACCATCCTTCTCAAGTGCACATGGAACATTTGTGTTGGGACACAAAGCAAGTCTCAATAAATTTTAGAAGACGGAAATCATATCAAGAATCTGTTCTGACCACAATGGTGTGAAGCCAGAGGTCAACTACAGGAAGAAAGCTGGAGAAATCACAAATCTGTGGAGAGAAAACAACAGGCTGCTGAACAACTACTGAGTCAATGTCTTCAAAGAATTAGAACCAAAAATCCTAAAATTTGTATGGAACCACAAGACCCAGAATAGCCAAAACAATTCTGAGAAAAATGATTGACGTTGAAGTATCACACTCCCTTATCTCAAACTATTCTACAAAAGTGTAGTGACCAAAACAGCATGATATTGGCAGAAAAGCAGACACACAGATCAATGGAACAGTATTGACATCCCAGAAATGAACTAATGCAGCATATAGAAACAACTAATTTATGACAAGGGAGCCAGGAGCATGCAATGGAGAAAGGAAAGTCTCTTCAATAAATGGTGTGGGGAAAACTGGACAGCCACATGTAAAAGTTTAATAAGTAGATGACTATCTTCTACCATACACAAAAATTAACTCAAAATGGAATAAAGACTTGAAGATGAGACCTGAAATATAAAATACATAGAAGAAAACAGGTGGTAAGCTCCTTGACATTTGTCTTAGCAAAGTTTTTGGATTTGACACCAAAGGCAATGGAAACAAAAGCAAAAATAAACAAATGGGACTACATCAAACTAAAAAGTTTCTGCCCAGCAAAGGAAACTGCAAAAGGAAAGGCAACATACCAAATGGGAAAAGATATTTGCAAATTGTATATCCAATAAAGGGTTAATATGCAAACTATGTAGAATGTATACAACTCAACAACAAAAAACAAAAGTTATTAAAAAACGGGCAGAGGATCTTAATAGACATTTTTCCAGTAAAGACATGCAGATGGTCAACAGGCACAGGAAAAGATGTTCAACATCACTAATCACATGAAATGTAAATCTAAAGTACAACAAGATATCACGTCACACCTGTTAGAGTGACTATTAGAAGAAAGAAAAGAAAAAACTAGTGTTGGAGAGGATGCAGAGGGAAGGCTTCGCCACCAGACCGGCCTGAGTGATTCACTTTAAATGAGAAGTCATTTCTGTGTGTGTAATGTTCTAAATAGTAATTTTTAAGTAGTGTTCAATACTTCTTTGGAAATCATTAAAAATAAACTTTCTCAATTTTGTTCACGTATGAAGTGACATAAGAGGGGCCGGCCCGGTGGCGCAGTGGTTAAGTTTGCACGTTCCACTTCTCGGCAGCCCGGGGTTTGCCGGTTTGGATCCCGGGTGTGGACGTGGCAGCGCTTGCAATCCATGCTGTGGTAGACGTCCCACGTATAAAAAGTAGAGGAAGATGTGCATGGATGTTAGCTCACGGCCAGGCTTCCTCAGCAAAAAGAGGAGGATTGTCAGTAGTTAGTTCAGGGCTAATCTTCCTCAAAAATAAATAAATAAAATAAATTCATTGGCAGTGGCCCTAAAGGCAAATAGGAAATGCAGATCTAATCAAGATAATCTATGAAGATTTGTAAGAAATGTGAGAGTCTGTAGCATTTGAACCAAGAGCACTGCCTCCCTAGCTCCTCCCAGCTCACATTGGTGAGGACTCTACTCCAGAGTCCTGCTGTCTAGAACACGGGGCACCCTGTCACCCCAGCTCCCACTAGTAGGGCTTTCTTCCTTGGAAGAACAGGACTTCAAATTGTCAAACCCTGCCCCCAGCTGTCTGTTGCTGGGTATTAACAAGTCCTGGGGGAGTTTGCTTGAAAATCTGGGACACGATTGTTTGAGTCCCTCCACATGGACCTAAAGCAGTATCTTTGGAATGGTGCACAGACAGTACTGGGGCACCAGTCACCCTGTCGCAGCTCATGACTTGTCTGGATAATAATTCATTCATGTGGTGCCAGGAGACACAAGGAAGACGACCTCTGGCTGCTGTCTCTCCACACCCCTGAGCACTCAACTCCTGAAATGGGATTGCCACTCAGAAAGGACTTCCCGTTGTCCTCCAGACAACTCCAGGGTCCTGGCACAGAGATTTTTCCTTAATCTGGGTGTGAAGCAAGCCACAAAACACATAGGTCTTCATACCTTTCCAAAGAATTAAGGTGGCTGGCAAGAGATCATGAGAAGTGCAAGTCAAAGGACTCTCTCAAAGAAGTGGAGAATGAGGTGAAAGGGAATTAGCAGTAGATTTGAGTATTTCATAAAGCTACAGCTTAGACTGTGGGCTGACTAGTTTTCTGGAAAGAACCATGGAGTTAGACTGCTGAGAGGAGGCTTCTGAGGGTCAGAACAAATATCAGTGACTTCAGAAAGTGTTTCTACGTGGGAGTTAGACGCTCATTTATTGCTAGAGCAAATTATGCCCCCGGGACGTTGGTGAAAACAGTAAAACAATCAGCAGCAGTTAACTGAATGGAACCATCGAGTGTGGCCCCTAAAGGAGGAAGAGAGCCCTGGCAATACCACTGTCCCCCAGGACAGCAGTGGACTCACCCAGAGCGGGGCCCACCTGAGGAGCTGGGGAAGAGATTTCCCTCTGTATGGTGGGTGATGAGAGAAACAACTTTAGTTTTTCAGAGTTGCTGCCTCAGCGTGTTACAGTCTGATGCCCGTGCTCACACCCAGAATCTGGACATTTATATAAGGACCTGAGTTTAGGATTCCGCCGTAGGTTCCCGCTTTACTTTCCCAGGGCGCTTTTTCAGCTAAGCACTTAGAGTTCAGCCTGGAATAGTTAGTGACCTCTGCCCCAACCCCCTTATAAGTACCGGGTGCTTGCTCCCTGCTTTCTCTCTCCTGGTCGCTCATGACCAGGACAGAGGACGGCCCTTCCCCCGGCTCACTGCACCCTCAGCCCCCGCTTCTGTGACCTGTAATAAATCCTGTGACTCTGTTCCTCTGGGTGGGTGCATTGAAACGGCCCCTTCAATCAAAGTGACCCTGTGGGTTTCACTTCCCCACAGTGGGAGCTCGGATGCTGAGGGAGCTCCCTGCTGACCCTGTGTGGGTGGCCTGTGCCCCCTCCTTCATGGGGTATAATCTGCCTATCAATTCAATACACCAACTCTGGCTTCTGCACACCATTGGCCTTGGGGAAGGGGCTGTGGGCTGTTTGTATGCACTCGATGCCTCGGAGCTGTGAAGGGCTTACTAACCTCCTCTCCTGGACCGCTCAGTCTCTCTGGGAGGAACCACCGCTTGTTGGGGGTCTGCGGTGGGATTTCCACTTATGCATAAGCTGCTGCCGGGTGAAGCCTCGGATTCCCGCCCTACACTGTCAGTGCTGTAGGTCAGAGCGCCCTGCAGAGACCGGCCTGCAGGCCTCAGTCTGAGGTGGGTGTGTCTCCCAATCATCTCTGAGGGACCCCGCTGGGTGTCAGGGCTGGAGGTGGTAGGCTGTAATCACATTAGGAAAACCTGGTCTTGAACCCAGGAGAGCTGACTGGGAATGTAGGGCTCTGCCCCTTTCCCCAGGCAGGGACCAGGGGCCTGGGCCATCAGGTCCTGGGAGCTGAGGAGGGTCCCCCTAGATCAGTGCTGGGAGGGGAGGTGGCTGCTGGGCCCACGGTGTCAGTGGCAGGTATCGGGGTGTTCAGCTTGGCCAGTCAGCCCTATGCCGTGACAGAGGCAACTCTCCCAGGGGCATCAAGGGAGGCTGGCCGGGCAAACGCTGCTGAGGCAAGTGCTTCTTATGGTGCTGCCTTCCTTGCAACTGTCACAAATCATCCCTGACCCCAGGGGACATGGGGAGTTCCACCCCAAACATGGTGCAGCAGAATGAATTCTCCCGAAAAGCAGGCCCCTGAGCACATGGTACCAGGTTCTCCCAAGTCCCCAGAGGAGGTTGGAAAACTACCAGATGCTTGTAAGACCCCTGCTCCAATGGCCTGGGCTCCACTGAGCGCGGCAGTGCATCAACAGGCCAAATCGCCACTGCTGCGTTCTCGGGGCTCGGGAGCTTTCCTGAGCGCATCAGCTAACACTGCACTGGGAGAGGTGGGCTCCAGCCCCCGGGGAATGATGGGGACACACTAGAATGGGAGGCAGCAGCACGTGAGTCAGGGGAGAGGCAACATGCTCAGGTCTCCCCCGTCACTATCCAGCAGGAGTGAGAGACAGAGACATGTAACTGTAATAATTATCCTGAGAGAAGTGCAAGGTTTTTTAGAAAAAATTGCCCAAAGGGAGTGGGAGAGGGGCACATGTTGGCTCTTACAGGTCTTTGGACTCACTCCGAGCTGTTGCTCACTGAGACTGTCATGCCAGCTGGCTGGACTGGTCAAAGATCCCAGAATTCACAATTTGTTAAAAACAAAACAAAACAAAACAAAAACCTCAAGGTATTGAGGGCCCATTTTATTACAGATACCCTAGGGGACACCACGGACTTGTCACCACAGCAAGGACACTCCCAAGTGACATGAGCCACCAGGGCAGAAGCAGCAGATAAAAGAAAGGGGGAAATGGACTCTGCAGAAGAGACCCCCCAAGCTCTGGAGCCCAAAGGGATGAGTGGTGACGCCCTGCCTCTCCTGACTTGGACTTTTATGGCTTGGCACCAAGCCCAGCCTTCCATCACAGTTATCACAGCGAAGGCTCACTGTGCATGGAACACCCTGCGTGAAACGCACCTCCTGTTACATCAAATTGGATGGTTCAATGGTTGTATGGTTTTGTTGAGAGCCAGGCCCCCCAGAGCCCCTGACCATTTCCAAGCCAGAGGAGGCACCCTTGTGGCCAGCATCTCAGGAGTTCTTCTTAAAGGGGGGGTCTCCTATTCTTAAGGCCATGGTGTCACAATTCATAGAAATGTCAGCTACAGTGCAACAGGCAGTAGACTACATCGATGCTGTAGCTGGACAGGAACAAGAGAATTTTCCAGATCTTGTTTGCCAGTAAAAGTGAATGGGCCTCACTGCCCCTTCCCCCAGAGACACAACAGAGGGTGCCTAGGGAATATCGGGGCCTCCAGGCCTCTTATTGGTACAATAGAGGGGTGGCACTTTGTCCCATCTCTCTCCTTCATGAGATGACCACCAGGTCTCCTGCATTGGCAGCTCTGGAGATCAGGGGTCCCGAATGACCTAATTTCGGGACAGCCCGACCACAAGTTAGAAACATTTGCTCAGGCTCTGATGCCTCTTAAAGAGACTGCCGACCGCCCCAACGATGGATGCTGTCACCCCTTAGAATGCCCCAGCCGTGGCAGCAGGATCTGTGATCCATACCCTGATCTCTGAGAGTGGCAGCAATCGAGGCCCCTGTGCTAGGAACCTGGCCGTTCCCCAGAGAGTGTCTCTCCCCTGGGGGACAATCGCCCACACACTTCTTTAATTATCCTTTGGGACACACATAATAAACAACCTTGTACTGCTCTCATTGACCCTGGAGCCCCAATTACAGTGCTTCCTGGGAAGCACTCCAAACCAAAGCCAGGGGCGCCTTTAAATTACAAGGGGTAACAGGTGGGACAGGAGAAGGCGTTCAACTTCCATTGGATGTCGCTCTTGAAACAATGTGCATTAAAAATCTTTTAGTGGTGGTGACCCCTCTGGCCCTACCCTTTCCTGTTATAGTATGGACAACTCAAGGTGCCACCACACCATCTGGAACAAACCCATGTTCCTGGCCTTCCTGGTGGGAGCTGCCCATTGGGAGCCAGTAAAATTACCATTCCTGATTCAGGACAGCAAATACCCCCAGTATAATTTCCAATAGGCACTGAGGAACTACCACCCACAAGTCAAGATTTATGAAACACTAGATCTCCTTTCGATTCTCCCATTTGGCTGGCATAGAAGCCTGCTACTGTGGAGTGGGGCCTCACAGTCCACGATGGAAATTTAAATGCTCAGGTCCCCACTATTAAGGCTCCCATTCCCTACATTGTCCAATTAATAGAAGACATCCAAAGGACTCCAGGGGACTACTGTGCCATGATCAATCCAGCTAATGTGTTCTCTTCAGTATCGATCACCAAGGAGTCCCAGTCAAATTGTTTGCATATTTGAAGGGACCCAACATACCTTTACACGGCTGCCTATGGGTGATCTTAACAGCCAGGCTATTGCCCACAATCTTTGCTGGCAAAACCTGGATGCCCTTACAGTGTCCCCTCGCACTGTCAGACACTACGTTGATGGCATTCTAACTCGGGGCGCTTCAGAGGATGTGGTGCATGAGAGCCTAGCATAGCTGGTGACCCACCTACAATGTAGAGGATGAGCTATGGCCCCACATAAAATTCAAAGGCAGCCACAACTGTTAAATTTCTGGGAATTCATGGGTCCTCTAAAGGCTGGGCAATTTTACTTGCAAATGAACATCAATTCTTAACTATTCAGCCTCCCATCAAGCTACAAGCCCAACACATCTTAGGTCTCTTCACACCTCACTTAGCCATCACTCTCAGACTCATTCACACAGTCACACAGTCCCCCACAATTCATTAGGGAGAATCTCAACAGCAAGACTCACAGTTGTTGTAAAGGTCAGTTCATCAAGCTCTCCCCTTGCGTGCTGTTGGCTCCTCCTTCAGATTGAGGCCCTGGCCACCATGGACTATGCATCCTGGACCCTTGGACTAAACATGCCTCCTCCTGGTTGCCTATGGGCTTCTAGAACAGAGGGCTCCCTCCCCAGCTGCCTGCTATACCCCACTGGAACATCAAGTTCTGGCCACTTATTGGGCTTTGTTAGAAACAGAGGCCTTCACAGGACAGGAGCCTGGTCTCCTGCATGTGCACATTCCTGTCACATCATGGAAAAGGGATGCCTCCCAACAGTGGCTCGGCATGGCCACCAATGCCTCTTTGCTAAAATGGAAATGGTAGCTTCAGGAATGGGCTACACCTGACATTTCAGATCTTTCTAAATTACAGGAGAATGTGACTTCCCTGAGCCTCGCCCCGTGGACCTTGAGGAACTGGTGACAACACCCCCATTGCCTAAGCCTCTGGTGACCTGGGTGGACCCTAGGAAGAGTTGATGGAGCTTCTAAGAGAGTCCGTGTACTTCACAGACAGCAATGCCACCACTGGACATGGTGGAGCCTGATGGACAGCAGTAGTGTGCCTTCCTGCCAGTGGTGCCACTCATCAAAGATGGCAAGTCAGGGTTGGCTCAGCTTGCTGAGCTGGTGGCAGTACAAATGGCTGTGCAGAGTGCCATTGCCCATGACAAGCCTGTTGTCCACATTTTTACTGACTCATGGGCAAGCTAACAGGTTAATGGTTTGGTTGGGCTAATGCAAGTGGGACAATTTTCACATTCAAAGCTGTAGTATTTGGAGTGCACCAATTTGGAGGGACATTCTCCAGGCACCAGTCACTATTATGGTCACTCACATTTCAGAACATACAAATGCCGTCACATCAGAGTTACTTTTCAGAAACTCTGAAAAGTAGAATTTAGCCTTAGCAAGAGACATGTCCATTTGTAAAGGAAATCTCCATCTGTAAAGGTGTCTCCCTCTCTGTACCAGGAAGAAGGAGGGATGACCTTATGTCTAGAAACTCTTATCAGTGTAGAAGGCAAGGACTTACATCTGTATAATAACCTTACTCTTGTTTACTGTGTTTTCTGGGAACCTCCCATAACTGACTCTCCCCACCCCCAGCATCCTCCTTTGTCTTTAGCTGAGGAGGGTATTTAAGGTGAGAACCTCTGCCATTGTGGGGAGTTACTCAGCTTTTCTGGGTCTCTCCCATGTATACATATTATAAAGTTTTGTTTAATTTTCTCCTGTTATTCTGTCTCATGTGAATTTAATTTCTTATCTGTGCAGAAGGACCTAGAGTGGGTAGAGGAAATGTCTTCCTCCCCTACATATACATAAATTTGTTTATTTGAAATGAATCTGTAAGATAGCAAAGTCAAACTCTAGAAGACTCACTGCCAATTTGTCCTGGTCCCCTCCAGTGCTGTTACTCCAGCCACCCCCAAATACAGTTTTGATCATTTCTTGAGACTCCTGTTAGGCTTTCTTTATATAAATCAATGAGAATGGATATTTTTCTTACCCACTTTGCCCTTGTAATGATCAGTCAGAGTCCACATTTTGGATGACTGTTCACAGCTTAGGTCTCACCCACCCTGTTCCCCTTGTGCCCCGACCTGGACAAGCTGAGGAGCAAGCCTGGGTGCTCTCTCCTCTAGAGCGGGCAGGAGATTCCCACCACACCAGCCCCTGCCTGTGTGCAGAGCTCTTGCCCCGGCCCCACCCCCAGGCCCAGTGAAGCCCCAGGCCAGGCTCCATTCCTTGCTTTCTGAGCCCTGTCAGAGCTGCTTGAGAGGCTGGCCCTGCCCTCCCCTCAGACCTCTGTTATGTGAGTCCTAAGCCTTGTCCTACCCTGTGTGTGTGTGTGTGCCACTCTGGCATTAGTGTCAACAAAGGAACCACCCCTGTGCAAGTGACCATAACAGTTGGCACCCTGAGCAGCATGTCCAGACATGACCCCCACCCGTGGGTCTGTCTTCTCTTGCTCTGACTTGCTCCCCTGCTCTGCCACCTTGTGGTGACATGCACTATGGGCTGCTGCTCGCTGGGGAGTTCGTGCTGTGAGCTCAGTGGCCCCGTGGTGCATTCTTGAATCTACAGTTCTAAGCCACGGTTCTAGGCTCAGCTGACCAGTATTAACAGTCTTAAGAATTTGTAGGCATTTGGGAGCGGGACTGTGGGGTTGGGGCCCCCTTAAATGAGTCCTGGGTCAGTGTTTCTGGTGGGATTTATCTGTGTGTTAGACTGCAGCTGTGACAGAGGCTGGGTGGGCCCTGACATACTCCAGGGATGGGGATAGACAGGGACTATACCCCTGGGAAGAGGTGGGTCCATCAGATGGTCACTCTTGAAAGAGCTGTCATTTCAAAGAAAAAGAGAAGTGTGGCTGAAAGGCAGGCAGCAGGTGACAGGCTGAGTCCACACTCCAAACACCAGAGTGCTTACCAGGCCCCTTCAGTACCTCTGCTGCTGCCTCTGCCTCTACTGCCACAAAGACCCTGACCTTCAGGGTTGCAGAGGACAACAGCATGGCACCCTTGTGACACAAGTGATTAGTTCAAACCTGACTTATGCCCAGGGTTTAAACCTTATAAAGCAACCAGCTGTTATAGGAGAGGCTCCCAACCCTGGTGGCACTAGGTGTCATATTATAGTTGTATCTGGGAACCCACTAAATTTAAGGAAGTTGCCCCTGATGATCTTAGGGATGTTAATGAATATAATATAGAGGACAAATAGGACAAGTATTTCATCTTTAGCCATCAGAACTATGGTCTTACCTAAATTCTCCACGGTCATAATAGCTATTGTCCTAAAATATCACATAGTGAGCTTGGAAGCTCTGATCCAATGAGCAAGAGTTAAAATTAAATGAAGTCTCTGCCACTTACAAATTGGCTTGACAAATTGGGACCCCAGAGACCTTACCACCCAAAGAGAGTAGTTAACATGGCCCAATGTAAATTACCCAGGACCTTGAAGGGTTCAAAACTGTAGAGGAAGCCTAGTTAGTGAAGTGTTGATTATTCCCAGTGCTTTTAACAGCCCAATTTGTCCTATTAAACCTATTTGTCCTCCGGAGCTCCCAGACTTCATTCCTGTGGCTGCTCAGGTCCCCACCCTCCTTCACCAGGGACCGACCCCCTCCAGGGGTTACATCTCAACCAGGAGAGCCTAGACTGCAAGTTTGGGAATATGGTTAACTTTCTGAGTGTGGGTTTTCCTTTTGAACTGTAGGCAAGCAGGCAGCTTCTATGAGCTGATCTGCATATTTGTGTCTCCTCGGATCCGTTTATCACTTGAAGGTTGCAGCCTTCTAGATTCATTTGCTCTTGGAGTTTTAAAATCTAACTTGACGAAGAGTTATTATGTGAGTAAGGGAATAAAAATGTGGAACCAAATAGAATTTGTGTTCCATTTAGGCAAGAGAACCTCAAGATGTGAGATGGGCGTATTTAAGCTCTGTAAAGAGATAACTCACATACCTATGCCTTAAGTTTAGCTCCAACCCTCAACACACTGCAGCAGCTCTTCCTGCCCATGGGTCCTGTCACCAGGCAGCAGCTCTTTACTGCCTATGGGTCCTGTCCCCATGTTATTCCATACTATTCTCTAAATAAAAGAGCACTACTGCCAGACCTTGAGAGTCCAAGAAATCTTTCTTTTGATTCCTCTGCTCCCCGAGCCCGCATCAGTCTGTACTTGGCACCGTTTGAAACTCAGTCAGTACTTCCCAATGCACCCCGGCGCCGCGCAGGAGTTCACAAAGAGCTGGTTGTAAACAGAGGCAGCGCCAGGCCAGGAAAAAGTTCTGTTTAAATGCAAATATACCAAGCGAGTCCGGTTCCAGCCGCCAGCCTAGTTGAGTTCGCTGAGCGCTGCAGCCTCCCACCTGCTGTCACTCTGGCAGGAGGGGGGGGGGGGGGCGTTTAGGCCCGTCCAATCAGGGGAGCCGCTGGTGCAGGTGGGTGGGGCCATGCACTGCACTTCCTGTGAAGTCGGCTTCCGGCTGCTGCCCCGCTGCAGGTGAGCTGTTGTCTGCTGTAAGGGTCCTGGTGGCTCTGCCAGAACCTCTGTCACCCTGTGACCTGCACTGGCCGTGGGGGTCGTAGGAAGGACTCAGGGGACCCTGGAGCCCTAGAAATGGTGAGTGTGCGGCCCTGGGGTGAGGACGCGGGAGGAGGGGCTGGTGGGAAGCGGCGGGGCGGGCCCGGCCTCCCGCGGTCCCCTCCGGGGTCTGCGGCCCCGAGTCCGCGGTGGCGCCGCTCGGCCCTCAGGCCCCTCCTGCCTCAGCGTGGGGGCGGGGCCGGCAGCCGGGCCCCGGGCGTCCTGTGGTCCCTGCGCGCGGCGACTTGGGCCGGAGCGTCTCTGGGTCGCTGTGCGCCCGCAGCCCCGCGTGTCCCAGACGGTGTGGGGCCCGCGGGAGGGCCCGCAGGACAGCCAGGCTTCGGGTTCCGGGGTCCGTGCGCGGAGGGGCTGCGGTCTGTGGGTCCCCAGGGCCTCCTTTCTCCTCGGAAGGGACCCGTTTTCTCCTGAGTTTTCCAAATGTGTGGGGAGCAACGTCTCAATCCACAGTCCTTTCCCCACAGGCTGGCTCTTCCTGGGCCTGACAGTAAATCCGTAAATTTCCAGATGCCTCCCCGCACTCCCAAAGCCACTTCCCCTCTTTCATTCACAGGATCCTTATCAACACTTATGGAGGACTTCAAACATCCCCGATATGTTAACCGTTTATTATCCCCCAGAGCCATGGATGGCTCTATTTTTTTTTTTGTAAGATTTTATTTTTCCTTTTTCTACCCAAAGCTCCACCCCCCACATAGTTGTATATTTTAGTTGTGAGTCCTTGTAGTTGTGGCATGTGGGAGGCTGCCTCAGCATGGCCTGATGAGTGGTGCCATGTCTGCACCCAGGATTCAAACTCTCGAAACCCTGGGCCACTGAAGCGGAGCACGCGAATTTAACCACTGGGCCACCCGGGGGCCCAGGATGGCTCTATGTTAAAGATTAGATTTGTCTGTGTGATGCGGACTCTGGAAGCAGAGAAGTCGAAAGAAAGATTCCTTGGACTCTCAAGGTCTGGCAGTAGTGCTCCTTCATTCAGAGAACAGCGCGTGGACAGGACCCATGGGCAGGAAGAGCTGCAATGGATTGAGGGCAGGGCTAAACTTATAAGGCATAGGTATGTGAGTTATTTCTTTACAAGACAAAGGAAAGATCCTGTAAAAAAAATTGTGGGGATGGCCCATGGCGCAGCAGTTAAGTTCTCACGTTCTGCTTCGGGGGCCCGGGGTTTGCTTGTTTGGCTCCAGGTGCAGACATGGCGCCACTTGGCAAGCCATTCTGTGGCAGCATCCCACGTATAAATTAGAGGATGATGGGCACAGATGTTAGCTCAGGGCCAGTGTTCCTCAGCAAAAGAGAGGAGTATTGGCAGCAGATGTTAGCTCAGGGCTAATCTTCCAAAAAAAAAAAAGTCGTTAAAATGGCTGGTGCAGGTGTGTTTGGTTATTGGGTGGTCCTGTACCTTTAGATAAGAATCAGATCAGATCAAGTCAGGATGTCCTGTGCTTCCCGGAGGATGATACAGATTGCTATGCAGGGAAGGACGCCTTGGGCTTCTTTCCCTGGGGCAGCCTCCATCCTCATCATGTGGATATTTTACATGAGAGGAAAGCAGAGAATAATCATCTGGAACCTCATTGCAGGAAATCCTTGTGCCTCTCCCCAAGGATCCTCTGGGCCCAGACATCCTATGGGAAGTTCTTTGGGTGGAGGTTCCTGTTGAAAAAATGTCCTGGGTGATCGATCCCATTGGCATCCGCCCACCCCCCATTTGTGAATGAGAAAAAATTATTCACTTATTTAAGTCTCAGTTTTTCAATAAGGGTAAATACATTTACTGAACATACCTTGGAAGACACTATAAAATAGTTCCAAACAGGCAACAAAGAGGTGAATTTCAGGAAAAATATAATATTCGTTTGTTATATTCCATTTGTTAAGAATACTTGTTTCACTCTGTCTTCACCTGAGCATGTGTAGTAAGATTCTGAGATCTGTTCTTTACTTTTGGATGTTTTCAGATGAAATTCCAGGGCTTAGACATGCTGACCACAAGCGTTCAAGTGTGATGTCTTGTGACGGAAATAATGTCACCACAGGACCAGGAACAGAGTTGTCATCCCAAAGCGTGCGTCTTTGGCATAAGGGCTATTTTGAGCTGGTGATTATTAAAAAAACAGCAGACACAGGCAAATCTCAGAAACCTAGAAGTTACTCTTTTGTAAGGGAAATTTACATTCTAAGAGAAGCGTCCCTTTGTCAGGCTGCCTCCCTCTGTGTGCCAGGGAGGGCAGGATGACTCTAGATCTCTAGAAACTCATACCAGTGGAGAAGGCAATGAGTTGAATCTGCATGACAACTTCACCCTTGTTTATGGTGCGTTTCCTGCCAGGCTCCCATCGCTAACCCCATCTTAACAACAGGACCTTAAAGCTCTTTGTCACAGGAGGTGGCCAGCCAGGAGCCTGTGCGGAAGAGAAAGTTTTGATCTGCCAATCTGCCCTCACCCTGCCAGGTCTTTTCATCCCAGCCGGCCCTCCCTGCTCCCTTAAGCTTCAGCCCATGCTTTGGATGAGGGAGACGGAGTTGAGAGCCTGTCTTCCTGTATCCTTGCCAATCGATGGCACAGTCAAATGTTCCTTCTTTCAAAGCCTGGTGTGCCGTGGTCTCAGCTTCTGTGCGCATCAGGTGGCGACCCCTCGCTCAGCAACAGTAATAATCAACTGACATTATTTTGCTGAATGGAATAGATATTTGAGGTTTTATAGTTGAACTGGTAGAAATACCTTATACTTTTCTTCCCTATTTTCCATGGAAGGACTGGGTTTAAGTGATTTTGCTGGATTATTCAAACACTTGGCTTGTTTGATTTAAAATAACAATGATGTTCCAGAGCATCTCCAGTGGGGAGCAGAGGCCCTCAGTCCAAGACCCAAGCTAAGGCCCACTTGAGCCTGCAGAGGGAAGGGCTTGCAGGCCCAGTTGTCCTTCCTGGGGAGCCGCCCCCTGCAGGTGTCCTACTGCTCACACCACCATGGAAGGAGCCTTTATCCTGAGAGGAGCTGCAGAGCCCTGGACAGCTGGGGGCTCACGTGCTCATGGGATGGGGAGTGATACCCCGTCTGAGGTTGTGGTTGTGGTTCTTAGGCCTGGACATTTTAGACATCATTTGAGTTTTGCCCCCACACTGTAGGTGCACTGAGAGTGTAATCTGCACAGTGAGAAAGTCTGTGAAGATCAGGTGTTCCATCCTGTGGACAAAGGGTTCATGAATTTCGAGTTCATTTGCTTCAGAAGCTTAAACTGAATCCGGCTGAGAGTTTCCTCACATGTGAGAGTGGGAGCCTGGGGGAGGCAGTGCCTCCATTCTCACAGGAGAGGGAGGGTGCGTGGGGCTCCCAGAGTTCATTTCTGTGGCCACTCAGGTGTCCCCCCCGTCCTTCCCCAGGGACTGACCCTCTCCAGGGGTTCTGTCTCAGTGGGGAGAGTCTACACCTCCAGTCTGGGAATATGGTCCCTTTCTGAGTGTGGCTTTCCTTGTGAACTGCAGGCCAGCAGGCTGCTTCTATGAGCTGATTGGAATATTCCTGTTTCTGTCCTCGGATTCCTTGATCAGTTGAAGATTGCGATCCTCTGATTCTAGTTTCCATTTGCACTTGGCGTTTGGAAATGTAATGTCAGAGATACGATGTGAGCAAGGCAAGACAATTGTGGAAACAGTTTTCTTCCATTTAGACAAGAGAACCTGAAGAGGTGAGATGGGTGTATTTCAGTTCTCAGGTGTGTCGACGAAAATAACCAATCTATAAATGAAAATTTGGGTGAGTTTATCCTGAGCTGAAATCTGAGGATTATAACCCGGGAGAGCCTTTCCACAAAGGAACAGAGCACTCCAAAGAAGTGGGGGTACACAGGGTGGTTATATACCCTCAAAGAGGGTGTTTCACATGTGATTGAAATGTCCCTCCCACAATAGTCACAAGATTGCCCTTTCAGCACAGCGCTTGATGGACACAACAGGTAGTGGTCTGCTGTCTCCGAGTGGATAGCACGAGGCAAGTCTGTTGTCTTGAGCTGGGTGGTTACAGGCGGTGGGCATAGCAGGGAGCAAGTCTATTGTCTTGAGCTGGGCGGTCACAGGCTGGCACCACAAGCAATCAGTTCCTAGCCTAAGGAAAGATGCTTAATCCTTAAAGAAATGCCAATGTTGGGAGGGGAAGAGAAGTTGCACCTTTATCTCAAGGGCCTTTGTTCTTGCCATGGGGAATATCTAAAGCAGATATACAGTGCATGCTCAAGCCCTTTTGGAAAGATGAGGTCATCCCGAATTAGGTTTACCCAAAATGGCTTCCTCATATGCTCCAATATATCCTATTACTTGCCATTTTTATTTGTCAGGTGCATTTTCCAGGTTTACGTCAGTTTTGTGTGTCCATGTCCCTAGAGAACTTTGACATTTAAAAGGCTATACTATTCCTAAGGCAAATGAATTTTATTTTCTTATTGTTTGTGTGTGAGTGTGTGTGTGAGAGGAAGATTGTAGCTGAGCTACCGTCTGTGCCCATCTTCCTCCATTTTATGTGGGATGCTGCCACAGCCTGGCTTGATGAGGGGTGCTAGGTCCACACCTGAGATCCAAACATGCGAACCCCAGAGCACCGAAGCAGAGCAAAGTGAACTTAACCACTATGCCACCGGGCCAGCCCCTGAATTCTATTTTAATGGATGTGAGAAAAGGCACTTGAATTTCTCTTTTCATTGATATGAGGAATCAGGTCAGAGCTTGTGTAAATCTTTGGAATTCCTAGTTTATTTCAGGGTTTAATTGCAAACCCCTAAGGTAGTGTAATATGCTACTCCTTCCTAAAAATGTTCCCAGGGTAAATATAGTGGAGGCAGAAACAAAAATGCCCCTTGTCTTTTTTCTTAAAAGGAGATTGGTAAATTTTTTATGGTGTACAGTTTTATGTCCATTAGTGTTTAAAGGATTAAATCTTGGAGTGGTTTCCTATGTAGAAATGTTAAAACTAAAAGTTATTTAAAAGTAATGATGAAACATAGGAAAATATGGCATATATAGATGTCTCTCCTTATTTTAGTTAATTTTTGAGGAAGATTGGCCCTGAGCTAACATCTGTGCCCATCTTCCTCTATTTTATATGTGGGTCGCCTGCCACAGCATGGCTTGACAAGCAGTGCATAGGTCCATGACCAGGATCCAAACTGGCGAACCCCAGGCCGCCAAAGCAGAGCATGTGGACTCCACTGCTATGCCATTGGACCAGCCCCTGCCTCGCCTTATTTCAAGTGAATGATACATGGGAATGTTTTTTCTTTTTTTTGAGGAAGATTAGCCCTGAGCTACCTACTGCCAATCCTCCTCTTTTCACTGAGGAAGGCTGGTCCTGAGCTAACATCCTTGCCCATCTCCTTCCACTTTATATGTGGGACACCTACCACAGCATTCCATGCCAGGCGGTGCCATGTCTACACCCGGGTTGTGAAGCGGCGAACCCCAGGCCACTGTAGTGGAACGTGAGCACTTAAGCGCTGGGCCACCGGGCTGCTCCCTGCATGGGAATGTTTAAAAAATTTGTAAGAGAGGACAGTAACTTAAGACAACTTCCTGCCCACATGTCCTGCCCAACTCCCGCTCTTACTCCAGCCACTCTTAAATGACCACTTTTGCTCACTGCTTCATCCTGTTAGTGTTTCTTTATATAAAAACCAGCTAGTGTGAATGCCTATTTTTGTCCCTCAAGTTTGTTCCTCTAATGAGTGGTCAGGGTTTGATGCTGATGATGTTTGACAACTGAACACTTAAGCCTCGCCCTCCCTTTTCTCCTGGGCCTTCCTACCTGGACAGGCTGATGAGAAAGCCTGGAGGCTCCTGCACTGTGGGCTGCTGATTGCTGGGAAGCTCCTCCTGGGCTCTGTGCTGCCCTGTGTTGTACTGTTGACCCCACCAAGCCTGGGTTCTAACTGCAGAGGACACTGAGTTGGCAGTTTTGGAAATTCCTGTCCTCTGTGGGCAGGAGTCTGTGAATGTGGCCCTCCTTAATGTGATGTTCTGTCAGTGTCTTGGGTGGCGTCTGTCTGTGTGTTGAGAGTGAAGGTGAGAGTGAGGCTGGAGTGGCCTTGACATTAGGGGGAGTCTGCGGTTATGAGGATGATTATACCCTGTCACTGAGTTGAGCCCATCCTATGGTCACTCCTTCAAGAGCAATTATTTCATAGAGAAAGAAGGGCCAGGAAAGTGCAGCCAGTAGGAAGCAAGATTCCAGAGGGCTCCCCAGGGCCCCTAAGTCACTCTGCTGTTGCTCCCAGCCCTGTACCTGTTGCAACAAAGATCCCGACCCTCTGGGTTATAGTGGACCACACCACAGTCTGAGTTTGGCCCAGTGAAGAGATTAATTCAACCCAACTTAAGCCCAGGCATCTGAGACTCTATAAAGCAAGCAGTTCTCTTGCCCCTTTGTGGGAAAAGAATTCTGGCAATCTCTTGACTCAGAGATCCCCAAAATAGAAGTCAGAGCCACACTTGTATGTACACTAATAGGTCTGCAATAGCAGGACACTCGTCATCCACCTTGGGGTTCTGCCACTACTGATAGTGACCTTGGCACTTCTCAGAGGATCCAGTGCTGTGCTCCCCAACAAGGCATTCGATGGAAGTTTCCCCTCCCCTGTGGGTCTCAGGCTCCTAGAGCACAGACTGGCTTATTGAAATATGTTGAAGTTGTTGCACAACTAGATGGACCTATGACTAGAATATACAACCATGAATGGAGGGGCTTTTGGGAGAAGAAGAAGAAGAAAAGATTGGCAACAGATGTTAGCTCAGGGCCAATCTTGAAAACAACATGACTTGAAGTCAGTTGAATGAGAGATATCCTGTTTCAGTAAAAAAGGGGTGATTTGTAATGTCTGTCTTCATCCTTTTTTTAAAAGACTGCATTTTTTTAGAGCAGTTTTAGGTTTACAGAAAAATTGATGAGAATTTAGCATTTCCACATAACCCTTCTCTCTGCATCCGCACAGTTTTCACTTTTTCACATCGGGTATCACTGTGGTACATTTCTTAGAATTTCCAAGCCCATATGGACACATTACAGTGCACGGTGCACATTAGCATTGACTCTGTGTGTTACACACTCTGTGGGTTTTCGCAAATGTGTAATGACGTGGACGCATCCTTTCTGTATCATGGAGTGTAGTTTCGCTTCCCTGGAACTCGTCTCTTCTCCACCTATTGACTCATCCCTCCCTCCAACCCCCAAATCCTTCACCAGCAAAGATCTTTCTAGTGCCTCATACTTTTGTCTTTACCAGAATGTCATGTACTTCGAATCATACACTACATAGCCTTGTCACATTGGCTTCTTTACTTAATAATAGATTTTTAAGGTCCCTCCATGTGTTTCCATGGCTTGATACCTCATTTCTTTTTAGCATTGGATGATGTTTCATTGTTTGGATGCACCACTGATTGTTCAATACTT
The DNA here is from genome assembly GCF_041296235.1 of Equus asinus. NCBI lineage: Eukaryota > Metazoa > Chordata > Mammalia > Perissodactyla > Equidae > Equus > Equus asinus. The sequence continues at coordinate 24,115,629 of NC_091809.1, read as the reverse complement.
GAAGGACATCTTGTTGAAAATTCTAACTCTTGTCAATTATGAATAAAGTGCTTCTCAACATTCTTACGTAGGTTTTGTGCGAACATAAGGTTTCAGCTCATTTGGAAAAATACCACGGAGCGTGATTGCTGGCTCTTACTGTATGTAGTGACGGTGTATCTTATTCTGAAAGGAGGTTCCTGTCTTCCAGTGTGGGTGTTCCAAATCCCGTTTCCACCCGCGATGAACTAGGATCCCTGTGGCTTTGCATCTTCACTGATATTTGCTGTTCTGAATATTTTGACTTTTACCCATTTCATAAGTGCTTAGTGCTGCCCACTGTTGTTTTCTTTGCAGTTTCCTAATGACATTTGATGTGGAGCATGTTTCATATTGCTTATTTCCCATCTAGATCTCTCCTTCAGTGAGCTGTCTGCAGATCTTTTGCCCATTTTTTAATTGCATGTTTTTCCTCTTACTATTACAGTTTAAGAATTCTTTGCATATTTCAGATACCAATCATTTATCCAATAAATGTTTTACAGAGATTTTCTCTTACTCTGAATTGTGTTGATCTTGTCTTTACCCCATCTTTTTCAGAGGAGGAGTTTTTCATTTTACTTAAAATTGTAAAATTTTTGGTTTTTTCTTTTGTGGACCTTGCTTTTTGGTTTTCTATGTGAAAATTCAGCAACAAACACAAGGTCATCCAGATCTTCTTCTGTGTTATCTTGTAGGAGCTTATTCCTTTGGCATTTACATTTAGATCTGTGATGTGTTTTGACTTAATTTTCATGAAAAGTGTGAGGCCTGTGTCTACATTTGTTTTGTGTGTGTGTATTTGCACATAGATATCCACCAGTTCTCCCACTGTTGGTTTAAAATACTTGCTTTTTCAATTGAATCTCCTTTCCTTCTCTGTCAAAGATCAGTTGACTCTCTTCGTGTGGGTCTAGAAGGAAAGCAAACTTGCTGTACTCTCTTATTAATCCCAGGAGTCGTTTCTGTCATTGTGAGTTCTTCCAGTTGTTGCATAGAGACAGTCATATCATATGGAAGAAACATCATGAATTCAGCTACAGGATTTGTGAAGATGTTCTTTCTTAAGAAGTGGAAGTTCTCCTCTATTACTGGTTTATCATAAATAGATGTTGCATTTTCTCAAATCTTATTTTATGTTCATTTCCCCTCCTTTCCTTTCTGATATTACTAATTTCTGTCGTCCCTCTTCTCTTTGTTATCTTGAGTGCATATTTCTCAATTTTATTGGTCTTGTGAAACAAGTAGCTTTTTTCTTTTCATTTTCTCCATTGATTTCCCATAATGACATTCATTTCCTTTCTTATTTTATTATTTCTTTTATTGTGCTTGCTTTGGGTTTAACTTGCTCTTCTTTTTATTCTTAGCTAAGGTACGTGCTTGCATTAGTGATTAGAGAGCTTTGATTTTTCCAGTGTATTTGTTTGATGGCATGGATTTCCCCCTGGATGCTGCTTTCGCTACATCCAAGAACCTTTGCTATGTTGTGTTTTCATGTTTTTAATTCAAAATAATTTTTCCTTTTTCTTGAGACTTCTACTTTCATACTATGTATTATTTAGAAGTGTATTTTTGAAGCACCACACATTAGGGGGGTTTCAACTATTGCTGGTATTGCCTTCTAGAGGAATGCCTATGTGGTATGGGAGCCTATTTTGTATGATTTCTGTTCTTTCAAATTTGTTAAGGTGTGCTTTATGTCCCAAGGTGTGGTTTGTTTTGGTGAATGTTCCGTGTGAACCTGAGAAGAATGTATATTCTGCTGTTCTGTGAGTATTCCACAGATTACAGTGAAACCCAGCAGTTTCGCAGTGCTGTTCATTGCACCTCTGTCCTTCCTCACTTCCTGCCTACTGAAATGTCTAATTCCTGATGAGGGGGTGTTGACTTCTACAGCTGTGGTACTGGATTTGTCTATTTCTCCTGCATTCGGTCAGTTCCTCCCTGAGGTGTGTTGCCCCTCTGTTGTTAGGCAGGTACACATGCAGCGTTGCTGTGCCTTCTCAGAGAATAGGCCCCTTTATCCGTACCTACTGCCCCTCTATCTCTGCATCTTCCTCAGTTTGAAATCTGCATTGTCTATGATGTCTATTCCTCTGGCAGCTTCCTTTGGATTCGTGTTGGCATGGTCTGTTTTTCTCCATCCCTTTACCCTCCATCTCCCTCTGACTTTGTACTTAGAGTGGGTTTCTTGTAGACAGCATACAGTGGAATTTTTTGAACTCTATTACTGTGTCTTTCAGTTGTAATGAGACCATTGATGATTAAAGAGGTTAATGATTCAGTTGGATTAATATTTACCAAAATTTTAGTTTTTCCATTTTTACCCTTGTTTGTTTTTGTCTTCTACCTTTTTGCCACCTTCTCTCGTTAAAACTGAGCATTTCCCGTAATTCTTTTCCCCCCTCTCTTAGCATATCAGTTACACATTTTTTAAAAGACACATTTTTGTTGTTGCCCTTGAGATTTCAGCATACATTTACAACTAACCCACCCCTCTGCCAAGTGACACTGTGCCACTTCACTGTGTGCAAGTACCTCTTAACACACTGTCCCCAATTTTCCTTTCCCTGTGTCTTGTGACATTGCTGTCATTTATGTCTCTTGTCCATTAGCTTCTCATTACCAAATTCGTTCTTCCTGACAGTAGTTTAAATAAAGTGTTATCTGTTGTATTAATTATAAGAAACATAAAAGATATGTCCCCTCATCTTTTCTTCTTCTAATCCCCTACCTTTATCATTTACATTCTTTCTGATAAACTTTCCAACAATTTCGTTCTAAGTATGTGTACTTGGGACAAATTTCCTCAAATTTTGTCTCATAAAGTCCTTATTTCTTCTTTGTACTCAAGGATAATTTTGCTTGACCGAATTCTGGGAAAGTGAGTTTTATTTTCAACACTTTAATTCTTTCAGTCTCCTCTGCTCTTGTTGCATGGTTTTTGAGAAGTGGTCCAATTTAATTCAAATCTTTGTTTCTTTCTGTTGAAGGTGTGTTTCTTCTCTGGCACTTTTCAGCACATTGTCTGTGATGTTTCTCTAGTTTCAGTGTGATACCCTTGGGTGTGCACTTTTGTACTTTATCGTGTTTAGTGTTCTGTGAGCTTCCTGGATGGACAGTGTGCTGGCTATCATTAATTTTAGAGTAACTTGGTGATTATTACTTGACGTTTTCTTCTGTCTGTCTCTTTTCCTTCAGGTATTCCCATTATCTGTATTTTAAGCCTTCATTTACAGAGGCTTGTCCTAGGCTTTGTGGAAATTGTGTTCTGTCTTTTTTGTTATTTTTGCCCTTGCATTAGACTCTGGTGAAATAGTTTTTTTTTTTTTTTTTAGTACAGGCCTTATTAAGAACAGAATATGTGGGGCATATTTCAAAATGCCATCTTTTTTTTTTTATCTTTCCCAAGTTTGGAGACTCTGGTTTGTCCTGTGACCTCAAGGCTCTCCTGGATCTAAGAAGGGTTGTTCATTTCAAGTTTGTTCATTTTCTTCTTGTGAGAACAAGAATGACAGCTTCTAAGCTCCTTAGGTGCAGGATCAGAAGTTGGCAGGGCATCATCCAGAGTGGCTGCTCAGGAAACACTTCCTCTTGAAGTTTGACAAAGGAAATTTTATGTTCTTTGTGGGGGAAACCACTGTTAAATCCTTCGTGTATTTTATAATCATGGCAAATTTAACATCAAACCATTGTGGACTTCAAGGAGCTCCCTTGCAATCTGCAGCTCCTTTGTTTTTTTTTCTAAAGATTGGCAGCTGAGCTAACAATAGTTGCCAATCCACCTGTGGTTTTTTTTTTTTACTGCTTTTTCTCCCCAGATCCCCTAGTACATAGTTGTATATTGTAGTTGTGAGTGCCTCTGGTTGTGCTATGTGGGATGCCGCCTCAGCATGGCCTAACGAGCAGTGCCATGTCCGCACCCAGGATCCAAACCAGCGAAAACCTGGGTTTCCAAAGTGGAGTGGGCGAACTTCACTACTCGGCCACGGGGCCGGCCCCGATCTGCAGCTCTTAACCTACCCCTCAAGGGGAGCAAAGCTCTGGTACACTGTTAGCATTTGACCAGAAAGAGCTCTTGTGGCACATTATTATCTCACAATGTGTACTAAAATTGGTGAGAATTAGCTTTGAGGCCCATAATTATAGTGATCTTATGGTCTAAGTTTTCATGGCTTCCTCCTTGTGCCTGAGCTCTCAGTTCATAATAATTCCAGCCCCATCAAATCTTCCAGAGTGAGAAAGGTAGAACTGAGTCTATGATAGATATTACACAAGTGAAAAGCAGTGTTTCATCACGAGAATATTTACATTCAGCCAGCTGCATCTGCTTGCGTGTAATGGCCTGGAGTAGTTTAGGACAATGTGGGCAGCTGGGCTTGGTCAAAGTGTGATTTCACAGGCCTCCTGGACTCTCAGTTTGGTGTTTGGATCAGATTAAAAAGCTTCCAGTTCTTCACTATGTTTTGTTTTCCTTTTTTTTTTTTAGAGGCAGATTAGCCCTGAGCTAACTACTGCCAGTCCTCCTCTTTTTGCTGAGGAAGCCTGGCCCTGAGCTAACATCCGTGCCCATCTTCCTCTACTTTATATGTGGGATGCCTACCTCAGCTGTGCGTGTCAAGTGGTGCCATGTCTGCACCCGGGATCCGAACTGGTGAACCCCGGGCTGCAGAGAAGCAGAACGTATGAACTTAACTTGTGCACTACCGGGCTGCCCTGTTCGCTATGTTTTTATTCACTGAAACATCCCATAGATTTCACCCTCTGCCTCATGGAGTGCTGTAACCTGTGGGTAATATGGAAGAAGATGAAAGAACTTTTCTTACAAAGAATCATTGTTCCACAAATGATATTTGTTTCATTTGTATAGCATTTGAGTCATTTCCCAACATGTTCTGGAACTTGTTCTTAGAGAGAAATCGGATGGAATGTGATCACAGTGAAAATGTGTATTTCCGTGTGTTCACAATATTGTTAAATTGATGAGCATTGTGTACAGAAAAGAGGGAGCTTGTGATGATCACAACATAGAATAAATGTTTGGAGATAATAGAATCCCATCTAACCTTTCTAGAATTGCAGTGGAGATCCCCAGTGCTGTCAGGCTCATGTATGCTACTCTACACACATTTGTGGTGTTTTAGGACTCAGTGGCCATTGAGGACGTGGCTGTGAAGTTCACCCCAGAGGAGTGGGCTTTACTGGATCCTTCACAGAAGAAACTCTACAGAGATGTGATGTGGGAAACCTTCAGGCACCTGGCCTCAGTAGGTAAGAATGAGGACATTCCTTTACGTCATCAATGAGAGAACAAGTGGTTCTTGCCCGTCATCAGTATTCTCAGATGTAGAATGTGGAAAGAGGAGGTTGTTAGTAAATAAAGTAGAAATGGCCATAGATTATCATAGACTTAGAATCTAGAAATTTTTGTCTAATTCCTAATATTTGGAATAAACTTTGTGGGTCTGCATTTCAGGTATAACATGGGAAGATTGTGATCTTGAAGATCACTGCAAAGACCAGGGGAGAAAAGTAAGGTGAGTCACACAATAGGAAGCTCTGTCTCATGAGAATTCTTGTATGTTAAGAAATTGTTTTAAAATAGAACAAACAAAACAAATAGCCCTTGCTTCAAATTTAGTTATTCTTAGAAAATTTTCACCAAATATACTTTTTGAAATGTGATGTAGAGGTTCAATTTTTGCAAAATATTTCACTTAGAAATAGTATTAGTGAATGTTATCTATGAATATCACTGTTTGGAAAATAACAAGTGTGAAGTCCTGTTTCAGAAACTTCAGTATATTTAATTTCAGAGAATTCACAGAAGGAAGAAAACATAAACATTTCCTATCAATCATCATAAACACAAGAAGTATAAAATCATTAATAGAGAAATCATTAACAATATTCTTCTCATTTTTACAGAAAGCATAGGGTAGGGAGACTCTGTGAAAGTGAAGAGGGTAGTCAGTGTGGAGAAAACTTCAGCCTTCTTCCAAATCTCAGTCTGAAGAAGAAAACTACAGGAGCTAAACCATTTGGATGCAGTGCATGTGGAAGAGTCTTCACGCATCATTCATGCCTTACAACACACATCAGATGTCACACTGAACATAAAACGTGTGAGTATCAAACATTTGGGGAGAAGCCCTATAAATGTAAGAAATGTGGGAAAGCCTTCACTTATCTCACTTTACATCTACCATGTGAAAGAACTCATACTGGAGAGAAACCCTATGAATGTAAACAATGCAGTAAAGCATTCACTTGTTCCAGTTCTCTTCAAAGACATGAAAAGATTCATAGTGGAGACAAACGGTACGAATGTAACAAATGTGGTAAAGCATTTACTTGTTCCAGTCATCTTCAACTTCATGAAAGAATTCATACTGGAGACAAACCCTATGAATGTAAGAAGTGCAGTAAAGCATTCACTTCTTCTGGTTATCTTCGACTTCATGAAAGAACTCATAGTGGAGAGAAACCCTATGAATGTAAAAAATGCAATAAAGCATTCACTTGTTCCCCTTATCTTCAAAGACATGAAAGAATTCATACTGGAGAGAAACCGTATGAATGTAAGAAATGCAGTAAAGCATTCATTTCTTCCAGTTATCTTCGAAGACATAAAAGAATTCATACTGGAGAGAAACCCTATGAATGTAAAAAATGCAGTAAAGGATTCACTTCTTCCAGTTCTCTTCACAGACATGAAAGAATTCATACTGGAGAGAAACCTTATGAATGTAAAAAATGCAGTAAAGCATTCACTTCTTCCAGTTGTCTTCGAGTTCACGAAAGAGCTCATACTGGAGAGAAACCCTATGAATGTAAAACATGCAGTAAAGCATTCATTTCTTCCAGTTATCTTCGAGTTCATGAAAGAGCTCATACTGGAGAGAAACCCTATGAATGTAAAACATGCAGTAAAGCATTCACTTCTTCCAGTTATCTTCGAGTTCATGAACGAACTCATACTGGAGAGAAACCCTATGCATGTAAAACATGCAGTAAAGCATTCGCTTGTATCACTTATCTTCGAGTCCATGAAAGAAGTCACACTGGAGAAAAACCCTTTGAATGTAAAAACTGCAGTAAAGCATTCTCTTCTTCCAGTTCTCTTCAAAGACATGGAAGAACTCACACTGGAGAGAAACCCTTTGAATGTAAAATATGTCGTAAAGCCTTCAGGTCTACCAGTAATCTTTCAAAACATGAAAGAACGCACACAAGAGAGAAACCCTATGAATGTAAAAACTGCAGTAAAGCATTCACTTGTTCCAATTCTCTTCAAAAACATGAAAGAACTCACGCTGGAGAGAAGCCCTATGAATGTGAGGAACATGAGAAAGGCTTTAGTTCTCATGCAGACTTTTGAGGATATGCACGAACACACACTACAGTTAAAACCAGGTAGATATAAACAATTTGGGACTTTTCTCATCCCACTTCTTTCTTGAAGGCATTCAAGCACTCATTGGATAAAAACATCTTGAATGTTGAGAGCATGAGAAAGAGTTCAGTTGGCCTACACCCTTCTATGTGAAACTCCCACCAAAAAGAAATATAAACGTAAGTCCTATGAGAAAGCTTCATGGAAATTAATTTGTACATGAGGTTCTAGAAAACTTTGAACAGAAAAGAGTTGTTATCAAAGTGGTAAATATATTGTATTTGTCAAGCCTTTCTTAAAGTGCAACATTAGAGTGTTGATTTCTATTAATTACTTCAGAAATGAATATTAAGGTGAGATGATTCTGCTAGTCATCCTTCATAAATAGTAAATAAGATTCATAGGTAGTGCATTTCCCTGAAATCAGTTAATTTTTTATCTTTAGTTTTTTTAATTATGTTTTAATTGTTCTGTGTGAAGGGGGTATTGAAATATGACAGTTTGTATTTGTTGTGATTTTCTTCCTGGCGTTTTATTTACAGTTCCTGGATATGCCTCATCTATTGTACATATTGTACGTGTTTCAGAGAAAGCTCCTTTCTGGGGGTGGTGGGTGGAGGAGCCTGTTTTTATTTTCTGTACTCTTAAACAGTTGGGAAAAAATTTATGTTTGGCAAGTTTATCCCAGAGTGTACTTCCTGTGAATTCTTAGTTTCCTATTTGTGCCTTTGCTGTTTGTCCTTCCTTCTCACTGGTATTTGGTGAATAGACTTTGAATTAAGTAGAGGCCTGTGGCAGGGCAACAAATTCTAGAGCTGAGCACATCACCCCTATACTGCATTATGTCAGTGAGAGTAATCTGAAGAGCTAGATCTTTAAGAATCGGTCCCATTGCTGGTTCCTTGTTGAAATTTCCCAGTGGCCTCACTTGCATGAGATCTGGAAGGCAGAAGCACACAAGGCCTTAGGCCGATTTTTGAGCCATCACCGAGGGAGGGAGACAGTTGCATAGGAGCTTCAAGGACACCATCTTCCATCCCTTTTTCTGGATTCTTTGCCCTTCTTGTCAAGAGTATCTTGGAAACCACCAACAATTAGTTGATTTCCATTTTGTTAGAGATGCATTTTCCACCACTTTCACATCAAAGATCCATTCAAGGTAGGATCTTTCTGGAAGGCCTCTTGTGTCCACCAGGACACAATTCAGACCTTTGTGGTGGGAGTGTTCTCTGATTCCCCTTTTCTCTAGATGATAATTGAGTAAAGTCTAACATGTATAGGAAAGACCTTTGCTGTTCATAGTGCTAGTGAGCACATTTTCCTGCTTCACCATGGTATCTACAATGGGATGTAAAAATAAGAACCTGCGAGTTTGTTTCTCTGCTGCCTTGTGCAGCAGCTGCTTGACCCAGTTCTTCCATGTGAGAACAATCAGCTTTCTCTTGTTGGGAAGACAGTGTGTGTTTCTTGTTACTTGTAGATTGAATGTATTCCCCCAATGTGATATCAATGACCTGTGAGTGTATGTCAATAAAAGTATGTCCATCTGTTTGGGAAATGAACACTTCTGTAGTTGTTTCATTGATATATTTTATCAACTGTTTCAGTGCATCCTATGTTAATATTATTGTGGATTTCATTTTTGCAGGCTATGTTAATATCCATTTTTGATTATGGATTTTCAGATATACTTTGCAAGGTTCTTCATCTAATCATTATACGTTTTGAGTCAGTTTTATCATGTGTGGACCAATTCAGGTGTTTCTTCATCAGGCAAACTGTAGTTCTTATTCTTTTACACTTACAACTTTTGTCATGAAAGTAATTTCTCACTCATTTTTAACCCCAAAATTAACCACCATGTTTTCCTTCAGTACCCTCTTCTGGTGACCTGCAGGATTGCACCTGCAGTCAGAGATGGGTGTAAGGAATTCTAGTAAGAATGACCACAGACCTAAAGGACCTTGAGGTGTAACAGTAACGGTACTCAAAGGGTTTCTTACAAGATTTGGCCTGCGTTTGTGGATTTGACTGCTATTCAAGGAGGCAGATTATTTTCTGTATTCTATGATGTGAGGAGGTGTACTTAATTCTAACTGCTGTAAACTTTTTTTTTGTGAACTGAATCATTGTTTTCTAGAAGGCAAATGTAGTGAAGGTAAGTTAATTTTTAAGAAGTTCCAGTGAGTCATTTTAGTAAGAAGAAGGAAAAGAGTCATTTATGATTTGGACTTTTATCCTTTACCATTTTTACCTGTATGGTAACAAAATGCTGTTAGTTTTGTCTTGGAAACTGTGCACTTTTAATGACCAAGCTGTTGGACCCTTTTCTCTTCGACAGGGTAATACTTGGCCTTGCAGTGGATGCAGCCAGCTCCTGTCCTCTGGAACATCTTTGCCTTTCCTACTTACAGTCAAAACACCGATATATTTCCTATGGTGAATTAGGCACTGTTTACTGTGAAGTACCTCATTAAGTACCTTAAATACATAACTTCTCTTCTTAGCATCCTACATAATATTTTCAATATCTCCTTTAGACTCAGCTGAGGCCTTTGAGTTTAGGTAAATTGTGAGACAGTGCAGACCCAGCCAGGGAAATAGGACCACTGTGCCACTCTGATGCCTTTCCTTCTCTGAGACTGTGATCTTGCTGGTACCGTTTCAGCATCCCTCACAAGCCATGCAGCATGGAGTCAGTGTACACACTGTAGCAGAGCTGAGACAGTGGGATCTGGATACAGAGCATGAAACAGACAAGTCCTGGCAGTCCTGGTGCTTCCATGTTTGTGGAAAAGCAGAAGTGATGGACACAGTGAAGCTTTGTTTTATAGAATACAGATAAGTCCTTTGAAGAAAAGTAAAAAATAGCCTTGAGCTATTAGGCTGAGGTGTGTGTATATCTTTTCTATGAGGGTAGGAGTGAGCAAGGATGTCATTATTATTATTATCTGGGACTTGAGACTTCCTATTGATCTAAGCCACAGGTATTTGTATTGTCTTTTGTTTTTAATGTCATTTGAGAGGATTTTTATATTACCATTAAATATTTAACATGTTAGCATATTTGGCATTTTCATTATGCTGCTGTACAGACTGGAGTGTGCAACATACACCCCAGTAAACCATGGAGTTCCTCCCACTTAGAGAGACAGTTGCCTTCACCTGCACTGTTCTAGCTCATCCTGAGTGAGTTCTATGAGTAGAGTGACATCTCTGTGGGTCTGCTGTGATCTCCCCGTGGAAACAGCACAAAGAGCTCTGGCTGGTTAGAGGCAACCAGCCAAGGAATAATTGAGTGAGCTGCAGAGAGAAGGTATGATTTTTAGTAACATCGTAATTGAGTGTCAGAGGAGAAATTGGAAATTTTCAACATCTTTTAATCATAGGACTGGCTGGAAGTCTTTAATTTCAATGGTCCAGAAAGCCCTGGTGCTCAGGTAGCTGATCACAGGTTTCCTTTCTATATGCTTAGACGTCCAGCACATGGTGTGGAAAATTGGGGAAGAGCAATAACAGCTTCAGGGTTTAAAACAGCAAAGGAAACAGAATGTTTTCCCTTTTTTACTTTAAGTGTAAATTATGAATTGGGCTTCATTCAAATGGACACCACAGGATTGTTCTTTTGAGGTGATGGGATTTTTTTCACCTTTTGATGGCAGTCTTCCTAACATTTCTGAAAACTCATGAGAGCACTTAAGAATTTTACATATGTGTTTTATATACAATTATTAGAGTATGAATGATATAATTGCTTTCATATGCTAGAAGAATGTCAAGGTCTCCTGAAGCTGGATTTTTATGTGGTCAAACCTTTCCACCACTGTGGGATCCTTCCTAGGAAGATTGCAGGACTGAGATGAAGGACTCAGTCCTCAACGGGCCTTTCTTGCAACCCCGGCTTATTTGAGAAAACACCCCCTAGGGTTGCACCTGCCCTCAGCTCAGACTCTTAACTAAGAGTGAAGTGAGAGGGCTCCCAGACTCTGTCTTTGAGTTTAAATCAGGTTCGTGGACAGATCTTTGGAAATTCTGAGGTCAGAAACATAAACAAAGTATCCCAAGCAGAATCTACCTGGGGACATCCTCGTCCATGTGCATTAGCATCAGCTGTTTTCAGTGCCATCCATAGACCATCTCCAGGTCTTTATTTCCCAACTCAAGCCTACTCTGTGCCTGCATACTTGGAAAAATCTTTAGAAATCCACATATGTCTCACTGTACATTTTCTCTGAGGCAACAGGAGGGACTGAGCTGAGAGGGTGACAGAAGCAGTGTTAGAAACCATGTCATGGGCACATTCTGTTACCCACAGTGACAGAGCAATCTCAAATTTATCAGAGCTGCTTGCTGACTTATTCACACGACACTTAGAAATTGATGTACATTGAATTGGGAAACAAAAGGCTGTGGAATCTTTGAAATAACATTCCATTAGTGTCCCCCTCCCCACAGTCCTTCTCAAAGATGCCTTAGCAGCCTCTCATTGAGCATCCAAGCGTCTCTAAACCCCCATGGTGGACATATATTACCCAAGACATTCTTGTACCAGAACTATTCTCTTCACCGGGTGCTGCACACAATTAGAGAGGCTACTGCTGGCAACTGACAGAGTCTTTATGTAAATAGAGTCCCTTCCACGGCCTGAGTGGATGATCCTGCAAGCGAGCTTCCCATTTTGCCTTGGGTCCTGAATGCAGGAACCCCCAGGCTTTCTAATCAAAAGCCTCCTCATTGAAGAGATGGGTATTTACAGCATGGAGCCAACATTGCTCCTCTGGAATATCCAATGAACAGTCGGAAGTGCTTCGTTCTTCTCTGATGTAATCATTCTGAGGAGATCATTTCCAGTTTAGACACATTGGCCACTTGGAGAGTCACTTAGGAGCACATGGGTAACTAGGGTGTTCGTAAATTTTATGGACAGTGTGCACCGCCATACCCGACAGAGTGCACTGCAGAGATGCTGCCTTCTGTCGCCACATCAGACAGGCGATCCTCGATCAAAGAATGGACTGAAGCATCAGTGTGATCAGTCAAACAACAGTCAAGTTAGGAATAGAAACATTTTTAGCCCAGAATCCAACCTGTCTGTACATGTTTTACAGACCCTGAGCCATTACCCATGATCCAGCTGTGTGGTGCCATGAATACCACCAACCCCTTATCCAAGGTTGCCCTCTATGTCTTAAAGAATTCTGGGAATATCTTGCCTCTCAAATACCCAAATACAAATCTGGCCGCTCCTTACTCTGCCCATATTAGACCTCTTGCTGCAGAGGGTGATTTTTATTCCTCAGGGTGATAAATTGACGTGAATTTCTGAGACACATATCAACACCTCAGACCTGATGGTATTAACCTTGGCCTTACGGTCCAACATAATGTGAAACCACTTACAGACCTCTAACTTAAGAGTGTAGGCAAAATTGAAGTGATTTCCCTCCTCTGCCATGGTTAACCCAGTGATGGACCAGTGAACCTGATGTGAAAAAGCAAGTCACTGGTAATATCATCAATGGACACACCTGGTAGGATGAGGAAGGGATCCCCACAGCTGATGGCAAGTAGACTTGGTAGGTCCATTCCCCCATCCCCTGGGTTCCTTGCTGTGCTCAGACCATGGTAGAACTTGATATGGACAAATTACTCATGCCATCATACATTACCCTGCCGAAGCCAAAATGCAAGGAGCCACCAAGATGCTCTAAATTTATAGATATTACCAGCTCAATTCTGAAAAGAGGAAACTCTGGGCTCTCGAATAAGTTGTTCAGTGGACGTTTTACCACTTCAACCACCACAGGCTACCCCCCTCTTAGGATGGTCTCATGGCCTCCTCAGGCCAATTTGCTTTCTTCTCAGTGGGCCTTCCTGCTGTTGGAGGCATTGATTAGACTTAATCCCAGTCTTCGGGGCTCATTGCTTTGTTGTCATCGTCAGGTTCACTGGCTCCTTATAGATAGAGGCCTTTCCCTACTGGACATTCCTGTGAGAACGGTCACTCCTACAGGTCTCTGGTTTATTGTAACAGTGCACCCTGGCCACCACTGTCGTATCCCACTGCCAAGTCTTCCCCTCACATTGCCTGTGGTCTATGTGCCCTGCGTGTTGATACTTCATTTGGGGCACCTCCTTCAAAACCCCTGTGGCTCATCACATACAGATGTGCTGTTTCCCTACCATTTGCACTCACGTGCTCATTGTCATGGGAGTCACTGCTACTGACCTAGGCACAGATGACGTCATTCAACAAACATCCTTCCTGCCAATCAAGAAATGTCCAAAACACTCAAAATTCCTGTAGCAGATAGCTGGTGTTTGTGATGTTTCCCTGAAGGAAAACCTCTTGGCAGCTGTTGTAGCTGCTGACCAGTTGGCCTTAAAGTATTTATTATCCATCCAGGGAGAGCTCTCTTCCTCTAATAGGGCTGCCTGTGGTATGTGGGTAGGAAGGTGCCACCAATAACACAACAAGTGAGACAACAGATTAAAAGAATAATATCACTTAAATATTTGAACAGAGTTCTGGAACCACACTTACACGTTTCTGGATCCCTCCACATATTTGGATGACTTGATTCAAATAGTTTTTTGAGTCTTTGTCATCTTAAATATAATATGTTTGCACTTTTCCCATAGGTGTTTAATTACTATTAAAATCAAATTTATTTGACTAGTTGCATCATTCAGTCAACCAACCTCAGGAGTGAACACTATAAAGACACTGACTTGATTTTCCACATTTGACTCTAAATCGGCTGTAGACGCCTGCTCACCCTGTAGGATCACAATGGTAAACAAGTTATGATGGTTGACACGTGCCCCTTTGCTTTTTGTGCCTGCAGATGGGAGGCTCAGACCTGTAAATCCTGAAGCCTCTAAACCTACACATCCTAAATGGCCAGCCTGCGGTCCTTTGCACAAGGCACATGAAGAAGCTTTCCCTTGGCCTATTCTCTTTAGAAAGTATTTTGGAGAATAAACTTTTGTATTAACTTATTGCATGTAGCAACATAGTCCTGACGTCTGGTCTGAAGGTAGAGTATTAATCCTGCCCCCAAAATGGCAATGATGAAACAGAAGGTAACTCATGGAAAATGTCTTTCTCATAATGCACAGGAGCTCAGTGTAGGGAATTCTTAGAAGCAGTATAGGAAAATGAAGATAAGAAAGTATCAGCAGAAAAAGGACTATTTTATCTATGAGACGTTTTATACAAATCTCATGGTAACCACAAAACAAAGATTTAGAGCAGAGGAACCAAGCATTAAAAAAGAGGAAACTGAGAAAAACATTGGAAACCACAAAGTAAAATGGCAGACAGAAACACAAGGGAAAAGGAAAAATGGAGATATAGACCAATTAGAAAACAAAAGACAATAGCACCGGTAAGTCCTCCTAGATCAATAATCAGCCTAAATGTAAATGGATTGAAATCACCAGTGAAAAGGCCCAGAGTGGCTGCATGGAGTAAAAGACATGACCCGACTCTCTGCTGCCTCCAGGACACTCAGCTCAGCTCTAAAGACAAACACAGGCTCAAAGCGAAGGGGCAGAAGAGGAGCCTCCAGGCAAATGGCAGCCAAAAGAAAGGGGGTGTGGCCATGCTGACATCAGACAAATAGACTCCAACCCCAAAACAGTAACAACAGAGATGGACCTTATATACTGATAAAGGGGCTAAGCCATCAGGACGACCTAACAGTTAATAATCTATGGGCACCCAACACGGGAACACTCAAATATATACAGCACCCATTGGCAGACCTCAAGGGAGAGATTGACAGCAATGCGATAATAGTAGGGGATTTTAACTCCCCACATACATCAGTGGGTAGGTCACCGAGGCAGAAAGTCAACAAGGAAACATTGGCCTTAAATGAAACACAGTAACAGACAGACTTCCTAGATATATACAGACCATTCCATCCAAAGGCAGCAGAATACCATCCTCCTCAAGTGCACGTGGAACATTTGTGTTGGGACACACAGCAAGTCTCAATAAATTTAACAAGACTGAAATCACATCAAGAATCTGTTTTGACCACAATGGTGTGAAAGCAGAGGTCAACTACAGGAAGAAAGCTGGAGAAATCACAAATCTGTGGAGAGAAAACAACAGGCTGCTGAACAACTACTGAGTCAGTGTTGTCACAGATGAAATCTTGCCATTTGTGACACCGTGCATGGATCTTGAGGGTGTTATTCTCAGTGAAATAAGTCCGAAGGAGAAAGAAAAATGCCGGATGCTTTCCTCACGTGGAGTATATAACAAAAGCAAACTCAAGCCCTGTCACCCCAGCTGCCACTCCGAGAGCTTTCCTCCTGGGAAGAAGAGGACTTCAAATTGTGAAAGCCTGCCCCAGCGGTCTGTTGCTGAGGGTGAACAAGTGCAGGGCGAGTTGGCTTGAAAAGTTGGGACACCGTTGTTTCACTCCCTCCACATGGAACTCAGGCGACATCTGTGGAGCAGTGACCTGACAATCCTGGGGCACCGGTCACCCTGTCCCAGCTGCTGAGGTGGCTGGAACATAAGTCATCCATGAGGTGCCAGGAGACACAATGAAGATGACCTCTGGCTGCTGTCTCTCCCCTCCCCTGAGCACTCCTGAAGTGGGATTGTCACTCAGAAAGAGGCTTCCCGTTGTCCTCCAGACAACTCCAGGGTCCCGGCACAGAGACTTTTCCTGAGCGTGGGGGTGAAGCAAGCCATAAAACGCATAGCTCTTCATACCTTTCCAGAGAATTAAGGTGGCTGGCAGGAGATCATGGGAAGTGCAAGTCAAAGGACGCTCTCAAATAAGTGGAGAATGAGGTAAAAGGCAACTAGGAGTGGATTTGTGTATTTCATAAAGATACAGCTTAGACTGTGGGCTGACTGGTCTTCTGGTAAGAACCAGAGAATTAGACTGCTGGGAGGGGGCTTGCAAGGGTCGGAACAAATATGCAACAGTGACTTCAGGAAGTGTTTCTACAAAGGAGCAGGCTGTTATTGGACTAACTGGTAGAGCCAATGATGCCCCCAGGACACTGGTGAAAACAGGAGAGCAATCAGGCAGCGGTTAACTGAATGGAACCACCGCGTGTGGCCCCTAAAGGAGGAAGAGAGCCCTGGCAATACCACTGTCCCCCAGGACAGAAGTGGGCACACGCAGAGTGGGGTCCACCTGAGGAGCTGGGGAAGAGGTTTCGCTCTGTATGGTGGCTGGTGAGAAAAACAACTTGTGTTCTGAGTTCCTGCCTCAGCGTGTTACAGTCTGAGGCCCCTGCTCACACCCAGAATCTGGACGGTTAGAGAAGGATCTGAGGTTAGGATTCTGCCCTAAGTTCCCACTTTACTTTCCCAGGGCGCCTTTTAAACTGAGCACTTAGAGTTCAGCCCGGGAATAGTTAGTGCCCTCTGCCCCAGCGCCCTTCTAAGTACCGGGTGCTTGCTCCCTGCTCTCTGTCTACTGCTCGCTCCTGACCTGGACAGAGGACGGCCTTTCCCTAGCTCACTGCACCCTCAGCCCCTGCTTCTGTGACCTGTGAGTAATAAATCCTGTGACTCTGTTCCTTTGGGTGGGTGCGTTGAAACTGCTTCTTCAATCAAAATGAGCCTGTGGGTTTCACTTCCCCACAGTGGGAGCTCGGATGCTGAGGGAGCTCCCTGCTGACCCTGTGTGGGTGGCCTGTGCCCCCTCCTTCAGTGGGTCATAATCTACCTATGAATTCAATACACCAGCTCTGGCTTCTGCACATAATTGACCATGGGGATGGGGCTGTGGGCTGTTTGTACCCACTCGATGCCTTGGAGCTGTGAAGGGCTTACTAACCTCCTCTCCTGGACCGCTCAGTCTCTCTGGGAGGAACCACCGCTTGCTGGGGTCTGTGGTGGGATTTCCACTGCTGCATAAGCTGTTCCCGGGTGTTGCCTCGGATTCCCGCCCTACAGTGTCAGTGCTGTAGGTCAGACCGCCCTGCAGAGACCGGCCTGCAGGCCTCAAGGTGAGGTGGGTATGTCTCCCACTCATCTCTGAGAGACCCCGCTGGGTGTCAGGGCTTGAGGTGATGGGCTGTAATCACATTAGGAAGCCTTGGCCTTGAGCCCAGATGAGCTGACTGAGAAGGTATGACTCTGCCCCCTTGCCCCAGGTACGGAACAGGGGCCTGAGCCATCAGGTCCTGGGAGCCGAGGAGAGTCCCCTAGATCAGGGCCGGGAGGAGAGCCAGCTGCTGGGCCCGTAGTTTCAGTGATTGGCATCGGGGTGTTGAGCTTGGCCAGCCAGCCCTACCCCATGACAGAGGCAACTCTCTCAGGGGCATCATAGCAGGCTGGCGGAGCAAACGCTACCGAGGCAAATGCTTCTTATGGTGCTGCATTCCTTGTGGCTGTCACAAATCATCCCTGATCCCAGGGGATATCAGGAGTCCCACCCCTGAAATGGTGCAGCAGAATGAATTCTCCCTAAAAGCAGGCCCCTGAGCACATGGTACCAGGTTCTCCCAAGTCCCCAGAGGAGGTTGGGAAACTACCAGATGCTTGTAAGACCCCTGCTCCAATGGCCTGGCTGCACTGAGCGTGGCAGTGCATCAACAGGCCAAATCGCCATTACTGCGTTCTCGGGGCTAGGGAGCTTTCCTGAGTGCATCAGCTAACACTGCGCTGGGAGAGGTGGGCTCCAGCCCCCGGGGGATGACGGGGACACCCTAGAATGGGAGGCAGCAGCATGTGAGTCGGGAAGAGGCAACATGCTCAGGTCTTCCCCGTCACTATCCAGCAGGAGGGAGAGACAGAGACACGTAACTATAATAATTATCCTGAGAGAAGTGCAAGGTTTTTTAGAAAAAATTGTCCAAAGGGAGGGGGAGAAGGACACTTGTTGGCTCTTACAGGTCTTTGGACTCAGCTCCGAGCTGTTGCTCGCTGAGACCAAGTCATGCCAGCTGGCTGGACTGGTCAAAGATTCCAGCATTTACAATTGGTGTAAAAAAAAAAAAAAAAAACCTCAAGGTATTGAGGACCCATTTTACTACAGATACCCCAGGGGAGACCACGGACTTGTCACCACAGCTAGGACATTCCCAAATGACATGAGCCACAAGGTCAGAAGATGCAGACAAAAGAAGGGAGGAGATGGACTCTGCAGAAGAGACCCCGTCAAGCTGTGGAGCCCACAGGGATGAGGGGGAGACGCTCTGCCTCTCCTGACTTGAACTTTTATGGCTTGGCACCAAGCCCAGCCTTCCATCACAGTTATCACAGCAAACACTCACTGTGCATGGAACACCCGGCATGACACGCACCTCCTGTTACATCAAATTGGATGGTTCAATGGGTGTATCGTTTTGTTGTGAGCCACGCCCTCACAGAGCCCCTGACCATTTCCAAGCCAGAGGAGGCACCCTTGGGGCCAGCATCTCAGGAGTTCTTCTTAAAGGGGGGTCTCCTATTCTTAAGGCCATGCTGTCACAATTCATGGAAATGTCAGCTACAGTACAACAGGCAGTAGACTGCATCGATGCTGTAGCTGGACACAAAAAAGAGAATTTTCCAGATCTTGTTTGCCATTAAAGGTGAATGGGCCCCACTGCCCCCTCCCCCAGAAACACAACAGAGGGTCCATAGGGAATATGGGGGCTTACCACAGAGGCGTGGCACTTTGTCCCATCGCTCTCCTTCATGAGATGACCAGCAGGTCTCCCTGCACTGGCAGCTCTGGAGATCAGGGGTCCCGAATGACCTAATTTCGGGACAGCCCGACCAAAAGTTAGAAGCATTTCCTCAGACACTGCAGGCTCTGCAAGAGACTGCCGACCCCCCCATCCCTGACCCCAAGGTTAGATGCTGTCTCCTCACAGAATGCCCCAGCCGTGGCAGCAGGATCCGGGATCCGTCCCCTGATCTCTGGGAGTGGCAGCAATCGAGGCCCCTGTGCTAGGAACCTGGCTGTTCCCCAGGGAGTGTTTCTCCCCTGGGGGACAATCGCCCACACACTTCTTTAATTATGCTTTGGGACACACATACGAAACAACCTTTTACTGCTCTCATTGACCCTGGAGCCCCAGTTACAGTGCTTCCTGGGAACCCCTCCAAACCTAAGCCAGGGGCGCCCTTTAAATTACAAGGGGTAACAGGTGGGACAGGAGAAGGCTTTCAACTTCCTTTGGATGTCGCTCTGCAAACAATTTGCATTAAAAACCTTCAGGGATGGCCCAGTGGGACAGTGGTTAGTTTCGCACATTGTGCTTCAGTGGCCAAGGGTTCACCCGTTCGGATCCTGAGTGCAGACATGACACTTCTTGGCACGTCGTGCAGTGGTAGGCGTCCTACATATATTAAAAAAAAGTGAAGGAAGATGGGTACAGATGTTAGCTCAGGGCCAGTCTTCCTCAGCAAAAAGAGGAGGATTGGCAGCAGATGTCAGCTCAGGGCTAATCTTCCTCAAAAAAAAAAAAAGTTGGGGCCCAGCTCTGTGGCCGAATGGTTAAGTTTGCATGCTCCGCTGCGGTGGCCCAGGGTTTGGATCCTGGCCGTGGACATGGCACCTCTCGTCAGGCCACGTTGAGGTGACATCCCACATCCCACAACCAGAAGGACCTGCAACTAAGATATACAACTATGTACCGGGGATGGGGGCAGGGGTTGGGAAATAAAGCAGAAAAAAAAAAAAAAAGATTGGCAGCAGTTGTTAGCCCAGCTGCCAATATTTAGGAAAAAAACAAAGTCTTTTAGTGGTGGTGACCTCTCTGGCCCTACCCTTTCCTGTTATAGTATGGACGCCTCAAGGTGCCACCACACCATCTGGAACAAACCCACATTCCTGGCTTTCCTGGTGGGAGCTGCCCATTGGGAGCTAGTAAACTATCACTCCTGATTAAGGACAGTAAATACTTCCAGTATCATTTCCAATAGGGGACTGAGGAATTACCGCTCACAATTCAAGATTTATGAAACACTGCGTCTCCTTTCGATTCTCGCATTTGGCTGGCATAGAAGCCTGCTACTCTGGAGTGGTGCCTCACAGTCCACGATGGAAATTTAAATGCTCAGGTGCCCCCTATTAGGGCTCCCATTCCCTACATTGTCCAATTAATAGAAGACATGCAAAGGACTCCAGGGGACTACTGTGCCATGATCAATCTAGCTAATATGTTCTCTGCAGTATCAATCACCAAGGAGTCCCAGTCAAATTGTTTGCATATTTCAAGGGACCCAATAGGCTTTCACCAGGCTGCCTATGGGTGATCTTAACAGCCAGGCTATTGCCCACAATCTTTGCTGGCAAAACCTGGATGCCCTTACAGTGTCCCCTCTCACTGTCAGACACTACGTTGATGGCATTCTAACTCGGGGCGCTTCAGAGGATGTGGTGCATGAGAGCCTAGCATGGCTGGTGAACCACCTACAATGCAGAGGATGAGCTACGGCCCCACATAAAATCAAAGGCAGCCACAACTGTTAAATTTCTGGGAATTCATGGGTCCTCTAAAGGCTGGGAAATTTCACTTGCAAATGAACATTAATTCTTTTGGAGAAACACACACCTCACTTAGCCATCACTCTCAGACTCATTCACACAGTCACACAATCCCCCACAATTCATCAAGGAGAATCTCAATAGCAAGACTCACAGTTGGTGTAAAGGTCAGTTCATCAAGCTCTCCCCTTGCGTGCTGTTGGCTCCTCCTTCAGATTGAGGCCCTGGCCACCATGCACTATGTGTCCTGGACCCTTGGACTAAACATGCCTCTTTCTGGTTGCCTATGGGCTTCTAGAACAGAGGGCTGCCTCCCCCAGCTGCCTGCTATACCCCATTGGAACATCAAATTCTGCCCACTCATTGGGCTTTGTTAGAAACAGGCCTTCACAGGACAGGAGCCTGGTCTCCTGCATGCCCACATTCCTGTCACATCATGGAAAAGGGACGCATCCCAACAGTGGCTCAGCATGGCCACCAATGCCTCTTCTCTAAAATGGAAATGATGCCTTCAGGAATGGACTAAACCTGACATGGCAGATCTTTCTAAATTACAGGAGGATGTGACTTCCCTGAGCCTCACCCCGTGGACCTTGAGGAACTGGTGACAGCACCCCCATTGCCTAAGCCTCTGGTGACATGGGTGGACCCTGAGAAGAGCTGATGGAGCTCCTAAGAGAGTCCATGTACTTCACAGATAGCAATGCCACCACTGGACATGATGGAGCCTGATGGAGAGCAGTAGTGTGCCTTCCTGCCATTGGTGCCAGTCATCAAAGATGGCAAGTCAGGATTGGCTCAGCTTGCTGATCTGTTGGCAGTACAAATGGCTGTGCAGAGTGCCATTGCCCATGACAAGCCGCTTGTCCACATTTTTACTGACTCATGGGCAGTTGCTAACAGGTTAGTGGTTTGGTTGGGCCAATGGCAGTGGGAGAATGTTCACATTCAAGGCCGTAGCATTCGGAGAGCACCAATTTGGAGGGACAATCTCCAGGCACCGGTCACAATTATGGTCACTCACATTTCAGAACATACAAATGCTGTCACATCAGAGTTACTTTTCAGAAACTTAGAAAAGTAGAATTTAGCCTTTGTAAGAGACATGTCCATTTGTAAAGGAAATCTCCATCTGTAAAGGTGTCTCCCTCTCTGTACCAGGAAGAAGAGGGGATGACCTTCTCTCTAGAAACTCTTATCAGTGTAAAAGGCAAGGAGTTAAATCTGCATAACAACCTTACTCTTGTTTCCTGTGCTTTTCTGGGAACCTCCCATAACTGACTCTCCCCACCCCCAGCATCCTCCTTTGTCTTTAGCTGAGGAGGCTATTTAAGGTGAGAACCTCCACTATTTTGGGGAGTTACTCAGCTTTTCTGGGTCTCTCCCATGTATATATGTTATAATGGAAAGGGGTTTACTCAGTACAAAGACCTTCCCTATCAAACATGGCACAGAGACTTTGGCTCTTTTAAACCTTGTGCTTCTTCCAAAGCAAGTGGCTGTGGTCCATTGCCGGGGATATCAGAAGGATTTGTCTCTTGAGAGCATGGATAATAACTTTGCTGACCGGGAAGCTAAATGGGCTGCTAAACAAAGTAATCTTTTAAGCTTACTCCCCATTCCCCCTGCTTTGGGTCTTATTAGTGCTAATTATACAACTGAAGAAATAGCCCTGGCTCAAGAAAAGTGATATATCCAGGAAACAAAATAGTCTTGGCTAATTAATGACCAGGGAAAAATTTTCATACGTAAAAGCCTTCAATGGAAATTAGTTAGTGGAATTCCTCAGGCTACCCTTTTTGGCAAACAATCGTTGACTCAGCTACTTTGTAAATCCTTCAATGGCCATGTTTTCCATGCCACCATTAGACAGCTCTGATGCTCTTGTGCCACTTGTGCTCAAGTAAATTGAGAGGGGGCAGCTAAACCACCTCCTCTGTTAAGGCCTATACAATGACGGGTACCTATCCCGGGGAAGATTGGCAACTGGATTTTACCCAAATGCCTCCATGTAATGGCTATAAATACCTTTTGGTATCTGTCGATACCTTTACAGGCTGGATTGAGGCCTTCCCTTGTCAAAGTGAATGGTAAATCAAAGTAACAAAGGCCCTTTTAAGGAAGATTATCCCACAATTTCGCTTGCCCAAGACCTTACAGAGTGATAGCGGTCCCTCTTTCATGGCTTAAATAACACCACAGGTCTCTTCAGCTTTACAAATTAAATAATATTTGCATTCAGCTTGGCATACACAATCCTCTTGGAAAGCCGAGAAGGCAAACCATAGTCTAAAACGACATCCCTCCAAGTTAAGTCTCGAGACTAAGGAAACTTGGATTACACTCTTACCTATTGGCCTCCTACGGATGAGAACGGCCCCTAAGAACAGTTTAGGGTTAAGCCCTTATGAAAGCCTGTATGGAAGGCCCTTTCTATCCACCAATATAGTATTGGACTCTGATTACCACCAACTATGTTGATATTGCATTGAGGCTGGTCTAATATGAAAGGACCTAAACGGCTATGTTAATAATCGTTTACCTAACCCGGAAGCATTGTCTGACCATATACCTTGCCAGGTAAATCCTGGAGATATGGTATATTGAAAAGATTGGAAAACACATTATCATGGGTTAAGCCCAAAATGGAAAGGACTTTATCAAGTCATTCTAAGAACCCCCACAGCTGTAAAATTAAAAGATCATACTTCTTGGACACATATTTTCCAAATAAAACTTAGAACTTCTTTTCAGGACAAAGCTGATCCAGATCCTACTGTTCAACTGGACTACTCTTGTGAACAAACTGCTGATTTAAAACTACTTTTTAGAACAAAATGAACCCTATGTTCATTATTTTCTTCTTATCTCCGTCTGTAATGATGGACAATTCTTTTTTAAAATGGGCTCAACATTATGCTGAGCTCCGTAACCAAACCACATATTGGGTTTGTGGACTCTTGCCTCTGTCTAGTACTTCTGGTCTCCCCTGGTGGGTCTCTCCCCTCCAGGGTACTGATTGGCGTGCCATGCTTCTCTTCACTACACAATACATTTCTAGCTCTTCTCTTTTACAAGATTCATCTATTAGTAATCATCATGTCTCCTGTGGCCATCCCAGGTCTCTGACACCTGGGAGTTCCCTGGCCACAATCAAACCTTTTCCTTCAACACTACTGCCCAAATACTAACTAGATTTGCCTTGTCACAGGTGGATCATAAACAACAAGTTCCAAAGGTAAAGTCCCCAAACTATTGATACACACAGGATGGACTTTATCAAATTTGGGACAAATATATTTGGCTCACTCCTACTAGTGGTCAACTCAGTCAAAAGGCCACTCCATGCTGGGAACAAACCAATCACAACTGTGATACATGGCCTAATAGCACCTGACCTATGGGAAAAATTCCCCGTTATATGTGTTCTCATATCACAAAAAGTACTGATTGGTTTGGGACTGACTGGGATAGGCGGCCCAGCATACGTTGGTTAGCCCCTAATGGCACTCAGTGGTTATGTGGCTCCAACTTATGCTGCCACCTGGATGGACTGGATGATGCACTTTAGGCTTCACCTGGATGCAAGGTAGAACTACATTCACTATATCTCCTCCTGCTAAGCTACCCAACCTGCAACAGCGCTGGACCCGCTCTGTCTTCCACTGGTATGACCACCTTGCCTCAATTTTCCTTCCCCAATTAGGAATCAAAAGTGTCATCTGGCACATGGAAGCTGTAAACAAATTTACTATGAAGGCATTAAATGATACACGACATAGCCTTTCGCTGCTCAATTTAGAAGTATCCCAAATGCGTAAGGCAGTCCTCCAAAACCAAATGGCACTGGATGTCTTGACAGCAGCACAGGGGCATGCTTGTGCCATTATAAAAACGGACTGTTGTGTCTATATTTCTGACTACCATCAAAATATCTCTGGCTTCCTGTCTGATATGAGCCACCAAATTAAATCCATGTCTGACCCTACCCTATCTCTAAATGATTGGTTGAACTCCTGGTCAGGACCAGGTTTCGGGACTACTATCAAAACCTTATTCATTGGGTTAATCATATTGCTTGTCTTTCTTATTATAATTTGCTGTCTATTTCATTGCTTGTGTTCTGCATGTCAACAAAGTTTCACCTCCTGGACCACCTCTCGTCAAATGATTCTCTCGTCTCCAGAGGATCCATGTACCTTGTCAGCCTTGGACTCTGCGGGCACAACCTTCCAGTCCTCTGAACTTCCTACCTGTACCTATGGCCCCATTTAGGGACAGCTCTACGACCTTGCACAGCTGTTAGTAGTTACAGGAGACTGACCATTGTCCGTATCCCCAACAGATCAGGGCCAAATGGGTTCAGGGGGGCTTATGATGAGGATTATTTTAGGCTGGTAACTTTTTAAAAAACTGCAGGTGGGAAGGAGGCTCTGAGGAGTGGAATTTGCTTGCCCTTTGATGAGAGATATTTGCATTTGTGAAGGAAGTCTCCATCTGTGGGGGTGTCTCCCTCTCTGCACCAGGAGGAAGAGGGGATGACCTTATCTCTAGAAAATTTTAATGGGGACTGCAAAGACTTAAGTGGTGTTTATTGTGCTTGTCTGGTAACCCTATGTAGCTGACTCCCCCCCCAACCAACATCCTCCAGGAAGCACAGAACATCCTGACTTAATCCGATCTGATTGTTATCTAAAGTCACAGGACCACCCAATAACCAGAAACCACCTGCACTGACACCATTTTACTGACTTTTTTCACATATTCTTTCCTTTGTCTTGTAAAGAGATAACTCACAGGATGCGGGGTTGGTGAGCCGAGGAGTCAAAAGAAAGATTTCTTGGACCCTCAAGATCTGGCAGTAGTGCTCTTTTATTTAGAGAATAGTACACAATAGCATGGGGACAGGACGCATGGGCAGTCAGAGCTTCTGCTGCTGGCATGGGGACAGTGTCCATGGGCAGGCAGAGCTGCTGCTGCTGCTGCATGGGGACCAGACCCATGGGCAGTCAGAGCTCCTGCTGCTGCCCTGAGTTGAGGGTTAGCACTAATTTTATAAGGCATGGGTACATGACTTATTTTTACTGGAAAAAGAAAAGATGATGTAAAAAGTCATTAAATGATTTCAGTGCAGATGGGGTCTGGTTATTGTGCGGTCATATAACTTTTAGATACGAATCTGGCCATATAGATCGGCATGTAGGTGAGGATGCCCTGGGCTTCTCTCCCTGGGGCAGCCCTAATTCATACCATAAAAAAATCCACTGGGTCATATAGTAGGCCAGGTCACCTTGGGCTTGTGGGGACCTGGAAATGGCCACCCCAAGATATGTCTCTTTGGCATCAGGATTATTTGAGGCTGATTGCTTTTGATAAACTGGGACAGGGAAGAAGGCTCTGAGGAATGCAACTTACCCTTTGTTAGGACACGTTTACATTTGTAAGGTAAATCTCTATCTGTAAAGGTGCCTCCCTCTCTGTACCAGGAAGAAGAAAGGAGATGACCTTCTCTCTAAAAACTCTTAATCAATACCAAAGGCAAGGACTTAAAATCTGCATTTTATTGTGCTAGTCTGGTAACCTCCTGTAACTGACTTCCCTCCCCCTCCCAATTTTGGCATTTCTTTAAGGATTAAGCATCTTTCCTTAGGCTAGGAACTGATTGCTGCGCTCACCTGTGACCGCCCAGCTCCAGACAATCGACTTGCCTCCGGCTACGCCCTCCGAGACAGCAGACCACTACCTGCTGTGTCCATCAAACGCTGTGCTGACAGGGCAATCTTGTGACTATTGTGGGAGGGACATTTCAATCACATGTGAAACACCCTGTTTGGGGGTATATAACCACTATGTGCACCCCACTTCTTCAGTGCCCTTTCTTCCTTCGGGAAGAAAGGCCCCGGGCCATGGTTCCTCAAAAAGCTTTGTTTAATTTTCTCTTGCTATTCTGTCTCATGTGAATTTAATTCGTTCTCCAGCCAGACGAACCCCCATTTGCGAAGAGGAAATGTCTTCCTCCCCTACAGGCTTCTCTAGCTGGGGCAGCCTTAATCCACATCATCACATACCTATGCCTTAAGTTTAGCTCTAACCCTCAACACACTGCAGCAGCTCTTTGCTGCCCATGGGTCCTGTCCCCATGCTATTCCATACTATTCTCTGAATAAAAGAGCACTACTGCCAGACCTTGAGAGTCCAAGAAATCTTTCTTTGGACTCCTCTGCTCACTGAGCCCGCATCAGTCTGTACTTGCACCATTTGAAACTCAGTACTTCCCCGTGCTCACCAGCGCCCAAGACTTCACAAAGAGCTGGGTGGAAACAATAGAGGCAGCCCCAGGCCAGGAAAAAGTTCTGTTTAAATGCAAACGTGCCAGGCGAGTCTGGTTCCATCCCACAGCCTAGGCGGGTTTGGCTGAGCCCTGCAGCCTCCCACCTGCTGTCACTCTGGCATGAGGGGGCGGGGCGTTTGGGATCGTCCACTCAGGGGAGGCTCTGGCGCAGGTGGGTGGGGCCATGCACTGGACTTCCTGTGAAGGCGGCTTCTGGCTGCTGTCGTGCTGCACTTGAGGTGTTGTCTGCCTTAAGGGTCCTGGTGGCTCTGCTGCAGCCTCTGTCGCGCTGTGACCTGCACTGGCCGTGGGGGACGTAGGAAGGACTCAGGGGACCCAGGAGCACTAGAAATGGTGAGGGTGCGGCCCTGGGGTGAGGACACGGGAGGAGAGGCTTGTGGGAAGCGGCGGGGCGGGCCGGCCTCCCGCGGTCCCCTTCGGGCTTGGCGGCTCCGAGTCTGCGGTGGCGCCGCTCGGCCCTCAGGCCTCTCCGGCCGCAGCGTGGGGGCGGGGCGGGCAGCCGGGCCCGGGCTTCCTGTGGTCCCTGCGCGCGGCGATCTGGGCCGGAGCGTCTCTGGGCCGCTGTGCGCCCGCAGACCCGCGTGTCCCAGACCGTGGGGGGACCGCGGGAGGGTCCGCAGGACAGTCGGGTCTCGGTCTCCGGGGTCCCTGTGCGAAGGGGCTGCGGTCTGTGGGGTCCCCAGGGCCTCCTTTCTCCTCGGAGGGGACCCGTTTTCTCCATAGTTTTCCAAATGTTTGGGCAGCAGCGTCTCAAATCCACAGTCCTTTCCCCACAGGCTGGCACTTCTTGGGACTGACAGTAAATCCGTAAATTTTCAGATGCCTCCCCGCACTCCCAAAGCCACTTCCCCTCTTTCATTCACAGGATCCTCATCAACACTCCGTCCTCCATGGCACGTTTCAACCAGACCCGATATTTTAACCGTTTATCATGATCCCCCAGAGCCACGGATGGCTCTATTTTTTTTTTTGTATGATTTTATTTTTCCTTTTTCTCCCCACAGGGCCCACCCCCCACCCCAATAGTTGTATATTTTAGTTGTGGGTCCTTCTAGTTGTGGCATGTGGGATGCTGCCTCAGCATGGCCTGATGGCTGGTGCCATGGCCGCGCCCAGGATTGGAACCCACGAAACCCTGGGCCACCGAAGCAGAGCCTGTGAACTTAACCACTGACCACAGGCAGGCCCAGGATGGCTCTATTTTAAACATTATATTTGTGTGTGTGATGAGGACTCCGGGAGCAGAGAAGTCGAAAGAAAGATTTCTTGGACTCTCAAGGTCTGGCAGTAGTGCTCCTTCATTCAGAGAACGGTGTGGGGACAGGACCGTTTGGCAGGAAGAGTTGCAGTGGATTGAGGGCAGGGCTAAACTTATAAGGCATAGGTATGTGAGTTATTTGTCTACAAGACAAAGGAAAGATTGTGTAAAAAAGTTGTGGGGCCGCCCGGTGGCGCAGCGGTTGAGTTTGAACGTTCTGCTTTGGCGGCCCAGGGTTCCCCAACTGGGATCCGGTGCGGACATGGCACTGCTTGGCAAGCCATGCTGTGGCAGGCGTCCCACGTATAAAGTGGCGGAAGATGGGCACAGATGTTAGCCCAGGGCCAGTCTTCCTCAGCAAAAAGAGGAGGATTGGCAGCAGATGTTAGCTCAGGACTAATCTTCCAAAAAAAAAAAAGTCATTAAAATGGCGGGTGCAGTTGGGGTCTGGTTATTGGGTGGTCCTGTAACTTTAGAAAGAATCAGATCGGATCAGGTCAGGATGTCCTGTGCTTCCCGGAGGATGATGTAGATTGGTATGCAGGGCAGGATGCCTTGGGCTTCTTCCCCTGGGGCAGCCTCGATCCTCATCATGTGGATATTTTACATGAGAGGAAAGCAGAAAATAACCACCTGGAACCTCATTGCAGGAAATGCTTGTGTCTCTCCCCCAGGATCTTTCTGGGCTGAGACATCCTATGGGAAGTGCTGTGGGTGGAGGTTCCTGTTGAAAAAATGTCCTGGGTGATCTGTCCCATGGGCATACCCCCACCCCCCCGTTTGTGAATGAGAAAAAATTATTCACTTATTTAAGTCTTGGTTTTTCAATAAGGATAAATATATTTACTGAATAGACCTTGGAAGACACTATAAAATAGTTCCAAACAGGCAAGAAAGAGGTGAATTTCAGGAAAAATATAATATTCGTTTGTTACGTTCCATTTGTTAAGAATACTTGTTTCACTCTGTCTTCACCTGAGCATGTGTAGTAAGTTTCTGACGTCTGTTCCTACTTTTGAATGTTTTCAAATGAAATTCTAGGGCTTAAAAATGCTGACCACAAGCGTTGAAGTGTGCTGTCTTGTCACGGAAATAATGTCACCACAGGTCCTGGAACAGAGTTGTCATCCCAAAGCGTGCATCTTTGGCATAAGGGCTATTTTGAGCTGATGATTATTAAAAAATAGCAGACAGAGGCAAAGCTCTGAAAAGCTGGAAGTTACCCTTTTGTAAGGGAAATTTACACTTAAGAGAAACGTCCCTTTGTAAGGGTGCCTCCCTCTCTGTGCCAGGAAGGGCAGGATGACTCTAGATCTCTAGAAACTCTTTATCAGTGGAGAAGGCAAGGAGTTAAATCTGCAGGACAACTTGAACCTTGTTCACTGTGCTTTTCCTGCTGACCTCCCGTCACTAACCCCATCTTAACAGCAAGATGTTAAAGCTCTTTGTCACAGGAGGCGGCCAGCCAGGAGCCTGTGCGGAAGAGAAAGTTTTGATCTGCCAGTCAGACCTCACCCTGCCAGGTCTTTGCATCCCAGCCGGCCCTCCTTGCTCCCTTAAGCTTCAGCCCATGCTCTGGATGAGGGAGACGGAGTTGAGAGCCTGTCCTCCTGTCTCCTTGCCAATCGATGGCACCTTCAACTGTTTCTTCTTTCAAAAACTGGTGTGCTGTGGTCTCAGCTTCTGTGCGCATCAGGTGGTGAGCCCTCGCTGAGTAACAGTAGTAATTTACCTTTTTTCTTAAAGGAATAGACATTTGTGCTTTTCTAGTTGAAGTGGTAGAAATACCTTATACTTTTCTTCCCTACTTTCCATGGAAGGACTGCGTTTAAAAGCTTTAGCTGGATTATTGAAACACTGGATTTGTGTGATTTAAAATAGCAATGATGTTCCAAAGCATCTCCAGTGAGGAGCAGAGGCTCCGGGTCCAAGACCCAAGCTAAGGCCCCCTGGAAACTGCAGAGGGAAGGCCTTGCAGGCCCAGCTGTCCTTCCTGGGGAGTCTGCCCCTGCAGGTGTCCTCCTGCTCACACCCCCATGGAAGGAGCCTTTATCCTGAGAGGAGCTGCAGAGCCCTGGAAAGCTGGGGGTGCATGTGCTCATGGGGTGGGGAGTGATGCCCTTTTTGAGGTTATAACTGTGGTTCCTTGCCTGGACATTTTTAGATGTTACATTTGAGTTTTGCACCCACACTGTAGGTGCACTGAGAGTGTAATCTGTGCACAGTGAGGAAGTCTGTGAAGATCAGGTGTTGTGTCCTGTGGACAAAGGGTTCATGAATTTGGAGTTCATGTGGGTCAGAACCTTAGACTGAATCCTGCTGAGAGTTTCCTCACATGTGAGAGTGGGAACCTGGGGGAGGCAGTGCTTCCATGCTCACAGGAGAGGGAGGGTGTGTGGGGCTCCCAGAGTGCATTCCTGTGACTGCTCAGGGCTTCCCACCCTCTTTCACCAGGGACTCGCCCTCTCCCGGGGATCTGTCTCAACTGGGAGAGTCTATACCTCAAGTCTGGGAATATGGTCCCTTTCTGAGAGTGGGTTTTCCTTGTGAACTGCAGGCCAGCAGGCTGCTTCTGTGAGCTGATTGGAATATTCCTGTTTCTGTCCTCGGATTCCTTGATCAGTTGAAGGTTACAATCCTCTGATTCTAGTTTCCATTTGCACTTCGCATTTGGAAATGTAATGTCAGAGATATGATGTGAGCAAGGCAAGAAAATTGTGGAAACAAACAATTTTTTTCCATTTAGACAGGAGAACCTCAAGATGTGAGATGGGTGTATTTCAGTTCTCAGGTGCATTTTCCATGTTTAGGTCAGTTTTGTGTGTCCATGTCCCTAGAGAACTTTGACATTTAAAAGGCTATACTATTCCTAAGGCAAATGAATTTCATTTATTTTCTTATTGTTTGTGTGTGTGTGTGAGTGTGAGGAAGATTGTCGCTGAGGTAACATCTGTGCCCATCTTCCTCCATTTTATGTGGGATGCTGCCACAGCCTGGCTTGATGAGGGGTGCTGGGTCCACACCTGAGATCCAAACATGCGAACCCCAGGCCACTGAAGCAGAGCAAAGTGAACTTAACCACTATGCCACCGGGCCAGCCCTGAATTTTATTTTAATGGATGTGGGGAAAAGGCACTTGAATTTCTATTTTCACTGAGATGAGGAATCAGGTCAGAGCTTGTGTAAATCTTTGGAATTCCTAGTTTATTTCAGGGCTTAATTGCAAACCCATAAGATATTATAATATGGTACTCCTTCCTAAAAATATTCCCAGGGTAAATATAGTGGAGGGACAAACCAAAATGCCCCTTGTGTTTTTTGTTACAAAGAGATTGGTAAATTTTTATGGTTTATAGTTTTATATCCATTAGTGTTTAAAGGATTAAATCTTGGAATGGTTTCCTATGTAGAAATGTTAAAACTAAAAGTTATTTAAAAGTAATGATCAAACATAGGAAAATATGGCATATATAAATGTCTCTCCTTATTTTATTTTATTTTGTGTTTGAAGAAGATTGGCCCTGAGCTAACATCTGTGCCCATCTTCCTCTATTTTATATGTGGGACGCCTGCCACAGCATGGCTTGACAAGCGGTGCATAGGTCCATGACCAGGATCCAAATTGGTGAACCCCAGGCCGCCAAAGTGGAGCACGTGGACTCAACTGCTGTGCCACTGGTCCAGCCCCTGTCTCCCCTTATTTCAAGTGAATAATACATGGGAATGTTTTTTCTTTCTTTTGAGGAAGATTAGCCCTGAGGTAACTGCTGCCACTCCTCCTCTTTTTGCTGAGGAAGGCTGGCCCTGAACTAACATCCGTGCCCATCTACCTCCACTTTATATGTGGGACGCCTACCACAGCATGGCGTGCCAAGCGGTGCCATGTCTGCACCTGGGACCCGAAGTGGCGAACCCCGGGCCGCTGAGAAGTGGAACGTGAGCACTTAAGCGCTGGGCCACTGGGCTGGCTCCTGCATGGGAATGTTTAAAAAGTTTGTAAGAGAGGATAGTAACTTAAGACAAGTTCCTGCCCACGTACCCTGCCCCACTCCTGCTCTCCCTCCAGCTACTCTCGAATGACCAGTTTTGCTCACTGCTTCATCATCCTGTTAGTGTTTCTTTATATAAAAACAAGCTAGTGCGAATGCCTATTTTTGTCCTTCAAGTTTGTTCTTGTAATGAGTGGCCAGGGTTTGATGCTGATGCTGTTTCATGACTGAACACTTAAGCCTCGCCCTCCCTTTTCCCCTGAGCCTTTTTACCTGACAGGCTGATGAGAAAGCCTGGAGGCTCCTGCACTGTGCACTGCTGAATGCTGGGCAGCTCCTCCTGGGCGCTGTGCTGCCCTGTGTTGCCCTGTTGACCCCACCAAGCCCAGGTTCTAACTGCAGAGGACACTGAGTTGGCAGTTTTGGGAATTCCTGTGCTCTGAGAGCAGGAGTCTGGGAATCAGGCCCTCCTTAATGAGATCTTCTGTCAGTGTCTTGGGTGGCATCTGTCTGTGTGTTGAGAGTGAAGGAGAGAGTGAGGCTGGAGTCGCCTTGACACTAGGGGGAGTCTGCGGTTATGAGGATGATTATACCCTGTCACTGAGCTGAGCCCCTCCGATGGTCACTCCTTCAAGAGCAATTATTTCAGAGAGAAAGAAGAGACAGGAAAGTGCAGCCAGTAGGAAGCAAGATTCTAGAGGGCTCCCCAGGGCCCCTAAGTCACTCTGCTGCTGCTCCCAGCCCTGTACCTGTTGCCGCAAAGATCCCGACCCTCTTGGTTATAGTGGACCAACCACAGTCTGAGTTTGGCCCAGTGAAGAGATTAATTCAACCCAACTTAAGCCCAGGCACCTGAAACTCTATAAAGCAAGCAGTTGTCTTGCCCCTTTGTGGTAAAAGAATTCTGGCAATCTCTTGACTCAGAGATCCCCAAAATAGAAGTCAGAGTCACACTTGTATGTACACTAATAGGTCTACAATAGCAGGACACTTGTCATCTACCCTGGGGTTCTGACACTACTGATAGTGACCATGGCACTTCTCAGAGAAAACAGTGCTGTGTTCTCCAACAAGGCATTCGATGGAAGTTTCCCCTCCCCTGTGGGTCTCAGGCTCCTAGAGCACAGACTGGCTTATTGAAATATGTTGAAGTCGTAGCACAACTAGAAGGACCTACAACTACAATACACAACCATGTATTGGGGGCTTTGGGGAGAAGAAGAAGAGGAAGAAGAACAGATTGGCAACAGATGTTAGCTCAGGGCCAGCCTTGAAAAAAAATATAACTTGAAGTCAGTTGAATGAGAGATGTCCTGTTTCAGTAAAAAAGGGATGAATTGGATGGATTACAGTGCACGGCGCACATTAGCGTTGACTCTATGTGTTAAACACTGTGTCCGTTCTGGCAAATGTGTAATGACGTGGACCCATCATTTCTGTATCATGGAGTGTAGTTTCGCTTCCCTAAAACTCCTCTGTTCTCCACCTATTGACTCATCCCTCCCTCCAACCCCCAAATCCTTCACAAGTAAAGATTTTTCTAGTGCCTCATACTTTTGTCTTTTCCAGAGTGTGATACAATTGGAATCATACACTACATAGCCTTGTCACATTGGCTTCTTTACTTAATAATAGACTTTTAAAGTTTCTCCATGTATTTTCATGGCTTGATACCTCATTTCTTTTTATCATTGGATGATGTTTCATTGTTTGGATGCACCACTGATTGACTGTTTAATACTTGAAGGACATCTTGTTGAAAATCCTAACTCTTGCCAATTATGAATAAAGTGCTTCTAAACATTCTTATGTAGGTTTTGTGCGAACATAACGTTTCAGCTCATTTGGGAAAATACCACGGAGCATGATTGCTGGCGCTTACTCTATGTAGTGACAGTGTATCTCATTTTGAAAGGAGGTTCCTGTCTTCCAGTGTGGGTGTTCCAAATCCCATTTCCACCCGTGATGAACTAGGATTCCCTATGGCTTTGCATCTTCACTGATATTTGCTGTTCTGAATATTTTGACTTTTACCCATTTAATAAGTGTTTCGTGATCCCCGTTGTTGTTTTCTTTGCAATTTCCTAATGACATTTGATGTGGAGCATGTTTCATATTGCTTATTTCGCATCTAGATCTCTCCTTCAGTGAGCTGTCTGCAGATCTTTTGCCCATTTTTACTTCCATATTTTTCCTCTGACTATTATGGTTTAAGAATTCTTTGCATATTTCAGATACCAATCATTTATCCAATAAATGTTTTACAGAGATTTTCTCTTACTCTGAATTGGTGTTGATCTTCTCTTTACACCATCTTTTTCAGAGGAGGAGTTTTTCGTTTTACTTAAAACTAAAATTTTTGTTTTTTTCTCTTGTGGACCTTGCTTTTGGTTTTCTATGTGAAAATTCATCCACAAACACAGGGTCATCCAGCTTTTCTTCTGTGTTGTCTTGTAGGCATTTATTTTGGCAATTTACATTTAGGTCTGTGATGTGTTTTGACTTAATTTTCATGAAAACTGTAAGGCCTGTGACTACATTTGTTTTGTGAGTGTGTATTTGCATGTGGATATCCATTATTTCTCCCACTGTTGGTTTAAAACACTTGCTTTTTCATTTGAATCTCCTTTCCTTCTTTGTCAAAGCTCAGTTGACTCTGTTCATGTGGATCTAGAAGGAAAGCAAACTTGCTGTACTCTCTTATTAATCCCAGGAGTCGTTTCTGTCATTGTGAGTTCTTCCAGTTGTTGCATAGAGACAGTCATATCATATGGAACAAGCACCATGAATTCAGCTACAGGATTTGTGAAGATGTTCTTTCTCAAGAAGTGGAAGTTCCCCTCTATTTCTAGTTTATCATAAATGGATGTTGCATTTTCTCAAATCTTATTTTATATTCGTTTCTCCTTTCCTTTCTGATATTAGTATTTTCTGTCTTCCCTCAATCTCTTTGTTATCTTGACTAGATATTTATCGATTTTATTGATCTTGTGAAACAAGCAGCTTTTTTATTTTCATTTTCTCTATTGTTTTCCCACATTGATATTCATGTCCTTTCTTATTTTATTATTTGTTTTATTGTGCTTGCTTTGGGTTTAACTTGCTCTTCTTTTTATTCTTTGCTAAGGTACATGCTTGTGTTAGTGATCAGAGATCTTTGATTTTTCCAGTGTATTTGTTTGATGGCATAAATTTCCCCCTGGATACTGCTTTCACTACATCCAAGAACCTTTGCTATGCTGTGTATTCATGTTTTTAATTCAAAATGATGTTTCATTTTTCTTGAGACTTCCAGTTTGATACTATGTGTTATTTAGAACTGTATTTTTGAATCACCACACATTAGGGGGTTTTCAACTTTTGCTGGTATTGCCTTCTAGAGGAATGCCTACGTGATGTGAGAGCCTATTTTGTATGATTTCTGTTCTTTCAAATTTGTTAAGGTGTGCTTTATATCCCAGAATGTGGTTTGTTTTGGTGAATGTTCCATGTGAACCTGAGAAGAATGTATGTTCTGCTGTTCTGTGAAGTATTCCACAGATTACAATGAAACCCAGCAGTTTCACAGTGCTGTTCATTGCACATCTGTCCTTCCTCACTTCCTGCCTACTGAAATGTCTAATTCCGGATGAGGGGGTGTTGACTTCTACAGCTATGGTACTGGATCTGTCTCTTTCTCCTGCATTCCGTCAGTTCCTCCCTGAGGTGTGTTGCCCCTCTGTTGTTAGGCAGCTGCACATGCAGCGTTGCTGTGCCTTCTCAGAGAATAGGCCCCTTCATCCGTACATACTGCCCCTCTATCTCTGCATCTTCCTCAGTTTGAAATCTGCATTATCTATGATGTCTATTCCTCTGGCAGATTCCTTTGGATTCGTGCTGGCATGGTCTGTTTTTCTCCATCCCTTTACCCTTCATTTGTCTCTGACTTTATGCTTAGAGTGGGTTTCTTGTAGACAGCATACAGTGGTATTTTTTGAACTCTATTACTGTGTCTTTCAGTCGTAATGAGACCATTGATGATTAAAGTGGTTGTTGATTCAGTTGGATTCTTATTTAGCAAAACTTCTAGTTTTTCCATTTTTCTCCTTGTTTGTTTTTGTCTTCTACCTTTTTGCCACCTTCTCTGGCTAAAATTGAGCATTTACTGTAATTCTTTTTCTTCTCCTCTCTTAGCATATCAGTTACACATTTTTAAAAACACAGATTTTAGTGGTTGCCCTTGAATTTTCAGCATACACTTACAACTAACCCACCCCTCTGCCAAGTAACACTATGCCACTTCACTGTGTCCAAGTACCTCTTAACACACTGTCTCCATTTTTCCTATCTCTATGCCTTGTCACATTGCTGTCATTTATTTCACTTGTCCATAAGCTGCTCCTTACCAAATACATTCTTCCTGATACTGGTTTAAACAAAGTCTCATCTGTTGCGCTAATTATAAGAAACATGAAAGATATGTCCCCTCATTTTTTCTTTTTCTAATCCTCCACCTTTGTCATTTACATTGTTTCTGATAAACTTTCAAACAATTTCATTCAAAGTATGTGTACTTGGGACAAATTTCCTCAAATTTCGTCTCAGAAAGTCCTTATTTCTTCTTTGTGCTGAAGGATAATTTTGCTTGACCGAATTCTGGGAAAGTGGGTTTTATTTTCAACACTTTAAATCTTTCAGTCTCCTCTGCTCTTGTTGCATGGTTTTTGAGAAGTAGTCCAATTTAATTCAAATCTTTGTTTCTTTCTCTCAAAGGTGTGTTTCTTCTCTGGCATTTTTCAGTACATTCTCTGTCTGTGATGTTTCTCTCATTTCAGCGTGAGACCCTTGGTTGTGCACTATTGTCCTTTTCGTGTTTAGTGTTCTGTGAGCTTCCTGGATGGACAGTGTGCTGGCTGTCGTTAATTTTAGGGTATTTTGGTGATTATTACTTCGTTTTCTTCTGTGTCTCTTTTCCTTCAGGTAGTCCCGTTATCTGCATCTTAAGCCTTCATTTAAAGAGGCTTTCCTAGGCTTTGTGGAAATTGTGTTCTGTCTTTTTTGTTATTTTTGCCCTTGCATTAGACTCCAGTGAATTAGATTTTTTTTTTCCTTAGTACACGCCTTATTAAGAACAGAATATGTGGGGCATATTTCAAAATGCCATCTTTTTTTTTTTTGTCTTTCCCAAGTTTGGGGACACTGGTTTGTCCAATGACCTCAAGGCTCTCCTGCATCTAAGAAGGGTTGTTCATGTCAAGTTTGTTCATTTTCTTCTTGCGAGATCAAGAATGACAGCTTCTAAGCTACTTAGGTGCAGGATCAAAGTCTGGCAGGGCATCATCCAGAGTGGCTGGTCAGGAAACACTTCCTCTTGAAGCTGGAGAAAGGAAATTTTATGTTCTTTTGGAGGAAAGCACTTTTAAATCCTTCATGTATTTTATAGTCATGGGCAAATTTAACATCAAGCCATTGTGGTCTTCGAGGAGCTCCCTTGTAATATGCAGCGCTTCTTTCCTTTTTTTTTAAAGATTGGCACCTGAGCTAACAACTGTTGCCAATCTACTTGTGGGTTTTTTTCCTGCTTTTTCTCCCCCAATTCCCCTAGTACAGAGTTGTATATTGTAGTGATGAGTGCCTCTGGTTGTGCTATGTGGGACACCACCTCAGCATGGCCTAATGAGCATTGCCATGTCCGCACCTAGGATCCGAACCAGTGAAACCATGGGGCACCAAAGTGGAATCCACGAACTTAACTCAGCCACGGGGCTGTCCCCAATCTTCAGCTCTTAACCAACCCCTCAAGGGGAGCAAAGCTCAGGGTACACTGTTAGCATTTGACCAGAAAGAGCTCTTGTGGCACATTATTATCTCACAATGTGTGCTAAAATTGGTGAGAAGTAGCTTTGAGACCCATAATTATAGTGATCTTATGGTCTAAGTTTTCATGGCTTCTTCCTTGTGCCTGAGCTCTCAGTTCATAGTAATTCCAGCCCCATCAAATCTTCCAGAGTGAGAAAGGTAGAACTGAGTCTATGACAGATACTACACAAGTTAAAAGCACTGTTTCACCACAACAACATTTACATTCAGCCAGCTGCATCTGCTTGCGTGTAATGGCCTGGAGTAGTTTAGGACAATGTGGGCAGCTGGGCTTGGTCAAAGTGTGATTTCACAGGCCTCCTGGACTCTCAGTTTAGTGATGGGACCAGAACAAAAAGCTTCCTGTTGTTCACTATGTTTTTATTCACTGAAACATCCCATAGATTTCATCCTCTGCCTCATGGAGTGCTGTAACCAGTGGGTAATGTGGAAGAAGATGAAAGAACTTTTCTTACAAAGAATCGTTGGTCCACAAATGATATTTGTTTCATTTGTATAGCATTTCTGTCATTTCCCAACATATTCTGGAACTTGTTCTTAGAGAGATATAGGATGTAATGTGATCACAGTAAAAATGTGTAAATATTTCCATGTGTGCATAACATTGTTGCATTGATGAGCAACTGTGTACAGAAAAAAGGGAGTTTGTGATGATCACAACATAGAATAAATGTTTGGAGATAATAGAATCCCATGTGACCTTCCTAGAATTGGAGTCTCAATCCCCAGTGCTGTCAGGCTCATGTACACACATTTGTGGTGTTTCAGGACTCAGTGGCCATTGAGGACGTGACTGTGAACTTCACCCCAGAGGAGTGGGCTTTACTGGATCCTTCACAAAAGAAAGTCTACAGAGATGTGATGTGGGAAACCTTCAGGCACCTGGCCTCAGTAGGTAAGAACGAGGACATTCCTCACGTCATCAATGAAAGAACAAGTGGTTCTTGCCCATCATCAGTGTTCTAAGATGTGGAATGTGGAAAGGGGAGGTTGTTAGTAAATAAAGTAGAAATGGCCATATATTATCATATACTTTGAATCTAGAAATTTTTGTCTAATTTCTAATATTTGGAATAAACTTTGTGGGTCTGCATTTCAGGAATAACGTGGGAAGATTTTGATATTGAAGATCAGTACAAAGACCAGGGGAGAAAAGTAAGGTGAGTCACACAATAGAAAGCTGTCTCTCATGTGAGAATCCTTGTATGCTAAGAAATTGTTTAAAAAAAAAAACAAAACAAATAAGCCTTGCTTCAAATTTAGCTATTCTTAGAAAATCTTCACCAAATATACTTTCTGAAATGTGATGTAGAGGTTCACTTTTTGCAGAATATTTGACTTAGAAATAGTATTAGTGAACCTTATCTATGAATATCACTGTTTGGATAATAAGAAGGGTGAACTCCTCTTTCAGAAAATTCAATATATTTAATTTCAGAGAATTCACAGAAGGGAGAAAACATAAACATTTCCTATAGATCATAATAAACATAAGAAATATAAAATCATTAATAGAGAAATCATTAACAATATGCTTCTCATTTCTACAGAAAGCATATGGTAGGGAGACTCTGTGAAAGTGAAGACGGTAGTCAGTGTGGAGAAAACTTCAGCCTTCTTCCAAACCTCAGTCTGAACAAGAAAACTACAGTAGGAGCTAAACCGTGGGGATGCAGTGCATGTGGAAGAGTCTTCACGCATCATTCATCCCTTAAAACGCACATTAGGTGTCACAGTGAACGTAAAACATATGATTATCAAAAATATGGAGAGAACCCATATAAATGTAAGGAATGTGGGAAAGCCTTCACTTATCTCACTTTACTTCGAGTTCATGAAAGAACTCATACTGGAGAGAAACCCTATGAATGTAAAAAATGCAGTAAAGCATTCAGACGTTCCAGTCATCTTCGACTTCATGAAAGAACTCATACTGGAGAGAAACCCTATGAATGTAAAAAATGCAATAAAGCATTCACACGTTCCTGTTCTCTTCAAAGACATGAAAGACTTCATACTGGAGAGAAACCGTATGAATGTAAAAAATGCAGTAAAGCTTTCGCACGTTCCTGTCATCTTCGACTTCATGAAAGAACTCATACTGGAGAGAAACCCTATGAATGTAAAAAATGTAGTAAAGCGTTTACTACTTCCAGGTATCTTGGACTCCATGAAAAAACTCACACTGGAGAGAAACCCTATGAATGTAAGAAATGCAGTACAGCATTCACTTGTTCCAGTAATCTTCAAAATCATGAAAGAATTCATACTGGAGAGAAACCCTATGAATGTAAGAAATGCAGTAAAGCATTCACTTGTTCCAGTTCTCTTCAAGTTCATGAAAGAACTCATACTGGAGAGAAACCCTATGAATGTAAAAAATGCAGTAAAGCATTCGCTTCTTCCAGTTCTCTTCGACTTCATGAAACAACTCATACTGGAGAGAAACCCTATGAATGTAAAAAATGCAGTAAAGCATTCACACATTCCTGTTCTCTTCAAAGACATGAAAGACTTCATACTGGAGAGAAACCCTATGAATGTAAAAAATGCAGTAAAGCATTCGCTTCTTCCAGTTCTCTTCGACTTCATGAAAGAGCTCATACTGGAGAGAAACCCTATGAATGTAAAAAATGCAGTAAAGCATTCACTTGTTCCAGTTATCTTCGACTTCATGAAAGAATTCATACTGGAGAGAAACCCTATGAATGTAAAAAATGCAGTAAAGCATTCAAATATTCCAGTTCTCTTCGAGTCCATGCAAGAATTCACACTGGAGAAAAACCCTTTGAATGTAAAATATGTGGTAAAGCCTTCATTTCTACCAGTTCTCTTTCAAAACATGAAACAACGCACACAGGAGTGAAACCTTACAAATGTAAAAAATGCAGTAAAGCATTCGCTTCTTCCAGTTATCTTCAACTTCATGAAAGAGCTCATACTGGAGAGAAACCCTATGAATGTAAAAAATGCAGTAAAGCATTCACTTGTTCCAGTTATCTTCGACTTCATGAAAGAATTCATACTGGAGAGAAACCCTATGAATGTAAAAAATGCAGTAAAGCATTCAAATATTCCAGTTCTCTTCGAGTCCATGCAAGAATTCACACTGGAGAAAAACCCTTTGAATGTAAAATATGTGGTAAAGCCTTCATTTCTACCAGTTCTCTTTCAAAACATAAAACAACGCACACAGGAGTGAAACCTTACAAATGTAAAAAATGCAGTAAAGCATTCGCTTCTTCCAGTTATCTTCAACTTCATGAAAGAGCTCATACTGGAGAGAAACCCTATGAATGTGAAAAATGCAGTAAAGCATTCATTTGTTTCAGTTATCTTCAAAAACATGAAAGAAGTCACACTTGAGAGAAGCCCTATGAATGTAAAGAATGCAATAAAGCCTTCACTGCTTCCAAATATCTTCTAGTCAATTTAAGAAGTCACACTGGAGAGAAAGCCTATGAATGTCAGGAATGTGAGAAAGGCTTTAGTTCCAATGCAAACTTTTGAGTATATGCACAAATGCACACTAGAGGTAAAACCAGATAGATAGATATAAACAATTTGGGACTTTTGTCATCGCAGTTCTTTCTTGAAGGCATGAAAGGACTAACTGGATAAAAACGTCTTGAATGTTCACAGCATGAGAAAGACTTTAGTTGGCCTACACCCTTCTATGTGAAAC
Organism: Equus asinus; assembly: GCF_041296235.1. Classification (NCBI taxonomy): domain Eukaryota; kingdom Metazoa; phylum Chordata; class Mammalia; order Perissodactyla; family Equidae; genus Equus; species Equus asinus. The sequence continues at coordinate 24,073,609 of NC_091809.1, read as the reverse complement.
TCCCACCAAAAAGAACTGTAAACGTAAGTCATATGAGAAAGCTTCATGGAAATTAATTTGTATATGAGGTTCTACAAAACTTTCAACAGGAAAGAGTCATTATCAAAGGGGTAAATATATTATATTTATCAAGCCTTTCTTAAAGTGGAAGATTAGACTGGATTTCTATAAATTACTTCAGAAATGAATATTGAGGTGAGGTCATTCTGCTTGTCATCCTTCATAAATAGTAAATAAGATTCATAGGTAGTGCATTTCCCTTAAGTCAGTTAATTTTTTATCTTTAGTTTTTTTAGTAATGTTTTAATTGTTCTGTGTTAAACGGATATTGAAAAATGACAGTTTGTATTTATTGTGATTTTCTTACTGGCCTTGTATTTATAGTTCCTGCATATGCCTCATCCATTGTACATATTGTACATGTTTCAGAGAAAGCTCCTTTTTGGGTTGGTGGGTGGAGGAGTCTGTTTTTATTTTCTGTACTATTAAACAGTTGGGAAAAAATTTATGTTGGGCAAGTTTATCCCAGAGTGTACTTCCTGTGAATTGTTATTTTCCTATTTGTGCCTTTGCTGTTTGTCCTTCCTTCTGACTGGTATTTGGTGAATAGACTTTGAATTAAGTAGAGGCCTGTGGCAGGGCAACAAAATCTAGAGCTTGACACATCACCCCTGTAGTGCATCATGTCAGTGAGGGTAATCTGAAGAGCTAGATCTTTAAGAATCCATCCCATTGCTGGTTCCTTGTTGGAATTCCCCAATGTCCTCACTTGCATGAAATTTGGAAGGCAGAAGCACACAAGGCCTTAGGCAGATTTTCGAGCCCCCACACAGGGTCGGGAGACAGTTGCATAGGAGCTTCAAGGACACCATCTTCCATCCCTTTTTCTGGATTCTTTGCCCTTCTTGTCAAGAGTATCTTGGAAACCACCAACAATTAGTTGATTTCCATTTTGTTAGAGATTCATTTTCCACCAGTTTCACATCAAAGATCCATTCGAGGGTAGGATCTTTGTGTAAGGCCTCTTGTGTCCACCAGGAAGCCAATTCAGACCTTTGTGGTGAGAGTGTTCTCTGATTCCCCTTTTCTCTAGATGATAATTGAGTAAAGTCTAACATGTATAGGAAAGACCTTTGCTGTTCATAGTGCTAGTGAGCACATTTTCCTGCTTCACCATGGCATCTACAATGGGATGTAAAAAGAAGAACCTGCGAGTTTGTTTCTCTGCTGCCTTGTGCAGCAGCTGCTTGACCCAGTTCTTCCATGTGAGAACAATCAGCTTTCTCTTGTTGGGAAGACAGTGTGTGTTTCTTGTTACTTGTAGATTGAATGTATTCCCCCAATGTGATATCAATGACCTGTGAGTGTATGTCAATAAAAGTATGTCCATCTGTTTGGGAAATGAACACTTCTGTAGTTGTTTCATTGATATAGTTTATAAACTGTTCCAGTGCATCCTATGTTAATATTATTGTGGATTTCATTTTTGCAGGCTATGTTAATATCCATTTTTGATTATGGATTTTCAGATATACTTTGCAAGGTTCTTCATCTAATCATTATACGTTTTGAGTCAGTTTTATCATGTGTGGACCAATTCAGGTGTTTCTTCATCAGGCAAACTGTAGTTCTTATTCTTTTACATTTACAACTTTTGTCATGAAAGTAATTTCTCACTCATTTTTAACCCCAAAATTAAGCACCATGTTTTTCTTCAGTACCCTCTTCCGGTGACCTGCAGGATTGCACCTGCAGTCAGAGAAGGGTGTAAGGAATTCTAGTAAGAGTGACCACAGACCTAAAGGACCTTGAGGTGTAACAGTAATGGTGCTAAAAGGACTTCTTACAAGATTTGGCCTGCATTTGTGGATTTGACTGCTATTCAAGGAGGCAGGTTATTTTCTGTATTCTATGATGTGAGGAGGTGTACTTAATTCTGACTTCCCTAAACTTTTTTTTTGTGAACCGAATCATTGTTTTCTAGAAGGCAAAAACAACGTAGTGAAGGTAGGTTAATTTTTAAGAAGTTCCAGCCAGTCGTTTTGGTAAGAGTGAGGAAAATGGCCATTTTTAGGATCTGGAGTTTTATCCTTTATCATTTTTACCTCTATGGTCACAAAATACTGTTAGTTTGTCGTGGAATCTGTACTTTTAATGAACATGCTGTCGGACCCTTTTCTCTTCAGCAGAGTAAGACTTGGCCTTGCAGTGGATACAGCCAGCTCCTGATCCTCTGGAACAGCTTTGCCTTTCCTACTTACAGTCAAAACACCGATGTATTTCCTATGGTGAATTGGACACTGTTTACTATGAAGTACCTCATTTACAATATCTCCTTTAGACTCAGTTGAGGCCTCTGAATTTAGGTAAATTGTGAGACAGTGAAACCCAGCCAGGGAAATAGGACGACTGTGCCACTCTGAAGCCTTTCCTTTTCCGAGACTGTGCTCTTGCTGGTACCGTGTCAGCGTCCCCCACAAGCCATGCAGTGTGGAGTCAGTGTACACACTGTAGCAGAGCTGTGAGACAGTAGGATCTGGATACAGAGCATCAAACAGACAAGTCTGGCAGTCCTGGTGCCCCCATGTTTGTGGAAAAGCAGAAGTGATGGACACAGTGAAGCTTTGTTTTATAGAATACAAATAAGTCCTTTGAAGAAAAGTAAAAAATGGCATTGAGCTAATAGGCTGAGGTGTTTTTATATCTTTTCTATGAGGGTAGGAGTGAGGAGGATGTCATTATTATTATTATCTGGGACTTGAGACTTCCTATTGACCTAAGCCACTGATATTTGTATTGCCTTTTGTTTTTAAGGTCATTTGAGAGGATTTTTATATTACCATCAAATACTTAAAATGTTAGCATATTTGGCATTTTCGTTTTGCTGCTCTACAGACTGGAGTGTGCAACATACACCCCAGTAAACCATGGAGTTCCCACTTAGAGAGACAGTTGCCTTCACCTGCCCTGTTCTAGCTCATCCTGAGTGAATTCTGAGTAGAGTGACATCTCTGTGAGTCTGCTGTGATCTCCCCGTGGAAACACCACAAAGAGTTCTGGCTGGTTAGAGGCAGCCATCCCAGGAATAATTGAGTGAGCTGGAGAGAGAGGGTATGATTTTTAGTAACATCGTAATTGAGTGTAAGAGGAGAAATGGGAAATTTTCAATATCTTTTCATCACAGGAGTGGCTGGAAGTCTTTAATTTCAATGGTCCAGAAAGCCCTGGTTCTCAGGTAGCTGATCACAGGTTACCTTTCTATATCCTTAGATGTCCAGCACATGGTGTGGAAAATTGGGGAGGAGCAATAACAGCTTCAAGGTTTAAAACAGCAAAGGGAACAGGATGTTTTCCCTTTTTCTTAAAGTGTAAATTATGAATTGGGCTTCATTCAAATGGACACCACAGGATTGTTCTTTTGAGGTGATGGGATTTTTTTCACCTTTTGATGGCAGTATTCCTAACATTTCTGAAAACTTATGAGGGCACTTAAATATTTTATATATGTGTTTTATATATAATTATTAGAAAATGAATAATATAATTGCTTTCATATGCTAGAAGACTGTCAAGGTCTCCTGAACCTGGATTTTTATGTGGTCAAACCTTTGCACCACTGTGGCATCCTTCCTAGGAAGATTGCAGGACTGAGATGAAGGACTCAGTCCTCAACGGGCCTTTCTTGCAACCCCGGCTTATTTGAGAAAACACCCCTTAGGGTTGCACCTGCCCTCAGCTCAGACTCTTAACTAAGAGTGAAGTGAGAGGGCTCCCAGACATTGTCTTTGAGTTTAAATCAGGTTCGTGGACAGATCTTTGGAAATTCTGAGGTCTGAAACATAAAGTATCCCAAGCAGAATCTGCCTGGGGACATCCTCGTCCATGTGCATTAGCATCAGCTGTTTTTGGTGCCATCCATAGACCATCGCCAGCTCTTCATTTCCCAACTCAAGCCTACTCTGTGCCTGCTGACTTGGAAAAATCTTTAGAAATCCACACGTCTCACTGTACATTTTCTCTGAGGCAACAGGAGGGGCCTGAGCTGAGAGGGTGACAGAAGCAGTGGTAGAAACCATGTCATGGGCACATTCTGTTACCCACAGTGACTCAGCCATCTCAAATTTATCAGATCTGCTTGCTGACTTATTCACACGACACTTACAAATTGACGTACGTTGAATTGGGAAACAAAAGGCTGTGGAATCTTTGAAATAACATTCCATTAGTGTCCCCCTCCCCACAGTCCTTCTCAAAGATGCCTTAGCTGCCTCTCATTGAGCATCCAAGCGTCTATAGACGCCCATGGTGGACATAAATTACCCAAGACATTCTTGTACCAGAACTATTCTCTTCACCGGGTGCTGCACACAATTAGAGAGGCTACTGCTGGCAACTGACAGAGTCCCTTCCACGGCCTGAGTGGATGATCCTGCAAGCCAGCTTCCCATTTTGCCTTGTCCTGAATGCAGGAACCTCCAGGCTTTCTAATCAAAAGCCTCCTCATTGAAGAGATGGGTATTTACAGCATGGAGCCAACATTGCTCCTCTGGAGTATCCCATGAACAGTCGGAAGTGCTTCATTCTTCTCTGATGTAATCCATCCTGAGGAGATCATTTCCATTTTAGACAGACTGGCCACTTGGAGAGTCACTTAGGAGCACATGGGTGACCAGGGTGTTCATAAACTTTATGAACAGTGTGCACTGCCACACCTGACAGAGTGCACTGCAGAGATGCTGCCTTCTGTTGCTACATCAGACAGGCGATCCTTGATCAAAGAATGGACTGAAGCATCAGTGTGATCAGTCAAACAACAGTCATGTTAGGAATAGAAACATTTTTAGCCCAGAATCCAACCGATCTGTACATTTTTTACAGATCCTGAGCTGTTACCCATGATCCAGCTGTGTGGTGCCATGAATACCACCAACCCCTTATCCAAGGTTGCCCACTATGTCTTAAAGAATTCTGGGAATATCTTGCCTCTCAAATACCCAACTACAAATCTGGCTGCTCCTTAATCTGCCCATATTAGCCCTCAAACTGCAGAGGGTGATTTGTATTGCTCAGGGTGATAAATTGATGTGAATTTCTGAGACACATATCAACACCTCAGACCTGATGGTATTAACCTTAGCCTTATGGTCACACATAATGTGAAACCACTCACAGACCTCTAACTTAAGAGTCTAGGCAAAATTCAAGTGATTTCCCTCCTCTGCCATGGTTAACCCAGTGATGGACCAGTGAACCTGATGTGAAAAAGCAAGTCACTGGTAATATCATCAATGGACACACCTGGCAGGATGAGGAAGGGATCCCTACAGCTGATGGGAAATAGACTTGGTAGGCCTGTTCCCCGATCCTCTGGGTTCCTTGCTGTGCTCAGACCATGGTAGAACTTGATATGGACAAATTACTCATGCCATCATACATTACCCTGCTGAAGCCAAAATGCAAGAAGCCGTCAAGATGGTCTAAATTTATTGATATTATCAGCTCAATTCTGAAAAGAAGAAATACTGGGCTCTTGAATAAGTTGTTCACTGGACATTTTACCTCTTTTACCACCACAGGCTACCCCCCTCAGATGATAGTCTAATGGCCTCCTCAGGCCAATTTGCTTTCTTCTCAATGGCCCTTCCTGCTGTTGCAGGCATTGATCAGACTCAATCCCAGTCTTTGGGGCTCATTGCTTTGCTCTCATCGTCAGGCTCACTGGCTCCTGATAGATACAGGCCTTTCCCTAGTGGACATTCCTGCCAGAACACTCACTCCTAGAGGTCTCTGGTTTATTGTAACAGTGCACCCTGGCCACCACTGTCGTATCCCACTGCCAAGTCTTCCCCTCACATTGCCTGTGGTCTGTGTGCCCTGCATGTAAATGCTTCATTTGGGGCACCTCCTTCAAAACCCCTGTGGCTCATCACATACAGATGTGCTGTTTTCCTACCATTTGTGCTCACGTGCTCATTGTCATGGGAGTCACTGCTACTGACCTGGGCACACATGAAGTCATTCAACAAACATCTTTCCTGCCAATCAAGAAATGTCCAAAACACTGAAAATTTCTGTGGCAGACAGCTGGTGTTTGTGATGTTTCCCTGAAGGAAAACCCCTTGGCAGCCATGGTAGCTGCTGCCCAGTTTTAAAGTATTTATTATCCATCCAGGGAGAGCTCTCTTCCTCTAACAGGGCTGCCTGTGGTATGTGGGTAGGAAGCTGACACCAATAACACAACAAGTGAGACAACAGATTAAAAGAATAATATCACTTAAATGTTTGAACAGAGTTCTGGAACCATACTTACACGTTTCTGGATCCCTCCACATATTTGGATGACTCGATTCAATAGTTTATTGAGTCTTTGTCATCTTAAATATAATATGTTTGCACTTTTCACATAGGTGTTTAATTACTATTCAAATCAAATTTATCTGAATAGTGGCATCTGTCCCGAAGAGGCTTTTATGTCTCTTTTTTGCAAGCATACATGTTATTATTTCTATACAGAGCCTTCTTTCTTTAGACTCAGTATGGCCCAAAACTTCTCACAAGTTCTTAATATTTCTTACTCTTCCTAACCTTATTTCACTCTCCCTTTCTAGAGAGGGAGAGGGACTAAAACTTCTCAATTTTTTAAGTTCTGACCTACTACCTGTCTGTCCTTTCCTCAGTCTCCCTTTCCAGAGAGGGGCTAAAGGGGGCTCTTCTTTCCAGCCCTAGGTAGGAGCCTATCTGTCCTGAGAAGAGGGGGGAACTTACCCGTCAGGTCCCTGTTCGGGCGCCACTTGCCGGAGTCCAGCCTCGGCAGAGTCCAGGTTCCCGCGGGAGGGACGGCTTCGGTGAAAAACCGAGGGAGGGGAAAATAAAGAGGATGTGAGACTTGGGTTGGTGTTAGCAAGTCCAACTTTACTGTGCACAGGTGTCGTTTATATATTTTTCAGGATTAGTACAGAAATGGTTCTGCAAATATTCTCAGAGAGATGAGGAAGTAAAAAATGAGCAGAAGAATATTTATTAGCATTCTATTCTCTAGAGCATAAGGTTAATGGTAGTCTTCTCTGCAATTAACTAGTGTTTGTTGTCTCTAAGCTAAAGGAGATAGGTACCTAGGCATCTGTTGTAATTCATGGTAAAGTTAAATCAAAGAGAGAAGGTCCAGGCCTCCGGACAGGACAGCAGTCTGTCTGGTTACATCCTGGTGGAGCCATCCCTGCCTCCCTCAATCATTTACGCCATTAGTGTAGATGGCTTTAGCAGTAGAATCAATAAGTGAAAATGGTGTAGTGTCCCAAGGGGAAATACAGAGCAACAGAAGTGAATGGATGATTTGTGTTCTGATATAAAGAGTCAGAGTGATCGTTCTCATCTTCACAAGGAAAAACTGACGAACCTGAAAAGCAGCACCTCTTCCTAGATCCATCAGTGACTTGAGATGACATGGCAACCAATGACCCCAAAATGAGAGACAGGTACAAATAGAGAATTACCACTTACTGGGAGGAGAAGTGACTGGAGCCAGCCACCTCTAGGAACACAGAAACTTTTAGGGATGAATTTGCCAACATGTGGACTAGTCTGAGAGTCAAAAACATTCATGCCTCTAGTCTCAGGAAACTCCCCCAAATTCATTATTTTTTCCTGTGCTATAGGACCCCTTTCCGGAAAACAAAGACAGTCCTCTAAATACCCATCTGTTGAACTGTTAGAATCAAGGTAAACAAAGCTGTCCCTAAATAAGAAAGGTGTTCACTTCAAATGTGCTGGCAGAGGAACAACTCATAAAGAATCATGACAAATCATAACATGGTGTCATGAAAAGAAAATGACAATTCTCCAGACACTAAAGAATTTCTCAGAAGGTTGTGATGTATCTGATAGAGAATTCACAATAGCTGTCATGAGGAAACTCAATGGGCTACAAGAAAACTCAGAGAGACAGTTCAATGAGCTCAGGAACATAATGATGAGGAGTACTTTACCAAAGAGATTGAAACTCTAAAGAAAGAATCAGGGGCCGGCCTGGTGGTGCAGTGGTTGAGTTCGCACGTTCTGCTTCTCAGCGACCCGGGGTTCGCTGGTTTGAATCCTTGGTGCGGACATGGCACGCTTGGCACACTGTGCTGTGGTAGGCGTCCCACATATAAAGTAGAGGCAGATGGGCACAGATTGTAGCTCAGGGCCAGTTTTCCTCAGGAAAAAAGAGGACTGCCAGCAGTTAGCTGAGGGCTAATCTTCCTCAAAAAAAATAAATAACTATTAATAAAAAGAGAATCAAATTCTGGAGCTGAAGAACTCAACAAATGAGATGAAGAATGTAAGAAAAAGCATTAGAAATACAGTAGACCATATGGAAGAGAGAATTCGAAAGCTCAGGGGTGGGCCCAGTGGCACAGTGGTTAAGTTCGCACATTCTGCTTAGGCAGCCCAGGGTTTGGCGGTTTGGCTCCTGGGTGCAGACATGGCAGTACTTGGCAAGCCATGTTGTGGTAGGTATCCCACATATAAAATAGAGGAAGATGGGCATGGATGTTAACTCAGGGCCAGTCTTTCTCAGCAAAAAAGTGGAGGATTGGTGCCAGATGATAGCTCTGGGCTAATCTTCTGAAAAAAACAAAAAGGTAGAAATCTAGAAATGATTCATGTGAAACAGGAGAGAGAACTAAGATTTTTTAAAAATGAAGAAACTCTATGAGAACTGACTCCATTAGAAAAGGCAACATAAGGGTAGTGGGAATCCCAGAAGGAGAAAATGGGGAGAAGCAAGCAGAGAGCTTATTTAAGGAAAGAATAGCCGAGAACTTCCCAAATCTGGGGGATGAAATAGATATACAAGTCCACAAGGCTGAGACTACCTAATTATCTCAATGCAAAAAGAGCTTCTCCAAGACACATTCTATTAAAACTGTCAAAATTCAGTGATAAAGAATTTGAAAGGCAGCCAAGGAAAAAAGCCAGTAACCTACAAAGGTATCCCAATTAGACCATCAGAAGATTTCTCAGCAGAAACTCTGCAGGCCAGGAGAGAGTGCAATGACATATTCAAAATACTGAAAGATAAAAACTGCCAGCCAAGAATACTCTGTCCAGCCAAGTTATCCTTCAGTTATGAGGGAGAAATAAAGGCTTTCCCAGACAGACAAAACCTACGGGAGTCCACCACCTCTAGACCTGCCTTACAAGAAATGTTGAAGGACGCTCTTCTAACTGAAGTGAAAAAGCAAAATCACTCAAGACTTTGAGTAAGGTGATAATAGACAGAACCAGAAAATTGCACGGGTATTTCAGAATAGGGTGTTAAACACTTAATTATGGCAAAAAGGTTAAAAGTTGAAAACTAACTAAAAATCTCCCTAGCTGCTACTTCACTTTGGAAATGAACTCACAACATAAATTGGGATAATTTGTGACAAGAAAACATAAAAGGGAAGGAGGAAAAGCATGGAAGCAGTACAGGCAAATGAAGATAAACTCTCAGCAGGAAAAGGACTATATTATGTCTGATACATTTTATGTAAATCTCATGGTAACCACAAAACAAAAATTTAGAGCAGAGGAACAAAGCATTAAAAAAGAGGAAACTGAGAAAAACATCATTGGAAACCACAAAGTAAAATGGCGGACAGAAACACAAGGGAAAAGAAAAAATGGAGATATAGACCAATTAGAAAACAAAAGGCAGAATGGCACCGGTAAGTCCTCCCAGATCAATAATCAGCCTAAATGTAAATGGATTGACATCACCAGTCAAAAGGCCCAGAGTGGCCACATGGAGTAAAAGACATGACCCAACTCTCCGCTACCTCCAGGACACTCAGCTCAGCTCTAAAAACAAAAACAGGCTCAAAGCGAAGGGGCAGAAGAGGAGCCTCCAGGCAAATGGCAGCCAAAAGAAAGGGGGTGTGGCCATGCTGACATCAGACAAATAGACTCCAACCCAAAACAGTAACAACAGAGATGGACCTTATATACTGATAAAGGGGCTAACCCATCAGGAAGACATAACAGTTAATAATCTATGTGCACCCGACACGGGAACACTCAAATATATACCGCACCCATTAGCAGACCTCAAGGGAGAGATTGACAGCAACATGATAATAGTTGGGGATTTTAACCCCCCCACTTACATCAGTGGGTAGGTCACCCAGGCAGAAAGTCAACAAGCAAACATTGGCCTTAAATGAAACACAGTAACAGACACACTTCCTAGATATATACAGACCGTTCCAACCAAAGGCAGCAGAATACCATCCTCCTCAAGTGCACGCGGAACATTTGTGTTGGGACACAAAGCAAGTCTCAGTAAATTCAAGCAAACTGAAATCAGATCAAAAATCTGTTGTGACCACAATGGTATGAAACCAGAGGTCAACTACAGGAAGAAGACTGAAGAAATCACAAATCTGTGGAGAGAAAACAACAGGCTGCTGAACAACTACTGAGTCAGTGTTGTCACAGATGAAATCTTGCCATTTGTGACACCATGCATGGATCTTGAGGGTGTTATGCTCAGTGAAATAAGTCCGAAGGAGAAAGGAAAATGCCATATGTTTTCCTCATGTGGAGTATAAAACAAAAAAACTCAAGCCCTGTCACCCCAGCTGCCACTCTGAGGGCTTTCCTCCTAGGAAGAAGAGGACTTCAAATTGTCAAAGCCTGCCCCAGCGGCCTGTTGCTAAGGGTGAACAAGTGTGGGGTGAGTTGCCTTGAAAAGTTGGGACACCATTGTTTCAATCCCTCCACATGGAACTCAGGCGACATCTGTGGGGCAGTGAAGTGACACTCCCGGGGCACTGGTCACCCTGTCCCAGCTGCTGAGGTGGCTGGAACATAAGTCATCCATGAGGTGCCAGGAGACACAATGAAGACGACCTCTGGCCCCTGTCTCTCCCCTCCCCTGAGCACTCAACTCCTGAAGTGGTATTGTCACTCAGAAAGAGGCTTCCCGTTGTCCTCCAGACAACTCCAGGGTCCTGCACAGAGTGGGGTTGAAGCAAGCCATAAAGCACATAGCTCTTCATCCCTTTCCAAAGAATGAAGGTGGCTGGCAAGAGATCACGAGAAGTTCAAGTCAAAGGACGCTCTCAAAGAAGTGGAAAATGAGGTGAAAGGCAATTTGCAGTAGATTTGAGTATTTCATAAAGATCCAACTTAGACTGTGGGCTGACTGGTTTCTGGAAAGAACCAGAGAATTAGACTGCTGGGAGGGGGCTTGCAAGGGTCGGAACAAATATCCAACAGTGACTTCAGGAAGTGTTTCTACAAAGGAGCAGGCTGTTATTGGACTAACTGGCAGAGCCAATGATGCCCCCAGGACCCTGGTGAAAACAGGAGAGCAATCAGGCAGCAGTTAACTGAATGGAAGCACGACATGTGGCCCCTAAAGGAGGAAGAGAGTCCTGGCAATACCACTGTCCCCCAGGACAGCAGTGGGCTCACCCAGAGCGGGGCCCACCTGAGGAGCTGGGGAAGTGATTTCGCTCTGTATTGCGGTTGGTGAGAAACAACTTTTGTTCTGAGTTGCTGCCTCAGCGTGTTACAGTCTGAGGCCCCTGCTCACACCCAGAATCTGGACGGTTAGAGAAGGACCTGAGTTTAGGATTCTGCCCTAAGTTCCCGCTTTACTTTCCCAGGGCGCCTTTTAAACTGAGCACTTAGAGTTCAGCCTGGGAATAGTTAGTGACCTCCGCCACAGCGCCCTTCTAAGTACCGGGTGCTTGCTCCCTGCTCTCTGTCTCCTGCTCGCTCCTGACCTGGACAGAGGACGGCCCTTCCCCCGGCTCACTGCACCCTCAGCCCCCACTTCTGTGACCTTTGAGTAATAAATCCTGTGACTTTGTTCCTTTGGGTGGGTGCGTTGAAACTGCCCCTTCAATCAAAATGAGCCTGTGGGTTTCACTTCCCCACAGTGGGAGCTCGGATGCTGAGGGAGCTCCCTGCTGACCCTGTGTGGGTGGCCTGTGCCCCCTCCTTCAGTGGGTCATAATCTACCTATCAATTCAATACACTGGCTCCAGCTTCTGCACACGATTGGCCATGGCGATGGGGCTGTGGGCTGTTTGTATGCACTCGATGCCTCAGAGCTGTGAAGGGCTTACTAACCTCCTCTCCTGGACCGCTCAGTCTCTCTGGGAGGAACCACCGCTTGCTGGGGTCTGGGGTGGGGATTTCCACTGCTGTATAAGCTGCTGCCAGGTGAAGCCTTGGATTCCTGCCCTACACTGTCAATGCTGTAGGTCAGACCGCCTTGCAGAGACCGGCCTGCAGGCCTCAGGGTGAGGTGGGTGTGTCTTCCACTACTTTCTGAGAGGCCCCGCGGGGTGTCAGGGCTGGAGGTGATGGGCTGTAATCACATTAGGAAGCCCTGGTGTTGAGCCCCAGAGAGATGACTGGGAAGGTAGGGCTCTGCCCCGTCCCCCCAGGCAGGGACCAGGGGCCTGGGCCATCAGGTCCTGGGAGCTGAGGAGAGTTCCCCTAGATCGGTGCCGGGAGGGGAGATGGCTGCTGGGCCCACGGTGTCAGTGGCAGGTATCGGGGTGTTGAGCTTGGCCAGCCGGCCCTACCCCATGACAGAGGCAACTGTCCCAGGGGCATCTTGGCAGGCTGTCCAGGCAAACGCTGCCAAGGCAAGTGCTTCTTATGGTGCTGCATTCCTTGTGGCTGTCACAAATCATCCCTGACCCCAGGGGACATCGGGAGTCCCACCCAAAACATGGTGCAGCAGAATGAATTCTCCCGAAAAGCAGGCCCCTGAGCACATGGTACCAGGTCCTCCCAAGTCCCCAGAGGAGGTTTGAAAACCACCAGATGCTTGTAAGACCGCTGCTCCAATGGCCTGGGCTCCACTGAACGTGGCAGTGCATCAACAGGCCAAATCGCCATTACTGCATTCTCGGGGCTTGGGAGCTTTCCTGAGCGCATCAGCTAACACTGCACTGGTAGAGGTGGGCTCCAGTCCCCGGGGGATGACGGGGACACCCTAGAATGGGAGGCAGCAGCATGTGAGTCGGGAAGAGGCAACATGCTCAGGTCTTCCCCGTCACTATCCAGCAGGAGGGAGAGACAGAGACACGTAACTGTAATAATTATCCTGAGAGAAGTGCAAGGTTTTTTAGAAAAAATTGTCCAAAGGGAGGAGGAGAGAGGCACATGTTGGCTCTTACAGGTCTTTGGACTCACTCCGAGCTGTTGCTCACTGAGACTGAGTCATGCCAGCTGGCTGGACTGGTCAAAGATCCCAGAATTCACAATTTGTTAAGAAAAAAAAAAAACCTCAAGGTATTGAGGGCCCATTTTATTACAGATACTGTAGGGGAGACCACGGACTTGTCACCACAGTGAGGACACTCCCAAACGACATGAGCCACCAGGGCAGAAGATGCAGACAAAGAAATGGGGAAATGGACTCTGCAGAATAGACCCCCCAAGCTCTGGAGCCCACAGGAATGAGGGGGAGACGCCCTGCCTCTCCTGACTTGGACTTTTATGGCTTGGCGCCAAGCCCAGCCTTCCATCACGGTTATCACAGCGAAGGCTCACTGTGCATGGAACACCCTGCATGACACGCACCTCCTGTTACATCAAATTGGATGGTTCAATGGGTGTATCATTCTGTTGAGAGCCAGGCCCCCACAGAGCCCTATGACCATTTCCAACCCAGAGGAGACACCCTTGAGGCCAGCACCTCAGGAGTTCTTCTTAAAGGGGGGTCTCCTATTCTTAAGGCCATGCTGTCACAATTCATAGAAATGTCAGCTACACTACAACAAGCAGTAGACTGCATAGATGCTGTAGCTGGACACATAACAGAGAATTTTCCAGATCTTGTTTGCCATTAAAGGTGAATGGGCCCCACTGCCCCCTCCCCCAGAAACACAACAGAGGGTCCCTAGGGAATATGGGGGCTTCCAGGCTCCTTATTGGTACCACAGAGGGGTGGCACCTTGTCCCATTTCTCTCCTTCATGAGATGACCAGCAGGTCACCCTGCACTGGCAGCTCTGGAGATCAGGGGTCATGAATGACCTAATTTCGGGACAGCCCGACCACAAAGTAGAAGCATTTGCTCAGGCACTGTGGGCTCTGCAAGAGACTGCCGACTCCCCACCCCAAGGATAGATGCTGTCAACTCTCAGAATGCCCCAGCCGTGGCAGCAGGATCCGGGATCCGTACCCTGATCTCTGAGAGTGGCAGCAATCGAGGCCCCTGTGCTAGGAACCTGGCCATTCCCCAGAGAATGTCTCTCCCCTGGGGGACAATCGCCCGCACACTTCCTTATCTATTGGGACACACATAAGAAACAACCTTTTACTGCTCCCATTGACTCTGGAGCCCCAGTTACAGTGCTTCCTGGGAACCCCTCCAAACCTAAGCCAGGGGCGCCCTTTAAATTACAAGGGGTAACAGGTGGTACAGGAGAAGCCGTTCAACTTCCATTGGATGTCGCTCTCCAAACAATCTGCCTTAAAAACCTTCGAGGCCGGCCCAGAGGCACAGCGGTTAGGTTCGCACGTTGTGCTTCAGTTGCACAGGGTTCGCCGGTTGGGATCCTGAGTGCAGACATGGCACTGCTTGGCAAGCCATGCAGTGGTCGGCATCCCACATATATTAAAAAAAAAAGTGGAGGAAGATGGCCACAGATGTTACCTCAGGGCTAATCCTCCTAAAAAAAAAGAAAAAAGAAAATCTTTTAGTGGTGGTGACCTCTCTGGCCCTACCCTTTCCTGTTATAGTATGGACACCTCAAGGTGTCACCACACCATCTGGATCAAACCTACAAACCTGGCCTTCCTGGTGGGAGCTGCCCATTGGGAGCCTGTAAACTACCACTCCTGATTTTGGACAGTAAATACCCCCAGTATCATTTCCAATAGGGGACTGAGGAATTACAGCCCACAATTCAAGATATATGAAACACTGCATCTCCTTTCGATTCTCCCATTTGGCTGGTATAGAAGCCTGCTACTGTGGAGTGGGGCCTCACAGTCCACGATGGAAATTTAAATGCTCAGGTGCCCCCTATTAGGGCTCCCATTCCCTACATTGTCCAATTAATAGAAGACATCCAAAGGACTCCAGGGGACTACTATGCCATGATCAATCTAGCTAATGTGTTCTCTTCAGTATCGATCACCAAGGAGTCCCAGTCAAATTGTTTGCATATTTGAAGGGACCCAACATACCTTTACCTGGTTGCCTATGGGTGATCTTAACAGCCAGGCTATTGCCCACAATCTTTGCTGGCAAAACCTGGATGCCCTTACAGTGTCCCCTCGCACTGTCAGACACTATATTGATGGCATTCTAACTCGGGGCACTTTAGAGGATGTGGTGCATGAGAGCCTAGCATGGCTGGTGACCCACCTACAATGTAGAGGATGAGCTATGGCCCCACATAAAATTCAAAGGCAGCCACAACTGTTAAATTTCTGGGAATTCATGGGTCCTCTAAAGGCTGGGAAATTTCACTTGCAAATGAACATCAATTCTTAACTATTCAGCCTCCAATCGAGCTACAAGCCCAACACATCTTAGGTCTCTTCACATTTTGGAGCAACACACACCGCACTTAGCCATCACTCTCAGACTCATTCACACAGTCACACAATCCCCCACAATTCATCAGGGAGAATCTCAACAGCAAGACTCACAGCTGGTGTAAAGGTCAGTTCATCAAGCTCTCCCCTTGCGTGCTCCTGGCTCCTCCTTCAGATGGAGGCCCTGGCCACCATGGACTATGCGTCCTGGACCCTTGGACTAAACATGCCTCCTCCTGGTTGCCTATGGGCTTCTAGAACAGAGGGCTGCCTCCCCCAGCTGCCTGCTATACCCCATTGGAACATCAAATTCTGCCCACTCATTGGGCTTTGTTAGAAACAGGCCTTCACAGGACAGGAGCCTGGTCTCCTGCATGCCCACATTCCTGTCACATCATGGAAAAGGGATACCTCCCAACAGTGGCTCGGCATGGCCACCAATGCCTCTTTGCTAAAATGGAAATGGTACCTTCAGGAATGGGCTACACCTGACATGGCAGATCTTTCTAAATTACAGGAGGATGTGACTTCCCTAAGCCTCACCCCGTGGACCTTGAGGAACTGGTGACAGCACCCCCATTGCCTAAGCCTCTGGTGGCCTGGGTGGACCCTGGGAAGAGTTGATAGAGCTACTAAGAGTCCGTGTACTTCACAGACAGCAATGCCACCACTGGACATGGTGGAGCCTGATGGACAGCAGTAGTGTACCTTCCTGCCAGTGGTGCCACTCATCAAAGATGGCAAGTCAGGGTTGGCTCAGCTTGCTGAGCTGGTGGCAGTACAAATGGCTGTGCAGAGTGCCATTGCCCATGACAAGCCTCTTGTCCACATTTTTACTGACTCATGGGCAGTTGCTAACAGGCTAGTGGTTTGGTTGGGCCAGTGGAAGTGGGACAATTTTCACATTCAAGGCCATACTATTTGGAGAGCATCAATTTGGAGGGACATTCTCCAGGCACTGGTCACAGTTATGGTCACTCACATTTCAGAACATACAAATGCTGTCACATCAGAGTTAGTTTTCAGAAACTCTGAAAAGTAGAATTTAGCCTTTGTAAGAGACATGTCCATTTGTAAAGGAAATCTCCATCTGTAAAGGTGTCTCCCTCTCTGTACCAGGAAGAAGGGAGGATGACCTTCTCTCTAGAAACTCTTCTCAGTGTAGAAGGCAAGGACTCAAATCTGCATAATGACCTTACTCTTTTTTATTGTGCTTTTCTGGGAACCTCCCATAACTGACTCTCCCCACCCCCAGCATCCTCCTTTGTCTTTAGCTGAGGAGGGTATTTAAGGTGAGAAAGTCTGCCATTTTGAGGAGCTACTCAGTTTTTCTGGGTCTCTCCCATGTATACATGTTATAAAGCTCTGTTTGATTTTCTCCTGTTATTCTGTCTCATGTGAATTTAATTCATTGTCCAGGCAGAAGG
Source organism: Equus asinus (assembly GCF_041296235.1). Lineage (NCBI taxonomy): Eukaryota > Metazoa > Chordata > Mammalia > Perissodactyla > Equidae > Equus > Equus asinus. The sequence continues at coordinate 24,056,640 of NC_091809.1, read as the reverse complement.
ACCTAGAGTGGGTAGTGGAGATGTCTTCCTCCCCTACATATGCATAAATTTGTTTAGTTGAAATGAATCTGTAAGATAGCAAAGTCAAACTCTAGAAGACTCACTGCCAATATAGCCTTGTCCCCTACAGTGCTGTTAATCTAGCCACCCCCAATACAGTTCTGATCATTTCCGTTTTTTCATTTAAAGATTTTATTTTTCGGGGTTGGCCCTGTGGCCGAGTGGTTAAGTTCACGTGCTCCGCTGCAGGTGGCCCAGTGTTTCATTGGTTCGAATCCTGGGCAGTGACATGGCACTGCTCATCAAACCATGCTGAGGCAGCGTCCCACATGCCACACTAGAGGGACCCACTACTAAAAATATACAACATGTACCAGGGGGCTTTGGGGAGAAAAAGGAAAAAAGTAAAATTTAATAAAAAAAAATATTTTGGGGCCGACCCCATGGCCGAGCGGTTGAGTTCGTGCGCTCCGCTTCCGCTGCCCAGGGTTTCACCAGTTCGGATCCTGGGCGTGGACATGGCACTGCTCGTCAGGCCATGCTGAGGCGGCGTCCCACATGCCACAACTAGAAGCACCCACAACTAAAATACACAACTATCTACTGGGGGGCTTTGGGAGAAAAAGGAAAAATAAAATCTTTAAAAAATAAATAAATAAAATGAAATAAAATTTTAAAAAAAGATTTTATTTTTCCTTTTTCTCCCCAACGCCCCCTGGTACATATTGTATATTTTTAGTTGTGGGTCCTTCTAGTTGTGGCATGTGGGATGCCACCTCAGCATGGCTTGATGAGTGGTGCCATGTCTGTGCCCAGGATCGGAACCAGCGAAACCCTGGGCTGCCAAAGCAGAGTGCATGAACTTAACCACTCAGCCACAGGGCCGGCCGTTGATCATTTCTTGAGACTCCTGTCAGTCTTTCTTTATGTAGATCAATGGGAATGCATATTTTTCTTAAGCACATTTGTCCCTGTAAGGAGAAGTCCGTCTCTACATTTTGGGTGACTGCTCACAGCTTAGGTCTCACCCCACTCTCCTCCCCTTGTGCTCCCACCTGGACAAGCTGAGGAGGAAGCCTGGGTGCTCTCTCCTCTAGAGCAGACAGGAGATTCCCACCACCCCAGCCCCTGCCTGTGTGAGGAGCTCTTGCCCCGGCCCCACCCCCAGGGCCTGTGAAGCCCCAGGCCAGGCTCCATTCCTTGCTTTCTGAGCCCTGTCAGAGCTGCTTGAGAGGCTGGCCCTGCTCTCCCCTCAGACCTCTCTTATGTGAGTCTTTCCTAGCCTGTCTGTGTGTGTGTGTGCCCCCCTGGCATCAGTGTCAACAACGGAACCACCCCCTGCAGGTGACCATAACAGTTGGCGCCCTGCGCAGCATGTCCAGACATGACCCCACCCGTAGGTTTGTCTTCTCCTGTTCTGACTTGCTTACCGGCTCTGCCGCCTTGTGGTGACAGGCACTGTGGGTGTAGCTTGCTGGGGAGCTCGTGCTGTGAGCTCAGTGGCCCCATGTTGCATTGCTGACCCTATAGTTCTAAGCCACAGTTGTAGGTTCAGCTGCCCAGTGCTGGCAGTTTGAAGAATTTATAGGCATTTGGGAGCAGGATTATGGATTGGGGCCTCCTTAAATGAGTCCTGGGTCATGTTTCTGGTGGGATCTTTCTGTGTGTTAGAGTGAAGCTGTGACAGAGGCTGGGTGGGCCCTGACATACTCCAGGGATGGGGGTGGACAGGGACTATACCTTTTGCAAGAGGTCGGTCCATCAGATGGTCACTCTTGAAAGAGCTGTCATTTAAAGAAAAAGAGAAGTGTGGCTGAAAGGCAGGCAGTAGGTGGCAGGCTGAGTCCACGCTCCTGACACCAGAGGGCTCCCCAGGCCGTTCCAGTACCTCTGCTGCTGCCCCTGCGTCTGCTGCCACAAAGATCCTGACCTTCAGGGTTGCAGGGGACAACACCCATGGCACCCCTGTGACACAAGGGATTGGTTCAAACCTGACTTAAGCCCAGGGTTTAAACCCTATAAAGCAACCAGTTGTTATAGGGGAGGCTCAGAACCCTGGTGGCGCTAGGTGTCATATTACAGTTATACCTGGGAACCCACTAAATTTAAGGAAGGTGCCCCTGATGATCTTAGGGATGTTAATGAATATAATATGAGGACAAATTGGACAAGTATTTCATCTTTAGCCATCAGAACTGTGGTCCTGCCTAAATTCTCCATGGTCATAACACTTATTATCATAAAATATCCCATAGTGAGCTGAGGAGTTCTGAACCAGTGATCAGAGCTAATTGATCAGACTTAAAATTAAATGAAGTCTCTGCCACTTACAAATTGGCTTGACAAATTAGGACCTCAGGGACCTTAGCACCCAAATAAAGTACTTAATACGGCCCAATATAAATCACCCAGGGCCTTGTAGAATTGGAAACTGTAGAGGAAGCCTAGTTAGTGAAGGGTTGATTATTCCAGGGCTTTTAACAGCCCAATTTGTCCTATTAAACCTATTTGTCCTCTGGAGCTCCCAGACTTCATTCCTGTGGCTGCTCAAGTCCCCACCCTCCTTCACCAGGGACCGACCCCCTCCAGGGGTTACATCTTAACCAGGAGAGCCTAGACTGCAAGTTTGGGAATATGGTTAGCTTTCCAAGTGTGGGTTTTCCTTTTGAACTGTAGGCAAGCAGGAATCTTCTATGAGCTGATCTGCATATTTGTGTCTCCTTGGATCCGTTTATCAAGTGAAGGCTGCAGCCCTCTGATTCTAGATTTGTTTGCTCTTGGAGTTTTAAAATCTAAGTTGATGGAGAGTTATTATGTGAGTAAGGGAAGAAAATTGTGGAACCAAATAGAATTTGTGTTCCATTTAGGCAAGAGAGCCTCAAGATGTGAGATGTGTGCATGTACGCTCTCAAGTGTGTATGCCATTTTTAGGTGAGTCTTTGTGTGTCTTTTGATGCGGGCTTGGCGAGCTGAGGAGTCGAAGGAAAGATTTCCTGGACTCTCAAGGTCTGGCAGTAGTGCTCCTTTATTCAGAGAATAGCGTGGGGACAGGACCCATGGGCAGTAAGAGCTGCAACATGGGGATAGGATCCATGGGCAGCGAAGAGACGCAAAAATGGGTTGAGGGTAACTCTAAATTTATAAGGCATAGGTGTGTGAGTTATCTCTATACAAGACAAGGGGAAGATTATGTGAAAAAGTCATTAAAATGGTCTCAGTACAGGTGGGGTGTGGTTATTGGGTGGTCCTGTAACTTTAGATAAGAATCAGAGTGGTCAGGTCAGGACGTCCTATGCTTCCTGGAGGATGATGTAGGTGGGTCCATAGGGCAGGACGCCTTGGGCTTCTTTCTCTCCCTGGGCAGCCTTGATCCTCATCATCTGTGTCCCTAGAGGACTTTGACATTTAACAGGCTATGCTGTTCCTAAGGTGGATGAATTCCTGTTTTAATGGACGTGAGGAAGGACCCCTTGAGTTCCTGTTTTCATTGATATGACGAGACTGGTCAAAGTTCATGAACATCTCTGGAATTCCTAGTTTATTTCAGGGCTTAATTGCAAACCCCTAATGGATTACAATATGCTACTCCATGCTGATAATATCCACAATGTAAATATACTGGAGGGACAAACTGTGAGGTCCTTTGTCCTTTTTGTTGGAAAGGGATTTGTAAATTTTTTATGGCTTGCAGCTTTATCGCCGTGAGTGCTAAAGGATTAAACCTTGGAGTGGTTTCCTATTTAGAAATGTTAAAATGAAATTAATTTTTAAGCAAAGTTATTTAAAAATAATGATCAAGCATAGGAAATAAGGTGTATATAAATGTCTCTTCTTATTTTAAATAGATAGTGCAAGAGAAGGTTTAAGAAATTCCTAAGAGAGGAAACTCCCTTAAGGAGACTCCCTGCCTGCACGTCCTGCCCCACTCCTCTGCTCTGACTCCACCCTCCCTACGTGACCAGTGTTGATCACTGCTTCACCATCCTGTTCGTGTTTCTTTATGTAAAAACAAGCCAGTGTGAATGCTTATTTTCCTCACCCAAGTTTGCTGTTGTAATGAGTGGCCAGGATGCACAGATTTGCTGCTTGACTATTGAAAACTTAAGCCTCACCCTCCCTTTTCCCCTGGGCCTTCTTACCTGGACAGGCTGACGAGAAAGCCTGGAGGCTCCTTCACTGTGGGCTGCTGCTTGCTGGGCAGCTCCTCCTGGGTGCTGTGCTGCCCTGTGTTGCACTGTTGACCCAGGACACTCGGTTCTAACTACAGAGAACACTAAGTTGGCAGGTTTGGTAATTTGGGGCAGTTTTTCCTTGTCCTTGGGAGCAGGAATGTGGCCTCTGTCAGTGTCTTTAGTGGAATCTGTGTGTTTAGAGTGAAGGTGAGCCTGAGGCTGGAGTTTCCTTGACATTAGTGGAAGGCTGGGGTTAAATGGATGATTATAGTGTGAATGAGCTGAGCCCCCTGATGGTCCCTGGTTAAAGAGCAATTATTCAGAGAGAAAGAGAAGAGACAGCAAAATGCTGCCAGTAGGTAGCAAGATCACAGAGGGCTCACCAGGGCCCCAGGTAACTGCAGCTGCTGCCACCCCTGCATCTATAGCAACAAAGATCCTGACCCTCTGGGTTAGAGCAGACAACACCCACAATCTGAGTTTGGCACAGCAAAGGGATTAGTTCAAACCCCACTTAAGCCTGGGTTCCTTAAACTCTTCAAAGCAACCAGTTGTCATGGAGGAGGCGTGTGACCCTGACGGCAGTGGTGTGATGCTCTCTGGAGGAGGGCCTTAAGTTGTCCATAGGCATCCTATGAAGAAACTGCCCTAGGCCCCAAACTATATGCCATTAGATCTGCTGTTACGTCCAGGAACTGAGATCTCTTGAAAATAGAGGCTTTCATAAGCACTGAGCATGTGACCCTCTACCGAGGTGCCTGCTATGCCTTTGACCCCCAAGACAGCACCCTGTCAGCTCAGCCCAGTGACTGACATCTACTTGTGATATGATAGAGCCTAACCTTGGCCCTGCAGCTTGTGCCACCTGCAGGAGGAGCATGGCATTTCTTTCTTCAGTTCCTTGAAAGATGCTAGGGTGCTGGAGGAGGTCTCCCTCTCTCAGACACCGTGGTCCCCGGGGTAGTTCCTCGGGATTAACTGAGTGCACAGCACTGGGGAGTGCATAGACTTGAAGGACAACAATACACATTCATACCTGCGGAGCTCAGTGGAGAGTTGCTGCTCTTCATCCCTTAATTGGGACATCCCTGATGAAGAACCAAACCCAGGTGTCACCAGGGCTAACCAAACTTCAGGCAGTCATCTTTCTACTGGCCAAAAGTTGGTCTCATCTGCATATGTTCACAAACTCTTGGATGATTGTCTACGAGAGGCCCCTTTGTACTAAAAGAACTCTGAGAATCTCTTGACTCAGAGATACTCAAAATAGGAATAAGGTAACCCTTGTCTGTACATTACTAGGTCTACAATATGAGGACCCACCAGGACACTCTATCCCCCTTGGAGTTCTGACACTACTGGGAGTGACCATGGCACTTCTCAGATGATACAGTGCTGTGTTCTCCAACAAGGCATTCGATGGAAGTTTCCCCTCCCTTATGGATCTCAGGTTCATAGAGCACCACATTGGCTTATTGAAGTGTGTTGAATGAGAGATGTCCTGTTTCAGTAAAAAAAGTGGTGAATTGGACAAATTACAGTGCACGGTGCACATTAGCATTGACTCTGTGTGTATGGGTCCTCCACTGTATGGGTTTTGGCAAATATATAATGACGTGGATCCATCATTTCTGTGTCATGGAGTGTAGTTTCACTTCCCTGAAACTCCTCTGTGCTCCACCTATTGACTCATCCCTCCCCCGACCCCCAAATCCTTCACAAACAAAACAAAAATTTTCCTAATTGTCATATTCTTGGAATCACACACTCCATAGACTTCTCACATCAGCTTCTTTCCCTTAGCAATAGACTTTCAAAGTGCCTCCATGTGTTTTCATGGCTTGATACCTCATTTCTTTGTATCACTGAACAGGATTTCATTGTATGGATGCACCCCTGTTTGTTTTTTCTGTTCAACTCTTGAAGGACATCTTGCTTAAAATGCTGTTGCCAATTGTGAATAAAGTGCCAACAAACATTCATGTGTAGGTTTTGTGTGTTTTCAACTCATTTGGAAAAATAGCAACAGTGTGATTGTTGGATCTCACTCTACATAGTAACAGTGTATTTTGATTTGAAAGAATGTTCCTGTCTTTCACTGTAGGTGGACCTAATTCCATTTCCACCAGCAATGAATGAGGCTTACCTGTAGCTTTGCATCATCACCAATATTTGATGTTCTGTTTTGAGTTCTACTCATTAAACAAGCGTTTGATGACACATCATTGTTGTTTTATTTGCAATTTCTTTTTCTATTGAGTTCATAATAGTTTAGATCAATGTGAGATGTCAGTTGTACATTATTTGTTTTCTTTTCCTTTTTTTCTTTTTGGAGGAAGATTAGCCCTGCACTGGCATCTGCTGCCAATCCTCCTCTTTTTGCTGAGGAAGGCTGGCCCTGCGCTAACATCTGTGCCCATCTTCCTCTACTTTATACATGGGATGCCTGCCACTGCATGGCTTGCGAAGCAGTGCCATGTCCACACCTGGGATCCCAATCGGCGAACACTGGGCCACTGAAGTGGAATGTGCGCACTTAACCGCTGTGCCACCGGGCCAGCCCTGAGCTGTACATTATTTCTTGTCTGTCACCACATAAGTGCGCCCCTTCACTCCCTGTGCCTCCCCTCTTCTCCTGGTGACCACTGAACTGTTTTCTTTGTCCAAGTATTTGTTTATATTCCACATATGAGTGAAATCATCTAGTGTTTGTCTTTCTCAGACTGGCTTATTTCGCTTAGCATAATTCCCTCCTGCCCCAGTAGAGGTCCTCCCTCTAGGCTGCATGGGTCCTCTGGGATGCTTGGTGCTCCCACAAATGAACGTCCCCTCCCCCGTTCCTTCCCTCTCAGAGGCCTCCCGCATTCCCCGATCATGGCCTTTGGGTGGGGTGAAGTTTTCTCTTACCCCATTCCACCTCCTCCGAGGGGTCTCTAGCCTCGCCACTCTCCATAGTAGGGCTGCTTGTGTCTCTCCGACGTTATTTGTGTTGTGTTTGGATGTCCTTTGTTGGAGTATGAATGTTTTTTCATTGTATGTTGGAGGGGGAAGATTACCAGGAAAGTTCATTCTGCCATGATGCTGATGTCCTCAGTGGCTCAGGTTTGCAGGTTCAGATCCTGGGTTCAGAGCTACACCACTCTTCAGCCATGCTGTGGCAGTTACTCACCTAGAAAATCAAGGACGATCGGCACAGATGTAAGCTCAGGGCTAATTTTCCTCAAGCAAACAAAGAGAAAGATTGGCAACACTTGTTAGTTCAGGGTGACTCTTGCTCAGAAAAAAGACGCTGTAATGTTTCGATGAGACAGAATCTCTGGACTATGAGCTTCAGAACAAGTTCTTATCATTCACTCCTCCCCCTATTGTCAGAGAAATTCTGAAGGATCTGAGAGTTGTCTTATAGCTCTTTCCTCGATCAGATAAGGTTTTGGCCAATTAAATTCCTTTGAGTGATAACCTAACTTAACAGAGCATAGAAAGCTTTGTGTGTATAGGAAAAAGTTGTACCCTGCTTTCCTGCATGAAGCATGAGACAATTTTTTCCAGTCTTCAAAATGAGAACATCCTTGGGTAAACCAGTGGAAATATACATATATTTTGCAGGTTTCCTAAGACTGGACTCCCTGATGCTTTTAACTCTCAAACTACTCCAAACTGTATCTCCAGAAAATTCATTGTTAAAAGGACATGTGTTTCCAGGGGTTGCTGGCTGCAGTTGCTTCTCCTCCAGGTGAGCAGTAATTCTCCATACTTCTCAGTTTCTCATTTGGGAAGCATTGGTTTGCCATGTCATCTCAAATCTTGCTTGGATCTAAGGAGAAGTGTTGCTTTTCAGGTGGTTGTTTTTTTCTTGTTTTGAAGATGAGATCACTCAGAGCTCTTTATACATCAGAACAGAAACCATCCATTCACCTCTGCTGCTGTGTTTTCCCTTGTGAGACTATCCCATTTGCATGTGTGAGTTCTACTGCTAGAGCAATGTGGGTGGTTTCAAAGTTTTCTTTTTTGTCTAGTGCATCTGAAAAGATTATGGTTTCTCTGGTTTTGGATTTCTTTTTCTCATCTTCTAAAAATTCCATTACCTGAATACCCATTTGTCACCCAAAAGACATTTTCTGTATGTTATCTTCTGTTGTATCAGGGCCTTTTGGGGGTCAGGATTAACACCCTACCTAAAATGGGATTGGATGCCATGACTATGTTGCCAAATGCATCAAGTGAATAAGAATATGTTCATTGCTCACAGGTACTTTCTAAGGAGAGCAGGGCAAGGCTAAGCAGGCTGGAGCAGCTTGTGTGAGGGAGAATAGCTTGAACTTTAAGGTGTGTTTGTGTAGAGGCTGCAGGTTTCCAAGGTTTGACCCTCCTAAGAGTTCACACAAAAAGAAAAGATGCATGTGTCAACCGTCCTGACTTGTTTATCCATTGTGGGCTAGACTGGGTGAGCAGGTATCTAAAGCTTATTGAGAGTCAAATATCAAAAATGAGGTGACGTCAGCATCATGGCAGAGTGAGATCTTCCCTTAGTCTCTCCCTCTAAGATACAATGAAAAGGATGTTCCTAAACCAAGAGAAGGCATTCACAAGAGACAATAGATGTCTGAGAGATCCAAGCAGCCATATGTCCGGAGGTTGGGCTGCAAAGTCCCCCCTCCCAGCAGGCAGTGAAAGGAGGTAAGCAGATCTCTTCTCCCTGTTGAGTGGCAGCCATTTGGGTGTGGGACTTCATGTGGTGCCTGGCACATGACTCTGAGAAGAAGGTTGGAAAGGCAGCCATCCATGGGAACACTCTCACTCTTGGAGTTGCCTCAGCCTGTGGGAATTCTCCACACCAAGGCAATAGCAAGGGTGTCCCCACCAAGCCAAGCAGCCCAGTGAGGCAGACAGTGTGTGCAGAACAGAAGTGTGCAGGACCACATGCATGAAAGAAAGCACCCCTCCTCCCTGGTGCATAGGCTCTGCTGTCTAGTCAGGAGCAGGGGATCCCTGACAGAGTGCCTGTGCCTATGTGTGTAAAGCAGCAACAGCCAGCAGGCAAACAGAGATGGGCCCTGGTGGCACATCTACGAACAATAGGAACAACTGCAAGGGTCATGGTGGGCTCAGAAAACACAGCTCCCGCCTCCCCGAGTGGTGGCCAGTGGAATGAGCAACCACATAGTACCACTATTTGGTGGGAAAAGTCCACCCCATCAAACAGTGTAAAGAGGTATATTAACACTCCAGACAAGAAGGAAAATGACAAGTATCTAGAAATCAATCAAGAAGGCACAGAAATTTAAAATCTAAATGACAGAGAATTCAAAATAGTTATCATAAATAAACTCAGCGAGTTACAACAACATTCAGAAAGACAGTTCAATAAAATCTGGAATAAAATTAATGAACACAGGGAATTCTTCACAAAAGAGACTGAAGGTATAAAAGAAAATCCAATCAGAGAGTTAAAGATGAAAAACACAATTGGTGAGATAAAGAAAAATCTGGAATACTTAATAAACAGAGCTGATATTATGGAGAAGAGAATCAATAATTTAGAGAATAGAAATATAGAAATGTTTCTGATGGAGGAGGTGAGAGAACTAAGACTAAAAGGAAATGAAGAAACCCTTGAGAAATACCTGACTGAATTAGCAAATGCAACATAAGCATTGTAGATATTCCAGAGGGAGAAGGGAGCAGTGAGGTTGTTCAAAGAAATAATCGCTGAAAACTTCCGAACCGGGGGAATCAGCTGGAATTACATGTAAATGAAGCTAATGGAAGTGCTAATTGTTTCATTGTAAAAAGACCTTCTCCAAGGCATATATTAGTAAAACTGGCAAAATTCAATGACAAAGAAAAAATAGTAAGGGCAGTAAGGCAGAAGAAAATAACCTACTAGGAGCTTCTATCAGGCTTTCAGCAGATTTCTCAGCAGAAACCTACAGGCTAGGAGAGTGGAATAATATATTCAAACTTTTGAAAGACAAAAATTTTCAGTGAAGAATATTCTAACTGGTGAAACCATCCTCCGGCTATGATGGAGAAATAAAACTTTCCCATATGAAGAAAGAAAAGCTGAGGGACTTCATTTCCATAAGACCACCCCTACAAGAAATGATCAAGGAGACCCACAGACATGAAAAGAAAGGTTTAGAAAGCCTTGAGCAAAGAGATAAATAGACAAAATCAGAAAATTGCAGCTCTCTATCAGAACAGGGTACTAAACACTTAATTATAACATTAAAGATAAATGGAAGGAAAGCATCAAGAATAACTATAATAACTTCGTTTGAATCACACACTCACAACAGAAAATGCAATAAGTTTTGACAACAACAATTTAAATTTAAACAAAAATTTAAATAACGGATGGCACCTGACTAAACTAAGGGAATAAGTGTCTAGGAGAAAATGGACTATGTCATTTATGAAATCTTTTATACAAAACACATGGTAACCACTAAACAAAAATCAGAACAGACACACAAATGAGAAACACAAAAAACTGGGAAAACCATCATAGAGAATCACAAAACTGAATTGGCAGTCAGAAATACACAGGACAAGAAAAAAAGAAAGACAGAACAACCATACAACAGGTCTTAAAATGGCAGTATGAAGCCTTCGCATATCAATAATCCCTCTAAATGTAAATGGATTGAATTCTCCAATGAAAAGACACAGAGTGGCAAGATGGATTGAAAAACAAAACCCAAGAATATGCTGTCTCCAGGAAACATTTCTCAGCTGCAAAGACAGACACAGACTCAGAGTGAAGGGATGCAAGATGATATTCAAAGCCAACGGCCAGCAAAAGAAAGCAGATGTCACAATACTTATATCACACAAAGTAGACTTCAAGATGAAAAGGCAAAGAGAGACAAAGAGGGGCAGCATATAGTGATAAAAGGGACACTCCCCCAAGAGGACATAACACTTATGAATATATATGCACCTAACAGAGCACCAAAGTACATAAGGCAACTATTAACAGACCTACAGGGAGAAACGCCTCTGACATCAAAGGATAGATCATCCAGACTGAAAGTCAACAAGGAAATAGTGGAATGAAATGAAAAACTAGACAAGAAGGACTTAATAGATATATTTAGAACACTCCATCCAAAACCAGATGAATGCACTTTCTTCTTAAGTTCACATGCAACATTCTCACAGATAGACAATATGGTGGGAAACAAGGCAAATCTCAATAAATTTAAGAAGATTGAAATCATATCGAGCATCTTTTCTGACCTAATGCTATGAAATTAGAAGAAAACAACAAGCAACATGCTGAGAAGTGACAAATATATGGAGACCAAACAACATGCTACTGAACACCCAATGGATCATTGAAGAAATTAAAGGAGAAATAAAAAAAACCCTGGAGACAAATGAAAATGAAAATACATCATACAACTCCTATGGGATGCAGCAAAAGTTGTCCTGAGAGGGAAATTCATAGCAATAGAGGCCCACCTTAACAAAAAATAAAAATCTCAAATAAGCAATCTTAAACTACACCTAACAGAACTAGCAAAAGAACAAAGCCGAAAGTCAGCAGAAGGAGGGAAATAATAAACATTAGAGCAGAAATAAATGCAATAGGAACCCCCAAAATGTTAGAAATGATGAACGAAACTGAAAGCTGGATCTTTGATAAGAGGAACAAAATTGACAAGCCCTTAGCCGGCCTCACTAAGAAAAAAGAGAGAAGGCTCAAATAGATAAAATAAGAAATGAAAGAGAAGAAATAGCAACAGATACCACAGAAATACGAAGGATTATAAGAGAATACTGTGAAAACCAAGATGCCAACAAATTGGACAATCTAGAAGGAATGGATAAATTCTTAGACTCATAAAATCACCCAAAACTGAGTGAAGAAGAAATAGCGAATCTGAATAGCCCAATCACAAGTAAAGAGATAGGAACAGTAATCTAAAACCTCCCTAAAAATAAAAGTCCAGGGGCCGGCCTGGTGGCACAGCAGTTAACTGCGCATCTTCCGCTATGGCAGCCTGCAGTTCACCGGTTTGGATCCTGGGTGCCGACATGGTACCACTTAGCAAGCCATGTTGTGGTAGGTGTCCCACATATAAAGTAGAGGAAGATGGGCACGGATGTTAGCTCAAGGCCAGTCTTCCTCAGCAAAAAGAGGAGGATTGGCAGCAGATGTTAGCTCAGAGCTGATCTTCCTCAAAAGAAAAAGAAAGAAAAAAAGAAAAAAAACTCGAGGACCAGATGGCTTCTCTGGAGACTTCTACCAAACATTCAAAGAAGAAGAATATCTATTCTTCTCAAACGGAATACTTGCTAACTCATTCTATGAGTCCACATCACCCTGATCCTAAAGCTAGACAAGGACAAAATAAAGAAGGAAAATTACAGACCAATATTGCTGATGAACATAGATGCAAAATGCTCAACAAAATATTAGCAAACTGAGCACAGCAAGACATTAAAAGGATCATACACCATGATCAACTGGAATTTATGCAAGGGATGCAGAGAAGGTTCAACATCCACGAATCAATGTGATATACCACTTTAATAAATGAGGAATGAAAATCACATGATCATCTGAATAGATGGAGGGAAAGCATTTGACAACATCCAACATGCATTCTTGATAAAAACTGTCTATAAAATGGGTATAGAAGGAAAGCTCTTCAGTATAATAAAGGGCATCTATGACAAACCTACAGCCAACGTCATACTCTTGGAGAAAAACTGAATGCCATCCCTCTGAGAACAGGAAAAAGAAAACAGTGCTCACTTTTGCCACTCTTATTCAGTATAGTACTGGAGGTTTTGTCCAGAGAAATCAGGCAGGAAAATGAAATAAAAGGAATCCGAGTTGCCAAGGCAGAAGTGAAACTCTCACTGCAGGCAGATGACATGATTCTATTTAAGAAAACCCTAAAGCATCCATCAGAAAACTATTAGAAATAATCAACAACTACAGCAAAGTGGCAGGGCAGAAAATCAACTTACAAACATCAGTTGTATTTCCTTGCTCTAATAACAAACTACCAGAAAGAGAACTCAAGAATACAATCCCATTTACAATTTCAACAAAAAGAATAAAACGTCTAGTAAATTTAACCAAGGAGGTGAAAGCCTCATACCATGAAAACTATAAGACATTATTAGAAGAAATCAATGATGATATAAAGAGATGAAAAGATATTCCATGTGTGTGGATTGGAAGAATAAATATAGTGAACATGTCTATACTACCTAAAGCAATCTACAGATTCAATGCAATCCCAATCAGAATCCCAATGACATTATTCAGGGAAATAGAACCAAGAATCCTGAAATTCATATGGGGCAACAAAAGATTCCGAATAACTAAAGCCTTTTTGAGAAAATAGAACAAAGCTGGAGACATCACAACCACTGACTTCAAAATATATTACAAAGCTATAGCAATCAAAATAGCATGGTACTGGTACAAAAACAGGTACACAGATCAGTGGAACAGAATTGAAAGCCCAGAAGTAAAACCACACATGTACTGGCAGCTAATCTTCGACAAAGGAGCCAAGAACACACCACACAGGAAGGAATGTCTCAATGTATGGTGTAGGGAAAACTGGACAGCCATGAGCAAAAGACAGAAAGTAGACCATTATCTATCACAAAACACCAAAATTAACTCAAAATGGATTAAAAACTTGAAGGTAAGATGTGAAACCATAAATCTCCTAGAATAAAATATAGGCAGTACACTCTTGGACATCAGTCTTAGCTGCATGTTTTTGAATACCATGTCAACTCAGGCTGGGGAAACAAAAGAAAAGATAAACAAGTGGAATTATGTCAGACTAAAGAGCTTCTGCAAAACCAAAGAAACAAGGACAAAGTGAAAAGACAGCCCACCAACTGGGAGAAATATTTGCAAATAATATATCTGATAATGGGTTTTCTCCAAGATATATAAAGATCTCATTCAACTCAACAACATAAAAACAAACGACTCGATCAAAAAATGAGTAGAGGATATGAACAGACACTTTTCTGAAGAAGACAGACAGTTGGCCAACAGGCACATGAAAAGATTTTTCAACATCACTAATCATTAGGGAAATACAAATCAAAACTACAGTGAGCTGTCACCTTACACCTGTTAGACTGTGTACAATTACCAAGACAAAAAACAACAACTGTTGGAAAAGATGTGGAGAAAGGGAACCCTCATATGCTGCTGGTAGGAATGCAAATTGGTGCAGCCACTATGGAAAACAGTATGAAGATTTCTCAAAAAGTAAAAATAGAAATACCATATGATCCAGCTATCTTGCTACTGGCTGTTTATCCAAAGAACTTGAAAACAACAATTCAAAGAGACTTATGCACCCCTATGTTCATTGCAGCATGATTCACAATAGCTAAGATGTGGAAGCAATCCAAGTGCCCATCAACTGATGATTGGGTAAAGAAGACGTGGTATATATACAATGGAATACTACTCAGCCAGAAAAAAGAGAACATCATCCCGTCTGCAGCAACATGGTTGGACCTTGAGGATATTATGTTAAGCTAAATAAGGCAGACAGAGAAAGATAGACTTCACAGGATTTCACTGATATGTGGAAGATAAACAAACACATGGACAAAGAGGACAGATTAGTGGTTCCCAGCTGGGAAGAGGGTGGGGCAGTGGGCATAAGGGGTAAAGGGGCACATGTATGTGGTGACTGACAATAACACTGTACACCTGACACTTCACAATGTTATAAACTATATGACCTCAATAAAATAATTTTAAAAAGTGGAGAATGAGGTGAAAGACAATTAGTAGATCTGTATATTTAATGAAGATACAGCTTAGACTGTAGACTGACTAGGTTTCCTGAGAGAACCAGGGAATCAGACTGCTGGAAGGACACTTGGAAGATGAGAACAAATATCAAACAGGGGCTTCAGGAAGTATTTCTTCAAAGGAGCCAGCATTTCACTGGAGTATTTGGTAGAGCAAGTTATGCCCCCAGGACATTGGTGAAAACAGTAGAGCAAGAGCCAGCAGTTAATCTAGTTTAAGCACCGGTTGTGTCCATGTAAGAGGAAGAGAGCCCCCATGCCACTGTGTCAGGACAGCAGACACAGCCAAAGCCATGCCCGATTCCAGGGGCTAAGTCAGAAGTTTCCCTCTGTGTGCAGGACATGGACTTAGCTAGAATACTCTGCCCAGTCACTGAACAAAGAAACAAGCTAATGATAATAAAGAGTCCCAGTAGGAAGGGGACCAGTACCCAGTTGCTACAATATATTACCTATAACGTGTGGATTGTATCAAAGATATGAAACATGCAAAGATTCCAGAAAGTAGGAACTGTATACTGGGGAAAAAACAGCAGTTGAACAAATAACCCAACAATTAGAGGAAACCGCAGTAAAATTAACGAACGATGTCTCAGCAGAGAAAAGGGAGGTTAGGAGGCAGAGGGACAACATGTTGTAAGTGCACAAAGAAAAGACCTGTCAGCCAAGAATCCCACATTCACCAAAACTACTTTATAGAATATAAAGATGAAATAAAGACTTTCCCGGATTAACAAAAACTGACAAAGTGTATTAATAGGCAACTGCCTTATGAGGTTATTGATGGAGTTCTTCAGGTTGAAATAAAGTGAGCCAGGATGGTAATTGATATCAACCTAAAGAGAGAAAAACAGCAGTATACGTAATTATGTATGTATATTGAAGACAGAATAAATACCCATTTTTCCTTTCTTTTACCTGATATCAAGGGAAATGTATAAGATAGAATGTATTTAATGTGCTGTTGTCCTTATTCTATATAAAGCTGTAATATATGTGTAATTTGTTTCTCATTAAAAGCTCAAAGGTCCTGGGTGGGCGCAAAGCTGTGTTGTGCTAAGGAAGTGACTATAGACAGTAAAGAAATAAATGTAACAAGATATTATTGGTTCTAGCATTAATAGATGTAATCTGCATAACAATAATACCACAAAAATGGCAAAAGAGAATAGAGCTCTATATGAGTAAAGATTCTGTGCATCACTGGAATGAAGTTGGTGTAAATCTGAAGCTCCTTCTTATAAATTAAGAAGTGTGTGTTAAATAGTATAGCAACCCCTAAAGAAGAAAGAACTTCAAAAATGGAGTGAAGAAGTCATTTAAAAATTGTGATGCTCCATTAGAAGATA
This sequence comes from Equus asinus, assembly GCF_041296235.1. Lineage (NCBI taxonomy): Eukaryota > Metazoa > Chordata > Mammalia > Perissodactyla > Equidae > Equus > Equus asinus. The sequence goes on along the minus strand of NC_091809.1, from coordinate 24,040,301 downwards.
TTCAGTTAATGCAATAGAAAGCCATAAAGAAGGAGAGGAGAGGGGCAGCCGCATGGCTGAGTGGTTAAGTTCACATGCTCTGCTTCAGTGGCCCAGGGTGTCGGTTCAGATCCTGGGCGCGGACACGGCACCACTCATCAGGCCATGCTGAGGTGGCGAGCCAAAACTCAAAGGACCCACAACTAAAAATATACAACTATGTACTGGGGGGCTTTGGGGAGAAAAGGAAAAATAAAATCTTTCCAAAAAAAAAAAGGAGTGGAGAAACTAAAGAGAATATGAGAATTGTATAAATTAAAACTAAAAAGGCAGGTGTCGTTACAACTAGGTCAGGAATACTAAATGTGATTGCATTACATGATCCAGGCAGGAGGAAGTGATTGTCACATCAGATTAAAACAAACAAACCATGATCTAAATACATGGTCTGTACAGGAAGCGCACTATAGATTCAAAGATACAGATTGAAAGGAAAAGCAGGGGAAAATGTACGTCTGGATTCAGCCCCCCAAATTCAGCTGGAGAGATGACACAATTATCTAGCAAAATAGACTTTAAAACAAAAAGTATTACTAGAGCTAATAAGGATCATTGTATCATACCTGTGGGGTGAAAGGTTATAGCCTGCAACTAACACAGTACAAAGAAATAAATTTATAGCCATTAATGCCTATACTAACAAGGAAGAGAAATCTCAAATCAGTCACCTACCCTTTCGCTTTAATCGGCTTGAAAAGATGAGGTACGAAACCCAAAAGCAAGAAGAAAAGGAAACAAATTAGAGAACTGAGATGAAATGGACAAATTCCTAAAAGACAGAACCTACAGAACCTAAATCAAGAATAACTGGAAAATCGGAATAGGAGTAAACAAGTGAAGGGGTTGAATTGGTAAACAAGCGACCACCCACAAAGGAAGGCCAGGCCCAGATTGTTTCAGCACAGAAATCTCTGAAACCTTCAGAGATCCTTAATACCAATTCCCCACACACTCTTCTAAAAATCAGAATGGAGACAATCATTTGCACTCATTTTTTGAGGCCAGCTGCAGCAAATACCAGCAAACCCAATCCAGGAAGATATAAAAGAATTACGCACCATGATCAAGAAGGATTTATTCAAGGGATGAAAGTTTGGGTTAATATCCAAAATCCATTTATGTCATCAAGGATATCAACGGACCAAAAAGCAACAATGGCATCACATCATTTCAACACAACACAGGGAAAATAACTGACAAAATCCAGTACCCTTTCATGGTGAAAGCTCTCAGATTACCAGGAATTAAGGAAATTTCCTAATGTCATAATGAGCATCTATGGAAAAGTGACAGCTAGTATAATATTTAATTGGAAAAGATTGGCTGCTTTCCCCTAAACAAAGGAACCAACGAAGTGTGTCTGCTCTTGCGACTCCTATTCCAGAATGTACTGGAGATTTTAGCTGGAATCTTTATGCAGTAAAAGAAAAGAAAATGCATAAAGAAGGGTTTAGACAGATGTAAACCCATCTGTACTTCCAGCTGAGCTATCCTGGTTTTAGAAAACTGTCAGGAATCCACTACAAAGTTTATTAGAACTGATAATTACAGTTAGCAACATGGTAGGATACAAGATCAAGATATAAAAATCAATTGTATTTCTATACACTTGCAATGAACAATCCGATAATGAAATGAAGAAATGCATTGAAAGTAAGTTCAAAAGAATAACATCCTTGGAATAAACTTAGTCAAAGAAGTACAAAATGGATGCCCACAAAAGTGCAAAATATGGGCAGAAGAAATTAAAAAGGTATAAATAAATGGCAAAACCTCCCAATTACGTGAATCAGAAGACTTAATATTGTTGAAATGGCACTATTCCCCAGATGACCTGAGATTCAGCACATACCTGTCATTGATGCAAAGTGATTCCTCTACACAAAGTGGCAGGCTCGCTCATAAAATTATGGGAATTGCAAGGGAGTCAGAGTAGTCAAAGCAATCTTGGAAACAGAAAAACAAAATGGTAGGACTAACATTTCTTGGTTTCCAACTTTGTCATATGCAATGGTAATCAAGAGTGTGTGGTACTAACACAAGGACAGACATACAGATCTACGGACTAGATTGAGATTTGAGAACTAAACCCATACCTCTGTGATCCACTGATATTTTTAAAAATTGCCAAGAATGGGGTAAGAATATTCTTTTCATAAATGGGTGCTGGGCAAGTGGATAACCATATGCCCAAAAAGAGGTTTTATCCTTATATGACATCACATACAATAATTTACGATAAAGGATGAAGACCTAAAACTTAGAGTAAACAGTAACACAATCAGATAAAATATAGGAAAAAACTTAATCACCTTGGGTTTGGCAAAGAATTATTAGATAAGACACCAAGAGCAAAAGCGGGAAAAAATACCTTATTTTGACTTCATCAAATCAATAACTTTTGTGCTTCAAAGGACCCCATCGAGATGGTGAACACACCCTTTGGAACTCTTGTGCACTACTGCTGTGAATAAAAAACTCTTTGGATGGTATGAATGCAACATGGCAATTCTTCTAAATATTACAAACCGAGTTACTGCCTGCACTAGCAATGCCGCTTCTGGGAATGGCAGCAGATTTGAAAGCAGGGACTTCAACAGATATACGTCCACTGCTGTTTATACTAGCATTTTACACATTTGCCACAAGGTGGAAGTAACCCAGGTGCCCTTCAACGGATGAATGGATCAAGAAAATCTGGCACATACATACAATGGTGTATCATTCAGCTTGGAAAAGAAAGCCAGTTCTGACGTGGGCTACAACTGAACTACACCTAAAAACGGTTGAAAATGTAAATTTTATGGTATGCGTATGGTACCACAATCAAAAGCAGAAATTTTAAGGCAAGAGAGTCAAAACACAACCTATAGAATGGAAGAAAATTCTGCAAATCGTAATTCTGATAAGAAACTTGTATGAAAAATACCTAAAGACCTCTTCAAACTCAATTAGAAAACGTCAAAAAACTCTATTTAAATATGGAAAAGGATCTGAATACACTGTTTTCCAAGGAAGACAGGGAAATGCTCCAGAGCGTATGAAAAGATGCTGGGCATCCTTAATGAGGAAGGAAACGCACATGAAAACCCCAGTGAGATACCACTTCACCCCCACTAGGAGGGCTGGAATCAAGATGTGAGGTAAGAAGTGTTGTTGAGGATGTATTTAGAAATTTGAACTCCCACACGTGGGTGGTGGGAATGCAAAATGGTGTAGTTACTGTGGAAAAGGCTCTGGGAGTTCCTCAAATATAAAAACTAAAATTACCATGTGACCCATCAATTCCACTCCTGGGTACTTAGGCACAATGTGTGTGTGTGTGTGTGTGCATGTGTGTGTGTGTGTGTGTGTGTGTGTGGTGAGAAGACTTCATCCGCTGTCTTAGCAAATTTCAAGTACACAAATTGTATACATATATCAAGTCATCGCACTGTGATCTCTAAATATGGACAGGTGTGTTGTTCAGTTATCCCTTGATAAAGCTAAGGGGTGGGGGAAGAGTTTCCAGCTGCATCCGACATTCATTCAAAATGACGTCATATTTCTTATATCAGGGAAGGTAAGTCAACGGCCTTAGATCTGGATGTTACAGCCGTTAACATTTGAGAGGTCTCTTGGGACAAGGGCAAAAACTGATCTAAAATAAATTTCCTTCCAGTGTCAGATGTACACCTGAGACTTTAATGAACACATGTCACACCCTGTGGTTACACTGAGAAGAGTCCTTGCACCCAGCCTAGGCTGTGGCATTCAAACTTCCCACCAGAGCCAAGTGTATTGGGATATTTTATCTTTTTTTTTCTTTTTTGGTGAGGAAGATGGGCCCTAAGCTATCTGTTGCCTGTCTTCCTCTATTTTGTATGTGGGACACCGCCAGAGGGTGGCTTTCATGAGTGGTGTATAGGTCCACACCCAGGATCTGACCCTGTGAACCCTAGACCACCTGAAGCAGAGCGTGTGAACTTAACCACTACACACTAGGCCAGTCCCCATGGACTCTTTATCTTAAGGAGCAAGTGAGTGGGGTGGGAGGCATGGGTGGAAGGCACATTGCTAACAAGGATCACTGAATAAAAGGGAGCCTGACCCTTTTTCACAGATGGTGAGGTCACATTTAAGTGTCAGTGTTTCTCAACATGGGTCAGAGTTCCACGGTTGGCCTCACAGCCTTATCACAAGCCCATGGCCCCTAGAGGACATAAGATCTTATTATTTCCACGTGGCCTGGCCTGGGTCACCCTCATGGTCTGTGATGAGGATTATTTCAGGCTGGTTACTTTTAAAAAAACTGCAGATGGGAAGGAGGCTCTGAGGAGTGGAATTTGCTTGCCGTTTGATGAGAGACATTTCAATTTGTGAAGGAAGTCTCCATCTCTGGGGGTGTCTCCCTCTCTGCACCAGGAGGAAGGGGGATGACCTTACCTCTAGAAACTCTTAATAGGGAGGGCAAGGACTTAAGTGTTGTTTATTGTGCTTGTCTGGTAACCTCATGTAGCTGACTCCCCCCACCATCAACATCCTCCGGGAAGCACAGGACATCCTGACTTAATCCGATCTGATTCTTATCTAAAGTTATAGGACCCAATAACCAGACCCCACCTGCACTGACATCATTTTAATGACTTGTTTTTACATATTCGTTCCTTTGTCTTGTAAAGAGACAACTCACCTTAAGTTTAGCTCCAACCCTCAACATACTGCAGCAGCTCTTGCTGCCCGTGGGTCCTGTCCATAGGCAGCAGCTCTTTACTGTCCATGGGTCCTGTCCCCATGGTATTCCATACTATTCTCTGAATAAAAGAGCACTACTGCTAGACATTGAGTGTACAAGAAATCCTTCTTCTGACTCCTCTGCTCACCGACCCCGCATCACTTGCGCCATTTGAAATTCAGTCAGTACTTCCCCCTGCACACCTGGACCCCTGAGTTCACAAAGGTGGAAACAATAGAGGCAGCCCCAGGCCAGGAAAAAGTTCCGTTTAAATGCAGACGTGCCAAGTGAGTCTGGTTCCAGCCCACAGCCTAGTCGGGTTTGGCTGAGCTCTGCAGCCTCCCCGCTGCTGTCACTCTGGCATGAGGGGCGGGGCGTTTGGGATCTTCCAATCAGGGGAGGCTCTGGGGCAGGAGGGTGGGGCCGTGCACTGGACTTCCTGTGAAGGTGGCTTCCGGCTGCTGTCGCGCTGCGGGTGACCTGTCTTCTGCCGTAAGTGTCCTGGTGGCTCTGCCAGAGCCTCTGTCGCACTGTGACCTGCACTGACTGTTGGGGTCGTAGGAAGGACTCAGGAGGACCCAGCAGCCCTGGAAATGGTGAGTGTGCGGCCCCGGGGCGAGGACACGGAAGGCGGGGCTTGTGGGAAGCGGCGGGGTTGGCCCGGCCTCCCGCGGTCCCTTCCGGGGTCTGCGTCCCCGAGTCCGCTGTGGCGCCGCTCGGTCCTCAGGCCCCTCCGGCCGCAGCGTGGGGGCGGGGCCGGCAGCCGGGCCCCGGGCGTCCTGTGGTCCCTGCGCGCGGCGACTTGGGTCGGAGCGTCTCTGGGCCGCTGTGCGCCCGCAGCCCCGCGTGTCCCAGACGGTGCGGGGTCCGCGGGAGGGCCCGCAGGACAGTCGGGCCTTGGGCTCCGGGGTCCGTGCGCGGAGGGCCTGCGGTCTGTGCGTCCCCAGGGCCTCCTTTCTCCGCAGGGGGCACCTGTTTTCTCTGAATTTTCCATATATTCGGGGAACCGGGTCTCAAATCCCCAGTCCTTTCCCCACAGCTGCTCTTCTTGGGACTGAAGGCAAATCCGTAAATTTTCACATGCCTCCGCGCACTCCCAAAGCCACTTCCCCTCTTTGATTCACAGGATGCTTATCAACACTTGCTCCTCCATGGCGCGTTTCAACCAGAGCCAATATGTTAACCGTTTATCATTATCCCCCAGAGCCCTGGATGGCTCTATTTTTTTTTTTTTGTAAGATTTTCTTTTTCCTTTTTCTATCCAAAGCTCCACCCCTCACATAGTTGTATATTTTAGTTGTGAGTCCTTGTAGTTGTGGCATGTGGGACGCCACCTCAGCATGGCCTGATGAGTGGTGCCATGTCTCCACCCAGGATTCGAACTGTCGAAACCCTGGGCCACTGAAGCGGAGCACGCGAATTTAACCACTGGGCCACACGGGGGCCCAGGATGGCTCTATGTTAAAGATTAGATTTGTCTGTGTGATGCGGCCTCCGGGAGCAGAGAAGTCGAAAGAAAGATTCCTTGGACTCTCAAGGTCTGGCAGTAGTGCTCCCTCATTCAGAGAACAGCGTGTGGACAGGACCCATGGGCAGGAAGAGCTGCAATGGATTGAGGGCAGGGCTAAACTTATAAGGCATAGGTATGTGAGTTATTTCTTTACAAGACAAAGGAAAGATTGTGTGGAAAAGTTGTGGGGCCGGCCGGTGGCGCAGCAGTTAAGTTCTCACGTTCTGCTTCGGGGGCGCAGGGTTTGCTTGTTTGGATCCAGATGCAGACATGGCACTGCTTGGCTAGCCATGCTGTGGCAGCATCCCACATATAAAGTAGAGGATGATGGGCACAGATGTTACCTCAGCGCCAGTGTTCCTCAGCAAAAAAGAGGAGGATTGGCAGCAGATGTTAGCTCAGGGCTAATCTTCCAAAACAAAAAAGTCATTAAAGTGGCTGGTGCAGGTGGGTTTGGTTATTGGGTGGTCCTGTACCTTTAGATAAGAATCAGCTGGGATCAGGTCAGGATGTCCTGTGCTTCCCGGAGGATGATACAGATTGCTATGCAGGGCAGGACGCCTTGGGCTTCTTTCCCTGGGGCAGCCTCCATCCTCATCATGTGGATATTTTACATGAGAGGAAAGCAGAGAATAATCATCTGGAACCTCACTGCAGGAAATCCTTGTGCCTCTCCCCAAGGATCATCTGGGCCCAGACATCCCATGGGAAGTGCTTTGGGTGGAGGTTCCTGTTGAAAAAATGTCCTGGGCGATCGGTCCCATTGGAATCTGCCCACCCCCCATTTGTGAATGAGAAAAAATTATTCACTTATTTAAGTCTCGGTTTTTCAATAAGGGTAAATACATTTACTGAACAGACCTTGGAAGACACTATAAAATAGTTCCAAACAGGCAACAAAGAGGTGAATTTCAGGAAAAATATAATATTCGTTTGTTACATTCCATTTGTTAAGAATACTTGTTTCACTGTGTCTTCACCTGAGCATGTGTAGTAAGATTCTGAGATCTGTTCTTTACTTTTGGATGTTTTCAAATGAAATTCCAGGGCTTAGACATGCTGACCACAAGCGTTCAAGTGTGATGTCTTGTGACAGAAATAATGTCACCACAGGACCAGGAACAGAGTTGTCATCCCAAAGCGTGCGTCTTTGGCATAAGGGCTATTTTGAGCTGGTGATTATTAAAAAAACAGCAGACAGGCAAATCTCAGAAACCTAGAAGTTACTCTTTTGTAAGGGAAATTTACATTCTAAGAGAAAGGTCCCTTTGTAAGGGTGCCTCCCTCTGTGTGCCAGGGAGGGCAGGATGACTCTAGATCTCTAGAAACTCTTACCAGTGGAGAAGGCAATGAGTTGAATCTGCATGACAACTTCACCCTTGTTTATGCTGTGTTTCCTGCCAGCCGCCCATCCCTAACCCCATCTTAACAACAGGACCTTAAAGCTCTTTGTCACAGGAGGCAGCCAGCCAGGAGCCTGTGCTGAAGAGAAAGTTTTGATCTGCCAGTCAGGCCTCACCCTGCCAGGTCTTTGCATCCCAGCCGGCCCTCCCTGCTCCCTTAAGCCTCAGCCCACGCTTTGGATGAGGGAGACGGAGTTGAGAGCCTGTCCTCCTGTATCCTTGCCAATGGATCAACCGTTCCTTTTTTCAAAGCCTGGTGTGCCGTGGTCTCAGCTTCTGTGCACATCAGGTTGCGAGACATCCCTCAGTTAACAGTAATAATCAACTGACATTATTTTGCTGAATGGAATAGATATTTGAGGTTTTATAGTTGAAGTGGTAGAAATACCTTATACTTTTCTTCCCTATTTTCCATGGAAGGACTGGGTTTAAGTGATCTTGCTGGATTATTCCAACACTGGGCTTGTTTGATTTAAAATAACAATGATGTTCCAGAGCATCTCCAGTGGGGAGCAGAGGCCCTCAGTCCAAGACTCAAGCTAAGGCCCCCTTGAACCTGCAGAGGGAAGGGCTTGCAGGCCCAGTTGTCCTTCCTGGGGAGCCTCTCCCTGCAGGTGTCCTCCTGCTCACACCCCCATGGAAGGAGCCTTTCTCCTGAGAGGAGCTGCAGAGCCCTGGACAGCTGGGGGTGCACGTGCTCATGGGGTGGGGAGTGATGCCCTGTCTGAGGTTGTGGTTGTGGTTCTTAGGCCTGGACATTTTAGACATCGTTTGAGTTTTGCACCCACACTGTAGGTGCACTGAGAGTGTAATCTGCACAGTGAGGAAGTCTGTGAAGATCAGGTGTTCCATCCTGTGGACAAAGTGTTCATGAATTTTGAGTTCATTTGCTTCAGAAGCTTAAACTGAATCCTGCTGAGAGTTTCCCCACATGTGAGAGTGGGAGTCTGAGGGAGGCAGTGCTTCCATGCTCACAGGAGAGGCAGGGTGTGTGGGGCTCCCAGAGTTCATTCCTGTGGCTGCTCAGGGGTCCCCACCCTCCTTCACCAGGGCCTGACCCTCTCCAGAGGTTCTGCCTCAGTGGGGAGAGTCTACACCTCCAGTCTGGCAATATGGTCCCTTTCTGAGTGTGGGTTTCCTTGTGAACTGCAGGCCAGCATGCTGCTTCTATGAGCTGATTGGAATATTCCTGTTTCTGTCCTCGGATTCCTTGATCAGTTGAAGATTACAATCCTCTGATTCTAGTTTCCATTTGCACTTGGCGTTTGGAAATGTAATGTCAGAGATACGATGTGAGCAAGGCAAGACAATTGTGGAAACAATTTTCTTCCATTTAGACAAGAGAACCTCAAGAGGTGAGATGGGTGTATTTCAGTTCTCAGGTGTGTTGACGAAAATAACCAATCTATAAATGAAAATTTGGGTGAGTTTATTCTGAGCTGAAATCTGAGGATTATAACCCGGGAGAGCCTTTCCACAAAGGAACAGAGCACTCCAAAGAAGTGGGGGTACACAGGGTGGTTATATTCCCTCAAAGAGGGTGTTTCACATATGATTGAAATGTTCCTCCCACAATAGTCACAAGATTGTCCTGTCAGCACAGCGCTTGATGGCCACAGAAGGTAGTGGTCTGCTATCTCCGGAGGGCATAGCATGAGGCAAGTCTATTGTCTTGAGCTGGGTGGTTACAGGCGGTGCGCACAGCAGGGAGCAAGTCTATTGTCTTGAGCTGGGCGGTCACAGGCGTGCACCACAAGCAATCAGTTCCTAGTCTAAGGAAAGATGCTTAATCCTTAAAGAAATGCCAACGTTGGGAGGGGAAGAGAAGTTGCACCTTTATCTCAAGGGCCTTTGTTCTTGCCATGGGGAATATCGAAAGCAGATGTACAATGCATGCTCAACGGCCACAATCAGGCCCTTTTGGAAAGACAAGGTCAGGCCGAATTAGGTTTACCCAAAATGGCTTCCTCGTATACCCCAATATCTCCTATTACTTTCCATTTTTATTTGTCAGGTGCATTTTCCAGGTTTACGTCAGTTTTGTGTGTCCATGTCCCTAGAGAACTTTGACATTTAAAAGGCTATACTATTTCTAAGGCAAATGAATTTTATTTATTTTCGTATTGTTTGTGTGTGTGCATGTGTGTGTGAGAGGAAGATTGTAGCTGAGCTACCGTCTGTGCCCATCTTCCTCCATTTTATGTGGGATGCTGCCACAGCCTGGCTTGATGAAGGGTGCTGGGTCCACACCTGAGATCCAAACACACGAACCCCAGACCACTGAAGCAGAGCAAATTGAACTTAACTGCTATGCCACCAGGCCAGCCCTGAATTCTATTTCCATGGATGTGGGAAAAGGCACTTGAATTTCTCTTTTCATTGATATGAGGAATCAGGTCAGAGCTTGTGTAAATCTTTGGAATTCCTAGTTTATTTCAGGGCTTACTTGCAGACCCCTAAGGTAGTATAATATGCTACTCCTTCCTAAAAATATTCCCAGGGTAAATATAGTGGAGGCAGAAACAAGAATGCCCCTTGTCTTTTTTGTTAGAAAGGGATTGGTAAATGTTTTATGGTGTACAGTTTTATGTCCATTAGTGTTTAAAGGATTAAATCTTGGAGTGATTTCCTACGTAGAAATGTTAAAACTAAAAGTTATTTAAAAGTAATGATCAAACATAGGAAAATATGGCATATATAAATGTCTCTCCTTATTTTATTTTATTTTTGAGGAAGATGGGCCTGAGCTAACATCCATGCCCATCTTCCTCTATTTTATATGTGGGTCGCCTGCCACAGCATGGCTTCACAAGCGGTGCATAGGTCCATGACCAGGATCCAAACTGGCGAACCCCTGGCCGCCAAAGCGGAGCATGTGGACTCCACTGCTATGCCACTGGGCCTGCCCCGGTCTTCCCTTATTTCAAGTGAAGAATACATGGGAATGTTTTTTCTTTTTTTTGAGGAAGATTAGCCCTGAGCTAACTGCTGCCAATCCTCCTCTTTTCGCTGAGGAAGGCTGGCCCTGAGCTAAGATCTGTGCCCATCTCCTTACACTTTTATGTGGGACGCCTACCACAGCATGCTGTGACAGGCGGTGCCATGTCTTCACCTGGGTTCTGAAGCGGCGAACCCCGGGCCACTGTAGTGGAACGTGAGCACTTAAGCACTGGGCCACTGGGCTGCTCCCTGCATGGGAATGTTTAAAAAATTTGTAAGAGAGGACAGTAGCTTAAGACAACTTCCTGCCCACATGTCCTGCCCAACTCCTGCTCTTACTCCAGCCACTCTCGACTGGTCAGTTTTGCTCACTGCTTCATCATCCTGTTAGTGTTTCTTTATATAAAAACGAGCCAGTGCGAATGCCTATTTTTGTCCCTCAAGTTTCTTCTTCTAATGAGTTGCCAGGATTTGATGCTGATGATGTTTGATGACTGAACACTTAAGCCTCATCCTCTCTTTCCCCTGGGCCTTCTTACCTGGACAGGCTGATGAGAAAGCCTGGAGGCTCCTGCACTGTGGGCTGCTGCTTGCTGGGCAGCTCCTCCTGGGCGCCGGGCTGCCCTTTGTTGCACTGTTGACCCCACCAAGCCCAGGTTCTAACTGCAGAGGACACTGAGTTGGCAGTTTTGGAAATTCCTGTCCTCTGTGGGCAGGAGTCTGTGAATCTGGCCCTCCTTAATGTGATGTTCTGTCAGTGTCTTGGGTGGCATCTGTCTGTGTGTTGAGAGTGAAGGAGAGACTGAGGCTGGAGTGGCCTTGATATCAGGGGGAGTGTGCACTTATGAGGATGATTATACCCTGTCACTGAGCTGACCCCATCCGATGGTCACTCCTTCAAGAGCAATTATTTCAGAGAGAAAGAAGAGACAGGAAAGTGCAGCCAGTAGGAAGCAAGATTCCAGAGGGCTCCCCAGGGCCCCTAAGTCACTCTGCTGCTGCTCCCAGCCCTGTACCTGTTGCAGCAAAGATCCCGACCCTCTAGGTTATAGTGGACCAACCACAGTCTGAGTTTGGCCCAGTGAAGAGATTCATTCAACCCAACTTAAGCCCAGGCACCTGAAACTCTATAAAGCAAGCAGTTGTCTTGCCCCTTTGTGGTAAAAGAATTCTGGAAATCTCTTGACTCAGAGATCCCCAAAATAGAACTCAGAAGTCACCCTTATATGTACACTAATAGGTCTACAACACCAGGACACTCTTCATCCAACTTGGGGTTCTGCTACTACTCATAGTGACCATGGCACTTCTCACAGGATCCAGTGCTGTGCTCTCCAACAAGGCATTCAATGGAAGTTTCCCATCCCCTGTGGGTCTCAGGCTCCTAGAGCCAGACTGGCTTATTGAAATATGTTGAAGTTGTTGCACAACTAGAAGGACCTACGACTAGAAGATACAACTGTGTATTGGGGGCTTTTGAGAGAAGAAGAAGAAGAAGAAGAGATTGGCAACAGATGTTAGCTCAGGGCCAATCTTGAAAAAGGAATAACTTGAAGTCAGTTGAATGAGAGGTGTCCTGTTTCAGTCAAAAAGGGCTGACTTGTAATGTCTGTCTTCATCCTTTTTTTAAAAGTCTGCATTTTTTTTAGAGCAGTTTTAGGTTTACAGAAAAATTGATTAGAATTTAGCATTTCCACATAACCCTTCTCTCTGCATCTGCACAGTTTGCACTTTTTCACATCCGGTATCACTGTGGTACATTTCGTAGAATTTCCAAGCCCATGTGGACGCATTACAGTGCACGGTGCACATTAGCATTGACTCTGTGTGTTACACACTGTGTGAGTTTTCACAAATATGTAATGACGTGGACACATCATTTCTGTATCATGGAGTGTAGTTTCACTTTCCTGAAACTCCCCTGTTCTCCACCTATTGACTCGTCCCTCCCTCCAACCTCCAAATCTTTCACAAGTAAAGATGTTTCTAGTGCCTCATACTTTGGTCTTTTCCAGAATGTCATATACTTGGAATCATACACTACATAGCCTTGTCACATTGGCTTCTTAAGAACTGTCTTTTAAGGTTCCTCCGTGTGTTTCCATTTCTTGATACCTCACTTCTTTTTATCATTGGATGGTGTTTCATTGTTTGGATGCACCACTGATTGACTGTTCGATACTTGAAGGACATCTTGTTGAAAATTCTAACTCTTGCCAATTATGAATAAAGTGCTTCTAAACATTCTTATGTAGGTTTTGTGCGAACATAAGGTTTCAGCTCATTTGGGAAAATACCACGGAGCGTGATTGCTGTCTCTTACTCTGTGTAGTGACAGTGTATCTTATTCTGAAAGGAGGTTCCGGTCTTGCAGTGTGGGTGTTCCAAATCCCATTTCCACCCGCAATGACTAGGATTCCCTGTAACTTTGCATCTTCACTGATATTTGCTGTTCTGAATATTTTGACTTTTACCCATTTCATAAGTGTTTAGTGCTGCCCACTGTTGTTTTCTTTGCAGTTTCCTAATGACATTTGATGTGGAGCATGTTTCATATTGCTTATTTCCCATCTAGATCTCTCCTTCAGTGAGCTGTCTGCAGATCTTTTGCCCATTTTTTAATTGCATGTTTTTCCTCTTACTATTACAGTTTAAGAATTCTTTGCATATTTCAGATACCAACCATTTAACCAATAAATGTTTTACAGAGATTTTTCTCTTACTCTGAATTTGTTGATCTTCTCTTTACTCCATCTTTTTCAGAGGAGGAGTTTTTCGTTTGACTTACAATTGTAAAATTTTTTGTTTTTTCTTTTGTGGACCTTGCTTTTTGGTTTTCTATGTGAAAATTCATCAAGAAACACAAGGTCATCCAGCTTTTCTTCTGTGTTCTCTTGTAGGAGCTTATTCCTTTGGCAATTTACATTTAGATCTGTGATGTGTTTTGACTTAATTATCATGAAAAGTGTGAGGCCTGTCTCCATTTGTTTTGTATGTGTGTATTTGCACGTGGATATCCATTAGTTCTCCCACTGTTTGCTTAAAATGTTTGCTTTTTCATTTGAATCTCCTTTCCTTCTTTGTCAAAGATCAGTTGACTCTATTCCTGTGGGTCTAGAAGGAAAGCAAACTTGCTGTACTCTCTTATTAATCCCAGGAGTCGTTTCTGTCATTGTGAGTTCTTCCAGTTGTTGCATAAAGACAGTGATATGAAACAAACCCCGAGAATTCAGCTACAGGATTTGTGAAGGTGTTCTTTCTCAAGAAGTGGAAGTTCTCCTCTGTTACTGGTTTATCATAAATAGATATTGCATTTTCTCAAATCTTATTTTATGTTCATTTCCCCTCCTTTCCTTTCTGATATTACTAATTTCTGTCGTCCCTCTCTTCCCTTTGTTATCTTGAGTGCATATTTCTCAATTTTGTTGGTCTTGTGAAACAAGCAACTTTTTTCATTTCCTCCATTGATTTCCCACAATGACATTCATTTCCTTTCTTATTTTATTATTTCTTTTATTGTGCTTGCTGTGGGTTTAACTTGCTCTTCTTTTTATTCTTTGCTAAGGTGCATGCTTGCATGAGTGATTAGAGATCTTTGATTTTTCCAGTGTATTTGTTTGATGGCATGGATTTCCCCCTGGATACTGCTTTCGCTACATCCAACAACATTTGCTATGTTGTGTTTTCCTGTTTTTAATTCAAAATAATTTTTAGTTTTTCTTGAGACTTCTAGTTTCATACTATGTATTATCAAGAAGTGTATTTTTGAAGCACCACACTTTAGGGGGTTTTCAACTATTGCTGGTATTGCCTTCTAGAGGAATGCCTATGTGGTATGGGAGCCTATTTTGTATGATTTCTGTTCTTTCAAATTTGTTAAGGTGTGCTTTATGTCCCAAGGTGTGGTTTGTTTTGGTGAATGTTCCGTGTGAACCTGAGAAGAATGTATATTCTGCTGTTCTGTGAAGTATTCGCAGATTACAATGAAACCCAGCAGTTTTGCATTGCTGTTCATTGCACCTCTGTCCTTCCTCACTTCCTGCCTACTGAAATGTCTAATTCCTGATGAGGAGGTGTTGACTTCTGCAGCTGTGGTACTGGATCTGTCTGTCTCTCCTGCATTCGGTCAGTTCCTCCCTGAGGTGTGTTGCCCCTCTGTTGTTAGGCAGGTACACATGCAGCGTTGCTGTGCCTTCTCAGAGAATAGGCCCCTTTATCCGTACCTGCTGCCTCTCTATCTCGGCATTTTCCTCAGTTTGAAATCTGCATTGTCTATGATGTCTATTCCTCTGGCAGCTTCCTTTGGACTCGTGTTGGCATGGTCTGTTTTTCTCCATCCCTTTACCCTTCATCTCTCTGATTTTATACTTAGAGTGGGCTTCTTGTAGACAGCATACAGTGGAATTTTTTGAACTCTGTTACTGTGTCTTTCAGTTGTAATGAGACCATTGATGATTAAAGAGGTTAATGATTCAGTTGGATTAATATTTACCAAAATTTTAGTTTTTCCATTTTTACCCTTGTTTGTTTTTGTCTTCTACTTTTTTGCCACCTTCTCTGGTTAAAATTGAGCATTTCCTGTAATTCTTTTTTTCCCCTGTCAACATATCAGTTACACATTTTTTAAAAGACACATTTTTGTTGTTGCCCTTGAGATTTCAGCATACATTTACAACTAACCCACCCCTCTGCCGAGTAGCACTGTGCCACTTCACTGTGTGCAAGTACCTCTTAACACCCTGTCCCCAATTTTCCTTTCCCTGTGCTTTGTCACATTGCTGTCATTTATGTCTCTTGTCCATTAGCTTCTCATTACCAAGTTCATTCTTCCTGACAGTAGTTTAAATAAAGTGTCATCTGTTGTATTAATTATAAGAAACGTAAGAGATATGTTCTCTCATCTTTTCTTCTCCTAATCCCCTACCTTTATCATTTACATTCTTTCTGATAAACTTTCCAACAATTTCATTCCAAGTATGTGTACTTGGGACAAATTTCCTCAAATTTTGTCTCAGAAAGTCCTTATTTCTTCTTTGTACTGAAGGATAATTTTCCTTGACCGAATTCTAGGAAAGTGAGTTTTATTTTCAACTCTTTAATTCTTTCAGCCTCCTCTGCTCTTGTTGCGTGGTTTTTGAGAAGTGGTCCAATTTAATTCAAATCTTTGTTTCTTTCTGTCGAAGGTGTGTTTCTTCTCTGGTACTTTTCCGCACATTGTCTGTCTGTGATGTTTCTCTAGTTTCAGTGTGATACCCTTGGGTGTGCACTTCTGTACTTTATCGTGTTTAGTGTTCCATGAGCTTCCTGGATGGACAGTGTGCTGGCTATCATAAATTTTAGAGTAATTTGGTGATTATTACTTGATGTTTTCTTCTGTCTCTTTTCCTCGAAGTATTCCCATTATCTGTATTTTGAGCCTTCATTTACAGAGGCTTGTCCTAGGCTTCGTGGAAATTGTGTTCTGTCTTTTTTGTTATTTTTGCCCTTGCATTAGACTCTGGGGAAATAGATTTTTTTTTTCTTTAGTACAGGCCTTATTAAGAACAGAGTATGTGGGGCATATTTCAAAATGCCATCTTTTTTTTTTTTGTCTTTCCCAAGTTTGGAGACTCTGGTTTGTCCTGGGACCTCAAGGCTCTCCTGGATCTAAGAAGGGTTGTTCATCTCAAGTTTGTTCATTTTCTTCTTGTGAGATCAAGAATGACAGTTTCTAAGCTCCTTAGGCACAGGATCAGAAGTTGGCAGGGCATCATCCAGAGTGGCTGGTCAGGAAACACTTCCTCTTGAAGTTTGACAAAGGAAATTTTATGTTGTTTTGGAGGAAACCACTGTTAAATCCTTCATGTATTTTATAAACATGGGCAAATTTAACATCAAACCAATGTGTACTTCAAGGATCTCCCTTGCAATCTGCAGCTCTTTTGATTTTTTTCCTAAAGATTTGCACCTGAGCTAACAATAGTTGCCAATCCACCTGTGGGTTTTTTTCTGCTTTTTCTCCCCAGATCCCCCAATACATAGTCGTATATTGTAGTTGTGAGTGCCTCTGGTTGTGCTGTGTGGGATTCCACCTCAGCATGGCCTAATGAGCAGTGCCATGTCCACACCCAGGACCCACACCAGCGAAACCCTGGGTTTCCAAAGTGGAGTACGCGAACTTCACCAGTTAGCCACGGGGCTGGCCCCAATCTGCAGCTCTTAACCTACTCCTCAAGGGGAGCAAAGCTCTGGTACACAGTTAGCATTTGACCAGAAGGAGCTCTTGTGGCAGTTTATCTCACAATGTGTGCTAAAATTGGTGAGAAGTAGCTTTCAGGAGCATAAGTATAGTGATCTTATGGTCTAAGTTTTCATGGCTTCTTCCTTGTGCCTGAGCTCTCAGTTCATAATAATTCCAGCCCCATCAAATCATCCAGAGTGAGAAAGGTAGAACTGAGTCTATGATAGATATTATACAAGTGAAAAGCAGTGTTTCACCACGAGAATATTTACATTCAGCCAGCTGCATCTGCTTATGTGTAATGGCCTGGAGTAGTTTAGGACAACGTGGGCAGCTGGGCTTGGTCACAGTGTGATTTCACAGGCCTCCTGGACTCTCAGTTTGGTGATTGGATCAGATCAAAAAGCTTCCAGTTCTTCACTATGTTTTGTTTTCTTTTTTTTTTTTTTAGAGGCAGATTAGCCCTGAGCTTACTACTGCCAGTCCTCCTCTTTTTGCTGAGGAAGCCTGGCCCTGAGCTAACATCCGTGCCCATCTTCCTCTACTTTATATGTGGAATGCCTACCATAGCTGTGCGTGCCAAGTGGTGCCATGTCCACACCCAGGATCCGAACTGGTGCATCCCGGGCCACCGAGAAGCACAACATATAAACTTAACTTCTGCAGCACCGGGCCAGCCCTGTGCACTATGTTTTTATTCACTGAAACATCCCATAGATTTCACCCTCTGCCTCATGGAGTGCTGTAACCTGTGGGTAATATGGAAGAAGATGAAAGAAGTTTTCTTAGGAAGAATCATTGGTCCACAAATGATACGTGTTTCATTTGTATAGCATTTGAGTCATTTCCCAACATGTTCTGGAGCTTGTTCTTAGAGAGAAATCAGATGGAATGTGATCACAGTGAAAATGTGTATTTCCGTGTGTTCACAATATTGTTAAATTGATGAGCATTGTGTACAGAAAAGAGGGAGCTTGTGATGATCACACATAGAATAAATGTTTGGAGATAATAGAATCCCATCTAACCTTCCTAGAATTGCACTGTAGATCCCCAGTGCTGTCAGGCTCATGTATCCTACTCTACACACATTTGTGGTGTTTCAGGACTCAGTGGCCGTTGAGGACGTGGCTGTGAACTTCACCCCAGAGGAGTGGGCTTTACTGGATCCCCCACAGAAGAAACTCTACAGAGATGTGATGTGGGAAACCTTCAGGCACCTGGCCTCAGTAGGTAAGAGTGAGGACATTCCTTCACGTCATCAATTAGAGAACAACTGGTTCTTGCCCATCATCAGTGTTCTAAGATGTAGAATGTGGAAAGGGGAGGTTGTTAGTAAATAAAGTAGAAATGGCCATAGATTAGCATAGACTGAGAATCTAGAAATTTTTGTCTAATTTTTAATATTTGGAATAAACTTTGTGGGTCTGCATTTCAGGAATAACATGGGAAGACTGTGATCTTCAAGATCAGTACAAAGACCAGGGGAGAAAAGTAAGGTGAGTCACACAGTAGAAAGCTCTGTCTCATGTGAGAATCCTTGTATGTTAAGAAATTGTTTTAAAATAGAAAAAACAAAACAAATAACCCTTGTTTCAAATTTAGCTATTCTTAGAAAATTTTCACCAAATATACTTTCTGAAATGTGATCCAGAGGTTCAATTTTTGCAGAATATTTCACTTAGAAATAGTATTAGTGAACCTTATCTATGAATATCACTGTTTGGAAAATAAGGGTGAAGTCCTCTTTCAGGAAATTCAGTATATTTAATTACAGAGAATTCACAGAAGGGAGAAAACATAAACATTTCCTATCAATCATAATAAACATAAATATAAAATCATTAATAGAGAAATCATTAACGATATCCTTGTCATTTTTACAGAAAGCACAGGGTAGGGAGACTCTGTGAAAGTGAAGAGGATAGTCAGCGTGGAGAAAACTTCATCCTTCTTCCAAATCTCAGTCTGAACAAGAAAACTACAGGAGCTATACCATTTGGATGCAGTGCATGTGGAAGAGTCTTCATGCATCACTCATCCCTTAATGCGCACATTAGATGTCACACTGAACATAAAACATATGAGTATCAAAAATATGGAGAGAAGCCATATAAATGTAAGAAATGTGGGAAATCCTTCACTTATCACAGTTTACTTCAAAGACATGAAAGAACTCATACTGGAGAGAAACCATATGAATGTAACAAATGCAGTAAAGCATTTACTTGTTCCAGTCATCTTCGACTTCATGAAAGAATTCATACTGGAGAGAAACCCTATGAATGTAAGAAGTGCAGTAAAGCATTCACTTCTTCCAGTTGTCTTCAACTTCATGAAAGAACTCATACTGGAGAGAAACCCTATGAATGTAAAAAATGCAGTAAAGCATTCACTTCTTCTGGTCATCTTCACAGACATGAAAGAATTCATACTGGAGAGAAACCCTATGAATGTAAGAAATGCAGTAAAGCATTCACTTCTTCCAGTTGTCTTCAACTTCATGAAAGAACTCATACTGGAGAGAAACCCTATGAATGTAAAAAATGCAGTAAAGCATTCACTTCTTCTGGTCATCTTCACAGACATGAAAGAATTCATACTGGAGAGAAACCCTATGAATGTAAAAAATGCAGTAAAGCATTCACTTGTTGGCGTTATCTTCAAAGACATGAAAGAATTCATACTGGAGAGAAACCGATTGAATGTAAAAAATGCAGTAAAGCATTCACTTCTTCCAGTTGTCTTCAACTTCATGAAAGAACTCATACTGGAGAGAAACCCTATGAATGTAAAACATGCAGTAAAGCATTCACTTCTTCCAGTTGTCTTCAAAAACATGAAAGAATTCATACTAGAGAGAAACCCTACAAATGTAAAAGATGCATTAAAGCGTTCGCCTCTTCCAGTTGTCTTCAAAAACATGAAAGAATTCATACTGGAGAGAAACCCTACAAATGTAAAAGATGCATTAAAGCATTCGCTTCTTCCAGTTCTCTTCGACTTCATGAAAGAACTCATACTGGAGAGAAACCCTATGAATGTAAAAAATGCAGTAAAGCATTTGCTTGTTCCAGTCATCTTCGAGTCCATGAAAGAAGTCACACTGGAGAAAAACCCTTTGAATGTAAAATATGTGGTAAAGCATTTGCTTGTTCCAGTCATCTTCGAGTCCATGGAAGAAGTCACACTGGAGAAAAACCCTTTGAATGTAAAATATGTGGTAAAGCATTTGCTTGTTCCAGTCATCTTCGAGTCCATGAAAGAAGTCACACTGGAGAAAAACCCTTTGAATGTAAAATATGTGGTAAAGCCTTCATTTCTACTGGTTCTCTTTCAACACATGAAAGAACGCACACAAGACAGAAATCATATGAATGTAAAATCTGCAATAAAGCATTCTCTTCTTCCAGTTCTCTTCAAAGACATGGAAGAACTCACACTGGAGAGAAACCCTTTGAATGTAAAAACTGCAGTAAAGCATTCACTTGTTCCAGTTCTCTTAGAATACATGAAAGAGCTCACAGTGGAGAGAAGCCCTATGAATGCAAAGAATGCAATAAAGCCTTCACTGCTTCCAAATATCTTCGAGTCCATGAAAAAAGTCACACTGGAGAAAAACCCTTTGAATGTAAAATATGTGGTAAAGCCTTCATTTCTACCAGTTCTCTTTCAACACATGAAAGAACGCACACAAGAGGGAAACCATATGAATGTAAAATCTGCAATAAAGCATTCTCTTCTTCCAGTTCTCTTCAAAGACATGAAAGAACTCACAGGTGAGAGAAGCCCTATGAATGTAAAGAATGCACTGGAGAGAAACCCTTTGAATGTAAAAACTGCAGTAAAGCGTTCACTTGTTCCAGTTCTCTTCAAATACATGAAAGAACTCACAGGTGAGAGAAGCCCTATGAATGTAAAGAATGCAATAAAGCCTTCACTGCTTCCAAATATCTTCGAGTCCATTTAAGAAGTCACACTGGAGAGAAAGCCTAAGAATGTGAGGAAAGTGAGAAAAGCTTTAGTTCTCATGCAAATGTTTGAGGATATGCACAAACACACACTAGAGGTAAAACCAGGTGGATATAAACAATTTGGGACTTTTCTTATCCCACTTTTTTCTTTTTTTTTTTAAAGATTTTATTTTTTTTCCTTTTTCTCCCCAAAGTCCACCTGTACATAGTTGTATATTCCTTGTTGTGGGTTCCTCTAGTTGTGGCATGTGGGATGCCACCTCAGCGTGGTCTGATAAGCAGTGCAATGTCCGCGCCCAGGATTCGAACCAACGAAACACAGAGCCACCTGCAGCGGAGTGCGCAAACTTAACCACTCGGCCACGGGGCGGGACCCGCCACTTCTTTCTTGAAGGCAGAAAGGACTCATTGGATAAAAACATCTTGAATGTTGAGAGCATGAGAAAGAGTTCAGTTGGCCTACACCCTTTTATGTGAAACTCCCACCAAAAGGAAATGTAAACGTAAGTCATATGAGAAAGCTTCATGGAAATTAATTTGTACATGAGGTTCTAGAAAACTTTCAACAGGAAAGAGTCACTATCCAAGTGGTAAATATGTTATTTGTCAAGCCTTTCTTAAAGTGCAAGATTAGACTGTGGATTTCTATTAATTACTTCAGAAATGAATATTGAGGTGAGATGATTCTGCTAGTTATCCTTCATAAATAGTAAATAAGATTCATAGGTAGTGCATTTCCCTTAAATCAGTAAATTTTTTATCTTTAGTTTTTTTTTATAATGTTTTAATTGTTCTGTGTGAACGGGGTATTGAAACATGACAGTTTGTATTTGTTGTGATTTTCTTAGTGGCCTTGTATTTACAGTTCCTGCATGTGCCTCATCCATTATACATATTGTACATGTTTCAGAGAAGACTCCTTTCTGGGGGTGGTGGGTGGAGGAGCCTGTTTTTATTTTCTGTACTGTTAAACAGTTGGGAAAAATTTATGCATGGCAAGTTTATCCAAGAGTGTACTTCCTGTGAATTCTTATTTTCCCATTTGTGCCTTTGCTGTTTGTCCTTCCTTCTGACTGGTATTTGGTGAATAGACTTTGAATTAAGTAGAGGCCTGTGGCAGGGCAACAAAATCTAGAGCTGAGCACATCACCCCTGTACTGCATTATGTCAGTGAGGGTAATCTGAAGAGCTAGATCTTTAAGAATCCGTCCCATTGCTGGTTCCTTGTTGGAATTCCCCAATGGCCTCACTTGCGTGAGATCTGGAAGGCAGAAGCACACAAGGCGTTAGGCAGATTTTCGAGCCACCACACAGGGAGGGAGCCAGTTCCATAGGAGCTTCAAGGACACCATTTTCCATCCCTTTTTCTGGATTCTTCACCCTTCTTGTCAAGAGTATCTTGAAAACCATCAATAATTAGTTGATTTCCGTTTTGTTAGAGATGCATTTTCCACCAGTTTCACATCAAAGATCCATTGGAGTTAGGATCTTTCTGTAAGGCCTCTTGTGTCCACCAGGAAGCTAATTCAGACCTTTGTGGGTGGAAGTATTCTGTGATTCCCCTTCTCTCTAGATGATAATTGAATACGGTCTGATGTGTATAGGAAACAGCTTTGCTGTTGATAGTGCTAGTGAGTACATTTTCCTCCTTCACCGTGGCATCTCCAATAGGGCATCAAAAGAAGCACCTACAAGTTTGTTTCTTTGCTTCTGGTGCAGCAGCTGCCTTGACCCAGTTCTTCCATGTGATAACAATCACCTTTCTCATGCTGGGAAGACTGTGTGTGTTTCTTGTTACTTGTAGCTTGAATGTATTCCCTCTATGTGTTGTCAATGACCTTTGAGTGTATGTCAATAAAACTACGTCCATCTGTTTGTGAAATGAACACTTCTCTAGTTTCATTGATATTTCTTATCAACTGTTCCAGTCCATCCTATGTTAATAAATATTATTGTGGATTTCATTTTTACTGACTATTAATATCCATTTTTGATTATGGATTTTCAGATATACTTTGCAATCTTCTTCATTTAATCATTATACATTTTGAGTCAATTTTGTCATGTGTGGACCAATTCGGGTATTTCTTCATCAGGCAACCTGTATTTCTTATTCTTTTACAGTTATAATTTTTGTCATGAAAATAATTTCTCATTCATTTTTAATCCAAAAAGTAACCACCATGTTTTTCTTCAGTGCCCTCTTCCAGTGACCTACAGGATTGCACCTGCCGTCAGAGAGGGGTGTAAGGAATTCTACTAAGAATGACCACCCCCAGAGGACCATGAGGTGTAACAGTAATGGTGCTTGAAGGACTTCATACAATATTTTGGTCTCTGTTTGTGGGTTGGACTGCTATTCAAGGAGGCAGGTTATTTTCTGTCTTCAATGATGTGAGAAGGTAAACTTAATTCTGTCTCTTGTAAACTTTTTTTTTTTGTGAAGCGAATCATTGTTTTCTAGAAGGCAAAAAGAATGTAGTGAAGGTAAGTTAATTTTTAAGAAGTTCCAGTGAGTCATTTTAGTAAGAAGAAGGAAAAGAGTCATTTATGATTTGGACTTTTATCCTTTACCATTTTTACCTGTATGGTCACAAAATACTGTTAGTTTTGTCTTGGAAACTGTGTTCTTTTAATGACCAAGCTGTCGGACACTTTTCTCTTCAGCAGAGTAAGACTTGGCCTTGCAGTGGATTCAGCCAGCTCCTGGTCCTCTGGAACAGCTTTGCCTTTCCTACTTACAGTCAAAACACCGATGTATTTCCTATGGTGAATTACACACTGTTTACTGTGATGTACCTCACTGAAATACATAACTTCTCTTCTTAGCATCCTCCATAATATTTTCACTATCTCCTTTAGACTCAGCTGAGGCCTTTGAGTTTAGGTATATTGTGAGACAGTGCAGACCCAGCCAGGGAAATACGACCAGTGTGCCACTCTGAAGCCTTTCCTTCTCTGAGACTGTGCTCTTGCTGGTACCGTCAGCGTCCCTCACAAGCCGTGCAGTGTGGAGTCAGTGTACACACTGTAGCAGAGCTGAGACAGTGGGATCTGAATACAGAGCATGAAACAGACAAGTCCTGGCAGTCCTGGTGCTTCCATGTTTGTGGAAAAGCAGAAGTGATGGATGCAGTGAAGCTTTGTTTTGTAGAATAGAAGGAAGGCCTTTGAAGAAAATTTAAAAATAGCATTGAGCTAATAGGCTGAGTTGTGTTTATATCTTTTCTATGAGGGTAGGAGTGAGGGAGGATGTCATTATTATTGTTATTGACACTTGAGACTTCCTATTGATCTAAGCCACAGGTATTTGTGTTGTCTTTTGTTTTTAATGTCATTTGAGAGGATTTTTATATTACCATCAAATATTTAAAATGTTATCGTTTTTGGCATTTTCGTTTTGCTGCTCTACAGACTGGAGTGTGCAACATGCACCCCAGTAAACCATGGAGTTCCTCCCACTTAGAGAGACAGTTGCCTTCACCTGCCTTGTTCTAGCTCATCCTGAGTGAGTTCTATGGGTAGAGTGACATCTCTGTGGGTCTGCTGTGATCTCCCCGTGGAAAGAGCACAAAGAGCTCTGGCTGGTTAGAGGCAACCATCCCAGGAATAATTGAGTGAGCTGGGGAGAGAAGGTATGATTTTTAGTAACATCCTAATTGAGTGTAAGAGGAGACATGGGAAATTTTCAACATCTTTTCATCACAGGAGTGGCTCGGAGTCTTTAATTTCAATGATCCAGAAAGCCCCGGAGCCCAGGTACCTGATCACAGGTTTCCTTTCTATATGCTTAGACGTCCAGCACGTGGTGTGGAAAATTGGGGAAGAGCAATAACAGCTTCAAGGTTTAAAAAAGCGAAGGGAACAGAATCTCTTCCCTTTTTTTTTTAAGTGTGAACTTATGAATTGGAAGGGTTTCGTTCAAATGGACACCACAGGATTGTTCTTCTGAGGTGATGGGATTTTTTTCACCTTTTGATGGCAGTATTCCTAACATTTCTGAAAACTCATGAGAGCACTTAAGTATTTTATATATGTGTTATATATGTAATTATTAGAAAGTGAATATTATAATTGCTTTCATATGCTAGAAGAATGTCAAGGCCTCCTGAATCTGCATTTTTATGTGGTCAAACCTTTCCACCACTGTGGGATCCTTCCTAGGAAGATTGCAGGACTGAGATGAAGGACTCAGTCCTCAACGGGCCTTTCTTGCAACCCCGGCTTGTTTGAGAAAACACCCCCTAGGGCTGCACCTGCCTTCAGCTCAGACTCATAACTAAGAGTGAAGTGAGAGGGCTCCCAGACTTTGCTTTGAGTTTAAATCAGGTTCGTGGACAGATCTTTGGAAATTCTGAGGTCAGAAACGTAAACAAAGTATCCCAAGCAGAATCTGCCTGGGGACATCCTCATCCATGTGCATTAGCATCAGTTGTTTTCGGTGCCATCCATAGACCATCTCCAGCTCTTCATTTCCCAGCTCAAGCCTACTCTGTGCCTGCTGACTTGGAAAAGTCTTTAGAAATCCACACATGTCTTACTGCACATTTTCTCTGATGCAACAGGAGGGGACTGAGCTGAAAGGGTGACAGAAGCAGTGGTAAAAACCATGTCGTAGGCACATTCTGTCAGCCACAGTGACACTCTGACATCTGGTAAATCTTAAATTTATCAGAGCTGCTTGCTTACTTAGTCACCTGACACTTAGAAATTGACTTAGGTTGAACTGGGAAACAAAAGGCTCTGGAATCTTTGAAATAACATTCCATTAGTGTCCCCCTCCCCACAGTCCTTCTCCAAGATGCCTTAGATGCCTCTCACTGAGCATACAGGCGTCTCTAAAGTCCCATGGTGGAAATAAATTACCTAAGGCGTTCTTGTACCAGAACTATTCTCTTCACTGGGTGGTGCACACAATTAGAGAAGGTACTGCTGGCAACTGACAGAGTCTTCATGTAAATGGAGTCCCTTCCAGGGCCTCAGTGGATGATCCCCCAGGTCAACTTCCCATTTTGCTTTGGGTCATGATTGCAGGACCCCCCAGGCTTTGTAGTCAAAAGCCTCCTCATTGAAGAGATGGGTATTTACAGCATGGAGCCAACATTGCTCCTCTGGAGTATCCCATGAACAGTGGGAAGTGCTTCATTCTTCTCTGATGTAATCCATTCTGAAGAGATCATTTCCATTTTAGACACATAGGCCACTTGGAGAGTCACTTAAGATCACGTGGGTGACCAGGGTGTTCGTAAACTTTATGGATAGTGTACGCCACCACACCCAACAGAGTGCACTGCAGAGATGCTGCCTTCTGTCGCCACATCACACAGGCCATCCTTGATCAAAGAATGGACTGAAGCCTTAGAGTGATCAAACAGCAGTCCTGTTAGCAATAGAGACTTTCTTAGCCCAGAATCCAACCGGTCTCTACATTTTTACAGGTCCTGGGCCGTTACCCATGATCTCACTGTGCAGTCCCACAAATAGCACCAACGCCTTACCCAGGTTGCCGTCTATGTTTTAAAGAATTCTGGGAATATCTAGCCTCTAATACCCAATTACAACTCTGGCCGCTCCTTACTCTGCCCATATTAAACCTCAATCTGCAGAGGCTGATTTTTATGGCTCAGGGTGATAAATTAACGTGAATTTCTGAGAGATACATTGACACCTCAGACGTGATCATATTCACCTTGGCCTTACGGTCCCACATAATGTGAAACCACTTACAGACCCCCAACTTAAGAGTCGAGGCAAAATTCAAGTTGTTTCCCTCCTCTGCCATGGTTAACCAGTGATGGACCAGTGAACCTGATGTGAAAAAGCAAGTCACTGGTAATATCATCAATGGGTCCACCTTCCAGGATGAGGAAGGGGTCCCTACGGGTGATGGCAAGTAGACTTGGTAGGCCTGTCACCCCATCCCCTGGGCTCCTTGCTGTGTGCAGACCATGGTAGAACTTGATATGACAAATTACTCATGCCACCATATATTAGCCTGCTGAAAACAAAATGCAAGGACTCGCCAAGATGCTCCAAATTTATTGATTCTATCAGCTCAATTCTGAAAAGAGGAAACACTGGGCTCTCGAATAAGCTGTTCAGTGGACATTTTACCTCTTCTACCACCCCAGGCTACCCGCCTCCTATGATGGTGTGATGGCCTCCTCAGGCCAATTTGCTTTCTTCTCAATGGGCCTTCCTGCTGTTGGAGGCATTGATTAGACTCAATCCCAGTCTTTGGGGCTCATTGATTGTTATCATCAGGCTCACTGGCAGCTGATAGAGCCCTTTCCCTACTGGCCATTCTTGCCAGAATTGTCACTCCTACAGGTCTCTGGTTTATTGTAACAGTGCACCCTGGCCACCACTGTCGTATCCCACTTCCAAGTCTTGCCCTCACATCACCTGTGGTCTGTGTGCCCTGCATGTAAATACTTCATTTGGGGCACCTCCTTCAAAACCCCTGTGGCTCATCACATACAGATGTGCTGTTTTCCTGCCATTTGCCCTCACCGTGCTCATTGTCATGGGAGTCACTGCTACTGACCTGGGCACACATGAAGTCATTCAACAAACATCCTTCCTGCCAATCAAGAAATGTCCCAAACACTCAAAATTCGTGTAGGAGACAGCTCGTGTTTGTGATGTTTCCCTGAAGGAAAACCCCTTGGCAGCCGTGGTAGCTGCTGCCCAGTTGGCTTTAAAGTATTTATTATCCATCCAGGGAGAGCTCTCTTCCTCTAAGAGGGCTGCCTGTGGTATGTGGGTAGGAAGGTGCCACTAATAACAAATAAGACAACAGATTAAAATAATATCACTTAAATATTTGAACAGAGTTCTGGAACCATACTTACACGTTCCTGGATTCCTCCATATATTTGGATGACTCTATTCAAATGTTTTTTTTGAGGCTTTGTCACCTTAAATATAATATGTTTGCATTTTTAACACAGCTGTTTAATTAATATGCAAATCAAATTTATTTGAATAGTGGCATCATGCAGTCAACCAACCTCAGGAGTGAACACTAATAGACACTGACCTCGTTTTTGACATTTGACTCTCAATCAGGTGTAGACGCCTGCTCACCCTGTCAGGATGACAATGGTAAACAAGTTATGAAGGTTGACACATGACCCTTTGCTTTTTGTGTCTGCACATGGGAGGCTCAGACCTTTAAAATGTGAAGCCACTAAACCTGCACATATTAAATGGCCAGGCTGTGGTCCTTTGCACAAGC
Source organism: Equus asinus (assembly GCF_041296235.1). Taxonomy (NCBI): domain Eukaryota; kingdom Metazoa; phylum Chordata; class Mammalia; order Perissodactyla; family Equidae; genus Equus; species Equus asinus. Next base: position 24,012,261 of record NC_091809.1, on the reverse strand, counting down.
CACATGAATAAGCTTTCCCTTGGCCTGTTCTCTTTAGAAAGTATTTTGGAGAATAAACTTCTGTATTAACTTATTGCATATGGCAACATTATCCTGACATTTGGTCTGAAGGTAGAGTATTAATCCTGCCTGCAAAATGGCAATGATGAAACAGAAGGTAACTCATGGAAAATGTCTTTCTGGTAATGCACAGGAGCTCAGTGTAGTGAATTCTTAGAAGTAGTATAGGCAAATGAAGATAAGAAAGCATCTGAAGAAAAAGGACTATTTTATCTATGAGACGTTTTATACAAATCTCATGGTAAACACAAAGCAAAAGTTTAGAGCAGAGGAACCAAGCATTAAAAAAGAGGAAACTGACAGCATTCACAACTCCAGGAAAGTCCCGGAGAGATTCCCAGAGGGCGAGGTGACCTCCAGCTGCCGTTGCCCGCCCCGTGGGGCTAAGGATTGCCGGAGATCTCGGAGCGGACTGGGGCTGGGTGAAGCTCCAGAGGCCGGCTCTGCGCCCCGGAGGGGAAGCTCCAGAGTTCTGCCCTGGCAGCAGACAAAACTCTCTGCCATTAGCGGAGGGGCCACGCCTAGCATTCACAACTCCGGGATGGTCCTGGACAGGACCCCAGAGGGCAGGGTGACCCCCAGCTGCTGTTGCCCGCCCCGTGGGACTAGGGATTGCCGGAGATCTTGGAGAGGACTGGGGCTGGGTGAAGCTCCAGAGGCCCACTCCGCGGCCCAGAGGGGAAGCTCCAGAGTTCTGCCCGGGCAGCAGACAAAACTCTCTGTCTGCCATTAGTGGAGGGGCTACGCCCAGCATCCACAGCTCCGGGAAAGTCCCGGAGAGAATCCCAGAGGGCAAGTTGACCCCCCAGCTGCCGTTGCCCACCCTGTGGGGCTAGGGATTGCTGGAGATCTCGGAGATCTCTGAGAGGACTGGGTCTGGGTGAAGCTCCAGAGGCCGGCTCCACACCCCAGAGGGGAAGATCCAGAGTTCTGCCCGGGCAGCAGACAAAACTCTCTGTCTGCTATTAGTGGAGGGGCTACGCCGAGCATCCACAACACCAGGAGGGTCCCGGAGAGAAGAATATCAGGCAGGGCAGCAGCTGACCAGCTACCACTGAAATCAGGATCTCCGGCTATCCCCCAAGACAGGGCAAAGGGCTCCCCGAGTTCCTGGGGAACAGGACTGGGGCTGGGGGGAGTTCCAGAGACCCAGCTCCGTAGCCTAGGGGGAAACCCTACAGGCTCACAGCAGCCTCAGAGAAAGCCTCTGCACAGCACTAGTAGAAAGCACCCATCTGGCAGCCACAAGGGTGGAAGACCCCGGGACAAAAGTAGCATAGCTAGGTGAACTAACCACAGACTGTAGAAGATGCCAATAGCTCTGCTGCGACCCATAGTGGACAAGTGAGATTTTGTGGGTGCCGACAGTGACAGAGTGACAAATATAAGTGATCCTACCCCTGGCCAGTGGAAAAGCCCATAACACCATTGCAGACCCCAAGGAGGGAGCACGTCTAGGCGGGCTGCAACAGTAGTCACCAGCAACCTGAAGCCCCCCTGTGGCAGCCCCCACAGCAGAGGAGGGAATCCAAAGGACCACTGTGACTACGAGGAGGGGCCCAGGCCCAGTTAGCAACTGCAGATAGGGTTCCTGGTTGGTGCAGTATAAACAGCTGCTCCCCCACCGCAGCAGCAGAAACAAGTGAAAGGAGCAACTAAACTCTATCTCTATGCGGAGGCACAAATCAACAACATCAAGCAATATGAAAAAATACATTAAATCTCCAGAACAGAAGGAAAATAACAAATACACAGAAAACAATCCCAAAGAAAATGAGATATATAACCTAAACGATGATGACTTCAAAACAGCCATCATTAAAATACTCACTGAGTTAAGAGAGAATTCTGACTGACAACTCAACGAGTTCAGGAGCTATGTCACAAAAGAGTTTGATACAATAAAGAAGAACCAAACAGAAATATTGGAAATGAAGAACACAATAGAGGAGATTAAGAAAAATCTAGATGCACTGAACAATAGGGCCGATAATATGGAGGAAAGAATTAGCAATTTGGAAGATGGCAATATAGAATTGCTGCAGGCAGAGGAGGAGAGAGAAGTAAGACTAAAAAGAAATGAAGAAACTCTCTGAAAATTATCAGACACAATTAGGAGATGCAACGTAAGGATTATAGGTATACCAGAGGGAGAAGAGAAGGAGAAAGGGGCCGAAAGCCCATTCAATGAAATAATGGCTGAGAACTTCCCAAATCTGGTGAGAGAGATGGATCTTCAGGTGACAGAAGCCAATAGATCTCCAAACTTTATCAATGCAAGAAGACCAACTCCACGGCATATAGTAGTGAAGCTAGCAAAAGTCAACGACAAGGAGAAAATACTAAGGACAGCCAGGCAAAAGAAACTAACCTACAAAGGAACCCCCATCAGGCTATCAGCAGATTTCTCAGCAGAAACTTTACAGGCTAGAAGAGAGTGGAATGATATATTCAAAAATCTGAAGGACAAAAATCTACAGCTGAGAATTCTCTACCCAGCGAAAATATCCTTCAAATATGATGGAGAAATAAAAACTTTCCCAGATAAACAAAAATTAAGGGAGTTCATTGCCACAAAACCTCCTCTTCAGGAAATCCTCAGGAAAACCCTCATTCCTGAAAAATCCAAAAAAGGAAAGGGGCTACAAAACCAAGAGCAGAGGAGATAAGTAGAAGGACAACAACAGAGAGTAGCAGCTCTTCATGAGAACAGATTAAACCATGGGACGAGAAACAATGGAAATTGAAGAAAACTGGAAAACAAGACATAAAATGGAGAACGATACTCCAAGCTAATAATGAACAAAAGAAAGCAGGTGTCGCTATACTAATATCAGAGAGGGTAGATTTCAAAGCAAAACAGATAAAGAAAGTCAAAGAGGGACAGTATATAATGATAAAAGGGACTCTCCACCAAGAAGACATAACACTTATAAATATATATGCACCCAACACAGGAGCACCAAAATTTGTAAAGCAACTCTTAATAGAACTAAAAGAAGACATCAACAATACAATAATAGTAGGGGACCTCAACACACCATTAACACCAATGGACAGAACATCCAGAAAGAAAATCAACAAGGAAATAATAGAATTAAATGAAAAATTAGACCAGATGGACTTAATAGATATATATAGAACACTTCATCCAAAAACAGCAGGTTACACATTCTTCTCAAGTGCACATGGAACATTCTCAAGGATTGACCATATTTTGGGAAACAAAGCAAACATCAATAAATACAAGAGAGTTGAAATAATATCAAGCATCTTTTCTGATCATAATGCTATTAAACTAGAAATCAACTACAAGAATAAAGCAGAGAAAGGTGCAAAAATGTGGAGACTAAACAACACGCTTCTGAACAAACAATGGATCATTGAAGAAATTAAAGAAGAAATCAAATATTATCTGGAGACAAATGAAAATGAGAACACGACATACCAAATCATTTGGGATGCAGCAAAAGCAGTCCTAAGAGGGAAATTCATCGCAATACAGGCTCACCTCACTAAACAAGAAAAAGCTCACATAAGCAACCTCAAACGCCACCTAACAGAACTAGAAAAAGAAGAACAAACAAAGCCCAGAGTCAGTAGAAGGAGGGAAATAATAAAAATAACAGCAGAAATAAACGATATTGAAACAAAAAAGACAATAGAAAGGATCAATGAAACAAAGAGTTGGTTCTTCGAAAGAATTAACAAAATTGACAAACCCCTAGCCGGACTCACCAAGAAAAGAGAGAAATCGCAAATAAAATTAGGAATGAGAGAGGAGAAATCACAACAGATACCAATGAAATACAAGAGATCATAAGAGAATACTATGAAAACTATATGCCAACAAATTGAACAACCTGGAAGAAATGGACAAATTCCTAGACTCCTACAATCTCCCCAAACTGAATCAGGAAGAAATGGAGAATCTGAATAGGCCAATCACAAGTAAGGAAATAGAAACAGTAATCAAAAACCTCCCCAAAAATAAGAGTCCAGGACCGGACGGCTTCTCTGGAGAATTCTACCAAACATTCAAAGAAGACTTAATGCCTATTCTTCTCAAACTGTTCCAGAAAATTGAGAAAGATGGAGCACTCTCTAACACATTCTATGAAGCCAACATCACTCTGATCCCCAAACCAGACAAGGACAACACAAAGAAGGAGAACTACAGGCCGATATCACTGATGAACATAGATGCAAAAATCCTCAACAAAATTTTGGCAAACTGAATACAGCAATACATCAAAAAGATTATACACCATGATCAAGTGGGATTTATACCAGGGACACAGGGATGGTTCAACATCTGCAAGTCAATCAACGTGATACACTACATCAACAAAATGAAAAACAAAAACCACATGATCATCTCAATAGATGCAGAGAAAGCATTTGACAAGATCCAACACCCATTTATGATAAAAATCGTCAATAAAATGGGTATAGAAGGAAAGTACCTCAACATAATAAAGGCCATATATGACAGACCCACAGCCAACATCATACTCAATGGACAAAAACTGAAAGCCATCCCTCTGAGGACAGGAACAAGACAAGGGTGCCCACTTTCACCACTCCTATTCAACATAGTACTGGAGGTGCTGGCCAGAGCAATTCAGCAGGAAAAAGAAATAAAAGGAATCCAAATAGGTAACGAAGAAGTAAAACTCTCGCTGTTTGCAGACGACATGATCTTATATATAGAAAACCCCAAAGAATCCATAGAAAAACTATTAGAAATAATCAACAACTACAGCAAAGTAGCAGGGTATAAAATCAACGTGCATAAATCAGCAGCATTTCTATACACTAACAATGAACTAACAGAAAAAGAACTCAAGAACTCAATCCCATTCACAATCGCAACGAAAAGAATAAAATACCTTAGGATAAACTTAACCAAGGAAGTGAAGGATCTATACAATGAAAACTACAAGACTTTCTTGAAAGAAATTGACGATGACATAAAGAGATGGAAAGACATTCCATGCACATGGATTGGAAGAATAAACATAGTTAAAATGCCCATACTACCTAAAACAACGCTATCCCAATCAGAATCCCAATGAGATTCTTCACAGAAATTGAACAAAGAATTCTAAAATTCATATGGGGCAACAAAAGACCACGAATTGCTAAAGCAATCCTGAGTAAGAAAAACAAATCCAGAGACATCACAATCCCTGATTTCAAAACACACTACAAAACTACAGTAATCAAAACAGCATGGTACTGGTACAAAAACAGGTGCACAGATCAATGGAACAGAATTGAAAGCCCAGAAATAAAACCACATATCTATGGACAGCTAATCTTCAAGAAAGGAGCTGAGGGCCTACAATGGAGAAAAGAAAGTCTGTTTAACAAATGGTGCTGGGAAAACTGGACAGCCACATGTAAAAGATTGAAAATTGACCATTCTTTTTCACCACTCACAAAAATAAACTCAAAATGGATCAAAGACCTAAAGATTAGGCCTGAAACAATAAGTCTTTTAGAAGAGAATCTAGGCAGTACACTCTTTGACATCAGTTTCAAAAGAATCTTTTCAGACACCATAACTCCTCAGATGAGGGAAACAATAGAAAGGATAAACAAAAGGGACTTCATCAGACTAAAGAGCTTATTCAAGGCAAGGGAAAACAGGATTGAAACAAAAAAACAGCCCACTAACTGGGAAAAAATATTTACAAGCTACTTATCCAACAAAGGGTTAATCTCCATAATATATAAAGAACTCACACAGCTCAACAACAAAAAAACAAACAACCTGATCAAAAAATGGGCAGAGGACATGAACAGACATTTCTCCAAAGAAGATATAAGGATGGCCAATAGACACATGAAAAGATGCTCATCATCACTAATCATCAGGGAAATGCAAATCAAAACTACACTAAGATATCACCTTACACCCGTTAGATTGGCAAAAATATCTAAAACCAAGAGTGACAAATGTTGGAGAGGTTGTGGAGAAAAAGGAACCCTTGTACACTGTTGGGAATGCAAACTGGTGCAGCCACTATGGAAAACAGTATGGAGGTTTCTCAAAAAGTTAAGAATAGAAATACCTTATGACGAAGCCATCCCGCTACTGGCTATCTATCCTAAGAACCTGAAATCAGCAATTCCAAGAGTCCCATGCACCCCTATGTTCATCGCAGCATTATTTACAATAGCCAAGATGTGGAACCAACCTAAGTGCCCAGCAACTGATGATTGGACAAAGAAGACATGGTATATATACACAATGGAATACTACTCAGCCATAAAAAAGGACAAAATCATCCCATTCGCATCAACATGGATGGACCTTGAGGGTATTATGTTAAGTGAAATAAGCCAGACAGAGGAAGACGAACTCTATATGACTCCACTCATAGATGGAAGTTAACATATAGACAAGGAGAACTGACCGGTGGTTACCACGGAAAGGGGTGGGGGTGGAGGGAGGGCACAAAGGGTGAAGTGGTGTACCCACAACATGACTAACAATAATGTACAACTGAAATCTCACAAGGTTGTAAACTATCATAATCTTAATTAAAAAAAACAAAACATACAAACAAAAGACAACACCGCCTAGGGTTGCACGTGCCCTCAGCTCATACTCATAACTAGGAGTGAAGTGAAAGGGCTCCCAGACTCTGTCTTTGAGTTGAATTCAGGTTCATGGACAGGTCTTTGGAAATACCATGGTCGAAAACATAAAAATGTATCCCGAGCAGAATCTGCCTGGGGACATCCTCATTCATGTGCTTCAGCATCAGATCTTTTCACTGCCACCCACAGACCATTTCCAACTGTTCATTTCCCAACTCAAGCCTACTCTGTGCCTGCTTACTTGGAAATATCTTTAGGAATCCACACATGTCCCACTCTGTACATTTTCTCTGAGGCAACAGGAGGGGCTGTGAGCTGAGAGGGTGGCAGAAGCAGTGGTAGATCCATGTCATGGGCACATTCTGTCAGCCACAGTGACCCCAGACATCCCATATTTATCAGATCTGCTTGCTTCCTTATTCATACAACACTTAGAAATGGAGTGAATTTAATAGGGAAACTAAGGGCTCTAGAAACTTTTGAAAGAACTGTCCCGGCATTAGCATCTCTCTTCACACCCCTTTCCCATAAAGGCTACAGCGGCCTCCCATTCTGCATCTAGAGTCTCTAAACCTCTTCCTGAGGACATGAATTGCCCCAGGCATTCTCGCACTGAAATTCTCATCCAGTGCTGCACACAGAGAAGCCACTCCTGGGAGCTGAGCGCTGAGTGATTATCTCATCTTCATGATGAGAAAAATACTGATCACTCTGAAAAGGAACCCCTCTTCCTAAATCCATCAGGGATTTGCGGTTATGTGGCCCACACTGCACCAAAAATGATAGTCAAGTGAATATGGAGAATTACTGTTTACCTGGAAGAGAAAGGACTGGAGATGGCAACTTTCCAGGAACACACAAATTGTAGTAGATGGATTCCTAGAGATGTAGTATGGATTATCTTGAGAGTTAAAAACTCTAGTGGAGTTGTCTTAGGAGTCTGCCCAGATTTCATGAATGTTTCTGTAGACATGCTATCCTGGTCCTCATAGGCAAGATCAGGAAAAATTGCCTCCTGCTTCATGCAGGACATGGGGGAAAACATTTTGATAGTCAAAAACAAGTTTTTTGTCTGTAATGTGGACCATCCCTTCAAGGAAACTAATGTCTTCTCTGATTAGGCAAAGTGCAAACAGACACCTGCAGTCACTTCAGGTTCCCTTCTGACCAAAGTGGAGGAAATATGAGTGCTAAGATCCTGTTCTGAAGTTCACAGTCCAGGGATTCTTTACCATCCAAACATTGCAGGTTTCATCATAACAGATGAGGACATTTTCCCTGTCAAACCCCTGACACCATATGGGCAGGGCCCAGGATAGAAACACTGGAGGAAAACAGCTGCAAGACACAGACTCTACTTAAGAGGGAGTTTGTAGGGAAACCCAAACACACCAGGGAGATAGATAAGTGCAAGGACACTGCAGACCACGAAGCCCCTGACCCCTCCAGCTGCAGCAAACATGAAACATTTTCTGATACCCATTCAAGAAATCCTAATACCTCCCTCTAAAGGCCTATTTATCTCAAAGCTTGTGAAAATTCACAAATATGTGGAAATTAAATAACACAGTCTTGGACAAACCATTGAGTCAAAGGCAAGATCAGAAGGGAATTTAGGTTATGTGCTACAGAAGCAAGCAAAAGGAAATTTAAAAAATTATCTCGAGGCAAACAAATATGGAAAAACAACTTAAGAAAACTTGTGGGATGGAGCATAAGGACTAGTAAAAAGGAAGCCTTTACAGAACAACAGTATCAAGTTAACAACCTAAATTTACACCTTAAGGAACTAGAAAAAACAAAGAAGTAAAGCCAAAGTTGCCTAAAGTTAGGGAACACTAAATATTAATGCAGAAATAGAGACTAGAAAATGAATAGTTTTGATTCAAAACATAAAATCAACAAATGCTTAGGCAGACTAACAATGCAGAGAGAAGACTAGTTCATAAAATCAGAAATGAAGGAGGACATTACAACAGATGCTTCAAAAATGAAAGAATCAAAAGGGACTATTATAAGCACGTCTATGCAAACCGCTTGGATAACTTAGAAAAAATGGATAAATTCCTAGAAGCATGCAACCTACCAAGAGAGAATTAAACATTAGGAAGCTTGAACACACCAGTACCAAATAAAATCACAAAGAATTAATACCAGTGCTTGTTAAACTCTCCCAAAAATGGAACTAGAAGACATTTAAACTCATTTTGTGAGCTGGCATCTCCCTAATATCAAGCCAGACAAAGACGCCAGAAGAAAAGAAAACACAAGCCAATATCTCTGTCAACTTGGCTTGACCATAGTGCCCAGATATTCAAACATTCTTCTGGATGTTTCTGTGCAGGGTTTTCTTTCAAGAGGTTACCATTTCAATGAGTGGAGGTTGAATAAGTCAGCCCTCCTTCCCCCAGTGTGGATGCGCCTCATCCAGTCAATTCTAGTTCTTGAGAACAGAATCAGATTCTATCACTAAACTGTGTTTGTACTTGAACTGCTGTTCTTCCCCTGGGTTCCTGCCCTGCTCATCTAGACTGTAGATTTTTGTCTTAACCAAGTCTTTATAGTCACATGAATCACTTCCTTACAAGAGGAAAAGACAAGAAAAAATATATGTATAAACAGACAAGCACTTTCACACACACGTCACATTGGTTGTGTTCCCCTGGAGCGACTTGACCAACACCGTATTTTATTGTTAATATTTTACAGATCGAATGAGTGATTCATTTTAAATGGGAAGTCATTCTGTTTGTGTTAGAATCTAAACAATAATTTTTATAAAGTGTTCAATACCTTTTTGCAAACCGTAAAATACATTTTTTCTTGCCATATAAAATGACAAGTGGTAGTTAGAGCTCCTTCCAGCCTGTTTCAGACTGGTGAGTATTGAGTGGAGTGGGCATCAGACTAAAAGGACTGTGGGGACGTAAGACTGAGAGAAGCTCTGCTGACCTACTCACTTATGAAACTGCTGAGAATTATTTCAATAAACATTTAAAGCCACTGCAATGGTCCTAAAGGCAGACAGGAAATGAACACTTATTCAAGAAACTCTATGAAGTTTTATGAAACATGAGAGTCTGGTATTGGGACCAAGAGCACTGCCTGCCTACCTTCTCCAGCTCCCATTGGTGGAGACTCCACTCCAGACCCCTGCAGTCTAGAACACAGGGCACCCTGTCACCCCCGCTCCCACTAACAGGGCTACCTTCTCGGGAAGAACAGGACATCAACATTTCAAACCTTGTGCCCAGCTACCTGTTGTGGAGGGTAAATAAGTGCTGGGGGAGTGTGCTTGAAAAGTAGGTTTGCCATTGTTTCACTCCCTACTGTGGAACTGAGGTGATGCCTTTGGCGTGGTGTCCTGACAATACTTGGGTGCCGTTCACCTGTGTTCCATGTCATGAGGTGAGTGTAACATAAGTCATTTGGGAGGGGCCAGAGAACACAATTGAGAGCACCTCTGGCTGCTGTGTCTTTACTGCACTGAGCCCTCAGCTCCTAAAATGGGGTCGTCAATGGAAGAAAGTCTTCCCATTGTCCTCAAAAGAGCTGCAGGTTTTGGACATGGAGATTTTCCTGAACACGGGCCCGGTTAAGCCATGGACCACAAAGCTCTTAGTCACTTTGCAAAGAATTAATTTGATTGGCCCAAGATCATGAGAAGTTCAAGTCAAAGGACACTATCAAGGAAGTGGTGAAAGGCAATTAGAAGAAGATTTGTAAAGTTATTGAATATACATGCTACAGCACAGGCTATTTTTCTGAAAAGAAAAACAAAAACAAAAACAGGGAATTAGGGGCTGGCCCGGTGGTGCAGCAGTTAAGTGTGCACGTTCTGCTTCTCAGCAGCCCTGGTTCACTGGTTCAGATCCCTGCTACGGACATGGCACCGCTTGGCAAGCCATGCTGTGCCAGGCATCCCACATATAAAGTAGACGCAGATGGGGACGGATGTTAGCTCAGAGCCAGTCTTTCTCAGCAAAAAAAAAAAAAACAAGAAAAAGTGAAAACACTCTTTGGAACCCTTGCACACTGTTGCTGGGAATATAAAATCATATTCGGGTCATGAAAAACAACAGGGCAGTTCCTCAGGAAAGTGCAAATTGAGTTACCATCTGATCAACCAGTTCTGTTTCTGGGTAAGTACCCAAAAGACTTGAAAGTAGAGACTCAAACATGTCTGTGTCCACTCATGTTCACATTAGCATCATCTACAATAGCCAAAAAGTGGAAGTGACCCAAGTGTCCTTCAACAGTTGAATGGATCAAAACTCTGCCAGTGGCTTTTAATAGCTCCATTGTCCAGATAGTGCCCATGATTTTCCCTAAAGACTAAGGCCTAGGCATCATGGGGTCAACTCTGAAGAGAAAAACAACTATTTTGAGTTACTACCTGGGAATTTCAGAGTCTGGCAACCCTGCTCACACCCAGAATCTGGACGTTGAGTATGTAATGGCCATTGCCCAAAGGTCAGGATACTGGTGACCATTTGGACAGGGGTGGTGACTTTTTTGTTTTTTGAGGAAGATTAGCACTGAGCTAACTGCTGCCAACCCTCCTGTTTTTGCTGAGGAAGACATGCCCTGAGCTAACATCCATGCCCAGCTTCCTCTACTTTATATGTGGGACGCCTACCACAGCATGGCTTGCCAAGCGGTGCCATGTCCGCACCTGGGATACGAGCCAGCAAACTCTGGGCCACTGAAGCCGAACGTGTGCACTTAACCGCTATGTCCCTGGGTCGGCCCCTGTGTTGGTGACTTGTAATCATTTATGCCATTGATCCCATTTTAGAGGGTTTGAATTCCCCAGCTAGTATCCATACCTTGTGACCTTTGCATACTTGTATTAAAAATATATAAGCATCTGTTATAACCTAATAATAAAAAGTCAAATATCTCAATTTAAAAATGACAAAGTTGTGCATACATATTTTTCCAAGAGAGATAGACGAACAGCCAAGAGCATATGAAAAACTACTGGATATCATTAGTCATCAAGGAAATGCAAATTAAGACCTCAATGAGATACCACTTCACAATCACTAGGATGGCTAGAATCAAAAGATGAGACAATATCAGATCTCATCAAATATACACAGAGAAATTTCAAGCCTCATACATGGGAGGTTCAAATATGAAATGGGACAGCCACTCTGGAAAACAGTCTGAGAGTTCCTAAAAAAATTGAACCTTAGAATCACCATATGATGCATCAATTCCTTTCCTACGTATGTGCCCAAGGAAAGTGAAAAGACATGTTGGAACAAAACGTGTACAAGGGGGTGAGCCCTGTGGCAGAGTGATTAAGTTAGTGCGCTCTGCTTCGGTGGCCCAGGGTTTTTCCAGTTCGAATCCTGGGTGCGGACATGGCACAGGTCATCAGGCCATGCTGAGGTGGCATCCCACATGCCACAACTAGAAGGACCCACAACTAAAAGATACACATCTATGTACCGGGCTACTTTGGGGAGAAAAAGGAAAAATAAAATGTTTAAAAAAAATTAAAAACAAACAAAAAAACTTGTACATGAATTTTGTAGTGAGGTTATTTCTAGTAGCCAAAAGGTGGAAACAGTCCAAATATCCATGAATGGATGCGTGGATAAACAAGTTTTATCCGTCCACTGGAATATTATTTGGCCATGATAATGAATGACGTAGTGATACGTGGTCCAACATGGATGTACCTTGAAAACATTGTGCTATGTTACTGAAGCCAGTCCCAAAGTCAATGTCAGTACACACGTTGAATTATTCCATTCCTAGGAAAGACCCAGATAGGAACATCTGTAGAGACAGAAAGTAGATGAGTGGTTGTCTAGGGCTGGGAATTGTGGAAGGAAGAGGAGAAGATTGGAAATGACAGCTAAAGGGCAGAAGAGTTTCTTTCTGAGGTGACAAAAATGTTCAAAAGTTTACTGTGGTGGTTGGGGCTGGCCACGTGGCTGAGTGGTTAAGTTCGCGCGCTCCGCTGCAGGCGGCCCAGGGTTTCGTTGGTTTGAATCCTGAGTGCGGACATGGCACTGCTCATCAAACCACGCTGAGGCAGCATCCCACATGCCACAACTAGAAGGACCCACAACGAAGAATATACAACTAGGCACCGGGGGGCTTTGGGGAGAAAAAGGAAAAAATAAAATCTTTAAAAAAAAAATCAAAGAACTTAAAAAAAAAAAAAATTGACTGTGGTGAGCCAGCCCTGATGGCCTAGTGCTTAAAGTTTGGCACAGTCTGCTTTGGCGTCCTCGGTTCGGTTCCTAGGTGTGGAAGGGCACCCCTCGTCTGTCAGTAGTCGTGGTGTGGTGGATCATGTCAATCATATGGTGGGCCTATTAGTTTTTGAGGAACCTCCATCCTGTTTTCCATAGTGGCTGCACCACTTACATTCCACCACCAACAGTACACAGGGTTCCCTTCACAGCCTCACCAACATTTGTTATTTCACACTTTTAGAGCTTTATTATTTTCTGTTGATGTTTTGCAGTTTGTAGAGAATTTGTTTACCAGTTAATTTATTAAATTTATTCCTATTGTATTCTTTTTGATGCTACTATAAGTAGATTTCTTTTGTTAATTTCATTATCAGGTTGTTCATTGCAGTGTATAAAATACAATTTATTTTTATATACTGATCTCGTTTCATACAAATTTGCTGTACTCCATTATCAGTTCTAATAGATTTTTTAGTGGGTTCCTTAGAGTTTTCTATGTACAAAGAAAGTGACATGCAAGTGAAGATAGTTTTACATCTTCCTACCGACACTGGATGGTTTTTATTTCCTTTTCTTGCAAAACTGTTCTGGCTAAAACTGCCAGTACATTGTCAAATAGAAGTGGAAGGGCAGACATTCTTGTTTTCTTCCTCATTTTTTGGGGAAAATAATCAGACTTTGCCCTTTAAATATAATATTAGCTGTGTGTGTCCCATACGTGCTCATCATCAGGCTCAGGAAATTTCCTTCAAATTCTGGTTTCCTGAGTGTTTCTCTTCTGAAAGGATGTTTAATATTGTCAAGTACTTTCTCTGAGTCTATTGAGATGATCAGGCCATTTCTGCTTTTCACTCTATTAACATGATGTGTTACGTTAATGGATTTTATTTTTTTTAAAGATTGGCACCTAGGCTAACAACTGTTGCCAATCTTCCCTTTTTTTTTTTTTTCAAGGATTGACACCTCGGCTAACAGCTGTTGCCAATCTTTTTTTTTCTTTCCTACTTTATTTCCCAAACCCCTCCCCCACCCCCCGGCCCCCAACCCGTACATAGTTGTATATCTTAGTTGCAGGTCGTAGGGGAGCGCAAGAACTTAACCGATCGGCCATGGAGCCGGCCCCACGTTAATGGATTTTGAGAGGTTAACCCGACCCTCCATCCCTGGAATTTATCCCAGTTGTTCATGGTGTATAAATCTTTTAAGTTGTTGCTGGATTAGGTACTAGGGTTAGTTGAGGTTTTTCTGGATCCATATTCACAAAGGAAGTAGGTCTGTAGTTTTCTGGGATCCTTTTGTCTGATTTTGGTATCACGATAACACTGGCCCCAAAATGAGTTGGAAGTGTTGTGTTGATTCTGTTTTGGGGGAGACTTTGTGAAGAGTCTCTGTTAAGTCTTGATTGGATGTTTTGGAGGATTCTGCTGTGAAAATCTCTGGGCCTGGGCTTTTCTTTATGGTAGTTTTTTGCTTACTAATTCAACCACTTGTTCTAATTCTAATCAGATTTTCTTTTTGAGTCACTTTTGGTAGTTTGTGTATTTGTAGGAATTTGTGCATTTCATCTAAGTAATCTAATTTGCATGCAATTGTTAATTCCTTTCTAATCCTTTTGATTTCTGTAACCTCAGTAGTGATATCCCCTCCTTCATTCTGCTTTTAGGGATCTGAGTCTGCTCTCCTTTTCTCTAGGTCAATCCAGCTATCGTCTGCTAGTTTTCTATTGTCAGTCGTGTTGGGTTTTCATTGATTTTCTTTACGGGTTTTCTATTCCCTATTTTCTTAACTTCTTCTCTAATTTTTCTTTCCTTTTCTCAGTACATTTTGTTTGGTTTCTCATCCTTTTGAAGTAGGATCCTTTTGAATTTGAGTTAGATAAAAGGTTTGGTCTGGGCTGGCCCCGTGGCTGAGTGGTTAAGTTCGCACGCTCCACTGCAGGCGGCCCAGTGTTTCGTTGGTTCAAATCCTGGGCGCGGACATGGCACTGCTCATCAAACCACGCTGAGGCAGCATCCCACATGCCACAACTAGAAGGACCCACAATGAAGAATATACAACTATGTACCAGGGGGCTTTGGGGAGAAAAAAATAAAAAAAGGTTTGGTCATTGATTTATTGATTTGGCATCTTTCTTTGTTAGTTTAGGCATTTGTGGGTATAATTTTTATCTATATAGTATTTTTAATGTAGTCCATAAAGTTTGTTAGATTGTGTCCTCCTTTTTCATTCTTTGAAAATGTTTTCTAATTTCCTTACTGAGTTCTTTGACCCATTGTTTATTTAGGAGTGTCTTCTTTAATTCCCTCCTATTTGCATGTTTCCCCAAATTTTCCAAAGATAGTGATTCCCATTTTCATTCCATTGTGGTCAGAGATCTTAGTTTATATTTTAAAATTTAAATTTCCTAGCATTTAAAATTTATGAGTTTTTTTTTTAAAGATTTTATTTTTCCTTTTTCTCCCAAAGTCCCCGTACATGGCTGCATATTTTTAGTTGTGGGTCCTTCTAGTTGTGGCATGTGGGATGCTGCCTCAGCATGGCTTCATGAGTGTGGACATTTCCGCACCCAGGATTTGAACTAGCAAACCCTGGGCCACCGAAGCAGAGTGTGTGAACTTAACCACTCAGCCACAGCACCGGCCCCGCTCTATATCTTTTATTATTAGCAATGATATATTTCCATATTGTAGATTTCCAAATCTATTCAAATTTGACCTACATTTTTCTTGGAATATCATGACTTCCACTGCTGCAGTATACAGAAATATTTTCTGATGTTTACTTTCAGTGTTTTCATTTTATATTTTTACTGTTTTACCCTTTACCCCATATAGAATTGTTCTGTGTGAAGGAGACAGGAGAGTTCTAGACTGCCAGGATTCACGGTCTCTTTTGTTCCATCCTTGTGTCTGTTTGTAGAGCATCAGGGGCTCATCTGTCCAGTCCACAGTTTCTCAACGTTGACACTACTTCGATGTTGACAAGACAGTACTCTGTCGAGGGGACTGGTCTGTGAATCGCAGGGTCCCTAGATGTCTGTAGCAGTGCTCCCCACCTGCCACAGTCATGACAGCCCAAAATGCCTTCAGATGCAGCCAAATGTTCCCTGAGAGGCAAAATCACCCCTCTGACAACCAACTGGTCAGTTCTTATGGTGGCAACAGACCATTAAATTATAACAACTCATTAATTTTTGGAATTGGTGCATCTGGTGAAACTTGTTCTTCATCATTCTTTATTAGCAATACTTTTCTGAATACCCTTTGGAGTTATTTTCAGAGATATACTTTAGGATTACTGTATTTTGAGACAGAAAAACAGATCCTGATGCAAATTTGAATGGAGCTGTCTTTTAAAATGTTGCTGTGTGTAGAGGGAGCTGCATCTTTGACTTGAGGAGTCCTCCATGCACCAAAGTTGATTATGTTTCCATGGAGGGGATGCCTCTGTCAGCTCACCAGGACATAGACTTGTCTGCACATAGCTCTCACACATGGCGTTGGCCCTAAACCTCCACATTTCATATATATGTTGCAGGACATGTCATTTTAATTAAATATTCTGTGTTGTTATATATTATGTGTGTATTTACACAATGTTCAGCAAATTGACTCCATCAGCTGTAGTAATTTTCTAGTTATATTATCTTTAGCTTGTCAAATAAACAATGCTCTCATCTCCAATAACAATATTTCCTTCTTCCATCTTATTCATCAGATGGATCATTGTGTTTTCTGATGTGAAGTTACAGAGGAAAGTGATGATAAGCACTAGGAGTGAGAAGAAACATCTTTGGTTGTTGTTTGGATTGGTTCCTCCTTTCGATGGGCTGCCTCTCACACAGCGGTTCCTCTTCATGCTCTGATCCCAAACATCTTCTAGGAGTATTAGGCTGGCCTGGCTGTCATCGTGCCTGAGAGTGGTCACGGGATTTTAGCACCAAAAGGTGAATAGAAATTTTGTGGCACCCACTTCAGATTTCAACCAAGGGCAAGGGGAATTGGTTCCATAGTGGGGATTTGAATAAGGCCTGCTCAGGTGAAGACAGAGTGAAACAAGTATTCTTAACAAATGGAATGTAACTAACGAATATTTGATCACACAGAAGCTGAGACCACGGCACACCAGTCAATATTTTCCAGACCTGGTCTGATCTGATTCTTATCTAAAGGTACAGGACCACCCAATAACCAAACCCACCTGCACCAGCCATTCACAAATGGGGGTGGGGGGATGCCAATACTTTCAGTATTGCTGTCCATTGTTTACATCCACACCCAAGCAGTTCCTCCAACAGTGTTTAAGATGTAGTAGATGGTGGGAAGACAATGGGATAATTTGTGGCAAAAAAACATAAAAGGGAAGGAAGGAAAGCATGGAAGCAGTACAGGCAAATGAAGATAAACTATCAGCAGGAAAAGGACTATTTTATGTATGATATGTTTTATACAAATCTCATGGTAACCACAAAGCAAAAATTTAGAGCAGAGGAACAAAGCATTAAAGAAGACGAACCTGAGAAAAACATCATTGGAAACCACAAAGTAAAATGGCAGACAGAAACACAAGGGAAAAGGAAAAATGGATATATAGATCAATTAGAAAACAAAAGACAGGATGGCACCAGTAAGTCCTCCCAGATCAATAATCAGCCTAAATGTAAATGGATTGACATCACCAGTCAAAAGGCCCAGAGTGGCTACATGGAGTAAAAGACATGACCCAACTCTCCCCTGCCTCCAGGACACTCAGCTCAGCTCTAAAGACAAACATGGGCTCAAAGCGAAGGGGCAGAAAAGGAGCCTCCAGGCAAATGGCAGCCAAAAGAAAGGGGGTGTGGCCATACTGACATCAGACAAATAGACTCCAACCCCAAAACAGTAACAACAGAGATGGACATTATATAGTGATAAAGGGGCTAAGCCATCAGGAAGACATAACAATTAATAATATATATGCACCCACACGGGAACACTGAAATATATACCGCACCCATTAGCAGACCTCAAGGGAGAGATTGACAGCAACGCGATAATAGTAGGGGATTTTAACCTCCTACTTACATCAGTGGGTAGGTCACCCAGGCAGAAAGTCAACAAGCAAACATTGGCCTTAAATGAAACACAGTAACAGACAGACTTCCTAGATATATACAGACCGTTCCATCCAAAGGCAGCAGAATACCATCCTCCTCAAATGCACGCGGAACATTTGAGTTGGGACACAAAGCAAGTCTCAATAAATTTAAGAAGACTGAAATCACATCAAGAATGTGTTCTGACCACAATGGTATGAAAGCAGAGATCAACTACGGGAAGAAAGCTGGAGAAATCACAAATCTGTGGAGAGAAAACAACAGGCTGCTGAACAACTACTGAGTCAGTGTTGTCACAGATGAAATCTTGCCATTTGTGACACATGGATGGATCTGGAGGGTGTTATGCTCAGTGAAATAAGTCCGAAGGAGAAAAAAAAGTGCCATATGTTTTCCTCATGTGCAGTATAAAACAAAAACAAACTCAAGCCTTGTCACCCCAGCTCCCACTCCGAGGGCTTTCTTCCTGGGAAGAAGAGAACTTCAAATTGTCAAAGCCTGCCCCAGCGGCCTGTTGCTGAGGGTGAACAAGTGCGGGGTGAGTTGGCTCAAAAAGTTGGGACACCGTTGTTTCACTCCCTCCACATGGAACTGAGGCGATATCTGTGGGGCAGTGACCTGACAATCCTGGGGCACCGGTCCCCCTGTCCCAGCTGCTGAGGTGGCTGGAACATAAGTCATCCATGAGGTGCCAGGAGACACAATGAAGATGACCTCTGGCCCCTGTCTCTCCCCTCCCCTGAGCACTCAACACCTGAAGTGGGATTGTCATTCAGAGAGAGGCTTCCCGTTGTCCTCCAGACAACTCCAGGCTCCTGGCACAGAGATTTTTCCTGAGTGTGGGGGTGAAGCAAGCCATAAAACACATAGCTCTTCATCCCTTTCCAAAGAATGAAGGTGGCTGGCAAGAGATCACGAAAAGTGCAAGTCAAAGGACACGCTCAAAGAAGTGGAGAATGTGGTGAAAGGCAATTAGCAGTAGCTTCAAGTATTTCATAAAGATCCAACTTAGACTGTGGGCTCAGTGGTTTTCTGGAAATAACCAGAGAATTAGACTGCTGAGAGGAGGCTTGCAAGGGTCGGAACAAATATCGAACAGTGACTTCAGGAAGTATTTCTACAAAGGAGCAGACTGTTATTGGACTAACTGGTAGAGCCAATGATGCCCCCAGGACCCTGATGAAAACAGGAGAGCAATCAGGCAGCAGTTAACTGAATGGAATCACCGCGTGTGGCCCCTAAAGGAAGAAGAGAGTCCTGGCAATACCACTGTCCGCCAGGACAGCAGTGGGCGCACCCAGAGCAGGGCCCACCTGAGGAGCTGGGGAAGAGGTTTTGCTCTGTATGGCGGCTGGTGAGAAACAACTTTCGTTCTGAGTTGCTGCCTCAGCGTGTTACAGTCTGAGGCCCCTGCTCACACCCAGAATCTGGACGGTTAGAGAAGGACCTGAGTTTAGGATTCTGCCCTAAGTTCTCGCTTCACTTTCCCAGGGCACCTTTTAAACTAAGCACTTAGAGTTCAGCGCGGGAATAGTTAGTGACCTCCGCCACAGCGCACTTAAAGGTACCGGGTGCTTGCTCCCTGCTCTCTGTCTCCTGCTCGCTCCTGACCTGGACAGAGGATGGCCCTTCCCCCGGCTCACTGCACCCTCAGCCCCCGCTGATGTGACCTTTGAGTGTAAATCCTGTGACTCTGTCGCTTTGGGTGGGTGCATTGAAACTACCCCTTCAATCAAAATGAGCCTGTGGGTTTCACTTCCCCACAGTGGGAGCTCGCATGCTGAGGGAGCTCCGTGCTGACTTTGTGTGGGTGGCCTGTGCCCCCTCATTCACCACGTCATAATCTGCCTATCAATTCAATACACCAGTTCCAGCTTCTGCACACAATTGGCCATGGACATGGGGCTGTGGGCTGTCTGTATGCACTCGATGCCTCGGAGCTGTGAAGTGCTTACTAACCTCCTCTGCTGGACTGCTCAGTCTCTCTGGGAGGAACCACCACTTGCTGGGGTCTGTTGTGGATTTCCACTGCTGCATAAGCTGCTGCCAGGTGAAGCCTCGGATTCCCACCCTACACTGTCAGTGCTGTAGGTCAGAGCACCCTGCAGAGACCGGCCTGCAGGCCTCAGTCTGAGGTGGGTGTGTCTCCCACTCCTTTCTCAGAGACCCTGCTGGGTGTCAGGGCTGGAGGTGATATGTTGTAATCACCTTAGGAAGCCCTGGCGTTGAGCCCAGGAGAGCTGACTGGGAAGGCATGGCTCTGCCCCGTCCCCCCAGGCAGGGACCAGGGGCCTGGTCCATCAGGTCCTGGGAGCCGAGGAGAGTTCCCCTAGATCAGTGCCAGGAGGGGAGGCGGCTGCTGGGTCCACGGTGTCAGTGGCAGGTATCGGGATGTTGAGCTTGGCCAGCCAGCCCTACCCCGTGACAGAGGCAACTCTCCCAGGAGCATCCTGGCAGGCTGGCCGGGTAAACGCTGCTGAGGCAAGTGCTTCTTATGGTGCTGCATTCCTTGCGGCTGTCACAAATCATCCCTTACCCCAGGGGACATCGGGAGGCCCACCCCTGACATGGTGCAGCAGAATGAATTCTCCCTAAAATCAGGGCCCCTGAGCACATGGTACCAGGTCCTCCCAAGGCCCCAGAGGAGGTTGGAAAACTACCAGCTGCTTGTAAGACCCCTGCTCCAATGGCCTGGGCTCCGCTGAGCATGGCAGTGCATCAACAGGCCAAATCACCATTGCTCCGTTCTTGGGGCTCGTGAGCTTTCCTGAGTGCATCAGCTAACACTGCACTGGTAGATGTGGGCTGCAGCCCCCGGGGGATGACCGGGACATCCTAGAATGGGAGGTGGCAGCATGTGACTCGGGAAGAGGCAACATGCTCAGGTCTTCCCCATCACTATCCAGCAGGAGGGAGAGACAGAGACACGTAACTATAATAATTATCCTGAGAGAAGTGCAAGGTTTTTTAGAAAAAATTGTCCAAAGGGAGGGGTAGAGGGGCACTTGTTGGCTCTTACAGGTCTTTGGACCCAGATCCGAGCTGTTGCTCACTGAGACTGAGTCATGCCAGCTGGCTGAACGGGTCAAGGATCGCAGAATTCACAATTTGTTAAGGAAAAAAAAACCTCAAGGTATTGAGGACCCATTTTATTACAGATACCCTAGGGGACACCACGGACTTGTCACCACAGCGAGGACACTCCCAAAAGACGTGAGCCACCAGGGCAGAAGATGCAGACAAAAGAAAGGAGGAAATGGACTCTGCAGAAGAGACCCCCCAAGCTCTGGAGCCCACAGGGATGAGGGGGAGACACCCTGGCTCTCCTGACTTGAACTTTTATGGCTTGGCGCCAAGCCCAGCCTTCCATCACGGTTATCACAGCGAAGGCTCACTGTGCATGGAACACCCTGCATGACACGCACCTCCTGTTACATCAAATTGGATGGTTCAATGGGTGTATCGTTCTGTTGAGAGCCAGGCCCCCACAGAGCCCCTGACCATTTCCACCCCAGAGGAGACACCCTTGAGGCCAGCATCTCAGGAGTACTTCTTAAAGGGGGGTCTGCTATTCTTAAGGCCATGCTGTCACAATTCATAGAAATGTCAGCTACAGTACAACAGGCAGTAGACTGCATCGATGCTGTAGCTGGACACAGAACAGAGAATTTTCCAGATCTTGTTTGCCAGTAAAGGTGAATGGGCCCCACTGCCCCCTCCCCAGAAACACCACAGAGGGTCCCTGGGGAATATGGGGGCTTCCAGACTCCTTATTGGTACCACAGAGGGGTGGCACCTTGTCCCATCTGTCTCATGAGATGACCACCAGGTCTCCCTGCACTGGCAGCTATGGAGATCATGGGTCCCGAATGACCTAATTTCAGGACAGCCCGGCCACGAGTTAGAAGCATTTGCTCAGGCACTGCGGGCTCTGCAAGATACTGCCGACCCCCCCAACCCAAGGATAGATGCTGTCAACTCTCAGAATGCCCCAGCCGTGGCAGCAGGATCCGGGATCCGTCCCCTGATCTCTGACAGTGGCAGCAATCGAGGCCCCTGTGCTAGGAACCTGGCCATTCCCCAGAGAGTGTCTCTCGCCTGCGGGACAATCACCCGCAGACTGCTTTAATTATCTACTGGGACACAGGTAAGAAACAACCTTGTACAGCTCTCATTGACCCTGGAGCGCCAGTTACAGTGCTTCCTGGGAACCCCTCCAAACCTAAGCCAGGGGCACCCTTTAAATTACCAGGGGTAACAGGTGGGACAGGAGACGGCATTCAACTTCCATTGGATGTTGCTGTCCAAACAATCTGCATGACAAACCTTTGGGGCCGGCCCAGTGGCACAGCGGTTAGGTTCGCACATTCTGCTTCAGTGGCCCAGGGTTCCCGGGTTCAGATCCTGAGTGCAGACATGGCACTGCTTGGCAAGTCATGCAGTGGTTGGCGTCCCACATGTATTAAAAAAAAGTGGAGGAAGATGGGCACAGATGTTAGCTCAGGGCTAATCTTCCTAAAAAAGAAAAAAAATCTTTTAGTGGTGGCGACCTCTCTGGCCATACCCTTTCTTGTTATAGTATGGACGCTTCAAGGTGCCACCACACCATCTGGAACAAACCCACATTCCTGGCCTTCCTGGTGGGAGCTGCCCATTGGGAGCCAGTAAACTACCACTCCTGATTTTGGACAGTAAATACCCCCAGTATCATTTCCAATAGGGGACTGAGGAATTACGGCCCACAATTCAAGATTTATGAAACACTGCGTCTCCTTTCAATTCTCCCATTTGGCTGGGCTAGAAGCCTGCTACAGTGGAGTGGGGCCTCACAGTCCACGATGGAAATTTAAATGCTCAGGTGCCCCGTATTAAGGCTCCCATTCCCTACATTGTCCAATTAGTAGAAGACATCCAAAGGGCTGCAGGGGACTACTGTGCCATGATCAATCTAGCTAATGTGTTCTCTTCAGTATCGATCACCAAGGAGTCCCAGTCAAATTGTTTGCATATTTGAAGAGACCCAACATCCCTTTACCTGGCTGCCTATGGGTGATCTTAACAGCCAGGCTATTGCCCACAATCTTTGCTGGCAAAACCTGGATGCCCTTACAGTGTCCCCTCCCACTGTCAGACACTATCTTGATGGCATTCTAAGTCGGGTCCCTTCAGAGGATGTGGTGCATGACAGCCTAGCATAGCTGGTGACCCACCTACAATGTAGAGGATGAGCTATGCCCCACATAAAATTCAAAGGCAGCCGCAACTGTTAAATTTCTGGGACTTCATGGGTCCTCTAAAGGCTGGGAAATTTCACTTGCAAATGAACATCAATTCTCAACTATTCAGCCTCCCATCAAGCTACAAGCCCAACACATCTTAGGTCTCTTCACATTTTGGAGGAGCACACACCTCACTTAGCCATCACTCTCAGACTCATTCACGCAGTCACACAATTCCCCACAATTCATCAGGGAGAATCTCAACAGCAAGACTCACAGCTGGTGTAAAGGTCAGTTCATCAAGCTCTCCCCTTGCAGGACAAATAGGACAAGTATTTCATCTTTAGCCATCAGGACTGTGTTCCTGCCTAAATTCTCCATGGTCATAACACCCATCCTCATAAAATATCCCATAGTGAGCTGAGGAGTTCTGAACCAATGATCAGAGCTAAGTGATCAGAGTTAAAATTAAATGAAGTCTCCTCCACTTACAAATTGGCTTGACAAATTGGGACCCAGGGACCTTAGCACCAAAATACAGTAGTTAATATGGCCCAATATAAATCACCCAGGGCCTTGAAGGATTGAAAACTTATAGAGGAAGCCTAGTTAGTGAAGGGTTGATTATTTCCAGTGTTTTTAACAGCCCAATTTGTCCTATGAAACCTATTTGTCCTCTAGAGCTCCCAGACTTCATTCCTGTGGCTGCTCAGGGGTCCCCATCCTCCTTTGTATCACTGAACAGTATTTCTTTGTATGGATTCACCACTGTTTGTGTTTTCTGTTCAACTCTTGAAGGACATCTTGCTTAAAATGCTAACTCTTGCCAATTGTGAATAAAGTGCCAACAAACATTCATGTGTAGGTTTTGTGTGTTTTCAACTCATTTGGAAAAATACCAACAATGTGATTGTTGGATCTCACTCTACATAGTAACAGTGTATTTTCATTTGAAAGACCGTTCCTGTCTTTCACTGTAGGTGGACCTAATTCCATTTCCACCAGCAATGAATGAGGCTTACCTGTAGCTTTGCATCTTCACCAATATTTGGTGTTCTGAGTGTTTTGAGTTTTACTCATTTAACAAGTGTTTGTTGATGCATCATTGTTGTTTTATTTGCAATTTCTTTTTATTATTGAGTTAATAATAGTTTAGATCACTGTGAGATGTCACTTGTACATTATTTCTTTTTTTTTTTTTTGAAGGGAGATTACCCCTGAGCTAACATCTGTGCCCATCTTCATCTACTTTATACGGGGGAGTCCTGCCACAGCACGGCTTGCCATGCGGTGACATGACCGCACCCGGCATCTGAACCGGTGAACCCTGGGCTGCCAAAGTGGAACGTGCGCACTTAACTGCCATGCCACCGGGCCAGCTCTTGATCCACTCTTCTATGATGTTGGCTCGAGGGTTCAGGGACTCCATTTTTCTTTTCTTTCTTCCATTGTGTCTTCCATCTCTAATATTTCTGTGTGATTCTCCTTTATAGTTTTGATTTCTTTTATGAAGTAGCTCCTGAACTCCCTGAGTTGTTTCTCTACATTGTCTTTTACCTCGTTGAGTTTTTTGATGATAGCTATTTTGAATTCACTATCATTTACATGATATACTTCTGTGTCCTCAGGACTGATTTCTGGGTACTTCTCATTTTTCTCTTGGATCTGGAAATTTGATATGGTTTTTGATATTGCTAGAATGGGTCGCTCTGTTTTTCTGCATCCTGGTATTATTGGGTTGCAGTTACCTCCCAATGCTACTGGGTGGCCGTCAAGAGCCAAGTATGCTGAGCCATCAGCCCTCAGTTGAAATCCCAGGGTCTGGAGCAATGCTGGGTGGGGTTGGGGAGGGGTTCTTTCTCCTGCATGCTCTTGTTGCTTTCCCCCTTTGCTCTCACCATCTGCTCCCCTGGGGTGTTGGCTTGATGAGGTCACCTCCTGCAAAAGCTCTTGCTCCAGTAGAGGTCTTCCCTCTAGGCTGCATGGGCCCTCTGGGATGCTTGGTGCTCCCACAAATGAACGTCCCCTCCCCCATTCCTTCCCTCTCAGAGGCCTCCCACATTCCCCGATCATGGCCTTTGGGTGGGGTGAAGTTTTCTCTTACCCCATTCCACCTCCTCCGAGGTGGCTGCAGCCTCACCACCCTCCGTAGTAGGGCTGCTTGTGTCTCTCTGACGTTATTTGTGTTGTGTTTAGATGTCCTCTGAGTATGAATGTTTTTTCGTTGTGTATTGGAGGGGGATGATTACCAGGAAAGTTCACTCTGCCTGATGCTGACGTCCTCAGTGGCTCAGGTTTGCAGGTTCAGATCCTGGGTGCAGAGCTACACCACTCTTCAGCCATGCTGTGGCAGTTACTCACATAGGAAATCGAGGGTGATTGGCACAGATGTAAGCTCAGGGCTAATTCTCCTCAAGCAAAAAAAGAGGCAGATTGCCAACACTTGTTAGTTCAGGGTGACTCTTGCTCAGAAAAAAGACACTGTAATGTTTCGATGAGACAGAATCTCTGGACTGTGAGCTTCAGAACAGGTTCTTAGTGTTCATTCCTCCCCTATTGTCAGAGAAATTCTGAAGAATCTGGGAGTTGTCTTACAGCTCTTTCCTCAATCAGACAAGGTTTTGGCCAATTAGATTCCTTTGAGTGATGGCCTAAGTTAGCAGAGCACGGAAAGCTTTGGGCATATAGGAAAAAGTTTTACCCTGCTTTCCTGCATGAAGCATGAGACAATTTTTTCCAGTCTTCAAAATGAGAACGTCCTTGGGTTACTAGTGGAAATATACATACATTTTGCGGGTTCCCTAAGACTGGACTCCCTGATGCTTTTAACTCTCAAACTACGCCAAAATGTATCTCCAGCAAATTCATTGTTAACCGGATATGTGTTTCCAGGGGTTGCTGGCTGCAGTTGCTTCTCCTCCAGGTAAGCAGTAATTCTCCATACTTCTCAGTTTCTCATTTGGGAAGCATTGGTTTGCTGTCATCTCAAATCTCCCTTGGATCTAAGAAGAAGTGCTGCTTTTCACGTGGTTGTTTTTTTCTTCTTGTGAAGATGAGATCACTCAGAGCTCTTTATACATCAGAACAGAAACCATCCATTCACCTCTGTTGCTGTGTTTCCTCTTGTGAGACTATCCCGTTTGCACATGTTAATTCTACTGCTAGAGCAATGTGGGTGGTTTCAAAGTTTTTCTTTCTGGTCTAATGCATCTAAAAGGATTATGTTCTCTCTGGTTTTGGATTTCTTTTTCTCATCTTCTAAAAATGCCATTACCTGAATACCCATTTGTTACCCAAAAGACATTTTCCATTGGTTATCTTCTGTTTTATCACTGGCCTTTTGAAGGTCAGGATTAACACCCTGTATATAATGGGATTGGATGCCATGACTATGTTGCCACACACATCAAGTGAATAAGAATATGTTCATTGCTCACAGGTACTTTCTAAGGAGAGCAGGGCAAGGCTAAGCAGGCTGGAGCGGCTTGTGTGAGGGAGAATAGCTTGAACTTTAAGGTGCATTTGTGTAGAGGCTGCAGGTTTCCAAGGTTTGACCCTCCTAAGAGTTCACACAAAAAGAAAAGAGTCATGTGTCAATTCTCCTGACTTGTTTATCCATTGTGGGCCAGACAGGTTGAGCAGGCACCTAAAGCTTATTGAGAGTCAAATATCAAAAATGGGGTGGTGTCAGCATCATGGCAGAGTGAGATCTTCAATTAGTCTGTCCCCCTAAGATACAATGAAAAGGATATTTGCAAATGAAGAGAAGACATTCACAAGAGACCATAGATGTCTGAGAGATCCAAGCCGTTATATGTCTGAAGGTGGGGGTGCAGAACCCCGCCCCAGCAGGCAGTGGGAGGAAGTAAGCAGATCTCTTCTCCCTGCTGAGTGGCAGCCATTTGGGTGTGGGACTTCATGTGGTGCCTGGCACATGACTTGGAGAAGAAGAGGAGAAAGGCAGCCATCCACGGAATACTCTCACTCTTGGAGTTGCCTCAGCCTGTGGGAATGCTCCACACCAAGGCAGCTAAGCAATTGTGAGTGTGTCCCCACCAAGCCAAACAGCCCAGGCAGGCAGAAAGTGAGTGGAGAGCAGAAATGTGCAGGACCACATGCAGGAAAGAAAGAACCCCTCCTACCTGGTGCATAGGCTCTGCCGGCCAGTCAGAGCAGGGGAGCCCTGACAGAGTGCCTGTGCCTATGTGTGTAAAGCAGCAGCAGCCAGCAGGCAAACAGAGATGGGCCCTGGTGGCACAGCTACCAATAATAGGAACAACTGGCAGGTGTCATGGTGGGCTCAGAAAACACAGCTCCCGCCTTCCCCAGTGGTGGCCAGTAGACTCTGCAACCACATGGTACCACTATTTGTTGGGAAAAGTCCACTTCATCGAACAGCACAAAGAGGTATATTAACACTCCAGACAAGAAGGAAAATGACAAGTACCCAGAAATCAATCGAGAAGTCACAGAAATGTAAAATCCAAATGACAGAAAACTCAAAATAGTTATCATAAATAAACTCAGTTACAAGAAATTTCAGAAAGACAGTTCAATAAAATCTGGAATAAAATTAATGAGCACAGGGAATTTTTCACAAAAGAGCTTGAAAGTATAAAAAAAAGTCCAATCAGAAGTGATAGAGATGAAAAGCAATTAATGAGATAAAGAAAAATCTGGAATACTTAATGAACAGAGCTGATATTATGGAGAACAGAATAATTTAGAGGATGTAAATATAAAAATGTTTCTGATGGAGGAGGTGAGAGAACTAAGACTCAAATGACAAAACCCTTGAGAAATACCTCACTCAATCAGGAAATGCAACATCTGGATTGCAGATATTCCAGGGTGAGAAGGGAGCCCGGAGCTGTTTCAAAGAAATAATCACTGAAAACTTCCCAACCTGGGGAAGGAGCTGGAATTACACGTAAATGAAGCTAATAGAACCGCTAATAGCATCATAGTAAAAAGACCTTCTCCAAGGCATATATTCGTACAACTGGCAAAATGCAATAACAAAGAAAAAACAGTAAGGGCAGTAAGGCAGAAGAAAATAACCCAAAAGGAACTTCGATCAGGCTTTCAGCAGATTTCTCAGCAGAAACCTTACAGGCTAGGAGAGTGGAATAATATATTCAAAATTCTGGAAGTCAAAAATTTGAGTCAAGAATATTTCATCTGGTGAAACGATCCTTCAGATAAGATGGAGAAATAGAACTTTCCCATATTGAAAGAGAAAAGCTGAAGGGGTTCATTTCCACAAGTCCACCCCTACAAGAAATGATAAAGGAGGCCCTCAGACATGAAAAGAAGGGTTTAGAAAGCCTTGAGCAAAGAGATAAATAGACAAAATCAGAAAATTGCAGCTCTCTATCAGAACAGGTTACTAAACACTTAATTATAACATTAAAGATAAATGGAAGGAAAGCATCAAGAATAATTACTTCCTTTTAATCCCAGACTCACAACACAAAATGAAATAAGTTTTGACAACAATAATTTAAATTTAAACAAAAATTTAAATAAAGGATGGCACCTGCTTATACTAAGGAATTAAGAGGCTATGAGAAAATGGACCATGTCACTTATGAAATCTTTTATACAAAACACATGGTAAGCACTAAAGAAAAAATCAGAACAGACACACAAATGAGAAACAGAGAAAACTGAGGAAACCATCATAGAGAATCACAAAACTGAATTGGCAGTCGGAAATACACAGGACAAGAAACAAAGAAAGACAGGACAAACATAAAACAGGTGTTAAAAATGGCAGTATCAAGCCCTCATATATCAATAATCCCTCTAAATGTAAATGGATTGAATTCTCCAATGAAAGGACACAGAGTGGCAAGATGGATTGAAAAGCAAGACCCAACAATATGCTGTCTCCAGGAAACATATCTCAGCTCTAAAGACAAACACAGACTCAGAGTGAAGGGATGGAAGATGATACTCCAAGCTCATGGCCGACAAAAGAAATCAGGTGTCACAATACTTATATCAGACAAAGGAGACTTCAAGACGAAAAGGCAATGAGAGACAATGAGGGGCAGCATACACTGGTAAAAGGGACACTCCCCCAAGAGGACATAACACTTATGAATATATATGCACCTAACACAGCACCAAAGTACATAGGGCAACCATTAACAGAACTAAAGGGAGAAATTAACAGGTACACAGTAGTAGTAGGGGACCTCAAAACCCCTCTGACATCAATGGATAGATCATCCAGACTGAAAGTCAACAAGCAAATAGTGGAATTAAATGAAAAACTAGACCAGAAGGACTTAATAGATATATATAGAAGACTCCATTAAAAACCAGATGAGTACACATTCTTCTTAAGTTCACAGGCAGCATTCTCAAAGAGAGACCATATGTTGGGAAACAAGGCAGACCTTAATAAATTCAAGAAGATTGAAATCATATCAAGCATCTTTGCAGACCATAATGCTAGGAAATTAGAAGTCAATACAAGAAAATAGCTGAGAAAGCGACAAATATATGGAGACTAAACAACATGCTACTGAACACCCAATGGATCATTGAAGAAATTAAAGGAGAAATCAAAAAATACCTGGAGACAAATGAAAATGAAAATACATCATACAACTCCTATGGGATGCAGCAAAAGTTGTCCTGAGAGGGAAATTCCTAGCAATAGAGGCCCACCTTAACAAAAAATAAAATCTCAAATAATCCATCCTAAACTACACCTAACAGAACTAGCAAAAGTGAAAGCCCAAAGTCAACAGAAGGAGGGAAATAATAAAAATTAGGGGGGAAATAAATGCAATAGAAACCCAAAAATCCCTAGAAAGGATCAATGAAACTAAAAGCTGGCTCTTTGAGAAGATAAACAAAATTGACAAGTCCTTAGCCAGACTCACTAAGAAAAAAGAGAGAAGGCTCAAATAAATAAAATAAGCAATGAAAGAGAAGAAATTGCAACAGATACCACAGAAATACAAAGGATTATAAGAGAATACTTTGAAAACCTATATGGCAACAAATTGGACAATCTAGAAGAAATGGATAAATTCTTAGACTCATAAAATCTCCCAAAACTGAGTCAAGAAGAAATAGAGAATCCGAATAGACCAATCACAAGTAAAGAGAAACAGTAATCAAAAACCTCCCCAAAAATAAAAGTCCAGGGGCCAGCCTGGTGGCGCAGTGGTTAAGTGCACGTGTTCTGCTTTGGCAGCCCACAGTTCGCCGGTTCGGATCCTGGGTGCCGACATGGCACCACGTAGCAAGCCATGTTGTGGTAGGTGTCCCACATATAAAGTAGAGGAAGATGGGCAGGGATGTTAGCTCAAGGCCAGTCTTCTTCAGCAAAAAGAGGAGGATTGGCAGCAGATGTTAGCTCAGAGCTGATCTTCCTCAAAAGAAAAAGAAAGAGAAAAAAGGAAAAAAACTCGAGGACCAGATGGCTTCTCTGGAGAGTTCTACCAAACATTCAAAGAGGAAGAATATCTATTCTTCTCAAACTGTTCCAAAAAATTTAAGAAGATGGAATACTTGCTAACTCATTCTATGAGTCCAACATCACCCTGATCCTGAAGCCAGACAAGCACAAAACAAAGAAGGAAAATTACAGACCAATATTGCTGATGAACATAGATAAAAAATGCTCAACAAAATATTGGCCAACTGAGTACAGCAAGACATTAAAAGGATCATACACCATGATCAACTGGAATTTATGCCAGGGATGCAGAGATGGTTCAACATCCATAAATCAATGTGATATACCGCTTTAATAAATGAGCAATAAAAATCACATTATCATCTGAATAGATGGAGGGAAAGCATTTGACAACATCCAACATGCATTCTTGATAAAAACTGTCTATAAAATGGGTATAGAAGGAAAGCTCTTCAGTATAATAAAGGGTATCTATGACAAACCTACAGCCAACGTCATACTCTTGGAGAAAAACTGAATGCCATCCCTCTGAGAACAGGAAAAAGAAAACAGTGCTCACTTTTGCCACTCTTATTCAGTATAGTACTGGAGGTTTTGTCCATAGAAATCAGGCAAGAAAATGAAATAAAAGGAATCCAAGTTGCCAAGGCAGAAGTGAAACTCTCACTGCAGGCAGATGACATGATTCTATTTAAGAAAACCCTAAAGCATCCATCAGAAAACTATTAGAAATAATCAACAACTACAGCAAAGTGGCAGGGCAGAAAATCAACTTACAAACATCAGTTGTATTTCCTTGCTCTAATAACCAACTACCAGAAAGAGAACTCAAGAATACAATCCCATTTACAATTTCAACAAAATGAATAAAACGTCTAGTAATAAATTTAACCAAGGAGGTGAAAGCCTCATACCATGAAAACTATAAGACATTATTAGAAGAAATCAATGATGCTATAAAGAGATGAAAAGATATTCCATGTGTGTGGATTGGAAGAATAAATATAGTGAATATGTCTATACTACCGAAAGCAATCTACACATTCAATGCAATCCCAATCAGAATCCCAATGACATTATTCAGGGAAATAGAACCAAGAATCCTAAAATTCACATGGGGCAACAAAAGATTCCGAATAACTAAAGCCATCTTGAGAAAAAAGAGCAAAGCTGGAGACATCAAAACCACTGACTTCAAAATATATTACAAAGCTATAGCAATCGAAATAGCAGGGTACTGGTACAAAAACAGGTACACAGATCAGTGTAAAGCCCAGAAGTTAAACCACACATGTACTGGCAGCCAATCTTTGACAAAGGAGCCAAGCACACACCACACAGAAAGGAAAGTCTCAATGTACGGTGTAGGGAAAACTGGACAGCCATGAGCAAAAGACTGAAAGTAGACCATTATCTTTCACAAAACACCAAAATTAACTCAAAGTGGATTAAAGACTTGAAGGTAAGATGTGAAACCATAAATCTCCTAGAATAAAATATAGGCAGAACACTCTTGGACATCAGTCTTAGCAGCATGTTTTTGAATACCATGTCCACTCAGGCTGGGGAAACAAAAGAAAAGATAAACAAGTGGAATTATGTCAGACTAAAGAGCTTCTGCAAAACCAAAGAAACAAGAACAAAGTGAAAAGAGAACCCACCAAGTGGGAGAAATATTTGCAAATAATACATCTGATAATTGGTTTTCTCCAAGATATATAAAGATCTCATTCAACTCAACAACATAAAAACAAACGACTCGATCAAAAAATGAGCAGAGGATATGAACAGACACTTTTCTGAAGAAGACAGACAGTTGGCCAACAGGCACATGAAAAGATTTTTCAACATCACTAATCATTAGGGAAATACAAATCAAAACTACAGTGAGCTGTCACCTTACACCTGTTAGACTGTGTACAATTACCAAGACAAAAAACAACAACTTTTGGAAAAGATGTGGAGAAAGCGAACCCTCATATGCTGCTGATAGGAATGCAAACTGGTGCAGCCACTATGGAAAACAGTATGAAGATTTCTCAAAAAGTAAAAATAGAAATACCGTATGATCCAGCTATCTTGCTACTGGCTGTTTATCCAAAGAACTTGAAAACAACAATTCAAAGAGACTTATGCACCCCTATGTTCATTGCAGCATGATTCACAATAGCTAAGATGTGGAAGCAATCCAAGTGCCCATCAACTGAAGATTGGGTAAAGAAGAGGTGGTATATATATATACAATGGAATACTACTCAGCCAGAAAAAAGAGAACATCATCCCATCTCCAACAACATGGATGGACCTTGAGGGTATTATGTTAAGCTAAATAAGGCAGACAGAGAAAGACGGACATCACAGGATTTCACTGATATGTGGAAGATAAACAAACACATGGACAAAGGGGACAGATTAGTGGTTCCCAGCTGGGAAGAGGGTGGGGCAGTGGGCATAAGGGGTAAAGGGGCACATATATGTGGTGACTGACCATAATAATGTACACCTGACGCTTCACAACCATATAAACTATTATGACCGCAATAAAATAATTTTAAAATGTGGAGAATGAGGTGAAAGACAATTAGTAGATCTGTCTATTTTATGAAGACACAGCTTAGACTGTAGGCTAACTAGGTTTCCTGAGAGAACCAGGGAATCAGACTGCTGGAAGGACACGTGGAGGATGAGAACAGATATCAAACAGGGGCTTCAGGAAGTATTTCTTCAAAGGAGCCAGCATTTCACTGGAGGATTTGGTAGAGCAAGTTATGCCCCCGGGACATTGGTGGAAACAATAGAGCAACAGCCAGCAGTTAATCTAGTTTAAGCACCGGTTGTGTCCATGTAAGAGGAAGAGAGCCCCCATGCCACTGTGTCAGGACAGCAGACACAGCCAAAGCCATGCCCGATTCCAGGGGCTAAGTCAGAAGTTTCCCCCTGTGTGCAGGACACGGACTTAGCTAGAATACTCTGCCCAGTCACTGAACAAAGAAACAAGCTAATAATAATAAAGAGTCCCAGTAGGAAGGGGACCAGTACCCAGTTCTACCATGTATTACCTATAACGTGTGGATTGTAGCAAAGATATGAAACATGCAAAGATCCAAGAAAGTAGGAACTGTACACTGGGGGAAAAACAGCTGTTGAAAACATAACCCATCTCTTCCAGGAAAGCACAGTAAAATTAACAGGCGATGTCTCAGCAGAGAAAAGGGAGGTTAGGAGGCAGAGGGACAATATATTGTAAGTGCACAAAGAGAATACCTGTCAGCCAAGAATCCCATATTCACCAAAACTACTTTATACAATATAAAGATGAAATAAATACTTTCCCTGATTAACAAAAACTGAGAAAGTATATTAATAGCCAACTGCCTTATGGGGTTATGATGGAGTTCTTGAGGTTGAAATCAAGTGACCCAGGATGGTAATTGATATCAACATAAAGAGAGAAAAACAGCAGTCCACGTAACTATGTATGTATATTGAAGACAGAATGGATACCCATTTTTTCCTTTCTTTTAGCTGATATCAAGGGAACCGCATAAAATAGTATGTATTTAATGTGCTGTTGTCCTTATTCCATATAGAGCTGTAATATATGTGTAATTTGTTTCTCATTAAAAGCACAAAGGTCCTGGGTGGGAGCAAAGCTGTGTTGTGCTAAGGAAGTGACTATAGACGGTAAAGAAATAAATGTAACAAGATATTATTGGTTCTAGCATTAGTAGATGTAATCTGCATCAGAATAATACCACAAAAATGGCAAAAGAGAATAGAGCTCTATATGAGTAAAGATTCTGTGCATCACTGGAATGAAGTTGGTGTGATCTGAAGCTCCTTCTTATAGATTAAGAAGCATGTGTTGAATAGTAGAGCAACCCCTAAAGAAGAAAGAGCTTCAACAATAGAGTGAAGAAGTCATTTAAAAATTGCAATGCTACATTAGAAGATATTCAGTTAATGCAATAGAAAGCCATAAAGAAGAAGAGGAGAGGGGCAGCCCCATGGCCGAGTGGTTAAGTTCGCACGCTCTGCTTCAGTGGCCCAGGGTGTCGGTTCAGATCCTGGGTGTGGACATGGCACCACTCATCAGGCCATGCTGAGGCGGCGTCCCACATGCCACAACTAAAAGGACTCACAACTAAAATTATACAACTATGTACCGGGGGGCTTTGGGGAGAAAAAGGAAAAATAAACCTTTAAAAAAAAAAAGAAGGAGTGGAGAAACTAAAAAGAACATGACAATTGTATAAATTAAAACTAAAAAGGCAGGTGTCATTGCAACTAGTCAGGAATACTAAATGCGATTGCATTAGGCGATCCAGGCAGGAGGAAGTGATTGTCACCTCAGATTAAAACAAAGAAACCATGATCTAAATACATGGTCTGTACAGGAAGCGCACTATAGATTCAAAGATACAGATTGAAAGGAAAAGCAGGGAAACTGTACATCTGGATTCAGCCCCCCAAATTCAGCTGGAGAGATGACACAAATATCTAGCAAAATAGAGTTTAAAACAAGAAATATTAGTAGAGCTAATAAGGAACATTGTATTGTACCTGCGGGGTGAAAGTTTATGGCCTGCAACTAACACAGTACAAAGAAATAAATTTACAGCCATTAATGCCTATACTAACAAGCAAGAGAGATCTTAAATCAGTAAACTAACCTTTGCTTTAACCGGCTTGAAAAGATGAGGTACCAGACCCAAAAGCAAGAAGAAAAGGAAACAAATTAGAGAACTGAGGTGAAATGGACAAATTCCTAAAAGACAGAAACTACGAAACCTAAATCAAGAATAACTGGAAAATCGGAATAGAAGTAAAGAAGCGAAGGGGTTGAATTGATAAACAAGCGACCACCCACAAAGTAAGGCTAGGCCCAGATTGTTTCAGCACAGAAATCTCTGAAACCTTCAGAGATCCATAATACCAATTCCCCACACACTCTTCTAAAAATCAGAATGGAGAGAAAAATTTGCACTCATTTTCTGAGGCCAGTTGCAGCAAATACCAGCAAACCCAAGCCAGGAAAATATAAAAGAATTATGCACCATGATCAAGAAGGATCTATTCAAGGGATGAAAGTTTGGGTTAATATCCAAAATCCATTTATGTCATCAAGGATATCAACAGACTAAAAAGCAACAATGGCGTCACATCATTTCAACAGAATGCAGCGAAAATAACTGACAAAATGCAGTACCCTTTCATGGTGAAAGCTCTCAGATTACCAGGAATTAAGGAAATTTCCTAATGTCATAATGAGCATCTATGGAAAAGTCACAGCTAGTATAATATTTAATTGGAAAAGACTGGCTGCTTTCCCCTAAAGAAAGGAACCAACGAAGCATGTCTGCTCTTGCGACTTCTATTCCAGAATGTACAGGAGATTTTAGCTGGAATCTTTATGCAGCAAAAGAAAAGAAAATGCATAAAGAAGGGTTAGACAGATGTAAACCCATCTGTACTTCCAGCTGAGCTATCTTGGTTTTAGAAAACTGTCAGGAATCCACTACAAAGTTTAGTAGAACTGATAATTACAGTTAGCAACATGGTAGGATATAAGATCAAGATATAAAAATCAATGGTATTTCTATAAACTTGCAATGAACAATCCGATAATGAAATGAAGAAATGCATTGACAGTAAGTTGAAAAGAATAACATCTTTGGAATAAACTTAGCCAAAGAAGTACAAAATGGATGCCCACAAAAGTGCAAAATATGGGCAGAAGAAATTAAAAAGGAATAAATAAATGGCAAAACCTCCCAATTTCGTGAATCAGAAGACTTAACATTGTTGAAATGGCACTATTCCCCAGATGACCTGAGATGCAGCACATACCTGTCATTGATGCAAAGTGATTCCTCTACACAAAGTGGCAGGCTCGCTCATAAAAATATGGGAATTGCAAGGGAGTCAGAGTAGTCAAAGCAATCTTGGAAACAGAAAAACAAAATGGTAGGACTAACATTTCTTGGTGTCCAACTTTGTCATATGCAATGGTAATCAAGAGTGTGTGGTACTAACACAAAGACAGGCATACAGATCTACGGACTAGATTGAGATTTGAGAACTAAACCCATACCTCTGTGGTCCACTGATATTTTTAAAAATTGCCAAGAATGGGGTAAGAATATTCTTTTCATAAATGGGTGCTGGGCAAGAGGATAGCCATATGCCAAAAAAGAGGTTTTATCCTTATGTGACATCACATACGATAATTTACCATAAAGGATGAAGACCAAAAACTTAGAGTAAACAATAACACAATCAGATAAAATATAGGAAAAAACTTAATCACCTTGGGTTTGGCAAAGAATTATTAGATAAGACACTGAGAGCAAAAGCGGGAAAAAATACGTTATTTTGACTTCATCAAATCAATCACTTTTGTGCTTCAAAGGACACCATCGAGACAGTGAACACACCCTTTGGAACTCTTGTGCACTACTGCTGTGAATAAAAAACTATTTGGATGGTATGAATGCAACATGGCAATTCTTCTAAATATTACAAACTGAGTTACTGCCTGCACTAGCAATGCCGCTTCTGGGAATGGCAGTAGATTTGAAAGCAGGGACTTCAACACATATACGTCCACTGCTGTTTATACTAGCATTTTACACATTTGCCACAAGGTGGAAGTAACCCAGGTGCCCTTCAATGGATGAATGGATCAAGAAAATCTGGCACATACATACAATGGTGTATCATTCAGCTTGGAAAAGAAAGCCAGTTCTGACATGGGCTACAACTGAACTACACCTAAAAACGGTTGAAAATGTAAATTGTATGGTATGCATATGGTACCACAATCAAAAGCAGAAATTTTAAGGCAAGAGAGTGAAAACACAACCTATAGAATGGAAGAAAATTCTGCAAATCGTAATTCTGATAAGAAACTTGTATGAAAAATACCTCAAGACCTCATCAAACTCAATTACAAAAAGTCAAAAAACTCTATTTAAATATGGTAAAGGATCTGAATACACTGTTTTCCAAGGAAGACAGGGAAATGCTCCAGAGCATATGTAAAGATGCTGGGCATCCTTAATGAGGAAGGAAACGCAAATCAAAACCCCAGTGAGATACCACTTCACCCCCACTAGGATGGCTGGAATCAAGATGTGAGGTAAGAACAAGTGTTGTTGAGGATGTATT
This sequence comes from Equus asinus, assembly GCF_041296235.1. Lineage (NCBI taxonomy): Eukaryota > Metazoa > Chordata > Mammalia > Perissodactyla > Equidae > Equus > Equus asinus. Next base: position 23,974,446 of record NC_091809.1, on the reverse strand, counting down.
TAGAAATTTGAACTCCCACACGTGGGTGGTGAGAAGGCAAAATGGTGTAGTTACTGTGGAAAAGGCTCTGGGAGTTCCTCAAATATAAAAGCTAAAATTACCATGTGACCCATCAATTCCACTCCTGGGTACTTAGGCACATTGTGTGTGTGTGTGTGTGTGTGTGTGCGTGTGTGTGTGTGTGTGTGTGTGTGTGGTGAGAAGACTTCATCCGCTGTCTTAGCAAATTTCAAGTACACAAATTGTATACATATATCAAGTCATCGCACTGTGATCTCTAAATATGGACAGTTGTGTTGTTCAGTTATCCCTTGATAAAGCTAAGGGGTGGGGGAAGAGTTTCCAGGTGCATCCAACATTCAGAAAAAGACGTCATTTTTCTTATATCAGGGAAAGTAGGTCAACGGCCTTAGATCTGGATGTTATAGCAGTTAAAATTTCAGAGGTCTCTAGGGACAAGGGCAAAAACTGATCTAAAATAAATTTCCTTCCAGTGTCAGATGTACACCTGAGACTTTAATGAACACATGTCACACACTGTGGTTACACTGAGAAGAGGCCTTGCACCCAGGCTAGGCTGTGGCATTCACACTTCCCACCAGAGCCAAGTGTCCTGGGATATTTTATCTTTTTATTTCTTTTTTGGTGAGGAAGATGGGCCCTAAGCTATCTGTTGCCTTTCTTCCTCTATTTTGTATGTGGGACACCGCCAGAGGGTGGCTTTCATGAGTGGTGTGTAGGTCCACACCCGGGATCTGACCCTGTGAACCCTAGACCACCTGAAGCAGAGCGTGTGAACTTAACCACTACACACTGGGCCAGTCCCCATGGAATCTTTATGTTAAGCAGCAAGTGAGTGGGGTGGGGAGGCATGGGTGGAAGGCACATTGCTAACAAGGATCACTGAATAAAAGGGAGCCTGACCCTTTATCACAGATGGTGAGGTCACATTTAAGTGTCAGTCTTTCTCAACAAGGGTCAGAGTTCCACGGTTGGCCTCGCAGCCTTATCACAAGCCCATGGCCCATAGAGGACCTAAGATCTTATTATTTCCACGTGGCCTGGCCTGGGTCACCCTCATGGTCTGTGATGAGGATTATTTCAGGCTGGTTACTTTTAAAAACACTGCAGAAGGGAAGGAGGCTCTGAGGAGTGGAATTTGCTTGCCCTTTGATGAAGATATTTGCATTTGTGGAGGAAGTCTCCATCTGTGGGGGCTTCTCCTTCTCTGCACCAGGAGGAAGCGGGGATGACCTTACCTCTAGAAACTCTAAATGGGGAGGGCAAGGTCTTAAGCATTGTTTATTGTGCTTGTCTGGTAACCTCATGCAGCTGACTCCCCCCACCATCAACATCCTCCGGGAAGCACAGGACATCCTGACTTAATCCGATCTGATTCTTATCTAAAGTTATAGGACCCAATAAGCAGACCCCACCTGCACTGACATCATTTTAGTGACTTTTTTTTACATGTTCTTTCCTTTGTCTTGTAAAGAGGCAACTCACATACCTATACCTTAAGTTTAGCTCCAACCCTCAACATACTGCAGCAGCTCTTGCTGCCCGTGGGTCCTGTCCCCAGGCAGCAGCTCTTTACTGTCCATGGGTCCTGTCCTCATGCTATTCCATACTATTCTCTGAATAAAAGAGCACTACTGCTAGACCTTGAGAGTACAAGAAATCCTTCTTCTGACTCCTCTGCTCACCGAGCCCGCATCAGTCTGTACTTGCGCCATTTGAAACTCAGTCAGTACTTCCCCCTGCACACCTGGACGCCTGAGTTCACAAAGAGCTGGGTGGAAACAATAGAGGCAGCCCCAGGCCAGGAAAAAGTTCCGTTTAAATGCAAATATGCCGGGTGAGTCTGGCTCCCGCCCGCAGCCTAGGCGGGTTTGGCTGAACCCTGCAGCCTGCCACCTGCTGTCTCTGTGGCATGAGGGGGCGGGGCGTTTGGGATTGTCCAATCAGGGCAGGCTCTGGGGCAGGAGGGTGGGGCCATGCACTGGACTTCCTGTGAAGGTGGCTTCCAGCTGTTGCCACGCTGCAGGTGACCTGTCGTCTGCCTTAAGCGTCCTGGTGGCTCTGCCAGAACCTCTGTCGCACTGTGACCTGCACTGGCCGTGGGGGTCGTAGGAAGGACTCAGGGGACGCAGGAGCCCTAGGAATGGTGAGTGTGCGGCCCCGGGGTGAGGACACGGGAGGAGGGGCTGGTGGGAAGCGGCGGGGCGGGCCCGTCCTCCCGCGGTCCCTTCCGGGGTCTTCGTCCCCGAGTCCGCGGTGGCGCCGCTGGGCCCTCAGGCTCCTCCGGGCGCAGCGTGGGGGCGGGGACGGCAGCCGGGCCCCGGGCGTCCTGTGGTCCCTGCGCGCGGCGACTTGGGCGGAGAGTCTCTGGGCCGCTGTGCGCCCGCAGCCCCGCGTGTCCCAGACGGTGCGGGGCCCGCGGGAGGGCCCGCAGGACAGTCGGGCCTCGGGCTCCGGGGTCCGTGCGCGGAGGGGCTGCGGTCTGTGGGTCCCCAGGGCCTCCTTTCTCCGCAGGGGGCACCTGTTTTCTCTGAATTTTCCATATATTTGGGGAACCGGGTCTCAAATCCACAGTCTTTTCCCCACAGGCTGCTCTTCCTGGGACTGACAGTAAATTCGTAAATTTTCAGATGCCTCCGCCCACTGCCAAAGTCACTTTCCCTCTTTCATTCACAGGATCCCTATTAATACTTGGTCCTCTATGGCGCATTTCAACCAGACCCAATATGTTAACCGTTTATCATTATCCCCCAGAGCCATGGATGGCTCTATTTTTTTTTTGTAAGATTTTATTTTTCCTTTTTCTACCCAAAGCTCCACCCCCCCATAGTTGTATATTTTAGTTGTGAGTCCTTGTAGTTGTGGCATGTGGGACGCCGCCTCAGCATGGCCTGATGAGTGGTGCCAGGATTCGAACTCTCGAAACCCTGCACTACTGAAGCGGAGCACGCGAATTTAACCACTGGGCCACACAGGGGCCCAGGATGGCTCTATGTTACAGATTAGATTTGTCTGTGTGATGCGGCCTCCGGAAGCAGAGAAGTTGAAAGAAAGATTCCTTGGACTCTCAAGGTCTGGCAGTAGTGCTCCCCTATTCAGAGAATAGCGTGTGGACAGGACCCATGGGCAATAAGAGCTGCATTGGATTGAGGGCAGGGCTAAACTTATAAGGCATAGGTGTGTGAGCTATTTCTTTACAAGAGAAAGGAAATATCGTGTAAAAAAGTTGTGGGGCCGGCAGGGGGAGCAGCAGTTAAGTTCTCATGTTCTACTTCGGGGCCCCGGGGTTTGCTTGTTTGGATCCAGGTGCAGACATGGCACCGCTTGGCAAGCCATGCTGTGGCAGCATCCCACATATAAAGTAGAGGACGATGGGCACAGATGTTAGCTCAGGGCCAGTGTTCCTCAGCAAAAAAGAGGAGGATTGGCAGCAGATTTTAGCTCAGGGCTAATCTTCCAAAACAAAAAAGTCATTAAAATGGCTGGTGCAGGTGGGTTTGGTTATTGGGTGGTCCTGTACCTTTAGATAAGAATCAGATCGGATCAGGTCAGGATGTCCTGTGCTTCCCGGAGGATGATACAGATTGGTATGCAGGGCAGGACGCCTTGGGCTTCTTTCCCTGGGGCAGCCTGGATCCTCATCATGTGGATATTGTACATGAGAGGAAAGCAGAGAATAATCATTGCAGGAAATCCTTGTGCCTCTCCCCAAGGATCATCTGTGCCCAGAATCCTATGGAAAGTACTTTGCATGGAGGTTCCTGTTGAAAAAATGTCCTGGGTGATCGGTCCCATTGGCATCCGCCCACCCCCCCATTTGTGAATGAGAAAAAATTATTTACTTATTTAAGTCTCGGTTTTTCAGTAAGGGTAAATACATTTACTGAACAGACCTTGGAAGACACTATAAAATAGTTCCAAAAAGGCAACAAAGAGGTGAATTTCAGGAAAAATATGATATTCGTTTGTTACATTCCATTTGTTAAGAATACTTGTTTCACTCTGTCTTCACCTGAGCATGTGTAGTAAGATTCTGAGATCTGTTCTTTACTTTTGGATGTTTTCAAATGAAATTCCAGGGCTTAGACATGCTGACCACAAGCGTTCAAGTGTGATGTCTTATGACGGAAATAATGTCACCACAGGACCAGGAACAGAGTTGTCATCCCAAAGCATGCATTTTTGGCGTAAGGGCTATTTTGAGCTGGTGATTATTAAAAAAACAGCAGACACAGGCAAATCTCAGAAACCTAGAAATTACTCTTTTTAAGGGAAATTTACATTCTAAGAGAAACGTCCCTTTGTAAGGAGGCCTCCCTCTCTCTGTGCCAGGAAGGGCAGGATGACTCTAGATCTCTAGAAACTCTTACCAGTGGAGAAGGCAGTGAGTTAAATCTGCAGGACAACTTCACCCTTGTTTATGGTGCATTTCCTGCCAGCTGCCCATCCCTAACCCCATCTTAACAACAGGACCTGAAAGCTCTTTGCCACAGGAGGCAGCCAGCCGGGAGCCTGTGCGGAAGGGAGAGTTTTGATCTGCCAGTCTGCCCTCACCCTGCCAGGTCTTTGCATCCCAGCCGGCCCTCCCTGCTCCCTTAAGCCTCAGCCCACGCGTTGGATGAGGGAGACGGAGTCGAGAGCCTGTCCTCCTGTCTCCTTGCCAATGGATCAACTGTTCCTTCTTTCAAAGCCTGGTGTGCCGTGGTCTCAGCTTCTGTGCACATCAGGTGGTGAGCCCTCGCTCAGCAACAGTAATAGTCAACTGACATTATTTTGCTGAATGGAATGGATATCTGAGGTTTTCTAGTTGAAGTGGTAGAAATACCTTATACTTTTCTTCCCTATTTTCCATGGAAGGACTGGGTTTAAGTGATTTTGCTGGATTATTCCAACACTGGGCTTGTTTGATTAAAAATAACAATGATGTTGCAGAGCATCTCCAGTGGGAGCAGAGGCCCTCAGTCCAAGACTCACGCTGAGGCCCCCTTGAACCTGCAGAGGGAAGGTCTTGCAGACCCAGTTGTCCTTTCTAGGGAGCCTCCCCCTGCAGGTGTCCTCCTGCTCACACCCCCATGGAAGGAGCCTTTATCCTGAGAGGAGCTGCAGAGCCCTGGACAGCTGGGGGTGCACGTGCTCATGGGGTGGGGAGTGATGCCTTGTCTGAGGTTGTCGTTGTGGTTCTTAGGCCTGGACATTTTAGACATCGTTTGAGTTTTGCACCCACACTGTAGGAGCACTGAGAGTGTAATCTGCACAGTGAGGAAATCTGTGAAGATCAGGTGTTCCATCCTGTGGACAAAGTGTTCATGAATTTGGAGTTCATGTGGGTCAGAAGCTTAAACTGAATGCAGTTGAGAGTTTCCTCACGTGTGAGAGTGGGAGTCTGAGGGAGGCAGTGCTTCCATGCTCACAGGAGAGGGAGGGTGCGTGGGGCCCCCAGAGTTCATTCCTGTGGCTGCTCAGGTGTCCCCCCCGTCTTTCCCCAGGGACTGACCCTCTCCAGGGGTTCTGTCTCAGTGGGGAGAGTCTACACCTCCAGTCTGGCAATATGGTCCCTTTCTGAGTGTGGGTTTCCTTGTGAACTGCAGGCCAGCAGGCTGCTTCTATGAGCTGATTGGAATATTCCTGTTTCTGTCCTCAGATTCCTTGATCAGTTGAAGATTGAGATCCTCTGATTCTAGTTTCCATTTGCACTTGGCTTTGGAAATTAATGTCAGAGATACGATGTGAGCAAGGCAAGACAATTGTGGAAACAATTTTCTTCCATTTAGACAAGAGAACCTCAAGAGGTGCGATAGGTGTATTTCAGTTCTCAGGTGTGTCGACAAAAATAACCAGTCTATAAATGAAAATTTGGGTGAGTTTATTCTGAGCTGAAATCTGAGGATTATAACCCAGGAGAGTCTTTCCACAAAGGAACAGAGCACTGCAAAGAAGTGAGGGTACACAGGGTGCTTATATACCCTCAAAGAGGGTGTTTCACATATGATTAAAATGTCCCTCCTGCAAAAGTCACAAGATTGCCCTGTCAGCACAGTGCTTGATGGACACAGCAGGTAGTGGTCTGCTGTCTCCGAGGGGATAGCATGAGGCAAGTGTATTGTCTTGAGCTGGGCAGTCACAGGCGGGCAGCACAAGCAATCAGTTCCTGGCCTAAGGAAAGGTGCTTAATCCTTAAAGAAATGCCAATGTTGGGAGGGGAAGTGAAGTTGCACCTTTATCTCAAGGGCCTTTGTTCTTGCCATGGGGAATACCTAAAGCAGATGTACAATGCATGCTCAACGGCCACGGTCAGGCCCTTTTGGAAAGACGAGGTCATGCCGAATTAGGTTTACCCAAAATGGCTTCCTCGTATACTCCAATATCTCCTATTTCTTGCCATTTTTATTTGTCAGGTGCATTTTCCATGTTCACATCAGTTTTGTGTGTCCATGTCCCTAGAGAACCGTGACATTTAAAAGACTATACTATTCCTAAGGCAAATGAATTTTATTTATTTTCTTATTGTTTGTGTGTGTGTGTGAGGAAGATTGTCGCTGAGGTACCATGTGTGCCCATCTTCCTCCATTTTATGTGGGATGCTGCCACAGCCTGGCTTGATGAGGGGTGCTGGGTCCACACCTGAGATCCAAACATGCGAACCCCAGACCACTGAAGCAGAGCAAAGTGAACTTAACCGCTATGCCACCAGGCCAGCCCCTGAATTCTATTTTAATGGATGTGGGAAAAGGCACTTGAATTTCTCTTTTCATTGATATGAGGAATCAGGTCAGAGCTTGTATAAATCTTTGGAATTCCTAGTTTATTTCAGGACTTAATTGCAAACCCTTAAGGTAGTGTAATATGCTACTCCTTCCTAAAAATATTCCCAGGGTAAATATAGTGGAGGCAGAAACAAGAATGCTCCTTGTCTTTTTTGTTAGAAAGTGATTGGTAAATCTTTTATGGTACGCAGTTTTATGTTCATTAGTGTTTAAAGGATTAAATCTTGGAGTGATTTCCTACGTAGAAATGTTAAAACTAAAAGTTACTTAAAAGTAATGATCAAACATAGGAAAATATGGCATATATAAATGTCTCTCCTTATTTGATTTTATTTTTGAGGAAGATTGGCCCTGAGCTAACATCCATGCCCATCTTCCTCTATTTCATATGTTGGTCGCCTGCCACAGCATGGCTTCACAAGCGGTGCATAGGTCCATGACCAGGATCCAAACTGGCGAATCCCAGGCCACCAAAGCGGAGCATGTGGACTCAACTGCTATGCCACTGGGCCTGCCCCGGTCTCCCCTTATTTCAAGTGAAGAATACAGGTGAATGTTTTCTCTTTTTTTTGAGGAAGATTACCCTTGAGCTACCTACTGCCAATCCTCCTCTTTTCGCTGAGGAAGGCTGGCCCTGAGCTAACATCCGTGCCCATCTCCCTCCACTTTATATGTGGGACACCTACCACAGCGTGGTGTGCCAGGCGGTGCCATGTCTGCACCCGTGCCACCAAAGCGGAACGTGAGCACTTAAGCGCTGGGCTACCAGGCTGCTCCCTGCATGGGAATGTTTAAAAAGTTTGTAAGAGAGGACAGTAACTTAAGACAACTTCCTGCCCCCGTGCCCTGCCCCACTCCTGCTCTTCCTCCAACCACTCTTGAATGACCAGTTTTGCTCACTGCTTCATCATCCTGTTAGTGTTTCTTTATATAAAAACAAGCTAGTACGAATTCCTATTTTTGTCCCTCAAGTGTGTGCTTGTAATGAGTGGCCAGGGTTTGATGCTGATGCTCTTTGATGACTGAACACTTAAGCCTCACCCTCCCTTTTCCCCTGGGCCTTCTTCCCTGGATGGGCTGATGAGAAAACCTGGAGGCTCCTGCACTGTGGGCTGCTGCTTGTGGGGCAGCTCCTCCTGGGCGCTGTGATGCCCTGTGCTGCACTGTTGACCCCACCAAGCCCAGGTTCTAACTGCAGAGGACACTGAGTTGCCGGTTTTGGGAATTCCTATCCTCTGAGAGCAGGAGTCCGGGAATCCGGCCCTCCTTAATGTGATGTTCTGTCAGTGTCTTGGGTGGCATCTGTCTGTGTGTTGAGAGTGAAGGAGAGACTGAGGCTGGAGTCACCTTGACATTAGGGGGAGTCTGCGGTTATGAGGATGATTGTACCCTGTCACTGAGCTGAGCCCATCCGATGGTCACTCCTTCAAGAGCAATTATTTCAGAGAGAAAGAAGGGCCAGCAAAGTGCAGCCAGTAGGAAGCAAGATTCCAGAGGGCTCCCCAGGGCCCCTAAGTCACTCTCCTGCTGCTCCCAGCCCTGTACCTGTTGCAACAAAGATCCCAACCCTCTGGGTTATAGTGGACCACACCACAGTCTGAGTTTGGCCCAGTGAAGAGATTAATTCAACCCAACTTAAGCCCAGGCACCTGAAGGTCTATAAAGCAACCAGTGTCTTGCCCCTTTGTGGTAAAAGAATTCTGGAAACCTCTTGACTCGGAGATCCCCAAAATAGAAGTCAGAGTCACACTTGTATGTACACTAATAGGTCTACAATAGCAGGACACTCGTCATCCACCTTGGGGTTCTGCCACTACTGATAGTGACTTTGGCGCTTCTCAGAGGATACAGTGCTGTGCTCCCCAACAAGGCATTCGATGGAAGTTTCCCCTCCCCTGTGGGTCTCAGGCTCCTAGAGCACAGACGGGCTTCCTGAGATCAGTTGAAGTCATGGCACAACTAGAAGGACCTACGACTAGAATATACAACCGTGTATTGGGGGCTTTTGGGAGAAGAAGAAGAAGAAGAGATTGGCAACAGATGTTAGCTCAGGGCCAATCTTGAAAAAAACGTAACTTGAAGTCAGTTGAATGAGAGGTGTCCTGTTTCAGTAAAAAAGGGCTGACTTGTAATGTCTGTCTTCATCCTTTTTTTAAAAGACTGCATTTTTTTAGAGCAGTTTTAGGTTCACAGAAAAATTGATTAGAATTTAGCATTTCCACATAACCCTTCTCTCTGCATCCGCACAGTTTGCACTTTTTCACCTGGGGTATCACTGCGGTACATTTCTTAGAATTTCCAAGCCCATATGGATGCATTACAGTGCACGGTGCACATTAGCATTGACTCTGTGTTACACACTGTGTAGGTTTTCGCAAATGTGTAATGATGTGTCCCCATCATTTCTGTATCATGGAGTGTAGTTTCGCTTCCCTAAAACTCCCCTGTGCTCCACCTATTGACTTATCCCTCCCTCCAACCTCCAAATCCTTCCCACGTAAAGATCTTTCTAGTGCCTCATACTTTTGCCTTTTCCAGAATGTGGTACTTGGAATCATACACTCCATAGCCTTGTCACATTGGCTTCTTTACTTAATAATAGATTTTTAAGGTCCCTCCATGTGTTTCCATGGCTAGATTGATACCTCATTTCTTTTTATCATTGGACGGTGTTTCATTGTTTGGATGCACCACTGATCGACTGTTCGATACTTGTAGGACATCTTGTTGAAAATTCTAACTCTTCTCAATTATGAATAAAGTGCTTGTAAACATTCTTATGTAGGTTTTGTGCGAACATAAGGTTTCAGCTCATTTGGGAAAATACCACGGACCGTGATTGCTGGCTCTTACTCTATGTAGTGACAGTGTGTTTTATTCTGAAAGGAGGTTCCTGTCTTGCAGTGTGGGTGTTCCCAATCTCGTTTCCACCCGCGATGAACTAGGATTCCCTGTGGTTTTGCATCTTCATTGATATTTGCTGTTCTGAATGTTTTGACTTTTATCCATTTAATAAGTGTTTCGAGATCCCCATTGTTGTTTTCTTTGCAATTTCCTAATGACATTTGATGTGGAGCATGTTTCATATTGCTTATTTCCCATGTAGATCTCCTTCAGTGAGCTGTCTACAGATCTTTTGCCCATTTTTAATTGCATTTCTTTCCTCTGACTATTATGGTTTAAGAATTCTTTGCATATTCCAGATACCAATCATTTATCAATAAATGTTCTATAGAGATTTTCTCTTACTCTGAATTGTGTTGATCTTGTCTTTACACCATCTTTTTCAGAGGAGGAGTTTGCGTTTTACTTAAGATTGTAAAATCTTTGGTTTTTTTTTTGTGGACCTTGCTTTTTGGTTTTCTATCTGAAAATTCATCAACAAACACAAGGTCATCCAGATTTTCTTCTGTGTTATCATGGAGGAGTTTATTCTTTTGGCAATTTACATTTAGATCTGTGATGTGTTTTGACTTAATTTTCATGAAAAGTGTGAGGCCTGTGTCTCCATTTGTTTTGTGTGTGTGTATTTGCACGTGGATATCCATTAGTTCTCCCACTGTTTGTTTAAAATACTTTCTTTTTCATTTGAATCTCCTTTTCTTCTTCGTCAAAGATCAGTTGAGTCTATTCCTGAGGGTCTAGAAGGAAAGCAAACTTGCTGTACTCTCGTATTAATCCCAGGAATCGTTTCTGTCATTGTGAGATCTTCCAGTTGTTGCATAGAGACAGTCATATCATATGGAGCAAACACCGAGTTTATCGTAAATGGATGTTGCATTGTATCAAATCTTGCTTTATATTCCTTTCCCCTCCTTTCCTTTCTGATATTAGTAATTTCTGTCTTCCCTCTTCTCTTTGTTATTTTGACTGGATATTTCTCAATTTTATTGGTCTTGTGAAACAATCAGCTTTTTTCTTTTCATTTTCTCCATTGATTTCCCACAATGACATTCGTTTCCTTTCTAATTTTTATTATTTCTTTTATTGTGCTTGCTTTGGGTTTAACTTGCTCTTCTTTTTATTCTTTGCTAAGGTACATGCTTGCATTAGTGATTAGAGATCTTTGATTTTTCCAGTGTATTTGTTTGATGGCTTAAATTTCCCCCTGGATGCTGCTTTCACTACATCCAAGAACCTTTGCTGTGTTGTGTTTTCATGTTTTTAATTCAAAATAATTTTTCCTTTTTCTTGAGACTTCTAGTTTGCTACTATGTATTATTTAGAAGTGTATTTTTGAGTCACCGCGTATGAGGGGGTTTTCCAACTATTGCTGGTATTGCCTTCTAGAGGAATGCCTATGTGATGTGAGAGCCTATTTTGGATGATTTCTGTTCTTTCAAATTTGTTAAGGTGTGCTTTATGTCCCAGAATGTAGTTTGTTTTGGTGAATGTTCCATGTGAACCTGAGAAGAATGTATATTCTGCTGTTCTGTGAAGTATTCCGCAGAGTACAATGAAAGCCAGCAGTTTCGCAGTGCTGTATATTGCACCTCTGTCCTTCCTCACTTCCTGCCTACTGAAATGTCTAATTCCCGATGAGGAGGTGTTGACTTCTACAGCTGTGGTACTGGATCTGTCTGTTTCTCCTGCATTCGGTCAGTTCCTCCCTGAGGTGTGTTGCCCCTCTGTTGTTAGGCAGCTGCACATGCAGCGTTGCTGTGCCTTCTCAGAGAATAGGCCCCTTTATCCGTACCTGCTGCCCCTCTATCTCTGCATCTTCCTCAGTTTGAAATCCGCATTGTCTATGATGTCTATTCCTCTGGCAGCTTCCTTTGGATTCGTGTTGGCATGGTCTGTTTTTCTCCATCCCTTTACCCTCCATCTCTCTCTGACTTTATACTTAGAGTGGGTTTCTTGTAGACAGCATACAGTGGAATTTTTTGAACTCTGTTACTGTGTCTTTCCGTTGTAATGAGACCATTGATGATTAAAGTGGTTAATGATTCAGTTGGATTAATATTTACCAAAATTTTAGTTTTTCCACTTTTACCCTTGTTTGTTTTTGTCTTCTACCATTTTGCCACCTTCTCTGGCTAAAATTGAGAATTTACTGTAATTGTTTTTTTCCCTCTCTTAGCATATCAGTTACACATTGTTTAAAAAGCACATTTTAGTGTGTGCCCTTGAGTTTTCAGCGTACATTTACCACTAACCCACCCCTCTGCCAAGTGACACTGTGCCACTTCACCATGTGCAAGTACCTCTTAACACCCTGTCCCCAATTTTCCTTTCCCTGTGCCTTGTCACATTGCTGTCATTTATTTCTCTTGTCCATAAGCTTCTCATTCCCAAATTCATTCTTCCTAACATTAGTTTAAACAAAGTGTCATCTGTTGTATTAATTATAAGAAACATAAAAGATATGTCCCCTCCTTTTTGCTTCTTCTAATCCCCTACCTTTATCATTTACATTCTTTCTGATATACTTTCCCACAATTTCATTCCAAGTATGTGTACTTGGGACGAATTTCCTCAAATTTTGTCTCAGAAAGTCCTTATTTCTTTGTACTGCAGGATAATTTTGCTTGACCGAATTCTGGGAAAGTGGGTTTTATTTTCAACTCTTTAAATCTTTCAGTCTCCTCTGCTCTTGTTGCATGGTTTTTGAGAAGTGGTCCAATTTAATTCAAATCTTTGTTTCTTTCTGTCGAAGGTGTGTTTCTTCTCTGGCACTTTTTAGCACATTCTCTGTCTGTGATGTTTCTCTAGTTTCCGTGTGATATCCTTGTGTGTGCACTTTTGTACTTTATCATGTTTAGTGTTTATGAGCCTCCTGGATGGACAGTGTGCTGGCTGCCATTAACTTTAGGGGAATTTGGTGACTATTACTTCATGTTTTCTTCTGTCTCTTTTCCTCCAGGTATTCCCATTATCTGCATTTTAAGCCTTCATTTAAAGAGGGTTGTCCTAGGCTTCGTGGAAATTGTGTCCTGTCTGTTTTGTTATTTTTCCTTTGCATTATACTCTGGTGAAATAGACATTTTTCTTTTTTTTAGTACAGGGCTTATTAAGAACAGACTATGTGAGGCATATTTCAAAACGCCATCTTTTGTTTTGTCTTTCCCAAGTTTGGAGACTTGGTTTGTCCTATGACCTCAAGGCTCTCCTGGATCTAAGAAAGGTTGTTCATGTCAAGTTTATTCATTTTCTTCTTGTGAGATCAAGAACGACAGCTTCTAAGCTCCTTAGGTGCAGGATCAGAAGTCGGCAGGGCATCATCGAGAGTGGCTGGTGGGAAACACTTCCTCTTGAAGTTGGAGAAAGGGAATTTTATGTTGTTTTGGAGGAAACCGCTGTTAAATCCTTCATGTATTTTATAATCATGGGCAAATATAACATCAAACCATTGTGGACTTCAAGGAACTCCGTTGCAATCTGCAGCTCTTCTTTTTTGTCTTCAAAGATTGGCACCTGAGCTAACAACTGTTGGCAATCTACTTGTGGGTTCTTTTTCTGCTTTTTCTCCCCCAATCCCCCCAGTACATAGTTGTATATTATAGTGGTGGCTGCCTCTGGTTGTGCTATGTGGAACACTGCCTCAGCATGGCCTAACGAGCGGTGCCATGTCCGCACCCAGGATCCAAACCAGTGAAACCCTGCCAAAGTGGAGTGCGCGAACTTAACCACTCGGCCACGGGGCCGGCCGCAATCTGCAGCTCATAACCTACCCCTCAAGGGGAGCAAAGCTCAGGGTACACTTTTAGCATTTGACGAGAAAGAGCTCTTATGGCACATTATCATCTCACAATGTATTGTAAAATTGGTGAGAAGTAGCTTTGAGACCCATAAGTAAAGTTATATTATGGTCTAAGTTTTTTTTTCTTCTTTGCTTTTTTTTCTGCTTTATCGCCCCAGATCCCCCCATACATAGTTGTATATCCTAATTGTGGGTCCCTCTAGTTGTGGCATTGGCCTAAGTTTTCATGGCTTCTTCCTTGTGCCTGAGCTCTCAGTTCATAATAATTCCATCCCATGAAATCATCCAGAGTGAGAAAGGTACAACTGAGTCTATGATACATACTACACAAGTTAAAAGCAGCGTCTCACCACAAGAATATTTCCTTTCAGCCAGCTGCATCTGGTTACCTGTAATGGCGTGGAGTAGTTTAGGACAATGTGGGCAGCTGGGCTTGGTCAAAGTGTGATTTCACAGGCCTCTTGGACTCTCAGTTTGGTGATGGGACCAGACCAAAAAGCTTCCAGTTGTTCACTATGTTTTTATTCACTGAAACGTCCCATAGTATTCACCCTCTGCCTCATGGAGTGCTGTAACTGGTGGGTAATATGAAAGAAGATGAAAGAACTTCTCTTATGAAGAATCATTGGTCCACAAATGATATTTGTTTCATTTGTATAGTATTTCTGTCAATTCCCAAAATGTTCTGGAACTTGTTATTAGAGAGAAATCAGATGTAATGTCATCACAGTAAAAATGTGTAAATATTTCCATGTGTTCATAACATTGTTAAATTGATGAGCAAGTGTGTACAGAAAAAAGGGACCTTGTGATGATCACAACATAGAATGAATGTTTGGACATAAGAATCCCATGTAACCTTCCTAGAATTGGAGTATAGATCCCCAGTGCTGTCAGGCTCATGTATCCTACTCTACACACATTTGTGGTGTTTTAGGACTCAGTGGCCATTGAGGACGTGGCTGTGAACTTCACCCCAGAGGAGTGGGCTTTACTGGATCCCTCACAGAAGAAACTCTACAGAGATGTGATGTGGGAAACCTTCAGGCACCTGGCCTCAGTAGGTAAGAATGAGGACATTCCTTCATGTCATAATGAAAGAACAAGTGGTTCTTGCCCATCATCAGTGTTCTAAGATGTAGAATGTGGAAAGGGGAGGTTGTTAGTAAATAAAGTAGAAATGGCCATAGATTATCATAGACTTAGAATCTAGAAATTTGTGTGTAATTTCTAATATTTGGAATAAACTTTGTGGGTCTGCATTTCAGGAATAACACGGGAAGACTGTGATCTTGAAGATCAGTACAAAGACCAGGGGAGAAAAGTAAGGTGAGTCACACAATAGAAAGCTCTGTCTCATGTGAGAATCCTTGTATGTTAAGAAATTGTTTTAAAACAGAGCGAACAAAACCAATAGCCCTTGCTTCAAATTCAGCTATTTTTAGAAAATTTTCACCAAATATACTTTTTGAAATGTGATGTAGAGGTTCACTTTTTGCAGAATATTTCACTTAGAAGTAGTATTAGTGAACCCTATCTATGAATATCACCGTTTGGATAATAAGAAGGGTGAAATCCTCTTGCAGAAAATTCAGTATACTTAATTTCAGAGAATTCACAGAAGGGAGAAAACATAAACGTTTCCTATCAATCATAATAAACATAAGTATAAAATCATTAATAGACAAGTCGTTAACAATATGCTTCTCATTTCTACAGCAAGCATATGGTAGGGAGCGTCTGTGAAAGTGAAGAGGGTAGTCAGTGTGGAGAAAACGTCAGCCTTCTTCCAAATCTCAGTCTGAACAAGAAAACTACAGGAGCTAAACCATGGGGATGCAGTGCATGTGGAAGAGCCTTCACGCATCATTCATCCCTTACAACGCACATTCAATGTCACACAGAACGTAAACCATATGACTATCAAAAATATAGAGAGAAGCCATATAAATGTAAGGAATGTGGGAAAGCCTTCACTTATCTCACTTTACTTCAAGCACATGAAAGAACTCATACTGGAGAAAAACCCTATGAATGTAAAAAATGTAGTAAAGCATTCACTTGTTCCAGTTATCTTCAAAGACATGAAAGAACTCATACTGGAGAGAAACTCTATGGATGTAAAAAATGCAATAAAGCATTCAGTTGTTCCCGTTATCTTCGCCTTCATGAAAGGATTCATACTGGAGAGAAACCTTATGAGTGTAAAAAATGCAGTAAAGCATTCACTTGTTCCCGTTATCTTCAAAGACATGAAAGAATTCACACTGGAGAGAAACCCTATGAATGTAAGAAATGCAGTAAAGCATTCACTCGTTCCAGTCATCTTCAAAGACATGAAAGAACTCACACTGGAGAGAAACCCTATGAATGTCAAAGATGCAGTAAAGCATTCACTTCTTCCAGTAATCTTCAAAAACATGAAAGAATTCATACTGGAGAGAAACCCTATGAATGTCAAAGATGCAGTAAAGCATTCACTTCTTCCAGTAATCTTCAAAAACATGAAAGAATTCATAATGGAGAAAAACCCTATGAATGTGAAAAATGCAGTAAAGCATTCACTTATTTAAGTTATCTGCAACTTCATGAAAGAACTCATACTGGAGAGAAACCCTATGAATGTCAAAAATGCAGTAAAGCATTCACTTGTTCCAGTTATCTTCAAAGACACGAAAGAATTCATACTGTAGAGAAACCCTATGAATGTCAAAGATGCAGTAAAACATTCGCTTCTTCCATTTCACTTCAAAGACATGAAAGAATTCATACTGGAGAGAAAACTTATGAATGTAAAAAATGCAGTAAAGCTTTCGCTTCTTCCATTTCACTTCAAATACATGGAAGAACTCATACTGGAGAGAAACCCTTTGAATGTAAAATATGTGGTAAAGCCTTCAGATCCACCACTTCTCTTTCAAAACATGAAAGAACGCACACAGGAGGGAAACCCTATGAATGTAAAAACTGCAGTAAAGTATTTGCTTCCTGCCGTTCTCTTCAAATACATGGAAGAACTCATACTGGAGAGAAACCCTTTGAATGTAAAATATGTCGTAAAGCCTTGCGTTATATCAGTTCTCTTTCAAAACATGAAAGAACTCATACAGGAGAGAAGCCCTACGAATGTAAACAATGCAGTAAAGCATTCACTTGTTCCAGTTCTCTTCGAAAACATGAAAGAACTCACAGTGCAGAGAAATCCTATGAATGTAAAGAATGCAATAATGCCTTCACTGCTTCCAAATATCTTCGAGTCCATTTAAGAAGTCACACTGGAGAGAAAGCCTATGAATGTGAGCAAAGTCAGAAAGGCTTTAGTTGTCATGCAAACTTTGAGGATATGCAAGAATGCACACTAGAGGTAAAACCAGGTAGATAGAAACAATTTGGGACTTTTGTCATCACATCTCTTTCTTGAAGGCATGAAAGGACTCACTGGATAAAAACGTCTTGAATGTTCACAGCATGAGAAAGACTTAAGTTGGCCTACATCCTTCTATGTGAAACTCTCACCAAAGAGAAATATAAACGTAAGTCATATGAGAAAGCTTCATGGAAATTAATTGGTACATGAGGTTCTAGAAAAGTTTCAACAGGAAAGAGTCATCATAAAAGTGTATTGTATTTATTGTATTTATCAAGCCTTTCTTAAATTGCAGCATTACACTGTGGATTTCTACTTCAGAAATGAATATTGAGGTGAGGTGATTCTGCTAGTCATCCTTCATAAATAGTAAATAAGATTCATAGGTAGTACATTTACCTGAAATCAGTTAGTTTTTTTTTTTAAATAATGTTATGATAGATTACAACCTTGTGAGATTTCAGTTGTACATTTTTGTTAGTCATGTTGTGGGAACACCACTTCCCCCTTTGTGTCCTCCCCCCACCCCCCCTTTTCCCTGGTAACCACCGATCAGATCTCCTTGTCAACATACTAACTTCCACCTATGAGTGGAGTCATATACAGTTTGTCTTTCTCTGACTGGCTTATTTCGCTTAACATAATACCCTCGAGGTCCATCCATGTTGCTGTGAATGGGCCAATTTTGTCTTTTTTTATGGCTGAGTAGTATTCCATTGTGTATATATACCATATCTTCTTTATCCCATCATCAGTTTCTGGGCATGTAGGTTGGTTCCACGTCTTGGCTATTGTAAATAATGCTGCGATGAACATAAGGGTGCAACGGACTCTTGGGATTTCTGATTTCAGGTTCTCAGGATAGATACCCAGTAATGGGATGGCTGGTTCATAGGGTATTTCTATTTTTAACTTTTTGAGAAATCTCCATACTGTTTTCCATAGTGGCTGTACCAGTTTGCATTCCCACCAACAGTGTATGAGGGTTCCTTTTTCTCCACAACCTCTCCAACATTTGTCGCTCTTGGTTTTGGATGTTTTTGCCAATCTGACGGGTGTAAGGTGATATCTTAGTGCAGTTTTGATTTGCATTTCCCTGATGATTAGCGATGATGAACATCTTTTCATGTGTCTATTGGCCATATTCATATCTTCTTTTGAGAAATGTCTGTTCATGTCCTCTGCCCATTTTTTGATTGGGTTGTTTGTTTTTTTGTTGTTAAGCTGTGTGAGTTCTTTGTATATTATGGAGATTAACCCTTTGTCGGATAAGTGGCTTGTAAATATTTTTTCCCAATTAGTGGGCTGTATTTTTGTTTCAATCCTATTTTCCCTTGCCTTGAAGAAGCTCTTTAGTCTGATGAAGTCCCATTTGTTTATTCTTTCTATTGTTTCCCTCAACTGAGGAGTTATAGTGTCCAAAAAGATTCTTTTGAAACTGATGTCAAAAATGTACTGCCCTGGGGCTGGCCCCGTGGCCGAGTGGTTAAGTTCGCGCGCTCCGCTGCAGGCGGCCCAGTGTGTCGTTAGTTCGAATCCTGGGCGCGGACATGGCACTGCTCATCAGACCACGCTGAGGCAGCATCCCACATGCCACAACTAGAAGGACCCACAACGAAGAATACACAACTATATACCTGGGGGCTTTGGGGAGAAAAAGGAAAAAAAATAAATCTTAAAGAAAAAAAGTGTACTGCCTATGTTCTCTTCCAGAAGACTTATTGTTTCAGGCTTAATCTTTAGGTCTTTGATCCATTTTGAGTTTATTTTGGTGTGTGGTGAAAAAGAATGGTCAATTTTCAATCTTTTGCATGTGGCTGTCTAGTTTTCCCAGCACCATTTGTTGAAGAGACTTTCTTTTCTCCATTGTAGGCCCTCAGCTCCTTTGTCGAAGATTAGCTGTCCATAGATGTGTGGTTTTATCTCTGGGCTTTCAATTCTGTTCCATTGATCTGTGGACCTGTTTTTGTATCAGTACCATGCTGTTTTGATTACTGTAGCTTTGTAGTATGTTTTGAAATCGGGGATTGTGATTCCGCCAGCTTTGTTTTTCTTGCTCAGAAATGCTTTAGCAATTCACGGTCTTTTGTTGCCCCCATATGAATTTTAGGATTCTTTGTTCAATTTCTGTGAAGAATGTTCTTGGGGTTCTAATTGGGATAGCATTGAATCTGTAGATTGCTTTAGGTAGTATGGACATTCTAACTATGTTTATTCTTGCAATCCATGTGCATGGAATGTCTTTCCATCTCTTTATGTCATTGTCAATTTCTTTCAAGAAAGTCTTGTAGTTTCCATTGTATAGATCCTTCACTTCCTTGGTTAAGTTTATCCCAAGGTATTTTATTCTTTTCGTTGCGATTGTGAATCGGATTGAGTTCTTGAGTTCTTTTTCTGTTAGTTCATTGTTAGTGTATAGAAATGCTACTGATTTCTGTATGTTGATTTTATACCCTGCTACTTTGCTGTAGTTGTTATTTCTAATAGTTTTTCTATGGATTCTTTGGGGTTTTCTATATATAAGATCATGTCTTCTGCAAACAGTGAGAGTTTTACTTCTTCATTACCTATTTGGATTCCTTTTATTTCTTTTTCCTGCCGAATTGCTCTGGCCAACACCTCCAGTACTATGTTGAATAGGAGTGGTGAAAGTGGCACCCTTGTCTTGTTCCTGTCCTCAGAGGGATGGCTTTCAGTTTTTGTCCATTGAGTATGATGTTGGCTGTGGGTCTGTCATATATGGCCTTTATTATGTTGAGGTACTTTCCTTCTATACCCATTTTATTGAGGGTTTTTATCATAAATGGGTGTTGGGTCTTGTCGAATGCTTTCTCTGCACCTATTGAGATGATCATGTGGTTCTTCTTTCTCATTTTGTTGATGTAGTGTATCACATTGATTGACTTGCGGATGTTGAACCATCCCTGTGTCCCTGGTATAAATCCCACTTGATCATGGTGTATAATCTTTTTGATGTATTGCTGTATTCGGTTTGCCAAAATTTTGTTGAGGATTTTTGCATCTATGTTCATCAGTGATATCGGCCTGTAGTTCTCCTTCTTTGTGTTGTCCTTGTCAGGTTTGGGGATCAGAGTGATGTTGGCTTCATAGAATGTGTTAGGGAGTACTCCATCTGTCTCAATTTTCTGGAACAGTTTGAGAAGAATAGGTATTAAGTCTTCTTTGAATGTTTGGTAGAATTCTCCAGAGAAGCCGTCTGGTCCTGGACTCTTATTTTTGGGGAGGTTTTTGATTACCGTTTCTATTTCCTTACTTGTGATTGGCCTATTCAGATTCTCCATTTCTTCCTGATTCAGTTTGGGAAGATTGTAAGAGTCTAGGAATTTGTCCGTTTCTTCCAGGTTGTTCAATTTGTTGGCACATAGTTTTTCATAGTATTCTCTTATGATCCCTTGTATTTCATTGGTATCTGTTGTGATTTCTCCTCTCTCATTCCTAATTTTATTTATTTGCGATTTCTCTCTTCTTTTCTTGGTGAGTCTGGCTAATCGTTTGTCAATTTTGTTAATTTTTTCAAAGAACCAACTCTTTGTTTCATTGATCCTTTCTATTGTCTTTTTTGTTTCAATATCGTTTATTTCTGCACTTATTTTTATTATTTCCCTCCTTCTACTGACTTTGGGCTTTATTTGTTCTTCTTTTTCTAGTTCTGTTAGGTGGCGTTTGAGGTTGCTTATGTGAGCTTTTTCTTGTTTAGTGAGGTGAGCCTGTATTGCGATGAATTTCCCCTTAGGACTGCTTTTGCTCCATCCCAAATGATTTGGTATGTCGTGTTCTCATTTTCATTTGTCTCCAGATAATATTTGATTTCTTCTTTAATTTCTTCAATGATCCATTGTTTGTTGAGAAGCGTGTTGTTTAGTCTCCACATTTTTGCACCTTTCTCTGCTTTTTTCTTGTAGTTGATTTCTAGTTTCATAGCATTATGATCAGAAAAGATGCTTGATATTATTTCAACTCTCTTGTATTTATTGATGTTTGCTTTGTTTCCCAAAATATGGTCAATCCTTGAGAATGTTCCATGCGCACTTGAGAAGAATGTGTAACCTGCTGTTTTTGGATGAAGTGTTCTATATATATCTAAGTCCACCTGGTCTAATTTTTCATTTAATTCTATTATTTGCTTGTTGATTTTCTGTCTAGATGTTCTGTCCATTGGTGTTAATGGTGTGTTGAGGTCCCCTACTATTATTGTATTGTTGTTGATGTCTTCTTTTAGTTCTATTAAGAGTTGCTTTACAAATTTTGGTGCTCCTGTGTTGGGTGTGTATATATTTATAAGTGTTATGTCTTCTTGGTGGAGAGTCCCTTTTATCATTATATACTGTCCCTCTTTGTCTTTCTTTATCTGTTTTGCTTTGAAGTCTACCTTGTCTGATATTAGTATAGCGACACCTGCTTTCTTTTGTTCATTATTAGCTTGGAGTATTGTTCTCTATCGCTTCACTCTGAGTGTGTGTTTGTCTTTGGGGCTGAGGTGTGTTTCCTGGAGGCAGCATATTGTTGGGTCTTGTTCTTTGATCCATCCTGCCACTCTGTGTCTTTTGATTGGGGAGTTCAATCCATTTACATTTAGAGTGATTATTGAGATGTGGGGGCCTACCACTACCATTTTATGTCTTGTTTTCCGGTTTTCTTCAATTTCCTTTGTTTCTCGTCCCATGGTTTAATCTGTTCTGATGTAGAGCTGCTACTCACTGTTGTTGTCCTTCTCCTTATCTCCTCTGCTCTTGGTTTTGTAGCCCCTTTCCTTTTTTTGATTTTTCAGGAATGAGGGTTTTCCTGAGGATTTCCTGAAGAGGAGGTTTTGTGGCTATGAACTCCCTTAATTTTTGTTTATCTGGGAAAGTTTTTATTTCTCCATCGTATTTGAAGATTATTTTCACTGGGTAGAGAATTCTCGGCTGTAGATTTTTGTCCTTCAGATTTTTGAACATATCATTCCACTCTCTTCTAGCCTGTAAAGTTTCTGCTGAGAAATCTGCTGATAGCCTGATGGGGGTTCCTTTGTAGGTTAGTTTCTTTTGCCTGGCTGTCCTTAGTATTTTCTCCTTGTCGTTGACTTTTGCTAGCTTCACTACTGTATGCCGTGGGGTTGGTCTTCCTGCATTGATAAAGTTTGGAGATCTATTTGCTTCTGTCGCCTGAAGATCCATCTCTCTCACGAGATTTGGGAAGTTCTCAGCCATTATTTCTTTGAATAGGCTTTCGGCCCCTTTCTCCTTCTCTTCTCCCTCTGGTATACCTATAATCCTTATGTTGCATCTCCTAATTGTGTCTGATAATTCTCGGAGAGTTTCTTCATGTCTTTTTAGCCTTACTTCCCTCTCCTCCTCTGCCTGCAGCATTTCTATATTGTGATCTTCCAAATTGCTAATTCTTTCCTCCATATTATCGGCCCTATTGTTCAGTGCATCTAGATTTTTCTTAATCTCCTCTATTGTGTTCTTCATTTCCAATATTTCTGTTTGGTTCTTCTTTATCGTATCAAACTCTTTTGTGACATAGCTCCTGAACTCGTTGAGTTGTCTGTCTGAATTCTGTCTTAACTCATTGAGTATTTTAATGATGGCTGTTTTGAAGTCATCATCATTTAGGTTATATATCTCATTTTCTTTGGGATTGTTTTCTGTGTGTTATTTTCCTTCTGTTCTGGAGATTTAATGTATTTTTCCATATTGCTTGATGTTGTTGATTTGTTCCTCTGCATAGAGATAGAGTTTAGTTGCTCCTTCCACTTGTTTCTGCTGCTGTGGTGGGGGAGCAGCTGTTTATATTGCACCAACCAGGAACCCTATCCGCAGTTGCTCACTGGGCCTGGGCCCCTCCTCGTAGTCACAGTGGTCCTTTGGATTCCCTCTTCTGCCGTGGGGGCCGTCACGGGGGGGCTTCAGGCTGCTGGTGCCTACTGTTGCAGCCCACCTAGATGTGCTCCTTCCTTGGGGTCTGCAACGGTGTTATGGGCTTTTCCAGCGGCCAGAGGTAGGATCACTTATATTTGCCGCTCCGTCACTGTCGGCACCCACAAAATCTCACTTGTCCACTATGGGTCGCAGCAGAGCTATTGGCATCTTCTACAGTCTGTGGTTAGCTCACCTAGCTATGCTACTTTTGTCCCGGGGTCTTCCACCCTTGTGGCTGCCGGATGGGTGCTTTCTACTAGTGCTGTGCAGAGGCTTTCCCTGAGGCTGCTGTGAGCCTGTAGGGTTTCCCCCTAGGCTACAGAGCTGGGTCGCTGGAACTCCACCCAGCCCCAGTCCTGTTCCCCAGGAACTCGGGGAGCCCTTTGCCCTGTCTGGGGGATAGCCGGAGATCCTGATTTCAGTGGTAGCTGGTCAGCTGCTGCCCTGCCTGGTATTCTTCTCTCTGGGACCCCCCCGCCAGTGTTGTGGATGCTGGGCGTGGCCCCTCCGCTAATAGAAGACAGAGAGTTTTGTCTGCTGCTGGGCAGAACTCTGGAGCTTCCCCTCCAGGCCACAGGGCCGGCCTCTGGAGCTCCCCCAAGCCCCAGTCCTCTCCAAGATCTCCAGCAATCCCTTACCCCACGGGGCGGGCAACGGCAGCTGGGGGTCACATCGCCCTCTGGGGTTGTCTCTGGGACTTTCCCGGAGTTGTGAATGCTAGGAGTAGCCCCTCTGCTAATGGCAGACAGAGAGTTTTGTCTGCTGCCCAGGCGGAACTCTAGAGCTTCCCCTCCAGGGTGCGGAGCCGGCCTCTGCAGCTCCACCCAGCCCCAGTCCTCTCCGAGATCTCCAGCAATCCCTAGCCCCACCGTGCAGGCAGTGGCAGCCAGGGGGCCTCCATACCCTCAGTGATTCTCTCTGGGACCCTCCGGGCACCGTGAACACTAGGTGGGATCCCCCCACCAATGGCGGGGAGAGACTCTCCCCACGGGCTCAGGTGTGTAACTCTAGTTTCCCTCTGCGTTTAGGAGTAATTGCGTCACTGCTCTGTTGTGTGCTCGCTCGTGCCCTAGGTGTGTGTTGATCTTCTGGGGGCATCCATTGGAAGAAAGCCGCTTGCGGATACTAGGCTGTTCGGTTGGGGTCGGAGAGTTTTTGCCTATTTCCACATCCTCCCAGAGGAAAGTCCGTCCGCCGATGTATAGTCGCGTGGTCTCTCAGACGTCCTGAGATGCTGTCTAGATATCCTTTGTTAAGCGATGAGTGTCCAAATAATTGTAGACTCGAAGGGTAAGAGACAAAGAGGACTACTCACGGCGCCATCTTAGAACCTCCTGTCAGTTTTTTATCTTTAGTTTTTTTATAATGTTTTAATTGTTCTGTGTGAAGGGGGTATTGAAAAATGACAGTTTTTATTTGTTGTGATTTTCTTACTGGCCTTGTATTTACAGTTCCTGCATGTGCCTCATCCATTGTACATATTGCACATGTTTCAGAGAAAGCTCCTTTCTGGGGGTGGTGGGTGGAGGAGCCTGTTTTTATTTTGTGTACTATTAAACAGTTGGAAAAAAATTTATGTTTGGCAAGTTTATCCAAGAGTGTACCTCCTGTGAGTTCCTATCTTCCCATTTGGGCCTTTGCTGTGTGTCCTTCCTTCTGATTGGTATTTGGTGAATAGACTTTGAATTAAGTAGAGGCCTGTGGCAGGGCAACAAAATCTAGAGCTGGACACATCACCCCTGTACTGCATTATGTCAGTGAGGGTAATCTGAAGAGCTAGATCTTTAACAATCCGTCCCATTGCTGGTTCCTTGTAGGAATAGCCCAATGGCCTCACTTCCGTGAGATCTGGAAGGCAGAAGCACACAAGGCCTTAGGCCGATTTTTGAGCCACCACACAGGGAGGGAGCCAGTTCCATAGGAGCTTCAAGGACACCACCTTCCATCCCTTTTTCTGGACTCTTCACCCTTCTTGTCAAGAGTATCTTGAAAAGCACCAATAATTAGTTGATCTCCATTTTGTTAGAGGTGCATTTTCCACCAGTTTCACATCAAAGATCCATTGGAGTTAGGATCTTTCTGTAAGGCCTCTTGTGTCCACCAGGAAGCCAATTCAGACCTTTGTGGGTGGAAGTATTCTCTGATTCCCCTTTTCTCTAGATGATATCTGAATACGGTCTAACGTGTATAGGAAACACCTTTGCTGTTGATAGTGCTAGTGAGCACATTTTCCTGCTTCACCATGGCATCTACAATGGGACATAAAAAGAAGCACCTGCGAGTTTGTTTCTCTGCTGCCTTGTGCAGCAGCTGCCTTGACCCAGTTCTTCCACGTGAGAACAATCACCTTTCTCATGTTGGGAAGACTGTGTGTGTTTCTTGTTACTTGTAGCTTGAATGTATTCCCTCAATGTGTTGTCAATGACCTTTGAGTGTATGTCAGTAAAACTACATCCATCTGTTTGTGAAATGAACACTTCTCTCGTTGTTTCATTGATATTTCTTATCAACTGTTCCAGTCCATCCTATGTTAATAAATATTATTGTGGATTTCACTTTTACGGACTATTAATATCCATTTTTGATTATGGATTTTCAGATATACTTTGCAGTGTTCTTCATTTAATCATAATACATTTTGAGTCAATTTTATCATGTGCGAACCAATTCAGGTGTTTCTTCATCAGGCAACCTGTATTTCTTATTCTTTTACAGTTATAAATTTTGTCATGAAAATAATTTCTCATTCATTTTTAATGCAAAAATTAACCACCGTGTTTTTCTTCAGTGCCCTCTTCCAGTGACCTGCAGGATTGCACCTGTAGTCAAAGAGGGGGTGTAAGGAATTCTAGTAAAAATGACCACAGCCCTAAAGGACCATGAGGTGTAACAGTAACAGTGCTCGAAGGACTTCATACAAGATCTTGGCCTCTGTTTGTGGATTTGACTGTTATTCAAGGAGGCAGGTTATGTTCTGTCTTCAATGATAATAGGAGGTAAACTTAATTCTATCTCTTGTAAACTTTTTTTTTGTGAACCAAACCATTGTTTTCTAGAAGGCAAAAAGAATGTAGTGAAGGTAAGTTAATTTTTAAGAAGTTCCAGTGAGTCATTTTAGTAAGAAAAAGGAAAAGAGCCATTTATGATTTGGACTTTTATCTTTTACCATTTTTACCTGTATGGTAACAAAATGCTGTTAGTTTTGTCTTGGAAACTGTGCAGTTTTAATGACCAAGCTGTTGGACCCTTTTCTCTTCAGCAGGGTAAGACTTGGCCTTGCAGTGGATGCAGCCAGCTCCTGGTCCTCTGGAACAGCTTTGCCTTTCCTACTTACAGTCAAAACACCAATGTATTTCCTATAGTGTATTAGACACTGTTTACCATTAAGTAACTCAATTAAATACATAAATTCACTTCTTGGCATCCTCCGTAATAATTTCAATATCTCCTTAGACTCAGCTGAGGCCTTTGCGTTTAGGTAAATAGTGAGTCAGTGCAAACCCAGCCAGGGAAAGAGGACCACTGTGCCACTCTGAAGCCTTTCCTTCTCCGAGACTGTGCTCTTGCTGGTAGCGTTTCAGCGTCCCCCACAAGCCATGCAGTGTGGAGTCAGTGTACACACTGTAGCAGAGCTGAGAGACAGTGGGATCTGCATACAGAGCATGAAACAGACAAGTCCTGACAGTCCTGCTGCTTCCATGTTTGTGGAAATGCAGAAATGATGGACACAGTGAAGCTTTGTTTTATAGAATAGAAGTAAGGCCTTTGAAGAAAACTAAAGAGTAGCATTGAGCTGACAGGCTGAGGTGTGTTTATATCTTTTCTATGAGGGTAGGAGTGAGAGAGGATGTCATTATTATTACCTGGGACTTGCGACTTCCTGTTGATCTAAGCCACAGATATTTGTGTTGTCTTTTGTCTTTATTGTCATTTCAGAGGATTTTTATATTACCGTTAAATATTTTAAATGTTATGGTCTTTGACATTTTCATTTTGCTGCTGTACAGACTAGAGTGTGCAACATACACCCCATTAAACCATGGAGGTCCTCCCACTTAGAGAGACAGTTGCCTTCACCTGCCCTGTTCTAGCTCATCCTGAGTGAATCATGAGTGGAGTGACATTTCTGTGAGTCCACTGTGATCCCCCAGTGGAACCACCACAAAGAGGTCTGCGTCGTTAGACGCAGCCATCTAAGGAGTAACTGAGGTGAGCTTGGGAGAGAAGGTGTAAGTTTTAGTAACATCCTAATTGAGTATCAGGGGAGAAATGGGAAATTTTCACCATCTTTTCATCACAGGAGTGGCTGGAAGTCTTAAATTTCAATGATCCAGAAAGCCCCGGAGCCCAGGTGGCTGATCACAGGTTTCATTTCCTTATGCTTAGACGTCCAGCACATGGTGTCGAAAATTGGGGAAGAGCAATAACAGCTTCAAGGTGTAGAATAGCAAAGGGAACAGGATGTTTTCCTTTCTTTTTTGTTTAGTGTGAGCTTATGAATTGGAGGGGTTTCCTTCAAATGGACACCACAGGATTGTTCTTTTGAGGGGACGGGATGTTTTTCATCTTTGATGGCAGTATTCCTAACATTTCTGAAAACTCATGAGAGCACCTAAGTATTTTATATATGTGTTATATATAATTATTTGAAAGTGAATAGTGTAATTGCTTTCATATGCTAGAAGAATGTGAGGGTCTCCTGAACCTGCATTTTTATGTGGTCAAACCTTTCCACCACTGTGGGATCCTTCTTAGGAAGATTGCAGGACTGAGATGAAGGACTTAGTCCTCAACAGGCCTTTCTTGCAGCCCTGTCTTAATTTAAAAAACACCCCCTAGAGTTGTACCTGCCCTCAGCTCATACTCATGACAAGAGTGAAGTGAAAGGGCTCCCAGACTCAGTCTATGAGTTTAAATCAGTTTCATGGACAGATCTTTGGAAATACTGTGGTCTGAAACATAAAAGTGTATCCTAAGCAGAATCTGTCTAGGGACATCCTCGTCCATGTGTGTCAGCATCAGATCTTGTCAGTGCCATCCACAGACCATTTCCAGCTCTTCATTGGCCAACTCAACTCTACTCTGTGCCTGCTTACTTGGAAAAGTCTTTAGAAATCCACACATGTCCCACTCTGTACATTTCCTCTGAGGCAATAGGGGGGCTGTGAGCTCAGAGGGAGACAGAAGCAGTGGTAGAATCCGTGTCATGGGCACATTCTGGTAGCCACAGTGACCAGAGACATCCCATATTTATCAGATCTACTTACTTGCTTATTCACATCACACTGAGAAATTGACTTACATTGAATTGGGAAACAAAAGGGACTGGAATGTTTGAAATAACATTCCATTAGTGTCCCCCTCCCCACAGTCCTCCTCAAAGATGCCTTAGCAGCCTCTCATTGAGCATCCAAGTGTCTCTAAACCCCCATGGTGGACATAAATTAGCCAAGGCATTCTTGTTCCAGAACTGTTCTCTTCACAGGGTGTTGCACACAATTATAGAAGCCACTGCTGGCAACTGACGGAGTCTTTATGTAAATGGAGTACCTTCTAGGGCCTGAGTGGATGATGCTCCAAGCCAGTTTCCCATTTTGCCTTGGGTCCTGAATGCAGGACCCCCCAGGCTTTCTACTGAAAAGCCGCCTTATTGAAGAGATGGGTATTTACAGCATGGAGCCAACATTGCTCCTCTGGAATATCCCATGAACAAGCAGGAGTGTTCCGTTCTCTGATGTAATCAATTCTGAGGAGATCATTTCCATTTTAGACACACTGGCCACTTGGAGAGTCACTTAGGAGCACATGGGTGACCAGGGTGTTCATAAACTTTATGGACAGTGTGCACCACCACACCCGACAGAGTGAACTGCAGAGATGCTGCCTTCAGTTGCTACATCAGACAGGCCATCCTTGATCAGAGAATGGATTGAAGCATCACAGTGGTCAAACAGCAGTCGTGTTAGCAGTACCAACTTTCTTGGCCCAGAATCCAACCCATCTGTACATTTTTACACATCCTGGGCCATTACCCATGATCTAGCTGTTGGTCACACCAATAGTACCAACCCCTTATCCAAGGTTGCCCTCTATGTCTTAAAGATTTCTGGGAATATCTTGCCTCACAGATATCCAACTACAAATCTGGCCACTCCTTACACTGCCCATATGAAACCTCAGTCTGCAGAGGCTGATTTTTATTGCTCAGGGTGATAAATTGACTTAAATTTCTGAGACAAATATCAACGCCTCAGACCAGATGGTATTAACCTTGACCTTATGGTCCCACATAATGTGAAACCACTTACAGACCTCTAACTTTAGAGTCTAGGCCAAATTCAAGTGATTTCCCTCCTCTGCCATGGTTAACCCAGTGATGGACCAGTGAACCTGATATGAAAAAGCAAGTCACTGGTAATATCATCAATGGACACACCTTCCAGGATGAGGAAGGGGTCTGTACAGCTGATGGCAAGTAGACTTGGTAGGCCCGTCCCCCCGTCCCCAGGACTCCTTGCTGTGCTCAGACCATGGTAGAACTTGATATGGACAAATTACTCATGCCATCCTACATCAGCCTGCTGAAGCCAAAATACAAAGACTCGAAAAGATACTCTAAATTTATTGAAACTATCAGCTCAATTCTGAAAAGAGGAACTACTGGGCTGTCAAATAACTTCTTCGGTGGACATTTTACCTCTTCTCCCACCACAGGCTACCCACCTCCTAGAAAGGACTAATGGCCTCCTCAGGCCAATTTGCTTTCTTCTCAATGGGCCTTCCTGCTGTTGGAGGCAGTGATTAGACTCAATCCCAGTCTTCAGGGCTCATTGCTTTGCTGTCATCGTCAGGCTCACTGGCACCTGATAGGTAGAGGCCTTTCCCTGCTGGACATTCCTGCCAGAACGGTCACTCCTACAGGTCTCTGGTTTATTGTTAACAGTGCTCCCTGGCCACCACTGTCATATCCCGCTGCCAAGTCTTCCCCTCACATCGCCTGTGGTCTATGTGCCCTGCATGTCGATACTTCATTTGGGGCACCTCCTTCAAAACCCCTGTGGCTCATCACATACAGATGTGCTGTTTTCCTACCATTTTCACTCACATGCTCATTGTCATGGGAGTCACTGCCACTGACCTGGGCACACATGAAGTCATTCAACAAACATCCTTCCTGCCAATCAGGAAATGTCCAAAACACTCAAAATTCGTGTAGGAGACAGCTCGTGTTTGAGATATTTTCCCTGAAGGAAAACCCCCTGGCATCCGTGGTAGCTGCTGACCAGTTGGCTTTAAAGTATTTATTACCCATCTGGGGAGAGCTCTCTTCCTCTATGAGGCCTGCCTGTGGTATGTGGGTAGGAGAGTGTCGCCAATAACACAACAAATGAGACAACAGATTAAAGTAATATCACTTAAATATTTGAACAGGAACCCTACTTACACGTTTCTGGATCCCTCAATACATTTGGATGACTCGATTCAAATGGTTTTTTGAGGCTTTGTCATCTCAAACATAGTATGTTTGCACTTTTCATATAACTGTTTAATTAATATTCAAATCAAATTTATTTGAATAGTAGCATCAGTCAGTCAACCAACCTCAGGGGTAAACACTAATAAAGACACTGACCTCATTTTCGACATTTGACTCTCAATCAACTGTAGATGCCTGCTCACCCAGTAGGATCACAACGGTAAACAAGTGATGAAGGTTGACACGTGCCCCTTTGCTTTTTGTGTCTGCAGATGGGAGGCTGAGACCTGTAAATCCTGAAGCCTCTAAACCTACACATGTTAAATGGCCAGCCTTTGGTCCTTTGCACAAGCCACATGAAAAAGCTTCCCCTCGCCTTACTCTCTGTACAAAGTATTTTGGAGTAATAAACTTTTGTATTAACTTAATGCATGTGGCAACATAGTCCTGACGTCTGGTCTGAAGGTAGAGTATTAATCCTGCCCCGAAAATGGCAGTGATGAAACAGAAGGTAACTCATGGAAAATGTCTTTCTCATAATGCACAGGAGGTCAGTGTAGGCAATTCTTACAAGAGGAGAATAAGAAATCCAAATGCAGAGATCCCTATATGATATATTTAGATTCACTGGTCAGAAAAAATCTTTGAAACCACCCACATGGCTTTAGCAGTAGAATCAGTAAGTGAAAATGGTGGGTGTAGTGTCCCAAGGGAAAATACAGAGCAACAGAAGTGAATGGATGATTTGTGTTCTGATTAAAAGAGTGAGCATTATCATCTTCACAAGAGAAAACTGAACAACCTGAAAAGCAGCACCTCTTCCTAGATCCATCAGTGACTTTAGATGACATGGCTACCAACGCCCCCAAAATGAGAAACAGGTGTAAATAGAGAATTACCGCTTACTGGGAGGAGAAGTGACTGGAGCCAGCCACCTCTAGGAACACAGAAACTTTTAGGGATGAATTTGCCAACGTGTGGACTAGTCTGAGAGTCAAAAACATTCATGCCTCTAGTCTTAGGAAACTCCCCCAAATTCATGATTTTTTCCTGTGCTATAGGGCCCCTTTTGGAAAACAAAGATAATCCTCTAAATACCCCTCTGTTGAACTGTTAGAATCAAAGTAAACAAAGCTGTCCCTAAATAAGAAAGGTGTTCCCTTCAAATGTGCTGGCAGAGGAACAACTCATAAAGAATCATGACAAATCATAACATGGTGTCACGAAAAGAAAATGACAATTCTCCAGACACTAAAGAAATTCTCAGAAGGTTGTGATGTATCTGATAGAGAATTCACAATAGCTGTCATGAGGAAACTCAATGAGCTACAAGAAAACTCAGACAGACAGTTCAATGAGCTCAGGAATATAATTAATGATCAGGAGTACTTTACCAAAGAGATTGAAACTCTAAGAGAGGAATCCAACAGAAATTCTGGAGCTGAAGAACTCAACAAATGAGATGAAGAATGCAGGAAAAAGCATTGGAAATTCAGTAGACGATATGGAAGAGAGAATCAGAAAGCTCAAAGGTAGAAATCTAGAAATCATTTGTGTCAAACAGGAGAGAGAGCTAAGATTTTTTGAAAATAAAGAAACTCTATGAGAACTGACTCCATTAAAAAAGGCAACATAATAGTAATGGGAATTCCAGAAGGAGAAGAGGGAGAGAAGGGAGCAGAGAGCTTATTTAAGGAAAGAATAGCCGAGAACTTCCCAAATCTGGGGAATGAAATAGATATACAAGTCCACAAAGCTAAGAGAATCCCTAATTATGTCAATGCGAAAAGACCTTCTCCAAGACACATTCTATTAAAACTGTCAAAAGTCAGTGATAAAGAATTTAAAAGGCAGCCAAGGAAAAAAAGCAGTAACCTACAAAGGTATCCCAATTAGATCATCAGAAGATTTCTCTGCAGAAACTCTGCAGGCCAGGAGAGAGTGGAATGACGTATTCAAACTATTGAAAGATAAAAACGGCCAGCCAAGCATACTCTATCCAGCCAAGTTATCCTTCAGTTATGAGGGAGAAATCAAGGCTTTCCCAGACAGACAAAACCTACGGGAGTCCACCACCTCTAGACCTGCCTTACAAGAAATGTTGAAGGGAGCTCTTCCACCTGAAGTGAAAAAGCAAAATCACTCAAGACTTTGAGTAAGGTGATAAATAGACAGACAAACCAGAAAATTGCATGGGTATTTCAGGATCGAGTGTTAAACACTTAATTATGGCAAAAAGGTTACAGGATAACAAATAACTAAACATCTCTATAGCTACTTCAATTTGGTAATGAACTCACAACATAAATTGGGATAATTTGTGACCAAAAAAACATAAAAGGGAATGAGGAAAAGCATGGAAGCGGTATAGGCAAATGAAGATAAGAAAGTATCAGCAGAAAAAGGGCTTTTATCTATGAGACATTTTATACAATCTCATGGTAACCACAAAACAAAATTTTAGAGCAGAGGAGCAAAGCACTAAAAAAGAGGAAGCTGAGAAAAACATCATTGGAAACCACAAAGTAAAATGGCGGACAGAAACACAAGGGAAAAGGAAAAATGGAGATATAGACCAATTAGAAAACAAAAGGCAGGATGGCACCAGTAAGTCCTCCTAGATCAATAATCAGCCTAAATGTAAATGGATTGACATCACCAGTCAAAAGGCCCAGAGTGGCCACATGGAGTAAAAGACATGACCCAACTCTCTGCTTTCTCCAGGACACTCAGCTCAGCTCTAAAGACAAACACGGGCTCAAAGTGAAGGGGCAGAAGAGGAGACTCCAGGCAAATGGCAGCCAAAAGAAAGGGGGTGTGGCCATGCTGACGTCAGACAAATAGACTCCAACCCAAAACAGTAACAACAGAGATGGACATTATATACTGATAAAGGGGCTAACCTACCAGGAAGACATAACAGTTAATAATATGTGTGCACCCAACACAGGAACACTGAAATATATACAGCA
Organism: Equus asinus; assembly: GCF_041296235.1. NCBI lineage: Eukaryota > Metazoa > Chordata > Mammalia > Perissodactyla > Equidae > Equus > Equus asinus. The sequence continues at coordinate 23,941,221 of NC_091809.1, read as the reverse complement.
CCCATTAGCAGCTCTCATGGGAGAAATTGACAGCAACGCGATAATAGTAGGGGATTTTAACCCCTCACTTAGATCATTGGATCTCATTTTACGGTGCATGTAACCCAACACTGGGCTCTCCAACAGGGCATCCAGTGGAACTTTCCTCTCCCATATGAGGCACAGGCCTCTGGTGTTTCTGATCGCCACCGTGGTCTTGGAAAATCCTGGCTCCTTAAGATTCCAGGAGGTAAACGGACTCCTAAATGGGCTTCCTTGCTGCCAGGGGTGCTCACCACTTTAAACTCTAGGCCACACGGCCATCATTCTCCTCACCCCAACTGGTCTCCCCCCGCCATGCTGCAGATGATTGTCATGGGGGAATCTGACGCCTTCATCTTATGGGACAATATTATGTCGAAACAATTTTGAGTCACCTTACACATTGGAAATGTCGTATCTTTTTTTTTTTGGTCAGGAAGATTGGCCCTCAGCTAACATCTGTTGCCAATCTTCCTCTATTTTATGTGGGATGCCACCACACTATGGCTTGATGAGCAGTGTGTAGGCCCATGCCCAGCATCTGAAACAGAGAACCCCAGGCCATTCAAGCGGAGCATGCACATTTAACCACTATGGCATTGTGCTGGCGGAAAAATGTCAGTCATTTTGTCTTCCAATATTCATTGGCAGCCCAATCAGGGACAGCTGGTTAGCTATGACCCCTGGTCATATACAGTCCTGGCCCATTAGAAGAACACAGACCCACTATGCTGCTGCTGAGCCACACTTCCCCACTTGGTCTGCGAATACCAGCTGAAAGTCCAGTGTTTAGTGGCTTTAGTGGAGGCTCATTTCTCCTAACCATCCCTCCCCACAGGAAGTGGCAATAATTGTATCCAGACCCAGTGAAGGAACCATGTGGGTCTCTGAAAGGGAGAAGAGGCACTCAGGTCGGTTAACAGCAGCAACACTAGGAGATGACAGCATGGCAATATGGTCACAACATGTGGCCCTACCCGACTTTGGAGGAGGCCACCCATGAGCTCCTGACTCGCAACAGCCCCATAATCATCACACAGGGCAGCCATGGGCAGAGAATAAAGTATAAAATGTGGCTGCTCACTGCTGGCCTTCCTCTGTGCCTTTGTGCCATCTGGGCCATGGGCTTCTCCTCCACCCCAGAGAGGCAACCCTGGAAAGCTGTTGGAACCACACAGCCCTCACCCATGACTGCAACCCCGGATGGGGGCCCGGTGCAGCCCTAGAGGGAAGTCAGCCCTAGAGGGGCTGCAGCCCAAATGCCACCAGGTGTGCTACTAGCCAGGTGACTCAAGCACTCTACCTTGAATGGGACTAATGGCACCAGTGCCTAAATGTCACCGACCCTCCTCTATGTACCCCACTCAAGGGAAGCCATTTGTAACTCAGGATACTCAGCGCCTCTCCGCCAGCAGACTAACCCCCCTATGAGCTATTTCTTCTATCTTCACCAAATGTCACTCTTACTAATTGCCATTCCCTCAGTCCTGCCAGTTTCCTCCCTTTGCCTTTTGATGAAACATCTCATGAGTTTCTGACTTTGACAAACCAATTATTGTTCCCCAGGCTGGATTTATAAGAACGCTCACTTGAAAATGCTGATGTAGTTTGCTTTCCTGATGAGTCTTCTCTAAAAGGTGAAAATATCAAATATAAGGTAGGATATGCAACTGTGTCTTCAATAGAAACAGTAGAAGCTGGTGCTTCACCAATAGCTACCTCTGCGCAACAGGCTGAACTTATGGCCCTAGCCCGAGCCTGTTATCCAGCCAAAGGGAAAACTGCCAGTATCTATGCGGACAGCAGATGTGCCTTTGGAGCAGCTCATGATTTCAGCATGCTTTGGAAACAAAGAGGATTCCTAACCTCTACAGGTCAGTAGATAAAAAATAGCTCCTTTGTGTTCAATCTTGTGGATGCCATTCAGAGAACAAGGCCTTCAGCAGTAACAAAGCTTCCTGGACATTCTAAGGCAAACGTGGAGGAAAGTAAAGGTGATCATTTTGCTGATTCAGCTGCAAAAAAGTGTGGCTCTTCAAGATTACAAACTTCTCTTTGGATTTGCCCTAAAACCAAAATTATCATTCATTTTGTCAGATATTTAAAAAACAAATCCATTCAAGCCCTTCATTTGGCTACTACACAGGAAAAGAGGAAATGGATAGAACAAGGTCGCACATTTTGAGGGAAGAAAAATTTATGGTCTGGTCCTAGTGGCCGTCCTGTCCTTTCTGATCATCTCCAGGAATCTATTCTAAGCTTTGTTCATGATTTAATCCCTTGGGATACTGATAAGATGGTGCTTTGAGGAACACAATATTAGGGAACCAATACATAAATCGGCTTCAAGGGTTTATCAAAGATCCACATATGTCCCAAACAGAACCCTGGAGAGCCCATCCACAGTGCCATGGGCCATTTCCTTGACCTTCTGGGCCCTTCGAACATGGCAGTTGGACTTCATCCGACCGTCAGCATCTCCAGGATGTGAATATGCTTTAGGAATGGTCTGCGTGTTTTCCACTGGACTGAAGCATTCCCATACTGCAGGGCACCAGGTCACACTGTGGGTAAAATTCTCCTAGAAAACATTGTACCTACCTGCGGTGTCCCCTCAGAGCCTCACAGCAATCAAGGACCTCACTTTACAGGTCAAACCCTGCAATCCATATGTAAAATCTGGCCCGTTTTACAAGATTTTCATTGTGCCTATCGTCTTCCATCCTCTGGTGTCAGTGAAAGAACTAATGGGATCCTAAAAACTGAATGGGCCAAGCTCCTAGAATCTTTTCATCTCCCATGGCTGAAAGCCTTGCCTTTGGTATTACGGAACCTTAGAGCTACAGCTTTTGGAAGCACAAGCTTCCCCCATTTGAAATCACTGCAGGATGACCTATGAGATTAGATCAAGGACTGTACGAGCCTGTCCACCTTAAGGGAAACATTCTGACCTACTGCAAGGAGCTCAGAGGGCTCTTAAGGATAGTACTTCCCTAGGAGAGCAATCCTTTCCCAGGGCACTCCTGGGAGACAAAGATGGACATCACCACAGGCTTCAGCCAGGAGACTTGGTTTCCTGGAAGACAACTTCACAAGAATGTCCTACAAGCGTGATGCAAAGGGCCATACCAGGTACTGTTGACCACTCCTTGTGCAGGAAACTACAGGGTATTGACTCCTGGATTCATGTTTCTCATGTTATAAAGGCACCTTCACCTGACTGCACGTCTCTACCCACTGGAGATCTTAAATTAAAAATGTCTCCTGGGGGCTGGCCCCGAGGCTGGTGGCTAAGTTCGTGTGCTCTGCTCCAGCAGCCCAGGGTTTCACCGGTTTGGAGCTTGGGTGTGGACAACCCAGCCTTCTAGTTTCACCTACATAGTACAACTTTTTTCATTAAACAGGAAGATTGTCCCTGCATTTCTCTAACTCCTTTCAAGGAATGCTCAAATGCCTCTAAAATTGCTCCACCCATGCCCATCCACGAAGTCCCACATACGTACATGTGGCTCTACCACAAATGTCGTCACAGAGGCCGTGGTTACTCCTGATTAATCAATGATGATGGGCAACTCCTCTCTGCAGGGCCTTCTTCCAGAGGACTGATGACATTGTAGACAGTTTAGAGAATGATTCTTTTCCCATACGCACAAACAAGACAGATCGTTGGCTCACAATGATGCTACCTTCTTTATCTGTAAATGAGTCCTTGAATATTTGACCCTTGCCTGGTGTTCTTTGCCCCTTCAGGATGTATTTTGATAGGTGGATATGATAGAAAACCGTAGGCATATGCCTGGCTACAGAGCTGGCAAATGGGTGGTACCTGTCTCCTAGGCCGATTAACCACTGCTTTGACTAGACTTAAAGTGATCTCTCGACAAACTGATTCCACCCAGAAAACCCAAAAGCAAAGGGCCCTCTCCATCACAGAGGACCATCCTGATGAAGGTCCCCCTGAATCCGAGGATAATACTTGTGGTCTCAGTCAAGGCTGTGACCTTCCTGCTGCTTATTCAGGACATATTGGATGTTATTTCCTTAAGGGACTCTTTTCTTGGCTGGAAGTTAGCACATTCCATTCCAACTGGACCTGATGATGAGGAATCTTACCAGAACTGTCAGTGCAGCTGCTCCCTCTACTGCAAATCAATAAGAGTACCACAGAGCCCTCAGGTGCTCTAGCTTGAGCGGTCCTGGACAGGAGGACAGCCCTGGACTCTCTCCTTGCTGCCCAAGGAGGAGTCTGTGCTCCTGCCGACACCTCCCGTTGCACCTGCATGAATAATTCTCAACCCGTTGAATTAGGGACACTGAAGCTTGTCCAACTCGCTAAATCTCTGAAGGGCCACTCTGATTTTACTCCACGCTGGTTGAATTTCAACTTTCCTGACATACTTAGGTGGCTTCCTTCTGGACTGGGGGCTATCCTTGGGTCTAGGCTACAAATTCTTTTGTTTATTATAATCATAATTTCCTCTCCTTTTGTCATTTTAAACTGCTCATTGCGAGTACTTCTCAGTGCTGCATGGCTTCCCAAAACATCAAGGTCATGGTTGCTCAGAGACTTGAGACTATTCAAAAGACCTATCCAGTGAGGAACATTGAGAACAAGACCATTGTCGACATCTGCAGACTAGAACATGATGCGTAAACCTCATTACCTGGCCACCTACTTCGTGCTCTAATGTGGTCTAGACCCTTGATTAAGTTACTCCCGTGAGAGCCCTCAGTTTCCCCCCTAAATGAGACCTGACTTCCCAAGAATGAGCCTTCTGGGCAAAGAGGGAGACTCCTAAACATACGACAACAAAGAGGAGAGCCACGATGCTTTCTGGCAAAATGTCTCAATCAAAAGGAAGAAACGTAGATGAGGATACTGAAATGGAGTAAGTTATGTCAAGACTTCAAAAATGGAGCTGGGAGGCCGTTAAGCGAGGCTTATGCAGGTGCACAGGCAGGTGGGGACCGAACCTTTGAACTTCACCTGACCACACAAGCCACATCCTGGAACAATTTCTCTTCCAGAAATGAACACGCTGCTTAGGAACAACTTAAGGATCATTCACCTACTGGCGTGTCCGCTCGCTCCTTGCCAGCACTGGTCATTAATTATTCCAGACGCCTTATGGAAGCTTGTGGGTTTGCCTTTATAACTCCCTGCTCCCTGCTTCTACTCAAATTTGAGCTTCGACTCAAATCTGTGCCTCCCAAATGGCAATTCCCAGGGCACCAAATAAACCTCTTGCTTCTCCTGCAGTTCATGCCTTTTATTAATTGACGTCACCAATGTCCTGGGAGCATAACTTGCTTGACTAATTCATCCTGCAAAATTTTCTCCTTTTAGAAATAATTTGTGATGCTGCTCTTTCATATTTGTCCTGAGTTTTGGAAGCCTCCTCCCAGCAGTGTAAGTCCCTGGTTCTTTCCAGAAAACATATTCAGTGTGCAGTGTAGGGTGTATGTTCCCTAAATACGCAAATCCACTCCTATTTGCCTTTCATCTCATGCTCCACTTTGTCGAGTGTCCTCTGATTTGATCTTATCACAATGTGCCAACCAAGATAGTTATTTGGAAAGTAAGTAAGAGGTTTGTGTTGATGGCTCTCTTGACCTCATCTACAGGTGAAATCTCTGTGCTAGGACCCTCCAGGTGTTTGGGGACAGTAGGAAGCCTCTCTGAGTGACAGTCTCATTTTAGGAGCTGAGGGCACAGTGCAGTGGACAGGCAGCAGCCAGAGGTCCTCCTGATTGTCTCCTGGCACCTCAGGAACTTCTTATATTACAGCCGCCTCATGCGCTGGAACATGGGCAGTTGGCAGCCAAGTCTTGTCAGCTCACCACTCCCAATGTCTCGCCTCAGTTGCACGTGCAGGGCCTGAGACAATAGTGTCCCAACGTTTCCAACAGTCCCACCCAGCGCTTGTTAACCCTCAGCAGCAGGTACTGGGGGCGGGGTTCCCGGTGTTGCATGCTGTTCTTCCTGGGCAGCCCTGTCAGTGGAGCTGAGTGACAAGGTGCCAGGTGCTCTCGGGGTGGTGGTCTGGGAGGGAGTCTCCCCCAACATGAGCTGGGGGAGCTGGGGATGGATTGTTCTTGGTCCAAGTGCCAGACTCTCATGTTTCTTACAAAACTCCATAGATTTTCTTGAGTAAATGTTCTTCATTTGCTGTTTGCCTTTGGGACCATTTCCAGTGGCTTGAAATGCTTGTTATTAAGTAATTTTTACCAGTTTCCCTCAGGAGTGCTTCAGCGTAGCTTCTGTCACAGTCACGCCACCCTGATGCATTTAGGATGAAGCCCATTCCAGGAAATACTCACCAGTTTACAGTAGGAAGGAAGCAGAAGCTCTAACATCACTTGTGAACAAAATTGAGAGAGAAATTTGTATGCTTTGCAAAAAGGCATCAAACGCTTCATAAAAATTACTGTTTGGAGGATTATACAATGGGAAATGGCTTCCCACCTAAAATGAATCAATCACTTGGCATATATTTATTGAAAATAAAGTCTGGTGTTAGAGTTTCTCAGGAAAACAACCAACATGATCTGTTATGTGCATGTGTGCTTATGTATATATGTCTGTTTTCTTTTTATTTAAGAAAGTGACTCGGGGCACCCAAGTGCCGAGCGGTTAAGTTTGAGAGCTGCATGTTGGTGGTCCAGGGTTTCACCGGTTCGGATCCTGGGCACGGACATGGCACCACTCATCAGGCCATGCTGAGGTGGCATGCCACATGCTACAATGAGAAGGACCCGCAACTGAAAAATATACAAGTGTGTACCGGGGGAGCTTTGGGGAGAAAATGAAAAATAAAATCTTTAAAAAAAAAGAAAGTGACTCATGTGGTTATGGAGACAGGGTCAAGTTAAAAATCTGCAGTCTGGCTGAGCCGGCTGGAAACCCAGGGGAAGAACTGTAGTTCAAGTCCCAGGCCGTCGAGGGGCAGAGTTTCTACTTGTTCAGGGCAAGTCTGTCTTTTCTTTTAGTTATGCTTTTTGGTGAGGAAGATGGGCCCTGAGCTAACATCTCTTGCCAATCTTCCTGGTTTTTTCCTCCCCAAAGTCTCAGTACATAGTAGTATATCTAGTTGTAAGTCATTCTAGTTCTTCTGTGTGGGACGCTGCCACAGCATGGCCTGATGAGTGGTGTGTCGGTCCGTGCCCAGAATCCAAACCGATGAACCCTGGACTGCCAAAGCACAATGTGGGATCTTAACCTCTCAGCCAGGGGGCCACCACAAAGTATGTCTTTGTTCTATTTAGAACTGCAGTCGGGTGGCTGGCCAGTTGACGCAGCGGTGAAGTTTGCACTTTTGGCTTCTTGGTGGCCGGGGGTCCGCCACTTCGGATCCCGGGTGTGGACATGGCACCACTTGGCATACCATGCTGTGTTAGGCGTCCCACATATCAAGTAGAGGAAGATGGGCATGGGTTAGCTCAGGGCCAGTCTTCCTTGGCAAAAAGAGGAGGATTGGCGGCAGATGTTAGCTGAGGGCTGATCTTCCTCAAAAAAGAAAAACAAAAAAAGAGAGAATTAGTTGGCTGGCAGGAGGCTTACAAGGCTCAGAAGAAATATTACCCAGTGACTTTAGAAAATATTTCTATAAGGGAGCCAGACTTTTATTGACTTGATTGTTAGAGCAATTTATGCACCCCAGGGCATTGGTGAAAACAATAGAGAAATCAGCCAGCAGTTAGTGCAGTTTACCCACTGGCTGTGGTTCCTGAAGGAGAATGAGGGCCCTCCCAATATCGCTGGCCCAGGAGGGCAGGCTTTCCCCAAGCCATATCCCCTTCGAGGAGCTGTGTCAGAGGTTCCCCTCTGTTGGGGACATAGACTGAAATCCAGCCAGTCACTGAACAAATAAATAAGCCATTTCCAGTAAAACCCTCCAGAAGGAAGGGGACCAGTTCCTGGAGTTACTACACTACATTACCTAAAATGTCTGATTTGCAACAAAATTTCAAGACATGCAAACATATAGGGGGAAAAACAGTAGTTGACAAAATGACAGATTTCTCACAAGGAAACCCCAGTCAAATTAACTGCTGACATCTCAACAGAAAAAAAAAGAGGTCAGAAGGCAGAGGGGTAATATATTCAAAGTGCACAGGGAAAAAACCTCTCAGCCAGCAGTCCTGTATTTATCAAAACTAGCTTGTAAAAAGGAAGGTGAAATAAGGAATCTCCCAGATCAAAAAAACTGAGAGGTTATGTTGAGAGCCAACTTGCATGCAAGAATTACTGGAGGAGCTCTTCAGGCTGAAGGCAAGTGGCCCCAGGAGGTAATTCAAATCATTATAAAAAACTAAAACACCAGTATAAGTGATTATGTAAGTATGAAAGACAGAATCAGTCCCTATTTCCTCCTTTCTTCACTTAACTGATAACAAAGAACTTGTATAAAATACTATGTATGCAAAGTGCTGTTGGGACTGTACTACGTAGAAAGGTTCTCTATGTGTAATATGTTTGCCATTAAGTGCAGAAATAACACGATGGGAGCAGAGCTGTATTGAGCTAAGAAAATGACTACAGAGGGTAAAGAAATGTGTGACAATGTATTATTGAGTTACATCATTAATGGATATAATCTGCATAAAAATACCACAAAAATGGCAAAAGGGAATAGAGCTATGTCTGAGTAATGTTTCCATGTATCACTGGAATCAAGGGAGCATAAAGCTGAACCTCATTCTTATAGGTTAAGAAGTTATGTTATGGGCCAACCCGGTGGGCCAGCTGTTAAGTTCACACATTCCACTTCGGCGGCCTGGGGTTCGCCAGTTTGGATCCAGTGTGCGGACATGGCACTGCTTGCAAGTGATGCTGTGGCAGGCATCCCAAGTATAAAGTAGAGGAAGATGGGCACGGATGTTAGCTCAGAGCCAGTCTTCCTCAGCAAAAAAAAACAAAAAAACAAAAAAACAAGTGAAAACTGTCTTTGGAACACTTGCACACTGTTGCTGGGCATAGAAAATCATATTCGGTCATGAAAAACAACATGGCAGTTCCTCAAAAAAGTACAAATTGAGTTACCAATAGAACTGATCAACCAGTTCTATTTCTGGGTATGTACCCAAAAGACTTGAAAGTAGAGACTCAAACATATATGTCCCCTCATGTTCACATTAGCATCATCTACAATAGTCGAAAAGTGGAAGTAACCCAAGTGTCCTTCAACAGTTGAGCGGATCAAAATTCTGCCAGTGGCTTTTAATAGCTCCACTGTCCACACAGTGCCCATGATTTTCCCTAAAGACTAAGGCCTAGGCATCATGGGGTCTACTGTGAAGAGAAAAACAACTATTTTGAGTTACTACCTGGGAATTTCAAAGTCTGAAAACACTGCTCACCCCCAGAATCTGGACCTTGAGTATTTAATGGCCAGGCCAGTGCCCCAAGGTTAGGATATTGGTGACCATTTGGACAGGGGTGGTGACTTTTTTGTTTTTTGAGGAATATTAACCCTGAACTAACTGCTGCAAATCCTCCTGTTTTGCTGAGGAAGGCAGGCCCTGAGCTAACATCCATGCCCATCTTCCTCTACTTTATATGTGGGACACCTACCACAGCATGGCTTGCCAAGCGGTGTCATGTCTGCACCCGGGATACGAGCCAGCAAACTCCAGGCCGCTGAAGCCGAACATGTGCACTTAACCGCTGTGCCCCCAGACCGGCCTCTGTGTTGGTGACTGTTAACCATTTATGCCATTGATCCCATTTTAGAGGGTTTGAATTCCCCAGCTAGTATCCATACCTTGTGACATTTGCATACCTGTATTAAAAATATATAGGCATCTCTTATAATCTAATAATAAAAAGTCAAATAACTCAATTTAAAAATGACAAAGTTGTGCATACACATTTTTCCAAGAGAGATAGACAAATGGCCAAGAGCATTTGAAAAACTACTGCACATCATTAGTCATCAAGGAAAGGCAAATCAAGACCTCAGTGAGATACCGCTTCACAATCACTAGGATGGCTAGAATCAAAAAATGAGGCAATATCAGATCTCGTCAAATATACATAGAGAAATTTCAACCCTCATACATGGGAGGTTCAAATATGAAATGGTGCAGCCACTGTGGAAAACAGCCTGAGGGTTCCTTAAAAAATTAAACCTTAGAATCACCATACAATGCATCAATTCCTTTCCTAAGTATGTGCCCAAGAAAAATGAAAACACACGTTGGAACAAAATGTGTACGTGGGGTCCGGCCCCTTGGCCGAGTGGTTAAGTTCGTGTGCTCTGCTTTGGCGGCCCAGGGTTTTGCAAGTTTGAATCCTGGGTGCCGCCATGGCACCGCTCATCAAGCCATGCTGAGGCGGCATCCCACATGCCACAACTAGAAGGACCCACAACTAAAAGATACACAACTATCTACCGGGGTGCTTTTGGGAGAAAAAGGAAAAATAAAATCTTAAAATAAAAAAATTAAAAACAAACAAAAAAACTTGTATATGAATTTTGTAGTAATGTTCTTTCTAGTAGCCAAAAGGTGGAAACCACACAAATATCCATGAATGGATGCATGTGATGCGGGATCGGTGAGCCGAGGAGTCGAAAGAAAGATTTCTTAGACTCTCAAGATCTGGCAGTAGTGCTCTTTTATTTAGAGAATAGTGTGGAATAGCATGGGGACAGGACCCATGGGCAGTCAGAGCTTCTGCTGCCGCCGCTTCTCCTGCCCCCGCTGGCATGGGGACAGGGCCCATGGGCAGGCAGAGCAGCTGCTGCTGCCCCGCTGGCATTGGGACAGGACCCATGGGCAGGCAGAGCTGGTGCGTGGGGACAGGACCCACAGGCGGTCAGAGCTCCTGCTGCTGCCCCGAGTTGAGGGTTAGGGCTAATTTTATAAGGCATGGGTACGTGACTTATTTTTACTGGAGAAAAGAAAAGATGATGTAAAAAGTCATTAAATGATTTCAGTGCAGATGGGGTCTGGTTATTGTGCGGTCATATAACTTTAGATATGAATCTGGCCATATAGATTGGCATGCAGGTGAGGATGACCCGGGCTTCTCTCCCTGGGGCAGTCCTAATTCATACCATAAAAAAAGTCCACTGGGTCATATAGTTTGGCATGTAGGCCAGGTCACCTTGGGCTTCTCTAGCTGAGGCAGCCTTAATCCACATCACATGGATAAACAAGTTTTATCCGTCCACTGGAATATTATTTGGCCATGATAATGAATGACGTACTGATATGTGGTCCAACATGGATGTACCTTGAAAACGTTATGCTAAATTACTGAAGCCAGTGCCAAAGTCAATGTCAGTACACACGCTGAATTATTCCATTCCTAGGAAAGACCCAAAAAGGGACATCTATAGAGACAGAAAGTAGATGAGTGGTTATCTCGGGCTGGGAATTGTAGAAGGAAGAGGAGAAGTTTGGGAATGACAGCTAAAGGGCAGAAGAGTTTCTTTTTGAGGTGAGAAAAATGTTCAAAAATTGACTGTGGTGGGCCAGCCCTGATGGCCTAGTGCTTGCAGTTTGGCACAGTCTGCTTTGGCGACCGGGGTTCGGTTCCTGGGTGTGGAAGGTCACCCCTCGTCTGTCAGTAGCCGTGCTGTGGAGGATCATATGAATCATATGGTGGGTCTATTTTAGTTTTTTGAGGAACCTCCATCCTGTTTTCCATAGTGGCTGCACCACTTACATTCCCACAGACAGTACACAGGGTTCCCGTCACAGCCTCACCAACATGTGTTATTTCACACTTGTAGAGCTTTATTATTTTCTATTGATGTTTTGCATTTTCAGAGGATCTGTTTACTACTTAATTTATTAAATTTATTCCTATTTTATTCTGGATTTTTTGAGAAGATCAGCCCTGGGCTGACTACTGCCAATCTGCCTCTTTTTGCTGAAGAGGCTCACATCCGTGCCCATCTTCCTCTACTTTGTATGTGAGACGCCTGCCACAGCATGGCTTTTGTCAAGCGGTGCCATGTCCGCACCCGGGATCCGAACCAGTGAACCCTGGGCCACCAAGGGGCAGAACGTGTGAACTTAACCGGTATGCCACCGGGCTGGCCTGTATTTTATTCTTTTTGATGCTATTATAAATAGATTGATTTTGTTAATTTCATTATCAGGTTGTTCATGGCAGTGTATAAAATACAATTTATTTTTATATACTGATCTTGCTTCATAGAAACTTGCTGTACTCCATTATCAGTTCTAATAGATTTTTTCGTGGGTTCCTTAGAGTTTTCTATTTAAAAGATAAATCACATGCAAGTGAAGAAAGTTTTACATCTTCCTACCCAGTCTGGATGCTTTTTATTTCCTTTTCTGGCTAAAACTGCCAGTACATTGTCAACTAGAAGTGGAAGGGCAGACATTCTTGTTTTCTTCCTCATTTTTTGGTGAAAATAATCAGCCTTTCCCCTTTAAATATAACATTAGCTGTGGGTGTCCCATACTTCCTCATCATCAGGGCAGGAAATTTCCTTCAAATTCCGGTTTCCTGAGTGTTTCTATTGTGAAAGGATGTCTAATATTGTCAAGTATTTCCTCTGAGTCTATTGAGCTGATCAGGCCACTTCTGCTTTTCACTCTATTAATGTGACGTGTTACGTTAATAGATTTTGAGCGGTTAACCCGACCCTGCATCCCCAGAATGAATTCCACTTGTTCATGGTGTATAAATCTTTTAAGTTGTTGCTGGATTAGGTACTAGGGTTAGTTGACGTTTTTCTGGATCCATATTCACAAAGCAAATAGGTCTGTAGTTTTTTGGGATCCTTTTGTCTGATTTTGGTATCATGATAACACTGGCCCCAAAATGAGTTGGAAGTGTTGTGTTGATTCTGTTTTGGGGGAGACTTTGTGAAGAGTCCCTGTTAAGCCTTGATTGGATGTTTTGGAGGATTCTGCTGTGACACCCTCTGGGCCTGGGCTTGTCTTTATGGGTAGTTTTTTGCTTACTAATTCAACCACTTGTTCTAATTCTAATCAGATTTCCTTTTTGAGTCACTTTTGGTAGCTTGTGTATTTCTAGGAATTTGTGCATTTCATCTAAGTAATCTAATTTGCATGCAATTGTTAATTCCTTTCTAATGCTTTTGATTTCTGTAATCTCAGTAGTGATATCCCCTCATTCATTCTGCTTCTAGGGATCTGAGTCTACTCTCCTTTTCCCTACATCAATCCAGCTATTGTCTGCTAGTTTTCTATTGTCAATCCTGTTGGGGTTTCATTGATTTTCTGTATGGGTTTTCTATTCTCTGTTTGCTTAATTTCTGTTCTACGTTTTATTTCCTTTTCTCAATACGTTTGGTTTGGTTTCTCATCCTCTTGGATTTGAATTAGCTAACAGGTCTGGTCATTGATTTGGGATCTTTCTTCTTTGTTAGTTTAGGCATTTGTGGGTATAATTTTTATCTACATAGTGTTTTCAATGTAGCCTGTAAAAATTTGCTATATCGTGTCCTTTGTTTCATTCATTAAAAATGTTTTCTAATTCACTTCTTGAGTTCTTTGACCCATTGGTTATTTAGGAGTGTGTTGTTTAATTGGCTCAAATTTGGCTTTTTCCCCAAATTTTCCCAAGATACTGATTTCTATTTTCATTCCATTGTGGTCAGAGATCTTAGTTTGTATTTTAAAATAGAAATTTCCTAGCATTTAAAATTTATGAGGTTTTTTAATGGTGAAGTTTACTCTATGCTAGAGAAAGGCCCATGTGTAGTTGAGAAGCATGCGTATTCTATTGTGTAAGGAGTTGCACACCAGATGCCACAGACCTCGTTCACATGGGCCAGTAGTGATTCCAAACTTGGAAAACAGGTACAATTACCAGCCCAAGCTCTTTAACTTCATGACAGTCTAAACTCACTCTCCAGAGTTTTGTAACAGCAAACATGCAAATTAAAGAAGAAGGGGGTAAAAGATGCCCCCATGTATCTCAGGTTTTTGAGGATAGACCTTGTCTCTTCCATTCCTCCACAGATAAGGTGTTACTTGCGGGCTGCTGTCTTTGTTGGGGAACAGACCAAGAAGCACGCAGTTGGCCTTTCTCACCAGAACAGGCCTCACTAAAAGGGTTAGGAAATCCACATATGTATTTTGCACATAAATAAGTACAACTATTTTCATTTTATATCTTGGGCCTAATGAGCTAATCTATAACTTTATGAAGCATTTAATAATTTATAATTTTATAAGGTTTATGACTGGTCTTTGAACATCTGTATTGGAACATTTATATCTTGTTTTTGATTATTAAGACCTATTTCAACTGCTATTAGTATGATCTTTCTCTCTATATTATTATTGAAAACATTTTCCCAGCTGGTGTTTCTCTCTATATATTTTTTAAAGATCTTTCTTTTTAACAATTATTTTTTTTAAAGATTTCATTTTTCTTTTTCTCCCCAAAGCCCCCGGTACTTAGTTGTGTATGTTTTAGTTGTGGGTCCTTCTAGTTGTGGCATGTGGGATGCTGCCTCAGCATAGCTCGATGAGAGGTGCCATGTCTGCGCCCAGGATTCGAACTGGGGAAACCCTTGTCTGCCAAAGCAGAGGGCGTGAACTCAACCACTCGGTCACGAGGCCGGCCCCCTCTATTGTCTTTTATTATTAGCAATGCTACGTTTACATTTTTTAGTTTTTCAAATCTATTCAAATTTCATCTACATTTTTCTTGGAGTGTCATGACTTTCACTGCTTAAGTATACAGAAATACTTTCTCATGTTTACTTTCAGTATTTTCGTTTTATGTTTTTTACTGTTTAACTCTTTACCCCATATAGAATTGTTCTGCGTGAAGGAGACAGGAGAGTTCTAGACTGCCAGGATTCACAGTCTCTTTTGTTCCATCCTTGTGTCTGTTTGTAGAGCATCAGGGGCTCATCTGCCCAGTCCACAGTTTCTCAACGTTGACACTACTTCGATGTTGACAAGACAGTACTCTGTTGAGGTGACTGTTCTGTGAATCGCAGGGTCCCTAGATGTCTGTGGCAGTGCTCCCCACCTGCCACAGTCATGACAGCCCAAAATGCCTCCAGATGCAGCCAAATGTTCCCTGAGAGGCAAAATCACCCCTCTGACAACCAACTGGTCAGTTCTTATGGTGGCAACAGAACATTAAATTATGACAACTCATTAACTTTTGGAATTGGTGCATCTGGTGAAACTTGTTCTTCATCATTCTTTATTCGCAGTATTTTCCTGGATACCCTTTGGACTTATTTTCAGAGATATACTTTAGGATTATTGTATTTTGAGACAGAAAAACAGATCCTAATGCAGATTTGAATGGAACTGTCTTTAAAATGTTGGTGTGTGTAGAGGGAGCTGCATCTTTGACTTGAGGAGTCCTCCATGCACCAAAGTTGATTATGTTTCCATGGAGGGGATGCCTCTGTCCCCCCTCCAGGACGTAGGCTTGTCTGCACGTAGCTCTCACACATGGCGTTGGCCCTAAACCTCCACATTTCATATAT
This sequence comes from Equus asinus, assembly GCF_041296235.1. Classification (NCBI taxonomy): domain Eukaryota; kingdom Metazoa; phylum Chordata; class Mammalia; order Perissodactyla; family Equidae; genus Equus; species Equus asinus. Next base: position 23,925,733 of record NC_091809.1, on the reverse strand, counting down.
ATGATGCAGGACATGTGATTGTAATGAAATCCTCTGTGTTGTTATATATTATGTGTGTATTTACACAATGTTCAGCAAATTGACTCCTTCATTAGGTGTAGTAATTTTTGACTTATTTTATCTTTAGCTTGTCAAATAAACAGTGTTCTCATCTCCAATAACAATATTTGCTTCGTCCGTCTTATTCATCAGATGGATCACTGTGTTTTCTGAGGTGAAGTTATAGAGGAAATTGATGATGAACACTTGGAGTGAGAAGAAACATCTTTGGTTCTTGTTTGGATTGGCTCGCCCTTTCGATGGGCTGCCTCTCACACAGCAGTTCCTCTTCATGCTCTGCTCCCAAACATCTTCTATGAGTACTAAGCTGGCCTGGTTGTCATTGTGCCTGGGGGTGACCACGGGATTTTAGCACGAAAAGGTCACTAGAACTACTGTGGCACCCTCTTCAGATTTCAACCAAGGGCAAGGACAATCAGTTCCATAGTGGGGATTTGAATAAGGCCTGTGGGGAAGAACAGAGTTATTTGTGATTCACACAGAGGAATCAGTCCTAGTCAAGGAGCCACTTGTCCTAATTTCATAATAAGAGGTGAAGTGTGCTTGGTGGCAAAGCTTGGTCTGAGTCAGGCAGCCTGGAGATGAATCCGAGCCCCCTCCTGACTGCCTGTGTAAAGTCACACCCATCACTCAGCTCCCCTAACTCTCTGTTTCCTCTCTTATCAAACAGGATCATATTAATGCTTCCCTGTTAGAAGTCTGTGCAGATGAAAAGCAATGAGCCAGTCCCCCTAAGGTGCTGAGTGCCGTGCCTCACACTCAGTAAGCCTCCCCAACGTGCCTTATTATTAGTGTCAGCACTCCTGTTAGTATTCTCACTGTCATTGTCATCACCATCTTGATAACAACTTAGAAAGCAGAATTTCTCTCCATGGAATTAACATTTTACACTGCAGATGACCCACTGGTTCCTTGACATGTGAGGTTGCAACTGGCCTGTAAGACTATGAAGAACTCATGTATTGAGCAGAGTCCTGTGATGACTATTCTGATTTCCTCTATGGATAGTTACTATCCCATATTTTGAAATCTTCAATATATAAATGCTGTGACAATTAGTTTTTGGTAATTCAGGCCTTCCTCACCAGATAGAACAATTTGGTTAATCCTTCTTCCCACTGCTACCTCCAACACCATGCCAATATTTCACCCAGACCCTGAAGAAAAAACAGTTTTAAAAGTGGAAACATCTGTCTTGAGGTCGTGCCGTTTAAAGGTACTTCATCATTCCCAGCACAAAGAGAAACAGTTGTGCTCTCATTGTCATTCAGAGCTAAGATCTTGTTGGATGGCCACCTCGGGAGCTCTCCAGGTGACATCTGAAACTGGCTCCCATGCATGGGGGGCAAAGAGAGAGCAAAGAGAGAAGCAGCTCACTCCAGATTGGCAGATGGCCGTTTGAATAAACAAGGGAACATGTATATGAGCTTGAGTTAGGCGAGGCAAAATGAGCAGATGTCTGCACCTGCCCACCAGAATTGTAAAAGTTTCTATAGAGGCTTTGATGGGGCTCAGTAACGTCTACCGTCCAGATGATCTCAACAGCACATTCTTCTCTTCAGGCTGCGTCATTGAAATGTCTCAGGAACATTGGGAGGAGTGTAGATTCCAAGGACAGGGGAGTAAGAAGCCTCTGACTTACCGAGTCCATCTGGAGTGTCAACCAGTGGTCACATCCTCTCAGTGACCTCCTCCAACAGAGCAGCTTCTGGAATCTTGGGCAGTTCATTCCACTGGGGCCATTTTTCAAGGTCATGGGAAAAATATTTCTCCATACCTACAAAGAACTCCCTGTGCTGCTTCAGTGGAGCTCTTTGTTTGCTGAGAAGACCACCTTGTGGTCATGGGCTTCCCTCAGTGCAGCTGGATGCACCAGCGCTCTAAGTACATTTTGCCCTCATGTTTGCCACGATGGAGACTAACAGGAAGAACGTGCAATTACCAAACACAGCCTTCAGGTATCACATCTCTCGTGCTGAGCACAGTGAGTAAAGGACCTTTGAGAGCACCTGGAGGTGACCTCAAGACAGAGCCAGGCTGTCCTTAATGTTACCTGTGAGAAGCAGAACAGTTTATGGGTTCATGAGTGCGGGAAGCACATCCTAAGTTTCTGTGCAGATGGGGCCACTACTGGAGCTGTGCAATTCCCACACTGCAATGAAAATATGGTGGGGAGGGCAGTGATGAAATGTAGTTTCCTCGGCACCATGTTTCTGACAGTCTGAGAGCAGAGCCAGACTCATGCATCTTCCCAGGTGAATGCCCATTCTTAGGATGGTGTGTCCTTTGTTTGAGGTAGAGATGAGGAGTTGGGAGTTAAAACAAACAACAGAGGCATTCCTGAGTTAGGAAGTCAGAGTGATTTCCTGGAAACCTCCTTCTAGACTATCATTTTCCAGATAGTTCATAAAGGGAAGGTGAGTAACATAAGATGATGGAAATATCTTCTGCATCTCTCAGTGCTTGATGCTGAATATCCACAGAATTTCTCTTCCTACATTGGATGGTGACTGTTCGATGATGCTACTGCCCAGCTGTGCTCCCCTTGGTATGATGAACCCTGGAGGTAAACTGGGCCCTGCTTTTCTCTCTTCATTGAGATCACTGTGGTTCTTAGGCCTGGCCCCTCAGCATTCTTCCAGGAATGCTTCTCTGTCCCTGAGTGTGATGGAGTTATGGTTACACTTTGGGTGGACTTGAGAGGGCTGTTTGTCTCAGATGACATCAAAGGTGAGCACTTCCTCAAGGAATTGGGAGAGGAAATGAGCAGAGATGGTATCTGTGCAGACTAAATGGAAAGTATGCCTGTCCACGTGTCCTCAACACTGCTGGAATGAACGGCACTGTGTAGTATCATAATGGAATGATCATTTTGATGAAACTCAGTTTTCCGATGTCTCATTATATTTGGATTAAATGGTGTAACCACAAGGAACAGGTGGGTCATGACCACAGAGAGTGATTTAACCATTGGTAAGAAAGAGTCTCTGCTTACATTTTTTATAAGATACAAATATTTTAATGTTAGAAACATTTTCTAAGCGTAACTATTCTGAACACCCAGAAGTCAATTTTCTTCTAAAATGATGTTGTTTTTTTCTCCCACTGCGCTTATTCTGAATCTCACTGAAGCAATGGAAGAATGCCCACCTACTGCATCCTTGGTACTGTAACTGAACTCAATGGGTTCACCTCTTAGTCAGAGCAGAGCTGAAAATACAAGCAAAGCAGAAGTAGGTGAAGAAAGTTTTATTTCTTGCAGAAGCAACAGGGAACACCAGGGCTCTCTCCCAAAGCAGAGTCTCCCCCAACAAGGATTTGAGGGGTCCTTTTATTGTGAGATCATAGTACAGTTCATGGAAGAGGCAGGACATCAGGGTTTATTGCCTACTGTCACGTTCCTTTAAGTCTCATTGGTAGAAGGGACACATGCTACTACATACAAAGTATGATCCAGAAATGGCTCCCTGGTCCCTCCCAGAGGAGGAGAATTGAAAACATTAATGAGTTAATAACGGGGAAAGTTCACTTCAGAGCAGATCGAGGCGGATAGAAGTGGCTTCGGCCAGTTGCTTGTGGGAACCCTCTGTGTTCAGGCTCTTTCTGTAACCTTCCATCTGCAGACACTCAACAGACAATGTTAGTTTGTTTTTTTTTTAAATTTTTTTTTATTGAGTTATTGATAGGTTACAATGTTGTGAAATTTCAATTGTACATTAATGTTTGTCAGTCATGTTGTAGGAGCACCACTTCACCCTTTGTGCCCACCCCCCACCCCACCTTTCCCCTGGTATCCACTAAACTGTTCTTGGTCCATAGTTTTAAATTCCTCATATGAGTGGAGTCATACACAGATTATCTTTCTCTTGCTGGCTTATTTCACTTAACATAATTCTCTGAAGGTCCATCCATGTTATTGCAAATGGAATGATTTTGTTCTGTTTTGCAGCTGAGTAGTATTCCATTGTATATATGTACCACATCTTCTTTATCCATTCCTCAACAGGCAATGTTAGTTTTTAACAGATCCTCTGTACCCCTTTCTTGGCCTAGTTCTCTGCTCATCCTATCTGTCTGTGTACCTATTTGGCAAAACTATGTCAGACTCCAGTTGTCAACAAACATCAAAATGGAGAGAGACTAATCATTGCATATAGTGAGGGGACCTCCAGTTGTGTGTGTTTGTAAAGAAGGATCACAGTCCCACGAGTCCCCTCCCAGCACTACCTTTCAATGCAAATGTCCCCGCAGCGGACGAATTCTGTCTGGCATTCTGCTCAGACACCTCAACTCAAGGGCTGTCACTCAAGTGAGCGAGTCTTTTGTACTGTCCAATCAGAGGCGGCGCCGGGGCTGGTGGGTGGGGCAAAGCTCCCCGTCCGCCCGGAAGTTCCTGCTCCGGCCGCGCTGGGGACCCCGTCTCCTTCGGTTAAGGGCTCCTCGTGGCTCGGCCCCCTGTGGTGTCGAGTTGTGACCCTTAGCGACCGCAGTGTCCTAGGAAGGACTCTGGGGACCCGGGAGCCTTAGAAATGGTGAGAGTTCAGCCCCGGGGGTAGGACGCGGGAGGAGGGGCTGGTGGGAAGTGGCGGGGGTGGCCCGGCCTCCCCCGTCCCCTCCGGGGTCTGCGGCCCCGAGTCCGCGTGGCGCCGCTCGGCCCTCAGGCCTCTCCGGCCGCAGCGTGGGGGCGGGGCCGGCAGCCGGGCCCCGGGCGTCCTGTGGTCCCTGCGCGCGGCGACTTGGGCCGGAGCGTCTCTGGGCCGCTGTGCGGCCGCAGCCCCGCGTGTCCCAGACGGGGCGGGGCCCGCGGGAGGGCCCGCAGGGCAGTCGGGCCTCGGTCTCCGGGGTCCGTGCGCGGAGGGGCTGTGGGGTTCCGAGGGCCTGTTGTCTGCCCAGGGGTCACCCGTTTTCTTCTCAATTTTCCGTACATTTGAGGAGCAGAGTCTAAAATCCCTGACCCTGTCCTGCGCGTCCAGGTCTTCCCAGGGCTGGGAACAAATGCCTGAATTTCCAGTGTCTCGCCGAATTCCCATATGCCAACTTCCTGCCTTCGATTCACAGCATTATCATCAAGTATTTGTCCTTGTTGGAATTGAAACAGATTGAATGTTTTAATTGCTTATCGTTTTCTCACAGTCCGTGGATTCCTGTTTTAAAAAGATGTGTGTGTGGATATTTTCCGTGAGTGAAAAGCAGCCTCTCACCGCCTGGAACTACGTTGTATGAAATCCTCGTGCGTCTCCCCAGTATCTTCCTGGGCGCAGACATCCTCTGGGCAGTCCTCTGGGGGCAGGTTCCTCTTCAGAAAATACCCGGGATGATCTGTCCTGTCAGCACTGTCCCCACCTGCGTTAGTCACCTTTAGAAAGGTTTATTCACTTTATTTTAGTCTCAGTTTTTCAATGAGGAAAAATTTATTTAATCAACACGAAACACAATGTACAGGATTTCCAAAGAGGCACGAAAGAGGTGAATGTCAGAAAAACTAAAGTATTCCAGTTTTACGTGGCCTGGGCTGAATTCTTGTTTTCCTTTTTTCCTCCCATCGTGGGTCGTAATATTCTGAGGTCTGTTCTTTTATTTTGGGTGAGTTCAAATGGATTTCCACAGCTTAGACTTGCAGACCTGAATTGTTCAGGTAGGATTCATAGTTTATAATATTTCCTGTCTTGGAAATAATCTGATATTATCATTGTTTTTCCAGAATGCAGTATATTCTTGTGTGGTTTCTTGTTGATTTAGCAAATTGCTATACCATTTTCTTCCCTCATTTCCACCTAACGACTGGTTTGAGTGTGTTGGCTGGATTGTTCAAACACTGGGTTTGTGTATTTAAAATATCAGTGATGGTGCAGAAAACTCCAGTGGGGGCAGAGGCCTGAGGGCCGTGAGTCTAAGCTAAGGCCCCCCTGGGCCTGCAGAGGGAAGGCCTTGAAGGCCCAGTTGCTCTTCCTGGGGAGCCTCCCCCTGCAGCTGTCCTGCTCACACACCGATGGAAGGAGCCTTTATCCTGAGAGGAGCTGCAGAGCCCTGGAAAGCTGGGTGTGCACGTGCTCATGGGGTGGGGAGTGATGCCTGTCTGAGGTTGTAGCTGTGGTTCCCTTGGGCCTGTTTCTAGACATAATTGGAGTTTTGCTTGCATAGTGTGGGTGCACGCAGGGAGTAATTTGTTTACATGGAGAAAGTCTGTCAGAGTCAAGAGCTATGTGTCCTGGATTAGGGCCCATTAATCTGGGGGTCCATTTGGGTCAGAACCTTAAACTGGATCTAGCTGAGTTTCCTCACTGTGAGAATGGAGCCTAAGAGAGGGAGCATGTGCACTGTTCCCTGGGGAGAGGAGGGTGTGTGGGGCTCCCAGAGCTCAGGTGCCCTCCCCTCCTTCTCTGGGGACTGACCCCCTCCAGGGCTTTGTCTCCACCAGGAGAGTCAGGAACGTGGGACCTCTGACTGTGGCTTTCCTTCTGTCCTGTGGGAAGCAGGCTGCTCATCTGAGCTGGTTGCAGCATTTGTTTCTTCCCTTTGGATTCCTTTATCGGTGGACTAGTGCAGCCCTTTGGCTCTCGTTTCCCTTGGCAGTTTGGGCCCTGAGACTGTAAGTTGATTGAGGAATTTGATGTGAGGAAAGCAAGAAAATTTTTTCATTTTTAGGTTGGTTTTTTCTATGTGCATGTCTCTAGAGAACATAGAAATTTAAAAGGCTAAAGCAATTGAAATTCTGTTTTATTCCATGTGAGGAAAACTTCTGAAATGTTATGTAAATCTTTGAAAATCTAAAACAGTTAAGGGTTTAAACTCAAACTATGATTGCCGTATAATAGGCCGTTATTCTTGAAAATAGGCGAGTGTGAGCTATAGAGGAAGGACAAACTAGGATGCCACAGGTCCTTTTACTTAGAGATTTCAAAATTTAATATTGTATGATTTACGCTTTTCTCAAAGTTAGTCTTTAAAGGAATTAAATCTTAGAATAGCGTCCTATGTACACGAGTTAAAATTAAAGGATATAAATTTGTTTATTTGAAATAAATCTGTAAGATAGCAAAGATACAACCTATCCTGGTCCCCTCCAGCACTGTTACTCCGGTCACCCCAAATACACAGTTTTGATCATTTTTCAGCCCTGTTAGTGTTTCTTTATATAAATCAGTCGAGAATGCATATTTTTCTTACCCACTTTGTCCTTGTAGTGTGCAGTCGGACTCCACATTTTTGGGTGACTTCTCACAGCTTAAGCCCCACCCACCCTCCTCCCCTTGTGCCCCCACCTGGACAAGCTGAGGAGGAAGCCTGGGTGCTCTCTTCCCTGGAGCAGGCAGGAGATTCCCACCAGGCCAGCCTCTGCCTGTGTGCAGAGCTCTTGCCCCAGCCCCACCCCCACCCCCAGGGCCAGTGAACCTCCAGGCCAGGCTCCATTCCTTGCTTTCTGAGCCCTGTGAGAGCTGCTTGAGAGGCCGGCCCTGCCCTCCCCTCAGACCTCTGTGATGTGAGTCCTAAGGCTTGTCCTACCCTCTGTGTGTGTGTGCCACCCTGGCCTGAGTCTCACCAAGGGAACCACCCTTCTGCAGGTGACCATAATAGTTGGCTCCCTGAGCCGCATGTGCAGACATGACCCCACCTGTGGGTCTGTCTTCTCTTGCTCTGACTTTGCTCCCCTGCTCTGCTGCCTGGCGGCGACATGGGCTATTGTCTCCTGCTTGCTGGGGACAGTCTTGTGCCACAAGAACAGCTTTATTTCCTGCTTCCTAATGTTTGTCCCTTTTATTTCCTTTTTGTGTCTAATTGCCTTAACTCAGAATTCCAGTACAGCATGACTCGGAGTGTTGGGAGGGGACGTCCTTGTCTTCTTGATGTTACCAGACAGCATCTAGTTCCTTGAGTGTGGTCCACTATGATTAAACGAGAGTCCAGTAGATGTGGAGGTCGGTGTGGGCAGAGAGGAAGCATTCCTAGTCTGATGTTTTGCTCTCATTCTCTAGTGAGCCTGTGTCCCTGGGCCTGACCTTCTGTGGTATTGTAAGGGAGATGTTTGGTGTTTGTCCTCAGTTCCTAGTAAAAACCTCTTGATGCCCTTGGATTTCTTGAGTGAGAAGGGTGATGGAGTGTCTTTTGTTTTAATGAGACAACTCTTGGCCAGCTCCTTGGTGGCTTCACATTGGGGGTTGGACACCAGAAACACCAAGCCTTGATTAGATTCTTGGAACTTTCAGCCCCAGCTCCCAGCGTCTGTGGAGAGGAGAGGGGCTGGAGACTGAGCTAATCACCACTGGGCAATGATTGAATAAATTGTGCCTGTGTAATGAAACCTGCATCGGAACCCTTACAGACAGAATTCAGAGGGTTTCTGTGCTGGTGACCACATCAGGTGCTGGGAGGGTGGAGTGTCCAGAGAGGATGTGGAATCTCTGCCACCCCCTCCGCCTCCACTCCACTCAGCCATGTTCACATTTCCAGGAGATGTTATGGACGATGCGGTAAAATGTGGCAGTTTTTGTTCCATTGAACAACAATGGAAATGCAAGCTTGTTCCCTTTTGTTTGTAGTAATTTGTGTTTTCTTAGCAGTGTAGAGATTATGTGATTTGATAATTATTGGTATCTCATTTTCTTCCCTGCCCCCATCCTCCCCCCATGATGCAAATGAAGGAAGTTAGGCCCGTGGGCTCACTCAAATTCGCATACCTCATAACAGTGGAATCTCTTAGTTTGAAGGCATAATATGTGCCCTTGTCCTGGGCAATGTCAAAAGTTTCAAACTCACAGAACACCACAAATTTTGTATAGTTAATGCAATTTTACAAATATGGCATCAGTTTCCTAACAGGACTCATAAGGCAAAATGGTATCCACTTGTGTGACATTCTGGACGAGGGAAATGCATAGGAACCTGAAACAGATCTATTTCTAAGGATGACAGGTTCAGTACAATGGGCAGCATGAGCCTGTTCCTCTGGGGTGAAGGAGTGTCCTCCATCCTGATGGTGGTGTAACTGTACATTCAGGAAAACTCACCACTGCTCTTTGTATGTGAATATACTGAAAACAATTAATAGAAAACAACAGAGATGTTCACATGCTAGGAGAACGTGAAACTCTCCTGAACTTGGCTACGTGTGCAACACTTCCTTCCACCACCTTGGGTTCCTTCTTCGGAAGGAGTGGAAGGACTGGGAAAGAAGGACATAGGCCACTATGGACTGTTGCTGGTACCCAGTCTGAATTAGAAAACTCGCTCTAGGGCTACACCTGCCCTTGTGTCATTCACATAACTGATGAGAAAGTGATGGGGCTCCCGGCCTCCATCTTTCAGTTGACACCAGGTTTCCTGCGTCATAGCCTGGCAATGTGGTGGCGAGAAACGTAAAGCTGGGCCTGACGCAACTCCATGTGGGATCTGCCTGGGCGCATCCTCGTCTAACCCTTGGGCATCGACATCATGTCTTCCCAGAGCAGGTCTTGAGGCCCTTTCCAGCTCTGAATTTTCCCATTTGAAGCCCAATTGGTGTCTCCTTGCTGGGAAACGTGTTTCAATGCAACATGTGCCCCACTCTGGAAGTTTTCTGTTGTGTTGTCCTTAAAATTGAAAAAGTCAGTGGTTTTACCAGGGAAATGTGTTTATTTGGTAATAGCAGAGGAAATAGAATTCAGGACCTGCAAATTATGGTGAGCCATAGGCGGGGAGGGAGGAGAACAAAGGAGCTTGGTTTCACAGAGGACAGGAGGGAGCTGGGAGGGGCTGTTCCCAACAGAAGTCCCTTGAAGGAGGAGGAGAGATCTGGGTACTGACAGTGGCTGAGTGTGGTGGCTTCTCATTGGCTGGGCTGTTGCTGGGCAAGGAGAAATTCTTTGTCCCTCTTGCTGAGGTCTGTAAAGTAAGGGGTTTCCTGTTGGGGAATGGGGGGGACACTTCTTTGGGGTCTGCAATGCATGGCGAGTACTAATGTGTGGGTGTTAACCCTTCAGGTCTCCTGACTCCATTTATTTATTTATTTATTTATTTATTTTTGAGGCAAATTAGCCCTGAGCTGACATCCACTCCAGTCTTCCTCTTTTTGCTGAGGAAACCTGGCCCTGAGCTAACATCCATACCCATCTTCCTCTACTTTATATGTGGGATGCCTGGCACAGCATGGCTTACCAAGTGGTGCATAGGTCTGCAGCCAGGATCTGAACCGGTGAACCCCAGGCTTCCAAAGTGGATTGTGTGAACTTAACCGCTACACCACCAGGCTGGCCCCTTCCTGACTCAGTTGTAAATGGGATTTCCCATATTTATTTTCACATTTGTAATTCTATGTTGACTGGGAGGTGAGGCAATGGCAGAACCCAGAGCCCATGTCCTGAGGCACAGGTCCCTGGAACACAGTACTCCTCACTGTCACATACACATCACCTCTGCACCAACAAGCACAGTTTCACAATAGTCTTGATGACACCAATATTGTCAAAGATTTGTCTTGCCTTGTCCTAGCTCTGGGAGTTCCCCAGGTGCCCAGCTGTACCTAAAGCACTCTCCTTAGATCTCTGGCACATTCATCCCTGCGGTTTCAGTGGCTCATGTGCTGAGCCCACCAGCTCACCTCAGAACCCGCCTCCAGAGTGAGTTTGGAGCCCACCCACCAAGGGCAGTGCTTACTTTTTCTGGATCAGGACTCACCCTGCAGAGTTGGAGCCCTGAGGCCTGCGGGAAATGGTGATCTCAGCCAGACCTCCACAGTCGTGGGTCCCCTCTGTTCATGTGGGTCCTAGAATGCAACTGCCACCATGCCAACGGAAGAGGTGGGAAATTGTGGGGATTTCTGCTTTTCTGAATTGCTCAGGTGCAGGGGACATCCCCCCTTTGTCAGAGGCCACACCCACAGCTTCTTGAAGGGAAGAGGCAGAAATGAGACAAGCCACATGCCCGCATGCTCTTGTAAGAACTTGCAGTACTTTTCTGGGTCCCTAAGCTGATGTCTCTGTGGCTGGGTGACATGGGGTCTGAGGTTCACAGGTGTCCACCTCTCCATCATGGAATGTTCCAGGGTGGGGCAGTCATAAAGGCCTTGGTAAGGATGGCTCATGGGGTTGACCCACAAGAGGTCTGCACACAGCTGAGACTTCAGGCACTGGTGGACTCGAGGTCACAGAGACTGAAGTGGAGGGCATGGCAGCTGGGCGATGATTCTCGGAACTTTGTTGTCTGCACTGTGCTTCCACTGGGAAAGCAAAGTGAGGAATGGACACGTCGTGAGGGGCATGTTTCTGGAAGTGATCACAGCAGCGTGAGGGGGCTGGAACACGGTGATCACTGCAGGGGGCTGGAACACGGTGATCACTGCAGCCATCGTGGGCCCTGACTCTCCCTCTTCAGGGCCTGAGCTGTGGGTCTCTGGGCCATCGTCTCTGAGGGTTGGTGACTTTGTGTGTCTCGTGTGGGTGTGTGCACGTGTTTGTCCAGTGAGGAAGCCTTTGTTGACTTTGTCTGTCTGTCTGCAGGCGTATGTCTTTGAAATGTGTAGCACCTTTCTCACCATGGTGGGTAGAGCTGGTGAGAGCAGACATCTCTGTCTTCTCTCTGATCTGAGAGAGAAAGCCCACAGTCCTTCACCATCAAGAATGATGTCAGCTGTGGGTTCTTCATTGATGCTTTATTTCAGGTTGAGGGAGTTTACTGAGGGAGGTTCTCATAGTTTCTTTTTTTTTTTTTGAGGAAGATTAGCCCTGAGCTAACTACTGCCGGTTCTCGTCTCTTTTGCTGAGGAAGCCTGGCCCTGAGCTCACATCCGTGCCCATCTTCCTCTCCTTTATACGCGGGACGCCCACCACAGTATGGCGTGCTAAGCCGTGCCATGTCCTCACCAGGATCTGAACCGGCAAACCCCGGTTCCTTGGAGCCATGCAGCCTGCCCCGCACTGTCACTCATCCATGAGAGGGTGGGGCCTTCCTGACTGTCCAATCGGGGGAGCCCCTGGGACAGGTGGCTGGGGTGATGCCGTGCACCAACGTGGAGCTCCTTTCTTGTTCCTGTCGTGCGTGGGGTATATTGTCACATGCGCTTAATGGTCCCTGGTGGCTCTGCCACTCTGTTCTGCTGTGACCTACACTGGCCATGGGAGCCATGAGAAGGACTCAGGGAGACCGAGGAGACCCAGAAATGCTGAGTGTATTGCCCTGGGGTGAGGAGACGTGCAGCAGGGGCTGGTTGGCACCGGCCACAGTAGGACCCAGCCGCCCTGTGGACACTTCTGGAGTCTGGGGCCCCGAGTCTGCAGGTGACACTGATCCAACCTCAGTCCCCCTTGCTACGTGGGGGCTGAGCCGGCAGCCAGGATCCTGGGCATCCTGTCTGTCACTGCATGTGGTGACTTCAGCCCCAGAGCCGCTCTCTCCACACTTCTGCACCCACAGCCTCCGTCTCCCCATTTTGTGCTTTGACCCCAGGGATGGCCATTAGGGACAGTTGTGACTCAGTCTCCAGGAGTCGTGTGGGAGGAGCCGTGCAGGGCCTCCTTTCTCCCCCCGGGGCATCCGTTTTCTCCTGCGTTTCCAAATGTTTGGGGAGCAGCCTCTCAAATCCCCTATCCTGTACCCCAGCCTGGCTCTGCGCAGCACTGGCAGGAAGTCCCTGACTTTTCCGGTCCCTCCCCACGTTCCCAAAGCCCACTTCTTGTCTCTGGTTAACAGCCTGATTAGGGACTATTCATCTGCCCTGGGGTATTTCAAACAGACCCAGTATTTTAACTGTGGATCATTTTTTTCCTTGAGCCCTAGGTGGTTCTTTTTAAAAGATTATGTTTCTTTGGATGTCTTACATTAGAATGCGGCAGAAAATACCCATATGAACTACGTTATATGCAGTCTTTGTGCCTCTCCCCCCAGGATGTTTCTGGGCACAGATGTCCTTTGGGAAGTCATTTAGTTGGAGCTTCCACTTAAGAAGCTTTCCTGGGTGTTGTGTCCTTTTGGCATTGCTGTTGCCTTTGTTTGTGACCTTGCAAAGATTGATTCCTTATTGATTTCTCCATTGTTCACTAATGGTAAATATATTTAATCAATAGAGCTTGGAAGACAGTATGGATAGTTACAAACAGGCAACAGAGAGGTGAATTTCAGAAAGAAATCAAATATTCCTATTACCTTCCATTTGTTATGAATATCTGTTTCACTTTTTCTTCCCCTGAACGTGTGTAGTCAGTTTCTGAGGGCTGAGCCTTCCTTTTGGGTGTTTTCAAATGAAATGTCAGGGCTCAGACTTGCAGACCACAAGTGGTCAAGTGTGATTTCTTGCCATGGAAATAGTTCCCTAGCATCTTTTTTTCTGAAAGGAATAGATATTTTTGGTTTTTCCTTGAAGTAGTCCAAGCACCTTATAATTTTCTGCCCTATTTTCCAAGGAAAGGCTGGGCTTAAGTGATTTTCCTGGATTCTTCAAACACTGGGTTTGTTTCATTTAAAAAAACCTGATGTTCCAAAGCCTCTGGGGATGCTGAGGCCTGCAGTTAAAGGGCCAAGCTAAGGACCCCAGGGCCTGCAGAGGGAAGGCCTTGCAGGCCCAGCTGTTCTTCCTGGGGGTCCTCCCCCTGCCTGTGTCCTACGGCTCACACCCCCATGGAAGGAGCCTTTATCCTGAGAGGAGCTGCAGAGCCCTGGAAAGCTGGGGGTGCACGTGCCCATGGGGTGGGGAGTGATGCCCTTTCTGAGGCTGTGGTTGTGGTTCCTTAGGCCTGGACATTTTAGACATCGTTTGAGTTTTGCACCCACACTGTAGGTGCACTGAGAGTGTAATCTGTGCACAGTGAGGAAGTCTGTGAAGATCAGGTGTTCCATCCTGTGGACAAAGGGTTCATGAATTTGGAGTTCATGTGGGTCAGAAGCTTAAACTGAATCCGGCTGAGAGTTTCCTCCCTTGTGAGAGTGGGAGCCTGGGGGAGGCAGTGCTTCCATGCTCACAGGAGAGGGAGGGTGTGTGGGGATTGCAGAGTGCATATCTGTGGCTGCTCAGGGGTCCCCACCCTCCTTCACCAGCCACAAAGCACTGTAGGGCTTACATCTCAACTGGGGTGTTTCGATCCTCTATTTGGGATGTAGTCACTGTCTGAGTGTGTTTTCCTTCTGAACTGTGGGCAAACAGGCAGTTCCTGTGAGCTGATTCATATACTCTTGTTTCTGTCCTTGGATTCCTGTATAAGGTGAAGATTGCAGCCCTTTGATTCTAGTTTCCGTTCACACCTGGGGTTTTAAAATGTCAGTTGATAGAGATGATGTGAGTCAGGTGAGAAAATTGTAGAAGCAAATAGAATTTTTGTTCCATTGAGGCTCGAGCACCTCAAGATGTGAGATGGGTTTACTTAAGTTCTTAGGTGCTTGTTCCTATTTTAGGTCACTTTTTGTGTGCCCGTGTCCTTAGAAGACACTTAAATGTGTATACAGCAGTAACATGGAAGGACCTAGAGGGAGTCATGCTAAGTGAAATGAACCAGTCTGAGAAAGACAAACACCAGATGATTTTACTATCGTGGAATATAAACAAGTACTGGGACGAAGAAAACAGGTCAGTGGTTAACAGGGGAAGGGGAGTGGGGCGGGGCACTGGGAGTGAAGGGGAGCACTTATGTGGTGACAGTCAAGAAATAATGAACAACTGAAATCTCACATTCATGTAAACTATTACGAACTCAAAAAAAAAAAAAGTCAATAGTATTCCAGGGCTGGCCCGGTGGTGCAGAGGTCGGATCCCGGGTGCGGACATGGCACTGCTTGGCACACCATGCTGTGGTAGGTGTACCACATATAAAGTGGAGGAAGATGGGCATGGATGTTAGCTCAGTGCCAGTCTTCCTCAGCAAAAACGAGGAGGATTGGCTCACATGTTAGCTCAGGGCTAATCTTCCTTAAAAAAAAAAAGTCTATACTATTCCTCAGTGTTGCCGGCAGCCTCAAAGGGCAAGGAATGACAGGTACCGCCCAGGGTACTTGGTTGTTTAAGTAATCAGAGGGTATTGATAAAGGGAAACAGGACGAGGAGCGGGGATACAGGGAAACAACAAACCGGTACTCACACCATCCACACCACAGTCGGCCGGGAAGTCCCGACAGTTTGCACGGCAGGTGGGATGCCGATTGTCCGAGTCTGAGGCAAAGCGTCCTTTCCTCGGTGACACTCCCAATCGTTCCGTGCCTGGGACTCCCTTTATCCTAGGGTTTCTCTGGGTTCCAACTCGGGTTTCAGACATTTGGATACTTTGAGTCATTTCTTCTTGTTCCCACGGATGGGGTGCTTCTGTCTTTGTTCCCATGGATGGGATGTTTCTAAAGTCCCATCAGGTGCCTGTCAGGGTGGCCAGTCCAGACAAGGAACATGGCGCAGGACATATTCTTTGTAACTTGTGCCTTAGAGTCAGGGCCGAAGTGGCCACCTTTTTTGCCCTGAGCCCAGACGCATTCGTTCGTGTAGGGCCCAGGCCCAGTGTCCTTGGAAGGCGGGGAGGTCCGTGAACTCTGTACACCCAGGCAGATGAATTCCTACTTTAATGGAGGTGAAGGAAAAGCCCTTGAATTTCTGTTTCCATTGAGAGGAGGAAACAGGTCAAAGCTTATGTAAATGTTTGGAATTCCTAGTTCATCACAGGGCTTAATTGTACACCCCAATGTGTTATAATACACTACTCGTTCCTGAAAATATCCCCAGTGTGACATATAGTGGAGGGACAAACAATAATGCCCTTGTCCTTTTACTTAGAAAGGGTTTTGTGGGGCTGGCCCCATGGCCGAGTGGTTGAGTTTGCTTGCTCTGCTTCGGTGGCCCAGGATTTCACAGGTTCGGATCGTAGGCGAGGACATGGTGCTGCTCATCATGCCATGCTGAGGCGGCGTCCCACGTGCCACAACTAGATGGACCCACAACTAAAATATACAACTATGTACTGGGGGAATGTGGAGAGAAAAAGCAGAAAAAAGACAGGATTTGCAACAGTTGTTAGCCTAGGTGGCAATCTTTAAAATAAAACACGGGCATTTTGTAAGTTTTTTTAATGTTTACAGTTTTATTAGTGTTTTTAAAATTTTTTAAGTTTATTTTTCCATATATATTTATTTTTTTCTGTGTACATCGTAATATATTTTGCACTCTGTGTGAATGACATCATGTTCACCATCCAAAGACTAAACTATAATCTATCACCACACGTGTGCCCAGTCACTCCCGTCACCCCCCCACCCCGCAACCACCAATGCAATCTCTGTTGCCGTGTGTTTGTTGTTTTCATCTTCTACTTATGAGTGAGATCATATGGCACTTGACCCTGGCCCTCTGACTGCCACCCTGAAGGTCCATCCATGTTGTCCCTTCATTTCTCATGGCAGAGCAGCACTCCACTGCGTACACACAGCACATCTTCCTTATCCGTTTGTCCCTCGATGGGCATCTAGGCCACCTCCAAGTCCCGGCCACCGTAAATAATGCAGCAGTGAACACAGGGGTGCAGGTATCTTGATGCATTTGTTTTTTCAAGTTCCCAGGATAAACACCCAGCAGTGGACCAGCTGGCTCACCTGGCAAGTCCATACAGGAAATCCATACTGCTTTCCACAGTGGCTGCACAGCCTGCACCCCCACCAGCAGTGTACAAGGGTTATTAGTGTTTAAAGGATTAAATCTTGGAGTGGTTTCTCTGTAGACAAGTTAAAATTAAATTAATTTTGAATATGAAAAGTTAATTAAACATAATGATCAATAGGAAAATAAGGAGTATAAACATTTTCCTCCTTATTTTCAATAAATAATGAGTAAGAAGGTTAAAACTTTCCTAAGACTGGGGCTGGCCTGGTGGTGGGGTGGTTGGGTTCACAGGCTCTGCTTCAGCAGCCCTGGGTTCCCGGGTTCAGATCCCGGAAGTGGACGTCCACACCACTCATCAAGCGATAGCTAAAGGGCAAAGGAGTTTCTTTCTGAAGGGATGAAAATGTTGAAAAACTGTTGTGATTATCGCACGTATCTGTACACTTTAAGAGGGTGCACTGTGCAGTCTATGCATTACATCTCGAGAAAGCTGTTGAAGTAAATAAATCAATAAATTTCCAAAATCCAGGCATATAAGAATTTCCAACTTCACACATCCATTACCTTAGTTAGCTTTTGTGTGTGTGTGTGTGGTGAGAAAGTTTAAGAGCCATTCTCTTAGCTAATTTCCATTATACAATACAGAGAAAGTCTATCAAATCATCCTGTTGTAATCTTTAAGTACGGACACTTTTATTAGTCAATTATACCTCATTAAAACTGAGGGGGTGGGGAGAAAAGTTTCCGGGAGCATCCCACATTTGCATAACAATATAGAAATGAAAATGGGAATCAGTTGCTTGAGGGATGTTACTCGGTTTACATTTGAAAGTTCTCGAGGGACACAGGAAAAAATTGATCCAAGAGAAACTTCCTTCCAGTGGAAAACGTACAGTTGGAAACTTGGTGACCACATGTCATTGCTTGTGGTTGGTGAGAAGAGTCCCTATCCCCCGCTAGGGCTGTGGGGTTCCAACTTCCCAGCAGAGCCCAGGGCCCCGGGATTCTTTAGCCCAAGAACCAAATGAGTGGGGGTGGGGCGGGGATGGGTGGAAGGCTGATCACTGCCAAGGCGGAAAGATCAAACTGGGGCCAGACACTTGATCCCAGCTGGGGAGGTCACGTTTAAGTGTCTGCTTTTCTAAACAAGGGTCACAGTTCCATGAGTGGCCTCACAGCCTTACGCCAAGCCCTTGACCCCTAGAGGCCCGAAGAACTTCTTTTCCTGTGTGTCCTGGCCTGGGCCACCCTCTTGTCTGTACTTGCTCCTTGAAACTGAATCAGGGATTCCCAGTGCACACCTGCAACAAGTCGTCTTGCAGAAGCTGCGGGAAGAGCAGACTCAGCCCCAGGCCAGGCAAAAGTTCTGTTTCAATGCAAATAAGCCAGAAAGGACAGATTCCGGCCCAGCGGGGGAAGGTGGGTCCCTTGAGCCTGGCCTCCTCGGGAGGGGCGTGTCCTCGGGAACTGTCCAATCAGGGGCGTGGCTGGGGCTACGCAACGCACCTGCGTGGACGTCAGGTTGGTTCCGGGCTTAGAATCGCGTGTGGCGTGTTTCAGTGCTCTCTGGTGGCTGTGCCGCGGCATCTGTCAGGCTTTTACCTGCGCCTGTCCTGTGGGTTGTAGGAAGGACTCGGGGGACCCAGGAGCCACAGAAATGGTGAGAGTAAGGCCCAGGGGTGAGGAGGCGTGAGGAGGGGCTGGTGCGAAGCGGCGGGGCGGGCCCGGCCTCCCGCGGTCCCCTGCGGGGTCTCCGGCCCCGAGTGCGCGGCGGCGCCTCTCGGCCCTCAGGCCCCACCTGCCGCAGCGTGGGGGCGGGGCCGGCAGCCGCGCCTCGGCGTCCTGCGGTCCCTGCGCGCGGCGACTTGGGCCGGAGCGTCTCTGGGCAGCTGTTCGCCCACAGCCCAGCGTGTCCCAGACAGTGCGGGGCCCGTGGGAGGGTCCGCAGGACAGTCGGGCCTGGGTCTCCGGGGTCCGTGCGCGGAGGGCCTGCGGTCTGTGGGTCCCCAGGGCCTCCTTTCTCCTTAGAGGGCACCCGTTTTCTCCTGAGTTTTCCAAATGTTTGGGGAGCAGCGTCTCAATCCACAGTCCTTTCCCCACAGGCTGCTCTTCCTGGGACTGACAGTAAATCCGTAAATTTTCAGATGCCTGCCTGCCCTCCCAAAGCCACTTCCCATCTTTCATTCACAGGATCCTTATCAACACTTCGTCCTCCCTGGCCCGTTTCAACCAGACCCAATATTTTAAATGTTTATCATTATCCCCCAGAATCCTGGATGGCTCTATTTTCAAGATTATATTTGTCTGTGGATATTTTACGTGAGAGGAAAGCAGAGAATAAGCACTAGGAACTACACTGCAGGAAATCCTGGTGCCTCTCCCCGGATCATCTGGGCCCAGACATCCTATGGCAAGTCCTTTGGGTGGGGGTTCCCCTTGGAAACATGTGCTGGGTGATCTGTGCCATTGGCATTGCCACACACCCCCAGGTTTGTGAACGAGGAAAAATTATTCTCTTTAGAAAGTGGTCAGTTTTATTTTTTTTTTTTAAGATTTTATTTTTTTCCTTTCTCTCCCCAAAGCCCCCCGGTACACAGCTGTATATTCTTCGTTGTGAGTCCTTCTAGTTGTGGCATGTGGGACGCTGCCTCAGCATGGCTTGATGAGCAGTGCCATGTCCGCACCCAGGATTCGAACCAACGAAACACTGGGCCGCCTGCAGCGAAGCGCTCCAACTTAACCACTGGGCCATGGGGCCAGCCCCAATTATTCACTTATTTAAGTGTCCGTTTTGCAAGAAGGGTAAATATATCTAGTCAGTAGAGCTTGAAAGACACTATAAAATAGTTCCAGACAGGCAACAAAGAGCTGAATTTCAGAAAAAATGTACTATTCCTTTGTTACATTCCATTTGTTAAGAATACTTGTTTCACTCTCTTCCCTTGAGTGTCGTTAGTTTCTGAGGTGTGTTCCTTTTGGATGCTTCCAAATGAAATTCCAGGCTGAGACACGCAAACCACAAGTGTTCAAGTGTGATTTCTTGTCATGGAAATAATGTCACCACCGGCCCAGGAACAGAATTGTCATCTCAAACCCTGCATCTTTGGCATAAGGGCTATTTTGAGCTGATGATTATTCTGAAACAGCAGACACAGGCAAAGCTCTGAAAGCCTAGTAGAAGTTACCCTTTTGTAAGGGAAATTTACATTCTAAGAGAATGTCCCTTTGTAAGGGTGCCTCCCTCTGTGTGCCAGGAAGGGCAGGATGACTCTAGATCTCTAGAAAGTCTTTGTCAGTGGAGTTAAATCTGCATGACAACTTGCCCCTTGTTCACTGTACTTTTCCTGGTAACCTCCCTTCACTAACCCCATCTTAACAGCCAGGTGTTAAAGGTCTTTGTCACAGGAGGCGGCCAGCCAGGAGCCTGTGCGGAAGAGAAAGTTTTGATCTGCCAGTCAGACCTCACCCTGCCAGGTCTTGGCACCCAGCCGGCCCTCCCTGCTCCCTTAAGCCTCAGCCCATGCTCTGGATGAGGGAGACGGAGTTGAGAGCCTGTCCTCCTGTCTCCTTGCCAATCGATGGCACAGTCAAGTGTTTCTTCTTTCAAAGACTGCTGTGCCGTCTTCTCAGCTTCTCTGTGCATCAGGTGGCAAGCCCTCCTCAGTAACAGTAGCAACTCACCTTTTTTCTTAAAGGAATAGACATTTGTGCTTTTCTAGTTGAAGTGGTAGAAATACCGAATAATTTTTTCCCTTATTTTCCTTGGAAAGACTGGGTTTAAGTGATTTTGCTGGATTATTCCAACACTGGGTTTGTGTGATTTAAAATAACAGTGATGCTCCAGAGTATCTCCAATGGGGAGCAGAGGCCCCCAGGCCAAGACCCAAGCTAAGGCCCCCTTGGGCCTGCAGAGGGAAGGCCTTGCAGGCCCAGCTGTCCTTCCTGGGGGGCCTCCCCCACAGGTGTCCTACTGCTCACACCCCCATGGAAGGAGCCTTTATTCTGAGAGGAGCTGCAGAGCCCTGGAAAGCTGGGGGTGCACGTGCCCATGGGATGGGGAGTGACACCCTTTCTGAGGCTGTGGTTGTGGTTCCTTAGGCATGGACATTTTAGACATCGTTTGAGTTTTGCACCCACACTGTAGGTGCACTGAGAGTGTAATCTGTGCAGTGTGAGAAAGTCTGTGAAGATCAGATGTTCCATCCTGTGGACAAAGGGTTCCTGAACTTGGAGTTCATATGGGTCAGAAGCTTAAACTGAATCCGGCTGAGAGTTTCCTCACTTGTGAGAGTGGGAGCCTGGGGGAAGCAGTGCCTCCACGCTCACAGAGAGAGGGCATGTGGGGCTCCCAGAGTGCATTCCTGTGGCTGCTCGGGTGTCCCCACCCTCCTTCCCCAGGGCCAGACCCTCTCCAGGGGATCTGTCTCCACTGGGAGAGTGTACACCTCAAGTCTGGGAATATGGTCTCTTTCTGAGTGTGGGTTTCCTTCGCAACTGCAGGCCAGCAGGCTGCTTCTATGAGCTGAGTGCAATATTCCTGTTTCTGTCCTCGGATTCCTTGATCCTCTGATTCCATTTCCACATGGGGTTTGAAAATGTAATTTCAGAGATATGATGTGACCAAGGCAAAAATTTGTGGAAACCAGCAGTTTTTTTCCATTTAGACAAGAGAACCTCAAGATGTGCGATGGGTGTATGTCAGTTCTCAGGTACATTTTCCATGTTTAGGTCAGTCTTATTCCTGGGTAAATCTAGTGGAGGCACAAAACAAAATGCCCCTTGTCTTTTTTGTTAGAAAGAGATTGGTAAGTTTTTTATGTTTTACAGTTTTATGTCCATTAGTGTTTAAAGGATTAAATCTTGGAATGGTTTCCGATGTAGAAATGTTAAAACTAAAAGTTATTTAAAAATAGTGATCAAACATAGGAAAATATGGCATATATAAATCTCTCCTTATTTCATTTTAGGTTTTTGAGGAAGGTGTGCCCTGAGCTAAGATCTGCGCTCATCTTCCTCTATTTTATATGTGGGATGCCTGCCTCAGCCTGGCGTGGTAAGAGGTGCGTAGGTCCACGACCAGGATCCAAACTGGTGAAGCCCAGGCCTGTGAAGCAGAGCACGTGGACTTAACCATTGTACCACTGGGCCAGCCCGTGTCTCCCCTTATTTTAAATAAATAGTGTGTGGGAAGGTTTAAAAAATTCATCAGAGAGGAAACACTTAAGGAGACTCCCTGCCTGCGGTCCTGCCCCACTCTTCTCCTCTGACTCCAGCCTCCCTACATGACCAGTTTTGCTCACTGCTTCACCATCCTGCTAGTGGTTCTTTATATAAAAACAAGCCAGTGTGAATGCCTGTTTTTGTCCCCAAAGTTTGTTCTTGTAATGAATGGGAGGGTTTGATGCTGATGATGTTTGACGATTGAACACTTAAGCCTCGCCCTCCCTTTTCCCCTGGGCCTTCTTCCCTGGACAGGCTGATGAGAAAACCTGGAGGCTCCTGCACTGTGGGCTGCTGCTTGCTGGGCAGCTCCTCCTGGGCACCGTGCTGCCCTGTGTTGCACTGTTGACCCCTCCAAGCCTGGGTTCTAACTGTGGAGGAGTCTGAGTTGGCAGTTTTGGAAATTCCCGTCTTCTGAGAGCAGGAGCCTGGGAATCAGGCCCTCCTTAATGTGATCTTCTGTCAGTGTCTTGCGTGGCACGTGTGTGTGTGTTGAGAGTGAAGGGGAGACTGAGGCTGGAGTCACCTTGACATTAGGGGGAGTGTGCGGTTATGAGGATGATTGTACACTGTCACTGAGCCGAGCCCATCCGATGGTCACTCCTTCAAGAGCAATTATTTCAGAGAGAAAGAAGAGACAGGAAAGTGCAGCCAGTAGGAAGCAAGATTCCAGAGGGCTCCCCAGGGCCCCCAAGTCACTCTGCCGCCGCAACAGAGGGTCTATTGCAACAAAGACCCTGACCCTCTGGGTTATAGTGACAACACCACAGTCTGAGTTTGTCAGAGCAAAGGGATTGTTTCAAACCAACTTAAGCCCAGGCACTTGAACTCTATAAAGCAACCAGTTGTCTTGCCCCTTTGTGGGAAAAGAACTCTGGAAACCTCTTGACTCAGAGATCCCCAATATAGAAGTCAGAGTCACACTTGTATGTACACTAATAGGTCTACAATAGCAGGACACTCGTCATCCACCTTGGGGTCTGACCCTACTGATAGTGACCATGGCACTTCTCAGAGGATCCAGTGCTGTGCTCCCCAACAAGGCATTCGATGGAAGTTTCCCCTCCCCTGTGGGTCTCAGGCTCCTAGAGCACCAGACTGGCTTCCTGAGATCAGTTGAAGTCATGGCACAACTAGAAGGACCTATGACTAGAATATACAACCATGTATTGGGGGCTTTTGGGAGAAGAAGAAGAAAAGATTGGCAGCAGATGTTAGCTCAGGGCCCATCTTGAAAAAAGAATAACTTGAAGTCACTTGAAGGAGAAATGTCTTGTTTCTGGAAAAAAAGGGTGAATTGTCATGAGTTTGTCTTCATCATTTTTTCAAAAGACACCGGTTTTAAGTTTACAGAAAAATTGATTAGAATTGACAGTTTGCACATCACCCTTCTCTCTGCATCCACACAGTTGGCACTCTTTCACATCTGGTATCACTGTGGCACACTTCTTACAATTTCCAAGCCCATGTGGACGGATTACAGTGCACGGTGCACATTAGCACTGACTCTGTGTCTTACACACTGTGTGGGTTTTGGCAAATGTGTAATGATGTGTCCCCATCATTTCTGTATCATGGAGTGTAGTTTCGCTTCCCTGAAACTCCCCTGTGCTCCACCTGTTGACTTATCCCTCCCTGCAACCTCCAAACCCTTCACAAGTAAAGATGTTTCTAGTGTCTCATACTTTTCTCTTTTCCAGAATGTCATGTGCTTGGAATCATACACTGCAGAACCTTTGTCACATTGGCTTCTTCACTTAGGAATAAGTTTTAAGGTCCCTCCATGTGTTTTCATGGCTGGATACCTCACTTCTTTTTATCATTTGACGGTGTTTCGTTGTTTGGATGCACCACTGATTGACTGTTCGATACTTGAAGGACATCTTGTTCAAAATTCTAACTTTTCCCAATTATGAATAAAGTGCTTATAAACATTCTTATGGGCTGGCCCGGTGGCACAGCAATTAAGTGTGTATGTTCTGCTTCTCAGCAGGCCGGCGTTTGCTGGTTCAGATCCTGGGTGTCGACATGGCACCGCTTGACAAGCCATGCTGTGGCAGGCATCCCACATATAAAGTAGAGGAAGATGGGCACGGATGTTAGCTCAGGGCCAGTCTTCCTGAACAAAAAGAGGAGGCTTGGCAGTAGTTACTTCAGGGCTAATCTTCCTCAGAAAAACCCAAACAAACAAAAGAAATACATTCTTATGTGGGTTTTGTGTGAACATAAGGTTTCAGCTCATTTGGGAAAATACCACAGACCGTGATTGCTGGCTCTTACTCTATGTAGTGACAGTGTATTTTATTCTGAAAGAAGATTCCTGTCTTCCAGTGTGGGTGTTCCAAATGCCATTTCCACCTGCGATGAACTAGGATTCCCTGTGGCTTTGCATCTTCACCGATATTTGCTGTTCTGAATATTTTGACTTTTACCCATTTAAGAAGTGTTTAGTGATCCCCATTGTTGTTTTCTTTGCAATTTCCTAATGACATTTGATGTGGAGCATGTTTCATTTTGCTTATTTCCCATCTAGATCTCTTCTTCAGTGAGCTGTCTGCAGATCTTTTGCCCATTTTTAATTGCATTTTTTTACTCTATCAAAGTTTAAGAATACTTTGCATATTTCACATATCAATCATTTATCCAACGGTGTTTTACAGACATTTTCTCTTACTCTGAATTATGTTGATCTTCCCTTTACCCCATCTTTCTCAGAGGAGGAGTCTTTCCTTTTAATTAAGTAAAGTTTCTGGTGTTGTCTTTTGTGGACCTTGCCTTTGGTTTTCTATGTGAAAATTCATCAACATACACAAGGTCATCCAGATTTTCTTCTACGTTCTCTTGTAGGAGTGTATTCCTTTGGCATTTTACATTCAGATGTGTGATGTGTTTTGACTTAATTTTCCTGAAAAGTGTCAGGCCTGTGACTACATTTCTTTCGTGCGTGTGTATTTGCACGGGCATATCCATTATTTCAACCACTGTGTGTTTAAAATACCTTCTTTTTCATTTGAATCTCCTTTCCTTCTTTGTCAAAGCTCAGTTGACTCTATTCGTGTGGGTCTAGAAGGAAAGCAGTCGACTCACACATCCTGCAAACTTGCTGTGCTCTCATTAATCCCAGGAGTCATTTCTGTCATTGTGAATTCTTCCAGTTGTTGTGTAGAGACAGTCATATCATATGGAACAAGCACCATGAATTCTGCTACAGGATTTGTGAAGGTGTTCTTTCTCAAGAAGTGGAAGTTCCCCTCTATTACTAGTTTATCATAAGTGGATGTTGCATTTTCTCAATTCTTAGTTTATATTCATTTCGGACAAGCAGCTTTTTTCTTTTCATTTTCTCCATTGATTTCCCACAATGACATTCATTTCCTTTCTGATTTTTATTATTTTTGCTGTGGGTTTAACTTGCTCTTCTTTTTATTCTTTGCTAAGGTATATGCTGGCATTAGTGATTAGAGATGTTTGATTTTTCCAGTGTATTTGTTTGATGGCATGAATTTCCCCCATATACTCCTTTCATTATATCCAAGAACCTTTGCTATCTTGTGTTTTCATTCTTTTAGTTCAAAATAATTTTTCATTTTTCTTGAGACTTCTAGTTTGATATTCTGTATTATTTGAAGTGTATTTTTGAATCACCACATATGAGGGGGTTTTCCGACTATTGCTGGTATTGCCTTCTAGAGGAATGCCTATGTGGTGTGAGAGCCTATTTTGGATGATTTCTGTTCTTTCAGATTTGTTAAGGTGTGCTTTATGTCCCAGAATGTGGTTGGTTTTGGTGAATGTTCCATGTGAACCTGAGAAGAATGTATATTCTGCTGTTCTGTGAAGTATTCTGCAGATTACAATGAAACCCAGCAGTTTCGCAGTGCTGTTCATTGCACGTCTGTCCTTCCTCACTTCCTGCCTACTGAAATGTCTAATTCCCGATGAGGGGGTGTTGACTTGTACAGCTGTGGTACTGGATCTGTCTGTTTCTCCTGCATTCGGTCAGTTCCTCCCTGAGGTGTGTTGCCCCTCTGTTGTTAGGCAGGTACACATGCAGCGTTGCTGTGCCTTCTCAGAGAATAGGCCCCTTTATCCGTACCTACTGCCCCTCTATCTCGGCATTTTCCTCAGTTTGAAATCTGCATTGTCTATGATCTCTGTTCCTCTGGCAGCTTCCTTTGGATTCGTGTTGGCATGGTCTGTTTTTCTCCATCCCTTTACCCTGCATCTGTCTGTGACTTTATACTTAGAGTGGGTTTTTTGTACACAACATATAATGATCTGTTTTTTTCCTAAAGATTGGCGCCTGAGGTAACATCTGTTGCCAATCATTTTTTTTTCCTTTCTAGATTGGCACCTGAGCTAACAACTCTTGCCAGTCTTTTTCTCCCCAAATCCCCACAGTATATAGTTATATCTTTTAGTTGTGGCATGTGAGATGCTGCCTCAACATGGCCTGATGAGTGGTGCCATGTGCACGCCCAGCATCCGAGCCCTGGATCACCGAAGCAGAGTGCACGAACTTAACCGCTTTGCCTCAGGGCTGCCCCTATGATGGTGTTTTTTGAAATCTATTACTGTGTGTTTCAGGTGTAATGACACCATTGATGATTAAAGTTTTTATTGATTCAGTTGGATTAGTATTTACGCAAATTTTTACTTTCTCCATTTTTACCCTGGTTTGTTTTTGTCTTTTTGCCACCTTCTCTGGCTAAAATTGAGCATTTACTGTAATTCTTTTTTCCCCCCCTTAGCATATCTGTTACACACTTTTTAAAAAACATATTTTAGTGGTTCCCCTTAAAGTTTCAGCATACATTTACAACTAAGCCACCCCTCTGCCAAGTGACACTGTGCCACTTCACCATGTGCAAGTACCTCTTAACACATTGTCCCCAATTTTCCTTTTCCTGTGTCTTCTCACATTGCTGTCATTTATTTCTCCTGCCGGAAGCTTCTCATTACCAAATACGTTCTTCCTGACATTAGTTTAAACAAAGTGTCATCTGTTGTATTAATTATAGGAAACATAAAAGATACTTGCCCTCATTTTTTCTTCTTCTAATCCCCTGCCTTTATCATTTATATTCTTTCTTGTAAACTTTCGAACAGTCTCCTTCAAAGTATGTGTATTCGGGACGAATTTCCTCAAATTTTGTCTCAGAAAGTCCTGATTTCTTCCTTGTATTGAAGGATGATTTTGCTTGACCGAATTCTGGGAAAGTGGGTTTTATTTTCAACACTTACCTTTCAGTCTCCTCTGTTCTTGTTGCATGGTTTTTGAGAAGAAGTCTGATTTAACTCCAATCTTTGTGTCTTTCTGTCAAAGTTGTGTTTCTTCTCTGGCATTTTTCAGGACATTCTCTGTCTGTGATGTGTCTCTAGTTTCAGTGTGATACCCTCGGGTGTGCACTTTGTACTTTATTGTAGTTAGTGTTCCGTGAGCTTCCTGGATGGACAGTGTTCTGGCTATCATTAATTTTACGGTATTTTGGTCATTACTATTTCACGTTTTCCTCTGTCTCGCTCTGCTTTTCTTTTCCTTGAGGTTTTCCCATTATGTGGATTTTAAACCTTCTCTTGTAGAGGCTGTCCTAGGCTTCATGGAAATTGGGTTCTGTGTTCCCTGTGATTTTTGCCCTTGCATTAGACTCTGGGGAAATAGATTTCTTTTTTTTAGTACAGGCCTTATTAAGAACAGAACATGTGGGGCATATTGCAAAATGCCATCTTTTTTTGTCTTTCCCAAGTTTGGAGACTCTGGTTTGTCCTGGGACCTCAAGGCTCTCCTGGATCTAAGAAGGGTTGTTCATCTCAAGTTTGTTCATTTTCTTCTTGTGAGATCAAGAATGACAGTTCTAAGCTCCTTAGGCGCAGGATCAGAAGTCAGCAGGGCATCATCCAGAGTGGGTGGTCAGGAAACAGTTCCTCTTGATGTTGGAGAAAGGAAATTTTATGTTGTTTTGGAGGAAACCACTGTTAAATCCTTCATGTATTTTATCATCATGGGCACATTTAACATCAAAGCATTGTGGACTTCAAGGAGCTCCCTTGCAATCTGCAGCTCTCTATTTTTTGTGTTCTTTAAAGATTGGCCCCTGAGCTAACAAGTGTTACCAATCTTCTTCTTCTTTCTTTTTCCCCTGCTTTTTTACCCCAACCCCCCAGTACATAGTTGTACATTGTAGTTGTGAGTGCCTCTGGTTGTGCTATGTGGGCCGCTGCCTCAGCATCGCCTAATGACCGGTGCCATGTCCAAAGTGGAGTGTGCGAACTTAACCACTCAGCCACGGGGTCAGCCCCAATCTGCAGCTCTTAACCTACCCCTCAAGGGGAGCAAAGCTCCAGGTACTCCGTTGACATTTGACTAGAAAGAGCTCTTATGGCACATTATTATCTCAGAGTGTGTTCTAAAAATGGTGACAAGTAGCTTTGAGGCCAGTGAGAGTAGGGATCTTCTGGTCTAAGTTTTCATGGCTTCTTCCTTGTGGCTGAGCTCTCAGTTCATAATAATTCCAGCCCCATCAAATCATACAGAGTGAGAAAGGTAGAACCGAGTCTGTGATAGATACTACACAAGTTAAAAGCAGCGTTTCACCACAAGAATATTTACATTCAGCCAGCTGCATCTGATTACCTGTAATGGCCTGGAGTAGTTTAGGACAGTGTGGGCAGCTGGGCTTGGTCAAAGTGTGATTTCACAGGCCTCCTAGACTCTCAGTTTTGTGATGGGACCAGACCAAAAAGCTTCCAGTTGTTCACTATGTTTTTATTCACTGACACATCCCGTAGATTTCACCCTCTGCCTCATGGAGTGCTGTAACGGGTGGATAATGTGGAAGAAGATGAAAGAAGTTTTCTTACGAAGAATCATTGGTCCACAAATGATATTTGCTTCATTTGTATAGCATTTCTGTCATTTCCCAACCTGTTCTGGAACTTGTTATTAGAGAGAAATCGGATGTAATGTCATCACAGTAAAACTGTGTAAATATTTACATGTGTTCATAATATTGTTAAATTGATGAGCATGATGTACAGAAAAAGCGAGTTTGTGATGATCACAACATAGAATAAATGTTTCGAGATAGTAGAATCCCATGTGACCTTCCTAGCATTGGAGTCTAGATCCCCAGTGCTGTCAGGCTCATGTATCCTAATCTACACACATTTGTGGTGTTTTAGGACTCAGTGGCCATTGAGGACGTGGCTGTGAACTTCACCCCAGAGGAGTGGACTTTACTGGATCCTTCACAGAAGAGACTCCACAGAGATGTGATGTGGGAAACCTTCAGGCACCTTGCCTCAGTAGGTAAGAATGAGGACATTCAGTCACTGCATCAATGAGAGAACAAGTGCTGCTGGACCATCAAGAGTGTTGTAAGCGGCTGGCCTGGTGGCATGGCAGTTACATTCACGCATTCTGCTCCGGTGGCCCAGGGTTCACTGGTTCAGATCCCGGGCGCGGACATGGCACCGCTTGTCAAGCCATGCTGTGGCGGGCGCCCCACATATAAAGTAGAGGAAGATGGGCACAGATGTTAGCTCAGGGCCAGTCTTCCTCTGCAAAAAGAGGACGATTGGTAGCAGAAGTTAGCTCATGACTAATCTTCCTCAAAAAGAAAACCAACAACAGTGTTCTAAGGTGTAGAATGTGGAAAGGTGAGGTTGTTAGTAAAGTAGAAATGGTCATTGATTATCACATACTTAGAATCTAAATGTTCTTCTATAGTTTCTAATAATTGGAATAAACGTTCTTTGTCTGCATTTCAGGAATAACATGGGAAGGTCATGATATTGAAGATCAGTACAAAGACCTGGGGAGAAAACTCCGGTGAGTGACACAGTAGAAAGCTCTTTCTCATGTAAGAATCCTTGCATGTCGAGACATTTTTTTTTTAAAAGAGCAAACAAAAGAAATAGCCCTTGCTTCACATTTAGGTATTCTTCAAGGATTTTCGTCAAGTACACTTTCCAAAATGTGATGCAGTGGTTCACTTTTTACAATATATTTTCACTTAGTAATAATGAATCATATCTATGAATATTGTTGTTTGGATAATAGAAAATTCAGTATATTTATTTCAGAGAATTCACAGAAAGAAGAAAACATTTCCTATAAACCGTAATAACATAAGAAATATAAAATCATTGATAGAGAAATCACTAACAATGTGCTTCTCATTCCTACAGAAAGCATATGGTAGGGAGCCTCTGTGAAAGTGAAGGGGATAGTCAGTGTGGAGAAAACGTCAGCCTTCTTGCAAATCTCAGTCTGAACAAGAAAACTACAGGAGCTAAACCATGGGGATGCAGTGCATGTGGAAGAGCCTTCACACATCATTCATTGCTGAAAATGCACATTAGATGTCACGCTGAACATAAAACATATGACTGTCAAAAATATGAAGAGAAGCTATATAAATGTAAGGAATGTGGGAAAGCCTTCACTTATCTCACTTTACTTCAACCACATGAAAGAACTCATACTGGAGAGAAACCCTATGAATGTAAGAAGTGCAGTAAAGCATTGACTACTTCCAGTTCTCTTCAAGTCCATGAAAGAATTCACACTGGAGAGAAACCCTTTAAATGTAAAATATGTGGTAAAGCCTTCATTTCTACCATTTGTCTCTCAACACATGGAAGAACTCACACTGGAGGAAAACCGTATGAATGTAAAAAATGTGGTAAAGCATTCAGTTCTTCTAGTTATCTTCAAATACATGAGAGAACTCACACTGGAGAGAAACCCTTTAAATGTAACATATGTGGTAAAGCCTTCATTTCTACCACTAGTCTCTCAGTACATGCAAGAAGTCACACTGGAAGGAAACCCTACGAATGTGAAAAATGTGGTAAAGCATTCGCTACTTCCGGGTCTCTTCAAAGACATGGAAGAATTCATACTGGAGAGAAACCCTATGAATGTAAGAAATGCAGTAAAGCATTCACATCCTCCAGTAATCTTCAAATACATGCAAGAATTCATACTGGAGAGAAACCCTATGAATGTAAAAACTGTGGTAAAGCCTTCACTTCTTCCTGTTCTCTTCGAGTTCATGAAAGAACCCACACTGGAGAGAAGCCCTTTAAATGTAACATATGTGGTAAAGCCTTCATTTCTACCGTTTGTCTCTCAAGACATGGAAGAACTCACACTGGAGGGAAACCCTATGAATGTGAAAAATGCGGTAAAGCATTCACTTCTTCCAGTTATGTTCGAGTACATGGAAGAATTCATACTGGAGAGAAACCCTATGAATGTAAAAAATGCAGTAAAGTATTTGTTCCAGTAATCTTCGAGTCCATGAAAGAAGTCACACTGGAGAGAAACCCTTTGAATGTAAAATCTGTGGTAAAGCCTTCAGTTATAACAGTTCTCTTTCAAGACATGAAAGAACTCATACAAGAGAGAAACCGTACGAATGTAAAACATGCAGTAGAGTATTCGCTTTTTCCAGTTCTCTTGAAAAACATGAAAGAACTCACAGTGGAGAGAAAGCCTCATGAATGTCAGGAAAGTGAGATAGGCTTTACTTCTCATGCAGACTTTTGAGGATATGCACAAATGCACACGAGAGGATAAACCATGTAGACATAAACAGTGTGGGATAGATTTTGTCATCCCAGTTCTTCCTGAAGCCATGAAAGGACTCACTTGATAAAAATGTCTTGAATGTAAACAGCATGAGAAAGACTTCAGTTGGCCTACATCTTTCTGTGTGAAACTCCCACCAAAAAGGAATGTAAAGGTAAGTCCTATGAAAAAGCTTCATGGAATTTAATTTGTATGTGAGCTTCTAGAAAACTTTCAACAGGAAAGAATGGTTATAAAAGTAGTAAGTAGATTGTATTTATCAAACTTCTTTCTTAAAGTGCAACATTGGACTGTGGATTTCTATTAATTACTTCAGAAATGAATATTGAGGTGAGATGAGTCTGCTAGTCATCCTTCATAAATAGTAAATAAGATTCATAGGTAGTGCTTTTCCCTTAAATCTCTTAATAATTTTTTATCTTTGCTTTTTTTATAATGTTTTAATTTTTCTCTGTTAAGGGGCCATTGAAAAGTGACAGTTTGTATTTGTTGTGATTTTCTTAGTGGCCTTGTATTTACAGTTCCTGCATGTGCCTCATCCATTGTACATATTGTACATGTTTTAGAGAAAGCTCCTTTTTGGGGGTGGTGGGTGGAGGAGCCTGTTTTTATTTTCTGTACTGTTAAACAGTTGGAAAAATTATGTATGGCAAGTTTATCCAGTAGTGTACTTCCTGTGAATTATTTTCCTATTTGGGCCTTTGCTGTTTGTCCTTCCTTCTGACTGTCATTTGGTGGATAGACTTTGAATTAAGTAGAGGCCTGTGGCAGGGCAACAAAATCTAGAGCTGGACACATCACTCCTGTACTGCACTATGTCAGTGAGGGTAATCTGAAGAGCTAGATCTTTAAGAATCCGTCCCCTTTATGTGCCGTGTTGGAATTGCCCAATGGCCTCACTTACATGAGATTCGGAAGGCAGAAGCACACAAGGCCTTAGGCCGATTTTTGAGCCACCACACAGGGAGGGAGCCAGTTCCATAGGAGCTTCAAGGACACCACCTTCCATCCCTTTTTCTGGATTCTTTGCCCTTCTTGTCAAGAGTATCTTGACAACCACCAATAGCTAGTTGATTTCCATATTGTTAGAGATGCATTTTCCACCAGTTTTACATCAAAGATCCATTCGAATTAGGGTCTTTCTGTAAGGCCTCTTGTGTCCACCAGGAAGCTAATTCAGACCTTTGTGGGTGGGAGTATTGTCTGATTCCTCTTTTCTCTAGATGATAATGGAATAAGGTCTGATGTGTATAGGAAACACCTTGTGCTGTTGATAGTGCTAGTGAGCACATTTTCCTGCTTCACCATGGCATCTACAATGGGACATAAAAAGAAGCACCTGCGAGTTTGTTTCCCTGCTGCGTTGTGCAGTGGCTGCCTTGACCCAGTTGTTCCATGTGAGAACAATCACCTTGCGTGTGCTGGGAAGACTGTGTTTTTCCTGTTACTTGTAGCTTGATTGGATTCCCTCGATGTGTTCTCAGTAACGTTTGACTGTATGTCAATAAAACTTTGTCCATTTGTTTGTGAAATAAACACTTCTGTAGTTGTTTCATTGATATATTTTATCAACTGTTCCAGTCCATCCTATGTTAATAAATATTATTGTGGATTTCATTTTTACAGACTATATTAATATCCATTTTTGATTATGGATTTTCAGATATACTTTGCAAGGTTCTTCATTTAATCGTTATACATTGTGAGTCAATTTTATCATGTGCAGACCAATTCAGGGATTTCTTCCTTGGGCAAAGTGTATTTCTTATTCATTTACAGTTACAATTTTTGACATGAAAATAATTTCTCATGCATTTTTAAGCCAAAAATTAGCCATCATGTTTTTTTTTCAGTGCCCTCTTCCAGTGACCTGCAGATTTACACTTGCAGTCAGAGAGGGGCGTAAGGAATTCTAGTAAGAATGACCACAGACCTAAAGCACCTTGAGGTGTAGCGGTAACGGTGCTGAAAGGACTTCTTACAAGATTTTGACCTGTGTTTGTGGATTTGACTGCAATTCAAGGAGGCAGGTTATTTTCTGTATTCGTTGATGTGAGGAGGTAAACTTAATTCTATCTTTTGTAAACCTTTTTTTTTTCGTGAACCGAATCATTGTTTTGTAGAACGGAACAACAATGTAGTGAAGGTAAGTTAATTTTTAAGAAGTTCCAGTCAGTCATTTTAGTAAGAAGAAGGAAAAGAATGATTTGTAGGATTTGGACTTTTATCCTTTATCATTTTTACCTCTATGGTCACAAAATACTGTTAGTTTTGTCTTGGAAACTGTACTTTCAATGAACAAGCCATCGGACACTTTTCTCTTCAGCAGGGTAAGACCTGGCCTTGCAGTGGATGCAGCCACCTCATGGTCAACTGGAACAGGTTTGCTTTTCCTACTTACACTCAAAACACCACTGTATTTCCTATGGTGAAGTAGACCCTGTTTACTGTGAAGTACCTCGTTGAAATACATAAATTCTCTCCTTGGTATCCTACATAATATTTTCACTATGTCCTTTAGACTCAGCTGAGGCCTTTGAGTTTAGGTAAATTGTGAGACAATGCAAACCCAGCCAGCCAAATAGGACCACTGTCCCACTCTGAAGCCTTTCCTTCTCTGAAACTCTGCTGTTGCTGGTACCGTTTCAGCGTCCCTCACAGGCCATGCAGTGTGGAGTCTGTGTACACACTGTAGCAGAGCTGAGACACAGTAGGGTCTGGACACAGAGCATGAAACAGATGAGTCCTGGCAGTCCTGGTGCTTCTATGTTTGTGGAAAAGCAGAAGTGGTCACAGTGAAGCTTTGTTTTATATAATAGAAATAAGGCCTTTGAAGAAAAGTAAAAAATAGCATTGAGCTAGTAGGCTGAGGTGTGTTTATATCTTTTCCATGAGTGTAGGAGTGAGCAAGGATGTCATTATTATTGTTATCTGGAACTTGAGACTTCCTATTGATCTAAGCCACAGATGTTTGTATTTTCTTTTGTTTTTAATGTCATTTGAGAGCATTTTTATATTACCATTAAATATTTAACATGTTATCATTTTTGGCATTTTCGTTTTGCTGTTTTACAGACTGGAGTGTGCAACATGCACCCCATTAAACCATGGAGTTCCTCCCACTTAGACAGTAGCCTTCATCTGCACTGTTCTGGCTCATCCTGTGTGAATTCTGTGAGTAGAGTGACATCTCTGTGAGTCCACTGTGATCTCCCCGTGGAAACAGCACAAAGAGCTCTGGCTGGTTAGAGGCAACCAGCCAAGGAATAAGTGACTGAGCTGGAGAGAGAGGGTGTCATTGTGAGTAACATCCTAATTGAGTGTAAGAGGAGAAATGGGAAATTTTCAACAACTTTTCATCACAGGAGTGACTGGAAGTCTTTAATTTCAATGATGCAGAACGCCGCGGAGCCCAGGCAGCTGATCACAGGTTTCATTTCTGTATGCTTAGACGTCCAGCACATGGTGTGGAAAATTGTGAAACAGCAACAACAGCTTCAAGGTTTAAAACAGCAAAGAGAACAGAATGTTTTCTTGTTTTTTTAGTGTGAACTTATGAATTGGAGGGGTTTCATTCAAATGGACACCATAGGATTGTCCTTTTGAGGTGATGGAATTTTTTGATCTTTTGATGGCAGTATTCCTAACATTTCTGAAAACTCATGAGGGCAGTTAAGTATATTATATATATGTTATATATGTAATTATTAGAAAGTGAATAGTGTACTTGCTTTCATATGCTGGAAGAATGTCAAGGTCTCCTGAACCTGGATTTTTATGTGTTCAAATTTTCAACCACTGTGGCATCCTTCTTAGGAAGATTGCAGGACTGAGAAGAAGGACTCAGTCCTCAACAGGCCTTTCTTGCACCCTTGTCTCAATTTAAAAAAACACCTTCTAGGGTTGCACCTGCCCTCAGCTCATACTCAAAACTAGGAGTGAAGTGAGAGGGCTTCCAGACTCTGTCTTTGAGTTTAAGTCAGGTTCATGGAGACGTCTTTGGAAATACCATGGTCTAAAACGTAAATGTGTATCTCAAACAGAATCTGCCTGGGGACATCCTCATTCATGTATGTCAGCATCAGATCTCACTGCCATCCACAGACCATTTTCAGCTGCTCATTCCCCAACCCAGGCCTACTCTGTGCCTGCTTACTTGGAACATCTTTAGAAATCCACACGTGTCCCACTGTGCATTTTCTCTGAGGCAAAAGGAGGGGGCTGTGATCTGAGAGGGTGACAGAAGCAATGGTAGAAACCATGTCATGGGCACATTCTGTCAGCCACAGTGACAGCCATTTCAAATTTATCAGATCTGCTTGCTTACTCATTCACAGGAGACTTAAAATGGACTGACTTTGAATTGGGAAACGAAAGCTCTGGAATCTTTGATAGAACATTCCATTAGTGTCCCCCTCCCCACAGTCCTTCTCAAAGATGCCTTAGCAGCCTCTCACTGAGCAACCAAGAGTCTCTAAACCCCCGTGGTGGACATAAATTACCCACGGCATTCCTGTTACAAAACTATTGTC
Organism: Equus asinus; assembly: GCF_041296235.1. Classification (NCBI taxonomy): domain Eukaryota; kingdom Metazoa; phylum Chordata; class Mammalia; order Perissodactyla; family Equidae; genus Equus; species Equus asinus. Next base: position 23,889,789 of record NC_091809.1, on the reverse strand, counting down.
TTCATTCGGTGCTGCACACAATTAGAGAAGCCACTGCTGTCAACTGATGGAGTCTTTATGTAAATGGAGTGCCTTCCAGGGCCTGAGTGGATGATGCTCCAAGCCAGCTTCCCATTTTGCCTTGGGGCCTGCATGCAGGACATCCCAGGCTATCTAATCAGAAGCCTCCTCATTGAACAGATGGGTATTTACAGCATGGAGCCAAACATTGCTCCTCTGGAATATCCCATGAACAAGTCAGAAGTGTTTTCTTCTTCTCTGATTTGATCCATTCTGAGGAGATCACACACTGGCCACTTGGAGAGTCACTTAGGAGCACATGGGTGACCAGGGTGTTCATAAACTTTATGGACAGTGTGCACCACCCCACCCAACAGAGTCCACTGCAGAGATGCTGCCTTCTGTCGCTACATCAGACAGGCCTCAGAGTGATCAGTCAAACAGCAGTCATGTTAGGAATAGAAAGTTTCTTAGCCCAAAATCCAACCCATCTGTACATTTTAAAGATCCTGGGCCATTACCGATGATCTAGCTGTGTGGTCCCACCAATAGCACCAACCGCTTCTCCAAGGTTGCCCACTATGTCTTAAAGAATTCTGGGAATATCTTGCCTCGCAAAGTACAAGTCTGGCCGCTCCTTACTCTGCCCATATTAAACCTCAATCTGCAGAGGCTGATTTGTATTGCTCAGGGTAATAAATTGACTTGAATTTCTGAGACACATATCAGCACCTCAGACCTGATGGTATTAACCTTGGCTTTATTGTCCCACATAATGTGAAACCACTTACAGACCTCTATCTTAGGAGTCTAGGCCAAATTCAAGTGATTTCCCTCCTCTGCCATGGTTAACCCAGTGATGGACCAGTGAACCTGATGTGAAAAAGCAAGTCACTGGTGAAATCAGTGGACACACCTTCCAGGGTGAGGAAGGGGTCCCTACAGCTGACGGCAAATAGGCTTGGTAGGCCCATCCCCCCCCTTGGGCTCCTTGCTGTGCTCATACCATGGTAGAACTTGATATGGACAAATTACTCATGCCGTCATGCATTACCCTGCTGAAGCCAAAATGCAAGGACTTGCCAAGATGCTCTAAATTTATTGATATTATCAGCTCAATCCTGAAAAGAGGAAACACGGGGCTCTCGAATAGGTTGTTCAGTGGACATTGTCCCTCTTCTACCACCGCAGGCTACCCCCCTCCTAGGATGGTCTAATGGCCTCCTCAGGCCAATTTGCTTTCTTCTCAGTGGGCCTTCCTGCTGTTGGAGGCAGTGATTAGACTCAATCCCAGTCTTTGGGGCTCATTGCTTTGTTGTCATCGTCAGGCTCAGTGGCACCTGATAGAGGCCTTTCCCTCCTGGACATTCCAGCCAGAACTGTCACTCCTGCAGGTCTCTGCTTTATTGTAACAGTGCACCCTGGCCACTACTGTCATATCCTGCTGCCAGGTCTTCCCCTCACATCGCCTGTGGTCTATGTGCCCTGCGTGTCGATACTTCATTTGGGGCACCTCCTTCAAAACCCCTCTGGCTCATCACATACGGATGTTCTGTTTTCCTACCATTTGCACTAACGTGCACATTGTCATGGGAGTCACTGCTACTGACCCGGGCACACATGACGTCATTCAACAAACATCTTTCCTGACAATCAAGAAATGTCCAAAACAGTCAAAATACATGTAGCAGACAGCTAGTGTTTGAGATGTTTCCCTGAAGGAAAACTCCCTGGCAGCCGTGGTAGCTGCTGACCATTTGGCTTTAAAGTATTTATTACCCATCTGGGGAGAGCTCTCTTCCTCTAATAGGCCTGCCTGTGGTTTGTGGGTGGGAAGCTGACACCAGTAACACAACAAATGAGACAACAGATTAAAATAATATCACTTAAATATTTGAACAGAGTTCTGGAAACATACTTACACGTTTCTGGATCCCTCCACACATTTGGATGACTTGATTCAAATGGTTTTTGGGGCTTTGTCATCTTAAATATGTTTGCAGTTTTCACATAGCTGTTTAAGTAGTATTTAAAGCAAAGTTATTTGAATAGTGGCATGATTCAGTCAACCAACCTCAGGAGTGAACGATAATAAAGACACTGACCTCATTTTCAACATTTGACTCTCAGTCAGCTGTAGACACCTGCTCACCCTGTCAGGCCCACAACGGTAAACAAGTTATGAAGGTTGACACGTGCCCCTTTGCTTTTTGTGTCTGCAGATGCGAGGCTCAGACCTTTAAAATGTGAAGCCTCTAAACCTACGCATCTTAAATAGCCAGCCTGTGGTCCTTTGCACAAGCCACATGAAAAAGCTTTCCCTTGGCCTATTCTCTTTAGAAAGTATTTTGGAGTAATAAACTTTTGTATGAACTTATTGCATGTGGCAACATAGTCCTGACATCTTGTCTGAAGGTAGAGTATTAATCCTGCCCCCAAAATGGCAATGATGACACAAGGTAACTCATGGAAAATGTCTTTTCTCATAATGCAGAGGAGCTCAGTATAGGGAATTCTTAGAAGCAGTATAGGAAAATGAAGATAAAGTATCAGCAGAAAAAGGACTATTTTATCTATGAGACGTTTTATGCAAATCTCATGGTAACCACAAAACAAAAATTAAGAGCAGAGGAACCAAGCATCAAAAAAGAGGAAACTGAGAAAAACATCATTGGAAACCACAAAGTAAAATGGCAGACAGAAGCACAAGACAAAAGGAAAAATGGAGATATAGACCAATTAGAAAACAAAAGACAGGATGGCACCGGTAAGTCCTCCTAGATCAATAATCAGCCTAAATGTAAATGGATTGACATCACCAGTCAAAAGGCCCAGAGAGGCCACGTGGAGTAAAAGACATGACCCAACTCTCCGCTGCCTCCAGGACACTCAGCTCAGCTCTAAAGACAGACACGGGCTCAAAGTGAAGGGGCAGAAGAGGAGCCTCCAGGCAAATGCCACCCGAAAGAAAGGGTATGTGGCCATACTGACATCAGACAAATAGACTCCAAACCAAAACAGTAACAACAGAGATGGACATTAGATACTTATAAAGGGGCTAACCCATCAGGAAGACATAACAGTTAATAATCTATGTGCACCCACACGGGAACACTCAAATATATACAGCACCCATTAGCAGACCTCAAGGGAGAAATCGACAGCAACGTGATAATAGTAGGGATTTTAACCTCCCACTTACATCAGTGGGTAGGTCACCCAGGCAGAAAGTCAACAAGCAAACATTGGCCTTAAATGAAACACAGTAACAGACAGACTTCCTAGATATATACAGACCATTCCATCCAAAGGCAGCAGAATACCATCCTCCTCAAGTGCACGCGGAACATTTGTGTTGGGACACAAAGCAAGTCTCAATAAATTTAAGAAGAGTGAAATCAGTCAAGAATCTGTTTTGACCACAGTGGTGTGAAAGCAGAGGTCAACTACAGGAAGAAAGCTGGAGAAGTCACAAATCTGTGGTGAGAAAACAACAGGCTGCTGAACAACTACTGAGTCAGTGTTGTCACAGATGAAATCTTGCCATTTGTGACATCATGCATGGATCTTGAGGGTGTTATGCTCAGTGAAATAAGTCCGAAGGAGAAAGGAAAATGCCATATGTTTTCCTCGTGGAGTACAAAGCAAAAACAAAGTCAAGCCCTGTCACCCCAGCTGTCACTCCGAGGGCTTTCCTCCTGGGAAGAAGAGGACTTCAAATTGTCAAAGCCTGCCCCAGCGGCCTGTTGCTGAGGGTGACCAAGTGCAGTGCGAGTTGGCTCAAAAAGTTGGGACACTGTTGTTTCACTCCCTCCACGTGGAACTGAGGTGACATCCATGGTGCAGTGACCTGACAATCCTGGGGCACCAGTCCCCCTGTCCCAGCTGCTGAGGTGGCTGGAACATAAGTCATCCATGAGGTGCCAGGACACACAATGAAGACGACCCCTGGCTGCTGTCTCTCCCCTGCCCTGAGCACTCAACTCCTGAAGTGGGATCGTCACTCAGAAAGAGGCTTCCCATTGTCCTCCAGACAAGTCCAGGGTCCTGGCACAGAGATTTTTCCTGAGTGTGGGGGTGAAGCAAGCCATAAAACACATAGCTCTTCATCCCTTTCCAAAGTATTAAGATGGCTGGCAGGAGATCACGAAAAGTGCAAGTGAAAGGACACTCTCAAAGAAGTGGAGAATGAGGTAAAAGGCAACTAGGAGTAGATTTGTGTATTTCATAAAGATACAGGTTAGACTGTGGGCTGACTGGTTTTCTGGAAAGAACCAGAGAATTAGACTGCTCGGAATGGGCTTGCAGGGGTCAGAACAAATATGCAACAGTGACTTCAGGAAGTGTTTCTACTAAGGAGCAGACTGTTATTGGACTAACTGGTAGAGCCAATGATGCCCCCAGGACCCTGATGAAAACAGGAGAGCAATCAGGCTGCAGTTAACTGAATGGAACCACCGCGTGTGGCCCCTAAAGGAGGAAGAGAGCCCTGGCAATACCATTGTCCCCCAGGACAGCAGTGGGCTCACCCAGAGCAGGGCCCACCTGAGGAGCTGGGGAAGAGGTTTCTCTCTGTATGGCGGCTGGTGAGAAACAACTTTTGTTCTGAGTTGCTGCCTCGGCGTGTTACAGTCTGAGGCCCCTGCTAACACCCAGAATCTGGACGGTTAGAGAAGGACCTGAGTTTAGGATTCTGCCCTAAGTTCCCGCTTTACTTTCCCAGGGCGCCTTTTAAATTAAGCACTTAGAGTTCAACCCGGGAATAGTTAGTGACCTCCGCCACAGCACACTTCAAGGTAGCAGGTGCTTGCTCCCTGCTCTCTGTCTCCTGCTCGCTCCTGACCTGGACAGAGGACCGCCCTACCCCCGGCTCACTGCACCCTCAGCCACTGCTTCTGTGACCTGTGAGTAATAAATCCTGTGACTCTGTTCCTTTGGGTGGGTGCATTGAAACTGCCCCTTCAATCAAAATGACCCTGTGGGTGTCACTTCCCCACAGTGGGGCTCGGATGCTGAGGGAGCTCCCTGCTGACCCTCTGTGGGTGGCCTGTGCCCCCTTATTCACCACGTCATAATCTGCCTATCAATTCACTACACCAGCTCCAGCTTCTGCACGCAATTGGCCATGGGCATGGGACTGTGGGCTGTTTGTATGCACTCGATGCCTCAGAGCTGTGAAGGGCTTACTAACCTCCTCTCCTGGACCGCCCAGTCTCTCTGGGAGGAACTACCGCTTGCTGGGATCTGCGGTGGGGATTTCCACTGCTGCATAAACTGCTGCCGGGTGAAGCCTCGGATTCCCGCCCTACAGTGTCAGTGCTGTAGGTCAGACTGCCCTGCAGAGACCGGTCTGGAGGCCTCAGTCTGAGGTGGGTGTGTCTCCCACTTCTTTCTGAGAGACCCCGCTGGGTGTCAGGGCTGGAGGTGATGGGTTGTAATCACATTAGGAAGCCCTGGCATGGAGCCCAGGAGGGCTGACTGGGAAGGTAGGGCTCTGCCCCGTCCCCCCAGGCAGGGATCAGGGGCCAGGGCCATCGGGTCCTGGAGTTGAGGAGAGTTCACCTAGATCTGTGCTGGGAGGGGAGGCAGCTGCTGAGTCCACGGTGTCAGTGGTCAGTATCAGGGTGTTGAGCTTTGCCAGCCAGCCCTACACCATAACAGAGGCAACTCTCCCAGGGGCATCCTGGCAGGCTTCCTGGGTGTACGCTGCTGGGGCAAGTGCTTCTTATGGTGCTGCATTCCTTTGGCTGTCACAAATCATCCCTGACCCCAGGGGACATCAGGACGCCCACCCCTAACATGGTGCAGCAGAATGAATTCTCCCGAAAAGCAGGGCCCCTGAGCACATGGTACCAGGTCCTCCCAAGTCCCCAGAGGAGGTTGGAAAACTACCAGCTGCTTGTAAGACCCCTGCTCCAATGGCCTGGGCTCCACTGAGTGTGGTGGTGCGTCAAAAGGCCAAATCACCATTGCTCCGTTCTCGGGGCTTGGGAGCTTTCCCGAGCGCATCAGCTAACACTGCGAGGGTAGAGGTGGGCTCCAGACCCCGGGGGATGACGGGGACATCCTAGAATGGGAGCCAGCAGCATGTGAGTTGGGAAGAGGCAACATGCTCAGGTCTTCCCCGTCACTATCCAGCAGAAATGAGAGACAGAGACACGTAACTATAATAATTATCCTGAGAGAAGTGCAAGGTTTTTTAGAAAAAACTGTCCAAAGGGAGGAGGAGAGGGGCACTTGTTGGCTCTTACAGGTCTTTGGACCCAGCTCCGAGCTGTTGCTCACTGAGACTGAGTCATGCCAGCTGGCTGGACTGGTCAAGGATCGCAGAATTCACAATTTGTTAAGAAAAAAAAAAAAAAACCTCAAGGTGTTGAGGGCCCATTTTATTACAGATACCCTAGGGGACACCACGGACTTGTCACCACAGCAAGGACACTCCCAAAAGACGTGAGCCACCAGGGCAGAAGATGCAGACAAAAGAAAGGAGGAAATGGACTCTGCAGAAGAGACCCCCAAGATCTGGAGCCCACAGGGATGAGGGGGAGACACCGTGGCTCTCCTGACTTGGACTTTTATGGCTTGGCGCCAAGCCCAGCCTTCCATCACAGTTGTCACAGCGAAGGCTGGCTGTGCATGGAAAACCCTGTGTGAAACGCACCTCCTGTTACGTCAAATTGGATGGTTCAATGGGTGTATCGTTCTGTTGAGAGCCAGGCCCCCACAGACCCCTGACCATTTCCACCCCAGAGGAGACACCCTTGAGGCCAGCATCTCAGGAGTACTTCTTAAAGGGGGGTCTGCTATTCTTAAGTCCATGCTGTCACAATTCATAGAAATGTCAGCTACACTACAACAGGCAGTAGACTGCATCGATGCTGTAGCTGGACACAGAAAAGAGAATTTTCCAGATCTTGTTTGCCAGTAAAGGTGAATGGGCCCCACTGCCCCCTCCCCCGAAACAAAACTGAGGGTCCCTAGGGAAAATGGGGGCTTCCAGGCTCCTTATTGGTACCACGGGGGGGGGGGGGGGGGTACCTTGTCCCATCTCTCTCTTTCATGAGAAGACCACCAGGTCTCCCTGCACTGGCAGCTATGGAGATCATGGGTCCCGAATGACCTAATTTCAGGACAGCCCGGCCACGAGTTAGAAGCATTTGCTCAGGCACTGGGGGCTCTGCAAGATACTGCCGACCCCCCCAACCCAAGGATAGATGCTGTCAACTCTCAGAATGCCCCAGCCCTGGCAGCAGGATCCAACATCCGTCCCCTGATCTCTGACAGTGGCAGCAATCGAGGCCCCTGTGCTAGGAACCTGGCTGTTCCCCAGAGAGTGTCTCTCGCCTGGGGGACAATCACCTGCAGACTTCTTTAATTATCTACTGGGACACAGGTAAGAAACAACCTTGTACTGCTCTCATTGACCCTGGAGCGCCAGTTACAGTGCTTCCTGGGAACCCCTCCAAACCTAAGCCAGGGGCGCCCTTTAAATTACAAGGGGTAACAGATGGGACAGGAGAAGGCGTTCAACTTCCATTGGATGTTGCTGTCCAAACAATCTGCATGACAAACCCTTCGGGGCCGGCCCAGTGGCACAGCGCTTAGGTTTGCACATTCTGCTTCAGTGGCCCAGGGTTCGCCTGTTCAGATCCTGAGTGCAGACATGGCACTGCTTGGCAAGTCATGCAGTGGTCGGCTTCCAACATATATTAAAAAAAGTGGAGGAAGATGGGCAAAGATGTTAGCTCAGGGCCAGTCTTCCTCAGCAAAATAGGAGGATTGGCAGTAGATGTTAGCTCAGGGCTAATCTTCTTCAAAAATAATATATATATATATCTTTTAGTAGTGGTGATCCCTCTGGCCCTACCCTTTCCTCTTATACTATGGACGCCTCAAGGTGCCACCACACCATCTGGAACAAACCCACATTCCTGGCCTTCCTGGTGGGAGCTGCCCATTGGGAGCCAGTAAACTACCACTCCTGATTAAGGACAGTAAGTACCCCCAGTATCATTTTCAATAGGGGACTGAGGAATTATGGCCCACAATTCAAGATTTATGAAACACTGCATCTCCTTTCGATTCTCCCATTTGGCTGGGATAGAAGCCTGCTACTGTGGATTGGGGCCTCACAGTCCACGATGGAAATTTAAATGCTCAGGTGCCCCGTATTAAGGCTCCCATTCCCTACATTGTCCAATTAGTCGAAGACATCCAAAGGGCTGCAGGGGACCACTGTGCCATGATCAATCTAGCTAATGTGTTCTCTTCAGTATCGATCACCAAGGAGTCCCAGTCAAATTGTTTGCATATTTGAAGAGACCCAACATCCCTTTACCTGGCTGCCTATGGGTGATCTTAACAGCCAGGCTATTGCCCACAATCTTTGCTAGCAAAGCCTGGATGCCCTTACAGTGTCTCCTCCCACTGTCAGACACTATATTGATGACATTGTAAGTCAGGGCCCTTCAGAGGATGTGGTGCATGAGAGCCTAGCATGGCTGGTGACCCACCTACAATGTAGAGGATGAGCTATGGCTGGCCCCACATAAAATTCAAAGGCAGCCACAACTGTTAAATTTCTGGGACTTCATGGGTCCTCTCAAGGCTGGGAAATTTCACTTGCAAATGAACATCAATTCTCAACTATTCAGCCTCCCCTCAAGCTACAAGCCCAACACATCTTAGGTCTCTTCACATTTTGGAGCAACACACACCGCACTTAGCCATCACTCTCAGACTCATTCACGCAGTCACACAATCCCCCACAATTCATCAGGGAGAATCTCAACAGCAAGACTCACAGCTGGTGTAAAGGGCAGTCCATCAAGCTCTCCCCTTGCGTGCTCCTGGCTCCTCCTGGTTGCCTATGGGCTTCTAGAACAGAGGGCTGCCTCCCCCAGCTGCCTGCTATACCCCATTGGAATATCAAATTCTGGCCACTCATTGGGCTTTGTTAGAAACAGAGGCCTTCACAGGACAGGGGCCTGGTCTCTGCATGCCCACATTCCTGTCACATCATGGATAAGGGATGCCTCCCAACAGTGGCTCGACATGGACACCAGTGCCTCTTTGTTAAAATGGAAATGGTACCTTCAGGAATGGGCTAAACCTGGACATGGTGGAGCCTGATGGAGTCCAGTAGTGTACCTTCCTGCCAGTGGTGTCAGTCATAAAAAATGGCAAGTCAAGGTTGGCTCAGCTTGCTCAGCTGGTGGCAGTACAAATGGCTGTGCAGAGTCCCGTTGCCCATGACAAGCCTCTTGTCCACATTTTTACTGACCCATTTGTGGTTGCTAACAGGCTAGTGGTTTGGTTGGGCCAATGGATGTGGGACAATTTTCACGTTCAAGGCCATACTATTTGGAGAGCATCAATTTGGAGGGACATTCTCCAGGCACCAGTCACAATTATGGTCACTCACATTTCAGAACATACAAATGCTGTCACATCAGAGTTACTTTTCAGAAACTCTGAAAAGTAGAATTTAGCCTTTGAAAGAGACATGTCCATTTGTAAAGGAAATCTCCATCTGTAAAGGTGTCTCTCTGTACCAGGAAGAAGGGGGGATGACCTTCTCTCTAGAAACTCTTCTCAGTGTAGAAGGCAAGGACTCAAATCTGCATAATGACCTTACTCTTGTTTACTGTGCTTTTCTGGGAACCTCCCATAACTCACTCTCCCCACCCCCAGCATCCTCCTTTGTCTTTAGCTGAGGAGGGTATTTAAGGTGAGAAACTGCCATTTTGGGGAGCTACTCAGTTTTTCTGGCTCTGTCCCGAGTATACATGTTATAAAGTTTTGATGGATTTTCTCCTGTTATTCTGTCTCATGTGAATTTAATTCATTGTCCAGGCACAAGGACCTAGAGTGGGTAGTGGAAATGTCTTCCTCCCCTACATATACATACATTTGCTTAGTTGAAATGAATCTGTAAGATAGAAAAGTCAAACTCTAGAAGACTCACTGCCAATATAGCCTTGTCCCCTCCATGGCTGTTAATCTAGCCACCCCCAAATACAGTTCTGATCGTTTCCCTTTTTTAAAAAAAAGATTTTACTTTTCCTTTTTCTCCCCAACGCCCCCTGGTACATGTTGTGTATTTTTAGTTGTGGGTCCTTCTAGCTGTGACATGTGGGATGCCGCCTCAGCATGGCTTGATGAGTGGTGCCATGTCTGTGCCCAGGATCGGAACCAGCGAAACCCTGGGCCGCCAAAGCAGAGTGCACGAACTTAAGTACTCGACCACGGGGCCGGCCCTTGATCATTTCTTGAGACTGCTGTCAGTGTTTCTTTAGATAGGTCAATGGGAATGCATATTTTTGTTAACCACATTTGTCCTGGTAATGAGCAGTCAGACTCTACATTTTGGGTGACTGCTCACAGCTGAAGCACCACCCACCCTCTTCCCCTTGTGCCCCGACCTGGACAAGCTGAGGAGGAAGCCTGGGTGCTCTCTCCTCCAGAGCAGGCAGGAGATTCCGACCACCCCAGCCCCTGCCTGTGTGCAGAGGTCTTGCCCCTGCCCCACCCCCAGGCCCAGTGAACCCCCAGTCCAGGCTCCATTCCTTGCTTTCTGAGCCCTGTCAGAGCTGCTTGAGAGGCTGCCCCTGCCCTCCCCTCAGACCTCTATTATGTGAGTCCTGAGCCTTTTCCTATCCTGTCTGTGTGTGTGTGTGTGTGCCACCCTGGCATCAGTGTCAACAAGGGAACCAGCCCTCTGCAGGTGACCATAAGAGTTGGCACCCTGCACAGCATGTCCAGACATGACCCCACCCGTGGGTCTGTCTTCTGCTCTGACTTGCTTACCGGCTCTGCCGCCTTGTGGTGAAAGGCACTGTGGGCTGCAGCTTGCTGGGGAGCTCGTGCTGTGAGCTCAGTGGCCCCATGTTGCTTTGCTGACCCTACAGCTCTAAGCCACAGTTCTAGGTTCAGCTGCCCAGTGCTGGCATTTTGAAGAATTTATAGGCAGTTGGGAGCAGGACTGTTACAGGCTCTTAATGTCAGCCCTGATATCAGTTCCCCACATTGAACCCAGCGTATATGGGGTGAAAACTAAAACCCACCACCCCTTTACCTGCTTCTCTAGCTCTATTCATATGTAAATACTTGTTTCTTTAAACTTGGACTCTTTGAGTTTACAACTAAATGGGAGTTACACATTGTTACAAGCCCAGGTGGCCTGGAGTTGGAGGCACACTAAAGTTTAGCTAAAGGACTAAACTAAAGTCCTTGAGTTTTCCAGGAAAGCTGCTGTCTCAAGAGTATCAAGGAGCAGAGGCTTCCCAGACCTCAACTCCTCAACTCCTGGCGCTCGAACCCGCCTCAAACAAGAAGAGGAGACAACGGAGAAGGTCGCCAATTGCCATCCTCCTATCTCACCCTCCCCCCATGCCTTGCTGCAAGCAGCCTTTCAAGGCCAAACGCAGGCTGATGGGAAAGCACCGAGCTGCACAAGCTACATGTTCCCCCCTCCCCTACCCAAAACCCCAAATAAAAATCCCTACCCATTCCCCATCCGGGAGCTAGCAATTTTTGAGGCATGAGCCCTTGCTTTGTTCCCTGTGCCTGGCATAGTAAAAACCTTTCCTCTTCCACTCAAGACTCTGTTCTCATTATTTGCATTGGCATCGGGTTCAGAGACCGAACTTTCGGTTACAGGACTATGGATTGGGGCCTCCTTAAATGAGTCCTGGGTCGTGTTTCTGGTGGGATCTTTCTGTGTGTTAGAGTGAAGCTGTGACAGGCTGGGTGGACCCTGACATACTCCAGGGATGGGGGTAGACAGGGACTATACCCTTTGCAAGAGGTGGGTCCATCACATGTTCACTCTTGAAAGAGCTGTCACTTAAAGAAAAAGAGAAGTGAGGGGAAAGGCAGGCAGTAGGTGGCAGGCTGAGTCCACGCTCCTGACACCAGAGGGCTCCCCGGGCCGCTTTAGTACCTCTGCTGCTGCCCCTGCCTCTACTGCCACAAGGATCCTGACCTTCAGGGTTGCAGGGGACAAGACCCATGACACCCCTGTGACACAAGGGATTAGTTCAAACCTGACTTAAGCCCAGTTGTTATAGGGGAGGCTCAGAACCCTGGTGGTGCTAGGTGTCATATTACAGTTCCACCTGGGAACCCACTAAATTTAAGGGAGGTGCCCCTGATCATCTTAGGGGTGTTAAAGAATATAATATGGAGGACAAATAGGACAAGTATTTCATCTTTAGCCATCAGAACCGTGTTCCTGCCTAAATTCTCCATGGTCATAACACCCATCCTCATATAATATCCCATAGTGAGCTGAGGAGTTCTGAACCAATGATCAGAGCTAAGTGATCAGAGTTAAAATTAAATGAAGTTTCTGCCACTTACAAATTGGCTTGACAAATTGGGACCCAGGGACCTTAGCACCCAAAGAAAGTAGTTAATACGGCCCAATATAAATCACCCAGGGCCTTGAAGGATTGAAAACTTATAGAGGAAGCCTAGTTAGTGAAGGGTTGATTATTCCCAGTGCTTTTAACAGCCCAATTTGTCCTATGAAACCTATTTGTCCTCTAGAGCTCCCAGACTTCATTTCTGTGGCTGCTCAGGGGTCCCCATCCTCCTTTGTATCACTGAACAGTATTTCTTTGTATGGATTCACCACTGTTTGTGTTTTCTGTTCAACTCTTGAAGGACATCTTGCTTAAAATGCTAACTCTTGCCAATTGTGAATAAAGTGCCAACAAACATTCATGTGTAGGTTTTGTGTGTTTTCAACTCGTTTGGAAAAATACCAACAACGTGATTGTTGGATCTCACTCTACATAGTAAGAGTGCATTTTGATTTGAAAGAACATTCCTGTCTTTCACTGTAGGTGGACCTAATTCCATTTCCACCAGCAATGAATGAGGCTTACCTGTAGCTTTGCATCTTCACCAATATTTGGTGTTCTGAGTGTTTTGAGTTTTACTCATTTAACAAGTGTTTATTGACGCATCATTGTTGCTTTATTTGGAATTTCTTTTTATTATTGAGTTCATAATAGTTTAGATCAATGTGAGATGTCAGTTGTACATTATTTCTTTTTTTTCTTCTTGAAGGAAGATTAGGCCTGAGCTAACATCTGTGCCCATCTTACTCTAATTTATATGTGGGACTCCTGCCACAGCAGGGCTTGCCATGCAGTGACATGACCGCACCCGGCATCTGAACCGGTGAACCCCGGGCTGCCAAAGTGGAACCTGCGCACTTAACTGCGGTGCCACTGGGCCAGCTCTTGATACACTCCTCTATAATGTCTGCTCGAGGGTTCAGGGACTCCATTTTTCTTTTCTTTCTTCCATTGTGTCTTCCATCTCTAATATTTCTGTTTGATTCTCCTTTATAGTTTTGATTTCTTTTATGAAGTAGCTGCTGAACTCCCTGAGTTGTTTCTCTACATTGTCTTTTACCTCGTTGAGTTTTTGGATGATAGCTATTTTGAATTCACTGTCATTTACCCGACATACTTCTGTGTCCTCAGGACTGATTTCTGGGTACTTCTCATTTTTCTCTCTGGTCTGGAAATTTGACATAGCTTTTGATATTGCTAGAAGGGGTCGCTCTGTTTTTCTGCATCCTGGTATTATTGGGTTGCAGTTACCTCCCAATGCTACTGGGTGGGGGTCAAGAGCCATGTATGCTGAGCCATCAGCCCTCAGCTGAAATCCCAGGGTCTGGAGCAATGCTGGGTGGGTTTGGGGAGGGGTTCTTTCTCCTGCATGCTCTTGTTGTTTTCCCCCTCTGCTCTCACCATCTGCTCCCCTGGGGTGTTGGCTTGATGAGGTCACCTCCTGCAAAAGCTCTTGCTCCAGTAGAGGTCTTCCCTCTAGGCTGCATGGGCCCTCTGGAATGCTTGGTGCTCCCACAAATGAATGTCCCCTCCCCCGTTCCTTCCCTCTCAGAGGCCTCCCACATTCCCCGATCATGGCCTTTGGGTGGGGTGAAGTTTTCTCTTACCCCATTCCACCTCCTCCGAGGGGGTCTCCAGCCTCTCCACCCTCTGTAGTAGGGCTGCTTGTGTCTCTCTGATGTTATTTGTGTTGTGTTTGGATGTCCTCTGAGTATGAATGTTTTTTCGTTGTGTATTGGAGGGGGATGATTACCAGGAAAGTTCACTCTGCCTGATGCTGACGTCCTCAGTGGCTCAGGTTTGCAGGTTCAGATCCTGGGTGCAGAGCTACACCACTCTTCAGCCATGCTGTGGCAGTTACTCACATAGAAGATCGAAGACGATTGGAACAGATGTAAGCTCAGGGCTAATTCTCCTCAAGCAAAAATAGAGGCAGATTGGCAACACTTGTTAGTTCAGGGTGACTCTTGCTCAGAAAAAAGACACTGTAATGTTTTGATGAGACAGTATCGCTGGACTGTGAGCTTCAGAACAGGTTCTTAGCATTCATTCCTCCCCTATTGTCAGAGAAATTCTGAAGAATCTGGGAGTTGTCTTACAGCTCTTTCCTCGATCAGACAAGGTTTTGGCTAATAGATTCCTTGGAGTGATGGCCTAAGTTAACAGAGCACGGAAAGCTTTGGGCGTATAGGAAAAAGTTTTACCCTGCTTTCGTGCATGAAGCATGAGACAATTTTTTCCAGTCTTCAAAATGAGAACGTCTTTGGGTTACTAGTGGAAATATACATACATTTTGCGGGTTTCCTAAGACTGGACTCCCTGATGCTTTTAACTCTCAAACTACTGCAAACTGTCCCTCCGGCAAATTCATTGTTAACCGGATATGTGTTTCCAGGGGTTGCTGGCTGCAGTTGCTTCTCCTCCAGGTAAGCAGTAATTCTCCATACTTCTCAGTTTCTCATTTGGGAAGCATTGGTTTGCCGTGTCATCTCAAATCTCGCGTGTATCTAAGAAGAAGTGTTGCTTTTCAGGTGGTTGTTTTTTTCTTTTTGTGAAGATGAGATCACTCAGAGCTCTTTATACATCAGAACAGAAACCATCCATTCACCTCTGTTGCTGTGTTTCCTCTTGTGAGACTATCCTATTTGCATGTGTGAATTCTACTGCTAGAGCAATGTGGGTGGTTTCAAAGTTTTCTTTTTTATCTAATGCATCTAAAAAGATTATGTTTTCTCTGGTTTTGGATTTCTTTTTCTCATCTTCTAAAAATGCCATTACCTGAATACCCATTTGTTACCCAAAAAACATTTTCCATTGGTTATCTTCTGTTTTATCACTGGCCTTTTGAAGGTCAGGATTAACACCCTATATAAAATGGGATTAGGTGCCACGACTTTGTTGCCACACGAATCAAGTGAATAAGAATATGTTCATTGCTCGCGGGTATTTTCTAAGGAGAGCAGGGCAAGGCTAAGCAGGCTGGAGTGGCTTGTGTGAGGGAGAATAGCTTGAACTTTAAGGTGCATTTGTGTAGAGGCTGCAGGTTTCCAAGGTTTGACCCTCCTAAGAGTTCACACAAAAAGAAAAGATACATGTGTCAACCCTCCTGACTTATTTATCCATTGTGGGCCAGACAGGGTGAGCAGGTAGCTAAAGCTTATTGAGAGTCAAATATCAAAAATGAGGTGATGTCAGCATCATGGCAGAGTGAGATCTTCAATTAGTCTGTCCCCCTAAGATACAAGGAAAAGGATAGTCGCAAACGAAGAGAAGACATTCACAAGAGACAATAGATGTCTGAGAGATCCAAGGTGCCATATGTCTGAAGGTGCGGGTGCAGAACCCCGCCCCAGCAGGCAGTGGGAGGAAGTAAGCAGATCTCTTCTCCCTGCTGAGTGGCAGCCATTTGGGTGTGGGACTTCATGTGGTGCCTGGCACATGACTTGGAGAAGAATGGGAGAAAGGCAGCCATCCACGGGAATACTCTCACTCTTGGAGTTGCCTCAGCCTGTGGGAATGCTCCACACCAAGGCAGCTAAGCAATTGTGAGGGGGTCCCCACCAAGCCAAACAGCCCAGGCAGGCAGAAAGTAAGTGGAGAGCAGAAGTGTGCAGGACCACATGCAGGAAAGAAAGCACCCCTCCTACCTGGTGCATAGGCTCTCCCAGCCCCTCAGAGCAGGGGATCCCTGACAGAGTGCCTGTGCCTATGTGTGTAAAGCAGCAGCAGCCAGCAGGCAAACAGAGATGGGCCCTGGTGGCACAGCTACCAATAATAGGAACAACTGCCAGGGGTCATGGTGGGCTCAGAAAACACAGCTCCTGCCTCCCACAGGGGTGGCCGGTGGACTCTGAAACCACCTAGTACCACTATTTGGTGGGAAAAGTCCACCCCATCAAACAGCATAAAGAAGTATATTAACACTCCAGACAAGAAGGAAAATGACAAGTACCCAGAAATCAATCGAGAAGTCACAGAAATGTAAAATCCAAATGACACAAAACTCAAAATAGTTATCAGAAATAAACTCAGTGAGTTACAAGAAAATTCAGAAAGACAGTTCAATAAAATCTGGAATAAAATTAATGAGCACAGGGAATTTTTCACAAAAGAGCTTGAAAGTACAAAAAAAGTCCAATCAGAAGTCATAGACATGAAAAGCAATTAATGAGATAAAGAAAAATCTGGAATACTTAATGAACAGAGCTGATATTATGGAGAACAGAATCAATAATTTAGAGGATGCAAATATAGAAATCTTTCTGATGGAGGAGGTGAGAGGACTAAGACTCAAATGACGAAACCTTTGAGAAATACCTCACTCAATCAGGAAATGCAACATAAGGATTGTAGACATTCCAGGGGGAGAAGGGAGCCCAGAGCTGTTTCGAAGAAATAATCACTGAAAACTTCCCAACCTGGGGAAGGAGCTGGAATTACACGTAAATGAAGCTAATAGAACCGCTAATAGCATCATAGTAAAAAGACCTTCTCCAAGGCATATATTCGTACAACTGGCAAAATGCAATGACAAAGAAAAAACAGTAAGGGCAGTAAGGCAGAAGAAAATAACCTAAAAGGAACTTCGATCAGGCTTTCAGCAGATTTCTCAGCAGAAACCGTACAGGCTTGGAGAGTGGAATAATATATTCAAAATTTTGGAAGAGAAAAGTTTTGAGCCAAGAATATTCTATCTGGTGAAACTATCCTTCAGATAAGATGGAGAAATAGAACTTTCCCATATTAAAAGAGAAAAGCTGAGGGGGTTCATTTCCACAAGACCACCCCTACAAGAAGTGATCAAGGAGGCCCTCAGACATGAGAAAAAGGATTTAGAAAGCCTTGAGCAAAGAGATAAATAGACAAAATCAGAAAATTGCAGCTCTCTATCAGAGCAGGTTACTAAACACTTAATTTTAACATTAAAGATAGATGGAAGGAAAGCATCAAGAATGACTATAATTACTTCATTTTAATCACAGACTCACAACACAAAATGGAGTAAGTTTTGACAACAATAATTTGAATTTAAACAAAAATTTAAATAAGAGATGGCACCTGCTTATACTAAGGAATTAAGAGGCTATGAGAAAATGGACCATGTCACTTATGAAATCTTTTATACAAAACACATGGTAAGCACTAAAGAAAAAATCAGAACAGACACACAAATGAGAAACAGAGAAAACTGAGGAAACCATCATAGAGAATCACCAAACTGAATTGGCAGTCGGAAATACACAGGACAAGAAAGAAAGAAAGACAGAACAACCATAAAATAGGTGTTAAAATGGCAGTAGGAAGCCCTTGTATATCAATAATCCCTCTAAATGTAAATGGATTGAATTCTCCAATGGAAAGACACAGAGTGGCAAGATGGATTGAAAAGCAAGACCCAACAGTATGCTGTCTCCAGGAAACATATCTCAGCTCTAAAGACAAACACAGACTCAGAGTGAAGGGATGGAAGATGATACTCCAAGCTCATGGCCCACAAAAGAAAGCAGGTGTTGCAATATTTATATCAGACAAACGAGACTTCAAGATGAAAAGACAATGAGAGACAACGAGGGGCAGCATACACTGATAAAAGGGACACTCCCCCAAGAGGACATAACGCTTATGAATATATATGCACCTAACGCAGTAGCACCAAACTACATAGGGCAACCATTAACAGAACTAAAGGGAGAAATCAACAGGTACACAGTCGTAGTAGGGGACCTCAAAACCCCTCTGACATCAATGGATAGATCATCCAGACTGAAAGTCAACAAGCAAATAGTGGAATTAAATGAAAAACTAGACCAGAAGGACTTAATAGATATATATACAGAAGACTCCATTAAAAACCAGATGAGTACACATTCTTCTTAAGTTCACAGGCAACATTCTCAAAGAGAGACCATATGTTGGGAAACAAGGCAGACCTTAATAAATTCAAGAAGATTGAAATCATATCAAGCATCTTTGCAGACCATAATGCTGTGAAATTAGAAGTCAACAACAAGAAAATAGCTGAGAAAGCGAAAATATATGGAGACTAAACAACATGCTACTGAACACCCAATGGATCATTGAAGAAATTAAAGGAGAAATCAAAAAGTACCTGGAGACAAATGAAAATGAAAATACATCATACAACTCAAAAACCTCCCTAAAAATAAAAGTCCAGGGGCCAGCCTGGTGGCGCAGCAGTTAGGTGCATGTGTTCCGCTTTGGCAGCTCGCAGTTCGCTGCTTCGGATCCTAGGTGCCAACATGGCACCACTTAGCAAGCCATGTTGTGGTAGGTGTCCCACATATAAAGTAGAGGAAGATGGGCACGGATGTTAGCTCAAGGCCAGTCTTCCTCAGCAAAAAGAGGAGGATTGGCAGCAGATGTTAGCTCAGAGCTGATCTTCCTCAAAAGAAAAAGAAAGAGAAAAAAGAAAAAAACTCCAGGACCAGATGGCTTCTCTGAAGACTTCTACCAAACATTCAAAGAAGAAGAATATCTACTCTTCTCAAACTGTTCCAAAAAATTTAAGATGGAATACTTGCTAACTCATTTTATGAGGCCAACATCACCCTGATCCTAAAGCCAGACAAGGACAAAACAAAGAAGGAAAATTACAATATTGCTGATGAACATACATGCAAAAATGCTCAACAAAATATTGGCCAACTGAGTACAGCAAGACATTAAAAGTATCATACATCATCATCAACTGGAATTTATTCCAGGGATGCAGAGATGGTTCAATATCCACGAATCAATGTGATATACCACTTTAATAAATGAGGAATGAAAATCACATGATCATCTGAACAGATGGAGGGAAAGCATTTGACAACATCCAACATGCATTCTTGATAAAAACTGTCTATAAAATGGGTATAGAAGGAAAGCTCTTCAGTATAATAAAGGGCATCTATGACAAACCTACAGCCAACGTCATACTCTTGGAGAAAAACTGAATGCCATCCCTCTGAGAACAGGAAAAAGAAAACAGTGCTCACTTTTGCCACTCTTATTCAATAGAGTACTGGAGGTTTTGTCCAGAGAAATCAGGCAAGAAAATGAAATAAAAGCACTCCAAGTTGCCAAGGCAGAAGTGAAACTCTCACTGCTGGCCTATGACATGATTCTACTTAAGAAAACCCTAAAGAATCCATCAGAAAACTATTAGAAATAATCAACAACTACAGCAAAGTGGCAGCGCAGAAAATCAACTTACAAACATCAGTTGTATTTCCTTGCTCTAATAACAAACTACCAGAAGGAGAACTCAAGAATACAATCCCATTTACAAATGCAACAAAAAGAATAAAATATCTAGTAATAAATTTAACCAAGGAGGTGAAAGCCTCATACAACGAAAACTATAAGACATTATTAAAAGAAATCAATGATGCTATAAAGAGATGAAAAGATATTCCATGTGTGTGGATTGGAAGAATAAATATAGTGAATATGTCTATACTACCTAAAGCAATCTACAGATTCAATGCAATCCCAGTGACATTATTCAGGGAAATAGAACCAAGAATCCTAAAATTCACATGGGGCAACAAAAGATTCCGAATAACTAAAGCCATCTTGAGAAAAAAGAGCAAAGCTGGAGACATCACAACCACTGACTTCAAAATATAATACAAAGATATAGCAATCAAAATAGCATGGTACTGGTACAAAAACAGGTACACAGATCAGTGGAACAGAATTGAAAGCCCAGAAGTAAAACCACACATGTACTGGCAGCTAATCTTCGACAAAGGAGCCAAGCACATACCACACAGAAAGGAAAGTCTCAATGTACGGTGTAGGGAAAACTGGACAGCCATGAGCAAAAGACTGAAAGTAGACCATTATCTTTCACAAAACACCAAAATTAACTCAAAATGGATTAAAGACTTGAAGGTAAGATGTGAAACCATAAGTCTCCTAGAATAAAATATAGGCAGTACACTCTTGGACATCAGTCTTAGCAGCTTGTTTTTGAATACCATGTCCACTCAGGCTGGGGAAACAAAAGAAAAGATAAACAAGTGGAAGTATGTCAGACTAAAGAGCTTCTGCAAAACCAAAGAAACAAGCACAAAGTGAAAAGACAACCCACCAACTTGGAGAAAATATTTGCAAATCATATATCTGATAATGGGTTTTCTCCAAGATATATAAAGATCTCATTCAACTCAACAACATAAAAAGAAATGACTCAATCAAAAAATGTGCAGAGGATATGAACAGACACTTTTCTGAAGAAGACAGACAGTTGGCCAACAGGCACATGAAAAGATTTTTGAACACCACTAATCATTACGGAAATACAAATCAGAACTACAGTGAGCTGTCACCTTACACCTGTTAGACTGTGTACAATTACCAAGACAAAAACAACAACTGTTGGAAAAGATGTGGAGAAAGGGAACCCTCATATGCTGCTGATAGGAATGCAAACTGGTGCAGCCACTATGGAAAACAGTATGAAGATTTCTCAAAAAGTAAAAATAGAAATACCGTATGGCCCAGCTATCCTGCTACTGGCTGTTTATCCAAAGAACTTGAAAACAACAATTCAAAGAGACTTATGCACCCCTATGTTCATTGCAGCATGATTCACAATAGCTAAGATGTGGAAGCAATCCAAGTGCCCATCAACTGATGATTGGGTAAAGAAGAGGTGGGACATATCTACAATGGAATACTACTCAGTCGTGAAACAAGAGAAAATCATCCCATCTCCAACAACATGGATGGACCTTGAGGGTATTATGTTAAGCTAAATAAGGCAGACGGAGAAAGACATCACAGGATTTCACTGATATGTGGAAGATAAACACATGGACAAAGAGGACAGATTAGTGGTTCCCAGCTGGGAAGAGGGTGGGGCAGTGGGCATAAGGGGTAAAGGGGCACATATATGTGGTGACTGACAATAATAATGTACACCTGACACTTCACAATGTTGTAAACTATATGACTTCAATAAAATAAAAAGTGGAGAATAAGGTGAAAGACAATTAGTATATTTAATGAAGACGCAGCTTAGACTGTAGGCTGACTAGGTTTCCTGAGAGAACCAGGGAATCAGACTGCTGGAAGGACACGTGGACGATGAGAACAGATATCAAACAGGGGCTTCAGGAAGTATTGCTTCAAAGGAGCCAGCATTTCACTGGAGGATTTGGTAGAGCAAGTCATGCCTCCGGGACATTGGTGAAAACAGTAGAGCAACAGCCAGCAGTTAATCTGGTTTAAGCACTGGTTGTGTCCATGGAAGAGGAAGAGAGCCCCCATGCCACTGTGTCAGGACAGCAGACACAGCCAAAGCCATGCCCGATTCCAGGGGCTAAGTCAGAAGTTTCCCTCTGTGTGCAGGACACGGACTTAGCTAGAATACTTTGCCCAGTCACTGAACAAAGAAACAAGCTAATAATAATAAAGAGTCCCAGTAGGAAGGGGACCAGTACCCAGTTCTACCATGTATTACCTATAATGTGTGGATTGTATCAAAGATATGAAACATGCAAAGATTCCAGAAAGTAGGAACTGTATACTGGGGAAAAAACAGCAGTTGAACAAATAACCCAAAGATTAGAGGAAACCGCAATAAAATTAACAAGCGATGTCTCAGCAGAGAAAAGGGAGGTTAGGAGGCAGAGGGACAACATATTGCAAGTGCACAAAGAAAACACCTGTCAGCCAAGAATCCCACATTCACCAAAACTACTTTATAGAATATAAAGATGAAATAAAGACTCCCGGATTAACAAAAACTGAGAAAGTATATTAATAGGCAACTGCCTTATGAGGTTATTGATGGAGTTCTTCAGGTTGAAATCAAGTGACCCAGGATGGTAGTTGATATCAACCTAAAGAGAGAAGAACAGCAGTACACGTAATTATGTATGTATATTGAAGACAGAATAAATACCTATTTTTTCTTTCTTTTAGCTGATATCAAGGAAACTGTATAAAATAGTATGTATTTAATGTGCTGTTGTCCTTATTCCATATAGAGCTGTAACATATGTGTAATTTGTTTCTCATTCAAAGCACAAAGGTCCTGGGTGGGCGCAAAGCTGTGTTGTGCTAAGGAAGTGACTATAGACAGTAAAGAAATAAATGTAACAAGATATTATTGGTTCTAGCATTAGTAGATGTAATCTGCATCAGAATAATACCACAAAAATGGCAAAAGAGAATAGAGCTCTATATGAGTAAAGATTCTGTGCATCACTGGAATGAAGTTGGTGTAATCTGAAGCTCCTTCTTATAGATTAAGAAGCATGTGTTGTATAGTAGAGCAACCCCTAAAGAAGAAAGAACTTCAACAATAGAGTGAAGAAGTCATTTAAAAATTGCAATGCTACATTAGAAGATATTCAGTTAATGCAATAGAAAGCCATAAAGAAGAAGAGGAGAGGGGCAGCCCCATGGCCGAGTGGTTAAGTTCGCGCGCTCTGCTTCAGTGGCCCAGGGTGTCGGTTCAGATCCTGGGTGCGGACACGGCACCACTCATCAGGCCATGCTGAGGCGGTGTCCCACATGCCACAACTAAAAGGACTCACAACTAAAATTATACAACTATGTACCGGGGGGCTTTGGGGAGAAAAAGGAAAAATAAAATCTTAAAAAAAAAAAAAAAAGGAGTGGAGAAACTAAAAAGAACATGACAATTGCATAAATTAAAACTAAAAAGGCTGGTGTCATTGCAACTAGGTCAGGAATACTAAATGCGATTGCATTACACGATCCAGGCAGGAGGAAGTGATTGTCACCTCAGATTAAAACAAAGAAACCATGATCTAAATACATGGTCTGTACAGGAAGCGCACTATAGATTCAAAGATACAGATTGCAAGGAAACGCAGGGGAAAATGTACATCTGGATTCAGCCCCCCAAATTCAACTGGAGAGATGACACAAATATCTAGCAAAATAGACTTTAAAACAAAAAATATTACTAGAGCTAATAAGGAACATTGTATTGTACCTGCGGGGTGAAAGTTTATGGCCTGCAACTAACACAGTACAAAGAAATAAATTTATAGCCATTAATGCCTATACTAACAAGCAAGAGAGATCTCAAATCAGTAACCTAACCTTTGCTTTAACCGGCTTGAAAAGATGAGGTACCAGACCCAAAAGCAAGAAGAAAAGGAAACAAATTAGAGAACTGAGATGAAATGGACAAATTCCTAAAAGACAGAAACTACAGAACCTAAATCAAGAATAACTGGAAAATCGGAATAGAAGTAACAAGTGAAGGGGTTGAATTGGTAAACAAGCGACCACCCACAAAGGAAGGCCAGGCCCAGATTGTTTCAGCACAGAAATCTCTGAAACCTTCAGAGACCCTTAATACCAATTCCTCACACACTCTCCTAAAAATCAGAATGGAGAGAATAATTTGCACTCATTTTTTGAGGCCAGTTGCAGCAAATACCAGCAAACCCAATCCAGGAAGATATAAAAGAATTACCCACCATGATCAAGAAGGATCTATTCAAGGGATGAAAGGTTGGGTTAATATCCAAAATCCATTTATGTCATCAAGGATATCAACAGACTAAAAAGTAACAATGGCGTCACATCATTTCAACAGAACCCAGGGAAAATAACTGACAAAATGCAGTACCCTTCCATGGTGAAAGCTCTCAGATTACCAGGAATTAAGGAAATTTCCTAACGTCATAATGAGCATCTATGGAAAAGTCACAGCTAGTATAATATTTAATTGGAAAAGATTGGTTGCTTTCCCCTAAAGAAAGGAACCAACAAAGCATGCCTGCTCTTGCGACTTCTATTCCAGAATGTACGGGAGATTTTAGCTGGAATCTTTATGCAGCAAAAGAAAACAAAATGCATAAAGAAGGGTTAGAAAGATGTAAACCTATCTCTACTTCCAGCTGAGCTATCTTGGTTTTAGCAAACTGTCAGGAATCCACTACAAAGTTTATTAGAACTGATAATTACAGTTAGCAACATGGTAGGATACAGGATCAAGATATAAAAATCAATTGTATTTCTATACACTTGCAATGAACAATCTGATAATGAAATGAAGAAATGCATTGACAGTAAGTTCAAAAGAAGAACATCTTTGGAATAAACTTAGCCAAAGAAGTACAAAATGGATGCCCACAAAAGTGCAAAATCTGGGCAGAAGAAATTAAAAATGTATAAACAAATGGCAAAACCTCCCAATTTCATGAATCAGGAGACTTAACATTGTTGAAATGGCACTATTCCCCAGATGACCTGAGGTTCAGCACATTCCTGTCATTGATGCCAAGTGATTCCTCTACAGAAAGTGGCAGGCTCGCTCATAAAATTATGGGAATTGCAAGGGAGTCAGAGTAGTCAAAGCAATCTTGGAAACAGAAGAACAAAATGGTAGGACTAACATTTCCTGATTTCCAACTTTGTCATATGCAATGGTAATCAAGAGTGTGTGGTACTAACACAAGGACAGACATACAGATCTACGGACTAGATTGAGATTTGAGAACTAAACCCATACCTCTGTGGTCCACTGATATTTTTTAAAATTGCCAAGAACGGGGTAAGAATATTCTTTTCATAAATGGGTGCTGGGCAAGTGGATGGCCATATGCCCAAAAAGAGGTTTTATCCTTATATGAAATCACATACAATAATTTACCATAAAGGATGAAGACCTAAAACTTAGAGTAAACAATAACACAATCAGATAAAATATAGGAAAAAACTTAAGCACCTTGGGTTTGGCAAAGAACTATTAGATAAGAAGCCGAGAGCCAAAACAGGAAAAAATACGTTATTTGCACTTCATCCAATCAATCACTTTTGTGCTTCAAAGGACCCCATCGAGACAGTGAACACACCCTTTGGAACTCTTGTGCACTACTGCTATGAATGAAAAATTATTTTGATGGTATGAATGCAACATGGCAATTCTTCTAAAAATTACAAACTGAGTTACTGCCTGAACTAGCACTGCCGCTTCTGGGAATTGCAGCAGATTTGAAAGCAGGGACTTCAACAGATATACATCCACTGCTGTTTATACTAGCATTTTACACATTTGCCACAAGGTGGAAGTAACCCAGGTGCCCTTCAACGGATGAATGGATCAAGAAAATCTGGCACATACTTACAATGGTGTATCATTCAGCTTGAAAAAGAAAGCCAGTTCTGACATGGGCTACAACTGAACTGCACTTAAAAATGGTTGAAAATGTAAATTGTATGGTATGCGTATGGTACCACAATCAAAAGCAGAAATTTTAAGGCAAGAGAGTGAAAACGCAACCTATAGAATGGAAGAAAATTCTGCAAATCGTAATTCTGTTAAGGAACTTTTATCAAAAATACCTCAAGACCTCTTCAATCTTAATCAGAAAAAGTCAAAAAAACTCTATTTAAATATGGTAAAGGATCTGAATACACTGTTTTCCAAGGAAGACAGGGAAATGCTCAAGAACATATGTAAAGATGCTGGGCATCCTTAATGAGGAAGGAAATGCAAATCAAAACCCCAGTGAGATACCACTTCACCCCCACTAGGATGGCTGGAATCAAGATGTGAGGTAAGAAGTGTAGTTGAGGATGTATTTAGAAATTGGAACTCCCACACGTGGGTGGTGAGAATGCAAAACGGTGTAGTTACTGTGGAAAAGACCCTGGGAGTTCCTCAAATATAAAAGCTAAAATTGCCATGTGACCCATCAATTCCACTCCTGGGTACTTAGGCACATTTTGTGTGTGTGTGTGGGGGGGGGGGGGGGTGTGTGTGTGGTGGTGAGAAGACTTCATCCGCTGTCTTAGCAAATTTCAAGTACACAAATTGTATACATATATCAAGTCATCGCACTGTGATCTCTAAATATGGACAGTTGTGTTGTTCAGTTATCCCTTGATAAAGCTAAGGGGTGTGGGAAGAGTTTCCAGGTGCATCCAACATTCATTCAAAAAGACGTCCTTTTTCTTATATCAGGGAAGGTAAGTCAACGGCCTTAGATCTGGATGTTATAGCCGTTAACATTTGAGAGGTCTCTAGGGACAAGGGCAAAAACTGATCTAAAATAAATTTCCTTCCAGTGTCAGATGTACACCTGAGACTTTAATGAACACGTCACACACTGTGGTTACACTGAGAAGAGTCCTCGCACCCAGCCTAGGCTGTGGGATTCAAACTTCCCACCAGAGCCAAGTGTACTGGGATATTTTATCTTTTTGTTTTTTCTTTTTTGGTGAGGAAGATGGGCCCTAAGCTATCTGTTGCCTGTCTTCCTCTATTTTGTATGTGGGACACCGCCAGAGAGTGGCTTTCATGAGTGGTGTGTAGGTCCACACCCGGGATCTGACCCTGTGAACCCTAGACCACCTGAAGCAGAGCGTGTGAACTTAACCACTACACACTAGGCCAGTCCCCATGGACTCTTTATCTTAAGGAGCAAGTGAGTGGGGTGGGAGGCATGGGTGGAAGGCTCATTGCTGACAAGGATCACTGAATAAAAGGGAGCCTGACCCTTTATCACAGATGGTGAGGTCACATTTAAGTGTCAGTCTTTCTCAACAAGGGTCAGAGTTCCACATTTGGCCTCGCAGCCTTATCACAAGCCCATGGCCCCTAGAGGACATAAGATCTTATTATTTCCACATGGCCTGGCCCGGGTCACCCTCATGGTCTGTGATGAGGATTATTTCAGGCTGGTTACTTTTAAAAACACTGCAGAAGGGAAGGAGGCTCTGAGGAGTGGAATGTGCTTGCCCTTTGATGAAGATATTTGCATTTGTGGAGGAAGTCTCCATCTGTGGGGGCTTCTCCCTCTCTGCACCAGGAGGAAGGGGGGATGACCTTACCTCTAGAAACTCTTAATGGAGACGGCAAGGACTTAAGCGTTGTTTATTGTGCTTGTCTGGTAACCTCATGTAGCTGACTCCCCCCACCATCAACATCCTCTGGGAAGCACAGGACATCCTGACTTAATCCGGTCTGATTCTTATCTAAAGTTATAGGACCCAATAACCAGACCCCACCTGCACTGACATCATTTTCATGACTTTTTTTACATATTCTTTCCTTTGTCTTGTAAAGAGATAACTCACCTTAATTTTAGCTCCAACCCTCAACATACTGCAGCAGCTCTTGCTGCCCGTGGGTCCTGTCCCCAGGCAGCAGCTCTTTACTGTCCATGGGTCCTGTCCCCATGCTATTCCATACTATTCTCTGAATAAAAGAGCACTACTGCTAGACCTTGAGAGTATGAGAAATCCTTCTTCGGACTCCTCTGCTCACCGAGCCTGCATCAGTCTGTACTTGTGATGAGGATTTTTAGGCTGCTTAATTTTAAAACAGTTTATGATGAGGATTTTTAGGCTGGTTACTTTTAAAACTACAGATAAGAAGCAGGCTCCGAGGAGTGGAATTTGTTTGCCCTTTGATCAGAGACAATTGCATTTGTGAAGGAAATCTCCATGCCTCCCTCTCTGCGCCAGGAGGAAGGGGGGATGGCTTTATCTCTGGAAACTCTTAATGGGGAAGGCAAGAACTTAAGTTGTTTACTGTCTGGCAACCTCATGTAACTGACCCCCCACCCCAAAATCCTCCTTTGTCTTTAGCTGAAGATAATATTTGAGCGGTGACTTCTGCCATTTACTCAATCCGGTTTGATTCTTATCTAAAAGTTGTGGGACCGCCCAATGGCCGGACCCTACCGGCACTGGTACCATTTTAAGTTTTTTTTCCTTTGTTTTGTAAAGAGATGACTCACATACCTATGCCTTAAATTTAGCCCTAACACTCAACTCGGGGCAGCAGCAGGAGCTCTGACTGCCCGTGGGTCTTGTCCCCATGCTATTCTATACTATTCTCTAAATAAAAGAGCACTACTGCCAGATCTTGAGAGTCTAAGAAATCTTTCTTTCGACTCCTCGGCTCACCGACCCCGCATCATTTCTGGTGGCCCCTACGGGGACTTGCTTCATCGGCTTGTGAGCTCGAGTTCTGGTAAGTGCCCTTTTCCTTGTGCCTTTCTCTTTTTCGAGGATGGATCTAAATTCACTTCTCCATCGGGAACTTTCTTGGATGGCTGTATGAATCCACGTTTGTTGCCCATGGCTACTCTATGGGGCAAATTGTGGCATTCAGCTTGAAGAGAATCAGTACCTTAAGCCTCAGGGTGGTGGAGAATGAATTAATCCATTCCTTCCTGACTCTATCTCTAATAGACAAATTTTACGTGGGCGCGGGTCGGCCACTTAAGTCATTAGGACGGCCGTCAATCTCCAAGACTCCTGTGGAAGGTTTCTTTTCCTAAGGCTGGATTGGGATCCCTCCCTCTGGCACCTGACCACGCTCTGAACTGCGAGGAAAGTCCCACTCGGGACTCCAGTTCAAGGAAAGTACCAAACTCTAACCTTTGGTGGAGTATGGGAACCCCTTCTTGGGAGAATGGCTCCAGGATGCAATTGGGTAGAATGTCCCCCAGACTGGCGGAAAATTCCTCACTGTTTTTCTCTATCCTTTTATCCTGGGGACCATTCACCAGGCACCTATTATTGCCAGGCATAATAGGGAAGATGTTCAAGGGATGCCCCCATCATCCCTTGCTACAGGAACTCCATTGGGGGGATTTTCAAGGTAATGGCTCCCTTTCTCTGGGACCATTCACCAGGCATCTATTCCTGCCAGGCAGAATAGGGAAGATGTTCAAGGGATGCCCCCATCATCCCTTGCTACAGGAACCCCAATGGGGGGATTTTCAAGGTAATGGCTCCCTTTCTCTGAGACCATTCACCAGGCACCTATTACTGTCAGGCATAATAGGGAAGATGTTCAAGGGATGCCCCCATCATCCCTTGCTACAGGAACTCTATTGGGGGGATTTTCAAGGTACTGGCTCCCTTTCTCTGGGACCATTCACCAGGCACCTATTCCTGCCAGGCAGAATAGGGAAGATGTTCAAGGGATGCCCCCATCATCCCTTGCTACAGGAACCCCAGTTGGGGGATTTTCAAGGTACTGGCTCCCTTTCTCTGGGACCATTCACCAGGCACCTATTCCTGCCAGGCAGAATAGGGAAGATGTTCAAGGGATGCCCCCATCATCCCTTGCTACAGGAACCCCAGTTGGGGGATTTTCAAGGTAATGGCTCCTTTTCTTTCTCCTTTTCTCTCGGGGACCATTCACCAGGCCTATGCTGCCAGGCAGAATAGGCACCAGGCACCTGTTACTGCCAGGCATAACAGGGAAGGTATACAAGGGATGCAATGCCGGGGGACGCCCCCATCACCCCTTGCTATAGGAACCCCACAGTAGGAACGACGGGTAGGACGCTGCCCTAGGTTCAGGGGGGATTTTTCACGGTAATGGACCCGTTTCTTTCGTCTCTCTTAGAGTTACAATGACCATTTTCATCTCCGTTTGAGCTTTGCAACTGGGAAACAAAGAAATCTTTAAAGAGTAAAAGGCTCCACCCCTGGGAGCCCCAACTTTGGGTTTCTGGGCCTGATCACCCCAGCAACCCTAAGTGGGGGTGCCCTCTCTTGACGGTTGACTCATTGAGTATTTTAGTCACCTACTAAGTCGGCTATGAGGGTAGGAGACCTGTGATTCATTCTGTGAACTGTCGTGCTAGGGTAGTGTGTCCCAGCACAGGAACTGTTGTGTGACTCTTATCTTGATAACCCTCTGGAAGAGGCCAGGAAGACTAGGTCTGATCTCTTCTTTACCTTTCTTTGTCTGTTTCATTCATCACCTCCTTTGTTGTCACCAAGTCTAGGTTAAGTTCAGGCTGGACCTGACCAGAACCTGGACCTTCTGTAAAATCAAAACTTGAAAGCCTTTTGCCAGGGACTTAACTCTCAACCTTGGCACTGGGAGTGCCTCCAGCCAGTTCCAGGCCTTTGCCTCTTGCTTCCCTGCCTCAACCATGCTCGCTCAGAGACAAAGTGCCCAGGCTGAGCGGGACTCGACTAAATCTTATAGCTATGTCAACACCCGCAATCGGCCTCTGCACCCTTTCTCCAGCTGCTGTCAGTCAGACACTGGCTTTACCGCCAGAGGGAAGGCCCCTGAGCATCCCCAGAGACCCACCCTGTGGATGCATTCTAACTACATCTGGGAGAAAAATTGAGGGGTTTCTCTGTGCCTTTGTGATGCAGCTGGACAGGTAGATCAACCTGGAATGTAATTTGAGTTACAATCCAGCTTCTGGGAAATCAAGAGCAACTGTCCTTAGAAAATCCTTCAAGACTGGAAATACAGCTCTAGAGGCAGTTTGGACTCCACCTAGTTCCTTTATCATGAAAAGGATTATCATCTCCCCCCTCCAGGAACTACTATCTAAGCCCATCACTAATTCCTAAGACTGAAGCAAAAAAAAAAAAAAAAGGAAAAAAGAGAGGACGGGAAAGGCAAAACGCCCATAAGCGTGCCCTTGCAAAAAATCTAGCATCTTGAGTATCTTCTCCACAAATATTGGTCAAAAAACAATAGCTGCAACAATAGCTGTGCAGTCTCTGTGTATGTGTGTCTATGTGTACGTTATATGTGTGATATTTTACCTCCGGATGGTATTACCAAAATTAAGAGCTCTGTTTAATTAGCTTAAAGTAAGCGCTTACACAAATTCTAAATGTAGTAGAAATTAATCCAATGTCTTTCAAGTTAACGTGATGTGAATTAACCTTTGGTAAATGAAAGCTTGTTTAAGTTTGTTGGTTTGATTGAAAAGGCATGCCCTCAAGAGTTGTTGGTATTTGCATATGATGCAGGCATACAGCCTGGGTTTACTAGTCAAATAAGTTCACGTTGTCTGTTAAATTCGTCAGTAAAATAATAGCTTTAAATGATGACCAGTTTTGTCTAATGTCTCACAAGGTTTTCGTAGGTAATCTGAACATAATTGTTGGAAACAAACGGTTTAAATAGATAAAAGTGGGTATAAATTAAATAGATAAAAATAGATACAATAACTGTTTTTTGGTCTGTATACTTGGAAAAAACTGCTTCGAAATTCTTTTTGGTAACAATCTTGAGTTTTGCCAAGTTAAGTTAAATGATAAAAATCTGAGTATCTGGGTCATTTTTGGATTGGATAGAACTGAAACATTATTGCTAAACATATATGAGTTACTTACTTTTGGCTTCTTATTGTAAAGAGGCTAAAAGCCTTTGGGTCTATTAAAAAGCGTGCCTTGTGTTTTATTGTGAAGCGGCGTGTTTCTAGAAATTATGAAGTGTTTAGAATGCTGATACAAAAGATTGCTTACCTTTTCAGTGTTTACTAGGGTCTGTTAAGGGTTAAAAGTTATTAACTTATATAATTAAAGCTACTGGGAATTAATAAGGAAAACAGCTCTGTATTCAAGGAAAGTAAGGTGTAAGTTTTCAGTAAAGAAGGTACAAAGAATGGAAGTATTTTGTTTGATGGGTTAAGAAAGATAAATTTGTCCTAATGTACTAGAAAGGAAAAAAGAAAGACTTTGGGACAAATTCTGAAGGCAAAAAGAAAGTTGTAGAAGGTTTGTGAAGGAGAAATTCTGAAAGGAGTTTTATGCCTGGTCAAGTAGACTAAAGTAAATCCAATTAAGTGAATGAGTTTTAATGTTAAAAATAAGCTGGTACAGGAATTAAAATTTGGTTTTCTCTCAAAGGATAATTTTCTTGAACTTTTGGCCTGCTCTAACTCAACCTAAAAGACAAAAATCTATGTTTTGTTAAAACAATTTCTTATATTCAGAAACAAAGAGATCTCTTCTAAAATTTTTTGACTGTGTTGTTTGCTCTTGACCGTCTCTGTTGTCACTTTGAATGGATACCTGAGCATTGTTCAACAGTGAGCGTTGTTTCCCATTTGAACAAGTATTTTAAAAACTTTTGATATTTTTGACAAGCTTCTGCCTCAAAAATATTCAAATCCTGAATGAAGGAAGGCTTTCTTTTAACCTGGTAGGAGGAGGAGAATTTCTCTGGGGATTTTCAGAGAGCCCCTGGGACTTCACAGAGAAATTTGCTCTATCTTCCCTCTAAGGTGGAAGATTCTAAACTAATTAGGCTTATTTGTAATGTTAAACTACATGGGAAGCATTGTCAAATAAGCGATGATAAACTTTCTTAGGTGGTATTATGTGGGTAAATGTTATTGATATAAGTGTCTTAACATTATATAGCATTCCTAAAATTCTGATCTGTCCTGGTTATGGTCGTAATTCCAATTGTTATCTTGAAGTGTTGTACCGAAGTAGCCAAGCTTCTTTGTCAATTGCCCTTTTGAGTCTTTTGTCCATTTACAGATAGTTGCTGTTTTACTCTGATACTTTTTGCTTTTGCAAATATGTTTCATCTTCAGAGAAAATTCCTGGAAAGGATTCTGACACAAAGGTTCTAAACTACAGGGTTCTGATAAACTTTCAGATTATAGAACTGAACTGGGTAAGAAATTACAGAATTCTAACAGAAACTGAGCTCATAGATCTGCTAACGGAAGATTAAACTCAATAATTGATTATACAGGACTGTGTGAACTGATGAGGATGATTATAATTTTTTATGACTTCTATTTGAAATATTGCTGAGTTTTGATGTTTTGTTTTCTCAGATTTAAGGAAATCTTTTCTCTTATGCTAACTATGACTTATAGCAATTTGGTGAAATTATACCTTTATGAGCAAAACTAAAACATTTATCTTTTTCTCCCTACCTGATCCCTCCAGAATTTAGAAACTCTTTGTGAGTGAGCATGGTTATTTCGTGGCAATATAGTTATTTGCATAAGTTCAATAAGAACCTATTCTCCTTATAACAGGACACATTGGTTATATTACCAAGGCTTTGACTGGAATGTCATATTTGAAACATACAGGCTCAGATATGACAAGACAGCTTTTCAGGAACAAAGATTGGACTTTCTGGAATACAGCCACTTGGAATCATGGGCCTGGTACCTTGTTTACAGAGATTCTGGCAATCTTACCCGGTAAGTAAGGAAGCTTGCTTATCTGGCAGGTGCAAGGAACCTCAGAATATTTTGGAGGACCTCGAGGAGAGAGGAGTCCACCCAAATCTGGAGGTACTGCAGGCAAAATCTGACAGCATGTCCTTGGCTTGGCTTTTCTGGCCTCGAGAGGCCTTTACAGTTCAATCTGAGATTCCTCATAAAAATTCCAGCAAAGCAGATTTAAAAAGCCTGTATAATCAATTGCTATTCTTGCTGCACTTATGTAAATAATTGTACTAAGTTTTATTGAAGCTAGACTTATTTTGCAAACCAGTTTATCTTAATTTGGCTATCTTTTGTAAAAATGAGGGTGATTTTAGAGAGAAAAAAATTATGTTTCAGTAAACGCTATAGTAGGCGTTCATGGATATTAGATTCTAGCTCTTCTCTTTTACAAGGTTCATCTATTACTAATCATAATGTCTCCTTGTGGCCATCCGTCTCTGACACCTCGGAGTACCCTGGCCACAATCAAACCTTTTCCTTCAATACTACTGCCCAAAAACTAACTAGATTTGCCTTGTCACAGGTGGGTCATAAACAAAAAGTTCCAAAGGTAAAGTCCCCAACTTATACACAGGATGGACTATATCAAATTTGGGACGAACATATTTGGCTCACTCCTACTAGTGGCCAACTCAGTCAAAAGGCCACTCTATGTTGGGAACAAAGCAATCACACCTGTGATACATGGCCTAATAGCACCCGACCTATGGGAAAAATTCCCCATTATATGTGTTCTCATATCGTAGCCTTAAGAAATACTGATTGGTTTGGGACTGACTGGGATAGATGGCCTAGCATACATTGGTTAGCCCCTAATGGCACTCATTGGTTATGTGGCTCCAACTTATGGCCTTGGCTACCACCTGGATGGATTGGACGATGCACCCTAGGCTTCGTCTGGATGCAAGGTAGAACTACATTTACTATATCTCCTCCTGCTAACCTACCCAACCAGCAACAGCGCTGGACCTGTTCTGTCTTCCACTGGTATGACCACCTTGCCTCAATTTTCCTTCCCCAATTAGGAATTGAAAGTGTCATCTGGCACATGGAAGCTCTAAACAAATTTACTATGAAAGCATTAAATGATACGCAACATAGCCTTTTGCTGCTTGATATAGAAGAGTCCCAAATGCGTAAGGCAGTCCTCCAAAACCGAATGGCACTGGATGTCTTGACAGCAGCGCAACGGGGTACTTGTGCCATTATAAAAACTGAATGTTGTGTTTATATTCCTGACTACCATCGGAATATCTCTGGCTTCCTATCTGATATGAGCCACCAAGTTAAGTCCATGTCTGACCCTACCCTATCTCTAAATGATTGGTTGAACTCTTGGTCAGGTCCAGGTTTCTGGACTACTATCAAAACCTTATTCATTGGGTTAATCATCTTGCTTGTATTTCTTATTATAATTTGTTGTCTATTTCGTTGTTTGTCTTCCACATGTCAACAAAGTTTCACCTCCTGTACTACTTCCCATCAAATAATTCTCTCATCGCCAGAGGATCTGTACACCTTGTCAGCCTTGGACGCCACGGGCGCAGCCTTCCGGTCCGCTGAACCTCCTACCTGTACCCATAGCCCCATTTAGGGACAGCTCCACGACCTTGTACAGCCGGAAGTAGTTACAGAAGACTGACCATCGTCCATATCCCCAAAAGATTTCGGGGCCAAATGGGTTCAGGGGGGGTTTATGATGAGGATTTTTAGGCTGCTTAATTTTAAAACAGTTTATGATGAGGATTTTTAGGCTGGTTACTTTTAAAACTACAGATAAGAAGCAGGCTCCGAGGAGTGGAATTTGTTTGCCCTTTGATCAGAGACAATTGCATTTGTGAAGGAAATCTCCATGCCTCCCTCTCTGCGCCAGGAGGAAGGGGGGATGGCTTTATCTCTGGAAACTCTTAATGGGGAAGGCAAGAACTTAAGTTGTTTACTGTCTGGCAACCTCATGTAACTGACCCCCCACCCCAAAATCCTCCTTTGTCTTTAGCTGAAGATAATATTTGAGCGGTGATTTCTGCCATTTACTCAATCCGGTTTGATTCTTATCTACTACCAGATCTTGAGAGTCTAAGAAATCTTTCTTTCGACTCCTCGGCTCACCGACCCCGCATCACTTGCGCCATTTGAAACTCAGTCAGTACTTCCCCCTGCACACCTGGACTCCTGAGTTCACAAAGGTGGAAACAATAGAGGCAGCCCCAGGCCAGGAAAAAGTTCCGTTTAAATGCAAACGTGCCGGGTGAGTCTGGTTCCAGCCCGCAGCCTAGGCGGGTTTGGCTGAGCTCGGCAGCCTCCCCCTGCTGTCACTCTGGCATGAGGGGGCGGGGCGTTTGGGATCGTCCAATCAGGGGAGGCTCTGGGGCAGGAGGGTGGGGCCGTGCGCTGGACTTCCTGTGAAGGTGGCTTCCGGCTGCTGCCGCGCTGCGGGTGAGCTGTCTTCTGCCGTAAGTATCCTGGTGGCTCTGCCAGAGCCTCTGTCGCACTGTGACCTGCACTGGCCGTGGAGGTCGTAGGAAGGACTCGGGGGACCCAGGAGCCCTGGAAATGGTGAGTGTGCGGCCCCGGGGCGAGGACACGGCAGGCGGGGCTGGTGGGAAGCGGCGGGGCGGGCCCGGCCTCCCGCGGTCCCGGCCTCCCGCGGTCCCTTCCGGGATCTGCGGCCCCGAGTGCGCGGTGTCGCCGCTGGGCTCTCAGGCCCCTCCGGCCGCAGCGTGGGGGCGGGGCCGGCAGCCGGGCCCCGGGCGTCCTGTGGTCCCTGCGCGCGGCGACTTGGGTCGGAGCGTCTCTGGGCCGCTGTGCGCCCGCAGCCCCGCGTGTCCCAGACGGTGCGGGGCCCGCAGGAGGGTCGGCAGGACAGTCGGGCCTCGGGCTCCGGGGTCCGTGCGCGGAGGGGCTGCGGTCTGTGGGTCCCCAGGGCCTCCTTTCTCCGCAGGGGGCACCTGTTTTCTCTGAATTTTCCATGTATTCGGGGAGCCGGGTCTCAAATCCACAGTCCTGTCCCCACAGGCTGCTCTTCCTGGGACAGACAGTAAATCCGTAAATTTTCAGATGCCTCCCCGCCCTCCCAAAGCCACTTCCCCTCTTTGATTCACAGGATCCTTATCAACACTTGGTCCTCCATGGCGCGTTTCAACCAGACCCAATATGTTAACCGTTTATCATTATCCCCCAGAGCCATGGATGGCTCTATTTTTTTTTTGTAAGATTTTCTTTTTCCTTTTTCTACCCGAAGCTCCACCCCCCACATAGTTGTATATTTTAGTTGTGAGTCCTTGTAGTTGTGGCATGTGGGACGCCGCCTCAGCATGGCCTGATGAGTGGTGCCATGTCTGCACCCAGGATTCGAACTGTCGAAACCCTGGGCCACTGAAGCGGAGCACGCGAATTTAACCACTGGGCCACCCGGGGGCCCAGGATGGTTCTATGTTAAAGACTAGATTTGTCTGTGTGATGCAGACTCCAGAAGCAGAGAAGTCGAAAGTAAGATTCCTTGGACTCTCAAGGTCTGGCAGTAGTGCTCCTTCATTCAGAGAACAGCGTGTGGACAGGACCCATGGGCAGGAAGAGCTGCAATGGATTGAGGGCAGGGCTAAACTTATAAGGCATAGGTATGTGAGTTATTTCTTTACAAGACAAAGGAAAGATCGTGTGAAAAAGTTGTGGTGCTGGCCGGTGGCGCAGCAGTTAAGTTCTCACGTTCTGCTTCGGGGGCGCAGGGTTTGCTTGTTTGGATCCAGGTGCAGACATGGCACCGCTTGGCAAGCCATGCTGTGGCAGCATCCCACATATAAAGTAGAGAATGATGGGCACAGATGTTAGCTCAGGGCTAATCTTCCAAAACAAAAAAGTCATTAAAATGGCTGGTGCAGGTGGGTTTGGTTATTGGGTGGTCCTGTACCTTTAGATAAGAATCAGCTGGGATCAGGTCAGGATGTCCTGTGCTTTCCGAGGATGATACAGATTGGTATGCAGGGCAGGACGCCTTGGGCTTCTTTCCCTGGGGCAGCCTGGATCCTCATCATGTAGATATTGTACATGAGAGGAAAGCAGAGAATAATCATCTGGAACCTCACTACAGGAAATCCTTGTGCCTCTCCCCAAGGATCCTCTGGGCCCAGACATCCCATGGGAAGTGCTTTGGATGGAGGTTCCTGTTGAAAAAATGTCCTGGGTGATCGGTCCCATTGGCATCCGCCCACCCCCCATTTGTGAATGAGAAAAAATTATTCACTTATTTAAGTCTTGGTTTTTCAATAAGGGTAAATACATTTACTGAACAGACCTTGGAAGACACTATAAAATAGTTCCAAACAGGCACCAAAGAGGTGAATTTCAGGAAAAATATAATATTCGTTTGTTAGATTCCATTTGTTAAGAATACTTGTTTCACTCTGTCTTCACCTGAGCATGTGTAGTAAGTTTCTGAGATCTGTTCTTTACTTTTGGATGTTTTCAAATGAAATTCCAGGGCTTAGACATGCTGACCACAAGCGTTCAAGTGTGATGTCTTGTGATGGAAATAATGTCACCACAGGACCAGGAACAGAGTTGTCATCCCAAAGCGTGCGTCTTTGGCATAAGGGCTATTTTGAGCTGGTGATTATTAAAAAAACAGCAGACAGGCAAATCTCAGAAACCTAGAAGTTACTCTTTTGTAAGGGAAATTTACATTCTAAGAGAAACGTCCCTTTGTAAGGGTGCCTCCCTCTGTGTGCCAGGAAGGGCAGGATGACTCTAGATCTCTAGAAACTCTTACCAGTGGAGAAGGTAATGAGTTGAATCTGCATGACAACTTCACCCTTGTTTATGGTGCATTTCCTGCCAGCTGCCCATCCCTAACCCCATCTTAACAACAGGACCTTAAAGCTCTTTGTCACAGGAGGCAGCCAGCCGGGAGCCTGTGCGGAAGGGAGAGTTTTGATCTGCCAGTCAGACCTCACCTTGCCAGGTCTTTGCATCCCAGCCGGCCCTCCCTGCTCCCTTAAGCCTCAGCCCACGCTTTGGATGAGGGAGACGGAGTTGAGAGCCTGTCCTCCTGTATCCTTGCCAATGGATCA
Source organism: Equus asinus (assembly GCF_041296235.1). Taxonomy (NCBI): domain Eukaryota; kingdom Metazoa; phylum Chordata; class Mammalia; order Perissodactyla; family Equidae; genus Equus; species Equus asinus. The sequence continues at coordinate 23,851,374 of NC_091809.1, read as the reverse complement.
ACTGTTCCTTTTTTCAAAGCCTGGTGTGCCCTGGTCTCAGCTTCTGTGCGCATCAGGTGGCGAGCCCTCCCTCAGTTAACAGTAATAATCAACTGACATTATTTTGCTGAATGGAATAGATATTTGAGGTTTTCTAGTTGAAGTGGTAGAAATACCTTATACTTTTCTTCCCTATTTTCCATGGAAGGACTGGGTTTAAGTGATCTTGCTGGATTATTCCAACACTGGGCTTGTTTGATTTAAAATAACAATGATGTTCCAGAGCATCTCCAGTGGGGAGCAGAGGCCCTCAGTCCAAGACTCAAGCTAAAGCCCCCTTGACCCTGCAGAGGGAAGGCCTTGCAGGCCCTGTTGTCCTTCCTGCGGAGCCTCCCTCTGCAGGTGTCCTCCTGCTCACACCCCCATGGAAGGAGCCTTTATCCTGAGAGGAGCTGCAGAGCCCTGGACAGCTGGGGGTGCACGTGCTCATGGGGTGGGGAGTGATGCCTTGTCTGAGGTTGTCGTTGTGGTTCTTAGGCCTGGACATTTTAGACATCGTTTGAGTTTTGCACCCACACTGTAGGAGCACTGAGAGTGTAATCTGCACACTGAGGAAATCTGTGAAGATCGGGTGTTCTGTCCTGTGGACAAAGTGTTCATGAATTGGGAGTTCATGTGGGTCAGAAGCTTAAACTGAATGCAGTTGAGAGTTTCCTCACGTGTGAGAGTGGGAGTCTGAGGGAGGCAGTGCTTCCATGCTCACAGGAGAGGGAGGGTGCGTGGGGCCCCCAGAGTTCATTCCTGTGGCTGCTCAGGTGTCCCCCCCGTCCTTCCCCAGGGACTGACCCTCTCCAGGGGTTCTGTCTCAGTGGGGAGAGTCTACACCTCCAGTTTGGGAATATGGTCCCTTTCTGAGTGTAGGTTTCCTTGTGAACTGCAGGCCAGCAGGCTGCTTCTATGAGCTGATTGGAATATTCCTGTTTCTGTCCTTGGATTCCTTGATCAGTTGAAGATTGCGATCCTCTGATTCTAGTTTCCATTTGCACTTGGCTTTGGAAATGTAATGTCAGAGATACGATGTGAGCAAGGCAAGACAATTGTGGAAACAATTTTCTTCCATTTAGACAAGAGAACCTCAAGAGGTGAGATGGGTGTATTTCAGTTCTCAGGTGTGTCGACGAAAAAAACCAATCTATAAATGAAAATTTGGGTGAGTTTATTCTGAGCTGAAATCTGAGGATTATAACCCGGGAGAGTCTTTCCACAAAGGAACAGAGCACTGCAAAGAAGTGGGGGTACACAGGGTGGTTATATACCCTCAAAGAGGGTGTTTCACATATGATTGAAATGTCCCTCCCACAACAGTCACAAGATTGCCCTGTGGGCACAGCACTTGATGGACACAGCAGGTAATGGCCTGCTGTGTTTGGAGGGGGTAGCAGGGAGCAAGTCTATTGTCTTGAGCTGGGCAGTCACAGGCGGGCACCACAAGCAAACAGTTCCTAGCCTAAGGAAAGATGCTTAATCCTTAAAGAAATGCCAATGTTGGGAGGGGAAGAGAAGTTCCACCTTTATCTCAAGGGCCTTTGTTCTTGCCATGGGAATATCTAAAGCAGATGTACAATGCATGCTCAACGGCCAAGGTCAGGCCCTTTTGGAAAGAGGAGGTCAGGCCGAATTGTGTTTACCCAAAATGGCTTCCTCGTATACTCCAATATCTCCTATTACTTGCCATTTTTATTTGTCAGGTGCATTTTCCATGTTCACATCACTTTTGTGTGTCCATGTCCCTAGAGAACTTTGACATTTAAAAGGCTATACTATTCCTAAGGCAAATGAATTTTATTTATTTTCTTATTGTTTGTGTGTGAGTGTGTGTGTGAGAGGAAGATTGTCACTGAGCTACTGTCTGTGCCCATCTTCCTCCATTTTATGTGGGATGCTGCCACAGCCTGGCTTGATGAGGGGTGCTGGGTCCACACCTGAGATCCAAACCTGCGAACCCCAGAGCACCGAAGCAGAGCAAAGTGAACTTAACCGCTATGCCACCAGGCCAGCCCCTGAATTCTATTTTAATGGATGTGGGAAAAGGCACTTGAATTTCTCTTTTCATTGATATGAGGAATCAGGTCAGAGCTTGTGTAAATCTTTGGAATTCCTAGTTTATCTCTGGGCTTAATTGCAAACCCCTAAGGTAGTGTAATATGCTACTCCTTCCTAAAAATATTCCCAGGGTAGATATAGCGGAGGCAGAAACAAGAATGCCCGTTGTCTTTTTTGTTAGAAAGAGATTGGTACATTTTTTATGGTGTACAGTTGTATGTCCATTAGTGTTTAAAGGATTAAATCTTGAAATGGTTTCCTATGTAGAAATGTTAAAACTAAAATTTATTTAAAAGTAATGATCAAACATAGGAAAATATGGCATATATAAATGTCTCTCCTTATTTGATTTTATTTTTGAGGAAAATTGGCCCTGAGCTAACATCCGTGCCCATCTTCCTCTATTTTATATGTGGGTCGCCTGCCACAGTATGGCTTCACAAGCAGTGCATAGGTCCATGATCAGGATCCAAACTGGCGAATCCCAGGCCACCAAAACGGAGCATGTGGACTCAACTGCTATGCCACTGGGCCTGCCCCGGTCTCCCCTTATTTCAAGTGAAGAATACATGGGAATGTTTTTTCTGTTTTTTGAGGCAGATTAGCCCTGAACTACCTACTGCCAATCCTCCTCTTTTCGCTGAGGAAGGCTGGCGCTGATCTAACATCCGTGCCCATCTGCTTCCACTTTATATGTGGGACGCCTACTACAGCATGCTGTGCCAGGCGGTGCCATGTCTGCACCCGGGTTCCGAAGCAGCGAATCCCGGGCCACTGTAGCGGAACGTGAGCACTTAAGCACTGGGCCACCAGGCTGCTCCCTGCATGGGAATGTTTAAAAAATTTGTAAGAGATGACAGTAACTTAAGCCAACTTCCTGCCCACATGCCCTGCCCCACTCCTGCTCTTCCTCCAGCCACTCTCAAATGACCAGTTTTGCTCACTGCTTCATCATCCTGTTGGTGTTTCTTTATATAAAAACAAGCTACTGTGAATGCCTATTTTTATCCCTCAGGTTTGTTCTTGTAATGAGTGGCCAGGGTTTGATGCTGATGATGTTTGATGACTGAACACTTAAGCCTCGCCCTCCCTTTTCCCCTGGGCCTTCTTCCGTGGACAGGCTGATGAGAAAGCCTGGAGGCTCCTGCACTGTGGGCTGCTGCTTGCTGGGCAGCTCCTCCTGGGCGCTGTGCTGCCCTGTGTTGCACTGTTGACCCCACCAAGCCCAGGTTTTAACTGCAGAGGACACTGACTTGGCAGTTTTGGAAATTCCTGTCCTCTGTGCGCAGGAGTCTGGGAACCCAGGCCTCCTTAATGTGATGTTCTGTCAGTGTCTTGGGTGGCATCTCTCTGTGTGTTGAGAGTGAAGGTGAGAGTAAGGTTGGAGTCACCTTGACATTAGGGGGAGTCTCTGGTTATGAGGATGATTGTACCCTGTCACTGAGCTGAGCCCATCCAATGGTCACTCCTTGAAGAGCAATTATTTCAGAGAGAAAGAAGGGCCAGGAAATTGCAGCCAGTAGGAAGCAAGATTCCAGAGGGCTCCCCAGGGCCCCTAAGTCACTCTGCTGTTGCTCCCAGCCCTGTACCTGTTGCAGCAAAGATCGCGACCCTCTGGGTTATAGTGGACCACACCACAGTCTGAGTTTGGCCCAGTGAAGAGATTAATTCAACCCAACTTAAGCCCAGGCACCTGAAACTCTATAAAGCAACCGGTTGTCTTGCCCCTTTGTTGTAAAAGAATTCTGGAAATCTCTTGACTCAGAGATCCCCAAAATAGAAGTCAGAGTCACACTTGTATGTACACTAATAGGTCTACAATAGCAGGACACTCGTCATCCACCTTGGGGTTCTGCCACTACTCACAGTGACCATGGCACTTCTCCGAGGATCCAGTGCTGTGCTCCCCAGCAAGGCATTTGATGGAAGTTTCCCCTCCCCTGTGGGTCTCAGGCTCCTAGAGCACAGACTGGCTTATTGAAATATGTTGAAGTTGTTGCACAACTAGAAGGACCTACGACTACAATGTACAACCATGTATTGGGGGCTTTTGGAAGAAGAAGAAGAAGAAAAGATTGGCCACAGATGTTAGCTCAGGGCCAATCTTGAACATAAGTTGAAGTCCGTTGAATGAGAGGTGTCCTGTTTCAGTAAAAAAGGGCTGACTTGTAATGTTTGTCTTCATCCTTTTTTTAAAAGACTGCATTTTTTTAGAGCAGTTTTAGGTTTACAGAAAAATTGATTAGAATTTAGCATTTCCACATAACCCTTCTCTCTGCATCCACACAGTTTGCACTTTTTCACATCGGGTATCACTGTGGTACATTTCTTAGAATTTCCAAGCCTATGTGGACGCATTACAGTGCACGGTGCACATTAGCATTGACTCTGTGTGTTACACACTGTGTGAGTTTTTACAAATGTGTAATGACGTGGGCACATCATTTCTGTATCATGGAGTGTAGTTTCACTTCCCTGAAACTCCCCAGTTCTCCACCTATTGACTCATCCTTCCCTCCAACCTCCAAATCCTTCACAAGTAAAGATCTTTCTAGTGCCTCATACTTTTGTCTTTTCCAGAATGTCATATACTTGGAATCATACACTACATAGCCTTGTCACATTGGCTTGTTTACTTAATAATCGTCTTTTAAGGTTTCTCCATGTGTTTCCATGGCTTGATACCTCATTTCTTTTTATCATTGGCCGATGTCTCATTGTTTGGATGCACCACTGATTGACTGTTTGATACTTGAAGGAGATCTTGTTGAAAATTCTAACTCTTCCCAATTATGAATAAAGTGCTTCTAAACATCCTTATGTAGGTTTTGTGCGAACATAAGGTTTCAGCTCATTTGGAAAAATACCACGGAGCGTGATTGCTGTCTCTTACTCTGTGTAGTGACAGTGTGTCTTATTCTGAAAGGAGGTTCCGGTCTTGCAGTGTGGGTGTTCCAAATCCCATTTCCACCCGCGATGAACTAGGATTCCCTGTGGCTTTGCATCTTCATTGATATTTGCTGTTCTGAATATTTTGACTTTTACCCATTTCATAAGTGTTTAGTGCTGCCCACTGTTGTTTTCTTTGCAATTTCCTAATGACATTTGATGTGGAGCATGTTTCATATTGCTTATTTCCCATCTAGATCTCTCTCCTTCAGTGAGCTGTCTGCAGATCTTTTGCCCATTTTTTAATTGCATGTTTTTCCTCTTACTATTACAGTTGAAGAATTCTTTGCATATTTCAGATACCAATCATTTATCCAATAAATGTTTTACAGAGATTTCCTCGTACTCTGAATTGTGTTGATCTTGTCTTTACACCATCTTTTTCAGAGGAGGAGTTTTTCATTTGACTTAAAATTGTAAAATTTTTTGTTTTTTTCTTTTGTGGACCTTGCTTCTTGGTATTCTATGTGAAAATTCATCAACAAACAGAAGGTCATCCAGATTTTCTTCTGTGTTCTCTTGTAGGAGCTTATTCCTTTGGCGATTTACGTTTAGATCTGTGATGTGTTTTGACTTAATTTTCATGAAATGTGTGAGGCCTGTGTCTACATTTGTTTTGTGTGTATTTGCACGTGGATATCCATTAGTTCTCCTACTGTTAGTTTAAAATACTTGCTTTTTCATTTGAATCTCCTTTCCTTCTTTGTCAAAGATCAGTTGACTGTTCGTCTGAGTCTAGAAGGAAAGCAGAGTTGCTGTACTCTCTTATTAGTCCCAGGAGTCGTTTCTGTCATTGTGAGTTCTTCCAGTTGTTGCTGGAACAAACACCAAAAATTCTGCTACAGGATTTGTGAAGGTGTTCTTTCTTAAGAAGTGGAAGTTCTCCTCTATTACTGGTTTATCATAAATAGATGTTGCATTTTCTCAAATCTTATTTTATGTTCATTTCCCCTCCTTTCCTTTCTGATGTTAGTAATTTCTGTCGTCCCTCTTCCCTTTATCTTGAGTGCATATTTCTCAATTTTGTTGGTCTTGTGAAACAAGCAGCTTTTTTGTTTTCATATTCTCCATTGATTTCCCACAATGACATTCGTTTCCTTTCTTATTTTATTATTTCTTTTATTGTGCTTGCTTTGGGTTTAACTTGCTCTTCTTTTTATTCTTTGCTAAGGTACATGCTTGCATTAGTGATTAGAGATCTTTGATTTTTCCAGTGTATTTGTTTGATGGCATGAATTTCCCCCTGGATACTGCTTTCGCTACATCCAAGAACCTTTGCTATGTTGTGTTTTCATGTTTTTAATTCAAAATAAATTTTCCTTTTTCTTGAGACTTCTACTTTCATACTATGTATTATTTAGAAGTGTATTTTTGAAGCACCACACATTCGGGGGTTTTCAACTATTGCTGGTACTGCCTTCTAGAGGAATGCCTAGGTGGTATGGGAGCCTATTTTGTATGATTTCTCTTCTTTCAAATTTGTTAAGGTGTGCTTTGTGTCCCAGGGTGTGGTTTGTTTTGGTGAATGTTCCGTGTGAACCTGAGAAGAATGTATGTTCTGCTATTCTGTGAAGTATTCCGCAGATTACATTGAAACCCAGCTGTTTTGCAGTGCTGTTCATTGCACGTCTGTCCTTCCTCACTTCCTGCCTACTGAAATGTCTAATTCCTGATGAGGGGGTGTTGACTTCTACAGCTGTGGTACTGGATCTGTCTATCTCTCCTGCATTCGGTCAGTTCCTCCCTGAGGTGTGTTGCCCCTCTGTTGTTAGGCAGCTACACATGCAGCGTTGCTGTGCCTTCTCAGAGAATAGGCCCCTTTATCAGTACTTACTGCCCCTCTATCTCGGCATTTTCCTCAGTTTGAAATCTGCATTGTCTATGATGTCTATTCCTCTGGCAGCTTCCTTTGGATTCGTGTTGGCACGGTCTGTTCTTCTCCATCCCTTCACCCTCCATCTCCCTCTGACTTTATACTTAGGGTGGGTTTCTTGTAGACACCATACAGTGGTATTTTTTGAACTCTATTACTGTGTCTTTCAGTTGTAATGAGACCATTGATGATTAAGGAGGTTAATGATTCAGTTGGATTAATATTTACCAAAATGTTAGTTTTTGCTTTTTTATCCTTGTTTGTTTTTGTCTTCTACCTTTTTGCCACCTTCTCTGGTTAAAATTGAGCATTTCCTGTAACTCTTTTTTTCCCCTCTCTTAGCATATCAGTTACACATTTTTTACAAAACACATTTTGGTGGTTGCCCTTGAGTTTTCAGCGTACATTTACAACTAACCCACCCCTCTGCCAAGTAACACTGTGCCACTTCACTGTGTGTAAGTACCTCTTAACACACTGTCCCCAATTTTCCTTTCCCTGTGTCTTGTGACATTGCTGTCATTTATGTTTCTTGTCCATTAGCTTCTCATTACCAAATTCATTCTTTGTGACAGTAGTTAAAGTGTCATCTGTTGTATTAATTATAGGAAACATAAAAGATATGTCCCCTCATCTTTTCTTCTTCTAATCCCCTACCTTTATCATTTACATTGTTTCTGATAAACTTTCCAACAATTTCATTCTAAGTATTTGTACTTGGGACAAGTTTCCTCAAATTTTGTGTCAGAAAGTCCTTATTTCTTCTTTGTAAGGAAGGATAATTTTGCTTGACCGAATTCTGGGAAAGTGAGTTTTATTTTCAACACTCTAATTCGTTCAGTCTCCTCTGTTCTTGTTGCGTCGTTTTTGAGAAGTCATCCAATTTAATTCAAATCTTTGTTTCTTTCTGTTTAAGGCATGTTTCTTCTCTGGCACTTTTCAACACATTCTCTGTCTGTGATGTTTCTCCAGTTTCAGTGTGGTACCCTTGGGAGTGCACTTTTGTACTTTATCATGTTTAGTGTTCTGTGAGCTTCCTGGATGGACTGTGTGCTGGCTATCATTAATTTTAGAGTAATTTGGTGATTATTACCTGATGTTTTCTTCTGTCTCTCTCTTTTCCTTCAGGTGTTCCCACTGTCTTTTAAGCCTTCATTTACAGAGGCTTGTCCTAGGCTTTGTGGAAATTGTGTTCTGTCTTTTTTGTTATTTTTGCCCTTGCATTAGACTCTGGTGAAATAGTTTTTTTTTTTTTTTTTTTAGTACAGGCCTTATTAAGAACAGAATATGTGGGGCATATTTCAAACTGCCATCTTTTTTTTTTGTCTTTCCCAAGTTTGGTGACTCTGTTTGTCCTGGGACCTCAAGGCTCTCCTGGATCTAAGAAGGGTTGTTCATTTCAAGTTTGTTCATTTTCTCCTTGTGAGATCAAGAATGACAGCTTCTAAGCTCTTAGGCGCAGGATCAGAAGTCGGCAGGGCATCATCCAGAGTGGCTATTCAGGAAACACTTCCTCTTGACGTTGGACAAAGGAAATTTTATGTTCTTTGTGGGGAGACCACTGTTAAATCCTTCATGTATTTTATAATCATGGGCAAATTTGACATCAAACCATTGTGGACTTCAAGGAGCTCCCTTGTAATCTGCAGCTCTTTTGTTTTATTCCTAAAGATTGGCAGCTGAGCTAACAATAGTTGCCAATCCACCTGTGGGGTTTTTTCTGCTTTTTCTCCCCAGATACCCCAGTACATAGTCATATATTGTAATTGTGAGTGCTTCTGGTTGTGCTATGTGGGATGTCGCCTCAGCATGGCCTAACGAGCAGTGCCATGTCTGCACCCAGGATCCTAACCAGCGAAACCCTGGGTTTCCCAAGTGGAGTGCAGGAACTTAACCACTCAGCCATGGGGCGGGCCCCAATCTGCAGGTCTTAACCTACTCCTCAAGGGAAGCAAAGCTCTGGTACATGGTTAGCATTTGACCAGAGAGAGCTCTTGTGGCACTTTATTATCTCACAATGTGTGCTAAAATTGCTGAGAAGTAGCTTTGAGGCCCATAAGTATAGTGATCTTATGGTCTAAGTTTTCATGCCTTCTTCTTTGTGCCTGTGCTCTCAGGTTATAATAATTCCAGCCCTATCAAATCTTCCAGAGTGAGAAAGGTTGAACTGAGTCTATGATGCATATTGCACAATTGAAAAGCAGTGTTTTCCCACGAGAATATTTACATTCAGGCAGCTGCATCTGCTTACCTGTAATGGCCTGGAGTAGTTTAGGACAATATGGGCAGCTGGGCTTGCTCAAAGTGTGATTTCACAGGTCTCCTGGACTCTCAGTTTGGTGATTGGATCAGATCAAAAAGCTTCCAGTTCTTCACTATGTTTTGTTTTCTTTTTTTTTTTTTTAGAGGCAGATTAGCCCTGAGCTAACTACTGCCAGTCCTCCTCTTTTTGCTGAGGAAGCCTGGCCCTGAGCTAACATCCCTGCCTATCTTCCTCTACTTTATATGTGGGATGCCTACCACAGCTGTGCATGTCAAGTGGTGCCATGTCTGCAGCTGGGATCCGAACTGGTGCACCCCGGGCCACTGAGAAGCAGAACGTATGAACTTAACTGCTGCACCACTGGGCCGGCCCTGTTCCCTATATTTTTATTCACTGAAACATCCCATAGATTTCACCCTCTGCCTCATGGAGTGCTGTAATCTGTGGGTAATATGGAAGAAGATGAAAGAACTTTTCTTACAAAGAATCATTGTTCCACAAATGATATTTGTTTCATTTGTATAGCATTTGAGTCATTTCCCAACATGTTCTGGAACTTTTTCTTAGAGAGAAATCAGATGGAATGTGATCACAGTGAAAATGTGTATTTCCATGTGTTAACAATATTGTTAAATTGATGAGCATTGTGTACAGAAAAGAGGGAGCTTGTGATGATCACACATAGAATAAATGTTTGGAGATAATAGAATCCCATCTAACCTTCCTAGAATTGCAGTGTAGATCCCCAGTGCTGTCAGGCTCATGTATGCTACTCTACACATATTTGTGGTGTTTTAGGACTCAGTGACCGTTGAGGACGTGGCTGTGAACTTCACCCCAGAGGAGTGGGCTTTACTGGATCCTTCACAGAAGAAACTCTACAGAGATGTGATGTGGGAAACCTTCAGGCACCTGGCCTCAGTAGGTAAGAATGAGGACATTCCTTCACGTCATCAATGAGAGAACAAGTGGTTCTTGCCCATCGTCCGTGTTCTAAGATGTAGATGTGGAAAGGGGAGGTTGTTAGTAAATAAAGTAGAAATGGCCATAGATTAGCATAGACTTAGAATCTAGAAATTTTTGTCTAATTTCTAATATTTGGAACAAACTCCTTGGGTCTGCATTTCAGGAATAACATGGGAAGATTGTGATCTTGAAGATCAGTACAAAGACCAGGGGAGAAAAGTAAGGTGAGTCACACAATAGAAAGCTCTGTCTCATGTGAGAATCCTTGTATGTTAAGAAATTGTTTTACAATAGAACCGTTGCTTCAAATTTAGCTATTCTTATAAAATTTTCACAAAATGTACTTTCTGAAATGTGATGTAGGGGTTCAATTTTTGCAAAATATTTCACTTATAAATACTATTAGTGAACCTTATCTATGAATATCACTGTTTGGAAAATAACAAGGGTGAAGTCCTCTTTCAGAAACTTCAGTATATTTAATTTCAGAGAATTCACAGAAGGGAGAAAACATAAACATTTGCTATCAATCATAATAAACATAAGCATAAAATCATTAATAGAGAAATCATTAACAATATGCTTCTCATTTTTACAGAAAGCATAGGGTAGGGAGACTCTGTGAAAGTGAAGAGGGTAGTCAGTGTGGAGAAAACGTCAGCCTTCTTCCAAATCTCAGTCTGAACAAGAAAACTACAGGAGGTAAACCATGGGGATGCAGTGCATGTGGAAGTGTCTTCACGCATCAGTCATCCCTTACAACACACATCAGATGTCACACTGAACATAAAACATATGAGTATCAAAAATATGGAGAGAAGCCATATAAATGTAAGAAATGTGGGAAAGCCTCCACTTATCTCACTTTACTTCAACCACATGAAAGAACTCATACTGGAGACAAACCCTATGAATGTAAGAAGTGCAGTAAAGCATTCACTTCTTCTGGTCATCTTCGACTTCATGAAAGAATTCATACTGGAGACAAACACTATGAATGTAAAACATGCAGTAAAGCATTCACTTATTCCCGTTATCTTCAAAGACATGAAAGAATTCATACTGGAGAGAAACCCTATGAATGTAAAACATGCAGTAAAGCATTCACTTCTTCTGGTTCTCTTCACGCGCATAAAAGAATTCATACTGGAGAGAAACCCTATGAATGTAAAACATGCAGTAAAGCATTCACTTATTCCCGTTATCTTCAAAGACATGAAAGAATTCATACTGGAGAGAAACCCTATGAATGTAAAACATGCAGTAAAGCATTCACTTCTTCCGGTTCTCTTCACATGCATAAAAGAATTCATACTGGAGAGAAACCCTATGAATGTAAGAAGTGCAGTAAAGCATTCACTTCTTCCCGTTATCTTCGACTTCATGAAAGAACTCATACTGGAGAGAAACCCTATGAATGTAAAAAATGCAGTAAAGCATTCACTTATTCTAGTTCTCTTCAAAGACATAAAAGAATTCATAGTGGAGAGAAACCCTATGAATGTAAGACGTGCAGTAAAGCATTCGCTTGTTCCAGTTCTCTTCAAGTTCATGAAAGAACTCATACTGGAGAGAAACCCTATGAATGTAAGACGTGCAGTAAAGCATTCGCTTGTTCCGGTTCTCTTCAAGTTCATGAAAGAACTCATACTGGAGAGAAACCCTATGAATGTAAAACATGCAGTAAAGCATTTACTTCTTCCAGTTGTCTTCGACTTCATGAAAGAATTCATACTGGAGACAAACCCTATGAATGTAAGAAGTGCAGTAAAGCATTCACTTCTTCCAGTCATCTTCGACTTCATGAAAGAACTCATAGTGGAGAGAAACCCTATGAATGTAAAACATGCAGTAAAGCATTCACTTGTTCCCTGTATCTTCAAAGACATGAAAGAATTCATACTGGAGAGAAACCGTATGAATGTAAAACATGCAGTAAAGCATTCACTTCTGCCAGTCAGCTTCACATGCATAAAAGAATACATACTGGAGAGAAACCCTATGAATGTAAAAAATGCAGTAAAGCATTCACTTCTTCCAGTTATCTTCACAGACATGAAAGAAGTCATACTGGAGAGAAACCCTTTGAATGTAAAAAATGCAGTAAAGCATTCACTTCTTCCAGTCATCTTCGATTTCATGAAAGAACTCATACTGGAGAGAAACCCTATGAATGTAAAACATGCAGTAAAGCATTCACTTCTTCCAGTTCTCTTCAAGTTCATGAAAGAATTCATACTGGAGAGAAACCCTACCAATGTAAAAGATGCATTAAAGCATTCGCTTGTTCCGGTTATCTTCGCATTCATGTAAGAACTCATACTGGAGAGAAACCCTTTGAATGTAAAAAATGCAGTAAAGCATTCGCTTGTTCCAGTTATCTTCGAGTCCATGAAAGAAGTCATACTGGAGAAAAACCCTTTGAATGTAAAATATGTGGTAAAGCCTTCATTTCTACCAGTTTTCTTTCAAAACATGAAAGAACGCACACAAGAGGGAAATCCTATGAATGTAAAATCTGCAGTAAAGCACTCTCTTCTTCCAGTTCTCTTCAAAGACATGGAAGAACTCACACTGGAGAGAAACCCTTTGAATGTAAAATATGTTGTAAAACCTTCAGTTGTACCAGTTCTCTTTCAGTACATGAAAGAACTCATACAGGAGAGAAGCCCTATGAATGTAAAAACTGCAGTAAAGCATTCACTTGTTCCAGTTCTCTCCGAAAACATGAAAGAACTCACACTGGAGAGAAGCCCTATGAATGTAAAGAATGCAGTAAAGCCTTCACTGCTTCCAAATATCTTCGAGTGCATTTAGGAAGTCACACTGGAGAGAAAGCCTATGAATGTGAGGAACGTGAGAAAGGCTTTAGTTCTCATGCAAACTTTTGAGGATATGCACAAATGCACACTAGAGGTAAAAGCAGGTAGATAGAAACAATTTGGGACTTTTCTCACCCCAGTTCTTTCTTGAAGGCAGAAAGGACTCATTGGATAAAAATGTCTTCAATGTTGAGAGCTTGAGAAAGAGTTCAGTTGGCCTACACCCTTCTATGTGAAACTCCCACCAAAAAGAAATGTAAACGTAAGTCATATGAGAAAGCTTCATGGAAATTAATTTGTACATGAGGTTCTAGAAAACGTTCAACAGTAAAGAGTCGCTATCGAAGTGGTAAATATGTTGTATTTGTCAAGCCTTTCTTAAAGTGCAACATTAGACTGTGGATTTCTATTAATTACTTCAGAAATGAGTATTGAGGTGAGATGATTCTGCTAGTCATCCTTCATAAATAGTACATAAGATTTATAGGTAGTGCTTTTCCCTTAAATCAGTTAATTTTTTATCTTTTGGTTTTTTTTGTAATGTTTTAATTGTTTTGTGTGAAGGGGGTATTGAAACGTGACAGTTTGTATTTGTTGTGATTTTCTTACTGGCCTTGTATTTACGGTTCCTGCATGTGCCTCATCCATTGTACATATTGTACATGTTTCAGAGAAAGCTCCTTTCTGGGGGTGGTGGGTGGAGGAGCCTGTTTTTATTTTCTGTACTGTTAAACAGTTGAGAAAAAATTTATGCATGGCACGTTTATCCAAGAGTATACTTCCTGTGAATTCTTAGTTTCCTATTTGTGCCTTTGCTGTTTGTCCTTCCTTCTGATTGGTATTTGGTGAATAGACTTTGAATTAAGTAGAGGCCTGTGGCAGGGCAACAAAATCTAGAGCTGGACACATCACCCCTGTACTGCATTATGTCAGTGAGGGTTATCTGAAGAGCTAGATATTTAAGATTGCGTCCCCTTGATGGTTGCTTGTTGAAATTCCACAATGGCCTCACTTGCATGAGATTTGGAAAGCAGAAGCACATAAGGCCTTAGGCCGATTTTCGATCCATCACCAAGGGAGGGAGACAGTTACATAGGAAATTCAAGGACACCATCTTCCATCCCTTTTGCTGGATTCTTTGCCCTTCTTGTCAAGAGTATCTTGGAAACCACCAAGAATTAGTTGATTTCTGTTTTGTTAAAGATGCATTTTCCACCAGTTTCACATCAAAGATCCATTCAAGGTAGGATCTTTCTGTAAGACCTCTTGTGTGCACCAGGAAGCCAATTCCAACCTTTGTGCTGGGAGCGTTCTCTGATTCCCCTTTTCTCTAGATGATAATTGAGTAAAGTCTAACGTGTATAGGAAACACCTTTGCTGCTCGTAGTGCTAGTGAGCACATTTTCCTGCTTCACCATGGCATCTACAAAGGGATGTAAAAAGAAGAACCTGCGAGTTTGTTTCTCTGCTGCCTTGTGCAGCAGCTGCCTTGACCCACTTCTTCCATGTGAGAACAATCACCTTTCTCATGTTGGGAAGACTGTGTTTCTTGTTACTTGCAGCTTGAACGTATTCCCCCAATGTGTTGTCAATGACCTTTGAGTGTATGTCAATAAAAGTGTGTCCATCTGTTTGGGAAATGAACACTTCTGTAGTTGTTTCATTGATATATTTTATCAACTGTTCCAGTGCATCCTATGTTAATATTATTGTGGATTTCATTTTTACAGACTATGTTAATATCCATTTTTGATTATGGATTTTCAGATATAGTTTGCAAGGTTCTTCATGTAATCATTATACATTTTGAGTCACTTTTATCATGTGCTCTCCAATTCAGGGATTTCTCCATCAGGCAAACTGTATTTCTTATTCTTTTACACTTACAACTTTTGTCATGAAAATAATTTCTCATTCATTTTTAACCCCAAAATTAACCACCATGTTTTTCTTCAGTGCCCTCTTCCAGTGACCTGCAGGATTGCACCTGCCGTCAGAGAGGGGTGTAAGGAATTCTAGTGAGAATGACCACAGACCTAAGGGACCATGAGGTGTAACAGTAATGGTGCTCGAAGGACTTCATACAAGATTTTGGTCTCTGTTTGTTGATTTGACTGCTATTCAAGGAGGCAGGTTATGTTCTGTCTTCAATGATGTGAGGAGGTAAACTTAATTCTATCTCTTGTAAACTTTTTTTTTGTGAACCGAATCATTGTTTTCTAGAAGGCAAAAAGAATGTAGTGAAGGCAAGTTAATTTTTAAGAAGTTCCAGTGAGTCATTTTAGTAAGAAGAAGGAAAAGAGTCATTTATGATTTGGACTTTTATCCTTTACCATTTTTTCCTGTGTGGTCACAAAATACTGTTAGTTTTGTCTTGGAAACTGTACTTTTAATGAACAAGCTGTTGGACCCTTTTCTCTTCAGCAGGGTAAGACCTGGCCTTGCAGTGGATGCAGCCAGCTCCTGGTCCTCCGGAACAGCTTTGCCTTTCCTACTCACAGTCAAAACACCGATGTATTTCCTGTGGTGAATTAGACACTGTTTACTGTGAAGTACCTCATTTAAATACATAACTTCTCTTCTTAGCATCCTACATAATGTTTTCAATATCTCCTTTAGACTCAGCTGAGGCCTTTGAATTTAGGTAAATTGTGAGACAGTGCAAACCCAGCCAAGGAAATAGGACCACTGTGCCACTCTGAAGCCTTTCCTTCTCCGAGACTGTGCTCTTGCTGGTACCGTCAGCATCCCTCACAAGCCATGCAGTGTGGAGTCAGTGTACACACTGTAGCAGAGCTGAGACAGTGGGATCTGGATACAGAGCATGAAACAGACAAGTCCTGGCAGTCCTGGTGCTTCCATGTTTGTGGAGAAGCAGAACTGATGGACGCAGTGAAGCTTTGTTTTGTAGAATAGAAGAAAGGCCTTTGAAGAAAAGTAAAAAATAGCATTGAGCTAGTAGGCTGAGGTGTGTTTATATCTTTTCTATGAGGGTAGGAGTGAGCGAGGATGTCATTATTATTATTATCTGGGATTTGAGACTTCCTATTGATCTAAGCCACAGGTATTTGTATTGTTTTTTGTTTTTAATGTCATTTGCGAGGATTTTTATATTACCATCAAATACTTAAAATGTTAGAGTCTTTGGCATTTTTGTTTTGCTGCTCTACAGACTGGAGTGTGCAACA
Organism: Equus asinus; assembly: GCF_041296235.1. Lineage (NCBI taxonomy): Eukaryota > Metazoa > Chordata > Mammalia > Perissodactyla > Equidae > Equus > Equus asinus. The sequence goes on along the minus strand of NC_091809.1, from coordinate 23,835,231 downwards.
TACACCCCAGTAAACCATGGAGTTCCTCCCACTTAGAGAGACAGTTGCCTTCACCTGCCCTGTTCTAGCTCATCCTGAGTGAGTTCTATGAGTAGAGTGACATCTCTGTGAGTCTGCTGTGATCTCCCCATGGAAACAGCACAAAGACCTCTGGCTGGTTAGAGGCAACCATCCCAGGAATAATTGAGTGAGCTGGGGAGAGAGGGTATGATTTTTAGTAACATCCTAATTGAGTGTAAGAGGAGACATGGGAAATTTTCACCATCTTTTCATCACAGGAGTGACTGGGAGTCTTTAATTTCAATGATCCAGAAAGCACCGGAGCCCAGGCAGCTGATCACAGGGTTCATTTCCGTATACTTAGACGTCCAGCACGTGGTGTGGAAAATTGGGGAAGAGCAATAACAGCTTCAAGGTTTAAAATAGCAAAGGGAACAGAATGTCTTCCCTTGTTTTTTAAGTGTGAACTTATGAATTGGGGGTTTAATTCAAATGGACACCACAGGATTGTTCTTTTGAGGTGATGGGATTTTTTCACCTTTTGATGGCAGTATTCCTAACATTTCTGAAAACTCATGAGAGCACTTAAGTATTTTATATATGTGTTAAATGTGTAATTATTAGAAAGTGAATATCATAATTGCTTTCATATGCTAGTAGAATGTCAAGGTCTCCTGAACCTGCATTTTTATGTGGTCAAACCCTTCCACCACTATAGGATCCTTAGGAAGATTGCAGGACTGAGATGAAGGACTCAGTCCTCAACGGGCCTTTCTTACAACCCCGGCTTGCTTGAGAAAACACCCCCTATGGTTGCACCTGCCCTCAGCTCAGACTCATAACTATGAGTGAAGTGAGAGGGCTCCCAGACTCTGTCTTTGAGTTTAAATCAGGTTCGAGGACAGATCTTTGGAAATTCTGAGGTCAGAAACGTAAACAAAGTATCCCAAGCAGAATCTGCCTGGGGACATCCTCGTCCATGTGCATTAGCATCAGTTGTTTTTGGTGCCATCCATAGACCATTGCCAGCTCTTCATTTCCCAACTCAAGCCTACTCTGTGCCTGCTGACTTGGAAAAGTCTTTAGAAATCCACACATGTCTCACTGTACATTTTCTCTGAGGCAACAGGAGGGGACTGAGCTGAGAGGGTGACAGAAGCAGTGGTAGAAACCATGTGATGGGCACATTCTGTCAGCCACAGTGACACTCTGACATCTGATAAATCTTAAATTTATCAGAGCTGCTTGCTTACTTAGTCACACGACACTTAGAAATTGACTTAGGTTGAACTGGGAAACAGAAGGTTCTGGAATCTTTGAAATAACATTCCATTAGTGTCCCCCTCCCCACAGTCCTTCTCAAGGATGCCTTAGATGCCTCTCAGTGAGCATACAGGCGTCTCTAAAGTCCCATGGTGGACATAAATTACCTAAAGCATTCTTGTACCAGAACTATTCTCTTCATTCGGTGCTGCACACAATTAGAGAAGGTACTGCTGGCAGCTGACAAGTCTTTATGTAAATGGAGTCCCTTCCAGGGCCTCAGTGGATGATCCACCAAGCCAACTTCCCATTTTGCTTTGGGTCATGATTGCAGGACCCCCCAGGCTTTCTAATCAAAAGCCTCCTCATTGAAGAGATGGGTATTTACAGCACGGAGCCAACATTGCTCCTCTGGAATATCCCATGAGCAGTCGGAAGTGGTTCATTCTTCTCTGATGTAATGCATTCTGAAGAGATCATTTCCATTTTAGATAGATTGGCCACTTGGAGAGTCACTTAAGAGCACATGGGTGACCAGGGTGTTCGTAAACTTTATGGACAGTGTGCACCACCACACCCAACAGAGTGCACTGCAGAGATGCTGCCTTCTGTCGCCACATCACACAGGCCATCCTTGATCAAAGAATGGACTGAAGCCTCAGAGTGATCAAACAGCAGTCCTGTTAGAATAGAGACTTTCTTGGCCCAGAATCCAACTGGTCTGTACATTTTTACAGGTCCTGGGCCGTTACCCATGATCTCGCTGTGCCGTCCCCTGAATGGCACCAACCCCTTACCCAGGTTGCCGTTTCTGTTTTAAACAATTCTGGGAATATCTTGCCTCTAATACCCAATGACAACTCTGGCCACTCCTTACTCTGCCCATATTAAACCTCAATCTGGAGAGGCTGATTTTTATTGCTCAGGGTGATAAATTGACATGAATTTCTGAGAGACACATTGACACCTCAGACATGATCGTATTCACCTTGGCCTTATGATACCACATAATGTGAAACCACTTACAGACCTCCAACTTAAGAGTCTAGGCAAAATTCATGTGGCTTCCCTCCTCTGCCTGGTTAACCAGCGATGGATCAGTGAACCGGATGTGAAAAAGCAAGTCACTGGTAATATCATTAATGGACGCACCTTCCAGGATGAGGAAGGGGTCCCTACAGCTGATGGCAAGTAGACTTGGTAGGCCTATCCCCCTGTCCCCTGGGCTCCTTGCTGTGTGCAGACCATGGTAGAACTTGATATGAACAAATTACTCATGCCGTCGTACATTACCCTGCTGAAGCCAAAATGCAAGGACTCGCCAAGATGCTCTAAATTTATTGATACTATCAGCTCAATTCTGAAAACAGAAAACACTGGGCTCTCGAATAAGTTATTCAGTGGACATTTTACCTCTTTTACCACCGCAGGCTACACCCTTCCTCGGATGGTCTAATGGCCTCCTCAGGCCAATTTGCTTTCTTCTCAATGGGCCTTCCTGCTGTTGGAGGCATTGATTAGACTCAATCTCATTTGGGGCTCATTGCTTTGTTGTCATCGTCAGGCTCACTGGCAGCTGATAGAGCCCTTTCCCTACTGGACATTCCTGCCAGAACGGTCACTCCTACAGGTCTCTGGTTTATTGTAACAGTGCTCCCTGGCCACCACTGTCGTATCTCACTTCCAAGTCTTCCCCACACATCGCCTGTGGTCTGTGTGCCCTGCATGTAAATACTTCATTTGGGGTACCTCCTTCAAAACCCCTCTGGCTCATCACATACAGATGTGCTGTTTCCCTACCATTTGCACTCACGTGCTCATTGTCATGGGAGTCACTGCTACTGACCTGGGCACACATGAAGTCATTCAACAAACATCCTTCCTGCCAAACAAGAAATGTCCCAAACACTCAAAATTCGTGTAGGAGACAGCTCGTGTTTGAGTTGTTTCCCTGAAGGAAAACCCCTTGGCAGCCGTGGTAGCTGCTGACGAGTTGCCTTTAAAGTATTTATTATCCATCCAGGGAGAACTCTCTTCCTCTAAGAGGGCTGCCTGTGGTATGTGGGTAGGCAGGTGCCACTAATAGCACAACAAATGAGACAACAGATTAAAATAATATCAGTTAAATATTTGAACAGAGTTCTGGAACCATACTTACATGTTCCTGGATCCCTCCACATATTTGGATGACTCTATTCAAATGTTTTTTTGAGGCTTTGTCACCTTAAATACAATATGTTTGCACTTTTCACATAGCTGTTTAATTAATATGCAAATCAAATTTATTTGAATAGTGGCATCATGCAGCCAAGCAACCTCAGGAGTGAATACTAATAGACACTGACTTGATTTTCCACATTTGACTCTCAATCAGCTGTAGACACCTGCTCACCCTGTCGGGATCATAATGGTGAACAAGTTATGAACGTTGACACGTGCCCCTTTGCTTTTTGTGTCTGCAGATGGGAGGCTCAGACCTTTAAAATGTGAAGCCTCTAAACCTACGCATCTTAAATAGCCAGGCTGTGGTCCTTTGCACAAGCCACATGAACAAGGTTTCCCTTGGCCTGTTCTCTTTAGAAGGTATTTTGGAGAATAAACTTTTGTATTAACTTATTGCATGTGGCAACATAATCCTGACGTCTGGTCTGAAAGTAGAGTATTAATCCTGCCCGCAAAATGGCAATGATGAAACAAGGTAACTCATGGAAAATGTCTTAAATGAAACACGGTAACAGACAGATTTTCTAGACATCTACAGGAGCTCAGTGTAGCGAATTCTTAGAAGTAGTATAGGCAAATGAAGATAAGAAAGCATCTGTAGAAAAAGGACTATTTTATCTATGATTCGTTTTATACAAATCTCAAGGTAAACACAAAACAAAAATTTAGAGCAGAGGAACCAAGCATTGAAAAAGAGGAAACTTAGAAAAACACAATTGGAAACCGCAAAGTAAAATGTCAGACAGAAAACAAGGGAAAAGGAAAAATGGAGATATAGATCAATTAGAAAACAAAAGGCAGAATGGCACCAGTAAGTCCTCCTAGATCAATAATCAGCCTAAATGTAAATGGAATGACATCACCAGTCAAAAGGCCCAGAGAGGCCACGTGGAGTAAAAGACATGACCCAACTCTCTGCTGCCTCCAGGACACTCAGCTCAGCTCTAAAGACAAACACGGGCTCAAAGCGAAGGGGCAGAAGAGGAGCCTCCAGGCAAATGGCAGCCAAAAGAAAGGGGGTGTGGCCATGCTGACATCAGACAAATAGACTCCAACCCCAAAACAGTAACAACGGAGATGGACATTATATAGTGATAAAGGGGCTAACCCATCAGGAAGACATAGCAGTTAATCATATGTGTGCACCCAACACAGGAACACTCAAATATGTACAGCACCCATCAGCAGACCTCAAGGGAGAAATTGACAGCAACGCGATAATAGTAGGGGATTTTAACCCCCCCACTTACATCAGTGGGTAGGTCACCGAGGCAGAAAGTCAACAAGCAAACATTGGCCTTAAATGAAACACGGTAACAGACTTCCTAGATATATACGGACTGTTCCATCCAAAGGCAGCAGAATACCATCCTCCTCAAGTGCACGTGGAACATTTGTGTTGGGACCCAAAGCAAGTCTCAATAAATTTAAGAAGACTGAAATCACATCAAGAATCTGTTCTGACCACAATGGTACGAAACCAGAGGTCAACTACAGGAAGAAAGCTGGAGAAATCACAAATCTGTGGCGAGAAAACAACAGGCTACTGAACAACTACTGAGTCAGTGTTGTCACAGATGAAATCTTGCCATTTGTGACATCATGCATGGATCTTGAGGGTGTTATGCTCAGTGAAATAAGTCCGAAGGAGAAAGGAAAATGCCGTATGTTTTCCTCCGTGGAATATAAAACAAAAACAAAGTCAAGCCCTGTCACCCCAGCTGCCACTCCGAGGGCTTTCCTCCTGGGAAGAGCGGACTCCAAATTGTCAAAGCCTGCCCCAGCGGCCTGTTGCTGAGGGTGACCAAGTGCGGTGCGAGTTGGCTCAAAAAGTTGGGACACCGTTGTTTCACTCCCTCCACATGGAACTGAGGTGACATCCATGGTGCAGTGACCTGACAATCCTGGGGCACCGGTCCCCCTGTCCCAGCTGCTGAGGTGGCTGGAACATAAGTCATCCATGAGGTGCCAGGAGACACAATGAAGACGACCTCTGGCTGCTGTCTCTCCCCTCCCCTGAGCACTCAACTCCTGAAGTGGGATTGTCAATCAGAAAGAGGCTTCCCGTTGTCCTCCAGACAACTCCAGGGTCCTGGCACAGAGATTTTTCCTGAATGTGGGGGTGAAGCAAGCCGTAAAGCACATAGCTCTTCATTCCTTTCCAAAGAATGAAGGTGGCTGACGAGATCACGAAAAGTGCAAGTCAAAGGACGCTCTTAAAGAAGTGGAGAATGAGGTGAAAGGCAATTAGCAGTAGATTTAAGTATTTCATAAAGATCCAACTTAGACTGTGGGCTGACTGGTTTCTGGAAAGAACCAGAGAAGTAGACTGCTGGGAGGGGGCTTCCAAGGGTCGGAACAAATATCCAACACTGACTTCTGGAAGTGTTTCTACAAAGGAGCAGACTGTTATTGGACTAACTGGTAGAGCCAATGACGCCCCCAGGACCCTGATGAAAACAGGAGAGCAATCAGGCAGCAGTTAACTGAATGGAACCACCGCGTGTGGCCCCTAAAGGAGGAAGAGAGCCCTGGCAATACCATTATCCCCCAGGACAGCAGTGGGCGCACCCAGAGCGGGGCCCACCTGAGGAGCTGGGGAAGAGGTTTCTCTCTGTATGGTGGCTGGTGAGAAACAACTTTTGTTCTGAGTTCCTGCCTCAGTGTGTTACAGTCTGAGGCCCCTGCTCACACCCAGAATCTGTACGGTTTGAGAAGGACCTGAGTTTAGGATTCTGCCCTAAGTTCCCGCTTTACTTTCCCAGGGCGCCTTTTAAACTGAGCACTTAGAGTTCAGCCCGGGAATAGTTAGTGACCTCCGCCACAGCGCACTTCTAAGTACCGGGTGCTTGCTCCCTGCTCTCTGTCTCCTGCTCGCTCCTGACCTGGACAGAGGATGGCCCTTCGCCCGGCTCACTGCACCCTCAGCCCCCGCTTCTGTGACCTTTGAGTAATAAATCCTGTGACTCTGTCCCTTTGGGTGGGTGCGTTGAAACTGCCCCTTCAATCAAAATGAGCCTGTGGGTTTCACTTCCCCACAGTGGGAGCTCGGATGCTGAGGGAACTGCCTGCTGACCTTGTGTGGGTGGCCTGTGTCCCCTCCTTCAGTGGGTCATAATCTACCGATCAATTCAATACACCACCTCCAGCTTCTGCAGACAATTGTCCAGGGGGATGGGGCTGCGGGCTGTTTGTATGCACTCAATGCCTTGGAGCTGTGAAAGGCTTACTAACCTCCTCTCCTGGACTGCTCAGTCTCTCTGGGAGGAACCACCGCTTGCTGGGATCTGCGGCAGGTATTTCCACTGCTGCATAAGCTGCTGCCGGGTGAAGCCTCGGATTCCCACCCTACACTGTCAGTGCTGTAGGTCAGAGCACCCTGCAGAGACCGGTCTGCAGGCCTCAGTCTGAGGTGGGTGTGTCTCCCACTCCTTTCTGAGAGACCCCGCTGGGTGTCAGGGCTGGAGGTGATGGGCTGTAATCACATTAGGAAGCCCTGGCATTGAGCCCAGGAGGGCTGACTGGGAAGGTAGGGCTCTGCCCCGTCCCCCCAGGCAGGAACCAGGGGCCTGGTCCATCAGGTCCTGGGAGCCGAGGAGAGTTCCCCTAGATCGTTGCCGGGAGGGGAGGTGGCTGCTGGGCCCACCGTGTCAGTGGCAGGTATCGGGGTGTTGAGCTCAGCCAGCCAGCCCTACCCTGTGACAGAGGCAACTCTCCCAGGGGCATCATGGCAGTCTGCCCGGGTAAACGCTGCCAAGGGAAGTTCTTCTTATGGTGCTGCCTTCCTTGCAGCTGTCACAAATCATCCCTAACCCCAGGGGACATCGGGAGGCCCACCCTTGATGTGGTGCAGCAGAATGAATTCTCCCGAAAAGCAGGCCCCTGAGCACATGGTACCAGGTCCTCCCAAGTCCCCAGAGGAGGTTGGAAAACTACCAGATGCTTGTAAGAGCCCTGCTCCAATGTCTTGGGCTCCACTGAGCGCGGTGGTGCATCAACAGGCCAAATCGTCATTGGTGTGTTCTTGGGGCTCGGGAGCTTTCCTGAGCGCATCAGCTAACACTGGACTGGTAGAGGTGGGCTCCAGCCCCCGGGAGATGACGGGGACACCCTAGAATGGGAGTTGGGAAGAGGCAATGTGCTCAGGTCTTCCCTGTCACTATCCAGCAGGAGTGAGAGACAGAGACACGTAAGTATAATAATTATCCTGAGAGAAGTCCAAGGGTTTTTAGAAAAAATTGTGCAAAGGGAGGAGGAGAGGTGCACATGTTGGCTCTTACAGGTCTTTGGACCAAGCTCCGAGCTGTTGCTCACTGAGACTGAGTCATGCCAGCTGGCTGGACTGGTCAAAGATCCCAGAATTCACAATTTGTTAAGAAAAAAAAAAAAACCTCAAGATATTGAGGGCCCATTTTATTACCGATACCCTAGGGGACACCACGGACTTGTCACCACAGCGAGGACACTCTCAAAAGACGTGAGCCACCAGGGCAGAAGATGCAGACAAAAAAGGAGGAAATGGACTCTGCAGAAGAGACCCCCCCCAAGCTCTGGAGCCCACAGGGATGAGGGGGAGACCCTCTGCCTCTCCTGACTTGGACTTTCATGGCTTGGCGCCAAGCCCAGCCTTCCATCACGGTTGTCACAGCGAAGGCTCGCTGTGCATGGAAAACCCGGCATGACACGCACCTCCTGTTACATCAAATCGGATGGTTCAATGGGTGTATCATTCTGTTGAGAGGCAGGCCCCCACAGAGCCCCTGACCATTTCCACCCCAGAGGAGACACCCTTGGGGCCAGTATCTCAAGAGTTCTTCTTAAAGGGGGGTCTGCTATTCTTAAGGCCATGCTGTCACAATTCATAGAAATGTCAGCTACACTACAACAGGCAGTAGACTGCATCAATGCTGTAGCTGGACACAGAAAAGAGAATTTTCCAGATCTTGTTTGCCAGTAAAGGTGAATGGGCCCCACTGCCCCCTCCCCCAGAAACACAACAGAGGGTCCCTAGGGAATATGGGGGCTTGCAGGCTCCTTATTGGTACCACAGAGGGCTGGCACCTTGTCCCATCTCGCTCCTTCATGAGATGACCAGCAGGTCTCCCTGCATTGGCAGCTCTGGAGATCAGGGGTCCCGAATGACCTAAGTTCAGGACAGCCCGATCACAAAGTAGAAGCATTTGCTCAGGGACTGTGGGCTCTGCAAGAGACTGCTGACCCCCCCCAACCCAAGTATAGATGCTGTCATCTCTCAGAATGCCCCAGCCCTGGCAGCAGGATCCGAGATCCGTCCCCTGATCTCTGAGAGTGGCAGCAATCGAGGCCCCTGTGCTAGGAACCTGGCTGTTCCCCAGAGAGTGTCTCTCCCCTGGGGGACAATCGCCCGCACACTTCTTTAATTATCTATTGAGACACACACAAGAAACAACCTTTTACTGGTCTCATCAACTCTGGAGCCCCAGTTACAGTGCTTCCTGGGAACCCCTCCAAACATCAGCCAGGGGCACCCTTTAAATTTCAAGGTGTAACAGGTGGGATAGGAGAAGGCGTTCAACTTCCATTGGATGTTGCTCTCCAAACAACCTGCCTTAAAAACCTTCGGGGCCGGCCCAGAGGCACAGCGGTTAGGTTCGCACGTTGTGCTTCAGTGGCCCAGGGTTCGCCGGTTTGCATCCTGAGTGCAGACATGGCACTGCTTGGCAAGTCATGCAGTGGTCAGCGTCCCACATATATTCAAAAAAAAAGTGGAGGAAGATGGGCACAGATGTTAGCTCAGGGCTAATCTTCCTAAAAAAGAAAAAAAAGAAAATCTTTTAGTGGTGGTGACGTCTCTGGCCATACCCTTTCCTGTTATAGTATGGACACCTCAAGGTGCCACCACACCATCTGGAAGAAACCCACAACCCTGGCCTTCCTGGTGGGAGCTGCCCATTGGTAGCCAGTAAACTACCACTCCTCATTAAGGACAGTAAATACTCCCAGTATCATTTCCAAAAGGGGACTGAGGAATTACGGCCCACAATTCAAGATTTATGAAACACTACATCCCTTTCGATTCTCTCATTTGGCTGGTATAGAAGCCTGCTCCTGTGGAGTGGTGCCTCACAGTCCACGATGGAAATTTAAATGCTCAGGTGCCCCCTATTAAGGCTCCCATTCCCTACGTTGTCCAATTAGTAAAAGACATCCAAAGGACTCCAGGGGACTACTGTGACATGATCAATCCAGTTAATGTGTTCTCTACAGCATCGATCACCAAGGAGTCCCAGTCAAATTGTTTGCATATTTGAAGGGACCCAACATCCCTTTACCCGGCTGCCTATGGGTGATGTTAATATCCAGGCTATTGCCCACAATCTTTGCTGGCAAATCCTGGATGCCCTTACAGTGTCCCCTCACACAGTCAGACACTATCTTGATGGCATTCGAACTCGGGGCACTTCAGAGGATGTGGTGCATGAGAGCCTAGCATAGCTGGTGACCCACCTACAATGTAGAGGATGAGCTATGGCTGGCCCCACATAAAATTCAAAGGCAGCCGCAACTGTTAAATTTCTGGGAATTCATGGGTCCTCTAAAGGCTGGGCAATTTCACTTGCAAATGAACATCAATTCTTAACTATTCAGCCTCCCATCAAGCTACAAGCCCAACACATCTTAGGTCTCTTGACATTTTGGAGCAACACACACCGCACTTAGTCATCACTCTCAGACTCATTCACGCAGTCACACAATCCCCCACATTTCATTAGGGAGAATCTCAACAGCAAGACTCACAGCTGGTGTAAAGATCAGTTCATCAAGCTCTCCCCTTGTGTGCTTCTGGCCCCTTCAGATGGAAGCCCTGGCCACCATGGACTATGCGTCCTGGACCCTTGGACTAAACATGCCTCCTCCTGGTTGCCTATGGGCTTCTAGAACAGAGGGCTGCCTCCCCCAGCTGCCTGCTATACCCCATTGGAACATCAAATTCTGCCCACTCATTGGGCTTTGTTAGAAACAGGCCTTCACAGGACAGGAGCCTGCTTTCCTGCATGCCCACATTCCTGTCACATCATGGAAAAGGGATGCCTCCCAACAGTGGCTCGGCATGGCCACCAATGCCTCTTTGCTAAACTGGAAATGGTACCTTCAGGAATGGGCTAAACCTGACATGGCAGATCTTTCTAAATTACAGGAGGATGTGACTTCCCTGAGCCTCACCCCATGGACCTTGAGGAACTGGTGACAGCACCCCCATTGCCTAAGCCTCTGGTGGCCTGGGTGGACGCTGGGAAGAGCCGATGGAGCTACTAAGAGTCCTTGTACTTCACAGACAGCAATGCCACCACTGGACATGGTGGAGCCTGATGGACAGCAGTGGTGCCACTCATCAAAAATGGCAAGTCAGGGTTGGCTCAGCTTGCTGAGCTGGTGGCAGTACAAATGGCTGTGCAGAGTCCCGTTGCCCATGACAAGCCTCTTGTCCACATTTTTACTGACCCATGGGCAGTTACTAACAGGCTAGTGGTTTGGTTGGGCCCATGGAAGTGGGACAATTTTCACATTCAAGGCCGTAGACTTCAGAGAGCACCAATTTGCAGGGATATTCTCCAGACACCAGTCACAATTATGGTCACTCACATTTCAGAACATACAAATGCTGTCACATCAGAGTTACTTTTCAGAAACTCTGAAAAGTAGAATTTAGCCTTTGTAAGAGACATGTCCATTTGTAAAGGAAATCTCCATCTGTAAAGGTGTCTCCCTCTCTGTACCAGGAAGAAGGGGGGATGACCTTCTCTCTAGAAACTCTTCTCAGTGTAGAAGACAAGGACTCAAATCTGCATAATGACCTTACTCTTGTTTACTGTGCTTTTCTTGGAACCTCCCATAACTGACTTCCCCCACCCCCAGCATCCTCCTTTGTCTTCAGCTGAGGAGGGTATTTAAGGTGAGAAACTCTGCCATTTTGGGGAGCTACCCAGTTTTTCTGGGTCTCTCCCATGTATACATGTTATAAAGTTTTGATGGATTTTCTCCTGTTATTCTGTCTCATGTGAATTTAATTCGTGGTCCAGGCAGAAGGACCTAGAGTGGGTAGTGGAAATGTCTTCCTCCCCTACATATACATACATTTGCTTAGTTGAAATGAATCTGTAAGATAGCAAAGTCGAACTCTAGAAGACTCACTGCCAATATAGCCTTGTCCCCTCCAGTGCTGTTAATCTAGCCACCCCCAATACAGTTCTGATCATTTCTTTTTTTAAAAAAAAAGATTTTATTTTTCCTTTTTCTTCCCAAAGTCCCCTGGTACATGTTGTATATTTTTAGTTATGGGTCCTTCTAGTTGTGGCATGTGGGATGCCACCTCAGCATGGCTTGATGAGTGGTGCCGTGTCTGTGCCCAGGATCGGAACCAGCGAAACCCTGGGCTGCCAAAGCAGAGTTCACGAACTTAAGCACTTGACCACGGGGCCGGTCCTTGATCATTTCTTGAGACTGCTGTCAGTGTTTCTTTATATAGATCAATGGGAATGCATATTTTTCTTAACCACATTTGTCCCTGTAAGGAGAAGTCCGTCTCTACATTTTGGGTGACTGCTCACAGCTTAAGTCTCACCCCACTCTCCTCCCCTTGTGCCCCCACCTGGACAAGCTGAGGAGGAAGCCTGGGTGCTCTCTCCTCTAGAGAAGGCAGGAGATTCCCACCACACCAGCCCCTGCCTGTGTGCAGAGCTCTTGCCCCGGCCCCACCCCCAGGCCCAGTGAACCCCCAGGCCAGGCTCCATTCCTTGCTTTCTGAGCCCTGTCAGAGCTGCTTGAGAGGCTGGCCCTGCCCTCCCCTCAGACCTCTATTATGTGAGTCCTGAGCCTTTTCCTATCCTGTCTGTGTGTCTGTGTGCCACCCTGGCATCAGTGTCAACAAGGGAACCACCCCTCTGCAGGTGACCATAACAGTTGGCGCCCGCGCAGCATGTCCAGACATGTCCCTACCCGTGGGTCTGTCTTGTCCTGCTCTGACTTGCTTACCGGCTCTGCCGCCTTGTGGTGACGGGCACTGTGGGTGCAGCTTGCTGGGGAGCTCGTGCTGTGAGCTCAGTGGCCCCCTGTTGCATTGCTGACCCTATAGTTCTAAGCCACAGTTGTAGGTTCAGCTGCCCAGTGCTGGCAGTTTGAAGAACTTATAGGCAGTTGGGAGCAGGACTATGGATTGAGACCTCCTTAAATGAGTCCTGGGTCATGCTTCTGGTGGGATGTTTCTGTGTGTTAGAGTGAAGCTGTGACAGAGGCTGGGTGGGCCCTGACATACTCCAGGGATGGGGGTGGACAGGGACTATACCCTTTGTAAGAGGTGGGTCCATCACATATTCACTCTTGAAAGAGCTGTCATTTAAAGAAAAAGAGAAGTGAGGGGAAAGGCAGGCAGTAGGTGGCAGGCTGAGTCCACGCTCCTGACACCAGAGGGCTCCCCAGGCCGCTTCAGTACCTCTGCTGCTGCCCCTGCCTCTACTGCCACAAGGATCCTGACCTTCAGGGTTGGAGGGGACAAGACCCATGGCACCCCTGTGACACAAGGGATTAGTTCAAACCTGACTTAAGCCCAGGATTTAAACCTTATAAAGCAACCAGTTGTTATAGGGGAGGCTCCCAACCTTGGTGGCACTAGGTGTCATATTACAGTTATACCTGGGAACCCACTAAATTTAAGGAAGGTGCCCCTGAGGATCTTAGGGGTGTTAATGAATATAATATAGAGGACAAATAGGACAAGTATTTCATCTTTAGCCATCAGAACTGTGGTCCTGCCTAAATTCTCCATGGTCATAACACTTATTACCATAAAATATCCCATAGTGAGCTGAGGAGTTCTGAACCAATGATCAGAGCTAATTGATCAGAGTTAAAATTAAATGAAGTTTCTGCCACTTACAAATTGGCTTGACAAATTGGGACCCCAGGGACCTCAGCACCCAAATAAAGTAGTTAATACGGCCCAATATAAATCACCCAGGGCCTTGTAGGATTGGAAACTGTAGAGGAAGCCTAGTTAGTGAAGGGTTGATTATTCCCAGTGCTTTTAACAGCCCAATTCGTCCTATGAAACCTATTTGTCCTCTGGGCCTCCCAGAGTTCATTCCTGTGGCTGCTCAGGTCCCCACCCTCCTTCACCAGGGACCGACCCCCTCCAGGGGTTACATCTCAGCCAGGAGAGCCTAGACTGCAAGTTTTGGAATATGGTTAACTTTCTGAGTGTGGGTTTTCCTTCTGAACTGTAGGTAAGCAGGCAGCTTCTATGAGCTGATCTGCATATTTGTGTTTCCTTGGATCCGTTTATCAATTGAAGGCTGCAGCCCTCTGATTCTAGATTTGTTTGCTCTTGGAGTTTTAAAATCTAAGTTGATGGAGAGTTATTATGTGAGTAAGGGAAGAAAATTGTGGAACCAAATAGAATTTGTGTTCCATTTAGGCAAGAGAACCTCAAGATGTGAGATGTGTGTATGTACGCTCTCAAGTCTGTATTCCATTTTTAGGTGAGTTTTTGTGTGTCTATTGATGCGGGCTTGGTGAGCTGAGGAGTCGAAGGAAAGATTTTGTGGACTCTCAAGGTCTGGCAGTCGTGCTCCTTTATTCAGAGAATAGCATGGGGACAGGACCCATGGGCAGTAAGAGCTGCAACATGGGGATAGGATCCATGGGCAGCGAAGAGACGCAAAAATGGGTTGAGGGTAACTCTAAATTTATAAGGCATAGGTGTGTGAGTTATCTCTATACAAGACAAGGGGAAGATTATGTGAAAAAGTCATTAAAATGGTCTCAGTACAGGTGGGGTGTGGTTATTGGGTGGTCCTGTAACTTTAGATAAGAATCAGAGTGGTCAGGTCAGGACGTCCTATGCTTCCTGGAGGATGATGTAGGTGGGTCCATAGGGCAGGACGCCTTGGGCTTCTTTCTCTCCCTGGGCAGCCTTGATCCTCATCATCTGTGTCCCTAGAGGACTTTGACATTTAACAAGCTATGCTGTTCCTAAGGTGGATGAATTCCTGTTTTAATGGTGTGAGGGAAGACCCCTTGAGTTCCTGTTTTCATTGATATGACAAAACAGGTCAAAGTTCATGAACATCTCTGGAATTCCTCGTTTATTTCAGGGCTTAATTGCAAACCCCTAATGGATTACAATAAGCTACTCCATGCTGATAATATCCACAGTGTAAATATACTGGAGGGACAAACTGTGAGGTCCTTTGTCCTTTTTGTTGGAAAGGGATTTGTAAATTTTTTATGGTTTGCAGCTTTATCGCCGTGAGTGCTAAAGGATTAAACCTTGGAGTGGTTTCCTATTTAGAAATGTTAAAATGAAATTAATTTTTAAGCAAAAGTTATTTAAAAATAATGATCAAGCATAGGAAATAAGGTGTATATAAATTTCTCTTCTTATTTTAAATAGATAGTGCAAGAGAAGGTTTAAGAAATTCCTAAGAGAGGAAACTCCCTTAAGGAGACTCCCTGCCTGCACGTCCTGCCCCACTCCTCTGCTCTGACTCCAGCCTCCCTACATGACCAGTGTTGATCACTCCTTCACCATCCTGTTCGTGTTTCTTTATGTAAAAACAAGCCAGTGTGAATGCTTATTTTCCTCACCCAAGTTTGCTGTTGTAATGAGTGGCCAGGGTGCACAGATTTGCTGCTTGACTATTGTAAACTTAAGCCTCATCCTCCCTTTTCCCCTGGGCCTTCTTACCTGGACAGGCTGACGAGAAAGCCTGGAGGCTCCTGCCCTGTGGGCTGCTGCTTGCTGGGCAGCTCCTCCTGGGCACTGTGCTGTCCTGTGTTGCATTGTTGACCCAGCACACTGGGTTCTAACTACAGAGAACACCAAGTTGGCAGTTTTGGTAATTTGGGGCAGTTTTTCCTTGTCCTTGGGAGCAGGAATGTGGCCTCTGTCAGTGTCTTTAGTGGAATCTGTGTGTTTAGAGTGAAGGTGAGCCTGAGGCTGGAGTTTCCTTGACATTAGCGGGAGCCTGGGGTTAAATGGATGATTATAGTGTGACTTAGCTGAGCCCCCTGATGGTCCCTGTTTAAAGAGCAATTATTCAGAGAGAAAGAGAAGAGACAGAAAAATGCTGCCAGTAGGTAGTAAGATCACAGAGGGCTCACCAGGGCCCCAGGTAACAGCTGCTGCCACCCCTGCATCTATTGCAACAAAGATCCTGACCCTCTGGGTTAGAGCGGACCAACTCCACAGTCTGAGTTTGGCACAGCAAAGGGATTAGTTCAACCCCCCCTTAAGCCTGGGTTCCTTAAACTCTTTAAAGCAACCAATTGTCATGGAGGAGGCGTGTGACCCTGATGGCAGTGGTGTGATGCCCTCTGGAGGAGGGCCTTAAGTTGTCCATAGGCATCCTATGAAGAAACTGCCCTGGGCCCCAAACTATATGCCATTAGATCTGCTGTTACGTCCAGGAACTGAGATCTCTTGAAAACAGAGGCTCTCATAAGCACTGAGCATGTGACCCTCTACCGAGGTGCCTGTTATGCCTTTGACCCCCAAGACAGCACCCTGTCAGCTCAGCCCAGTGACTGACATCTACTTGTGATATGATAAAGCCTAACCTTGGCCCTACAGCTTGTGCCACCTGCAGGAGGAGCATGGCATTTCTTTCTTCAGTTCCTTGAAAGATGCTGGGGTGCTGGAGGAGGTCTCCCCTCTCTCAGACACCGTGGTCCCCGGGGTAGTTCCTCGGGATTAACTGAGTGCACAGCACTGGGGAGTGCATAGACTTGAAGGACAACAATACACATTCATACCTGCGGAGCTCAGTGGAGTTGCTGCTCTTCATCCCTTAATTGGGACATCCCTGATGAAGAACCAAACCCAGGTGTCACCAGGCCTAACCAAACTTCAGGCAGTCATCTTTCTACTGGCCAAAAGTTGGTCTCATCTGCATATGTTCACAAACTCTTGGACAATTGTCTACGAGAGGCCCCTTTGTACTAAAAGAACTCTGAGAATCTCTTGACTCAGAGATACTCAAAATAGGAATAAGGTAACCCTTGTCTGTACATTACTAGGTCTACAATACAAGGACCCACCAGGACACTCTATCCCCCTTGGAGTTCTGACACTACTGGGAGTGACCATGGCACTTCTCAGATGATACAGTGTCGTGTTCTCCAACAAGGCATTCGATGGAAGTTTCCCCTCCCTTATGGGTCTCAGGCTCATAGAGCACCACACTGGCTTATTGAAGTGTGTTGAACGAGAGATGTCCTGTTTCAGTAAAAAAAAAAGGGGTGAATTGGACAAATTACAGTGCACGGTGCACATTAGCGTTGACTCTGTGTGTATGGGTCCTCCACTGTATGGGTTTTGGCAAATATATAATGACGTGGATCCATCATTTCTGTGTCATGGAGTGTAGTTTCACTTCCCTGAAACTCCTCTGTGCTCCACCTATTGACTCATCCCTCCCCCGAGCCCCAAATCCTTTACAAACTAAGATCTTTCTACTGGCTCCTGGTTTGTCTTTTCCTAATTGTCATATTCTTGGAATCACACACTACATAGACTTCTCACATCAGCTTCTTTCCCTTAGCAATAGACTTTCAAAGTGCCTCCATGTGTTTTCATGGCTTGATACCTCATTTCTTTGTATCACTGAACAGTATTTCATTGTATGGATGCACCCCTGTTTGTTTTTTCTGTTCGACTCTTGAAGGACATCTTGCTTAAAATGCTAACTGTTGCCAATTGTGAATAAAGTGCCAACAAACATTCATGTGTAGGTTTTGTGTGTTTTCAACTCATTTGGAAAAATAACAACAGTGTGATTGTTGGATCTCGCTCTACATAGTAACAGTGTATTTTGACTTGAAAAAACGTTCCTGTCTTTCACTGTAGGTGGACCTAATTCCATTTCCACCAGCTATGAATGAGGCTTACCTGTAACTTTGCATCTTCACCAATATTTGGTGTTCTGTTTTGAGTTCTACTTATTTAACAAGAGTTTGATCACACATCATTGCTGTTTTATTTGCAATTTCTTTTTCTATTGAGTTCATAATAGTTTAGATCAATGTGAGATGTCAGTTGTACATTATTTGTTTTTTTTCCTTTTTTTCTTTTTGGAAGAAGATTAGCCCTGCGCTGGCATC
Organism: Equus asinus; assembly: GCF_041296235.1. Lineage (NCBI taxonomy): Eukaryota > Metazoa > Chordata > Mammalia > Perissodactyla > Equidae > Equus > Equus asinus. The sequence goes on along the minus strand of NC_091809.1, from coordinate 23,817,609 downwards.
TGTTGCCAATCCTCCTCTTTTTGCTGAGGAAGGCTGGCCCTGAGCTAACATCTGTGCCCATCTTCCTCTACTTTATACATGGGACGCCTGCCACAGCATGGCTTGCCAAGCAGTGCCATGTCCACACCTGGGATCCCAATCGGCGAACACTGGGCCACTGAAGTGGAACGTGTGCACTAAACCACTGTGCCACTGGGCCAGCCCTGAGCTGTACATTATTTCTTGTCTGTCACCACATAAGTGCGCCCATTCACTCCCTGTGCCTCCCCTCTTCTCCTGGTAACCACTGAACTGTTTTCTTTGTCCAAGTATTTGTTTATATTCCACATATGAGTGAAACCATCTAGTGTTTGTCTTTCTCAGACTGGCTTATTTCACTTAGCATAATTCCCTCTTGGTCCTTCCATATTATTGGAAATGGGATGAATATGTCTTTTTTCTGGCTAAGTAGTACTCCATTGCATATATATACTACATCTTCTTTATCCAATCATTGGTCAGTGGGCACTTGGATTGCTTCCATGTCTTGGCTATTGTGAATAGTGCTGCAGTGAACATAGGAGTGCATATGTTAATTTGGATTGTTGATTTCTTTTTTTTTTTAACAACTGTTGCCAATCTTTGTGGTTCTTTTTCCTGCTTTTTTTTCTCCCCAAATCCCCCCCAGCACATAGTTACGTATTTTTAGTTGTGGATCATTCTAGTTGTGCAGATTGTTGATTTCAAATGGGGTAGCTGGATAGCTGGGTCATATGGTAGTTCCATTTTTAGTTTTTTGAGGAATCTCCATACTGTTTTCCATAGTAGCTGGAGCAGTTTGCATTCCCACCAGCAGTGCGTGAGTGTTCCCTTCTAGCCACACCCTCTCCAACGTTTGTTGGTTTTAGTCTTAGTGATTATAGCCATTTGAACAGGCATAAGGTGGTATCTTAGTGTAGTTTTGGTTTGCATTTCCCTGATGATTAGTGATGTTGAACATCTTTTCATGTGTTTATTGGCCATCTGTATATCTTCTTTGGAAAATGTCTGTTCATCTCCTCTGCACACTTTTTGACTGGGTTGTTTGCTTTCTTATTGTTCAGCTGTGTGACTTTCTTATATATTATGGAGATTAACCCATTGTCAGATACATGATTTGCAAATATTTTCTCCCACTTGGTGGGTTGTCCCTTTGTTTTGATCCTAGTTTCTTTTGCGTTTCAGTAGCTCTTTAGTGTGATGAATTCCACTTATTTATTTTTTTCTTTTGTTTCCCTAGTCTGAGAGGACATGGTATTTGAAAAGATCCTTTTTAGTTCAGTGTCAAAGAGTGTACTACCTATATTATCTTCCAGGAGTTTTATAGTTTCAGAATGTATCTTCAAGTCTTTGATCCATTTTGAGTTTATTTTTGTGTATGGTGTGAGATAGTGGTCTACCTTCATTCTTTTGCGTGCGGCTGTCCAGTTTTCCCAACACCATTTATTGAAGAGACTATCTTTTCTCCACTGTATGCTCTAGGCACCTTTGTCGAAGATTAGCTGTCCGTAGATGAGTGGTTTTATGTCTGGGCTTTCAGTTCTGTTCCATCGATCTGTGTGCCTGTTTTTATACCAGTACCATGCTGTTTAGGTCACTATGGCTTTGTAGTACATTTTGAAGTCAGGGATGGTGATACCTCCAGCTTTGTTCTTTTTTCTCAGGATTGGCTTAGCACTTTGGGGTCTTTGATTGCCCCATATAAATTTTAGGATTCTTTGCTCTATTTCCGTGAAGAATGTCATTGGGATACTGATTGGGATTGCATTGAATCTGTAGATTGCTTTGGGTAGTATGGACATTTTAACTAGGTTTATTCTTCCAATCCATGAGCAAGGAATCTCTTTCCATCTCTTTAAGTCGTTATCAATGTCTCTCAGTAATGTCTTAGAGTTTTCATTGTATAAGTCCTTCACCTCCTTGGTTAAGTTTATTCCTAGGTACTTAATTTTTTTAGTTGTGATTGCAAATGGAATTGTATTCTTGAGTTCTCTTTCTGCAAGTTCGTTATTGGAGTATAGAAAAGCAACTGATTTTTGTAAGTTGATTCTGTACCCTGCAACTTTACTGTAGTTGTTAATTTGTCTGTTAGTTTCCCAAAGGATTTTTTGGAGTTTTCTATATATTAGATCATGTTTCTGCCAACAGTGAGAGTTTCACTTCTTCCCTCCCTATTTGGATTCCTTTTATTCCTTTCTCTTGCCTAATTTCTCTGGACAAAACCTCCAGTACTACGTTGTATAAGAGTGGTGATAGTCTGCATCCTTGTCTTATTCCTGTCCTCAGGGGGATGGCGCTCAGTTCTGCCCATTGAGTATGATGTTGGCTGTGGGTTTGTCATATATGGCCTTTATTATGTTGAGGCAATTTCCTTCTATCCCCATTTTTTCCACAGTTCTTTATCATAAATGGCCGTTGGATCTTGTCAAATGCTTTCTCTGCATCTATTGAGATGATCCTGTGATTTTTATTCCTCCATTTGTTGATGGTGTATCACATTGATTGATTTTCAGATGTTGAACCATCCCTGTGTCCCTGGTATGAATCCCACTCTATTGTGATATAGGATCCTTTTCACGTATTGCTGAATTCGGGTTGCCAAAATTTTGTTGAGAATTTTTGCGTCTATGTTCATCAGCGATATTGGCCTGTAGTTCTTCTTTTGCCTGCTGTCCTTGTCAGGCTTTGGTATCAGCGTGATGTTGGCCTTGTAGAATGTGTTAGGAAGTGTTCCATCCTCCCCAAAGTTTTGGAATAGCTTGAAAAGGATAGGTATTAAATCCTGTCTGAAAGTTTAGTAGAATTCCCCAGGAAAGTCATCTGGTCCTGGGCTTTTATCCTTTGGGATGCTTTTGATTGCTGTTTCACTCTCTTTCCTTGTGATGGGTCTATTAAGATTATCTGTTTCTTCTAGACTCAGCTTTGCGAGGTTGTAAGAGTCTAAGAATTTATCCATTTCCTCTAGGCTATCCATTTTGTTGGCATATAGTTTTTTGTAGTGTTCTGTTATAATCTGCTGTATTTCTGTGGAGTCTTGTTATTTCTCCTCTTTCATTTCTGATTTTGTTCATTTGAGCTTTCTCTCTTCTTTTCTTTGCAGGTCTGGCTAGGAGTTTGTCAATTTTATTGATCCTCTCAAAGAACCAGCTCTTGGTTTCATTGATCCTTTCTACCACCTTTTTTGTTTCAATAGCGTTTATCTCTGTTCTGATTTTTATTATTTCTCTCCTTCTGCTGACTTTGGGCTTTGTTTGTTCTTCTTTTTCTAGTTCATTTAGGTGCAGTTTGAGATTGCTGATTTGGGAGTTCTCTTGCTTATTAAGGTGTGCCTTATTGCAATGAATTTCCCTCTTAATATGCCTTTTGCTGCATCTCATGTGAGTTGATATAGTATGTTTTCACTTTCATTTCTCTGTAGATACTTTTTTATTTCTCCTTAAATTTCTTCAATGCTCCATTTCTTGTTCAATAGCATGTTGTTTAGTCTCCACATCTTTGTGCTTTTCTCAGCTTTTTTCTTTGATTAATTTCTAGCTTTATAGCTTTGTGATCAGAAAAGATGGTTGTTACTATTTCAATTTTCTTAAATTTATTGAGGCTTGCCTTGTTTCGCCACATATGGTTTATCCTTGAGAATATTCCATGTGCACTTGAGAAGACTGTGTATTCTGCTGTTTTGGGATGGAGTGTTCTATATATGTCTATTAAGTCCAACTGGTTTCGCTTTTCATGTAATTCCACTGTTTCCTTGTTGACTTTCTGTCTAGATGATCTATCCATTGATGTGAGTGGAGTGTTGAGGTCCCCTGCTATTGAGTTATTATTAATATCTACTTTTAGGTTTGTTAATAGTTTCTTTATGAACTTTGGTGCTCCTGTGTTGGGTGCATAGACATCTGTAAGTGTTATTTCTTCTTGATGGAGTGTCCCTTTGATCATTACATAGTGCCCCTCTTTGTCTCTCTTTACTTGTCTTATCTTGAAGTCCAGTTTGTCTGATGTGAGTATTGAAATACCTGCTTTCTTTCGTTTGCCATTAGCTTGGTGTATCATGTTCCATCCCTTGGCTCTGAGCCTGTGTTTGTCATTGGAGCTGAGATGTGTTTCCTGGAGGCAGCATATTGTTGGCTCTTATTCTTTAATCCATCCTGCCACTCTGTGCCTTTTTATTGGAGAATTCAATCCATTTACACTTAGGGTGATTATCGATATACGAGGGCTTAATGCTGCCATGTTATCACTCGTTTTCTGGTTCTCCTGCATTTCCTTTGTTTCTTGTCCTGTGTGCTTTGTTCTACCCATTGAATGATGTAGTTTGTTATGAGGTGTTTCTTTGTTTTGTCCTTATTCGTTATTTGTGTCTCTTTCTGCTTTTTTGTTTAGGGGTTTGTGTTCAGATTCTCGTGTATAAGATAGTCCATTTTCTGACAGCCTCTTATTTCCTTAGTCTAAACTGATTCAACCTCTTTCCTCTTCCCCTCGTAAATTGTTTTTGTCACATCTTATTCCATCTTGTGTTGTGAGCTGGTGGTTAAAATGACAAAGTTATCTTTGTTTTCAGTATTTTCCTTCCCTTTATCTTTAATTCTATACTTGAGTATTTGCTATCCTATTCTGATTCTGTCTGCCTATTTATCTTCTTACTCTGAGCTTTGTAACCCCTTTATCCCTGTTTTTGCTTTTGTTTTTGTTTTTTTTTTCCGGGTATGAGGGCCTTCTTGAGGATTTCTTGGAGGGGGGTCTTCTGGTTTGTACTCCCTTAGCTTTGGTTTGTCTGGCAAAGTTTTTGTTTCTCCATCATATCTGAAGGATATTTTTGCTGGATGGAGTATTCTTGGCTGAAAATTTTTGTCTTTGAAAGATTTGAATATGGCATTCCATTCACTCCCAGCCTGCAAGGTTTCTGCAGAGAAATCCGCTGAAAGACTGCTGGGGGTTCCTTTGTAGGTTATTTTCTTCTGCCTTGCTGCCCTTAGTATTCTTTCCTTGTCATTCATTTTTTCCCAGTTTTACTATTATATGCCTTGCAGTAGGTCTTTTTACATTGACATATCTAGGAGATCTGGAAGCCTCTTCCACATGGATTTCCATCCCTTTATCTAGGTTTGGGAAGTTCTCTGCTATTATTTGAACACACTTTCTGCTCCATTCTCCTTCTTAAATACCTGTAATTCTTACGTTCCATTTCCTAATTGAGTCAGATATTTCCTGGAGACTTCCTTCATTTCTTTCTAGCCTTCGTTCTGTCTCCTCCTCTGTGTGGAGCATTTCAACACCCAACATGGGAACACTTAAATATATACAGTACCCATTAGCAGACCTCAAGGGAGAGATTGACAGCAACGCGATAATAGTAGGGGATTTTAACCCCCCACTTAGATCAAAGAATCTCATTTTATGGCGCATGTCACCCAACACTGGGCTCTCCAACAGGGCATCTAGTGGAACTTTCATCTCCCATATGAGGCACAGGTGTTTTTGAACGCCACTGTGGTCTTGGAAAATCCTGGCTCCTTAAATTTCCAGGAGGTAAACGGACTCCTAAATGGGCTTCCTTGCTGCCAGGGGTGCTCACCACTTTAAACTCTAGGCCACACGGCCATCATTCTCCTCACCCCAACTGGTCTCCCCCCACCATGCTGCAGATGATTGTCATGGGGGAATCTGACGCCTTCATCTTATGGGACAATATTATGTCAAAACAATTTTGAGTCACCTTACACATTGGAAATGTCGTGTCTTTTTTTTTTTTTTTTTTTGGTCAGGAAGATTGGCCCTCAGCTAACATCTGTTGCCAATCTTCCTCTATTTTATGTGGGATGCCACCACAGTATGGCTTGATGAGCAGTGTGTAGGCCCATGCCCAGGATCTGAAACAGAGAACCCCAGGCCATTCAAGCGGAGCATGCACATTTAACCACTATGGCATTGTGCTGGCTGAAAAATGTCAGTCATTTTCTCTTCCAATATTCATTGGCAGCCCAATCAGGGACAGCTGGTTAGCTATGACCCCTGGTCATATACAGTCCTGGCCCATTAGAAGAACACAGAACCACTATGCTGCTGCTGGGCCACACTTCCCCACTTGGTCTGCAAATACCAGCTGAAAGTCCAGTGTTTAGTGGCTTTAGTGGAGGCTCATTTCTCCTAACCATCCCTCCCCATAGGAAGTGGGAATAATTGTATCCAGACCCAGTGAAGGAACCGTCTGGGTCTCTGAAAGGGAGAAGAGGCACTCAGGTCGGTTAACAGCAGCAACACTAGGAGATGACAGCATGGCAATATGGTCACAACATGTGGCCCTACCCGACTTTGGAGGAGGCCACCCATGAGCTCCTGACTCGCAACAGCCCCATAATCTTCACACAGGGCAGCCATGGGCAGAGACTAAAGTATAAAATGTGGCTGCTCACTGCTGGCCTTCCTCTGTGCCTTTGTGCCATCTGGGCCATGGGCTTCTCCTCCACCCCAGAGAGGCAACCCTGGAAAGCTGTTGGAACCACACAGCCCTCACCCATGACTGCAACCCCGGATGGGGGCCCGGTGCAGCCCTAGAGGGAAGTCAACCCTAGAGGGGCTGCACCCCAAATGCCACCAGGTGTGCTACTAGCCAGGTGACTCAAGCACTCTACCTTGAATGGGACTAATGGCACCAGTGCCTAAATGTCACCAACCCTCCTCTATTTGTGTACCCCACTCAATGGAAGCCATTTGTAACTCATGATACTCAGCGCCTCTCTGCCAGCAGACTAACCCCCTATGAGCTATTTCTTCTATCTTCACCAAATGTCACTCTTACTAACTGCCATTCCCTCAGTCCTGCCACTTTCCTCCCTTTGCCTTTTGATGAAACATCTCATGACTTTCTGACTTTGACAAACCAATTATTGTTCCCCAGGCTGGATTTATAAGAACGCTCACTTGAAAATGCTGATGTAGTTTGCTTTCCTGATGAGTCTTCTCTGAAAGATGAAAATATCAAATATAAGTTAGGATATGCAACTGTGTCTTCAATAGAAACAATAGAAGCTGGTCCTTCGCCAACAGCTACCTCTGCACAACAGGCTGAACTTATGGCCCTAGCCCGAGCCTGTTATCCAGCCAAAGGGAAAACTGCCAGTATCTATGCGGACAGCAGATGTGCCTTTGGAGCAGCTCATGATTGCAGCATGCTTTGGAAACAGAGAGGATTCCTAACCTCTACAGGTCAGTAGATAAACACTAGCTCCTGTGTGTTCAATCTTGTTGACGCCATTCGGAGAACAAGACCTTCAGCAGTAACAAAGCTTCCTGGACATTCTAAGGCAAACGTGGAGGAAAGTAAAGGTGATCATTTTGCTGATTCAGCTGCAAAAAAGTGTGGCTCTTCAAGATTACAAACTTCTCTTTGGATTTGGCCTAAAACCAAAATTATCTTTCATTTTCTGAGATATTTAAAAAATGAATCCATGGAAGCCCTTCATTTGGCTACTAGACAGGAAAAGAGGAAATGGACAGAACAAGGTTGCACGTTTCGAGGGAAGAAAAATTTATGGTCTGGTCCTAGTGGCCGTCCTGTCCTTTCTGATCACCTCCAGGAATCTATTCTAAGCTTTGTTCATGATTTAATCCCTTGGGATACTGATAAGATGGTGCTTTGGGGAACACAATATTAGGGAACCAATACACAAATTGGCTTCAAGGGTTTATCAAAGATCCACATATGTCCCAAACAGAACCCTGGAGAGCCCATCCACAGTGCCATGGGCCATTTCCTTGACCTTCTGGGCCCTTCGAACATGGCAGTTGGACTTCATCTGACCGTCAGCATCTCCAGGGTGTGAATATGCTTTAGGAATGATCTGCGTGTTTTCCCCTGGACTGAAGTGTTCCCATGCTGCAGGGCACCAGGTCACACTGTGGGTAAAATTGTCCTAGAAAACATTATACCTACCTGCGGTGTCCCCTCAGAGCCTCACAGAAATCAAGGACCTTATTTTACAGGTCACAATGTGCCAACCAAGATAGTTATTTGGAAAGTAATTAAGAGTTTTGTGTTGATGTCTCACTTGGCCTCATCTACAGGTGAAATCTCAGTGCTAGGACCCTCCCGGTGTTTGGGGACAGTAGGAAGCCTCTCTGAGTGACAGCCTCATTTTAGGAGCTGAGGGCGCAGTGCAGTAGACAGGCAGCAGCCAGAGGTCCTCCTGATTGTCTCCTGGCACCTCAGGAACTTCTTTTATTACAGCCGCCTCATGCGCTGGAACAAGGGCAGTTGGCAGCCAAGTCTTGTCAGCTCACCACTCCCAAGGTCTCGCCTCAGTTCCACATGCAGGGACTGAGACAATAGCATCCCAACGTTTCCAACAGTCCCACCCAGCGCTTGTTAACCCTCAGCAGCAGGTACTGGGGGTGGGGTTCCCGGTGTTGCATCCTGTTCTTCCTGGGCAGCCCTGTCAGTGGAGCTGAGTGACAAGGTGCCAGGTGCTCTCGGCGCAGTGGTCTCAGGGGGAGTCTCCCCCAACATGGGCTGGGGAGCTGAGGGTGGATTGTTCTTGGTTCAAGTGCCAGACTCTCATGTTTCTTACAAAACTTCATAGATTTTCTTGAGTAAATGTTCTTCACTTGCTGTTTGCCTTTGGGACTATTTCCAGTGGCTTGAAATGTTTGTTATTAAGTAATTTTCACCAGTTTTATTGAGGAGTAGGTCAGCAGAGCTTCTGTCATGGTCACGCCACCCTAATGCACTGAGGATGAAGCCCATTCCAGGAAATACTCACCAGTTTCAAGTAGGAAGGAAGCAGAAGCTCTAACATCACTTGTGAACAAAATAGAGAGAGACATTTGTATCCTTTGCGAAAAGCCATGGAATACTTCATAACAATCACTGTTTGGAAGATTATACAATGAGAAGTGGCTTCCCACTTAAAATGAATCACTCATTTGGCATATATTTATGAAAAATAAAGTCTGGTGTTAGAGTTTCTCAGGGAAACAACCAATATGATCTGTTATGTGCATGTGTGCTCATGCATATATGTCTGTTTTCTTTTTATTTAAGAGAGTGACTCAGGGCAGCCCCAGGGCCGAGCGGTTAAGTTCTCACGTTCTGCTTCGCCAGCCCAGGGTTTTCCTAGTTCAGATCCTGGACGTGGACATGGCACCACTCATCATACCATGCTGAGGTGGCATCCCACATGTCACAACTAGAAGGACCCACAACTAAAATATACAAGTATGTACAGGGGGCTTTGGGGAGAAAAAGGAAAAATAAATTTTTTTTTTTAAAGACTTTATTTTTTTCCTTTTTCTCCCCAAAGCTTCCTGGTACATAGTTGTATACTCTTTGTTGTGGGTGCTTCTAGTTGTGGCATGTGGGATGCCGCCTCAGCGTGGTTCAACGAGCAGTGCCATGTCCGCGCCCAGGATTCGAACCAATGAAACACTGTGCCGTCTGCAACGGAGCCCGCGAACTTAACAACTCGGCCACCAGGCCAGCCCCAGGAAAAATAAAATCTTTAAAAAAAAAAAAGAAAGTGACTCATGTGGTTATGAAGACAGGGTCAAGTTAAAAATCTGCAGTCTGGCTGAGCCGGCTGGAAACCCAGGGGAAGAACTGTAGTTCAAGTCCCAGGCCGTCGAGGGGCAGAGTTTCTACTTGTTCAGGGCAAGTCTGTCTTTTCTTTTAGTTATGCTTTTTGGTGAGGAAGATGGGCCCTGAGCTAACATCTCTTGCCAATCTTCCTGGTTTTTTCGTCCCCAAAGTCTCAGTACATAGTTGTATATCTAGTTGTAAGTCATTCTAGTTCTTCTGTGTGGGACGCTGCCACAGCATGGCCTGATGAGTGGTGTGTAGGTCCGTGCCCAGAATCCAAACTGATGAACCCTGGACTGCCAAAGCACAATGTGCGACCTTAACCTCTCAGCCATGGGGCCACCCACAAAGTCTGTCTTTGTTCTATAAAGAACTGCAATAGAGGGCCTGGCCCGGGGTCACAGCAGTTAAGTTCGCACGTTTGCTTCTTGGTGGCCCGGGGTTCGCAGGTTCGGATCCCGGGTGGGGACATGGCACCTCTTGGCACGCCATGCTGTGGTGGGCGTCCCGCGTATAAAGTAGAGGAAGATGGGCACAGATGTGAGCTCAGAGCCAGGCTTCCTCAGCAAAAAGAGGATTGGCAGCAGATGTTAGCTCAGGGTCAATCTTCCTCACAAAAACAAAGCAAAACAGGGAATTAGTTGGCTGGCAGGAGGCTTGCAGGGCTCAGAAGAAATATCACCCCATGACTTTAGAAAATAGTTCTGGGGCTGGCCCCGTGGCCGAGTGGTTAAGTTCCTGCACTTTGCTTTGGCGGCCCAGGGTTTCGCCACTTCGGATCCTGGGCAGGGACATGGCACCGCTCATCAGGCCACATTGAGGCGGCGTCCCAGATGCCACAACTAGAAGGACCCACAACTAAAATATACAACTGTGTACTTGGGGGATTTGGGGAGAAAAAGCAGAAAAACAAATAAAAAAGAAGATTGGCAACAGTTGTGAGCTCAGGTGACAATCTTTAGAAACAAAAAGAAGAAAATATTTCTGTAAAGGAGCCACACTTTTATTGAATTGATTCTTAGAGCAATTTAAGTGCCTCAGGACATTGGTGAAAACAAGAGAGAAATCAGCCCACAGTTAATGGAGTTTACCCACTGGCTGTGGTTCCTGAAGGAGAAAGAGGGCCCTCCCAATATCACTGGCCCAGGAGGGCAGGTTTTCCCCAAGCCATGTCCCCTTCTAGGAGCTGTGTCAGAAGTTCCCCTCTGTTGGGGACATAGACTGAAATCCAGCCAGTCACTGAACAAATAAATAAGCCAATTCCAGTAAAACCCCCCAGATGGAAGGGGACCAGTTTCTGGAGTTACTACAGTACATTACCTAAAATGTCTGATTTGCAACAAAATTACAAGACATGCAAACATACTGGGCAGAAAAACAGTAGTTGACAAAATCACAGATCTGTTACAAGGAAACCGCAGTCAAATTAACTGCTGACATCTCAGCAGGAAAAAAGGAGGTCAGAAGGCAGAGGAATAACGTTTTCAAAGTGCACAGGGAAAAAAACCTTTCAACCAGCATTCCTATATTTATCAGAAGTACCTTGTAAAAAGGAAGGTAAAATAAGGAAAATCCCAGATCAAAAAAACTGAGAGGTTATGTTGAGAGCCAACTTGCATGCAAGAATTACTGGAGGAGTTCTTCAGGCTGAAAGCAAGTGACCCCAGGAGGTAATTCAAATCATTATAAAAAACTAAAACACCAGTATAAGTGATTATGTAAGTATGAAAGACAGAATCAGTACCTTTTTCCTCCTTTCTTCACTTAACTGATAACAAAGGACTTGTATAAAATGCTATGTATGTAAAGTGCTGTTGGGACTGTACTTCGTAGAAAGGTTCTCTATGTGTAATATGTTTGCCATTAAATGCAGAAATGACACGATGGGAGCAAAACTGTATTGAGCTAAGAAAATGACTACAGAGGGTAAAGAAATGTGTGACAATGTATTATTGAGATATATCATTAATGGATATAATCTGCATAAAAATACCACAAAAATGGCAAAAGAGGATAGAGCAATGTCTGAGTAATGTTTCCATGTATCACTGGAATCAAGGGAGCATAAAGCTGAAGCTCATGCTTATAAATTAAGAAGTATATGTTATGGGCCTGCCCGGTGGTGCAGCGGTTAAGTTCGCACATTCCACTTTGGTGGCCCCGGGGTCGCCGGTTCGGATCCGGGATGTAGGCATGGCACTGCTTGGCAAGCCATGCTGTGGCAGGCGTCCCACATATAAAGGAGAGGCAGATGGGCACGGATGTTAGCTCAGAGCCAGTCTTCCTCAGCAAAAAAACAAATTGAAAACACTCTTTGGAACCCTTGTGTGCTGTTGCTGGGAAGATAAAATCATATTCAGGTTCTGAAAAACAACATGGCATTTCCTCAAAAAAGTACAAATTGAGTTACCATCTGATCAACCAGTTCTGTTTCTGGGTAAGTACCCAAAAGACGTGAAAGTAGAGACTCAAACACATATATGTCCACTATGTCCCCTCATGTTCACATTAGCATTATCTACAATAGCCAAAAAGTAAAAGTGACCCAAGTGTCCTTCAACAGTTGAATGGATCAAAATTCTGCCAGTGGCTTTTAATAGCTCCACTGTCCAGATAGTGCCCATGATTTTCCCTAAAGACTAATGCCTAGGCATCATGGGGTCTACTTTGAAGAGAAAGACAACTATTTTGAGTTACCATCTGGGAATTTCAGAGTCTGACAACCCTGCTCACTCCGAAAATCTGGACGTTGAGTATGTAATGGCCAGTGCCCAAAGGTCAGGATATTGGTGACCATTTGGACAGGGGTGGTGACTTGTAAGCATTTATGCTGTTGATCCCATTTTAGAGCATTTGAATTCCCCAGCCAGTATCCATACCTTGTGACATTTGCATACTTGTATTAAAAATATATAAGCATCTGTTATAACCTAATAATAAAAAGTCAAATAACTCAATGTAAAAATGACAAAGTTGTGCATACATATTTTTCCAAGAGAGATAGACAAATGGCCAAGAGCATATGAAAAACTATTGGACATCATTAGTCATCAAGGAAATGCAAATCAAGACCTCAGTGAGATACCGCTTCACAATCACTAGGATGGCTAGAATCAAAAAATCAGACAATATCAGATCTCGTCAAGATACACAGTGAAATTTCAACCCTCATAGATGGGTGGTTCAAATATGAAATGGTGCGGCCATTCTGGAAAACAGCTTGAGAGTTCCTTAAAAAATTAAACCTTAGAATCACCATACGATGCAGCCATTCCTTTCCTAATTATGTGCCCAAGGAAAATGAAAACACATGTTGGAACAAAACTTGTACATGAGTTTTATGGTAATGTTATTTCTAGTAGCCAAAAGGTGGAAACAGTCCAAATATCCAGGAATGGATCCGTGGATAAACAAGTTTTATCCATCTCCTGGAATATTATTTGGCCATGATAATGAATGACGTATTTATACAGGGTCCAACACGGATGTACCTTGAAAACCTTATGCTAAGTTACTGAAGCCAGTGCCAAAGTCACTGTCAGTACACACATTGAATTATTCCATTCCTAGGAAATAGGGAGATCTATAGAGACAGAACATAGATGAACGGTTGTCTAGGGCTGGGAATTGTGGAAGGAAGAGAAGATTGGGATTGACTGCTAAAGGGCAGAAGAGTTTCTTTTTGAGGTGAGAAAAATATCAAAAATTGACTGTGGTGGGCCAGCCCTGATGGCCTAGTGCTTAAAGTTTGGCACAATCTGCTTTGGCGACCTGGGTTCCGTTCCTGGGTGTGGAAGCGCACCCCTCGTCTGTCAGTAGCCGTGCTGTGGAGGATCATATGAATCATATGGTCGGTCTATTCTAGTTTTTTGAGGAACCTCCATCCTGTTTTCCATAGTGGCTGCACCACTTTACATTCCCCCAATAGTACACAGGTTTCCCTTCACATCCTCACCAACGTTTGTAATTTCACACTTGTAGAGCTTTATTATTTTCTATTGATGTTTTACAGTTTTCAGAGAATTTGTTTACTACTTAATTTCTTAAATTTATTCCTATTTTATTTCTCTTAATGCTACTATACGTAGATTTCTTCTGTTAATTTCATTGTCAGTTGTTCATTGCAGTGTATAAAATACAATTTATTTTCATACACTGATCTTGTTTCATACAAATTTGCTGTACTCAATTATCGGTTCCAATAGATTTTTTTTGTGGGTTACTTAGAGTTTTCTATTTGCAAGATAAGACACATGCAAGTGAAAATAGTTTTACATATTCCTACCGAGCCTGGGTGGTTTTTATTTCCTTTTCTTGCAAAACTGTTCTGGCTAAAAGTGCCAGTACATTGTCAACTAGAAGAGGAAGGGCAGACATTCTTGCTTTGTTCCTCATTTTTCGGAGAAAATAATCAGCCTTTCCCCTTTAAATATAACATTAGCTGTGGGTGTCCCATACTTGCTCATCATCAGGCTCAGGAAATTTCCTTCAAATTCTGGTTTCCTGAGTGTTGCTCTTGTGAAACGATGTCTAATATTGTCAAGTATTTCCTCTGAGTGTATTGAGCTGATCAGGCCATTTCTGCTTTTCTATTAATGTGACGTGTTACGTTAATGGATTTTGACCAGTTAACCCGACCCTGCATCCCCGGAATGAATCCCACTTGTTCATGGTGTATAAACCTTTTAAGTTGTTGCTGGATTAGGTACTAGGATTAGTTGAGGTTTTTCTGGATCCATATTCACAAAGGAAATAGGTCTGTAGTTTTTTGGGATACTTTTGTCTGATTTTGGTATCACGGTAACACTGGCCCCAAAATGAGTTGGAAGTGTTGTGTTGATTCTGTTTTGGGGGAGACTTTGTGAAGAGTCCCTGTTAAGCCTTGATTGGATGTTTTGGAGGATTCTGCTGTGAAAATCTCTGGGCCTGGGCTTGTCTTTACGGGTAGTTTTTTGCTTACTTATTCAACCACTTGTTCTAATTCTAATCAGATTTCCTTTTTGAGTCACTTTTGGTAGCTTGTGTTTTTCTAGGAATTTGTGCATTTCATCTAAGTAATCTAATTTGCATGCAATTCTTAATTCCTTTCTAATGCTTTTGATTTCTGCAATCTCAGTAGTGATATCCCCTCCTTCATTCTGCTTCTGGGGATCTGAGTCTGCTCTCCTTTTCCCTAGGTCAGTCCAGCTATTGTCTGCTAGTTTTCTATTGTCAATCTTGTTGGTCTTGTCATAAAACTCACATTTGGTTTTATTGATTTTCTTTATGGGTTTTCTATTCTCTATTTGCTTAATTTCTGCTCTATGTTTTATTTCCTTTTCTCAATACATTTAGTTTGGTTTCTCATCCTTTTGAATTTGAGTTAGGTAAAAGGTTTGGTCATTGATTTGGGATCTTTTTTCTTTGTTAGTTTAGGCATTTGTGGGTATAATTTCTATCTACATAGTGTTTTCAAAGTAGCCCTAAAAATTTGTTATATTGTGTCCTTTTTTTCATTCATTAAAAATATTTTCTAATTCCCTTCTTGACTTCTTTGACCCATTGGTTATTTAGGAGTGTCTTGTTTAATTGGCTCGGATTTATTCTTTTCCCCAAATTTTCCCAAGATATTGATTTCTATTTTCATTCCATTGTTGTCAGAGATCTTAGTTTGTATTTTAAAATAGAAATTTCCTAGCATTTAAAATTTATGAAGTTTTTTAATGGTGAAGTTTAGTCTATGCTAGAGAAAGGTCCATGTGTGGTTGAGAAGCATGCGTATTCTATTGTGTAAGGAGTTGCACACCAGATGCCACAGACCTCGTTCACATGGCCCAGTAGTGATTCCAAACTTAGAAAACAGGTACAATTACCAGCCCAAGCTCTTTAACTTCATGACAGTCTAAACTCACTCTCCAGAGTTTTGTAACAGCAAACATGCAAATTAAAGAATAAGGGGGTAAAAAATGCCCCCATGTATCTCAGGTTTTTGAGGATAGACCTTGTCTCTTCCATTCCTCCACAGATAAGGTGTTACTTCTGGGCTACTGTCTTTGTTGGGGAACAGACCAAGAAGCACGCAGTTGGCCTTTCCCACCAGAACAGGCCTCACTAAAAGGGTTAGGAAATCCACGTATGTATTTTGCACATAAATAAGTACAACTATTTACATTTTGTATCTTGGGCCTAATGAGCTTATCTATAACTTTATTAAGCATTTAATAATTTATAATTTTATAAGGTTTATGACTGGTCTTTGAACATCTTTATTGCAATATTTATATTTTGTTTTTGATTGTTAAGACCTATTTCAACTGCTAATAATATGATCTTTCTCTCTATATTATTATTGAAAACATTTTCCCAGGTGGTGTTTCTATATATATTTTTTTAAAGATTTTTTTTTAACAATTATTTTTTTAAAAGATTTTGTTTTTCCTTTTTCTCCCGAAAGCCCCCGGTACTTAGTTGTGTATCTTTTAGTTGTGGGTCCTTCTAGTTGTGGCGTGTGGTATGCCGCCTCAGCATAGCTCGATGAGTGATGCCGTGTCTGCACCCAGGATTCGAACTGGCGAAACCCTGAGCTGCCAAAGCAGAGGGCGCGAACTCAACCACTCGGCCACGGGACCGGCCCCCCTCTATATCTTTTATTATTAGCAATGATACGTTTACATTTTTTAGCTTTTCAAATCTATTCAAATATCATCTACATTTTTCTTGGAATATCATGACTTCCACTGCTTAAGTATACAGAAATACTTTCTCATGTTTACTTTCAGTGTTTTCATTTTGTATTCTTACTGTTTAACTCTTTACCCCATATAGAATTGTTCTGCGTAAAGGAGACAGGAGAGTTCTAGACTGCCGGGATTCATGGTCTCTTTTGTTCCATCCTTTTGTCTGTTGGTAGAGCATCAGGGGCTCATCTGTCCAGTCCACAGTTTCTCAATGTTGACACTACTTCGATGTTGACAAGAGAGTACTCTGTCGAGGGGACTGTTCTGTGAATCGCAGGGCCCCTAGATGTCTGTAGCAGTGCTCCCCACCTGCCACAGTCATGACAGCCTGAAATGCCTCCAGATGCAGCCAAATGTTCCCTGAGAGGCAAAATCACCCTTCTGACAAACAACAGGTCGGTTCTTATGGTGGCAACAGACCATTAAATTATGATAAGTCATTAATTTGTGGAATTGGTGCATCTGGTGAAACTTGTTCTTCTTCCTTCTTTTTAGCAATATTTTCCAGAATACCATTTGGAGTTATTTTCAGAGATATACTTTAGGATTACTGTATTTTGAGACAGAAAAATAGATCCTGATGCAAATTTGAGTGAAACTGTTTTAAAATGTTGGTGTGTGTAGAGGGAGCTGCATCTTTGACTTGAGGAGTCCTCCATGCACCAAAGTTGATTATGTTTCCATGGAGGGGATGCGTCTGTCACCTCACCAGGACATAGGCTTTTGTGCATATAGCTCTCACACATGGCGTTGGCCCTAAACCTCCACATTTCATATATATGTTGCAGGACATGTGATTTTAATTAAATCCTCTGTGTTGTTATATATTATGTGTGTATTTACACAATGTTCAGCAAATGGACTCCATCATCAGTTGTAGTAATTTTATCTTGTCAAATAAACAGTGCTCTCATCTCCAGTAACAGTACTTGCTTCTTGCATGTTATTCATCAGATAGATCACTGTGTTTTCTGATGTGAAGTTATAGAGGAAATCGATGATAAACACTTGGAGTGAGAAGAAACATCTTTGGTTCTTGTTTGGATTCGTTCCTCTTTTTGATGGGCTGCCTCTCACACAGCAGTTCCTCTTCATGCTCTGCTCCCAAACATCTTCTATGAGTCCTAGGCTGGCCTGGTTGTCATTGTGCCTGAGAGTGACCACGGGATTTTAGCATGAAAAGGTGGCTAAAAATGCTGTGGCACCCTCTTGAGATTTCAAGCAAGGGCAAGGGGAATCTGTTTCATGGTGGGGATCTGAATAAGGCCTGCGGGGAAGAACAGAGTTCTTTGTGATTCACACAGAGGAATCAATCCTAGTGAAGGAAACATTTGTCCTAATTTCATACAAAGAGATGAAGTTGCTTGGTGGCAAAGCTTGGTCTGAGTCAGGCAGCCTGGTGATGAATCGAGCCCCCTCCTGACTGCCTGTGTAAAGTCACAGCCATCACTCAGCTCCCCTAAGTCTCGGTTTCCTCTCTTATCAAACAGGATCATGCTAGTGCTTTCCTGTTAGAAGTCTGTGCAGATGAAAAGCAATGAGCCAGTCCCCCTAAGGTGCTGAGTGCCGTGCCTCACACTCAGTAAGCCTCCCCAACGTGCCTTATTATTAGTGTCAGCACTCCTGTTAGTATTCTCACTGTCATTGTCATCATCTTGACAACGACTTAGAAAGCAGAACTTCTCTCCATGGAATTAACATTTTACACTGCCGATGACCCACTGGCTCCTTGACATGTAAGTTTGCAACTGGCCCGTAAGATTACGGAGAACTGATGCATTGAGCAGAGTCTTGTGATGACTATTTTGATTTCCTCCATGGATACTTACTTTCCCATACTTTGAAATCTTCACTATATAAATGCTGTGACAATTAGTTTTTGGTAATTCAGGCCTTCCTCACCAGATAGAACAATTTGGTTAATCATTCTTCCCACTGCTACCTCCAACACCATGCCGATATTTCAGCTAGACCATGAAGAAAAAAGAGTTTTCAAAGTGCCAACATCTATCTATGAGGTCGTGCTGTTTAAAGGTACTTCATCATTCCCAGAACAAGGAGAATCAGTTGCGCTCTCATTGTCATTCAGAGCTAAGATCATGTTGGATGGTAATGTCAGGAGTTCTCCAGGTGACATCTGAAACTGGCTCCCATGCATGCGGGGCAAAGAGAGAGCAAAGAGACAAGCAGCTCACTCCAGATTGGCAGATGGCCGTTTGAATAAGCAAGGGAACATATATATGAGCTTGTGTTCAGTGAAGCAAAATGAGTAGATGTCTGCACCTGCCCACCAGAATCGTAAAAGTTTCTATAGAGGCTTTGACGGGGCTCAGTAACGTCTACCGTCCAGATGGTCTCAACAGCACATTCTTCTCTCCAGGCTGCATCATTGAAATGTCTCAGGAACATTGCGAGGCGTGTATATTCCAAGGACAGGGGAGTGAGTAAGAAGCCTCTGACTTACCGAGTCCATCTGGAGTGTCAACAAGTGGTCACATCCTCTCAGTGACCTCCTCCAACAGAGCACTTCTGGAATCTTGGGTAGCTCATTCCACTGAGGCCATTTTTCAAGGTCATGGGTAAAATATCTCTCTCCATACCTACAAATAACCCCTGTGCTTCTTCAGTGGAGCTCTTTGCTTAGAAGACCACCTTGTGGGGTATCCTTGTGTCCTCATGGGCTTCCCTCAGTGCAGGTGGATGCACCAGCACTCTAAGTACTTTTTGGCCCTCATGTTTGCCACGATGGAGACTAACAGGAAGAACCTGCAAATACCAAACACAACCTTCAGATATCACATCTGTCATGCTGAGCACAGTGAGTAAAGGACCTTTGAGAGCACCATGAGGTGACCTCAATACAGAACCAGGCTGTCCTTAATGTTACCGGTGAGAAGCAGAAGAGTTTATCGATTCATGAGTGGGGGAAGCACATCCTGAGTTTCTGCACACATGGGGCCACTACTGGAGCGGTGCACTTCCCACAGTGTGATGAAAGTAGGGTGGGGAGGGCAGTGATGAAATGTAGCTTCCCCGGCACCATGTTTCTGACAGTGTGAGAGCGGAGCCAGACTCACGCATCTTCCCAGGTGGACGCACATTCTTAGGATGGTGTTTCCTTTGTTTGAGGTGGAGATGAGGAGTTGGGAGTTAAAACAAACAACAGAGGCATTCCTGAGTTAGGAAGAGTGATTTCCTGGAAACCTCCTTCTAGACTATCATTTTCCAGATAGTTCCTAAAGGGAAGAAGAATAACAGAAAATGAAATGGAAATATCTTCTGCATCTCTCAATGCTTGATGCTGAATATCCACAGAACTTCTCTTACTACATTGGACAGGTGACTGATCAATGATGCTACTGCCCAGCTGTGTTCCCCCTTGTATGATGAGCTCTGGTGGCAAACTGGGCCCTTCTTTTCTCTCTTCATTGAGATCACTGTGGTTCTTAGGCCTGGCCCCTCAGCATTCTTCCAGGAATGCTTCTCTGTCCCTGGGTGTGCTGGAGTTATGGTTACACTTTGGGTTGACTTGAGAGGCCTGTTTGTCTCAGATGACATCAAAGGTGAGCACTTCCTCAGGGAATTGGAAGAGGAAATGAGCAGAGATGGTATCTGTGCAGACTAAATGGAAAGTATGCCTGTCCACATGTCCCCAACACTGCTGGAATGAACGTTAGTCTCTAGTATCACAATGGAATGATCATTTCGATGAAACCCAGTTTTCCGATGTCTCATTATTTTTGGATTAAATAGTGTAACCACAAGGAGCAGGTGGGTCATGGCCACAGAGGGTCATTTAACCATTGGCAAGAAAGAGTCTCTGCTTACATTTTTTATAAGATACAAATATTTTAATGTTAGAAACATTTTCTAAGTGTAACTATTCTGAACACCCAGAAGTCAGTTTTCTTCTAAAATGATGGTTTGTTTTTTCTCAAAATGTGCTTATTCTGAATCTGACTGAAGCATTGGAAGGATGCCCACCTACTGCATCCTTGGTACTGTAACTGAACTCAATGGGTTCACCTCTTGGTCAGAGCAGAGCTGAAAACACAAGCAAAGCAGAAGTAGGTGAAGAAAGTTTTATTTCTTGCAGAAGCAATGGAGAACACCAGGGATCTCTCCCAAAGCAGTGTCTCCCCAAACAAGGATTTGAGGGGTCGTTTTATTGAGATCATAGTACAGTTCATGAATATTCAGTTGAGGAAGAGGCACGGGAGCAGGGTTTATTGCCTAACCATCGCGTTCCTTTAAGTCTCATTGGTAGAAGGGACACATGCGACTACATACATAGTATGATCCAGAAATGGCTCCCTGGTCCCTCCCAGAGGAGGAGAATTGAAAATATTAATGAGTTGATAATGGGGAAAGTTCACTTCAGAGCAGACCGAGGCGAACAGAACTGGCTTCGGCCAGCCTGCTTGTGGGAACCTCTGGGGGTTAGGCTCTTCCTGTAACTTTCCATGTGCACACACTCAACAGACAATGTTAGTTTTTATCGGATCCTCTGTACCCCTTTCTTTGCCTAGTTCCCTGGTCACCGTATCTGTCTGTGTACCTATTTGGCAAAAACTGTCAGACTCCAGTTGTCAACAAACATCAAAATGGAGAGAGACTGATCATTGTCATGTGGGGACGGTGAGCCGAAGAGTTGAAAGAAAGATTTCTTGGACTCTCAAGGTCTGGCAGTAGTGCACTTTTATTTAGAGAATAGTGTGGAATAGCATGGGGACAGGATCCATGGGCAGTCAGAGCTGCTGCTGCCATGTGTTCAGGGCTAGGGCTAAATTTATAAGGCATGGGTACATGCTTTATTTTTACTAGACAGAGAAAAGATGATGTAAAAAGTCATTAAATGGTTTCAGTGCAGATGGGGTCTGGTTATTGTGCGGTCGTATAACTTTAGATAGGAATCTGGTCATATAGACCAGCATGTAGGCCAGGATGCCCTGGGTTCTCTCCCTGGGGCAGCCTTAATCCACACCATAAAATCCATCGCGTCATATAAATCAGCATGTAGGCCAGGACACCTTGGGCTTTTCCACCTGGGGCAGCCTTGATCCACATCATAAATCCCCCCCAGAACCCACTTGGCCCCAAAATCTCTTGGGGATATGGATGATGGTAAATCTTCTGTAACTACTTCTGGCTGTACAAGGTCGTAGAGCTGTCCCTAAATGGGGCCATAGGTACAGGCAGGAAGTTCAGAGGACCGGAAGGCTGCACCCGTGGAGTCCAAGGCTGACAAGGTACACGGATCCTCTGGAGACGAGAGTCATTTGACGAGAGGTGGTCCAGGAAGTGAAACTTTGTTGACATGCGGAGGACAAACAACGAAATAGACAGCAAATTATAATAAGAAATACAAGCAATATGACTAACGCAATGAATGAGGCTTTGATAGTAGTCCAGAGACCTGGTCCTGACCAGGAGTTCAAACAATCATTTAGAGATAGGGTAGGGTCAGACATGGATTTAATTTGGTGGCTCATATCTGATAGGAAGCCAGAGATATTTTGATGGTAGTCAGGAATATAGACACAACATTCAGTTTTTATAATGGCACAAGTGCCCCCCTGTGCTGCTGTCAAGACATCCAGTGCCATTCGGTTTTGGAGGACTGCCTTACGCATTTGGGATACTTCTAAATTGAGCAGCAAAAGGCTATGTTGTGTACCATTTCATGCCTTCATAGTAAATTTGTTTAGAGCTTCTATGTGCCAGATGACACTTTCAATTCCTAATTGGGGAAGGAAAATTGAGGCAAGGTGATCATACCAGTGGAAGACAGATCGTGTCCAGCGCTGTTGCAGGTTGGGTAGGTTAGCAGGAGGAGATATAGTAAATGTAGCTCTACCTTGCATCCAGACGAAGCCTAGGGTGCATGGTCCAATCCATCCAGGTAGCAGCCAAGGCCATAAGTTGGAGTCACATAGCCACTGAGTGCCATTAAGAGCTAACCAACGTATGCTGGGCCGCCTATCCCAGGCAGTCCCAAACCAATCAGTATTTTTTTAAGGCTATGATATGAGAACACATATAACAGGAAATTTTCCCCATAGGTCGGGTGTTATTGGGCCACGTATCACAGGTGTGATTGGTTTGTTCCCAACATAGAGTGGCCTTTTGACTGAGTTGACCACTACTAGGAGTGAGCCAAATATATTAATCCCAAATTTGATATAGTCCGTCCTGTGTGTATCAATAGGTGCTGGGGTCCAGCCTCGGCAGAGTCCAGGTTCCCGCGGGAGAGACGGCGTCGTCGAAAGTGCAAGTGCAAGACGTGACTCGATGCAGTTGCAAACAAGTACAATTTATTTCGGGGACGGGGCATACATATATAGTGAGAAATTATGTGAGGTGGTCTGACTATTGTCGTCATAAGATCAATAGGTGGGGGGTAGTGCATAACTAAAGATAATTATTTTCCTACATGCGAGGGCTGTTATCCAAAGACCATATGTGCAGCAAGCATAGGTATCAATTGTGAGGGAAGAGGTTTATATAGTTTCAAGGTCTTCAAAGAAGCTAGGAGGACAGCGAGTATATAATTAACGGAACACAGACTCCCTCATCCTTAGGGGTAGTTCACTACTTTTAGAGATATGGTTCTGCCTGTTTCCACAAGGTTTCCAGAGCAGAGAGGAAGACACTAATCAATGATAGGCTTTGAAGTAAGGAGTTCAGAAAGGAGGACGAAGGATTCTGCCTAAAGAATTACGTTCCCTGGAGAAGTGCCTTGCACGATTCTCCTTCCATTGCCAGACCTTGTCACAATGCAATGGTAACTAGAGTGGGGGAATGCTTCCCACAGATAGGTTGGGGACTTTGCCTTTGGAACTTGTTATTTATGATCCACCTGTGACAAGGCAAATCTAGTTAGTATTTGGGCAGTACTATTGAAGGAAAAGGTTTGATTGTGGCCAGGGAACTCCCAGGTATCAGAGATGGATGGCCACAAGGAGACATTATGATTAGTAACAGATGAATCTTGTAGAAGAAAAGAGCTAGAATCTAATATCCATGAATGTGTACTATAGCTTCTACTGAAACATTATTTTTTCTCTCTAAAACCACCCTCATTTTTACAAAAGATAGCCAAATTAAGATTAACTGGTTTGCAAAATAAATGTAGTTTCAACACAACTTCGTCCAATTATTTACATAAGTGCAACAAGGATAGCAACTAATTATACAGGCTCTTTGAAACCTGCTTTGCTGGATTTTTTTTTTTTATGAGGAATCTCAGATTGAACTGTAAAGGCCTCTTGACACCAGAAAAGCCAAGCCAAGGACTTGCCATCAGATTTTGCCTGCAATACCTACAGGTTTGGATGGACTCCTCTCTTCTCGAGGTCCCCCAAAATATTCTGAGGTTCCTTGCACCTGCCAGATGAGCAATCTTCCTTACTTACCAGGCAAGATTGCCAGAATCTCTGTAAACAAGGTACCAGGCCCATATTTCCAAGTGGCTTTATTTCCAGAGAGTCCAATCTTTGTTCCTGAAGAGCTCTCTTGTCATATCTGAGCCTGTATGTTTCTCTCAAATATGACATTCCAGTCAAAGCTTTGGTAAGATAACCAATGTGTCCTGTTATAAGGAGACCAAATTCTTAGTGAACTTATGCAAATAACTATATTTCCACGAAATACCCGTACTCACAAAGAGTTTCCAAATTCTGGAGGGATTGGGTAGGGAGAAAAAGCTAAATGTTTCAGTTTTGCTCATAAAGGTATAATTTCACTAAATTGTTGTGTCTTGGTTACCATAAGAGAACAGAGAAAAAGATTTCCTTAAATCTGAGAAAACAAAACAACACATCAAACTCAACAATATTTCAAACAGAAGTCATAAAAGAAATTATAATCATCCTCATCAGTTCACACAGTCCTGTCTAATCAATTCTAGAGCTTAATCTTCTGTTAGCAGATCTATGAGCTCAGTTTCTCCATTAGAATTCTATAATTTCTTACCCAGTTCAGTTTTACAATCTGAAAGTTTATCAGAAACCTGTAGTTTAGAATCTTGTGTCAGAATCCTTTCCAGGAATTTCTCTGAAGATGAAACATATTTGCAAAAACAAAAAGCATCAGAGTAAAACAGCAACTATCTGCAAATGACAAAAGACTCAAAAGGGCAAATGAGAAAGAAACTTGGCTACTTCTGTGATCGGACCCTACCCTATCCCTAAATGATAGGTGATTAGTGAAATTATACCTTTATGAGCAAAACTGAAACATTTAGCTTTTTCTCCCTACCCAATCCCTCCAGAATTTGGAAACTCTTTGTGAGTACGGGTATTTCGTGGAAATATAGTTATTTGCATAAGTTCACTAAGAATTTGGTCTCCTTATAACAGGACACATTGGTTATCTTACCAAAGCTTTGACTGGAATGTCATATTTGAGAGAAACATACAGGCTCAGATATGACAAGAGAGCTCTTCAGGAACAAAGATTGGACTCTCTGGAAATAAAGCCACTTGGAAATATGGGCCTGGTACCTTGTTTACAGAGATTCTGGCAATCTTGCCTGGTAAGTAAGGAAGATTGCTCATCTGGCAGGTGCAAGGAACCTCAGAATATTTTGGGGGACCTCGAGAAGAGAGGAGTCCATCCAAACCTGTAGGTATTGCAGGCAAAATCTGATGGCAAGTCCTTGGCTTGGCTTTTCTGGTGTCAAGAGGCCTTTACAGTTCAATCTGAGATTCCTCATAAAAAAAAAAAATCCAGCAAAGCAGGTTTCAAAGAGCCTGTATAATTAGTTGCTATCCTTGTTGCACTTATGTAAATAATTGGACGAAGTTGTGTTGAAACTACATTTATTTTGCAAACCAGTTAATCTTAATTTGGCTATCTTTTGTAAAAATGAGGGTGGTTTTAGAGAGAAAAAATAATGTTTCAGTAGAAGCTATAGTACACATTCATGGATATTAGATTCTAGCTCTTTTCTTCTACAAGATTCATCTGTTACTAATCATAATGTCTCCTTGTGGCCATCCATCTCTGATACCTGGGAGTTCCCTGGCCACAATCAAACCTTTTCCTTCAATAGTACTGCCCAAATACTAACTAGATTTGCCTTGTCACAGGTGGATCATAAATAACAAGTTCCAAAGGCAAAGTCCCCAACCTATCTGTGGGAAGCATTCCCCCACTCTAGTTACCATTGCATTGTGACAAGGTCTGGCAATGGAAGGAGAATCGTGCAAGGCACTTCTCCAGGGAACGTAATTCTTTAGGCAGAATCCTTCGTCCTCCTTTCTGAACTCCTTACTTCAAAGCCTATCATTGATTAGTGTCTTCCTCTCTGCTCTGGAAACCTTGTGGAAACAGGCAGAACCATATCTCTAAAAGTAGTGAACTACCCCTAAGGATGAGGGAGTCTGTGTTCCGTTAATTATATACTCGCTGTCCTCCTAGCTTCTTTGAAGACCTTGAAACTATATAAACCTCTTCCCTCACAATTGATACCTATGCTTGCTGCACATATGGTCTTTGGATAACAGCCCTCGCATGTAGGAAAATAATTATCTTTAGTTATGCACTACCCCCCACCTATTGATCTTATGACGACAATAGTCAGACCACCTCACATAATTTCTCACTATATATGTATGCCCCGTCCCCGAAATAAATTGTACTTGTTTGCAACTGCATCGAGTCACGTCTTGCACTTGCACTTTCGACGACGCCGTCTCTCCCGCGGGAACCTGGACTCTGCCGAGGCTGGACCCCAGCACCTATTGATACACACAGGACGGACTATATCAAATTTGGGATTAATATATTTGGCTCACTCCTAGTAGTGGTCAACTCAGTCAAAAGGCCACTCTATGTTGGGAACAAACCAATCACACCTGTGATACGTGGCCCAATAACACCCGACCTATGGGGAAAATTTCCTGTTATATGTGTTCTCATATCATAGCCTTAAAAAAATACTGATTGGTTTGGGACTGCCTGGGATAGGCGGCCCAGCATACGTTGGTTAGCTCTTAATGGCACTCAGTGGCTATGTGACTCCAACTTATGGCCTTGGCTGCTACCTGGATGGATTGGACCATGCACCCTAGGCTTCGTCTGGATGCAAGGTAGAGCTACATTTACTATATCTCCTCCTGCTAACCTACCCAACCTGCAACAGCGCTGGACACGATCTGTCTTCCACTGGTATGATCACCTTGCCTCAATTTTCCTTCCCCAATTAGGAATTGAAAGTGTCATCTGGCACATAGAAGCTCTAAACAAATTTACTATGAAGGCATGAAATGGTACACAACATAGCCTTTTGCTGCTCAATTTAGAAGTATCCCAAATGCGTAAGGCAGTCCTCCAAAACCGAATGGCACTGGATGTCTTGACAGCAGCACAGGGGGGCACTTGTGCCATTATAAAAACTGAATGTTGTGTCTATATTCCTGACTACCATCAAAATATCTCTGGCTTCCTATCAGATATGAGCCACCAAATTAAATCCATGTCTGACCCTACCCTATCTCTAAATGATTGTTTGAACTCCTGGTCAGGACCAGGTCTCTGGACTACTATCAAAGCCTCATTCATTGCGTTAGTCATATTGCTTGTATTTCTTATTATAATTTGCTGTCTATTTCGTTGTTTGTCCTCCGCATGTCAACAAAGTTTCACTTCCTGGACCACCTCTCGTCAAATGACTCTCTCGTCTCCAGAGGATCCGTGTACCTTGTCAGCCTTGGACTCCACGGGTGCAGCCTTCCGGTCCTCTGAACTTCCTGCCTGTACCTATGGCCCCATTTAGGGACAGCTCTATGACCTTGTACAGCCAGAAGTAGTTACAGAAGATTTACCATCATCCATATCCCCAAGAGATTTTGGGGCCAAGTGGGTTCAGGGGGGGGATTTATGATGTGGATCAAGGCTGCCCCAGGTGGAAAAGCCCAAGGTGTCCTGGCCTACATGCTGATTTATATGATGCGATGGATTTTATGGTGTGGATTAAGGCTGCCCCAGGGAGAGAACCCAGGGCATCCTGGCCTACATGCTGGTCTATATGACCAGATTCCTATCTAAAGTTATACGACCGCACAATAACCAGACCCCATCTGCACTGAAACCATTTAATGACTTTTTACATCATCTTTTCTCTGTCTAGTAAAAATAAAGCATGTACCCATGCCTTATAAATTTAGCCCTAGCCCTGAACACATGGCAGCAGCAGCTCTGACTGCCCATGGGTCCTGTCCCCATGCTATTCCACACTATTCTCTAAATAAAAGTGCACTACTGCCAGACCTTGAGAGTCCAAGAAAACTTTCTTTCTACTCTTCCGTTCTCCATTCCCGCATCAATTGCATATGGTGAGGTGACCTTCAACTGTGTGTTTTTATAAACAAGGATCACAGTCCCAGAAGTCCCCTCCCAGCACTACCTTTCAATGCGAACGGCCCTGCAGACAACGAATTCTGTCTGGCATTCTGCTCAGACACCTAAACTCAGGGGCTGTCACTCAGACAGACGAGGGTGAGTCTTTTGAATTGTCCAATCAGACGAGGCGCCGGGGTAGGTGGGTGGGGCGAAGTTCCCCAACCCCCGGAAGTAGCTGCTGCTCCGGCGGCGCTGGGGACCGCGTCTCCCCGCCATTAAACCCTTTACTTGGCCCTGCCGCATGTTCTGTCGAGTTGTGGCCTGTAGCGACCGCAGTGTCCTAGGAAGGACTCGGGGGATCCAGGAGCCCTGGAAATGGTGAGTGTGCGGCCCCGGGGTGAGGACGCGGGAGGAGAGGCTGGTGAGAAGCGGGGGGCGGGCCCGGCCTCCCGCGGTCCCCTCCGGGGTCTGCGGCCCCGAGTCCGCGGCGGCGCCGCTCGGCCCTAGGGCCCCTCCGGCCCCAGCGTGGGGGCGGGGCGGGCAGCCGGGCCCCGGGCGTCCTGTGGTCCCTGCACGCGGCGACTTGGGCCGGAGCATCTCTGGGCCGCTGTGCGCCCGCAGCCCCGCATGTCCCAGACGGTGCGTGGCCCGCAGGACAGTCGGGCCTCGGTCTCCGGGGTCCGTGCGCGGAGGGGCTGCGGTCTGTGGGGGTCCCCAGGGCCTCATTTCTCCTCGGAGGGGACCCGTTTTCTCCTGAGTTTTCCAAATGTTTGGGGAGCAGCGCCTCAATCCACAGTCCTTTCCCAACAGGCTGCTCTTCCTGGGCATGACAGTAAATCCGTACATTTTCAGATGCCTCCCCGCACTCCCAAAGCCATTTCCCCTCTTTCATTCACGGATCCTTATCAACACTTTGTCCTCCATGGCGCATTTCAAACAGACTCGATATTTTAAATGCTTATCATTATGCCCCAGAGCCCTGGATGGCTCTATTTTCAAGATTATGTTTGTCTGTGGCTATTTTACATGAGAGGAAAGCAGAGAATAAGCACTGGGAACTACACTGTAGGAAATCCTGGTGCCTCTCCCCGGGATCATCTAGGCCCAGACATCCTATGGCAAATCCTTTTGTTGCGGGGTCGGTGAGCCGAGGAGTCAAAAGAAAGATTTCTTGGACTTTCAGGGTCTGGCAGTGGTGCTCTTTTATTTAGAGAACAGTACGGAATAGCATGGGGACAGGACCCATGGGCAGTGAAGAGCTGTAGGCATGGGGACAGGACCCATGGGCAGTGAGGAGCTGCTGCTGCTGCTGCATGGGGACAGGACCCGTGGGCAGTCAGAGCTCCTGCTGCTGCCCTGAGTTGAGGGTTAGGGCTAATTTTATAAGGCATGGATACGTGACTTATTTTTACTGGAAAAAGAAAAGATGATGTAAAAAGTAATTAAATGATTTCAGTGCAGATGGGGTTTGGTTATTGTGCGGTCATATAACTTTAGATACGAATCTGGCCATATAGATTGGTATGTAGGTGAGGATGACCAGGGCTTCTCTCCCTGGGGCAGTCCTAATTCATACCATAAAAAAAGTCCACTGGGTCATATAGTTTGGCATGTAGGCCAGGTCACCTTGGGCTTCTCTAGCTGGGGCAGCCTTAATCCACATCACTTTGGGTGGGGGTTCCCCTTGGAAAAATGTCCTGAGTGGTCAGTTCCATTGGCATTGCCACACCCCGCCCAGGTTTGTGAACGAGAAAAAATTATTCACTGATTTAAGTGTCCGTTTTGCAAGAAGGGTAAATGTATCTAGTCAGTAGAGCTTGAAAGACACTAAAAAATAGTTCCAGACAGGCAACAAAGAGGTGAATTTCAGAAAAAAGGTAACATTCCTTTGTTACGTTCCATTTGTTAAGAATACTTATTTCACTCTCTCTTCCCTTGAATGTCTGTCATTAGTTTCTGAGGTGTGTTCCTTACTTTTGGGTGCTTCCAAAGGAGATTCCAGGGCTGAGACACGCAAACCACAAGTGTTCAAGTATGATTTCTTGTCATGGAAATAATGTCACCACCGGCCTAGGAACAGACTTGTCATCCCAAATGATGCGTCTTTGGTATAAGGGCTATTTTGAGCTGATGATTATTAAAAAACAGCAGCCACAGGCAAAGCTCTGAAAACCTAGTAGAAGTTACCCTTTTGTAAGGTCAATTTACATTCTAAGAGAAACGTCCCTTTGTAAGGGTGCCTCCCTCTGTGTGCCAGGAAGGGCAGGATGACTCTGCATCTCTAGAAACTCTGTATCCATGGAGAAGGCAAGGAGTTAAATCTGCAGGACAACTTGCCCCTTGTTCACTGTGCTTTTCCTGCTGACCTCCCGTCACTAACCCCATCTTAACAGCAGGACGTTAGAGCTCTTTGTCACAGGAGGTGGCCAGCCAGGAGCCTGTGCGGGAGAGAAAGTTTTGATCTGCCAGTCAGACCTCACCTTGCCAGGTCTTTTCATCCCAGCCGGCCCTCCCTGCTCCCTTAAGCCTCAGCCCATGCTCTGGATGAGGGAGACGGAGTTGAGAGCCTGTCCTCCTGTCTCCTTGCCAATCGATGGCACAGTCAACTGTTTCATCTTTCAAAGCCTGGTGTGCCGTGGTCTCAGCTTCTGTGTGCATCAGGTGGTGAGCCCTCACTCAGTAACAGTAGCAACTCACATTTTTTCTTAAAAGAATATACATTTGTGCTTTTCTAGTTGAAGTGGTAGAAATACCGTATAATATTTTCCCTTATTTTCTGTGGAAGGACTGCGTTTAAGTGATTTTGCTGGATTATTCCAACACTGGGTTTGTGTGATTTAAAATAACAATGATGTTCCAGAGCATCTCCAGTGGGGAGCAGAGTCCCCCAGTCCAAGACCCAAGCTAAGGCCCCCTTGAGCCTGCAGAGGGAAGGTCTTGAAGGCCCAGTTGTTCTTCCTGGGGAGCCTCCCCCTGCAGGTGTCCTCCTGCTCACACCCCCATGGAAGGAGCCTTTATCCTGAGAGGAGCTGCAGAGCCTTGGAAAACTGGGGGTGAATGTGCCCATGGGGTGGGCAGTGACACCCTTTCTGAGGTTGTGGTTGTGTCTGGACATTTTAGACATCGTTTGAGTTTTGCTTTGGCACTTAGGTGCACTGAGAGTGTAATCTGTGCACAGTGAGGAAGTCTTTGAAGATCAGGTGTTCCATCCTGTGGACAAAGAGTTCATGAATTTGGAGTTCATGTGGGTCTGAAGCTTAGACTGAATCCGGCTGAGAGTTTCCTCACTTGTGAGAGTGGGAGCCTGGGGAAGGCAGTGCGTCCGTGCTCATAGGAGAGGGAGGGTGTGTGGGGCTCCCAGAGTCCATTCCTGTGGCTGCTCAAGGGTCTCCACCCTCCTTCACCAGGGCCTGACCCTCTCCAAGGGATCTGTGTCCACTCAGAGAGTCTACACCTCAAGTCTGGGAATATGGTCCCTTTCTGAGTGTGGGTTTCCTTCTGAACTGCAGGCCAGCAGGCTGCTTCTATGAGCTGAGTGGAATATTCCTGTTTCTGTCCTCGGGTTCCTTGATCAGTTGAAGATTACAATCCTCTGATTCTAATTTCCATTTGCACTTGGGGTTTTGAAAATGTTATTTCAGAGATATGATGTGAGCAAGGCAAGAAAATTGTGAAAACAGTTTTTTTTCCATTTAGACAAGAGAACGTCAAGATGTGAGATGGGTGTATTTCAATTCTCAGCTGCATTTTCCATGTTTAGGTCAGTTTTGTGTGTCCTTGTCCCTAGAGAACTGTGACATTTAAAAGGCTGAACTATTCCTGAGGCAAATGAATTGCATTTATTTTCTTATTGTTTGTGTGTGTGTGTGTGTGTGTGTGAGAGGAAGATTGTCACTATCTACTGTGTGTGCCCATCTTCCTCCATTTTATGTGGGATGCTGCCACAGCATGGCTTGACGAGCAGTGGTAGGTCCACACCTGGGATCCAAACATGCGAACCCCAGGGCACTGAAGCAGAGCAAAGTGAAGTTAACTACTATGCCACCGGGCCAGCCCCTGAATTCTGTTTTAATAGGTGTAGGGAAGAGGCAGTTGAATTTCTGTTTTCATTGATCTGAGGAATCAGATCGAAGCTTGTGTAAATCTTTGGAATTCCTAGTTTACTCAGGGCTTCATTGCAAACCCCTAAGGTATTGTGATATGCTACTCCTTCCTAAAAGCATTGCCAGGGTAAATATACTGGAGGCAGAAACCAAAATGCCCCTTGTCTTTTTTGGTAGAAAGAGATTGGTAAATTTTTTATGGTTTATAGTTGTGTGTCCATTAGTGTTTAAAGGATTAAATCTTGGAATGGTTTCCTATGCAGAAATGTTAAAACTAAAAGTTATTTAAAAATGGTGATCAAACATGGGAAAATATGGCATATATAAATCTCTCCTTATGTTATTTTATGTTTTTGAGGAAGATGCGCCCTGAGCTGAGATCTGTGCTCATCTTCCTCTATTTTATGTGTGGGATGCCTGCCTCAGCCTGGCGTGGTAAGAGGTGTGTAGGTCCACGACCAGGATCCAAACTGGTGAGTCCCAGGCCTCTGAAGCAGAGCACGTGCCCTTAACCACTGTACCACTGGGCCAGCCCGTGTCTCCCCTTATTTTAAATAAATACTGCGTGGGAAGGTTTAAAAAATTTGTAAGAGAGGAAACTGCCTGAAGGCGACTCCCTGCCTGCAATCCTGCCCCACTCCTGCCTGGACTCCAGCCTCCCTACATGACCAGTTTTGCTCACTGCCTCACCATGCTGTTAGCGTTTCTTTATATAAAAACTACCAGTGCGAATGCCTATTTTTGTCCCCCAAGTTTGTTCTTGTAATGAATGGGAGGGTTTGATGCTGATGATGTTTGACGACTGAACACTTAAGCCTCGCCCTCCCTTTCCCCTGGGCCTTCTTCCCTGGACAGGCTGATGAGAAAGCCTGGAGGCTCCTGCATTGTGGGCTGCTGCTTGCTGGGCAGCTCCTCCTGGGCACTGTGCTGGCCTCGGTTGCACTGTTGACCCACCAAGCTGGAGTCACCTTGACATTAGGGGGAGTCTGCGCTTATGAGGATGATTGTACACTGTCACCGAGCTGAGGTCATCCGATGGTCAATCCTTCAAGAGCAATTATTTCAGAGAGAAAGAAGGGACAGGAAGGTGCAGCCTGTAGGAAGCAGGATTCCAGAGGGCTCCCCAGGGCCCCTAAGTCACTCGGCTGCTTCTCCCAGTCCTGTACCTGTTGCAACAAAGATCCCGACCCTCTGGGTTATAGTGGACCACACCACAGTCTGAGTTTGGCCCAGTGAAGAGATTAATTCAACCCAACTTAGGCCCAGGCACCTGAAACTCTATAAAGCAACCGGTTGTCTTGCCCCTTTGTGGGAAAAGAATTCTGGAAATCTCTTGACTCAGAGATCCCCAAAATAGAAGTCAGATTCACACTTGTCTGTACACTAATAGGTCTACAATAGCAGGACACTCGTCATCCACCTTGGGCTTCTTACACTCCTGATAGTGACCATGGCACTTCTCAGAGGATCCAGTGCTGTGCTCCCCAACATGGCATCCGATGGAAGTTTCACCCCCCCCGTGGGTCTCAGGCTCCTAGAGCACAGCCTGGCTTCCTGAGATCAGTTGAAGTCATGGCACGACTAGAAGGACCTACGACTAGAATATACAACCATGTATTGGGGTCTTTGGGGAGAAGAAGAAAAGCAGATTGGCAACAGATGTTAGCTCACGGCCCATCTTGAAAAAAGAATATGTTGAAGTCAGTTGAATGAGAGCTGTCTTGTTTCAGTAAAAAAGGGGTGAATTGTCATGAGTCTGTCTTCATCATTTTCTAAAAAGACAGAGGTTTTAAGTTTATGGAAAAATTGATTAGAATTTTCAGTTTCCACATAACCCTTCTGTCTGCATCCACACAGGTGGCACTCTTTCACATTTGGTATCACTGTGGCACACTTCTTAGAATTTCCAAGTCCATATGGATGCATTACAGTGCATGGTGCACACTAGCATTGACCCTGTCTGTTATACACTGTGTGGGGTTTGGCAAATGTGTAATGACGTGTCCCCATCATTTCTGTATCATGGTGTCTAGTTTTGCTTCCCTGAAACTCCCCTGTGCTCCACCTGTTGACTCATCCGTCCCTGCAACCTCCAAATCCTTCACAAGTAAAGAGGTTTCTAATGTCTGATACTTTTCTCATTTCCAGAATGTCATGTGCTTGGAATCATACACTACAGACCCTTTGTCACATTGGCTTCTTCACTTAGGAATAAGTTTTAAGGTCCCTCCATGTGTTTCCATGGCTTGATACCTCATTTCTTTTTATCATTGGATGGTGTTTTGTTGTTGACTGTTCGATACTTGAAGGACACCTTGTTCAAAATTCTAACTCTTGCCAATTATGAATAAAGTGCTTATAAACATTCTTATGGGCTGGCCCGGTGGCACAGCGATTAAGTGTGTATGTTCTGCTGCTCAGCAGGCCGGCGTTTGCCAGTTCAGATCCTGGGTGTTGACAAGGCACCGCTTAACAAGCCATGCTGTGGCAGGCGTCCCACATATAAAGTACAGGAAGATGGGCACGGATGTTAGCTCAGGCTCTGTCACCCTGAACAAAAAGAGGAGGATTGGCAGTAGTTAGCTCAGGGCTAATCTTCCTCAAAAAAATACCAAAGAAACAAAAGGAACACATTCTTATGTAGGTTTTGTGCAAACATAAGGTTTTTCAGCTCATTTGGGAAAATAACACGGAGCATGATTGCTGGCTCTTACTCTATGTAGTGACAGTGTATCTTATTCTGAAAGGAGGTTCCTGTCTTCCAGTGTGGGTGTTCCCAATCCCGTTTCCACCCACGATGAACTAGGATTCCCTTCGCTTTCCATCTTCACCGATATTTGCTGTTCTGAACATTTTGACTTTTACCCATTTAATAAGTGTTTAGTGATCCCCATTGTTGTTTTCTTTGCAATTTCCTAATGACATTTGATGGGGATCATGTGTCAGTTTGCTTATTTCCCATCTAGATCTCTTCTTCAGTGAGCTGTCTGCAGATCTTTCACCCATTTTTAATTGCATGTTTTTCCTCTATTAAGGTTTAAGAATTCTTTGCATATTTCAGATACCTGTCATTTATCCAACAGTGTTTTACAGAGATTTTCTCTTACTCTGAATTGCGTTGATCTTCTCTTTACACCATCTTTCTCAGAGGAGGAATTTTTCATTTTAATTAAGTAAAATTTCTGATGTTATCTTTTGTGGACCATGCCTTTTGGTTTTCAATGTGAAAATTCATCAACAAACACAAGGTCATCCAGATTTTCTTCAGTGTTCTCTTGTAGGAGTTTATTCCTTTGGCATTTTACATTCAGATGTGTGATGTGTTTTGACTTAATTTTCCTAAAACGTGTAAGGCCTATGTCTGTGTTTTGTGCGTGTGTATTTGCACGTGGGTATCCATCATTTCTACCACTGTTTTTTAAAATACTTTCTTTTTCATTTGAATCTCCTTTTCTTCTTTGTCAAACATCAGTTGACTCTATTCGTGTGGTTCTGGAAGGAAAGCAGTTGACTCACACATCTTGCAAGCTTGCTGTGCTCTCATTAATCCCAGGAGTCGTTTCTGTCATTGTGAGTTCTTCCAGTTGTTGCGTAGAGACAGTCATATCATATGGAACAAGCACCATGAATTCAGCTACAGGATTTGTGAAGATGTTCTTTCTCAAGAAGTGGAAGTTTCCCTCTATTACTAGTTTATCATAAATGGATGTTGCATTTTCTCAAATCTCATTTTTATATTCATTTCTCCTCCTTTCCTTTCTGATATTAGTAATTTCTGTCTTCCCTCTTCTCTTTGGTATCTTAAGTGCATATTTCTCAATTTTATTGGTCTTGTGAAACAAACAGCTTTTTTCTTTTCGTTTTGTCCATTGATTTCCCACAATGACATTCATTTCCTTTCTGATTTTTATTATTTTTGCTGTGGGTTTAACTTCCTCTTTTTATTCTTTGCTAAGGTACATGCTTGAATTAGTGATTAGAGATCTTTGATCTTTCCAGTGTATTTGTTTCATGGCATGAATTTCCCCCATATACTCCTTTCGCTACATCCAAGAATCTTTGCTATGTTGTGTTTTCATTCTTTTAGTTCAAAATAATTTTTCATTTTTCTTGAGACTTCTAGTTTGATATTCTGTATTATTTGAAGTGTATTTTTGAATCACCACATATGAAGGGGTTTTCCAACTATTGCTGGTATTGCCTCCTAGAGGAATGCCTATGTGGTGTGAGAGCCTATTTTGTATGATTTCTGTTCTTTCAAATTTGTTAAGGTGTGCTTTATGTCCCAGGGTGTGGTTTGTTTTGGTGAATGTTCCATGTGAACCTGAGAAGAATGTATATTCTGCTGTTCTGTGAGTATTCCGCAGATTACAGTGAAACCCAGCAGTTTTGCAGTGCTGTTCATCACACCTCTGTCCTTCCTCACTTCCTGCCTACTGAAATTTCTAATTCCTGATGGGGGGGTGTTGATTTCTACAGCTGTGGTACTGGATCTGTGTATCTCTCCTGCATTCCATCAGTTCCTCCCTGAGGTGTGTTGCCCCTCTGTTGTTAGGCAGGTACACATGCAGCGTTGCTGTGCCTTCTCAGAGAATAGGCCCCTTTATCCGTACCTGCTGCCCCTCTATCTCTGCATCTTCCTCAGTTTGAAATCTGCATTGTCTATGATGCCTGTTCCTCTGGCCGCTTCCTTTCGATTCGTGTTGGCATGGTCTGTTTTTCTCCATCCCTTTACCCTTCATCTATCTCTGACTTTATACTTAGAGTGGGTTTCTTGTAGACAACATATAATGATCTATTTTTGTTTTTTTTTTAAAGATTGGCGCCTGAGCTAACATCTGTTGCCAGTCTTTATTTTTTTTTTTCCTTTCTAGATTGCCACCTGAGCTAACAACCCTTGCCGGTCTTTTTTTCTTTTTTGCTTTTTCTCCCCAAATCCCCACAGTATATAGTTATATCTTCTAGTTGTGGCATGGGAGATGCTGCCTCAACATGGCCTGATGAGTGGTGCCATGTCTGCGCCCAGGATCCGAGCCCTGGACCACCAAAGCGGAGTGCACGAACTTAACCACTTAGCCTCAGGGCTGCCCCTATGATGGTATTTTTTGAAATCTATTACTGTGTCTTTCAGCTGTAATGAGACTGTTGATGATTAAAGTTTTTATTGATTCAGTTGGATTAATATTTACGAAAATTTTTACTTTCTCCATTTTTACCCTTGTTTTTGTCTTTTTGCCACCTTCTCTGGCTAAAATTGAGCAATTTAATTCTTTTTTTCTCCTCTCTTAGCATATCTGTTACACACTTTTTAAAAAACACATTTTAGTGGTTTCCCTTAAATTTTTAGCCTACATTTACAACTAAGCCATCCTTCTGCCAAGTAACAGTGTGCCACTTGACTGCGTACAAGTACCTCTTAACACGCTGTCCCCAAGTTTCCTTTCCCTGTGTTTAAACAAAGTGTCATCTGTTGTATTAATTATAAGAAACATAAAAGATACTTGCCCTCATTTTTTCTTCTTCTAATCCCCTACCTTTATCATTTACATTCTTTCTTGTAAACTTTTGAACAGTTTCCTTCAAAGTATGTGTACTCGGTACGAATTTCCTCAAATTTTGTCTCAGAAAGTCCTTATTTCTTCCTGGTACTGAAGGATAATTTTGCTTGACTGAATTCTGGGAAAGTGGGTTTTATTTTCAACACTTTAAATCTTTCAGTCTCCTCTGTTCTTGTTGCATGGTTTTTGAGAAGAAGTCTGATTTAACTCCAATCTTTGTTTCTTTCTGTCGAAGTTGTGTTTCTTCCCTGGGATTTTTCAGTACATTCTCTGTCTGTGATGTGTCTCTAGTTTCAGGGTGATACCCTCGGGTGTGCACTTTGTACTTTATCGTGTTTAGTGTTCCGTGAGTGTCCTGGATGGACAGTGTTCTGGCTATCATTAATTTTATGGTATTTTGGTCATTATTACTTCACGTTTTCCTCTGTCTCGCTCTGCTTTTCTTTTCCTTCAGGTTTTCCCGTTATCTGGATTTTAAACCTTCTCTTATAGAGGCTGTCCTCGGCTTCATGGAAATTGGGTTCTGTCTTTCTTGTTATTTTTGCCCTTGCATTAGACTTTGGGGAAATAGATTTGTTTTTTTAGTACAGGCCGTATTAAGAACAGAACATGTGGGGCATATTGCAAAATGCCATCTCTTCTTTTGTCTTTCCCAAGTTTGGAGACTTCATTTGTCCTGTGACCTCAAGGCTCTCCTGGATCTAAGAAGGGTTGTTCGACTCAAGTTTGTTCATTTTCTTCTTGTGAGATCAAGAATGACACCTTCTAAGCTCCTTTGGCACAGGATCATAAGTCAGCAGGGCATCATCCAGAGTGGGTGGTCAGGAAACACTTCCTCTTGACGTTGAAGAAAGGAAATTTTATGTTCTTTTGGAGGAAACCACTGTCAAATCCTTCATGTATTTTATAATCATGGGCAAATTTAACATCAAACCATTGTGGACTTCAAGGAGCTCGCTTGCCATCTGCAGCTCTTTTTTGTTGTTGTTTTTAAAGATTGGCACCAGCTCTAACAATTGTTGACAATCTTCTTCTTTTTTCCCCC
The DNA here is from genome assembly GCF_041296235.1 of Equus asinus. Taxonomy (NCBI): domain Eukaryota; kingdom Metazoa; phylum Chordata; class Mammalia; order Perissodactyla; family Equidae; genus Equus; species Equus asinus. The sequence goes on along the minus strand of NC_091809.1, from coordinate 23,779,249 downwards.
ACGCCCCCCAGTACATAGTCGTATATTGTAGTTGTGAGTACCTCTGGTTTTGCTATGTGGGCCGCTGCCTCAGCATCACCTAATGAGTGGTGCAGTGTCCAAAGTGGAGTGGGCGAACTTAACCACTAAGCCACGGGGCCAGCCCCAATCTGCAGCTCTTAACCTACCCCTCAAGGGGAGCAAAGCTCAGGGCACACCATTGACATTTGACTAGAAAGAGCTCTTATGGCATATTATTATCTGAGAGTGTGTTCTAAAAATGGTGGCAAGTAGCTTTGAGGCCAATGAGTGTAGGGATCTTCTGGTCTAAGTTTTCATGGCTTCTTCCTTGTGCCTGAGCTCTCAGTTCATAATAATTCCATCAAATCATCCAGAGTGAGAAAGGTAGAACCGAGTCTATGATAGATACTACACAAGTTAAAAGCAGCGTTTCACCACAAGAGGAGTTCCATTCAGCCAGCTGCATCTGATTACCTGTAATGGCCTGGAGTAGTTTAGGACAGTGTGGGCAGCTGGGCTTGGTCAAAGTGTGATTTCTTAGGCCTCCTGGACTCTCACTTTGGTGATGGGACCAGAACAAAAAGCTTGCAGTTGTTCACTATGTTTTTATTCACTGAAACATCCCGTAGATTTCACTCTCTGCCTCTGCCATTTCCCAACTTGTTCTGGAACTTGTTATTAGAGAGAAGTCGGATGTAATGTCATCACAGTAAAACTGTGTAAATATTTCCATGTGTTCATAATATTGTTAAATTGATGAGACTGTGTACAGAAGAAAGCGAGTTTGTGATGATCACACATAGAATAAATATTTGGAGATAATAGAATCCCAGGTAACCTTCCTAGAATTGGTGTATAGATCCCCAGTGCTGTCAGGCTCATGTATGCTACTCGACACGCATTTGTGGTGTTTCAGGACTCAGTGACCACTGAGGATGTGGCTGTGAACTTCACCCCAGAGGAGTGGGCTTTACTGGATCCTTCACAGAAGAAACTCTACAGAGATGTGATGTGGGAAACCTTCAGGATCCTGGCCTCAGTAGGTAAGAATGAGTACATTTCTTCATTGCATCAATGTGAGAACAACTGCTGCCTGAACATCAAGAGTGTTCTAAGGGGCTGGCCTGTTGGCATGGCGGTTACATTCACACATTCTGCTTTAGTGGCCCAGGGCTCACTGGTTCAGATGTTGGGTGCAGACATGGCACCGCTTGTCAAGCCATGCTGTGGCAGGCGTCCCACATATAAAGTAGAGGAAGATGGGCACGGATATTAGCTCAGGGCCAGTCTCCCCCAGCAAAAAGAGGAGGATTGGCAGCAGCAGTTAGCTCAGGGCTAATCTTCCCCAAAAAGAAAAAAAACAACAGTGTTCTAAGGATTAGAATGTGGAAAGGTGAGGTTGTTAGTAAATAAAGTAGAAATGGTCATAGATTATCACATACTTACAATCTAAATTTTTTCCATAGTTTCTAATAATTGGAATAAACGTTCTTTGTCTGCATTTCAGGAATAACATGGGAAGATCATGATATTGAAGATCAGCACAAAGACCTGGGGAGAAAACTCCGGTGAGTGACACAGTAGAAAGCTCTGTCTCATGTGAGAATCCTTGTATGTCAAGACAGTCTTTTTAAAAAGAGCAAACAAAAGAAATAGCCCTTGCTTCACATTTAGGTATTCTTCAAAGATTTTCGTCAAGTACACTTTCTGAAATGTGATGCAGTGGTTCACTTTTTGCAATATATTTCACTTATTAATAGTAATAATGAATCGTATCTATGAATATTGCTGTTTGGATAATAGCAGAAAATTCAGTATATTTATTTCAGAGAATTCACAGAAGGAAGAAAACAAACATTTCCTGTAAATCATAATAAACATAAGAAATATAAAACCATTAATAGAGAAATCATTAACAATGTGCTTCTTGTTTGTACAGAAAGCATGTGGTAGGGAGACTCTGTGAAAGCGAAGAGGGTAGTCAATGTGGAGAAAACGTCAGCCTTCTTGCAAATCTCAGTCTGAACAAGAAAACTACAGGAGCTAAACCATGGGGATGCAGTGCATGTGGAAGAGCCTTCACACATCATTCATTGCTGAAAATGCACATTAGATGTCACACTGAACATAAAACACGTGAGTATCAAAAATATGGAGAGAAGCCATATAAATGTAAGGAATGTGGGAACGCCTTCACTTATCTCACTTTACTTCAAACACATGAAAGAACTCATACTGGAGAGAAACCCTATGAATGTAAACAATGCAGTAAAGCATTCACTTCTTCCAGTCAACTTAAAAAACATGAAAGGAATCACACTGGAGAGAAACCCTTTGTATGTAAAAAATGCAGTAAAGCATTCACTTCTTCTGGTATTCTTTCAAGACATGGAAGAACTCATACAGGAGAGAAACCCTACGAATGTAAGCAGTGCGGTAAAGCATTCACTTCTTCCAGTTATCTTCGAATCCATGAAAGAATTCACACTGGAGAGAAGCCCTTTAAGTGTAACATATGTGGTAAAGCCTTCATTTCTACCAATTGTCTCTCAGTACATGCAAGAAGTCACACTGGAGAGAAACCCTATGAATGTGAAAAATGTGGTAAAGCATTCACTTCCTCCAGTTACCTTCAAATACATGGAAGGATTCATACCGGAGAGAGACCCTATGAATGTAAAAAGTGCCGTAAAGCGTTCACTTCTTCCGGTCATCTTAAAAAACATGAAAGAATTCACACTGGAGAGAAACCCTTTGAATGTAAAAAATGCAGTAAAGCATTCACTTTTTCCGGTCTTCTTTCAAAACATGAAAGAACTCATACAGGAGAGAAACCCTATGAATGTAAAAAATGTGGTAAAGCATTCACTTCTTCCTGTTCTCTTCGAGTTCACGAAAGAACCCACACTGGAGAGAAACCTTATGAATGTAAAAAATGCAGTAAAGCATTCAGTGTTTCCTGTTGTCTTCGAGAGCATGAAAGAACTCACACTGGAGAGAAACCTTATGAATGTAAAAACTGCCCTAAAGCATTCAATTCTTCCAGTTCTCTTCGAGTACATGAAAGAACTCACACTGGAGAAAAACCCTATGAATGTAAAATATGCAGTAAAGTCTTCACTGCTTCCAGTTCTCTTCGAGTCCATGAAAGAAGTCACAGTGGAGAGAAAGCCTCATGAATGTCAGGAAAGTGAGACAGGCTTTACTTCTCATGCAACCTTTTGAGGCTATGCACAAATGCACACTAGAGGAGAAACCAGGTAGATATAAACAATTTGGGAAACACTTTTGTTATCTCAGTTCTTCTTGAAGGCATGAAAGGACTCACTTGATAAAAACATCTTGAATGTGAACAGCATGAGAAAGCCTTCAGTTGGCCTACATCCTTCTCTGTGAAACTCCCACCAGCAAGAAATGTAAATGTAAGTCATATGAGAAAGCTTCATGGAAATAAACTTTCAACATGAAGAGTTGTTATAAAAGTAGTAAACATATTGTATTTATCAAGCCTGTTTCTTAAAGTGCAGCATTGGACTGTGGATTTGTATTAATTACTTCAGAAATGAATATTGAGGTGAGATGATTATGCTAGTCAGCCTTCATAAATGGTAAATAAGATTCATAGGTAGTGCTTTTCCCTTAAATCAGTTAATAATTTTGTATTTTTAGTTTTTTTATAATGTTTTAATTGTTCTGTGTTACGGGGGTATTGAAAAAATGACAGTTTGTATGTGGTGATTTTCTTACTGGCCTTGTGTTTACAGCTCCTGGATATGCCTAATTCATTGTCTATATTGTACATTTTATTTTAACTTTTTATTAAGATTATTACAACCTTGTTAAATTTCAGTTGTAAAGTGTTGTCAGTCATGCCGTACGTGCACCACTTCACCCTTTGTGCCCTCCCCCCAAACCCCCTTTCCCCTGGTAAGCACCAATCAGTTCTCTTTGTCTGTATGTTTAACTTCCACCTATGAGTGGAGTCATACAGAGATTGTCCTTCTCTATCTGGCTTATTTCACTTAACATAATTCCCTCAAGATCCATGCATGTTGTTGTGAATGGGATGATTTTATCCTTTTTTTATGGCTGAGTAGTATTCCATTGTATATATACACCCTATCTTCTCTATCCAGTCATCTGTTGATGGGCACTTAGGTTGCTTCCACGTCTTGGCTGTTGTGAATAACGCTGCAATGATCATTGGGGTGCCTGGGACTTTTGGAATTGGTGATTTCAAATTCTTGGATAGATACCCAGTAGTGGGATGGCTGGGACATATGGTAGTTCTATTTTTAATTTTTTGAGAAACTTCCATACTGTTTTCCCTAGTGGCTGCACCAGTTTGCATTCCCACCAGCAATGTATGAGGGTTCCTTTTTCTCCAGAACCTCTCCAACATTTGTCACTTTTTGTTTTGTTTATTCTTGCCATTCTAACAGGTGTAAGGTGATATCTTAGTGTAGTTTTGATTTGCATTTCCCTCATGATAGTGATGATGAGCATCTTTTCATGTGTCTATTGGCCATCCGTATATCTGCTTTGGAGAAATGTCTGTTCATGTCCCCTGCCCATTTTTGGATCGGGTTGTTTGATTTTTTGTTGTTGAGTTGTGTGAGTTCTTTATAGGAAATGACTTGCAAATACTTCTTCCCAGTTAGTGGGTTGTTTTTTGTTTCAATCCTGTTTTCCTAGCCTTGAAGAAGCTCTTTAGTCTGATGCAGTCCCATTTGTTCATTCTTTCTGTTGTTTCCCTTCTCTGAGAAGAAATGGTGTCCGAAAAGATCCTTTTAATACTGATGTCAAAGAGTGTACTGCCTACATTTTCTTCTAGACGCCTTATGGTTTCAGGTCTCAGCCTTAGGTCTTTGATCCATTTTGATTTTATTTTTGTGAATGGTGAAAACGCATGGTCAATTTTCATTCTTTTATATGTGGCTGTCCAGTTTTCCAGCACCATTTGTTGAAGAGAATTTCTTTTCTCCATTGTAGGCCCTCAGGTCCTTTCTCAAAGAGTAGCTGTCCATAGATGGGTGGTTTTATTTCTGGGCTTTCAATTCTGTTCAATTGATCTGTGCAAAATACAGAGCGACAGATGTGTGTGAATGGTTTCTGTTCTGATGTGTAAAGATGTCTGAGTGATCGCTCTCATCTTCAGAAGAAAAATACTAAACACTCTTAAAGGGAACACCTCTTCTTCGATCCATGAGAGATTTGAGTTTACATGGCAACAATGCCCCCTAAATGAGAGAAGGTGAATACAGATAATTCCCATGTACCAGGAGGCGGAGTGACTGGAGCAAGCAGCTTTCTAGGAATACATCAACATAACAAGAGATGAATTGCTAGACACACAGTATGGATTATCTTTTTTTTTTTTTTTTTTTTTAAAGATTTTATTTTTTCCTTTTTCTCCCCAAAGCCCCCCGGTACATAGTTGTGTATTCTTCGTTGTGGGTTCCTCTAGTTGTGGCATGTGGGACGCTGCCTCAGCGTGGTCTGACGAGCAGTGCCATGTCCGCGCCCAGGATTCGAACCGACGAAACACTGGGCCGCCTGCAGCGGAGCGCGCGAACTTAACCACTCGGCCACGGGGCCAGCCCCACAGTATGGATTATCTTGAGAGTTAAAAACTCTAGGGAGGGGCCAGTCTTAGGGGCCCCCCACATTCATGAATGTTTCCTTCAGCAGCCCAATGTGGTCTTCATAGTGAAGATCAGAAAAAATTGCCTCCTGCTTCATCCAGGAAATGAGGAAAAACATTTTGATATACATGAAAAGCATATTGCTGTCTGTAAAGTAGACCATCCGTCAGATAAAACTAATGTACCCACGTCTTAACTCAGTGTATAAAGTTCAAATAGACACCTGCAGTCACCTCAGGTTCCTCTCTGCCAAAAGCAGAGGAAATATAAGTGCTCAGATCCTGTTGTAAAGTTCACGGTCCAGGGATTCTTTACCACCAAACATTGCAGGTTTCATCATCACATGAGAGGACAATTTCCCTTTGAAATCCCTGACACCATATCGGTAGGGCCCCAGGATACAAACACTGGATGAAAACAGAGCTGCAAGACACAGATTCTACTTAAGAATGAGTTTCTAGGGAAACCCAACAGACCAGGGAGATAAGTGCAAGGACACTGCAGACCATGAAGCCCCTGACCCCTCCAGCTGCAGCCACCACGAAACATAGTCTGACTTGTATTTAAGAAATCATGAAACCTCACACTAAAGGCCTGTTTATCTCAGATCTTATCGTGAAAATTCAAAAACGTGGAAATTAAGTAACATTCTTGGACAAACCATTGAGTCAAAGACAAAATCGAAGGGGAATTTAATATAAGTGTTGCTGAAGCAAGATAAATGAAATTTTCAAAATATCTTGAGACAAACAAATGTGAAAATACAATTTAAGAAAACTTGTAGGATGAGGCATAGGGAGTAGTAAAGGGAAGTTAGTAGTGAAAAACACCTGTATGAAGAAAAAGATAGCAAGTTAACAACGTACATTTATACCTTAAGGAACAAGAAGGTAAAACCAAAATTAGCTAAAGGTAGGGAATAAGAAGTATTAAAGCCCAAACAGTTTCAATTAAAAAAAATAAAAATAACAAACCCTAGCAATGAAGAGAGAAGATTCAGGTACATAAAATCAGAAATGAAGGAGGACATATTACAATGGCGCCTCAAGAATAAGAAGGATAAAAAAGGACTATTATGTACGTTTGTATGGAAACAGATAACTTAGAAACAATGGATAAATTCCTAGAAACATGTAAACTACCTCGAAATAGTTAATCATTGCCAATCCCAATGCCACTACCAAACACCACCACGTTCAGAGAATTCGCACCAATCCTTGTTAAACTCTTCCAAAACTGGAAGTGGGGAAAATACTTCGAAACTCATTTTAGAGGCCAGCATCTCCCTGATTATCAAAGCCAGGCAGACACTAGAATATAGGAAAAGTACAAGCCACTAGCTCTGTGTCAACTCAGCTCCACCACAGTGCCCAGATACTGGTTCAAACATTCCACTGGATGCATCTCTGCGGGGATTTCTTTCAAGAGATTACATTTCAATGGGTGGAGTTTGAGTGAATCGGCCCCCATGGGGATGCGCCTCATCCAATCAATTCTAATTCCTAATAGAGCACAGACTGCCCTTCTGAGAACAGGGAGGAATTCTGTAAGTAAGCTGCATTTGTACTGGAACTACAGTTCTCCTGGGTTCCCAGCTTACTCATCTAGACTACAGATTTTTGATTTAACGAAGTCTTTATGTTCGCATGAGTCACTTTTTTTTTTTTTTAAGATTGGCACCTGAGCTAACAACTGTTGCCAATCTCTTTTCTTTCTTTTTTTTTTTCTTTCTGCTTTTTCTCCCCAAATCCCCCCAGTACATAGTTGTAGATTTTAGTTGTGGGTCCCTCTAGTTATGACACGTGGGATGCCGCCTCAACGTGGCCTGATGAGTGGTGCCATGTCCATGCCCAGGATCTGAACCAGTGAAACCCTGGGCCTCTGTACAGAGTGCGTGAACTTAACCACTTGGTCATGGGGCCAGCCCCACGTATTTGCATGAGTCACTTTCTTAAAACAAGAAAAGAACAAGTGATATATATGTATAAACAGACACACACTTACTTGTTCACATCATATTGGTTCTGTTTCCCTGGTGAGCTCTGACTAACACTGTATTTTACTTTTAACACTTTATAAGTTGAATGCATGGTTCATTTTAAAAGGGAAAACATTTTTTTAATGTAATTCTCTAAACGTCAGTTTTTATGAAGTATTCAATACAGTTTTGCAAACCATAAAAAATAAATTTTCTGTCCTGTTCCCATATACAATGACAAGTGATATTGGAGCTGCTTCCATCCTATTTCACACTGGTGAGTACTGAGAGGAATGGGCTTCACTCTAATGTATTAGGGTGGCATAACTGTGAGAGGAGCTCTGCTGACCTACTCCCCAGTAAGACTGGTGAAAATTACTTTAATAAACATTTAAAGGCACTGGAAATGGTCCTGAAAGCAAAGATGAAATGAACATTTATTCAGGAAAATCTTTGAAGTTTTGAAAGAAACATGAGAGTCTGTGGTGTTGAGACAAAGAGCACTGCCTTCCTATCTCCTCCAGCTCACATTGGTGGAGACTCTGCTCCAGACCCCTGCAGTCTAGAAGACATGGCCCCCCGTCAACTCAGCCCCCACTCACAGGGCTATCTTGCTGAGAGGGTAAATAAGTGCTGGGGAAGTGTGCTTGAAAAGTAGGGACACCATTGTTTCAGTCCCTACACATGGAACTGAGCTGATGCCCTTGGAGTGGTGAGCTGGCAATACTTGTGTGCTGATTGCTCTTCTTCCATCTCATGAGGTGAGTGTGACATAAGTCATTTGTGAGGGACCAGTAGACACAATTGAGAGCACCTCTGGCTGCTGTCTCTTTACTGCACTGAGCCCTCTGTTCCTAAAATGGGATTGTCACTCAGAGAGAGGCTTCCCATTGTCCTCAAAGGAGCTCCAGGGTCCTGTCATAGAGTTGTTTCCTGAACACGCAGGTGAGGTGAGCCACAGAACACAACGTTCTCAATCACGTTCCAAACAGTTGATGTGGTTGGCCCAAGATCATGAGAAGTTCAAGGCAAAGGACACTATCAAGAAAGTGAGGAAAGGCAATTAGCAGTAGACTGGTATCATTGTTCAAGACACAATTTTGAGTCTAGGCCAACGATTTTCTCAAAAAAGAAAAAACCCCAGGGAATTAAACTGCTGAGAGGAGGCTTCCAAGGCTCAGAACAATACCACCTAGTGACTTCAGAAAATATTTCTGTAAAGAAGCCAGAATTTTATTGAATTTATTGATTGAGCAGATTATGCCCCAGGACATTGGTGAAAACAGTAGAACAAGCAGCCAGTAATTATTGAAGTTTACCCACTGGCTGTGGTTCATGAAAGAGAAAGATGGCCCTCCCAATATCACTGTCCCAGGAGAGCAGGCTTTCTCAAAGCCATGTCCCATTCTAGGAGCTGTATCAGAGATTCCACCCTGTATGAGTGACATAGACTGAAATCCAGCTAGTCAGAAACAAATAAATAAGTCAATTATAGTAAAAACTCCCAGAAGGAGAGGGATCAGTACCTGGAGTTACTACCATATATTACTTAGAATGTCTGATTTGCAACACAATTAAAGTAAATGCACAGATACAGGAAATTAGAAACCAGACGCCGTGAGAAAACAGCCGTTGAAAAAATGATCCAATTCAGACAAGGAAGCCCCAGTAAAATTAACAGCTGGTGTCTCAGCAGAAAAAGTGAGGTCAGAAGGCAAAGGCATAGCATATTCAAAGTGCCCAAAGAACAAACCTGTCAACCAAGAATCCTATAATCAGCAAAACTACCTTGGAAAGGGGCTGGCCCTGTGGCTGAGTGGTTGAGGTCACACACTCTGCTTTGGTGGCCCGGGGTTTCACTGGTTCAGCTCCTGGGTGCCGACATGGCACTGCTCATCAAGCCATGCTGAGGCAGTGTCCCACAACTAGAAAGACCCCCAATTAAAACACAACTATGTACTGGGGGGCTTTGAGGAGAAGAAAAAAACATTAAAAAAATAAAACTACCTGGTAAAAAAGGAAATTGAAATAAAGACATTTCCAGATAAACAAAACTGAGAATGTATTGATAGCCAACTGCCATGCAAGAATGAGTGAAGGAGGTCTTTAGGCTGAAAGCAAGTGATGCCGGGTGGCAATTCCTATCAATATAGAGAAACTAAGACACCAGTGTAAGGAAGGATGTAAGTCTGAAAAGAATCTGCCAATTTTCTCCATTCTTAATTGATATCAAAGGAATTGTATAAGATACTATGTATGTGAAGTGCTGTTGGGAGTATAATACGCAGAAATGTAATATATGCATAATGTTTACCATTAAATGCAGAAAAGACTGGATGCAAAGCTGTATTGAGCTAACAAGGTTACTACAGATGGTAAGGGATATATTATTGGGTTCTATTATTAATAGATGTAATCTGCATAACAATACCACAAAATGGGAAAAGGTCATAGAGCTATATATGAGTAACATTTCCATGAATCAGTGGAATCAAGGTTGTTTAAATGTGAAGCTCATTCTTGTAAATTAAGTAGATGTTAAATAGTGGTACCCCCAAAAAACTTCAAAAATACAGTGAAAAACATTTACAAATTAAAATGCTACTTTAGGAAATATTCACTTAATGGAATAGAAAAGCTATAAAGGAGGAGTAGAGAAACTAAAACAACGTGAGAATTGTAGAAAACTAAAAGTAAAATGGTGGATGTAATTGTAACCATGTCAACAGTACTACATGTGAATGGATTACATTATCCTACAGGAGGAAGAGATTCTCACCTCAGATTTAACAAACTGTCATCTAAACATGTGCTATGTGTCAGAAACACACTTTAGATTGAAAGATACCAATAGATTGAATATAGAAGTTTGGGAAAGATACATCTGTAACCAGCCCCGACAAGACAGCTGGAGAGCTAATAAAAATATCTGCCAAATGGACCTGAAAACAGAAAATGTCACTAGAGGTATTGAGGAACATGATGTCATGCTGAAAGGGCTGCATCTCAAACACAACAGAGAACACAATTTATAGCTATCAGTGCCTATACTGGCAAGGAGAGATCTCGAATCCATAACCTAACCTTTCACCTAAACAGACTCTAAAACATGAGGTACCAAACCCATAGCAAGGAGAAAATGAGAGAAGAAAGATGGAGCTGAAATCAATGAAATGAGGAATAGAATAACCACAGAGAAAATCACTGATACCAAAAGTGGGTTCTGCCAAAAGCTTGGGCAAATTGACAAATGCGGGAGGAGGCGCTGGTGGGAAGCGGCGGGGCGGGCCCGGCCTCCCGCGGGCTCCCCGGGGTCTGCGGGCCCCCCCGGGGTCTGCGGCCCCGAGTCCCCGGCGGAACCTCTCTGCCCTCAGGCCCCTCCGGCCTCAGCGTGGGGGCGGGGCCGGCAGCCGGGCCCCGGGCGCCCTGTGGTCCCTGCGCGCGGCGACTTGGGCCGGAGCGTCTCTGGGCCGCTGTGCGGCCGCAGCCCCGCGTGTCCCAGACGGTGCGGGGCCCGCAGGACAGTCGGGCCTCGGTCTCCGGGGTCCGTGCGCGGAGGGGCTGCGGTCTGTGGGGTCCCCAGGGCCTCATTTCTCCTCGGAGGGGACCCGTTTTCTCCTGAGTTTTCCAAATGTTTGGGGAGCACCGTCTCAATCTACAGTCACAGGCTGCCTCTTCCTGGGACTGACAGTAAATCCGTACATTTTCAGATGCCTCCCAGCACTCCCAAAGCCACTTCCCCTCTTTCCTTCACAGGATCCTCATCAACACTTTGTCCTCCATGGCGCGTTTCAAACAGACTCAATATTTTAAATGTTTATCATTATCTCCCAGAGCCCTGGAGGGCTCTATTTTCAAGATCATATTTGTCTGTGGATATTTTACATGAGAGGAAAGCAGAGAATAAGCACTAGGAACTACACTGCAGGAAATCCTGGTGCCTCTCCCGGGGATCATCCGGGCCCAGACATCCTATGGCAAGTCCTTTGGGTGGGGGTTCCCCTTGGAAACATGTGCTGGGTGATCTGTCCCATTGGTATTGTCACACACCCCAAGGTTTGTGAACGAGAAAACATTATTCACTGATTTAAGTGTTCGTTTTTCAAGAAGGGTAAATATATCTAGTCAGTAGAGCTTGAAAGACAGTATAAAGGAGTTCCAGACAGGCAACAAAGAGGTGAATTTCAGAAAAAATATAATGTTGCTTTATTATATTCCATTTGTTAAGAATACTTGTTTCACTCTCCCTTCCCTTGAGTTTCTCTCGTTAGTTTCTGAGGTGCGTTCCTTACTTTTGGATGCTTCCAAAGGAGATTCCAGGGCTGAGACATGCAAACCGCAAGTGTTCAAGTGTGATTTCTTGTCATGGAAATAATGTCACCACCGGCCCAGGAACAGAGTTGTCATGCCAAATCGTGCGTCTTTGGTATAAGGGCTATTTTGAGCTGATGATTATCAAAAAGCAGCAGACACAGGCAAAGCTCTGAAAAGCTAGTAGAAGTTACCCCTTTGTAAGGGAAGTTTACATTCTAAGAGAAACGTCCCTTTGTAAGGGTGCCTCCCTCTGTGTGCCAGGAAGGGCAGGATGACTCTGCATCTCTAGAAACTCTGTATCCATGGAGAAGGCAATGAGTTAAATCTGCATGACAACTTGACCCTTGTTCAGTGTGCTTTTCCTGCTAACCTCCCGTCACTAACTCCATCTTAAGAGCAGGATGTTAAAGCTCTTTGTCACAGGAGGCGGCCAGCCAGGAGCCTGTGCGGGAGAGAAAGTTTTGATCTGCCAGTCAGACCTCACCCTGCCGGGTCTTTGCATCCCAGCTGGCTCTCCCTGCTCCCTTAAGCCTCAGCCCACGCTTTGGATGAGGGAGACCGAGTTGACAGCCTGTCCTCCTGTCTCCTGGTCAATAGATGGTACAGTCAACTGTTTCTTCTTTCAAAGCCTGGTGTGCCATGGTCTCAGCTTCTGTGCGCATCAGGTGGCGAGCCCTCGCTCAGTAACAGTAGTAATTCACATTTTTTCTTAAAGGAATAGACATTTGTGCTTTTCTAGTTGAAGTGGTAGAAATACCATATAATATTCTCCCTTATTTTCTGTGGAAGGACTGCGTTTAAGTGATTTTGCTGGATTATTCCAACACTGGGTTTGTGTGATTTAAAATAACACTGAGGTTCCAGAGCATCTCCAGTGGGGAGCAGAGGCCCCCAGTCCAAGACCCAAGCTAAGGCCCCTTGGGCCTGCAGAGGGAAGGCCTTGAAGGCCCAGTTGTTTTTCCTTCCGGGGGCCTCCCCCTGCAGGTTTCCTACTGCTCACACCCCCATGGAAGGAGCCTTTCTCCTGAGACGAGCTGCAGAGCCCTGGAAAGCTGGCAGTGCACATGCTCATGGGGTGGGCAGTGACACCCTTTCTGAGGTGGTGGTTGTGGTTCCTTAGGCCCAGATATTTTAGACATCGTTTGAGTTTTGCATCAACACTTAGGTGCACTGAGAGTGTACTCTGTGGAGGGTGAAAAAGGCTGTGAAGATCAGGTGTTCCGTCCTGTGGACAAAGGGTTCATGAATTTGGAGTTCATGTGGGTCAGAAGCTTAAACTGAACCCAGCGGAGAGTTTCCTCACATGTGAGAGTGGGACCTGGTGGAGGCAGTGCCTCCATGCTCAGAGGAGAGGGAGCGTGTGTGGGGCTCCCAGAGTGCATTCCTGTGACCGCTCAGGGGTCCCCACTCTCCTTCTCCAGGGCCTGACCCTCTCCAGGGGATCTGTCTCAACTGGCAGAGTGTACACCTCAAGTCTGGGAATATGGTCACTTTCTGAGTGTAGGTTTCCTTCTGGGCTGCAGGCCAGCAGGCTGCGTCTATGAGCTGGTTGGAATATTCCCGTTTCTGTCCTTGGATTCCTTTATCAGTTGAAGATTGCAGTCCTCTGATTCTAGTTTCCAGTTGCGCTTGGGGTTTGAAAATGTAATTTCAGAGGTGTTATGTTAGCAAGACAAGAAAATTGTGGAAATCAACAGTTTTTTTCCATTTAGACAAGAGAACGTCAAGATGTGAGATGGGTGTATTTCAATTCTCAGCTGCATTTTCCATGTTTAGGTCAGTTTTGTGTGTCCTTGTCCCTAGAGAACTGTGACATTTAAAAGGCTGTACTATTCCTGAGGCAAATGAATTGCATTCATTTTCTTATTGTTTGTGTGTGTGTGAAAGTGGAAGATTTTCCCTGAGCTACCGTCTCTGCCCATCTTCCTCCATTTTATGTGGGATGCTGCCACAGCATGGCTTGATGAGCAGTGGTAGGTCCACACCTGCAATCCAAACATGCGAACCCCAGGGCACTGAAGCAGAGCAAAGTGAACTTAACCATTATGCCACTGGGCCAGCCCTGAATTCTGTTTCAATAGATGTAGGGAAAAGGCAGTTGAATTTCTATTTTCATTGATCTGAGGAATCAGGTCCAAGCTTGTGTAAATCTTTGGAATTCCTAGTTTACTCAGGGCTTCATTGCAGATCCCTAAGGTATTATAATATGCTACTCCTTCCTAAAAATATTCTCGGGGTAAATATAGTGGAGGCACAAAGCAAAGTGCCCCTTGTCTTTTTTGGTAGAAAGAGATTGGTAAATTTTTATGGTTTACAGTTTTATGTCCATTGGTGTTTAAAGGATTAAATCTTGGAATGGTTTCCTATGTAGAAATGTTAAAACTAAAAGTCATTTAAAAATGGTGGTCAAACGTGGGAAAATATGACGTATATAAATCTCTCCTTATGTTATTTTATGTTTTTGAGGAAGATGTGCCCTGGGCTAAGATTGTGCTCATCTTCCTCTATTTTATATGTGGGATGCCTGCCTCAGCCTGGCGTGGTAAAAGGTGCGTAGGTCCTCGACCAGGATCCAAACTGGTCAAGCCCAGGCCTCTGAAGCAGAGCACGTGGACTTAACCACTGTAGCACTGGGCCAGCCTGTGTCTCCCCTCATTTTAAATAAATAGTGCGTGGGAAGGTTTAAAAAATTCGTAAGAGAGGAAACACTTAAGGAGACTCCCTGCCTGCAGTTCTGCCCCACTCCTCTGCTCAGACACCAGCCTCCCTACATGACCAGTTTTGATCACTGCTTCACCATGCTGTTAGTGTTTCTTTATATAAAAACAAGCCAGGGCGAATGCCTATTTTTGTCCCTCAAGTTTGTTCTTGTGATGAATGGGAGGGTTTGGTACTGATGATGTTTGATGACTGAACACTTATGCCTCACCCTCCCTTTCCCCTGAGCCTTCTTCCCTGGACAGGCTGATGAGAAAGCCTGGAGGCTCCTGCACTGTGGGCTGCTTGCTGGGCAGCTCCTCCTGGGTGCTGTGCTGCCCTGTGTTGCACTGTTGACCCCACCAAACCTGGGTTCTAACTGCAGAGGACTCCAGGTTGGCAGTTTGGGAAATTCTTGTCCTCTGAGTGCAGGAGTCTGGGAATCAGGCCCTCCTTAATGTGATGTTCTGTCAGTGTCTTGGGTGGCCTCTGTGTGTGTGTTGAGAGTGAAGGTGAGACTGAGGCTGGAGTTGCCTTGACATTAGGGGGAGTGTGCAGTTATGAGGATGATTGTACCCTGTCACTGAGCTGAGCCCATCCGATGGTCACTCCTTCAAGAGCAATTATTTCAGAGAGAAAAAAGGGACAGGAAAATGCAGGCAGTAGGAAGCAAGATTCCAGAGGGCTCCCCAGAGCCCCTAAGTCACTCTGCCGCTGCAACAGAGGGTCTATTGTAACAAAGACCCTGACCCTCTGGGTTATAGTGACAACACCCCAGTCTGACTTTGTCAGAGCAAAGGGATTGGTTCAAACCAACTTAAGCCCAGGCACTTGAACTCTATAAAGCAACCAGTTGTCTTGCCCCTTTGTGGGAAAAGAACTCTGGAAACCTCTTGACTCAGAGATCCCCAAAATAGAAGTCAGATTCACACTCGTCTGTACACTAATAGGTCTACAATAGCCGGACGCTCGTCATCCACCTTGGGGTTCTGCCACTACTGATAGTGACCATGGCGCTTCTCAGAGGATCCAGTGCTGTGCTCCCCAACAAGGCATTCGATGTAAGTTTCCCCTCCCCTTTGGTCTCAGGCTCCTAGAGCACAGACTGGCTTCCTGAGATCAGTTGAAGTCATGGCACAACTAGAAGGATCTACGACTAGAATATACAACCATGTATTGGGGGCTTTTGGCAGACGAAGAATAACAAAAGCAGATTGGCAACAGATGTTAGCTCAGGGCCCATCTTGAAAAAAGAATAAGTTGAAGTCAGTTGAATGAGAGCTGTCTTGTTTCAGTAAAAAAGGGGTGAATTGTCATGAGTCTGTCTTCATCATGTTCTAAAAAGAGAGAGGTTTTAAGTTTACGGAAAAATTGATTAGAATTTACAGTTCCCACATAACCCTTGTCTCTGCATCCACACAGGTGGCACTCTTTTACATTTGGTATTACTTGTGTACACTTATTACAATTTCCAAGCCCATATGGACGCATTACAGTGCACGGTGCACATTAGCATTGACTCTGTGTGTTACACACTGTGTGGGTTTTGGCTAATGTCTAATGACGTGTCCCCATCATCTCTGTGTCGTAGAGGGTAGTTTCACTTCCCTGAAACTCCCCTGTTCTCCACCTATGGACTCATCCCTTCCTCCAATTTTCATGGCTTCTTCCTTGTGCCTGAGCTCTCAGTTCATAGTAATTCCAGCCCCGTCAAAGCATACAGCATGACAAAGGTAGAACTGAGTCCATGATCAATATTTCACAAGTTAAAAGCAGTGTTTCACCAGAAGAATATTTCCTTTCAGCCAGCTGCGTCTGATTACCTGTAATGGCCTGGCATAGTTTAGGACAGGGTGGGCAGCTGAGCTTGGTCAAAGTGTGATTTTCACTGGACTCCTAAACTCTCAGTTTGCTCATGGGAGCAGACCAAAAAGCTTCCAGTTGTTCACTGTGTTTTTATTCACTGAAACATCCCATAGATTTCACCCTCTGCCTCATGGAGTGCCGTAACCGGTGGGTAATATGGAAGATGATGAAAGAACTTTTCTTACGAGGGATCATTGGTCCACAAATGATAATATTTATTTCATTTGTATAGCATTTCTGTCATTTCCCAACCCGTTCTGGAACTTGTTATTAGAGAGAAACAGGATGTAATGTCATCACAGTAAAACTGTGTAAATATTTCCATGTGTTCATAATATTGTTAAATTGATGAGCATGTGTACAGAAAAAAAGCGAGTTTGTGATGATCACAACATAGAATAAATGTTTGGAGATAACAGAATCCCATGTTACCTTCCTAGAATTGGAGTATAGATCCCCAGTGCTATCAGCCTTATGCATCCTGCCCTATACACATTTGTGGTGTTTCAGGACTCAGTGGCCATTGAGGACGTGGCTGTGAACTTCACCCCAGAG
The DNA here is from genome assembly GCF_041296235.1 of Equus asinus. Taxonomy (NCBI): domain Eukaryota; kingdom Metazoa; phylum Chordata; class Mammalia; order Perissodactyla; family Equidae; genus Equus; species Equus asinus. Next base: position 23,762,194 of record NC_091809.1, on the reverse strand, counting down.
GAGTGGGCTTTACTGGATCCTTCACAGAAGAGACTCTACAGAGATGTGATGTGGGAAACCTTCAGGCACCTGGCCTCAGTAGATAAGAGTGAGGACATTCCTTCACTGCATCAATGAGAGAACAAGTGCTGCTTGCCCATGAAGAGTGTTCTAAGGCCCAGGCCTGATGGTGAGGTGGTTAAGTTCGCACTTTCCGCTTTGGTGGCCTGGGGTTCGCCAGTTCGGATCCCGGGTGTGAACATGCCACTGCTTGGCAAGTCATGCTGAGGTAGGCATCCCACTTACAAAGTAGAGGGAGATGGGCTCAGATGTCACCTGAGGGCCAGTCTTCCTCAGCAAAAAGAGGAAGATTGATGGCAGATGTTAGCTGAGGGCTAATCTTCCTCACAAAATACAAAAAGAATGTTGTGAGATGTAGAAGGTGGAAAGAGCAGGTCACTAAATACAGTAGACATGGCCATAGATTATCAAATACTTAGAATCTACAACTTTTTCTATAATTTCTAATATTTGGAATAAACTTTCTGTGTCTGCATTTCAGTAATAACATGGGAAGATCATGATGTTAAAGATCAGTGCAAAGACCAGCAGACAAAACTACAGTGAGTGACACAGTAGAAATCTCTGTGTCATGTACGATTCCTTGTACGTTAAGAAATTTTTTTTTACAAAGAGAAAACAACGCTTGCTTCAAATTTAGGTATTCTTAGGAAATTTTCACCAAGTATACTTTCTGAAATGTGATGTAGAGGTTCACTTTTTGCAAAATAGTTCACTTAGAAATAGTATTAGTGAACCCTGTGAATGAATATCACTGTTTGGATAATAGCAAGGGTGAAGTCCTCTTGCAGAAAATTCAGTATATTTCATTTCAGAGAATTCACAGAAGGAAGAAAACATGAACATTCCCTATAAATCATAATAAACGTAAAATCCTTAATAGAGAAATGACTAACAATGTGCTTCTCATTTGTACAGAAGGCATGTGGTAGGGAGACTCTGGGAAAGTGAAGAGGGTAGTCAGTGTGGAGGAAACGTCAGCCTTCTTCCAAATCTCAGAATGACCAAGAAAACTACAGAAGCTAAACCATGGGGATGCAGTGCATGTGGAAGAGCCTTCACGCATCATTCATTGCTGAAAACGCACATTACACGTCACACTGAACATAAAACATATGACTATCAAAAATATGGAGAGAAGCCACATAAATGTAAGGAATGTGGGAAAGCCTTCACTTACCTCACTTTACTTCAAACACATGCAAGAACTCATACTGGAGAGAAACCCTATGAATGTAAAAAATGTGGTAACACGTTTGCTTCTTCCAGTTCTCTTCAAATACATGGAAGAATTCATACTGGAGAGAAACCCTATGAATGTAAGAAATGCGGTAAAGCGTTCACTTCCTCCACTTATCTTCAAATCCACGTAAGAACTCACGCTGGAGAGAAGCCCTTTAAATGTAAAATCTGTGGTAAAGCCTTCATTTCTACCATTTGTCTCTCAACACTCAGAAGAACTCACACTGGAGGGAAACCTTACAAATGTAAAAAGTGCAGTAAATCATTCACTTATTCCAGTTTTGCTCAAAGACATGGAAGAATTCATACTGGAGAGAAACCCTACAAATGTAAGAAATGCGATAAAACATTCACTTCTTCCAGTTCTCTTTGAATACCTGAAGGAACTCACACTGGAGAGAAGCCCTTTAAATGTAAAATATCTGGTAAAGCCTTCATTTCTACCAATTGTCTCTCAACACATGAAAGAACTGACACTGGAGGGAAACACTACAAATGTGAAAAATGCCCTAAAGCATTCACTTCTTCCAGTTATCTTCAAATACATGAAAGAATTCATACTGGAGAGAAACCCTACAAATGTGAAAAATGCAGTAAAGCATTCACTTGTTCCAGTTATCTTCGAGTCCATGAAAGAAGTCACAGTGGAGAGAAACCCTACGAATGTGAACAATGTGGTAAAGCGTTCACTGCTACCAGTCATCTTTCAATACATAAAAGAACTCATACTGAAGGGAAACCCTATGAATGTAAGAAATGTGGTAAAGCATTCAGTTCTTCCAGTTCTTTTCAAATACGTGGAAGAATTCATATTGGAGAGAAGCCCTTTGAATGTAAAAGATGTGGTAAAGCCTTTGGTTATACTGCTTCTCTTTCAAAACATGAAAGAAATCACACAGGAGCAAAGCTCTATGAATGTAAAAAATGCAGTAAAGCATTCACTTCTTCCAGTTCTCTTCAAATACATGAAAGAACTCACACTGGAGAGAAGCCCTCTGAATGTAAAATATGCAATAAAGTCTTCACTGCTTCCAGTTCTCTTCGGGTCCATGAAAGAAGTCACAGTGGAGAGGAAGCCTCATGAATGTCAGGAACGTGAGACAGGCTTTACTTCTCATACAAGCTTTTGAGGATATGCACAAATGCACAGGAGAGGATAAACCATGTAGACATAAACAATTTGGAAAGACTTTTGTCATCCCAGTTCTTCCTGAAGGCATGAAAGGACTCACTTGATAAAAACGTCTTGAATGTAAACAGCATGAGAAAGACTTCAGTTGGCCTACATCCTTCTATGTGAAACTCCCACCAAAAAGAAATGTAAATGTAAGTCATGTGAGAAAGCTTCATGGAAATTAATTTGTATATAAGGTTGTGGAAAACGTTCAACATGAAAGAGTTGTTATAAAATAAATAGATTGTATCTATCAAGCCTTTCTTAAAGTGCCACATTGGCTGTGGATTTCTATTAATTACTTCAGAAATGAATATTGAGGTGAGATGATTCTGCTAGTCATCCTTCATAAATAGTAAATAAGATTCATAGGTCGTGCTTTTCCGTTACGTCAGTTAATAATATTTTATCTTTAGTTTTTTAAATAATGTTTTAATTGTTCTGTGTTAGGGGGCTATTGAAAAGTGGCGGTTTGTATTTGTCGTGATTTTCTTACTGGCCTTGTATTACAGTTCCTGCACGTGCCTCATCCATTGTACATATTGTACATGTTTCAGAGAAAGCTCCTTTTTGGGGGTGGTGGGTGGAGGAGCCTGTTTTTATGTTCTGCACTATTAAACAGTTGGAAAAGAATTTATGTGTGGCAAGTTTATCCAAGAATGTACTTCCTGTGAATTCTTGTTTTCCTATTTGGGCCTTTGCAGTTTCTCCTTCCTTCTGACTGGTATTGGGTGAATAGACTTTGAATTAAGTAGAGGCCTGTGGCAGGGCAACAAAATCTAGAGCTGGACACATCACCCCTGTAGTGCATCATGTCAGTGAGGGTAATCTGAAGAGCTAGATCGTTAACAATCCGTCCCATTGCTGGCTCCTTGTTGGAATTCCCCAATGGCCTCACTTGCATGAGATCTGGAAGGCAGAAGCACACAAGGCCTTAGGCAGATTTTCGAGCCATCACACAGGGTGGGAGACAGTTCCATAGGAGCTTCAAGGACACCACCTTCCATCCCTTTTTCTGGATTCTTTGCCCTTCTTGTCAAGAGTATCTTGAAAACCAGCAAGAACTAGTTGATTTCCATTTTGGTAGAGATGCATTTTCCACCAGTTTCACATCAAAGATCCATTCGAGTTAGGGTCTTTCTGTAAGGCCTCTTGTGTCCACCAGGAAGCCAATTCAGACCTTTGTGGTGGGAGTGTTGTCTGATTCCCCTTTTCTGTAGGTGATAATTGAATATGGTCTGATGTGTATAGGAAACAGCTTTGCTGTTGATAGTGCTAGTGAGCACATTTTCCTGCTTGACCGTGGCATCTCCAATGCGATGTAAAAAGAAGCACCTGCGAGTTTGTTTCTTTGCTTCTGGTGCAGCTGCTGCCTTCACCCAGTTCTTCCGTGTGAGAACAGTCACCTTTCTCACATTGGGAAGACTGTGTATTTCCTGTTACTTGTAGTTTGAATGCATTCCGTCGATGTGTTCTCAGTAACCCTTGAGTGTACGTCAATAAGACTATGTCCGTCTGTTTGGGAAATGAGCACTTCTGTAGTTGTTTCATTGATGTATTTTATGAACTGTTCCAGTCCATCCTATGTTAATAAATATTAGTGTGGATTTCATTGTTACAGACTATTAATATCCATTTTTGATCATGGATCTTCAGATATACTTTACAGTGTTCTTCATTTAATCATTGTATGGTTTAAGTCAATTTTATCCTGTGGAGACCAATTCAGTGATTTCTTCTCCAGGCAAACTATTTCTTATTCTTTGACAGTCACAGTTATCGTCATGAAAATAATTCCTCATTCATTTTTAAGCCAAAAGTTAACCATCAGGGCTTTTTTCAGTGCCCTCTTCCACTGACCTGCAGGATTGCGCCTGCAGTCAGAGAGGAGTGTCAGGAATTCTAGTAAGAATGACCACAGACCTAAAGGACCTTGAGGTGTAGCGGTAACAGTGCTCAAAGGACTTCTTACAAGATTCTGGCCTGTGTTTGTGGGTTGGACTGCTATTCAAGGAGGCACGTTATTTTCTGTCTTCAGTGATGTGAGGAGGTAAACTTAATTCTATCTTTTGTAAACTTTTTGCTTTGTGAACCGAATCATTGTTTTCTCGAAGGCAAAAACAATAGAGTGAAGGAAAGTTAAATTTTAAGAAGTTGCAGTCAGTCATTTTAGTAAGAACAAGGAAAAGAGTCATTTTTAGGATTTGGGCTTTTATCCTTTATCTTTTTTACCTCTGTGGTCACAAAATACTGTTAGTTTCATCTTGGAAACTGTACTTTTAATGAACAAGCTGTCGGACACTTTTCTCTTCAGCAGGGTAAGACTTGGCCTTGCAGTGGATGCAGCCAGCTCCTGGTCCTCTGGAACAGCTTTGCCTTTCCTACTTACAGTCAAAACACCGATGTATTTCCTATGGTGTATTGGACACTGTTTACTATGAAGTGCCTCATTTAAATAGATAAATTCTCTTCTTGGTATCCTACATAGCATTTTCAATATGTCCTTTAGACTCAGCTGAGGCCTTTGAGTTTAGGGATATTGTGAGACAATGCAAACCCAGCCGGGTAAATAGGTCCACTGTGCCACTCTGAAGCCTTTCCTTCTCTGAGACTGTGCTCTTGCTGGTACCGTTTCAGCGTCCCTCACAAGCCATGCAGTGTGGAGCCCAGGTAGCTGATCACAGGTTTCCTTTCCATATGCTTAGATGTGCAGCACATGATGTGGAAACTTGGGGAGAAGCAGTAACAGCTTCAAGGTTTAAAACAGCAAGGGGAATGGAATGTTTTCCCTTTTTTTAGTGTAACCTTATGAATTGGAGGGGTTTCATTCCAATGGACACCACGGGATTGTTCTTTTGAGGTGATGGGTTGTTTTTCATCTTTTGGTGGCAGTATTCCCATACATTTGTGAAAACTCATGAGACCACCTGAAGTATTTTATGTATCTTTACATATGTATTATGTATAGTTACTAGAAAATGAATAGTATAATTGCTTTCACATGATAGAAGAATGTCACGGTCTCCTGAATCTGCATTTTAATGTGCTCAGATCTTTCCACCACTGTGGGGTCCTTCTTAGGAAGGTTGCAGGACTGACAACAAGGACTCAGTCCTCAACAGGCCTGTTTTGCAACCCTCTCTTCATTGAGAAAACACGCCCTAGGGTTGCACCTGCCCTCAGCTCATACTCCTAACAGGAGTGACGCGAAAGGCCTCCCAGACTCTGTCTTTGGGTGTAAATCAGGTTCATTGATTTGGAAATACCATGGTCTAAAACATAAAAGTGCACCCCAAGCAGAAGCTGCCTGGGACACCCTTATTCACGTGCAGCATCATCAGATGTCACTGCCATCCGTAGACCATCTCCAGCTCTTCATTTCCCACTCAAGCCTACTCTGTGCCAGCTCACTTGGAAAAATCTTTAGAAATCCACACATGTCGCACTCTGTACATTTTCTCTGAGGCAACAGGAGGGGCCTGTGAGCTGAGAGGGTGGCAGAAGCAGTGGTAGAAACCATGCCATGAGCACATTCTGGCAGCCACAGTGACACAGCCTTCTCAAATTTTTCAGATCTGCTTGCTTGCTTATTCACACGACACTTAGAAATTGACTTACGTTGAATTGGGAAACAAAAGGCTCTGGACTGTTTGAAATAACATTCCATTAGTGTCCCCCTCCCCACAGTCCTTCTCAAAGATGCCTTAGCCACCTCTCATTGAGCTTCCAAGAGTCTCTAAACCCTCATGGTGGACATAAATTACCCAAGGCATTCTTGTACCAGAACTATTCTTTTCACAAGGTGCTGCACACAATTAGAGAAGCCACTGCTGGCAACTGACAGAGTCTTTATGCAAATGGAGTCCCTTCCAGGGCCTCAGTGGATGATGCTCCAAGCCAGCTTCCCATTTTGCCTTGGGTCCTGAATGCAGGACCCCCCAGGCTTTCTAGTGAAAAGCCGCCTTATTGAAGAGATGGGTATTTACAGCATGAAGCCAAACATTGCTCCTCTGGAATATCCCATGAGCAGTCAGGAGTGTTCCGTTCTCTGATGTAATCAATTCTGAGGAGATCATTTCCATTTTAGACACACTGGCCACTTGGACAGTCACTTAGGAGCACATGGGTGACCAGGGTGTTCATAAACTTTATGGACAGTGTGCACCACCCCACCCGACAGAGTCCACTGCAGAGATGCTGCCTTCTGTCGCTACATCAGACAGGCCATCCTTGATCAGAGAATGGACTGAAGCCTCAGAGTGAGCAAACAGTAGTCATGTTAGCAGTACAGACTTTCTTGGCCCAGAAACCAACCTGTCTGTACATTTTTACAGATCCTGGGCCATTACCCATGATCTAGCTGTTGGTCCCACCAATAGCACCAACTCCTTATCCAAGGTTGCCCTCTATGTCTTATGGAATTCTGGGAATATCTTGCCTCGCAGATATCCAACTGCAAATCTGGCCACTCCTTACTCTGCCCATATGAAACCTCAGCCTGCAGAGGCTGATTTTTATTGCTCAGGGTGATAAATTGACTTAAATTTCTGAGACAAATATCAACGCCTCAGACCAGATGGCATTAACCTTGACTTTATGGTCCCACATAATGTGAAACCACTTACAGACCTCTAACTTAAGAATCTAGGCCAAATTCAAGTGATTTCCCTCCTCTGCCATGGTTAACCCAGTGATGGACCAGTGAACCTGATGTGAAAAAGCAAGTCACTGGTGATATCATCAATGGACATACTTTCCAGGATGAGGAAGGGGTCCGTACAGCTGATGGCAAGTAGACTTGGTAGGCCTGTCCCCCCTTCCCCGGGGCTCCTTGCTGTGCTCAGACCGTGGTAGAACTTGATATGGACAAATTACTCATGCCATCGTACATTAGCCTGCTGAAGCCAAAATGCAAGCACTGGCCAAGATGCTCTAAATTTATTGATATTATCAGCTCAATTCTGCAAAGAGGAAATACTGGGCTCTCGAATAAGTTGTTCAGTGGACATTTTCCCGCAGGCTACTCACCTCCTAGGATGGTCTCATGGCCGCCTCAGGCCAATTTGCTTTCTTCTCAGTGGGCCTTCCTGCTGTTGGAGGCAGTGATTAGACTCAATCCCAGTCTTCGGGGCTCATTGCTTTGTTGTTATCGTCAGGCTCACTGGCACCTGATAGATAGAGGCCTTTCCCTGCTGGACATTCCTGCCAGAATGGTCACTCCTACAGGTCTCTGATTTATTGTAACAGTGCTCCCTGGCCACCACTGTCATATCCCACTGCCAAGTCTTCCCCTCACATCGCCTGTGGTCTGTGTGCCCTGCGTGTCGATAGTTCATTTGGGGTAGCTCCTTCAAAACCCCTGTGGCTCATCACATACAGATGTGCTGTTTTCCTACTATTTGCACTCACGTGTTCATTGTCATGGGAGTCACTGGTAGTGACCCGGTAGCACATGAAGTCGTTCATCAAACATCCTTCCTGCCAATCAAGAAATGTCCGAAACACTCAAAATTTGTGTAGGAGACAGCTCGTGTTTGAGATGTTTTCCCTGAAGGAAAACCCCCTGGCAGCCGTGGTAGCTGCTGACTAGTTGGCTTTGAAGTATTTATTACCCATCCAGGGAGAGCTCGCTTCCTCTAAGAGGGCTGCCTGTAGTATGGGGGTAGGAGGGTGTCACCAATAACACAACAAATGAGACAACACATTAAAATAATAATATCACTTAAATGTTTGAACAGGAACCCTACTTACATGTTTCTGGATCCCTCCACACATTTGGATGACTCGATTCAAATGGTTTTTCGAGGCTTTGTTGTCTCAAACATAGTATTTTGCACTTTTCACATAACTTTTTAATTAATATTCAGATCAAATTTATTTGAATAGTGGCATCACTCAACCAACCTCAGGGGTAAACACTAATAAAGACACTGACCTCATTTTCGACATTTGACTCTCAATCAGCTGTAGACGCCTGCTCACCCTGTAGGATCACAATGGTGAACAAGTGATGAAGGTTGACACGTGCCCCTTTGCTTTTTGTGCCTGCAGATGGGAGGCTCAGACCTGTAAATCCTGAAGCCTCTAAACCTACACATGTTAAATGGCCAGCCTGTGGTCCTTTGCACAAGCCACATGAACAAGCTTCCCCTTGCCCTACTCTCTGTACAAAGTATTTTGGAGTAATAAACTTTTGTATTAACTTAATGCATGTGGCAACATAGTCCTGACGTCTGGTCTGAAGGTAGCATATTAATCCTGCCCCCAAAATGGCAGTGATGAAACAGAAGGCAACTCATGGAAAATGTCTTTCTCATAATGCACAGGAGGTCAGTGTAGGCAATTCTTACAAGAGGAGAATAAGAAATCCAAATGCAGAGATCCCTATATGATAATGTTTTTAGATGCACTGGTGAGAAAAGAAAAACTTTGAAACCACCCACATGGCTTTAGCAATAGAATCAGTAAGTGAAAATGGTGTAGTGTCCCAAGGGAAAATACAGAGCAACAGAAGTGAATGGATGATTTGTGTCCTGATATGAAGAGTCAGAGTGATCATTCTCCTCTTCACAAGAAAAAACTGACGAACCTGAAAAGCAGCACCTCTTCCTAGATCCATCAGTGACTTGAGATGACATGGCAACCAATGCTTCCAAAATGAGAGACAGGTGAATATAGAGAATTACAACTTGCTGGGAGGAGAAGTGACTGGAGCCAGCCACCTCTAGGAACACAGAAACTTTTAGGGATGAATTTGCCAATGTGTGGACTAGTCTGAGATTCAAAAACATTCGTGCCTCTAGTCTTAGGAAACTCCCCCAAATTCATGTTTTTTTCCTGTGCTATAGGGCCCCTTTTGGAAAACAAAGACACTCCTCTAAATACCTGTCTGTTGAACTGTTAGAATCAAGGTAAACAAAGCTGTCCCTCAATAAGAAAGCTGTTCACTTCAAATGTGCTGGCAGAGGAACAACTCATAAAGAATCATGACAAATCATAACATGGTGTCACGAAAAGAAAATGACAATTCTCCAGACACTAAAGAAATTCCCAGAAGGTTGTGATCTATCTGATAGAGAATTCACAATAGCCGTCATGAGGAAACTCAATGAGCTACAAGAAAACTCAGAGAGACAGTTCAATGAGCTGAGGAATATAATTAATGATGAGGAGTACTTTACCAAAGAGATTGAAACTCTAAAGAAAGAATGACAGCTGGCCCAGTGGCGCAGCGGTTGAGTTCGCACGTTCCGCTTCTCTGCAGCCTGGGGTTCGCCAGTTTGGATCCTGGGTGCAGATATGGCAGTACTTGGCAAGCCATGTTGTGGTAGGCGTCCCACATATAAAATAGAGGAAGATGGGCATGGATATTAACTCAGGGCCAGTCTTTCTCAGCAAAAAGTGGAGGATTGGTGCCAGATGTTAGCTCTGGGCTAATCTTCCTAAAAAAAAAAAAAAAATCAAAGGTAGAAATCTAGAAATGATTCATGTGAGACAGGAGAGAGAACTAAGATTTTTTCAAAATGAAGAAACTCTATGATAACTGACTCCATTAGAAAAGGCAACATAAGGGTGGGGGGAATTCCAGAAGGAGAAGAGGGGGAGAATGGAGCAGAGAGCTTATTTAAGAAATGAATAGCCGAGAACTTCCCAAATCTGTGGAATGAAGAAGACATACAAGTCCACAAGGCTGAGACTCCCTAATTATCTCAATGCAAAAAGACCTTCTCCAAGACACATTCTATTAAAACTGTCAGAAGTCAGTGATATAGAATTTAAAAGCCAGCCAGGGAAAAAAGCCAGTAACCTACAAAGGTATCCCAATTAGACCATCAGAAGATTTCTCAGCAGAAACTCTGCAGGCCAGGAGAGAGTGCAATGACATATTCAAAATATTGAAAGATAAAAACTTCCAGCCAAGAATACTCTGTCCAGCCAAGTTATCCTTCAGTTATGAGGGAGAAAGAAAGACTTTCCCAGACAGACAAAACCTACGGGAGTCCACCACCTCTAGACCTGCCTTACAAGAAATGTTGAAGGGTGCTCTTCCACCTGAAGTGAAAAAGCAAAATCACTCAAAACTTTGAGTAAGGTGGTAAATAGACAGACAAACCAGAAAATTGCACAGGTATTTCAGAATAGGGTGTTAAACACTTAATTATGGCAAAAAGGTTAAAATTTTAAAAATAAGTAAACATGTCTATAGCTACTTCAATTTTGTAATGAACTCACAACACAAATTGGGATAATTTGTGACAAGAAAACATAAAAGGGAAGCAGGAAAAGCATGGAAACAGTATAGGCAAATGAAGGTAAACTATCAGCAGAAAAAGGGCTATTTTGTCTATGACATGTTTTATACAAATCTCATGGTAACTAGAAAACAAAAATTTAGAGCAGAGGAACAAAGCATTAAAAAAGAGGAAACTGAGAAAAACATCATTGGAAACCACAAAGTAAAATGGCGGACAGAAACACAAGGGAAAAGAAAAAATGGAGATATAGACCAATTAGAAAACAAAAGGCAGAATGGCACCGGTAAGTCCTCCCAGATCAATAATCAGCCTAAATGTAAATGGATTGACATCACCAGTCAAAAGGCCCAGAGTGGCCACGTGGAGTAAAAGACATGACCCAACTCTCCGCTGCCTCCAGGACACTCAGCTCAGCTCTAAAGACAAACACGGGCTCAAAGTGAAGGGGCAGAAGAGGAGCCTCCAGGCAAATGGCAGCCAAAAGAAAGGGGGTGTGGCCATACTGACATCAGACAAATAGACTCCAAACCAAAACAGTAACAACAGAGATGGACATTAGATACTGATAAAGGGGCTAACCCATCAGGAAGACATAACAGTTAATAATCTATGTGCACCCACACGGTAACACTCAGATATATACAGCACCCATTAGCAGACCTCAAGGGAGAGATTGACAACAACGCGATAATAGTAGGGGATTTTAATGCCCCACTTACATAAAAGATCTCATTTTATGGCCCATGTAACCCAACACTGGGCTCTCCAACAGGGCATCCACTGGAACTTTCATCTCCCATGCCAGCCGCAGGCCTCTGGCATTACTGAACGCCACCGAGGTCTTGGAAAATCCTGGCTCCTTAAGTTTCCAGGAGGTAAACGGAATCCTAAATGGGCTTCCGTGCTGCCAGGGGCACTCACCACTTTAAACTCTAGGCCATATGGACATCGTTCTCCTCACACCAGCTGGGCTCCCCCAGCCTGCTGCATTGGATTATCATGGGGGAATCTGATGCCTTCATCTTATGGGACAATATTATGTCCAAACCATTTTGAGTCCCCTTACACATTGAAAATGTCAAGCATCTTTTTTTTGATTTTTGGTCAGGAAGATGGCCCTCAGCTAACATCTGTGCCCATCTTCCTCTATTTTATGTGGGATGCCACCACAGTACGGCTTCATGAGCAGTGTGTAGGTTCACGCCCAGGATCTGAAACAGAGAACCTCAGGCCATTGAAGCGGAGCATGCACACTTAACCACCCTGCCACTGGGCTGGCCCAAAAATGTCAGTCATCTTGCCTTCCAATATTCATTGGCAACTCAATCAGGGACAGGTGGTTAGCTATGGCCCCCTGGTCACATAGAGTCCTGGCCCATTAGAAGAACACACAACCACTATGCTGCTGCTGAGCCACACTTCCCCACTTGGTCTGCGAATACCAGCTGAAAGTCCAGTGTTTAGTGGCTTTAGTGGAGGCTCATTTCTCCTAACCATCCCTCCCCACAGGAAGTGGCAATAATTGTATCCAGACCCACTGAATTAACCATGTGGGTCTCTGAAAGGGAGAAGAGGCACTCAGGTCGGTTAACAGCAGCAACACTAGGAGATGACAGCATGGCAATATGGTCACAACATGTGGCCCTACCCGACTTTGGAGGAGGCCACCCATGAGCTCCTGACTCGCAACAGCCCCATAATCTTCACACAGGGCAGCCGTGGGCAGAGACTAAAGTATAAAATGTGGCTGCTCACTGCTGGCCTTCCTCTGTGCCTTTGTGCCATCTGGGCCATGGGCTTCTCCTCCACCCCAGAGAGGCAACCCTGGAAAGCTGTTGGAACCACACAGCCCTCACCCATGACTGCAACCCCGGATGGGGGCCCAGTGCAGCCCTAGAGGGAAGTCAACCCTAGAGGGGCTGCACCCCAAATGCCACCAGGTGTGCTACTAGCCAGGTGACTCAAGCACTCTACCTTGAATGGGACTAATGGCACCAGTGCCTAAATGTCACCGACCCTCCTCTATTTATGTACCCCACTCAATGGAAGCCGTTTGTAACTCATGATACTCAGCGCCTCTCTGCCAGCAGACTAACCCCCTATGAGCTATTTCTTCTATCTTCACCAAATGTCACTCTTACTAATTGCCATTCCCTCAGTCCTGCCACTTTCCTCCCTTTGCCTTTTGATGAAACATCTCATGAGTTTCTGACTTTGACAAACCAATTATTCTTCCCCAGGCTGGATTTATAAGAACGCTCACTTGAAAATGCTGATGTAGTTTGCTTTCCTGATGAGTCTTCTCTAAAAGATGAAAATATCAAATATAAGGTAGGATATGCAACTGTGTCTTCAATAGAACAGTAGAAGGTGGTGCTTCACCAACAGCTTCCTCTGCGCAACAGGCTGAACTTATGGCCCTAGCCCGAGCCTGTTATCCAGCCAAAGGGAAAACTGCCAGTATCTATGCGGACAGCAGATGTGCCTTTGGAGCAGCTCATGATTTCATCATGCTTTGGAAAAAAAGAGGATTCCTAACGTCTACAGGTCAATAGATAAAAAATAGCTCCTTTGTGTTCAATCTTGTGGATGCCATTCGGAGAAAAAGGTCTTCAGGAGTAACAAAGCTTCCTGGGCATTCTAAGGCAAACGTGGAGGAAAGTAAAGGTAATCATTTTGCTGATTCAGCTGCAAAAAAGTGTGCCTCTTCAAGATTTCAAACTTCTCTTTGGATTTGCCCTAAAACCAAAATTATCATTCATTTTGTCAGATATTTAAAAGATGAATCCATGGAAGCCCTCATGTGGCTACTAGACAAGAAAAGAGGAAATGGACAGAAGGAGGTTGCATGTTTCTAGGGAAGAAAAATATGGTCTGGTCCTAGTGGCCGTCCTGTCCTTTCTGATCACCTCCAGGAATCTATTCTAAGCTTTGTTCATGATTTAATCCCTTGGGATACTGATAAGATGGTGCTTTGGGGAACACAATATTAGGGAACCAATACACAAATTGGCTTCAAGGGTTTATCAAAGATCCACATATGTCCCAAACAGAACCCTGGAGAGCCCATCCACAGTGCCATGGGCCATTTCCTTGACCTTCTGGGCCCTTCAAACATGGCAGTTGGACTTCATCCGACCATCAGCATCTCCAGGGTGTGAATATGCTTTAGGAATGGTCTGCGTGTTTTCCACTGGACTGAAGCGTTCCCATGCTGCAGGGCACCAGGTCACACTGTGGGTAAAATTCTCCTAGAAAATATTGTACCTACCTGGGGTGTCCCCTCAGAGCCTCACAGCAATCAACGACCTCATTTTACAGGTCAAACCCTGCAATCCATACGTAAAATCTGACCCGTTCTACAACATTTTCATTGTGCCTATCATCTTCAATCCTCTGGTCTCAGTGAAAGAACTAATGGGATCCTAAAAACTGAATGGTCCAAACTCCTAGAATCTTTTCATCTCCCGTGGCTGAAAGCCTTGCCCTTGGTATTACGGAACCTTACATCTACAGCTTTTGGAAGCATAAGCTTTCCCCATTTGAAATAACTACAGGATGACCTATGAGATTAGATCAAGGGCTGTACGAGTTTGTCCACCTTACAGGAACCATTCTGACCTACTGCAAGGAGCTCAGAATGCTCTTAAGGATAGTATTGCACTAGGAGAGCAATCCTTTCACAGGGCGCTCCTGGGAGACAAAGATGGACATCACCACAGGCTTCAGCCAGGAGACTGTTTCCTGTAAGACAACTTCACAAGAATGTCCTACAAGCATGATGCAAAGGGCCATACCAGGTACTGTCAACTACTCCTTGTGCAGGAAACTACAGGGTATTGACTCCTGGATTCATGTTTCTCATAAAGGCACCTTCACCTGACTGCATGTCTCCCCGCACTGGAAATCTTAAATTAAAAATGTCTCCTGGGGGCTGGCCCCGAGGCTGGGTGGCTAAGTTCGTGTGCTCTGCTCCAGCAGCCCAGGGTTTCACCGGTTTGGAGCTTGGGTGTGGACAACCCAGCCTTCTACTTTCACCTACACAGTACAACTTTTTTCCTTAAGCCGGAAAATTGTCCCTGCTTTTCTCTAACTCTTTCAAGGAATGCTCAAATGCCTCTAAAAATGCTCCACCCATGCCCATCCACGAAGTCCCACATACGTACACGTGGCTCTACCACAAATGTCGTCAGAGAGGCCATAGTTACTCCTGATTAATCAATGATGACGGGCAACTCCTCTCTGCAGGGCCTTCTTCCAGAGGACTGATGATGTTGTAGACAGTTTAGAGAATGATTCTATTCCCATATGCACAAACAAGACAGATCGTTAGCTCACACTGGTGCCACCTTCTTTGCCTGCAGATGAATCCTTGAATATTTGTCCCTTGCCTGGTGTTCTTTGCCCCTTCAGGATGTATTTTGATATGTGGATATGATAGAAAACCATAGGCATATGCCTGGCTACAGAGCTGGCAAATGGGTGGTACCTGTCTCCTAGGCCGATTAACCACTGCTTTGACTAGACTTAAAGTGATCTCTCGACAAACTGATTCCACCCAGAAAACCCAAAAGCAAAGGGCCCTCTCCATCACAGAGGACCATCCTGATGAAGGTCCCTCTGAATCCAAGGATAATACTTGTGGTCTCAGTCAAAACTATGACCTTCCTGCTGCTTATTCAGGACATATTGGACGTTATTTCCTTAGGGGACTCTTTTCTTGGTTGGAAGTTGGCATATTCCATTCCAACTGGACCTGATGATGAGGAAGCTTACCAGAACTGTCAGTGCAGCTGCACCCTCTATGGCAAATCAACAAGAGCAGCACAGAGCCCTCAGGTGCTCTAGCTTGAGCGGTCCTGGACAGGAGGACAGCCCTGGACTCTCTCCTTGCTGCCCAAGGAGGAGTCTGTGCTCCTGCCGACACCTCCCGTTGCACCTTCATGAATAATTCTCAACCCATTGAATTAGAGACACTGAAGCTTGTCCAACTCGCTAAATCTCTGATGGGCCACTCTGATTTTACTCCAAGCTGGTTGATTTCCACTTTCCTGACATTCTTAGGCGGCTTCCTTCTGGGCTGGGGGCTATCCTTGGGTCTAGGCTACAAATTCTTTTATTATAATCCTAATTTGTTCTCTTTTTGTCGTTTTTTTTTTTCTTCTTTATCTCCCAAATGCCCCCGTACATAGTTGTATATCTTAGTTGTGGGTTCTTCTAGTTGTAGCATGTGGGACACCGCCACAATGTGACCTGACTAGCAGTGCCATTTCCGCACCCAGGATCCGAACCCTGGGCCAACACAGCAGAGCGTGCAAGCTTAACCAATGGCCACCGGGTTGGCCTGTCTTTCTGTCATTTTTAAACTGTTCATGGTGATTACTTCTCACTGTTGCATGGCTTCCCAAAACATCAAAGTCATGGTTGCTCAGAGACTTGAGACTATTCAAAAGACCTATCCAGTGAGGAACATTGAGAACAAGACCATTATCGACATCTGCAGACTAGAACATGATGCCTAAACCTCATTACCTGGCCGCCTACTTCTTGCTCTAATGTGGTCTAGACCTTTGATTAAGTTACTCCCATGAGAGACCTCACTTTCCCCCTACATGAGACCTGACTTCCCAAGAATGAGCCTTCCGGGCAAAGAGGGAGACTCCTAAACATACGACAACAAAGAGGAGAGGCACGATACTTTCTGCCAAAATATATCACTCAAAAGGGAAAAACATAGATGAGGATACCTAAATGGAGTGAGATAAGTCAAGACTTCAAAAATGGAGCTGGGAGGCCGTTAAGCGAGGCTTATGCAGGTGCACAGGCAGGTGGGGACCGAACCTTTGAACTTCACCTGACCACACAAGCCACATCCTGGAACAATTTCTCTTCCAGAAATGAACACGCTGCTTAGGAACAACTTAAGGATCATTCACCTACTGGCGTGTCCACTCGCTCCCTGCCAGCACTGGTCATTAATTGTTCCAGACGCCTGATGGAAGCTTGTGGGTTTGCCTTTATAACCCGCTGCTGCCTCCTTTGTCCGCTTCAGTTTCTACTGAAATTTGAGCTTCGACTCAAATCTGTGCTTCTAACATGGCAATTCCCAGGGCTCCAAATAAACCTGTTGCTTCTCCTGCAGTTCATGCCTTTTATTAATTGACGTCACCAATGTCCTGGGAGCATAACTTGCTTGACTAATTCATCCTGCAAAATTTTCTCCTTTTTAGAAATAATTTGTGATGCTGCTCTTTCATATTTGTCCTGAGTTTTGGAAGTCTCTTCTCAGCCGGCTGAGTCCCTGGTTCTTTCCAGAAGACATACTCAGTGTGCAGTGTAGGGTGTATGTTTCCTAAATACACAAATCTACTCCTATTTGCCTTTCATCTCATGCTCCACTTTGTCGAGTGTCCTCTGATTTGATCTTATCACAATGTGCCAACCAAGATAGTTATTTGGAAAGTAAGTAAGAGGTTTGTTTTGATGGCTCACTGGGCCTCATATACAGGTGACATGTCTGTGCTAGGACCCTCCAGGTGTTCGGGGACATTAGGAAGCCTCTCTGAGTGACAGTCTCATTTTAGGAGCTGAGGGCGCAGTGTAGTGGACAGGCAGCAGCCAGAGGTCCCCCTGATTGTCTCCTGGCACCTCAGGAACTTCTTTTATTACAGCCGCCTCATGCGCTGGAACATGCGCAGTTGGCAGCCAAGTCTTGTCAGCTCACCACTCATAAGGTCTCGCCTCAGTTCCATGTGCAGGGACTGAGAAAATAGCGTCCCAACGTTTCCAACAGACCCACCCAGCGCTTGTTACCCCTCAGCAGCAGGTACTGGGGGTGGGGTTCCCGGTGTTGCATCCTGTTCTTCCTGGGCAGCCCTGTCAGTGGAGCTGAGTGACAAGGTG
Organism: Equus asinus; assembly: GCF_041296235.1. NCBI lineage: Eukaryota > Metazoa > Chordata > Mammalia > Perissodactyla > Equidae > Equus > Equus asinus. The sequence continues at coordinate 23,744,560 of NC_091809.1, read as the reverse complement.
CCAGGTGTTCTCGGGGCGGTGGTCTGGGGGGGGAGTCTCCCCCAACATGATCTGGGGGAGCTGAGGGTGGATTGTTCTTGGTTCAAGTGCCAGACTCTCATGTTTCTTACAAAACTCCATAGATTTTCTTGAGTAAATGTTCTTCATTTGGAGTTTGCCTTTGGGACCATTTCCAGTGGCTTGAAATGCTTGTTATTAAGTAATTTTCACCAGTTTTATTGAGGAGTAGGACAGCAGAGCTTCTGTCATGGTCACGCCACCCTAATGCACTGAGGATGAAGCCCATTCCAGGAAATAATCACCAGTTTACAGTAGGAAGGAAGCAGAAGCTCTAACATCACTTGTGAACAAAATTGAGAGAGACATTTGTATGCTTAGCAAAAAGGCATCGAACACTTCATAAAAATTACTGTTTGGAGGATTATACAACAAGAAATGGCTTCCCACCTAAAATGAATCACTCATTTGGCATATATTTATGAAAAATAAAGTCCTGTGTTAGAGTTTCTCAGGGAAACAACCAATGTGATCGGTGATGTGCATGTGAGCTTCTGCATATATGTCTGTTTTCTTTTTATTTAAGAAAGTGACTCGGGGCAGCCCCAGGGCTGAGCAGTTAAGCTCTCATGCTCCGCTTCACCAGCCCAGGGTTTCGCTGCTTCAGATCCTGGACGTGGACATGGCACCACTCATCATGCCGTGCTGAGGTGGCATCCCCCATCAGTGGAGAACCCACAACTAAAATATACAAGTATGTACAGGGGGCTTTGGGGAGAAAAAGGAAAAATTAAATCTTTTTTTTTTAAATTTTTATTTTTTTTCCTTTTTCTCCCCAAAGCCTCCCAGTACATAGTTGCATATTTTTCATTGTGGGTCCTTCTAGTTGTGGCATGTGGGATGCCACCTCAGCATGGATCAACGAGCAGTGCCATGCCCGTGCCCAGGATTCGAACCAACGAAACACTGGGCCGCCTGCAGTGGAGCGCGCGAACCCAAACACTCGGCCACCGGGCCAGCCCCAGGAAAAATAAAATCTTAAAAAAAAAAAGAAAGTGACTCATGTGGTTATGGAGACAGGGTCAAGTTAAAAATCTGCAGTCTGGCTGAGCCGGCTGGAAACCCAGGGGAAGAACTGTAGTTCAAGTCCCAGGCCGTCGAGGGGCAGAGTTTCTACTTGTTCAGGGCAAGTCTGTCTTTTCTTTTAGTTATGCTTTTTGGTGAGGAAGATGGGCCCTGAGCTAACATCTCTTGCCAATCTTCCTGGTTTTTTCGTCCCCAAAGTCTCAGTACATAGTAGTATATCTAGTTGTAAGTCATTCTAGTTCTTCTGTGTGGGACGCTGCCACAGCATGGCCTGATGAGTGGTGTGTAGGTCCGTGCCCAGAATCCAAACCGATGAACCCTGGACTGCCAAAGCACAATGTGCGACCTTAACCTCTCAGCCATGGGGCCACCCACAAAGTCTGTCTTTGTTCTATAAAGAACTTCAATAGAGGGGCTGGCCCGGGGTCACAGCAGTTAAGTTCGCACGTTTGCTTCTTGGCGGCCCGGGGTTCGCAGGTTCGGATCCCGGGTGGGGACATGGCACCTCTTGGCACGTCATGCTGTGGTGGGCGTCCCGCGTATAAAGTAGAGGAAGATGGGCACAGATGTGAGCTCAGAGCCAGGCTTCCTCAGCAAAAAGAGGATTGGCAGCAGATGTTAGCTCAGGGTCAATCTTCCTCACAAAAACAAAGCAAAACAGGGAATTAGTTGGCTGGCAGGAGGCTTGCAGGGCTCAGAAGAAATATCACCCCATGACTTTAGAAAATAGTTCTGGGGCTGGCCCCGTGGCCGAGTGGTTAAGTTCCTGCACTTTGCTTTGGCGGCCCAGGGTTTCGCCACTTCGGATCCTGGGCAGGGACATGGCACCGCTCATCAGGCCACATTGAGGCGGCGTCCCAGATGCCACAACTAGAAGGACCCACAACTAAAATATACAACTGTGTACTTGGGGGATTTGGGGAGAAAAAGCAGAAAAACAAATAAAAAAGAAGATTGGCAACAGTTGTGAGCTCAGGTGACAATCTTTAGAAACAAAAAGAAGAAAATATTTCTGTAAAGGAGCCACACTTTTATTGAATTGATTCTTAGAGCAATTTAAGTGCCTCAGGACATTGGTGAAAACAAGAGAGAAATCAGCCCACAGTTAATGGAGTTTACCCACTGGCTGTGGTTCCTGAAGGAGAAAGAGGGCCCTCCCAATATCACTGGCCCAGGAGGGCAGGTTTTCCCCAAGCCATGTCCCCTTCTAGGAGCTGTGTCAGAAGTTCCCCTCTGTTGGGGACATAGACTGAAATCCAGCCAGTCACTGAACAAATAAATAAGCCAATTCCAGTAAAACCCCCCAGATGGAAGGGGACCAGTTTCTGGAGTTACTACAGTACATTACCTAAAATGTCTGATTTGCAACAAAATTACAAGACATGCAAACATACTGGGCAGAAAAACAGTAGTTGACAAAATCACGGATCTGTTACAAGGAAACCGCAGTCAAATTAACTGCTGACATCTCAGCAGGAAAAAAGGAGGTCAGAAGGCAGAGGAATAACGTTTTCAAAGTGCACAGGGAAAAAAACCTTTCAACCAGCATTCCTATATTTATCAGAAGTACCTTGTAAAAAGGAAGGTAAAATAAGGAAAATCCCAGATCAAAAAAACTGAGAGGTTATGTTGAGAGCCAACTTGCATGCAAGAATTACTGGAGGAGCTCTTCAGGCTGAAAGCAAGTGACCCCAGGAGGTAATTCAAATCATTATAAAAAACTAAAACACCAGTATAAGTGATTATGTAAGTATGAAAGACAGAATCAGTACCTTTTTCCTCCTTTCTTCGCTTAACTGATAACAAAGGACTTGTATAAAATGCTATGTATGTAAAGTGCTGTTGGGACTGTACTTCGTAGAAAGGTTCTCTATGTGTAATATGTTTGCCATTAAATGCAGAAATGACATGATGGGAGCAGAGCTGTATTGAGCTAAGAAATGACTACAGAGGGTAAAGAAATGTGTGACAATGTATTATTGAGATATATCATTAATGGATATAATCTGCATAAAAATACCACAAAAATGGCAAAAGAGGATAGAGCAATGTCTGAGTAATGTTTCCATGTATCACTGGAATCAAGGGAGCATAAAGCTGAAGCTCATTCTTATAAATTAAGAAGTATATGTTATGGGCCTGCCCGGTGGTGCAGCGGTTAAGTTCGCACATTCCACTTTGGTGGCCCCGGGGTCGCCGGTTCGGATCCCGGATGTGGGTATGGCAGTGCTTGGCAAGCCATGCTGTGGCAGGCGCCCCACATATAAAGGAGAGGCAGATGGGCACGGATGTTAGCTCAGAGCCAGTCTTCCTCAGCAAAAAAAAAAATTGAAAACACTCTTTGGAACCCTTGTGTGCTGTTGCTGGGAAGATAAAATCATATTCAGGTTCTGAAAAACAACATGGCATTTCCTCAAAAAAGTACAAATTGAGTTACCATCTGATCAACCAGTTCTGTTTCTGGGTAAGTACCCAAAAGACGTGAAAGTAGAGACTCAAACACATATATGTCCACTATGTCCCCTCATGTTCACATTAGCATTATCTACAATAGCCAAAAAGTAAAAGTGACCCAAGTGTCCTTCAACAGTTGAATGGATCAAAATTCTGCCAGTGGCTTTTAATAGCTCCACTGTCCAGATAGTGCCCATGATTTTCCCTAAAGACTAATGCCTAGGCATCATGGGGTCAACTTTGAAAATAAAAACAACTATTTTGAATTACTATCTGGGAATTTCAGAGTCTGACAGCCCTGCTCACAACCAGAATCTGGACGTTGAGTATGTAATGGCCAGTGCCCAAAGGTCAAGATATTGGTGACCATTTGGACAGGGGTGGTGACTTGTAAGCATTTATGCCGTTGATCCCACTTTAGAGGGTTTGAATTCCCCAGCCAGAATCCATACCTTGTGACATTTACATACTTGTATTAAAAATATATAAGCATCTGTTATAACCTAATAATAAAAAGTCAAATAACTCAATTTAAAAATGACAAAGTTGTGCATACATATTTTTCCAAGAGAGATAGACAAATGGCCAAGAGCATATGAAAAACTACTGGACATTATTAGTCATCAAGGAAATGCAAATCAAGACCTCAGTGAGATACCACTTCACAATCACTAGGATGGCTAGAATCAAAAAATCAGACAATATCAGATCTCGTCAATATGCACAGTGAAATTTCAACCCTCATAGATGGGTGGTTCAAATATGAAATGGTGCAGCCATTCTGGAAAACAGCCTGAGAGTTCCTTAAAAAATTAAACCTTAGAATCACCATACGATGCATCAATTCCTTTCCTAAGTATGTGCCCAAGGAAAATGAAAACACATGTTGGAACAAAACTTGTACATGAGTTTTATTGTAATGTTATTTCTAGTAGCCAAAAGATGGAAACAGTCCAAATATCCATGAATGGATCCGTGGATAAACAAGTTTTATCCATCCCCTGGAATATTATTTGGCCATGATAATGAATGACGTATTTATACAGGGTCCAACACGGATGTACCTTGAAAACCTTATGCTAAGTTACTGAAGCCAGTGCCAAAGTCACTGTCAGCACACACATTGAATTCTTCCATTCCTAGGAAATAGGGAGATCTATAGAGACAGAACGTAGACGAACGGTTGTCTAGGGCTGGGAATTGCGGAAGGAAAAGGAGAAGATTGGGAATGACTGCTAAAGGGCAGAAGAGTTTCTTTTGGAGGTGAGAAAAATATCAAAAATTGACTGTGGTGGGCCAGCCCTCATGGCCTAGTGCTTAAAGTTTGGCACAGTCTGTTTTGGTGACCTGAGTTCGGTTCCTGGGTGTGGAAGCGCACCCCTCGTCTGTCAGTAGTCGTGCTGTGGAGGATCATAAGAATCATATGGTGGGTCTATTTCAGTTTTTTGAGGAACCTCCATCCTGTTTTCCATAGTGGCTGCACCACTTTACATTCCACCACCAACAGTCCACAGGGTTCCCTTCACATCCACACTACCATTTATTATTTCACACTTGTAGAGCTTTATTATTTTCTACTGATGTTTTGCAGTTTTCAGAGAATTTGTTTACTACTTACTTTCTTAAACTTATTCCTATTTTATTCTTCTTGATGCTACTATACGTAGATTTCTTCTGTTAATTTCATTGTCAGATTGTTCATTGCAATGTATAAAATACAATTTATTTTTATGTACTGACCTTGTATCATACAAATTTGCTGTACTCCATTATCGGTTCTAATAGATTTTTTAGTGGGTTCCTTAGAGTTTTCTATTTACAAGATAAGACATGTGCAAGTGAAGATAGTTTTACATCTTCCTACTGAGGCTGGATGGTTTTTATTTCCGTTTCTTGCAAAACTGTTCTGGCTAAATTGCCAGTACATTGTCAACTAGAAGTGGAAGGGCAGACATTCTTGTTTTGTTCCCCATTTTTTGGTGAAAATAATCAGCCTTTGCCCTTTAAATATAACATTAGCTGTGGGTGTCCCATACTTGCTCATCATCAGGCTCAGGAAATTTCCTTCAAATTCTGGTTTCCCGAGTGTTGCTCTTGTGAAACGATGTCTAATATTGTCACATATTTCCTCTGAGTCTATTGAGATGATCAGGCCATTTCTGCTTTTCACTCTATTAATGTGACGTGTTACGTTAATGGATTTTGAGCGGTTAACCCGACCCTGCATCCCCAGAATGAATTCCACTTGTTCATGGTGTATAAACCTTTTAAGTTGTTGCTGGATTAGGTACTAGGATTAGTTGAGGTTTTTCTGGATCCATATTCACAAAGGAAATAGGTCTGTAGATTTTTGGGATCCTTTTGTCTGATTTTAGTATCATGATAACACTGGCCTCAAAATGAGTTGGAAGTGTTGTGTTGATTCTGTTTTGGGGGAGACTTTGTGAAGAGTCCCTGTTAAGCCTTGATTGGATGTTTTGGAGGATTCTGCTGTGAAAATCTCTGGGCCTGGGCTTTTCTTTATGGGTAGTTTTTTGCCTACTAATTCAACCACTTGTTCTAATTCTACTCAGATTTCCATTTTGGGTCACTTTGGGTAGCTTGTGTTTTTCTAGGAATTTGTGCATTTCATCTAAGTAATCTAATTTGCATGCAATTATTAATTCCTTTCTAATGCTTTTGATTTCTGTAATCCCAGTAGTGATATCCCCTCCTTCATTCTGCTTCTAGGGATCTGAGTCTGCTCTCCTTTTCCCTAGGTCAGTCCAGCTATCATCTGCTAGTTTTCTATTATTAATTCTGCTGGTCTTGTCATAAAACCCACATTGGTTTTCATTGATTTTCTTTATGGGTATTCTATTCTCTGTTTGCTTAATTTCTTTTTTTTTAAAGATTTTATTTTTTTTCCTTTTTCTCCCCAAAGCCCCCCAGTACATAGTTGTATATTCTTCATTGTGGGTCCTCCTAGTTGTGGCATGTGGGACGCCGCCTCAGCGTGGTTTGATGAGCAGTGCCATGTCCCCGCCCAGGATTCGAACCAACAAAACACTGGGCCCCCTGCAGTGGAGCATGTGAATTTAACCTCTCAGCCACAGGGCCAGCCCATTAATTTCTGTTCTATGTTTTATTTCCTTTTCTTAATACATTTGGTTTGCTTTCTCATCCTTTTGGATTTGAATTAGGTGAAAGGTTTGGTCATTAATTTGGGATGTTTCTTCTTTGTTAGTTTAGGCATTTGTGGGTATAATTTTTATCCAAGTAGTGTTTTCAACATAGCCCATAAAAATTTGTTATATTGTCTCCTTTTTTTCATTCATTAAAAATGTTTTCTAATTCCCTTCTTGACTTCTTTGACCCATTGGTTATTTAGGAGTGCCGTGTTTAATTGGCTCAAATTTGTTTTTTTCCCTAAATTTTCCCAAGATATTGATTTCTATTTTCATTCCATTGTTGTCAGACATCTTAGTTTGCATTTTAAAATTTAAATTTCCTAGCATTTAAAATTTATGAAGTTTTTTAATGGCTGGTACAATTACCAGCCCAAGCTCTTTAAATTCATGACAGTCTAAACTCACTCTCCAGAGTTTTGTAACAGCAAACATGCAAATTAAAGAAGAAGGGGGTAAAAAATGCCCCCATGTATCTCAGGTTTTTGAGGATAGACCTTATCTCTTCCATTCCTCCACAGATAAGGTGTTACTTCCGGGCTACTGTCTTTGTTGGGGAACAGACCAAGAAGCACGCAGTTGGCCTTTCTCACCAGAATATGCCTCACTAAAAGGGTTAGGAAATCCACATATGTATTTTGCACATAAATAAGTACAACTATTTGCATTTTATATCTTGGGCCTACTGAGCTAATCTATAACTTTATTAAGCATTTAATAATTTATAATTTTATAAGGTTTATGACTGGTCTTTGAACATCTTTATTGGAATATTTATATTTTGTTTTTGATTATTAAGACCTATTTCAACTGCTAATAATATGATCTTTCTCTCTATATTATTATTGAAAACATTTTCCCAGCTGGTGTTTCTACATATATATTTTTTAAAAATCTTTTTTTTTAACAAGTATTTTTTTAAAAGATCTCATTTTTCCTTTTTCTCCCCAAAGCACCCACTACTTAGTTGTGTATCTTTTAGTTGTGGGTCCTTCTAGTTGTGGCATGTGAGATGCCGCCTCAGCATAGCTTGATGAGAGGTGCCATGACTGAGCCCAGGATTCGAACTGGGGAAACCCTGGGCTGCCAAAGCAGAGGGCGCGAACTCGACCACTCGGCCACGGGGCCGGCCCCCCTCTATTGTCTTTTATTATTAGCAATGATATGTTTACATTTTTTAGTTTTTCAAATCTATTCAAATTTCATCTGCATTTTTCTTGGAATATCATGACTTCCACTGCTTAAGTATACAGAAATACTTTCTCATGTTTACTTTCAGTGTTTTCATTTTATATTTTTACTGTTTAACTCTTTACCCCATATAGAATTGTTCTGCGTGAAGGAGACAGGAGAGTTCTAGACTGCCGGGATTCACCGTCTCTTTTGTTCCATCCTTGTGTCTGTTGGTAGAGCATCAGGGGCTCATCTGCCCAGTCCACAGTTTCTCAACGTTGACACTACTTCGATGTTGACAAGAGAGTACTCTGTCGAGGGGACTGTTCTGTGAATCGCAGGGTCCCTAGATGTCTGGGGCAGTGTTCCCCAACTGCCACAGTCATAACAGCCCGAAATGCCTCCAGATGCAGCCAAATGTTCCCTGAGAGGCAAAATCACCCTTCTGACAACCAACTGGTCAGTTCTCATGGTGGCAACAGAACATTAAATTATGACAACTCATTAATTTGTGGAATTAGTGCATCTGGTGAAACTTGTTCTTCATCCTTCATTATTCACAGTAGATTCCTGGATACCCTTAGGACTTATTTTCAGAGATATACTTTAGGATTATTGTATTTTGAGACAGAAAAACAGATCCTAATGCAAATTTGAATGGAACTGTCTTTTAAAATATTGGTGGGGGTGTAGAGGGACCTGTATCTAGGACTTGAGGAGACCTCCATGCACCACAGTTGATTATGTTTCCATGGAGGGGATGCGTCTGTCACCTCACCAGGACATAGGCTTGTGTGCACATAGCTCTCATTTAGCATTGGCCCTAAACCTCCACATTTCATATATATGAAGCAGGACATGTGATTTTTATTAAATCCTCTGTGTTGTTATATATTATGTGTGTATTTACACAATGTTCAGCAAATTGATTCCATCATCAGTTGTAGTAATTTTATCTTGTCAAATAAACAGTGCTCTCATCTCCAATAACAGTATTTGCTTCTTCCATCTTATTCATCAGATGGATCACTGTGTTTTCTGATGTGAAGTTACAGAGGAAAGCGATCATAAGCACTAGGAGTGGGAAGAAACGTGTTTGGTTCTTGTTTGGATTGGCTCCTCCTTTCGATGGGCTGCCTCTCACACAGCAGTTCCTCTTCATGCTCTGCTCCCAAACATCTTCTATGAGCACTAGGCTGGCCTGGTTCTCATTGTGCCTGGGGGGTGACCACAGGATTTTAGCACGAAAAGGTCACTAGAAATACTGTGGCACCCTCTTCAGATTTCAACCAGGGGCAAGGACAGTCGGTTCCATAGTGGGGATTTGAATAAGGCCTGCGGGGAAGAACAGAGTTATTTGTGATTCACACAGAGGAATCAGTCCTAGTCAACGAACCATTTGTCCTAATTTCATAATAAGAGGTGAAGTGTGCTTGGTGGCAAAGCTTGGTCTGAGTCAGGCAGCCTGGTGATGAATCCGAGCCCCCTCCTGACTGCCTGTGTAAAGTCACAGCCGTCACTCAGCTCCCCTAACTCTCTGTTTCCTCTCTTATCAAACAGGATCATATTAATGCTTCCCTGTTAGAAGTCTGTGCAGATGAAAAGCAACGAGCCAGTCCCCCTAAGGTGCTGAGTGCCGTGCCTCACACTCAGTAAGCCTCCCCAACGTGCCCTATTATTAGTGTCAGCACTCCTGTTAGTATTCTCACTGTCATTGTCATCATCATCTTGATAACTACTTAGAAAGCAGAACTTCTCTCCATGGAATTAACATTTTACACTGCAGATGACCCACTGGTTCCTTGACATGTGAGGTTGCAACTGGCCTGTGAGACTATGGAGAACTGATGCATTTAGCAGAGTCCTGTGATGACTATTCTGATTTCCTCTATGGATAGTTACTATCCCATATTTTGAAATCTTCACTATATAAATGCTGTGACAATTAGTTTTTGGTAATTCATGTCTTCCTCACCACATAGAACAATTTGGTTACTCCTTCTTCCCACTGCTACCTCCAACACCATGCCAATATTTCAGCCAGACCATGAAGAAAAAAGTGTTTTCAAAGTGGAGACATCTGTCTTCAGGTCGTGCCGTTTAAAGGTACTTCATCATTCCCAGCACAAAGAGAATCAGTTGTGCTCTCATTGTCATTCAGGAACAAGATCGTGTTGGATGGCCACCTCGGGAGTTCTCCAGGTGACATCTGAAACTGGCTCCCATGCATGGGGGGCAAAGAGAGAGCAAAGAGAGAAGCAGCTCACTCCAGATTGGCAGATGGCCGTTTGAATAAGCAAGGGAACATATAGATGAGCTTGTGTTAGGCGAGGCAAAATGAGCAGATGTCTGCACCTGCCCACCAGAATCTTCAAAGTTTCTATAGAGGCTTTGACGGGGCTCAGTAATATCTAACGTCCAGATGATCTCAACAGCACATTCTTCTCTCCAGGCTGCGTCATTGAAATGTCTCAGGAACATTGGGAGGAGTGTAGATTCCAAGGACAGGGGAGTAAGAAGCCTCTGACTTACTGAGTCCATCTGGAGTGTCAACAAGTGGTCACATCCTCTCAGTGACCTCCTCCGACAGAGCAGCTTCTGGAATCTTGGGCAGTTCATTCCACTGGGGCCATTTTTCAAGGCCATGGGAAAAACATTTCTCCATACCTACAAAGAACTCCCTGTGCTGCTTCAGTGGAGCTCTTTGTTTGCTGAGAAGACCACCTTGTGGTCATGGGCTTCCCTCAGTGCAGCTGGATGCACCAGCGCTCTAAGTACATTTTGCCCTCATGTTTGCCATGATGGAGACTAACAGGAAGAACGTGCAATTACCAAACACAGCCTTCAGGTATCACATCTCTCGTGCTGAGCACAGTGAGTAAAGGACCTTTGAGAGCACCTTGAGGTGACCTCAAGACAGAGCCAGGCTGTCCTTAATTTTACCTGTGAGAAGCAGAACAGTTTATGGGTTCATGAGTGCGGGAAGCACATCCTAAGTTTCTGTGCAGATGGGGCCACTACTGGAGCTGTGCAATTCCCACACTGCGATGAAAGTATGGTGGGGAGGGCAGTGATGAAATGTAGTTTCCTCAGCACCATGTTTCTGACAGTCTGAGAGCGGAGCCAGACTCATGCATCTTCCCAGGTGAATGCCCATTCTTAGGATGGTGTGTCATTTGCTTGAGGTAGAGATGAGGAGTTGGGAGTTAAAACAAACAACAGAGGCATTCCTGAATTAAGAAATCAGAGTGGTTTCCTGGAAGCTTCCTTCTACATTATCATTTTCTAGATAGTTCATAAAGGGAAGATGAGTAACATAAGATGATGGAAATATCTTCTGCATCTCTCAGTGCTTGATGCTGAATATCCACAGAAGTTCTCTTCCTACATTGGATGGTGACTGATCGATGATGCTACTGCCCAGATATGCTCCCCTTTGTATGGTAAACACTGGAGGCAAACTGGGCCCTGCTTTTCTCTCTTCATTGAGATCACTGTGGTTCTTAGGCCCGGCCCCTCAGCATTCTTCCAGGAATGCTTCTCTGTCTCTGAGTGTGGTGGAGTTATGGTTACACTTTTGGTGGACTTGAGAGGGCTGTTTGTCTCAGATGACATCAAAGGTGAGCACTTCCTCAGGGAATTGGAAGAGGAAATGAGCAGAGATGGTATCTGTGCAGACTAAATGGAAAGTATGCCTGTCCACGTGTCCCCAACACTGCTGGAGTGAACGGCACTGTGTAGTATCATAATGGAATGATCATTTTGATGAAACCCAGTTTTCCGATGTCTCATTATATTTGGATTAAATGGTGTAACCACAAGGAACAGGTGGGTCATGGCCACAGAGAGTGATTTAACCATTGGTAAGAAAGAGTCTCTGCTTACATTTTTCATAAGATACAAATATTTTAATGTTAGAAACATTTTCTAAGTGTAACTATTCTGAACACCCAGAAGTGAGTTTTCTTCTAAAATGATGTTGTTTTTTTCTCCCACTGCGCTTATTCTGAATCTGACTGAAGCATTGGAAGGATGCCCACCTACTGCATCCTTGGTACTGTAACTGAACTCAATGGGTTCACCTCTTAGTCAGAGCAGAGCTGAAAACACAAGCAAAGCAGAAGTAAGTGAAGAAAGTTTTATTTCTTGCAGAAGCAATGGGGCACACCAGGGCTCTCTGCCAAAGCAGAGTCTCCCCCAACAAGGATTTGAGGGGTCCTTTTATTGTGAGATCATAGTACAGTTCATGGAAGAGGCAGGACATCACGTTCCTTTAAGTCTCATTGGTAGAAGGGACACATGCTACTACATACAAAGTATGATCCAGAAATGGCTCCCTGGTCCCTCCCAGAGGAGGAGAATTGAAAACATTAATGAGTTAATAATGGGGAAAGTTCACTTCAGAGCAGATCGAGGCGGATAGAAGTGGCTTCGGCCAGCTTGCTTGTGGGAACCCTCTGTGTTCAGGCTCTTCCTGTAACTTTCCATCTGCAGACACCCAACAGACAAAGTTAGTTTTTAACACATCCTCTGTACCCCTTTCTTGGCCTAGTTCTCTGCTGATCCCATCTGTGTGTTTACCTATTTGGCAAAACTATGTCAGACTCCAGTTGGCAACAAACAACAAAATGGAGAGAGACTAATCATTGCATATAGTGAGGGGACCTCCAGTTGTGTGTGTTTGTAAAGAAGGATCACAGTCCCACGAGTCCCCTCCCAGCACTACCTTTCAATGCAAATGTCCCCGCAGAGGACGAATTCTGTCTGGCATTCTGCTCAGACACCTCAACTCAAGGGCTGTCACTTGGACTCAAGAGGGCGAGTCTTTTGTACTGTCCAATCAGAGGCGGCACCGGGGCTGGTGGGTGGGGCAAAGCTCCCCGTCCGCCCGGAAGTTCCTGCTCCGGCCGCGTTGAGGATCCCGTCTCCCTCGGTTAAGGGCTCCTCGTGGCTCAGCCCCCTGTGTTGTCGAGTTGTGACCTGTAGCGAGTGCAGTGTCCTAGGAAGGTCTCGGGGGACCCGGCAGCCTTAGAAATGGTGAGAGTTCAGTCCCGGAGGTAGGACGCGGGAGGAGGGGCTGGTGGGAAGCGGCGGGGCGGGCCCGGCCTCCCGCGGTCCCCTCCAGGGTCTGCGGCTCCGAGTCCGCGGTGGCGCCGCTCGGCCCTCAGGCCCCTCCGGCCGCAGCGTTGGGGCGGGGCCGGCAGCCGGGCCCCGGGCGTCCTGTGGTCCCTGCGCGCGGCGACTTGGGCCGGAGCGTCTCTGGGCCGCTGTGCGCACGCAGCCCCGCGTGTCCCAGACGGTGCGGGGCCCGCGGGAGGGTCCCCAGGACAGTCGGGTCTCGGTCTCCGGGGTCCGTGTGCGGAGGGGCTGTGGGGTTCCGAGGGCCTGTTTTCTGCCCAGGGGTCAACCGTTTTCTTCTCAATTTTCCGTACGTTTGAGGAGCAGAGTGTCAAATCCCTGACCCTGTCCCGCGCGTCCAGGTCTTCCCAGGGCTGGGAACAAATGCCTGAATTTCCAGTGTCTCGCCGAATTCCCAAATGCCAACTTCCTGCCTTCGATTCACAGCATTATCATCAAGTATTTGTCCTTGTTGGAATTGAAACAGATTGAATGTTTTAATTGCTTATCGTTTTCTCACAGTTGGTGGATTCCTGTTTTAGAAAGATTTGTGTGTGTGGATATTTTCCGTGAGTGAAAAGCAGCCTCTCATCGCCTGAAACTACGTTGCATGAAATCCTCGTGCGTCTCCCCAGTATCTTCCTGGGCACAGACATCCTTTGTGAAGTCCTCTGGGGGCAGGTTCCTCTTCAGAAAATACCCTGGATGATCTGTCCTGTCAGCACTGTCCCCACCTGCGTTAGCCACCTTTGGAAAAGTTTATTCACTTTATTTTAGTCTCAGTTTTTCAATGAGTAAAAATTTATTTAATCAACACGAAACACAATGTACAGGATTTCCAGAGAGGCACAAAAGTGGTGAATTTCAGAAAAACTAAAGCATTCCAGTTTTATGTGGCCTGTGCTCAATTCTTGTTTTCCTTTTTTCCTCCCATCGTGGGTTGTAATCTTCTGAGATCTGTTCTTTTATTTTGGGTGAGTTCAAATGGATTTGCACAGCTTAGACTTGCAGACCTGAATTGTTCAGGTAGGATTCGTAGTTTATAATATTTCCTGTCTCGGAAATAATCTGATATTATCATTGTTTTTTCAGAATGCAGTATATTCTTGTGTGGTTTCTTGTTGATTTAGCAAATTGCTATACTATTTTCTTCCCTCGTTTCCACCTAAAGACTGGTTTGAGTGTGTTCGCTGGATGACACAAACACTGTGTTTGTGTATTTAATATATGAGTGATGGTCCAAAAAACTCCATTGGGGGCAGAGGCCTGAGGGCAGTGAGTCTAAGCTAAGGCCCCCCTGGGCCTGCAGAGGGAAGGCCTTGAAGGCCCAGTTGCTCTTCCTGGGGAGCCTCCCCCTGCAGGTGTCCTACTACTCACACCCCGATGGAAGGAGCCTTTATCCTGAGAGGAGCTGCAGAGCCTTGGAGAGCCGGGGGTGCACGTGCTCATGGGGTGGGGAGTGATGCCCTTCTGAGGTTGTAACTGTGTTTCCCTTGGGCCTGTTTCTATACATAATTGGAGTTTTGCATGCACAGTGTGGGTGCACGCAGGGAGTAATTTGTTTACACTGAGAAAGTCTGTGAGAGTCAGGAGCTCTGTGTCCTGGATTAGGACCCATTAATCTGGGGGTCCATTTGGGTCAGAACCTTAAACTGGATCCAGCTGAGTTTCCTCACTGTGAGAAAGGAGCCTGAGAGAGAGAGCATGTGCACTGTTCCCTGGGGAGAGGAGGGTGTGTGGGGCTCCCAGAGCTCTTCCTGTGGCTGCTCAGGTGCCCTCCCCTCCTTCTTCAGGGACTGACCCCCTCCAGGGCTCTGTCTCCACCAGGAGAGTCAGGAACGTGGGACCTCTGACTGGCTTTCCTTCTGTCCTGTGGGAAGCAGGCTGCTCATCTGAGCTGGTTCCAGCATTTGTGTTTCTTCCTTTTGGATTCCTTTATCGGTGGACTAGTGCAGCCCTTTGGCTCTCGTTTCCCTTGGAACTTTGGGCCCTGGGACTGTAAGTTGATTGAGGAATTTGATGTGAGGAAAGCAAGAAAATTTTTTCAACTTTAGGTTGGTTCTTTTCTATGTGCATGTCTCTAGAGAACATAGAAATTTAAAAGGCTAAAGCAATTGAAATTCTGTTTTATTCCATGTGAGGAAAACTTCTGAAATGTTATGTAAATCTTTGAAAATCTAAAACAGTTAAGGGTGTAAACTCAAACCATGATTGCCGTATAATAGGCCGTTATTCTTGAAAATAGGCGAGTGTGAGCTATAGAGGAAGCACAAACTGGGATGCCACAGGTCCTTTTACTTAGAGATTTCAAAATTTAATATTGTATGGTTTACACTTTCTCAAAGTTAGTCTTTAAAGGAATTAAATCTTAGCGTCCTATGTACACGAGTTAAAATTAAAGGATATAAATTTGTTTATTTAAAATATATCTGCAAGAGAGCAAAAATATAACCTATCCTGGTCCCCTCCAGCCCTGTTACTCTGGTCACCCCAGATACACAGTTTTTATCATTTTTGAGCCCCTGTTAGTGTTTGTTTATATAAAACAGTCGAGAATGCATATTTTTCTTACCCACTTTGTCCTTGTAGTGAGCAGTCAGACTCCACATTTTTGGGTGACTGCTCACAGCTTAAGCCCCACCCACCCTCCTCCGCTCATGCACTCACCTGGACAAGCTGAGGGAGAAGCCTGGGTGTTCTCTTCTCTGGAGCAGTCAGAAGATTCCCACCAAGCCAGCCCCTGCCTGTGTGCAGAGCTCTTGCCCCGGCCCCACCCCCAGGCCCAGTGAACCCCCAGGCCAGGCTCCACTCCTTGCTTTCTGAGCCCTGTGAGAGCTGCTGGAGAGGCTGGCCCTGCCCTCCCCTCAGACCTATGTGATGTGAGTCCTAAGCCTTGTCCTACCCTCTGTGTGTGTGCCACCCTGGCCTGAGTCTCACCAAGGGAACCAGCCCTCTGCAGGTGACCATAATAGTTGGCTCCCTGAGGCGCATGTGCAGACATGACCCCAGCTGTGGGTTTGTCTTCTCTTGCTCTGACTTTGCTGCCCTGCTCTGCTGCCTGGTGGCGACATGGGCTGTTGTCTCCTGCTTGCTGGGGACAGTCTTGTGCCACAAGAACAGCTTTATTTCCTGCTTCCTAATGTTTGTCCCTTTTATTTCCTTTTTGTGTCTAATTGCCTTAACTCAGAATTCCAGTACAGCTTGACTTGGAGTGTTGGGAGGGGACATCCTTGTCTTCTTGATCTTACCAGACAGCATCTAGTTCTTTGAGTGTGGTCCACTATGATTAAACGAGAGTCCAGTAGATGTGGAGGTCGGTGTGGGCAGAGGGGAAGCATTCCTAGTCTGATGTTTTGCTCTCATTCTCTAGTGAGCCTGTGTCCCTGGGCTTGACCTTCTGTGGTATTCTAAGGGCGATATTTGTTGTTTGTCCTCAGTTTCTAGTAAAAACCTCTTGATGCCCTTGGATTTCTTGAGTGAGAAGGTGATAGAGTGTCTTTTGTTTTAATGAGACAACTCTTGGCCAGCTCCTTGGTGGCTTCAGATTGGGGGTTGGACACCAGAAACACCAAGCCTTGATTAGATTCTTGGAACTTGCAGCCCCAGCTCCCAGCGTCTGTGGAGAGCAGAGGGGCTGGAGACTGAGCTAATCACCAATGGGCAATGATTGAATAAATTGTGCCTGTGTAATGAAACCTGCATCGGAAACCTTACAGACAGAATTCAGAGAGTTTCTGGCTGGTGACCACATCAGGTGCTGGGAGGGTGGAGTGTCCAGAGAGGATGTGGAACCTGGCCGTCCCCTCCACCTCCACTCCTCTCAGCCATGTTCACATTTCCAGGAGATGTTATGGACTCCGGGGTAAAATGTGGCAGCTTTTGTCCATCAAACAACAATGGAAATGCAAGCTTGTTCCCTGTTGTTTCTAGTAATTTGTGTTTTCTTAGCAGTGTAGGGATTATGTGATTTGATAATTATTAGTATCTCATTTGATTCCCTGCCCGCAGCCTCCCCTCATGATGCAAATGAAGGAAGTTTGGCCCGTGGTCTCACTCAAATTCAGATACCTCACAACAGTGGAATCTCTTCATTTGAAGGCATAGTGTTGCCCTTCTCCTGGGCAATGTCAAAATTTTCAAACTCACAGAATACCACAAATTTTGTATAGTTAATGCAATTTTACAAATATGGCATCAGTTTCCAAACAGGACTCATAATGCAAAATGGTATCCACTTGTGTGACGTTCTGGACGAGGGAAATGCATAGGAACCTGATACAGATAAATTTTTAAGGATGACAGGTTCAGTACAATGGGCAGCATGAGCCTGTTCCTCTGGGGTGAAGGAGCGTCCTCCATCCTGATGGTGGTGTAACTGTACATTCAGGAAAACTCACCACTGCTCTTTGTATGTGAATATACTGAAAACAATTAATAGAAAACAACAGAGATGTTCACATGCTAGGAGAACGTGAAACTCTCCTGAACTTTGCTACGTGTGCAACACTTCCTTCCACCACCTTGGGTTCCTTCTTTGGAAGGAGTGGAAGGACTGGGAAGAAGGACATGCGCCACTATGGACTGTTGCTGGTACCCAGTCTGAATTAGAAAACTCCCTCTAGGGCTACACCTGCCCTTGTGTCATTCACATAACTGATGAGAAAGTGATGGGGCTCCCGGCCTCCATCTTTCAGTTGACACCAGGTTTCCTGGGTCATAGCCTGGCAATGCGGTGGCGTGAAACGTAAAGCTGTGCCTGACAAATCTCCACGTGGGATCTGCCTGGGCGCATCCCGGTCCAACGGTTCGGCATCGACATGTCTTCCCAGAGCAGGTCTTGAGGCCCTTTCCACCTCTGAAGTTTCCCATTTGAAGCCCAATCGGTGCCTCCTTGCTGGGAAACGTGTTTCAATGCAACATGTGTCCCACTCTGGAAGTTTTCTGTTGTGTTGACCTTAAAGTTGAAGAAGTCAGTGGTTTTACCAGGGAAATGTGTTTATTTGGTACTAGCAGAGGAAATAGAATTCCGGACCTGCAAATTATGGTGAGCCATAGGCCGGGAGGGAGAAGAGAACAAAGGAGCTTGCTTTCATAGAGGACAGGAGGGAGCTGGGAGGGGCTGTTCCCAACAGAAGTCCCTTGAAGGAGGAGGAGAGATCAGGGTACTGACAGTGGCTGAGTGTGGTGGCTTCTCATTGGCTGGGCTGTTGCTGGGCAAGGAGAAATTCTTCCTCCCTCTTGCTGAGGTCTGTAAAGTAAGGGGTTTCCTGTTGGGGAATGGGGGGGACACTTCTTTGGGGTCTGCAATGCATGGCGAGTATTAATGGGTGTTAACCCTTCAGGTCTCCTGACTCCATTTTTTATTTATTTATTTTTTTTGAGGGAAATTAGCCCTGAGCTGACATCCACTGCAGTCTTCCTATTTTTGCTAAGGAAGGCTGGCCCTGAGCTAACATCCGTACCCATCTCCCTCTACTTTATATGTGGGATGTCTGCCACAGCATGGCTTGCCAAGCAGTGCATAGGTCTGCAGAAAGGATCTGAACCAGTGAACCCCGGGCCTCCAAAGTGGAGTGTGTGAACTTAACCGCTACACCACCAGGCTGGCTCCTTTCTGATTCCATTGTAAGTGGGATTTCCCATGTTTATTTTCACATTTGTAATTCTACGTTGACTGTGAGGTGAGGCAATGGCAGAACCCAGAGCCCATGTCCTGAGGCACAGGCCCCCGGAACACAGTACTCCCTGCTGTCACATACACATCACCTCTGCACCAACAAGCACAGTTTCACAATAGTCTTGTTGACACCAATATTGTTAACGATTTGTCTTTCCTTGTCCTAGCTCTGGGAGTTTCCCAGTTGCCCGGCTGTACCTAAAGCACTCTCCTGAGATCTCTGGCACATTCCACCCTGCGGTTTCAGTGGCTCATGTGCTGAGCCCACCAGCTCACCTCAGAACCCGCCTCCAGAGTGAGTTTGGAGCCCACCCACCAAGGGCAGTGCTTACTTTTTCTGGATCAGGACTCACCCTGCAGAATTGGAGACCTGAGGCCTGTGGGAAATGGCGATCTCAGCCAGACCTCCACAGTCGTGGGTCCCCTCTGTTCATGTTGGTCCCAGAATGCAACTGCCACCATGCCAACGGAAGAGGTGGGAAATTGTGGGGATTTCTGCTTTTCTGAATTGCAGAGGTGCAGGGGACATCCCCCCTTTGTCAGAGGCCACACCCACAGCTTCTTGAAGGGAAGAGGCAGAAAAGAGCCAAGCCACATACCCGCATGCTCTTGCAACAACTTGCAGTACTTTTCTGGGTCCTTCAGGTGATGTCTCTGTGGCTGGGTGACCTGGGTTCTGAGGTCCAGAGGTGTCCACCTGTCCCTCATGGAATGTTCCAGGGTGAGGCAGTCATAAAGGCCTTGGTGAGGATGGCTCATGCGATTGACCCACAAGAGGTCTGCACACATGTGAGACTTCAGGCACTGACAGATCCCAGATCACAGAGACTGAAGTGGAGGGCACGGACCTTTGTTGTCCACACTGAGCTTCCACTGGGAAAGCAAAGTGAGGAAGGGGCACATGGTGAGGGTCGTGTTTCTGGAAGTGATCACAGCAGCATGAGGGGCTGGGACACGGTGATCACTGCAGCCATCGTGGGCCCTGACTCTCCCTCTTCAGGGCCTGAGCTGTGGGTGTGTGGGCCATAATCTCTGAGGGTTGGTGACTTTGTGTGTCTCGTGTGGGTGTGTGCACATGTGTGTCCAGTGAGGAAGCCTTTGTTGACTTTATCTGTCTGTCTGCAGGGCTATGTCTTTGAAATATGTTGTGGTCTTTTAGTCATATCCTTGCCTAATTGTTCTGGTGGCACCTTTCTCACCACGTTGGGTAGAGCTGGTGAGAGCAGACGTCTCTGTCTTCTCTCTGATCTGAGAGAGAAAGCCTGCAGTCCTTCACCATCAAGAGTGATGTCAGCTGTGGGTTCTTGGCTGATGCTTCTTTTCAGGGTGAGGGAGTTGACTGAGGGAGGTTCTCCTAGTTTCCTGAGTGTTTTCCTTGAAGGGCTGTTGAACTTGGTCTCATGCTTGTTTTTATCTGTTGAGATGATCCTATAGTTTTTGACGTTGCTTCCATTAATGGTTTTTTTTTTAACGATTTATTTTTATTTTTATTTTTTTCCTTTTTCTCCCCAAAGCCCCCCAGTAGATAGTTGTATATTCTTCATTGTGGGTCCTTCTAGTTGTGGCATGTGGGACGCCGCCTCAGCATGGAAGATTAGCCCTGAGCTAACTGCTGCCAATCCTCCTCTTTTTGCTGAAGAAGGCTGGCCCTGAGCGAACATCCGTACCCATCTTCCTCTACTTTATACGTGGGACACCTACCACAGCATGGCTTGACAAGCGGTGACATGTCCGCACCTGGGATCCAAACTTGTGAAACCCGGGCCAACGAAGCACAAGGTGCACACTAACTGCTGCACCACCAGGCCGGCCCTGGAATAGTATAGACTCTTTTTTTTGGGAGTTCGTAACAGTTTACAGCAAGGTGAGATTTCAGTTGTACGTGATTTCTTTTTATTTATTTATTTTTTTCCTTTCTTTCCCCAAAACCCCCCAGTACATAGTTGTATATTCTTCGTTGTGGGTCCTTCTAGTTGTGGCATGTGGAACGCTGCCTCAGCGTGGTTTGATGAACAGTGCCATGTCGGCGCCCAGGATTTGAACCAATGAAACACTGGGCCGCCTGCAGCAGAGCGGGTGAACTTAACCACTCGGCCACGGGGCCAGCCCCTATTAATGGATTCTTATGTTAATTCATTTTCAGAGGCAAAACCATTTCTTTCCTGGGTTAAATTCCACATGGTCATGGTTTTAGGTCCTTTGAAATATTGCTGGAATCAGTGTAATAGTGTTTTGGTAGGCTTTTTTCATCTATATTAAAAGAAGTATCTGTATACTGTAGTATAATGTAGTATCGTATAAACTTTTCTAAGGCTGCATATAGTTTGTATCTGTGTGTGTATATGTGTATATATAGGGAGAATGTAGTGTGTATGTATTTCCACAAGTGGTATATTCAGTATGTTATCTGTATATAGTATAGGTGGCATATAGTATATTGTTATACATAATCAGTATTATATATAAGTAGAATATATTCCATATAACTGACATATATAGTAATTTCTGTCATGTATAGTATAGCAATATAATTTTTCAGAATACTATTACAGTCTTATCAGTCTGTAGCATAGTGGGTCTCAATACCATGTCTGTCCAGAGAATTATTCAAATAAGCCATCCTTATCCTCCCGTGGGAGCATGGGGGCACCTCATTGTGTTGAGGCTCCAAAGCCACCCCCCCGACCCCTGGTTGTTTTCTCTGCTTCTGATTTCAAGTGAGGTGTGAGTGTGTGTCTCAGAAATAACAACTAATTTCTCAGCCGGAGGGTTGAGGTGAGGCTCCATGGTTTGATGTTCAGTCTGTGCAGAGACCCGTGTGACCTTCTTTTGTATTTGTGGAACTATGGGAAAGATTATCACACAGTCTTTCTTCCAAAGGGTTGCCTCGAATAACGAGTTGATGTTGTTGTGACCAGGCAGCTCGACCATTGGCACTGAGCAAAAAGCCTGTAAAACTGTGAAGATGAGGCAGACTGTTGGCATCTTCTAGCCTGATTGCCTGGAGTTTGACCCTGCTGAGCACTGGGTCCCCTCTTTGATCAGGGATGGCCTGGTTAGGGACAGCAGCAGCAGCTCTGCAGTGTTCTCCATCACGTGTGCTGGTGGCACACCACATTGACATGACCTAGGTGCGGGATGTATTAGACATGAACAAGAAAGCAAAGCACATTTCACCATGTAAGCCACTTGACTTTTGCACATCAAAGGGGAGAGAAAATAGGTACTGTAATTGCTTCTTTTGCATAAATACTGAAAAGACTTAGAAGAAATGAATTCCATTATGTGTACATGGGCATGGGGAAATGAGATGCCAGTCCCAGAAGACATGCTGGACGTCAGCCTTCAGACACACTTTGAGATCTCAGGCTGAATTTTTGAAACTTGATACTCAAAAGAAACAATTCATGATAAACAGAGTGCATGAACCATTTTATTTTTCATACTCTTGAATAACAGAAATTGACAGTAAATTTTAAAGGTCTCATTGGCTTTATTGAGCCTTATGTGAGGTGAGCAGCATCCCATCCAGCAAGAGAGGAGCTCGAAATGGTAGAGAAAAGGGAAACCTTGTAAAGGCAGGAAAACGAAGTCGTAAACATCAAATAGGAATATTTTAGGCCAGGTTACCTGCTTTTGGGGATAGAAGGGTCTTACTAGATTCCTGGGAAAGGCTGAAGCTTCAGTTAGGTGAGGGATTTGGCCCTGGTTGGGTGATGTTGGGAGTAGCAAGATGACTCCATCGTGGGCTCGTGGTTTTCTTTTTTACAATTTCCCTTCGTTGCTCAGACTCGCAGCTTAACTGAGCTATGTGATCAAATTTAAGGCATTTGTGTCCCTCTCAGCTAGTGCTGTGACATTCTCCCAGGTTTTTCTCTTCCCTTGGGTCATAGCCAGAGGTCATGGTGTTTTTGCTTAACCCCTGTGACCCGCATGTTTACAGCCTTTACCCTGTGAAAGGCTGCAGGTTCACAATCTGTAGGGTGGTCATCTCTGGTCTTTTCTGAAGTTCCAGTGCAGGGAGAGCACCGCTCGGTGGTTAGCAGCTGCAAACACGCACTTGACACGTCTGAGAGAACACAGTGCACCGGGGAGTTAATGATGATTCCAGTAGGCAGGGGAGCTCTGAACATCGGCGATGAGCTTTGGGGCCATGGTCCCCAAGACCAAACCAATCACAATCAGTAAATCAAAGAAAGACCCCGTGGAAGGAGTCACCTTCTAATAAAGCTGTTTACTTGCTCAGTGATCCTGTGTCTTTGAGTTTCACCTTCCCCAGAAGTGTTCATTCAGGAGCAGCAGCTGGTACCAGGTGGCCACAGCACAGACACCTGCCTGCTCAGCTAAGAGAGAATCAAGGGCTGTCTTGGTGCCAAGGCCAACTGTGGCCAGAGAGTCTAAGGATCTTTGTTGGGCAGCTCTTGTCTTAGCAATGGGTTTGCAATGTCTTCAAGAGCTGAGGAGAGGTTTTCTGATCATATTCTCATTTACCTTTCCTCCTAACCAGGGAGGTATGGCCCTGTGAAAGGAAGCGACTCGGAAGTCCTGAGTGCCTCCTGGTAGGTCCTTGCGGACTCAGTGATGTAAATTCAGGGGCGTCAACTAGTGGGACTTCTTCCTTGTGAAAGTTAGGGGCGCAGTTAGGTAATGTAAGAGGCATTGCCCAGTTATGCACTGCCATCCAGCAGATTCTGACATGTGCTACAACTGATCTATACACTTCCAAAATGGTGGAAATGTACGTTTCATGATATCTGTATATTACCACAATTTAAAGTAAAAGTTTAAGGCAACAGAGTGAAAACAAAACCCACAGAATGGAAGAAAATGTTGGAAACCATGTATCTCATAAGGAACTGGTACGAAAAATTTCTAAATACGTCTTGAAACTTAGTTTTAAAAAGTCAAATAACTCTATTTACATGTGTCAAAGGATCTGAGTATGTTCTTTTCTAAAGAAGATGGACACATGGTCAAGAGCATATGAAAATATGCTGGACATTGTTAGTCACCAAGGAAATGCAAATGAGAACCCCAGTTAGATAAGGCTTCACAACCACTAGGATAGCCACAATCCAGAAGGAAGATGATAAGTTTTCTTGGGGATATATTTAGAAATTTGAACTCTCATACATGGGTGGTAAGAACACAACATGGTGTAGTTAATGTGGGAAAAGATCTGGGATTCCTCAAATATACAACCTAAAATTACCATATGATCCATCATTGCCAACTCTAGGTACCTACCTGTGTGTGTGTGTGTGTGTGTTTGTGTGGTGAGAACACTTAAGCCACTGACTTAGCAAATTTCAGGTCTACAAATTGTATGTGCATATCAAATCATCATGGGTTTATCTTTAAATATAGACAATTTTATTCGTCACTTATATCTCAGTAAAGCTGGGGGCAGTGGAAGAGTTTCTAGATGCATCCCACATTTACATGAGGATTTATTGTTTTCCTTATGACATTGAAAATAGGAATCAATTGCCTTAGGCATAGTGGTTAACATTTGGGAGGTCTCTAGGGACTTGGGTAAAAACTGATCTAAAATAAATTTCCTCCTAGTGTAAAATGTACAGCTGAGACTTTAAAGACCACGTGTCACACCCTGTGGTTAGACTGTTACCAGAGAAAGATGCGGTTCTCCCAACCGATGCACATAAAAAGCCAATTATTCCCGCATCAGCCTTTGGGGAAAGAAAACAGGTTATCCTCCATCAGTCTGTGAGGAGACAGGAGGCACATGCTGTCAGATCTGCATTGCCGATTCAGGATTTGGGGAAAGTTTCACAGGTTAGGGGAACAGGCTGGCCTGTGGAAATGCTGCCAGGCCAGGTGTGCATTGGAGGCATTTAGCATTTATGGTAGGTTTGAAACATGACGAGGTTTTAAGCAGTTAGGGCAAGGTGTGGATGGGTTTCAACAGCAGATCTGCCTGCACGATGGACCCCTCATCTCTGATGAGAGTGTGACTTTCCAGTCCTGGTCGTGTCCCCCTCCTTTAGTTCCATGGGGAGGACAGTGGTGGGTTCTGGTGTCATTTCAGGTCAAGATATCTTCTGCATGTGCTCTGGCGTCATGCTTTGTAGTTTTCTGAAAACCAGCTCTTGATCACTGCATTGATAAGAGATGGGTTGTTTCACGCTGGTCCTGGTGGCCCATAGTTACAAGACTGAAGAGTCCCTGTACCCCAGGTAGGGCTGTGGCATTCCAACTTCGCACCAGAGCCAAGCGCTCTGGGATTCTTTATCTTAAGCACCAAATGAGTGGGGATGGGGAAGGCGTGGGTGGAGGGTTCCACTAGCAAGAGTCAAAGATTAAACTGGAGCCTGGCTCTTTGTGACAAATGGTGAGGCCCTATTTAAATGTCTCCAATTCTATACAAGGGGCATAATTCCATGATTGGCCTTGAAGCCTTACCCCAAGCCCTTGACCCTAAAGCCCATAAGACCCTCTTGTTTCAGTGTGGCCTGGCCGGGGCCACCCTGTGGTGTAGCCTTATTGCTCCCTTTGGAAACTCAGTCAGGAATTCTCTGTGCACACCTGTGCCCCTGTGTTCATAAAGAGCTGGGTGAAGAGAGTAGAGGCAGCCCCAAGGCAGGAAAAAGTTGTGTGTAAATGCAAATGTGCCAGTGAGCCAGGTTCCAGCCAGCAGCCTAGGCGGGTTCCTTGGAGCCATGCAGCCTGCCCCGCACTGTCACTCATCCATGAGAGGGTGGGGCCTTCCTGACTGTCCAATCAGGGGAGCCCCTGGGGCATGTGGGTGGGGTGATGCAGTGTATCTATCCACTTGGAGCTCCTTTCTTGTTCCTGTCATGCTTGGGGTAGATTGTCACGTGCCTTGAATGGTCCCTGGTGGCTCTGCCACCCTGTCTGTCTTCCTGTGAGCTGCACTGGCCATAGGAGCCACGAGAAGGACTCAGGGAGACCGAGGAGACCCAGAAATGATGAGTGTGCTGCCCTGGGGTGAGGAGACGGGGAGGAGGGACTGGTTGGCACTGGCCACAGCAGGACCCAGCCTCCCTGTGGACACTTCTGGAGTCTGGGGCCCCGAGTCTGCAGGTGACAGGGCTTACATCTCAACTGGGGGTGTTTCGAGCCTCAATTTGGATGTAGTCACTTTCTGAGTGTGTTTTCCTTCTGAACTGTAGGCAAACAGGCAGTTCCTGTGAGCTGATTCATTTATCCTTGTTCCTGTCCTTGGATTCCTGTATAACTTGAAGATTGCAGCCCTTTGATTCGAGTTTCGTTCACACCTGGGGTTTTAAAATGTCAGTTGACAGAGATGATGTGAGTCAGGTGAGAAAATTGTAGAAGCAAATAGAATTTTTGTTCCATTGAGGCTCGAGAACCTCCAGATGTGAGATGGGTTTACTTAAGTTCTCAGGTGCTTGTTCCAATTTTAGGTCAGTTTTTGTGTGTCCGTGTCCCTTGAAGACATGTTAAAGTTTATACAACCACAACTAGAGGGACCCACAACTAGAATATACAACTACGTACTTGGGGGATTTGGGGAGAAAAAAAGCGAAAAAGAAAATTATTGGCAACAGTTGTCAGCTCAGGTGCCAATCTAAAAAAAAAAGACGTGTATGCAGCAGGAACATGGAAGGACATAGAGGGAGTCATGCTAAGCAAAATAAACCAGTCTGAGAAAGACAAACACTAGATGATTTCACTCACATGAGGAATATAAACAAGTACTGGGACAAAGAAAACAGTTCAGTGGTTACCAGGGGAATGGGGGGTGGGGGGGCACTGGGGGTGAAAGGGAGAACTTATGTGGTGACACTCAAGAAATGATGTACAACTGAGATCTCACATTGATGTAAACTGTTATGAACTCAAAAAAAAAAAAAAAGTGTATACTTTCCAGGTCTGGCCCAGTGGCGCAGCGGTTCACTCGTTCTGTTTCTCGGCGGCCCGGGTTCGCCAGTTCGGATCCCCAGTGCAGACATGGCACCGCTTCTGTAGCCATGCTGTGGCAGGCATCCTACATATTAAGTAGAGGAAGATGGGCATGGATGTTAGCTCAGGGCCAGTCTTCCTCAGCAAAAATGAGGAGGATTGGCTCACATGTTAGCTCAGGGCTAATCTTCCTTCAAAAAAAAAAAGTCTATACTATTCCTCAATGTTGCCGGCAGCCTCAAAGGGCAAGGAATGACAGGTACCACCCAGGGTATTTGGTTGTTTAAGTAATCAGAGGTTATTGATAAAGGGAAACAGAACGAGGAGCGGGGATACAGGGAAACAACAAAGCGGTACTCACATCATCCACACCACAGTCAGCTGGGAAGTCCTGACAGTTTGCACGGTGGGCGGGATGCCGATTGTCCGGGTCTGAGGCAAAGTGTCCTTTCCTCAGTGACACTCCCAATCGTTCTGTGCCTGGGACTCCCTTTATCCTAGAGTTTCTCTGGGTTCCAACTCGGGTTTCAGACATTTGGATACTTTGAGTCATTTCTTCTTGTTTCCACGGATGGGGTGCTTCTCTCTTTTTTGTTCCCACGGATGGGATGTTTCTAAAGTCCCATCAGGTGCCTGTCGGGGTGGGCAGCCCAGACAAGGAACATGGTGCAGGACATATACTTTGTAGCTTGTGCCTTAGAGTTAGGGCCGAAGTGGCCATCTTTGGCCCCGAGCCCAGACACATTCCTTCATGTAGGGCCCAGGCCCAGTGTCCTTGGAAGGCGGGGAGGTCCGTGAACTCTGTAAACCCTGGCAGATGAATTCCTACTTTAATGGAGGTGAAGGAAAAGCCCTTGAATTTCTGTTTCCATTGATAGGAGGAAACAGGTCAAAGCTTATGTAAATGTTTGGAATTCCTAGTTCATCACAAGGCTTAATTGTACACTCCAATGTGTTATAATATGCTACTCGTTCCTGAAAATATCCCCAGTGTGACATATAGTGGAGGGACAAACGATAATGCCCTTGTCCTTTTACTTAGAAAGGGTTTTGTTGGGCTGGCCCTGTGGCTGAGTGGTTCAGTTAATACGCTCCGCTTTGGCAGCCCAGGGTTTTGCTGGTTGGGATCCTGGGTGAGGACATGGCACTGCTCCTCAGGCCACACTGAGGCGATGTCCCACACGCCACAACTAGAAGGACCCACAACTAAAATATACAACTATGTACTGGGGGAACTTGGGGAGAAAAAGCAGAAAAAAGAGAAGATTGCCAACCGTTGTTAGCTCAGGTGGCAATCTTTAAAAAAAGGTTTGTAATTTTTTTTAATGTTTATGGTTTAGTGTTTTTTAAATTTTTAAAAATTTATTTTTCCATATATATGTTTGTTTATTTTTTTCTGTGTACATCATAATATATTTTGCATTCTGTGTAGATTACATCATGTTCACCCCCCAAAGACTAATTATAATCCATCACCACACATGTGCCCAGTCACTCCCCTCACCCCCTACCCCACAACCACCAATCCAATCTCTGTTGCCGGGTGTGTGTTGTTTTCGTCTTCTCCTTATGAGTGAGATCATATGGCACTTGACCCTGCCCCTCTGACTGCCACCCTGAAGGTCCATCCCTGTTGTCCCTTCATTTCTCATGGCAGAGCAGCACTCCACTGAGTACACACACCACATCTTCCTTATCCTTTTGTCCCTCGAAGGGCATCTAGGTCACCTCCAAGTCCCGGCCACCGTGAATAATGCAGCAGTGAACACAGGGGTGCAGGTATCTTGATGCATTTGTCTTTTCAAGTTCCCAGGATAAACACCCAGCAGTGGACCAGCTGGCTCACCTGGTACATCCATACAGGAAATCCATACTGCTTTCCACAGTGGCTGCACAGCCTGCACCCCCACCAGCAGTGTACGAGGGTTATTAGTGTTTAAAGGATTAAACCTGGGAGTGGTTTCTCTGTAGACAAGTTAAAATTAAATTAATTTTAAATATCAAAAGTTAATTAAAAATAATGATCAATAGGAAAATAAGGAGTATAAACATTTTTCTCCTTATTTTCAATAAATAATGAATGAGAAGGTTAAAACTTTCCTAAGACTGGGGGTGGCCTGGCAGTGTGGTGGTTGGGTGCACAGACTCTGCTTCAGCAGCCCGGGGTTCACAGGTTGAGATCCCGGGTGTTGACGTCCACAGCACTCATCAAGCCGTGCTGTGGCAGCATCCCACATACAAAATACAAGAAAGATGGGCACAGATGTTAGCTCAGGGACAGTCTTCCTCATGAAAAAAAGAATTCCTGAGAGCAAAGTGACTTAAGGAGACTCCCTGCCTGCACGTCCTGCCCCACTCCTCTACTCTGACTCCAGCCTCCCTACATGACCAGTTTTGATCACTGCTTCACCATCCTGTTAGTGTTTCTTTATAGAAAAAGAAGCCAGTGTGACTGCCTATTTTTCTCACCCGTGTTTGTTCTTGTAACGAGTGGCCAGGGTTTGATGCTGATGATGTTTGATGACTGAACACTTAAGCCTTGCCCTCCCTTTTCCCCTGGGCCTTCTTACCTGGACAGGCTGATGAGAAAGCCTGGAGGCTCCTGCACTGTGGGCTGCTGCTTGCTGGGCAGCTCCTCCTGGGCCCTGTGCTGCCCTGTGTTGCACTGTTGACCCCACCAAGCCTGGTTGTAACTGCAGAGGACTCCAGGTTGTCAGTTTTGGGAATTCCTGTCCTCTGAGAGCAGGAGTCTGGGAATCAGGCCCTCCTTAATGTGATCTTCTGTCAGTGTCTTGGGTGGCATCTGTGTGTGTGTTGAGAGTGAAGGTGAGACTGAGGCTGGAGTCACCTTGACATTAGGGGGAGTCTGCGGTTATGAGGATGATTATACCCTGTCACTGAGCTGAGCCCATCCGATGGTCACTCCTTCAAGAGCAATTATTTCAGAGAGAAAGAAGGGACAGGAAAGTGCAGGCAGTAGGAAGCAAGATTCCAGAGGGCTCCCCAGGGCCCCAAAGTCACTCTGCCACTGCAACAGAGAGTCTATTGCAACAAAGACCCTGACCTTCTGGGTTATAGTGACAACACCCCAGTCTGACTTTGTCAGAGCAAAGGGATTGGTTCCAACCAACTTAAGCCCAGGCACTTGAACTCTATAAAGCAACCAGTTGTCTTGCCCCTTTGTGGGAAAAGAACTCTGGAAATCTCTTGACTCAGAGATCCCCAAAACAGAAGTCAGAGTCACACTTGTATGTACACTAATAGGTCTACAACACCAGGACACTCGTCATCCACCTTGGGGTTCTGCCACTCCTGATAGTGACCATGGCACTTCTCAGAGGATCCAGTGTTGTCCTCCCCAGCAAGGCATCCGATGGAAGTTTCCCCTCCCCTGTGGGTCTCAGGCTCCTAGAGCACAGACTGGCTTCCTGAGATCAGTTGAAGTCATGGCACAACTAGAAGGACCTACGACTAGAATATACAACCATGTATTGGGGGCTTTTGGGAGAAGAAGAAGAAAAGATGGGCAACAGATATTGGCTCAAGACCAATCTTGAAAAAAAAAAAACTTGAAGTCAGTTGAATGAGAACTGTCTTGTTTCAGTAAAAAAGGGCTGAATTGTAGCGAGTCTGTCTTCATGATTTTGTAAAAAAGACAGCGGTTTTAAGTTTACAGAAAAATTGATTAGAATTTAGAATTTCTGCATAACCCTTCTCTCTGCATCCACACAGTTTGCACTCTTTCACATTTGCTATCACTGTGGCACACTTCTTAGAATTTCCAAGCCCATGTGGATGCATTACAGTGCACGGTGCACATTAGCACTGACTCTGTGTGTTACACACTGTGTGGGGTTTGGCAAATGTGTACTGACGTGTCCCCATCATTTCTGTATCATGGAGTGTACTTTCGCTTCCCTGAAACTCCTCTGTGCTCCACCTGTTGATTCATCCCTCCCTTCAACCTCCAAATCCTTGACAAGTAAAGATCTTTCTACTGGCTCATACTTTTGTCTTTTCCAGAATGTCACGTACTTGGAATCATACACTACATAGCCTTGTCACATTGGCTTCTTTACTTAGTAATAGACTTCTAAGGTGCCTCGATGTGTTTTCATGGCTTGATACCTCACTTCTTTTTATCATTGGACGGTGTTTCATTGTTTGGATGCACCACTGCTTGACTGTTTGATACTTAAAGGACATCTTGTTGAAAATTCTAACTCTTGCCAATTATGAATAAAGTGCTTATAAACATTCTTATGGGCTGGCTCGGTGGTACAGCGGTTAAGTGTTTATGTTGTGCCTCTTGGCGGCCCAGGGTTCGCTGGTTCAGATCCTGGGTGCGGACATGGCACCACTTGGCAAGTCATGCTGTGGCAGGCGTCCCACGTATAAAGTAGAAGAAGATGGGCATGGATGTTAGCTCAGGGCCAGTCTTCCTCAGCAAAAAGAGGAGGAGCTCAGGGCTAGTCTTCCTCAAAAAAACAAACAAAAGAAGCACATTTTTATGTAGGTTTTGTGCAAACATAAGGTTTCGGCTCATTTGGGAAAATTACACGGATCGTGATTGCTGGCTCTTACTCTATGTAGTGACAGTGTATTTTATTCTGAAAGGAGGTTCCTGTCTTCCAGTGTGGGTTTTCCCAATCCCGTTTCCACCCGTGATGAACTAGGATTCTCTGTGGCTTTCCATCTTCACCGATATTTGCTGTTTTTAATATGTTGACTTTTAACCCATTTAGTAAGTGTTTAGTGATCCCCATTGTTGTTTTCTTTGCAATTTCCTAATGACATTTGATGTGGAGCATGTTTCATTTTGCTTATTTCCCGTCTAGATCTCTTCTTCAGTGAGCTGTCTGCAGATCTTTGGCCCGTTGTTTAATTGCTTGTTTTTCCTCTATTAAGGTTTAAGAATTCTTTGCATATTTCAGATAGCCGTCATTTATCCAACAGTATTTTACAGAGGTTTTCTCTTACTCTGAATTGTGTTGCTCTTCTCTTTACACCATCTTTCTCAGAGGAGGAATTTTTCGTTTTAATTATGTAAAATTTCTCATTTTCTGAACCTTGCCTTTTGGTTTTCTATGTGAAAATTCATCAATAGACACAAGGTCATCCAGATTTTCTTCTGTGTTCTCTTGTAGGAGTTTATTCCTTTGGCATTTTACATTCAGATGTGTGACGTGTTTTGACTTAATTTTCATGAAAAGTGTAAGGCCTATGTCTGTGTTTGTTTTGTGCGTGTGTATTTGCACGTGGGTATCCATTATTTCACCCACTGTTTTTTAAAATACCTTCTTTTTCATTTGAATCTCCTTCCCTTCTTTGTGAAAGCTCAGTTGACTCTATTCGTGTCGGTCTAGAAGGACAGCAGTCGACTCACACATCCTGCAAACTTGCTGTGCTCTCATTAGTCCCAGGAGTCGTTTCTGCCATTGTGAGTTCTTCCAGTTGTTGCATAGAGACAGTCATATCATATGGAACAAGCACCATGAATTTAGCTACAGGATTTGTGAAGATGTTCTTTCTCAAGAAGTGGAGGTTCCCCTCTATTACTAGTTTATCATAAATGGATGTTGCATTTTCTCAATTCTTAGTTTATATTCCTTCCCCCTCCTTTCCTTTTTGGTATTAGTTATTTCTGTCTTCCCTCTTCTCTTTGTTATCTTGACTAGATATTTACCATTTTTTTGGTCTTGAGAAACAAGCAGCTTTTTTCTTCTTATTTTCTCCATTGATTTCCCACAATGACGTTCATTTCGTTTCTTATTTTATTATTTCTTTTACTGTGCTTGCTGTGGGTTTAACTTGCTCTTCTTTTTATGCTTTGCTAAGGTACATGCTTGCATTAGTGATTAGCGATCATTGATTTTTCCAGTGTATTTGTTTGATGGCATAAATTTCCCCCTGGATATTGCTTTCGCTACATCCAAGAACCTTTGCTGTGTTGTGTTTTCAGCTTTTTAACTCAAAATAAGTTTTCATTTTTCTTGAGACTTGTAGTTTGATACTCTGTAGTTTAGAAGTGTATTTTTTGGGTCACCACACATGAGAGGGTTTTCCAGCTATTGCTGGTAAATTGACTTCTAGAAGAATGCCTGTGTGCTGTGAGAGACTATTTTGTATGATTTCTGTTCTTTCAAGTTTGTTAAGGTGTGCTTTATGTCCCAGGTTGTGGTTTGTTTTGGTGAATGTTCCATGTGAACCTGAGAAGAATGTATATTCTGCTGTTCTGTGAAGTATTCCACAGATTACAGCAAAACCCAGCTGTTTTGCAGTGCTGTTCATTGCACCTCTGTCCTTCCTCACTTCCTGCCTACTGAAATTTCTCTAAAGATTTTATTTTTTTCTTTTTTCTCCCCAAAGCCCCCCGGTACATAGTTGTATATTCTTAGTTGTGGGTCCTTCTAGTTGTGGCATGTGGGACACCGCCTCAGTGTGGTTTGATGAGCAGTGCCATGTCCGCGCCCTGGATTCGAACCAACGAAACACTGGGCCGCCTGCAGCGGAGCGCGCAAACTTAACCTCTCAGCCACAGGGCCAGCCCACTGCCTACTGAAATGTCTAATTCCCGATGAGGGGGTGTTGACTTCTACAGCTATGGTACTGGATTTGTCTCTTTCTCCTGAATTCGGTCAGTTCCTCCCTGAAGGTGTGTTGCCCCTCTGTTGTTAGGCAGGTACACATGCAGCGTTGCTGTGCCTTCTCAGAGAATAGGCCCCTTTATCAGTACCTACTGCCCCTCTATCTCTGCATTTTCCTCAGTTTGAAATCTGCATTGTCTATGATGTCTATTCCTCTGGCAGCTTCCTTTGGAGTGTCTTGGCATGGTCTGTTTTTCTCCATCCCTTTACCCTTCATTTGTTGTGACTTTATACTTAGAGTGGGTTTCTTGCAGACAATATATAATGGTCTATTTTTGGTTGTTCTTTTTAAAGATTGGTGCCGGAGGTAACATCTGTTGCCAATCGTGTTTTTTTTTTTTTTCCTTTCTAGATTGCCACCTGAGCTAACAACTGTTGCCAGTCTTTTTTTGTTTGTTTTTCTGCTTTTTCTCCCCAAATGCCCCCGGTATATAGTTGTATTTTTTAGTTGTGGGTGCTTCTAGTTGTGGTACGTGAGATGCCGCTTCAACATGGCCTGATGAGCGGTGCCATGTCCGCGCCCAGGAACCGAGCCCTGGGCTGCTGAAACAGAGTGCATGAACTTAACCACTTGGCCACGGGGCAGTCCCCCATAATGGTATTTTCCCAAATCTATAACTGTGTCTTTCAGTTACAATGACACCATTGATGATTAAAGTGGTTATTGATTCAGTTGTATTAATATTTATGAAAATTTTTACTTTCTCCATTTTTACCCTTGTTTGTTTTTGTCTTTTTGCCACCTTCTCTGGCTAAAATTGAGCATTTACTGTAATTCTTTTTTTATCCTCTCTTATCATATCTGTTACGCATTTTTAAAAAGAAACATTTTAGTGGTTGCCCTTGAATTTTCATCATACATTTACAACTAACCCCCCCCCCGCCAAGTAACACTGTGCCACTTCACCGTGTGCAAGTACCTCTTAACACACTGTCCCCAATTTTCCTTTCCCTGTGTCTTGTCACATTGCTGTCATTTATTTCACTTCTCCGTAAGCTTCTCATCACCAACTGCATTGTTGCTGACATTAGTTTAAACAAAGTATCATCTGTGGTATTAATTATAAGAAACAAAAGATACTTCCCCTCCTTTTTTCTTCTTCTAATCCCCTACCTTTATCATTTACATTCTTTCTGATAAACATTTGAACAACTTCATTCAACGTATGTGTACTCGGGACAAAGTTCCTCATTTTGTCTCAGAAAGTCCTTATTTCTTCTTTGTACTGAAGGATAATTTTGCTTGACTGAATTCTAGGAAAGTGGCTTTTATTTTCAACACTTTAAGTCTTTCAGTCTCCTCTGCTCTTGCTGCATGGTTTTTGAGAAGTGGTCCGGTTTAATTCAAATCTTTGTTTCTTTCTGTCGAAGGTGTGTTTCTTCTCTGGCACTTTTCAGCACATTCTCTGTCTGTGATTTTTCTCTAGTTTCAGTGTGATACCCTTGGGTGTGCACTTTTGTACTTATCGTGTTTGGTGTTCTGTGAGCTTCCTGGATGAACAGTGTTGTGGGGACCTGGAAATGGCCACCCCAAGATATGTCTCTTTGGCATCAGGATTATTTGAGGCTGATTGCTTTTGATAAAGTGGGACAGGGAAGGAGGAATGGAACTTGCCCTTCCTTAGGACACATTTACATTTGTAAGGTAAATCTCTATCTGTAAAGGTGCCTCCCTCTCTGTACCAGGAAGAAGAAAGGAGATGACCTTCTCTCTAGAAACTCTTAATCAATACCAAAGGCAAGGACTTAAATCTGCATTTTATTGTGCTTGTCTGGAACCTCCTGTAACTAACTTCCCTCCCCCTCCCAATGGTGGCATTTCTTAAGGATTAAGCATCTTTCCTTAGGCTAGGAACTGATTGCTGCACTCGCCTGTGACCACCCAGCTCCAGACAATCACCTTGCCTCCTGCTACGCCCACTAAGACAGCAGACCACTGCCTGCTGTGTCCATCAAGGGCTGTGCCGACAGGGCAATCTTGTGACTCTTGTGGGAGGGACATTTCAATCACATGTGAAACACCCCGTTTGGGGGGTATATAACCACTCTGTGCACCCCACTTCTTTGGTGCCCTTTCTTCCTTTGGGAAGAAAGGCCCCGGGCCATGGTTCCTCATAAAGCTTTGTTTAATTTTCTCTTGCTATTCTGTCTCATGTGAATTTAATTCGTTCTCTGGCCAGACGAACCCACATTTGGGAAGAGGAAATGTCTTCCTCCCCTACAGTGTGCTGTCTGTCATTAATTTTACAGTATTTTGGTCATTACTACTTCACGTTTTCCTCTGTCTCTCTCTGCCTCTCTTTTCCTTCAGGTTTTCCCATTATGTGGGTTTTAAACCTTCCCTTAAAGAGGCTGTCCTAGGCTTCATGGAAATTGTGTTCTGTCTTTTTTGTTGTTTTTGCTCTTGCATTAGACTATGGTGAAAGAGATTTTTTTTTTTTTTTTTTTAGTATAGGCCTTATTAAGAACAGAACACGTGGGGCATATTTCAAAATGCCATCTCTTTTTTTGTCTTTCCCAGTTTGGATACTCTGGGTTGTCCTGTGACCTCAAGTCTCTCCTGGATCTAAGAAGGGTTGTTCATTTCAAGTTTGTTCATTTTCTTCTTGTGAGATCAACAACGACAGCTTCTAAGCTCCTTAGGCACAGGATCAGAAGTCAGCAGGGCATCATCCACAGTGGCTGGTCAGGAAATGCTTCCTCTTGAAGTTGGACAAAGGAAATTTTATGTTGTTTTGCAGGAAACCACTGTTAAATACTTCATGTATTTTATAATCATGGGCAAATTTAACATCAAACCATTGTGGACTTCAAGGAACTCCCTTGCAATCTGCAGCTCTCTTTTTTTACTTTTTTAAGATTGACACCTGAGCTAACAACTGTTGCCGATCTTTTTTTTTTCTCCCTGCTTTTTCTCCCCCAATCCCCCCAGTACATAGTTGTATATTGTAGTTTTGAGTGCCTCTGGTTTTGCTATGTGGGCCGCTGCCTCAGCATTGCCTAACAAGCAGTGCCATGTCTAAAGTGGAGTGTGCATAACCACTAGACCACGGGGCCAGCCCAAATCTGCAGCTCGTAACCTACCCCTCAAGGGGAGCGAAGCTCAGGGTACACTGTTAGCATTTGACTACAAAGAGCTCTTATGGCACATTATTCTCTCAGAGTGTGTTCTAAAAATGGTGACAAGTAGCTTTGAGGCCCATGAGTATAGGGATATTCTGGTCTAAATTTTCATGGCTGCTTCTTTGTGCCTGAGTTCTCAGTTCATAATAATTCCAGCCCCATCCAATCATACAGCATGAGAAAGGTAGAACTGAGTCCATGATCAATATTTCACAAGTTAAAAGCAGTGTTTCAGCACAAGAGGATTTCCATTCAGCCAGCTAGATCTGGTTACCTGTAATGGCCTGGAGTAGTTTAGGACAGTGTGGGCAGCTTGGCTTGGTCAAGATGTGATTTTCACAGGCCTCCTGGACTCTCAGTTTGGTGATGGGACCAGACCAAAAAGCTACCAGTTGTTCACTATGTTTCTATTCACTGAAACATCCCGTAGATTTCACCTGCCTCATGGAGTGCCATAACCGGTGGGTAATATGGAAGAAGATGAAAGAACTTAATAGTTGTTTCATTTTATACCATTTCTGTCATTTCCCAGCCTGTTCTGGAACTTGTCATTAGAGAGAAATAGGATGTAATGTCATCACAGTAAAACTGTGTAAATATTTCCATGAGGTCATAATATTGTTATATTGATGGGCAAGTGTGTACAGTAAAAAGCAAGTTTGTGATGATAACAACATAGAATGAATGTTTGGAGATAATAGAATCCCATGTGACCTTCCTAGAATTGGGGTATAGATCCCCAGTGCTGTCAGGCTCATGTATCCTACTCTACACACATTTGTGGTGTTTCAGGACTCAGTGGCCATTGAGGACGTGGCTGTGAACTTCACCCCAGAGGAGTGGGCTTTACTGGATCCTTCACAGAGGAGACTCTACAGAGATGTGATGTGGGAAACCTTCAGGATCCTGGCCTCAGTAGGTAAGAGCGAGGAAAGTCCTTCACTGCATCAATGAGAGAAGAAGTGCTGCTTGCCCATCAAGAGTGTTCTAAGGGACTGGCCTGGCGACATGGCAGTTAAGTTCGCACATTGTGCTTTCGTTGCCCAGGATTCAGATCTCATGTGCAGACCTGGCACCACTTGGCAAGCCATGCTGTGGCAGGCGTCCCACTAACAAAGTAGAGGGAGATTGGTACGGATTTTAGCTCAGGGGCAGTCTTCCTCAGCAAAAAGAGAAGTATTGGTGGCAGATGTTAGCCCAGAGCTAATCTTCCTCAAAAAAAAAAAAAGAGTGTTGTAAGATGTAAAAGGTGGAAAGGGGAGGTTGTTAGTAAATAAAGTAGAAATGGCCATAGATTATCAAATACTTAGAATGCACAAACTTTTCTTCAATTTCTAATATTTGGAATAAACTTTCTTTGTCTGTATTTTAGGAATAACGTGGGAAGATCATGATATTAAAGATCAGTGCAAAGACCAGGGGAGAAAACTACGGTGAGTGGTGCAATAGAAATCTCTATCTTATGTGAGAATCCTTCTATGTTAAGAAATTTCTTTAAAAAAAGCAAACAAATAACACTTGCTTCAAATTTAGGCATTCTTACAAAATTTTCACCAAGTATACTTTCTGAAATGTGATGTAGAGGTTCACTTTTTGCAGAATATTTCACTTAGAAATAGTATTAGTGAACCCTGTCTATGAATATCACTGTTTGTATAATAACAAGGGGGAAGTCTTCTTGCGAAAAACTCAGTATATTTAATTGCAGAGAATTCACAGGGAAGAAAACATAAACGTTTCCTATAAATCAAAATAAACATAAGAAATATGAAATCATTCATAAAGAAATCACTAACAATGTGCTTCTCATTTGTACAGAAAGCATATGGTAGTGAGACTCTGTGAAAGTGAAGAGGGTAGTCAGTGTGGAGAAAACGTCAGCCTTCTTCCAAATCTCAGTCTGAACAAGAAAACTACAGGAGCTAAACCATGGGGATGCAGTGCATGTGGAAGAGTCTTCACGCATCATTCATTGCTGAAAATGCTCATTAGATGTCACACTGAACATAAAACATATGACTATCAAAAATATGGAGAGAAGCCATATAAATGTAAGGAATGTGGGAAAGCCTTCACTTATCTCACTTTACTTCAACCATATGAAAGAACTCATACTGGAGAGAAACCCTATGAATGTAAACAATGCAGTAAAGCATTCACTTATTCCAATTCTCTTCAAAGACATCAAAGAATTCATACGGGAGAGAAACCCTATGAATGTAAACAATGCAGTAAAGCATTCACTTCTTCCAGTTATCTTCGAGTCCATGAAAGAACTCACACTGGAGGGAACCCCTACGAATGTAAACAATGTGGTAAAGCCTTCACTTCTTCCAGTTATCTTCAAATACATGGAAGAATTCATACTGGAGAGAAACCATACGAATGCAAGAAGTGCAGTAAAGCATTCACTTCTTCCAGTTCTCTACGAGTCCATGAAAGAACTCACACTGGAGAGAAACCGTTTGAATGTAAAATATGTGGTAAGGCGTTCAGTTGTAGCAGTCATCTTTCAACACATAAAAGAACTCATACTGAAAGGAAACCCTATGAATGTAAAAAATGTGGTAAAGCTTTCAGTTCTTCCAGTTCTTTTCAAATACATGGAAGAGTTCACACCGGAGAGAAACCATATGAATGTAAGAAATGCAGTAAAGCATTCATTTCTTCCACTTATCTTCGAGTTCATGAAAGAACTCACACTGGAGAGAAACCCTTTGCATGTAAAATATGTGGTAAAACCTTCAGTTATCCCGCTTCTCTTTCAAAACATGAAAGAAGTCACACAGGAGTGAAACCCTATGAATGTAAAAAATGCGGTAAAGCATTCACTTCTTCCAGTTATCTTCAAATACATGAAAGAACCCACACTGGACAGAAGCCCTTTAAATGTAAAATATGTGGTAAAGCCTTCATTTCTACCAATCATCTCTCAACACATGAAAGAATTCACACTGGAGGGAAACCCTACGAATGTGAAAAATGTGGTAAAGCATTCACGTCTTCCAGTTATCTTTCAAAACATATAAGAACGCACACTGGAGAGAAAATGTATGAATGTAAAAATATGCAATAAAGTCTTTAATGCTTCCCGTTCTCTTCGAGTCCATGAAAGAAGTCACAGTGGGGAGAAAGACTCATGAATGTGTGGAAAGTGAGACAGGCTTTATTGCTCATACAACCTTTTGAGGATATGTAGAAATGCACACGAGAGGAAAAAGCAGATATAAACAATTTGGGAAAGACTTTTGTCATCCCAGTTCTTCTTAAAGGCATGAAAGGACTCATTTGACAAAAACATGTTGAATGTAAATAGCATGAGAAAGACATCAGTTGGTCTACATCCTTCTATGTCAAACTCCCACCAAAAAGAAATGTAAATGTAAGTCATATGAGGAAGCTTCATGGAAATTTGTATATGAGCTTCTAAAAACTGTCAGCATGACAGTGTTGTTATAAACGTAATAAATATGTTGTATTGATCAAGCCTCTATCTTAAAGTGCAGCATTGGACTGTGGATTTCTATTAATTACTTCAGAAATGAATATTGAGGTGAGATGATTCTGCTGGTCATCTTTCATAAATAGTACATAACATTCATAGGTAGTGCTTTTCTCTTGAATCAGTTAATTATATTTTATCTTTAGTTTTTTCATAATGTTTTAATTGTTCTGTGTTAGGGGGCCATTGAAAAATGACAGTTTGTATTTGTCATGATTTTGTCACTTGCCTTGTATTTACAGTTCCTGCATGTGCCTAATTCATTGTACATATTGTACATTTTTTTACAGACACCTCCTTTTGGGGGTGGTGGGTAGAGGAGCCTGTTTTTATTTTCTGTACTATTAAACAGGTGGAAAAAAATTTATGTTTGGCGAGTTCATCCAAGAATGTACTTCCTGTGAATTCTTATTTTCCTATTTGGTCCTTTGCAGTTTGTCCTTCCTTCTGAACGGTATTTGGTGAATGGACTTTGAATTAAGTAGAGGCCTGTGGCAGGGCAACAAAATCTAGAGCTGGACACATCACCCCTGTACTGCAATATGTCAGTGAGGGTAATCTGAAGAGCTAGATCTTTAAGAATCCATCCCCTTTATGTGCTGTGTTGGAATTCCCCAATGGCCTGACTTGCATGAGATCTGGAAGGCAGAAGCACACAGGGCCTTAGGCCGATTTTCAAACCACCACACAGGGAGGGAGACAGTTATGTAGGAGCTTTAAGGACACCACCTCCCATCCCTTTTTCTGGATTCTTTGCTCTTCTTGTCAACAGTATCTTGAAAACCAGCAATAACTAGTTGATTTCCATTTTG
Organism: Equus asinus; assembly: GCF_041296235.1. Lineage (NCBI taxonomy): Eukaryota > Metazoa > Chordata > Mammalia > Perissodactyla > Equidae > Equus > Equus asinus. Next base: position 23,703,896 of record NC_091809.1, on the reverse strand, counting down.
TTAGAGATGCATTTTCTACCAGTTTCACATCAAAGATCCATTCGACTTAGGGTCTTTCTGTAAGGCCTCTTGTGTCCACCACGAAGCTAGTTCAGACCTTTGTGGTGGGAGTGTTCTCTGATTGCCCTTTTCCCTAGATGATATCTGAATAAGGTCTGATGTGTATAGGAAACACCTTTGCTGTTGATAGTGCTAGTGAGCACATTTTCCTGCTTCGCCATGGCATCTCCAGTGGGGCATCAAAAGAAGAACCTGCGAGTTTGTTTCTTTGCTTCTGGTGCAGCAGCTGCCTTGACCCAGTTCTTCCATGTGAGAACAATCACCTTTCTCACGTTGGGAAGACTGTGTGTGTTTCCTGTTACTTGTAGCTTGAATGCATTCCGTTGATATGTTCTCAGTAACGTTTGAGTGTGCGTCAATAAGACTATGTCTGTCTGTTTCGGAAATGAGCACTTCTGTAGTTGTTTCATTGATGTATTTTATCAACTGTTCCAGTCCATCCCATGTTAATAAATATTATTGTGGATTTCATTTTTACAGACTATATAAATATCCATTTTTGATTATGGATTTTCAGATATACTTTGCAATGTTCTTCATTTAATCGTTATACATTTTGAGTCAGTTTTATCCTGTGCGGACCAATTCAGGGATTTCTTCATCAGGCAAACTCTATTTGTTATTCTTTTACAGTTAGAATTTTTGTCATGAAAATAATTTCTCATTCATTTTTAACCCAAAAACTAACAATCATGGTTTTTTTCCGGTGCCCTCTTCCAGTGACCTGCAGGATTGCACCTGCAGTCAGAGAGGGGTGTCAGGAAGTCTAGTAAGAATGACCACAGACCTAAAGGACCTTGACGTGTAGTGGTAACGGTGCTCAAAGGACTTCTTACAAGATTTTCACCTGTGTTTGTGGATTTGACTGCAATTCAAGGAGGCAGGTTACTTTCTGTATTGAATGACTTCAGAAGATAAACTTAGTTCCGTCTCTTGTAAACTTTTGTTTTGTGAACCGAATCATTGTTTTCTCGAAGGCAAAAACAATGTAGTGAAGGTAGGTTAATGTTTAAGAAGTTGCAGTGAGTCATTTTAGTAAGAAGAAGGAAAAGAGTCATTTATGTTTTGGACTTTTATCCTTTACCATTTTTACCTCTATGGTCACAAAATACTTTTAGTTCTGTGTTGGAAACTGTGTACTTTTAATAAACAAGCTGTCAGACCCTTTTCTCTTCAGCAGGGTAAGGCTTGGCCTTGCAGTGGATGCAGCCAGCTCCTGGTCCTGTGGAACAACTTTGCCTTTCCCACTTACAGTCAAAACACTGATGTATTTCCTATGGTGAATTAGACACTTTACTGTGAAGTACATCATTTAAGTACATAACTTCTCTTCTTAGCATCCTACATAATACTTTCAATATCTTCTTTAGACTCAGCTGAGGCCTTTCAGTTTAGGTAAATTGTGAGACAATGCAAACCCAGCCAGGGAAATAGGACCACTGTGCCACTCTGAAGCCTTTCCTTTTCTGAGACTGTGCTCTTGCTGGTACCATCAGCGTCCCTCACAAGCCATGCAGTGTGGAGTCAGTGTACACTCTGTAGCAGAGCTGAGACAGTGGGATCTGGATACAGAGCATGAGACAGACAAGTCCTGGCAGTGTTGGTGCCCCCATGTTTGTGGAAAAGCAGAAGTGATGGACGCAGTGAAGCTTTGTTTTATAGAATAGAAGAAAGGCCTTTGAAGAAAAGTACAAAATAGCATGAGATAATAGGCTGAGGTGTGTTTATATCTTTTCCATGAGTGTAGGAGTGAGCGAGGATGTCATTATTATTATTATCTGGGACTTGAGACTTCCTATTGATCTAAGCCACAGATATTTGTATTGTCTTTTGTTTTTAATGTCATTTGAGAGGATTTTTATATTACCATCAAATATTTAAAATGTTATCATTTTTGGCATTTTCATTTTGCTGCTCTACAGACTGGAGTGTGCAACATGCACCCCAGCAAACCATGGAGTTCCTCCCACTTAGAGAGACAGTTGCCTTCACCTGCCCTGTTCTAGCTCATCCTGAGTGAGTTCTATGAGTAGAGTGACATCTCTGTGAGTCCACTGTGACCTCCCCATGGAAACAGCACAAAGATCTCTGGGTGGTTAGAGACAACCATCCAAGGAATAATTGACGTGAGCTGGAGAGAGAGAGTGTAATATTTAGTAATATCATAATTCAGTATCAGAGGAGAAATGGGAAATTTTCACCATCTTTTCATCACAGGAGTGGCTGGAAGTCTTCACTTTCAATGATCCAGGAAGCCCTGGAGCCCAGGTAGCTGATCACAGGTTTCATTTCCGTATGCTTAGATGTCCAGGACATGGTGTGGAAAATTGGGGAAGAGCAATAACAGCTCCAAGGTGTAAACAACAAAGGGAACGGGATGTTTTCCTTTTCTTTTTAAGCATGAACTTAGGAACTGGAGGGGTTTCATTCAAATGGACATCAGAGGATTGTTCCTTTGAGGTGATGGATGTTTTTCATCTTTTGATGGCAGTATTCCTAACATTTGTGAAAACTCATGAGAGCACTTAAAGTATTTTATCTATGTGTTATATATAATTATTAGACAATGAATAGTATAGAATTTTTGCATCTATGTTCATCAGCGATATTGGCCTGTAGTTCTGCTTTTTCGTGCTGTCCTTGTCAGGCTTTGGTATCAGCGTGATGTTGGACTTGTAGAGTGTGTTAGGAAGTGTTCCAGCGTCCCCAAATTTTTGGAATACCTTCAAAACGATAGGTATTAACTCTTGTCTGAAAGTTTGGTAGAATTCCCCAGGGAAGCTGTCTGGTCCTGGGGTTTTGTTCTTTGGGAGGCTTTTGATGGCTGTTTGAATCTGTTTCATTGTGATTGGTCTGTTCAAATTGTCTGCTGCTTCTTGAGTGAGCTTTGGGTGATTGTAGGAGTCCAAGAATTTATCCATTTCCTCTAGGTTATCCAGTTTGCTGGCATATAGTTTTTTGTAGTATTGTCTTATATGCCATTGTATTTCTGCGGAGTCTGTTGTTATTACTCCTGTTCCATTTCTGATTTTGTTTATTTGTGCTTTCTCTGTTTTTTTCTTTGTAAGTCTGGCTAGGGGTTTGGCAATTTTATTTATCTTCTCAAAGAACCAGCTCTTTGTTTCATTGATACTTTCTACTGCGTTTTTTGTTTCAATAGCATTTATTTCTGCTCTGATTTTTACTATTTCTCTCCTTCTGCTGACTTTGGGCTTTGTCTTGTTTGTTAAGATGTGCCTGAATTGCAATGAATTTTCCTCTTAATACAGTTTTTGCTGTATCCCATATGAGATGGTATGGCATGTTATCATTTTCATTTGTCTCCAGGTATTTTTTGATTTCTTATTTAATTTCTTCAAGGATCCATTGCTTGTTCGATAGCATATTGTTTAGTCTCCATATCCTTGTGCCTTTCTCAGCTTTTTTCTTGTAATTAATTTCTAGCTTTATAGCACTATGATCTGAGAAGATGCTTGTTATTACTTCAAGTTTTTTAAATTTGTAGAGGCTTGCCTTGTTTCCCAACATATGGTCTATCCTTGAGAATGTTCCATGCGCACTTGAGAAGAATGTGTATTCTGCTGTTTTTGGATGGAGTGTTCTATATATGTCTATTAAGTCCAACTGTTTTAGCTTTTCATTTAGCTCCACTGTTTCTTTGTTGATTTTCTGTCTGGATGATCTGTCCATTGATATGCGTGGGGTGTTGAGGTCCCCTACTATTATTGTGTTATTTTTGATATCTTCTTTTAGGTTTGTTAACAGTTGCTTTATGAAATTTGGTGCTCCTGTGTTGGGTGTATACATATTTATAAGCGTTATGTCTTCTTGATGAAGTGTCCCTTTGATCACTATATATTGTCCCTCTGTGTCTGTTTTTACCTGTCTTATTTTGAAATCCGCTTTGTCTGAAATAAGAATCGCAACACTTGCTTCTTTTTTTGCTTGCTAGCAGCTTGAAGTATTGTCCTCCACCCCTTCACTCTGAGCCTGTGTTTGTCCTTGGGGCTGAGGTGTGTTTCCTGGAGGCAATAAATTGTTGGATCTTGTTCTTTAATCCGTTTTGCCACTCTGTCTTTTTATTGGAGAGTTCAATCCGTTTACATTGAGAGTGATTATTGATGCATGTGGACTTAATGCTGTCAATCTGTCACTCATTATCTTGTTTTCCTGTGTTTCTTTTCCTGTGTTCTTTAGCCTACGCATTGACTACTGCAATTTCTTATGTGGGGTTTCTTAGATTTTTCCTTATTTATGTTTTGTGGCTCTATTCTGTTTTTTAGTTTAGTGGCCACCCCGAAGTTTGTATTTAGAATCTTGTGCATAATATAGTCTATTCTCTGGTGGTCTCTTACTTACTTGGCTTAGACTGATTTAGTCCCTTTGCTCTTCCCCTCATAAATTATTATTTTCATTTCTTATTCCAACTCGTGTTATGAGTTTGTAGTTAGAGTGATAAGATCGTCTTTGCTTTGGTAGTTTCCTTACCTTTCTCCTAATGCTATAGTTCAATATGTGCTATCTTGTTCTGGTTCTATTTATCTGTCTCCCTACTCTGTGGTTTGTGACCCCTTTCTCCCTTTTTTCTTTTTTCAGGTATGACAGGCTTCTTCAGGATTTCTTGTAGTGGAGGACTTTTGGTTACAAATTCCCTTAACTTTTGTTTGTCTGGAAAACATTTAATTTCTCCCTCATATCTGAAGGAAATTCATGCTGGATAGAGTATTCTTGGCTGAAGATTTTTATCTTTTAAAGCTTTGAATATGTCACTCCATTCTCTCCTAGCTTGTAGGGTTTCTGTAGAGAAATCCACTGAAAGTCTGATAGGAGCTCCTTTGTAGGTTATTCTCTTCATCTTACTTCCCTGAGTATTCTTTCTTTGTCTTTCATTTTTGCTATTTGTACTACTATGTGCCTTGCAGTAGGTCTTTTTACATTGATAGATCTAGGAGATCTGAAAGCCTCCTCTACACACATTTCTCCGTCAATCCCTAGATTTGGGAATTTCTCTTCTATAATTTCATTAAGCACACTTTCTGCTCCATTTCCCTTTTCCACGTTCTCGGGAATTCCAATGATCCTTAAATTTTTTCTCCTCATTGAATCCACTCTCTCTTGGAGATTTTCCTCAATTTTTAAAATTCTTAGTTCTCTTTCTTCCTCTGTCTGGAGCCATTCAGCCTGTCTATCTTCAATTATGTTAATATGCTCTTCTATGGTGTCTACATGGGCCTTCAGGGAATCCACATTCCGTTTTATCTGTTCCATTGTGTTTTTCATCTCTAGTAATTCTGTCTGATTCTTCTTTATAATTTCAGTCTCTTTTGTGAAGTAACACCTGAACTTATTGGCTTGTTCCTCTATCTTTCTCTCTACCTCACTGAGTTTTTTGATTATATCTACTCTGAACTCATTTTCACTTAGTTTACCTAATTCCAAGTCCTCAGGACTTAATTCTATGTTTTTATTGTTTTCCTTCTGGTCTGGGGCTTTTATAAATTGATGGATGGTAGATTAGCGTTTTTTTCACATGGTGGTAGAATTCAGTGGCAGTTGCAGCCTGTCGCCCCTAGATGGGGATAGAGAGCCACACGTTCTGAGCTCTCCGCCTTCAGACAAGATGGCGGTGCCCAGTGTGCTTTGCCAGGAGGGAGGGGCTACTTTTCTCGCACACTGATCTGGATTCAGATCAGTTCTGTTCTCTGGTCTCCCGAGGCCCTCGGTTGATGGGGTCCCCATGCATGGAAGCTTTCCCATGTCAGCGGTTTCTACTAAACCAGTAGCAGGAGTCCTGGATGATCCCCCAGTCGCACGGCCCCTCCCCTGCTCCTTCCCAGACCACACAGCAGCAATCGCAGACTCTAGGGGAGGGAGCGACGTTCTCTCCTACCCATTCCAACTCCTCTGAGTCCAGCAGCAAGTTTTCTGTCCTCCGCCTTCTTGGTATTGTAGGTCTCTAATGTGTTGGCATTAGATTTATTATCTCAAAGTCAGTTTTTCCACTCCTTTGTTGTATTTTGGAGGGGAGAGAGTCCCGGGTCAGCTCACCCTGCCATTTTGCTCCCCCCCCTCCAGCCGGGGCCAGCCCCTTTATATGTGTTTCATGGTTGAAGAAACTCTGTACTGGGTGCAGCAGGTCTGCCTTTGAGGCTGTCCTGCTCAGGGACAATTAGAAGTTGAACCAGAATTAGGATCTCAGTGTCTCGTTTGGTTTGCTTGTTTTGCAATTGCAACCACTTTTTTATTGTGATTTTAAAAACCCCATGTAATGTAAAATGTACCATCTTAACCATTTTTAAGCATACACTTCAGTAGTAAGTATATTCACGTTGTTGCGAAACAGATCTACAAAACTTTTTCAGCTTGCAGATCTGAAACTGTATAGCCATTAAATAACTTCCGTTTCCCTCGCCCCCAGCCCCTAGTAACCACCATTCTACTTTGTCTCTATGAATTTGACTGCTGTAGATAGCGCATGTCAGTGGAATCATACAGTATTTGTCTTTTTGCTGTTTGTTTTTCAACTAAATTGCTTCGTGTGAGAGACTTTCCTCCATGCAGGAATGAACTCAGCTGAGAACTAAGGAAAAACCCTAACTGACAGTTTTCCCTCTGGGTCTCCTGGGCCTGTTTCTGTGGTCCTAGGTTCTACTCATAACCCAAAGAAACCCAATATTCCATTAAAACATCTTCTGGGCCATTGTGTCTGCTGCCTGAAAGTGCTGTCGTAGACGTGGTGATGGGGACAGACAAGTCCTAGAAGTAAAACATCGTCTGACTGTTACTCTCTGCATGTTCCCATTTAGAGGGCCCCCAACTTACCTGTGAGGAATGCCCAGGAACGTCTTACCAGGGCTTCTTAGCCTAACAATTCAAGGTGGTTTGTGACTTGGGTGCAGAAAAATTACGTTTATTTCACTAACCATTCACTAAAATTTAGCATTCCCTATGAGTGTAAATGTAGGCAACAAACCACAGCAGGGTTAGCAAACCCATGGCCTCACCACTCGTGGAAGCACAGGCGCCATGATAGCTGTCGCTGGAAATATCGTTCGTATTCATAAATCCTTCAAAATTACAGTAATTGTTAGGCCCACTGCCACATCTTATTTAAAATGTCAATAAGAAGCACACCTATTGCCATATCGTATAACTTTTTAAATGATGCCTGTGTTCCAGTCATTGTTTTCCTTTGTAATCCTGGGTGTTTTATTTTCCCTGTTTGAAAACGTTTATCTGAGAGTCCACAGGCTTTCCCTGACTGCCACCGGCTCCGTGGCACAGAGAAGGCTAGGAACCCTGAGAGCCGATGCTAGAGGTTGGAAGGCAAGTTGATCTCTCATTGAGTGTTTCATTTTTGCCTCTGTGAGTTTTCCTGCCTCTACTTTTTCTCCCTGCCCTGGTCTGTCTTCCCCCGACTCCAGGGTGATCTGCCTCCCTTCCCTTCTCAGAGTCCCAGCAACTCTCCCTGTGTGATGTCAAGAGCTGAGCAATCTGCCTCCTGCTGTATGTCTAGCATCTTTATTTTATTTTTCTTTTTATTTAATTTTTTGACACTCTCAACCTAGAATTTTGTAAACAGAGCTATCCAATAGAAATTTAATATGGGCCACATATGTAATTTAAAATTTTCCAGTAGTCACATAAAAAGGTAAAAAGAAATAGAAGTTAATTTTAATATTTTATTTACCCAATACTATCCAAAATAGTACCAACATGTAATCACTCTTGAGAATTGACACACTTTACACTCTTTTCATACTAAGCCTTTGAAATCCCGTGTATGTTTTACATTTATAGCACATCTAATTTAGAGTAGCCCCATTTCGAGTGTGCAATAGCCACATGTGGCTGCCGGATTAGACAGCACAGCAGTGTTCCAACAGTACTGCAATCATCTGTAAGTCCCCAAAATAAAGTCCCCACGACATTATCATGCCAGTGTGCATGCTGCTCCCTCTGTCAGGAATGAACTCCTCACCACCTCCTCTCAGCTCTTGTGCTGCCTCCCCTGGGATGTTCCCTGACTCTGGGTGTGCTCTCCCTGGTGTGTGTGGTTATTACAACCGTGACTTCATGCATTTTAACAATTGGTTTACATATCTGTCTTTCTTCTCAATGTGCTGGAAGCTCCGTGAGGGGCAGGAACCAAGTCCTTCCATCTCTCAATATTCCAGTGTCCAGAGAAGGTCAGTGGCATAGTGTTAAAACATCTTCAGCCACAGTTTAAATCCATAGGACACAGATAGCTCAGCTAGAACCACAGGACTTAATCAGGGAGACCCCAGCCAAGGAGGGGTACAGGAAAGGGAGGCTGGGGTCCTAAAAATGAACGACCCTGTGTAGGAATGGACAGGCGCACGTGCAGTGAAAACTGCTGAGTGTTCCTAGTTGGTTGGGTTGTGAGCTGGGATTTTTAGGAAGACTTTTCAGGAAGTTTTACAGCCCCTCTACTGGGCCTTTTGCATTTAGTGGATCTGATTTATGTCACTTGTGACTTAATTATGCTATTGTTTAGCTGTATGAGAAAGAGAACTTTCCAGTAGCTCCTGCTCGACTGTTTACGAGTCACATGGGTTCTCTCCCAACCAAGTCAGCTGGTTGTGTGCAAAGGGACCTGGGGCAAAGGAAGGGGAGGGCGTGGTGGCCTCACTGGTTGGCGTGAGTGGGTCTGATGACGGGCATCCCTGAGCCCGGGAAGAGGCCTGTCTAGGCTGTGGAGGGCCTGATTAATTGAGCCACAGTTTACAGTGGCACGTTTCCCAAAACTTTCACATATTGATAAGGTCAGAATATTAATGTTTTTGGAAAAAGATGGCAATTTCACACGTAGGTAAGAACCAGTCAGTCTTGTCTAAGGAGTGTCGTCTGTCACTTACATTTTTATGAAGCTGTGGACTCAGCAGCCGTGGAACATGTCTGTTGACACAAAGCTAATTTTCCTCGTAAACTTTTTGCTTAGCGACGTATTTGCCTAAAGTGTGTATTCAATTTCTGATATTCCATGGCTTCCCCACCCTTTTTGAGATTTTTCATTTTGTCTGTTTTTTTATTTCTATTTTGCCAATTATTTAACATTTCAAGAGTTCCAAAAAAATCAATTTGTCCAAGGGCTCTTTAAACTACTTTCATTTTTGAAGACATATTTGCTAAATTTAGAATATCCCATTATATGTCTCATGTTTCAGTTTCTTAGTTTTGCTGTTTGGATGTTGATTTCTTTTTTAGGCTTCTATTACTGCTTTGATAGTAAGGAAAAAGACGTGTGGGATAAATATCTCACAAGTGTTTTTTTTAATTATTCATTGAGCATTAAGTAATGCTAGATTATGAAATAATCAATATAAACAATATCATATATAGCATTAGCTTGAAAAGTGTAAACTAGATTTTATGTTATAAAAGTAATAAATATAAGCAGTAAAGATAAACTTGAAAATGCAGTAAAATAAGAAGACCTACTACTATCCAGTTTCACTGCCTCAAAGATAACCAGTGTCAGGGCCAGCCCCATGGCTCAGTGGTTAAGTTCACGCCCTCCGCTTCTGCAGCCCAGGGTTTAGCCAGTTAAGATCCTGGGTGCGGACATGGTGCTGCTACTCAGGCCATGCTGGGGTGGTGTCCTACATAGCACAGCCAGAGGGACTCACAAATAGAATATACAACTATGTACTGAGGGCATTTTGGGGAGAAGGAAAAAAAAGATTGGCAACACTTGTTAGCTCAGGTGCCAATCATTAGCAAAAAAAAGAAAAAGATAACCAGAGCTAATATTTTAGTGGATATCTTCCCAGCCATTTCTCCATGGGTGAGTTTTACTTTTACATGGTTATCAAACTAGATATACATATGATATCCATATACATGTATATGACATGCATATTCTGTTCACTTAATATGACATTATAGGTGTTTTCCCATGTTATGTTTCAGTCTTTATACAAATATATTTTAATGATAATATTCAAGAGATAGAATATATTACTGCACTTTGCTTAACCATTCCCTGCTTCTTGGACACGTAATCCAGTTTGTTTACCACGTGGGTTTAACATTCTCCCCATGTTTGCCAATCGATTGTGTCTCCACCATCTTAGTTCTTGTCCTTTGCTGATCTGGGTTCTGGTGAGTTCATGCCACTCTGTAAACTTTTTATATAATGCCGGGAGCCGTGGCTACATCATTTGATCAGCTGTTTGACAGGGTCCAGCCAATTAATGCCAAGGGGTGCAGGGTCACCCCTTGGTGAAGAATAACCAGCTGGCCCCTCACATAGTTTTGAAACCTGTGCTGCTTCTAATTGCCCTTCATTCCTTTTCCTTTCTTAACCTCCAGTTTTCACTCCTTTGGGTGGCTGCTTGGGAGGCACTACCTCCTGGGAAAATTAGATATAGTAAGAGAATGTGACCACCTGCAGGTAACTTTCAAGATATTTTTCAGTTAATTAATGGAGGAGCACACAGTCCCTCTTGAGACAAGCAGAAAGGAATCCTGCCCAGATAAGATGTTGAATTAGGTTTATGGCCTCTATCTGGTTAATGTTTCCTTCTCCCTCCAGTTCTGTGTCTAAATATATATATATGAAGGAGACCTGGCATGAAATGTGGTGGTTCTTGCACACGAGGCATCCACAAGACTGGCTGGACTTTTCTGCAAACAGAATGTTCTGCCTGGTGAACTCACAAGGCCCCAGGGAAAACATTGCTTGCAAACAAGAATGTTTTACCAGCTCCTCAAAAGGAGCAAGCATGGGACCTTGGGAGTTTGAAACATTATGAAGGAACCTGTTATGAACAGATGTGTAGGGGAAAGGTCATTATTGTGGGATGCTTGCGCAGGTTTAGGTCGCTGACTCACTGCTTTGGCAAAAGGCTGGCTTTGTTTAGAGTCTATAATGATAAAGAGTTCGAGGAACTCGAGAGAAGATGACTGCACAGCAACCGGTGTTTGTGTATTCATTTCGTCAGCAACATATATATGCATCGTCCTTCTAAGTTTGCTGGTTAATTGGATGATCAAGAAGTATCTATATATTATTCTTGACCTTCTGCTTTCTGTTAAAATGTTATAGAGGTTTTCTCCTAAAAGCAATAAATAAATAATTGATGAGTAGAAGGGCTGAGGGGTGCAGTGATGCCCCTTGGTGAAGAAAGGCCGGCCGACACCCCTGATATTTTCTGAATTATATGCATGCTCTCTATCAAGGTTATGTCTATATTTATTTCTGTTTTTTATTCTTGAAGATATATAGTTTACCTTAGCTTTTCAATGCTTTACTTTACTAACAAAATGATATTTTCTCCAGCAGTGTGCTTAAGGGACTGTTAGCTCTACAATCTAAAAGACAAAGGAATGCTTTCACCCCCTAAAGGGTGCGGGAATGTAAAGATATTTAACTGCCCGCTGAGAATGCAGATAGCCCTGGGGATAAGATACCCTGGAGTCGCCTTTTGTTCCCATTAACCATCTACACTAACGGTGTAAATGATTGAGGGAGGCAGGGGTGGCTCCCCCAGGATGTAACCAGACGGACTGCTGTCCTGTCTGGATGCCTGGACCTTCTCTCTTTGATTTAACTTTACCATGAATTACAACAGATGTCTAGGTACCTATCTCTTTTAGCTTAGAGACAACAAACACTAGTTAATTGCGGAGAAGACGATCATTAACCTTATGCTCTATAGAATAGCATGCTAAAAAATATTCTTGTGCTCGTTTTCTACTTCCTTATCTCTCTGAACATATTGGTTAGAGCTATTTCTGTACTAATCCTGAAAAATATATAAACGACACTTGTGCACAGTAAAGTCGGACTTGCTAACACCAACCCAAGTCTCATGTCTTCTTCATTTTCCCTCACTGCGCCAATGCCGTCCATCCCTCAGGAACCTGGACTCAGCCGGGGCAGGACTCCGGCAATATAATAGTGATGTTAATCCTTTGTCACATTTGTGGCAACTGTTTTTCTATTGTTTGCCTTTTTAATTTTTAAAATTTATATGCAGTCAAATCTCTTCTTTCATGAACTTCTCTATCATTTCTGAGCTTAAAAAGTCCTACTCCCTTCAAAGCTTTGATATTCAAGTTTATTTTCTTGTAGTTCTTTTGCAGTTTGGTAAAGGTAGGAACTTTGTTTAAACTTTCAAATTTACCCTGTTAGCCCTTTGGTTCATTACTCATCTCTGAGCCAAGCTGTATAAATTTTTTTCCTAATATCAAAAAACAGAAAATGTAAAAATGCCTTGATTGTTGTTTCCATTATTAGAAGAGAATGATTCTTTTTCTAAACCTGACTCATCTTACTTTGATATCGCTTTTTCTCAAAACAGAAACAGAAGTGTCTTTAAATTCATTTTAAAAAGTGCTTGGGGCCGGCCCAGTGGTGTAGTGCTTAAGTTCACGTGCTGTGATTCGGCAGCGTGGAGTTTGCAGGTTTGGATCCCAGGTGTAGACCTACACACCACTCATCAAGCCATGCTGTGGCGGCATCCCACATACAAAATAGAGGAAGACTGGCAGAGGTGTTAACTCAGTGAGTCTTCCTCAAGCAAAAAGAGGAAGATTGGCAACAGATGCTAGCTTAGGGCCAATCTTCCTCACCAAATAAATAAATAAAATAAAAATTCTTGAACTACTGAAAAGTAAGAAAAATATTCCCCCACCCCACCTTCCTATCTTGTGCAAAAGGTGGGAGCAGGTACTTGTGAGCTTTAAATGCATGTGGTGGTCCTGGGTGACTTGCCTGCAGGAGCCAGTTGAGTCAGAGCAAAGCTTTGAGGACAGGGGACCATTTGCATCTTCAGGAGTGAAGTTCTTCCTTGCGGACCCATGACAAACATGGGCCACATCATCTCCACACAGACTGCTTTTCCTCAGCATCCTGCTTTAGGCTCCAGGCTCTCAGTCTTTCCCTTGGCTGAGAGGCAGTGCTGATAGAAAGCTAAGGGCAGGTGCTGCTCAGTGCCCTGCCTTTGGCCGCTTCCCTTCCTCTGCCCTTTCTTCCTGGTCATCTCACCCACTCCGTGGCTTCACTTCTCTGTTGACATGTCTGTTCAGCCCAGCCTGATAGGAGTTCCTTTGTAGGTTATTTTCTTCTGTCTTGCTGCCCTGAGTATTCTTTGTCTTTCAGTTTTGCCATTTGTACTACTATATGCTGTTCCAGCTCCTCCGAGTCCGGCAGCAGGGTCTCCATCATCTGTATTTTTGATACTGTAGGTCTCTGATGTCTTGGCATTAGGTTTATTTGCTGAAATTCAGTTGTCTTTTCTCCAGCCCTTTGTTGTAGTTTTGAGGGGGAGTGTACTGGGTCAGTTCACCCCACCATTTTGCTCTGCCTACCACTATCTTTTTTCTTAATACAGGTGTTTTTCACAACTAACTTTCCTTTACTCCTCGTTATGCTGCATCCTACAAGTTTTTTTAAATTGTCTTTTCTCATTTGTTTGTCTCAAGATATTTTGAAAATTTCATTTATCTTGCTTCAGCAACACTTATATTAAATTCCCCTTTGATCTTGTCTTTGACTCAATGGTTTGTCCAAGAATGTTACTTAATTTCCACGTTTTTGAATTTTCACAATAATTTGAGATAAACAGGCCTTTAGTGTGAGTGTTATGATTTCTTGAATAGGGGTCAGACTATGTTTTGTGTTTGCTGCAGCTGGAGGGGTCAGGGGCTTCATGGTCTGCAGTGTCCTTGCACTTATCTCCCTGGTCTGCTGGATTTCCCTAGAAACTCATTCTTAAGTAGAATCTGTGTCTTGCAGCTCTGTTTTCATCCAGTGTTTGTATCCTGTGGCCCTGCTGATATGGTGTCAGGGATTTCAAAGGCAAATTGTCCTCTCATGTGATGATGAAACCTGCAGTGTTTGGTGGTAAAGAATCCCTGGACCATGAACTTTACAACAGGATCTGAGCACTTATATTTCCTCTGCTTTTGGCAGAGAGGAGCTGAGGTGACTGCAGGTATCTATTTGAACTTTACACACTGAGTTAAGATGTGGGTACATTAGTTTTATCTGACGGATGGTCTACTTCACAGACAGCAATATGCTTTTCATGTATATCAAAAGGTTTTCCCTCATTTGCTGGATGAAGCAGGAGGCAATTTTTTCTGATTTTCAGTATGAAGACCATGTTGGGCTGCTGAAGGGAGCATTCATGAATTTGGGGGGGAGGGGCCCTAAGACTGGCCCCTCCCTAGAGTTTTTAACTCTCAAGATAATAAATACTGTGTGTCTAGCAATTCATCTGTTGTTATGTTGATGTGTTCCTAGAAAGTTGCTTGCTCCAGTCACTCCGCCTCCTGGTACATGGGAATTATCTATATTCACCTTCTCTCATTTAGGGGACATTGTTGCCATGTAAACTCAAATCTCTCATGGATCTAAGAAGAGGTGTTCCCTTTAAGAGTGCTTAGTATTTTTCCTCTGAAGATAAGAGCGATCACTCAGACATCTTTACATATCAGAACAGAAACCATTCACACACATTTGTCACTCTGTATTTTGCACAGATCAATTGAAGAGAATTGAAAGCCCAGAAAAAAACCACCCATCTATGGACAGCTAATCTTTGAGAAAGGAGCTGAGGGCCTACAATGGAGAATAGAAAGTCTCTTCAACAAATGGTGCTGGGAAAACTGGACAGCCACATATAAAAGAATGAAAATTGATGATTCGTTTCCACCATTCACAAAAATAAAATAAAAATGGATCAAAGACCTAAACCTGAGACCTCAAACCATAAGGCTTCTGGAAGAAAATGTAGGCAGTACACTTTTTGACATCAGTATTAAAAGGATCTTTTCAGACACCATGTCTTCTCAGAGAAGGGAAACAACAGAAAGAATGAACAAATGGGACATCATCAGACTAAAGAGCTTCTTCAAGGAAAAGGGAAACAGGATTGAAACAAAAAAACAACCCACTAACTGGGAAGAAGTATTTGCAAGTCATACATACGACAAAGGCTTAATATCCCTAATCTATAAAGAACTCACACAACTCAACAACAAAACATCAAACAACCTGATCAAAAAATGGGCTGGAGACATGAACAGACATTTCTCCAAATACGGATGGCCAATAGACACATGAAAAGATGCTCATCATCACTATCATGAGGGAAATGCAAATCAAAACTACACCAAGATATCACCTTACACCTGTTACAATGGCAAAAATAAACAAAAAGTGACAAATGTTGGAGAGGCTGTAGAGAAAAAGGAACCCTCATACACTGCTGGTGAGAATGCAAACTGGTGCAGCCACTATGGAAAACAGTATGGAGATTTCTCAAAAAATTAAAAATAGAAATATCGTATGTCCCATTTTACCACATTTTTTACAGTCATAGAGTTTCTCTCCTGTATGAGTTCTTTCATGTCTTGAAAAAAGACCAAAGTGAACGCTTTACTGCATTTTTTACATTCATAGGGTTTCTCTCCAGTATGAATTCTTCCATGTACTTGAAGGTAACTGGAGGAAGCAAATGCTTTACTACATTTTTCACATTCGTAGGGCTTCTATCCAGTATGACTTCTTGCATGTACTGAGAGACAACTGGTAGAAATGAAGGCTTTACCTCATATGTTACATTTAAAGGGTTTCTCTGCAGTGTGAGTTCTCTCATGTATTTGAAGAGACCTGGAGGAAGTGAATGCTTTACTGCATTTTTTACATTCATAGGGTTTCTCTCCAGTATGAATTCTTCCATGTCTTTGAAGATAATGGGACAAAGTGAATGCTTTACCGCATTTTTCACATTTGTAGGGTTTCCCTCCAGTGTGAGTTCTTTCATGTCTTTGAAGAGAACTGGAAGAAGAGAATGCTTTACTGCATTGTTTACATTCATAGGCTTTCTCTCCAGCATGAATTCCTTGATGTCTTTGAAGAGAACGGGAAGAAGTGAATGCTTTACTGCCTTTCTTACATTCATAGGGTTTCTCTCCAGTATGAGTTCTTTCATGTGGTTGAAGTAAAGTGAGATAAGTGAAGGCTTTCCCACATTCAATACATTGATATGGCTTCTCTTCATATTTTTGACAGTCATATGTTTTATGTTCAGCGTGACAGCTAATGAGCATTTTCAGCAATGAATGATGCGTGAAGACACTTCCACATGCACTGCATCCCCATGGTTTAGCTCCTGTAGTTTTCTTGTTCAGACTGAGATTTGCAAGAAGGCTGATGTTTTCTCCACGTTGACTACCCTCTTCACTTTCACAGAGTCTCCCTACCACATGCTTTCTGTACGAATGAGAAGCACATTGTTAGTGATTTCTCTATCAATGATTTTATATTTCTTATGTTTATTATGATTTATAGGAAATGTTTGTTTTCTTCCTTCTGTGAATGCTCTGAAATAAATATACTGAATTTCCTGCCATTATCCAAACAGCAATATTCATAGATACAATTCATTATTACTATTAATAAGTGAAATATATTGCAAAAAGTGAACCACTACATCACATTTCAAAAAGTGTACTTGATGAAAATCTTTGAAGAATACCTAAATGTAAAGCAAGGGCTGTTTCTTTTGTTTGCTCTTTTTAAAAAAACTGTCTTGACATACAAGGATTCTCACATGAGACAGAGCTTTCTACTGTGTCACTCACCGGAGTTTTCTCCCCAGGTTTTTGTACTGATCTTCAATATCATGACCTTCCCATGTTATTCCTGAAATGCAGACAAAGAACATTTATTCCAAATATTAGAAACTATAGAAAAATATTTAGATTCAAAGTATGTGATAATCGATGACCACTTCTACTTTACTAAAAACTTCACCTTTCCACATTCTACACCTTTGAACCCTGTTGTTCCTTTTCTATTCAAGGAAGATTAGCCCTGAGCTAACTTATGCTGCCAATCCTCCTCTTTTTGCTGAGGAAGACTGGCCCTGAGCTAACATCTGTGCCCATCTTCCTCTACTTTATATGTGGGACACCTGCCACTGCAGGGCTTGACAAGCGGTGCCATGTCAGCGCCCAGGATCTGAACCAGTGAACCCTGGGCCACCAGAGAGGAATGTGTGAATGTAACTGCAATGCCACCAGGCCAGTCCCTTAGAACTCTCTTGATGGTCAAGCAACACTTGGTCTCTCATTGATGCAGTGAAGGAATTTCCTTGTTCTTACCTACTGAGGCCAGGTGCCTGAAGGTTTCCCACATCACATCTCTGTAGAGTCTCTTCTGTGAAGGATCCAGTAAAGCCCACTCCTCTGGGGTGAAGTTCACAACCACGTCCTCAGTGGTCACTGAGTCCTGAAACACCACAAATGTGTGTCAAGTAGGATACGTGAGCCTGACAGCACTGGGGATTGGGGATCTATATGCCAATTCTAGGAAGGTCACATGGGATTCTATTATCTCCAAACATTTATTCTATGTTGTGATCATCACAAAATAGCTTTCTTCTGTACACAATCTCATCAATTTAACAATATTGTGAACACATGGAAATATTTACACAGTTTTACTGTGATGACATTACATCTGATTTCTCTCTAATAACAAGTTCCAGAACAGGTTGGGAAATGACAGAAATGCTACACAAATGAAGCAAATATCATTTGTGGACCAATGATTGTTTGTAAGAAAAGTTCTTTCATCTTCTTCCATATTACCCACCGGTTACAGCACTCCATGAAGCAGAGGGTGATATCTATGGGATGTGTCAGTGAATAGAAACATAGTGAACAACTGGAAGCTTTTTGGTCTGGTCCCCTCAGCAAACTGAGAGTCCAGGAGGCCTTTGAAATCACACTTTGACGAAACCCAGCTGCCCACACTGTCCTAACCTACTCCAGGCCATTACAGATAATTAGATGCAGCTGGCTGAATGGAAATCCTCTTGTGGTGAAACACTGCTTTTAACTTGTGTAGTATCATAGACTCGGTTCTACCTTTCTCACTCTGTATGATTTGATGGGGCTGAAATTATTATGAACTCAGAGTTCAGCCACAAGGAACAAGCCATGAAAATTTAGACCACAAGATCTCTACACTCATTGGCCTCAAAGCTACTTGTCACCATTTTTAGAACATACTCTGAGATAATAATGTGCCATAAGAGCTCTTTGTAGTCAAATGTCAACGGAGTACCCTGAGCTTTGCTCCCCTTGAGGGGTAGGTTAAGAGCTGCAGATTGGGGCTGGCTCTGTGGCCAAGGCGTTCAGTTCCCGCACTCCACTTTGGACATGGCACCGCTCATTAGGCAATGCTGAGGCAGCATCCCACGGAGCACAACCAGAGGCACTCACAACTACAATATACAACTATGTACTGGGGGGTTGGGGTAAAAAAGCAGGGGGAAAAAAAGAAAAAGAAGAAGATCGGCAATAGTTGTTAGCTCAGGTGCCCATCTCTAAAGAACAGAAAAAGTAGACAGCTGCAGATTGCACAGGAGCTCCTTGAAGTCCACAATGGTTTGATGCTAAATTTGCCCATGATTATAAATTTGACAGTGGTTTCCTCCAAAAGAACATAAAATTTCCTTTCTCCAACATCAAGAGGAACTGGTTCCCAAACACTCACTCTGGATGATGCCCTGCCAACTTCTGATGCTGCGCCTAAGGAGCTTAGAAGCTGTCATTCTTGATCTCACAAGAAGAAAATGAACAAACTTGAGATAAACAACCCTTCTTAGATCCAGGAGAGCCTTGAGGTCACAGGACAAACGAGAGTGTCCAAACGTGGTAAAGAGAAAAAAAAAGATGGCATTTTGCAATATGTCCCACATGTTCTGTTCTTCATAAGGCCTATACTAAAGAAAAGAAATCTATTTCCCCAGAGTCTAATGCAAGGGCAAAAATCACAGGAAACACAGAACCCAATTTCCATGAAGCCTAGGACAGCCTCTATAAGAGAAGGTTTAAAATCCACATAATGGGAAAACCTGAAGGAAAAGAGAGGCAGAGCGAGACAGAAGAAAACATGAAATAGTAATGACCAAAATATGGTAAAATTAATGACAGCCAGAACACTGTCTATCCAGAAAGCTCAGGGAACACTACAATAAAGTACAAAGTGCACACCCAAGGGTATCACACTGAAACTAGAGACACATCACAGACAGAGAATGTACTGAAAAATGCCAGAGAAGAAACACAACTTTGACAGAAAGACACAAAGATTGGAGTTAAATCAGACTTCTCAAAAACCATGCAACAGCAACAGAGGAGACCGAAAGATTTAGAGTGTTGAAAATAAAACCCACTTTCCTAGAATTCGGTCAAGGAAAATTACCCTTCAGTACAAGGAAGAAATACGGACTTTCTGAGACAAAATTTGATGAAATTCATCCCGAGTACACATACTTTGAAGGAAACCGTTCAAAAGTGTACAAGAAAGAATGTAAATGATAAAGGTAGGGGATTAGAGGAAGAAAAAATGATGGGAAGTATCTTTCATGTTTCTTATAATTAACACAACAGATGACACTTTGTTTAAACTAATGTCAGGAAGAATGTATTTGGTAATGAGAAGCTTCTGGACAAGAGAA
Source organism: Equus asinus (assembly GCF_041296235.1). NCBI lineage: Eukaryota > Metazoa > Chordata > Mammalia > Perissodactyla > Equidae > Equus > Equus asinus. The sequence continues at coordinate 23,684,328 of NC_091809.1, read as the reverse complement.
ATAAATGACAGCAATGTGAGAAGACACAAGGAAAGGAAAATTGGGGACAGTGTGTTAAGAGGTACTTGCACACAGTGAAGTGGCACAGTGTAACTTGGCAGAGGGGTGGCTTAGTTGTAAATGTATGCTGAAACTTTAAGGGGAACCACTAGAATGTGTTTTTTAAAAAGTGTGTAACAGATATGCTAACGGGGAAAAAAAGAATTACAGTAAATGCTCAATTTTAGCCAGAGGAGGTAGCAAAAAGACAAGAACAAACAAAAGTAAAAATGGGGAAAGTAAAAATTTGAGAAAATATTAATCTAACTGAATCAATAAACACTTTAATCATCAGTGGTCTCATTACACCTGAAAGACACAGTAATAGATTTTAAAAAATACCATCATAGGGGCAGCCCTGAGGCTAAGTGGTTAAGTTCGTGTGCTCTGCTTTGGTGGTCCAGGGCTCGGATCCTGGGCACGGACATGGCACCACTCATCAGGCCATGTTGAGGCGGCATCTCACATGCCACAACTAAAAGATATAACTATATACTGTGGGGATTTGGGGAGAAAAAGAAAAAAAAGAGACTGGCAAGAGTTGTTAGCTCATGTGCCAATCTAGACAGGAAAAAAAAGAACGATTGGCAACAGATGTTACCTCAGACGCCAATCTTTAACAAAAAAAACAGACCATTATATGTTGTCTACAATAAACCCACCCTTAAGTATAAAGTCACAGACAGATGCAGGGTAAAGGGACGGAGAAAAACAGACCATGCCAACACGAATCCAAAGGAAGCTGCCAGAGGAACAGACATCACAGACAATGCAGATTTCAAACTGAGGAAGATGCAGAGATAGAGGGGCAGCAGGTACGGATAAAGGGGCCTATTCTCTGAGAAGGCACAGCAACACTGCCTGTGTACCTGCCTAACAACAGAGGGGCAACACACCTCAGGGAGGAACTGATCAAATGCAGGAGAGACAGACAGATCCAGTACCACAGCTGTAGAAGTCAACATCCCCTCATCAGGAATTAGACATTTCAGTAGGCAGGAAGTGAGGAATGACAGAGGTGAAATGAACGGCACTGCGAAACTGCTGGGTTTCCTTGTAATCTGCGGAATGCTTCACAGAACAGCAGAATATACATTCTTCTCAGGTTCATATGGAACATTCACCAAAACAAACCACATTCTGGGACATAAAGCACACCTTAACAAATTTGAAAGAACAGAAATCATACAAAATAGGCTCCCATACCACATAGGCATTCCTCTGGAAGGCGATACCAGCAATAGTCGGAAAACCCCCTCATATGTGGTGATTCAACAATACACTTCAAATAATGCAGAATATCAAACTAGAAGTCTCAAGAAAAATGAAAATTTATTTTGAACTAAAAGAATGAAAACACAAGATAGCAAAGGTTCTTGGATGTAGCGAAAGGAGTATATAGGGGGAAATTCGTGCCGTGAAACAAATACACTGGAAAATTCAAGGATCTCTAATCACCAACACAAGCATGCACCTTAGCAAACAATAAAAAGAGCAAGTTAAACCCAAAGCAAAAATAATAAGTCAGAAAGGAAATGAATGTCATTGTGGGAAATCAATGGACAAAATGAAAAGAAAAAAGCTGCTTGTCAGAAAGGAACATAAACTAAGAATTGAGAAAATGCAACATCCATTTATGATAAACTAGTAATAGAGGGGAACTTCCACTTCTTGAGAAAGAACATCTTCACAAATCCTGTAGCTAAATTCATGGTGCTTGTTCCATATGATATGACCGTCTCTACACAACTGGAAGAACTCACAATGACAGAAACGACTCCTGGGATTAATGAGAGCACAGCAAGTTTGCAGGATGTGTGAGTCGACTGCTTTCCTTCTAGACCCACACGAATAGAGTCAACTGAGCTTTGACAAAGAAGGAAAGGACATTCAAATGAAAAAGAAGGTATTTTAAAAAACAGTGGTACAGGGGCTGGCCCCGTGGCAGAGTGGTTAAGTTTGCATGCTCGCTGCAGGCGGCCCAGTGTTTCATTGGTTCGAGTCCTGGGCGCAGACATGGCACTGCTCATCAAACCACGCAGAGGCAGCGTCCCACATGCCACAACTGGAAGGACCCACAACGAAGAATATACAACTATGTACTGGGGGGCTTTGGGGTGAAAAAGGAAAAAATAAAATCTTTAAAAAAAAAAACAGTGGTACAAATAATGGATACCCACGTGCAAATACACACAGACAAAACAAATATAGTCATAGGGCTGACGCTTTTCAGGAAAATTAAGTCAAAACACATCACAAGTCTGAATGTAAAATGCCAAAGGAATAAACTCCTACAAGAGAACGTAGAAGAAAATCTGGATGACCTTGTTTTCATTGATGAATTTTCACACTGAAAACCAAAGGCAAGGTCCACAAAAGACAACACCAGAAATTTTACTTAATTAAAAGGAAAGACTCCTCCTCTGAGCAAGATGGGGTAAAGGGAAGATCAACATAATTCAGAGTCAGAGAAAATGTCTGTAAAACACCGTTGGATAAATGACTGTTATGTGAAATATGCAAAGAATTCTTAAATTTTGATAGAGCAAAAAAATGCAATTAAAAATGGGCAAAAGATCTGCAGACAGCTCACTGAAGAAGAGATCTAGATGGGAAATAAGCAAAATGAAACATGCTCCACATCAAATGTCATTAGGAAATTGCAAAGAAAACAACAATGGGGATCACTAAACACTTACTAAATGGGTAAAAGTCAAAATATTCAGAACAGCAAATATCGGTGAAGATGGAAAACCACAGGGAATCCTAGTTCATCGTGGGTGGAAACGGGATTGGGAACACCCACACTGGAAGACAGGAACCTTCTTTCAGAATAAAATACACTGTCACTACATAGAGTAAGAGTCAGCAATCACGCTCCACAGTATTTTCCCATATGAGCTGAAACCTTATGTTCGCACAAAACCTAAATAAGAATGTGTTTCTTTTGTTTGCTTGGTTTTTTTGAGGAAGATTAGCCCTGAGCTAACTACTGCCAATCCTCCTCTTTTTGTTCAGGACGACTGGCTCTGAGCTAACATCCGTGCCCATCTTCCTCTACTTTATATGTGGGACGCCTGCCACAGCATGGCTTGTCAAGCAGTGCCATGTCGACACCTGGGATCTGAACCGGCAAACCCCGGCCTGCTGAGAAGCAGAACATACACACTGAATCACTGTGCCACTGGGCCAGCCCATAAGATGTTTACAAGGACTTTATTCATAATAGGCAAGAGTTAATATTTTGAACAAGATGTCCTTCAAGTTTCGAAGAGTCAATCAATGGTGCATGTAAACAATGAAACCCTGTCCAATGATTAAAAAGAAGTGAGGTATCAAACCACGAAAACACATGGAGAAACCTTAAAACTTATTCCTAAGTGAAGAAGCCAATGTGACAAAGGGTTTGCAGTGTATGATTCCTAGCACATGACATTCTGGAAACAAGAAATGTACGAGACACTAGAAACATCTTTACTTGTGAAGGGTTTGGAGGTTGCAGGGAGGGATAAGTCAACAGGTGGAGCACAGGGGAGCTTCAGGGAAGCGAAACTACACTCCATGATACAGAAATGATGGGTCCACGTCAGTACACATCTGCCAAAACCCACACAGTGTGTAACATACAGAGTCAGTGCTAATGTGCACCGTGCACTGTAATGCATCCATATCGACTTGGAAATTGTAAGAAGTGTGCCACATTGATACCAAATGTGAAAGAGTGCAAACTGTGTGGATGCAGAGAGAAGGGTTATGTGGGAACCAAAAATTCTAATTGATTTTTCTGTAAACTTAAACCCGTTGTCTTTTGAAAAAATGATGAAGACAGACTCATGACAATTCAGCCCTTTTTTACTGAAACAGGACATCTCTCATTCAACTGACTTGAAGTTATTCTTTTTTCAAGATGGGCCCTGAGCTAACATCTGGTGCCCATCTTTTCTTCTTCTTCTCCCAAAAGCCCCCAATACATGGTTGTATATTCTAGTCGTAGGTCCTTCTAGTTGTGCCATGACTTCAACGGATCTCAGGAAGCCAGGCTGTGCTCTAGGAGCCTGAGACCCACAGGGGAGGGGAAACTTCCATCGAATGCCTTGTTGGGGAGCACAGCACTGGATCCTCTGAGAAGTGCCATGGTCACTATCAGGAGTGGCAGAACCCCAAGGTGGATGACGAGTGTCCTGGTGTTGTAGACCTATTAGTGTACATACAAGTGTGACTCTGACTTCTATTTTGGGGATCTCTGAGTCAAGAGATTTCCAGAGTTCTTGTCCCACAAAGGGGCAAGACAACTGGTTGCTTTATAGAGTTCAAGTGTCTGGGCTTAAGTTGGGTTGAACCAATCCCTTTGCTCTGACAAACTCAGACTGTGGTGTTGTCACTATAACCCAGAGGGTCAGGGTCTTTGTTGCAATAGACCCTCTGTTGCAGCGGCAGAGTGACTTAGGGGCTCTGGGGAGCCCTCTGGAATCTTGCTTCCTACTGGCTGCAATTTCCTGGCCCTTCTTTCTCTCTGAAATAATTGCTCTTCAAGGACTGACCATCGGATGGGCTCAGCTCAGTGACAGGGTATAATCATCCTCAGAACCGCAGACTCCCCCTAATGTCAAGGCGACTCCAGCCTCAGTCTCCCCTTCACTCTCAACACACACACATGTGCCACCCAAGACACTAACAGAAGATCACATTAAGGAGGGCCGAATTCCCAGACTCCTGCCCACAGAGGACAGGAATTCCCAAAACTGACAACTCAGAGTCCTCCACAGTTACAACCCAGGTTTGGTGGGGTCAACAGTGCAACACAGGGCAGCACAGCACCCAGGAGGAGCTGCCCAGCAAGCAGCCCACAGTGCAGGAGCCTCCAGGCTTTCTCATCAGCCTGTCCAGGGAAGAAGGCCCAGGGGAAAGGGAGGGCGAGGCTTAAGTGTACAGTCATCAAACATCATCAGTACCAAACCCTCCCATTCATTACAAGAACAAACTTGGGGGAAAAAATTGGCATTCGCACTGGCTTTTTTTTATATAAAGAAGCACTAGCAGGATGGTGAAGCAGTGAGCAAAACTGGTCATTTAGGGAGGCTGGAGTCAGAGCAGAGGAGTGGGGCAGGACCCCAGGCAGGGAGTCTCCTTCAGGCAGTTTCCTCTCAGGAATTTTTTAAACCTTCCCACGCACTATTTAAAACAAGGGGAGACACGGGCTGGCCCAGTGGTACAGTGGTTAAGGGCACGTGCTCTGCTTCGGAGGCCTGGGCTTCACCAGTTTGGATCCTGGTCAAGGACCTACGCACCTCTTACAAAGACAGGCTGAGGCAGGCGTCCCACATATAAAACAGAGGAAGATGAGCATGGATCTCATCTCGGGGCACACCTTACTCAAAAACATAAAATAAAATAAGGAGAGATTTACATACGCCATATTTTCCTACGTTTGATCACTATTTTTAAATAACTTTAACATTTCTACATAGGAAACCATTCCAAGATTTAATCCTTTAAACACTAATGGACATAAAACTGTAAAACATAAAAAATTTACCAATCTCTTTCTAACAAAAAAGACAAGGGGCATTTTGTTTTGTGCCTCCACTATATTTACCCAGGAATAAGACTGACCTAAACATGCAAAATGCACCTGAGAACTGAAATACACCCGTCTCACATCTTCAGGTTCTCTTGTCTAAATGGAAAAAATTTGTTTCCACAAATTTTTGCCTTAGTCACAGCATACCTCTGAAATTACATTTTCAAACCCCAATGGAAATGGAAACTAGAATCAGAGGATTGCAATCTTCAACTGATAAAGGAATCCGAGGACAGAAACAGGAATATTCCACTCAGCTCATAGAAGCAGCCTGCTGGCCTGCAGTTCACAAGGATCCCACACCACACTCAGAGAGGGACCATATTCCCACACTTGAGGTGTAGACTCTCCCAATGGAGACAGATCACCTGGAGAGGGCCAGTCCCTGGTGAAGGAGGGTGGGGACCCTTGAGCAGCCACAGGAATGGACTCTGGGTGCCCCACACACGCTCCGTCTCCTGTGAGCATGGAGGCACTGCCTCACCCAGGCTCCCATTCTCACAAGTGAGGAAACCTCAGCTGGATTCAGTTTAAGCTTCTGACCCACATGAACTCCAAATTCATGATCCCTTTGTCCACAGGACAGAACACCTGACCTTCACAGACTTCCTCACTGTGCACAGATTACACTCTCAGTGCACCTAAGTGTCAATGCAAAACTCAAACGATGTCTAAAATGTCCAGACACAACCACAACATCAGAAAGGGTGTCACTCCCAACCCCATGGGCATGCGCACCCCCACCTTTCCAGGGCTCTGCAGCTCCTCTCAGGATAAAGGCTCCTTCTATGGGGGTGTGAGCAGTAGGACACCTGTGCAGAAGGCGCCCCAGGAAGGACAACTGGGTCTGCAAGGTCTTCCCTCTGCAGGCTCAAGGGGGCCTTAGCTTGGGCCTTGGACTGGGGGCCTCTGCTCCCCACTGGAGATGCTCTGGAACATCATTGTTATTTTAAATCACACAAACCCAGTGTTGGAATAATCCAGCAATATCACTTAAACGCAGTCCTACCACAGAAAATAAGGGAAAATATTATACGGTATTTCTACCACTTCAACTACAAAAGCACAAATGTCTATTCCTTTAAGAAAAAATGTGAGTTACTACTGTTACTGAGCAAGGGCTCGCCACCTGATGCACACAGAAGCTGAGACCATGGCACACCAGGCTTTGAAAGAAGGAACAGTTGACTGTGCCATCGATTGGCCAGGAGACAGGAGGACAGGCTCTCAACTCCGTCTCCCTCATCCAGAGCATGGGCTGAGGCTTAAGGGAGCAGGGAGGCCGGCTGGGATGCAAAGACCTGGCAGGGTGAGGTCTGACTGGCAGATCAAAACTTTCTATTCCGCACAGGCTCCTGGCTGGCCACCTCCTGTCACAAAGATGTTAAGTTGTTAAGATGGGGTTAGTGATGGGAGGTTACCACGAAAAGCACAGTGAACAAGGGTCAAGTTGTCATGCAGATTTAATCCCAATGACAAAGAGTTTCTAGAGATCTAGAGTCATCCTGCCCTTCCTGGCACACAGACAGAGGCACCCTTACAAAGGGACGTTTCTCTTAGAATGTAAATTTCCCTTACAAAAGGGTAACTTCTACTAGGTTTTCAGAGCTTTGCCTGTGGCTGTTGTTTCGTAATAATCATCAGCTCAAAATAGCCCTTATGCCAAAGATGCATCATTTGGGATGACAAGTCTGTTCCTGGGTCTGTGGTGACATTATTTCCATGACAAGAAATCACACTTGAACACTTGTAGTTTGCATGTCTCACCCCTGGAATCTCCTTTGGAAGCATGCAAAAGTAAGGAACACACCTCAGAAACTAACGACAGACACTCAAGGGAAGAGAGAGTGAAACAAGAATTCTTAACAAATGGAATGTAACAAAGGAATAGTACATTTTTTCTCAAATTCAGCTCTTTGTTGCTTGTCTGGAACTATTTTATAGTGTCTTTCAAGCTCTACTGACTAGATATATTTACCCTTCTTGCAAAACGGACACTTAAATAAGTGAATAATTAGGGCTGGCCCTGTGGCCCAGTGGTTAAGTTGGCGCGCTCCCCTGCAGGTGGCCCAGTGTTTCGTTGCTTCGAATCCTGGGCGCGGACATGGCACTGCTCATCAAACCATGCTGAGGCAGTGTCACACATGCCACAACTGGAGGAACCCACGACGAAGAATATACAACTATGTACTGGGGGGTTTGGGGAGAAAAAGGAAAAAAATAAAATCTTAAAAATAAATAAATAAATAAAGAATCCCAGAGCGCTTGGCTCTGGTGTGAAGTTGGAATCCCACAGCCCTACCCTGGGAACAGGGGCTGTTCAGTCTTGTAACCCTGGGCCACCAGGAGCAGTGTGAAATGACCCATCTCTTATCAACACAGTGATCAAGAGCTGGTTTTCAGAAAACTACAAAGCATGATGCCAGAGCACGTGCAAAAGAAATCCTGACCTGAAATGACACCAGAACCCACCACTGTCCTCCCCACGGAACTAAAGGAGGGGGACACGACCAGGACTTGAAAGTCACATTCTCATCAGAGGTGAGGGGTCCATCGTGCAGGAAGACCTGCTGTTGAAACCCATCCACACCTTGCCCTAACTGCTTAAGACTTCCTCATATGTTTCAAACCTACCATAAATGCTAAATGCCTCCAATGCACACCTGCCCCGGCAGCATTTCCACAGGCCAGCCTGTTCCCCCAACCTCTGAAACTTTCCCCAAATCCTGAATCGGGAAGACAGATCCTGCAGCATGTGCCTCCTGTCTCCTCACAGATTGACTGAGCCATAACCTGTTTATAAAACATAACCTGTTTATAGAAATTAGCTTTTTATGTGCATCGGTTGGGAGAACCACATCTTTGTCTGGTAACAGTCTAACCACAGGGTGTAACATGTGGTCTTTAAAGTCTCGGCTGTACATTTTACACTAGGAGTAAATTTATTTTAGATCAGTTTTAACCCAAGTCCCTAGAGACCTAGCAAATATTAACCACTGTGCCTAGGGGATTGATTCCTATTTTCACTGTCATAAGGAAAACAATAAATCCTCAAATGTGGGATGCCTCTAGAAACTCTTCCACTGCCCCCAGCTTTACTGAGATATAACTGACTAATAAAATTCTCTATATTTAAAGATAAAACCACGATGATTTGATATACACATAGAATTTGTAGACCTGAAATTTGCTAAGTCAGTGACTTAAGTGTTCTCACCACACAAACACACACACACACACACAGGTACCTAGAGTTGGCAATGATGGATCATATGGTAATTTTAGGTTGTATATTTCAGGAATCCCAGACCTCTTCTCACATTAACTACACCATTTTGTATTCTCACCACCCACATATGAGAGTTCAAGTTTCTTAGTATATCCAAAAAAAAACTTATTATCTTCCTTCTCGATTCTGGCTATCCTAGTGGTTGTGAAGCCTTATCTAACTGGGGTTCTCATTTGCATTTCCTTGATGACTAACAATGTCCAGCATATTTTCATATGCTCTTGACCACGTGTCTATCTCCTTTGAAAAGAACATACTGAGATCCTTTGACACATTTAAATAGAGTTATTTGACTTTTTAAAACTAAGTTTGAGGAGGTATTAAGATGTTTTCTGTACCAGTTCCTTATGAGATACATGGTTTCCAACATTTTCTTCCATTATGTGGGTTTTGTTTTCACTCTGTTGCCTTAAAACTTTTACTTTAAATTGTGGTAATACACAGATACCATGAAACGCACATTTCCACCATTTTGGAAGTGTACAGATCAGTTGTAGCACATGTCAGAATCTGCTGGATGGCAGTGCATAACCGGGTAATGCCTCTTACATTATGTAACTGCGCCCCTAACTTTCACAAGGAAGACGTCTCACTGGTTACGCCCCTGAATTTACGTCACTGAGTCCGCAAGGACCTACCAGGAGGCACTCAGGGCTTCTGAGTCACTTCCTTTCACAGGGCCATACCTCCCTGGTTAGGAGGAAAGGTAAATGAGAACATGATCAGAAAACCTCTGCTTAGCTCTTGAAGACATTGCAAACCCATTGCTAAGACAAGAGCTGCCCAACAAAGATCCTTAGACTCTCTGGCCACAGTTGGCCTTGGCACCAGGACAGCCCTTGATTCTCTCTTAGCTGAGCAGGGAGGCGTCTGTGCTGTGGCCACCACCACCTGCTGCTCCTGAATGAACACTTCTGGGGAAGGTGAAACTCAATGACACAGGATCACTAAGCAAGCAAATAGCTTCATTAAAAGGTGACTCCTTCCATGGGGTCTTTCTTTGACTTGCTGATTGTGATTGGTTTGGTCTTGGGGACCATGGCTACAAAGTGCACCCCAGAAGTTCAGAGCTCCCCTGCCTACTGGAATCAGCATAAACTCCCCAGTGCACTGTGTTCTCTCAAACGCGTCAAGTGCGTGTTTGCAGCTGCTAACCACCCAACAGTGCTCTCCCTGCACTGGAACCTCAGAAAAGACCAGAGATGACCACCCTACAGGTTGTGAACCTGCAGCCTTTCACAGGGTAAAGGCTGTAAACCTGCGGGTCACAGGGGTTAAGCAAAAACACCATGACCTCTGGCTATGACCCAAGGGAAGAGCAAAACCTGAGAGAATGTCACAGCAGCTGAGAGGGACATGAGTGCCTTAAATTTGATCACATCTCTGTTAAGCTGCGAGTCTAATCAACGAGGGGAAATTGTAAAAAGGAAAACCATGAGCCCACGATGGAGTCATCTTGCTACTCCCACATTACCCAACCAGGGCCAAATCCCTCACCTAAGCGAAGCTTCAGCCTTTCCCATGGATCTAATAAGACCCTTCTATCCCCCAAAGAAGGAAACCTGGCCTAAAATATTCCTATTTGATGTTTACGACTTCGTTTTCCTGCCTTTACAAGGTTTCCCTTTTCTCTACCATTTCGAGCTCCTCTCTCTTGCTGGATGGGATGCTGCTCACCTCACGTAATGCTCAATAAAGCCAATGAGACCTTTAAAATTTACTGTCAATTTCTGTTATTCAAGATTATTAAAAATATGGGGCCCACCCAGCAGTTAAGTTGGCACGTTCCGCTTCTCAGCAGCCCGGGGTTCGCCGGTTCGGATCCCGGTGTGTACGTGGCACCGCTTGGCACGCCATACTGTGGTGGTGGTCACGCGTATAAAGTAGAGGAAGATGGGGACGGATGTGAGCTCAGGGCCAGGCTTCCTCAGCAAAAGAGACGAGGACCGGCAGTAGTTAGCTCAGGGCTAATCTTCCTCAAAGAAAAAAAGAAACTATGAGAACCTCCCTCAGTAAACTCCCTCAACCTGAAATACAACATCAATGAAGAACCCACAGCTGACATCATTCTTGATGGTGACAGGCTGCGGGCTTTCTCTCTCAGATCAGAGAGAAGACAGAGATGTCTGCTCTCACCAGCTCTACTCACCATGGTGAGAAAGGTGCTACACATTTCAAAGACATACGCCTGCAGACAGACAGACAAAGTCAACAAAGGCTTCCTCACTGGACACACACATGCACAACCCACACAAGACACACAAAGTCACCAACCCTCAGAGATGATGGCCCAGAGACCCACAGCTCAGGCCCTGAAGAGGGAGAGTCAGGGCCCACGATGGCTGCAGTGATCACCGTGTTCCAGCCCCTCACGCTGCTATGATCACTTCCAGAAACACACGCCTCACGACGTGTCCATTCCTCCCTTTGCTTTCCCAGTGGAAGCTCAGTGTGGACAACAAAGGTCCGAGCATCATCGCCCAGCTGCCATGCCCTTCACTTCAGTCTCTGTGACCTCAGATCCATCAATGCCTGAAGTCTCACCTGTGTGCAGACCTCCTGTGGGTCAATCCCATGAGCCATCCTCACCAAGGCCTTTATGACTGCCCCACCCTGGAACATTCCATGATGGAGAGGTGGACACCTGTGAACCTCAGAGCCCATGTCACCCAGCCACAGAGACATCAGCTTAGGGACCCAGAAAAGTACTGCAAGTTCTTACAAGAGCATGCGGGTATGTGGCTTGTCTCATTTCTGCCTCCTCCCTTCAAGAAACTGTGGGTGTGGCCTCTGACAAATGAGGGGAAAGCAGAAATCCCCACAATTTCCCACCTCTTCCATTGGCATGTTGGCAGTTGCATTCTGGGACCCACATCAAGAGAGGGGACCCCGTGACTGTGGAGGGTCTGGCTGAGATCGCCATTTCCCACAGGCCTCAGGCCTCCAACTCTGCACGGTGAGTCTTGATCCAGAAAAAGTACGCACTGGCCTTGATGGGTGGTCTCCAAACTCACTCTAGAGGCAGGTTCTGAGGTGAGCCAGAGGGGTCAGCACATGAGCCATTGAAAGCACAGGGTGGGCTCTGCCAGAGATCTCAGGAAAGTGATTTAGGTACAGCCGGGCACCTGGGGTACTCCCAGAGCTAGGAAAAGGCAAGACAAATCTTTGACAATATTGCTGTTATAAGACTATTGTGGAACTGTGCTTGTTGGCGCAGAGGTGCTGTGTATGTGAAAGTGGGGAGTACTGTGTTCCAGGGGGTTGTGCTTCATGACATGGGCTCTGGGTTCTGCCATTGCCTTACCTCATAGTCTATGTAGAATTACAAATGTGAAAATAAATATGGGAAATCCCATTTACAACGGAGTCAGGAAGGGGCCAGTGTGGGGGAATATCGGTTAAGTTCACACAGTCCACTTTGGAGGCCTGGGGTTCACCGGTTCAGATCCTGGCTGCAGACCTATGCACCGCTTGGCAAGCCATGCTGTGCCAGGCATCCCACATATAAAGTAGAGGAAGATGGGTACGGATGTTAGCTCAGGGCCAGCCTTCCTTAGCAAAAAGAGGAACACTGGTGTGGACGTCAGGTGAGGGCTAATTTTCCTCAGAAAAAAAATAAAAAAATGGAGTCAGGAGACCTGAAGGGTTAACACCCATGCATTGGTACTCGCCATACATTGCAGACCCCAAGGAAGCATCCCTCCCATTCCCCAACAGGAAACCCCTTACTTTACAGACCTCAGCAAGGAGGAGGAAGAATTTCTCCTTGCCCAGCAACAGCCCAGCCAATGAGAAGCCACCACACTCAGCCACTGTCAGTACCCTGATCTCTCCTCCTCCTTCAAGGGACTTCTGTTGGGAACAGCCCCTCCCAGCTCCCTCCTGTCCTCTATGAAACCAAGCTCCTTTGTACTCTTCTCCCTCCCGGCCTATGGCTCACCATGATTTGCAGGTCCTGAATTCTATTTCCTCTGCTAGTACCAAATAAACACATTTCCCTGGTAAAACAACTGACTTTTTCAATTTTAAGGCCAACACAACAGAAAATTTCCAGAGTGGGACACGTGTTGCATTTAAACACATTTCCCAGCAAGGAGGCACCAATTTGGCTTCAAATGGGAAACTTAAGAGCTGGAAATGCCCTCAAGACCTGCTCTGGGAAGACATGATGTCGATACCTAGCGGTTAGACGACGATGTGCCCAGGCAGATCCATGTGGAGATGTGTCAGGCACAGCTTTACGTTTCACATCACTGCATTCCCAGGGTATGACCCAGGGAAACTGGTGTCAACTCAAAGATAGAGGCCGGGAGCCCTGTCACTTTCTCACCAGCTATGTGAATGACATGAAGGCAGGTGTAGGCCTAGAGGGAGTTTTCTAATGCAGACTGGGTACCAGGTACAGTCCATAGTGGCCTATTCCCTTCTTCCCAGTCCTTCCCTTTCTTCTTAAGAAGGAACCCAAGGTGGTGGAAGGATGTGCTGCACACATACCAAAGTTCAGGAGAGTTTCACGTTCTCCTAGCATGTGAACATCTGTGTTGTTTTCTATTAATTGTTTTCAGTATATTCACATACAAAGAGCGGTTGTCAGTTTTCCTGAATGCACAGTTACACCACCATCAGGATGGAGGACACTCCTTCACCCCAGAGGAACACGCTCATGCTGCCCATTGTACTGAACCTGTCATCCTTAAAACTTGATCTGTTTCAGGTTCCTATGCATATCCCTTGTCCAGAATGTCACACAAGTGGATACCATTTTGCCTCCTGAGTCCTGTTTGGAAACTGATGCCATATTTGTAATCGTGCATTAATTATACAAAATTGGCAGTGTTCTGTGAGTTTGAAATTTTTGACATTGCCCCGGAGAAGGACACACATTATGCCTTCAAACAAAGAGATTCCACTGTTATGTGGTATGTGAATTTGAGTGAGACCACCGGCCTAACTTCTTTCATTTGCATGATGAGGGGAAGAATGGGGGCAGGGAATCAAATCAGATACCAATAATTATCAAATCACATAATCTCTACACTGTTAAGAAAACACAAATTAGCACAAACAAAAGGGGACAAGCTTGCATTTCCATTGTTGTTTGATGGAACAAAAGCTGCCACATTTTACCCCAGCGTCCATAACATCTCCTGGAAATGTGAACATGGCTGAGAGGAGTGGAGGCGGAGGGGGCGGCAGAGATTCCACATCCTCTCTGACACTCCACCCTCCCAGCACCTGATGTGTTCACCAGCACAGAAACCCTCTGAATTCTGTCTGTAAGGGTTCCGATGGAGGTTTCATTTCACGGGCACAATTTATTCAATCATTGCCCGTTGGTATTGACTCAGTCTCCAGCCCCTCTCCTCTCCACAGATGCTGGGAGCTGGGGCTGCAATTTCCAAGGATCTAATCAAGGCTTGGTGTTTCTGGTGTCCAAGTCCCAATCTGAAGCCACCTAGGAGCTGGCCAAGAGTTGTCTCATTAAAACAAAAGACACTCCATCACCCTTCTCACTCAAGAAATCCAAGGGCATCAAGAGGTTTTTACTAGGAACTGAGGACAAACACCAAATATCTCCCTTACAATACCACAGAAGGTCAAGCCCAGGGACACAGGCTCACTAAAGAATGAGAGCAAAAATCCCACTAGGAATGCTTCCCCTCTGCCCACACCAACCTCCACATCTACTGGACTCTCGTTTAATCATGGTGGACCACACTCAAAGAACTAGATGCTGTCTGGTAACATTAAGAAGACAAGGATGTCCCCTCCCAACACTCCAAGTCAAGCTGTACTGGAATTCTGAGTTAAGGCAATTAGACACAAAAAGGAAATAAAAGGGACAAACATTAGGAAGTAGGAAATAAAGCTGTGCCTGTGTCACAAGACTGTCCCCAGCAAGCAGGAGCCCACAGCACATGTCGCCACCAGGCAGCATAGAAGGGGAGCAAAGTCAGAGTGAGAGAAGACAGACCCACGTGTGGGGTTATGTCTGGACATGCGGCTCAGGGCGCCAACTATTATGGTCACCTGCAGAAGGGTGGTTCCCTTGTTGAGACTCAGGCCAGGGTGGCACACACACAGAGGGTAGGACAAGGCTTAGGCCTCACATCATAGAGGTCTGAGGGGAGGGCTGGGCTGGCCTCTGAAGCTGCTCTCACAGGGCTCAGAAAGCAAGGAATGGAGCCTGGCCTGAGGGTTCACTGGGCCTGGGGGTGGGGCCGGGGCAAGAGCTCTGCACCCAGGCAGGGGCTGGTGTGGTGGGGATCTCCTGCCCACTCTAGAGGAGAGAACACCCAGGCTTCTCCTCAGCTTGTCCAGGTGGGGGCACAAGGGGAAGAGGGTGGGTGGGGCTTAAGCTGTGAGCAGTCACCAAAAATGTGGAGTCTGACTGCTCACTACAAGGACAAATGTGGGTAAGAAAAATCTGCATTCTCGATGGATTTATACAAAGAAACACTAACAAGGGCTCAGAAATGATCAAAACTGTGTATTTGGGGTGACCAGAGTAACAGGGATGGAGGGGACCAGGATAGGTTGTATCTTTGCTATCTTACAGATTTATTTCAAATAAAGAAATTTATATTCTTTAATTTTAACTCTTGTACATAGGACACCATTCTAAGATTCAATTCCTTTAAAGACTAACTTTTAGAAAAGCGTAAATCATACAAAAATAAATTTTGAAATCTCTAACTAAAAGGACCTGTGGCATCCTAGTTTATCCATCCTCTATAGCTCACACTCGGCTACTTTCAAGAATAACAGCCTATTATAAGGCAATCAGGGTTTGAGTTTAAAGCCTTAACTGTACTAGATTTTCAAAGATTTACATAAGCTTTCAGAAGTTTTCCTCACATCGATTATAACACAATTTCAATTGCTTTAGCCTTTTAAATTCCTGTGTTCTCTAGAGACACCCACATAGAAAAAACTGACCTGAAAATGAAAAAATTTTCTTGCTTTCCTCACATCAAATTCCTCAATCAACTTACAGTCTCAGGGCCCAAACTGCCAAGGGAAACGAGAGCCAGAGGGCTGCACTAGTCCACCGATAAAGGAATCCAAAGGGAAGAAACATAAACACTGGAACCAGCTCACATGAGCAGCCTGCTTCCCACAGGACAGAAGGAAAGCCAAGGTCAGAAGGTTCCGAGTTCCTGACTCTCCTGGTGGAGACAGAGCCCTGGAGGGGGTCAGTCCCTGGAGAAGGAGGGGAGGGCACCTGAGCAGCCACAGGAAGGAGCTCTGGGAGCCCCACACACCCTCCTCTCCCCAGGGAACAGTGCACATGCTCCCTCTCTCAGGCTCCCATTCTCACAGTGAGGAAACTCAGCTGGATCCAGTTTAAGGTTCAGACTCAAATGGACCCACAGATTAATGGGCTCTAATCCAGGACACAGAGCTCCTGACTCTCACAGACTTTCTCAGTGTAAACAAATTACTCTGAGTGCACCTACACTGTGCATGCAAAACTCCAATTATGTCTAGAAACAAGCCCAAGGGAGCCACAACCACAACCTCAGACAGGGCATCACTCCCCACCCCATGAGCACGTGCACACCCAGCTTTCCAGGGCTCTGCAGCTCCTCTCAGGATAAAGGCTCCTTCCACGGGGTGTGAGCAGTAGGACTGCTGCAGGGGGAGGTTCCCCAGGAAGAACAGCTGGGCCTTCAAGGCCTTCCCTCTGCAGGATCAAGGGGGCCTTAGCTTAGACTCACTGCCCTCAGGCCTCTGTCCCCACTGGAGTTTTTTTTGGACCACCACTGATATTTTAAATGATACAAACCCAGTGTTTGAACCATCCAGCGAACACACTCAAGCTAGTCTTTATGTGGAAACGAGGGAAGAAAATGGTATAGCAATTTGCTAAGTCAACAAGAAGCCCCTCAAGAAAGTAATGCATTCTGGAAAAACAATGATATTATCATATTATTTCCCAGACAGGAAATATTTATAAACTATGAATCCTACCTGAACACTTCAGGTCAGCAAGTCTAAGCTGTGGAAATACATTTTATCTCACCCAAAATAAGAGAACAGACCTCAGAATATTACGACCCACGATGGGAGGAAAAAAGGGAAACAAGAATTGAGTGCAGGCCATGTAAAACTGGAATACTTTAGTTTTTCTGAAATTCACCTGTTTCGTGCCTCTTTGGAAATCCTGTACATCGCGTACATCGTGTTGATTAAATAAACTTTTGTTCATTGAAAAACCGAGACTAAAAAAGTGAATAAACCTTTCAAAAGGTGACGAATGCAGGTGGGGACAGTGCTGACAGGACAGATCATCCCGGGTATTTTCTGAAGAGGAACCGGCCCCCAGAGGACTTCCCACAGGATGTCGGCGCCCAGGAAGATTGTGGGGAGACGCACGAGGATTTCATGCAACGTAGTTCCAGGCGGTGAGAGGCCGCTTTTCACTCACGGAAAATATCCACACACACAAATCTTTTTGAAACAGGAATCCACTGACTGTGAGAAAATGATAAGCAATTAAAATGTTCAATCTGTTTCAATTCCAACAAGGACAAATACTTGATGATAATGCTGTGAATCCAAGGCAGGAAGTTGGCATTTGGGAATTCGGCCAGACCCTGGAAATTCAGGAATTTGTTCCCAGCCCTGCGAAGAACTGGATGCGCGGGACAGGGTCAGGGATTTGAGACTCTGCTCCTCAAACGTACGGAAAATTGAGAAGAAAACGGGTACCCTCTGGGGAGAAAGGAGGCCCGGGGACCCCAGACACCGCAGCCCCTACGAGCACGGAGCCCGGAGACCGAGGCCCGATCCTCCTGCGGGCCCTCCCGCGGGCCCCGCACCGTCTGGGACACGCGGGGCTGCGTGCGCACAGCGGCTCAGAGACGCTCCGGCCCCAGTCGCCGCGCGCAGGGACCACAGGACGCCCGGGGCCCGGCTGCCGGCCCCGCCCCCACGCTGGGGCGGGAGGGGCCTGAGGGCCGAGCGGCGCCACCGCGGACTCGGGGCCGCAGACCCTGGAGGGGACCGCGGGAGGCCGGGCCCGCCCCGCCGCTTCCCACCAGCCCCTCCTCCCGCGTCCTACCTCCGGGGCTGAACTCTCACCATTTCTAGGGCTCCTGTGTCCCCTGAGTCCTTCCTATGACACTTCGGTCGGTACAGGTCACAACTCGACACAACAAACGTCAGAGACAAGCGGAGACTTTAATGGCATAAGACGGGAGCCCCAGCGCGACTGCAGCATCAGCGAATTGCTGGGGGTCGCAGAGCTTCGCCCCACCCACCTGTCCCGGCGCCGCCTCTGATTGGACCATTCAAAAGACTCGCCCTCTTGAGTCTGAGTGACAGCCCCTGTGTTTAGGTGTCCGAGCAGAATGCCAGACAGAATTCGTCCTCTGCAGGGCTATTTGCATTGAAAGGTAGTGCTGGGACAGGACTCCTGGGACTGTGATCCTTCTTTACAAACACACAACTGAAGGTCACCTCACCATATGCAATCATTACTCTCCATTTTGATATTTGTTCCCAACTGCAGTCTGACATAGTTTTGCCAAATAGGTACACAGACAGATACGGTGCCAGGGAACTAGGCCAAGAAAGGGGTACAGAGGATCTGATCGAAACTAACATTGTCTGTTGAGTGTCTGCAGATGGAAAGTTACAGGAAGAGCCTAACCCCAGAAGGTTCCCACAAGCAGGCTGGCCGAAGCCACTTCTATCCGCCTCGATCTGCTCTGAAGTGAACTTTCCCCGTTATCAACTCATTAATATTTTCAATTCTCCTCCTCTGGGAGGGACCAGGGAGCCATTGCTGGATCATACTATGTATGTACTAGCTCATGTCCCTTCTACCAATGAGACTTAAAGGAACGTGACTGTTAGGCAATAAACCCTGCTCTCCTGCTTCTTCCTTAACTGAATATTCATGAACTGTACTATGACCTCAAGAAAAGGACCCCTTGACCTCAAATTCTTGTTTGGCGAGACACTACTTTGGGAGAGATCCCTGGTGTTCTCCATTGCTTCTGTAAGAAATAAACCTTTCTTCATCTACTTCTGCTTTGGTTGTATTTTCAGCTCTGCTCTAACCAAGAGGTGAACCCATTGACTTCAGTTACCAGGCTGCCTTACTCAGACCAAGACTTGCCACCAAGCACACTTCACCTCTTATTATGAAATTAGGACAAATGGTTCATTGACTAGGACTCATTCCTCTGTGTGAATCACAAATAACTCTGTTCTTCCCCACAGGCCTTATTCAAATCCCCACTATGGAACCGATTGCCCTTGCCCTTGCTTGAAATCTGAAGAGAGTGCCACAAAATTTCTAGTCACCTTTTGGTGCTAAAATCCCGTGGTCATTCTCAGCCACAATGACAACCAGGCCAGCCTAGTACTCAGAAGATGTTTGAGAGCACAGCATGAAGGGGAACTGCTGTGTAAGAGGCATCCCACTGAAAGGAGGAGCCAATCCAAACAAGAACCAAACATGTTTCTTCTCACTCCTAGTGTTTATCATCACTTTCCTCTATAACTTCACGTCAGAAAACACAGTGATCCATCTGATGAATAAGATGGAAGAAGCAAATATTGTTATTGGAGATGAGAGCACTGTTTATTTGACAAGCTAAAGATAAAATAAGTGGAAAATTACTACAACTGATGAAGGAGTCCATTTGCTGAACGTTGTGTAAATACACACATAACATATAACAACACAAAGGATTTAATTACAATCACATGTCGTGCAACGTATATATGAAATGTGCAGGTTTAGGGCCAACGCCATGTGTGAGAGCTACGTGCAGACAAGTCTATGTCCTGGTGAGCTGACAGACGCATCTCCTCCATGGAAACATAATCAACGTTGGTGCATGGAGGACTCCTCAAGTCAAAGATGCAGCTCCCTCTACACACACCAACATTTTAAAACACAGTTCCACTCGAATTTGCATCAGGATCTGTTTTTCTGTCTCAAAATACAGTAATCCTAAAGTATATCTCTGAAAATAACTCCAAAGGGTGTTCAGGGGAATATTGCTAATAAAGAAGGAAGAAGAACAAGTTTCACCAGATGCACCAATTCCACAAATTAATGAGTTGTCATAATTTAATGGTCTGTTGCCACCATAAGAACTGACCACTTGGTTGTCAGAGGGGTGATTTTGCCTCTCAGGGAACATTTGGCTGCATCTGGAGGCATTTCGGGCTGTTATGACGGTGGCAGGTTGGGAGCACTGCTACAGACATCTAGGGACCCTGCGATTCACAGAACAGTCCCCTTGACAGAGTACTCTCTGGTCAACATCGAAGTAGTGTCAACGTTGAGAAACTGTGGACTGGACAGATGAGCCCCTGATGCTCTACAAGCAGACACAAGGATGGAACAAAAGAGACCGTGAATCCTGGCAGTCTATAACTCTCCTGTCTCCTTCACACAGAACAATTCTATATGGGGTAAAGAGTAAAACAGTAAGAATATAAAATGAAAACACTGAAAGTAAACATGAGAAAGTATTTCTGTATACTTAAGCAGTGGAAGTCATGACATTCCAAGAAAAATGTAGGTGAGATTTGAATAGATTTGGAAATCCAAAAAATGTGAATATATCATTGCTAATAATAAAGATACAGAGCAGGGCTGGCCCTGTGGCTGAGTGGTGAAGTTCACACACTCTGCTTTGGTGGCCCAGGGTTTCGCAAGTTCAAATTCCTGGGTGCAGATGCGGCACAACTCATGAAGCCATGCTGAGGTGGCATCCCACATGCCACAACTAGAAGGACCCACAACTAAAAATATGCCACTATGTACTGGGGGGCTATGGGAGAAAAAGGAAAAATAAAATCTTTAAAAAAGACCTCATAAATTTTAAATGCTAGGAAATTTAAATTTTAAAATACAAACTAAGATCTCTGAACATAATGGAATGAAAATAGGAATCAATATCTTTGGAAAATTTGGGGAAACATGCAAATATGAGGGAATTAAAGAAGACACTCCTAAATAAACAATGGGTCAAAGAACTCAGTAAGGAAATTAGAAAACATTTTTAACCAATGAAAAACAAGGACACAATTTAACAAATGTTATGGGATACATTAAAAACACTATATAGATAAAAATTATACCCACAAATGCCTAAACTAACAAAGAAAAATGCCAAATCAATGACCAAACCTTATACCTGACTCAAATTCAAAAGGATCCTACTTGAAAAGGATGAGAAACCAAACCAAATATATTAAGAAAAGGAAAGAAAAATTAGAGAAGAAATTAAGAAAACAGGGAACAGAAAACCCATAAAGAAAATTAATGAAACCCCAACAGGACTGACTATAGAAAACTAGCAGACAATAGCTGGATTGACCTAGAGAAAAGGAGAGCAGACTCAGATCCCCAGAAGCAGAATGAAAGAGGGGATATCACTACTGAGATTACAGAAATCAAAAGCATTAGAAACGAATTAACAGTTGCATGCAAATTCGATTACTTAGATGAAATGCACAAATTCCTAGAAAAACACAAGCTACCAAAAGTGACCCAGAAAGAAAATCTGATTAGAATTAGAACAAGTGGTTGAATAAGTAAGCAAAAAACTACCCATAAAGACAAGCCCAGGCCCAGAGGGTGTCACAGCAGAATCCTCCAATACCTCCAATCAAGGCTTAACAGGGCCTCTTCACAAAGTCTCCCCCAAAACAGAATCAACACAACACTTCCAACTCATTTTCGGGCCAGTGTTACCGTGATAACAAAATCAGACAAAAGTATCCCAAAAAACTACAGACCTATTTCCTTTGTGAATATGGATCCAGAAAAACCTCAACTAATCCTAGTACCTAATCCAGCAACAACTTAAAAGGTTTATACACCATGAACAAGTGGAATTCATTCTGGGGATGCAGGGTCGGGTTAACCGCTCAAAATCTATTAACGTAACACGTCACATTAATAGAGTGAAAAGCAGAAGTGGCCTGATCATCTCAATAGACTCAGAGGAAATACTTGACAATATTAGACATCGTTTCACAAGAGCAACACTCAGGAAACCAGAATTTGAAGGAAATTTCCTGAGCCTGATGATGAGCAAGTATGGGACACCCACAGCTAATGTTATATTTAAAGGGCAAAGGCTGATTATTTTCTCCCAAAGATGAGGAAGAAAACAAGAATGTCTGCCCTTCCTCTTCTAGTTGACAATGTACTGGCAATTAGCCAGAACAGCTTTGCAACAGAAGGAAATAAAAACCATCCAGGCTCGGTGGGAAGATGTAAAACTATCTTCACTTGCATATGTCTTATCTTGTAAATAGAAAACTCTAAGGAACCCACTAAAAAATCTATTAGAACCGATAATTGAGTACAGCAAATTTGTATGAAACAAGATCACTATATACAAATAAATTGTATTTTATACACTGCAATGAACAAGCTGACAATGAAATTAACAGAAGAAATCTACGTATAGTAGCATCAAGAAGAATAAAATAGGAATAAATTTAATAAATTAAGTAGTAAACAAATTCTCTGAAAACTGCAAAACATCAATAGAAAATAATAAAGCTCTACAAGCGTGAAATAACAAACGGTGGTGAGGATGTGAAGGGAACCCTGTGTACTATTGGGGGAATGTAAAGTGGTGCAGCCACTATGGAAAACAGGATGGAGGTTCCCCAAAAAACTAAAATACACCCACCATATGATTCTTATGATCCTCCACAGCACGGCTACTGACAGACGAGGGGTGCGCTTCCACACCCAGGAACGGAACCCAGGTTGCCAAAGCAGACTCTGCTAAACTGCAAGCACTAGGCCATGAGGGCTGGCCCACCACAGTCAATTTTTGACATTTTTCTCACCTCAAAAAGAAACTCTTCTGCCCTTTAGCAGTCAATCCCAATCTTCTCCTCTTCCTTCCACAATTCCCAGCCCTAGACAACCGTTCGTCTATGTTCTGTCTCTATAGATCTCCCTATTTCCTAGGAATGGAATAATTCAATGTGTGTACTGACATTGACTTTGGCACTGGCTTCAGTAACTTAGCATAAGGTTTTCAAGGTACATCCGTGTTGGACCCTGTATAAATACGTCATTCATTATCATGGCCAAATAAAATTTCAGGGGATGGATAAAACTTGTTTATCCACGGATCCATTCCTGGATATTTGGACTGTTTCCACCTTTTGGCTACTAAAAATAACATTACCATAAAACTCATGTACAAGTTTTGTTTCAACATGTGTTTTCATTTTCCTTGGGCACATAATTAGGAAAGGAATTGATGCATCGTATGGTGATTCTAAGGTTTAATTTTTGAGGAACTCGCAGGCTGTTTTCCAGAGTGGCCGCACCATTTCATATTTGAACCACCCATGTATGAGGGTTGAAATTTCACTGTGTATATTGATGAGATCTGATATTGTCTCCTTTTTTCATTCTAGCCATCCTAGTGATTGTGAAGCGGTATCTCACTGAGGTCTTGATTTGCATTTCTTTGATGACTAATGATGTCCAGCAGTTTTTAATATGCTCTTGGCCATTTGTCTATCTCTCTTGGAAAAATATGTATGCACAACTTTGTCATTTTTAAATTGCGTTATTTGACTTTTTATTATTAGGTTATAAGAGATGCTTATATATTTCTAATACAAGTATGTAAATGTCAAAAGTTATGGATGCTAGCTGGGGAATTCAAACCCTCTAAAATGGGATCAACGGCATAAATGCTTACAAGTCACCACCCCTGTCCAAATGGTCACCAATATCCTGACCTTTGGGCACTGGCCATTACAAACTCAATGTCCAGTTTCTGGGTGTGAACAGGGTTGTCAGACTCTGAAATTCCCAGATAGTAACTCAAACTAGTTGTCTTTCTCTTCAAAGTTGACCCCATGATGCCTAGGCATTAGTTTTTAGGGAAAATCATGGGCACTATCTGGACAGTGGAGCTATTAAAAGCCACTGGCAGAATTTTGATCCGTTCAACTGTTGAAGGACACTTGGGTCACTTTTACTTTTTGGCTATTGTAGATAATGCTAATGTGAACATGAGGGGACATGTTGGACATAAATGTGTTTGAGTCTGTACTTTCAATTCTTTTGGGTACTTACCCAGAAATAGAACTGGTTGATCAGATACTAAGTAAATTTGTACTTTTTATTTTTTTTATTTTATTTTTTTATTTTTTAAAGATTTTATTTTTCCCTTTTTTCCCCAAAGCCCCCCCGGTACATAGTTGTGTATTCTTCGTTGTTCTTCGTTGTGGGTTCTTCTAGTTGTGGCATGTGGGACGCTGCCTCAGCATGGTCTGATGAGCAGTGCCATGTCCGCGCCCAGGATTCGAACTAATGAAACACTGGGCCGCCTACAGCGGAGCACGCGAACTTAACCACTCGGCCACGGGGCCAGCCCTCAATTTGTACTTTTTGAGGAATTGCCATGTTGTTTTTCAGAACCTGAATATGATTTTATATTCCCAGCAACAGCGCACAAGAGTTCCAGAGTGTTTTCACTTTTTTTTTTTTTTTTGCTGAGGAAGACTGGCTCTGAGCTAACATCCGTGCCCATCTGCCTCTCCTTTATATGTGGGACGCCTGCCACAGCATGGCTTGTCAAGCAGTGCCATGCCCACATCCAGGACCTGAACCGGTGACCCCGGGCCAATGAAGTGGAATGTGCGAACTTAACCGCTGCACCACCGGGCCGGCCCATAACATATACTTCATAATTTATAAGAATGAGCTTCAGCTTTATGCTCCCTTGATTCCAGTGATACATGGAAACATTAATCAGACATAGCTCTATCCCCTTTTGCCATTTTTGTGGTATTTTTATGCAGATTATATCCATTAATGATATATCTCAATAATACATGGTCACACATTTCCTTGCCCTCTGTAGTTATTTTCTTAGCTCAATACAGTTTTGCTCCCATCGTGTCATTTCTGCATTTAATGGCAAACATATTACACATAGAGAACCTTTCTACGTAGTACAGTCCCAACAGCACTTTACATACATAGTATTTTATACAAGTCCTTTGTTATCAGTTGAGTGAAGAAAGGAGGAAATAGGTACTGATTCTGTCTTTCATACTTACATAATCACTTATACTGGTGTTTTAGTTTTTTATAATGATTTGAATTACCTCCTGGGGTCACTTGCTTTCAGCCTGAAGAGCTCCTCCAATAATTCTTGCATGCAAGTTGGCTCCCAATATAACCTCTCAGTTTTTTTGATCTGGGATTTTCCTTATTTTACCTTCCTTTTTACAAGGTACTTCTGATAAATATAGGAATGCTGGTTGAGAGGTTTTTTTTCCTGTGCACTTTGAATACGTTATTCCTCTGCCTTCTGACATCCTTTTTTTTCTGCTTAGATGTCAGCAGTTAATTTGACTGCGGTTTCCTTGTAACAGATCCGTGATTTTGTCAACTACTGTTTTTCTGCCCAGTATGTTTGCATGTCTTGTAATTTTGTTGCAAATCAGACATTTTAGGTAATGTACTGTAGTAACTCCAGAAACTGGTCCTCTTCCTTCTGGGGGGTTTTACTGGAATTGGCTTATTTATTTGTTCAGTGACTGGCTGGATTTCAGTCTATGTCCCCAACAGAGGGGAACTTCTGACACAGCTCCTAGAAGGGGACATGGCTTGGGGAAAACCTGCCCTCCTGGGCCAGTGATATTGGGAGGGCCCTCTTTCTCCTTCAGGAACCACAGCCAGTGGGTAAACTCCATTAACTGTGGGCTGATTTCTCTCTTGTTTTCACCAATGTCCTGAGGCACTTAAATTGCTCTAAGAATCAATTCAATAAAAGTGTGGCTCCTTTACAGAAATATTTTCTTCTTTTTGTTTCTAAAGATTGTCACCTGAGCTCACAACTGTTGCCAATCTTCTTTTTTATTTGTTTTTCTGCTTTTTCTCCCCAAATCCCCCAAGTACACAGTTGTATATTTTAGTTGTGGGTCCTTCTAGTTGTGGCATCTGGGACGCCACCTCAATGTGGCCTGATGAGCAGCGTCATGTCCCTGCCCAGGATCCGAAGTGGCGAAACCCTGGGCCGCCAAAGCAAAGTGCAGGAAGTTAACCACTCGGCCACGGGGCCAGCCCCAGAACTATTTTCTAAAGTCATGGGGTGATATTTCTTCTGAGCCCTGCAAGCCTCCTGCCAGCCAACTAATTCCCTGTTTTGTTTTGTTTTTGTGAGGAAGATTAAACCAGAGCTAACATCTGCTGCCAATCCTCTTTTTGCTGAGGAAGCCTGGCTCTGAGCTCACATCTGTGCCCATCTTCCTCTACTTCATACGCGGGACGCCCACCACAGCATGGCGTGCCAAGAGGTGCCATGTCCCCACCCGGGATCCGAACCTGCGAACCCCGGGCCGCCAAGAAGCAAATGTGCAAACTTAACTGCTGTGACCCCGGGCCAGCCCCTCTATTGAAGTTCTTTATAGAACAAAGACAGACTTTGGGGGTGGACCCTGGCTGAGAGGTTAAGGTCGCACATTGTGCTTTGGCAGTCCAGGGTTCATCGGTTTGGATCCTGGGCACGGACCGACACATCACTCATCAGGCCGTGCTGTGGCAGCGTCCCACACAGAAGAACTAGAATGACTTACAACTAGATATACAACTATGTACTGAGACTTTGGGGAGGAAAAAAAACAGGAAGATTGGCAAGAGATGTTAGCTCAGGGCCCATCTTCCTCACCAAAAAGCATGACTAAAAGAAAAGACAGACTTGCCCTGAACAAGTAGAAACTCTGCCCCTCGACGGCCTGGGACTTGAACTACAGTTCTTCCCCTGGGTTTCCAGCCGGCTCAGCCAGACTGCAGATTTTTAACTTGACCTTGTCTCCATAACCACATGAGTCACTTTCTGTTTTTTTTTAAAGATTTTATTTTTCCTGGGGCTGGCCTGGTGGCCGAGTGGTTAAGTTCGCATGCTCCGTTGCAGGCGGCACAGTGTTTCATTGGTTCAAATCCTGGGCGCGGACATAGCACTGCTCTGCGAACCACGCTGAGGCGGCATCCCACATGCCACAAGTAGAAGGAACCACAACAAAGAGTATACAACTATGTACCAGGAGGCTTTGGGGAGAAAAAGGAAAAAAAGAAAATCTTTAAAGAAAAAAGAAAAGATTTCATTTTTCCTTTTTCTCCCCAAAGCCCCCTGGACATACTTGTATATTTTAGTTGTGGGTCCTTCTAGTTGTGGCATGTGGGATGCCACCTCAGCATAGAATGATGAGTGGTGCCATGTCCACGTCCAGGATCCAAACTGGGAAAACCCTGGGCTGGCAAAGCGGAGTGCAAGAACTTAATCGCTTGGCCCAGGGGCTACCCTGAGTCACTTTCTTAAATAAAAAGAAAACAGACATATACGCATGAGCACACATGCGCATAACAGATCATATTGGTTGTTTCTCTGAGAAACTCTAACACCAGACTTTATTTCTCATAAGTATATGCCAAATGAGTGATTCATTTTAAGTGGGAAGCCATTTCTCACTGTATAATCCTCCAAACAGTGACTGTTATGAAGTATTCCATGCCTTTTTGCAAAGCATACAAATGTCTCTATTTTGTTCTCAAGTGATGTTAGAGCTTCTGCATCCTTCCTACTTGAAACTGGTGAGTATTTCCTGGAATGGGCTTCATCCTAAATGCATTAGGGTGGCGTGACCATGACAGTAACTCAGCTGTCCTACTCCTCAATAAAACTGGTGAAAATTACATAATAGCAAACATTTCAAGCCACTGGAAATGGTCCCAAAGGCAAACAGCAAGTGAAGAACATTTACTCAAGAAAATCTATGAAGTTTTGTAAGAAACATGAGAGTCTGGTCCTTGAACCAAGAACAATCCACCCTCAGCTCCCCCAGCCCATGTTGGGGGAGACTCCCTCCCAGACCACCGCCCCAGAGCACCTGGCACCTTGTCACTCAGCTCCACTGACAGGGCTGCCCAGGAAGAACAGGATGCAACACCGGGAACCCCACCCCCAGTACCTGCTGCTGAGGGTTAACAAGCGCTGGGTGGGACTGTTGGAAACGTTGGGACGCTATTGTCTCAGGCCCTGCACGTGGAACTGAGGCGAGACCTTGGGAGTGGTGAGCTGACAAGACTTGGCTGCCAACTGCCCATGTTCCAGCGCATGAGGTGGCTGTAATATAAGAAGTTCCTGAGGTGCCAGGAGACAATCAGGAGGACCTCTGGCTGCTGCCTGTCCACTGCACTGTGCCCTCAGCTCCTAAAATGAGACTGTCACTCAGAGAGGCTTCCTACTGTCCCCAAACACCAGGAGGGTCCTAGCACAGAGATTTTGCCTGTAGATGAGGTCAAGAGAGCCATCAACGCGAACCTCTTACTTACTTTCCAAATAACTATCTTGGTTGGCACATTGTGATAAGATCAAATCAGAGGACACTCGACAAAGTGGAGCATGAGATGAAAGGCAAATAGGAGTGGATTTGCGTATTTAGGGAACGTACACCCTACACTGCACACTGAGTATGTTTTCTGGAAAGAACCAGGGACTTAGACTGCTGGGAGGAGGCTTCCAAAACTCAGGACAAATATGAAAGAGCAGCATCAGAAATTATTTCTAAAAGGAGAAAATTTTGCAGGATGAATTAGTCAAGCAAGTTATGCTCCCAGGACATTGGTGACGTCAATTAATAAAAGGCATGAACTGCAGGAGAAGCAACAGGTTTATTTGGTGCCCTGGGAATTGCCATTTGGGAGGCACAGATTTGAGTCGAAGCTCAAATTTGAGTAGAAACTGAAGAGGACAAAGCAGGCAGCAGGAAGTTATAAAGGCAAGCCCACCAGTTTCCATAAGGCGTCTGGAATAATTAATGACCAGTGCTGGCAGGGAGGGAGTGGACACGCCAGTAGGTGAATGATCCTTAAGTTGTTCCTAAGCAGCGTGTTCATTTCTGGAAGAGAAATTGTTCCAGGATGTGGCTTGTGTGGTCAGGTGAAGTTCAAAGGTTCGGTCCCCACCTGCCTGTGCACCTGCATAAGCCTCGCTTAACGGCCTCCCAGCTCCATTTTTGAAGTCTTGACATATCTTACTGCATTTCAGTATCCTCATCTACGTTTCTTCCTTTTGATTGAGACATTTTGCCAGAAAGCATCATGGCTCTCATCTTTGTGGTCGTATGTTTAGGAGTCTCCCTGTTTGCCCAGAAGGCTCATTCTAGGGAAGTCAGGTCTCATTTGGGGGGAAACTGAGGGCTCTCATGGGAGTAACTTAATCAATGGTATAGACCACATTACAGCAGGAAGTAGGGTGGCCAGGTAATGAGGTTTAGGCATCATGTTCTAGTCCGCAGATGTCGATAACGGTCTTGTTGTCAATGTTCCTCACTGGATAGGTCTTTTGAATAGTCTCAAGTCTCTGAGCAACCATGACCTTGATGTTTTGGGAAGCCATGCGACACTGAGAAGTATTCGCCATGAGCAGTTAAAAAATGACAAAAGGAGAGGAAATTATGATTATAATAAACAAAAGAATTTGTAGCCTAGACCCAAGGATAGCCCCCAGCCCAGAAGGAAGCCACCTAAGAATGTCAGGAAAGTTGAAATTCAACCAGCGTGGAGTAAAATCAGAGTGGCCCTTCAGAGATTTAGCGAGTTGAACAAGCTTCAGTGCCTCTAATTCAACAGGTTGAGAATTATTCATGCAGGTGCAACGGGAGGTGTCGGCAGGAGCACAGACTCCTCCTTGGGCAGCAAGGAGAGAGTCCAGGGCTGTCCTCCTGTCCAGGACCGCTCAAGCTGGAGCACCTGAAGGCTCTGTGCTGCTCTTATTGATTTGCAGTAGAGGGAGCAGCTGCACTGACAGTTCTGGTAAGATTCCTCATCATCAGGTCCAGTTGGAATGGAATGTGCCAACTTCCAGCCAAGAGAAGAGTCCCCTAAGGAAATAACATCCAATATGTCCTGAATAAGCAGCAGGAAGGTCACAGCCTTGACTGAGACCACAAGTATTATCCTTGGATTCAGGGGGACCTTCATCAGGATGGTCCTCTGTGATGGAGAGGGCCCTTTGCTTTTGGGTTTTCTGGGTGGAATCAGTTTGTCGAGAGATCACTTTAAGTCTAGTCAAAGCAGTGGTTAATCGGCCTAGGAGACAGGTACCACCCATTTGCCAGCTCTGTAGCCAGGCATATGCCTATGGTTTTCTACCATATCTACCTATCAAAATACATCCTGAAGGGGCAAAGAACACAAGACAAGGGTCAAACATTCAAGGGTTCATTTACACACAAAGAAGGTAGCACCATTGTGAGCCAACGATCTGTCTTGTTTGTGCGTATGGGAAAAGAATCATTCTCTAAACTGTCTACAACATCATCAGTCCGCTGGAAGAAGGCCCTGCAGAGAGGAGTTGCACATTATCATTGATTAATCAGGAGTAACCACAGCCTCTGTGATGACATTTGTGGTAGAGCCACATGTACATATGTGGGACTTCGTGGATGGGCATGGGTGGAGCATTTTTAGAGGCACTTGAGCATTCCCTGAAAGGAGTTAGAGAAATGCAGGGACAATCTTCCTGTTTAAGGAAAAAAGTTGTACTATGTAGGGGAAACTAAAGGCTGGGTTGTCCACACCCAGGATCCAAACCAGTGAAACCCTGGGCTGCTGGAACAGAGCACACGAACTTAGCCACCCAGCCTCGGGGCCAGCCCCCAGGAGACATTTTTAATTTAAGATCTCCAGTGGGTGGAGATGTGCAGTCAGGTGAAGGTGCCTTTATAACATGAGAAACATGAATCCAAGAGTCAATACCCTGTAGTTACCTGCACAAGGATTGGTCGACAGTACCTGGTATGGCCCTTTGCTTCACGCTTGTAGGACATTCTTGTGAAGTTGTCTTCAGGAAACAAAGTCTCCTGGCCGAAGCCTCTGGTGACATCCATCTTTCTCTCCCAGGAGCGCCCTGGGAAATGATTGCTCTGCTAGGGAAGTACTATCCTTAAGAGCCTTCTGAGGTCCTTGCAGTAGGTCAGAATGGTTCCTGTAATGTGGACAAGCTCGTACAGTCCTTGATCTAATCTCATAGGTCATCCTGCAGTGATTTCAAATGGGGAAAGCTTGTGCTTCCAAAAGCTGTAGATCTAAGGTTCCGTAATACCAAGGGCAACGCTTTCAGCCATGGGAGAGGAAAAGATTCTAGGAGTTTGGCCCATTCAGTTTTTAGGATCCCATTAGTTCTTTCACTGAGACCAGAGAATTGCAGACGATAGGCACAATGAAAACGCTGTACAACGGGCCAGATTTTACATATGGATCGCAGAGTTTGACCTGTAAAATGAGGTCCTTGATTGCTGTGAGACTCTGAGGGGACACTGCAGGTAGGTATAATGTTTTCTAGGAGAATTTTACCCACAGTGTGACCTGGTGCCCTGCAGCATGGGAATGCTTCAGTCCAGTGGAAAACACGCAGACCATTCCTAAAGCATATTCACACCCTGGAGAGGCTGATGGTCGGATGAAGTCCAACTGCCATGTTTGAAGGGCCCAGAAGGTCAAGGAAATGGCCCATGGCACTGTGGATGGGCTCTCCAGGGTCCTGTTTGGGACATATGTGGATCTTTGATAAACCCTTGAAGCCAATTTGTGTATTGGTTCCCTAATATTGTTTTCCCCAAAGCACCATCTTATCAGTATCCCAAGGGATTAAATCATGAACAAAGCTTAGAATAGATTCCTGGAGGTGATCAGAAAGGACAGGATGGCCACTAGGACCAGACCACAAATTTTTCTTCCCTGGAAACGTGCAACCTTGTTCTGTTGATTTCCTCTTTTCCTGCCTAGTAGCCAAATGAAGGGCTTCCACGGATTTGTTTTTTAAATATCTGACGGGCCTACGAAGTCTACTTGCCATCAGCTGTACAGACCTCTTCCCCATCCTGGAAGGTGTGTCCATTGATGATATTACCAGTGACTTGCTTTTTCACATCAGGTTCACTGGTCCATCACTGGGTTAACCATGGCAGAGGAGGGAAATCACTTGAATTTGGCCTAGACTCTTAAGTTAGAGGTCTGTAAGTGGTTTCACATTATGTGGGACCATAAGGTCAAGGTTAATACCATCTGGTCTGAGGCATTGATATTTGTCTCAGAAATTTAAGTCAATTTATCACCCTGAGCAATAAAAATCAGCCTCTGCAGACTGAGGTTTCATATGGGTAGAGTAAGGAGTGGCCAGATTTGTAGTTGGATATCTGTGAGGCAAGACATTCCCAGAATTCTTTAAGACATAGAGGGCAACCTTGGATAAGGAATTGGTGCTACTGGTGGGACGAACAGCTAGATCATGGGTAATGGCCCAGGATCTGTAAAAATGTACAGACAGGTTGGATTCTGGGCCAAGAAAGTGGGTACTGCTAACATGACTGCTGTTTGATCACTGTGATGCTTCAATCCATTCTCTGATCAAGGATGGCCTGTCTGATGTAGTGACAGAAGGCAGCATCTCTGCAGTGGACTCTGCTGGGTGTGGTGGTGCACACTGTCCATCAAGTTTATGAACACCCTGGTCACCCATGTGCTCCTAAGTGACTCTCCAAGTGGCCAGTGTGTCTAAAATGGAAATGATCTCTTCAGAATTGATTCCATCAGAGAACGGAACACTCCTGACTGCTCATGGGATATTCCAGAGGAGTACTGTTTGCCTCTATGCTGTAAATACCCAACTCTTCAATAAGGAGCCTTTTGACTAGAAACCCTGGGGGGTCCTGCATTCAGGACCCAAGGCAAAATGGGAAGCTGGCTTGGAGCATCATCCACTGAGGCCCTCGAAGGGACTCCATTTACATAAAGACTCTGTCAGTTGCCAGTAGTACCTTCTCTAATTGTGTACAGCACCCTGTGAAGAGATTAGTTCTGGTACAAGAATGCCTTGGGTAATTTATGTGCACCATGGGGGTTTAGAGACCCTTGGATGCTCAATGAGAGGCTGCTAAGGCATCTTTGAGAAGGACTGTGGGGAGGGGGACACTAATGGAATGCTATTTCAAACAGTCCAGAGCTTTTGTTTCCCAAATCAATGTAAGTCAATCTCTAGCTGTCATGTGAATTAGTAAGCAAGCAGATCTGACAAATTTGAGAAGGCTGTGTCACTGTGGCTGACAGAATGTGCTCATGGCATGGTTTCTACCACTGCTTCTGCCACCCTCTCAGCTCACAGGCCCCTCCTGTTGCCTCAGAGAAAATGTACAGAGTGCGACATGTGTGGATTTCTAAAGATTTTTCCAAGTGAGCAGGCACAGAGTAGGCTTGAGTGGGGAAATGAAGAGCTGGAAATGGTCTACGGATGGCAGTGAGATCTGATGATGCTGCACGTGAATAAGGGTGTCCCAGGCAGCTTCTGCTTCGGATACACGTTTATGTTTTACACCATGGTATTTCCAAAGACCTGTCAATGAACCTGATTTACACTCAAAGACAGAGTCTGGGAGGCCTTTCGCATCACTCCTGTTAGGAGTATGAGCTGAGGGCAGGTGCAACCCTAGGGGTCGTTTTCTCAATGAAGACAGGGTTGCAAAACAGGCCTGTTGAGGACTGAGTCCTTGTTGTCAGTCCTGCAACCTTCCTAAGAAGGACCCCACAGTGGTAGAAAGATCTGAACAGAGTAAAATGCAGGTTCAGGAGACCATCACACTCTTCTATCACGTGAAAGCAATTGTACTATTCATTTTCTAGTAACTATACATAATACATATGTAAAGATACATAAAATACTTCAGGTGGTCTCATGAGTTTTCACAAATGTATAGGAATACTGCCACCAAAAGATGAAAAACAACCCATCACCTCAAAAGAACAATCCCGTGGTGTCCATTGGAATGAAACCCCTCCAATTCATAAGTTTACACTAAAAAAAGGGAAAACATTCCATTCCCCTTGCTGTTTTAAACCTTGAAGCTGTTACTGCTTCTCCCCAAGTTTCCACATCATGTGCTGCACATCTAAGCATATGGAAAGGAAACCTGTGATCAGCTACCTGGGCTCCACACTGCATGGCTTGTGAGGGACGCTGAAATGGTACCAGCAAGAGCACAGTCTCGGAGAAGGAAAGGCTTCAGAGTGGCACAGTGGACCTATTTACCCGGCTGGGTTTGCATTGTCTCACAATATCCGTAAACTCAAAGGCCTCAGCTGAGTCTAAAGGACATATTGAAAATGCTATGTAGGATACCAAGAAGAGAATTTATCTATTTAAATGAGGTACTTCATAGTAAATAGTGTCCAATACACCATAGGAAATACATTGGTGTTTTGACTGTAAGTAGGAAAGGCAAAGCTGTTCCAGAGGACCAGGAGTGGGCTGCATCCAGTGCAAGGCCAAGTCTTACCCTGTTGAAGTGAAAAGGGTCCGACAGCTTGGTCATTAAAAGTACACAGTTTCCAAGACAAAACTAACAGTATTTTGTGATCATAGAGGTAAAAATGATAAAGGATAAAAGCCCAAATCCTAAAAATGACTCTTTTCCTTGTTCTTACTAAAATGACTGACTGCAACCTCTTAAAATTTAACTTTCCTTCAATCCATTGTTTTTGCCTTCGAGAAAACAATGATTTGGTTCACAAAGCAAAAAATTTACAAAAGATACAATTAAGTTGACCCTCTCACATCACTGAAGACAGACAATAACATGCCTCCTTGAATAGCAGTCCAACCCACAAACACAGGCCAAAATCTTGTAAAAAGTCCTTTGAGCACCATTACCACTACACCTCAAGGTCCTTTAGGTCTGTGGTCATTCTTACTAGACTTCCCGACACCCCTGCAGGCTCAATCCTGCAGGTCACTGGAAGAGGGCTCTGAAAAAAGCCCTGATGGTTAACTTTTTGCTTAAAAATGAACAATGAATTATTTTCATGACAATAACTGTAACTGTCAAAGAATAAGAAATAGTTTGCCTGGAGAAGAAATCACTGAATTGGTCTCCACAGGATAAAATTGACTTAAACCATACAATGATTAAATGAAGAACACTGTAAAGTATATCTGAAAATCCATGATCAAAAATGGATATTAATAGTCTGTAACAATGAAATCCACACTAATATTTATTAACATAGGATGGACTGGAACAGTTCATAAAATACATCAATGAAACAACTACAGAAGTGCTCATTTCCCAAACAGACGGACATAGTCTTATTGACGTACACTCAAATGTTACGGAGAACACATCGACGGAATGCATTCAAGCTACAAGTAACAGGAAACACACACAGTCTTGCCAACGTGAGAAAGGTGATTGTTCTCACACGGAAGAACTGGGTCTAGGCAGCCACTGCACCAGAAGCAAAGAAACAAACTCGCAGGTGCTTCTTTTTATGTCCCGTTGGAGATGCCACAGTGAAGCAGGAAAATGTGCTCACTAGCACTATCAACAGCAAAGGTGTTTCCTATACACATCAGACCTTATTCAGATATCATCTAGAGAAAAGGAGAATCAGAGAACACTCCCACCACAAAGGTCTGAATTAGCTTCCTGGTGGACACAAGAGGCCTTATAGAAAGACCCTAACTCGAATGGATCTTTGATGTGAAACTGGTGGAAAATGCATCTCTAACAAAATGGAAATCAACTAGTTATTGCTGGTTTTCAAGATACTCTTGACAAGAAGGGCAAAGAATCCAGAAATAGTGATGGAAGGTGTTGTCTGTGAAGCTCCTATGGAACTGTCTCCCTCCCTGTGTGGTGGCTCGAAAATCTGCCTAAGGCCTTGTGTGCTTCTGCATTCCAAATCTCATGCAAGTGAGGCCATTGGGGAATTCCAACAAGGAGCCAGCAATGGGGTGGATTCTTAAAGATCTAGCTCTTCAGATTACCCTCACTGACATGATGCAGTACAGGGGTGATGTGTCCAGCTCTAGATTTTGTTGCCCTGCCACAGGCCTCTACTTAATTCAAAGTCTATTCACCAAATGCCAGTCAGAAGGAAGGACGAACCGCAAAGCCCCAAATAGGAAAATAAGAATCCACAGGAAGTACATTCTTGGATAAACTTGTCACACATAAATTTTTCCCAACTGTTTAATAGTACAGAAAATAAAAACAGGCTCCTCCACCCACCACCCCCAAAAAGGAGCTTTCTCTGAAACATGTACAATATGTACAATGGATGAGGCACGTGCAGGAACTGTAATACAAGGCCAGTAAGAAAATCACAACAAATACAAACCGCCACTTTTCAATAGCCCCCTAACACAGAACAATTAAAACATTATTAAAAAAAACTAAAGATAAAATATTATTAACTGATAAAAGGAAAAGCACTACCTATGAATCTTATTTACTATTTATGAAGGATGACTAGCAGAATCATCTCACCTCAATATTCATTTCTGAAGTAATTAATAGAAATCCAGTCCAATGTGGCACTTTAAGAAAGGCTTGATAGGTACAATCTATTTATTTTATAACAACTCTTTCATGTTGAACGTTTTCCACAACCTCATAGACAAATTAATTTCCATGAAGCTTTCTCACATGACTTACATATACATTTCTTTTTGCTGGGCATTTGACATAGAAGGACGTAGGCCAATTGAAGTCTTTCTCATGCTGTTTACATTCAAGACGTTTTTATCAAGTGAGTCCTTTCATGCCTTCAGGAAGAACTGGGATGACAAAAGTCTTTCCCAAATTGTTTATGTCTACATGGTTTATCCTCTCCTGTGCATTTGTGCATATCCTCAAAAGTTTGCATGAGAAGTAAAGCCTGTCTCACTTTCCTGACATTCATGAGGCTTTCTCCCCACTGTGACTTCTTTCATGGACCCGAAGAGAACTGGAAGCAGTGAAGACTTTATTGCATATTTTACATTCACAGGGTTTCTCTGCAGTGTGAGTTCTTTCATGTATTTGAAGATAACTGGAAGAAGTGAATGCTTTACCGCATTTTTTACATTCAAATGGTTTCTCTCCAGTGTGAGTTCTTTCATGTTTTGAAAGAGAAGCGCGATAACTGAAGGCTTTACCACATATTTTACATTCAAAGGGTTTCTCTCCAGTGTGACTTCTTTCATGTATTTTAAGAGAACTGGAACAAGTGAATGTTTTACCACATTTTTGACATTTGTAGGGTTTCTCTCCAGTGTGAGTTCTTCCATGTCTTTGAAGATAACTGGAACAAGTGAATGCTTTACCGCATTTTTCACATTTGTAGGCTTTCTCTCCAGTGTGAGTTCTTTCATGTCTTTGATAATAACTAGAAAAAGTGAATGATATATTGCATTTTTTACATTCATAGGGTTTCTCTCCAGTATGAATTCTTCCATGTCTTTGAAGATAACGGGACAAAGTGAATGCTTTACCACATTTTTCACATTTGTAGGGTTTCCCTCCAGTGTGAGTTCTTTCATGTCTTTGAAGAGAACCGGAAGAAGAGAATGCTTTACTGCATTTCTTACATTCATAGGGTTTTTTGCCAGTATGGATTCTTTCATGTCTTTGAAGATAATTGGAACAAGTGAATGCTTTACTGCATTTCTTACATTCATAGGGTTTCTCTCCAGTATGAATTCGTCTATGTATTTGAAGATAACTGGAACAAGTGAATGCTTTACTGCATTTCTTACATTCATAGGGTTTCTCTCCAGTATGCATTCTTTCATGTATTTGAAGATAACTGGAATAAGTGAATGCTTTACTGCATTGTTCACATTTATAGCGTTTCTCTCCAGTATGAATTCTTTCATGGACTCGAAGAGAACTGGAATAAGTGAATGCTTTACTGCATTTTTCACATTTATAGGGTTTCTCTCCAGTATGAATTCTTTCATGGACTCGAAGAGAACTGGAATAAGTGAATGCTTTATTGCATTGTTTACATTCATAGGGTTTCTCTCCAGTATGAGTTCTTGCATGTGGTTGAAGTAAAGTGAGATAAGTGAAGGCTTTCCCACATTCCTTACATTTATATGGCTTCTCTCCATATGTTTGATAGTCATATGTTTTATGTTCAGTGTGACATCTAATGTGCGTTTTCTGCAATGAATGATGCGTGAAGACTCTTCCACATGCACTGCATCCCCATGGTTTAGCTCTTGTAGTTTTCTTGTTCAGACTGAGATTTGCAAGAAGGCTAATGTTTTCTCCACACTGACTACCCTCTTCACTGTCACAGAGTCTCCCTACCATATGCTTTCTGTACAAATGAGAAGCACATTGTTAGTGATTTCTCTATTGATGATTTTATATTTCTTATGTTTATTATGATTGATAGGGAATGTTTACATTTTCTTCCTTCTGTGAATTCTCTGAAATTAAATATACTGAATGTTCTGCAGGAGGACTTCCCCCTTGCTATTTTCCAAACGGTGATATTCATAGACAGGGTTCACTAATACTATTTCTAAGTGAAATATTTTGCAAAAAGTGAACCTGTACATCACATTTCAGAAAGCATACTTGGTGAAAATTTCTAAGAATAGCTAAACTGGAAGCAAAACAAAGCAATTGCTTTGTTTGCTCTTTAAAAAAACAATTTCTTAACATACAAGGATTCTCACATGAGACAGAGCTTTCTATTGTGTGACTCACCTTACTTTTCTCCCCTGTTCTCTGCACTGATCTTTAATATCATCATCTTCCCATGTTATTCCTGAAATGCAGACAAAGAACGTTTATTCCAAATATTAGACATTAAAGAAAAATTAGTAGATTCTAAGTATCTGATAATCTATGGCCATTTGTACTTTATATAGGAGCAACCTCCCCTTTCCACCTTCTATGTAACACTGTTTTTTCTTTTTGAGGAAGATCAGCCCTGAGCTAACATCTGCCATCAATCCTTCTCTTTTTGCTGAGTAAGACTGGCCCTGAGCTAACATCTGAGCGCGTCCTCCTCTACTTTGTAAGTGGAACACCTACCACAGCACGGTTTGCCAAGCAGTGCTATGTCTGCACCTGGGATCTGAACTGGCAAACCCTGGGCTGCTGAAGTGGAATGTGAGAACTTAACCACCATGCCACCAGGACAATCTCCTAGAACACTCTTGATGGGCAAGCAGCACTTGTTCTCTCATTGATGCAGTGAAGGAATGTCCTCGTTCTTACCTACTGAGGCCAGGTGCCTGAAGGTTTCCCACATCACATCTCTGTAGAGTCTCTTCTGTGAAGGATCCAGTAAAGCCCACTCCTCTGGGGTGAAGTTCACAGTCACGTCCTCAATGGCCACTGAGTCCTGAAAAACCGCAAATGTGTGTCGAGTAGGATACACGAGCCTGACAGCACTGGGGATCTATACACCAATTCTAGGAAGGTTACATGGGATTCCATTATCTTCAAACATTCATTCTATGTTGTGATCATCACAAACTTGCTTTTTTCTGT
This sequence comes from Equus asinus, assembly GCF_041296235.1. NCBI lineage: Eukaryota > Metazoa > Chordata > Mammalia > Perissodactyla > Equidae > Equus > Equus asinus. The sequence continues at coordinate 23,645,062 of NC_091809.1, read as the reverse complement.
ACAGAATGCTAATGCTCATCAATTTGACAATATTACAAACACATGGAAATATTTACACACTTTTACTGTGATGACATTACATCCTATTTCTAATAACAAGTTCCAGAACGTGTTGGGAAATGACAGAAATGCTAGACAAATAAAACAAATATTATCGTTTGTGGACCAATGATTCTTCGTAAGAGAAGTTCTTTCATCTTCCTCCATATTACCCACCGGTTACAGCACTCCATGAGGCAGAGGATGAAATCTACGTGATGTTTCAGTGAATAAAAACATAGTGAACAACTGGAAGCTTTTTGTTCTGGTCCCATCACCAAACTGAGAGAACAGGAGGCCTGTGAAAATCACACTTTGACCAAGCCCAGCTGCCCACACTGTCCTAAACTACTCCAGGCCATTACAGGTAATCAGATGCAGCTGGCTGAATGGAAATCCTCTTGTCATGAAACACTGCTTTTAACTTGTGTAGTATCTATCATAGACTCAGTTCTACCTTTCTCACTGTGGATGATTTGATGGGGCTGGAATTATTATGAACTGAGAGCTCAGGCACAAGGAAGAAGCCATGAAAACATACACCAGAAGATCACTATACTTATGGGCCTCAGAGCCACTTCTCACCATTTTTAGAACACACTCTGATAATAATGTGCCATAAGAGCTCATTCTGGTCACGTGTTAACAGTGTACCCTGAGCTTTGCTCCCCTTGAGGGGTAGGTTAAGAGCTGCAGATTGGGGCTGGCCCCCGTGGCCGAGTGGTTCAGTTTGTGCACTCCACCTCACACACGGCACCACACCTTAGGTGATGCTGAGGAAGCATCCAGCATAGCACAACCAGAGGCACTCACAACTACAATATACAACTATGTACTGGAGGGTTGGGGCAAAAAAGCAGGGAAAAAAAGAAGAAGATTGGCAACAGTTGTTAGCTCAGGTGCCCATCTTTAAAGAACACAAAAAATAGAGAGCTGCAGATTGCACAAGAGCTCCTTGAAGTCCACAATGGTTTGATGCTAAATTTGCCCATGATTATAAAATACATGAAGGATTTAACAGTGATTTCCTCCAAAACAATATAAAATTTCCTTTCTCCAACTTCAAGAGGAAGTGTTTCCCAACCAGCCACTCTAGATGGCCAGCCGACTTCTGATCCTGCGCCTAAGGAGCTTAGAAGTTGTCATTCTTGATCTCAAAGAAGAAAATGAACAAACTTGAGATGAACAACCTTTCTTAGATCCAAAGGAGCCTTGAAGTCATAGGGTAAACAGACGTCTCTGAACTTGGGAAAAATTTTTAAAAACGACATTTTGAAATATGCCCCACATGTTCTGTTCCTAATAAGGCCTGTAGTAAAAAAAAAAAAAAAAAAAAAAGAAAAAATCTATTTCCACAGAGTCCAATGCAAGGGCAAAAATAATAAAAAAAGAACCCAATTTCCATCAAGCCTAGGACAGCCTCTTTAAGGGGAGGTTGAAAATCCAGATAATGGAACACCTGAAGGAAAAGAAAGGCAGAGAGAGACAGAGGAAAACGTGAAGCAGTAATGACCAAAATACTGTAAAATTAATGACAGACAGCACACTGTCCATCCATGAAGCTCACGGAACACTAAACACAATAAAGTACCAAAGTGCACACCCAAGGGTATCACACTGAAACTAGAGAAAAATCATAGGCAGAGAATGTACTGAAGAATGCAAGAGAAGAAACACACCTTCGACAGAAAGAAACAAAGATTTGAGTTAAACTGGACATTTTCTCAAAAACCATGCAACAAGAACAGCAGAGACTGAGAGATTTAAAGTGCTGAAAATGAAACCCACTTTCCTAGAATTCGGTCAGGCAAAATTATCCTTCAGTACAAGGAAGAAATAAGGACTTTCTGAGACAAAATTTGAGGAAATTTGTCCCGAGTACACATACTTGGAATGAAATCGTTAGAAAGTTTACAAGAAATAATGCAAATGATAAAGGTAGGAGATCAGAAGATGAAAAATGAGGGGTCATATCTTTTTTGTTTCTTATAATTAACACAACACATGACATTTTGTTTAAACTAATGTCAGCAACAATGTATTTGGTAATGAGAAGCTTACGGAGAAGTGAAATATATGACAGCAGTGACAAGACACAGGGAAAGGAAATTGGGGACAGTGTGTTAAGAGGCACTTGCACACAGTGAAGTGGTACAGTGTCACCTGGCAGAGGGGGGTGTTAGTTGTAAATGTATGCAGAAACCTCAAGGGCAACCATGAAAATGTATTTTTTAAAAAGTGTGTAACTGATATGCTGAGAGAGGGGAAAAAAAGAACTACAGTAAATGCTCAAATTTAGCCAGAGAAGGTAGCAAAAAGACAAAAACAAGGGTAAAAATGGAGAAAGTAAAAATTTTTGGAAATATTAATCCAACTGAATCAATAACCACTTTAATCATCAACGGTGTCATTGTAACTGAAAGACACAGTAAGAGATTTCAAAATCTACCATTATGGGGGACGGCCACGTGGCTGAGTGGTTAACTTCATGCACTCTGCTTCGGTGGCCCAGGGTTCGGATCCTGGGCGCGGACACGGCACTGCACATCAGTCCATGTTGAGGCAGAGTCCCAGGTACAACTACAAGGACCACAACTAAAATATACAACTGCATACTGGAGGGATTTGGGGAGAAAAAGCAGGAAAAATAAAAAGAAAAGATTGGCAACATTTGTTAGCTCAGGTGCCAATCTTTAAAAGCAAAACAACCAAAACCATTATATGTTGTCTACAAGAAACCCACTCTAAGTATAAAGTCAGAGACAGATGAGGGTAAAGGGACAGAGAAAAACAGACCATGCCAACACGAATCCAAAGGAAGCGGCCAGAGGAATAGACATCATAGACAATACGGATTTAAAACTGAGGAAGATGCAGAGATAGAGGGGCAGTAGGTACTGATAAAGGGGTCTATTCTCTGAGAAGGCACAGCAACGCTGCCTGTGTACCTGCCTAACAACAGAGGGGCAACATACCTCAGGGAGGAACTGACCGAATGCAGGAGAGATAGACAAATCCAGTACCATAGCTGTAGAAGTCAACACCCCCTCATCAGGAATTAGACATTTCAGTAGGCAGGAAGTGAGGAAGGACAGACGTGCAATGAACAGCACTGCGAAACTGCTGGGTTTCACTGTAATCTGCGGAATACTTCACAGAACAGCAGAATATACATTCTTCTCAGGTTCACATGGAGCATTCACCAAAACAAACCACACCCTGGGACATAAAGCACACCTTAACAAACTTGAAAGAACAGAAACCATACAAAATAGGCTCTCACACCACATAGGCATTCCTCTAGGAGGCAATACCAGCAAAAGTTGAAAACTCCATCATACGTGGTGATTCAAAAATACATTTCTAAATACTACAGAGTAGCAAACTACAAGTCTCAAGAAAAAGGAAAATTTATTTTGAGTTAAAAAAATGAAAACACAACACAGCAAATGTTCTTGGATGTAGCGAAAGCAGTATCCAGGGGGAAATTTATGCCATCAAACAAATACACTGGAAAAATCAAAGATCACTAATCACTAATACAAGAATGTACCTTAGCAAAGAATAAAAAGAAGAGCAAGTTAAACCCAAACCAAGCACAATAAAAGAAATGATAAGAGTTAGAGGGGCCGGCCAAGTGGCGCAGTGGTTAAGTTTGCATGTTATGCTTCCCGGTGGCCCAGGGTTCACTGGTTGGGATCCCGGGTGCCATGCTGTGGTAGGCGTCCCATGCACAAAGTAGAGGACGATTGGCACAGATGTCAGCTCAGGACCAGTGTTCCTCAGCAAAAAGAGGAGGATTGGCAGTAGTTAGCTCAGTGCTCATCTTCCTCAAAGAAAAAAAAATTAGTAAGGAAATGAACGTCATTGTGGGAAATCAGTGGAGAAAGTTAAAAGAAAAAAGCTGTTTGTTTCACAAGACCAATAAAATTGAGAAATATCTAGTCAAGATAACAAAGAGAAGAGGGAAGACAGAAATTACTAATATCAGAAAGGAAAGGAGGGGAAATGAATATAAAATAAGATTTGAGACAATGCAACATCCATTTATGATAAACTAGTAATAGAGGGGAACCTCCACTTCTTGAGAAAGAACATCTTCACAAATCCTGTAGCTAAATTCATGGTGCTTGTTCCATATGATATGACCGTCTCTATTCAACAACTCGAAGAACTCACAATGACAGAAACGACTCCTGGGATTAATGAGAGCACAGCAAGCTTGTAGGATGTGTGAGTCCACTGCTTTCCTTCTAGAACCACACGAATAGAGTCAACTGAGCTCTGACAAAGAAGGAAAGGAGATTCCAATGAAAAAGAAGGCATTTTAAACCAACAGTGGGAGAAATGATGGATATCCACTCGCAAATACACACACACAAAACATGTGTAGACACAGACCTCACAGTTTTCATGAAAATTAAGTCAAAACACATCACAAACCTAAATGTAAATTGCCAAAAGAATAAACTCCTCCAAGAGAACACAGAAGAAAATCTGGATGACCTTGTGTCTGCTGATGAATTTTCATACAGAAAACCAAAAGGCAAGGTCCATAAAAGAAAACCAGAAATTTTACTTAATTAAAACGAAAAACTACTCCTCTGAGAAAGACGGTGTAAAGAGAAGATCAACATAATTCACAGAAAGAGAAAATCTCTGTAAAACACTGTTGGATAAATGACGGCTATCTGAAATATGCAAAGAACTCTTAAACCTTAATAGAGGAAAAACATGCAATTAAAAAATGGGCAAAAGATCTGCAGACAGCTCACTGAAGGAGAGATCACTGCAGACGGCTCACTGTAGACCTATTAGTGTACATACATACAAGTGTGACTCTGAGTTCTATTTGGGGTATCTCTGAGTCAAGAGATTTCCAGAGTTCTAGATGGCAAATAAGCAAAATGAAACATGCTCCTCATCAAATGTCATTAGGAAACTGCACAAGAACAATGGGGTATCACTAAACACTTATTAAATGGGTAAAAGTCAAAATATTCAGAACAGCATATATCGGTGAAGATGCAAAGCCACAGGGAATCCTAGTTCATCGCGGGTGGAAACAGGATTTGGAACACCCACTCTGGAAGACAGGAACCTCCTTTCAGAATAAAATACACTGTCACTACATAGAGTAAGAGTCAGCAATCACGCTCCGTGGTATTTTTCCAAATAAGCTGAAACCTTATGTTCACACAAAACCTACATAAGAATGTGTTTTGTGGGTTAGTTTGTTTCTTTGTTTTCAGGAAGATTAGCCCTGAGCTAAGAAATGCTAATCCTCCTCTTTTTGCTGAGGAAGACTGGCCCTGAGCTAACATCCCTCCCCATCTTCCTCTACTTAAAGCTATGTAGCGTATGATCCCAAGTATATGACATTCCGGAAAAGACAAAAGTATGAGCCAGTAGAAGGATCTTTATTTGTGAAGGATTTGGAGGTTGGAGGGAGGTATGAGTCAATAGGTGGAGCACAGGGGAGTTTCAGGAAAGTGAAACTACACTCCATGATACAGAAATGATGGGTCCACATCAGTACACATTTGCGAAAACCCACACAGTGTGTAACACAGAGTTAATGCTAATGTGCACCGTGCACTGTAATGCGTCCACATGGGCCTGGAAATTGTAAGAAGTGTGCCACAGTGATACCAAATGTGAAAAAGAGTGCAAACTGTGTGGATGCAGAGAGAAGGGTTATGTGGAAACTGTCAATTCTAATCAATTTTTCTGTAAACTTAAAACCTCTCTTTTTAGAAAATGATGAAGACAGACTCATGACAATTCACCCCTTTTTTACTGAAACAAGACAGCTCTTACTCAACTGACTTCAACTTATTCTTTTTTCAAGATTGGCCCTGAGCTAACATCTGTTGCCAATCTGCTTTTCTTCTTCTTCTTCTTCTTCTCCCAAAAGCCCCCAATACATGGTTGTATATTCTAGTCGTAGGTCCTTCTAGTTGTGCCATGACTTCAACTGATCTCAGGAAGCCAGTCTGTGCTCTAGGAGCCTGAGACCCACAGGGGAGGGGAAACTTCCATCGGATGCCTTGCTGGGGAGGACAACACTGGATCCTCTGAGAAGTGCCATGGTCACTATCAGTAGTGGCAGAACACCAAGGTGGATGACGAGTGTCCTGGTGTTGTAGACTTATTAGTGTACATACAAGTGTGACTCTGACTTCTGTTTTGGGGATCTCTGAGTCAAGAGGTTTCCAGAGTTCTTTTCCCACAAAGGGGCAAGACAACTGGTTGCTTTATAGAGTTCAAGTGCCTGGGCTTAAGTTGGGTCGAACCAATCCCTTTGCTCTGACAAAGTCAGACTGGGGTGTTGTCACTATAACCCAGCGGGTCGGGATCTTTGTTACATCAGACTCTCTGTTGCAGCGGCAGAGTGACTTAGGGGCCCCGGGGAGCCCTCTGGAATCTTGCTTCCTACTGGCTGCAATTTCCTGGCCCTTCTTTCTCTCTGAAATAATTGCTCTTCAAGGACTGACCATCGGATGGGCTCAGCTCAGTGACAGGGTATAATCATTCTCATAACCGCAGACTCCCCCTAATGTCAAGGCGACTCCAGCCTCAGTCTCCCCTTCACTCTCAACACACAAACACATGCCACCCAAGACACTGACAGAAGATCACATTAAGGAGGGCCTGATTCCCAGACTCCTGCTCTCAGAGGACAAGAATTCTCAAAACTGCCAACCTGAAGTTCTCCACAGTAACAACCCACACTTGGTGGGGTCAACAGTGCAACACAGGGCAGCACAGGGCCCAGGAGGAGCTGCCCAGCAAGCAGCAGCCCACAGTGCAGGAGCCTCCAGGCTTTCTCATCAGCCTGTCCAGGGAAGAAGGCCCAGGGGAAAGGGAGGGCGAGGCTTAAGTGTTCAGTCATCAAACATCATCAGCATCAAACCCTCCCATTCATTACAAGAACAAACTTGGGGGACAAAAATAGGTATTCGCCCTGGCTTGTTTTTATACAAAGAAACACTAACAGCATGGTGAAGCAGTGAGCAAAACTGGTCATGTAGGGAGGCTGGAGTCAGAGCAGAGGAGTGGGACAGGACTGCAGGCAGGGAGTCACCTTCAGGCAGTTTCCTCTCTTATGAATTTTTTAAGCCTTCCCACACACTATTTATCTAAAATAAGAGGAGACACAGGCTGGCCCAGTGCTACAGTGCTCTGCTTCAGAGGCCTGGGCTTCACCAGTTTGGATCCTGGTCATGGACGTACACATCTCTTACCACGCCAGGCTGAGGCAGGCATCCCACATATAAAATACAGGAAGATGGGCACAGATCCTACCTCAGGGCGCATCTTGCTCAAAAACATAAAATAACATAAGGAGAGATCTATATACGCCATATTTTCCTATGTTTGATCACCATTTTTAAATAACTTTTAGTTTTAACATTTCTACATAGGAAACCATTCCAAGATTTAATCCTTTAAACACTAATAGACATACAACTGTAAACCATAAGAAATTTGCCAATCTCTTTCTAACAAAAAAGACAAGGGGGATTTTTGTTTCTGCCTCCACTATATTTACCCCGGGAATATTTTTAGGAAGGAGTAGCATATTATAATACCTTAGAGGTTTGCAATGAAGCCCTGAGTGAACTAGGAATTCCAAGATTTACACAAGCTTCCACCTGGTTCCTCAGATCAATGAAAATAGAAATTCAACTGCCTTTTCCCTACACCTATTAAAACAGAATTCAGGGCTGGCCAGGTGGCATAGTGCTTACGTTCACTTTGCTCTGCTTCGGTGCCCTGGGATTCGTATGTTTGGATCCCAGGTGTGGCCCTACCACTGTTCATCAAGCCATGCTCTGACAGCATCCCACATAAAATGGAGGTAGATGGGCACAGACGGTAGCTGAGCAACAACGTTCCTCTCACACACACACACAAACAAGAAAATAAATGTAATTCATTTGCCTTAGGAATATTACACCCTTTTAAATGTCACAGTTCTCTAGGAACAAGGACACACAGAACTGACCTAAACATGGAAAACGCACCTGAGAACTGAAATACACCCATCTCACATCTGGAGGTTCTCTTGTCTAAATGGAAATAAATTGTTTCCACAAATTTCTTGCCTTGCTCACACCGTATCTCTGAAATTACATTTTTAAACCTCAAGTGCAAACAGAGACTAGAATCAGAGGATTGTAATCTTCAACTGATCAAGGAACCCGAGGTCATAAACAGGAATATTCCAATCAGCTCATAGAAGCAGCCTGCTGGCCGGCAGTTCAGAAGGAAACCCACACTCAGAAAGGGACGATATTCCCAGACTTGAGGAGTACACTCACCCAGTGGAGACAGATCCCCTGGAGAGGGTCAGTCCATGGAGAAGGAGGGTGGGAAGCCCTGAGCAGCCACAGGAATGAACTCTGGGAGCCCCACACACCCTCCCTCTCCTGTGAGCATGGAGGCACTGCCTCCCCCAGGCTCCCATCTTCACAAGTGAGGAAACTTTCAGCCAGATTCAGTTTAAGCTTCTGACCCACATGACCTCCAAATTCATGAATCTTATGTACACAGGATGGAACACCTGACCTTCAGAGACACTCTCATTGTGCACAGATTACACTCTCAGTGCACGTACAGTGTGGGTGCAAAGCGCAAACGATGTCTAAAATGTCCAGCCCTAAGGAACCACAACGACAACCTCAGAAAGGGCATCACTCCCCACCCTATGAGCACGTGTACCCCCAGCTGTCCAGGGCTCTGCAGCTCCTCTCAGGATAAAGGCTCCTTCCATGGGGGTGTGAGCAGTAGGACACCTGCGGGGGAGGCCCCCCAGGAAGGACAACTGGGCCTTCAAGGCCTTACCTCTGCAGGCTCAAGGGGCCTTAGCTTGGGTCTTGGACTGGGGGACTCTGCTCCCCACTGGAGATGCTCTGGAACATCACTGTTATTTTAAATCACACAAACCCAGTGTTGGAATAATCCAGCAATATCACTTAAACGCAGTCCTACCACAGAAAATAAGGGAAAATATTATACGGTATTTCTACCACTTCAACTACAAAAGCACAAATGTCTATTCCTTTAAGAAAAAATGTGAGTTGCTACTTTTACTGAGCGAGGGCTCACCACCTGATGCACACAGAAGCTGAGACCACAGCACACCAGGCTTTGAAAGAAGAAACAGTTGAAGGTGCCATCGAGTGGCCAGGAGACAGGACAGGCTCTCAACTCCGTCTCCCTCATCCAAAGCGTGGGCTGAGGCTTAAGGGAGCAGGGAGGGCCGGCTGGGATGCAAAGACCTGGCAGGGTGAGGCCTGACTGGCAGATCAAAACTTTCTCTTCTGCACAGGCTCCTGGCTGGCGGCCTCCTATGACAAAGAGTTCTAACGTCCTGTTGTTAAGATGGGGTTAGCGATGTGAGGTCAGCAGGAAAAGCACAGTGAACAAGGGGCAAGTTGTCCTGCAGATTTAACTCCTTGCCTTCTCCACTGGTAAGAGTTTCCAGAGATTTAGAGTCATCCTGCCCTTCCTGGCACACAGAGGGAGGCACCCTTACAAAGGGACATTTCTCTTAGAATGTAAATTTCCCTTACAAAAGGGTAACTTCTACTAGGTTTTCAGAGCTTTGCCTGTGGCTGCTGATTTTTAATAATCATCTGCTCAAAATAGGTCTCATTCCAAAGACACATGAATCCAGCTGACAACTCCATTCCTGGTCCTGTGGTACTGCTGGGTGTTTATCCCGGGAACTTGAAAAGACAAATGCATCAAGATACCTGCACCCCATGTTCACTGCTGCATTATTCACTGTGGCCGGGACTTTGAGGTGACCTAGATGCCCATCGAGGGACGAACGGATAAGGAAGACGTGGTATGTGTACACAGTGGAGTGCTGCTCTGCCATGAGAAATGAAGGGACAACATGGATGTACCTTCAGGGTGGGAGTTAGAGGGGCAGGGTCAAGTGCCATATGATCTCACTCACAAGGAGAAGACGAAAACAACAAACACACACATGGCAACAGAGATTGGATTGGTGGTTGCTGGGTAGGGGGTGAGGGGAGTGACTGGGCACACGTGTGGTGATGGATTATAATTAGTCTTTGGGGGGTGAACATGATGTAATCCACACAGAATGCAAAATATATTACGATATACACAGGAAAAAATAAACTGAAATATATATGGAAAAATAAATTTGAAACAATTTTAAAAACACTAATAAAACCATAAACATTAGAAAAAATTACAAAACTCCCCCTTTTTTATTTTAACGATTGCCACCTAGGCTAAGAACTGTTGCCAATTGTGTCTTTTTTCTGCTCTTTCTCCCCAAGTATGCCCAGTACATAGTTGTTTATTTTCAGTTGTGGGTCCATCTAGTTGTGGCATGTGGGATGCCACCTCAGCATGGCATGATGAGCGGTGCCATGTCCTCATCCAGGATCTGAACCTGCAAAACCCTGGGCCGCAGAAGCAGAGCACGTGAACTCAACCACTCGGCCACGGGGCCAGCCCCACAAAACTCTTTCTACGTAAAAGGACAAGGGCATTATCGTTTGTCCCTCAACTATATGTCACACTGGGGATATTTTCAGGAACGAGTAGCGTATTATAACACATTGGGGTGTACAATTAAGCCCTGTGATGAACTAGGAATTCCAAAGATTTACATAAGCTTTGACCTGTTTCCTCCTATCAATGAAAATAGAAATTCAAGGGCTTTTCCTTCACCTCCATTAAAGTAGGAATTCATCTGCCAGGCTTTACAGAGTTCACGGACCTCCCCACCTTCCAAGGACACTGGGCCTGGGCCCTACACGAACAAATGTGGCTGGGCTCGGGGCCAAAGGTGGCCACTTCAGCCCTGACTCTAAGGCACAAGTTATAAAGAATATGTCATGCGCCATGTTCCTTGTCTTGGCTGGTCTCTCCGATGGGCACCTGATGGGACTTTAGAAACATCCCATCCATGGGAACAAGAAGAAATGACTCAAAATATCCAAATGTCTGAAACCGGAGTCGGAACCCAGAGAAACCCAGGCAGAGAATGATTGGGAGTCTCAGCGAGAAAGGACACTTTGCCTCAGACCCGGACAGTTGGCATCCCACCCGCTGGACAAACTGTCGGGACTTCCCGGCTAACTGTCGTGTGGATGGTGTGAGTATCGGTTTGTTGTTCCCCTGTATCCTTGCTCCTCATCCCCTTTCCCTTTATCAATAAACTCTGATTGCTTAAACAACCAAGTAGCCTGGGTACTGCCCGTCATTCCTTGCCCTTTGCGGCTGCAGGCAACACTGAGGAATAGTATAGACTGTTTTTTTTAAGGAAGATTAGCCCTGAGCTAACTGCTGCCAATCCTCCTCTTTTTGCTGAAGAAGGCTGGCCCTGAGCGAACATCCGTGCCCATCTTCCTCTACTTTATACGTGGGACGCCTACCACAGCATGGCTTGACAAGCAGTGACATGTCCGCACCCAACATCCGAACTTGTGAACCCCGGGCTGCCGAAGCACAAGGTGCGCACTTAACCGCTGCGCCACCAGGCCGGCCCTGGATTAGTATAGACTTTTTTGGGGGGAGTTCATAACAGTTTACAGCAAGGTGAGATTTCAGTTGTACATGATTTCTTGACTGTCACCACATAAGTGCTCCCTTTTGCCCCCAGTGCCTCCCCTACCCCCCTCCCCTGGTAACCACTGAACTGTTTTCTTTGTCTCAGTACACGTTTATATTCCACATGTGAGTGAAATCATCTGGTGTTTGTCTTTCTCAGACTGCCTTCTTTCGCTCTGCATGACTCCCTCCAGGTCCTTCCATGTTCCTGCTGTAGACACTTTTAAATGTCTTCGAGGGACACGGACACACAAAAACTGACCTAAAACTGGAACAAGCACCTGAGAACTTAAGTAAACCCATCTCACATCTGGAGGTTCTCGAGCCTCAAGGGAACAAAAATTCTATTCGCCTCTTCAATTTTCTCACCTTACTCAGATCATCTCTATGAACTGACATTTTAAAACCCCAGGTGTGAAAGGAAACCAGAATCAGAGGGCTGCAATCTTCACCTTCTACAGGAATCCAAGGACAGAAACAAGAATAAATGAATCAGCTCACAGGAACTGCCTGTTTGCCTACAGTTCAGAAGGAAAACACACTCAGAAAGTGACTACATCCCAAATTGAGGGTCGAAACACTCCCAGTTGAGATGTAAGCCCTGTCACCTGCAGACTCGGGGCCCCAGACTCCAGAAGTGTCCACAGGGAGGCTGGGTCCTGCTGTGGCCAGTGCCAACCAGTCCCTCCTCCCCGTCTCCTCACCCCAGGGCAGCACACTCATCATTTCTGGGTCTCCTCGGTCTCCCTGAGTCCTTCTCATGGCTCCTATGGCCAGCGCAGCTCACAGCAGGACAGACAGGGTGGCAGAGCCACCAGGGACCATTCAAGGCACGTGACAATCTACCCCAAGCACGATAGGAACAAGAAAGAAGCTCCAAGTGGATACACTGCATCACCCCACCCACCTGCCCCAGGGGCTCCCCTGATTGGACAGTCAGGAAGGCCCCACCCTCTCATGGATGAGTGACAGTGTGGGGGAGGCTGCATGGCTCCAAGGAACCCGCCTAGGCTGCTGGCTGGAGCCTGACTCACTGGCACATTTGCATTTACACACAACTTTTTCCTGCCGTGGGGCCGCCTCTACTCTCTTCATCCAGCTCTTTATGAACACAGGGGCACAGGTGTGCACAGAGAATTCCTGACTGAGTTTCCAAAGGGAGCAATAAGGCTAACCCACGGGGGTGGCCCAGGCCAGGCCACAGTGAAACAAGAGGGTTTTATGTGCTTTAGGGGTCAAGGGCTTGGGGTAATGCTTCAAGGCCAATCATGGAATTATGCCCCTGGTATAGAATCGGAGACATTTAAATAGGACTTCACCATTTGTCACAAAGAGCCAGGCTCCAGTTTAATCTTTGAATCTTGCTAGTGGAGCCCTCCACGCACACCTTCCCCATCCCCACTCATTTGGTGCTTAAGATAAGGAATCCCAGAGCACTTGGCTCTGGTGCGCAGTTGGAATCCCACAGCCCTACCCTAGGTACAGGGACTCTTCAGTCTTGTAACTCTGGGCCACTTGGACCAGTGTGAAATGACCCATCTCTTATCAACACAGTGATCAAGAGCTGGTTTTCAGAAAACTACAAAGCATGACGCCAGAGCACGTGCAGAAGAAATCTTGACCTGAAATGACACCAGAACCCACCACTGTCCTCCCCATGGAACTAAAGGAGGGGGACACGACCAGGACTGGAAAGTCACACCCTCATCAGAGGTGAGGGGTCCATCGTGCAGGAAGATCTGCTGTTGAAACCCATCCACACCTTGCCCTAACTGCTTAAAACCTCGTCATGTTTCAAACCTACCATAAATGCTAAATGCCTCCAATGCACACCTGCCCCGGCAGCATTTCCACAGGCCAGCCTGTTCCCTCAACCTCTGAAATTTTCCCCAAATCCTGAATAGGCAATGCAGATCTGACAGCATGTGCCTCCTGTCTCCTCACAGACTGATGGAGGATAACCTGTTTTCTTGCCCAAAAGGCGGATGCGGGAATAATTGGCTTTTTATGTGCATCGGTTGGGAGAACCGCATCTTTCTCTGGTAACAGTCTAACCACAGGGTGTGACACACGGTCATTAAAGTCAGGTGTACATTTTACACTAGGAGGAAATTTACTTTAGATCAGTCTTTTACCCAACTCCCTAGAGACCTCCCAAATGTTAACCACTATGCCTAAGGGAATTGATTCCTATTTTCACTGTCATAAGGAAAACAATAAATCCTCATGTAAATGTGGGATGCATCTAGAAACTCTTCCACTGCCCCCAGCTTTACTGAGATATAACTCACTAATAAAATTGTCTATATTTAAAGATAAAATCATGATGATTTGATATACAATTTGTAGACCTGAAATTTGCTAAGTCAGAGGCTTCAGTGTTCTCAACACACACACATGTAGGTACCCAGAGTTGGCAATGATGGATCATATGGTAATTTTAGGTTGTATATTTGAGGAATCCCAGACCTTTTCCCACATTAACTACACCATGTTGTATTCTTACCACCCATGTATGAAAGCTCACATTTCTAAATATATCCCCAAGAAAATTTGTTATCATCTTCCTTCTGGATTGTGGCTATCCTAGTGGTTGTGAAGCCTTATCTAACTGGGGTTCTCATTTACATTTCCTTGATGACTAACAATGTCCAGCATATTTTCATATGCTCTCGACCACGTGTCCATCTTCTTTGGAAAAGAACATACTGAGATCCTTTGACACATTTAAATAGAGTTATTTGACTTTTTAAAACTAAGTTTCAAGACGTATTTAGATGTTTTTCGTACCAGTGCCTTATGAGATACATGGTTTCCAACATTTTCTTCCATTCTGTGGGTTTTGTTTTCACTCTGTTGCCTTAAAACTTTTACTTTAAATTGTGGTAATATACAGATACCATGAAACGTATATTTCCACCATTTTGGAAGTGTATAGATCAGTTGTAGCACATGTCAGAATCTGCTGGATGGCAGTGCATAACCGGGCAATGCCTCTTACATTATGTAACTGCGCCCCTAACTTTCACAAGGAAGACGTCCCACTGGTTGACGCCCCTGAATTTACATCACTGAGTCAGCAAGGACCTAGCAGAAGGCACTCAGGACTTCCGAGTCACTTCCTTTCACAGGGCCATCCCTCCCTCATTAGGAGGAAAGGTAAATGAGAACATGATCAGAAAACCTCTCCTCAGCTCTTGAAGACATTGCAAACCCATTGCTAAGACAAGAGCTGCCCAACAAAGATCCTTAGACTCTCTGGCCACAGTTGGCCTTGGCACCAGGACAGCCCTTGGTTCTCTCTTAGCTGAGCAGGGAGGCATCTGTGCTGTGGCCACCACCACCTGCTGCTCCTGAATGAACACTTGTGGGGAAGGTGAAACTCAAAGACACAGGATCACTGAGCAAGCAAACAGCTTAATTAGAAGGTGACTCCTTCCACGGGGTCTTTCTTTGATTTACTGATTGTGATTGGTTTGGTCTTGGGGACCATGGCTCCAAAGCACACCGCCGATGTTCAGAGCTCCCCTGCCTACTGGAATCAGCATGGACTCCCCGGCGCACTGTGTTCTCTCTGACGGGTGAAGCGCATGTTTGCAGCTGCTAACCATCGAGCGGTGCTCTCCCTGCACTGGAACCTCAGAAAAGACCAGAGATGACCACCCTACAGATTGCGAACCTGCAGCCTTTCACAGGATAAAGGCTGTAAACCTGCGGGTCACAGGGGTTAAGCAAAAACACCATGACCTCTGGCTATGACCCAAGGGAAGAGCAAAACCTGAGAGAATGTCACAGCAGTAGCTGAGAGGGGCACGAGTGCCTTAAATTTGATCACATCTCTGTTAAGCTGCGAGTCTAATCAACGAGGGGAAATTGTAAAAAGGAAAACCACGAGCCCACGAGGGAGTCATCTTGCTACTCCCACATCACCCAACCAGGGCCAAATCCCTCACCTAAGCGAAGCTTCAGCCTTTCCCAGGGATCTAATAAGACCCTCCTATCCCAAAAAGAAGGTAACCTGGCCTAAAATATTCCGATTTTATGTTTACGACTTCGTTTTCTTGATTTTACATGGTTTCCCTTTTCTGTACCGTTTCGAGCTCCTCTCTCTTGCTGGATGGGATGCTGCTCACCTCACAAAATGCTCAATAAAGCCAATGAGACCTTTAAAATTTACTGTCAATTTCTGTTATTCAAGAGTATGAAAAATAAAATGGTTCATGCACTCTGTTTTTCATGGATTGTTTCTTTTGAGTATCAGGTTTCAAAAATTCAGCCTGAGACCTCAAAGTGTGTCTGAAGGCTGACATCCAGCATGTCTTCTGGGACTGGCATCTCATTTCCCCATGCCATGTACACATAATGGAATTCATTTCTTCTAAGTCTTTTCAGTATTTATGCAAAAGATGCAATTACAGTACTTATTTTCTCTCCCCTTTGATGTGAAAAAGTCAAGTGGCTTACATGGTGAAATGTGCTTTGCTTTTTTGTTCATGTCTAATACATCCCGCACCTAGGTCATGTCAATGTGGTGTGCCACCAGCACACGTGATGGAGAACACTGCAGAGCTGCTGCTGCTGTCCCTAACCAGGCCGTCCCTGATCAAAGAGGGGACCCAGTGCTCAGCGGGCTCAGTCAAACTCCAGGCAATCAGGCTAGAAGATGCCAACAGTCTGCCTCATCTTCACAGTTTTACAGGCTTTTTGTCAGTGCCAATGGTCGAGCTGCCTGGTCACAACAACATCAACTCGTTATTCGAGGCAACCCTTTGGAAGAAAGACTGTGTGATAATCTTTCATAGTTCCTCAAATACAAAAGAAGGTCACACGGGTCTCTGGACGGACTGAACATCAAACCATGGAGCCTCACCTCAACCCTCCGGCTGAGAAATTAGTTGTTATTTCTGAGACACACACTCACACCTCACTTGAAATCAGAGGCAGAGAAAACAACCAGGGGTCGGGGGGGCGGGTTTGGAGGCTCAACTCAATGAGGTGCCCCCATGCTCCCAGGGGAGGATAAGGATGGCTTATTTGAATAATTCCCTGGACAGACATGGTAATGAGACCCACTATGCTACAGACTGATAAGACTGTAATAGTATTCTGAGAAAGTATATTGCTATACTATACACGATAAAAACTATTCTATGCTAGTTATATGGAATATATTCTACTTATATATAATAGATACTGATTATGTATAACAATATACTATATGCCACCTATACTATATACAGATAATGTACTGAATATACCACTTGTGGAAATACATACACACTGTATTCTACATTCTCCCTATATATACACACATACACACACAGATACACACTATATGCAGCCTTAGAAAAGTTTATACAATACTACATTATACTACAGTATACAGATACTTCTTTTAATATAGATGAAAAAAGCCTACCAAAACACTAATACATTGATTCCAGCAATATTTCAAAGGACCTAAAACCATGACCATGTAGAATTTAACCAAGGAAAGAAATGGTTTTGCCTCTGAAAACGAATTAACACAAAAAAACCATTAATGGGGGCTGGCCCCGTGGCCGAGTGGTTAAGTTCGCGCCCTCCACTGCAGGCGGCCCAGTGTTTCGTTGGTTCGAATCCTGGGCGCGGACATGGCACTGCTCATCAAACCACGCTGAGGCAGCGTTCCACATGTCACAACTAGAAGGACCCACAACGAAGAATATACAACTATGTACAGGGGAGCTTTGGGGAGAAAAAGGAAAAAAGAAATAAAAAGAAATCAGGTACAACTGAAATCTCATCTTGCTGTAAACTGTTACGAAGTCCAAAAAAAAAAAGTCTACACTATTCCAGGGCCGGCCTGGTGGCGCAGCAGTTAAGTGCGCACCTTGTGATTTGGCGGCCCGGGGTTCACAAGTTCGGATCCCGGGTGCGGAGATGTCACCGCTTGTCAAGCCATGCTGTGGTAGGCGTCCCACTTATAAAGTAGAGGAAGATGGGTACGGATGTTCGCTCAGGGCCAGCCTTCTTCAGCAAAAAGAGGAGGATTGGCAGCAGTTAGCTCAGGGCTAATCTTCCATGCTGAGGCGGTGTCCCACATGCCACAACTAGGACCCACAACGAAGAATATACAACTATGTACTGGGGGGCTTTGGGGAGAAAAAGTAAAAAAAAATAAAAACAATCGTTAAAAAGAAAAAAAAGAAACCATTAATGGAATCAACGTCAAAAACTATAGGATCATCTCAACAGATACAAACAAGCCTGAGACCAAGTTCAACAGCCCTTCGAGGAAAACACTCAGGAAACTAGGAGAACCTCCCTCAGTAAACTCCCTCACCCTGAAATAAAGCATCAGTGAAGAACCCACAGCTGATGTCACTCTTGATGGTGAAGGACTGCGGGCTTTCTCTCTCAGATCAGAGAGAAGACAGAGACGTCTGCTCTCACCAGCTCTACCCACCGTGGTGAGAAAGGTGCCACCAGAACAATTAGGCAAGGATATGACTAAAACACCACAACATATTTCAAAGACATACGCCTGCAGACAGACAGATAAAGTCAACAAAGGCTTCCTCACTGGACACACACGTGCACACACCCACACGAGACACACAAAGTCACCAACCCTCAGAGATAATGGCCCACACACCCACAGCTCAGGCCCTGAAGAGGGAGAGTCAGGGCCCACGATGGCTGCAGTGATCACTGTGTCCCAGCCCCTCACGCTGCTGTGATCACTTCCAGAAACACGACCCTCACCATGTGCCCCTTCCTCACTTTGCTTTCCCAGTGGAAGCTCAGTGTGGACAACAAAGGTCCGTGCCCTCCACTTCAGTCTCTGTGATCTGGGATCTGTCAATGCCTGAAGTCTTACCTGTGTGCAGACCTCTTGTGGGTCAATCGCATGAGCCATGCTCACCAAGGCCTTAATGACTGCCCCACACTGGAACACCCCATGAGGGACAGGTGGACATCTCTGGACCTCAGAACCCAGGTCACCCAGCCACAGAGACATCACCTGAAGGACCCAGAAAAGTACTGCAAGTTGTTGCAAGAGCATGCGGGTATGTGGCTTGGCTCTTTTCTGCCTCTTCCCTTCAAGAAGCTGTGGGTGTGGCCTCTGACAAAGGGGGGATGTCCCCTGCACCTGTGCAATTCAGAAAAGCAGAAATCCCCACAATTTCCCACCTCTTCCGTTGGCATGGGGCAGTTGCATTCTGGGACCCACTTAAACACAGGGGACCCATGAGTGTGGAGGTCTGGCTGAGATCGCCATTTCCCACAGGCCTCAGGGCTCCAACTCTGCAGGGTGAGTCCTGATCCAGAAAAAGTAAGCACTGCCCTTGGTGGGTGGGCTCCAAACTCACTCTGGAGGCGGGTTCTGAGGTGAGCCGGTGGGGTCAGCACATGAGCCACTGAAACCGCAGGGTGGAATGCGCCAGAGATCTAAGGAGAGTGATTTAGGTACAGCCGGGCACCTGGGGTACTCCCAGAGCTAGGACAAGGCAAGACAAATCTTTGACAATATTGGTATCATCAAGACTATTGTGAAACTGTGCTTGTTGGTGCAGAGGTGATGTGTATGTGACAGCAGGGAGTACTGTGTTCCGGGGGCCTGTGCCTCATGACATGGGCTCTGGGTTCTGCCAGTGACTTACCTCACAGTCAATGTAGAATTACAAATGTGAAAATAAATATGGGAAATCTCATTTACAATGGAGCCAGGAAGGGGCCAGCCTGGTGGTGTAGCGGTTAAGTTCACACACTCCACTTTGGAGGCCTGGGGTTCACCGGTTCAGATCCTGGCTGCAGACCTATGCACTGCTTGGCAAGCCATGCTGTGGTAGGCATCCCACATATAAAGTAGAGGAAGATGGGTATGGATGTTAGCTCAGGGCCAGCCTTCCTCAGCAAAAAGAGGAAGACTGGAGTGGATGTCAGCTTAGGGCTAATTTTCCTCAAAAAAAATAAATATAAAATGGAGTCAGGAGACCTGAAGGGTTAACACCCACACATTAGTACTCGCCATACATTGCAGACCCCAAAGAAGTGTCACCCCCCATTCCCCAACAGGAAACCCCTTACTTTACAGACCTCAGCAAGAGGAAGGAAGAAAATTTCTCCTCGCCCAGCAACAGCCCAGCCAATGAGAAACCACCACACTCAGCCACTGTCAGTACCCTGATCTCTCCTCCTCCAAGGGACTTCTGTTGGGAACAGCCCCTCCCAGCTCCCTCCTGTCCTCTGTGAAACCAAGCTCCTTTGTTCTCTTCTCCCTCCCTGCCTATGGCTCGCCATAATTTGCAGGTCCTGAATTCTATTTCCTCTGCTAGTACCAAATAAACACATTTCCCTGGTAAAACCACTGACTTCTTCAATTTTAAGGTCAACACAACAGACAACTTCCAGAGTGGGACACATGTTGCATTGAAACATGTTTCCCAGCAAGGAGGCACCAATTGGGCTTCAAATGGGAAAGGTAAGAGCCAGAGACGGTCTCAAGACCTGCTCTGGGAAGACATGATGTCGATGCCCAAGGGTTAGACGAGGATGCCCCCAGGCAAATCCCACGTGGAGATGTCTCAGGTGCAGCTTTACGTTTCACGCCACCACATTCCCAGTGTATGACCCAGGAAACTTGGTGTCAACTGAAAGATGGAGGCCGGGAGCCCCATCACTTTCTCACCAGTTATGTGAATGACACAAGGGCAGGTGTAGCCCTAGAGGGAGTTTTCTAATTCAGACTGGGTGCCAGGAACAGTCCATAGTGGCCTATGTCCTTCTTCCCAGTCCTTCCACTCCTTCCGAAGAAGGAACCCAAGGTGGTGGAAGGAAGTGTTGCACACGTAGCAAAGTTCACGAGAGTTTCACATTCTCCTAGCACGTGAACATCTCTGTTGTTTTCTATTAATTGTTTTCAGTATATTCACATACAAAGAGCAGTGGTGAGGGGCTGGCCGCGAGGCCGAGTGGTTAAGTTCGTGCGCTCCGCTGCAGGCAGCCCAGTGTTTGTTGGTTCGAATCCTGGGCACGGACATGGCACTGCTCATCAGACCACGCTGAGGCAGCGTCCCACATGCCACAACTAGAAGAACCCACAACGAAGAATACACAACTATGTACCAGGGGGCTATGGGGAGAAAAAGGAAATAATAAAATCTTTAAAAAAAAAAAAGAGCAGTGGTGAGTTTTCCTGAATGTACAGTTACACCACCATCAGGATGGAGGACACTCCTTCACCCCAGAGAAACAGGCTCATGCTGCCCATTGTACTGAACCTGTCATCCTTAAAACTTGATCTGTTTCAGGTTCCTATGCATATCCCTTGTCCAGAATGTCACACAAGTGGATACCATTTTGCCTCCTGAGTCCTGTTTGGAAACTGATGCCATATTTGTAATCGTGCATTAATTATACAAAATTGGCAGTGTTCTGTGAGTTTGAAATTTTTGACATTGCCCCGGAGAAGGACACACATTATGCCTTCAAACAAAGAGATTCCACTGTTATGTGGTATGTGAATTTGAGTGAGACCACCGGCCTAACTTCTTTCATTTGCATGATGAGGGGAAGAATGGGGGCAGGGAATCAAATCAGATACCAATAATTATCAAATCACATAATCTCTACACTGTTAAGAAAACACAAATTAGCACAAACAAAAGGGGACAAGCTTGCATTTCCATTGTTGTTTGATGGAACAAAAGCTGCCACATTTTACCCCAGCGTCCATAACATCTCCTGGAAATGTGAACATGGCTGAGAGGAGTGGAGGCGGAGGGGGCGGCAGAGATTCCACATCCTCTCTGACACTCCACCCTCCCAGCACCTGATGTGTTCACCAGCCAGAAACCCTCTGAATTCTGTCTGTATGGGTTCCGATGGAGGTTTCATTTCACGGGCACAATTTATTCAATCATTGCCCGTTGGTATTGACTCAGTCTCCAGCCCCTCTCCTCTCCACAGATGCTGGGAGCTGGGGCTGCAATTTCCAAGGATCTAATCAAGGCTTGGTGTTTCTGGTGTCCAAGTCCCAATCTGAAGCCACCTAGGAGCTGGCCAAGAGTTGTCTCATTAAAACAAAAGACACTCCATCACCCTTCTCACTCAAGAAATCCAAGGGCATCAAGAGGTTTTTACTAGGAACTGAGGACAAACACCAAATATCTCCCTTACAATACCACAGAAGGTCAAGCCCAGGGACACAGGCTCACTAAAGAATGAGAGCAAAAATCCCACTAGGAATGCTTCCCCTCTGCCCACACCAACCTCCACATCTACTGGACTCTCGTTTAATCATGGTGGACCACACTCAAAGAACTAGATGCTGTCTGGTAACATTAAGAAGACAAGGATGTCCCCTCCCAACACTCCAAGTCAAGCTGTACTGGAATTCTGAGTTAAGGCAATTAGACACAAAAAGGAAATAAAAGGGACAAACATTAGGAAGTAGGAAATAAAGCTGTGCCTGTGTCACAAGACTGTCCCCAGCAAGCAGGAGCCCACAGCACATGTCGCCACCAGGCAGCATAGAAGGGGAGCAAAGTCAGAGTGAGAGAAGACAGACCCACGTGTGGGGTTATGTCTGGACATGCGGCTCAGGGCGCCAACTATTATGGTCACCTGCAGAAGGGTGGTTCCCTTGTTGAGACTCAGGCCAGGGTGGCACACACACAGAGGGTAGGACAAGGCTTAGGCCTCACATCATAGAGGTCTGAGGGGAGGGCTGGGCTGGCCTCTGAAGCTGCTCTCACAGGGCTCAGAAAGCAAGGAATGGAGCCTGGCCTGAGGGTTCACTGGGCCTGGGGGTGGGGCCGGGGCAAGAGCTCTGCACCCAGGCAGGGGCTGGTGTGGTGGGGATCTCCTGCCCACTCTAGAGGAGAGAACACCCAGGCTTCTCCTCAGCTTGTCCAGGTGGGGGCACAAGGGGAAGAGGGTGGGTGGGGCTTAAGCTGTGAGCAGTCACCAAAAATGTGGAGTCTGACTGCTCACTACAAGGACAAATGTGGGTAAGAAAAATCTGCATTCTCGATGGATTTATACAAAGAAACACTAACAAGGGCTCAGAAATGATCAAAACTGTGTATTTGGGGTGACCAGAGTAACAGGGATGGAGGGGACCAGGATAGGTTGTATCTTTGCTATCTTACAGATTTATTTCAAATAAAGAAATTTATATTCTTTAATTTTAACTCTTGTACATAGGACACCATTCTAAGATTCAATTCCTTTAAAGACTAACTTTTAGAAAAGCGTAAATCATACAAAAATAAATTTTGAAATCTCTAACTAAAAGGACCTGTGGCATCCTAGTTTATCCATCCTCTATAGCTCACACTCGGCTACTTTCAAGAATAACAGCCTATTATAAGGCAATCAGGGTTTGAGTTTAAAGCCTTAACTGTACTAGATTTTCAAAGATTTACATAAGCTTTCAGAAGTTTTCCTCACATCGATTATAACACAATTTCAATTGCTTTAGCCTTTTAAATTCCTGTGTTCTCTAGAGACACCCACATAGAAAAAACTGACCTGAAAATGAAAAAATTTTCTTGCTTTCCTCACATCAAATTCCTCAATCAACTTACAGTCTCAGGGCCCAAACTGCCAAGGGAAACGAGAGCCAGAGGGCTGCACTAGTCCACCGATAAAGGAATCCAAAGGGAAGAAACATAAACACTGGAACCAGCTCACATGAGCAGCCTGCTTCCCACAGGACAGAAGGAAAGCCAAGGTCAGAAGGTTCCGAGTTCCTGACTCTCCTGGTGGAGACAGAGCCCTGGAGGGGGTCAGTCCCTGGAGAAGGAGGGGAGGGCACCTGAGCAGCCACAGGAAGGAGCTCTGGGAGCCCCACACACCCTCCTCTCCCCAGGGAACAGTGCACATGCTCCCTCTCTCAGGCTCCCATTCTCACAGTGAGGAAACTCAGCTGGATCCAGTTTAAGGTTCAGACTCAAATGGACCCACAGATTAATGGGCTCTAATCCAGGACACAGAGCTCCTGACTCTCACAGACTTTCTCAGTGTAAACAAATTACTCTGAGTGCACCTACACTGTGCATGCAAAACTCCAATTATGTCTAGAAACAAGCCCAAGGGAGCCACAACCACAACCTCAGACAGGGCATCACTCCCCACCCCATGAGCACGTGCACACCCAGCTTTCCAGGGCTCTGCAGCTCCTCTCAGGATAAAGGCTCCTTCCACGGGGTGTGAGCAGTAGGACTGCTGCAGGGGGAGGTTCCCCAGGAAGAACAGCTGGGCCTTCAAGGCCTTCCCTCTGCAGGATCAAGGGGGCCTTAGCTTAGACTCACTGCCCTCAGGCCTCTGTCCCCACTGGAGTTTTTTTTGGACCACCACTGATATTTTAAATGATACAAACCCAGTGTTTGAACCATCCAGCGAACACACTCAAGCTAGTCTTTATGTGGAAACGAGGGAAGAAAATGGTACAGCAATTTGCTAAGTCAACAAGAAGCCCCTCAAGAAAGTAATGCATTCTGGAAAAACAATGATATTATCATATTATTTCCCAGACAGGAAATATTTATAAACTATGAATCCTACCTGAACACTTCAGGTCAGCAAGTCTAAGCTGTGGAAATACATTTTATCTCACCCAAAATAAGAGAACAGACCTCAGAATATTACGACCCACGATGGGAGGAAAAAAGGGAAACAAGAATTGAGTGCAGGCCATGTAAAACTGGAATACTTTAGTTTTTCTGAAATTCACCTGTTTCGTGCCTCTTTGGAAATCCTGTACATCGTGTACATCGTGTTGATTAAATAAACTTTTGTTCATTGAAAAACCGAGACTAAAAAAGTGAATAAACCTTTCAAAAGGTGACGAATGCAGGTGGGGACAGTGCTGACAGGACAGATCATCCCGGGTATTTTCTGAAGAGGAACCGGCCCCCAGAGGACTTCCCACAGGATGTCGGCGCCCAGGAAGATTGTGGGGAGACGCACGAGGATTTCATGCAACGTAGTTCCAGGCGGTGAGAGGCCGCTTTTCACTCACGGAAAATATCCACACACACAAATCTTTTTGAAACAGGAATCCACTGACTGTGAGAAAATGATAAGCAATTAAAATGTTCAATCTGTTTCAATTCCAACAAGGACAAATACTTGATGATAATGCTGTGAATCCAAGGCAGGAAGTTGGCATTTGGGAATTCGGCCAGACCCTGGAAATTCAGGAATTTGTTCCCAGCCCTGCGAAGAACTGGATGCGCGGGACAGGGTCAGGGATTTGAGACTCTGCTCCTCAAACGTACGGAAAATTGAGAAGAAAACGGGTACCCTCTGGGGAGAAAGGAGGCCCGGGGACCCCAGACACCGCAGCCCCTCCGCGCACGGACCCCGGAGCCCGAGGCCCGACTGTCCTGCGGGCCCTCCCGCGGGCCCCGCACCGTCTGGGACACGCGGGGCTGCGTGCGCACAGCGGCCCAGAGACGCTCCGGCCCCAGTCGCCGCGCGCAGGGACCACAGGACGCCCGAGGCCCGGCTGCCGGCCCCGCCCCACGCTGGGGCGGGAGGGGCCTGAGGGCCGAGCGGCGCCACCGCGGACTCGGGGCCGCAGACCCTGGAGGGGACCGCGGGAGGCCGGGCCCGCCCCGCCGCTTCCCACCAGCCCCTCCTCCCGCGTCCTACCTCCGGAACTGAACTCTCACCATTTCTAAGGCTCCCGGGTCCCCCGAGACCTTCCTAGGACACTGCGGTCGCTACAGGTCGCAACTCGATACAACAGGGGGCTGAGCCACGAGGAGCCCTTAACTGAGGGAGACGTGGTCCTCAACGCGACCGCAGCAGGAACTTCCGGGCGGACGGGGAGCTTTGCCCCACCCACCAGCCCCGGTGCCGCCTCTGATTGGACAGTACAAAAGACTCGCCCTCTTGAGTCTGAGTGACAGCCCTTGAGTTGAGGTGTCTGAGCAGAATGCCAGACAGAATTCGTCCTCTGCAGGGACTTTTGCATTGAAAGGTAGTGCGGGGAGGGGACTCGTGGAACTGTGATCCTTCTTTACAAACACACACAACTGGAGGTCCCCTCACTATATGCAATGATTAGTCTCTCTCCATTTTGTTGTTTGTTGCCAACTGGAGTCTGACATAGTTTTGCCAAATAGGTAAACAGACAGATGGGATCAGCAGAGAACTAGGCCAAGAAAGGGGTACAGAGGATGTGTTAAAAACTAACTTTGTCTGTTGAGTGTCTGCAGATGGAAAGTTACAGGAAGAGCCTGAACACAGAGGGTTCCCACAAGCAACTGGCCGAAGCCACTTCTATCTGCCTCGAGCTGCTCTGAAGTGAACTTTCCCCATTATTAACTCATTAATGTTTTCAATTCTCCTCCTCTGGTAGGGACCAGGGAGCCATTTCTGGATCATACTATGTATGTAGTAGCATCTGTCCCTTCTACCAATGAGACTTAAAGGAACGTGATGTCCTGCCTCTTCCATGAACTGTACTATGATCTCACAATAAAAGGACCCCTCAAATCCTTGTTGGGGGAGACTCTGCTTTGGCAGAGAGCCCTGGTGTGCCCCATTGCTTCTGCAAGAAATAAAACTTTCTTCACTTACTTCTGCTTTGCTTGTGTTTTCAGCTCTGCTCTGACTAAGAGGTGAACCCATTGAGTTCAGTTACAGTACCAAGGATGCAGTAGGTGGGCATCCTTCCATTGCTTCAGTGAGATTCAGAATAAGCGCAGTGGGAGAAAAAAACAACATCATTTTAGAAGAAAACTCACTTCTGGGTGTTCAGAATAGTTACACTTAGAAAATGTTTCTAACATTAAAATATTTGTATCTTATGAAAAATGTAAGCAGAGACTCTTTCTTACCAATGGTTAAATCACTCTCTGTGGCCATGACCCACCTGTTCCTTGTGGTTACACCATTTACTCCAAATATAATGAGATATCGGAAAACTGGGTTTCATCAAAATGATCATTCCATTATGATACTACACAGTGCCGTCCATTCCAGCAGTTTTGGGGACACGTGGACAGGCATACTTTCCATTTAGTCTGCACAGATACCATCTCTGCTCATTTCCTCTCCCAATTCCCTGAGGAAGTGCTCACCTTTGATGTCATCTGAGACAAACAGCCCTCTCAAGTCCACCAAAAGTGTAACCATAACTCCACCACACTCAGAGACAGAGAAGCATTCCTGGAAGAATGCTGAGGGAACGGGCCTAAGAACCACAGTGATCTCAATGAAGAGAGAAAAGAAGGGCACAGTTTGCCTCCAGTGTTTACCATACAAAGGGGAGCATATCTGGGCAGTAGCATCATCGATCAGTCACCATCCAATGTAGGAAGAGAACTTCTGTGGATATTCAGCATCAAGCACTGAGAGATGCAGAAGATATTTCCATCATCTTATGTTACTCATCTTCCCTTTATGAACTATCTGGAAAATGATAGTGTAGAAGGAAGTTTCCAGGAAACCACTCTGATTTCTTAATTCAGGAATGCCTCTGTTGTTTGTTTTAACTCCCAACTCCTCATCTCTACCTCAAACAAAGGACACACCATCCTAAGAATGGGCATTCACCTGGGAAGATGCATGAGTCTGGCTCCGCTCTCAGACTGTCAGAAACATGGTGCCGAGGAAAGTACATTTCATGACTGCCCTCCCCACCATACTTTCATCGTCGTGTGGGAATTGCACAGCTCCAGTAGTGGCCCCATCTGCACAGAAACTTAGGATGTGCTTCCTGCACTCATGAATCCATAAACTGTTCTGCTTCTCACAGGTAACATTAAGGACAGCCTGGCTGTGTCTTGAGGTCACCTCAAGGTGCTCTCAAAGGTCCTTTACTCATTGTGCTCAGCACGAGAGATGTGATATCTGAAGGCTGTGTTTGGTAATTGCACGTTCTTCCTGTTAGTCTCCATCATGGCAAATATGAGGGCAAAATGTACTTAGAGCGCTGGTGCATCCAGCTGCACTGAGGGAAGCCCATGACCACAAGGTGGTCTTCTCAGCAAACAAAGAGCTCCACTGAAGCAGCACAGGGAGTTCTTTGTAGGTATGGAGAAATGTTTTTCCCATGGCCTTGAAAAATGGCCCCAGTGGAATGAACTGCCCAAGATTCCAGAAGCTGCTCTGTCGGAGGAGGTCACTGAGAGGATGTGACCACTTGTTGACACTCCAGATGGACTCAGTAAGTCAGAGGCTTCTTACTCCCCTGTCCTTGGAATCTACACTCCTCCCAATGTTCCTGAGACATTTCAATGACGCAGCCTGAAGAGAAGAATGTGCTGTTGAGATCATCTGGACGGTAGATATTACTGAGCCCCGTCAAAACCTCTATAGAAACTCTTAAGATTCTGGTGGGGAGGTGCAGACATCTGCTCAATTTGCCTCGCCTAACACAAGCTCATCTATATGTCCCCTTGCTTATTCAAACGGCCATCTGCCAATCTGGAGTGAGCTGCTTCTCTCTTTGCTCTCTCTTTGCCCCCCATGCATGGGAGCCAGTTTCAGATGTCACCTGGAGAACTCCTGAGGTGGCCATCTGTAGCCGCCCCTGACATAGGAAGGGTTAATAATCACTGGAAAAAGCTTGCCAAGAAACTGTGACCCGGAGGTGAGAAGGCTGGTTAGCCAATGACGGGTAAGACCCCCTGGGGGGGCAACCTAAGCCAGGCGGCGGCCGCCCGGGGGCACAGATGGAGAAACGATATCGATATCGGGAGCAAGAGGGACTGTTGCCTAAGAGACCTTGCCTGCTCTGAGATAAAAATATAGGAGCACAGCAACAACATGATAATATCAAGACAGAGGCCAAGGGAGGGCTCCTTGAGAAATCACTAAGAATTCTTGGCATTCGCTAATTACTTCATCCAGAACACCTGTGTATGTTTAACAGCTGTAAGCTATGTATATATTGAAACGCTGGTTATAATAAACTCAGAGTGGCCATCAGCCCTCTCCGCATCTATCCTGATGTGTACATTGGATTGCGACACCGACATATGGTGACCCCGACGTGATCCAAGATCGGCGGCATTATTGGTAACGATATGGGGGAATTTCAACCGCCTTTCGGAGGTCCGCGGTGAGAATGATGGGCCAACAATTGGCGATTCAGCAGAAATTATACTTTAAGACACTTCAGCGGCTGCTGAAGGCCATTTCAGTTTCGGTTTCTCCCGCCGAGTCACAGAGGATATTGCTGGCAATATCTCTAAGCAACCGTGACCCGGCGTCGGGAAACTCGAAATGGGGCACACTCTCCAGTGCCCCAAAAAAACAAATTTGGGGAGCTCTCAATCAGTAGGCCAGCTCTATGTGAATGATTTAGTGGCGGCCTCGTCAGGAAGTGCCTGAGTGGATCTCACGGCTTCAGAGACAGTCGTCATAGATTGTGTTGACGAAACTTTTCTTGTTCCTACCAATGTATGGGGACCTTTACAATCAGGATATTTTGGGCTATTAATGGGATGCCCTAGCTCAGCTTTGAAGGGCTTAAACATCATTCCCGGGGTAATTGATGCTGACTATCAAGGTGAAATAAAAATCATGCTCCGTTTATCTAGTTATTATGTGATAGAAGCTTTTACGAGGATAGCTCAGTTGATATTAATACCTTACTTGTCCCCTGCTCATGCCTCGATTTCAGTTTCGGTTTCTCCCACTGAGTTACAGAGGATATTGCAATATCTACACATTGCCCCTGGTTCCCTGAGAATGGCACCTTGGACATTGAGTTGTGGGAAAGGGTTGGCAAGGCACTAAAGTCTCGCTTTGAGCATGGCCTTTTAAAGGATGTACATATCTTAACGACTTGGGGAACAGTACGTATTGCACTGTTCCTTTTGTGGGATCTATCGGATGAGGAAAACTCGGCCTCTTCACCCGAGCGCCCTTCAGGCAAAGCTGAGGAGGCGCCGCCACTGCCTCCTCCGCCTTGCTCGCCGCCAAGAGACTCTTTTAAAAAGGCTGTTAGTAAGTCTCAGAAAAATTTTGAACAAACGTCCTCAGACGATGATGATTTACCATTCCCCCCTCTTTTAGAGAGGCATTTCGCCTTCAAGAACCCTGCTGTCTTACCTACTGCTCCTCCTTGTGCTCCACCCGCCCCGTATGTTGATTCCAGGCAGTACAGTGTGGTTCATAATTGTCTTCGGGAAGGATTAAATCTTGGAGATCCTGATGTTTTTTCCTGTGCCTTCCC
The DNA here is from genome assembly GCF_041296235.1 of Equus asinus. NCBI lineage: Eukaryota > Metazoa > Chordata > Mammalia > Perissodactyla > Equidae > Equus > Equus asinus. The sequence goes on along the minus strand of NC_091809.1, from coordinate 23,615,232 downwards.
CATGATGGTCAATCATGGGCGAAGAAAACATGAATCCCTTCTTTTTGGGGTGTTTAAGGAGCTGAAAAACAGCATTAGAGAGAATGGAGTGCAGTCACCTTTCACTGTTGGGATGATAGAGGCACTGGGAGCCAGTTATGGTATGCTACCCTGTGATTGGCTTTTGCTCGCAAAGACTCTTTTGTCGCATGCTGAATATACTCTTTTCAGGTCTGAGTATAACGAGATATCTGTATCCCGATCTATGGATAATCTATCTTTAAACCCCCCCTCTCCCAATCAGTGCCGACATGTTACAGGGGGTCGGCCAATATGCGATGCCTCAAGCACAGGCTGAGGCAAATGGAATGTTGCATAGACAATGTTCAGAGGTGGCATTAGCAGCCTGGAAGGCAACTCCTCCTTCAGGGGCAGACAAAGCCACCAATTCCTTTGTGAATGTTTGACAAGGGCCAAAGCAGCCATACATAGAATTTATTGACCATCTCCAGCAGGCAATTGAGAGACAAATAGCTCATCCTGAAGCAGCTCAAATTATCGTGTTGAAAATAGCTTTTGAAAATGCTAATGCTGATTGCCAGTCTGCTATGTCTCACCTTAAAGGGCGAACTCACACCTTAGGGGATATGCTGCCAGCGTGTCAGGAAGTAGGAATTCATAGCCATGTGGCCAAAGTAATGGCAGCAGCGTTTTCACAGCTGCCCAAAGGTGCTTTTTGATAATGCCTGTTTTAAGTGTGGAAGACCTGGACACCGTGCAAAACAATGCAAGTCCAGTCCAAAAGATATCCCTGGTAAAGGAGGGCCAGCTGATATTAAAAAGCCACCTTCTAAACCATGTCCTCAGTGCTGAAGGGGATTCCATTGGGCGAATCAATGTTGCTATAAAATTAATGTAGATGGTAATCTAATCAACCATGACTTGGCGTCAGGAAACTCGAAACGGGGCATACTCCCCAGTGCCCCGAAAAACGAAGTTTGGGGAGCTCTGCTGCCAAGAGGGGGCCCAGTGGCTCCGGATAGCCTTGCCCACTTGACCTCCCCATTGGCCTAAAAAGCAAACCTCTGCATCTGTACAAGGTGTAGGGGGGCTTATGACGCCTGAGGGAAGTGATCACGTACTCAAAGTCAGAGGACCTGAAAACAGAATTGCCTTAATTACACCCTACGTTCTTCCAACTCCATACTCCCTATGGGGGTGACAAATAAAAATGGCAAGCAATAGGATATATTGGAGTATATGAGGAAGCCATTGGATATAAACCTAATTCGGCCTGACCTTGTTTTTCCAAAAGGGCCTGACTGTGGCCATTGAGCATGCATTGTATATCTGCTTAGACATTTTGAGATAAAGGTGCAACTTCCCTCCCCCTCCCAAGGTTGGCGTCTCCTTAAAGATTAAGCATCTTTCTTTAGCCTGGGAACTGATTGCAGCGCTCACCTGTGACTGCCCAGCTCAAGGCAACAGACCTGCCAGCCTGCGGGGTTCACTGAGACAGCAGACCTGCCAGCCTGCGGGGTTCACTGAGACAGCAGACCTATCTGCCATTTCCATCAATGGCTGTGCCGACAGAGCAGCCTCCTGACTATTGTAAAAGGGACATTTCAATCATATGTGAAACATACTCTTTGAGGGTATATAATAACCACCCTGTGTACCCCCACTTCTTTGGAGTGCTCTGTTCCTTTGTGGAAAGATTCTCCTGGGTTATAATCCTCAGATTTAAGCTCAGAATAAACTCACCCAAATTTTCATTTGTAGATTGGTTATGGATTATTTTCCTCTACAGGGATGAGATTTGCTTTCTCAATGGAAAATATCTCTAAACATTAAGCCTTTTTCCTAGGGGCCGCTGATGTTATTAACATTCCTCCCATACCTATTCAAGGGAAAACTACCACGCCTGTATGGATAGATCAGTGACCCCTTCCAAAAGAAAAATTACAGGCTTTAAAGATGCTAATACAGGAGCAACTAAAATTGGGCCATATTGAACCCTCAATTAGTCCCTGGAATACCCCAGTATTTGCGATAAAAAAGAAATCTGGAAAGTGGAGATTACTCCAGGACTTAAAGGCAATTAATGCTGTCATGCAACCTATGGGGGCTTCACAGAAGGGAGTGCCAAACCCTTCTTTAATACCTGAGAATTGGCAAACTGTTGTTATTGACATTAGAGACTGTTTCTTTTCTCTACCTTTGTGCGCTGCTGATAGGGAAAAGCTCGCATTCACTGTCCCAGTTTATAACAATCAAGAGGTCCCCCAGAGATATCAGTGGAAGGTCTTGCCTCAGGGCATGAAAAACAGTCCTACCATATGCCAACAATTAGTAGGAGATGTGTTATTAACTTTTCAAAGAAAATACCCTAGTATACAACTTTACCATTATATGGATGATATTTTATTAGCAGTGCCAACTAAAAATTTTTCATTAACAGCATACCAATAATTAATTGAATTTCTAAAAGGCAAAGGCCTGCTTATGGCTCAAGATAAGGTACAGTTTACCTCCCCCTGGAAATTTCTAGGATTAATGATTGATAGATACCTGGTAAAGCCATGCATTCCCTCTATTTCCATACCCAATACTTTAACATTAGTTACATTGCACCAACTTTTAGGAAATATCAATTGGATACGTCCTTTTCTTGGCATCCCGACACATTCTCTGAGTCACTTGTTTTCCTTGCTACATGGTGACTCTTCCCCCTCTTCTACATGCACTCTTATCCCTGAGACAAAGCCAGAACTAAGCCTAGTAAACAAGGCTCTGACCTTCCAATTTTTAAATCACTTTGATCCAGAAATTCCTTTATGCCTTTATGTGATAAACACACCTAAAAGTCCTGCTGTTATCATCTTTCAAAAAGCGGGCAAGGTTATAAAATGCTTGGGGTGGATATACTTGCCCCACACACCAGCTAAGGTACTCTATACATATTTTGATGGAATAGCAGAGGTTATTCAAAGGGGACGTTTGCGGTGTTTACAATTGTGAGGCGCTGACCCTCAGACCATTTTTTTTTACCTTGCACATCTTCTCAGTTTGATCATCTCCTCAGTTATCTCTTCCCAACCTATTCCTCATGCCTTAACTGTGTTCACTGACAGCTCCGGAAAAACCAGAAAAGCCAGTATAGCTTGGTTTGCTAATAGTGACTGGCAGACCAAAGTCTCTCATGGACATTCGACTACTCAAATTGCAGAATTGGCAGCTGTGCACATTTCCTTCTGTTATTGCTTCTGTTGGCACTCTCTCAATTTCTTTTTGCATCGGCACATACAAAAAATAGAGCTAAACAAGTCATTCGTCATTGGCTTGCTATATTTGCTTTTGTGGGGTCTCCTACATGCATTAAAACTGATAACGGTCCCAAGTTCTCAGAGCAAATTTTCCACCAATTTTGTGCAAATTGGAATATTATCCATAAAACTGGCATCCCCTATAATTCTACAGGACAAACTATTATTGAGTGATGTCATAGAACGCTGAAGGCTGCTTTACAAAAAATGAAAGGGGGAAATGAGTATTATAAGAATGATCTGCAAGGTATTCTCAATCTCGCCTTATTTACTTTAAATTTTCTGAATCTAGCAGAGGATGGCACATCAGCTGCAGAAAGATATATGGGTCAAACTCAGAACCATATGGCCCAACAAAGGCCACATGACACACATCTGTTTTGACACAATATCTTGGCAAAGTGTGGATTAAAACATCCTTATACGGATATCTGGGAGGGCCCTTTTATGGTTAAATGTGGGAAGAGAGGAGCTCTTTGTGTTTTGACAGATAAAGGCATTGAGTGCATTCCATCAAAATGCACACGGCCTGCTCTGGAATAACCGAAAAATGGACAAACGGATAAGTAAATCAGTTTTTTTCTTTTTCCTCTTTTCTTCTCTAATGCATGTTGAGGTGATTTCAGAGCATGAGAATCTCACATATTGGGCCTTTATTCCTAATCCTCCTCTCTCTACTCTGGTTACTTGGTAGCTTGCCAATCCCCCTTTGTCCTCTAATGATTCTGATTGGACAGGAGGAACCGGGGTACCCCGACAACAACATACAGGCCTGCACCAAAAGGAAGAAGAACCTCTGGTGATGTATGCTAACAATTCACCTTTTTGTATGGTTTATTAAAACAAAAGCACAACATGTGTCGCCTTTCAGGAACAAATGTATTTTATTACCAACCTAAGAAAGGACAACAGGCAGCCAATATGACATACATTACTGCTATATCAACATCTTACGAAGACTAAAGTAATGTCATACAAGTTCCTTCCATCCCAATTTGCCATCCAAAAACTGATTGGTGTTACAAACATTACTCAGTACAGTGGTCCCCTTGCCGTACAGCATATCCAAGGCGGGGCAACCTCTTTGGGGCCAACGTACTGAATTAGGGACCTCATGGACATCTTTTGAGTGACGATCATACTTGGGCCTTCAACAGATCAAGTCAGAAACCTATAACATGGAGCAAACACAGCCTATCTGGACCCCTTTTACAACTATCTCACAATGAGACAGTGTGCAGCCCCCTTCACAAAGGAATATAGAGGATCGGGTTGCCTTTTATATCACGACAATTGTCCCATGGCAAGTATGGGAATGAAACTGGCAATTATTTACTAACATTGGTCAAAAATGTTTCTCATACCCTTATGATTTGTACCACCCATCCTTATGTGTTATTATGGGGAAACAGTGTCCCTGCTATCCAAGAATCTTCTGGTATGTATGTGGTTAATATTTCTCCCCCATATTGGTATTCTGATTGTTTAACACATTATAATGTAACCTCATTGAATGTGACCTATGTAATGGTGTTAAAAAGAAGAGCACATATTTGGTTACCTGTTGGTCTAAATCGGACATGGTCCGAAGAGCATGCTCTACATATCCTCCTTGAGTCCATGAGAAAATTATGCCCTAAGCGGTTTTTGGCTACGCTAATTGCGTTCATTGTGTCCGCAGTGATTATCATTGCATCAGCTGCTACAGCTACTACTGCCTTGGTTAACAGTGTTCAAACAGCCCATAAGGTGGAGTCCGTCTTGGTAAATATCACTCAAGAATTACAGACACAGGTGGATATTGATTAAGGGCTAATGTCAGGATTGTAGGCATTAGAGGCAGCAGTAGAGTGGCTGGGAGAGCAGCAAAATGCATTATATATGCGTATGAAACTAAAATGTGACTGGCAATTTACCATGCAATGTGTTACCCCCCTACTGTATAATAGCTCGCTGACATCTTGGCAAGAAATAAAAAAAATTTACAGGGGGCATTTAATACCTCCCTGGCCAATGACATCACTGGGCTACAAGCTCGGTTAGAGAGGCAGTTACAAGAAGTACATAAGGTGTACTCCCAAAAAATATTTCAAGACATTGAAAATGGGTTACACTGGCTAGAGCCCTCCAATTGGTTCTCGGGCCTCAATTTACCCATATTTGTTAATGCTGGTGTGATTTTGATATTATCCATGTTAATAGTTTATGTTTTACGTCTGCTGTGCTCCCTGAAAAAACAAAGTCAACAAGAGCAAGCATTGGTTATGATGGGCCTTCTGGCCTCAGCACAACATGATGCCTTCCTTGCTTTAAAAAACAAAAGGCGGGGAAATGTAGCCGCCCCTGACATAGGAAGGGTTAATAATCACTGGAAAATGCTTGCCAAGAAACTGTGACCCGGAGGTGAGGAGGTGAGAAGGCCGGTTAGCCAATGATGGGTAAGACCCCCTGGGGGGCAACCTAAGCCAGGCGGCGGCTGCCCGGGGGCACAGATGGAGAAACGATATCGATATCGGGAGCAAGAGGGACTGTTGCCTAAGAGACCTTGCCTGCTCTGAGATAAAAATATAGGAGCACAGCAACAACATGATAATATCAAGACAGAGGCCAAGGGAGGGCTCCTTGAGAAATCACTAAGAATTCTTGGCATTCGCTAATTACTTCATCCAGAACACCTGTGTATGTTTAACAGCTGTAAGCTATGTATATATTGAAACGCTGGTTATAATAAACTCAGAGTGGCCATCAGCCCTCTCCGCATCTATCCTGATGTGTACATTGGATTGCGACACCGACACCATCCAACAAGATCTTAGCTCTGAATGACAATGAGAGCACAACTGATTCTCTTTGTGCTTGGAATGATGAAGTACCTTTAAACGGCACGACCTCAAGACAGATGTTTCCACTTTTAAAACTGTTTTTTCTTCATGGTCTGGCTGAAATATTGGCATGGTGTTGGAGGTAGAAGTGGGAAGAAGGAGTAACCAAATTGTTCTATGTGGTGAGGAAGGCATGAATTACCAAAAACTAATTGTCACAGCATTTATATAGTGAAGATTTCAAAATATGGGATAGTAACTATCCATAGAGGAAATCAGAATAGTCATCACAGGACTCTGCTGAATGCATCAGTTCTCCATAGTCTCACAGGCCAGTTGCAACCTCACATGTCAAGGAACCAGTGGGTCATCTGCAGTGTAAAATGTTAATTCCATGGAGAGAAGTTCTGCTTTATAAGTTGTTATCAAGATGGTGATGACAATGACAGTGAGAATACTAACAGGAGTGCTGACACTAATAATAAGGCACGTTGGGGAGGCTTACTGAGTGTGAGGCACGGCACTCAGCACCTTAGGGGGACTGGCTCATTGCTTTTCATCTGCACAGACTTCTAACAGGGAAGCACCAGCATCATCCTATTTGATAAGAGAGGAAACCGAGACTTAGGGGAGCTGAGTGACGGCTGTGACTTTACACAGGCAGTCAGGAGGGGGCTCGATTCATCACCAGGCTGCCTGACTCAGACCAAGCTTTGCCACCAAGCACACTTCACCTCTTATTATGAAATTAGGACAAGTGGTTCCTTGACTAGGACTCATTCCTCTGTGTGAGTCACAAATAACTCTGTTCTTCCCCGCAGGCCTTATTCAAATCCCCACTATGGAACCGATTGTCCTTGCCCCTGGTTGAAATCTGAAGAGGGTGCCACAGTATTTCTAGTGACCTTTTCGTGCTAAAATCCTGTGGTCACCCCCCAGGTACAATGAGAACCAGGCCAGCCTAGTGCTCATAGAAGATGTTTGGGAGCAGAGCATGAAGAGGAACCTCTGTGTGAGAGGCAGCCCATTGAAAGGAGGAGCCAATCCAAACAACAACCAAACACGTTTCTTCCCACTCCTAGTGCTTATGATCGCTTTCCTCTGTAACTTCACATCAGAAAACACAGTGATCCATCTGATGAATAACATGCAAGAAGCAAATACTGTTATTGGAGATGAAAGCACTGTTTATTTGACAAGATAAAATTACTACAACTGATGATGGAATCAATTTGCTGAACATTGTGTAAATACACACATAATATATAACAACACAGAGGATTTAATAAAAATCACATGTCCTGCATCATATATATGAAATGTGGAGGTTTAGGGCCAATGCCATGTGTGAGAGCTATGTGCACACAAGCCTATGTCCTGGTGAGGTGACAGACGCATCCCCTCCATGGAAACATAATCAACTTTGGTGCATGGAGGTCTCCTCAAGTCCTAGATACAGCTCCCTCTACATCCCCACCAATATTTTAAAAGACAGTTCCATTCAAATTTGCATTAGGATCTGTTTTTCTGTCTCAAAATACAATAATCCTAAAGTATATCTCTGAAAATAAGTCCAAAGGGTATCCAGGAATATACTGTGAATAATGAAGGATGAAGAACAAGTTTCACCAGATGCACTAATTCCACAAATTAATGAGTTGTCATAATTTAATGTTCTGTTGCCACCATAAGAACTGACCAGTTGGTTGTCAGAAGGGTGATTTTGCCTCTCAGGGAACATTTGGCTGCATCTGGAGGCATTTCGGGCTGTCATGACTGTGGCAGGTGGGGAGCACTGCCACAGACATCTAGGGACCCTGCGATTCACAGAACAGTCCCCTCGACAGAGTACTCTCTTGTCAACATCGAAGTAGTGTCAACGTTGAGAAACTGTGGACTGGGCAGATGAGCCCCTGATGCTCTACCAACAGACACAAGGATGGAACAAAAGAGACGGTGAATCCCGGCAGTCTAGAACTCTCCTGTCTCCTTCACGCAGAACAATTCTATATGGGGTAAAGAGTTAAACAGTAAAAATATAAAATGAAAACACTGAAAGTAAACATGAGAAAGTATTTCTGTATACTTAAGCAGTGGAAGTCATGATATTCCAAGAAAAATGCAGATGAAATTTGAATAGATTTGAAAAACTAAAAAATGTAAACATATCATTGCTAATAATAAAAGACAATAGAGGGGGGCCGGCCCCGTGGCCGAGTGGTCGAGTTCGCGCCCTCTGCTTTGGCAGCCCAGGGTTTCGCCAGTTCGAATCCTGGGCTCAGTCATGGCACCACTCATCAAGCTATGCTGAGGCGGCATCCTACATGCCACAACTAGAAGGACCCACAACTAAAAGATACACAACTAAGTAGTGGGTGCTTTGGGGAGAAAAAGGAAAAATGAGATCTTTTAAAAACATACTTGTTAAAAAAAAAGATTTTTAAAAAATATATATGTAGAAACACCAGCTGGGAAAATGTTTTCAATAATAATATAGAGAGAAAGATCATATTATTAGCAGTTGAAATAGGTCTTAATAATCAAAAACAAAATATAAATATTCCAATAAAGATGTTCAAAGACCAGTCATAAACCTTATAAAATTATAAATTATTAAATGCTTAATATAGTTATAGATTAGCTCATTAGGCCCAAGATATAAAATGCAAATAGTTGTACTTATTTATGTGCAAAATACATATGTGGATTTCCTAACCCTTTTAGTGAGGCATATTCTGGTGAGAAAGGCCAACTGCGTGCTTCTTGGTCTGTTCCCCAACAAAGACAGTAGCCCGGAAGTAACACCTTATCTGTGGAGGAATGGAAGAGATAAGGTCTATCCTCAAAAACCTGAGATACATGGGGGCATTTTTTACCCCCTTCTTCTTTAATTTGCATGTTTGCTGTTACAAAACTCTGGAGAGTGAGTTTAGACTGTCATGAAGTTAAAGAGCTTGGGCTGGTAATTGTACCAGCCATTAAAAAACTTCATAAATTTTAAATGCTAGGAAATTTAAATTTTAAAATGCAAACTAAGATGTCTGACAACAATGGAATGAAAATAGAAATCAATATCTTGGGAAAATTTAGGGAAAAAAACAAATTTGAGCCAATTAAACACGGCACTCCTAAATAACCAATGGGTCAAAGAAGTCAAGAAGGGAATTAGAAAACATTTTTAATGAATGAAAAAAAGGAGACAATATAACAAATTTTTATGGGCTATGTTGAAAACACTACTTGGATGAAAATTATACCCACAAATGCCTAAACTAACAAAGAAGAAACATCCCAAATCAATGACCAAACCTTTCATCTAATTCAAATCCAAAAGGATGAGAAACCAAACCAAATGTATTGAGAAAAGGAAATAAAACATAGAACAGAAATTAATGGGCTGGCCCTGTGGCTGAGAGGTTAAATTCATGCGCTCCGCTGCAGGGGGCCCAGTGTTTTGTTGGTTCGAATCCTGGGCGGGGACATGGCACTGCTCATCAAACCACGCTGAGGCGGCGTCCCACATGCCACAACTAGGAGGACCCACAATGAAGAATATACAACTATGTACTGGGGGGCTTTGGGGAGAAAAAGGAAAAAAAATAAAATCTTTAAAAAAAAAGAAATTAAGCAAACAGAGAATAGAATACCCATAAAGAAAATCAATGAAACCCAATGTGGGTTTTATGACAAGACGAGCAGAATTAATAATAGAAAACTAGCAGACTATAGCTGGACTGACCTAGGGAAAAGGAGAGCAGACTCAGATCCCTAGAAGCAGAATGAAGGAGGGGATATCACTACTGAGATTACAGAAATCAAAAGCATTAGAAAGGAATTAACAATTGCATGCAAATTAGATTACTTAGATGAAATGCACAAATTCCTAGAAAAACAAAAGCTACCAAAAGTGACTCAAAATGGAAATCTGATTAGAATTAGAACAAGTGGTTGAATTAGTAGGCAAAAAACTACCCATAAAGAAAAGCCCAGGCCCAGAGGATGTCACAGCAGAATCCTCCAAAACATCCAATCAAGGCTTAACAGGGACTCTTCACAAAGTCTCCCCCAAAACAGAATCAACACAACACTTCCAACTCATTTTGGGGCCAGTGTTACCGTGATACCAAAATCAGACAAAAGTATCCCAAAAAACTACAGACCTATTTCCTTTGTGAATATGGATCCAGAAAAACCTCAACTAATCCTAGTACCTAATCCAGCAACAACTTAAAAGGTTTATACACCATGAACAAGTGGAATTCATTCTGGGGATGCAGGGTCGGGTTACCCGCTCAAAATCCATTAACGTAACACGTCACATTAATAGAGTGAAAAGCAGAAATGGCCTGATCATCTCAATAGACTCAGAGGAAATATTTGACAATATTAGACATCGTTTCACAAGAGCAACACTCAGGAAACCAGAATTTGAAGGAAATTTCCTGAGCCTGATGATGAGCAAGTATGGGACACCCACAGCTAATGTTATATTTAAAGGGCAAAGGCTGCTTATTTTCACCAAAAAATGGGGAACAAAACAAGAATGTCTGCCTTTCCACTTCTAGTTGACAATGTACTGGCAATTTAGCCAGAACAGTTTTGCAAGAAACGGAAATAAAAACCATCCAGCCTCAGTAGGAAGATGTAAAACTATCTTCACTTGCACATGTCTTATCTTGTACATAGAAAACTCTAAGGAACCCACTAAAAAATCTATTAGAACCGATAATGGAGTACAGCAAATTTGTATGAAACAAGATCGGTATATAAAAATAAATTGTATTTTATACACTGCAATGAACAATCTGACAATGAAATTAACAGAAGAAATCTACGTATAGTAGCATCAAGAAGAATAAAATAGGAATAAGTTTAAGAAATTAAGTAGTAAACAAATTCTCTGAAAACTGCAAAACATCAATAGAAAATAATAAAGCTCTACAAGTGTGAAATAACAAACGGTGGTGAGGATGTGAAAGGAACCCTGTGTACTATTGGGGGAATGTAAAGTGGTGCAGCCACTATGGAAAACAGGATGGAGGTTCCTCAAAAAACTGAAATAGACCCACCATATGATTCTTATGATCCTCCACAGCACGGCTACTGACAGACGAAGGGTGCGCTTCCACGCCCAGGAACCGAACTCAGGTCGCCAAAATAGACTGTGCCAAACTTTAAGCACTAGGCCATGAGGGCTGGCCCACCACAGTCAATTTTTGACATTTTTCTCACCTCAAAAAGAAACTCTTCTGCCCTTTAGCAGTCAATCCCAATCTTCTCCTCTTCCTTCCACAATTCCCAGCCCTAGACAACCGTTCGTCTATGTTCTGTCTCTATAGATCTCCCTATTTCCTAGGAATGGAATAATTCAATGTGTGTGCTGACAGTGACTTTGGCACTGGCTTCAGTAACTTAGCATAAGGTTTTCAAGGTACATCCGTGTTGGACCCTGTATAAATACGTCATTCATTATCATGGCCAAATAAAATTTCAGGGGATGGATAAAACTTGTTTATCCACGGATCCATTCCTGGATATTTGGACTGTTTCCACCTTTTGGCTACTAAAAATAACATTACCATAAAACTCACGTACAAGTTTTGTTCCAACATGTGTTTTCATTTTCCTTGGGCACATAATTAGGAAAGGAATTGATGCATCGTATGGTGATTCTAAGGTTTAATTTTTTAAGGAACTCTCAGGCTGTTTTCCAGAATGGCTGCACCATTTCATATTTGAACCACCCATGTATGAGGGTTGAAATTTCACTGTGCATATTGACGAGATCTGATATTGTCTGATTTTTTGATTCTAGCCATCCTAGTGATTGTGAAGCGGTATCTCACTGAGGTCTTGATTTGCATTTCCTTGATGACTAATAATGTCCAGTAGTTTTTCATATGCTCTTGGCCATTTGTCTATCTCTCTTGGAAAAATATGTATGCACAACTTTGTCATTTTTAAATTGAGTTATTTGACTTTTTATTATTAGGTTATAACAGATGCTTATATATTTTTAATACAAGTATGTAAATGTCACAAGGTATGGATTCTGGCTGGGGAATTCAAACCCTCTAAAGTGGGATCAACGGCATAAATGCTTACAAGTCACCACCCCTGTAAAAATGGTCACCAATATCCTGACCTTTGGGCACTGGCCATTACATACTCAATGTCCAGATTCTGGTTGTGAGCAGGGTTGTCAGACTCTGAAATTCCCAGATGGTAACTCAAAATAGTTGTCTTTCTCTTCAAAGTAGACCCCATGATGCCTAGGCATTAGTCTTTAGGGAAAATCATGGGCACTATCTGGACAGTGGAGCTATTAAAAGCCACTGGCACAATTTTGATCCATTCAACTGTTGAAGGACACTTGGGTCACTTTTACTTTTTGGCTATTGTAGATAATGCTAATGTGAACATGAGGGGACATAGTGGACATATATGTGTTTGAGTCTCTACTTTCACGTCTTTTGGGTACTTAGCCAGAAACAGAACTGGTTGATCAGATGGTAACTCAATTTGTACTTTTTTGAGGAAATGCCATGTTGTTTTTCAGAACCTGAATATGATTTTATCTTCCCAGCAACAGCACACAAGGGTTCCAAAGAGTGTTTTCAATTTTTTTTTTTGCTGAGGAAGACTGGCTCTGAGCTAACATCCGTGCCCATCTGCCTCTCCTTTATATGTGGGGCGCCTGCCACAGCATGGCTTGCCAAGCACTGCCATACCCACATCCGGGATCCGAACCGGCGACCCCGGGGCCACCAAAGTGGAATGTGCGAACTTAACCGCTGCACCACCGGGCAGGCCCATAACATATACTTCTTAATTTATAAGAATGAGCTTCAGCTTTATGCTCCCTTGATTCCAGTGATACATGGAAACATTACTCAGACATTGCTCTATCCTCTTTTGCCATTTTTGTGGTATTTTTATGCAGATTATATCCATTAATGATATATCTCAATAATACATTGTCACACATTTCTTTACCCTCTGTAGTCATTTCTTAGCTCAATACAGCTCTGCTCCCATCATGTCATTTCTGCATTTAATGGCAAACATATTACACATAGAGAACCTTTCTACGAAGTACAGTCCCAACAGCACTTTACATACATAGCATTTTATACAAGTCCTTTGTTATCAGTTAAGCGAAGAAAGGAGGAAAAAGGTACTGATTCTGTCTTTCATACTTACATAATCACTTATACTGGTGTTTTAGTTTTTTATAATGATTTGAATTACCTCCTGGGGTCACTTGCTTTCAGCCTGAAGAGCTCCTCCAGTAATTCTTGCATGCAAGTTGGCTCTCAACATAACCTCTCAGTTTTTTTGATCTGGGATTTTCCTTATTTTACCTTCCTTTTTACAAGGTACTTCTGATAAATATAGGAATGCTGGTTGAAAGGTTTTTTTCCCTGTGCACTTTGAAAACGTTATTCCTCTGCCTTCTGACCTCCTTTTTTCCTGCTGAGATGTCAGCAGTTAATTTGACTGCGGTTTCCTTGTAACAGATCCGTGATTTTGTCAACTACTGTTTTTCTGCCCAGTATGTTTGCATGTCTTGTAATTTTGTTGCAAATCAGACATTTTAGGTAATGTACTGTAGTAACTCCAGAAACTGGTCCCCTTCCATCTGGGGGGTTTTACTGGAATTGGCTTATTTATTTGTTCAGTGACTGGCTGGATTTCAGTCTATGTCCCCAACAGAGGGGAACTTCTGACACAGCTCCTAGAAGGGGACATGGCTTGGGGAAAACCTGCCCTCCTGGGCCAGTGATATTGGGAGGGCCCTCTTTCTCCTTCAGGAACCACAGCCAGTGGGTAAACTCCATTAACTGTGGGCTGATTTCTCTCTTGTTTTCACCAATGTCCTGAGGCACTTAAATTGCTCTAAGAATCAATTCAATAAAAGTGTGGCTCCTTTACAGAAATATTTTCTTCTTTTTGTTTCTAAAGATTGTCACCTGAGCTCACAACTGTTGCCAATCTTCTTTTTTATTTGTTTTTCTGCTTTTTCTCCCCAAATCCCCCAAGTACACAGTTGTATATTTTAGTTGTGGGTCCTTCTAGTTGTGGCATCTGGGACGCCGCCTCAATGTGGCCTGATGAGCGGTGCCATGTCCCTGCCCAGGATCCGAAGTGGCGAAACCCTGGGCCGCCAAAGCAAAGTGCAGGAACTTAACCACTCGGCCACGGGGCCAGCCCCAGAACTATTTTCTAAAGTCATGGGGTGATATTTCTTCTGAGCCCTGCAAGCCTCCTGCCAGCCAACTAATTCCCTGTTTTGCTTTGTTTTTGTGAGGAAGATTGACCCTGAGCTAACATCTGCTGCCAATCCTCTTTTTGCTGAGGAAGCCTGGCTCTGAGCTCACATCTGTGCCCATCTTCCTCTACTTTATACGCGGGACGCCCACCACAGCATGACGTGCCAAGAGGTGCCATGTCCCCACCCGGGATCCGAACCTGCGAACCCCGGGCCGCCAAGAAGCAAACGTGCGAACTTAACTGCTGTGACCCCGGGCCAGCCCCTCTATTGAAGTTCTTTATAGAACAAAGACAGACTTTGTGGGTGGCCCCATGGCTGAGAGGTTAAGGTCGCACATTGTGCTTTGGCAGTCCAGGGTTCATCGGTTTGGATTCTGGGCACGGACCTACACACCACTCATCAGGCCATGCTGTGGCAGCGTCCCACACAGAAGAACTAGAATGACTTACAACTAGATATACTACTATGTACTGAGACTTTGGGGACGAAAAAACCAGGAAGATTGGCAAGAGATGTTAGCTCAGGGCCCATCTTCCTCACCAAAAAGCATAACTAAAAGAAAAGACAGACTTGCCCTGAACAAGTAGAAACTCTGCCCCTCGACGGCCTGGGACTTGAACTACAGTTCTTCCCCTGGGTTTCCAGCCGGCTCAGCCAGACTGCAGATTTTTAACTTGACCCTGTCTCCATAACCACATGAGTCACTTTCTTTTTTTTTTTAAGATTTTATTTTTCCTGGGGCTGGCCCGGTGGCCGAGTGTTTGGGTTCGCGCGCTCCACTGCAGGCGGCCCAGTGTTTCGTTGGTTCGAATCCTGGGCACGGGCATGGCACTGCTCGTTGATCCATGCTGAGGTGGCATCCCACATGCCACAACTAGAAGGACCCACAATGAAAAATATGCAACTATGTACTGGGAGGCTTTGGGGAGAAAAAGGAAAAAAAATAAAAATTTAAAAAAAAAAGATTTAATTTTTCCTTTTTCTCCCCAAAGCCCCCTGTACATACTTGTATATTTTAGTTGTGGGTTCTCCACTGATGGGGGATGCCACCTCAGCACGGCATGATGAGTGGTGCCATGTCCACGTCCAGGATCTGAAGCAGCGAAACCCTGGGCTGGTGAAGCGGAGCATGAGAGCTTAACTGCTCAGCCCTGGGGCTGCCCCGAGTCACTTTCTTAAATAAAAAGAAAACAGACATATATGCAGAAGCTCACATGCACATCACCGATCACATTGGTTGTTTCCCTGAGAAACTCTAACACAGGACTTTATTTTTCATAAATATATGCCAAATGAGTGATTCATTTTAGGTGGGAAGCCATTTCTTGTTGTATAATCCTCCAAACAGTAATTTTTATGAAGTGTTCGATGCCTTTTTGCTAAGCATACAAATGTCTCTCTCAATTTTGTTCACAAGTGATGTTAGAGCTTCTGCTTCCTTCCTACTGTAAACTGGTGATTATTTCCTGGAATGGGCTTCATCCTCAGTGCATTAGGGTGGCGTGACCATGACAGAAGCTCTGCTGTCCTACTCCTCAATAAAACTGGTGAAAATTACTTAATAACAAGCATTTCAAGCCACTGGAAATGGTCCCAAAGGCAAACTCCAAATGAAGAACATTTACTCAAGAAAATCTATGGAGTTTTGTAAGAAACATGAGAGTCTGGCACTTGAACCAAGAACAATCCACCCTCAGCTCCCCCAGATCATGTTGGGGGAGACTCCCCCCCCAGACCACCGCCCCGAGAACACCTGGCACCTTGTCACTCAGCTCCACTGACAGGGCTGCCCAGGAAGAACAGGATGCAACACCGGGAACCCCACCCCCAGTACCTGCTGCTGAGGGGTAACAAGCGCTGGGTGGGTCTGTTGGAAACGTTGGGACGCTATTTTCTCAGTCCCTGCACATGGAACTGAGGCGAGACCTTATGAGTGGTGAGCTGACAAGACTTGGCTGCCAACTGCGCATGTTCCAGCGCATGAGGCGGCTGTAATAAAAGAAGTTCCTGAGGTGCCAGGAGACAATCAGGGGGACCTCTGGCTGCTGCCTGTCCACTACACTGCGCCCTCAGCTCCTAAAATGAGACTGTCACTCAGAGAGGCTTCCTAATGTCCCCGAACACCTGGAGGGTCCTAGCACAGACATGTCACCTGTATATGAGGCCCAGTGAGCCATCAAAACAAACCTCTTACTTACTTTCCAAATAACTATCTTGGTTGGCACATTGTGATAAGATCAAATCAGAGGACACTCGACAAAGTGGAGCATGAGATGAAAGGCAAATAGGAGTAGATTTGTGTATTTAGGAAACATACACCCTACACTGCACACTGAGTATGTCTTCTGGAAAGAACCAGGGACTCAGCCGGCTGAGAAGAGACTTCCAAAACTCAGGACAAATATGAAAGAGCAGCATCACAAATTATTTCTAAAAAGGAGAAAATTTTGCAGGATGAATTAGTCAAGCAAGTTATGCTCCCAGGACATTGGTGACGTCAATTAATAAAAGGCATGAACTGCAGGAGAAGCAACAGGTTTATTTGGAGCCCTGGGAATTGCCATGTTAGAAGCACAGATTTGAGTCGAAGCTCAAATTTCAGTAGAAACTGAAGCGGACAAAGGAGGCAGCAGCGGGTTATAAAGGCAAACCCACAAGCTTCCATCAGGCGTCTGGAACAATTAATGACCAGTGCTGGCAGGGAGCGAGTGGACACGCCAGTAGGTGAATGATCCTTAAGTTGTTCCTAAGCAGCGTGTTCATTTCTGGAAGAGAAATTGTTCCAGGATGTGGCTTGTGTGGTCAGGTGAAGTTCAAAGGTTCGGTCCCCACCTGCCTGTGCACCTGCATAAGCCTCGCTTAACGGCCTCCCAGCTCCATTTTTGAAGTCTTGACTTATCTCACTCCATTTAGGTATCCTCATCTATGTTTTTCCCTTTTGAGTGATATATTTTGGCAGAAAGTATCGTGCCTCTCCTCTTTGTTGTCGTATGTTTAGGAGTCTCCCTCTTTGCCCGGAAGGCTCATTCTTGGGAAGTCAGGTCTCATGTAGGGGGAAAGTGAGGTCTCTCATGGGAGTAACTTAATCAAAGGTCTAGACCACATTAGAGCAAGAAGTAGGCGGCCAGGTAATGAGGTTTAGGCATCATGTTCTAGTCTGCAGATGTCGATAATGGTCTTGTTCTCAATGTTCCTCACTGGATAGGTCTTTTGAATAGTCTCAAGTCTCTGAGCAACCATGACTTTGATGTTTTGGGAAGCCATGCAACAGTGAGAAGTAATCACCATGAACAGTTTAAAAATGACAGAAAGACAGGCCAACCCGGTGGCCATTGGTTAAGCTTGCACGCTCTGCTGTGTTGGCCCAGGGTTCGGATCCTGGGTGCGGAAATGGCACTGCTAGTCAGGTCACATTGTGGCGGTGTCCCACATGCTACAACTAGAAGAACCCACAACTAAGATATACAACTATGTACGGGGGCATTTGGGAGATAAAGAAGAAAAAAAAAAACGACAAAAAGAGAACAAATTAGGATTATAATAAAAGAATTTGTAGCCTAGACCCAAGGATAGCCCCCAGCCCAGAAGGAAGCCGCCTAAGAATGTCAGGAAAGTGGAAATCAACCAGCTTGGAGTAAAATCAGAGTGGCCCATCAGAGATTTAGCGAGTTGGACAAGCTTCAGTGTCTCTAATTCAATGGGTTGAGAATTATTCATGAAGGTGCAACGGGAGGTGTCGGCAGGAGCACAGACTCCTCCTTGGGCAGCAAGGAGAGAGTCCAGGGCTGTCCTCCTGTCCAGGACCGCTCAAGCTAGAGCACCTGAGGGCTCTGTGCTGCTCTTGTTGATTTGCCATAGAGGGTGCAGCTGCACTGACAGTTCTGGTAAGCTTCCTCATCATCAGGTCCAGTTGGAATGGAATATGCCAACTTCCAACCAAGAAAAGAGTCCCCTAAGGAAATAACGTCCAATATGTCCTGAATAAGCAGCAGGAAGGTCATAGTTTTGACTGAGACCACAAGTATTATCCTTGGATTCAGAGGGACCTTCATCAGGATGGTCCTCTGTGATGGAGAGGGCCCTTTGCTTTTGGGTTTTCTGGGTGGAATCAGTTTGTCGAGAGATCACTTTAAGTCTAGTCAAAGCAGTGGTTAATCGGCCTAGGAGACAGGTACCACCCATTTGCCAGCTCTGTAGCCAGGCATATGCCTATGGTTTTCTATCATATCCACATATCAAAATACATCCTGAAGGGGCAAAGAACACCAGGCAAGGGACAAATATTCAAGGATTCATCTGCAGGCAAAGAAGGTGGCACCAGTGTGAGCTAACGATCTGTCTTGTTTGTGCATATGGGAATAGAATCATTCTCTAAACTGTCTACAACATCATCAGTCCTCTGGAAGAAGGCCCTGCAGAGAGGAGTTGCCCGTCATCATTGATTAATCAGGAGTAACTATGGCCTCTCTGACGACATTTGTGGTAGAGCCACGTGTACGTATGTGGGACTTCGTGGATGGGCATGGGTGGAGCATTTTTAGAGGCATTTGAGCATTCCTTGAAAGAGTTAGAGAAAAGCAGGGACAATTTTCCGGCTTAAGGAAAAAAGTTGTACTGTGTAGGTGAAAGTAGAAGGCTGGGTTGTCCACACCCAAGCTCCAAACCGGTGAAACCCTGGGCTGCTGGAGCAGAGCACACGAACTTAGCCACCCAGCCTCGGGGCCAGCCCCCAGGAGACATTTTTAATTTAAGATTTCCAGTGCGGGGAGACATGCAGTCAGGTGAAGGTGCCTTTATGAGAAACATGAATCCAGGAGTCAATACCCTGTAGTTTCCTGCACAAGGAGTAGTTGACAGTACCTGGTATGGCCCTTTGCATCATGCTTGTAGGACATTCTTGTGAAGTTGTCTTACAGGAAACAGTCTCCTGGCTGAAGCCTGTGGTGATGTCCATCTTTGTCTCCCAGGAGCGCCCTGTGAAAGGATTGCTCTCCTAGTGCAATACTATCCTTAAGAGCATTCTGAGCTCCTTGCAGTAGGTCAGAATGGTTCCTGTAAGGTGGACAAACTCGTACAGCCCTTGATCTAATCTCATAGGTCATCCTGTAGTTATTTCAAATGGGGAAAGCTTATGCTTCCAAAAGCTGTAGATGTAAGGTTCCGTAATACCAAGGGCAAGGCTTTCAGCCACGGGAGATGAAAAGATTCTAGGAGTTTGGACCATTCAGTTTTTAGGATCCCATTAGTTCTTTCACTGAGACCAGAGGATTGAAGATGATAGGCACAATGAAAATGTTGTAGAACGGGTCAGATTTTACGTATGGATTGCAGGGTTTGACCTGTAAAATGAGGTCGTTGATTGCTGTGAGGCTCTGAGGGGACACCCCAGGTAGGTACAATATTTTCTAGGAGAATTTTACCCACAGTGTGACCTGGTGCCCTGCAGCATGGGAACGCTTCAGTCCAGTGGAAAACACGCAGACCATTCCTAAAGCATATTCACACCCTGGAGATGCTGATGGTCGGATGAAGTCCAACTGCCATGTTTGAAGGGCCCAGAAGGTCAAGGAAATGGCCCATGGCACTGTGGATGGGCTCTCCAGGGTTCTGTTTGGGACATATGTGGATCTTTGATAAACCCTTGAAGCCAATTTGTGTATTGGTTCCCTAATATTGTGTTCCCCAAAGCACCATCTTATCAGTATCCCAAGGGATTAAATCATGAACAAAGCTTAGAATAGATTCCTGGAGGTGATCAGAAAGGACAGGACGGCCACTAGGACCAGACCATATTTTTCTTCCCTAGAAACATGCAACCTCCTTCTGTCCATTTCCTCTTTTCTTGTCTAGTAGCCACATGAGGGCTTCCATGGATTCATCTTTTAAATATCTGACAAAATGAATGATAATTTTGGTTTTAGGGCAAATCCAAAGAGAAGTTTGAAATCTTGAAGAGGCACACTTTTTTGCAGCTGAATCAGCAAAATGATTACCTTTACTTTCCTCCACGTTTGCCTTAGAATGCCCAGGAAGCTTTGTTACTCCTGAAGACCTTTTTCTCCGAATGGCATCCACAAGATTGAACACAAAGGAGCTATTTTTTATCTATTGACCTGTAGACGTTAGGAATCCTCTTTTTTTCCAAAGCATGATGAAATCATGAGCTGCTCCAAAGGCACATCTGCTGTCCGCATAGATACTGGCAGTTTTCCCTTTGGCTGGATAACAGGCTCGGGCTAGGGCCATAAGTTCAGCCTGTTGCGCAGAGGAAGCTGTTGGTGAAGCACCACCTTCTACTGTTCTATTGAAGACACAGTTGCATATCCTACCTTATATTTGATATTTTCATCTTTTAGAGAAGACTCATCAGGAAAGCAAACTACATCAGCATTTTCAAGTGAGCGTTCTTATAAATCCAGCCTGGGGAAGAATAATTGGTTTGTCAAAGTCAGAAACTCATGAGATGTTTCATCAAAAGGCAAAGGGAGGAAAGTGGCAGGACTGAGGGAATGGCAATTAGTAAGAGTGACATTTGGTGAAGATAGAAGAAATAGCTCATAGGGGGTTAGTCTGCTGGCAGAGAGGCGCTGAGTATCATGAGTTACAAACGGCTTCCATTGAGTGGGGTACATAAATAGAGGAGGGTCGGTGACATTTAGGCACTGGTGCCATTAGTCCCATTCAAGGTAGAGTGCTTGAGTCACCTGGCTAGTAGCACACCTGGTGGCATTTGGGGTGCAGCCCCTCTAGGGTTGACTTCCCTCTAGGGCTGCACCGTGCCCCCATCCGGGGTTGCAGTCATGGGTGAGGGCTGTGTGGTTCCAACAGCTTTCCAGGGTTGCCTCTCTGGGGTGGAGGAGAAGCCCATGGCCCAGATGGCACAAAGGCACAGAGGAAGGCCAGCAGTGAGCAGCCACATTTTATACTTTAGTCTCTGCCCACGGCTGCCCTGTGTGAAGATTATGGGGCTGTTGCGAGTCAGGAGCTCATGGGTGGCCTCCTCCAAAGTCGGGTAGGGCCACATGTTGTGACCATATTGCCATGCTGTCATCTCCTAGTGTTGCTGCTGTTAACCGACCTGAGTGCCTCTTCTCCCTTTCAGAGACCCACATGGTTAATTCAGTGGGTCTGGATACAATTATTGCCACTTCCTGTGGGGAGGGATGGTTAGGAGAAATGAGCCTCCACTAAAGCCACTAAACACTGGACTTTCAGCTGGTATTCGCAGACCAAGTGGGGAAGTGTGGCTCAGCAGCAGCATAGTGGTTGTGTGTTCTTCTAATGGGCCAGGACTCTATGTGACCAGGGGGCCATAGCTAACCACCTGTCCCTGATTGAGTTGCCAATGAATATTGGAAGGCAAGATGACTGACATTTTTGGGCCAGCCCAGTGGCAGGGTGGTTAAGTGTGCATGCTCCGCTTCAATGGCCTGAGGTTCTCTGTTTCAGATCCTGGGCGTGAACCTACACACTGCTCATGAAGCCGTACTGTGGTGGCATCCCACATAAAATAGAGGAAGATGGGCACAGATGTTAGCTGAGGGCCATCTTCCTGACCAAAAATCAAAAAAAAGATGCTTGACATTTTCAATGTGTAAGGGGACTCAAAATGGTTTGGACATAATATTGTCCCATAAGATGAAGGCATCAGATTCCCCCATGATAATCCAATGCAGCAGGCTGGGGGAGCCCAGCTGGTGTGAGGAGAACGATGTCCATATGGCCTAGAGTTTAAAGTGGTGAGTGCCCCTGGCAGCACGGAAGCCCATTTAGGATTCCGTTTACCTCCTGGAAACTTAAGGAGCCAGGATTTTCCAAGACCTCGGTGGCGTTCAGTAATGCCAGAGGCCTGCGGCTGGCATGGGAGATGAAAGTTCCAGTGGATGCCCTGTTGGAGAGCCCAGTGTTGGGTTACATGGGCCATAAAATGAGATCTTTTATGTAAGTGGGGCATTAAAATCCCCTACTATTATCGCGTTGTTGTCAATCTCTCCCTTGAGGTCTGCTAATGGGTGCTGTATATATCTGAGTGTTACCGTGTGGGTGCACATAGATTATTAACTGTTATGTCTTCCTGATGGGTTAGCCCCTTTATCAGTATCTAATGTCCATCTCTGTTGTTACTGTTTTGGTTTGGAGTCTATTTGTCTGATGTCAGTATGGCCACACCCCCTTTCTTTTGGCTGCCATTTGCCTGGAGGCTCCTCTTCTGCCCCTTCACTTTGAGCCCGTGTTTGTCTTTAGAGCTGAGCTGAGTGTCCTGGAGGCAGCGGAGAGTTGGGTCATGTCTTTTACTCCACGTGGCCACTCTGGGCCTTTTGACTGGTGATGTCAATCCATTTACATTTAGGCTGATTATTGATCTGGGAGGACTTACCGGTGCCATTCTGCCTTTTGTTTTCTAATTGGTCTATATCTCCATTTTTTCTTTTCCCTTGTGTTTCTGTCCGCCATTTTACTTTGTGGTTTCCAATGATGTTTTTCTCAGTTTCCTCTTTTTTAATGCTTTGTTCCTCTGCTCTAAATTTTTGTTTTCTAGTTACCATGAGATTTGTATAAAACATGTCATAGACAAAATAGCCCTTTTTCTGCTGATAGTTTACCTTCATTTGCCTATACTGTTTCCATGCTTTTCCTGCTTCCCTTTTATGTTTTCTTGTCACAAATTATCCCAATTTGTGTTGTGAGTTCATTACAAAATTGAAGTAGCTATAGACATGTTTACTTATTTTTAAAATTTTAACCTTTTTGCCATAATTAAGTGTTTAACACCCTATTCTGAAATACCTGTGCAATTTTCTGGTTTGTCTGTCTATTTACCACCTTACTCAAAGTTTTGAGTGATTTTGCTTTTTCACTTCAGGTGGAAGAGCACCCTTCAACATTTCTTGTAAGGCAGGTCTAGAGGTGGTGGACTCCCGTAGGTTTTGTCTGTCTGGGAAAGTCTTTCTTTCTCCCTCATAACTGAAGGATAACTTGGCTGGACAGAGTATTCTTGGCTGGAAGTTTTTATCTTTCAATATTTTGAATATGTCATTGCACTCTCTCCTGGCCTGCAGAGTTTCTGCTGAGAAATCTTCTGATGGTCTAATTGGGATACCTTTGTAGGTTACTGGCTTTTTTCCCTGGCTGGCTTTTAAATTCTATATCACTGACTTCTGACAGTTTTAATAGAATGTGTCTTGGAGAAGGTCTTTTTGCATTGAGATAATTAGGGAGTCTCAGCCTTGTGGACTTGTATGTCTTCTTCATTCCACAGATTTGGGAAGTTCTCGGCTATTCATTTCTTAAATAAGCTCTCTGCTCCATTCTCCCCCTCTTCTCCTTCTGGAATTCCCCCCACCCTTATGTTGCCTTTTCTAATGGAGTCAGTTATCATAGAGTTTCTTCATTTTGAAAAAATCTTAGTTCTCTCTCCTGTCTCACATGAATCATTTCTAGATTTCTACCTTTGATTTTTTTTTTTTTTTTAGGAAGATTAGCCCAGAGCTAACATCTGGCACCAATCCTCCACTTTTTGCTGAGAAAGACTGGCCCTGAGTTAATATCCATGCCCATCTTCCTCTATTTTATATGTGGGACGCCTACCACAACATGGCTTGCCAAGTACTGCCATATCTGCACCCAGGATCCAAACTGGCGAACCCCAGGCTGCAGAGAAGCGGAACGTGCGAACTCAACCGCTGCGCCACTGGGCCAGCTGTCATTCTTTCTTTAGAGTTTCAATCTCTTTGGTAAAGTACTCCTCATCATTAATTATATTCCTCAGCTCATTGAACTGTCTCTCTGAGTTTTCTTGTAGCTCATTGAGTTTCCTCATGACGGCTATTGTGAATTCTCTATCAGATAGATCACAACCTTCTGGGAATTTCTTTAGTGTCTGGAGAATTGTCATTTTCTTTTCGTGACACCATGTTATGATTTGTCATGATTCTTTATGAGTTGTTCCTCTGCCAGCACATTTGAAGTGAACAGCTTTCTTATTGAGGGACAGCTTTGTTTACCTTGATTCTAACAGTTCAACAGACAGGTATTTAGAGGAGTGTCTTTGTTTTCCAAAAGGGGCCCTATAGCACAGGAAAAAAACATGAATTTGGGGGAGTTTCCTAAGACTAGAGGCACGAATGTTTTTGAATCTCAGACTAGTCCACACATTGGCAAATTCATCCCTAAAAGTTTCTGTGTTCCTAGAGGTGGCTGGCTCCAGTCACTTCTCCTCCCAGCAAGTTGTAATTCTCTATATTCACCTGTCTCTCATTTTGGAAGCATTGGTTGCCATGTCATCTCAAGTCACTGATGGATCTAGGAAGAGGTGCTGCTTTTCAGGTTCGTCAGTTTTTTCTTGTGAAGAGGAGAATGATCACTCTGACTCTTCATATCAGGACACAAATCATCCATTCACTTCTGTTGCTCTGTATTTTCCCTTGGGACACTACACCATTTTCACTTACTGATTCTATTGCTAAAGCCATGTGGGTGGTTTCAAAGTTTTTCTTTTCTCACCAGTGCATCTAAAAACATTATCATATAGGGATCTCTGCATTTGGATTTCTTATTCTCCTCTTGTAAGAATTGCCTACACTGACCTCCTGTGCATTATGAGAAAGACATTTTCCATGAGTTGCCTTCTGTTTCATCACTGCCATTTTGGGGGCAGGATTAATATGCTACCTTCAGACCAGACGTCAGGACTATGTTGCCACATGCATTAAGTTAATACAAAAGTTTATTACTCCAAAATACTTTGTACAGAGAGTAGGGCAAGGGGAAGCTTGTTCATGTGGCTTGTGCAAAGGACCACAGGCTGGCCATTTAACATGTGTAGGTTTAGAGGCTTCAGGATTTACAGGTCTGAGCCTCCCATCTGCAGGCACAAAAAGCAAAGGGGCACGTGTCAACCTTCATCACTTGTTCACCATTGTGATCCTACAGGGTGAGCAGGCGTCTACAGCTGATTGAGAGTCAAATGTCGAAAATGAGGTCAGTGTCTTTATTAGTGTTTACCCCTGAGGTTGGTTGAGTGATGCCACTATTCAAATAAATTTGATCTGAATATTAATTAAAAAGTTATGTGAAAAGTGCAAAATACTATGTTTGAGACAACAAAGCCTCGAAAAACCATTTGAATCGAGTCATCCAAATGTGTGGAGGGATCCAGAAACATGTAAGTAGGGTTCCTGTTCAAACATTTAAGTGATATTATTATTTTAATGTGTTGTCTCATTTGTTGTGTTATTGGTGACACCCTCCTACCCCCATACTACAGGCAGCCCTCTTAGAGGAAGCGAGCTCTCCCTGGATGGGTAATAAATACTTCAAAGCCAACTAGTCAGCAGCTACCACGGCTGCCAGGGGGTTTTCCTTCAGGGAAAACATCTCAAACACGAGCTGTCTCCTACACAAATTTTGAGTGTTTCGGACATTTCTTGATTGGCAGGAAGGATGTTTGATGAACGACTTCATGTGCTACCGGGTCACTACCAGTGACTCCCATGACAATGAACACGTGAGTGCAAATAGTAGGAAAACAGCACATCTGTATGTGATGAGCCACAGGGGTTTTGAAGGAGCTACCCCAAATGAACTATCGACACGCAGGGCACACAGACCACAGGCGATGTGAGGGGAAGACTTGGCAGTGGGATATGACAGTGGTGGCCAGGGAGCACTGTTACAATAAATCAGAGACCTGTAGGAGTGACCATTCTGGCAGGAATGTCCAGCAGGGAAAGGCCTCTATCTATCAGGTGCCAGTGAGCCTGACGATAACAACAAAGCAATGAGCCCCGAAGACTGGGATTGAGTCTAATCACTGCCTCCAACAGCAGGAAGGCCCACTGAGAAGAAAGCAAATTGGCCTGAGGCGGCCATGAGACCATCCTAGGAGGTGAGTAGCCTGCGGGAAAATGTCCACTGAACAACTTATTCGAGAGCCCAGTATTTCCTCTTTGCAGAATTGAGCTGATAATATCAATAAATTTAGAGCATCTTGGCCAGTGCTTGCATTTTGGCTTCAGCAGGCTAATGTACGATGGCATGAGTAATTTGTCCATATCAAGTTCTACCACGGTCTGAGCACAGCAAGGAGCCCCGGGGAAGGGGGGACAGGCCTACCAAGTCTACTTGCCATCAGCTGTACGGACCCCTTCCTCATCCTGGAAGGTATGTCCATTGATGATATCACCAGTGACTTGCTTTTTCACATCAGGTTCACTGGTCCATCACTGGGTTAACCATGGCAGAGGAGGGAAATCACTTGAATTTGGCCTAGATTCTTAAGTTAGAGGTCTGTAAGTGGTTTCACATTATGTGGGACCATAAAGTCAAGGTTAATGCCATCTGGTCTGAGGCGTTGATATTTGTCTCAGAAATTTAAGTCAATTTATCACCCTGAGCAATAAAAATCAGCCTCTGCAGGCTGAGGTTTCATATGGGCAGAGTAAGGAGTGGCCAGATTTGCAGTTGGATATCTGCGAGGCAAGATATTCCCAGAATTCCATAAGACATAGAGGGCAACCTTGGATAAGGAGTTGGTGCTATTGGTGGGACCAACAGCTAGATCATGGGTAATGGCCCAGGATCTGTAAAAATGTACAGACAGGTTGGTTTCTGGGCCAAGAAAGTCTGTACTGCTAACATGACTACTGTTTGCTCACTCTGAGGCTTCAGTCCATTCTCTGATCAAGGATGGCCTGTCTGATGTAGCGACAGAAGGCAGCATCTCTGCAGTGGACTCTGTCGGGTGGGGTGGTGCACACTGTCCATAAAGTTTATGAACACCCTGGTCACCCATGTGCTCCTAAGTGACTGTCCAAGTGGCCAGTGTGTCTAAAATGGAAATGATCTCCTCAGAATTGATTACATCAGAGAACGGAACACTCCTGACTGCTCATGGGATATTCCAGAGGAGCAATGTTTGGCTTCATGCTGTAAATACCCATCTCTTCAATAAGGCGGCTTTTCACTAGAAAGCCTGGGGGGTCCTGCATTCAGGACCCAAGGCAAAATGGGAAGCTGGCTTGGAGCATCATCCACTGAGGCCCTGGAAGGGACTCCATTTGCATAAAGACTCTGTCAGTTGCCAGCAGTGGCTTCTCTAATTGTGTGCAGCACCTTGTGAAAAGAATAGTTCTGGTACAAGAATGCCTTGGGTAATTTATGTCCACCATGAGGGTTTAGAGACTCTTGGAAGCTCAATGAGAGGTGGCTAAGGCATCTTTGAGAAGGACTGTGGGGAGGGGGACACTAATGGAATGTTATTTCAAACAGTCCAGAGCCTTTTGTTTCCCAATTCAACGTAAGTCAATTTCTAAGTGTCGTGTGAATAAGCAAGCAAGCAGATCTGAAAAATTTGAGAAGGCTGTGTCACTGTGGCTGCCAGAATGTGCTCATGGCATGGTTTCTACCACTGCTTCTGCCACCCTCTCAGCTCACAGGCCCCTCCTGTTGCCTCAGAGAAAATGTACAGAGTGCGACATGTGTGGATTTCTAAAGATTTTTCCAAGTGAGCTGGCACAGAGTAGGCTTGAGTGGGAAATGAAGAGCTGGAGATGGTCTACGGATGGCAGTGACATCTGATGATGCTGCACGTGAATAAGGGTGTCCCAGGCAGCTTCTGCTTGGGGTGCACTTTTATGTTTTAGACCATGGTATTTCCAAATCAATGAACCTGATTTACACCCAAAGACAGAGTCTGGGAGGCCTTTCGCGTCACTCCTGTTAGGAGTATGAGCTGAGGGCAGGTGCAACCCTAGGGCGTGTTTTCTCAATGAAGAGAGGGTTGCAAAACAGGCCTGTTGAGGACTGAGTCCTTGTTGTCAGTCCTGCAACCTTCCTAAGAAGGACCCCACAGTGGTGGAAAGATCTGAGCACATTAAAATGCAGATTCAGGAGACCGTGACATTCTTCTATCATGTGAAAGCAATTATACTATTCATTTTCTAGTAACTATACATAATACATATGTAAAGATACATAAAATACTTCAGGTGGTCTCATGAGTTTTCACAAATGTATGGGAATACTGCCACCAAAAGATGAAAAACAACCCATCACCTCAAAAGAACAATCCCGTGGTGTCCATTGGAATGAAACCCCTCCAATTCATAAGGTTACACTAAAAAAAGGGAAAACATTCCATTCCCCTTGCTGTTTTAAACCTTGAAGCTGTTACTGCTTCTCCCCAAGTTTCCACATCATGTGCTGCACATCTAAGCATATGGAAAGGAAACCTGTGATCAGCTACCTGGGCTCCACACTGCATGGCTTGTGAGGGACGCTGAAACGGTACCAGCAAGAGCACAGTCTCAGAGAAGGAAAGGCTTCAGAGTGGCACAGTGGACCTATTTACCCGGCTGGGTTTGCATTGTCTCACAATATCCCTAAACTCAAAGGCCTCAGCTGAGTCTAAAGGACATATTGAAAATGCTATGTAGGATACCAAGAAGAGAATTTATCTATTTAAATGAGGCACTTCATAGTAAACAGTGTCCAATACACCATAGGAAATACATCGGTGTTTTGACTGTAAGTAGGAAAGGCAAAGCTGTTCCAGAGGACCAGGAGCTGGCTGCATCCACTGCAAGGCCAAGTCTTACCCTGCTGAAGAGAAAAGTGTCCGACAGCTTGTTCATTAAAAGTACAGTTTCCAAGATGAAACTAACAGTATTTTGTGACCACAGAGGTAAAAAAGATAAAGGATAAAAGCCCAAATCCTAAAAATGACTCTTTTCCTTGTTCTTACTAAAATGACTGACTGCAACTTCTTAAAATTTAACTTTCCTTCACTCTATTGTTTTTGCCTTCGAGAAAACAATGATTCGGTTCACAAAGCAAAAAGTTTACAAAAGATAGAATTAAGTTTACCTCCTCACATCACTGAAGACAGAAAATAACGTGCCTCCTTGAATAGCAGTCCAACCCACAAACACAGGCCAGAATCTTGTAAGAAGTCCTTTGAGCACTGTTACCGCTACACCTCAAGGTCCTTTAGGTCTGTGGTCATTCTTACTAGAATTCCTGACACTCCTCTCTGACTGCAGGCGCAATCCTGCAGGTCAGTGGAAGAGGGCACTGAAAAAAGCCCTGATGGTTAACTTTTGGCTTAAAAATGAATGAGGAATTATTTTCATGACGATAACTGTGACTGTCAAAGAATAAGAAATAGTTTGCCTGGAGAAGAAATCACTGAATTGGTCTCCACAGGATAAAATTGACTTAAACCATACAATGATTAAATGAAGAACACTGTAAAGTATATCTGAAGATCCATGATCAAAAATGGATATTAATAGTCTGTAACAATGAAATCCACACTAATATTTATTAACATAGGATGGACTGGAACAGTTCATAAAATACATCAATGAAACAACTACAGAAGTGCTCATTTCCCAAACAGACGGACATAGTCTTATTGACGTACACTCAAGGGTTACTGAGAACACATCGACGGAATGCATTCAAACTACAAGTAACAGGAAATACACAGTCTTCCCAATGTGAGAAAGGTGACTGTTCTCACACGGAAGAACTGGGTGAAGGCAGCAGCTGCACCAGAAGCAAAGAAACAAACTCGCAGGTGCTTCTTTTTACATCGCATTGGAGATGCCACGGTCAAGCAGGAAAATGTGCTCACTAGCACTATCAACAGCAAAGCTGTTTCCTATACACATCAGACCATATTCAATTATCACCTACAGAAAAGGGGAATCAGACAACACTCCCACCACAAAGGTCTGAATTGGCTTCCTGGTGGACACAAGAGGCCTTACAGAAAGACCCTAACTCGAATGGATCTTTGATGTGAAACTGGTGGAAAATGCATCTCTACCAAAATGGAAATCAACTAGTTCTTGCTGGTTTTCAAGATACTCTTGACAAGAAGGGCAAAGAATCCAGAAAAAGGGATGGAAGGTGGTGTCCTTGAAGCTCCTATGGAACTGTCTCCCACCCTGTGTGATGGCTCGAAAATCTGCCTAAGGCCTTGTGTGCTTCTGCCTTCCAGATCTCATGCAAGTGAGGCCATTGGGGAATTCCAACAAGGAGCCAGCAATGGGACGGATTGTTAACGATCTAGCTCTTCAGATTACCCTCACTGACATGATGCACTACAGGGGTGATGTGTCCAGCTCTAGATTTTGTTGCCCTGCCACAGGCCTCTACTTAATTCAAAGTCTATTCACCCAATACCAGTCAGAAGGAAGGAGAAACTGCAAAGGCCCAAATAGGAAAACAAGAATTCACAGGAAGTACATTCTTGGATAAACTTGCCACACATAAATTCTTTTCCAACTGTTTAATAGTGCAGAACATAAAAACAGGCTCCTCCACCCACCACCCCCAAAAAGGAGCTTTCTCTGAAACATGTACAATATGTACAATGGATGAGGCACGTGCAGGAACTGTAATACAAGGCCAGTAAGAAAATCACGACAAATACAAACCGCCACTTTTCAATAGCCCCCTAACACAGAACAATTAAAACATTATTTAAAAAACTAAAGATAAAATATTATTAACTGACGTAACGGAAAAGCACGACCTATGAATCTTATTTACTATTTATGAAGGATGACTAGCAGAATCATCTCACCTCAATATTCATTTCTGAAGTAATTAATAGAAATCCACAGCCAATGTGGCACTTTAAGAAAGGCTTGATAGATACAATCTATTTATTTTATAACAACTCTTTCATGTTGAACGTTTTCCACAACCTTATATACAAATTAATTTCCATGAAGCTTTCTCACATGACTTACATTTACATTTCTTTTTGGTGGGAGTTTCACATAGAAGGATGTAGGCCAACTGAAGTCTTTCTCATGCTGTTTACATTCAAGACGTTTTTATCAAGTGAGTCCTTTCATGCCTTCAGGAAGAACTGGGATGACAAAAGTCTTTCCAAATTGTTTATGTCTACATGGTTTATCCTCTCCTGTGCATTTGTGCATATCCTCAAAAGCTTGTATGAGAAGTAAAGCCTGTCTCACGTTCCTGACATTCATGAGGCTTCCTCTCCACTGTGACTTCTTTCATGGACCCGAAGAGAACTGGAAGCAGTGAAGACTTTATTGCATATTTTACATTCAGAGGGCTTCTCTCCAGTGTGAGTTCTTTCATGTATTTGAAGAGAACTGGAAGAAGTGAATGCTTTACTGCATTTTTTACATTCATAGAGCTTTGCTCCTGTGTGATTTCTTTCATGTTTTGAAAGAGAAGCAGTATAACCAAAGGCTTTACCACATCTTTTACATTCAAAGGGCTTCTCTCCAATATGAATTCTTCCACGTATTTGAAAAGAACTGGAAGAACTGAATGCTTTACCACATTTCTTACATTCATAGGGTTTCCCTTCAGTATGAGTTCTTTTATGTATTGAAAGATGACTGGTAGCAGTGAACGCTTTACCACATTGTTCACATTCGTAGGGTTTCTCTCCACTGTGACTTCTTTCATGGACTCGAAGATAACTGGAACAAGTGAATGCTTTACTGCATTTTTCACATTTGTAGGGTTTCTCTCCAGTATGAATTCTTTCATGTATTTGAAGATAACTGGAAGAAGTGAATGCTTTAGGGCATTTTTCACATTTGTAGTGTTTCCCTCCAGTGTCAGTTCTTTCATGTGTTGAGAGACAATTGGTAGAAATGAAGGCTTTACCAGATATTTTACATTTAAAGGGCTTCTCTCCAGTGTGAGTTCCTTCAGGTATTCAAAGAGAACTGGAAGAAGTGAATGTTTTATCGCATTTCTTACATTTGTAGGGTTTCTCTCCAGTATGAATTCTTCCATGTCTTTGAGCAAAACTGGAATAAGTGAATGATTTACTGCACTTTTTACATTTGTAAGGTTTCCCTCCAGTGTGAGTTCTTCTGAGTGTTGAGAGACAAATGGTAGAAATGAAGGCTTTACCACAGATTTTACATTTAAAGGGCTTCTCTCCAGCGTGAGTTCTTACGTGGATTTGAAGATAAGTGGAGGAAGTGAACGCTTTACCGCATTTCTTACATTCATAGGGTTTCTCTCCAGTATGAATTCTTCCATGTATTTGAAGAGAACTGGAAGAAGCAAACGTGTTACCACATTTTTTACATTCATAGGGTTTCTCTCCAGTATGAGTTCTTGCATGTGTTTGAAGTAAAGTGAGGTAAGTGAAGGCTTTCCCACATTCCTTACATTTATGTGGCTTCTCTCCATATTTTTGATAGTCATATGTTTTATGTTCAGTGTGACGTGTAATGTGCGTTTTCAGCAATGAATGATGCGTGAAGGCTCTTCCACATGCACTGCATCCCCATGGTTTAGCTTCTGTAGTTTTCTTGGTCATTCTGAGATTTGGAAGAAGGCTGACGTTTCCTCCACACTGACTACCCTCTTCACTTTCCCAGAGTCTCCCTACCACATGCCTTCTGTACAAATGAGAAGCACATTGTTAGTCATTTCTCTATTAAGGATTTTACGTTTATTATGATTTATAGGGAATGTTCATGTTTTCTTCCTTCTGTGAATTCTCTGAAATGAAATATACTGAATTTTCTGCAAGAGGACTTCACCCTTGCTATTATCCAAACAGTGATATTCATTCACAGGGTTCACTAATACTATTTCTAAGTGAACTATTTTGCAAAAAGTGAACCTCTACATCACATTTCAGAAAGTATACTTGGTGAAAATTTCCTAAGAATACCTAAATTTGAAGCAAGCGTTGTTTTCTCTTTGTAAAAAAAAATTTCTTAACGTACAAGGAATCGTACATGACACAGAGATTTCTACTGTGTCACTCACTGTAGTTTTGTCTGCTGGTCTTTGCACTGATCTTTAACATCATGATCTTCCCATGTTATTACTGAAATGCAGACACAGAAAGTTTATTCCAAATATTAGAAATTATAGAAAAAGTTGTAGATTCTAAGTATTTGATAATCTATGGCCATGTCTACTGTATTTAGTGACCTGCTCTTTCCACCTTCTACATCTCACAACATTCTTTTTGTATTTTGTGAGGAAGATTAGCCCTCAGCTAACATCTGCCATCAATCTTCCTCTTTTTGCTGAGGAAGACTGGCCCTCAGGTGACATCTGAGCCCATCTCCCTCTACTTTGTAAGTGGGATGCCTACCTCAGCATGACTTGCCAAGCAGTGGCATGTTCACACCCGGGATCCGAACTGGCGAACCCCAGGCCACCAAAGCGGAAAGTGCGAACTTAACCACCTCACCATCAGGCCTGGGCCTTAGAACACTCTTCATGGGCAAGCAGCACTTGTTCTCTCATTGATGCAGTGAAGGAATGTCCTCACTCTTATCTACTGAGGCCAGGTGCCTGAAGGTTTCCCACATCACATCTCTGTAGAGTCTCTTCTGTGAAGGATCCAGTAAAGCCCACTCCTCTGGGGTGAAGTTCACAGCCACGTCCTCAATGGCCACTGAGTCCTGAAACACCACAAATGTGTATAGGGCAGGATGCATAAGGCTGATAGCACTGGGGATCTATACTCCAATTCTAGGAAGGTAACATGGGATTCTGTTATCTCCAAACATTTATTCTATGTTGTGATCATCACAAACTCGCTTTTTTTCTGTACACATGCTCATCAATTTAACAATATTATGAACACATGGAAATATTTACACAGTTTTACTGTGATGACATTACATCCTGTTTCTCTCTAATAACAAGTTCCAGAACGGGTTGGGAAATGACAGAAATGCTATACAAATGAAATAAATATTATCATTTGTGGACCAATGATCCCTCGTAAGAAAAGTTCTTTCATCATCTTCCATATTACCCACCGGTTACGGCACTCCATGAGGCAGAGGGTGAAATCTATGGGATGTTTCAGTGAATAAAAACACAGTGAACAACTGGAAGCTTTTTGGTCTGCTCCCATGAGCAAACTGAGAGTTTAGGAGTCCAGTGAAAATCACACTTTGACCAAGCTCAGCTGCCCACCCTGTCCTAAACTATGCCAGGCCATTACAGGTAATCAGACGCAGCTGGCTGAAAGGAAATATTCTTCTGGTGAAACACTGCTTTTAACTTGTGAAATATTGATCATGGACTCAGTTCTACCTTTGTCATGCTGTATGCTTTGACGGGGCTGGAATTACTATGAACTGAGAGCTCAGGCACAAGGAAGAAGCCATGAAAATTGGAGGAAGGGATGAGTCCATAGGTGGAGAACAGGGGAGTTTCAGGGAAGTGAAACTACCCTCTACGACACAGAGATGATGGGGACACGTCATTAGACATTAGCCAAAACCCACACAGTGTGTAACACACAGAGTCAATGCTAATGTGCACCGTGCACTGTAATGCGTCCATATGGGCTTGGAAATTGTAATAAGTGTACACAAGTAATACCAAATGTAAAAGAGTGCCACCTGTGTGGATGCAGAGACAAGGGTTATGTGGGAACTGTAAATTCTAATCAATTTTTCCGTAAACTTAAAACCTCTCTCTTTTTAGAACATGATGAAGACAGACTCATGACAATTCACCCCTTTTTTACTGAAACAAGACAGCTCTCATTCAACTGACTTCAACTTATTCTTTTTTCAAGATGGGCCCTGAGCTAACATCTGTTGCCAATCTGCTTTTGTTATTCTTCGTCTGCCAAAAGCCCCCAATACATGGTTGTATATTCTAGTCGTAGATCCTTCTAGTTGTGCCATGACTTCAACTGATCTCAGGAAGCCAGTCTGTGCTCTAGGAGCCTGAGACCAAAGGGGAGGGGAAACTTACATCGAATGCCTTGTTGGGGAGCACAGCACTGGATCCTCTGAGAAGCGCCATGGTCACTATCAGTAGTGGCAGAACCCCAAGGTGGATGACGAGCGTCCGGCTATTGTAGACCTATTAGTGTACAGACGAGTGTGAATCTGACTTCTATTTTGGGGATCTCTGAGTCAAGAGGTTTCCAGAGTTCTTTTCCCACAAAGGGGCAAGACAACTGGTTGCTTTATAGAGTTCAAGTGCCTGGGCTTAAGTTGGTTTGAACCAATCCCTTTGCTCTGACAAAGTCAGACTGGGGTGTTGTCACTATAACCCAGAGGGTCAGGGTCTTTGTTACAATAGACCCTCTGTTGCAGCGGCAGAGTGACTTAGGGGCTCTGGGGAGCCCTCTGGAATCTTGCTTCCTACTGCCTGCATTTTCCTGTCCCTTTTTTCTCTCTGAAATAATTGCTCTTGAAGGAGTGACCATCGGATGGGCTCAGCTCAGTGACAGGGTACAATCATCCTCATAACTGCACACTCCCCCTAATGTCAAGGCAACTCCAGCCTCAGTCTCACCTTCACTCTCAACACACACACAGAGGCCACCCAAGACACTGACAGAACATCACATTAAGGAGGGCCTGATTCCCAGACTCCTGCACTCAGAGGACAAGAATTTCCCAAACTGCCAACCTGGAGTCCTCTGCAGTTAGAACCCAGGTTTGGTGGGGTCAACAGTGCAACACAGGGCAGCACAGCACCCAGGAGGAGCTGCCCAGCAAGCAGCCCACAGTGCAGGAGCCTCCAGGCTTTCTCATCAGCCTGTCCAGGGAAGAAGGCTCAGGGGAAAGGGAGGGTGAGGCATAAGTGTTCAGTCATCAAACATCATCAGTACCAAACCCTCCCATTCATCACAAGAACAAACTTGAGGGACAAAAATAGGCATTCGCCCTGGCTTGTTTTTATATAAAGAAACACTAACAGCATGGTGAAGCAGTGATCAAAACTGGTCATGTAGGGAGGCTGGTGTCTGAGCAGAGGAGTGGGGCAGAACTGCAGGCAGGGAGTCTCCTTAAGTGTTTCCTCTCTTACGAATTTTTTAAACCTTCCCACGCACTATTTATTTAAAATGAGGGGAGACACAGGCTGGCCCAGTGCTACAGTGGTTAAGTCCACGTGCTCTGCTTCAGAGGCCTGGGCTTGACCAGTTTGGATCCTGGTCGAGGACCTACGCACCTTTTACCACGCCAGGCTGAGGCAGGCATCCCACATATAAAATAGAGGAAGATGAGCACAATCTTAGCCCAGGGCACATCTTCCTCAAAAACATAAAATAACATAAGGAGAGATTTATATACGTCATATTTTCCCACGTTTGACCACCATTTTTAAATGACTTTTAGTTTTAACATTTCTACATAGGAAACCATTCCAAGATTTAATCCTTTAAACACCAATGGACATAAAACTGTAAACCATAAAAATTTACCAATCTCTTTCTACCAAAAAAGACAAGGGGCACTTTGCTTTGTGCCTCCACTATATTTACCCCGAGAATATTTTTAGGAAGGAGTAGCATATTATAATACCTTAGGGATCTGCAATGAAGCCCTGAGTAAACTAGGAATTCCAAAGATTTACACAAGCTTGGACCTGATTCCTCAGATCAATGAAAATAGAAATTCAACTGCCTTTTCCCTACATCTATTGAAACAGAATTCAGGGCTGGCCCAGTGGCATAATGGTTAAGTTCACTTTGCTCTGCTTCAGTGCCCTGGGGTTCGCATGTTTGGATTGCAGGTGTGGACCTACCACTGCTCATCAAGCCATGCTGTGGCAGCATCCCACATAAAATGGAGGAAGATGGGCAGAGACGGTAGCTCAGGGAAAATCTTCCACTTTCACACACACACAAACAATAAGAAAATGAATGCAATTCATTTGCCTCAGGAATAGTACAGCCTTTTAAATGTCACAGTTCTCTAGGGACAAGGACACACAAAACTGACCTAAACATGGAAAATGCAGCTGAGAATTGAAATACACCCATCTCACATCTTGACGTTCTCTTGTCTAAATGGAAAAAAACTGTTGATTTCCACAATTTTCTTGTCTTGCTAACATAACACCTCTGAAATTACATTTTCAAACCCCAAGCGCAACTGGAAACTAGAATCAGAGGACTGCAATCTTCAACTGATAAAGGAATCCAAGGACAGAAACGGGAATATTCCAACCAGCTCATAGACGCAGCCTGCTGGCCTGCAGCCCAGAAGGAAACCTACACTCAGAAAGTGACCATATTCCCAGACTTGAGGTGTACACTCTGCCAGTTGAGACAGATCCCCTGGAGAGGGTCAGGCCCTGGAGAAGGAGAGTGGGGACCCCTGAGCGGTCACAGGAATGCACTCTGGGAGCCCCACACACGCTCCCTCTCCTCTGAGCATGGAGGCACTGCCTCCACCAGGTCCCACTCTCACATGTGAGGAAACTCTCCGCTGGGTTCAGTTTAAGCTTCTGACCCACATGAACTCCAAATTCATGAACCCTTTGTCCACAGGACGGAACACCTGATCTTCACAGCCTTTTTCACCCTCCACAGAGTACACTCTCAGTGCACCTAAGTGTTGATGCAAAACTCAAACGATGTCTAAAATATCTGGGCCTAAGGAACCACAACCACCACCTCAGAAAGGGTGTCACTGCCCACCCCATGAGCATGTGCACTGCCAGCTTTCCAGGGCTCTGCAGCTCGTCTCAGGAGAAAGGCTCCTTCCATGGGGGTGTGAGCAGTAGGAAACCTGCAGGGGGAGGCCCCCGGAAGGAAAAACAACTGGGCCTTCAAGGCCTTCCCTCTGCAGGCCCAAGGGGCCTTAGCTTGGGTCTTGGACTGGGGGCCTCTGCTCCCCACTGGAGATGCTCTGGAACCTCAGTGTTATTTTAAATCACACAAACCCAGTGTTGGAATAATCCAGCAAAATCACTTAAACGCAGTCCTTCCACAGAAAATAAGGGAGAATATTATATGGTATTTCTACCACTTCAACTAGAAAAGCACAAATGTCTATTCCTTTAAGAAAAAATGTGAATTACTACTGTTACTGAGCGAGGGCTCGCCACCTGATGCGCACAGAAGCTGAGACCATGGCACACCAGGCTTTGAAAGAAGAAACAGTTGACTGTACCATCTATTGACCAGGAGACAGGAGGACAGGCTGTCAACTCGGTCTCCCTCATCCAAAGCGTGGGCTGAGGCTTAAGGGAGCAGGGAGAGCCAGCTGGGATGCAAAGACCCGGCAGGGTGAGGTCTGACTGGCAGATCAAAACTTTCTCTCCCGCACAGGCTCCTGGCTGGCCGCCTCCTGTGACAAAGAGCTTTAACATCCTGCTCTTAAGATGGAGTTAGTGACGGGAGGTTAGCAGGAAAAGCACACTGAACAAGGGTCAAGTTGTCATGCAGATTTAACTCATTGCCTTCTCCATGGATACAGAGTTTCTAGAGATGCAGAGTCATCCTGCCCTTCCTGGCACACAGAGGGAGGCACCCTTACAAAGGGACGTTTCTCTTAGAATGTAAACTTCCCTTACAAAGGGGTAACTTCTACTAGCTTTTCAGAGCTTTGCCTGTGTCTGCTGCTTTTTGATAATCATCAGCTCAAAATAGCCCTTATACCAAAGACGCACGATTTGGCATGACAACTCTGTTCCTGGGCCGGTGGTGACATTATTTCCATGACAAGAAATCACACTTGAACACTTGCGGTTTGCATGTCTCAGCCCTGGAATCTCCTTTGGAAGCATCCAAAAGTAAGGAACGCACCTCAGAAACTAACGAGAGAAACTCAAGGGAAGGGAGAGTGAAACAAGTATTCTTAACAAATGGAATATAATAAAGCAACATTATATTTTTTCTGAAATTCACCTCTTTGTTGCCTGTCTGGAACTCCTTTATACTGTCTTTCAAGCTCTACTGACTAGATATATTTACCCTTCTTGAAAAACGAACACTTAAATCAGTGAATAATGTTTTCTCGTTCACAAACCTTGGGGTGTGTGACAATACCAATGGGACAGATCACCCAGCACATGTTTCCAAGGGGAACCCCCACCCAAAGGACTTGCCATAGGATGTCTGGGCCCGGATGATCCCCGGGAGAGGCACCAGGATTTCCTGCAGTGTAGTTCCTAGTGCTTATTCTCTGCTTTCCTCTCATGTAAAATATCCACAGACAAATATGATCTTGAAAATAGAGCCCTCCAGGGCTCTGGGAGATAATGATAAACATTTAAAATATTGAGTCTGTTTGAAACGCGCCATGGAGGACAAAGTGTTGATGAGGATCCTGTGAAGGAAAGAGGGGAAGTGGCTTTGGGAGTGCTGGGAGGCATCTGAAAATGTACGGATTTACTGTCAGTCCCAGGAAGAGGCAGCCTGTGACTGTAGATTGAGACGGTGCTCCCCAAACATTTGGAAAACTCAGGAGAAAACGGGTCCCCTCCGAGGAGAAATGAGGCCCTGGGGACCCCACAGACCGCAGCCCCTCCGCGCACGGACCCCGGAGACCGAGGCCCGACTGTCCTGCGGGCCCCGCACCGTCTGGGACACGCGGGGCTGCGGCCGCACAGCGGCCCAGAGACGCTCCGGCCCAAGTCGCCGCGCGCAGGGACCACAGGGCGCCCGGGGCCCGGCTGCCGGCCCCGCCCCCACGCTGAGGCCGGAGGGGCCTGAGGGCAGAGAGGTTCCGCCGGGGACTCGGGGCCGCAGACCCCGGGGGGGCCCGCAGACCCCGGGGAGCCCGCGGGAGGCCGGGCCCGCCCCGCCGCTTCCCACCAGCGCCTCCTCCCGCATTTGTCAATTTGCCCAAGCTTTTGGCAGAACCCACTTTTGGTATCAGTGATTTTCTCTGTGGTTATTCTATTCCTCATTTCATTGATTTCAGCTCCATCTTTCTTCTCTCATTTTCTCCTTGCTATGGGTTTGGTACCTCATGTTTTAGAGTCTGTTTAGGTGAAAGGTTAGGTTATGGATTCGAGATCTCTCCTTGCCAGTATAGGCACTGATAGCTATAAATTGTGTTCTCTGTTGTGTTTGAGATGCAGCCCTTTCAGCATGACATCATGTTCCTCAATACCTCTAGTGACATTTTCTGTTTTCAGGTCCATTTGGCAGATATTTTTATTAGCTCTCCAGCTGTCTTGTCGGGGCTGGTTACAGATGTATCTTTCCCAAACTTCTATATTCAATCTATTGGTATCTTTCAATCTAAAGTGTGTTTCTGACACATAGCACATGTTTAGATGACAGTTTGTTAAATCTGAGGTGAGAATCTCTTCCTCCTGTAGGATAATGTAATCCATTCACATGTAGTACTGTTGACATGGTTACAATTACATCCACCATTTTACTTTTAGTTTTCTACAATTCTCACGTTGTTTTAGTTTCTCTACTCCTCCTTTATAGCTTTTCTATTCCATTAAGTGAATATTTCCTAAAGTAGCATTTTAATTTGTAAATGTTTTTCACTGTATTTTTGAAGTTTTTTGGGGGTACCACTATTTAACATCTACTTAATTTACAAGAATGAGCTTCACATTTAAACAACCTTGATTCCACTGATTCATGGAAATGTTACTCATATATAGCTCTATGACCTTTTCCCATTTTGTGGTATTGTTATGCAGATTACATCTATTAATAATAGAACCCAATAATATATCCCTTACCATCTGTAGTAACCTTGTTAGCTCAATACAGCTTTGCATCCAGTCTTTTCTGCATTTAATGGTAAACATTATGCATATATTACATTTCTGCGTATTATACTCCCAACAGCACTTCACATACATAGTATCTTATACAATTCCTTTGATATCAATTAAGAATGGAGAAAATTGGCAGATTCTTTTCAGACTTACATCCTTCCTTACACTGGTGTCTTAGTTTCTCTATATTGATAGGAATTGCCACCCGGCATCACTTGCTTTCAGCCTAAAGACCTCCTTCACTCATTCTTGCATGGCAGTTGGCTATCAATACATTCTCAGTTTTGTTTATCTGGAAATGTCTTTATTTCAATTTCCTTTTTTACCAGGTAGTTTTATTTTTTTAATGTTTTTTTCTTCTCCTCAAAGCCCCCCAGTACATAGTTGTGTTTTAATTGGGGGTCTTTCTAGTTGTGGGACACTGCCTCAGCATGGCTTGATGAGCAGTGCCATGTCGGCACCCAGGAGCTGAACCAGTGAAACCCCGGGCCACCAAAGCAGAGTGTGTGACCTCAACCACTCAGCCACAGGGCCAGCCCCTTTCCAAGGTAGTTTTGCTGATTATAGGATTCTTGGTTGACAGGTTTGTTCTTTGGGCACTTTGAATATGCTATGCCTTTGCCTTCTGACCTCACTTTTTCTGCTGAGACACCAGCTGTTAATTTTACTGGGGCTTCCTTGTCTGAATTGGATCATTTTTTCAACGGCTGTTTTCTCACGGCGTCTGGTTTCTAATTTCCTGTATCTGTGCATTTACTTTAATTGTGTTGCAAATCAGACATTCTAAGTAATATATGGTAGTAACTCCAGGTACTGATCCCTCTCCTTCTGGGAGTTTTTACTATAATTGACTTATTTATTTGTTTCTGACTAGCTGGATTTCAGTCTATGTCACTCATACAGGGTGGAATCTCTGATACAGCTCCTAGAATGGGACATGGCTTTGAGAAAGCCTGCTCTCCTGGGACAGTGATATTGGGAGGGCCATCTTTCTCTTTCATGAACCACAGCCAGTGGGTAAACTTCAATAATTACTGGCTGCTTGTTCTACTGTTTTCACCAATGTCCTGGGGCATAATCTGCTCAATCAATAAATTCAATAAAATTCTGGCTTCTTTACAGAAATATTTTCTGAAGTCACTAGGTGGTATTGTTCTGAGCCTTGGAAGCCTCCTCTCAGCAGTTTAATTCCCTGGGGTTTTTTCTTTTTTGAGAAAATCGTTGGCCTAGACTCAAAATTGTGTCTTGAACAATGATACCAGTCTACTGCTAATTGCCTTTCCTCACTTTCTTGATAGTGTCCTTTGCCTTGAACTTCTCATGATCTTGGGCCAACCACATCAACTGTTTGGAACGTGATTGAGAACGTTGTGTTCTGTGGCTCACCTCACCTGCGTGTTCAGGAAACAACTCTATGACAGGACCCTGGAGCTCCTTTGAGGACAATGGGAAGCCTCTCTCTGAGTGACAATCCCATTTTAGGAACAGAGGGCTCAGTGCAGTAAAGAGACAGCAGCCAGAGGTGCTCTCAATTGTGTCTACTGGTCCCTCACAAATGACTTATGTCACACTCACCTCATGAGATGGAAGAAGAGCAATCAGCACACAAGTATTGCCAGCTCACCACTCCAAGGGCATCAGCTCAGTTCCATGTGTAGGGACTGAAACAATGGTGTCCCTACTTTTCAAGCACACTTCCCCAGCACTTATTTACCCTCTCAGCAAGATAGCCCTGTGAGTGGGGGCTGAGTTGACGGGGGGCCATGTCTTCTAGACTGCAGGGGTCTGGAGCAGAGTCTCCACCAATGTGAGCTGGAGGAGATAGGAAGGCAGTGCTCTTTGTCTCAACACCACAGACTCTCATGTTTCTTTCAAAACTTCAAAGATTTTCCTGAATAAATGTTCATTTCATCTTTGCTTTCAGGACCATTTCCAGTGCCTTTAAATGTTTATTAAAGTAATTTTCACCAGTCTTACTGGGGAGTAGGTCAGCAGAGCTCCTCTCACAGTTATGCCACCCTAATACATTAGAGTGAAGCCCATTCCTCTCAGTACTCACCAGTGTGAAATAGGATGGAAGCAGCTCCAATATCACTTGTCATTGTATATGGGAACAGGACAGAAAATTTATTTTTTATGGTTTGCAAAACTGTATTGAATACTTCATAAAAACTGACGTTTAGAGAATTACATTAAAAAAATGTTTTCCCTTTTAAAATGAACCATGCATTCAACTTATAAAGTGTTAAAAGTAAAATACAGTGTTAGTCAGAGCTCACCAGGGAAACAGAACCAATATGATGTGAACAAGTAAGTGTGTGTCTGTTTATACATATATATCACTTGTTCTTTTCTTGTTTTAAGAAAGTGACTCATGCAAATACGTGGGGCTGGCCCCATGACCAAGTGGTTAAGTTCACGCACTCTGTACAGAGGCCCAGGGTTTCACTGGTTCAGATCCTGGGCATGGACATGGCACCACTCATCAGGCCACGTTGAGGCGGCATCCCACGTGTCATAACTAGAGGGACCCACAACTAAAATCTACAACTATGTACTGGGGGGATTTGGGGAGAAAAAGCAGAAAGAAAAAAAAAAAGAAAGAAAAGAGATTGGCAACAGTTGTTAGCTCAGGTGCCAATCTTAAAAAAAAAAAAAAGTGACTCATGCGAACATAAAGACTTCGTTAAATCAAAAATCTGTAGTCTAGATGAGTAAGCTGGGAACCCAGGAGAACTGTAGTTCCAGTACAAATGCAGCTTACTTACAGAATTCCTCCCTGTTCTCAGAAGGGCAGTCTGTGCTCTATTAGGAATTAGAATTGATTGGATGAGGCGCATCCCCATGGGGGCCGATTCACTCAAACTCCACCCATTGAAATGTAATCTCTTGAAAGAAATCCCCGCAGAGATGCATCCAGTGGAATGTTTGAACCAGTATCTGGGCACTGTGGTGGAGCTGAGTTGACACAGAGCTAGTGGCTTGTACTTTTCCTATATTCTAGTGTCTGCCTGGCTTTGATAATCAGGGAGATGCTGGCCTCTAAAATGAGTTTCGAAGTATTTTCCCCACTTCCAGTTTTGGAAGAGTTTAACAAGGATTGGTGCGAATTCTCTGAACGTGGTGGTGTTTGGTAGTGGCATTGGGATTGGCAATGATTAACTATTTCGAGGTAGTTTACATGTTTCTAGGAATTTATCCATTGTTTCTAAGTTATCTGTTTCCATACAAACGTACATAATAGTCCTTTTTTATCCTTCTTATTCTTGAGGCGCCATTGTAATATGTCCTCCTTCATTTCTGATTTTATGTACCTGAATCTTCTCTCTTCATTGCTAGGGTTTGTTATTTTTATTTTTTTTAATTGAAACTGTTTGGGCTTTAATACTTCTTATTCCCTACCTTTAGCTAATTTTGGTTTTACCTTCTTGTTCCTTAAGGTATAAATGTACGTTGTTAACTTGCTATCTTTTTCTTCATACAGGTGTTTTTCACTACTAACTTCCCTTTACTACTCCCTATGCCTCATCCTACAAGTTTTCTTAAATTGTATTTTCACATTTGTTTGTCTCAAGATATTTTGAAAATTTCATTTATCTTGCTTCAGCAACACTTATATTAAATTCC
Source organism: Equus asinus (assembly GCF_041296235.1). Taxonomy (NCBI): domain Eukaryota; kingdom Metazoa; phylum Chordata; class Mammalia; order Perissodactyla; family Equidae; genus Equus; species Equus asinus. The sequence goes on along the minus strand of NC_091809.1, from coordinate 23,570,716 downwards.
CCTTCGATTTTGTCTTTGACTCAATGGTTTGTCCAAGAATGTTACTTAATTTCCACGTTTTTGAATTTTCACGATAAGATCTGAGATAAACAGGCCTTTAGTGTGAGGTTTCATGATTTCTTAAATACAAGTCAGACTATGTTTCGTGGTGGCTGCAGCTGGAGGGGTCAGGGGCTTCATGGTCTGCAGTGTCCTTGCACTTATCTCCCTGGTCTGTTGGGTTTCCCTAGAAACTCATTCTTAAGTAGAATCTGTGTCTTGCAGCTCTGTTTTCATCCAGTGTTTGTATCCTGGGGCCCTACCGATATGGTGTCAGGGATTTCAAAGGGAAATTGTCCTCTCATGTGATGATGAAACCTGCAATGTTTGGTGGTAAAGAATCCCTGGACCGTGAACTTTACAACAGGATCTGAGCACTTATATTTCCTCTGCTTTTGGCAGAGAGGAACCTGAGGTGACTGCAGGTGTCTATTTGAACTTTATACACTGAGTTAAGACGTGGGTACATTAGTTTTATCTGACGGATGGTCTACTTTACAGACAGCAATATGCTTTTCATGTATATCAAAATGTTTTTCCTCATTTCCTGGATGAAGCAGGAGGCAATTTTTTCTGATCTTCACTATGAAGACCACATTGGGCTGCTGAAGGAAACATTCATGAATGTGGGGGGCCCCTAAGACTGGCCCCTCCCTAGAGTTTTTAACTCTCAAGATAATCCATACTGTGGGGCTGGCCCCGTGGCCGAGTGGTTAAGTTCGCGCGCTCCGCTGCAGGCGGCCCAGTGTTTCGTCGGTTCGAATCCTGGGCGCGGACATGGCACTGCTCGTCAGACCACGCTGAGGCAGCGTCCCACATGCCACAACTAGAGGAACCCACAACGAAGAATACACAACTATGTACCGGGGGGCTTTGGGGAGAAAAAGGAAAAAATAAAATCTTTAAAAAAAAAAAAAAAAAAAAAGATAATCCATACTGTGTGTCTAGCAATTCATCTCTTGTTATGTTGATGTATTCCTAGAAAGCTGCTTGCTCCAGTCACTCCGCCTCCTGGTACATGGGAATTATCTGTATTCACCTTCTCTCATTTAGGGGGCATTGTTGCCATGTAAACTCAAATCTCTCATGGATCGAAGAAGAGGTGTTCCCTTTAAGAGTGTTTAGTATTTTTCTTCTGAAGATGAGAGCGATCACTCAGACATCTTTACACATCAGAACAGAAACCATTCACACACATCTGTCGCTCTGTATTTTGCACAGATCAATTGAACAGAATTGAAAGCCCAGAAATAAAACCACCCATCTATGGACAGCTACTCTTTGAGAAAGGACCTGAGGGCCTACAATGGAGAAAAGAAATTCTCTTCAACAAATGGTGCTGGAAAACTGGACAGCCACATATAAAAGAATGAAAATTGACCATGCGTTTTCACCATTCACAAAAATAAAATCAAAATGGATCAAAGACCTAAGGCTGAGACCTGAAACCATAAGGCGTCTAGAAGAAAATGTAGGCAGTACACTCTTTGACATCAGTATTAAAAGGATCTTTTCGGACACCATTTCTTCTCAGAGAAGGGAAACAACAGAAAGAATGAACAAATGGGACTGCATCAGACTAAAGAGCTTCTTCAAGGCTAGGAAAACAGGATTGAAACAAAAAACAACCCACTAACTGGGAAGAAGTATTTGCAAGTCATTTCCTATAAAGAACTCACACAACTCAACAACAAAAAATCAAACAACCCGATCCAAAAATGGGCAGGGGACATGAACAGACATTTCTCCAAAGCAGATATACGGATGGCCAATAGACACATGAAAAGATGCTCATCATCACTATCATGAGGGAAATGCAAATCAAAACTACACTAAGATATCACCTTACACCTGTTAGAATGGCAAGAATAAACAAAACAAAAAGTGACAAATGTTGGAGAGGTTCTGGAGAAAAAGGAACCCTCATACATTGCTGGTGGGAATGCAAACTGGTGCAGCCACTAGGGAAAACAGTATGGAAGTTTCTCAAAAAATTAAAAATAGAACTACCATATGTCCCAGCCATCCCACTACTGGGTATCTATCCAAGAATTTGAAATCACCAATTCCAAAAGTCCCAGGCACCCCAATGATCATTGCAGCGTTATTCACAACAGCCAAGACGTGGAAGCAACCTAAGTGCCCATCAACAGATGACTGGATAGAGAAGATAGGGTGTATATATACAATGGAATACTACTCAGCCATAAAAAAAGGATAAAATCATCCCATTCACAACAACATGCATGGATCTTGAGGGAATTATGTTAAGTGAAATAAGCCAGATAGAGAAGGACAATCTCTGTATGACTCCACTCATAGGTGGAAGTTAAACATACAGACAAAGAGAACTGATTGGTGCTTACCAGGGGAAAGGGGGTTTGGGGGGAGGGCACAAAGGGTGAAGTGGTGCACGTACGGCATGACTGACAACACTTTACAACTGAAATTTAACAAGGTTGTAATAATCTTAATAAAAAGTTAAAATAAAATGTACAATATAGACAATGAATTAGGCATATCCAGGAGCTGTAAACACAAGGCCAGTAAGAAAATCACCACATACAAACTGTCATTTTTTCAATACCCCCGTAACACAGAACAATTAAAACATTATAAAAAAACTAAAAATACAAAATTATTAACTGATTTAAGGGAAAAGCACTACCTATGAATCTTATTTACCATTTATGAAGGCTGACTAGCATAATCATCTCACCTCAATATTCATTTCTGAAGTAATTAATACAAATCCACAGTCCAATGCTGCACTTTAAGAAACAGGCTTGATAAATACAATATGTTTACTACTTTTATAACAACTCTTCATGTTGAAAGTTTATTTCCATGAAGCTTTCTCATATGACTTACATTTACATTTCTTGCTGGTGGGAGTTTCACAGAGAAGGATGTAGGCCAACTGAAGGCTTTCTCATGCTGTTCACATTCAAGATGTTTTTATCAAGTGAGTCCTTTCATGCCTTCAAGAAGAACTGAGATAACAAAAGTGTTTCCCAAATTGTTTATATCTACCTGGTTTCTCCTCTAGTGTGCATTTGTGCATAGCCTCAAAAGGTTGCATGAGAAGTAAAGCCTGTCTCACTTTCCTGACATTCATGAGGCTTTCTCTCCACTGTGACTTCTTTCATGGACTCGAAGAGAACTGGAAGCAGTGAAGACTTTACTGCATATTTTACATTCATAGGGTTTTTCTCCAGTGTGAGTTCTTTCATGTACTCGAAGAGAACTGGAAGAACTGAATGCTTTAGGGCAGTTTTTACATTCATAAGGTTTCTCTCCAGTGTGAGTTCTTTCATGCTCTCGAAGACAACAGGAAACACTGAATGCTTTACTGCATTTTTTACATTCATAAGGTTTCTCTCCAGTGTGGGTTCTTTCGTGAACTCGAAGAGAACAGGAAGAAGTGAATGCTTTACCACATTTTTTACATTCATAGGGTTTCTCTCCTGTATGAGTTCTTTCATGTTTTGAAAGAAGACCGGAAAAAGTGAATGCTTTACTGCATTTTTTACATTCAAAGGGTTTCTCTCCAGTGTGAATTCTTTCATGTTTTTTAAGATGACCGGAAGAAGTGAACGCTTTACGGCACTTTTTACATTCATAGGGTCTCTCTCCGGTATGAATCCTTCCATGTATTTGAAGGTAACTGGAGGAAGTGAATGCTTTACCACATTTTTCACATTCATAGGGTTTCTCTCCAGTGTGACTTCTTGCATGTACTGAGAGACAATTGGTAGAAATGAAGGCTTTACCACATATGTTACACTTAAAGGGTTTCTCTCCAGTGTGGGTTCTCTCATGTATTTTAAGATAACTGGAAGAAGTGTATGCTTTACTGCATTTTTTACATTCATAGAGTTTCACTCCAGTATGAATTCTTCCATGAATTTGAAGATAACTGGAAGAAGTGAATGCTTTACCACATTTTTCACATTTGTAGGGTTTCCCTCCCATGTGAGTTCTTTCATGTATCGAGAGAGGACAGGCAGAAATGAAGGCTTTGCCACATATTTTACATTTAAAGGGCTTCTCTCCAGTGTGAATTCTTTCATGGATTCGAAGATAACTGGAAGAAGTGAATGCTTTACCGCACTGCTTACATTCGTAGGGTTTCTCTCCTGTATGAGTTCTTCCATGTCTTGAAAGAATACCAGAAGAAGTGAATGCTTTACTGCATTTTTTACATACAAAGGGTTTCTCTCCAGTGTGATTTCTTTCATGTTTTTTAAGTTGACTGGAAGAAGTGAATGCTTTACTGCATTGTTTACATTCATAGGGTTTCTCTCCAGTATGAGTTCTTTCATGTGTTTGAAGTAAAGTGAGATAAGTGAAGGCTTTCCCACATTCCTTACATTTATATGGCTTCTCTCCATATTTTTGATACTCACGTGTTTTATGTTCAGTGTGACATCTAATGTGCATTTTCAGCAATGAATGATGTGTGAAGGCTCTTCCACATGCACTGCATCCCCATGGTTTAGCTCCTGTAGTTTTCTTGTTCAGACTGAGATTTGCAAGAAGGCTGACGTTTTCTCCACATTGACTACCCTCTTCGCTTTCACAGAGTCTCCCTACCACATGCTTTCTGTACAAACAAGAAGCACATTGTTAATGATTTCTCTATTAATGGTTTTATATTTCTTATGTTTATTATGATTTACAGGAAATGTTTGTTTTCTTCCTTCTGTGAATGCTCTGAAATAAATATACTGAATTTTCTGCTATTATCCAAACAGCAATATTCATAGATACGATTCATTATTACTATTAATAAGTGAAATATATTGCAAAAAGTGAACCACTGCATCACATTTCAGAAAGTGTACTTGACGAAAATCTTTGAAGAATACCTAAATGTGAAGCAAGGGCTATTTCTTTTGTTTGCTCTTTTTAAAAAGACTGTCTTGACATACAAGGATTCTCACATGAGACAGAGCTTTCTACTGTGTCACTCACCGGAGTTTTCTCCCCAGGTCTTTGTGCTGATCTTCAATATCATGATCTTCCCATGTTATTCCTGAAATGCAGACAAAGAACGTTTATTCCAATTATTAGAAACTATGGAAAAAATTTAGATTGTAAGTATGTGATAATCTATGACCATTTCTACTTTATTTACTAACAACCTCACCTTTCCACATTCTAATCCTTAGAACACTGTTGTTTTTTTTCTTTTTGGGGAAGATTAGCCCTGAGCTAACTGCTGCTGCCAATCCTCCTCTTTTTGCTGGGGGAGACTGGCCCTGAGCTAATATCCGTGCCCATCTTCCTCTACTTTATATGTGGGATGCCTGCCACAGCATGGCTTGACAAGCGGTGCCATGTCTGCACCCAACATCTGAACCAGTGAGCCCTGGGCCACTGAAGCAGAATGTGTGAATGTAACCGCCATGCCAACAGGCCAGCCCCTTAGAACACTCTTGATGTTCAGGCAGCAGTTGTTCTCACATTGATGCAATGAAGAAATGTCCTCATTCTTACCTACTGAGGCCAGGATCCTGAAGGTTTCCCACATCACATCTCTGTAGAGTTTCTTCTGTGAAGGATCCAGTAAAGCCCACTCCTCTGGGGTGAAGTTCACAGCCACATCCTCAGTGGTCACTGAGTCCTGAAACACCACAAATGCGTGTCGAGTAGCATACATGAGCCTGACAGCACTGGGGATCTATACACCAATTCTAGGAAGGTTACCTGGGATTCTATTATCTCCAAATATTTATTCTATGTGTGATCATCACAAACTCGCTTTCTTCTGTACACAGTCTCATCAATTTAACAATATTATGAACACATGGAAATATTTACACAGTTTTACTGTGATGACATTACATCCGACTTCTCTCTAATAACAAGTTCCAGAACAAGTTGGGAAATGGCAGAGGCAGAGAGTGAAATCTACGGGATGTTTCAGTGAATAAAAACATAGTGAACAACTGCAAGCTTTTTGTTCTGGTCCCATGACCAAAGTGAGAGTCCAGGAGGCCTAAGAAATCACACTTTGACCAAGCCCAGCTGCCCACACTGTCCTAAACTACTCCAGGCCATTACAGGTAATCAGATGCAGCTGGCTGAATGGAACTCCTCTTGTGGTGAAACGCTGCTTTTAACTTGTGTAGTATCTATCATAGACTCGGTTCTACCTTTCTCACTCTGGATGATTTGATGGAATTATTATGAACTGAGAGCTCAGGCACAAGGAAGAAGCCATGAAAACTTAGACCAGAAGATCCCTACACTCATTGGCCTCAAAGCTACTTGCCACCATTTTTAGAACACACTCTCAGATAATAATATGCCATAAGAGCTCTTTCTAGTCAAATGTCAATGGTGTGCCCTGAGCTTTGCTCCCCTTGAGGGGTAGGTTAAGAGCTGCAGATTGGGGCTGGCCCCGTGGCTTAGTGGTTAAGTTCGCCCACTCCACTTTGGACACTGCACCACTCATTAGGTGATGCTGAGGCAGCGGCCCACATAGCAAAACCAGAGGTACTCACAACTACAATATACGACTATGTACTGGGGGGCGTGGGGGAAAAAAGAAGAAGATTGTCAACAATTGTTAGAGCTGGTGCCAATCTTTAAAAACAACAACAAAAAAGAGCTGCAGATGGCAAGCGAGCTCCTTGAAGTCCACAATGGTTTGATGTTAAATTTGCCCATGATTATAAAATACATGAAGGATTTGACAGTGGTTTCCTCCAAAAGAACATAAAATTTCCTTTCTTCAACGTCAAGAGGAAGTGTTTCCTGACCACCCACTCTGGATGATGCCCTGCTGACTTATGATCCTGTGCCAAAGGAGCTTAGAAGGTGTCATTCTTGATCTCACAAGAAGAAAATGAACAAACTTGAGTCGAACAACCCTTCTTAGATCCAGGAGAGCCTTGAGGTCACAGGACAAATGAAGTCTCCAAACTTGGGAAAGACAAAAGAAGAGATGGCATTTTGCAATATGCCCCACATGTTCTGTTCTTAATACGGCCTGTACTAAAAAAACAAATCTATTTCCCCAAAGTCTAATGCAAGGGCAAAAATAACAAGAAAGACAGAACCCAATTTCCATGAAGCCGAGGACAGCCTCTATAAGAGAAGGTTTAAAATCCAGATAACGGGAAAACCTGAAGGAAAAGAAAAGCAGAGCGAGACAGAGGAAAACGTGAAGTAATAATGACCAAAATACCATAAAATTAATGATAGCCAGAACACTGTCCATCCAGGACACTCACGGAACACTAAACACGATAAAGTACAAAGTGCACACCCGAGGGTATCACCCTGAAACTAGAGACACATCACAGACAGAGAATGTACTGAAAAATCCCAGGGAAGAAACACAACTTCGACAGAAAGAAACAAAGATTGGAGTTAAATCAGACTTCTTCTCAAAAACCATGCAACAAGAACAGAGGAGACTGAAAGATTTAAAGTGTTGAAAATAAAACCCACTTTCCCAGAATTCGGTCAAGCAAAATTATCCTTCAGTACCAGGAAGAAATAAGGACTTTCTGAGACAAAATTTGAGGAAATTCGTACCGAGTACACATACTTTGAAGGAAACTGTTCAAAAGTTTACAAGAAAGAATGTAAATGATAAAGGTAGGGGATTAGAAGAAGAAAAAATGAGGGCAAGTATCTTTTATGTTTCTTATAATTAATACAACAGATGACACTTTGTTTAAACACAGGGAAAGGAAACTTGGGGACAGCGTGTTAAGAGGTACTTGTACGCAGTCAAGTGGCACACTGTTACTTGGCAGAAGGATGGCTTAGTTGTAAATGTAGGCTAAAAATTTAAGGGAAACCACTAAAATGTGTTTTTTAAAAAGTGTGTAACAGATATGCTAAGAGAGGAGAAAAAAAGAATTAAATTGCTCAATTTTAGCCAGAGAAGGTGGCAAAAAGACAAAAACAAGGGTAAAAATGGAGAAAGTAAAAATTTTCGTAAATATTAATCCAACTGAATCAATAAAAACTTTAATCATCAACAGTCTCATTACAGCTGAAAGACACAGTAATAGATTTCAAAAAATACCATCATAGGGGCAGCCCTGAGGCTAAGTGGTTAAGTTCGTGCACTCCGCTTTGGTGGTCCAGGGCTCGGATCCTGGGCGCAGACATGGCACCACTCATCAGGCCATGTTGAGGCAGCATCTCCCATGCCACAACTAGAAGATATAACTATATACTGTGGGGATTTGGGGAGAAAAAGCAAAAAAGAAAAAAAGACCGGCAAGGGTTGTTAGCTCAGGTGGCAATCTAGAAAGGAAAAAAAAAAATAAAGACTGGCAACAGATGTTAGCTCAGGCGCCAATCTTTAAAAAAAAAACAAAAATAGATCATTATATGTTGTCTACAAGAAACCCACTCTAAGTATAAAGTCAGAGATAGATGAAGGGTAAAGGGATGGAGAAAAACAGACCATGCCAACACGAATCGAAAGGAAGCGGCCAGAGGAACAGGCATCATAGACAATGCAGATTTCAAACTGAGGAAGATGCAGAGATAGAGGGGCAGCAGGTACGGATAAAGGGGCCTATTCTCTGAGAAGGCACAGCAACGCTGCATGTGTACCTGCCTAACAACAGAGGGGCAACACACCTCAGGGAGGAACTGATGGAATGCAGGAGAGATACACAGATCCAGTACCACAGCTGTAGAAATCAACACCCCCCCATCAGGAATTAGAAATTTCAGTAGGCAGGAAGTGAGGAAGGACAGAGGTGTGATGAACAGCACTGCAAAACTGCTGGGTTTCACTGTAATCTGCGGAATACTCACAGAACAGCAGAATATACATTCTTCTCAGGTTCACATGGAACATTCACCAAAACAAACCACACCCTGGGACATAAAGCACACCTTAACAAATTTGAAAGAACAGAAATCATACAAAATAGGCTCTCACACCACATAGGCATTCCTCTAGGAGGCAATACCAGCAATAGTTGGAAAACCCCTTCATATGTGGTGATTCAAAAATACACTTCAAATAATACAGAATATCAAACTAGAAGTCTCAAGAAAAATGAAAAATTATTTTGAACTAAAAGAATGAAAACACAACATAGCAAAGATTCTTGGATGTAGCGAAAGGAGTATATGGGGGAAATTCATGCCATGAAACAAATACACTGGAAAGATCAAAGATCTCTAATCACTAATTCAAGCATGTACCTTAGCAAAGAATAAAAAGAGGAAGTTAAACCCACAGCAAAAATAATAAAAATCAGAAAGGAAATGAATGTCATTGTGGGAAATCAATGGACAAAACGAAAAGAAAAAAGCTGTTTGTTTCACAAGACCAATAAAATTGAGAAATATGCACTTAAGATACCAAAGAGAAGAGGGAAGACAGAAATTACTAATATCAGAAAGGAAAGGAGGAGAAATGAATATAAAAATGAGATTTGAGAAAATGCAACATCCATTTATGATAAACTAGTAATAGAGGGAAACTTCCACTTCTTGAGAAAGAACATCTTCACAAATCCTGTAGCTGAATTCATGGTGCTTGTTCCATATGATATGACTGTCTCTACGCAACAACTGGAAGAACTCACAATGACAGAAACGACTCCTGGGATTAATGAGAGCACAGCAAGCTTGCAAGATGTGTGAGTCAACTGCTTTCCTTCCAGAACCACACGAATAGAGTCAACTGATGTTTGACAAAGAAGAAAAGGAGATTCAAATGAAAAAGAAAGTATTTTAAAAAACAGTGGTAGAAATGATGGATACCCACGTGCAAATACACACGCACAAAACACAGACATAGGCCTTACACGTTTTAGGAAAATTAAGTCAAAACACATCACACATCTGAATGTAAAATGCCAAAGGAATAAACTCCTACAAGAGAACACTGAAGAAAATCTGGATGACCTTGTGTTTGTTGATGAATTTTCACATTGAAAACCAAAAGGCATGGTCCACAAAAGATAACATCAGAAATTTTACTTAATTAAAATGAAAAATTCCTCCTCTGAGAAAGATGGTGTAAAGAGAAGATCAACGCAATTCAGAGTAAGAGAAAATCTCTGTAAAACACTGTTGGATAAATGACAGGTATCTGAAATATGCAAAGAATTCTTAAACCTTAATAGAGGAAAAACATGCAATTAAAAATGGGTGAAAGATCTGCAGACAGCTCACTGAAGAAGAGATCTAGATGGGAAATAAGCAAACTGACACATGATCCCCATCAAATGTCATTAGGAAATTGCAAAGAAAACAACAATGGGGATCACTAAACACTTATTAAATGGGTAAAAGTCAAAATGTTCAGAACAGCAAATATCGGTGAAGATGGAAAGCGAAGGGAATCCTAGTTCATCGTGGGTGGAAACGGGATTGGGAACACCCACACTGGAAGACAGGAACCTCCTTTCAGAATAAGATACACTGTCACTACATAGAGTAAGAGCCAGCAATCATGCTCCGTGTTATTTTCCCAAATGAGCTGAAAAACCTTATGTTTGCACAAAACCTACATAAGAATGTGTTCCTTTTGTTTCTTTGGTATTTTTTTGAGGAAGATTAGCCCTGAGCTAACTACTGCCAATCCTCCTCTTTTTGTTCAGGGTGACAGAGCCTGAGCTAACATCCGTGCCCATCTTCCTGTACTTTATATGTGGGACGCCTGCCACAGCATGGCTTGTTAAGCGGTGCCTTGTCAACACCCAGGATCTGAACTGGCAAACGCCGGCCTGCTGAGCAGCAGAACATACACACTTAATCGCTGTGCCACCGGGCCAGCCCATAAGAATGTTTATAAGCACTTTATTCATAATTGGCAAGAGTTAGAATTTTGAACAAGGTGTCCTTCAAGTATCGAACAGTCAACAACAAAACACCATCCAATGATAAAAAGAAATGAGGTATCAAGCCATGGAAACACATGGAGGGACCTTAAAACTTATTCCTAAGTGAAGAAGCCAATGTGACAAAGGGTCTGTAGTGTATGATTCCAAGCACATGACATTCTGGAAATGAGAAAAGTATCAGACACTAGAAACCTCTTTACTTGTGAAGGATTTGGAGGTTGCAGGGACGGATGAGTCAACAGGTGGAGCACCGGGGAGTTTCAGGGAAGCAAAACTGGACACCATGATACAGAAATGATGGGGACACGTCATTACACATTTGCCAAACCCCACACAGTGTATAACAGACAGGGTCAATGCTAGTGTGCACCATGCACTGTAATGCATCCATATGGACTTGGAAATTCCACACAGTGATACCAAATGTGAAAGAGTGCCACCTGTGTGGATGCAGACAGAAGGGTTATGTGGAAACTGAAAATTCTAATCAATTTTTCCATAAACTTAAAACCTCTGTCTTTTTAGAAAATGATGAAGACAGACTCATGACAATTCACCCCTTTTTTACTGAAACAAGACAGCTCTCATTCAACTGACTTCAACATATTCTTTTTTCAAGATGGGCCGTGAGCTAACATCTGTTGCCAATCTGCTTTTCTTCTTCTCCCCAAAGACCCCAATACATGGTTGTATATTCTAGTCGTAGGTCCTTCTAGTCGTGCCATGACTTCAACTGATCTCAGGAAGCCAGGCTGTGCTCTAGGAGCCTGAGACCCACGGGGGGGGTGAAACTTCCATCGGATGCCATGTTGGGGAGCACAGCACTGGATCCTCTGAGAAGTGCCATGGTCACTATCAGGAGTGTAAGAAGCCCAAGGTGGATGACGAGTGTCCTGCTATTGTAGACCTATTAGTGTACAGACGAGTGTGAATCTGACTTCTATTTTGGGGATCTCTGAGTCAAGAGATTTCCAGAATTCTTTTCCCACAAAGGGGCAAGACAACCGGTTGCTTTATAGAGTTTCAGGTGCCTGGGCCTAAGTTGGGTTGAATTAATCTCTTCACTGGGCCAAACTCAGACTGTGGTGTGGTCCACTATAACCCAGAGGGTCGGGATCTTTGTTGCAACAGGTACAGGACTGGGAGAAGCAGCCGAGTGACTTAGGGGCCCTGGGGAGCCCTCTGGAATCCTGCTTCCTACAGGCTGCACCTTCCTGTCCCTTCTTTCTCTCTGAAATAATTGCTCTTGAAGGATTGACCATCGGATGACCTCAGCTCGGTGACAGTGTACAATCATCCTCATAAGCGCAGACTCCCCCTAATGTCAAGGTGACTCCAGCTTGGTGGGTCAACAGTGCAACCGAGGCCAGCACAGTGCCCAGGAGGAGCTGCCCAGCAAGCAGCAGCCCACAATGCAGGAGCCTCCAGGCTTTCTCATCAGCCTGTCCAGGGAAGAAGGCCCAGGGGAAAGGGAGGGCGAGGCTTAAGTGTTCAGTCGTCAAACATCATCAGCATCAAACCCTCCCATTCATTACAAGAACAAACTTGGGGGACAAAAATAGGCATTCGCACTGGTAGTTTTTATATAAAGAAACGCTAACAGCATGGTGAGGCAGTGAGCAAAACTGGTCATGTAGGGAGGCTGGAGTCCAGGCAGGAGTGGGGCAGGATTGCAGGCAGGGAGTCGCCTTCAGGCAGTTTCCTCTCTTACAAATTTTTTAAACCTTCCCACGCAGTATTTATTTAAAATAAGGGGAGACACGGGCTGGCCCAGTGGTACAGTGGTTAAGGGCACGTGCTCTGCTTCAGAGGCCTGGGACTCACCAGTTTGGATCCTGGTCGTGGACCTACACACCTCTTACCACGCCAGGCTGAGGCAGGCATCCCACACATAAAATAGAGGAAGATGAGCACAGATCTCAGCTCAGGGCGCATCTTCCTCAAGAACATAAAATAACATAAGGAGAGATTTATTTATGCCATATTTTCCCATGTTTGATCACCATTTTTAAATAACTTTTAGTTTTAACATTTCTACATAGGAAACCATTCCAAGATTTAATCCTTTAAACACTAATGGACACACAACTATAAACCATAAAAAATTTACCAATCTCTTTCTACCAAAAAAGACAAGGGGCATTTTGGTTTCTGCCTCCAGTATATTTACCCTGGGAATGTTTTCAGGAAGGAGTAGCATATCACAATACCTTAGGGGTTTGCAATGAAGCCCTGAGTAAACTAGGAATTCCAAAGATTTACACAAGCTTCGATCTGATTCCTCAGATCAATGAAAACAGAAATTCAACTGCCTCTTCCCTACACCTATTAAAACAGAATTCAGGGGCTGTCCCGGTGGCATAGTGGTTAAGTTCACTTTGCTCTGCTTCAGTGCCCTGGGCTTCCCATGTTTGGATCCCAGGTGTGGACCTACCACTGCTCATCAAGCCATGCTGTGGCAGCATCCCACATAAAATGGAGGAAGATGGGCACACACAGTAGCTAGTGACAATCTTCCTCTCACACACACACAAACAATAAGAAAATAAATGCAATTCATTTGCCTCAGGAATAGTTCAGCCTTTTAAATGTCACAGTTCTCTAGGGACAAGGACACACAAAACTGACCTAAACATGGAAAATGCACCTGAGAATTGAAATACACCCATCTCACATCTTGACGTTCTCTTGTCTAAATGGAAAAAAACTGTTTGTGTCCACAATTTTCTTGCCTTGCTCACATCATATCTCTGAAATAACATTTTCCAAACCCCAAGTGCAAATGGAAATTAGAATCAGAGGATTGTAATCTTCAACTGATCAAGGAACCCGAGGACAGAAACAGGAATATTCCACTCAGCTCATGGAAGCAGCCTGCTGGCCTGCAGTTCAGAAGGAAACCCACACTCAGAAAGGGACCATATTCCCAGACTTGAGGTGTAGACTCTCTGAGTGGACACAGATCCCTTGGAGAGGGTCAGGCCCTGGTGAAGGAGGGTGGAGACCCTTGAGCAGCCACAGGAATGGACTCTGGGAGCCCCACACACCCTCCCTCTCCTATGAGCACGGACGCACTGCCTTCCCCAGGCTCCCACTCTCACAAGTGAGGAAACTCTCAGCCGGATTCAGTCTAAGCTTCAGACCCACATGAACTCCAAATTCATGAACTCTTTGTCCACAGGATGGAACACCTGATCTTCAAAGACTTCCTCACTGTGCACAGATTACACTCTCAGTGCACCTAAGTGCCAAAGCAAAACTCAAACGATGTCTAAAATGTCCAGACACAACCACAACCTCAGAAAGGGTGTCACTCCCCACCCCATGGTCACATGCACCCCCAGCTTTCCAGGGCTCTGCAGCTCCTCTCAGGATAAAGGCTCCTTCCATGGGGGTGTGAGCAGGAGGACACCTGCAGGGGGAGGCTCCCCAGGAAGAACAACTGGGCCTTCAAGACCTTCCCTCTGCAGGCTCAAGGGGGCCTTAGCTTGGGTCTTGGACTGGGGGACTCTGCTCCCCACTGGAGATGCTCTGGAACATCATTGTTATTTTAAATCACACAAACCCAGTGTTGGAATAATCCAGCAAAATCACTTAAACGCAGTCCTTCCACAGAAAATAAGGGAAAATATTATACGGTATTTCTACCACTTCAACTAAAAAAGCACAAATGTATATTCTTTTAAGAAAAAATGTGAGTTGCTACTGTTACTGAGTGAGGGCTCACCACCTGATGCACACAGAAGCTGAGACCACGGCACACCAGGCTTTGAAAGATGAAACAGTTGACTGTGCCATCGATTGGCAAGGAGACAGGAGGACAGGCTCTCAACTCCGTCTCCCTCATCCAGAGCATGGGCTGAGGCTTAAGGGAGCAGGGAGGGCCAGCTGGGATGAAAAGACCTGGCAGGGTGAGGTCTGACTGGCAGATCAAAACTTTCTCTCCCGCACAGGCTCCTGGCTGGCCACCTCCTGTGACAAAGAGCTCTAACGTCCTGCTGTTAAGATGGGGTTAGTGACGGGAGGTCAGCAGGAAAAGCACAGTGAACAAGGGGCAAGTTGTCCTGCAGATTTAACTCCTTGCCTTCTCCACTGGTAAGAGTTTCTAGAGATGCAGAGTCATCCTGCCCTTCCTGGCACACAGAGGGAGGCACCCTTAAAAAGGGACGTTTCTCTTAGAATGTAAATTGACCTTACAAAAGGGTAACTTCTACTAGGTTTTCAGAGCTTTGCCTGTGGCTGCTGTTTTTTAATAATCATCAGCTCAAAATAGCCCTTATACCAAAGACGCATCATTTGGGATGACAAGTCTGTTCCTAGGCCGGTGGTGACATTATTTCCATGACAAGAAATCATACTTGAACACTTGTGGTTTGCGTGTCTCAGCCCTGGAATCTCCTTTGGAAGCACCCAAAAGTAAGGAACACACCTCAGAAACTAATGACAGACATTCAAGGGAAGAGAGAGTGAAATAAGTATTCTTAAAAAATGGAACGTAACAAAGGAATGTTATATTTTTTCTGAAATTCACCTCTTTGTTGCCTGTCTGGAACTCCTTTATAGTGTCTTTCAAGCTCTACTGACTAGATACATTTACCCTTCTTGCAAAACGGACACTTAAATCAGTGAATAATTTTTTCTCGTTCACAAACCTGGGCGGGGTGTGGCAATGCCAATGGAACTGATCACTCAGGACATTTTTCCAAGGGGAACCCCCACCCAAAGTGATGTGGATTAAGGCTGCCCCAGCTAGAGAAGCCCAAGGTGACCTGGCCTACATGCCAAACTATATGACCCAGTGGACTTTTTTTATGGTATGAATTAGGACTGCCCCAGGGAGAGAAGCCCGGGTCATCCTCACCTACATACCGATCTATATGGCCAGATTCGTATCTAAAGTTATATGACCGCACAATAACCAAACCCCATCTGCACTGAAATCATTTAATGACTTTTTACATCATCTTTTCTTTTTCCAGTAAAAATAAGTCACGCATTCATGCCTTAAAAGATTAGCCCTAACCCTCAACTCAGGGCAGCAGCAGGAGCTCTGACTGCCCACGGGTCCTGTCCCCATGCAGCAGCAGCAGCAGCTCCTCACTGCCCATGGGTCCTGTCCCCATGCCTACAGCTCTTCACTGCCCATGGGTCCTGTCCCCATGCTATTTCGTACTGTTCTCTAAATAAAAGAGCACCACTGCCAGACCTTGAAAGTCCAAGAAACCTTTCTTTTGACTCCTCGGCTCACCGACCCCGCAACAAAAGGATTTGCCATAGGATGTCTGGGCCTAGATGATCCCGGGGAGAGGCACCAGGATTTCCTACAGTGTAGTTCCCAGTGCTTATTCTCTGCTTTCCTCTCATGTAAAATAGCCACAGACAAACATAATCTTGAAAATAGAGCCATCCAGGGCTCTGGGGCATAATGATAAGCATTTAAAATATCGAGTCTGTTTGAAATGCGCCATGGAGGACAAAGTGTTGATAAGGATCCGTGAATGAAAGAGGGGAAATGGCTTTGGGAGTGCTGGGAGGCATCTGAAAATGTACGGATTTACTGTCAGTCCCAGGAAGAGCAGCCTGTGGGGAAAGGACTGTGGATTGAGGCGCTGCTCCCCAAACATTTGGAAAACTCAGGAGAAAACGGTCCCCTCCGAGGAGAAATGAGGCCCTGGGGACCCCCCACAGACCGCAGCCCCTCCGCGCACGGACCCCGGAGACCGAGGCCCGACTGTCCTGCGGGCCCCGCACCGTCTGGGACATGCGGGGCTGCGGGCGCACAGCGGCCCAGAGACGCTCCGGCCCAAGTCGCCGCATGCAGGGACCACAGGACGCCCGGGGCCCGGCTGCCCGCCCCGCCCCCACGCTGGGGCCGGAGGGACCCTAGGGCCGAGCGGCGCCGCCGCGGACTCGGGGCCGCAGAGCCCGGAGGGGACCGCGGGAGGCCGGGCCCGCCCCCCGCTTCCCACCAGCCTCTCCTCCCGCGTCCTCACCCCGGGGCCGCACACTCACCATTTCCAGGGCTCCTGGATCCCCCGAGTCCTTCCTAGGACACTGCGGTCGCTACAGGCCACAACTCGACAGAACATGCGGCAGGGCCAAGTAAAGGGTTTAATGGCGGGGAGACGCGGTCCCCAGCGCCGCCGGAGCAGCAGCTACTTCCGGGGGTTGGGGAACTTCGCCCCACCCACCTACCCCGGCGCCTCGTCTGATTGGACAATTCAAAAGACTCACCCTCGTCTGTCTGAGTGACAGCCCCTGAGTTTAGGTGTCTGAGCAGAATGCCAGACAGAATTCGTTGTCTGCAGGGCCGTTCGCATTGAAAGGTAGTGCTGGGAGGGGACTTCTGGGACTGTGATCCTTGTTTATAAAAACACACAGTTGAAGGTCACCTCACCATATGCAATTGATGCGGGAATGGAGAACGGAAGAGTAGAAAGGAAGTTTTCTTGGACTCTCAAGGTCTGGCAGTAGTGCACTTTTATTTAGAGAATAGTGTGGAATAGCATGGGGACAGGACCCATGGGCAGTCAGAGCTGCTGCTGCCATGTGTTCAGGGCTAGGGCTAAATTTATAAGGCATGGGTACATGCCTTATTTTTACTAGACAGAGAAAAGATGATGTAAAAAGTCATTAAATGGTTTCAGTGCAGATGGGGTCTGGTTATTGTGCGGTCGTATAACTTTAGATAGGAATCTGGTCATATAGACCAGCATGTAGGCCAGGATGCCCTGGGTTCTCTCCCTGGGGCAGCCTTAATCCACACCATAAAATCCATCGCGTCATATAAATCAGCATGTAGGCCAGGACACCTTGGGCTTTTCCACCTGGGGCAGCCTTGATCCACATCATAAATCCCCCCCCGAACCCACTTGGCCCCAAAATCTCTTGGGGATATGGATGATGGTAAATCTTCTGTAACTACTTCTGGCTGTACAAGGTCGTAGAGCTGTCCCTAAATGGGGCCATAGGTACAGGCAGGAAGTTCAGAGGACCGGAAGGCTGCACCCGTGGAGTCCAAGGCTGACAAGGTACACGGATCCTCTGGAGACGAGAGAGTCATTTGACGAGAGGTGGTCCAGGAAGTGAAACTTGGTTGACATGCGGAGGACAAACAACGAAATAGACAGCAAATTATAATAAGAAATACAAGCAATATGATTAACGCAATGAATGAGGCTTTGATAGTAGTCCAGAGACCTGGTCCTGACCAGGAGTCCAACCTATCATTTAGGGATAGGGTAGGGTCTGATCACAGAAGTAGCCAAGTTTCTTTCTCATTTGCCCTTTTGTCTTTTGTCATTTGCAGATAGTTGCTGTTTTACTCTGATGCTTTTTGTTTTTGCAAATATGTTTCATCTTCAGAGAAATTCCTGGAAAGGAATCTGACACAAGATTCTAAACTACAGGTTTCTGATAAACTTTCAGATTGTAAAACTGAACTGGGTAAGAAATTATAGAATTCTAACGGAGAAACTGAGCTCATAGATCTGCTAACAGAAGATTAAGCTCTAGAATTGATTAGACAGGACTGTGTGAACTGATGAGGATGATTATAATTTCTTTTATGACCTCTGTTTGAAATATTGTTGAGTTTTGATGTGTTGTTTTGTTTTCTCAGATTTAAGGAAATCTTTTTCTCTGTTCTCTTATGGTAACCAAGACACAACAATTTAGTGAAATTATACCTTTATGAGCAAAACTGAAACATTTAGCTTTTTCTCCCTACCCAATCCCTCCAGAATTTGGAAACTCTTTGTGATTATGGTTATTTCGTGGAAATATAGTTATTTGCATAAGTTCACTAAGAATTTGGTCTCCTTATAACAGGACACATTGGTTATCTTACCAAAGCTTTGACTGGAATGTCATATTTGAGAGAAACATACAGGCTCAGATATGACAAGAGAGCTCTTCAGGAACAAAGATTGGACTCTCTGGAAATAAAGCCACTTGGAAATATGGGCCTGGTACCTTGTTTACAGAGATTCTGGCAATCTTGCCTGGTAAGTAAGGAAGATTGCTCATCTGGCAGGTGCAAGGAACCTCAGAATATTTTGGGGGACCTCGAGAAGAGAGGAGTCCATCCAAACCTGTAGGTATTGCAGGCAAAATCTGATGGCAAGTCCTTGGCTTGGCTTTTCTGGTGTCAAGAGGCCTTTACAGTTCAATCTGAGATTCCTCATAAAAAAAAAAAATCCAGCAAAGCAGGTTTCAAAGAGCCTGTATAATTAGTTGCTATCCTTGTTGCACTTATGTAAATAATTGGACGAAGTTGTGTTGAAACTACATTTATTTTGCAAACCAGTTAATCTTAATTTGGCTATCTTTTGTAAAAATGAGGGTGGTTTTAGAGAGAAAAAATAATGTTTCAGTAGAAGCTATAGTACACATTCATGGATATTAGATTCTAACTCTTTTCTTCTACAAGATTCATCTGTTACTAATCATAATGTCTCCTTGTGGCCATCCATCTCTGATACCTGGGAGTTCCCTGGCCACAATCAAACCTTTTCCTTCAATAGTACTGCCCAAATACTAACTAGATTTGCCTTGTCACAGGTGGATCATAAATAACAAGTTCCAAAGGCAAAGTCCCCAACCTATCTGTGGGAAGCATTCCCCCACTCTAGTTACCATTGCATTGTGACAAGGTCTGGCAATGGAAGGAGAATCATGCAAGGCACTTCTCCAGGGAATGCAATTCTTTAGGCAGAATCCTTCGTCCTCCTTTCTGAACTCCTTACTTCAAAGCCTATCATTGATTAATGTCTTCCTCTTTGCTCTGGAAACCTTGTGGAAACAGGCAGAACCATATCTCTAAAAGTAATGAGCTACCCCTAAGGATGAGGGAGTCTGTGTTCCGTTAATTATATACTCGCTGTCCTCCTAGCTTCTTTGAAGACCTTGAAACTATATAACCTCTTCCCTAACAATTGATACCTATGCTTGCTGCACATATGGTCTTTGGATAACAGCCCTCGCATGTAGGAAAATAATTATCTTTAGTTATGCACTACCCCCCACCTATTGATCTTATGACGACAATAGTCAGACCACCTCACATAATTTCTCACTATATATGTATGCCCCGTCCCCGAAATAAATTGTACTTGTTTGCAACTGCATCGAGTCACGTCTTGCACTTGCACTTTCGACGACGCCGTCTCTCCCGCGGGAACCTGGACTCTGCCGAGGCTGGACCCCAGCACCTATTGATACACACAGGACGGACTATATCAAATTTGGGATGAATATATTTGGCTCACTCCTAGTAGTGGTCAACTCAGTCAAAAGGCCACTCTATGTTGGGAACAAACCAATCACACCTGTGATACGTGGCCCAATAACACCCGACCTATGGGGAAAATTTCCTGTTATATGTGTTCTCATATCATAGCCTTAAAAAAATACTGATTGGTTTGGGACTGCCTGGGATAGGCGGCCCAGCATACGTTGGTTAGCTCTTAATGGCACTCAGTGGCTATGTGACTCCAACTTATGGCCTTGGCTGCTACCTGGATGGATTGGACCATGCACCCTAGGCTTCGTCTGGATGCAAGGTAGAGCTACATTTACTATATCTCCTCCTGCTAACCTACCCAACCTGCAACAGCGCTGGACACGATCTGTCTTCCACTGGTATGATCACCTTGCCTCAATTTTCCTTCCCCAATTAGGAATTGAAAGTGTCATCTGGCACATGGAAGCTCTAAACAAATTTACTATGAAGGCATGAAATGGTACACAACATAGCCTTTTGCTGCTCAATTTAGAAGTATCCCAAATGCGTAAGGCAGTCCTCCAAAACCGAATGGCACTGGATGTCTTGACAGCAGCACAGGGGGGCACTTGTGCCATTATAAAAACTGAATGTTGTGTCTATATTCCTGACTACCATCAAAATATCTCTGGCTTCCTATCAGATATGAGCCACCAAATTAAATCCATGTCTGACCCTACCCTATCTCTAAATGATTGTTTGAACTCCTGGTCAGGACCAGGTCTCTGGACTACTATCAAAGCCTCATTCATTGCGTTAGTCATATTGCTTGTATTTCTTATTATAATTTGCTGTCTATTTCGTTGTTTGTCCTCCGCATGTCAACAAAGTTTCACTTCCTGGACCACCTCTCGTCAAATGACTCTCTCGTCTCCAGAGGATCCGTGTACCTTGTCAGCCTTGGACTCCACGGGTGCAGCCTTCCGGTCCTCTGAACTTCCTGCCTGTACCTATGGCCCCATTTAGGGACAGCTCTACGACCTTGTACAGCCAGAAGTAGTTACAGAAGATTTACCATCATCCATATCCCCAAGAGATTTTGGGGCCAAGTGGGTTCGGGGGGGGGATTTATGATGTGGATCAAGGCTGCCCCAGGTGGAAAAGCCCAAGGTGTCCTGGCCTACATGCTGATTTATATGACCTGATGGATTTTATGGTGTGGATTAAGGCTGCCCCAGGGAGAGAACCCAGGGCATCCTGGCCTACATGCTGGTCTATATGACCAGATTCCTATCTAAAGTTATACGACCGCACAATAACCAGACCCCATCTGCACTGAAACCATTTAATGACTTTTTACATCATCTTTTCTCTGTCTAGTAAAAATAAGGCATGTACCCATGCCTTATAAATTTAGCCCTAGCCCTGAACACATGGCAGCAGCAGCTCTGACTGCCCATGGGTCCTGTCCCCATGCTATTCTAAATAAATAAAAGTGCACTACTGCCAGACCTTGAGAGTCCAAGAAATCTTTCTTTCAACTCTTCGGCTCACCGTCCCCACATGACAATGATCAGTCTCTCTCCATTTTGATGTTTGTTGACAACTGGAGTCTGACAGTTTTGCCAAATAGGTACACAGACAGATACGGTGACCAGGGAACTAGGCAAAGAAAGGGGTACAGAGGATCCGATAAAAAACTAACATTGTCTGTTGAGTGTCTGCACATGGAAAGTTACAGGAAGAGCCTAACCCCCAGAGGTTCCCACAAGCAGGCTGGCCGAAGCCAGTTCTGTTCGCCTCGATCTGCTCTGAAGTGAACTTTCCCCATTATCAACTCATTAATATTTTCAATTCTCCTCCTCTGGGAGGGACCAGGGAGCCATTTCTGGATCATACTATGTATGTAGTCGCATGTGTCCCTTCTACCAATGAGCTTAAAGGAACGCGATGGTTAGGCAATAAACCCTGCTCCCGTGCCTCTTCCTCAACTGAATATTCATGAACTGTACTATGATCTCAATAAAACGAGCCCTCAAATCCTTGTTTGGGGAGACACTGCTTTGGGAGAGATCCCTGGTGTTCTCCATTGCTTCTGCAAGAAATAAAACTTTCTTCACCTACTTCTGCTTTGCTTGTGTTTTCAGCTCTGCTCTGACCAAGAGGTGAACCCATTGAGTTCAGTTACAGTACCAAGGATGCAGTAGGTGGGCATCCTTCCAATGCTTCAGTCAGATTCAGAATAAGCGCATTTTGAGAAAAAACAAACCATCATTTTAGAAGAAAAATGACTTCTGGGTGTTCAGAAAGGTTAACTTTAGAAAATATTTCTGACATTAAAATATTTGTATCTTATAAAAAATGTAAGCAGAGACTCTTTCTTACCAATGGTTAAATGACTCTCTGTGGCCATGACCCACCTGCTCCTTGTGGTTACACTATTTAATCCAAATATAATGAGACATCGGAAAACTGGGTTTCATCAAAATGATCATTCCATTGTGATACTAGAGACTAACGTTCATTCCAGCAGTGTTGGGGACACGTGGACAGGCATACTTTCCATTTAGTCTGCACAGATACCATTTCTGCTCATTTCCTCTCCCAATTCCCTGAGGAAGTGCTCACCTTTGATGTCATCTGAGACAAACAGCCCTCTCAAGTCCACCCAAAGTGTAACCATAACTCCAGCACACCCAGGGACAGAGAAGCATTCCTGGAAGAATGCTGAGGGGCCAGGCCTAAGAACCACAGTGATCTCAATGAAGAGAGAAAAGAAGGGCCCAGTTTGCCACCAGAGCTCATCATACAAGGGGGAACACAGCTGGGCAGTAGCATCATTGATCAGTCACCTGTCCAATGTAGGAAGAGAAATTCTGTGGATATTCAGCATCAAGCATTGAGAGATGCAGAAGATATTTCCATTTCATTTTCTGTTATTCTTCTTCCCTTTAGGAACTATCTGGAAAATGATAGTCTAGAAGGAGGTTTCCAGGAAATCACTCTGACTTCCTAACTCAGGAATGCCTCTGTTGTTTGTTTTAACTCCCAACTCCTCATCTCCACCTCAAACTAAGGACACACCATCCTAAGAATGTGCATTCACCTGGGAAGATGCGTGAGTCTGGCTCCGCTCTCACACTGTCAGAAACATGGTGCCGGGGAAGCTACATTTCATCACTGCCCTCCCCACCCTACTTTCATCACACTGTGGGAAGTGCACCGCTCCAGTAGTGGCCCCATGTGTGCAGAAACTCAGGATGTGCTTCCCCCACTCATGAATCGATAAACTCTTCTGCTTCTCACAGGTAACATTAAGGACAGCCTGGCTCTGTCTTGAGGTCACCTCATGGTGCTGTCAAAGGTCCTTTACTCACTGTGCTCAGCATGAGAGATGTGATATCTGAAGGTTGTGTTTGGTATTTGCAGGTTCTTCCTGTTAGTCTCCATCGTGGCAAACATGAGGGCCAAAAAGTACTTAGAGTGCTGGTGCATCCACCTGCACTGAGGGAAGCCCATGAGGACACAAGGATACCCCACAAGGTGGTCTTCTAAGCAAAGAGCTCCACTGAAGAAGCACAGGGGGTTATTTGTAGGTATGGAGAGAGATATTTTACCCATGACCTTGAAAAATGACCTCAGTGGAATGAGCTACCCAAGATTCCAGAAGTGCTCTGTTGGAGGAGGTCACTGAGAGGATGTGACACTTGTTGACACTCCAGATGGACTCGGTAAGTCAGAGGCTTCTTACTCACTCCCCTGTCCTTGGAATATACACGCCTCACAATGTTCCTGAGACATTTCAATGATGCAGCCTGGAGGGAAGAATGTGCTGTTGAGACCATCTGGACGGTAGACGTTACTGAGCCCCATCAAAGCCTCTATAGAAACTTTTACAATTCTGGTGGGCAGGTGCAGACATCTGCTCATTTTGCCTCGCCTAACACAAGCTCATATACATGTTCCCTTGCTTATTCAAATGGCCATCTGCCAATCTGGAGTGAGCTGCTTCTCTCTTTGCTCTCTCTTTGCCCCCCATGCATGGGAGCCAGTTTCAGATGTCACCTGGAGAACTCCTGACATTACCATCCAACATGATCTTAGCTCTGAATGACAATGAGAGCGCAACTGATTCTCCTTGTGCTGGGAATGATGAAGTACCTTTAAACAGCACGACCTCATAGATAGATGTTGGCACTTTGAAAACTCTTTTTTCTTCATGGTCTAGCTGAAATATCGGCATGGTGTTGGAGGTAGCAGTGGGAAGAAGGATTAACCAAATTGTTCTATCTGGTGAGGAAGGCCTGAATTACCAAAAACTAATTGTCACAGCATTTATATAGTGAAGATTTCAAAGTATGGGAAAGTAAGTATCCATAGAGGAAATCACAATAGTCATCACAGGACTCTGCTCAATGCATCAGTTCTCCGTAATCTTACGGGCCAGTTGCAAACTTACATGTCAAGGAACCAGTGGGTCATTTGCAGTGTAAAATGTTAATTCCATGGAGAGAAGTTCTGCTTTATAAGTCGTTGTCAAGATGATGATGACAATGACAGTGAGAATACTAACAGGAGTGCTGACACTAGTAATAAGGCACTTTGGTGAGGCTTACTGAGTGTGAGGCACGGCACTCAGCACCTTAGGGGGACTGGCTCATTGCTTTTCATCTGCACAGACTTCTAACAGGGAAGCACCAGCATCATCCTATTTGATAAGAGAGGAAACCGAGACTTAGGGGAGCTGAGTGATGGGTGTGACTACACAGACAGTGAGGAGGGGGCTGGATTCATCACCAGGCTGCCTGACTCAGACCAAGCTTTGCCACCAAGCAACTTCATCTCTTTGTATGAAATTAGGACAAATGGTTCCTTCACTAGGATTGATTCCTCTGTGTGAATCACAAAGAACTCTGTTCTTCCCCGCAGGCCTTATTCAGATCCCCACCATGAAACAGATTCCCCTTGCCCTTGCTTGAAATCTCAAGAGGGTGCCACAGCATTTTTAGCCACCTTTTCATGCTAAAATCCCGTGGTCACTCTCAGGCACAATGACAACCAGGCCAGCCTAGGACTCATAGAAGATGTTTGTGAGCAGAGCATGAAGAGGAACTGCTGTGTGAGAGGCATCCCATCGAAAAGAGGAACCAATCCAAACAAGAACCAAAGATGTTTCTTCTCACTCCAAGTGTTTATCATCGATTTCCTCTATAACTTCACGTCAGAAAACACAGTGATCCATCTGATGAATAACATGCAAGAAGCAAATACTGTTATTGGAGATGAGAGCACTGTTTATTTGACAAGATAAAATTACTACAACTGATGATGGAGTCCATTTGCTGAACATTGTGTAAATACACACATAATATATAACAACACAGAGGATTTAATTAAAATCACATGTCCTGCAACATATATATGAAATGTGGAGGTTTAGGACCAACGCCATGTGTGAGAGCTATGTGCACACAAGCCTATGTCCTGGTGAGGTGACAGACGCATCCCCTCCATGGAAACATAATCAACTTTGGTGCATGGAGGACTCCTCAAGTCAAAGATGCAGCTCCCTCTACACACACCAACATTTTAAAACAGTTTCACTCAAATTTGCATCAGGATCTGTTTTTCTGTCTCAAAATACAGTAATCCTAAAGTATATCTGTGAAAATAACTCCAAAGGGTATTCTGGAAAATATTGCTAAAAAGAAGGAAGAAGAACAAGTTTCACCAGATGCACCAATTCCACAAATTAATGACTTATCATAATTTAATGGTTTGTTGCCACCATAAGAACCGACCTGTTGTTTGTCAGAAGGGTGATTTTGCCTCTCAGGGAACATTTGGCTGCATCTGGAAGCATTTCAGGCTGTCATGACTGTGGCAGGTGGGGAGCACTGCTACAGACATCTAGGGACCCTGCGATTCACAGAACAGTCCCCTCGACAGAGTACTCTCTTGTCAACATCGAAGTAGTGTCAACATTGAGAAACTGTGGACTGGACAGATGAGCCCCTGATGCTCTACCAACAGACACAAGGATGGAACAAAAGAGACCGTGAATCCCGGCAGTCTAGAACTCTCCTGTCTCCTTTACGCAGAACAATTCTATATGGGGTAAAGAGTTAAACAGTAAGAATATAAAATGAAAACACTGAAAGTAAACATGAGAAAGTATTTCTGTATACTTAAGCAGTGGAAGTCATGATATTCCAAGAAAAATGTAGATGATATTTGAATAGATTTGAAAAGCTAAAAAATGTAAACGTATCATTGCTAATAATAAAAGATATAGAGGGGTGCCGGCCCCGTGGCCGAGTGGTTGAGTTTGCACCCTCTGCTTTGGCAGCTCAGGGTTTCGCCAGTTCGAATCCTGGGCACAGACACGGCACCACTCATCGAGCTATGCTGAGGCGGCATACCACATGCCACAACTAGAAGGACCCACAACTAAAAGATACACAACTAAGTACCGGGGGCTTTTGGGAGAAAAAGGAAAAACGAAATCTTTTAAAAAAATAATTGTTAAAAAAAATCTTAAAAAAATATATATATAGAAACACCACCTGGGAAAATGTTTTCAATAATAATATAGAGAGAAAGATCATATTATTAGCAGTTGAAATAGGTCTTAACAATCAAAAACAAAATATAAATATTGCAATAAAGATGTTCAAAGACCAGTCATAAACCTTATAAAATTATAAATTATTAAATGCTTAATAAAGTTATAGATAAGCTCATTAGGCCCAAGATACAAAATGCAAATAGTTGTACTTATTTATGTGCAAAATACATATGTGGATTTCCTAACCCTTTTAGTGAGGCCTGTTCTGGTGGGAAAGGCCAACTGCGTGCTTCTTGGTCTGTTCCCCAACAAAGACAGTAGCCCAGAAGTAACACCTTATCTGTGGAGGAATGGAAGAGACAAGGTCTATCCTCAAAAACCTGAGATACATGGGGGCATTTTTTACCCCCTTCTTTAATTTGCATGTTTGCTGTTACAAAACTCTGGAGAGTGAGTTTAGACTGTCATGAAGTTAAAGAGCTTGGGGTGGTAATTGTACCTGTTTTCTAAGTTTGGAATCACTACTGGGCCATGTGAATGAGGTTTGTGGCATCTGGTGTGCAACTCCTTACACAATAGAATACACATGCTTCTCAACCACACATGGACCTTTCTCTAGCATAGAGTAAACGTCACCATTAAAAAACCTCATAAATTTTAAATGCTAGGAAATTTCTATTTTAAAATACAAAGTAAGATCTCTGACAACAATGGAATGAAAATAGAAATCAATATCTTGGGAAAATTTGGGGAGAAGAATAAATTCGAGCCAATTAAACAAGACACTCCTAAATAACCAATGGGTCAAAGAAGTCAAGAAGGGAATTAGAAAATATTTTTAATGAAAGAAAAAAAGGACACAATATAACAAATTTTTAGGGCTACTTTGAAAACACTATGTAGATAGAAATTATACCCACAAATGCCTAAACTAACAAAGAAAAAAGATCCCAAATCAATGACCAAACCTTTTACCTAACTCAAATTCAAAAGGATGAGAAACCAAACTAAATGTATTGAGAAAAGGAAATAAAACATAGAGCAGAAATTAAGCAAATAGAGAATAGAAAACCCATAAAGAAAATCAATAAAACCAAATGTGAGTTTTATGACAAGATCAACAGGATTGACAATAGAAAACTAGCAGACAATAGCTGGACTGACCTAGGGAAAAGGAGAGCAGACTCAGATCCCCAGAAGCAGAATGAAGGAGGGGATATCACTACTGAGATTGCAGAAATCAAAAGCATTAGAAAGGAATTAACAATTGCATGCAAATTAGATTACTTAGATGAAATGCACAAATTCCTAGAAAAACACAAGCTACCAAAAGTGACTCAAAAAGGAAATCTGATTAGAATTAGAACAAGTGGTTGAATAAATAAGCAAAAAACTACCCATAAAGACAAGCCCAGGCCCAGAGATTTTCACAGCAAAATCCTCCAAAACATCCAATCAAGGCTTAACAGAGACTCTTCACAAAGTCTCCCCCAAAACAGAATCAACACAACACTTCCAACTCATTTTGGGGCCAGTGTTATCGTGATACCAAAATCAGACAAAAGTATCCCAAAAAACTACAGACCTATTTCCTTTGTGAATATGGATCCAGAAAAACCTCAGCTAATCCTAGTACCTAATCCAGCAACAACTTAAAAGGTTTATACACCATGAACAAGTGGGATTCATTCCGGGGATGCAGGGTCGGGTTAACCGCTCAAAATCCATTAACGTAACACGTCATATTAACAGAAAAGCAGAAATGGCCTGATCAGCTCAATACACTCAGAGGAAATACTTGACAATATTAAACATCCTTTCACAAGAGCAACACTCAGGAAACCAGAATTTGAAGGAAATTTCCTGAGCCTGATGATGAGCAAGTATGGGACACCCACAGCTAATGTTATATTTAAAGGGGAAAGGCTGATTATTTTCTCCGAAAAATGAGGAACAAAGCAAGAATGTCTGCCCTTCCTCTTCTAGTTGACAATGTACTGGCACTTTTAGCCAGAACAGTTTTGCAAGAAAAGGAAATAAAAACCATCCAGGCTCGGTAGGAAGATGTAAAACTATTTTCACTTGCATGTGTCTTATCTTGCAAATAGAAAACTCTAAGTAACCCACTAAAAAATCTATTAGAACTGATAATTGAGTACAGCAAATTTGTATGAAACAAGATCAGTGTATGAAAATAAATTGTATTTTATACACTGCAATGAACAATCTGACAAGGAATTAACAGAAGAAATCTACGTATAGTAGCATCAAGAAGAATAAAATAGGAATAAGTTTAAGAAATTAAGTAGTAAACAAATTCTCTGAAAACTGCAAAACATCAATAGAAAATAATAAAGCTCTACAAGTGTGAAATTACAAACGGTGGTGAGGATGTGAAGGGAAACTTGTGTACTATTGGGGGAATGTAAAGTGGTGCAGCCACTATGGAAAACAGGATGGAGGTTCCTCAAAAAACTAGAATAGACCGACCATATGATTCATATGATCCTCCACAGCACGGCTACTGACAGACGAGGGGTGCGATTCCACACCCAGGAACGGAACCCAGGTTGCCAAAGCAGATTGTGCCAAACTTTAAGCACTAGGCCATCAGGGCTGACCCACCACAGTCAATTTTTGATATTTTTCTCACCTCAAAAAGAAACTCTTCTGCCCTTTAGCAGTCATTCCCAATCTTCTCCTCTTCCTTCCACAATTCCCAGCTCTAGACAACCGTTCGTCTACGTTCTGTCTCTATAGATCTCCCTATTTCCTAGGAATGGAATAATTCAATGTGTGTGCTGACAGTGACTTTGGCACTGGCTTCAGTAACTTAGCATAAGGTTTTCAAGGTACATCCGTGTTGGACCCTGTATAAATACGTCATTCATTATCATGGCCAAATAAAATTTCAGGGGATGGATAAAACTTGTTTATCCACGGATCCATTCCTGGATATTTGGACTGTTTCCACCTTTTGGATACTAGAAATAACATTACCATAAAACTCATGTACAAGTTTTGTTCCAACATGTGTTTTCATTTTCCTTGGGCACATACTTAGGAAAGGAATGGCTGCATCGTATGGTGATTCTAAGGTTTAATTTTTTAAGGAACTCTCAGGCTGTTTTCCAGAATGGCCGCACCATTTCATATTTGAACCACCCATGTATGAGGGTTGAAATTTCACTGTGTATCTTGATGAGATCTGATATTGTCTGATTTTTTTATTCTAGCCATCCTAGTGATTGTGAAGTGGTATCTCACTGAGGTCTTGATTTGCATTTCTTTGATGAATAATGATGTCCAGTAGTTTTTCATATGCTCTTGGCCATTTGTCTATCTCTCTTGGAAAAATATGTATGCACAACTTTGTCATTTTTACATTGAGTTATTTGACTTTCTATTATTAGGTTATAACAGATGCTTATATATTTTTAATACAAGTATGCAAATGTCACAAGGTATGGATACTAGCTGGGGAATTCAAACCCTCTAAAATGGGATCAACGGCATAAATGCTTACAAGTCACCACCCCTGTCCAAATGGTCACCAATATCCTGACCTTTGGGCACTGGCCATTACATACTCAATGTCCAGATTTTCGGAGTGAGCAGGTTGTCAGACTCTGAATTTCCAAGATGGTAACTCAAAATAGTTGTCTTTCTCTTCAAAGTAGACCCCATGATGCCTAGGCATTAGTCTTTAGGGAAAATCATGGGCACTATCTGGACAGTGGAGCTATTAAAAGCCACTGGCAGAATTTTGATCCATTCAACTGTTGAAGGACACTTGGGTCACTTTTACTTTTTGGCTATTGTAGATAATGCTAATGTGAACATGAGGGGACATAGTGGACATATATGTGTTTGAGTCTGTACTTTCAATTCTTTTGGGTACTTAGCCAGAAACAGAACTGGTTGATCAGATGGTAACTCAATTTGTACTTTTTTGAGGAAATGCCATGTTGTTTTTCATGACCTGAATATGATTTTATCTTCCCAGCAACAGCACACAAGGGTTCCAAAGAGTGTTTTCAATTTTTTTTTTGCTGAGGAAGACTGGCTCTGAGCTAACATCCGTGCCCATCTGCCTCTCCTTTATATGTGGGACGCCTGCCACAGCATGGCTTGCCAAGCACTGCCATACCCACATCCGGGATCCGAACCGGCGACCCTGGGCCACCAAAGTGGAATGTGCAAACTTAACCGCTGCACCACCGGGCCAGCCCATAACATATCCTTCTTAATTTATAAGAATGAGCTTCAGCTTTATGCTCCCTTGATTCCAGTGATACATGGAAACATTACTCAGACATTGCTCTATCCCCTTTTGCCATTTTTATGGTATTTTTATGCAGATTATATCCATTAATGATATAACTCAATAATACATTGTCACACATTTCTTTACCCTCTGTAGTCATTTTCTTAGCTCAATACAGCTCTGCTCCCATCATGTCATTTCTGCATTTAACGGCAAACATATTACACATAGAGAACCTATCTACGAAGTACAGTCCCAACAGCACTTTACATACATAGCATTTTATACAAGTCCTTTGTTATCAGTTGAGTGAAGAAAGGAGGAAAAAGGTACTGATTCTGTCTTTCATACTTACATAATCACTTATACTGGTGTTTTAGTTTTTTATAATGATTTGAATTACCTCCTGGGGTCACTTGCTTTCAGCCCGAAGAGCTCCTCCAGTAATTCTTGCATGCAAGTTGGCTCTCAACATAACCTCTCAGTTTTTTTGATCTGGGAGATTCCTTACTTCACCTTCCTTTTTACAAGGTAGTTCTGATAAATACAGGACTGCTGGTTGAGAGGTTTTTTCCCTGTGCACTTTGAAGACATTATTCCTCTGCCTTCTGACCTTTTTTCCTGCTGAGATGTCAGCAGTTAATTTGACTGCGGTTTCCTTGTAACAGATCCGTGATTTTGTCAACTACTGTTTTTCTGCCCAGTATGTTTGCATGTCTTGTAATTTTGTTGCAAATCAGACATTTTAGGTAATGTACTGTAGTAACTCCAGGAACTGGTCCCCTTCCTTCTGGGGGGTTTTACTGGAATTGGCTTATTTATTTGTTCAGTGACTGGCTGGATTTCAGGCTATGTCCCCAACACAGGGGAACTTCTGACACAGCTCCTAGAAGGGGACATGGCTTGGGGAAAACCTGCCCTCCTGGGCCAGTGATATTGGGAGGGCCCTCTTTCTCCTTCAGGAACCACAGCCAGTGGGTAATCTCCATTAACTGTGGGCTGATTTCTCTATTGTTTCCACCAATGTCCTGCGGTGCATAAGTTGCTCTAACAAGCAATTCAATAAAAGTCGGTCTCCTTTAAAGAAATATTTTCTTCTTTTTGTTTCTAAAGATTGTCATCTGAGCTCACAACTGTTGCCAATCTTCTTTTTTATTTGTTTTTCTGCTTTTTCTCCCCAAATCTCCCAAGTACACAGTTGTATATTTTAGTTGTGGGTCCTTTTAGTTGTGGCATGTGGGACGCTGCCTCAATGTGGCCTGATGAGCAGTGCCATGTCCCTGCCCAGGATCTGAAGTAGCGAAACCCTGGGCCATCAAAGCAAACTGTGGGAAATTAACCACTCGGCCATGGGGCCAGCCCCAGAACTATTTTCTAAAGTCACTGGGTGATATTTCTTCTGAACCCTGCTAGCCTCCTGCCAGCCAACTAATTCCCTGTTTTGTTTTGTTTTTGTGAGGAAGATTGACCCTGAGCTAACATCTGCTGCCAATCCTCTTTTTACTGAGGAAGCCTGGCTCTGAGCTCACATCTGTGCCCATCTTCCTCTACTTTATACGCGGGACGCCCACCACAGCATGGCGTGCCAAGAGGTGCCATGTCCTCACCCAGGATCCGAACCTGCGAACCCCGGGCCGCCAAGAAGCAAACATGCAAACTTAACTGCTGCGACCCCGGGCCAGCCCCTCTATTGCAGTTCTTTATAGAACAAAGACAGACTTTGGGGGTGGACCCTGGCTGAGAGGTTAAGGTCACACATTGTGCTTTGGCAGTCCAGGGTTCATCGGTTTGGATTCTGGGCACGGACCTACACACCACTCATCAGGCCATGCTGTGGCAGCGTCCCACACAGAAGAACTAGAATGACTTACAACTAGATATACAACTATGTACTGAGACTTTGGGGAGAAAAAAACCAGGAAGATTGGCAAGAGATGTTAGCTCAGGGCCCATCTTCCTCACCAAAAAGCATAACTAAAAGAAAAGACAGACTTGCCCTGAACAAGTAGAAACTCTGCCCCTCGACGGCCTGGGACTTGAACTACAGTTCTTCCCCTGGGTTTCCAGCCGGCTCAGCCAGACTGCAGATTTTTAACTTGACCCTGTCTCCATAACCACATGAGTCACTTTCTTTTTTTTTTTTTTTTTTTTTTAAAGATTTTATTTTTTCTTTTTCTCCCCAAAGCCCCCCGGTACATAGTTGTGTATTCTTCGTTGCGGGTTCTTCTAGTTGTGGCACGTGGGACGCCGCCTCAGCGTGGTCTGACGAGCAGTGCCATGTCCGCACCCAGGATTCGAACCAACGAAACACTGGGCCGCCTGCTGCGGAGTGCGCGAACTTAACCACTCGGCCACAGGGCCAGCCCCTCTTTTTTTTTTTTTTTTTAAAGATTTTATTTTTCCTGGGGCTGGCCTGGTGGCCGAGTGGTTAAGTTCGCGCGCTCCGTTGCAGGCGGCACAGTGTTTCATTGGTTCGAATCCTGGGCGTGGACATGGCACTGCTCTGCGAACCACGCTGAGGCGGCATCCCACATGCCACGAGTAGAAGGAACCACAACAAAGAGTATACAACTATGTACCAGGAGGCTTTGGGGAGAAAAAGGAAAAGAAATAAAATCTTTAAAAAAAAAAAGATTTTATTTTTCCTTTTTCTCCCCAAAGCCCCCTGTGCATACTTGTATATTTTAGTTGCGGGTCCTTCTAGTTGTGGCATGTGGGATGCCACCTCAGCATGGTATGATGAGTGGTGCCATGTCCACGTCCAGGATCTAAACTAGAAAAACCCTGAGCTGGCGAAGCAGAATGTGAGAACTTAACCGCTCGGCCCTGGGGCTGCCCTGAGTCACTCTCTTAAATAAAAAGAAAACAGACATATATGCATGAGCACACATGCACATAACAGATCATATTGGTTGTTTCCCTGATAAACTCTAACACCAGACTTTATTTTTCATAAATATATGCCAAATGAGTGATTCATTTTAAGTGGGAAGCCACTTCTCATTGTATAATCCTCCAAACAGTGATTGTTATGAAGTATTCCATGGCTTTTCGCAAAGCATACAAATGTCTCTCTCTATTTTGTTCACAAGTGATGTTAGAGCTTCTGCTTCCTTCCTACTGTAAACTGGTGAGTATTTCCTGGAATGGGCTTCATCCTCAGTGCATTAGGGTGGTGTGACCGTGACAGAAGCTCTGCTGACCTACTCCTCAATAAAACTGGTAAAAAATTACTTAATAACAAACATTTCAAGCCACTGGAAATAGTCCCAAAGGCAAACAGCAAGTGAAGAACATTTACTCAAGAAAATCTATGAAGTTTTGTAAGAAACATGAGAGTTTTGCACTTGAACCAAGAACAACCCACCCTCAGCTCCCCAGCCTATGTTGGGGGAGACTCCCCTCCAGACCACCGCGCCGAGAGCACCTGGCACCTTGTCACTCAGCTCCACTGACAGGGCTGCCCAGGAAGAACAGGATGCAACACCCTGAACCCCGCCCCCAGTACCTGCTGCTGAGGGTTAACAGGCGCTGGGTGGGACTGTTGGAAACGTTGGGACGCTATTGTCTCAGTCCCTGCATGTGGAACTGAGGCGAGACCTTGGGAGTGGTGAGCTGACAAGACTTGGCTGCCAACTGCCCTTGTTCCAGCGCATGAGGCGGCTGTAATAAAAGAAGTTCCTGAGGTGCCAGGAGACAATCAGGAGGACCTCTGGCTGCTGCCTGTCTACTGCACTGCGCCCTCAGCTCCTAAAATGAGGCTGTCACTCAGAGAGGCTTCCTACTGTCCCCAAACACTGGGAGGGTCCTAGCACAGAGATTTCGCCTATAGATGAGGCCAAGTGAGCCATCAACACAAAACTCTTAATTACTTTCCAAATAACTTTCTTGGTTGGCACATTGTGACCTGTAAAGTGAGGTCCTTGATTGCTGTGAGGCTCTGAGGGGACACTGCAGGTAGGTATAATGTTTTCTAGGACAATTTTACCCACAGTGTGACCTGGTGCCCTGCAGCATGGGAACACTTCAGTCCAGGGGAAAACACGCAGACCATTCCTAAAGCATATTCACACCCTGGAGATGCTGATGGTCAGATGAAGTCCAACTGCCATGTTCGAAGGGCCCGGAAGGTCAAGGAAATGGCCCATGGCACTGTGGATGGGCTCTCCAGGGTTGTGTTTGGGACATATGTGGATCTTTGATAAACCCTTGAAGCCAATTTGTGTATTGGTTCCCTAATATTGTTTTCCCCAAAGCACCATCTTATCAGTATCCCAAGGGATTAAATCATGAACAAAGCTTAGAATAGATTCCTGGAGGTGATCAGAAAGGACAGGATGGCCACTAGGACCAGACCATAAATTTTTCTTCCCTCAAAACGTGCAACCTTGTTCTGTCCATTTTCTCTTTTCCTGTCTAGTAGCCAAATGAAGGGCTTCCATGGATTCATTTTTTAAATATCTCAGAAAATGAAAGATAATTTTGGTTTTAGGGCAAACCCAAAGAGAAGTTTGTAATCTTGAAGAGCCACACTTTTTTGCAGCTGAATCAGCAAAATGATTACCTTTACTTTCCTCCATGTTTGCCTAAGAATGTCCAGGAAGCTGTGTTACTGCTGAAGGCCTTGTTCTCCGAATGGTATCCACAAGATTGAACACAAAGGAGCTGGTTTTTATCTACTGACCTGTAGACGTTAGGAAACCTCTTTGTTTCCAAACCATGCCGCAATCATGACCTGCTCCAAAGGCACATCTGCTGTCCGCATAGATACTGGCAGTTTTCCCTTTGGCTGGATAACAGGCTCGGGCTAGGGCCATAAGTTCAGCCTGTTGTGCAGAGGTAGCTGTTGGTGAAGGACCAGCTTCTATTGTTTCTATTGAAGACACAGTTGCATATCCTAACTTATATTTTATATGTTCATCTTTCAGAGAAGACTCATCAGGAAAGCAAACTACATCAGCATTTTCAAGTGAGCGTTCTTATAAATCCAGCCTGGGGAACAATAATTGGTTTGTCAAAGTCAGAAACTCATGAGATGTTTCATCAAAAGGCAAAGGGAGGAAAGTGGCAGGACTGAGGGAATGGCAGTTAGTAAGAGTGACATTTGGTGAAGATAGAAGAAATAGCTCATAGGGGGGTTAGTCTGCTGGCGGAGAGGCGCTGAGTATCATGAGTTACAAACGGCTTCCACTGAGTGGGGTACATAAATAGAGGAGGGTCGGTGACATTTAGGCACTGGTGCCATTAGTCCCATTCAAG
Organism: Equus asinus; assembly: GCF_041296235.1. Classification (NCBI taxonomy): domain Eukaryota; kingdom Metazoa; phylum Chordata; class Mammalia; order Perissodactyla; family Equidae; genus Equus; species Equus asinus. Next base: position 23,534,519 of record NC_091809.1, on the reverse strand, counting down.
GTAGAGTGCTTGAGTCACCTGGCTAGTAGCACACCTGGTGGCATTTGGGGTGCAGCCCCTCTAGGGTTGACTTCCCTCTAGGGCTGCACCGTGCCCCCATCCGGGGTTGCAGTCATGGGTGAGGGCTGTGTGGTTCCAACAGCTTTCCAGGGTTGCCTCTCTGGGGTGGAGGAGAAGCCCATGGCCCAGATGGCACAAAGGCCAGCAGTGAGCAGCCACATTTTATACTTTAGTCTCTGCCCATGGCTGCCCTGTGTGAAGATTATGGGGCTGTTGTGAGTCAGGAGTTCATGGGTGGCCTCCTCCAAAGTCGGGTAGGGCCACATGTTGTGACCATATTGCCATGCTGTCATCTCCTAGTGTTGCTGCTGTTAACCGACCTGAGTGCCTCTTCTCCCTTTCAGAGACCCACATGGTTAATTCAGTGGGTCTGGATACAATTATTCCCACTTCCTATGGGGAGGGATGGTTAGGAGCCTCCACTAAAGCCACTAAACACTGGACTTTCAGCTGGTATTTGCAGACCAAGTGGGGAAGTGTGGCCCAGCAGCAGCATAGTGGTTCTGTGTTCTTCTAATGGGCCAGGACTGTATATGACCAGGGGTCATAGCTAACCAGCTGTCCCTGATTGGGCTGCCAATGAATATTGGAAGAGAAAATGACTGACATTTTTCAGCCAGCACAATGGCATAGTGCTTAAGTGTGCAAGCTCTGCTTCAATGGCCTGGGGTTTTCTGTTTCAGATGCTGGGCATGGACCTACACACTGCTCATCAAGCCATACTGTGGTGGCATCCCACATAAAATAGAGGAAGATTGGCAACAGATGTTAGCTCAGGGCCAATCTTCCTGACCAAAAAAAAAAAAAGACACTTGACATTTTCAATGTGTAAGGTGACTCAAAATTGTTTCAACATAATATTGTCCCATAAGCTGAAGGCGTCAGATTCCCCCATGACAATCATCTGCAGCATGGCTGGGGGAGACCAGTTGGTGTGAGGAGAATGATGGCCATATGGCCTAGAGTTTAAAGTGGTGAGCACCCCTGGCAGCAAGGAAGCCCACTGAGGAGTCCGTTTACCTCCTGGAAATTTAAGGAGCCAGGATTTTCCAAGACCACAGTGGCGTTCAAAAACACCTGTGCCTTATATGGGAGATGAAAGTTCCACTGGATGCCCTGATGGAGAGCCCAGTGTTGGGTGACATGCACCGTAAAATGAGATTCTTTGATCTAAGTGGGGGGTTAAAATCCCCTACTATTATCGCGTTGCTGTCAATCTCTCCCTTGAGGTCTGCTAATGGGTGCTGTATATATTTGAGTGTTCCCGTGTTGGGTGCACACATATTATTAACTGTTATGTCTTCCTGATGGGTTAGCCCCTTTATCAGTATAGAATGTCCATCTCTGTTGTTATTGTTTTGGGGTTGGAGTCTATTTGTCTGATGTCAGCATGGCCACACCCCCTTTCTTTTGGCTGCCATTTGCCTGGAGGCTCCTCTTCTGCCCCCTCGCTTGGAGCCCGTGTTTGTCTTTAGAGCTGAGCTGAGTGTCCTGGTGGCAGCGGAGAGTTGGCTCATGTCTTTTACTCCACGTGGCCACTCTAGGCCTTTTGACTGGTGATTTCCATCCATTTACATTTAGGCTGATTATTGATCTAGGAGGACTTACCGGTGCCATTCTGCCTTTTGTTTTCTAATTGGTCTATATCTCCATTTTTTCTTTTCCCTTGTGTTTCTGTCTGCCATTTTACTTTGTGGTTTCCAATGATGTTTTTCTCAGCTTCCTCTTTTTTAATGTTTTGTTCCTCTGCTCTAAAATTTTGTTTTGTGGTTACCATGAGATTTGTATAAAACGTCTCATAGATAAAATAGTCCTTTTTCTGCTGATACTTTCTTATTTTCATTTGCCTATACCGCTTCCGTGATTTTCCTCCTTCCCTTTTATGTTTTTTTGGTCACAAATTATCCCAATTTATGTTGTGAGTTCATTACCAAACTGAAGTAGCTATAGAGATTTTTAGTTATTTGTTAACCTGTAACCTTTTTGCCATAATTAAGTGTTTAACACTCGATTCTGAAATACCCGTGCAATTTTCTGGTTTGTCTATTTATCACCTTACTCAAAGTCTTGAGTGATTTTGCTTTTTCACTTCAGGTGGAAGAGCTCCCTTCAACGTTTCTTGTAAGGCAGGTCTAGAGGTGGTGGACTCCTGTAGGTTTTGTCTGTCTGGCAAAGCCTTGATTTCTCCTTCATAACTGAAGGATAACTTGGCTGGATAGTCTATTCTTGGCTGGCAGTTTTTATCTTTCAATATTTTGAATATGTCATTCCACTCTCTCCTGGCCTGCAGAGTTTCTGTGGAGAAATCTTCTGATGGTCTAATTGGGATACCTTTGTAGGTTACTGGCTTTTTTCCTTGGCTGCCTTTTAAATTCTTTATCACTGACTTTTGACAGTTTTAATAGAATGTGTCTTGGAGAAGGTCTTTTCGCATTGACATAATTAAGGATTCTCTTAGCTTTGTGGAATTGTATATCTATTTCATTCCCCAGATTTGGGAAGTTCTCGGCTATTCTTTCCTTAAATAAGCTCTCGGCTTCCTTCTCCCCCTCTTCTCCTTCTGGAATTCCCATTACTATTATGTTGCCTTTTCTAATGGAGTCAGTTCTCATAGAGTTTCTTTATTTTCAAAAAATCTTAGATCTCTCTCAGTTTCACACGAATCATTTCTCGATTTCTACCCTTGAGCTTTCTGATTCTCTCTTCCATATTGTCTACTGCATTTCCAATGCTTTTTCCTGCATTCTTCATCTCATTTGTTGAGTTCTTCACCTCCAGGATTTCTGTTGGATTCCTCTCTTAGAGTTTCAATCTCTTTGGTAAAGTACTTCTGATCATTATATTCCTCAGCTCATTGAACTGTCTGTCTGAGTTTTCTTGTAGCTCATTCAGTTTCCTCATGACAGCTATTGTGAATTTTCTATCAGATAGATCACAACCTTCTGAGATTTTCTTTAGTGTCTGGAGAATTGTCATTTTCTTTTTGTGACACCATGTTATGATTTGTCATGAGTCTTTATGAGTTGTTCCTCCGCCAGCACATTTGAAGGGAACACCTTTCTTATTTAGGTGCAGCTTTGTTTACTTTGATTCTAACAGTTCAACAGAGGGGTATTTAGAGGAGTGTCTTTGTTTTCCAAAAGGGGCCCTATAGCACAGGAAAAAATCATGAATTTGGGGGAGTTTCCTAAGACTAGAGGCACGAATGTTTTGGACTCTCAGACTAGTCCACATGTTGGCAAATTCATCCCTAAAAGTTTCTGTGTTCCTAGAGGTGGCTGGCTCCAGTCACTTCTCCTCCCAGTAAGCGGTAATTCTCTATTTACACCTGTTTCTCATTTTGGGGGTGTTGGTAGCCATGTCATCTCAAGTCACTGATGCGTCTAGGAAGAGGTGCTGCTTTTCAGGTTCGTCAGTTTTCTCTTGTGAAGAAGAGAACGATCACTCTTTTAATCAGGACACAAATCATCCATTCACTTCTGTTGCTCTGTATTTTCCCTTGGGACACTACACCATTTTCACTTACTGATTCTATTGCTAAAGCCATGTGGGTGGTTTCAAAGATTTTCTTTTCTGACCAGTGAATCTAAATACATCATATAGGGATCTCTGCATTTGGATTTCTTATTCTCATCTTTTAAGAATTGCCTACACTGACCTCCTGTGCATTATGAGAAAGACATTTTCCATGAGTTGCCTTCTGTTTCATCACTGCCATTTTGGGGGCAGGATTAATACTCTACCTTCAGACCAGACGTCAGGACTATGTTGCCACATGCATTAAGTTAATACAAAAGTTTATTACTCCAAAATACTTTGTACAGAGAGTAGGGCGAGGGGAAGCTTGTTCATGTGGCTTGTGCAAAGGACCACAGGCTGGCCATTTAACATGTGTAGGTTTAGAGGCTTCAGGATTTACAGGTCTGAGCCTCCCATCTGCAGACACAAAAAGCAAAGGGGCACATGTCAACCTTCATCACTTGTTTACCATTGTGATCCTAACAGGGTGAGCAGGCGTCTACAGCTAACTGAGAGTCAAATGTCCAAAATGAGGTCAGTGTCTTTATTACTGTTCAGTCCTGAGGTTGGTTGACTGACTGATGCTACTATTGAAGTAAATTTGATTTCAATATTAATTAAACAGTTATGTGAAAAGTGCAAACATATTATGTTTGAGATGACAAAGCCTCAAAAAACCATTTGAATCGAGTCATCCAAATGTGTGAGGGATGCAGAAACGTGTAAGTAGGGTTCCTGTTCAAATATTTAAGTGATATTACTTTAATCTGTTGTCTCATTAGTTGTGTTATTGGTGACACTCTCCTACCCACATACCACAGGCAGGCCCCATAGAGGAAGAGAGCTCTCCCCAGATGGGTAATAAATACTTTAAAGCCAACTGGTCAGCAGCTACCACGAATGCCAGGGGGTTTTCCTTCAGGGATAACGTCTCAAACACGAGCTGTCTCCTACACAAATTTTCAGTGTTTGGGACATTTCTTGAATGGCAGGAAGGATGTTTGTTGAATGACGTCATGTGTGCCCAGGTCAGTGGAAGTGACTCCCATGACAATGAGCACGTGAGTGAAAATGGTAGGAAAACAGCACATCTGTATGTGATGAGCCAGAGGGGTTTTGAAGGAGGTGCCCCAAATGAAGTATCCACAGGCAGAGCACACAGACCACAGGCGATGTGAGGGGAAGACTTGGCAGTGGGATATGACAGTGGTGGCCAGGAAGCACTGTTAACAATAAACCAGAGACCTGTAGGAGTGACTGTTCTGGCAGGAATGTCCAGCAGGGAAAGGCCTCTACCTATCAGGTGCCAGTGAGCCTGACGATGACAGCAAAGCAATGAGCCCTGAAGACTGGGGTTGAGTCTAATCACTGCCTCCAACAGCAGGAAGGCCCATTGAGAAGAAAGCAAATTGGCCTGAGGAGGCCACTAGACCTTTCTAGGAGGTGGGTAGCCTGCGGTGGGAGAAGAGGTAAAATGTCCACCGAAGAACTTATTTGAGAGCCCAGTATTTCCTCTTTGCAGAATTGAGCTGATAGTTTCAATAAATTTAGAGCATCTTTTCGAGTCTTTGTATTTTGGCTTCAGCAGGCTAATGTACGATGGCATGAGTAATTTGTCCATATCAAGCTCTACCATGGTCAGAGCACAGCAAGGAGCCCCGGGGATGGGGGGACGGGCCTACCAAGTCTACTTGCCATCAGCTGTATGGACCTCTTCCTCATCCTGGCAGGTGTGTCCATTGATGATACTCCCAGTGACTTGCTATTTCACATCAGGTTCACTGGTCCATCACTGGGTTAACCATGGCAGAGGAGGGAAATCACTTGAATTTGGCCTAGACTCTTAAGTTAGAGGTCTGTAAGTGGTTTCACATTATGTGGGACCATAAAGTCAAGGTTAATGCCATCTGGTCTGAGGCGTTGATATTTGTCTCAGAAATTTAAGTCAATTTATCACCCTGAGCAATAAAAATCAGCCTCTGCAGGCTGAGGTTTCATATGGGCAGAGTAAGGAGTGGCCAGATTTGCAGTTGGATATCTGCGAGGCAAGATATTCCCAGAATTCTTTAAGACAGAGGGCAACCTTGGATAAGGGGTTGGTGCTATTGGTGGGACCAACAGCTAGATCATGGGTAATGGCCCAGGATCTGTAAAAATGTACAGACGGGTTGGGATTCTGGGCCAAGAAAGTCTGTACTGCTAAAAGGACTGCTGTTTGATCACTGTGATGCTTCAGTCCGTTCTCTGATCAAGGATGGCCTGTCTGATGTAGCAACAGAAGGCAGCATCTCTGCAGTGGACTCTGTCGGGTGGGGTGGTGCACACTGTCCATAAACTTTATGAACACCCTGGTCACCCATGTGTTCTTAAGTGACTCTCCAAGTGGCCAGTGTGTCTAAAATGGAAATGATCTCCTCAGAATTGATTCCATCAGAGAACGGAACACTCCTGACTGCTCATGGGATATTCCAGAGGAGCAATGTTTGGCTCCATGCTGTAAATACCCAACTCTTCAATAAGGCGGCTTTTCACTAGAAAGCATGGGAGGGCCTGCATTCAGGACCCAAGGCAAATGGAAAGCTGGCTTGGAGCATCATCCACTCAGGCCCTGGAAGGGCCTCCATTTACATAAAGACTCTGTCAGTTGCCAGTAGTGGCTTCTCTAATTGTGTGCAGCACCCTGTGAAGAGAATAGTTCTGGAACAAGAATGCCTTGGATAATTTATGTCCACCATGGGGGTTTAGAGATCCTTGGATGCTCACTGAGAAGCTGCTAAGGCATCTTTGAGAAGGACTGTGGGGAGTGGGACACTAATGGAATGTTACTTCTAAGATTCCAGAGCTTTTGTTTCCCAATTCCATGTGCTCATGGCATGGTTTCTACCACTGGTTCTGTCACCCTCTCAGCTCACAGCCCCCTCCTGTTGCCTCTGAGAAAATGTACAGAGTGGGACATGTGTGGATTTCTAAAGATGTTTCCAAGTAAGCAGGCACAGAGTCGCTTGAGTAGGGAAATGAAGAGCTGGAAATGGTGTATGGAGGGCAGTGAGATCTGATGATGCTGCACGTGAATAAGGATGTCCCAGGCAGCTTCCGCTTGGGATACACTTTTATGTTTTAGACCATGGTATTTCCAAAGACCTGTCAATGAACCTGATTTACACTCAAAGACAGAGTCTGAGTCACTCCTGTTAGGAGTATGAGCTGAGGGCAGGTGCAACCCTAGGGGACGTTTTCTCAATGAAGACAGGGTTGCAAAACAGGCCTGTTGAGGACTGAGTCCTTGTTGTCAGTCCTGCAACCTTCCTAAGAAGGACCCCACAGTGGTGGAAAGATCTGAACCCATTAAAATGCAGGTTCAGGAGACCGTGACATTCTTCTATCACATGAAAGCAATTATACTATTAATTTTCTAATAATTATACATAATACATATGTAAAGATACATAAAATACTTCAGGTGGTCTCATGAGTTTTCACAAACGTAGAGGAATACTGCCACCAAAAGATGAAAAACCACCCATCACCTCAAAAGAACAATCCCGTGGTGTCCATTGGAATGAAACCCCTCCAATTCATAAGTTTACACTAAAAAAAGGGAAAACATTCCATTCCCATTGCTGTTTTAAACCTTGAAGCTGTTACTGCTTCTCCCCAAGTTTCCACATCATGTGCTGCACATCTAAGCATATAGAAAGGAAACCTGTAATCAGCTACCTGGACTCCACACTGCATGGCTTGTGAGGGATGCTGAAACGGTACCAGCAAGAGCACAGTCTCAGAGAAGGAAAGGCTTCAGAGTGGCACAGTGCTCCTATTTACCCGGCTGGGTTTGCATTGTCTCACAATATCCCTAAACTCAAAGGCCTCAACTGAGTCTAAAGGACATATTGAAAATGCTATGTAGAATACCAAGAAGAGAATTTATCTATTTAAATGAGGTACTTCATAGTAAACAGTGTCCAATTCACCATAGGAAATACATTGGTGTTTTGACTGTAAGTAGGAAAGGCAAAGCTGTTCCAGAGGACCAGGAGCTGGCTGCATCCACTGCAAGGCCAAGTCTTATCTTGCTGAAGAGAAAGTGTCCGACAGCTTGTTCATTAAAAGTACACAGTTTCCAAGACAAAACTAACAGTATTTTGTGACCATAGAGGGAAAAATGATAAAGGATAAAAGCCCAAATCGTAAAAACGACTCTTTTCCTTGTTCTTACTAAAATGACTGACTGCAACTTCTTAAAACTTAACTTTCCTTCACTCCATTGTTTTTTCCTTTGAGAAAACAATGATTCGGTTCACAAAGCAAAAAGCTTACAAAAGATACAATTAGGTTGACTTCCTCACATCACTGAAGACAGAAAATAACGTGCCTCCTTGAATAGCAGTCCAACCCCAAACACAGGCCAGAATCTTGTAAGAAGTCCTTTGAGCACTGTTACCGCTACACCTCAAGGTCCTTTAGGGCTGTGGTCATTCTTACTAGAATTCCTGACAGCCCTATCTGACTGCAGGCACATTCCTGCACGTCACCGGCAGAGGGCACTGAAAAACACCCTGATGGTTAACTGTTGGCCTAAAAATGAATGAGGAATTATTTTCATGACAATAACTGTAACTGTGAAAGAATAAGAAATAGTTTGCCTGGGGAAGAAATCCCTGAATTGGTCTGCACACAATAAAATTGACTTAAACTGTATAATGATTAAATGAAGAACACTGTAAAGTATGTCTGAAAATCCATGAGCAAAAATGGATATTAATAGTCTGTAACAATGAAATCCACACTAATATTTATTAACATAGGATGGACTGGAACAGTTGATAAAATACATCAATGGAACAACTACAGAAGTGCTCATTTCCCAAACAGATGGACATAGTCTTATTGACGTACACTCAAAGGTTACGGAGAACACATCGACGGAATGCATTCAAGCTACAAGTAACAGGAAACACACACAGTCTTGCCAACGTGAGAAAGGTGATTGTTCTCACACGGAAGAACTGGGTCAAGGCAGCCACTGCACCAGAAGCAAACAAGCAAACTCGCAGGTGCTTCTTTTTACGTCCCATTGGAGATGCCACGGTCAAGCAGGAAAATGTGCTCACTAGCACTATCAACAGCAAAGATGTTTCCTATACACATCACACTGTATTCAATTATCACTTACAGAAAAGGGGAATCAGAGAACACTACCACCACAAAAGTCTGAATTGGCTTCCTGGTGGACACAAGAGGCCTTACAGAAAGACCCTAACTCAAATGGATCTTTGATGTGAAACTGGTGGAAAATGCATCTCTAACAAAATGGAAATCAACTAGTTCTTGCTGGTTATCAAGATACTCTTGACAAGAAGGGAAAAGAATCCAGAAAAAGGGATGGAAGGTGGTGTCCTTGAAGCTCCTATGTAACTGTCTCCCTCTGTGTGTGATGGCTCGAAAATCTGCCTAAGGCCTTGTGTGCTTCTGCCTTCCAGATCTCATGCAAGTGAGGCCATTGGGGAATTCCAACAAGGAGGCAGCAATGGGGTGGATTCTTAAAGATCTAGCTCTTGATTTTGTTGCCCTGCCACAGGCCTCTACTTAACTCAAAGTCTATTCACCAAATACCAGTCAGAAGGAAGGATGAACCGCAAAGGCCCAAATAGGAAAATAAGAATTCACAGGAAGTACACTCTTGGATAAACTTGCCACACATAAATTTTTCCCAACTGTTTAATAGTACAGAACATAAAAACAGGCTCCTCCACCCACCACCCCCAAAAAGGAGCTTTCTCTGAAACATGTACAATATGTACAATGGATGAGGCACATGCAGGAACTGTAAATACAAGGCCAGTAAGAAAATCACAACAAATACAAACCGCCACTTTCCAATAGCCCCCTAACACAGAATTAAAACATTATTAAAAAACTAAAGATAAAATATTAACTGATGTAAGGGAAAAGCACTACCTATGAATCTTATTTACTATCTATGAAGGATGACTAGCAGAATCATCTCACCTCAATATTCATTTCTGAAGTAATTAATAGAAATCCACAGTCCAATGTGGCACTTTAAGAAAGGCTTGATAGATACAATCTATTTATTTTATAACAACTCTTTCATGTTGAAAGTTTTCCACAACGTCATATACAATTAATTTCCATGAAGCTTTCTCACATGACTTACATTTACATTTCTTTTTGGTGGGAGTTTCACATAGAAGGATGTAGGCCAATTGATGTCTTTCTCATGCTGTTTACATTCAAGACATTTTTATCAAGTGAGTCCTTTCATGCCTTCAGGAAGAACTGGGATGACAAAAGTCTTTCCCAAATTGTTTATGTCTACATGGTTTATCCTCTCCTGTGCATTTGTGCATATCCTCAAAAGTTTGCATGAGAAGTAAAGCCTGTCTCACTTTCCTGACATTCATGAGGCTTTCTCTCCACTGTGACTTCTTTCATGGACCCGAAGAGAACTGGAAGCAGTGAAGACTTTATTGCATATTTTACATTCAGATGGTTTCTCTCCAGTGTGAGTTCTTTCATGTCTTTGAAGATAAATGGAAGAAGTGAATGCTTTACCGCATTTTTTACATTCATAGGGTTTCTCTCCAGTGTGAGTTCTTTCATGTTTTGAAAGAGAAGCGGGATAACTGAAGGCTTTACCACATATTTTACATTCAAAGGGTTTCTCTCCAGTGTGAGTTCTTTCATGGACTCGAAGAGATTTGGAAAAAGTGAACGTTTTACTGCATTTTTTACATTCATAGGGTTTCTCTCCAGTATGAATTCTTCCATGTATTTTAAGAGAACTGGAACAAGTGAACATTTTACCGCATTTTTGACATGTGTAGGGTTTCTCTCCAGTGTGAGTTCTTTCATGTCTTTGAAGAGAACAGGAAGAAGAGAATGCTTTACTGCATTTTTTACACTCATAGGGTTTCCCTTCAGTATGAGTTCTTTTATGTATTGAAAGATGACTGGTAGAAGTGAACGCTTTACCACATTGTTTACATTCGTAGGGTTTCTCTCCACTGTGACTTCTTTCATGGACTCGAAGAGAACTGGAAGCAGTGAATGCTTTACTGCATTGTTTACATTCATAGGGTTTCTCTCCAGTATGAATTCTTCTATGTATTTGAAGAGAACTGGAACAAGTGAATGCTTTACTGCATTTCTCACATTCATAGGGTTTCTCTCCAGTATGAATTCTTTCATGTATTTTAAGATAACTGGAAGAAGTGAATGCTTTACTGCATTGTTTACATGCATAGGGTTTCTCTCCAGTATGAGTTCTTTCATGTGTTTGAAGTAAAGTGAGGTAAGTGAAGGCTTTCCCACATTCCTTACATTTATGTGGCTTCTCTCCATATGTTTGATAGTCATATGTTTTATGTTCAGTGTGACATCTAATGTGTGTTTTCAGCAATGAATGATGTGTGAAGACTCTTTCACATGCACTGCATCCCCATGGTTTAGCTCCTGTAGTTTTCTTGTTCAGACTGAGATTTGCAAGAAGGCTGATGTTTTCTCCACACTGACTACCCTCTTCATTTTCACAGAGTCTCCCTAGCACATGCTTTCTGTACAAATGAGAAGCAGATTGTTAGTGATTTCTCTATTGATTTTATATTTCTAATGTTTATTATGATTTATAGGGAATGTTCATGTTTTCTTCCTTCTGTGAATTCTCTGAAATGAAATATACTGAATTTTCTGCAAGAGGACTTCACCCTTGCTATTATCCAAAGAGTGATATTCATAGACAGGGTTCACTAATAGTATTTCTAAGTGAAATATTTTGCAAAAAGTGAACCTCTGCCTCACACTTCAGAAAGTATACTTGGTGAAAATTTCTAAGAATAGCTAAACTGGAAGCAAAACAAAGCAATTGCTTTGTTTGCTCTTTAAAAAAACAATTTCTTGACATACAAGGATTCTCACATGAGACAGAGCTTTCTATTGTGTGACTCACCTTACTTTTCTCCCCTGTTCTCTGCACTGATCTTTAACATCATCATCTTCCCATGTTATTCCTGAAATGCAGACAAAGAACATTTATTTCAAATATTAGACCTTAAAGAAAAATTAGTAGATTCTAAGTATTTGATAATCTATGGCCATTTGTACTTTATTTAGGAACAACCTCCCCTTTCCACCTTCTGTATTTTACAACACTCTTTTTTTTTTTTTTAGGAAGATTAGCCCTGAGCTAACATCTGCCATCAATCCTCCTCTTTTTGCTGAGGAAGACTGGCCCTGAGCTAACATCTGAGCGCGTCTCCCTCTACTTTGTAAGTGGAACACCTACCACAGCACGGCTTGCCAAGCAGTGCTATGTCTGCACCTGGGATCTGAACTGGCAAACCCTGGGCCGCTGAAGTGGAATGTGAGAACTTAACCGCCATGCCACCAGGACAGTCTCCTAGAACACTCGTGATGGGCAAGCAGCACTTGTTCTCTCAATGATGCAGTGAAGGAATGTCCTCGTTCTTACCTACTGAGGCCAGGTGCCTGAAGGTTTCCCACATCACATCTCTGTAGAGTCTCTTCTGTGAAGGATCCAGTAAAGCCCACTCCTCTGGGGTGAAGTTCACAGCCACGTCCTCAATTGCCACTGAGTCCTAAAACACCACAAAAGTGTGTAGAGTAGGATACATGAGCCTGACAGCACTGGGGATCTACACTGCAATTCTAGGAAGGTTACATGGGATTCCGTTATCTCCAAACATTCATTCTATGTTGTGATCATCACAAACTTGCTTTTTTCTGTACACAATGCTCATCAATTTGACAATATTATGAACACATGGAAATATTTACACACTTTTACTGTGATGACATTACATCCTATTTCTCTCTAATAACAAGTTCCAGAACGTGTTGGGAAATGACAGAAATGCTAGACAAATAAAACAAATATTATCGTTTGTGGACCAATGATTCTTCATAAGAGAAGTTCTTTCATCTTCCTCCATATTACCCACCAGTTACAGCACTCCATGAGGCAGAGGGTGAAATCTATGGGATGTGTCAGTGAATAGAAACAGAGTGAACAACTGGAAGCTTTTTGGTCTGGTCCCATCACCAAACTGAGAGACCAGGAGGCCTGTGAAAATCAAACTTTGACCAAGCCCAGCTGCCCACATTGTCCTAAACTACTCCAGGCCGTTACAGGTAATCAGATGCAGCTTGCTGAATGTAAATAGTCTTGTGGTGAAACAGTACTTTTAACTTTGTCGTATCTATCAGACTCAGTTCTACCTTTCTCACTGTGGATGATTTGATGGGGCTGGAATTATTATGAACTGAGAGCTCAGGCACAAGGAAGAAGCCATGAAAACATAGACCAGAAGGTCACTATACTTATGGGCCTCAGAGCTACTTCTCACCATTTTTAGAACATACTCTGATAATAATGTGCCATAAGAGGTCTTTCTGGTCACATGCTAACAGCATACCCTGAGCTTTGCTCCCCTTGGGGGTAGGTTAAGAACTGCAGATTGAGTCTGGCCCCCATGGCCGAGTGGTTCAGTTTGCGCACTCCACTTCACACATGGCACCGAACCTTAGGCGATGCTGAGGCAGCGTCCAGCATACCACAACCAGAGGCACTCACAACTACAATATACAACTATGTACTGGGGAGTTGGGGTAAAAAAGCAGGGGAAAAAAAAGAAGAAGATCGGCAAGAGTTGTTAGCTCAGGTGCCAATCTTTAAAGAACACAAAAAATAGCTGCAGATTGCAAGGGAGCTCCTTGAAGTCCACAATGGTTTGATGTCAAATTTGCCCATGATTATAAAACACATGAAGGACTGACAGTGGTTTCCTCCAAAACAACATAAAATTTCCTTTCTCCAACTTCAAGAGGAAGTGTTTCCTGACCACCCACTCTGGATGATGGCCTGCCAACTTCTGATCCTGCACCTAAGGAGCTTAGAAGCTGTCATTCTTGATCTCACAAGAAGAAAATGAACAAATTTGAGATGAACAACCCCTCTTAGATCCAGAGAAGCCTTGAAGTCATAGGGTAAATAGATGTCTCTGAACTTGGGAAAAATAAAAAAAAGTGACATTTTGAAAGATGCCCAACATGTTCTGTTCTTAATAAGGCCTGTAGTCAAAAAAAAAAAAAAAAAAAATCTATTTACAGAGTCTAAAGCAAGGGCAAAAATAACAAAAAAGAACCCAATTTCCATGAAGCCTAGGACAGCCTCTTTAAGGTAAGTTTGAAAATTCAGATAATGGGAAAACCTGAAGGAAAAGAAAGGCAGAGAGAGACAGAGGAAAACGTGAAGTAGTAATGACCAAAATACTGTAAAATTAATGATAGCCAGCGCACTGTCCATCCAGGAAGCTCACAGAACACTAAACACGATAAAGTACAAAAGTGCACACCCAAGGGTATCACACTGAAACTAGAGAAAAATCACAGATAGAGAATGTACTGAAGAATGCCAGAGAGGAAACACACCTTCGACAGAAAGAAAGATTTGAGTTAAATTGGACTTCTTCTCAAAAACCATGCAACAAGAACAGCGGAGACTGAAAGATTTAAAGTGTTGAAAATGAAACCCACTTTCCCAGAATTCAGTCAAGCAAAATTATCCTTCAGTACCAGGAAGAAATAAGGACTTTCTGAGACAAAATTTGAGGAAATTAGTCCTGAGTACACATACTTTGAATCAAATCGTTAGAAAGTTTACAAGAAAGAATGTAAATGACAAAGGTAGGGAATTAGAAGAAGAAAAAATGATGGGACATATCTTTTATGTTTCTTATAATTAATACAACAGATGACACTTCGTTTAAACTAATGTTAGCAACAATGTATTTGGTGATGAGAAGCTTACGGAGAAGTAAAATAAATGACAGCAATGTCACAAGACACAGGGAAAGGAAAATTGGGGACAGTGTGGTAAGAGCTACTTGTACACAGTCAAGTGGCACAGTGTTACTAGGCAGAGGGGTGGCTTAGTTGTAAATGTATGCTGAAAATTTAAGGGGAACCACTAAAATGTGTTTTTTAAAAAGTGTGTAACTGATATGCTGAGAGAGGGGAAAAAAAGAATTATAGTAAATGCTCAATTTTAGCCAAAGAAGGTAGCAAAAAGACAAAAACAAACAAGGGTAAAAATGGGGAAAGTAAAAATTTTCGGAAATATTAATCCAACTGAATCAATAACCACTTTAATCATCAACGGTGTCACTGTAACTGAAAGACACAGTAAGAGATTTCAAAAACTACCATTATGGGGCATGGCCACGTGGCCGAGTGGTTAAGTTCGTGCACTTTGCTTTGGCGGCCGGGGTTCGGATCCTGGGCGCGGACACGGCACCGCTCATCAGGCCATATTGAGGCGGTGTTCCAGGTACAACTAGAAGGACCACAACTAAAATATACAACTAAATACTGGGGAGATTCGGGGAGAAAAAGCAGGAAAAAAAAAAAAGAAAAGATGGCAACATTTGTTAGCTCAGGTGCCAATCTTTAAAAGCAGAACAACAAAAACCATTATACCTTGTTTACAAGAAACCCACTCTAAGTATAAAGTCAGAGAGAGATGCAGGGTAAAGGGACAGAGAAAAACAGACCATGCCAACATGAATCCAAAGGAAGCTGCCAGAGGAATAGACATCATAGACAATGCGGATTTCAAACTGAGGAAGATGCAGAGATAGAGGGGCAGTAGGTACTGATAAAGGGGCCTATTCTCTGAGAAGACACAGCAACGCTGCATGTGTACCTGCCTAACAACAGAGGGGCAACATACCTCAGGGAGGAACTGACCGAATGCAGGAGAAAGAGACAGATCCAGTACCACAGCTGTAGAAGTCAACACCCCCTCATCAGGAATTAGACATTTCAGTAGGCAGGAAGTGAGGAAGGACAGAGGTGCAATGAACAGCACTGCGAAACTGCTGGGTTTCACTGTAATCTGTGGAATACTCACAGAACAGCAGAATATACATTCTTCTCAGGTTCACACGGAACATTCACCAGAACAAACCACACCCTGGGACATAAAGCACACCTTAACAAACTTGAAAGAACAGAATCCATACAAAATAGGCTCTCACACCACATAGGCATTCCTCTAGGAGGCAATACCGGCAATAGTTGGAAAGCCCCCTCATATGTGGTGATTCAAAACTACATTTCTAAATACTACAGAGTATCAAACTACAAGTCTCAAAAAAAATGAAAACTTATTTTGAGTTAAAAAACTGAAAACACAACACAGCAAAGGTTCTTGGATGTAGCGAAAGCAGTATCCAGGGGGAAATTTATGCCATCAAACAAATACACTGGAAAAATCAAAGATCGCTAATCACTAATGCAAGAATGTACCTTAGCAAAGAATAAAAAGAAGAGCAAGTTAAACCCAAACCAAGCACAATAAAAGAAATGATAAGAGTTAGAGGGGCCGGCCAAGTGGTGCAGTGGTTAAGTTTGCACGGTATGCTTCTCGGTGGCCCAGGGTTCACTGGTTGGGATCCCGGGTGCCATGCTGTGGTAGGCGTCCCATGCACAAAGTAGAGGACGATTGGCACAGATGTCAGCTCAGGGCCAGTGTTCCTCAGCAAAAAGAGGAGGATTGGCAGTAGTTAGCTCAGGGCTAATCTTCCTCAAAGAAAAAAAAATTAGTAATGAAATGAATGTCATTGTGGGAAATCAATGGAGAAAATGAAAAGGGAAAAGCTGCTTGTTTCACAAGACCAATAAAATTGAGAAATATCTAGTCAAGATAACAAAGAGAAGAAAGAAGACAGAAATTACCAACATCAGAAAGGAAAGGAGGGGGAAGGAATATAAAATAAGATTTGAGAAAATGCAACATCCATTTATGATAAACTAGTTGTGCCATGACTTCAACTGATCTCAGGAAGCCAGTCTGTGCTCTAGGAGCCTGAGACCCACAGGGGAGGGGAAACTTCCATCGAATGCCTTGCTGGGGAGGACAACACTGGATCCTCTGAGAAGCGCCATGGTCACTATCAGGAGTGGCAGAACCCCAAGGTGGGTGACGAGTGTCCTGGTGTTGCAGACCTATTAGTGTACATACAAGTGTGACTCTGACTTTTATTTTGGGGATCTCTGAGTCAAGAGATTTCCAGAGTTCTTTGCCCACAAAGGGGCAAGACAACTGGTTGCTTTATAGAGTTCAAGTGCCTGGGCTTAAGTTGGGTTGAAACAATCCCTTTGCTCTGACAAACTCAGACTGTGGTGTTGTCACTATGACCCAGAGGGTCAGGGTCTTTGTTGCAATAGACCCTCTGTTGCCGCGGCAGAGTGACTTAGGGGCTCTGGGGAGCCCTCTGGAATCTTGCTTCCTACTGGCTGCACGTTCCTGGCCCTCCTTTCTGTCTGAAATAATTGCTCTTCAAGGACTGACCATCGGATGGGCTCAGCTCAGTGACAGGGTATAATCATTCTCATAACCGCAGACTCCCCCTAATGTCAAGGCGAATCCAGCCTCAGTCTGACCTTCACTCTCAACACACAAACACATGCCACCCAAGACACTGACAGAAGATCACATTGAGGAGGGCCTGATTCCCAGACTCCTGCTCTCAGAGGACAGGAATTCCCAAAATGGACAACCTGAAGTTCTCCACAGTTACAAGCCAAGCTTAGTGGGGTCAACAGTGCAACACAGGGCAGCACAGCGCCCAGGAGGAGCTGCCCAGCAAGCAGCAGCCCACAGTGCAGGAGCCTCCAGGCTTTCTCATCAGCCTGTCCAGGGGAAAGGGAGGGCGAGGCTTAAGTGTTCAGTCATCAAACATCATCAGTACCAAACCCTCCCATTCATTACAAGAACAAACTTTGGGGACAAAAACAGGCATTCACACTGGCTTGTTTTTATATAAAGAACCACTAGCAGGATGGTGAAGCAGTGAGCAAAACTGGTCATGTAGGGAGGCTGGAGTCAGAGGAGAAGAGTGGGGCAGGACCGCAGGCAGGGAGTCTCCTTCAGTTTCCTCTCTTACGAATTTTTTAAACCTTCCCACGTACTATTTACTTAAAATAAGGGGAGACACAGGCTGGCCCAATGCTAGTGGTTAAGGGCACGTGCTCTGCTTCAGAGGCATGGGCTTCACCAGTTTGGATCCTGGTCTTGGACGTACGCATCTCTTACCACGCCAGGCTGAGGCAGGCATCCCACATATAAAATAGAGGAAGATGGGCACAGATCCTGGCTCAGGGTGCATCTTGCTCAAAAACATAAAATAACATAAGGAGAGATTTATATACGCCATATTTTCCCATGTTTGATCACCATTTTTAAATAACTTTTAGTTTTAACATTTCTACATAGGAAACCATTCCAAGAGTCAATCCTTTAAACACTAATAGACATACAACTGTAAACCATAAAAAATTTACCAATCTCTTTCTAACAAAAAAGACAAGGGGGATTTTTGTTTCTGCCTCCACTATATTTACCCCGGGAATATTTTTAGGAAGGAGTAGCATATTATAATACCTTAGGGGTTTGCAATGAAGCCCTGAGTGAACTAGGAATTCCAACGATTTACACAAGCTTCAACCTGATTCCTCAGATCAATGAAAATGGAAATTCAACTGCCTTTTCCCTACAGCTATTAAAACAGAATTCACGGCTGGCCCGGTGGCATAGTCCTTAAGTTCACTTTGCTCTGCTTCGGTGCCCTGGGGTTCGCATGTTTGGATCCCAGGTGTGGACCTACCACTGTTCATCAAGCCATGCTCTGACAGCATCCCACATAAAATGGAGGAAATGGGCACAGACGGTAGCTCAGCAACAACCTTCCTCTCACACACACACACACAAACAACAAGAAAATAAATGCAATTCATTTGTCTCAGGAATAGTACACCCTTTTAAATGTCACAGTTCTCTAGGGACAAGGACACACAAAACTGACCTAAACATGGAAAATGCACCTGAGAACTGAAATACACCCATCGCACATCTGGAGGGTCTCCTGTCTAAATGGAAAAAAATTGTTTGTTTCCACCAATTTTTTGCCTTGCTCACACCATATTTCTGAAATTACATTTTTAAACCTCAAGTGCAAACAGAGACTAGAATCAAAGGATTGTAATCTTCAACTGATCAAGGAATCTGAGGACAGAAACAGGAATATTCCAATCAGCTCACAGAAGCAGCCTGCTGGCCTGCAGTTCAGAAGGAAACCCACACTCAGAAAGGGACCATATTCCCAGACTTGAGGTGTACACTCTCCCAGTTGAGACAGATCCCCTGGAGAGGGTCAGGCCCTGGTGAAGGAGGGTGGGGTCCCCTGAGCAGCCACAGGAATGCACTCTGGGAGCCCCACACACCCTCCCTCTCCTGTGAGCATGGAAGCACTGCCTCCCCGAGGCTCCCGTCCTCACAAGTGAGGAAACTCTCAGCCAGATTCAGTTTAAGCTTCTGACCCACATGAACTCCAAATTCATGAATCTTATGTACACAGGATGGAACACCTGACCTTCAGAGACACTCTCATTGTGCACAGATTACACTCTCAGTGTACCTACAGTGTGGATGCAAAACTCAAACAATGTCTAAAATGTCCAGGCCTAAGGAACCACAACCACAACCTCAGAAATGACATCACTCTCCACCCCATGAGCATGTGCACCCCCAGCTTTCCAGGGCTCTGCAGCTCCTCTCAGGATAAATGTTCCTTCCATGGGGGTGTGAGCAGTACACCTGTGGGGGAGGCCCCCCAGGAAGGACAACTGGGCCTTCAAGGCCTTCCCTCTGCAGGCTCAAGGGGACCTTAGTTTGGGTCTTGGACTGGGGGCCTCTGCTCCCCACTGGAGATGCTCTGGAACATCATTGTTATTTTAAATCACACAAACCCAGTGTTGGAATAATCCAGCAAAATCACTTAAATGCAGTCCTACCACAGAAAATAAGGGAAAAAATTATACGGTATTTCTACCACTTCAACTAGAAAAGCACAAATGTATATTCCTTTAAGAAAAAATGTGAATTACTACTGTTACTGAGTGAGGGCTCACCACCTGATGCGCACAGAAGCTGAGACCACGGCACACCAGGCTTTGAAAGATGAAACAGTTGACTGTGCCATCGATTGGCAAGGAGACAGGAGGACAGGCTCTCAACTCGGTCTCCCTCATCCAGAGCATGGGCTGAGGCTTAAGGGAGCAGGGAGGGCCAGCTGGGTTGCAAAGACCTGGCAGGGTGAGGTCTGACTGGCAGATCAAAACTTCCTCTCCCGCACAGGCTCCTGGCTGGCCGCCTCCTGTGACAAAGAGCTCTAACATCCTGCTGTTAAGATGGGGTTAGTGACGGGAGGTCAGCAGGAAAAGCACAGTGAACAAGGGGCAAGTTGTCCTGCAGATTTAACTCCTTGCCTTCTCCACGGATACAGAGTTTCTAGAGATCTAGACTCATGCTGCCCTTCCTGGCACACAGAGGGAGGCACCCTTACAAAGGGACGTTTCTCTTAGAATGTAAATTGACCTTACAAAAGGGTAACTTCTACTAGGTTTTCAGAGCTTTGCCTGTGTCTGCTGCATTTTAATAATCATCAGCTCAAAATAGCCCTTATGCCAAAGACGCATGAATCTGGATGACAACTCTGTTCCTGGTCCTGTGGTGACATCATTTCCATGACAAGAAATCACACTTGAACACTTGTGGTTTGCGTGTCTCAGCCCCGGAATTTCCTTTGGAAGCATCCAAAAGTAAGGAACACACCTCAGAAACTAACGACAGACACTCAAGGGAAGAGAGAGTGAAACAAGTATTCTTAACAAATGGAACGTAATGAAGGAATATTATATTTTTTCTGAAATTCACCTCTTTGTTGCCTGTCTGGAACTATTTTATAGTGTCTTCCAAGCTCTACTGATTAAATATATTTACCCTTCTTGAAAAACGGATACTTAAATCAGTGAATAATTTTTTCTCGTTCAGAAACCGGGGGGTGTGTGGCAATGCCAATGGGACAGATCACCCAGGACATGTTTCCAAGGGGAACCCCCACGCAAAGGACTTGTCATAAATTGTCTGGGCCCAGATGATCCAGGGGGAGAGGCACCAGGATTTCTTGCAGTGTAGTTCCCAGTGCTTATTCTCTGCTTTCCTCTCATGTAAAATATCCACAAATATAATCTTGAAAATAGAGCCATCCATGGCTCTGGGGGATAATGATAAACGGTTAACATATTGGGTCTGGTTGAAACGCGCCACGGAGGACCAAGTGTTGACAAGCATCCTGTGAATGAAAGAGGGGAAGTGGCTTTGGGAGGGCGGGGAGGCATCTGAAAATTTACGGATTTACTGTCTGTCCCAGGAAGAGCAGCCTGTGGGGACAGGACTGTGGAATTGAGACCCGGCTTCCCGAATACATGGAAAATTCAGAGAAAACAGGTGCCCCCTGAGGAGAAAGGAGGCCCTGGGGACCCCACAGACCACAGTCCCTCCCCGCACGGGCCCCGGAGCCCGAGGCCCGACTGTCCTGGGGACCCTCCCGCGGGCCCCGCACCGTATGGGACACGCGGGGCTGCAGGCGCACAGCGGCCCAGAGACGCTCCGGCCCAAGTCGCCGCGCGCAGGGACCACAGGACGCCCGGGGCCCGGCTGCCGGCCCCGCCCCCACGCTGCGGCCGGAGGGGCCTGAGGGCCGAGCGGCGCCACCGAGGACTCGGGGCCGCAGAGCCCGGAGGGGACCGTGGGAGGCCGGGCCCGCCCCGCCGCTTCCCACCAGCCCCGCCTGCCGTGTCCTTGCCCCGGGGCCGCACTCTCACCATTCCTAGGGCTCCTGGGTCCCCCGAGTCCTTCCTACGACCCCCACCGCCAGTGCAGGTCACAGTGCGACAGAGGCCCTGGCACAGCGACCAGGACCCTTACAGCAGAGGACAGCTCACCTGCAGCGCCGCAGCAGCCGGAAGCCACCTTCACAGGAAGTGCAGTGCATGGCCCCACCCTCCTGCCCAAGAGCCTCCCCTCATTGGACAATCGCAAATGCCCCGCCCCCTCATGACAGAGTGACAGGAGGAGGGAGGCTGCAGGGTTCAGCCAAACCAGCCTAGGCTGCCGGCTGCGGGCTGGAACCAGACTCAGCTGGCACATTTGCGTTGAAACGGAACTTTTTCCTGGCCTGGGGCTGCCTCTATTGTTTCCACCCAGCTCTTTGTGAACTCAGGAGTCCAGGTGTGCAGGGGGAAGGACTGACTGAGTTTCAAATGGCCCAAGTACAGACTGATGCAGGCTCGGCGAGCAGAGGAGTCCAAAGAAGGATTTCTTGTACTCTCAAGGTCTAGCAGTAGTGCTGTTTTATTCAGAGAATAGTATGGAATAGCATGGCGACAGGACCCATGGCCAGGAAGAGCTGCTGCACTGTGTTGAGGGTTGGAGCTAAACTTAAGGTATAGGTATGTGAGTTATCTCTTTACAAGACAAAGGAAAGAAGATGTAAAAACAAGTCACTAAAATGATGTCACTGCAGGTGGGGTCTTGTTATTGGGTCCTATAACTTTAGATAAGAATCAGACCGGATTAAGTCAGGATGTCCTGTGCTTCCCGGAGGATGTTGATGGTGGGGGGGGAGTCAGCTACATGAGGTTACCAGACAAGCACAATAAACAACACTTAAGTCCTTGCCGTCCCCATTAAGAGTTTCTAGAGGTAAGGTCATCCCCCCTTCCTCCTGGTGCAGAGAAGGAAAAGCCCCCACAGATGGAGACTTCGTCACAAATGCAAATATCTTCATCAAAGGGCAAGCAAATTCCACTCCTCAGAGCCTCCTTCCCTTCTGCAGTGTTTTTAAAAGTAATCAGCCTGAAATAATCCTCATCACAGACCATGAGGGTGACCCAGGCCAGGCCACGTGGAAATAATAAGATCTTATGTCCTCTAGGGGCCATGGGCTTGTGATAAGGCTGTGAGGCCAACCGTGGAACTCTGACCCTTGTTGAGAAACACTGACACTTAAATGTGACCTCACCATCTGTGATAAAGGGTCAGGCTCCCTTTTATTCAGTGATCCTTGTTAGCAATGAGCCTTCCACCCATCCCTCCCCACCCCACTCACTTGCTCCTTAAGATAAAGATTCCATGGGGACTGGCCTAGTGTGTAGTGGTTAAGTTCACACGCTCTGCTTCAGGTGGTCTAGGGTTCGCAGGGTCAGATCCCGGGTGTGGACCTACACACCACTCATGAAAGCCACCCTCTGGTGGTGTCCCACATACAAAATAGAGGAAGAAAGGCAACAGATTGCTTAGGGCCCATCTTCCTCTCCAAAAAAGAAAAAAAAAGAGATAAAATATCCCAGGACACTTGGCTCTGGTGGGAAGTTTGAATGCCACAGCCTAGGCTGGGTGCAAGGACTCTTCTCAGTGTAACCACAGTGTATGACATGTGTTCATTAAAGTCTCAGGTGTACATCTGACACTGGAAGGAAATTTATTTTAGATCAGTTTTTGCCCTTGTCCCTAGAGACCTCTCAAATGTTAACGGCTATAACATCCAGATCTAAGGCCGTTGACTTACCTTCCCTGATATAAGAAAAAGGACGTCTTTTTGAATGAATGTCAGATGCACCTGGAAACTCTTCCCCCACCCCTTAGCTTTATCAGGGGATAACTGAACAACACAACTGTCCATATTTAGAGATCACAGTGCGATGACTTGATATATGTATACAATTTGTGTACTTGAAATTTGCTAAGACAGCGGATGAAGTCTTCTCACCACCACACACACACACACACACACACACGCACACACACACACACACACAATGTGCCTAAGTACCCAGGAGTGGAATTGATGGGTCACATGGCAATTTTAGCTTTTATATTTGAGGAACTCCCAGAGCCTTTTCCACAGTAACTACACCATTTTGCCTTCTCACCACCCACGTGTGGGAGTTCAAATTTCTAAATACATCCTCAACAACACTTCTTACCTCACATCTTGATTCCAGCCATCCTAGTGGGGGTGAAGTGGTATCTCACTGGGGTTTTGATTTGCGTTTCCTTCCTCACTAAGGATGCCCAGCATCTTTACATATGTTCTTGAGCATTTCCCTGTCTTCCTTGGAAAACAGTGTATTCAGATCCTTTACCATATTTGAATAGAGTTTTTTGATTTTTTCTGATTAAGATTAAAGAGGTCTTGAGGTATTTTTGATACAAGTTCCTTAACAGAATTACGATTTGCAGAATTTTCTTCCATTCTATAGGTTGTGTTTTCACTCTCTTGCCTTAAAATTTCTGCTTTTGATTGTGGTACCATATGCATACCATACAATTTACATTTTCAACCATTTTTAAGTGCAGTTCAGTTGTAGCCCATGTCAGAACTGGCTTTCTTTTTCAAGCTGAATGATACACCATTTATGTATGTGCCAGATTTTCTTGATCCATTCATCCGTTGAAGGGCACCTGGGTTACTTCCACCTTGTGGCAAATGTGTAAAATGCTAGTATAAACAGCAGTGGACGTATACCTGTTGAAGGCCCTGCTTTCAAATCTACTGCCATTCCCATAAGCGGCATTGCTAGTTCAGGGAGTAACTCAGTTTGTAATATTTAGAAGAAATGCCATGTTGCATTCATACCATCAAAATAATTTTTCATTCACAGCAGTAGTGCACAAGAGTTCCAAAGTGTGTGTTCACCGTCTCGATGGGGTCCTTTGAAGCACAAAAGTGATTGATGGGATGAAGTGCAAATAACGTATTTTTTCCCGTTTTTGCTCTCGGTGTCTTATCTAATAATTCTTTGCCAAACCCAAGGTGCTTAAGTTTTTTCCTATATTTTATCTGATTGTGTTATTGTTTACTCTAAGTTTTGGGTCTTCATCATTTATGGTAAATTATTGTATGTGATTTCATATAAGGATAAAACCTCTTTTTGGGCATATGGCCATCCACTTGCCAAGCACCCATTTATGAAAAGAATATTCTTACCCCGTTCTTGGCAATTTTAAAAAATATCAGTGGACCACAGAGGTATGGGTTTAGTTCTCAAATCTCAATCTAGTCCGTAGATCTGTATGTCTGTCCTTGTGTTAGTACCACACACTCTTGATTACCATTGCATATGACAAAGTTGGAAATCAGGAAATGTTAGTCCTACCATTTTGTTCTTCTGTTTCCAAGATTGCTTTGACTACTCTGACTCCCTTGGAATTCCCATAATTTTATGAGCGAGCCTGCCACTTTGTGTAGAGGAATCACTTGGCATCAATGACAGGTATGTGCTGAATCTCAGGTCATCTGGGGAATAGTGCCATTTCAACAATGTTAAGTCTTCTGATTCACGAAATTGGGAGGTTTTGCCATTTATTTATACCTTTTTAATTTCTTCTGCCCATATTTTGCACTTTTGTGGGCATCCATTTTGTACTTCTCTGGCTAAGTTTATTCCAAAGATGTTCTTCTTTTGAACTTACTGTCAATGCATTTCTTCATTTCATTATCAGATTGTTCATTGCAAGTGTATAGAAATACAATTGATTTTTATATCTTGATCCTGTATCCTACCATGTTGCTAACTGTAATTATCAGTTCTAATAAACTTTGTAGTGGATTCCTGACAGTTTGCTAAAACCAAGATAGCTCAGCTGGAAGTAGAGATAGGTTTACATCTTTCTAACCCTTCTTTATGCATTTTCTTTTCTTTTGCTGCATAAAGATTCCAGCTAAAATCTCCAGTACATTCTGGAATAGAAGTCGCAAGAGCAGGCATGCTTTGTTGGTTCCTTTCTTTAGGGGAAAGCAGCCAATCTTTTCCAATTAAATATTATACTAGCTGTGACTTTTCCATAGATGCTCATTATGACGTTAGGAAAGTTCCTTAATTCCTGGTAATCTGAGAGCTTTCACCATGAAAGGGTACTGCATTTTGTCAGTTATTTTCCCTGCGTTCTGTTGAAATGATGTGATGCCATTGTTACTTTTTAGTCTGTTGATATCCTTGATGACATAAATGGATTTTGGATATTAACCCAACCTTTCATCCCTTGAATAGATCCTTCTTGATCATGGTGCGTAATTCTTTTCTATCTTTCTGGATTGGTTTTGCTGGTATTTGCTGCAACTGGCCTCAGAAAATGAGTGCAAATTATTCTCTCCATTCTGATTTTTAGATGCATGTGTGGGGATTTGGTATTAAGGGTCTCTGAAGGTTTCAGAGATTTCTGTGCTGAAACAATCTGGGCCTGGCCTTCCTTTGTGGGTGGTCGCTTGTTTATCAATTCAACCCCTTCACTTGTTTACTTCTATTGCGATTTTCCAGTTATTCTTGCTTTAGGTTCCCTAGTTTTTGTCTTTTAGGAATTTGTCCATTTCATCTCAGTTCTCTAATTTGTTTCCTTTTCTTCTTGCTTTTGGGTTTGGTACCTCATCTTTTGAAGCCGGTTAAAGCAAAGGGTAGGTTACTGATTTGAGATCTCTCTTCCTTGTTAGTACGGGCATTAACACCTATAAATTTATTTCTTTGTACTGTTTTAGTTGCAGGCCATAAACTTTCACCCCGCAGGTACGATACAATGTTCCTTATTAGCTCTAGTAATATTTTTTGTTTTAAACTCTATTTTGCTAGATATTTGTATCTCTCCAGCTGAATTTGGGGGGCTGAAGCCAGATGTACATTTTCCCCTGCTTTTCCTTTCAATCTGTATCTTTGAATCTATAGTGCGCTTCCTGTACAGACCATGTATTTAGATCATGGTTTGTTTGTTTTAATCTGAGGTGACAATCACTTCCTCCTGCCTGGATCATGTAATGCAATCCCATTTAGTATTCCTGACCTAGTTGCAATGACACCTGCCTTTTTAGTTTTAATTTATACAATTCTCATGTTCTTTTTAGTTTCTCCACTCCTTCTTTTTTTTTTTTTAAGATTTTATTTTTCCTTTTTCTCCCCAAAGCCTCCCGGTACATAGTTGTATATTCTAAGTTGTGAGTCCTTTTAGTTGTGGCGTGTGGGATGCCGCCTCAGCATGGCCTGATGTGTGGTGCCGTGTCCGCACCCAGGATCGGAACTGGCAACCTGGGCCATCGAAGCAGAGCGCGCGAACTTAACCACTCGGCCATGGGGCTGCCCCTCTCCTCTCCTTCTTTATGGCTTTCTATTGCATTAACTGAATATCTTGTATTGGAGCATTGCAATTTTTAAATGACTTCTTCACTCTATTTTTGAAGTTCTTTCTTCTTTAGGGGTTGCTCTACTATTCAACACATGCTTCCTAATTTATAAGAAGGAGCTTCAGATTACACCAACTTCATTCCAGTGATGCACAGAATCTTTACTCATACAGAGCTCTATTCTCTTTTGCCATTTTTGTGGTATTATTCTGATGCAGATTACATCTACTAATGCTAGAACCAATAATATCTTGTTACATTTATTTCTTTGCTGTCTATAGTCACTTCTTTAGCACAACACAGCTTTGCGCCCACCCAGGACCTTTGTGCTTTTAATGAGAAACAAATTACACATATGTTACAGCTCTATATGGAATAAGGACAACAGCACATTAAATACATACTATTTTATACAGTTCCCTTGATATCAGCTAAAAGAAAGAAAAAATAGGTATTTATCCTGTCTTCGATATACATGCATAATTACGTGGACTGCTGTTCTTCTCTCTTTAGGTTGATATCAACTACCATCCTGGGTCACTTGATTTCAACCTGAAGAACTCCATCAATAACCTCATAAGGCAGTTGCCTATTAATATACTCTCTCAGTTTTTGTTAATCCGGGAAAGTCTTTATTTCATCTTTATATTCCTTAAAGTAGTTTTGGTGAATATGGGATTCTTAGCTGACAGGTGTTTAATTTGTGCACGTACAATATGTTGTCCCTCTGCCTCCTAACCTCCCTTTTCTCTGCTGAGACATCGCTTGTTAATTTTACTGCGGTTTCATCTAATTGTTGGGTTATTTGTTCAACTGCTACTTTTTCCCCAGTATACAGTTCCTACTTTCTGGAATCTTTGCATGTTTCATATCTTTGATACAATCCACACGTTATAGGTAATATATGGTAGCAACTGGGTACTGGTCCCCTTCCTACTGGGACTCTTTATTATTATTAGCTTGTTTCTTTGTTCAGTGACTGGGCAGAATAGTTTAGCTAAGTCCATGTCCTGCACACAGAGGAAAACTTACGACTTAGCCCCTGGAATCGGGCATGGCTTTGGCTGTGTCTGCTGTCCTGACACAGTGGCATGGGGGCTCTCTTCCTCTTCCATGGACACAACCGGTGCTTAAACGAGATTAACTGCTGGCTCTTGCTCTACTGTTTTCACCAGTGTCCTGGGGGCATAACTTGCTCTACCAAATACTCCAGTGAAATGCTGGCTCCTTTGAAGAAATGCTTCCTGAAGCCCCTGTTTGATATCTGTTCTCATCGTCCAAGTGTCCTTCCAGCAGTCTGATTCCCTGGTTCTCTCAGTCAGCCTACAGTCTAAACTGTGTCTTCATAAAATAGATGGATCTACTAATTCTCTTTCACCTCATTCTCCACTTTTTATTTTATTGAGGTCATATAGTTTATAACATTGTGAAGCGTCAGGTGTACATTATTATTGTCAGTCACCACATATATGTGCCCCTTTACCCCTTATGCCCACTGCCCCACCCGCTTCCCATCTGGGAACCACTAATCTGTCCTCTTTGTCCATGTGTTTGTTTATCTTCCACATATCAGTGAAATCCTGTGATGTCTGTCTTTCTCCATCTGCCTTATTTAGCTTAACATTATACCCTCAAGGTCCATCCATGTTGTTGGAGATGGGATGATTTTCTCTCTTTTCACGACTGAGTAGTATTCCGTTGTATATATGTCCCATCTCTTCTTTACCCAATCATCAGTTGATGGGCACTTGGATTGCTTCCACATCTTAGCTATTGTGAATCATGCTGCATTGAACATAGGGGTGCATAAGTCTCTTTGAATTGTTGTTTTCAAGTTCTTTGGATAAACAGCCAGTAGCAGGATAGCTGGACCATATGGTATTTCTATTTTTACTTTTTGAGAAATCTTCATACTGTTTTCCATAGTGGCTGCACCAGTTTGCATTCCTACCAGCAGCATATGAGGGTTCCCTTTCTCCACATCTTTTCCAATACTTGTTGTTTTTTGTCTTGGTAATTGTACACAGTCTAACAGGTGTAAGGTGACAGCTCACTGTAGTTTTGATTTGTATTTCCCCAATGATTAGTGATGTTCAAAAATCTTTTCATGTGCCTGTTGGCCAACTGTCTGTCTTCTTCAGAAAAGTGTCTGTTCATATCCTCTGCTCTTTTTTTTTTTTTTAGATTTTATTTTTTCCTTTTTCTCCCCAAAGCCCCCGTTACATAGTTGTGTATTCTTCGTTGTGGGTTCTTCTAGTTGTGGTATGTGGGACGCTGCCTTAGCGTGGTTTGATGAGCAGTGCCATGTCTGCGCCCAGGATTCGAACCAACGAAACACTGGGCCGCCTGCAGCGGAGCGCGCGAACTTAACCACTCGGCCACGGGGCCAGCCCCATCCTCTGCTCATTTTTTGATTGACTTGTTTCTTTTTATGTTGTTGAGTTGAATGAGATCTTTATATATCTTGGAGAAAACCCGTTATCAGATATATGATTTGCAAATATTTTCTCCAAGTTGGTGGGTTGTCTTCTTTTCATTTTGCTCTTGTTTCTTTGGTTTTGCAGAAGCTCTTTAGTCTGACATAATTCCACTTGTTTATCTTTTCTTTTGTTTCCCCAGCCTGAGTTGACATGGTATTCAAAAACATGCTGCTAAGACTGATGTCCAAGAGTGTACTGCCTATATTTTATTCTAGGAGATTTATGGTTTCACATCTTACCTTCAAGTCTTTAATCCATTTTGAGTTAATTTTGGTGTTTTGTCAAAGATAGTGGTCTACTTTCAGTCTTTTGCTCATGGCTGTCCAGTTTTCCCTACACCGTACATTGAGACTTTCCTTTCTGTGTGGTATGTGCTTGGCTCCTTTGTCGAAGATTAGCTGCCAGTACATGTGTGGTTTTACTTCTGGGCTTTCAATTCTGTTCCACTGATGTGTGTACCTGTTTTTGTACCAGTACCATGCTATTTTGATTGCTATAGCTTTGTAATATATTTTGAAGTCAGTGGTTGTGATGTCTCCAGCTTTGCTCTTTTTTCTCAAGATGGCTTTAGTTATTCAGAATCTTTTGTTGCCCCATATGAATTTTAGGATTCTTGGTTCTGTTTCCCTGAATAATGTCATTGGGATTGCACTGAATCTGTAGATTGCTTTAGGTAGTATAGACATATTAACTATATTTATTCTTCCAATCCACGTGCATTGAATAACTTTTCATCTCTTTATATCATCACTGATTTCTTTTAATAATGTCTTATAGTTTTCGTGGTACAAGGCTTTCACCTCCTTGGTTAAATTTATTACTAGATATTTTATTGTTTTTGTTGCAAATGTAAATTTGATTGTATTCTTGAGTTCTCTTTCTGGTAGTTGGTTATTAGAGCAAGGAAATACAACTGATGTTTGTAAGTTGATTTTCTGCCCTGCCACTTTGCTGTAGTTGTTGATTACTTCTAATAGTTTTCCGATGGATTCTTTAGGGTTTTCTTAAATAGAATCATGTCATCTGCCTGCAGTGAGAGTTTCACTTCTGCCTTGGCAACTCGGATTCCTTTTATTTCATTTTCTTGTCTGATTTCTCTGGACAAAACCTCCAGTAGTATACTGAATAAGAGTGGCAAAAGTGAGCACTGTTTTCTCTTTCCTGTTCTCAGAGGGATGGCATTCAGTTTTTCTCCAAGAGTATGATGTTGGCTGTAGGTTTGTCATAGATGCCCTTTATTATACTGAAGAGCTTTCCTTCTATACCCATTTTATAGATAGTTTTTATCAAGAGTGCATGTTGGATGTTGTCAAATGCTTTCCCTCCATCTGTTCAGATGATCATGTGATTTTCATTCCTCATTTATTAAAGCGGTATATCACATTGATTCGTGGATGTTGAACCATCTCTGCATCCCTGGTATAAATTCCAGTTGATCATGGCATAGGATCCTCTTAATGTCTTGCTGTACTCAGTTGGCCAATATTTTGTTGAGCATTTTTGCATCTATGTTCATGAGCAATATTGTAATTTTCTTTCTCTGTTTTGTCCTTGTCTGGCTTTAGGATCAGGGTGATTTTGGACTCATAGAATAAGTTAGCAAGTATTCCATCTTCCTAAATTTTTTGGAACAGTTTGAGAAGTGTAGATATTCTTCTACTTTGAATGTTTGGTAGAAGTCTTCAGAGAAGCCATCTGGTCCTGGAGTTGTTTTCCTTTTTTCTCTTTCTTTTTCGTTTGAGGAAGATCAGCTCTGAGCTAACATCTGCTGCCAATCCTCCTCTTTTTGCTGAGGAAGACTGGCCTTGAGCTAACATCCGTGCCCGTCTTCCTCTACTTTGTATGTGGGACACCTACCACAACATGGCTTGCTAAGTGGTGCCATGTTGGCACCTAGAATCCGAGCCAGCTAACTGTGGGCTGCCAAAGCGGAACACACGCACCTAACTGCTGCGCCACCAGGCTGGCCCCTGGACTTTTATTTTTAGGGAGGTTTTTTATTACTGTTTCTATCTCTTTACTTGTGATTGGTCTATTCGGATTCTCTATTTCTTATTGACTCAGTTTTGAGAGATTTTATGAGTCTAAGAATTTATCCATTTCTTCTAGATTGTCCAATTTGTTGCCATATAGCTTTTCAAAGTATTCTCTTATAATCCTTTGTATTTCTGTGGTATCTGTTGCAATTTCTTCTCTTTCATTGCTTATTTTATTTATTTGAGCCTTCTCTACTTTTTCTTAGTGAGTCTGGCAAAGGACTTGTCAATTTTGTTTATCTTCTCAAAGAGCCAGCTTTTAGTTTCATTGATCCTTTCTACCGATTTTTGGGTTTCTATTGCATTTATTTCCCCTCTGATTTTTATTATTGCCCTCCTTCTGCTGACTTTGGGCTTTCATTTTTGCTAGTTCTGTTAGGTGTAGTTTAGGATTGATACTTTGAGATTTTATTTTTTGTTAAGGTGGGCCTGTATTGCTATGAATTTCCCTCCCAGGACAACTTTTGCTGCATCCCATAGGAGTTGTATGATGTATTTTCATTTTCATTTGTCTCCAGGTATTTTTTGATTTCTCCTTTAATTTCTTCAATGATCCATTGGGTGTTCAGTAGCATGTTATTTAGTCTCCATATATTTGTCGCTTTCTCAGCTATTTTCTTGTTGTTGACTTCTAATTTCACAGCATTTCACTAATTTCACTGTAAAGATGCTTGATATGATTTCAATCTTCTTGAGTTTATTAAGGTCTGCCTTGTTTCCCAACATATGGTCTCTCTTTGAGAATGTTGCCTGTGAACTTAAGAAGAATGTGTACTCATCTTGTTGTTTAATGGAGTCTTCTATATATATCTATTAAGTCCTTCTGGTCTAGTTTTTCATTTAATTCCACTATTTGCTTGTTGACTTTCAGTCTGGATGATCTATCCATTGGTGTCAGAGGGGTTTTGAGATCCCCTACTACTACTGTGTACCTATTGATTTCTCCCTTTAGTTCTGTTAATGGTTGCCCTATGTACTTTGGTGCTACTGCGTTAGGTGCATATATATTCGTAAGCGTTATGTCCTCTTGGGGGAGTGTCCCTTTTATCAGTGTGTGCTGCCCCTCGTTGTCTCTCATTGCCTTTTCAACTTGAAGTCTCCTTTGTCTGATGTAAGTATTGTGACACCTGCTTTCTTTTGTGGGCCATGAGCTTGGAGTATCGTCTTCCATCCCTTCACTCTGAGTCTGTGTTTGTCTTTAGAGCTGAGATATGTTTCCTTAGACAGCATATTGTTGGGTCTTGCTTTTCAATCCATCTTGCCACTCTGTGTCTTTCCATTGGAGAATTCAATCCATTTACATTTAGAGGGATTATTGATATATGAGGGCTTGATACTGCCATTTTAACACCTGTTTTATGGTTGTTCTGGCTTTCTTTGTTTCTTGTCCTGTGTATTTCCAACTGCCAATTGAGTTTTGTGATTCTCTATGATGGTTTTCCCAGTTTTCTGTGTTTCTCATTTGTGTGTCTGTTCTGATTTTTGTTTAGTGCCTACCATGTGGTTTGTATAAAAGATTTCATAAATGACATAGTCCATTTTCTCAAAGCCTCTTAATTCCTTAGTATAAGTAGGTGCCATCCCTTATTTAAATTTTTGTTTAAATTTAAATTATTGCTGTCAAAACTTACTCCATTTTGTGTTGTGAGTCTGTGATTAAAATGAAGTAATCATAGTCATTCTTGATGCTTTCCTTCCATTTATCTTTAATGTTATAATTAAGTGTTTAGTAACCTGTTCTGAAAGAGAGCTGCAATTTTCTGATTTTGTCTATTTATCTCTTTGCTCAAGGCTTTCTAAATCCTTTTTCTCATGTCTGAGGGCCTCCTTGATCACTTCTTGTAGGGGTGTTCTTGTGGAAATGAACCGCCTCAGCTTTTCTCTTTTAATATGGGAAAGTTCTATTTCTCCATCTTATCTGAAGGATTGTTTCACCAGATAGAATATTCTTGGCTCAAAATTTTTGTCTTCCAAAATTTTGAATATATTATTCCACTCTCCTAGCCTGTAAGGTTTCTGCTGAGAAATCTGCTGAAAGCCTGATCGAAATTCCTTTTAGGTTATTTTCTTCTGCCTTACTGCCCTTACTGTTTTTTCTTTGTCATTGAATTTTGCCAGTTGTACGAATATATGCCTTGGAAAAGGTCTTTTTACTATGATGCTATTAGCGGTTCTCTTAGCCTCATTTACATGTAATTCCAGCTCCTTCCCCAGGTTGGGAAGTTTTCAGTGATTATTTCTTTGAACAAGCTCACTGCTCCCTTCTCCCCCTGGAATGTCTACAATCCTTATGTTGCATTTCCTGATTGAGTGAGGTATTTCTCAAGGGTTTCGTCATTTGAGTCTTAGTTCTCTCACCTCCTCCATCAGAAACATTTCTATATTTACATGCTCTAAATTATTGATTCTGCTCTCCATAATATCAGGTCTGTTCCTTAAGTATTCCAGATTTTTCTGCATCTCATTAATAGCTTTTCATTTCTAACACTTCTGATTGGACTTTTTTTTAATACTTTCAAGCTCTTTTGTGAAAAATTCCCTGTGTTCATTAATTTTATTCCAGATTTTATTGAACTGTCTTTCTGAATTTTCTTGTAACTCACTGAGTTTATTTATGATAACTATTTTGAATTTTCTGTCATTTGGATTTTACATTTCTGTGACTTCTTGATTGATTTCTAGGTACTTGTCATTTTGCTTCTGGTCTGGTGTGTTAACGTACTTCTTTATGCTGTTCGATGGGGTGGACTTTTCCCACCAAATAGTGGTACTATGTGGTTGCAGAGTCCACTGGCCACCCCTGGGGGAGACGGGAGCTGTGTTTTCTGAGCCCACCATGACCCCTGGCAGTTGTTCCTATTATGGGTAGCTGTGCCACCAGGGCCCATCTCTGTTTGCCTGCTGGCTGCTGCTGCTTTACACACATAGGCACAGGCACAGGCACTCTGTCAGGGACCCCTGCTCTGACTGGCCGGCAGAGCCTATGCACCAGGTAGGAGTGGTGCTTTCTTTCCTGCATGTGGTCCTGCACACTTCTGCTCTCCACTCACTGTCTGCCTGCCTGGGCTGTTTGGCTTGGTGGGGGCACCCTCACAATTGCTTAGCTGCCTTGGTGTGGAGCATTCCCACAGGCTGAGGCAACTCCAAGAGTGAGAGTGTTCCCATGGATGGCTGCCTTTCTCCCCTTCTTCTCTGAGTCATGTGCCAGGCACCACATGAAGTCCCACACCCAAATGGCTGCCACTCAGCAGGGAGAAGAGATCTGCTTACTTCCTCCCACTGCCTGCTGGGGCGGGGTTCTGCACCCCCACCTTCAGACATATGGCGGCTTGGATCGCTCAGACATCTGTTGTCTCTTGTGAATTTCTTCTCTTTGTTTGTGACTACCCTTTTCATTGTATCTTAGGGGGACAGACTAAGGGAAGATCTCACTCTGCCATGATGCTGACGTCACCTCATTTTTGATATTTGACTCTCAATAAGCTTTAGCTACCTGCTCACCCTGTCTGGCCCACAATGGATAAACAAGTCAGGAGGGTTGACACATGTATCTTTTCTTTTTGTGTGAACTCTTAGGAGGGTCAAAGCTTGGAAACCTGCAGCCTCTGCACAAATACACCTTAAAGTTCAAGCTAGTCTCCCTCACACAAGCCACTCCAGCCTGCTTAGCCTTGTCCTGCTCTCCGTAGAAAGTACCTGAGAGCAATGAACATATTCTTATTCACTTGATGTGTGTGGCAACAAAGTGGTGGCATCCAATCCCATTTTATGTAGGCTGTTAAGCCTGACCTTCAAAAGGCCAGTGATAAAACAGAAGATAACCAACGGAAAATGTCTTTGGGGTAACAAATGGGTTTTCAGGTAATGGAATTTTTAGAAAATGAGAAAAATAAATCCAAAACCAGAGAAAACATAATCTTTTTAGATGCCTTAGACAAAAAAGAAAACTTTGAAACCACCCACATTGCTCTAGCAGTAGGATTCACACGTGCAAATGGGATAGTCTCACAAGAGGAAACACAGCAACAGAGGTGAATGGATGGTTTCTGTTCTGATGTATAAAGAGCTCTGAGTGATCTCATCTTCACAAGAAGAAAGAAAAATAACCACCTGAAAAGCAACACTTCTCCTTAGATCCAAGCGAGATTTGAGATGACACAGCAAACCAACGCTTCCCAAATGAGAAACTGAGAAGTATGGAGAATTACTGCTTACCTGGAGGAGAAGCAACTGCAGCCAGCAACCCCTGGAAACACATATCCGGTTAACAATGAATTTGCTAGAGATACAGTTTGGAGTAGTTTGAGAGTTAAAAGCATCAGGGAGTCCAGTCTTAGGGAACCCGCAAAATGTATGTATATTTCCACTAGTAAACCAAGGACGTTCTCATTTTGAAGACTGGAAAAAATTGTCTCATGCTTCATGCAGGAAAGCAGGGTAAAACTTTTCCTATATGCCCAAAGCTTTCCGTGCTCTGCTAACTTAGGCCATCACTCAAAGAAATCTAATTGGCCAAAACCTTGTCTGATCAAGGAAAGAGCTGTAAGACAACTCCCAGATTCTTCAGAATTTCTCTGACAACAGGGGAGGAATGAATGCTAAGAACCTGTTCTGAAGCTCACAGTCCAGAGATTCTGTCTCATCAAAACATTACAGCTTCTTTTTTCTGAGCAAGAGTCACCCTGAACTAACAAGTGTTGCCAATCTGCTTCTTTTTTTGCTTGAGGAGAATTAGCCCTGAGCTTACATCTGTGCCAATCGTCCTCGATTTCCTATGTAACTGCCACAGCATGGCTGAAGAGTGGTGTAGCTCTGCACCCAGGATCTGAACCTGCAAACCTGAGCCACTGAGGACATCAGCATCAGGCAGAGTGAACTTTCCTGGTAATCATCCCCCTCCAATACACAACGAAAAAACATTCATACTCAGAGGACATCTAAACACAACACAAATAACGTCAGAGAGACACAAGCAGCCCTACTACGGAGGGTGGAGAGGCTGGAGCCCCCCTCGGAGGAGGTGGAATGGGGTAAGTGAAAACTTCACCCCACCCAAAGGCCATGATCGGGGAATGCGGGAGGCCTCTGCGAGGGAATGAACGGGGGAGGGGCCGTTCATTTGTGGGAGCAGCAAGCATCCCAGAGGGCCCATGCAGCCTAGAGGGAAGACCTCTAGTGGAGCAAGAGCTTTTGCAGGAGGTGACCTCATCAAGCCAACACCCCAGGGGAGCAGATGGTGAGAGCAGAGGGGGAAAACAACAAGAGCATGCAGGAGAAGGAACCCCTCCCCAACCCCACCCAGCATTGCTCCAGACCCTGGGATTTCAGCTGAGGGCTGATGGCTCAGCATACATGGCTCTTGACCCCCACCCAGTTCCGTTGGGAGGTAACTGCAACCCAATAATACCAGGATGCAGAAAAACAGAGTGACCCCTTCTAGCAATATCAAAAACCATTATCAAATTTCCAGACCAGAGAGAAAAATGAGAAGTACCCAGAAATCAGTCCTGAGGACACAGAAGTATCTCGTGTAAATGACAGTGAATTCAAAATAGCTATCATCCAAAAACTCAACGAGGTAAAAGACAATGTAGAGAAACAACTCAGGGAGTTCAGGAGCTACTTCATAAAAGAAATCTAAACTATAAAGGAGAATCAAACAGAAATATTAGAGATGGAAGACACAAAGGAAGAAAGAAAAGAAAAATGGAGTCCCTGAACCCTCGAGCTGACATCATAGAGGAGTGTATCAAGAGCTGGCTCAGTGGAACGGCAGTTAAGTGCACAGGTTCCACTTTGGCAGCCCGGGGGTCACCGGTTCAGATGCCGGGTGCAGTCATGTCACTGCATGGCAAGCCGTGCTGTGGCAGGAGTCCCACATATAAAGTAGAGGAAGATGGGCACAGATGTTAGCTCAGGCCTAATCTTCCTTCAAAACAAAAAAAGAAAGAATGTACAAGTAACATCTCACATTGATCTAAACTATTATGAACTCAATAATAAAAAGAAATTGCAAATAAAACAACGATGCGTCAACAAACACTTGTTAAATGAGTAAAACTCAAAACACTCAGAACACCAAATATTAGTGAAGATGCAAAGCTACAGGTGAGCCTCATTCATTGCTGGTGGAAATGGAATTAGGTCCACCTACAGTGAAACACAGGAACGTTCTTTCAAATCAAAATGCACTGTTACTATGTCAAGTGAGATCCAACAATCACGCTGTTGGTATTTTTCCAAATGAGTTGAAAACACACAAAACCTACACATGAATGTTTGTTGGCACTTTATTCACAATTGGCAAGAGTTAGCATTTTAAGCAAGATGTCCTTCAAGAGTTGAACAGAAAACACAAACAGTGGTGGATCCATACAAAGAAATACTGTTCAGTGATACAAAGGAGGATGGGGACCCCTGAGCAGCCACAGGAATGAAGTCTGGGAGCTCTAGAGGACAAATAGGTTTAATAGGACAAATTGGGTTGTTAAAAGCACTGGGAATAATCAATCCTTCACTAACTAGGCTTCCTCTATAAGTTTTCAATACTTCAAGGCCCTGGGTGATTTATATTGGGCCGTATTAACTACTTTCTTTGGGTGCTAAGGTCCCTGGGTCCCAATTTGTCAAGCCAATTTGTAAGTGGCAGAGACTTCATTTAATTTTAACTCTGATCACTTAGCTCTGATCATTGGTTCAGAACTCCTCAGCTCACTATGGGATATTATATGAGGATGGGTGTTATGACCATGGAGAATTTAGGCAGGAACACGGTTCTGATGGCTAAAGATGAAATACTTGTCCTATTTGTCCTCCATATTATATTCTTTAACACCCCTAAGATGATCAGGGGCACCTCCCTTAAATTTAGTGGGTTCCCAGGTGGAACTGTAATATGACACCTAGCACCACCAGGGTTGGGAGCCTCCCCTATAACAACTGGGCTTAAGTCAGGTTTGAACTAATCCCTTGTGTCATAGGGGTACCATGGGTGTTGTCCCCTGCAACCCTGAAGGTCAGGATCCTTGTGGCAGTAGAGGCAGGGGCAGCAGCAGAGGTACTGAAGCAGCCCGGGGAGCCCTCTGGTGTCAGAAGCGTGGACTCAGCCTGCCACCTACTGCCTGTCTTTCCCCTCACTTCTTTTTCTTTAAATGACGGCTCTTTCAAGAGTGACCATGTGATGGACCCACCTCTTGCAAAGGGTATAGTCCCTGTCTACCCTCATCCCTGGAGTATGTCAGGGCCCACCCAGCCTCTGTCACAGCTTCACTCTAACAAACAGAAAGATCCCACCAGAAACACGACCCAGGACTCATTTAAGGAGGCCCCAATCCATAGTCCTGTAACCAAAAGTTCGGTCTCTGAATCCGATGCCAATCCAAATAATGAGAACAGAGTCTTGAGTGGAAGAGGAAAGGTTTTTACTATGCCAGGCACAGGGAGCAAAGCAAGGGCTCATGCCTCAAGAATTGCTAGCTCCCGGATGGGGAATGGGTAGGGATTTTTATTTGGGGTTTTGGGTAGGGGAGGGGGGAACATCTAGCTTGTGCAGCTCGGTGCTTTCCCATCAGCCTGCGTTTGGCCTTGAAAGGCTGCTTGCAGCAAGGCATGGGGGGTGGGTGAGATAGGAGGATGGCAATTGGCGACCTTCTCCGTTGTCTCCTCTTCTTGTTTGAGGCGGGTTCGAGCGCCGGGAGTCGAGGAGTTGAGGTCTGGGAAGCCTCTGCTCCTTGATACTCTCGAGACAGCAGCTTTCCTGGCAAACTCAGGGACACAGGATTAGCTAAACTTTAGTGTGCCTCCAACTCCAGGCCACCTGGGCTTTTAACAATTTGTATCTTCCATTTAGCTGTAAAGCTCAAAGAGTCCAAGTTTAAAGAAACAAGTATTTACATATGAGTGGAGCTAGAGAAGCAGGAAAGGGGGTGGTGGGTTTTAGTTTTCACCCCATATACGCTGGGTTCATTGTGGGGAACTGATATCAGTGCTGATGTTAAGAGCCTGTAACAGTCCTGCTCCCAACTGCCTATAAATTCTTCAAACTGCCAGCACTGGGCAGCTGAACCTACAACTGTGGCTTAGAACTATAGGGTCAGCAATGCAGCATGGGGCCACTGAGCTCACAGCACGAGCTCCCCAGCAAGCTGCAGCCCACAGTGCCTGTCACCACAAGGCGGCAGAGCCGGTAAGCAAGTCAGAGCAGGACAAGACAGACCCACGGGTAGGGTCATGTCTGGACATGCTGCGAAGGGTGCCAACTGTTATGGTCACCTGCAGAGGGGTGGTTCCCTTGTTGACACTGATGCCAGGGAGGCACACACACACACACACAGACAGGATAGGAAAAGGCTCAGGACTCACATAAGAGAGGTCTGAGGGGAGGGCAGGGCCAGCCTCTCAAGCAGCTCTGACAGGGCTCAGAAAGCAAGGAATGGAGTCTGGCCTGGGGGTTCACTGGCCCTGGGGCCGGGGCAAGAGCTCTGCACACAGGCAGGGGCTGGGGTGGTCGGAATCTCCTGCCTGCTCTAGAGGAGAGAGCACCCAGGCTTCCTCCTCAGCTTGTCCAGGTCGGGGCACAAGGGGAAGAGGGTGGGTGGGCCTTAAGCTGTGAGCAGTCACCCAAAATGTAGAGTCTGACTGCTCATTACAAGGACAAATGTGGTTAAGAAACATATGCATTCCCATTGACCTATCTAAAGAAACACTGACAGCAGTCTCAAGAAATGATCAAGGGCCGGCCCTGTGGCCGAGTGGCTAAGTTCGTGCACTGTCCTTTAGTGGCCCAGGGTTTCGCTGGTTCCAATCCTGGGCACAGACATGGGACCACTCGTCAAGCCATGCTGAGGCGGCATCCCACATGCCAAAACTAGAAGGACCCACAACTAAAAATACACAACATGTACTGGGGGCGTTGGGGAGAAAAAGGAAAAATAAAATCTTAAAAAAAAAAAAGAAATGATCAGAACTATATTGGGGGCGGCTAGATTAACAGCACTGGAGGGGACAAGGCTATATTGGCAATGAGTCTTCTAGAGTTCCACTTTGCTATCTTACAGATTCATTTCAACTAAACAAATGTATGTATATGTAGGGGAGGAAGACATTTCCACTACCCACTCTAGGTCCTTCTGCCTGGACAATAAATTAAATTCACATGAGACAGAATAACAGGAGACAATCAAACAAAGCTTTATAACATGTATACATGGGAGAGACCCAGAAAAACTGAGTAACTCACCAAAATGGCAGAGTTTCTCACCTTAAATACACTCCTCAGCTGAAGACAAAGGAGGATGCTGGGGGTGGGGGAAGTCAATTATGGGAGGTTCCCAGAAAAGCACAGGAACCAAGAGTAAGGTCATTATGCAGATTTGAGTCCTTGCCTTCTACACTGAGAAGAGTTTCTAGAGAGAAGGTCATCCCCCCTTCTTCCTGGTACACAGAGGGAGACACCTTTACAGATGGAGATTTCCTTTACAAATGGACCTGTCTCTTACAAAGGCTAAATTCTACTTTTCAGAGTTTCTGAAAAGTAACTCTGATGCGACAGCATTTGTATGTTCTGAAATGTGAGTGACCATAATTGTGACTGGTGCCTGGAGAATGTCCCTCCAAATTGGTGCTCTCCAAATACCACGGCCTGGAATGTGAAAATTGTCCCACTCCCATTGGCCCAACCAAACCACTAGCCTGTTAGCAACTGCCCATGACTCAGTAAAAATGTGGACAAGAGGCTTGTCATGGGCAACGGGACTCTGCACAGCCATTTGTACTGCCACCAGCTCACAAAGCTGAGCCAACCCTGACTTGCCATCTTTGATGAGTGGCACCACTGGCAGGAAGGCACACTACTGCTCTCCATCAGGCTCCACCATGTCCAGTGGTGGCATTGCTGTCTGTGAAGTACACGGACTCTTAGTAGCTCCATCAGCTCTTCCCAGGGTCCACCCAGGCCACCGGAGGCTTAGGCAATGGGGGTACCGTCACCAGTTCCTCAAGGTCCATGGGGTGAGGCTCAGGGAAGTCACATCCTCCTGTAATTTAGAAAGATCTGCCATGTCAGGTGTAGCCCATTCCTGAAGGTACCATTTCCAGTTTAGCTAATAGGCATTGGTGGCCATGCTGAGCCACTGTTGGGAGGCATCCCTTATCCATGATGTGACAGGAATGTGGGCATCCAGAGACCAGGCCCCTGTCCTGTGAAGGCCTCTGTTTCTAACAAAGCCCAATGAGTGGCCAGAATTTGATATTCCAAAGGGGTATAGCAGGCAGCTGGGGGAGGCAGCCCTCTGTTCTAGAAGCCCATAGGCAACCAGGAGGAGGCATGTTTAGTCCAAGGGTCCAGGACGCATAGTCCATGGTGGCCAGGGCTTCCATCTGAAGGGGCCAGAAGCACACAAGGGGAGAGCTTGATGAACTGATCTTTACACCAGCTGTGAGTCTTGCTGTTGAGATTCTCCCTAATGAAATGTGGGGGATTGTGTGACTGCATGAATGAGTCTGAGAGTGATGGCTAAGTGTGGTGTGTGTTCCTCCAAAATGTGAAGAGAAATAAGATGTGTTGGGCTTATAGCTTGATGGGAGGCTGAATAGTTAAGAATTGATGTTCATTTGCAAGTGAAATTTCCCAGCCTTTAGAGGACCTATGAAGTCCCAGAAATTTAACAGTTGTGGCTGCCTTTGAATTTTATGTGGGGCCATAGCTCATCCTCTACATTGTAGGTGGGTCACCAGCCATGCTAGGCTCTCATGCACCACATCCTCTGAAGGGCCCTGACTTACAATGTCATTAATATAGTGTCTGAGAGTGGGAGGGGACACTGTAAGGGCATCCAGGTTTTGCCAGCAAAGATTGTGGGCAATAGCCTGGCTGTTAAGATCACCCATAGGCAACCGGGTAAAGGTATGTTGAGTCCCTTCAAATATGCAAACAATTTGACTGGGACTCCTTGGTGATCGATACTGAAGAGAACACATTAGCTAGATTGCTCATGGCACAGTAGTCCTCTGTAGCCCTTTGGATGTCTTCTACTAACTGGACAATGTAGGGAATGGGAGCCTTAATACGGGGCACCTGAGCATTTAAATTTCCATCGTGGACTGTGAGGCCCCACTCCACAGTAGCAGGCTTCTATCCCAGCCAAACGCGAGAATCGACAGGAGACGCAGTGTTTCATAAATCTTGAATTGTGGGCGGTAATTCCTCAGTCCCCTATTGGAAATGATACTGGGGGTATTTACAGTCCTTAATCAGGAGTGGTAGTTTACTGGCTCCCAATGGGCAGCTCCCACCAGGAAGGCCAGGAATGTGGGTTTGTTCCAGATGGTGTGGTGGCACCTTGAGGCGTCCATACTATAACAAGAAAGGGTATGGCCAGAGAGGTCACCACCACTAAAAGATTTTTTTTCTTTTTTCGGAAGATTAGCCCTGAGCTAACATCTGTGCCCATCTTCCTCCACTTTTTTTTAATATATATGGGACGCCAACCACTGCATGACTTGCCAAGCAGTGCCATGTCTGCACTCAGGATCTGAACCCGGGAACCCTGGGCCACTGAAGCAGAATGTGCGAACCTAACCGCTGTGCCACTGGGCCGGCCCCGAAGGTTTTTCATGCAGATTGTTTGGACAGCAACAGCCAATGGAAGTTGAACGCCGTTTCGTGTCCCACCTGTTACCCCTGGTAATTTAAAGGGCGCCCCTGGCTTAGGTTTGGAGGGGTTCCCAGGAAGCACTGTAACTGGCGCTCCAGGGTCAATGAGAGCAGTACAAGGTTGTTTCTTACGTGTGTCCCAATAGATAATTAAAGAAGTCTTTGGGTGATTGTCCCGCAGGCGAGAGACACTCTCTGGGGAACAGCCAGGTTCCTAGCACAGGGGCCTCAATTGCTGCCACTGTCAGAGATCAGGGGACGGATCCCGGATCCTGCTGCCAGGGCTGGGGCATTCTGAGAGTTGACAGCATCTATCCTTGGGTTGGGGGGGTCGGCAGTGTCTTGCAGAGCCCGCAGTGCCTGAGCAAATGCTTCTAACTCGTGGCCGGGCTGTCCTGAAATTAGGTCATTCGGAACCCATGATCTCCATAGCTGCCAGTGCAGGGAGACCTGGTGGTCATCTCATGAAGGAGAGAGATGGGACAAGGTGCCACCCCTCTGTGGTACCAATAAGGAGTCTGGAAGCCCCATATTCCCCAGGGACCCTCTGTTGTGTTTCTGGGGAGGGGGCAATGGGTCCCATTCACCTTTACTGGCAAACAAGATCTGGAAAATTCTCTGTTCTGTGTCCAGCTACAGCATCGATGCAGTCTACTGCCTGTTGTACTGTAGCTGACATTTCCATGAATTGTGACAGCATGGCCTTAAGAATAGGAGACCCCCCTTTAAGAAGTACTCCTGAGATGCTGGCCTCAAGGGTGCCTCCTATGGGGTGGAAATGGTCAGGGGCTCTGTGGGGGCCTGGCTCTCAACAGAACGATACACCCATTGAACCATCTGATTTGATGTAACAGGAGGTACGTGTCATGCAGGGTTTTCCATGCACAGTGAGCCTTCGCTGTGACAACCGTGATGGAAGGCTGGGCTTGGTGCCAAGCCATAAAAGTTCAAGTCAGGAGACCCAGGGTATCTCCCCCTCATCCCTGTGGGCTCCAGAGCTTGGGGGGTCTCTTCTGCAGAGTCCATTTCCTCCTTTTTTTTGTCTGCATCTTCTGCCCTGGTGGCTCACGTCTTTTGCGAGTGTCCTCGGTGTGGTGACAAGTCCGTGGTGTCCCCTAGGGTATCTGTAATAAAATGGGCCCTCAATAACTTGAGGGTATTTTTTTTCTTAACAAATTGTGAATTCTGTGATCCTTGACCAGTCCAGCCAGCGGGCATGACTCAGTCTCAGTGAGCAACAGCTCGGAGCTGGCTCCAAAGACCTGTAAGAGCCAACAAGTCCCCCTCTACCCCTCCCTTTGGAAAATTTTTTCTAAAAAACCTCGCACTTCTCTCAGGATAATTATTACAGTTACGTGTCTCTGTCTCTCCCTCCTGCTGGATAGTGACGGGGAAGACCTGAGCATGTTGCCTCTTCCCGACTCACATGCTGCCGCCTCCCATTCTAGGGTGTCCCCGTCATCCCCCGGGGGCTGGAGCCCACCTCTCCCAGTGCAGTGTTACCCGATGCACTCAGGACAGCTCCTGAGGCCCGAGAACGGAGCAATGGTAATTTGGCCTGTTGACGCACCACCACGCTCAGTGGAGCCCAGGCCATTGGAGCAGGGGTCTTACAAGCAGCTGGTAGTTTTCCAACCTCCTCTGGGGACTTGGGAGGACCTGGTACCATGTGCTCAGGGGCCTGCTTTTAGGGAGAATTCATTCTGCTGCACCATGTTAGGGGTAGGCCTCCTGATGTCCCCTGGGGTCAGGGATGATTTGTGACAGCCAAAGGAATGCAGCACCATAAGAAGCACTTGCCCCAGCAGCGTACACCCGGGAAGCCTGCCAGGATGCCCCTGGGAGAGTTCCCTCTGTTATGGTGTAGGGCTGCCTGGCCAAGCTCAACACCCTGATACTGACCACTGACACTGTGCACCCAGCAGCCGCCTCCCCTCCCAGCACCGATCTAGGTGAACTCTCCTCAACTCCAGG
This sequence comes from Equus asinus, assembly GCF_041296235.1. Lineage (NCBI taxonomy): Eukaryota > Metazoa > Chordata > Mammalia > Perissodactyla > Equidae > Equus > Equus asinus. Next base: position 23,489,683 of record NC_091809.1, on the reverse strand, counting down.
ACCTGATGGCCCTGGCCCCTGGTCCCTGCCTGGGGGGACGGGGCAGAGCCCTACCTTCCCAGTCAGCTCTCCTGGGCTCCACGCCAGGGCTTCCTAATGTGATTACAACCCATCACCTCCAGCCCTGACACCCCGCCGGGTCTCTCAGAAAGGAGTGGGAGACACACCCACCTCAGACTGAGGCCTGCAGGCCGGTCTCTGCAGGGCGCTCTGACCTACAGCACTGACAGTGTAGGGTGGGAATCCGAGGCTTCACCCGGCAGCAGCTTATGCAGCAGTGGAAATCCCCACCGCAGATCCCAGCAAGCAGTAGTTCCTCCCAGAGAGACTGGGCGGTCCAGGAGAGGTTAGTAAGCCCTTCACAGCTCCGAGGCATCAAGCGCATACAAAAAGCCCAAAGCCCCATCCCCATGGCCAATTGCGTGCAGAAGCTGGAGCTGGTGTACTGAATTGACAGGCAGATTATGACCCACTGGAGGAGGGGGCACAGGCCACCCACACAGGGTCAGCAGGGAGCTCCCTCAGCATGCGAGCTCCCACTGTGGGGAAATGAAACCCACAGACTCATTTTGATTGAAGGGGCAGTTTCAACGCACCCACCCAAAGGAACAGAGTCACAGGATTTATTACTCAAAGGTCACAGAAGTGGGGGCTGAGGGTGCAGTGAGCCGGGGGAAGGGCCGTCCTCTGTCCAGGTCAGGAGCGAGCAGGAGACAGAGAGCAGGGAGCAAGCACCCGGTACCTTGGAGTGCGCTGTGGCAGAGGTCACTAACTATTCCCGGGGTGAACTCTAAGTGCTTAATTTAAAAGGCGCCCTGGGAAGTAAAGCGGGAACTTAGGGCAGAATCCTAAACTCAGGTCCTTCTCTAACCGTCCAGATTCTGGCTGTGAGCAGGGGCCTCAGACTGCAACACGCTGAGGCAGCAACTCAGAACAAAAGTTGTTTCTCACCAGCCGCCATGCAGAGCGAAACCTCTTCCCCAGCTCCTCAGGTGGGCCCCGCTCTGGGTGAGCCCACTGCTGTCCTGGGGGACAATGGTATTGCCAGGGCTCTCTTCCTCCTTTAGGGGCCACACGCGGTGGTTCCATTCAGTTAACTGCTGCCTGATTGCTCTCCTGTTTTCATCAGGGTCCTGGGGGCATCATTGGCTCTACCAGTTAGTCCAATAACAGTCTGCTCCTTTGTAGAAACACTTCCGGAAGTCACTGTTGCTTATCTGTTCCGATCCCTTGCAAGCCCATTCCCAGCAGTCTAATTCTCTGGTTCTTTCCAGAAAAGCAGTCAGCCCACAGTCTAACCTGTATCTTTATGAAATACACAAATCTACTCCTAGTTGCCTTTTAAATCATTCTCCACTTCTTTGAGAGTGTCCTTTCACTTGCACTTTTCATGATCTCCTGCCAGCTATCTTAATACTTTGGAAAGGGATGAAGAGCTATGTGTTTTATGGCTTGCTTCACCCCCACATTCAGGAAAAATCTCTGTGCCAGGACCCTGGAGTTGTCTGGAGGACAATGGGAAGCCTCTTTCTGAGTGATGATCCCACTTCAGGAGTTGAGTGCTCAGGGGAGGGGAGAGACAGCAGCCAGAGGTCTTCTTCATTGTGTCTCCTGGCATCTCATGGATGACTTATGTTCCAGCCACCTCAGCAGCTAGGACAGGGTGACCGGTGCCCCAGGATTGTGAGGTCACCACCCCATAGATGTTACCTCAGTTCCATGTGGAGGGAGTGAAACAACGGTGTCCCGACTTTTTGAGCCAACTCGCACCGCACTTGGTCACCCTCAGCAACAGGCCATGGGGGGAGGCTTTGACAATTTGAAGTCCTCTCCTTTCCAGGAGGAAAGCCCTCAGAGTGGCAGCTGGGGTGACAGGGCTTGAGTTTGTTTTTGCTTTATACTCCACGTGAGGAAAACATACGGCATTTTTCTTTCTCCTTCGGACTTATTTCACTTAGCATAACACCCTCCACATCTATCCATGATGTCACAAATGGCAAGATTTCATCTGTGACAACACTGACTCAGTAGTTGTTCAGCAGCCTGTTGTTTTCTCTCCACAGATTTGTGATTTCTCCAGCTTTCTTCCCATAGTTGACCTCTGGTTTCATACCATTGTGGTCAGAATAGATTTTTGATGTGATTTCAGTCTTCTTAAATTTATTGAGACTTGCTTTGTGTCCCAACACAAATGTTCCACGTGCACTTGAGGAGGATGGTATTCTGCTGCCTTTGGATGGAACGGTCTGTATATATCTAGGAAGTGTGTCTGTTAATGTGTTTCGTTTAACGCCAATGTTTGCTTGTTGACTTTCTGCCTGGCTGACCTACCCACTGATGTATGTGGGGAGTTAAAGTCCCCTATTATCCCATTGCTGCCTTGAGGTCTGCTAATGGGTGCTGTATATATTTGAGTGTTCCCGTGTTGGGTGCACATAGATTATTAACTGTTATGTCTTCCTGATGGGTTATCCCCTTTATCACTATATAATGTCCATCTCTGCGGTTACTGTTTTGGGGTTGGAGTCTATTTGCTGATGTCAGTATGGACACACCCCCTTTCTTTTGGCTGCCATTTGCCTGGAGGCTCCTCTTCTGCCCCTTCACTTTGAGCCCGTGTTGGTCTTTAGAGCTGAGCTGAGTGTCCTGGAGGCAGCGGAGAGTCGGGTCATGTCTTTTACTCCATGCGGCCACTCTGGGCCTTTTGACTGGTGATTTCAATCATTTACATTTAGGCTGATTACTGATCGGGGAGGACTTACTGGTGCCATTCTGCCTTTTGTTTTCTAATTGGTCTATATCTCCAGTTTTCCTTTTCCCTTGTGTTTCTGTCTGCCATTTTACTTTGTGGTTTCCAATGATGTTTTTCTCAGTTTCCTCTTTTTTAATGCTTGCTTCCTCTGCTCTAAATTTTTGTTTTGTGGTTACCATGAGATTTGTATAAAACGTCCCATAGATAAAATAGTCCTTTTTCTGCTGATACTTTAGCTTCATTTTCCTATACTGCTTCTAAGAATTCCCTACACTGAGCTCCTGTGCATTATGAGAAAGACATTTTCCATGAGCTACCTTCTGTTTCATCATTGCCATTTTGGGGGCAGGATTAATACTGTACCTTCAGGCAAGATGTCAGAACTATGTTGCCACATGCAATAAGTTCATACAAAAGTTTATTACTCCAAAATACTTTCTAAAGAGAATAGGCCAAGGGAAAGCTTTTTCATGTGGCTTGTGCAAAGGACCACAGGCTGGCTATTTAAGATGTGCAGGTTTAGAGGCTTCAGGATTTACAGGTCTGAGCCTCCCATCTGCAGACACATAAAGCAAAGGGGCACGTGTCAACCTTCATCACTTGTTTACCGTTGTGATCCTACAGGGTGAGCAGGCGTCTACAGCTGATTGAGAGTCAAATGTTGAAAATGAGGTCAGTGTCTTTATTAGCGTTCACTCCTGAGGTTGGTTGACTGAATCATGCCACTATTCAAATAACTTTGCTTTGAATACTACTTAAACAGCTATGTGAAAAGTGCAAACATATTTAAGATGACAAAGCCCCAAAAACGATTTGAATCAAGTCATCCAAATGTGTGGAGGGATCCAGAAACGTGTAAGTATGTTTCCAGAACTCTGTTCAAATATTTAAGTGATATTATTTTAATCTGTTGTCTCATTTGTTGTGATACTGGTGTCAGCTTCCTACCCACAAACCACAGGCAGGCCTATTAGAGGAAGAGAGCTCTCCCCAGATGGGTAATAAATACTTTAAAGCCAAATAGTGAGCAGCTACCACGGCTGCCAGGGAGTTTTCCTTCAGGGAAACATCTCAAACACTAGCTGTCTGCTACATGTATTTTGAGTGTTTTGGACATTTCTTGATTGTCAGGAAAGGAAAGATGACGTCATGTGTGCCCGGGTCAGTAGCAGTGACTCCCATGACAATGCACACATTAGTGCAAATGGTAGGAAAACAGCACATCCGTATGTGATGAGCCAGAGGGGTTTTGAAGGAGGTGCCCCAAATGAAGTATCGACACGCAGGGAACATAGACCACAGGCGATGTGAGGGGAAGACCTGGCAGCAGGATATGACAGTGGTGGCCAGGGTGCACTGTTACAATAAACCAGAGACCTGCAGGAGTGACAGTTCTGGCTGGAACGTCCAGCAGGGAAAGGCCTCTATTTATCAGTTGCCACTGAGCCTGATGATGACAACAAAGCAATGAGCCCCGAAGACTGGGATTGAGTCTAATCACTGCCTCCAACAGCAGGAAGGCCCACTGAGAAAAAAGCAAATTGGCCTGAGGAGGCCATTAGACCATCCTAGGAGGGGGGTAGCCTGCAGTGGTAGAAGAGGGAAAATGTCCACTGAACAACCTATTCGAGAGCCCCGTGTTTCCTCTTTTCAGGATTGAGCTGATAATATCAATAAATTTAGAGCATCTTGGCAAGTCCTTGCATTTTGGCTTCAGCAGGGTAATGTATGACGGCATGAGTAATTTGTCCATATCAAGTTCTACCATGGTATGAGCACACCAAGTAGCCCAAGGTGGGGGATGGGCCTACCAAGCCTATTTGCCGTCGAGGGAATCCATTCAAGCTACAAGTAACAGGAAACACAGTCTTCCCAGCACACGCAAGGTGATTGTTCTCACATGGAACAACTGGGTCAAGGCAGCCACTGCACAACGCAGCAGGGAAACAAACTCGCAGGTGCTTCTGTTTATGTCCCATTGTAGATGCCATGGTGAAGCAGGAAAATGTGCTCACTAGCACTATCAACAGCACAAGGTGTTTCCTATACACATCAGACCTTATTCCATTATCATCTAGAGAAAAGAGGAATCAGACAATACTCCCACCCACAAAGGTCTGAATTAGCTTCCTGGTGGACACAAGAGGCCTTACAGAAAGACCCTAACTCGAATGGATCTTTGATGTAAAACTGGTGGAAAATGCATCTCTAACAATATGGAAATCAACTAGCTATTGGTGGTTTTCAAGATACTCTTGACAAGAAGGGCAAAGAATCCAGAAAAAGGGATGGAAGGTGGTGTCCTTGAAGCTCATATGTAACTGTGTCCCTCCCTGTGTCGCCACTCAAAAATCTGCCTAAGGCCTTGTGTGCTTCTGCCTTCCAAATCTCATGTAAGTGAGGCCATTGGGCAATTCCAACATGGCACATAAAGGGGATGGATTCTTAAAGATCTAGCTCTTCAGATTACCCTCACTGACATGATGCAGTACAGGGGTGATGTGTCCAGCTCTAGATTTTGTTACCCTGCCACAGGCCTCTACTTAATTCAAAGTCTATTCACCAAATGCCAGTCAGAAGGAAGGACAAAGAGCAAAGGCCCAAATAGGAAAATAATTCACAGGAAGTACATTCTTGGATAAACTTGCCACACATAATTTTTTCCAACTGTTTAATAGTACAGAAAATAAAAACAGGCTCCTCCACCCACCACCCCCAAAAAGGAGCTTTCTCTGAAACATGTACAATATGTACAATGGATGAGGCACATGCAGGAACTGTAAATACAAGGCCACTAAGAAAATCACAACAAATACCAACTGTCACTTTTCAATGGCCCCTTAACAGAGAAAAATTAAAACATTATAAAAAAAAGTAAAGATAAAAAATTATTAACTGATTTAAGGGAAAAGCATTACCTATGAATTTTATTTACTATTTATGAAGGATGACTAGCAGAATAATCTCACCTCAATATTCATTTCTGAAGTAATTAATAGAAATCCACAGTCCAATGTTGCACTTTAAGAAAGAAGTTTGATAAATACAATCTACTTACTACTTTTATAACAATTCTTTCCTGTTGAAAGTTTTCTAGAAGCTCACATACAAATTAAATTCCATGAAGCTTTTTCATAGGACTTACCTTTACATTTCTTTTTGGTGGGAGTTTCACACAGAAAGATGTAGGCCAACTGAAGTCTTTCTCATGCTGTTTACATTCAAGACATTTTATCAAGTGAGTCCTTTCATGCCTTCAGGAAGAACTGGGATGACAAAATCTATCCCAAACTGTTTATGTCTACATGGTTTATCCTCTCGTGTGCATTTGTGCATATCCTCAAAAGTCTGCATGAGAAATAAAGCCTATCTCACTTTCCTGACGTTCATGACGTTTTCTCTCCAGTATGAGTTCTTTAATGTTTTTCAAGAGAACTGGAAAAGGTGAATACTCTACTGCATGTTTTAAATTCATAGGGTTTCTCTCTTGTATGAATTCTTTCATGCCTTGAAAGAGAACTGTTATAACTGAAGGCTTTACCACAGATTTTACATTCAAAGGGTTTCTCTCCAGTGCGACTTCTTTCATGGACTCGATTATTGGAACAAATAAATACTTTACTGCATTTTTTACATTCATAGGGTTTCTCTCCAGTATGAATTCTTCCATGTATTCGAAGATAACTGGAAGAAGCGAATGCTTTACCACATTTTTTACATTCGTAGGGTTTCCCTCCAGTGTGAGTTCTTCCATGTGTTGCGAGAGAAATAGTAGAAATGAAGGCTTTACTGCACATTTTACATTTAAAGGGCTTCTCTCCAGCGTGAGTTCTTTCATGTATTCGAAGGTAACTGGATGAAGCGAATGCTTTACTGCACCTCTTACATCCATATGGTTTCTCTCCCGTATGAATTCTTTCATGTACTTGAAGATAACTGTAACAAGTGAATGCTTTACTGCATTGTTTACATTCATAGGGTTTCTCTCCAGTATGAGTTCTTTCATGTGATTGAACTAAAGTGAGATAAGTGAAGGCTTTCCCACATTCCTTACGTTGATATGGCTTCTCTCCATATTTTTGATACTCATATGTTTTATGTTCAGCGTGACATCTAATGTGCGTTTTAAGCAATGAATGATGCGTGAAGACTCTTCCACATGCACTGCATCCCCATGGTTTAGCTCCTGTAGTTTTCTTGTTCAGACTGAGATTTGGAAGAAGGCTGACGTTTTCTCCACACTGACTACCCTCTTCACTTTCACAGTCTCCCTACCCTATGCTTTCTGTAAAAATGAGAAGCACATTGTTAGTGATTTCTCTATTGATGATTTTATATTTCTTATGTTTATTATGATTTATAGGGAATGTTTATGTTTTCTTCCTTCTGTGAATTCTCTGAAGTTAAATATACTGAATGTTCTGCAAGAGGACTTCCCCCTTGCTATTATCCAATCAGTGATATTCATAGATAGGGTTCATTAATACTATTTCTAAGTGAAATATTTTGCAAAAAGTGAACCTCTTCATCACATTTCACTAATTATACTTGGTGAAAATTATCTAAGAATACCTAAATTTGAAGGAAGCGTTGTTTTCTGTTTTTTAAAAAAATTTCTTACCATACAAAGAATCTTACATGAGACAGAAATTTCTACTGTGTCACTCACCATAGTTTTGTCCCCTCATCTTGGCACTAATCTTTAATATCATGATCTTCCCAAGTTATTCCTCAAATGCAGACCCAGAAAGTTTATTCCAAATATTAAAAATTATAGAAAAAGCTGTAGATTCTAAGTATTTGATAATCTATGGCCATGTCTACTTTATTTACTAACCTCCCCTTTCCACCTTCTACATCTCAGAACATTCTTTTTCTATTTTTTGACGAAGGTTAGCCCTGAGCTAACATCTGCCATCAATCCTCCTCTTTTTACTGAGGAAGACTGGCCTTGAGCTAACATCCATGCCCATCTCCCTCTACTTTATATGTGGGACGGCTACCACAGCACGGCTTGCCACGCGGTGCCATGTCCACACCCAGGATCTGAACTGGCAAATGCCAGGCTGCCGAAGCGGAATGTGCGAACTTAACCACCTTGCCACTGGGTCAGCCCCTTAGAACACTCCTGATGGTCAAGCAGCACTTGTTCTTTCATTGATGTAGTGAAGGAATGTCCTCGTTCTTACCTACTGAGGCCAGGTGCCTGAAGGTTTCCCACATCACATCTCTGTAGAGTTTCTTCCGTGAAGGATCCGCTAAAGCCCACTCCTCTGGGGTGAAGTTCACAACCACGTCCTCAATGACCACTGACTCCTAAAACACCACAATGTGTATAGGGCAGGATGCATAAGACTGACAGCACTGGGCTCTATATGCCAATTCTACGAAGGTAACATGGGATTCTATTATTTCCAACCATTCATTCCATGTTGTGATCAGCACAAACTCACTTTTTTCTGTACACAATGCTCATCAATTTAACAATATTATGAACACATGGAAATATTTACACAGTTTTACTGTGATGACATTACATCCCGTTTCTCTCTAATAACAAGTTCCAGAATGGGTTGAGAAATGACAGAAATGCTATACCAATGAAACAAATATTATCATTTGTGGACCAATCATCCCTCGTAAAAAAACCTCTTTCATCTTCTTCCATATTACCCACTGGTTGCCGCACTCCATGAGGCAGAGGGAGAAATCTACGGGATGTGTCACTGAATAGAAACGTAGTGAACAACTGGAAGCTTTTTGGTCTGCTCCAATCATCACACTGAGAGTTCAGGAGGCCTGTGAAAATCTAAATTTCACCAAGCCCAGCTGCCCACATTGTCCTAAAGGACTCCAGGCCATTACAGGTAATCAAATGCCGCTGGCTGAATGTAAATATTCTTGTGGTGAAACACTGTTTTTAACTTGTGAAATATTGATCATGGACTCAGTTCTACCTTTGTCATGCTGTATGCATTGATGGGGCTGGAATTATTATGAACTGAGAGCTCAGGCACAAGGAAGAAGCCATGAAAATTTAGACCACAAGATCGCTAGACTCATGGGCCTCAAAGCTACTTCTCACCATTTTTATAACACACTCTGAGACAAGTGTCATAAGAGCTCTTTCTGGTCACATGCAAACTGTACCCTGAGCTTTGTTCACCTTGACGGGTAGGTTAAGAGCTGCAGATTGCGGCTGGCCCCGTGGCTGAGTGGTTAAGTTCATGCACTCCACTTAGGACACAGCACCGCTCATTAGGCAATGCTGAGGCAGTGTCCCACATACCAATACCAGAGGCACTCACAACTACAATATACAACTATGTACTGGGGGGTTGGGGGAGAAAAAGCAGGGGAAAAAAAAAGAAGAAGATTGGCAAGAGTTGTTAACTCAGGTGGCAATCTTTTCTTTTTTTTAAAGATTTTACTTTTCCATTTTCTCCCCAAAGCCCCCTAGTACATAGTTGTGTATTTTTAGTTGTGGGTCCTTCCAGTTGTGACATGTGGGATGCCGCCCCAGCATGGCCTGATGAGTGGTGCCAAGTCTGCGCCCAGGATTTGAACCGGGAAGCCCTGGGCCGCCGAAGTGGAGCACGTGAACTTAACCACTCGGCCACGGGGTTGGCCCCTCAGGTGGCAACCTTTAAAGAACACAAAAAATAGAGAGCTGCAGATTGCAAGGGAGCTCCTTGCAGCCCACAATAGTTTGATGTTAAATTTGCCAATGATTATAAAATACATGAAGGATTTAACAGTGGTTTCCTCCAAAAGAACATAAAATTTCCTTTCTCCCACTTCAAGAGGAAGTCTTTCCCGACCACCCACTCTAGATGATGCCCTGCCCACTTCTGATCCTGCACTTAAGGAGCTTAGAAGCTGTCATTCTTGATCTCATAAGAAGAAAATGAACAAACTTGACATGAACAACCCTTCTTAGATCCAGGAGAGCCTTAAGGTCATCAGACAAACTAGTGTCTGCAAAGTTGGGAAAGATGAAAAAAGAGATGGCATTTTGAAATATGTCCCACATGTTCTGTTCTTAATAAGGCCTGTACTAAAAAAGAAACTATTTCCCCAGAATCTAATGCAAGGGCAAAAATAACAAAAAAGACAGCACCCAATTTCCATGAAGCCTAGGACAGCCTCTTTAATGGAAGGTTTAAAACCCACGTAATGGGAAAACATGAAGCAAAAGAAGGGAAGAGAGAGACAGAGGAAAATGTGAAGTAGTAATGACCAAAATAACATAAAATTAATGATAGCCAGCACACCGTCCATCCAGGAAGCTCACAGAACACTAACTACAATAAAGTACAAAGTGCACAACCAAGGGCATCACGCTGAAACTAGAGACACATCACAGACAGAGAATGTCCTGAAAAATGCCACAGAAGAAACACACCTTCGACAGAAAGACACAAAATTTGACTTAAATTGCCCTTCTTCTGAAAACCCATGCAATAAGAACAGAGGAGACTGAAAGATTTGAAGTGTTGAATATGAAACCCACTTTCCCAGAATTCGGTCAAGCAAAATTATCCTTCAGTACAAGGAAGAAATAAAGACTTTCTGAGACACAATTTGAGGAAATTCATCCTGAGTACACATACTTTGAAGGAACTTGTTCGAAAGTTTACCAGAAAGAATGTAAATGATAAAAGCAGGGGATTAGAAGGAGAAAAAAGGAGGGGAAACATCTTTTATGTTTCTTATAATTAATACAACAGATGACACTTGGTTTAAACTAATGTTAGCAACAACGTATTTGGTAATGAGAAGCTTATGGACAAGTGAAATACATGACAGCAATGTGACAAGACACAGGGAAAGGAAAATTGGGGACAGTGTGTTAAGGGGTACTTGGACACAGTGAAGTGGCATAGTGTTACTTGGCAGAGGGGTGGGTTAGTTGTAAATGTATGCTGAAAATTCAAGGGCAGCCACTAAAGTGTGTTTTTTAAAAAGCGTGTAACTGATATTCTAAGAGAGGGGAAAAAAAGAATTACAATAAATGCTCAATTTTAGCCAGAGAAGGTAGCAAAAAGACAAAAACAAACAAGGGTAAAAATGCAGAAAGTACAAATTTTCATAAATATCAATCCAACTGAATCAACAACCACACTTTAATCATCAATTGTGTCATTGTAACTGAAAGAGACAGTAGCAGATTTGAAAAAAATACCATTATAGGGGACGGTCACGTGGCCGAATGGTTAAGTTCGTGCACTCTGCTTCAGTGGCCCGGGGTTCCGATTCTGGGCACGGACACGGCATCACACATCAGGCCATGTTGAGGCAGCGTCCCACGTACCACAACTAGAAGGACCAGAACTAAAATATACAACTATATACTGGGGGGATTTGGGGAGAAAAAGCAGGAAAAAAGAAAAAAGATTGGCAACGGTTGTTAGCTCAGGTGCCATCTTTAAAAAAAAAACAGCAAAAACAATTATATGTTGTCTACAAGAAACCCACTCTAGGTATAAAGTCAGACAGACGAAGGGTAAAAGGATGGAGAAAAACAGACCATGCCAACATGAATCCAAAGGAAGCTGCCAGAGGAATAGACATTATAGACAATGCAGATTTCAAACTGAGGAAGATGCAGAGATAGAGGGGCAGCAGGTACGGATAAAGGGGCCTATTCTCTGAGAAGGCACAGCAACGCTGCATGTGTACCTGCCTAACAACAGAGGGGCAACACACCTCAGGGAGGAACTGACCGAATGCAGGAGAAAGAGACAAATCCAGTACCACAGCTGTAGAAGTCAACACCCCCTCATCCGGAATTAGACATTTCAGTAGGCAGGAAGTGAGGAAGGACAGACGTGCAATGAACAGCCCTGCGAAACTGCTGGGTTTCACTGTAATCTGTGGAATACTTCACAGAACAGCAGAATATACATTCTTCTCAGGTTCACATGGAACATTCACCAGAACAAACCACATTCTGAGACATAAAGCACACCTTAACAAATTTGAAAGAACAGAAATCATACAAAATAGCCTCTCACACCACATAAGCATTCCTCTAGAAGGCAATATCAGCGATAGTTGGAAAACTCCCTCATGTGTGCTCCTTCAAAAACACATTTCTAAATAATACATAGTATCAAACTAGAAGTCTCAAGAAAAAAGAAAAATAATTTTGAATTAAAAACATGAAAACACAGCATAGCAAAGGTTCTTGGATGTAGCGAAAGCAGTATCTAGGCAGCAATTTATGCCATCAAACAAAGAGACTGGAAAAAATCAAAGATCTCTAATCACTAATGGAAGCATGTACCTTAGCAAAGAATAAAAAGAAGAGCAAGTTAAACCCAAAGCAAGCACAATAAAAGAAATAATAAAATAAGAAAGGAAATAAATGTCACTGTGGGAAATCAATGGAGAAAATTAGAAGAAAAAAGCTGCTTGTTTGTCAAGACCAATAAAATTGATAAATATCTAGTCAAGATAAAGAGAAAAGACAGAAATTACTAATATCACAAAGGAAAGGAGGGGAAAGGAATATAAAACAAGACCTGAGAAAATGCAACATCCATTTATGATAAACTAGTAATAGAGGGGAACCTCCACTTCTTGAGAAAGAACATCTTCACAAATCCTGTAGCTGAATTCATGGTGTTTGTTCCATATTATATGACTGTCTCTACGCAACAACTGGAAGAACTCACAATGACAGAAACGACTCCTGGGATTAATAAGAGAGTACAGCAAGTTTGCTCTCCTTCTAGACCCACACGAATAGAGTCAACTGATCTTTGACAAAGAAGGAAAAGTGATTCAAACGAAAAAGTATTTTAAACAAACAGTGGTAGAAATAATGGATATCCACATACACACACACAAAACAAATGCAGACACGGCCTCACACTTTTCATGAAAATTAAGTTAAAACACATCATAAATTTAAATGTAAAATGCCAAAGGAATAAACTCCTACAAGATAACACAGAAGAAAGTCTGGATGATCTTGTGTTTGTTGATGAATTTTCACAAAGAAAGCCAACAAGCACAGTCCACAAAAGAAAAAACCAAAAATTTTACAATTTTAAGTCAAACGAAAAACTCCTCCTCTGAAAACGATGGTGTAAAGAGAAGATCAACACCAATTCAGAGTAAGAGAAAATCTCTCTAAAACATTTATTGGACAAGTGATTGGCATATAAAATATGCAAAGAATTCTTAAACTGTAATAGTAAGAGGAAAAACATGCAATTAAAAAATGGGCAAAAGATCTGCAGACAGCTCACTGAAGGAGAGATCTAGATGGGAAATAAGCAATATGAAACATGCTCCACATCAAATGTCATTAGGAAATTGCAAAGAAAACAATGGGGATCACTAAACACTTATTAAAAGGGTAAAAATATTCAGAACAGCAAATATCGGTGAAGATGCAAAACTAAGGGAATCCTAGTTCATCACAGGTGGAAACGGGATTTGGAACACACACACTGCAAGACAGGAACCTCCTTTCAGAATAAAATACACTGTCACTACATAGAGTAAGAGCCAGCAATCACGCTCCGTGGTATTTTCCCTAATGAGCTGAAACCTTATGTTCGCACAAAACCTACATAAGAATGTTTAGAAGCACTTTATTCATAATTGGCAAGAGTTAGAATTTTCAACAAGATGTCCTTCAAGTATCGAACAGTCAATCAGTGGTGCATCCAAACAATGAAACATCGTCCAATGATAAAAAGAAGTGAGGTATCAAGCCATGGAAACACACGGAGGAAGCTTACAAGTCTATTGCTAAGTAAAGAAGCTAGTAGGACAAAGCTCTGCAGTGTGTGATTCCAAGCATATGACGTTCTGGAAAAGACAAAAGTATGAAGCATTAGAAAGATCTTTGCTTGTGAAGGATTTGGAGGTTGGAGGGAGGGATGAGTCAATAGGTGGAGCACAGGGGAGTTGTAGGGAACTGAAACTACACTCCATGATACAGAAATGATGGGTCCACGTCAGTACACATTTGCCAAAACCCACAGTGTGTAACACACAGAGTCAATGCTAATGTGCACCGTGCACTGTAATGCATCCATATGGGCTTGGAAATTGTAAGAAATGTACCACAGTAATACCAAATGTGAAAAAGAGTGCCAACTGTGTGGATGCAGAGAGAAGGGTTATGTGGAAACTGTAAATTCTGATCAATTTTTCTGTAAACTGAAAACTCTTGTCTTTTTAAAAACGGATGGAGACAGACTCATTACAATTCATCCCTTTTGACTGAAACAGGACATCTCTCATTCAACTGACTTCAAGTTATTTTTCTTTCAAGACTGGCCCTGAGAAATGCAAATCGAAACTACAATGAGGTATCACCTCACTCTGGTCAGAATGGCTATAATCAACAAGACCAGAAATAAGTGTTGGAGAAGATGTGGCAGGAAGGGAACCCTCCTACACTGCTGGTGGGAGTGCAAACTGGTGCAGCCACTATGGAAAGCAGTATAGAGTATCCTCAGAAAGTTAAGAATAGATCCACCATATGATCCAGCTATCCCACTGCTGGCTATTTATAAAAGAACTTGAAAACGCAGAGGCATAAAGATACGTGCACCCCTATGTTCACTGCAGCATTATACACAACAGCCAAGACTTGGAAGCAACCTACATGTCCATCAAGGGACCAATGGAGGGGCTGGCCCCGTGGCCGAGTGGTTAAGTTCGCCCACTCCACTGCAGGCAGCCCAGTGTTTCGTTGGTTCGAATCCTGGGCGCGGACATGGCACTGCTCATCAAACCACGCTGAGGTGGCGTCCCACATGCCACAAATAGAAGGACGCACAACGAAGAATATATAACTATGTACTGGGCGGCTTTGGGGAGAAAAAGGAAAAAATAAAATCTTTAAAAAAAAAAGGGACCAATGGATAAAGAAGATGTGGTATATATACACAATGGAGTACTACTCAGCCATAAGAAATGATGAAATCTGACCATTTGTGACAACATGGATGGTCCTGGAGGGTATTTATGCTGAGTGAACTAAGTCAGAGGGAGAAAGTCAAATACCCTATGATCTCACTCATAAGTAGAAGATAAAAACAAGGACAAACAAACACATAGCAATGGAGATTGGATTAGTGGTTACCACAGGGGAAGGGGGGAGGAGGGCAAAAGGGGTGACTAGGTACACATGTGAGGGGATGGACTATAATTAGTTTTTGGGGAACATGATGTAATCTACACAGAATTTGAAATACATTATGATGTACATCTGAAAGCTATATAATGTTATAATCCAATGTTACTGCAACTAATAAAAAATTTTTCTCAGTTTAAAAAAAAAAAATTGGCTCTGAGCTAACATCTGTTGCAAATCTTTTCTTCTTCTTCTCCCTAAAGCCCCCCAATACATAGTTGTATATTCTAGTCGTAGGTGCTTCCACTTGTACTATGACTTCAACTGATCTCAGGAAGCCAGTCTGTGCTCTAGGAGCCTGAGACCCACAGGGGAGGGGAAACTTCCATCGAATGCCTTGTTGGAGAGCACAGCACTGGATCCTGTGAGAAGTGCCATGGTCACTATCAGTAGTGGCAGAACCCCAGGGGGGATGACGAGTGTCCTGGTGTTGTAGACCTATTAGTGTACATACAAGTGTGACTCTGACTTCTATATTGGGGATTTCTTAGTCAAGAGGTTTCCAGAATTCTTTTACCACAAAGGGGCAAGACAACTGCTTGTTTTATCGAGTTTCAGGTGCCTGGGCTTAAGTTGGGTTGAATGAATCTCTTCACTGGGCCAAACTCAGACTGTGGTTGGTCCACTATAACCCAGAGGGTCGGGATCTTTGCTGCAACAGGTACAGGGCTGCGAGCAGCAGCAGAGTGACTTAGGGGCCCTGGGGAGCCCTCTGGAATCTTGCTTCCTACTGGCTGCACTTTCCTGGCCCTTCTTTCTCTCTGAAATAATTGCTCTTGAAGGAGTGACCATCGGATGGGCTCAGCTCAGTGACAGGGTACAATCATCCTCATAACCGCAGACTCCCCCTAATGTCTATGTTGTGTCTGTATAGGTATATGTTCTAAGTTTTCCACAAATTGTGTTAAATTCCTGGAAATCTGACATGTCCTGCTATTATGTTATCAGTCAAAGTTCCAGTTATTATCTTAGAATGTTGAATGTTCCAAAACTAACCAATTTTCCTTCTCATTCCATTACAGCGAACTCTCGTCAGATCTTTAACCATGTGCATTTTAAGTCTTTTGCCATTTACAGAGAGTCCTTGTTTCACTCTGATGCTTACACAAAAGAGTTCCTGCAACAGTGCTTCACCTTCAAGGAGATGCAAGGAAAGGACTTTTGACGAGTACTAATTTCTGACAACTTTAAGATCATAAAAATGAACTGCTGAGAATAAAGACTGCTCTGAAAGCTCCTTCAAAGAAGCTACACCAGGTCCTCCTCACTACCTACATGACAGCCAACATCAGGGACTCGTACCTTGGATACAGATCTCACAGCTGAAGAAGGCCCCACCCGACATCTGGTCCTGTGCAGATGCTGGACACCTCCACATCAGACTGACAAGGGAGAGAAGTAGTTGACACCGATGTACACTCTGCTGCTGCGGCTGCTTTTTTCTTCTCCTCCTCCCCAAAGCCCCCACAGTACATAGGTGTATATTCTACTTGCAAGTCCTTCTAGTTGTGCTATCAACACTGCTTCTTCTAAGATGCCACATCAACTTCCTACTTTGGCTAAATACAAAACGCTTGCTTCTTTTCTTTCTTTCCTTTACTCTGGCACTGGCCTGGAAACATAATGACATCATCCATATCCCCAAGGTCACTCACTGCTACGAAGGGCAACCTCTGGAATTTAGACTTACTTTTAATTTCAGGTTAGGAGAAACTTTAACTGACCCCTGGCTTCAATGGGCAAATGCAACAGTCCGTGTGAATGAATCCATTAGCAAGGCCACCTTAGTGAGAGTGGTTTGTGCCCTTACAGGACTGATCTTTCTCTGTAGTGGTTGTCTTTCTCCTTGGGCCTGTGAACACCCGGATGGCTGGCACATAACTGGGCAGGCCTCTGAGGTTATCTTATTGTTCCCCCAACTTTTCACAAGTGAACTCAGACATCTCACTGGTTGACTCTCCTGAATTTACATCACTGAGTTAGAAAGGACCTACCAGGAGGCATTCAGGCCTCAGGATTCACTTCCTTTGACAGGGCCACACTAACCTGGTTAGAAGTAAATGTAAATGAGAATATAATCAGACAACCTCTCCTTAGCTCTTTTTTTAAAAAGATTTTATTTTTCCTTTTTCTCCCCAAAGCCCCCTGGCACATCGTTGTGTATTTTTAGTTGTGGGTCCTTCCAGTTGTGGCATGTGGGACGCCGCCTCAGCATGGGCCCATGAGCAGTGCCATGTCTGCCATGCCCAGGATTCGAACAGGCGAAACCCTGGGCCGCCTCAGCGGAGCACTGGAACTTAACTACTCGGCCACGGGGCCGGCCCCTCCTTAGCTCTTGAAGACATTGCCAAGTCCACTGCTAAGACATGAGCTGCCCAACAAAGATCCTTAGACTCTGGCCAAAGCTGCTATTGGTAACAGAATAGCCCTTGATT
The DNA here is from genome assembly GCF_041296235.1 of Equus asinus. Taxonomy (NCBI): domain Eukaryota; kingdom Metazoa; phylum Chordata; class Mammalia; order Perissodactyla; family Equidae; genus Equus; species Equus asinus. The sequence goes on along the minus strand of NC_091809.1, from coordinate 23,472,333 downwards.
ATCTTTTAACTAAGTGAGGGAGTGTCTGTGCTGTGGCCAACACCACCTGCTGCATCTGAATTAACACTTCCGGGGAAGCTGAAACTCAATTACCTAAGACCACTGAGCAAGCCACTGGGCTTTTTTTAACAGTTGACTCCTTCAATGGGGACTTTCCTTGCCTTATATAATCTTGATTGGTTTGGGTCTTGGGGACCATGGCTCCAAATTGTACTACACATATTGAGAATTATCCTGCTTATTATAATCATAATTAACTCCCTGGTGTGTTGTATAATCTCAAAATCTTTAGATGCATGTCTGTAGCTGCTAAACACCAAGCAAATGATCTCCCTAAGACTGGAACATCAGGAAAGGATTAAAGAGAATGACTGACATAATGACTGTGAACCTGAAGACTTGACCTGTGAATGTTACAGGGGTTAAGCAAAAAGGTCATGACCTCTGCATACCATCCAAAGGAACAACAGAAATTGAGAGAATTTCACAGCGGAAGCTGAGAGCGGTGCTAATACCTTCAATTTGATCTCTCAATTAAGCTGAGAATCAGATCAAAAAGGGGGAAATTCTGAACAAGAAAACCACAGGCCCCAAATGGAGTCACTACTGCTACGCTGACATCACCAAACCAGAGCTTAATACCCAACCTAACCGCAGCCGTAACCTTCCCCAAGAATGCAGTCTGACCGTCAGTCTAGGATTCTCTGGTCAGCACCAATGAGGCAATGTGCCACACGGGCCTCTCCATCCCCCAAAGGAAGAGAAAGTAATCCACCTAAAAAGACCCTTTCGTCCACAGGGGAGGTAACAGTTGCCTAAAATTATCCTTTTTTCTGTTTATCACTCCCTTGTCCTGCCTTTAAAATCTTCCCTTTCTGTAGCCCTTGGGAGCTCCTCTCTACTTGCTAGATAAGATGTTGCCCAACTGATGGATTGCTCAATAAAGCCAATTAGATCTTTAAAATTTACTCTGTTGCATTTTTGGTATCCAACACTATTAAAAATAAACTATAGTTCATACATATTTTTTATCATAAATTGTTTATTGTAAATATCTAGTTTCAAAAACTCAGCCTGAGATTTAAGTGTGTCTGAAGGCTGCCCCTAGCATGTCTTCTCGCACTGGCATGTAGAATCCCCATGCTCATGTAGATGTAACAAGGGAAACTGCCCATGTAAATTGCATTGTAATAACAATGCAACTCATTTCTTCTCAGTCGTTTCACCATTTATGTAAAAAGAAGCAATTTAAATTACATATTTTTCTTCCATTTGGTATGCAAAGGTCACGTGGTTTACATTGGGAAATGTGATTTGCTTTCTTGTTCCTGTAAAAAATAAATCCCGCACCTATTTTCATATCAGTGGTGATGTGCCACTAGCACACGTGATGGAGAACGCTAGTGACTTCCTGCTACTGTCCCTAACCAGGCCATCCCTGATGAAAGAGAGGACTCAAGGGTCATGAGGATTAGTCAAATCCAGGCAATCATGCTAGAGAATGCCCTCCCAACTGTCCACCACATCTTCACAGTTTTAGAGATGTGGAGATCAGTGCCAATGGTCTAGCTGCCTGGCAACAAGATCAACATCAACTCCTTATCCAAGGTCACCGCTTTGTGAGAAAGCACTCTGGGAGAATCTAGCTCATAATCATGCAAATACATAAGAAATTCACCCGTCTCTACGCGTACTAAAAATCAAACCACAGAGCCTCACTTCAACCCTCAGGCTGATAAATTAGCTACAATTTCTGAGGCACACCCTGACACTTCAGCTGCACTCAGAAGCAGAGACAACAAACGGGGTGGGGAGGCAGGCTCCGGAATACTAAGACACTGAGATGCCCCTATGTTCCCACGGGAGGCTGTGAACAGCTTATTTGAATAACTGTAAACGGACACGGTAATGATACTCAGAATGCTACCGACTAAGATTGTAATACTATTTTGTAAAAGTATAACACTACACTATACACTACAAAACTAATTATACATGTTAATTATATAGTATATTCTACTTATATATAGTATAAACTGTGCATAATACTAAACTCTATGCTACCTATACGATATACAGGCAATATACTAAATATGCCACATATAAATATATGTTATATTCTACATTCTCTCTCTCTCTATATACACACACTATATGCAGCATTAGAAAATTTTATACTACCTACTACATAAACAAATACTTATTTTTCATATAGATAAAAAAGCCTACACAAAATACTACTACACTGAATCCAGCTATAGATAAAATAACCTAACCACCATGACTATGTGGGATTTAACCCAGGAAAGAAATAGTGGTTTTCCATCTGAAAGTGAATTAACATAAGAAACGATTATTAGAATCAAGGTCAAAAACTACAGGATCATCTCAATAGGTAAAAACAAGCATTAGACCAAGTTCAACAGCCCTTCACAAGGAAAACACTCAGGAAACTAGGAGAAACTCCCTCAGTCAACTCCCTCACCCTGAAATAAAGCATCAGTGAAGAACCCACAGCTGACGTCACTCTTGATGGTGAAGGACTGCGGGCTTGCTCTCTCAGATCAGAGAGAAGACAGAGATGTCTGCTCTCACCAGCTCCACCCACCATGGTGAGAAAGGCACTACCAGGGCAGTTAGGCAAGAACATGGGAAAAATCAACCACTCCAGAATTCAAAGGACAGACACACAAAGCTCCACAGACAGACAAGCAAAATCACACAGACTTTGGCATGGCACATTTAGGACACACGCAGACAGACACACAACCCTGCAGAGTTAATGGCTCAGAGACACACGGATGTTCCCACAGACACACAGAGCCCAGGCCCTCTGCACTCCTCCCCACTTTATTCTTCAGCGCCCATCACCAGACACATGGTATAATTTCACTAATAAATCTTCTTTCTTCTCTTCTAAAATGTCAGCTTTAGAGGAAACAGGGATATTTGCTCTGCTCTGTTCACCAAAGCACCTACCAGGCCTATCACACCAGTACTTCTTGCATATTGGGGCTCACAGAGAGACAGACACACACACACTCACATGGAAGCTTTACACAAACCTCATCACAGGCCCAGATCTTCACAAAGTGCGTTGTTCTCATTCCCATCCCACCTGGTAGAGGGGTGTCTCCTGGCTCCCAAACCAATCCCCAAAGAGGGGGTCTCAGCCCCTTCAGATGGGGAAGGGATTTCACACCTCCTGACACCACACAGTACAAACAGGACATCTCTTCAAAAAACAAAATGGGAGACTGGATGGCAGAGTCAGGGCCCAAAATGGCAGGAGTCACTATGTTCCAGCCCCTGTCACTGCTATAAATGAGTCAAGAAACTCCCTCAGCGTGACTTGTCCCTTTGTCACTTTGCTTTTCTATCGTGGGCTCAGTGAGGGGACCAAAGGTGAGCATCTCCTCGCTCAGCCCCCATGTCCCCTGCTGCAGGCTCCCTGGGAAAATCAGCTGTGCTGTGGACTCACATTCCCACAGACCTCACTCCGTCCTCCCACGGTGGCGCCACCATCTTCACTGAACACTTTCTCCTCAGGATCAGCGTCCGATTTGCACCCTTGAGATTTTAATTTATAGATGTAAGTGACAACATGGACAGGCCAATGTCATTTAAACAAGTTTATTCCTTACATTTCCCAAGATAAGGAGCACACCATGCCAGGCAGGTCACAGGAGCTGCATCAGGGTTGCTCAGGAGGCAGAATCAGGAGGGGACACAAACCCAGGCCACAGTTTTCATTTGGGTCCACAGAAAATGTGCGTCAGGGCAGAGAGAGCAGCTCAGGATTGCGTGCTTGAACAATCCCAGCAGCCTCTGGGGCCTAGGGACGGCCCTCAGTCATCCGGTTCCTGGCCCTGGGTGGGTTTAGGGCAGGGAACACTGTCTGGCGTGTGAGAGGCAGATAAGGAGGTCTGTAGGGACAGGGCACTGGATCGGGCGGGATGCACATGAGAGGCCTGCTCCAGACAAGCTGTCCACCGCCAACGTGGAATGAGGTGCCCCTGGGAGGGGCAGGGTCTCCCTATGTCTGAGAGGACCCTCAAGATGTCAAAACATCTGAAGAGACAGAAAATCAATCACACGACCAATACAATCAGAAAGACGACAAGGATTTGTCTGCTCATGTCAGTTCAATTCAACATGGTGAGGGAGATGCTACCAGGGCAGTTAGGCACCAAATGACATAACAGCATTCCAGATTTTAAGGACATCCACACACAGCCCCCAGACAGACAGACAAAAATCACACAGGCTTCCTCACTGGACACACATGTGCACACACCCACACGGACACCCCAAGTCACAGACCCTCAGAGATAACGGTCCAGAGACCCAGCGCCCAGGCCCCCACACTCCTCTGCGGCTTCCTCTCCCTCCTCAGGACTAGGCCCCATCTGACACAGCTCACGTCTTACTGTATCGCTTGTTTCTTGTCTTCTAGAATGTCAGCTCCAAGGGGTCAGGGGTATTTGTTCCCTCGGTTCACTGCAGCACCTACCAGAAGGCCTGGTACACAGGAGGAGACCACACTTACTGAATCACAGCCTCACAGACACACCCACAAACACACGCCCCAGGCTTTACACAAACCTCCTCAGCCCACATGCACTCAATCATAACAGAGTGAACGGTTCTCAGCCCATCCCGTGTGACAGAGGGGTGACCCCTGACTCACAAACCAATCTCCACAGGAGGGTCCACCTGCCCCTCCTGATGGCGAAGGGCCTTCACACTTCCTGTGCCTACAGAGTACAGCAAGGTCATCTCCGTAAGAGTCACAGCTCAGGAACCTGAAGAGGGGAGAGTCAGGGCCCACAATGGCTGCAGTGATCACCGTGTTCCAGCCCCTCACGCCACTCTGACCCTTCCAGAAACGCACCCCTCACCACGTGCCCCTTCCTCACTTCACTCTCCCATGGGCAGCTCAGTGCTGACAACAAAGGTCTGTGCGTCCTCCCCCAGCCACCATGTCCTCTGCTGTGGTCTCTGTGGTCTGGGATCCATCACACCTGAGGCCTCGCCTGCATGGAGACCTCATGCAGGTCAGCCCCATGGGCCATCCTCACCAAGGCCTTGATCACTGCCCTCCTTGGAATATTCACTGGTGGGGGAAGGAGATCTTACCACATCAGACCCCAGGTCTCCCAGCCACAGAGACATCACTTTGGGGACCCAAGAAAGCACGGGAAGTTGTTGCAAGGGCAGGTAGGGATGTGGCTTGACCCACTTCTGCCTCTTCCCTTCAAGAAACAGGGGGCCTGGCCTCTGACAAAGGAGGGGTTACAACCTCCTGCACCTGCGCACTTCAGGAAAGGTGGAAATTCCCATCATTTCCCAGCGCTTCCTTTGGCAAAGTGCCCTCTGGATTCTGGGAGCCATGCGAAGGGAGGGGGCCCGGTGACTGTGGAGGGTCTGGCTGAGATCGCCATTTCCCACAGGTGTTGGAACTGGAACTCTGCAGGGTGAGTCCTGATCCAGAAAGACTAAGCAGGGACCTTGGTGGGAGGGCTCCAAACTCACTCTGGAGGGGGGTTCTGAGGTGAGGGAGCTGGGCATGGTCAGCACATGAGCCACTGAAACCACAGGGTGGAATGTGCCAGAGATCTCAGGGAGAGTGATTTAGGTACAGCCAGGCACCTTAGGAAATCCCAGAGCTAGGACAAGGGAGGGCATCTCTTTGACATTATTGGTGGTATTGAGACTATTGTGAAACTGTGCTTGTTGGTGCAGAGGTGATGTTTATGTGACAGTGGGGAGTACTGTGTTTCAGGGGCCTGTGCCTCATGACATGAATTCTGGGTTCTGCCATTGCCTCACCTCACAGTTACCTGGGGTTGCAAATGTGAAAACAAATACAGGAAACCTCATTTAAAATGGAGTCAGGGAGCCCTGAAGGGGGGGCTGTCATGAACTACTAGTTGTCAAAACCTTGCAGACCCCAAGCAGGAAGAAGTGTCCCTCCCATTCCTAATCTGGAGGAAGCTTACTTCACAGACTCTAGGAGGAGGACGGAAGAACTTCTCCTGCCCAGGAACAGCCCAGCCAATGAGAAAACACCACACTCAGCCACTGTCACCACCCTGAACTCTCCTCCTTCAATGGACTTCTGTTCCCAACAGCCCCTCCCAGCTCCCTCCTGTCCTCTATGAAAGCAAGCCCATCTGTTCTGTTCTCCCTACCTGCCTATGGTTCACCAGAATTTGCACGTCCTGAACTGTACTTTCTCTGCTATTCCCAAAGAAACTCATTTTACTGGCAAAAAAAATAACTGGCTCTTTTAATTTTAAGGTCAACACAACAGAGAAAATTTCAAGAGTGGGACAAGTGTTGCATTTAAACATGTTTCCTAGCAAGGAGGCACAGAGTAGGCTTGAGATGGGAAACTTAAGAGCTGCAAATGGCCTCAAGACCTGCTCTGGGAAGACATGGTGTTGATCCCCAAGGGTTAGAGGAGCATGCGCCCAGGCAGATCCCACGTGGAGATGTGTCAGGTGCAGCTTTATGACTCAGACCACCACTCCCAAGGTATGACCTGGGAAAATGGGCATTAATTCAAAGATGGAGGCCTGGAGCCCTATCGCTTTCTCTCCAGTTACATGAATGACATGAGGGCAGGTGTAGCCCTAGAGGGAGTTTTCTAACCTCAGACTGGGTGCCAGGAAAAGGCTATAGTAGTCTATGCCCTTCTCCCCATCCTACAACTTCTTCCTAAGAAGGAACCCAAGGCGGTGGAAGCAAGTGTGGTACACGTAGCAACCAAAGTTCCGGAGAGTTTCACATTACTCCAGCATGTGAACACATTTTTGCTTTTTCTATTAATTCCCCTTAGTATATTCACATACTACTTTAAGGGCAGTTGCGAGTCTTCACAAATGTACAGTTACACCACCGTCAGGATGGAGAACACTCGTCACCCCGAAGGCACACTCTCGCGATGCCCATTGGACTGAACCCTCCCACCTGAAAGCACTGTTGTTTTCGGTTCCTACACCTTTGCCTTTCCTAGAATGTCATGTAAGTGGAACACCATGTTGCCTTATGGGTCCTGTTTGGAAATTTTGATGCCACTTTTGAAAAAGTGCATAATTATAAAAACCTTACAGTGTTCTTGTGAGTTTAAAATTTTTGACATTGCCCATTATGCCTTCAAAACTAAGAGATTCCTCTGCTATGAGGTCTGTGATTTGGGGTAAGAACCTGTGCTTAACTTTCTTTTTTCTTCTTCTTCGTCTTCTCCCCAAAGCCCCCAGTACATAGTTGTATATTCTATGTGTGCCTCTGGTTGTGCTATGTGGGACGCCACCTCAGCATGGCTTCATGAGCGGTGCCATGTCCGTGCCCAGGATCAGAACAGGTGAAACCCTGGGCTGCCGAAGTGGAGTGTGTGAACTTAACCACTCGGCCACGGGGCCGGCCCCTTAACTTTATTTGCATCATGGGAGGAAGGATGGGGCAGGGCATCAAATGAGATACCAATGATTACAAAATCACATCTCTCTCTACACTCCTAGAAAAAACATAAATTGGCACCTTTTTTTTAGCACTGAAAAAAAGGTGCCGGGAGCCGTGTTACGAATGCCTATACAGCCGTCTGACAGGGTCAGGGCTGAGAAGGCCTGAGGGGCGCAGGGATGCCCCTCAGTGAAGAATGGCCGGCCGACACCCCTGATATTTTCTGAAATGTATGCATGCTTTCTATCCAGGTTATGACTACACTTGTTTCTGCTTTATAGTTTAACTTAGCTTTTCAGCCTGATACCTTACTAGCAAAATGATATTTTCTCCAGGCAGTGTGCTCAAGGGACTGTTAGCCCTACCTCCTGAAAGACAAAGGAATGCTTTCACCCCCTAAGGGGCACGGGAATGTAAAGATGCTTAACTGCCCGCTGAGAACGCACGTAGCCCTGGGGATAAGATACCCGGGATTTGCCTTTTGTTCCCATTAACCATCTACACTAATGGCGTAAATGATTGAGGGAGGCAGGGGTGGCTCCCCCAGGATGTAAACAGACGGAATGCTGTCCTGGCCGGAGGTCTGGACCTTCTCTCTTTAATTTTACCATGAATTACAACAGATGTCAAGCTACCTATCTCTTTTAGCTTAGAGACAACAAACAATAGTTAATTGCGGAGAAGACGATCATTAACCTTATGCTCTATAGAATGGAATGCTAATATTCTTGTGCTCGTTTTTTACTTCCTTATCTCTCTGAGAATATTTGGAGAGCTATTTCTGTACTAATCCTGAAAAACATAAAAATGACACTTGTGCACAGCAAAGTTGGACTTGATTAAACCGACTCAAGTCTCACGTCTCTTCCCTCACTGCACCGACTCCGTCCCTCCCTCAGGAACCTGGACTCAGCTGGAGCAGGACTCCGGCAAAAAGGGGACAAGTTTTGATATCCGTTGTTGTTTGGTGAAACAAAAGCTGTTAGGTTTTACACCATCTTCCATAACATCTCCTGAAAACGTAAACATATGGAAATCATCCCTGAAAACAGTAAAAATGGGCTTTGTGCATCATGGAAACAAAAACCTCCCAGCTACTCCTGGTAGAAAAAAGCACAGAAAATGTCCCAGTTTGAGGATGTCAAATTTACCTCCTTTGCCATCACGTGGGATACCACTCAAAATGATACTGTGTGCGTGTGTACAGCTCACCTCAGTTACCGCTTGGATCGTTACCCTCTAAGCATTCACAACTCTTTTTAGTGTTTTAACCAGGAAATCACATTGAAGTTGCACAGACATTACTCTATGCATAGGAACAGCCATGATGTGCTACACCTGTGCAGATGATCAGATCACCAGCCCCCCCACCTGCCCCGCCAAAGTGTGAGAAACTCGAAAGGTTTCACGGGGCAGAAATGATGGCACTCAGTCTGAATAGCAGCTAAAGGATACACTGAATCTAACGGTGATTTCAAGTCCTTTCAACTGACCTTAAACAGAAACACACATACCACAAACACCCATGGCTCAAAACAATGGAAGCCTTGAGTTCCAGGCACCCATGTGACTGGACCATGATCAAATAGCACATGCAGGAAAGCATTTAAGCACGGCTAAAATGAAGATGAACTCTGTCTATGCCTTTACCTTTATGGGGAACCACTGCTGTTACTCCCTGGAATGCAGGACTTTCAGTATTGCTGCCCACTGTTTACATCCACACCCGAGCAGTTCCTCCAACAGTGTTTAAGATGCATTAGATGGTGGGAAAACAATGACATCCTCACTCACTGAGGCGCCTACCTACCAGAGGAGTTATGCATCCATCAATGGATGAATGGATACAGAAGTTGTGGGGTGTGTATATATATATATACACAGAGTATTATTCAGCCATAAAAAACAAGGAAATCCTACAATGTGTGAACAGATGAATGAAACTTGAAGCGATTATGCTAAGTGAAATAAATCACACAAAGACAAATACTTTATGATCCAGCTTATATGTGGAATCTGAAAAAACCCACAAAAACAAACTCATAGAAAAAGAGATCCGTTTTGGTTACCAGAGGTGAGGGGACGCAACTGGAGAAAGGTGATCAAAAGGCACAAACTTCCAGTTATAAGATAAGTAAGTACTAGGGATGTAATGCATGACGTGACAACGATAGCCAACAATGCTGTACGATACAGAGGAAAGCTTTTAAGAGGATAAATTCTAAGTGTGCTCATCACAAAAAGAGTATTTTTTTCTTCTTTCTTTTCTTTTTAGTGCATCTATATAAGATGGATGTCAGGTGAACCACTGTGGCAATCATTTCACAATATATGGAATTCAAATCATGCTGTACACCTTAAATTTATAAAGTCATGTATGTCAATTTTTTCTCAATAAAACTGGGGGGAAAAAAGCAGTCAGAGACTTCTGGTCTCTGCTCTGTCACGTAAGAAGCTTAAAGCTAGATTCCAGTCCCCAGAAGAAAAAAACCAAGAAACTTGAAATCAACAACTCTTCCATCAGGGAATTGAGGTCACAGGGTAAACCACTGTCTCCACAATCAGAGAGGCAGACAAGAAAGTAGCTGGTCAAAAATACAGGCAAAATATTCTGTTCTTAACAAGGTACGCCCTAACAGCAATCTACTTTAAAAGAGTATTAATGACTGGAATTTTCAAAGAGCTGAACTGACCTGGGGGGAGAGAAATAGCCAATTTGAGTCTCTTCTAGGCTTTTCTCATCTCAAACCTGGGGCAATTAAGATGACGGTGTGGCTGCCCTGTGGGCGAGTGGTTAAGTTGGAGCGCTCTGCTTCAGTGGCCCAGGGTTTCGCAGGTTCAGATCCTGGGCATGGACCTAGTACCACTGGAGGTTTCATTACATGGACACAATTTGTTAAATCATTGGCTACTGGTGATTAACTCATTTTCCAGCCCCTCTCCTCTCCACAGAGGCTGGGAGCTGGGGCTGTAATTTCCAAGCCTCTAATCAAGGCTTGGTGTTTCTGGTGTCCAGTCCCCATCTTGAAGCCATCTAGGAGCTGGCCAAGAGTTGCCTGATTTAAACAAAAAAACACTCTTATCACTCAAGCAACTCCAAGGGCTTCGAGAGGATTTTGCTAGGGGCTGGCCTGGTGGCTCAGTGGTTCAGTGCGCACGTTCCGCTTCGGCAGCCCAGGGTTCGCTGGTTCAGACTGACAAATAAAAATGGCAAGTAATAGGAGATATTGGAGTATATGAGGAAGCCATTTTGTGTAAACCTAATTCAGCCTGACCTTGTCTTTCCAAAAAGCCCTGACCACAGCCGTTGAGCATGCATTGTATATCTGCTTTAGACATTCCCTATGGCAAGAACAAAGGCCCTTGAGATAAAGGTGCAACTTCCCTCCCCCTCCCAATGTCTGCATTCCCTTGAGGATTAAGCATCTTTCCTTAGGCTAGGAACTGACTGCTGCCCTCACCTGTGACCACACAGCTCGAGACAATAGACTTGCCTCCTGCTACGCTGGCCTAGATAGCAGACCCACTACCTGCTGTGTCCATCAAGTGCTGTGCCAACGGGGCAATCTTGTGACTGTTGTGGGAGGGACATTTCAATCATATGTGAAACATCCTGTTTGGGGGTATATAACCACTCTGTATACTTCACTTCTTCGGTGCCCTTTCTTCCTTCGGGAAGAAAGGCCCCAGGCCATGGTCCTCACATTTTAGCTCAGAATAAACTCTCCCAAATTTTCATTTATAGATTGCTTACAGATTATTTTTGTCGACAGGATCCTGGGTGCGGACACGGCGCTGCTTGGCACACCATGCTGTGGTACGTGTCCCACATATAACATAGAGGAAGATGGGCACAGATGTTAGCTCAGGGCCAGTCTTCCTCAGTAAAAAGAGGAGGATTGGCAGATGTTAGCTCAGGACTAATCTTCCTCAAAAAAAAAAAAGAGGACTTTGCTAGGAACTGAGGACAAGGATCAAATATCTTCCTTATTATATCACAGAAGGTCGAGCCCAGGGACACAGGCTCACTAAAAGATTGAGACCAAATCACCGGACTGAAGGATGCTTCCCCTCTGCCCACACCTACCTCTACACCAGCTGGGCTCTTGTTCAATATTAGTGTATTACACTGAAAGAACTACATGCCTTCCAGTAACATCAGGAAGCAGGCAAGGGTATCCCCTGTTACCACCCCTCGTCAATTTTGTACTGGAATTCTTAGCTAATGCAATTAGACATGAAAAGGAAATAAAAAGTACACAGCTTGGGAAGTAGGAAATAAAACTGTCCTCGTGGCACAAGACTGTCTAGGGAGAAAATCTCAGAGAATCCCCAATAACAAAGAAAACCACTTTAACTAAGAAGAGTCTAGAGGAAGATTGAAAGATAAAATGTTAATATACAAATGTCTATCATTTCCTGTAGATCCATGCAAGCAAAGATGAGCTAAACTCATCTTTGACTAAAGACCAAAGGTAATTCACTGGGAAAACAAACTTTCTGACAAATAATGCCAGAATAACTGGCCATCCACATGCCAAAAAAAGTCTAGACACAGATTTTACAATTTTCACAAAAATTAATGTTAAATGAATCACAGATCTTAGCATGAAAGGCAAAACCACAACACTCCTAAATGATAACATAGGAGAAAATTTAGGTGACCTTGGGTTTGGTGATTAATTTTAGATACAACACCAAAAGCAAGATCCAAGATAGAAAAACATATGTTGGCTTCATTAGAATGAAAATCTTCTGATCAGTGTAACGAGAATGCAAACACAAGTCACAGACTGGCAGATAATCTTTGGAAATCACTGTTCTAATAAAGGACTGGTACTCAAACTTCCAAAGAACTCCTAAAACTCAACAAAAAGAAGACAGACAACCCAGTTAAAAATGGGCAAAAGATCTCAACACACACTTCAACAATGAAATACAGATGGTAACTAAGCACTTGAAAACATGCTCAAGGGGCCCGCCCAGTGGTGAAGCAGTTAAATTCCTGCCTTCCAGTTTGGCGGCCCAATGTTCACCAGTTCGGATCCCGGGTGCAGACCTATGCACCAATTATCAAGCCATGCTGGGGCAGGCATCCCACATATAAAATAGAGGAAGCTGGGCAGCGATGTTAGCTCAGGGCTAATCTTTCTCAAAAAGAAAAATGCTCAAAATCCTATGGCAATAGGAAATTACAAATAAAAGGAAATGAGATTATCTCCAGACACTTATTGCAGTGACTAAAATTAAATACACTGAGAACACCAAATGATGATGAAGATGAAGGGCAACAAGAACCCTCACTCATTTGCTGGCGGGAATGGGAATGGTATGCCTACTTTAGAGGAGAGGCAGTTGCTTAAAACAAAGCCTACCCTTACCATATGATACAGCAGTCATGTTCTTTGAAATTACCTGAATAAATAGAAAACATGTTCACAAAAATCTCTCTACATGAATGTTTATAGGAACTTTATGCATAATTGTCAAGACCTAGACATAACCAAGATAACTTCAATAGAGGAATGGAGAAACAATCATGGGTACATCCATAGGATAAAATACTCTTCAACGATGAATATAAATGAGGTTATCAAGACAAAACCATATGGAGAAACTTTAAAGTCATATTGCTAAGTGAAAAAAGCCAATATGACGAGGCTACACACTGTATGATTCCAAGCATGTGACATTCTAGAAAAGATCAAATAGAACACACAGAAAGATCACTGATTGCCAGGGATTTGGAGGGAAGGAGAAGGGGATGAATGAATAGGTGGAGCACAGGAGATTTTTAGGACAGTGCAAGTGGGCCATGATACAGAAATGATGGAGACATGCCATTTCACATGAGCCAAAGCCCAGAGATTGTATGACACAGTCAACACTAATGTAAACTATGAACTTTCATGCATCAATTTGGCTCATCAAATGTGACAAACATATTACTGTAATACAAGATATAAAATATAGGGAAAACTTGTGCAGTTAGAGGGGTTAGTGGGAAATCTGTACTTTCTGATCAAGTTTTCTGTAAACTTAAAACTGATCCTAAAAAAAACAGTCAACTAGGAAAAAGGAGATTAAAGACTGGCACATTAATACTCACCCACGATGACTGACTGATGATAGAAACAGACGATCTTTCATTCCATTAATTTGATCTTATTTCATCCCACAACTAGAAGGACCTGCAACTAAGATATACAACTGTGTACGGGGGGGTGTGGGGAAATAAAGCAGAAAAAAAAGAAAAATTGGCAGCAGTTGTTAGCCCCCGCCAAAAAGAAAAGAATTTGATCTTATTTCAATAAGCCATTATGGTGCTCTGAGGCCTGCAGCCTGAGAACTGGAAGAGAGAAGAAACTTCCATTGAACGCCTTGTTAAGAGCCCAGCACCGTATACTCTGAGAAGTGAAATGAGTGCCTTCATTACTATCAGTAGTGTCTGGATCTCCCACAAAGATAGTGTCCTGGTGAGGCTTTGTGTGTGACCTTCATAGACATAGAAAGAAATGTTACCTTGATTTATATCGTAGATAACTGTGAGGCAAGAGATTCCTGGAGTTCTTTTCCACGAAGTGGCAACTCTCAGGGAATCGCCCAAAGTCTGTAATGTCTGCAGCTGGAGCCCACTGTTGGTCGGTGCTAAGATGACTGCTTGATGTACAGTCCATCTGATGACCTTTGGGTCCAGTCTTTCATCAGATTTACCCCAATTAATAAATTAAAAGCAACTCTGTCTGAGCTCCATCACGTACGAATGAGGTGATGTTGTCCCTGAAGTCTAGGAACTCCCACTGCATTTCGCTCAGGGAGTCCTAAGGAGCTCCCCAGGGAGCCCGGGGGTCTGAGAGATGGGTGACCTTATTCAACACCATGGCACCTGGCAAGGGACTGAAAAAAGGGAAGGCCACCCTCTCCTGCAGGTAGGATATCCCAGAGGGCCCAGGTTCGGCTCCACCTTGTCTCCAGGAGGTCTCAGGAGCCATGCTGAGCTCCTGAAGTGCTGTTTCCATGTCTCAAGGCAAACTGGACTGCTGGATGGGTGGCCCTATGTTCAGGACCATGTACTGTCAGGACAGCCTTGCAGGTAGAGATCATTGAAGCTCTTATGGCCTACAGACTGACACCTAGGGCAGGCTCTTGCATCAGACGCCTACAGACAACTTAAAGCCACCATGGGTACCCCAGGAGGCAGGAGGGAATGTCACTGAGGCCTCTATAGTGAAAGAAACTCTCAGGCCACTAACAGGACTGTTTGCTCTACGACAATCTGCAGAAAGTCTCTAGACTTTTGTGGTAGGGGTGGCATTCAAGGTGGCAAATTTGCAAGTAACAGCACAAACAGGCTCAAGTAAAATGTGTAAACAAGGAACATATGGCCTCCCAAACACCAAGAGAACCTCGTACATTTTGTGGGTCCTGAGAGGAACAATTGCTATTTCTTCATGGTGTCAGAGACGGAATGGGTCTCCGATATCAAATTATTTCCAGAAATTTCACAAACTTGTAAGGGCCTCAATTCTATGTGTGGCAATGTCCCATCCATTTTTGTGAGCTCATTTTTTCAATATTTGTAAATCCTGAATGATCTAAGAGGCCATGTCATTAATGTAATGTCACACCTGTGATCTTGGAGACACCAGGATGCAGGTTCAGACCCCGCCTGCAATGACTGTGGGAGGGCACAGCTGTGGAAGATCCATGAGGACAACCCAGTAAAAGGGCATCATGTCCCTTCAGAGGGGGAGGCCAAGTGCAACTGAGGGGCTGTGGACACAGGACTGCACAGAACAGACTTAGCCAAACCTGTGAGAGCAGGGTATTTATCTGTTGCTGATTTGTTGTAGAGAGCAACTTCTATAATGCGGAGTCTGTGTGGTGCAAACACAGCTGCAAGGTTGAGGTAAACCAGATTCTTTCCAGGGTTAAGAAGACAAATGGGGTTGTTAAAAAGAAGACTGGGAATAATCAACCCTTCAATCAACTAACTAGGTTTTCTAAACTGTTGTCAGTCCTTCAGGCCCTGTGTAATTTACTTTGGACCATATTAAATACTCGATTTGTGGGGTAACATCCCTGGAGTCCCAACTGGTCAAGCCAACTTGTAAGTGGCAAAGACTTCATTTAATTTTAATTCTTTTCTTTTTTTTTTTTTTGAGGAAGATTAGCCCTAACATCTGCTGCCAATCCTCCTCTTTTTGCTGAGGAAGACTGGCCCTGAGCTAACATCTGTGCCCACCTTCCTCTACTTTATATGTGGGATGCCTACCACAGCACGGCTTGCCAAGCGGTGCCATGTCTGCACCTGGGATCTGAACCGGTGAAGCCCGGGCCGCTGAAGCGGAACATGCAAACTTAAACAACTGTGCCACTGGGCCGGCCCCTTAATTTTAATTCTTGATCACTGGATCAGAGCTTACCAGCGCACTATGGAATATTTTAGGACAGTGAGTGCTATGACATTCAGAATTTAGGCAAAACCATAGTTCTAATGGTTAAGGAGAAATACTTGTCCTATTTGTCCTCTATATTATATTCATTAACACCCCTATGATCATCGGGCACTTTCTGTAAATTTAATGGGATCCCAGGCATAACTGTAATTTGACACCTAGGATTGATTAACTGCTTGACAGTTGCTGAATTAGTTCATTACATCATATAGCAAAGTTACTTCAGAACTATATTGTAGAGGCCCAAAAGCCAAGTGTACCTCTGTTTTGTTACGTAAATTATTTTAGTATATTTTGGTTTTCCAATTCGTTCAAACTGGACCTCTCTTTCAGTATTTTTTTCTTTTGTTCCCCCCTCTTGTCCTTCCCTGTTTAGTTTTTTTTTTGGTCATCTGTTATACTTTGGGTGCAAAGGCATCCTCTCTACCCTAGTATTTTTGTTCCCAAGGACCTCAACAGCGCCATCAACTATAGGAGCCTCCCTGATGTCAAATGGGTGCTTTAGTGAGGTTAAAGTCCCTAGACTTAAGTCAGATTTCAACTAATCCCTTTGCTGTGTCGCAGTGGTGCCATGGGTGTATCCCCTATAATCCCAAGGGTCAGCATCTTTGTCACAGCAGAGGCAGGAGCAGCAGCAGCAGCGGTACTCAAGGGTCCTGGTGAGGGTGTGGACTCCACCATCCACCTACTGGCTACCCTTCCCCCTCTCTTCTCTTTTCCTTTTTTTTTTTTAAGATTTTACTTTTTTCCTTTTTCTCCCCTAAGTCCCCCTGGTACATAGTTATGTACTTTTAGGTGTGGGTCCTTCTAGTTGTGGCATGTGGGACGCTGCCTCAGCACGGCTTGATGAGCGGTGCCATACCCGCGCCCAGGATTCAAACCGGTGAAACCCTGGGCCACGGAGGCAGAGCTCGAAAACTTAACCACTCAGCCACGGGGCCGGCCCCCTCTTTGCCTTTTTAAATGACAGCAGTTTTATGAGTGACCACAATGCGCCCTCCTCTTGCACTGAGTATAGTCCCCCTGTACCACCCCCATCCCTGGGGTATTTAAGAGCCAAAGCAGCCTCTGTCACATCTTCACTCTAAGACACAGATGAATCCCGGCAAAGACACTGAAACAGGGCCATGTTATACAGAACTCAATTCCATATCCTGTTCTCAAATGCCCATAAATTCTTGAAATTTCCAACTCTGCTCAGTTGAATCTAGAACTGGTGGGTCAACAATGGAACACTGGGCAGCACAGCTCACAGCCCAGCTCCCCAGCGAGCAGCAGCCCACAGCGCACGCCGCCACCAGGCAGCAGAACAAGAGAGCAAGTCAGAGCAAGAGAAGACAGACCCACGGGTGGGGTCATGTCTGAACATGCTGCTCAGGGCACCAACTGTCATGGTCACCTGCAGAGGGGTGGTTCCGTTGTTGAGACTGATGCCAGGGTGGCGCGCGCGCACACACACACACACACAGGGTAGGAAAAGGCTTAGGATTCACATAATAGAGGTCCAAAGGGAGGGCTGGGCCTCTCAAGCAGCTCTGACAGGGCTCAGAAAGCAAGGAATGGAGCCTGGCCTGGGACTTCACTGGGCCTGGGGGTGGGGCCGGGGCGAGAGCTCTGCACACAGGCAGGGGTTGGGGTGGTGGGAATCTCCTGCCTGCTCCAGAGGAGAGAGCACCCAGGCTTCCTCCTCAGCTTGTCCAGGTGGGGGCACAAGGGGAGGAGGGTGGGTGGGGCTTAAGCTGTGAGCAGTCACCAAAAATGTGGAGGGCAAACATGGATAAAACTATATGAATTTGCAATTGCTTGTTTTTATATAAAGAAACACAAGCAAATTAATCAAAACTGTGTATTTGGGTGGTGACTTGAGTAACAGCACTGGAGGGGACCAGGATATGTTGGCAAAGAGTCCTCTTAAGTTAGACTTTGCTATTTTACAGATTTAGTTTAAAACAGTGAAACTGATATATATATATTTTTAGCACTCTTTTATTTAGTTTTAACTTCTGTACATAGAAAACTATTCTAGGATTTAATTCCTTTAAACACCAATAGTTACAAAACTGCAAACCACAAAATAAAATTTTCAAATCTCTTTCTAACTAAAAGGACAAGTGGCATCCTAGTTTGTCCTTTCCCTGTAGCTCACACTATGAGTTTTGTCAGGAATGAGCAGTATATTTTAATGCAATAGGGGTGTGAGTTTAACTACTTAAGTGTATTTGATTTTCAAAGATTACGTAGGCTTTCAGAAGTTTTCCTCATATCAATTACAATAGAAATTCTATTGCTACAGCCTTTAAATTTCCATATTCTCTAGAAACACACACACAGAAACACGAATCTAAGAATGGAAAATGTGCTAAAAACTTTATACATTTCTCTCACATCCTGAGGTTCTTTTGTCTCAAAGGAAAAAAATTTCTACTTTGCTCCAAATTTTTTTGCTTCCCTCACATCCTATCTCTCAACTTGCAGTCTCAGGGCCCCCGTGCTAAGGGAAACGAGAGCCAAAGGGCTGCACTAGTCCATCGATAAAGGAATCCAAAGCAAAGAAACACAAACACTGGAACCAGCTCAGATGAGCAGCCTGCTTCCCACAGGACAGAAGGAAAGCCACGGTCAGAAGGTTCCGTGTTCCTGACCTCCTGGTGGAGACAGAGCCCTGGAGGGGGTCAGTCCCTGGAGAAGGAGGGGAGGGCACCTGAGCAGCCACAGGAAGGAGCTCTGGGAGCCCCACACACCCTCCTCTCCCCAGGGAACAGTGCACATGCTCCCTCTCTCAGGCTCCATTCTCACAGTGAGGAAACTCAGCTGGATCCAGTTTAAGGTTCTGACCCAAATGGACCCCAGATTAGCCCTAATCCAGGACACAGAGCTCCTGACTCTCACAGACTTTCTCAGTGTAAACAAATTACTCTGAGTGCACCCACACTGTGGATGCAAAACTCCAATTATGTCTAGAAACAGGCCCAAGGGAACCACAGCTACAACCTCAGAAAGGGCGTCACTCCCCACCCCATGAGCACGTGCACCCCCAGCTTTCCAGGGCTCTGCAGCTCCTCTCAGGAGAAAGGCTCCTTCCGTGGGGGTGTGAGCAGTAGGACACCTGCAGGGGGAGGCTCCCCAGGAAGGACAACTGGGCCTTCCCTCTGCAGGTTCAAGGGGGCCTCAGCTTAGACTCGCTGCCCTCAGGCCTCTGTCCCCACTGGGGATTTTTTGGACCACGATTCATATTTTAAATACACAAACCCAGTGTTTGAACCATCCAACTGTAACACTCAAACCAGTTTTTATGTGGAAATGAGGGAAGAAAACTGTATGGCACTTTGCTGGCTCAACAAGAAACCCCACTCGGGGGCCAGCCTGGTGGCACAGCAGTTAAGTTCGCTGCACCGATCCCGGGTGCAGGCATGGCACTGCTTGTCAAGCTATGCTGTGGTAGGTGTCCCACATATAAAGTAGAGGAAGACGGGCACGGATGTTAGCTCAGGGCCAGTCTTCCTCAGCAAAAAGAGGAGGACTGGCAGCAGTTAGCTCAGGGCTAATCTTCCTCAAAAAAAAAAAAAAGACAAAAGAAATCCCACAGTAATGTACTGCATTCCAGGAGAAAAGATATCAATTAATTATTTCCATGACAAGAAATTGTTTTATAAACTATTAATCATACTTGAACACTTCAGGTCTGCATGTTTCAGCCCTGGAAATCCATTTGAACTCACCCAAAATAAAAGAACACATGTCAGAATACGAGTAACATGCTCAGGGAGGAAAAAATACAATTTTTAAATCATACAATGAACTACTGTAATATTTTATTTTCTCTGAAATTCACCTCTTTCTTCCGTCTTTGGAAACATTTTATATCGTCTTTCAAGCTGTATTGATGAAATAAACTTTTATTCACTGAAAACCTGAGACAAGAGAAAGTGAATCTATCTTTTCAAGCTGACAAACCCAGGGAGGGGCAGCGCTGACTGGACAGATCACGGGGAAAGTTTGCCCAGAGGAACCTCCAACCAAAGGATTTAGGATTGAACGTCTTCGCCCAGGACACAGCCTGGGAGGAGAGGCCGAAGGAGTTCACACAACGAGCTTCCAGGCGGGGATTCGCTACTTTCTCTCAAGTAAAACATCCACAAACAAGAAACAAACCCTTTTAAAAGGGCCGCCCATTGATTGTGGGAAAATGATAAACAATTAAAATATCGGGTCTGTTTGTGGTTGATGACGATGCTGTGATTCGGAGACGGGAAGCTGATGTTCGGGAACGCGAGGAGCGATCTGGAAATTTAGGGATTTATTGTCAGTCCTGGAAGAGCTGGGGGGACAGGGTCGTGGATTGGAGGGCTTGCTACTCAGATATGTGGAAAACTCAGGAGAAAGGAGGCCCTGGGGACCCCAGAGACCGCAGCCCCTCCGCGCACGGACCCCGGAGCCCGAGGCCCGACTGTCCTGCGGACCCTCCCGCGGGCCCCGCACCGTCTGGGACACGCGGGGCTGCGGGCGCACAGCGGCCCAGAGACGCTCCGGCCCCAGTCGCCGCGCGCAGGGACCACAGGACGCCCGGGGCCCGGCTGCCGGCCCCGCCCCAACGCTGCGGCCGGAGGGACCTGAGGGCCGAGCGTCGCCACCGCGGACTCGGGGGCCGCAGACCCCGGAGGGGACCGCGGGAGGCCGGGCCCGCCCCGCCGCTTCCCACCACTCCCTCCTGCCCCAAACTGTGTCTCCCAAGCCCCGGCCAGAGCGCTCACCATTTCTTTTTTCGCTTGTTTCTCCTTCTCCCCAAAGCCCCGAGTACACGGTTGTATGTTCTTAGTTGTGGGTCCCTCTAGTTGTGGCATGTGGGACGCCGCCTCAGCATGGCCTGATGAGCGGTGCCATGTCCGCGCCCAGGATCCCAACTAGCAAACCCCGGAGCGCCGAAGCGGGGCGCGCGAACCCGGCCTGGGCCGCCCCCCTCTCACCATTGCTGCTTCCCGGGGCCCCGGGGTCCTTCCCGCGATTCAGCACACGTCACAACGCGACAGAGTCAGCAGCTGAACACCGTGGGGTCTTTAACGGCAGGTGACCCGTGACCGGAAGGACTGTGGAACTACAGGAAGTCGAGGGTGGTTGCCCAGCGTCGCCCCGCCCACTTGCCCTCTCGCCGGCCCTGATTGGACAGTTCGAAAGGCCCCTCGTCCTGAGTGACAGCGGGATGGAGATTACGTGTGTGAGCCGACCCAGAGCTGGCAATTGGCCTCTTTGGGGTCTTTTCCGCTGAAATGCAATGCTGGGAGGCCACTCGGGGGGCTGTGACCCTTCTTTGCAAACACCCTTAACATCACCTCCCCGTATGTCATAATTAGTCTGTCTCCACTTTGGTCTTTGATCTTCCACCCTGCCCTTCCCCGCCTCCACTCATAATGTTAAAAAATCCTGTGGCCTCCCAAGCCCTTAGCCCTGGTGGGAAGTTGGAACCCGCAGCCCTAGCGGGGCGCAAGGCCTCTTCTCCGTCTAACCACAGGGTATGAGATGTTTTCATTCAAGTCTCAGGTGTACGTTTTACACTGGAGGGAAATTTACTTTAGATCATTGAATGTATCGTGGGAGAACTTTGAAATGTGAAAGTCTATAACATCCCTAAGGAAATTCAGTTCCTATTTGGACTGATAATAACAAAGAAAAGAAAAGGTTATGTCAATGTAGTATCTACCTGGAAAGTATTCATGTGCTTAAGAGATTGCCTTGCGAAACTCTTTTTTTTTTTCCTCCTTCTCCCCAAAGCCCCTCAGTACATAGCTGTATGTTTTAGTTGTGGGTCCTTCTGGTTATGGCATGTGGGATGCCCCCTCATTGTGGCCTGATGAGTGGTGCCAGGTCCATGCCCAGGATCTGAACCTGCGATACCCCAGGCCACTGAAGCCGAGCAGGCGAACTTAACCACTTGGCCATGGAGCTGGCCCCGCATTGTGAAACTCTTAATGCATTTATCTACTTGTTTGTAAAGTTTTGTGGGGTTTTTTTTTCTTTTTGAGGAACAATACACACCCAATTCTATCGAAACTTTACTGTCTACAACTCACTGGTCTTCAGTATATTCACAGATACTGTGCAATCATCACCACAGTCAATTTCAGAATATTTCCATCAGCTAAAAAGAAACCCCTCTACCCTTAACCTAGCACTGCCCTATGTTCCCACCTCGCTCGTGCAAGCGCCAGCCATAGACGACTATTAATCTATTTTCTGTATCTCTACATTTCTGTATTTGTTTACTTTCATATGAATGAAATTGTATAATATGTGGACTTTGTGTTTGATTTCATTCGTGGTATAATTTTTTCAGGGGATTCCATGTGGTAGCATGTATCGATACTTGATTTTTTTAAAAATTTACATCTAATTAACAAGCAACATTACATTCCTTTCAGGTGTACCACAATAAATCTAGTTAAGATGCATCACCACATGTAGTTATGATTTTTTTTCTTGTGTTGAGAAATTTTAAGATCTACTCTCTTAGCAAATTTTAAATATACAATTCAGTATTATCAACTATCGTCACCATGCTGTACATTACATCCCCATGACTTATTTATGTTATAACTCGAAGTGTGTACCTTTTGATTACCTTCTATATTTATTCCATCACAGTTACATCTGATCTATATTAAGTGTACAGTTCATAGTGTGAAGTACACTGACATTGTGAAACCGATCTCCAGAACTCTTCATCCTGCAAAACTGCCACTCTCTGTGTATAAAACAACAGCCTACTTGCCCATGACCCCCAGGCCCTGACAACCACTGTCCCGATGTCTCTGTGAATCTGACTGCTCTAGATACCTCTCATCAGTGGAATCATATGGTTTTTGTCCTTTTTGGGACTGCCTTGTTTCACTTAGCATGATGTCCTCAAGGTTCACCCATCTTGTAGCATGTGTCAGAATTTCATGTCTTTTTAAAGCTGAATAATATTTTGTTCTGTGCGAATACCACATTTTGTTGATCCATTCATCCGTTCAGGACACTGGGGTTGCTTCTAGTTTGGGGCTACTGTGAATAATGCTCCTATGAACACAGGTGCACATATATCTGTTTGAGTCCACGTTTTGAATTCTTTCGAGTATATACTCAGAAGTGGAAATACTGGATCATGTGATAACACTCTCCGTAATGTTTTAAAAACTGCCATCCTGCTTTCCACAATGTCAATATGATTTTACATTCCCGCCAGAAGTGCAGAGGTTCCCATGGATGTTTTCGCTTTCTTGGTGTTCTTTGAAACACAAAAGTGATTAATTTTGATGAATTTCAAATTATCTATTTTTCTTTACTGGTTTTTCTTTTGGGGTCATATATAATATTCTTTGCCAAATCCAGGTTCATATTTTCCCATATGCTTTTTCCTAAGGGTATTACAGTTTTATCTCACATTTAGGTCTTTGATCCATTTTGGCAAATTGCTGTATATAGTGTAATGTAAGAGTCCAACTTCAGTTTTTTGCATGTTGTTATCCAGTTGTCTCAGCATCAACTTTTGAAAAGAATATTCTTTCCTCATTCTTAGCACTTTTTTTTTGAGAATCAATTGACCATAGATGAATGGGTTTATGTCTGGAATCTCAATCAAATCCATCATTCTGTGTTCTGTCCTTGTGTCATTACCTCATTCCTTGATTACCATGCTGAGTAGTCAGATTTGAAATCAGGAAATGTTAATCCTACTGCTGTGTTTTACTTTTGGTGATTGGTTTGGCTATCGTGGTTCCTGTGCAATTCCATATAATTTATGAAACAGCTTGCCAATTTCTATTGTCAGCTTGAAAAGCAAATTTGCCTGTTATTTTATCTCAAAATGAGTTTATTCAAGAATAGGCGAAAGAATTGCAATTTAGGATGTGCATGCCATGGCAAACCCTACACAAAATCCAGCAAAGAAAAAGAGCTGCTTTTATACAGAAAAAGAGGGAGTAGGGAGGGGCTGTTCTAAATGAAAACCCGCGGGGGGAAAGTGACATTGCACTCATTGGTTGAACTGTGGCATTCCTCCTTGGCTGAGCCATTGCCCCGTGAGGAGAGGAAGGTTCCTTCAGTAGTCAAGTAATTTTTCTTCCTGTCGAAGATGAAAGCCATCATCTATTACGTTTGGTATAATTGAGGATGTGTGACAGGGTGTGAAAGCTCCCCCTACAGGCCTTCCCAATTCCAATTTAGTTAAGGTTACTTTTATTAATAGCCACAGTATAAAGAAGTCAGCTGAGATTTTGTTGAAAATCTAGATCATTCTGGGAAGTATTGCCAACTCAACAGTGTTAAATCTAAGGATTCACGAACAGAATCCATGAAATAGTGAACCCTGAAAAATAATTAATTTAAGGGAATTTAATTTCCTGTTCTGTAACTGATATCCTTTTGCATGTATGTACATTCACTAATGACTATCCAATAGCAGTGGTGCATAGATTGTAAATTTAAAACATCTAAAAGTATGCAATCCTTTTTCTGTCACTGCATGATTATCATAAATATGCATTTTGGGTACAACTCCCTTACTTTTTGTCTTTTTCATTTTACATTTTGACCCCCTTCACCCATTTCGCCCACTCCCCACCCCCACCTCTGGCAACCACCAGTCTGTTATCTGTATCCATGAGTTTGGTATTTGTTTGTTTGTTTGCTGTATTTTTTAGATTCCACACATAAGAGAGAACATACGATATTTGTGTATCTCTGACATATTTCACTTAGTGTAATGTCATCACGGTCCAGCCATGTTTTGTTTTTGTTTTTGTTTTTTTGAGGAAGATTAGCCCTGAGCTAACATCTGCTGCCAATCCTTCTCTTTTTTTTGCTGAGGAAGACTGGTCCTGAGCTAACATCCATGCCCATCTTCCTCTACTTTATATGTGGGACGCCTACCACGGCATGACTTGCCAAGCAGTGCCATGTCCACACCAGAGATCTGAACCAATGAACCACAGGCCACTGAAGTGGAATGTACACCCTTAACTACCGCGCCACTGGCCAGCCCCAAGGTCCAGCCATGTTGTCACAAATGTCAAGAGTTCATTCTTTTTATGGCTGAACACTATTCCATTGTACCTGTATACCACAATTTCTTTATCCATTTATTTATTGATGAACACTTAGGCTGTGTCCTTATCTTGGCTACTGTAAATGATGGTGCAGTGAACATGGGGGTGCATATCTTTTTGAGTTAGCATTTTTGCTTTCTTTGTATAAATACCCTGAAGTGAAATTGTTGACTCATATGACAGGTCTCCTTTATTTTTTTGATGACCCTCCATACTGTTTTTCATAGTGGCTGCACCAGTTTACATTCCCACCAACAGTACACAAGGGTTCCCTTTCCTCATATCATCGCTGAAGTTTGTTATTTCACACGTGTAGGTCTGGATTCCTTAGAGCTTTCTCTATATAAGATAAGTCATATGCAGGTGAAGAGACTTTTACATCCTCCCACCCAGTCTGCATGCTTTTTGTTTCCTTTTCTTGCAAAACTGTTCTGGCTAAAATCACCAGTCCATTGTCAAATAGAAGTGGCAGGGGCTGGCCCCATGGCCAAGTGGTTAAGTTGGTGTGCTCCACTTCTGCAGCCCAGGGTTTCGTTGGTTCAGATCCTGGGTGCAGACCTAGCCCTGCTCGTCAGGCCATGCTGAGGCGGCGTCCCACACAGCACAACCAGAGGCACTCACAACTACAATGTACAACTATGTACTCGGGGCTTGGGGGAAAAGAAAAAAAACAAGATTGGCAACAGATGTTAGCTCAGGTGCCAATCTTTAAAAAAAACCCAAAAAACCCCAAGTGCAAATGAAACTAGAATCAACGGGATGAAATGATTGTTTGAAAAAGAAATCCAAGGACAGAAACATGAATATTCAAATGAGTCCGTAGAAGCAGCCTGCTTGTCTACAGATCAGAAGGAAAACCCACACTCAGAAAGTGACCATGTTCCCAAATTTAGGGTCTAAACACCCCAAAGTTGAGCTGCAACTCCTAGAGTGCTTTGTGCCTGGTGAAGGAGGGTGGAGACACCTCAGCAGCCACAGAGATGAACTCTGGGAGCCCCACACACCCTCCCTCTCCTGTGGGCATGGAGGCACTGCCTCCCCCAGGCTCCCACTCTCACAACTGAGGAAACTCTCAGCCGGATTCAGTCTAAGCCTCTGACCCAAATGAACTCTCAGATCCATAAACCCTTTGTCCATAGGACAGAAAGCTTGATCTTCACAGACTTTCTCATTGTGCACAAATGACACTCTCAGTGCACCTACAGTGTTGATGCAAAATTTAAACATAACATTTAAAAGGTCCAGGCCTGGAGCCGGCCCCGTGGCACAGTGGTTAAGTTCACACACTCCACTTCAGTGGCCTGGGGTTCGCCGGTTCTGATCCTGGGTGCGGACATGGCACTGCTTGGCATGCCACGCTGTGGTAGGCGTCCCACAGATGGGCACGGATGTTAGCTCAGGGCCAGCCTTCCTCAGCAAAAAGGAGGATAGGCAGCAGATGTTAGCTCAGGGCTAATCTTCCTCAAGAAAAAAAAAAGGTCCAGGCCTAAGAAGCACAACCACAACCTCAGACAGGGCGTCACTCCCCACCCCATGAGCACGTGCACCCCCAGCTTTCCAGGGCTCTGCAGCTCCTCTCAGGAGAAAGGCTCCTCTCCATCGGGGTGTGAGCAGTGGGACACCTGCAGGAGGAGGCTCCCCAGGAAGAACAACTGGGCCTTCAAGGCCTTCCCTCTGCAGATCCAAGGGGGCCTTAGCTTGGGTCTTGGACTGTGGGCCTCTGCTCCCCATTGGAGATGCCTTGGAACATCATTGTTATTTTAAATCACACAAATCCAGTATTTGAATAATCCAGCAAAATCACTTAAACCCAGTCCTTCCACGGAAAATAGGGAAGAAAATTCTAAGGCCCTCTTATTAGTTCAACCAGGAAACACCAAATACCTATTCCTTTCAGGAAAAAAGATGCCAGTTAATTATTGTTTCCATGGCATAAAATCATACTTGACCACTTGGTCAAGTGTGGTCTGCGTGTCTACCCCTGGAATTTCATTTGAAAAAATCCAAAAGTAAAGAACAGACCTGAGAAACTTACTAAACATGTTCAGCGGAAGAAAGAGTGTCGTAAGTATTCTTAACAAATGGAATGTAACACAAGAATGTATTTTTCTGAAATTATCTCTTTGTTGCCTGTTTGTAACTATTTCATACCGTCTTCCAAGTTCTGCTGATTTAATATATTTATTCATAGTGAAAAACAGACTTAAATAAGGGAATAAATCTTTTTTTTTTTAAGATTTTTTTTCCTTTTACTCCCCAAAGCCCCCCGGTACATAGTTGTATATTCTTCGTTGTGGGTCATTCTAGTTGTGGCATGTGGGACGCTGCCTCAGCGTGGTTTGATGGGCAGTGCCATGTCCATGCCCAGGATTCGAGCGAATGAAACACTGGGCCTCCTGCAGCAGAGCGCGCAAACTTAACCACGCGGCCACGGGGCCAGCCCCGGGAATAAATCTTGTATGTTACAGATCTAGGGAGGGGCGGTGCCAACAGGACAGATCACCCAGGAAACTTTCTGAAGAGGAAGCTCCAACTAAAGGACTTCCCAGAGGATGTCGGCGCCTAGAAAGATCCTGGGGGAGACGCACAAGGATTTCCTGCAATGTGCTTCCAGGTGGCTATTCTCTGCTTTCCTCTCATGTAAAACATCCACAGACATATATAATCTGTAGAAAAGAGCCATCCAAACTGGGGGTATTTTGCTAAGCGAAATAAGCCAGACAGAGAAGGACAAACACCGTATGATTTCACTCATGTGTGGCAGATAAACAAACACAGGGACAAAGAAAACAGACTAGTGGTTACCATAGGGGAAGGGGGTTGGACATAAGGGATAAAGGGGCACATATATATGGTGACTGACAAATAATAATGTACAACTGAAACTTCACAATGCTATAAACTATTATGACATCAATAAAATAAACTAAAATAATAATAATGAAAAGAACCATCCATGGTGCTGGGGGAAAACGATAAACAGTGAAAATATTGGGTCTGTTTGAAATGCAACACAGAGGATGAACAGTTGATAATGATGCTCTGAACTGGAGAGGGGAAGTTGGCACTTGGGAATGTGGGGAGAGATCTGAAAATGTAGGGACTTACTGTCAGCCCAGGAAGAGCTAGGCTGGGGGGACAGAGTTGTGGATTTGAGACTCTGCTTCCCAAACATCTGGAAAACTCAGGAGAAAATGGTGTCCTCCGGGCAGAAAGGAGGCACTGGGGACCCCAGAGTTCACAGCTCCTCCCATGCATGAACCCCAGAGACCGAGTCACGATTGTTCCTGATGACTCTCCCTGTGGTCACCACACAATCTGGGGAGATGCAGGACTGCGGGCACAGAGCTGCCCAGAGGCCGAAGTCACTGCATGCAGTGACATACAATAGACGCAGGGTCCTGGCTGTCAGCCCAGTCCCCATACTTCAGGCCAGAGGGAACTGAGGTCTGAGCGGTGCCACCAGTGGACCTGGGTCCACAGACTCTGGAGGTGACCATAGGGAAGCCAAGTCCCACCATGGCCGGTTCTGACCAGTCCCTCCTCCATGTCTCCTCACCCCAGAGTGGCACACTCACCATTTCTAGGTCTTCTGGGTCTCCCTGAGTCCTCCTGAGGACTCCCTCAGCCAGTGCAGATCACAGCCGGACAGAGGCTGTGGAAGAGTCAGAAAGTAATGTTAACGGCAGGTGACAGTGCTCTGGAGCACAGCAGGAGCCAGAAGGGATGCTGACATAAGCAGGGTGCACCGCTCCAGCCACCTGCGCCAGGAGCTCCCTGATTGGACAGTCCTGTAGGCCCCGCCCCCTCAGGCCTGAGTGACAGTGGCAGGAGGCTGCAAGGCTCAGCAGAACCCACCTAGGCTGGCGGCTGGAACCTGAGTTACCTGGCACATTTGCATTTAAACAGAACTTTTTCCCGGCCTGGGTCTGCCTCTGTTGTTTTCACCCAGCTCTTTGTGAACTTGTGGGCTGTGGTGTGCACTGGGATTATTTACAATTTTTTTTAAGAATATAGATTGGAGAAAACTCTTTGTGCTCATTTTGTGAGGCCAGTACTACTCTGATATGAAAAACAACAAGTGTGTTGCAGAAAAAAACTACACCCCTGTTTCTTCTGTGAATATGGATGCAAAAAACCTCAACAAATACTAGCAAGCCCAATCTTCCAACATATAAAAAAGAATTATATACCATGACCAAGTGGGTTTATTCCAGGGATGAAAAGTTGGGTTAACATCTAAAAATCCATTAATGTAATAAAGGATATTGAGAGAGTAAAAAGCAAAAATGACAAGATCATTTCAATAGACTCAGGGAAAATGACAAAATCCGGACCCTTTCATGGTTAAAACACCCAGCAGACCAGGAATAGAGGGAATTTCCTTCTTTCATAATGAGGGCTTATGGGAAACCCACAGCTAACATTTTATTTATTTATTTTAAAGATTGGCACCTGGGCTAACAACTTTTGCCAACCTTTTTTTTTTTTTTTCTGCTTTATCTCCCCAAACTGCCCCCGTACACAGTTGTATATCTTAGATGCATGTCCTTCTAGTTGTGGGATGTGGGACGCCGCCTCAACGTGGCCTGACTAGTGGTGCCATGTCCGCGCCCAGGATCCGAACCCTGGGCCGCCGCAGCAGAGCGCACAAAATTAACCATTCGGCCACGAAGCCGGCCCCCTAATATTATATTTAATGGTGAAAGACTGGAATTCTTTCCCCCGAAGATAAGTAACCAAAGAAGGATGTCTGCTCTTGCCACTTCTAAATGTCCTGGAGATTTTAGCCAGAACCATTAGGCAATAATAGGAAATAAAATGCATGCAAATTGGTTGGGAAGATGTAAAACTCTCTACTTCCACATGAGGTATCTTGTGTAGAGGTTCAGAATATGTCACCCCAAGATACGATACACTGGCTTTTTGATTATTTTGTATTAAAGTTACTTGAGAAACAGCCATCACAAGAAAGACACTCTGGCCCTCCTTTTTCCCTCTGAAAGCAGGAGATGAATCTCCCATGTGAATGGTACCCTCTTTGAACCAGGAGGGGAGAAGACAACTTGAGCATCAGAGACAGGAATTTAGGGTCAAGTAGGCTGTATAAACAAACTTTGTTATTTCTTCGCCATTTACTACAACTAATTCAAACCCCTCTGCCTTGTCAATCCTTCCCCAATACATTGTTTTGATATCTAAAATGTGAGAAGCTTCTTGCCCTGGTCACTTCTTTGAGTCTCACTTTTTAAATGAGTCTCCCACATGTAGGGAGTTAAATTTGTTTTTTTCTTTCCTCTTAATCTGCCTAACATCAATTTAATTATTAGACCAGCTAAAGAACGTAGAAGGGAAAAAGGTAAAATTTTTCCATCCCTACAGTTGCATAGAGAAAACTCTAAGGAGTCCACAAAAAACTACTAGAACTTCTAATTGAGTTCTGCAATGTTGTAGGATACAAGATCAAAATAAAAAAAATCGTTGTGTTTCTATACACCTCAGTGAACACTGTGATAATGAAATTAAGAAAACAAATGCATTTAAAATAGCATCACAAGGAATAAGATACTTAGGAATAAATTTAACAAAAATGTACAAAGCAAATTCTATGAAAACTATAATCATCATTGACGGAAATTAATAAAGATTTCACTAAGTTGGAAAACTTCCCAATTTTATGAACCAGAAGAGTTAACATTGTTGAAATAGCATTGCTCCCCAAAATGATCTGAAGGTTCAACACAATACTTATCGTAATCCCAGGTGATTATTTATAGAAATTGTCAAGTTGGTTTATACATTTATATAGAATTTCAGGGATTCAGAATAGCCAAGCCATACTTGAAAAAGAAAAACAAATTGGCTGGACTAACATTTCCCAATTTCAAAATTTTGTAGTAAGCAGTAGTCATCAAGATGGTGTGGTGCTGACACAAGGATAGAGCTACAGATCTGTGGAATACATTGAGATTTGAGAAATAAACCCACCCATCTATGGTTAACTGACTTTTGAAAAAAGTGCTAAGAATGAAGAAAGAATGTTCTTTTCACAAACTGGTGCTGGGTCAAGTGGTTAGCTGTATGAAAGGAAAGAGGTTGTAAACATATCATACTGTAGGGACCTGAAATTGGCCACCCCAAGCTATGTCTCTTTGGCATCAGGATTATTTGAGGCTGATTGCTTTTGATAAACTGGGACAGATAAGGAGGCTCTGAGGAATGGAACTTGCCCTTTGTTAGGACACCTTTACATTTGTAAGGTAAATCTCTATCTGTAAAAGGTG
Organism: Equus asinus; assembly: GCF_041296235.1. Taxonomy (NCBI): domain Eukaryota; kingdom Metazoa; phylum Chordata; class Mammalia; order Perissodactyla; family Equidae; genus Equus; species Equus asinus. Next base: position 23,441,043 of record NC_091809.1, on the reverse strand, counting down.
CCTCCCTCTCTGTACTAGGAAGAAGAAAGGAGATGACCTTCTCTCTAGAAACTCTTAATCAATACCAAAGGCAAGGACTTAAAATCTGCATTTTATTGTGCTTCTCTGGTAACCTCCTGTGACTGACTTCCCTCCCCCTCCCAACGTTGGCATCTCTTAAAGATTAAGCATCTTTCTTTAGGCTGGGAACCGATTGCGGCACTCATCTGTGACCCCCCAGCCCGAGGCAACACACCTGCCACCCCGCGGCGTTCACTGGGACAGCAGACCTATCTGCCGTTTCCATCGAGTGCTGTGCTGACAGAGCAGCCTCGTGACTATTGTAAAAGGGACATTTCAATCATATGTGACACCCTGTTTGGGGGTATATAACCACTCGGTGCACCCCACTTCTTCGGTGCCCTTTCTTCCTTTGGGAAGAAAGGCCCCGGGCCATGGTTCCTCATAGAGCTTGGTTTAATTTTCTCTTGCAATTCTGTCTCATGTGAATTTAATTCATTCTCTGGCCAGACGAACCCACATTTGGGAAGAGGAAATGTCTTCCTCCCCTACAGTACCATGCTGCAGGAGATCATAGCAGCATTCTTGCTAGGCTTTAAGCCTAGGAAAAATAAATTCCAAATGGGTGGCTGGGAGATATGTGATATGCTGACTCTCATAATTATACCAGATTGCTTGTGCTTTGGAATCCAAGGCCGGAGGGGAGTATGTTATCGAGCATGAAGGCAAGGGGTTTGGGAATGCCGGGCCCTTGCAGGTACGGAACGCTGCCTGCATACCTTGCTGATTGTTCTTAAGATACCCCCCCCAAGGGAATGACCTGGGATAGGGCTGGCGTGTTTCGGGGGGATGAAGAATAGAACCTTTGGGCTTTGGCTTGCATGTCCCTGCAGGCATGAGTTCCTGCTGTTGTACATGCCTGTGATTCTTTACCTGCAAATAAATATGTGGTGATCAGAGGGACCTCACCTCAGTCTTTGAGGCTGATGGTCCCCTGTCCCATTGAATATATAGATTGTGTTCTATTACTGCCATCCACTCCTTCAGCTCACTGCCCAGCCCATCCCGGCAGCAATACTACACATAATAATTTACCAAGAAGAATCAAAGGCCTAAGCAAAAGAATAAAACTATAATGCTCTTAGATAAAATGCAGGAAAAATTCCTGTCCTTGGATTTGGCAAAGAACTGTTAGATATGACATGAAGAACAAAAATGGAAGAAAACAAATTAATTTGGACTTCATCAAATTAACGAGTTTTGTGCTTCACAGGACATCAAGAACGTGAAAACACGCTTTGGAAACCTTGTGCACTATTCTTGGGAATATAAAATCGTGTTGCAGGTATGAAAAACAACATGGGAGTCCCTCAAAATATTAGCAACTGAGTTACCATCTCTTCTAGCAATTCTACTTCTGCGTCAGTACCCAAAAGAATTAGAAGCAGAGACTCAAAGAGATGCATGTCCATTCATGTTCATATTAGCATTATTTACCAGAGCCAAAAGGTGGAAGTAACTCCAGTGTACAATGGACGAATAGATCAAAAAAGTATGGTACATACATAAAATGGTGTATTTCGGCTTTGAATTCTGACACAATGTACAACATGGATGAAGCTTAAGGACTTCATTATGCATGGAGAAATCACCCATCAAAAAAGGTCAAACACTGTATGATTCCACTCTCTGAGGACCTAGAACAGTCACGCACATAGAGACAAAAAGTAGAATGGTGCTTGTCAGGAGCGCCACTGAGAGGAGAACGAGGAGTTGTCGTATAATGGGTACTGAGTTTCAGTTTTGCAAGATCAAAATATTTCTAGAGACTGGTCTCACAATGTTAAAGTAATTCACACTACTGAAATGTACACTCAAAAATGGTTAACGAGTAAAGTTTATTTTATGTGTATTTTACCACAATTAAAAGTATATTTTTTAAAGATTTTATTTTTTTCCTTCTTCTCCCCCAAGCTCCCCGGTACATAGTTGTATATTCTTCGTTGTGAGTCCTTCTAGTTGTGGCATGTGGGATGCTGCCTCAGCGTGGTTTGATGAGCAGTGCCATGTCTGTGCCCAGGATTCCAACCAATGAAACACTGGGCCACCTGCAGCGGAGCGCAGGAACTTAACCGTTTGGCCACGGGGCCAGCCCCTAAAAGTACATTTTTTAAACAAGAGCGTGAAAACACAATCCTCAGATGGAAGAGAATTATGTAAATCATATATCTGATAGGGGACTTGTATAGAGAATATCTAAAGACCTCTTATAACTTAATTATAAAAAGTCAAGTAACTCAATTTAAAAATGGCAAAGGACCATGGGGCTGGCCCAGTGGCTTTATGGTTAAGTTTGGTGGGCTCCACTTTGGTGGCCTGGGTTTGGTTCCTGGGTGCAGACCTATACCACTCATCAGTGGCCATGCTGTGGTGGTGACCCACACTCAAAAAAATAGAGGAAGATTGGTGACACATTTTAGCTCAGGGTGAATCTTCCTCAGCAAAAAAATTTAAAAAGATAGCAAAGGATCTCAATTCACATTTTTCCAAGGAAGACACTGAAATGGCCAAGAGCACGTGAAAAGATGGTGGACACCACTACTTATTAAGAAAATGCAAATGAAAATGTCAAGGAGATACCACTTCACAACCACTAGGATGGCTAGAATCAAAAAAGTGAGATAAAGTTTTCAAGGATATATGGAGAAATTTGAACCCTCTTACACTGGTGGTGCAAATGTAAACTGGTGCAGTCTCTTTGGAAAACAGTCTGGCAGTTCCTCAATAATTAAACCTAGAATTACCACATGACCCATCTATTCCTCTGCTAGGTGTATGCCCCAGAATAATGAAAATATATGTTCAAACAAAAATTTGTACATGAATTTTATAGCAACATTATTCATTGTACCCAAAGGGTAGAAATAGAAAGGTAGATGAATAGATATAAACAACGCGTTTTATCCATACAATGGAATATTATTTGGCCATAAAAACAAATGAAGCATCAATACATGCTACAACATCGTTGTCCCTTGAAAAAATTATGCTGAGTGGTTGCCGGAGTCCCGCCCCGGCTGAGTCCAGGTTCCTGAGGGATAGACAGTGTCGGCGCAATGAGGGGAAGATAAAGGGGACGTGAGACTTGGGTTGGTGTTAGCAAGTCCGACTTTACTGTGCACAGGTGTTGCTTATATATTTTTCAGGATTAGTACAGAAATAGTTCTACAAATATTCTCAGAGAGATAAGGAAGTAAAAAACGAGCACAAGAATATTTATTAGCATTCCATTCTATATAGCATAAGGTTAATGATCGTCTTCTCCGCAACTAACTAGTGTTTGTTGTCTCTAAGCTAAAAGAGATAGGTACCTAGATACCTGTTGTAATTCATGGTAAAGTTAAATCAAAGAGAGAAGGTCCAGGCCTCCGGACAGGACAGCAGTCCGTCTGTTTCCATCCTGGGGGAGCCATCCCTGCCTCCCTCAATCATTTACGCCATTAGTGTAGATGGTTAGTGGGAACAAAAGGCGACTCCCCAGTATCTTATCCCCAGGGCTATCTGCATTCTCAGCGGGCAGTTAAACATCTTTACATTTTTGCGCCCTTTAGGGGGTGAAAGCATTCCTTTTTCTTTTAGATTGTGGAGCTAACAGTCCCTTAAGCACACTGCCAGAGAAAGTATCATTTTGTTAGTAAAGTAAAGGGCTGCAAAGCTAAGCTAAACTATATATCTTCAAGAGTAAAAAACAGAAATAAGTATAGACATAACCTTGATAGAAAGCATGCATATAATTCAGAAAATATCAGGGGTGTCAGCCGGCCATTCTTCACCGAGGGGCATCCCTGCACCCCTCGGCCCTTCTACGCATCAATGGTTTATTATTTATTGCTTTTAGGAGAAAACCTCTATAACATTTTAACAGAAAGCAGAAGGTCAAGAATAATATGTAGATACTTCTTGATCATCCAATTAACCAGCAAACTTAGAAGGACGATGCATATATATATTTAGACAAAGAACTGGAGGGAGAAGGAAACATTAACCAGATAGAGGCCATAAACCTAATTCGACATCTGATCTGGGCAGGATTCCTTTCTGCTTGTCTCAAATGGGACTGTGTGCTCCTCCAATAATTAAGTGAAAGTTACCTGCAGGTGGTCACATTCTCTTACTATATCTAATTTTCCCAGGAGGTAGTGCCTCCCAAGCAGCCACCCAAAGGAGTGAAAACTGGAGGTTAAGAAAGGAAAAGGAATGAAGGGCAATTAGAAGCGGCACAGGTTTCAGAACTATGTGAGGGGCCGGCCAGTTATTCTTCACCAAGGGGCGACCCTGCACCCCTAGGCGTTAATCGGCTGGACCCTGTCAAACAGCCGATCAAATGATGTAGCCACGGCTCCCGGCAAGTGGTCAGTGACAAAAATCATATGTAATTCCATTCATTTGAGAGCCCAAATAGGGAAACCTATAGAGACAGAAAGTAGATCAGAGGTCCCTAAGGCTGGGGATTGGAGGAGGAAGATGGAAATATTGCGAGTGATAACTAGAGTGTGGACGAGTTTCTTTTTGAGGTGATGAAAATGTTCAACAATTGACCGTGGGGATGATTGCACACAACTGTGAATGTACTGAACCCCTGAATTGTACACCTTAACAAGGTGCACTGTATAATATGTTGTGTTAAGAAGCTGAAGCTGGTGGATTAAAGTTCAGTGTAGGCAGATTATGACCTGCTGAATGAGAAGTTACCAGCCACCCACATGGAGTCATTAGGTAGCTCCTTCAGCATCTAAGCTCCCAGTTTGGGAAAATGAAAACCTCGGGGTCATTTTGATTGAAGGCGTAGTTTCAATACACCCACACAAAGGAAACAGAGTCACGAGATTTATTATTTACAGATCCCAGAAACAGGTGGGGTGCAATGAGCCAGGGGAAGGGCCGTCCTCTGTCCCAGGTCAGGAGTGAGCAGGAGGTAGGGAGCAGGGTACAAGCACCTGTTATTTATAAGGGGGTTTGGGTGTGGAGGTCACTAATTTTTTGCAGGCTCAATTCTAAGTGGTCATTTTAGAAGGTCACCCAGGAAAAGCAAAGTGGGGACTTATGGCGGAAATCCTAAGCTCAGATCCTTATCTAAGTGTCCAGACTGTGTGTGTGAGCAGGGTTATCACACTGTAACATGCCGAGGCAGCAACTCAAAATAGTTGTTTTTCTCATCAAAATAAACCCCATGATGCTGAGGCATTCGTCTTTAGGGAAAACGTGGGCAGTGTCTGGACGGTGGAGATATTAAAAGCTGCTGGCACAGTTTTGGTCACCGGCACATGAAATATTTGAACAAAGCAAAGCAAAAATGGCAATCAACGATATCAATAGATGAATGACAGTCTCAAATCCTGTTTGCAACCCTCCCCTCATTTGTTGGGGTCCGGCCAAGAAAATAAATCAGAGCCCTTTGATAAGGTTAAGGTAGACATTTAATAAAAGGCTTGGGGGAGATTATGGAATCCCTGTAGCTGTTGGGCCATCTTTTGTCAATTTGCCTGAATTTGTCCAGAATTATTAACATACATGCAGCAGGTGGTGCCCTTTACAGCACATCTGCCTGCTCTCTTGGCAAATAAGTAATCTAAAGCTAAACAGGTATGCAAAACCATCTGCACTAAAGAATCCTGTTGCTGTTGCAGTAAGGCCCGGCTTTGGTGTAATATCCCTGCGCATCCAGCCAGGTGGCTGACAGGCTGGTGTTTGCCTTAATAATGTGCTGTTGTGAGCCCAGTGCAGCTAGCCCAGTCTGGGTGAGAGAGAGTAGCAGACCTTCTCCCAACATAACGATGATTATAATATGCCACATGCTCTTGATGTGAGGGGGCACAAAGAGAGACGGATCGCAGGTCCTGCTCAGTGATCTGTCAGGGCAGTCCCAGGGAGACTAGGGTAAATCGGTGTGAACAGACAGGACTCCCCAGGGTCATCAAGGAGGCAAACGCATTGGAGGATGAGGGAAGGAGAAATGCACATATGGAGATCCACATATGCATATTGGCACAAGGGCGCTGGACCCACAGTGGACAGCAACTGCTTGATTGGAGAAGCCAAAGTAAGTTGAGGTTTCCTGCCACATGGCTGGGCCTTGAAGTCCAAGAGCATGGGGATCGTGCTCCTTGGGAGGAGGAGTAGGTCATATTCATCCAGGTGGTGTTGGTCCTGGGCAGATAGGGTAGATCATAAAGGGCACATGGGGGCTCTTGCCATGTGCCACATACTGTACTGCAGAGTGACCTGCAAGGGAGCAGTTGAGAAGTGTAGAATGCAGCCAGGTAAGCCACAGGAACGAGTGGGGTGCCTTCCATGGGGCAACTGGGGCAGAGTCAATAAATCAGCCTGGTAGGCCATTAACTTTGGAAAAATCTTTTGTTGAACCTGGTAACACACCTAGCAATTATGGTGGCCATAAAAATGAGCTCCCATTTCTGCCCATTGTATAAAAATGCGAAGACTATTGGAGGGCTTGCATGGGAGGACTGTGGAGCCCTGAGTGGTGACCGTGGGGCAGGGTCTCCTCAGGGTGATGCAGGAAGGTGACCCTGTAGCTGTGGTCCTGAAAGTTGTAGAGGGGATGCTGCAGTGGTGGTAGCATCCGAACCTGGGGAGGGCTTCTCCCAATAGAAACTAAGTTCACTAACTCCCAGTAGGATTCATAATGTGGACCAATCTAAAGGGTGTGGTGAAGGCAAGCAACTGAGTGTAGTGTTCAAGGGGCCCCTGTAAGGTTGTGAGACTTGACACATAACCCTGGCCTTCTAAAACTCAAAGGTGCAGAGGTGGGCAGCCTGGCAGGCAGAGTGCCGCCTCACCCTGGAGCAGCAAGCACTATAGTGGCAGCTTGATGAATTGATCTTTGCACCAGCTCTAAGTGTTGCTGTTGAGCTTCTCCCCAGTGAATTGTGGGGGATTGGCGTGTGACTGCGTGGATGGGTCTGATGGCTAAGGGTGGTGTGTGTTGCCTCCAAAATGTGAAGAGACCTAACATGTGTTGGGCTTGTTGTAGGTTGACGTGAGGCTGAACAGTTAAGAAATGATGTTTAATTGGAGGAAGAGTTTCCTAGCCTTTAGACGAGCAGTTAATGCCCAGAAATTTAAAATTGTTTCTGCCCCTTGAATTTTATGTGGAGCAATAGCCCAACCTCTATGCTGTAAGTAGGTCACCAGCCATGTTAGGGCCTGTGTACTGCATCCTCTGAGGGGTCCCAAGTTAGAATGCCATCAAAATAGTGTCAGAAGGTGCAAGGGGACACTATAAGGGCATCCAGGTTTTGCCAGCAAAGATTGTGGGCAAGGGTGGGCGAAAGGACGAAGGGGCACATGTCTGGTGATGGATAAAAATTAGACTACTGGGGGTGAGCATGATGATGTGTATTTAGGAATTGATAAACAATAATGTACACCTGAAATTACACAGTGTTATAAACTATTATAATCCCAATAATATTACTTAAAAAACAAAAAGATTGTGCGCAATAGCCTGGTTGTTAAGATCGCCCAAAGGCAGATGGGTAAAGGTATATTGGGTGCGTTTGAATGTGCAAATGATCTGGCCGGGACTCCTTGGTGATCGATACTGAATAGGACATGTTAGCTCGATTGATCATGGCAAAGTAGTCCCCTGGAGCCCTTTGGATGTCTTCAACTAATTGGACAATGTTGGAAATGGAAACCTTAACAACGGGCACTGCAGCGTTTAAATTTTGGTAGTCGGCTGTAAGACACCACTCAGTAGTAGTGGGCTTCAATACCCACCAAATGGGAGAATTGGAAGGAGTAATGGTGTTTAACAAACCTTGAAATATGGGCCATAATTCCTCAATCCCCTGTCGCAAACAATATTGGGGGTATTTACTGTGTAATCAGGAGTGGCAGTTTTACTGGCTCCCAATGTGGGGCTCCCACGAGGAAGGCCAAGCATTGGTGTGGTGGCACCTGAAGGCATCCATACCTATAACAGGAAAGGATAAAGCCAGAGGGGCCACCACTATAAGATTTTTAATACAGATTGTTCCAAGAGTGACATCCAATGGAAGCTGAATGCCTTCCCCTGTCCCACCTGTTACACCTTGTAATTTAAAGGGTGCCCCTCGCTTAGGTTTGGAAGGGTTCCTGGGAAGCACTGTGAGTGGGGCTCCAGGATCAGCAAGGGCAGTGAAGTGTTATTATGTGTGTTCCAATGGATAATTAAGGAAGTACGTGGGCGACTGTCCCTCAGGAGAGGGACAAGCTCAGGAGAACTGCTGTGTTCCTAGGGCATGGGCCTAGGGCATCTGCCACTCTCGGACACCAGGGTACAGGATCCCGGATCCAGCAGGAGCCAGGGCTGGGGCATTCTGAGAGGTGACAGCACCATCCTTGGGGGCGGGGGTTGGGGAGGTGGTCGGCAGTCTCTTGAAGAGCCTGCAGTGCCTGAGCAAATGCTTCTAACTTGTGGTCAGGCTGTTCCAAAATTAGGTCATTTGGGACCCCTGATCTCCAGAGCTGCCAATGCAGGGAGACCTGGTGATCATCTCATGAAGGAGAGAGATGGGACAAGGTGCCACCCCTCTGTGGTACCAATAAGGGGCCTGGAAACCCCCATATTCCCTAGGGCCCCTCAGTGGGCTCCTGGCTGAGGGAGAAGAGGGGCCCATTCACCTTTACCAGCCAACAAGATGGGGAAAATTCTTTTTTGTGTCCAGCTACAGCATCGATGCAGTCTACTGCCTGTTGTACTGTAGCTGACATTTCTCTGAATTGTGACAGCATGGCCTTATAAATAGCGGACCCCCCTTTAAGAACAACTCCTTAGATGCTGGCCCCAAGGGTGTCTCCTCTGGGTTGGAAATGGTCAGGGGCTCTGTGCAGGCGTGGCTGTCAACAGAACGATACACCCATTGAACCATCCAATTTGATGTAACAGGAGGTGCGTTTCATGCTGGGTGTTCCATGCACAGTGAGCCTTTGCTGTGATAACCGTGATGGAAGGCTGGGCTTGCTGGCAAGCCATAAAAATCCAAGTCGGGAGAGGCAGGGCATCTCCCTCTCATCCTGGTGGGCTTCATAGCCTTGGGTGGTGGGGTGTGTCTTTTCTGCAGAGTCCATTTCCTTTTGCCTGTGTCTCCTGCCCTGGTGGCTCAACACATTCAGTAGCCCCCTCACTGGGATGACAAGTCAGTTGCTCCCCTAGGGTGTATCTAATAAAATGGGCCCTCAATACCTTAAGATTTGTTTGACAGTGTGAATTTTGGGATCTTTGGCCAATGTGGCCACATGGCACATCTCAGCTGCTGTGAGCAACAGCTTGGAAATGGTCCCACAGACCCGTAATAGGCAATCAGTGGCCTTTCCAACCCTCCCTTTGGAACTTTTTTCTAGAAAAGCTTGCATTTCTAACATGGTATAGTCACTGTAGTTACGTGTCTATCTCTCATTCAGGCTGGTCATCAGTGGGTCTCTTGGTATGATGGATAGTGACAGGGAAGACCTGAGGAGACTCCCTCTTCCCCAACTCACATGCTGCCGCCCCCCATTCTAGGATGTCCGCATTATCCTCTGGGGGCTGGAGCCCACCTCTACCAGCGCAGTGTTAGCTGATGCACTCAGGAAAGCTCCCGAGCCCCGAGAACGGAGCAATGGTGATTTGGCCTGCTGATGCACCGCCATGCTCAGTGGAGCCCAGGCCATTGGAGCAGGGGTCTTACAAGCATCTGGTAGTTTTCCAACCTCCTCTGGAGACTTGGGAGAACCTGGTACCACGTGCTCAGGGGCCTGCTTTTAGGGAGAATTCATTCTGCTGCACCATGTCAGGGGTGGGACTCCCGATGTCCCCTAGGTTCAGGGTGATTTGTGACAGCCACAAGGAAGGCAGCACAATAAGCACTTGCCTCGGCAGCGTTTGCCCAGCCAGCCTGCCATGATGCCCCTGGGAGAGTTGCCTCTGTCACGGGGTAGGGCTGGCTGGCCAAGCTCAACACCCTGATACTGACCACTGACACCGTGGGCCCAGCAGCCACCTCCCCTCCCAGCTCTGTTCGAGGGGAACTCTCCTCGGCTCCCATGACCTGATGGCCCAGGCCCCTGGTCCCTGCCTGGGGCAACGGGGCAGAGCCCTACCTTCCCAGTCAGCTCTCCTGGGCTCAAGGCCAAGGTTTCCTAATATGATTGCAGCCCATCACCTCCAGCCCTGACACCCAGCGGGGTCTCTCAGAAAGGAGTGGGAGACACACCCACCTCAGACTGAGGCCTGCAGGCCGGTCTCTGCAGGGCGCTCTGACCTACAGCACTGACGGTGTAGGGTGGGAATCCGAGGCTTCACCCGGCAGCAGCTTATGCAGCAGTGGAAATCCCCACCCCAGACCCCAGCAAGCGGTGGTTCCTCCCAGAGAGACTGAGCGGTCCAGGAGAGGAGGTTAGTAAGCCCTTCACAGCTCCGAGGGATCGAGTGCATACAAACAGCCCACAGCCCCATCCCCATTGTCAATTGTGTGCAGAAGCTGGAGCTGGTGTATTGAATTGATAGGCAGATTATGACCCACTGAAGGAGGGGGCACAGGCCACCCACACAGTGTCAGCAGGGAGCTCCCTCAGCATGTGAGCTCCCACTGTGGGGAAGTGAAACCCACAGGCTCATTTTGATTGAAGGGGCAGTTTCAATGCACCCACCGAAAGGGACAGAGTCACAGGATTTATTACTCACAGGTCACAGAAGCGGTGGCTGAGGGTGCAGTGAGCTGGGGATAGGGCGGTCCTCTGTCCAGGTCAGGAGCGAGCAGGAGACAGAGAGCAGGGAGCAAGCACCCGGTACTTATAAGGGGGTTGGGGCGGAGGTCACTAACTATTCCCGGGCTGAACTCTAGGTGCTTAGTTTAAAAGGCGCCCTGGGAAAGTAAAGCGGGAATTTAGGGCAGAATCCTAAACTCAGGTCCTTCTCTAAAGGTCCACATTCTGGGTGTGAGCAGGGGCCTCAGACTGTAACACGCTGAGGCAGCAACTCAGAACAAAAGTTGTTTCTCTCACCGCCCGCCATACAGAGGGAAACCTCTTCCCCAGCTCCTCAGGTGGGCCCCGCTCTGGGTGAGCCCACTGCTGTCCTGGGGGACAACGGTATTGCCAGGGCTCTCTTCCTCCTTTAGGGGCCACACGCGGTGGTTCCATTCAGTTAACCGCTGCCCGATTGCTCTCCTGTTTTCATCAGGGTCCTGGGGGCATCATTGGCTCTACCAGTTAGTCCAATAACAGTCTGCTCCTTTGTAGAAACACTTCCTGAAGTCACTGTTGCATATTTGTTCTGACCCTTGGAACCCCCCTCTCAGCAGTCTAATTGTCTGGTTCTTTCCAGAAAACTAGTCAGCCCACAGTCTAAGCTGGATCTTTATCAAATACTCAAATCTACTGCTAATTGCCTTTCACCTCATTCTCCACTTCTTTGAGAGCGTCCTTTGAGTTGCACTTCTCGTGATCGCTTGCGAGCCACCTTCATTCTTTGGAAAGGGATGAAGAGCTATGTGTTTCATGGCTTGCTTCACCCCCACATTCAGGAAAAATCTCTGTGCCGGGACTCTGGAGTTGTCTGGAGGACAACGGGAAGCCAGTTTCTGAGTGACAATCCCACTTCAGGAGTTGAGTGCTCAGGGGAGGGGAGAGACAGCAGCCAGAGGTCGTCTTCATTGTGTCTCCTGGCATCTCATGGATGACTTATGTTCCAGCCACCTCAGCAGCTGGGACAGGGTGACCGGTGCCCCAGGATTGTCAGGTCACCGCCCCATAGATGTCGCCTCAGTTCCATGTGGAAGGAGTGAAAAAACAGTGTCCCAATTTTTCGAGCCAACTAACCCCGCACTTGTTCACCCTCAGCAACAGGCCGCTGGGGCAGGCTTTGACAATTTGAAGTTCTCTTCTTCCTAGAAATAAAGCCCTCGGAGTGGCAGCTGGGGTGACAGGGCTTGAGTTTTTTTGTTTTATACTCCACATGAGGAAAACATATGGCATTTTCCTTTCTCCTTCGGACTTATTTCACTGAGCATAACACCCTCAAGATCCATGCATGGTGTCACAAATGGCAAGATTTCATCTGTGACAACACTGACTCAGTAGTTGTTCAGCAGCCTGTTGTTTTCTCACCACAGATTTGTGATTTCTCCAGCTTTCTTCCTGTAGTTGACCTCTGCTTTCACACCATTGTGGTCAGAACAGATTCTTGATGTGATTTCAGTCTTCTTAAATTTATTGAGACTTGCTTTGTGTCCCAACACAAATGTTCCGCGTGCACTTGAGGAGGATGGTATTCTGCTGCCTTTGATGGAACAGTCCGTATATATCTAGGAAGTCTGTCTGTTACTGTGTTTCATTTAAGGCCAATGTTTGCTTGTTGACTTTCTGCCTGGGTGACCTACCCACTGATGTATGTGGGGGGTTAAAATCCCCTACTATTATCGCGTTGCTGTCAATCTCTCCCTTGAGGTCTGCTAATGGGTGCTGTATATATTTGAGTGTTCCCGTGTTGGGTGCACATATATTATTAACCGTTATGTCTTCCTGATGGGTTAGCCCCTTTATCAGTATCTAATGTCCATCTCTGCGGTTACTGTTTTGGGGTTGGAGTCTATTTGTCTCATGTCAGCATGGCCACACCCCCTTTCTTTTGGCTGCCATTTGCCTGGAGGCTCCTCTTCTGCCCCTTCACTTTGAGCCCGTGTTTGTCTTTAGAGCTGAGCTGAGTGTCCTGGAGGCAGCGGAGAGTTGGGTCATGTCTTTTACTCCACGTGGCCTCTCTGGGCCTTTTGACTGGTGATGTCAATCCATTTACATTTAGGCTGATCATTGATCTAGGAGGACTTACCGGTGCCATCCTGCCTTTTGTTTTCTAATTGGTCTATATCTCCATTTTTCCTTTTCCCTTGTGTTTCTGTCTGCCATTTTACTTTGCGGTTTTCAATGATGTTTTTCTCAGTTTCCTCTTTTTTAATGCTTGGTTCCTCTGCTCTAAATTTTTGCTTTGTGTTTACCATGAGATTTGTATAAAACGTCTCATAGATAAAATAGTCCTTTTTCTGCTGATACTTTAGCTTCATTTTCCTATACTGCTTCTAAGAATTCCCTACACTGAGCTCCTGTGCATTATGAGAAAGACATTTTCCATGAGTTACCTTCTGTTTCATCATTGCCATTTTGCGGGCAGGGTTAATACTCTACCTTCAGACCAGATGTCAGGATAATGTTACCACATGCAATAAGTTCATACAAAAGTTTATTCTCCAAAATACCTTCTAAAGAGAACAGGCCAAGGGAAAGCTTGTTCATGTGGCTTGTGCAAAGGACCACAGCCTGGCCATTTAATATGTGCAGGTTTAGAGGCTTCACATTTTAAAGGTCTGAGCCTCCCATCTGCAGACACAAAAAGCAAAGGGGCACGTGTCAACCTTCATAACTTGTTTACCATCTTGATCCTGACAGGGTGAGCAGGCGTCTACAGCTGATTGAGAGTCAAATGTCGAAAATGAGGTCAGTGTCTATTAGTATTCACTCCTGAGGTTGCTTGGCTGCATGATGCCACTATTCAAATAAATTTGATTTGCATATTAATTAAACAGCTGTGTGAAAAGTGCAAACATATTATATTTAAGGTGACAAAGCCTCAAAAAAATATTTGAATAGAGTCATCCAAATATGTGGAGGGATCCAGGAACGTGTAAGTATGGTTCCAGAACTCTGTTCAAATATTTAAGTGATATTATTTTAATCTGTTGTCTTACTTGTTGTGTTATTAGTGGCACCTTCCTACCCACATACCACAGGCAGCCCTCTTAGAGGAAGAGAGCTCTCCCTGGATGGATAATAAATACTTTAAAGCCAACTGGGCAGCAGCTACCACGGCTGCCAAGGGGTTTTCCTTCAGGGAAACATCACAAACACGAGCTGTCTCCTACACGAATTTTGAGTGTTTGGGACATTTCTTGATTGGCAGGAAGGATGTTTGTTGAATGACTTCATGTGTGCCCAGGTCAGTAGCAGTGACTCCCATGACAATGAGCACGGTGAGGGCAAATGGCAGGAAAACAGCACATCTGTATGTGATGAGCCAGAGGGGTTTTGAAGGAGGTGCCCCAAATGAAGTATTTACATGCAGGGCACACAGACCACAGGCGATGTGAGGGGAAGACTTGGCAGTGGGATACGACAGTGGTGGCCAGGGTGCACTGTTACAATAAGCCAGAGACCTGTAGGAGTGACAGTTCTGGCAGGAATGGCCAGTAGGGAAAGGGCTCTATCAGCTGCCAGTCAGCCTGATGATGACAACAAAGCAATGAGCCCCGAATGGGATTGAGTCTAATCAATGCCTCCAACAGCAGGAAGCCCCATTGAGAAGAAAGCAAATTGGCCTGAGGAGGCCGTCAGACCATCCTAGGATCAAATGTCCGCTGAACAACTTATTCGAGAGCCCAGTGTTTCCTCTTTTCAGAATTGAGCTGACAGAATCAATAAATTTGGAGCATCTTGGTGAGTCCTTGCATTTTGGTTTCAGCAGGGTAATGTATGGTGGCATGAGTAATTTGTCACATCAAGTTCTACCATGGTCTGCACACAGCAAGGAGCCCAGGGGACGGGGTGACGGGCCTACCAAGTCTACTTGCCATCACCTGTAGGGACCCCTTCCTCATCCTGGAAGGTGGGCCCATTGATGATATTACCAGTGACTTGCTTTTTCACATCAGGTTCACTGGTCCATCACTGGTTAACCATGGCAGAGGAGGGAAACAACTTGAATTTTGCCTCGACTCTTAAGTTGGAGGTCTGTAAGTGGCTTCACATTATGTGGGACCGTAAGGCCAAGGTGAATACGATCATGTCTGAGGTGTCAATGTGTCTCTCAGAAATTCACGTTAATTTATCACCCTGAGCAATAAAAATCAGCCTCTGCAGATTGAGGTTTAATATGGGCAGAGTAAGGAGCGGCCAGAGTTGTAATTGGGTATTAGAGGCAAGATATTCCCAGAATTCTTTAAAACACAGACGGCAACCTGGGTAAGGCGTTGGTGCTATTTGTGGAACCGCACAGCGAGATCATGGGTAACGGCCCAGGACCTGTAAAAATGTAGAGACCGGTTGGATTCTGGGCTAAGAAAGTCTCTATTGCTAACAGGACTGCTGTTTGATCACTCTGAGGCTTCAGTCCATTCTTTGATCAAGGATGGCCTGTGTGATGTAGCGACAGAAGGCAGCATCTCCGCAGTGCACTCTGTTGGGTGTGGTGGCGCACACTATCCATAAAGTTTACAAACACCCTGGTCACCCAGGTGATCTTAAGTGACTCTGCAAGTGGCCTATGTGTCTAAAATGGAAATGATCTCTTCAGAATGGATTACATCAGAGAAGAATGAAGCACTTCCTACTGTTCATGGGATACTCCAGAGGAGCAATGCTGGCTCCATGCTGTAAATACCCATCTCTTCAATGAGGAGGCTTTTGATTAGAAAGCCTGGGGGGTCCTGCAATCATGACCCAAAGCAAAATGGGAAGTTGACCTGGGGGATCATCCACTGAGGCCCTGAAAGGGATTCGATTTACATAAAGACTCTGTCAGTTGCCAGGAGTACCTTCTCTAATTGTGTGCAGCACCCAGTGAAGAGAATAGTTCTGGTACAAGAACGCCTTAGGTAATTTATTTCCACCATGGGACTTTAGAGACGCCTGTATGCTCAGTGAGAGGCCTCTAAGGCATCTTTGAGAAGGACTGTGGGTAGGGGGACACTAATGGAATGTTATTTCAAAGATTCCAGAGCCTTCTGTTTCCCAGTTCAACCTAAGTCAATTTCTAAGTGTCGTGTGACTAAGTAAGCAAGCAGCTCTGATAAATTTAAGATTTACCAGATGTCAGAGTGTCACTGTGGCTGACAGAATGTGCCTATGACATGGTTTTTACCACTGCTTCTGTCACCCTCTCAGCTCAGTCCCCTCCTGTTGCCTCAGAGAAAATGTACAGTGAGACATGTGTGGATTTCTAAAGACTTTTCCAAGTCAGCAGGCACAGAGTAGGCTTGAGTTGGGAAATGAAGAGCTGGCAATGGTCTATGGATGGCACCAAAAACAACTGATGCTAATGCACATGGACGAGGATGTCCCCAGGCAGATTCTGCTTGGGATACTTTGTTTACGTTTCTGACCTCAGAATTTCCAAAGATCTGTCCACGAACCTGATTTAAACTTAAAGCAAAGTCTGGGAGCCCTCTCACTTCACTCTTAGTTATGAGTCTAAGCTGAGGGCAGGTGCAGCCCTAGGGGGTGTTTTCTCAAACAAGCCGGGGTTGCAAGAAAGGCCCGTTGAGGACTGAGTCCTTCATCTCAGTCCTGCAATCTTCCTAGGAAGGATCCCACAGTGGTGGAAAGGTTTGACCACATAAAAATGCAGGTTCAGGAGACCTTGACATTCTTCTAGCATATGAAAGCAATTATAATATTCACTTTCTAATAATTACATATATAACACATATATAAAATACTTAAGTGCTCTCATGAGTTTTCAGAAATGTTAGGAATACTGCCATCAAAAGGTGAAAAAATCCCATCACCTCAGAAGAACAATCCTGTGGTGTCCATTTGAATGAAACCCTTCCAATTCACAAGTTCACACTTAAAAAAAAAAGGGAAGAGATTCTGTTCCTTTCGCTTTTTTAAACCTTGATGCTGTTATTGCTCTTCCCCAATTTTCCACAACATGTGCTGGATCTCTAAGCATATAGAAAGGAAACCTGTGATCAGCTACCTGGGCTCCGGGGCTTTCTGGATCATTGAAATTAAAGACTCCCAGCCACTCCTGTGATGAAAAGATGTTGAAAATTTCCCATGGCTCCTCTTACACTCGATTAGGATGTTACTAAAAATCATACCCTCTCTCTCCAGCTCACTCAATTATTCCTGGGATGGTTGCCTCTAACCAGCCAGAGCTCTGTGTGCTGTTTCCACGGGGAGATCACAGTGGACTCACAGAGATGTCACTCTACTCATAGAACTCACTCAGGATGAGCTAGAACAGGGCAGGTGAAGGCAACTGTCTCTCTAAGTGGGAGGAACTCCATGGTTTACTGGGGTGCATGTTGCACACTCCAGTCTGTAGAGCAGCAAAATGAAAATGCCAAAAACGATAACATTTTAAATATTTGATGGTAATATAAAAATCCTCTCAAATGACATTAAAAACAAAAGACAACACAAATACCTGTGGCTTAGATCAATAGGAAGTCTCAAGTGCCAATAACAATAATAATGACATCCTCCCTCACTCCTACCCTCATAGAAAAGATATAAACACAACTCAGACTATTAGCTCAATGCTATTTTTTAATTTTCTGCAAAGGCCTTCCTTCTATTCTACAAAACAAAGCTTCACTGCATCCATCACTTCTGCTTTTCCACAAACATGGAAGTACCAGGACTGTCAGGACTTGTCTGTGTCATGCTCTGTATCCAGATCCCACTGTCTCAGCTCTGCTACAGTGTGTACACTGACTCCACGCTGCATGGCTTGTGAGGGACGCTGACGGTACCAGCAAGAGCACAGTCTCGGAGAAGGAAAGGCTTCAGAGTGGCACAGTGGTCGTATTTCCCTGGCTGGGTCTGCACTGTCTCACAATTTACCTAAACTCAAAGGCCTCAGCTGAGTTTAAAGGAGATAATGAAAATATTATGGAGGATGCTAAGAAGAGAAGTTATGTATTTCAATGAGGTACTTCACAGTAAACAGTGTGTAATTCACCATAGGAAACACATCGGTGTTTAGACTGTAAGTAGGGAAGGCAAAGCTGTTCCAGAGGACCAGGAGCTGGCTGCATCCACTGCAAGGCCAAGTCTTACTCTGCTGAAGAGAAAAGTGTCTGACAGCTTGGTCGTTAAAAGAACACAGTTTCCAAGACAAAACTAACAGTATTTTGTGACCATACAGGTAAAAATGGTAAAGGATAAAAGTCCAAATCATAAATGACTCTTTTCCTTCTTCTTACTAAAATGACTCACTGGAACTTCTTAAAAATTAACTTACCTTCACTACATTCTTTTTGCCTTCTAGAAAACAATGATTCGCTTCACAAAAAAAAAAAGTTTACAAGAGACAGAATTAAGTTTACCTTCTCACATCATTGAAGACAGAAAATAACCTGCCTCCTTGAATAGCAGTCCAACCCACAAACAGAGACCAAAATATTGTATGAAGTCCTTCGAGCACCATTACTGTTACACCTCATGGTCCTCTAGGGGTGGTCATTCTTAGTAGAATTCCTTACACCCCTCTCTGACGGCAGGTGCAATCCTGCGGGTCACTGGAAGAGGGCACTGAAGAAAAACATGGTGGTTACTTTTTGGATTAAAAATGAAAGAGAAATTATTTTCATGACAAAAATTATAACTGTAAAAGAATAAGAAATACAGGTTGCCTGATGAAGAAATCCCTGAATTGGTCCACACATGATAAAATTGACTCAAAATGTATGATTAAATGAAGAACATTGCAAAGTATATCTGAAAATCCATAATCAAAAATGGATATTAATAGTCAGTAAAAATGAAATCCACAATAATATTTATTAACATAGGATGGACTGGAACAGTTGATAAGAAATATCAATGAAACAACTAGAGAAGTGTTCATTTCACAAACAGATAGACGTAGTTTTATTGACATACACTCAAAGGTCATTGACAACACATCAAGGGAATACATTCAAGCTACAAGTAACAAGAAACACACATAGTCTTCCCAACATGAGAAAGGTGATTGTTCTCACATGGAAGAACTGGGTCAAGGCAGCCACTGCACCAGAAGCAAAGAAACAAACTTGCAGGTGCTTCTTTTGATGCCCTATTGGAGATGCCAGGGTGAAGCAGGAAAATGCGCTCACTAGCACTATCAACAGCAAAGCTGTTTCCTATACACATCAGACCGTATTCAATTATCATCTAGAGAAAAGGGGAATCAGAGAATACTTCCACCCACAAAGGTCTGAATTAGCTTCCTGGTGGACACAAGAGGCCTTACAGAAAGATCCTAACTCCAATGGATCTTTGATGTGAAACTGGTGGAAAATGCATCTCTAACAAAACGGAAATCAACTAATTATTGGTGGTTTTCAAGATACTCTTGACAAGAAGGGGGAAGAATCCAGAAAAAGGGATGGAAGGTGGTGTCCTTGAAGCTCCTATGTAACTGTCTCCCTCCCTGTGTGGTGGCTCGAAAATCTGCCTAAGGCCTTGTGTGCTTCTGCCTTCCAGATCTCACGCAAGTGAGGCCATTGGGGAATTCCAACAAGGAACCAGCTATGGGACGGATTCTTAAAGGTTTAGCTCTTCAGATTACCCTCACTGACATAATGCAGTACAGGGGTGATGTGTCCAGCTCTAGATTTTGTTGCCCTGCCACAGGCCTCTACTTAATTCAAAGTCTATTCACCAAATACCAGTCAGAAGGAAGGACAAACAGCAAAGGCACAAATGGGAAAATAAGAATTCACAGGAAGTACACTCTTGGATAAACTTGCCACGCATACATTTTTCCCAACTGTTTAACAGTACAGAAAATAAAAACAGGCTCCTCCACCCACCACCCCCAGAAAGGAGCCTTCTCTGAAACATGTACAATATGTACAATGGATGAGGCACATGCAGGAACTGTAAATACAAGGCCACTAAGAAAATCACAACAAATACAAACTGTCATGTTTCAATACCCCCTTCACACAGAACAATTAAAACATTTAAAAAAAACTAAAGATAAAAAATTTACTGATTTAAGGGAAATGCACTACCCATGAATCTTATTTACTATTTATGCAGGATGACTAGCAGAATCATCTCACCTCAATATTCATTTCTGAAGTAATTAATAGAAATCCACAGTCTAATGTTGCACTTTAAGAAAAGCTTGACAAATAACATATTTACCACTTGGATAGCGACTCTTTCCTGTTGAAAGTTTTCTAGAACCTCATGTACAAATTAATTTCCATGAAGCTTTCTCATATGACTTACGTTTACATTTCCTTTTGGTGGGAGTTTCACATAGAAGGGTGTAGGCCAACTGAACTCTTTCTCATGCTCTCAACATTCAAGATGTTTTTATCCAATGAGTCCTTTCTGCCTTCAAGAAAGAAGTGGCGGGTCCGGCCCCGTGGCCGAGTGGTGAAGTTTGCGCACTCCGCTGCAGGTGGCTCTGTGTTTCATTGGTTCGAATCCTGGGCGCGGACATTGCACTGCTTATCAGACCACGCTGAGGTGGCATCCCACATGCCACAACTGGAGGAACCCACAATGAGGAATATACAACTATGTACAGGTGGACTTTGGGGAGAAAAAGGAAAAAAATAAAATCTTTAAAAGAAAAAAAAGAAAGAAGTGGGATAAGAAAAGTCCCAAATTGTTTATATCTACCTGGTTTTACCTCTAGTGTGCGTTTGTGCATATCCTCAAACATTTGCATGAGAACTAAAGCTTTTCTCACTTTCCTCACATTCTTAGGCTTTCTCTCCAGTGTGACTTCTTAAATGGACTCGAAGATATTTGGAAGCAGTGAAGGCTTTATTGCATTCTTTACATTCATAGGGCTTCTCTCCACTGTGAGTTCTTTCATGTATTCGAAGAGAACTGGAACAAGTGAATGCTTTACTGCAGTTTTTACATTCAAAGGGTTTCTCTCCAGTGTGAGTTCTTCCATGTCTTTGAAGACAACTGGAAGAAGAGAATGCTTTATTGCAGATTTTACATTTATATGGTTTTCCTCTTGTGTGCGTTCTTTCATGTGTTGAACGAGAACTGGTAGAAATGAAGGCTTTACCACATATTTTACATTCAAAGGGTTTTTCTCCAGTGTGACGTCTTTCATGGACTCGAAGATATTTGGAAGCAGTGAAGGCTTTATTGCATTCTTTACATTCATAGGGCTTCTCTCCACTGTGAGTTCTTTCATGTATTCGAAGAGAACCGGAATAACTGAATGCTTTACTGCAGTTTTTACATTCAAAGGGTTTCTCTCCAGTGTGAGTTCTTCCATGTCTTTGAAGAGAACTGGAAGAAGAGAATGCTTTAATGCATCTTTTACATTTGTAGGGTTTCTCTCCAGTATGAATTCTTTCATGTTTTTGAAGACAACTGGAAGAAACGAATGCTTTAATGCATCTTTTACATTCGTAGGGTTTCTCTCCAGTATGAATTCTTTCATGTTTTTGAAGACAACTGGAAGAAGTGAATGCTTTACTGCATGTTTTACATTCATAGGGTTTCTCTCCAGTATGAGTTCTTTCATGAAGTTGAAGAGAACTGGAAGAAGCGAATACTTTAATGCATCTTCTACATTTGTAGGGTTTCTCTCCAGTATGAATTCTTTCATGTTGTTGAAGACAACTGGAAGAAGCGAATGCTTTAATGCATCTTTTACATTCGTAGGGTTTCTCTCCAGTATGAATTCTTTCATGTTTTTGAAGACAACTGGAAGAAGTGAATGCTTTACTGCATGTTTTACATTCATAGGGTTTCTCTCCAGTATGAGTTCTTTCATGAACTTGAAGAGAACTGGAAGAAGCGAATGCTTTAATGCATCTTCTACATTTGTAGGGTTTCTCTCCAGTATGAATTCTTTCATGTTTTTGAAGACAACTGGAAGAAGCGAATGCTTTAATGCATCTTTTACATTCGTAGGGTTTCTCTCCAGTATGAATTCTTTCATGTTTTTGAAGACAACTGGAAGAAGTGAATGCTTTACTGCATGTTTTGCATTCATAGGGTTTCTCTCCAGTATGAATTCTTTCATGAACTTGAAGAGAACTGGAAGAAGTGAATGCTTTACTGCACTTCTTACATTCATAGGGTTTCTCTCCAGTATGAATTCTTTCATGAAGTCGCAGATGACTGGAACAAGTAAATGTTTTACTGCATTTGTTACATTCATACGGTTTCTCTCCAGTATGAATTCTTTCATGTCTTTGAAGACAACTGGAAGAAGTGAAGGCTTTACTGCATGTTTTACATTCATAGGGTTTCTCTCCAGTATGAGTTCTTTCATGAAGTTGAAGAGAACTGGAAGAAGCGAATGCTTTCATGCATCTTCTACATTTGTAGGGTTTCTCTCCAGTATGAATTCTTTCATGTTGTTGAAGACAACTGGAAGAAGCGAATGCTTTAATGCATCTTTTACATTCGTAGGGTTTCTCTCCAGTATGAGTTCTTTCATGAACTTGAAGAGAACTGGAAGAAGCGAATGCTTTAATGCATCTTCTACATTTGTAGGGTTTCTCTCCAGTATGAATTCTTTCATGTTTGTGAAGATACCCGGAAGAAGTGAATGCTTTACTGCATTTGTTACATTCATACGGTTTCTCTCCAGTATGAATTCTTTCATGTCTTTGAAGACAACTGGAAGAAGTGAAGGCTTTACTGCATTTTTTACATTCATAGGGTTTCTCTCCACTATGAGTTCTTTCATGTCTTTGAAGTAAACTGTGATACGTGAAGGCTTTCCCACATTTCTTACATTGATATAGCTTCTCTCCATATTTTTGATACTCATATGTTTTATGTTCAGTGTGACATCTAACGTGCGTATTAAGGGATGAATGATGCATGAAGACTCTTCCACATGCACTGCATCCAAATGGTATAGCTCCTGTAGTTTTCTTGTTCAGACTGAGATTTGAAAGAAGGATGAAGTTTTCTCCACACTGACTATCCTCTTCACTTTCACAGAGTCTCCCTACCCTGTGCTTTCTGTAAAAATGACAAGGATATCGTTAATGATTTCTCTATTAATGACTTTATATTTCTTATGTTTATTATGATTGATAGGAAATGTTTATGTTTTCTCCCTTCTGTGAATTCTCTGTAATTAAATATACTGAATTTCCTGAAAGAGGACTTCACCCTTGTTATTTTCCAAACAATGATATTCATAGATAAGGTTCACTAATACTATTTCTAAGTGAAATATTCTGCAAAAATTGAACCTCAACATCACATTTCAGAAAGTATATTTGGTGAAAATTTTCTAAGAATAGCTAAATTTGAAACAAGGGTTATTTGTTTTGTTTCTTCTATTTTAGAACAATTTCTTAACATACAAGGATTCTCACATGAGGCAGAGCTTTGTACTGTGTGACTCACCTTACTTTTCTCCCCTGGTCTTTGTACTGATCTTGAAGATCACAATCTTCCCATGTTATTCCTGAAATGCAGACCCACAGAGTTTATTCCAAATATTAGAAATTAGACAAAAATTTCTAGATTCTAAGTCTATGCTAATCTATGGCCATTTCTACTTTATTTACTAACAACCTCCCCTTTCCACATCTACATCTTAGAACACGGACGATGGGCAAGAACCACTTGTTCTCTCATTGATGACGTGAAGGAATGTCCTCATTCTTACCTACTGAGGCCAGGTGTCTGAAGGTTTCCCACATCACATCTCTGTAGAGCTTCTTCTGTGAGGGATCCAGTAAAGCCCACTCCTCTGGGGTGAAGTTCACAGCCACGTCCTCAATGGCCACTGAGTCCTAAAACACCACAAATGTGTGTAGAGTAGGATACATGAGCCTGACAGCACTGGGGATCTACACTGCAATTCTAGGAAGGTTAGACGGGATTCTATTATCTCCAAACATTTATTCTATGTGTGATCATCACAAGCTCCCTCTTTTCTGTACACAATGCTCATCAATTTAACAATATTGTGAACACACGGAAATACACATTTTCACTGTGATCACATTCCATCCAATTTCTCTCTAAGAACAAGTTTCAGAACATGTTGGGAAATGACTCAAATGCTATACAAATGAAACAAATATCATTTGTGGACCAATGATTCTTCATGAGAAAAGTTCTTTCATCTTCTTCCATATTACCCACAGGTTACAGCACTCCATGAGGCAGAGGGTGAAATCTATGGGATGTTTCAGTGAATAAAAACATAGTGCACAGGGCTGGCCCGGTGCTGCAGAAGTTAAGTTTATATGTTCTGCTTCTCGGCAGCCCGGGGTGCACCAGTTCGGATCCTGGGTGTGGACATGGCACCACTTGGCACGCACAGCTGTGGTACGCATTCCACATATAAAGTAGAGGAAGATGGGCACGGATGCTAGCTCAGGGCCAGGCTTCCTCAGCAAAAAGAGGAGGACTGGCAGTAGTAAGCTCAGGGCTAATCTGCCTCTAAAAAAAAAAAAAAAAAAGGAAAACAAAACATAGTGAAGAACTGGAAGCTTTTTGATCTGATCCAATCACCAAACTGAGAGTCCAGGAGGCCTGTGAAATCACACTTTGACCAAGCCCAGCTGCCCACATTGTCCTAAACTACTCCAGGCCATTACACATAAGCAGATGCAGCTGGCTGAATGTAAATATTCTCGTGGTGAAACACTGCTTTTCACTTGTGTAATATCTATCATAGACTCAGTTCTACCTTTCTCACTCTGGATGATTTGATGGGGCTGGAATTATTATGAACTGAGAGCTCAGGCACAAGGAAGAAGCCATGAAAACTTAGACCAGAAGATCACTATACTTATGCTCCTGAAAGCTACTTCTCACCAATTTTAGCACACATTGTGAGATAATAAAGTGCCACAAGAGCTCCTTCTGGTCAAATGCTAACCGTGTACCAGAGCTTTGCTCCCCTTGAGGAGTAGGTTAAGAGCTGCAGATTGTGGCCGGCCCCATGGCTGAGTGGTGAAGTTCGTGTACTCCACTTTGGAAACCCAGGGTTTCGCTGGTGTGGATCCTGGGTGTGGACATGGCACTGCTCATTAGGCCATGCTGAGGCGGAATCCCACACAGCACAACCAGAGGCACTCACAACTACAATATACGACTATGTATTGGGGGATCTGGGGAGAAAAAGCAGAAAAAAAACCCACAGGTAGATTGGCAGCCATTGTTAACTCAGGTGCAAATCTTTAGAAAAAAAATCAAAAGAGCTGCAGATTGCAAGGGAGATCCTTGAAGTACACATTGGTTTGATGTTAAATTTGCCCATGATTATAAAATACATGAAGGATTTAACAGTGGTTTCCTCCAAAACAACATAAAATTTCCTTTGTCAAACTTCAAGAGGAAGTGTTTCCTGACCAGCCACACTGGATGATGCCCTGCCGACTTCTGATCCTGCGCCTAAGGAGCTTAGAAACTGTCATTCTTGATCTCACAAGAAGAAAATGGACAAACTTGACATGAACAACCCTTCTTAGATCCAGGAGAGCCTTGAGGTCCCAGGACAAACCAGAGTCTCCAAACTTGGGAAAGACAAAAAAAAAAAAGATGGCATTTTGAAATATGCCCCACATATTCTGTTCTTAATAAGGCCTGATCTAAAGAAAAAAAAAATCTATTTCCCCAGAGTCTAATGCAAGGGCAAAAATAACAAAAAAGACAGAACACAATTTCCACGAAGCCTAGGACAAGCCTCTGTAAATGAAGGCTCAAAATACAGATAATGGGAATACTTCAAGGAAAAGAGACAGAAGAAAACATCAAGTAATAATCACCAAATTACTCTAAAATTTATGATAGCCAGCACACTGTCCATCCAGGAAGCTCACGGAACACTAAACATGATAAAGTACAAAAGTGCACACCCAAGGGTATCACACTGAAACTAGAGAAACATCACAGAGAATGTGCGGAAAAGTACCAGAGAAGAAACACACCTTCGACAGAAAGAAACAAAGATTTGAATTAAATTGGACCACTTCTCAAAAACCACGCAACAACAGCAGAGGAGACTGAAAGAATTAGAGTGTTCAAAATAAAACTCACTTTCCTAGAATTCGGTCAAGGAAAATTATCCTTCAGTACAAAGAAGAAATAAGGACTTTCTGAGACAAAATTTGAGGAAATTTGTCCCAAGTACACATACTTAGAATGAAATTGTTGGAAAGTTTATCAGAAAGAATGTAAATGATAAAGGTAGGGGATTAGAAGAAGAAAAGATGAGGGGACATATCTTTTATGTTTCTTATAATTAATACAACAGATAACACTTTATTTAAACTACCGTCAGGAAGAATGAACTTGGTAACGAGAAGCTAATGGACAAGAGACATAAATGACAGCAATGTCACAAGACACAGGGAAAGGAAAATTGGGGACAGTGTGTTAAGAGGTACTTGCACACAGTGAAGTGGCACAGTGTTACTTGGCAGAGGGGTGGGTTAGTTGTAAATGTATGCTGCAATCTCAAGGGCAACAACAAAAATGTGTCTTTTAAAAAATGTGTAACTGATATGCTAAGAGAGGGGAAAAAAAGAATTACAGGAAATGCTCAATTTTAACCAGAGAAGGTGGCAAAAAGGTAGAAGACAAAAACAAACAAGGGTAAAAATGGAAAAACTAAAATTTTGGTAAATATTAATCCAACTGAATCATTAACCTCTTTAATCATCAATGGTCTCATTACAACTGAAAGACACAGTAACAGAGTTCAAAAAATTCCACTGTATGCTGTCTACAAGAAACCCACTCTAAGTATAAAATCAAAGAGAGATGAAGGGTAAAGGGATGGAGAAAAACAGACCATGCCAACACGAGTCCAAAGGAAGCGGCCAAAGGAATAGACATCACAGACAATGCAGATTTCAAACTGAGGAAAATGCCGAGATAGAGGGGCAGCAGGTACGGATAAAGGGGCCTATTCTCTGAGAAGGCACAGCAACGCTGCATGTGTACCTGCCTAACAACAGAGGGGCAACACACCTCAGGGAGGAACTGACCGAATGCAGGAGAAAGAGACAAATCCAGTACCACAGCTGTAGAAGTCAACACCCCCTCATCCGGAATTAGAAATCTCAGTAGGCAGGAAGTGAGGAAGGACAGAGGTGCAATGAACAGCACTGCAAAACTGCTGGGTTTCATTGTAATCTGCGGAATACTTCACAGAACAGCAGAATATACATTCTTCTCAGGTTCACATGGAACATTCACCAAAACAAAGCACACCCTGGGACATAAAGCACACCTTAACAAATTTGAAAGAACAGAAATCATACAAAATAGGCTCCCATACCACCTAGGCATTCCTCTAGAAGGCAATACCAGCAATAGTGGAAAACCCCCTAATGTGTGGTGATTCAAAAATACACTTCTTAATAATACATAGTATGAAACTAGAAGTCTCAAGAAAAACTAAAAATTATTTTGAAGTAAAAACATGAAAACACAACATAGCAAATGTTCTTGGATGTAGCGAAAGCAGTATCCAGGGGGGAATTCATGCCATCAAACAAATACACTGGAAAAATCAAAGATCTCTAATCACTCATGCAAGCATGCACCTTAGCAAAGAATAAAAAGAAGAGCAAGTTAAACCCACAGCAAGCACAATAAAAGAAATAATAAAATAAGAAAGGAAATGAATGTCATTGTGGGAAATCAATGGAGAAAATGAAAAAAGCTGCTTGTTTCACAAGACCAACAAAATTGAGAAATATGCACTCAAGATAACAAAGAGAAGAGAGGGACGACAGAAATTAGTAATATCAGAAAGGAAAGGAGGGGAAATGAACATAAAATAAGATTTGAGAAAATGCAATATCTATTTATGATAAACCAGTAACAGAGGAGAACTTCCACTTCTTGAGAAAGAACACCTTCACAAATCCTGTAGCTGAATTCTCGGGGTTTGTTCCATATGATATGACTGTCTCTACGCAACAACTGGAAGAACTCACAATGACAGAAACGACTCCTGGGATTAATAAGAGAGTACAGCAAGTTTGCTCTCCTTCTAGACCCACACGAAGAGAGTCAACTGAGCTTTGACAAAGAAGGAAAGGAGATTCAATTGAAAAAGCAAGTATTTTAAACAAACAGTGGGAGAACTAATGGATATCCACGTGCAAATACACACACACAAAACAAATGGAGACAGGCCTCACACTTTTCATGAAAATTAAGTCAAAACACATCACAGATCTAAATGTAAAATGCCAAAGGAATAAGCTCCTACGAGAGAACACAGAAGAAAATCTGGATGACCTTGTGTTTCTTGATGAATTTTCACATAGAAAACCAAAAAGCAAGGGCCACAAAAGAAAAAACCAAAAATTTTACAATTTTAAGTCAAACAAAAAACTCCTCCTCTGAAAAAGATGGAGTAAAGAGAAGATCAACAAATTCAGAGTAAGAGAAAATCTCCGTAAAACATTTATTGGATAAATGATTGGTATCTGAAATATGCAAAGTATTCTTAAACTGTAATAGTAAGAGGAAAAACATGCAATTAAAAAATGGGCAAAAGATCTGCAGACAGCTCACTGAAGGAGAGATCTAGATGGGAAATAAGCAATATGAAACATGCTCCACATCAAATGTCATTAGGAAATTGCAAAGAAAACAACAGTGGGCAGCACTAAGCACTTATGAAATGGGTAAAAGTCAACATATTCAGAACAGCAAATATCAGTGAAGATGCAAAGCTACAGGGAATCCTAGTTCATCGCGGGTGGAAATGGGATTTGGAACACCCACACTGCAAGACCGGAACCTCCTTTCAGAATAAGATACACTGTCACTACACAGAGTAAGAGACAGCAATCACGCTCCGTGGTATTTTCCCAAATGAGCTGAAACCTTATGTTCGCACAAAGCCTACATAAGAATGTTTAGAAGCACTTTATTCATAATTGGCAAGAGTTAGAATTTTCAACAAGATGTCCTTCAAGTATCGAACAGTCAATCAGTGGTGCATCCAAACAATGAAACACCGTCCAATGATAAAAAGAAGTGAGGTATCAAGCCATGGAAACACACGGAGGAACCTTAAAAGACAGTTCTTAAGTAAAGAAGCCAATGTGACAAGGCTATGTAGTGTATGATTCCAAGTATATGACATTCTGGAAAAGACAGAAGTATGAGGCACTAGAAAAATCTTTACTTGTGAAGGATTTGGAGGTTGGAGGGAGGGATGAGTCAATAGGTGGAGAACAGGGGAGTTTCAGGGAAGTGAAACTACACTCCATGATACAGAAATGATGCGTCCACGTCATTACACATTTGCAAAAACTCACACAGTGTGTAACACACAGAGTCAATGCTAATGTGCACTGTGCACTGTAATGCGTCCACATGGGCTTGGAAATTCTATGAAATGTACCACAGCGATACCCGATGTGAAAAAGTGTAAACTGTGCAGATGCAGAGAGAAGGGTTATATGGAAATGCTAAATTCTAATCAATTTTTCTGTAAACCTAAAACTGCTCTAAAAAAATGCAGTCTTTTAAAAAAAGGATGAAGACAGACATTACAAGTCAGCCCTTTTTGACTGAAACAGGACACCTCTCATTCAACTGACTTCAAGTTACGTTTTTTTCAAGATTGGCCCTGAGCTAACATCTGTTGCCAATCTCTTCTTCTTCTTCTTCTCCCAAAAGCCCCCAATACACAGTTGTATCTTCTAGTCGTAGGTCCTTCTAGTTGTGCAACAACTTCAACATATTTCAATAAGCCAGTCTGTGCTCTAGGAGCCTGAGACCCACAGGGGAGGGGAAACTTCCATCGAATGCCTTGTTGGGGAGCACAGCACTGGATCCTGTGAGAAGTGCCATGGTCACTAGGAGTAGTAGCAGAACCCCAAGGTGGATGAAGAGTGTCCTGGTGTTGTAGACCTATTAGTGTACATATAAGGGTGACTTCTGAGTTCTATTTTGGGGATCTCTGAGTCAAGAGATTTCCAGAATTCTTTTACCACAAAGGGGCAAGACAACTGCTTGCTTTATAGAGTTTCAGGTGCCTGGGCTTAAGTTGGGTTGAATTAATCTCTTCACTGGGCCAAACTCAGACTGTGGTTGGTCCACTATAACCCAGAGGGTTGGGATCTTTGTTGCAACAGGTACAGGGCTGGGAGCAGCAGCAGAGTGACTTAGGGGCCCTGGGGAGCCCTCTGGAATCTTGCTTCCTACTGGCTACACTTTCCTGTCTCTTCTTTCTCTCTGAAATAATTGCTCTTGAAGGAGTGACCATCGGATGGGCTCAGCTCAGTGACAGGGTATAATCATCCTCATAACCGCAGACTCCCCCTGATGTCAAGGCCACTCCAGCCTCAGTCTCTCCTTCACTCTCAACACACAGACAGATGCCACCCAAGACACTGACAGAACATCACATTAAGGAGGGCCAGATTCCCAGACTCCTGCCCACAGAGGACAGGAATTTCCAAAACTGCCAACTCAGTGTCCTCTGCAGTTATAACCCGGGCTTGGTGGGGTCAACAGTGCAACACAGGGCAGCACGGCGCCCAGGAGGAGCTGCCCAGCAAGCAGCAGCCCACAGTGCAGGAGCCTCCAGGCTTTCTCATGAGCCCGTCCAGGTAAGAAGGCCCAGGGGAAAGGGAGAGTGAGGCTTAAGTGTTCAGTCATCAAACATCATCAGCATCAAATCCTGGCAACTCATTAGAAGAACAAACCTGAGGGACAAAAATAGGCATTCGCACTGGCTCGTTTTTATATAAAGAAACACCAACAGGATGATGAAGCAGTGAGCAAAACTGGTCAGTCGAGAGTGGCTGGAGTAAGAGCAGGAGTGGGGCAGGACATGTGGGCAGGAAGTTGTCTTAAGTTACTGTCCTCTCTTACAAATTTTTTAAACATTCCCATGCAGGGAGCAGCCCGGTGGCCCAGTGCTTAAGTGCTCACGTTCCGCTACAGTGGCCCGGGGTTCGCTGCTTCGGAACCCAGGTGCAGACATGGCACCATCTGTCACGGCATGCTGTGGTAGGCGTCCCACATAAAAGTGTAAGGAGATGGGCACAGATGTTAGCTCAGGGCCAGCCCTCCTCAGCGAAAAGAGGAGGATTGGCAGCAGTTAGCTCAGGGCTAATCTTCCTCAAAAAAAGAAAAAACATTCCCATGTATTCTTCACTTGAAATAAGGGCAGACAGGGGCAGGCCCACTGGCACAGCAGTTGAGTCCACATGCTCCGCTTTGGAGGCCTGGGGTTCGCCAGTTTGGATCCTGGTCATGGACCTATGGACCGCTTGTGAAGCCATGCTGTGGCAGGGGACCCACATATAAAAGAGAGGAAGATGGGCACAGATGTTAGCTCAGGGCCAATCTTCCTCAAAAATAAAATAAAATAAGGAGAGACATTTAAATATGCCATATTTTCCTGTTTGATCATTACTTTTAAATAACTTTTAGTTTTAACATTTCTACGTAGGAAATCACTCCAAGATTTAATTCTTTAAACGCTAATGGACATAAAACTGTACACCATAAAAAATTTACCAATCCCTTTCTAACAAAAAAGACAAGGGGCATTTTTGTTTCTGCCTCCACTATATTTACCCTGGGAATATTTTTAGGAAGGAGTAGCATATTATACTACCTTAGGGGTCTGCAAGTAAGCCCTGAAATAAACTAGGAATTCCAAAGATTTACACAAGCTCTGACCTGATTCCTCACATCAATGAAAAGAGAAATTCAAGTGCCTTTTCCCACATCCATTAAAATAGAATTCAGGGGCTGGCCCGGTGGCATAGCGGTTAAGTTCAATTTGCTCTGCTTCAGTGGTCCGGGGTTCACATGTTTGGATCTCAGGTGTGGACCCAGCACCACTCATCAAGCCAGGCTGTGGCAGCATCCCACATAAAATGGAGGAAGATGGGCACAGATGTTACCTCAGCGACAATCTTCCTCACACACACACACAAACAATAAGAAAATAAATAAAATTCATTTGCCTTAGGAATAGTACAGCCTTTTAAATGTCAAAGTTCTCTAGGGACATGGACACACAAAACTGACACAAACCTGGAAAATGCACCTGACAAATAAAAATGGCAAGTAATAGGATATACTGGAGTATACAAGGAAGCCATTTTGGGTGAACCTAATTCGGCCTGACCTTGTCTTTCCAAAAGGGCCTGATTGTGGCCGTTGAGCATGCATTGTACATCTGCTTTCGATATTCCCCATGGCAAGAACAAAGGCCCTTGAGATAAAGGTGCAACTTCTCTTACCCTCCCAACGTTGGCATTTCTTTAAGGATTAAGCATCTTTCCTTAGACTAGGAACTGATTGCTTCTGGTGCCCGCCTGTGACCGCCCGGCTCAAGACAATAGACTTGCTCCCTGCTACGCCCACCGCCTGTGACCACCCAGCTCAAGACAATAGACTTGCCTCGTGCTACACCCTCCAGAGATAGCAGACCACCACCTTCTGTGTCCATCAAGCGCTGTGCCGACAGGGCAATCTTGTGACTATTGCGGGAGGGACATTTCAATCACATGTGAAACACCCTCTTTGAGGGAATATAATCACCCTGTGTACCCCTACTTCTTTGGAGTGCTCTGTTCCTTTGTGGAAAGGTTCTCCCGGGTTATAACCCTCAGATTTCAGCTCAGAATAAACTCACCCAAATTTTCATTTATAGATTGCTTTTTTTTGTCGACACACCTGAGAACTGAAATACACCCATCTCACCTCTTGAGGTTCTCTTGTCTAAATGGAAGAAAATTGTTTCCACAATTGTCTTGCCTTGCTCACATTGTATCTCTGACATTACATTTCCAAAGCCAAGTGCAAATGGAAACTAGAATCAGAGGATTGCAATCTTCAACTGATCAAGGAATCCGAGGACAGAACCAGGAATATTCCAATCAGCTCATAGAAGCAGCCTGCTGGCCTGCAGCTCACAAGGAAACCCACACACAGAAAGGGACCATATTCCCAGACTTGAGGTGTAGACTCACCCCACTGAGGCAGAACCTCTGGAGAGGGTCAGTCCCTGGGGAAGGAGGGTGGGGACCCCTGAGCAGCCACAGAAATGAACTCTGGGAGCTCCACACACCCTGCCTCTCCTGTGAGCATGGAAGCACTGCCTCCCCCAGGCTCCCACTCTCACACATGGGGAAACTCTCAGCAGGATTCAGTTTAAGCTTCTGAAGGAAATGAACTCGAAATTCATGAACCCTTTGTCCACAGGATGGAACACCTGATCTTCACAGACTTTCTCACTGTGCAGATTACACTCTCAGTGCACCTACAGCGTGGGTGCAAAACTCAAACAATGTCTAAAATGTCCAGGCCTAAGGAACCAGAACCACAACCTCAGACGGCATCACTCCCCACCCCATGAGCACGTGCACCCCCAGCTGTCCAGGGCTCTGCAGCTCCTCTCAGGAGAAAGGCTCCTTCCATGGGGGTGTGAGCAGGAGGACACCTGCAGGGGGAGGCTCCCCAGGAAGGACAGCTGGGCCTGCAAGCCCTTCCCTCTGCAGGTTCAAGGGGGCCTTAGCTTGAGTCTTGGACTGAGGGCCTCTGCTCCCCACTGGAGATGCTCTGCAACATCATTGTTATTTTAAATCAAACAAGCCCAGTGTTGGAATAATCCAGCAAAATCACTTAAACCCAGTCCTTCCATGGAAAATAAGGAAGAAAAGTATAAGGTATTTCTACCACTTCAACTAGAAAACCTCAAATATCTATTCCATTCAGCAAAATAATGTCAGTTGATTATTACTGTTAACTGAGGGGGGGCTCGCCACCTGATGCGCACAGAAGCTGAGACCACGGCACACCAGGCTTTGAAAAAAGGAACAGTTGATCCATTGGCAAGGATACAGGAGGACAGGCTCTCGACTCCGTCTCCCTCATCCAGAGCGTGGGCTGAGGCTTAAGGGAGCAGGGAGGGCCGGCTGGGATGCAAAGACCTGGCAGGGTGAGGCCTGACTTGCAGATCAAAACTCTCTCTTCAGCACAGGCTCCCGGCTGGCTGCCTCCTGTGACAAAGGGCTTTAAGGTCCTGTTGTTAAGATGGGGTTAGGGATGGGCAGCTGGCAGGAAGCGCACCATAAACAAGGGTGAAGTTGTCATGCAGATTCAACTCATTACCTTCTCCACTGGTAAGAGTTTCTAGAGATCTAGAGTCATCCTGCACTTCCTGGCACACAGAGGGAGGCACCCTTACAAAGGGACGTCTCTCTTAGAATGTAAATTTCCCTTACAAAAGAGTAACTTCTAGGTTTCTGAGATTTGCCTGTGTCTGCTGTTTTTTTAATAATCACCAGCTCAAAATAGCACTTACGCCAAAGACGCACGCTTTGGGATGACAACTCTGTTCCTGGTCCTGTGGTGACATTATTTCCATCACAAGACATCACACTTGAACGCTTGTGGTCAGCATGTCTAAGCCCTGGAATTTCATTTGAAAACATCCAAAAGTAAAGAACAGATCTCAGAAACTTACTACACATGCTCAGGTGAAGACAGAGTGAAACAAGTATTCTTAACAAATGGAACGTAACAAACAAATATTATATTTTTCCTGAAATTCACCTCTTTGGTGCCTGTTTGGAACTATTTTACAGGGTCTTCCAAGGTGTGTTCAGTAAATGTATTTACCCTTATTGAAAAACCAAGACTTAAATAAGTGAATAATTTTTTCTCATTCACAAATGGGGGGTGGGCGGATGCCAATGGGACCGATCACCCAGGACATTTTTTCAACTGGAACCTCCACCCAAAGCACTTCCCATAGGATGTCGGGGCCCAGAGGATCCTTGGGGAGAGGCACAAGGATTTCATGTAGTGAGGTTCCAGATGATTATTCTCTGCTTTCCTCTCATGTACAATATCTACATGATGAGGATCCAGGCTGCCCAAGGGAAAGAAGCCCAAGGCGTCCTGCCCTGCATACCAATCTGCATCATCCTTGGGAAGCACAGGACATCCTGACCTGATCCCAGCTGATTCTTATCTAAAGGTACAGGACCACCCAATAACCAAACACACCTGCACCAGCCATTTTAATGACTTTTTTGTTTTGGAAGATTAGCCCTGAGCTAACATCTGCTGCCAATCCTCCTCTTTTTTGCTGAGGAACACTGGCCCTGAGCTAACATCTGTGCCCATCATTCTCTACTTTATATGTGGGATGCTGCCACAGCATGGCTTGCCAAGCGGTGCCATGTCTGCACCTGGATCCAAACAAGCAAACCCTGCGCCCCCGAAGCAGAACGTGAGAACTTAACTGCTGTGCCACCGGCCGGCCCCACAACTTTTTCACACGATCTTTCCTTTGTCTTGTAAAGAAATAACTCACATACCTATGCCTTATAAGTTTAGCCCTGCCCTCAATCCATTGCAGCTCTTCCTGCCCATGGGTCCTGTCCACACGCTGTTCTCTGAATGAAGGAGCACTACTGCCAGACCTTGAGAGTCCAAGGAATCTTTCTTTCGACTTCTCTGCTCCCGGAGGCCGCATCACACAGACAAATGTAATCTGTAACATAGAGCCATCCTGGGCCCCCGTGTGGCCCAGTGGTTAAATTCACGTGCTCCGCTTCAGTGGCCCAGGGTTTCGACAGTTCGAATCCTGGGTGCAGACATGGCACCACTCATCAGGCCATGCTGAGGCAGCGTCCCACATGTCACAACTACAAGGACTCACAACTAAAATATACAACTATGTGGGGGGTGGAGCTTTGGGTAGAAAAAGGAAAAAAAAAATCTTACAGAAAAAAAAAAAATAGAGCCATCCAGGGCTCTGGGGGATAATGATAAACGGTTAACATATTGGGTCTGGTTGAAACGCGCCATGGAGGACCAAGTGTTGATAAGGATCCTGTGAATCAAAGAGGGGAAGTGGCTTTGGGAGGGCGGGGAGGCATCTGAAAATTTACGGATTTACTGTCTGTCCCAGGAAGAGCAGCCTGTGGGGACAGGACTGTGGATTTGAGACCCGGCTCCCCGAATACATGGAAAATTCAGAGAAAACAGGTGCCCCCTGCGGAGAAAGGAGGGCCTGGGGACCCACAGACCGCAGCCCCTCCGCGCGCGGAACCCGGAGACCGAGGCCCGACTGTCCTGCGGACGCTCCCGCGGGCCCCGCACTGTCTGGGACACGCGGGGCTGCGGGCGCACAGCGGCCCAGAGACGCTCCGGCCCAAGTCGCCGCGCGCAGGGACCACAGGACGCCCGGGGCCCGGCTGCCGGCCCCGCCCCCACGCTGCGGCCGGAGAGGCCTGAGAGCCCAGCGGCGACACCGCGGACTCGGGGCCGCAGATCCCGGAAGGGACCGCGGGAGGCCGGGACCGCGGGAGGCCGGGCCCGCCCCGCCGCTTCCCACCAGCCCCGCCTGCCGTGTCCTCGCCCCGGGGCCGCACTCTCACCATTTCCAGGGCTCCTGGGTCCTCCTGAGTCCTTCCTACGACCCCCACGGCCAGTGCAGGTCACAGTGCGACAGAGGCTCTGGCAGAGCCACCACCACACTTACGGCAGAAGACAGCTCACCCGCAGCGCGGCAGCAGCCGGAAGCCACCTTCACAGGAAGTCCAGCGCACGGCCCCACCCTCCTGCCCCAGAGCCTCCCCTGATTGGACAATCCCAAACGCCCCGCCGCCTCATGCCAGAGTGACAGCAGCGGGGAGGCTGCAGGGTTCAGCCAAACCCGCCTAGGCTGCCGGCTGGAACCAGACTCACCCGGCACGTTTGCATTTAAACGGAACTTTTTCCTGGCCTGGGGCTGCCTCTATTGTTTCCACCCAGCTCTTTGTGAACTCAGGCGTCCAGGTGTGCAGGGGGAAGGACTGACTGAGTTTCAAATGGCGCAAGTACAGACTGATGCAGGCTCGGTGAGCAGAGGAGTCCGAAGAAGGATTTCTCATACTCTCAAGGTCTAGCAGTAGTGCTCTTTTATTCAGAGAATAGTATGGAATAGCATGGCGACAGGGCCCTTGGACAGTAAAGAGCTGCTGCCTGGGGACAGGACCCACGGGCAGCAAGAGCTGCTGCAGTATGTTGAAGGTTGGAGCTAAACTTAAGGTGAATTATCTCTTTACAAGACAAAGGAAAGAATATGTAAACAAACGTCATTAAAATGATGTCAGTGCAGGTGGGGTCTGGTTATTGGGTCCTATAACTTTAGATAAGAATCAGATCCGATTAAGTCAGGATGTCCTGTGCTTCCCGGAGGATGTTGATGGTGGGGGGAGTCAGCTACATGAGGTTACCAGACAAGCACAATAAACAATGCTTAAGACCTTGCCCTCCCCATTTAGAGTTTCTAGAGGTAAGGTCATCCCCGCTTCCTCCTGGTGCAGAGAGGGAGAAGCCCCCACAGATGGAGACTTCCTTCACAAATGCAAATATCCTCATCAAAGGGCAAGCAAATTCCACTCCTCAGAGCCTCCTTCCCTTCTGCAGTGTTTTTAAAAGTAACCAGCCTGAAATAATCCTCGTCACAGACCATGAGGGTGACCCAGGCCAGGCCACGTGGAAATAATAAGATCTTATGTCCTCTAGGGGCCATGGGCTTGTGATAAGCCTGCAAGGCCAAATGTGGAACTCTGACCCTTGTTGAGAAACACTGACACTTAAATGTGACCTCACCATCTGTGATAAAGGGTCAGGCTCCCTTTTATTCAGTGATCCTTGTCAGCAATGAGCCTTCCACCCATGCCTCCCACCCCACTCACTTGCTCCTTAAGATAAAGAGTCCATGGGGACTGGCCTAGTGTGTAGTGGTTAAATTCACACGCTCTGCTTCAGGTGGTCTAGGGTTCCCAGGGTCAGATCCCGGGTGTGGACCTACACACCACTCATGAAAGCCACCCTCTGGCGGTGTCCCACATACAAAATAGAGGAAGACAGGCAACAGATAGCTTAGGGCCCATCTTCCTCACCAAAAAAGAAAAAAAAAGAGATAAAATATCCCAGGACACTTGGCTCTGGTGGGAAGTTTGAATCCCACAGCCTAGGCTGGGTGCGAGGACTCTTCTCAGTGTAACCACAGCGTGTGACGTGTTCATTAAAGTCTCAGGTGTACATCTGACACTGGAAGGAAATTTATTTTAGATCAGTTTTTGCCCTTGTCCCTAGAGACCTCTCAAATGTTAACGGCTATAACATCCAGATCTAAGGCCGTTGACTTACCTTCCCTGATATAAGAAAAAGGACGTCTTTTTGAATGAATGTCGGATGCACCTGGAAACTCTTCCCACACCCCTTAGCTTTATCAAGGGATAACTGAACAACACAACTGTCCATATTTAGAGATCACAGTGCGATGACTTGATATATGTATACAATTTGTGTACTTGAAATTTGCTAAGACAGCGGATGAAGTCTTCTCACCACACACACACACACACACACACACACCCACACACCCCCCCACACACACACAATGTGACTAAGTACCCAGGAATAGAATTGATGGGTCACATGGTAATTTTAGCTTTTATATTTGAGGAACTCCCAGAGCCTTTTCCACAGTAACTACACCATTTTGCATTCTCACCACCCACGTGTGGGAGTTCCAATTTCTAAATACATCCTCAACAACACTTCTTACCTCACATCTTGATTCCAGCCATCCTAGTGGGGGTGAAGTGGTATCTCATTGGGGTTTTGATTTGCGTTTCCTTCCTCATTAAGGATGCCCAGCATCTTTACATATGTTCTTGAGCATTTCCCTGTCTTCCTTGGAAAACAGTGTATTCAGATCCTTTACCATATTTAAATAGAGTTTTTTGACTTTTTCTGATTAAGATTGAGGAGGTCTTGAGGTATTTTTGATACAAGTTCCTTAACAGAATTACGATTTGCAGAATTTTGTTCCATTCTATAGGTTGTGTTTTCACTCTCTTGCCTTAAAATTTCTGCTTTTGATTGTGGTACCATATGCATACCATACAATTTACATTTTCAACCATTTTTAAGTGCAGTTCAGTTGTAGCCCATGTCAGAACTGGCTTTCTTTTCCAAGCTGAATGATACACCATTGTATGTATGTGCCAGATTTTCTTGATCCATTCATCCGTTGAAGGGCACCTGGGTTACTTCCACCTTGTGGCAAATGTGTAAAATGCT
Organism: Equus asinus; assembly: GCF_041296235.1. Classification (NCBI taxonomy): domain Eukaryota; kingdom Metazoa; phylum Chordata; class Mammalia; order Perissodactyla; family Equidae; genus Equus; species Equus asinus. The sequence goes on along the minus strand of NC_091809.1, from coordinate 23,402,181 downwards.
AGTATAAACAGCAGTGGACGTATATCTGTTGAAGTCCCTGCTTTCAAATCTACTGCCATTCCCAGAAGCGGCATTGCTAGTTCAGGGAGTAACTCAGTTTGTAATATTTAGAAGAATTGCCATGTTGCATTCATACCATCAAAATAATTTTTCATTCACAGCAGTAGTGCACAAGAGTTCCAAAGGGTGTGTTCACTGTCTCGATGGGGTCCTTTGAAGCACAAAAGTGATTGATTCGATGAAGTGCAAGTAACGTATTTTTTCCCGTTTTTGCTCTCGGTGTCTTATCTAATAATTCTTTGCCAAACCCAAGGTGCTTAAGTTTTTTCCTATATTTTATCTGATTGTGTTATTGTTTACTCTAAGTTTTAGGTCTTCATCATTTATGGTAAATTATTGTATGTGATTTCATATAAGGATAAAACCTCTTTTTGGGCATATGGCCATCCACTTGCCCAGCACCCATTTATGAAAAGAATATTCTTACCCCGTTCTTGGCAATTTTAAAAAATATCAGTGGACCACAGAGGTATGGGTTTAGTTCTCAAATCTCAATCTAGTCCGTAGATCTGTATGTCTGTCCTTGTGTTAGTACCACACACTCTTGATTACCATTGCATATGACAAAGTTGGAAATCAGGAAATGTTAGTCCTACCATTTTGTTCTTCTGTTTCCAAGATTGCTTTGACTACTCTGACTCCCTTGCAATTCCCATAATTTTATGAGCGAGCCTGCCACTTTGTGTAGAGGAATCACTTGGCATCGATGACAGGTATGTGCTGAATCTCAGGTCATCTGGGGAATAGTGCCATTTCAACAATGTTAAGTCTTCTGATTCACAAAATTGGGAGGTTTGCCATTTATTTATACCTTTTTAATTTCTTCTGCCCATATTTTGCACCTTTGTGGGCATCCATTTTGTACTTCTCTGGCTAAGTTTATTCCAAAGATGTTCTTCTTTTGAACTTACTGTCAATGCATTTCTTCATTTCATTATCAGATTGTTCATTGCAAGTGTATAGAAATACAATTGATTTTTATATCTTGATCCTGTATCCTACCATGTTGCTAACTGTAATTATCAGTTCTACTAAACTTTGTAGTGGATTCCTGACAGTTTGCTAAAACCAAGATAGCTCAGCTGGAAGTAGAGATAGGTTTACATCTTTCTAACCCTTCTTTATGCATTTTCTTTTCTTTTGCTGCATAAAGATTCCAGCTAAAATCTCCCGTACATTCTGGAATAGAAGTCGCAAGAGCAGACATGCTTCGTTGGTTTCTTTCTTTAGGGGAAAGCAGCCAATCTTTTCCAATTAAATATTATACTAGCTGTGACTTTTCCATAGTGCTCATTATGACGTTAGGAAATTTCCTTAATTCCTGGTAATCTGAGAGCTTTCACCATGAAAGGGTACTGCATTTTGTCAGTTATTTTCCCTGTGTTCTGTTGAAATGATGTGATGCCATTGTTACTTTTTAGTCTGTTGATATCCTTGATGACATAAATGGATTTTGGATATTGACCCAACCTTTCATCCCTTGAATAGATCCTTCTTGATCATGGTGCGTAATTCTTTTATATCTTCCTGGATTGGGTTTGCTGGTATTTGCTGCAACTGGCCCCAGAAAATGAATGCAAATTATTGTCTCCATTGTGATTTTTAGACGAGTGTGTGGGGAATTGGTATTAAGGATCTCTGAAGGTTTCAGAGATTTCTGTGCTGAAACAATCTGGGCCTGGCCTTCCTTTGTGGGTGGTCGCTTGTTTACCAATTCAACCCCTTCACTTGTTTACTTCTATTGCGATTTTCCAGTTATTCTTGATTTAGGTTCCCTAGTTTCTGTCTTTTAGGAATTTGTCCATTTCACCTCAGTTCTCTAATTTGTTTCCTTTTCTTCTTACTTTTGGGTTTGGTACCTCATCTTTTCAAGCCGGTTAAAGCAAAGGGTAGGTTACTGATTTGAGATCTCTCTTCCTTGTTAGTACGGGCATTAACGCCTATAAATTTATTTCTTTGTACTGTGTTAGTTGCAGGCTATAACCTTTCACCCCACAGGTACGATACAATGTTCCTTATTAGCTCTAGTAATATTTTTTGTTTTAAAGTCTATTTTGCTAGATATTTGTGTCATCTCTCCAGCTGAATTTGGGGGGCTGAATCCAGATGTACATTTTTCCCTGCGTTTCCTTTCAATCTGTATCTTTGAATCTATAGTGTGCTTCCTGTACAGACCATGTATTTAGATCATGGTTTCTTTGTTTTAATCTGAGGTGACAATCACTTCCTCCTGCCTGGATCGTGTAATGCAATCGCATTTAGTATTCCTGACCTAGTTGCAATGACACCTGCCTTTTTAGTTTTAATTTATACAATTGTCATGTTCTTTTTAGTTTCTCCACTCCTTCTTTTTTTTTTTTTTAAGATTTTATTTTTCCTTTTTCTCCCCAAAGCCCCCCGGTACATAGTTGTATATTTTAAGTTGTGAGTCCATTTAGTTGTGGCGTGTGGGACGCCGCCTCAGCATGGCCTGATGAGTGGTGCCGTGTCCGCACCCAGGATCTGAACCGACACCCTGGGCCACTGAAGCAGAGCGTGCGAACTTAACCACTCGGCCATGGGGCTGCCCCTCTCCTCTTCTTCTTTATGGCTTTCTATTGCATTAACTGAATATCTTCTAATGGAGCATTGCAATTTTTAAATGACTTCTTCACTCTATTGTTGAAGTTCTTTCTTCTTTAGGGGTTGCTCTACTATTCAACACATGCTTCTTAATTTATAAGAAGGAGCTTCAGATTACACCAACTCCATTCCAGTGATGCACAGAATCTTTACTCATATAGAGCCCTATTCTCTTTTGCCGTTTTTGTGGTATTATTCTGATGCAGATTACATCTACTAAGGCTAGAACCAATAATATCTTGTTACATTTATTTCTTTACTGTCTATAGTCACTTCCTTAGCACAACACAGCTTTGCGCCCACCCAGGACCTTTGTGCTTTGAATGAGAAACAAATTACACATATGTTACAGCTCTATATGGAATAAGGACAACAGCACATTAACTACATACTATTTTATACGGTTCCCTTGATATCAGCTAAAAGAAAGAAAAAATAGGTATTTATCCTGTTTTCAATATACATGCATAATTACGTGTACTGCTGTTCTTCTCTCTTTAGGTTGATATCAACTACCATCCTGGCTCACTTGATTTCAACCTGAAGAACTCCATCAATAACCTCATAAGGCAGTTGCCTATTAATATACTTTCTCAGTTTTTGTTAATCCGGGAAAGTCTTTATTTCATCTTAATATTCCTTAAAGTAGTTTGGGTGAATATGGGATTCTTAGCTGACAGGTGTTTTCTTTGTGCACTTACAGTATGTTGTCCCTCTGCCTCCTAACCTCCCTTTTCTCTGCTGAGGCATCGCTTGTTAATTTTACTGCGGTTTCCTCTAATTGTTGGGTTATTTGTTCAACTGCTGTTTTTTCCCCAGTGTACAGTTCCTACTTTCTGGAATCTTTGCATGTTTCATATCTTTGATACAATCCACACGTTATAGGTAATACATGGTAGCAAGTGGGTACTGGTCCCCTTCCTACTGGGACTCTTTATTATTATTAGCTTGTTTCTTTGTTCAGTGACTGGGCAGAGTAGTTTAGCTATGTCCATGTCCTCCACACAGAGGGAAACTTACGACTTAGCCCCTGGAATCGGGCATGGCTTTGCCTGTGTCTGCTGTCCTGACACAGTGGCATGGGGGCTCTCTTCCTCTTCCATGGACACAACCGGTGCTTAAACGAGATTAACTGCTGGCTCTTGCTCTACTGTTTTCACCAGTGTCCCGGGGGCATAACTTGCTCTACGAAATCCTCCAGTGAAATGCTAGCTCCTTTGAAGAAATACTTCCTGAAGCCCCTGTTTGATATCTGTTCTCATCGTCCACGTGTCCTTCCAGCAGTCTGATTCCCTGGTTCTCTCAGGAAACCTAGTCAGCCTACAGTCTAAGCTGTGTCTTCATTAAATAGACAGATCTACTAATTGTCTTTCACCTCATTCTCCACTTTTTATTTTATTGAGGTCATATCATTTATAACATTGTGAAGCGTCAGGTGTACATTATTATGGTCAGTCACCACATACATGTGCCCCTTTACCCCTTATGCCCACTGCCCCACCCTCTTCCCAGCTGGGAACCACTAATCTGTCCTCTTTGTCCATGTGTTTGTTTATCTTCCACATATCAGTGAAATCCTGTGATGTCTGTCTTTCTCCATCTGCCTTATTTAGCTTAACATTATACCCTCAAGGTCCATCCATGTTGTTGGAGATGGGATGATTTTCTCTTTTTTCACGACTGAGTAGTATTCCATTGTATATATGTCCCACCTCTTCTTTACCCAATCATCAGTTGATGGGCACTTGGATTGGTTCCACATCTTAGCTATTGTGAATCATGCTGCAATGAACATAAGGGTGCATAAGTCTCTTTGAATTGTTGTTTTCAAGTTCTTTGGATAAACAGACAGTAGCAGGATAGCTGGACCATATGGTATTTCTATTTTTACTTTTTGAGAAATCTTCATACTGTTTTCCATAGTGGCTGCACCAGTTTGCATTCCTATCAGCAGCATATGAGGGTTCCCTTTCTCCACATCTTTTCCAACAGTTGTTGTTTTTTGTCTTGGTAATTGTACACAGTCTAACAGGTGTAAGGTGACAGCTCACTGTAGTTTTGATTTGTATTTCCCTAATGATTAGTGATGTTGAAAAATCTTTTCATGTGCCTGTTGGCCAACTGTCTGTCTTCTTCAGAAAAGTGTCTGTTCATATCCTCTGCTCATTTTTTGATTGAGTCGTTTCTTTTTATGTTGTTGAGTTGAATGAGATCTTTATATATCTTGGAGAAAACCCATTATCAGATATATGATTTGCAAATATTTTCTCCAAGTTGGTGGGTTGTCTTTTCATTTTGCTCTTGTTTCTTTGGTTTGCAGAAGCTCTTTAGTCTGACATAATTCCACTTGTTTATCTTTTCTTTTGTTTCCCCAGCCTGAGTTGACATGGTATTCAAAAACAAGCTGCTAAGACTGATGTCCAAGAGTATACTGCCTATATTTTATTCTAGGAGATTTATGGTTTCACATCTTACCTTCAAGTCTTTAATCCATTTTGAGTTAATTTTGGTGTTTTGTCAAAGATAGTGGTCTACTTTCAGTCTTTTGCTCATGGCTGTCCAGTTTTCCCTACACCGTACATTGAGACTTTCCTTTCTGTGTGGTATGTGCTTGGCTCCTTTGTCGAAGATTAGCTGCCAGTACATGTGTGGTTTTACTTCTGGGCTTTCAATTCTGTTCCACTGATCTGTGTACCTGTTTTTGTACCAGTACCATGCTATTTTGATTGCTATATCTTTGTAATATATTTTGAAGTCAGTGGTTGTGATGTCTCCAGCTTTGCTCTTTTTTCTCAAGATGGCTTTAGTTATTCGGAATCTTTTGTTGCCCCATATGAATTTTAGGATTCTTGGTTCTATTTCCCTGAATAATGTCATTGGGATTGCACTGAATCTGTAGATTGCTTTAGGTAGTATAGACATATTAACTATATTTATTCTTCCAATCCACGTGCATGGAATAACTTTTCATCTCTTTATATCATCACTGATTTCTGTTAATAATGTCTTATAGTTTTCATGGTATGAGGCTTTCACCTCCTTGGTTAAATTTATTACTAGATATTTTATTCTTTTAGTTGCAATTGTAAATGTGATTGTATTCTTGAGTTCTCTTTCTGGTAGTTGGTTATTAGAGCAAGGAAATACAACTGATGTTTGTAAGTTGATTTTCTGCCCTGCCACTTTGCTGTAGTTGTTGATTATTTCTAATAGTTTTCTGATGGATGCTTTAGGGTTTTCTTAAATAGAATCATGTCATAGGCCAGCAGTGAGAGTTTCACTTCTGCCTTGGCAACTTGGATTCCTTTTATTTCATTTTCTTGCCTGATTTCTATGGACAAAACCTCCAGTACTATACCGAATAAGAGTGGCAAAAGTGAGCACTGTTTTCTTTTTCCTGTTCTCAGAGGGATGGCATTCAGTTTTTCTCCAAGAGTATGACGTTGGCTGTAGGTTTGTCATAGATACCCTTTATTATACTGAAGAGCTTTCCTTCTATACCCATTTTATAGACAGTTTTTATCAAGAATGCATGTTGGATGTTGTCAAATGCTTTCCCTCCATCTGTTCAGATGATCATGTGATTTTCATTCCTCATTTATTAAAGCGGTATATCACATTGATTCGTGGATGTTGAACCATCTCTGCATCCCTGGTATAAATTCCAGTTGATCATGATGTATGATCCTTTTTTAATGTCTTGCTGTACTCAGTTGGCCAATATTTTGTTGAGCATTTTTGCATCTATGTTCATCAGCAATATTGTAATTTTCTTTCTCTGTTTTGTCCTTGTCTGGCTTTAGGATCAGGGTGATGTTGGACTCATAAAATGAGTTAGCAAGTATTCCATCTTCTTAAATTTTTTGGAACAGTTTGAGAAGAGTAGATATTCTTCTTCTTTGAATGTTTGGTAGAAGTCTTCAGAGAAGCCGTCTGGTCCTGGAGTTTTTTTCTTTTTTCTCTTTCTTTTTCGTTTGAGGAAGATCAGCTCTGAGCTAACATCTGCTGCCAATCCTCCTCTTTTTGCTGAGGAAGACTGGCCTTGAGCTAACATCCGTGCCCATCTTCCTCTACTTTATATGTGGGACACCTACCACAACATGGCTTGCTAAGTGGTGCCATGTTGGCACCTAGGATCCGAAGCAGCGAACTGCGGGCTGCCAAAGCGGAACACACGCACCTAACTGCTGCGCCACCAGGCTGGCCCCTGGACTTTTATTTTTAGGGAGGGTTTTGATTACTGTTTCTATCTCTTTACTTGTGATTGGTCTATTCGGATTCTCTATTTCTTCTTGACTCAGTTTTGAGAGATTTTATGAGTCTAAGAATTTATCCATTTCTTCTAGATTGTCCAGTTTGTTGCCATATAGCTTTTCAAAGTATTCTCTTATAATCCTTTGTATTTCTGTGGTATCTGTTGCAATTTCTTCTCTTTCATTGCTTATTTTATTTATTTGAGCCTTCTCTACTTTTTCTTAGTGAGTCTGGCTAAGGACTTGTCAATTTTGTTTATCTTCTCAAAGAGCCAGCTTTTAGTTTCATTGATCCTTTCTACCGATTTTTGGGTTTCTATTGCATTTATTTCCCCTCTGATTTTTATATTGCCCTTCTTCTGCTGACTTTGGGCTTTCACTTTGCTAGTTCTGTTAGGTGTAGTTTAGGATTGATTATTTGAGATTTTATTTTTTGTTAAGGTGGGCCTCTATTGCTATGAATTTCCCTCCCAGGACAACTTTTGCTGCATCCCATAGGAGTTGTATGATGTATTTTCATTTTCATTTGTCTCCAGGTATTTTTTGATTTCTCCTTTAATTTCTTCAATGATCCACTGGGCGTTCAGTAGCATGTTGTTTAGTCTCCATATATTTGTTGCTTTCTCAGCTATTTTCTTGTTGTTGACTTCTAATTTCACAGCATTTCACTAATTTCACTGCAAAGATGCTTGATATGATTTCAATCTTCTTGAATTTATTAAGGTCTGCCTTGTTTCCCAACATATGGTCTCTCTTTGAGAATGTTGCCTGTGAACTTAAGAAGAATGTGTACTCATCTGGTTTTTAATGGAGTCTTCTGTATATATATCTATTAAGTCCTTCTGGTCTAGTTTTCCATTTAATTCCACTATTTCCTTGTTGACTTTCAGTCTGGATGATCTATCCATTGGTGTCAGAGGGGTTTTGAGGTCCCCGACTAATACTGTGTACCTGTTAATTTCTCCCTTTACTTCTGTTAATAGTTGCCCTATGTACTTTGGTGCTACTGCGTTAGGTGCATATATATTCGTAAGTGTTATGTGCTCTTGGGGGAGTGTCCCTTTTATCAGTGTATGCTGCCCCTCGTTCTCTCTCATTGCCTTTTCAACTTGAAGTCTCCTTTGTCTGATGTAAGTATTGTGACACCTGCTTTCTTTTGTGGGCCATGAGCTTGGAGTATCGTCTTCCATCCCTTCACTCTGAGTCTGTGTTTGTCTTTAGAGCTGAGATATGTTTCCTGGAGACAGCATACTGTTGGGTCTTGCTTTTCAATCCATCTTGCCACTCTGTGTCTTTCCATTGGAGAATTCAATCCATTTACATTTAGAGGGATTATTGATATATGAGGGCTTGATACTGCCATTTTAACACCTGTTTTATGGTTGTTCTTTGTTTCTTGTCCTGTGTATTTCCGACTGCCAATTCAGTTTGGTGATTCTCTAGGATGGTTTTCCCAGTTTTCTGTGTTTCTCATTTGTGTGTCTGTTCTGATTTTTGTTTAGTGCCTACCATGTGGTTTGTATAAAAGATTTCATAAATGACATAGTCCATTTTCTCAAAGCCTCTTAATTCCTTAGTATAAGCAGGTGCCATCCCTTATTTAAATTTTTGTTTAAATTTAAATTATTGCTGTCAAAACTTACTCCATTTTGTGCTGTGAGTCTGTGATTAAAATGAAGTAATTATAGTCATTCTTGATGCTTTCCTTCCATTTATCCTTAATGTTATAATTAAGTGTTCAGTAACCCGTTCTGAAAGAGAGCTGCAATTTTCTGATTTTGTCTATTTATCTCTTTGCTCAAGGCTTTCTAAATCCTTTTTCTCATGTCTGAGGGCCTCCTTGATCATTTCTTGTAGGGGTGGTCTTGTGGTAATGAACCCCCTCGGCTTTTCTCTTTTAATATGGGAAAATTCTATTTCTCCATCTTATCTGAAGGATCATTTCACCAGATAGAATATTCTTGGCTCAAAATTTTTGTCCTCCAAGATTTTGAATATATTATTCCACTCTCCTAGCCTGTAAGGTTTCTGCTGAGAAATCTGCTGAAAGCCTGATCGAAGTTCCTTTTAGGTTATTTTCTTCTGCCTTACTGCCCTTACTGTTTTTTCTATGTCATTGAATTTTGCCAGTTGTATGAATATATGCCTTGGAGAAAGTCTTTTTACTATGATGCTATTAGTGGTTCTATTAGCTTCATGTACATGTAATTCCAGCTCCTTCCCCAGGTTGGGAAGTTTTCAGTGATTATTTCTTTGAACAAGCTCACTGCTCCCTTCTCCCCCTGGAATGTCTACAATCCTTATGTTGCATTTCCTGATTGAGTGAGGTATTTCTCAAGGGTTTCGTCATTTGACTCTTAGTTCTCTCACCTCCTCCATCAGAAACATTTGTATAGTTACATCCTCTAAATTATTGATTCTGTTCTCCATAATATCAGCTCTGTTCATTAAGTATTCCAGATTTTTCTTTATCTCATTAATAGCTTTTCATCTCTAACACTTCTGATTGGACTTTTTTTTAATACTTTCAAGCTCTTTTGTGAAAAATTCCCTGTGCTCATTAATTTTATTCCAGATTTTATTGAACTGTCTTTCTGAATTTTCTTGTAACTCACTGAGTTTATTTATGATAACTATTTTGAGTTTTCTGTCATTTGGATTTTACATTTCTGTGACTTCTTGATTGATTTCTAGATACTTGTCATTTTCCTTCTGGTCTGGAGTGTTAATATACTTCTTTATGCTGTTTGATGGGGTGGGCTTTTCCCACCAAATAGTGGTACTATGTGGCTGCAGAGTCCACTGGCCACCCCTGGGGGAGGTGGGAGCTGTGTTTTCTGAGCCCACCATGACCACTGGCAGTTGTTCCTATTATTGGTAGCTGTGCCACCAGGGCCCATCTCTGTTTGCCTGCTGGCTGCTGCTGCTGGTTTACACACATAGGCACAGGCACTCTGTCAGGGATCCCCTGCTCTGACTGGCTGGCAGAGCCTATGCACCAGGTAGGAGGGGTGCTTTCTTTCCTGCATGTGGTCCTGCACACTTCTGCTCTCCACTCACTGTCTGCCTGCCTGGGCTGTTTGGCTTGATGGGGACACCCTCACAATTGCTTAGCTGCCTTGGTGTGGAGCATTCCCACAGGCTGAGGCAACTCCAAGAGTCAGAGTATTCCCATGGATGGCTGCCTTTCTCCCATTCTTCTCTGAGTCATGTGCCAGGCACCACATGAAGTCCCACACCCAAATGGCTGCCACTCAGCAGGGAGAAGAGATCTGCTTACTTCCTCCCACTGCCTGCTGGGGCGGGGTTCTGCACCCGCACCTTCAGACATATGGCGGCTTGGATCTCTCAGACATCTGTTGTCTCTTGTGAATGTCTTCTCTTTGTTTGTGACTACCCTTTTCATTGTATCTTAGGGGGACAGACTAAGGGAAGATCTCACTCTGCCATGATGCTGACGTCACCTCATTTTTGATATTTGACTCTCAATAAGCTTTAGCTACCTGCTCACCCTGTCTGGCCCACAATGGATAAATAAGTCAGGACGGTTGACACATGTATCTTTTCTTTTTGTGTGAACTCTTAGGAGGGTCAAAGCTTGGAAACCTGCAGCCTCTACACAAATGCACCTTAAAGTTCAAGCTATTCTCCCTCACACAAGCCGCTCCAGCCTGCTTAGCCTTGCCCTGCTCTCCGTAGAAAGTACCTGTGAGCAATGAACATATTCTTATTCACTTGATGCGTGTGGCAACAAAGTCGTGGCATCCAATCCCATTTTATGTAGGGTGTTAATCCTGACCTTCAAAAGGCCAGTGATAAAACAGAAGATAACCAACGGAAAATGTCTTTTGGGTAACAAATGGGTATTCAGGTAATGGAATTTTTAGAAGATGAGAAAAATAAATCCAAAACCAGAGAAAACATAATCTTTTTAGATGCCTTAGACAAAAAAGAAAACTTTGAAACCACCCACATTGCTCTAGCAGTAGGATTCACACGTGTAAATGGGATAGTCTCACAAGAGGAAACACAGCAACAGAGGTGAATGGATGGTTTCTGTTCTGATGTATAAAGAGCTCTGAGTGATCTCATCTTCACAAGAAGAAAAAAAAACAACCACCTGAAAAGCAACACTTCTCCTTAGATCCAAGCGAGATTTGAGATGACAGCAAACCAATGCTTCCCAAATGAGAAACTGAGAAGTATGGAGAATTACTGCTTACCTGGAGGAGAAGCAACTGCAGCCAGCAAACCCTGGAAACACATATCCGGTTAACAATGAATTTGCTGGAGATACATTTTGGAGTAGTTTGAGAGTTAAAAGCATCAGGGAGTCCAGTCTTAGGGAACCCGCAAAATGTATGTATATTTCCACTAGTAACCCAAGGACGTTCTCATTTTGAAGACTGGAAAAAATTGTCTCATGCTTCATGCAGGAAAGCAGGGTAAAACTTTTTCCTATATGCCCAAAGCTTTCCGTGCTCTGTTAACTTAGGCCATCACTCCAAGGAATCTAATTGGCCAAAACCTTGTCTGATCGAGGAAAGAGCTGTAAGACAACTCCCAGATTCTTCTGAATTTCTCTGACAATAGGGGAGGAATGAACGCTAAGAACCTGTTCTGAAGCTCACAGTCCAGAGATTCTGTCTCATCAAAACATTACAGTGTCTTTTTTCTGAGCAAGAGTCACCCTGAACTAACAAGTGTTGCCAATCTGCCTCTTTTTTTGCTTGAGGAGAATTAGCCCTGAGCTTACATCTGTGCCAATCGCCCTCGATTTCCTATGTGAGTAACTGCCACAGCATGGCTGAAGAGTGGTGTCGCTCTGCACCCAGGATCTGAACCTGCAAACCTGAGCCACTGAGGATGTCAGCATCAGGCAGAGTGAACTTTCCTGGTAATCATCCCCCTCCAATACACAACGAAAAAACATTCATACTCAGAGGACATCTAAACACAACACAAATAACGTCAGAGAGACACAAGCAGCCCTACTACGGAGGGTGGAGAGGCTGGAGACCCCCTCGGAGGAGGTGGAATGGGGTAAGTGAAAACTTCACCCCACCCAAAGGCCATGATCGGGGAATGAGGGAGGCCTCTGAGAGGGAAGGAACGGGGGAGAGGACGTTCATTTGTGGGAGCAGCAAGCATCCCAGAGGGCCCATGCAGCCTAGAGGGAAGACCTCTACTGGAGCAAGAGCTTTTGCAGGAGGTGACCTCATCAAGCCAACACCCCAGGGGAGCAGATGGTGAGAGCAGAGGGGGAAAACAACAAGAGCATGCAGGAGAAAGAACCCCTCCCCAACCCCACCCAGCATTGCTCCAGACCCTGGGATTTCAGCTGAGGGCTGATGGCTCAGCATACATGGCTCTTGACCCCCACCCAGTAGCGTTGGGAGGTAACTGCAACCTAATAATACCAGGATGCAGAAAAACAGAGCGACCCCTTCTAGCAATATCAAAAACCATTATCAAATTTCCAGACCAGAGAGAAAAATGAGAAGTATCCACTAATCAGTCCTGAGGACACAGAAGTATGTCGGGTAAATGACAGTGAATTCAAAATAGCTATCATCCAAAAACTCAACGAGGTAAAAGACAATGTAGAGAAACAACTCAGGGAGTTCAGCAGCTACTTCATAAAAGAAATCTAAACTATAAAGGAGAATCAAACAGAAATATTAGAGATGGAAGACACAACGGAAGAAAGAAAGGAAAAATGGAGTCCCTGAATGCTCAAGCTGACATCATAGAGGAGTGTATCAAGAGCTGGCCCAGTGGCACGGCAGTTAAGTGCACAGGTTCCACTTTGGCAGCCCAGGGTTCACCAGTTCAGATGCCAGGTGCGGTCATGTCACCGCATGGCAAGCCGTGCTGTGGCAGGAGTTCCACATATAAAGTAGAGGAAGATGGGCACAGATGTTAGCTCAGGCCTAATCTTCCTTCAAAAAAAAAAAAAAAGAAAGAATGTACAAGTGACATCTCACATTGATCTAAACTATTATGAACTCAATAATAAAAAGAAATTGCAAATAAAACAACAATGATGCATCAACAAACACTTGTTAAATGAGTAAAACTCAAAACACTCAGAACACCAAATATTGGTGAAGATGCAAAGCTACAGGTAAGCCTCATTCATTGCTGGTGGAAATGGAATTAGGTCCACCTACAGTGAAAGACAGGAACGTTCTTTCAAATCAAAATGCACTGTTACTATGTAGAGTGAGATCCAACAATCACGCTGTTGGTATTTTTCCAAATGAGTTGAAAACACACAAAACCTACACATGAATGTTTGTTGGCACTTTATTCACAATTGGCAAGAGTTAGCATTTTAAGCAAGATGTCCTTCAAGAGTTGAACAGAAAACACAAACAGTGGTGAATCCATACAAAGAAATACTGTTCAGTGATACAAAGGAGGATGGGGACCCCTGAGCAGCCACAGGAATGAAGTCTGGGAGCTCTAGAGGACAAATAGGTTTCATAGGACAAATTGGGCTGTTAAAAGCCCTGGAAATAATCAACCCTTCACTAACTAGGCTTCCTCTATAAGTTTTCAATCCTTCAAGGCCCTGGGTGATTTATATTGGGCCGTATTAACTACTTTCTTTGGGTGCTAAGGTCCCTGGGTCCCAATTTGTCAAGCCAATTTGTAAGTGGCAGAGACTTCATTTAATTTTAACTCTGATCACTTAGCTCTGATCATTGGTTCAGAACTCCTCAGCTCACTATGGGATATTTTATGAGGATGGGTGTTATGACCATGGAGAATTTAGGCAGGAACACGGTTCTGATGGCTAAAGATGAAATACTTGTCCTATTTGTCCTCCATATTATATTCTTTAACACCCCTAAGATGATCAGGGGCACCTCCCTTAAATTTAGTGGGTTCCCAGGTGGAACTGTAATATGACACCTAGCACCACCAGGGTTGGGAGCCTCCCCTATAACAACTGGGCTTAAGTCAGGTTTGAACTAATCCCTTGTGTCACAGGGGTGCCATGGGTCTTGTCCCCTGCAACCCTGAAGGTCAGGATCCTTGTGGCAGTAGAGGCAGGGGCAGCAGCAGAGGTACTGAAGCTGCCCGGGAGCCCTCTGGTGTCAGGAGCGTGGACTCAGCCTGCCACCTACTGCCTGCCTTTCCCCTCACTTCTCTTTTTCTTTAAATGACGGCTCTTTCAAGAGTGACCATGTGATGGACCCACCTCTTGCAAAGGGTATAGTCCCTGTCTACCCTCATCCCTGGAGTATGTCAGGGCCCACCCAGCCTCTCTCACAGCTTCACTCTAACACACAGAAAGATCCTACCAGAAACACGACCCAGGACTCATTTAAGGAGGCCCCAATCCATAGTCCTGTAACCGAAAGTTCGGTCTCTGAACCCGATGCCAATGCAAATAATGAGAACAGAGTCTTGAGTGGAAGAGGAAAGGTTTTTACTATGCCAGGCACAGGGAGCAAAGCAAGGGCTCATGCCTCAAGAATTGCTAGCTCCCGGATGGGGAATGGGTAGGGATTTTTATTTGGGGTTTTGGGTAGGGGAGGGGGGAACATGTAGCTTGTGCAGCTCGGTGCTTTCCCATCAGCCTGCGTTTGGCCTTGAAAGGCTGCTTGCAGCGAGGCATGGGGGGAGGGTGAGATAGGAGGATGGCAATTGGCGACCTTCTCCGTTGTCTCCTCTTCTTGTTTGAGGCGGGTTCGAGCGCCGGGAGTCGAGGAGTTGAGGTCTGGGAAGCCTCTGCTCCTTGACACTCTTGAGACAGCAGCTTTCCTGGCAAACTCAAGGACACATGATTAGCTAAACTTTAGTGTGCCTCCAACTCCAGGCCACCCGGGCTTTTAACAATGTGTAACTCCCATTTAGTTGTAAGCTCAAAGAGTCCAAGTTTAAAGAAACAAGTATTTACATATGAGTGGAGCTAGAGAAGCAGGAAAAGGGGTGGGGGGTTTTAGTTTTCACCCCATATACGCTGGGTTCAATGTAGGGAACTGATATCAGTGCTGACGTTAAGAGCCTGTAACAGTCCTGCTCCCAACTGCCTATAAATTCTTCAAACTGCCAGCACTGGGCAGCTGAACCTACAACTGTGGCTTAGAACTATAGGGTCAGCAATGCAGCATGGGGCCACTGAGCTCACAGCACGAGCTCCCCAGCAAGCTGCACCCACAGTGCCTGTCACCACAAGGCGGTAGAGCCGGTAAGCAAGTCAGAGCAGAAGACAGACCCACGGGTGGGGTCATGTCTGGACATGCTGTGCAGGGTGCCAACTGTTATGGTCACCTGCAGAGGGGTGATTCCCTTGTTGACACTGATGCCAGGGTGGCACACAGACACACAGACAGGATAGGAAAAGGCTCAGGACTCACATAAGAGAGGTCTGAGGGGAGGGCAGGGCCAGCCTCTCAAGCAGCTGACAGGGCTCAGAAAGCAAGGAATGGAGCCTGGACTGGGGGTTCACTGGGCCTGGGGGTGGGGCAGGGGCAAGACCTCTGCACACAGGCAGGGGCTGGGGTGGTGGGAATCTCCTGCCTGCTCTAGAGGAGAGAGCACCCAGGCTTCCTCTTCAGCTTGTCCAGATCGGGGCACAAGGGGAGGAGAGTGGGTGATGCTTCAGCTGTGAGCAGTCACCCAAAATGTGGAGTCTGACTGCTCATTACAAGGGCAAGTGTGGTTAAGAAAAATATGCATTCCCATTGACCTATCTAAAGAAACACTGACAGCAGTCTCAAGAAACGATCAAGGGCCGGCCCCGTGGTCGAGTGCTTAAGTTCGTGCACTCTGCTTTGGCGGCCCAGGGTTTCACTGGTTCCGATCCTGGGCACAGACATGGCACCACTCATCAAGCCATGCTGAGGTGGCATCCCACATGCCACAACTAGAAGGACCCACAACTAAAAATACACAACATGTACTGGGGGCGTGGGGAGAAAAAGGAAAAATAAAATCTTTTTTTAAAAAAAGGAAATGATCAGAACTGTATTGGGGGTGGCTAGATTAACAGCACTGGAAGGGACAAGGCTATATTGGCAGTGAGTCTTCTAGAGTTCGACTTTGCTATCTTACAGATTCATTTCAACTAAACAAATGTATGTACATGTAGGGGAGGAAGACATTTCCACTACCCACTCTAGGTCCTTCTGCCTGGACAATGAATTAAATTCACATGAGACAGAATAACAGGAGACAATCAAACAAAGCTTTATAACATGTATACATGGGAGAGACCCAGAAAAACTGAGTAACTCCCCCAAATGGCAGAGTTTCTCACCTTAAATACCCTCCTCAGCTGAAGACAAAGGAGGATGCTGGGGGTGGGCAGAGTCAGTTTTGGGAGGTTCCCAGAAAAGCACAGTAAACAAGAGTAAGGTCATTATGCAGATTTCAGTCCTTGCCTTCTACACTGAGAAGAGTTTCTAGAGAGAAGGTCATCCCCCCTTCTTCCTGGTACAGAGAGGGAGACACCTTTACAGATGGAGATTTCCTGTACAAATGGACTTGTCTCTTACAAAGGCTAAATTCTACTTTTCAGAGTTTCTGAAAAGTAACTCTGATGTGACAGCATTTGTATGTTCTGAAATGTGAGTGACCATAATTGTGACTGGTGCCTGGAGAATGTCCCTCCAAATTGGTGCTCTCCGAATACCAAGGCCTTGAATGTGAAAATTGTCCCACTCCCATTGGCCCAACCAAACCACTAGCCTGTTAGCAACTGCCCATGACTCAGTAAAAATGTGGACAAGAGGCTTGTCATGGGCAACGGGACTCTGCACAGCCATTTGTACTGCCACCAGCTCAGCAAGTGAAGCCAACCCTGACTTGCCATCTTTGATGACTGGCAGCACTGGCAGGAAGGTACACTCTGCTCTCCATCAGGCTCCACCATGTCCAGTGGGGGCATTGCTGTCTGTGAAGTACAAGGACTCTTAGTAGCTCTATCAACTCTTCCCAGGGTCCACCCAGGCCACCAGAGGCTTAGGCAATGGGGGTGCTGTCACCAGTTCCTCAAGGTCCATGGGGTGAGGCTCAGGGAAGTCACATCCCCCTGTAATTCAGAAAGATCTGCCATGTCAGGTGTAGCCCATTCCTGAAGGTACCATTTCCAGTTTAGCAAAGAGGCATTGGTGGCCATGCTGAGCCACTGTTGGGAGGCATCCCTTATCCATGATGTGACAGGAATGTGGGCATGCAGGAAAGCAGGCTCCTGTCCTGTGAAGGCCTCTGTTTCTAACAAAGCCCAAGGAGTGGGCAGAATTTGATGTTCCAATGGGGTATAGCAGGCAGCTGGGGGAGGCAGCCCTCTGTTCTAGAAGCCCATAGGCAACCAGGAGGAGGCATGTTTAGTCCAAGGGTCCAGGACGCATAGTCCATGGTGGCCAGGGCCTCCATCTGAAGGAGGAGCCAGGAGCACGCAAGGGGAGAGCTTGATGGACTGACCTTTACACCAGCTGTGAGTCTTGCTGTTGAGATTCTCCCTAATGAAATGTGGGGGATTGTGTGACTGCGTGAATGAGTCTGAGAGTGATGACTAAGTGCGGTGTGTGTTGCTCCAAAATGTCAAGAGACCTAAGATGTGTTGGGCTTGTAGCTTGAGGGGAGGCTGAATAGTTAAGAATTGATGTTCATTTGCAAGTGAAATTGCCCAGCCTTTAGAGGACCCATGAATTCCCAGAAATTTAACAGTTGTGGCTGCCTTTGAATTTTAAGTGGGGCCATAGCTCATCGTCTACATGGTAGGTGGGTCACCAGCTATGCTAGGCTCTCATGCCCCACATCCTCTGAAGGGCCCAGACTAAGAATGCCATCAATATAGTGTCTGACAGTGCGAGGGGACACTGTAAGGGCATCCAGGTTTTGCCAGCAAAGATTGTGGGCAATAGCCTGGCTGTTAAGATCACCCATAGGCAGCCGGGTAAAGGTATGTTGGGTCCCTTCAAATATGCAATTTGACTGGGACTCCTTGGTGATGAATACTGAAGGGAACACTTTAGCTAAATTGATCACGGCACAGTAGTCCCCTCGAGTCCTTTGGATGTCTTCTACTAATTGGACAATGTAGGGAATGGGAGCCTTAATAGGGGCTACGTGACCATTTAAATTTCCATCGTGGACTGTGAGGCACCACTCCACAGTAGCAGGCTTCTATCCCAGCCAAATGGGAGAATCAAAAGGAGACACAGTGTTTCATAAATCTTGAATTGTGGGCCGTAATTCCTCAGTCCCCTATTGGAAATTATACTGGGGGTACTTACTGTCCTTAATCAGGAGTGGTAGTTTACTGGCTCCCAATGGGCAGCTCCCACCAGGAAGGCCAGGAATGTGGGTTTGTTCCAGATGGTGTGGTGGCACCTTGAGGCGTCCATACTATAAGAGGAAAGGGTAGGGCCAGAGGGATCACCACTACTAAAAGATTTTTGTTGTTGTTGTTGAAGATTAGCCCTGAGCTAACATCTGCTGCCAATCCTCCTATTTTGCTGTGGAAGACTGGCCCTTAGCTAACATCTGCACTCACCTTCCTCCACTTTTTTTTAACATATGTAGGATGCCGACCACTGCATGACTTGCCAAGCAGTGCCATGTCTGCACTCAGGATCCGAAACGGCGAACCCTGGGCCACTGAAGCAGAACGTGCAAACCTAACCGCTGTGCCACCGGGCCGGCCCCGAAGGTTTTTAAGGCAGATTGTTTGGACAGCAACATCCAATGGAAGTTGAACGCCTTCTCCTGTCCCACCTGTTACACCTTGTAATTTAAAGGGCGCCCCTGGCTTAGGTTTGGAGGGGTTCCCAGGAAGCACTGTAACTGGGGCTCCAGGGTCAATGAGAGCAGTGAAAGGTTGTTTCTTATGTGTGACCCAATAGATAATTAAAGAAGTCTGCGGGCGATTGTGCCCTAGGGGAGAGACACTCTCTGGGGAACAGCCAGGTTCCTAGCACAGGGGCCACGATTGCTGCCACTCTCAGAGATCAGGAGACGGATCCCAGATCCTGCTGCCAGGGCTGGGGCATTCTGAGAGTTGACAGCATCTATCCTTGGGGTGGGGGGTTCGGCAGTCTCTTGCAGAGCCTGCAATGCCTGAGCAAATGCTTCTAACTTGTGGGCAGGCTGTCCCGAAACTAGGTCATTCGGGACCCCTGATCTCCAGAGCTGCCAATGTGGGGAGACCTGCTGGTCATCTCATGAAGGAGAGAGATGGGACAAGGTGCCACCCCTCTGTGGTACCAATAAGGAGCCTGCAAGCCCCCATATGCCCTATGGACCCTCTGTTGTGTTTCTGGGGGAGGGGGCAGTGGGGCCCATTCACCTTTACTGGCAAACAAGATCTGGAAAATTCTCTTTTCTGTGTCCAGCTACAGCATCGATGCAGTCTACTGCCTGTTGTACTGTAGCTGACATTTCTATGAATTGTGACAGCATGGCCTTAAGAATAGCAGACCCCCCCCTTGAAGAAGAACTCCTGAGATGCTGGCCCCAAGGGTGCCTCCTCTGGATTGGAAATGGTCAGGGGCTCTGCGGGGGCCTGGCTCTCAGCAGAACGATACACCCATTGAACCATCCAATTTGATGTAACAGGAGGTGCGTGTCATGCAGGGTTTTCCATGCACAGTGAGCCTTCGCTGTGACAACCGTGACGGAAGGCTGGGCTTGGTGCCAAGCCATAAAAGTTCAAGTCAGGAGAGCCAGGATGTCTCCCCCTCATCCCTGTGGGCTCCAGAGCTTGGGGGTCTCTTCTGCAGAGTCTATTTCCTTCTTTCTTTGTCTGCATCTTCTGCCCTGGTGGCTCATGTCATTTGGGAGTGTCCTCGCTGTGGTGACAAGTCCGAGGTCTCCCCTAGGGTATCTGTAATAAAATGGGCCCTCAATACCTTGAGGGTTTTTTTTTTTTTCTTAACAAATTGTGAATTCTGCGATCCTTGACCAGTCCAGCCAGCTGGCATGACTCAGTCTCAGTGAGCAACAGCTCGGAGCTGGCTCCTTTAAAGACCTGTAAGAGCCAACAAGTGCCCCTCTACCCCTCCCTTTGGACAGTTTTTTCTAAAAAACCTTGCACTTGTCTCAGGAAAATTATTATAGTTACGTGTCTCTGTCTCTCCCTCCTGCTGGATAGTGACGGGGAAGACCTGAGCATGTTGCCTCTTCGTGACTCACATGCTGCCGCCTCCCATTCTAGGGTGTCCCCGTCATCCCCCGGGGGCTGGAGCCCACCTCTCCCAGCGCAGTGTTAGCTGATGCACTCAGGAAAGCTCCCGAGCCCCGAGAACGGAGCAATGGTGATTTGGCCTGTTTATGCACCGCCACGCTCAGTGGAGCCCAGGTCATTGGAGCAGGGGTCTTACAAGCATCTGGTAGGTTTCCAACCTCCTCTGGGGACTTGGGAGGACCTGGTACCATGTGCTCAGGGGCGCTACTTTTAGGGAGAATTCATTCTGCTGCACCATGTCAGGGGTGGTCCTCCCAATGTCCCCTGGGGTCAGGGATGATTTGTGACAGCCGCATGGAATGCAGCACCATAAGAAGCACTTGCCTCAGCAGCGTTTACCCGGCCAGCCTGCCAGGATGCCCCTGGGAGAGTTGCCTCTGTCACGGGGTAGGGCTGGCTGGCCAAGCTCAACATCCCGATACCTGCCACTGACACCGTGGACCGAGCAGCTGCCTCCCCTCCCGGCACCGATCTAGGGGAACTCTCCTTGGCTCCCAGGACCTGATGGACCAGGCCCCTGGTTCCTCCCTGGGGGGACGGGGCAGAGCCCTGCCTTCCCAGTCAGCTCTCCTGGGCTCAACGTCAGGGCTTCCTAATGTGATTACAACCCATCACCTCCAGCCCTGACACCCAGCGGGGTCTCTCATAAAGGAGTGGGAGACACACCCACCTCAGACTGAGGCCTGCAGGCCGGTCTCTACAGGACGCTCTGACCTACAGCACTGACGGTGTAGGGCGGGAATCCGAGGCTTCACCCGGCAGTAGCTTATGCAGCAGTGGAAATCCCACCGCAGACCCCCAACAAGCGGTGGTTCCTCCCAGAGAGACTGAGCGGTCCAGGAGAGGAGGTTAGTAAGCCCTTCACAGCTCCGAGGGATCGAGTGCATACAAACAGCCCACAGCCCCATCCCCATGGCCAATTGTGTGCAGAAGCCAGAGCTGGTGTATTGAATTGATAGGCAGATTATGACGTGGTGAATGAGGGGGCACAGGCCACCCACACAGGGTCAGCAGGGAGCTCCCTCAGCATGCGAGCTCCCACTGTGGGGAAGTGACACCCACAGGCTCATTTTGATTGAAGGGGCAGTTTTAATGCACCCACCCAAAGGAACAGAGTCACAGGATTTATTACTCACAGGTCACAGAAGCGGTGGCTGAGGGTGCAGTGAGCCGGGGGAAGGGCCGTCCTCTGTCCAGGTCAGGAGCGAGCAGGAGTCAGAGAGCAGGGAGCAAGCACCTGGTACCTTGAAGTGCCCTGTGGCGGAGGTCACTAACTATTCCCGCGCTGAACTCTAAGTGCTTAGTTTAAAAGGCGCCCTGGGAAAGTAAAGCGAGAACTTAGGGCAGAATCCTAAACTCAGGTCCTTCTCTAACCGTCCAGATTCTGGCTGTGAGCAGGGGCCTCAGACTGTAACACGCTGAGGCAGCAACTCAGAACAAAAGTTGTTTCTCTCACCGCCTGCCATACAGAGGGAAACTTCTTCCCCAGCTCCTCAGGTGGGCCCCACTCTGGGTGAGCCCACTGCTGTCTTGGGGGACAGTGGTATTGCTAGGGCTCTCTTCCTCCTTTAGGGGCCACACGCGATGGTTCCATTCAGTTAACTGCTGCCTGATTGCTCTCCTGTTTTCATCAGGGTCCTGGGGGCATCATTGGCTCTACCAGTTAGTCCAACAACAGTCTGCTCCTTTGTAGAAACACTTCCTGAAGTCACTGTTGGATATTTGTTCCAACCCTTGGAAGCCCCCTCCCAGCAGTCTAATTCTCTGGTTCTTTCCAGAAATCCAGTCAGCCCGCAGTCTAAGTTGGATCTTTATGAAATACTCAAATCTACTGCTAACTGCCTTTCACCTCATTCTCCACTTCTTTGAGAGCGTCCATTCACTTGCACTTTTCATGATCTCGTCAGCCACCTTCATTCTTTGGAAAGGGATGAAGAGCTATGTGCTTTATGGCTTGCTTCACCCCACATTCAGGAAAAATCTCTGTGCCAGGATCCTGGAGTTGTCTGGAGGACAATGGCAAGCCTCTCTCTGAGTGACAATCCCACTTCAGGAGTTGAGTGCTCAGGGGAGGGGAGAGACAGCAGCCAGAGGTCATCTTCATTGTGTCTCCTGGCACCTCATGGATGATTTATGTTCCAGCCACCTCTGGAGCTGGGACAAGGTGAGCGGTTTCCCAGGATTGTCAGGTCACTGCCCCATAGATGTCGCCTCAGTTCCAAGTGGAGGGAGTGAAACAACGGTGTCCCAAATTTCAAGCCAACTTGCCCTGCACTTGTTCACCCTCAGCAACAGGCCGCTGGGGCAGGCTTTGATAATTTGAAGTTCTCTTCTTTCTAGGAAGAAAGCCCTCGGAGTGGCAGCTGGGGTGACAGGGCTTGAGTTTGTTTCTGTTTTATATTCCACATGAGGAAAACATATGGCATTTTTCTTTCTCCTTCGGACTTATTTCACTGAGCATAACACCCTCAAGATCCATCCATGTGTCACAAATGGCAAGATTTCATCCGTGACAACACTGTCTCAGTAGTTGTTCAGCAGCCTGTTGTTTTCTCTCCACAGATTTGTGATTTCTCCAGCTTTCTTCCTGTAGTTGACCTCTGCTTTCACACCATTGTGGTCAGAACAGATTCTTGATGTGATTTCAGTCTTCTTAAATTTACTGAGACTTGCTTTGTGTCCCAACACAAATGTTCCACGTGCACTTGAGGAGGATGGTATTCTGCTGCCTTTGGATGGAACGGTCTGTATATATCTAGGAAGTCTGTCTGTTACTGTGTTTCATTTAAGGCCAATGTTTGCTTGTTGACTTTCTGCCTGGGTGACCTACCCACTGATGTAAGTGCGAGGTTAAAATCCCCTACTATTATCGCGTTGCTGTCAATCTCTCCCTTGAGGTCTGCTAATGGGTGCTGTATATATTTGAGTGTTCCTGTGTGGGTACATATATATTATTAACTGTTATGTTTTCCTGATGGGTTAGCCCCTTTATCAGTATAGAATGTCCATCTCTGCTGTTACTGTTTTGGGGTTGGAGTCTATTTGTCTGACGTCAGCATGGCCACACCCCCTTTCTTTTGGCTGCCATTTGCCTGGAGGCTCCTCTTCTGCCCATTCGCTTTGAGCCTGTGTTTGTTTTTAGAGCTCAGCTGAGTGTCCTGGAGGCAGTGGAGAGTTGGGTCATGTCTTTTACTCCACGTGGCCACTCTGGGTCTTTTGACTGGTGATTTCAATCCATTTACATTTAGGCTGATTATTCATCTGGGAGGACTTACCGGTGCCATTCTGTCTTTTGTTTTCTAATTGATCTACATGTCCATTTTTCCTTTTCCCTTGTGTTTCTGTCTGCCATTTTACTTTGTGGTTTCCAATGATGTTTTTCTCAGATTCCTCTTTTTTAATGCTTTGTTCCTCTGCTATAAATTTTTGTTTTGTGGTTACCATGGGATTTGTATAAAACATATCATACATAAAATAGTCCTTTTCCTGCTGATAGTTTATCTTCATTTGCCTGTACTGCTTCCATGATTTTCTTCCTTCCCTTTTATGTTTTTTTGTGACAAATTATCCCATTGTCTTCCCACCATCTACTACATCTTAAACACTGCTGGAGGAACTGCTTGGGTGTGGATGTAAACAATGGACAGCAATACTGAAAGTATTGGCATCCCCCCACCCCCATTTGTGAATGGCTGGTGCAGGTGGGTTTGGTTATTGGGTGGTCCTGTACCTTTAGATAAGAATCAGATCGGATCAAGTCAGGAAAATATTGACTGATATGCCGTGGTCTCAGCTTCTGTGTGATCAAATATTCATTTGTTACCTTCCATTTGTTAAGAATACTTGTTTCACTCTGTCTTCACCTGAACAGGCCTTATTCAAATCCCCACTATGGAACCGATTCCCCTTGCCCTTGGTTGAAATCTAAAGTGGGTGCCACAAAATTTCCAGTCACCTTTTGGTGCTAAAATCCCGTGGCCAGTCTCAGGAACGATGACAACCAGGCCAGCCTAGTACTCATAGAAGATGTGTGGGAGCAGAGCGTGAACAGGAACTGCTGTGTGAGAGGCATCCCATCGAAAGGAGGAACCAATCCAAACAACAACCAAAGATGTTTCTTCTCACTCCTAGTGTTCATCATCGCTTTCCTCTATAACTTCACGTCAGAAAACACAATGATCCATCTGATGAATAAGATGGAAGAAGCAAATATTGTTATTGGAGATGAGAGCATTGTTTATTTGAGAAGCTAAAGATGAAACAACTAGAAAATTACTACAGCTGATGAAGGAGTCAATTTGCTGAACATTGTGTAAATACACACATAATATATAACAACACAGAACATTTAATTAAAATGACAAGTCCTGCAACATATATATGAAATGTGGAGGTTTAGGGCCAACGCCATGTGTGAGAGCTATGTGCACACAAGTCTGTGTCCTGGTGAGCTGACAGAGGCATGCCCTCCATGGAAACATAATCAACTTCAGTGCATGAAGGACTCCTCAAGTCAAAGATGCAGCTCCCTCTACACCCCCACCAACATTTTAAAAGACAGCTCCATTCAAATTTGCATCAGGATCTGTTTTTCTGTCTCAAAATACAGTAATCCTAAAGAATATCTCTGAAAATAAGTCCAAAGGGTATTCAGGAAAATACTGCAAATAAAGAATGATGAAGAACAAGGTTCACCAGATGCACCAATTCCACAAATTAATGAGTTGTCATAATTTAATGGTCTGTTGCCACCATAAGAACTGACCAGTTGGTTGTCAGAGGGCTGATTTTGCCTCTCAGGGAACATTTGGCTGCATCTGGAGGCATTTCGGGCTGTCACGACTGTGGCAGGTGGAGAGCACTGCTACAGACATCTAGGGACCCTGCGATTCACAGAACAGTCCCCTCGACAGAGTACTGTCTTGTCAACATTGAAGTAGTGTCAATGTTGAGAAACTGTGGACTGGACAGATGAACCCCTGATGCTCTACAAACAGACACAAGGATGGAACAAAAGAGACCGTGAATCCTGGCAGTCTAGAACTCTCCTGTCTCCTTCATGCAGAGCAATTCTAGATGGGGTAAACAGTAAAACAGTAAAAATATAAAATGAAAACACCGAAAGTAAACATCGGAAAATATTTGTGTATACTGCAGTAGTGGAAGTCATGATATTCCAAGAAAAATGTAGGTGAAATTTGAATAGATTTGGAAATCTAAAATATGGAAATATATCAATGCTAACAATAAAAGATATAGAGGGGGGCTGGTGCTGTGGCTGAGTGGTCAAGTTCACACACTCTGCTGCGGTGGCCTAGGGTTCGCTAGTTTGAATCCTGGGTGTGGACATGGCAACACTCATGAAGCCATGCTGAGGCAGCATCCCACATGCCACAACTAGAAGGACCCACAACTAAAAATATGCGACCATGTACGGGGGTCTTTGGGAGAAAAGGCAAAAATAAAATCTTTAAAAAAAAGAAAACCTCATAAATTTTAAATGCTAGGAAATTTAAATTTTAAAATATAAACTAAGATCTCTGACCACAATGGAATGAAAATGGGAATCACTATCTTTGGAAAATTTGGGGAAACATGCAAATAGGAGGGAATTAAAAAAGACACTCCTAAATAAACAATGGGTCAAAGAACTCAGTAAGGAAATTAGAAAACATTTTAAACGAATGAAAAAGAAGGACACAATCTAAGAAATTTTATGGACTATATTAAAAATACTATATAGATAAAAATTATACCCACAAATGCCTAAACTAACAAAGAAAGATGCCAAATCAATAAATCAATGACCAAACCTTTTTTTTTTCCCTCCCCAAAGTCCCCCGGTACATAGTTGTATATTCTTCATTGTGGGTCCTTCTAGTTGTGGCATGTGGGATGCTGCCTCAGCGTGGTTTGATGAGCAGTGCCATGTCCGAGCCCAGGATTCGAACCAACGAAACCCTGGGCCGCCTGCAGCGGAGCACGCGAACTTAACCACTCAGCCACGGGGCCAGCCCAGACCAAACCTTTTATCTAACTCAAATTCAAAAAGATCTTACTTCAAAAGGATGAGAAACCAAACCAAATGTACTGAGAAAAGGAAAGGAAAATTAGAGAAGTTAAGAAAATAGGGAATAGAAAACCCGTAAAGAAAATCAATGAAAACCTAACACGACTGACAATAGAAAACTAGCAGACGATAGCTGGATTGACCTAGAGAAAAGGAGAGCAGACTCAGATCCCTAGAAGCAGAATGAAATAGGGGATATCACTACTGAGATTACAGAAATCAGAAGGATTAGAAAGGAATTAACAATTGCATGCAAATTAGATTACTTAGATGAAATGCACAAATTCCTACAAATACACAAACTACCAAAAGTGACTCAAAAAGAAAATCTGATTAGAATTATAACAAGTGGTTGAATTAGTAAGCAAAAAACTACCCATAAAGAAAAGCCCAGGCCCAGAGGGTGTCACAGCAGAATCCTCCAAAACATCCAATCAAGGCTTAACAGGGACTCTTCACAAAGTCTCCCCAAAAACAGAATCAACACAACACTTCCAACTCATTTTGGGGCCAGTGTTATCGTGATACCAAAATCAGACGAAAGTATCCCAAAAAACTACAGACCTATTTCCTTTGTGAATATGGATCCAGAAAAACCTCAACTAATACTAGTACCTAATCCAACAACAACTTAAAAGATTTATACACCATGAACAAGTGGGATAAATTCCAGGGACGGAGGGTGGGGTTAACCTCTCAAAATCCATTAACGTGGGGCCGGCTCCATGGCCGATCGGTTAAGTTCTTGCGCTCCCCTACGACCTGCAACTAAGATATACAACTACATACCGGGGGGGGGGGGGGGGGGGGGCGTGGGGGGGGGGCGGAATAAAGTAGAAAAAAAAAAAAAGATTGGCAACAGTTGTTAGCTGAGGTGTCAATCCTTAAAAACAAAAAAGGAAGATTGGCAACAGTTGTTAGCCTAGGTGCCGATCTTTAAAAAAAAAAAAAAATCCATTAACGTAACACATCATGTTAATAGAGTGAAAAGCAGAAATGGCGGGATCATCTCAATAGACTCAGAGAAAATACTTGACAATATTAAACATCCTTTCAGAAGAGAAACACTCAGGAAACCAGAATTTGAAGGAAATTTCCTGAGCCTGATGATGAGCAAGTATGGGACACCCACAGCTAATGTTATATTTATAAGGGGAAAGGCTGATTATTTTCTCCCAAAAATGAGGAAGAAAACAAGAATGTCTGCCCTTCCACTTCTATTTGACAATGTACTGGCAGTTTTAGCCAGAAAAGTTTTGCAACAGAAGGAAATAAAAACCATCCAGGCTCGGTAGGAAGATGTAAAACTATCTTCACTTGCATGTCACTTACTTTGTACATAGAAAACTCTAAGGAACCCACTAAAAAATCTATTAGAACTGATAATGGAGTACAGCAAATTTGTATGAAACGAGATCAGTATATAAAAATAAATTGTATTTTATACACTGCAATGAACAACCTGATAATGAAATTAACAAAAGAAATCTACTTATAGTAGCATCAAAAAGAATACAATAGGAATAAATTTAATAAATTAACTGGTAAACAAATTCTCTACAAACTGCAAAACATCAACAGAAAATAATAAAGCTCTAAAAGTGTGAAATAACAAATGTTGGTGAGGCTGTGAAGGGAACCCTGTGTACTGTTGGTGGTGGAATGTAAGTGGTGCAGCCACTATGGAAAACAGGATGGAGGTTCCTCAAAAAACTAATAGGCCCACCATATGATTGACATGATCCACCACACCATGACTACTGACAGACGAGGGGTGCCCTTCCACACCTAGGAACCGAACCGAGGACGCCAAAGCAGACTGTGCCAAACTTTAAGCACTAGGCCATCAGGGCTGGCTCACCACAGTCAATTTTTTTTTTTTTTTTAAGTTCTTTGATTTTTTTTTTAAAGATTTTATTTTTTCCTTTTTCTCCCCAAAGCCCCCCGGTGCCTAGTTGTATATTCTTCGTTGTGGGTCCTTCTAGTTGTGGCATGTGGGATGCTGCCTCAGCGTGGTTTGATGAGCAGTGCCATGTCCGCACTCAGGATTCAAACCAATGAAACCCTGGGCCGCCTGCAGCGGAGCGCGCGAACTTAACCACTCAGCCACGTGGCCAGCCCCAAGCACCACAGTCAATTTTTGAACATTTTTGTCACCTCAGAAAGAAACTCTTCTGCCCTTTAGCTGTCGTTTCCAATCTTCTCCTCTTCCTTCCACAATTCCCAGCCTTAGACAACCACTCATCTACTTTCTGTCCCTACAGATGTCCCTATCTGGGTCTTTCCTAGGAATGGAATAATTCAATGTGTGTACTGACATTGACTTTGGGACTGGCTTCAGTAACATAGCACAATGTTTTCAAGGTACATCCATGTTGGACCACGTATCACTACGTCATTCATTATCATGGCCAAATAATATTCCAGTGGACGGATAAAACTTGTTTATCCACGCATCCATTCATGGATATTTGGACTGTTTCCACCTTTTGGCTACTAGAAATAACATCACTACAAAATTCATGTACAAGTTTTTAATTTTTTTTAAACATTTTATTTTTCCTTTTTCTCCCCAAAGCCCCCCGGTACATAGTTGTGTATCTTTTAGTTGTGGGTCCTTCTAGTTGTGGCATGTGGGATGCCGCCTCAGCATGGCTTGATGACCTGTGCCATGTCCGCACCCAGGATTCGAACTGGAAAAACCCTGGGCCACTGAAGCAGAGCGCACTAACTTAATCACTCGGCCACAGGGCTCACCCCCTTGTACACGTTTTGTTCCAACATGTCTTTTCATTTTTCTTGGGAACATACTTAGGAAAGGAATTGATGCATCATATGGTGATTCTAAGGTTCAATTTTTGAGGAACTCTCAGACTGTTTTCCAGAGCGGCCGCACCATTTCATATTTGAACCTCCCATGTATGAGAGTTGAAATTTCTCTGTGTATATTTGACGAGATCTGATATTGTCTCATTTTTTGATTCTAGCCATCCTAGTGATTGTGAAGTGGTATCTCATTGAGGTCTTGATTTGCATTTCCTTGATGACTAATGATGTCCAGTAGTTTTTCATATGTTCTTGGCCATTTGTCTATCTCTCTTGGAAAAACATGTATGCACAACTTTGTCATTTTTAAATTGAGTTATTTGACTTTTTATTATTAGGCTATAACAGATGCCTATATATTTTTAATACAAGTATGCAAAGGTCACAAGGTATGGATACTAGCTGGGGAATTCAAACCCTCTAAAATGGGATCAATGGCATAAATGGTTACAAGTCACCAACACGGGAGTGGGCCCGGGGACATAGCAGTTAAGTGCACAAGTTCGGCTTCAGTGGCCCAGAGTTTGCTGGCTCGTATCCCAGGTGCGGACGTGGCACCGCTTGGCAAGCCATGCTGTGGTAGGCGTTCCACATATAAAGCAGAGGAAGATGGGCATGGATGTTAGCTCAGGGCCTGTCTTCCTCAGCAAACACAGGAGGATTGGGAGCAGTTAGCTCAGTGTTAATCTTCCTCAAAAAACAAAAAAGTCACCACCCCTGTCCAAATGGTCACCAGTATCCTGACCTTTGGGCAATGGCCATTACATACTCAACGTCCAGATTCTGGGTGTGAGCAGGGTTGTCAGACTCTGAAATTCCCAGGTAGTAACTCAAAATAGTTGTTTTTCTCTTCAAAGTAGACCCCATGATGCTTAGGCATTAGTCTTTAGGGAAAATCATGGGCACTGTGTGGACAGTGAAGCTATTAAAAGCCACTGGCAGAATTTTGATCCATTCAACTGTTGAAGGACACTTGGGTTACTTCCACTTTTTGGCTATTGTAGATGATGCTAATGTGAACATGAGTGGACACAGACATGTTTGAGTCTCTACTTTCAAGTCTTTTGGGTACTTACCCAGAAACAGAACTGGGTGATCAGATGGTAATTCAATTTGTACTTTTTTGAGGAACTGCCCTGTTGTTTTTCATGACCTGAATATGATTTTATATTCCCAGCAACAGTGCACAAGGGTTTCAAAGAGTGTTTTCACTTTTTCTTTTTTTTGCTGAGGAAGACTGGCTCTGAGCTAACACCCGTCCCCATCTGCGTCTACTTTATATGTGGGATGCCTGCCACAGCATGGCTTGCCAAGTGGTGCCATGTCCATACCAGGGATCTGAACCAGTGAACCAGGGCCACCCAGAAGCGGAACATGTGCACTTAACTGCTGCACCACCGGGGAGGCCCTAATTCCGTTTTTTTTTTTTTTTTTTTTTTTTCAGAAAAATAGCCTGTTCTCTAGCGTGTATCTTCAATAACTTTACAAATCTTCTCTTAATTGCCTTTCACCACTTCCTTGATAGTGTCCTCTGACTTGAACTTCTCATGATCTTGGGCCAATCAAGTTAATTCTTTGCAAAGTGAGTAGGAGCTTTGTGTTCCATGGCTTAAGTGGGCCCATGGTCAGGAAAATCTCCATGTCCAGAACCTGCAGCTCTTTTGAGGACAATGGGAAGACTTTCTTCCATTGACGACCCCATTTTAGGAGCTGAGGGCTCAGTGCAGTAAAGACACAGCAGCCAGAGGTCCTCTCAATTGTGTTTCCTGGCCCCTCCCAAATGACTTATATTACACTCACCTCATGACATGGAACAAGGGTGAATGGCACCCAAGTATTGTCAGGACACCACGCCAAAGGCATCACCTCAGTTCCACAGTAGGGAGTGAAACAATGGCAAACCTACTTTTCAAGCACCCTCCCCCAGCACTTATTTACCCTCCACAACAGGTAGCTGGGCACAAGGTTTGAAATGTTAATGTCCTGTTCTTCCCGAGAAGGTAGCCCTGTTAGTGGGAGCGGGGTTGACAGGGTGCCCCGTGTTCTAGACTGCAGGGGTCTGGAGTGGAGTCTCCACCAATGGGAGCTGGAGGAGGTAGGCAGGCAGTGCTCTTGGTCCGAATACCACAGACTCTCATGTTTCATAAAACTTCATAGAGTTTCTTGAATAAGTGTTCATTTCCTGTCTGCCTTTAGGACCATTGCAGTGGCTTTAAATGTTTATTGAAATAATTCTCAGCAGTTCAATAGGGGAGTAGGTCAGCAGAGCTTCTCTCACTCTTACGTCCCCACAGTCCCTTTAGTCTGATGCCCACTCCACTCAGTACTCACCAGTCTGAAACAGGCTGGAAGGAGCTCTAACTACCACTTGTCATTTTATATGGCAAGAAAAAATGTATTTTATGGTTTGCAAAAAGGTGTGGAACACTTCACAAAAATTATTGTTTAGATTCTAACACAAACAGAATGACTTCCCATTTAAAATGAATCACTCATTCGATCTGTAAAATATTAACAATAAAATACGGTGTTGGTCAAGTCGCTCCAGGGGAACACAACCAATGTGACATGTGTGTGCAAGTGCTTGTCTGTTTATACATATATTTTTTCTTGTCTTTTCCTGTTTTAAGGAAGTGATTCATGTGACTATAAAGACTTGGTTAAGACAAAAATCTACAGTCTAGATGAGCAGGGCAGGAACCCAGGGGAAGAACAGCAGTTCAAGTACAAACACAGTTTAGTGATAGAATCTGATTCTGTTCTCAAGAACTAGAATTGACTGGATGAGGCGCATCCACACTGGGGGAAGGGGGGCTGACTTATTCAACCTCCACTCATTGAAATGGTAACCTCTTGAAAGAAAACCCTGCACAGAAACATCCAGAAGAATGTTTGAATATCTGGGCACTATGCTCAAGCCAAGTTGACACAGAGATATTGGCTTGTGTTTTCTTTTCTTCTGGCGTCTTTGGCTGGCTTGACATTAGGGGGATGCCAGCTCACAAAATGAGTTTAGATGTCTTCTACTTCCGTTTTTGGGAGAGTTTAACAAGCACTGGTATTAATTCTTTGTGATTTTATTTGGTACTGGTGTGTTCAAGCTTCCTAATGTTTAATTCTTTCTTGGTAGGTTCCATGTTTCTAGGAATTTATCCATTTTTTCTAAGTTATCCAAGCGGTTTGCATAGAAGTGCTTATAATAGTCCCTTTTGATTCTTTCATTTTTGAAGCATCTGTTGTAATGTCCTCCTTCATTTCTGATTTTATGAACTAGTCTTCTCTCTGCATTGTTAGTCTGCCTAAGCATTTGTTGATTTTATGTTTTGAATCAAAACTATTCATTTTCTATTCTCTATTTCTGTGTTAATATTTAGTGTTCCCTAACTTTAGGCAACTTTGGCTTTACTTCTTTGTTTTTTCTAGTTCCTTAAGGTGTAAATTTAGGTTGTTAACTTGATATCGTTGTTCTGTAACGGCTTCCTTTTTACTAGTCCTTAAGCTCCATCCCACAAGTTTTCTTAAGTTGTTTTTCCATATTTGTTTGCCTCGAGATAAGTTTTTAAATTTCCTTTTGCTTGTTTCTGTAGCACATAACCTAAATTCCCTTCTGATCTTGCCTTTGACTCAATGGTTTGTCCAAGACTGTGTTATTTAATTTCCACATATATGTGAATTTTCACAAGCTTTGAGATAAATAGGCCTTTAGAGGGAGGTATTAGGATTTCTTGAATGGGTATCAGAAAATGTTTCATGTTTGCTGCAGCTGGAGGGGTCAGGGGCTTTGTGGTCTGCAGTGTCCTTGCACTTATCTCCCTGGTGTGTTTGGGTTTCCCTAGAAACTCCCTCTTAAGTAGAGTCTGTGTCTTGCAGCTGTTTTCCTCCAGTGTTTCTATCCTGGGCCCTGCCCATATGGTGTCAGGGGTTTGACAGGGAAAATGTCCTCATCTGTTATGATGAAACCTGCAATGTTTGGATGGTAAAGAATCCCTGGACCGTGAACTTCAGAACAGGATCTTAGCACTCATATTTCCTCCACTTTGGTCAGAAGGGAACCTGAAGTGACTGCAGGTGTCTGTTTGCACTTTGCCTAATCAGAGAAGACATTAGTTTCCTTGAAGGGATGGTCCACATTACAGACAAAAAATTGTTTTTGACTATCAAAATGTTTTCCCCCATGTCCTGCATGAAGCAGGAGGCAATTTTTCCTGATCTTGCACTTGAGAAGAATATGTAACCTTCTGTTTTGGATGGAGCGCTCTCTATATATCTATTAAGTCCATCTGGTCTAATTTTTCATTTAATTCTATAATTTCCTTGTTGATTTTCTGTCTGGATGATCTATCCATTGGTGTTAATGGGGTGTTGAGTTCCCTTACTATTATTGTATTGTTGTTGATGTCTCCTTTTAGTTAAGAGTTGCTTTACAAATTTTGGTGCTCCTGTGTTGGGTGCGTATATATTTATAAGTGTTATGTCATCTTGGTGGAGTGTCCCTTTTATCATTATATACTGTCCCTCTTTGTCTTTCTTTATCTGTTCTGCTTTGAAGTCTACTTTGTCTGATATTAGTATAGCGACACCTGCTTTCTTTTGTTCATTATTAGCTTGGAGTATTGTCTTCCATCCCTTCACTCTGAGTTTCTGCTGAGAAATCTGCTGATAGCCTTATGGGGGTTCCTTTGTAGGTTATTTTCTTCTGCCTGGCTGCTCTTAGTATTTTCTCCTTGTGGTTGACTTTTGCTAGCTTCACTACTATGTGCCTTGGGGTTGGTCTTCTTGCATTGATAAAGTTTGGAGATCTCTTGGCTTGTGTCACATGAAGTTCCATCTCTCTCCCCAGGATTGGGAAGTTCTCAGCCATTATTTCTTTGAACAGGCTTTCTGCCCCTTTCTCCTTCTCTTCTGCCTCTGGTACACCTATCATCCTTACGTTGCATCTCCTAATTGAGTCTGATAATTCTCGAAGAGTTTCTTCATTTCTTCTTAGTCTTAGTTCTCTCTCCTCCTCTGCCTGCAGCATTTCTATATTCCTATCTTCCAAATCGCTAACTCTGTCCTCCATATTATCGGCCCTAGTGTTCAGTGCGTCTAAATTTTTCTTAATCTCCTCTATTGTGTTCTTCATTTCCAGTATTTCTGCTTGGTTCTTCTTTATAGTATCAAACTCTTTTGTGACATAGCTCCTGACCTTGTTGAGTTGTCTATCTGAATTCTTTTAACTGATTGAGTTTTTTTAATGATGGCTGTTTTGAAGTCATCGTCATTTAGGTTATATATTTCATTGTCTTTGGGTTTGTTTTCTGTGTATTTGTCATTTTCCTTCTGTTCTGGAGATTTAATATATTTTTTCATACTGCTTGATGATGTAGATTTCTGCCTCCACGTAGAGATAGAGTTTAGTTATTGCTTCCACTTGTTTCTACTGGTGTGGTGGGGGAACACGTGTTTATACTGCACTGATCAGGAACCCTATCAGCTGTTGCTAACTGGGCCTGGGCCCCTCCTTGTAGTCACAGTGGTCCTGTGGGGTCCCTCTTCAGCTGTGGGGGCAGTCACAAGGGGGCTTCAGGCTGCTGATGCCTACTGTTGCAGACCACCTAGACGTGCTCCCTCCTTAGGGTCTGCAGCGGTGTTATGGGCTTTCCCAGCGGCCAGGGGCAGGATTACCTATATTTGCAGTTCTGTCACTGTCGGCGCCCACAAAATCTCACTTGTCCACTATAGGTCACAGCAGAGCTATGGGCACCTTCTGCAGTCTGTGGTTAGCTCACCTAGCTATGCTAGTTTTGTCCCAGGGTCTTCCAGCCTTGTGGTTGCCGGGCGGGGGCTCTCTACTAGTGCTGTGCAGAGGCTTTCACTGAGGCTGCTGTGAGACTGTAGAGTTTCCCCCTGGGCCATGGAGCTGGGCCACTGGAACTCCACCCAGCCCCAGTCCTCTTCCCCAGGATCTCGGGGAGCCCCTTGCACTGTCTGGGGGACAGCTGGAGACCGTGAGTTCAGTGGCGGCTGGCCGGCTGCTGCCCTGCCTGGGATTCTCTTCGGGACCCTCCTGGTGTTCTGAATGCTGCACGAAACCTCTCCACTAATGGTGAGTAGAGGCTTTCCCTGCTGCCAGAATGGGACCCTGGAGTTTCCCCTGGCCGTGGAGCCAGCCACTGGAACTCCACCCAGCCCCAGTCCTCTCCCAGGAGATCTCCGGTAGCCCTGTGCACCGACCAGGCGACACCCGCAGTCTGTGAGACTGGCGGCGGCAGCTGGCAGCCTGCTGCCCTGCTCGGGATTCTGTTAGGGAGCCTCCCAGTGTTGTGGATGCTGGGCTGGCCCTCTCCACTACTGGCGAGTAGACGCTTTGCCTGCTGCCAGAACGGGACCCTGGAGTTTCCCCCTGGGCCACGGAGCCAGCCACTGGAACTCCACCCAGCCCCAGTCCTCTTCCAGGAGATCTCCAGTAGCCCAGTGCCCCAACCAGGCAACAGCCGCAGTCCATGACACTAGTGGCAGCTGACGGGCTGCTGCCCCGTTAGGGGTTGTCTTCAGGAGCCTCCTGGCGTTCTGGATGCTGGGTGGAGCCTCTCCACTAATGGCGAGTAGAGGCTTTGCCTGCTGCCAAAACGGAACCCTGAAGTTCCCCCTAGGGGGTGTTTTTTTTAACTAAGACAGTATTGCAAGAAAGTCCCGTTGAGGACTGAGTCCTTCTTCTTAGTCCTGCAATCTTCCTAAGAAGGATCCCACAGTGGTGGAAAGATCTGAACACATAAAAATGCAGGTTCAGGAGACCTTGACATTATTCTAACATATGAAAGCAATTACACTATTCACATTCTAATAATTACATATATAACACATATATAAAATACTTAAGTGCTCTCATGAGTTTTCACAAATGTTAGGAATACTGCCATCGAAAGATGAAAAACATCCCATCACCTGAAAAGAACAATCCTGTGGTGTCCATTTGAATGAAACCCCCCAATTCATAAGTTCACACTTAAAAAAACAAGAGGAAAACATTGCGTTCCCTTTGCTGCTTTACACCTTGAAGCTGCTGTTGCTGTTGCCCAATTTTCCACACCATGTGCTGGACGTCTAAACATACGGAAATGAAACTTGTCATCAGCTACCTGGGCTCTGGGGCTTTCTGGATCATTGAAATTAAAGACTTCCAGCCACTCCTGTGATGAAAAGATGGTGAAAATTTCCCATTTCTCCTCTTACACTCAATTAGGATGTTCCTCAGAATGACACCCTCTCTCTCCAGCTCAGTCAATTATTCCTGGGATGGTTGCCTCTAACCAGCCAGAGCTCTTTGTGCTCTTTCCACGGGGAGATCACAGCAGACTCACAGAGATGTCACTCTACCCATAGAACTCACTCAGGATGAGCCAGAACAGTGCAGGTGAAGGCAACTGTCTCTCTAAGTGGGAGGAACTCCATGGTTTACTGGGGTGTATGCTGCACACTCCAGTCTGTAGAGCAGCAAAACGAAAATGCCAAATACGGTAACATGTTAAATATTTAATGGTAATATGAAAATCCTCTCAAATGACATTAAAAACAGAAGACAACACAAATACCTGTGGCTTAGATCAATAGGAAGTCTCAAGTCCCAGATAATAATAATGACGGCCTCGTTCAGTCCTACCACGAAAGAAAAGATATAAACACAACTCAGACTATTAGCTCAATGCTATTCTTTAGTTTTCTTCAAAGGCCTTACTTCTATTCTATAAAACAAAGGTTCACTGCGTCCATCCCTCCTCCTTTTCCACAAACACGGAAGCACCAGGACTGCCAGAACATGTCTGTTTCATGCTCTGTATCCAGATCCCACTGTCTCTCAGCTCTGCTACAGTGTGTACACTGACTCCACACTGCATGGCTTGTGAGGGACACTGAAACGGTACCAGCAAGAGCACAGTCTCGGAGAAGGAAAGGCTTCAGAGTGGCACAGTGGTCCTATTTCCCTGGCATTGTCTCACAATTTACCTAAACGCAAAGGCCTCAAGTGAGTCTAAAGGAGATATTGAAAATATTATGTAGGATTCTAAGAAGAGAAGTTATGTATTTAATTGAGGTACTTAATGGTAAACAGTGTGTAATACACTATAGGAAACACATCGCTGTTTTGACTATAAGTAGGAAAGGCAAAGCTGTTCCACAGGACCAGGAGCTGGCTGCATCCACTTCAACGCCAAGTCATACTCTGCTGAAGAGGAAAGTGTCCGACAGCTTGTTCATTAAAAGTACACAGTTTCCAAGACAAAACTAACAGTATTTGTTACCATAAAGGTAAAAATGGTAAAGGATAAAAGTCGAAATCATAAATGAGTCTTTTCCTTCTTCTTACTAAAATGACCGACTGCAACTTCTTAAAAACCAACTTACCTTCCCTACATTGTTTTTGCCTTCTACAAAACAATAATTCAGTTCACAAAAAAAGAGTTTACAAAAGATAGAATTAAGCTTACCTCCTCACATCATTGAATACAGAAAATAACCTGCCTCCTTGAATAGCAGTCAAATCCTCAAATACAGGGCAAAATAAGTCCTTCAAGCACCGTTAATGTTACACCTCAAGTTCCTTTAGGGCTGTGGTCATTCTTACTAGAATTCCTGACACCCCTCTCTGACTGCAGGTGCAATCCTGCGTGCGGGTCACTGGAAGAGGGCACTGAAAAAAACATGATGGTTAATTTTGGGGTTAAAAATGAATGAGAAATTATTTTCATGACAAAAATTGTAACTGTAAAAGAATAAGAAATACAGGCTGCCTGGGGAAGAAATCCCTGAATTGGTCCACACATGATAAAAGTGACTCAAAATGTATGACGATTAAATGAAGAACATTGCAAAGTATATCTGAAAATCCATAATGAAAAATGGATAGTAATATAGTCTGTAAAAATGAAATCCACACTAATATTTATTAACATGGGATGGACTGGAACAGTTGATAAAATACATCAATGAAACAACTACAGAAGTGCTCATTTCACAAACAGATGGACACAGTTTTATTGACGTACACTCAAAGGCTACTGAGAACACATCCAGGGAATGCATTCAAGCTACACGTAACAGGAAACACACACAGTCTTCCCAACGTGAGAAAGGTGATTGTTCTCACATGGAAGACTGGGTCAAGGCAGCCGCTGCACAAGGCAGCAGAGAAACAAACTCCCAGGTGCTTCTTTGGATGCCCCATTGGAGATGCCATGGTGAAGCAGGAAAATGTGCTCACTAGCACTATCAACAGCAAAGCTGTTTCCTATACACATCAGACTGTATTCAATTATCACCTACAGAAAAGGGGAATCAGACAACACTCCCAACTCCTGGTGGACACAAGAGGTCTTATGGAAAGATCCTAACTCGAATAGATCTTTGATGTGAACCTGGTGGAAAATGCATCTCTAACAAAATGGAAATCAACTAGTTATTGCTGGTTTTCAAGATACTCTTGACAAGAAGGGTGAAGAATCCAGAAAAAGGGATGGAAGGTGGTGTCCTTGAAGCTCCTATGTAACTGTCTCCCTCCCTGTGTGGTGGCTCGAAAATCATCCTAAGGCCTTGTGTGCTTCTGCCTTCCAAATCTCATGCAAGTGATGCCACTGGGGAATTGCAACACGTCACAATGAAGGGGACAGATTGTTAAAGATCTAGCTCTTCAGATTACCCTCACTGACATAATGAAGTACAGGGGTGATGTGTCCAGCTCTAGATTTTGTTGCCCTGACACAGGCCTCTACTTAATTCAAAGTCTATTCACCAAATACCAGTCAGAAGCAAGGACGAACTGCTAAGGCCCAAATGGGAAAATAAGAAGTCACAGCAAGTACACTCTTGGATAAACTTGCCACACATAAATTTTTTTCCAACTGTTTAATACTACAGAAAATAAAAACAGGCTCCTCCACCCACCAGCCACAAAAAGGAACTTTCTCTAGAAAATGTACAATATATACAATGAATGAGGCTCATCCAGGAAGTGTAGTACAAGGCCAGGAAGAAAATCACAACAAACAGAAACTGTCACTTTTCAATAGCCCCCTAACACAGAATGATTAAAACATTATTAAAAAACTAAAGATAAAATATTATTAACTGATTTCAGGGAAATGCACTACCTATGAATCTTATTTACTATTTATGAAGGATGACTAGCAGAATCATCTCACCTCAATATTTGTATCTGCAGTAATTAATAGAAATCCACAGTCCAATGTTGCACTTTAAGGAAGAGGCTTGATAAATACAATCTATTTATTACTTATATAAAAACTCTGTCATGTTGAAAGTTTTCCACAACCTCATATACAAATTAATTTCCATGAAGCTTTCTCACATGACTTACATTTACATTTCTTTTTGGTGGGAGTTTCACATAGAAGGATGTAGGCCAACTGAAGAATTTCTCATGCTGTTTACATTCAGGACGTTTTTATCAAGTGAGTCCTTTCATGAAATCAGGAAGAACAGGGATGACAAAAGTCTTTCCCAAATTGTTTATATATATCTACGTCGTATTTCCTCTAGTGTGCACATCATCAAAAGGTTGCACGAGAAGTAAAGCCTGTCTCACTTTCCTGACATTCATGAGGTTTTCTCTCCACTGTGACTTCTTTCATGGACCCGAGGAGAACTGGAAGCAGTGAAGACTTTATTGCATATTTTACATTCATAGGGTTTCACTCCTGTATGACTTTTTTCATGTTTTGAAAGAGAAGCAGTATAACCGAAGGCTTTGCCACATATTTTACATTCAAAGGGCTTCTCTCCAGTGTGAGTTCTTCCATGGAGTCTAAGAGACATGGAAGAAGTGAATGCTTTACTGCATTTTTCACATTCATAGGGTTTCTCTCCAGTATGAATTCTTCCATGTACTGGAACACAACTGGAAGAAGTGAATGCTTTACCGCATTTTTTACACTTGTAGGGTTTCGCTCCTGTGTGAGTTTTTCCATGTGTTGAGAGACAATTGGTAGAAATGAAGGCTTTACCACATATTTT
Source organism: Equus asinus (assembly GCF_041296235.1). NCBI lineage: Eukaryota > Metazoa > Chordata > Mammalia > Perissodactyla > Equidae > Equus > Equus asinus. The sequence continues at coordinate 23,362,136 of NC_091809.1, read as the reverse complement.
ACATTTAAAGGGCTTCTCTCCAGTGTGAGTTCTCTCATGGACTCGAAGATAACTGGAAGAACTGAATGCTTTACTGCATTTTTCACATTTGTAGGGTTTCGCTCCTGTGTGAGTTCTTTCACATCTTGAGAGACAAGTAGTAAACTGAACGCTTTACCACATATTTTACATTCAAAGGGCTTCTCTCCAGTGTGAGTTCTTTCATGTGATTGAACTAAAGTGAGATAAGTGAAGGCTTTCCCACATTCCTTACATTGATATGGCTTCTCTCCATATTTTTGATACTCATATGTTTTATGTTCAGTGTGACATCTAATGTGCGTTTTAAGCAATGAATGATGCGTGAAGACTCTTCCACATGCACTGCATCCCCATGGTTTAGCTCCTGTAGTTTTCTTGTTCAGACTGAGATTTGGAAGAAGGCTGACATTTTCTCCACACTGACTACCCTCTTCGCTTTCACAGAGTCTCCCTACCCTATGCTTTCTGTAAAAATGAGAAGCACATTGTTAGTGATTTCTCTATTGATGATTTTATATTTCTTATGTTTATTATGATTTATAGGGAATGTTCATGTTTTCTTCCTTCTGTGAATTCTCTGAAGTTAAATATACTGAATGTTCTGCAAGAGGACTTCCCCCTTGCTATTATCCAATCAGTGATATTCATAGATAGGGTTCATTAATACTATTTCTAAGTGAAATATTTTGCAAAAAGTGAACCTCTCCATTACATTTCACAAAGTATACTTGGTGAAAATTATCTAAGAATACCTAAATTTGAAGGAAGCGTTGTTTTCTGTTTTTTAAAAAAATTTCTTACCATACAAAGAATCTTACATGAGACAGAAATTTCTACTGTGTCACTCACCATAGTTTTGTCCCCTCGTCTTTGCACTAATCTTTAATATCATGATCTTCCCAAGTTATTCCTGAAATGCAGACCCAGAAAGTTTATTCCAAATATTAAAAATTATAGAAAAAGCTGTAGATTCTAAGTATTTGATAATCTATGGCCATGTCTACTTTATTTACTAACCTCCCCTTTCCACCTTCTACATCTCAGAACATTCTTTTTGTATTTTTTGAGGAAGGTTAGCCCTGAGCTAACATCTGCCATCAATCCTCCTATTTTTGCTGACGAAGAGTGGCCCTGAGCTAACATCCATGCCCATCTCCCTCTACTTTATATGTGGGACGGCTACCACAGCATGGCTTGCCAAGCGGTGCCATATCCACACCCAGGATCTGAACTGGCGAATCCCAGGCTGCCAAAGAGGAATGTGCGAACTTAACCACTTCGCCACTGGGCCAGCCCCTTAGAACACTCCTGATGGTCAAGCAGCACTTGTTCTTTCATTCACGTAGTGAAGGAATGTCCTCGTTCTTACCTACTGAGGCCAGGTGCCTGAAGGTTTCCCACATCACATCTCTGTACAGTCTCGTCTGTGAAGGATCCAGTAAAGCCCACTCCTCTGGGGTGAAGTTCACAGCCACGTCCTCAATGGCCACTGAGTCCTAAAACACCACAAACATGTATAGGGCAGGATGCGTAAGACTGACAGCACTGGGGATCTATATGCCAATTCTACGAAAGTAACATGGGATTCTATTATCTCCAACCATTCATTCTATGTTGTGATCAGCACAAACTCACTTTTTTCTGTACACAGTGCTCATCGATTTAACAATCTCATGAGCACATGGAAATATTTACACAGTTTTACTGCGATGACATTACATCCTGTTTCTCTCTAATAACAAGTTCCAGAACGGGTTGGGAAATGACAGAAATGCTACACAAATGAAACAAATATTATCATTTGTGGACCAATCATCCCTCGTAAAAAAAGCTCTTTCATCTTCTTCCATATTACCGACTGGTTACCTTGCTCCATGAGGCAGAGGGTGAAACCTACAGGATGTGCCAGTGAGTAGAAACATAGTGAACAACTGGAAGCTTTCTGGTCTGCTCCAATCATCAAACTGAGAGTTTAAAGGCCTGTGAAAATCCAAATTTGACCAAGCCCAGCTGCCCACATTGTCCTAAAGTACTCCAGGCCATTACAGGTAATCAAATGCCGCTGGCTGAATGTAAATATTCTTGTGGTGAAACACTGCTTTTAACTTGTGAAATATTGATCATGGACTCAGTTCTACCTTTGTCATGCTGTATGCTTTGATGGGGCTGGAATTATTATGAACTGAGAGCTCAGGCACAAGGAAGAAGCCATGAAAATTTAGACCAGAAGATCCCTAGACTCATGGGCCTCAAAGCTACTTCTCACCATTTTTAGAACACACTCTGAGATAATAATGTGTCATAAGAGCTCTTTCTGGTCACATTCAAACAGTGTACCCTGAGCTTTGTTCACCTTGACGGGTAGGTTAAGAGCTGCAGATTGGGGCTGGCCCCGTGGCTGAGTGGTTAAGTTCACGCACTCCACTTAGGGCACAGCACCGCTCATTAGGCGATGCTGAGGCACTGTCCCACACAGCAAAACCAGAGGCACTCACAACTACAATTTACAACTATGTACTGGGGGGTTGGGGGGGAAAGCAGAGAAAAAAAGAAGAAGAAGATTGGCAACAGTTGTTAGCTCAGGTGGCAATCTTTTTTTTCTTTTTTAAAGATTTTATTTTTCCATTTTCTCCCCAAAGCCCCCTAGTACACAGTTGTGTATTTTTAGTTGTGGGTCCTTCCAGTTGTGACATGTGGGATGCCGCCCCAGCATGGCCTGATGAGTGGTGCCACGTCTGCACCCAGGATTTGAACTGGGAAGCCCTGAGCCGCCGAAGTGGAGCATGTGAACTTAACCACTTGTCCATGAGGCCGGCCCCTCAGGTGGCAATCTTTAAAGAACACAAAAAATAGAGAGCTGCAGACTGCAAGGGAGCTCCTTGAAGACCACAATGGTTTGATGTTAAATTTGCCCATGATTATAAAATACATGAAGGACTTAACAGTGGTTTCCTCCAAAAGAACATAAAATTTCCTTTCTCCCACTTCAAGAGGAAGTCCTTCCCAACCACCCACTCTAGATGATGCCCTGCCGACTTCTGATCCTGCACTTAAGGAGCTTAGAAGCTGTCGTTCTTGATCTCATAAGAAGAAAATGAACAAACTTGACATGAACAACCCTTCTTAGATCCAGGAGAGCCTTGAGGTCATCAGACAAACCAGTGTCTCCAAAGTTGGGAAAGACAAAAGAGATGGCATTTTGAAATATGTCCCGCATGTTCTGTTCTTAATAAGGCCTGTACTAAAAAAGAAACTATTTCCCCAGAATCTAATGCAAGGGCAAAAATAAAAAAGACAGCACCCAATTTCCATGAAGCCTAGGACAGCCTCTTTAATGGAAGGTTTAAAACCCACGTAACGGGAAAACATGAAGCAAAAGAAGGGAAGAGAGAGACAGAGGAAAATGTGAAGTAGTAATGACCAAAATAACATAAAATTAATGATAGCCAGCACACTGTCCATCCAGGAAGCCCATGGAACACTAACTACAATAAAGTACAAAGTGCACAACCAAGGGCATCACGCTGAAACTAGAGACACATCACAGACAGAGAATGTCCTGAAAAATGCCACAGAAGAAACACACCTTCGACAGAAAGAAACAAAATTTGACTTAAATTGCCCTTCTTCTGAAAACCCATGCAATAAGAACAGAGGAGACTGAAAGGTTTGAAGCGTTGAAAATGAAACCCACTTGCCTAGAATTGGGTCAAGCAAAATTATCCTTCAGTACAAGGAAGAAATAAAGACTTTCTGAGACACAATTTGAGGAAATTCATTCTGACTACACATACTTCGAAGGAACGTGTTCGAAAGTTTACCAGAAAGAATGTAAATGATAAAAGCAGGGGATTAGGAGAAAAAAGGAGGGGAAACATCTTTTATGTTTCTTATAATTAATACAACAGATGACACTTGGTTTAATGTTAGCAACAACGTTATTTGGTAATGAGAAGCTTATGGACAAGTGAAATAGATGACAGCAATGTGACAAGACACAGGGAAAGGAAAATTGGGGACAGTGTGTTAAGGGGTACTTGGACACAGTGAAGTGGCATAGTGTTACTTGGCAGAGGGGTGGGTTAGTTGCAAATGTATGCTGAAAATTCAAGGGCAGCCACTAAAGTGTGTTTTTTAAAAAGCGTGTAACTGATATTCTATGAGAGGGGAAAAAAAGAGTTACAATAAATGCTCAATTTTAGCCAGAGAAGGTAGCAAAAAGACAAAAACAAACAAGGGTAAAAATGGAGAAAGTAAAACTTTTCATAAATGTCAATCCAACTGAATCAACAACCACAGTTTAATCATCAATTGTGTCATTGTAACTGAAAGAGACAGTAACAGATTTGAAAAAAATACCATTATAGGGGACTGCCACTTGGCCGAATGGTTAAGTTAGTGCACTCTGCTTCGGTGGCCCGGGGTTCCGATCCTGGGCGCGGACACGGCACCACACATCAGGCCATGTTGAGGCGGCGTCCCATGTACCACAAGTAGAGGACCACAACTAAAATATACAACTATATACTGGGGGGATTTGGGGAGAAAAAGCAGGAAAAAAGAAAAAAAGATTGGCCGGTTGTTAGCTCAGGTGCCATCTTTAAAAAAAAAAAACCATTATATTTTGTCTACAAGAAACCCACTCTAGGTATAAAGTCAGACAGACGAAGGGTAAAAGGATGGAGAAAAACAGACCATGCCAACACGAATCCAAAGGAAGCTGCCAAAGGAATAGATATCATAGACAATGCAGATTTCAAACTGAGGAAGATGCAGAGATAGAGGGGCAGCAGGTACGGATAAAGGGGCCTATTCTCTGAGAAGGCACAGCAACGCTGCATGTGTACCTGCCTAACAACAGAGGGGCAACACACCTCAGGGAGGAACTGACCGAATGCAGGAGAGATAGACAGATCCAGTACCACAGCTGTAGAAGTCAACACCCCCTCATCAGGAATTAGACATTTCAGTAGGCAGGAAGTGAGGAAGGACAGACGTGCAATGAACAGCACTGCGAAACTGCTGGGTTTCATTGTAATCTGCGGAATACTCACAGAACAGCAGAATATACATTCTTCTCAGGTTCACATGGAATATTCACCAGAACAAACCACATTCTTAGACATAAAGCACACCTTAACAAATTTGAAAGAAAAGAAATCATACAAAATAGCCTCTCACACCACATAAGCATTCCGCTAGAAGGCAATATCAGCAATAGTTGCAGGATGTGTGAGTCAACTGCTTTCCTTCTAGAACCACACGAATAGAGTCAACTGAGCTTTCACAAAGAAGGAGATTCAAATGAAGAAGAACGTATTTTAAACAGTGGTAGCAATAATGGATATGCCTGTGCAAATACACACGCACAACACAAATGTAGTCACAGGCCTCACACTTTTCAGGAAAATTAAGTCAAAACGCATCACAGATCTGAATGTAAAATGCCAAAGGAATACACTCCTACAAGAGAACACAGAAGAAAATCTGGATATGACCTTGTGTTTGCTGATGAATTTTCACATAGAAAACCAACAGGCAAGGTCCACAAAAGAAAACGAGAAATTTTACTTAATTAAAACGAAACACTCCTCCTCTGAGAAAGATGGTGTAAAGAGATCAACACAATTCAGAGTCAGAGAAAATCTCTGTAAAATACTGTTGCATAAATGATGGCTATCTGAAATATGCAAAGAATTCTTAAACCTTAATAGAAGAAAAACATGCAATTAAAAAATGAGCCAAAGATCTGCAGACAGCTCACTGAAGAAGAGATCTAGATGGGAAATAAACAAAATGAAACATGCTCTACATCAAATGTCATTAGGAAACTGCAAAAACCACAATGGGGTATCACTAAACACTTATTAAACGGGTAAAAGTCAAAATATTCAGAACAGCAAATATTGGTGAAGATGCAAAGCCACAGGGAATCCTGGTTCATCGCGGGTGGAAACGGTATTTGGAACACCCACACTGCAAGACAGGAACGTCCTTTCAGAATAAAATACACTGTCACTACATAGAGTAAGAGCCACCAATCATGCTCTGTGGTATTTTCCCAAATGAGCTGAAACCTTATGTTCACACAAAACCTACATAAGAATGTGTTTCCTTGTTTATTTGTTTGTTTTCAGGAAGATTAGCCCTGAGCTAAGAAATGCTAATCCTCCTCTTTTTGCTGAGGAAGACTGGCCCTGAGCTAACATCCCTGCCCATCTTTCTCTACTTAAAGCTATGTAGTGTATGATTCCAAGTACATGATATTCTGGAAAAGACAAAAGTATGAGCCACTAGAAGGATCTCTACTTGTGAAGGATTTGGAGGTTGGAGAGAGGGACGACTCAACAGGTGGAGCACAGGGGAGTTGTAGGGAACTGAAACTACACTCCATGACACAGAAATGATGGGTCCACGTCAGTACACACTTGCCAAACCCACAGTGTGTAACACACAGAGTCAATGCTAATGTGCACCGTGCACTGTAATGCGTCCATATGGGCTTGGAAATTCTAAGAAGTGTGCCACAGTGATAGTAAATGTGAAAGAGTGCCAACTGTGTGGATGCAGAGAGAAGGGTTATGTGGAAACTGTCAATTCTAATCACTTTTTCTGTACACTTAAAACCGCAGTCTTTTTAAAAACTGATGAAGACAGACTCATAACAATTCACCCCTTTTTTACTGAAACAAGACAGCTCTCATTCAACTCACTTCAAGATATTCTTTTTTCAAGATTGGCCCTGAGCTAACATCTGTTGCCAATCTGTTTTTCTTCTTCTTCTTCTCCCAAAAGCCCCCAATACATGGTTGTGTATTCTAGTCACAGGTCCTTCTAGTTGTGCCATGACTTCAACTGATCTCAGGAAGCCAGTCTGTGCTCTAGGAGCCTGAGACCCACAGGGGAGGGGAAACTTCCATCAAATGCCTTGCTGGGGAGGACAACACTGGATCCTCTGAGAAGTGCCATGGTCACTGTGAGTAGTGGCAGAACCCCAAGGTGGATGACGAGTGTCCTGCTATTGTAGACCTATTAGTGTACACACAAGTGTGACTCTGACTTCTATTTTGGGGATCTCTGAGTCAAGAGATTTCCAGAGTTCTTTTCCCACAAAGGGGCAAGACAACCGGTTGCTTTATAGAGTTCAAGTACCTGGGCTTAAGTTGGTTTGAAACAATCCCTTTGCTCTGACAAACTCAGACTGTGGTGTTGTCACTATAACCCAGAGGGTCAGGGTCTTTGTTGCAATAGACCCTCTGTTGCAGCGGCAGAGTGACTTAGGGGCCCTGGGGAGCCCTCTGGAATCTTGCTTCCTACAGGCTGCACTTTGTTGTCCCTTCTTTCTCTCTGAAATATTTGCTCTTGAAGGAGTGACCATCAGATGGGCTCAGCTCAGTGACAGGGTATAATCATCCTCATAACCGCACACTCCCCCTAATGTCAAGGTGACTCCAGCCTTAGTCTCACCTTCACTCTCAACACACAGAGAGATGCCACCCAAGACACTGACAGAACATCACATTAAGGAGGGCCTGATTCCCAGACTCCTGCTCTCAGAGGACAGGAATTCCCAGAACTGACAACCTGGAGTCCTCCACAGTTACAACCCAGGCTTGGTGGGGTCAACAGTGCAACACAGGGCAGCACAGCGCCCAGGAGGAGCTGCCCAGCAAGCAGCAGCCCACAGTGCAGGAGCCTCCAGGCTTTCTCATCAGCCCGTCCAGGTAAGAAGGCCCAGGGGAAAAGGGAGGGCGAGGCTTAAGTGTTCAGTCGTCAAACCTCTTCGGTACCAAATCTTCCCATTCATTACAAGAACAAACTTGGGGGACAAAAATAAGCGTTCGCATTGGTTGCTTTTATATAGAGAAACGCTAACAGGATGGTGAAGCAGTGAGCAAAACTGGTCATGCAGGGAGGCTGGAGTCAGAGCAGAAGAGTCGGGCAGGACGTGCAGGCAGGGAGTCTCCTTCAGTCAGTTTCCTGTCTTACAAAATTTTTATACCTTCCCATGCACTATTTTATTTAAAATAAGGGGAGACACGGGCTGGCCCAGTGGTACAGTGGTTAAGTCCACGTGCTCTGATTCGGAGGCCTGGGGTTCACAAATTTGGATCCTGCTCGTGAACCTACGCACCTCTTACCACGCCAGGCTGAGGCAGGCGTCCCACATATAAAATAGAGGAAGATGGGCACAGATCGCAGCTCAGGGCGCATCTTCCTCAAAAACATAAAATAAAATAAGGAGAGATTTAAATACGCCATATTTTCCTATGTTTGATCACCATTTTTAAATAACTTTTAGTTTTAAGATTTCTACGTAGGAAACCATTCCAAGATTTAATCCTTTAAACACTAATGGAAATAAAACTGTAAAACATAAAAAATTTACCAATTTCTTTCTAACAAAAAAACAAGGGACATTTTGGTTTCTGCCTCCAATATATTTACCCCGGGAATATTTTTAGGAAGGAGTAGCATATTATAATATCTTAGGGGTTTGCAGTGAAGCCCTGAGTAAACTAGGAATTCCAAAGATTTACACAAGCTTCCACAAGATTCCTCAGATCAATGAAAACAGAAATTCAACTGCCTTTTCCCTACACCTATTAAAACAGAATTCAGGGGCTGGCCCGGCGGCATAGTGCTTAAGTTCACTTTGCTCTGCTTCGGTGCCCTGGGGTTCACATGTTTGGATCCCAGGTGTGGACCTACCACTGCTCGTCAAGCCATGATGTGGCAGCATCCCACATAAAATGGAGGAAGATGGGCAGAGACGGTAGCTCAGGGACAATCTTCCTCTCTCACACACACACAAACAATAAGAAAATAAATGCAATTTATTTGTCTCACGAATGGTTCAGCCTTTTAAATGGCACAGTTCTCTAGGGACAAGGACACACAAAACTGACCTAAACATGGAAAACGCACCTGAGAACTGAAATACACCCACCTCACATCTTGAGGTTCTCTTGTCCAAATGGAAATAAATTGTTTGTTTCCACAAATTTCTTGCCTTAGTCACAGCATATCTCTGAAATTACATTTTTAAACCTCAAGTGCAAACAGAGACTAGAATCAGAGGATTGTAATCTTCAACTGATAAAGCAATCCAAGGACAGAAACATGAATATTCCAATCAGCTCATAGAAGCAGCCTGCTGGCCTGCAGTTCAGAAGGAAACCCACACTCAGAAAGGGAGCCTATTCCCGGACTTGAGGTGTAGACTCTCCCCATTGAGATAGAACCCCTGGAGACGGTCAGTCCCTGGTGAAGGAGGGTGGGGTCCCCTGAGCAGCCACAGGGATGAACTCTGGGAGCCCCACACACCCTCCCTCTCCTGTGAGCATGGAGGCACTGCCTCCCCCAGGCTCCCACTCTCACAAGTGAGGAAAGTCTCAGTCAGGTTCAGTTTAAGCTTCTGACCCCCAAGAACTCATAATTCATAAACCCTTTGTCCACAGGACAGAACACCTGACCTTCAGAGACACTGACTGTGCATAGTACACTCTCAGTGCACCGAAGTGTCGATGCAAAATTCAAACGATGTCTAAAATGTCCAGCCCAAAGGAACCACAACCAGAACCTCAGAAACGGTGTCACTCCCCACCCCATGAACACGTGCACCCCCAGCTTTCCAGGGCTCTGCAGCTCCTCTCAGGAGAAAGGCTCCTTCCATGGGGGTGTGAGCAGTAGGACACCTGCGGTGGAGGCCCCCCCAGGAAGAACAGCTGGGCCTTCAAGGCCTTCCCTCTGCAGGCTCAAGGGCCGTAGTTTGGGTCTTGGACTGGGGGCCTCTGCTCCCCACTGGAGATGCTCTGGAACATCATTGTTATTTTAAATCACACAAACCCAGTGTTGGAATAATCCAGCAACATCACTTAAACGCAGTCCTTTCACAGAAAATAAGCGAAAAAATAATACGGTATTTCTACCACTTCAACTAGAAAAGCACAAATGTCTATTCCTTTAAGAAAAAAGGTGAATTACTACTGTTACTGAGCGAGGGCTCGCCACCTGATGCACACAGAAGCTGAGACCACAGCACACCAGGCTTTGAAAGATGAAACAGTTGAAGGTGCCATCGATTGGCCAGGAGACAGGAGGACAGGCTCTCAACTCCGTCTCCCTCATCCAGAGCATGGGCTGAGGCTTAAGGGAGCAGGGAGGACCGGCTGGGATGCAAAGACCTGGCAGGGTGAGGTCTGACTGGCAGATCAAAACTTTCTCTCCCACACAGGCTCCTGGCTGGCCGCCTCCTGTGACAAAGACCTTTAACACCTGGCTGTTAAGATGGGGTTAGTGAAGGGAGGTTACCAGGAAAAGTACAGTGAACAAGGGGCAAGTTGTCATGCAGATTTAACTCACTGCCTTCTCCATTGGTAAGAGTTTCTAGAGATCTAGAGTCATCCTGCCCTTCCTGGCACAGAGAGAGAGGCACCCTTACAAAGGGATGTTTCTCTTAGAATGTAAATTTCCCTTACAAAAGGGTAACTTCTACTAGGTTTTCAGAGCTTTGCCTGTGGCTGCTGTTTTTTAATAATCATCAGCTCAAAATAGGCCTTATGCCAAAGACACATGAATCGGGATGACAAGTCTGTTCCTGGTCCTGTGGGTGACATTATTTCCATGACAAGAAATCACACTTGAACTCTTGTGGTTTGCATGTCTCAGCCCTGGAATTTCCTTTGGAAGCATCCAAAAGTAAGGAACACACCTCAGAAACTAACGACAGACACTCAAGGGAAGAGAGAGTGAAACAAGTATTCTTAACAAATGGAACATAACGAAGGAGTATTATATTTTTTCTGAAATTCACCTCTTTGCTGCCTGTCTGCAACTATTTTATAGTGTCTTCCAAGCTCTACTGATTAAATATATTTACCCTTCTTGAAAAACGGACACTTAAATCAGTGAATAATTTTTTCTCGTTCACAAACCTGGGGGTGTGTGGCAATGCGAATGGGACAGATCACCCAGGACATTTTTCCAAGGGGAACCCCCACGCAAAGGACTTGCCATAGGAAGTCTGGGCCCAGATGATAGTGGGGATTTCCTGCAGTGTAGTTCACAGGGTTTATTCTCTGCTTTCCTCTCATGTAAAATATCCACAGACAAATACAATCTTGAAAATAGAGCCATACAGGGCTCTGGGGGATAATGATAAACATTTAAAATATTGGGTGTGTTTGAAATGGGCCATGCAGGACAAAGTGTTGATAAGGATCCTGTGAATGAAAGAGAAGTCCCTTTGGGAGTGCGGGGAGGCATCTGAAAACTTACGGATTTACTGTCAGCCCCAGGAAGAGCCAGCCTGTGGGGAAAGGACTGTGGATTTCAGACGCTGCTCCCCAACTGGAAAACTCAGGAGAAAACGGGTGCCCCCTGGGGAGAACACAGGCGCTGGGGACCTCACAGACTGCAGCCCCTCCGCGCACGGAGCCCGGAGACAGAGGCCCGACTGTCCTGCGGGCCTTCCCGCGGGCCCCGCACCGTCTGGGACACGCGGGGCTGTGGGCACACAGCGGCCCAGAGACGCTCCGGCCCAAGTCGCCGCGCGCTGGGACCACAGGACGCCCGGGGCCCGGCTGCTGGCCCCGCCCCCACGCTGCGGCCGGAGGGGCCTGAGGGCCGAGCGGCGCCACCGCGGACTCGGGGCCGCAGACCCCGGAGGGGACCGCGGGAGGCCGGGCCCGCCCCGCCACTTCCCACCAGGCCCTCCTCCCGCGTCCTCCACCCGGGGCCGCACACTCAGCATTCCTAGGGCTCCTGGGTCCCCCGAGTCCTTCCTACGACCCCCACGACAAGTGCAGGTAAAACGCTGAAAGCAGCTGCGGCACAGCCACCAGGAAGCACTCAAGCGCTGGACACCGGATGCTGAACCTGGAACCAACCCGGACGTAAACGCGGGTGCCTTGCGTAGCCCCACCCACAGCGCCAGCGCTGCCCCCGATTGGGCAGTTCAGAGGACACAGCAAGAGGCAAGCCTTTTGTCTCGAGCTGGGTGGTCACAGGTGAGCGCAGCAATCAGTTCCTAGCCTAAGGAAAGATGCTTAATCCTCAAGGGAATGCCAGCGTTGGGACGGGGAGGGAAGTTGCACCTTTACCTCAAGGGCTTTTGCTCTTGCCAGAGGGAATGTCTAAAGCAGATATACAATGCATGCTCTATGGCCTCGGTCAGGCCCTTTTGGAAAGACAAGGTCAGGCCGAATTAGGTTTATACCAAATGGCTTCCTCATATTCTCCAATATATCCTATTGCTTGCCAGTTTTATTTGTCACCATTTTCATTTCTATATTGTTATGCAAATGTGGGATGCTCTCGAAAACTCTTCTCCCACCCCCTCAGTTTTAATGAGGTATAATTGACTAATAAAAGTGTCCGTACTTAAAGACTACAACAGCATGATTTGATATACTTTTTTCTGTATTGTATAATGGAAATTAGCTGAGAATGGCTCTTAAACATTCTCACCACACACACTCACACACGCACACACAAAAGCTAACTGAGGTAATGGATGTGTGAAGTTGGAAATTCTCATAAGCCTGGATTGCAGAACTTTACTGATTTCTTTACTTCAACAGCTTTCTCGACATGTAATGCATATACTGCACAGTGCACCCCCTTAAAGTGTACAGCTCACCGTTGTCAGTATATTCACAGATACGTGCGATAATCACAACAGTTTCTGAACATCTTCATCCCTTGAAAAAGAAACTCCATTGTCCTTTAGCTATCGCTCCCAATCTTTCCACCTTCCTCCTCCAGTCCCAGCCCTGACAACCACTCATCTCCTTTCCGTCCCTACTTCTCCCTATTCGGGTCTTACCTCTGAACGCAATTATGTAACATATGGTCTTTGCAACTGGCTTCACTTAGCCTAATTTTTCAAAGCATATCCATGTTGCTGCATGTATCAACACTTGCTTCATTCTCACGGCTGAATGATTCCAGTGTATGGCTACAACACACGTATCTATCTCTTCATCCTTTAAAGGCTACTCTGATTTGTTTTCACCTTTTAGCTTCTATGAATAAAGTTCCTAAAAACTGATGGGCAAGTTTGTATCTGAACATGTGTTTTCATTTTTCTTGGACATATGGCTAGGAGGGGAATTGAAGGGTCATATGGCAATCGTAGGTTTAAGTTTTGAGGAGCTCCCAGACCGTTTTCCGGACTGTCTGCACCACTTCATACTCATACCACCCATGTATGAGGGTTCCACGCTCTCCATGTAGCCTCCACAAGATTCGACATGCTCTCCTATTTTTATTCTAACCCTCCTAGTGGTTGGGAAGTGGTACCTCATTGGGACTTTGATTTGCGTTTCCTTGATGACTAATGATGTCCAGCATTTTTTCATATGCTCTTAGCCATCTGTCTACCTTCCTCAGAAAAATGTGTATGCAGATCCCTAGCCATTTATAAATGAGTTATTTGACTCTTTATTGTTACGTTATAATCGGTCTTTATATATTTTCAATACATGGGCCTTCTCAGATATATTCCCTGTTCTGAAGTCTGCTTTGTGTGAAATGAATAGATACTTCAAATTCAGTCCAGTCTTTCAAAAATCTCTGTCGGACCCACGTCTCCAGTTGATGATGGCTTTGGCTCTTTAAAATGTGTTTTTTTCTTTCTTTTCCACATGCCATCTAATTTTTGGTTGAAACCCAGACATGATGTATGAAGAAACAGGATTTCAGGTAAACAGGCCTTTAGTGTGAGGCATTATGATTTCTTGAATAGGAATCAGACTATGTTTCGTGTTTGCTGTAGCTGGAGGGGTCAGGGGCTTCACGGTCTGCAGTGCCCTTGCACTTATCTCCCTGGTGTGTTGGGTTTCCCTAGAAACTCAATCTTAAGTAGAGTCTGTGCCTCACAGCTCTGTTTTCCTCCAGTCATTGTATCCACATCATCTGTGCCGATATGGTGTCAGGGGTTTGAAAGGGAAATGTCCCCTCATGTGATGGTGAAACCTGCAATGTTTGCTGGTAGAGAATCTGGACTATGAAACTCTGAACAGGTTCTTAGCACTCATATTTCCTCCACTTCTGTCAGAGAGGAACCTGAAGTGACTGCAGGTGTCTATCTGGACTTTGCCCAATCAGATAAGGCCTAGGGGAAAAGGGAGGGTGAGGCTTAACTTTTCCAAAGTCACAAGGAAGAGCGTCCCTGAGCTAACATCTGTGCCCATCCTTCTTGTATTTTCTATGTGGGATGCTGCCACAGCACGGCTTGATGAGTGGTGTGGACGTCCACACCCGGGATCTGAACCTGTGAACCCCGGGCTGCTGAAGCAGAGTCTGTGAACTCAACCACCACACCATCAGGCCAGACCCCGTCTTAGGAAGGTTTTAACCTTCTCATTCATTATTTATTGAAAGTAAGGAGCAAAATGTTTATACTCCTTATTTTCCTATTGATCATTATTTTTAATTAAGTTTTGATATTTAAAAGTAATTTAATTTTAACTTGTCTACAGAGAAACCACTCCCAGATTTAATCCTTTAAACACTAATAACCCTCGTACACTGCTGGTGGGGGTGCCGGCTGTGCAGCCACTGAGGAAAGCAGTATGGACTTCCAGTATGGACTTACCAGGTGAGCCAGCTGGTCCACTGCTGGGTGTTTATCCCGGGAACTTGAAAAGACAAATGCATCAAGATACGTGCACCCCATGTTCACTGCTGCATTATTCACGGTGGCCAGGACTTGGAGGTGACCTAGATGCCCATCAAGGGACGAACAGATAAGGAAGATGTGCTGTGAGTACACAGTGGAGTGCTGCTCTGCCATGAGAAATGAAGGGACAACATGGATGGACCCTCAGGGTGAGCGTCAGAGGGGGAGGGTCAAGTGTCATATGATCTCACTCATAGGGAGAAGATGAAAACAACAAACACACACATGGCAACAGAGATTGGATTGGTGGTTGTAGGGTGGAGGGGAGAAGTGAGTGATTAAGCACACGTGTGGTAATGGATTATAATTAGTCTTTGGGGGGGTGAACATGATGTAATCCACGCAGAATGCAAAATATATTACGAGGTACACAGAAAGAAATAAACTGAAGGGGCTGGCCCCGTGGCCAAGTGGTTAAGCTCGCGCACTCCGCTGCAGGCGGCCCAGTGTTTCGGTGGTTCGAATCCTGGGCGCAGACATGGCACTGCTCATCAGACCACGCTGAGGCAGCGTCCCACATGCCACAACTAGAAGGACCCACAACGAAATATACAACTGTGTACCGGGGGGCTTTGGGGAGAGAAAGGAGAAAAAATTTTAAAAAAATCTTTAAAAAAAAAAAAAAGAAAGAAACTGAAATATATATGGAAAAATAAATTGGAAACAATTTTAAAAACACTAATAAAACCATAAACATTAGAAAACAATTAGAAAACACCCCCTTTTTTATTTTAACGATTGCCACCTAGGCTAACAACTGTTGCCAATTGTGTCTTTTTTCTGCTTTTTCTCCCCAAGTTCCCCCAGTACACAGTTGTATATTTTTAGTTGTGGGTCCATCTAGTTGTGGCATGTGGGACGCCGCCTCAGCATGGCATGATGAGCGGTGCCATGTCCTCACCCAGGATTCAAACCTGTGAAACCCTGGGCCGCCAAGGCAGAGCACGTGAACTCAACCACTCAGCCACGGGGCCAGCCCCACCAAACCCTTTCTAAGTAAAAGGACAAGGGCATTATCGTTTGTCCCTCCACTATATGTCACACTGGGGATATTTTCAGGAACGAGTAACATATTATAACACATTGGGGTTTACAATTAGGCCCTGTGATAAACTCCGAATTCCAAACCTTTACATAAGCTTTGACCTGTTTCCTCCTATCAATGAAAATAGAAATTCAAGAGCTTTTCCTTCACCTCCATTAAAGTAGGAATTCATCTGCCAGGGTGTACAGAGCTCACGGACCTCCCCGCCTTCCAAGGACACTGGGCCTGGGCCCTACACGAAGGAATGTGTCTGGGCTCGGGGCCAAAGATGGCCACTTCGGCCCTGACTCTAAGGCACAAGTTACAAAGAATATGTCCTGCGCCATATTCCTTGTCTGGGCTGGCCACCCCGACGGGCACCTGATGGGACTTTAGAAACATCCCATCCGTGGGAACAAGAAGAAATGACTCAAAGTATCCAAATGTCTGAAACCGGAGTCAGAACCCAGAGAAACTCAGGCAGAGAATGATTGGGAGTCTCAGCGAGGAAAGGACACTTTGCCTCAGACCCGGACAGTTGGCATCCCACCCGCCGGACAAACTGTCGGGACTTCCCGGCTAACTGTCGTGTGGATGGTGTGAGTATCGGTTTGTTGTTCCCCTGTATCCCCGCTCCTCATCCCCTTTCCCTTTATCAATAAACTCTGATTGCTTAAACAACCAAGTAGCCTGGGTACTGCCCGTCATTCCTTGCCCTTTGCGGCTGCAGGCAACACTGAGGAATAGTATAGACTGTTTTTTTTAAGGAAGCTTAGCCCTGAGCTAACTGCTGCCAATCCTCCTCTTTTTGCTGAGGAAGGCTGGCCCTGAGCGAACATCCGTGCCCATCTTCCTCTACTTTATACGTAGGACGCCTACCACAGCATGGCTTGACAAGCAGTGACATGTCCGCACCCAACATCAGAACTTGTGAACCCCGGGCTGCCGAAGCACAAGGTGCGCACTTAACCGCTGCGCCACCAGGCCGGCCCTGGATTAGTATAGACTTTTTTGGGGGGAGTTCATAACAGTTTACAGCAAGGTGAGATTTCAGTTGTACATGATTTCTTGACTGTCACCACATAAGTGCTCCCTTTTGCCCCCAGTGCCTCCCCTACCCCCCTCCCCTGGTAACCACTGAACTGTTTTCTTTGTCTCAGTACACGTTTATATTCCACATGTGAGTGAAATCATCTGGTGTTTGTCTTTCTCAGACTGCCTTCTTTCGCTTAGCGTGACTCCCTCCAGGTCCTTCCATGTTCCTGCTGTAGACACTTTTAAATGTCTTCGAGGGACACGGACACACAAAAACTGACCTAAAACTGGAACAAGCACCTGAGAACTTAAGTAAACCCATCTCACATCTGGAGGTTCTCGAGCCTCAACGGAACAAAAATTCTATTCCCCTCTTCAATTTTCTCACCTTACTCACATCATCTCTGTCAACTGACATTTTAAAACCCCAGGTGTGAATGGAAACCAGAATCAAAGGGCTGCAATCTTCACCTTCTACAGGAATCCAAGGACAGAAACAAGAATAAATGAATCAGCTCACAGGAAGTGCCTGTTTGCCTACAGTTCAGAAGGAAAACACACTCAGAAAGTGACTACATCCCAAATTGAGGGTCGAAACACTCCCAGTTGAGATGTAAGCCCTGTCACCTGCAGACTCGGGGCCCCAGACTCCAGAAGTGTCCACAGGGAGGCTGGGTCCAGCTGTGGCCAGTGCCAACCAGTCCCTCCTCCCCGTCTCCTCACCCCAGGGCAGCACACTCATCATTTCTGGGTCTCCTCGGTCTCCCTGAGTCCTTCTCGTGGCTCCTATGGCCAGTGCAGCTCACAGCAGGACAGACAGGGTGGCAGAGCCACCAGGGACCATTCAGGGCACGGGACAATCTACCCCAAGCAGGACAGGAACAAGAAAGGAGCTCCAAGAGGATGCACTGCATCACCCCACCCACCTGCCCCAGGGGCTCCCCTGATTGGACAGTCAGGAAGGACCCACCCTCTCATGGATGAGTGACAGTGCGGGGGAGGCTGCATGGCTCCAAGGAACCCGCCTAGGCTGCTGGCTGGAACCTGACTCACTGGCATATTTGCATTTACACACAACTTTTTCCTGCCCTGGGGCCGCCTCTACTCTCTTCACTCAGCTCTTTATGAACACATGGGCACAGGTGTGCACAGAAAATTCCTGGCTGAGTTTCCAAAGGGAGCAATAAGGCTACACCACGGGGGTGGCCCAGGCCAGGCCACACTGAAACAAGACGGTCTTATGGGCTTTAGGGCTCAAGGGCTTGGGGTAAGGCTTCAGGGCCAATCATGGAATTATGCCCCTTGTATAGAATCGGAGACATTTAAAGAGGACTTCACCATTTGTCACAAAGAGCCAGGTTCCAGTTTAATCTTTGAGTCTTGCTAGTGGAGCCCTCCACCCACGCCTTCCCCATCCCCACTCATTTGGTGCTTAAGATAAGGAATCCCAGAGTGCTTCGCTCTGGTGCGAAGCTGGAATCCCACAGCCCTACCCTGGGTACAGGGACTCTTCAGTCTTGTAACTCTGGGCCACTTGGAGCAGTGTGAAATGACCCATCTCTTATCAACACAGTGATCAAGAGCTGGTTTTCAGAAAACTACAAAGCATGACGTCAGCCCACGTCCACAAGAAATCTTGACCTGAAATGACACCAGAACCCACCACTGTCCTCCCCATGGAATTAAAGGAGGGGGACACGACCAGGTCTTGAAAGTCACACTCTCATCCGAGGTGAGGGGTCCATCGTGCAGGACGACCTGCTGTTGAAACCCATCCACACCTTGCCCTAACTGCTTAAAACCTCGTCATGTTTCAAACCTACCATAAATGCTAAATGCCTCCAATGCACACCTGCCCTGGCAGCATTTCCACAGGCCAGCCTGTTCCCGGAACCTCTGAAATTTTCCCCAAATCCTGAATCGGCAATGCAGATCTGACAGCATGTGCCTCCTGTCTCCTTACAGATTGACGGAGGATAACCTGTTCTCTTTCCCCAAAGGCTGATGCGGGAATAATTGGCTTTTTATGTGCATCGGTTGGGAGAACCACATCTTTGTCTGGTAACAGTCTAACCACAGGGTGTGACACACGGTCATTAAAGACAGGTGTACATTTTACACTAGGAGGAAATTTATTTTAGATCAGTTTTTACCCAAGTCCCTAGAGACCTCAAAAATGTTAAGCACTATGCCTAAGGCAATTGATTCCTATTTTCACTGTCATAAGGAAAACAATAAATCCTCATGTAAATGTGGGATGCATCTAGAAACTCTTTCACTGCCCCCAGCTTTACTGAGATACAAATGACTAATAAAATTGTCTATATTTAAAGATAAAATCATGATGATTTGATATACAATTTGTAGACCTGAAATTTGCTAAGTCAGAGGCTTCAGTGTTCTCAACACACACACACGTAGGTACCCACAGTTGGCAATGATGGATCATATGGTAATTTTAGGTTGTATATTTGAGGAAATCCCACACCAGACCTTTTCCCACATTAACTACACCATGTTGTATTCTTACCACCCATGTATGAAAGTTCACATTTCTAAATATATCCCCAAGAAAACTTGTTATCATCGTCCTTCTGGATTGTGGCTATCCTAGTGGTTGTGAAGCCTTATTTAACTGGGGTTCTCATTTGCATTTCCTTGATGACTAACAATGTCCAGCATATTTTCATATGCTCTTGACCACGGGTCCATCTTCTTTGGAAAAGGACATACTGAGATCCTTTGACACATTTCAATAGAGTTATTTGACTTTTTAAAACTAAGTTGCAAGAGGTATTTAGATGTTTTTCGTACCAGTGCCTTATGAGATACATGGTTTCCAACATTTTCTTCCATTCTGTGGGTTTTGTTTTCACTCTGTTGCCTTAAAACTTTTACTTTAAATTGTGGTGATATACAGATATCATGAAACATACATTTCCACCATTTTGGAAGTGTATAGATCAGTTGTAGCACATGTCAGAATTTGCTGGATGGCAGTGCATAACCGGGCAATGCCTCTTACAATATGTAACTGCGCCCCTAACTTTCACAAGCAAGACGTCCCACTGGTTGATGCCCCTGAATTTACATCACTGAGTCCGCAAGGACCTACCAGGAGGCACTGAGGACTTCCGAGTCGCTTCCTTTCACAGGGCCATACCTCCCTCGTTAGGAGGGAAGGTAAATGAAAATATGATCAGAAAACCTCTCCTCAGCTCTTGAAGACATTGCAAACCCATTGCTAAGACAAGAGCTGCCCAACAAAGATCCTTAGACTCTCTGGCCACAGTTGGCCTTGGCACCAGAACAGCCCTTGATTCTCTCTTAGCTGAGCAGGGAGGCGTCTGTGCTGTGGCCACCACCACCTGCTGCTCCTGAATGAACACTTCTGGGGAAGGTGAAACTCAATGACACAGGATCACTGAGCAACCAAATAGCTTTATTAGAAGGTGACTCCCTCCATGGGGTCTTTCTTTGACTTACTGATTGTGATTGGTTGGGTCTTGGGGACCATGGCTCCAAAATGCACCTCCGATGTTCAGAGCTCCCCTGCCTACTGGAATCAGCATGAACTCCCCGGCGCACTGTGTTATCTCTGATGCGTCAAGTGCGTGTTTGCAGCTGCTAACCACTGAGCGGTGCTCTCCCTGCACTGGAACCTCAGAAGAGAACAGAGATGACCACCCTACAGACTGTGAACCTGCAGCCTTTCAGAGGGTAAAGGCTGTAAACCTGCGGGTCACAGGGGTTAAGCAAAAGCACCATGACCTCTGGCTATGACCCAAGGGAAGAGTAAGACCTGAGAGAATGTCACAGCAGTAGCTGAGAGGGGCACGAGGGCCTTAAATTTGATCACATCTCTGTTAAGCTGCGAGTCTCATCAACGAGGGGAAATTGTAAAAAGGAAAACCATGAGCCCACGATGGAGTCATCTTGCTACTCCCAATCACCCAACCAGGGCCAAATCCCTCACCTAAGCGAAGCTTCAGCCTTTCCCAGGAATCTAATAAGACCCTCCTATCCCAAAGAGGAGGTAACCTGGCCTAAAATATTCCGATTTTATGTTTACGACTTCATTTTCTTGCCTTTACATGGTTTCCCTTTTCTGTACCACGTCGAGCTCCTCTCTCTTGCTGGATGGGATGCTGCTCACCTCACGAAATGCTCAATAAAGCCAATGAGACCTTTAAAATTTACTGTCAACTTCTGTTATTCAAGAGTACGAAAAATAAAATGGTTCATACACTCTGTTTTTCATGGATTGTTTCTTTTGAGTATCAAGTTTCAAAAATTCAGCCTGAGATCTCAAAGTGTGTCTGAAGGCTGACATCCAGCATGTCTTCTGGGACTGGCATCTCATTTCCCCACGCCCATGTACACAAGAATGGAATTCATTTCTTCTAAGTGTTTTCAGTATTTATGCAAAAGAATCAACTACAGTACCTATTTTCTCTCCCCTTTGACGTGCAAAAGTCAAGTGGCTTACATGGTGAAATGTGCTTTGCTTTCTTGTTCATGTCTAATACATCCAGCACCTAGGTCATGCCAATGTGGTGTGCCACCAGCACACGTGATGGAGAACACCACAGAGCTGCTGCTGCTGTCCCTAACCAGGCCGTCCCTGATCAAAGAGGGGACCCAGTGCTCAGCAGGGTCAAACTCCAGGCAATCTGGCTAGAAGATGCCAACAGTCTGCCTCATCTTCACAGTTTTACAGGCTTTTTGCTCAGTGCCAATGGTCGAGCTGCCTAGTCACAACCACATCAACTCGTTATTCGAGGCAACCCTTTGGAAGTAAGACTGTGTGATAATCTTTCCCATAGTTCCTCAAATGCAAAGGAAGGTCACACGGGTCTCTGCACCGACTGAACATCAAACCATGGAGCCTCAGCTCAATCCTCCGGCTGAGAAGTTAGTTACTGTTTCTGAGACACACACACACCGCACTTGAAATCAGAAGCAGAGAAAACAAACAGGGGTCGGGGGGGCGGCTTTGGAGCCTCAACACAATGAGGTGCCCCCATGCTCCCATGAGAGGATGAGGATGGCTTATTTGAATAATTCTTTGGACAGACATGGTAATGAGACCCACTATGCTACAGACTGATAGACTGTAATAGTATTCTGAAAAATTATATTGCTATACTACACACGATAGAAATTACTATATATGTTAGTTATATGAAATATATTCTACTTATATATAATACTGATTACATATAACAATATACTATATGCCACCTATACTATATACAGATAACATACTGAATATACCACTTGTGGAAATACATACACACTGTATTCTACATTCTCCCTATATATACACACATACACACACAGATACACACTATATGCAGCCTTAGAAAAGTTTATACGATACTACATTATACTACAGTATACAGATACTTCTTTTAAGATAGATGAAAAAAGCCTACCAAAACACTAATACACTGATTCCAGCAATATATCAAAGGACCTAAAACCACGACCATGTGGAATTTAACCCAGGAAAGAAATGGTTTTGCCTCTGAAAATGAATTAACATAAGAAACCATTAATGGAATCAACGTCAAAAACTATAGGATCATCTCAACAGATACAAACAAGCATGAGACCAAGTTCAACAGCCCTTCAAGGAAAACACTCAGGAAACTAGGAGAACCTCCCTCAGTCAACTCCCTCACCCTGAAACGAAGCATCAGCCAAGAACCCACAGCTGACATCATTCTTGATGGTGAAGGACTGCGGGCTTTCTCTCTCAGATCAGAGAGAAGACAGAGATGTCTGCTCTCACCAGCTCCACCCATCGTGGTGAGAAAGGTGCCACCAGAGCAATTAGGCAAGAATATGACTAAAAAACCACAACATATGTCAAAGACATAGTCCTGCAGACAGACAGACAAAGTCAACAAAGGCTTCCTCACTGGACACACACATGCACACACCCACACGAGACACACAAAGTCACCAACCCTCAGAGATAATGGCCCAGAGACCCACAGCCCAGGCCCTGAAGAGGGAGAGTCAGGGCCCACGATGACTGCAGTGATCACCGTGTCCCAGCCCCTCACGCTGCTATGATCACTTCCAGAAACACGACTGTCACCATGTGTCCCTTCCTCACTTTGCTTTCCCATTGGAAGCTCAGTGTGGACAACAAAGGTCCGTGCATCATTGCCCAGCTGCCATGCCCTTCACTTCAGTCTCTGTGATCTGGGATCTGTCAGTGCCTGAGGTCTCACCTGCGTGTAGACCTCTTGTGGGTCAATCCCATGAGCCATCCACACCAAGGCCTTTATGACTGCCCCACCCTGGAACATTCCATGATGGAGAGGTGGACACCTCTGGACCTCAGACCCCAGGTCACCCAGCCACAGACATCACCTGAGGGACCCAGAAAATTACTGCAAGTTGTTGCAAGAGCATGCGGGTATGTGGCTAGGCTCTTTTTTGCCTCTTCCCTTCAAGAAGCTGTGGGTGAGGCCTCTGACAAAGAGGGGATGTCCTGTATACCTGTGCAATTCGGAAAGCAGAAATCCCCACAATTTCCCACCTCTTCCGTTGGCATGGTGGCAGTTGCATTCTGGGACCCACATGAAGAGAGAGGACCCCTGACTGTGGAAGGTCTGGCTGAGATCGCCATTTCCCACAGGCCTCAGGGCTCCAACTCTGCAGGGTGAGTCCTGATGCAGAAAAAGTAAGCACTGGCCTTGGTGGGTGGGCTCCAAACTCACTCTGGAGGCAGGTTCTGAGGTGAGCCGGTGGGGTCAGCACATGAGCCACTGAAACCGCAGGGTGGAATGTGCCAGAGATCTCAGGAGAGTGATTTAGGTACAGTCGGGCACCTGAGGAACTCCCAGAGCTAGGACTAGGCAAGACAAATCTTTGACAATATTGGTGTCATCAAGACTATTGTGAAACTGTGCTTGTTGGTGCAGAGGTGATGTGTATGTGACAGTGGGGAGTACTGTGTTGCGGGGGCCTGTGCCTCAGGACATGGGCTCTGGGTTCTGCCATTGCCTCACCTCACAGTCAACGTAGAATTACAAATGTGAAAATAAATATGGGAAATCTCATTTACAATGGAGCCAGGAAGGGGCCAGCCTGGTAGTGTAGCCGTTAAGTTCACAACTCCACTTTGGAGGCCCGGGGTTCACCAGTTCAGATCCTGGCTGCAGACCTATGCAACGCTTGGCAAGCTATGCTGTGGCACACGTCCCACATATAAAGTAGAGGGAGATGGGTATGGATGTTAGCTCAGGGCCAGCCTTCCTCAGCAAAAAGAGGAAGACTGGAGTAGATGTCAGCTTAGGGCTAATTTCCCTCAAAAAAAAATATAAATAAAAAAATGGAGTCAGGAGACCTGAAGGGTTAACACCCACCCATTAGTACTTGCCATACATTGCAGACCCCAAAGAAGTGTCCCCCCGCATTCCCCAACAGGAAACCCCTTACTTTACAGACCTCAGAAAGAGGGATGAAGAATTTTTCCTTGCCCAGCAACAGCCCAGCCAATGAGAAGCCACCACACTCAGTCACTGTCAGTACCCCGATCTCTCCTCCTCCTTCAAGGGACTTCTGTTGGGAACAGCCCCTCCCAGCTCCCTCCTGTCCTCTATGAAAGCAAGTTCCTTTGTTCTCTTCTCCCTCCCCGCCTATGGCTCACCATAATTTGCAGGTCCTGAATTCTATTTCCTCTGCTACTACCAAATAAACATATTTCCCTGGTAAAACCACTGAGTTTTTCAATTTTAAGGTCAACACAACAGAAAACTTCCAGAGTGGGACACATGTTGCATCAAAACATGTTTCCCAGCAAGGAGACAACAATTGGGCTTCAAATGGGAAACGTAATACCTGGAAACGGTCTCAAGACCTGCTCTGGGATACACGATGACGATGCCCAAGGGTCCAACGAGGATGCGCCCAGGCAGATCCCACGTGGAGATGTGTCAGGTGCAGTTTTACGTTTCAGGTCACCGCATTCCTAGGATATGACCCAGGAAACCTGCTGTCAACTCAAAGATGGAGGCCGGGAGCCCCATCACTTTCTCACCAGTTATGTGAATGACACAAGGGCAGGTGTAGCCGTAGAGGGAGTTTTCTAATTCAGACTGGGTACCAGCAACAGTCCATAGTGGCGCATGTCCTTCTTCCCAGTCCTTCCACTCCTTCCAAAGAAGGAACCCAAGGTGGTGGAAGGAAGTGTTGCACACGTAGCAAAGTTCAGGAGAGTTTCACGTTCTCCTAGCATGTGAACATCTCTGTTGTTTTCTATTAATTGTTTTCAGTATATTCACATACAAAGAGCAGTGGTGAGTTTTCCTGAATGTACAGTTACACCACCATCAGGATGGAGGACGCTCCTTCACCCCAGAGGAACAGGCTCATGCTGCCCATTGTACTGAACCCTCTCATCCTTAAAACTTGATCTGTGTCAGGCTCCTATGCATTTCCCTCGTCCAGAATGTCACACAAGTGGAACACCCTTTTGCCTTATGAGTCCTGTTTGGAAACTGATGCCGTATTTGTAAAATTGCATTAACTATACAAAATTTGTGGTATTCTGTGAGTTGGAAACTTTTGACATTGCCCAGGAGAGGGCACACATTATGCCTTCAAACAAAGAGATTCCACTGTTATGAGGTATGTGAATTTGAGTGAGACCGCGGGCCTAACTTCCTTCATTTGCATCATGGGGGGAGGATGGGGGCAGGGAATCAAATGAGATACCAATAATTATCAAATCACATAATCTCTACACTGCTAAGAAAACACAAATTACTACAAACAAAAGGGAACAAGCTTGCATTTCCATTGTTGTTTGATGAAACGAAAGCTGCCACATTTTACCCCGCCTTCCATAACATCTCCTGGAAATGTGAACATGGCTGAGTGGAGTGGAGGCGGAGGGGGCGGCAGAGATTCCACATCCTCTCTGACACTCCACCCTCCCAGCACCTGATGTGGTCACCAGCCAGAAACTCTGAATTCTGTCTGTAAGGGTTCCAATGGAGGCTGCATTACATGGCCACAATTTATTAAATCATTGCCCAGTGGTGATTAACTCAGTCTCCACCCCCTCTCTTCTCCACAGAGGTTGGGCGCTGGGGCTGAAAGTTCCAACAATCTACTCAAGGCTTGGTGTTTCTGGCGTCCAACCTCCAATCTGAAGCCATCTAGGAGCTGGCCAACAGTTGTCTCATTACAACAAGGGACACTCTATCACCCTTCTCACTCAAGAAATCCAAGGGCATCAAGAGGTTTTCACTAGGAACTGAGGACAAACAACAAATATCTCCCTTACAATACCACAGAAGGTCAGGCCCAGGGACACACGCTCACTAGAGAATGAGAGCCTAACATCAGACTAGGAATGCTTCCCCTCTGCCCACACCAACCTCCACATCTACTGGACTCTCGTTTAATCATAGTGGACCACACTCAAAGAACTAGATGCTGTCTGGTAACATCAAGAAGACAAGGATGTCCCCTCCCAACACTCCGAGTCCAGCTGTACTGGAATTCTCAGTTAAGGCAATTAGACACAAAAAGGAAATAAAAGGGACAAACATTAGGAAGCAGGAAATAAAGCTGTTCTTGTGGCACAAGATTGTCCCCAGCAAGCAGGAGACCACAGCGCATGCCGCCACCAGGCAGCAGAGGAGGGGAGCAAAGTCAGACCCAGAGAACACAGACCCAGGGGTGGGGTCAGGTCTGCACATGTGGCTCAGGGCGCCAGCTATTATGGTCACCTGCAGAGGGGTGGTTCCCTTGTAGAGACTCAGGCCAGGGTGGCACACACACAGAGGGTAGGACAAGCCTTAGGACTCACATCATAGAGGTCTGAGGGGAGGGCAGGGCCAGCCTCTCCAGCAGCTCTCACAGGGCTCAGAAAGTAAGGAGTGGAGCCTGGCCTGGGGGTTCACTGGGCCTGGGGGTGGGGCTGGGGCAAGAGCTCTGCACACAGGCAGGGGCTGGTGTGGTGGGAATCTCCTGCCTGCTCTAGAGGAGAGAGCACCCAGGCTTCCTCCTCA
Source organism: Equus asinus (assembly GCF_041296235.1). NCBI lineage: Eukaryota > Metazoa > Chordata > Mammalia > Perissodactyla > Equidae > Equus > Equus asinus. The sequence continues at coordinate 23,335,330 of NC_091809.1, read as the reverse complement.
GCTTGTCCAGGTGGGGGCACAAGGGGAAGAGGGTGGGTGGGGCTTCAGCTGTGAGCAGTCACCAAAAATCTGGAGTCTGACTGCTCACTACAAGGACAAATGTGGCTAAGAAAAATATGCATTCTCGAAGGGTTTATACAAAGAGACACTAACAAGGGCTCAGAAATGATCAAAACTGTGTATTTGGGGTGACCGGAGTAACAGGGCTGGAGGGGACCAGGATAGGTTGTATCTTTGCTATCTTACAGATTTATTTCAAATAAACAAATTTATATCCTTTAATTTTAACTCTTGTACATAGGACGCTATTCTAACATTTAATTCCTTTAAAGACTAACTTTGAGAAAAGTGTAAACCAAACAAAATTACATTTTGAAATCTCTAACTACAAGGACCTGTGGCATCCTATTTTGTCCTTCCTCTATAGCTCACACTGGGCTATTTTCAAGAATAACAGCCTATTATAAGGCAGTCAAGGTTTGAGTTTGAAGCCTTAACTGTATTAGATTTTCAAAGATTTACATAAGCTTTCAGAAGTTTTCCTCACATCGATTATAACACAATTTCAATTGCTTTAGCCTTTTAAATTTCTGTGTTCTCTAGAGACACCCACATAGGAAAAACCAACCTGAAAATGAAAAAATTTTCTTGCTTTCCTCACATCAAATTCCTCAATCAACTTACACTCTCAGGGCCCAAGTGCTAAGGGAAACGAGAGCCAGAGGGCTGCACTAGTCCATCGATAAAGGAATCCAAAGGGAAGAAACACAAACACTGGAACCAGCTCAGATGAGCAGCCTGATTCCCACAGGACAGAAGGAAAGCCAGTCAGAGGTCCCACATTCCTGACTCTCCTGGTGGAGACAGAGACCTGGAGGGGGTCAGTCCCTGGAGAAGGAGGGGAGGGCACCTGAGCAGCCACAGGAAGGAGCTCTGGGAGCCCCACACACCCTCCTCTCCACAGGGAATGGTGCACACATTCCCTCTCTCAGGCTCCCATTCTCACAGTGAGGAAAACAGCTGGATTCAGTTTAAGGTTCTGACCCAAATGGATCCACCGATTAATGGGCCCTAATCCAGGACACAGAGCTCCTGACTCTCACAGACTTTCTCAGTGTAAACAAATTACTCTGAGTGCAACTACACTGTGCATGCAAAACTCCAATTATGTCTAGAAACAGGCCCAAGGGAACCACAGCTACAACCTCAGAAAGGGCATCACTCCCCACCCCACGAGCACGTGCACCCCCAGCTTTCCAGGGCTCTGCAGCTCCTCTCATGACAAAGGCTCCTTCCATGGGGGTGTGAGCAGTAGGACACCTGCAGGGGGAGGCTCCCCAGGAAGGACAACTGGGCCTTCAAGGCCTTCCCTCTGCAGGTTGAAGGGTGCCTTAGGTTAGGCTCACTGACCTCAAGCCTCTGTCCCCACTGGAGTTTTTTGGGACCATCACTGATATTTTAAATGACACAAACCCAGTGTTTGAACCATCCAGCGAACACACTCAAACAAGTCTTTATGCGGAAACGAGGGAAGAAAATGGTATATCAATTTGCTAAATCAACAAGAAACCCCTCAAGAAAGTAATGCATTCTGGAAAAACAACGACATTATCATATTATTTCCCAGACAGGCAATATTTTTATAAACTATGAATCCTACCTGAACACTTCAGGTCTGGAAGTCTAAGTTGTGGAAATCCATTTTATCTCACCCAAAATAAGAGAATAGACCTCAGAATATTACGACCCACGACGGGAGGAAAAAAGTGAAACAAGAATTGAGTACAGGCCATGTAAAACTGAAATATTTTGTTTCCTGAAATTCACCTGTTTCATGTCTCTTTGGAAATCTTTTACATTGTGTTTCCTGTTGATTAAATATATTTTTGCTCATGGAAAAACTGAGACTAAAATAAAGTGAATAAACCTGTCCAAAGGTGACTAACGCAGGTGGGGACAGTGCTGACAGGACAGATCATCCCGGGTATTTTCTGAAGAGGAACCTGCCCCCAGAGGACTTGCCACAGGATGTCTGCGCCCAGGAAGATCCTGGGGAGATGCACGAGGATTTCATGCAACGTAGTTCCAGGCGGTGAGAGGCTGCTTTTCACTCAAGGAAAATATCAACACTCACAAATCTTTCTGAAACAGGAATCCACGGACTGTGAGAAAACGATAAGCAATTAAAATATGCAATCTGTTTCAATTCCAGCAAGGACAAATACTTGATGATAATGCTGTGAATCGAAGGCAGGAAGTTGGCATTTGGGAATTCGGCGAGACACTGGAAATTCAGGCATTTGTTCCCAGCCCTGGGAAGACCTGGACGCGCAGGACAGGGTCAGGGATTTCAGACTCTGCTCCTCAAATGAACGGAAAATTGAGAAGAAAACGGGTCCCCTCTAGAGAAAGGAGGCCCTGGGGACCTCCTGGGACACGCGGGGCTGCGGGCGCACAGCGGCCCAGAGACGCTCCGGCCCAAGTCCCCGCGCGCAGGGAACACAGGACGCCCGGGGCCCGGCTGCCGGCCCCGCCCCCACGCTGCGGCCGGAGGGGCCTGAGGGCCGAGCGGCGCCACCGCGGACTCGGGGCCGCAGAACCCGGAAGGGACCGCGGGAGGCCGGGCCCGCCCCGCCGCTTCCCACCAGCCCCGCCTCCCGCGTCCTCATCCCGGGGCGGCACTCTCAGCATTTCTAGGGCTCCTGGGTCCCCCGAGTCCTTCCTAGGACACTGCGGTCGCTACAGGTCACAACTCGACACAACAGGCGTCAGAGACAAGCGCAGACTCTAACGGCGGGAGACCGGGACCCCAGTGCGGCCGCAACAGCACCAAACAGCGGGAGGTCGTAGAGCTTCGCCCCACCCACCTGCCCCGGCGCCGCCTCTGATTGGACAGTTCAAATGACTCGCCCTCTTGAGTCTGAGTGACAGCCCCTGAGTTTAGGTGTCTCAGCACAATGCCAGACAGAATCCGTCCTCTGCAGGGATATTTGCATGGAAAGGTAGTGCTGGGACGGGACTCCTGGGACTGTGATGCTTCTTTACAAACACACAACTGAAGGTCCCCTCACCATATGCAATGATTAGTCTCTCTCCATTTTGATGTTTGTTGACAACTGCAGTCTGACATAGTTTTGCCAAATAGGTACACAGACAGACACGGTGACCAGGGAATTAGGCCAAGAAAGGGGTACAGAGGATCTGACCGAAACTAACGTTGTCTGTTGAGTATCTGCAGATGGAAAGTTACAGGAAGAGCCTGAACACAGAAGGTTCCCACAAGCAGGCTGGCCGAAGCCAGTTGTATTCGCCAGGATCTGCTCTGAAGTGAACCTTCCCCATTATCAACTCATTAATATTTTAAATTCTCTTCCTGTGAGAGGGACCAGGGAGACATTTCTGGATCATACTATGTATGTAGTAGCTCGTGTCCCTTCTACCAATGAGACTTGAAGTAACGTGACGGTTAGGCAATAAACCCTGCTCTCCTGAGTCTTCCTTAACTGAATATTCATGAACTGTACTATGACCTCAAGAAAAGCACCCCTTGACCTCAAATTCTTGTTTGGGCAGACTCTACTTTGGCAGAGAGCCCTGGTGTTCTCCATTGCTTTTGCAAGAAATAAGTCTTTCTTCACCTACTTCTGCTTTGCTTGTGTTTTCAGCTCTGCTCTGACCAAGAGGCGAACCCATTGAGTTCAGTTACAACACCAAGGATGCAGTAGGTGGGCATCCTTCCAATGCTTCAGTCAGATTCAGAATAAGCGCATTGGGAGAAAAACAACATCAACATCATTTTAGCAGAAAACCGACTTCTGGGTGTTCAGAATGGTTAACTTTAGAAAATGTTTCTGACATTAAAATATTTGTATCCTGTAAAAAAGGTAAGCAGAGACTCTTTCTTATCATTGGTTAAATCACTCTCTGTGGCCATGACCCATCTGATCCTTGTGGTTACACTATTTAATCGAAGTATAATGAGACATCAGAAAACTGGGTTTCATCATAATGGTCATTCCATTATAATACTAGAGAGTAATGTTCATTCCAACAGTGTTGGGGACACTCTGACAGGCATACTTTCCATTTATCCTGCACAGATACCATATCTGCTCATATCCTCTCCCAATTCCCTGAGGAAGTGCTCACCTTTGATGTCATCTGAGACAAACAGCCCTCTCAAGTCCACCCAAAGTGTAACCATAACTCCACCACACCCAGGGACAGAGAAGCATTCCTGGAAGAATGCTGAGGGGCCGGGCCTAAGAACCACAGTGATCTCAACGAAGAGAGAAAAGAAGGGCCCAGTTTGCCACCAGTGTTTATCATACAGGGAGGAACACAGCTGGGCAGTAGCATCATTGATCAGTCACGCATCCAATGTGGGAAGACAAGTTCTGAGGGTGTTCAGCATCAAGCACTGAGAGATGCAGAAGATATTTCCATTTCATTTTCTGTTATTCATCTCCCCTTTATGAACTATCTGGAAAAGGATAGTCTAGAAGGAGGTTTCCAGGAAATCATTCTGACTTCCTAACTCAGGAATGTCTCTGTTTTTTGTTTTAACTGCCAACTCCTCATCTCCACCTCCAACAAAGGACACACCATCCTAAGAATGTGCATTCACCTGGGAAGATGCATGAGTCTGGCTCCGATCTCACACTGTCAGAAACACGGTGCCGAGGAAACTACATCATCACTGCCCTCCCCACGCTACTTTCATCGCAGTGTGGGAATTACACAGCTCCAGTAGTGGCCCCATCTGTGCAGAAACACAGGATGTGCTTCCCGCACTCATGAATTGATAAACTGTTCTGCTTCTCACAGGTAACATTAAGGACAGCCAAGCTCTGTCTTGAGGTCACCTCATGGTGCTCTCAAAAGTCCTTTACTCACTGTGCTCAGCACAAGAGATGTGATATCTGAAGGTTGTGTTTGGTAATTGCACTTCTTCCTGTTAGTATCCATTGTGGCAAACATGAGGGCCAAACAATACTTAGAGTGCTGGTGCCTCCACCGGCACTGAGGGAAGCCCATGACCACAAGGTGGACTTTTTCTTTTTTTTATAGATTTTATTTTTCTCCCCAAAGTCCCCTGATACATAGTTGTATATTCTTCATTGTGGGTCATTCTAGTTGTGGCATGCGGGACGCTGCCTCAGCGAGGTTTGATGAGTAGTGCCATGTCCGCACCCAGGACATGGGCTGCCTGCAGCGTAGCGCGCGAACTTAACCATTCAACTACGGAGCCAGCCCCAATGTGGTCTTCTAAGCCAAACAAAGAGCTCGACTGAAGAAGCACAGGGAGTTATTTGTAGGTGTGGACAAAGATTTTCCCCATGACCTTGAAAAATGGCCCCAGTTGAATCAGTTACCCAAGATTCAAATAGCTGCTCTGTTGCAGGAGGTCACTAAGAGGATGTGACCACTGGTTGACACTCCAGATGGACTCGGTAAGTCAGAGGCTTCTTACTCCCCTGTCCTTGGAATGTACGCTCCTCCCAATGTTCCTGAGACATTTCAATGACGCAGCCTGGAGAGAAGAATGTGTGTTGAGACCATCTGGACGGTAGACGTTTGAGCCCCGTCAAAGCCTCTACAGAAACTTTTACGATTCTGGTGGGCAGGTGCAGACATCTACTCATTTTGCCTCGCCTAACCCAAGCTCATATATATGTTCCCTTGCTTATTCAAACGGCCATCTGCCAATCTGGAGTGAGCTGCTTCTCTCTTTGCTCTCTCTCTGCCCCCCATGCATGGGAGCCAGTTTCAGATGTCACCTGGAGAACTCCCGAGGTGGCCATCCAACACGATCTTAGTCCTGAATGACAATGAGAGCACAACTGATTCTCCTTGTGCTGGGAATGATGAAGTACCTTTAAATGGCATGACCTCAAGATAGATTTCGGTACTTTGAAAACTTGTTTTTCTTCATGGTCGGGCTGAAATATTGGCATGGTGTTGGAGGTAGCAGTGGGAAGAAGGATTAACCAAATTGTTCTATCTGGTGAGGAAGGCATGAATTACCAAAAACTAATTGTCACAGCATTTATATAGTGAAGATTTCAAAATATGGGATAGTAAGTATCCATAGAGGAAATCACAATAGTCATCACAGCACTCTGCTCAATACATTAGTTCTCCGTAATCTCACAGGCCAGTTGCAACCTCACATGTCAAGGAACCAGTGGGTCATCTGCAGTGTAAAATGTTAATTCCATGGAGAGAAGTTCTGCTTTCTAAGTAGTTATCAAGATGAAGATGACAATGACAGTGAGAATACTAACAGGAGTGCTGACACTAATAATAAGGCACGTTGGGGAGGCTTACTGAGTGTGAGGCACGGCACTCAGCACCTTAGGGGGACTGGCTCATTGCTTTTCATCTGCACAGACTTCTAACAGGGAAGCATTAATATGATCCTGTTTGATAAGAGAGGAAACCGAGACTTAGCGGAGCTGAGTGACGGCTGTGACTTTACACAGGCAGTCAGGAGGGGGCTCGATTCATCACCAGGCTGCCTGACTCAGACCAAGCTTTGCCACTGAGTAACTTCACATCTTCTTATGAAATTAGGACAAATGGTTCCTTGACTAGGACTCATGCCTCTGTGTGAATCACAAATAACTCTGTTCTTCCCCGCAGGCCTTATTCAGATCCCCACTATGGAACCGATTCCCCTTGCCCTTGGTTGAAATCTGAAGAGGGTGCCACAGTATTTCTAGTCACCTTTTGGTGCTAAGTCCCGTGGTCACTCTCAGGCACAATGACAACCAGGCCAGCCTAGTACTCATAGAAGATGTTTGGGAGCAGAGCATGAAGAGGAACTGCTGTGTGAGAGGCAGCCCATTGAAAGGAGGAACGAATCCAAAGAAGGACCAAAGATGTTTCTTCTCACTCCTAGTGTTTATCATTGCTTTCCTCTATAACTTCACGTCAGAAAACACAGTGATCCATCTGATGAATAACATGCAAGAAGCAAATACTGTTATTTGAGATGAGAGCATTGTTTATTTGTCAAGCTAAAGATAAAATAAGTGGGACATTACTACAACTGATGAAGGAGTCCATTTGCTGAACATTGTGTAAATACACACATAATATATAACAACACAGAGTATTTAATAAAAATTACATGTCCTGCAACATATATATGAACTGTGGAGGTTTAGGGCCAACGCCATGTGTGAGAGCTATGTGCACACAAGTGTATGTCCTGGTGAGCTGACAGAGACATCCCCTCCATGGAAACATAATCAACTTTGGTGCATGGAGGACTCCTCAAGTCAAAGATGCAGCTCCCTCTACACACACCAACATTTTAAAAGACAGTTCCATTCAAATTTGCATCAGGATCTGTTTTTCTGTTTCAAAATACAGTAATCCTAAAGTATATCTCTGAAAATAAGTCCAAAGTATTCAGGAAAATATTGCTAATAAAGAATGATGAAGAGCAAGTTTCACCAGATGCACCAATTCCAAAAGTTAATGAGTTGTCATAATTTAATGGTCTGTTGCCACCATAAGAACTGACCAGTTGGTTGTCAGAGGGCTGATTTTGCCTCTCAGGAAACATTTGGCTGCATCTGGAGGCATTTTGGGCTGTCATGACTGTGGCAGGCGGGGAGCACTGCTACAGACATCTAGGGACCCTGCGATTCACAGACCAGTCCCCTCGACAGAGTACTGTCTTGTCAACATCGAAGTAGTGTCAACATTGAGAAACTGTGGACTGGACAGATGAGCCCCTGATGCTCTACAAACCGGCACAAGGATGGAACAAAAGAGACTGTGAATCCTGGCAGTCTAGAACTCTCCTGTCTCCTTCATGCAGAACAATTCTAGATGGGGTAAAGAGGAAAACAGTAAAAAATATAAAATGAAAACACTGAAAGTAAACATTAGAAAGTATTTCTGTATACTTAAGCAGTAGAAGTCATGACATTCCAAGAATAAGGTAGATGAAATTCAAATAGATTTGGAAATCTAAAATATGTAAATATATCATTGCTAATAATAAAAGATATAGAGGGGGGCCGGCCCTGTGGCTGAGTGGTTAAGTTCACACACTCTGCTGCGGTGGCCCAGGGTTCGCTAGTTCAAATCGTGGGTGCGGACATGGCACCACTCATGAAGCCATGCTGAGGCAGCATCCCACATGCCACAACTAGAAGGACCCACAACTAAAAGATACAGAACTAAGTACTGGGGGCTTTGGGGAGAAAAAGGAAAAATGAAATCTTTAAAAAAAAACTCAAAAAAAAGATCTTTAAAAAATATATATCTATAAAATATATATCTAAAAATATATATCTTTAAAATATATATATAGAAACACCAATTGGGGAAATGTTTTCAGTAATAATATAGAGAGAAAGATGATATTGTTAGCAGTTTAAATAGGTGTTAATAATCAAAACCAAAATATAAATATTCCAATACAGATGTTCAAAGACCACTCATAAACCTTATAAAATTATAAATTATTAAATGCTTAACAAAGTTATAGATTAGCTCATTAGGCCCAAGATATAAAATGAAAATCGTTGTACTTATTTATGTGCAAAATACTTATGTGGATTTCCTAACCCTTTTAGTGAGGCATGTTCTGGTGGGAAAGGCCAACTGCGTGCTTCTTGGTCTGTTCCCCAACAAAGACATTAGGCCAGAAGTAACACCTGATCTATGGAGGAACTGCAGAGATAAGGTCTGTCCTCAAAAACCTGAGATACATGGGGGCATCTTTTTACCCCCTTCTTTAATTTGCACATTTGCTATTACAAAACTCTGGAGAGTGAGTTTAGACTGTCATGAAGTTAAAGAGCTAGGGCTGGTAATTGTACCTGTGTTCCAAGTTTGGAATCACTACTGGGCCATGTGAACGAGGTCTGTGGCATCTGGTGTGCAACTCCTTACACAACAGAATACGCATGCTTCTCAACCACACATGGGCCTTTCTCTCGCATAGACTAAAGTTCACCATTAAAAAACCTCATAAATTTTAAAGGCTAGGAAATTTCCATTTTAAAATACAAACTAAGATCTCTGACCACAATGGAATGAAAATAGAAATCAATAGCTTGGGAAAATTTGGCGAAAAAAATAAATTTGAGCCAATTAAACAAGACACTCCTAAATAACCAATGGGTCAAAGAACTCAAGAAGGGAATTAGAAAACATTTTTAATGAATGAAAAAAAGGACACAATATAACAAATTTTTATGGGCTACGTTGAAAACACTATGTAGATAAAAATTACACCCAGAAATGCCTAAACTAACAAAGAAAAAAGATCCCAAATCAATGACCAAACCTTTTGCCTAACTCAAATTCAAAAGGATGAGAAACCAAACCAAATGTATTGAGAAAAGGAAATAAAACATAGAGCACAAATTAAGCAAATAGAGAATAGAAAACCCATAAAGAAAATCAATGAAACCAAATGTGAGTTTTATGACAAGACCAACAGGATTGACAATAGAAAACTAGCAGACAATAGCTGGACTGACCTAGGGAAAAGGAGAGCAGACTCAGATTACCAGAAGCAGAATGAAGGAGGGGATATCACTACTGAAATTACAGAAATCAGAAGGATTAGAAAGGAATTAACAATTGCATGCAAATTAGATTACGTAGATGAAATGACAAATTCCTAGAAAAACACAAGCTACCAAAAGTGACGCAAAAAGGAAATCTGAGTAGAATTAGAACAAGTGGTTGAATTAGGAAGCAAAAAACTACCCAAAGAGAAAAGCCCAGGCCCAAAGGGTGTCACAGCAGAATCCTCCAAAACATCCAATCAAGACTTAACAGGGACTCTTCACAAAGTCTCCCCCAAAACAGAATCAACACAACACTTTCAACTCATTTTGGGGCCAGTGTTATCGTGATACCAAAATCAGACAAAAGTATCCCAAAAAACTACAGACCTATTTCCTTTGTGAATATGGACCCAGAAAAACCTCAAGTAATCCTAGTACCAAATCCAGCAACAACTTAAAAGATTTATACACCATGAACAAGTGGAATTCATTCTGGGGATGCAGGGTGGGGTTAACCGCTCAAAATCCATTAAGGTAACACATCACATTAATAGAGTGAAAAGCAGAAATGGCCTGATCATCTCAATAGACTCAGAGGAAATACTTGACAATATTAAACATCCTTTCAGAAGAGAAACACTCAGGAAACCAGAATTTGAAGGAAATTTCCTGAGCCTGACGATGAGCAAGTATGGGACACCCACAGCTAATGTTATATTTAAAGGGGAAAGGCTGATTATTTTCTCCAAAAAATGAGGAGGAAAACAAGAATGTCTGCCCTTCCACTTCTATTTGACAATGTACTGGCAGTTTTAGCCAGAACAGTTTTGCCAGAAAAAGAAATAAAAAGCATACAGACTGGGTGGGAAGATGTAAAACTATCTTCACTTGCATGTGTCTTATCTTGTAAATAGAAAACTCTAAGGAACCCACTAAAACATCTATTAGAACCGATAATGGAGTACAGCAAATTTGTATGATACAAGGTCAGTACATAAAAATAAACTGTATTTTATACACTGCAATGAACAATCTGACAAGGAAATTAACAACCGCTCATCTACTTTCTGTCCCTACAGATGTCCCTATCTGGGTCTTTCCTAGGAATGGAATAATTCAATGTGTGTACTGACATTGACTTTGGGACTGGCTTCAGTAACTTAGCACAATGTTTTCAAGGTACATCCATGTTGGACCACGTATCCCTACGTCATTCACTATCATGGCCAAATAATATTCCAGTGGATGGATAAAACTTGTTTATCCACGCACCCATTCATGGATATTTTGACTGTTTCCACTGTTTGGCTACTAGAAATAACATTACTATAAAATTCATGTACAAGTTTGTTTTTAATTTTTTTTTTAAGATTTTATCTTTCCTTTTTCTCCCCGAAGCCCCCCGGTACATAGCTGTGTATCTTTTAGTTGTGGGTCCTTCTAGTTGTGGCATGTAGGATGCCGTCTCAGCATGGCTTGATAGTGGTGCCATGTCTGCGCCCAGGATTTGAACTGGTAAAACCCTGGGCCACTGAAGCAGAGTGAGCGAACTTAACCACTCAGCCACAGGGCTGGCCCCCATGTTCAAGTTTTGTTCCAATATGTGTTTTCACTTTTCTTGGGCACATACTTAGGAAAGGAATTGATGCATCATATGGTGATAATAAGGTTTAATTTTTGGGGAACCCTCAGACTGTTTTCCAGAGTGGCCGCACCATTTCATATTTGTACCACCCATGTATGAGGGTTGAAATTTCTCTGTGTATATTTGACAAGATCTGATATTGTCTCATTTTTTGATTCTAGCCATCCTAGTGATTGTGAAGTGGTATCTCACTGAGGTCTTGATTTGCATTTCCTTGATGACTAATGATGTCCAGTAGTTTTTCATATGCTCTTGGCCATTTGTCTATTTCTCTTGGAAAAACATGTATGCACAACTTTGTCATTTTTAAATTGAGTTACTTCTGTTTTTATTATTAGGTTATAACAGATGTTTATACATTTTTAACACAAGTATGCAAATGTCACAAGGTATGGATACTAGCTGGGGAATTCAAACCCTCTAAAATGGGATCAACGGCGTAAATGCTTAAAAGTCACCAACCCTGTCCAAATGGTCACAAGTATCCTGACGTTCGGGCACTGGCCATTACATACTCAAGGTCCAGATTTTCGGAGTGAGCAGGGTTGTCAGACTCTGAAATTCCCAGGTAGTAACTCAAAATAGTTGTTTTTCTCTTCAAAGTTGACCCCATGATGCCTAGGCATTAGTCCTTAGGGAAAATCATGGGCACCATCTGGACACTGGAGCTATTAAAAGCCACTGGCAGAATTTTGATCCATTCAACTGTTGAAGGACACTTGGGTCACTTCCACTTTTTGGCTATTGTAGATAATGCTAATGTGAACATGAGGGGACACATACGTGTTTGAGTCTCTACTTTCAAGTCTTTTGGGTACTTACCCAAAAATAGAACTGGTTGATCAGATGCTAAGTCAATTTGTACTTTTTTGAGGAAATGCCATGTTGTTTTTCATGACCCGAATATGATTTTATACTCCCAGCAACCGTGCGCAAGGGTTCCAATGAGTGTTTTCACTTTTTTTGTTTTTGCTGAGGAAGACTGGCTCTGAGCTAACATCCGTGCCCGTCTTCCTCTACTTTATATGTGGGACGCCTGCCACAACATGGCTTGCCAAGCAGTGCCATGTCCACACCCGGGACCCGAACTGGCGACCCTGACCGCCGAAGTGGAATGTGCGAACTTAACCACTGCACCACCGGGCCGGCCCATAACATATACTTCTTAATTTATAAGAATGAGCTTCAGCTTTATGCTCCCTTGATTCCAGTGATACATGGAAACATTACTCAGACATTGCTCGATCCCCTTTTGCCATTTTTGTGGTATTTTTATGTAGATTATATCCATTAATGATATAACTCAACAATACATTGTCACACATTTCCTTACCCTCTGTAGTCATTTTCTTAGCTCAATACAGCTTTGCTCCCATCGTGTTATTTCTGCATTTAATGGCAAACATATTACACATAGAGTACCTTTCTACATAGGACAGTCCCAACAGCACTTTACATACATAGTATTTTATACAAGTCCTTTGTTATCAGTTAAGTGAAGAAAGGAGAAAATGGGTACTGATTCTGTCTTTCATACTTACGTAATCACTTATACTGGTGTTTTAATTTCCTTATAATGATTTGAATTACCTCCTGAGGTCACTTGCTTTCAGCCTGAAGAGCTCCTCCAGTAATTCTTGCATGCAAGTTGGCTCTCAACATAACCTCTCAGTTTTTTTGATCTGGGAGATAGATTCCTTATTTCACCTTCCTTTTTACAAGGTAGTTTTGATAAATACAGGACTGCTGGTTGAAAGGTGTTTTCCCTGTGCATGTTGAATATGTTATCCCTCTGCCTTCTGACCTCCTTTTTTTTCTGCTGAGATGTCAGCAGTTAATTTGACTGTGGTTTCCTTGTAAGAGATCCGTGATTTTGTCAACTACTGTTTTTCTGCCCAGTATGTTTGCATGTCTTGTAATTTTGTTGCAAATCAGACATTTTAGGTAATGTACTGTAGTAACTCCAGGAACTGGTCCTCTTCCTTCTGGGGGGTTTTACTGGAATTGGCTTATTTATTTGTTCAGTGACTGGCTGGATTCCAGTCTATGACCCCAACAGAGGGGAACCTCTGACACAGCTCCTAGAAGGGGACATGGCTTGGGGAAAGCCTGCCTTCCTGGGCCAGCGATATTGGGAGGGCCCTCGTTCTCCTTCAGGAACCACAGCCAGTTGGTAAACTCCACTAACTGCTGGCTGATTTCTCTATTGTTTTCACCAGTGTCCTGGGGCCCATAAATTGCTCTAACAATCAACTCAATCAAACTCTGGCTCCTTTATATAAACCTTTTCTTTTTTTTTTTAAAGATTGGCACCTGAGCTAACAACTGTTACCAATCTTGTTTTTTTTCTTTTCTGCTTTTTCTCCCCCAACCCCCCAAGTACACAGTTGTATATTTTAGTTGTGGGTCCTTGTACTTGTGGTATGTGGGACGCCGCCTCAATGTGGCCTGATGAGCTGTGCCATGTCTGCGCCCAGGATCCCAACCAGCGAAACCCTGGGCCGCCAAAGCTGAGCGCAGGAACTTAACCACTCAGCCATGGGGCCGGCCCCAGAAATATTTTCTAAAGTCACTGGGTGATATTTCTTCTGAGCCTTGTAAGCCTCCTGCCAGCCAACTAATTCTCTGTTTTTTTGGTGTTTTTTTTTTGAGGAAGATCAGCCCTGTGGTAACACCTGCTGCCAATCCTCTTTTGGCTGAGGAAGCCTGGCCTTGAGCTCACATCCGTGCCCATCTTCCTCTACTTTATACGTGGGACGCCTAACACAGCATGGTGGGCCAAGCAGTGCCTTGTCCCTACCCAGGATCTGAACCGGCGAACCCGGGCCGCAATGAAGCAGAACGTCCGAACTTAACCGCTGCGCAACCAGGCCAGCCTCTCGATTGCAGTTCTTAACAGAACAAAGACACACTTTGTGGGTGGCCCCATGGCTGAGAGGTTAAGTTCCCACATTGTGCTCTGGCAGTCCAGGGTTCATCGGTTTGGATCCTGGGCACGGACCGACACAGCACTCATCAGGCCGTGCTGTGGCAGCGTCCCACACAGAAGAACTAGAATGACTTACAACTAGATATACAACTATGTACTGAGACTTTGGGGAGAAAAAAACCAGGAAGATTGGCAAGAGATGTTAGCTCAGGGCCCATCTTCCTCATCAAAAAGCATAACTAAAAGAAAAGACAGACTTGCCCTGAACAAGTAGAAACTCTGCCCCTAGACTGCCCTGGGACTTGAACTACAATTCTTCCCCTGGGTTTCCAGCCTGCTCAGCCAGACTGCAGATTTTTAACATGACCTTGTCTCCATAATCACATGAGTCACTTTCTTTTTTTTTTTTAAGATTTTATTTTTCATTATCTCCCCAAAGCACCCCCGGTACACACTTGTATATTTTTCAGTTGTGAGTCCTTCTCATTGTAGCACGTGGCATGCCACCTCAGCATGGGCTGATGAGTGGTGCCATGTCTGTGCCCAGGATCAGAACCAGTGAAACCCTTGGCCGCCAACACGCACCTCACGAACTTAACCAGTCGGCCCTGGGGCTGCCCCGAGTCACTGTCTTAAATAAAAAGAAAACAGACATATATACATAAGCACACATGCACATAAGAGATCATATTGGTTGTTTTCCTGAGAAACTCTAACACCAGACTTTATTTTTAATAAATATATGCCAAATGAGTGATTCATTTTAGGTGGGAAGCCATTTATTGTTGTATAACCCTCCAAACAGTAATTTTTATGAAGTGTTCGATGCCTTTTTGCAAAGCATAAAAATCTCTCTCTCAATTTTGTTCACAAGTGATGTTAGAGCTTCTGCTTCCTTCCTACTTGAAACTGGTGAGTATTTCCTGGAATGGGCTTCATCCTAAATGCATTAGGGTGGCGTGACCGTGACAGAAGCTCTGCTGACCCACTCCTCAATAAAGCTGGTGAAAATTACTTAATAACAAGCATTTCAAGCCACTGGAAATGGTCCCAAAGGCAAACAGCAAATGAAGAACATTTACTCAAGAAAATCTATGAAGTTTTGTAAGAAACATGAGAGTCTGGCACTTGAACCAAGAACAATCCATCCTCAGCTCCCCCAGCTCATGTTGGGGGAGACTCCCTCCCAGACCACCGCCCCGAGAGCACCTGGCACCTTGTCACTCAGCTCCACTGACAGGGCTGCCCAGGAAGAACAGGATGCAACACCGGGAACCCCGCCCCCAGTACCTGCTGATGAGGGTTAACAGGCGCTGGGTGGGACTGTTGGAAACGTCGGGACACTATTGTCTCAGTCCCTGCACGTGGAACTGAGGCGAGACCTTGGGAGTGGTGAGCTGACAAGACTTGGCTGCCAACTGCCCTTGTTCCAGCTCATGAGGTGGCTGTAATATAAGAAGTTCCTGAGGTGCCATGAGACAATCAGGAGGACCTCTGGCGGCTACCTGTCCACTGCACTGCGCCCTCAGCTCCTAACATGAGCTCAGAGAGGCTTTCTACTGTCCCCAAACACCTGGAGGGTCCTAGCACAGAGATTTCACTTGTAGATGACACCCAGTGAGCCATCAACACAAACCTCTTAATTACTTTCCAAATAACCATCTTGGTTGGCACATTGTGATAAGATCAAATCAGACAACACTCGACAAAGTGGAGCATAAGATGAAAGGCAAATAGGAGTAGATTTGCGTATTTAGGCAACATACACCCTACACCGCACACTGAGTATGTTTTCTGGAAAGAACCAGGGACTCAGACGGCTGGGAGGAGGCTTCCAAAACTCAGGACAGATATGAAACGGCAGCATCAGAAATTATTTCTAAAAAGGAGAAAATTTTGCAGGATGAATTAGTCAAGGAAGTTATGCTCCCAGGACATTGGTGGCGTCAATTAATAAAAGGCATGAACTGCAGGAAAAGCAAGAGGTTTATTTGGAGCCCTAGGAATTGCCATTTGGGAGGCACAGATGTGAGTCGAAGCTCAAATGTGAGTAGAAACTGAAGCGGACAAAGGAGGCAGCAGCGGGTTATAAAGGCAAACCCACAAGCTTCCATCAGGCGTCTGGAACAATTAATGACCAGTGCTGGCAAGGAGCAAGCGGACACGCCAGTAGGTGAATGATCCTTAAGTTGTTCCTAAGCAGCGTGTTCATTTCTGGAAGAGAAATTGTTCCAGGATATGGCTTGTGTGGTCAGGTGAAGTTCAAAGGTTCGGTCCCCACCTGCCTGTGCACATGCGTAAGCCTCGCTTAGCAGCCTTCCAGCTCCATTTTCGAAGTCCTGAGATATCTCACTCCATTTCAGTATCCTCATCTATGTTTCTTCCTTTTGAGACATTTTGGCAGAAAGCATCGTGGCTCTCCTCTTTGTTGTAGTATGTTTAGGAGTCTCCCTCTTTGCCTCGAAGGCTCATTCTTGGGAAGTGAGTTCTCATGTAGGGGGGAAACTGAGGTCTCTCATGGGAGTAACTTAATCAAAGCTCTAGACCACATTAGAGCAAGAAGTAGGCGGCCAGGTAACGAGGTTTAGGCATCATGTTCTAGTCCGCAGATGTCGATAATGGTCTTGTTCTCAATGTTCCTCACTGGAGAGGTCTTTTGAATAGTCTCAAGTCTCTGAGCAACCATGACCTTGATGTTTTGGAAACCCATGCAACACTGAGAAGTACTCGCAATGAACAGTTTAAAAATGACAAAAAGAGGGGCCGGCCCAGTGGCCGAGTGGTTAAGTTTATGTGCTCCGCTGCGTCGGCCCAGGGTTCGGATCCTGGGCGTGGACACGGCACTGCTCCTCAGGTCACGTTGAGGCAGCGTCCCACATGCTACAACTACAAGGACCCACAACGAAGATATACAACTATGTACAGGGGGGTTTGGGGAGATAAAGAAGAAAAAAAAATGACAAAAAGCGAAGAAATTAGGATTATAATCAGCAAAAGAATTTGTAGCCTAGACCCAAGGATAGCCCCCAGCCCAGAAGGAAGCCACCTAAGAACGTCAGGAAAGTGTAAATTCAACCAGCTTGGAGTAAAATCAGAGTGGCCATTCAGATATTTAGCGAGCTGGACAAGCTTCAGTGTCTAATTCAATGGGTTGAGAATTATTCATGCAGGTGCAACGGGAGCTGTCGGCAGGAGCACAGACTCCTCCTTGGGCAGCAAGGAGAGAGTCCAGGGCTGTCCTCCTGTCCAGGACTGCTCAAGCTGGAGCACCTGAGGGCTCCGTGGTGCTCTTATTGATTTGCAGTAGAGGGAGCAGCTGCACTGACAGTTCTGGTAAGATTCCTCATCATCAGGTCCAGTTGGAATGGAATGTGCCATCTTCCAACCAAGAAAAGAGTCCCCTAAGGAAATAACGCCCAATACGTCCTGAATAAGCAGCAGGAAGGTCACAGCCTTGACTGAGACCACAAGTATTATCCTCGGATTCGGAGGGAGCTTCATCAGGACGGTCGTCTGTGATGGAGAGGGCCCTTTGCTTTTGGGTTTTCTGGGTGGAATCAGTTTGTCGAGAGATCACTTTAAGTCTAGTCAAAGCAGTGGTTAATCGGCCTAGGAGACAGGTACCACCCATTTGCCAGCTCTGTAGCCAGGCATATGCCTATGGTTTTCTACCATATCCACATATGAAAATACACCCTGAAGGGGCAAAGAACACCAGGCAAGGGTCAAATATTCAAGGATTCATCTGCAGGCAAAGAAGGTGGCACCAGTGTGAGCTAATGATCTGTCTTGTTTGTGCGTATGGGAAAAGTATCATTCTCTAAACTGTCTACAATGTCATCAGTCCTCTGGAACAAGACCCTGCAGAGAGGAGTTGCACATCATCATTGATTAATCAGGAGTAACTATGGCCTCTCTGATGACATTTGTGGTAGAGCCACATGTACGTACGTGGGACTTCGTGGATGGGCATGGGTGGAGCATTTTTAGAGGCATTTGAGCATTCCTTGAAAGGAGTTAGAGAAAAGCAGGGACAATCTTCCTGTTTAAGGAAATAAGTTGTACTGTGTAGGTGAAAGAAGAAGGCTGAGTTGTCCACACCCAAGAGCCAAACCGGTGAAACCCTGGTCTGCTGAAGCAGAGCACACGAACTTAGCCACCCAGCCTCGGGGCCAGCCCCCAGGAGACATTTTTAATTTAAGATCTCCAGTGGGTGGAGACGTGCAGTCAGGTGAGGGTGCCTTTATGAGAAACATGAATCCAGGAGTCAATATCCTGTAGTTTCCTGCACAAGGAGTGGTCGACAGTACCTGGTATGGCCCTTTGCACCAAGCTTGTAGGACATTCTTGTGAAGTTGTCTTCCAGGAAACAAAGTCTCCTGGCTGAAGCTTGTGGTGACGTCCATCTTTGTCTCCCAGGAGCACCCTGGGAAAGGATTGCTCTCCTAGGGCCGTACTATCCTTAAGAGCCTTCTGAGCTCCTTGCAGTAGGTCAGAATGGTTCCCTTAAGGTGGACAAGCTCGTACAGTCCTTGATCTAATCTCATAGGTCATCCTGTAGTGATTTCAAATGGGGAAAGCTCGTGCTTCCAAAAGCTGTAGATCTAAGGTTCCGTAATACCAAAGGCAAGGCTTTCAGCCATGGGAGATGAACAGATTCTAGGAGTTTGGCCCATTCAGTTTTTAGGATCCCATTAGTTCTTTCACTGAGACCAGAGGATGGAAGACGACAGGCACAATGAAAATCTTGTAGAACGGGCCAGATTTTACATATGGATTGCAGGGTTTGACCTGTAAAATGAGGTCCATGATTGCTGTGAGGCTCTGAGGGGACACCGCAGGTAGGTACAATGTTTTCTAGGAGAATTTTACCCACAGTGTGACCTGGTGCCCTGCAGCATGGGAATGCTTCAGTCCAGTGGAAAATACGCAGACCATTACTAAAGCATATTCACACCCTGGAGATGCTGATGGTCGGATGAAGTCCAACGGCCGTGTTCGAAGGGCCCAGAAAGTCAAGGAAATGGCCCATGGCACTGTGGATGGGCTCTCCAGGGTTCTGTTTGGGACATATGTGGATCTTTGATAAACCCTTGAAGCTGATTTACGTATTGGTTCCCTAATATTGTTTTCCTCAAAGCACCATCTTATCAGTATCCCAAGGGATTAAATCATGAACAAAGCTTAGAATAGATTCCTGGAGGTGATCAGAAAGGACAGGACGGCCACTAGGACCAGACCATAAATTTTTCTTCCCTCGAAACGTGCAACCTTGTTCTGTCCATTTCCTCTTTTCCTGTCTAGCAGCCAAATGAAGGCCTTCCATGGATTCATTTTTTAAATCTCTCACAAAATGAACGAAAATTTTGGTTATAGGGCAAATCCAGAGAGAAGTTTGTAATCTTGAAGAGCCACACTTTTTTGCAGCCGAATCAGCAAAATGATTACCTTTACTTTCCTCCACATTTGCCTTAGAATGTCCAGGAAGCTTTGTTACTGCTGAAGGCCTTGTTCTCTGAATGACATCTACAAGATTGAACACAAAGGAGCTATTTTTTATTTACTGACCTGTAGAGGTTAGGAATCCTCTTTGTTTCCAAAGCATGCCGAAATCATGAGCTGCTCCAAAGGCACATCTGCTGTCAGCACAGATATTAGCAGTTTTCCCTTTGGCTGGATAACAGGCTCAGGCTAGGGCCATAAGTTCAGAGGTAGGTGTTGGTGAAGCACCAGCTTCTATTGTTTCTATTGAAGACAGAGTTGCATATCCTACCTTATATTTGATATTTTCATCTTTTAGAGAAGACTCATCAGGAAAGCAAACTACATCAGCATTTTCAAGTGAGCGTTCTTATAAATCCAGCCTGGGGAACAATAATTGGTTTGTCAAAGTCAGAAACTCATGAGATGTTTCATCAAAAGGCAAAGGGAGGAAAGTGGCAGGACTGAGGGAATGGCAATTAGTAAGAGTGACATTTGGTGAAGATAGAAGAAATAGCTCATAGGGAGTTAGTCTGCTGGCGGAGAGGTGCTGAGTATCATGAGTTACAAATGGCTTCCACTGAGTAGGGCACATAAATAGAGGAGGGTTGGTGACATTTAGGCACTGGTGCCATTAGTCCCATTCAAGGTAGAGTGCTTGAGTCACCTGGCTAGTAGCACACCTGGTGGCATTTGGGGTGCAGCCCCTCTAGGGTTGACTTCCCTCTCGGGCTGCACCGTGCCCCCATCCAGGGTTGCAGTCACGGGTGAGGGCTGTGTGGTTCCAACAGCTTTCCAGGGTTGCCTCTCTGGGGTGGAGGAGAAGCCCATGGCCCATATGGCACAAAGGCACAGAAGAAGTCCAGCAGTGAGCAGTCACATTTTATGCTTTTTTCTCTGCCCACGGCTGCCCTGTGTGAAGATTATGGGGCTGTTGCGAGTCAGGAGCTCATGGGTGGCAAAGTCGGGTAGGGCCACATGTTGTGACCATATTGCCATGCTGTCATCTCCTAGTGTTGCTGCTGTTAACCGACCTGAGTGCCTCTTCTCCCTTTTAGTGACCCACACCATTCCTTCACTGGGTCTGGATACAATTATTGCCACTTCCTGTGGGGAGGGATGGTTAGGAGAAATGAGCCGCCACTAAAGCCACTAAACACTGGACTTTCAGCTGGTATTTGCAGACCAAGTGGGGAAGTGTGGCCCAGCAGCAGCATAGTGGGTCTGTGTTCTTCTAATGGGCCAGGACTGTATATGACCAGGGGTCATAGCTAACCAGCTGTCCCTGACTGGGCTGCCAATGAATATTGGAAGACAAAATGACTGACATTTTTCGGCCAGCACAAAGGCATAGTGGTTAAGTGTGCAAGCTCTGCTTCAATGGCCTGGGGTTCTCTGTTTCAGATCCTGGGCATGGACCTACACACTGCTCATCAAGCCATACTGTGGTGGCATCCCACATAAAATAAAGGAAGATTGGCAACAGATGTTAGCTCAGGGCCAATCTTCCTGACCAAAAAAAAGAAAAGAAAGACGCTTGACATTTTCAATGTGTAAGGGGACTCAAAATTGTTTCGACAGAATATTGTCCCATAAGATGAAGGCGTCAGGTTCCCCCATGACAATCATCCGCAGCATGGCTGGGGGAGACCAGTTGGTGTCAGAATGATGGCCGTGTGGCCTAGAGTTTAAAGTGATGAGCACCCCTGGCAGCAAGGAAGCCCATTTAGGAGTCTGTATACCTCCTGGAAACTTAATGAGCCAGGATTTTCCAAGACCACGGTGGCATTCAGAAACACCAGAGACCTGTGCCTCATAGGGGAGATGAAAGTTCCACTGGATGCCCTGTTGGAGAGCCCAGTGTTGGGTTACAAGGGCTGTAAAATGAGATCCTTTATGTAAGTGGGGGGTTAAAATCCCCTACTATTATCACGTTGCTGTCAATTTCTCCCATGAGAGCTGCTAATGGGTGCTGTATATATTTGAGTGTTCCCGTGTTGGCTGCACATAGATTATTAACTGTTATGTCTTCCTGATGGGTTAGCCCCTTTATCACTATATAACGTCCATCTCTGTTGTTACTGTTTTGGGTTGGAGTCTATTTGTCTGACGTCAGCATGGCCACACCCCCTTTCTTTTGGCTGCCATTTGCCTGGAGGCTCCTCTTCTGCCCCTTCACTTTGAGCCTGTGTTTGTCTTTAGAGCTGAGCTGAGTGTCCTGGAGGCAGCGGAGAGTTGGGTCATGTCTTTTACTCCACGTGGCCACTCTGGACCTTTTGACTGGTGATGTCAATCCATTTACATTTAGGCTGATTATTGACCTGGGAGGACTTACCGGTGCCATTCTGTCTTTTGTTTTCTAATTGCTCTATATCTCCATTTTTTCTTTTCCCTTGTGTTTCTGTCTGCCATTTTACTTTGTGGTTTCCAATGACGTTTTTCTCAGTTTCCTCTTTTTTAATGCTTTGTTCCTCTGCTCTAAATTTTTGTTTTCTAGTTACCATGAGATTTGTATAAAACATGTCATAGACAAAATAGACTTTTCTGCTAATAGTTTACCTTCATTTGCCTATACTGTTTCCATGCTTTTCCTGCTTCCCTTTTATGTTTTCTTGTCACAAATTATCCCAATTTACGTTGTGAGTTCATTACCAAATTGAAGTAGCTATAGACATTTTTAATTATTTTTTATCCTTTAATCTTTATAATTGTTTCACACCCTATTCTGAAATACCTGTGCAATTTTCTGGTTCTATTTATCACCTTACTCAAAGTTTTGAGTGATTTTGCTTTTCCACTTCAGGTGGAAGAGCTCCCTTCAACATTTCTTGTAAGGCAGGTCTAGTGGTGGTGAACTTCCTTAGGTTTTCTTTGTCTGGGAAAGCCTTTATTTCTCCCTCATAGCTGAAGGATAACTTGGCTGGATAGAGTATTCTTGGCTAGCCGTTTTATCTTTCAATATTTTGAATATGTCATTGCACTCTCTCCTGGCCTGCAGAGTTTCTGCTGAGAAATCTTCTGATGGTCTAATTGGGATACCTTAGTAGGTTACTGGCTTTTTTTCTTTGCTGGCTTTTAAATTCTTTATCACTGACTTTTGACAGTTTTAATAGAATGTGTCTTGGAGAAGGCCATTTTGCATTGAGATAACTAGGGAGTCTCAGCCTTGTGGACTTGTATGTCTACTTCATTCCACAGATTTGGGAAGTTCTCGGCTATTCTTTCCTTAAATAAGTTCTCTGCTCGCTTCTCCCCATTTTCTCCTTTTGGAATTCCCACTACCCTTATGTTGCCTTTTCTAGCAGTCAGTTCTCATATAGAGTTTCTTCATGTTTGAAACAATCTTAGTTCTCTCTCCTTTTTCACATGAATCATTTCTAGATTTCTACCTTTGATTTTTTTTTTTTTTTAGGAAGATTAGCCTAGAGCTAACATCTGGCACCAATCCTCCACTTTTTGCTGAGAAAGACTGGCCCTGAGTTAATATCCATGCCCATCTTCCTCTATTTTATACGTGGGACGGCTACCACAACATGGCTTGCCAAGTACTGCCATGTCTGCACCCAGGATCCAAACCAGCAAACCCTGGGCCGCCGAAGCAGAATGTGCAGCTTCACCATTGCGCCAGTGTGCCCACCCCTGAGCTTTTGAATTCTCTCTTCCATATGGTCTACTCTATTTCCAATGATTTTTCTTACATTCTTCATCTCATTTGTTGAGTTCTTCAGCTCCAGAATTTGATTTTAATTAATATTTATTTATTTATATTTTGTGAGGAAGATTAGCCGTGAGCTAACTACTGCCAGTCTTCTTTTTTCCTGAGGAAGCCTGGTCCTGAGCTAACATCCGTGCCCATCTGCCTGTAATTTATATGTGGGCCGCCTACCACAGCATGGTGTGCCAAGCACGCCATGTACGCACCAAAGATCCGAACCTGCAAACCCCCGGCCGCCGAGAAGCAGAACATGTGAACTCAACTGCTGGGCCACCGGGCCGGCCCTCATTCTTTCTTTAGAGTTTCAATCTCTTTGGTAAAGTATTCCCGATCATTAATTATGTACCTGACCTCACTGAACTGTCTCTCTGAGTTTTCTTGTAGCTCTTTGAGTTTCCTCATGACAGCTATTGTGAATTCTCTATCAGATACATCACAACTTTCTGAGAATTTCTTTAGTGTCTGGAGAATTGTCCTTTTCTTTTTGTGACACCATGTTATGATTTGTCATGATTCTTTATGCGTTGTTCCTCTGCCAGCACAATTGAAGTGAACACCTTTATTATTTAGGTGTAGCTTTGTTTACTTTGATTCTAACAGTTCAACAGACGGGTATTTAGAGGACTTTCTTTTCCAAAAGTGGCCCTATAGCACAGGAAAAAACAATGAATTTGGGGGAGTTTCCTAAGAATGGAGGCATGAATGTTTTGGACTCTCAGACTAGTCCACACGTTGGCAAATTCATCCCTAAAAGTTTCTGTGTTCCTAGAGGTGGCTGGTTGCAGTCACTTCTCCTCCCAGTAAGTGGTAATCCTCTATATTCACCTGTCTCTCATTTTGAGGTCATTGGTTGCCATGTCATCTCAAGTCACTGATGGATCTAGGAAGAGATGCTGCTTTTCAGGTTCGTCAGTTTTTTTCTTGTGAAGATGAGAATCACCACTCAGACTCTTCATATCAGAAAACAAATCATCCATTCACTTCTGTTGCTCTGTATTTTCCCTTGGGAGACTACACCATTTTCATTTACTGTATCTACTGCTAAAGCCATGTGGGTGGTTCCAAAGGTTTTCTTTTCTCACCAGTACATGTAAAAATCTTATCATGTAGGGATCTCTGCATTTGGATTTCTTATTCTCATCTTTTAAGAACTCCCTACACTGACCTCCTGTGCATTATGACAATGACATTTTCCATGAGTTACCTTTTGTTTCATCATTGCCATTTTAGGGGCAGGATTAATACTCTACCTTCAGACCAGACGTCAGGACTATGTTGCCACATGCATTAAGTTAATACAAAAGTTTATTACTGCAGGGGCTGGCCCCGTGGCCGAGTGGTTAGGTTCACGCGCTCCGCTGCAGGCGGCCCAGTGTTTCGTTGGTTCGAATCCTGGGCGCGGACATGGCACTGCTCATCGAGCCACGCTGCGGCGGCGTCCCACATGCCACAACTAGAAGGACCCACAACAAAGAATATACAACTATGTACCGGGGGGCTTTGGGGAGAAAAAGGAAAAAAATAAAATCTTTAAAAAAAAAAAAAAGTTTATTACTCCAAAATGCTTTCTACAGATAGTAGGGCGAAGGGAAGCTTGTTCATGTGCCTTGTGCAAAGGACCACAGGCTGGCCATTTAACAAGTGTAGGTTTAGAGGCTTCAGGCTTTACAGGTCTGAGCCTCCCATCTGCAGACACAAATGGCAAAGGGGCACATGTCAACCTTCATCACTTGTTTACCATTGTGATCCTACAGGGTGAGCAGGCGTATACAGCTGATTGAGAGTCAAATGTCCAAAATGAGGTCAGTGTCTTTATTAGTGTTCAATCCTGAGGCTGGTTGACTGCATGATGCCACTATTCAAATAAATTTGATTTGAATATTAACAGCTATGTGAAAAGTGCAAACATACTATGTTTGAGGTGACAAAGCCTCGAAAAACCATTTGAATCGAGTCATCCAAATGTGTGGAGGGATCTAGAAACATGTAAGAAGGGTTCCTGTTCAAATATTTAAGTGATATTAGTTTAATCTGTTGTCTCATTGTTGTGTTAATCCTGCCACATTCCTCCCCACATACCACAGGCAGCCATCTTAAGACGAAGAGAGCTCTGCCTGGATGCATAATAAATACTTCAAAGCCAACTAGTCAGCAGCTACCACGGCTGCCAGGGGGTTTTCCTTCAGGGAGACATCTCAAACACTAGCTGTCTCCTACACAAATTTTGAGTGTTTGGGACATTTCTTGATTGGCAGGAAGGATGTTTGATGAATGACTTCATGTGCTACCGGGTCACTACCAGTGACTCCCATGACAATGAGCACATGAGTGCAAATGGTAGGAAAACAGCACATCTGTATGTGATGAGCCAGAGGGGATTTGAAGGAGGTGCCCCAAATGAAGTATCGACACGCAGGGCACACAGTCCACAGGTGATGTGAGGGGAAGACTTGGCAGTGGGATACGACAGTGGTGGACAGGGTGCACTGTTACAATGAACCAGAGACCTGTAGGAGTGACCATTCTGTCAGGAATGTCCAGCAGGGAAAGGTCCCTAACTATCAGGTGCCAGTGAGCCTGACAATGACAGCAAAGCAATGAGCCCCGAAGACTGGGACTGAGTCTAATCAATGCCTCCAACAGCAGGAAGGCCCATTGAGAAGAAAGCAAATTGGCCTGAGGAGGCCATTAGACCATTCCAGGAAGGGGGTAGCCTGTGGTGGTACAAGAGGTTAAATGTCCACTGAACAACTTTTTTGAGAGCCCAGTACTTCCTCTTCAGAATTGAGCTGATAATATCAATAAATCTGGAACATCTTGGCAAGTCCCTGCATTTTGGCTTCAGCAAGCTAATGTACGATGGCATGAGTGATTTGTCCATATCAAGTTCTACCATGGTATGAGCACAGCAAGGAGCCCCGGGGATGGGTGGACTGGCCTACCAGGTCTACTTGCCATCAGCTGTACTGATCCCTTCCTCATCCTGGAAGGTGTGCCCATTGATGATATTACCAGTGACTTGCTTTTTCACATCAGCTTCACTGGTCCATCACTGGGTTAACCACAGCAGAGGAGGGAAATCACTTGAATTCTGCCTAGACTCTTAAGTTAGAGGTCGGTAAGTGGTTTCACATTATGTGGGACCATAAGGTAAAGGTTAATGCCATCTGGTCTAAGGCGTTGATATTTGTCTCAGAAATTTAAGTCAATTCATCACCCCCAGCAATAAAAATCAGCCTCTGCAGACTGAGGTTTCATAAGGGCAGAGTAAGGAGTGGCCAGATTTGTAGTTGGATATCTGCGAGGCAAGATATCCCCAGAATTCTCTAAGACATAGAGGGAAACCTTGGATAAGGGGATGGTGCTAATGGTGGGACCAACAGCTAGATCATGGGTAACGGCCCAGGATCTGTAAAAATGTACAGACGGGTTGGATACTGGGCCAAGAAAGTGGGTACTGCTAACATGACTGCCGTTTGATCACTCTGAGGCTTCAGTGCATTCTTTGATCAAGGACGGCTTGTCTGATTTAGCGACAAAAGGCAGCATCTCTGCAGTGGACTCTGTCCGGTGTGGTGGTGCACACTGTCCATAAAGTTTATGAACACCCTGGTCACCCATGTGCTCCTCAGTGACTCTCAAAGTGGTCACTATGTCTAAAATGAGAACGATCTCCTCAGAATTGATTACATCAGAGAACGGAACATTCCTGACTGCTCATGGGATATTCCAGAGCAGCAATGTTTGGCTCCATGCTGTAAATACCCATCTCTTTGATAAGGAGGCTTTTGACTAGAAAGCCTGGGGGGTCCTGCATTCAGGACCGAAGCCAAAGGGGAAGCTGGCTTGGAGCATCCTCCACTGAGGCCCTGGAAGGGACTCCATTTACATAAAGACTATGTCAGTTGCCAGCAGGGGTTTCTCTAATTGTGTGCAGCACCCTGTGAAGAGAATATTTCTGGTACAAGAATGCCTTGGGTAATTTATTTCCACCATGGGGGTTTAGAGATGCTTTGATGATCAGTGAGAGGCTGCTAAGGCAACTTTGAGAAGGACTGTGGGGAGGGGGACACTAATGCAATGTTATTTCAAACATTCCAGAGCTTTTGTTTCTCAATTCAACATAAGTCAATCTCTAAGTATCGTGTGAATAAGCAAGCAAGCACATATGATAAATTTGAGATGGCTGTGTCACTGTGGCTGAGAGAATGTGCTCATGGCATGGTTTCTACCACTGCTTCTGTCACCCTCTCAGCTCACAGCCCCCTCCTGTTGCCTCAGAGAAAATGTACAGAGTGGGACATGTGTGGATTTCTAAAGATTTTTCCAAGTGAGCAGGCACAGAGTAGGCTTGAGTGGGAAATGAAGAGCTGGAGATGGTCTATGGATGGCAGTGAGATCTGATGATGCTGCACGGGAATAAGGATGTCCCAGGCAGCTTCTGCTTGGGATACACTTTCATGTTTTAGACCGTGGTATTTCCAAAGACCTGTCAATGAACCTGATTTACACTCAAAGACAGAGTCTGGGAGCACTTTCACGTCACTCCTGTTATGTGTATCAGCTAAGGGCAGGTGCAACCCAAGGGGGTGTTTTCATAATGACGACAGGGTTGCAAAACAGGCCTGTTGAGGACTGAGTCCTTGTTGTCAGTCCTGCAACCTTCCTGAGAAGGACCCCACAGTGGTGGAAAGATCTGAACAGATTAAAATGCAGATTCAGGAGACCTTCACACTCTTCTATCACGTGAAAGCAATTGTACTATTCATTTTCTAGTAATCATACATAATACATATCTAAAGATACATAAAATACTTCAGGTGGTCTCATGAGTTTTCACAAATGTATGGGAATACTGCCACCAAAAGATGAAAAACAACCCATCACCTCAAAAGAACAATTCTGTGGTGTCCATTGGAATGAAACCCCTCCAATTCATAAGTTTACACTAAAAAAAGGGAAAACATTCTGTTCCCCTTGCTGTTTTAAACCTTGAAGCTGTTACTCCTTCTCCCCAAGTTTCCACATCATGTGCCGTACATCTAAGCATATGGAAAGGAAACCTGTGATCAGCTACCTGGGCTCCACACTGCATGGCTTGTGGGGGATGCTGAAACGGTACCAGCAAGAACACAGTCTCAGAGAAGGAAAGGCTTCAGAGTGGCACAGTGCTCCTATTTCCCTGGCTGGGTTTGCACTGTCTCACAATATCCCTAAACTAAAAGGCCTCAGCTGAGTCTAAAGAACATATTCAAAATGTTATGTAGGATACCAAGAAGAGAATTTATCTATTTAAATGAGATACTTCATAGTAAAGAGTGTGCAATACACCATAGGAAATACATCGGTGTTTTGACTGTAAGTAGGAAAGGCAAAGCTGTTCCAGAGGACCAGGAGCTGGCTGCATCCACTGCAAGGCCAGTCTTACCCTGCTGAAGAGAAAAGGGTCTGATAGCTTGGTCATTAAAAGTACACAGTTTCCAAGACAAAACTAACAGTATTTTGTGACCATAGAGGTAAAAATGATAAAGGATAAAAGCCCAAATCCTAAAAATGACTCTTGTCCTTGTTCTTACTAAAATGACTGACTGCAACTTCTTAAAATTTAACTTTCCTTCACTCTATTGTTTTTGCCTTCGAGAAAACAATGATTCGGTTCACAAAGCAAAAAGTTTACAAAAGATAGAATTAAGTTTACCTCCTCACATCACTGAAGACAGAAAATAATCTGCCTCCTTGAATAGCAGTCCAACCCACAAACAGAGGCCAGAATCTTGTGAGAAGTCCTTTGAGCACCGTTACCGCTACACCTCAAGGTGCTTTAGGTCTGTGGTCATTCTTACTAGAATTCCTGACACCCCTCTCTGACTGTAGGCGCAATCCTGCAGGTCACTGGAAGAGGGCACTGAAAAAAAACCTGATTGTTAACTTTTGGCTTAAAAATTAATGAGGAATTATTTTCATGACAATAACTGTAACTGTCAAACAATAAGAAATAGTTTGCCTGGGAAAGAAATCCCTGAATTGGTCTGCACATAATAAAATTGACTCAAAATGGATAATGATGAAATGAAGGACATTACAAAATATATCTGAAAATCCATGATCAAAAATGGATATTAATACTCTGTAAAAATGAAATCCACACTAATATTTATTAACATAGAATGGACTGGATCAGTTGATAAAATACATCAATGAAACAACTAGAGAAGTGCTCATTTCCCAAACTGATGGTCAGTCTTATTGACGTACACTCAAAGGTTAGTGAGAACACATCGACAGAATGCATTCAACCTACAAGTAACAGGAAACACAGAGTCTTCTCCATGTGAGAAAGGTGATTGTTCTCACACGGAAGAGCTGGGTGAGGGCAGCCGCTGCACAGGAAGCAGAGAAACAAACTCACAGGTTGTTCTTTTTACGTCCCATTGGAGATGCCATGTGAAGCAGGAAAATGTGCTCACTAGCACAGAATTCACAGGAAGTACACTCTTGGATAAACTTGCCACACAAATTTTTTTCAAACTGTTTAATAGTACAGAAAATAAAAACAGGCTCCTCCACCCACCATCCCCAAAAAGGAGCTTTCTCTAAAACATGGACAATGTGTACAATGAATTAGGCACATGCAGGAACTCTAATACAAGGCCAGTAAGAAAATCACAACAAATACAAAGTGCCACTTTTCAGTAGCCCTCTAACATAGAACAATTAAAACATTGTTAAAAAAAACTAAAGATAAAATATTATTAACTGATTTAAGGGAAAAGCACTACCTATGAATCTTATTTACTATTTATGAAGGATGACTAGCAGACTCATCTCACCTCAATATTCATTTCTTTTTTTAATATATTTTTTTTCAAAGATTTTACTTTTTCCTTTTTGTCCCCAGAGCCCCGTGGTAGATAGTTGTATATTCTTGCTTGTGGGCCGCCCTGTTGTGGCATGGGGGAGGCTGCCTCAGCGTGGTTTGATGAGCAGTGCCATATCCGTGCCCAGGATTCAAACCAATGGAACAATGGGCCGCCTGCAGCAGAGCACGCGAACTTAACCACTCGGCCACGGGACCAGCCCCTCAATATTCATTTCTGAAGTAAATTAATAGAAATGCACAGTCCAATGTGGCACTTTAAGAAAGGCTTGATAGATACAATCTATTTATTTTACAACAACTCTTTCATGTTGAAAGTTTTCCACAACCTCATATACAAATTAATTTCCATGAAGCTTTCTCACATGACTTACATTTACATTTCTTTTTGGTGGGAGTTTCACATAGAAGGATGTAGGCCAATTGAAGTCTTTCTCATGCTGTTTACATTCAAGACGTTTTTATCAAGTGAGTCCTTTCATGCCTTCAGGAAGAACTGGGATGACAAAAGTCTTTCCCAACTTGTTTATGTCTACATGGATTATCCTCTCGTGTGCATTTGTGCATATCCTCAAAAGGTTGCATGAGAAGTAAAGCCTGTCTCACTTTCCTGACATTCATGAGGCTTTCTCTCCACTGTGACTTCTTTCATGGACCTGAAGAGAACTGGAAGCAGTGAAGACTTTATTGCATATTTTACTTTCAGAGCGTTTCTCTGCAGTGTGAGTTCTTTCATGGACTCGAAGAGATTTGGAAAAAGTGAATGCTTTACTGCACTGTTTACATTCAAATGGTTTCTCTCCAGTGTGAGTTCTTTCATGTATTGGAAGATAACTGGAAGAAGTGAATGCTTTACCGCATCTTTTACATTCATAGGGTTTCTCTGCCGTATGAGTTCTTTTATGTTTCGAAAGATAACTGGTATAACTGAACGCTTTACCACATATTTCACATTGAAAGGGTTTCTCTCCGGTGTGAGTTCTTTCATGTCTTTGAAGATAAATGGAAGAAGTGAATGCTATATTGCATGTTTTACATTCATAGGGTTTCTCTCCAGTATGAAATCTTCCATGAATTTGAAGATAACTGGAAGAAGTGAATGCTTTACCGCATTTTTCACATTTGTAGTGTTTCCCTCCAGTGTGAGTTCTTTCATGTGTTGAGAGACAATTGGTAGAAATGAAGGCTTTACCACATATTTTACATTTAAAGGGCTTTTCGCCAGTGTGAGTTCGTTCATGTATTCGAAGACAACCGGAAAAAGTGAACGCTTTACTGCACCTTTTACATTCATAGGGTTTCTCTCCAGTATGAATTCTTCCATGTATTTGAAGATACCTGGAAGAAGTGAATGCTTTACTGCATTTTTCACATTTGTAGGGTTTTGCTCCTGTGTGAGTTCTTTTATGTCTTGAAAGATAACTGGTATAACTGAATGCTTTACCACATATTTCACATTGAAAGGGTTTCTCTCCAGTGTGAGTTCTTTCATGGAGTCGAAGAGAACGGGAAGAAGAGAATGATTTACCACATTTTTCACATTCGTAGGGTTTCCCAGCAGTGTGAGTACTTCCATGTCTTGAGAGACAAAGGGTAGAAATGAAGTCTTTACCACATATTTTACATTTAAATGGCTTTTCTCCAGTGTGAGTTCGTTCATGTATTCGAAGATAGGTGGAAGAAGTGAATGCTTTACTGCATTTCTTACATTCATAGGGTTTCTCTCCAGTATGAATTCTTCCATGTCTGTGAAGAGAACCGGAAGAAGTGAATGCTTTACTGCATTTTTTACATTTGTAAGCTTTCCCTCCAGTGTGAGTTCTTCCATGTGATGAGAGACAAAAGGTAGAAATGAAGGCTTTACCACATATTTTACATTTAAACGGCTTCTCTCCAGTGTGAGTTCTTTCATGTATTCGAAGAGAACTTGAAGAAGTGAATGCTTTATCGCATTTTTTACATGTGTAGGGTTTCTCTTCAGTATGACTTCTTCCATGTCTTTGAAGAGAACTGGAAAAACTAAATGATTTACCGCCTTTTTTACATTTGTAGGGTTTCCCTCCAGTGTGAGTTCTTCCATGTGTTGAGAGACAAATGGTAGAAATGAAGGCTTTACCACATATGTTACATTTAAAGGGCTTCTCTCCAGCATGAGTTCTTACATGTATTTGAAGACAACTGGAGGAAGTAAACGCTTTACTGCATTTCTTACATTCAAAGCGTTTCTCTCCAGTATGAATTCTTCCATGTATTCGAAGAGAACTGTAAGAAGTAAACGCTTCACCACATTTTTTACATTCATAGGGTCTCTCTCCAGTGTGAGTTATTTCATGTGTTTTAAGTAAAGTGAGATAAGTGAAGTCTTTCCCACATTCCTGACATTTATATGGCTTCTCTTCATATTTTTGACAGTCATATGTTTTATGTTCAGTGTGATGTCTAATGTGCATTTTCAGCAATGAATGATGTGTGAAGACTCTTCCACATGAGCTGCATCCCCATGGTTTAGCTCCTGTAGTTTGCTTGTTCCGTCTGAGATTTGGAAGAAGGCTGAAGTTTTCTCCACACTGACCACCCCCTTCACTTTGACAGAGTCTCCCTACCATATGCTTTCTGTACAAACGAGAAGCACATTGTTAGTCATTTCTATATTAAGGATTTTACGTTTATTATGATTTACAGGAAATATTTATGTTTTCTGCCTTGTATGAATTCTCTGAAATGAAATATACTGAATTTTCTGCAAGAGGACTTCACCCTTGTTATTATCCAAACAGTGATATTCATAGACAGGGTTCACTAATACTAGTTCTAAGTGCAAAAAGTGAACCTCTACATCACATTTCAGAAAGTATACTTGGTGAAAATGTTCTAAGAATATCTAAATTTGAAGCAAGCATTATTTGTTTTATCTGTTTTTAAAAAAATTTCTTAACGTACAAGTAATCATACATGAGACAGAGATTTCTACTGTGTCACTCACCGTAGTTTTGTCCCCTTATCTTTGCACTGATCTTTAATATCATGATGTTCCCACGTTATTCCTGAAACGCAGACCCAGAAAGTTTATTCCAAATATTAGAAATTATAGAAAACAGTTGTAGATTCTAAGTATTTGATAATCTATGGCCATGTCTACTGTATTTAGTAACCTGCTCTTTCCACCTTCTACATCTCACAACACTCTTTTTGTCTTTTGTGAGGAAGATTAGCCCTCAGCTAACAAGTGCTGTCAATCCTCCTCTTTTTGCTGAGGAAGACTGGGCCTCAGCTAACATCCGAGCCCATCTCCCTCTACTTAGTAAGTGGGACATCTACCTCAGCATGACTTGCCAAGCGGTGGAATCTCCACACCTGGGATCTGAACTGGCGAACCCCAGGCCACCGAAGTGGAATGTGCGAACTTAACCACCTCGCCACCAGGCCAGGCCCTTAGAACACTCTTGATGGGCAAGCAGCACTTGTTCTCTCATTGATGCAGTGAAGGAATGTCCTCGTTCTTACCTACTGAGGCCAGGTGCCTGAAGGTTTCCCACATCACATCTCTGTAGAGTTTCTTCTGTGAAGGATCCAGTAAAGCCCACTCCTCTGGGGTGAAGTTCACAGCCACGTCCTCAATGGCCAATGAGTCCTAAAATACCATAAATGTGTATAGGGCAGGATGCATAAGGCTGATAGCACTGGGTATCTATACGCCAATTCTACGAAGGTAACATGG
Organism: Equus asinus; assembly: GCF_041296235.1. Lineage (NCBI taxonomy): Eukaryota > Metazoa > Chordata > Mammalia > Perissodactyla > Equidae > Equus > Equus asinus. The sequence goes on along the minus strand of NC_091809.1, from coordinate 23,301,423 downwards.
GATTCTATTATCTCCAACATTTATTCTATGTTATGATCATCACAAACTCGCTTTCTACTGTACACAATGCTCATCTGTGCCATGCTGTGGTAGGCGTCCCATGCATAAAGTACAGGAAGATGGGCACAGATGTTAGCTCAAGGCCAGTCTTCCTCAGCAAAAAGAGGATTGGCAGTAGTAAGCTCAGGGCTAATCTTCCTCAAAAAAAAAAAAAAAAAAATTAGGAAGGAAATGAACATCATTGTGCAAAATCAATGGAGAAAATGAAAAGAAATAAGCTGCTTGTTTCACAAGACCAATAAAGTTGATAAATATCTAGTCAACATAACAAAGAGAAGAGGGAAGACAGAAATCACCAGTATCAGAAAGGAAAGGAGGGGAAAGGAATATAAAATAAGACTTGATAAAATGCAACATCCATTTATGATACACGAGTAATAGAGGGAAACTTTTTTTTTTTTTTGAGGAAGATCAGCCCTGATTTAACATTTGCTGCGAATCCTGCTCTTTTGCTAAGGCAGACTGCCCTGACCTAACATGTGTGCCCATCTTCCTACACTTTGTATGTGGGATGCCTACCACAGGATGGCTCGTGAAGCAGTGCCATGTCTGCACCCGGGATCCAAAATGGGGAACCCTGGGCTGCAGAAGCGGAACATGCAAACTTAACCGCTGCGCCACCAGGTCAGCCCCTCCACTTCTTGAGAAAGAACATCTTCACAAATCCTGTAGCTAAATTCATGGCATTTGTTGCATATGATAATGATTGTTTCCATGCAACAACTGGAAGAATTCACAATGACAGAAATGACTCCTGGCATTAATGAGAGCATAGCAAGTTTGCAGGATGTGTGAGTTAACTGCTTTCCTTCTAGACCCACATGAATAGAGTCAACGGAGCCTTGACAAAGAAGGAAAGGAGATTCCTATGAAAAAGAACGTATTTGAAACAAACAGTGGTAGAAATAATGGATATGCCCGTGCAAATACACACACACAAAACAAATGTAGTCACAGGCCTCACACTTTTCATGAGAACAAAGTCAAAACACACCACACATCTGAATGTAAAATGCCAAAGGAATAAACTCCTACAAGAGGACACAGAAGAAAATCTGGATGACGTTGTCTTTGCTGATGAATTTTCACATAGAAAACCAAAAGGCAAGGTCCACAAAAGAAAACGAGAAATTTTACTTAATTAAAAGGAAAAACTCCTACTCTGAGAAAGATGGTGTAAAGAGAAGATCAACACAATTCAGAGTAAGAGAAAATCTGTGTAAAATACTGTTGGATAAATGACGGGTATCTGAAATATGCAAAGAAGTCTTAAACCGTAACAGAGGAAAAACAAGCAATTAAGAAATGGGCAAAAGATCTGCAGACAGCTCACTGAAGAAGAGATCTAGATGGGAAATAAGCAATATGAAACATGTTCCACATGAAACGTCATTAGGAAACTGCGAAAACAACAATGGGGATCACAAAACACTTATTAAAAGGGTAAAATTGAAAATATTCCAAACAGCAAATATCGGTGAAGATCCAAAGCCACAGGGAATCCTAGCTCATCGCGGGTGGAAACGGGATTTGGAACACCCACACTGGAAGACAGGAACCTCCTTTCAGAATAAAATACACTGTCACTACATAGAGTAACAGCCAGCAATCACGCTCCGTGGTATTTTGCCAAATGAGTTGAAACCTTATGTTAGCACAAAACCTACATAAGAATGTGTTTTGTTGGTTTGTTTGTTTCCAGGAAGATTAGCTGTGAGTTAAAAAATTCCAATCCTCCGCTTTTTGCTGGGTAAGCCTGGCCCTGAGCTAACATCCATGCCCATCTTCCTCTACTTTATATTTGGGACACCTGCCACAGCATGGCTTGCCAAGCGGTGCCACGTCTGCACCCAGGATCTGAACAAGCAAACCCCGGACCGTGCGAACTTAGCTGCTGCGCCACTGGACTGGCCCCATAAGGATGTTTAGAAGCACTTTACTCATAATTGGCAAGAGTTAGAATTTCCAACAACATGTCCTTCAAGTATCGAACAGTCAATCAGTGGTGCATCCAAACAATGAAACACCGTCCAATGATAAAAAGAAGTGAGGTATCAATCAAGCCATGAAAACACATGAAGGGACCTTAAAAGTCTATTATTAAGTAAAGAAGCCAATGTAACAAGGCTATGTAGTGTATGATTCCAAGTGTATCACATTCTCAAGAAGACAAAAGTATGAGGCACTACAAAGATCTCTACGTGTGAAGGATTTGGGGGGCTGGAGGGAGGCATGAGTCCATGGGTGGAGAACAGGGGAGTTTCAGGGAAGTGAAACTACACTCTATGACACAGAAATGATGGGGACACGTCATTACACATTTGCCAAAACCCACACAGTGTGTAACACACAGAGTCAGTGCTAATGTGCACCGTGCACTGTAATGCGTCCATATGGGCTTGGAAATTCTAAGAAACGTACCACAGTGATACCCGATGTGAAAAAGTGCAAACGGTGCGGATGCCGAGAGAAGGGTTATGTGGAAACTGTCAATTCTAATCAATTTTTCTGTAAACTTAAAACCGTTGCTCTTTTAAAAAAATGATAAAGACAGACTCATTACAATTCACCCCTTTTTTACTGAAACATGACATCTCCCATTCAACTGACTTCAAGTTATTCTTTTTTCAAGATGGGCCCTGAGCTAACATCTGTTGCCAATCTGTTTTTCTTCTTCTCCCAAAAGCCCCCAATACATGGTTGTATATTCTACTCACAGGTCCTTCTAGTTGTGCCATGACTTCAACTGATCTCAGGAAGCCAGTCTGCTGCTCTAGGAGCCTGAGACCCACAGGGGAGGGGAAACTTCCATCGAATGCCTTGTTGGGGAGCACAGCACTGGATCCTCTGAGAAGTGCCATGGTCACTATCAGGAGTGGCAGAACCACAAGGTGGTTGACGAGTGTCCTGGTGTTGCAGACCTATTAGTGTACATACAAGTGTGACTCTGACTTTTATTTTGGGGATCTCTGAGTCAAGAGATTTCCAGAGTTCTTTTGCCCACAAAGGGGCAAGACAACTGGTTGCTTTATAGAGTTCAAGTGCCTGGGCTTAAGTTGCTTTGAACCAATCCGTTTGCTCTTACAAAGTCAGACAGGGGTGTTGTCCACTATAACCCAGAGAGTCAGGGTCTTTGTTGCAATCTCTGCCCCTAAGTGCAGCAGAGTGACTTAGGGGCCCAGGGGAGCCCTCTGGAATCTTGCTTCCCACTGGCTGCACTTTCCTGGCCCTTCTTTCTCTCTGAAATAATTGCTCTTGAAGGAGTGACCATCGGATGGGCTCAGCTCAGTGACAGGGTACAATCATCCTCATAACTGCACACTCCCCCTAATGTCAAGGCAACTCCAGCCTCACTCTCACCTTCACTCTCAACACACACACAGGTCTCACCCAAGACACTGACAGAAGATCACATTAAGGAGGGCCAGATTCCCAGACTCCTGCTCTCAGAGGACAGAAATTTCCAAAACTGACAACTTGGAGTTCTCCGCAGTTACAACCCAGGCTTGGTAGGGTCAACAGTGCAACACAGGGCAGCACCGCACCCAGGAGGGGCTGCCCAGCAAGCAGCAGCCCACAGTGCAGGAGCCTCCAGGCTTTCTCATCATCCTGTCCAGGTAAGAAGGCCCAGGGGAAAACAGAGGGCAAGGCTTAAGTGTTCAGTCATCAAACATCATCAGTAGCAAACCCTCCCATTCATTACAAGAACAAACTTGGGGGACACAAATAGGCATTCGCGCCTGGTTGTTTTTATATAAAGAAACACTAACAGGGGGCAGGACCAAGATGGCAGAGTGAGAGGTCTTCTTTTCTCTCCCCCGTCGAATCTACAACTAATTGGACATTCACCTGTTAACAAAGGATATCCAGATAGCATCTCAAGATGCCTAAAAGTCTCGTGCTACTACACATCGGAATGCGGACAGACTTTCCCGCCGGGAGGAGGTGGAAATAGGTGAAAGCTCTCCGACCCCCAACCCCCGACCCCTGGACAGCCTAGTTCCTGCAGGAGGCTCTCTTCCAACAGACTCCACCATAGCATTAGCAGGGAGGCCCCACCCAGAAGCCAGAACAAAGAGAAGCCTCTGGCGGGCCCGGCACAGCACCAGACCGCAAACTGCCACTGAGCTCACGGTCTCTGGCGCACGGCTCAGTACAGGGGGCACCCTGACTTCCCGTAGAAGTGCTTGGGGACACGTTTTGAGCTCCAGCAACTGGCTCTGCGGTGTGGGGAAGGCTCCAGGGTTCCGCATCTCCCCGGCAGGGAAAGCCTCTGCTCGCCATGGACAGGGAGGCTATGCCCAGAATCCAAGAAAAAGGAAAGCTCCCGGTGGGCGGATCCCCCGGGGCGGCTCCAGGCCACAAGATGCTGCTGGGCTCACAGTCTCCTGCGCACGGGTCAGTACAGGGGGTGCCCGGACTTCCCATGGATGTGCCTGGGGACTGGATGAAGCTCCAACAGCTGGCTCGGCGCCCCAGGGGTTTGCTCCAGGGTCCCACACGCCCCCCCCAGCAGGGAGGGCCTCTGTTCGCCATAGGCAGGGCGGCCCCGTACAGCATTCAGAACACCAGGCAGCTCCCTAGAGCAGAATTCCCCACAAGGCAGCAGATTACAAGCCACCGCCAGGCCTACGGACTCTGGCCATGTCCCAGACGAGGCAAGGGGCTCCCAGAGATCCCATGAGAGTAAAGTGGGGCAGAGTACAGCTCTGGTGAAACAACTACGTAGCCCAGGCGGGAACTCCAGGTTCTTACAGCAGCCTCAGTGAAAGCCTCTGCACAGCATTAGTGGAAAGGTCCCAACTGGCAATCGCAGGCAGGAAGGCCCTGGGGCAAAAGCAGCACAGCTAAGTGAGCTAATGACAGACTGCAGAAGATACCCATAGCTCTGCTGGGACTTAAGTGGACAAGTGTGATCTGGTGGGCTCTGTTAGGGACAAATCGGAGATTATAGGTGATCCTGCTCCTGGCTGATGGGAAAGCCCACAACACTGCTGCAGACCACAATGAGGGAGCACGGCTAGGTGGGCTGCAGCAGTAGGCACCAGCAGCCTGAGGCCCCCTTGCGATTGCTCCCACAACCGACAAGGGACCCCACAGGACCACTGTGACTACGAGGAGGGGTCCTGACCCAGTCAGTAACAGCTGACAGGGTTCCTGGTTGGGGCAGTCTAAACAGCTGCCCCCACACACACACCAGTCGCAACAAGTGGAAGCAGCGACTAAACTCTATCTCTATGCGGAGGCACAAACCCACGCCATCAAGCAGTATGAAAAAATATATTAAATCTCCAGAACAGAAGGAAAATCATAAGCATCCAGAAAACAATCTCAAAGACAATGAAATCTACAACCTAAATGACAATGATTTCAAAACTGCCATTATGAAAAAACTCAATGACCTAAAAGAGAATTCAGATAGACAACTCAATGAGTTCAGGAGCTATGTCACAAAAGAGCTTGACACCATAAGGAAGAACCAATTAGAAATACTGGAGATGAAGAACACAATGGAGGAGATTAAGAAAAATCTGGACTCTCTGAAGAGTAGGGTCGATAATATGGAGGACAGAACTAGCAATTTGGAGGATAGGAATATAGAAATGCTGCAGGCAGAGGAGGAGAGAGAATTAAGACTAAAGAAATGAAGAAACTCTCTCAGAATTATCCGACTCAATGAGGAGATGCAACATAAGGATTAGAGGTATACCAGAGGGAGAAGAGAAGGAGAAGGGGGCAGAAGGCCTGTTCAAAGAAATAATAGCTGAGAACTTTCCAAACTTGAGAAGAGAGATGGAACTTCATGTCACAGAAGCCAATAGATCTCCAAACTTTATTAACGCAAGAAGACCAACCCCAAGACATATAGTAGTGAAACTAGCAAAAGTCAACGACAAAGAGAAAATACTAAGGGCAGCCAGGCAGAAGAAAATAACTTACAAAGGAAACCCCATAAGGCTATCAGCAGATTTCTCAGGAGAGACGTTACAGGCTAGAAGAGATTGGAATGAAATATTCAAAACTCTGAAGGATAGAAACTTGCAGCCAAGAATACTCTACCCAGCAAAAATATCCTTCAAATACGATGGAGAAGTAAAAACTTTCCAAGATAAACAAAAGTTAAGGGAGTTCATCACCACAAAACCTCCTCTTCAAGAATTGCTCAGGAAGAAACTCATTCCTGAAAAATCGAAATAAGGAAAGGGGTTACAAAATGTAGAACAAAGGAGACAAGCAGAAGGACAATAACACAAAGTAACAGCTCTCCATCAGGACAAAATGCAAAAGACCTGTAAAGCAAGTGATAAAATTGCAATAGTAGGCCCCCAAGTTTCAATAATCACACTAAACGTGAATGGATTGAATTCTCCAATCAAAAGTCACAGAGTGGCAGGATGGATCAAAGAACAAGATCCAACAATATGCTGCCTCCAGGAAACACACCTCAGCCCCAAAGACAAACACAGACTCAGAGTGAAGGGGTGGAAGACAATACTCCAAGCCAATAATGAACAAAAGAAAGCAGGTGTTGCCATACTTATATCAGACAAAGTAGACTTCAAAGCAAAACAGGTAACAAAAGACAAAGAGGGGCAGTATACAATGATAAAAGGGACGCTTCACCAAGATGACATAACAGTCATAAATATATACGCACCTAACACAGGAGCACCAAAATTCATGAAGAAACTCTTAACAAAACTAAAAGTAGCCATCAACAGCAATACAATAATAGTAGGGGATCTCAACATCCCATTAACACCAATGGACAGATCATCCAGACAGAAAATCAACAAGGAAATTATAGAATTAAATGAAAAATTAGATCAGATGGACCTAATAGATATATATAGGACACTTCATCCAAAAACAGCAGGTTACACATTCTTCTCAAGCACGCATGGAACATTCTCAAGGATAGACCATATCTTGGCTAACAAAGCAAGCATCAATAAGTTCAAGAGGGTTGAAATAATATCAAGCATCTTTTCTGATCACAATGCTATGAAACTAGAAATCAACTACAAGAATAAAGCTGGGAAAGGGCAAAAAATGTGGAGACTAAACAACGTGCTACTGAACAAACAATGGATTATTGAAGAAATTAAAGAAGAAATCAAATATTGTCAGAAGACAAATGAAAATGAAAACACACTGTACCAAATTATTTGGAACGCAGCAAAGGTAGTCCTAAGAGGAAAATTCATTGCAATAAGGCTCACCTCAATAAGCAAGAAAAATGTTACATAAACAACCTCAAACGACACCTAATGGGATTAGAAGAACATGAACAAACAAATCCCAAAGTCAGTAGAAGGAGGGAAATGATAAAAATTAGAGCAGAAATAAATGATATTGAAACAAAAAAGACAGTAGAAAGAATCAATGAAACAAAGAGTTGGTTCTTCGACAAAATTAACAAAATCGACAAACCCTTACCCAGACTCACTAAAAAAAAAAAGAAAGAAATCTCAAATAAATAAAATTAGTAACGAGAGAGGAGAAATCACAACAGATACCAAAGAAATACAAAGGATCATAAGAGAATACTATGAAAAACTATATGCCAACAAATTGAACAACCTAGAAGGAATGGATGAATTCCTAGACTCATACAACCTACTCAAACTGAATCAGGAAGAAATAGAGAATCTGAATAGACCAATCACAAGTAAAGAAATAGAAACAGTAATCAAAAACCTCCCCAAAAATAAGAGTCCAGGACCAGACAGCTTCTCTGGAGAATTCTACCAAACATTCAAAGAAGATTTAATACCTATCCTTCTCAAACTGTTCCAGAAAATAGAGGAAGATGGAGCACTCCCTAATACATTCTATGAAGCCAACATCACCCTTATCCCCAAACCTGACAAGGACAACACAAAGAAGGAAAACTACAGGCCGATATCACTGATGAATATAGATGCAAAAATCCTCAACAAAATTTTGGCAAACCGAACACAGCAATATATCAAAAAGATTATACACCATGACCAAGTTGGATTTATACCAGGGACACAGGGATGGTTCAACATCCGCAAGTCAATCAACGTGATACACTACATTAACAATATGAGACACAAAAACCACATGATCATCTCAATAGATGCAGAGAAAGCATTCAACAAGATCCAACATTCATTTATGATAAAAACCCTCAATAAAATGGGTATAGAAGGAAAGTACCTCAACATAATAAAGACCATATATGACAAACCCACAGCCAACATCATACTCAACGGACAAAAACTGAAATCCATCCCTCTCAGAACAGGAACAAGACAAGGGTGCCCACTTTCACCACTCTTATTCAACATAGTACTGGAGGTGTTGGCCAGAGCAATTCGGCAGGAAAAAGAAATAAAAGGAATCCAAACAGGCAACAAAGAAGTAAAACTCTCGCTGTTTGCAGACGACATGATCTTATATATAGAAAACCCCAAAGAATCCATATAAAAACTACTAGAAACAATCAACAACTACAGCAAAGTTGCAGGGTATAAAATCAACATACATAAATCAGTAGCATTTCTATATGCTAACAATGAACTAACAGAAAAAGATCTCAAGAACTCAATCCCATTCACGATCGTGACAAAAAGAATAAAATACCTTGGGATAAATTTAATCAAGGAAGTGAAAGATCTATACAATGAAAACTACAAGACCTTCTTGAAAGAAATCGTCGACGACATAAAAAGATGGAAAGACATTCCATGTACATGGATTGGAAGAATAAACATAGTTAAAATGTCCATACTACCTAAAGCAATCTACAGATTCAATGCTATCCCAATCAGAATTCCAATGTCATTCTTTACAGAAATTGAACAAAGAATCCTAAACGTCATATGGGGCAACGAAAGACCCTGAATTGCTAAAGCAATCCTCAGAAAGAAGAACAAAGCTGGAGGCATCACAATCCCTGACTTCAAAACATACCACAAAGCCACAGTAATCAAAACAGCATGGTACTGGTACAAAAACAGGTCCACAGAGCATTGGAACAGAATTGAAAGCCCAGAAATAAAACCACAGATCTATGGACAGCAAATCTTTGACAAAGGAGCTGAGGGCCTACAATGGAGAAAAGAAAGTCTCTCCAACAAATGGTGCTGGGAAAACTGGACAGCCACATGTAAAAGAATGAAAACCAACCATTCTTTTTCACCATTGACTAAAATAAACTCAAAATGGATCAAAGACCTAAAGATTAGGCCTGAAACAATAAGTCTGCTGGAAGAGAATATCGGCAGCACACTCTTTGACATCAGCTTCAAAAGAATCTTTTCGGACACCATAACCCCTCACATGAGGGAAACAATAGAAAGAATAAACAAATGGGACTTCATCAGGCTAAAGAGCTTCTTCAAGGCAAGGGAAAACAGGATTGAAACAAAAAAAAAACAGCCCACTAAGTGGGAAAAAATATTCACAAGTTCTCCATAATACACAAAGAACTAACACAACTCAACAATAAAAAATTAAATAACCCAATTACAAAATGGGCAGGGGACATGAACAGACATTTCTCCAAAGAAGATATACGGATGGCCAATAGACACATGAAAAGGTGCTCATCATCGCTAATCATCAGGGAAATGCAAATCAAAACTACACTAAGATATCACCTTACACCTGTTAGAATGGCAAAAATATCCAAAACCAAGAGTGACAAATGTTGGAGAGGCTGTGGAGAAAAGGGAACCCTCATACACTATTGGTGGGGATGCAAACTGGTGCAGCCACTATGGAAAACAGTATGGAGATTCCTCAAAAAGTTAAGAATAGAAACACCTTAAGACCCAGCCATCCCACTACCGGGTATATATCCTAAGAACCCGAAATCAGCAATTTCAGAAGCTCTATGCACGCCTATCTGCACTGCAGCATTATTCACAATAGCCAAGTCATGGAACCAACCTAAGTGCCCAGCAACTGATGATGGATAAAGAAGTTGTGGTATATATATATATACAATGGAATACTACTCAGCCAAAAAAAGGACAAAGTTGTCCCATTCACAACAACATGGATAGACCTTGAGAGTATTGTGTTGAGTCAAATAAGCCAGACAGAGAAAGATGAACTCTGTATGACTCCACTCATAGGTGGTAGTTAACATATGGACAAAGAGAACTGATCGGTGGTTGCCAGGGGAAAGGGGCGTGGGGGGAGGGCACTAGGGGTGAAGTGGTGTACCTACAACATGACTAATAATAATGTACAACTGTAATTTCACAAGGAGGTTAACTTTTATAACCTTAATAAAAAAAAAAAGAAAGAAACACTAACAGGATGGTGAAGCAGTGAGCAAAACTGGTCATGTAGGGAGGCTGTAGTCAGAGCAGAGGAGTGGGGCAGGACTGCAGGCAGGGAGTCTCCTTCAGTCAGTTTCCTCTTACGAACTTTTTAAACCTTCCCACGTACTATTTACTTAAAATAAGCGGAGACACGGGCTGGCCCAGTGCTACAGTGGTTAAGGGCATGTGCTCTGCTTCAGAGGCCTGGGCTTCACCAGTTTGGATCCTGGTCGTGAACCTTCGCACCTCTTACCACGCCAGGCTGAGGCAGGCGTCCCACATATAAAATAGAGGAAGATGAGCACAGATCTTAGCTCAGGGCAGATCTTCCTCAAAAACACAAAATAAAATAAGGAGAGATTTATATATGCCATATTTTCCTATGTTTGACCACCATTTTTAAATAACTTTCAGTTTTAACATTTCTACATAGGAAACCATTCCAACAGTCAATCCTTTAAACACTAATGGACATAAAACTGTAAAACATAAAAAATTTACCACTCTCTTTCTAACAACAAAGACAAGGGGCTTTTGGTTTCTGCCTCCACTATATTTACCCAGGGAACATTTTTAGGAAAGAGTAGCATATTATAATACCTCAGGGGTTTGCAATTAAGCCCTGAGTAAACTAGGAATTCCAAAGATTTACACAAGCTTCGATCTGATTCCTCAGATCAATGAAAACAGAAATTCAACTGCCTTTTCCCTAGACCTATTAAAACAGAATTCAGGGCTGGCCTGGCGGCATAGTGCTTAAGTTCACTTTGCTCTGCTTCAGTGCCCTGGGGTTCGGATGTTTGGATCCCAGGTGTGGAGCGACCACTGCTCATCAAGCCATGAACTGGCAGCATCCCACATAAAACGGAGGAAGATGGGCACAGACAGTAGCTCAGGGACAATCTTCCTCTCACACACTCACATAAATAAGAAAATGAATGCAATTCATTTGTCTCAGGAATAGTACAGCGTTTTAAATGTCACAGTTCTCTAGGGACAAGGACACACAAAACTGACCTAAACATGGAAAATGCACCTGAGTACTGCAATACACCCATCTCACATCTTGACGTTCTCTTGTTTAAATGGAAAAAATGTTGGTTTCCAGAATTTTCTTGCCTTGCTCACATCATATATCTGAAAGTACATTTTCAAACCCCAAGTGCAAATCGAAACTAGAATCAGAGAATTGCGATCTTCAACTGATAAAAGAATCTGAGGACAGAAACAGGAATATTCCAATCACCTCATAGAAGCAGCCTGCTGGCCTGCAGTTCAGAAGGAAACCGACACTCAGAAAGGGACCCTATTCCCACACTTGAGGTGTAAACTCTCCCAGTGGAGACAGATGCCCTGGAGAGGGTCAGTCCCTGGTGAAGGAGGGTGGGGACACATGAGCAGCCACAGGAATACACTCTGGGAGCCCCACGCACCCTCCCTCTCCTGTGAGCATGGAGGCACTGCCACCCCCAGGCTCCCACTCTCATAAGTGAGGAAAGTCTCAGTCGCATGCAGTTTAAGCTTCTGACCCACATGAACTCCAAATTCATGAACCTTTGTCCACAGGACGGAACACCTGATCTTCACAGCCTTTCTCACAATGCACAGATTATACTCTCAGTGCACCTAAGTGTGGGTGCAAAACTCAAACAATGTCTAAAATGTTTAGGCCTAAGGAATCACAACCACAACCTCAGACAGGGCGTCACTCCCCAAGCCATGAGCACGTGCACCCCCAGCTTTCCAGGGCTCTGCAGCTCCTCTCAGGATAAAGGCTCCTTCCATGGGGGTGTGAGCAGTAAGACACCTGCAGGGGGAGGCTCCCCAGGAAGGACAACTGGGCCTGCAAGGCCTTCCCTCTGCAGGCCCAAGGGGGCCTCAGCTTGTCCATTTCACTGCAGGCCTCAGCATCCCCAGGGGCTTTGGAACGTCACGTTATTTTAAACGAAACAAACCCAGTGTTTCAAGAATCCAGCAAAATCACTTAAGCCCAGCCTTTCCATGGAAAATAGGGCAGAAAATTATAAGGCACTTGGACTACTTCAAGGAAAAACCAAAAATACCTATTCCTTTCAGAAAATAAGATGGTAGTGAACTATTTCCATGGCAAGGAACCACACTTGACCACTTGTGGTCTGCAAGTCTGAGCCCTGACATTTCATTTGAAAACACCCAAAAGGAAGGAACAGCCCTCAGGAAACTTACTACATGCGTTCAGGGGAAGAAAAAGTGAAATAGATATTCATAACGAATGGAATGTAACAGGAATATTTGATTTCTTTCTGAAATTCACCTCTCTGTTGCCCGTTTGTAACTATCTCATACTGTCTTTCAAGCTCTATTGATTAAATATATGTACCATTAGTGAACAATGGAGAAATCAATAAGGAATCAATCTTTGCAAGGTCACAAACAAAGGCAGCAGCAATGCCAAAAGGACACAACACCCAGGAAAGCTTCTTAAGTGGAAGCTCCAACTAAACGACTTCCCAAAGGACATCTGTGCCCAGAAACATCCTGTGGCGAGAGGCACAAGGATTTCATACAATGTAGTTCATACGGGTATTTTCTGCCGTATTCTAATGTAAGACATCCAAAGAAACATATCTTTTAAAAAGAACCACCTAGGGCTCAAGGAAAAAATGATCCACAGTTAAAATATGGGGTCAGTTTGAAATACCCCAGGGCGGATGAATAGTCGCGAATCAGGCCGTTAACCAGAGACAAGAAGTGGGCTTTGGGAACTGGGGGGGCGGGGAGGGGGGACGGGACCAGAAAAGTCAAGGACTTCCTGCCAGTGGTGCGTAGGGCCAGGCTGGGGTAGAGGATAAGGGATTTGAGAGGCTGCTCCCCAAATATGTGGAAACGCAGGAGAAAACGGATGCCCCGCGGGGAGAAAGGAGGCCCTGCACAGCCCACAGACCGAGGCTCCTCCCACACGACTCCTGGAGACTGAGCCACAACTGTCCCTAATGGCCATCCCTGGAGTCAAAGCACAAAATGTGGAGACAGAGGCTGTGGGTGGAGAAGTGTGCAGAGAGCGACTCTGGGGCCGAAGTCACCACATGCAGTGACAGACAGGATGCTCAGGATCCAGGCTGCCGGCTCAGCCCCCATGTGGCTCGGGGCCCCAGACTCCAGAATTGTCCACGGGCAAGCTGGCAACTGCTGTGGCCAGTGCCAACCAGTCCCTCCTCCCCGTCTCCTCACCCCAGGGCAGCACACTCATCATTTCTGGGTCTCCTCGGTGTCCCTGAGTCCTTCTCATGGCTCCCATGGCCAGTGCAGCTCACAGGAGGACAGACAGGGTGGCAGAGCCACCAGGGACCATTCAGGGCACGAGACAATCTACCCCAAGCACGACAGGAACAAGAAAGGAGCTCCAAGTGGATACACTGCATCACCCCAACCACCTGCCCCAGGGGCTCCCCTGATTGGACAGTCAGGAAGGACCCACCCTCTCATGGATGAGTGACAGTGCAGGGGAAGCCACAGGGCTCCAAGGAACCCGCCTAGGCTGCTGGCTGGAACCTGACTCACTGGCACATCTGCATTTACACACCACTTTCTCCTGCCCTGGGGCTGCCTCTACTCTCTTCACCAGGCTCTTTATGAACACATGGGCACAGGTGTGCACAGAAAATTCCTGACTGAGTTTCCAAAGGGAGCAATAAGTCTAAAACACTGGGGTGGCCCAGGCAAGGACACACTGAAACAAGACGGTCTTATGGGCTTTAGGGGTCAAGGGCTTGCCATAAGGCTTCAAAGCCAATCATGGAATTATGCCCCTTGTATAGAATTGGAGACATTTAAATAGGACTTCACCATTTGTCACAAAGAGCCAGGCTCCAGTTTAATCTTTGAATCTTGCTAGTGGAGCCCTCCACCCACGCCTTCCCCATCCCCACTCATTTGGTGCTTAAGATAAAGGATCCCAGAGCGCTTGGCTCTGGTGTGAAGTTGGAATCCCACAGCCCTACCCTGGGTACAGGGACTCTTCAGTCTTGTGACTATGGGCCACCAGGACCAGCATGAAATGACCCATCTCTTATCAACACAGTGATCAAGAGCTGGTTTTCAGAAAACTACAAAGCATGACGTCAGCCCACATCCACAAGAAATCTTGACCTGAAACGACATCAGAACCCACTACTGTCCTCCCCATGGAACTAAAGGAGGGGGACACGACCAGGACTGGAAAGTGACACTCTCATCAGAGGTGAGGGGTCCATCGTGCAGGAAGACCTGCTGTTGAAACCCATCCACACCTTGCCCTAACTGCTTAAAACCTCGTCATGTTTCAAACCTACCATAAACGCTAAATGCCTCCAATGCACACCTGCCCCGGCAGCATTTCCACAGGCCACCTTGTTCCCTCAACCTCTGAAATTTTCCCCAAATCCTGAATCGGCAATGCAGATCTGACAGCATGTGCCTCCTGTCTCCTTACAGATTGTCGGAGGATAAGCTGTTTTCTTTCCCCAAAGGCTGATGCGGGAATAATTGGCTTTTTATGTGCATCGGTTGGGAGAACCACATCTTTGTCTGGTAACAGTCTAACCACAGGGCGTGACACATGTTCATTAAAGTCTCAGCTGTACATTTTACACTGGGAGAAATTTATTTTAGATCAGTTCTTACGCAAGTCCCTAGAGACCTCACAGATGTTAACCGCTATGCCTAAGGCAATTGATTCCTACTGTCACTGTCATAAGGAACACACTAAAGCCTCATGTAAATATGCAATGCATCTAGAAACTGTTCCACTGCCCCCAGCTTTACTGAGATATAATTGACTGATAAAATTGTCTATATTTAAAGATAAAATCATGATGATTTGATATACACATATAATTTGTATACCTGAAATTTGCTAAGTCAGTGTCTTAAGTCTTACCACACACACACACACACACACACACACACACACACACACACAAAGTAGGTACCTAGAGTTGGCAATGATGGATCATATGGAATTTTATGTTGTATATTTGAGGAAATCCCAGACCTTTTCCCACATTAACTATACCATGTTGTATTCTTACCACCCATGTATGAGAGTTCAAAGTTGTAAATATATCCCCAAGAAAACTTGTTATTATTTTCCTTCTGGATTGTGGCTATCCTAGTGGTTGTGAAGCCTTATCTAACTGGGGTTCTCATTTGCATTTCCTTGATGACTAACAATGTCCAGCATATTTTCATATGCTCTTGACCACGTCTCCATCTACTTTGAAAAAGAACATACTGAGATCCTTTGACACATTTAAGTAGAGTTATTTGACTTTTTAAAACTAAGTTACAAGAGGTATTTAGATATTTTTCATACCACTTCCTTATGAGACATATGGTTTCCAACCTTTTCTTCCATTCTGTGGGTTTTGTTTTCACTCCGTTGCCTTAAAACTTTTACTTTAAATTGTGGTGATATACAGATATCATGAAACGTATATTTCCACCATTTTGGAAGTGTATAGATGAGTTGTAGCACATGTCAGAATCTGCTGGATGGCAGTGCATAACTGGGCAATGCCTCTTACATTATGTAACTGCGCCCCTAACTTTCACAAGGAAGACGTCCCACTGGTTGACGCCCCTGCATTTACATCACTGAGTCAGCAAGGACCTACCAGGAGGCACTCAGGACTTCCGAGTCACTTCCTTTCACAGGGCCATGCCTCCTTGGTTAGGAGGAAAGGTATAAGAGAATATGATCAGAAAACCTCTCCTCAGCTCTTGAAGACATTGCAAACCCATTGCTAAGACAAGAGCTGCCCAACAAAGATCCTTAGACTCTCTGGCCACAGTTGGCCTTGGCACCAGGACAGCCCTTGATTCTCTCTTAGCTGAGCAGGGAGGCGTCTGTGCTGTGGCCACCACCACCTGCTGCTCCTGAATGAACACTTCTGGGGAAGGTGAAACTCAATGACACAGGATCCCTGAGCAAGCAAATAGTTTTATTAGAAGGTGACTCCTTCCGTGGGGTCTTTCTTTGACTTACTGATTGTGAATGGTTGGGTCTTGGGGACCATGGCTCCAAAGTGCGACCCAGATGTTCAGAGCTCCCCTGCCTACTGGAATCAGCATGGACTCCCCGGCGCACTGTGTTCTCTCAGACGGGTCAAGTGCATGTTTGCAGCTGCTAACCACCAAGCGATGCTCTCCCTGCACTGGAACCTCAGAAAGAAGAGGGCTACCGTCTTACAGATTGTGGACCTGCAGCCTTTCAGAGGGTAAAGGCTGTAAACCTGCGGGTCACAGGGGCTAAGCAAAAACACCATGACCTCTGGCTATGACCCAAGGGAAGAGCAAAACCTGAGAGAATGTCACAGCACTAGCTGAGAGGGACACGAGTGCCTTAAATTTGGTCACATCTCTGTTAAGCTGTGAGTCTCATCAACGACGGGAAATTGTAAAAAAGAAAACCACGAGCCCACGATGGAGTCATCTTGCTACTCCCACATCACCCAACCAGAGCCAAATCCCTCACCTAACCGAACATTCAGACTTTCCCAGGAGGACCCTCCTATCCCTTAAAGGAGGTAACCTGGCCTAAAATATTCCGATTTTATGTTTACAACTTTGTTTTCCTGCCTTTACAAGGTTTCCCTTTTCTGGACCATTTCGAGCTCTTCTCTCTTGCTGGATGGGATGCTGCTCACCTCACGAAATGCTCAATAAAGCCAATGAGACCTTTAAAACTTACAGTCAATTTCTGTTATTCAAGAGTATTAAACATAAAATGGTTCATACACTCTGTTTATGATGAATTGTTTCTTGAGTATCAAGATTCGAAAATTCAGCCTGAGATCTCAAAGTGTGTCTGAAGGCTGACATCCAGCATGTCTTCTGGGACTGGCATCTCATTTCCCCATGCCCATGTACACAAGAATGGAATTCATTTCTTCTAAGTGTTTTCAGTATTTATGCAAAAGAAGGAATTACAGTACGTATTTTCTCTCCCTTTTGATGTGCAAAAGTCAAGCGGCTTACATGGTGAAATGTGCTTTGCTTTCTTGTTCATGTCTAATACATCCCACAGCTAGGTCATGTCAATGTGGTGTGCCACCAGCACACGTGATGGAGAACACTGCAGAGCTGCTGCTGCTGTCCCTAACCAGGCCGTCCCTGATCAAAGAGGGGACCCAGTGCTCAGCGGGCTCAGTCAAACTCCAGGCAATCAGGCTAGAAGATGCCAACAGTCTGCCTCATCTTCACAGTTTTACAGGCTTTTTGCTCAGTGCCAATGGTCGAACTGCCTGGTCACAACCACATCAACTCGTTATTCGAGGCAACCCTTTGGAAGAAAGACTGTGTGATAATCTTTCCCATAGTTCCTCAAATACAAAAGGTCACACGTGTCTCTGCACGGACTGAACATCAAACCACGGAGCCTCAGCTCAACCCTCCGGCTAGGAAATTAGTTACTGTTTCTGAGACACACACTCACACCTCAGATGAAACCAGAAGCAGAAAAAACAAACAGCGGGTGGGAGGTGGGCTTTGGAGCCTCAAGACAATGAGGTGCCTCCATGCTCCCAGGGAAGGATGAGGATGGCTTATTTGAACAAGTCTCTCAACACACGTGGTAATGAGATCCACTATGCTACAGACTGATAAGACTGTAATAGTATTCTGAAAAAGTATATTGCAATACTTTCCACGATAAAAATTATTATATACGTTACTAATATGGAATATATTCTACTTATATATAATAGATACTGATTATGTATAACAATATACTATATGCCACCTATACTATATACAGATAATGTACTGAATATACCACTTGTGGAAATACATACACACTGTATTCTACATTCTCCCTATGTATACACACATACACACACAGATACACACTATATTTAGCCTTAGAAAAGTTTATACAATACTACATTATACTACAGTATACAGATACTTCTTTTAATATAGATGAAAAAAGCCTACCAAAAGCACTAATACACTAATTCCAGGAATATATCAAAGGACCTAAAACCACGACCATGTGGAATTTAACCCAGGAAAGAAATGGCTTTGCCTCTGAAAATGAATTAACATAAGAAACCATTAATGGAATCAACGTCAAAAACTATAGGATCATCTCAACAGATACAAACAAGCATGAGACCAAGTTCAACAGCCCTTCAAGGAAAACACTCAGGAAACTAGGAGAACCTCCCTCAGTAAACTCCCTCACCCTGAAATAATGCATCAGCGAAGAACCCACAGCTGACGTCATTCTAGATGGTGAAGGACTGCAGGCTTTCTCTCTCAGATCAGAGAGAAGACAGAGATGTCTGCTCTCACCTGTTCTACCCACTGTGGTGAGAAAGGTGCCACCAGGGCAATTAGGCAAGGATATGACTAAAAAACCGCAACATATGTCAAAGACATAGCCCTGCAGACAGACAGACAAAGTCAACAAAGGCTTCCTCACTGGACACACACATGCACACACCCACACGAGACACACAAAGTCACCAATCCTCAGTGATAATGGCCCACAGACCCACAGCCCAGGCCCTGAAGAGGGAGAGTCAAGGCCCACGATGACTGCAGTGATCACCGTGTCCCAGCCCCTCGTGCTATGATTACTTCCAGAAACACGACTGTCACCGTGTGTCCCTTCCTCACTTTGCTTTCCCATTGGAAGTTCAGTGCAGACAACAAAGGTCCGTGGATCGTTGCCCTGCTGCCACGCCCTCCATTTCAGTCTCTGTGATCTGGAATCTGGAACATTCCAAGATGGAGAAGTGGACACCTCTGGGCCTCAGAGCCCAAGTCACCCAGCCACAGAGACATCACCTGAGGGACCGAGAAAAGTACTAGAAGTTGTTGCAAGAGAATGCTGGTATGTGCCATGGGTCTTTTCTCCCTCTTCCCTTCAAGAAGCTGTGGGTGTGGCCTCTGACAAAGGGGGGATGTCCTGTATACCTGTGCAATTCGGAAAGCAGAAATCCCCACAATTTCCCACCTCTTCCGTTGGCATGGTGGCAGATGCATTCTGGGACCCACATGAAGAGAGGGGACCCCGTGACTGTGGAGGGTCTGGCTGAGATCACCATTTCCAACAGGTCTCAGGGCTCCAACTCTGCAGGGTGAGTACTGATGCAGAAAAAGTAACCACTGGCCTTGGGGGGTGGGCTCCAAACTCACTCTCGAGGGGGGTTCTGAGGTGAGCCAGTGAGGTCAGCACATGAGCCACTGAAACCGCAGGGTGAAATGTGCCAGAGATCTCAGGGAGAGTGCTTTAGGTACAGCCGGGCAACTGAGGAAGTCCCAGAGCTAGGACAAGGCAAGACAAATCTTTGACAATATTGGTGTCATCAAGACTATTGTGAAACTGTGCTTGCTGGTGCAGAGGTGATGTGTATGTGACAGTGGGGAGTCTTGTGTTCCGGGGGGCTGTGCCTCAGGACATGGGCTCTGGGTACTGCCACTGCCTCACCTCACAGTCAACGTAGAATTACAAATGTGAAAATATGGGAAATCTCATTTACAATGGAGCCAGGAAGGGGCCAGCCTGGTGGTGTAGCCGTTAAGTTCACACACTCCACTTTGGAGGCCCCGGGCTCACGGGTTCAGATCCTGGCTGCAGACCTATGCACCACTTGGCAAGCCATGCTGTGGCACGCGTCCCACATATAAAGTAGGGGAAAATGGGCATGGATGTGAGCTCAGGGCCAGCCTTCCTCAGCAAAAACAGGAAGACTGGAGTGGATGTCAGCTCACGGCTAATTTGCCTCAAAAAAAAAAAATAAATAAATAAATGGAGTCGGGAGACCTGAAGGGTTAACACCCACCCATTAGGACTCGCCATACATTGCAGACCCCAAAGAAGTGTCCCTCCCATTCCCCAACAGGAAACCCCTTACTTTACAGACCTCAGAAAGAGGGACAAAGAATTTCTCCTTGCCCAGCAACAGCCCAGTCAATGAGAAGCCACCACACTCAGCCACTGTCAGTACCCTGATCTCTCCTCCTCCTTCAAGGGACTTCTGTTGGGAACAGCCCCTCCCAGCTCCCTCCTGTCTTCTATGAAAGCAAGCTCCTTTGTTCTCTTCTCCCTACCTGCCTATGGCTCACCATAATTTGCAGGTCCTGAATTCTATTTCCTCTGCTAGTACCAAGTAAACACATTTCCCTGGTAAAACCACTGACTTTTTCAATTTTAAGGTCAACACAACAGAAAACTTCCAGAGTGGGACACATGTTGCATCAAAACATGTTTCCCAGCAAGGAGACAACAATTGGGCTTCAAATGGAAAACGTAATACCTGGAAACGGTCTCAAGACCTGCTCTGGGATACACGATGACGATGCCCAAGGGTCCAACGAGGATGCGCCCAGGCAGATCCCACGTGGAGATGTGTCAGGTGCAGTTTTACGTTTCAGGTCACCGCATTCCCAGGATATGACCCAGGAAACCTGCTGTCAACTGAAAGATGGAGGCCGGGAGCCCCATCACTTTCTCACCAGGTATGTGAATGACACAAGGGCAGGTGTAGCCCTAGAGCGAGTTTTCTAATTCAGACTGGGTGCCAGCAACAGTCCATAGTGGCCTATGTCCTTCTTCCCAGTCCTTCCACTCCTTCCAAAGAAGGAACCCAAGGTGGTGGAAGGAAGTGTTGCACACGTAGCAAAGTTCAGGAGAGTTTCACGTTCTCCTAGCATGTGAACATCTGTGTTGTTTTCTATTAATTGGTTTCAGTATATTCACATACAAAGAGCAGTGGTGAGTTTTCCTGAATGTACAGTTACACCACCATCAGGATGGTGAACACTCCTTGAAGCCAGAGAACACGCTCATGCTGCCCATTGTACTGAACCCTCTCATCCTTAGAAATAGATCTGTTTCTGCTTCCTATGCATTTCCCTTGTCCAGAATGTCACACAAGTGGAACACCATTTTGCCCTGTGAGTCCTGTTTGGAAACTGATGCCATATTGTTAAATTGCATTAACTATACAAAATTTGTGGTGTTCTGTGAGTTTGAAACTTTGACATTGCCCAGGCGAAGGGCACCCATTATGCCTTGGAACGAAGAGATTCTACTGTTATGAGGTATGTGAATTTGAGCGAGACCACGTGCCTAAGTTCCTTCATTGGCATCATGGGAGGAAAGATGGGGACAGGGAATCAAATGAGATACTAATAATTATGAAATAACATAATCTCTACACTGCTAAGTAAACACAAATTAGTAGAAACAAAAGGGAACAAGCTTGCATTTCCATTGTGTTTAAGGGAACACAAACTGCCACATTTTACCCCGGTGTCCATAACATCTCCTGGAAATGTAAACATGGCTGAGAGGAGGGGAGGTGGAGGAGGCTACAGAGATTCCACATCCTCTCTGGACACTCCATTCCCCCAGCACCTGATGTGGTCACCAGCTCAGAAAGCCTCTGAATTCTGTCTGTAAGAGTTCCGATGGAGGCTGCATTACATGGGCACTATTTATTAAATCACCGGTCGTTGGTGATTAACTCAGTCTCCAGCCCCGCTCCTCTCCACAGACGCTGGGAGCTGGGACTGAAAGTTCCAAGAATTTAATCAAGGCTTGGTGTTTCTGGCGTCCAATCCCCAATCTGAAGGCACGTAGGAGCTGGCCAAGAGTTGTCTCATTAAAACAGAAGACACTCTATCACCCTTCTCACTCAAAAAATCCAAGGGCATCAAGAGGTTTTTACTAGGAACTGAGGACAAACAACAAATATCTCCCTTACAATACCACAGAAGGTCAAGCCCAGGGACACAGGCTCACTAAAGAATGAGAGCAAAAATCCCACTAGGAATGCTTCCCCTCTGCCCACACCAACCTCCACATCTACTGGACTCTCGTTTAATCATAGTAGACCACACTCAAAGAACTAGATGCTGTCTGGTAACATCAAGAAGACAAGGATGTCCCCTCCCAACACTCTGAGTCAAGCTGTACTGGAATTCTCAGTTAAGGCAATTAGACACAAAAAGGAAATAAAAGGGACACACATTAGGAAGCAGGAAATAAAGCTGTTCTTGTGGCACAAGATTGTCCCCAGCAAGCAGGAGACAACAGTGCATGCCGCCACCAGGCAGCACAGCAGGGGAGCAAGTCAGAGCAAGAGAAGACAGACCCAGGGTTGGGGTCATGTCTGGACATGAGGCTGAGGGTGCCAACTATAATGGTCACCTGCAGAGGGGTGGTTCCCTTGTTGCGACGCAGGCCAGGGTGGCGCACACACACAGATGGCAGGACAAGGCTTAGGACTCACATCATAGAGGTCTGAGGGGAGGGCAGGGCCAGCCTCTCCAGCAGCTCTCACAGGGTTCACGAAAGCAAGGAATGGAGCCTGGCCTGGGGGTTCACTGGACCTGGGAGTGGGGCCGGGGTAAGAGCTCTGCACACAGGTAGGGGCTGGGGTGGTGGGAATCTCCTGCCTACTCCAGAGGAGACAGCACCCAGGCTTCCTCCTCAGTTTTTCCAGGTGGGAGCACAAGGGGAAGAGCATGGGTGGGGCTTAAGCTGTGAGCAGTCACCAAAAATGTAGAGTCTGACTGCTCACTACAAGGACAAAGTGGGTAAGAAAAATATGCATTCTTGACTGATTTATATAAAGAAACACTAACAGGGGCTCAAAAATGATCAAAACTGTGCATTTGGGGTGACCAGAGTAACAGGGCTGGAGAGGACCAGGATAGGTTGTATCTTTGTTACTGTAGGGGAGGAAGACATTTCCTCTTCCCAAATGTGGGTTCGTCTGGCCGGAGAACGAATTAAATTCACATGAGACAGAATAGCAAGAGAAAATTAAACAAAGCTTTATGAGGAACCATGGCCTGCGGCCTTTCTTCTCGACGGAAGAAAGGGCACCGAAGAAGTGGGGTGCACATAGTGGTTATATACCCCCAAACAGGGTGTTTCACATGTGATTGAAATGTCCCTCCCACAATAGTCACAAGATTGCCCTGTTGGCACAGCGCTTGATGGACACAGCAGGTAGTGGTCTGCTGTCTCAGAGGGCGTAGCCTGAGGCAAGCCTATTGTCTGGAGCTGGGCGGTACAGGTGAGTGCAGCAATCGGTTCCTAGCCTAAGGAAAGATGCTTAATCCTTAAGAAATGCCAACGTTGGGAGGGGGAGGGAAGTCAGTTACAGGAGGTTACCAGACTAGTACAATAAAATGCAGATTTTAGTCCTTGCCTTTGGTATTGATTAAGAGTTTCTAGAGAGAAGGTCATCTCCTTTCTTCTTCCTGGTACAGAGAGGGAGGCACCTTTTACAGATAGAGATTTACCTTACAAATGTAAACGAGTCCTAACCAAGGGCAAGTTCCATTCCTCAGAGCCTCCTTGCCTGTCCCAGTTTATCAAAAGCAATGAGCCTCAAATAATCCTGATGCCAAAGAGACATATCTTGGGGTGGCCAATTTCAGGTCCCCACACTACCTTACAGATTTATTTTAAATAAATTTGCATCCTTTAATTTTAACTCTTGTAGATAGGACGACATTCTAAGATTTAATTCCTTTAAAGACTAACTTTGAGAAAAGTGTAAACCATACAAAATTAAATTTTCAAATCTGTAACTCAAAGGACATGTGGCATCCTAGTTTGTCCTTCCTCTATAGCTCACACTGGGCTATTTTCAAGAATAACAGCCTATTATAAGGCAATCAGGGTTTAAGTTTAAGCCCTTAACTGTATTAGATTTTCAAAGATTTACATAAGCTTCCAAAAGTTTTTCTCAAATTGATTAAAACAGAATTTCAATTGCTTTAGCCTTTTAAATTTCTGTGTTCTCTAGAGACACCCACATAGATAAAAGCGACCGAAAAAAGGAAAAAATTTTCTTGCTTTCCTCACATCAAATTCCTCAATCAACTTACACTCTCAGGGCCCAAGTGCTAAGGGAAACGAGAGCCAAAGGGCTGCACTAGTCCATCGATAAAGGAATCCAAAGGGAAGAAACACAAACACTGGAACCAGCTCAGATGAGCAGCCTGCTTCCCACAGGACAGAAGGAAAGCCACAGTCAGAAGGTTCCATGTTCCTGACTCTCCTGGTGGAGACAGAGCCCTGGAGGGGGTCAGTCCCTGGAGAAGGAGGGGAGGGCACCTGAGCAGCCACAGGAAGGAGCTCTGGGAGCCCCACACACCCTCCTCTCCCCAGGGAACAGTGCACATGCTCCCTCTCTCAGGCTCCATTCTCACAGTGAGGAAACTCAGCTGGATCCAGTTTAAGGTTCTGACCCAAATAGACCCCTGGATTAATGGGCCCTAATCCGGGACACAGAGCTCCTGACTCTCACAGACTTTCTCAGTGTAAACAAATTACTCCCTGCGTGCACCCACACTGTGCATGCAAAACTCCAACTGTGTCTAGAAACAGGCCCAAGGCAACCACAGCGACAACCTCAGAAAGGGTGTCACTTCCCATCCCATGAGCACGTGCACCTCCAGCTTTCCAGGGCTCTGCAGCTCCTCTCAGGATAAAGGCTCCTTCCATGGGGGTGTGAGCAGTAGGACACCTGCAGGGGGAGGCTCCCGAGGAAGGACAACTGGGCCTTCAAGGCCTTCCCTCTGCAGGCCCAGGGGGGCCTTAGCTTAGACTCACTGCCCTCAGGCCTCTGCCCCCACTGGAGTGTTTTTTTCACCAACATTGATATTTTAAATACACAAAACCAGTGTTTAAACCATCCAGCGAACACACTCAAACCACTCTTTAGGTGGAAATGAGGGAACAAAATGGTATAGCAATTTGCTAAATCAACGAGAAACCCCACAAAAATATACCTCATTCTGGAAAAACAAGATATCACATTATTTCCAAAACAGGAAATATTTATAAACTATGAACCCTACCTGATCACTGGAGGTCTGCAAGTCTAAGCTGTGGAAATCCATTTTATCTCACCCAAAATAAAAGAACATACTTCAGAATATTACGACCCACCATGGGAGGAAAAGAGTGAAACAAGAATTGAGTGCAGGCCATGTAAAACTGGAATATTTTACTTTTCCTGAAATTCACCTCTTTCGTGCCTCTTTGGAAATCTTGTACATCGTGTTGCGTGTTGATTAAATAAATATTTACTCACTGAAAAACTGAGACTAAAATAAAGTGAATAAACCTTTCCAAAGGTGACTAACGCAGATGGGGACAGTGCTGACAGGACAGATCATCCCGGGTGTTTTCTGAAGAGGAACCTGGCCCCAGAGGAGTTCCCACAGGATGTCTGCGCCCAGAAAGATCCTGGGGAGACGCACGAGGATTTCATGCAACGTAGTTCCAGGCGGTGAGAGGCTGCTTTTCACTCATGGAAAACATCAACACACACAAATCTTTTTAAAACAGGAATCCGCGGACTGTGAGAAAACGATAACCAATTAAAATGTTCAATCTGTTTCAATTCCAACAAGAAGGACAAATACTTGATGATAATGCTGTGAATCGGAGGCAGGAAGTTGGCATTTGGGAATTCGGCGAGACCCTGGAGATTCAAGCATTTGTTCCCAGCCCCGGGAAGACCTGCACGCGCGGGACAGGGTCAGGGATTTGAGACTCTGCTCCTCAAACGTACGGAAAATTAAGAAGAAAACGGGTGCCCCCTCGGCAGAAAAGAGGCCCTCGGAACCCCACAGACCGCAGCCCCTCCAGGCGCGGACCCCGGAGACCGAGGCCCGACTGTCCTGCGGACCCTCCCGCGGGCCCCGCACCGTTTGGGACACGCAGGGCTGCGGGCGCACAGCGGCCCAGAGACGCTCCGGCCCAAGTCGCCGCGCGCAGGGACCACAGGACGCCCGGGGCCCGGCTGCCGGCCCCGCCACCACGCTGCGGCCGGAGAGGCCTGAGGGCCGAGGAGCGCCACCGCGGACTCGTGGCGGCGGACCCCGGAGGGGACCGCGGGAGGCCGGGCCCGCCCTGCCGCTTCCCACCAGCCCCTCCTCCCGCGTCCTCCGCCCCAGGCCCGTACACTCACCATTTCCAGGGCTCCCGGGTCCCCCGAGTCCTTCCTAGGACACTGCGGTCTCTCCAGGTCACGACTCGACAGAACAGGGCTCTGAACCACAAGGAGGCTTAAATGGCGGGAGATGCGGTCCCCAGCGCTTCCCAAGCAGGAACTTCCGGGGGTTGGGGCGCTTCTCCCCACCCACCTGCCCCGACCGCGCCTCTGATTGGTCAGTTCAAAACACTCCATCTCCTGAGTCTGAGTGACAGCCGTTGAGTTTAGGTGTCTGAGCAGAATGCCAGACAGAATTCGTCCTCTGCAGAGATATTTGCATTGAAAGGTACTGCTGGGAGGGGACTCATGGGACTGTGATCCTTCTTTACAAACACACACAACTGAAGGTCCCGTCACCATATGCAATGATTAGTCTCTCTCCATTTTGATGTTTGTTGACAACTGGAGTCTGACATAGTTTTGTCAAATAGGTACACAGACAGACACGGTGACCAGGGAACTAGGCAAAGAAAGGGGTACAGAGGATGTGTTAAAAACTAACATTGTCTGTTGAGTGTGTGCAGATGGAAAGTTACAGGAAGAGCCTGAACACAGAAGCTTCCCACAAGCAGGCTGGCCGAAGCCAGTTGTATTCGCCAGGATCTGCTCTGAAGTGAACTTTCCCCATTATCAACTAATTAATATTTTCAATTCTCCTCCTCTGGGAGGGACCAGGCAGCCATTTCTGGATCATACTATGTATGTAGTAGCATGTCTCTTCTACCAATGAGACTTAAAGGAACATAACACTAGGCAATAAACCCTGTCAACGAAAATAATCCATAGCCAATCTATAAATGAAAATTTGGGTGAGTTTATTCTGAGCTTAAATCTCAGGATTATAACCCAGGAGAGTCTTTCCACAAAGGAACAGAGCACTGCAAAGAAGTAGGGGTACACAGGGTGGTTATATACCCTCAAAGAGGGTGTTTCACATATGATTGAAATGTCCCTCCCACAATAGTCGCAAGATTGCCCTGTCAGCACAGCACTTGATGGACACAGCAGGTAGTGGGTCTGCTATCTTGGTGGGCATAGCAGGAGGCAAGTCTATTGTCTCAAGCTGGGCAGTCACAGGTGAGCACAGCAATCAGTTTCTAGCCTAAGGAAAGATACTTAATCCTTAAGGAGACACCAACGTTGGGAGGGGGAGGGAAGTTGCACCTTTATCTCAAGGACCTTTGCTCTTGCCATAGGGAATCTCTAAAGCAGATATACAATGCATGCTCAAAGGCCTTGGTCAGGCCCTTTTGGAAAGACAAGGTCAGGCCAAATTAGGTTTACACCAAATGGCTTCCTCATATATTCCAATATATCCTATTACTTGCCATTTTTATTTGTCAACCCTGATGTCCTGCCTCTTGCTTAACTGAATATTCATGAACTGTACTATAATCTCACAATAAAAGGACCCCTCAAATCCTTGTTTGGGGAGACTCTGCCTTGGCAGAGAGCCCTGGTGTTCCCTATTGCTTCTGCAAGAAATAAAACTTTCTTCACCTACTTCTGCTTTGCTTGTGTTTTCAGCTCTGCTCTGACCAAGAGGTGAACCCACTGAGTTCAGTTACAATACCAAGGATGCAGTAGGTGGGCATCCTTCCAATGCTTCAGTCAGATTCAGAATAAGCGCACTGGAAGAAAAAAAAAAAACATCATTTTAGAAGAAAACTGACTTCTGGGTGTTCAGAATGGTTAAGTTTAGAAAATGTTTCTGACATTAAAATATTTGTATCTTATAAAAAATGTAAGCAGAGACTCTTTCTTACCAATGGTTAAATCACTCTCAGTGGCCATGACCCACCTGTTCCTTGTAGTTACACAATTTAATCCAAATATGATGAGACATCAGAAAACTGAGTTTCATCAAAATGATCATTCCATGATGATAGTACAGAGTGACGTTCATTGCAGCAGTGTTGGGGTCACGCTGACAGGCATACTTTCCCTTTAGTCTGCACAGATACCATCTCTGCTCATATCCTCTCCCAATTCCCTGAGGAAGTGCTCACCTTTGATGTCACCTGAGACAAACAGCCCTCTCAAGTCCACCCAAAGTGTAACCATAACTCCACCACACCCAGGGACAGAGAAGCATTCCTGGAAGAATGCTGAGGGGCAGGGCCGAAGAACCACAGTGATCTCAATGAAGAGAGAAAAGAAGGGCCCAGTTTGCCACCAGTGTTTATCACACAAGAGGAAAAAAAACTGGGCAGTAGCATCATTGATCAGTCACCCGTCCAATGTAGGAAGAAAAGTTCTATGGATATTCAGCACCAAGCATTGAGAGATGCATAAGATATCTCCATTTCATTTTCTGTTACTCATCTTCCGTTTATGAACTATCTGGAAAATGATAGTCTAGGAGGTTTCCAGGAAATCATTCTGACTTCCTAACTCAGGAATGTCTCTGTTTTTTGTTTTAACTGCCAACTCCTCATCTCCACCTCCAACAAAGGACACACCATCCTAAGAATGTGCATTCACCTGGGAAGATGCATGAGTCTGGCTCCGATCTCACACTGTCAGAAACATGGTGCCGAGGAAACTACATTTCATCACTGCCCTCCCCACCATACTTTCATCGCAGTGTGGGAATTGTACAGCTCCAGTAGTGGCCCCATCTGAGCAGAAACTCAGCATGTGCTTCCCACACTCATGAATCGATAAACTGCTCTGCTTCTCACAGGTAACATTAAGGACAGCCTGGCTTTGACTTGAGGTCACCTCGTGGTGCTCTCAAAGGTCCTTTACTCACTGTGCTCAGGACAAGACATGTGATATCTGAAGATTGGGTTTGGTAATTGCACATTCTTCCCGTTAGTCTCCATCGTGGCAAACATGAGGGCAAAATGTACTTAGAGTGTTGCTGCATCCACCTGCACTGAGGCAAGCCCATGAGTACTCAAGGATACCCCACAAGGTGGTCTTCTCAGCAAACAAAGAGCTCCAGTGAAGCAGCACAGGGAGTTCTTTGTAGGTATGGAGAAATATTTTCCCCATAACCTTGAAAAATGGGCCCAGTGGAATGAGCTCCCCAAGATTCCAGAAGCTGCTCTGTTGGAGGAGGTCACTGAGAGGATGTGACCACTGGTTGACACTCCAGATGGACTCAGTAAATCGGACGCTTCTTACTCACTCCCCTGTCCTTGGAATATACACTCCTCCCAATGTTCCTGAGACATTTCAATGACGCAGCCTGGAGAGAAGAATGTGCTGTTGAGACCATCTGGACAGTAGACGTTACTGAGCCCCGCCAAAGCCTCTATAGAAACGTTGAAGATTCCGGTGGGCAGGTGCAGACATCTGATCATTTTGCCTCGCCTAACACAAGCTCATCTATATGTTCCCTTGCTTATTCAAACGGCCATCTGCCAATCTGGAGTGAGCTGCTTCTCTCTTTGCTCTCTCTTTGCCCCCCATGCATGGGAGCCAGTTTCAGATGTCACCTGGAGAACTCCCGAGGTGGCCATCCAACACGATCTTGGTCCTGAATGACTTGAGAGCACAACGGATTCTCCTTGTGCTGGGAATGATGAAGTACCTTTAAATGGCACGACTTCAAGATAGATGTTGGCACTTTGAAAACTATTTTTTCTTCATGGTCTGGCTGAAATATTGGCATGGTGTTGGAGGTAGCAGTGGGAAGAAGGATTAACCAAATTGTTCTATCTGGTGAGGAAGGCATGAATTACCAAAAACTAATTGTCACAGCATTTATTGAGTGAAGATTTCAAAGTATGGGAAAGTAAGTATCCATAGAAGAAATCAAAATAGTCATCACAGGACTCTGCTCAATGCATCAGTTCTCCGTCATCTCACAGGTCAGTTGCAACCTCACATGTAAAGGAACCATTGAGTCACCTGCAGTGTAAAATGTTAATTCCATTGAGAGAAGCTCTGCTTTCTGGGTCATTATCAAGTTGATGACTACAATGACAGTGAGAATACTAACAGGAATGCTGACACTAATAATAAGGCACATTGGGGAGGCTTACTGAGTGTGAGGCATGGCACTCAGCACCTTAGGGGGACTGGCTCGTTGCTTTTCATCTGCACAGACTTCCAACCGGGAAGCACTAGCATCATCCTATTTGATAAGAGAGGAAACTGAGACTTGGGGGAGCTCAGCGACATATCTGACTTTACACAGCCGGTCAGGAGGGGGCTCGATTCATCACCAGGCTGCCTGACTCAGACCAAGCTTTGCCACGGAGCACAGTTCACCTCTTCTTATGAAATTAGGATAAATGGTTCATTGACTAGGACTCATTCCTCTGTGTGAATCACAAATAACTCTGTTCTTCCCCAGAGGCCTTATTCAAATCTCTCCTATGTTGGCTGTGGATTTGTCATATACGGCCTTTATTATGTTGAGGTACTTTCCTTCTATACCCATTTTATTGAGGGTTTTTATCATAAATGGGTGTTGGATCTTGTCGAATGCTTTCTCTGCATCTATTGAGATGATCATGTGGTTTTTGTTTTTCATTTTGTTGATGTAGTGTATCACGTTGATTGACTTGCGGATGCTGAACCATCCCTGTGTCCCTGGTATAAATCCCACTTGATCATGGTGTATAATCTTTTTGGTGTATTGCTGTATTCAGTTTGCCAGAATCTTGTTGAGGATTTTTGCATCTATGTTCATCAGTGATATCGGCCTGTAGTTCTCCTTCTTTGTGTTGTCCTTGTCAGGTTTGGGGATCAGAGTGATGTTGGCTTCATAGAATGTGTTAGGGAGTACTCCATCTTCCTCAATTTTCTGGAATAGTTTGAGAAGAATAGGTATTAAGTCTTCTTTGAATGTTTGGTAGAATTCTCCAGAGAATCCGTCTGGTCCTGGACTCTTATTTTTGGGGAGGTTTTTCATTACCGTTTCTATTTCCTTACTTGTGATTGGCCTATTCAGATTCTCCATTTCTTCCTGATTCAGTTTGGGGAGGTTGTAGGAGTCTAGGGAGTTGTCCATTTCTTCTAGGTTGTTCAATTTGTTGGCATATAGTTTTTCATAGTATTCTCTTATGATCCCTTGTATTTCACTGGTATCTGTTGTGATTTCTCCTCTCTCATTCCTAATTTTATTTATTTGAGATTTCTCTCTTCTTTTCTTGGTGAGTCTGGCTAAAGTTTTGTCGATTTTGTTAATTTTTTTGAAGAACCAACTCTTTGTTTCATTGATCCTTTCTACTGTCTTTTTTGTTTCAATATTGTTTATTTCTGCTCTTATTTTTATTATTTCCCTCCTTCTACTGACTCTGGGCTTTGTTTGTTCTTCTTTTTCTAGTTCTGTTAGGTGTCGTTTGAGGTTGCTTATGTGAGCTTTTTCTTGTTTAGTGAGGTGAGCCTGTATTGCGATGAATTTCCCTCTTAGGACTGCTTTTGCTCCATCCCAAATGATTTGGTATGTCATGTTCTCATTTTCATTTGTCTCCAGATAATATTTGATTTCTTCTTTAATTTCTTCAATAATCCATCGTTTGTTCAGAAGCGTGTTGTCTTTGCTCCTTTCTCTGCTTTTTTCTTGTAGTTGATTTCTAGTTTCATAGCATTATGATCAGAAAAGATGCTTGATATTATTTCAACTCTCTTGTATTTATTGATGCTTGCTTTGTTTCCAAAAATATGGTCAATCCTTGAGAATGTTCCATGTGCACTTGAGAAGAATGTGTAACCTACTGTTTTTGGATGAAGTGTTGTTTATATATCTATTAAGTCCATCTGGTCTAATTTTTCATTTAATTCTATTATCTCCTTGTTGATTTTCTGTCTGGATGTTCTGTCCATGGTGTTAATGGTGTGTTGAGGTCCCCTACTATTATTGTATTGCTGTTGATGTCTTCTTTTAGTTCTGTTAAGAGTTGCTTTACAAATTTTGGTGCTCCTGTGTTGGGTGCGTATATACTTATAAGTGTTATGTGTTCTTGGTGGAGAGTCCCTTTTATCATTATATACTGTCCCTCTTTGTCTTTATCTGTTTTGCTTTGAAGTCTATCTTGTCTGATATTAGTATAGCGACACCTGCTTTCTTTTGTTCATTATTAGCTTGGAGTATTGTTCTCCATCCCTTCACTCTGAGTCTGTGTTTGTCTTTGGGGCTGAGGTGTGTTTCCTGGAGGCAGCATATTGTTGGGTCTTGTTCTTTGATGCATCCTGCCACTCTGTGTCTTTTGATTGGGGAGTTCAATCCATTTACATTTAGAGTGATTCTTGAGATGTGGGGGCCTACCACTGCCATTTTATGTCTTGTTTTCCGGTTTTCTTCAATTTCCTTTGTATCTCGTCCCATGGTTTAATCTCTTTTGATGAAGACCTGCTACTCTCTGTTGTTGTCCTTCTACTTATCTCCTCTGCTCTTGGTTTTGTAGCCCCTTTCCTTTTTTTGATTTTTCAGGAATGAGGGTTTTCCTGAGGATTTCCTGAATGGGAGGTTTTGTGGTGCTGAACTCCCTTAATTTTTGTTTATCTGGGAAGGTTTTTATTTCTCCATCATATTTGAAGGATATTGTCGCTGGGTAGAGAATTCTTGGCTGTAGGATTTGTCCTTCAGATTTTTGAATATATCTTCCACTCTCTTCTAGCCTGTAAAGTTTCTGCTTAGAAATCTGCTGATAGCCTGATGGGGGTTCCTTTGTAGGTTAGTTTCTTCTGCCTGTCTGTCCTTAGTATTTTCTCCTTGTGGTTGACTTTTGCTAGCTTCACTACTATATGCCGTGGGGTTGGTCTTCTTGCATTCATAAAGTTTGGAGATCTATTGGCTTCTGTCACCTGAAGATCCATCTCTCTCACCAGATTTGGGAAGTTCTCAGCCATTATTTCTTTGAACAGGCTTTCTGCCCCTTTCTCCTTCTCTTCTCCCTCTGGTATACCTATAATCCTTACGTTGCATCTCCTAATTGTGTCTGATAATTCTCGGAGAGTTTCTTCATTTTTTTTAGTCTTACTTCTCTCTCCTCCTCTGCCTGCAGCATTTCTATATTCCCATCTTCCAAATTGCTAATTCTTTCCTCCATATTATCGGCCCAGCTGTTCAGTGCATCTAGATTTTTCTTAATCTCCTCTATTGTGTTCTTCATTTCCAGTATTTCTGTTTGGTTCTTCTTTATAGTATCAAACTCTTTTGTGACATAGCTCCTGAACTCGTTGAGTTGTCTATCTGAATTCTCTCTTAACTCATTGAGTATTTTAATAATGGCTGTTTTGAAGTCATCATCATTTAGGTTATATATTTCATTTTCTTTGGGATTGTTTTCTGTGTATTTGTTATTTTCCTTCTGTTCTGGAGATTTAATGTATTTTTTCATATTGCTTGATGTTGTAGAGTTGTGCCTCCACATAGAGATAGAGTTTAGTTGCTCCTTCCACTTGTTTCTGCTGGTGTGGTGGGGGAGCAGCTGTTTATACTGCACCAACCAGGAACCCTATCCACAGTTGCTAACTGGGCCTCGGCCTCTCCTCATAGTCACAGTGGTCCTGTGGATTGCCTCTTCTACCGTGGGGGCCGTCACGGGGGGGCTTCAGGCTGCTGGTGCCTACTGTTGCAGCCCACCTAGACGTGCTCCCTCCTTGGGGTCTGCAACGGTGTTATGGGCTTTTCCAGCAGCCAGGGGTAGGATCACTTATATTTGCCGCTCCGTCACTGTCAGCACCCACAAAATCTCACTTGTCCACTATGGGTCGCAGCAGAGCTATTGGCATCTTCTACAGTCTGTGGTTAGCTCACCAAGCTATGCTACTTTTGTCCCGCGGTCTTCCAGCCTTGTGGCTGCCGGATGGGTGCTCTCTTCTAGTGCTGTGCAGAGGCTTTCGCTGAGGCTGCTGTGAGCCTGTAGGGTTTCCCCCTAGGCTACGGAGCTGGGTCGCTGGAACTCCACGCAGCCCAGGAACTCGGGGAGCCTTTTGCCCTGTCTGGGGGATAGCTGGAGATCCTGATTTCAGTGGTAGCTGGTCAGCTGCTGCCCTGCCTGATATTCTCCTCTCCAGGACCCTCCCGGTGTTGTGGATGCTGAGCAGAGCCCCCCCGCTAATGGCAGACAGAGAGTTTTGTCTGCTGCCCGGGTGGAACTCTGGAGCTTCCCCGCCGGCTGCAGAGCCGGCCTCTGGAGCTCCACCCCGCCCCAGTCCTCTCTGAGCTCTCCAGCAATCCCTTGCCCCACCGTGCAGGCAGTGGCCGCCGGAGGGCCGCTGCGCCGTCTGTGATTCTCTCTGGGACCTTCAGGGCGCCGTGGACACCAGGCGGGATCTCCCCGCCAATGGCAGGGCGAGACTCTCCCCGCAGGCTCAGGTGTGTAACTCTGGAGTTTCCCTCTGCGTTTAGGAGTAATTGCGGGGGGTTTAGGTAGGGCTCTGGTCACCTGTTTCCACCGTCGCTCCTCTGGTGTGCACTCGCTCCTGCCCTAGGTGTGCGTTGATCTTCTGGGGGTGTCCATTGGAAGAAAGCCGCTTGCAGGTACTACGCTGTTCGGTCAGGGTCGGAGAGTTTTCACCTATCTCCACCTCCTCCCAGAGGGAAGTCCGTCCGCCCTCCGATGTATAGTCGCGTGGGTCTCTCAGACATCCTGAGATGCTATCTGGATATACTTTGTTAAGCGATGAGTGTCCAAATAATTGTAGACTCGAAGGGGGAGAGACAAAGAGGACTACTCACGGCGCCATCTTGGATCTTCTCTCAAATCTCTACTATGGAACCGATTTCCCTTGCCCTTGCTTGAAATCTGAAGAGGGTGCCACAATATTTCTAGTCACCTTTTGGTGCTAAAATCCCATGGTCACCCCCAGGCACAATGACAACCAGGCCAGCCTAGTACTCATAGAAGATGTTTGGGATCAGAGCATGAAGAGGAACTGCTGTGTGAGAGGCATCCCATCGAAAGGAGGAACCAATTCAAACAAGAACCAAACATGTTTCTTCTCACTCCTAGTGTTTATCGTCGCTTTCCTCTATAACTTCACGTCAGAAAACACAGTGATCCATCTCATGAATAAGACGGAAGAAGCAAATACTGTTATTAGAGATGAGAGCACTGTTTATTTGACAAGCTAAAGACAAAATAAGTGGAAAATTACTACAGCTGATGAAGGAGTCAATTTGCTGAACATTGTGTAAATACATCCATAATATATAACAACACAGAGTATTGAATTAACATCACATGTCCTGCAACATATATATGAATTGTGGACGTTTAGGGCCAACGCCATGTGTGAGAGCGATGTGCACACAAGCCTATGTCCTGGTGAGGTGACAGAGACATCCCCTCCATGGAAACATAATCAACTGTGGTGCATGGAGGACTCCTCAAGTCAAAGATGTAGCTCCCTCTACACACATCAACATTTTAAAAGACAGTTCCATTCAAATTTGCATCAGGATCTGTTTTTCTGTCTCAAAATACAGTAATCCTAAAGTATATCTCTGAAAATAAGTCCAAAGGGTATTCAGGAAAATACTGCGAATAACGACTGATGAAGAACAAGTTTCACCAGATGCACCAATTCCAAAAACTAATGAGTTGTCATAATTTAATGTTCTGTTGCCACCATAAGAACTGACCAGTTGGTTGTCAGAGGGCTGATTTTGCCTCTCAGGGAACATTTGGGAACATCTGGAGGCATTTCTGGCTGTCATGACTGTGGCAGGTGGAGAGCGCTGCTACAGACACCTAGGGACTCTATGATTCACCGAACAGTCGCCTCGACAGAGTACTATCTTGTCAACATCGAAGTAGTGTCAACGTTGAGAAACTGTGGACTGGACAGATAAGCCCCTGATGCTCTACCAACAGACACAAGGATGGAACAAAAGAGACCGTGAATCCTGGCAGTCTATAACTCTCCTGTCTCCTTCACTCAGAACAATTCTATATGGGTAAAGAGTTAAACAGTAAAAATATAAAATGAAAACACTGAAAGTAAACATGAGAAAGTATTTCTGTATACTTAAGCAGTGGAAGTCATGACATTCCAAGAAAAATGTAGGTGAAATTTGAATAGATTTGGAAGTCTAAAATATGTGAATACATCATTGCTAATAATAAAAGATATAGAGGGGGGCCGGCCCTGTGGCTGAGTGGTTAAGTTCACGAACTCTGCTTCGGTGGCCCAGGGTTTCACTAGTTCAAATCCTGCATGCAGACATGGCAGCACTCATGTAGCCATGCTGAGGCAGCATCCCACATGCCACAACTAGAAGGACCCACAACTAAAAATATGCAACCATGTACTGGGGGGCTTTGGGAGAAAAAGGAAAAATAAAATCTTTAAAAAAAAACCTCGTAAATGTTATATGCTAGGAAATTTAAATTTTAAAATACAATCTAAGATCCCTGACCACAATGGAATGAAAATAGGAATCAATATCTTTGGAAAATTTGGGGAAACATGCAAACAGGAGGGAATTAAAGTTAAGACACTCCTAAATAAGCAATGGGTCAAAGAACTCAGTAAGGAAATTAGAAAATATTTTCAACAAATGAAAAAGGACACAATCTAACAAATTTTATGGGCTACATTAAAAATACTACATAGATAAAAATGATACCCACAAAAGCCTAAACTAACAAAGAAAGATGCCAAATCAATGACCAAACCTTTTACCTAACTCAAATTCAAAAGGATCTTACTTCAAAAGGATGAGAAACCAAACCAAATGTACTGAGAAAAGGAAAGAAAAATTCGAGAAGAAATTAAGGAAATAGGAAATAGACAACCCGTAAAGAAAATCAATGAAAACCCAATATAACTGACAATAGAAAACCAGCAGATAATAGCTGGAGTGACCTAGAGAAAAATGAGAGCAGACTCAGATCCCTAGAAGCAGAATGAAAGAGAGGATATCACTACTGAGATTACAGAAATCAAAAGGATTAGAAAGGAATTAACAATTGCATGCAAATTAGATTACATAGATGTAATGCACAAATTCCTACAAATACACAAATTGGCAAAAGTGACTAAAAAGAAAATCTGATTAGAATTATGACAAGTGGTTGAATTAGTAAGCAAAAAACTACCCATAAAGAAAAGCCCAGGTCCAGAGGATGTCACAGCAGAATCCTCCAAAACATCCAATCAAGGCTTAACAGGGACTCTTCACAAAGTCTCCCCCAAAACAGAATCAACACAACACTTCCAACTCATTTTGGGGCCAGTGTTATCGTGATACCAAAATCAGACAAAAGTATCCCAAAAAACTACAGACCTATTTCCTTTGTGAATATGGATCCAGAAAAACCTCAACTAATCCTAGTACCTAATCCAGCAACAACTTAAAAGGTTTATACACCATGAACAAGTGGGATTCATTCCAGGGATGCAGGGTCTGGTTAACCTCTCAAAATCCATTAAGGTAACACGTCACATTAATAGAGTGAAAAGCAAAAATGGCCTGATAATCTCAATAGACTCAGAGGAAATACTTGACAATATTAAACATCCTTTCACAAGAGAAACACTCAGGAAACCAGAATTTGAACGAAATTTCCTGAGCCTGATGATGAGCAAGTATGGGACACCCACAGGTAATATTATATATATATATATATATTTTTTTTTTTTTTTGGAGGAAGATTAGCACTAAGCTAACTACCGCCAATCCTCTTCTTTTTGCTGAGGAAGGCTGGCCCTGAGCTAACATCGTGCCCATCTTCCTCTACTTTATACGTGGGACGCCTGCCACAGCATGGCTTGCCAGGCAGAGCCGTGTCCGCACCCAGGATGCGAACTGGTGAACCCCAGGCTGCCAAGTAGGAGAACATGCGCACTTAACCTCTGTGTCACTGGCAGGCCCCAATAATATTATATTTAAAGGGGAAAGGCTGATTATTTTCTCCCCAAAATGAGGAACAAAACAAGAATGTCTGCTCTTCCACTTCTAGTTGACAATGTACTGGCAATTTTAGCCAGAACAGTTTTGCAAGAAAAGGAAATAAAAACCATCCAGACTCAGTAGGAAGATGTCAAACTATCTTCACTTGCATGTCACTTACCTTGTAAATAGAAAACTCTAAGGAACCCACTAAAAAATCTATTAGAACTGATAATGGAGTACAGCAAATTTGTATGAAACAAGATTAGTATATAAAAATAAATTGTATTTTATACACTGCAATGAACAACCTGATAATGAAATTAACAAAAGAAATCTTATAGTAGCATCAAAAAGAATAAAATAGGAATACATTTAATAAATTAAGTGGTAAACTAATTCTCTAAAAACTTTAAAACATCAATAGAAAATAATAAAGCTCTA
The DNA here is from genome assembly GCF_041296235.1 of Equus asinus. Classification (NCBI taxonomy): domain Eukaryota; kingdom Metazoa; phylum Chordata; class Mammalia; order Perissodactyla; family Equidae; genus Equus; species Equus asinus. The sequence continues at coordinate 23,262,820 of NC_091809.1, read as the reverse complement.
CAAGTGTGAAATAACACATGTTGGTGAGGCTGTGAAGGGAACCCTGTGTACTGTCCGTGGGAATGTAAGTGGTGCAGCCACTATGGAAAACAGGATGGAGGTTCCTCAAAAAACTAAAATAGACCCACCATATGATTCATATGATCCTCCACAGCACGGCTACTGACAGACGAGGGGTGACCTTCCACACCCAGGAACCGAACCCCGGTCGCCAAAGCAGACTGTGCCAAACTGCAAGCACTAGGCCATCAGGGCTGGCCCACCACAGTCAATTTTTGAACATTTTTCTCACCTCAAAAAGAAACTCTTCTGCCCTTTAGCTGTCATTCCTAATCTTCTCCTCTTCCTTCCACAATTCCCAGCCCTAGACAACCACTCATCTACTTTCTGTCTCTACAGATGTCCCTATCTCGGTCTTTCCTAGGAATGGAATAATTCAATGTGTGTACTGACATTGACTTTGGCACTGGCTTCAGTAATTTAGCATAACGTTTTCAAGGTACATCCATGTTGGACCACGTATCACTACGTCATTCATTATCATGGCCAAATAATATTCCAGTGGATGGATAAAACTTGTTTATCCACGCATCCATTCATGGATATTTGGACTGTTTCCACCTTTTGGCTACTAGAAATAACATCACTACAAAATTCATGTACAAGTTTGTTTGTTTGTTTTTAATTTTTTTAAACATTTTATTTTTCCTTTTTCTCCCCAAAGCCCCCCAGTACATAGTTGTGTATCTTTTAGATGTGGGTCCTTCCAGTTGTGGCATGTTGGATGACGCCTCAGCATGGCTTGATGACCAGTGCCATGTCCGCACCCAGGATTCAAACTGGCAAAACTCTGGGCCGCCGAAGCAGAGCGCACTAACTTAACCACTCGGCCACAGGGCTGGCCACCATGTACATGTTTTGTTCCAACATGTGTTTTCATTTTTCTCGGGCGCATACTTAGGAAAGGAATTGATGCATCGTATGGTGATTCTAAGGTTCAATTTTTGAGGAACTCTCAGACTGTTTTCCAGAGTGGCTGCACCATTTCATATTTGTACCACCCATGTATGAGGGTTGAAATTTCTCTGTTTATATTTGACGAGATCTGATATGATCTCATTTTTTGATTCTAGCCATCCTAGTGATTGTGAAGCGTTATCTCACTGAGGTCTTGATTTGCATTTCCTTGATGACTAATGATGTCCAGTAGTTTTTCAAATGCTCTTGGCCATTTGTCTATCTCTCTTGGAAAAATATGTATGCACAACTTTGTCATTTTTAAATTGAGTTATTTGACTTTTTATTATTAGGTCATAACAGATGCCTATATATTTTTAATACAAGTATGCAAATGTCACAAGGTATGGATACTAGCTGGGGAATTCAAACCCTCTAAAATGATATCAATGGCATGAATGGTTACAAGTCACCAACACAGGGGCCGGCCCGGGGACACAGTGGTTAAGTGCACATGTTCGGCTTCAGCGTCCCGGAGTTTGCCGGTTCGGATCCCGGGTGCAGACATGGCACCGCTTGGCAAGCCATGCTGTGGTAGGTGTCCCACATATAAAGTAGAGGAAGAGGGGCATGGATGTTAGCTCAGGGCCTGCTTCCTCAGCCAAAACAGGAGGATTGGCAACAGTTAGCTCAGTGTTAATCTTCCTCAAAAAAGGAAAAACAGGGCCTGGCCCCGTGGCCAAGTGGTTAAGTTCGCGCGCTCCGCTGCAGGCGGCCCAGTGTTTCGTTGGTTCGAATCCTGGGCGTGGACATGGCACTGCTCATCACACAACGCTGAGGCATCATCCCACATACTACAACTAGAAGGACCCACAACGAAGAATATATAACTATGTACCGGAGGGCTTTGGGGAGAAAAAGGAAAAAATAAAATCTTATTAAAAAAAATAAATAAAAAAAAACCCAAAAAAGTCACCACCGCTGTCCAAATGTTCAGCAGTATCCTGAGCTTTGGGCAACGGCCATTACATACTCAACGTCCAGATTTTTGGTGTGAACAGGGTTGTCAGACTCTGAAATTCCCAGGCAGTAACTCAAAATAGTTGTTTTTCTCTTCAAAGTTGACCCCATGACGCCTAGGCATTAGTCTTTAGGGAAAATCATGGGCACTACCTGGACAGTGGGGCTATTAAAAGCCACTGGCAGAATTTGATCCATTCAACTGTTGAAGGACACTTGGGTCACTTCCACTTTTTGGCTATTGTAGATAATGCTAATGTGAACATGAGGGGACATAGTGGACATATATGTGTTTGAGTCTCTACTTTCAAGTCTTTTGGGTACTTACCCAGAAATAGAACTGGTTGATCAGATGGTAACTCAATTCGTACTTTTTAGAGGAACTGCCATGTTGTTTTTCATGACGCAAATATGATTTTATATTCCCAGCAAAGGCTTCCAAAGAGTGTTTTCACCGTTTTTTTTTTTTGCTGAGGAAGACTGGCTCTGAGCTAACATCCATGCCCATCTGCCTCTACTTTATATGGGGGATGCCTGCCACAGCATGCCTTGTCAAGCGGTGCCATGTCCGCACCTGGGATCTGAACCCGGGCCGCCGAGAAGTGGAACGTGTGCCCTTAACCGCTGCACGACTGGGCTGGCCCCTAATTCCCTGTTTTTGTTTTTTTTTCAGAAATATAGTCAGCCTGCGCTCTAGCATGTATCTTCAGTAAATTTACAAATCTTCTCCTAATTGCCTTTCACCACTTTCTTTTTTTCAAGACTTTACTTTTTTCCTTTTTCTCCCCAAAGCCCCCCAGTACATAGTTGTATATTCTTCGTTGTGGGTCCTTCTAGTTGTGGCATGTGGGACGCTGCCTCAGCATGGTTTGATGAGCAGTGCCATGTCCGCGCCCAGGATTCAAACCAACGAAACTCTGGGCCGCCTGCAGCGGAGCGTGCGAACTTAACCACTCGGCCACGGGGACAGCCCCCCCACTAGAGTTTTTAACTCTCAAGATAATCCATACTACATCTCTAGCAATCCATCTACTACAATTTGAGTGTTCCTGGAAAGTTGCCATCTCCAGTCCTTTCTCCTCCAGGTAAACAGTAATTCTCCATATTCAGTTCTCTCTCATTTTTGGTGCAGTGTTGGCCATATAACCTCAAATCCCTGATAGGTTTAAAGAGGGGTTCCTTTTCAGAGTGATTAGTATTTTTCTTGTTGTGAAGATGAGATAATCACTCAGCACTCAGCTCCCAGGAGTGGCTTCTCTGTGTGCAGCACTGGATGAGAATTTCAGTGCGAGAATGCCTGGGGCAATTCATGTCCATAGGGAGAGGTTTAGAGAGTCTGGATGCAGAATGGGAGGCTGCTAAAGCCTTTATGGGAATGGGGCATGAAGCCAGATGCTAATGCCGGGACAGTGATTTCAAAAGTTTCTAGAGCCCTTAGTTTCCCTATTAAATTCACTCCATTTCTAAGTGTTGTATGAATAAGGAAGGAAGCAGTTCTGATAAATATGGCATGTCCGTGGTCACTGTGGCTGACAGAATGTGCCCATGACGTGGATCTACCACTGCTCCTGCCACCCTCTCAGCTCACAGCCCCCCTGTTGCCTCAAATAAAACGTACAGTGGGACATGTGTGGATTCCTAAAGATGTTTCCAAGTCAGCAAAGTAGGCTTGAGTCGGGAAATGAAGAGCTGGAAATGGTGTACGGATGGCAGTGAGATCTGATGCTGACGCACATGAATGAGGATGTCCCCAGGCAGATTCTGCTTGGGATGCACATTATGTTTTAGACCACAGTACTTCCAAAGACCTGTCCACGAACCTGAATTCAACTCAAAGACAGAGTCTGGGAGCCCTTTCACTTCACTCCTAGTTATGAGTATGAGCTGAGGGCACGTGCAACCCTAGGGGGTGTTTTTTTTTAATTGAGACAGGGTTGCAAGAAAGGCCCTTTTGAGGACTGAGTCCTTCTTCTGAGTCCTGCAATCTTCCTAAGAAGGATCCAACAGTGGTGGAAAGATTTGAACACATAAAAACGCGAGTTCAGGAGACCTTGACATTATTTTAGCATATGAAAGCAATTACACTATTCACTTTCTAATAATTACATATATAACACATACATAAAATACTTAAGTGCTCTGATGAGTTTTCAGAAATGTTAGGAATACTGCCATCAAAAGATGAAAAAATCCCATCACCTCAAAAGAACAATCCTGTGGTGTCCATTTGAATGAAACCCCCCAATTCCTAAGTTCACGCTTAAAAAACAAAAAACGAAAACATTCTGTTCCCTTTGCTGTTTTAAATCTTGAAGCTGTTGTTGCTGTTCCCCAATTTTCCACACCATGTGCTGGACGTCTAAGCATATAGAAAGGAAACCTGTCATCAGCTGCCTGGGCTCGGGGGCTTTCTGGATCATTGAAATTTAAGACTTCCAGCCACTCCTGTGATGAAAAGCTGCTGAAAATTTCCCATTTCTCCTCTTACACTCAATTAGGATGTTACTAAAAATTACACCCTCTCTCCCCAGCTTACTCAATTATCCCTGGGATGGCTGCCTCTAACCAGCCAGAGCTCTTTGTGCTGTTTCCACAGGGAGATCACAGTGGACTCACAAAGATGTCACTCTACTCATAGAACTCACTCAGGATGAGCTAGAACAGTGCAGATGAGGCTACTGTCTCTCTAAGTGGGAGGAACTCCATGGTTTGCTGGGGTGTATGTTGCACACTTCAGTCTGTACAGCAGCAAAATGAAAATGCCAAAGAATGTAACATTTTAAATATTTAATGGTAATGTAAAAATCCTGTCAAAGGACATCAAAAACAAAGGACAATACAAATATCTGTGGCTTAGATCAGTAGGAAGTCTCAAGTCCCAGATAACAATAATGGCATCCTCGCTCACTCCTACCCTCATAGAAAAGATATAAACACAACTCGGCCTCCCTATTAGCTCAATGCTATTCTTTACTTTTCTTCAAAGGCCTTCCTTCTATTCTATAAAACAAAGCTTCACTGTGTCCATCACTTCTGCTTTTCCACAAACATGGGGGCACCAGGACTGCCAGGACTTGTCTGTTTCATGCTCTGTATCCAGATCCCACTGTCTCTCAGTTCTGCTACAGTGTGTACACTGACTCCATACTGCATGGCTTGTGAGGGACGGTACCAGCAAGAGCACAGTCTCAGAGAAGGAAAGGCTTCAGAGTGGCACAGTGGTCCTATTTCCCCGGCTGGGTTTGCATTGTCTCACAATTTACCTAAACTCAAAGGCCTCAGCTGAGTCTAAAAGAGATACTGAAAATATTACGTAGGATACTAAGAAGAGAATTTATGTATTTAAATGAGGTACTTCACAGTAAACATTGTCCAATTCACCACAGGAAATACATCGGTGTTTTGACTGTAAGTAGGAAAGGCAAAGCTGTTCCAGAGGACCAGGAGCTGGCTGCATCCCCTGCAAGGCCAGTCTTACCCTGCTGAAGAGAAAAGGGTCCGACAGCTTGGTTATTAAAAGTACACAGTTTCCAAAACAAAACTAAGAGTATTTTGTGACCATAGAGGTAAAAATGATAAAGGATAAAAGTCCAAATCACAAATGAGTCTTTTCCTTCTTCTCACTAAAATGACTGATTGCAACTTCTTAAAAATTAACTTTCCTTGACTACATTGTTTTTGCCTTGGAGAAAACAATGATTCGGTTCCCCCCCAAAAAAAGGTTGACAAAAGTTAGAATTAAGTTGACCTCCTCAAATCACTGAAGACAGAAAGTAACCTGCCTCCTTGAATAGCAGTCAAATCCACTAACACAGGCCAGAATCTTGTAAGAAGTCCTTTGAGCACTGTTACCGCTACACCTCAAGGTCCTTTAGGGCTGTGGTCATTCTTACTAGAATTTCTGACACCCCTCTCTGACTGCAGGCGCAATCCTGCAGGTCACTGGAAGAGGGCACTGAAAAAAATCCCTGCTTGTTAACTTTTGGCTTAAAAATGAATGAGGAATTATTTTCATGACAATAATTGTAACTGTCAAAGAATAAGAAATAGCTTGCCTGGGGAAGAAATCCCTGAATTGGTCTGCACACGATAAAATTGACTTAAAATGTATAATGATTAAATGAAGAACATTGTAAAGTATATCTGAAAATCCATGATCAAAAATGGATATTAATACTCTGTAAAAATGAAATCCACACTAATATTTATTAACGTAGGATGGACTGGATCAGTTGATAAAATACATCAATGAAACAACTACAGAAGTGCTCATTTCCCAAACAGATGAACAGTCTTATTGACGTACACTCAAAGGTTGCTGAGAACATATCGACAAGAATGCATTCAAGCTACAAGTAACAGGAAACACACAGAGTCTTCCCAACGTGAGAAAGGTGATTGTTCTCACACGGAAGAAATGGGTGAAGGCAGCCACTGCACAGGAAGCAGAGAAACAAACTCACAGGTTGTTCTTTTTACGTCCCATTGGAGATGCCATGTGAAGCAGGAAAATGTGCTCACTAGCACTATGAACAGCAAAGGTGTTTCCTATACACATCAGACCATATTCAGATATCATGTAGGGAAAAGGGGAATCAGAGAACACTCCCACCCACAAAGGTCTGAATTACCTTCCTGGTGGACAGAAGAGGCCTTACAGAAAGACCCTAACTCCAATGGATCTTTGATGTGAAACTGGTGGAAAATGCACCTCTAACAAAATGGAAATCAACTAGTTACTGCTGGTTTTCAAGATACTCTTGACAAGAAGGGTGAAGAATCCAGAAAAAGGGATGGAAGGTGATGTCCCTGAAGCTCCTATGTAACTGTCTCCCTCCCTGTGTGGTGGCTCGAAAATCTGCCTAAGGCCTTGTGTGCTTCTGCCTTCCAGATCTCACGCAAGTGAGGCCATTGGGGAATTCCAACAAGGAACCAGCAATGGGACGGATTGTTAAAGATCTAGCTCTTCAGATTACCCTCACTGACATAATGCAGTACAGGGGTGATGTGTCCAGCTCTAGATTTTGTTGCCCTGCCACAGGCCTCTACTTAATTAAAAGTCTATTCACCAAATACCAGTCAGAAGGAAGGACAAACCACAAAGGCCCAAATAGGAAACTAAGAATTCACAGGAAGTACACTCTTGGATAAACTTGCCAAACGTAAATTTTTTTCCAAGTATTTAACAGTACAGAAAATAAAAACAGGCTCCTCCACCCACCACCCCCAAAAAGGAGCTTTCTCTAAATCATGTACAATATGTACAATGGATGAGGCATATCCAGGAACTGTAATACAAGGCCAGTAAGAAAATCACAACAAATACAAACTGTCACTTTTCAATGGCCCCTTAACACAGAACAATTAAAACATGATAAAAACACTAAAGATAAAAATTAACTGATTTAAGGGAAAAGCACTACCTATGAATCTTATTTACTATTTATGAAGGATGACTAGCAGAATCATCTCACCTCAATATTCATTTCTGAAGTAATTAATACAAATCCACAGTCCAGTGTTACACTTTAAGAATGAGGCTTGATAAATACAATCTATTTACTACTTTTATCACAACTCTTTCATGTTGAAAGTTTTCTAGAAGCTCATATACAAATTAATTTCCATGAAGCTTCCTCACATGACTTACATTTACATTTCTCTTTGGTGGAAGTTTCACATAGAAGGATATGGGGCAATTGATGTCTTTCTCGTGCTGTTTACATTCAAGACGTTTTATCAAGTGAGTCCTTTCATGCCTTCGGGAAGAACTGGGATGACAAGTCTTTCCCAAATGTTTATTTCTACATGGTTTTTCCTCTAGTTTGCATTTGTGCGTATCCTCAAAAGTCTGCATGAGAAGTAAAGCCTTTCTTGTTTTCCTGGCATTCATAGGTTTTCTCTCCTCTGTGACTTCTTTTATGTTTTCCAAGAGAACTGGAAGAAGTAAATGCTTTACTGCATTTTTTACATTCATAGGGTTTCTCTCCATTATGAATTCTTCCATGTATTTGAAGATAACTGGAAGAAGTGAATGCTTTACCACATTTTTTACATTCGTAGGGTTTCGCTCCAGTGTGACTTCTTTCATGTGTTGAAAGAGAACTGGTATACATGAAGGCTTTACCACATATTTTACATTCATAGGGTTTCTCTCCAGTATGAGTTCTTTCATGTCTTTGAAGATAAGTGGAAGAAGCGAATGCTTTACTGCATTTTTTACATTCATAGGGCTTCTCTCCAGTATGAAATCTTCCATGTATTTGAAGAGATCTGGAAGAAGCGAATGCTTTACCACACTTACATTCGTAGGGTTTCGCTCCTGTGTGACTTCTTTCATGTGTTGTAAGAGAAGTGATATAACTGAACGCTTTACTACATATTTTACATTCATAGGGTTTCTCTCCAGTGTGACTCCTTTCATGTTTTCGAAGATAACTGGAAGAAATGAATGCTTTACTGCATGTTTTACATTCATAGGGTTTCTCTCCAGTATGAGTTCTTTCATGACGCTGAAGATCACGGGAAGAAGTGAATGCTTTACTGCATTTCTTACATTCATAGGGTTTCTCTCCAGTATGAGTTCTTTCATGTATTCGAAGAGAACCGGAATAAGTGAATGCTTTACTGCATCTTTTACATTCATAGGGTTTCTCTCCAGTGTGTGTTCTTTCATGTATTCGAAGGAAAGTGAGATAAATGAAGGTTTTCCCACATTCTTTACATTTATATGGCTTCTCTCCATATTTTTGATAGTTATATATTTTATGTCCAGTGTGACATCTAATGTGCATCTTAAACGATGAATGATCCGTGAAGACTCTTCCACATGCACTGCATTCCCATGGTTTAGCTCCAAAAGTTTTCTTGTTCACACTGAGATTTGGAATAAGGCTGAAGTTTTCTCCACACTGACCACCCTCTTCATTTTCACACAGTCTCCCTACCATACGCTTCCTGTAACAATGAGAAGAACACTGTTAATGATTTCCCTATTAATGATTTTATATTTCTTATGTTTATTATGATTTACAGGAAATATTTATGTTTTCTGCCTTGTATGAATTCTCTGAAATTAAATATACTGAATTTTTTGCAAGAGGACTTCCGCCTTTCTAATACCCAAACAGTGATATTCACAGATAGGGTTCACTAATACTATTTCTAAGTGAAATATTTTGCCAAAAGTGAATCTCTACATCACATTTCATAAAGTATATTTGGTGAAAATTTTGTAAGAATAGCGAAATTTGAACCAAGCACTATTTGTTTCTTCTTTCTTAAAACAATTTCTTAACATACAAGGATTCACGTGAGACACAACTTTGTATTGTGTGACTCACCTTACTTTTCTCCTCTGGTCTTTGTACTGATCTTCAATATCATGATCTCCCCATGTTATTCCTGAAATGCAGACCCAGAAAATTTATTCAAAATATTAGAAATTATCAAAAAATTCTTAGATTCTAAGTATATGATAATCTACGGCCATTTCTACTTTATTTACTAACAACCTCCCCTTTCCACATTCTACATCTTAGAACACGGACGATGGGCAAGAACCACTTGTTCTCTCATTGATGACGTGAAGGAATGTCCTCATTCTTACCTACTGAGGCCAGGTGCCTGAAGGTTTCCCACATCACATCTCCGTAGAGTTTCTTTTGTGAAGGATCCAGTAAAGCCCACTCCTCTGGGGTGAAGTTCACAGCCACGTCCTCAATGGCCACTGAGTCCTAGAACAGAACAAATGTGTGTAGGGCAGGATGCATGAGACAGACAGCACTAGGGATATATACTCCAATTCTGGGAAGGTTACATGGTATTCTATTATCTCCAAACATTTATTCTATGTAGTGATCATCACAAACTCCCTTTTTTCTGTACACAGTGCACATCAATTTAACAATATCATGAACACATGGAAATATTTACACAGTTTTACTGTGATGACATTACATCTTATTTCTCTCTAAGAACAAGTTCCAGAACAGGTTGGGAAATGACAGAAATGCTAGACAAATGAAACAAATATCATTTGTGGACCAAAGATTCCTCGTAAGAAAAATTCTTTCATCTTCTTCCATATTATCCACTGGTTACGGCACTCCATGAGGCAGGGGATGAAATCTACGGGATGTTTCAGTGAATAAAAACATAGTGAACAACTGGAAGCTTTTTGGTCTGGTCCCATCACCAATCTGAGATTCCAGTAGGACTGTGAGAATCAAACTTTGACCAAGCCTAGCTGCCCACAATGTCCTACACTACTCCAGGCCATTATAAGTAACCAGATCTAGCTGGCTGAATGTAAATATTCCTGTGGTGAAACACTGCTTGTAACTTGTGAAATATCTATCATAGACTCAGTTCTACCTTTCTCACTCTGTATGATTTGATGGGGCTGGAATTACTATGAAGTGAGAGCGCAGGTACAAGGAAGAAGCCATGAAAACTCAGACCAGAAGATCCCTATACTCATGGGCTTCAAAGCTACCTCTCACCAATTGTAGAACACACTCTGAGATAATAATGTGCCATAAGAGATCTCTCTGGACAAACGCTGACGGTGTACCCTGAGCTTTGCTCACCTTGAGGGGTAGGTTAAGAGCTGCAGATTGGGGCTGGACCCGTGGCCGAGAGGTTAAATTTGCGCACTCCATGTTGGCGGCGCAGGGTTTGGCTGGTTCGGATCCTGGGTGCGGACATGGCACCGCTCGTTAGGCCATGCTGAGGCGGCGTCCCAAATAGCACAACCAGATGCACTCACCACTACAGTGTACAACTATGTACTGGGAGGATTGGGGGAGAAAAAGCAGGGAAAAAAAAAAACAACCCACAAGATTGGCAACAGCTGTTAGCTCAGGTGCCAATCTTTAAAAAAGAAAGAAAAAGGGCTGAAGATCGGAAGGGAGCTCCTTGAAGTCCACCATGGTTTCCTGTTAAATTTGCCCATGATTATAAAATACATGAAGGATTTAACAGTGGTTTCTTCCAAAAGAACATAAAATTTCCTTTCTCCAACTTCAAGAGGAAGTGTTTCCTGACCACCCACTCTGGATGATGCCCTGCCGACTTCTGATCCTGCGCCTAAAGAGCTTAGAAGCTGTCATTCTTGATCTCACAAGAAGAAAATGAACAACCCTTCTTAGATCCAGGAGAGCCTTGAGGTCATTGGACAAACCAGAGTCTCCAAACTTGGGAAAGACAAAAAAAAAAGATGGCATTTTGGAATCTGCCCCACATGTTCTGTTCTTAATAAGGCGAGTACTAAAAAAAAAAAATCTATTTCCCCAGAGTCTAATGCAGGAGCAAAAGTAACAAAAAAGACAGAACCCAATTTCCACGAAGCCTAGGACAACCCTGTTTAAAAGAAGGCTTAAAATCCACATAATGGGAATATGTGAAGGAAAAGACAGGCAGAGAGAAACAGAAGAAAACGTGAAGCAATAATCACCAAAATACCCTAAAGTCAATGACAGCCAGCACACTGTCCATCCAGGAAGCTAATGGAACACTACGATAAAGGACAAGTGCACAACCAAGGGAATCACACTGAAACTAGAGAAACATCACAGACAGACAATGTACTGAAAATTGCCAGAGAAGAAACACACCTTCGCCAGAAAGAAACAAAGATTTGAATTAAATTGGACTTCTTCTCAAAAACCATGCAACAAGAACAGAGGAGAATGAAAGATTTAAAGTGCTGAAAATAAAACCCACTTTCCTAGAATTCGCTCAAGCAAAATTATCCTTCAGTATAAGGAAGAAATAAGGACTTTCTGAGACAAAATTTGACGAAATTTGTCCCGAGTACACATACGTTGAATGAAATTGCTCGAAAGTTTATCAGAAAGAATGTAAATGATAAAGGTAGGGGATTAGAAGAAGAAAAAAGGAGGGGAAACATCTTTTATGTTTCTTATAATTAAGACAACAGATGACACTTTGTTTAAACTACTGTTAGCAACAATGTATTTGGTAAAGAGAAGGTTTTGGATAAGTGAAATACATGACAGCAGTGACAAGACACAGGGAAAGGAAATTGGGGACAGTGTGTTAAGAGGTACTTGCACACAGTGAAGTGGCACAGTGTCATTTGGCAGAGGGAGGGGTTAGTTGTAAAAGTATGCTGAAAACTCGGGCAACCACTAAAATGTGTTTTTTAAAAAATGTGTAACGGATATGCTAAGAGAGGAGAAAAGAAGAATTACAGTAAATGCTCAATTTTAGCCAGAGAAGGTGGCAAAAAGAGAAAAACAAACAAGGATAAAAATGGAGAAAGTAAAAGTTTTTGTAAATATTAATTTAACTGAATCAATAACCACTTTAATCATCAATGGGCTCATTACAACTGAAAGACAGTAACAGATTTCAAAAACACCATTATAGGGGCTGGCCTGGTGGTGCAGCGGATCAGTTTGCATGTTCCGCTTCTCGGCAGCCTGGGTTTCATGGGTACGGATCCCGGGTGCGGACACGGGGCCCCTTGGCACGCCATGCTGTGGTAGGCGTCCCACATATGAAGCAGAGGACGCTGGGCACGGATGTTAGCTCAGGGCCAGGGTTCCTCAGCAAAAGAGGAGGGTTGGCAGATGTTAGCTCAAAGCTAATCTTCCTCAAAAAAAAAAAAATTATACGTTGTATACAAGAAACCCACACACTAAGTATAAAGTCACAGACAGATGAAGGGTAAAGGGACAGAGAAAAACAGACCATGCCAACACGAATACAAAGGAAGCTGCAAAAGGAATAGACATTACAGACAATGCAGATTTCAAACCAACGAAAATGCAGAGATAGAGGGGCAGTAGGTACAGATAAAGGGGTCTATTCTCTGAGAAGGCACAGCAACGCTGCATGTGTACCTGCCTAACAACAGAGGGGCAACACACCTCAGGGAGGAACTCATCGAATGCAGGAGAAAGAGACAGACCCAGTACGACAGCTGTAGAAGTCAACACCCCCTCATCAGGAATTAGAAATTTCAGTAGGCAGGAAGTGAGGAAGGACAGACGTGCAATGAACAGCACTGCGAAACAGCTGGGTTTCATTGTAATCTGCGGAATACTTCACAGAACAGCAGAATATACATTCTTCTCAGGTTCACATGGAACATTCACCAAAACAAACCACACCCTGGGACATAAAGCACACCTTAACAAACTTGAAAGAACAGAAATCATACAAAATAGGCTCTCACACCACATAGGCAGAAGGCAATACCAGCAATAGTTGGAAAACCCCCTCATACGCGGTGATCCAAAAATACACTTCTGAATACCACAGACTATCAAACTAGAAGTCTCAAGAAAAATGAAAACTTATTTTGAACTAAAAAAATGAAAACACAACATAGCAAATGTTCTTGGATGTAGCAAAAGCAGTATCCGGGGGAAATTCATGCCATCAAACAAATACACTGGAAAAATCAAAGATCTCTAATCACTAATGCAAGCATGCACCTTAGCAAAGAATAAAAAGAAGAGCAAGTTAAACCCACAGCAAGCACAATAGAAGAAATAATAAAACAAGAAAGGAAACGAATGTCATAGTGGGAAATCAAGGAGAAAATGAAAAGAAAAAAGCTGCTTGTTTCTCAAGACCAATAAAATTGATAAATATCTAGTCAAGATAACAGAAGAGGCAAGACAGAAATTGCTAATATCAGAAAGGAAAGGAGGGGAAACTAATATAAAATAAGATTTGATAAAATGCAACATCCATTTATGATAAACTAGTAAGAGAGGGCAACTTCCACCCATGTATGAGGGTTCCACGTTCTCCATGCAGCCTCCATAAGATTTGATATTCTCTCTTATTTGTATTCTAACCATCCCAGTGGTTGGGAAGTGGTATCTCATTGGGACTTTGATTTGCGTTTCCTTGATGACTAATGACGTCCAGCATTTTTTTTACGCTGTTAGCCATTTGTCTACCTTTTTCAGAAAAATTCGAGTGCGGATCCTTTGCCACCTTTAAATTGAGTTATTTGACTCCTTATTGTTATGTTATTATAGGTCTTTATATACATGGGCCTTCTCAGATATATTCCCTGTTCTGAAGTCTGCTTTGTGTGAAATGAATAGATACTTCAAATTCAGTCCAGTCTTTCAAAAATCTCTGTCGGACCAGGGTCTTGAGTTGATGACTGCTTTGGCTCTTTAGAATGTGTATTTTTCTTTCCTTTCCACATGCCATCTAACTCTTGATTGAAACCCAGACATGATGTACGAAGAAACAGGATTTCAGGTAAACAGGCCTTTAGTGTGAGGTTTCATGATTTCTTGAATAGGAGTCAGACTACGTTTCGTGTTTGCTGTAGCTGGAGAGGTCAGGGGCTTCATGGTCTACAGTGTCCTTGCACTTATCTCCCTGGTCTGTTGGGTTTCCCTAGAAACTCAATCTAAGTAGAGTCTGTGTCTTGCAGCTGTTTTCCTCCAGTGTTTGTATCCTGGGCCCTGCCGATATGGTGTCAGGGGTTTGAAAGGGAAACATCCTCTCATGTTATGATGAAACCTGCAATGTTGGATGGTAGAGAATCTGGACTGTGAACTTCAGAACAGATTCTTAGCACTCATATTTCCTCCACTTCTGTCAGAGAGGAACCTGAATTGACTGCAGGTGTCTATCTGTACTTTGCCCAATCAGAGAAGGCCTAGGGGAAAAGAGAGGCCGAGGCTTTAGTTTTCCAAAGTCAAACGTCAAATATGTGGATGCTGGCCACTGTTACAAGAACAAACATGGGTGAGAAAAATAGGCCTTCACACTGGCTTGTTTTTACATAAACAAACACTATCAAGATGGTGAAGAAGTGATCAAAACTGGTCATGGGAGGGAGGCTGGAGCCAGAGCAGAGGAGTGGGGCAGGACTGCAGGCAGGGAGTCAGCTTTAGTCACTTTCCTCTCAGGAAGTCTTTTTTTCATGAGGAAGATTGTCCCTGAGCTAACATCCCTGCCCATCTTTCTTGTATTCTGTATGTGGGATGCCACCACAGCATGGCTTGATGTGTGGTGTGGACGTCCACACCCGGGATCTGAACCTGTGAACCCTGGGCTGCTGAAGCAGAGTCTGTGAACTCAACCACCACAACACCAGGCCAGACCCCGTCTTAGGAAAGTTTTAACCTTCCCATTCATTATTTATTGAAAATAAGGAGAAAAATATTTATACTCCTTATTTTGCTATTGTTCATTCTTTTAAATAAACTTTTGATATTTAAAATTAATTTGATTTTAACTTGTCTACATAGAAACCACTCCAAGATTTAATCCTTTAAACACTAATAACCCTCATACACTGCTGGTGGGGGTGCAGGCTGTGCAGCCACTGTGGAAAGCAGTATGGATTTCCTGTATGGACGTACCAGGTGAGCCAGCTGGTCCACTGCTGGGTGTTTATCCCAGGAACTTGAAAAGACAAATGCATCAAGATACCTGCACCCCTGTGTTCACTACTGCGTTATTCACGGTGGCCGGGACTTGGAGGGGACCTAGATGCCCATCGAGGGACAAACGGATAAGGAAGATGTGCTGTGTGTACGCAGTGGGGTGCTGCTCTGCCATGTGAAATGAAGGGACAACATGTATGGACCTTCAGGGTGGGCATCAGAGGGGCAGGGTCAAGTGCCATATGATCTCACTCATAAGTAGAAGATGAAAACAACAAACACACACACGGCAACAGAGATTGGATTGGTGGTTGCGGGGTTGGAGGGTGAAGTGAGTGATTAAGCACACGTGTGGTGATGGATTATAATTAGTTTTTGGGGGATGAATGTGATGTAATCTACACAGAATGCAAAATATATTACGATGTGCACAGAAAAAAATGGACTGAAACATATATGGAAAAATAAATTTAAAGAAATTTTTAAAACACTAATAAAATCGTAAACATTAAAAAAATTAGAAAACCTTTTTTTTTGAAAGATTGCCACCTAAGCTAACAACTGTTGCCAACCTTGTATTTTTTCTGCTTTTTCTCCCCAAGTTCCACCAGTACATAGTCGTATATTTTAGTTGTGGGTCCATGTAGTTGTGGCAGGTGGGACGTGGCCTCAGCATGGCCTGATGAGCAGTGCCATGCCTTCACCCAGGATCCGAACCTGGAAAACCCTGGGCCGCCGAAGTGGAGCACACGAACTCAACCACTCAGACAGGGGGCCGGCCCCACAAAACCCTTTCTAAGTAAAAGGACAAGGGCATTATCGTTTGTCCCTCCACTATATGTCACACTGGGGATATTGTCAGGAACGAGTAGCATATTATAACACATTAGGGTTTACAATTAAGCCTTGTGATAAACTAGGAATTTCACTTACATAAGCTTTGACCTGTCTCCTCCTCTCAATGGAAACAGAAATTCAAGGGCTTTTCCTTCACCTCCATTAAAGTAGGAATTCATCTGCCTGGGTGTACAGAGCTCACGGACCTCCCCGCCTTCCAAGGACACTGGGCCTGGGCCCTACACGAAGGAATGTGGCTGGGCTCGGGGCCAAAGGTGGCCACTTCGGCCCTGACTCTAAGGCACAAGTTACAAAGAATATGTCCTGCACCATGTTCCTTGCCTGGACTGGCCACCCTGACAGGCACCTGATGGGACTTTAGAAACATCCCATCCATGGGAACAAGAAGAAATGACTCAAAGTATCCAAATGTCTGAAACCAGAGTCGGAACCCAGAGAAACCCTAGGATAAAGGGAGTCCCAGGCACAGAACGATTAGGAGTGTCACTGAGGAAAGGACACTTTGCCTCAGACGCGGACAATCGGCATCCCGCCCGCCGTACAAACTGTCGGGACTTCCTGGCTGACCGAGGTGTGGATGGTGTGAGTACCGCTTTGTTGTTCCCTTGAATCCCCGTTCCTCGTCCTGTTTCCCTTTATCAATAACCTCTGATTGCTTAAACAACCAAGCAGCCTTAGCGGTGCCTGTCATTCCTTGCCCTTTGTGGCTGTGGACAACGCTGAGGAATAGTATACTTTTTTTGTTTTGAGGAAGATAAGCCCTGAGCTAACATCTACTGCCAATCCTCCTCTTTTTGCTGAGGAAGACTGGCCCTGAGCTAACATCCATGCCCATCTTCCTCTGCTTTATACATGGAACACCTACCACAACATGGCGAGCCAAGCAGTGCCATGTCCACACCCGGGAGCCAAACCTGGGAGCCCTGGGCTGCCGAAGCAGAACATGCGTACTTAAATGCTGCGCGACCGGGTCAGCCATGGAACAACATACAGGTTTTCTTTTTTTTCCTTTTGAGTTCATAACAGTCTACAACAAGGTGAGATTTCAATTGTACATGATTTCTTGACTGTCACCACATAAGTGCTCCCCTTCACCCTCAGTGCCCCCCCACCTCCCTTCCCCTGGTAACCACTGAACTGTTTTCTTTGTCCCAGTACTTGTTTGTATTCCACATGTGAGTGAAATCATCTGGTGGTTGTCTTTCTCAGGCTGGCTTGTTTCACTTAGCACGACTCCCTCCAGGTCCTTCCATGTTCCGGTTGTATACACTTTTAAGTGTCTTCGAGGGACACGGACACACAAAAACTGACCTAAAAGTGGAACAAGCACCTGAAAACTTAAGTAAACCCATCTCGCATCTTGAGGTTCTCCAGCCTCAATGGAACAAAAATTCTATTTGCTTCTACAATTTTCTCACCTGACTCACATCATCTCTATCAACTGACATTTTAAAACCCCAGGTGTGAACGGAAACTAGAATCAAAGGGCTGCAATCTTCACCTTATACAGGAATCCAAGGACAGAAACAAGAGTAAATGAATCAGCTCACAGGAACTGCCTGTTTGCCAACAGTTCAGAAGGAAAACATACTCAGAAAGTGACTACATCCCAAATTGAGGGTGGAAACACTCGCAGTTGAGATCCAAGCCCTACAGTGCTTTGTACCTGGTGAAGGAGGGTGGGGTCCCCTGAGCAGCCACAGGAGTGAACTCTGGAGCCCCACGCACCCTCCCTGTCCTGTGAGCATGGGAGCACTGCCTCCCCCAGGCTCCCACTCTCACAAGTGAGGAAACTCTCAGCCTGATTCAGTTCAAGCTTCTGACCCACATGAACTCCAAATTCATGAACCCTTTGTCCACAGGATGGAACACCTGATCTTCACAGACTTCCTCACTGTGCACAGATTACACTCTCAGTGCACCTACAGTGTGGGGGCAAAACTCAAACGATGTCTAAAATGTCCAGGCCTAAGAACCACAACCACAGCCTCAGAAAGGGCATCACTCCCCACCCCATGGGCACGTGCACCCCCAGCTTTCCAGGGCTCTGCAGCTCCTCTCAGGATAAAGGCTCCTTCCATGGGGTGCGAGCAGTAAGACACCTGCAAGGAGAGGACCCCCAGGAAGAACAGCTGGGCCTTCAAGGCCTTCCCTCTGCAGGACCAAGGGGGCCTCAGCTTGGCCCTGTCACTGCAGGCCTCAGCATCCCCAGAGGCTTTGGAACATCAGGTTTTTTTAAATGAAACAAACCCAGTGTTTGAAGAATCCAGCAAAATCACTTAAGCCCAGCCTTTCCATGGAAAATAGGGCAGAAAATTATAAGGCACTTGGACTACTTCAAGGAAAAACCAAAAATATCTATTCCTTTCAGAAAAAAAAGATGCTAGTGAACTATTTCCATGGCAAGAAATCACACTTGACCACTTGTGGTCTGCAAGTCTGAGCCCTGACATTTCATTCGAAAACACCCAAAAGGAAGGAACAGCCCTCAGAAACTGACTACACATGTTCAGGGGAAGAAAAAGCGAAAGAGATATTCATAACAAAGGGAATCTAACAGGAATATATGATTTCTTTCTGAAATTCACCTCTCTGTTGCCCGTCTGTAACTATCTCATGCTGTCTTCCAAGCTCTATTGATTAAATATATTTACCATTAGTGAACAATGGAGAACTAAATAAGGAATCAATCTTTGCAAGGTCACAAACAAAGGCAGCAGCAATGCCAAAAGGACACAACACCCAGGAAAGCTTCTTAAGTGGAAGCTCCAACTAAATGACTTCCCAAAGGACATCTGTGCCGAGAAACATCCTGGGGGGAGAGGCACAAGGACTGCATACAACGTAGTTCATATGGGTACCTTCTGCCACTGCTGTATTCTAATGTAAGACATCCAAAGAAACTTTTAAAAAGTTTCTTTTCAAAATAATCTTTATAAAAGAACCACCTACGGCTCAAGGGAAAAATGATCCACGGTTAAAATAGGGAGTCTGTTTGAAATACCCCATGGTGTATGAATAGTTGCTAATCAGGCCGTTAACCAGAGACAAGAAGTGGGGTTTGGGAACCCGGGGAGGGGACCAGGAAAGTCAGGGACTTCCTGCCAGTGCTGCGCAGAGCCAGCCTGGGGAACAGGATAGGGGATTTGAGAGGCTGCTCCCCAAACATTTGCAAAAGCAGGAGAAAATGGATGCCCCGGGGGAGAAAGGAGGCCCTGCACAGCCCACAGACCGCGGCTCCTCCCACACACGACTCCTGAAGACTGAGTCACAACTGTCCCTAATGGCCCTCCCTGGGGTCACCGCACAATCTGGGGAGACGGAGGCTGTGGGTACAGAAGTGTGCAGAGACAGGCTCTGGGTCTCAAGTCACCACATGCAGTGACAGACAGGATGCCCAGGATCCTGGCTGCCGGCTCAGCCCCGATGTGGCGGGGGTACTGAGGTCGGAGCAGTGTCACCTACAGACTCAGGGCCCCAGACTCCAGAAGTGTCCACAGGGAGGCTGGATCCTGCTGTGGCCAATGCCAACCAGTCCCTCCTCCCCGTCTCCTCACCCCAGCGCAGCAGACAGGTCATTTCTGAGTCTCCTCGGTCTCCCTGAGTCCTTCTCATGGCTCCCATGGCCAGTGCAGCTCACAGCAGGACAGACAGGGTGGCAGAGGCACCAGGGACCATTCAGGTCATGTGACAATCTACCCCAAGCACGACAGGAACAAGAAAGGAGCTCCATGTCAGTGCACTGCATCACCCCAACCACCTGCCCCAGGGGCTCCTCTGATTGGACAGTCAGGAAGGACCCACCCTCTCATGGATGAGTGACAGTGCGGGGGAAGCCACAGGGCTCCAAGGAACCCGCCTAGGCTGCTGGCTGGAACCTGACTCACTGGCACATTTGCATTTACACACAACTTTCTCCTGCCCTGGGGCTGCCTCTACTCTCTTCACTCAGCTCTTTATGAACACATGGGCACAGGTGTGCACAGAAAATTCCTGGCTGAGTTTCCAAAGGGAGCAATAAGTCTAAACCACGGGGTGGCCCAGGCAAGGCCACACTGAAACAAGACGGTCTTATGGGCTTTAGGGGTCAAGGGCTTGGGGAAGGCTTCAAGGCCAATCATGGAATTATGACCCTTGTATAGAATCGGAAACATTTAAATAGGGCCTCACTATTTGTCATAAAGAGCCAGGTTCCATTTTAATCGTTGAATCTTCCTAGTGAGGACCCCTCCACCGACGCCTTCCCCATCCCCACTCATGTGGTGCTTAAGATAAGGAATCCCAGAGCACTTGGCTCTGGTGCGAAGTTGGAATCCCACAGCCCTACCCTGGGTACAGGGACTCTTCAGTCTTGTACCTATGGGCCACCAGGACCAGCATGAAATGACCCATCTCTTATCAACACAGTGATCAAGAGCTGGTTTTCAGAAAACTACAAAGCATGACGCCAGAGCACGTGCAGAAGAAATCTTGACCTGAAATGACACCATAACCCACCATTGTCCTCCCCATGGAACTAAAGGAGGGGGACACGACCAGGACTTGAAAGTCACACTCTCATCAGAGGTGAGGGGTCCATCGTGTAGGACGACCTGCTGTTGAAACCCATCCACACCTTGCCCTAACTGCTTAAAACCTCGTCATGTTTCAAACCTACCATAAATGCTAAATGCCTCCAATTCACACCTGCCCCGGCAGCATTTCCACAGGCCAGCTTGTTTCCTCAACCTCTGAAATTTTCCCCAAATCCTGAATCGGCAATGCAGATCTGACAGCATGTGCCTCCTATCTCCTCACAGACTGACGGAGGATAACCTGTTTTCTTTTCCCAAAGGCTGATGCGGGAATAACTGGCTTTTTATGTGCATCGGTTGGGAGAACCACATCTTTGTCTGGTAACAGTCTAACCACAGGGTGTGACACACGTTCATTAAAGTCTCAGGTGTACATTTTACACTAGGAGGAAATTTATTTTAGATCAGGGTTACCCAAGTCCCTAGAGACCTCCCAGATATTAACCACTATGCCTAAGGCAATTGATTCCCATTTTCACTGTCATAAGGAAAACAATATATCCTCATGTAAATGTGGGATGCATCTAGAAACTCTTCCACTGCCCCCAGCTTTACTGAGATATAACTCACTAATAAAATTCTCTATATTTAAAGATAAAACCATGATGATTTGATATACACATATAATTTGTATACCTGAAATTTGCTAAGTCAGTGGCTTAAGTGTTCTCACCACAGACAGACACACACACACGTAGGTACCTAGAGTTGGCAATGATGGATCCTACGGTAATTTTAGGTTGTATATTTGAGGAATCCCAGACCTTTTCCCACATTAATTACACCTTTTTGTATTCTCACCACCCATGTATGACAGTTCAAATTTCTAAATATATCCCCAGGAAAACTTGTTATTATCTTCCTTCTTGATTCTGGCTATCCTAGTGGTTGTGAAGCATTATCTAACTGGGTTCTCATTTGCATTTCCTTGATGACTAACAATGTCCAGCATATTTTCATATGCTCTTGACCACGCGTCCACCTTCTTTGCAAAAGAACATACTGAGATCCTTTGACACATTTAAATAGAGTTATTTGACTTTTTAAAACTAAGTTTGAGGAGGTATGTAGATGTTTTCTGTACCAGTTCCTTTTGAGATACATGGTTTGCAACATTTTCTTCCATTCTGTGGGTTTTGTTTTCACTCTGTTGCCTTAAAACTTTTACTTTAAATTGTGGTGATATACAGATATCATGAAACGTACATTTCCACCATTTTGGAGGTGTACAGATCAGTTGTAGCACATGTCAGAATCTGCTGGATGGCAGTGCATAACTGGGCAATGCCTCTTACATTATCTAACTGCGCCCCTAACTTTCACAAGGAAGATGTCCCACTGGTTGAAGCCCCTGAATTTATATCACTGAGTCAGCAAGGACCTACCAGGAGGCACTGAGGACTTCCGAGTCGCTTCCTTTCACAGGGCCATCCCTCCCTGGTTAGGAGAAAAGGTAAATGAGAATATGATCAGAAAACCTCTCCTCAGCTCTTGAAGACACTGGAAAACCCATTGCTAAGACAAGAGCTGCCCAACAAAGATCCTTAGACTCTCTGGCCACAGTTGTCCTTGGCACCAGAGCAGGGAGGTGTCTGTGCTGTGGCCACCACCACCAGCTGCTTCTGAATGAACACTCCTGGGGAAGGTGAAACTCAATGATTTGGGATCACTGAGCAAGCAAATAGCTTTATTAGAAGGTGACTCCTTCCATGGGGTCTTTCTTTGACTTACTGTTGTGAATGGTTGGGTCTTGGGGACCATGGCCCCAAAGTGCACCGCCGATGTTCAGAGCTCCCCTGCCTACTGGAATCAGCATGGACTCCCCGGTGCACTGTGTTATCTCTGACGCGTCAAGTGCGTGTTTCCAGCTGCTAACCACCGAGCGGAGCTCTCCCTGCACTGGAACCTCAGAAAAGAACAGAGATGACCGCCCTACAGGTTGTGAACCTGCAGGCTTTCACAGGGTAAAGGCTGTAAACCTGCGGGGCACAGGGGTTAAGCAAAAACACCATGACCTCTGGCTATGACCCAAGGGAAGAGCAAAACCTGAGAGAATGTCACAGCACTAGCTGAGAGGGACACGAGTGCCTTAAATTTGGTCACATCTCTCAGTTAAGCTGTGAGTCTGATCAACGAGGGGAAATTGTAAAAAGGAAAACCACGAGCCCACGAAGGAGTCATCTTGCTACTCCCACATCACCCAACCAGGGCCAACCCTAACCCAACCAAAGCTTCAGCCTTTCCCAGGGATCTAGTAAGACCCTTCTATCCCCAAAAGGAGGTAACCTGGCCTAAAATATTCCTATTTTATGTTTACAACTTCGTTTTCCTGCCTTTACAAGGTTTCCCTGTTCTCTACCATTTCGAGCTCCTCTCTCTTGCTAAATGGGATGCTGCTCACCGACGAAATGCGCAATAAAGCCAATGAGACCTTTACAATGTATTCTGTCAATTTCTGTTATTCAAGACTATTACAAATATGGGGCCAGCCCAGCGGTGCAGAGGTTAAGTTCACACGTTCCGCTTCTCGGCGGGCCGGCATTCACCGGTTTGGATCCCAGGTGTCGACATGGCACCGCTTGGCACGCCATACTGTGGTGGGTATCCTGTGTATAAAGTGGAGGAAGATGGGCATGGAAGTTAGCTCAGGTCCAGGCTTCCTCAGCAAAAGAGACGAGGACCGGCAGTAGTTAGCTCAGGGCTAATCATCCTCAAAAAAGAAAAACTGAGAAAAAAAGAAACTATGAGAACCTCCCTCAGTAAACTCCCTCAACCTGAAATACAGCATCAATGAAGAACCCACAGCTGACATCATTCTTGATGGTGACAGACTGCGGGCTTTCTCTCTCAGATCAGAGAGAAGACAGATGTCTGCTCTCACCAGCTCTACCCACCATGGTGAGAAAGGTGCTACACATTTCAAAGACATACGCCTGCAGACAGACAGACAATGTCAACAAAGGCTTCCTCACTGGACACACACGTGCACACACCCACACAAGACACACAAAGTCACCAACCCTCAGAGATAATGGCCCAGAGACCCACAGCTCAGGCCCTGAAGAGGGAGTCAGGGCCCACGATGGCTGCAGTGATCACCGTGTTCCAGCCCCTCACGCTGCTATGATCATTTCCAGAAACATGCCCTTCACCATGTGTCCCTTCTTCACTTTGCTTTCCCAGTGGAAGCTCAGTGCAGACAACAAAGGTCTGTGCATCGTCGCCCAGCTGCCATGCCCTTCACTTCAGTCTCTGTGATCTGGGATCCATCAGTACCTGACGTCTCACCTGTGTGCAGACCTCTTGTGGGTCAATCCCATGAGCCATCCACACCAAGGCCTTTATGACTGCCCCATCCTGGAACATTCCATGATGGAGAAGTGGACACCTCTGGACCTCAGAACCAAGCTCACCCAACCACAGAGACATTACCTGAGGGACCCAGAAAAGTACTGGAAGTTGTTGCAAGAGCATGCGGGTATGTGGCTAGGCTCTTTTCTGCCTCTTCCCTTCAAGAAACTGGGGGAGTGGCCTCTGACAAAGGGCGGATGTCCCCTGCACCTATGCATTCGGAAAAGCAGAAATCCCCACAATTTCCCACCTCTTCTGTTGGCATGTGGCAGTTGCATTCTGGCACCCACATGAAGAGAGGGGACCCCATGACTGTGGAAGGTCTGGCTGAGATCGCCATTTCCCACAGTCCTCAGGGCTCCAACTCTGCAGGGTGGGTCCTGATGCAGAAAAAGTAAGCACCGGCCTTGGTGGGTGGGCTCCAAACTCACTCTGGAGGCGGGTTCCGGGTGAGCCGGTGGGGTCAGCACATGAGCCACTGAAACCGCAGGGTGGAATGTGCCAGAGGTCTCAGGAGAGTGATTTAGGTACAGCCCGGCAAATGAGGAAGTCCCAGAGCTAGGACAAGGCAAGACAAATCTTTGACAATATTGGTGTCATCAAGACTATTGTGAAACTGTGCTTGTTGGTGCAGAGGTGATGTGTATGTGACAGCGGGGAGTGTTCCAGGGGGCTGTGCCTCATGACATGGGCTCTGGGTTCTGCCATTGCCTCACCTCTCAGTCAACGTAGAATTACAAATGTGAAAATAAATATGGGAAATCTCATTTGCAATGGAGTCAGGAAGGGGCCAGCCTGGTGGTGTAGCGGTTAAGTTCACACACTCCACTTTGGAGGCCTGGGGTTCACTGGTTCAGATCCTGGCTGCAGACCTATGCACCGCTTGGCAAGCCATGCTGTGACAGGCATCCCACATATAAAGTAGAGGAAGATGGGCATGGATGTGAGCTCAGGGACAGCCCTCCTCAGCAAAAAGAGGAAGACTGGAGTGGATGTCAGCTCAGGGCTAATTTGCCTCAAAAAAAATAAATTAAATAAATAAATGGAGTCAGGAGACCTGAAGGGTTAACACCCACCCATTAGTACTCGCCATACATTGCAGACCCCAAAGAAGTGTCCCCCCCATTCCCCAACAGGAAACCCCTTACTTTACAGAGCTCAGAAAGAGGGAGGAAGAATTTCTCCCTGCCCAGCAACAGCCCAGCCAATGAGAAGCCACCACACTCAGCCACTGTCATTACCCTGATCTCTCCTCCTTCAAGGGACTTCTGTTGGGAACAGCCCCTCCCAGCTCCCTCCTGTCCTCTATGAAAGCAAGCTCCTTTGTTCTCTTCTCCCTACCTGCCTATGGCTCACCATAATTTGCAGGTCCTCAATTCTATTTCGTCTGCTAGTACCAAGTAAACACATTTCCCTGGTAAAATAACTGACTTCTTCAATTTTAATGTGACCACAACAGAAAATTTCCACAATGGGACACTTGTTGCATTTAAACACGTTTCCCAGCAAGGAGGCACCAACTGGGCTTCAAATGGGAAACTTAAGAGCTGGAAATGGCCTCAAGACCTGCTCTGGGAAGACAGGATGTCGATGCCCAAGGGTTAGAGGAGCATGCGCCCAGGTAGATCTCATGTGGAGATGTGTCAGGCGCAGCTTTACATTTCAGGCCACCACATTCCCAGGGTATGACCCAGGAAACCTGGTGTCAACTCAAAGATGGAGGCCGCGAGAGCTATCACTTTCTCACCAGGTATGTGAATGACACGAGGGCAGGTGTAGCCCTAGAGGGAGTTTTCTAATTCAGACTGGGTACCAGGAACAGTCTATAGTGCCCTATGTGCTTCTTTCCCAGTCCTTCCACGTCTTCCAGAGAAGGAACCCAAGGAGGTGTAAGGAAGTGTTGCACACATAGCAAACTTCAGGAGAGTTTCACATTCTCCTAGCATCTGAACACATTTTTGGTGTTTTCAGTATATTCACATACAAAGAGCAGTTGTGAGTTTTCCTGAATGTACAGTTACACCACCATCAGGACGGTGAACACTCCTTCACGGCAGAGGAACACGCTCATGCTGCCCATTATACTGGACCCTCCCATCCTTCAAAATTGACCTGTTTCAGGTTCCTATGCATTTCCCTTGTCCAGAATGTCACACAAGTGGAACACCATTTTGCCTTGTGAGTCCTGTTTGGAAACTGATGCCATATTTGTAAAATTGCATTAACTATACAAAATTTGTGGTGTTCTGTGAGTTTGAAACTTTGACATCGCCCAGGCGAAGGGCACCCATTATGCCTTGGAACGAAGAGATTCTACTGTTATGAGGTATGTGAATTTGAGTGAGACCACGTGCCTAAGTTCCTTCATTGGCATCATGGGAGGAAAGATGGGGACAGGGAATCAAATGAGATACTAATAATTATGAAATAACATAATCTCTGCACTGCTAAGTAAACACAAATTAGTAGAAACAAAAGGGAACAAGTTTGCATTTCCATTGTTGTTTGATGGAACAAAAGCTGCCACATTTTACCCCGGCTTCCATATCATCTCCTGGAAATGTAAACATGGCTGAGAGGAGTGGAGGCGGAGGGGGCGGCAAAGATTCCATATCCTCTCTGGACACTCCACCTCCCCAGCACTGATGTGGTCACCAGCCAGAAACTCTCTGAATTCTGTGTGTAAGGGTTCCGATGGAGGCTGCATTACATGGGCACTATTTATTAAATCACCGGCCGTTGGTGATTAACTCAGTCTCCAGCCCCTCTCCTCTCCACAGACGCTGGGAGCTGGGACTGAAAGTTCCAAGAATCTAATCAAGGTTTGATGTTTCTGGTGTCCAACCCCCAATCTGAAGCCACCTGGGAGCTGGCCAAGAATTGTCTCATTAAAACAACAGACACTCTATCACCCTTCTCACTCAAGAAATCCAAGGGCATCAAGAGGTTTTTACTAGGAACTGAGGACAGACAACAAATATCTCCCTTACAATACCACAGAAGGTCAAGTCCAAGGACACAGGCTCACTAGAGAATGAGCAAATCATCAAACTAGGAATGCTTCCCCTCTGCCCACACCGACCTCTACATCTACTGGACTCTCCTTTAATCATAGTGGACCACACTCAAAGAACTAGATGCTGCCTGGTAACATCAAGAAGACAAGGATGTCCCCTCCCAACACTCCGAGTCAACCTGTACTGGAATTCTGAGTTAAGGCAATTAGACACGAAAAGGAAATAAAAGGGACAAAGATCAGGAAGCAGGAAATAAAGCTGTGCTTGTGGCACAAGATTGTCCCCAGCAAGCAGGAGCCCACAGCGCATGCCGCCCCCAGGCAGCAGAGCAGGGTAGCAAGTCAGAGCCAAAGAAGACAGACCCAGGGTTGGGGTCATGTCTGGACATGAGGCTGAGGGTGCCAACTATAATGGTCACCTGCAGAGGGGTGGTTCCCTTGTTGAGACGGATGCCAGTGTGGCGCACACGCACCCGTGCGCGCACACATGCACACACAATACACACACACATACACACAGGGTACGCAAAGGCTTAGGACTCACATAACAGAGGTCTGAGGGGAGGGCAGGGCCAGCCTCTCAAGCAGCTCTGACAGGCCTCAGAAAGCAAGGAATGGAGCTTGGCCTGGGGGTTCACTGGCCCTGGGGGTGGGGCCGGGGTAAGAGTTCTGCACACAGGCAGGGGCTGGGGTGGTCGGAATCTCCTGCCTGCTCTAGAGGAGAGAGCACCCAGGCTTCCTCCTCAGCTTGTCCAGGTGGGGCCCAAGGGGAAGAGGGTGGGTGGGGCTTAAGCTGTGAGCAGTCACCCAAAAATGTAGAGTCTGACTGCTCACTACAAGGACAAATTGGGCAAGGAAAATATGCATTCTTGACTGATTTATATAAAGAAACACTAACAGGGGCTCAAAAATGATCAAAACTGTATATTTCGGGTGACTGGAGTAACAGTGCTGGAG
Organism: Equus asinus; assembly: GCF_041296235.1. Classification (NCBI taxonomy): domain Eukaryota; kingdom Metazoa; phylum Chordata; class Mammalia; order Perissodactyla; family Equidae; genus Equus; species Equus asinus. The sequence goes on along the minus strand of NC_091809.1, from coordinate 23,234,693 downwards.
GGGACCAGGATAGGGAGTATCTTTGCTATCTTACAGATTTATTTCAAATAAACAAAGAAACCTATATTCTTTAAGTTTAACTCTTGTACACAGGACACCATTCTAAGATTTAATGCCTTTAAAGACTAACTTTTAGAAAAGTGTAAACCATAGAAAAGGAAATTCTCAAAACTCTTCCTAACTAAAAGGACATGCAGCATCCTAGTTTGTCCTTCCGCTATAGCTCACACTGGAGCATTTTCAAGAATAATGGCCTAGTGGCTGGCCCTGTGGCCGAGTGGTTAAGTTTTTGTGCTACGCTGCAGGCAGCCCAGTGTTTCGTTGGTTCGAATCCTGGGCATGGACATGGCACTGCTCATCAAACCACGCTGAGGCAGCGTCTCACATGCCACAACTAGAAGGACCCAGAACGAAGAATATACAACTATGTACCGGGGGACTTTGGGGCGAAAAAGGAAAAAACTAAAATCTTGAAAAAAAAGAAGAATGGCCTATAAGGCAATCATGGTTTGAGTTTAAAGACTTAACTGTATTTGATTTTCAAAGATTTACAAAACCTTTCAGAAGTTTTCTTCCTATCTATTAAAACATAATTTCCATTTCTTTAGCCTTTTAAATTTCTATGTTCACTACAGACAGGCACACAGAAAAAACTGCGCTACAGCAGGTAATTTCAAAAGTTCCGCTTATCTGTGGCCCGGGGGTTCACCGGTTCAGATCCTGGGAGCGGACATGACACCGCTTGGCATGCCATGCTGGGGTACGCGTCCCACATATAAAGTAGAGGAAGATGGGCACAGATGTTAGCTCAGGGCCAGGCTTCCTCAGCACAAAGAGGAGGATTGGCAGTAGTTAGCATAGGGCTAATCTTCCTCAAAAAAAAAAAAAAAAAGAAAAAAGAAAAAACTGCGCGAAACACGAAAAAACATCTTGCTTTCCTCACATCCCATCTCAAATCAACTTATACTTTCAGGGCGCGAGTGCTAAGAGAAACTAGAGCCAAAGGGCTGCACTAGTCCATCAATAAAGGAATCCAAAGGAAAGAAACACAAACACTGGAATCAGCTCAGATGAGCAGCCTGCTTCCCCCAGGACAGAAGGAAAGGCACAGTCAGAAGGTTCCGTGTTCCTGACTCTCCTGGTGGAGACAGAACCCTGGAGGGGGTCAGTCCCTGGAGAAGGAGGGGAGGGCACCTGAGCAGCCACAAGAAGGAGCTCCGGGAGCCCCACACACCCTCCTCTCCCCAGGGAACAGCGCACATGCTCCCTCTCTCAGGCTCCCTTCTCACAGTGAGGAAACTCAGCTGGATCCAGTTTAAGGTTCTGACCCAAATGGACCCCAGATTAATGGGCCCTAATGCAGAACACAGAGCTCCTGACTCTCACAGACTTTCTCAGTGTAAACAAATTACTCTCTGAGAGCACCTGCACTGTGGATGCAAAACTCCAATTACGTCTAGAAACAGGCCCAAGGGAACCACAGTGACAACCTCAGAAAGGGCATCACTCCCCACCCCATGAGCACGTGCACCCCCAGCTTTCCAGGGCTCTGCAGCTCCTCTCAGGATAAAGGCTCCTTCCATCTGGGCACCAGCAGTAGGACACCTGCAGGGGGAGGCTCCCCAGGAAGGACAACTGGGCCTTCAAGGCCTTCCCTCTGCAGGTCCAAGGGGGCCTCAGCTTAGATCCACTGCCCTCAGGCCTCTGTCTCCACTGGAGTCTTTTTTGACCATCACTGATATTTTAAATACACAAACACAGTGTTTGAACCATCCAGTGAACACACTCAAACCAGTCTCTATGTGGAAATGAGGGAAGAAAATAGTATAGCAATTTGCTAAATCAACAAGAAACCCCACAAGAATGTACTACATTCTGGAAAAACAATGTCATCATGTTATTTCCAAGACAAGAAATATTTATAAACTATGAATCCTACCTGAACACTTCAGGTCTGCAAGTCTAAGCTGTGGAAATCCATTTGAACTCAGCCAAAATAAAAGAACAGACCCCAGGGGCCGGCCCCGTGGCTGAGTGGTTAAGTTCGCCTGCTCCACTGCAGGCGGCCCAGTGTTTCGTTGGTTCGAATCCTGGGCGCGGACATGGCACTGTTCATCAAACCACGCTGAGGCGGCATCCCACATGCCACAACTAGAAGGACCCACAACGAAGGATATACAACTATGTACCGGGGGGCTTTGGGGAGAAAAAGGAAAAAAAATAAAATCTTTAAAAAAAATAAATACCACCCACGATGGGAGAAAAAAAGTGAAACAAGAATTGAGTACAGGACGTGTAAAACTGGAATATTTTACTTTTCCTGAAATTCACCTCTTTCGTGCCTCTTTGGAAATCTTTCACATTGTGTTTCGTGTTGATTAAATAAATTTCAATTCACTGAAAAACAGACTAAAATAAAGTGAATATATCTTTGCAAAGGTGACTGACGCAGGTGGGGACAGTGCTGACAGGACAGATCATCCCGGGTATTGTCTGAAGAGGAACCTGCCCCCAGAGGACTTCCCACAGGATGTCTGCGCCCAGGAAGATACTGGGGAGACGCACGAGGATTTCATGCAACGTAGTTCCAGGTGCTTAGAGGCTGCTTTTCACTCATGGAAAATATCCACACATACAAAACAAATCTTTTTAACACAGGAATCCACGGACTGTGAGAAAACGATAAGCAATTAAAATAGTCGATCTGTTTCAAATCCAACAAGAAGGACAAATACTTGATGATAATGCGGTGAATCGGAGGCAGGAAGTGGGCATTTGGGAATTCGGCGAGACACTGGAAATTCAGGCATTTGTTCCCAGCCCCGGGAAGACCTGGAAGCGCGGGACAGGGTCAGGGATTTGAGACTCTGCTCCTCAAATGTACAGAAAATTGAGAAGAAAACGGGTGCCCCCTTGGCAGAAAAGAGGCCCTCGGAACCCCACAGACCGCAGCCCCTCTGGGCGCCGACCCCGGAGACCGAGGCCCGACTGTCCTGCGGACCCTCCCGCGGGCCCCGCACCGTTTGGGACACGCGGGGCTGCGGCCGCACAGCGGCCCAGAGACGCTCCGGCCCAAGTCGCCGCGCGCAGGGACCACAGGACGCCCGGGGCCCGGCTGCCGGCCCCGCCCCCACGCTGCGGCCGGAGGGGCCTGAGGGCCGAGCGGCGCCACCGCGGACTCGGGGCCGCAGAGCCCGGAGGGGACCGCGGGAGGCCGGGCCCGCCCCGCCGCTTCCCACCAGCCCCTCCTCCCGTGTCCTCACCCCGGGGCCGCACACTCACCATTTCTGTGGCTCCTGGGTCCCCCGAGTCCTTCCTAGGGCACTGCGGTCGCTACAGGTCACAACACGACAGAAGACGCGGCAGAGCCAAACGGAGGCTTTAAGGGCGGGGAGACGCGGTCCCCAGCGCGGCCGGAGCTGCTGCTACTTCCGGGGGTTGTGGCGCTTCGCCCCACCCACCTGCCCTCACGCCGCCTCTGATTGGACAGTTCAAACGACTCGTCCTCTTGTGTCTGAGTGACAGCCGCTGAGTTTAGGTGTCCGAGCCGAATGCCAGACAGAATTCGTCCTCTGCAGGGATATTTGCATTGAAAGGTAGTCCTGGGAGGGGACTTCTGGGACTGTGAGCCTTGTTTACAAACATACACAACTGAAGGTCCCCCAACCATATGCAATGATTAGTCTCTCTCCATTTAGATGTTTGTTTACAGCCAGAGTCTGACACAGTTTTGCCAAATAGGTACACAGACAGACACGGTGACCAGGGCACTAGGCCAAGAAAGGGGTACAGAGGATCTGTTAAAAACTAACATTGTCTTGTTGAGTGTCTGCAGATGGAAAGTTACAGGAAGAGCCTAACCACAGAAGCTTCCCACAGCAAGACAGCTGGAGCCAGATCTAGCTGCCTCAAACCTTTCTTACGTGAACTAAAGCGAAGCGTACCCATTAAAATCTCATTATTATTTTAAATTGTCCTCTTCTGGGAGGGAACAGGCAGCCATTTCTAGATGATGTGATGTATGTAGTAGCATGTGTACATCTACCCATGAGCCTTAAAGAAACATGACTGTTAGGAGATAAACCGTAATCTCTCATCTTTTCCTTAACTGAATACTCATGACCTGTACTATGATCTAACGACTAAAGGATGCCCCCTTCCCCCCTCCCTGCCCCCAAACCCTTATTTGGGGAGACACTGCTTTGGGAGATATGCCTAGCCTTCTCCATTTCTTCTGGAGGTGTCAAACCTTTCTTCACCTACTTCTGCCTTGGTTGTGCTTTGTGGCTCCACAATCACCAAGAAGTAAACTCTCTGAGTTCAGTTATAACACCAGGGATGCAGTAGGTGGGCATCCTTCCAACACTTCAGTCAGATTCAGAATAAGAGCATTGGGAGCAGAGACAAGCCATCATTTCAGAAGAAAGTGACTTCTGAGTATTCAGAATGGCTAACTTTGGAAAATGTTTCTGACACGAAAAAATTTGTATCCCCTGGAAAAATATACGCAGGGACTCTTTTTTCACTGGTGGTGAAATCACTCTCTGTGGTGATGACCCAAACCTTACTTGTGGTTACACTATTTAATCTGTGTATAATGAGACTTAGAAAACTATTTCATTAAATAACCATCACACTCATAGGAGAGTCTAAGATACTACTGAGTCAAGTTCATTCTCACAATGTTGGAATCACTCCATGACAAGCATCCTCTCCACGTAGTCTGCACAGATACAGCTTCTGACAACTTCCTCTCCCACTTCCCTAAGGAAATGCTCACGTTTGCTATCATTTCAGTCAAAATGCCCCACCCAAGTCCACCTGAACTTCAGGATAATTCCACCATGCCCAGGGACAGAACCATACCTGGAGGCCATCTGACACATGGAAACTGAGGGGCAGAGCCAAAGAACCGGAAGTAGTCTCAATGAAGACTGAAAAGGAAAGCCCAGTGCTCATCATACAAGGGGGAACACAGCTGGGCAGTAGCATCATCCATCAGTCACCATCCAATGTAAAAAGAAAAGTTCTGTGGGTATTCAGCATCAAGCATTGAGAGATGCAGAAGATATTTCCATTTCATTATCTGTTTTTCATCTCCCCTTTAAGAACTATCTGGAAAATAATTACTCTGATTTCCTGAGTCAGGAATGCCTGTGGTTTTTGTTTTGTTTTGTTTTTTTATCTCCTAACTCCTCATGACTACTGCAAATAAAGGACACACCATCCTAAGAATGTGCATTCGCCTGGGAAGATGCATGAGTCTGGCTCTGCTCTCACACACTGTCAGAAACACAGTGCTGAGGACACTACATTCCATCACTGCCCTCCCCCACCCTACTTTCATTGCACCTGTGGGAATTGGACAGTTCCAGTAGTGGCCCCATCTGGGAAGAAACTGGGGGTGTATTTCCTGCACTGATGAATTGATGAATTGTTCTTTGAGGCATCTTGCAGGTAATGTGAGGGACAGTCTCACTCATTCTTGAGGTCACGTCATGGTGCTCTCAAAGTTCCTTTAATCACTGTGGTCAACATCATAGATGTATCTTAAGGTCGTGTTTAGTAAGAGCACATGCTTCCTGTTTATCTCCATCATGGCAAACACGAGGGCCAGAATACACTTAGAGTGTTGGTGCATCCACCTGCACTGAGGGACACCCATGAGAACTCAACAATATTCTATAAGGTGGTCTTCTAAGCCAAACAAATGCTCCGCTTAAGAAGTGCAGGGAGTTACTTGTAGGAATGGGGAGACATACTTTTCCCATGACTTTGAAAAATGGCCCTAATGCAATGAGTTGCCCAAGATTCAAGAAGCAGCTCTGCTGGAGGAGGTCACTGAGAGGGTGTGACCACTGGTTCACCTTCCAGCTAGACAGGCAATTGGTGCCTCCTTACCAACTCTCCTGTCCTTGGAATAAACATTCTGCCCACTGTTCCCAAACTAAGAGCCATTTCAAGGATGCAGCCCAGAGAGAATAATGTGTTGTTGAGACCATCTGGGCTGTACCCAATAATGAACCCCATTAAAGCATCTATATAAACTTTTAAGATTCTTATTGATGTGTTTGGAGATCTACTCATCTTGCACCGCCTAAGACAAGCCTCATATATAAACTCCCTTCCTTATTAAAACTGCCAGCTCCCAATCTGGAGTGATCTGCTTCTTTCTTTAGTCTGTCCTTGCCCTCCCTGTATGGGAGCCAGTTTCAGATGACACCCGGAGAACTCTCAAGGTTGTGAACCAACATGTTCTTAGTTCTGAGTGAAAATGAGAGAGCAACTGATCCTTCTTGTGCTGGCAAGAATGAAGTAACTTTAAATGGTAAAACCTCAAGAAATATGTTTAAACTTTAAAATTCATTTTTCTTCATGATCTGGCTGAAATATTGGCATGATATTTATCCATTTATTTATTGGTGGACACTTAGGTTGTTTCCATAATTTCTTTATCCATTTATTTATTGGTGGACACATAGGTTGTTTCCATATCTTGGGTATTGTAAATAATGGTCTAGTGAACATGGGGTACATATATCTTTTTGAGTTAGCATTTCTCCTTTCTTAGAATAAACCACCAGAAGTGGAATTGCTGAAGCATATGGTAGGTCTATTTTAATTTTTTTATGAGCCTACATACTGTTTCCCATAGTGGCTGCACCAATTTATATTCCCACCAACAGTACACAAAGGTTCTCTTTTCTTCACATCCTCGCCAACATTTGTTACTTCACATTTGTAGATCTTTATTAATATTTCATCTTCGATAAAGGAATTATGGCATAAATGTACAATGGAAATTATTCAGCCATAAAAAAGCATGAAATCTTGCCATTTGTGACAACATGGATGGATCTCACTGGCATTGCACTTAGTGAAATCTATCAGATAGTGAAAGACAATAATTGTATGATCTCTCTTATATGCGGAATCTAAAACAAACAAACAAAAGCACCAAGCTCATTGGTACAGATAAGAGAGTGGTGGTTGCCATGGGCATGGGGTATGCGGTGGCAGAAATTGGTGAAGGGGGTCAAAGGGTAAAATGAAAAAAAAGGGAGCTGTATCAAAAAATGCATACTTGTGATAATCACACAGTGACAGAAAAGTGATTGTACACTTTTACCTATTTTAAATTTACAATCTATGCACCACTGCTACTGGATGGGCATTAGTGAATGTACACACATGCAAAGGATAGCAGTTACAGAGCTTCATGAATTCTGAGGGTAGGTGGAGAAACATCCTCTTCTAGGCACATTTTCTCTGAAACTAATTTCTAGTAATAATAACAAACTTTTCTTATTGTCAAAAATGTGATTTGCATTTTTGGAAATTAAAAGGAATCAAGTGAGGTTGGGAGGCGATTGGATAATCAGACATTGCAAATCTTCAATCAAATCAGCAAAGACCTTGGAGTAATGCTGTCTTTTTCCTTGTTCTTTATTAGTCCCTAAGAAATAGAGGCAAGAAAAAAAGGGAACCCTAAAAATCAATCAATGAATCAATGAATAAAAGGGAAAATAGCCCATGTTCATGGATCCTTAGAGTTAACGCTGTTGAGATGACAATACTTCCTAGAATGATCTAGATTTTCAACACAATCTCTATTGGGATCTCAGCTGACTTCTTTATAGAAACTGGCAAGCATTTGATAAATTCTATGGAATTGCAGGCAAACCAGACTCACTAAACCAATCTTGAAAAAGTAAGACAAAGTAATAAGATTAAAATTTCCTGAGTTAAAAATCTGACTACTCAGTATGGTAATCCAGGTAATGTGATAATGACACAAAGACAGACACAGATCAACGGGTTTCATTGAAATTCCAGATACAAACCAATTTGTCTATGGTCACCTGATATTTGCAAAAGGTCCCAAGAATGAGGAAAAATATTCTTTACAAAAATTGGTGCTGGACAACTGGATAGGAACATGCAAAAGAATGAAGTTGTACCCTTAAATTATACTACCCACAATAATTTACCAAAATGGATCAAACACCTAAACTAGACGTAAACCAATAATACTCAGAAAAAACTGAGAGGAAAATTTGGATGTGGCAAAGATTATAACACCAAAGTAAAAACATATAGGTAATTGGAACTTTATCAAAATTAATCACTTTTGTGCTTCAACGGATACCACCAAGAAAATGAAAACACCCATGGGAACCCCTGTGCACCGCTGGTGGGAATGCAAATCATGACACCACTGTGAAAAACAGTATGGCACATTTTTCAAATATTACAGCAAGTGTTACCATATGATCCAGCAATTTCATTTCTGAGTATACACCTAGAAGAATTCAAAACATGGACTCAAAGAGATATATGCACACCTGTGTTCATAGGAGCATTATTCACAGTAGCCAAAAAGTGGAAGCAACCAAAGTGTCCATCAATGGATGAATGGATCAACAAAATGTGATACACACACAGAACAGAATATTGTTCAGCTTTAAAAAGACATGAAGTTCTGACACACGCTACAACATGTGTGAACTTTGTGGACATTATGCTAAGTGGAACAAGGCAGTCAAAAAAGGACAAAAACTGTATGAGTCCACTGATGTGAGGTACCTAGAGGGATCAAATTCATAGAGACATCAGGAAACTGGTTGTCAGGACCTAGGGGGCAAAGGGCAAGTGGGCATTGTTGTTTAATACACAGAGAGTTGCAGTTTTGCAGATTCACAAGAGTTCTGGAGGTTGGTTTCACAATGTCAATGTACTTCACACTGCTTAACTGTACACTTATGTATGGATAAGATGTACTTTTATGGAATAAATATAGAAGGTGATCAAAAGGTACACACTTTGTGTCATCAAATAAATAAGTCATGGGGATGCAAGGTACAGCATGGTGACTATAGTTAATACTATTGGATTGTATATTTAAAATTTGCTGAGAGAGTAGATTTCAAAAGTTCTCAACACAAGAAAATGTCTATAACTGTGTGTGGCGCTGGCTGTTGACTAGACTTACTGTGGTACACCTAAATGAATATCATGCTGTTTGTCAATTATATCTCAATTTAAAAAAATGAATTATTGATACATGCTGATGCGGGGTCGGTGAGCCGAGGAGTCGAAAGAAAGATTTCTTAGACTCTTAAGATCTGGCAGTAGTGCTCTTTTATTTAGAGAATAGTGTAGCATGGGGACAGGACCCATGGGCAGTCAGAGCTTCTGCTGCCGCCGCTTCTGCTGCCCCCCGCTGGCATGGGGACAGGGCCCATGGGCAGGCAGAGCCGCTGCTGCTCCACACCCCCCCCCCCCCCCAGGCACGGGGACAGGACCCATGGGCAGGCAGAGCTGGTGCGTGGGGACAGGACCTACAGGCAGTCAGAGCTCCTGCTGCTGCCGCCGCATGGGGACAGGACCCATGGGCAGTCAGAGCTCCTACTGCTGCTGCTGCTGCAAAGTTGGGTGGAGAGTAAGGCTAAATTTATGGCATAGGTATGTGAGTTATCTCTTTACAAGACAAAGAATATGTAAAAAAGTTAAAATGGTATCAGTGCCCGTATGGTCTGGCCATTTGGCGGTCCCACAACTTTTAGATAAGAATTAAACCAGATTGAGTAAATGGCAGAAGTCACCCCTTGAATTTTATCCTCGGCTAAAGACAAAGGAGGATTTGTGGGGGGGGGGGGTCAGTTACATGAGGTTGCCAGACAGTAACCAACTTAAGTTCTTGCCTCTGGCATTGATTAAGAGCTTCTAGAGATAAGACCATCCCCCTTCTTCCTGGCACAGAGAGGGAGGCATCTTCACAGACAGAGGTTTCCCTTAGAAATGTAAATGTTTCCCAACAAAGGGGCAAACAAATTCCACTCCTTGGAGCCTGAATCTCATCTGTAGTTTTAAAACTAACCAGACTAAAAATCCTCATCACATGCTACAACATGGAATGCCCTGAAAAAATTATACCAAGTGAATTAAGTCAAACACAATGACCACATATTATAGAATTTCATTCATATGAAAGTCGACAAATATGGACATTAATAGACACAGACAATAGATTGGTGCTTGTCTAGGGCTGGCGCTTGGAGCAAGCTAAGTGGGAAGATAGGGCAGTGATAGGTTAAGGATATAGGAGTTTCTTTTCAGGTGATGGAAATATTCTGAAATTGACTGCGGTGATGATTGCACGGTATGTGTGAATAAACTGAAGATCAGTGCGTTGTAGACATTAAAGCCCTCTATTGTATAGTACGCGTATTGTTTCTTGGGAGCGGGGTGAGGGGGAACCACATCTGTTCAAATAAATGGATAAATGGATTAGGGATGTGTAATGCAAATAAGTTAGGCATCCAATCTAAGCATATGAATACTTTCCAGGTACATCCCACATTTACATAACCTTTTCTTGTTTTCTCGTTATATCAGTCCAAATAGGAACTGAATTTCCTTAGGGATATTAAAGACTTTTACATTTCAAAGTTTTCTCAGGATACATTAAAAAACTGACCTAAAACAAATTTCCCTCCAGCGTAAAACGTACACCTGAGAACTGAATGAACACATCTCATACCTTGTAGTTGGCCTGAGAAGACACCTTGTGCCCAGCTATGGCTCCAGGCTCCAACTTCCCACCAGGGCTAAGGGCTTGGGAGGCCATAGGATTTTGTAAAGTACAATTTGAGGGGAGGTGGGGAAGCGCTGGGTGAAAGATCAAAGTTAAGAATGGAGCCAGACTATTACATATGGGGAGGTGATTTTAAGTGTGTTTGACAAGAAGGGTCACAGCTTCCGGAGCAGCCTCGCAGCACTGCACTTCAGCAAAAACGTCCCGGCATAGGACCACCTTCAGCTCTGGGTTGACTCAGATGCGTAAGCTCCATCCGCTGTCATTCAGGACCAGGGGCCTTTCGAGCCGTCCAATCAGGATTCGCTGCGGGGAAGGTGGGCGGGCCGACGCTGGGCAACCACAACCGACTTCCTGTCGTGCCACAGTACTTCCGGTCAGGGATCTCCTGCTCTTAAACGTTCCGCGACGCTCTGCTGCTGATCTGTCCCGCTGTGTCCTGTACCGAGTCATAGGAGGGACGCCGGGGCTCCAGGAACCTGGGCAATGGTGAGAGTTCTGCTCGGGGGTTCGGAGACACGGTTTGGGGTGGAGGGGCTGGTGGGAAGCGGCGGGGCGGGCCCGGCCTCCCGCGGTCCCCTCCGGGCTCTGCGGCCCTGAGTCCGCGGTGGCGCGGCTCGGCCCTCAGGCCCCTCCGGCCGCAGCGTGGGGGCGGGGCCGGCAGCCGGGCCCCGGGCGTCCTGTGGTCCCTGCGCGCGGCGACTTGGGCCGGAGCGTCTCTGGGCCGCTGTGCGCCCGCAGCCCCGCATGTCCCAGACGGTGCGGGGCCCGCGGGAGGGTCCTCAGGACAGTCGTGCCTCGGGCTCCGGGGTCCGTGCGCGGAGGGGCTGCGGTTTGTGAGGTTCCCAGGGCCTCCTTTCTTCTCGGAGGGGACTCATTTTCTACTGAGTTTCCTAAACGTTTGGGGAGCAGGGTCTCAAATCCACGCCCCTGTACCCCCAGCTCTTCCCAGGACCGATAATAAATCCCTAAATTTCCAGATCCCTCCCCGCATTCCCAACCACCAACTTCCCGTCTCCGATTCACAGCATCATAATCAATCACAAAAAGACCCGATATGTTAATTGCTTATTGTTTGTCCACAGTCAATGGCTGGCCCTTTTAAAAGGGTTGATTTCTTGTTGGTGGCGTTTTTTCCCCCAAAGATTGGCACCTGAGCTAACAACTGTTGCCAGTCTCTTTCTTTTTGCTTTTTCTCCCCAAATCACCCCAGTATATAGCTGTACACTTTTTAGTTGTGCCTCCATGTAGTTGTGGCATGTGGGATGCCGCCTCAACAAGACCTGATGAGTGGTGCTATGTCCGCGCCCAGGATCCGAACTGGTGAAACCCTGGGCCGCCGCAGCGAAGCGCCCGAACTTAACCACTCAGCCACGAGGCCGGCACCTGTTTGTGGATATTTTACGAGAGAAAAAAGTAGTGAACACCTACCTGGAAAAATACTTTGTATGAAATCTTTAGGCCTTCTCCTCCCAGGGTGTGTCCTGGGCGCAGACATGCAGTTGTCAGTCCTTGGGTTGGAGGTTCCTCTTGGCAAACTTTTCCGGGCGATCTGTCCTGTCAGCACTGACTCTCCCTGGGTTTGTCTCCTTGAAAAGATGTATTCACTTTATTTTACTTTCAGTTTTTCAGTGAATAAAAATTTATTTAATCAATACAGCTTGAAACACAATATAAAATGTTTCCTTAAAGGGAAGAAAGAGGTGATTTTCAGAGAAAATGAAACATTCCAGTAGTTCATTGTATGATTTAAAAATTGTTTTTCTTTTTTCCTCCCTGATCACGGTAGTAACATTCTAAGGTCTGCTGTTTTATTTTGCGTGAGGTCAAATGGATTTCTGAGGCTTAGACTGGCAGACGTTAAGTGCTCAAGAATGATTATAAAACAATTTCCTGTCATGGAAATAATGTATTAACGTCTTTTTCCTGGAATGCAGTATATCACTCTGGGGTTTCTTGTTGAGTCAGCAAAATGTCATACAGTTTTCTTCCCTCATTTCCACATAAAGCCTGGTTTGAGTGTTTTAGCCTGATGGTTCAAGGACTGGGTTGGTGTATTTAAAGTATCAATCGTGGTCCAAAAAATTTCCAGTGGAGGCACAGGCCTGAGGTCGGTGTCTCTGAGCTAAGGCCCCCTTGAACCTACAGAGGGAAGGCCTTGCAGGCCCAGTTGTCCTTCCTGGGGGGCCTCCCCCTGCAGGTGTCCTACTGCTCACACCCCCATGGAAGGAGCCTTTCTCCTGAGAGGAGCTGCAGAGCCTTGGAAAGCTGGGGGCGCACGTGCTCATGGGGTGGGGAGTGACGCCCTTTCTGAGGTTGTGGTTGTGGTTCCTTAGGCCTGGACATTTTAAACGTTATGTTTGAGTTTTGCACCCACACTGTAGGTGCACTGAGAGTGTAATCTGTTCACAGTGAGAAAGTCTGTGAAGATCAGGTGTTTGTAGCTGCCCCCGACGCAGGAAGGGTTAATAATCACTGGAAAAAGGTTACCAACAAACTGACCCAGAGGTGAGAAGGCCAGTTAGCCAATGACGAGTAAGACCTCCAGGGGCAGGCAACCTAAGACAGGCATTGGTCGCCCAGGGGCACAGATGGAGACACGGTATCAAGAGCAGGAGGGGCCGTTGCCTAGGAGGCCTTGCATGCTCCCAGATAAAATATACGAGCACAGTAATAACATGATAATATCAAAACAGAGGCCAAGGGAGGGCTCCTTGAGAAATCACTAAGAATTCTTGGTATTTCACTAATTACTTCATCCAGAACACCTGTATATATTTAACAGATGTAAGTTATGTATATATTGAAATGCTGGTTATAATAAACTCAGAGTGGCCATCAGCCATCTCCGCATCTATCCTGATGTGTACATTGGGTTGCAACACTGACAGTGTTCCATCCCAAGGACAAAGGGATTATGAATTTGGAGTTCATGTGGGTCAGAAGCTTAAACTGAACATGGCTGAGAGGTTCCTCACTTGTGAGAATGGGAGCCTGAGGGAGGCAGTGCTTTCATGCTCACAGGACAGGGAGCATGTGTGGGGCTCCCAGAGTCCATCTCTGTGGCTGCTCTGGGGTCCCCTCCCTCCTTCACCAGGGACAAAGCACTCCAGGGGTGACATCTCAACTGGGAGTGTTTCGACCCTAAATTTGGAATGTAGTCACTTTCCGAGTGTGTTTTCCTTCTGAACTGTAGGCAAACAGGAAGTTCCTGTGGGCTGAGAATGTTTAAGGGCCATTCTCTAAGCTAATTTCAATTATACAGTACAGAATAAGTATATCAAATCATCCCGTTGTAATCTTTAAATTCAGACACTCTTATTAGTCAATTACAGCTCTTTAAAGATGGGGGAGAAGAGTTTCCCGGTACATCTCATATTTACGTAACAATATAGCAGTGAAAATGGGAATCACTTGCCTTTGGAATATTATATTGTTTACATTTCAAAGTTCTCTAGGGACACAGGAAAAAACTGATCCAACAGAAACTTCCTTCCAGTGTAAAACGCACACTTGAGAATTTGGTGAACACGTCTCATTGCCTTTGGTTGGTGAGAAGAGTCCCTGCACCCCGCTAGGGCTGTGGGGTTCCAACTTGCCAGCAGAGCCCAAGGCCCCAGGATTCTTAAGAACCAAATGAGTCGGGGTGGGGCGGGGATGGGTGGAAGGCTGATGGCTGGCAAGGCGGAAAGATCAGAATGGGGCCAGACACTTGATCCCACCTGGTGAGGTCACGTTTAAGTGTCTGCGTTTCTAAACGAGGGTCACAGTTACATGAGTGGCCGCGCTGCCTTACGCCAAGCCCTTGACCCCTAGAGGACATAAGAACCCCTTTTCCAGTCTGTCGTGGGCCACCCTCTTGTCTGTACTTGCTCCTTCTTCAAACTGAATCAGGGATTCCTTGCGAACACCTGCAACAACGCGTCTTGCAGAAGCTGCGGGAAGAGCAAAGTCCGCCCCAGTGTGTGTGGGGGGGGGGGGGAAGTTTTGTTTAAATTGAAGTGACCAAGAGACGACAGGTGGCAGCCCACCAGGGGAAGGTGGTTTCCTTGAAGCTAGGTTCCTCCCTCTGTGATGTCACTCATCGGGGAGTGGGCGTGTCCTTGGGAACTGTCCAGTCAGGGGCGGGGCTGAGCCTGTGGGTGTGGCCAGGCATCGCACCAGCGTGGACGTCCCTGTTTGTTCTGGCCTCCCTCGGGTCGCGCGTGGACTGCCTCAGCTTCTGTCAGGCTGTGACCTGCACTGGCTGCGGGGGTCGTAGGAAGGACTCGGGGGACCCGGGAGCCTTAGAAATGGTGAGAGTTCAGCCCAGGGATCAGGACGTGGGAGGAGGGGCTGGTGGGAAGCGGCGGGGCGGGCCCGGCCTCCCGCGGTGGCCTCCCGCGGTCCCCTCCGCGGTCTGCGGCCCCGAGTCCGCGGTGGCGCGGCTCGGCCCTCAGGCCCCTCCGGCTGCAGCGTGGGGGCGGGGCGGGCAGCCGGGCCCCGGGCGTCCTGTGGTCCCTGCGCGCGGCGACTTGGGCCGGAGCGTCTCTGGGCCGCTGTGCGCCCGCAGCCCCGCGTGTCCCAGACGGTGCGGGGCTCGCTGGAGGGTCCTCAGGACAGTCGGGCCTCGGGCTCCGGGGTCCGTGCGCGGAGGGACTGCGGTCTGTGGGGTCCCCAGGGCCTCCTTTCTCCTCAGGGGGCACCCGTTTTCCCTGAATTTTCCCGTTTACTTGGCGAGCAGGGTCTCAAACCCACAACCCTGTCCCCCCCGCCCGGCTCTCCCAGGAGTGTCAATAAATGAGTAAATTTCCCGTCTCTCCCCGCGTTCCCAAAGCCGTTTCCCCTCTCTAGTTCTAGGGATCATTATCAAGTATTTTTCTTTGTGGTGCACTTCAGCCAGACGCAGTATTTCAGTTTGTCCTTTTCCCTCAGAGCGATGGATAGCTCTTTTATTTTTTTTTCTTTTTAGAGATTTGCACCTGAGGTAACAACTGTTGGCAATCTTCTCTCTTTTTTTTTTCTGCTGCTTTGTGTCCCCAACCCCCCCCCCCCGTACACCCCAGTACATAGTTGTATACTTTTTAGTTGTGGGTCCTTCTAGTTGTGGCATGTGGGACGCCGCCTCAGCGTGTTCTGCTGAGCGGTGCCATGTCCTCGCCCAGGATCCGAACTGGTGAAACCCTGGGCCGCAGAAGCGCAGCGCTGGAACTTAACCACTCGGCCACGGGGCGGCCCCTGCATTTCCTCTTTTTAGGAAGATAACTTGACTGTCTGTGTGGGTCCATATGGAAAGCAGAGGACTGCCGTATTCTTTCTCCTGTCTAGTTTCAGGAGTCATTTCTGCTTTTGTGAGTTGTATTAGACATTTCACAGAGAAAATCATGCCGTGTGAAACAAATGTTGTAAATGTAGCTTCAGGATTCATAAAGACGTTCTTTCCTTAGAAGTAGAAGTTCCCCTCCGTTACTAGTTTATTATAAATTGATTTTGGATTTTTTTTTTTAAAGATTTTATTTTTTCCTTTTTCTCCCCAAAGCCCCCCAGTACATAGTTGTATATTTCTCGTTGTGGGTTCTTCTAGTTGTGGTATGTGGGACGCTGCCTCAGCGTGGTCTGACGAGCAGTGCCATGTCCGCGCCCAGGATTCCAACCAACGAAACACTGGGACGCTTGCAGCGGAGCGCGCGAACTTAACCACTCGGCCACGGGGCCAGCCCCTAGATTTTTTTTTTTTAAGGCTTGGCACCTGTGCTAACAACTGTTGCCAATCTTTTTTTTTTTTTTTTCCTGCTTTTATCTCCCCAACCTTCCCCCCACACACAGTTGTATATATATTTTTTTAATTTATCTTTTTTACTAATGTTATGATAGATTACAACCTTGTGAGATTTCAGTTGTACATTATTGTTAGTCATGTTGTGGGTACACCTCTTCCCCCTTTGTGCCCTCCCCCCACCTTTTCCCTGGTAACCACCGATGAGATCTCCTTGTCAATATGTTAACTTCCACCTGTGAGTGGAGTCATATAGAGTTCGTCTTTCTCTGTCTGGCTTATTTCGCTTAACATAATACCCTCGAGGTCCATCCACGTTGCTGCGAATGGGCCAATTTTGTCTTTTTTTATGGCTGAGTAGTATTCCATTGTGTATATATACCCTATCTTCTTTATCCAATCATCAGTTTCTGGGCATGTAGGTTGGTTCTTGGCTGTTGTAAATAATGCTTCGATGAACATAGGGGTGCAAGGGACTCTTGGGATTTCTGATTTCAGGTTCTTAGGATAGATACCCAGTAATGGGATGGCTGGGTCACAGGGTATTTCTATTTTTACCTTTTTGAGAAATCTCCATACTGTTTTCCATAGTGGCTGCACCAGTTTGCATCCCCACCAACAGTGTATGAGGGTTCCTTTTCCTCCACAATCTCTCCAACATTTGTCGGTCTTGGTTTTGGATGTTTTTGCCAATCTAACGGGTGTAAGGTGATATCTTAGTGTAGTTTTGATTTGCATTTCCCTGATGATTAGCGATGATGAACATCTTTTCATGTGTCTATTGGCCATATTTTTATCTTCTTTTGAGAAATGTCTGTTTATGTCCTCTGCCCAGTTTTTGATCGGGTTGTTTGTTTTTTTGTTCTTAAGCCGTGTGAGTTCTTTGTATATTATGGAGATTAACCCTTTGTCGGATAAGTGGCTTGTAAATATTTTTTCCCAATTAGTGAGCTGTTTTTTTGTTTCAATCCTGTTTTCCCTTGCCTTGAAGAAGCTCTTTAGTCTGATGAAGTCGCATTTGTTTATTCTTTCTATTGTTTCCGTCAACTGAGGAGTTATAGTGTCCGAAAAGATTCTTTTGAAACTGATGTCAAAGAGTGTACTGCCTATATTCTCTTCTAGAAGACTTATTGTTTCCGGCCTAACCTTTAGGTCTTTGATCCCTTTTGAGTTTCTTTTGGTGTATGGCGAAAAAGAATGGTCAATTTTCAATCTTTTGCATGTGGCTGTCCAGTTTTCCCAGCACCATTTGTTGAAGAGACTTTCTTTTCTCCATTGTAGGCCCTCTGCTCCTTTGCCGAAGATTAGCTGTCCATAGATGTGTGGTTTTATCTCTGGGCTTTCAATTCTGTTCCATTGATCTGTGGACCTGTTTTTGTACCAGTACCATGCTGTTTTGATCACTGTAGCTTTGTAGTATGTTTTGAAATCGGGGATTGTGATTTTGCCGGCTTTGTTTTTCTTGCTCAGGATTGCTTTAGCAATTCGCGGTCTTTTGTTGCCCCATATGAATTTTAGGATTGTTTGTTCAATTTCTGTGAAGAATGTTCTTGGGATTCTGATTGGGATAGCATTGAATCTGTAGATTGCTTTAGGTAGTATGGACATTTTAACTATGTTTATTCTTCCAATCCATGTGCATGGAATGTCTTTCCATCTCTTTATGTCATCGTCAGTTTCTTTCAAGAAAGTCTTGTAGTTTTCATTGTATAGATCCTTCACTTCCTTGGTTAAGTTTATCCCAAGGTATTTTATTCTTTTCGTTGCGATTGTGAATGGGATTGAGTTGTTGAGTTCTTTTTCTCTTAGTTCATTGTTAGTGTATAGAAATGCTACTGATGTATGTATGTTGATTTTATACCCTGCTACTTTGCTGTAGTTGTTGATTATTTCTAATAGTTTTTCTATGGATTCTTTGGGGTTTTCTATATATAAGATCATGTCGTCTGTAAACAGCGAGAGTTTTACTTCTTCATTACCTATTTGGATTCTTTTTATTTCTTTTTCCTGCCGAATTGCTCTGGCCAACACCTCCAGTACTGTGTTGAATAAGAGTGGTGAAAGTGGGCACCCTTGTCTTGTTCCTGTCCTCAGAGGGATGGCTTTCAGTTTTTGTCCATTGAGTATGATGTTGGCTGTGGGTTTGTGATGTACGGCCTTTATTATGTTGAGGTACTTTCCTTCTATACCCATTTTATTGAGGGTTTTTATCATAAATGGGTGTTGGATCTTGTCGAATGCTTTCTCTGCATCTATTGAGATGATGATGTGGTTTTTGTTTTTCATTTTGTTGATGTAGTGTATCGCGTTGATTGACTTGCGGATGCTGAACCATCCCTGTGTCCCTGGTATAAATCCCACTTGATCATGGTGTATAATCTTTTTGATGTATTGCTGTATTCGGTTTGCCAGAATCTTGTTGAGGATTTTTGCATCTATGTTCATCAGTGATATCGGCCTGTAGTTCTCCTTCTTTGTGTTGTCCTTGTCAGGTTTGGGGATCAGAGTGATGTTGGCTTCATAGAATGTGTTAGGGAGTACTCCATCTTCCTCAATTTTCTGGAATAGTTTGAAAAGGATAGGTATTAAGTCTTCTTTGAATGTTTGGTAGAATTCTCCAGAGAAGCTGTCTGGTCCTGGACTCGTATTTTTGGGGAGGTTTTTGAATACTGTTTCTATTTCCTTACTTGTGATTGGCCTATTCAGATTCTCCATTTCTTCCTGATTCAGTTTGGGGAGATTGTAGGAGTCTAGGAACTTGTCCATTTCTTCCAGGTTGTTCAATTTGTTGGCATATAGTTTTTCATAGTATTCTCTTATGATCCCTTGTATTTCATTGGTATCTGTTGTGATTTCTTCTCTCTCATTCCTAATTTTATTTATTTGAGATTTCTCTCTTCTTGGTGAGTCTGGCTAAATGTTTGTCGATTTTGTTAATTTTTTTGCGGAACCAACTCTGTTTCATTGATCCTTTTCAATATCATTTATTTCTGCTCTTATTTTCATTATTTCCCTCCTTCTAATGTCTCTGGGCTTTGTTCTTTTTCTAGTTCTGTTAGGTGTTGTTTGAGGTTGCTTATGTGAGCTGTTTCTTGTTTAGTGAGGTGAGCCTGTATTGCGATGAATTTCCCTCTTAGGACTGCTTTTGCTGCATCCCAAATGATTTGGTATGTCGTGTTCTCATTTTCATTTGTCTCCAGATAATATTTGATTTCTTCTTTAATTTCTTCAATAATCCATCATTTGTTCAGAAGCGTGTTATTTAGTCTCCACATTTTTGCGCCTTTCTCTGTTTTTTTCTGGTAGTTGATTTCTAGTTTCATAGCATTATGATCAGAAAAGATGCTTGATATTATTTCAACTCTCTTGTATTTATTGATGTTTGCTTTGTTTCCCAAAATATGGTCAATCCTTGAGAATGTTCCATGTGCACTTGAGAAGAATGTGTAACCTGCTGTTTTTGGATGAAGTGTTCTATATATATCTATTAAGTCCATCTGGTCTAATTTTTCATTTAATTAGGCTGTTGTGTCTGTGGACAGTTCTTTACTCATTTTGATAGCTGCCGATACAATTGGTGATAAGGAATACATGCAATTTATTTGGGGAGCTCTTTGGGGCCTGCAGGACAATGGAGAAGAAACCTTACAGTGGTCAAATATGTATTTCTCTGTGTAGCTATGAATCAAGACACAGAGCACGAGCTTAAAAGAAAGCTTATCAGAGGGGAAGATCCAAGATGGCGCTGTGAGTAGTCCTCTTTGTCTCTCCCCTCTTCGAGTCTACAATTATTTGGACACTCATCACTTAACAAAGTATATCCAGATAGCATCTCAGGACGTCTGAGAGACCCACGCGACTATACATCGGAGGGCGGATGGACTTCCCTCTGGGAAGAGGTGGAGATAGGTGAAAGCTCTCTGACCTCGACCGAACAGCCTAGTACCTGTAAGCGGCTTTCTTCCAACGGATGCCTCCGGAAGATCAACGCACACCTAGGGCAGGAGTGAGCACACGCCAGAGGAACGATGGTAGAAACAGGTTACCAGAATCCTACCTAAACCCCCCACAATTACTCCTAAATGCAGAAGGAAACTCTAGAGTTACACACTTGAGCCCGCGGGGAGAGTCTCGCCCCGCCATTGGCGGGGAGATCCGGCCTGGTGTCCACGGCGCCTGGAGGGTCCCAGAGAGAATCACAGACGGCGTGGCGGCCCCCCGGCTGCCACTGCCTGCACGGCCGGGCAAGGGATTGCCGGAGATCTCGGAGAGGACTGGGGCTGGGTGAAGCTCAGAGGCCGGCTCTGCACCCCAGAGGGGAAGCTCCAGAGTTCCGCCTGGGCAGCAGACAAAACTTTCTGTCTGCCATTAGCAGAGGGGCCACTCCCAGCATTCACAACTCCAGGAAAGTCCCAGAGAGAATCCCAGAGCGGGAGGCAACTCGCAGCTGCCGTTCCCCACCCCGTGGGGCAGGGGATTGCCGGAGATCTCGGAGAGGACTGGGGCTGGGTGGAGATCCACAGTTGTACATTTTAGTTGCCTGTCCTTCTAGTTGTGGGATGTGGGACCCTGCCTCAACATGACCTGACGAGCGGTGCCATGTCTGCACCCAGGATCCGAACCCTGGGCTGCCGCAGTAGAGCACGCGAACTTAACCACTCAGTCATGGAGCCGGCCCCTGGATTTTTATTTACTTTCTTTTTTCTTTTTAAAGATTTAATTTTTTTCCTTTTTTTTTTTTCTCAAAGCCCCCTGGTACATAGTTGTATATTCTTCGTTGTGGGTCCTTCTAGTTGTGCCATGTGGGATGCCGCCTCAGCATGGTTTGATGAGCAGTGCCATGTCCGCGCCCAGGATTCAAACCAATGAAACACTGGGCCGCCTGCAGCAGAGCGCACGAACTTAACCACTCGGCCACCGGGCCAGCCCCATACTATTTTTTTTTGAGGAAGATTAGCCCTGAGCCAGCTATTACCAATCCTCCTCTTTTCCCTGAGGAAGCCTGGCCCTGAGCTAACATCCGTGCCCATCTTCCTCAACTTTATACTCTGCGCGCCTACCACAGCATGGCTTACTGAGTGGTGCCATGTACGCACCAGGGATCCGAACCAGCAAACCCTGGGCCACAGAGAAGCGGAACGTGCGAACTCCACCACTGCCCCACCGTCCAGGCACCCTGGATTTTGGATATTATCAAATCCTTTTTTATTTTCATTTCCCTATCTTTTCTGATACTAATTTCTGTCTTCTATTTGACTAGATTTCTTTTTAAGTGAATCATTATTTTATTTTATTTTATTTTATTTGAGGACTATCAGCCCTGAGCCACCGTCTGCTGCCAGTCCTCCTCTTTTTGCTGAGGAATCCTGCCCCTGAGCTAACATCCGTGCCCATCTTCCTCTACTTTATACTCTGCGCGCCTACCACAGCATGGCTTACTGAGTGGTGCCATGTACGCACCAGGGATCCGAACCAGCAAACCCTGGGCCACAGAGAAGCGGAACGTGCGAACTCCACCACTGCCCCACCGTCCAGGCACCCTGGATTTTGGATATTATCAAATCCTTTTTTATTTTCATTTCCCTATCTTTTCTGATACTAATTTCTGTCTTCTATTTGACTAGATTTCTTTTTAAGTGAATCATTATTTTATTTTATTTTATTTTATTTGAGGACTATCAGCCCTGAGCCACCGTCTGCTGCCAGTCCTCCTCTTTTTGCTGAGGAATCCTGCCCCTGAGCTAACATCCGTGCCCATCTTCCTCTACTTTATATGTGGGTTGCCTACCACAGCGTGTCTTGCCAAGCGGGGCCATGTCCGCACTTGGTTTCCGAACCAGCGAACCTCAGGCCGCTGAAGCAGAACCTGTGAACTTAACTGCTGCATCACTGGGCTGGCCCCTGACTAAATATTTATTGATTTTATTAGTCTTGTCAAAGAACTAGCTTTTTTTGTTTTAATTTTCTCCATTGATTTCCACAAAGACATCGATTTGGTTCATAATTTTTATGATTTCTTTTATTCTGCTCGCTTTGAGTTTAATGTATTCTTTTTAGTGTTTCCTAAGGTAGATGGTTACGTTATTCATTACAGATCTTTGGTTTTTCCATTATATTAGTTCACGGGCCTAAACTTCCCTCTGGGCACTGCTTTTGGGGCACCAAGAACTTTTGGAATGTTGTGTTTTCATTTCAGAATTTTATTTCTCTTGACTTCTTTGATGCTGTGTATTATTTGGATGTGTGTTAGGGAGTCTCCATGTATTTGGGGGTTTTCCAACTACCTTGGTGGTGTTGACTTCTAAATGAATGTCTGTGTGGTGTGAGAGCATTTTTTAAAGTGATTTCTTTCAAATTTGTTAAGATGTGCTTTATGTCCTAGAACATGGTTTTTCTTGATGGATGTTGTTTGTGAACTTAAGTAGGATGTATATTCTGTGGGTGTTTTATGAAGTATTCCATAGATCAGAATGAAATCCAGTCGTTGCATAGTGCTGTTCAGTTCCCCTCTGTCCTTCCTCGTTTCCTGCCTCCTGGAACTTGTAAGTAGCGATAAGGAGGTGTTAAATTCTAGGGCTGTAGTACTGGGTTCGTCTGTTTCTCCTTGCATTCTCTCAGTTCTTGCCTCATCTGTTTTTCACCTGTGTTGTTACACAGGTGCACATTAAGGGTTGCTGTGCCTTCTTCCAGGATACACCTCTTTATAAGGATCTAATGCCCCTCTCAGTCACTGAATTTTCCTTGGTTTGAAATCTGCCTTGTCTGTCATTCATCTACGTATGGCAGATTTCTTTTGACTAGTGTTGACGTGGTATATTTTCTTCATCCCTTTACCCTTCATCTACCTGTGTCATAATAGTTAAAGTGAGCTGCTTTTTTTTTTTTTTTTTTTTAAAGATTGGAACCTGAGCTAACAACTGTGGCCCATTTTTTTTTCCTGCTTCATCTCCCCAAATCCCCCCTGGTACATAGTTGTATATCTTAGTTGCAGGTCCTTCTAGTTGTGGCATATGGGAGGCCGCCTCAACGTGGCCTGATGAGCGGTGCCACGTCTGCACCCAGGATCCGAGCCCTGGGCTGCCGCAGCGGAGTACACGAACTTAACCACTGGGCCATGGGTCCGGCCCCCTAAAGTGAGCTTCTTGTAGACAAAGTATTATTGTTTTTGAAATCTGATGTTAATGTGTTTTTCAGTGTGTTGAGATCATTCACGAGTAAATAGTTTATTGATACTGTTTGATCTGTCTTTTCCAAATTTTTTAGTGTTTGCCGTTTTTACACTTGTTTTCTTTTTGTCTCCCACCATTTTTGTGCCTTCTCTGGCTGAAATCCAGCATTTAGTCTGATTCTTTCTTTTCTCCTCTCAGCATATCAGTTACACATTTCTTCTAAAACATTCTTTAGTGGTTGCCATTGAGTTTTCAGCGTACGTTTACAACTAATCCATCTCCTCTGACAAATAACACTGTACCACTTCACTGTGTGCAATACCTCTTCACACACTATTCCCAATGTCCCCCTTCCTGTCTCTTGTCACACTGCTGTCATTTATTTCACTTCTCCGTAAGTTTCTCATTAACAAATACATTGTTCTTAATATTATTTTAAATGTGTCGTCTGTTATGTTTACTGTAAGAAATACAAAAGATATTTTACCTTCATTTTTCTTCATCTAATCCTGTACCTTTATCATTTACATTGTGATAAGTTTTTGAAAATTTCATTCACAGGTGTACTCATGACAAAGTTCCTCAATTTTTGTCTAAAAGTCCTTGGATCTACTTTATTTTGAAGATTAACTTTTCTTGACAGAGAATTCTAGGAGAGTGGTTTTAATATTTTCAAAACTTTAAATATTTCACTCTCTTCTTGCTTGCATGGTTTTTGAAAAAGAATTCAATTTAATTAAGATGTGTGTTTCTTTATTCTTAAAGTGTGTTCTTTCTCTTGCATTTCTCAACCTATTCTCTGTGATGTTTCTCTAGTTTGAATGTGATATCCTTGAGTGTGCACTTTTGTAGCTTATCATCTTTAGTGTGCTCTGAGCTTCCTGGATGGACACTGTGCTGGCTATCATTAATGTTAGTATATTTTGGTGATTATTTACTTTGTTTCTTCTGTTCCTTTCTGACTTTTTCCCTTCATGTATTCCCTTTGTGTGTATTTTAAACCTTCTATTAAGTAGGAATATCCTAGGCTTTATGGATAGTGTGCTTTGTCTTTTAGGTACATTTTTCTTTGACTCTGGTGAAATAGATTTTTTTGTGTAGTACAGGCCTTCTTAAGAACAGCGTATCTGGTTCTTATTTCAAATTGCTGTGTTTCACCATGCTGTGGCAGCCCTACACGTGCGAATGCTCCTCAGTGTGTGGCTATGGCTCAGCCCCCACAAAGGGGCCCACCCACCAAACACAGCAGAAGTGCGAAGGTGCCCCACCCACTCAGAGGATGCCCTGCCCATAGAGTACAGTGGCTCACTGGACCTACTGAGTAGTGGCTCAGACGCCATGTAGGTGCCCTTCCAACCTAGTGCAGCAGTTGAGCCAGTCCCCTACTGAGTGCAGTGACCCCACCAAAGAGAGAGCAACTTGCAAACCAAGCACAGACATCCTGCCCCGCCTGTGATGTGTTAGTTACCCACCTAATGTAGAGGCCTCGCCCATGTGACCACTATGTGCGGAGTGTGTGGCCAGCCTGTACAAATGCAGTGCAGCCCCAGGTGCACAACCTCCCACATATAGGGTGGGATCAGAAAACACTGGTCTTGCTCCCCCCAGCAGTGGTACGTGGAATCTGTGACCTGATCCTACCACAAATGTGTCAGGAAAGCATAAATTCATCAGAATCAATGAAGAACTACAGTCACACTTCAGAGCAGAAAAAGAAATGACAGGTCTCCAGAAACCAGTCCTGAAGTCAAAGAAGTTAACAGTCTAAATGACAGAGAATTCAAAATAGTTGTCATAAAGAAACTCAGTGGCTTAGAACAAAATTCAGAGTTCAGTGAGATTGAGAGTATAATTAACGAGCAGAAGGAATACTTTACCAAAGAGATTGAAGCTCTTAAGAAAAACCAAACAGATTATGGATATGAACACAATGAGATAAAAAATAATCTAGAGGCTATAAAAAATAGAGCTGTTATCATGGAGGACAGAATTAGTGAAATAGAGGACAGAAATACGGAAATGCCTCAGAGGAGGAGAGAGAACTAAGATTTTTAAAAAATGAATTTTTTGTGAAATAATCTGATTCAATTAAGAAAAGCAATATAAGGATTATAGGTATTCAAGAGGGAGAAGGGTGGGAGAAAGGAGCAGAGAGCTTGTTCAAAGAATTAATATTAGAAAACTTCCCAAAATTGGGACAGAACTCCTTACAAGTACACCAAGCCAATACAACTCTTAATTACATCAGTGCAAAAACACCTTCTCCAAGGCATATGATATTATGAACAGGAATTCAGTGACAAAGAAAACATATTAAAAGCAGCAATGGAGAAGAAAATAACCTTCAAAGGAAACCCTATCGGGATATCCATTTCACTATACAGTGAAAATATCCTTCAGATATGTTGGAGAAATAAACCTTTTGCAGATAAAAGCTGAGGGAGATTATCACCACTAGACCTCTTTTACAGGAAATGATGAAGGAAGTGCTCCTGCCTGTAATAAAAAGGCAAATGTTTCCAAAGCTTTCAGTAAGGAGATAAATAGACACAATCAGAAAATTGCAGCTCTTTATCAGAACTGGTTAGCAAACAATGATAACATAAAAGATAAAGGGAAGGAAAACATCAAAAATAATTCTAAACACTTCAATTTTGGCACAAAATCCCAACACAAAAAAGAATAATTTGTGACAGTAAGTCAGAAGGGAAAGAGGAAAGGGATGGAATCTGTTTAGGCTAATGGAGAGAAGAGGTTATCAAAAAGTGGACTGTCTCAGGGCTGGCTCTGTGTCTGAGTAGTTAAGTTCACGCACTCTGCTTCGGCAGCCCAGAGTTTCGCCAGTTTGCATCTTGGGCACGAACATGGCACTGCTCATCAATCATCAAGATAGCAAGTCAACAAGGAAAAAGTAGCCTTAAATAAAACACTAGACCAGATGAACTTATATATACATGTAGAACATTCTATCCAAAACCAATAGAATATACATTCTTCTGAAGCACACGTGGAAGACTTTCAGAGGTAGACCATTTTTGGGAAGCAAGGGAAGCCTCAATAAATTTAGGAAGACTGAAATCATATCAAGCATCATTTCTGACCACAGTGCTGTGAAACTAGAAAACTACAACAAAAAAGCGAAAATCACAAATATGTGGAGACTAAACAACATGTTACTGAACAACCATTAGACCCATGAAAAAATCAAAGTAGAGATTAAAAAATACCTGGAGAAAAATGAATATGCAAACACGACGTACCAACTCTTATGGGATGTAGGAAAAGTGGTACCTAGAGGGAAATTTATAGCATTACAGGCATATGTTAATGAACAAGGAAAATCTTTAACTGTCTTGTTCTACACCTACAGAACTAGAAAAAGAATAAAGCCCAAAGTCAGCAGATGAGGGGATTAATAAAAATTAAAACAGAAATGAATGAAATAGAGACAAAGAAACAATAGAAAGGATCAATGAAACTAAGAGTTGGTTCTTTCAGAAAATAAACAAAATTGGGAAACCCTTAGGCTCACTAAGGAAAGAAGAGAGAAGGTGCAAATAAATGAAGTTAAATCTGAAAGTGGAGAAATTGCAATGGATACCCCAGAAATACAAAAGATTATAAAAGAATACAAGGAAAAACTCTATGTCAACAAATTGGATAACCTAGAAGAAATGGCTAAATTCTTAAACTCCTACAAACTCCCAAAACCAAATAAATAAGAAATAGAGAATCTAAATATACCATTCACAAGTAAACAGACAGAAACAGCAACCAAAAACCTCCAAGAAAACAAAAGTCCTGGACCATGTGGCTTCTCTGGAGAATTCTTGCAAACATTCAAAGAAGAGTTAACATCTATTTTTCTGATAATATTCAAAAAATTGAAGAGAACAGAATCTTTCCTAAGTCATTCTATGGGGCCAACATTACCCTCATACTGAAACCAGACAAGGACAACGGAAAGAAGCAAAACTATAGGCCAACATCACTGACGAACATAGATGTAAGTATCTTCAACAAGATACTGGCAAATCCAATACAGGAATACGTTAAAAGGAGCATACACCATGACCAACTGGAGTTTATATGAGGGATGCAGGGATGGCTCAACATCTGCAAATCAATGTGATAAACCACATTCACAATATGAGAAATATAACCCACATAATTACTTCAGTTAATGCAGCGAATGTATTTGACAATGTCCAACATCCATTTATGACAAAAACCCTCAATGAAATTTGCATAGAAGGAAAGTACCTCAACATAGTAAAGGTCATAGATGACAAGCACACAGCCAACAGTACACTTAATAGTGAAAAACTTAAAACCATCCCTCTGAGAACAGGAAAAAGACAAGAGTGTCCAACCTCAACACTCCTATTCAACCTAATACTGGAGGTTTTGGCCAGAGAAATTAGGCAAGAAAACGAAATATAAGATACCCAAATTGGAAAGAAAGGAGTAAAACTCTCACTCTTGGCAGATGACGTGATTCTATGTAAAGAAAACCAGCAGAAAACTGTTAGAAATAATGAACTACAACAAAGTTGCAGGGTAAGAACTCTATCTCCAAAAATCAGTTGCATTTCTGTATTCTAAGAAGGAATTGGCAGAATGGGAATTCAAGAATACAATGCCATTTGTAATCGCTGCAAAATGAAAAGTATCTAAGAAGAAATTTAACAAGGAGATGAAAGACCTATACACTGAAAAGTATGAGACATTATTGAAAGAAAGAAGATAAAGAAATGGAAAGCTGTTCCATGCTAATGTATTAGAAGAATAAACATAGTCAAAATGTCCATATTACCTAACACAATCTACAGATTGAATGCAATCTCAATCAGAATTCCACTGACATTCTTCACTTAAAAAGAATGAAGAACCCGGAAGTTTATCTGGAATAACAAAAACCCCTTAGTAGTGAAAGCAGTCCTGAGAAAAAGAAACAAAGCTGGAGGCATCACAATCCCTGAATTCAAAATATACTACAAAGCCATAGTGATCAAAACAGCATGGTACTGCCTCAAAAACAGACATGAGGATGAATGGAACAGAATTGAAATCTCAGAAATAAATCCACATGTCTGTGGACAGCTAATTTTCAACAAAGGTGCCGAAAACATACAATGGAGAAAGGAAAACCTCTCAATAAATGGTGTTGGGGAAACTGGGCAGCAACATGCAAAAAAAGAAAGTAGACCATTATCTTTTTTTTTTTTTTTCTTCCAATAGCCCCCTGGTACATAATTGTATGTTTTTAGTGGTGGGAACTTCTAGTTGTGGCATGTGGGTTGCCACCTCAGCATGGCTTGATAAGCGGTACCATGTCCGCACCCAGGATCGGAACTGGCGAAGTTCTGGGCTGCCAAAGCAGAGCATGTGAACTTAACCACTTGGCCATGGGGCCGGCCCCAAGCTATTATCTTACACCATACACAAAATTAACTCAAAATGGATTAAAGACTTGAACGTAAGACCTGAAACCATAAAACTCCTATAAGAAAATATAGGCAGTATAGTCTTTGACATTGGTCTTAACAGTACTTTTTAGAACACCATGTCTACTCGGGCAAGGAAAACATAAGAAAAAAATAAACAAATGGGGCTACATCAAACTAAAAAGTTTCTGCATGGTAAAGGAATGAACAAAACAAAAAGACAACTCACCAAGCAGTAGAAAATATCTGCCAATCATCTACCACCTAGGGGCTAGTTTTCATAATATATAAAGAACTCATCTAACTCAACAACAACAAAAAAAACAAGTTATTTAAAAAATGGGCGTGTGATCTGGATAGATATTTTTTCAAAGAAGACATACAGATGGCCAGCGGGCACATGAAGAGGTGTTCAACATCACTAATCATTAGGGAAAGGCAAATAAAAACTACAGTGAACTACCACCTTAGACCTGTCAGAATGGCTATAATCCCCAAGACGAAAAATAACAAATCTTGGAGAGGATGTGGAGAAAAGGAGCCCTCACAAACTCCTGGAGAGAATGGAAACTGGTGCAGCCACTATGGAAAACAGTATGGAGATTTCTCAAAAATTTCAAATAGAAATACCATATGACACAGCTCTCTCACATCTGGGTATTTATCCTAAGAGCTTGAAATGAACAAGTTACAGAGGCTTACTCAGCCCTATGTTCATCATTCACAATAGCCAAGATGTGGCAGCAACGTAAGTGCCCATCAACTGATCAGTGGATAAAGAGATGTGTGTATGTTTGTGTGTATATATGTATATACGTACACACACAGTAGAGTAGTACTCAGCCATAAAAAAGACAAAATTTTCCCACTTACAATATGGATGGACCTTGGGGGTATTATGTTAAATGAAATAAGCCAGAGAAAGAAATACCACATGATTTCACTCACGTGGAAGGTAAACAACTACATGGATAAAGAGAACAGATTAGTGGTTACCCGAGGGGAAAGGGATGTGGGGGTATGCAAAAGGGGTAAAGGGGCACAGATGTATGCTGATGGATAAAAACTAGTCTGTTGGTGGTGAGCATGATGTAGTCTATACAGAAATTACTATGTAATAATGTGCACCTGAAATCACACAATGTTATAAACCAGTATGACTTGAATGAAATAAAAGATAAAAAGGGCTGTGTTTCTCCCTCTTTCTCATTTTTGGAGACAGTCATTCTCCCTGTGACCTCCTGGTTCTTGTGGATCTAAGAAGAGTGGTTCATTCCAGTATTATTCAGTTTTTTTGTGAGATCAAGAATGACATCATCTAAGTTCCTTAAGTGTCAGATCAGAATTTCACAAGGCATTATCCAGAGTGGGCTGGTGAGGAAATGCTTCCTCTTGAAGTTGGAGAATGAAGATTTTATGTTCTTTTGTAGGAAAGCACTGTCGAATCCTTTACACGGTCTGTAACCATGGCCAAATTGACCATCAAACCTTTGTGGACTTCAGTGAACTCCCATGCAGTCTGCAGCTCTTAACCTGTTCCCCAAGGGCAGCAAGGCCCTGTGCACTGTTAGCAGTTGACTGAAAAGAGCTCTTATGGCATATTGTTATTTCATTACGTGTTCTCTGATTGGTGGGAGGTAATTTGAGTCACATGATTATAGGGATTTTATGGTCTAAGTTGTCATGATTTCTTCCTCATGTCTGAACTCTAAATTCCAAATAACTTTCTAGCCTCACTAAATCATACAGGGAGAGAAAGGAAGAACTGAGTCTGTGATAAACATTGCACAAGTTAAAAGCTATGCTTTTCCACAAGAATATTTACATTCAGCCAGCTGCTTGTAATTTCTTGTAATGGCCTGGAGGACTTTGGGCTTTTTTATAAGTTTGGTTTCTACGGGCTTCCCAGACTTTCTGTTTGGTGATGGCACTAGACAAAAAAGCCTCCAGTTCTTCACTCTGTTTTTATCCATTGAGACCTCATGCAGACTTGACCTTCTACCTCATGGAGTGCTATAACTGGTGGGTAACAAGGAATAAGATGAAAGAATTTTTCTCACAAGGATTCATCAGTCTTAAATTATATTTGTTTTATTTGTATGACATTTCTTTCATTTTCCAACATGCTCTGGACTCTGCCATTACAGAGGAATACAATGTTATGTGACCACAGTAAAAAGGTGTGAATAATTTCCATGTGTTCATGATGCTGTTGAAGTGATGAGGAAGTGTGTACAGAAAAACAGTGAGATTTTATGATCACAACATAGAATAGATGTTTGGAGATGATAGAATCCTACATAACCTTCCTACAAATGCAGAAAGAATGTCTAGTGCTTTCAGGCTTATGCATCCTACTCTATGCATGTTTGTGAGGCTTTAGGACTCAGTGGCCACTGAGGACGTGGCTGTGAACTTCACCTCGGAGGAGCGGGCCTTACTGAATCCTTCGCAGAGGAATCTGTGATGTCTGAAATCTTCAGGAACCTGGCCTCAGTTGGTAAGAATGAGGACATTTCTTCCCTTCATCAATTAGAGAACAAATGGTTCTTGCCCATCAGCATTGTTCTAAGATGTAGAATGTGGGAAGAGGGGAGGTGTTTGTAAATAAATTGGAAATGGTCATAGCTCTTCATGGGCTCAGAATCTAGAAGTTTTTCTATAATTTCTAGTACTTTGGAATCAACTTTCGGGGTCTGCGTTTCAGGAAAAATATGGAAAGATCATGCTGTTGATGATTGGTACAAATAACAGGAAAGAAAACTAAGGTAGGTCGCAGTCACAATAGAAAGCAGTGTCTCACATGAGAATCCTGGTATGTTATGAAATTTTGAAAAGAAGCAAACAAAACAACACTGGCTTCAAATTTAGGTAGTTTTAGAAAATTTTCACCAAATATTTGATGTAGAGATTGTGTTGGCAAAAGCATTCTCTTCGAAGAAGTATTAATAACCCCTCTAGGAATATCGCTGTTTGGATAATAGCAAGGGTAAAGTCCTTCTGCAGAGCATTCAGTGTAGTCACCTTCAGAGAATTCAGACAAGACAAAACCTAATGTTTTCCTGCAAATTGTAGTAAAATTAACAAATATAACATTGTTAATAAAGAAATCATTAGCAATGTGCTTCTCATTTTTTACAGAAGTTGTATGGTAGAGAGACTCAGTGAAAGTGAAGAAGGTAGTCCATGTGGAGAACACTTCAGTGTTAGTCCAAATCTAAATGTGAACAAGATGGTGCTGGCCCCGTGGCCAAGTGGTTAAGTTCCTGTGCTCCGCTGCAGGCTGCCCAGTGTTTTGTTGGTTCGAATCCTGGGCGTGGACATGGCACTGCTCATCAAACCACTCTGAGGCAGCATCCCACATGCCACAACTAGAAGGACCCACAACGAAGAATATACAGCTGTGTACCGGGGGGCTTTGGGGGAGAAAAAGGAAAAAAATAAAATCTTTAAAAAAAAAAAAAATAAATAAATATGAACAAGAAAACTACAGATGCAAAACCATGTGAGTGCAGTGCACATGGAAAAGTCTTAGTGCATCTTCATTCATCCTTTAATAGACACATTAGGTGTCACACTGAACACAAACCATGTAACTATCAAAAACATGGGCAGAAGCCATATAAATGTAAGGAATGTGGGAAAGCCTTCCATTTCCCCAGTTGTCGCCAAAACCATGAAAGAATTCACACTGGAGAGAAACCCTTTGAATGTAAAATATGTGGTAAGACCTTCAGGTTTTCCAGTAATGTTCAAGCACATGAAAGAACTTATGCTGAAGGGGAATCCTATGAATGTAGAAAATGCAGTAAAGCATTCACTTCTTCCAGTTGTCTGTGAGTGCATGAAAGAATTCATACTGGAGAGAAACCTAATGAATGTAAGGAATGTGGGAAAGCCTTTATAAACTCCTCAAGCTTTCGATCACATGTGTTCTATCACATTGGAGATGAACCTTCTAAGTGTAAGGAATGTGGGAAAGTATTCGTTTCGCCCAGTGCACTTCGAATCCATCAGAGAAGTCATACTGGAGAGAAACCATATGAATGTAAAGAATGCAATAAAACCTTCAGGTTTGCCAGTTCTCTTCAAAAACGTCAAAGAACTCACACTGGAGAAAAACTGTATGAATGTAAAATACATGGTAAAGCTTTCAGGTTTTCCTGTAATGTTCATGTCCATGAAAGAGCTCATACTGGAGAGAAACCCTGTGAATGTAAAAGAACGCTGTAAAGCTTCCACTACTCTCAGATGACTTGGAAGACAGAATTCACATGGGAGAGAAGCTCTGTGAATGTCAGGAAAATGGGAAAGCCTTCGTTCCTCATGAAAACTTTTGAGGGGCTGGCCTGGTGGCACAGCACTTAAGTTTGCACATTCTGCTTCTCAGCGGCCTGGGTTTCGCTGATTTGGATCCTAGGTGCGGACGTGGCACTGCTTGGCAAAAGCCATTCTGTGGTAGGTGTCCCATGTATAAAGTAGAGGAAGATGGGCATGGATGTTAGCTCAGGGCCAGTCTTCCTCAGCAAAAAGAGGAGGATTGGCAGCAGTTACCTCAGGGCTAATCTTCCTCAAAAAAAAAAAAAAAAACTTTTGAGGATATGGGAGAATGTACACTAAAGGATAATCTGTATAAATGTAAAGAATGTGGGAAACCCCTTTGTCATCCTGGTTCTTTTTGAAGGCATGAAAGGACACACTTGATAAAACTTCTCGAATGTAAACAGCGTGGGAAAGACCTCCATTGGCCCACATCCTTCTAGATGAAACTCCCACCATACAGAAATAGGAATGTAAGTAATATGAGAAAGCTTGACGGGAATTAATTTGTGTATAATGTTGTAGAAAACTTTCATAATGAAAGACTTGTTATAAAAGTTGTAAATATATTATGTTTACTAGGTGTCTTTCTTAAAGTGCAGCATTGGATTGTAAATTTCTATTAATTACTTTCAGAAATGAATATTAATGTAGGGTAATTCTGTTAAGTCATTCATCATCAATGTTGCATAAAAATTAATAGGTAATGCTTTTTCCTTGAATCAGGTAATAATATTTCCTCATGTTTTTATGTTTAATTTTCCTGTGTTAAGATGCCATTGAAAAATGACACTTTGTATTTCTCATAATTTTCTTATCAGGTCCTAAGCCATTGTATATATTGTTCCTTTGAGAAACAACCTCTTTTAGGGTGGTTGGCCTAGGAGCCAGTTTCCATTTTCAATACTGTTGAACAGTTGGAATAAATTTTTATGTGTGGCAACTTTATCAAAAGTATACTTTTCTACAAATTCTTATTTTCACCTTTGGGCGTTGGTTCTTTGTCCTTCCTTCTGACTCGTATTTGTGTATAGACTTTGAGTTATGGAGAGGCCTGTGATAGTGCGACAATATTTAGAGCTGGACATGTCTCCCTGTGTTGTGTCACGTCAATCTGGGTAGTGTTAAGAACTAGATCTTTAAGCATCTGTTGCCTGGGCTGGCCCTGTGGCTAAATGGTTAAATTCGCTTGCTCCACTTCAGCGGCCTGGGGTTTCGCTGGTTTGGATCCTGGACGCAGACATGGCATCGCTTGCCAGGCCATGCTCAGGCAGCATCCCACATAGCACAAACAGAGGCACTAGAATATACAGCTGTGTACTGTGAGGCATTGGGGAGAAGAAAATAAAAAGAAAAAAGATTGGCAACAGTTGTTAGCTCAGGTGCCAATCTTTAAAAACAACCAAAAAAATACAGGGAAGGACAAGAGGGAGGGAACAAAAGAAAAAAGTACTGAAGTAAAGGTGCATTTTGAACCAATTGGAAATCCAAAATAGCCTAAAAAAATTTATGTAATAACACAGATAGAGGTACGCTGCTTGGCTTCTGGGCCTCTGCAACGTAGGTTCTGAATTAATTTTGCTGTCTGGTGTTAATGCACCACTTCAGAAACCTTAAAGTGCTTAGTCAATCCTACGTGTCAAAATACAGTTAAGCCTGGAATCCTTTTAAATTTACAAAAAGTGCCTCTGATGATCTTAGGGGTGTTAGTGAATATAATATAGAGGACAGATAGGACTTATGTTTCTCCTTGACCATCAGAACTATGGTTTTGCTTCAATTTTCCATGTCATAGCACTCATTGTCCGTAAGTATCCCCTAGTGAGCTGGGAACCTCTGATCCAGTGAGCAAGAAGTAAAATTAAATGAAGACTTTGCCACTTACAAGTTGGCTTGACCAATTGGAACCCCAGGGACCTTACCTCCCAATCAAGTAGTTAATATGGTCCGATGTAAATTACACAGGGCCTCAAGGACTAAAAACAGTTTGGAAAACCTAGTTAGTGAAGGGTTGCTTATTCCCAGTGTTCCTTTTAACAGCCCAATTTGTCTTATTAAACATGGAAAGAATGATTGACACCTTAGAGTGGTTCACCTCAACCTTGCAGCTGTGTTTGCACCACACAGACCTCTATACCCAGTCCCCATATTATGGAAATTACTGACTACAGTCAATCAGCAATTGGTTAGTATCCTGCTCTCACAGATTTGCCAAAGTCTGCTCTGGCTAGTGCCTCTGTCCACAGCCTCTCAGCTGTACTTGGCCTTGCCCTCTGAAGGGACATGATGCCCCATTTCCTGGGTTATCCTCATGGATCTTCCACAGTTGTGCCCTCCCACAGTCATTGCAGGCGGGGTCTGAACTGCATCCTGGTTTCTCCAAGAACACAGGGACGATGTTACATTACTGGCATCTCCTCTGAGGACATTCAGGACATACAAATATTGAAAAAAGGAGCTGAAAAAGGTGGGTGGAACATTGCCACTGTTATGATGTGAGGCCCTTAGAACTTTGTGAAAATTCTGGAAGTAATTTGATAGTCTGAGACTTGCACCTTCTCTGACACCATGAAGAAATAGCTATTGTTTCCCTCAGATCCCACGATGTCTACTAGGTTCTCTTGATGTTTGGGAGGCAATATATTTCTTGTTTACAAGTTTTACTTGAGCCTGTTTGTGCTGTTGTTTGCAAATTTGCACCTTGGTTGGGCACCTCTACCACGAATGCCTGGAGATTCTCTTCAGATTGTCACACAGCAAACAGTCCTGTTAGTGCCCTCACAGTCTCTTTCACTCTAGAGGCCTCAGTGACATTCCTTCATGCCTCCTGGGGTACCCGTGTGGCTTTAAGTTGTCTGTAGGTTTCTGATGCTAGAACCTCCCCTAAGTGCCAGCCTATATGTCATTAGAGCTACAGTTAATCTCTTCCTGCAAGACTATCCTGACAGTAGATGGCCCTGAGCATGGGACCATCTATCCAGCAGTCCATTTTGCCTTGGGACCCTGGAAACAGCACTCCCAGAGCTCAGCGTGGCTACTGAGACCCCCTGGAGGCATGATGGAGCCACACCTGGGCCCTCTGGGATAGCCCACCTCCAGGAGGGGGTGGTCCTCCCTATTCTCAGTCCCTTGACAGGTGCTGTGATATTGAAAAAAAGTCACCTCTCTCAGACTCCCAGGCTCGCTAGGGAGCTCCTTCGGATTCCCTGAGTGACAAGCAATGAGAGTTCACAGACTTGAGGAATAGCAGCACCAGATTTGTCCATGATGGCGCTCAGGCAGAGTTGCTACTCTTCATGTCTTAATTGGGACATCTCTGATGAAGGACCGGACCCAAAGGTCATCACACTGACCATACATCAAGCAGTCATCTTAGCACCGACTAACAGTGGTCTCCAGCTAGAGACATTACAGACCATGGGTGATTCCCTGAGATTTGCCCCTTTGTGGTAAAAGAACTCCAGGAATTTGTTGCCTCACAGTTACCTGCAATAGATATCACAGTGACACTTGTCTCTACACATATGTAGGCCGCAACGCCTTACCAGGACACTCTGTCCACATGCAGTTCCAGACACTACTGATAGTAACAAAGGCACTCATTTGACTTCTCAGAATATACAGTGGTGGGCTCTTAACAAGGCATTCAATGGAAGTTCCTCCTCTTCCAATTCTCAGGATGAAGGCCTCAGCTCCATAGTGGCTTATTGAAATAAGTTCAAATTAATGGAGCAAAAGATGGTCTGTTTCTGTCATCAGTCATCCGGGGGGAATATTAATGTGGCAGTCTTTATCTCCTTTTTCTAGTTGACCTTTTTTTAGGATTAGTTTTAAGTTTACAGAAAACTTGATCAGAAAGTGCAGAGATTTTCCACATAACCCCCCGTCTTCCACACAGTTTGCCCCGTATTTTAAATCTGGTATTACTGTGGTACTTCTGTAACATTTGAGGAGCCAATTTGATACATGAAAGTTCATAGTTTACGTTAGTGTTGACTATTGTTCAATCTCTGGGTTTTGGCTAATGTAAAAATGGCATGTCTCCATCATTTCTGTATCCTATGGAACACTTGCACTGTTCTAGAAGTCTGTGCTCTGCCTATTCATTCACTCCTCCATCCTTCCCTCCAAATCCCTGGCAA
The DNA here is from genome assembly GCF_041296235.1 of Equus asinus. Classification (NCBI taxonomy): domain Eukaryota; kingdom Metazoa; phylum Chordata; class Mammalia; order Perissodactyla; family Equidae; genus Equus; species Equus asinus. The sequence goes on along the minus strand of NC_091809.1, from coordinate 23,197,263 downwards.
CTAATGATCTTTCTGTGTGTTCTATTTGATCTTTTCCAGAATGTCACATGCTTGGAATCACACAGTGTGCAGCCTTGTCATATTGGCTTTTTTCACCTATCAATATGACTTGAAAGTTTCTCCATGTGGTTTTGGCTTGGTAACCTCGTTTGTCTTCATCACTGAAGAATATTTTATCCTCTGGATGTTCCCATGATTGTTTCTCCATTCGCCTATTGAAATTATCTTGGTTACATCTAGGTCTTGACAATTATGCATAAAGTGCCTATACACATTCACATGCAGAGATTTTTGTGAACATCAGTTTTCAATTTATTCAGGTAATTTCAAGGAACATGATTGCTGTATCATATGGTGAGAGTAGGCTTAGTTTTAAGCAACTGCCTCCCTTCTAAATTAGGCATACCATTCTCCATTCCCGCTAACAGTGAGTGAGGGTTCCTATTTCCCTCCATCTTCATCATCATTTGGTGTTCTTAATATATTTAATTTTAGTCATTGTAATAAGTGTCTGGAGATACCTCATTTTCTTTTATTTGTAATATCCTAGTGACGTATGATTTTGTGCTTTTTTGAAGAAGAAGAAGATTAGCCCTGAGCTAACATCTGCTGCCAATCTCCCTCTTTGTGTTGAGGAAGACTGGCCCTGAGCTAACATCCCTGCCCATTTTCCTGTATTTTATATGTGGGATGCCTGCCACAGCATGGCTTGGTAATTGGCACGTAGGTCCCTACCCAGGATCTGAACTGGTGATCCCTGGGCCACCGAAGTGGAGCACAGGAACTTAACTGCTACGCCACCAGGCCAGCTCCTTAAGCATGTTTTCAAGTGCTTATTTACCATCTGTATATCATTGTTAAAGTGTATGGTCAGATCTTTGGCCCACTTTTAACTGGGTTGTTTGTCTTCCTTTTGTTGAGTTTTAGGAGTTCTCTGGAAGTTTGAGTACCAGTCCTTTATCACAACAACGATTTCCAAAGATTATCTGCCAGTCTGTGACTTGTGTTTTCATTCTCTTAACACTGTGTTACACTGATCAGATGATTTTCATTCTAGTGAAGTGAAGCATATGTTTTTCTATCTTGGATCTTGCTTTTGGTGTTATATCTAAAATTAATCACCAAACCCAAGTTCAGGTATATTTTCTCCTATGTTATCTTTTAGGAGTGTCATGGTTTTACATTTTATGTTAAGATCTGTGATTCATTTTCATTTACTTTTTGTGAAAAGTATAAAATCTGGGTCTACATTTCTTTTTTTGCCATGTGGATGGCCAGTTATTCTGGCATTATTTGTTGAAAAGTTTATGTTTTCCCAGTGAATTGCTTTTGGTCCTTAGTCAAAGATGAGTTCAACTCATTTTTGCTTGTGTGGATCTACAGGAAATGATAGACATTTGTATATTAACATTTTATCTTTCCACCTTCCTCTACTCTCTTCTCAATTCAAGGGATTTTCTTTGTTATTAGGGATTCTTTGAGATTTTCTCCATAGACAGTCTTGTGCCACAAGCACAGTTTTATTTCCTGCTTCCCAAGTTATGGACTTTTTATTTCCTTTTTCTGTCTAATTGCATTAGCTAAGAATTCCAGTACAGGGTTGACCAGGAGTGGTGAGAGGGGCATCCTTGCCTTCCTCCTGATGTTACTGGAGAGCATCTCGTTTTTTCAGTGCAGTCCACTGATATTAAACAAGAGCCCAGCTGATGCAGAGGTAGGTGTGGGCAGAGGGGAAGCATCCTCCAGTCCAGCGATTGGGTCTCAATCTTTTAGTGAGCCTCTGTCTCTGGGCCTGTGCCGGGGTCCCGCCCCGGCGGAGTCCAGGTTCCTGAGGGATGGACGGCGTCGGCGCGATGAGGGGAAAATAAAGGGGACGTGAGACTTGGGTTGGTGTTAGCAAGTCCGTCTTTACTGTGCACAAGTGTCGTTTATATATTTTTCAGGATTAGTACAGAAATAGTTCTACAAATATTCTCAGAGAGATAAGGAAGTAAAAAACGAGCACAAGAATATTTATTAGCATTCCATTCTATAGAGCATAAGGTTAATGATAGTCTTCTCCGCAATTAACTAGTGTTTGTTGTCTCTAAGCTAAAGGAGATAGGTACCTAGATACCTGTTGTAATTCATGGTAAAGTTAAATCAAAGAGAGAAGGTCCAGGCCTCCGGACAGGACAGCAGTCCGTCTAGTTACATCCTGGTGGAGCCATCCCTGCCTCCCTCAATCATTTACGCCATTAGTGTAGATGGTTAATGGGAACAAAAGGCGACTCCAGGGTACCTTATCCCCAGGGCTATCTGCATTCTCAGCGGGCAGTTAAACATCTTTACTTTTTCGCGCCCTTTAGGGGGTGGAAGCATTCCTTTGTCTTTTAGATCGTAGAGCTAACAGTCCCTTAAGTACACTGCCGGAGAAAGTATCACTCTGTTAGTAAAGTAAAGGGCTGAAAAGCTAAGCTAAACTATATATCTTCAAGAATAAAAAAGAGAAATAAGTATACACATAACCTTGATAGAAAGCATGCATATAATTCAGAAAATATCAGGGGTGTCGTCCGGCCATCCTTCACCGAGGGGCATTCTTGCACCCCTCGGCCCTTCTACTCACCAATTATTTATTATTTATTGCTTTTGGGAGAAAACCTCTATAACATTTTAACAGAAAGCAGAAGGTCAAGAATAATGTATAGAAACTTCTTGATCATCCAATTAACCAGCAAACTTAGAAGGACGATGCATATGTATATTTAGACAAAGAACTGGAGGGAGAAGGAAACATTAACCAGATGGAGGCCATAAACCTAATTCGACATCTTATCTGGGCAGGATTCCTTTCTGCTTGTCTCAAATGGGACTGTGTGCTCCTCCAATAATTAACTGAAAATTACCTGCAGGTGGTCACATTCTCTTACTATATCTAATTTTCCCAGGAGGTAGTGCCTCCCAAGCAGCCACCCAAAGGAGTGAAAACTGGAGGTTAAGAAAGGAAAAGGAATGAAGGGCAATTAGAAGCAGCACAGGTTTCAGAACTATGTGAGGGGCTGGCCGGTTATTCTTCACCAAGGGGCGACCCTGCACCCCTCGGCGTTAATCGGCTGGACCCTGTCAAACAGCCGATCAAATGATGTAGCCACGGCTCCCAGCAGGCCTGACCTTCTGTGATATGATAGAAAGATATTTGATCTTTGTCCTCAGTTTCTAGCAAAATCCTCTTGAACCCCTTGGAATTTCTTGCATGATAAGGGTGATAGAGTGTCTTTTGTTTTAATGAGGCAACTCTTGGCCAACTCCTAGATGGCTTCAGGATGGGGATGGGACACCAGAAACACCAAGCCTTGATTAGAGGCTTGAAACATTCAGCCCCAGCTCCCAGCCCCTGTAGAGAGGAGAGGGGCTGGAGACTGAGTTAATCACCAATGGCCAGTGATTTAATAAATTGTGCCCATGTAATGAAACCTCCATCGGAACCCTTACAGGCAGAATTCAGAGAATTTCTGAGTTGGTGAACACATGCAGGTGCTGGGAGGGTGGAGTGTCCAGAGAGAATGTGGAGTCTCTGCAGCCCCCTCCCCGCCACTCCCGTCAGTCTTACCACCACCCTACTTTGCCCTTTGCATCTCTTCCTTTTGTCTTTTCCTAAGTTGTATGCTTTATAGTAAACTAATAACAGTAATTAAGCAGTTTGCGCAGATCTGCCAGTCATTTCAGTAAATTACCAAATGTAATGAGGTGTTGAGAGAATCTATGAATCTATAGATGGCTGAGTAGAAATGTTGGCAGCCTGGGCACCCCATTTGTGGTTGGCATCTAAAGAAGGGGCAGTTTGTGGGACTGAGTTCTTAACCTATGGATTCTGACATGAGCTCTGGATAGTTCGTATTCGAAGAGAATCAAACTGTTGGACACCTCTCTGCTAATAGTTGGAAAGGTTGCATTGGAACAGGCGCCAAATATTTGGTGTCACAACGGGAAAAAACCATCATCGTCTTAATTGCCCCACCTTTGAGATCAGAAAAGCTAGAAGGGACTCAAATTGGCTGTTTTCCTCCCCCCAGGACAATTCAGATCTTTGAAAATCCCGGTCATTAATTTTCTTGTTAAATGGATTGTTTTTAGGGCATGCCTTGTTAAGAATAGAATATTTTGTCTGTTTTTTAAATGGCTATTTTTTTGTCTCTCTCTCTCTAATTGTGGAGATGGTCGTTTTCCCTGCGACCTCAATTCCCTGGATGTAAGAGTTCTTGATTTCAGGTTTCTTGGTTTTTTTCTTCTGAGTCCTGGAATCTGGCTTTAAGATCCTTACATGACAGACTGGATGCAAATAAAGAAAGTTAAGCACAGGAACAGGATCTTACCCAAATTCACAGAGCTCATAACAGAGGAATGTATTAGTTTTAAAGGCATAATGGGCAATGTCAAAAATTTTAAACACAAGAAAACTGCAAGGTTTTTATAGTTACGCACTTTTACAAATGTGACATCACAGTTTCTAAACACGACCCATAAGACAAGATGGTGTTCCACTTATGTGGCATTCTGGAAAAGGCAATGGTATAGGAACCTAAAACAGATCAGTTCTTTAGGGTGGAAGGGTTCAGTAGAAATGGCCACCATGAGAGTGTTCCTCTGGAGTGATAGAGTGTTCTCCATCCTGATGGTGGTGGAACTATACACTTGTGAAAACTCACAACTGCTCTTAAAATGTATGTGAATATACTAGAAACAACTTACAGAAAACAACAAAAATGTCTTCATATGCTAGGAGAATGTGAAACTCTCCTGAATTTTGATTGCTAGGTGTGTGACACTTCCTTCCACAATCTTGGGTTCCTTCTTATGAAAAAGTTGTAGGACACGGGGAGAAGGACATCGGCCATTATAGACTTTTCCTGGTACTCAGTCTGAAGTTAGAAAACTACCTCTAGGGCTACACCTGCCCTCATGTCATTTATATAAGTGGAGGGAAAGCGATAGGACTCCCAGCCTCCATCTTTGAGTTGATGCCTGTTTTCCTGGGTCATATCCTGGGAGTGCAGTCATCCGAAACATAAAGGTGCACCTCACACATCTCCATGTGGGATCTGCGTGGGCGCATCCTAATCTAACCCTTGGGCATCGACATCATGTCTTCCCAGAGCAGGCCTTGAGGCCATTTCCTGCTCTTGTTTCCCATCTCAAGCCTTCCCTGTGCCTCCCTGCTGGAAAACATGTTTAAATGCAACACTTGTCCCATTCTGGAAATTTTCTCTGTTGTGTCAATCTGAAAATTAAAAGAGCCAGTTTTTTTAACCAGTGAAATGAGTTTATTTGGGAATAGCAGAGGAAGTACAATTCAGGTCATGCAAACTATGGAGAACCACAGGCAGGTAGGGAGAACAGAACAGACGGCCTTGCTTTTATACAGGATAGGAGGAACCTGGGAGGGGCTGTTTGGAACAGAAGTCCATTGAAGAAGAATGAGAGATCAGGGTGGTGACAGGGGCTGAGTGTGGTGGTTTCTCATTTGTTGAGCTTTTGCTGGGCAAAGAGAAATTCTTCCTTCCTCCTGCTGGGGTCTGTAAAGTGAGCTTTTTCCTAATGGGTAGTGGGAGGTACACTTCTTCCTGTTTGGGGTCTGCAAAGTATGTCAAGTAGGTGTGCATGAGAGCTCCCCCTTCAGGGCTCCATTTTACATGAGGTTTCCTCTTACTTGTTTTCACATTTGCAGCCCCAGGTGACTGTGAGGTGAGGCGGTGGCAGAACCTAGAACCCGTGTCATGAGGCACAGGCCCCTGGAACACAATAGTCCCCACTGTCGCATAAACATCACCTCTGCACCAACAAGCACAGTTTCACAATAGTATCAATATGACCAATAATGTCACAAAGAGATGCCCTCCCTTGTCTGAGTTCTGGGAGTCCCTCAGGTGCCCGGCTGCACCTAAATCACTCTCCTGAGATCTCTGGCACATTCCACCCTGTGGTTTCAGTGGCTCATGCACTGACCACCCCAGCTCCTTCACCTCAGAACCCGCCTCCAGAGTGAGTTTGGAGCCCACCCACCAAGGCCTGTGCTTGCTTTTTCTGGATCAGGACTCACTCTGCAGGGTTCCAGCCTTGGGGCCTATGGGAAATGGCGATCTCAGCCAGACCCTCCACAGTCATGGGGCCCGCTCCCTTCACATGGCTCCCAGAATGCAGAGGGCACTTTGCCAAAGGAAGTGCTGGGAAATGGTGGGAATTTCCACCTCTCCTGAAGTGCACAGGTGCAGGAGGTTGTAACCCCTCCTTCAAGCCCACTGTTTCTTGAAGGGAAGAGGCAGAAATGGGTCAAGTCACATCCCTACCTGCTCTTGCAGCAACTTCCAGTACTTTCCTAGGTCCCCAAAGTGATGTCTCTGTGGCTGGGAGACCTGGGGTCTGAGGTCCTGAGGTCTCCTCTCCCGACCAGTGAACCTTCCAGGGTGGGGCAGTGATCAAGGCCTTGGTGAGGATGGCCCATGGGCTGACCTGCATGAGGACTGCACACAGGCGAGACCTCAGGTGTGATGGATCCCGGATCACAGAGACCACAGCAGAGGACAGGGTGAGGATGCACAGACCTTTGTTGTCTGAACTGAGCTTCAATGGGAAAGCAAAGTGAGGAAGGGGCATGTGGTGAGGGGCGTGATTCTGGAAGGGATCACAGCAGCGTGAGGGGCTGGGACACGGTGATCACTGCAGCCGTCATGGGCCCTGACTCTCCCTCTTCAGGGCCTGGGCTGTGGGTCTCTGGCCCATTATCTCTGAGGGTTGGTGACTTTGTGTGTCTTGTGTGGGTGTGTGCACATGTGTGTCCAGTGAGGAAGCCTTTGTTGACATTGTCTGTCTGTCTGCAGGCGTATGTCTTTGAAATGTGTAGCACCTTTCTCACCATGGTGGGTAGAGCTGGTGAGAGCAGACATCTGTCTTCTCTCTGATCTGAGAGAGAAAGCCCGCAGTCTGTCACCATCAAGAATGATGTCAGCTGTGGGTTCTTCATTGATGCTGTATTTCAGGTTGAGGGAGTTTACTGAGGGAGGTTCTCGTTCCTTTTTTTCTTTTTTCTGTTTTTTCTTTTGAGGAAGATTAGCCCTGAGCTAACTACTGCCGGTCCTCGTCTCTTTTGCTGAGGAAGCCTGGCCCTGAGCTCACATCCGTGCCCATCTTCCTCTACTTTATACGCGGGACACCCACCACAGTATGGCATGCCAAGCGGTGCCATGTCTACACCGGGATCCGAACCGCCGAACCCCGGGCCGCTGAGAAGCGGAATGTGCCAACTTAACCGCTGGGCTGGCCCCATATTTGTAATACTCTTGAATAACAGAAATTGACAGTGAATTTTAAAGGTCTCATTGGCTTTATTGAGCATTTTGTCAGGTGAGCAGCATCCCATCCAGCAAGAGAGAGGAGCTCGAAATGGTCCAGAAAAGGGAAACCTTGTAAAGGCAGGAAAAAGAAGTCGTAAACACAAAATAGGAATATTTTAGGCCAGGTTACCTGCTTTTGGGGATAGAAGGGTCTTACTAGATCCCTGGGAAAGGCTGAAGCTTCGGGCAGGTTAGGGATTTGGCCCTGGTTGGGTGATGTGGGAGTAGCAAGATGACTCCATCGTGGGCTCGTGGTTTTCCTTTTTACAGTTTCCCCTCCTTGATCAGACTCACAGCTTAACTGAGAGATGTGATCAAATTTAAGGCACTCGTGCCCCTCTCAGCTACTGCTGAGACATTCTCTCAGGTTTTGCTCTTCCCCTGGGTCATAGCCAGAGGTTATGTGTTTTTGCTTAACCCCTGTGACCCGCAGGTTTACAGCCTTTACCCTCTGAAAGGCTGCAGGTTCACAATCTGTAGGGTGGTCATCTCTGTTCTTTTCTGAGGTTCCAGTGCAGGGAGAGCACTGTTCGGTGGTTAGCAGCTGCAAACACGCACTTGACGCGTCTGAGAGAACACAGTGCGCCGGGGAGTTTATGCTGATTCCAGTAGGCAGGGGAGCTCTGAACATCGGCGGTGCACTTTGGAACCATGGTCCCCAAGTCCCAAACAAATCACTATCAGTAAGTCAAAAGAAAGACCCCATGAAAGGAGTCACCTTCTAATAAAGCTATTTGCTTGCTCAGTGATCCTGTGTCATTGAGTTTCACCTTCCCCAGAAGTGTTCATTCAGGAGCAGCAGGTGGTGGTGGCCACAGCACAGACGCCTCCCTGCTCAGCTAAGAGAGAATCAAGGGCTGTCCTGGTGCCAAGGCCAACTGTGGCCAGAGAGTCTAAGGATCTTTGTTGGGCAGCTCTTGTCTTAGCAATGGGTTTTGCAATGTCTTCAAGAGCTAAGGAGAGGTTTTCTGATCATGTTCTCATTTACCTTTCCTCCTAACCAGGGAGGCATGGCCCTGTGAAAGGAAGCGACTCAGAAGTCCTGAGTGCCTCCTGGTAGGTCCTTGCCGACTCAGTGATGTAAATTCAGGGGCGTCAACCAGTGGGACATCTTGCTTGTGAAAGTTAGGGGCACAGTTAGATAATGTAAGAGGCATTGCCCAGTTATGCACTGCCATCCAGCAGATTCTGACATGTGCTACAACTCATCTATATACTTCCAAAATGGTGGAAATGTACGTTTCATGATATCTGTATATCACCACAATTTAAAGTAAAAGTTTTAAGGCAACAGAGTGAAAACAAAACCCACAGAATGGAAGAAAATGTTGCAAACCATGTATCTCAAAAGGAACTGGTACAGAAAACATCTACATACCTCCTCAAACTTAGTTTTAAAAAGTCAAATAACTCTATTTAAATGTGTCAAAGGATCTCAGTATGTTCTTTTCTAAAGAAGATGGACCCGTGGTCAAGAGCATATGAAAATATGCCGGACATTGTTAGTCATGAAGGAAATGCAAATGAAAACCCCAGTTAGATAAGGCTTCACAACCACTAGGATAGCCAGAATCAAGAAGGAAGATAATAACAAGGTTTTTTTGGATATACTAAGAAACTTGAACTCTCATACATGGGTGGTGAGAATACAAAATGGTGTACTTAATGTGGGAAGAGGTCTGGGATTCTTGAAATATACAACCTAAAATTACTATATGATCCATCATTGCTAACTCTAGGTACCTACCTGTGTGTGTGTGTGTTTGTGTGGTGAGAACACTTAAGCCACTGACTTATTAGCAAATTTCAGGTCTACAAATTGTATGTGTATATCAAATCATCATGGTTTATCTTTAAATATAGAGAATGTTATTAGTTAATTATATCTCAGTAAAGCTGGGGACAGTGGAAGAGTTTCTAGAGGCATCCCACATTTGAGAATTTATTGTTTTCCTTATGACAGTGAAAATAGGAATCAATCCCCTAGGCACAGTGGTTAACGTTTGCGAGGTCTCTAGGGACTTGGGTTAAAACTGATCTAACATAAATTTCCTCCCGGTGTAAAATGTACATCTGAGACTTTAATGAACACGTGTCACACCCTGTGGTTCCACTGTTAGCAGACAAAGATGTGGTTCTCCTAACCGATGCACATAAAAAGCCAATTATTCCCGCGTCAGCATTTGGGGAAAGAAAACAGGTTATCCTCCGTCAGTCTGTGAGGAGACAGGAGGCACATGCTGTCAGATCTGCATTGCCAATTCAGGATTTGGGGAAAGTTTCAGAGGTTGGGGGAACAGGCTGGCCTGTGGAAATGCTGCTGGGGCAGGTGTGCATTGGAGGCATTTAGCGTTTATGGTAGGTTTGAAACATATGACGACGTTCTAAGCAGTTGGGGCAAGGTGTGGATGGGTTTCAACAGCAGGTCTTCCTGCACGATGGACCCCTCACCTCGGATGAGAGTGTGACTTTTAAGTCCTGGTCGTGTCCCCCTCCTTTAGTTCCATGGGGAGGACGATGGTGGGTTCTGGTGTCATTTCAGGTCAAGATTTCTTCTGTACGTGGGCTGACGTCATGCTTTGTAGTTTTCTGAAAACCAGCTCTTGATCACTGTGTTGATAAGACATGGGTCATTTCACACTGGTCCTGGTGGGCCTTAGTTAGAAGACTGAAGAGTCCCTGTACCCAGAGTAGGGCTGTGGGATTTCAACTTGGCACCAGAGCCAAGCGCTCTGGGATTCTTTATCTTAAGCACCAAATGAGTGGGGATGGGGAAGGCGTGGGTGGAGGGCTCCCCAGTAACAAGATTCAAAGATTAAACTGGAGCCTGGCTCTTTGTGACAAATGGTGAGGTCCTATTTAAATGTCTCCAATTGTATACAAGGGTCATAAGTCCATGGTTGGCCTTGAAGCCTTACCCCAAGCCCTAGACCCCTAAAGCACGTAAGACACTCTTGTTTCAGTGTGGCCTGGCCTGGGCCACCCCATGGTTTAGACTTATTGCTCCCTTTGGAAACTCAGTCAGGAATTCTCTGTGCACACCTGTGCCCAGGTGTTCATAAAGAGCTGGGTGAAGAGAGTAGAGGCAGCCCCAGGGCAGGAGAAAGTTGTGTGTAAATGCAAATGTGCCAGTGAGTCAGGTTCCAGCCAGCAGCCTAGGAGGGTTCCTTGGAGCCATGCAGCCTCCCCCACAGTCACTCATCCATGAGAGGGTGGGTCCTTCCTGACTGTCCAATCAGGGGAGCCCCTGCGGCATGTGGTTGGGGTGATGCAGTGCTGGGACTTGGAGGTCCTTTCCTGTTCGTGTCATGCTTGGGGTCCATAGTCACTTGCCCTTACTGGTCCCTGGTGGCTCTGCCACCCTGTCTGTCTTGCTGTGACCTGCACTGGCCATGTGAGCCCTGAGAAGGACTCAGGGAGACTGAGGAGACCCAGAAATGGGGAGTGTACTGCCCTGGGGTGAGGACACGGGGAGGAGGGATTGGTTGGCACTGGCCACAGCAGGACCCAGCCTCCCTGTGGACACTTCTGGAGTCTGGGGTCCCGAGTCTGCAGGTGACACTGATCCAACCTCAGTCCCCCTTGCTACGTGGGGGCTGAGCCGGCAGCCAGGGTCCTGGGCATCCTGTCTGTCACTGCATGTGGTGACTTCAGCCCCAGAGCTGCTCTCTGCACACTTCTGCACCCACAGCCTCCGTCTCCCCAGATTGTGTGGTGACCCCAGGGATGGCCATTAGGGACAGTTGTGACTCAGTCTCCAGGAGTCGTGTGTGGGAGGAGCCGCGGTCTGTGGGCTGTGCAGGGCCTCCTTTCTCCCCCAGGGCATCCGTTTTCTCCTGAGTTTCCAAATGTTTGGGGAGCAGCCTCTCAAATCCCCTATCCTGTACCCCAGCCTGTCTCTGCGCAGAACTGGCAGGAAGTCCCTGACTTTTCCGGTCCCTCCCCACGTTCCCAAACCTGCTTCTTGTCTCTGGTTAATGGCCTGATTAGGGACTATTCATTTTGATTTGATTAGGTCTGGGGTATTTCAAACAGACCCGGAAATTTAACTGTGGATCATTTTTTCCTTGATCCCTAGGTGGTTCTTTTTAAAAGATTATGTTTCTTTGGATATCTTACATTAGAAAACGGCAGAAAATACCCGTATGAACTACGCTGTATGCAATCTTTCTGCCTTTACCCCCAGGATGTTTCTCGGCACAGATGTCCTTTGGGAAGTCGTTTAGTTGGAGCTTCCACTTAAGAAGCTTTCCTGGGTGTTGTGTCCTTTTGGCATTGCTGCTGCCTTTGTTTGTGACCTTGTAAAGATTGATTCCTTATTTAGTTCTCCATTGTTCACTAATGGTAAATATATTTAATCAATAGAGCTTGGAAGACAGTAGGAGATAGTTACAGACGGGCAACAGAGGTGAATTTCAGAAAGAAATCAAATATTCCTGTTAGATTCCATTTGTTATGAATATCTATTTCACTTTTTCTTCGCCTGAACGTGTGTAGTCAGTTTCTGAGGGCTGAGCCTTTCTTTTGGGTGTTTCCAAATGAAATGTCAGGGCTCAGACTTGCAGACCACAAGTGGTCAAGTGTGATTTCTTGCCATGGAAATAGTTCACTAGCATCTTTTTTTTCTGAAAGGAATAGATATTTTTGGTTTTTCCTTGAAGTAGTCCAAGTGCCTTATAATTTTCTGCCCTATTTTCCATGGAAAGGCTGGGCTTAAGTGATTTTGCTGGATTCTTCAAACACTGGGTTTGTTTCATTTAAAAAAACCTGATGTTCCAAAGCCTCTGTGGATGCTGAGGCCTGCAGTGACAGGGACATGCTGAGGCCCCCAGGGCCTGCAGAGGGAAGGCCTTGCAGGCCCAGCTGTTCTTTCTGGGGGTCCTCCCCCTGCAGGTGTCCTACTGCTCACACCCCCATAGAAGGAGCCTTTATCCTGAGAGGAGCTGCAGAGCCCTGGAAAGCTGGGGGTGCACGTGCTCATGGGGTGGGGAGTGACGCCCTTTCTGAGGCTGTGGTTGTGGTTACTTAGGCCTGGACATTTTTAGATGTTACATTTGAGTTTTGCACCCACACTGTAGGTGCACTGAGAGTGTAATCTGTGCACAGTGAGGAAGTCTGTGAAGATCAGGTGTTCCATCCTGTGGACAAAGGGTTCATGAATTTGGAGTTCATGTGGGTCAGAAGCTTAAACTGCATGCGGCTGAGAGTTTCCTCACTTGTGAGGATGGGAGCCTGGGGGAGCCAGTGCCTCCATGCTCACAGGAGAGGGAGGGTGTGTGGGGCTCCAGAGTCCATTCCTGTGGCTGCTCAGGCGACCCCACCCTCCTTCACCAGCCACAAAGCACTGTAGGGGTTACATCTCAACTGGGAGTGTGTCTGCCCTAATTTGGGATGTAGTCACTTTCTGAGTGTGTTTTCCTTCTGAACTGTGGGCAAACAGGCAGTTCCTGTGAGCTGATTCATATACTCTTGTTTCTGTCCTTGGATTCCTGTATAAGGTGAAGATTGCAGCCCTTTCATTCTAGTTTCCATTCACACCTGGGGTTTTAAAGTGTCAGTTGATAGAGATGATGTGAGTCAGGTGAGAAAATTGTAGAAGCAAATAGAATTTTTGTTCCATTGAGGCTCGAGCACCTCAAGATGTGAGATGGGTTTACTTAAGTTCTCAGGTGCTTGTTCCAATTTTAGGTCAGTTTTTGTGTGCCCATGTCCTTAGAAGACACTTAAAAGTGTCTGCAGCAGGAACATGGAAGGACCTAGAGGGAGTCATGCTAAGTGAAATGAGGCAGTCTGAGAAAGACAAACACCAGATGATTTTACTATCGTGGAATATAAACAAGTACTGGGACAAAGAAAACAGGTCAGTGGTTACCAGGGGAAGGGGAGTGGGGCGGAGCACTGGGGGTGAAGGGGAGCACTTATGTGATGACAGTCAAGAAATAATGAACAACTGAAATCTCACATTCATGTAAACTATTACGAACTCAAAAAAAAAAAAAAAGTCAATAGTATTCCAGGGCTGGCCCGGTGGCGCAGCAGTTCGGCTCCTGGGTGCGGACATGGCACTGCTTGGCACACCATGCTGTGGTAGGTGTACCACATATAAAGTCGAGGAAGATGGGCATAGATGTTAGCTCAGGGCCAGTCTTACTCAGGAAAAACGAGGATTGGCTCACATGTTAGCTCAGGGCTAATCTTCCTTAAAAAAAAAGAAGTCTATACTATTCCTCAGCGTTGCTGGCAGCCTCAAAGGGCAAGGAATGATAGGTACCACCCAGGGTACTTGGTTGTTTAAGCAATCAGAGGGTATTGATAAAGGGAAACAGGACGAGGAGCGGGGATACAGGGAAACAACAAACCGGTACTCACACCATCCACACCACAGTCGGCCGGGAAGTTCCAACAGTTTGCACGGCAGGTGGGATGCCGATTGTCCGAGTCTGAGGCAAAGCGTCCTTTCCTCAGTGACACTCCCAGTCGTTCTGTGCCTGGGACTCCCTTTATCCTAGGGTTTCTCTGGGTTCCAACTTGGGTTTCAGACATTTGGATACTTTGAGTCATTTCTTCTTGTTCCCACGGATGGGGTGCTTCTATCATTTTTGTTCCCACAGATGGCATGTTTCTAAAGTCCCATCAGGTGCCCATCGGGGTGGCCAGTCCAGACAAGGAACATGGCGCAGGACATATTCTTTGTAACTTGTGCCTTAGAGTCAGGGCTGAAGTGGCCACCTTTGGCCCCGAGCCCAGCCACATTCGTTCGTGTAGGGCCCAGGCCCAGTGTCCTTGGAAGGCGGGGAGGTCCGTGAACTCTGTAAACCCTGGCAGATGAATTCCTACTTTACTGGATCTGAAGGAAAAGCCCTTGAATTTCTGTTTTCATTGAGAGGAGGAAACAGGTCAAAGCTTATGTAAATATTTGGAATTCCTAGTTTATCACAGGGCTTAATTGTACACCCCATTGTGTTATAATATGCTACTTGTTCCTGAAAATATCCCCAGTGTGACATATAGTGGAGGGACAAACGATAATGCCCTTGTCCTTTTACTTAGAAAGGGTTTGGTGGGGCTGGCCCCGTGGCCGAGTGGTTGAGTTTGCTTGCTGTGCTTCGGCGGCCCAGGGTTTTGCAGGTTCAGATCCTGGTTGAGGCCATGGCACTGCTCATTGTGCCATGCTGAGGCGGCGTCCCACATGCCACAACTAGATGGACCCACAACTGAAATATACAACTATCTCCTGGGGGAGCGTGGGGAGAAAAAGGAGAAAAAAGACAGGATTGGCAACAGTTGTTAGCCTAGGTGGCAATCTTTAAAAGAAAACATGGGCGTTTTGTAAGTTTTTTAATGTTTATGGTTTTATTAGTGTTTTTAAAATTATTTTAAGTTTATTTTTCCATATATATTTACTTTTTTCTCTGCACATCGTAATATATTTTGCATTCTGTGTGGATGACATCATGTTGGCCATCCGAAGACCAATTATAGTCTATCACCACAGGTGTTCCCAGTCACTCCCGTCACCCCCCCACCCCGCAACCACCAATGCAATCTCTGTTGCCGTGTGTTTGTTGTTTTCGTCTTCTACTTATGAGTGAGATCATATGGCACTTGACCCTGCCCCTCTGACTGCCACCCTGAAGGTCCATCCATGTTGTCCCTTCATTTCTCATGGCAGAGCAGCACTCCACTGCGTACACACAGCACATCTTCCCTATCCGTTTGTCCCTCGATGGGCATCTAGGTCCGCTCCAAGTCCTGGCCACCGTGAATAATGCAGTAATGAACACAGGGGTGCAGGTATCTTGATCCATCTGTCTTTTCAAGTTCCCAGGATAAACACCCAGCAGTGGACCAGCTGGCTCACCTGGTAAGTCCATACTGCTTTCCACACCGGCTGCACAGCCCGCACCCCCAGCAGCAGTGTACGAGGGTTGTTAGTCTTTAAAGGATTAAGTCTTGGAGTGGTTTCTCTCTAGACAAGTTAAAATCAAATTAACTTTAAATATGAAAAGTTAATTAAACATGATGGTCAATAGGAAATTAAGGAGTATAAACACTTTTCTCATTTTCAATAAATAATGAATGAGAAGGTTAAAACTTTCCTAAGACTGGGGCTGGCCTGGTGGTGTGGTGGTTGGGTTCACAGACTCTGCTTCAGCAGCCTGGGGTTCCCAGGTTCAGATCCCGGAAGTGGACGTCCACACCACTCATCAAGCGATAGCTAAAGGGCAAAGGAGTTTCTTTCTGAAGGGATGAAAATGTTGAAAAACTGTTGTGATTATCGCACGTATCTGTACACTTTAAGAGGGTGCACTGTGCAGTCTATGCATTACATCTCGAGAAAGCTGTTGAAGTAAATAAATCAGTAAAGTTCCAAAATCCAGGCATATAAGAATTTCCAACTTCACACATCCATTACCTCAGTTAGCTTTTGTGTGTGTGTGGTGAGAATCTTTAAGAGCCATTCTCTCAGCTAATTTCCATTATACAATACAGAAAAAGTCTATCAAATCATCCTGTTGTAATCTTTAACTACCGACACTTTTATTAGTCAATTATACCTCGTTAAAGCTGAGGGGGTGGGGAGAAGAGTTTCCGGTAGCATCCCACATTTGCATAACAATATAGAATTGAAAATGGGAATCAGTTGCTTGAGGGATATTACTCGGTTTACATTTGAAAGTTCTCGAGGGACACAGGAAAAAATTGATCCAAGAGAAACTTCCTTCCATTGGAAAACGTACAGTTGGAAATTTGGTGACCACATCTCGTTGCTTGAGGTTGGTGAGAAGAGTCCCTGCCCCCCGCTAGGGCTGTGGGGTTCCAACTTCCCAGCAGAGCCCAGGGCCCCGGGATTCTATATCCTAAGAACCAAATGAGTGGGGGTGGGGCGGGGATGGTGGGAAGGCTGATCGATGGAAGGCGGAAAGATCAAAATGGGGCCAGACACTTGATCCGAGCTGGGGAGGTCACGTTTAAGTGTCTTGCTTTTGTAAACAAGGGTCACAGTTCCACGAGTGGCCTCGCAGCCTTACGCCAAGCCCTTGAACCCTAGAGGACCGAAGAGCCTCTTTTCCAGTGTGTCCTGGTGTTGGCCACCCTCTTGTTGTAATTGCTCCTTCTTGAAACTGAATCAGGGATTCCCTGTGCACACCTGCAACAAGTCGTCTTACAGAAGCTGCGGGAAGAGCACAGTCAGCCCCAGGCCGGGAAAGAGTCCTGTTTCAATGCAAATGAGCGAGAAAGGACAGATTCTGGCCCAGCTGGGGAAGGTGTGTCCTTTGAGCCCAGCCTCCTCGGGAGGGGCGTGTCCTCGGGAATTGTTCAATCAGGGGCAGCGCTGGGGTTGTGGGTGGGGCTACGCAGCGCAGCTGCGTGGACGGCGGTTTGGTTCCGGGCTCCGAATCGCGTGTTGCATGTTTCGCTGTTCTCGGGTGGCTCTGCCGCAGCTTCTGTCAGGCTTTTACCTGCGCCTCTCCTGTGGGTCCTAGGAAGGACTCGGGGGACCCAGGAGCCCTAGAAATGGTGAGTGTGCGGCCCCGGGGTGAGGACCGGGAGGAGCGGCTAGTGGGAAGCGGCGGGGCGGGCCCGGCCTCCCGCGGTCCCCTCCGGGGTCTGCCGCCCCGAGTCCGCGGTGGCGCCGCTCGGCCCTCAGGCCCCTCGGGCCGCAGCGTGGTGGCGGGGCCGGCAGCCGGGCCCCGGGCGTCCTGTGGTCCCTGCGCGCGGCGACATGGGCCGGAGCGTCTCTGGGCCGCTGTGCGCCCGCAGCCCCGCGTGTCCCAGACGGTGCGGGGCCCGCGGGAGGGTCCGCAGGACAGTCGGGCCTCGGTCTCCAGGTCCGTGCGGGGAGGGGCTGCGGTCTGTGGTCCCCAGGGCCTCCTTTCTCCTCAGAGGGCACCCGTTTTCTCCTGAGTTTTCCAAATGTTTGGGGAGCAACGTCTCAAATCCACAGTCCTTTCCCCACAGGCTGCTCTGCCTGGGGCTGACAGTAAATCCGTAAATTTCCAGATGCCTCTCCGCCCTCCCAAAGCCACTTCCCCTCTTTCATTCACAGGATCCTCATCAACACTTTGTCCTCCATGGCACATTTCAAACAGACTCAATACTTTAAATTCTTATCATTATGCCCTAGAGCCCTGGATGGCTCTATTTTCAAGATTATATTTGTCTGTGGATATTTTACATGAGAGGAAAGCAGAGAATAAGCACTGGGAACTACACTGCAGGAAATCCTGGTGCCTCTCCCCGGATCATCTGGGCCCAGACATCCCATTCCAAGTCCTTTGGGTGGGGGTTCCCCTTGGAGAAATGTCATGGGTGATCTGTGCCATTGGCATTGCCACACACCCCCAGCTTTGTGAACGAGAAAAAATTATTCCCTTATTTCTTTTTTTTAGAAAGTGGTTCAGTTTTATTGTTTTGTTTTGTTTTGTTTTAAGATTTTATTTTCTTCCTTTCTCTCCCCAAAGCCCCCCGGTACACAGCTGTATATTCTTCGTTGTGGGTCCTTCTAGTTGTGGCATGTGGGACGCTGCTTCAGCATGGCTTGATGAGCAGTGCCATATCCGCACCCAGGATTCGAACCAACGAAACACTGGGCCGCCTGCAGCGGAGCACGCGAACTTAACTGCTGGGCCACGGGGCCAGCCCCAATTATTCACTTATTTAAGTGTCTGTTTTGGAAGAAGGGTAAATATATTTAATCAGTAGAGATTGGAAGACACTATAAAGTAGTTCCAGACAGGCAACAAAGAGCTGAATTTCAGAAAAAATGTAATACTCCTTTGTTGCGTTCCACTTGTTAAGAATACTTGGTTCACTCTCTCTTCCCTTGAGTGTCTGTCGTTAGTTTCTGAGGTGTCTTCCTTACTTTTGGATGCTTCCAAAGGAGATTCCCGGGCTGAGACCTGCAAACCACAAGTGTTCAAGTGTGATTTCTTGTCATGGAAATAATGTCACCACAGGACCAGAAACAGAGTTGTCATCCCGATTCATGCGTCTTTGGCATAAGGGCTATTCTGAGCTGATGATTATTAAAGAGCAGCAGACAGACAAAGCTCTGAAAACCTAGTAGAAGTTACCCTTTTGTAAGGGAAATTTACATTCTAAGAGAAACGTCCCTTTGTAAGGGTGCCTCCCTCTGTGTGCCAGGAAGGGCAGGATGACTCTAAATCTCTAGAAACTCTTACCAGTGGAGAAGGCAATGAGTTAAATCTGCATGACAACTTGCCCCTTGTTCACCGTGGTTTTCCTGCTAACCTCCCACCGCTAACCCCATCTTAACAGCAGGATGTTAAAGGTCTTTGTCACAGGCCGCCGCCAGCCAGGAGCCTGTGCAGAAGAGAAAGTTTTGATCTGCCAGTCTGACCTCACCCTGCTTTGCATCCCAGCCGGCCTTCCCTGCTCCCTTAAGCCTCAGCCCACACTTTGGATGAGGGAGACAGAGTTGACACCCTGTCCTCCTGTCTCCTGGCCAGTCGATGGCACAGTCAACTGTTTCTTCTTTCAAAGCCTGGTGTGCCATGGTCTCAGCTTCTTTGTGCATCAGGTGGCGAGCCCTCGGTCAGTAACAGTAGCAACTCACATTTTTTCTTAAAGGAATAGACATTTGTGCTTTTCTAGTTGAAGTGGTAGAAATGCCATATAATTTTTTCCCTTATTTTCTGTGGAAGGACTGGGTTTAAGTGATTTTGCTGGATTATTCCAACACTGGGTTTGTGTGATTTAAAATAATGATGATGTTCCAGAGCATCTCCAGTGGGGAGCAGAGGCCCCCAGTCCAAGACCCATGCTAAGGCCTCCTTGGGCCTGCAGAGGGAAGGCCTTGAAGGCCCAGTTGTCCTTCCTGTGGGGCCTCCCCTGAAGGTGTCCTACTGCTCACACCCCCATGGTAGGAGCCTTTATCCTGAGAGGAGCTGCAGAGCCCTGGAAAGCTGGGGGTGCACATGCTCATGGGGTGTGGAGTGATGCCCTGTCTGAGGTTGTGGTTGTGTCTGGACATTTTAGACATCGTTTGTTTTTTGTACCCACACTGTAGGTGCACTGAGAGTGTAATCTGTGCACAGTGAGAAAGTCTGTGAAGATCAGGTGTTCCATCCTGTGGACAAAGGGTTCATGAATTTGGAGTTCATATGGGTCAGAAGCTTAAACTGAATCCAGCTGAGGTTTCCTCACTTGTGAGAGTGCAAGCCTGAGGGAGGCAGTGCCTCCATGCTCACAGGAGAGGCAGAGTGTGTGGGGCTCCCAGAGTCCATTCCTTTGGCTGCTCAGGGGTCCCCACCCTCCTTCTCCAGGGACTGACCCTCTCCAGGGGATCTGTCTCCACTGGGAGAGTGTACACCTCACATCTGGGAATATGGTCCCTTTCTGAGTGTGGGTTTCCTTCTGAACTGCAGGCCAGCAGGCTGCTTCCATGAGCTGAGTGGAATATTCCTGTTTCTGTCCTCGGGTTCCTTTATCAGTTGAAGATTGCAATCCTCTGATTCTAGTTCCCATTTCCACTTGGGGTTTGAAAATGTAATTTCAGAGATATGATGTGACTGAGGCAAAAATTTGTGGAAACAAACAATTTTTTCCCATTTAGACAAGAGAACCTCAAGATGTGCGATGTGCGTATTTCAGTTCTCAGGTACATTTTCCATGTTTACATCAGTCTTATTCCTGGGTAAATCTAGTGGAGGCACAAAACAAAATACCCCTTGTCTTTTTTGTTAGAAAGAGATTGGTAAATCTTTTATGTTTTACAGTTTTATGTCCATTAGTGTTTAAAGGATTAAATCTTGGAATGGTTTCCTATGTCGAAATGTTAAAACTAAAAGTTATTTAAAAACTGTGATCAAACATAGGAAAATATGGCGTATATAAATCTCTCCTTATTTTATGTTTTTGAGGAAGATGCACCCTGAGCTAGGATCTATGCCCATCTTCCTCTATTTTATATATGGGACGCCTGCCTCAGCCTGGCTTTGTAAGAGGTGCGTAGGTCAATGACCAGGATCCAAACTGGTGAAGCCCAGGTCTCTGAGTCAGAGCACGTGCCCTTAACCACTGTACCACTGGGCCAGCCCGTGTCTCCCCTTATTTGAAATAAGTAGTGCGTGGGAAGGTTTAAAAAATTCGTAAGAGAGGAAACTGACTGAAGGAGACTCCCTGCCTGCGGTCCTGCCCCACTCCTCTGCTCTGACTCCAGCCTCCCTACATGACCAGTTTTGCTCACTGCTTCACCATCCTGCTAGTGTTTCTTTATATAAAAACAAGCCAGTGTGAATGCCTATTTTTTTCCCCCAAGTTTGTTCTTGTAATGAATGGGAGGGTTTGGTACTCATGATGTTTGACGACTGAACACTTAAGCCTCACCCTCCCTTTTCCCCTGGGCCTTCTTCCCTGGATGGGCTGATGAGAAAGCCTGGAGGCTCCTGCACTGTGGGCTGCTGCTTGCTGGGCAGCTCCTCCTGGGCGCCGTGCTGCCCTGTGTTGCACTGTTGACCCCACCAAGCCTGGGTTGTAACTGTGGAGGACTCTGAGTTGGCAGTTTTGGAAATTCCTGTCCTCTGAGAGCAGGAGTCTGGGAATCAGGCCCTCCTTAATGTGATCTTCTGTCAGTGTCTTGGCTGGCATCTGTGTGTGTGTTGAGAGTGAAGGGGAGACTGTGGTTGGAGTCGCCTTGACATTAGGGGGTGTGCGGTTATGAGGATGATTATACCCTGTCACTGAGCTGAGCCCATCCGATGGTCACTCCTTCAAGAGCAATTATTTCAGAGAGAAAGAAGGGACAGGAAAGTGCAGCCTGTAGGAAGCAAGATTCCAGAGGGCTCCCCAGGGCCCCAAGTCACTCTTCTGCTGCAACAGAGGGTCTATTGCAACAAAGACCCTGACCCTCTGGGTTATAGTGACAACACCACAGTCTGAGTTTGTCAGAGCAAAGGGATTGTTTCAACCCAACTTAAGCCCAGGCACTTGAACTCTATAAAGCAACCAGTTGTCTTGCCCCTTTGTGGGAAAAGAACTCTGGAAATCTCTTGACTCAGAGATCCCCAAAATAGAAGTCAGAGTCACACTTGTATGTACACTAATAGGTCTACAACACCAGGACACTCGTCATCCACCTTGGGGTTCTGCCACTCCTGATAGTGACCATGGAACTTCTCAGAGGATCCAGTGTTGTCCTCCCCAGCAAGGCATTCGATGGAAGTTTCCCCTCCCCTGTGGGTCTCAGGCTCCTAGAGCACAGACTGGCTTCCTGAGATCAGTTGAAGTCATGGCACAACTAGAAGGACCTACGACTAGAATATACAACCATGTATTGGGGCTTTTGGGAGAAGAAGAAAAGATGGGCAACAGATGTTAGCTCAGGGCCCATCTTGAAAAAAGAATATCTTGAAGTCAGTTGAATGAGAGCTGTCTTGTTTCAGTAAAAAAGGGCTGAATTGTCATGAGTCTGTCTTCATCAGTTTTTAAAAAGACAACGGTTTTAAGTTTACATAAAAATTGATTAGAATTTTCAGTTCCCACATAACCCTTCTCTCTGCATCCACACAGTTTGCACTCTTTCACATTTGCTATCACTGTGGCACACTTCTTACAATTTCCAAGCCCATATGGACGCATTACAGTGCACGGTGCACATTAGCTTTGACCCTGTGTGTTACACACTGTGTGGCTTTTGAGAAATGTGTAATGACGTGTCCCCATCATTTCTGTATCATGGAGTGTAGTTTCGCTTCCCTGAAACTCCTCTGTGCTCCACCTGTTGACTTATCCCTCCCTGCAACCTCCAAACCCTTCGCAAGTAAAGATGTTTGTAGTGTCTCATAGTTTTCTCGTTTGCAGAATATCATCTGCTTGGAATCATACACTACAGACCCTTTGTCACATTGGCTTCTTCACTTAGGAATAAGTTTTAAGGTCCCTCCACGTGTTTTCATGGCTGGATACCTCACTTCTTTTTATCATTGGACGGTGTTTCATTGTTTGGATGCACCACTGATTGACTGTTCCATACTTGAAGGACATCTTGTTGAAAATTCTAACTCTTGCCAATTATGAATAAAGTGCTTCTAAACATTCTTATGTAGGTTTTGTGCGAACATAAGGTTTCAGCTCATTTGGGAAAATACCACCGACCGTGATTGCTGGCTCTTGCTCTGTGTAGTGACAGTGTATTTTATTCTGAAAGAAGATTCCTGTCTTCAGTGTGGGTGTTCCCAATCTCGTTTCCACCTGGGATGAACTAGGATTCCCTGTGGCTTTCCATCTTCACCGATATTTGCTGTTCTGAATATTTTGACTTTTACCCATTTAATAAGTGTTTAGTGATCCCCATTGTTTTCTTTGCAATTTCCTAATGACATTTGATGAAGATTATGTTTCATTTTGCTTATTTCCCATCTAGATCTCTTCGGTGAGCTGTCTGCAGATCTTTTGCCCATTTTTAATTGCATTTTTTTGCTCTATCAAAGTTTAAGAATTCTTTGCATGTTTCACATACCCGTCATTTATCCAACGGTGTTTTACAGACATTTTCTCTTACTCTGAATTGTGTTGATCTTCCCTTTACCCCATCTTTCTCAGAGGAGGAGTCTTTCCTTTTAATTAAGTGAAATTTCTGGTGTTGTCTTTTGTGGACCTTGCCTTTGGTTTTCTATGTGAAAATTCATCAACAAAAACAAGGTCATATCCAGATTTTCTTCTGTGTTCTCTTGTAGGAGTTTATTCCTTTGGCATTTTACATTCAGATGTGTGATGTGTTTTGACTTAATTTTCCTGAAAAGTGTGATGCCTGTGACTACATTTGTTTTGTGTGTGTGTATTTGCACGTGGGTATCCATTATTTCTACCACTGTTTTTTAAAATACCTTCTTTGTCATTTGAATGTCCTTTCCTTCTTTGTCAAAAATCATTTGACTCTATTCATGTGAGTCTAGAAGGAAAGCAGTCGACTCACATATCCTGCAAGCTTGCTGTACTCTCTCATTAATCCCAGGAGTCATTTCTGTCATTGTGAATTCTTCCAGTTGTTGCGTAGAGACAATCATATCATTTGGAACAAACACCATGAATTCAGCTACAGGATTTGTGAAGATGTTCTTTCTCAAGAAGTGGAAGTTCCCCTCTATTACTAGTTTATCATAAATGGATGTTGCATTTTCTCAATTCTTAGTTTATATTCGTTTCGGACAAGCAGCTTTTTTTTTTCATTTTGTCCATTGATTTCCCACAATGACATTCATTTCCTTTCTGATTTTTATTATTTTTGCTTTGGATTTAATTTGTTCTTTTTATTCTTTGGTAAGGTACATGCTTGCATTAGTGACTAGAGAGCTTTGATTTTTCCAGTGTATTTCTTTGATGGCATGAATTTCCCCCATATACTCCTTTCGCTACATCCAGGAACCTTTGCTATGTTGTGTTTTCATTCTTTTAGTTCAAAATAATTTTTCATTTTTCTTGAGACTTGTAGTTTGATTCTCTGTAGTTTAGAAGTGTATTTTTGGATCTCCACATATGAGGGGGTTTTCCGACTATTGCTGGTATTGACTTCTAGAGGAATGCCTGTGTGGTGTGAGAGAATATTTTGCATGATTTCTGTTCTTTCAGATTTGTTAAGGTGTGCTTTATGTCCCAGAATGTGGTTGGTTTTGGTGAATGTTCCATGTGAACCTGAGAAGAATGTATATTCTGCTGTTCTGTGAAGTCTTCCACAGATTACAGTGAAACCCAGCAGTTTCGCAGTGCTGTTCATTGCACGTCTGTCCTTCCTCACTTCCTGCCTACTGAAATGTCTGATTCCTGATGAGGGGTGTTGATTTCTACAGCTGTGGTACTGGATTTGTCTCTTTCTCCTGCATTCGATGAGTTCCTCCCTGAGGTGTGTTGCTCCTCTGTTAGGCAGGTACACATGCAGCTTTGCTGTGCCTTCTCAGAGAATAGGCCCCTTTATCCGTACCTACTGCCCCTCTATCTCTGCATCTTCCTCAGTTTGAAATCTGCATTGTCTATGATGTCTATTCCTCTGGCAGGTTCCTTTGGATTCGTGTTGGCATGGTCTGTTTTTCTCCATCCCTTTACCCTTCATCTGTCTCTGACTTTATAGTTAGAGTGGGTTTCTTGTAGACAACATATAATGATCTGTTTTTTTGTTAAAGATTGGCGCCTCAGGTAACATCTGTTGCCAGTCATTTTCTTTTTTCCCTTTCTAGATTGCCACCTGAGCTAACAACTCTTGCCAGTCTTTTTCTGCTTTTTCTCCCCAAATCCCCACAGTATATAGTTATATATTCTAGTTGGGGCATGTGAGATGCTGCCTCAACATGGCCTGATGAGTGGTGCCATGTCCACGCCCAGGATCCGAGCCCTGGACCACTGAAGCAGAGTGCACGAACTTAACCACTTAGCCTCAGGGCTGCCCCTATAATGGTATTTTTTGAAATCTATTACTGTGTCTTTCAGGTGTAATGAGACCGTTGATGATTAAAGTTTTTATTGATTCAGTTGGATTAATATTTACGCAAATTTTTACTTTCTCCATTTTTACCTTTGTTTTTATCTTTTTGCCACCTTCTCTGGCTAAAATTGAGCATTTACTGTAATTCTTTTTTCCCCCTCTCTTAGCATATCTGTTACACACATTTTAGTGGTTCCCCTTAAATTTTCAGCGTACATTTACAACTAAGCCACCCCTCTGCCAAGTGACACTGTGCCACTTCACTGTGTGCAAGTACCTCTTTACACGCTGTCCCCAATTTTCCTTTTCCTGTGTCTTCTCACATTGCTGTCATTTAGTTCTCTTGCCGGAAGCTTCTCATTACCAAATACATTCTTCCTCACATTAGTTTAAACAAAGTGTCATCTGTTGTATTAATTATAGGAAACATAAAAGATACTTCCCCTCATTTTTTCTTCTTCTAATCCCCTACCTTTATCATTTACATTCTTTCCTGTAAACTTTTGAACAGTTTCCTTCAAAGTATGTGTACTCGGGACGAATTTCCTCCAATTTTGTCTTAGAAAGTCCTTGTACTGAAGGATAATTTTGCTTGACTGAATTCTGGGAAAGTGGGTTTTATTTTCAACACTTTAAATCTTTCAGTCTCCTCTGTTGTTGTTGCATGGTTTTTGAGAAGAAGTCCGATTTAACTCAAATCTTTGTTTCTTCTCTGGGATTTTTCAGTACATTCTCTGTCTGTGATGTGTCTCTAGTTTCACGGTGATACCCTTGGGTGTGCACTTTGTACTTTATTGTAGTTAGTGTTCCCTGAGCTTTCTGGACGGACAGTGTTCTGGCTGTCATTAATTTTACGGTATTTTGGTCATTACTATTTCACGTTTTCCTCTGTCTCGCTCTGCTTTTCTTTTCCTTCAGGTTTTCCCATTATGTGGATTTTAAACCTTCTCTTGTAGAGGCTGTCCTAGGCTTCATGGAAATTGGGTTCTGTCTTTCCTGTGATTTTTGACCTTGCATTAGACTCTGGGGAAATAGATTTCTTTTTTTTAGTACAGGCCTTATTAAGAATAGAACATGTGGGGCAGATTCCAAAATGCCATCTTTCTTTTTGTCTTTCCCAAGTTTGGAGACTCTGGTTTGTCCTGGGACCTCAAGGCTCTCCTGGATCTAAGAAGGGTTGTACATCTCAAGTATGTTCATTTTCTTCTTGTGAGATCAAGAATGACAGCTTCTAAGCACCTTAGGCGCAGGATCAGAAGGCGGCAGGGCATCATCCAGAGTGGGTGGTCAGGAAACAGTTCCTCTTGAAGTTGGAGAAAGGAAATTTTATGTTCTTTTGGAGCAAGCCACTGTCAAATTTATAATCATGGGCCAATTTAACATCAAACCGTTGTGGACTTCAGGGAGCTCCCTTGCAATCTGCAGCTCTCTATTTTTTGTGTTCTTTAAAGGTTGGCACCTGAGGTAACAACTGTTGCCGATCTTCTTTTTTTTTTTTTCCCTGCTTTTTTACCCCAACCCCCCAGTACATAGTTATATATTGTACTTGTGAGTGCCTCTGGTTGTGCTATGTGGGCCGCTGCCTCAGCATCACTTAATGAGCAGTGCCATGTCCAAAGTGGAGTGCATGAACTTAACAACTCAGCCACGGGGCCAGCCCCAATCTGCAGCTCTTAACCTACCCTTCAAGGGGAGCAAAGCTCAGGGTACTACGTTGACATTTGACTAGAAAGAGCTCTTATGGCACATTATTATCTCAGAGTGTGTTCTAAAAATGGTGACAAGTAGCTTTGAGGCCAGTGAGTGTAGGGATCTTGTGGTCTAAGTTTTCATGGCTTCTTCCTTGTGCCTGAGCTCTCAGTTCATCATAATTTCAGCCCCATCAAATCATACAGAGTGAGAAGGGTAGAACCGAGTGTATGATAGATACTACACAAGTTAAAGCAACATTTTACCACAAGAGGATTTCTATTCAGCCAGCTGCATTTGCTTACCTGTAATGGCCTGGAGTACTTTAGGACAGTGTGGGCAGCTAGGCTTGGTCAAAGTGTGATTTCACAGGCCTCCTGGACTCTCAGTTTGGTGACGGGACCAGACCAAAAAGCTTCCAGTTATTCACTGTGTTTCTATGCCCTGACACATCCCTTAGATTTCACCCTCTGCCTCATGGAGTGCTGTAACCGGTGGGTAATATGGAAGAAGATGAAACAAGTTTTCTTACGAAGAATCGTTGGTCCACAAATGATATTTGCTTCATTTGTATAGCATTTCTGTCATTTCCCAACCTTTTCTGGAACTTGTTATTAGAGAGAAATCAGATGTAATGTCATCACAGTAAAACTGTGTAAATATTTCCATGTATTCATAATATTGTTAAATTGATGAGATTGTGTACAGAAGACAGCGAGTTTGTGATGATCACAACATAGAATAAATGTTTGGAGATTATAGAATCCCATGTAACCTTCCTAGAATTGGAGTACAGATTCCCAGTGCTGTCAGGCTCACGTATCGTAATCTACACACATTTGTGGTCTTTTAGGACTCAGTGACCATTGAGGACGTGGCTGTGAACTTCACCCCAGAGGAGTGGGCTTTACTGGATCCTTCACAGAAGAGACTCCACAGAGATGTGATGTGGGAAATCTCCAGGCATCTGGCCTCAGTAGGTAAGAATGAGGACATTCTGTCACTGCATTAATGAGAGAGCAAGTGCTGCTTGACCATCAAGAGTGTTCCAAGGGGCTGGCCTGGTGGCATGGCGGTTACATTCACACATTCCACTCTGGCAGCCCAGGGTTCACTGGTTCAGATCCTGGGTGTGGACATGGCACCGCTTGTCAAGCCATGCTTTGGCAGGCGTCCCACATACAAAGTAGAGGAAGATGGGCACGGATGTTAGCTGAGGGCCAGTCTTCCTCAGCAAACAGAGGAGGATTGGCAGCAGAAGTTAGCTCAGGGCTAATCTTCCTCAAAAAGAAAAGAAACAACAGGGTTCTAAAGTGTAGAATGTGGAAAGGTGAGGTTGTTAGTAAAGTAGAAATGGTCATCGATTATCACATACTTAGAATCTAAATATTCTTCTATAGTTTCTAATAATTGGAATAAACGTTCTTTGTCTGCATTTCAGGAATAACATGGGAAGGTCATGATATTGAAGATCAGTACAAAGACCTGGGGAGAAAACTCCGGTGAGTGACAGTAGAAAGCTCTGTCTTATGTAAGAATCCTTGCACGTCAAGACAGTTGTTTTAAAAAGAGCAAACAAAAGAAATAGCCCTTGCTTCACATTTAGGTATTCTTCAAAGATTTTCGTCAAGTACACTTTCTGAAATGTGATGTAGTGATTCACGTTTTGCAATATATTTTACTTATTAATAGTAGTAATGAATCAGAGCTATGAATATTGCTGTTTGGATAATAGCGGAAAATTCAGTATATTTATTTCAGAGAATTCACAGAAGGAAGAAAACAAACATTTCCTATAAATCATAATAAACATAAGAAATATAAAATCATTGATAGAGAAATCACTAACAGTGTGCTTCTCATTTGTACAGAAAGCATATGGTAGGGAGACTCTCTGAAAGTGAAGAGGATAGTCAGTGTGGAGAAAACGTCAGCCTTCTTCCAAATCTCAGTCTGAACAAGAAAACTACAGGAGCTAAACCATGGGGATGCAGTGCATGTGGAAGAGCTTTCACACATCATTCATTGCTGAAAATGCACATTAGATGTCACACTGAACATAAAACATATGAGTATCAAAAACATGGAGAGAAGCCATATAAATGTAAGGAATGTGGGAAAGCCTTCACTTATCTCACTTTACTTCAAACACATGAAAGAACTCATACTGGAGAGAAACCCTATGAATGTAAACAATGCAGTAAAGCATTCACTTTTTCCAGATATCTTCAAAAACATGAAAGAACTCACACTGGAGAGAAACCCTATGAATGTGAAAAATGCAGTAAAGCATTCACTTCTTCCAGTTCTCTTCGAATCCATGAAAGAATTCACACTGGAGAGAAGCCCTTTCTATGTAAAAAATGCAGTAAAGCATTCACTTCTTTCGGTATTCTTTCAAGACATGAAAGAACTCATACAGGAGAGAAACCCTACGAATGTAAACACTGCAGTAAAGCATTCGCTTCCTCCACTTATCTTCGAATCCATGAAAGAATTCACACTGGCGAGAAGCCCTTTAAATGTAAAATATGTGGT
This sequence comes from Equus asinus, assembly GCF_041296235.1. Classification (NCBI taxonomy): domain Eukaryota; kingdom Metazoa; phylum Chordata; class Mammalia; order Perissodactyla; family Equidae; genus Equus; species Equus asinus. The sequence goes on along the minus strand of NC_091809.1, from coordinate 23,168,226 downwards.
AAAGCCTTCATTTCTGCCTTTTCTCTCTCAACACATGGAAGAACTCACACTGGAGGGAAACCCTACGAATGTGGAAAATGTGGTAAAGCATTCACTTCTTCCCGTTATCTTCAAATACATGAGAGAACTCACACTGGAGAGAAACCCTATGAATGTAAAAAATGCAGTAAAGCCTTTACTTTTTCCAGATATCTTCAAATACATGAAAGAAGTCATACAGGAGAGAAACCCTACGAATGTAAACAATGCAGTAAAGCATTCACTTCCTCCAGTTATCTTCGAATCCATGAAAGAATTCACACTGGCGAGAAGCCCTTCAAATGTAAAATATGTGGTAAAGCCTTCATTTCTGCGTTTTCTCTCTCAACACATGGAAGAACTCACACTGGAGAGAAACCCTACGAATGTGGAAAATGTGGTAAAGCATTCACTTCTTCCCGTTATCTTCAAATACATGAGAGAACTCACACTGGAGAGAAACCCTATAAATGTAAAAAATGCAGTAAAGCATTCACTTCTTCCAGTTGTCTCTCAGTACATGCAAGAAGTCACACTGGAGAGAAACCCTTCGAATGTGAAAAATGTGGTAAAGAATTTGCTTCCTCCAGTTACCTTCAAATACATGGAAGAATTCATACTGGAGAGAGACCCTATGAATGTAAGAAATGCGGTAAAGCATTCATTACCTCCAGTTCTCTTCAAATACATGGAAGAATTCATACTGGAGAGAAACCCTATGAATGTAAGAAATGCAGTAAAGCATTCAGTTCTTCCAGGTCTCTTCAAATACATGGAAGAATTCATACTGGTGAGAAACCCTATGAATGTAAGAAATGCAGTAAAGCATTCACTACCTCCGGTTATCTTCAAATACATGGAAGAATTCATACTGGAGAGAAACCCTATGAATGTAAAAAATGCAGTAAGGCATTCACTTCTTCCAGGTCTCTTCAACTACATGGAAGAATTCATACTGGAGAGAAACCCTATGAATGTAAGAAATGCAGTAAAGCATTCACTACCTCCAGTTATCTTCAAATACATGGAAGAATTCATACTGGAGAGAAACCCTATGAATGTAAAAAATGCAGTAAGGCATTCACTTATTCCAGTAATCTTAAAAAACACGAAAGAACTCACTGGAGAGAAACCCTTTGAATGTAAATAAATGCAGTAAAGCTTTCAGTTTTTCTGGTCTTCTTTCAAAACATGGAAGAACTCATACAGGAGAGAAACCCTACAAATGTAAAAAATGTGGTAAAGCATTCTCTTCTTCCTGTTTTCTTCGAGTCCATGAAAGAACCCACACTGGAGAGAAACCTTATGAATGTAAAAAATGCAGTAAAGTATTCAGTGTTTCCTGTTCTCCTCGAGAGCATTTAAGAACTCACACTGAAGAGAAACACTATGAATGTAGCAAATTCAATAAAGTCTTCACTGCTTCCAGGTCTCTTCGAGTCCCTGTAAGAAGTCACAGTGGGGAGAAAGCCTCATAAATGTCCAGAAAGTGAGACAGCCCTTATTGCTCATGCAACCTTTAGAGGATATGTACAAATGCACACTACAGGAGAAACCAGGTAGATAGAAACAATTTGGGAAAGACTTTTGTTATCTCAGTTCTTCTTGAAGGCATGAAAGGACTCACTTGATAAAAACCTCTTGCATGTAAACAGCATGAGAAAGGCTTCAGTTGGTTTACATCCTTCCCTGTGAAACTCCCACCAAAAAGAAATGTAAATATAAGTCATATGAGAAAGCTTCATGGAAATTAATTTGTATATGAGACTGTGGAAAACTTTCAACATGAAGAGTTGTTATAAAAGTAGTAAACGTATTTATCAAGCCTGTTTCTTAAAGTGCAACATTGGACTGTGGATTTGTATTAATTACTTCAGAAATGAATATTGAGGTGAGATGATTCTGCTAGTGAACATAAATGGTAAATAAGATTCATAGGTAGTGCTTTTCCCTTAAATCAGTTAATAATTTTGTATTTTTAATTTTTTAATAATGTTTTAATTACTCTGTGTTACAGGGGCATTGAAAAATGACAGTTTGTATGTTGTGATTTTCTTACTGGCCTTGTGTTTACAGCTCCTGGATATATGCCTAATTGTATATATTGTACATTTTATTTTAACTTTTTATTAAGATTATTACAACCTTGTTAAATTTCAGTTGTAAAGTGTTGTCAGTCATGCCGTACGTGCACCACTTCACCCTTTGTGCCCTCCCCCCAAACCCCCTTTCCCCTGGTAAGCACCAATCAGTTCTCTTTGTCTGTATGTTTAACTTCCACCTATGAGTGGAGTCATACAGAGATTGTCCTTCTCTATCTGGTTTATTTCACTTAACATAATTCCCTCAAGGTCCATCCATTTTGTTGTGAATGGGATGATTTTATCCTTTTTTATGGCTGAGTAGTATTCCATTGTATATATATACCACATCTTCTTTATCCAATCTTCGGTTGATGGGCACTTTGGTTGATTCCACTTCTTGGCTGTTGTGAATAACGCTGCAATGATCATTGGGGTGCCTGGGACTTTTGGAATTGCTGATTTCAAGTTCTTGGATAGATACCCAGTAGTGGGATCGCTGGGACATATGGTATTTCTATTTTTAATTTTTTGAGAAATCTCCATACTGTTGTCCATAGTGGCTGCACCAGTTTGCATTCTCACCAGCAGTGTATGAGGGTTCCTTTTTCTCTACAGCCTCCCCAACATTTGTCACTGTTTGTTTATTTTTGCCATTGTCACAGGTGTAAGGTGATATCTTAGTGTAGTTTTGATTTGCATTTCCCTCATGATAGTGATGATGAGCATCTTTTCATGTGTCTATTGGCCATCCGTATATCTGCTTTGAAGAAATGTCTGTTCATGTCTCCAGCCCAGTTTTTGATCGGGTTGTTTGATTTTTTGTTGTTGCGTTGTGTGAGTTCTTTATAGATTAGGGATATTAAGCCTTTGTCGGATGTATGACTTGCAAATACTTCTTCCCAGTTAGTGGGTTGTTTTTTTGTTTCAATCCTGTTTCCCTTTTCCTTGAAGAAGCTCTTTAGTCTGATGAAGTCCCATTTGTTCATTCTTTCTGCTGTTTCCCTTCTCTGAGAAGACATGGTGTCTGAAAAGATCCTTTTAATACTGATGTCAAAGAGTGTAGTGCCTACATTTTCTTCTAGACGCCTTATGGTTTGAGGTGTTAGCTTTAGGTCTTTGATCCATTTTGATTTTATTTTTGTGAATGGTGACAACGAATGGTCAATTTTCATTCTTTTATATGTGGCTGTCCAGTTTTCCCAGCACCATTTGTTGAAAAGGCTTTCTGTTCTCGATTGTAGGCCCTCAGCTCCTTTCTCAAAGATTAGCTGTCCATAGATGGGTGGTTTTTTTCTGGGCTTTCAATTCTGTTCCATTGATCTGTGCAAAATACAGAGCGACAGATGTGTGTGAATGGTTTCTGTTCTGATATGTAAAGATGTCTGAGTGATCACTCTCATCTTCAGAAGAAAAATACTAAACACTCTTAAAGGGAACACTTCTACTTAGATCCATGAGAGATTTGAGTTTACATGGCAACACTGCCCCCTACATGAGAGAAGGTGAATATAGATAATGCCCATGTACCAGGAGGCGGAGTGACTGGAGCAAGCAACTTTCTAGGAACACATCAACATAACAAGAGGTGAATTGCTAGACACACAGTATGGATTATCTTGAGAGTTAAAAACTCTAGGGAGGGGCCAGTCTTAGGGGCCCCCCACATTCATGAATGCTCCCTTCAGCAGCCCAACGTGGTCTTCATAGTGAAGATCAGAAAAAATTGCCTCCTGCTTCATCCAGGAAATGAGGAAAAACATTTTGATATACATGAAAAGCATATTGCTGTCTGTAAAGTAGACCATCCGTCAGATAAAACTAATGTACCCACGTCTTAACTCAGTGTATAAAGTTCAAATAGACACCTGCAGTCACCTCAGCTCCTCTCTGCCAAAAGCAGAGGAAATATAAGTGCTCAGATCCTGTTGTAAAGTTCACGGTCCAAGGATCCTTTACCACCAAACGTTGCAGTTTTCATCATCACATGAGAGGACAATTTCCCTTTGAAATCGCTGACACCATATCGGTAGGGCCCCAGGATACAAACACTGGATGAAAACAGAGCTGCAAGACACAGATTCTACTTAAGAATGAGTTTCTAGGGAAACCCAACAGACTCACCCTGCAGAGTTCCAGTTCCATCACCTGTGGGCAATGGCGATCTCAGCCAGCCCCTCCGCAGTCAAGGGGCCCCCTCTCTTCACGTGGCTCCCAGAATGCAGAGGGCACTTTGCCAAAGGAAGTCCTGGGAAATGATGGGAATTTCCACCTTTCCTGAAGTGCTCAGGTGCAGGAGGTTGTAACCCCTCCTTTGTCAGAGGCCAGGCCCCCTGTTTCTTGAAGGGAAGAGGCAGAAGTGGGTCAAGCCACATCCCTACCTGCCCTTGCACCAACTTCCAGTGCTCTCCTGGGTCCCCATAGTGATGTCTCTGTGGCTGGGAGACCTGGGGTCTGATGTTGTAAGGTGTCCTTCCCCGACCAGTGAATATTCCAGGGAGGGCAGTGATCAAGGCCTTGGTGAGGATGGCCCATGGGGCTGACCTGCATGAGGTCTGCACGCAGGCGAGACCTCAGGTGTGATGGATCCCAGACCACAGAGACCACAGCAGAGGACATGGCGGCTGGGGGAGGACGCACAGACCTTTGTTGTCCAAACTGAGCTTTAATGGGAAAGCAAAGTGAGGAAGGGGCACGTGGTGAGGGGCGCGTTTCTGGAAGGGATCACAGCAGCCTGAGGGGCTGGAACACGGTGATCATGGGCCCTGACTCTCCATCTTCAGGCTCCTGAGCTGTGACTCTTACAGAGATGACCTTACTGTACTGTGTGGGCCCAGGAAGTGTGAAGGCCCTTCGCCATCAGGAGGGGCAGGTGGACCCTCCTGTGGAGATTGGTTTGTGAGTCAGGGGTCACCCCTCTGTCACACGGGATGGGCTGAGAACCGGGATGGGCTGAGAACCGTTCACTCTGTTATGATTGAGTGCATGTGGGCTGAGGAGGTTTGTGTAAAGCCTGGGGCATGTGTTTGTGGGTGTGTCTGTGAGGCTGTGATTCAGTAAGTGTGGTCTCCTGTGTACCAGGCCTTCTAGTAGGTGCTGCAGTGAACCAAGGGAACAAATACTTCTGACCCCTTGGAGCTGACATTCTAGGAGACAAGAAACAAGTGGTACAGTAAGACATGAGCTGTGTCAGATGGGGCCTAGTCCTGAGGAGGGAGAGGAAGCTGCAGAGGAGTGTGAGGGCCTGGGCAGTGGGTCTCTGGGCCATTATCTCTGAGGATCTGTGACTTCAGGTGTCTGTGTGTGGGTGTTTTCACATGTGTCCAGTAAGGAAGCCTGTGTGATTTTGTCTGTCTGTCTGGGGGGCTGTGTGTGGATGTCCTTAAAATCTGGAATGTTTATTTTCGAGGTTTTTGCCTAACTGCCCTGGTAGCGCCTTTTTCACCATGTTGGGTGGAGCTGGTGAGAGCAGACATCTGTGTCTTCTCTCATCTGAGAGAGAAAGCCCGCAGTCCTTCACCATGAAGAGTGACGTCAACTGTGGGTTCGTCACTGATGCTTTATTTCAGGGTGAGGGAGTTGACTGAGGGAGTTTATCCTAGTTTCCTGAGTGTTTTCCTTGTGAAGGGGTGTTGACCGTGGTAATGCTTCTTTGTATCCATTGAGATGATCCTGTAGTTTTTTTTTTTTTTTTTTTAAAGATTGGCACTTGGGCTAACAACTGTTGCCAATCTTTTTTTTTTTTCCTGCTTTATCTCCCCAACCCTCCCCCCCACCCCCACACACAGTTGTATATCTTACTTGCAGGTCCTTCCAGTTGTGGGATGTGGGTCGCCTGCTCAACGTGGCCTGAGGAGCAGTGCCATGTCCGCGCCCAGGATCTGCACCCTGGGCCCCCACAGCGGAGTGCGCGAACTTAACCACTTGGCCACAGAGCCAGCCCACGATCCTGTAGTTTTTGACATTGATTCTAATAATTGTTTCTTATGTTAGTTCATTTTCAGATAGAAAACCAATGTTTCTTTCTTGGGTTAAATCTCACGTGGTCTTGATGTTTAGGTTATTTTATATATTGCTGGACTCACTGTAGTATTTTTTGTAGGCTTTTTTCATCTATATTGAAGATACTTGTGTGTTTATGTAGTATATAGTATAAAATTGTCTAATGCTGCGTATAGTGTGTATCTGTGTATATATATAGACAGAATGTAGAATACAGTATATATATTTATATATGGTATATTTAATATATTACCTGTATATAGTGTATGTAGCATAGAGTTTAGTATTATACATAATGTTTTATTATATATGTAGAATATATAATTAACATATGCATAATTAGTTTTGTAGGGTAGTGTATAGTTTAGTGTTATACTTTTACAAAATAGTATTACAGTCAGTCTGTAGCATTGTGGTTACGATTACCATGTCCATTTACAGAGTTACTCAGTTAAGCTGTTCAGTCTCCCATGGGAACATAGGGCCCCTTGTCTTAATATTCCAGAGCCTGCCTCTCCTACCCCATGTTTGTTTTCCCTGCTTCTGAGTTCAACTGAAGTGTCAGTATGTGTTTCAGAAATTGTAACTTATCAGGCTGAGGGTTGAAGTGAGGCTCTGTGGTTTGATTTTTAGTTTGTGCAGAGACGTGTGAATTTATCATGTATTTGTGTGATTTTGAGCGAGATTACCCCAGAGTGCTTTCTCACAAAGCGGTGACCTTGGATAATGAGCTGATGTTGATCTTGTTGCCAGGCAGCTAGACCATTGACACTGAGCCACAACTCTCTAAAACTGTGAAGATGAGGTGGACTGTTGGGAGGCATTCTGTAGCATGAGTGCCTGGATTTGACTAATCCTCATGACCATTGAGACCCATCTTTCATCAGGGATGGCCTGGTTGGGGACAGTAGCAGCAAGTCACTAGTGTTCCCCATCATGTGTGCTAGTGGCATATCACTGCTGATATGAAAATAGGTGCAGGGTTTATTTTTTACAGGAACAAGAAAGCAAATCACATTTTACAGTGTAAACCACATGACCTTTACATATCAAATGGAACAAAAAATGTGTGATTTAAATTGCTTCTTTTTACATAAATAGTGAAAATACTTGGAAGTATTAACAGTGCAATTTATGAGCAGTTTACATTATTTTATCTACATGAGCATGGGGATTCTACATGCCAGTTCGAGAAGACATGCTAGGGACAGCCTTCAGGCACACTTTTAAATCTCAGGCTGAGCTTTTGAAACTAGATATTTACAATAAACAGTTCATGGTAAACAAAAAATGTGTATGAACTATATTTTACTTTTAATAGTATTGAATACCAAAAATTCAACAGAATAAATTTTAAAGATCTAATTGGCCTCATTGAGCAATCCATCATCAGTTGGGCACCATCTTATCTAGCAAGTAGAGAGGAACTCCCAAGGGCTACAGAAAATGAAAAGTTTTAAAGGCAGGGCAAGGAAGTGATAAACAGAAAAAAGGATTATTTTAGGCAACTTTACCTCTCCTGTGGACAAAAGGTTCTGTTTAGGTGGATGACTTCCTCTTCCTTTGGGGGATGGAGAGGCCCATGTGGCACATTGCCTCATTGGTGCTGACCAGAGAATCCTAGACTGACGGTCAGACTGCATTCCTGGGGAAGGTTACGGCTGCGGTTAGGTTGGGTATTAAGCTCTGGTTTGGTGATGTCAGCATAGCAGTAGTGACTCCATTTGGGCCTGTGGTTTTCTTCTTCAAAATTTCCCCCTTTTTGATCTGTCTCAGCTTAACTTAGAGATGAGATCAAATTTAAGGCATTAGCACTGCTCTCAGCTTCTGCTCTGGAATTCTCTCAATTTCTGTTGTTCCTTTGGATGGTATGCAGAGGTCATGACCTTTTTGCTTAACCCCTGTGACATTCACAGGTCAAGTCTTCAGGTTCACAATCATTATGTCAGTCATTCTCTTTAATCCTTTCCTGATGTTCCGGTCTTAGGGAGATCATTTGCTTGGTGGTTAGCAGCTGCAAACATGCATTTAAAGGTTTTGAGATTATATGACACACCAGGGAGTTAATTATGATTATAATAAGCAGGATAATTCTCTTCTCTTCTAATATCTGTAGTACAATTTGGAGCCATGGTCCCCAAGACCCAAACAAATCAAAATGATACAGGACAAAGAAGGTCTCCATTGAAGGAGTCAACTTTTTGAAAAAGCCAAGTGCCTTGCTGAGTTTCACCTTCCCCAGAAGTGTTCATTCAGGCGCAGCAGGTGGTGTTGGCCACAGCACAGACACCTCCTCAGTTAAAAGAGAATCAAGGGCTATTCTGTTACCAAGAACAACTTTGGCCACAGAATCTAAGGGTCTTTGTTGGGCAGCTCTTGTCTTAGCTGTGGATTTTGCAACGTCTTCAAGAGCTAAGGAGAGGTTGTCTAATTATATCCTCATTTACCTTTACTCCTAACCAGGTTAGTGCGGCCCTGTCAAAGGGAGTGAATCCTGAGTCCTGAATGCCTCCTGGTAGGTCCTTTCGATCTCAGTGATGTAAATTCAGGAGAGTCAACCAGTGAGATGTCTGAGTTCACTTGTGAAAAGTTAGTGGAACAGTCAGATAACCTGAGAGGTCTTGCCCAGTTAGGTGCCAGCCATCCGGGCATTCAGAGCCTAAGGAGAAAGATAACCAGTACAGACAAAGATCAATCCTGTAAGGGCACAAACCACTCTCACTAAGGTGGCATTCTTAATAGATTCATTCACAGGGACTGTTGCACTTGCCCATTGAAGCCAGGGGTCAGTTAGATTTTCTCCTAGCCTGAAATAAAAGTCAGTCTAAATTCCAGAGGTTGCCCTCCTTAGCAATGGCCTGAGGAATATGGATGATGGCATTATCTTTCCAATCCAATGCCAGACTAAAGAAAGAAAAAAAGTGAGGACTTTACTAACAGGAAGTTGATCTGGCATCTTAGAAGAAGCAATGTACATTGATATGAATTACTTGTCTCTCTCACCAATCTGATGTGGAGGTGTCCAGCGTCTGCACAGGACCAGATGTTGGGTGGGGCCTTCTTCAGCTGTGAGATCTGTATCCAAGGTACGAGTCCCCTAAGTGTGGCTGTCATCTGCGTAGTGAGGAGGACCTGGTGTAGCTTCTTTGAAGGAGATTTCAGAGCAGTCTCTATTCTCAGCAGTTCATTTTTATGATCTTAAAGTTGTCAGAAATTAGTACTCGTCAAAAGTCCTTTCCTTGCTGCAGCCACTATGGAAAACAGTATGGAGATTCCTCAAAAAATTAAAAATAGAACTACCATATGTCCCAGCCATCCCACTACTGGGTATTTATCCAAAGAGCTTGAAGTCAGCAATCCCAAAAGTCCTGTGCACCCCAATGTTTATTGCAGCACTGTTTACAATAGCCAAGACGTGGAAGCAACCTAAGTTCCCAGCAACAGACGAATGGATAAAGAAGATGTGGTACATATATACAATGGAATACTACTCAGCTGCAAAACAGGACAAAATCATTCCATTTGCAATAACATGGATGGACCTCGAGGGAATTATGTTAAGTGAAATAAGCCAGCGAGAGAAGGATAATCTGTGTATGACTCCACTCATATGAGGAATTTAAAAATGTGGACTAAGAGAACAGTTTAGTGGATACCAGGGGAAAGGTGGGGTGGGGGGTGGGCACAAAGGGTGAAGTGGTGCACCTACAACACGAATGACAAACATTAATGTACAACTGAAATTTCACAAGATTGTAACCTATCATTAACTCATTAAAAAAAAAAAAGTCCTTTCCTTGCATCTCCTTGAAGGTGAGGCGCTGTTGCAGGAACTCTTTTGTGTAAGCATCAGAGTGAAACAAGGACTCTCTGTAAATGACAAGACTTAAAATGCCCGTGGTTAAAGATCTGACAAGAGTTCGCTATAATGGAATGAGAAGGAAAATTGGTTAGTTTTGGAACATTCAACATTCTAAGATAATAACTGGAATTTTGACTGATAACATAATAGCAGGACATGTCAGATTTCCAGGAATTTAACACAATTTTTGGAACACTTAGAACGTATACCTGTACAGACACAACATAAAGAAGGGTTAGTATTCGTTCTTCTTTGCCAGTGCTTCCCATGTAATTTGGCATATCAAATAAGCCTATTTAGTTTAACATCTCCATTTTTAAGGAGAGAGAACTAATTCTTTGAGATGTTCCAGAGTCCCTCTGGAAAAATCCAAAGTTAGTTCAAAGTCAAAGAGACTTTATTCAGAATTGCATTTATGGAACTTTGTCAAAAATATCAAAAGGTTTTAGATACTTGCCTAAATAGGATCACAGATCCCTATGAAACAATACTTAATTGTCCAAAGTTACAATAAAAAATTTCAAAGACAAATACAGAAGTTTACATTGTTGTGAGCAAAATTTAACTTTTGTGTGTGTATGTGTGATGAGGAATATTTGCCCTGAGCCAATATCCATTGCCAATCTTCCTCTTTTTCCTTTTTTTTCTCCCCAAAGCCCCAGTACATAGTTGTATAGCCTAGTTGTATAAGTCCTTCTAGTTCCTCTATGTGGGGTGCCACCATAGCATGGCTTGGTGAGCACTGTGTAGGTCCGAGCCCAGGATCCAAATGGTGAACCCTGGGCCGCCAAAGAAAAGGATGCGAACTTAACCAAGTGGCCGCAGGGCTGCCCCAATTTAGCTCTTTTAATACTGAGAGTACTGGATTTAACGAAGCAAAGACCTGATGAAAAACACATGGAACATAGGTGATTGTTTTGACAAGACACAAAATCTTTGTTTTTTGGGGGTTTTTTTTAAAGATTTTATTTTTTTCCCTTTTTCTCCCCAAAGCCCCCCGGTACATAGTTGTACATTCTTCGTTGTGGGTCCTTCTAATTGTGGCATGTGGGATGCTGCCTCAGCATGGTTTGATGAGTAGTGCCATGTCTGCGCCCAGGATTCAAACCAACGAAACACTGGGCCGCCTGCAGCAGAGTGCGCGAACTTAACCACTCAGCCACGGGGCCAGACCCACAAGATCTTTGTTTTTCTTTTCTTTTTGCAGATTACTTAAAAAGGCAAAGCAACAAACGTTTTATAATCTCTTATCATCAAGGACAGACCAATACTTCAAGAAAACTTTGTTCCTTAAACAGAGAGAAAACCAAATACTAATTTTGCAGCAGCTTTCTTTTGTATTAAAACTCATTTACTTAATTAATTTTATTCCAATTTTTTTTTTTAAAGATTTTATTTTTCCTTTTTCTCCCCAAATGCCCGGGTACATAGTTAAATATTTTTAGTTGTGGGTCCTTCTAGTTGGGGCATGTGCAGTACCACCTCAGCATGGCTTGACAAGTGGTGCCATGTCTGTGCCCAGGATCTGAACCAGCAAAACCCTGGGCCACCCAAGCGGAGTGCACGAACTTAACCACTCGGCCACGGGGCTGGGGTCTAAATTTATTCCAATCTTAGCCAGCCATAACCACACACAGAATTCCTTTTCTTCATTTTTTAGTAGTTTTAATTACACATATTAGAATTTTTAACCATTAAAAATTTTTAACATCTAGTGAAACCTAAGAAGCAGGCAGTTATAAACTTTTTTAGGAACATGTGCTTTCTCATAGTAAATTTTTCATCATGGCACAAGACATATTTACTAACAGAAGAAGGAAGCAAAAAGTGGATAAACTTAATGTTCAGTAATGTTTGAGTATTTCCTGGTAGTCGGAAGTGATCTTGCTATTCAATGAATTTCACTTACCTCTTCATATAACTTAACTCAGCAAAACATTAAAGTTACAGATTACCAAAAACATTTGGAGAGACTATTTAAACTGTTTACCTTTGAAGTTTCTTACTTTCATCTATTTAATTTGCTTATTCTAAACAACTATGTTTTGATGAACCACAAAAACTTCCTTAGACATTAGACAAAGTCAGCCATCACCCAAACTAATTTTTCTTGATGACAAATCTTGTAAGAGATCACATGAATTCACTTGATGAATAAACCCAGGTGGAATAAGAGTTGTATGCCTGTATTATATTCAATGTTGATAACTCTAAAATCGTCCATTTTAATTGAGTCAACAAACTTAAACTAGCCTTAGTATCAAATATTTTCCCAGATCATGTGAACCTGAAAAGCATTTGGGTTAGTTTCTACTATAGTTTTGAGAATTTTATGAATACTAAGCCCTTGTTTGTTTAAGCCAATTAAATAGAACACTTTTACAAATTAATTTTAGTAATACCACCCACAGGTGGAAAAACACCAGCTGTCTACAACACATACAGATAAATGCAAACAGTAACCTTCTATTTTCATTTTAAAATTTTAGCCATGAGACAAGTATGATAATGTAAAACTCACTAGTTATTAAGTAGTTGGATCTGAGTTGTTTTTCTGGTAGGTGGAATAAGTTAAGGTTACCTGCTCAGATGAATAAAGACTTTCACTAATAATCTGTGGAGAAATGCCAGAAAGATTTTGATTTGTCCATGTTTCAAATGACCTTTCCCCTTTCATTTTTCTTCTCATAAGAATAATTTCCCTGAAGTTCACACTTTCACATTTACGTCTCAGAGGGACAGGGAAGGGATGCCGGTTTGTCCAAGAAGGCCAATAATGTGTACGCCTTTGGGGATGAAGAGGGGAGGTTTGGGGCATGGTGAGAGGAATTTATATGCCTGCAGAGCTGCACTTCTAGTTCTGTAAGGATTTGTGGGATCAGGACAGTTGCTCTCAATTCCTCAAAGAACTGGGATGTAGCCTGGATGCTAAAGGACTGACACCCTTCCACCAAGGTTTCAGTATATAAAAGAATCATACACCAGGATCCAGTGCGATTTATTCTAGGGATGAAAGGTTGGGTTAATATCTCAAAATCCATTTATTTAATAAAGGATATCAACAGATTATAAACAAAAATGGCAGATCATTTCAATAGGCTTCAGGGGAAGTAATGGACAAAATCCAGTACCCTTTCATGATTAAAGCACTTGGATTACCAGGAATAGAAGGAAATTTCCTAATGTCATAATGAGTGTCTATGGAAAACACAGCTAATAGTATATTTAATTGGAAAAAACTGGATGCTTTCCCTTGAAAATAAGGAACCAAGGAAGGATGTCTGCTTTTCATGCTTCTATTTTATAATATACTGGTGATTTTAGCCAAAACCGTTACAGCGAGGAAGGGTAATAAAATGCATAAAGGTTGTTAGGAAGATGTTAAATTTATCTCTACTTCCAGCTGAGGTATCTTGTTTTTAGAATACTCTAAGGAATTCACTAAGTGAATTATTGGAACTGATAATTAAGATCAGCAAAATGGTAGGATACAAAGTCAAAATATAAAAATCAATTTTATTTCTATACACTTACAATGAACAATCTGATACTGAAATTAAGAAATGCAGTGACAGTAAAATCAAAAGGAATAAAATACGTAGGGATAAATTTAACAAAAGATGTACAAAATGAATACTCAGAAGCTGCAAAATATGGTCCAAAGAAATTAAAAATATAAAAATAAATGGGAAAACATCCCAATTTCATTAATCAGATGACTGTTGAAGTGGCACTATTCCCCAAACAATCTGAGATTCAGCACACGCCTGTCATGATCCAAGCTTATGTCTTTATACAAATTGGGAAGCTCTTTCCTAAAATTATGGGGAATTGCAATGGAACAAGAATAGCCAAAGCAATCTTGAAAAAGAAAAGGAACATGTTAGGACTAAAATTTCCTGATTTCAGACTTTGTCATATGCAATGGTAATCAAGAGTGTGTGGTAGTAACACAATGGTGGACACACAGATCTGTGGAACAGGTTGAGATTTGAGAACTTAACCCATAGTTTTGTGGTCCACTGATATTTGAAAAAAGTGCCAGTTATGAGGTGAGAATATTCTTTTCACGAATTTGTGCTCGGCAAAGTAGATAGCCATATGCAGAAGACACGTTTCATCGTTAGATGATATGACATACAATAATTTATGAGAAAGGATAAAGACCTAAACATAAGAGTAAACTATAACACACTTAGATAAAGCATAGGAAAAGCTTCCTAACCTTGATTTCACAAAGAATTGTTACATAATGCACCAAGAACAAAAATGGAAAAAAATAGGTAATTTGGACTTCATGAAATGCATGACTTTTGTGCTTCAAAGGACACCATCAAGAGAGTGAACACAGCCTTTGGAGCCCTTGTGCACTATCACTGGGCGTATAAAATCTTGATGATATGAATACATGATGGGAATTTTTTAAAAAATCACAAACTGAGTTATCATCTGAACTAGCAATTCTACTTTTCAAAATTGAAGTAGAACTGAAGGCAGCGACTTAAACAGCCATATCCATTCATGTGTTATATCAGCATTATTCACAATAGCCAGAAGGTGGAAGTCACCCAAGTGCCCATCAACAGATGAGTGGATTAAATAAAATTGGTAAATACTTAGAATGTTGTCTTAGCTTGAAAAAGAAAGAAATTTCTGACAGGTGCTACAACTGAACTATACACTTACAACATGGTGGAAGTGTAAATTTTATGGTACATTTCTACTACCATAATTAAAAGTAAAATTTTTTTAAGTTAACTTTTATTGAGTTGATAGGTTACAATCTTGTGAAGTTTCAGTTGTACATTATTGTCTGTCAGTCTTGTTGTAGGTGCACCCCTTCACCCTTTGTGGCTGCCCCCCACCCCACCTTTCCCCTGGTAGCCACTAATCAGTTCTCTTTGTCCACATGTTTAAATTCCTCATATAAGTGGAGTCATACAGAGATTGTCCTTCTCTATCTGGCTTGTTTCACTTAACATAATTCCCTTAAGATCCATCCATGTTGTTGCAAATGGGACGATTTTATCCTTTTTTACAGCTGAGTAGTATCCCCTTGTATATATACACCACACATCTTCTTTATCCAATCATCTGTTGCTGGGCACTTAGGTTGCTTCCACGTCTTGGCTATTGTGAATAATGCTGCAGTGAACATAGGGGTGCATGGGACTTTTGGGATTGCTGACTTCAAGCTCTTTGGGTAGATACCCAGTAGTGGGATGGCTGGGACATATGGTAGTTCTATTTTTAATTTTTTGAGAAATCTCCATACTGTTGTCCATAGTGGCTTCACCAGTTTGCATTCCCACCAGCAGTGTATGAGGGTTCCTGTTTCTCCACAACCCCTCCAACATTTGTTACTATTTGTTTTAGTTATTTTTGTCATTCTAATGGGTGTAAGGTGATATCTTAGTGTAGTTTTCATTTGCATTTCCCTGATGATCAGCGATGATGAACATCTTTTCATGTTCCTATTGGCCATCTGTATATCTTCTTTGGAGAAATGTCTGTTTATGTCTCCTGCCCATTTTTTGATCAGGTTGTTTGATTTTTTTGTTGTTGTGTGAGTTCTTTATATATTATGGATATTAACCCTTTGTCAGATGTATGACTTGCAAATATTTTTTCCCAGTTAGTGGGTTGTTTTTTAGTTTCAATCCTGTTTTCCTTTGCCTTGAAGAAGCTCTTTAGTCTGATGAAGTCCCATTTGTTTATTCTAGTGGTGGCACGTGGGACACCACCTCAGCATGGCCTGATGAGCAGTGCCATATCTGCGCCCAGGATGCAAAATGGTGAAACCCTGGGCCACCAAAGTGGAGTGCAGAAACTCAACCACTTGGCCTCGGGGCCAGCTCCCAGAGTGTGTTATTTAATTTCCAGTTACTTCTGACTTTTCCCAGTAAGATTTGAGATAAATAGGCCTTTAGTGTGAGGTGTTACGATTTCTTGAAGAGGTGTCAGACTATGTTTAGTGTTTGCTGTGGCTGGAGGGGTCAGGGGCTTCGTGGTCTGCAGTGTCCTTGCACTTATCTCCCTGGTGTGTTGGGTTTCCCTAGAAACTCCCTCTTAAGTAGAGTCTGTGTCTTGCAGCTGTTTTCCTCCAGTGTTTCTATCCTGGGCCCTGCCCATATGGTGTCAGGTATTTGAAAGGGAAACGTCCTCTCATGTGATGATGAAACCTGCAATGTTTGCTGGTAGAGAATCCCTGGACCGTGAACTTCAGAACAAGATGTGAGCACTCATATTTCCTCCACTTCTGTCAGAGAGGAACCTGAAGTGACTGCAGGTGTCTCTTTGCACTTTCCCAATCAGAGAAGACTTTGGCACATGAGTTTCCTTTGAGGGATGGTCTACATTACAGACAACCAAATGCTTGTTGTATACATCAGAATGTTTTCCCCCATGTCCTGCATGAAGCAGGAGGCGTTTTCTGCTGATCTTCACTATGACAACCAGGTTGGGCTGCTGAAGGAAACATTCGTGAATTGGGGGCCCATATGACTGCCCCAACCCAGTTTTTAACTCTGAAGATAATCCATACTCTCTCTCCAACATTCTATCTACTACAGTTCATGTGTTCCTAGAAATTTTCTGGCTCCCATCCTTTCTCCTCCCAGTACACAGTAATTCTCTATGTTAGCCTCTCATTGGTATTGGTGTCACCCTGCCAGTGCAGCCTGCCCACATGCAGCGAGCAGCCCTTTTAGGGAACAGAGCTCTCCCTGGCTGGTTAATAAATAGTCTGAACCCAAGTAGTTATCAGCTACCATGGCTGCCAGGGGGTTTCCCTTCAGGGAAAACATCTCAAACACTAGCTGTCTGCTTCATGAATTTTGAGTGTTTTGGACATTTCTTGATTGGCATTAATGCTGTGTTTCTTGAATGACATCATGCGTGCCCAGGTCAGTACCAGTGACTCCCACAACAATAAACACAAGTGCAAATGGTAGGAAAACAGCATATTTGTGTTTGATGGGATCGAAGGGTTTGGAGGGCGTGTGACCAAAATGAAGCACTGACATGCAGGGCACACAGACTACAGGTGACATTAGGAAGAAGACCTGGGAGTGGGATCTAAGAGTGGTGGCCAGGGGGCACTATTACAGTAAACCAAAGACTGACCGTTCTGAAAGGACTAGTATAGAAAGGCTCTACTTAAAGGTGCCAATGAGCCTGATGATCAGGACAAAGTACTAGGCCCGAAAGACTGGGCATGAATCTAATTGACGACTCAAACAGCAGGCAGGCTTATTAAGAGGAAAGCAAGGCTTGTCTCAGTGAGCCATTAGCCAGCCTATGAGGGGGTAGCCCAGGGTTGTAAGAGAGGTACAAGGTCCACCAAAAACCGTTTTCAAGAGCCCAGTGTTTTGTATTTTGATAAATGACTTGATAGTATCAATAATTTCTAGAGTGTCTTGGTGAGCCCTTGCATTTTGGTTTCAAGAGGATGTTTGATAGCTTAAGAAATTTCTCTCTAGAAGTTTATACCATGTTCTGAGCATAACAAGTGCCCCAGAAGAGGTGGTGAGGGGCACTAAGTATGCCTGATTCGCCATCAGCTGTAGGGACCGTTCCTCAGCCTGGAGGGCGTGTCCTTCAATTGTATTACTAGTTACTTGTTTTTTCACATTGGCTGCTTTGGTCTCTCACTAAGGTATCCACGGCAGAGGAGGGAAGTCTCTTCAATTTTGCCTAAACCTTTAGGTTAGAGACCTCCAAATGGTTTCATATTATGTTGGATCAAACACCCAAGAATAACACTATCAGGTCTGAGGTGTTGGTATGTGTCTCGTAAATTTGGGTCCATTTATCACCCTGAGCGATGACATAAGCCTCTGCAGACTGAGGTTTGATATGTGCAGAAGAAAGAGTGACCTGATTTGTACTTGGTTATTGTGAGGCAAGATGTTCCCAGAGTCCTTTATGTCATAGGGGCGACCTTGGATAAGGACTTGTTACTGACGGGACGAGACAGCTAGATCACTGGCAATGGCCAAAGGATCTGTAAAAACGTGAACACGAGTTCAATTATTGGGCAGGGAATTCTCTATTGTTAGCATGATTGTCTGGAGTTTGGCTAATTGATCTGGTGCTTGGGTCCAATCTTTGATCTAAGATGGCCTGTTGGTAGGAAAAGAATGCGGCATCTCTGCACTGGACTCCATCAGGTGTGGTGGCAGCACACTGTCTACAAAGCAGATGAGACCCTAGTTACTCAGTGCTCCCAGGTGACCCTCTGAGGGGCCATTGTGCCTGAAAATGAAGTGACCTCCCCCACAATGGATTCTATCAATGAGAAAAGAGGGGAACACACTTCCTCCTCCAAGTAGGATATGCCAGAAGCACCACTTTTGGCTCCATCCTCTAAGTACCCATCTCTCTTCAAGGAAAAGCCCTCTGATTAGCAAGGAGGGGTGCTGCATTCACGGCCCAAAACAGGATGCTGGCTGCAGAGGATGAACTCAGGCCTTGAGAGGGCCTCCATTTATACATAGAATTAGTGCCCATCAGTGGCTTCTCTAATCGTGAGCAGAAATGGATGAGAATAGAGTTGGTAGAAGAATGCCTTGGGCAACATATGTCCACTGTGAGCAGTTGATTATTGACTCTTGGATGCGTAGTGGGAGGCTGCTGAAGCCTTTATGGTAAAGGGGTGTGAAGGGAGATGCTAACGGAGGACAGCTATTTCAAAAAAGCCCTTTGTTTCCCAATTCAAAGTCACTCAATTTCTAAGTGTTGTAAGAATGTGATGTTTGTGGTCACTGTGGCTGACAGAATGTGCCCATGACATGGGTTCTACCACTGCTTGTCACCCACTTACCTCACAGCCCCGTCCTGTTGCCTCAGAGAAATTTTTCAGAGTGGGACATGTGTGGATTTCTAAAGATGTTTCCAAGTCAGCAGGCACAGAGTAGGCTTGAGATGGGAAATGAAGAGCTGGAAATGGTCTACGGATGGCAGTGAAAACAACTGATGCTGACGCACATGAATGAGGATGTCTTCAGGCAGATCCCATTTGGGATACACCTTTTTGTTTTAGAACCACAGTATTTCTAAACATCTGTCCACAGAACCCAATTTAATCTCAAGGACAGATTCTGGGAGCCCTTTTACTTCAGTGTTAGTTATAAGTAGGAGATGAGGGCAGGTGCAACCTTAGGGGTGTTTTCTCAATGAAGACAGGGTTGCAAGGAAGTCCTGTTGAGGACTGAGTCCTTCTGAGTCCTGCAGTCTTCATAAGAAGGATCCACAGTGGTGGAAAAAAGAGCTGAACACATCAATATCAAGGCTCAGGAGAGCTTAACATTCTCCTAGTATATGAAAGCAATTATAGTATTCATTTTCTAATAATTACGAATAACCAAATATAAACATATAAAAAACATTTCATGTGCACTCATGAGTTTTTACAAACGTATAGAAATACTGCCACCTAAAGATGAAAAACACCTTGACTTCAAAACAACATTCCTGTGGTGCCCATTTAAACAAACCCCTGCAATACATAAGTTAACACTAAAAAGTGGAAAACATCCCATTCCCATTGCTGTTTTAAACCTCAAAGCTGTTACTGCTGTTTCCCACTTTCCCACAGCACGTGCTGGACGTCTGAGCACATGGAAAGGAAACCTGTGCACAGCTACCTGGGCTCCAGGGCTCTGTGGATCACTGAATCTAAAAACTTCCAGCCACTCCTGTGATGAAAAGAGGTTGAAAATTTCCCATTTCTCTCTTTACAGTAAATTAGGATATTATTCAAAATTACACCCTCTCTCTGCAGCTCACTCAATTATTCCTGGGATGGTTGCCTCTAACCAGCCAGAGCTTTGTGGTGTTTCCACGGGGAGATCACAGCGCACTCACATAGATGTCACTCTACTCATAGAATTCACTCAGGATGAGCTAGAACAGGGCAGGTGAAGGCCACTGTCTAAGTGGCAGGAACTCCATGGTTTACTGGGGTGTACGTTGCACACTCAGTCTGTATAGCAGCAACATGAAAATGCCTAACTCTCTAACAAGGAAAATTTTTTCTAAAGATTTTAATTTTCGTTTTTCTCCCCAAAGCACCCCAGTACATAGTTGTATATTTTTAGTTGTGGGTCATTCTAGTTGTGGCATGTGGGATGCCACCTCAGCATGGCTTGATGAGCGGTGCCACGTCCGTGCCCAGGATCTGAATCGACGAAACCCTGGGCTGCTGAAATGGAGCATGCGAACTTAACCACTCGGCCGCAGGGCCGGCCCACAAGGAAAATTTTTAAAGGTAAAACAAAAATCCTCACAAATGATGTTAAACAGAAGAAGACATAACAAATATCTGTGCCTTACATAAACAGGAAGCCTCAGATAATAGTATTAATGACATCCTGACTTTCTGAGGCTCCCACCATGACAGAAAAGATACATACACATCTCAGCCTCCCTATTAGCTCAACGTTAGTCTTTACTTTTCTTCAACTGTTACTGTCATCTTATAAGATAAAGCTGTACCATTTATTAATCACTTCTGTTTTCCCACAAACATATAAACACCAGGATGGCAGGAACTTGTTAGTTTCATGGCACTATATCCAAACCCTACCACGCCTTCTTTCTGCTACATGGGTACACTGACTCTAGAGTGCAGGCAGGTGAGGGATGCTGAAACATTAGCATCAAGAGCACAGAAAGAAAGGCTTGATTGGCATAGTGGTCCTGTCTCTGTCCCTTCCTAGGTTTGTATTGTCTCACGATTTACCTAAACTCAAAGGCCTCAGTTGAGACATACAGGAGCTATTAAAAATATTATGTAGA
Organism: Equus asinus; assembly: GCF_041296235.1. NCBI lineage: Eukaryota > Metazoa > Chordata > Mammalia > Perissodactyla > Equidae > Equus > Equus asinus. The sequence goes on along the minus strand of NC_091809.1, from coordinate 23,147,463 downwards.
TGAAGAACTGAACTTCTATATTTTAACTCAGGTTCCGTATGCTAAACAGTGTCTAATTCACCATAGGAATTACATCCACGCTTTGACGATAAGTAGGAAAGGCAAAAGCTGTTCCAGAGGACCAGGAGGTGGCCTGTATCCAGTGGCAGAGAAAAGTGTCACATACATCCTTCAGCAAAAGTTTAGAGTCACTAAAGAGAACACAAAGTATTTTGCAACCATGCCAGTTAAACTGATAAAAGATAAAATTCTAAGTCATAAAAATAATATTCCCTTCATCTTACTAAAATGGCTGACAAAGTAAGCTTAGCTTCACTACATTGTTCTTGCCTTCTAGAAAACAAGGATTAGGTTTACCAATGAGAAAATGCTCCCCAAAGATAGAATTAAGTTGACCTCCTCACAGCTGTCAATACAGAAAATGACCTGCTTCCTTGAATAGCAATCAAATCTTTTAACACAGGTCAAAATCTTTAAGAAGTCCTTTTGAGCACCCTGTTTCTGTTAAACCTCACAGTTCTTGATCATCTTCCGTCAATCTTAGTAGAATTCATTATCTCCCCCTCTTTGACTACAGGTGCAGCCCTGCAGGTCACTGGAAGAGGGCCTCTAAAAAAACAGGATTTTTTAGTTTTGGAATAAGGACAAATAGATGTTAGTTTCATGACAAAAACTGCAAGTATAAAACAATAAAAAATAAAGTTTGCCTGAAGAAATACCTGAATTTGTAAGCACACGATAAAATTGACTCATAACGTATGATGATTAAATAAAGAAAACTGCAAAGTATATCTGAAAATCCATGATTAAAATGAATTTTAATATATTCTGAGGAAATGAAAAGTAGTTTATAAAATATATCAATGACACAACTACAGAAGTGTTGATTTCTCAAGGAAATGCACACAGTTTTAATGACATACAAACATTATTCAAAACAAATAAAGGGAATACATTCAGCTACAAGTAAGAGGAAACACACAGTCTCCCTGACATGAGAAGGGGATTGTTCTCATGGAAGAAGTGGGTCAAGGCAGCCGCTGCACAGTGCAGCAGAGAAACAACGTCCCAGGACCTTCTTTTTATGCCCCATTGTAGTTGTGGTGGTGAATCAGGAAAACGTGCTCACTGCCACAATTAACAGCTAAGTGTTTCCTATACACATTGGACGTTATTCAGATACCATTTATAGAAGAGGGGAATCAGAGTCCTCACCAGAAAAGTCTGAATTAGTTTCCTGATGGGGACAACAGGCCTCACAGAAAAATCCTAACTCTTATGTGTCTTTGATGTGAAATTTCTGCAAACATCAGCAGAAAATACACCTATAAGAAAATGGAAATGAAACAGTTGTGGATGGTTTTCAAGATTCTTGAGTAGAAGGGCAAAGAATACAGATAATCGCTGGGAGACAGTGTACTTGAAGCTCCTACGTAACTCGCTCTCTCCTTGCATGGTGGCTCCAAAATCTGCCTAATGCCTTGTTTGCTTCTGAACTTCCAAATCGCAGGCTCTAGGTTAATCCCAACATGGAACCTTAAAGGCAATGGATTCTTAAAGACACAGTACATAAATTTACCCTCACTGACATAATGCAGTTTGGGGTGATAGGTCCAGCTCTAGATTTTGCTGCTCTATCACAAGACTCTACTTAATTCAAAGTCTATTCACCAAATACCAGTGAAGACAAAGAGCAAAGGCCCAAATAGGAAAATAAGAATTCACGGGAAAGTATCTACTTTGATTATCTTGCCACACACAAAAATTTATCTCAACAGTTCAGCAGAATAGAAAATGCACACAGGCTCCTATACCCACCACCTCAGAAAAGGAGCTTTCTCTAAGAAATGTGGAATATGTACAACACATTAGGCATATCCTGGAACTGCAACATAAAGTCAGTAAAGAAACCCCAAGGACTAGAAACTGTCACTTTTCAATGGCCCCTTAACATAGAAGAACTAAAACAATTACAGAAAATATTAACTGATTTAGGAAAAAGCACCACCTATTAGTGTTTACGCAGTATTGAAGGGTGACTTAGAGTATTATTTCACCTCAATAATTATTTGTGAAAGTTATTAATAGAAATCCACAATCCAATGTTGCACTTAAGAAAGAGGCTTGGTAAACAATATCATTACAAGTTTTCATGCTGCAAGTTTTCCAGAACACTAGATAAAATTCATTTCCATGAAGCTTTCTCATATGACTTACATTTCTTTTTGGTGGGAGTTTCACATGGAAGGATGCAGGCCAATTGAAGTCTTTCCCATGGTGTTTACATTCAAGAGGTGTTTATCAAGTGAGTCCTTTCATGACTTCAGGAAGAACTGGGATGACAAAGGTCTTTCCCATATTGCTTCCATTTACACGGATTTTCCTCTAGTGTGCATTGTCGCATATCCTTGAAAACTTTCAAGAGAATTAAAGGCTTTCTCATTTTACTGACATTCACAGGATTTCTCTCCAGTGTGACGACTTTCATGTAGTGGAAGTGAACTGAGAAAACTAAACACTTGACTACGTTTTTACACTGAAATGGTTTCTATCTATTATGAATTCTTTCATGTTTTTGAAGTGAACTGGAAGAAGTGAATGCTTTCCCACATTCTTTACATTCATAGGGTTTCTCTCCAGTATGAGTTCTTTCATGCGCTTGAATGTTACTGGGAAAACGGAAGGCTTTACCACATAATTTACACTCATAGGGTTTCTCTCCAGTATGAGTTCTCCCATGTTTCTGAAGAGAACCAGAAGAACTGAATGCTTTCCCACAGCCTTTACATTCATAGGGTTTCTCTCCAGTGTGAATTCTTTCATGTACTCGAAGAGAACTGGAACAAGTGAATGCTTTACTGCATTTTTTACATTCATAAGGCTTCTCTCCAGTATGAGTTCTTTCGTGGACTCGAAGAGAACTGGAAGAAGTGAAGGCTTTACTGCATTTTTTACATTCATGAGGTTTCTCTCCAGTGTGAGTTCTTTCATGTTTTTGAAGAGAACTATTAGAACCGAAGGCTTTACTGCATTCTTTACATTCATAGGATTTCTCTCCAGTGTGAATTCTTTCATGTATCTGAAGAGAGCTGGAAGAAGTGAAGGCTTTACTGCACGTTTTACATTCATATGGTTTCTCCCCAGTATGAATTCTTTTATGTTCTTGAAGTAAACTGAGAGAAATGAATGCTTTACTGCATTTTTTACATTCATAAGGTTTCTCTCTAGTATGAATTCTCTCATGTTTTTGAAGAGAACTATTACAACGAAAGGTTTTATTGCATTCTTTACATTCATAGGGTTTCTCTCCAGTATGAATTCTTTGATGTATTTTAAAACTTTGGGGTAAACTGAAGGCTTTACCACATATTTTACATTCATAAGGTTTCTCTCCAGTATGAGTTCTTTCATGTGCTTGAACGTTACTGGGAAACCTGAAGGCTTTACCACATATTTTACATTCAAACGGTTTCTTTCCAGTATGGATTCTGTCATGTTTTTGAAGAGAACTATTACAACTGAAGGTTTTGTTGCATTCTTTACATTCATAGGGTTTCTCTCCAGTGTGACCCCTTTCATGTATTTGAAGAGAAGAGGAATAAGTGAAGGCTTTACTGCATTTTTTACATTCATAGGGTTTATCTCCAGTGTGAGTTCTTTCGTGTATTTGAAGAAAACTTGGAAATCTGAAGACTTTCCCACATTCCTTACATTTATATGGCTTCTCTCTATGGTTTTGATAGTCACGTGGTCTGTGATCAGGGTGATATTTAACATGCCTATAAAGGGATGAATGATGCATGAAGACTCTTCCACATGCGGTGCATTCCCATGGTTTAGCTCCTGTAGTTTTCTTGTTCAGATTGAGGTTTGGAACACATCTGAAGTTTTCTCCGCATTGGTTACCATCTTCACTTTCACAGAATCTCACCACCACAGGATTCCTGTAAAAAAAAGAGAAGCATAATTTTTTTTTTTTAAGTTTTTATTTTTTTCCTTTTTCTCCCCAAAGCCCCCCAGGACATAGTTGTATATTCTTAGTTGTGGGTCCCTCTAGTTGTGGTATGTAGGATGCCGCCTCAGCGTGGCTCGACAAGCAATGCCATGTCCACACCCAGGATTCAAACCAACGAACACTGGGCCGCCTGCAGTGGAGCGTGTGAATTTAACCACTCAGCCACAGGGCTGGCCCCGAGAAGCATATTTTTAATGATTTCTTCATTAATGCCTTTATACTTGTTACATTTATTATGGCTTATAGGAAAAGTCTGGGTTTTCTGCCTTTTCTGAATGCTCAGAAATTAAATATACTGAATGCTCTGCAAGAGGACTTCACCTTTGTCATTATCTAAACAATTATATTGAAATATAGGATTTGTTAATACATTTCCAAGTGAACTGTTTTGCAAAAACTGAACCTCTACATCACATTTCAGAGAGTATATTTTGTGAAAATGTTCTGAGAATAGCTAAATTTGAAGCAAGGATTATTTGATTTGTTTTGTAAAAAATTTTCATAAAATACCAGAATTCTCACAAGACATTGTTTTCTATTGTGTGACTCACCTTGGCTTCCTCTCTTCGTGTTGGTACTGATCTTTAATATCACGATCGTCCCATGTTGTTCCTGAAATGCAGACCCAGAAAATTTATTCCAAATATTAGAAATTATAGAAAAATTTTTATATTCTAAGTATATGATAAGCTAGGACCATTTCTAGTTGTTACACAACATCTCCTGTTTCCACATTCTACATCTTGGAACCACGTTGATGGGCAAGATACACTTGTTCTCTCCTTGATGATGTGAAGGAATGCCCTCATTCTTACCCACTGAGGCCAGGTTCCTGAAGGTTTCCTCCATCACATCTCTGTAGAGTTTCTTCTGTGAAGGATCCAGTAAAGCCCACTCCTCTGGGGTGAAGTTCACAGCCACATCCTCAATGGCCACTGAGTCCTAAAACATTGCATATATGGTCAGAGTAGGATGCATATGCGTAACAACACTGAGGACCTATATTTCATTTGTAGGAAGGTTACATTTTATTCTGTTATCTCTAAACATTAAATCTATGGTCATCAAAAACTCACTTTTTCTATACACACACTGTCAATTTAACAGCATCATGAACACATGGAAATTATTTACACATTTTAATGTGATAACACTGCATTTTTCTCTGTTTACAGGGTCCAGAGCATGTTCAGCTACTAGAGAAATACTATGCAAATGAAACAAATGTTATCCTTTTAAGAGTGATGGTTCCTTGTGAGAAAAATTGTTTCACCTTTTCTTAGTACCCACCAGTTACAGCACTCCATGAGGCAGAGGGTCAAATCTGTATGAAGTTTCAATGGATAAAAACATAGTGAAGAACTGGAAGCTCCTGTGTCCAGTCCCATCACCAAACAGAGTCCAGGAGCTGGCAGTAATCAAACTTTTAACAAAGCCAAGAAGTCGCATTGTCCTACCATCCAGGCCATCATTACAAGTAAGCAGATGCAGGTGGCTGAATGTAAATATTCTTGTGAAGCAGCATTGCTTTTAATTTGTGTAATGTTTATCATAGACTCTTCCTTTCTATATATGATTTGATGGGGCTAAAAATTTATTTGGAACTTAGAGCTCAGACATAAGGAAGAAGGCATGACAACTTAGACCATAAAATCCCTATACTTATGGGTCTCAAGGCTACTCCCCACCGATTTTTACAACACACAATGAGATAATAATGTGCCATAAGAACTCTTCCAGGTCAAACATTAAGAGTGTACCCTAGGTCTTGCTCGTCTTGAAGGGGATGTTAAAAACTTCAAAATGCAACGAGTTCACAATGGTCTAATGGTAAATTTGCCCATCACTATAAAATATGTGAAGGACTTAACAGTGCTTTTCTTCAAAAGAAAAGCTAAAATCTCCATTCTGCACCTTTAAGAGGATGGTTTTCTGGACCAGATACTCTAGATGATGCCCTGCCAACTTCTGATCCTGCATTTAAAGAACTTAGAAGTTGTTATTCTTGACAGAAAAAGAAGAAAAAGAACAAGCTTGAAAAGAAAAACTCTTCTTAGATCCATGAGGTCATATGGTAAGCCAGTGTCTCCATAATTTGGAAGAAGAGAAAAAAGATGGCATTTTGAAATAAGCCCCAGAGATTCTGTAGTTATCAAGGCCGGTGCTAAACAGAAAATCTATTTCACCAGAGTCTAATGCAAAGACAAGAACTAAAAAGAACACAATATCCATGAAGCCTAGGACCACCCTCTAACAAAAGGTTTAAAAAGATATGTTGGGAATACCTGAAGGAAAAGGAAGACAGAGAGAAACAGAAGAAACAAGTGAAGTAATAATCACCAAAATATCCTAAAGTTAATGATAGCCAGCACACTGTACATCCAGGAAGCTCAGAGAATGATATCAAACCTCAAGTGAGTTCGTTCACCCACAGTACAGCAAGCCAATCTCTGACACCAGGTATAGTGGAAGAAAGTAGGAATTTTATTATTGCACAGTGCTGAGCAAGGACAAAGGGCCGCTAATGCTGAAATCCAAAACTCGCCAAAAAGCTAAAAGGAAGGCTTTCTATTTGGGGTTTTAGGTAGGGGAGGGGGAGCACATGGCCTTGCTGGTCAGAGCTTTCCCACCACCCTGTCTTTGGCCTTGAGACACTTGCAGAGAGGAGGGAGCCCGTGACCTTGCTGCTCAGCAGCTTTCCCACCAGCCTGTAGCTCCTTGTGGGGAGGAGATAAATGAACCCAGGTGCTTGTCCTTCGCAGTGTCTGTCTCCATGGAGGATAGTGGATTCTGGAGCCAGGAAGCCCGGGAGTAAGCAGGGAAAGAGTGTTTTGGTTTTAACCCCATACATGCTGGGTTCAATGTAGGGAAACCCGATATCAGGATCCATATCAAGAACACTAAACATGATTAATTAAAAAAGTGCACACCCCAGGGTGTCACATTCAAAGCAGAGACAAAGATAGAGTGTATTGAAAAATGCCAGAGAAGAAACACAGCTCAGGTATCAAGAAACAAGGATCTGAATTAAATTGGACTTTTCTTCAAGAACCAGGCAAGAAAGAACAGAATAGAGTGAAATATTTCACATTTTAAAAATAAAAAAAACTCTCCTAGAATTCTGTCAAGGAAAATAATCCTTCATAAATAAAAGAAAATAAGGACATTCTGAGACAAAAATTGAGGAAATTTGTCATGAGTACACCTACTTTTAAAGTGTTCAGAAGCAACCAGAAAAAATGTAAATGATAAAGGTAAATGATTAGAAAAATGAAGATAAAACATATTTTTATATTACTTATAATTAATATAACAGATGATACTTTAAAATAATACTAACAATGATGTATTTGGTAATGAGAGGCTTATGGACAAGTGAAATAAATGACAGCAACGCACATTATTCTCAAGTTCACTTGGAAAATTCACTAAGACAAACCACATTCTAGGACATAAGGCATTCCTTAAATTTGAAAGAACAGAAATCAAATAAAATATGCTCTCACAACACACTGTCATTCATCCAGAAGTCAGTAACAACAGAATAGTTGGAAAAGTTCCAAGTATTGGAGATTCAACAACACTCTTCTAAATAGTAAACAAGATGAAAAAAAAAGTCCTGTGACAACAAAAAAATTATTTTGAACTAAATGAAATAAAAACACAACATACCAAAGGTTCTTGGATGCAACAAAAGCAGTGCCTAGAGGGAAGTTTATGCCATGAAACACATACATTGGAAAACCAAAGATCTATAATCAATAATATAAGCGTCTACCTTGGGAACAATAAAAGAAAACCAACTTAAACCCAAAGTAGGACAATAAAGGACATAATAAAAATTGGAAAAGAAAGCAATAACATTGTGGGAAACCAATGGAGAAAATTAAAACAAAAAAATGTTTCTTTGACAAGACTAGTAAGTGATGAACCTTTGGTGAAGAAAATAAAGGAAAGATGGAAGACGGAAATTACTAATATCAGAAAGGAAATGAGGGGAAAACGAAAATGAAAAAGGACTTGATAAAATACAGCATCCATTTGTGATAGCTAGTGATAGAGGGCACACTGCCCTCCTTAAGGAAAAACGTCCTCACAAAACACATAGCTAAATTTACCTGATTTGTTCCATATGACACAATTGTCTCTGTGAAACATCTGAGAGAATTCATAACAACAAAAATAATTCCAGGAATTAACAAAAGAGTGTAGCAAGGGTGGAGCATATGAGTCAATTCCTCTACACGCACACCCGCACAAATATAGTCAAGTGATTTTCACAACGGAAAGGCAGGTCAAACGAAAGAGAAAGTCTTTTAGTAGTGGAGGAAATGATAAAAACACACAGACACAATGAATGGAGACATCAGCCTTACATCTTTCAGAAGAATTAAGTCAAAACACATATCTAATTGTAAATGCCAAAACAATAAACTTCTATAAGATAACATAGGAGAAAATGAAGATGACCTTGTGTTCAGAGATGAATCTTTAGAGACGAAACCAAAAGGCAAGGTCCACAAAAGAAAAAAACAAACACTTTACTTCATTAAAGTGAAAAACTCCTGCTCTGAGAATGAGACTGTTAAGAAAACAAAAACACGATTCACAGAGTAAGAGAAAAGTTCTGTAAAACCCTTTGAGATAAATGACTGGTATCTGGAACATCCAAACTCTAAAAACTCAAGTCAGGAGACAAACAACTCAATGAAAAAATGGGCAGAAGATCTGAACAGAGAGGTCACTGGAAAAGACATATAGATGGGAAATAAGCAATATGAAAATACGCTGCACGTCAAATGTCATTAGTAAATTGCAAATACAACAAGGTATCATTAAAAACATTAAAAAGCTAAAACTCAGAACACCAAACAGTGGTGAAGATGTGAAGCTACAGGTAACCCTCATTCATTGCTGGTGGAAGTGGAATTTGGGACACCTAATGGGAGACAGGAAATTTCCTTCAAAACAAAATACACTGTTAGTACACAGAGCAAGATCCAGAAATCACAATCCTTCGGATTTTTCCAAATGAATGGAAAACTTATGTTCACACAAAACCTACACGTGAATTATTACAGGTACTTTATTCATAATTGGCGAGAGTTATTTTAAATGAGATGTCCTTCAAGACTCTAATAGAGAAAAACAATCACTGGTGTATTCACATAATGAAATACTGTTCAGGGATAGAAAGAAATCACATATCAAGCCATGAAAACACATGGAGGAACTTGAAAACTCTGTTGCTAAGGAAAAGAAGCCAATGTGACAAAGCTATGTAGTGTATGATTCCAAGTACATGACATTTTGAAAAACACAAAAGTATGAGCGAGTAGAAAGATCTTTACTTGTGAAGGATTTGGAGGTTGGAGGGAGGGATAAGTCAATAGGTGGGGCACAGAGGAGTTTTAGGGAAGCGAAACTACACTCCATGATACAGAAATGATGGGTCCACGTCATTACACATTTGCCAAACCCACACATTGTATAACACAAAGGGTGAATAGCAATATATACTGTGCATTATAATCTATCTATATGGGCTTGGAAATTGTAATAAATGTATCACAGTACTACAAAATGTGAAAAGGTGTGCAAACTGTGTGGATGGAGAGAGATGGGTTTGGGGGAACTAACTTCCAACCAATTTTTCTGTAAACCACAACCTGCTCTAAAAAACCCTGAAGTCTTACGAGTGATGTCAGCATCATGGTGGAGTGAGCTGTTCCCTTAGACTCTCCCCACGAAGATACATGAAAAGGATATTCATAAACCAAAGGACAATCACACAAAAAACATGTGAGAGACCCATGCAGCCGTATGTCTGAAGGTGGAGGTGCTGGACCTCCAGGGAGGTAGTGGAAGGAGGGAAGAGGATCTCCTTTCCCTCCCCAGCAGTGACCTTGGGTGCAGGACTGTGCATAGCTCTGAGAAGAGTGGGGAGGAGTGGCTCTCTGTGGGAACACCTTCACTCTTCAAGTTCCCTCACGGGCTGTGGGAGAGCTCCAAGAGAATAGGCGAAGCTATTGTGGGGTTGTCTTAATCAAGCCAGCACCCCAGAAGGGCAAATAATGAGGGCAAAGCAAGCATCAGGGATCATTCATGTGAAGGAAAGTGCCCACTGCACCTGAGCAAACATTAGAAAAGCAGCAGCTGCCACCAGGCAACTGCAGATGGGCCCTGTTAGCACAGATTCCAAAGGACAGGCACAGAGTTCGTGGTAGGCTCAGAATACACAGCTCCTGATACCCCAGTGGTGGCAGGTGGAATCTGTGGCCAGATACTATCACTATGCAAAGGCACAAATTCACCCCAGCAAATAGTGTGAAGAAATATATTAATAGTCCAGACCAGAAGGAAAAGGATAAGCACCCAGAAATCAATTCTGAAGGCACAGAAATATACAATCTAAATGACAGGGAATTCAAAATATCACAAAAAATCTCAACAAGTTACAAGGAAACTCAGTTGAAGGAAATCAGGAATCTTCACAAAAGAGATTGAAACTATAAGGAAAAACCAATCACAAATGTTGGAGATGAAAAACATAATGAATGAGAGAAAAATCTGGAGTCCCTGAATAATAGAGCTGATATTACATGACAGAATTCGCAATCTGGAGGACAGAATATAGAAATGTAAATCATATATCCAACAAGGGTTAATCTCCGTAATATACAAAGTCGTCACACAACTGAACTGCAAAAAACAACCCAATCCAAAAATGAGCAGAGGATATGAACAGACATTTTTCCAAAGAAGATATACAGATGGCCAGCAGGCACATGAAAAGATGTTCAACCTCATTAACCAGGGAAATGCAAATCCAAACTACACTAAGATATGACCTTACACCTGTCAGAACGGCTAAAATCACCAAGACAAAAAAGAAATTCTGGAGAGGATATGGAGAAAGGAGAAACCTCATAACCTCCTGGTGAGAATGCAAAGTGGTGCAGCTTCTATGGAAAACAGTATGGAGATTTATCAAACAATTAAAAATTGAAATACCATATGACCCACCTATCCCAGTACTGGGTATTTATCCAAAGACTTTGAAATCAATAATTCAAAAACTTACGCACCGCCAACATTTATTCCAGCACTATTCACAATAGCCAAGACAGAGAAGTAACCCAAGTGCCCGTCCAATGATGAATGTATAAAGAAGATGTGGTATATGTATGCAACGGAATACTACTCAGTCATAATAAAAAAATCATCCCACTGGCAACAACAGGATGGACTTTGAGGGTATTATGTTAAGTGAATTACGCCAGAGAAAGACAATTACCATATGATTTCACTCACATCTGGAAGATACACTAACACACGGACAGTTCAGTTTGAACAGTTTAGTGGTTACCAGAGGGGAAGAGGTTGGTGGTGGGTGAAAAGGGTAAAGGGGCACATTCATATGGTGACTGACAATAATGTACAACTGAAATTTCACAATGTCATAAACTATTAGGACCTCAATAAAATGAAATAAAAAATTTAAACCAATGAAGTCTTTCTAAAACAAGATGAAGAGAAATGGATTACACCCCTGATGACTGAAACAGCACATCTCTCATTCAACTGATTTCAATAAGCCAGTATGGCGACTATGAGCCTGAGACCCATAAGGGAGGGGAAACTTCCATCGAATGCCTTGTTGGAGAGCACAGCACTGTCTCCTCTGAGAAGTGCCACGGTCACTATTGGTAGTGGCAGAACTCCAAGGGGGATGATGAGTGTCCTGGTGGGTCCTTGTATTGTAGACCTAGCAATGTACAGACAAGGGTTATGCTGATTTCTCTTTTTATTATCTCTGAGTCAGGAGATTCCCAGAGTTCCTTTACCACAAAGGGGCATCTCTTAGACAATCACCCAAGAGTTTGTGAACATATGCAGATGAGACCATTTTTTTGCTAGTAGTAAAATGACTGCCTGGTATTTGGTTACATATGGTGGAACTTGGGTTGGTCCTTCCTCAGGGATGTCCCAATTAAGGCATGAAGAGCAGCAACTCTCCACTGAGCTCTATCATACATGAGAGTATACTGTCATCCTTAAAGTCTGTGCACTCCCCAGTGCTGTGCATTAAGTTAATCCCAATTAACTTATTATGCAAGAAACCAATTTGTCTGGGAGAGGGGTGACCTCCTCCATCACCCTGGAATCTATCAATGAACCAAGGAAGGAAATGCCATGCCCGTCCTGCAGGTCACTAAGACAGAGGAAAAGGTTAGGCTCCATCATATCACAAATCGGTGTCAGTAGCCAGGCTGAGCTGTGGGGAGGCTGTTTCCATGGCAAAGACACAATAGCTCAGTGTTTGTGAGAGCCTGTATTTTCAAGAGATCTCAGTACCTGGTGACAACAGCAGCTCTAATGGCATACAGCATGGGACGTGGGGTAGTTTCTTCATGAGAAGCCTATGGACAACTTAAGGGCCTCCTCCAGAGAGCCTCACATCACTGCCATCAGGGTCAGACTCGGCCTCCATGACAACTGGTTGCTTTATAGAGTTTAAGGGACCCAGGCTTAAGTCGGGTTTGAACGAATGCCTTTATTGGTCCAAACTCAGACTGAGTGTGGTTCACTACAACCCAGAGGATCAGGGTCTTTGTTGCAAGAGATGCAGCGGTGGCAGCAGCAGCAGAGTGACTTAGGGGTCCTGGTGAGCCTTCTGTAATCTCAACACCTACTGGCTGTTTTTTCCTGTCTCTTTCTCTCTGAAAAAACTGCTCGTTAACCAGTGACCATCTGACGGGCTCAGCTCATTCACAGGGTACAAACATCCTCATAACCCCAGACTCCCCAAAACATGGAGGCACCCTCAGCCTCAGTCTCACCTTCAGTCTAAACACACAGTTTCCATAACTCAGGACCACATTAAGGAGGGCCCCAGTCCCAGACTCCCACTACCAAAGGAACTGAAACTGCCAAATTGGACTCCTCTGTCCATAGAACCCAGGCTTGGTGGGTCAACAGTGCAACACCGGGCAGCACAGCGCCCAGGAGGAGCTGCCCAGGAAGCAGCAGCCCACAGTGCAGCAGCCTCCAGGCTTTCTCATCAGCCTGTCCAGAGAAGGCGGAGAGGAAAAGAGAGGGTGAGGCTTAAGTTTTCAGAAATAAAACGTGGATCCTGGCCACTCATTACAAGAACAGACAGGTAAGAATAATAGGCATTCACACTGGCTTGTTTTTACATAAAGAAACACTAACAGGATGGTGAAGCAGTGAGCAAAACTGGTCACGTAGGGAGGCTGGAGTCAGAGCAGAGGAGTGGGGCAGGACTGCAGGCAGGGAGTCTTCTGGAGTTAGTTTCCTGTCTTAGGAATTTTTTAATCTTCTCATGCATTTATTTAAAGTAAGGAGACAAACATATAGACGTATTTCCCAGTGGTTGATTGATTTTAATTAACTTTTGCTTTTAAAAATTAATTTAATTATAACATTTCTACATAGGAAACCACAGCAAGATTTACTGCTTTAACATGAATGGATATAAAACTGCAGACAATAAAAATTTAGAAATCCTTTTCTAACAGAGAGGAAAAGGAGGCTTATAGAATGTCCCTCCACTATATGTCACACTGGGGATAGTTTCAGGAAGGAGTAGCATATTATAACACATAAGGGGTTTGCAATTAACCCCTGGGATAAACTAGGAATTCCAACGATTTAATAAGCTTTGACCTGTTTCCTCAAATCAATGAAAACAAATTCAAGTGTGTTTCCCCACATCCATTAAAATAGGAATTCATTTGCCTTAGGAATAATATAGACTTTCAAATGTCAAATTTTTCTAGGGACATAGACACACAAAAACTGATCTAAAATAAGAAAATGCCACTGAGAACTTAAATACACCCATCTCACATCTTGAGTTTCTCTTGTCTAAATGGAACAAAATATTCTATTTGGTTCAACGATTTTCTTGCCTTACTCATATAATACCACTCAATCAACATATATTTTAAAACCAAAACTGCTAATGAAATCTACAATCAAAGGGCTGCAATCTTCAATGGATAAAGGAATCCAAGAATAGAAACACAAATACTGGAATCAGGTCACAGAGGAAGCCTGTTTACCTAGAGTTCAGAATGGATGACTGCTCTCAGAAAGTTGACTATACTCCTAAATTTAGGGTCTAAACACTCCGGATTGAGACGTAACCCCTGGAAAGGGTCAGTCCCTGGTGAAGGAGGGTGGGGACCCCTGAGGAGCCACAGGGATGAGCTCTGGGAGCCCCACACACGCTCCCTCTCCTGTGAGCATGGAAGCACTGCCTCCCCCAGGATCCCACTCTCACAAGTGAGGAAACTCTCAGCCGGATTCAGTCTAAGCTTCTGACCCACACCCACATGAACTCCAAATTCATGAACCCTTTGTCCACAGGACGGAACACCCGATCTTCACAGACTTCCTCACTGTGCACAGATTACACTCTCAGTGCACCTACAGTGTGGGGGCTAAACTCAAACAATGTTTAAAATGTCCAGGCCTAAGAACCACAACCACAGCCTCAGACAGGGTGTCACTCCCGACCCCATGAGCACGTGCACCCCCAGCTTTCCAGGGCTCTGAAGCTTCTCTCAGGATAAAGGCACCTTCAATGGGGGTGTGAGCAGTAGGACACCTGCAGGGGGAGGCTCCCCAGGAAGGACAACTGGGCCTTCAAGGCCTCTTTGCAGGCCCAAGGGGGCCTTAGCTTGGGTCTGACTGTGGGCCTCTGCTCCCCACTGGAGATGCTCCGGAACTTCATGTTATTTTAAATCACACAAACCCAGTGTTGGAATAATCCAGCAAAATCACTTAAACCCAGCATTTCTGTGGAAAATAGGAAAGAAAATTATAGGACACTTTTACTATTTTAACTGGAAAACCCCAAGTACCTATTCCTTTTAGAAAAAAGTCAGTTAATTATTACCCTAACTGAGCGAGGGCTCGCCACCTGAGGCGCACAGAAGCTAAGACCACGGCACACCAGTCTTTGAAAGAAGAAACAGTTGACTGTGACATCGATTGGCCAGGATACAGGAGGACAGGCTCTCAACTCCGTCTCCCTCATCCAGAGCATGGGCTGAGGCTTAAGGGAGCAGGGAGGGCCGGCTGGGATGCAAAGACCTGGCAGGGTGAGGTCTGACTGGCAGATCAAAACTTTCTCTTCCCCACAGGCTCCTGGCTGGCCGCCTCCTGTGACAAAGAGCTCTAACGTCCTGCTGTTAAGATGGGGTTAGCGACGGGAGGTCAGCAGGAAAAGCACAGTGAACAAGGGGCAAGCTGTCCCGCAGATTTAACTCCTTGCCTTCTCCACTGATAGAGTTTCTAGAGATTTAGAGTCATCCTGCCCTTCCTGGAACACAGAGGGAGGCACCCTTACAAAGGGACGTTTCTCTTATAAATGTGGATTTCTCTTAGAAAAGGGTAACTTCCAGTAGACTTTCAGAGCTTTTCCTGTGTCTGCTGCTTTTTAATAATCATCAGCTCAAAATAGCCCTTATGCCAACACATATTTTGGGCTAGCAAATTGTGTTTCTGGTCCTGGGTGACATGATGTCCGTGACAAGAAATCACAGTTGAACACTTTTGGTCAGGCAGGTCTAAGGCCTGGAATTTCATTTGAAAGCATCCAAAAGTAAGGAACACACCTCAGAAACTTACCAAACACATTCAGGCGAAAAAAGAGTGAAATGAGTATCCTTAACATGTGGAATGTAACAGGAATATAATACTCTTTTCTGAAATTCACCTCTTTGTTGCCTGTTTGGAAAGAATAATGTCTTCCAAATCTCACTGATAAACATATTTACCCTTAATGAAAAACGGACTTAAATAAGTGAATGAATCTTTTCTAGGTCACAAACCCAGGGACGGGCAGTCCTAAGAGGCCAGATTACACAGCAAAGTTTCTCAAGAAGAACCTAGAGGACTCCCTCCCATGGGATGTCTGGGACCAGAAAGATCCTGGGGGAGAGGCACAAGGGTTTCCTGAAATGTAGCTCCAGGTGGTTCTCCTCTGCTTTCCTCTCATGTAAAATATCCACAGGCAAATAAAATCTTTTAAAAAGCCACCCATGGCTCTGGGGGAAAATGAGAAAAGGATTAAAATATTAGGTCTGTTGGAAATGCACCAGGGAGGAGGAGGAGGTGATGAGGATGCTGTGAGGGGAAGTGGCTTTGGGAATGCGGGGAGGGATCTGAAAATTCAGACTTATTGTGAGTCCCAGGAAGAGCCAGCATGAGGGGACAGCATGGTGGATTTGAGACCCTGCTCCCCAAACATTAGCGAAACTCAGGGAAAATCAGGTGCCCCCAGGGGACAAAAGGAGGCACTGAGGACCCCAGAGACCTCAGCATCTTGCTTGCATGAACTCAGGAGACAGTGTAACCACTGTGCTTGACAGCCCTCCCCATGGTCACCAGTCTGGGGAGATGTGCGGCTGCGGGTTCAGAGCTGCCCAGAGAGGCTCAGGGGGTGAAGTCACTGCTCAGTGATGGACAGAATGCCCAGGGTCCTGAGTGCCGTCCCAGGCCCCTCACTGCCAGCCAGAGGGGACACAGGTCCAAGCAGCACGACTGGTGGACTCAGATCTACAGACTCTGGAGTTGACCAAGGGGAGGCTGGGTTTTGAAACTGATGAGTCTCATCAGCCCCTCCTCCCCATCTCCTCATCCCAGGGCCGCACACTCACCATTTCTAGGTCTCCTGGGTCTCTCTGAGTCCTTGCTAGGACTCCTATGACCAGTGCAGACTGCAGAGGTACAGAGGCTGTGGCAGAGTCACCAGGGACTGTTAATGGAGGTGACAATCCCTCCTGAGCATGGCAGAGGCGAGAAGGGAGGTCCAGGTAGGTGCAGTGCATTGCCCCACCCACCTGCCCCAGCAGCTCTCCTGATTGGACAGTACGGAAGTCCCTGCCCACTTGTGCTTGAGGGAAAAAGCGCGGGCAGTTGCTTGGCTCAGCAGAACCCGCCTAGGCTGGTGGCTGGAACCTGACTCACCTGGCATAACTGCATTTAAACAGAACCTTTTCCTGGCCTGGGGCTGCCTCTGTTGTTTTCACCCAGCTCTTTGTGAACAGAGGGCCCCGGTGTGCAATGAGAAGTCCAGACTGAGTTTCAAATGGAGCAAGTACAGACCATGAGGGTGACCCATTCCAGGCCACACTGAAACAAGAAGGTCTTATGTCCTCTAGGTGTCAAGGGCTTGGAATAAGGCTGGGAGGCCAACTATGGAACTGTGACCCTTGTTTAGAAATACAGACACTTGAATGTGACCTCACCATCTGTAATAAAGAGTCAGGCTCCTTTTTAATCTGTGCTCCCTGCTAGGCATGAGCCTTCCGCCCAGCCCTCCTCACCCCACTCATTTGGTCCTGAAGATAAAGCTTCCCAGAGTACTTGGCTCTGGTGGGAAGTGTGAATCCCACAGCCCTAGCCAGGGAGCAAGGACTCTTCTCAGTCTAACCACAGGGTGTGACACGAGTTTATTAAAGTCTCAACTATACTTTTTGTTTAAAGATTGGCACCTGAGCTAACATCTGTTGCCAATCTTTTTTTTGTCGTCGTCTTCTCCCCAAAGCCCCGTAGTACACAGTTGTATATTCTAGTTGTGAGTGTCTCTGGTTCGGTCATGTGGGACACCTTCTCAGCGTGGCCTAACAAGTGGTGCGAGGTCCACGCCCAAGATCCGAATCCGTGAAACCCTGGGCCACCGAAGCGGAGCATGCAAGCTTAACCATTTGGCCACTGGGCTGGCCTCTCAGTTGTAAATTTTAAATTTTAAACTGGAAGGAAACTTATTTTAGATCAGTTTCTGACCAGGCTACCAGGGCAGTTAGGTAGCAAATGACATAACAGCATTCCAGGCTTTAAGGACATACACACATAGCCCCCCAGACAGATGTACAGAGTCACACAGGCTTCCTCACTGGACACACATGTGCACACACCCACACAGACACCCAGAGTCACAAACCCTCAGAGAAAATGGCCCTGAAGGGCTCAGGCCCTGAAGACGGAGAGTCAGGGCCCACGATGGCTGCAGTGATCACCATGTCCCAGCCCCTCACGCTGCTGTGATCACTCCCAGAAACACGCCCCTCACCACCTGCCCCTTCCTCACTTTGCTTTCCCATTGGAAGCTCAGTGTGGACAACAAAGGTCTGTGCGTCCTCACCCAGCTGCCCTGTCCTCTGCTGTGGGTTTGATGCTGGCTGAGTGAGCCGAGGAGTCGAAAGATTTGTTGGACTCTCAGGGTCTTGTAGCAGTGCTCCTTTATTCAGAGAACAGCATGGAGTAGCATGGGGACAGGTTGAGGGTAGGGCTAAATTTAAGGCATAGGTACTTGAATTCATCTTTGATAAAGGGCCAAAGGCAACTCCAAGGGAAAACACAGTCTTTTCAGACAGATAATGCCAGAAAAATTGACCGTCCACATGCAAAAAAAAGAATCTAGACAGACTTTATATTTTTACAAAAATTAATTCAAAATGAATCACAGATCTTAGTATAACATGTAAAGCTACAACACTCTGCAAAGATAAAATAGGAGAAGTCTAGGGGACTTCGGTTTCACAATTAATTGTTAGATACAATGTGAAAAGCAAGATCCAAAATAGAAAAAAAAGTCTGACTTCATTAAAGTGGAAAGCTTCCACTTAGTGGTACCCAATGTTAAGAGAATGAAAACACAAGCCACAAACTGGCAGAAAAATCTTTAAAAGTAACTTATCTGACAAAAAACTGGTACCCAAAACATCCAAAGAACTCTTAAAACTCATCAATAAAAAGAAAAGCAGCACAGTTAAAAATAGGCAAAATAGGGGCCGGCTCCGTGGCTGAGTGGTTAAGTTCGCACGCTCTGCTGCAGCAGCCCAGGGTTCGGATCCTGGGCGCAGACATGGCACTGCTCGTCAGGCCATGCTGAGGTGGCGTCCCACATCCCACAACTAGAAGGACGTGCAACTAAGATATACAACTTGTACGGGGGGGGTTTGGGGAGATAAAGCGGGGGGAGAAAAAAAAAAAAAAAGATTGGCAACAGTTGTTAGCCCCAGGTGCCAAAAGAAAAAAAACCAGGCAAAATATTTTCAATTCAATGATCAAGAATTGCAGCTTTAGGGGCCGGCCTGTGGCCGAGTGGTTGGGTTCGCACGCTCTGCTTCAGTGGCCCAGGGTTTCGCTGGTTCGGGTCCTGGGCATGGACATGGCGCCGCTTGTCAGGCCATGCTGTGGCAGCGTCCCACATTTCTCAACTGGAGTGACCCACAACTAAAAATATACAACTGTGTGCCAGGGGGCTTTGGGGAGAAAAAGGAAAAATAAAATCTTGAGAAAAAAAATTAAAAAGAATTGCAACTTTAACAATTACATACAGATGGTAAATCAACACATGAAAACATGCTCAAAATTTTATGTCACGAGGAAATGGCAAATAAAAGAAGAATGAGATATCACCAGATACTTATCACATTGGCTGGAATTAAAAACGCTGAGAACACCAAATGATGGTGAAGTGGAGATGGAGAGCACCAGGAACCCTCCTTCAAAGCGGGTGGGAATCGAGAAGGACACACCTACTTCAGAAGGAAGGCAGTTTCTTGAAACTAAGTGTACACTTACCGTACAAGGCAGCAATCACACTTTTGCAAATTTACTCAAATAAGTTGAAAACTGATGTTCACAAAATTCCTGCGCGTGAATGTTTATAGGAGCTCTAAGCATAATAGTCAAGACCTAGATGTAACCAAGGTAATTTCAATAGGTGAATGGAGAAACTGCTATGTCCATAGTACAAAATACTCTTCAGTGATGAATAGAAACGAGGCTCTCAAGCCAAGATGGCATGGAGAAACCTTACAATCATACTGCTAAGTGAAAGATGCCAATATGACAAGGCTACACACTGTGCAATTCCAAGCAAGTGACATTCTGGAAAAAACAGAAGTATAAGACACTGAAAGATCATTGGTTGCCAGGGATCGTGGGTGGGAGGGAGGGAAGAATGAATAGGGGAGCACAGGAGATTTTTAGGACAGTACAAGTGTTCCATATGACACAGAAACGATGGAGACATGTCATTTCACATTGGCCAAAGTACAGAGATTGTGTATATCAGAGTACAAACTAATGTAAATTATGAGCTTTCATGTATCAAATTGGCTCATCAAATGTAACAAATGTACTGGAGTCATATAAGATATGAAATATAAGCCAAATTGTGTGGAGGCAGAGGGATTATGTGGGAAATCTGTGTAATTTCCAACCAAGTCTTCTGTAAACCTAAAAATCCTCTAAAAAAAGTCAAGTCTTCTAGGAAAAAAAGACAAAGACAGATGTATTAATATTCAAAGTGATGACTGGCCAATGACAGAAACAGACCATCTTTCATTCAACTAACTTGAACTTACTTCAAGAAGCCATAATGCTGCTGTATGAGGCCTGCACCACGAGACTTGGAAGAGAGGAGAAACTTCCACTGAATGCCTTGGTAAGAGCCTAGCACTATGTATTCTGAGAAGGGATTGCCTTTGTTACTATCAGTAGTGTCTGGAACTCCCACGTGGATAAAGTGTGTCCTGGTGAGGCTTTGTGTGTGGACTTTCTATGAGTAAAGTGTTACTTGGATCTTTATTGTAGGTATCTGTGAGGCAAGAAATTCTTGGAGTTTTTTTTTTTTTTTTTTTTTTTTTACCACAAAGGGGCAACTTTCAGGGAATCACCCATAGCTGTAATGTCTGCAGTGGGAGCCAACTCTTGGACGGTGCTAAGATGACTACTTCATGGATGGTCAGTGTGATGACCCTTGGGTCCAGTCCTTCATCAGAGATGTCCCAATTAAGACACGAAAAGCAGGGGCTGGCCCGGTGGCCGAGTGGTTAAGTTTGCGCCCTCCGCTGCAGGCGGCCCAGTGTTTCGTTGGTTCGAATCCTGGCTGCGGACATGGCACTGCTCCTCAAACCACGCTGAGGCAGCGTCCCACATGCCACAACTAGAAGGACCCACAATAAAGAATGTACAACTATGTACCGGGGGGCTTTGGGGAGAAAAAGGAAAAAATTAAATCTTTAAAAAAAGAAAAAAAGAAAAAAAAAGAAAAGCAGCAACTCTGCCTGAGCTCCATCACAGACAACGGTGGTGCTGTTGCCCCTAAAGTCTACAAACTCCCATTGCTTTGCACTCAGGAAAGCTTCGGGGTCTGAAAAAGAGATGACCTCCTTCAACACCATGGCACCTGGCAGGAGACGGAGGTCAGGGAAGACCACTCCCTCCTGCAGGCAGGACCATCCCAGAGGGCCCAGGCTTGGCTCCATCACGTCTGCAGGGGGTCTCAGTAGCCATGCTGAGATCTTGGAGTGCTGCTTCCAGGTCCCAAGTCAAAATGGAAAGCTCGAGAGTTGGTCCCATGTCAGGATAGCCCCGTAAGTAGAGGTCATTGCAGCACCAATGGCAGTAGTGTGGGGCCTGGGGCAGGTTCTTGCACCAGAAGCCTATGGACAACTTAAGGCCACCATGGGTATCCCAGGAGGATGACAGAAGGTCACTGAGGCCTCTGTAGTGAAGGAGTCTCTGAGGACACTAACAGGAGTTTGGTTGTATGAGAATTTTTTTTTTTTTAAAGAGTTTATTTTTCCTTTTTCTCCCCAAAGCCCCCCAGTACACAGTTGTATATTTTTAGTTGTGGGTCCTTCTAGTTGTGGCATGTGGGACGCCGCCACAGCATGGCTTGATGAGCGGTGCCATGTCTGTGCCCAGGATCTGAACCAGTGAAACCCTGGGCCGCCACAGCAGAGCACGCGAGCGAACTTAACCCCTCGGCCACAGGGCCGGCCTCTGGATGAAAATTTAAGGAGAGTCTCCTAGGCTTCTGTGGTGGGGATGCCTATTCAAGGTGGCAAATTTGCAAGTAACGGCACAAATGGGCTGAAATACAGCTTGCATACAAGAAATGAGTTACCTCTACAACAACCAAAAAACCTGTTCAATGTTGTAGGTGCTGAGGGGAACAACAGCTATTTCTTCATGGTGTCAGAGAAGGAGCAGATCTCAGATTATCACATAATTTCCATGAACTTAACAAAGTTGAAGGGCCTCATATGCATGGCAATGTCCCATCTACTTTTTGTGAGCTCCTTTTCTCAATATTTGTAGGTGCTGAATGTTCTCAGAGATGTCATTATATGTCACATCGTCCCTGTGTTCTTGGAGAAACCAGGATGCAGCTCAAACCCCGCCTGCAGTGACTGTGGGAGGGCACAGCTGTGGAAGGTCCATGAGGACAACCCAGTAAAGGGGCATCATGTCCCTTCAGAGGGGAAGGCCAAGTGCAGCTGAGAGGCTGTGGACACAGGACTGAACAGAACAGACTCAGCCAAACCTGTGAGAGCAGGATACTTATCAATTGCTGGTTGGCTATGGTCAGTAATTTCCACACTGTGGGGACTGGGTACAGAGGTCTGTGTGGTGCAAAGACAGCTGTAAGGCTGAGGTAAACCACTGAGGTGTCATCCATTCTTTCCGGGTTTATATAAAACAGGACAAACTGGGCTGTTAAAAGCAGCACTGGGTATAATCCACACTTTATTAAGTAGGTTTTCTATACATTTTTCAATCTTTCAAGGTCTGGGGTAATTTACAATGGGCCATATCCACTACTTGATTTGTGGGGTAAGGTCCTTGGAGCCCCAAATTGTCAGGCTATTTCTAAGTGGCAGAGACTTCACTTCATTTTAACTCTTGCTCATTGGATCAGAGCTTCCCAGCTCACTATGGGATATTTTAGGACAATGCGTGTTGTGACCACGGAGAATTTAGGCAAGACCATGGTTCTGATGGCTAACGATGAAACATTTGTCCTATGTGTCCTCTATATTACATTCATTAAGGCCCCTAAGATCATCAGAGTCACATTCCTTAAATTTAGCAGGAGCCCAGGTATAACTGTAACTTGACACCTCACATTGATTAACTGGCTGAAGGTTTCTGAACTAGTGCATTACTTCAGAGAGCAAATTTAGTTCAGCATCTATGTTGTAGAGGCCCAAACCCAAGCAGTGTACCTCCATCTATTTTGCTGTGTAAATTCTCAGTATATTTTGCCTTCCAGCTGGGTCAAATTGTGGACCTTTGTTTCAGTGTTTTATCTAATTTTTCCTTCCTCCTGATCTTTCCTGTTTTGTTTTTTTCCTCATGGGATACACTTCAAGGGAGGGAGTGCCTCTCTACCCTTTTATTTATAAACTGTTTCCACCCAAGAGCCTCAAAGCAGTGCCATCAGGGTTGGGAGCCTCCTCCGTGACAATTGGTTGCTTTATAGGGTTTAAACCCTGGGCCTAAATCAGGTTTTCACTAATCCCTGTGTCACAGGGGTGCCATGGGTCTTGTCCCCTGCAACCCTGAAGGTCAGGATCTTTGTGGCAGTAGAGGCAGCAGCAGAGGTACTGAAGGGGTCTGGGGAGCCCTCTGGTGTTAGGAGTGTGGACTCAGTCTGCCACCTACTGCCTGCCTTTCTCCCTCACTTTTCTCTTTTTCTTTCAAATGACAGCTCTGTCAGGAGTGACCATCTGTGGACCCACCTCTTGCAATGGGTTTAGTCCCTGTCTACACCTAATCCCTGGGTTATGTCAGGGCCCACCCAGCCTCTGTCACAGCTTCACTCTAACACACAGAAAGATGGCACCAGAAACACTGACCCAGGGCTCATTTAAGGAGGCCCCAATCCCATAGTCCTGCTCCCAAATTCCTACAAATTCTTTAAGCTGCCAAAACAGGTCAAACTAGAATTGAAGCTTGGTCAACAATGCAACACAGGGCCACTGAACTCACAGCATGAGCTCCCCGGCAAGCGGCAGCCCACAGTGCATGCCACCACCAGGCAGCAGAGCAGGGGAGCAAGTCAGAGCAAGAGAAGAGAGAGCCACGGGTGAGGTCATGTCTGGACATGCTGCTCAGGGTGTCAACTGTTATGGTCACCTGCAGGAAGGTGGTTCCTTTCTTGAGACTGATGACAGAGTGGCACACGCACGCACACAAACACACACACACAGGGTAGGAAAAGGCTCAGGACACACATAATAGAGGTCTGAGGGGAGGGCAGTGCCGGCCTCTCAAGCAGCTCTGACAGGGCTCAGAAAGCAAGGAATGGAACCTGGCCTGGGGCATCACTGGGCCTGGGGGTGGGGCCAGGGCTAGAGCTCTGCACACAGGCAGGGCTGGTGCGGTGGGACTCTCCTGCCTGCTCTAGAGGAGAGAGCACCCAGGCTTCTCCTCAGCTTGTCCAGGTCAGGGCGCAAGGGGAAGCAGGAGGAGTGAGATTTAAGCTGCAAAAAAATGAGGAGTTAAAATTCTCATTATAAGGACAAATGTAGATAAGAAAAATATGCATCCCCATGGATTTATATAAAGAGAAAGGTGTCAAGATAGCAGCATATGCAGACACTGAACTCACCTCCTCCCACAGACACAAACAATTCATAACCACTCTTGGAACAATTACTCCAGAGAAAGCTAAAAACTGAATAAAAAGAACCCTCCACAACAAGGGACAGTCCTGACCGAGGTGGAAGAGGCAGAAATTCCTTTCTGGAGAGAAAAAAGCCACCTTCACATGCTGCAGCACTTCAAGGCTGGCCAGGAGCAACCCTAAGGCACACAGCCTTTCCTGGAGGAGCACGGGACGGGAGCAGGTGAGCATTACTGCTATAGGCATCCTTTGGTCTCAGCACACCCGAGACGAGTCTCGTAATATGTGGCTTCACTGGCTACTAACAACAATGGGGAATACCCCTGGAAAAGCTATCAGACTTAAGGGAAATAAAGCCAGATCTTAAATGGCCCACACACAAATTCACCCATTTTGGAAAGAAACCTAGGGGTCTCCCCGTGGCCGAGTGGTTAAGTTCACGCGCTCCAAATCGGTGGCCCAGGGTTTTGCCGGTTCAGATACTGGGGGTGGACATGGCACCACTCATCAAGCCATGCTGAGGCGGCATCCCACATGCCACAACTAGAAGCACCCACAACCAAAAAGAGAAAAACCACAACTATGTACCAGGGGGCTTTGGGTAGAAAAAGGAAAAATAACATCTTAAAAGAAAAAAAAACCAGAAACCTAAAATCACCAGAAAGAAAGGTGCACGGTCCTTTGGTGAAAAGAGACTCACCTAATAGGCTCTGAGTGTATCTTGGTATGACGTGACACCTCTCCAGGGAATGAGACAATGGTAGCAGCCATTATTGTGACCTAGTACAGGCATGCTAACAGATGCTGGCAGATACCATTGGAGTTCTTCCCCTGGCCTGTTAACCCAGGGGTTTGCCCCACCCTCGAGAGGACAAATTTAATCCAGCTTAGTGAGGGCAGGTGGCCTGCCTTGGGGACTGGCCGCAGCCAATAGCAAGCCCTCGGGCAACTTGTGGGCAGGCATAGGCTGAGTGGCTGGATCCTCTGCAGCCAAGTGGGTTTGTTTCTGTCAGGCAGGGCATGCACAAGGAGCAGGTGGAGTAGGGGTGGGGGGGACATTGGTGGAGTGTGTGGGGCCTCTTCAGTAGGGTGATTGGTTCTGCTTCAGGAGATCAGGACTCACACACAGGGCAGGACTGCGTTTATGGAGTGTGTGGCATTGTGGGCAGTGGGACTTATCAGTTGCAGCTGACCTGAGCTTCTCATACAGCCACATAGGGGATTGACCCCAGCTTCCGAAGCCTGAAACAATTGGCTGCCCCCATGCCTAGGGCCAGCCCCATCCAGCTGCAGTCCTGAGAAAGCTGACAACAGCCTTGTAGGCCAGAGGCCTACAGCAATTTTAAGGCCCTGAGCCTAGCAACCAGCCACTCTGGGGGCCTACTCACTTAACAGAAAAACTGCAACAAGAATGTGCTATTAGACATTGCAGCCAACTATGCTGGGGCCCCCCACACCCAATAAAGTGACTGAAGGGTCCCTAGTAGCCACATGCAGCTGAGCATTACAACCAGCTGGCCAGGGGGGCAGCCTAGCCTCCACAGGTACCTGCAAGCAAGAGCAACCCTGCCACAAAAGAAGGACACATGTAGCCCACACAGGGAACACTCCTGGAACATTTGGAACTAGCGATGAGAGGGAAGCACGCTGCGGAGCCTCATAAGGCATTTCTTACATAAGACCACTTCTCCAAGATCAGAACACATAGCTGATCTACCCAATACATAGATACAAACACAGAGAAGAAAGAAAAATAAGGAGACAAAAGACTATGTTCCAAATAAGGGAACAGAACAAAACCCCAGAAAAAGAACTAAATGAAACAGAAATAAACAATCTACCTGACAAAGAGTTCAAACAAAAAGTCATAAGGATGTTCACTGATCTTAGTAGGAAAATGGATGAACTTGGTGAGAAGATCAACAAAGAACTGGAAAATATAAAAAAGAACCAATCAGAAATGAAGAATACACTACTGGAAATGAAAAATTCACTAGAGGGACTCGTTAGCAGAGTAGATGATACAGAAGAATGGATCCAAGCTGAACAGACAGAAAGAAAAAAAACTTAGAAAGAATGAGAACAGTTTAAGGGAACTCTGGGACAATACCAAACACATTAACATTCGTATTGTAGGTGTCCCAGAAGGAGAACACAGAGACAAAGGGGCAGAGAATCTATTTGAACAAATAAAAGCTGAAAACTTTCCTAACCTAGGTGCAGCAAGCACAGAGAGCACCAAACAAGACAAACCCAAAGAGGCCCACACCAAGACATATTGTAATTAAAATGTCAAAAATTAAAGATAGAGAATCCTAAAAGCCACAAGAGAAACGCAACAAGTGAGATATAAAGGAAACCACATAAGGCTATCAACTGACTTCTCAGCAGAAACCTTACAGGCTAGAAGGGAGTGGCACAAAATATTTAAAGTGCTGAAAGGACAAAACCTACAGCCAAGAATACTCTATCTGGCAAGGTTATCATTCAGAATGGAAGGAGAGAGAGAGTTTCCCAGACAAGCAAAAATTAAAGGAGATTATGACCAAGAAACCAGTTCTACAAGAAATGTTAAAGGGACTTATTTAAGTGGGAAAGAGAAGATCACAAATAGGAATAAGAAAATTACCCAAAAAGAGGGCAATAAAATCACCAGTGAAGGCAAAAATACAGTAAAGGTAGCAGATCAACCACCTATGAAGATAATATGAAGACCAAAAGACAGAAATACTAAAATTAGCTATTTCAATGATAAGAGGGTAACAGACATACATATCAAAAAAAGTTAGATTTGACTTCAAAAGCATAAAATATGGCAGGAGAGTAGTAAAAGAGCAGAGCGTCTAGCAAGTGTAACTCAAACTAAAGAGACCATCAACACAAGACTATTATATATGAAACCTCATGATAATTACTAATCAGAAACCTATAATAATACACAATAAATTAAGAGAAAGGAAACCAAACATAATACTAAAGCCATCAAACCACAAGCGAAGAGCACAAGAGAAGAAAGGAACAGAGAAGAACTACTAAAATACCCCCCCAAAAAAAAGGGCAATAAGTACATATTTATCAATAGCTACTTTCAATGTCAACGGACTAAATACTCCAATCAAAAGACAAAGGGTGGCCAATTGGATGAAAAAAGACAAGACCCATATATATGCTGCATATAAAAAACACACTTCAGACCTAAAGACACTCACAAACTGAAAGTAAAGGAATGGAAAAAGTTACTCCATGCAAAATGGCAATGAAAAGTTGGAGTAGCAATACTTATCTCTGACAAAACAGACTTTAAAACAAAACTGTAACAAGAGACAAAGAAGGGCACTACAGAATAATAAAAACGAACAATCCAACAACAGAATACAACACTTGTAAATATCTATGTACCCAACATAGGAGCTCCTAAATACATAAGGCGATTATTAACAAACACAAAAGCAGAAATGGACAGTAACACAATAGTAGTAGGGGACTTTAACACTCCATTTACACCAACAGATAGATCATTGAAACAGAACATCAATAAGGAAATACTGGCCTTAAATGACACATTAGACCAGATGGACGAAGTAGATATATACAGAATATTCCATCCCAAAAGCACAGAATACACATTCTTCTCAAATGCACATGGAATACTCTTGAGGACTGATAACAGGCCACAAAACAAGTCTCAAAAAATTTATGAAGATGGAAATAATACCAAGCATCTTTTCTGACCACAAAAGTATGAAACTAGCAGTCAACTACAGGAAGAAAATAAGAAAAGCCGCAAAGATGTGGAGATTAAACAAAATGCTACTGAACAATAACTGGGGGCTGGCCCAGTGGTGCAGCAGTTAAGTGCACACGTTCCACTTCTCAGCAGCCTGGGGTTCACTGATTTGGATCCCGGGTCCGGACATGGCACCACTTGGCAAACCATGCTGTGGTAGGCGTCTCACATATAAAGTACAGGAAGATGGGCATGGATGTTAGCTCAGGGCCAGGCTTCCTCAGCCAAAAAGAGGACTGGCAGCAGTTAGCTCAGGGGTAAGCTTCCAAAAAAAAAAAAAAATTGGGTCAATGAAGAAATCAAAGGAGAAATGAAAAAATACCTGGAGACAAATGAAAATGAAAAAAAATATGCCAAAATTTGTGGGATACAGCAAAAATGGTCCTAAAATGAAAGTTTATAACAACACAGGCCTACCTCAACAAACAAGAAAAATCTCAAATAAACAATCTAACAGTGCATCTAAAGGAATCAGAAAAAGAACAACAAACAAAACCCAAAACCAGTAGAAGGTAGGAAATAAAACTCAGAGCAGAAATAAATACAATAGAAACTAAAAAAACAATAGGAGGGGCTGGTCCCATGGCCGAGTGGTTAAGTTCCTGTGCTCTGCTTTGGTGGCCGAGGTTTTCACAGGTTTGGATCCTGGGCACAAACATGGCACTGCTCATCAGGTCACACTGAAGCAGCGTCCCACATGCCACAACTAGAAGGACGTACAACTAAAATACGCACCTATGTACTAGGGGGATTTGGGAAGAAAAAGCAGAAAGAAAAAAAAAGAAGATTGGCAACATTAGTTAGCTCAGGTGCCAATCTTGAAGAAAAAAAAAGCAGGAAAAAAATCAATGAAACCAACAGCTGGTTCTTTGAAAACATAAACAAAATTGACAAACCTTTACCTAGACTCACCAGGAAACGAGGCAAAAGGCTCACATAAATAAAATCAGAAACGAAAGAGGAGAAATTACGACACCTCAGAAACACAAAAGATTATAATACTATGAAAAGCTATATGCCAACAAATTGGATAATCTAGATGAAATGGATAAATTCTTAGAATCAGAGAACCTTCTTAAACTGAATTGAGAAGAAATAGAGAATTTGAGTAGGCCAATCACCAGTAAGGAGATCAAAACAGCAATCAAAAACTTCCCAAAAAATGAGAGTCCAGGACCAGATGGCTTCCCTGGGGAATTCTACCAAACATCCGAAGATGACTTAACACCTATCCTTTGCAAACTCTTCCAAAAAATTGAAGACAAGGGAAGCTTCCTAACTCGTTCTATGAAGCCACCATTACTCTGCTACCAAAATCAGAGAAGGACAACACAAAAATAGAAATTTAAAGCTTAATATCACTGACGAACACTGATACACAAATCCTAAACAAAATAGTAGCAAATCACATACACTGATACATTAAAAAGATCATACACCATGATCAAGCGGGATTTATTCCGGGGACGTAGGGATGGTTCAACATCAGCAAATCAATGGAATACACCACATTAACAAAATGAAGAATAAAAATCACATGATCATCCCAATAGATGCAGAAAAAGCATTTGACAAGATACAGCATCCATTTATGATAAAAACTCTGAACAAAATGGGAATACAAGGAAAGTTCTTCAACATAATAAAGGCCATATATGACAAACCACAGCTAAAATCATTCTCAATGGAGAAACAGTGAAAGCTATCCCTCTAAGAACAGGAACCAGACAAGGACGTCCACTTTCACACTCTCATTTAACACAGTATTGGAAGTCCTGGCCAGAGCAATCAGGCAAGAAAAAGAAATAAAAGGGATCCAAACTGGAAAGGAAAAAGTGAAACTCTCACTAGAAGCAGATTACATGATTTTATATATATAAAACCCTAAAGAATCCAACAAAAATATTCTAGAAATAATAAATGAGTATGGTAAAGTTGCAGGATACAAAATTAACACAGAAAAATCAGTGGCATTTCTACACACAACGAAGTAGCAGAAAGAGAAATTAAAACTACAATCTCATTTAGAACTGCAACAAAAAGAATAAAATACCTAGGAATAAACTTAACAAAAGAGGTGAAAGATCTGTACACTGAAAACTATAAAACACTGTTGAAAGAAACTGAACACAGAAAGAAATGGATATGCCATCCTCTGGTACTGGAAAAACACAGAGAAAATGTCCATACTTCCTAAGCACTCTATAGATTCAATGCAATCCCAATCAAAGTTCCAATGACATCTTTCACAAAAATAGAACAGATAATCCTAAAATTTATATGGAACAACAAAAGACCTTGAATAGCCAAAGGACTCCTGAGAAAAAAAGAACAAAGCTGGAGGTATCACACTCCCTGACTTCAAAACGTACTACAAAGCCATAGTAACCAAAACAGCATGGCACTGGCACAAAAACAGACACACAGATCAACGGAAAGGAACTGAGAGCCCAGAAATAAACCACACATCTACAGACAGTAATTTTCTATAAGAGAGCCAAGAACATTTAATGGAGAAAGGAAAGTCTCTTCAATAAACAGTGTTGGGAAAGCTGGACAGCCACATGCAAAAGAATGAAAGTAGACCATTATCTTGCACCATACACAAAAACTAACTCAAATGGATTAAAGACTTGAATGTAAGACCTGAAACTTCGAAACTTCTGGAAGAAAACATAGGCACCACGCTCTTCAACATTGTTCTTAGCAGCATTTTTTTTTCCTTTTTCTCCCCAAAGCCCCCTGGTACATAGTTGTATATTCTTCGTTGTGGGTCCTTCTAGTTGTGGCATGTGGGACGCTGCCTCAGCGTGGTTTGATGATCAGTGCCATGTCTGCGCCCAGGATTCGAACCAACGAAACACTGGGCCGCCTGCAGCGGAGGGCGCAAACTTAACCACTCGGCCACGGGGCCAGTCCCAATTAGCAGCATATTTTCAAGTCCCACGTCTGACCGGGCAAGTAAACCAAAAGAAAAAATAAACAAATGGGACTACATCAAACTAAAAAGCTTCCGCACAGCAAAGGAAACCATCAACAAAACGAAAAGACAATCTAACAATTGAGAGAAGATATTTGCAAACCATATGTCTGAGAAGAGGTTAACATCCAAAATATACAAAGAACTCATACATCTCAACAACAAAAATACTAACAACTCAATTAAAAAATGGGCAAAAGATCTGAACGGACCTTTCTCCTAAGAAGCTATACGGATGGCCAACAGGCACATGAAAACATGCTCAACATCATTACCAGGGAAATGCAAATCAAAACTACAATGAGATAGGGCCGGCCCGGTGGCGCAGCAGTTAAGTTTGCACGTTCCACTTCTTGGTGGCCCGTTCAGATCCCGGATGCGGACATGGCACCGTTTGGCATGCCATGCTGTGGTGGGCATCTCACATATGGGGTGGAGGAGGATGGGTGCAGATGTTGGCTTGGGGCTGGGCTTCCTCAGCAAGAAGAGGAGGACTGGCAGTAGTTAGCTCAGGGTTAATCTTCCTCAAAAAAAAAAAAAAACACTACAATGAGATAGCACCTCACTCCAGTCAGAATGGCTATAATTAACCAGACAGGAAACAACAAGTGTTGGAGAGGATGTAGAGAGAAGGGAACCCTCATACACTGCTAGTGGGAGTGCAAATTGGTGCAGCCATTATGGAAAACAGTATGGAGATTCCCCCAAAAAGTAAAAATAAATCTACCATATGATCCAGCTATCCCACTGCTGGGTATTTATCCAAAGAACTTGAAAACGCAGAGGCATAAAGATACATGCACCTCTATGTTGACTGCAGCATTATTCACAATAGCCAAGACTTGGAAGCAACCTAGGTGCCCGTCAAGGGACAAATGGATAAAGAAGATGTGGTATATATACACAATGGAGTACTACTCAGCCATAAGAAACAATGAAATCCAGCCATTTGTGAAAACATGGATGGACTTTGAAGGTATTATGCTAAGTGAAATAAGTCAGAGGGAGAAAGTCAAATACCATATGATCTCACTCATAAGTAGAAGATAAAAACAACAACAAACACACAGCAACAGAGATTGGATTGGTGTTTACCAGAGGGGATGGGGGAGAAGAGGCTGAAAGCATTGATTAGGCACATGTGTGTGGTGATGGACTGTAATCAGCTTGTGGGTAGTGAGTACGATGTAATCTACAGGGAAACTGAAATATAATAATGTACACCTGAAATTTACATAATCTTATAAGCCAATGTTACCACAACAAAAAGAATGAAAATAAAACACCAAAAAAAAGAAAAAAGAAAGACAGACAGACAGACTAATAGGAGGCTCAAGAAATGATCAACACTGTATTTGGAGGTGGCTGGAGTAACAGCGCTGTGGGGACCAGGATATATCGGCAGCGAGTCCTCTGGAGTTAGACTGTGCTATCTTACAGATTCATTTCAAATGAACAAAGACATTTATGCATACTGTATTTTACTATTAACAGTCATTTATTTAACTTTAGCTTTTGCACACAAGAAATCAATCTAAGATTTAAATACTTTAAACACTATCGGTTATAAAAATGTAAACCATTCAGGGGCCAGCCCCGTGGCCAAGTGGTCAAGTTCACGAGCTCTGCTTCTGAGGCCCAGGGTATCACCAGTGCAGATCCTGGGCACGGACATGGCACGGCTCTTCAGGCCACGCTGAGGTGGCGTCCCACATGCCACAACTAGAAGGACCTGCAACTAAGATATACAACTGTGTGTGGGGGGGGGGGAGGGCGGGGGGAGACAAAGCAGGAAAAAAAAAAAGATTGGCAACAGTTGCTGGCTCAGGTGCCAATCTTAAAAAAAATCGTAAACCATTCAAAATGAAAATTTTCAAATCTCTTTGTAAAAAGGACATGTGACATTGTAGTTTTACTTCCCCTCTATCTCACACTGGGGTATTTTCAGGAATAAGGGTTTGAGTTTATCCGCTTCAATATAGTAGGGTTCTAAAGAGTTACACAAGCGTTCAGAAGTTTCCCGCACATCAATTACAATAGGAATTCAATTGCTTTAGGTTTTTAAATTTCTGTTCTCTAGGGACATGCACATATGAAGCCTGATCCAAAAATGAAACATGTACCTGAGAACTTCAAAACATTCATCTCACATCTTGAGGTTCTCTTGTCTAAATGGAAAAAAAAACTATTTGGTTCCACAATTTTCTTGTTCTCCTCGCATCCCATCTCTCCATCAACTTACAGTCTCAGAGCCCGAGTGCTAAGGGAAATGAGAGCGAAAGCGCTGCCCTAGTCCATCGATACAGGAATCCAAAGGGAAGAAACACAAATACCGGAATCAGCTCAGATGAGCAGCCTGCTTCCCACAGGACAGAAGGAAACCCACGGTCACAAGGTCCCATGTCCCTGACTCTCCTGGTGTAAACGGAGCCCTGGAGGGGGTCAGTCCCTGGAGAAGGAGGGGAGGGCACCTGAGCAGCCACAGGAAGGAGCTCTGGGAGCCCCACACACCCTCCTCTCCCCAGGGAACAGTGCACATGTTCCCTCTCTCAGGCTCCATTCTCACAGTAAGGAAACTCAGCTGGATCCAGTTTAAGGTTCTGACCCAAATGGACCCCCTGATTAATGGGCCCTAATCCAGAACATAGATCTTCTGACTCTCACAGGCTTTCTCAGTGTAAACAAATTACTCTGAATGCACCCACACCGTGCCTGCAAAACTCCAATTATGTCTAGAAACAGGCCCAAGGGAACCAGAGTGACAACCTCAGAAAGGGTGTCACTCCCCACCCCATGAGCACGTGCGCCCCCCAGCTTTCCAGGGCTCTGCAGCTCCTCTCAGGATGAAGCCTCCTTCCATGGGGGTGTGAGCAGTAGGACACCTGCAGGGGAGGCTCCCCAGGAAGGACAACTGGGCCTGCAAGGCATTCCCTTCGCAGACTCAGGGGGGCCTTAGCTTAGTGACACTGTCTTCAGGCCTCTGACCCCACTGGAGTTTTTTTTTTACCACCACTGATACCTTAAATGACATAAATCTAATGATTGAACAATTCAGCTCAAACACTCAAATGTGCAAATGAGGCAAGAAAATTGTACGGCATTTTGCTGGCTCATCAAGAAACCGACAGGAATGTACGACATTCAGGAAAAAATAAATGTTAATTATTTCCTTGACAAGAAACTGTTTTACAAACAATTACTCATACTTGAGCACCTCAGGTTTGCCAGTCTAAGCCCTGGAAATCCATATGAACGCACCCAAAACAAAGAACAGACCTAGGAATATTAGCAACATGCAAGAAAAGGAAAAGAGAAAAACTATTTTAAAACCATGCAATGTAACACTGGAATGTTTTATTTTTTTCTGAAATTCACCTCTTTCTTTTCCTCTTTGGAAGCATTTCATATTATCTTTCAAGCTGTATGGATTACACAAATTTTTATTTATTAAAAAGCTGAAAGTAAAATATAGCGAATATATCTTTTCAAGGAGACAAACCCAGGGAGGGGCAGTGCTCATAGGACAGATCGCCCAGGAAAGTTTGCCCAGAGGAAGCTGCACCCAAAGGACTTAGGATTGAACGTCTGCGCCCAGGACACATCCTGGGAGGAGAGGCGAAAGTGATGCCAGCCCTGATATCAGTTCCCCTACATTAAACCCAGTATATATGGGGTTAAAACCACAGCACTCTTTCCCCGCTTACTCCCTGGCTCCAGAATCCACGACCCGCCACGGAGACAGCCGGCCAAGATCACCCACCTGGATTCCTTCTCCTTCTCCTCCTCCTCCTGCAAACAGCCTCCCAAGGGCGAATGCAGGCTGCTGGGAAAGCTGCGACCAGCAAGACCACTGACTGCCCCCTCCCCCCCACCATCTGCGAGCAGCCACATTCCTCACAAACCTTAAAAACTCGTCGCCTCCCCTCTTTCGGGGACACGAGATGAAACGAAACAAATTCCAGGGCTCACTCTCGTCTCCCGGCTGATGGCTGATATCACCCGAAGTAAAACCCTTTCCATGTCATAAGCCTGCTGTTCCAGGTTTTATTTGGCCCCTCTTGTGTCGTGGGTAAGAACCTGTGTTTGTAGGCGGTGACAGAAGACGTCATACAAGGAATTTCCAGGTGGCTGTTCGCTACTTCTCTCAAGTAAAACATCCACAAACAAGGAACAAACTCTTTTAAAAGGGCCACCCACTGCCTATAGAAAAATGATGATTAAAATATCGGGTCTGTTTGGTTGACGGTTGATGACGATGCTGTGAATCGGACAAGGGAAGTTGGCGTTCGGGAACGTGAGGAGCAATACGGAAGTTTAGGGATTTATTGTCGGTCCTGGGAAGAGCTGCGGGACAGGGTCGTGGATTTGAGACTCTGCTCCCCAAATACAGGGAAAACTCAGGAGAAAACGGGTGCTCCCTGGAGAGAAAGGAGGCCCTGGGGACCCACAGACCACAGCTCCTACGCGCACGAACCCCGGACACCGAGGCCCGACTGTCCTGAGGACCCTCCCGCGGGCCCCGCACCGTCTGGGACACGCGGGGCTGCGGGCGCACAGCGGCCCAGAGACGCTCCGGCCCAAGTCGCCGCGCGCAGGGACCACAGGACGCCCGGGGCCCGGCTGCCGGCCCCGCCCCCACGCTGCGGCCGGAGGGGCCTGAGGGCCGAGCGGCGCCACCGCGGACTCGGGGCCGCAGAGCCCGGAGGGGACCGCGGGAGGCCGGGCCCGCCCCCCGCTTCCCACCAGCCCCTCCTCCCGTGTCCTCACCCCGGGCCGCACACTCACCATTTCTAGGGCTCCTGAGTCCCCCGACTCCTTCCTATGAATCGCTCACAGCGCAACAGAGTCGGCGGCAGAGCAAGGAGGGGCCTTTAAGGGCAGGCGACTCGTGACCGGAAGGACTATGGAGCGACAGGAACTCGGAAGTGGTTGCGGAGCGTCGGCCCGCCCACCTGCCCGGGAGCCGACCCCGATTGGACAGTTCGAAAGTCCCCCCCACCCCGGTCCTGAGTGACAGCGGGATGGAGATTGTTTGAGCCAACCTAGAGCTGAAGGTGGTCCTGTCTGAGGAGTTTTCCGTTGCCATGCGGGGCTACGAGGCCGCTCCCGGAACTGTGACCCTTCTTTGCAAACACACTTAAAATCACCTCCCCGTGTGTAATGATTAGTCTATCTCCACTCTGACCTTTGATCTTCCACCCAGCGCTTCCCCACCTCCGCTGATATCATACTTTAAAGAATCCTGTGGCCTCCCAAGCCCTCAGCTCTGCGGGGAAGTTGGAACCCGCAGCCTTAGCTGGGCGCAAAGGCTCTTCTCAGTCTAACCACAAGGTGTGAGATGTGTTCATTCAAATCTCAGGTGTACATTTTACACTGGACGGAGATTTATGTTAGATCATATTTTGAATGTATCCTGAGAGAACTTTGAAATGTAAAAGCCTATAATATCCGTAAGGTAATTCAATTCCTGTTTGGACTGATAGAACACACAAAACGAGAAAAGGTTATGTAAATTTGGAATGTACCTGGAAAATATTCATATGCTTAAGAGATTGGAATGGAAAACCCATTTTCACTGCAAAATTCGTAATGCTTTTATCTACTTATTTAAACAGGTTTTTTTTTTTGAGAAATAATACACATACAATAAAATAGAGGCCTTTACCTTTTACAAGTCACTGGTGTTCAGTATATTTACAGTATCTGCAATTATCACCGCCGTCAATTTCAGAATATTTACATCACCTAAAACGAAACCCCTAAGCCCTTAACCTACCACTGCCCTATCTTCCCACTTAGCTCCTCCAAGTGCCAGCCCTAGACAGCCACTAATCTATTGTCTGTGTCTATAAATGTCCATATTTGTTGACTTTCGTATGAATAAAATTGTATAGTATGTGGTGTTTGTGTTTGACTTCATTCACTTGGTGTAACTTTTTCAGGGTATTCCATGTTGTAGCATGTATCAATATTTCATTTTTTAAAAATTGAGATATAATTGACGATCAACATTATATTCAATTCAGTGTGCCATAGTAAGGCTAGTCAACTTCCATCACCACATAGGATTATAAACTTTTTTTCTTGTGTTGAGAACATTTAAGATCTACCCTCTTAGCAAATTTTAAATAAACAATTCAGTATTAACTCTAGTCACCATGCTGTACATTACATCCCCGTGACTTATTTATGTCATAACACGAAGTGTGTAGCTTTTGATCGCCTTCTATATTTATTCCATCAAAGTTACATCTTATCCATATTAAGTGTACAGTTCATAGTGTGAAGTACACTGACATTGTGAAACCGATCTCCAGAACTCTTCATCCTGCAAAACTGCCACTCTCTGTGTATCAAACAAAAATGCCCGCTTGGCCCTGACAACCACTGTCCTGATGTCTCTATGAATCTGACCACTCTAGATACCTCCTATCAGTGGAATCACACAGTTTTTGTCCTTTTTTTGACTGGCTTGTTACACTTAGCATGATGTCCTCAAGGTTCGCCCATGTTATAGCATGTGTTGGAATTTCACGTCTTTTTTTTAATTTACTTATTTATTGAAGAAGATTAGCCCTGAGCTAACTACTGCCAATCCTCCTCTTTTGGCTGAGGAAGACTGGCCCTGAGCTCACATCCGTGCCCATCTTCCTCTATTTTATATGTGGGATGCCTGCCGCAGCATGGCTTGACAAGTGGTGCGACCTACACACCTGGGATCTGAACTGGAGAACCCCAGGCCACCAAAGCAGAATGCGCAAACTTAACTGCTGCACCACTGGGCTGACCCCCATGTCTTTTTAAAGCTGAATAATATTCTATTCTATGTGTGCACTACACTTTGTTGATCCATTCATCTGTTGATGAATGTTTTGGTTGCTTTCAGTTTGGGGCTACTGTGAATAATGCTCATATGAACACAGGTGGGCATATATCTGTTGGAGTCCATGTTTTGAATACTTTTGGGTATATACTCAGAAATGGAAATGCTGGATCATATGATAACTCTTACTGTAATATTTGAAAATGTGTCATACTGTTTTCCACAATGGTGTCATGATTTTGCTTTCCCACCAGAAGTGCACAGGCGTTCCCATGGGTGTTTCCACTTTCCTAATGGTGTCCTTTGAAACAAAAAGTCATTAATTTTGATGAAGTTCAAGTTATTTACATATTTTTAGTGTTTTCACTTTTGGTGTTGTAATTCATGATTCTTTGTCAAATCAACAGTCATATTGCCCTCTTTGTTTTTTCTAAGAGTATTATTGTTTTACTCCTGATTTAGGTCTTTGATCGATTTTGGTAAGTTATTGTGTGTGATGTAATGTGAGTCCAATTTCATCCTTCTGCTTGTTGCTATCCAGTTGTCCAGCACCAGTTTTTGAAGAAGAATATTCTTTCCTCATTTTTGGTACCTTTTCTGACAATCAGTTGACCACAGATGAATGGGTTTATATCTGGAATCTCAATGAAACACACTGATCTGTGTCTGTCCTTGTGTCATCATTCACATTAGCTGGATTACCATGCTGAGTAGTCAGATTTGAAATCAGGAAATGTTAGTCTTATTACTTTGTCTTCATTTTGCAAGATTGGTTTAGTGATTCTGGTCTGCCTGCAATTCCGTATCATTTATCAAAACCTTGCCAATTTATATAAAGAAGTCAGCTGAGATTATGATAGGGATTGTGTTGAAAATCTAGATGGTTCTAGGAAGTATTGTCATCTCCACAGTGTTAAAACTAAGGATCCATGAGCATGGTCTATTTTCCGTTTTATTGATTGACTGATTGATTGATTTTTAGGGTTCGCTTGTTTTTCTTGCCTCTATTGGTTAGGGATTAATAAAGAACAAGGAAAAAGATGGCATCACTTCTAGGTTTTTGCTCATCTTATTAAAGATCTGCAATGTCTGAATATCCAGTCCCCTCCCAACATCACCCCATTCCTTTTAATTTCCAAAAATGCAAATCACATTTTTGGCAATAAGAAAAAAGTTTAATGGTTGTTATTACTAGAAACTATTTTCAAGGAACATGTGGCTAGAAGAGGATGTTTCTCCACCTTCTCTCAGGATGCTTCCAGCTCTGTAAGCGATATCCTTTTGCGTATGTGTACATTCACTAATGACCATCCAATAGGAGTGGTGCATAGTTTGTAAATTTAAAATATATAAAAGTTTATAATCATTTTTCTATCACTATGTGATTAT
Organism: Equus asinus; assembly: GCF_041296235.1. Lineage (NCBI taxonomy): Eukaryota > Metazoa > Chordata > Mammalia > Perissodactyla > Equidae > Equus > Equus asinus. The sequence goes on along the minus strand of NC_091809.1, from coordinate 23,108,005 downwards.
TATAAATATGCAGTTTTTGATACAGCTCCCTTTTTCCATTTTACCTTTTGACCTCCTTCACCCATTTCTGTCATTCCCCACCCCACGCCTCTGGCAACTGCCACTCTCTTATCTATATCCATGAGCTTGGTGTTTTTGTTTGTTTTAGATTCCACATATAAGAGAGACCATACAATTATTGTACTTCACTATCTGACACATGTCACAGCGTAATGCCATTGAGATCCATCCATGTTGTCACCAGTGGCAAGATTTCATTCTTTTTTTATGGCTGAATAATTTCCATTGTACATGTATACCATAATTTCTCTACCCACTTATTTATTGGTGGACACTTAGGTTGTTTCCATTTCTTGGATATTGTAAATAATGGTGCAGTGAACATCGGAGCGCATATATCTTTTTGAGTTAGCATTTTAGTTTCCTTTGGATAAATACCAAGAAGTGGAATTGCTGAATCACATTTTTTCATGAACCTCCATACCGTTTTCCATAGTGGCTGCAACACTTTACATTGCTACTGACAGTATACAAGGGTTTTCTTTTCTTCACATCTTCACCAACATTTGTTATTTCTCACTTGTCGATCTTTATGAAATTTTTAATGCTGTTTTGCAGTTTTTGGAGTATTTTCTACTTCTCTTATTAAATTTATTCCTAACTTATTCCTTTTGATGCTATTATAAGTAGATTTCTTTTGTTAGTTTCATTATCACATTTTTCCTTGCAGTGTAGAAAATACAATTTATTTTTATATACTTACCTCGTATCATACAAATTTTCTGTGCTTGGTTATCAGTTCTGACAGGTTTTTTTAGTGGATTCCTTAGAGTTTTCTATTTACAAGATGTCATATGCAAGTGAAGATAATTTTACATCTTCCTACCCACTCTGAACACTTTTTATTTCTTTTTCTTGCAAACCTGTTCTGGCTGAAATATCCAGTGCATTGTCAAATAGAAGTGGCAAGAGCAGGGGCCCTGTGGCCAAGCACTTAAGTTTTCCTGCTCTGCTTAGGTGGCCCGGGGTTCGCCAGTTCAGATCCTGGACATAGACCTATGCACTGCTCATCAAGCCATGCTGTGTTGGCGTCCCACATAGAAGAACTAGAAAGACCTACAACTAGGATGTACAACTATGTACTGGGGCTTTGGAGAGAAAAAATAAACAGAAGGAAGATTGGCAACAGTTGGGAGCTCAGGGCCAATCTTAAAAAAAAAAAAATAAGTGGCAAGAGTAGACATTCTTGTTGTGTTCCTCATTTCTGGAAGAAAATATCCAGCCTTTCACCTTTATGTATAATATTAGTTGTGGGTGTCCCATCCATGCTCATTATCAGGTTCAGGAAATTTCCTTCAAATCCTGGATTGCTGAGTATTTGTATCATGAAAGGATATTGAATTTTGTCAAGGATTTCCTCTTAGTCTATTGAGAAGATCAGGTCATTTCTGTTTTCAGTCTATTAATATTGATGCTGGTCAACACAAGGTTGACATAAGGGAAGCCATATTGTAGAAAAGAAACCATATTGTATCTTTGAATGACCTCTGGTTAACTAACCCAGACCTGCTCTGTAGATTTTATGGCCCCTCCCAGCTGCTGTAAGTTGATAACTTTGTTCTTCTGAGCTCCTTAGGAATGTGGTGACCCCCAGCCAGAGAGTCTGTGCGATGGCCATCATCAATGACAACTGAAAGATCAGGGTATAGGCCATTGCTCCAGTCTCTGATGCATCTCCAGTAAAACAAAAGATTATCAAGAACTGTGACAGATGTCTGGCCCCACCTGGAGATCAGATGGAGGCCTCACTGGGAATAAGTCTGTTTTTCAGGGACTATTAAAATTTGGGTAGTCTATACTTCTTATCCTTCTGGTCAGACACTTGATTGTAAAATGTGCTTTCAAAGGTTCTAAAACTGTTGAGCAAGATACAAAATTCTAATATTACAAAAATGTCAACACGAAGCTGGGAACAAGAGAATATTTCCAAATGAGTGCTACACAGTTGCATTCCTCTAACCCAGATCTATGCCCCCAATTCAGCAGGAAGTAGCTAGATGGGTTGTTGCCCCAAATCCCTGAAGAATGAGGAATACCAAAGAATAGGAGGGATTGAAACCGGGAAGGACTTAGCCACTGCTGATTAAGAAGCTAGGAACTAAAGTTTTTTTTCCTTTTTGCAATTACTGATTATAGCTTTTAGCTGTTTAACCCACTCATTGTCTTTTTGGGGTTTTTTTTTAAGGAAGAGTAGCCCTGAGCTACTGTTGCCAATCCTCCTCTTTTTGCTGAGGAAGACTGGCTCTGAGCTAACATCTGTGCCCACCTTCCTCTACTTTTATATGTGAGACGTCTGCCACAGCATGGCTTGACAAGCAGTGCGTAGGTCTGCATCTGGGATCCGAACTGACGAACCGCAAGCCGCTGAAGCAGAACATGCGAACTTAACCTCTGCGCCACCAGGCTGGCCCCAACCCACCCATTGTTAACTGTGCTGTATAGGCAATATGCTATCTGACTCCCACTAGGCTCCTGTAGATAACATCTCCCTGGAGCCTGGGTTGCCATGGTCATGGGTGTTTGAGCTGTTCTTCAGGAATTAGAACTCCTTGTCCACTCCGGGCCAGTTGAGACCACCAACCCATCAACTGGGCCCATGCAGATGTCCAATAGGCACCTTTTGACGTCAAGAGGCTAAAAACTCCACCCACAGATCATGCTAACATCGCCATTTTGTCAACATGGGTCCCATGAAGAGGCATGACATCTCACTACGCTTGTGCAGATCGATTACCTCACCTCTCTACACATTTCAGACCACTTGCCCCCCTATCCCATCAAGATCCCTGAGTCCGTATTTTCTGGGAAATGAATTTGAGACTCGTGCTCTCACTTCCTCGTGTGGCTGTCTTGTGATTAAACTCTCTCTCTGCTGCAATCTCATCATCTTGGTGTTTGTCTTTCTGGGTAGTGGGCAAAAACGAACCTGGTTTGGTAAGAATATGACGTACTACATTAATGACTTTTGAGAGCTTAACCCAACCCTGCATCCCTGGAATTAATCCCACCTGGTCTTGGTGTATAAATGTTTTAGGTTGTTGCTGGGTTAGGCACTAGTATTAATTGAGGATTTTTTGGATCCATATTCACAAAGGAAATAGATCTGCAGAGTTTTTGGTGATACTTTCGTCTGATTTTGGTATCAGGATAACACTGGCTTCACACATGAGTTTGAAGTGTTGTGTTGATTCTGTTTTGGGGAAGAATTCGGGAAGAATCCGTATTAAACCTTAATTGGATGTTTTGGAGCATTCTGCTGTGAAACCCTCTGGGCCTGGGCTTTGCTTTATGCGTGGTTTTTTGTTTACTAATCCAACCACCTCACTTCTTATAATTCTACTCAAATTTTCTGTTTCTTCTTGAGTTGCTTTTGGTAGTTTGTGTATTTCTAGGAATTTGTCCATTTCGTCTACATTATCTAATTTGTTTACATTTGTTCGTCCAATTTCCTTATAATCCTTCTTATTTCTATAATCTCAGTAGTCATAGCCCCTCTCCCAATCTGATTCTAGGAATTTGAGTTGACTGTTTTTCTTTAGGTCAATCTAGCTAAATTGTCTATTAGTGTCTATTATTATTCTTGTTGATCTTTTCATAGAATCCACTTTTGATTTCATTGATTTTCCTTATGGGTTTTCTATTCTCTATTTACTTAATTTCTGCTCTAATTTTTATTATTTCCTTTTCTCCTTAATTTTGGCTTGGTTTCTCATCATTTTGAATGTGTTAGGTGAAAGATTAAGTTATTGATTTGAGATCTTTCATTTTTGGTAGTTTAGGCATTTATGGGTATAATTATTTTTTATCTCTTTTTTTTTCCTGCTTTTTCTCCCCAAATCCCCCCAGTACATAGTTGTATATTTTAGTTGTGGGTCCTTCTAGTTGTGGCATGTGGGACACCGCCTCCACGTGGCCTGAGGAGCGGTGCCATGTCTGCGCCCAGGATCTGAACCAGAGAAACGCCAGCCGCCGCCTCGGAGCTCGCGAACTTAACCACTTGGGCACGGCGCCGGCCCCTATGGGTACAATTTTTATCTGCAGAATGTATTCACTGTAGCTCTTAAACTGTGGTATATTGGGTCTTTGTTTTCATTCATTAAAAATGTTTTCCAATTTCTGTATTGATTTCTTTCACCTATGGGTTATTTCGGAGTGTCTTGTTTAATTTCCTCGTATTTGTGAGTTTCCCCAAATTTTCCCAAGATGTTGATTTCTAATTTCATTCCATTGTGGTCAGAGATCTTACTTTGTATTTTTAATTTTAAAATTCCTGGCATTTTAAATTTACGAGGTGTTGTTTATGGTGAGGATTTGATCTAGCCTAGAGAAAGGTCCATGTCTGGTTGAAAAGAATATGTGTTCTGGTGTCTAAGAATGTGCAAGAAGTTGCATACTAGATGCCACAAGCCTTCATCATGTGCCCCATTAATGATTCCACGTTTGGAAAACAGCTCTAATGGACACTCCAACCTCTATATGATCATGATATTCTGAACTCACTCTCCATAGTTTTCTAAGAAACAAACATGCAAATTAAAGAAGAAGGTGATAAAAAATGCCCCCATATATCTCAGGACTTTTGTGATAGAACTTATCTCTGCAGTTCCTCCATGGATAAGGGGTTACTTCTGGGTTACTATCTTGGTTGGGGAACAGATCAAGAAGCACCCACTTGGCCTTTCCCACCAGAGTATGCCTCACTAAAAGGGGTAGGAAGTCAACATACGTATTTTGCACATTAACAAGTACATGTATTTTCATTATATATCTTGGGCCTAATGAGCTAATCTCTTTTAATATATTTGTTAGGCATTTATAAATCATAATTTTTGTAAGATTTGGGCATGGCCTTAGAACGTCTTTATTGGAACATTCATATTTGTTTTTGATTACTAAGAGCTATTTAAACTGTTAGTGATATCTTTCTCTCTCTATATATATATCTTTTTTCTTTTTCTTTTTCCTTTTCTTTTTTGAGGAAGATTAGCCCTGAGCTAACACCTGCTGCAAATCTTCCTCTTTTTGCTGAGGAAGACTGGCCCTGAGCTAAGATCTATGCCCATCTTCCTCTATTTTATGTGGAAGGCCTGCCACAGCATGGCTTGTCAAGTGGTGTGTAGGTCTGCACCTGGGATCAGAACCGGTGAACCCTGGGCCACCAAAGTGGAACATGCAAACTTAATCGCTGCCCCACTGGGCCAGCCCCCTCTCTATATTTTTATTGAAAACATTTTCCCAGGTGGTGTTTCTATCTTTTATTATTATCAACAATATGTTTACATTTTTTAGTTTATCAAATCTAACTTTGCATTTTTCTTGGGATGTCATAACTTCCGCTGCCTAATACATAGAGATACTTTCTGATGTTTACTTTCAGTATTTTCATTTTATCTTTGATTCTTTATTCCATAGGGAATTTATTTGGATGTAGTAGACAGGAGAGTTACAGATTCCCACAATTCATCATCTATTTTGTTCCATCCTCGTGTGTGTTTATAGACCATTGAGGGTTCATATGATTAGTCCAGTTTCTCAACACTGAAACTACTGACATTTTCAACAAGATAATACTCTTTGTCAAGGGGACTATTCTGTGCATCACAGGATCGCTAGATGTCTGTAGCAGTGCTCCCCGCCTCCCACAGTCATGACAGCCTGAAATGCCCCCAGATATCAACAAATGTTCCCTGAGAGGCAAAAATCACCCCATGGTAGAATTTATCTCTGCAGTTTTAACTGGTCAATTCTTATGGTGGCAACAGACCATTAAATTATCACTCCTTATGAATTTTTTTTTTTTGAGGAAGATTAGCCCTGAGCTAACATCTGCTGCCACTCCTCCTCTTTTTGCTGAGGAAGACTGGCCCTGAGCTAACATCCGTGCCCATCTTCCTCTACTTTATATGTGGGACGCCTACCACAACATGGCTTACCAAGCAGTGCCGTGTCTGCACCCAGGATCTGAACTGGCGAACCCTGGGCCAGCAAAGCAGAAACATGCGCACTTGACTGCTGCACCACCAGGCCGGCCCTCACTCCTCATGAATTTTTGTAATTGGTTCATCTGCTGAAACTTGTTCTTCATCATTCTTTATTTGCAATAATACCCTGAATAGCCTTTGGGCTCATTTTCAGAGACTTACTTCATAATTATTGTGTTATGAGGCAGAAACGCAGATCCTGGTGCAAATTTGAATGGAAATGTCTTTAAGGGTGTGGCAGTGTGTAGAGAGAGCTGCATCTTTGACTTCAGGAGTCTTCCATGCACCAAAATTGATTGTATTTCCATAGAGGTGATGCCTCTGTCACCTCATCAAGAAACACTCAGACTTGTTTGCACAAAGATCTCAACTTGGTGTTCGCCCTAAACCTCAAAACTTCAGATATAATATGCAGTACATATCATTTAAATTCAATAATATGTGTTATGTATAATGTGCGTATTTACACAATGTTTAGAAAATTGACTCTTTCATCAGTTGTAGCAATTTTCCAGTTATTTTATCTTTAGCTTGTCAAATAAGTGATACTCTAATCTCCAATAACAATATATGCTTCTTCCATCTTATACATCAGATTGATTATTGTGTTTTCTGACATGAAGTTATAGATGAAAGCAGTGATAAATACTTGGAGTCAAAAGAAACATCTTTGGTTGTAGTTGAAGTTGCCTCCTCCTTTTGATGGGCTGCCTCTCACACAGCAGCTCCTCTTCATGTCCTTCTCCCAAACATCTTCTATGAGAACCAGGCTGCCCTGGCAGTCACTGTACCTGACTGTGACCACAGGATTTTAGCACAAAAAGTGAGTAAAAGTACTGTGGCACCATCTCTAGATTTCAACCAAGGGCAAGGACAATCTATTCCATAGTGGAGACTTTATTTATTGATTTTTTTTTAAGATTTTATTTTTTTCCTTTTTCTCCCCAAAGCCCCCCGGTACATAGTTGTATATTCTTCATTATGGGTCCTTCTCATTGTGGCATATGGGACGCTGCCTCAGCGTGGTTTGATGAGCAGTGCCATGTCCGCGCCCAGGATTCAAACCAACGAAACACTGGGCCGCCTGCAGCGGAGCGCACGAACTTAACCACTCGGCCACGGGGCCAGCCCCTTATAGTGGAGACTTTAGTAATGCTAGTTCGGAAGAACAAAGTTGTTTCTAATTCCCACAGAAGGTCCATCCTAGTTAATGAACCATTTGTCCTAATTTCATAAGAAGAGGTGAAGTGTGCTTGGTGGCAAAGCTTGGTCTGAGTCAGGCAGCCTGGTGATGAATCGAGCCCCCTCCTGACTGCCTGTGTAAAGTCACAGCCGTCACTCAGCTCCCCTAAGTCTCGGTTTCCTCTCTTATCAAATAGGATGATGCTGGTGCTTCCCTGTTAGAAGTCTGTGCAGATGAAAAGCAATGAGCCAGTCCCCCTAAGGTGCTGAGTGCAGTGCCTCACACTCAGTAAGCCTTCCTACAGTGCCTTATTATTAGTGTCAGCACTCCTGTTAGTATTCTCACTGTCATTGTCATCATCATCTTTATAATGCCTTAGAAAGTAGAATTTCCCTCAATGGAATTTAGAACATTTTACACTGCAGATGACCCAATGTTTCCTTGACACGCAAGGTTACAACTCGCAAGTGATTCCTACATTGTCAGACTGAACATTGCTCTCTAGCATCATAGACTCACCAGTCAGTGAGATAATTATTTGGAGGAAATTCAGTTTTCTTTGTTTTAATGCATCTTTTATTTTTATTTATTTATTTTTTTTTAGGAAGATCAGCCCTGAGTTGCCTGCTGCCAATCCTCCTCTTTTTTTTTGCTGAGGAAGACCGGCCCTGAGCTAACACCCATGCCCATCTTCCTATACGTCATTATGTGTGGGATGGCTATCACAGCATGGTGTGCCCAGAGGTGCCACGTCTGCACCCGGGATCCGAACCGGTGAACCCTGGGCCACTGAGAAGTGAAACGTGCGAACTTAACCGCTGGGCCACCAGGCAGGCCCCGAAACTCAATTTTCTGATGTTGATGTGGGCTCAGTGAGCCGAGGAGTCAAAAGAAAGATTATCTGGACTCTCAAGTTCTGGCAGTAGTGTTCCTTTATTCAGAGACTAGCATGGAGTAGCATGGGGACAGGACTCATGGGCAGTAAAGAGCTACAAACATGGGTTGAGGGTAGGGCTAAATTTATAAGGCATAGGTACATGAGTTATGTCTTTAGAAGACAAAGGAAAGAATATGTAAGAAAGTCATTAAAATGGTCACAGTGCAGGTGGGGTCTGGTTATTGGGTGGTCCTGTAACTTTGGATAAGAATCAGACTGGATCAGGTCAGGATGCCCTGTGCTTCCAGGAGGATGATACAGATTGGTATGCAGGGCAGGACGCCTTGGGCTTCTCTCCCTGGGGCAGCCTGGATCCTCATCAATGTCTCCTCATAGATGGATTAAATACTGTAACCACAGGTAAGGGGCAGATCATGACCACAGAGAGTGACTTGACCACCAGTGAGAAAGAGTCCCTTCTTATATTTTCCATGGAATACAAATATTTTCATGTCAGAAACATTTTCTAAAGTTAACCATTCTGAATACCCAGAAGTCAGTGTTCTTCAGAAATGATAGCTTGTTTTTGCTCCCAATGCTCTTGTTCTGAATCTGACTGAAGTGTTGGAAGGACGCCACCTAATGCACCCCTGGTGTTGTAACTGAAGACAACCGGCTCCTCTCTTGGTGAGTGCAGAGCCAAAAACATGAAGACGGCAGGAGTAGGCGAAGAAAGTTTTATTACTAGCACAAGTAAGGGAGAACTCTGAGGGTCTCTCCCAAAGCAGTGGCTCCCCAAACAAGGGTTTGCGGGGTCCTTCTATTGTGAGATCATAGTACAGTTCATGAATATTCAGTTAAGGAAAAGGCAGGAGATCAGGGTTTATTGCGTAACCGTCACGTCCCTTTAAGGCTCATGGGTAGATGTGCACATGCTACTACATACATCACATGACCCAGAAACAGCTGCTTGGTCTCTCCCAGAGGAGGAGAATTTAAATTGTTAATGAGATCATAATGGAGACGGTTCAATTCACCTAAGATCAGTTTGAGGCAGCTAGAACCGCTTCAGTTATCTTGCTTGTGGGAACCTCCTGTGGTTAGGCTCATCCTGAAATTTTCTGTCTGCAAAACACTCAATAGAAAATGTCAGTTTCTATCAGATCCTCAGTACTCCTTTCTTTTCCTAGTTCCCTGGTCACGGTGATGCGGGGTCAGTGAGCCGAGCAGTCGAAAGAAAGATTTCTTAGACTCTCAAGATCTGGCAGTAGTGCTCTTCTATTCAGAGAATAGTGTGGAATAGCATGGGGACAGGACCCATGGGCAGGCAGAGCTTCTGCTGCTGCCGCTTCTGCTGCCCCCGCTGGCATGGGGACAGGACCCATGGGCAGGCAGAGCTGGTGCGTGGGGACAAGACCCGCGGGCAGTCAGAGTTCCTGCTGCTGCCCCCGCTGGCATGGGGACAAGACCCATGGGCAGGCAGAGCTGGTGCGTGGGGACAAGACCCACGGGCAGTCAGAGTTCCTGCTGCTGCCCCCGCTGGCATGGGGACAAGACCCATGGGCAGGCAGAGCTGGTGTGTGGGGACAGGACCCACGGGCAGTCAGAGCTTCTGCTGCCGCCGCTTCTGCTGCCCCCACTGGCATGGGGACAGGTCCCATGGACAGGCAGAGCTAGTGTGTGGGGACAAGACCCACAGGCAGTCAGAGCTCCTGCTGCTGCCTCTGCATGGGGACAGGACCCATGGGCAGTCAGAGCTCCTGCTGCTGCCTCTGCATGGGGACAGGACCCATGCGCAGGCAGAGCTGGTGCGTGGGGACAGGACCCACGGGCAGTCAGAGCTCCTGCTGCTGCCTCTGCATGGGGACAGGACCCATGTGCAGGCAGAGCTGGTGCGTGGGGACAGGACCCACGGGCAGTCAGAGCTCCTGCTGCTGCCCCCGCTGGCATGGGGACAGGACCCATGGGCAGGCAGAGCTGGTGTGTGGGGACAAGACCCACGGGCAGTCAGAGCTCCTGCTGCTGCCCCCGCTGGCATGGGGACAGGACCCATGGGCAGGCAGAGCTGGTGTGTGGGGACAAGACCCACGGGCAGTCAGAGCTCCTGCTGCTGCCCTGAGTTGAGGGTTAGGGCTAATTTTATAAGGCATGGGTACGTGACTTATTTTTACTGGAAAAAAAGAAAAGATGATGTAAAAAGTCATTAAATGATTTCAGTGCAGATGGGGTCTGGTTATTGTGCGGTCATATAACTTTAGATACGAATCTGGCCATATAGATCGGCATGCAGGTGAGGATGCCCCGGGCTTCTCTCCCTGGGGCAGTCCTAATTCATACCATAAAAAAAAGTCCACTGGGTCATATAGTTTGGCATGTAGGCCAGGTCACCTTGGGCTTCTCTAGCTGGGGCAGCCTTAATCCACATCAACGGTAATTGTGCCTATGTACATATTTGGGGCCACTAGGTCATGCTCTAGTTGTCAACAAAGATGAAAACGGAGAGAGACTAATTATTGCATATGGTGAGGTGACTTTTAATTGTGTGTATTTGTAAAGAACGATCACACTTCAACAAGTCACCTCCCACCACTAGGTTTTAACACAATTGCCCCTGAAGAGGAGGAGTTCTGTCTGGCGTTCTGCTTAGACACCTAAACTCAGGAGGCTGTCACTCAGACACAACAGGGTCTTTTGAACTGTCCAATCAGAGGCGGGGACGGAGTAGGTGGGTGGGGCGAAGCGTCCCAACCCCCCGGAAGTTGCTGCTGCTCCAGCCACGCTGCGGACCGTCTCCCCGCCATTTAAGGCTCCACGTGGTTCTGTTGCCTGTTTTGTCGAGTTGAGACCTGTACCCACCTCGGGAGTCATAGGAAGGACTTCGGGGGGATCCAGGAATACTAGAAATGGTGAGATTTTGGGGCCCAGAGTCAAGATTTGGGGGAGGAATGTCTCTCCCAACGTGGACTTCCTTTTTCCCTCCTGGTGTGCTTGGGATTTGTTGTCGACTCCCATTAACAGTCCCTGGTGGCTGTGCCGCAGCCTCTGTCGCGCTGTGACCTGCACTGGCCGTGGGGGTCCTAGGAAGGACTCAGGTGACCCAGGAGCCCTAGAAATGGTGAGTGTGCGGCCCCAGGGGTGAGGACGCGGGAGGAGGGGCTGGTAGGAAGCGGCGGGGCGGGCCCGGCCTCCCGCGGTCCCCTCCGGGCTCTGCGGCCCCGAGTCCGCGGTGGCGCTCCTCGGCCTTCAGGCCCCTCCGGCCGCAGCGTGGGGGCGGGGCCGGCAGCCGGGCCCCGGGCGTCCTGTGGTCCCTGCGCGCGGCGACTGGGGCCAGAGCGTCTGTGGGCCGCTGTGCGCCCGCAGCCCCTCGTGTCCCAGACGGTGCGGGGCCCGCGGGAGGGTCCTCAGGACAGTCGGGCCTCGGGCTCCGGGGTCTGTGCGCGGAGGGGCTGCGGTCTGTGGGGTCCCCAGTCTTTCCTTTCTCTCCAGGAGGCACCCGTTTTTTCCTGAGTATTCCTCGTATTTGGGGAGCAGCGTCTGAAATCCACAACCCTGTCTCCCCAGCCTAGGTCTTTTTAGGGCTGACAGCAAATGCCTAAATATCCAGTCTCTCCCCAAATTCCCAAATGCCAACGTCCTTCCTTTGATTAACAGCATTGTCGTCAACTATTTGTTCTCCTTGTTGGATTTCAAACAGATCCAATATTTGTTTATCATTTTCTCCCAGTCACTGGATGGCTGCTTTTAAAGGATTTATTTTGTGTGTGGATGTTTTCCATGAGTAAAAAGCAGCCCATAACCACCTGGAACTACATTGTATGAAATCCTTGTGTGTCTCCCCCAGGATCTTGCTGGGCACAGACATCCTTGGGCACGTCTTTTGGGTGGAGGTTTTTCTTAAGAAGCTTTTCTGGATGATCTGTCCTGTCAGCACTGTTCCTACCTGAGTTGGTCACCTTTGAAAGACTTACTTTATTTTAGTCTCAGTTTTTCAGTAAGTAAAAACTTATTTAGTCGATACGACTCGAAACACAATATAAGGCATTACCAAAGAGGGAAGAAAGAGATGAATTTCAGAAAAACTAACATATTCCAGTTGTACATTGCATGTACTAATCCTTTCCTTTTTTTCTTCCCTTCTGGATAGTAATGTTCTGGGGTCTGTTCTTTTATCTTGGGTGAGTTAAAATGGATTTCCAGGGTTTAGACTTGTAGATTTGAAGTGTTCATGTATGATTACTAGTTTATAAATAGTGTCTTATAATGAAAATACAAGTGTAAAAATAGTACATTAACATCTTTTTTTCCCAGAATGCAGTACGTCCTTGTGAAGTTTTTGTTGAGCCAACAACATGCAATACAATTTTCTTCTCTCATTTAGGCATAAAGACTAATTTGAGTGTTTTAGCTGGATTGTTCAAACACTGAGTTTGTGTCATTTAAAATATCTGTGGTGGGCCAAAAAAAATCCAGTGGGACAGAAGACTGAGGGCAGTGAGTCTAAGCTGAGGCCCCCTTGAGCCTGCAGAGGGAAGGCCTTGAAGGCCCAGCTCTTCTTCCTGGGGAGCCTCCCCTTGCGGGTGTCTTACTGCTCACACCCCCATGGAAGGAGCCTTTATCCTGAGAGGAGCTGCAGAGCCCTGGAAAGCTGGGGTGCATATGCTCATGGGGTGGGGAGTGACTTCCTTTCTGAGGTTGTCACTGTGGTTCCCTTGGGTCTGTTTCTAGACATAACTGGAGTTGTGCATCCACAGTATGGGTGCACTCAGAGAGTAATTTGTTTACACAGAGAAAGTCTGTGAGAGTCAGGAGCTCTGTGTCCTGGATTAGGGCCCATTAATCTGGGGTCCATTTGGGTCAGAACCTTAAACTGGATCCAGCTGAGTTTCCTCACTGTGAGAATGGAGCCTGAGAGAGGGAGCATGTGCAACAATTGTTCCCTGGGAGAGGAGGGTGTGTGGGGCTCCCAGAGCTCCTTCCTGTGGCTGCTCAGGTGCCCTCCCCTCCTTCTCCAGGGACTGACCCCCTCCAGGGCTCTGTCTCCACCAGGAGAGTCAGGAACTCGGGACCTCTGACCGTGGCTTTCCTTCTGTCCTGTGGGAAGCAGGCTGCTCGTCTGAGCTGATTCCAGTATTTGTGTTACTTCCCTGTGGATTCCTGTATCGATGGACTAGGGCAGCCCTTTGGCTCTAGTTTCCCTTAGCACTTGGGGCTGAAACTGTAAGTTGATGGAGAGATAGGATGTGAGGAGAGCAAGAAATGTTTGTCATTTTTGGACAAGTTTTTCTATGTGCATTTCTCTAGATAACAGAGAAATTTAAAAGGCTTAAGTAATTGAATTTCTACTTTAATTGGTGTAAGGAAAACTTATGAAAGCTTATGTAAATGTTTGAAAACCCGATACGTTTAAGGGGTTAAACTCAAACCTTGATTGCATTATGCCACTTAATGTTTGAAAATACCCCAATGTGAGATGTAGAGGATGGACAAACTAGGATGCCGCATGTCCTTTTAGTAAGAAAGAGATTTGAAAGTTTTATTTTGTATGGTTTACAATTTTGTAACTGTTAGTGTTTAAAGGAATTAAATCTTAGAATGGTTTCCTATGTACAAGAGTTAAAATTATATTTCTTTATTTGAAGAAAATCTTGAAGACAGCAAAGTCTAACTTAAGAAGGCTCGCTGCCAGCATTTCCTGGTCCCCTCCATCACTGTTACTCAAGTCACCCCCAAATACACAGTTTTGATTATTTTTAAAAATTTTTAAATTTTTTAAAGTCAGCTAACTTTTTATTTTTTTTATTATTATTATTATTTTCCTTTTTGGGGAAGATTAGCCTGAGCTAACATCTGCCACCAATCTGCCTCTTTTTGCTGAGGAAGACTGGCCCTGAGCTAACATCCGTGCCCATCTTCCTGTATTTTCTATGTGGGACGCCTGCCACAGCATGGCTTGCCAGGCGGTTCCATGTCCACACCAGGGATCCGAACCGGAGAACCCCGGGCCGCTGAAGCAGAATGTGCGCACGTAACTGCCGTGCCACCGGGCCGGCCCCAGTTTTGATTATTTTTGAGCCTCCTTACAGTATCTCTGCGTAAATCAGTTGAGAATGCATATTTTTTACCCACATTTGTCCTTGTAGTGAGCAGTCAGACTCCACATTTTGGGTGACTGCTCACAGCTTAAGCCCCACCCACCCTCCTCCCCTTGTGCCCCCACCTGGACAAGCTGAGGAGGAAGCCTGGGTGCTCTCTCCTCTAGAGCAGGCAGGAGATTCCGACCACCCCAGCCCCTGCCTGTGTGTGGAGCTCTTGCCCCGGCCCCACTCCCAGGCCCAGTGAACCCCCAGGCCAGACTCCATTCCTTGCTTTCTGAGCCCTGTCAGAGCTGCTTGAGAGGCCGGCCCTGCCCTCTTCTCAGACCTCTATTATGTGAGTCCTGAGCCTTTTCCTACCCTGTGTGTGTGTGTGTGTGTGTGTGTGCGCGCGCGCACACCACCCTGGCATCAGTGTCAACAAGGGAACCACCCCTCTGCAGGTGACCATGACAGTTCGCGCCCTGAGCAGCATGTCCAGACATGACTCCACCCGTGGGTCTGTCTTCTCTGGCTCTGACTTGCTCCCCTGCGCTGCTGCCTGGTGGAGGCATACACTGTGGGCTGCTGCTTGCTGGGGAGCTGGGCTGTGAGCTGTGCCGCTCCGTGTTGCATTGTGGACTCTACAAAGCCTCAATTCTAGATGAAGCTGAGCAGAGTTGGCAGTTTCAAGATTTTAAAGGCATTTGGGAGAAAGACTGTGGGATTGAGGCCTCCCTAAATGAGTCCTGGGTCAGTGTCTCTGCCAGTATTGATCTGTGTTAAGAGTGAAGCTGTGACAGAAGCTGTGTTGGGCTGACATACCTCAGGGAAGGGGGTGTAGACAGGGACTATACCCTTTGCAAGACGTGGGTCCATCAGATGGTAACTCCTGAAAGAGCTGTCATTTGAAAAAAACGAGAAGAGAGGGGCAAAGGCAGGCGGCAGGTGGCAGGCTGAGTCCACGCTCCTGACACCAGAGGGCTCCCCAGGCCCCTTCAGTACCTCTGCTGCTGCCCCTGCCTCTACTGCCACAAAGACCCTGACCTTCAGGGTTGCAGGGGACAACACTCATGGCACCCCTGTAGCACAAGGCGTTAGTTCAAACCTGGCTTAAACCCAGGGTTTAACCCTATAAAGCAACCAGTTGCCATGGGGGAGGCTCCTAACCCTGATGGTAGTGCTTTGAGGTTCTTGGGTGGAAACAAATTTATAAATACCAGGGAAGAGAACTACTCCCTCCCCTGAAGTGTATCCCGTGACGAAGAAAACAAAACAGGAAAGGAGTGAGGAAACAAAGATAAAATACTGAAACAAAGATCCACTATTTGAGCGAACTGAAAATCCAAAATATGCTGAAGAATTTACACAACAAAACAGATGGAGGTACACTGCTTGACTTTTGGGCATCTACACCATGGGTTCTGAATTAATTTTACTATCTGATGTGATGCACTAATTCCACACCTTCAAGCAGTTAATCAACACTAGGTGTCATATGACAGTTATACCTGGGATCCCGCTAAGTTTAAGGACGGTGCCCCTGATGATCTTAGGGGTGTTAATGAATACAATATGGAGGACAAATAGGGCAAGTGTTTCATCTTTAGCCGTCAGAACTATGGTCTTGCCTAAATTCTCCATGGTCATAACACCCATTGTCCTAAAATATCCCATAGTGAGCTGGGAACCTCTGAGCCAATGAGCAAGAGTTCAAATGAAGTCCTTGCCGCTTACAAACTGGCTTGTCAGATTGGGACCCAGGGACCTTACTCCACAAAGAACGTAGTCACTATGGCCCAACATAAATTACACAAGGCTTTGAGGGATTGAAACCTGTCTGGAAGACCTAGTTAGTGACAGGCTGCTTACTCCCAGTGCTTCTTTTAACACCCCCATTTGTCCTGTAATTAAACCTGGAAAGAACGAATGACACTTGAGAGTGATTTACCTCGGCTTGAGGCTGTTTGCACGCACAGACCTCTGTTCATGGTCCCCACAGTGTGGAAATTACTGACTATACCAAATCAGCAGTGGATAAATATCCTGCTCTCACAGGTTTGGCTGAGTCTGTTCTGTCCAGTCCTGTGTCCACAGCCTCTCAGCTGCACTTGGCCTTCCCTCTGAAGGGACATGATGCCCCTTTACTGGGTTGTCCTCATGGATCTTCCACAGCTGTGCCCTCCCACAGTCCTTGCAGGTGGGGTCTGAACTCATCATGGTTTCTCCAAGAACAGAGGGACGATGTTACATTACTGACATCTCCTCTGAGGACATTCAGGACATACAAATATTGAAAAAAGAACCCACAAGAAGTGGATGGGAAATTACTATTCACCCCTGTGAGGCCCTGAAAGCTTGTTTAGATTTCTGAAAATTATTTGATAACCTGAGACCCGCGCCTTCTCTGAGACCATGAAGAAATAGCTGCTGTTCCCCTCACACCCACAACAGCTAGGGTTTTTGGTTGTTCCAGAAGTAACATATTTCTTGTTTACAAATTTTACTTGACTTCATTTGTGCTGTTCCTTGCAAATTTGCCACTTTGAATGGGCTCCCCTACCACAAAAGTCTGGAGACTCTTCAAATTGTCATACTACCAACACTCCTGTTAGTGCCCTCAGAGACTCCTTCACTATAGAGGCCTCTGACCTTCTGTCATCCTCCTGGGGTACCCATGGTGGCCTTAAGTTGTCCATAGGCTTCTGATGCAAGAACCTGCCCCAGGCCCCACGCTACATGCCCTTAGAGCTGCAGTGACCTCTGCTTACAATGCTGTCCTAACAGTAGATGGCCCTGAGCTTGGGACCACATATCCAGCGGTCCATTTGGACTTGGGACGTGGAAGCAGCCGTCCAGGAGCTCAGCATGGCTACTGAGACCCCCTGGAGACCTGGTGCAGCCAAACCTGGGCCCTTTGGGATATCCTGCCTGCAGGAGGGGGTGGTCTTCCCTGACCTCAGTCTCCTGCCAGGTGTCATGGTGTTGAAGGACTTCAACCAGATATCTTAGGGCTCCCTGAGAGAAAAGCAGTGGGAGTCCATAGACTTTAGGGATGACATCACCACCTTTGTACATGAGGGAGCTCAGGTGGAATTGTGGCTTTTCATGTCTTAAGTGAGACATCTTTGATGGTCTGGACCCGAGGGTCATCACACTGACCATACATCAAGCTGTCATTTTAGCACCAACTGACAGTTGGCTCCAGCTGCAGACATTACAGACTATGCATGATTCTCTGAGAGTTGCCCCTTTGTGATAAAAGAAGTCTGGGGATCTGTTGCCTCAGAGTTACCTACAATAGAAATCAAAGTAACACTTGTCTCTACACATATGAAGGGCACACACAAAACCTCACCAGGACACTCCTTATCCACGTGGGAGTTCCAGACGCTGCTGATAG
Organism: Equus asinus; assembly: GCF_041296235.1. NCBI lineage: Eukaryota > Metazoa > Chordata > Mammalia > Perissodactyla > Equidae > Equus > Equus asinus. The sequence continues at coordinate 23,090,430 of NC_091809.1, read as the reverse complement.
TAATGAAGGTGCTCATTTCACTTCTCAGAATATACAGCGCTGAGCTCTTAACAAGGCATTCAGTGGGAGTTTCTCCTGTCTTCCATGTCTCAGGATGCAGGCGTCGTAGAGCATCATTATGGCTTATTGCAGTAAGTTCAAATTAATGGGATGAAAGTTGGTCTGGTTCTGTAATCCATCAGTCATCAGGGGTGAATACTAATATATCTGTCTGTCTGTTTTTTCCTATTAGACTTTAGCTCTTTTAAGAGCCGTTTTAGGTATACAGAAAACCTGATCGAAAAGTGCAGACATTTCCCACATAATTCCTCTGCTCCACACAGTTTGCCCTGTATTTTGTATATTGCATGAGTGTGGTATATTAGATGAGCCAATTTGATACATGAAAGTTCATGGTTTACATTAGTGTTGACTCTGTGTTATATAATTTCCGGGCTTTGGCTAATGTCAGATGACGTGTCTCCATCATTTCTGTGTCATATGGGATACATACAGTGTCCTAAAAATCTTCTCTGCTCCATCTATTCAGTCTTCCCTCCCTCCCACCCCCAATTCCCTACGAACCACTGATCTTTCAGTGTCTTACGCTTTCTTTTTTTTGCTGTGAAAGATGTACTCTGAGCTAACATCTGTTGCAAATCTTTCATTTTTTCTCCCCAAAGCCCAAGTACATAGTTGTATATTTTAGTTGTAAAGTCCTTCTAGTTCTTCTGTGTGAGCTGCCACCACAGCATGGCAGATGCGTGGTGTGGTTTCGTGCCTGGGAACCAAACCCACGCCACCGAAGTGGAGCGTGCCAAACTTTAACTGCTAGGCCATCAGCGCTGGCTCACAGTGCCTTATACTTTTTATATTCTGCACAATGTCACATGCTTGAAATCATACAGTGTGTAGCCTTGTCGTATTGGCTTCCTTCACTTAGAAATATGATTTTTAAATTTCTTCATGTCTTTTTGGCTTGATAACGTCATTTCTGTTCATCACTGAAGAATGTTTTATCCTATGGGTGGACCCATGATTGTTTCTCCATTCGCCTATTGGAATTATCCTGGTTACATCCAGGTCTTAACAATTATGCATAAAGGTCTCATACATATTCATGTGCAGGGTTTTGTGAACATGGGTTTTCAACTCATCTGGATAAGTTTGAAGAACATGATTGCTGCATCGTATGGTCAGTGTAGGGTTAGTTTTAAGAAACTGCCTTTCTCCCAAAGTAGGCATTCCATTCTCCATTCCCACCAGCAGTGAATGAGGGTTCCTGTTCCTCTCCATCTTCACTGTTGTTCAATGTCCTCAGTGTTTTTAATTTCAGCCATTGTAATATGTATCTGTTGATGTCTCCTTTTGTTTGTAGTTTCCTAGTGACCTGATTTTGAGCATGTTTTCATGTGCTTATTTACTATCTGTATATCATTGCTGCAGTGCGTATTCAAATCTTTTGCACATTTGTAACTGGGTTGTTTGTCTTCTGTTTGTTGAGTTGTAAGAGTTCTTTGGATGTTTTGGGTACCAGTCCTTTGTCAGATAAGTGAATTTCAAAGCTTTTATGCTAGTATGTGGCTTGTGTTTTCATTCTCTTAACACCATGTTTCACTAAGTGGAAGCTTGTCATTTAATGAAGTCAAACATTTTTTCTACTTGGAACTTGCTTTTGGTGTTGTATGTGAAAACTAGTCACCAAACTCAAGGTCACCTAGATTTTCTCCTATTTTATCTTTTAAGAGTATTGTAATTTTACTTTTTATACTAAGATCTATGATTCTTAATATGAAAAGAATCTATGATTCTTATTGTCTGTGTCTAGAATCTTTTTTTTTTTTTTGCCTGTGGATTGCCAGTATTTCTGGCATTATTTGTTGAAAAGACTATGTTTTCCCATGGAATACCTTTCGTCCTTTGTCAGAGGTGAGTTCAACTATAGTTGTGTGGCTGTATAGGAAAAAATTGACTTATGTATTGTATCATTTTGAGTAATATCCTGTGTGGTGGCAGAGGAGGTAAATTTGACATCCTCAAGTTGGGATATTTTCTCTGCCTGTTTATAAGATGAGTAGCTGGGAGGTTTTCAGTTCAATGATGCACAAAGCCCCCAAAGGCCATTTTTGCTGGTTTCTGGGATCATTTCCATATGTTTACTTTTCTAAGGGATGATATGGAAGACGAGGACAATGTGACAGCTTTTTCTTCACTAAACAATGGGAATCCAAACTTCTTCCCCCTCCTTTTTTTTAGTGCTGATTTGTGTTTTCTTAGCAGTGTAGAGATTATGTGATTTTGTAATCATTAGTTCCTCATTTGATCCCCTTTCCCCGTCTTTCCTCCCATGATGCAGGTGAAGAAAGTAAAACATGAGGTCTTACCCAAATCACAGAGGTCAGTACAGTGGAATCTCTTAGTTTTGAAGGCGTAACGTGTGCCCTTCAGCTGGGCAACATCAAAAACTGCAAACGCACAAGAGCACTGTAAGTTTTGTATAGTCATGCCCTTTTACAAATGTGACATCAAAGTTTCCAAACAGGACTCACAGGCAACATGGTGTTTCACTATCTGACATTCTGGAAAAGGCAAAGGTGTAGGAACCTTCATTACTATCAGCAGCGTCTGGAACTCCCACGTGGATAAGGAGTGTCCTGGTGAGGTTTTGTGTGTGCCCTTCATATGTGTAGAGACAAGTGTTACTTTGATTTCTATTGTAGGTAACTCTGAGGCAACAGATCCCCAGACTTCTTTTATCACAAAGGGGCAACTCTCAGAGAATCATGCATAGTCTGTAATGTCTGCAGCTGGAGCCAACTGTCAGTTGGTGCTAAAATGACAGCTTGATGTATGGTCAGTCTGATGACCCTCAGGTCCAGACCATCAGAGATCAGTTCGTAAGTGTGGGAGGGTTCACCACAATGGGCACCATGGGAGGGTTCCTCTGGGGTGAAGGAATGTTCTCCATCCTGATGGTGGTGTAACTGTACATTCAGGAAAACTCACAACTACCCTTAGTATGTGAATATACTAAAAACAATGAATAGAAAACAACACACATGTGTTCACATGCTAGGAGAATGTGAAACTCTCCTGAACTTTGCTACGCATGCAACACTTCCTTCCACCTCCTTAGGTTGCTTCTTAGGAGTGTGCCTGGGCGCATCCTAATCTAACCCTTGGGCATCGACATCATGTCTTCCCAGAGCAGGTCTTGAGGCCGTTTCCAGCTCCTAAGTTTCCCATGTCAACCCTACTCAGTGCCTCCTTGCTGGGAAACATGTTTAACTGCAACACCTGTCCACTCTGGAAATTTTCTCTTGTGTCCACCTTAAAATCAAAAGAGCCACTTATTTTACCAGTAAAATGAGTTTATTTGGGAATAGCAGAGAAAGTGCAATTCAGGACATGCAAACTGGTGAATCACAGGCAGGTAGGGAGAACACTCTTAGAGACGACAGGAGGAAGCTGAGAGGGGCTGTTTGGAACAGAAGTTCATTGAAGGAGAATGAAAGTTCAGGGTGGTGACAGTGGCTGAGTGTGGTGGCTTCTCATTGGCTGGGCTATTGCTGGACAAGGAGAAATTCTTCCTCCGTCTTGCTGAGGTCTGTAAAGTGAATTTCTTCCTGTTGGGGGATGGTTGCTGCACTTTTTCCTGTTTGAGGTCTGCAAGTTATGGGGAGGAGTAGTGCATGAGAGCTCCCCGCTTCTGGGCTTCCCGACTCTATTTTACAGGAGATTTCCTGTATTTGTTTTCACATTTGCAACCCCAAGTAACTGTGAGGTGAGGCAGTGGCAGAACCCAGAGCCCATGTCATGAGGCACAGGCCCCTGGAACATAGTACTCCCCACTGTCACATGAACATCACCTCTGCACCAACAAGCAGAGTTTCACAATAATCTTGATAACACCAATATTGTCAAAGATTTGTCCTGCCTTGTCCTAGCTCTGGGAGTTCCTCAGGTGCCCGGCTGTACCTAAACCACTCTCCTGAGATCTCTGGCACATTCCACCCTGTGGTTTCAGTGGCTCATGAGCTGACCATGCCTGGCTCCCTCACCTGAGAACCTGCCCCCAGAGTGAGTTTGGAGCCCACCCACCAAGGCTGGTGCTTACTTTTTCTGGATCAGGACTCAACCTGCAGAGTTCCAGGCCCAGTCCTGTGGGAAATGGTGATCTCAGCCAGATCCTCTGCAGTCGCTGTCCCCCTCTGTTCACGTGGCTGCCAGACTGCAACGGCACCACAGCAAGGGAAGTGGCTGGAAACTGCAGAGATTTCTGCCTTTCCTGAAGTGCGCAGGCACAGGTGACACCCCCGCCCTTGTTGGAGGCCAGGCCAACTGTTTCTTGAAGGGAGGAGGCAGAAATGAGGTAAGCTATGTCCCAAAGTACTCTTGCAACAACTTGCAGTGCTTTCCTGGGTCACCAAGGTGGTGTTGCTGTGGCTGGAGTCTTGGAGTCTGAGGTCCTGAGGCCTCCAGACCCCATCAGTGAACATTCCAAAGCAGGGCAGTGATCAGGGCGTGAGTGAGGACAGACCTCAGGGTTGACCCCTGCAACATCTGCATGCAGGTGAGACCTCAGGGGTGATGGGTCCCAGACCATGGAGACCACAGCAGAGGACAGGGCAGCTGGAGGAGGACGCACAGAGCTTTGTTGCCGGCACTGAGCTTCCACTGGGAAAGCAAAGTGAGGAAGGGGCACGTGGTGAGGGGTGCATTTCTGGAGGGGATCACAGCAGCGAGAGGGGCTGGAACACGGTGATCACTGCAGCCATCATGGGCCTTCACTCTCATCGTGGGCTGTGTGTCTCTGGGCCATTATCTCTGAGGGTCTGTGACTTTGTGTATCTGTGTGTGGGTGTGTGCACATGTGTGTCCAGTGAGAAAGCCTGTGTGATTTTGTCTGTCTGTCTGGGGGGCTGTGTCTGTATGTCCTTAAAATCTGGAATGCTGTTATGTCATTTGGTGCCCAACTGCCCTGCTAGCATCTCCCTCACCATGTTGCATTGAACTAACGTGAGCAGACAAATCCTTGTCTTCTTTCTGATTGTATTACTCGTGTGTTTTATTTTTATTTTTATTTTTTAGAAGATTTTATTTTTCCTTTTTCTCCCAAAGCCCCCTGGTACATAGTTGTGTATTTTTAGTTGTGGGTCCTTCCAGTTGTGGCATGTGGGATGCCGCCTCAGTGTGGCTTGATGAGCAGTGCCATGTACGTGCCCAGGATTCGAATGGGTGAAACCCCGGGCCACAGAAGCAGAGCATGTGAACTTAACCACTCGGACATGGGGCCGGCCCCTCGTATGTTTTATTTTCTGTCTCTTCAGATGTTTGACTTCTCAGGGGGGCCTCTCAGACATAGGGAGACCCTGCCCTTCCCAGGGGCACCTCATTCCACGTTGGCGGTGGACAGCTTGTCTGGAGCAGGCCTCTCATGTGCATCCCGCCCGATCCAGTGCCCTGTCCCTACAGACCTCCTTATCTGCCTCTCACACGCCAGACGGTATTCCCCACCCTAAACCCACCCAGGGCCAGGAACCAGATGACTGAGGACCATCCCTAGGCCCCAGAGGCTGCTGGGATTGTTCAAAGCAGCCAGTCCTGAGCTGCTCACTCTGCCCTGACTCACATTTCATGTGGGCCCCAGATGAAGGCTGTGGCCTCGGTTTGTGTCCCCCCCTTGATTCTGCCTCCTGAGCAACCCTGATGCAGCCCCTGTGAGCCTGCCTGGCATGGCATCCCCGTTGTCTTGGGAGATGTAAGTAATAAAGTTCTTTCAATGACATTGGCCTGTCCATGTTGTCACTTACATCTATAAATTAAAATCTCAAGGGTACAAATCGGATGCTGATCCTGAGGAGAAAGTGTTCAGTGAAGATGGTAGCGCCACTGTGGGAGGATGGAGTGAGGTCTGTGGGAATGTGAGTCCACAGCAAAGCTGCTGTTTCCCAAGGGCCTGCAGCAGGGGACATGGGGGCTGAGCGAGGAGAGGCTCACCTTTGGTCCCCTCACTGCACTCACAACAGAAAAGCAAAGTGACAAAGGGACAGTTCATGATGAGGGGGTTTCTGGATGCATCTGTAGCAGTGAGAAGGGCTGGAACATCATGACTCCAGCCATTTTGGCCCTAACCCTGCCATCCAGTCTCCCATCTTGTGCTTTTGTAGAGATGTCCTGTTTGTACTGTGTGGTGTGAGGAAGGGTGAAATCCCTTCCCCATCTGGAGGGGCTGAGACCCCCTCTTTGGGGCTTGGTTTGGGAGCCAGGAGACACCCCTCTACCAGGTGGGATGGGAGTGAGAACAACGCACTTTGTGAAGATCTGGGCCTGTGATGAGGTTTGTGTAAAGCTTCCATGTGAGTGTGTGTGTATGTTCTCTGTGTGCCATGACAAAGTCTGTGTGATTTTGCTTGTCTGTCTGGAGCTTTGTGTGTCTGTCCTTTGAATTCTGGAGTGGTTGATTTTTCCCATGTTCTTGCCTAACTGCCCTGGTAGCGCCTTTCTCACCACGGTGGGTGGAGCTGGTGAGAGCAGACATCTCTGTCTTCTCTCTGATCTGAGAGAGAAAGCCCGCAGTCCTTCACCATCAAGAGTGACGTCAGCTGTGGGTTCTTCACTGATGCTTTATTTCAAGGTGAGGGAGTTGACTGAGGGAGTTTCTCCTAGTTTCCTGAGAGTGTTTTCCTTGTGAAGGGCTGTTGAACTTGGTCTAATGCTTGTTTGTACCTGTTGAGATGATCAGTAGTTTTTGACACTTATTCTGTTAATGGTTCCTTATGTTCATTTTCAGATGTAAAACCAACATTTCTCTCCTGGGTTAAATCCCATGTGGTCATGGTGTTTAGGTCACTTTAGATTTTGCTGGATTACGTGTGCTAGTATTTTGTAGAGGTTTTTTCATCTATATTAAAAAGAGGTATTGGGGCTGGCCCCGTAGCCGAGTGCTTAAGTTTGCGCGCTCTGCTGCAGGTGGCCCAGTGTTTCGTTGGTTCGAATCCTGGCTGCGGACATGGCACTCCTCATCAAACCACGCTGAGGCAGCATCCCACATACCACAACTAGAAGGACCCACAACGAAGAATATACAACTATGTTCCAGGGGGGCTTTGGGGAGAAAAAGGAAAAAAATAAAATCTTAAAAAAAAAAAAAGGTATTTCTGGGGCTGGCCCCATGGCTGAGTGGTTAAGTTCATACACTCTGCTTCAGCGGCCCAGGGTTTTGCTGGTTCTGATCCTGGGTGCAGACCTAGCATTGCTCATCAAGGCGTGCTGTGGTGGCGTCCCACATAGCAGAACTAGAGTGACCTACAACTAGGATATACAACTATGTACTGGGGCTTTGTGGAGAAGAAAAAAAAGAAAACTAAGGAATCCACTAAAAAAATTATTAGAATTAATACTTATGACCAAAACATAAAAATCAATTCTATTTTCATGCACATACGATGAACAATCTGATAATGAAATTAAGAAATGCATTGACAGTAAAACCAAGAGGAATAAAATACTTAAGAATAAATTTAGTAAAAGAAATAGAAAATGAATACTCAGAAAACTGCAAAATATGGTGAAAAGAAATGAAAAATGTATAAATAAATGGGAAAACATCCCAGTTTCATGAATCTGAAGACTTAAAATTCTTCCCCAAATGGTCTGAGATTCTGCACATACCTGTCATGATCCCAGCTTATTCCTTTATACAAATTGTGAAGCTCTTTCATAAAGTTATGTGGAACTGCAAGGCAACCAGAGAAGCAAATGCAATCTTGAAAAAGAAGAAGAAGGTGGTAGGACTAACATTTCCCATGTTCAAAATATGCAATATGCAATGGTAATCAAGAGTGTGTGGTATTGACGCAAAGATAGACATACAGATCTGTGGAATAGATTGAGATTTGAGAAATAAACCCACACATCTGTGGTCAACTGATATTTCCAAAAATTGCCAAATGTCAAGTATGGGGCAAGAATATTCTTTCCATATATTGGTGGTGGGCCAACTGGATAGCCATATGCAAAAGAAAGAGGTTTATCCTTACATGACACCTCATATTTACCAGAAAGAGAAAATACCTAAACATAAGAGTAAACCGTGGGCCAGCCCAGTGGCACAGCAGTTAAGTTCATGCGTTCCGCATCAGCAGCCCAGGGTTTGCCAGTTCGGATCCCGGGTGTGGATATGGCACTGCCTGGCACGCCATGCTGTGGTAGGCATCCCACATATAAAGTAGAGGAAGATGGGCACGGATGTTAGCTGAGGGCCAGTCTTCCTCAGCAAAAAAAAAAGAGGAGGATTGCAGCAGGTAGCTCAGGCTAATCTTCCCCCAAAAAAGTAAATTGTAACACACTTAGATAAAACATAGGGAAAAATTCCAGACCTTGGATTTGACAAAGAGTTGTTAGATAAGGCCCCAAGAGCAAAAATGGAAAAAAATTAGGTAATTTGGTTTTCATAATATTAGTGACTTTTGTGGTTCAAAGGACACTATCAAGACAGTGAAAACAGCCTTCAGAATCCATGTGCACTATCGCTAGGAGTATAATATTTTGTTGGGAGTATGAAATACAGCATGATGGTTTTGCCAAAAATGTGTTTATAATTTATGAGTTACCATCTGAACTAGCAATTCTACTTCTGGAAACTTAAGTAGAGTTGAAAGCAGCAACTTAAGCAGGTACATGTCCACTCGTGTTTACATTAGCATTATTCATGATAGCCAAAAGGTGGAGGAAAATGAAGCGCGCGTCAAGACTTGAATGGATGAAAAGAATTTGGCACGTACACACAGTGGCATATTATTCAGTTTTAAAAGGAAAGCAAATTCTGACTTGTGCTATAACTGAACTATACACTTAGAAAATGGTGAAAAAGTAAATTTTATGGTGTGTGTGTAATACCACAATTAAAAGTAAAAATTTTTAAAGCGAGAGTGAAAACAACTGACAGAATGAGAGAAATTTTTGCAAATCATATACCTGATAAGGACCTTGCATAAAATAAATCTAAAGAATTCTTAAAACTTAATTGTGGAAAGTTAAATAACTCAATTTAAACATGGCAAGGGTCTGAGTATACTGTATTCCAAGGAAGATAGACGAAAGGTCAAGAGCACATGAAAAGATACTGGACAGCATTAGTAATCAAGGACATGCTAATCACCTCAGTGAGAGGCCACTTCCCAACCACTAGGATGGCTAGAATCAAAAAGTGAGATAAGTTCTGTGTGTGTGTTGTGAGAACGCTTAATCTGTCCACTGTCTTAGCGAGTTTCAAGTATACAGATTGTATATGTATATCTAATCACGTCGTAATCTTGTAACATATATAATTTTAATAGTCAGTTATCCCTCAATAAAGCCGGGGGGTGAGGGAACAGTTTCCAGGCACATCCCCCATTTACATAATGATGTAGTGTTTTTCTTATAACAGTGAAAACAGAGATCAGTTTCCTTAGATGCGGATATTATAGGGATTAACGGTTGAAAGCTCTGTAGGGACACAGGCAAAAACTGATCTAAAATTAATTCCCTTCCAGTTCAGTGTGTAAACTGAGACTTTAATGAGCACATGTCACACCCTGTGGTCAGACTAAGAGTCTCTGAGCCCTGGCTACGGCTGTGGGATGCAAACTTTCCACCAGAGCCAAGAGCCCTGGGATTCTTTATCTTAAGCACAAAATGAGTGGGGATGGGGACGGGATGAGTGCAAGGCTGATGGCTAGGAAGATTCAAAGGTTAAAAAATGGAGCCTGACTCTTTATTCCAGATGATGAGGTCACAGTTAAGTGTACATTTCTAATCAAGGGCCACGCTAGGGGTTACAGCTCAATCAGGAGTGTTCAGACCCGAAGTTTGGGAATGTGGTCAACTTTCTGAGGGTGAGTTTGTCCTTCTGCACTATAGGCAGGCAGGCTGCTTCTGTTAGCAGATTTGAATGTTTGTGTTTCTGTCCTTGGATTCCTTTATCCATTGACAATAGCTGCCCTTTGATTCTAGTTTCCATTAGCGCTTGGGGTTTTAAAATGTAAGTTGATTGAGAGAGATGGGAATAGGGCAAGAAAGTAGTGGAGCCAAATAGAATTTTTGTTCCATTTAGGCACTAGAACCTAGAGGTGTAAGATGAGTGTATTTAAGTGCTCAGGTGCTTTGTAAAGTTTTGGGTCAGTTTTTGTGTGTCCATGTCCCTAGAGAACTTTGATATTTAAAAGGCTGTACTAGGGGGCTGGCCCAGTGGCGCAAAGGTTAAGTGCACATTTTCCGCTTTGGCGGCCCGGGGTTCACTGGTTCGGATCCCAGGTTCGGACATGGCACCGCTTGGCAAAAGCCGTGCTGTGGTAGGCGTCCCACACATAAAGTAGAGAAAGAAGGGCAAGGATGTTAGCTCAGGGCCAGTCTTCCTCAGCAAAAAGAGGAGGATTGGCAGCAGATACTAGCTCAGGGCTAATCTTCCTAAAAAAAATAAAAGTAAATTTAAAAAAATAAAAGGCTATACTATTCCTAAGGCAAATGAGTGCCTATTTTAATGGATGCGAGGAAAAAGCACTTGAATTTCTATCTTCATTGATTTGATGAAACAGGTCAAACCTTATGTAAATCTTTGGAATTTCTAGTTTATTGCACGCCTTAATTGCAAACCCCTAATGTAGTATAATATGATACTCCTTCCTGAAAGTATCCTCAGTGTGAATTTAGTTGAGGGGTAAACTATGATGCCCCTTGTCCTTTTTGTTAGAAAGGGATTCTAAGTTTTTTATGGTTTACGGTTTTATGTCCATCAGTGCTTAAAGGATTAAATCTTGCAGGCCATGCTGAGGTGGCATCCCATATGCCACAACTAGAAGGACCCATAACTAAAATATACAACTTGTACTTGGGGGATTTGGGGAGAAAAAGCAGAAAAAAGAAAATCTTGAAATGGTTTCCTATGTGGAATTGTTTAAATTAATTTTTAAAAACTAAACATAATTAAAAATAGTGATCAAGTATAGAAAAATATGATGTATATAAATTTCTCACTTATTTTAAATAAATAATGCATGGGAAAGTTAAAAATATTCCTGAGAGGAAACTGCCTTAAGGAGACTCCCTGCCTGTACCTCCTGCCCCACTCCTCTGCTCTAACTCCTGCCTCCCTCCCATGATCAGTGTTGATCATTGCTTCACCATCCTGTTAGTGTTTCTTTATGTAAAAGCAAGCCAGTGGGAATGTGTATTTTTCTTACCCATGCTTGTTCTTGTATCGAGTTGCCAAGATCCACATATTTAATGTTTGACTTCTGAACACTTAAGCCTCGTCCTCCCTTTTCCCCTGGGCCTTCTTACCTGGACAGGCTGATGAGAAAGCCTGGAGGCTCCTGCACTGTGGGCTGCTGCTTGCTGGGCAGCTCCTCCTGGCCGCCGTGCTGCCCTGTGTTGCACTGTTGACCCCACCAAGCCTGGGTCCTATGTACAGTGGACTCTGAGTTGGTGCGTTTGATAATTCTTTGTCCTTTGGGACCAGGAGTATAATAATGGGGCTCTCCTTGCTGTGGTCCTGAGTCAGCGTCTTGACTGGAATTCATCTGTGTGTTTAGAGTGAAGACAAAACTGAGGTTGAGATCACATTGACATTAGGGGAGGTCTAGGGTTACGAGGATTATTATACTCTGTCAATGAGGTGAGCCCATCAGATGGTCACATTTTTTTTTTTTAAGATTTTATTTTTCCTTCTCCACAAAGCCCCCAGTGCATAGTTGTATATTTTTAGTTGTGAGTCCTTCTAGTTGTGGCCTGTGGGATGCCGCCTCAGCATGGCTTGATGAGCGGTGGTGCCATGTCCACGCCCAGTATTCGAACTGGTGAAACCCTGGGCCGCTGAAGCAGAGCACATGAACTGAACCACTTGGCCATGGGGCCGGTCCCTATTATTTCTTTTATTGTGCTTACATTGAGTTTAATTTGCTTTTCCTTTTATTGTTTCCTAAGGTAGATACTTACATTACTGATTATAGATCTCTGGTTTTCCCACTGTATTTGTTCAGTGGCATAAATTTCCCTCCAGGTACTGCTTTTGCTGCATCCAAGAACCTGTCATATGTTATGTTTTTATTTTATTTAATCCAAAACAGTTTTTTATCTCTCTTGAGACTTCATTGATCCTGTGTATTATTTAGACCCGTGATATTGAATCCCCTTGCATTTGGGCATTTCCTAACTCATTGCTGTTAATGATTTCTGGATCAATGCCTCTGTAGTTTGACAGCATATTCTGTATGATTTCTGTTTTTTCAAATTTGTAAAGGATTGCTTTATGGCCCAGAATCTGTTTTTTCTCAGTGAGTGTTCCATATGAACTTGAGAAGAATGTGTATTCTGCTCTTGTTGTACGAAGTATTTCATAGATTACAGTGAAATCCAGTTGTTTCATAGTGTTGTTGAGTTCATCTCTGTCCTTGCTCTTTTCCTGCCTGCTGAAATTTATAATTCCTGAGTGTTGAATTCTACACATATAACACTGGGTTCGTCTCTTTCTCCTTGCATTCTATCAGTCCTTGTCTCCTGGATTTTGCTCCTGTGTTGTTCTACAGGTACACGTGAAGGATTGCTGTGCCTTCCGGGAGAATGGACCCCTTTATCAGTGTCTAATGCCACCCTCAGTCTCTGAGTCTTCCTTGATTTGGAATCTGCCTTGTCTGTAATTCATATACCTATGGCAGCTTTCTTTTGATTATTGTTGGCACGGTATATTTTTTGCCATCCCCTTACCTTTCATCTATCTGTGTCTTAATACTTAAAGTGGATTTCTTTTAGGCAACATGTAATTGTGTTTTTTGAAATCTGATATTACTGTCTTTCAGTTATAGTGAGACCATCAATGATTAAAGTGGTTATTGATACAGTTGGATTAATATTTTACAAAGCTTTTGCTGTTTTCCATTTTTACCCTTGCTATTTTTTCTTTTTCTCTTCCCCCTTTTTTCTGCCTTCTCTCACTGAAATTGAGCAATTATTCTGATTCTTGTTTTTCTCCTCTCTCAGTGTATCAGTTACACTTCTTTTAAAAAACATTTTTTAGTGGCTGCTCTTGAGTTTGCAGTGTACATTTACAACTAACCCACCTCCTGCCAAATAGCAGTATACTGACTGCTTCACTGTGTGCAAGTACCTCTCAGCACACTATTCCCAATTCCCCCCGTCCCTTGTCACACTGATGTCATTTATTTCTCTTGTTCATAATCTTCTCATTACCAAATACGTTGTTAATGTTATTTGAAACAAAGTGTCATCTATTATGTTAATTATAAGAAATACAAAATATATTTTGCCTTCATTCCTTTTTTCCTAGTCATGTACCTTTATCATTTACATTCTTTCTGATAGATTTTTTAACATTTCATTCACAGTAGGTATACTGATGACAAATTTCCTCCATTTTTGTCTCAGAAAGTCCTTATATCTCCTTTATTTTTGAAGGACAATTTCACTTGACAGAAAATTCTAGGTGTCCCACCCACTCAGAAGGTGCCCTGCCCAAGTTGCATAGTAGCCCGTGGGACCCACTAAGTGGTGGCTCAGCCCCCACATAGGTGCCCCTTCCACATAGTGCTGCAGCTTAGCCAGCTCCCTGCTGCACGTGGTGGCCCTGCGCATGCAAGAGAAACCACCTACCAAGCAGAGATGCCCCACCTACAGTTCATGACCTGACCACCTTGTGCAGAGGCTCTGCCCATGTGAGCACAACCTGCTGAACAGCTGTGGCCAGCCCACACAAACAAACGCAGTGGAGTCCTACCCGTGCAACTTCCAGCAGACAGGGCAGGATCAGAAAACATAGCTCCTGCTCCACCCCAGCAGTGGCAAGTGGAATCTGTGACCTGATACTACAACAAATATGCCAGCAAAGGATCAATCATCAAACACCATGAAGAACTACAGTAACACTTCAGAGCAGAAGGAAAAGGGTAAATCTCCTGAAACCAATCCTAAAGTCACAGATGTTTAGCCTAAGTGAGAGAGAATTCAAAATAGTTGTCATAAAGAAACTCATTGAATTACAAGAAAACTCAGGAAGAGTTGAGTGATCTCAGGAATAGAGTTAATCAGCAGAAGGAATACTTCAGCAAAGAGACTGAAGCTCTTAAAAAAAGCTAGATAAAAAATAATCTAGTCCTTGAGGGTATTATGTTAAGTGAAATAAGCCAGACAGAGAAAGACAAACTCTGTATGACTCCACTCATAGGTGGAAGTTAACATATAGACAAGGAGAACTGATTGGTGGTTACCAGGGGAAGGGGGGGTGGGGGGAGGGCACAAAGTGTGAAGTGATGTACCCACAACATGACTAACAATAATGTACAACTGAAATTTCACAAGGTTGTAAACTATCATAATCTTAATAAAAAAATAATGTAGACAGCATAAAAAAAATAGAGCTTACCTTATGGGGGAGAAAATATGTGTCGTAGAAGATAGAAATCTAGAAATGCTTGAGGCAGAGGAGGAGAGAGAACTAAGGTTTTTTTAAAAATGAAGAAACTGAGAAATATCTGACTGAATTAGGAAAGGCAACATAAGGATTATAGGTATTCCAGCAGGAGAATAGTGGGAGAAAGGAGCAGAGAGCTCGTTCAAAGAAATAATAGCTGAGAACTTCCCAAACCTGGGTGAGGAACTGCACTTACAAGTACACAAAGCCAGTAGAACTATGACAAAGAAAAAATATTAAGGACAGTAAGTCAAGAAAATAATCAACAAAGGAACTTCTATCAGGCTTTCAGTGGGTTTCTCAGCACAAACCTCACAGGTACTAGTATGATGTATTCAAAATACTCAAAAACAGAAACTTTCAGCCTAGGATACCCTATCCAGTGAAACTATCCTTCAGATATGATGGAGAAATAAACGCTTTCCCAGCTCAACAAAAGCTAAGGGAGTTTATCACCACTAGACCTCCCTTACAAGAAATGATTAAGGAAGCCCTCCTACCTGTAACAGAAAGGCAAAGATTTACAAAACTTTGAGCAGGAAGTTAAATAGACAGTGAAAGTCAGAAAATCACAGCTCTCTAACAGAATGGGTTAGCAAACAATTATAAAAGATAAAGGGAAGGAAAGCATCAAAAATAACTATAAACACTTCATTTTAATCACAAACTTGCAACACAAAAAAGAATTTGTGACAATAACTCAGAAGGGAAAGAGGAGAGGGATGGAACCAATTAGGATAATGGAGGTGAGGCTATCAGAAATGTGAATGTCTCATCTATGAGGTCTTTTATACAAACCTCATGGTAACCACAAAACGAAAACAGCAGAGCCACAAATCATACACAAAGAGAAAACCCTCACAGAAAACCACCAGCCTGAAATGGCAGGCAAGGGAAGAGAAAAAATGGAAATAGAGAACAACAAGAAAACAAGGTAAAATGGCAGTATTACACCATCACATACCCATAATCACTCCAAATGTAAATGGATTGAATTCACCAATCAGAAGGTGCAGAGTGGCTGGATGGATTAAAAAACAAGATCCAACAATATTTTGCCTCCAGGAAAGACATGTCATCTCTAAAGACAAACAGGCTCAGAGTGAAGGGATAGAAGACAATACACCAAGTAAATGGCAAGAAAAAGAAAGCAAGTGTGGCTGTACTTATATGAGACAAAGCAGATTTCAAGATAAAAATTACAATGAAAGAGGAGCAGAATATAATGATAAAAGGAACATTCCACCACGAGAACATAGCACTTATGGATATATATATACCTAACACAGGAGCACCAGAGTAAAGTAACTAAAGGGAGAAATTGATAGCAACACAATAATAGTAAGAGACCTCAACACTCCATTTACATCAATGGATCATCCAGACAGAAAGTCAATAAGGAAATTGTGGCCTTAAATGAAACACTAGATCAAAAGGACTTAGATATTTATAGAACATTCCATCCAAAGGCAGTGGAAGACATATTCTTCTGAAGTTCATATGGAACATTCTCAAAGGTGGAACATAGTTGGGAAACAAGGCAAGCCTCAGTAAATTTAAGAAGGTTAAAATCAGAAATCTTTCCCAACCACAATGCTATGAAACTAGAAGTCAACTAAAAAGAAAAAATTGGAAAAGTCACTACTTTTGGAGTCTGAACTTCATGCGTCTGTTCAACCATTGGATCAATGAAGAAATCAAAGGAGGAATAAAAAAATACCTAGAGAGAAATGAAAATGAAAACATAACATACTGACTTTTATGGGATGCAGTAAAAGAGGTACTGAGAGAGAAATTTTTAGCAATTTAGGCCCATAACAACAAACAAGAAAAATCTCAAATAAATAATCTTGAACTACACCTAAGAGAACTAAAAGAAGAAGAGCAAAGACTAAAGTCAAAGGAGGGAAATGATAAAAATTAGAGCGGAAAAAAATGAAATAGAGACTAAGAAAACAGTGAAAAGGATCGATGAAACTAAGAGCTGGTTCTTTGAGAAGATAAAATTGACAAGCCCTTAGCCAGATTCACTAAGAAAAAAAGAGAGAAGGCTCAAATAAATAAAATTAAAAATGAAAGAAGAGAAATTAAAGTGGATAGCACAGACATATAAAGGATTATAAAAGGATGTTATGAAAGACTATATACCAACAAATTGGATAAACTAGAAGAAATGGATAAATTCTTAGACTCATAAAACCTCCCAAAACTGAATCAAGAAAAAGTAGAGAATCTGAAGACCAATCACAAGAGCTTGAAACACTAGTCAAAAACCTCCCAAGAAACGAAAGCCCTGGAGCAGATGGCTTCTCTGGAGAATTCGAACAAATATTTAAAGAAGATTTAATACCTGTCTTTCTCAAACCATTCCAAAAAATTGAACAAGATGGAATGCTTCCTAACTCATTCTATGAGGCCAACATCAGCCTGATACCAAAACCAGACAAGGTCAACACAAAAGGAAAATCCTAGGCCAATATTGCTGATGAACCTAGATGCAAAAATTCTTGATAAAATATTTGGCAGCCAAATATAGCAATACATTAAAAGGATTATCAAGAAATGATCAACTACAGCAAAGTTGCAGGGTACAGAATCAACTTAACAAAAGTCAGTTGCATTTCTATACTCTACTAACTATCTAGCAGAAAGAGAAGTCTACAATACAATCTCATTTATAATCACAACAAAAAGAATAAAATAGCACAGAAAAAAAATTAACCAAAGAAGTGAAAGCCCTATACACTGAAAACTATAAGACATTATTGAAAGAAATTGAAAACAACATAAAGAATTGGAAAGATATTCCTTGCTCACAGATTGGGAGAAGAAATATAGTTAAAATGTCTATATTACCTAAATCAATCTACAGATTCAGTGCAATACCAATCAGAATCGCAATGACATTCTTCATAGAAATAGAACAAAGAATCCTAAACTTCATATGGAACCCAACAAGACTCTGAGTAGCCAAAGCAATCCTTAGAAAAAAGAACAAAGCTGGAGACATCTCAATCCCTGACTTCAAAATATACTATAAAACTGTAGTGAAACAGCATGGTACTGGCACAAAAACAGACTCTCAAATCAATGGAAGAGAAGTGAAAGCCCAGAAATCAAACAACATCTGTGGGCAGCTACTCTTAGACAAAGGAGCTGAGAACATACAATGGAGAAAGGAAAGTCTCTTCAATAAATGATGTTGAGAAAACTGGACAGCCACATGCAAAAGAATTAAATCGGACCATTATCTTTCACCATACACAAAAATTAACTCAAATTGGGTCAAAGACTTGAAGGTAAGATATGAAATCATAAAACTCATAGAAGAAATATAGGCACTACACCCTTTGACATTGGTCTTAGCAGTACCTTTTTGAATCAACCATGTCTACTCAGACAAGGTAAACAAAGGGAAAATAAACAAGTGGAACTTCATCAGACTAAAGCTTCTGCACATAAAGGATCAGCACATAAAGACAACCCACCACCTTGGACAAAATATTTGCAAATCGTATATCCAACAAAGAGTTTATCTCCATAATATATAAAGAACTCACACAACTGAACAACAACAACAAAAACCCTATCAGAAAATGGGCAAAAAACATAGACATTTTTACAAAGAAAATATACAGGTGGCCAATAAACGTGAAAAGATGTTCAATATCACTAATCATCAGGGAAATGCAAGTCAAAACTACACTAAGGTACCACCTTACACCTGTTAGAATGGCTAAAATCACCAAGACAAAAAATAGCAACTGTTGGAGAGGGTGTGGAGAAAAGGGAACACTCATACACTGGTGGTGGGAATGTAAACTGTTGCAGCCACTATGGAAAACAGTATGGAGATCTCTCAAAAAACTAAAAATATAACTACCATACGACCCAGCTGTCCCACTACTGGGTATTTATCCAAAGAACGTGAAATCAGCAGCTCAAAGAGACTTATGCATCCCTATGTTCATTGCAGCACTGTTCACAATAACCAAGACATGGAAGCAACCCAAGTGCCCATTGACTGATGACTGGATGGAGATGTGTATATACACAATGGACTACTTATCCATAAAAAAAGAATCATCCCATTTGCAAAAACTTGGATGGACCTTCAGCGTTTTATGTTAAGTGACATAAACCAGACAGAGAAAACCAAACACCATATTATGTCACCAATATATGCAAGATAAACACATGGATGAAGAGCACGGATTAGTGGTTACCAGAGGAGAAGCGGGTAGGATGGTGGGGTAAAGGGGAACATATATATGGTGATGGATATAAGCTAGACTTTTGGTCAAGAGCATGATGTAGTCTATACAGAAACTGATCTATAATAATTACACCTGAAGTTACACAACATTCTAAACCATTTTGACCTCAAGAAAATATTTAAAACAAAAACAAAAATGCTGTGTTTCTTATCTCTTATTTTTGGCGACACCCATTTGCCCTCTGACCTCCAGGCTCTCATGGATCTAAGAAGAGTGTTTTCAAGTTTGTTCATTTTCTTGTGAGGTCAAGAATGAGAGCTTCTAAATTCCTTAAGTGTCGTCTCAGAAGTTGGCAGGGCATCATCTCGAGTGGCTCATGAGGAAACACTTCCTCTTGAAGTTGGAGAATGGGGATTTTATGTTCTGTTGAAGGCAAGCTCTTTCAAATCCTTTACAGATTCAATAATCTTTGCCAAATTGACCATCAAGCCTTTGTGGACTTAAATGAACTGCCTTGCAATCTGTAGCTCTTAACCTGGCTCCAGGCCAGCAAGGCCCAGGGCACACTGTTAGAATTTGACTAGAGAGAGCTCTTACGGCACACTGTCATTTCACTGTGTTCTGACATTGGTGGGAAGCAGCCTTGAGGCATGTGAGTGTACGGATATTATTGTCCAAGTTGTCCTGCCTTCTTAATTGTGTCTGAGCTGTGACTTCCAAATAACTTTCTGTCCTCATCTAATTTTACAGGGACGGAAGTGAGGACCTGAGCCTATAAGAAATATTACACAAGTTAAAAAGCAATGTCCTCACAAGAATATTTACATTCAGCCATCTACAGCTGGTTGCTTGTAATGATGGCCTGGAGTACTTCAGGACCATCTGCCCAGTTGGGCTTTATTAAAAATTTGATTTCTACATGCCTCCTAGACTCCTTGTTTGGTGATAGAAATAGACAAACTTTCAGTTCTTCTCTTATGTTTTTCTTCATTGAAACCTTATGCAGATTTGTATCTTTGCCTCATGGCGTGCTGTAAATGGTGAGTAATAAAGATGAAGATGAAAGAATTTTCTCTTGTAAGGAATCATCATTCTTAAAATGATAATATTTGTTTCTTTTTATGTCATATCTGTCATTTCCCAACATGCTCTGGACCCTGCCATTACAGAGAAATACAATGTAATGTGATCACAGTAATAATGTGTAAATAATTTCTTGTGTACATGATGCTGTTAAATTGGTGAGGAGTTGTGTAAAGAATAAGAATGCATTTTTGATGATCACATCACAGAATACACTTTTGGACATGACAGTATCGTACATAACCTTCTTACAAATGGGAGTATGGGTGTCCAGTGCTTTGAGTCTTATTCATCCTGCTGTGCACATATTTGGGATGTTTTAGGACTCAGTGGTCATTGAGGACGTGGCTGTGAACTTCACCCCAGAGGAGTGGGCTTTACTGGATCCTTCTCAGAAGAAACTCTACAGAGATGTGATGTGGGAAACCTTCAGGATCCTGGCCTCAGTAGGTAAGAACGAGGACATTCCTTCACTGCATCAATGAGAGAACAAGTGTATCTTGCCCATCAACATTGTTCTCAGATGTACAAGGTGGATGGGGGGAGGTGTTGGTAAATAAACTGGAAATGATCAAAGCTCATCATGAGCCTAGAATCTAAAAATGTTTCTATAATTTCTAATACTTTAAAGTCAACTTTATGTGTCTGCATTTCAGGAAAAACACAGGAAGATCATAGTGTTGAAGATCAGTACAAAAACCAGGGGCAAAAACCAAGGTGAGTGACACTCACAATAGAAAGCAGTGTCTCATGTGAGAATCCTGGTATGTAATGAAATTTTAGAAAGAAGCAAAGAAGTCAAATAACCCTTGCTTCAAATTTAGCTCTTTTTACAAAATTTTAACCAAATATACTCTCTGAAATTTGATGCAGAGATTCCGTTTTTGCAAAGTAGTCACTTGGAAATAGTATTAGCAAACCCTATATATGATTGTTACTGTTTGGATAATAGCAAGGATGAATTCCTATTGCAAAGCAGTCAGTATATTCAGTTTCAGACAGTTCAGATGAGACAGCACACCTAAACTTGTTCTGTAAATCATAAAAGATATAACAAATATGAAATCATTAAAAATCTCTTTTTTACAGAAGTCATATGGTAGAGAGACTCTGTGAAAGTGAAGAGGGCAGTCAATGTGGAGAAAACTTCAGCCTTACTTCAAATCTCAATCTGAACAAGAAAACTGCAGGAGCTAAACCATGTGAATACAGTGCATGTGGAAAAGTCTTAATGCATCATTCATCTGTTAATAGACAGGTTGGATGTCATATAGAGCACAAACCATGTAACTATCAAAAAGATGGAGAGAAGCCATATAAATGTAAGGAATGTGGGAAAGCCTTCCCTTTCCCCAGTTTTCTTAAAATACATGAAAGGACTCATACTGAAGAGAAACCCTACAAATGTAAAATATGTGCTAAGGCCTTCAGGTTTTCCAGTAATGTTCAAGTACATGAAAGAACTCACACTGGAGAGAAACCCTATGAATGTAAAAAATGCAGTAAAGCATTCACACATTCCACTTCTCTTCAAAGACATGAAAGATTTCATACTGGAGAGAAACCCTATGAATGTAAAAAATGCAGTAAAGCATTCACTTACTCCACTTCTCTTCAAATACATGAAAGAACTCACACTAGAGAGAAACCCTATGAATGTAAGGAATGTGGGAAAGCCTTTACAGCTCCATCAAGCCTTCGATCACATGTGATCTTTCACGCTGGGAATGGACCTTATAAATGTAAAGAATGTCAGAAAGCCTTCATTTCTCCCACTGCATTTCGAACACATGAAAGGAGTCACACTGGGGAGAAACCATATGAGTGTAAAGAATGCAGTAAAGCCTTCAGATGTGCTAGTTCTCTTCGACAACATGAGAGGACTCATACTGGAGAGAAACCCTATGAATGTAAAATATGTGGCAAAGCCTTCAGGTTTTCCAGTAATGTTCATGTACACGAAAGAACTCATACTGGAGAGAAATCTTATGGAGGTAAAAAAGGGAGTAAAGCTTTCACTTTTCTCACATCATTTCAGAGACGTGAGAGAATTCACACCAGAGAGAAACCCTATGAATGTTAGGAAAATGGGAAAGCCTTTTTTTTCTCATGAAAACTTTCAAGGATATGGAAGCATGTACACTAGAGGAAAAACCACATAAATGCGAAGAATGTGGGAAAGCCTTCAGGTCTCATCTAGTTTTCCAGATACATAAAAAAATCTTATTGGAGATTAACTGTTAATGTAAAAATTGTAGTAAACCATTTAGTTTCCCAGTTGTCTTCAAACACATGAAAGAACTCACACTGGAGAGAAACCCTATGAATGTCAGAAGTGGGAAAGCCTTTGTTTGTGATGCAAACTTTTGAGGATATTGGAGAATGCACACAAGTGGAAAACCCACGTAAGTGTCAAGAACGTACCTGAACATATTTGTCAATATGTTTTCAATAGTTTGATTCCATGTCATTAAGCTAGGTATATTTGCTTTGGAAATGAGCACATCTGTAGTTGTTTCATTGATGTATTTTATCAACTGTTCTAATCCATTGAATGCTACTGTTATTCTGGTTTTCATTTCCTCTGAATATGTTAAAATCCATGTTAATTAGGGATTTTCAGATATCCCTTGCAGTTTTCTTCATTTAACCATTATACATTATGAGTCTATTTTATCATGTGCTTGCAAATTCAGATACTTTTTCCTCAGGCAAACTCTACTTTTTATTCTGTTATAGTTACAATTTCTGTCATGAAACTAATTTCTCATCCATTCTTAACTGAAAACTTGACAGTCATGGTTTTTCAGTGCCGTGTTTAACTGACCTGCAGGATTGCACCTGTAGTCAAAGAGAGGGAATTCTGGTAAGAATGACACAGACCTAAAGGACTGGAGGAATACTGAGAACAGAGTGCTCAGAAGGACTTCTTACAAGATTTCGGTGTGAGTGTGTGGATTTGATTGCTATTCAAGGAAGCAGGTCATTTTCTGGATTGAATGTTGTGAGCAGGTAAAATTAATTCTATCTTTGATGAGTATTTTATCTTTGGTAAACCTAATCATTGTTTTCTAGAAGGCAGAAACAATGCAGTGGAGCTGAAGTTAAGTTGTAAGAAGTTCCAGTGAGTCATTTCAGTAAAAAGGGAATATTAGTCATCTTTATAATTTAGAATTTTATCTTTTACCATTTTTACTGGTATGTTTACAAAATATTGTTAGTTTTATCTTGGTAACTATACTTTTGAGGAAGGAGGTGTCTGACATTTTTCCCTTGAGCAGGGTAAGACTTGACCTTGCAGTGCATGCAGCCAGCTCCTGGTCCTCTGGAACAGTTGTTGTCTTTCCTACTTATAGTCAAGACACTGATGTATTTCCTGTGGTGAATTAGTGTTGACCATGAAGTACCTCGTTTGCAATATGTAAATTTGGTTTTTGGCATACTGCATAATATTAATATCTCTTTTATGACTCAACTGAGGCCTTTGAGTTTAGGTAAATTGTGAGACAATGAAACCCAGCCAGGGAGAGAGACAGGACCACTGTGCCAATCCAGCTTTCCTTTCTCAGAGGCTGTGCTGTTGATGCTAACGTTTCAGCATCCCTCACCTGCCTGCTCTATACAGGCAGTGTACCCAGTGCAGCTGAAGTAAGGCCCAGTGGGATTTGGATATAGTGGCTTGAAACAAATGAGTTCTTCCAGTCCTGATGCTTATATGTTTGTGAGAAAAGAGAGAGTATTAATACATGGTAAAGCTTTGTCTGATAAGATGGAATTAAGGGCTTTGAAGAAATGTAAAAACTAATGTGAGCTATTGGGTGGCTGAGCTGTGTATATATCTGTTCTGTGAGGGTAGGAGTGAGTGAGGATGTCATTATTATCTGGGACCTGAAACTTCCTATTGATTTAGGCCACAGATATTTGTGGTGTCTTTGTTTTTAATGTCATTTGAGAGGATTTTTATTTTACCTTTAGATACTTGAAATATTAGTCTTTGTCATTTTCATTTTGCTCCTGTATAGACTGAGTGTGCAACATGCACCCCAGTAAACCATGGAGTTCCTCCCACTTAGAGAGACAGTAGCCTCATCTGCACTGTTCTAGCTCATCCTGAGTGAGTTCTATGGGTAGAGTGACATCTCTGTGAGTCTGCTGTGATCTCCCTGTGGAAACAGCACAAAGAGCTCTGGCTGGTTAGAGGCAACCATCCCAGAAATAATTGAGTGAGCTGCAGAGAGAGGGTGTCATTCTGAGTAACATCCTGAGTATAAGAGGAGAGAGAAAATAGTGTCTTTTTATCCCAGGAGTAGCTGGAAGTTTTTGGCTTCAGTGATCCCCAAAGCCCCTCCACCCATTTTGCTGTTCACAGGTTTCATTTCCATGTGCTTAGACGCACAAGTCCTGGAAAAGTGGGAAACAAGAGTAACAGCTACAAGGTTTTGTTTTTGTTTTTGTTCTGAGGAAGATCAGCGCTGCGCTAACATCTGCCGCCAATCCTTGTCTTTTTGCTGAGGAAGACTGGCCCTGAGCAACATCCATGCCCATGTTCCTCTACTTTATATGTGGGACGCCTACCACAGCATGGCTTGACAAGTGGTGCATGGGTCCGCACTCAGGACCTGAACCAGTGAACCCCAGGCCACTGAAGTGAAACATGCAAACTTAACCACTGTGCCAGCCAGCCAGCCCACAAGGTTTAATAAAGAGCAAAGTAAGCATTAATCTTTCCCAATTTTTTTAGTGTTAACTTACATATTGGAGAGGTTTCATTCAAATGGGCACCACAAGAGTGTTCTTCTTGGTGATGGCATGTTTTGCATCTTTTGATGGCTGTATTAGTAAACATTTGGAAATTCACAAGTATACCTAAAATATATTTATATAATTAATGGAAAATGAATAACTGAATTGTTTCCTATGCTAAGAGAATGTTAAACTTCTCCTGAACCTCTTTAATGCATTGACTCTTCTTTCTAGCCTGTGGGCTCCTTCTACAGAAGAATTGAAGGCCTGGGCAAGAAGGACTCAGTCCTCAACAGGCCTTTCTTGCAGCCCTGTCTTAATTGAGAAAACACCCCCTAGGGTTGCACGTGCCCTCAGCTCAGAATCATAACAGGAGTGAAGTGAGAGGGCTCCCAGACTCTGTCCTTGAGTTTAAATCAAGTGTGTGGGCAGATCTTTGGAAATAACCGTGGTTCTGAAACATAAAAGTGAATCCCGGGAGGGATCTGCCTGGGGACATCCTCATCCATGTGCGTCAGCATCAGTTCTTTTCACTGCCATCCACAGACCATTTCCAGCTCTTCATTTCCCAACTTAGGCCTGCTCTGTGCCTGCTGAGTTGGAAACATCTTTAGAAATCCACAGATATCCCACTCTGAAAAATTTCTCTGAGGCAACAGGAGGGGGCTGTGAGCTGAGAGGGTGACAGAAGCGCTCGTAGAACCCATATCATGGGCACATTCTGTCAGCCACAGTGACCACAAACATCGCATAATTATTAGTCCTGCTTTCTTACTTTGTCATACAACACTTACACTTTGGCTGACTTTCAATTGGGCCACAAAGGGCTCTAGAAATTTTTGAAATAGCTGTCTCCCATTAGCCTCTCCCTTCACCATAGAGGCTTGCAGCAGCCTCCCACTGTGCATCCCAGAGTCTCTAAACCTCTCGCAGTGGACATAAGTTGCCCAAGGCCTCCTTGTACCAGAAACTATTGTCATCCAGTGCTGCACACAGTTAGAGAAGCAACTGATGGTAACTCACAGAGTATTTTTGTAAATGGAGGCCCTCTGAGGACCTGGGTTGATGATCTTTCACAGCCAGCACCCATTTTGCCTTTGGGCCTGATTGCAGGACCCCTCAGACTTGCCAAATAGAGGACAACTATTTGAGGAGACATCGGAACTTATAGGATAGAGCCAAAAATGGCGCTTCTGGCATATCACCTACAGGAGGAGGTGTGTTCCCCTCTTCTCTGATTGAGGTAGTATATCTGGAGGAGGTCGTCTCCTTTTTAGACACATTGGCCATTTCAGGTGTGATTTGGGGACACATAAAGGACTAGGGAGTTCTTATACTTTATGCACAGTGTGCACTACCACACCTGATGGGTCCACTGCAGAGTTGCTGTGTTCTTCCCCAGATCAAACAGGCCAGCCCTGATCACAGATTGTGTCAGACTGATGAGTCAAACCCCAGGTAGTCATGCCGGCAACAGAGAATTCCCTGGGCAAGAATCCAACTCATCTGCACATTGTTACAGATCCTTTTGCCACTGCCAGTGGTCTAGCTGTCGCATCCACCAATAGCAACACCTCCTTAGCCAAGGTTGCCCCTCTGCCTAAAAGAACCCTGGGATACCTACCTCACACACCCAAGTACAAATCAGGTTACTCCTTACTCTGCACATATTAAACCTCAGTCTGCAGGGGCTCATTTCCTTGCTTGGCGATAAATTCACTCAAATTTCTGAGACACATACTGACCCCTCAGACCTGATGGCATTAATCTTGACACACGGGTCCCTATAATACAAAATCGTTGAGGTCTCTAACCTAAAGACCTAGGCATGATTCAAAGGACTCCCCTCTACTTCCATGGACAACTCAGTTCTGGACCAACACACCTGATGTGAAAAACGTGTGACAGGTAATAGAATCCATGCACATTAAGTGCAGGTGGAGGAGGGGTCCCTACAGCTGGTGGCAGGTGGACTTTGTCGGGCTGCTCACCCTCTGCTGAGCTACTTGCTATGCTCAGACCACGGTAGAACCTTTTATAGACAAATTGCTCATCCTGTGAAACACGATCCTCCTGCAGCCAGAATCAAGGACTCACCAAGACACTAGAAATTATTGACTTTTTCACTAATGTCTCAAAGTATAAAACACTAGGCTCTTGAAAAAGGTGTTCAGTGTATCTTGTACCTCTGTCATGACCCAGGCTGCAACCCTGTGGGGATTAATGGCTTGTTTAGACAAACTTGCTTTCTTCTAAATGGGTGTTCCCGCTGTTTTGAGTCATTAGTTACATACAATCCCCAGTCTTTGGGGCTTATTATTTTGTTCTGATCACCAGGCTCACTGGCAACAGGTAAGTGGAGCCTTTCTATATGTGACCTTTCTGTCAAAATGATCATTCCTGCAGGTCTTTGGTTTCTTGTAATCATGCCCCCTGGCCACCACTCTCATATGCCACTCCTGGTCTTCCTCCTAACATTGCCTGTAGTCTGTGCCCTGTGTCTCAATATTTCATTTTGGACACCTGCCTTCAAAACACCAAGTCCTGGGGCTGGCTTGGTGGCGCAGTGGTTAAGTTCGCACGTTCCGCTTCAGTGTTCGCTGGCCCGGATCCTGCGTGCGGTCCTACACACCACTCGTCAAGCCATGCTGTGCAGGCGTCCCACATATAAAGTAGAGGAAGATGGGCATGGATGTTAGCTCAGGGCCAGTCTTCCTCAGCAAAAAGCAGAGGATTTGTACAGATGTTAGCTCAGGACTATGTTCCTCAAAAAAAAACCCAAACTGGGGCTGGCCCCATGGCCGAGTGGTTAAGTTTGCGTGCTCCACTGCAGGCGGCCCAGGGTTTCGTTGGTTCAAATCCTGGGCGCGGACATGGCACTGCTCATAGAGCCACGCTGAGGCAGCGTCCCACATGCCACAACTAGAAGGACCCACAACTAAGAATATACAACTGTGTACCGGGGGGCTTTGGGGAGAAAAAGGAAAAAAATAAAATCTTTTAAAAAAAACGAAAACCAAACTACCCCAAGACCATCCACACAAATGTGCTATTTTCCAACCATTTGCGTGCTTGTGTTCATTTTCATTGGAATGACTGCTGCTGACCTGGGCACACATGATGTCACTCAACAAACATCATTCCTGCCAATCAAGAAAGATCCAAAACACTCAAAATACCTGCAGCAGACAGGTAGTGTTTGAGATGTTTTCCCTGAAGGAAAACCCCCTGGCAGTCATGGTAGCTGCTGAGCAGTTGGCTTTAAAGTATTTATTACCCATCCACGGAGAGCTCTGTCCACTAAAAGGGCTGCTTGCTGCATGTAGGCAGGCTGCACGGGCAGGGGGCCTCCAAGAACACAACAAATGAGCCAACAAATTAGAGTAAACAGTAAGATTACTAGAATATTTGAACATAGTTCTGGAACCACACTGACACACTTTCCTGGGTCTCCAACACCCTGGGATGACTGGAGTGAAAGATTTTTGGAGGCTTTGTGATCCTACTTATAATGGCTTGTCCTTTTCACATGACTTTTCAATTAACATTCAAATTCAAATGCTTTTAATGAGACATGTCGTTATTCAGTCAATGAGCCTCAGGAGTGAACTTGAATAAAGACTGACCTCACTGTTAACATCTCTCTCCTCCTTGGCATTAGATACCTGCTCACCCTCTCTGGCCCACGATGTGACAATGGGTAAAGAAGTCAGGAAGGGTGACACTTGCCCCTTTGGTGCCAACAGTTAGGAGGGTCAAACCTTGAAAACCTGCAGCCTCTACCCCTATACACCTTAAAGGTTCAAGCCATTCTCCTTTGCACAAGTGACCCCAACCAGCTTGCCCTTGTCCTACTTTCCTTAGAAAGTACCTTAGAGTCATAAACATATTTCTATTAAACTGATACATGTTGTGACATAGGTTTGACATTCAGTCCCATTTCCGATAGTTAATTCTGCCCCCAAAATGGCAATAATAAACAGAAGGTAACCAATGGAAAATGACTTTTCAGTGACAAACAGGTATTCAGGTTAACGAATTTTTATGAGATGATGAAAATACAAATACAGAAATTCCAGCATGGTAATCTGTCTAGATGTATTGGTCACAAAAGAAAAACTGAAACCCCCCACGTGGCCCCAGCAGTAGAAGTAGCTAGTGAGAATGGACTAGTGTCACCAGGGAAAATACAGCAATGGAAGTGAAGGATGGTTTCTGTTCCGATATGTAAAGAGCTCTGACTGATCATCTCGTCTTCACAACAAGAAAACAACAGAACAGCCTGAAAAGCAACACCTCTTCTTAGAAACAAGGGAGAGTTGAGATTCCATGGCAAACCAGTGCTCCCCAAATGAGAGACCTGCAAATGTAGAGAATTACCACTTACCCAGAGGAGAAACAACTGGAGCCAGCACCCTCCTGGAACGCATAAACTGTTAACAATGAATTTGCTGGAGACCCAGATTGGACTTGCTTGAGAGTTAAAAGTTAGGGAGTCAATTCTTAGAGAACCCTCCAAAATTTATGTGTTTTTCATCCAGGAGCCCAAGCAGGTTCTCATGAAGACTGCAAAAACTTCTCTCATGCTTCATGCAGGAAATGGGGGGAAATATTTTGATATATACACAAAGCATTCGGCACTCTCCAACTTAGGCCATCCCTGAAAAAAAAAACTAATTGCCAAAACCTTATCTGGTTGGGGAAAGAGCAGTCAGACAACTCCCAGACTCATCAGGATTTCTCTCTGACAAAAGGGGAGGAATAAATGCCAAGAACCTAGTTTGAAGTTCATGGTCCAGGGATTAAGTCCTATCAAATTTTCACAGGTTTAATTATAATATAAGAACATTTTCCCACCCTAGTAGTTTCCCACCTGTGAACAGGGCTCCAGTATAAAAATGGTGTGTTAAAACAGAATTGCAAGACACAGACTACCCAAAAGTGAGTTTCTAGGGAAACCCAAGGACGCCAGGGAAGAAAAATAGCAGGACACTTGCATGCAGTGTATGGTACACTAAGAGAGAAGTTCATGGCAATAAACATCCACATTAAAAACGAAAGATAGCAAGTTAACAAGGGAACTAGAAAAAGAACAACAAGCCAAAGGACAAAATGATACACGGAAAGCTACAAAACATGGTCCAAGGAAATTAAGAAATGTACAAATAAATAGGAAACTATACCAGCTTCATGGTTTCCAGGACTTAACGTTGAAATGTCTCTACTCCACACAATGACCTAGAGATTCACTGCAATACCCATCATCATCCCAGCTGTACCCCTTCTAGAAATCGGCAAGCTGTTTCATAGATTTTATGAAAATACAAGGGATCCAGAATAACCAAACCAATCTGGCAAAGAGAAACCAACTTGTAGGAGTAACATTTATGGATTTCAAATTTTATACTAAGGAAAGGTAATCAAGCTAGCGTGGTACTGACACAAGGATGGACATAGAGATCTGTGGAAGATTGAGATTAGAGAAATAAGCCCCACATTTATGGTGAACTGATCTTTGACAAAGGTCCCCAAAGTGAGGAAAGAATATCCTTTTCATTACTTGGTGCTGGGCCAGCTGGATAGCCACATGCAAAAGGCAGAGATCGTACCCTGAAAACCCACAACATACAGTGACTTCCCAAAAAGGATCAGAGACCTAAAGATGAGAGTAAAAGTATAAGAAGAGTATACAAAACAAAGAAAAAAATTCCTGACCTTGGATTTGACAAAAATATGACAGATATGACACCAAGAGCAATGATAGGAAAAAAATAGGAAATTTAGGCTTACGTAGTATGGATTACTACTATGGTACTAATCTTATGGGACCACTGTGGTATATGTGGTCAGTCGTTGGCCCAAACTTCATTATGTGGGGCATGACTTTATCCTGATTATATCTCAATGAAGCTGTTCATGTATGTAAATAAAAGCATTGGAGCTTTGAAATGCAAGAGTTTTGTGATCCACTTTCTTTAGCTTTTTAGAATTTCTAGGTTAATTGATACATGTGTCCCCTGACATAATTTCTGTGTGTGGTGAGAATGCTTAATTGATTGACTATGGTATACATATATCAAATCATCTACTTCTAATCTTTAAATATAGACAGCATCATTAGTTATATCCCAGTAAAGCTGGGGGAAAAAGTTTTCCGGTGCACCTCATATTTGCATAATCATTTATTGGTTTTTCTTACATAAGTGAAGCTGGTTAGGAATCAGTTCCCTTAGGGACATTATAACCATTTACATTTCAGAATTCTCTAGGGACAAAGGGAAAAACTGATCTGAAATAAATGTCCCTCCAGTGTAAAATGGAAACTTGAGAATGTAGTGAACACATCTCATATATTGAAATCCGTCTGAGAAGAGTCCTCGCGCCCAGCCAGGGCTGTGGGGTTCCTACTTCCCACCAGAGCCAAGGGCCCCAGGATTCTTTAAGAACAGAATGACGGGCCGGCCTGGTGGCACAGCGGTTAAGTTCCCATGTTCTGCTTCCCGCTCCGGGTTCAGATCCCGAGGGGGGACATGGCGCTGCTTGTCAAGCGGTGATGTGGTATGCGTCCCACATATAAACTAGAGGAAGATGGGCATGAATGTTGGCTCAGGGCCAGTCTTCCTCAGCAAAAAGAAAAAAAACAGAATTGGCAGCAGATGTTAGCTCAGGGCTAATCTTCCTCAAAAAAACCCCAAAATCAAACGGGTGGGCATGGGCAAGGGAAGGGTGGAAGGTTGAAGGCTAGCAAGGATTAAAGATCAAAATGGAGCCAGACTATTACAGATGGTGAGGTCACGTTTAAGTGTCTGTGTTTCTAAACAAGGGTCAGGGTTCCTTGAGTGGCCTCGCAGCCTTACACCAAGCTCTTAACCCTTAGAGGACCTAAGAGCCTCTTGTTCCGTGTGCGCTGGCCTGGACCACCCTCTTGTCTGTACTTGCACCTCCTTAAAACTGAATCAGGAACTCCCCGTCACACTTGTTACCACGCGGTCAGAAGGAGGTGGGGAAACAGGAATGTCTGGCCCTGGAAAAAGTTCTGTTTAAATGTAAACGCCCCGGGCGGGGAGAGGTCAGGATCCACTGGCAGAACCTGGTTTGGCTGCGTCTTGCTGTTCTGCTGTCACTCAGGGGTGAGGGGGCGTGGCCTTTCGTAACTGTCCAATCGGGGAGCCGCTGGGGGCAGGTGGGTGGGATGACGCGCCACAATGGCCTGGAAGTCCCTAATCCCTCAGGCATCGCTGGGGATCAGGGTTCACCTGTCCTAAACGATCCCTGGTGGCCCTGTCGCAGCCTCTGTCGTTGTCACCTGCACTGGCCGTGGAGGTCCTAGGAAGGACTCGGGGGACTCAGGAGCCCTAGAAATGATGAGTGTGCGGCCCCGGGATGAGGACGCGTGAGGAGGGGCTGGTGGGAAGCGGCGGGGCGGGCCTGGACTCCCGCGGTCCCCTCCGGGCTCTGCGGCCCAGAGTCCGCGGTGGCGCCGCTCGGCCCTCAGGCCCCTCCGGCCGCAGCGTGGGGGCGGGGCCGGCAGCCGGGCCCCGGGCGTCCTGTGGTCCCTGCGCGCGGCAACTTGGGCCGGAGCGTCTCTGGGCCGCTGTGCGCCCGCAGCCCCGCGTGTCCCAGACGGTGCGGGGCCCGCGGGAGGGCCCGCAGGACAGTCGGGCCTCGGTGTCCGGGGTCAGTGCGCGGAGGGGCTGCGGTCTGTGGGTCCCCCGGGCCTCCTTTCTATCCAGGGGGACCTGTTTCCTTCTGAGTTTTCTGAATGTTTGGCGACCAGGGTCTCAAATCCACGTCCCTGTCCCCCAGCTCTTCCAGGACCGACAATAAATCCCTAAATTTCCAGATCTCTCCTCGCGTTCCCAAAGCCAGCTTACCTTCTCCAACTGACAGCATCATTATCAACTATTCCTCCTCCATGGTGCATCAGAGACCCAATATTTTCAGTTTATCATTATTCCCCTGCACCATGGATGGCTCTTTACAAGATTATATTTGTCTGGATATTTTACATTAGAAGACATCAGAAAATAACCACCTGGGGCCTGGCCCCGTGGCGGAGTGGTTAAGTTCACGCTCCGCTTTGCTGGCCCAGGGTTTCGCCGGTTCGGATCCTGGGCGCGGACATGGCACCACTCATCAAGCCATGCTGAGGCGGCGTCCCACATGCCACAACTAGAAGGACCCACAACTAAAAACACACAACTATGTACTGGGGGGGATTTGCGGAGAAGAAGGAGGAAAAAAAAATAGATTGGCAACAGATGTTAGCTCAGGTGCCAATCTAAAATTTAAAAAAAAGAACAGAACCAGCTGGAACTATGTTGCAGGAAACACTTGTGCCTCTTCCCCCAGGGTCTTTCCGGGCACAGACGTCCTGTGGGGGGAGGTTCCTCTTGAGAAGCTTTCCTGGGTGAACTGTCCTGTCAGTCTTGCCCCTCACTAGGTTTAGACCTTGAAAAGATTTATCCATTTATTTAGGTCTCTGTTTTTCAATGGCAGTAAACTGTATTTAATCAATAGTGTTTGAAAGACAGTATAAAATATTTCCAAACAAGGAAGAGGTGAATTTCAAAAAAGTAAAATATACCTGTATTGTATTCCATTTTGTAAGATTTCTGATTTCCCTCTTTCTTCCCCTGATTGTGTGTAGTAAGTTTCTGAGTTCTGTTCTTTACTTTTGGATGTTTTCAAATGAAATTCCATGGCTTAGACATGCAGACCACAAGTGTTCAAGTGTGATTTGTTGCCATGGAAATTACAATTAACTGGCATCTTATTTTCTGACTCCTTTTTTTTCCCTTAGATTAGCCCTGAGCTAACTACTGCCAGTCCTCCTCTTTTTGCTGATGAAGACTGGCCCTGAGCAAACATCTGTGCTCATCTTCCTCTACTTTATATGTGGGACGCCTACCACAGCATGGCGTGCCAAGCGGTGCCATGTCCGCAGCCGGGATCCAAACCAGCGAAGCCCGGGCTGCCGAAGCGGAACGCGTGCACTTAACCGCTGTGCCACCTGGCCAGCCCCTGTTTTCTGAAAGAAATAGAGATTTGGGGCTTTCTGGTCGAACTAGTGAAAGTGCCTCACAATTTCCTTCCCTCCTTTTCACATAAAGGATGAGTTTAAGTGATTTTGCTGGATTCTTCAAACATCGACCTTATGTCATTTAAAATATCAGTGGTGTTCCAAAGCAACTCCAGTGGAGAGCAGACCCTGTAGTCGTTGACCCAAGCTAAGGCCCCCCCTGGGCCTGCAGAGGGAAGGCCTTGAAGGCCCAGTTGTCCTTCCTGGGGGTCCTCCCCCTGCAGGTGTCCTCCTGCTCACACCCCCATGGAAGGAGCCTTTATCCTGAGAGGAGCTGCAGAGCCCTGGAAAGCTGGGGGTGCACGTGCTCATGGGGTGGGGAGTGACACCCTGTCTGAGGCTGTGGTTGTGGTTCCTTAGGCCTGGACATTTTAAATGTTATGTTTGAGTTTAGCCCCCACACTGTAGGTGCGCTGAGCGTGTAATCTGTGCACAGTGAGGAAGTCTGTGAAGATCAGGTGCTCCATCCTGTGGACAAAGGGTTCATGAATTTGGAGTTCATGTGGGTCAGAAGCTTAAACTGAATCCGGCTGAGAGTTTCCTCACTTGTGAGAGTGGGAGCCTGGGAGAGGCAATGCCTCCATGCTCACAGGAGAGGGAGGGTGCGTGGGGCTCCCAGAGTTCATTCCTGTGGCTGCTCAGGGGACCCCACCCTCCTTCTTCAGGGACTGACCCTCTCCAGGGGTTCTGTCTCAACTGGGAGAGTCTACACCTCAAGTCTGGGAATGTGGTCCCTTTCTGAGTGTGGGTTTCCTTCTGAACTGCAGGCCAGCAGGCTGCTTCTATGAGCTGATTCCAATATTCATGTTTCTGTCCTCGGATTCCTTTATCCGATGAAGATTTCAGCCCTTTGATTCCAGTGTCCATTAGCACTTGGATTTTAAAATCTAAGTTGATTGACAAATACGATGTAAGGCAAGAAAATTGTGGAACCAAATACAATTTTTGTTTCATTTAAGCAAGAGAACCTAGAGATGTGAGATGGGTGTGTTTAAGTTCTCAGGTGCCTTTGCCATTTTTAAGTCAGTTTTTGTATGCGTCTGTCCCTAGAGAACTTTGACATTTGAAAGCCATGCTATTTCTAAGGTAAATGAACAGCTATTTTAATGGATGTGAGGAAAAGCAATTGAATTTCGACTTTCATTGATAGGAGCAGAACACCTCATAGCTTATGGAAATCTCTGAAATTCTTAGTCCAGTTCAGGGGTAAATTTCAAAGCCCTATATTTTCAAAACAAAAGCACTATAATATGCTATTTATTCCTGAAAATATTCCCAGTGTGAAGTATAGTGGAGAGACAACCTATACTGCCCCTGTGCTTTTAATTAGGAAGGGATTTGTAAATCTGAAGTTTTATATTCGTTAGTGTTTACAGGAATAAATCTTGGAGTGGTTTCCTGTGTAGAATAGTTAATATGAAATTAATTTTAAAATTCAAGTTAATTAAAAATAATAATGAACCATAGGAAAATATGTGTATATAAAATTCTCTCCTTTATTTTTTTTTAAAGATTTTATTTTTCCAGTACATAGCTGTACATATATTTTTTTCATTGTGGGTCCTTCTAGCTGTGGCATGTGGGACGCCGCCTCAGCGTGGCCTGATGAGCAGTGCCATGTCTGCGCCCAGGATCTGAACCAGCAAAACCCCGGGCCACTGAAGCGGAGTGGACGAACTTAACCACTCGGCCATGGGGCGGCCCCCTCTCGCCTTACTTTAAACAATGCACGAGAAGGTTAAAAAATTCCTAAGAGACGAGGCTCCCTTAAGGAGACTCCCTGCCTGCAGTCCTGCCCCACTCCTCTGCTCTGACTCCAGCCTCCCTACATGACCAGTTTTGCTCACTGCTTCACCATCCTGTTAGTGTTTCTTTATATAAAAACAAGCCAGTGTGAAGGCCTATTTTTCTTACCCTGTTTGTCCTTGTAACTGTTGTCAAATCAGGTTTGTTTTGCCCACCGCACTATTAATGCTAATAACCATGACGACCTGCTTGCAAAGAGAAAGGATTTAATCACAAAGCAGCAGAGTGAGGAGTCAGGAGAATCAATCTCAGATCCACCTCGCCCGAAAATGGGGACTCAGCGACATTTATGGGGTAGGCAGCAAGGTGGTCTGAAGTCTTGGAATAGACGATTGGAGGTGAGGATAGGTGAGCTAATTGATGTTCTGTGCAGGCGTGGTCAAGCTACATGCCTCTTCATAGGACATGTGTTCACAAAATGGCATCATTACCATGAGGATGAAGTTTATAGCTCCTTGACATTGAAAAGGTCACTTGTCCAGCATGTGCACAGGCCCAGATGATGGCTTGGTGGTCTCAGCTGGCCTGAACAGGATAAGGGATCTCAGTTCCTGAAAAACCACTCTTAATTACTCTGTTGATAAGACAGAATCAGTTGAAGTGCTCTTGGACAGCCTGTGGTCCCCTAATGAGTGGCCAAGGTCCACGTATTTGCTGTTTGAGTACTAGAAACTTAAGCCTCGCCCTCCCTTTCCCCTGGGCCTTCTTCCCTGGACAGGCTGATGAGAAAGCCTGGAGGCTCCTGCACTGTGGGCTGCTGCTTGCTGGGCAGCTCCTCCTGGGCGCTGTGCTGCCCTGTGTTGCACTGTTGACCCCACCAAGCCTGGGTTCTGTGTACAGAGGACTCTGAGTTGGCAGTTTCTGTAACTCCATGTCCTTTGGGAGCAGGAAGATGAGAATGGACTCATCACAGGGGTCCTGGGTCAGTATCTTGGCTGGAATCTGTGTCTAGAGTGAAGCCGTGACTGAGACTGGGTTTGTCCCTACATTAGGGGCATGTCTTAGGGGAGGATGATTATACCCTGTGAGTGAGGTGAGGCCTTCAGATGGTCACTCCTCAAAGAGCAGTTATTTCAGAGAGAAAGTGAGGAAGAAGAGAGACAGGAAAGGAGCCAGTAGATGGAGGGTGACGTCCACACTCCTGATAGCAGTGGGCTCCCCAGGCCCCTTCAGTGCCTCTGCTGCTGCCGCTGCCTCTACTGCCACAAAGACCCTGACCTTTGGGGTTATAGGGGACACACCCATGGCATCTGTGTGGCACAGCCAAGGCATTAGGCAAACCTGACTTAACACTGGAGTCCTTAAACTCTATAAAGCAAGCGGTTGTTATGCTGGAGACTCCTATCTGATGGCACTGACGTGAGGCCCTCTGGAAGAACAATGTAGAAATGCCAGGGTACAGGGGACACCCCATCCCCCAAAGCATATCCAGTGACCTGAAATACAGGACAGAGAAGGACAGCAGAGAGGGAGAAAGAGGAAAAAGATCCCGAAAT
Source organism: Equus asinus (assembly GCF_041296235.1). Classification (NCBI taxonomy): domain Eukaryota; kingdom Metazoa; phylum Chordata; class Mammalia; order Perissodactyla; family Equidae; genus Equus; species Equus asinus. The sequence continues at coordinate 23,053,557 of NC_091809.1, read as the reverse complement.
AAAGGTCCACAGTGTGACACAACTGGAAATCCAAAATGTGCTAAAAGAATTTACAGAAAAATGATAAAAGGGGGCTCTTTGCCCTCTGAGCCTCTAAAACATATGATTTGAATTCACTTTACCATCTCCTATTGTGCAATAATTCACAACCCTCCATGCCATTTCTCAATGCTGGGTCTCAGTTAGAGCTACACCTGGCTGGGGTCTCAGTAAACTTAAGCATAGGACCCACGATCTCAGGAAAGTTACTGAATATAATGTAGAGGCCACATTGGCGTACTTCTCCTTAACCATCAGAACACTGCCATGCATCCAGCCAGGACCCATTGTCCTAAAACATCCCACAGTGAGCAGGAAAGCTCTGAATCAATAATTCATAAATTAAAATTCACTTAAAACAAGTCTTCACTCCTTCCACACTGGCTTCCCCAAATGGGACTCCATGGTCCCTACGCCTTAGTTCAATTAGATAACATGGCCCAGTGCAAACTGAACAGAGCCTTCAAGGACTGAACACTGTTGGAAGAAACCTGTTTAGGAAGAAGTGTTTCTTCTTTGTAGAAGTAGAAACATCAGGCTTTCTCCTTTGAACAGCTGAATTTGGCCTGTTCTTCAGTCTGGAAAGAATGACACCTCACAGTGGATTACTGCAAGCTGGAGGCTGCGATCACACCAAACACAGCCCTATGCCCAGTCCCCAACATCATTGAAATCACTGACTCCATCCGGTCAGCAACTGGTAAACATTCTGCTCGCACAGACTCAGCTGAGTCTGTTCTGTCCAGTCCTGTGTCCACAGCCTCTCAGCTGCACTTGGCCTTCCCTCTGAGGGGACAGGACTCACCTTCACAGGCATGCCTTGTCTTATTGCACTTTGGTTTATTGCACTTGCAAATATTTCCTTTTTACAAGACCCTCCACCAGCAAAAAGACTGACTCGCCGAAGGTGCACATGATGGTTAGCTTTTTCTAGCAACAAAGTAGTTTTTTATTAATGAATGTACAATGTGTTTTTAGAGATAATGTTATTGCACACTTAATAGACTACAGGATAGTGTAAACATAACTTTTTTATATATAAAGGGATATTTTAATTCTTGTCCTTAGAAACTATAAAGACTACACATGATTTGCATATGAGACTGTACCAAACAAAGGCCAAAGAAGATCGTCCACTCCATGCCTTCTCTTCTGTCTGGTCACTCAGAAATATAGTGTTATCAGCTCTGATTGATGTTGCTTGTCACCTCACGTTGTTTTTATCCTTGTATCCTCCATAGTCTACTTTCCCTTCCACATCAATTCAAGATCCTTTTTCACATATGCCACATCTCCAAGGCCTGGCCAGAATACTGAAATTTGTGCCGTGTTGTCTTTTTTTTTTACTTAAATGCATTAGAATCACCTGGATGGCTTTTTTTTTTTAATACTGTAAAGCATATTTTCTTTTACTGAGTTCATAATAGTTTACAACAATGTGAGATTTCAGTTGTACATTCTTTTTTTTTTTTTTTTTTAAGATTTTACATTTCCTTTTTCTCCCAAAGCCCCCAGTACATAGTTGTGTATTTTTAGTTGTGGGTCCTTCTAGTTCTGGCATGTGGGACGCCACCTCAGCATGGCCTGACGAGCTGTGCCATGTCCGTGCCCAGGATTCAAACCGGTGAAACCTGAAGCCACCACAGTGGACCGCACAAACTTAACCACTCGGCCACGGGGCTGGCCCCAATGTACCTTATTTCTTGTCTGTCACCACATAAGTGCTCCCCTTCAACCCCTGTGCACACCCGCCCCCCTTCCCCTGGTAACCACTGAACTGTTTTCTTTGTCCAAGTACTTGTTTATATTCCACATATGAGTGAAATCATCTAGTGTTTGTCTTTCTCAGATTGGCTTATTTTGCTTAGCATAATTCTCTCTAGGTCCTTCCATGTCATTGCAAATGGGATGAATTTGTTTTTTGTTCTGGCTGAGTAGTATTGCATTGTATGTATATATACCACATCTTCTTTATCCAGTCATCAGTTGATGGGCATTTGGGTTGCTCCATGTCTTGGCTATTGTGAACAGTGCTGCAATGAACATAGGGGTGCATATGTTACTTTGGATTGTTGATTTCAAATTGTTTGGGTAGATATCCAGTAGTGGGATAGCTGGGTCAAATGGTGTTTCTATTTTTAGTTTTTTGAGGAATCTCCATACTGTTTTCCATAGTGGCTGCACCAGTTTGCATTCCCACCAGCAGTGTATGGGGCTTCCCTTCTCTCCACACCCTCTCCAACATTTGTTATTTTTATCCTTAGTGATTATAGCCATTTTAACAGGTATATGGTGGTATCTTACTATAGTTTTGATTTGCATTTCCCTGATGATTAGTGATGTTGAACATCTTTTCATGTGTTTCTTGCCCATCTGTATATCTTCTTTGGAAAACTGTCTGTTCATCTCCTCTGCCCATTTTTTGATTGGGTTGTTTGTTTTTTTATTGTTCAGCTGTGTGAGTTCCTTATATATTATGGAGATTAACACCTTGTCAGATATATGATTTGCAAATATTTTCTCCCAATTAATGGGTTGTTTCTTTGTTTTGATTCAGTTTCTTTTGCCTTACAGAAGCTCTTTAGTCTGATGAATTCCCACTTGTTTATTTTTTCTTTTGTTTCCCTTGTCTGAGAGGACATGGTATTCGAAACGATCCTTTTTAGTTTGATGTCAGAGAGTGTACTACTGATCTTATCGTCCAGGAGTTTTGTAGTTTCAGGAGGTATCTTCAAGTCTTTGATCCATTTTGAGTTTATTTTTGTGTATGGTGTGAGATAGTGGTCTACCTTCATTCTTTTGCATGTGGCTGTCCAGTTTTCCCAACACCATTTATTGAAGAGACGGTCTTTTCTCCATTGTATGTTCTTGGCACCTTTGTCGAAGATTAGCTGTCCGGAGATGTGCAGTTTTATTTCTGGGCTTTCAGTTCTGTTCCATTGATCTGTGTGTCTGTTGTTGTACCAGTACCATGCTGTTTTGATCACTATGGCTTTGTGTACATTTTGAAGTCAGGGATTGTGATCCCTCCAGCTTTGTTCTTTTTGAGGTATCAAGCCAGGAAAACACATGGAGGAACCTTAAAAGTATATTGCTAACTAAAGAAGGCAATATGACAGATCTATGTAGTGTATGATTCCAAGTATATGACATTCTGGAAAAGACAAAAGCCTGAGCCACTAGAAAGATCTTTACTTGTGAAGGTTTTCGAGGTTAGAGGGAGGGATGAATCAATAGGTGGAGAACAGAGGAGTGTTAGGGAAGTGAAACTAGACTATGTGATACATAAATGATGGGTCCACGTCATTACACATTTGTCAAAACTCATACAGTGTGTAACACACAGAGTCAATGCTAATGTACACTGTGCACTGTAATGCGTCCATATGGGCTTGGAAATTATAAAAAACCTATCACCTTAGTACAAAATAAGAAAAAGACTGCAAACTGTGTGGATGCAGAGAGAAGGGTTATATGGGAAAACTCTGTAAATTCTCATCAATTTTTCTGTAAACTTAAAACCGCTCTAAAGAAAAAACCTGCTCTTTCAAAAAAAAAAAAAATGAAGACAGACTCATTACTATTCACCCTTGATGACTGAAACAGGACATCTCTCACTCAACTGATCTCAGGAAGCCAGTCTGTGCTCTAGGAGCCTGAGACCCACAGGGGAGGGGAAACTTCCATCGGATGCCTTGTTGGGGAGCACAGCACTGGATCCTCTGAGAAGTGCCATGGTCACTATCAGTAGTGGCAGAACCCCAAGGTGGATGATGAGCATCCTGTTGGGTCCTTGCATTGTAGACTTAGTAATGTCCAGACAAGGGTTACCTTCATTCCTATTTTGGGTATCTCTGAGTCAGGAGATTCCTAGAATTCTTTTAGCACAAAGGGGCATCTCTTAGACAATCATCCAAGAGTTTGTGGACGTACGCAGATGAGGCCAATTTTTGGCCAGTAGTAAGATGACTGCCTGAAATTTGGTTAGCTCTGGTGACCCTGGTGTTTGGTTCTTTATCAGGCACGTCCCAATTAAGGAATGATGAGCAGCAACTCTGTACTGAGCTCCGCATGTATGAATGTGTATTATTGTCCTTAAAGTCTATGCACTCCCCAGTGCTGTGCATTCAGTTAATCCAGAGGAACTACCCAGAGAGCCAAGGTGTCTGGGAGAAGTGTGACCTCCTCCACCACTATAGCATCTTTCAATGAACTGAAGAAAGAAATGCCATTCTCCCCCCGCTGGTGGCATAAGCTACAGCTCCAAGGTTAGGCTCCATCATATCACAAGTAGGAGTCAGTAGCTGGGCTGAGCTGGCAGGGTGCTGTCTCCGGGGCCAAAGATATAACAGGCACCTCGGTAGAGGGTCTCATGTTCAGTGCCTGTGAGAGCCTCTATTTTCAAGAGGTCTCAGTTCCTGGAGACAACAGCATCTCTAATGGCATATATTGCGGGGACCTAGGGCAGTTTCTTGCAACAGAAGCCTATGGATGACTTAAGGCCCTCCTCCAGAGAGCCTCACACCATAGCCATCAGGGTCAGAGGCCTCCTCCATGACAACTGGTTGCTTTACAGAGTTTAAGGAACGCAGGCTTAAGTCAGGTTTGAACTAATCCCTTTGCTGTGCCAAACTCAGACTGTGGGTGTTGTCCACTATAGCCCAGAGGGTCAGGATCTTTGTTGCAATAGATGCAGGGGTAGCAGCAGCAGAGTGACTTACGGGCGCTGGTGAGCCCTCTGGAATCTTGCTGCATTTTCCTGTCTCTTCTTTTTCTCTGACATAATTGCTGTTTAAGTAGTGACCATCTGATGGGCTCAGCTCATTCAAGGGTTTAATCATCCTTGTAACCCCAGGTGCCCCCTAACATCGAGGCAACTCCAGCCTCAGTCTCACCTTCACTCTAAACACACAGATTCCACTCAAGACATCGACTGAGGACCACATTAAAGAGGATAAAGGAAGCCCTCATACCTGAAACAAAAAGGCAAAGGTGTGAAAAGCTTTGAGCAAGGAGATAAATAGACAAAGTCTCTTTCAGAACAAGTTCAAATAATTATAACATAAAAGATAAAGGGAAGGAAAGCATCATAAATAACTATAAACACTTCAACTTAGTCACAAAGTCACAACACAAAACAGAAAGATTTATGACAATAACTCAGAAGGGGAAGAAGAAAGGGATGGAACTTGCATAGGCTAATGTAGATAAGAGGCAATCAGATAATGGACTACCTCATCTGTGAGATATTTTATACAAACCACATGGTATCCACTAAACAAAAAATCAGAGCACAATTCACAAATAAAGAGAAAACCACCAGAGAAAACAATCAAACTGAAATTGCCATTAGAAATAAAAGGGAATAGAAATAATGGAAATATAGAACAACTGGAAAACAAGAGATAAAATGGCAGTATTAAGCCTTCACATTTCAATAATCAACTCTAAATGTAAATGGATTGAATTCTCCAATCAAAAGACACAGAGTGACTGTATCGATTAAAAAGCAAAACCCAACAATATGCTGCCCCCAGGAAACACATCTCAGCTCTAAAGACAAACACAGGCTCAGAGTGAAGGGATGGGAGATGATACTCCAAGCAAATGGCAAGAAAAAGAAAGCAGGCGTAGCCATACTTAGACAAGCAGACTTCAAGATAAAAAAGACAATGAGAGACAAACAGGGCAAGTATATAATGACAAAACAGACTTTCCACCAAGAGGACATAACACTTATGAATATATATGCACCTAACACAGGAGCACCAAAGTACATAAAGCCACTCTTAACAGACCTAAAGGGAGAAATTAACAGGTACACAGTAGTAGTAAGGGACCTCAACACCCCACTTACATCAAAGGATACATCATCCAGACAGAAAGTCAACAAGGAAATAGCGGGTTTAAATGAAACACTTGATCAGGTGGCCTTAACAGATATATAGAGCACATTCCATCCCAAAACAGCAGAATACACAATTTTCTCAAGTGCACATGGAAAGTTCTCAAAGACAGACCATATGTTGGGGAAAAAAGGCAAGTCTTAGTAAATTGAAGAAGACTGAAATCATATCAAGCATCTTTTGTGACCACAATGATATGAAACTAGAAATCAACTACAAAAAAAAAGCTGGTAAAGTAACAAAAAGTTGCAGACTAAACATGCTACTGAACAACCAATGGATCAATGAAGAAAGCAAAGAGAAATTTAAAAATATGTGGAGATGGGGCTGCCCCATGGCCAAGTGGTTAAGTTCACATGCTCTGCTGTGGCGGCCCAGAGTTTTGCTGGTTCAGATCCTGGGTGTGGATATGGTACCGCTCAGCAGGCCACGCTGAGATGGCATCCCACGTGCTACAACTAGAAGGACCCACAACTAAGAATATACAACTATGTACTGGGGGGATTTGGGGAATAAAAGGAAAAAAAATCTTTAAAAATAAATAAATAAATATAAAAAAATATGTGGAGGCAAATGAAAATGAAGATACAATATACCAACTCTTATGACATGCAGCAAAAGCAGTTCTAAGAGGGAAATTCATAGCAATACAGGCCCATGTCAACAAACAAGAAAAATCTCAAATAAGTAATCTTGGGGCTGGCCCCATGGCCGAGTGGTTAAGTTCACACGCTCCGCTGCAGGTAGCCGTGTTTCATCAGTTCGAATCCTGGGTGTGGACATGGCACTGCTTATCAAACCATGCTGAGGCAGCATCCCACATGCCACAACTAGAAGGACCCACAACGAAGAATATACAACTATGTACTGGGGGGCTTTGGGGAGAAAAAGGAAAAATAAAATCTTTAAAAAAAAAAAAGTAATCTTAACCTACACCTAACAAAACTAGAAAAAGAACAAACGAAGCCCAAAGGATAGCCACTGACTCTCTTTTAGCTGAGCAAGGCAGTCTGTGTTGTGGCCATCACCACCTGCTGCTCCTGAATTTAAACTTCTGGGGAAGTTGAAACTCACATAACATCACTGAGAAAACCATTTGGCTTTATTAAAAGGTGACGGCTTTGATGAGGTCTTTCTTTGATTCATTTGATTTTGATTGGTTTAGTTCTTGGGGACCATGGGTCCAAAATACACTCCAGATATTGAGAACTGTCCTTCTGATTATACTCATAATAAACTCCTTGGTACATTGTAGTCTCTCAAAAGCTTTAAATGCATGTTTGCAGCTGCTAACCACCAAAGAAATGATCTCCTAGGACTGGAAAATCAAAAAAGGAATGAAGAGACGACCAGCTTAAAGAGTGTGAACCTGAAGCCTTGACCTTTGAATGTCACAGGGATTAAGGAAAAATGTCATGACCTCTGGATGCCATCCAAAGGAACAACAAAAAAAGAATTTCACAGGGGTAGCTGAGTGGTGCTGATGCCTTAAATTTTGCTCAGATCTCTCAGTTAGGCTGAGAACCTGATCAAAAAGGAGGAAATTGTAAAAAAGGAAACCACAGGCCGAAAACAGAGTCACTTTTGCTAGGCCCACATCAACAAACAAGGGCTTGATACCTAACCTACCTGCAGCTTCAACCTTCCCGAGGAATGTAGTCTGACCATCAGTCTAGGAGTTTCTGGTCAGCACCAATGAGGCAATCTGCCACAGGGACCTCTCCATCCCCCAAAGGAAGATGAGGTCACCCACCTAATAAGATCCTTGTGTCCCCAGTGCAAGGTAACCTTGCCTAAAATAATAATTTTTTCTATTTATGACTTCCTTGACCTGCCTTTCAAACATTTCCCTTTCCACAGCCCTTTGGAGCTCCTCTCTAGTGGATGTGATGTTGCCCAGTTGATGAGTTGGTCAATAAAACAAATTAGATCTTTAAAATTTACTCAGTTAAATTTGTGTTATTAAACACTATGAAAAATAAAATATGGTTCCTACAAATTTTTTTATCATGAAATATTTACCATGAATATCAAGCTTCAAAAACTCAGCCTGAGATTTATTTGCTACTTATACTATATAGGTAATATACTAAAATATACTATATATAAATATGTATATATACTGTATTCTACATTCTCTCTTAATATATATACACACAGATACTATATGCAGCATTAGATAATTTTATTTTATAAACTACATTATAATACAGTAATCAAACACCTCTTTTCAATATAGATTAAAAAAAGCCTCCACAAAACACTAGTACACTGAATCCAGCAATATATAAAATGACCTAAAACACCACAACCACGTGGGATTTAACACAGGAAAGAAATGGTGGTTTTACATCTGAAAATCATTAAAAGAATCAACCTCAAAAACTACAGGATCATCTCAACAGATACAAACAAGCATTAGACCAAGTTCAACAGCCCTTCACAAGGAAAACACTCAGGAAACTAAGAGAACCTCCCTCAGTCAACTCCCTCACCCTGAAATAAAGCATCAGTGAAGAACCCACAGCTGACGTCACTCTTGATGGTGAAGGACTGCGGGCTTTCTCTCTCAGATCAGAGAGAAGACAGAGATGTCTGCTCTCACCAGCTCCACCCACCGTGGTGAGAAAGGCGCTACCAGGGCAGTTAGGCAAGAACATGGGAAAACCAACCACTCCAGAATTCAAAGGACACATACATATAGCTCCATAGACAGACATGCAAAATCACACAGACTTTGTCATGGCACATATAGGACACACGCAGACGCAGACACAGACACACAAACTCACAAACCCTCACAGTTAATGGTCAGAGACACAGATGTTCCCATAGACACACAGGCGCAGGCCCTCCCCACTCCCCCCCACATTTCTTTACTCTTTAGGGCCAATCATCAGATATATGGTATAATTTTACTAATATATCTTCTTTCCTAAAATGTCATCTTAAATCAAAGTGGGATATTTCTTCTGCTTTGTTCACCAAAGCACCTACCTGAAGGCCAGTCATGGCAATACTTCTTGCATACTGGGGCTCAGAGAGAAACAAACAGACACACACACTCACATGGAAGCCTTACACAAACCTCATCACAGGCCCGGATCTTCACAAGGTGTGTTGTTCTCACTCCCATGCCACCTGGTAGAGGGGTGTCTCCTGGCTCCCAAACAAATCCCCAAAGAGGGGGTCTCAGCTCCTCCAGATGGGGAAGGGATTTCACCCTTCCTCACACCACACAGTACAAACAGGACACGCTACAAAAAACACAAAATGGGAGACTGGATGGCAGGGTCAGGGCCCAAAATGCTGGAGTTCCAGCCCCTCTCACTGCTACAAAGGCATCCAGAAGCTCCCTCATCATGAATTGTCCCTTTGTCACTTTGCTTTTCTATTGAGCTCAGTGAGGGGACCAAAGGTGAGCATCTCCTCGCTCAGTCCCCATGTCCCCTGCTGCAGGCTCCCTGGGAAACATCAGCTCTGCTGTGGACTCACATTCCCACAGACCTCACTCTGTCCTCCCACGGTGGCTCCACCATCTTCACTGAACACTTTCTCTTTAGGATCACTGTCTGCTTTGTACCCTCAAGATTTTAATTTACAGAGTTGACTAAGTGACAACATAGACAGGCCAGTATCACTGAAAGAAGTTTTTTACTTACATTTCCCAAGACAAGGGGGCACACCATGCCAGACAGGGTCATAGGGGCTGCATCAGGGTTGCTCAGGAGGGAGAATCAGGAATGGGACACAAACCCAGGCCACGGCCTTCATTTGGGTCCCACAGGAAATGTGAGTCAGGGCAGAGTGAGCAGCTCAGGACTGGCTGCTTTGAACAATCCCAGCAGCCTCTGGGGCCTGGGGATGGTCCTCAGTCATCTGGTTCCTGGCCCTGGGTGGGTTTAGGGCAGGGGATACTGTCTGGCGTGTGAGAGGCAGATAAGGAGGTCTGTAGGGACAGGGCACTGGATCAGGCGGGATGCACATGAGAGGCCTGCTCCAGACAAGCTGTCCACCGCCAACGTGGAATGAGGTGCCCCCCAAGATGTCAATACACCTGAAGAGACAGAAAATAAAAGATGTGATTAACACAATCAGAAAGAAGACAAGGATGTGTCTGCTCACGTCAGTTCAATTCACCATGGTGAGGGAGGTGCTAGCAGGACAGTTAGGCACCAAATGACATAACAGCATTCCAGATTTTAAGGACATCCACACACAGGCCCCCAGACACACAGACAAAATCACACAGGCTTTCTCATTGGACACACATGTGCACACACCCACACACAGACACACAAAGTCACAGACCCTCAGAGATAATGGCCCAGAGACACACAGCCCAGGCCCTGAGGAGGGAGAGTCAGGGCCCACGATGGCTGCAGTGATCACCGTGTCCCAGCCCCTCACGCTGCTGTTATCCCTTCCAGAAACGCACCCCTCACCACGTGCCCCTTCCTTGCTTTGCTCTCCAATTGGAAGCTCAGTGCAGACAAAGCTCTGTGCGTCCTCACCCAACCATCAAGTCCTCAACTGTGGTCTCTGTGGTCTGGGATCCATCACCCCCTGAGGTCTCACCTGCATGCAGACCTAGCACAACACTGCCCATCCTCACTGAGGTCTTAATCACTTCCATGCCTTGGAACATTTACTGATGGGGGGGGTAGAGGCTTTGAGACCTCTCATCCCAGCTCTCCCAGCCATGGAGACATCACCTTGGAGACTCAGGAAAGCACTGGAAGTTGTTGCAAGACCAGGTTGGGACGTGGCCTACCTCATTTCTCCCTCTTCCCTTCAAGAAACAGTGGGCAGAGCCTCTCCCAGAGTGGGGGCGGCATCACCTGTGCCTGTGCGTGTCAGGAAAGGAGGAATTCCCTGCCATTTTCTGCCACTTCCTTTGGCATGGGGCCTGCCGCATCCTGGGAGCGATGATTAGGGATGGGACCCCACAACTGCAGATGGTGTGCTGAGATCACCATTTACCACAGGTCTTACAGCTGGAAGTCTGCTGGGTGAGTCCTGATATAGAAAAAGTAAGCACTGGCCTTGGTGGGTGGGCTCCAAACTCACTCTGGAGTCGGGTTCTGAGGTGAGGGAGCTGGCGTGGTCAGTGCATGAGCCACTGAAACCACAGGGTGGAATGTGCCAGAGATCTCAGGGACAATGATTTAGGTACAGCTGGGCACCTGAGGGACTTCCAGAGCTTGGACAAGGCAGGGCATCTCTTTGTGACATTATTGGTGGTATTGAGACTATGGTCAAACTGTGCTTGTTGGTGCAGAGGTGATGTGTATGTGACAGTGGGGAGTATTGTTTTCCAGGGGCCTGTGCCTCATGACATGGGCTCAAGGTTCTGCCACTGCCTCACCTCGCAGGTACCTGGGGCTTCAAATGTGAAAAAAATACAGGAAATCTCATGTAAAATGAAGTCAGGAAGCCCTGAAGGGGAGCTCTCATGCACTACCACTCCCCATAACCTGCAGACCACAAACAAGAAGTGTCCGTCCCATTCCCCAACAGGAAGCAGCTTACTTCACAGTCTCCAGCAAGAGGGAGGAAGAATTTCTCCTTGCCCAGCAATAGCCCAGCCAATGAGAAACCACCACAGTCAGCCACTGTCAGTACCCTGAACTCTCCTCCTCCTTCAATGGCCTTTGTTCCAAGGAGCCCCTCCCAGCATGCTTCTTTCCTCTTTAAAAGCAAGCCCATCTGTTCTGTTCTCCATATTTGCCTACAGTTCGCCATTATTTGCATATACTAACTTGTACTTCCTCTGCTATTCCTGAATAAACTCATTTGACTTCTAAAATAACTGGCTGTTACATTTTGTTTAAGATTTTATTTTTCCTTTTTCTCCCCAAAGCCCCCGGTACATTGTTGTGTATTTTTAGTTGTGGGTCCTTCTAGTTGTGGCATGTGGGACGCTGTCTCAGCATGGCCTGATGAGCAGTGCCACGTCCGTGCCCAGGATTCGAAGTGGTGAAACCCCTGGCCGCCACAGCTGAGCACACGAACTTAACCACTCAGCCACAGGGCTGGCCCCATCTTACGTTTTTTAAGGTCAAGACGACAGAAAATTTCCAGAGTGGGACAGGTGTGGCATTAAAAACGTTGCCCAGCAATATGCCACACGGAAGTCTTGAAATGGGAAACTTAAGAGCTGGAAACGGCCTTAAGACCTGCTCTGAGAAGACATGATGTCGATGCCCAAGAATTAGATTAGGATGTGCCCTGGTGGATCCCACTGTGGAGATGTGTCAGGCGCAGCTTTACGTTTCACCCCACCGCATTCCCAGGACATGACCCAGGAAACCCGGTGTCAACTGAAAGATGGAGGCCGGGAGCCCCATCACTTTCTCACCAGTTATGTGAATGACACAAGGGCAGGTGTAGCCCTAGAGGGAGTTTTCTAATTCAGACTGGGTGCCAGGAACAGTCCATAGTGGCGCATGTCCTTCTTCCCAGTCCTTCCACTCCTTCCGAAGAAGGAACCCAAGGAGGTGGAAGGAAGTGTTGCACACGTAGCAACCAAAGTACAGGAGAGTTTCACATTCTCCTAGCATGTGAACACATTTGTATTGTTTTCTATTAATTGATTTTAGTATATTCACATACTATTTTAAGAGTAGTTGTGAGTTTTCACAAATGTATACTTACACCACCATCAGGATGGAGAACACTCCATCACCCCAAAGGAACACTCTCATGCTGCCCATTGTACTGAACCCTCCCACCTTTAAGAACTGATCTGTTTTATTTTCCTATACCTTTGTCTTTTCCAGAATGTCATATAAATGGAACACCATGTTGTCTTATGGGTCCTGTTTGGAAATTTTGATGCCACTTTTGTAAAAGGGCCTAATTATACAAACTTTGCAGTGTTCTTGTGAGTTTAAAATTTTTGGCATTGCCCATTATGCCTTCAAAACTAAGAGATTCCTCTCTTACGAGCTCTGTGAATTTGGTTAAGACCTCGTGTGCAACTTTTTTCATCTGCATCATGGGAGGAAGGATGGGGACAGGGAATCAAATGAAATACTAATAATTAGAAAATCTCATAATCTCTCCACTGCTAGGAGAACATGAATTAGCACTGACCAAAAAAAGGGGGAACAAGTTTGGTTTCTGTTGTTGTTTAATGAAAAAAAACTGTCAAGTTTTACCCCGTCTTCCATAACATCTCCTGGAAATGTAAACATATGGAAATGATCCCCGAAAATAGTAAAAATGAGTTTTGGGGGCTTTGCGCATCATTGAAAAAAGCTCCCAGCTACTCCTCTTATAAAACGGCATAGAAAACTTCCCAACTTGAGGATGTCAAACTTACCTCCTCTGCCACCACACAGGATATTACTCAAAATGATTCTGTGTGTCTGTCTACAGCTCACCTCAGCTATTGCATGGATCATTATCTTCTAAGCATTCATAGATTTTTAAAATGTTTTAACCAGGAAATCACACTGATCTTGCACAGATGTCACTCTACTCCTAGGAAAACCCATGATGGGCCACAACTGTGCAGATGACCAGAACCCTTCCTCAAACTGAGAGAAACTTGAAGGTTTAATGGGCATAAATAGTGTCACTCAGTGTGAATAGCAGAAAGACAATATGCTGTATCAAGACAATTTCAAATCCTTTCAACTGATTTTAAACAGAAACATAAGTACCACAAATACCCATGGCCCAAAGCAATGGCAGTCTCCAGTTCCAGACAATCGTGTATCTGGATCGTGATCAAATAGCACATGCAGTGAAACATTTAACCACAGCTAAAATGAAGATGAACTGTCTATGCCTTTATCTCTATGGGGAAGCATTGCTGTTAATTCCAAGAAAGCAAGACTTTCAGTATTGCTGTCCATTGTTTACATCCACACCCAAGCAGTTCCTCCAACAGTGTTTAAGATGTAGTAGATGGTGGGAAGACAATGATCGATGAGGGCATCCTCACTCACTGAGGCCTCTACCTGCCATGGAGAAGATACACATCCATCAATGGACGAATGGATACAGAAGTTGTGGTGTATATACACAGATGATGGAGTATTATTCAGCCATAAAAAACAAGGAATTCTACCATTTGTGAAAACATGGATGCAACTTGAAGGCATTACACTAAGTGAAATAAGTTAGACAGAGAAAGACAAATACTTTATGATCTCACTTATATGTGGAATCTATAAGACAAAAACAAAAACAAACTCATAGAAAAAGAGATCAGAATTATGGTTACCAGAGGTGGGGGGAAGGCAATTGGAGGAAGATGATCAAAAGGGACAAACTTCCAGTTATAAGATAAATAAGTACTAGGCATATAATGTACAACATGACAACTATAGCTAACTATATCATACTCCTGTATGATACATAGAAAAGCTGTTAAGAGAGTAAATCTTACAATTTCTCATCACAGAGATTATTCCTTTCTTCTATCTTTTTTTTTTGTATCTAAACTAGAAGAAGGATGTTAGCTGACGTACTGTGGTAATCATTTCACAATATGTATAAATCAAACCATCATGTTTCACACCTTAAATTTATAAAGTCATGTGTATCAATTTTTTCTCAATGAAACTGGAAAAAAAGGAGTCAGAGAATCATGGTCTCTGGTCTGTAATACACGGAGCTCCGAAGCCAGATTTGAGTCCTCAGAATAAAAAAGCCAAGAAACTTGTAATCAACAACTCTTCCGTCAGAGAAGTGACGTCACAGGGTAAACCACTGTCTCTATATTAGAAAGAGAGACAAAGAATTAGCCATTTACCAATAAACCCCAAATGTAATGTTTTTAACAAGGCATGCCCTAAAAGCAGTCTATTTCACAGGGCTGGGATTTTCCCAGAGCCTAACTGACCCGGGGGAGAGAAAGAGCCAAGAACGTCTCTTCCAGCCTTTTCTGCTCTCAAAGGTGGGGGACTTGTGAGAATGATAGGATTTTCCCCCTCCTGACACCAAATATTTGGTGTCTGTTCCAATGCCCCTTCTCCAACTCTACATCAGCAAAGAGGCATCCATCAGTTCAATTCAATCCTAACACTTACCACCCAGAGTGCACGTCAGACTCCACAGGTTAAAAGTTCAGTCCCACAAACTGCCCCTTCTTCAGATGTCAACCAAAAACGGGGTTCCTGGGCTGCCAACACTTTTACTCATACATCTTCAAATTCATAGATTGTCTCAACACCTGATTACATTTCATAATTTACTTACATGATTTTGAGACCTCAGCCAAGTGCTTCATTATTATTGGTATAAAAGATACAACTCGGGAATAGACAAAAGGCAGAGTTGCATAGGGCAAAGTAGGGCAGTGGTATGGGTGAGGGGGGTGGAGGGGGCTGCAGAGATTCCACGTCCTCTCTGGACACTCCACCCTCCCAGCACCTGATGTGGTCACCAGCCCAGAAACCCTCTGAATTCTGTCTGTAAGGGTTCCAGTGGAGGTTTCATTACATGGGCACAATTTATTCAATCATTGCCCATCGGTGACTGACTCAGTCTCCAGCCCCTCTCCTTCACACAGAGGCTGGGAGCTGGGGCTGTAAGTTCCAGGCCTCTAATCACGCTTGGTGTTTCTGGTGTCTGACTCTCATCCTGAAGCTATGTAAGAACACTATCACCCTTATCATGCAAGGAATTCCAAGGGCCTCAAGAGGTTTTTGCTAGGAACTGATGACATAGACCAAATATCTTTCCTTTTGTATAACAAGGTCAAGCCCAGGGACACAGGCTCACTAAATATTGAGACCAAAACATCAGAATAGAGAATGCTTCCCCTCTGCCCACACCCACCTCTACATCAACTGGGCTCTTGCTCAGTATTAGTGGACTACACTGAGGGAACTAGATGCTTCCGGTAACATCAGGAGGAAGGCAAGGGTGTCCCCTCTCACCAGCCCTAGTGAACCCTGTACTGGAATTCTTAGTTAATACAATTAGACACAAAAAGGAAATAAAAGGTACATAGATTGGGAAGCAGGAAATAAAACTGTCCTTGTGGCACGAGATTGTCTAGGGAAAATCTCAAAGAATCCCCAATAACAAAGACAAACCCTTGAACTAAGAGGGTAGAGGAAACTTGAAAGATAACATGTTAATAGACAGAAGTCTATTGTTTCCTGTAGATCCACACAAGCAAAGATGAGGTGAGCTCATCTTTGACTAAGGACCAATGGCAATTCACTGGGAAAACAAACTTTTCGACACATAATGCCAGAATAACAGGGCATCCACATGCCAAAAAAAGAATCTAGACAAAGACTACACTTTTCACAAAAATTAATTTAAAATGAATCATAGATCTTAGTACGAAATGTAAAACCACAACACTCCTAAAAGATAACATAGGAGAAAATCTAGGTGACCTTGGGTTTGGTAAGTAAGTTTAGATACAACACCAAAACATTGGTGTTTTGTGGTAGGGGTGCCCATTCAAGGTGCAAATTTGCAAGGAACAGCACAAACAGGCTCAAGTAAAATTTGTAAACAAGGAATACACTGCCTCCCAAACACCAAGAGAACCTAGAGGATGTGGTGAGTGCTGAGGGGAGCAATAGCTATCTCTTCACGGTGTCAGAGAAGGAGCAGGTCTCACACTAACAAATAATTTCCAGAAATTTAACAAAGTTGTCAGGGCCTCACAACAAATGTGTGGCAATGTCCCATCCACTTTTTATGAGCTCCTTTTTTCAATATTTGTGTGTCCTGAATGTCCTCAGAGGAGATGTCAGTAATGTAACATGGTCCCTGTGTTCTTGGAGGAACCAGGATGAGTTCAGACCCCGCCTGCAGTGACTGTGGGAGGGCACAGCTGTGGAAGGTCCATGAGGACAACCCAGTAAAGGGGCATCATGTCCCTTCAGAGGGGAAGGCCAAGTGCAGCTGAGAGGCTGTGGACACAGGACTGGACAGAACAGACTTAGCCAAACCTGTGAGAGCAGGATATTTATCAATTGCTGATTGGCTGTGGTCAGTAATTTCCACACTGTGGGGACTGGGGACAGAGGTCTGTGTGGTGCAGCCACAGCCTCAAGCTGAGGTAAATCACTCTGAGGTGTCAGTTGTTCTTTCCAGGTTTAATAAGACAAATTAAGTTGTTAAAAAGGACACTGGGAATACTCAACGCTTCACTAACTAGGTTTTCCAAACTGTTTTCAGTTCTTCCCGGCCCTGTGTAATTTACATTGGGACATAGTAACTACTTGATTTGCGGGGTAAGGTCCCTGGGGTCCCAATTGGTCAAGTCATCTTGTAAGTGGCAAAGACTACATTTAACTCTAATTCTAGCTCATTGGATCAGAGCTTCCCAGCTCACTATGGGATATTTCAGGACAATGCGTGTTTGGACCATGGAGAATTTAGGCAAGACCATAGTTCTGATAGCTAAAGATGAAATACTTGTCCTATCTGTCCTATATATTATAGTCATTAACACCCCTAAGATCATCAGGGGCACTTTCTGTAAATTTAATGGGATCCCAGGCATGACTGTAATTTGACACCTAGGCTTGAAGGTTTCTGAATTAGTGCATTACATCAGAGAGCAAAAGCAATACAGAACCGATCTTGTAGAGGCCCAAAGCCAAGCTGTGTACCTCTATCCGTTTTGTTATGTCAATTTTTTAGTATATTTTGGATTTCGAATTGGTGCAAATTGGACCTTTCTTTCAGTATTTTTTCTTTTGTTCCCTCCGTCTTGTCCTTCACTGTTTTGGGTTTTTTTTTTTTTTTTTTTTTTGTCATTTGTTATACTTCAGGGGAAAAGCCATCCTCTCTACCCTGGTATTTATATATTTTTGCTTCTGAAGAGCCTCAAAAAGTGCCATCAAGCTTGGGAGCCTCCCCAATGACAACTGGGTGCTTTAGTGAGGTTAAGGTCCCTGGACTTAAGTCAGGTTTCAACTAATCTCTTTGCTGCATCACAGCAGTGCCATGGGTGCTGTCCCCTAGAACCCCGAGGGTCATGATGTTTGTCACAGTAGATGCAGGGAGAGCAGCAGCAGCAGAGGTACTGAAGGGACCAGGTGAGCCCTCTGGCATTAGGGTGTGGACTCAGCCTGCCATCTACTGGCTGCCCGTCCCCTTCTCTTCTCTTTTTAAATGACAGCTGTTTCAGGAGTGACCACTGATGGGCCCTCCTCTTGCACTGGCTCCGGTCTCCCTGTGCCACCCCCATCATTGGGGCATCTTGGGGCCAATGCAGCCTCTGTTACAGCTTCACTGTAACACACAGATAAATCCCAGCAAAGACGTGAAACAGGAGCACTTTAAAGAGACCCCAATCCCACAGTCCTGCTCCCAAATGCCTATAAATTCTTGAAATTGCCAACTCTGCTCAGCTGATCCTGAAACTGAGGCTTTGTGAGTCAACAGTGCAACACGGGGCAGCACAGCTCACAGCCCAGCTCGCCAGCGAGCAGCAGCCCACAGCCCAGCTCGCCAGCGAGCAGCAGCCCACAGCGCATGCGCCACCAGGCAGCAGAGCAGGGGAGCAGGTCAGAGCAAGAGAAGACAGACCCAGGGGTGGGGTCATGTCTGGACATGCTTCTCAGGGCACCAACTGTTATGGTCACCCGCAGAGGGGTGGTTCCTTTGTTGGGACTGATGCCAGGGTGGCACGCAAGCGCACGCGCACACACACACACACACACACACACACACACACACACAGGATAGGACAAGGCTTAGGACTCACATAACAGAGGTCTGAGGGGAGGGCAGGGCCAGCCTCTCAAGCAGCTCTCACAGGGCTCAGAAAGCAAGGAATGGAGCCTGGCCTGGGGGTTCACTGGCCCTGGGGGTGGGGCCGAGGCAAGAGCTCTGCACACAGGCAGGGGCTGGAGTGGTGGGAATCTCCTGCCTGCTCTAGAGGAGAGAGCACCCAGGCTTCCTCCTCAGCTTGTCCAGGTGGGGGCACAAGGGGAAGAGGGTGGGTGAGGCTTAAGCTGTGAGCAGTCACCCAAAATGTGGAGCCCAACTGTTCATTAAAAGGACAAAAATGGGTTAAAATATACGAATTTGCAGTTGCTTGTTTTTATATAAAGAAACACTAACAGAAAGCTCAAAAAATCATCAAAACTGTGTACTTGGGGTGACTTGAGTAACAGTGCTGGAGGGGACCAGGATATGTTGGCCATGAGTCATAAGTCAGACTTTGCTGTGTTACAGAATTATTTTTAAAAAACAGAGAAACTGATATGTATTATATTTTATTATTTAACAGCCATTTATTTTTTTTAACTTTTGTACATAGGAAACCATTCTAGTAGATTTAGTTCCTTTAAACACTAACAGTTACAAAAGTGCAAACCACAGAATGAAAATTTTTAAATCTTTCTACCTAAAAGGACATGCAGCATCCTAGTCTGTCCTCCCCCTGTAGCTCACACTGGGGTATTTTCAGGAATAAGTAGCATATTATAAGGCAATAGGGGTCTGAGTTTAGCTGCTTTGATATAGTAGGATTTTCAAAGATTGACATAAGCTTTCAGAAGTTTCCTTCACATCAATTAACATAGGAATTTAATTGCTTTAGCCTTTTAAATTTCTCTGTTCTCTAGGGATATACACATACAAAAACTGATCTAAAAATGAAATATTTACCTGAGAACTTCACATCTTGAGGTTCTCTGGCTTAAATGGAACAAAAATTCTATTTGGTTCCACAATTTTTTACTCTCCTCACAGCCTCTCTCTCCATCTACTTACAGTCTCAGGGCCCAAGTGCTAAGGGAAACTAGAGCCAAAGGGCTGCACTAGTCCATCAATAAAGGAATCCAAAGGGAAGAAACACAAACACTGGAACCAGCTCAGATGAGCAGCCTGCTTCCCACAGGACAGAAGGAAAGCCACAGTCAGAAGGTTCCACGTTCCTGACTCTCCTGGTGGAGACAGAGCCCTGGAGGGGGTCAGTCCCTGGAGAAGGAGGGGAGGGCACCTGAGCAGCCACAGGAAGGAGCTCTGGGAGCCCCACACACCCTCCTCTCCCCAGGGAACAGTGCACATGCTCCCTCTCTCAGGCTCCATTCTCACAGTGAGGAAACTCAGCTGGATCCAGTTTAAGGTTCTGACCCAAATGGACCCCAGATTAATGGGCCCTAATCCAGGACACAGAGCTCCTGACTCTCACAGACTTTCTCCGTGTAAACAAATTACTCTCTGTGGATGCAAAACTCCAATTATGTCTAGAAACAGGCCCAAGGAAACCACAGCTACAACCTCAGAAAGGGTGTCACTTCCCATCCCATGAGCACGTGCACCCCCAGCTTTCCAGGGCTCTGCAGCTCCTCTCAGGATAAAGGCTCCTTCAATGGGGGTGTGAGCAGTAGGACACCTGCAGGGGGAGGCCCCCAGGAAGGACAATGGGCTTCAAGTCCTTCCCTCTGCAGGCCCAAGGGGGCATCAGCTTAGTGACAGTGTCTTCAGGCGTCTGCCCTCACTGGAGTTTTTTTGGACCAGCATTGATACCTTAAATGAAATAAATCCAGTGTTTGAACAATCGCACTAAAACACTCACACCAGTCTTTATGTGGAAATGAGGGAAGAAAATTGTATGGCATTTTGCTGGCTCAACAAGGAACCTCACAGCAATGTACTGCATTCCAGGAGAAAAGATATTGATTGATTATTTCCATGACAAGAAATTGTTGTATAAACTATTACTCATACTTGAGCACTTCAGATCTGCCAGACTAAGCCCTGGAAATCCATTTGAACTCCCCCAAAATAAAAGAACAGACCTCAGAATATTAGCAACATGCATGGGGAGGAAAAAAGAACAGTTATTAAGTCATACAATGAACTAGTGGAATGTTTTATTTTCTCTGAAATTCACCTCTTTCTTCCCTCTTTGGAAACATTTTATATTTTCTTTCAAGCTGTATTGATTAAATAAATTTTCATTCATTGAAAAACAGACACTAAAATAAAGTGAATACATCTTTTCAAGCTGACAACCCCAGGGAGGGGCAGTGCTGACAGGACAGATCACGAGGAAAGTTTGCCCAGAGGAACCTCCAACCAAAGGACATAGGATTGAATGTCTGTGCCCAGGACACAGCCTGGGAGGAGAGGCGGAAGGAGTTCACACAATGCGCTTCTAGGTAGCTGTTTACTACTTTTTTCTCATGTAAAACATCTGATACCAACCCTGATATCAGTTTCCCTACACTGAACCCAGCATATATGGGGTTAAAACCAAAACACTCATTCCCTGCTTACTCCCTGACTTCCTGGCTCCAGAATCCACTATCCTAGATGGAGACAGACACCACGAAGGACAAGCACCTGGATTCATTTATCTCCTCCCTGCAAGGAGCTACAGGCTGGTGGGAAAGCTGCTGACCAGCAAGGCGATATGGTCCACCTCCCCTACCTAAAGCCCCAAATAAAAACCCTTCCTTTTAGCTTTTCAGGGAGTTTGGGATTTCAGCATTAGCTGCCCTCTCTCCTTGCTTAGCACTGTGCAAAAATAAAATTCCTACTTTCTTCCACCACACCCGGTGTCAGAGATTGGCTTGCTGCCAACGGGTGAGCGAACTCACTTCAGGTTCGGTAACACATCCACAAACAAGAAATAAACCCTTTTAAAAGGGCCACCCATTGACTATGAAAAAATAATAAACAATTAAAATGTTGGGTCTGTTTGTAGTCGGTTATGATGCTGTGACTTGGAGACATGAAGCTGGCGTTGGGGAACGTGAGGAGGATCTGGAAATTTAGGGATTTATTGTCAGTCCTGGAACAGCCGGGGGACAGGGTCGTGGATTTGAGACGCTGCTCCCCAAACATTTAGGAAACTCAGGAGAAAACAGGTCCCCCCTGGGGAGAAAGGAGGCCCTGGGGACCCCACAGACCGCAGCCCCTCCGCGCACGGACCCCGGACACCGAGGCCCGACTGTCCTGCGAACCCTCCCGCTGGCCCCGCACCCTCTGCGACACGCGGGGCTGCGTGCGCACAGCGGCCCAGAGACGCTCCGGCCCAAGTCGCCGCGCGCAGGGACCACAGGACGCCTGGGGCCCGGCTGCCGGCCCCGCCCCCACGCTGCGGCCGGAGAGGCCTGAGAGCTGAGCGGCGACACCGCGGACTCGGGGCCGCAGACCCCGGAGGGGACGGGGGAGGCCGGGCCCGCCCCGCCGCTTCCCACCAGCCCCTCCTCCCGCGTCCTCACCCCGGCGCTGAACTCTCACCATTGCTGAGGCTCCTGGGTCCCCCGGCGTCCTCCCTACTACTCGGTACAGGTCACGGCGCTACAGAGTCGGCAGCAGAGCCACGCGACGCCTTTAAAGTCTGGTGACCCCTGACACAAAGAATTGTAGAGGGACAGGAAGTCAGACGTGATTGTGGAGCGTCGCCCCGCCCACCTTCCCTGGCGCTGACCCTGATTGGACAGTTTGAAAGGCCCCTGGTCCTGAGTGGCAGCGGGATGGAGATTACTTCTCTGAGCCAACCCAGAGCTGGAAATTGTCCTCTCTGGGGACGTTCCCAGTGAAATGAGTTGCTGCGAGGCCACTCGGAGAACTGTGACTCTTCTTTGCAAACACAATTAAAATCACCCCCCCCCATATGTAATAATTAGTCTGTCTTCACTCTGATCTTTGATCTTCCACCCAGCGCTTCCCCACCTCCACTCAGAACGTAGTTTACAAAATCCCACGGCCTCCCAAGCCCTTAGCCCTGGTGGGAAGTTGGAACCCGCGTCCCTAGCTGGGCGCAAGGCCTCTTCTCAGTCTAACCACAAGGTATGAGATGTGTTCATTCAGTTCTCAGGTGTACGTTTTATGCTGGAGGGAAATTTGTTTGAGATCATTTTTTGAATGTATCCTGAGAGAACTTTGAACTGTAAAAGTCTATAATATCCCTAAGGAAATTCAATTCCTATTTGGACTGATATAACAAAAAAACAAGAAAAGGTTATGTCAGTGTGGGATGTACCTGGAAAGTATTCATGTGCTTAAGAGATTGGAATGCAAAACTCATTTGCATTGCAAAACCGTTATTGCATGTATCCACTTATTTAAACAGTTGTGGGTTGTTTTTTGTTTTTTTTTTTTTTAAATACAATACACTTACTATGCAACGGAGCCCTTTAATGTGTACAACTCACTGGTTTTCAGTATATTCACAGATAGTCTAGTTAACATCCATCAACATGAGTTATACATTTTTTTTCTTGTGTTGAGAACATTTAAGATCTAGTCTCTTAGCAAATTTTAAATATACAATTCAGAATTATTAACTCTAGTTACCAGGCTGTACATTACATCCTCATGACTTATTTATATCATGAAGTGTGTACCTTTTGATTACCTTCTGTATTTATTCCATCGAAGTTACGTCTTATCCCTATTTAAGTGTACAGTTCATAGTGTGAAGCACACTGACATTGTGAAACCAATCTCCAGAACTCTTCATCCTGCAAAACTGCACCTCTCTGTGTATTAAACAACAATGCCCACTTGCCCTTTCCCCTGTGGGAGACTGGAATTGGCCACTCCAAGATATGTCTCTTTGGCATGAGGATTATTTTGGGCTGGTTACTTTTAAAAACTGCAGACATGAGAGGAACTCTGAAAAGTAGAAGTTATCCTTTGTTAAGAGATATTTACATTGTAAAGGAAATCTCCATCTGTAAAGGTGTCTCCCTCTCTGTACCAGGAAGAAGGGCAGATGACCTTATCTCTAGAAACTCTTATCAATGTGGAAGGCAAGGACTTAAATCTGCATAATAACCTTACGCTTTACTGTACTTTTCTGATGATCTTCCATAACTGACTCCCCCCACCTCCAGCATCCTCCTTTGTCTTTAACTGAGGATCACATTTAAGGTGAAAGCTTCAGCCATTTTGGTGAGTTGCTCAGCTTGCCTGAGTCTCTCCCATGTATATGTTATAAAGCTTTGTTTAATTTTCTCCTGTTATTCTGTCTCATGTGAATTTAATCTGTTGTCCAGCCAGAAGGACCTAGAGTGGGTAGAGGAAGTGTCTTCCTCCCCTACACCCCCAGGCCCTGACAACCACCGTCCTGCTGTCTCTATGAATTTGACTACTCTAGATACATCGTATCAGTGGAATCATCATACAGTTTTTGCCCTTTTTTTGACTGCCTCGTGTCACTTAGCATCATGTCCACAAGGTTCACCTATGTCGTAGCAAGTGTCAGAATTTCATTTCTTTTTTAAGCTGAGTAATATTCTGTTCTATGTGTATACACATTTTGTTTATCCATTCACCCACTGGTGAACACTTGGGTTGCTTCCACTTTTTGGCTACTGTGAATAACGCGCCTATGAACACAGTGTACAAATATCTGTTTGAGTCCATGTTTTCAATTCTTTTGGGTATATACTCAGAAATGGAAATGCTGGATCAGATGGTAACATTCTCCATAATATTTGAAAAAATGCCATACCATTTTCCACAACAGGGCATGATTTTACATTCCTGTTACCGAAACTAAAGTGGGTTCACCTCCCGGTAAGTTAAATAACACTCTCCACCAGAAGTAGTTCTCTCAAAGTAAAGTGTATTTGCAGCAAATAGGAGACCATGTGGAATCATTTCCAAAGTCACGGCACCTCTGAAGTAAGGGAAGCAGGGACCTTTTATTTCTGATGGGGAATGAATATTCAAAAGGAAGAGGTGGGTATTCACTTGCACAGGTTCAGTTGGAAACCATGCTTCCATATACACTGCAGGTTACAGTAATCAGGCGTGAGCTCCTCCTGGGGAGATCTTAGCATTAAAAATAAGATCATATGTGTAGCTCTTGTAGTGAGGCTGGGTCTGGTCCAGGGTGGTTGATGATTGCATCTCATTAATATACCAAAAGGGGAAAATACAATTTGGAAAAACAGTTAAATGCTTCCAAACCCAGCCTTGAGTTCCTCAGAGCAACTAGTCAGTGACAGTCTCTCTCTTTCTGGGTTTTTTTTTTTTTTTACTCTAATTGGCTTATTTATTTATTCACTGACTGGCTGGATTTCAGTCTATGTCCCCAACACAGAGGGGAACCTCTGACACAGCTCCTAGAAGGGCACATGGCTTTGGGAAAGCCTGCCCTCCTGGGCCAGTGATATTGGGAGGGCCCTCGTTCTCCTTCAGGAACAACAGCCGGTGGGTAAACTCCACTAACTGCTGGCTGATTGCTCTATTGTTTTCACCAACGTCCTGGGGTGCACAGATTGCTCTAACAATCAATTCAGTAAAAGTCTGGCCTCTTTATAGAAATTTTTTCTGAAGTCTCTAGGTGATATTTGTTCTGAGGCTGTAAGTCTCCTCTCAGCAGTCTAATTTCCTGGTTTTTTATTTTCAGAGAAATAGTCGGCCTACACTCTAAACTGTATCTTCAATAAATATATGAATCCACTGCTAATTGCCTTTTACCACTTTCTTCAGAGTGTCCTTTGACTTGAACTTCTCATGATCTTGGGCCAACGAAGTTAATTCTTTGGAAAGTGACTACGAGCTTTGTGTTCGATGGCTCAATTTGCACCCATGTTCAGGAAAATCTCTGTCAGAAACCTGGAGCTGTTTTGAGGACAATGGGAAGCCTCTGAATGACAATCCCATTTGAGGAGCTGAGGGCTCAATGCAGTAGAGACAGCAGCCAGAGGTGCTCTCAATTGTGTTTCCTGCCTCCTCCCAAATGACTTATGTTACACTCACCTCATGACGTGGAACAAGGGTGAACGGCACCCAAGTACTGTCAGGACACCACACCAAAGGCATCACCTCAGTTCCACGGTAGGGAGTGAAACAATGGTGTCCCCACTTTTCAAGCACACTCACCCAGCACTTATTTACCCTCCACAACAAGTAGCTGGGCACAAGGTTAGAAATGCTGATGTCCTGTTCTTCTCGGGAAGGTAGCCCTGTTAGTGGGAGCGGGGGTGACAGGGTGCCCCGTGTTGTAGACTGCAGGGGTCTGGAGTGGAGTCTCCACCAATGGGAGCTGGAGGAGGTAGGCAAGCAGTGCTCTTGGTTCCAATACCACAGACTGTCATGGTTTTTACAAAGCTTCATAGATTTTCTTGAATAAAGTTAATTTCTTGTTTGATTTAGGACCATTTCCAGTGCCTTTAAATGTTTATTAAAATAATTTTCACCAGTCTTACTAGGGAGTAGGTCAGCAGAGCTCCTCCCATAGCTATACCACCCTAATACATTTAGAGTGAAGCCCATTCCTCTCAATACTCACCAGTGTGAAATGCGATGGAAGAAGTTCCAATATCACTTGTTATTTTATATGAGAACAGAACAGGATATTTATTTTTTATGGCTTTCAAAAAGAGATTGAGGGCCGGCCCCGTGGCTCAGTGGTTAAGTTCGCATACTCTGTTCTGCGGCCCAGGGTTTCACTTGTTCAGATCACGGGCACGGACCTAGCACTACTCATCAGGCCATGCTGAGATGGCGTCCCACATAGCACAACCAGAGGCACACACAACTAAAATATACAACTATGTATGGAGGGCTTTGGGGAGAAGAAGAAGAAAAAAGAAGACTGGCAACAGATAGCTCAGGTGCCACTCTTTAAAAAAAAAAAGGTATTGAACACGTCATAAAAATTGCTGTTTAGAAAATTACACAAACAAAATGGCTTCCCATTTAAAATGAATCACCTGTTCAATTTATAACATTTTAAATATAAAATTTGGTGTTAGTCAGGGTTCTCCAGGGAAACATAACCAACATGATGTTAGTGTGTGTCTGTGTATACATATATATCATTTGTCCTTCTCTCGTTTTAAGAGACTCATGTGAATATAAATAATTGATTAAATAAAAAATCTGGAATCTTGATGAGTAAGCCAGGAACCCAGGAGAAGAACTGTAGTTCAAGTGCAAATGCAGTTTCCTGGCAGAATTCCTTCCTGTTCAGGGAAGGGCAGTCTGTGTTCTATTAAGAACTAGAATTGATTGGACGAGGCGCATCCATGGTGGGGGCTGACTTACTCAAACTCCACCCATTGAAATGGTAATCTCCAGAAAAAGAGAAAACCCTGCACAGAAACATCCAGTAGAATGTTAAGTTAATATCTGGGCACTGTGGTCGAGCCAAGTTGACACAGAGCTGTTGGCTTGCAGTTTTCTTTTCTTCTAGTGTCTTTGTCTGGCTTTGCTATCAGGGAGATGCTGGCCTCTAAAATGATTTTGGAAGAATTTCTTCTACTTCCAGTTTTTGGAAGAGTTTAACAAGGATTGGTATTAATTCTTTAACTCTGTTGTTATTTGGTATTGATCTGTTCAGGCTTCCTAATGTTTAATTCTTTCTTGGTAGATTGCATATTTAAGGAATTTATCAACTTCTATGTTATCCAACTTGTTTGCATATAAATGTTCATAATAGTCATTTTTTATCCTTTTTGAGGCATCTGTTGTAATATGTCCTCCTTCATTTCTGATTTTATGTACTTGAGTCTTCTCTGTTCATTTTTAGTCCACCTAAGGGCTTGCTGATTTTGTTTCTTTATTAAAAAACTGAAACTATTCCTTTTCTGTTGTTTATTTTTACTTTAATATTTATTATTCGCTAACTTTAGCTAACTTCGGGTGTACTTTTCTGTTCCTTTTCAGTTCCTTGAGGTGTAAATTTAGGTTGTTAACTTGATATGTTTTTTCTTAATACAGGTGTTTTTCACTATAAACTTGTCTTTTACTACTCCTTATGCTGCATCCCACCAGTTTTAATTTGTCTTTTCCTATTTGTTTGTCCGGAGATACCTTTTAAATTTCCTTTTGCTTGCTTCGGCAGCACATATACTAAATTCCTCATTGATTTTCTCTTTGACTTAATGGTTTGTCCAAGAGTGTTATTTAATTTGAACACGTGTGTGAATTTTCCCAATAAGATTTGAGGTTCTTTATTAAAGTTCACTCCTGAGGTTTGTTGACTGAGTAATGACACATCTCATTTAAATGAATTTGAGTTGAATATTAAAAAGCCATGTGAAAAACACAAGGAACAAAGATGACAAAGCCTCAAAAACACATTTGAATGCAATCATTCTAAAGTGTTGGAGAGATCCAAGAAAGCGTGTCAGTGTGGTTCCAGAACGCTGTTCAAATATTCTAGTAATGTTGTTGTTCACTCTAATTTGTTGGCTCATTTGTTGTGTTCTTGGAGGCCCCCTGCCAGTGCAGCCTGCCCACATGCAGCGAGCAGCCCTTTTAGGGGACAGAGCTCTCCCTGGCTGGTTAATAAATAGTCAAACCCAAGGAGTCAGCAGCTACCACGGCTGCCAGGGGGTTTTCCTTCAGGGAAACATCTCAAACACTAGCCGTATGCTGCAGGTATTCTGAGTGTTTGGGACATTTCTTGATTGGCATTAATGATGATGTTGAATGATATCATGTGTGCCCAGGTCAGTAGCAGTCACACCTGTGAAATGAGCACATGTGTGCAAATGGTAGGAAAACAGCACATTTATGTGGATGGACTTGAGGAGTTTTGAAGGCAGGTGTCCAAGAGGAAATATTACCACACAGGGCACACAGAATACCGGTGACGTGAGGAGGAAGACCAGGAGTGGGATATGAGTGGTGGCCAGGGGGCACGATTACAGTGAACCAAAGACCTGCAGGACTGACCGTTCTGACAGACATGTCTAGTATAGAAAGGCCTATATTTATAAGGTGCCAGTGAGCCTGGTGATCAGGACAAAATAAGCCCCAAAGACTGGGGATTGAGTCTAACTAATGATTCAAACAGCAGGAACAGCCATTTAGAAGAAAGGAAGTTTTGTCTAAGCAAGCCATTAATCCCAACAGGGCTGCAGCCTGAGTCATGAGAGAGGTACAAGATCCAGTGAACACCTTTTTAAAGGGCCCAGCATTTTATACTTTGAGACATTAGTTGATAATATCAATAATTTCTAGAGCATCTTGGTGAGTCCTTGATTCTGGCTTCAGGAGGATCATGTATGACAGGAGGAGTACTTTGTCTATAAAAGGTCCTACCGTGGTCTGAGCATAGCAAGCAGCCCAGCAGAGGGGGTGAGCAGCCCGACAAAGTCCATCTGCCATCAGCTGTAGGGTCCCTTTCCTCTGCCTGGACTTAATGTGCGTGGATTCTATTACCTGTGACACATGTTTTTCACATCAGGTGCGTTAGTAACGAGTTATCCATGGGCAGGGAGGGGAGTGCCCTGAATTCTGCCTAGGCCTTTAGGTTAGAGGCCTCTTAATGGTTTCATATCACAGGGGCCCATGGGCCAAGATTAATGCCATCAGGTCTGAGGTGTCAGTATGTGTCTCAGAAATTCGAGTCCATTTATCCCCCTGAGCAAAGAAATGAGCCCCTGGAGACTGAGGTTTCATATGTGCAGAGTAAGGAGTGACCTGACTTGTACTTGGGTGTGTGAGGTAGGTATCCCAGAGTTCTTTCAGGCAGAGGGGCAACCTTGGCTAAGGAGATGTTGCTCTTGGTGGGAGGGGACAGCTAGATCACTGGCAGTGGCCAAAGGATCTGTAACAATGTGCAGATGAGGTTGATTCTTCCCCAAGCAATTCTCTGTTGCTGGTGCGATTACCTGGAGTTTGACTCATCAATCTGATCCACTCTGTGATCAGGGCTGGCCTGTTTGATCTGGGGGAAGAACACAGCAACTCTGCAGTGGATCCAGTGGATCCTATCAGGTGTGGTGGTGCACACTGTGCATAAAGTATATGAACTCCGTGGTCATTCATGTGCCCCCAAGTCACTCATGAAGTGACCAATGTGTCTAAAAGGAGGCCACCTCCTCCAGAATGAATTAGATCAATCAGAGAAGAGGGCAACACTTTCTCTTGTAGAGGAGATATGTAGATATTCTATTCTACGCATATATCTTTAATGTGAAGGCCTCTGGTTAACAAGCCTGAGGGGTCCTGCATTCATGACCCAAGGCAAATGGGAGGCTGGCTATGGAGGATCAACTCAGGCCCTGGGAGGGCCTCCACTTATAAAAAGACTGTCAGTTGCCAGCAGGCTTCTCTAATTGTGTGCAGCACTGGATATGCATGATGGGAGGCTGCTAAAGCCTTTATGGTGAAGGGGTGCATGAAGGGAGACACTGCTGGAAGGAATGCTATTTCAAAAACTTCCAGAGCCATTTGTTGCCCAATTCAAAGTCAGTCAACTTTCAAGTGTTGTCTGAATAAGTAAGCAAGCAGATCTGATAATATGCAATGTTTGTGGTCACTGTGCCCAGGCCATGGATTCTACCACTGCTTGTGTCACCCTCCAAGCTCACAGCCCACTCTTGCTGCCTCAGAGAAATTTTCCAGGGGGAACATGTGTGGATTCCTAAAGATGTTTTCTAGTAAGCAGGCACAGAGCAGGCTTGAGTTGGGAAATGAAGAGCTGGAAATGGTCTATGGATGGCTGTGAAAAGATCTGATGCTGATGCACATGAATGAGGATGTCCCAGGCAGATCCCAATTGGGATACACTTTTATGTTTTAGACCATAGTATTTCCAAAGACCTGTCCATGAACCTGAATTCAACTCAAAGAGAGAGTCTGGGAGCCCTCTCACTTCACTCCTGTTATGAGTATGAGCTGAGGGCAGGTGCAGCCCTAGGGGGCGTTTTAGTCAATTAAGACAGGGTCCTTCTTGCCTAGTCCTGCAATATTCCTAAGAAGGATCCCACAGTGGTGGAAAGAAGTGTTGAAAACATAAAAATCAAGGATCAGGAGAGCTTAACATTCTCCTAGCATAGGAAACTGATTCTCTTACTCATTTTCCATTAATTATATAAATATGTAATACGTTAGGTATACTTATAAATTTTCACAAATACTGCCATCAAAAGATGGAAAACATGCCATCACCAAGGAGAACACTCTCATGGTGCCCATTTGAATGAAATCTTTCCCATACGTAAGTTAACACACACACACACACAAAAAAAAAAAAAAAAAAAAGGAAAAGACTAGGGCTTTCTTTTGCTCTTTATCAAACCTTGTAGCCGTTTACTGGTCTTTCTCACTTTTCCACAACATGTGGTGTACGTCTAGGCATATGGAAATGAAACCTGTGATCAGCTAAATGGGTGACAGGGCTTTGAAGATCATTGAATCTAAAAACTTCCAGCTACTCCTTGGATAAAAAGACACGATTTCCCATTCATCCTTTTGTATTCAATTAGGATGTTACTCAGAATGACACCCTCCCTCTGCAGCTCACTCAATCGTTCCTTGGCTGGTTGCCTCTCAACACCCAAAGCTCTTTGTGCTGTTTCCACTGGGGGATCACAGCGGACTCACAGAGATGTCACTCTACTCATAGAACTCACTCAGGATGAGCTAGAACAGGGCAGGTGAAGGCAACTGTCTCTCTAAGTGGGAGGACCTCCATGGTTTATTGGGGTGCATGTTGCACACTCCAGTCTGTAGAGCAGCAAAACGAAAATGCCAAAAACGATAACATTTTAAATATTTGATGGTAATATAAAAATCCTCTCAAATGACATTAAAAACAAAAAGACATAACAAATATTTATGGCTTAAATCAACATGAAGTCTCCAGTCCCAGATAACAATGACATCCTTGCTCACTCCTACCCTCACAGAAAAGATATAAACACACCTCAGCCTCCCTATTAATTCACACTGTTTTTTACTTTTCCTCAAAGCCCTTATTTCCCATTTTAGCAGACAAAGCTTTACCATTTGTTAATCTCTCTTTTCCCACAAACATTTAAGCACCAGGACTGCAAGAACTAGTACATTTCAAGCACTGTATCCAAACCCTACCATGCCGTATTTCTGCTACATTGGGTAACCTGACTCTATAATGGATGGCACATGAGGGATGCTGAAACATTAGCATCAAGAGCACAGTCTCTGAGAAAGGAAGGCTGGATTGGCACAGTAGTCCTGTCTCTCTCCCTTGCTGGGTTTGCATTGTCTCACAATTTAGCTAATACCAAAGGCCTCAGCTGAGCCACAAAGGAGATAGTAAAAACATTAGGTAGTATACTAAGAAGTGAATTTACATGTTTTAACTGAGGTACTTCATAGTAAACAGTGTCTAATACACCACAGGAAATACATCGGTGTTTTGACTGTAAGTAGGAAAGGCAAAGCTGTTCCAGAGGACCAGGAGCTGGCTGCATCCACTGCAAGGCCAAGTCTTACCCTGCTGAACAGAACAATATCACACACATCATTTTTCAAAGGTAGACAGTTACCAAGACAAGACTAAAAGTATTTTGTAGCTGTACCAGTAAAAACGGTAAAAGATAAAATTCCACAGAAATGACTAATACTCCCTTCTTACTAAAACGAGTGACTGGAACTTCTTATAAGTCAACTTTAGCTCCACTATGAATAATAATCAAATCAACAAACACAGGTCAAAATCGTGCAAGAAGTCCTTCTGAGCACCCTGTTACTGTTATAGCTCACCATCCTCTATGGTCTGCTGTCATTCTTACTAGAATTCATCACACCTTCTCTCTGAATACAGGAGCAATCCTGCAGGTCACTGGCAAGAAGGCACTGAAAAAACCATGATAGTTAAGTTTTGTGTTAAGAATGAATGAGAAATTAGTTTCATGACAAAAATTGTAACTATAAAAGAATAAAAAATACAGTTTGAGGAAAAAATACTTGAGGGGCGGCCTGATGGCGTAGCAGTTAAGTTCACGTGCTTCACTCCAGCAGTTCGCCAGTTCAGATCCTGGGTCCGGACAGACAGCACTGCTTATTGGGCCGTGCTGTGGCAGGTGTCCCACATATAAAGAAGAGGATGATGGGCACGGATGTTGGCTAAGGGCCAGTCTTCCTCAGCAAAAAAAGGAGGATTGCTGGCAGATGTTAGCTCAGGGCTAATATTCCTCAATAAATAAATAATGGAAAAATACTTTAATTTCTATACTCATGATAAAACTGACTCATAATGTGTAATGATTAAATGAAGAAAATTGCCAAGTATATCTGAATATCCACAATTAACATAGATTTTAATATAATCTGAGAAAATGAAGACAATATTTATTAGCATACAATGGGTTAGAACAGTTGATAAAATATATCAATGAAACTACTATAGGAGCATTTATTTCATAAGGAAATGCATGTAGTTTAATGACATACAATCAAATATTATTGAAAGCATATTGAGGGAAAACATTCAGTGACAAGTAACAGGAAACACACACAGTCTTCTGACATGAGAAAGGAGATTATTCTCACATGGAAGAACTGCGTGAAGGCAGCCACTGCACAAGGCAGCAGAGAAACAAACTCCAATGTCCTTCTTTTGATGCCCCATTGTAGATGCCACAGTGAATCAGAAGACGTGCTCACTAGCACTATGAACAGTATAAGCTGTTTCCTATAAAATTAGAACTTTTACAGATATGATCTAAAAAAGAGAGCAATCAGAGAATACTCCCAGCTGCAGAAGTTTGTACTGGTTTCCTGGTGGACACAAAAGACCTGACAGAAAAACCTTAACTCTAATGGATCTTTGATGTGAAACTTGTGAAACCATCAGTGGAAAATACACCCCTAAGAAAATGGAAATAAAACAGTCGGTGGTGGTTTTCAAGATACTTTGTGTAGAAGGGCAAAGAACCCAGAAAATGGGATGGAAGATGGTGTCCTTGAAGCTCCTATGTAACTGTGTCTCTCCTTATATGGTGGCTCTAGAATTGGCCTAAGGCCTTGAGTGCTTCTGCCTTCCAAATCTCATGCAAGTGAGGCCACTGGGGAATTCCAACAAGGAGCCAGCAATGGGGTGGATTCTTAAAGATCTAGCTCTTCAGATCACCCTCACTGACATGATGCAGTACAGGGGTGATGTGTCCAGCTCTAGATTTTCTTGCCCTGCCACAGGGCTCTACTTAATTCAAACTCTATTCACCAAATACCAGTCAGAAGGAAGGACAAAGAATAAAGGCCCAAATGTGAAAATAAGAATTTATAGGAAAGTATACTCTTTGATAAACTTGCCACACATAAAAACTTATTCCAACTGTTTAATAGTATTGAAAATGGAAGCAGGCTCTTATACCCACCACCCCAAAAAAGGAGCTTTCTCAAAGAAAAGAACAGTATAGTCAATGGATTAGTCCTATCAAGGCCAGTAAGAAAATCCTGAGAAATACACTGTCATTTTTCAGTGGCACCTTAACATAGAAAAATTAAACAGTATTAAAAATTAATGAGAAAATATTAAATGATTCAAGAAAAAGAACTACTTATTAAAGTTTCTGTACTATTAATGAAGGATGACTTGCAGAATAATCTCACCACCATATTCACTTGTGAAAGTAATTAATAGAAATCCACCATCAAATGTTGCACTTAGAGGCTTAGTAAACACAATATATTTACAGCTTTTATAACAAATATTTCATGTTGAAAATTTTCTAGAACATTATACACAAACTAATTCCCATCAAGCTTTCTCATATGACTTATTCATATTTGTTTTTGGTGGGAGTTTCACATAGAAGGCCAATTTAAGTCTTTCTCAAGCTGTTTACATTCAAGAGGTTTTATCAAGTGAGTCCTTTCATGCCTTCAGAGAGAACTGGGATGAAAAAAGGCTTTCCCACATTCTCTGCATTTATATGATTTTTCCTCTAGTGGGCATTCTCCCATATCCTCGAAAGTTTTCATTGGAAATAAAGGCTTTCCCATTTCCTGACATTCATGGGGTTTCTCTCTGTGTGAAATCTCTCAAGACTTTGAAGTGATCTGAGAGTAGTGAAAGCTTTACTGTATCTTTTGGCATTCAAAGGGTTTCTCTGCAGTATGAGTTCTTTCATGTTTTCGAAGAGAACTTGAAGAAGTGTATGCTTTACTGCACTTTTTACATTCATAGGGTTTCTCTCCAGTATGAATTCTTTCATGTTTTCGAAGAGAACTCAAAGAAGTGTACGCTTTACTGCATTTTTTACATTCATAGGGTTTCTCTCCAGTATGAATTCTTTCATGTTTTCGAAGAGAACTCAAAGAAGTGTACGCTTTACTGCATTTTTTACATTCATAGGGTTTCTCTCCAGTGTGGTTTCTTTCATGTACTTGGAAACCTTGAAGAGAAATAAAACCCTTACCACATACCTTACATACATAGGGCGTCTCTCCTGTGTGGGTTCTCCTGTGTATTTTTAAAGAACTGTAACCACTGAATGCTTTCCCACATTCTTCACATTTATATGGTTTCTCTCCGGTGTGCACTCTCAGGTGTGTTTGAACATCTGTGAGACAAATGAAGGCTTTCCCACATTCCTGACATTCATAGGGTTTCTCTCCAGTATGAATTATTTCATGTTTTCGAAGAGAACCCGAAGAAGTGTATGCTTTACTGCACTTTTTACATTCATAGGGCTTCTCTCCAGTATGAATTCTTTCATGTTTTCGAAGAGAACTCAAAGAAGTGTATGCTTTACTGCATTTTTTACATTCATAGGGTTTCTCTCCAGTGTGATTTCTTTCATGTACTTGGAAACCTTGAAGAGAAATAAAAGCCTTACCACATTCCTTACATACATAGGGCATCTCTCCTGTGTGGGTTCTTTTGTGAATTTTTAAGGAACTATAACCACTGAACGCTTTCCCACAGTCTTCACATTTATATGGTTTCTCTCCGGTGTGCACTCTCAGATGTTTTCGAACATCTGTGTGACAAATGAAGGCTTTCCCACATTCCTGACATTCACAGGGTTTCTCTCCAGTATGAATTATTTCATGTTTTCGAAGAGAATTTGAAGAAGTGTAGGCTTTACTGCATTTTTTACATTCATAGGGTTTCTCTCCAGTGTGAGTTCTTTCGTGTCGTTGAATAGAGCTGGGATGACTGAAGGCTTTCCCACATATTTTACATTCATAGGGCTTCTCTCCAGTATGAATTATTTCATGTTTTCGAAGAGAACTCAAAGAAGTGTATGCTTTACTGCATTTTCTACATTCATATGGTTTCTCTCCAGTGTGAGTTCTCTCATGTCGTTGAATAGAACTGGAATAACTGAATGCTTTCCCACATATTTTACATTCATAAGGTTTTTCTCCAGTATGAGTTCTTTCATGTCGTTGAACACAGTTGGAACGACTGAAAGCTTTACCACATACTTTACATTCATACGGTTTCTCTCCAGTGTGACTCCTTCCATGTATTTGAAATACACTGGAAGAAAGGAATGTTTTCTCACATTTCTTACATTTGTAAGGTCCATCTCCAGTGTGAAGGATCATGTGTAATCGAAGGCTTGAGGGATGTATAAAAGTTTTCCCACACTCCTTACATTCATGGCGTTTCTCTCCAGTGTGAGTTCTTTCACGTAGTTGAACATTACTGGAAAACCTGAAGGCTTTACCACGTATTTTACATCCAACAGGCTTCTTTTCAGTGTGAGTTCTTTCATCTATTTGAAGAGAATGGGAAAAAGTGAAGGCTTTACTGCATTTTTTACATTCATAGAGTTTCTTTCTACTATAAATTCTTCCACGTATTTGAAGAGAACTGGAAGAATTAAATGCTTTACTGCATTTTTTACATTCATAGGATTTCTCTCCAGTATGAGTTCTTTCATGTTTTTGAAGAAAACTGGGAAAACTGAAGGCTTTCCCACATTCCTTACATTTAAATGGCTTCTCTGCATATTTTTGATACTCATATGGTTTCTGTTCAGTGTGATATCTAACATGCCTATTAAGGGATGAATGATGCATGAACACTTTTCCACCTGCGCTGCATCCCCATGGTTTAGCTCCAGTAGTTTTCTTGCTCAGATTGAGATTTGGGATAAGGCTGAAGTTTTCTCCACTTTGAGTACTCTCTTCACTTTCACAGAGTCTCTCTATCAGACGGTTTCTGTAAAAATTGGGAAGCATATTATTAATGATTTTATATTTGATATATTTTCTATGATTTGTAGAAAAACTTTAGGTTTTCTGACTCATCTGAATTGTCTGAATTTGAATATAGTGAATGTTCTACAAGGGGACTTCAACCTTACGATTATCCAAGAACTGATATTCCTGTATAGGTTTTATTAATACTATTCCCAAGTGAAGTATTTCACAAAAACTGAATCTACATCAAATTTCAGAAAGTATATTTGGTGAAAAGCTTGAAAAATAACTAAATTTGAAACAAAGCTTATTTGTTTTGTTTGCTTCTTTTTAAAATTTTATAACATACCAGGATTCTCACTTGAGACGCTGCTTTCTATTGTGTGACTCACCTTAGTTTTTCCTCCGGGTTTTTGTACTGATCTTCAACATCAAGATCGTCCGACGTTTTTCCTGAAATACAGACCCAGAAAGTTGATTCCAAAGTATTAGAAAATACAGGGGGCCGGCCCCGTGGCCAAGTGGTTAAGTTCACGCACTCCACTGCAGGTGGCCCAGTGTTTCGTCAGTTCGAATCCTGGGCGTGGACATGGCACTGCTCATCGAGCCACACTGAGGCAGTGTCCCACATGCCACAACTAGAAGGACCCACAACTAAGAATATACAACTAGGTACCGGGGGGCTTTGGGGAGAAAAAGGAAAAAATAAAATCTTTAAAAAAAAAAAAGAAATTACAGAAAAATTTTTAGATTCTAAGCTCATGATGAGCTATGACCATTTCTAGCTTATTTACCAATATCCCCCATTTCCACATTCTACATATTGGAACCACATTGATGTCAAGATACACTTGTTCTCTCATTGATGACATGAAGGAATGTCCTCATTCTTACCTACTGAGGCCAGGTGCCTGAAGGTTTCCCACATCACATCTCTGTAGAGTTTCTTCTGTGAGGGATCCAGTAAAGCCCACTCCTCTGGGGTGAAGTTCACAGCCACGTCCTCAATGGTCACTGAGTCCTAAAACACCACAAACATGTATAGTGTTGGATGCATAAGACTGACAGCAATGGGGACATATATTCCATTTGAAGGAAGGTTGTGTATGACTATGTCATTTCCAAATATTTATTCTATGATGAGATCATCAAAAACAGACTATTTTTCTGTAAACACTGCCTCAATTTAACAGCATTATGAACACATGAAAATTATTTTCACATTTTTACTGTGATCACCCTATATTGTATTTCTCTGTAATGGCAGGGGCCAGAGCATGTTGGGAAATGACAGAAATGACATACAAATGAAACAAATGTTATCATTTTTTTTATTAATGTTATGATAGATTACAACCTTGTGAGATTTCAGTTGTACATTTTTGTTAGTCATGTTGTGGGTACACCACTTCCCCCTTTGAGCCCTCCCCCCACCCCCCCTTTTCCCTGGTAACCACCGATCTGATCTCCTTATCAATATACTAACTTCCACCTATGAGTGGAGTCATATAGAGTTTGTCTTTCTCTGACTGGCTTATTTCACTTAACGTAATACCCTCGAGGTCCATCCACGTTGTTGTGAATGGGCCAATTTTGTCTTTTTTTATGGCTGAGTAGTATTCCATTGTGTATATATACCCTATCTTCTTTATCCAATCATCAGTTTCTGGGCATGTAGGCTGGTTCCACGTCTTGGCTATTGTAAATAATGCTGCGATGAACATATGGGTGCAACGGACTCTTGAGATTTCTGATATCAGGTTCTTAGGATAGATACCCAGTAATGGGATGGCTGGGTCATAGGGTATTTCTATTTTTAACTTTTGGAGAAATCTCCATACTGTTTTCCATAGTGGCTGTACCAGTTTGCATTCCCACCAACAGTGTATGAGGGTTCCTTTTTCTCCACAACCTCTCCAACATTTGTCGCTCTTGGTTTTGGATGTTTTTGCCAGTCTAATGGGTGTAAGGTGATATCTTAGTGTAGTTTTGATTTGCATTTCCCTGATGATTAGCAATGATGAACATCTTTTCATGTGTCTATTGGCCATATTCATATCTTCTTTTGAGAAATGTCTGTTCATGTCCTCTGCCCATTTTTTGATCGGGTTGTTTGTTTTTTTGTTGTTAAGCAGTGTGAGTTCTTTGTATATTATGGAGATTAACCCTTTGTCGGATAAGTGGCTTGTAAATATTTTTTCCCAATTAGTGAGCTGTTTTTTTTGTTTCAATCCTGTTTTCCCTTGCCTTGAAGAAGCTCTTTAGTCTGATGAAGTCCCATTTGTTTATTCTTTCTATTGTTTCCCTCAACTGAGGAGTTATAGTGTCCGAAAAGATTCTTTTGAAACTGATGTCAAAGAGTGTACTGCCTATATTCTCTTCCAAAAGACTTATTGTCTCAGGCCTAATCTTTAGGTCTTTGATCCATTTTGAGTTTATTTTGGTGTGTGGTGAAAAAGAATGGTCAATTTTCAATCTTTTGCATGTGGCTGTCCAGTTTTCCCAGCACCATTTGTTGAAGAGACTTTCTTTTCTCCATTGTAGGCCCTCTGCTCCTTTGTCGAAGATTAGCTGTCCATGGATGTGTGGTTTTATCTCTGGGCTTTCAATTCTGTTCCATTGATCTGTGGACCTGTTTTTGTACCAGTACCATGCTGTTTTGATCACTGTAGCTTTGTAGTATGTTTTGAAATCGGGGATTGTGATTCCGCCGGCTTTGTTTTTCTTGCTCAGGATTGCTTTAGCAATTCGCGGTCTTTTGTTGCCCCATATGAATTTTAGGATTGTTTGTTCAATTTCTGTGAAGAATGTTCTTGGGATTCTGATTGGGATAGCACTGAATCTGTAGATTGCTTTAGGTAGTATGGACATTTTAACTGACAATTCTTGGTGAGAAAACTTCTTTCATCCTCTTCCTTATTACCCACCAGTTACAACACTCCATGAGGCAGAGGGTCAAGCCTGCCTGAGGTTTCAATGAATAAAAACATAGTGAAGAACTGAAAACTTAATTTTGTCTAGTCCCATCACCAAACAGAAAGTCCAGGAGGCCTGCAGAAATAAAAGTTTTTATTTGTTTTAATTGAGGTTATGATAGTTTACAACATTGTGAAATTCCACTTGTATATTATTGTCAGTCATCTTATAGGTGCACTCCTGAACCCTTTGTGCACACCCCCGAGCCCCCTTCCCCATGGTAACCACTAAATAGTTCTCTTCGTCCATGTGTTTGTTTATCTTCCACATATGAGTGGAATCATATAGTGTTTGTCTTTCTTTATCCAGCTTATTTTGCTTAACATAGTACCCTCAAGGTCCATCCATGTCATTGTGAATGGGATGACTTTGTCATTTTTTATGGCTGAGTAGTATTCCATTGCATATATATACCACCTCTTCTTTATCTAGTCATCAGTCAATGGGCACTTGAGTTGCTTCCACATCATGGCTATTGTGAATAGTGCTGCAATGAACATAGGGGTGCATGGATCTCTTCAAATTGCTGATTTCAAGTTCTTTGGATAGATACCCAGTAGTGGGATGGGTGGGTCATCTGGTATTAGAAATAAAACTTTCAACAAAGACCAGCTGGCCACATTATGCTACAGTACTCCAGGCCATTACAAGGAATCACACACAGCTGGCTGAATGTAAATACTTCTGTGGGGAAGCATTGTTTTTAACTTGTGTAATATTTATCATAGACTCAGTCCTTCCTTTCTCTCCCAGTATGATAGATGAGGCTAGAAAGTTATTTGCAACTTAAAGGTCAGACATGAGGGAGAAGGCGTGACAACTTAGACCATAAAATCCCTATATGCATGTGCCTCAAGGCTACTTCAAACTAATTTCAGATCATATAGTGCTAAAACAGTGTGCCATAAGAGCTCCTTTTGGTCAACTGCTAATAGTGTGCTTGCCTTGCTGCCCTTGAGGAGCAGGTTAAGAGCTGCAGCTTCCACAGGAGCTCACTGAAGTCCACAAAAGTTTGATGGTCAATGGCCATGATTATAGAATATGTAAAGTATTCAACAGTGCTTTCCTCCAAAAGAACATAAAATCTCCATTCTCCAACTTCAAGAGAACATGTTTTCTGACCAGCCACTCTGGATGATGCCCTACCAACTTCTGATCTGACACTTAAGGAGCTCAGAAGCTGTCATTCTTGATCTCACAAGAAGAAAATGAACAAACTTGAAATGAACAATTCTTCTGAGATCCATGAGACCCTGGAGGTCACAGGGGAAATGAGTGTGTCAAAAAATGGAAAAAAAGAGGGGCTGGCCAGGTGGCACAGTGGTTTAGTTCACACACCCCACTTCAGTGGCCTGGGGCTTGCAGGTTTGGATCCTGGGCGTGGACCTAGCACCACTCATCAACCCATGCTGTGGTGCATCCCACATAAAATAGGGGAAGACTGGTACAGATGTTAGCTCAGTGAAAATCTTCCTCAAGAGAAAAAAAGATTAGCAACAGATGTTAGCTCAGGGCCAATCTTCCCCACAAAAAACAAAAAGCAAAAAAACAGGAAAAAAGAAACAGCATTTTTTTTGTTTTTAAAGTTATTTTATTGATGTCATATTGATTTATAACATTGCGTTATTTCAGGTGGACATTATTATATATCAATTTTTGTATAGATTACATCATGATCACCACCAATAATCTACTTTTTATCCATCACCATACCTATGTGCCCTTACTCTTTCACCTAACCCCCCATCCCCTTCCTCTCTGGTAATCACTAATCTGACTTTTTATCCATTTGTTTGTTTATAATCCACATATAAGTGAAATCATACAGGATTTGTCTGTGTATGGCTTATTTAACTTAATACCCACAAGGTTCATCCACACTGAGGCAAATGGGATGATTTTGTCTTTCTTGTGGCTAAGTAGTAATCCACTGTGTATATATACATCTTCTTCCTTTTTTTTTGTTTTTCAAGGAAGATTAGCCCTGAGCTAACATCTGTCAATCCTCCTCCTTCAGCTGAGGAAGACTGGCCCTGAGCCAACATCCATGCCCATCTTCCTCTACTTTATACGTAGGATGCCCACCACAGCCTGGTTTGCCATGTGGTGCCATGTCAGTACCCAGGATCCGAACTGGTGAACCCCAGGCCGCCAAAGCGGAATGTGCACACCCAACT
The DNA here is from genome assembly GCF_041296235.1 of Equus asinus. Classification (NCBI taxonomy): domain Eukaryota; kingdom Metazoa; phylum Chordata; class Mammalia; order Perissodactyla; family Equidae; genus Equus; species Equus asinus. Next base: position 23,011,667 of record NC_091809.1, on the reverse strand, counting down.
GCTGCACCACCAGGCTGGCCCCCACAACGTCTTCTTTATACATTCACCAGTTGATGGATACATCTGTTGTGTCCACAAATTGGCTACTGTGAAAAATGGTGCAATGAACATACGGGAACATAAATCTCTGTGTTGTTGATTTCATGTTCTTTGGATAAATACCCAGTACTGGGATAGCTGCATCATATGGTATTTCTATTTTTAACTTTTTGAGAAATCTCCATATTGTTTTCCATAGTGGCTGCACCAGTTTGTGTTCCTTCCAGTAGTGTCTGAGGGTTCCATTTTCTCCACATTGTCTCCAACATTTGTTATTTTTCGTCTTTTTAATTGTGGCCATTCTGACAGGTGTAAAGTGATATTTCATTGTAGTTTTGATTTGCATTTCCCTAATAATTAGTGATGTTAAACACCTTTTCATGGGACTGTTGGCCATCTGTACATCTTCTTTCAAAAAATTTCTGTCCAGATCCTCTGCCCATTTCTTGATTTTTTTTTTTAAATAGCCTAAGTTCTTTATATATTTTGGAAACTAACCCCGTTGTCTGATATGTCATTTGCAAATATTTTCTCCCGGTTGGTAGGGTTGTCATTTGTTTCATGGTTTCCTTTGCCTTGCAGAAGATTTTTAGTCTGACGTAGTCCCATTTGTTCATTTTTTTCTTGTTTCCCTTGCCTGAGCAGACATGGTATTAGAAAACATGCTCCTAAGACCGATGTCAAAGAGTGCTGTCAATGTTTTTTTCTAGGAGTTTTATGGTTTCAGGTCGTACATTCAAGTCTTTCATCTATTTTGAGTTAATTTTTCAGTACAGTATAGGATAATGGTGTACTTTCATTCTTTTGCATGTGGCTGTCCAGTTTTCCCTACACCATTTATTAAAGAGATTATCCCTTCTCCATTGTATGTTCTTGGCTCCTTTCTTGAAGATTTGCATGCGTAGATGTGTGGTTTTATTTCTGGGCTTTCAATTCTGTTCCATTGATCTTTGTGTCCGTTTTTGTGCCAGTATCTTGCTGTTTTGATTACAATAACTCTGTAGTACATTTTGAAGTCAGGGATTGTGACGCCTCCAGCTTTGTTCTTTTTTCTCAAGAGTGCTGTCATTCAGGATCTTGTTTAGTTCCATATAAATTTTATCATTCATTGTGATTGGGATTGTATTCAATCTGTAGATTGTTTTAGGTAATACAGACATTTTAATTATGTTTATTCTTCTAATCCATGAGCATGGAATATCTTTAAGTTTCTTTATGTCTTCTCCAATTTCTTTCAATAATGTCTTATAGTTGTCATTGTATAGGTCTTTCACCTCCTTGATTAAATTTATCCATAGATATTTCACGCTTTTTGTTACAATTGTAAATGGGATTGAATTCTTGAGTTCTCTTTCAGCCAGTTTGTTATTAGTGTACAGAAATGCACCTCAGTTTTGTATGATGTTTTTGGACCTACCAACTTTGGTGTAGTTGTTGATTATTTCCAATAGTTTTCTAGTGGATTCTTTAGGGTTTTCTATATATAGAATCATGTCATCTGCAAACAGTGAAAGTTTTACTTCTTCCTTTCCTATTTGGATTCCTTTTTCTTTTTGTTGCCTAACTGCTCTGGCCAAAACCTCCAGTAATATGTTGAATAAAAGTGGTGAAAGTGGGCATCTTTGTCTTCTTTCTGTTCTCAGGGATATCTTTCAGTTTTTCACCATTAACTATGATGTTGCCTGTGGGTTTGTCATATACGGCCTTAATTATGTTAAGGTACTTTCCTTCTATGTCCATTTTATTTAGGGCTTTTATCATAAATGCATGTTGGATCTTGTCAAGTGCTTTCTCCATTGAGATGATCATGTGACTTTTTATTCCTCATTTTGTAAATGTGGTGTCTCAGATTGATTTGTGGATGTCGAAACATCTCTGCATACCTGGTATAAATTGCACTTGCTCATGGTGTATGATCCTTTTAATGTATTGCTCTATTCGATTTGCCAATATTTTGTGGAGGATTTTGCATCTAGGTTGATCAGTGACATTGACCTGTAATTTTCCTTCTTTGTGTTGTCCTTCTCTGGTTTTGTTATCAGGGTAATGTTGACCTCACAGCATGAGTCAGGAATCATTCTGTCTTCAATTTTTTGGAATAGTTTGAGAAGCATAGGTATTGTCATCTTTGAATGTTTGGTAGAATTCTCCAGTGAAGCCATCTGGTACTGGATTTTTGTTTTTTGGGGGGAGATTGTTGATTGCTGTTTCTGTTTCTTTACTTGTGATTGGTCTATTCTGATTCTCTATTTCTTCTTAATTCAATTTTGGAAGAGTCTAAGAATTTATCTATTTCTTCTAGGTTATCCAATTTGTCGGCACATAGTTCCTCATAGTGTTCTACCATAATCCTGTGTATTTCTGTGATATCCATTGTGATTTCTCCTCTTTCAGTTTTAATTTTGCTTATTTGCACCTTCTCTCTTCTTTTCTCAGTGAGTCTGACTAAAGGTTTCTCAATTTTGTTTATATTCTCAAAGAATCAGCTCTTAGTCTCATCAACACTTTCTATTGCTTTTTTAGTCTATCATTTATTTCTGCTCTAATTTTTTTTTTTCTTTAAAGATTTTATTTTTTCCTTTTTCTCCCCAAAGCCCCCCGGTACATAGTTGTGTATTCTTCGTTGTGGGTTCCTCTAGTTGTGGCATGTGGGACGCTGCCTCAGCGTGGTCTGACGAGCAGTGCCATGTCCGCGCCCAGGATTCGAACTGACGAAACACTGGGCTGCCTGCAGCGGAGCGCGCGAACGTAACCACTCGGCCACGGGGCCAGCCCCATTTCTGCTCTAATTTTTATTATTCCTCTCCTTTTGCTGACTTTGGGCTTTGTTTCTTCTTCTTCTTCTAGTTCTGTTAGGTGTAGTTTAACACTATTTGAGATTTTTCTTGTTTGTTGAGGTAGGCCTGTATTGTTATAAATTTCCCTCTTAGTACCAATTTTGCTGCATCCAATAAGAGCTGGTATGTTGTGTTTTAATTTTCATTTCTCCCCAGGTATTTTTTTAATCTCTCCTTTGATGTCTTCATTGGTCCAATGGTTGTTCAGTAGCATATTGTTTAGTCTCCACATATTTGTGACTTTCCCAGCTTTTTCTTGTATCTGATTCCTTGTTTCCTACCATTGTGGTAAGACGCTGGATATGATTTCAATTTTCTTAACGTTGTCAAGGCTTGCCTTGTTTCCTGACATATGGCCTATCTTTGAGAATATTCCATGTGCACTTGAGAAGAATGTGTTTTCTGCTGTTTTTGGATGGAGTGTTCTATAGATATCCATTAAGTCCAGCTGGTATGGCTTTTCGTTTAATTCCAGTATTTCCTTGTTGACTTTCTGTCGGATGATCTACCCATTGATGTAAGTGCGGTGTTTTGGTCCCCTACTATTATTGTTTTGCTGTCAATTTCTCCATTTAGGTCTATTAATAGTTGCTTTATATACTTTCATGCTTCTGTGTTAGGTGTGTCCTCTTGGTGGAAAGTCCCTTTTCCCTCATATACAGCCCCTCTTTCTTTTTTTTTAAAGATTGGCACCTGAGCTAACAACTGTGCCCATCTTTTTTTTTCTCCTCCTTCTTTTTCTCCCCAAAGCCCCCCAGTACATAGTTGTGTATTCCCATTGTGAGTGTCCCTGGTTCTGCTATGTGGGACGCCACCTCAGCATGGCGTTGATGAGTGGTGCCATGCCTGTGCCAAGAATCCAAATGGGCGAAACCCTGGGCCGCTGAAGCAGAGCGCACGAACTTAACCACTTGGTCATGGGACAGGCCCCTCTCTCATTATTTTTCTAAATCTTGAAGTCTGCTCTAAGTATGGCAATACCTGCTTTCTTCTGTTTTCCATTTGCTTGGAGCATCATCTTCCATCCCTTCACTCTGAGCCTATGTTAGTCTTTAGAGCTGAGATGTGCTTCCCCGAGGCTGTATATTCTTGGGTTTTGTTTCTTAATCCATCCAGCTACTCTGTGTCCTTTGATTGGAGAATTCAATCCATCTACATGTAGAGTGATTACTTATATATGAGGGCTTGATACTGTCATTTTATCTCTTGTTTTCTGGTTGTTCTATATTTCCATTGTTTCTCTTCTCTTGTATTTCTGACTGCCATTTCATTTTGGTGCTTTTCTGTGGTGATTTTCTCAGTTTTCCCTTTCTTTCCTGCATTGTGGCTCTGCTCTAATTTTTAGTTTAGTGGTTACTGTCAGGTTTGTATAAAAAAAAAATCTCATAGATGAGACAGTCCATTTTCTGATAGCCTCTTATCTCCATAGCCTAAGCAGGTCCCATTCCTTTCTTCTTCCCCAAGATATTGTTGTCACAAATTATTCAGTTTTCTGTTGTGAGTTTGTGACTAAGTTGAAGTGTTTACTGATACTTTTGACGCTTTCCTTCCCTTGAGATTTTAAGCTATAATTAAGTATTTACTACCCTGTTCGGAAACAGAGCTGCAGTTTTTTGATTTTGTGTGTCTATTTATCACTTTGCTCAAAGCTTTGTAGACCTCTGCATTTTTGTTTCAGATATGAGGGCATCCTTGATCCATTTCTTATAGGGGAGGCCTAGTGGTGATGAACTCCCTCAGCTTTTGTTTATCTGGGAAAGCTTTTATTTCTCCATCATATCTGAGGGTTAGTTTCACTGTATAGAGTATTCACAGCTGAAATTTTTCTCTTCCAGGATTTGGAATATATTATTCCATTCTCTCCTAGTCTGTATGGTTTCTGCTGAGAAATCTGCCGAAAGCCTGATAGGGGTTCCTTTGTAGGTTTTCTTCTGCCTCGCTGCCCTCAATATTTTTTCTTTGCCATTGACTTTCACCAGTTTTAATATTATATGTCTTGGAGAAGGTCTTTTTGCATTGATGTAATTAGGAGTTCTATTGACTTCACGTACTACTAAGTCCATTTTCCTCCCCAGCTTTGGGAAGTCTCAGGTATTGCTTGTTTGAACAAGCTCTCTGCTACTTTCTCCCTCTTTTTTCCCTCTGGAATTCCTGTAATCCTTACTTTGCTTATCCTAATTGAGTCAGATATTACTCAAAGAAATTCTTCATTTAAAAAGAATTTTAGCTCTCTGTCCTCCTCTACCTGAAGTATTTCTTTATTTGTGTCCTCCAACTCACCAATTCTATCCTCAATAATATCAGCTCTATTTCTTATGGTTTCTAGATGATTTTTTTATCTCACTGTGTTACTCATAACCAGAATTTCTGGGGGGGTTTTGTTGTTGTTAGAGCTTCAATTTTTTTGGTGAAGTACTTCTTCAGCTCATTAATTTTATTCTTGAGCTCATTGAATTCTCTGAGTTTTCTTGTAACTCACTGTGTTTCTTTATGACAATTACGGTGAATTCTTTCTCCTTTAGATTGTAAAGTTCTGTGACTTCAGTACTGTTTTCAAGAGACTTGTCATTTTCCTTCAGCTCTGAATTTTTGACAAATTGATCCTTTGCTGGCACATTTGTGGTACTATCAGGTTGCAGCTTCCACCTGCCACCACTCGGGGGGAGCAGAGCTGTGTCTTCTGATCCTGCCCTGTGTGCTGGAAGTTGTGTTGCTAGGGCTGCTCTGCATCTGCACAGGCTGGCCACAGACACTCTGCAGGTATTGGTCATATGGGCATAGCCTCTGTGCTGGGTGGGTGACACAGACCATAGCTGGGGTGTCTGTGCTCAGTAGGCAGGTTGCTCTCACATTGGTGGGGCCACTGCACTCAGCATGAGACTGGCTGAGATGCTGCACTAGGTGGGAGGGGCACCTACATGGAGTCTGATCCACCACTCAGTGAGTCCCATGGGCTGCTGTACTCTATGGGCAGGGCAGCTTCTCACCTGTGCTGTGCTCCGTGGGTGGGCACCTTAATGGGGGCTGAGCCACAGCTTTTTGGTGAGAAGTGATCCCACAGGTAGGGCTGCCACAGCACAGTGAAGCACAGCATTTTGAAATATGCCCCAGAGATTCTGTTCTTAACAAGGTCTGTACTGAAAAAAAAATCTGTTTCACCAGACTCTAATGGAAAGACAAATAAAAAAAAAAAGACGGAACACAGTAGCCATGATGCCTAGGACAATTGTCTTTAACAAAAGATTTAAAATACACACAATGGGAATACCTGAAGGGAAAGAAACAGAAAAAACAAGTGAAATGATAATCACCTAAACATCCTAAAATTAATGACAGCCAGCACACTGTACATGCAAGAAGCTCAGAGAACACTAAATATGATAACTACAAAAGTGCACAGTAGAGGATATCACATTCAAACTAGAGAATGAAAACAGAGAACATACGGAGAAATCCAAGAGAAGGAACACAACTTAGTTACAAGGAAACAAAGATGTGAATTAAATTGGACTTCTTTTAAAAAATCATGCAAGCAAAAAGAGTAGAATGAAATATTTAAAGTTTTTGGGGAAAAAAACCCACTCTCCTAGAACTCTGTCAAGCAAAATTATCCTTCAAAAATAAAGGAGATACAAGAACTTTCTTAGACAAAAACTGATGAACTCTGTCATGAGTATACCTGCTGTGAGTGAAATGTTCAAAAATTTATCAGAAAGAATGTAGGGGCTGGCCCTGTAGCCAAGTGGTTAAGTGTGCACATTCCGCTTCGGCAGCCCGGGGCTCACCAGTTCGGATCCCAGGTGCAGACATGGCACCGTGTGGCAAGCCATGCTGTGGCAGGTGTCCCACATATAACGTAGAGGAAGATGGGCACGGATGTTGGCTCAGGGCCAGTCTTCCTCAGCAAAAAGAGGAGGATTGGCAGATGTTAACTCAGGGCTAATCTTCCTCCAAAAAAACAAAAAAAAAAACCCAAAACCTAGAAAAACCAAAGATCTATCATCAGTAATGTAAGCATCTATGTTAGAAAAAAATTAAAATAAGAACAAATTAAACCCATAGGCATGATAAAAGAAATAAAAATTATGAAAGAAATCAATCTCATGGAAATCAATGGAGAAAATTAAAGCAAAAAAGCTGGTTCTTTGACAAGACTAATAAAACTGATAAACATCTAGTCAAGATAACAAAAAAAGGAAGACAGAAGTTAGTAATATCAGAGAGGAAAGGACTGTGAAATGAAAATAAAAAAGGATTTGATAAAATCCAAAATCCACTTATAAGAAACCAGTAATAGAGGAGAACTTCCACTTCTTAAGAAAGAACATCTTTCTGAATCCTGTAGCTAAATTTATAACAATTGTTCCATATGGCATAACTGTCTCTGTTAAACGTCTGAAAGAATTCACAACTAACTAATTCTGTTAGTCCTGGAATTAACAGAATATACCAAGGTTGAAGAATACATGAGTCAACTGCTTTCCATATAGCCCCACACAAACAGAGTCAGGTGATCCTTGAAAAAGAAGGAAAGGCAATTCAAATAAAAAAGAAAGTCTTTTATTTGTTTTTGTTGTTGTTGGGTTTTTTTTTTTTAAGGAAGATTAGCCCTAAGCTAACTACTGCCAATCCTCCTCTTTTTGCTGAGGAAGACTGGCCCTGAGCTAACACCCATGCCCATCTTCCTCTACTTTATACATGGGGCGCCTACCACAGCATGGCTTTTGCCAAGTGGTGCCATGTCCGCACCCAGGATCTGAACTGGTGAACCCCGGGACGCCGAGAAGCAGAACGTGTGAACTTAACCGCTGCGCCACCAGGCCGGCCCCAAAGAAAGTCTTTTAAACAAACGTTGGTGGAAATAATGGATATCTATATGCAAACACACACACAAAAAATGTAGACATGGGGCTTACACTTTTCACAAAAATTAAGTCAAAACACATCACAGGTCTAAATGTGAAATGCCAAAAGAATAAACTCCAGGAAGAAAACATAGGAGGAAAGCTAGATGACCTTGGGTTTTGAAATGAATTTTTAGATACAAAACCAAAAAGCAAGGTCCACAAAAGAAAAACAAAAATTACTTCATTAAAATGGAAAACTCCTGCTCTGAGAAAGACAGCGTTAACAGAATAAAAGCAGAATTCACAGAATAAGAGAAAATCTTTTTAAAACACATATTGGATAAATGATTGGTATCTGAAATATCCAAAGAACTCTTAAAACTCAATGGTCACAGAACAAACCACTCAATTAAAAACTGGGCAAAAGATCTGCACAGAAAGCTTTCACTGAAGATACACAGATGGGAAATAAGTCATATAAAAACATGATCCACATCAAATGTCATTAGGAAATTGCAAACAAAACAACGAGGTATCATTCAACACTTATTAAATGGGGAAAATACAAAACAGAACACCAAATATTTGTGAAAATGCAAAACTACAGGTAATCCTCATTCACTGCTGGTGGAGATGGAATTTGGTGTGCCTACATTGGAAGACAGAAACTTCCTTTGAAAACAAAATACACCCTTGCTACACAGAGTAAGATCCAGCATCAAACTCCTTGGTATTTTCCCAAATGAGTTAAAACTTTATGTTAACACAAAACCTACACATGAATGTTTTTCGGAGCTTTATTCATAACTGGCAAGAGCTAGAGTTTTAAGCAAGCTGTCCTGCAATAGTCAAATAGAGAAAAACAATCGGTGGTCCGTCCATACAATGAAATACTGTTTAGTGATTAAAAAATGAGATATCAAGCCATGAAAACACATGGAGGAACTTTAAAAGCATATTGCCAAGGGAAAGAAGCCAATGTGACAAGGCTATGTAGTGTGTGATTCCAAGTATATGACACTCAGGAAAAGACAAACCATGAGCCACTAGAAAAACCTTGGTTGTGAAGGATTTGGGGTCGGGGGAGGGATGAGTCAATAGGTGGAGCACAGAGGAGTTTCAGGGAAGCGAAACTACACTCCATGACACAGAAATGATGGGGACACATCATTACACATTTGCCAAAACCCACACAGTGTGTAACACACAGAGTCAACGCTAATGTGCAGCATGCACTGTAATGCGTCAATATGGGTCAGAAACTATAACAAACGTCCCACAGTAATGCAAAATGAGAAAAATAATGCAAACTGTATGGATGTAGAGAGAAGGGTGATGTGGAAACTTTGTAAATCCTGATCAATTCTTCTGTAAACCTAAAATTGCTCTAAAAATACTTGAAGTTTTTCAAATAAAGAGATGGGGGGGCCAGCCCAGTGGCGCAGCAGTTAAGTGCACACGTTCCACTTCAGTGGCCTGGTGTTCGCCTGTTCGGATCCCAGGTGCGGACATGGCAACACTCGACAATCCATGCTGTGGTAGGCGTCCCACGTATAAAGTAGAGGAAGATGGGCACGGATGTTAGCTCAGGGCCAGCCTTTCTCCGCAAAAAAGAGGAGGATTGGCTGCAGTTAGCTCAGGGCTAATCTTCCTCAAAAAAAAACACAAAAACAAAAACAAACAACAACAAAAAATCAAATAAAGAGATGAAGAAGACTCATTATAATTCACCCCTGATGACTTAACAGGACATCTTTCATTCAACATATTTCAATAAGCCAGTCCGGTGCTCTAGGAGCCTGAGACCCATAGGGGAGGTGCAACTTCCTTCGAATGCCTTGTTGGGGAGCACAGCACTGTATCCTCTGAGAAGCACCATGGTCACTATCAGTAGTGTCAGAACTCCAAGGGGGATGACGAGTGTCCTCTTGAGTCCTTGTATTGTAGACCTAGTCAGGTACAGAACAAGTGCTACCTTGATTTCTATTTTGAGTATCTCTGAGTCAAGAGATTCCTAGAATTCCTTTACCACAAAGGGACATCTCTTGGACAATCATCCAAGAGGTTGTGAACACATGTAGATGAGGCCAATTTTGGGCCAGTAGTAAGATGACTGCCTGATATTTGCTTAGATTCTGTGATCCTTGGGTTTGGTTCATCATCAGGGATGTCCCAATTAAGGGATGAAGAGCAGCAACTCCACTGAGCTCCATCACATAACAATGTGTGTTGTCCTTAAAGACTTTGTACTGTCCAGTGCTGTGCATTCAGTTAATCCCAAGGAACTACCCAAGAAACCAAGGACTCTGGGACAGGGGTGACCTCATTCATCATCAAAGCATCTTTCAACGAACTGAAGACAGGTTATGCCCCTCCTGCAGGTGGCATACGCTGCAGGGCCAAAGTTAGGTCCATCATATCACAAGTAGGTGTGAGTAGCTGGGCTGAGCTGGCAGGGTGCCGTTTCCAGAGCCAAAGGCATAAAAGGTGCCTTGGTAGAGGGTCACATGCTCAGTGTTTGTGAGAGCCTCTATGTTCAACAGATGTCAGTACCTGGTGACAACAGCAGCTCTAATGGCATACAGTGTGGGATGTGGGGCAGTTTCTTGCATCAGAGGCCTATGGACAACTTAAGGCCCTCTGCCAGAGAGCCTCACATCACTGCCATCAGGGTCAGGGACCTCCTCCATGACAATGGCTTGCTTTATAGAGTGTAAAGGACCCAGGCTTAAGTGAGGTTTGAACTAATCCCTTTACTGGGCCAAACTCAGACTGTGGGTGTTGTCCACTATAACCCAGAGGGTCAGGATCTTTGTTCCAGTAGACACAAGGGTGGCAGCAGCAGTAGACTTACTTAGGGGTCCAGGTGAGCCCTGTGGAATCTTAACACCTACTGGCTGCATTTTCCTGTCTCTTCTCTTTCTGAAATAATTGCTCTTTAAGGAGTGATCATCTGACGGGCTCAGCTCATTCACAGAGCAGAATCATCCTCATAATCCCAGACTCCCCTAATGTAGAGGTGACCCCAGCCTCAGTCTTGCCTTCACTCTAAACACACAGATGGAGCCCACCTGAGACAGTGGACGCAGGAGCCCGTTGAGGGAGGCCTCATTCTCATATTCGTGGCATTTTTGTTTCTTTAGGTTGATATCAATTACCATCCGGGGTCACTTGCTTTCAACGTGAAGAACTCCTTCAGGAATCTCATAAGGCAGTTGGCTATTAATACATTTTCTCAATTTTTGTTAATCTGGCAAAGTATTTCATCTTTATGTTTTATGAGGTAGTTTTGGTGAATACAGAGTTCTTGGTTGGCAGGTTTTTTCTTTGAATCAGTTATCCTCTGCCTTCTGACCTCCCTTTCTCTGCTGAGACATCACTTGTTAATTTTACTGGGGTTTCCTGTAAGAGTTGGGTAATTTTTTCAATTGCTTTTTCTGCAGTATATAGTTCCTACTTTCCCGTATTTTTGCCTGTGTTGTACTTTTGATGGAAAGTAGACATTTTAGGTAATTTATTATAGAAACTCTGAGTACTGGTCCCCTTCCTATTGGGACTCTTTATTATTATTAGCTTGTTTCTTTGTTCAGTGACTGGGCAGAGTATCCTAGCTAAGTCCATGTCCTCCACACAGAGGGAAACTTCTGACTTAGCCCCTAGAGTTGGGCATGGCTTTGGCTGTGTCTGCTGTCCTGGGGCAGTGGCATGGGGGGCTCTCTTCCTCTTTCCTGGCCACAACCTATGCTTAAACTAGATTAACTGCTGGCTGATTGCTCTATTGTTTTCACCAACGTCCTGGGGGCATAAGTTGCTCTACCAAATACTCCAGTGAAATGCTGGCTCCTTTGTAGAAATCTCTCTGAAGTCAATGATTGATATTTGTTCTGACCCTTGGGAGTATCCTCCCAGTAGTCTAATTCACTGGTTCTTTCCAGAAAATGAGTCAGCCTACAGTCTTGCCTGTATCTTCATTAAATACACAAATCTACTGATCGCCTTTCACCTCATGCTTCACTTTCTTGAACTTTTCATGATCTTTTGCTGCCCAACTTAATTCCTTTGGGATGCAATCGAGAGCTTTGTGTTTTATGGCTGGCTTTGCCCCTGTGTTGAGGCAAAATCTCTGTGCCGGGATTCTGGAGCTGTGGTGGGAACAAGAGGAACCCTCTCTCTGGGTGACAATGCCATTCTAGGGGCTGGGTGATCAGTGCAGTGGAGAGACAGCAGCCAGAGTCCTCTTGATTGTCTCACGTTACAGCCACCTAATAAGCTGGGGAAAGAGCGGTCAGTGCCCAGCATTCTCAGCACAGCATGAGCACAGCAGAGCCTCTGCACCATGAGGAGGGGCTGGGGCAAGAAGGGGTCCCCACATTTCACAGGAACCAACGAGGGACTGAAATTCAGAAACAGGTAGCTGCGGGCAGATGGGTAATGTTGAAGCCCTGCTGCTCCTGGGGAAAAGCCCTGCTTCTGGAAGCTTAGGGAGGGAGAACCTTGTCTTCTGGTTTGGGGGGCAGCACTATGGAGAGGAGGGCTCACTTGCTGAGCTGAGAGCAGGGAGGGAGCAGACATGGTTCAAATCCCACACAATCTCCCTTTTCTCACTGAATTTCTATGGATTTCCTGGATTACATGTTTCTCATTCACTGTTTGCCTCTAGGATAATTTCCAGAGGCTTCATATGGTTGTTTTTTTTTGTTTTTGTTTTTTAAAGATTTTATTTTTTCCTTTTTCTCCCCAAAGCCCCCGGTACATAGTTGCATGTTCTTAGCTGTGGGTCCTTCTAGTTGTGGCATGTGGGACGCCGCCTCAGCGTGGCTCGACAAGCAGTGCCATGTCCCCGCCCAGGATTCGAACCAATGAAACACTGGGCTGCCTGCAGCAGAGCATGCGAACTTAACCACTCGGCCACGGGGCCAGCCCCCATATGGTTGTTTTAAAATAATTTTCACCAGTTTCACTAGAGAGCGAGTCAGCGGAGCTCCTCATATTATTAAACCCCCCTAGAGCATTTAATACACTGCCCCTTTCAGCAAACCCCCTCCAGATTGATACACAATGGCACTACAGGCTGTAATATCACTTGTCACTTTATGGAGAAACAGAATTGAGAAAATTAAGTTTTTACAGTTTTTAAAAATATATTGCACAATTCAAAAAGTTATTTAGAGGATTAACACATACAGCTGTGGCTTCCCATTCAAAATACATTAGTCATTTGATTATAAACTACTACTAAAAAAGGAAATGACAGGCCCCAGATGGAGTCACTTTAGCCAGTCACACATCACCAAACTGGGGCTTAATACCTAACTTAACTTCAATTTCAACCTGCCCCAGGAATGCAGTCTTAACTGGTCATTCTGGGATTCTCTGATCAGCATCAGTGAGGCAATCTGCCACATGGGCCTCTCCAGCCCCAAAGGAAGATGAGGTCATGCACCTAATAAGTCCCTTGTGTCCCCAAAGGGAGGTAACCTATAATAACCCTTTTTTCTGTTTATGACTTCCTGCTCCCTGCCATGAAAACCTTTCCCTTTCTGTAGCCCTTTGGAGCGCCTCTCTACTTGCTAAGATGGGATGCTGACCGACTGAGGAATGGCTTGATAACACCAATTACATCTTTAAAATCTACCTGGTTGAATTTTTGTTATTTCAGATTTGTGCCAGCAACAGGATCCAAAGTGAACTGCTGACAGCTTTTGGGGACAATGAGAAACACAGGCAAGGGGTCTGAAATCCCTTCTGAGTACTCTTTGTCACAATTTTTGAGGGCCATAGATAAGTGCTGTCTTGCTTCTGAGCTCCACTGTCTTGCCAAAACCTCCCAATCTAAGTGGCTTTCCAGTCAGTTCTCCATTTGTCTGGAACCACTAGTTTCACACTGGGAACTATTGGTAGTTCAGACCACAATTCCCCATTTGATTGGAATTCCCAGTTCTTGGTTCTGTCCCCAGATTTAACCTGGGAAACTGCTCATGACAGCTGCAGTTTCCCATCTGTTTGGCATCAGCCCACAGTCCCTATTTGTTGAGGTCCATTGGTTCAATCTATTCCCCACTCCCAAGTGCCACACTGGGAATCAATGGTGTGCACAGGGCCTTTTCTTGGCCAGTCCACAGCAGCATCTTTTGGTTACTGCTGGTATGTTAAGGTGCGCATGTTTGCTTTTCTTGTTTTACGTAAATAAAGGCTATTGCTAAAGAGGGTCTCAGAGACCAAAATGTGCAAAAATTGGTAGGCATGGATGGGGCATTTAAAGGCTGTTAGAGTGCTCACCACCTAACTCAAAGGCTTCCATGTTAGGATAAGCTGGTCAGGGAATGGGTCAGACTGACTCTAGGTCCCCTACCAACCTCAAGGAAATTTCTGTGCAATGAGGGGCACTGTGAAACATCACACAATCTCCAGCCCAGCTGCACATCCCATTGAGTATTAGTTTGTCTCCCAGAGGCCCAAAGGCTTAGCTAAAAGAAACAGAAGCCTTAAAATCTAGAGTTAAGTGCATTACCTTTGGATACACCTGCTTATTTTATATCTAAGAACTATGGTCCCAAAAACTATAAATCTCTACCAAAATGGCACAATCTTACTAAGATTTTTGTGTCCTGAGAGCTTGGCTCGGTAATCTTCAGGTTGGGGCCCACAAAACAAGGCTGGATAGAAGTTTGAGTTGCACCCCATGTGCAGCTAGATAAGTCTGGCCAGAAACGTGGGTGATGCTCCATTTACAGCTAAGGGTCCCACCGAACTGCTGTCAGCTCTCAGGAAATAACAGCGGCTATTATGAGGAATATTCCAATTAGACAACATCATTTAAGAATGCACTTGAAAATGAATACTGAAAATTCCAAAAGAGGCTTCAATCAAAGTTTCATTACAAAAACTTAATGAAAAATTAAAGATGTAAGAGGTAACTAAAATGAAATTATGTGACCATAAACAAAAGTTCACCAACTTAATGACCTGACAAAACCCCCCATATCTACCTTCAAAGGTGGGCCCCCATAGAGACACCTCTCAAAGGTGACAGGACTCCGAGGGATTTTTTTGGTAAATTACTTTATTTCCTGAAAGAGCCAACAGAAACTATAATTAAAATTAAGTGAAAAAACTTGCCAAATTGTGGTAAATACCAGAGCTACACCCTCTACTTTAAACCCTGCTTGGAGCCTATAGATGGAATCCTGGGAGAATGGGCAAAAGCTGGCTTTGGGTGAGAATTCTTACAGAGCCAGCTCTCCTGGATCACTGGCTGAAGGGCCCAGGCAAGAGACTGAAATAAAACTCCATACTGTCCCTTCCTTTCCACATCCAAACCAACTGGTTATTGATCCTTTCTCTCGCAAAGACAACTAGTGCCTTCTTGTTTCTCTTGTCTTATGTCCTAAAACCTGGCTTGGCTTTCTGCCTCCCTGGGACATGCAAGTTGTCACTTCTTTCTTTGGGCTACCTTTGGGAGTGAGTCTGGATCTTGTGAAGATAATATATTATGCACCCTTCTTGGGGATGCCTCATGGGTCCAAGACATTGTTCAGCATTGCCAGAAGTATTCACTGCTTGTCTGGGATTGTCCTAGCTCCAACCTGACAGGATATTCCAAAGGATTTCATAGTTTAATAACCAGAAATTTGGCCAAATTCAAGGCTGATATTCAGAGCTTGATAGAAAGAAGATTTGCCTTCTCCTCTAAGCTAATGTCCCCAGAGAGAAAGAAAAACACTGCAACGTTGGTAGTAGGGTGTGTCAGTCCTTTAGCATCCAGGCTACAACCCAACTCTTTGAGGAACTGAGAGCAACTGTCCTGATCTCACAAATCCTTACAGAACTAGAAATGCAGCTCCAGAGGAGTTAAAATTCCTCTTACCAATCCCAAAACCTGCCCTATCCATCTCCAAAGGCTTATAAATGATTGGCCTTAGAAAATCAAAGTCCTTCCTGGACAAATTTGCATCCCTTCCCTGTGCCTCTGAGACGTAAATGTGAAAGTGTGAACTTCAGGGAGGTCATTCTTATCAGAAGAAACATAAGAGGGGAAACGTTATTTGAAACACGAGCAAATAATCTTTTTTAGAATTTCTCAACAGATATTGGTGAAACGCTTTAGCCTTCTGAGCAGGTAAACTTAACTTATTCCATCTACCAGAAACACAACCTAGATGCAACTTCTTAATAATGAGTTTTACATTATCGTACCTGTCTCATGGCTAAAAATTTTCTTTTTGAGGAAGATTAGCCATGAGCTAACATCTGCCACGAATCCTCCTCTTTCTGCTGAGGAAGACTGGCCCTGAGCTAACATCCGTGCCCATCTTCCTCTACTTTATATGTGGGATGCCTACCACAGCATGGCTTGCCAAGTGGTGCCATGTCCGCACCCGGGATCCAAACTGGTGAACCCCGGGCCGCTGAAGCGGAAATGTGTGAACTTAACCACTGCACCACCTGGCCAGCTCATAAAATTTTTAAATGAAAACTATAAAGTCTCCTATTTTCTTTGGCCTGTACATTTTGTAGATATGTGGTATTTTTCCACCTGTGGATGGTATTACTAAAATTAATTTGTAAAAGAGTTCTATTTAATTGGCTTTAAAAAACAAGCACTTAGTATTCATAAAATTCTCAAAAATATAATAGAAGTTAACCCAAATGCTTTTCAGGTACACATGATCTGGTAAATATTCGGTATTCAAGTTAGTTTAAGTTTGTTGATTTAATTAAAATAGACATGTCTTAACAATTACCAACATTGAATATAATGCATTGTATTCCATCTGGGTTTATAAATCAAATGAATTCATGTTATCTCTTACAAAATTTGTCAGCAAGAAAACTTAGTTTGGGATGAAGGTTAACTTTGTCTAATGTCCAATGAAGTTTTTGTGGGTGATCTATACGTTGTTGTTAAGAACAAGCAAATTAAACAGACGTAAGTAAGATAAAATGTTCCAACTGTACTTTAAATAGTGTTCCTGACACTTTTGGTAACCCGTAACTTTAAAGTTTTGCTGAATTAACTTAAATGATGAATCAAATTCATTGAATAACCAAACCATTTCCAAATAAGGACAAAATACTAAAACATTAATTACTGGAAATGGGTTTATCACTTTTTGCTTCCTTCTATGGAGGAATTAAAGACTTTTGCATCTATTAGTAAACATGACTTGCGCGATGCTGAAAAATTTACTATGAGGAAATACATGTTTCTAGATATTATAAAAAGTACTTATAAGTCTTCAATCTACAGAATGTTAATATAAAAGTTCACAATTGCTTGCTTCTTAGTTTTCACTAGAAGTTAAAATTTTAAGGGTTAAAATTTCTAACTTATATAATTAAAATGACTAAAAATAACAAAGAAAAGGAATTTTATGTGTGGTCAGGGCTGACTAATATTGGAATAAGTTTAACTAAGTAAATGAGTTTTAAGATAAAAGTAAGCTGCTGCAAAATGAGTATTTTTTTCTCTGTTAAAAGGATAATGTTTTCTTGGTCTGTTCTTGATAATCAGAGATTACAAAAGGTTTATTTCTTTTCCTTTTTAAGTATTCTGTCTAGAGAAAAAAAAGGTCCTGTGTCGGGGCCAGCCCAGTGGCACAGCGGTTAAGTGCCCACGTTCTGCTTCAGTGGCCCAGGGTTTGCCAGTTTGGATCCCAGGTACAGATGTGGCACTGCTTGGCAAGCCATGCTGTGGCAGGCATCCCACGTATAAAGTAGAGGAAGCTGGGCATGGGTGTCAGCTCAGGGCCAGTCTTCCTCTGCAAAAAGAGGAGGATTGGCAGCAGATGTTAGCTCAGGGCTAATCTTCCTCAAAAAAAAAAAAAAGCAAGAAAAAAGAATGAAAAGATGGCCAACTTAAAGATTGTAAACCTAAAGCTTTGACCTGTGAATGTCACAGCTGTTAAGCAAAACCATCATGACCTCTGGATGCCATCCAAAGGAACAACAGAAACATAATTTCACAGTGGTAGCTGAGTGGTGCTAATGCCTTAAACATTGATCAGAAGTCCCAGTTAAGCTGAGAGCCTGATCACAAAGGGGAAAATTGTAAAAAACGAAACCATAGGCCCAAGATGAAGTCACTTTTGCTAAACTCATGTCACCAAACCAGAGCTTAATACCTACCCTACCTGCAGCTTCACCCTTCCCCAGGACTGCAGTCTAACCCATCAGTCTATGAGTTTCTGGTCAGCACCAATGAGGCAATCTGCCACACGGGGCTCTCCATCCCCCAAAGGAAGATGAGGTCACCCACCTAAGAAGTTCCTTGTGTCCCCAAAGGGAGCTAACCTTGCCTAAAATAATCCTTTTTTCTGTTTATGACTTCCGTGTCCTCCCTTTAAAACCTTTCCCTTTCTGCAGCCCTTTGGCGCTCCTCTCTACTTGCTAGATGGGATGCTGCCCAATTGAGGAATTGCTTCGTAAAGCCAATTAGATCTTTAATTTTACTCGGTTGAATTTTTGTCATTCAACACTATTAAAAATAAAATGTGGTTCCTACATTTTTTTGTTTGTTTATCACGAATTCTTTACTGTGAATATTAAGTTTCAAAAGCTCAGCCTGAGATTCAAGTGAGCCTGAAGCCTGGCCCTAGCATGACCTTTAGCATTGTCCCCATGCTCATGTAGATAACAACGTCATTCATTTCTTCTAAGTCTTTTTAGCATTTACAGAAAAAGAAGGAACTTCAAGTATGTATTTTTTTCTTCCCTTTGATATGCAAAGGTCACGTGGTTTACACTGTGAAATGTGCTTTGCTCTCTTGTTCACGTAAACATAAATCCTGCACCTATTTTCATATCAATGTGGTGTGCCACCAGCACGTGATGGAGAACACTGCAGAGCTGCTGCTGCTGTCCCTAACCAGGCCGTCCCAGATCAAAGATGGGGCCCAGCGGTCAGCAGGATCAGTCAAACTCCAGGCAGTCATGCTAGAGGACGCCCTGGCCAACAGTCCACCTCTTTACATTTTTAGACTTTTACCTTAATGCCAATGATCTAGCTGCCTGGCAACAAGAACATCAACTGTTTATCCAAGGTTACCCTTTTGGGAGAAAGCACTCTGGGGGAATCTTGCTCATAACTACTCAAATACATAAGAATGTCACGCGTCTCTGTACGTACTAAATACAAAAGAATGTCACACAAGTTTCTGCGTGTACTAAAAATCAAACCACAGAGCCTCACTTCAACTCTCAGGCTGTTAAATTAGTTACAATTTCCAAAAACCCTACTGACACCTCAGCTGCACTCAGAAGCAGAGAAAACAAACACCGGGGTGGGGAGGCAGGCTCTGGAGCATCGAGACAATGAGGTATCAAGACGTCAAGACACAGTAATGATACCCAGTATGCTACAGACTGCTAAAAGTGTTGATACTATTCTGTGCAAGTATAGCACTATACTATACACTACAAAACTAATTACACACTAGTTATATAATATATCCCACTTATATATCATATAAACTAATTATGTATAGTAGTAAACTATATGCAAATAAGGCAATAATGCACATGCTCCCTCTCTCAGGCTTCCATTCCCACAATGAGGAAACTCAGCTGGATTCAGTTTAACATTCTGACCCAAATTGTTATTGCTCAAGGAGGGGGGGCTGTCTGCCCACCACAAAACATGCCAACAGTCAAGAGGAAATGTGGGAGGAGAGAAAGGACCTTTTATTACAGCTTGCTAGCAAGGAGGAAGATGGCCAACTAACGTCCCAAAGAACCATCTCACAGAACAAAGACTACAGGCCAGTTATATAGGGGGCTGGTCTCTTGGTGGGGGAGGCACCTCATCTCTGGGCGGAGGCAGACATCAGGTCTCAGTTCCTGACAGTTTTTTGTTTTCCTGGATATGCATCAGAGACCGGAGCAATGCCCTATATACCCTATATATATCTTTCAGTTGTCATTGATCAGCGTAGACTCTCTGCCTGGGGGGTCATCCCATTTCTAAGTAACTCAAAACAATAAAGTTATCAAATTATAGCAGCTGGGAGGGGCCATAAAATGTACAGAGCATGTCCGGGTTAGTAAATGAGAGGTCATTCAAAGTTACAATATGGTTTGTTTTCTACAATATGGCTTCCCTCATGCCAACCTTGTGTTGAGCCAGTATCAAGATGATTTCCCAAATTAATGGACTCTAATCCAGGACACAGAACTGACTTTCACAGACTTTCTCAATGTAAACAAATTGCATTCTGAGTGCACCTACACTGTGGATGCAAAACTCCAACTTATTTCTAGAGGGAGGCCCAGGGAAACCACAGTTATAATCTCAGAAAGGGCGTCACTCCCCACCCCATGAGCACGTGCACCCCCAGCTTTCCAGGGCTCTGCAGCTCCTCTCAGGATAAAGGCTCCTTCCATGGGGGTGTGAGCAGTAGGACACCTGCAGGGGAGGCTCCCCAGGAAAAACAACTCGGTCTTCAAGTCCTTCCCTCTGCAGGCTCAAGGGGGCCTTAGCTTAGATTCATGGCCCTCAGTCCTCTGCTTCCACTGGAGTTTTCTGGACCATCATTGATATTTTAAATACACAAACCCAGTGTTTGAACCATCCAGCTTAAACACTCAAACCAGTCGTTATGTGGAAATGAGGGAAGAAAATTGTATGGCATTTTGCTGGCTCAACAAGAAACCCTACAATAATGTATTGCATTCTAGGGGGGAAAAAGATGCTAAGGTAGTATTATTTTCATGACAAGTGTTCATACATGAACACTTCAGGTCTGCAAGTCTAAGCCCTGGAAATCTACTTGAACTCACCCAAAATAAAAGAACAGACCTCACAATATAACTACCTACCACGGCAGGAAAAAAGGGAAAGAAGAAATTAGCGAATGCAACGTAAAACTGGAATCTTTCATTTTTTCTGAAACTGACCTGTTTCTTGCCTCTTCAGAAATATTTTATATTGTTTCAGGTCATATTGATTAAATAAATTTTTATTCATTTGGAAAACGGAGACTAAAATAAAGTGAATAAATCTTTTAAAGGTGACTAACTTAGGTAAGGACAGCATGGACAGGACATATCATCCAAAAAGTTTCTCAAGAGGAACTTCCACCCAAAGGACTTCCCAAAAGATGTCTGTGCCCAGAAAGATCCTGGTGGGGGAGGCACAAGGATTTCATACAATGTAGTTTCACACAGTTATAGGCTACTTTTCACTCATGGAAAACATCCACACACACAAAATAAATCTTTTTAAAAACAGCCATCCATTGACTGCGAGGAAATGATAACGAAAACATTGGGTCTGTTTCAAACCCACCAGTAGCACAAATAGTTGATAATAATGCTGTGAATCGGAGTCAGGAACTTGGCGTTTGGGAATGCTGGGAGAGACTGGGAATTCAGGCATCTGTTGCCAGCCCCAGAAAGATCTAGACTGGGGGACAGGGTCATGGTTTGAGACTCTGCTTCCCAAATATATGGAAAATTGACAAGAAAAGAAGTGCCCTCCAAGGAGAAAGGAGGCCCTAGGGACCCACAGACCGCAGCCCCTCCGCGCACGGACCCCGGACACCGAGGCCCGACTGTCCTGCGGGCCCTCCCGCGGGCCCCGCACCGTCTGGGACACACGGGGCTGTGGGCGCACAGCGGCCCAGAGACGCTCCGGCCCCAGTCGCCGCGCGCAGGGACCACAGGACGCCCGGGCCCGGCTGCCCGCCCCGCCCCCACGCTGCGGCCGGAGGGGCCTGAGGGCCGAGCGGCGCCACCGCGGACTCGGGGCCGCAGACCCCGGAGAGGACCGCGGGAGGCCGGGCCCGCCCCGCCGCTTCCCACCAGCCCCTCCTCCACGCGTCCTCATCCCGGGGCTGCACACTCACCATTTCTAGGGCTCCTGGGTCCCCTGAGTCCTTCCTACGACCCCCACGGCCAGTGCAGGTCACAGCTGTCAGGGGCTGCGGCAGCGCCACCAGGGACCGTTAACGGCAGGAACGGGAAGGGAAGTCCATGTTGGGCCAGACACTCTTCCTCAAAATCCTGACTGCGGACCGAAAATCTCACCAATTCTAGGTTTCCTGGACCCCTTGGCATCCCTCCTATGACTCCCGAGGTTGGTACAGGTCACAATTCGACAGAACAGGCGGCAGAGCCACGTAAAGCCCCTAATGGCGGGGGAACGGTGTCCCCAGCGCGGCTGGAGCAGCAGCAACTTCCGGGTGGTTGGATAGCTTCGCCCCACCCACCTGCCCCGGCGCCGCCTCTGATTGGACAGTTCGAAAGACTCGCCCCCTTGTCTCTGACTGACAGCTCCTGAGTTTAGGTGTCTGAGCAGAATGCCGGTCAGAACTCTTCCTCTGCACGGATATTTGCCTTGAGAGGTGGTGTTGGGAGGGGACTCCTGGAACTGCGATCCTTCTTTATACACACAAAACTGAAGATCACCTCACCGTATACAATAGTCTCTCTCCATTTTGATCTTTGTTGACAACTGGAGTCTGACATAGTTTTGCCAAATAGGTACACAGATATGGTGACCAGGGAACTAGGCCAAGGAAAGTGTACTGAGGATCTGATAAAGACTAACGTTATCTGTTGAGTGTTTTGCAGATGGAAAGTCTTTGGAAGAACCTAACCACATGTCGATGAAAATAACCCATAACCAATCTGTAAATGAAAATTTGGGTGAGTTTATTCTTTTTTTTTTTTTGAGGAAGATTAGCCCTGAGCTAACTACTGCCAACCCTCCTCTTTTTTTTGCTGAGGAAGACTGGCCCTGAGCTAACATCCATGCCCATCTTCCTCGACTTTAAGACTGGCCCTGAGCTAACATCCATGCCCATCTTCCTCTACTTTATACATGTGACGCCCACCACAGCATGGCTTTTGCCAAGCAGTGCCATGTCCGCACCCGGGATCTGAATCAGCGAACCCCAGGCCACAGAGAAGCAGAAGGTGCGAACTTAACCACTGCGCCACCGGGCCGGCCCCAAGGCTGAGTTTATTCTGAGCTTAAATCTGAGGATTATAACCCGGGAGAGTCTTTCCACAAAGGAAGAGAGCACTCCAAAGAAGTGGGGGTATACAGGGTGGTTATATACCCTCAAAGAGTATGTTTCACATATGATTGAAATGTCCCTTTTACAATAGTCACGAGGCTGCTCTGTCAGCACAGCGATTGATGGAAACAGCAGATAGGTCTGCTGTCTCAGTGAATGCAGCGGGGCGGCAGGTGTGTTGCCTCGGGCTGGGCGGTCACAGATGAGCGCCGCAATCGGTTCCCAGCCTAAAGAAAGATGCTTAATCTTTAAGGAGATGCCAACGTTGGGAGGGGGAGAGAAGTTGCACCTTTATCTCAAGGGCCTTTGCTCTTGCCATGGGGAATCTCTAAAGCAGATATACAATGCATGCCCCACAGCCTCGGTCAGCCTCTTTTGGAAAGACAATGTGAGGCCGAATTAGGTTTACACAAAATGGCTTCCTCATATACTCCAATATATCCTATTACTTGCCATTTTTATTTGTCACACAGAAGGTTCCCACAGCAAGCTTGGCTGAAGGCAGTTCTAGCCGCCTCAAACTGCTCTAAGTGACCTGAAGTGAACCGTCTCCATTATAATCTCATTAACAATTTAAATTCCCCTCCTGTGGGAGAGACCAAGCAGCTGTTTCTAGGTCATGCAATGTATGTAGTAGCATGTGCACATCTACCCATGAGCCTCAAAGGGACATGACTGTTAGGAAATAAACCCTGATCTCCTGCTTTTTCCTTAACTGAATATTCATGAACTGTACTATGCTCTCACAATAAAAGGAGCCCCAAACTGTTGTTTGGGGAGACGCTGCTTTGGGAGAGATGCACCATCTTCTCCATTGTTTGTCCAAGTAATGAACCTCTTATCACCTACTTCTGCCTTGGTGGTTCTTTTTGGCTCCACAATCACCAAGAGGAGAATCCGCTGAGTTCAGTTACAACACCAGGGATGCATTAGGTGGGCATCCTTCCAACACTTCAGTCAAATTCAGAGTAAGAGCATAGGGAGCAAAAACAAGCCATCAATTCAGAAGAAAATGACTTCTGGGTATTCAGAACGGTTAAATTCAGAAAATGTTTCTGACATAAAAATATTTGTATCCTGTGGAAAACATAAGCAAGAGCTCTTTCTCATGGCAGTTAAGTCACTCTTTGTTGTCATGGTCCACCCCTTACTTGTGGTTACACTATTTACTCCATCTATAATGAGACATCAGAAAATTGCTTACAGGCAGCCCAGTGTTTCGTTGGTTCGAATCCTGAGCATAAACATGGCACTGCTCATCAAAGCACGCTGAGGCAGTGTCCCACATGTCACAACTAGAAGGACCCACAACGAAGAATATACAACTATGTATTGGGGGGATTTGGGGAGAAAAAGGAAAAAAATAAAATAAAATCTTTTAAAAAAAAGAAAATTGCTTACATCTGAATAATCATCTCACTGATTGGTGAGGCTATGATACTAGAGAGTAACGTTCATTCTGACAATGTTGGAATCACTCCGTGACAGGCATCCTCTCCATACAGTATGAACAGATACGTTTTCCGACCATTTCCTCTTCCAATTCCCTTAGCAAATGCTCGCCTTTGATATCATCTGAGTCAAACAGCCCTATCGAGTCCACCTGAACTTCAGCAATAATTCCACCAGACCCAGGGACAGAAGCATCCCTGGGGGCCATCGGACAGGTGGAAACTGAGGGACAGAACCAGAAGTGATCTCAATGAAAACAGGAAAGAAGGACCCTGTTTGCAACCAGTGCTCATCAAAGAAGGGGAACACTGCTGGGCAGTAGCATCATCCATCAGTCACCATCCAATGTAGGAAGAAAAGTTCTGTGGGTATTCAGCATCAAACATTGAGAGGTGGAGAAGATATTTCCATTTCATTATCTGTTTTTCATCTTCCCATTAAGAACTATCAGGAAAATCATAGTCTAGAAGCAGTTTTCCTAGACACCACTCTGATTTCCTAAGTCAGGAATGCCTATGTTTTTTATTTTCTAACTCCTCGTCTCCAACTCAAATAAAGGACACACCATTCTAAGAATGTGCATTCACCAGGGAAGATGCATGAGTCTGGCTCCACTCTCACACACTGTCAGAAACATGGTGCTGAGGAAACTACGTTTCATCACTGCCCTTCCCCACCCTACTTTCATTGCACCTGTGGGAATTGTACAGTTCCAGTAGCGGCCTCATCTGGGCAGAAAATGGGGATGTGCTTCCTGCACTGATGAATCGATAAATTGTTCTGCTTCTCACAGGTAACGTTATGGACAGTCTGGCTCCGTCTTGAGGTCACATCATGGTGCTCTCAAAGGTCCTTTATTCATCGTGATTGGCACAATAGTCATGATGTCTGAAGGTTGTGTTTAGTAAGAGCACATGGTTCCTGTTAATCTCCATCATGGCAAACATGAGGGCCAGGATACACTTAGAGTGTTGGTGCATCCACCTGCACTGAGGGAAGCCCATGAGAACTCAAGAATATCCTACAAGGTGGTCTTCTAAGCCAAAGAAAGAGCTCCCCTTAAGAAGCACAGGGAGTTATTTGTAGGTATGGAGAGAGATAGGTTTCCCATGGATTGAAAAATGGCCCAAATTGGAAGAGTTACCCAAGATTCAAGAAGCTTCTCTGTTGGAACAGGTCATTGAGAGGATGTGACCACTGGTTGACCCTCCAGCTGAAGCCAGGCAGTTGGAGCCTCTTTACCCACTCCCCTGTCCTTGGAATATACACTCCACCCACTGTTCTCAAACTAAGAGCCATTTCAAGGATGCAGCCTGGAGAGAATAATGTGTTGTTGAGACCATCTGGACTGTACTCATTACTGAATGCCATTAAAGCTTCTATATAAACTTGTAAGATTCTGATGGATGGGTTCAGAGATCTACTCATCTGGCCCCACCTAAGAGAAGCCTCATATATAAGTTCCCTTGCTTATTAAATCTGCCACCTCCCCATCTAGAGTGATCTGCATCTTTCTTCAGTCTCTCCTTGCCCTCCACATATGGGAGTCAGTTTTAGATGGCACTCGAAGAACTCTTGAGGTCGTGAACCAAAATGCTCTTAGCTCTGGATGCAAATGAGAGAGCAACTGATCCTTCTTGTGCTGGGAAGAATGAAGTACCTTTAAATGGCACAATCTCAAGTATATGTTTGCACTTTTAAAATTATTTTTTCTTCCTGGTCTCACTGAACTATGACATGGTGTCTGAGGTAGTGGCAGGAGGAAGGACCAACCAGATTGTTCTGTCTAGTGGGGAAGGCATGAATCACCAAAAACTAGTTATCACAGCTTTTATTTAGCAAAGATTTCAAAGTATGGGAAAGTAAGCACCCATAGAAGAAATCAAAGTAGTCCTCACAGAACTTGATTAAAGCATTAGTTCTCCATAATCTTACAGGCCAGTTGCAACCCTACATGTCAAGGAACCATTGGGTCATCTGCAGTGTGAAATGTAGATTCCACTGAGAGAATTCCGCTTGCTAAGTCGTTATAAAGTTGATGTTGACGATGACAGCGAGATTAGTAACAGGAATGCTGACACTAATAGTAAAGGCACTTTGGGGAAGCTTACTAAGTGTCAGGCACTGCACTCAGCACCATTGGTGGGTTGACATTACTTTTCATCTGCGCAGACTTCTAACAGGGAAGCACTGGTATGATCCTATTTGATAAGAGAGGAAACTGAGACTTAGGGCAGCTGAGTGACGGCTGTGACTTTACACAGGCAGTCAGGAGGGGGCTCGATTCATCACCAGGCTGCCTGACTCAGACCAAGCTTTGCCACTGAGCACACTTCACCTCCTATTATGAAATTAGGAATAATGGTTCACTAACTAGGATGGACCCTCTGTTCGAATCAGATACAACTTTGTTCTTCTCCATTAGCCTTATGGAATCCCACTATGGAATAGATTGCCCTTGCTCTTGGTTGAAATCTGAAGATGGTGCAGAGTATTTTTAGTCACTTTATGATGTTAAAATCCTGTGGTCACTCTTAGGCACAATGACTGCCAGGTCAGCTTGGTAGTCATAGAAGATGTTTGGGAGCAGAGCATGAAGAGGAACTGCTGTGTGAGAGGCATCCCATTGAAAGGAGGAACTAATCCAGACAACCATCACAGATGTTTCTTTCCACTCCAAGTATTTATCATTGCTTTAATCTCTAACTTCATGTCAGAAAACACAATGATCAAAATGATGAATAAGATGAAAAAAACAAATATGACAGCATTGTTTATTTGACAAACTAAAGATAAAATAACTGGAAAATTACTACAACTAATGAGGGAGTCAATTTGCTGAACGCTGTGTAAATACATACACTATACTTAACAAAACATTATTGAACGAAAGTCACAGTCCAGCAAAATATACATGAAATATGGAGATTTAGGGTTAACACCATGTGTGAGTTCCATAAGCAGACAAGTTTGAGTGTTTTCTGGTGAGGTGACACAGCCGTCACCTCCGTGGAAATATAATCAACTTTTCTGCATGGAACACTCCTGAAGTCAAAGATGCAGCTTCCTCTACACACAGTCACATTTTTAAAGTCACTTCCCAGTATATATAATGAAAAGAGACGCACTTACTAAAGAACAAAACACGTTCTCTGTCCTGCTGTCACTCAGGAGTGCGGGGGGCGGGTCCTTTCCAACTGTCCAATCAGGGTCGGCTCTGGGGCAGGTGGGCGGGGCAACGCCCCGCAACTACTCCCGACTTCCTGTCGCATCCTTCCCGTCGCCCGCGCCTCAGGTTGCTCTGCTGCCAACTCTGTCGCGCTGCGTCCTCTACCGAATCGTAGAGAGGACCCCCGGGGATCCTGGAAAACTAGAAATGGTGAAAATTTGGCCTAGAGGTTCCGGAGACGCGGAGGAGGGGCTGGTGGGAAGCGGCGGGGCGGGCCCGGCCTCCCGCGGTCCCTCCGGGCTCTGCGTCCGCTGTGGCGCCGCTCGGCCCTCAGGCCCCTCCGGCCGCAGCGTGGGGGCGGGGCCGGCAGCCGGGCCCCGGGCGTCCTGTGGTCCCTGCGCTCGGCGACTTGGGCCGGAGCGTCTCTGGGCCGCTGTGCGCCCGCAGCCCCGCGTGTCCCAGACGGTGCGGGGTCCGCGGGAGGGCCCGCAGGACAGTCGGGCCTGCGGTCTGTGGGTCCCCAGGGCCTCCTTTCTCCACAGGGGGCGCCCGTTTTCTCCTGAGTTTTGTAAATGTTTGGGGAGCAGCGTCTCAAATCCATCACCCTGTCCCCCCAGCTCTTCCAGGACCGACAATAAATCCCTAAATTCCCAGATCCCTCCTCACGTTCCCGAACGCCAGCTTCCCGTCTCCGATTCACAGCATCATTATCAACCACAGACCCGATATTTTAATTGTTTATCATTTTTCCATAGTCAGTGGGCGGCCCTTTTAAGAGAGTTTATTCCTCGTTCATAGATGTTTTACTTGAGAAAAAAGTAGCGCATCCACCTGGAAGCGCGTTGTGTGAACTCCTTCCGCCTCTCCTCCCAGGCTGTGTCCCGGCCGCAGACATGCAGCTGTCAGACCTTTGGTGCAGGTTCCTCTCGACGAAATATTCTGGGTGATCTATCTCTCCTTTCAGCACTGCCCCTTCCTGGGTTTATCACCTCAAAAAGATACATTCTGTTTAATTTAGTCTCAGTTTTCCAATGAAAAAAAATTATTTAATCAATACAGCTTGAAAGACGGTATGAAATATCTCCCGAGAGGGAAGAAAGAGTTTAATTTCAGAAAAAATAAAATGTTCGTTTTACATTGCCTGATTCAATAAGTTTCTTTTTCTCCTCCACTGAGGGTGATAGTAACATTCTGACATCTGTTGTTTTATTTCAGGTGAGTTCAGATGGATTTCCAGGGCTTACACTTGCAGACCTGAAGTGTGCAAGGATGATTAATAGTTTGTAAAAATTTTTTCTCATGGAAGTAATAATCTCTCTTTTTTTCCAGTATGCAATACATTCTTGTGAGGTTTCCTGTTGAGCCAGCAAAGAACCATACAATTTTATTCTCTCATTTCCAAATAAAGACTGGTTTGAGTGTTTTAGAAGCACTGGGTTTGTGTATTTAAAGTATCAATGATGGTCCAGAAAAACTGCTGTGGGGGCAGAGGCCTGAGGCAGTGAGTCTAAGCTAAGACCCCCTTGGGCCTGCAGAGTGAAGGCCTTGAAGGCCCAGTTGTCCTTCCTGGGGAGCCTCCCCCTGCAGGTGTCCTACTGCTCACAGCCCCGAGGAAGGAGCCTTTATCCTGAGAGGAGCTGCAGAGCCCTGGAAAGCTGGGGGTGCACTTGCTCATGGGGTGGGAAGTGACGCCCTTTCTGAGGTTGTAGCTGTGGTTTCCTTGGGCCTGTTTCTAGACATAATTGGAGTTTTGCATCCACAGCGCAGGTGCACTCAGAGAGTAATTTGTTTACACTGAGGAAATCTGTGAGAGTCAGGAGCTCTGTGTCCTGAATTAGGGCCCGATAATCTGGGGTCCATTTGGGTCAGAACCTTAAACTGAATCCAGCTGAGTTTCCCCACTGTGAGAATGGAGCCTGAGAGAGGGAGCATGTGCACTGTTCCCTGGGGAGAGGAGGGTGTGTGGGGCTCCCAGAGCTCCTTCCTGTGGCTGCTCAGGTGCCCTCCCCTCCTTCTCCAGGGACTGACCCCCTCCAGGGCTCTGTCTCCACCAGGAGGTCAGGAACACGGAACCTTCTGACCGTGGCTTTCCTTCTGTCCTGTGGGAAGCAGGCTGCTCATCTGAGCTGATTCCAGTATTTGTGTTTCTTTCCTTTGGATTCCTTTATCGACGGACTAGTGCATCCCTTTGGTTCTAGTTTCCCTTGACACTCGGGCCCTGAAAATGTGAGTTCATTGACAGATAGGATATGAGGAAAGAAAGAAAATTCTAGAAATAAATAGGATTTTTGTTCCATTCAGGCCAGAGAACCTCAAGATTTGAGATGAATGTATTGAAGTTCTCAGGTACATGTTTCATTTTTAGATCGGTTTTTGTGTCTGCATGTCCCTAGAGAACAGAGAAGTTTAAAAGCTAAGCAATTGAATTTCTGTTTTAATTGATGTGAAGGAAACTTCTGAAAACTCATGTAAATCTCTGAAAATCCTACTATCTTTAAGCAGCTAAACTCAAACCCCTATTGCATTATAATATGCTGCTTATTCCTGAAAATACCCCAGTGTGAGCTATGGGGGAAGGAGAAACTAGGATGCTGCAGGTTGTTTTAGTTAGAAAGAGATTTAAAATTTTTCATTTGGAATGGTGTACACTTTTGTAACCAGTAGAGTTTAAAGGAATTGAATCTTAGAATGGTTTCCTATGCATGAAAGTTCAAATTAAATAAAAGACTAAATAAAAGAGTAAACTGTAGTATACATAAATTTCTCTTTATTTCAAATAGTTCTGTAAGACAGCAGAGTCTAAGTTAAGAAGACTCATGGCCATATCCTGGTCCCCTCCAGCACTGTTACTTCAGTCACCCCAAATAAGTTTTGATCATTTCTTGAGGCTCCTGTTAGTGTTTCTTTATATAAATCAATCAATTGAAAAGCCATATTTTTCTTACACATGTTTATCCTTGTAGTGAGCAGTCAGACTCCACATTTTGGGTGACTGCTCACAGCTTAAGCCTCACCCACCCTCTTCCCCTTGTGCCCCCACCTGGACAAGCTGAGGAGGAAGCCTGGGTGCTCTCTCCTCTAGAGCAGGCAGGAGATTCCCACCACCCCAGCTCCTGCCTGTGTGCAGAGCTCTTGCCCCGGCCCCACCCCCAGGGCCAGTGAACCCCCAGGCCGGGCTCCATTCCTTGCTTTCTGAGCCCTGTCAGAGCTGCTTGAGAGGGCGGCCCTGCCCTCCCCTCAGACCTCTGTTATGTGACCCCTAAGCCTTTTCCTACCCTGTGTGTGTGTGTGTGTGTATGTATGTGTGCGCGCGCCACCCTGGCATCAGTGTCAACAAGGGAACCACCCCTCTGCAGGTGACCATAACAGTTGGCTCCCTGAGCAGCATGTCCAGACATGACCCCACCCATGGGTCTGTCTTCTCTTGCTCTGACTTGCTTCCCAGCTCTGCTGCCTGGTGGCGGCATGCGCTGTGGGCTGCTGCTTGCTGGGGAGCTGTGCTGGGAGCTATGCTGCCCCGTGTTGCATTGTCGACCCACCAACCTCAGTTCTAGGTTCAGCTGAGCAGAGTTGGCAGTTTGACGAATTTATCTGCGTTTGGGAGCAGGACTATGGGATTGGGGCCTCCTTAAATGAGTCCTGGGTCAGCATCTGTTGGGATTTATCTGTGTGTTAGTGTGAAGCTGTGACAGAAGCTGTGTTGGCCTGACATACCCCAGGGATGGGGTGTAGCCAGGGACTGTGCCCTTTGCAAGAGGTGGATCCATCAGATGGGCACTCCTGAAACAGCTGTCATTTAAAAAAAAGAGAGAGAAGAGAGGGAGAAAGGCAGGCAGTAGGTGGCAGGCTGAGTCCACACTCCTGACACCAGAGGGCTCCCCAGGCCCCTTCAGTACCTGTGCTGCTGCCCCTCCCTCTACTGCCACAAAGACACTGACCTTCAGGGTTATAGGGGACAACACCCATGGCACCCCTGTGGCACAAGGGATTACTTCAAACCTGACTTAGTCCCAGGGTTTAAACCTTAGAAAGCAACCAGTTGTCATGAGGGAGGCTCCCACCCCTGATGGCACTGTGTTGAGGCTCTTAGGGGTAATAAAATTTATAAATACCAGGGTGGAGAGGCACTACCTCCCCTGAAGTGTATCCCGTGATGAAGAAAACAAAACAAGAATGATCAGGAGGAAGAAAACAAAATAAAATACTGAAACAAAGGCCCACAATTTGACCCAATTGGAAACCCAGAATATATTGAAAGGATTTACATAACAAAACAGATAAAGGCACACTGCTTGACTTTTGGGCCTGTACGACAGGTTCTGAATTAATTTTGCTCTCTGATGTAATGCACTGATTCAGAAACCTCAAGCAGTTAGTCAATACTAGGTGTCAAATTACAGTTACACCTGGGATCTCACTAAATTTAAGGATCTTAGGGGTGCTAATGAATATAATACAGAGGACACGTAGGACAAATGTTTCGTCGTTAGCCATCAGAACTATGATTTTGCCTAAATTCTCCATGGTCATAACACTCATTGTTCTGAAATGTCCAATAGTGAACTGGGAAGCTCTGATCCAATGAGCAAGAATTAAAATTGAATGAAGTCTTTGCCACTTACAAATTGCTTGAAAAATTGGGACCCCAGGAACCTTATCCCATAAATCAAGTAGTTAACATGGCCCATTGTAAATTACCCGGGGCCTTGAACGATTGACAACTGTTTGGAAAACCTAGATAGTGAAGGCTTGATTGTTCCCAGTGCTTATTTTTAATAGCCCAGTTTGTCCTATTATTAAACTTGGAGAGAATGATTGACACCTCAGAGTGGTTTACCTCAACTTGACGCTGGTTGCACCACAGAGACCTCTGTACCCCATCTCCAACATTGTAGAAATTAGTGACTACGACCGTTTAACAGTTGATAAATATCCAGCCATCACAGGTTTGGCTGAGTCTGTTCTGTCCAGTCCTGTGTCCACAGCCTCTCAGCTGCACTTGGCCTTCCCCTCTGAAGGGACATGATGCCCCTTTACTGGGTTGTCCTCATGGATCTTCCATAGCTGTGCCCTCTTACAGTCATTGCAGGCGGGGTCTGAACTCATCCTGGTTCCTCCAAGAACACAGGTACAACATTATGTTAATGATATCTCCTCTGAGGGCATTCAGGACACACAAATATTAAAAAAAACAAGACCACAAAAAGTGGATGGGACATTCCCACTCATACATGTGACGCCTGACAGCTTAGTTAAATTTCCGGAAATTATTTGTTAATCTGAGACCCGCTCCTCTGACACCATGTAGAAATAGCTGTTGTTCCCCTCAGCACCCACAACACCTGCTAGGGTCTCTTTATATTTGGTGGCAATATATTTCTTGTTTACAATTTTACTTGACTCCATTTGTGCTGTTACTTGCAAATTTGCCACCTCGAATGGGCATCCCCAGTACAAAAGCTGGAGACTCTTCAAATTGTCTTACAAGCAACACTCCTGTTAGTGCCCTCAGAGACTCCTTCACTGTAGAGGCCTCAGTGACCTTCTGTCATGCCTCCTGGGGTGGCCTTGATGGACTTCATTTGTCCATGGGCTTCTGACGTGAGAACCTGCCCCAGTCCCCACACTGTACACCATTAGAGCTACAATAACTTCTACTTACAAGGCTGTCCTGAAAATAGATGGCCCTGTGCATGGGACCATGTATCGAGCAGTCTCTTTTGACTTGGGACCTGGAAGTAGCCCTCCAGGAGCCCAGCATGGTTACCAAGACCCCCTGGAGACAAGATGGAGCCAGGTGGGCGCTCAGGGATATCCTACCTGCAGGAGGGGGTGGTCTTCCCTGTCCTCAGTCTCCTGTCAGGTGCCATGTGGTGGAAGAGGTCACCCCTTTTTCAGACCCCAGGCTCCCTGGAGACATCTTTAGGACTCCCTGAGTGAAAAGCAGTGGGAGTTCATAGACTTAGGGATGACAGCACCACATTTGTCCATGATGGAGCTCAGGCGGAA
Source organism: Equus asinus (assembly GCF_041296235.1). Taxonomy (NCBI): domain Eukaryota; kingdom Metazoa; phylum Chordata; class Mammalia; order Perissodactyla; family Equidae; genus Equus; species Equus asinus. The sequence goes on along the minus strand of NC_091809.1, from coordinate 22,978,294 downwards.
TTGTGGCTTTTCATGTCTTAATTGTGACATCACTGATGAAGGACTGGACCCAAGGGTCACCACACTGACCATACATCAAGCAGTCATCTTAGCACCAATGAGAAATGGTTCCACTTGCAGACATCAAAGACTGTGGTAAAAGAACTCTGAGGATCTCTTGCCTCACAGTCACCCACAATGTAAACCAAAGTAACACTTGTCTCTGCACATAGGAAGGCCACACACAAAGCCCCACCAGGACACTCTTTATCCACGTGGGAGCTCCAGACACTACTGATAGTAACAAAGGCACTCACTTCACTTCTCAGAATATACAGCACTGGGCTCTTAACAAGGCAATCAATGGAAGTTTCTCCTCTCTTCCAAGTCTCATGATTCAGGTCTTATAGAGCATCATTATGGCTTACTGAAATAAGTTCAAATTATTGGAATGAAAGATGGTCTGTTTCTGTCATCAGTCAGTCATCAGGGGTGAATAGTAATGTGTCTGTCTTTATCTTTTTTTCCTAGTCGACTTTGCTTTTTAAGATGAGTTTTACATTTGCAGAAAACTTGATCAGAAAGTACAAAGAATCACAGTACACTGGATTGTTTTTCTCTGGAACTCTATTTCTACTGTAGTATTCAAAATTTTTTTCCCACTTTATGTTCAAAATAAACAACTACATCATTAAAAAAGAGAAAAAGTGCAGAGATTTCCCACATAACCCCTCTGCCTCCACACAGTTTGCCCTATATTTTATATCTTGTGTTACTGTGGTACATTTGTGACATTTGATGAGCCAAGTTGACACGTGAAAGTTCATAGTTTACATTAGTGTTGACTGTGTTGTACAATTTCTGGGCTTTGGCCAATGTCACATGGCATGTCTCCATCATTTCTCTATCATGTGGAACACTTGCACTGTCCTAAAAATCTCTCCACCTATTCATTCTTCCCTCCCTCCCATCCCAAGTCCCTAGCAATCAGTGATCTTTCAGCATCTTGTACTTTTGTCTTTTCCAGACTGTCACATGCTTGGAATCCTACAGTGTGTAGCCTTGTCATATTGGCTCCTTTCACTTAGCAACGTTATTTTAAAGTTTCTCCATGTCTTTTTGGCTTGGTAACTTCATTTCTGTTCATCTCTGAAGAATATTTATCCTATGGATGTTCTAGTGATTGCTTCTCCATTCGTTTATTGAATGATCTTTGTTACATCTAGATCTTGACCATTATGCATAAAGCTCCTTATAAACATTCACATGCAGGGTTTTCGTGAACACTGGTTTTCAGCCCATTTAGGTAAGTTTGAACAACATCGTTGTTGCATTGCATGCTAAGAGTAGTCTTAGATTTAAGGAACTGCCTTTCTTCCAAAGTAGGCATACCAGTTTCCCTTCCCACCAGCAATGAATGAGGGGCCCTGTTGCTCTCCATGTTCACTATCGTTTTGTGTTCTCAGCGTTTTAATTTCAGCTGTTTTAATGTGTCTGGTGATATTTCATTCTTCTTTTGTTTGCAATTTCCTGGTGACGTATGATTTTGAGCATGTTTTCATGTGCTGCTTTACCATCTGTATATCATTGCTGAAGTGTGTGTTCAAATCTTTTGCCCATTTTTAACTGGGTTGTCTTCTTTTTGTTGCGTTGTAAGAGTTTTTGGATCTTTTGGGTACCAGTCTTTTATCTGATAAGTGATTTTTGAAAGATTTTCTGTCAGTTTGTGGCTTGTGCCTTCATTCTCTTAAAACTGTGTTTAACTAAGGGGAAACTTTTTATTTTAATGAAGTCAGACGTTTTTTCTATCTTGGGTCTTGCTTTTGATTTTGTAACTAAAAATTAATCACTAAACCCAAGGTCCTCTGGGTTTTCTCCTGTTTTATCTTTTAGGAGTATTGTAGTTTCACATTTTATACTAAGATCTCTTTTTTTTTTTTTTTGAGGAATATTAGCCCTGAGCTAATTGCTGCCAATCCCCCCTCTTTTCCCTGAGGAAGATTAGCCCTGAACTAACATCCATACCCATCTTCCTCTACTTTATATGTGGGACGCCTACCACAGCATGGCTTGCCAAGCGGTGCCATGTCTGGCAAATCCCAGGTCACCAAAGTGGAATGTGTGCACTTAACTCCTGCACCACCAGACCGGCCCCTAAAATGACTTTTATTTGCCCACGTTTCAAATGACCTTCCCCCTTTCATTTTTCTTCTGGTAAGAATGACCTCCCTGAGTTCATACTTTCACATTTGCATCTCAGAGGCACAGGGAAGGGATGTCAGTTTGTCCAAGAAGGACTTTGATCTCCTAAGGTCAATCATTTATAAGCCTTTGGGGATGAATCGGGCAAGTTTTGGAATTGGTAAAGAAATTTTAACTGCCTGTAGAGCCGCTTTTCTAGTTTTGTAAGGATTTGGGAGGCCAGGACAGTTGCTCTCAATTCCTCAAAGAATTGGGTTGTAGCCTGGATGCTAAAAGACTGACCCACCCATCTGACTGTGTTGGAATGTTTTTTCTTTCCTCTGGGTACATTTAGCTTAGAGGAGAAGGCAAAAAAAATTTTTTTTTTTTTTTATATCAGGCTCTGGATATCACCTTGCAATTTGGCCAAATTTCTGGTTATAAAGTTATTAAATCCTTTAGAATATCTTGCCAGCTTTCATTCAGGAGAAGCAGGACAAGCAGTGAATGCTTCTGGCAATATCAAACAACCTCTTGGACTCAAGAGGCATCCCCAAGGAGGGTGCAAAAGATAGCTTCACAAGATCTAGACTCACTCCCAAAGATAGCCAAAAGAAAGAACCAACAACTTGCACGTCCCAGGCAGATGGAAAGCCAAGCTAGGTTTTAGGGCATAAAGCAAGAGAAACAAGAAGGCACTAGCTGTCTTTGCGAGAGAAAGGATCAGTGACCAGTTGGATTGAATTTGGAAAGGAAGGGACAGTGTGGAATTTTCTTTCCCGCTCTCGTTAGCCACTGCGCCCTACAGACAGTGGTCCAGGAGAGCTGGCTCTGTAAGAATTCTCATCCAAAGCCGGCTTTTGCCGCTTCTCCCAGGATCCCTGGGAGCTGCAGGCTCCAAGTGGGGTTTAAAGTAGAGGGTGTAGCTCTGATATTTACCACAATTTGGCAAACTTTTTCACTAATTTTGATTGTCGTTTCTATTGGCTGTTTAAGGGAATAATGTAGTGACTTATGAGAAAATCCATCAGAGTCCCATCAGCATTGAGAAGGGCCTGTGTGGGGGCCTCCCTTTGACGGTAGATATGGGGGTGTGTGTCAGGCCATTGACTTGGTGAACTTCAGTGTATGGGCACGTAGTCTTGTTTTAAGTATGTCTTATATCTTTAATTTTTCATTAATATTTGCAAGGAAACATTCAATAATCTATTTTTGGCACTTTGAAGCTTTTATTTTCTGTGTATTTCTTTTTTTATTATTTTATTGAGGTCATAATGGTTTATAACATTGTGAAATTTCAGGTGTACATTATTATCAGTTTCCATATAGACTGTATTGTGATCACCACCAATAGTCTAATTTTTATCTGTCACCATATATATGGGCCCCTTTCCCCCTTTCACCCACCCCCCACTCCCCATCACCTCTGGTAACTACGAATCTGTTCTCTTTGTCCATGTGTATGTTCATCTTCTACATATGAGTGAAAACACGTGGTATTTGTCTTTCTCAGTCTGGCTTAATTCACTTAACGTAATACCCTTGAGGTCCATCCATGTTGTTGCAAATGGGATGATTTTGTATTTTTTTATGACTGAGTAGTATTCCATTGTATACATATACCACATCTTCTTTATCATTTCATCTTTTGATGGGCATTTGGGTTGTTTCCACATCTTGGCTATTGTGAATAATGCTGCAGTGAACATAGGGGTGCAGAAGTCTCTTTGAAATGTTGATTTCAAGGTCTTTGGATAAATACTCAGTAGTGGGATGGGTGGGTCATATGGTATTTCCATTTTTAATTTTTTGAGACATCTATGTTTTTCATAGTGGCTGCACCAGTTTGCATTCTCACCAGCAGTGTATGAGGGTTCCCTTTTCTCCACATCCTCTCCAACCTTTGTTATTGTCTTGGTTATTATAGCCATTCTGACCAGTTTAAGGTGATATCTCATTGTAGTTTTGATTTGCATTTCCCTAATGATTAGTGATGTTTAATATCTTTTTGTGTGCCTGTTGGCCATCTGTATATCTTATTTGGAAAAATGTCTGTTTATATCCTCTGCCCATTTTTTGTTTGGGTTGTTTTGTGGTTGTTGTTGAGTTGTATGGTTTCTTTATATATTTCAGAAATTAATTCCTTGTCAGATATATGATTTGCAAATATTTTCTCCCAGTTTTGGGTTGCCTTTTCATTTTGTTCGTGATTTCCTTTGCCTTGCAGAAGCTTTTAGGTGCATTTCTTTTCTTTCTTTCTTTCTCTTTTTTTCCTGCTCAGGAATATTCACCCTGAGCTACCATCTGTTGCCAATCTTCCTTTTTTTTAATGTGAGCTGCCACCACAGCTTGGCTACTGACAGATGAGTGGTATATGTCCATGCCCCGGAACTGAACCTGGGCTGCTGATGTGGAGCACACCAAACTTAACCAGGGCTGGCCCTGCATTTTTCAAATGATCTTGTCTAATTTGAACATTCCTCTTAATAGCCCTTGTTATTTCCTGAAAGCTGACAGCAGTTGGGTGGGACCCTTAGCTGTAAATGGAGCATCACCCATGTTTCTGTCCAGCCTGATCTAGCTGCACATGGGGTGCAACTTACACTTCTATCAGCCTTTCCGGGGGCCCCCAACCTGATCGGTACCAACTCAAGCTCTCAGGACACAAAAAAATCTTAGTAAGATTGTGCCATTTTTGTAGACATTTATAGTTTCCGGGGCCATAGTTCTTAGATATAAAATAAGCAGGTGTGCCCAAAGGTGGCACACTTAACTCAATTTTAAGGATTCTGGTTCTTTTAGCCAAGCCTTCAGGCCTCTCAGAGACAAACTAATAATCAAAAGAATATGCCACTGGGTTGGAGATTGTGTGATGTTTCACAGTGTACCTCACTGTATGGACATTTTCTTGCGATTGGCAGGTGACCTAGTGTCAGTCTAACACATTCTGTGACCAGCTTATCCTAACCTGGCAGCCTTTGAGTTTCATGGCCAGTGCTCTAATAGCCTTTAAATGCCCCACCCATGCCTGCCAATTTGTGCAGCTTTTTGGTCTCAGAGCTCCTCTGTAGCGATAGCCTTTATTTACATAAAAGAAGAAAAACAAACACGTGTACCTTTACATACCAGCAGTAACCAAAAGATATTACTGCAGACTGGCCAAGAAAAAGGTCCAGTATGCACCATCAATTTCCAGCATGGATCCTGGGACTGGGGACTGGAATGAACCAACAGACCTCAACAAAGAGGTCCTGCAGACTGATGCCAAACAGCTGGGAAATTGCTGCTGCCAGTGGCAGTTCCCAACGTGGAGTCTGGGAAGGATTTCCAACAAATGGGAATTGGAGGCTAAACTGCCAGCAGTTCCCAACATGGAACACAGGGACAGAACCAGGAACTGGGGCCTCCAGTGAAATGGGGAATTGTGGCCTGAACTACCAGCAGTTCCCACTGCGGCACTTGTGATTCCAGAAAAATGGAGAAATGACTGGAAGTCCAATGAGATTGCAAGCTTGAGGCAAACAGTGGAGCTCAGAACTGAGAGGGACTTATGCGCAGCCCTCGGAAGTGGTGAGAAAGACGGAGAACACAAAAGGGGTTGATGGGTCCCACTGCCGTGTTTATCATTGTCCCAAAAGCTGTCAGAAGTTTCCTTTGGGTCCTGTTGCTGCCCTCAAACCTGTGAAATAACAAAGCTTCAACTGAATAAATTTTAAAGATCTATTTGGCTTTATTGAGTGATTCTTGAATCAGGCAGCATCCCATCTAGCAAGTAGAGCAGAGCTCCAAGGGAACAGAAAGGGGGGAGAGGTTTTAAAGGAAGTCGTAAACAGAAAAAAAGGGATTATTTCAGAAAAGGTTATCTCCCTTTGGGGACACAAGGATCTTCTTAGGTGGATGACCTCATCTTCCTTTGGGGGAGGGAGAGGCCCGTGTGGCAGATTGCCTCATTGGTGCTGACCACAAACTCCTAGACTGACCAGTTATGACTCTGTTCCTGGGGAGGCTGAAGCTACACTTAGGTGACGTATTAAGCCCTGGTTTGGTGACATGGGACTAGCAAATGTGACTCTATTTGGGGCCTGTGGTTTTCTTTTTATCAATAGTTTATTATAAAATGGCTAATAATTTTTAATGGGAAGCCACAGCTGTATGTGTTAATCCTCTAAACAATTTTTTGAAGTGTGAAATACATTTTTACACACCGTAAAATAATAATTTTCTCTATTCTGTTTCTCTATACAATGACAAGTGGTATTACAGCCTGTGGTGTCATTTTATACCCATCTGGAGAGGGTTTGCTGATACAGTCAGTGTATTAAATGCAGTAGCGGGGTATAATAATAGGAGGAGCTCCACAGGCCCACTCCGCAGTGAAACTGGTAGAAATTATTTTATAACAATCATTTGAGGCCTCTGGAAATAAGGCAAGTAGAAAATGAGCAACATCTATTCATGAAAATCAATGGAAATTCAATGAGAAAGGGGAGAGTGTGTGGCATTTGAACCATGTTCACTCCCTCCCTGCTCTCAGCTCAGCAGGTGAGCCCTCCTCTCCACAGCGCTGCCCCCCGAACCAGAAGACAAGGTTCTCCCTCCCTAAGCTTCCAGAAGGGGGGCTTTTTCCCAGGAGGAGCAGGACTTTGACATTACTCATCCTGCCCGCAGCTACCTGTTGCTGAATTTCAGTCCCTCGTTGGTTCCTGTGAAATGTGGGGACCCCTTCTTGCCCCAGCCCCTCCTCATGGTGCAGAGGCTCTGCTGTGCTCATGCTGTGCTGAGAATGCTGGGCACTGACCGCTCTTTCCCCAGCTCATTAGGTGGCTGTAACATGGGACAATCAAGAGGACTCTGGCTGCTGTCTCTCCACTGCACTGATCACTCAGCTCCTAGAATGGGATTGTCACCCAGAGCAAGGCTTCCTATTGTCCCCACCACAGCTCCAGAATCCTGGCACAGAGATTTTGTCTGAAGACAGGGGAGAAGCCAGCCATAAAACACAAAGCTCTTAATCCTTCTCAAAAGAATTAACTAAAAAGTTCAAGTCCAAGGACACCAAAAATATTTGCATAAAGGTGAAATAGATGTTTAGTGTTTGCAAAATAATTCACTTGAAACACTATTAAGAAACTCTATATGTTAATAGCACTGTTTTCATAATAACTATGGTCGAGTCCACTTGCAGAGAGTTGAGTATGTTCACTTTCAAACAATTCAGAAAAAGCAGCAAACCGACACTTTCACTGTAAGTTACAGAAATGGAAATCTAATATCCCACTAATATAAAATCATTCATAAAGAAATCACTAATTATGTACCTCTAATTTTTTATGCAAGTCATATTTTGAGGAAACTCTGTGAAAGTAAAAAAGGTAGTCAATGTGGAGAAACCTTCACCTGGATTCCAAATCCTGAGGACCTCTTGGCTCGGACTGTTTACAGGCCAGCCAGGGAAAGAACTCAGAGGGCTGCTTGTAGCATGTGGGTAGATGACACTGGCAAGGTGCCACCAGTAACTCCACAGTGAGACAAATTATTAAAAGTCAACAGCAAATTAAATAAAGAAATTTAACAACAACAAAATAAATAAACAATACCCTGACTAGAATAGTTGAACAGGGCTCCGGAACCCTATTGACATTTTTCTGGATCTCTCTAACACCCTGGGATGACTGGTTTCAAATTCTTTTTGAGGTTTCTCCATCTTAATTATATGTCACATGTGATTTTCACATGGCTTTTAAAATTCATATTCTAATATTTGAATATTCAAATTTGAATTCACTTAAATAAGATGGTATTATTCAGTCAACAAACATCAGATGTGAACTTTAATAAACACTGACTTTATTTCGATGTTTGACTGTTAATGTGCTTTAGATACTTGCTCACCCTGTTTGGCTCACAGTGGGTCAACGAGTTGGGACGGTTGACACACACCTCTTTTCTTTTTGTGTTATCAGGTACGAGGGTCTGAACCCTGAAAACCTGCAGCCTCTACCCCTATACACCATAAAGGGCCAACCCATTCTCCCTCACACAAGCTACCCCAACCTGCTTACCTTTGCCCTACTCTCCTTAGAAAGTACCTGTGAGTAACAAACATTTTCTAATCACTTGATGCATGTGGCAACATCAGTCTTGACATCCAATCCTGTTTGAGGTCAGGTGTCAATCCTTCCCCCAAAAGGACAATGACAAAACAGAAGTTAACCAATGGAAGATGTCTTTCAGGTGACAAACAGGTATTCAGCTTAGGGAATTTTTTGAAGATGAGGAAAAGGAATCCAATGCAGAGATCCCTGTATGATAATGTTTTTAGATGTATTGGTCACAAAATAAAAACCTTGAAACCACTCACATTCCTCTAGGAGTAGAATCAATAGGTGAAAATGGTGCAGTCTCACAAAGGAAAATGCCAAGAAACAGATGTGAGTGATGGTTTCTGTTCCAATATGTACAGATTGCAGTGATTGCTCTCCACAACAAGAAGGAAACTGAACCACCTGAAAAGCAATACCTCTCCTTGTTACACGAGAGATTTGAGGTTACAGGACAAACCAATGACCCCAAAACGAGAGACTGGTAGAGGAAAACCACTTATTGAGAATAGAAGCCATGGGAGCCAGCCACATCTAGGAACACGTAAACTAATCGATGAATTGTTGGAAACACAGTATGGATTATCTTGAGAGTTAAGTGCTATTGGGGGGCTGACCTTAGGGGGCCCCCACAACTCATGAATGTTTCCTTCAGCAGCCCAACCTGGTTCTCATAGTGAAGATGGGAGTAAATGGCCTTCTGTTTCATGCAGGAAATGGGGGGAAATGTTTTGATATACACACAAAGCATTTTGTTCTTTGTAACTTGGACCTTCCCTCAAAGGAAACTAATCTATCAAAGCTTTAACAATTGGGAAAGTGCAGTTAGATAACTCCCACACCCTTTAGCTCTTCTCTCTGACCAAAGGGGAGGAAATAAAAACGCTAAGAACCTGCTCTGAAGTTCATAGTCCAGGGAATCTTTACCACTGAAACATTGCAGGCTTCATCATAACAGAAGAGGACATTTTCCCTTTCAAACCCCTGACACCATATCGGCAGGGTCCCAGGATAGAAACACTGGATGAAAACAGAGCTGCAAGGCACAGACTCTACTTAAGAATGAGTTTCTAGGGAAACCCAACACACCAGGGAGATAAGTGCAAGGACACTGCAGACTATGAAGCCCCTGTCCCCTCCAGCTGCAGCAAACACGAAACATAGTCTGACTCCTATTCAAGAAATCATAAGGCCTCACACTAAAAGCCTATGTTCATGAAATCCTATTTCATCATACATTATGTCTGGGTTTCAACCAAAAATTAGGGGACATATGAAAAGGAAAGACATAAAACATTTTAAAGAGACAAAGCAAGCATCAACACAAGACTCAGGTACAACAGAGATTTTTGGAAGACCAGACTGAATTTAAAATAACTATTAATTTCACCCTGTATGGGAGGAAAATATTTCCTCTACCCACTCTAGGTCCTTCTTGCTGGGCTACGAGTTAAATTGATGTGAAACAGAATAACAGGAGAAAATCAAACAAAGCTTTATAACATGTATACATGGGAGAGACCCAGAAAAACTGAGTAACTTGCCAAAATGGTGGAAGTTCTCATCTTAAAAGCCATCTTCAGCTACAGACAAAGGAGGATGTGGGGGGTGAGGGTGATGGTTTGGGGGTTCAAAGGGGAGGAAGGCAATTCACATGGAAAAGGAAAAGCAAATGTTTGGTAAATAGAACTTTGATAAGAGTGGACTTAGCAAGGATCCTCCCAGTCCACCGGATATCCTGAGTTAGGTATGGTGATGGCCTCTCCTGGGGACAGGCCTCTATTTTAAATTTCTTTTAGGCAGTTAGGGGGAAGGTCAAAGTTTCTTTCAGAGTCTTTTGTTCTTAAAATTAATCAACATAAGGTAGAGACACATTTTGGGGAGGCGAATTCTGATCCCCCACAAAATAAAGCAGACTTCAGAACAAGGAATATACCTGAAAAGGCATGTATTGAAAATATGTAAAGACCTATTATAATAGAAAACCAAATAACTCAACTTGAAAATGGAAAAGGATTAAATCCACATTTTTCCAAGACAGACAGACAAACGGCCAAGAGCATAAAACATGCTGGACGTCTTCAGTGGTCAAGGAAATGCAAATCAAAACCCCAATGAGATACCAGTTCACAACCACTAGTATAGCTAGAATCAAAAAGTGAGACAATATCAAACATTGTCAAGAATACATGGAGAAATTTCAACCCTCATACATGGATCATAGGGATATAAAATGAGGCAGCCACGCTGGAAAATGGTCTGGGAGCGCCTCAAAACTTAAACCTATAATTACGGTGTGATCCATCAATTCCACTCCTAGGTATATGCCCAAGAAAAATGAAAACACACGTTCAGATAAAACCTTGGACGTGAATTTTTAGCAACATTATTCAAAGAAACCAAAAAGTGAAAACAAATCCGAATATCCTTTAAAGGATGAATATGTCAATGAAAATAATCCATAACCAATCTATAAATGAAAATTTGGGTGAGTTTATTCTGAGCTTAAATCTGAGGATTATAACCCGGGAGAGTCTTTCCACAAAGGAAGAGAGCACTCCAAAGAAGTGGGGGTATACAGGGTGGTTATATACCCTCAAAGAGTATGTTTCACATATGATTGAAATGTCCCTTTTACAATAGTCATGAGGCTGCTCTGTCAGCACAGCGATTGATGGAAACAGCAGATAGGTCTGCTGTCTCAGTGAATGCAGCGGGGCGGCAGGTGTGTTGCCTCGGGCTGGGCGGTCACAGATGAGCGCCGCAATTGGTTCCCAGCCTAAAGAAAGATGCTTAATCTTTAAGGAGATGCCAACGTTGGGAGGGGGAGAGAAGTTGCACCTTTATCTCAAGGGCCTTTGCTCTTGCCATGGGGAATGTCTAAAGCAGATATGCAATGCATGCTCCACGGCCTCGGTCAGGCCCTTTTGGAAAGACGAGGTCAGGCCGAATTAGGTATACCCAAAATGGCTTCCTCATATACTCCAATATATCCTATTACTTGCCATTTTTATTTGTCAAATAGATAAACAAATGTGTTTTAGCCATTCTCTGGAATTATCTGAATCAGGTATTGATACATGCTACAACATGGATATGCTTTGAAAAATTGTGCTAAGTGACTGAAGTCAATCACAAAGACCATATATTGTATAATCCCTTTCAGAGGTAAGACACAAAACAGAAAGGGACAGAAAGGAGACGAGTGGTTGTCAGGGCTGGGACTGGAGGAAGAAGATGGAAAGATTGGGAGCGATAGCGAAAGGGCAGAGGAGTTTCTTTTTGAAGGGATGAAGATGTTCAAAAACTGTTGTGATTATCGCACGTATCTGTGAATATACTGACAACGGTGAGCTGTACACTTTAAGGGGGTGCACTGTGCAGTCTATGCATTACATCTCGAGAAAGCTGTTGAAGTAAAGAAATCAGTAAAGTTCTGCAATCCAGGCTTTTAGGCATGTAAGAATTTCCAGGTTAATTAACACGTCCATTACCTGACATAGTTACTGTGTGTGTGTGTGTGTGTGTGTGTGTGTGTGTGTGTGTGTGTGTGTATTGAGAATGTTTAAGAGCCGTTCTCTCGGCTAATTTAAATTATACAATACAGAATAAGAGTATCAAATCATCTTATTGTAATCTTTAAATACAGACACTATTAGTCAATTACACCTCGTTAAAGCTGAGGGAACAAGAGTTTCCAGGTGCATCCTATATTTATATAATATAGCAGTTGACGAATAAAAATGGCAAGTAATAGGATATATTGGAGAATATGAGGAAGCCATTTTGGGTAAACCTAATTCGGCCTGACCTCGTCTTTCCAAAAGGGCCCGACCGAGGCCGTGGAGCATGCATTGCATATCTGCTTTAGACATTCCCCATGGCAAGAGCAAAGGCCCTTGAGATAAAGGTGCAACTTCTCTCCCCCTCCCAACGTTGGCATCTCCTTAAAGATTAAGCATCTTTCTTTAGGCTGGGAACCGATTGCGGCGCTCATCTGTGACCGCCCAGCCCGAGGCAACACACCTGCCGCCCCGCTGCATTCACTGAGACAGCAGACCTATCTGCTGTTTCCATCAATCGCTGTGCTGACAGAGCAGCCTCGTGACTATTGTAAAAGGGACATTTCAATCATATGTGAAACATACTCTTTGAGGGTATATAACCACCCTGTATACCTACACTTCTTTGGAGTGCTCTGTTCCTTTGTGGAAAGACTCTCCTGGGTTATAATCCTCAGATTTAAACTCAGAATAAACTCACCCAAATTTTCATTTATAGATTGGTTATGGATTATTTTCATTGACACAGTGAAAATGGGAATCAGTTGCCTTAGGGATATTATACCATTTACATTTCAAACCTCTCTGGGGACACAGGAAAAAACTGATCCAAAATAAACTTCCTTCCAGTGTAAAACGCACACTGAAGAATTTGGCGTCCGCATCTCAGTGCTTGTGGTTGGTGAGAAGAGAACCTCACCCCGCTAGGGCTGTGGGGTTCCAACTTCCCAGCAGAGCCCAGGGCCCAGGGATTCTTTATCCTAAGAACCAAATGAGTGGGGGTGGGGCGGGGATGGGTGGAAGGCTGATCGCTGGCAAGGCGGAAAGATCAAAATGGGGCCCGACACTTGATCCCAGCTGGTGAGGGCACGTTTAAGTGTCTGCTTTTCTAAACAAGGGTCACAGTTCCATGAGTGGCCTCGCAGCCTTACGCCAAGCCCTTGACCCCTAGAGGCCCGAAGAACTTCTTTTCCAGTGTGTCCTGGCCTGGGCCACCCTCTTGTCTGTACTTGCTCCTTCTTGAAACTGAATCAGGGATTCCCTGTGCACACCTGCAACAAGTCGTCTTGCAGAAGCTGCGGGAAGAGCAGAGTCAGCCCCAGGCCGGGAAAGAGTTCTGTTTCAATGCAAATGACCCAGAAAGGACAGATTTCGGCCCAGCGGGGGAAGGTGGGTCCCTTGAGCCAAGCGTCCTCCCTCTGTGATGTCACTCAGCGGGGAGGGGCGTGGCCTTGGGAACTGTCCAATTGGGGTGGCGCTGGGGCTGTGGGTGGGGCCACGCAGCGTACCCTGGTCGACGTCCCTGTTGTTCCGGCCTCGGAGTTGCGTGTCGCCTGTCTTGGTGATCTCTGGTGGCTCTGCCGCAGCTTCTCTCAGGCTTTTATCTGCACCTGTCGTGGGGGGTCGTAGGAAGGACTCGGGGGACCCAGGAGCCCTAGAAATGGTGAGTGTGCGGCCCCGGGGTGAGGACACCGGAGGAGGGGCTGGTAGGAAGCGGCGGGGCGGGCCCGGCCTCCCGCGGTCCCCTCCGGGGTCTGCGGCCCCGAGTCCGCGGTGGCGCCGCTCGGCCCTCAGGCCCCTCCGGCCGCAGCGTGGGGGCGGGGCCGGCAGCCGGGCCCCGGGCGTCCTGTGGTCCCTGCGCGCGGCGACTGGGGCCGGAGCGTCTTTGGGCCGCTGTGCGCCCGCAGTCCCGCGTGTCCCAGACGGTGCGGGGCCCGCGGGAGGGTCCGCAGGACAGTCGGGCCTCGGTCTCCGGGTCCGTGTGCGGAGGGGCTGCGGTCTGTGGGTCCCCAGGGCCTCCTTTCTTCTCAGGGGGCACCTGTTTTCTCGGCATTTTCCATATATTTGGGGAGCAGGGTCTCAAATCCACTGTCCTGTCCCCTCAGCTCTTCCCAGGACTGGCGATAAATCCCTAAGTTTCCCATCTCTCCCCGCATTCCCAAAGCCAGTTTTTAGTTCTCAGGATTATTAAGTATTTGTCCTTCGTGGTGCATTTCAAACAGACGCGGTATTTTAATCGTTTATCCTTTTCCCCTAGAGCCATGGATAGCTCTTTTCTAAAGACGGTGTGTGTGGATATTTTCCATGAGTGAAAAGCAGCCTCTCACCGCCTGGAACTACGTTGTATGAAATCCTCATGCGTCTCCCAGGATCTTTCTGGGCGCAGACATGCTGTGGGAAGTCCTCTGGGGGCAGGTTCCTTTTTGAGCTTTTCTGGGCGATCTTTCCTGTCGGCACTGCCCCTCCTGGCAGTGGGGTTGGTCGTCTTGAAAAAAGTTATTCACTTAAATCACCGGTTTTCACTACGGGTAAAATGTGTTGAATTGAGCTTGAGAGACAGTATGAAATACTCCCAAACTGGCAAGAAAGAGGTAGATTTCAGAAAAAGTAAAATATTCCATTTGCTGCGAATTCTGGTTTCCGTTTTTCCTCTCCTGAGCATATGCAGTTCCTGAGGTCTGTTCTTTAGTTTTCGGTGTTTTAAAGTGAAATTTCAGAGCTTAGACGTGCGGGCCACAAGTGTTCCAGTATGATTGATTTTTACAAAACGGTCTTGCCATGGAAATAATAATTAAAACTGACCTCTTTTTTCCTGAAAGGAAAGACATTTGGGGTTCTATGATTGAACTAGTGAAAATGCGCTAGATTTGTTCCCTCTTTCCATATAAACAATGGGTTTGAGAGATTTTGCTGGATTGTTCAAACACTGGTTTGTATCATTCAAATAACAATGATGTTCCAGAGCATCTGCAGTGGGGAGCAGAGCCTGCAGTCATTGACCCAACCTAAGGCCCCCCTGGGCCTGCAGAGGGAAGGCCTTGAAGGCCCGGTTGTCCTTCCTGGGGAGCCACCCCCTGCAGGTGTCCTACTGCTCACACCCCCATGGAAGGAGCCTTTGTCCTGAGAGGAGCTGCAGAGCCCTGGACAGCTGGGGGTGCACGTGCTCATGGAGTGGAGAGTGATGCCCTTTCTGAGGCTGTGGTTGTGGTTCCTTAGGCCTAGATGTTTTAAACATTGTTTGAGTTTTGCACCCACACTGTAGGTGCACTGAGAGTGTAATGTGTGCTCATTGAGAAAGTCTGTGAAGGTCAGGTCTTCTGTCCTGTGGACAAAGGGTTCATGAATTTGGAGTCCATGTGGGTCAGAAGCTTAGACTGATTCCAGCTGAGAGTTTCCTCACTTGTGAGGATGGGAGCCTGGGGGAGGCAGTGCCTCCATGCTCACAGGAGAGGCAGGGTGTGTGGGGCTCCCAGAGTGCCTCCCTGTGGCTGCTCAGGGGTCCCCACCCTCCTTCACCAGGGACTGACCCCCTCCAGGGTTCTGTCTCAAGCAGGAGAGTCTAGACTCCAAATCTTGGAATATGATCACTTTCTGAATGTGGATTTTCGTTCTGAACTGTGGGCAAGCAGTCTGCTTCTATGAGCTAATTGGGATATTCTTGTTTCTGTCCTTGGATTCCTTTACCCAGTGAAGATTGCAGCCCTTTGATTCTAGTCTCCATTAACACTTGGGCCCTGTTGATTGAGAGATAAAACAAGAATATTGTAGAACCAAGGAGATTTTGTGTTCCATTTAGGCAAGAGAATTTGAGGAGGTGAGATGGGTGTATCTAAGTCCTCCATGCATTTTCCATTGTTAGGTGTGTCTTTGTCTCTAGAGATCTTTGACATTTAAAAGGCTATACTATTTCTAAGGCAAATGGATCCCTAGTTTAATGGATATGAGAGAGAAACAATTGAGTTTCTAATTTAATTGATAGGAAGAAAACGCTGCAGAGCTTATGTAAAGCTCTCAAATTCCTATACATTTCAGGGCTTAATTGCCAACCCCTAATGCCTTATAATATGCTACCCATTCCTGAAATTATCCCTGCTGTGAAATATAGCAGAGGGACAAACTATAATGCCCCTTGTCCTTTAGTTAGAAAGGATTTGTAAATTTTTTATGGTTTACAATTTTATATCTGCTAGTGCTTAGAGGATTAAATGTTGGAAGTTATCCATGTAGAAAAGTTAAAATTAAGTTAACTAATAAAGCAGAAGTTAATTAAAAATAATGATAATGCATAGGTAAATATATGTATATAAAATTATCTCATTTTAAATAAATAGTGCATGAGAAGGTTAAAAAAAATGCCTATAAGGAAACTCCCTTAAGGAGGCTCCCTGCCTGGTCGTCCTGCCCCACTCCTCTGCTCTGACTCCAGCCTACCTACATGACCAGTTTTGGTCTCTGCTTCATCATCCTGTTAGTGTTTCTTTATGTAAAAACAAGCCAGTGTGGATGCCTGTTTTTCTTAGCCCTGTCCGTTCTTGTAATGAGTAACCAGGGTGCACAGATTTGCTGTTTGACCACTGAAAACTTAGGCCTCACCCTCCCTTTTCCCCTGGGCCTTCTTCCCTGGACAGGCTGATGAGAAAGCCTGCAGGCTCCTGCACTGTGGGCTGCTGCTTGCTGGGCAGCTCCTCCTGGGCGCTGTGCTGCCCTGTGTTGCACTGTTGACCCCACCAAGCCTGGGTTCTATACACAGAAGGCACCAAGCTGGCAGTTGCACTCCCTTGGGAGCAGGAGCCTGGGAATGGGGCCCTCCTTAATGTGGTCCTGGGTTATGTCTTGGATGGAACCTATCTGTGTTTAGAGTGAAGGTGAGACTAAAGCTGGGGTTTCCCTGCCATTAGGGGGCATCTGAAGGTATGTGAAGATGATTATCCCCTGCAACTGATATAAGGCCTTCAGATGGTCAGTCCTCAACAGTTATTGCAGAGGAAAGAGAAGAGACAAGAAAGGAGCCAGTAGATGGAGGGTGGCATCCACACTCCTGATAGCAGAGGGCTGCCAGGCCCCTTCAGTACCTCTGCTGCTGCCCCTGCCTCTACTGCCACGAAGACCCTGACCTTTGCATAGTGGGGGGCAGCACACATAGCTTCACTGTGGCACAGCAAAGGGGTTAGTTTAAACTGACTTAAGCCCGGGATATTAAAAGTCCATAAAGCAGCCAGTTGTCTTGGAGGAGGCCACTAACCCTGATGGCAGTGATGTGAGTCCCTCTAGTGGAAAAAAAATTGTGAATATCAGGATGGAGAGGCCATCCCCTCCCCCACAGTGTATCCAGTGACCAGAATACAAAACAGGGCCTGCCAGCAGGGAGGGAGCAAGAGGAAAGGCACTGAAACAAAGGTCTATAGTTTGACCCGCTCGGAAATCCAAAATGTGCCAAAACAATTTACACAACAAAGATGAAAGAGCCTTGCTTGGCCTTGATCCTCTACGTCAGAGGTTCTGAGTTAATATTAACATCCCCTGTAATGCGCTAATTCACAAATCTTCATGAAATTAATCAAACTAGGTTTCACGTTACAGGTATACCTGGGGATTTCACTAAATTTAAGCAATTTCCCTCATAACCTTAGAGGACTTACTGAATATAATCTCGAGGACAAACAGGTGTACCTTGTTTTTACAGCAGAATGCTCACCTTACCTAAATTCCTCATACTCATAACACTCATTGTCCTAAAATATCCTGTAGTGAAGCAGGGAAGCTCCGAATGAATAATTCATAAATTAAAATTAAATCAAGTCTTTACGACTTCCAAATTGGTCTGACAAAATGGGACCCCACTGACCTTAGCTTCTCAGTTACATAGTTAATATGGCCAAATGTAAATTAAAGAAGTGATTGTCCCCGATGCTTCTCCGTTTATCAGCCTTATTCCATTTGTTTTTGAACCTTTAAAGAAAGAATGACACCTCGCTTTGGATCATCCCAACCCTGAGACTGTTTTTGCACCAAATAAACCCTATTCCCAGGCCTTTGACATTATGGAAATGACTGACTCCATCCAGTCAGCAGCTGGGAAATACCCTGCTGTCACAGATCTGGCTAAGTCTGTCCTGTCCAGTCCTGTGTCCCCAGCCTCTGCTGCACTTGGCCTTCCCCTCTGAAGGTACATGATGCCCTTTTACCTGGTAACCCTCAGGGAGCCTCAGCAGCCTTGCCCTCCCTCAGTTTCTCCAGGCAGGGTCTGAACTGCATCCGCTTTGTTCCAGAAAGGCAGGCACGACATGGCATGCCCCTTTGTACCTGCTCCTTTGGACATTCATTTCACATTCATTCAGAACACACAAATGTTTTAAAAAGGAGCTCTCAAAAAATGCATGGGCCATTGACCCTCATATAATGTGAAGCTCTGAAACTGTGGTTAAGTTTCTAAATATTCTTTGATAATCAGACAGCCGTTTCCTCCCTGACACTGAAAAAATAGCCATAGGCCCCTCAGCAACCACATCTACTAGATTCTTTAGGTGTTGGGCAGGCAACGTATTTCTTGTTTACAAATTTTAGTTGAGTCCACTTATGCTGTAACTTGCAAGTTGGATCAGCTTGAATGGGCCCCTCAGCCACAGAAGGCTCTGGACTGTGTTTAAATTGCCGTACAACAGGCACTCCTGTTAGTGCCCTCAGAATTTCCTTCACTGTAGAGGCCTCAGTGACTTCCTCTCATGCCTCCCGGGGTACCCATGAGGACCTTAAGTTATCCTTATGTGTCTGATGCAAGCACCTGCCTTCCTCAGCCCCACGCTATATGCCATTAGAGCTGTAGTTTCCACCGTGTACTGGGCTTTCTTGAAAAGAGACGCTCTCATAATCTCTGAGCCTGTGACCCTCTACTGAGCTGCCCATTGTACCTTTGCCCGGGGAACCATGCTGACAGGTCAGCATACCCACCAGCACTTCCACATGATATGATGGAGTCACACTTTGGCCCTCTGACTTAAGCCACCTAGAGGAGGGTGGCCTCCTCTCTATTCAGTTGCCTGAAAGATTCTAGAGTTTTGGAGGAGGTCACCATTCCCCCTGTTGGAGACTTCCCTCAGAAGTTCCATGGGAGGGGCTGGCCAAGTGGCTCAGCAGTTAAGTGCGCATGTTCTGCTTCGGTGGCCCGGGGTTCGCCACTTGGGATCCCGGGTGTGGACGTGGCACCGCTTGGCAAGCCATGCTGTGGTAGGTGTCCCACATATAAAGTAGAGGAAGATGGGCATGGATGTTAGCTCAGGGCCAGTCTTCCTCAGCAAAAAGAGGAGGATTGGCAGCAGATGTTAGCTCAGGGCTAATCTTCCTCAAAAAAAAAAAAGTTCTGTGGGATTAACTGAATCCCCAACTCTGGGGAGTGCACAGATTTTAAGGACAACCTCACATATGTCTACATGATGGAGCTCAGTGGAGAGTTGCTGCTGTACGTCCCTACTTGAGACATCCCTGATGAAGGAGCAAACCCAAGGGTCACACAGCTAACCAGATATCAGGCAGCCATCTTACTATTGGCCCTATCTACATATATTCACAGACTTTCGTACAATTGTCTAAGTGTTGCAACTTTGTAGTAAAAAAAAAAAAAAAAAAAAAAAACTTTAGGAATCTCTTGACTCAGAGATAGCCAAAATATAAATATAGGGAACCCTTACTGTACATTACTATGTCTACAAGACGAGGACTCGCCAGGATGCTCCTCATCCACCTTGGGGTTCTGCCACTACTGATAGTGACCATGGCACTTCTCAGAGGATCCAGTGCTGTGCTCCCCAACAAGGCATTCGATGCAAGTTCCCCCCCCACCCCCATTACTGGTCTCAGATCAGAGAGCATCATACTAGCTTGTTGAAATCACTTGAATGAGAGATGTCCTGTTTCAGTTATCAGGGGTGAGTTATGAGGTTGTCTTAATCTTTCTTTCTTAAGATACTTCAGGTTCTTTGGAGCAGTTTTATGTTTCCAGAGAAATTGATCAGAAAGCACGGAGAGTTCCCACATAACCCTTCTGCATTCACGCAGTTTGCACTACTTTTTGAAGTCTTGTGTCACAGTGGGACATCGGTTGCAGTTACTCACCAATATTGATACCTTAAAGTGCACAGTGTACATGAGCATTGACTCTGTTATGGGATCTGTCGGTTTTGGCAAATGTTGATGGCATGTATCCTTCATTTTTGTATCATATAATGTTTCACTTCCTTCAAAACCCCTTATGCCCTACCTATTCATTCTTCCTTCCCACCAACCCTGAAATCCTTCACAACCTGAGGTCTTTTTATTGGCTCGTCCTTTTCTCTTTTCCAGAATGTCATGTACTTGGAATCAAACAGTATGTAGCCTTCTGAGATTGGCTTCTTTCCCTTAGCAATATACTTTTTTTTTTTTTGAGGAAGATAAGCCTTGAGCAAACATCTGCTGCCAATCCTCCTCTTTTTGCTGAGGAAGACTGGCCCTGAGCTAACATCCGTGCCCATCTTCCTCTGCTTTATACGTGGGATACCTACCAGAGCATGGCTTGCCAAGGGGTGGCATGTCCACACCTGGGATCTGAACCGGTGAACTCCGGGCCGCTGAACCGGAATGTGTGCACTTAACTGCTGTGCCACCAGGCCAGCCCCAGCAATATACTTTTAATATTCCTCTATATGTTTTCATGGCTTCATACCTCATTTCCTTTTATCACTGAACAGTATATCATCATATGTATACACCAGTGATTGATTATCCATTGGACTCTTGAAGGACATCTTGCTTAACTCTAACTCTTGGCAATTATGAATAAAGTGCCTATAAACATCCATGTGTAGGTTTTTCTGTAAACATAAGTTTCAACTCATTTAGGTCAATTCCAAGGAGAGTGATCACTGGATCTTACTCTGTGTAGTAAGAGTATGTTTAGTTTTGACAGAAAATTCCTGTCTCCCAATGTAGGCATATCAATTTCCACTTCCACCAGCAATGAATGAGGATTGCCTGTAGCTTCACTTCTTCATCAATTTCTGGTGTTCTGAGTGTTTGGAATTTTAACCATTTAATAGATGTGTAGTCTTTGTTTTCTTTGTAACTCCCCAAAGATAGAAGCTGAGCATGTTTTCGTGTTGCTTATTTCCCACTTGCGTATCTTCTTTGTTGAGGTGTCTGTTCAGGTCTTTGTCCGTTTTTAATTGGGTTGTTTGTCTTCTTACCATTGAGTTTTGTGTTCTTTGGGTATT
The DNA here is from genome assembly GCF_041296235.1 of Equus asinus. Lineage (NCBI taxonomy): Eukaryota > Metazoa > Chordata > Mammalia > Perissodactyla > Equidae > Equus > Equus asinus. The sequence goes on along the minus strand of NC_091809.1, from coordinate 22,957,225 downwards.
TGGGGTATCATTATTTGTCAGATACGTGTTTTACAAAAGATTTTCTCCTCATCTGTGACTTGTCTTTTCATTCTCTTAACACTTTCCCAGAGCAGGAATTTTTCTTCTTAATGAAGTGAAACATCATTTTTTTCCCTTCAGAGATCTTTTTTGGAGTTGTATCTAAAAATTCATCACTAAAGGCAAGGTCACCGAGATTTTCTCCCCTGTGTTATCTCCTAGGCGTTCTTGACTTTGCACTTTACGTTTAGATCTGTCATCTATTTTGAGTTAATTTTCATGAAAGGTTCATGTCTGTGTCAACATTCATTTTGTGTGTGTGTGGATTCATTTGTGTTTTGTCTGGATACCCATTATTTCCAGCACTATTTGCTTAAAAGACTTTGTTTTGCCCAGTGAGTTGCCTTTACTCCTTTGTCAAAGATCACTTGACCATGTGGGTCTGTAGGAAAGCACTTGACTTGTGTATCCTTCAACCTTGGTGTACTCTCTCAGTAATTCCCAGAGTTATCTCTGTTGTTGAGGATTCTTTCAGATGTTTTACAAAGACAGTTTTATTTCTTGCTTCGCAATATGTGAAGCATATTTTATTTTCTTATTACACAGCTAGGCCTTCCAGTACAACGTTACATACAGTGAGGAGAGGAAACTTCCTTGCTCTATACTTCATCTTACCAGAGAAGCATCTAGATTCTCACCATTTTGACGTTAGCTACAGGTGTCCTGTAGATGTTCTTTCTCAAGAAGAGGAAGTTCCCTTCTATTATTAGTTTGTTATCATTAATGGATGTTGGATGGTATCAAATCCTTCCTCACGTCCATTTCCCCTTTTCATTTCTGGTCTTAGTAATTTTTGCCTTCCATCTTTCCTCAGTTATCTTGACTAGATGTTTATCAATTTTATGTAATTAATCCTTTCAAAGGACCAGCTTTTGGTTTTGAAAACTTTGAATATTTCTTTCCACTCTCACATGATTTCTGAAAGGAAGTCTGATTTAATTCGAATCTTTCTTCTCTGTAACTAAGGTCTGGTTTTCCCCTGGCTTCTTTTCAATGTATTCTCTTTGTTGTTGACTTTTTTCTAGTTAGAATATGATTTTTTCTAGGTTGCTGTGCATTTTTGGTGTTTTTCATGTTTTTATTGTTCTCTGTGATGCTTGGATCTACAATTTGCCATCTGTGATTAATTTTAGGAAAAATCTCAGGGATTAGTACTTCATGTATTTCTTTTCCTTTCTGTCTTTTCCTTCTGGCATCCCCATTTGTGTATTTTAAGCCTTCTGTCATGGTCGGTGGTGCATGGATATTGCGTTCTGTCATTTGTTCTTCGTCTCTGCGTTAGCCTCTGGTGGAACAGATTGTTTTCAGTACAGGCCTTGATAAGAACAGAAGATTTGGGGTCTAGTTGAAAATACCATCTTCAGTTTCTCTTTCCCAATTTTGGAGAGGTTGGTTTGCCTCTGACCTCAATACTCTGTTGAATCTAAGAAGAGTTGTTCATTTCAAGGTTTTTCGTTTTTTTCTAAGAGGTTGGGATGACTACTTCCACATTCCTTAAATGCCCGACCAGAAACCAGAATTTTCTGACTCCAGTTTTCGTTGATTGATTGCTGATGGCTTTGAAGCCTTATTCTTCCTCATTCTCCTGTGACTGCCATCTGTACAAAGTGATAAGAGTGTCTTGCTGCTCCTTCCTGTGGCAGTGGCTAGAGAGTCAGTCCACGCAAGATCCTGCCCTTGTGTGTGAACTCTCACCCTGATTCACTCCCTAACCTTGATTTTTAAAATTCTGGCACCTTTCACTGCTCTATGAGGCCATTTCATGGCTTGCCTGACTTTCCCCAGATACCTTAATTATGCACATAATAAACCCTGTCCTACACTTTTGGCAGCGTGTGGTGTCATCAGCTAAGGAATTTGTGCATTCAGGGTTTGAGGTATCATGTCATGCTCCTGGTCACAACATGGGAGCTTGAGAATTAGAGAAGCTGGCAGGGCAGCCTCTGGAGTGGCTGATCAGGAAGCAGTTCGTCCTACAATTGAAAACGGAGATTTTATGTTCTTTTGTAGGAAAGCATTGCTGAACCCTTCAGGTATTTTATTCTCATGGGCAAATTCGCCATCAAGCCATTGTGATTTTTTTTTTTTATTAATGTTATGATAGATTACAACCTTGTGAGATTTCAGTTGTGCATTTTTGTTAGTCATGTTGTGGGTACACCACTTCCCCCTTTGTGCCCTCCCCCCACCTCCCTTTTCCCTGGTAACCACCGATCAGGTCTAAGCCATTGTGATTTTTAATGAACACACTTGCAATCTGCAACTCTCAGCTGGGTCCTCAAGGTCAGCAAGGCGCAGGGCTCAGGGTTCTCAGTCTGCCATAAAGAGCTCCCCTGGCGTATTTTCTAACTGGGTGCCTATGAGTGCCTCACATTGGCTGGAAGCAGCCTGTGGCATGTGAGTGTAGGGGTTTTGTGGTCTAAGCTGTCATTCCTTCTTCCTCATGTCTGAAGTCTAAGTTCCAATTAACATTCTAGCCCCATCAAATGGCACAGAGAAAGGAAAACTGAGTCTGCGATAATATTACACAAGTTAAAAGCAGTACTTTCCCACAAGAATATTTTCATTCCACCGGCTCTCCCTGGCTACTTCTAAAGGCCTGTTGTACTTTTAGGGATGATGTGGCCAGTTGGGCCTTATTAAAAGTTGGATTTCCACAGATCTCCTGGACTGTCATGTCTGGTGTTGAGAATAGAAGAAAAAGCTTCCCGTTCTTCACTATGTTTTTATTCATTAAAACATTATGCATATTTGCTCCTCTGCTTCATGGAGTGTTGTTAACGGTGGGCAGGAAGGAATAAGATGAGTTTTTCTCACAAGGTATTGATGGTCTTAAAATGTTTCATTTGTATAGAATTTCTCTCGCTTCCCCACATGCTTGGACCCTCCCATTAGTAATAAGATGCAGTGTTATCCAGTAAAAGCATGTAAATAATTTCCATGTGTTTATGATGCTGTTAAATTTATAATGGAGTGTAGACAGAGTAACTTTGATGATCGTGTCATAGAATAAATGTTTGGAGGTAACATAGTCACACATAACCTTCCTACAAGTGGAGTATAGATCCCCAGTGCTGTCAGGCTCATGCATCCTACTCTACACGTATTTGTGGTGTTTCAGGACTCAGTGGCCATTGAGGACGTGAAAGTGAACTTCACCCCAGAGGAGTGGGCTTTGCTGGATCCTTCACAGAAGAAACTCTACAGAGATGTGATGTGGGACACCTTCAGGCACCTGGCCTCAGTAGGTAAGAATGAGGACATTCCATCACTGCATCAAGTGGAGAGCAAGTGTTTCTGGCCCATCAACAGTGTTTGAAGGTGTTTCAGAATGTGGAAAGGAGGATGTTGGTGAATAAACTAGGCACGGTCACAGTCAAAAATGGACAAGGATTGTAGTAATTTGTCTGTAATTTCTTACATTTTGCAATCATTTTCATTGGTCTACATTTTAGGGAAAAAATGGGAGGATCATGACATTGGAGATCAGTACAAAAACCAGGGGAGAAAACTAAGGTAAGTCACACTCATGGTAGAAAGTCATAGCTCATGAGAATTCTGTTATGTTATGAAACTTTAAAAGAAGGAAACAAACCAAATAACCTCTGCTTCAAATGTATTTATTCTTGGAAAATTTTCACCAAAAATACTTCATGTATGTGACATAGATGTTCAGTGTTTGCAAAATAGTTCACTTGGAAACAGTATTAATAAACCCTCTGTAGGAATATCACTGTTTGGGTAATAGCAAGGGTGAGGTCCTCTTACAGAGCATTCAGTATATTCAATTTCAGAGAATTCACACAAGGCAGAAAACCAACAGTTTTCCTGTAAGTCATAATAAATGTAACAAACATAAAATCATTAATAATGTGCTTCTCATTTTTTACAGAAATCGTATGGTAGAGAGACTCTGTGAAAGTGAAGACAGTAGTGAGTGCAGAGAAAACTTCAGCCTTATTCCAAATCTCAGTCTGAATAAGAAAACTACTAGAGTGAAACCACATGGATACAGGGCATGTGGGAAGGTCTTCATGCGTCATTCACCCCTTTATGGGCACATCAGATGTCACACTGGACTCAAACCGGATGAGTATCAGACAGATGGAGAAAAGCCGTATAAATGTAAGAAATGTGGTATAGCCTTCCGTTATCTCCAGGTTTTTGAAAAACATAAAAGAAATCACCGTAGAGGGGAAAACAATAAATGTAAGGAATGTGAGAAAGCCTTTAGTAGTTCCGCTTCTTTGAGAAGACATGAAAGAATTCACACCGAGAAGAAACTCAATCGATGTAAACAATGTAGAAGAACCTTTATTTATCATCATACTTTTCAAAGACATGAGAGGATTCACACAGGACAGAAACCCTATGAATGTAAGCAGTGTGGTAAAGGTTTTGTTTCTCTTAAAGGTTTCCAGGTACATGAAAGGAGTCACACTGGAGAGAAACCCTATGAATGTAAAAAATGCAGTAAAGCATACGCTTCTTCCAGTTCTCTGCGAGTCCATGAAAAGACTCATAGTGGAGAGAAGCCCTATGAATGTCTGGAATGTGGGAAGGCCTTTAGTTATTCCTCTAGATTGAAAAGCCATGAAAGAACTCACACTGAGGAGAGACTGTATCAATGTAAACAATGTGGAAGTGTCTTCAGAAATCGGGATACTTTTCAAAAACATGAGAGGACTCACATAGCAGAGAAAAACTATAAATGTAAGCAGTGTGGTAAAACTTTCGTTTCTCATCAAGGTCTCCGAATACATGAAGGAGGAAATCACAGTGGAGAAGAAAAACCCTACAAGTGTAAGGAATGTGGGAAAGCCTTCCGTTTGCGTGCATCCTTTCAAATACATGAACGAATTCACACTGTAGGAAAATCCTATGAATGTAAAGAATGTGGGAAAATCTTTGCAAGGTTCACAAGCTTTCAGAGACACATGATGATGCACAAGGGAGATGTTCTTTATATATGTGAAGAATGTGGAAAAGCTTTCAGTTATTCCACTTCATTGCGCAAACATGAAACAATTCACACTGGGGAGAAACCCTATCAATGTAAACAATGTGGAAGAACCTTTAGGTATCATCAAACTTTTAAAACACATGCAAGTACTCACACGGGACGGAAACCCTATGAATGTAAGCAATGTGGTAAAGGTTTTGTTACTCATAAAGGTTTCCAACTACATGAAAGAATTCATACAGGAGAGAAACCCCACACATGTAAACACTGTAGTAAAGCATACCGTTGTCCCAGTTCTCTGCGAAAACACGAGATAACTCATAGTGGAAAGAAACCGTATAAATGTCTGGAATGTGGGGAAGCCTTTAATTATTCCTCTTCATTGCAATTACATGAAAGACGTCACACTGGAGAGAAACCCTATAAATGTAAAAAATGTAGTAAAGCCTACACTTCTTCCGGTTCTCTACAAACACATGAAAGAACTCACACTGGAGAGAAACCGTATCAATGTAAAAAATGTGGTAAAGCATTCATTTGTTCCAGTGCTCTGCGCAAACATGAAAGAATTCATACTGGAGAGAAAACCTACAAGTGTCTGGAATGTGAGAAACGATTCGTTACTCCCAGTTCATTTCAAATACATCAAAGGATTCACACTGGAGAAAAACCCTATGAATGTAAACAGTGTGGTAAAGCCTTCAATTATTACTATTCCTTAAAATTACATGGAAGAACTCATACTGGAGAGAAGCCGTATGAATGCAAGGAATGTGGGAAAGCCTTCTGTTATCTCCAAACCTTAAAAATACACCTGAGACTGCACACTGGAGAAAAACCCTATGAATGCAAGGAATGTGGGAAAGGCTTCTGTTATCTCCAAGCCTTAAAAATACACCTGAGACTGCACACTGGAAAGAAATTGTATGAATGTAAACAATGTGGTAAAGCCTACAAATATTATGGTTTCTTACAAATTCATGAAAAACGTCATACTGAAAAGAAACCCTGTGAATATCAGGAATGTGGGAAAGCCTTTATTTCTTGAACAAAGTTTTAAGGACATGTAAGAGTACACAGAGGAGAAAAATATAAATATGAAGAATGTGGGAGAGTCTTCTTGATCCCAAGTCCTTACAAAGACATGAAAGACCTTAATTGATATAACCTCCTGAACGTAAACAGCATGGGGAAGCCTTCAATTGCCCCCCACCCTTATCTGAAAATGCCCAATGAAAAGAGTTCAAGAAACATGGGAAAGATTAATGGAAATTACTCTATGTATAATGTTCTAGAAAATTTTCGAGATGAAAGAATTGTTATAAACGTTGTAAATATATTGTGTTTACCAAGCCTCTTTCTTAAAATGCGATATTGGACTGTGGATTTCTACAAATTACTATTAGAAATGAAGCAAGAGTTCTGTGAATTGTCTTTCAAAACTAGTACATAAGATTAACAGGTACTGCCTTTTCCTTAAATTGACTAATATTTTCTCTTTCTATTTTGCAGCCTGTTGTATCCATGGGTGAATTGAAATGTATTGCTAATATACAATTAGGTTTAATTTTCTTTTATAATGTTTTATTTGTTCTGTGTTCAGGGACTGTTGAAAATTGATACTTGTTTGTTGGGATTTTCCTGCTGGCCTTGTGTAGAAGCATCTGTATATCCCTAATCCATTATATATTGTACCTTTCTTACTGAGAAAGCCTTTTTGAGGTGCTGGGTATAACAGCCTTTTTGTATTTTCCATACTATTAAACATTGAGAATAAATTTGTACACATGGCAACTTTATCAAAAAGTGTAGTTTCATGTGAATTATTTTCACATTTGGGCCTTTGTTCGTCCTTCCTGTTATTTGATAAATAGACTTTGAATTAGTTAGACTGTGGTAGGGAAACAAAACCTAGAGCTGGACACTTGGTTTGCATTATGGTGATAAGTGTAACGTCAGGAACTAGATCTTTCAGAGTCCACCTCCTCTATGGTTCCATGTTGGAATTCAGCAGGAGCCTCACTTGCATGAGATTTGGAAGGCAGAAGCAAGAAGGCATTAGTCAGAGTTTGGAGCCACCATACTGGGAGAGAGACATCAATGAATAGGAGCTTTGAGGATGCCATGCTCCAGCCCATTTTCCAGATTCTTTGCCTTTCCAGTCAAGATTATCCTCAAAGCGGGCTGGCCCCATGGCCAAGTGGTTAAGTTTGCATACTATGCTTCGGCGGCCCAGGGTTTCACTGGTTCGGATCCTGGGCATGGACATGGTACCGCTCATCAGGCCACGCTGAGGTGGCATCCCACATGCCACAACTAGAAAGGCCCATAACTAAAATATACAACTATGTGCTGGGGGGATTTGGGGAGAAAAAGCAGAAAAAAGAAAAAAAAAGATTGGCAACAGTTGTTAGCTCAGGTGCTGATCTTAAAAAAAGAAATTATCCTCAAAACTACCACCAATAGTTTGATTTCTATTTTCTGTAGAGGTGTAGGTTTCCACTGATGTTTTAACAAGTCTCACATCAAAGATGTATCAGAGTTTGGGTTTTTCTTTAAGCCCTGTTATGTGTGCCAGGAAAGAAATTCAGTCTTTGGTGCTTGGGAGTGTTCTGATTTCCTTCTTCTCTAGATGATATTTGTATAAGGTGTAATTTGTATAGGAAACACCTTATACTGTTAATAGTGTTGGTCTGTTTTCCTGATTCACCATGACATCTACTATGGGGCAGTAAAAAGAAGGACGTAGGGGTTTGTTTCTCTGCTGTGTTGTGCGGTGGCTCCCTGGACTCTGTCCTTTCCTGTGAGAAGAATCACTTTGCTCATTCAGCAAACCTGTGGGTATTTCCTAGGTAAAACTCAAAGAACTTCTCTCTGCCATGATCAACATAGTGGCCTATAAGTGCACCTAATGTGAGAAAATGGCACTGGTAATATAGTCAATGTACATAGTTCCCAAGCTTAGGAAGGAGTCCCTAGAGCTCATGGCAAATGGACTTTAGGGGGCCCCTTAATCCCTCACCCCTGGCTACTTGCGATGCTCTGACCAGGATACTTATGTAGACAAATCCTCATCCTATCATACATGACCCTAGTGAAGCCAATGTGCAAGGACTCATCAAGGCACTCTAGGAATTATTGATACTATCAACTCAATTCTCAGAATACAGAGCACCGGGCTTGTGAAAAAGGCATTCAGTGTACCATGTACCTCTTATGACCCCAGTCTACAACCCTCTTAGTTTGTCCCAATGACTTAAAGCTTGCTTTGTTACACATAGGTCTTCCTGCTGTTTGAGAGGTTAGTTACATTCAATCCCCAGTCCTTGGGGCCTGTTACTTTGCTCTAACCATCAGGGTTACTTGCACCTTTTAAGTAGAGTGTTTCTATACTAGACTTTTCTGTCAGAATGGTCAGTCCTGCAGGACTTTGGCTTATTGTAACAGTGCACGCTAGCTGCCACTTTTATATCCCATTCCTGGGTCTTCCTCCGAACATCACCTGTGGTCTGTGTGTCAGTATTTCATTTTGAACACTCTCCTTCAAAACCCCTTCAGCCCATGCAACACAGATATGCTGTTTTCCTGCCATTTGCTCTTAAGTGCTCATTGTCCTGGGAGTCACTGGTACTGACCTGGGCACACATGATGTTTAACACATACATCATTAATGCCAGCCAAGAAATGTCCAAGACACTCAAAATGCATGCAGCAGACAGCTAGTGTTTGAGATGTTTTCCCTGAAGGAAAACCCCCTGGTAGCCATGGTAGCTGCTGACTACTTTGGTTTAGACTATTTATTAACCAGCCAGGGAGAGTTCTGTTCCCTAAAAGGGCTGCTCGCTGCATGTGTGCAGGCTGCACTGGCAGGGTGCCTCCAAGAGCACAACAGATGAGACAGCAAATTAATAACATTACTAAAATAATTGTTTTTTTTTTTTTTTGGAACCATACTGACACATTTTCTTGGATCTGCAACACCCAGGGATGACTGGACTCATTTGGGTCTTTTTGAGGCCTTGTCATCTGAATTATAATATATTGCTTGTGCTTTTCACATGGCTTTTAAATTAATATTCAAATTCACCTAAAGTAGATGAGGCATCCAAACCACAGGAGGGGACTTTAATAAAGATGCTGACCTCTGTTTTCAGCTTTGACCCTTTATCAGCTTTGGATTGCTGCTCACCGTGTCTGGCCCACGGTGGGTAGACAAGTGGCCACGTTGACACACGCCTCTTTTTGTCTGTCAGTGGGTAGGAGGGTCAGACCTTGAAATCTTTTGCAGCCTTTAACCCTACATGTCTCAGAGTCAACCAATTCTTTGCGGAAGCCACTTGTAACTTGCCCTACTCTCTTTTGAAATTACCTTTGGGTGATATTCATTTTGCTATTCGCTTGATGCCTGTGGTGACATAGTCTTGACATTCAATCCCATTTTAGCTAAGGTGTTAATCCTGCCCCCACGAGGGCAATGATAAAACAGAAGGTAACCAATGGAAAATGTCTTTGGGGTGAAAAACAGCTGTGCAGCGTAGGGAATTTTGAAAAGATGATAAGAAATCCAAATGCAGTGATACCATTATAATGTTTCTAGATGCATTGGTCACAAAAGAAAAACTTTGAAACCACTCACATGGTCACTAGTTGTAGAATCAATAATTGGAAATGGTATAGTCTCCCATGGTAAAAATACAGAGCAACAGAAGTGAAGGGATGGTTTCTGTTCCAATATCTGAAGAACTTGTAGTCATGCTGGTCTTCAGTGAATAAAAAATGCTGGACAAACGGAAAATTAACACCTCTTAGATCCCTGAGAGATTTCAGGTTACATGGCAAACCAGTGCCCCCAGAACAAACTGGAGAATATGGAGAATTAGCACTTTGCTAAAGCCAGCAACCTCTAGGAACACACAAACTGTTAGAGATGAATTGCTGGAGACACAGTATGGACCAGCTTGAGAGTTAAGAGCTGTAAGGGGATCCCTCTGCATTTCATGAATTTTTCTTGCAGGAGCCCAAACAGGTTTTCCTAGTGAAGATCAAAACAAATTGCTTCTTGCTTCTTGCAGGAAATGGGGAAAAACATTTTAATTATACACACAAAGCATTCTATTTTCTGTAACTTAGGCCCTCCCTCAAAGAAAATTAATTTGCCAAAGCCTTATCTGATCGGGCAAAGAGCAGTTAGGCCAATCCTACAGCCCACAGGTTTCCTCTCTTGCAGAAAGGGAGAAATAAATGCTAAGAACCTGTTCTGAAGTTCATCGCCCAGGGATTGAGTTCCTCCAAAACAGTACAGGTTTAGTTATAACATAATAGAACATTTTCTCACTCAAATACCTTCCCACCATAACAGCTCCAGTATAAAAACAGTGGGTTAAAACACAGAGCTGCAAGACACAGACTCTACTTAAGGTTGAGTTTCTAGGGAAACCCAAACACTAGAGGATATTGAAGCCCCTGACACAGCTATGGCAAACATTGAACATAGTCTAATGCCTATTAAAAAAACAACAACAGTAAAATGCTATTTATCTCAAATATTGTGAAAATTAACAAGTACGTGGAAATTAAACAACAGTCTTGGACAACCAGTGAGTCAAAGACAAAATCAAAAGGGAATTTAAAAAATATATTGAGAGAAAGTGAAAATACAACTTACCAAAATGTATGGGATGCAGCATAAGGAGTACTAAAAGGGAAATTTATAGTGATAAACACCTATTTCAAGAAAAAAGATGTCAAGTTACCAATCTAAATTTACACCTCAAGGAACCAGAAAAGGAACAACAAACCAAACTCAAGTTAGCAAAGGTTAGGAAATATTAGAGCAGAAATAGAGAATAGAAAAACAATAGAAAAAAAGTCAAAACTAAGTGTTGGTGTTTTTAAAGAATAAAACCTACAAACCCTTAGACTAACTACAAAAAGAAGAGAGAAGATTCAAATACATAAAATCAGAAATGAAATAGGAGGCATTACATTGGATGCCTTAGAAATAAATAGGATCAAAGAGGAGTATTATGAACATTTACATATGAAAAACTGGATAACCAAGAAGAAATGGATGTATTCCTATAAACAACCAACCTACCAAGAAAGAATTTTTTTGAATAGCCTGAACAGACCAATAACAGGTAATAACAAATTCACAGAATGAATACCAATCCCTTTTTAAACTCTTCCAAAAACTAGAAGTAGAAGGGATACTTCCAAATTCACTTTATGAAGTCAGCATCTTCCTGATACCAAAGTCACAGACACCATAAGAAAAGAAAACTAGGGGGCTGGCCCCGTGGCCGAGCGGTTAAGTTCGTGTGCTCTGCTGCAGGCGGCCCAGTGTTTCATTGGTTCGAGTCCTGGGCGTGGACATGGCACTGCTCATCAAACCACGCTGAGGTGGCATCCTACATACCACAACTAGAAGGACCCACAATGAAGAATATACAACTGTGTACTGGGGGGCTTTGGGGAGAAAAAGGAAAAAATAAAATCTTTAAAAAAAAAAAAAGAAAAGAAAACTAGAAGCCAATGTATCTAAAGAACATAAATGCAAAAATGCTCAATAAAATACTAGCACACTGAGTTCCACAGTACATCAATAAGATTATACACCACGGTCAAGCGGGATTCATCCCTGGGATGCAAGATTCTTTTTTTTTTTAATGAAATAAGCCAGTTATTTTATTTATTTTTCTTCTCCCCAAAACCCCCCGGTACATAGTTGTACATGTTCTAGTTGTAGGTCCTTTTAGTTCTGCTATGTGGGACGCTGCCTCAGCACAGCTTGATGAGTGGTGCTAGGTCCGTGCCCAGGATCCAAACCAGTGAAACCCTGGGCCCCTGAAGTGGAGCATGTGAACTTGACCACTCAGCCACAGGGCCGCCCCCTCCCTGGGATGTAAGATTCTTTTAACATATCAGTCAATGTGAAGTGTCAATCAATATGATAACACCACATTCTGTGGTAGGTCACAGAATGAAAGATGAAAACCACATCATCATCTAAATGGGTGAACAAAAAGCATTTGACAAAGTTCAACATGCATACATGGTAGAAACTCAACCAAATAGATATATAAAAGTGATTATAGGTATAAAAGAGAGAATTTCCTCAACACAGTAAAGGTCACTTATGAAAAGCCAACTGCTAACGTCATAATCAATGGAGAAACGCTGAATTCTTTTAGTCCATGATCATGTACAACGCAAGGAAGGTTGCCCTTACCACTTCCTGGAAGTACTAGTAAGAGCAATCAGACAAGAAAAAGAAATAAAAGGCATCAAAATCAGAAAGGTAAAATTATATGTTTGCAGATGACATGATCCTAAAGACTCCACACACACAAAAAAATGTGTTAGAACTAATAAATTCAGTAAAGTTGCAGGATACAAAATCAAGAGACAAAACTCAGTTGTATTTCTTTACACCAACAATGATCTATCCAAAAAAGAAATCAAGAAAACAGCCCTCTTTACAATGGCATCAAAAAGAATTAAATACTTAAGAATCAGTTGGACCAAGAAGGTGAAAGATCTGCACACTGAAAAGTATAAAAATATTGATGGATGAAATAAACTGAAGAAGACACAAATAAGTTGAAGGATACTTTGTGTTCATGGACTGGAAGAAATTATATTGGTAAAATGTCCATACTACCCAGAGCAATGTACAAATTCAGCTCAAGCTATCAAAATCTCAGTGGCAGTGGGGCCAGCCCCATGGTGTATGGTTAAGTTCGGGGTGCTCTGTTTCCATGGCCTGGGTTGGCAAGTTCGGATCCCAGGCATGGACCTACACCACTTTGTCAGCCATGCTGTGGCGGCAATCCACATATAAAGTGGAGGAAGATTGGCACAGATGTTAGGTCAGGGCTAATCTCCCTCAGCCATAGTAATAATAATCATCATCATCATCATCCCAATGGCATTTTTCACAGAAATAGGAAAACGATCCTAAAATGTATATGGAGCCATAAAGTACCCCCAAACGACCAAAACAATCTTGAAAAAGAAGTACAAAGCTAGAGACATAACACGTCACGATTTCAGGTCATACTATAATGCTACAGTAACCCAAACAGTGTGGTACTGGCATAAAAACAGACACATAGATCAATGGAACAGAATAGGGAACCTAGAAATAAACCCAAGCATATATAGTCAACTAATTTTTTTACAAGACCACGAAGAATCCACAATGGGGGAAGGATAATCTCTTCAATGGTGTTGGGAAAACTGGATATCTACAGGCAAGAGAATGAAAATAGACCCTCATCTTACACCATACACAAAAATCACTCGAGATAAAGACTTAAGTACAACCCCTGAAACTGTAAAACTCATGGGAGAAAGCATAGTGAAAATGCTCCTTGACATCGGCCTTGGCAATGAACTTTTGGAGGTAACATGAGAGGAACAATCATTGAAAGTAAACATAAACTAGTGGAACCACATCAAACTAAAAGGCTTCTGCACGGCAAAGGAAACAACAAAATGAAGACAACCTACAGACTGCGAGAAAATATTTTAACCACATATCTCCTAAAGGGTTAATATCTGGATATATAAAGAACTCACACAACTCAAAAGTAGCAAAAACCCAATTAGAAAATGGGTAAAGGGCCTGAATAGACATTTTTCCAAAGAAGTATATACAAATAGCAGACAGGTGTATGAAAAGGTGCTCAACATCACTATCATCATGGGAATGCAAGTCAAAATCACAACGCCTGTTAGGATGGCCGTTATCAAAAAGTAGAACAAGTGTTGGCAAGGATGTGAAGGAAAGGGAACACTTGTACTCTGCTGGTGGGAATGTATATGGCACAGCCGTTATGGCAAACAGTATGGAGGTTCCTCAAAAAGCTAAAAATAGAACTACCATGGGATCCAGCAACCCCTCTTCTGGTTATAGACCCGAAGGATATGAATTCTGTAAGAGCAATCTGCACTCCCGTGGTCACTGCATAATTATTCACAGCAGCCAGGCTATGCATACCACCTAAGTGTGTATTGACAGATGAAGGGATAAAGAAATTGGGGTATGTATCCATATTCAGCCTGAACCAAGGAGATCCTGCCATTTGAAACAACATGGCTGAACTTGCAGGACATTATGCTAAGTGAAATAAGCCAGACAGGAAAAAAGTGCGTGATCCCACTTATATGTCACTTTGAAAAAGTCACTACATAGAAGCAGAGAGTAGAATTAGCGGTTGTCAGTTGACGGGAGGTGGGGGATGTGGGGAGATAGTCAAAATGTGCAAGGTTGCAGCTATGTAGGATGAACAAGTCTAGAGATCTATTTATATAGTGTGATGACTATATTTAACAATACTCTGTTAAATACTGTGTGTGTGTGTTTGTGTGTGTGTGAGGAAGGTTGGCCCCGAGCTAACATCTGTTGCCAGTCTTCCTCTTTTTTTTCCTTCCCCAAACGCCCAGTACATAGTTGTATATCCTAGTTGTAAGTCTTTCTAGTTCTTCTATGTGGGACGCCACCACAGCATGGCCCAGTGAGCGGTATGTAGGTCCATGCCTAGGATCCGAGCTGGCGAAACCCTGGGCCATCAAAGCGGAGCGCATGAACCCAACCACCATGCCACTGGGCCAGCTCCTCTATTAAGTACTTTTAATTTTCTAAGAGTAAATTTCAGATGCTCTTATCACAAAAAAAGGTAACTGTGAGATGATATGTTAAGTTAGTTGATGTGGTAATTTCACTACGTATATGTATATCAAATCATGTACACCTAAAATATAGACAATTTTTATGAAAAATATATAAATTAATGGGTAGTAGCGCTATAAAGAACATCTACAAAATTTTGGAGTGCTCACTCCTGGGGATAGGAGGGTGGAGCACCACAGACACTCTGAACTGCCAAAGCTGTACTCATTACTGTTGGCGTCACGTCTACAGAATTTTATGCAATTACTATTTCAACATAAAATGTTTTATGCATCTTTTGTAAGTATGATATACTTCGCTTGAGAAATATACAGAATTATTTAACTATGAAAAAGGTTTTTTTTTCAAATATTTATTGTGCAATATTTTCTAACCACCTCCCCAGTTGGGTTTCACAGACTTGGCTCAGTAAGGATGTTCCAGTTTTTTTTTAATGGGCTTATTGATATTTACCTTGATATTCATTTGACCAACAAATGAGTAACCAAAGACTGGGAACATGTTCAGTGTCTATTTAGAGAGAACTGGTTACATAAATTTGTATCACCTTATGCTTCTCCATAAAAATTCTGGAAGCCACCTATTGACATGAAAAAAAGCTGAGGATTTATTATTTTTTTCTTCTCCCTAAAGCCCCCCAGTACATAGTTGTATATTTTAGTTGTAGGTCTTTCTGGTTGTGCTGTGTGGGATGCCAGCTCAACATGGCTTGATGAGTGGTGCCATGTTCGCACCCAGGTTCCGAACCAGTGAAACCCTGGGCCTCTGAAGCAGTCCACGTGAACTTAACCACTTGGCCATGGGGCTGGCCCTGGAGGATTTTTTTTTTTTTTAAGATTTTATTTTTTTCCTTTTTCTCCCCAAAGCCCCCCGGTACATAGTTGTATATTCTTCGTTGTGGGTCCTTCTAGTTGTGGTATGTGGGGCGCCGCCTCAGCGTGGTTTGATGAGTAGTGCCATGTCCGCGCCCAGGATTCGAACCAACGAAACACTGGGCCGCCTGCAGCGGAACGCGCAAACTTAACCACTCGGCCACAGGGCCAGCCCCTGGAGGATTTATTATTTAATGAACCAAAAAGCACAGCATTACACTTTGTGTAAATCATGTTACCTTTGTATATTAAAGGGAAAAAATATGTAAATTGCTTGTTTTTATATAAATACTGAAAAGACTAACAAGGAACTAATAAAATCACGTTCAGGAGCTTGAGCAAGCACACACAAATCCTAGACAACATCCTGGCAGTGTGTCTTCCAGCCAAACTCTAAATCTCAAGCTGAGTTTTTGAAACTTGACGTTCACTATAAACAATTAACGATAAATGAAAAAAATTGTGTTATCTATATTTTCGTTTTAATAGTTTATAAATCAATAGCTATTTTTAATGGACAGTCACTTCTCTCTCTGTTAATCCTCTAGACAGTATTTATCGTGAAGTGTACAATCTGGTTTCGTAAACCCTCAAGGATTAATTTTTTTCAATTGTGTTTGTATGGAAAATGAGAAATGATGTCACAGCTTGTAGGGCCATGATATTTTAAACTGCAGAGCACTTTCTGAGATAGGGAGCATTTTAAATGCACCCGGCTTTCACTCTAGTGTGAGTAGCTCCCTCTGACACACTCTCCAGGGAAAGTTGTGAAAATTATTTTAAACACCATCATTTAAAGTCTCTGGAAGTGGCTGTAAAGGTAAGCAGAAAATGAGGAACATCAATTCAAGGGATCCCTAAGAAAATTCTATGGAAAAGTATGAGTCTGTGATGTTTAAATCCTGAATGGTCCCCTCCCTCCCCCGTCTCAGCTCAGCTAGGTGGACACCACTCCAGAGTGCAGTGGCCAAGAAAACAGCTTTCTGTTCCTCCAGCTTCCTTTTGGAGGGCTTTTTTTCTAGGAAGAACAGGACGTCATCATTTCTCATCCTGCCTCTGGCTACTTATTACATGAGGTTACAGTGCACGTGGGTATGCTTGAGAGCAGGGGCATGCTTCTTGCTCCAGCCCCTACCCAACTACCATGGGCACGGTGGGCTGAGAATCCTGGGACCCTGGGCAGCCTTGCCTCAGCTCATAAATTGGTATTTTCACGTGTAGAGATTAATAAACAGGAACTTCATTAAATTGGAGTTGGGAGGCCAGAAGGGGGCGCTCTCGTGCCCTACGTCAGCAGCAGAGCCCAACAGGAAGAAGAAAGACTTCCTCCTCGTGGCCAGCAGGAAGCTCAGCCAATGGGAGACGGTCATGACTCAGCCAATGAAAAGCCACTACACCTCTAACTCTGTTTGCGATAGCCCTCCAACTTCCTGCTCCCCTCTAGAAAACTTTCTCCCCCCTTTGCTTCTGGGGACATGCACCTGGCTCACTGTGGTTGCAGATGCCAAGTTGCAAATCTTTGCTGATCCCAGATAAATCCATTTTTGCAGAAGTTAACTGGCTATCTATTTGTTTAAGATCAACATTGTGGTGGCCCTTACGGGGGTTCAAGAGAAGACCCTGGATGACTCTGAGGCCGGTGAGAAAACAGGTGTGGTACCCACAACAGAGACCACTGAGCTCACTCTTTTCTTGCCAGCTCTCGAGTTTGAGCATCAGTTCTTCTCCGTGATGTGAGCTTCTGCTCTTTTTGCATTGATGCTTTCCAGGCTTTGAGAGCTGTTCTAGGGCTCCATCTTTTTTTGGTAAAGGCCTTGTTTGCGAGTGCGTGGGTGGCACTTTGGCCTGGCTCTTTGAGTCAGGCTTTTCCTTGGAACTGTGCCAGCCTTCGGTCTACTTCCTTTCAGAACTGGACCTTTTCCACTGGAACCACACTAGCTTTGGAACTGCCATTGGAACTGTACTGGTCCAGCCTTCAGCCTGTCTCCCTTTGGATCTAGACTGTTCCTTTGGACCTGTGATATTCAACCTTTGATCTACCTTACTGAAGTAGACTGTTCTATTGGAATGGGGTGGTAGTAAGCCCGCAGGGTCTTTGAGCTGTTCAGGCCATCTGACCTCTTTTGGCTGTTTGAGAATTATTCCATTGCTCTTGAAAAAGACCTCTAAGGAATAGGATCCCAGTTATCTGAATATTTTGAGGATGCCCCCCACAGGGAACACAGACGATTTTATGTTTAAAAACTGAAGTCATTCCTCATGCACATTAGCTAAATGGACCAATTTAACCAAAAGTCTTTTAGAATATCAATGGCCATTATGGGGAACTTTTGATCTCCCCAAACTTACTTAAAACCGAGTTGGCCAACCATGGCCCTGTAATTTCCCAAATCAAATGGCATGCCTATTTTGATTGGTATTTTGAGGTTCCCAATGTTACCAAGAGCCTAAAATTGCCTCTTTGCAAGATAACGTTTTAAGGTTAACTGGGGCAAACAAATGATGAAAGAAAGAGGAAACGGCTTCGGAAGCTTCCCGGTCCACGTCCCTGGCTTCTTGGTCTCAGGCTTGGCCTCCGGCGCCATCGTGTTCCTTTCCCCCTCTCCTCTTGCTCACTCCCCACCTCTAGTGCCATCTTCCTCCTTCCTTTTACACTGTCTACGCCTCCTCCAGACCCTCAGTTTCCCCATAGTAACTCTCTCATTGAACTTCCCTTTTCCCTGCATCTCTCCCCACTCCCTCTTACTCTGAACCTATCAGAACCTGTCCCTTTAAAGCCTTCTGAGGACCCAAGGGCTAGACCCTTCATTTCTTATATTCCCTGGACTAAAGCTGAACTATGGGCCACAGTCCGAGATTCTCCCAAAGTAACCAAAGGTCCTCACAGATTTGCTGAGGCATTTAATATTGTCTTGCACGCTTAGTCTGGTTTCTCTGACTTGTATCAGCTAGTTCCCATGCTTGTCGGTGAGGTTCGGGCCAAGTACTGGATGAAATCTGCTAATTGGGGAAAATCCTGAAAGGTCTCTAGAATTATAACCAGCAGACCAACCTGCTGACCTGTTGTATGATCGGGCTCAGGCAATCGCTAGATGACTTTATCAAGCAATTCCTAGGGCTGTCCCAAAGCCTGCTAGTTGGAACAAAATTCAGCTTGTGCACAAAAACCTGATGAACCTGGTCGTGACTATTACAGTCAGCTTCAGATTGTTTTTAAAGGAAATTCTGGTCTTCCTCCAGATGTTGATTCCACCCAGGTAGCCTTTAACTCTGTTTATTAATGGGCTGAACCAGGACCTCTCCCTTTTAGTAAAAAGGACCAGGATGGAACGGGAAACTGTCTCCTCCAGATTTAGTTAATCTGGCAAACGAGCTCCCTCACACTCTAGATGAGTCACCTAAAGGAAAGACTTAAAATTCTTAATCTGCAACTCCAGCAAATGAAGGCCCGTAAATGAAATTAAAAACCTCCAAGTTTCTATTCTCATTGCAAAGAGTCAGGACATTGGAAAGGAGACTGTTACAAATGTAAGCACTTCGGACACCTTCAGCTCTCTAACCAGCCCTTCCAGTGTCCTCCAAATCCCCAATGATGGGGCTCCGAGGACCTCAGGGGCTCTTCCCGGTCCTCCCTCTTAATCCGTTTGGAGAAGCATTTCTCAGATTGGGGATGAATCTCCTTCTGTCCCGACTGACACCGGAGCCACACTCTCAGTGCTCAACCCCACTGCTATGAAGCACGCCCTGCCTCAGAGAACTAACACAGTTCAAATAGTGGGGATTTCTAATAAAGCTCCATAGGTTCCTGTCTCTGAACCTACCTCCTTGTGTTTGGGCCTGTGAGAGACACAGCCTTTTCTCCTTAGTTCCTCTGCCCCTATTCATTTATGAGGCCAACACTCCTTGGAAAAGTATCATGCTGGAATTTCTTTCTCCCAAAAGGAGGAAAGAATTCTAGAATTTGACCCTAGCCATCAAAACAGTCAACCAGGTGAATTAAATAAACTTTGACATCTTTTATTTGCTCCATCTCTGATGATACTAGAGCTGATTCTGGAAACACTGATCATTTGTCCCTGTTGAATCACCTACCACCCTCCTTATGGGCAAAATCTCCAACTGATTGGTAAAATTCACAGCACACTTCCCATCAAGATTTGTATCGATCCCTCAAAACCTCTCCTCAGAATTAATCAATACCCTTTAAGAAAAGAAGCCCTTCGAGGTATAAAGCCTATAATAGAGGATCACAAGGCTCAAGGCCTCCTTGTCCCTTGTACTAGTCCCTGTAATACTCCTATTTCACCTGTGAGGAAACCTAGGGTCAAGGGTGGCGGTTTGTCCAGGACCCCTGAGCAATAAACAACACTGTCTTCCCTTGACACCCTGTTGTTCCTGACCCTCATGCACTCCGAACATCCACTCCCACTGGAAGCAAATTCTTCCCTGTAGCTGATTTAGGCAGTGCATTCCTCAGTATTCCAGTTGGTGAAGCTAGCCAACACCTTTTTGCCTTCACTTGGGAAGGAAAACAATTTGCCTGGACAAGAATGCCTCAGAGTGTTGCTGGGAGCCCCGACTTCTCAGCAGTCCTGAAGGCTGACCTGGATGATAGAAAGGCCCCTAGGGCTCTACTCTGTCACAATATGTGGGTGATTTGCTTCTTTGCTTTCTCCTCCAAGTCTCCGCAGAGGAAGACAGCCTCCACTTACTAAAGCTTGTCGCCTTAAAGGAACGTAAGGTCGCCAAGGAGAAACTGCAGTTTGCTCAGACCCAGGTTTGATATTTAGGGCATCTGATATCAGGAAGGGCTACACCTCAGTCCAGATAGGCTTCATGGTATCCTAAGTTGCACAAAACCCAAAACTGAGTGCCAACTGTCAGGTTTTCTTGGGTTAATTGGTTCCTGCCAAAATTGTTTCCAAATTCCTCTCTTATGGCCAAACCTCTGTATGTTGTATTAAAGAACAGCCTCCACTCAGTTTTATGGGAAGAACTAGACAACGTAGGTGTTGAGGCCTTGAAGACGAATTTGATGAACTCATCTGCCCTTGAACATCCCAATTATCAGATCCCTTTTTTCCTTTTTGTATATGAGAAGAAAGGAAATGCCCTTGGGTTACTCACCCAGTAACACGGGGCCATCATCAACCCATAGGGTATTATAGCCAATTGGACCCTGTGGCATGGGGACATACCCCTTGCTTTAGAGCCATTACGGCCACTGCCCTTTTGGTTAAGACCACTGAGAAAATCATCATGGGATCCCCTTTAACCATTTTTGTACCTTATGCAGTAGAAGCCCCCTGAATTCTCATCGTACTCAACATTTTTCAACGTGCTGCCTTACCTCCTATGAAATCCTTTTAACTTCGCCTCACAGAACTCTTCTCCACTCAATACCCTTAACCCTGCTACTCTCCTCCCCTCCATGGCTGATGAAGTCACTCATGACTGCCTAACACTGACGGATCCCATCCTGACTCCTGGTGACGAGCTGCAGGAAACTCCTCTGGGTAACACCAACTTTTCATGGTTCACTGCTGGTTCTTATTTAAAAGGTGACAATGGCAAATACTGTGCCAGGTATGCTATTGCAACTCATTCTGATGTCATTGAGGCAGCACCTTTACCTATAGCCACTTCAGACCAGCAGCCTGAATTACATGCTCTTACTTGGGCTCAAGCAAGGGCAAAACTGCCGATATTTATACTGATAGTAGATATGTTTTTGGAGTAGCTTATGATTTCAGAATGTTCTGGAAGCAATGTGGCCTTCTTACTTCCATCAGAAATAAAATTAAAAATGGCCCCTATGTTCAGGAATTATTAGATGCTATGCTTTTACCTGCTGATTTTGCTATTATTAAGATCCTAGGGTATTCTAAACTTGACTCTCTGGAAGCTAAAGGAAATCATCTTGCTGACATTTCTGCAAGGAATGCAGCCCTAAAAGGAATCAACAACAGCCAAACCTCTGTCACCATCCAAAGGGATATTTCCCCAACTGATAACCTAGAAAGACTGGCTAGAGAAGCCCACCGATTGGCCCCCAAAAAGGGAAAACAAGATTGGAAATTCAACAGTTGTTGGTTTGATAGAAAGCTCTGGTTCAGACCAAATAACAACCGAGTCCTACTGAAGACTTTAAAATTCCCACTCATTGGGGCCGGCTCGGTGGCGCAGCAGTTAAGTTCGCACGTTCTGCTTCTCGCCGGCCCTGGGTTCGCCGGTTTGGATCCCAGGTGCGCATATGGCACTGCTTGGCAAAAGCCATGCTGTGGTGGGTGGCCCATGTATGAAATAGAGGAAGATGGGCATGGATGTTAGCTCAGGGCCAGTCTTCCTCAGCAAAAAGAGGAGGATTGGCGGCAGATGTTAGCTCATGGCTAATCTTCCTCAAAAAAAATAATAAAATAAAATAAAATTCCCACTCGTCACCACTGTACATGCATTAAACCATTGCTCTACTGACAGAATGACGGCATTCATGAATCAACATTGGTAGGGAAGTATTAACAAGGCTACAAAAAGTGCCTCCCTCTCTTGTCCCACTTGTCCAAGACACAACCCAGGGAGGCGTGTTCCAACTGCTCCCAGACATTTTAAACTAACATTCAAGTTTTGACAAATGGATTTCGTACAACTTCCCCCATCTCATGGATATAAATCAGTTTTAGTCATAGTTGGTGTGTTTTCTCACTAGACTGAAGCCTTTCCTTGAAGACAGGCTACCGCCTCTTCTGTGGTTAAAGTATTTCTGAAAAGGCTTATCCTTACCAGGAGAACTTCTCTCCAACTTTATAGTGATCAAGGCACCCATTTTACTGCTCAGGTACCTGACAAGTCTGGGATGTCTGGCTGGTTTTACAGCACTTTCACTTCACTTATCACCCTCAATCCTCTGGTTCAATCAAACCCACTCATGACATTATTAAGACTCAATTGGCAAAATTTGTAGGGACTCTCCAAATACCTGGCCAAAAGCATTGCTGTTGGTCCTTCTAAATCTCAGATCCACCCCCTTTGGAACTCATAACCTCTCATCCTTTGAGATAGACACCGGACATCCTATGCATTTGGCTCCTGCCTCTTTTGACCCACAGCTGGTGAAAGGACATATACGCCAATATTGAAAAGGCCTAATTGCTCCTGTTCAAAATAACCATCTTTTGGTAGAGCAGTCTTTCACAGTGCGCTCCGCGGAGACAAGGACCTTAAGCATCATCCCTTGCAACCTGGAGATGTCATCTATTGGAAAAGACACCTCCAGAAGGACTCTCTTCAACCTTGCTGGAAAGACCCCTATCAGGTATTGTTAACTAACCCTTGTGCTGCAGAAGTCCAACGAATGGACTCTTGGATTCATGTGACAACCTGAAGAAAGTGCCAAACCCTGACTGGATCCGAACTTCATCTGGTGACCTGAAAGTGAAGATTTCCCAGAATCGAAGCAGGTGCCATCCAATGACACAGCTTTCCCAAGGTGTCTGGACCAGGCCTGTTAAAAGTTTGTCTGCCAAACCTTTGATGATGACATAACACTTCCAATGATCTCCAATGCCTATGATCTTGATAATAATTGGACTTCAGAAAAGACAAATGCCTGAGAGTTCTCCCTTCTACCCCTCCTTGTTACTCAAACGTGGCCATGATAGTTTTCCAACCTGTGCACTTCCCCTCTGATGTGGGACACAATACCCAGGAAGGGTCCTTTTTGGCACTGAAGGACAAAAGGCAGGTGGAACCAGAAAACCTGGCTCTTGATCAGCGATGCTTTCAGATAAAGAGCTTGATCAAAAAGGGAAAATGTGGGAATTAGTAAACAGAAACCTCATTAAATTGGAGTCAGGAGGCCAAAAGGGAGCGCTCTCATGCCCTGCGTCAATAGCAGAGCCCAACAGGAAGAAGAAAGTCTTCCTTTTCTTGACCAGCAAGCTCAGCCAATGAGAGACCATCACAGCTCAGCCAATGAAAAGCCACTTCACCTGGAGCTCTTTGTTGACAGTAGCCCTCCCCACCTCCTCTCCCTCTATATGAAAGAATTTCTCCTCCCTTTGCTGCTGGGAGACATGCACATGGCTCACCATGGTTGCAGACCCTGACTTACAATTCTTTGCTGATCCTGAACAAACCCATTTTTTTCTGGAGAAATAACTGGCTGTCTCTTTGTTTAAGGTCAATACATCCTAGGAGACGCAAGCCAAGAGATTATCAGGCTGCTGTCCCTCCCCTCTACTGAGTACTCAGGTCCTAGAAAGAGAGTGTTACTCAGACAGAAGCTTGCCATTGTCCCTACCCAAGCTCCAGAGCCCTAGCAGAGAGATCATGCCTGAAGGTGGGGGGAAAGCAAGCTGTAAAACAGTCCATAAAAGAATTGGCAAAGAACTAACTTCAGTTATTACATATCATAAGAATGTCAAGCCAAAGGGCACTCCACTCTCAAAGCAGGGGCCATAGACCTGAAAGACAATTGGCAGATGTGTGCGTGGAATGAAGATAGAGCCTAGTTTGTAGACCAGATAATTTGCAGGGGAAAACCAGGGAATAAGGCATAGGAAGAACCCACTAAAGGTCAGAACAAATATCAAACGCAGCCTTCAGACAGTATTCCTGTAAAGGAGGCACAAATATGTTTGGATTAGTTTCTAGGGCAAGTTTGCCCCAGGGCTTTGTTGAAAACAAGAGAGCCATCAGCTACAAATTAGTCCACTTTATTAACTGGGTGTGACCCAAGAAAGAGAAGACGACGTTCCTACCCATACCAATGTCCCAGATGACTGTGGACGTAAAGCTGCACACTTCCACCTCCCAAAGGGCACCATCAGAGGCTTGACACTGTCAGGCAGAACCAGACTTCCCTGAAATAACCCAGGCAGTCACTAAACAGCAAAAAACAAGCAAATAACAATAACAAGGCCTGGAGGAGTGGGGTATACCCAGAGGAGGTATAATATATTATAGTAGAGAGCATTCAAAATGGAAGAATTCATGCTAATGACTTGGCACAAGAGTATGGAGTTATGGGCATAACTGGCAACAATCTTAAAAGAACCCCTATGGAACACCCAAAACCACAAAGACCACAGGCACACCCAGAGATACCCGGATGGCAGGACTGCAGACCCGGATGAGATATGGAAGCAACATAAAAGGAAGAGACAAAGAACACTGAGGCCAGCAAGCCATACCCAGGGAGAGGACAACACCCTGCCGTTTGCCTTGCTAACTCCTTGCTAACTCTCGCTGTCCCCATCGGCTGGACCAATTTCCTGTTCCAACTTATTGGACTGTGCCAAGGCCCTTGTGGACTTTGGTTCATAACCTCTTGCATATTGAATGCTGTGTTTGGAGTTAATGTGTCCTTAGGATACTCATATGATTTAATGTGTGATGTTGGATTGAGTCTATGAAGAGACACTACGTTGTGACTGCTGTTCCCAGACCTCAGTCACTTGTGACAAGATCCTTTGAATTGACCCTAAGAAATTCTGGCATTGTGGAAAGACACAAAAGTGAGTGGACAATCCGTTATTAACCACTCATAACAATTACCTAAAATGTCCAGTTGCAACTAAAATCATGAGAAATACAAAGAAACAGGAAGATATGACTCATACACTGGCTGGAAAAGAGCAGGCAACAGAAACGAACTTTAAGAGTAATAGATGTCAGAAAAATACCTCAAAGTAGAGATTATAAATGTATTCACAACTGATAGGAAGCATGATTAAAGGAGGCAAGGAAATGACCTCACAACCATTAGGAATTCTATGAAAAAAAAAAAAAACTTGGTGAGAATGTAGAGAAATTGGAATCCTTGTGCACTATTGGTTGAAATGTTTAAGTTGGTGCAGCTGCAATAGAAAACCATATATCGGTTTCTCACAAAATTAAAAATAGAATTACCAGGGGCCAGCTCTGTGGCCGAGTCATTGGGTTCACAATCTCCGCTTTGGCAGCCTAGGGTTTGACAGTTGGGATCCTGGGTGTGGACCTACACACTGCTTGTCAGGCCATGCTGAGGTGGCATTCCACATAGCACAGCCAGAAGGACCTACAACTAGAATATACAACTATGTACTGGAGGGCTTTGGGGAGAAAAAAAAAAAAGACGTTTGGTAACAGATGTTAGCTCAGGGCCAATCTTCTTCACACACGAAAAAAAAAAACCCAGAAAGAAAAAGAAAAAAGAATTACCATAGGATATAGCAGTTCTGCTTCTGGGTATATACTGAAAAGAATTGAAAGCAGGGTCTCAAAGAGATATTTGTACATCCATGTTCATAGCAGTATTTCTCACTTTAGTCAAAAAGTGGAAGCAACTCAAGTGTCTATTGATTAATGAATGAATAAACAAAAAGTGGTATATACATATAACAGAATATTATTGAGCTTTAAAAAGGAAGGAAATTCAGAAACATGCTACAATATGTGTACCTTGAGGACATTATGCAAAGAGAAAGAAGCCATTCATAAAAGGACAAATGCTGCACAATTCCACTTATATAAGGTATGTAGAGTAACCCAATGCACAAAGACAGAATGTAGAAGAGTGGTTGCTAGGAGCTGGAGGTGGGGGATATGGGTAGTTTCTATTTAATGGGTGTCGAAGTTCAGTTTTACAAGATGGAAAAAGCTATGGAGATGGAGGATGGTGATGGTTGCATAACATTACGGATGTGTTCAATACCACCGTATACTTAAGGATGGTTAGGATGGCAAATTTTATGTTATGCATATTTTACCACAATAAATTTCAAAATTAAAAAAATAGGAATAGGACTAATGGGTGATGAAGCCCCCAGTGAACACACAAAGTAGAACTAAGAGGACAGTCAGAAGAAGACTGCAAAGAAAGAAGTAAAATCTTATGGGAACTCTCAAGAAGATGTAACTAAAGCACAAGCCAAAAGATGATTCTTGCAAACTAAAAAGTATGACTTTCAAATATAACAATTCAAAAGAGGATGGTCATTGCTGAGAATTGAATCAGTGGTCACAAGATAAAGTGAGAGAAGTAACTCACAATACAGAGCAAAAACACAAAGAGGTAGAAGTCAGAAGAGAAAGATAAAAGATGTGGAGGCCTGATCCAAGATGAGGAAATGTGGCAGATGCCATTGGCTGACTGACTCAACCCCATCCCCAACCTCCCTCTCCTTTCTTGACTCCACTTTGGAGGCTGGAAATGTGAATACACTCATTATCACTTCCCTTGCAGTATAACACTGTTCTGGCCAATGAGACTTAAGCTCCCAGAAAGATTTTTGTTTTTTCTGATATAAGATGCCCATGGTGGGCCTGGCCCCATGGCCGAGTGGTTCAGTTTGCACACTCTGTTTCAGTGGCCCAGGGTTTCGCTGGCCCAGGGTTTCACCGGTTTGGATCCTGGCTGCAGACATGGCACTGCTCATCAAGCCATGCTGAGGTGTCCCACATGCCACAACTAGAAGGACCCACAACTAAAATATACAACTATGTACTGGGGGGCTTTGGGGAGAAGAAGAAGGAAAAGAAAAGAAGATTGGCAAGAGATGTTAGCCCAGGTGCAAATCTTTAAAAAAAAAAAAAGAACCTTGCTTGGGCTTGGGGTGATGTCACCAAGGAATGTATGAATGGCTTCTGGAAGAAGACACCCAAGAGGTTTGTCCATGACTTCAAGGGATTTGCCAAGGATGAGGATTTGTCAACTTACAACAAGGTTGAGATGGCAAGCAACTGTAACCTGGGTGTGCATGAGGATGACACGAAGGAACTCCCACAGGTGGTTCCTGAGGAAGTGACTAATGAGGAGTTGTTGGAACTGGAAGAGGAATGCAGAGCTGAAGAAGAAGCAAAAGAAAAAGAAGCTGCAGAAGAAAAAAAATAAGAACCCCTAAGGAAATTCACAGTGAAGGGTTTAGAAGAAGCATTTGCAGACTTCATCAAGCTTCTTAGGGAATTTGAGAACATGGACCCCAACGTCGAAAGGTTTTCATTAGTAGAGAGGAATGTTCTGGTGCATTATCTACTTACAAGCAAATCTTTGATGTAAAAAAGAAACAAACTAAGCAAAGCACCATGGACGTATTTCTGAAAAGAGTGACCCCTCCTCAAGAGCCTCAGGCAGGTCCTTCAGGAGCTATCCCAGAAGAAGGCACTGTTATCACACGAGGTGACAGCTCCATGCATCTGATTGCCCTGATGACCTTCCAGTGGGACAAGATGAGGAGGTGGAAGACACCGATACTGATGATGCTGACACTGTGTAGGCCTAGGCCAAGGTGTATGTTTGTGTCTTAGTTTTTAACAAAAAAAGCTTGAGAAGCAAAAAAATAAATAAATAAAAAATTTTAAAAATAGAAAAAAGCTTATAGAATAAGGATATAAAGAAAGAAAATATTTTTGTACAGTTGTACAATGTGTTTATGGTTTTTTTTAATCTCCATTTTTTTTTTTAAAGATCGGCACCTGAGCTAACAACTGTTGCCAATCTTCTTTTTTTTTTTTTTTTTCTGCTTTATCTCCCCAAACACCCCCATACACAGTTGTATATCTTAGTTGCAGTCCTTCTAGTTGTGGGATGTGGGACGCCACCTCAACGTGGCCTGACGAGCGGTGCCATGTCCGCGCTCAGGGTCCGAACCCTGGGCCGCCGCAGCGGAGCACGCGAACTTAACCACTCGGCCGCGGAGCCGGCCCCTGTGTTTGTGTTTTAAGCTAAGTGTTATTACAAAAGAGTCAAAGAGGTAAAAAAATTCGGAAGTTTATAAAGTTATAGTAAGCTAAGGTTAATTTATTATTGAAGAAAGAAAAGTACTTTTTATAAATGTAGTGTAGCCTAAGTGTGCAGTGTTTCTAAAGTCTACAGCCGTGTACAGTGATGTCCAAGGCTTCACTCACTCACCACTCACGCACTGACTCACCCAGAGCAGCTTCCAGCCCCGCGAGGTCCATTCATGGTAAGTGCCCTATACAGGTGCAGCATTTTTTATCGTTTACACCACATTTTTACGGTACCTTTTCCATGTTCAGATATATTTAGATACACAAACACATACCATTGTGTTATAATTGCCTACGGTATTCAGTATGGTATCACGCTGTCCAGGTTTGTAGCCTAGGAGCAATAGGCTAGACCACACAGCCTAGGTGTGCAGCAGGCTAGTCCATCTAGGTTTGTGTAAGTGCTCTCTGTGATGTCTTCACAATGATAAAACAGCCTAACGATGCATTTCTCAGAAGCTATCCCCGTTGTTAAGTGACGTGTGACTGTTCTCCGAGAAGGACTTAACCCAGATGGCAATTTATATCAGAACGTAGATCTCAGGATGGAGGAAGACGAAATGACACGGTGGTGAGCAATAGATATAGTTACGTGTAAGTGGTTGATAATGTCATCATGATTGCATATATTTTTTAAGTGAGAACTCTTGGAATAGAAGATTCACACTTAAAAGTAGTCCAGGACTGAAAAGTTAAGTGGTCTCTGCAAAACCCAGGTGCTTGGGTGGAGAGGAGAGGATGGGATGGCAAAGGTTTTTATTTATTTATTTATTTTTTTTTTTAAAGATTTTATCTTTTTCCTTTTTCTCCCCAAAGCCCCCCAGTACATAGTTGTATATTCTTCGTTGTGGGTCCTTCTAGTTGTGGCATGTGGGACGCTGCCTCAGCGTGATCTGATGAGCAGTGCCATGTCCGCATCCAGGAGTTGAACCAACGTAACACTGGGCCCCCTGCAGCAGAGCACGCGAACTTAACCACTCGGCCCCGGGCCCAGCCCCATGGTTTTTAAATGAGGGCAAAAGAGAGGGTAGGTCAGGGCCAGCCTGGCGGTGCAGCGGTTAAGTACGCACCTTCCGCTTCGGCAGCCTGGGGTTCACCGGTTCGGATCCTGGGTGCAGACATCGCACTGCCTGGCAAGCCATGCTGTGGCAGGCGCCCCACATATAAAGGAGAGGAAGATGGGCACAGATGTTAGCTCAGAGCCAGTCTTCCTCAGCAAAAAGAGGAGGATTGGCAGCAGATGTTAGCTCAGGGCTAATCTTCCTCAAAAAAAAAAAAAAGAGGGTAGGTAAAACAGCTTATTGGATGGGATATTGTTATTTAATTTTTGTGTATTGATACTGAACTTGAGGTTCGATTATGGCTGTTAGAAACCCCATAGCCAGTATTCTATAACATGACCAAGAAGCAAAAGGAAAGAACTACATTATAGGGACTGGCTCCATGGCCCAGTGGTTAAGTTTGGTGCTCCATTTGGGCGGCCCAGTTCAGATCCTGGGTGCAGACATGGCACCGCTCATCAGGCCATGCTGAGGCGGTGTCCCACATGCCACAACCAGAAGGACCTCCAACTAGGATATACGACTATGTACTAGGGGGCTTTGGGGAGAAGAAGAAGAAGGAAAAAGAGATTGGCAACAGATGTTAGCTCAGGGCCCATCTTAAAAAAAAAAACTACATTGCAAAAAATAAAATGTAAGTGTAAAATATGATGGAAGGAGTAAAATTATTTCAGTTACACTATGCAATGTAAATGGATGTCAGAAACAGAGATTGTCAGTTGCATTGGAAAAAAAAATCTAGCTGTAGGTTGTTAATGTGAAACATGAAAAACAACGTGAAAAAGAAAAGTTACCCATAAAGAAATGGTCGAAGACATACAGGCAAATGCATCAAAAAGAACTCAGGAGTCGCAGGATTAATATCAATGTGCCATGCACAGCCAAAAGCACAGAACAGGTCAAAGTAGTATATGATGTAACTGAACAATCTGTGGAAAAGCTACAAACCATTATGCACTAAATAATATAGCTACCAGGACATAACTAAAAGTCCCTATGGGGCCCGCCTGGTGGCACAGCAGTTAAGTGCACACATTCCACTTTGGCAGCCCGGGGTTCGCTGGTTCGGATCCCGGGTGTGGACATGGCACTGCTTGGCAAGCCATGCTGTGGTAGGAGTCCCACATATAAAGTGGAGGAAGACGGGCATGGATGTTAGCTCAGGGCCAGTCTTCCTCAGCAAAAAGAGGAGGATTGGCAGCAGATGTTAGCTCAGGGCTAATCTTCCTCAAAAAAAATGTTCCTAGACCTACAGACAAATTTAACAAAAAGATATAATTGGACACTTTAATATACTTGTTTCAAAACTTGATAGATCAAGCAAGCAAATAATCATCTCATATATAGAGAACTAAGCAACAAAATCAACAAGCTCAATTTAATAGGTACGTTGAGAACTTCTGACGCCACAACTAAAGAATAAACATCCTTTTCTTATGTCCACGGAAAGTTTACGAAAATTAGTCATCTACTTAGCCACAGTGGAGACTTTAATAAATTCTGAAAAGTAGAGATTTCACAAGCAGCGTACGCTGATGATAGAGCAATAAAACTCAAAATCAACAAGAAAAAAATCCCTCAATTATTTGAAAATTATGAAAAATTTTTCTACTTGCAGACCAAGAAAATTGCAATTAAAAAAACATTTTCTAGAAAGTAATGAAGAATACCTCTATAACCTATGAGTTACAGTAAATCTGTACCCAAAGGAAATGTCACGGCCTTAAATGCTTTTTTGTTAAAATTGGAGACTGAAAATGTTTCACTTCATTCATTTTAAGAAATTAGGAAGAAAAGATTGACTAAATATATCCTCCCACCCCCCAAAAGTAAAAGGATGAGAAGTGAAACCTACTAATCAAGAAAGAGTACCAGTATTGGGGCTGGCCCCGTGGCCGAGTGGTTAAGTTCGCACGCTCTGCTGCAGGCGGCCCAGTGTCTCGTTGGTTCGACTCCCGGGTGCGGACATGGCACTGCTCATCAGACCACGCTGAGGCAGCGTCCCACATGCCACAACTAGAAGGACTCACAACGAAGAATATACAACTATGTACTGGGGCCTTTGGGGAGAAAAAGGAAAAAAATAAAATCTTAAAAAAAAAAACGGTAGTGGTATTATGCTATTAAAGCATATAAACATAAATTCTGAACAGTGACTAAAAGGATTGAAATCGGTCGCCTGTGGGGGACAGGAATTAGAATTGGGGGGTTATTATAGGGGACCACTTTTCATTGTTAAATTGGGGGGTTATTATAGGGGACCGCTTTTCATTGTTAAATTTTTCTGGCATTATTTGACTCAAATTATGTAAATAGTTTGATAAAAACATAAATTTAAAAAACTTTTTTAAGTGCATGGAAAGCAGATTTGGGAATTTTGACCCATCTGCTACGGGTAGAAAGAATATGGAGAGTTAGAGCTGAGCCTGAATCTGCTTCTACTACTTATTATTAATAGGATCTTGGGGGATCCTTTTAGCCTATAAGTCTTGGTTTCTGCCATTGTAAAGTGGGGCACTGACTTGCACAACCACTGCAGGAGGGGACAAGGGTGGGCTCCCCCGTCCTGGGATAGGCCAGGGGTCCCCTCCCACCCCCTTTCCTGGCTCAGGCAGGACCCCAGCCACAGACACTTGCAGATTCACTCGCCCACGTGCTCCCTAGTTTCCCTTCTCAGTGAAAATTGTGGTTTTGGTTTTGGTTTTCCATAAACCACAAGCATTTGGGGTATTTTTCATAGTCTCAAGGTCCCTGATCAGGAATTTGCCAACTTTTGGGAATTTTAAGTAGAAAACAGGTAAATGTTGGATTTGGGAGCATTAAGGACACACATCTTTTCAGACACCTTTGAAGAGAAAATGTAGATCTGTATGCTTCAAACACTGTAAACAGATAAACTACAAAGATAAGAACCTGGAGCAAAATTCAAAATCATAAGAATATTTAAGCTTACCTCTCATGTTGTCATGTTGTAAAAAACAATAACAATGGGCAAGTTTTGGTCAAACAAAAAGTTATGTGGAAATATCCTATTAGCTGTGTTTTCAAATAACTTGCATACTAACAAATGTTACTGTCTTTGTTTTTACGTGCTGAGAACATATATTAAAGTATTCCTTTTCCATTATGGATTTTCAGATCGACTGTGTAATGTTCTCCATTTAATGCTTACATATTCTGAGTCAATATTATCACGAGCATGCAAGGTCAGGAATTTCTTCTCAGGCAAATTTAATTTTTATTCTTCTATAGTTTACATTTTTGTCATTAAGCTAACTTCTCATTCACTCATAATAGCAAAAATTTAAATCATGTTTCTGTAGTATCCTCTTGCCAAAGACTACCAGGACACACCTTGGTCATAGGGAGTGGGGTATTGATTTGTAGTAATAAGCGTGGCCACAGACAAGAACTGACTGTGGGTGTCACAGTCAGGGGGTGCTCAAGAGGACTTCTTAAAGGATCCAGGCTGGTGTTAGGCGACAATGGGTATGTGATGAAGCAGGATGCTCTCTATGGGATGCTGTGAGGAGGTAAATGTAATTCTGTGATTGGTAATCATTATTATTTGGAGTGTTCGATCATTTTTGTGCTTTGGACTCTGTTCTCTTTTATCATTTTTAGAGACATGCTGACAGAGGTCCCTTGACCTTGTTATGACCCATCATGGTCCCCAACAGCACTGTCTCATGGTGGAGGTAGGTGACATTTTTCTCTTCCCAAAATAAGACTTGTGTGGCGACAGACAAGAAATAATGTACAACTGAAATTTCACAGGGATGTAAACTATTATGAATCTCTAGTAAAAAATAATAAAAATAAGACTTGGCCTAACTGGTGAGTGGGAGGCAGCTAGCTCCCAGTTGCCCAGTGCTGTTTTTCCTTTCTCTCTTATTATCTAAACATTTAAATATTTCTTACTGTGTGGTTGACACTGTTTTAAGTGTTTCTATGCAGCAACTTAATTATAATATACAAATTTACTTACTAGTTAGCAAACTGTAATACTTGCGTTGTCTGTTTTGTTGAAATAAATTTCTCGGCCCAAGATGGAGCTGCTCCTGCCTGGGGTGCCACATAGGCAACCCAAAACTTAGGTAACTTCCCTCTTCCCGTAAGTGCTTTGCTTGGCCAGAAATGTAGTCCATTCGGCCAGCCAGTCCCCAAAAGCTGGGAATCTATAATGGTTTCCTTCTTCTTAGTAAAGTCAGATATGAGGTCCCAGTCCATAAACTGAAGCCAAATCCTCTTTCCTCAGTCCCTGAGTGCCTTTTCCTACAAAAGCTTGCAGTCCCGTTCCTCGCTTTGCAGTTTTCTGGACTCCTGAAACTGGAGACTGCCCGCTTCATGAAGTATGAAATAAAATTTGCTTAGATCAACTAAATTGTTCTCTGATTATTTTAACATTTTTAATGAGTCAACTAAGACTTGCATGTTTAGATAAAATGCCATCTAGCGAGGGACAAGGACAGGACCACTATTCAAATCAGGCCCTTCTTGCTGAGGGACCATGTCTTAATGTTAACTGTGGGGTGTCCCTCTCCCACCAGGCACTCTAGACTCAAACATATGTAATTAAGCACAAAATTAGTCAAAGCACTCTAGACTCTGGACACAGAGGAATGAAACAAACAAGTTCTTATAGTCCTGGTGTTTTTAGGTTTGTGGGGAAATAGACATGGTTAACAAATGACAAAGCTTGGTGCATAAACCAGAAATAAGAGCTTTGCAGGAAAGTTCACAATGACATGGAGATAACAGGGGAACAGGGAGTATGCTGCATATCTCCTCTATGGAGGGTAGCAACCTCAGTGATTAAGGATGTCATCGTGAATCATTTCTGTTTCCACCATCTGGTGCATCATAAATTAACGCTGTTTCAGGAGTTGCTCAGGTGTGAATTTAAGTAGTGGGCGCAATACAGAGACAGTCCTGCATTTGTGTGGGCAATAGTAACATTCACTATAAAAATAAAGGCATACTTACACACATTAGAATGAATAATATAAGAAAAAAAACAAAATAAAAAATAAGTGTTGTCAAGAATATGGAGAAATTGGAACACTTGTGCACTGTTGGTGGGAATGTAATATGGTGCAGCCACTATAGAAAAAAGTACCGTGGATCCTCAAAAAATTAAAAGCATTGTCATCATATGATTCAGCAATACCACTTCTGGTTATATATCCAAAAGAATTGATGCAGGAACTCAAACATATATTTCTACACCCATGCTCATCGAAGCGTTAGTCAGGAGAGCCAAAAGGTGGAAGCAAGGCATGCATCCATCAATGAATGAATGAATGGATCAATGACATTTAGTATAGACATGCAATGGAATATTATTCAGATTTAGAAAGAAAGGAAATTCTGACATATGCTGCAACAGGGGTGAAGCTCGAGGATTATGCTAAGTGAAATAAGCCAGTCAAAGAAGGACACTACTGTATGAATTCATGTACATGAGGTACATAGAATAGTGAAATTCATAGAGATAGAAAGTAGAATTGTGGTTGCCAGGAGCTGAGGGAGTGGGTCTGGGGAGATATTGTTTAATGTGCATAGATTTTTAGTTTTGAACAATGAAAGTTCTGAGACTGGTTCCCCAATGTCAGTGTACTTTTCATTACTGAATTCTACACTTGAAAGTGGTTAAGATGTACATTTTATAGTATGGATACATTACCACAATTAAATGTAAAAATTTTAAAGCAAGAGAGTAAAAGCACAACACACAGAATCAAAGAAAATTTTGCAAATCATAAGGGGTGTGAAACGGAATAAAGGAAACCTCATTTAAAACGGTGTCAGGAAGCCAGAAGGGGGAGCCCTAACACCATACCACTCAACGTCAGTTACAGACCCCAAACAAGAAGACATCAACTGCAGACATTTTGAAGACAATTGAAGAATCATCAATTACCACCCCAGAAGGAGGAAGGAAGATTTCCTCCTTGCCAAGCAACCCAGACAAAGAGAAACCATCACCATCCTGAACTCTAGGTTTCCACCAATGGACTTTCATTCAAAACAGCCCCTCCAACTTCCTCCTTTTTCTCCATAACGTAACATTCCTCTCCTTTGTTTGCTGGACTTGCCTATGGCTTTTGCTATAGCTTGCTTGTCCCAAATTGCAATTTCTCTGCCATTCCCAAATAAGCCCATTTTGCTGGTAAAATAACTGGCTGTTTTATTTGTTGAGGTCAACAGGGACTTGTATCAAAATATATAAAGAACTCATAACTCAATAATAAAAAGTCAAATTACTCAATTTTAAAATGTCAAAACATAAATAGACATTTTTCAAAGGAAAGTGTACAAATGGCAAAGAGCATATGAGAAGATGCTGGACATCATTAGTCATCAAGGAAATGCAAATCAAAACCCTACTTCACTGCTGCCACGATGGAAAACAGTATGGGGATTTCTCAAAAAATTAAAAATAGAAACACCATACGGTCCAGCTATCCCACTACTGGGTATTTATCCAAAGAACATGAAATCAACAATCCAAAGAGATTTATGCATTCCTATGCATAACAGCCAAGACCTGGAAGCAACCCAAGTGCCCATCAAAGGATGAATGGATAAAGAAGATGTGATACATACACACACAATGGAATACTACTCAGCCATAAAAAGACAAAATCATGCCATTTTCAACAACATGGATGAACCGTGAGGGTATTATGCTAAGCAAAATGAGCCAGACAGAGAAAGACAAATACCGTACAATTTCATTCATAAGTGGAAGATAAACAAACACACGCATAAGAAGAACAGATCAGTGGTTACCAGAAGGGAAAGGGAGAGAGGGAGGGCAAAAGGGGTAAAGGGGCGCATATGTCTGGTGACAGGTAAAAACCAGACTATTGGTGGTGAGCACGATGCAGTCTATACAGAAACTGATATATAATAAGGTACACTGGAAATTTACACAATTGGCTATAAGCCAATATGACCTCACTAAAATATTGCATTTTAAAAACCCTACTTCACAACCACTAGGATGGCTAGAATAAAAAAAGTGAGATAAGTTTTGTCGAGAATAGGGAGATTTGGACCTTCATACACTGCTGGTGGGAATATAAAATGGTGCAGCCACTTTGGAAAACATTCTGGCAGTTCCTCAAAAATTAAACCTAATTACCATAGGACCCATCAATTCTTAGGTATGTGTCCAAGAGAAATGAAAATATATGTTCACTCAAAAACTTGCCCATGAATGTTTATTGCAGCATTATTCATAACAGACAAAAGGTAGAAACAAAAAAAGTCCATGAACCGATGAATAGGTAAACAAAATGTGTTTTATCCATACAATGGAATATTACTTGGCCATAGAAATAACTGATATATTCATATATGCTACAACATGGATGTTCCTTGAAAAATTATGCTAAGTGACTGAAGTCAATTACAAAGTCAACTACAACATATATGATTCCATTCATATGTAGATAGAGACAGGGAATTCTATAGAGACAGAAAGTGGATTAGAGATGGCCTAGGACTATGACTGGGAGGAAAAAGATGGAAAGATAAGAAAGTAACTTCTAAAGGGTACAGGGGTTTCTTTTTGAAGCGACAAAATTGTTCAAAAATTGTGATGATGATTGCATATATCTCTGAATATACTGAACACCACTGAGTTGTACACATTAAAGGGATGCATTGTATGGGATGTGCACTATATATCAATAAAGATATTCAAATAAATAAATGCATTAGGAGTTTTGAACCAATGCGTTAAGTATATTAAGAGTTATCAGGCATATCCCACATTTACATAATTGTTTTTCCTAATATTGGTGAAAATAGAAATTCGATTGCCTTAGGGATATCACAGTCATTCACATTTCAAAATCTTTAGGCACACACTCAAAAACTACCTAAATTTCTTTCTGGTGTAAAATTTACACTTGAGTTTTATTGAACACGTCTCAAAGCTCACGGTGGGTCGGAGAAGAGTGTCTGCGCCCCGGCGAGGCTGCAGCGTTCAAATTTCCCAGCTGAGCCACACCTTGGGAGGCTATGGGGTTGTTCAGCTAAAGTACCAAACTTGTGCAGGTGAAGGGATGGGGCAGCCTCAGCGCCGTCCACAAAGAGGAAAATGGAACCAGACTCTATTACCTACGGTGAGGTCATTTTTAAGTGTGTCTGGAAACAATGTCACAGTTCCATGAGTGGCCTCGCAGCCTTTGCCAACCCCTGACGCGGGGAGGACCCCAGACCCTCCTGTCCCCGTCTGCCCTGGCCTGGGCACGTCTCTTGCTATGGGCAAGGGTGTCCCTCCATCTGGAAACTGACTCCGGAATTCCTTGGGCTCACCTGTGTCCCTGCGTTTAGAAGGAGCTGCAGGAAGACGCCACTGTCCCTGTGGGGCCAGGAACAAGTTTTATTAAAAAGCAAACGCCCCTGCAGGAGAACAGATCCCGCCCAGACGTGGTACCTGGTTCTGCTCAGCCTTCTGACGCCCCGCCCTGCTGTCACTCAGAGGAGCGGGGGGCGGGTCCTTGCGAACTGTCCAATCAGGGGAGCAGCAGGGGCAGGTGGGTGGGGCCACGCTCCGCAAAACATGCGGACGCTCGTGGCCGCGCTCCGACGGTGTCTCGCCTGCGCTTGGGGCTCAGGTGTCTGTGCTGCCGTGTCGGTCCCTTGGGACCAGCCGTGGCCGCCGGAGGAGTGGGGGCGACGCTGGGGTACCCAGAACCCGGGAAACGGTGAGTGTGCGGCCCGGGGTGAGGACGCGGGAGGAGGGGCTGGTGGGAAGCCGCGGGGCGGGCCCGGCCTCCCGCGGTCCCCTCCGGGCTCTGCGGCCCCCGAGTCCGCGGTGGCGCCGCTCGGCCCTCACGCCCCTCCGGCCGCAGCGTGGGGGCGGGGCCGGCAGCCGGGCCCCGGGCGTCCTGTGGTCCCTGCGCGCGGCGACTTGGAGCGGAGCGTCTCTGGGCCGCTGTGCGCCCGCAGCCCCGCGTGTCCCAGACGGTGCGGGGCCCGCGGGAGGGTCCGCAGGACAGCTGGGCCTCGGTCTCCGGGTCCGTGCGCGGAGGGGCTGCGGTCTGTGGGTCCCCAGGGCCTCCTTTCTATCCAGGGGGCACCTGTTTCCTTCTGAGTTTTCCAGATGTTTGGGGAGCACGGTCTCAAATCCACGACCCTGTCCCCACAGCTCTTCCCAGGACCGACAATAAATCCCTAAATTTCGAGATCCCTCCCCGCATTCCCAAAGCCAGCTTCCCCTGTCCCATTCACAGCATCATTATCGCCTGTTCGTCCTCCCTGGTGCATTTCCAACAGACCCAATATTTTAACTGTTTATCGTTATCCCCCAGAGCCATGGATGGCTCTTTTTTAA
Source organism: Equus asinus (assembly GCF_041296235.1). Classification (NCBI taxonomy): domain Eukaryota; kingdom Metazoa; phylum Chordata; class Mammalia; order Perissodactyla; family Equidae; genus Equus; species Equus asinus. Next base: position 22,918,452 of record NC_091809.1, on the reverse strand, counting down.
AGATTCTATTTGTCTGTGGATGTTTTACACGAGAGGAAAGCAGAGAATAACCACCTGGAACTACGTTCCATAAAATCCTCGTGCCCTCCCTCCACGATCTCTCTGGGCACAGACATCCTATGGGAAGTCCTCTGGGGGGAGGTTCCTCTTCGGAAACTTTCTTGGGTGATCTGTGCTGTCACACTGCCCCTCCCTGGTTTGTTACCTTGAAAAGATTCATTCACTTTTTTTAAGTCTCCGTTTTACAATAAATGTAAAATGAATTCAATCAATAGATCTTGCAAGACAGTATCAAATAGTTCCAAAGAGGCAAGAAAGAAGTGAATTTCAAAAAAATAAAATATAAAAGTATCATATTGCATGCGTTAAAATTTCTTGTTTCACTTTTTACTTCCCGTAATAGGTTTAGAATGTTTTGAGGTCTGCTCTTTCCTTTTGGGTGATTTCAGATGGAATTCCAGTGCTTAGACTGGCAGATCAGAAGTGTTGCAGTATGAGTGATTGTTTACAAAACAATTTGTTGCCATGGAAATAATAATTAAGATTATTAGTTTCTTTTTTTTCTTTTGCTGGTCTAGAGTCACCCTGAGCTAACATCTGTTGCCAATCTTCCTCTCCCCCTCCCCCAAAGCCCCAGTACATAGTTATACATTCTAGTTGTAAGTCCTTCTAGTTCTATGTGAGCGACCGCCACAGCATGGCAATTCACAGGTAAATGGTGCGGTTCCATGCTGGGGAACCAGCCTGGGCCACCGAAGCAGAGCATGGCAAACTTTAACTGCTCGGCCATCAGGGCTGGCTCAAGATTATTATATTCTTAAAGCAATAGATACTCAGGGGTTTTCTCGTTGAGCTAGCAAAATGCCATACAGTTTTCTTCCCTCGTTTCCATGGAAACACTGGGTTTGAATGATTTTACTGGATTGTTCAACAACTGAGTTTGTGTATTTAAAACCTCACTGGTGTTCCAGAGCACCTCCAGTGGGGGCAGAAGCCTCAGGGCAGGAAGTCTAAGCTAAGGCCCCTTTGGGCCTGCAGAGGGAAGGCCTTGAAGGCCCAGTTGTCCTTCCTGGGGAGCCTCCCCCTGCAGGTGTCCTACTGCTCACACCCCCATGGAAGGAGCCTTTGTCCTGAGAGGAGCTGCAGAGCCCTGGAAAGCTGCGGGTGCATGTGCTCATGGGGTGGGGAGTGACGCCCTTTCTGAGGTTGTCACTGTGGTTCACTTGGGCCTGTTTCTAGACGTAATTGGAGTTTTGCATGCACAGTGTAGGTGCACTCAGAGAGTAATTTGTTTACACTGAGAAAGTCTGTGAGAGTCAGGAGCTCTGGGTCCTGGATCAGGGCCCATTAATCTGGGGTCCGTTTGGGTCAGAACCTTAAACTGAATCCAGCTGAGTTTCCCCACTGTGAGAATGGAGCCTGAGAGAGGGAGCATGTGCACTGTTCCCTGGGGAGAGGAGGGTGTGTGGGGCTCCCAGAGCTCCTTCCTGTGGCTGCTCAGGTGCCCTCCCCTCCTTCTCCAGGGACTGACCCCCTCCAGGGCTCTGTCCCCACCAGGAGAGTCAGGAACACGGAACCTTCTGATGGTGGCTTTCCTTCTGTCCAGGAGCTGCTGGTGGCATAGTGGTTAAGTTTGCACACTCTGCTTTGGCAGCCTGGGGTTTGCTGGTTCAGATCCCAGATAGGGACCTACACACTGCTCGTCAAGCCATGGTGTGGCGGCATCCCACGTATAAAATGGAGGAAGATTGGTTCAGATGTTGGCTCAGGAACAATATTACTCAAGCCAAAAGAGGAAGATTGACAACAGGTGTTGGCTCAGGGCCAATCTTTCTCACAAAAAATTTTTAAAAAAGCCATCGCAAATGCATATTTTTCTTACCCACGTTTGTCCTTGTAATGAGCAGTCAGACTCCACATTTTTTCTTGTTTGCTCCCAGCTTAAGCCTCCTCTCTCCTTCTGCCTCTTGTGCCCCCCCTCCCCTCCCCCCCCACCCGACAAGCTGAGGAGGAAGCCTGAGTGCTCTCTCCTCTAGAGCAGGCAGGAGATTCCCACCACCCCAGCCCCTGCCTGCTTATTCCTGAAAATACCCCAGTGTGAGCTACAGGGGGAGGACAGACTAGGATGCTGCAGGTCCTTTTAGGTAGAAAGATTTAAAAATTTTCATTCTGTGGTTTGCACTTTTGTAACTGTTAGTGTTTAAAGGAAGTAAATCTACTAGAATGGTTTCCTATGTACAAAAGTTAAAAAAATAAAAGACTGTTAAATAATAAAATATAGTACATATCAGTTTCTCTGTTTTTTAAAAATAATTCTGTAACACAGCAAAGTCTGACTTATGACTCATGGCCAACATATCCTGGTCCCCTCCAGCACTGTTACTCAAGTCACCCCAAGTACACAGTTTTGATGATTTTTTGAGCTTTCTGTTAGTGTTTCTTTATATAAAAAGAAGCAACTGCAAATTCATGTATTTTTACCCATTTTTGTCCTTGTAGTGAGCAGTCAGACTCCACATTTTTCGTGACTTCTCACAGCCTAAGCCCCACCCACCCTCCTCCCCTTGTGCCCCCACCTGGACAAGCTGAGGAGGAAGCCTGGGTGCTCTCTCCTCTAGAGCAGGCAGGAGATTCCCACCACCCCAGCCCCTGCCTGTGTGCAGAGCTCTTGCCCCGGCCCCACCCCCAGGCCCAGTGAACCCCCAGGCCAGGCTCCATTCCTTGCTTTCTGAGCCCTGTCAGAGCTGCTTGAGAGGCTGGCCCTGCCCTCCCCTCAGACCTCTGTTATGTGAGTCCTAAGCCTTTTCGTACCTTGTGTGTGCGTGTGCCACCCTGGCATCAGTGTCAACAAGGGAACCACCCCTCTGCAGGGACCATAACAGTTGGCGCCCTGAGCAGCATGTCTAGACATGACCCCACCCGTGGGTCTGTCTTCTCTTGCTGTGCCTTGCTCCCCTGCTCTGCTGCCTGGTGGCGGCATGCACTGTGGGCTGCTGCTCGCTGGGGAACTGGGCTGTGAGCTGTGCTGCCCCCTGTGGCATTGTTGACCCTACAAGGACTCAGTTCTAGGTTCAGCTGAGCGGAGCCTGCAGTTTTGAAAATTCCTAGGCATTTGGGAGCAGGACTGTGGGATTGAGGCCTCATTAGAGTAGTTGTGGGTCAGTGTGTTTGCTGGGATTGGTCTGTGTGTTGGAGTGAAGCTGTGACATGAGCTGCGTTGGTCTAATATACCCCAAGGGTGGGGTTGGTGGACAGGGACTAAACTCTCTGCAAGAGGAGGGCCCATCGGTGGTCACTCCTGAGAGAGCTGTCATTTAAAGAGAAAGGAGAAGAGAAGGTGAAAGGCAGACAGTAGGTGGCAGGCTGAGTCCATGCTCCTAACACCAGAGGGCTCCCCAGGCCCCTTCAGTACCTCTGCTGCTGCCGCCGCCCCTGCCTTTACTGTGACAAAGATCCTGACCTTCAGGGCTATAGGGGACAACACCATGGCATCCCTGTGACACAAGCGATTAGTTCAAACCTGACTTAAGCCCAGGGTTTAACCCTATAAAGCAACCAGTTGTCATGGGGAAGCTCCCAGCCCTGGTGGCACTGTTCTGAGGCTCTTGGGGGGAATAAAATTTATAAATAGCAGAGTACAGAGGCACTCCCTCCCCTGAAGTGTATTGGGTGTTTAAAAAAAACAAAAAACAAAATAAGAGAGGGAGGGAGAGAGGAAGCAAAAGAAACAAATACTGAAACAGGTCCACATTTTGACCAATTAGAAATCCAACATATACTGAATTTACGTAACAAAACAGATGGAGGCACACTCTTGGCTTTGGGGCCTCTGCAGCATCGGTTCTGAATTGATTTCACCATCTGCTGCAATGCACCAGTTCAGAAACCTTCATACAAACAGTCAGTATGAGGGTTCAAACTGTAGTTGTACCTGGGGATCCGGCTAAATTTGATACCCCCACAATCTTAGGGTAGTTACCGAATATAAAATAGGAGACAAATAGCTGTGGCTCACCTTAACACCAGAAAACTATGGTCTTGCCTGAATTCCCCAGGATCGTGACACTCAATGTCCTAGAATATCCCACACTGAGCAGGGAAGCTCTGAACCAATGAGTCATGAATTAAATTTAAGACACGTCTTTGGGACTTTCAGATTATCTTGTCCAAATGGGACCCCACAGACCTTTAACTTCCGGTTAAATGACTTGACATGGCGCAGTGTAAACAGGGCTTTGAAGGACTGAAAACCATTGTGCAACCCCTGTTAGTGAGAAGTGATGATTCTCTGTGCTTCTCCTTTTCGCAGCCGGATTTGGCCTGTTCATAAATCTGGAAGGAATGAACGGCAACTCACAGTGGATCACTGCAACCTGGAGGCTGCGGTCGCGCCAAACACAGCCATAGACCCAGTTCCCAGCAGTATGGAAAGCACTGACTCCGTCCAGTCAGCAGCTGGTAAACATTCTGCTCGCACAGACTCAGCTGAGTCTGTTCTGTTCAGCGCCTGTGTCCACAGCCTCTTAGCTGCACTGGGCCTTCCCCTCTGAGGGGACATGATGCCCCTTTACTGGGTTGTCCTCATGGATCTTCCACAGCTGTGCCCTCTCACAGCCACTGCAGGCGGGGTCTGAACTGCACCCACCTTGCCCCAGGAGCACAGTGTAACATGACCCTAACGACATCCTCCTCCAAGGACGTTCGGTTGACCTTCATTCAGGACATACAAATATTGAAGAGAGGAGCTCTCAAAAAGCAGATGGGCCATTCCCCACACATAACGTGAGGCCTTGACACCTCGGTTGAATTCCTAAAAACTATTTGGTAAGCCAGGGGCTGCTCCTCCCTGATAATGGGAAGAAATAGCTATTGTCCTCATAGCACACCCGTTTCTGCAGGTTCTCTTGATGTTTGGGAGGCAATATATTTCTTGTTTACAGGTTTTCCTTGAGCCCATTTATGCTGTTATGTGCAAATTTGCCACCCTGAGTGGGCACCCCTACCACAGAAGGCTGGAGACTGTCTTCAAATTGTCCTACAGCCAACACTCCTGTTAGTGTCCTTGGAGATTCCTTCCCTACGGAAGCCTCAGTGACCTTCTGTCATGTCTTCTGGGGTACCCTTGATGGCCTTAAGTTGCGCGTAGGCTTCTGATGCAAGAACCTGCCCCAGCCCCCCACTGTGTGCCATTGGAGCTGCAGTCACCACCACATACTGGTCTCTCCTGATGATAGAGGCTCTCCGAGGCCCTGAGCATGGGACCCATGGGACCCTCCACTCAGCTGCCCGTTATGCTTTGGGCTCTGGAAACAGCACCCCATGAGCTCAGCATGGCTCCTAAGACCTCCTTGAGACACGATGGAGCCAAACCTGGGCCCTCTGGGATATCCTACCTGCAGGAGCGGGTGCCCTTCCATCCTGTCAGTTCCTTGCCACGTGCCATTGTTCTGGAAGAGGTCACCCCTCTCCCAGACCCCTTGGCTCCCAGGGGAGTGTCTTGGTTTAACGCAGTGAACTGCAACATGAGTTTGCAACATTTGTACAAGATGGAGCCCAGTGGAGAGTTACTGCTTTTCGTCGCTTAATTGAGACAACCTTCATAAAGAAGGGGACCCCAACATAACTAAAACATCCCAAACTAACCACACGTCAGGCGGTTATATTATTTTAAAAGTTCTTTAAGAAGTTTATCCCCTCCTCACCAGCAGACTGGCTCACCCACATCCAGGAAGAGAAAGGCGTGCGGGTCCCGTGATGTTGAGGGTAGGGTCCGTTGGAAGCGGGTGGAGCCTAGCTCAGATACCCATCTGACAAGATCAGAGCAGCAGGAGAATGGACACTGCAGTACAGAGAGATGGAAGGACCTCAAATTTGATTGACGATGCTTGGCAAGAAGACAAGCTGCCGTCTCGAGGGTGTTGCAATACCACTGAGCAGGACAAGGGGTGGCACCACAGAATCTGTTAGAGAATGAGAAATGAAGTGGACAGGTAGCCTTATGGTACCTCCGTGGGAACATTTCCCCCATGGGTAACTGATGTCTGGCTCCTCTCCCATGGACGGTTTCAGAAAACACATAGATACAAAATGCTTTCTTTCAGCCTCCTAATTCAGATCTTTTAGTAATAGACCAGCACTCCGAATGCACACCTGCTTAGTTTGCGGCAGCAAAGCGCAATGTGGAAATACCAGAATGAGAAACTGGTTGAGATTTCTCGGGAATGCAGACTGTTTGACTCTCTGAACCTCTGGTTCTTCATTCACTAGGTTGTGTTTGAACATGATTGGTTAAACATTTGCCTTTCACTCTGATTTTGCTTTGCTGTCACTGTTTAACACATTCCAGCTGGTTATCTGTGTCCTGGGACACGGGCGACTGAAGTTATGTGAGGAAAGGGCAAAGGAGACGAAGCAAGACATAAGGAGAATTATTAACTTCTCATGCACGCCTGCTCTGAGCAGCATCCTGAGCGGATGTGTGTCAAGCCTGTGGGCATGATGGATAGAGAGAGAGCCTTCACTGATCACTGAGATTCAAGATCCCCCATGGCGTTCTCAGACTTTGGTCACATTTCGATTAAAAGGTTACGTGACAGTTACCTCTGCTCTCCCTACAGCTTCTTTTGATGCCCCTGGAAAGGATCTTTGGCTAGAGGGACTGCTAGTTTTATCCGGTAATGGAATTGCTTAATTGCTCAGAGCCCTTCCAGATGTCACTGGGACACCGTGGAGTCAGCATTTAGTTACACATTTGTATAAGAACTTGATTTTGCAGAACCCGTTTGTGGACGTTTATCTCCTGGAAGTATTTGCCTCTCTAAGTGGTGTCTGTCTGCTTCTCTACCCGAATTGTGAACTCTCTGCGAAGAGGCCCTGGCTTATACTTCTGTTTCCCTCCTGAAAAACAGAAAACCCTAGATGTTTGAAAAATAAAAAGAAATTTTAAAAAACAGTAGGAAAAATGATGAATTAATTAAACTACAAGTTCCAAAATTGTTTTGTATCAGAGAAGTTCCCCTCTGAGGTTCTTTTCCCTTCTTGATAATTGTCATGGAAACAGAATATTGCATTTCAAAAATTGCTTCCAGCTCTTACAATTGCCTTAAAAGCCGTAAAATAGTATACTTCTGTTCTTTTGACAATTTCTCTTTTTTCCAGCTTTATCGCATTATAATCGATAAACAGAATTTGCGTATATTTAAAGTGTACAAAGAGATGATATGCACACACAGTGTGAAATGGTTACCACAGTCAAGCTGATTCACACATCCGTCACCTCATGTGGTTATTCTTTCTTTTTTTGTGGTGAGAACACTTAAGTTCTACTCTCGCAGCAAATTGATGTATATAATATGTAATGATTAACTGTAGTCACCATGCTGTACCTTAGATCGCTAGAATTTTTTTTTTTCCTTTTTCTCCCCAAAGCCCCCCGGTACATAGTTGTATATTTTAGTTGTGGGTCCTTCTCGTTGTGGCATGTGGGACGCTGCCTCAGCATGGCTTGATGAGTGGCTCCATGTCCACGCCCAGGATCCAAACCGGCGAAACCCGGGCCGCTGAAGTGGAGGGCGCGAACTTAACCACTCCGCCATGGGGCCAGCCCCACACTAAAACTTTTTATCTTCAGACTTTTTTTGTAATAGGCATCCTAACAGGTGTGAGGTGATATCTCGTTGTAATGTTGATTTGCATTTCCCTGATTAATGATGCTCAGGACTGTGGAGGGGAAAACCTACAGTGTTCTCCTCCTGTGTGTCTGCTTTACTACTTACACAGAACACTTCACTTCTGATGCCCCTGATCACCAAATAGTGTGTGTGCTGGGTCGGGGGATGGGGCAGTTCCCACAAGAAATTCTCTGTGACACCAGCTGGGTGTCCTACAGTTGAACTCAATTCTGACGCCATCTACTTGGCAATAACATCAGATCCCACAGGTTAAGGGCTCGGTCCCACAGGACTGCTCCCCTCTTCAGAGGTTAATTCCAAGTAGTAGGTTCCCAGGTTACCTACAGCTTCTGTCGGATCTGGCTACAAATCAAAGGTTTTCATGACCTCCTCCCCCTGGGATTCAGTTATTTGCTAGAGCAGCTCTCGGAACCCAGGGAAACACTTACTTATGTTTCTCAGTTTATTAAGGGATATGATAAAGGCTACAGATGAATAGCCACATGAAGAGATGCATAGGGCAAGGTCTGGGGGGTCCCAGGTTCAGGAGCCTCTGTCCCTGTGGAGTAAGGGCACGTCACCCTCCTGGTACAGGGATGTGTTCACTGACCGGGAAGGCCTCCAGACTGCCTCCTATGGGGATTTTTGTGGAGGCTTCATCACACAGTGGTAGATCACTAATTCAACGTTCAGCCCTTCTCCCTTCTCAGGAGAGTAGGGGAGCGGGGCCCAAACGTCCAAGCTCCTCATCAGAGCTTAGTCTTCCTGGTGACCAGCTCCCATCACAGCCCACCCTGAGTCACCTCGTTAGAACCGAAGACACTCCTACGACCCAGGAAATTACAAGGGTGTCAGGAACCGGGGTCAGAGATCGAGTATTAGGATAAAAGATGCTCCCAGTGCTCTTATCACTTAGGAAGTTGCAAGGATATTAGGCGATCTGGGCCAGGAACAGGGCCAATGACCAAATCTATTTCTTATTATAAATCAAAGTATCACAAGGACTTTTTCATATACTGATTGGCCATTTGTATGTCTTCTTTGGAATACTGTCTGCCCATTTTTTAATCAGTTTTTTTTGTTTTCTTGCTGTTGTATTGTGTGAGTTCCTTAAGTATTTTGGATATTAACCCCTTCTCAGGTATATGGTTTCTGAGTATTTTCTCCCATTCATTAGGGAGAAATGTTGATTGTTTCCTTTACTGTCCAGAAACTTTTTTAGTTGATGTAGTCCTACTGGTTTATTTTTGCTTTTGTTGCCTGTGCTTTTGGTGTCAAATCCAAAAAAAATTATTGCCAAGACCAATATGAAGGAGCGTTTCTCCTGTCTTTTCTTCCAGGAGTTTTAAGGTGTCAGGTCTTATGTTTAAATCTTGAATCCATTTGGAGTTGATTTTTGTGTATGGTTTAGGATCGGTGTCTGATCGCATTCTTTTGCATGTGGCTATCCAGTTTTCCCAGCAAAGGGAATGACTATAGGATGAAGACTGTCCTTGCGCTATTGTGTATTCTTGGCACCTTTGTTAAAGATAACTTGTCTGTATGTGTGTGGGTTTATTTCTGGGCCCTCTTTTCTGCACAATTGGTATAAATGTCTAATTTTCGGCCAGTTCTATACTTTTTTTTTTGTTACTGTAGCTTTGTAATATAGTTACCAGAAAATCAAGAAGTGTAGTGTCTCCAGCTTTGTTCTTTATCAAGATTGCATTAGGTATTCAGGGTCTTTTCTGATTTCATACCATATTAGGATTTTAAAAAATATTTTTGTGAAAAATGCTGTTGGAATTTTCATAAGGATTGCATTGAAGCTGTGGTTCCGTTTGGGAAGTATGGACATTTTAACAATACTAATTTTTCCAGCCCCTGTACGTGTTATCTTTCCATCTATTTGTGTTGTCTTCAATTTCTTTCATCACTGTTTTTATAGTTTGCAGTATATAGATCTTTCACCTCTTTGCTTAAATTTATTACTAAGTATTTTATTGTTTTTTATGCTATTCTAAGTGGATTGTTTTCTTAATTTCTTTCTTGGATATTTTGTTGTTAGTGTATAGAAATGAAACTGATTTGCATATGTTGATTTTTGTATCCCACAACTTCACTAAATTCGTTTATTAGTTCCAACAGTTTTTTGGTGGAGTCTTTTGGGTTTTCTCTATAGAAGATCATGTCATCTGTAAACAGAGACAGCTGTGCTTCTTTCTTTCCAGTTTAGCTGACTTTTGTTTCTTTTTCTTGTCTAATTGCTCTGGCTAGGACTGTCGGTACTGTGTTGAGTGGAAGTGGCAGAGGAGGCATCCTTGCCTTGTTCTGGATTTTAGCGGAAAAGCTTTCAGTTTTTAACCATTGAGTATGATGTGAGCTCTGGGCTCTTCACAGGTGGTGTTTATTGTGTTGAGGTAAATTCCTTCAATACCTAATTTGTGGAGAATTTTTAACATGAAAGAGTGTTGAGTTTTGTCAAAGGCAATAGATGTCAAGTGACTTACACTTCATTCTGTTAATGTGATTATCACGTTGATTTGTCTGGCTTTGTTATCAGAGTAATGCTGGCCTGGTAAAATAAGTTTGGAAGTGTTCCTTCCTCTTCAGTTTTTTGTGGAAATTTGAGAAGGATTGGTATTAATTCTTCTTTAAATGTTTGGTAGAATTTACCAGTGAAGCCATCTGGTCCTGAGCTTTTCTTTGTTGGGAGATTTTTGATTACTAATTCAATCTCCTTACTCATTGTTTGTCCATTCAGCTTTTCTATTTCTTCATGATTCAGTCTTGGTAGATTGTATGTTTCTAGGAATTTATTCAATTCTTCTAGGTTATCTAATTTGTTTGAGTATAATTGTTCTTAAGAATCTCTTATAATCCTTTGTGTTTCTGTGGTATCAGTTATAATTTCTCCTCCTTTATTTCTGATTTTAGTAATTCAAATCTTCTTTTTTCTTAGTCTAGCTATACGTTTGTTAATTTGGTTTATCTTTTCAAAAAACTAGTTTCTTTGACCAGATAGTTTTATACTTTCATATGTTTTTGTGTAACTAATTAGCATCCTTTCATTTCTGCTTGAAGAACTCCCTTTGGCATTGCCTGTAAGGCAGGTCTATTGGTGATGAAGTCTCTCAGCTTTTGTTGGTCTGGCAAAGCCTTTTCTTTCCTTCAGTTCTGAAGTGTAGCTTTTCTGGATAAAGCATCCTTGGTTGGCAGTTTCCATCTTCAAGCACTTTGAATATGGCATTCCATTCTGTCCTGCCTTGCAAGGTTTCTCCTAACAAATCCATTAGTAGTCTAACTGGAGTTCCCTTGTATGTGACGAATCACTTTCCTCTTGCTGCTTTCAAATTCTCTGTCTTTGATATTTATAATATGATTACAATGTGTCTGTGAAGTTGTCTTTGTCTCTGAACCTGTTTGGAGACATTTGAGCTTCATTTACCTGGATGTCCCTCTCTCTCCCAAGATTTGGGAAGTTTTCAGCCTTTTTTTTTTTTTTTTTGAGGAAGATTAGCCCTGAGCTAACTACTGCCAATCCTCCTCTTTTTGCTGAGGAAGACTGGCCCTGAGCTAACATCCATGCCCGTCTTCCTCTGCTTTATATGTGGGACGCCTACCACAGCATGGCTTTTGCCAAGCGGTGCCACATCTGCACCCAGGATCCGAACTGGTGAACCCTGGGCTGCTGAGAAGCGGAACATGCGAACTTAACCACTGCGCCACTGGGCTGGCCCCCCCATTATTTCTTTAAATAAGCTTTCTCCCCCTTTCTCTGTTCTCCTTCTGGAACTTCCATATTGCATATATTATTTCTCTTGATGGTGTTCCATAAACCCTGTAAGCTTTCTTCATTCCTTTTTTCTCCTCTAATTGGGTAATTTCAAATGGCCTGTCTTCTGTTTCACAGATTCTTTCTTCTGTTTGATCAAGTCAGATCTCAAAGTTCCCTATTGCATAATAGCCTATTCCGTTTCATTCATTGTATTCTTTTTTGTTGTTGTTGCTGTTGAGGAAGATTCACCCTGAGCTAACATCTATTGTATTCTTAAGCTCCAGAATTTCTGCTTGGTTTTTTGTGATTTCTATTTACCTGTTGAATTTCTTGTTTTGTTCATGTGTTGTTTTCCTGATTTCACTGAATTGACCATCCGTGTTCTAATGAAGTTTGCTGATCTTCCTTACAATTATTCTGAATTCTTTGTCAGACTATTTATAGATCTCCATTTCTGTGGGATCAGTTACTGGAAGATTATTGTGTTCCTTTGTGGTGTCGTTTTCCCTTGTTGTGTCTTGTTTGTTGAAGCTTTGTGTTGCTGTCTTCACATCTGTAGCAGTCATCTCCTCCAGGCTTCACTCACTGGCTTTGGGAGAGAACACCTTCATCAGTCAGCCCAGCTAGACATTTTGAGGCTCTCTCAAACCTTTTCTGTGGATGCACCCACTTCATGCCTCTTGTCCCCTCTTTAGGGGGCATTCTTAAGGTTGTATGCCCTCTCTTAATTCCTCAAAAGACGGCTGGGTGCTGAGGGTCTATCGTTTGTCTCCTAAGGTGGTTGCCTGAAATACTCAAGTGTCTGTGTCTTCTTGCAATCCCCCCAGGTCAAGCCAGCTGAATGTACGTGCTTGCAAGACATTTGCAGAGGCTTGCACTCATCATCTGGAGAGCATGTGGGGAGCTGGACGCAGGGCGGAGGTTGAGGCATGCCCGTGGGCTGGTTAGAAGTGTCTGTGGGCATAGCCTCCCAAGTGGCTGGTGTGTGAGCCTCCTGATGGAGACTGCGAGCAGTTAGTAGGGTCTGCAGCCCTTTTTTGATTTCCGAGCCCTGGTTGGTCTGAGTCTCGTAGATTTCCCAGTACCAGCCTTCCAGCCACTCATCCGTGCTGATGCCCTTGGTATTCTTAGGGAGACGAGACAGCTGCGGGCCTCTTGGGTAGTGTCCCACGCCACTGGGGCTGCCAAGTGCTCAGTGACTACACTCTCACTTTCCCATGCCGGAGCAATTGCAGGCCAACCTGAGGGGGTCCCTCTTGGCTATGAGATGGGCTGCTTTGAGGGGGCGGTGATACCAGGAAAGGGAAACTGTTCTTCTCTGTGTCTGCCATGTGTCTGTTCTCAGTTTATTTGTCCCAGTGGTGTGCTGGAACTTCTCCACATGACTCCCAGACAGGTCCTCATCCTCGGGTGGTTGTCAAAATCGTGCGCTGTGGGGAGATATCAGTAGAAAACTCCTATTCTGCTATCTGGCTGGCCTCGCTCGCTCCCTGACCCATGCGTACTTCAGAAGGGGCTTGTTTAATCTCCAAGTATTTGGAGATTTTCCAACGATCTTTCTGTTAGTGATTTCTAGACTAATACCTTTGTGGTCTATGAGCATACTTTGTATGATTTCTGTTCTTTCAAATTTTTTAGTGTGTTTTGTGTCCCAGAATGTGGTCTATTTTGTGAATGTTCCATGTGAACTTGAGAAGAATGTGCCTTCTGCTGTGTTTGGATGAAGAGTTGCATGGATTTCTATTAAATCCACTTGTTTGACGGTGCTGTTTAATTCAACTATGTCCTTTCTGGTCTTCTGCCCGCTGGAACTCAGTTACTGATGGGGACTGTTGGAGTCTCCAACTGTAATAGCGGATACCTCCATTTCTCCTTGCAGTTCTGTCGTTTTATTTCCTTGTGTATTTTGGCCCTCTCTTGTTAATGCACATGCACACTAAGTGTTGCTGTGTCCTCTTGGAGAACTGACCCATGAAGCGAGTTTTCCTTGCTCTGAAGTCTGTTTTGTCTGAAATTCATATAGCTATGCCAGCTTTCATTTAGTGTGGGCATGACATATCCTTCTCCATCCCTTTACTTTTAATCTGTATCTTTATGTCTCAAGTGTGATTCTTATAGACAAGATAGAATTAGGTGTTATTTTATTATCCACTGTGACAGTTGGCGTGTTCCCCTTGTATTGAGACCATTGATGTTTAAAGTGATTATTGATATAGTTGGATTAATATCAACCATACATTTACAACTAACCTAAGCTTTCTCTGTGGTAACACCATTGCACTTCACTGGACGTGCAAGTGCCTCATAACAGTTTTCCGATTCCTGCCTCCAAAGCCCTTGGAACATTGCTGTCAATCATTTTTCTCATCCGAAAGCTATAATTACTGAATGCGCTGCTGCTGTTATCTTCAACAAAGTGTTATCTGTCAGATAACTAAGAATAACAAAAACAAGTGATTTTAATTTACCTTCCTTTATTCATTCTCAAACACTTTTTTAAATCATTTATCTTCTTCACAATCAATTTCTTTTAACATTTCTTGCAAAGCAGGGGTACTGATGACGAATTTTTGTTTGTCCCAGAAAGTCTTTATTTCTCCCTCACTTTTGAAAGATAATTTTGCTTGACACGGAATTCTAGTTGGATGGTGTTTCTTTCAACACTTTATTTCACAAAACTCTCTTCCTGCTTGCATGGTTTCTGAAAAGGTGTCCAGTTTCTTATCTTTGTTTCCCTAGAACTAAGGGGTGTTTTCCTCTAGTTTCTTTCAAGATTTTCTCTTTGTCTTTGATTTTTCTCGAGTTTAAATATATATTTCTGGGTGTGCATTTTTCCATTTTTATCTTGCTTGGTGATCCCTGAGCGTCCTAGATCTGCATTTTGCTGTCTGTCATTAATTTGGGGAAAATCTCACTCACTATGACTTCACTTATTTCTTCTGTTCCTTTCTTTGTTCTACTTCATGTATTCCCATTATGTGTATGTTATACTTCTTGTAATTGTCCCAAAGTTCTGTCTTTGGATGGTGGATTCACCCATGCCTCCTTGCTGTTCTATCAGTTTTTCTGGTGTATTTGGGCCCTCTGTTGTTATGCACATGCGCACTAAGTATTGCTTCATCCTCTTGGAGAACTGACGCCTTCAGCGTTATGTAATGACCCTTTTTCTCTCTTGCGTTTTCCTTCCTCTAAAGTCTGCTTTGTCTGAAATTCATATAGGTATTTCAGCTTTCTTTAGTTTAGTGTTGGCATGGTGTTTCCTGTTCTTTCTTGTTCTTATCTTTGCATTTCAATTGGGAAGGTTCTGGTGACGTCTCCTCAAGCTCACTGATTCTTCCTCGTACGTTTCCGCTGTATGGATGAGCCCTCCCCCACCAAAGGAATTCTTCATTTCTGGGTTTTTTATTTGTTTTTCATTTCCCACTTGGCTCTTTCTTAGGGTTTCCATCTCTGCATCTGTTATCTATCTGTTCTCACACGTTCCCCACTCTTTCCATTATAGCCCTTAACATATTAATCACGGTTGCTTTACAACTCTAGTCTGATAATTCCAACATATCTGCTACATGTAAATCAGGTTCTTTTGCTTGTCCTGTGTCTTCAAACTGTGTTTGTAAGTCCTTTAGTATGCCTTTTGGTATTTTGTTGAATTCTGGAAAGGATGTACTGTGAAAAAGGGGCTGAGGTAAATAGGCCTTTAGTGTGAGGTTTTATGTTTGTCTGACTAGAGCTTAGACTGTGTTTACTATTGGTTGTGGTTGTCAGAGGCTAAAATATCCTCCGGTGTCCTTGCTGTTGTCTCCTGTGTCATCTCTGGGTTCTGTAGAGGCTTCTTAAATAAGGTTTGAAACATGCAGTTCTGCCAGTGTGTTCCACTGTTATCACACAGGAGTCCTCCTGATGTAGTGTTGTGTTGTGGGTGGAGCGGACGTGTTCTAGAGTCCCTTGATTTGGCCTCAGTATGTTAATGAGCCCGTGTGCCTGGACTGTGACCTTCTTTGGTATAATAATGATAGTTGGTCTTTGGCCCTGGTTCCTAGCAAAGACCCCTCCTAAAGCCCTTGGAGCTTCTTGTGTGCTAAGGATGATGGGAGCATCTTATGTCCAGTGAGGTGACTGTTTGTGGGCCCCTGGATAGCTTAATGATGGGGCTTGATCACCAGGAAGACCAAGCTTTGATTAGAGGCATACAACTTTCAGTCAACCCCCAGCCTCTGGGGAGAGGAGGGGCTGGAGACTGAGTTGTTCACCAATGGCCAGTGATTTAATCAGTCATGGCTGCGTGAAGAAACCTCCTTCAAAATTCCCAAACCTCCGCGTTCAGAGAGATTCGGGGCTGGTGAACACATCAGTGTGCTGGGAGGCCGTCATGCCTGGAGAGGGCGTGGAAGCTTCCTGTCGCCCCTCCCATACTTTGCCTTGTCGTGCTTTCCATTTGTTCCTGAGTTGTGTCTTTACCGATGCACTGATAATAGTAAGAAAAGCTCTTTCCTGACTTCTGATAGTCATTCTACTGACTTATGGAACCTCTGGGCTTGTGCAGGGAACCTCCAAATTTGGAGTCAGCCATGCAGAAATGTGTGTAGCCTGGGCCCCCCATTTGCGGCTGGCCTCTGACGTGGGGGCATCTTGTGGGACTGAGCCCTTAAACTGTGGAGTCTGATGCTGACTCTGGTTAGTCAGGCCACCCAGTTGGTGTCAGAGGGTTGGAGAAGTGGGTGGAAAACACACTACAGGAGGAAAAACAGCTATCAGTCTCACAAGGGTTTCCCAGTCCCCCCACCCTCCAGTTAGGTCTGGCAGAAAGGCTAGAAGGGACTTGTGCTGGCTGTTTCCCTCCCCGCACGCCGGTTAGGTGCTGGTGAAATGCTAGTCTGTTGGGCTCTGGGGAAGCAGAAGACTCTGAGGACAGGCCTCGCTAAGACGAACAGAATGTTGGGCGCATCTTTCACACTGGCTGCTTTTCTGGCTCTCTTTCCAGTTTTGGAGATAGCGGTTTGCCCTGTGGCTAATGCCTTGATAGATGTGAGCTGTGAATTTTCAGTCCGTTAGCTGTTCTCTGGTGAGAATGGGAATGTCACCTTCCAAGCTCCTCACATGCCACGTGAGAAACCAGAGAGAGGTCTCTGACTCCATTTTTTAATGTTTGACTGCTGACAGCTTTAAAAGCCTCACCCCTCCTCCTTCCCCTTGCGCCCCACATCTGGACAGGGTGACGAGAAAGCCTGGCTGCACCCTCCCTTGGCGCTGACCAGAGATTCAGTCCCTGGAACCTGTCACCTGTGTGTGTGTGAACTCTCAGCCTGGCCCACCCCTCACCTCCGTAAAAACCCAGGCCAGCCTCCTCTCGCTGCTCTCTCTGGGCATTTCCCACCTGCCTGAGAGGCCTGCCCGCCCTCCCCCGACACTTCCATTCTGGAAGTAATAGACCCTTTCTTATGGCAGGTATATGTTGTCAACCAGACCTCGGGAGGGGGCCCACCTGACTCCGGGTGACCATAACATTTATAGAGGGGGTGCCGTGGTGTATGGATTGCAATACACTTTGCTTAATTGTTCTATTGATAAATACTCCAGACCTTTACATATCAACGCATGCCACCCTTTCTTTTTAAAAGGTACAGATGATGACCAGCTTACGTAACCTATTCTTTCTAAATAGACACATGGCTTGTTACCAATTTTGCTGCCAAAACCATGAATGAAAACTCCTATTGCCACATTATGGGGCAAACAAACGTATACAAATTATGTTCTTTTCCAACCTGAATTACTTCTTAAAATTTTCATCATCAAATAATATTCAGAAAAGAATGTGCACGATATTTTGTGGTAGGATTTAGTGATAACAATATAAACGTCCTTGGAATCGTCATCAAGATTCATAAATGGCCTGTGGGCCGCGGTGAGTCCCCTGACGCTCCTGGCCCTGACTCATCTGACCCGCCCCGTAGGTGACCACTGTCCTCACTCGTTCTTCTTCACACCTTACCATCCACCAACCAATTTCTTCGTTTTACCTCCTTTGACATTTCCACAAATGAGTATTAATGGAATTGCATTGAAAAGTATTCACACGTGCTGGCGCCGGAGGCCCGGGGCCTGCCCTGGGGCTGTGGGGTTCAAACCTCCCACCGCAGCCAGGCGCCCGGAGCCCACCGGACCCTTTAAAGACCCCAGCGAGCCGGGACGGGGGCGGGGGTCTCCCCGCTGGAGATGGTCAAAGATCAAACGGAGCCAGGCTCATTGTGACATATATGGTGAGGTCCCTTTGAAGTGTCTGTGTGCGCAAGGAAGGGTCACAGTTCCGGGCGTGGCCTCCGGCCTCATGGTTCAATGCAGCGTCCTTGCAGAGGACAGGTTCTGGCCTGCGGCCAAGGCAAGGTCGGCTCAAAGATGCGCTCCCGGCCTGCTGTCACTCAGGCACAAGGGGGTGGGGCCTTGTGAACTGTCCAATCAGGGGAGTCGCCGGAAACGTACGTGGGGGCTATAACTGCGTGGACGGCGTGCTGGGCCGTGGTCGCTCCGGGATCGCCTGTCGCTACCTTCGGTGGCCGAGCCACGTCGTCTGTCGCTGTGAGCTGCACTGGCCGCGGCAGTGGGAGAGTGGACGTCCTGGGACCCCAAAAACCGGAAAATGGTGAGTGTGCGGCCGGGTGGCAGGGAACGGGGCGGAGGGCCGGGCTCCCCGCGGTCAGCTCCGGGGCTGCGGCCTAGGGGGCGGAGGCGCGGCACGCAGTCGGGACCCCTGTCCTCGCCGTCACCGCGCCGCCTCTCCCCACACGGTGCGGGGCCCGCGGGAGGGTCCGCAGGACAGTCGGGCCTCAGGCTCCGGGATCCGTGAGCGGAGGGGCTGTGGTCTGTGGGGTCCCCAGGGCCTTCTTTCTCCCCGGGGGGCACCTGTTTCCCCTGAATTTTCCACTTATTTGAGGAGCAGGGTCGCAAATCCACGACCCTGTCCCCCCAGCCCAGCTCTTTCCAGGAGTGACAGTAAATCCCTGCATTTCCAGATCTTTGCCCGCATTCCCGAACGCCATCTTCCCTCTCCCGTTCACAGCAGCATTATTAACTGTTTGTCCTCCGTGGTGCATTTCAGAGTCTGCACTGTAATTAGCACTCATCCACAGAGCCCCGGCTGGCTCTTCAGGATTTATTTTTGTGGGTGTTTTCCATGAGAGGGGAGCAGAGGTTAGCCGCCTGGAGCCACGTGTGTATCCTCGTGCTCTCCCGCAGCCTCTCTCCGGGCGCAGACATCCTGGGGAAGTCCTCTGGGCCCAGGTTCCTCTTGGGAAAGTTTTCTGGCTGACCTGGCCTTTCAGCGCTGCACCTCCTTGTGTTTGTCACTTTGAAAAGATTTATTCACGTATTTGAGACTCAGTTTTTCAATAAACTTAAAATTTATTTTATCAGGAGGGCTTGGGAGACAGTATAGAGTATTTCCAGAGAGGCAAAAAAGAGATGACTTTCCAAAAAAAAATGAAATGTCATTATTATGTCCCATTTGTTAAAACCCTTATTTCCCTTTTTTCTCCCCCTGAGTGGCTGTAGTAACATTCTGAGGTCTGCGCTGTTGTTTTGGGTGACTTTAATGGCATGTGGGGGCTTCCTTAGACTTGCACCATCTACAAGTGTTCCAGTGTTAATTGTTTACAAATGAGTTTCTTTTCTCAGAAATAACAACTGACATCTTCATTTTCTGGTAGAAATAGATATTTGTGGGTCTTCTTGTTGAACCAGTAAAGTTGCCTTACAATTTTCTTTTCTCCTTTATGCATGAACACTGGGTTTGAGTGATTTCGCTGGATTCTCGAAACACTGGGCCTATGTCATTTAAATTATCAGTGCTGGTCCAAAGCTTTGTGACTGGGGAGCAGAGGCCGGAGGCCAGTGACCCGAAACTAAGGCCCCCTGAGCAAACAAGGGGGGTTCTTAGGCCTAGATGTTTTCCAGTGTTGTGTTTGACTTTTGCAACCACATGTTGAGTGTAATCTGTGCACAGTGAAGGTCAGGGGTTCCGTCCTGTGGACAAAGGGTTCATGAATTTGGAGTTCATGTGGGTCAGAAGCTTAAACTGAATCCACTTGAGAGTTTCCTCACTTGTGAGAGTGGGAGTCTGGGGGAGGCAGCGCTTCCATGCTCACAGGAGAGGGAGGGTGTGTGGGGCTCCCAGAGCTCCTTCCTGTGGCTGCTCAGGTGCCCTCCCCTCCTTCACCAGGGACTGACCCCCTCCAGGGGATCTGTCTCCACCAGGAGAGTCCAGACCCCAAGCCAGGGAATGTGTGTTACCTTTCTAGCTGTGGGCTTTCCCTCTGAACTGCGGGGAAGCAGGCCACTTTGCAGATTCGAGTGTTGGCATTTCTTTCCTTTGTCTTTTCTTTATCTGTTGAATAGTTCAGACCTTTACCTCTAGTTTCTTAACTTAGCAGTTTGTAATTTTATTTCCTGAGTCAGTGTGTAAGAATTTTGATTCCTTGGGCTTTGAAAATGTAAGCTGATGGAGAAATATGTAAGGAAGGCAAGAAAATCCTGGAACCAAACAGAATTTTTGTTTCGTTTAGGTGACAGAATCTCAAGCTATAAGATGGGTGTTTTTTTAAGATCTCAGGCACATTATTAATTTTTAGATGAGTTTTTGCATGTGCATGTCCCTAGAGAACTTTGATGTTTAAAAGGCTATATTATTCTTAAGGCAAATGAATTTTTACTTAAATTGATGAGAGGAAAAAGATTGAATTTCTATTTTAGTTGATATGAGAAAAACTACTCAAGCTTATGTAAACCTTGGAAAGTCCTAGCAGGTTTCAGGGACTAAATGCAAATCCCTATTGCATTATAATACGCTGCTCATTCCTCACAACATCCCTAATGTGAAATACAGCAGGGGGACAAACGATAATGCTTGTCCTTTTAGTTGGAAAGAGATTTGAAATGCTTTTTTAATTGTTCTTTTTTTAAAATTTTTTCTTCTTTTCCCCAGGGCTCCCGAGTACGTAGTTGTATATTCTAGTTGTAAATCCTTCTGGTTCTGCTATGTGCGATGCCACCTCACCATGGCTTGATGAGCAGTGCCATGTCCACGCCCAGGATCCAAATCGGGGAAACCCTGGGCCGCCGAAGCGGAGCCCGTGAATTTAACCACTCGGCTACAGAGTCGGCTTTTGAAGTTTTTCATTTTTTATGGTTTGCAGGTTTATACCCACTAGTGTTTAAAAATTAAATCTTAGAATGATTTCCGATGTAGAAAAGTTAAAATTAAATTAATTTAAATTTAAAGTAGCAAAAGTTAATTTAAAAAGACTATTAAATAGTAAAATATATATAAATTTCTGTTCATTTTAAATAATGCATTCAAAAGATAAAAAAAAAATTATAAGAAACTTCTAGGGGCCAGCCCCGTCGCTCAATGGTTAAGTTTGTGCGCTCTGCTTCAGCAACCCAGGGTTCACCAATTTGGATCCTGGGCACGGGCCTACATGTCACTCATCAAGCCATGCTGTGGCGGCATGCCACATAGAAGATCTAGAATTGTCTACAACTAGGATATACAACTGTGGCTGGGGCTTTGAGGAGGAAAGAAACAAGAACAAAAGAGAGGAAGATTGGCAATAAATGTTATCTCAGGGCCAATCTTGCTCACCAGAAAGAAAAAGAAAAAGAAACTTCTAGACTTCAAAAAAAACCTTGTAAGATATGAAATGAGGTTTCAGGTTTTTTAGAGCATTTTAGGTTTTCAGAAAAATCGATCAGAAAGTACAGAGTTCCCACTTGAACACTCTACATCCACACACTTTGCACTATTTTTTACATCTTGTATTACTGTGGTATATTTGTTACAGTTGATGGGCCAATATTGATGCATTGCAGTCCGCTATTTACATTAGCATTGACTCTGTGTGTTCTGCAATGTGTGGGTTTCAGCAAATGTATGATGACATGTGTCCATCCTTTCTGTGTCATAGAGTGTTGTTTCACTTCCCTAAAACTCCTCCGTACTCCACCTCTTGACTTATCTCTCTCCCAACCCCCACATCCTTCACAACCAAAGACCTGTCTACTGGCCTCTAGTTTTGTCTCTTCTGGGATGTCGTATACTCGTAGTCACACAGTGTGTAGCCCTGTCTCATTGGCTTCTTTCCCTTAGCGATATACTTTTAAGGTTCCTCCATGTGTTTTCATGGCTTGATGCCCATTTCTTTTTATCACACAACAGTATTTCATTCTATGAGTATACCACAGGTTGTTTATTCATTCTGCTGTTGAAGGATATCTTGTGTCACTTTGCGTCTTGCCAATTATGAATAAAACACCTGTAAACATTCATTTGCATGTTTCTGTGTGAACGCAAGTCTCCAGCTCATTTGGGTAAATATCGAGAAGTATGATCACTAGATCCTGTGGTAAGTAGTTTAGTTTTGTAAGAAACTGCCTGTCTTTCAAAGCAGGCAGACCATTTTCCACTCCCACCAGCAATGGATGCGGGTTCCTGTAGCTTTACCTCTTTGCCAATATTTGGTGTTCTGAGTGTTCTGAATTTCATCCATTGTAATAAGTGTCCTGCTATATCCATTGTTTTATTTGCACTTCCCTAATGACATTTGATGTTGAGCTTCTCATGTATTTATTTGCCATCTGCATATCTTCTTTGGTGATGTGTGTTCAGATCTTCTGCCCATTTTTAATTGGGTTGTTTGTCATTGTTGAGTTTTAAGAGTTCTTTGGACATTTTGGATTCAGTTTGTTATCAGATAAATGTTCCGCAAAGATTTTCTCCCAGTTTGTGACTGTCTTTTCATTTTCTTACCCCTGTCTTTTGTAGAACGGGGGGGTTTTATTTTAATGAAGTGAAGCTTACCATTTTTTTCTTTCATGGATCTTGCTTTTGGTGTTTTGCCTTAAAATTTACCAGTTAACCCAAGGTCACCTTGATTTTCTCCTGTGTTGTCTTCTAGGAGTTTTTACTTTTGCATTTTACATTTAGGCCTATCTTTTATATTTAGATCTAGTTTCAGTTAATTTTTGTGAAAGGTGTAAAGTCTATCTAGAGTCATTTGGGAGGAGGGGTTGCATGTGGATATCCACCATTTCCAGCACTGTTTGTTGAAAAGACTTTCTTTCCTCCATCAGATTGTCTTTTTTTCCTTTGTCAAGGATCAGGGATCCATAGGAAAGGAGTTGACTTCTGTATCCTTAAACCTTGCTGTACTCTCATTAATTCTCTGAGTGATCGCTGTTGTTTTGGATTCTTTTCGCATTTTTACATAGAAAATCATGTCACGCAACAAGGACAGTTTTATTTCTTGCTTCCCATCTGTGTACCTTGTATTTCCTTTTCTTGCTTGATTGCATTAGCTCGGTCTTCTAGTACAGTGTGAATAGGAGTGGTGACAGGTGACTTCTTAACTCTGTTTCTTATCTTACCAGAAAGCATCTAGTATCTCACCATTAAGTATGTACAGGTTTCACATAGACGTTCTTTTTCAAGAATAGTAACTCCCCTCTATTTCTAGTCTATTATCATAAATGGGTGTTGGATTTTATCAAGTGCTTTTTCATTTCCTCTCCCTTCATCCCTGATACTGGTCGTTTTTGTCTTCCCTCTGTTCTCAGTTAGCTTGACATTTATCAATTTTATTAATTATTTCAAGGAACCAGCTTTTGGTTTCCTTGAAAGTCTCTATTAAGTTTCCTGCAATTTTTTTATGTCTTCTCTGATTTTTTCTCTTTTTTTGCCATCTTATTTTACTTGGTTTTATTGAGTTATAATTGACATCTAACATTATATTATTTTCAGGTGTACAACATAGTGATTTGATATTTGTATATACTGTGAAATATCCCCACAGTAAGTATAGTAAACATCCGTCATGACACAGTTAGAATTTTTTTCTTGTGATGAGAAATTTTAATATTCTCTTAGCAACTTTCAAATATACAATACAGTTTTAACTGTACTCACCATGCTGTATGTTACGTCTGTATGATTTTTTTTTCTTACTTTATAACTGAAAGCTTGTACTTTTTGACCCCCTTTACCTGTTTCCCCTACTCCCATCCTCCACCTTTGACATCACCAGTCTGTCCTTTGTGTCTGTGAGCTTGGTTTTTTGTTTTTTGTTGTCTGGGTTTTTTGTTTTAGATTCCATACATAGGTAAGATCATACAGTATTTTTTTCCTCCGTCTGATTTATTTCACTTAGTGTCATGCCCTGAAAGTCCATCTGTGTTGTCACAAAGGGCAAGATTTCCCTTTTTATGGCTGAATAATATTCCTGTGTGTGTGTATATACAGAGCACGTTTTCTTTATCCATTCATCCGTTGATAGATACTTAGGTTGTTTCCGTATCTTGGCAATTGCAAATAACGCTACAGTGAACATAGGGTACATGTGTCTTTTTGTCTTCATGTTTTTATTTCCTTCAGATAAATACCCAGGAGTAGAGTTGTTGGATCATATGGTGGTTTCAATTTTAATTTTTTGAGGAACCTCCATGCTATTTTCCATAGTGGCTACACCAATTTACATTCCCACCAACAGTATACAAGGGTTCCCCTTTCTCCACATCCTCATCAACACTTATTATTTCTTGTCTTTTTTAATAATAGCCATTCTGGGGCCAGCCCGGTGGCTCAGCGGTTAAGTGCGCACGTTCCGCTTCGGCGGCCTGGGGTTCGCCGGTTTGGATCCTGGGTGCAGGCATGGCACCACTTGGCAAGCCATGCTGTGTTAGGCGTCCCACATATAAAGTAGAGGAACATGGGCACAGATGTGTGCTCAGGGCCAGTCTTCCTCAGCAAAAAGAGGAGGATTGGTGGATGTTAGCTCAGGGCTTATCTTCCTCAAAAAAAAAGCAAACAAAACAAAACAAGACAACAACAACAAAAATAATAGCCATTCTAACAGGTATGAGTTGTTATCTCACTGTGGTTTTGATTTGTGTTTCCCTGATTATTAGTGATGTTGAGCATCTTTTCATGTACTGTCTGTATGTCTTCTTTGGAAAAATGTTTAGTCAGATCCTCTGTCTATTTTTAATTGTTTTTTTTTCTGCCATTAAGTTGTATGGGTTCTTTATGTGTTTTGGATCTTAACTCCTTATCACATATATTATTTGCAAATGGTTTGTCTCGTTCAGTAGGTTGCCTTTTCATTTTGTTGATTATTTTCTTTGCTCTGCAGAAGCTTTTTAGTTTGATGTAGTCCCATGAGTTGATTTTTGCTTTTGATGTCAAATCCGAAAAATTACCAAGACCAGTGTCAAAGAGCTTACTGCCTGTGTTTTGTTCTAGGAGTTTTATGGTTTCAGGTCTTATGTTCAAGACTTTAATCTATTTTGAGTTGGTTTTTGTGTATGGTGTAAGATAGTGGTCTAGTTTCACATTTTTTGCATTTGGCTGTCCAGTTTTCCCAACACAGTTTATTAAAGAGACCGTCCCTTCCCTGTTGTATATTCTTGGTTCCTTTGTCGTAAATTAATTGCATAAGCATGGGTTTGTTTCTGGACACTGTTCTGTTCCATTGATCTGTGTGTCTGTTTTGATGCCAATACCATATATTTTGATTACTATAGCTTTGCAATATAGTTTGAAATCAGGGAGCATGATGCCTCCAGCTTTGTTCTTCTTTCTCAAGATTGCTTTGGCTATTTGGGGTTTTATGGTTCCATACAGATTTTAGGATCGTTTGGTCTATTTCTGTGGAAAATGCCTTTGAAATTTTGATAGAGACTGCACTGAATCTGTAGATTGCTTTGGGTAGTGTGGACATTTTAACAATATTAATTCTTCCAATCCATGCGCATGGAATAACTTTCTGTTTGTGTCGTCTTCAGTTTCGCTCATCAGTGTCATGGTTCACAATGTACCAGTCTTTTACCTTCTTGGTTAAATTTATTCCTTGGTATTTTATTCTTTTTTTTTTTTTTTTTTTTTAAAGATTGGCACCTGAGCTAACATCTGTTGCCCACCTTTTATTTTTTTCTTCTTCTTTTTCTTCTCCCTGAAGCCCCCCAGTGCACAGTTGTATATTCTAGTTGTGAGTACCTCTGGTTGTGCTATGTGGGATGCCGCCTCAGCATGACCTGATGAGCAGTGCCATCCCACACCCGGGATCCGAACCAGTGAAACTCTGGGCTGCTGAAGTGGAGCACATGAACTTAACCACTCGGCCATGGGGCTGTCCGCTCTTTCATTTCTGATTTTATTTGACTTCTATCTTTTTCTTGGTGAGTCTACCTAAAAGTTTTTCAATTTTGTGTATCCTATCAGTAAACCAGCTCTTAGTTTCATTGATCTTTTTCTCTTGCTGTTTGAGTTTTTATTTCATTTATTTCCACTGTGATCTTTGTTATTTTCTTTCTTCTATTAAGTTCAGCCTTCATTTTTTCTAGTTCCTTAAGGTGTGAAGTTAGGGTTTTAAGATCTTTTTTGTTTTTTGATGTGGGTATTTATCACTGTGAACTTCCCTCTTGGAACTGCTTTTGCTGCATCCCACAGTTTTGTTATGTTTTATTTTCATTTTCATTTGTCTCAGGGTATTTTTAAATTTGCTTTTGATTTCTTCTTTGGTCTGTTTGTTCAGTAGCATTTTGTTTAATCTCCACATATTTGTGAATGTTCCAGTTTTCTTCTTGTAATTGATTTCTAGTCTCATACTATTGTGGGTGGAAAAGATGCTTGATATGACTTTAATCTTAAATTTATTGACTTGTTTTGTGGCCTAACATATGATTTGTCCTGGAGAATGTTTCATGTGCACTTGAGATGAATGTGTATTCTCTTGCTTTTGGATGGAACGTCTGTTAAGTCCATCTGGTCTG
This sequence comes from Equus asinus, assembly GCF_041296235.1. Taxonomy (NCBI): domain Eukaryota; kingdom Metazoa; phylum Chordata; class Mammalia; order Perissodactyla; family Equidae; genus Equus; species Equus asinus. The sequence continues at coordinate 22,892,208 of NC_091809.1, read as the reverse complement.
TGTCATTTAAAGGTAATGTTTCCTTATTGATTTTCTGTTTGGATGATGTATTCCATTGATGAAAGTGGGGTGCCAAAATCCTCTATTATTATATTGCTGTCTTTTTCTCCCTTTGGGTGTGTTAATATTTGCTTTATATATTTAGGTGTTCCTATGTTGAGTGCATAAATATTCACAAATGTTATATCCTCGTGTTGGAGTCACCCCTTTACCATTACCTAATGATGTTTTTTGTCTTTTATTACGGTCTAGGTCTTAAAGTCTGTTTCGTCCGATACAAGTATAGCTACTCCAGCTCTCTTCTGGTTTCCGTTTGCATGGAATATTTTTTCTGTCCCTTCGCTTTCAGTTGGTGTGTGTCCTTACATCTGAAGTGAGTCTTTTGTAGGTAGTATATAGATGGTTTGGGTTTTTTTAATCCGTTCAGCCACTTTGTGTCTTTTTGTTGGAGAATTTAGTCCATTTACATTTGAAGGAGTTATTGATAGGTATGTTCTTATTGCCATTTTGCTCATTGTTTCCTGGCTGTTTTGTAATTCCTTTGTTCCTTTTCTCTTCTCTTGCTGTCTTCCTTTGTAGTTTGATGATTTTCTGGAGTGGTATGCTTAGATTCTTTTCTTTTTTTTATCTTTTGTCTATCTATAGGACTTTGTTTTGTGTTTACCATGAGGCTTGCATAGAATAACTTATAACAATGGACTTTAAGATTCTAACAGTTAAGCTTGTAAGCATTCTAAAACTCTATGTTTTTACCCCCATGCATGTTTTATGTTTTTGGTGTCACAGTTTCTTTTTATCTTGTGTATCCATTAACAAGTTCTTGTAGTTATAGTTATTTTTACTACTTTTGTCTTTTAACCTTCATACTTGCGCTATAAGTGGTTAGCCCGCCACCTTTATGACATTAGACTGTCGTGAATTTTACTATATATTTGCCTTTAATATTGGGGTTTATTCATATGTTTTCCTATTACTAATTAGCACCCTTCTGTTTCAGCTTAGAGAAGTCCTTTAACATTTCTTGCAAGGTCAGTCTAGTGGTGATGAACTCCTTTGGATTTTGCTTGTTTGGAAAATTCTTTCTCCTTCAGTTCTGAATGACAGCTTTACTGGATAGATATTCTTGATTCGCAGGCTTTTTTCTTTCAGCACTTTGAATACATCCTGCCACTCCCTCTGGCACATGAACTAGGTGGTAGACAGGGAGGAACCTAGAAAAGCCTGTTTGTTGGGCTCTCCTCTTCGTCTGTTTCTGTGTGGCCAAACACTTGTTTTCCAAACATTTGCTTCTTTTCACCTGCCTGTGACTGCCTTGCCTTTGAAGTCTCTGACTCTCCCTACCCCCAGCACTTTTGTTTTTAGCTGAAGATGGTATTTAAAGTGAGGGCTTCAGCCATTTTGGCAAGTTACTCAGTTTTCCTGGGTTTGTCCAGTGTATACATGCTATTAAGCTCTTGTCTTTCTCCTGTTAGTCTGTCTTATGTAAACTTAATTTTTAGACCAGCCAGAACAACCAAGAAGGGCAGAGGAAAATTCTCTCTCGTCTACAGTACTTACACAAACCTAGATGGTATAGCCTACTGTATACGTAGGCTGTGTGGTACTAATTTTATGAGACCACCGTTATGTATGCCGTCATTGACTCAGGCGTTGTTATGCTGCTCATGGCTGTGTGCAGTATACCTCTTTCTGGGGAAGACTTCTGTCTGCTCCCTCTATGCTGAGCCCTGGGATGACAGCCAGTTAAGCACTGTTTCTTTCTTTGCTACCATCCTGTTGAATCGATGAACACAAGCCCTGCTGGCCATCAGAGCCAGGCTATCAAGGGGTGTGTCTTCTAGGTGGCAGACACAAAAGCTGGGGCGCCAGACATGTATACAAGCTCCTTTCTTGGAGACACCAGTGACCTCAGGCTGCACAGAGGGAGAGTGTGATGGTCATCTGCTGACCTCCCTGGTGTCTGGAGAGGATGTTGTCAGGCCCTAGATGTGTGTTTAATTAGAAGCCTGCCTCTCAGGCTGTGGCTATGAAGATGAGCTGAGAGGCCTCTTTCACAGATATTGGTGAGCTGGAGTGAGGCAGAAGGAGGCACAAAGACGGTGCCCTCCAGCCTTCATCCATGGGGAGTATCTCCCTAGGTCTCTGGGTCTGTGCCAAGCCCGAAGCCTGCCTCTCAGCCTGGAGCTCCTAGACAAGCAAATAGGCCTCTTTCGCAAAAAGACTGGGGGTGTTTCAGTCTGCTCCCAGCCCTGGGGGTGGCAGCCAGCCAAGACCTGGCTCTGTTATAGTCCCATGGGACCTGTGCATGGAAGCCCCACTGGTCACCAGAACCAGGTGATTAGGGCTGTCTCCTGGGCAGCAGCCACATAAGTCTGGGCACCAGGCAAGTGCAGAAGCTCCTCTCCAGAAGACACCAGTGAGCTGGAGCAAGGCAGAGAGAGCACAGAGATGGTGCCCACCCACCTCCATCTTTGGAGGGTATTTCAGGAGGCCCCTGGAGGTGCGTTAAATTAGGTGTCTGCCTCTCAGGCTGTAGCTACGAAGATAAGCTAATAGGCCTCTTTCACAGAAGAACCATGGGCCTCAGTCTGTTGCTTTTCTGCTGTGCCCTGAGGGTGGTAGCCAGTTCAGAACTCTTCCTCCGTTTGTTACAGCCCTCTGGGACCTACAGGCATAAGCCCCACTACGCACCAGAGCCAGGCGGTCTAGAGGTGTTCCAGAGGCAGGCAGCAGCTGCAACAAGAGGAGCATCAGAGCAGGGCGCCAGCTCCTTCTGCTGGAGCGAGGCAGAGGGAGAATGCAGAGCTGCACCCGCTGGCCTCTGTCTTGGGAGAATGTTTCAGTAGGTCCCTAGTTGTGTGTTAAATTAGATGTCTGTTCCTCAGCCTGACTCTTCAAGATAAGTGAGTTCTCTCTTCACAGACAGTCTGGGTGCTTTTCCATCAGCTGCCTCTGTGCTGGGCCCTGGGGCAGGGGAGTCCGCACACGGGAGCCCTCACAGCTGTGTAGGTCTGGCAGATGCCAGCCCCGATGGCTTTTGAAGCTTGATGTTTTAGAGCCTTGTCTTCAGGGGCAGGTCTTAAAAGTTGGGGTGTCAGATGTGGGGTTCAAACCCTTCACTCCTCGGGGAGAAGCTTGGGGTTTTGAGTTCCCTTCTGATTGTGGGTTTCCGTGCCAGGATTGGGGTTTATGGCAAGGTCGTGTCTCAGTTTCTCCTACCCACTTTGATGTGGGTTTTTTCTTATTTGCCCAATGTGTGTAGCAGTGGCTCAGCTAGTTTGGGGGATTTTTTTCAGGAAATGTTCTCTCCGTAGCTGTAGATTCAGTGTATCTGTGGGAGGAAGTGAGTTTAGGACCCTCCTCTGTCGCTGTCTTGAACTGGACTATTTCTCTTTTCTGTGTGTACTTTGGGTTTAATTTGCTCTTCTTTTGATTGTTTTTCAAGTAGATACTTAGATTATTGATTGTAGATCTGTCTTTTTCCCTGGCTTATTGTTCCATGGTATAAATTTCCCTCCAGATAGTACTTTTGCTGCATCAGATAACCTTTGATATGTTCTATTTTTATTTCATTTAGTTCAAAATAGTCTTTAATTTCTCTAAAGACTTCTTCGATCCCACGTGATGCTTAGAAGTGTTCATTTCTGTGAGTTTGGGGATTTTCCTGTTATTGATTTCTAGATTAATGCTGCTGTGGTCTGAGGGCATATTTTGTATGCTTTCTGTTCTTTCAGATTTGTTACGGTGTATTTTATGTCTTAGGATGTGGTTTGTCTTGGTGAATGTTTCTTGTGAACTTGAAAAGAATGTAAGTTTTGCTGTTGGTGGATGAAGTGTTCCATGGGTTGCAGTTAAACCAGTTGTTTGACAGTGCTTTTCACTTCACCTGTCCTTGCTGGTTTTCTGACCTGCTGGAACTCTTGCCTTACTGACGGGGATGTTGATGCCTCCACCTGTAACAGCGGATGCATCTATTCCTCACTGCATTTTATCAGTTTTTGCCTCATGTAATTTGCTACTCTATTAAAAATGCGCATACACGCAGAGGATTGCTATGTTGGAGGCTTGACCCCTTTACCATTGTCTCATTCCCTCTTTACCCCTGCGTTTTCCTTGCTCTGTAAAGCTGGCTTTATCTGAGATTAACATGCTCTGGCAGCTTTCTTTTGATTTGGCATCGTAGATCTTTCACCATCCTTTATCTTAAGTTTGCTTGTGTTTTTATGTTTAAAGTGTGTTTCTTGTGGACAATATATAATTAGCTGAGGTTTTTTAACCCGTTGTTGTGGTATCTGTCTCTCACCTGTAGGGTTTAGATCATTGATGTTTAGAGTGGTCATTGTTACAGTTGGATTAATATCTACCATACTTCTTACTCTTTTTGCCCTTGTTTCTTTTTGTCTTCCACCATTTTTCTCTTCTCTGGCTTTGAGCATTTTACCTGATTCCATTTTATCTCCTCTCAGCATATCAGTTATAGTTTTTCACTTTGTTACCTTGAGTTTCCAGGATACATTTACAACTAACCCAAGTCCTTTGTCAAGTAACGCTGTGCCACTGCACTGGTTGTGCAAGAACCTCATGACAGAGTCTTCCCAGTTGCTCAGTCTCTGTCCCCTGTGACATTGTTGTCATTCATTTCACTTATCCATAAGCTATAATTACTCGATAGACATTGTTACTATTATTAATCTGAACAAAGTGATATGTCAGATTAAGTACAAATAAGAAAAAAGATATTTTACCTTTGTTTATTCCTTTTCACCAAATTTCTGTTAACATTTCTTGCCAAGTGGCTGTACTGATGTCAGATTCTCTCAGTTTTTGTCTCAGAAAGTCTTTATTTCTATCTTACTTTAGAAGGATAATTTTGCTTAACGTATAATTCTAGGATAGTAGTTTTTTTACTTTCAACACTTTAAATATTCCGCTCTATTCTCTTCTTGCTTGTGTGGTTTCTGAAAAGAAGTCTGATTTAATTCTTATCCTTGTTTTAGTATAACGAAGGTTTTTGTCCTCTGACTTCTTTCAGTGTATTCTCTGTCTTTGATTTTTCTCCAGTTTGAATATGATACACTTGGATGTGCATTTTCTGGTGTTTTTTCGTGTTTAATGTTCTCTTAGCTTCCTGGATCTGCAGTTTGCTGTCTATCACCAATGTTAGGGAAATCTGAGTGATGATTGCTTCGCTTATTTCTTCTGTTCCTTTCTGCCTTTCTTTCAAGTATTTCCATTATGTGTATTTTACACCAGCTGTCATTGTCCCAAACTTCTTGGATAGTGTGTGTTTTTTCGTCTTTGTATTAGGCCCTTGTGAAAATACTCTTTTGAATACAAGCCTTACCAATAGACTATTCTGGGCGTATTTCAAAAGAGCTTCTTTTCTGTCCAGTTTTGGAGACGGTGGTCTGCCTTGTGTCCTCAGTTCTCTGGTCGATCTCAGAAGACTTGTCCATTTTAAGTTGGTTTGCTTTTTTCTCATGAGGTTGGGATGATGGCTTCTAAGTTCGTTGTATGACAGACAAAACAGTCTCTGACTCCAGTGTTTGCTGTTTGACTGCTGACAGCTTTGACGCCTCATCTCTTCTGCCTCTTGTGACCCACGTTTACCCAAGGCGATAACAAAGCCTCAGTGCTTCCTTCATTGGCAGTCGTGAAAGATTCCGTCCACGCAGGCTCCTGCCCTTGTGTGCGCACTCTCACTTTAGTCTACTCACAATCTCAATAAGAAAGCAAGTTCATGCAGCTTACCTTGCTCTCATTTCATCCCTGCTTTGGGAGGGCTGCCTTACTCTCCAGAGACTTCAGTTATGGAAGTAATAAACCTTTTCATACCCTGTTGACAGAGTAGGATACCATCGACTTAGATTCCTATACTCAGAGGTGGGCTGTTATGCTTCTGTGCACCATATGGGAATTCAGAAATAAGAGAAGTTGGGAGGTCTGGTCAGGGATTTTCTCCTGAAATTAGAGAATGGAGACTTTATGTTCTTTTGGAGGAATTCACTGCTGAATCCTTTATGTATTTCATAATCATAGGCAGATTCACCATCAAACCATTGTGGACTCAGTGAACTCCTGTGCAGTCTGCAGCTCTTAGCTTGTTCCTCAAAGGCAGCAAGGCCCAGGGTACACTGTTAGGATTTGACAGAAAGATCTCTTCTAGCACTCTGTCATGTCAGCACGTGTGCCTGTGTGTGCTAAAAACTGGTGTGGAGCACCCTGAGGCTCGTGTGTACAGGGTTTGTGTGGAGGTCTAAGTTGTCGTGCCTTCCTAGCGTGTCCTATCATGCTACCTTGTCTGAACTCTAACAACTTCTTTTTTTTTTTTTTTTAAGATTGGTACCTGAGCTGTTTCCAATCTTTTTTCCCCCCTTCTTCTTCTCCCCAAAGCCCCCCGATACATAGTTGTATATTCTAATTGTGAGTGCCTCTGGCTGCGCTGTGTGTGATGCTGCCTCAGCATGGCCTGACAAGTGGTGCCATGTCTGCACCCAGGATCCTAACCAGCGAAACCCTGGGCTGCTGAAGCAGAGCACGGGAACTTAACCACTTGGCCATGGGGCTGGCCCCTGAACTGTAACTTCTGAATAACCCCCTAGCTCCATGAAATGAGACAGAGAGGGGAAAAACTAAGTTTTGACAAATATTACACAAATTGAAAGTACTGCTTCACAAGGATATTCTCATTTAGCCAGCTGCATGTGACTACTTCTGATGGCCTGGAGTACTTCAGGTCCGTATGACAAGCTGAATCTTGTTACAAGTTGGATTTCCACAGGCCTCCTGGCCTCTCGTGTTTGGTGATGTGAATAGAAGAAAAAGCTTCCAGTTCTTGACTGTGTTTTTACTCATTAAAACCTCATGCAGATTTGACCCTGTCCTTCATGGAGTGCTGAGTTAAATGGTAGGTAATACAGAAGGACATGAGTTTTTCTCACAAGGAATTGATGTCCTTAACAAGATGTGTTTCATTTGTGTAGCATTTCTCTCATTTCTCCAAGGTGCTTAGACCCTGCCTTTAGAGAGCAATAACATTTACAGTGATCACAGTAGAAATGCATAAATCATTTGCATGTGTTCATGATGCTGTTCAATTTATAAGGAAGTGAGCATGGATAGAGAGTAAGTTTCTGATGACCAAGACGTAAAATAAATGTTTGGAGACCACAGAATCATACGTAGCCTTCCTATAAATTGAGTATAGATGTCCATTGCTGCCAGTCTTCTGCATCCTACTATAAACATATTTGTGATGTTTCAGGACTCAGTGGCCTTTGAAGACGTGGCTGTGAACTTCACCCGGGAAGAGTGGGCTTTACTGGATCCTTCACAGAGGAGACTCTATAGAGACGTGATGTGGGAAACCTTCAGGAACCTGGCGTCTATAGGTGAGGATGACAACTTACCTTCTCTTCGTCATTAGAGAACAAGTGTTTCTTGTCCATCAGCATTGTTCCAAGACATAGAATGTGGAAAGAGAGGACACTGGTAAATAAATTAGGCATGGTCACAGCTAATGATGGATAAGAATCTAATAATTTTTCTATAATTTCTAATAATTTGGCATCATTTTTCTTGGTCTGTGTTTTAGGACAAAAATGGGAAGGTCATAACACTGCAGATACGTACAAAACCCAGGGGAAAAATCTAAGGTGAGTCACACAATAGACAGCACTGTCCCATGTGAGAATCCTAGTGTGTCATGAAATTTTAAAAACAAGCAAATAAAACAAGTAATACCAGCTTCAAATTTATTTATCCTTAAGTTTTTCTCACTGAAAATACTTGCTTAAGTGTGACATAGATGTTCTATGTTAGCAAAATTATTCACTTGAAACATTAAGAAACCCCATCTTATTATAAATGTCACTTTTCGTAAGAGTTATAGTCAAATCCTCTTATAGATTATTCAGTATATTCACTTTCAAACAATTCAGAAAGGACAGAAAATCTACACTTTTGCTGTAAATTATAAAAATGTAATTCATTACCCTGCTAATACAAAATTATTAACAAATCATTAGTAATGTGCTTCTCATTTTTTACAGAAGTGAAATGGTAGAGAGACTTGGTGAAGGCAAGGAAGGTAGACAGTGCGGAGAAACTGCCAGCCAGATTCCAGATCTTAATCTGAACAAGAAAACTTCTGGAGTAAAGCCATGTAAATGTAGCGTGTGTGGAAAAGTCTTTGTGCGTCACTCATCCCTTAATAGGCATGTCAGATCTCACACTGGACACAAACCGTACGAGTATCACGAATATGAAGAGAAGCCATATAAATGTAAGCAATGTGGGAAAGCCTTCAGTTACCGCAAATCTGTCCACAGACATGAAAGGACCCACACTGGAGAAAAACCCTATGAATGTAAGGAATGTGGGAAAGCCTTCACGTGGCTCACAACCTTTCGAAGACACATGATAACACACACTGGAGATGGACCTTATAAGTGTAAAGAATGTGGGAAAGCCTTTAGTTGTTCCACCTCATTTCGAACACATGAAAGAACTCACACTGGAGAGAAACCCTATGAATGTAAACAGTGTGGTAAATCCCTCAGGTCTCCTCTAGGTTTACGAATCCATGAAAGAAATCACACTGGAGAGAAGCCCTATGAATGTAAACAGTGTGGGAAAGCCCTCAGTTGTCCCAGTTCCTTTCGAAGACATGAAAGGACTCACACTGTGGAGAAACAGTATGAATGTAAACAATGTGAGAAAACCTTCAGTTCTCCTCTAGGTTTACGAATACATGAAAGAATTCACACTGGAGAAAAACCCTATGAATGTAAGGAGTGTGGGAAAGCCTTCATTTCTCTCTCAAGCATTCGAACACACATGATAACGCACACTGGAGATGGACCTTATAAGTGTAAGGAATGTGGGAAAGCTTTCATTTGTCCCAGTTCATTTCGGTCACATGAAAGGACTCACACTGGAGAGAAGCCATATGAATGTAAACAGTGTGGTAAAACCTTCAGTTGGCCAAGTTCCTTTCGAATACATGAAAGAACTCATACTGGAGAGAAGCCCTATGAATGCACAGAGTGTGGGAAAACCTTCATTTATCGCACAACCTTTCAAGGACACATGAGAAAGCACACTGGAGAGAAACCCTATAAATGTAAAGAATGTGGGAAAGCTTTCATTTCTCCCTCAAGTGTTCGAACACACATGATAATGCATACTGGGGATGGACCTTATAAATGTAAGGAATGTGGGAAAGCATTCAACTTTCCCAGTTCATTTCGAATACATGAAAGGACTCACACTGGAGAGAAGCCCTATGAATGTAAACAATGTGGTAGAGCCTTCAGTTGTTACACATCCTTTCGAACACATGAAAAAACTCACACTGGAGAGAAACCCTACGAATGTAAGGAATGTGGAAAAGCCTTCATTTATCGCACTACCTTTCGAGGACACATGAGAATGCACACTGGGGAGAAACCATACAAATGTAAAGAATGTGGCAAAGCCTTCAGTCGGCCCAATTCTTTCCGAAGGCATGAAAGATCTCATGTGGAATAGAAACTCCTTGTGTGTAAGCAGTGTGAGAAAGACGTCACTTTGCCTTCATCCTTACATGTGAAAACTCCCACTACAAGAAATCCTATAAATATAAGTAATTTGAGAAAGCCTGATATATGCTAATCCATGTATAATGTTCCAGAAAACAATAACAGGGAAGAATCATTATAATAGTAATAAATATATTCTCTTTACCAGTGCCTCATTCTTAAAGTGGACCTCTGGACTGTGGGTATTTACTGCTTGCTTTAAAAAATGAACATTAAAGTGAGATAGTTCTGTAAGTATTCTTTAAGCAATATCATGTCAGATTAATAGGTATTGTTTTCTCCTTAAATCAATTAATATTTTTCTCTTTCCATTTGGAACCTGTTTGATCCATAGGTAAATTGAAGTGTTATTCTAATATACAAGTATGTTTAATTTTTATAAAATGTTTCAATTATTTTGTAAGGAAGGGGCTATTGATAAGTGACATTTTGGTATTGTTGGGACTTTCCTACTGGCCTCCTCTGCCAGGTGTTGGATATCCCTTACCCATTACACATTTCACCTTATTATAATGAGAACATTAACTCTTGTTTTGGCCAGAACAGCCTTATTCCATTTTGCTTGCTAAAGAAAGATGGCTTAAATTTGTAAATATGCAAAGTTTATCATAGAGTATAGTCTCATGTCAGTTATTTCCGTTTTTTTCCCTTTGCTCTTTGTCGTTCCTTCTGGCTGGGATTCAAATAATAGACTTTGCATTCAGACAGACCTGTTGTTGGACAACAAAGTGTAGAATTGGAAATGGCTCTTCTAAATTGTTTTGTCACCTGGGTAATGTGATGTTTTCTGGAATCTGTTTCCATTATGGTTCTGTGTTGGAATTCACCGGTAGCCTCACTTGCATGAGATTTGGAAGGCAGAAGCAAGCGAGGCATTAGGCGGACTTAGGAGCCACCATACAGGGAGAGAGACAGTCACATAGCGGCTTCAAGGCCACCTGCTTCCAGCCTTTTTTCCTGAGTTCTTGCCCTGCCAATCAAGAGTATCCTCAAAACCACAATCAGCTGCTTGATTCCACTCTGTCACGTGTGGGTTTCTGCACTCCAGATCCTCGCAAGTTCCACATCAGAGATCACATAGTTTGGATTTTCCTGCAAGCTTCCATGTGTCCACCAGGCAACTCATTCGTACTTTTCTGTGTTGGAGTCTTCTCTGATGCTCGGACTGCCATCTTCTCTAGATTCTGTTCATTTAAGGTCTAATTTGTGTAGTAAACACCTTGTTCTGGTTACACTACTTGTGACCTTGTGTTCATGATTCCACTGTGACAGCTACAGTGGTGCCGTCCAAAAGAACCACGTGGCATTGGTTACTCCACTGCACTGTGCAGCGACTGCTCGGGCCCAGGCCGTCCCTGTTCCTCACATCAGGCAGATGATGGACGTTTCCCATTGCTCACAGCTGTACAAAATTCCTCAGTACATTTTCAGTTATGTTTGATTGCGACTAAAAACAATGCATTTTTGTCAAACAGTTGTTGTAGTTGTGTGTAGTTGTGTCTTGGGAATATTGTGTTTTTCGTTTCCTGTGCACATAATAAAATATTGTAATAATGGATTTTCAGATCAGCTTTGAATCTCGTCAAGTTAATTGTTACATATTTTCACTCAGTATTACTTTGTGTATACAAGTTCAGGTATTTCTTTCTCAGGTAAATTTTATTTTTTGTTTCACAGTTACAGTTTTTGTCATGAAACTAATTTCCCGTTCATGTGTTTTGTCAGTGCCATCTTGCCAAAACCCACCAGGATCACACTAACAGTCACCCAGAGGGGTGTAATGAGTTGTAGGATAAGGATGAGCACAAGCCCTGAATGACTGTGCCTCTATCAGTAAGAGAGCACAGAGGGACTTAGGATTTGGGCTTCTGATAGGTGATTTGATTGCTAGTCAAGGAAGCAGGACGTTTGTCGTGAATGCTGTGAGGAGGTACATTTTATTCTGTCATTGATGATCATAATCACTGTTTTCCAGAAGGCAAGGGCAGTGTAGTAGAGCTAAACCCAATTTGTAAGAAGCTCCAGTCAGTTGTATTATTAAGAAGAGGGGAATGTCGGTCATTTTTATGGTTTGAAATTCTCTTTTACCAATTTTAGAGATATGGTTACAAAATACCCTTACTTTTGTCCTGATCGATCATGATCATTGAATAGCTTTGTCTGGTGATGGACATGTGTGACATATTTCTCTTCAGCAGGATAAATAGCAGTTAAATAAATTCACCTCTTCATCAAGTATGTAATACCTTTAACATCTCCTTTATGACTCAACTCAGGCCTGTAAGTTTGGGGTAAATTGTGAGGGAACACAAACCTTGCAAGTGGGAAAGACAGGACCACTATTCCAATCAAGGCTTTCTTTCTCAGAGACTATATTATTGATGCACATTTCTCAACATACCTCATCTGCCAGACACTATGGATTCAAAACATACCCAGTTCAGCACAAATAAGGCACTGCAGGCCTGGGCTCTAGAGGCATGAAGCGAATCCTTGCAGTCCTGGTCTTTATATTTGTGGGGAAGAGGGGGCGTTAACAAGTGGTAAAACTTTGGTTTATAAGATGGACATAAGCGGTTTGAAGGAAAGTCAGGACATGGGAGAATAGGCTGGGGTGTGTGTGTTTCTATGAGGGTAGGAGACTTAGGGTGTCATTATTGGTCACTTGAATTTCCACCGTGTAACACATCTTAAAACACTGCTTCTGGAACTGCTTGGGTGTAGCATAGAGGGCGGCAACATAGAAAGTCCTGCTTTCCTTGATTAACAGTAATGATTCCTCACAAAAATGTATAGACGTGGTTCATCTTCATTTTCACAGTTTTCTATACATAATATGTGATCATGAGTTGGGACATGGGTATATACAGGACTTGAAACTTGCCATTGATCTGGGCCACAGATATTTGTGGTGTCTTTTTGTGTTTATCATCATTTAAGAGGATTTTAACTTACCTTTGACTAGTTTAAGTTTTATAGTATTTGGCATTTTCATTTTGCTTCTATACTGACTAACACACTCTAATACCCCATTAAATCCTGGAGTTCCTCCCAGTTTGAGAAAATGTTGCCTTCATCTGCCCTGTTCTGGCTCATCCTGAGTGAGTTCTATGAGTACAGTAACATCTCTGTGAGTCCACTGTGATCTCCCCGTGGAAACAGCACAAAGAGCTCTGGCTGGTTAGAGGCAGCCATCCCAGGAATAATTAAGTGAGCTGCAGAGAGAGGGTGTCATTTTGAGTAACATCCTAATTGAGTGTCAGAGGAGAAATGGGAAATTTCTGATGCCTCTGTAAGAGGAGTAGTTGGAAGCTTTTTGTTTCAATGACCCACAAAGCCCATCTTACTGTTCACAGGTGTCATTTCTATGTGCTTAGGCTTCCAGCACATGTTATTGGACTAAGGATATGCAAGTAATAGGTTGAGTTTTAATAAAGAGCAAAGGAAAGCCCATCTTTGTCCGTGTTTTCGTGCTAGCTTACATTTTCTTAGCAATGCAGAGATTGTCATCTCATAGTTCTTAGTCTCTCATTTGATGGCCCCACCAGTCACTCCTTCCATCTTACAGATGAGAAAGTTAAGCACAGGAGGACAGGTTATCACCCACACTCTCAGAGCTCATAGTAGTGGAATCTCTGTTTTGAAGGCCTGACATGCGCCACCTACTTAACTTTCAGAATTTTAAAGTTAGAAGAACAGTGCAAGAAATTATGCACTTTTAGAAATATGGCATTGTTCTATTTATATTATATTCTGGAAAAGGGAAACATAGGGACCTAAAACATGAGTCAGTGGTGAAGGGGTTTGGTACAAAGGGGCATCACAAGAGTCTTCTTTTGGGGTGATGGAGTGCTCTCCATCTTGTGATGGCAGCATTACCATACATTTGTGATAGCTCACAACTACACTTAAAATAGTAGGTAGATCAATTCAGAATAATTAATAGAAAATCAACAATAAAAATGCTTTTGTATACTGGGAGGATGTTAAACTCTCCTGAACCTTGATTTTTACATGTGCAACACCTCTTTCCTCCACCTTGGGGTCTTTCTTAGGAAGAATGAAGGATCAGGAGGAGGGACTCAGTCCTCTACAGGCCTTTCTTGCAGCCCTGTCTTCATTGAGAAAACTCCCCCTAGGGCTGCACCTGCCCTCAGCTCAGACTCATAACTAGGAGTGAAGTGAGAGGGCTCCCAGACTCTGTCTTTGAGTTTAAGTCAAGTTCACGGACAGGTCTTTGGAAATTCTGTGGTTCTGAAACGTACAGGCATCTCCCACACTTCTCCCCAGGTTGGATGTGCCCTGGGACATCCTGATTCATGGGTGTCAGCTTCATCTTTCCATTGCCCGTTTGAGGCCATTATTTGTAGCTCTTAGTCTCCCATCTCGGGCCTGCTCTGCATGCTTACTTGGGAAGCATCTTTAGAAATCCACACCTGTCCCTTAAGGAAAATTTGTGGCACATCGGAGGGCTGTGAGCTGAGAGGGCAGAAATCATGTCCTGGGCACGTGCCCCTCAGCTGCAACAATCCCTTAATTATCCTCTCTACTTGCTTGCTTCTAAAATACTTAAATCGACCAACTTTGGGGAAACAATGGCTCTGTCATCTGACCAAATCACAGGCACTCCATGGTGTCTCCCCCGCCCCCAGACTCCGACAGCACAGAGGCTTCAGCAGCCTCCTCTCTTGCCTGCCAGAGGCTCTCAGTCACCCCTGATGGCCATAAATTGCCCAGGACGTTCTGGTGCAAGAAACTTTTCTCAGTCTGGTGCTAAACACATTTAGAGCAGCCACTACTGGGGACAGAAACAATCTTTGTGGAAATGGAAGCTCTCATGGACCCCAAGCTGATGCTCCAATGCAGACAGCTTTCCACTTTGCCTTGGGTTGTGAAAGGAGGACCCATCAGCCTTGCTTCACCACACAGGCCGCCTCATTGCAAAGATATTGCGGCCCACAGGATAGAACCAAAAAAGGACTTCTGTTGTACCCCACCTGCAGGAGAAAGTGTGTTCCCCTGTCCTCTGAGTGATGTGATCATTCTAGAGGAAATCACCCCTTTTCCAGACACACTGGACACTTGGGGAGTTCCTCGGGATCACATTAGTGACCAGGAGAGTTCACATACTTTATGGGCTAGGTGCCACCAACACACCTAACAGAGTCCACTGGAGAGATGCTGCGTTCTGTCTCCAGATCCAACAGGCCATCCGTGATCAAAGTCTGCACCCAAGCATCAGCTCAGTGAGTCAAATCCAGCAACCATACTCGTAGTAGAAGCAGCCTTGGCCCAGAGTCAAATTTGTCTGCACGTTTTCACAGCTCTTTTGGCCAATGCCAAGGATCTTGCTGTCTGGTCCCACCAACAGCATCAAGAATTTCTTGTCCAAGTGGCCCCCTTTGGGATAAAGAAATTTGGGAGTATCTTGCCTCACAATTACCCAATCAAGGTCACTCCTAACTCTGCACATATTAAACCTCAAACTACAGAGGCTTATTTCAATGTTCAGGGCAATTAATTGACTCAAGTTTCTGAGACTAATACCAACACCTCAGACCTGATTGTATTAACCTTGGCCCTGTGGCCTCATGAAATATGAAACCATTGAGAGACCTGTACCCTAAAGCTCTAGGCAGAATGCAAGGGACTTCCTCCTCTGCCATGTGCTAACTGACCCATGCACCTGATATGAAAAAAAATGCCACTGGTCATATATCGATGGACATAATTCCCAGGCTGAGGAAGGGGTCCCTACAGCTGATGGAAAATAGACGTTGTAGGCCCCCACCCCCTCTGCTGGGCTACTTGTATGCTCTGACCATGGTATGTACTTATATAGACATATTACTCACTTATCCTATCAGACCTGCCACTGATGAAGCCAAAATGCAAGGGTCACCAAGACCTTCTAAACACTGATGTGATCAACTTCTTTCTCAAAGAAAAACACAAAAAACCAACTCTGGGTTCTAGAAAAAGGCATTCAGTGTGACTTTTACCTCCCATGACCTCAGGCTACAGCCCTCATAGAAGCCAGAGTGGCTTCCTTAGACAAACCGTGCTGACTTCTAAATGAGTCTTCCTGCTGTTCGAGGCGTTAGACCCCCAGCCTCAGTGTACGGGCCTGTTACTTTGTTCTGATCATAAGACTTACTGGCACCTTACACATAGAGGCCTTTCTATACCAGATATTTCTGTCAACATGGTCATTCTCACAGGCCTCTTGTTTATTGTAATAGCGCCCAGTAGCAAACACTCATATCCCAGCCCCAGAGCTTCCTCCTAACATCACCTGTAGTCTGTGTATTTTGCATGTCAATATTTCATTTTGGACCCCCTCCTTCAAAACACCCTCTGGCCCATCCAACACAAATGTGCTATTTTCCTACCGTTTGCACTCATTTGCTCCTTGTCATGGGAGTTCCTGGCACTGCCCTGGGCACACATGATGGCATTCAACAAACTCACATCATTGATCTCAATCAAGAAATGTCCAAAACCCTCTGTACACATGCAGCAGACACCTAATGTTTTAGAGAGTTTCCATGGAAGGATGCTCACCCTGGCAGCCGTGGTAGCTGATGACTACTTGGGTTTGGACTATTTATTGGCCAGCCAGGGAGAGCTCTGTTCCCTTAAAATGACCCACATTTGGGTCAACAGCATTGGCAAGGGGCCACCAGTAACTCAAGTGAGACAACAGATGAAAATAACCAATAATATCATTAAACTGGTTGAACAGCTCTGAAACACCCTGACATTTTCCTGGCTCTCTCCAGCACCCTGGGATGACTGAACATGAATGCTTTTTCAAGGCTTCATCTTGTTTATAACATGTTGCTTGTACTTTTCACATAGCTTTTAAAGCTCACATTCAAAATCAAGTTCCTGTAAATGAGATGGACCATAACTCAGTCAACAGTCGTCAGGAGTGAACATTAATAAAGACACTGGCTCTATTTTTGATGTTTGACTATTGGCTTTAGCTGCCCACTCACCCTGCCTGGCCCACAATGGGCGACCAAATTAAGAAGATTCACACATGCCCCTTTTCTTTTGGTGCCAGTGGGTAGGAGAGTCAAACCTTGAAAACCCACAGCTTCAACCCATTGAGACTTAAAGGCCCAACCCACTGTCACCCTTTTGCACCTGAACCCACTTACACTTGCCCTACTCTCCTAAAAGGTGCCTTTGAGTAACAAACTTGCAGCAGAAGCCACTTGAGCCAGTAACCTAAAGGAACACAGAAACTATAACAAGTGAATTTCTGGAGACACAGTATAGACTAGCTTGAGAATTAAAAGGTCTGGGGAAACCCAGTCTTAGGGGCCCACAATTCATGAATTCTTCCTGCAGGAGCCGAATTAGGTGCTCACCATGAAGATCAAGAAAAATTGTCTCCTACTTCGTGCAGGAAATGGGGGGAAAACCTTTTGATATACATAGAATGCATTCTGTTCTCTGTATCCTAGGCCATCTCGTAAAGAAAACTAATTTGCCACAGCCTTATCTGTTTGGGGAAAGAGCAGTCAGACAACTCCAGCCCTCTTCAGCTTTCCTCTTTGACAAAAGTGTAGAAAAATAAAGGCTGAGAAACTTCTCTGATTTTCATAGCCAGGGATTCTGTCCCACCAAAACACTGCAGGTTTAATCATCACATAATAGAACATTTTACCTCCCAAATACCTTAACATCATATAAGCAGGGCCCCAGTATGATAGCAGCGGATGAAAACAGAGCTGCAAGACACAGACCCTACTTAAGAAGGAGCTTCTAGGGCAACTCAAACACACCAGGGAGATAAGTACAAGGACACTGTACTTCATGGCAGACCACGAAGCCCCTGACCCCTCCAGCTGCAGCAAACACTAAACATAGGCTGACTCCTATTCAAGAAATCATAACACCTCGCACCAAGGGCCTATTCACCAATCAACCAAAAATTAGAAGGCATACTAAAATGCAAGAGAAACCACATTCTGAAGAGACAAAGCAATCATCAAAACAGACTCAAGCGCAGCAGAGGTTTTTGAATGGCCAGGCTATGAATTTAAAATAACTATTAATTTCACACAAAAGACACTTCAGAACAAGGAATATTATCAGGAAGAAAGAGGGACATTATGTGCAGATAAAAGTGTTGATTCTCCAGGAAGACATAATAAACCCTAACATATACATGCCGAACAACAGATTGTCAAAGAAACTGATGTCAATATGTACAGAACTGCAAAGTGAGAGGGACAAAGCCACAATTATAACTGAAGACTTTAACATCACTCTATCAGTAATCGACAGATCCAGCAGGCAGGAAACTGGTAAATGTATTGTGGAAAAGAACAGGACCATCAATCAACTGGTCTTATTTGATACTTATAGATTACTTCATCCAACAATAGCAGAATAGACATTCTTCTCAAGATAACATGGACCATTTACCATATAGATCACATTCTGGGCCATAAAACACACCTGAAAAAAAGTAAAGAATACAAATCTTACAAAGTATGCCCTCAGACCACAATGGATTTAAGCTAGAAATAAGTAACAGAAAGATGGCTGGAAAACTACCAAATATTGAAGACTGAATCACCTAGTTCTAAATAAAAATTGCATCAAAGGGAAAGTCTTGAGAGAAATTTTTTAATATTTCAATTGAGAGAAAATGAAAATACATCTTACCAAATGTGTGGGATGCAGCAATAGCAGTGCTTAGGGAGAAATTGATAGCACTGAATGCATACATTAGAAAAGAAAAATAGAAAATAATATAATCTTCCACTTTGAGAAACCAGAAAAAGACAAGTCAGAAGAAATAAAACAATGAGAACACAAATCAATGAAATTGAAAACAGGAAATCAATAGAGAAAAATCAATTTTAAAAAAGCTGATTCTGGGGCTGGCCTGGTGGCGCAGCAGTTAACTTCGCACATTCCACTTCGGTGGCCCAGGGTTCCTCAGTTCAGATCCCAGGTGCGGCCATGCTGTGGTAGGCGTCCCACATATAAAGCAGAGGACGATGGGCATGGATGTTAGCTCAGGGCCAGTCTTCCTCAGCAAAAAGAGGAGAATTGGCAGCAGTTAGCTCAGGGTTAATCTTCCTCAAAAAAAAATTAAAAATTAAAAAAGCTGATTCTTTGAAAGGATCAATGAAATTGATAAACCTCTAACCAGAGAAACCGAGAAGAAAAGAAAGACAAATTGTTAATATCATAAGTGAAAGAGAAGCCATCACAAAATCTCATGGGCATTAAAGGGATAACAAAGGAATATTATGAACAACTCCGTGCCCACAAATCTGATAACCCAGGTCAACTGGACCGATTTCTTGAAGGACACAATCTATCAAAACCCACAAAAAGAAAATCAAGTAAGGCATCCAAATTGGAAAGGGAGAAGTAAAACTGTCACTATTTGCAGATGACATGATATTATATGTAGAAAACCCTCAAGACTCCACCAAAAAACTCTTAGAATAAGTGAATCCAGTAAAATTTCAGGATAAAAAATCAATATACAAAAATCTGTGACATTTCTGTACATTAATAATGAACTATCAGAAAAAGAAAGAAAACAATATGCTTACAGTTGCATCAAAAAGAATAAAATACCTAAGAATAAACCAAGGAGATGAGTGACCTATACCCTGAAAACAATAAGACATTGATGAAAGAAACTGAAGAAGATACAAACAAATGGAAAGATATTCCATGCTCATGGACTGGAAGAATTAATATTGTTAAAATGTCTGTACTATCCAAAGCAATCTACAGATTCATTGCAATCCTATCAAAATTCCAATGGCATTTTCCACAGAAATAGAACAAACAATCAAAATGTGTATGGAACCACGAAAGACCCCAAATAGTCAAAGCAGTCTTTAGAAAGAAGAACAAAGCTGGAGGCATCATGGTTCCTGATTTCAAACTATATTGCAAAGCTATAGTAATCAAAACAGTATGGTATCATCATCAAAACAGACACATAGATCAATGGAACAAGATAGAGGGCCCAGAAATAAACCCATGCATATATGGTCAATTAATTTATGACAAAGGAGCCAAGAGCATACAATGGGGACAGAACATTCTCTTTAATAAGTGGTGTTGGGGAAACTGGACAGCCACAAAAGAATGACACCACACCACTGTCTTACACCGTACACAAAAATTAACTCAAAATGGATTAAAGACTTGAATGTAAGACTTGAAACCATAAAACTCCTAGAAGAAAACATAGGCAGGAAGCTCCTTGACATCAGGCTTGGGGATGATTTTTTGGATTTGACACCAAAGCAAAGGCAACAAAAGCAAAAATCAACAAGTGGGACTACATCAAACTAAAAAGCTTCTGCATAGCAAAAGAAATCATCAACAAAATGAAAAGGCAACCTACTGAATGGGAGAAAATATTTGCAAATGATCTATCTAATAGGGAGTTAATATCCAAAATATATAAAGAACTCATACAACTCAGTAGCAAAAAAACAAAAAACAAATAATCCAATAAAAAAATGGGCAAAGTATCTGAATAGACACTTTTCCAAAGAAGATATACAGAGAGCCAACAGGTACATGAAAAGATGCTCAACATCACTAATCATCAGGGAAATGCAAATCAAAACCACAATGAGATCTCAGCTCACACCTGTTAGAATGGCTATTATCAAAAAGACAAGAAATAGTAAGTGCTGGTGAGGATGTGGAGAAAAGGAACCCTTGTGTACTGTTGGTAGGAATGTAAATTTGTGCAGCCACTATGGAAAACAGTATGAAGCTTCCTCAAAAAATTAAAAATAGAACTACCATATGATACAGCAATTCCACTTCTGGGTATTTATCTGAAGAAAAGGAAAATACTCATTCAAAAAGATATATGCACCCCCATGTTCATTGCATTATTTTCAATAGCCAAGATATGGAAAAAACCTTAGCGTCCATCAATGGATGACTGGGTAAAGAAGATGTGGTCTATACATGCAAGGGAATACTATTTAATCATAAAAAAGAATGAAAACCTGCCATTTGCAATAATAAGGATGGACCATGAGGGCATTACGCTGACTGAAAGAAGTCAAACAGAGAAAGACAAATACCCTATGATCTCACTTATATGTGGAATTCAAACAACAACAACAACACAACAAACCAAGCTCATAGATACAGAGAACAGATTGGTGGTTGCAGCGTGGGGGAGTGGGGAGGTGGGAGAAAAGGGTGAAAGGCGTCAAAAGGTACAAACTTCCAGTTATAAAATAATTGTCATGGGATATAATGCGCAGCATGGTAACTTTAATATGAAATACTGTATTTCATATTTGCAAGTTGCTAAGAGAGTAGATCTTAAAAGACCTCGTTACAAGAAAAAGAAATTTTGTAACTACATATGGTGCTGGGTGTTAACTAGACTTACTGTGGTGATCATTTCACAATATATACAAATATTGAATCATTATGTTGTACACCTGAAACTAATATATGTCAATCATACCTCAATGAAAAAGAGAAACAGGTAATATGAATAGACCTATATCTATTAAAGTAATTGAATTAGTAAATAACGACCTTCCAAAAATGAAAGCACCAGGCCCAGATGAATTCACTGGTGAATGCCACCAAACATTTAAGGAAGAATTAAATCAATTCTCTTGTTCTTTTCCACAAAATAGAAACAGAGGGAATACTCCCTAAGGCATTCTATGAGGCCACCATTACCTCAATACCAAAACCTGATAAGATGTGGTAAGAAAGGAGAAATTCAGATTAATATCTCTCTGAGCAGACATGCAAAAATCCTCGAGAATATATTAGCAAATTGAATCTAACAATGTATAAAAAGAACTATACACCATGACCAAATGGGCTTTATTCCAGGTAGGCAAGGGTAGATCAACACGTGGAAATCAATTAAAATCATCCACCACATCAACAGGCTAAAGGGGGAAAATCATGGCATCATACCAATAGATGCAGAAAAACTATTTGACAAAATCTAACACCCATTCCTGATTTAAAAAAACCTATCAGCAATCTAGCAATAGAGTGGAAATTTCTCAGCTTGATAATGAACATGTAAGAAACCTTTCAGCTAATTCATACTTAATAGTGAGAAACTAGATCCTTCCTCCTAAAATTGGGAACAGGATAAGGATGTCCTCTCACCACTCATATTCAGTGTTGTACTGGAAATCCTAGCTGATGCACTAAGACGAGAAAAGGAAGTATATTCCTTCTTCTTTGCTTATAGTTTCCTCTATTTTTAACATCTTACATTAGTGCAGTGCATTTGTTACAATCGATGAACCAATATTGGTACATTATTATTATTAAAGTCTACAGTTTA
This sequence comes from Equus asinus, assembly GCF_041296235.1. Classification (NCBI taxonomy): domain Eukaryota; kingdom Metazoa; phylum Chordata; class Mammalia; order Perissodactyla; family Equidae; genus Equus; species Equus asinus. Next base: position 22,870,281 of record NC_091809.1, on the reverse strand, counting down.
CGTTACAGCTCATTCTTCGTGTTGTACACTCCTGTGAGTTCTGACAAATGCGTGATGTCGTAGATCCACCCTCACCACATTTTCCAGATACTGTTCACTATCTAAAAAATCTCCTCTGCTTCACTTATTCATCCCTACTCACCTACTCCCCCACTCCCATTTTTCGAATCCTTGGCACCCATTGTTATTTTATTGTCTCTATGGTTTTGCCTTTTCCAGAATGTGATACACTTGGAATCATACAGAATGTAGCCTTTGGGGAATTTTTTTCGTTTAGCAATCTGTATTTAAGGTTCCCCATGCCTTTCCTTGGTAGCTCATTTCTTTTTATCACTGAATAATATTCCATTGTTTGGGTACCACAATTTGTTTATCCATTTGCCTATTGAGGGGCCTCGATTGCTTCTAATTTGGGGTACATATGAATAAAGCTACTATACAAATGTGTGTGCACATTTTTGTGTGGACATAAGTTCTCAACTCATTTGGGAAAATATCTAGAGGCACAATTGCTGGATCATATAGTAAGACTTTGTGTAGTTTTGCAAGACAATGTCAGACTGCCTTCCACAGAGGACTTCTCAGGCCCAAGATATATATTTGGAATAGATGTACTGGGAAAATACCTATGTTGGCTCCCTAACACATTTGTTGAGGCATATTCCGGTGGGAGAGTCCAAAAGGATGCTTCTTGATCTGTTCCCCAACCAAGATAGTAACCCAGAATTAACACCTTATCCATGGGGCAACTGCAGAGATAAGTTCTATCATCAAAGACCTGAGAGATACAGGCGTGTTTTGTACCAACTTTTCCAAAAATTCACGTTTGGTTGTTACAAAACTATGGAGCGTGAGTTTACAATATCACACATTTAAATGGTTTGGAATGTTAATCACAGCCATTTTCCAATGTATCGTTACTGGGGCATATAAGGAAGGCTCATGGCATCTGGCAGGTGGCTTCTGCTCTTTGCCTGTCTCTGCCAATAGAGCTCATCAGGATCAATTTCCTTTACTTGGCAGTCACAACAGTGTACTTTTACTGTCTTGTCTTAGTGCTCAGTTGACAATGCTTATCTGTCAAAATAGAGTACAGACACATGCATATCAGATGTTGGGGTATAAATGCCATGAATGTGCATGGGCTACATAAGTTTACAGATTTCCTAGGGTTTCACTTATCTGAGAACAAGATGAAATACCACCCTGCAGTGTGGGTGACAAGTGGTTGCGCCTTGTGCTGCCCTCCAACAGGTAGGAATCAAGGTCAGCAGGAATGTTTAGATTATGGAGACTACATAAACGACACTTGAACTGGCCACTTAGGCTCATTTACTGGGTGACACATAAGAGTGCCAGTTTTGTGTGTGAGCCAGAACAGAAAAAGTTCTGTACCACATCCATGTTGCACTGCAACTGCCCTTCTATTTGGGTCTTTTTACACAATCTCATGATGTATTGGAGGATGCTGTGTGGAGCTCATGGGAATCCCAAATAGGAGAATCACAGTGCACACCCCAAAAATTTCACAGTGTGGTCATACACTCTTCACCTGAAAACCTTTCTCCATTTGAAAAATAACCTTGGCTTCCTACTGAGCCCTGGTAGAGACTAAGTTTCTGACCACAGGACACCATATAACAATGACCTTTAATGTCCATCATTACTGGGTGTTATCTGAGCCATAGAACCATAAAGCTGCAGAAGAATAGCAGCATGACATGGTGAAATGGGAAAGGTATGTACACGGCTGGGCCTGAGCATGTTTCAAACACAAGAACTTTTCTTAAAAATTGAGATATAGGAGGAGTGATGTCAGCATCATGGTGGAGTGAGCTCTTCCCTTAGAGTCTCCACACTAAGATACAGTAAAAAGGACATTCATAAACCAAGAGAGGACATTCACAGAACACAAAAGACGTCTGAGAAACCCACGCAGCCATACATCTGAAGGTGGAGGTGCTGGACCCCCTGGCAGGAAGTGGAAAGAGGTAAAGGGATTGCCTCTCCCTCCCCAGCAGTGAGCCAGGGCATGGACCACATGTGGCTCTGAGATAAGAGGGGGAGGGGCAGCTACCTACAGGAATGCCTTCTCTCTCCAATTCCCCACACAGCCCATGGGAAAGTTCCACACAGAGCAGGCTAAGCTATTGAGGGGGTGTCTTCATCCACCCAGCACCCCATGAGAGCAGATAGCAAGGGCAGAGTGAGAATGCCCCTGGGATCATGAAGGCAAAAGAAAGTGCCCCTCCCCCTGTCAGGGGCTCCAGCCCAGCCAGTCAGCCAGAGTGCCCACACATACTTTAGAAAAGCAGCAGCTGTGAGTGAGCCAGCAATCAGAGATGGGCCCTGTCAGCATAGATTCCAAGATGCCAGGGATCACAGTGGGCTCAGAATACACAGCTCCTGAACCCCCCCACCCCTCAGTGGTGGCAGATGGAGTCTATGACCAGATACAGGCACAAACCCATGCCATCAAACAGTATGAAGAAATATATTAATGCTCCAGAACAGAAGAAAAATGACAAGCACCCAGAAATGAATCATGAAGGCACAGAAATTTACAATCTAAATGACAGAAAATTCAAAATAGCTGTCATAAAAACACTCAACAAGTTACAAGAAAATTCAGATAGACAGTTCAATGAGATCAGGAACAAAATTAAGGAACAGAAGGAATTCTTCACAAAAGAGATTGAAACTATGAAGAAACACCAATCAGACATGTTGGAGATGAAAAACACAATGGACGAAATAAAGAAAAATCTGGACTCCCTGAATAACAGAGCTGATAGTATGGAGGACAGAATTGGTAATCTGGAGGACAGAAATATAGAAATGCTTCAGATGGAGGAGGAGAGAGAACTAAGACTAAAAAGAAATGAAGAAATTCTCTGAGAAATATCCAACTCAATTAAGAAATGCAACATAGGGATTATTGGTATTCCAAAGAAAGAATGGAGCAGAAGTCTTATTCAAAGAAATGATAACTAAGAACTTCCCAAATCTGGCAAAAGAGCTAGAAATACAAGTAAAAGAAGCTAATAGAACTTCTAATTATATCAATGTAAAAAGACCTTCTCCAAGGCATATAGTAGTAAAACTGGCAAAAGTAAATGGCAAAGAAAAAATATTAAAGGCAGAAAGGCAAAGGAAAATAGCTTACAAAGGAACCCCTGTCAGGCTTTCAGTGGATTTCTCAGCAGAAACATTACAGGATAAGAGAGAACAGAATGATATATTCAAAATCCTGAAAGACAAAAACTTTCAGCCAAAAATACTCTATCCAGTGAAAATACTCTTCAGATAGGATGGAGAAATAGAAACTTTCCTAGATAAACAAAAGCTAAAGGAGTTCATTGCCACAGGACCCCCTCTACAAGAAATGATCAAGAAGGCTCTCATACCTGAAAAAAAGAAAGGGTTTTACAAGCCTTGAGCAAGGAGATAAATAGGCAGACAAAATCAGAAAATTGCAGCTCTCTATCAGAATAGGTTAGCAAACAATTATAACATTAAAGATAAAGGGAAGGAACACATCAAAAATAACTATAATCTTGTCATTTTAACCACAAACCCACAACACAAGATGGAATAAGTTGTGGCAACAGTAACTTAGAAGGGGAAGAAGATAGGGATGGAATTGGCTCAGACTAAGGAAATAAGAGACTATCAAAAAATGAGCTATTGGGCTGGCCCCATGGCTAAGTGGTTGGAGTCACGCACTCCACTTTGGCAGCCCAGGGTTTCACCAGTTCAGATCATGGGCGTGGACATGGCACCACTCATCAGGCCATGGTGAGGTGGTGTCCCACATGGCACAACCAGAAGGACCTAAAATTAGAATATACAACTATGTACTGGGGGGGGGGGGGCTTTGGAGAGAAGGGGAAAAAATAAAAGAAAATGGATTATCTCATCTACAAGATTTTTTTATACAAACTTGGTAACCACTAAACAAATAATCAGAACAGAGACACAAATGATAAATAGAGAATTGAGAAAATCATCGTAGAGAACTACCAAACTGAATTGGTAGTCCTAAATATATAGGATGAGAAACAAGAGAAATACAGAACAACTGGAAAATGAGTGATAAAATGGCAGCATTAAGCCCTCATATATCAGCATTCATCCTAAATGTGAATGGATTGAATTCTCCAATCAAAAGACACAAAGTGGTGAGATGGATTAAAAAACAAGACCCAACAATGTGCTGCCTCCAGGAAACATATCTCAGCTCTAAAGACAAAGAGGCTCAGAGTGAAGGGATGGAAGGTGATACTCCAAGCTAATGGCAAACAAAGGAAAGAGGTGTTGCCATACTTATATGAAAGTAGATTTCAAACAGGTAATGAGAGACAAAGACAGTAAATGATGATAAAAGGGATATTCTGCCAAGAGGACATAACACTTACAAATATATATGCACCTAACACAGGAGCACCACAGTACAAAGACCAACTATTCATAGACCTAAAAGGAGAAAGTAACAGCAACACAATAATAGTAGGGGACCTCAACACCCCACTTCATATTAATGAATAGGTAATCCAGACAGAAAGTCAACAAGGAAATAGTGGAATTAAATGAAAAACTAGACCAGATGGACATAATAGATATATATAGAAAACTCCATCCAAAAACAGCAGAATACACACTTCTCAAGTGCACATGGAACATTCTCAAGAATAGACCCTATGTGAGGAAACAAGGCAAGCCTCAATAAATTTAAGAAGATTGAAATCATATCAAGCATCTTTTCTGACCAGAATTCTACGGAACTAGAAATCAATTACAAGGAAAAAGCTGGGAAAGTGACAAACATGTGGAGACCAAACAACATGCTGATGAACAACCAAAGGCTCATTGAAGAAATAAAGGGAGAAATTAAAAAAAATCTGGAGACAAATGAAAAGACACCATACCAACTCATATGGGATGCAGGAAAAGCAGTGCTAAGAGAGAAATTCATAGCAATACAGGGACACCTTAACAAACAAGAAAAATCTCAACTAAGCAATCTCAAACCACACCTAACAGAATTATAAAAGGAAGAACAAACAAAGCCCAAAGTCTGCATAAGGAGGGAAATAATAAAAATTAGATCAGAAATAAATGAAATAGAGACTTAAAAAACAGTAGAGAGGATCAATGAAACTAAGAGCTGGTTCTTTGAGAAGATAAACAAAATCGAAAAACCCTTAGCCAGAATCACTAAGAAAAAAAGAGAGAAGGCTCGAATAAATAAAATTAGAAATGAAAGAGGAGGAATTACAATGGATACCACAGAAATACAAAGGATTACAAGACAATACTATGAAAAACCATATGCCAACAAATTGGACAATCTAGAAGAAATGGATAAATTCTTAGATTCATATAACCTCCCAAAACTGAACCAAGAAGAAATAGAGAATGTGAATAGAGCAATCACAATTAAAGATATTGAAACTAATCAAAACCTCCCAAAAAATAAAAGCCCAGGACAAGATGACTTCTCTGGATAATTCTACCAAACTTTCAAACAAGATTTAATGCCTATCCTTTTCAAACTATTCCAAAAAGGTGAAGAAGATGGAACACTTCCTGACACATTCTACAAGGCCAAAATCACCCTGATCCAAAAACCAGATAAGGACAACATGAAGAAGGAAAATTACAAGCCAATGTCACTGATGAACACAGATGCAAAAATCCTCAACAAAATATTGGCAAACCGAATAGAGCAATACATTAAAAGGGTCATACACCATGATCACGTGAGATTTATACCAGGGACGCAGAGATGGTTCAACATCCACAAATCAGTCAACATGATACACCACATCAACAAACTGAGGAATGAAAACCACATGATCATCTCAATAGATGCAAAGAAAGCATTTGGCAAGATCCAACAGCCATTTATGAGAAAAAAAAACTTTCAATAAAATTGGTATAGGAGGAAAGTACCTCAACATAATAAAGGCCATATCTGACAAACCCACAGCCAACATCATACTCAACAGGGAAAAACTGAGTGCCATCCTCCTGAGAACAGGAACAAGATGAGGATGCCCAATGTCGCCACTCCTATTCAACATAGTCTTGGAGGATTTAGCTAGAGCAATTAGGCAAGAAAAAGAAATAAAAAGGATCCAAGTAGGCAATGAAGAAGTGAAATTTCTCACTGTTTGCAGATGAAATGATTTTATATATAGAAAATCTTAAAAGAACCCATCAGAAAACTATTAGAAATAATCAACAACTACAGCAAAGTTGCCGGGTACAAAATCAACTTACAAAAATCAGTTGCATTTCTATACTCTAATAATGAGCTAAAAGAAAGATAACTCAGGAATACAATCCCATTTACAATCACCACAAAAAGAATAAAATATTGGGGCCAAGACAGTGGTGCAGCAGTTAAGTTCGCATATTCCACTTCAGCCGCCCGGGGTTCACCAGTTCAGATCCCAGGTGCAGACCTACACACCACTTGGCAAGCCATGCTGTGGCAGGCGTCCCACATAAAGTAGAGGAAGATGGGCATGGATGTTAGCTCAGGGCCAGTCTTCGTCAGCAAAAAGAGGAGGATTGGCAGCAGATGTTAGCTCAGGGCTAATCTTCCTCAAAAAAGAAATAACAATAAAATATCAAGGGTTAAATTTAACCAAGGAGGTGAAAGACCTTTACAAAGAAAATTATAAGACATTATTGAAAGAAATCAATGATGACATAAAGAAATGGCAAGATTTCCCATGCACATGGATTGGAAGAACATAGTTAAAATGTCCACACTACCTAAAGCAATCTACAGATTCAACATAATCCCAATCAGAATCTAAATGACATTCTTCACGGAAATAGAACAAGAAATCCTAAAATTCATATGGGGCAACAAAAGGCCCCAAATAGCTAAAGTAATGCTGAGAAAAAAGAACAAACCTGGAGGTATCACAATCCCTGACTTCAAAATGTACTACAAAGCCATAATGACCAAAACATCATGGTACTGGTACAACAACAGACACAAAGATCAATGGAACAGAATTGAAAGCCCAGAAATAAAACGACACATCTACGGACAGCTAATCTTTGACAAAGGAGCTAAGAACATACAATGGACAAAGGAAAGTCTCTTCAATAAATGGTGTTGGGAAAACTGGACAGCCACATGCAACAGAATGAAAGTAGACCATTATCTTTCGCCATACACAAAGATTAACTCAAATTGGATTAAAGGCTTGAAGGTAAGACCTGAAAACATAAAACTCCTCAAAGAAAATATAGGCAGTACATTCTTTGACATCAGCCTTAGAAGGATCATTTTAAATACCATGTCTACTTGGGCAAGGGAAACAAAAGAAAAAATAAACAAGTGGGATTTTATCGGACTAAAAACCTTCTTCAAAGCAAAGTAAACCAGGAACAAAATGAAAAGACAACCCAACAACTGGGAGAAAATACTTGCAAATCATATATCCAACAAGGGGTTAATCTCCAAAATATATAAAGAACTCACACAACTCAACAACAAAAAAACAAATAATCAAAAAATGGGCAGAGGGTATGAACAGACGTTTTTCCAGAGAAGATAGACAGATGGCCAATAGGCACATGGAAAGATGCTCAACATCACTAATCATCAGGGAAATGCAAATCAAAACAACAATGAGATATCGCCTTACACCCATTAGAATCTCTATAATCACCAAGACAAAAAATAACAAATGTTGGAGACGGTGTAGAGAAAAGGAAACCCTCATCCACTGCTGGTGGGAATGTAAACTGGTGCAGCCTCTATGGAAAACAGTATGGAGATTCCTCAAAAAATTAAAAATAGAAATACCATATGACCCAGCCATCCCACTACTGGGTATCTATACAAAGAACCTGAAATCAGCAATTCCAAAAGTCCCATGCACCCCCATGTTCATTGCAGCATTATTCACAATAGGCAAGGTGTGGAAGCAACCTAAGCACTCATCGATTGATGATTGGATAAAGAAGATGTGGTATATATACAATGGAATACTACTCAGCCATAAAAAATGACAAAATCATCCCATTCACAACAACACGGATGGGCCTTGAGGGTATTATGTTATGCAAGACCAGCCAGACAGAGAAAGACAAGGACCATATGATTTCACTCATTTGTGGAAGATAAACTAACATGTGGACAAAGAGACTGATTAGTGGTTACCAGAGGGGAAGGGGGTTGGGGGGTGGGCATAAGGGGTAAAGGGGCACCTATATATGGTGATTGACAAATAATGAAATTTCACGATGTTATAAACTATTACGACATCAATGAAAGAAATGAATGAGTGACCATTCCATGGAAGATTCATAACTCTATAAAAATGAAACCTGACTTATAATAGCACATGCATTATGATGCCATTTGCATTAAAAGCATGCAAAAATAAAATACATTGACATAGAGATGCATACACAGGTTATAAAACTATAAAGAAAAACAAGAAATTACCCCATAATTCACAATACTGGCTCTGCCTGAAGAAAATTGGAATGATTCTTCCTTTCGGTATCATTTCAAGTGGGATTGGTGCTATGAGGGTGTCTTGCAAGTCTTAGCCTGGTTGTCATCACAGATTCCTTTATAAGGTTTTGGTTGACTGTGCAACTGATTTCTGTATTTTCTGCATATGTAACATTTCTAGTAAGTTTCCAGAATGCAAACTCAATATAAAAATAAATCTCAGTGCATTTGAATTACTAGCAACAAGCCATTGAAAATAAATTTTTAGAAGGTAACAGAGACTATTAAAACTAATTTCTATTAAAACTAATTTTCTTGAAGTCCTAAAATATGTCTAGTGAAGGATATTAAATGGTTATAATAGAAAAGGTATACATTGAAAGACTTCACGGTATCATGAAATAAATGTTAAGATGACATCTGTCCTTATAAAGGAGACTGAATATCACCATGATATAATTTCCAAGCAGATCTAGTGTTTTATTAAATTCCTTTAAATTCACAACCAGCTTTTTGTTTTGTTTTTGAACTTAAGAAAAAACTCCTAAAAGTTGAAATAGAAGATAAATGTCTAAAAATATTGAGATTTTGTACAAAACACTGTTAGGGAGAGTAACGGACTGAATGTTGTGTCCCCCAAAATCCATATGTTGAAATCCTAATCCCCAATGTGATGGTATTAGGAGGCGGGGCCCTTGGGAAGTAATTAGGTCATGAGGGTGGAGTCCTCATGAATGGGATTAATGCCCTTATAAGAGACACGAGAGAGCTTGTTTCCCCTCTCTGCTGTCCACTACATGAAGACACGATGAGAACGTGGCCATTGGCAAACCAGGAAGCAGGTCCTTACCAGACACCGGATCTTCCAGCACCTTGAACTTGGACCTCCCAGCCTCCAGAACTGGGATAAATAAATGTCGTTGAAGCCACCTGGTCTACAATAACTTGTTAAAGCAGCCCAAACTGACCAAGATAGGGAGACACTTTCCCTGGCACATATCAAGACTTTTAAATCCATAGTAAGCAGGACAATATGGTATTAGCAGGGATGTGAACAGATAGACCAATGGAAAATAGGAATTTCTGGAGCAGCAGCATCTATTTAAGGTGCATGAGCCTGTGACAGAGCAGGTGGTGATAGAAGTGATGGACATTTTAACACACAGAGCGGTGACAAGTATCTACAGTAGACTAATGACTCCTCTGCCTACCATCTCCATATACATAATCAATTATTGTAGAGTTACCTGTGAAAGACAAGAGGGGAACCCTTTCAGAAGTTACAGGCAAATGTCTTTTGTGATTTCATGGCAGGGAGAGTTTTCTTACATTGTAAAATAAAGTAGGCACTTTCTCCGCCATCACAGTGCGTGTGGTTGACTCTGTTCCTCGCTGTCTCTTCTCACAAGACTGTTAGAATCAAATGATTCCTGGCCAAGAAACAAAAGCAGAATTGTCTCATTTCCCAATGGATTCAGATGAAAACTGGTAATAAAATCAGGTACAACTCCAAGAGGAACCTTGGAGATGGATTGTACGTGAGATGGCCTGCATATTTATGCCATATCAAGGTCACTAACATCTTACCATATCATGCTGAAAACATCACCTCTATCCCTGGACAGTTGGACATGTTTTATTGGGAAAATGATTTTTCTCTTTGTTTCTATCCTTTTGTACTTGTAGGTTGGTTCAGTAATAAATATGTGAGACCTTTGGTTTGAAAAAAAAGGAAGAAAAGAAAATAAGCCCAAAGGAAGAGATTGACAAATTCAACTCTATTAAAATTAAGAAGAGGCTGTTCAAATGCAGAATTGAGTGAAAAAATAAACCAGAATCTTGGAGAAAATATATGTAATACCTACAAATGATAAAGGATTAGTGTGCAGAGTAGTAAAAAAAAAAATGTAAGAAAGCAATAAGCATACAAATAAACTAAACATGAGGAAATGACTGAAAACTGTTTCACAAAAGATGAAGGACCACATAGGAAAAATGCTCAACATCAATGGTCATTAACAAAAACCAATATATAATCACACAGAGATTTTGTTTAATACTAGATAGGCAAAAATAAATAAGTTAGATAATTCCAAGTGTTGGCAAATCACAAGGAATAAATAAATGCATATTCATGAACGGTTAAATAGTTAATTCATACACTCTATTAGCATTTTCTAGTAAATTTGAATATATCCATAATCTACAACCCAGGAATTTTTTAAAAATTTAATGACGCATTACCACTTGGAAAGAAAAACAAGAATAACATTGTCAATAAGATCAAAAAATAGACTTCAGGGGCCAGCCCGGTGGTGCAGTGGTTAAATTCGCACGTTCCGCTTCTCGGCAGCCTGGGGTTCGCCGGTTCGGATCCCGGGTGCGGACATGGCACCGCTTGGCACGCCATGCTCTGGTGGGCATCCCACGTATAAAGTGGAGGAAGATGGGCACGGATATTAGCTCAGGGCCAGTCTTCTTCAGCAAAAGGAGGAGGATTGGCAGCAGATGTTAGCTCAGGGCTAATCTTCCTCAAAAAATATATAAATTAATTAATTAAATAAATAAACTTCAAACAACCCTGTCCATAAGCAGTGAAATGGGTGAGCAAACTAGGGTGACCCACAGCCTCACACAGTAGCATGTGTGAAGGAGACTGAGGTAGAGAAACCAGAAAAAAAGCCTTTTCCACAGAATATGCATGACATATTAATGGTAATATTAACTATTTAAAATTCAATAGAGGCAAAACTCTGCTTCATGATAAATAGATGAAGGTCACTACATAAGGTTAAAAGGGTGGGTTCAACAGGAAGATGTAACAGTTTTAAATATTTACACTCTCGACATCAGAGCACTAAATACATAAAGTAAATATTAACATCTGAAGGGAGAAATTGACAGCCATATGATAATAGTAGAAGACTTCAATGCCACACTTTCACTGATGGATAGAACACCCAAAAAGAATACCAATACAGAAACAGCTGCCTTGAACAACACGATAAATCAAATGGACCTAACACACATATACACACACAGAACTTTCCACCCAACCACAGAAGAACACACATTCTTCTCAAGTGCAGACAGAACATTCTCCAGGACAGATCACGGGTTAGGTCACAAAATGAGACAGCAAATTTAGGAAGATCAAAATCACTCGAAGTATCTTTTCACAGGGCATGAGATGGTATGAAACTAGAAATCAATAACAGCAAGAAAAATGGGAAAATTCACAAATACTTGGAAACTAAACACCACACTGTTGAACAACCCTTGAGTCAAAGAAGAAATCAAAAGGGAATTTAAAAAATATGTCAACACAAGTGAAAATGAAAACACAACATAACGAAACTTATGGGATGCAGCAGAGGCAGTACTGAGAGAGACGTTTATAGCAATAAACACCGACGTTGAAAAAGAAGAAAGATCTCAAACAACCTAAATTTACACCTCAAAGAACTAGAAAAAGAACAAACTAAGCCCAAAGTTAGCCAAAGGAAGGAAATAAAAAAGATAAGAACAGAAATAAATGAAATAAAGAAATCATAGGAAAAAAATCAACAAATCCAAGAGTTGGATTTCTTTAAATATATTCAAAATTGACAAACCCTTAGCTAGACTAACTAGGGAAAAAAAGCAGACTCAAACAGGGGCTGGGCCAGTGGTGTGGTGGTTAAGTTCACATACTCCACTTCAGGGCCTGGAGATTGCCGGTTCAGATCCCAGCATGGACCTATGCAGCACTTGGCAAGCCATGCTGTGGTAGGCATCCCACGTATAAAGTAGAGGAAGATGGGCATGGGTGTTAGCTCAGGGCCGGACCAATAACAAATAAGATGATTGAAGTAGTAATCAAAAACCTTCCAGCAAAGAAAAGCCCAGGACCAGACAGCTTCGCAGGTGAATTCTACCAAACATTCAAAGAAGAATTAACACCAATCCTTCTTAAACTCTTCCAAAAAGTAGAAGACGAAACACTTCCAAACTCATTTTATGAGGTCAGCATCACCTTGATACCAAAGCCAGACAAAGACACTACAAGTAAACAAAACTTCAGATCAATATTCCTGGTGAACACAGATGCAAAAGTCCTCAATAAAATAGTAGCAAATCAAATTCAACAGCACACCAAAAGGATTATACACGATGACCAAGTGGGTTGTCTACCTGAGCTGCAAGGTTAATTCAACATACACAAACCAATCCACGTAGATACACCACATGAATGGACGATCGTCCCAATAGATACAGAAAAAGCACTTGACAAAGTTCAACAACCGTGATTTTAAAAACTCTCAACAAAATAGGTGTAGAAGGAACTTAGCTCAACACAATAAAGACCATATATGAAAAACTCACAGCTAACATCATAATCAATGGGGAAAACCTGAAAACTTTTTCTTTAAGCTCCAGTACAAGGCAAGGATGCCCACTCTGGCCACTTCTCCTCAACATAATACTGGAAGTCCTGGCCAGAGCAATTAGACAAGAAAATTGTAATGTAGTGTTGAAAGAAATTAAAGATGACATAGATAAATGGAAAGACATCCAGTGTTAATGGATTGGACGAATTAACCTTGCTAAAATGTCCATAATACCCAAAGTAATCTACAGATTCAATGCAGTCCCCGTCAAAACCCCAATGTCATTCTTTGCAGAAATTGAAAAAACAATCCTAAAATTCATATGGAAATGCAAAAGACCCAGAATAGCCACAGTGATCTTGAAAAAGGAAAACAAAGCTGGGGGAATCACACTGATTAATTTCAAAATACTACAAAGCTATAGTATCAAAACAGCATGGTACTGGCATAAAAACAGCCATATAGACCAATGGAACAGAAGAGAGAGCCCAGAAATAAATCTACACATTTATGGCCAACTAATCTTCTACAACTATACAAAGAACACACATAGTCTCTTCAACAGATGGTATTGGGAAAACTGGATGTCCACATGCAGAAGAATGAAATTGGACCTTTATCTCACATCGTATACAAAAATAAACTCAAAACAGGTTAAAGACTTATAATACCTGAAACTGTAAAACTACTAGAAGAAAACATAGGGGAAAATCTTTTTTTCTTTATTTTTCTCCCCAAGGTCCCCCAGTACATAGCTGTATATTCTAGTTGTGAGTGCCTCTGGTTGTGCTATGTGGGACGCCGCCTCAGCATGGCCTGATGAGCAGTGCCATGCCCATGCCTAGGATCTGAACCGGCAAAACCCTGGGCTGCTGAAGCAGAGCTCGAAAACTTAACTACTCGGCCACGGGGCCGGCCCCAGGAAAATCTTCTTGACATTCATCTGGGAAATTATGTTTTTGAATATGACCCCCAAAACACAGGCAACAAAGGCAAAAATAGACAAGTGGGATGGCATCAAGTTAAAAATCTTATGCAAAACAAATAAAACAATCAAGAGAGTGAAGAGACAATCTAAAGAATGGGAGAAAATGTTTGCAAACCATACATCTAATAAAGAGCTAATATCCAAAATACATAAGGAAGTCAAAGAACTCCACAGCAAAAAAGTCAAAAGAGGGGCCGGCCCCATGGCCGAGTGGTTAAGTTCACGCGCTCCACTGCAGGCAGCCCCGTGTTTCGTTGGTTCGAATCCTGGGCACGGACATGGCACTGCTCATCAAACCACGCTGAGGCAGCGTCCCACATCCCACAACCCACAACGAAGAATATACAACTATGTACCGGGGGGCTTTGGGGAGAAAAAGGAAAAAAATTAAATCTTTAAAAAAAAAGCCAAAAGAATCTAAATAGACATTTCTCAAAAAAAGTCATACAAATGGCCAACAGGTATATGAAAAGATGTTCAACATCACTAGTTATCAGAGAAATGTAAATCAAAACCACAATGAGACATCACCTCACATCTGCTAGAATGACTATTCTCAAGAAGACAAAAGAGGGGCTGGCCCCATAGCATAGTGGTTAAGCTCGCGTGCTCCACTTGGGTGGCCCAGGGTTCATGGGTTCGGATCCCAGGTGCAGACCTACACTGCTCATCAAGCCATGTTGTGGCAGCAACCCACATACAAAATAGAGGAAGAATGGCACAGATGTTAGCTGAGGCCTAATCTTCCTCATGCAAAAAAAGAGGAAGATTGGCGCAGATGTTAGCTCAGTGCAAATCTTCCTCACCAAAAAAAAAAAAAAAGAAAGAAAAAGACAAACGATAACAAGTCTTGGTAAGGATTTGAAGAAAAGAGAACATTTGTATACTGGGTTCTGTTGGGAATGTAAATTGGTAGAGCTGTAATAGAAAACAGTATGGAGATTCCTCAAAAAATTAAAAATAAAATTACCATATGATCCAGCAATCCCATTTCTGAGTATATATTCAAAGGAAATAAAATCAGTATTTTGAAGAGATATCTGCACTCCCATGTTCATTGCACAATTATTCACAATAGCCAAGATATGGAAACAATCCAAGTGTCTGTGGACAGATGAATGGATAAAGAAGGTATTATATACAGATATAGAAATAGATATAGATACACATACAATGGAATATAATTCAGCCTTTAAAAAGAAGGAAATGGGGGCACGCCTCGGGGCGCAGCGGTTAAGTGCGCACGTTCCGCTTCAGTGGCCCAGGGTTTGCTGGTTCAGTTCCCGGGTGCGGACATGGCACCACTTGTCAAGCCATGCTGTGGCAGGCGTCCCACATATAAAGTGGAGGAAGATGGGCACGGATGTTAGCTCAGGGCCAGTCTTCCTCAGCAAAAAGAGGAGGATCGGCAACAGATGTTAGCTCAGGGCTAATCTTCTTCAAAAAAAAAATAATAAATTTTTTTTAAAAAAGGAAGGAAATGCTGCCATTTGTGATAATGTGGATGAGCCCAGAGAACATAAGCTAAATGAAATAAGCCAGACATAGAAAGACAAATATTGTATGATCTCACTTATATGTGGAATCTAAAAATGTCAAACTCATAGGAGCAGAGAGTAGAGGGGTGGTTGCCAGGGGTCGAGGGATGGGAAAATGGGGAGACGTTGGTCCAAGGGCGTAACAAGTTTCACTTATACAGAATGAATAAATTCTGGAGACATAATGTACAGCCTTGTGACTAGTTAATAATATTGAACTGTACACTTGGAATATGGTGAGATTAGATCTTAAGGGTTCTCACCACCAAAAAAAAGGTAACTACGTGAAGCGATGGGTGTGCCAATTAGTTTGATTTTGGTAATCATTTCACAATGTACACATATATCAAAACATCGTGTTGTATACCTTAAACATATACAATTTTATTTTTCAATTATACCTCCATAAAGCTGGGGGGGAAAGAGTCTTTGTCAGTGGCAATATTCTATAAAGGAATCAAAAGGGGAGAGAAGCAAACATTTGAACTAGCTCAGATGAGCATGCTGCATCACCCACAGTGCTCAAGGAAAACCCACATTCAGAGAGTTAAACATGGGGCCGGCTTGGTGGTGGAGCAGTTTAGTTCACACGCTCCACTTCAGCTGCCCAGGGTTCAGGGGTCCGGATCCTGGGTGCAGACCTCACACCACTCATCAAGCCATGCTGTGGCGGTGTCCCACATAAAATAGAGGAAGCCTGGCACAGATGTTAGCTCAGGGCCAATCTTCTTCACAAAAAGGAAAAAAAGATCTAGATGTGAAATAAGAACTATAAAGAAAAAAAAGAAGAAGGTTAAATGTGTTCCCAAGCTCGCCAGTGCTGACGCTGAAATGTAGTTAGAGTGGCTCAGCCCATCGATAGCAATGCAACGGCTAGGAACGCCTGAGGCGCTCACCTGGACCCGCACAACTTGTGGCGAGCCCTGATGGACATTTCCCAGACTGGGGCCAATGTTCTGGCTGGACCTGCCCCTGTGGTTCTCCTGACTGCAAGATGCAGCCATCAGGGAACTTTGGAAAACAGGGTTTATTACTCACAGGTCCTGGAGGGTACACAGCATGCCGAGGGCCACACAGCAAGGTCGCAGGGGGAGAGAGAGCACACGCCTGGGGTTCTGCTTTTACTGGGGTCAAGGATGGGGTTGAAAATGGGGGCCAACTTGCTTTAACTATACTCAGTTAGTTGTCTATTTGCAAAAGTAGCTAGATGATGCCTGATAAAACCCAGCCTATAGATAGCATCTTTGATGCTTGGGTCACCATGGTAACGGGTGCGGAGCTTAAGTTGTTCAGGGAACTGAGAGTGGACTCCTTGTCCAGTTCAGGCCTGTTGAGACCACCAACTCATCAACTGGGGCTGCGTGGATGACTGATAAATGACCTTTTGATGTCAAGGGGCTGAAAACCCCACCTGGGATTGTGGTCATGCCGCCATCTTGTGAACACGTGTCCTATGAAGAGCCAGGAAGCTGGACCACGTGTGCGCAGATCATCAATCACCTCACGTCTCCTCACCTCCAACCACCTACCCCACAGTTCAGACCACCCTGCCCCTTCATCCCATAAATACCCCTAATCCCCATTTTAGGGGAGGCAGATTTGAGTCCGGTTCTCTTGCCTCCTCGCTTGGCTGTCTTTTCATGTAATCTTTTCTTTTTGCAAACTCGTCTCCTCAGTGATTGGCAAAATCACGTGGTGGGCAAAACGAACCTGGTTCGGTAACAGGGTGCCTAGGGTTTCTTGTATTCACTCTTTTTTTTCTTGGATAAACAAGTTTATTTGTAAATTTAGTCAACATACATAAATGACCCAAAAACTTCAATAGAAGGATAAATTCTAAAACCACTTAGAAGGCCATCTCTATAAAGTGATTTTCCCAGCACCGCGTAGGAGATGGAACCTACCCCAACACCATCTTGACCCTCAGAGTTTCAGTAACTCTGTCTGCCCCTTCCCACAGCAAGTTCACTCTAAGGGTTACCATAACGCAAACTCCACAAAGAAAAGAACTTTGGTCAATATTGTTTCCTCTCGGTAGAGAAAAACTCAACCTAGTTGAGACCAACCACAATACAAAGAAAAGCTGTACAGGGGCGGGCCGCGTGGCCGAGTGGTTAAGTTCGCGCGCTCCGCTGCAGGCGGCCCAGTGTTTCGTTTGTTCGAATCCTGGGCGCGGACATGGCACTGCTCATCAGACCACGCTGAGGCAGCGTCCCACATGCCACAACTGGAAGGACCCACAACTAAGAATATACAGCTATGTACCAGGGGGCTTTGGGGAGAAAAAGGAAAAAAAAATAAAATCTTTAAAAAAAAGAAAAGAAAAGAAAAGCTGTACAAACCAGTTTAGAATATTAGTAACAGACAATGCTGGGTAAATAACTTGTCTTATATCCTAGAGCCCCTATGAATAAAATCCCCACATTGGTGTTTGCATTCTCAGCTAGAGGGTCAGCTAATGCGGTAGAATGAGGACTGACTCAAGGGACAACGCACAAAGCATTTGACCACAAAAACAAGGGCAGTCTCTTCAGGAGAAAACCAGCTGGACCCTAAGTTACACACAGCTTAATGACAAGGCTCCCCAGCACATGTGAACGGAAAATATTTAGTTTAAAAATGTTGACACTACAATATATAAAACAGCTGTTATAAATGCACATAGTGTATTCTGTAGCTGCCAGGTTTACTTTGGGGGTTTTTTGCGGGGGCGGGGAGTGTAAGTTCCACTGTGGTTGAGACTCGTGTCTTCACCCTTGAAAAAGCCCGCATTCTATCGCAGTGATGTGGGGTCAGGCTTAGCCCCAACTGTGAAACACTCAGATCAAGTCATAACCAGTTTTATTGCAAAAGGACCCTGTACACATTTAGCGATTCTAGCACCTTACTCGCTACCCAGCAAGTTATTAACACACAGAAACACGCATCCCGAGAAGCAAGAAATGTCACCCAGCGCTTCGGCATATTAGCAGCTTCTCCCTCCTGCGCAACAGGGCTCGCGTCACTGAGGTCTGGGAACACTTTTCACATTCACCCTGAGCGAAAGATGGAAAGACTTAAGTATAAATGCAACATATTAGAAACAATTCCTTACCTGAAAAGTCACAAACTAAAGCATTTTATAGAATTTTCTACAAAACACCATACAAACTGCCTTCCCTTATTCTCTCTCCCCCCTGCATCCAGTGAGCCACCTGGATGTCTTAGGGCACCATGGTGACTCTCAGAGTGGATGGCACACAGATTGGTATCTTCAAATAACCCACCAGGTACCTTCCCCAGCCTCCTGCAGCGCACCAGTGGCGGCCCTCTGAACCCCTAAGTCGGTTTGGAGGTTCTGGGCCATCTCCCTCCCCAGCCACTCGGTGGCTTTCTGGTCACCACGGAACTCGCCAAGCGCAGCGAGGCCGGGCCTGGTGTGACGAGGCTTTTCACCCGTTTGCAAGCAGTCTGCTCGGTCCAGGCCGATTCCCACCCTCCGATGTCCGCGTCTCAGGAGCTTCTACGGCCCCGCATCCCTCCACCGGCCGGTGAAAAGACCGCGCAATGGGCACAGCTTCCTCCAATGGAGACCAGCTGGATCTGCGCTCTTCCGTTCACTTTTTTTTTTTTTTTTGATATTGCATGATCAATCTGTATTGAATAAAAAGCATATAAATAGGGGCTGGCCCGTGGCCGAGTGGTTAAGTTCGCGCGCTCCACTGCAGGTGGCCCAGCGGTTCGTTGGGTCGAATCCTGGGTGCGGACATGGCGCTGCGCATCAAACCACGCTGAGGCAGCGTCCCACATGCCACAACTAGAAGGACCGACAACCAAGAATATACAACTATGTACCGGGGGGCTTTGGGGAGAAAAAGGAAATAAATAAAATCTTAAAAAAAAAAAAAAAAGCATATAAATAGACTGATTATCACTTCACTCACCAATACATAGAATTAAGAGCTGGTCCTTGAGGGGCCCACCCCGTGGCTGAGTGGTTAAGTTCTCGCACTCCGCTTGGGTGGCCCAGGATTTCGCAGATTCGGATGCTTGGCGGGACATGGCACTGTTCAGCAGGCCATGCTGAGGCCGTGTCCCACATGCCACAACTAAAAGGACCCACGACTAAAAATATATAACTATGTACCGGGGGTGCTTTGGGGAGAAAAAGGAAAAGTAAAATCTTAAAAAAAAAGAAGAGCTACTCCTTGAAATGTTAAAGCTTTAGTTCTTAAATAAAATTCGTAAGATACTATCCAGTGACAGCGAGCTTAAAAAAGATGTAACCCTCAAGAATTGGTTGAGGGCCGGCCCAGTGGTGCAGCGGTTAAGTATGCACATTCCACTTCGGTGGCCCGGGGTTGGCCTGGGATCCCGGGTGCGGACATAGCACCGCTTGGCAAGCCATGCTGTGGTAGGCGTCCCACGTATAAAGTAGAGGAAGATGGGCATGGATGTTAGCTCAGGGCAAATCTTCCTCAAAAAAAAAAGGGAGAAACTAAGAAGGGCAAAAAAAAAAATTACTACAGTATCTTTTGGTGCACCATTTAGAGTCAGAATAGTAGCAGACGACATGGACAATTATACAAGTTTCATTGGACTAACTTCATCTTTGATTTATTGGTGTCGCTTTTCCCCTTCGCTATAATTAAAAATTAACTATAATGATACAAACATTTCAGTTATATCATTCAATATCATAAACGATAACTTTACTAGTTACACAGATACGGTACATGATAACTCATGTGACAAAAAAAGGACCCAATAAAATTCCCAAATATTTATATTATAATTTAGCATATGTTTTCATACAAAGAATTTAATTCACCTATGATTAGAAAATTAGCATTAGTAAATGATTTTCTTGAGTTTTTCCTTAAAAGCTATAGTAATTTTATCAGCATTAGTTGACTAAGTTCTTTACTCATCCTAAAATTATGTTCACTCTTTATTGATGAATTTAAAACATAAGAGCAGGTCTGGGAAGGGAAGAAGAGGGTCACACAAGCAGTCATTTATCTGGGTCACCAGCACTTTCTAAAAGAGGAACTTTGTCAGAGGGGCGACCGGGTTTCTTGTCTAGTTGTTTTGCTAGAAGCTGCCTTCTCACGACTGGTGACATGTTCATTCGAGATGCGTGTCTTTGAAATGGATGCCTCGGCAATCACACGCTTCATCTCAGGCACTCACATTACAATCCCTCCTTGGTGATGAGGCAGAGAAACCTAAGGATTTGACTCTGGGAGCTCCAGGTGCCCTCCCATCCTCCTCACTGTGTGGAAACACGCTCCTTCAAAACCTTCATCTCCACCAGAGCAGGAACTCGCACCCAGAGTCGTTTTAAGGTTCTAACCAAACAAGTCTTTCTCGTAGCCTAACCTTCACAGAATTTCTTTTTCTTCTTTAATGCTTTTTATTCTTTTTTTTTTTTTTTTTTTTGCTGGGGAAGATTGGCCCTGAGCTACCATCTGTTGCCAATCTTCCCTTTTTTTCCTCCCCAAAGCCCCAGTACATAGTTGTATATTCTAGTTGTAAGTCCTTCTAGTTTTTCTATGTGTGTCTTGGCCACAGCATGGCTACTGATGGACGAGTGGTATGGTTCCACGACCAGGAACCAAACCCAGGCCCCAGAAGCAGAGCACACCGAACTTTAACTGCTAGGCCATCATGGCTGGCTCAGAATTTCTTGATAAATACAAATTACAGTCTGACTCCAGCAACTCCACGCATACCAAAGCAAAACACGGCCAGAAACAGCCCCACGGCAACCACAGTTACCACCTCAGAAGGGCCGAAACCCCGCCTGCCTCTGCATGTGGATCTCCTGGTTCCAGTGCTCTGCAGCTTTCTCCATCTCAGCACTCCTTCTGTAGCTGTTCTGAGCAGCCGGAGTCCACCTGCAGGGGGGCAGGCTGCCCAGGAAGAACCCAGGGAGCTTCATTTACAGACTCAAAATTAACCTCAGCTTGGAATCGCTGGCCTCAGGCCCCTGCCTCCCAGTCAAGGTTACTCACCTTCCTCGAATGGGACAAAGATGTGCCGGCCCTGTGGCTGAGTGGTTACAGTTCCACATGCTCTGTTTCAGCGGCCCAGGTCCATGCGTTCACATCCTGGGTGCAGACTTGCTCCATTCATCAGCCATGCTGTGGAGGCATCCCACATACAAAATGGGGAGGATCGGTGTGGATGTTTGCTCAGGGCCAATCTTCCTCACCACAAAAAAGAGGAAGATTGGCAATGGATGTTACTTCAGTGACAATCTTCCTCACCAAAAAATAAATAAATAAATAAATAAATAAATAGGGCCAAGACCCTCAATTCCATTGTTCGAATAAGAAACCAGCAGAGTCACGGCTTTCCTCCTGTGTTTTTTAAATGGTAGAGAAGGAAAATTCTAAGATACTGTTTGTGGATAAAGATATTGACGAATTATTTCCTTGAGACAGCAAAGGTGCCAGCAAACTATTGTTTTCACATTAACAAATTACTACATAAAACAACTAAGCATGTGTGAATTCTGTCCTTTGTCCTCTGTTTCAGGATCCCCAGGTGCTCTGTGCCTGGGGATTCCATATCCGGTTCATCCATTTGAAACTCTCAACCCCACACTCATCCCCCTGGACCCATCCAGTCATTTCTGTAGCTAACTCCTAAGCATTGCATAAATACTCCCTCTTTCAAGCAATGTAAATGGCCCCAGGTTGAATCCACTTGTGATTCTCTAATTTCCCTCAATTTAAATTATTAATTTGAGGGCCAGCCCCAGTGGCCTAGTGGTTAAGTTCAGCGTGCTGCACTTCAGCAGCCCGGGTTCACCACTCGTCTGTCAGTGGCCATGCTGTGGCAGCGGCTCGTGTACAAAAAAAAAAAAAAAAGAAACAGAGGAAGATTGGCAGCAGATGTTAGCTCAAGGCCAATCTTCCTCAACAAAAAACAAACAAAAAATCCAGTAAATTATTAATTTGCAATTGTCTTCCAGGATAGACTTTGATATCTTGGATAAGTGCCACACCCATTGTATTTGCTCTGTTCTCCCTAACCTGTGACACCATCTGCTCACTGAGCGGGCACACACAATATTTTAAGCTGGCTTGTCTCCTGTGAATGGGTGTGTGGATGTTATTTCGGGCCTCGCCACAAGAGGGAGCTTCACTCTTTCCTTTTCTGGATAATCTTGGGAGCAGTTTTCTGGAGGATTTTTATACAGGGGTATAGAGTTGATAGAAGTAAAAGTAACACTGTTCAATTTCGTTTAATTTACATGATTTGATTTTCCATAGGTTGTTAAGAAAGCAGTAAATTCTGTGAACTCGGACTGGATTTTCCTGATTCTAAGGGCAGTGAAAAAACTCCATACCTGGAAAGAAGTAGGAGTAATCAGATGGGAGGAAGGATACCCTCTGAGGAGCGGACATTAGCGCTGAGAGCTGAAATCAGTGACATTTCCACACATCAATAATTAAAGAGAAGCAAGAGTATTTTTCAAAATTTAAAGAGAGACTAATACATTAAAAAATTATTAGTCTAAAAGCTAGTATTATTGTAACTTTGGCTTATAACTCCACATTTTGTTTTTTATGTGATTTAAAAGACTAATGCATTAAAAAATTATTAGTTTGGGGCCGGCCCCGTGGGAGAGCAGCTAAGTTCGCATGCTCCACTTTGGCAGCCCAGGGTTCACCGGTTCGTATCCTGGGTGTGGACCTACACACCGCTCATCAAGCCGTGCTGTGGCGACATCCCACAAAGAAGAACTAGAAAGATGTACAACTAGGATATAGAACTATGCACTGGGGCTTTGGGGAGAAAAAAAAAAGAGGAAGATTGGCAACAGATGTCAGCTCAGGGCCAATCTTCCTCACCAAAAAACAGAGAAAAAAAGCATACCTAAAAGTAAAAAGAAGCTATATAAAAGAAAGATGTTTCCTTTTGTTCTTCCTAAAAACAAAAAACAACTCTTTCCCTCCCCTCAGTCACAAAGACACTCTCCTACATCTGCCGCTAACTTTATATTTTTGCTCTTCACCATTTCCGTGCGGGTTAATCATAATGTATGATGTGAGGTAGGGGTCTCAGTTCATCTTTCTGCAGGTCAATATGCAATTGTCCCGGCATCGTGTTGAAAGGACTTTCCCCATTGCATTGTCTTGGCCCATTTTTTGAAAATCAATGGACCATAAATGTAGGTGGTTATTTCTAGACTCTCAGTTCTATCCCATTGATCCATGTGTCTACCCTTGTGCCAGTTCCACACTGTCTTGATTTTTGTAGCTTTGTAACACATTTTGAAACACACTACAGTTAATTTCTTCCTGCTCTCCACCCCATCCTTCTCCTCTGAAACCCAGTGACTCTCCTCTTCCCCAGCTCCGTCCAGCTGAGATCCTGCCCTTCCATCCTACATGACTCCTCCCCCCTGGTCTTCTGCTCCTCGTGCCACAGGATTCTGCTGCTCCTTCCTCTGGGGCCCGTTCCTCCTCTCTCTGGAAATCCACTCTCGGCTGCAACATTCCATCTCTTCAACCTCATTCCCAGGACCTCCTTTCCCCTCTCAGGCCACTGCTCACCGCTTCCTGAGCTGGTTCCCCTTCCTTGAGTAGGACTCTGCCCTGGGTCTGGCTGTCTGGGTCTGTGGGTGTGCCGTGTCCCCTGTCTTCACAGAGCCTCCACCTGGGACGCGCATGACCAGAACTGGCCCCAGTGTGCATGGCTCACCAACATCCCTGGGGCCTTTCCCTGCACCCCTACTGCCTTCTCCTGTCCATCACCTGTTACCCTGGGTCTAACTTGGGGACAGCCCTGAGAGTGGAGCAGAAGGGACCTTTTACCAGAGAAAGGAAAAGAGCTAGAAAGATCAGATGGCTCCCCTTTGCAGAAAAGACAGTGAACGTGTGAGTTGTTACTTAATTTAACGGTTCATCTATAACACAATCTTTCACCAGCATCTAATCTGTGCTTTGCCACCTCCTTATGGGTTTGCATCCTTCCAGCAGAATGGGAGATGGACCACTTATTAAACTACCATCTCTCAGTTGCACTGCCATCCGAAATGTTTTTGTGTGTGTTGCTAGAACTGGGTCTCCGCAAACCACGCTGCTGCTTCTCAGCAGGTTCCCTGTGAGCTGCAGAAGGCGACAGAGTGAGACTGGAAGGCGGGCAGGGGAAGAAGGGACCTGCTTCTTCCTGTTTCTTGTCACACCCCAGCAGAGGCAGTGCCTCCTGGCATCAGCTGCTGACTCCAGTCTGTAGTTTTCCCATCACTTACAAAACCAGCCCCACTGAGACTCTCTGGAGAAATTAGCTCCAGTCAGGCTCCACCCCTTTCTCAGGATTCTGAGTTCTAGGGGCCGGCCGGTGGCACAGCAGTTAAGTGTGCACATTCTGCTTCGGTGGCCTGGGGTTTGCCGGTTTGGATCCCGGGTGCAGACATGGCATTGCTTGGCACGCACAGCTGTGGCAGGCGTCCCACATATAAAGTGGAGGAAGATGGGCACGGACGTTAGCTCAGGGCCAGTCTTCCTCAGCAAAAAAAGGAGGATTGGCATCAGATGTTAGCTCAGGGCTAATCTTCCTCAAAAAAAAAAAAAAGAAAAGAAAAAGATTCTGAGTTCTATACTCCCCATCATCCAAGTTTCTAAGATTTCATATTTCATCTTCTTCCATGTGGTCCCCGAGTCCTAGAGAGAAGAGAACGCTTCCTATAGTTGCCATCTCCTCCACAGTTTTGAGTTTTCTGTGTTTCCGTTCTTCAATAACTGGCCAATAATTTTTATATGAAATTCTCCTCATTAGTGTAACTAACGTGGCTTCTTTCTTCTGACTGGACTTTGCATGATGGAAAGACCATCCTTTGATTTCCTTCAGTCTACACATTCTTTGCCAGCCCCAGGGGCCGAGGGAGTTTGAGCTCAGAGGCAGACACTCCCTCTGCGGGGCCAGTCCCTTGGTGGGGTCTTGGATCCCTTGTGTTGACTCTCAGAAACTCCTTCCTTGTCTGTGGTGGCCTCTGCCTCTCTGCATCTTGCCCTGTGCCTCTCTTCCCTTTGAGCTTCATCAGCAGCCCATGCTCCAGCTTCAGGAGCCTGGCCCCTGACCTGCAGGAAGCAGAGCAGACTCCATTCACCAGTTGTCGTGTGGGTCTGTTCCAACCTGCGTGGGAGCCACCCGGAGGGCTGACGCAAGCTGCCTGTCTCTCTTGAGCCTAACTCAGATCTCGAGTGGGAAAGCAGCCGGCCCCGCTCATAAAAGCTGCACGGCAGCCTACAGACCCACAAGTGGCTGGGGCCAAAGATTATGGAGTTAAGACACAGACTAGACTGCCCAAATCCTGCAGAGAAGCTGGAGTGCGATTCTTTGAGAAATTAGGACGTTCAAAAGCAGCGGTGTAGGAAGTGATGTCAGGGAAGATGGTGGAGTGGAAAGACCAGGTCTTTGTGTCCATCTAGACAGCAAACCGTACAGCCACAAACTGTCAGAAGTTAACCGTTTTGAAGTGATAACGTCTATTTGAATTTGTGGCTTCCAGGGGGAAGGCTTGGCTGCTAAATTGCGGTAATTTCAGTCCATGTTAGCCTTTAGGGAAGGAGTGACTCCCCATCTCCCACCACCTCCCCCGGCGCAGACAGCGCTGGAGGCCGCGGCTCTATTCCAGGTGCAGCTTGCTGGAACCAATGTGGGACAAAAAGACCTTGTCCTCCCATGATCTGGGTTCTATGTTCCGACGGCTGATTACTGCTTTCGATCACCGAGGTGCAGGCACCGAGGCTGGCGGCCACTGTCTCAACCGCCACCAGCTGAAGTGGCTTCCAGGAGATTTTAAGGAACAGCATCTGTTTTTATTTTTTTCATTTTTTTCTTTTTTCCCTTTCTCCCCTTTTGGGGGCCAGACGTTTAAGGATTACAACACTCACAAGGAACAAGGGATATGGGCAAATTTGGAAAGCCACGGCACGGGCCCAGGAAAAGACACAGAATCAGAGATCCGGTAAAGCTCTTACGCTTCCCCATCGGGCTGATCCACAGCAGGAACACCCTGCAACAATCTAAATAAAATTTAAAAACAGCCAGCCCTGGGCAAAGGGTGAGAATCTCATTTTGAGAGTTACCACATTGTAAGATTTGAATTTCTAGTTTTCACCAAATTTTACAAGGTAGACCCAAAAACAAACAAATAAACAAACCCAGGAAACAGGTCCATTCCAAAGAAACAAAACGAATACACAAAAACAGTCCTTGAAGAAGCCCAGATGTTAGACTCACGAGACAAAAAAAAAATAAAGGAACTATTTAAACGTGCTCAAAGAGCTAAGGGAAAACAGAGACAAAGACAGGATAGAATGTATGAAAAAAGATGAGAAGAATATCAAGGGGCCGGCCCGGTGGTGTAGTGGTTAAGTTCGTGCACTCCACTTGGGCGGCCTGGAGCTTGCAGATTCAGGTCCTGGGCACGGACTTAGCACCACTCATCAGCCACACTGTGGCAGTATCCCACATACACAACAGTGGAAGATTGGCATGGATGTTAGCTCAGGGCCAATCTTCCTCACCAAAAAAAAAAAAAGAGAGAGAGAGAAAGAATATCAATATAGATAGAAATTATGAAAAGGAACCAAAGGAAAGTGATGCTAGCATCATGGCGGCATAAGATGTCCCTTGTTTTTGTCCCCCTCAACAACAAAAATGTGGCATCCATCCATGGACAAAAGTGCCATTGAGGGACCTATGGGATCTGGCACCACACGCCAAGGCGCCCAGGAGGAGTCTCGCCCACCCGTGCATCGAGCATCGGGTAACAGGCAGACAGACTTCATTCCCAGCCGTGGACCCTGCAGTGGCCTGTGAACCGGGTCCAGTCCCTCGCGGCCACAGTCTGGTTGCCCCTGGAGAACACGGACCTAGACAATCACCCGTGGATGAGAGAGCCTTTGTGGAAGTCCAGGTTTCCAGAGGAGGAGCTCCAGCAAAAATAATAATAATAAATAATAATAATACAGTTTGGATGCATTTCAGAGGGTAAGACGAACAGCTTGACGTTAGCTGCACCGTCCCTCCCCCAGGGTGGCACAGCTTAGGGCCAGGAGAGATCTTTGTGGCCTGTGATCTCTCCCAAGGGGGAAAGGAAGTGTCTGTGAGTGAATATCTGGTCTCTCCGGCTGTGCGAGTCACTGCCAAAGGGGCCCATTTCTCTCTTGCCCCACCCGGAGCACCGAGCTGTGAGCTGCATGACTGGGGGCTGCGAAGTGATGGGGAGAATGGGAGGTAAGACTCTTGAAGGACATTAAAGGGGCGTGGACCCTACTATCCACATCACAGCTTCCATCAAGAAGCTTGACCACGAGCTGCTGGGAATTCCTCACCTGCGTAACCCCCCAACTGTCCCACAGGCACCCCCAGAGCTCTGCATACCTCACCCACACCCCTACCCCGTGGTCGGTTCTCTGTGTGTGCTATCGATGGTAACGGTGGCAAGAGAGGGCTCTGGCCTATAGCTAGTGAGCACGTGAAAGTTGGCAGAATCTGTGGGCCAGGAAGAGACCACAAATTCAAGCTTTAGTGCCAACTTGGGAGAAAAAAAGAGAGGCTGTTGGCACCTGACCTGGTGTGTTACAGGGTCCAGAGAAGGCTCACAAGCTTGAGAGCTCCGCCACAAGAGGGAGCAAGAAGAATGGAGCAGGTGAGCTCAGAGAAGGCCTCAGACAGCCTCGCCTCTCAGCACAGCTGACAGAAGGTCTTTCTCTCTGGTTTTTTTTTTTTTTTTTTGAGGAAGATTAGCCCTGAGCTAACTGCTGCCAATCCTCCTCTTTTTGCTGAGGAAGACTGGCCCTGAGCTAACGTCCATGCCCATCTTCCTCTACTTTATATGTGGGACGCCTACTACAGCATGGCTCACCAAGCGGTGCCATGTCCACACCCAGGATCCAAACAAGCCAACCCCAGGCCACCGAAGTGGAATGTGTGCACCCAACTGCTGTGCCACCAGGCCGGCCCCAGGTCTCTCTCTCTCTTGAAGGCGGTTAGTAAAGATGAGGAGGGAACTGCTGCTTCAAATGCAGATGGTAACGGACACTTCAAAGAACGTGAAAAATTCAGGTAAAGTAACAGCTCCAAAGGATCACAATAATCTTCCAGGAACCAAACCCAAGGACAGGGAGATGGGCAACTTACCAGATAAAGAACTCAAAATAGCTGTTCTAAGGAAACTCGAAGAGCTACAAGGAAACACAGACAGACAATTCAATGAAATCAGAAAAAGAATACACACACAAAATGGGAAGTTTAACAAAGAGATAGAAGTTGTTAAAAAGAACCAAACTGGGGGGCTGGCCCAGTGGCACAGTGGTTAAGTTCGCACATTCCGCTTCGGCAGCCTGGGGTTCACCAGTTCAGATCCCGGGTGTGGACATGGCACCACTTGACAAGCCATGCTGTGGCAGGCGTCCCACATATAAAGGAGAGGAAGATGGGCACAGATGTTAGCTCAGGGCCAGTCTTCCTCAGCAAAAAGAGGAGGATTGGCAGTAGTTAGCTCAGGGCTAATCTTCCTCAAAAAAAAAAAAGAACCAAACTAGGGCCAGCCCAGTAGCATAGCAGTTAAGTTTGCACGCTCTACTTCAGCAGCCCAGGGTTTGCCAGTTCAGATCCTGGGCACATACATACACACCGCTTGTCAAGCCATACTGTGGCAGGTGTCCCACATATAAAATAGAGGAGGATGGGGCCAGCCCCATGGCCAAGTGGTTAAGTTTGTGAACTCTGTGTTGGCAGCCAGTTCAGATCCTGGGTGTGGACATGGCACCGCTCATCAGGCCATGCTGAGGTGGCATCCCACATGCCACAACTAGAAGGACCCACAACTAAAAATATATACAAGTATGTACCAGAAGGCTTTGGGAGAAAAAGGAAAAAAAAAATCTTAAAATAGAGGAAGATGGGCACAGATGTTCGCTCAGGGCCAATCTTCCTCAAAAAAAAAAGAAAGAAAGAAAGAACCAAACAAAGCTTCTAGAGCTGAAGAATACAAGGAATAAACTGAAAAATGCCATAGAGAGCATCAACAGCAGACTTGATCGAGCAGAAGAACGAATCTGTGAGATTGAAGACAGGAACTTTGAAAATATCCAGGCAGAGGAGAACAAAGAAAAAGAATGAAAAGGAGTGAAGAAAGCCCACATGACCCATGGGATGCCATCCAAAGAACCAGTCTGCAAACTCTTAGAGCTGCAGAGGGAGAAGAGAAGGAGAAGGGGACAGAGAGCTCATTTACAGAAATAATGGCCGAGAACGTCCCCACATACAGCAAGAAGGTGGCCGTCTACAAGCCAGGAAGAGAGGCCTCCCCAGGAACCGAATCGGCCAGCATCTCAGACTTGCAGCCTCCGGAACAGTGAGATATAAATGTTTGTTGTTCACGCTGCCCCGTGAATGATATTCTGTTTTGGCAGCCAGAGCTATGACCAAGGAGGAGCAAGGAAATTAAACCCCTCACACCAGAGATTTGTCAGAGAAGGGCCAGATAGTTGGGGTTAAGCCTGACCTTTGGAGCTGGAAAGACTTGAGTTCACAAGTCCAAGTAACCTTGGACAAGTCCCTCGAGTTCTCTGAACCTCTGCGTGCCCTTCTGTAACATAGGGGTGATAAGGCTGTTGTGCGCCACTGCACAGCACATGGCCTGGCACCATTTGGGCCCTCGATACATAAAGAGAGGTGCTGTTATTGTCGTCATCATTGCTTGTATAGTTGTTCTTGCTAACGATACGATGGGGCAGGGAGGCCGGGTCTGTCATGGCTTCAGGAGCCAGGCTGAGGGGCTTGGACTTGCTCTCCAGAGCACTGGGGAGCCATGGGAGGTGTATGAGCAGGGGAAAGATCCCTTTGGGACTGGGGTGAGTGACCAGGAATTGCAGGCTGGGACATCACCCAGGTGATGGGTGTCTGGCCCTGGGGGGTGGCCATGGGGATGGCAGGAGGGAGAGGAAGAGAGGAGCTCAGGATGAGTTCTGAGTACGGGGCTCAAATGGTGACCCTGTGACCCAGGTTGGGAGGAGCATTTAAGGGGAGGGGGCTTTATCTGGATTTCAGTTTTGACCTTGCTGTGCCCATGCCCTTCCCTCCGCCTAGAATATCTTTGCTTACTGTTCCTTCCCGAAAAAGTCCCTGAAGACGCCGCGAACACACCCCTCCTCTGAGAAGGTGGAACAGATGCGGTTTGCAATTTCCCGAGAAGCCGGCTGCGCATCAGGTTATCCTGCAAACGTCTGGATCCCGGCTTATCTCACTCATCCCTCCCCTGGGAGTTCCTCTGGGGCAGCCCTCGGCTGGATCCACTGCCCGATCCCCCGCACCAGGGGACGGGATAAGCCTCCGCGCAACAAAAAGGAAACCCGGTCCGCAGGATGCTGCTGCAGTTCCGGCTGCGGCCACGCGGGGGCGGCAGGGGACAAGTCAAGAGTCGGAAGCGCAGGCAGAAGTTCTGTGCCTGCCGGGCGTCCCCAAACCAAACCCAGACCTGAACCTTTTTTTCTTTTCCTTTTTTTTTTTTTTTTAATTAATGAGTACGAGGGAAACCCCCACGACCCAGTTTTTCCCACCTGCCCCACCCACCCAGAGGCGGTGTCCCGCGACCCAACAGCTAATGGAAGTTATGCAAAATCTGTTAGGTAAGTCCCTGCTCTGCTCAGAATCCCCCACAGCACCCACCTGGCTGGGGATGAAGCCCCCCTTCCCGCAGCCCCCGAAGCCCCCCACCGTCTGCCTCCCACACCCGCTCCTCACCTCCCTGCCTTCATCCCCTCCCAGCTGCTCCCTCGCTCCCCCTGCTCCAGCCTCACTAGCCCTTCAATTGCTCCCACTCACCGCAGTGTCTAGCTTGGGGCAGTTTTGGAGCCTAGAAGAATCCATCATGGTGGTTACTTTGTAAATGCATGGTCAATTTAATGATACCCTTAGAAACATAGTTTCCCCTAAGCCTTTAGTTACAGTTGAAGCTATTAGGTCTCTGATACACCTGGCAAAGGGGACAGTTACTTGCAAAGGGGCCACCGGGTACGTATTTGGGTCCATTTAGAAAAGCAGTGGGTTGAAAGCGCTGAAACATTGTAGATGGCATTTGGAAAAGTGATGTACGTTATTCTTTCATCTTAAATGCCTCCACCTAGCAAACCGTTTTGAAGACCCTGGAGGTTCTTACAAATCTAAAAGTTGGACACATAAATAGGGGGAAATGATATTCTCTTAAACATTCTGATACTGCTTTGAAACGCAGCTGAACTGTGGTATACTTTTCAACCTAAAGTTGCCAGCCTCAAATCAATTCTTCATGCAGCACTATGGGGTATTTTAGGAATTATTTTCTGCACTTTTTTTGTGGGGTTTTTTTGGGGGTAAAATACATACAACATACAATTTACCATCTTGACCGTTTTTAAGTGTCCAGTTCTGCGGCATTAAGTACATTTCCATTGTTGTGCAGCCATCCCCACCAGTCTCCAGAACTTTCTTATCCTCCCAAACTGAAACTCTGTCCCCATGAAACGCTAACTCCCCCTCCCCCAGCCCCTGGCCCCTCCATCTACTTCCTGTCTCTATGGATGTGACTCTTCTGGGACCTCCTGGGAGTGGAATCAGACAGACCTTTTGTGACGGGCTTGTTTCACTCGACATCGTGTCCTTGAAGTTCACCTACATTGTAGCGTGGGTCAAAAGCTTGTCTGTGTTTTTCAAATTAAATTTAAATTAAAAATACAAAAGCACGGGCGCATGATTCAAATAAACGAGGGCTCTTGCAGGGCGTGTCATGAACAGCAGACACCTGCGGGGTCTTCGCTTTCTCTCTGGCTGTTTCCACGGTTCGGAATGGGTGCTGCTCTGCACCCACAGGTGAGTGGAGCCCTCAGCTGCCGGTTTTCTGTGGTGCCGGGTCAGGATTTCTCTCACAGCCTCCCTCCCCCGCACCCACCTCCCCACACCCGGTGTCGACCCCAAGCTTAAGCTCCTCTGGTGGCCATCTTTGAAATTTTTCAGCTATTTCCCATTTTATGTCTTCTTCCCCCAACTGTAATTCCTTTGTTTCAACTGGGAGATATTAAAAGTAAGCGGTTTTAAGGCACTTCCTGGGTGCCAGGCACTCCCCGGGATTTCTACACAGATTCGTTTCATACCCACAACAACCACATCCGATCTCAGGTAGGCATCCTGACTATTCCCTTTTAGAGATGGGAAGCTAAGGCCCAGAAGGGTTAAGTGACATGCTCCGGGTCACAGAGCTTTGCAAGTGGCAGAGCCTGGGCTGCCTCCTGTGACTTTTATTTTTTGTTTTGAATCACACCAGGGAAGAATAAGTCAGTTCGTTAATGGCTCTAGCTGAGGTTGATCAGAACTCCGCCAGTGGAGACTTAAGTCTTGTGCGCATCATTGTATGTAAACTTGACATCAAAGAAAAGAACTGTAAACACACACTGAGCTGCAGTGAATGGATGAGCACTGAGTGTGGGGAGGAAAGTGTGCACAAGTCTGCGACGTATTAAAATGGGTCAAAAGCAGGAGAGATGAATGGACAGATAGCTATTAAAGCGAATATGTTCAAATGTGAATGGCAGTATCTACGAGTGAGGATGTGGGTGTTCACGTATTTCCAACTTTGCCGTACAATTCTTCCAGCTTTGCTGGATGTTTGAAATATTTCAGCATAAAGTGCTGGGGGGGCCGGCCCCGTGGCCGAGTGGTTGGGTTTGCGGGCTCCGCTTCGGCAGCCCGGGGTTTCACGGGTTCAGATCCTGGGCGCGGACATGGCACCGCTCGTCAGGCCACACTGAGGCAGCGTCCCACATGCCACAACGAGAAGGACCCACAACTCAAAATACACAACTAGGTACTGGGGGGATTTGGGGAGAAAAAGGAAAAATAAAATCTTTTTTTAAAAATCTAGAAAAAAAATGCTGGGACGTCTGTCCAGCCTATTATTTCTGCCTCTTAAACATGTTCAGTTTATCCAAATGGCCACTGCCCTCGTCTATAATAATAATACACATAATGGTGTTGATAATAATAATGAACAGTGGCAGCTGGCTTATGGGCAAGGTACTGGTCTGCATGTTCCACCCTGTATGGAACAGTAACATCATCTGTGTTAAAGATGAAGAAATAAGGCACAGAGAGGTACAGTTCCTAGGCCCCAGTCACACAGCTAAAGAACAGCAGAGGAGCTGGAATCTGAACCCAGCAGATGGCTGCAGAGCCTGCAGGCTCCACCACCTTTGAACGGCCCTCCTGGATGCTAACTTGACCACACCAGCCCCCTGGGGTCCCCCTCACTGGAGGCTCCCCCTCGATCAACAGTCATCCGCGATTTCATCAGAGTGATTATTTAGGCAAATGGTGTCTTTCTGATTACAAAAATGTTACCAGCATATAATTTTTAAAGATGAATTCAATAAGGAAATGAATCAAGTAAAAAGTAATAGTGTTCCATATCAACACTCCCCAGAGGATGCCACTCTGAATCTGGTTCCCATTGGCACCAGAATTTCTTCTTGGTGTGTAGCAACCTAGCACTTATGATTTTATATCAAGATATAGCGTGACTGAGAGACAGAGAAAGAGAGATTAGATAGATAGACGGACAGACAGATAGAGATAGGTAGATAGATGATAGAGATAGGTAGATAGATAAAGACGTAGATAAATGATAGACATAGATAAATAGATAGATAGTGTGTATCCAGAAAGGGCTTCCCTTCACTCCATTATTCCCTAAATAATTCCTGAGCAACCACCGTTGTGTGCTCCAGATTCTAGATGCCAGAGAAACTGCAGGGAACAAGATCGAGAAAGTTCTGGTCCCCTTAGAGCTCCTTCTGGTGGGAAGACGGACTGAAAACTAGATAAGCAGGTATGTGGCTTGTCAGGCAGTGATAAGGGCTACAGAGAAACTATAGCAGGAGGAGAGGGTGTCAGGATGGGGTGCGATGGTGAGTTTCAGGGAAGTTAAAGGGGAGGAGGCCACAGTGGTATCTCGAGTAAGAAGGGCCTTCTAGGAAGGTGGGACAGCAAGTGCCAAGGCCCTGAGGTCAGAGCATGCTCCTATTCCAGGAAGGGTGAGAAAACCAGAGGAGCAGTGGGAGCTGGGAGAGAGAGGAGGAGGGGAGGGCAGGGCCCCACAATGCCCAAGGAGGAACTCAACCATGAGATTGACGTTGATGCTGGGAAGCAGGGCAGGAGTGGAGGGTGAGGGAGGCCCTGAGCCAAACTGTGATGCATGGCCGCAGAAAGCCAGGGCACAGGGCTCCCCCGGCCCATGGAGGGAGAAGAGCTCATTCCGAGCCCAGAGGGGAGCAGAGCAATAGGTGAGAATCCACGGGTTTCCTCACACGCTCTGCCGAAAGTCTGATTTATTTTAATCACATGCACGTGCTTATGTGATTTTTCTTTGAAAAAATAGAGAAAGTGTTAATGCTTTCAAAGGATATAAAATGGCGTCACGAGCATCTCATTTTTCTGAAGACAAACGCAGACCTAATAAAATTATTTATTTATTTATTTTTTTTGAGGAAGATTGGCCTGAGCTAACATCTGCCACCAATCCTCCTCTTTTTGCTGAGGAAGACTGCCCCTGAGCTAACATCTGTGCCCATCTTCCTCTACTTTGTATGTGGGATGCCTACCACAGCATGGCTTGCCAAGCGGTGCCATGTCCGCACCCAGGATCCAAACCTGCAAACCCTGGGCCACCGAAGCGGAATGTGCGAACTTAACCGCTGGGCCACTGGGCCGGCCCCCTTCAGATAAATTGTTTCCTTTTTTGTGAAAGAAAACAGGAGGAATAAAGTCGAAGCCCCTTTCGCAACTCTCCTTGTCCTACAGGCCCAATTTCATTCGCCCTCCTGTCTCCCCAGAAACACCTCCTCTGCACCCCCCCATCCCATCTGGAATGAGATCTATTTACTTGTTTACATGTGGATGAGGGCTATGTTAAGAGAAGCATTGTTTCTGCTGATAAAATAACTAACAGGGCTTTCCAAATATCCAAACAGCAGGTAAATTATAAAACAGAAAGAGAACGCCCCGCCCACCCCCAGAGAAAGGAAAGTAATTGACAGCTAGAATGTAAATTTCTGTAGCGTAGCAGCCCCAGCAGGGCCGGTTTTCCTGTCTCGTCTTGTCCAGCATCCAGCGGATGCTCCAGATGTTGAGCAAAAGTTTCATTTTGTTGGGTCATGGCCATTTCCAAAGTGAACTTTTCGATTTTGGGATCATTTTAGATTTACGGAAAAGTTGCAAAAAACTGTGTCAGGCATTCCAGTATGTGCCTTGTTCACTGTCCTCTATGGCTGACGCCTTCTGGAACCGTGACACACCTGACCCTATGGAGAAGTTAGTTACTTCGTCATGTTGCAATTCACGAACTGCCATTTATTGGGGTGTCGCCAGTTCTTCCACAAATGCCCCTTTTCTGGTCCAGGAGCCCACATTTCAGTTGTCATGTCACCTGGGTCGCCTCCAGGTTGTGACAGTTCCTCCAAGTTTTCTTTTTCGTGACTGGGACATTTTTGGACAGGATGCTGTAGCATATCCCTCAGTTTGGGGTGTATCTGATATTTTTCTCGTCTTTAGCCCGTCGTTACCGGTTCTGGGAGGAAACCCACAGAGATAAGGTGCCTTTCTCATGGCATTATGTCAAGGCCACCTGACATCAATGAGACACCACCAGGATGTTGGCCTGGATCATTTGGTCAAGGTGATGTCTGCCAGGTGTGTCCACAGTAAAGCTCTTATCTTTTGCTTTTCCATACTTCATTCTTCAGATGAGAGTCACTAACTCAAATTTTGCGTCTGGCCCACACTCAAAAGGAGTGGGAGAGCGGGTGGGCCCCTGGAGGGGCATTTCAACTTATTTGGAATTCTTTCTAAGGAAGAGTTGACTCTTCTGCCTTCACACCCATTTTAAAGACCAGGAAACTGAGACTGAAGATGAGATTTCCTCTCTAGAGGGTGGCCCTGCGGAAGGGGAGGCGGCACCCAGAGTTGCCATCTGGGGCTGTGAAGGCAGGTGGCCATGGGCAGGAAATCGGTCCCGAGCCGCCCCCTAGGGTGCGTTACCCCATTTCACAGACGCGCCGCCTGCGCCCCGGAGGCGTGGCGCGCTGGGTGGCCGAGCAGGATTCGGGGCGCGGCCCGGCCGGGCCTGGAGGAAGCGCGGGGGCCGTGAAGGCCGAGGCGTCCGCCCTCCCCGCGGGGCATCACCTGGGCTTGCCGGGGACCACGGGCAGGACGGCGCCTCCTCAACGCTGAGTGGCCCCGATGGCAAGCGCCCCGCGCGCTCCTGCAGCTCGGCTTCAGGGACGGCGCCCGCCCTTGACCCCGGGCCCTGCCGACCGCAGGTGAGACCAGCCCAGCCCGCAGGTGTCCCCGGGGGAGGGGTCTTCGCCTGCCCTCGTGACCCACTTCCTGTTTGTCTCGGCTGCGGGGACGGGAGGGACAAACAGCCAGCCTGCGCTGGGTGACCCAGGTCAGGTCACCGACCCTCGCGGAGCCTGTGACCTTGGTGTTGAATGAGGGGCCCCCTCCACCCTCGCAAGGGCCTGTAGGGACCTATCGTGAGTGTGCGTGGCGGAGGAGGGAGGGAGGTGAGGGGTGGGTCAGACAGGCCACAAGGGCAGGGGCCCCACTGCCCAAGTGCCCCTGCCTCCCCTTGGGGGGCTGCGGTGACCTGGGGGGCCCCGGGGGAGCTGCTGAGGGTGTGAGAGTCCAAAGTCAGTGGTCACATGGCGTGTCACCAGCTGCCTCCTGCCTCGCTTCCTCCTGCAGGAATGGGGGTGGGGAGGAGGGGAAGGTGTGGCCAGGACTTCCTGGAAAAGGGAGACCCTGCTGTCTGGGGGCGGGGGTGACCGTGGGACACACACTCAGATGTTGTCAAACACACCTCAGTTAGACACACAACACAGACACACAACTAGGCTCCGGCACAAAACAGGGACGCCCCCATCGCGGCCCCACACAGTCCCACTTGAGAACTCAGGCGCACGTCACAGGTGCCACCCAGGCCTGGCTGCCCCCTCGGCGTACCCATCAGGAGGGACACAGGACTCCCAGGCACACAGCAGACAAGTGACCCAGGCAGGCACGCTTGGCTACACACAGGAAACAGCTCAGACACACCCAGACACAGGCAGACAAACACATCCTCAGAGAACACGGACACACACAACATGTCGGGCTGGGGCGCACAAATACGGCCGCACAGACAGCACAGACACTCAGATAAGGGGGCGCCTCGGGCAGTGACACAAACAAACTCAGGCGGGCAGACGCAGAGGCTGAACTCGTGGGCCAGACCCCCACCCCGAATCCCGTGTCCAGCACTGGGGAAGTCCAAGGCCCACATGACCCAAGGGGAGGGCTTCTGGAACAGTCTGCGGAGAAACTGCATCACCCTCACTAATGATCCGTTTCCGCCCCAGGGAATAAAGGCTCGGTGACTGGCCAGTTCTGCCCTGGGAGCTCACCTGCCTCTCTGAGCCCCCTGCTAACCGGCCTGTGCCTCTCCCAGGGTGAGTGCGGGCCCGCGGTGAGGGAGGGTGCGTGGGCGAGCATGGCCACCCTTCCCAGCGCTGGCCGGACCCCGCCCACCCTCTGACCCTCCCAGCCAGCTTTTGCCCTAAGTCCTGGGAACCAGGGCACAACCCAGGGGTTCCCGGCAGGCCAGCCCTGCAGGGAGTGGCTCCCCCTCTCTCAGAGCATCAAGTGGGGGTTTCCAGGGTCTGCTGCCCAAGTCTCAGCCTCGGGTCCCCAGACGCTCGTCTCTTGCCTCCCAGATGGACACATGGATGGTGCTGCTCTTCCTACAAGCCTCGCTGGTGCTCTCCCTGGCCAACAGGGCCACCCCCGTCCTGCGCTTTGTGGCCGTGGGTGACTGGGGCGGAGTCCCCAATGCCCCGTTCTACACAGCCCGGGAAACGGCCACCGCCAAGGAGATTGCCAAGACCGTGCAGATCCTGGGCACAGACTTTATCCTCTCTCTGGGGGACAATTTCTACTTCAATGGCGTGCAGAATGCCAATGACAAGCGGTTCCAGGTGTGTGCCACTGGAGTGGGGGTTGGGGGGTATGTGGCGAAGCCACTCGAGCTTTTGACTCTGGAGAGGGCAGAGGGAAGCTGACACTTTGGGCACCTGGAGCGTTCACTGTCTCCCTGGGCCCCAGCCCTTGACTTGCTGGGAGCGTTGGGGGAGTTGCTTGACCCTGGGCTGGGGGGGTGCCCTCGCTGTCTGTTGCAGGAGACATTCGAGGATGTGTTCTCTGCCTCGTCCCTCCGCAACGTGCCCTGGTACGTGCTGGCTGGCAACCACGACCACCTGGGAAACGTCTCAGCCCAGATCGCCTACTCCAGCATCTCAAAACGCTGGTGAGTCTGCCCCCTGCCCCGTCCATCCCCTGAGCCTTGCTCAAGTGGACAAAGAGGCCCATTAGCCTGAGCTGACCCTGGGCCAGTCCGGGTGCCCACCACCTGCATCCCCTCCACAGGAACTTCCCCAGCCCTTTCTACCGCCTGCGCTTCAAGGTCCCACGGTCCAACGTGTCCGTGGCCATCTTCATGCTGGACACAGTGACGCTGTGCGGCAACTCGAACGACTTCACCAGCCAGCAGCCCGAGAGGCCCCGGGACCTGGCGCTGGCCCGCACGCAGCTGTCCTGGCTCAAGAAGCAGCTGGCCGCGGCCAAGGAGGACTACGTGCTGGTGGCTGGCCACTACCCAATATGGTCCATCGCGGAGCACGGGCCCACCCACTGCCTCGTCAAGCAGCTGCTGCCACTGCTGGCCATGCACAAGGTCACCGCCTACCTGTGTGGCCACGACCACAACCTGCAGGTGAGGGGCCTGTGGCAGGGGTAGGGGGCCAGGTCAGGGGTCCCCAGCCTGGCCAAGGTGGCACATGGCACATTGGGACCTTCCTGGTGTTTGGGGGTCTCGCAAACGTCACTCTCCCTCAAGCTCTATGCTCTAACCGGGAAAACAGTCCAAAGTTCCCCCAAAGCCATCATAATAGCTACCCATTGCCAACGGCTTCCCCAGTGTTCTGCCTGTGGAGTAGGATCAACCCATTCCTACAGGTGGGGAAACTGAAGCCCGAAGGGGTTATGTTCCTTGCCCAAGGTGACTCTGTGGTCACAGCTGGACTCACGGCAGGAAGGCACAAAGCCCATGGTTAGCCTCCTTGAGGAGCTGGGGGCTCCCCTCACCCTGCATCTCCCACCCACAGTACCTTCAAGACGAGAACGGCATAGGCTTTGTGCTAAGCGGCGCTGGGAACTTCATGGACCCCTCGACGAAGCACGCACGCAAGGTCCCCAATGGCTACCTGCGCTTCCACCACGGGACCAACACCTCCATGGGTGGCTTTGCCTACGTGGAGATCAGCCCCAAAGAGATGACCGTCACTTACATCGAAGCTTCGGGCAAGTCCCTGTTCAAGACCAGGCTGCCCAGGAGAGCAAGGCATGCACACCCACGAAGGCTCCATCCTGCAGCCTGAGCCGGAGGGGCCTCCCTGCCAGCGGGTGGGCAGGCTTTCTCAGGGGCCACGTGGCCCTTGTGGCGAGGATGCCCACGGATGTGAAAGCAGCATGGACACCGGCCAGAGTGCCATGCCCTGTGGCCCAGCTCGCCCAGGCTGACATCTGGGCAATGGGGGGCAGGGAGGGAAATTTTCTCCTGGATTCAGCATCCTTCTGTCACTGCCGAATGTTCAATAAAAGAATAGTTGCAAAGGCTGAACGTGTGCCATGAGCATCTCTTGCCTCACCTCACTGGCCAGTTGTACCACCTGGGATTGAGAGCGTTGGGGTTCCCCGACTCTGTGCCTCCATCTCTTAGCCCCATTTGCAACCAACTGGCCTCCTACATGGATGAGATTTTAAGTGAAAACCTTGCAGAAGGAAGGTACCACAAAAAGCAAGGCTTCTTCCCTGTGCCCACCTCCCCAGGGGCATCCACCATCATCCTTGTCTTTCCTTCCTCAATCGATGCCTCCATAACAAAAACATCCCTCTTTTTTTACACAAACCAGCATGAGATACACACAGTTCTGCGTGTGCTCTTTCTGCTTAACCACAGCTGGACTGCTCACAACAGAACCTTCATTTTTGTTCATTTCAACATGGAATCGGTGACACATTGACATGGCTTGAAAATCTCAAATTTATAGAAAGCAGAAGTATCTTACGCCCCTCCCTGCCCTTCCCTCCCCCTCTCCGAAAAAGAAAGAACTTTTTATAAAGGCTTTGTGTTCCCTTCCAGTCTTTCTCTGTGCCATTTTTTGATTTATCAAAGCAACTTGATGGAGGTGTAATTGACACATTTGCAGGGTGCATGTCGGGAAGTTCTGACACAGGCGCACACCCACAAACCCATGATCACAAGCAAGATAGAAGCATTTCCAACACCCCAAAAGGTTCTCTGTGTACTTTGCTGTTTCTGCCTGTTACACCTGGCCATCTGCCCATCAGCTCTCAGGGAGAGCTTCTAGCTCTTTCTGAGGCCACAGAGGCCCCACTGCGTGCCTGACCCACCGTCTATCTAACCAGCCATCTACAGAGGGTGGCCTGGATTGCTTCCAATAATTTTGCCCTCCTCAAACACTGCTGCAGTTAATGACCCTGTACATTCGTTTCCCACGTGTGCAGTATGTATGTAGGATAAACAAGAGGCATTCCCAAAAGAGGGTGGCCCTTCTTTTTGACAGCCAGGGAGCTTCCGCCTATGTCACCGGCTCCTTGCTGGGGCCCGTTGAGATCAATTTCAGTCTTTCTCTCTTACCAACAGAGGCACCATGGACACCCCTGGCCTCGTGCTTTTGTACATCTGTGCAGGTATGTATGTAGGAAAACTTCCAGAAGCAGAATTATTTCAGAGCTTGTTTTTTACGACAGATGTTGGAAGCAGAATGCTCCTCGTGAGCGGGAAGCTGCAGAGAAGCCTAGTTCCCCTGTGGGAGAGTTGAGTAACACCCACCCACCTACAGCCTGAGCCACGCAGCTCAAGGCAAGTGGCAGAAACTGCTCCCTGGGCCCGCCTTCAACTGTCACTTCAGCTGCTACAGGGCAGGGACCCATCTGTTTGGCTGCAGCTGCCAGCCCAGTTGGGTGACATGAAATAACAACCTGGACAAAATGTAACAAGTTACTTCTGGGGAGAGGAACTTGCTGGAAGCGGTATCTTCACTTGCTACTTTATAAATGTCGATACTGCTGAATTTGTGACACGGCGCACGTGTTACTCTTAAAATGAGGCAAAGCTCTATGGAAATGCCAGCCCTGAGTCCCTGCCAGCTGACGTTTACCTGGCTGGCATTACTATCAATCAAGCTCTCTGCCTAACACACACCCTCTCTCCTAATCGTGACCCACGAGGCAAGGGCCAGAAGCATCCTCGCTTCTCGGAGGACATGACGGAAATCCGACAGATTATAGGCAACGTGCCCAAGGTCATGCCCAGGAAGTGGGAGACCCTCAGTCTTAACCAGGACCATCCAGGCTGCTCAAAGCCACCCTGTCGCTTCCCACTGACTCAGAGACTCCGGGCAGGCAGGGTCTGAATCAGTGGTCAGCCCAATGTCCCTTTTTGCAGGGCCTGGAGGGTGGAATTAGGCCAATGTCCCCGTTCACAGGGCCCAGAGTGTGGAAAGGAGAAGTGACACATTCAAGCTGACACAGGGAATGAGTGGCAGGAAGGGGGGTTGGCCCTCTCTGCCACAACAACCAAGTACTTCTACCAAGTACCAAGGACTAAGTCCTGTGCCAGGCAGCTGGGGACCCAAGGAGCACCAAAAGGAATAAGGCAGGGTGGACATTGCCCTCAGAGGGCGTCCATCCAGCTTGGGGACAACGCCAGCTGGCACACGGCCATTGTTAGAAAGATGGCTTTAAACTGCAAAGAACAAGATGGCGGATTTCCTCAAGGCCAGTCCCAGGGTCCCATCTCCATCTCTTTTTACTCTTGACAAGCAACTGCGTCTGATTCAAGCATCACGGATATTATTATCTCCCCACGCCTCACACCAGCTACTCGGACAGGTACCAGCATCCTCACACAGCCAGGAGGTTGTCACCAGAGAGTCAGGCCACACCCACCTCCTCAACAACCTCCAAGGCCAAGAATCATGAATAAGAAGGGGAGAGTCCTGCCTCATGACACAGCAAAACACGGCTGTCATCAAAACAAGATGACATGGGCTCGGGGCAAACATCCAGCGCGAATCCCAGAAAACAAATTCAAAGAACACACGAGAACGTGATGTAGGCTGAAGGTGGTGTTGCAACTTCGCAGAAAGGTGTTATTTGCCTTGTCGACTTGCCCAGAAGAAGACAAAGCCTGAACTCGACTTCAGATCATATACAAAAATGAGTTCCAGAGGAATCACACATTTTTGTATAGAAAGCAAACACAGTAGCGGATGAAAACGAACAACCACACAAAGATCTGAATGAGAGGTTCATAGTCGTTTTATTCATAATTGCCCCAAACTGGAAACGACCCAAATGTCCATCAATGGGTGAATGGATACACAAACTGTGGTCCATCCATACAATGGATTACAACTCAGTGATAAAAATTTAAAAAAAGACTGATAGAACATGGACGAATCCTGAACATGGTAAACTGAGTCAAAGGAGACAAACTCAAAAGGCTACATATTGAATAATTTGGTTTATGTGACTTCCTGAAAAAACACAAAACTATAGGAACTGAAAACAGATCCATTGATGTCAGGGGCTGGGAAGAGCGGAAGGAACTGACTACAAAGAGGGACGAGGAAACTCCTCGGGGTGGTGGAGACATCCACTATCTTGATTGTGGTGACGGTTTCATGGGTGAACACGTATGTCAAGACATGGAATTTCATAGGTTAAGTATGTGCATTTTATTGTCTGTCAATTATATCCCAATAAAGCTGGGAAAGAAGAAGGGAAGGAAAGGAGAAAGGGAGAGAGATGGAGAGAGAGAAAGAGAAGGAAGGAAGAAAA
Source organism: Equus asinus (assembly GCF_041296235.1). NCBI lineage: Eukaryota > Metazoa > Chordata > Mammalia > Perissodactyla > Equidae > Equus > Equus asinus. The sequence continues at coordinate 22,826,895 of NC_091809.1, read as the reverse complement.
AACTAACTTAGCAATCACAAGCAAATACGGGATTGTCCATATATACTATGACAGAGCCACAATGTGAATTGTGTAGCTACTAAAACAAGAGTTTCCTGTGTGTGTGTTGACCATTAAGTCAACACACACACAGGTTGTGAGGTAACGTGTACAGTAAGATCTCATCTGTGTGTGTCCAGGTTTGCACCAGCACTGAGGGGGGTCCTCCAGGGAGGCACTTCCAAGGGTTGCACTTGGCGGTTCCAAGGATCACACTGCCCCCTCACGGACATGTTGGAGATAAGCCTATTTGAAACGCATCTCATTACAAGTTGTTTGCCTGAACACTCCAATGAAAACAGCTCTTATCAAGGACACATGTGACCAACCACTTGTCAAAGACAACAGTCAATTCTCTTTCCTCATCTTATCAAACTCTCAGCCACATGTGACATAGCTGACCACTCTCCCCATCTTGAAATACCCTCTTCTGGAGGCTTCTGGGAGGGGACACCCACCTCTTTCTCCTCCTACCTGACTGGCCCTCCCTGTCTCTTGCTGGTCCCTCCCCCTGACCTCTAAGGTTGGGGGGGCCCTGGTCTCCCTCTTAGCCCTCTTCTTTTGCTACACTTCGCATTTTGCTCAGGAAACCAGGTGACCTCCTCTGGCTCCAAGACTTCAAATAACTTCCATATTCGAAGGCTCTCAAAATCACATCCAGGTCTTTCTTCTGAGCTCCAGACTCCACTTCCAGGGGCTTGCTTCATACCTCCCCTTGCTTGTCTCAAACTTATTACGGCCAAAACACAACCTTTGACTTCTCCGAATCACCTCCCCCGAGCCTTCCTCAGCTGAGTAAGAGGCAGCACCGAGGGGGGCTCCAGACAGTAGGAGCCATCCTTGACTCCTCTCTCTCCTTCACCCCATCATCAGTTCTGTGGGTGTTACTTTTGTGTAACTCCTACTCGGGCTTCAGGTTGCAACCCGAGCATCAGCCTTCCCTCACTTCTCAGACCAGTTTGGCAACCACCTCCACCACCATAGGCTCTTAGAGATCCACACACTCTCCTTGTGTGGTCATCGATCTTTTCTGTCCAGCCTCTTCACCAAATTGTCGGATTTGTGGAGTGATCTGGCCCCTGCCCGCCTATCCAACCTCCGCTACTATAACCTCTGGCACTCAAAGTGTGCTCCGCCGACCAGTAGCACGGACGTCAACACGGAGCTAGTTAGAAATGCAGACTTTTGAGACCCCACGTGACCTAACGAATCAGAACCTGAATTTTAAGATCGGCAGGTTCTTGCTAAAGTTTGAGAACAGCATCTTACAAGCTTCGCCCTCACCCCGATTCAGCCATACGGACACCCGCAATGCCTTAGCACTGGGATATCTGAATGTGTCCGAAGTTGGGGAGACCTAGGTGGGCTGCGAGGGGCTGAAGCTTGAACTGGGAGAGAAGACAAGTGAAGATGCGGCGGCCAAGGCCGAGGCTGCCTTTCCAGCGCTGGTATGGCCCGGCCCACCGGCCCGGAAACGCTGGAAAGGCCACCGCTGGGAACTCACCATAATTAGCGGCCGTGCGCGATGCTACAGCCAAAAGCTCTCGAGCCCTCGCGCAGGCGCAGAGCGAGCCCGCCGCCGGGCCCTGAAGGCGGGCACGCGTGCGCACTGGAGGAGGCGGGGCCCGCTCGCGGGGCGGTCCCGGCCGTGGGTGGGCGGGACGTGAGGGGAGTAGAGGGGTTCCGCTTCCGCCGAGGGCCGGAAGTCCCTGTCTCCCGGGTGAACGAGGCCGGTCGCAACGAGCGAAGTTGAGCGCAGGTGGCGGTCGCGCGGGCGGGCGTTGGGGCCGGGCGGGATGAGGCGCTGCTCCACCCCGGGGCGCTTACGGGGTCCTGGAGGGGTCCCTAAAGGCCCCGGGCTTGGGGGGCGGCCCAGCAGGGAGCTTCCCTCCCCGGCCCCCTGCTCGGAGTCCTGGCTCCCGCGGGAGGCCGGCGGGAGGCGACGCCGGAGCCTCGGGGAGCCTGGAGGGGCCGCCCCCGGCCGCCTCCTGAGTCGCAGCAGGGCCGAGGGCCGAGCCCTCTTCCAGCCCCTTCTTGGCGCGCTTGGCCTTCGGTGGCCACAGAAGGCCAGGCCAGGGCCTCTGGAGCCTTGGATGCAGGCCCGTCCCTTTTTCTGGGGTGGGGTTTGGGGTGCTGCTGTAGACACCGGGTAAAATGAGATTCTGGGGCACATCTGTAGCTTCTGATTCAGGGGACAAATGATTTATTCATTCAACAAGTAGTTATTGAGCGCCTAATACCTACCAGGCTCTACGCATGTTGGGGATTCAGCAGTGGGCAACTCATGCTTCCCCCGCCTTGCGGACCTGACAGTCTAGCAGGGGGGAGATCTGGGAGGGGCTTCAGAAATCTGCATTTTTTTGGAGTACCCTCAGGTGATTCTGTTGCAGGTGGTACTCCGGGCGTGCTTTGGGGGAAAAAAAGAAAAAAACACTGCCCCTGCCGGTGAGAGCATGGGCTACACCTTACGGAAGCCTGCAGGGTCTTGTGGGGTCTGCTGCTGCCTTTCTGTCGCATCTCATACCCTCCTCATTGCTCACGGGGCTTCAGCCGCACTAGTCTTCTTTCTCCAGAACAGCGGCATCTGCCTCGGAGCCTTTGCAGGTGCTGTTCCCTCTGTCTGGACTCCCTCTCATGGTTGCCTTTTCTTCTCAATCAGGCCTCGGCTTAAATGACCCTTACCCAGGGTCCTCCCCCCCCACCCTTATCTGGTTCTGGAAGTGTCCACCCAGCCCCGTTTTATTAACCTCATCGGGCTTACCAGTATTTGAATGATTTCGCTTGTTAGTTACCTTGCCGGTCTGTCTTCCTCCACCCGAATGTAAGTTTCACAAGAGCAGATGCCTTGCCTGCCTTCCTGGCAGCATTGCTGCAGTTTAGCGGAGGGCCTGGCCTGGGTGCATTCATTCATTCATTCATTCAGTAAATATTTGCTGAGCGCCAGCTCTGTGCCAGGAGCCGTTCTAGGCTCTGGGGATACAAAGACCAGACAAAAATTCCTGCCCTCAGGGAATTTACATTTGGAGGGGGGGGGACTGCGTCGGAGATGCTGGGAGACCAACGAGGCTGTTGTGATCATCCAGGCCAGAGATGACCAGGACTCGGGGACTCAGACCATGGAGCTGGCTCTGGGGATGGTGAGAAGTGGTCACATTCTGGATGTCCAGTCATGCAGTGCAGAATGACAGGGTCATGTTCTGAAAGATGCGTCGTTAGACGATTTCGTCGTTGTGTGAACAACAGAGAGTGTACATGCACAAACCTAGATGGTACAGCCTACTACACAGCTGGACTCTCTGGTACTAATCCTATGGGACCACCGTCGTATACGCGGTTCATCATTGACTGAAACGTCGTTATGTGACGCTTGACTGTTTTCGAGGTAGACCAGCTGGATCGGTATCAGGTAATCGGTGTGAGAAAGGAATTGATGAGTCCAAGGTTCTGAGAAGAGACTCGCTGTCTTCCGAGATGGGGAAGACTGCCGGAGAGCAGGTTGAGGTGCCAGGAGCTCCGTTTTGGATAGGTGATGTTTAAATGTTTGTTAGCATCAGGAGAAAGTGTGGCCGAGGCAGGTAGACGGGAGAGTCTGCAGTCCACGTGGGACAGGAGGGTGGAGGGAGAGACTGGGCGAGGTCTCCGTGGACACGAGTGTAGCCAGAGAGGGGAGGGGCTCAAGGATGGAGCCTGGGGGCTCACCTATCATTACTGAATTGGGGAGGGGCTTAGCAGCAGCGCAGAGCCTGAAAGAAGCCGCAGAGCCTGAAAGAAGCCGCCATTGAGGCAGGGAGGGAACAGTGCTGGTCCTGAGAGCCCCACGGGAAGGCTGGCAAGAGGAGCCGGTGTGTCTAGTGCCCTGAGGAGCGCGGACTGCCGCTTGGGATAGGGAGCAGGGGCAGGGGCTGGAGAGAGAATGGGAGGGGAGAAAATGCCCACGGAGAACGAAGGGTTTGTTGTTTTTCACAATGCGAGAGGTGATCACAGTGTGTCTGTTGATGCAGGAGAGACAGACAATGCGATGTTGGGATCCAGGCACGTGGTAACATGGTTTTTGTGGTGAGCGTGGACGTTCTTCCATAGTGAAGGAGGGAAGGCGGAGCAGGCGGGCCTATGGGCTTGTGGATGTTGCTGCCTCTCAGTGTGTTGGAAGCCCCCTCAGCCAAGAATGAGGATGTTACATAGAGGGCTAGCGCCAAATATGAATGAAACCCTGGGCTTTGTTCTGGCGGGCGGCTCCCCTCCCCTGTCGTGCAGGATTGATGCTGGAACCAGCGGTGGAGTGAGTGTGTGTGCACGTGCGTGTGGTGGTAGTGGGCGAGGAGTGCCTTGGGAGGTTCAGGGATGGCGAATGCAGAGCCCTGAGCCGAGTGCCTGGCGTGGGCAGTACACTCAGTGGCAGCCCCTGCCTGTGAGACACCTGTCCCTAGACGTCCCTCTGGCACCTGCTGCCATTATTTTCCCCAACACCTTGCTCTTCCTATTAGACATCGGAGAATGATGTCACCTTCTCCACCGCCTGCTGCTCTGTCCCCGACCACAACCTGAGGAGTCATCCTGGGGCTGCCCTTCTCTCGTTCCCTCTGCTGACTCGTCTCCTCAATGTCTGTCACCCCGAACAGCCCTGTCCTGGTCTGACTGCATCTTATCCCGGCTTTTGACCGCTACTCCTCAGTCCCTTCAAAACACAAAGCTATTTCGTCCTTTCCCTCCCGTGGCCTCCAGGATCCACCCAAACCCCTCCCGCCTGTCCCTGCGCCCTCTTCAGCCTGCCCCTCTCCCCCACCTATGCGGGCCCCAAATGCTGCCCGGGACCCTCAGACAACTGCCCCAGAGCCTTTGCACGTGGTGTTTCTCTGCTCAAAATGCTTGTCCCCACTTCTCTGCTCAACAGCCCCTTGTTTGCAGAGAGGCATCCAGGGGGCCCATCCGGAGACTGTCAAATGCCCTGGGTGTCATTCCTCCTGGGTGGCACTTGCATCTCCCCTTGACAAGAGGAACAGCTGCTCCGAAAATCAGTGGCTTTTGAGCACTTAGGTTCTGCACAGCCCTGCGCAATGGCCTGTCGCAGAATCTGTCGTGTCATCCTCACCAGGAACAGTGGCTTCCTGTGCAGGGGCCACAGTGGAGGTGTCAGGCCCTGCGCGTGCACTTCACTGACCGTTTGTCGTGTCAGCCCCACAAGACCCCTCTGAGATAGAAGGCCTGTCTCTATGTTATATGTTATAGGCAGGAAACTGAGGCACAGAGAGCTTAAGTAACCTGCTCGGGGTCACACAGTGATGGGGAGCCAGGGTTAGAACCCAGGCCACCTGGCCCCAGAGTCTGCTCCCACCTCCTCCACCCAGAGTGCTCTGGTGTTGTCCGCCTGCCCCAGAGGGCACCATTGTCCAAGTCCCCCTTCACCGTGGGTCCCCTGAGTCGCTGACTTCTGCCTCCCTCCCCCAGGTTCGCCGTCCTGCAGACATGGGGCGCAGAAAGTCCAAACGGAAGCCGCCCCCCAAGAAGAAGATGACAGGCACCCTAGAGACCCAGTTCACCTGCCCCTTCTGCAACCACGAGAAGTCTTGTGACGTGAAAATGTGAGTGGGGACGGGGGCCAGGGATCCTGCCTCATGGGACCTCTCCTGTGTCCGTCACCGTCCTCTGGTCTGCCCTGGGCCTTCCGGTTAGGGGGACCATCACCCATAGACACAGGCGTCCTGGCTCACCAGTCCCTCCACCTCCTCCTGTTCTAGGGACCGTGCCCGCAACACTGGAGTCATCTCATGTACCGTGTGCCTAGAGGAGTTCCAGACACCCATCACATGTATCCTTCAGAAGCCTGGCTTTTTCCAGGGGAGGGGGCGGGGTGCCCAGGGTGGGCTGCTCAAGGGCACCTGGCCAAGGGTGAGGGGGCTGGAGGCCAGCGCCTGCTCCTCTGGCCCCACCGTGTGCCTTGGTGCAGGGCTGTGGCCGCCCAGAGGAACTATTGCTGCCTGCTGACTTAAATGGGGTGATGGGGTGCAGGGCAGGGGTCTGTGAGCCACAGAGGGGTGAACGGGGAAGGGGTCCAATGCCACCCGTGGCCCTTGACCTCAGCGGCTCAGATCTGTCAGAACCGGTGGACGTGTACAGCGATTGGATAGATGCCTGCGAGGCAGCCAATCAGTAGCAACACAGAGGACCCACCCCCGTGGCAGCCCCGCCTGCCGTGGGCCCGCCTACTGGGTACCAATCCAGAGACATTCCAGGGTCCAGGGGGTGGGTCCAGGGCCTTTGCAGCCCACTGTGTGTGTGACGTTGGTGTGGGTGTGAGTGTGTGTGGCTGCACGTGTGGCTGTGGGGGTGTGCTTGTGAGCGTGGGGTGGAGTTGAGGGCGCGCTACTGGGCCCCAGGGGCCTGACCGCCTCCCTTGACTCTGAAAGGCTTTGACTCGCTCCCTCCTCCGGCCCCGGGTGGCCGGCCTGGCTTCCCCAGGCCAGCATCCTGGCGTCTGGCGCCAGGGCAAGCCCAGGAGAGGCTGCCCCGGGACTCTCCAGCCTCCTCCCCCGCTCCTGGTTTGAGCTGCGCTGCCTGCCCTCCTTCCCTGCCTTTCAAGGCCGGTGGCCTGGGATTTGAAGCCACAGTCCCCCAGGTCCCCTGCAGGGCAGCCCCGGCTCATTTTTAGTTGCTTTTGTAGAGGCGGGAGGGGCTGGTCGGGGACAGCTGTCAGTCACGGGCTGTTAAATAAAGCAGAGATACAGACTCCTGGCTCTGATTTCCTGCGTTCTCGGTCAGCCCCAGAGGCTCAGCAAGAGACGGGGATGGAAGGGGAGATTGAGGCGCTCAGAGGCAGCCGGGCGGCCCATGGAAGTGGGTTTGGGTCAGTCCTTCAAACTGTCCAACGTTTTATCCACTCGACAAGCATTCAGGGTGAAATGGGGGCAGTGCTGGACGCAGGGGACATGGATGAACCCACAAACATCAGGCCAGGCGTTTCTAGTCACAACAAAGAGTGGAGCCCAGCAACCGGGGAGCTGGGGCAGAACGGGGACAAGGGCATGGGGTGGAGCTTCCTGGGGACAGCCTGACAGCAATAACACTCGGGCCACCGTGTGCCAGACACTGCTCCCAGGCTTCCCTGCCCTACCCCCGTGTCCTGACAGCCACCTAGGAAGCAGAGGCCCCAGGTTCTCGGATGAGGAAACTGAGGCCAAAGGGGAGATCACTGACCAAGGTCCGACAGCAGGGGGGCCCTACTTCGCAGCCCCGGGGGCTTACTTCCCCCTGAGTCCAGGGTCCAGGATGAGGGAGCAGCTCGTGGCTGGGGCTCTGGGGAAGCCTTCTCCCTTTGGAGAAAAGTAAGGGTCCACAGCAGGGACCTTGCCTTTGTCCGAGGGTGCGGCTCAGTGCGCATGTGTGGTGCAGTGAGACGTTAACTGGTCTCTGTCCTGCCTCCTGGCAGAGCTCCTCAAACCCTGGCATTTCCTGAGTGATGGTGTCTTTTGTGGTTCATAAGAAGCCCCTTTGATCACACCAAGCATATGCTAATAAGGTGATTTAGGGTGAGGCCCTAGATGGTCTCAGGATGTGGCTGGTCCCCGCGGAAAATGATTACTGAGTGTGAACAGCCATGCCCACCGAGCCCTGGGAGGGACAGGGGCTGCAGCTGAAACTCTGTAGAAAGTTGGACAAGATCTGACGAGCTTCCGGCTTGGGGAGCACGGGGTGGTGCTGGGAGAGGGGCGCCCCTTCCCACACACCGTCCATCTGGCTGTCCCTGAGTTACATCCATTTAGAATCAACCCATCATCTCGTAAGTGAAAGGTATCAGAGTTCTGTGAGCCGCCCTAGCAGATTGATGGAACCCGAGGAGGGGGTCGTGGGTCAGAGGCACAGGTGACAACCTGGACTTGTGATTGGCTTGGGGGGGCAGTCCTGTGGGACTGAGCCCTTAACCTGTGGCATCTGACGGCATCTCCAGGTAGACGGTGTCAGAAGTGAGTTCATTGTTTGGTGGTGGTGGGAAGACACACACCAGAACGTGGCTGATGGTGAGCACCCACCTACAGCATGGTGGCCCCAGAGGCTGTCGTGGGTGACAGAGGCCCTGATGCTCAGCAGCCTGGGGCAGCTCCAGCTCGTCCCCCTGGTCTCAGGAGCCCGGGCAGCAGGTGACCTTGCTTCGGATTCCTTGCCAGTACAGTGGGAAGGATGATGGAACCTTCCTCCCTGGGCTGTGCTGAGAATGGAGGCGCCCAGCCCTGTGCCTGGCGTAGTTTGCGACCCACCCAGGGCAGTGAGGGGCGTGAACAGCAAAGAAGGTGCTGAGCTGGCTGGAAACCCTGGCCACCAGGCCCAGCCACTGGGTCTGGCATGTGCCCCCCGAGGCCCCTCTGCCCTGACATGCCCCTCCCTGGTGCCCCCACCTCTCCCTCCGAGGCTCCAGGTAAGGTCCCCTGGCCCAGTAGGAGCCAGGGGACATGGGCAGAGCAGTGGACAGGCGCCTGGGTGGCGGGGTGCCCTCTGGGGTCCAGCACAAAGGGGGCTCGTCCCTCTGGCATCCAGGGCCCGCCCAGCCCGCTCTCACAGGCCGAGTGCTAATATGGTGCTGTTTTCCCCAGGAGCCAGGGCCCCGGGCCAGGCTTGGGTCCTCCTCAGTATGGCTTCCTGCACTGGCCCTGGGGGAGCAGGACTCGGCTGGTAGCCTGGCCAAGAGCGCCTGGAATCCGTTTACGAGGCCCCAGGGGCTGCGTGCGGCTGTGCGTTCAGGTCTTCTGGTGTGTGTCTCTGTAGGTCCCCACGTTCCAGCCTTGTCCCCTGGCCTGGGGAGGGAAGGGGAGAAGCCTGCTTGCTCTGTGAGCCCCGCACAGCTGCCTCCTCTCCTGGGAACCCTGACAGTGGTGGCTTCCAGGCAGGAGAGCTGGGGCCCACATTCCGGGGAGGACAGAGTCCCCTCTGAAACGTGGGGAGGTTGGAGCCCCATCCACAGACTTCTAGGGTGCTGGGCTGGCAGGCCAGACTCGGGGACCAGCCTTAAGGAGAGGGGAGACAGTGCGCCGGGCCCACAGGGCAGCAGCACCCTGCAGTCAGTAAAGGGCTGTCGCTGTACGCCCACCACAGTGCCCACTCCCCCACTGCCCTGTCCCCTTCAATCTTGCCACAGTCCACTGCAGGGCTAAAGGGTCCCCCCACCCACAGAGGCTCCAGGACCCAGCTTGCTGTCCATTCACATTGGTCAGGGCCAAATGTCATTCCCCTGCCTGAAGGAGTCGTTCCATTTAAGCTTCCGTAAGACCCTGTAACGCTCAGCTGTCCCCATTTTCCTGATGGGATAACAGGCCCAGGAAGGGAAGTGACTTGCCCAAGGTCACCTGGATAGCGAGCAGCGAGACTGATTCACAACCCGCTAGCCCGGGCCATCTCACCACAACCCACAGCCTCCTGGAAAGGGACGTGGGTGCCGAGCGTGTGTGTGTAGACGTAGTGTACGTGTGCGAGGGTGTGTGTTTTTATGTCATGGGTGTGAGTGTGCACTGCCTGTGTGTGAAAGGGGAGGGTGCATGTGCCTAAGGCTGCAGAGAGCGTGTGCATGCCCTTCAAACACAGTGGTGCATGTGTGCAGATTTGGGTGGGAGTGAGTGCCTATCCTGGGTCCAGCGAGTGGCTGTGAGCCCCGAGTGCGTGTCTGGGTGCGTGTGAGTGTGTGTGTGTGTGTGTGAGATGGAGCGTATCTGAGCAGGGATGTTTGCACGTGTGCAAGAGCCACGCAGGCTCCTGGGACAGAGCGGCCCCGGGTCCTCGGATGATTTTACAGCCGTTTATTGTGCTCCAGTGAAATAGAAAAAGAAAGTGCTCGCGTCACAAACGCCGCTGTCACATCCACGTACGCCAGTCGCTGAAACCAAACCGCGTGTGGCCGCTGGGTCTCTGGGCATGCAGTTTGCTCCCACGGCGGGAATGGGGTGGGGGCAGGCCGAGCCTGGGCGCTGGGGGCTTCGCTGGGGGGCTTCTCGTCCTGGGGGACCCACCTGTGGGAGCGTGGGGGGACAGCCGGAGTAGCTTTGCTCAGTGCGTCCTTTGAGTGCTGTTGGGGACACCCGGCTCGATGGTGGGCCCCGCGGCGCTCCAGGGAGGGGGCCCCCTTTCCGCACACAGGCCCCCAGGCTGCTCCCCCCAAACACTACCCCTGGAGGACGCCATGCAGGGGGAGGGGGTGGCGGGGCCGGGCCGGGCCCAGCCCCGAGCAGCAGCCAGCCTCCTGGGGGAGGGCTCAGCCAGGGCCCTAGGCAGAGTTATAGTAGTTGTGCAGGTGGTGGTTGTGAGCCGGCTCGCCCAGCTCCGGGTACTCGGGCGTCAGGCAGTACTTGGGGTCGTAGACCTGGCGCGGCAGCCCGTACACCGTCATGCCCCGCTGTGAGGCCCCCTTGTTGCTGCCCATCTGCAGGCTGACGTTGAGCGTGTCACAGTGCTCCATGCCCAGCCCCGGCTCGAAGATCTGCCGCTTGGTCCCCGGCGCGGTCATGCCCGCCTGCAAAGGGCAACACGGTCAGGCCGCGGGGACAGCCATGGGCACAGGCCCTGCCAGCGCGCCCCACGGCCCCCACACACCTGGCTGGCTCCCTTGTTGGTGCCCATCTGCAGGCTGATGGTGGCCTGGTCCAGGGGCTGGTCAGTCCCCAGCTTGGGGTCATAGAGGTGGCGCCGGGTGCCGTAGGCTGTCATGCCCTGCTGGCTGGCAAACTTGTTGGTGCCCATCTAGGGAGCCAGAAGGAGAACCACCGAAGGTCACGAGATGATGTCCAGGGACCCTTACACAGCCCTCTGTGCACCCTCAGGCTACAGACTGGAAACCAGCCCAGAGAATGTGTGTCACACCCCCAGTAAGTGGCTCCGAGCACCAGGGCCTCACTGCCAGGTTCAAGGCCCAGCCTGGCCACTCGTCACCTGGGCGATCCTCGCAAGTGAGCTAGCTTCTGCACGCCTCGGTTTCCTCATCTGTGTAAAGGGTAGGATGCTGACAGTCCCTCCCCCCGCAGAACTGTTGGAAAATGCTGCGCACAGTGCCTGGCATATCATTCAGTTAATGCCAAATAGCCTGTCCCCCACAGCCCGCGGGGACCAGAGTGCCCTCCCAGCCTCCTCGACCTCCCCCACCTCCTCCCAGCTCAGCATCGAGAGCCAGAGCCAGAGCCAGGAGAGGAAGGGGCAGTACCTGCAGCCCGATGATGTTCCGCCCTTCTCTGAGCTTCTCGGGCTCAAATTTCCGCTCCTGCTTCTCGGCATACTTGACGCCCACGTTCACCTTGTTCCCTTTCGTCTTGGCCTGGGCAGGGCGAGAGGGCAGGGACTGAGGGAGCCTCTGGACCGCGTTGTCCCCTCGGAGACCCCTTGCAGCAGCTGCACTCCCCCTCCCACCCACGCTGGGAGCAGCCACACTGGCATCCACGCCCAGACCACCCACAGCCCCCCTGGCCCCTGCCCACCCTTCCCCCACTCACCATGCTGGCCAGGGCCAGGAGCGTAGACTGCACCTGGGTGTGGTTGGTGTTCTCGAACAGGTCATTGGCCTCGAAGATGTCGTGGGGCTTCACCCCGTACTTGGTGATGGCCTTGATGAAGTTGCCGATGTTCTCCAGCTGGAGGGGAGAAGGCGACGTCAGTGGTGGGAGGGGGAGAGGGAAGATGGAGGGCTGAGGGGCTGAGGGCCAGGCGTTGAGTTAAAAAAGAGCCCGGGCTCACCTGGTGCCAATTCTGGGTCGACTCGTTGACCTTCTTCACAGAGCCCGGCTGCAGTTTATTGATGAACCTACGAGGAGTGGGGGAGGGGAGTGGGAAAGGTGACCCTGCCACCCCCTTCCCAGGCTCAGCCCGGTGGGACCAGGGATCAGGATGACAGACAGGTGACACCCATTGTGCTGTTGCCCACGGGTGTCAGCTCCCGGCTGCAGCCCCGCTGATCCACCCAGACACACAGGCAGGACCCACCGAGCTGGGAAACCAACCCCTGGAGCCAGACTCAGGCCTTGGGTCCCAAAGTCTCTATCCCAGGCGTGCGGGGTCTCCCACATGCCCCCGCGTCACTGGTGACCACAGCTCAGCCTCCTTCTCCCCCTTGGACCTCTGCGCCCTGGAGAGCCTGCAGCTCAGGCCTCAGACTTCTGTGCCGCATTCATGCCCTTGACCTTGTCCAGTCTCTTGACTTTAAATGCCATTGATCCGCCAGTGGCCCCAGCAGCCCAGACCTCCCACTCTCCAGCCAGCTCCCTCCAAGTGTGTCTCAGATCCAGCGCACCCCACCCCGCCCACAGAGCCCCCCCCATCCCCCGGCTCAGGAAACCCACGGGCCTTCCAGGTGCTCAGGGCAAGTTCTCAGACTGGCTCCTGATGCTCCCCTCCCTTTCTCGCACCCCCACACCCAGTCCCTCAGCGAGTCCTCTGGCTCTGCCTCCTGAAGACTTCCAGAAGCCCACGGCTGGCTCCTCGCCATCTCCAGCCTGCTCTGAGCCCCCAGCGGCTCTCTCCTGGGCTCTCGCAGTGGGCTCCCTGGGGGTTCCCGGCTTCCGTCTCGTCCTCTACAAACGCTTCTTCATCTTGCAGCTAAAATGGCCTTTCAAAGCAACTCAAGTAACTTTGTGGTTCAAACTCTCGCATGGTTTCCCATTGGGTTCAGAATAAAATCCTAGTCCTTAGCATGATTAAAAGGCCCCCAGCTAACTCCCCCCATGGCCCCTAACTTGGTGCCAGCACACTAGCCTCCTTACTGTCCCTTGAATATGCCAGGCACGCGCCCACCTCAGGGCCTTTGCATGGCTGTCCCCTGTGCCTGGTCCACTCTTCCCTCTGATGCCCTCCTGGCTCTCTCCCCCACTTCATCCAAGATTCTGCCCAAATGTTACCTCCAGACCATTTTGTACAAGCAGCCACCCTTCTCCCCACCCGGCCCTCCCATCCTTCCCAGCTTGATTCTTCTCCATGGCACTTCCCGCTGCAGGCAAGTGTGTGACCGTCTCATCAATTATCTGATCCATCCGCCCACGAGGACTAAAGCCGTGTGTGGGCTCCGAGTCAGTCTGTTTTGGTCACTGTCCCCAGTGCCCACCCCTGGCACACCACAGGAGCTGCGTCAGTGCTTGTTGCATGAAGGACTGAGCGAGCGGGGGCTCTGTGCTCTTCAAGGCCTGGGCGGCGCTGTCTGAGCTGGGGCACCAGGACGTCCCCTGCTCCTTGTTCCCAGGGGCTGTGGCAGAATAAGATATCCCCGCTCTCCCTCCAGCTGTCCAGCACCTAGCTGTTGGCCAGGCCCCACCTGCCTTCGGGAGGCTTCCCAGGGCACACTGCGGCCCGCAGGTCACCTTGCCCTGGGTCAGACTCAGATGCAGACGGGACTCCGGCTGGAGCTGCAGTGAGTCTGGAATCGGGGCTTCCGAGCTGTGAGGGTTTGCTCTCCTCCGTGGTTTAAGTTCTGAGAGGACTGGAAAGTCGGGACCTGCTTCAATGTCCACAGCACAGCCCTCACGTCACCAAGCCAGCGACAGCCAGCCACTGTCACCTGTGGCTTTGTAGCCGTGACCTCTCTTTCTCTTGACCCTGGAGGCCACAAATGGGCCTGTCCTGTCTACATGGTGGTTCAGACTCTGGATCTGGAGTCATTTCACGGGACTTTGGGCAATGTGTTTTACCTAGCTGGGCCTCAGTTTTCGTTCCTGTGAAATGGGCACAATGCTTATTTGCCGCCCCAGAGGACTGTTTCGAGGTCTCAGAGATAAAGTGCCCAACCCAGCTCCGAGCTCCTGGTCGTTGGAGGGGTTGAGGGGGTAGAGCTGAGACCCAGGTTGGGGGGCAGCCCAGGGCAGTCTGCCCCACTCACTCGCAAAGAATGATGCCATCTTTGAGGCCGTCCATGAAGTTGTTGCCGATGCGGCGTCCTGTCACCCCCTCGATCCACTCTCGAAGCTCCTGCTCCCGCTGATGGTCATACTTCTGGGCCAGCTGAGGGGGAGGGGGGCACAGAGAGGGTGGTGAGGCTGCAGTGGGGAACAGCTTGGCTCCCCGGGCCCAATCTGAGGCTCCCTGGGCCTGATCCTTGTCCCTTCCCAACTAAGGCAATTCTGCCCCAGCGTCCACAGGGGGTGGGGGGGGCAGAGGGCCAGGGCTGAGGTGGCACCTGCCCAGGGGGCCATTCCGGGCATTCTGAGGTTTGGCACCAGAGAATGAGGACACGGGGGGTGGAGAGTGAGAGCCTCAGAGCTGGGAGGTGGTGCCTGGCCTCCTGGTTCCCCCTCCAGGCCAAACTTGGGGCTCAGCTTGGCCTGGCCCTGCCCCCCTCCCCCCCCTTGCAGGACAGCCAGGCGCCTCAGGCAGGGGAGGAGATCTAAGGAGGTGCCCCGAATGTCGCCTTGCAGGGGACTGCTCTGTCTTGCATCTCTGTCTGTCTCAGTGTCTCTCCAGGTCCTCATCTCCGGGGCTCCAGCTCCAGCTGGGGGTGGGGGCTTGTCCTTGTCTGACTCCTGGACCGTGTGCATCTGCATTTCTCCATCTGCCTCCCCCACCCCACCCCAGCTCTGTCTGTCTTTCCTTGGCCCTGTCTTCCGTCCCCATTTCTGCACGTCCGGCTGGGGGTGGGGCTCAGGGCTCTCCATCTCTGCCTCCGTAGGTCTCCATCTGTGTCCGACTCCAGGTCCTCTGCCTCTGGTGGGGGTGGGGCCCGTGTGTCCCCCCTCTCGGCCTCTCCATCCCTGTCTCAGCCTTATCTGGCTCCTGGCTCGCCCTCCCCCATCCGTCTCTCTCCTGTCACAGGCTCCCAGAATCTGTCTGCGTCTCTCCCCTCTTCCCCCTCCCCACTTTGCCCCTCTCCCTTTCTCCAGAACACTCCCCCCAAGCCCAGACAGGCTCCCAGCCCCTGGGGGACCCGGCTGCCCCTTCTCCAGGGGAGGGAGAGGTGGGAGGGGGCGGCCCCCTCACCTGGCCCCGGCCCTGCCGCCCCCCTCCCGACCAGCCCGGCTTTATAAAGCAAACCGGCCCTTATATAGCGCGGCCCCGCGGGCCGGGCTCCCCGAGGCCGCCTTATATGGCGCGGCGGCTCCGCTCGGCTCTGGGGCCGGCGCTGGGGGGGAAGGGGGGGCGGCGCTGCGATCTGTCTCCGGGCCCGAGCAGCCGCCCCCCACCTGCCCCCTCCACCAGCTCCGAGGAGCCCCCGACTCAGCTTCTCATCCCAGCTCCCCACCTCCTCGCTGTGGGACCCTGGGAAAAGCCACCCTGCGCCTCAGCGTTCCCCTCTGTCAAATGGGGCTGGCGCTCCTCCCCTGGTCCCGCTCATGGGAGCGTTCCGGTGGCTTGGGGACTTCAAGTTGGCTGTCCTGGAGAAGCTGACCCGTTTCTGGTGCAGGGGGGAGAGTCCAGGGTCCCGCTCTGCCCCTCCCTTATGTGGGACCCTCGCTACTTGCCTCCCCTCTCTGAACCTCAGTTTACCCATCCTCAGCATGGAGGTGGAGTCCCTGTGTCTTCCCAGCTCCAAAGTTAGGAGAGCCCTGTCAAATCCGGCTCTCTGCCCCCCCCCCCCCCCCCCGCAACTGTCTCCCTCTCCCTTCGCGATCTCCCACACTTTCTGAGCCTCACCTCCAGGAGCCCCAGCTCTCCAGCGCTCTCCAATTTCTTTGTCAGGCTTGGGGGAGGGGTTCAAGTCCCTCTCCAGCCCCCAAGGAACACAAAGGGTTAAAGGGGCTGGTCAAGTGGACCGACCATCTCAGTTTACCTGTGGCTGCCTCGCGCCACGGCATTTCACTCCCCAACAGTAGCTGAGGGCTCTGGGATGCTCACAGGGGGAGGAAGGCAGCCCCGGCCCCATCCTCGTCCCTCTTCCCTCTCAGGTTCCAAGCCACATGGGACAGGCAGGAGGGGGTCCAGGGAAGCCCCAGAGCAGGGCATGTGGCCCCAGCCCTACCTTGTTCTTGACCTCCGCGGACAGCCCGTAGGCGGGACCTCGGTTGAAGTGGGCAGAGGACATGCCGGCCTGTGGTGGGCAGCGGTGGCGGGGGCGCTGAGGACCTGGGCAGCGGCTGGGGCTCCGTCTGCACCCTCTTCCCTCCTCACAAGTTTTTGAAGCTCCGGAGGCGGCCCGGGCCTCTTCCAAGGCGGTCCCATTGGCCGCAGGGGCCTGCCAGGGGGCGGGGCGCCCCCCCCCCCGCGCGGCCACCCCCACCTCTGATGTCAGGCCCTTGGTATTGGGAGCTGATTGTGTCATTGTTTCCACCTAGGGGGGCGGCCTGGGTTATTCTTTTTGGGGGGGGGGTCTTGGCCAGACAGAGAGCAACCTTTCCCCACGTGCCCCCACCCCCCGCTGTTCACTGGGCCTCTGGCAGGGTCTCCACGTCTCGATGTCTCTCTCTGAGGCCATCTCTCCGTATCTCTGAGGTCATCTCTCTCCAGGCTTGCCGCAGGACCGCCACCCATGGTAGACTGGCCAGCACCTCTGTAGGTCTAACCCCAGACACCAACAGTCCCTTCCCCTCTCTGAGCCTCGGCTGGCACATCTGTAAAATGGACTCGTGATGCTGCCTGCCTCCTGGGGGTGTCACGAGGGTCAGAAGAAATAAGGCCTCCGACATGCCCAGTGCCTGGCACAGAGAAGGGCGCAGGAAATAGCAGTATTGCGGCTGAGAATCTGGCACCCACTTCTGTCCCCTCCAGCCCGTCCTAAGGACCTGGGGGAGCAGAGATGCTGCATCTCGCCCTCTCTGTCCACCTGTGGGTTGCCTGAGTTACCATGTGACTGTGTTAGCAGGTTCCAGGCCGTGGACACCCCCATTTGTCCCTGTCCCAGCCAGGCTGGCTTGGAGGGAACACCTGAGCAGCCCCACCAGGCCAGATCTCACCCTGGAGCACAGGGCGGATGCCATGCCCAAGTCACGTGCATACGGCATTAGCGATGCTTGGATGGCATGGCAGCAACCTGCCACACACTCATAGGTTAAGGACCTGCAGTTTGCGGGCCACGTGCGAAGGGCACAGCTATGATATGCTAATATGACAGCAGCCCCATGTCGGGCCCCGATCCGGGCACTACATGTATCAACCCAGTCTTCACAACACCCTCCGAGGTGGACGCAGTTAATATGCACTTTACAGATGGGGAAACTGAGGCACAGGGCTGTGGATTACTTTCCCAGTGCCACACAGCTTGCCAGCGGCAGAGCAGAATTGGCACCCAGGCCCCTGCCCCTAATGCTCTGAGGCTAAGGCAGGGTTTCTTGCCCCTGGCGCTGCTGACGTCAGGGCTGGATAATTCTTCGTGGTGGGGGTGGGGGGCGCTGTCGTCGGCGTTGTAGGCCTTTGAGCAGCATCCTCAGCCTCTACCTAGTCTTGACAAACGGAAATATCACCAGACATTGCAAAGGGTTCCTGTGGGCGGGGGGTGGGGTGCGAAGGAGGGCAGATCGTCCCCATTTGAGAACAAGGCAACTTAGGACAAGTTGATGGTGTGAAACGATATGCTGAAGATACACTAAAATACATAAAATGAGCCAACAGTTGGCTCCTGCTACGTACTAAGCGCTTTGGCTCTGTTAACTCATTCCTCACAACCGCCTTATGAAGTGGGGTCGAGATGAGGCACTGAGAGGCGAAGCCGGTTGCCCAGAGTCACACAGCACGCCGGTGCCGGAACGAGGATTCGAACGCGCGGACTCCGTCTCCGGTCCGCGCCCAGCGGCCTCGGCCGCCCAAGGTCGCGACTGCGCATGCGAGGACCGGCGCCTCGGCCCAGCTCGCGGCCGGCGCCCCCTGGCGGCCGGGAGGGGCGGGGCCTGGCGGGACCCGGCGGCGGTGACGTCACGCGCTGACTCACTCGCCCCGCCCCCGGCGCGGCCGCCTGGCCATTTATAGCATCCGCGCGGGCTCTGAAGTCACGGCCCAGGCACGACGGGGGCGGGGGGGCAGTCGGCGCGCCCCCATCGGGGCAGCCCGGGGTCTCCCTGGAGGGCAGCCCTCTCTGATGTGTGACTCTGCATCTCTGGCTCTGTTTCTAGGTCGTTCTCTGTCCGTGCCTCGGCGTCGCCTAGACTTTGTCTCTCTCTGTGTCTCTGAATCTGCGTGTCTCACTGTCTCTCTTTGTCCCCAGGTTTCCTCTCTTCGTTATCTCTCCATCTCTGTGTCTCTGTTTCTGGTCCACGTCTCTGGGTCACCATTTTTCTCTCTCGCTGTCTCTGTATTGTCTCCGCCTCTCTCTGTGTCCCTGTCTGGCAGATGGGGGTAGAGGCGGAGAGAGGGGGCTGATGCCATCGAGGGCCCAACCCCAGGGGACTCCCCCATCTCTGGCTGCCTGGTGTGCAGTCCCCTCCTCAGCTCCTGTCTGGCTTTTCCCAGGCTCCAGCCCGTCGGTGCCTCAGTTTCCCATCTAAAGGAAAGGGTGGGAGCTTGTAAGGAACGGAGATTCCTGGAGAGTCCAGGACTGATGGTCATGAAAGGAAAACCCAGCCTCTCCTCAACCTTGGGAGACCCCTAAAACCTTACTGAGTCTCCTAACACACCCACAGACACATACAATTCTGTACCGGTGTGTCCCCGTGAGACAGTCCCGGCCCCGTCCGCCACCGCACCTGCCTGTTTTGGCAGCCCTGCCTGGCCAGCCCCCTCCTCACCTAGCTTTTGCCTCCGGAAAACAGGCAGAGACTTGTTCATAAAGCTTTCAAAGTTGTTTCTGGAAGGCTCTCTCCATGCCAGGCACTGTGCCAGGCACAATCTCATTTAATCCTCACTACAACTCTCGGGGGGGCGGAAACTCGTAGGCCCATTTTATAGATAAGGAAACAAGTTTCAGAGAGGGACACTCTCCCAGGGTGACGCTGCTCCAGCTGCTTCCAGATCCTTCCACATGTTTCATGAGTGCTCAAGCAAGCTCCTACCTCAGGACCTTTGCACTGGCAGTCCCTTCTGCCAGGACACATTTCTGAAAGATGCCTGTCTGGCCTCTCCCTCACTTCCTCTGTTCAAATAACAGCACCCCCCACCCCAGACTGTGGGAGGATGGGCATGAGGGAGCTATTCACTTAAGAGTTCGCACCTGACAATGGGTCTGTCTACCTCCATGAAAACTTTCATTTTAGAAAGCCCCCACTGCTCTCTATCTCCTTTCCCTTTCTTTTCCTTATCGTCTCCTTTTTGCCTATTATCTGTGTCATCCTTCAAGAACAGAAACTCCACGGGGGCAGGGCTTAGCCTGTCTGGGTCACTGCTCTATCGCCACTGCCCAGTACAGTGCCTGCACACAGCAGGCACTCACAAAGTGCTGAGAAGTGGAATTAAAGTGGGTAATCCAGGACTCGAACCCACATCTGTCTGAAATGTTGGCGCTTAACCATGTGCAAAGGAAGCACATTATTTCCCAGCCCCTCCTGGACTGAGGAATGTTGAGCTGGGGTTCCCCCTTGCATTTCCATCCCCACCCTCCCCAGAGGACCAACTGGAGTTCGGAGAGGGCACTGGGTCATGGGCTGTGGCTGGGGTTATTCCAGGCCATTCCACAGCTGCCCACTCCCTTGTCTGGCCTTGAGCTTTGCAAGGAGGTGTCTTATAGGAAAAACATCTGGTTGAACAAGAGAGCTTTTGAAAAAAGTGGACAGATGGGCAAAAATCAGAACACCTGACAACACAGTGTTGTGGGAGCACTGTCGATGGGCGTGGGCAATTTGTCCACAGCTTTTGAAACGACAAGCGTCCCTACCTTTTCTTAATTTTGTGTGTTAACTTGATTGGGCCACGGGGTGCCCCGATATTTGGTCAATTATTCTGGGTGTGTCTGCGAGGGTGTTTTTGAATGAGATTAACGTTTAGTGGGTAGACTGAGTAAAACAGATTGCCCTCCCCAGTGTGGGTGGGTCTCATTCAATCAGTTGAAGGCCTGAAGAGAACAGAAAGGCTGATGCTCCCTGGAGTAAGAGGGAATTCCTGCCTGCGTGACCGCCCGGAGCTGGGACATCAGTCTTTTCCTGCCTTCAGCCTGGAACTGAAACAACAGCTGTGCCTGGGTCTCCAGCCTGCCAGCTCTTGGATGGGAACTTACACCATTGGCTCTTCCTGGTTCTCAGGCCTTTGGACTCCAACTGGAACGACATCAGCTGCCCTCCTGGGTCTCCAACTTGCCAACTATAGGTCCTGGACTTCTCAGCCTCCATAATCCCGTGAGCCAGTTCCTTACAATAAATTAATCTCTGTCTTTGTCTCTCTCTATATGTATTCTATTGGTTCCATTTCTCTGGAGAACCCTATCTATCTAATACATCTTCTGAATCAGCAAATCTCTTTTTTAGAATATTCCTAAGAAGTACAAGCGTAAGTCTGGAGAATGACATGTACAAGAATATTGATTGCAGTGGCCATTTAATAACAAGTCACCTGTAGATCCATCAACAGTAACACGTGAGATAGACAAGGATAAAGGCAGAATATGCCACACTTCGTTTCAATTAAAGAAAGGCACTTCAGTGCTGTGGTTGAGAGCAGGGTCTCTGGGTCCATATTCTGTAAGAATATGCCATGGTGCTTCCTGGCTCTGTGACCTGGGACAGGTGTCTTAACCTCTCTGTGCCTCAGTTTCTTCCTCTGGGAAAATGGGCATATTAATAGTGCCTGCTTCTCAGGTTTCTCTGTTTTTAACTTTTCATTTTGAGATACTTTAGACTTACAGAAAATTTGCAAAAATAGCACAGAATTCCCATATGCCCTTCACCCTGCTGCCCCTACTGAAAACATCTTACGTAACTGTAGTACATTTATCAAAAGTAAGAAATCAACCTGGGGACACTACTATTAATAAACTACAGACTGGATCTGGATTTCTCCAGCTTTTCTACTCGTGCCTTTTTCTGTCGCAGGGCCCAGTCCAAGATTTCTAGCTGCATCTAGCTGACGTAGCTCTTTAGTTGACATAGCTCCTTAGTTGACATAGCTCCTTACTCCTCCAGTCTGTGACAGCCCCTCAGTCTTTCATGACCTTGACGTTTTTGAAGAGTACTGGTTGGTAATTTTGTCCACTGTCTCTCAGTTTGGTTTGTTTTGGTTAGACTGAGGTTTTCCCGTCCCTGGGAAGGATACCAGAAAGATGACGTGCCCTTCTCATACCAGGGGCTTATGACGTCACTGTGATGGCACTATGACTCATTGCTGGTGATGTTAACCTTGGTCCCTTGGTTGAGGTGGTATCTGCCAGTGTCCTCCACTGTGCAGCTGCTCTTTTTCCTAGGGTTGTTTGGAGGACTACAGGTAAAAATTCTACACTGGGGCTTCACACATACTTTTGTGTTCTGTTAAACAAACAAAAAACATGTAAATGCCTGTGTTTGTAACCACTACTTCTGGAAGGATAAATCAGAAAATAGGAGCTGTGACTGTCCCCAAGAGGGGATACTGGGGACGCTGAAGGTGGCAGGCAGGTCAGGGACCCCCACCACCGCCCACACACGCCCTAGCTGAGCAGCGCGAAATGCGCCTGCGCATAGCTAGGCACGCCCGGCAGGGGGCAGTAGTGCGCCCAGCCGCTGCCCTCGCTGCTGTCAATGTGCGAGAGGGGGGGTGCGCACGCCTTCCTGGACCGGCAGTTGATTGGCTGCGGCGCCTCTCAGATCGGCCAATCACAGGGATCTTGAGGAGGCAAATGTGCTGCGGCTGCGCAGAGCCGTTGAGGCGTCCTAAGGGTAGCCGCGTGTATCCTTCTATACCCATGCCGGCGTCCTGCGTCGTGGATGCCAAAGGCTGCAGAAAAGACTTTATGGACGTGAATAACCATCCTCGCCTGGAGCCTCTGCTATGCCAAGCACCTGTTTTATGTTCTAATCCACTTAGGTTATTAACAGCCTAAAACTGGGGCTTTCTGGGGGAGCCCATGAACCCCCCTCTTCCACTGTGACCTAATGTCTTATCACATTACCCTCACTTCATCCCACTCCAGCCACACAGGGCCTTTTAGTTCGCTCCTTGTGTCCAGAGTGTTCCCCAAACTTCCAGATGATTCACTCACCTGTTCTACACAAATGTCACCTACTCTGCCAGGCCTTCCCTGAACAGCCGACTTCAAACTGCAAAGCCCTCTTGTACCTTCTCCCTTTCTCTGCTTCACTTCTCTATCACTTAGCTTTTTTTGTTGTTGTTTTAGATTGGCACCTGAGCTAATATCTGTTGCCAATCTTTTTTTTCTTCTTCTTCCTCTTCTTCCCAAAGCCCCTCAGTACATAGTTTTATATTCTAGTTGTGAGTGTCTCTAGTTGTGGCATGTGGGACGCCGCCTCAGCATGGCCTGATGAGCGGTATCATGTCCGCTCCTGGGATCCGAACCAGCAAAAACCCTGGGCCGCCCAAGCGGAGCGCTCGAACTTAATCACTCGGCCGTGGGCCGGGCCCCACTTACCTTTTTTGAAGTAGACTTTTTAAAATATTGTGGTAAAATATATAACATAAAATTGACCAGTTCTGTGATATTAAGTACATTCACGTTGCCATGCAACCATCGCCACCATCCATCTTCAGAACTTTTTTTTTTTTTAAGATTTTATTTTTCCTTTTTCTCCCCAAAGTCCCCCGGTACATAGTTGTATATTCTTCGTTGTGGGTCCTTCTAGTTGTGGCATGTGGGATGCTGCTTCAGCGTGGTTTGATGAGCAGTGCCATGTCTGCGCCCAGGATTCGAACCAACGAAACACTGGGCCGCCTGCAGCAGAGCGCGCGAACTTAACCACTCGGCCACGGGGCCAGCCCCCATCTTCAGAACTTTTTGTCTTCCAAGACTGAAAGTCTGTCCCCATTAAACACTAACTCCCCATCCCGCTCCCCCAGCTCCTGGTACCCACCTTCTACTTTCTCTCTATGGATGTGACTACTCTTGGTACCTCATACAAATGGAATCATACAGTATTTGTTCTTTTGTGACTGGTTTATTTCATTTAGCATAATGTCCTCAAAGTTCATCCATGTTGTAGCCTGTATCAGAAATTCCTTCCTCTTTAAGGCTGAATAATACTCAGTTGTAATGTATACACCACATTTGGCTTATCCATTCATCTAGTGACAGACACTTGAGTCGCCTTGGCTATTGTGAATCAGACTGCTATGAACATGGTGTGTAAGTATCTGTTCGAGGCCCTGCTTTTAATTCTATTGGGTATCTACCCAGAAGTGGAATTGCTGAATCATACAGTAACTTCATTTTTAATTTTTGGGGAACGCCAACTGCTTTCCGTAGTGGCTAAACCAGTTTACATTCCCATCAGAAGTGTCCAGGGTCCACTTTCTTCACATTCTCACTAACAATTGTTAGATTCTATTTTTTTGATAATGGCCATCCTAATGGATGTGAAGTATTTAAATAGACTTTGAAAGTATATCATACATATAGAAAAGTGTACAAATGATAGATTAGTTAATCCATGATCACTTTAAAACTTTTAAGTTGAGATATTACTTAAATGCACAAATCTTAATGCAGAGCTCAATGAATTTTTACATACATATACACCTGTGTAATTGCCATGCAGCTCAAGCTATAACATATATATATTTAATTCTTAATCTATTTGTTAATATCAACCATTTTGTTAGTCACATGTAGCATCTTACATTTTTACTTCATGAAAATACGCCCTTTCTTGGGGAAAAAACTCTAAGCACTTGGAGAACTTAAATTTCTTTTCCTCTTTCGAGTTAATTTTATATTTCCTTCTGGCTTTAGCACACAACAAGTATTTGTTTTAAAATGCGTATAAATATTTGTTGAATTAATGAATGTATTATGATCTTTTGAGATGGCAGAAGGATAGAAGACATCAATCTACATATCTCAATTAATACACAGAACACAGAGAATCAACCTCTATGCACAAGCAAAAAGGGACTAAAAAATTGCTATTCATTTCAAAAAGTAACATGTTCCAAGTTCAAAATAGATTAAGGTTAACAAGACTATAAATGAAATAATATCCTAAACAGTTTTGAAATTGCACTTAATTTTTTCAAGCTGCAAATAGTTGTAAAATTTTCACAGGAGATGTTCAATATATGCGGGGCGTGAACGTGGGGAGAGGTAGTGTCTCCAGGGGTCTCTACACCAGGCGGTAGACGCGGAAGAGAGAAACTGCGTGGTGACATGGGAACATGTGATCCCAGCTTCGGAGAATCACCACCAGGTCTGGAGGGGGCAGGAGTCAGAAATGGGCAGAGGATTGAGTCAAGGTGACCCCAGGTCTCACCCAGTTGGATCCCGTCTACCACGGAGCAGGTAATCAGAGGCATCAGCTACATACAATCCGTGGGATGAGGGGAGCTGGGAGCCCACCGACGCCCTACTCTGGATGGCGCTGGACCTGGCATGGAGGGGTCAAGGCCGTGGGTCAACCTCTGCCTGCGCTGGGGTCAAGAGAGACTGCGGGCTGGCCTATGAGGCTCCTTAGCTGAGCCAGTCTCACTCTGAGAACCTCCCTGGAGGGGTCTCTTCCTTACCTAGACACCCTCAGCAGTGTCCACCGCCCCCCGACCATGCTGCCGGCTCCCCACCCCGACAGGAGCGCGGGGTTGGGGAGGGAGTGAAGTGGAAAACGTCCACCCGGGCCCAGCTGCCTCTTACAGAGTGAGGTTGGTGTTGATTGCCTCCACGGAGAGTAGGTTGGGCCGGCTAACAACGCCGATCGCCAGGGACAGGAGGACGATATACACCTGGGGCGGAAATACGGACGTTAGGCCCCGCCCATCTCCTCGCATGGCCCCGCCCCTCCAGGCCCCGCCCCACCTAGCAGCCCATTGGAGGCGTTTGCATGAGCCCAAGGCGCTCTCAGGCCTGCCACAGGCTGCGGAGCTCCTGAGCGCCCGGGAGCTCTTTTGGCGCGAGACGAAATCAGAAGGCTGAACCGCAAAGGGAGCCACAGGGACGTGCAGGGGTGGTTATTGCGCTGTGGCCGCGTCCACGGCCCAGGTCCCTCCTCTGCCCGACTGCCCAGCCCCTACAGCCAGCGACCCGGATGCCAGCTGCACCATCTCCAATGTCGCTGTGCCCTGAGGCAAGAAGATTGTCGACGATCACAGGCCTGCTGCACACAGGGGAGGAGAAATACAAATCCAGGGACCCAGACGCTGCATCTCTCACGCACACTTAGGGGGACAGCCAGCCGTGGGTAGACCCTGGGCATCGGACGCACAGCCACACACAGAGATACACACGGGGTGCTACAAACACAGCGACAGCGCTTACTACGGTTGGGTGTACGGTCATATGCAGAGAGGCAAAGAGACACAGACACAACCACACACAGTTCCAGAATCGACCCATGTTGAGGCACAATCACAGACACATACGGTGTCACATAGTGTCACTGACACATAGATGGTGGGGGACACCCATACAAGTCAGAGACACAGAGGGTGTTACAAACACATACATACATAGAGTCCCACAGTGTCAGAGACAGACACACAGGGTGTCATGAGCACAGTCCCACACACATGGAATCAGAGGCTCATACAGTCACAGACACACGCTGGTAGTCAGACACAATCGCACACAGAGAGACAGATATGGGGTGTCACACATAGTCACATGTGTCTCGACAGTGGGACACAATCATTCATCTACAAGTTGGGGACACAAGAGGGATCACGGACACAGTCCTCGACCCACCAGTGTTCAGACACACAGTCACACACACATTAAGTCATGCAAATCATCACAGAAATGTTGACACACCTACTGCCAGCCCCTCAGGGTTGTGGGACAAATTCTACACACCCTCTGCACACAGACACAGAATCAGACGCCCAGAAGCTGTACAATTACAGGTGCCCATGTAACTACTGACACACAAGAACCCACACACACCAATTCCCAGACTGGCCTGGCTCACACTGACACACACACAGGGACCACCCCTGAACCACACTCACACAGCCACACATACAGCTAGACACCTTTGCTCGAGTTTTGAGATACTACAAAAACGCATGAAAAAACCCCAACTGTCACCCCACATCACAGTTACACACACACCGCGGCCACAGGACACAATCATGAACACACACCCAGCCTCACAGGACCGTCAGCCCTCAGCAAGGGGGTCCAAGGTGTCAAACTAGATTCCATGCCGTCCCAGGGAGGGAGGCGGAGCGAGGTGTTAGGGTGAATCCCCCATAATAATAATAGCAAACATTTGTATGGCTGTTCTGCGTAGATTAACTTAACTAAACCTCAAAAAACCCCATGAGGTTATTATAATTGGCCCATTTCGGGGGCGAGACAATCAAGGTACAGATGGGTTAAGCACCAGCCCAGAATCACGAAGCTAGATTAGCAGAGCCTGTCTCCTTCGCTAATGTCAACGCCATATCCTCAGCGCATTTAGCACACAGTAAGCGCCCAATAAATGTTTGTTGAACAAATGAAGGAATCCCGTCACTCCTACCTTTAATACTTCATTCCATTTCAGGCGGAAAAACTGGGGCCGCCAGCTGTATTCACGGACCCCCCACATGCAGCCTCCCAGCCGGGAACAGTCCTGCGGCTCCATCCGGGGCCAGACTACTCAATTCCCAGGTCAGGGGTGGGGCTTTGCCTCATTAGGGGCGGGGCCTAGCTCGTTATGAGGAGGGACCAAGGCCTTTCCTCCTTCCTATTGGTCCTTCTCCCCATGGGGGGGGTACCCCTCTAAAGCGGCGCTCGCGATTGGCTAGCTCCCTGGTGGCCCGTGACCCGGAAGCTCTTCTGGCAAAATGGCGGCGCCCAGCGGTAAGACAGAACCGGTCCGGAGTCCGCGGCCGGCCGTTTGAGTAGGTAGGTCGCGTGTCGGGAGGCGAGCGGGAACCGCTGGGTCCTGGGGCGGCCCATTTTGGGCTGGCAGGGCGGGAGGGTGGCCCAAGAGGGACCCGGCTGCAGGGTCAGGGCACGGTGACCTTTGGGAGTGCAGGGCGGGGACGTGCAGGGAAAGGCCGCCCTCCGGGTACGCGCCTTCTGACGTCCCTCATCTCCCGCTGTGCAGATGAAACAGCTGAGGCTCAGAGAGTTTAAGGCCTTGTCCTGAGGCCACGCTGCAAGAGGGCTTCTAGGCGGGAGTTCGAACCCGCGTCTGCCTGTTTTCCTAAGGGACCCGGAATCCCGGCAGCCAGCCTCAGGGCTGCTGTTAGGTACACCCTGCCTGGGGGTTGCGATTTATAGAAGTTTTTTAGAAATTTCGTTCTTCTTCCTATTCAGCTGATACCAGGCACTGTCCCGGGTGCTGGAGACACAGCAATGAGGAAGACAGACAAAAATCCCCATTTCCTGGGGGAGCCAGACATTGAACAAATCAGAAATAAATGAAACAGGTGATTTCAGCTACTAGGAATTGCTAAAATGCATTCATCAGGGTGATGGGGGCTGTAGATTGGGAGTGGGGCGGTGGTCAGGAAAGGCCTGTCATTTGAATAGAGACCTGAATAAACAGAGACAGCTATGGATTGATCTGGGGGGGAGAAATTTCCAGAGGGAAAGCAGGTGCAAAGTCCCTGAGGCTACAATAAACTTAGCTTGTTTAAGGAACAGTGTAGCTGGAGCTGCTGGTGTTCAGTTGAGTTTGAAGGGGGAAGCCCTGTCTGATATTAAGTGTGATAGACTATTAGTGATTTTAGGCAGAGAACGCTGAATTTAGTTTACATTCAAACTTAACCGTGGGGAGAAGTGACTGGAGGAGGCGGGTAAGGAAAGAAGTGGGAGGCTGGGTGGGTATTCAGGAAAGAGGTCATGGACTGGATGCATTTGAAATGGATTTTGAAGTAGTCATCAGGACGAGTTGATGGATTGAATGGGGGAGGGAGAGACATCCTCTGTTTGTGACCTGAATGACGAGGAATGGTGGTGTCATTGGCTAGGATGGGGAGGAAGAGGTTTAAGTAGGGTTGTCAGTTGGGAGCAAATTCAGTTTGAGATGGCTGCGTGTACGCCCAAGTGGCAGTCAGTTCTGGAGGCTGGAGCTCAGAGCTGGCCATAAGCATTTGGGAGCCATAAGCACCCATGTTATTGCTTCTCAGACTTGCGCACACATAGGAGACACCTGGGCTCCTGGACTCTTGTTAAAATGCAAATTCTGATTCCGTAGGTCTGGATTAGGACTGAGATTTGTGTTTCTAATAAGCTCCCAGATGCTGCTGCTGATGCAGTTGGTCCCCTGGAACGCACTTTGAGTAGCAAAGGTTTCGATTAAGGTCTTAGTCTTAGCTGCACATTAGCGTCATGGTTGTGCTTTAAAGTGCTGATGCCTCGGCCGTACCTCTCGATATTCTGATTTATATGTCTGGGGTATGGCCTGGGTGTGGGGATTTTTTAAAGCTCCTCAGATGATTCTAATAGGAACAAGGTTTGAAACCATTAGAGCTGCTTATAGGACTTCAGAGAAGAGAGGAACGAGTTGAATGACGCCCAGGGTAGCAGACAGACAAATCCAGAATGTGGAATTCTTTGCAGCCTTTTTACACAAAGTGTGGTCTCCAGACCAGCAGCCTCAGCCTCACTTGGAAGCTGACTACATGTGCAGAGTCTCTGACTTCCCGCCAGACCTGCTGAATCAGAATCTGCATTTTAACAAGATCCCAGCTGATTCGTCTGCACATTCATGTCTGTAGACGTCGCAGACTTTAGAGAAGGAATCAGGTCCTGCTGATTGGCTGAGAAGGTTTAAGGAGGGCCCCACCCATGCCGCATGCTTCTGAGAAATTGAGCAAAATGAGGCCTGAGAAGTACTCACTGGCTTTGGTGAATGTAGAACTCACGTGGGGCCCTTACAAGGGACGTCAGTGGAGTGGTGGGGGCAGCAGCTAAGTTGGAGAGAGTGAGGAAGGACGATAGTGTGTAGACATCTCTCAGGAGAAGCTTTGCTGTAAAGGGAGCAGAGAGTGGGGCGGAGGCTGGACGAGGACTTCAGGCCAAGAGGGGAGATGCTAGAAAAAGTTTCAATGGTGATAAGAATGATCCAGACGCTTCCCACTGATTTTATGAGGCCAGCGTTACCCTGATACCAAATCCAACAGACACCAAAACTACAGACCAGTATCTCTTATGAATATGGACACAAAATTCCTCAACAAAATACTAGCAAACCAAATTTTAGCAACATATAAAAAGGATTATACACTGTGACCAAGTGGAATTTAGCCCAGAAATGCAAGGTTACTTTAAAATCTGAAAATCAATTAATGTAATACACCACGTTCATAGAACATAGGACAGAACCCACATGACTATTTCAATAGATGCAACAAAAAACATTTGACAAAATCTAATACCCTTTCTGATAAAAACACTTAACATCCAGTATAGAAGGGAATTTCCTCAACCTGATAAAGGGTGTCTTTGAAAAGCCCACAGCTCACATACTTCATGATGAAAGACTGGATGCTTTGCTTGGCCCCTACGATCAGGAGCAAGACAGGGATGTCTGTTCTTGCCACTTCTATTCAACACTGTACTGGAGGTTTCAGCAAGGGCAGTTGGGCAAGAAAAAGAAAGAAAAGGCATCTAGATTCGAAAAGAAGAGGTGAAACTATCTCTGCTTGCAGATCACATGATCTTATATATAGAAAATCCTAAGGAATCCAATAAAAAGCAATTAAAACTAATAAGTGAGGGGCTGGCCCAGTGGCGCAGCAGTTAAGTTCACACATTCTGCTTCGGTGGCCTGGGGTTTGTTGGTTAGGATCCTGGGTGCGGACATGGCACTGCTCAGCAAGCCATGCTGTGGTAGGAGTCCCACATATAAAGTAGAGGAAGATGGGCATGGATGTTAGCTCAGGGCCAGTCTTCCTCAGCAAAAAGAGGAGGATTGGCAGCAGCTGTTAGTTCAGGGCTAATCTTCCTCAAAAACAAACAAACAAGCGACTAATAAGTGAGTTCAACAAGGTTGCAGCATAGAAGATCAACATATAAAAATAAATTATATTTCTAAACACTAGCAATGAATAATGTGGAAATGAAATTAAGAAAATTATCCCATATACAATAGCTTCATAAAGAGTGAAATGCAAATAAACCTAACAAAAGAAATAAAAGACTCATACACTGAAAACTATAAAACATTGTTGAGAGAAATTAAAGATCTAAATAAATGGAGCGGTATCCCATGTTCATGGATCAAAAGACTTATTATTAAGATACCAATTCCCCAAACTGATCGACAGATTCAACACAATCCCTATCAGAATCCCTCTGGCTTTTTGCAGAAATTGACAGCTGATTCTAAAATTTATATGTAATTGTGAGGGACCCAGAATAGCCAAATAATGTAAAAGAAGAACAAAGGAGGAGGACTTACACTCCCTGATTTTAAAACTTACAAAGCTACAATAATCAAAACTGTAGTACAGGTCTAAGGCTTAACATGTAGATCAATGGAATAGGATTGAGAGCCCAGAAATAAACCCTTATGTTTATGGCCAATTGATTTTCAGCAAGAATGCCAAGACAATAAAATGGGGAAAGAATAATCTTTTCACCAAATATTACTAGCACAACTAGATAGCCACATGAAGTGAACCCCTGCCTCACACCATACATGAAAATGAATTCAAAGTGAATCATAGACCTAAATGTAAGAGCTAAAACTGCAAAACTCTTAGAAGAAAACATAGGAGTAAATCTTCATGACCTTGAGCTTGGCAGTAGGTTTTTTAAAGACAACATCCAAAGCACAGCTATAAAAGAAAAACAGATAAGTTGGACTTCATTAGAGTTAAAAACTTGTGCTGCAAATGATAACAAGGAAATGAAAAGACAATGCAAAGAGTGGGAGAAAGTGTTTGTAGATCATTAGGGTCTCGTATCCAGAATATACAAAGAGGGGCTGGCCCCGTGGCCGAGTGGTTAAGTTCTCGCGCTCTGCTGCAGGCGGCCCAGTGTTTTCTTGGTTCGAATCCTGGGCGTGAACATGGCACTGCTCATCAAACCACGCTGAGGCAGCGTCCCACATGCCAGAACTAGAAGGACCCACAACGAAGAATACACAACTATGTACCGGGGGCTTTGGGGAGAAAAAGGAAAAAGATAAAGTCTTTAAAAAAAAAGGAATATACAAAGAACTCTTACAACTCGGTAATAAAAAGAGGCTAACCCAATTTTGAACATGGACAAAGGATCTAAATAGACATTTCTCCAGAAAAGATACACAGTGGCCAATAAGCACATGAAAAGATGCTCAGCATCATTAATCATTAGGGAAATGCAAATCAAAACCACAAGGAGATAGCACCTCACACTCACAAGATGTCTATAATCAAAGACAGACAATAATAAGTGTTGGCAAGGATGTGGAGAAATTGGAACCCTTACCCATTGTTGGTGGGAATGTAAAATGGTGCAGCCACTTTGGAAAGCAGTTTGGCAGTTCCTCAAAATGTTAAGCAGAGAGTTTTCGTATGTCCCAGCAACTTGACTCCTAAGTGTTTGCAGAAGGACAGTGTAACTGTGTTTATGCAAAAACTTCTACATGAGTGTTCATGGCAGCATTAGCCATAACAGTCAAAAAGTGGAAGCAGCCCAAAATGGCCATCAATCGATGAATGGATAAATGTGGTTATAGCCATACAATGGAGGGTTTTGGGGGCAATTAAAGATTTTATTTTTTTTCCTTTTTCTCCCCAAAGCCCCCCGGTATGTAGCTATATATTCTTCATTGTGGGTCCTTCTAGTTGTGGCATGTGGGATGCTGCCTCAGCGTGGTTTGAAGGATTCGAACCAATGAAACACTGGGCCACCTGCAGCGGAGCGTGAGAACTTAACCACTCGGCCACGGGGCCAGCCCCCTTGGGGGCAATTAAAAGGAATGAAGTTCTGATACATGCTACAACATGGATGAACCTTGAAAACATGCTATGTGAAAGAAACTAGTTACAAAAGAGCATGTATCATGATTCCATTTATGTGAAATACCCAGAGTAGGCAAATTTATAGAGACAGTAGATTAGTGGTTGCCTAAGGGGACATGGAGAGTGGCTGCTAATGGGTATAGGTTTTCTTTTTGGGAGTGACAAAAATGTTCTAAAATTAGATTGTAGTGGTGGATGGCACAACTCTGTGAATATGCTAAAAAAAAAAACATTGAATTTTACACTTTCAAAGGGTGAACTGTATGGTATGCAAATAAAGCTGTTAAAAAAAAAAAGAAAAAGAATCATCCAGGCGGCCCGGTGGCGTAGCAGTTAAGAGCGCACATTCCGCTTTGGCGGCCTGGGGTTCACCAGTTCGGATCCCGGGTGCAGACATGGCACCGCTTGTCAAGCCATGCTGTGGTAGGAGTCCCACATATAAAGTAGAGGAAGATGGGCATAGATGTTAGCTCAGGGCCAGTCTTCCTCAGCAAAAAGAGGAGGATTGGCAGCAGATGTTAGCTCAGGGCTAATCTTCCTCAAAATTAAAAAAAAAAAATTATCTCAATAAAAATTACAATTAAAAATAAAAAGAATCATCTGGTCACCTGTATCCTGTAGGGAAGGGGCCACTGCAGGAGCAAATCCCTCGAGATAGTGAAGGGTTTGGCCCAGTGGAACAGAGACCCTTGACTAACAGTCGACTAAGCCCCATCTCGTGGATGAGGAAACCAGTGGCGCTGGCAGGTGAGCCACGCCATCTGGAACTTGGCCTCTGCCCAAGAGAGGGGGCTCGTCTCTGTTGGCAGGTGGGACGCCAGGCTGATGCTGTCTCTTCTCTCTTGGCCAGGCGGTTGTCCGACAAGCAGAGGCATGAGCTGGGCCCAAGCCAGCCTCCTGGCCCGGGGCCTGTGCCGGGGCTGGGGAGGCATCTGCGGGGCCGCCCTCACCGGAGCCCCCTTCTCTCAGGTAACCACCAGCAGAACAGTCATCGGGGTGGAGGGAGGCGGGCAGGCCCTGGATGTGCTCCCAGCCCCTCCAGATTCTACCTGGTGGAGCCAGCTCCTGGTCTGGCTGGCCAGTCTGCTCTGAGGGCCCACTGAACGTGCCTCATTCATTTTAAGAAGTGCCGGTGCCCCTGTGGGTGAGGGGGTTGAATTTGAAAATAAGGATGTATGCGCTAATGGATCTGGGTGGGGAACGTGGGCAACTCCTACATTCACTGTAAAGATGGGGGCAGAAAATGGAACTTCCATCCGTTACC
Source organism: Equus asinus (assembly GCF_041296235.1). NCBI lineage: Eukaryota > Metazoa > Chordata > Mammalia > Perissodactyla > Equidae > Equus > Equus asinus. The sequence continues at coordinate 22,793,777 of NC_091809.1, read as the reverse complement.
CGAAGTGGCCAGGGGGCCCAAGCCCGTCAGTGGCCGTGGATACCAAGGACGCTGATGGTGGCGATGACCATTCCTTATTGAGTACTTTCTCTGTGCCAGGCCTATGTAATGCATTTCATTTACATTATCTCCTTTGTGGTGTCTCCCCTTCCATGGGGAGAGCTTCTGGATTTTTTCCCAATGCACCTGCCACCTATAGTATTAGCTGCCTACAATTTCACTTAAAATGAACCCCACCTTTTTTTTTTAAAAAAACATCATGTTCTCTAAGCTGGACATTGGGGTGGCTCTTGCAGGCAGCAGAGCAGAGGGACTGAGGGCAAGAATTCTGATCTCAGCTCTGCTGGTTTGTAGCTGTGTGACACCAGGCATCCCACTTTCCCTCTCTGGACCTCAGTCTCCTCATCTGTAAAATGGGCACACTAAGAGCACTCCCTCAATGGGCAGCTGGAAAGATGAAATGAGACTCATACTCAAAATGCCCAACAATGCCTGAAACATGAGAATATTCGGTAAATATTAGCTTTTATTAACTATATAGTTTTAAAGATAACTCATCTATGACCATTCTAATTTAAACATTCAGTTTAAATTAAAATAAGAAATTTGTTTGTATACCATCTAGAGCAGGCAATGAAAAGGTCGGCAAACCTTTTCATAACGGGTCAGATAGTAAACATTTTTGGCTTTGCAAGCCACACGATCTCCTGCCACAACTTCCCCACTCTGCCACTGTGGCACACAGCAGCCCCTGGCCAGACAATGAGTGAGCATGGCTGTGTTCCAATAAAACTTTATTGACAAATGCAGGCAGCTGGGTTTGCCCCAAGGGCTGGGCTTTGCTAACTTCTGTTCTAGAGAGATCTGGCCTGCTCCCAGCAGCCCACTCTGCGGAACAAGATCTCCTTGACCCAAGGGAGATGCCGTCAGAGCAGATGGGGAAACTGAGGCCTGAGCAGTAAAGTGGGATGTGGGCATCACCTGGTGGAGGCCAGTCAAGCCAAGATTCCTGCTGACCCCAAAATCTGCATTTTCCTTTTTTAACTGAGTTTTTGAAATTTATCCTTTTTTTGGTGGGGGGGTTGGCCTTGAGCCAATCTTCCTATTTTGTATGTCGGATGCTGCCACAGCATGGCTTGATGAGCGGTGTGTAGGTCCACACCCGGCATCCAAACTGGTGATCCCTGGGCCGCCAAAGCAGAGTGCATGAGCTTAACCACTGCACCAGTGGGCTGGTCCCTTTTTAAAATTTTTAAAATTTTATTTATTTATTTGCTGAGGAAGATTCACCCTGAGCTAATATCCATGCCAGTCTTCCTCTACTTTTTAGTTTGTGGCCCATCAGCACAGCATGGCTGCTAACAGAACAGTATCGGTTCGTGCCCAGGAACCGAACTCGGGCCACTGAAGCAGAGTGCATGAACTTTAACCACTAGGCTACCAGGGCTGGCCCTGGAAATGTATCTTTTGAATAGGTAATACAATTAGTTCCACTGGGCCTTACAGTTCAAAATTCCAAGCTACACCATGACAAGGGTCTGTCCCTCTCTTGCTGGGCCACCAGTTAGCACCCTCTCTAGAGGCAAGAGATATTACCTGCTTCTTGTATTTCCTCCCGGAGATATTTCACAGAAGCAAAAAATACAGTCAGTTCCCATTATTCGCAGCAATTGCATGCTATAAAGTCACCACATCCACTGAATTAGCAAATATGGAACCACTGCTCCCGCGGGGAATATGGGGTAGGGTTCCTGGGAGCCCCTGGTCACAGCTTCTCATCCACCCGTCAGCATAACCTTGTTGTATGTGTGTTTCTGTTTAAAGACATCTTATTTAAAGTATATGGTTGACTCTAACATGGAACTCACGGCCAACAGCACTGTCACGCACGCCTGAACGAGGCATTTCTACCACGCGTAGTTTCTGTGAGCAATGGCAGAGCCTTCTTGCACGCAGGAACACACTAGACAGCCGGCCGCACTCCGCTGGGGTCCGTTTCAACAGCTGATCACCAACAAAAAGATGCGAAAAATGTGCACTAAATTAACCTCTGAAAGGAGGCTCGTTGACAGTATGAGAGATGACACAAGAAGGCAGGACGTCACCTTGTTCCATCTCAGCTGGAACGTAGGTGTTGGGGGCACCACACCGCATGTGTCCGTGAATGAGCGGGAAAGCCCCGGGAGTAGTGACTTGGGGATTGCAAATACATTTTATCGAGTAGGCAAATTTGCAAATACAGAATCCACAAATAATGAGGATCCACTGCATAGAAGTTGGGTTGGTTTTTTTTGTTTGTTTACACAAATGGGAACCTACTCTACACACTGTTTCACACCTTGCTTTTCTTTGTTTAATAATATACCCTGGAGCTCATTCCGGGTGACACGAGACCTTCTCAGGGGGTCTTACAGCTGCAGATGCTCCCTGTCCAGGTTCACGGCCATTTGCTTAATTATTTCCCTGCTGATGCACATTTGGGCTGCTTCCATGGATGCAGCGGATGCAGGAAAGTCATTTGGCGCAGGTGTGTTTATGGCTGTCGGATTTAAATGCCAGATGCAGGATTGCTGCCTCAGAGGATGCGTGAATGTTGCCGAATTGCCTCCGTGGGGAGGTTACCACTGTCTTCCCACACTTTGTAACGGTGTCTGATCTTGGGATTGTAACCACACTGCCGCATTTCCTCGGAGGCCCGTCCGGATGCCCGTTGGCGCCTTGCCCAGGGAGGAGCTAGCCGGCAGTCCCCGGGGGCACCAGGACGTGCCAGGTTCCAGCAGCGGCTCTCCGTCCCCAGGTTCCCCCGCAGGCCCCGCGGGGCCTCCACTGCAGCACAGCCGCCCACCACTCCGACTCATCCCTGGTCCCACGCCCACCGGAGCCCCCGCGGAGGCCCGCCAAGGCCCTGGCGCTCCACGAGGAGCTATTCAGGCAGGCGCCGGATGGCGCGCGGGACAAGGCGAGCTTCGTGCAGGCCGTACAGAAGTTCGGGCAGCACAACGTGCACAGGCGGGGCCACGTGGACTTCATCTACCTGGCCCTGCGCAAGATGCGGGAGTACGGCGTCGAGCGCGACCTGGCCGTCTACAACCTGCTGCTCGACGTCTTCCCCAAGGAGGTCTTCCGGCCTCGCAGCGTCCTCCACAGCATCTTCATCCACTACCCTCGGCAGCAGGAGTGCGGGATCGCCGTCCTGGAGCAGATGGAGAACCACGGTGAGGCCAGGGGGCCGGTGGGGGTGGGGCTGGGGCTGGGGGCGCCGCCTTGCTCGCGGGGGCTCCCGCCCTCCCGTTGCTGCACAGCTCTTCTCTGTCTCGCTCTCTCCCTCTCTTTCTCTCAGTCTCTCTTTCTGTCTCTCATCTCTCTTCTCCCTCTGACTTTTCCTTTAAATTCTCTCAGATTCCGCTCTCCCTCCCTGTCATCAGTTCCCTGATCACCCCTTGCTCCCGGCCCCTCTGCTGCTCTGTGTGTCCCGTCTTCCCTTCCCTCTCGGTTCCACCCTGAGGCTCTGCCTGCGCCCCCGGCACAGGGGTGATGCCCAACAAGGAGACGGAGTTCCTGCTGCTTCAAATATTTGGACGCAAAAGCTACCCCATGCTCAAGTTCGTGCGCATGAAACTGTGGTTCTCCCGCTTCAAGAACATCAACCCCTTCCCCGTGCCCCGGGACCTGCCGCAGGACCCCGTGGAGCTCGCCAGGCTGGGCCTGCGGCACATGGAGCCTGACCTCAGCGCCAGGGTCACCATCTACCAGGTATCCACCCCAGCCACACCGCCGGCTGCCGCCGGGGCTGGGCCCCCCGTCACTACCCCGAGTGATTACCGTGACACAGGCCGTGTGCCCAGGCTGAGCCCTCCTTGCCACAGCTTGACCTCTGACCTATGCTCCTACCCCTTTTCCACACTCTTCCTTTCTATTCCTTGAGCATTCCGTGCCAGGTCCCTCCTCAGGCCTTGGCACTCGCTGTTCCCTCTGCCAGGAACACCCTTCCCTGGGGATTTCATGCTCTTCGGGTCTCAGCTCCACTGTCCCTTCCTCAGGATCCCCTTCCTGACCACCCTGGCTGAGGCACCACCCCGTCCCTGTGCTGAGCTTGGTTGCTCATTCACTGTGACTCAGTTTCCCCTGTGTCCCCCAAGGCCCAGCAAGGGTGTGGCACAAGGCTGACGCTCAGCATTTGTTTGTTGAATGACTGAATGAAATATTCCAGACTGCCTCCCCCAGTTCCATGTCCTTGGGGCCCCACTCATGCCCGGCCACATAGGACATCCAAAGAGAACCCCTCGCAGCACTGTCATCTGGTCCTGGAGGCTGACCCCCGATGACACGGTTTCTCTCAGAGCTGCTGCTTCTGAGATGGAGAAGCCCTGGGGGCTGTGGGACCCCAGAAGGGGCAGGGGGCAGGGAGAGCTTCCTGGAGGAGGTGAGGGGGAACTGGGCTCAGGCAGGACAGGAGAGGCGAGGAGCATTCCAGGCCGAGGGAGCAGTGTAGGCCAGGGCCCGGAGCCACTGAGGATACAGAAAGGCCCCCTGTGGCCGGTGCCGGGTGTCGGGGTCGGGGAGAAGAGGCATGGAGGGCACGGGCTTAAAGGACTTGGTTTTGAACCTGGTTGGGGAGAGAGCCACGGGGGGGGGTTTAAGAGTGGGAGTCTTGCTTCTGGAAGGGTTTGCGATTTTGAAAGCGCCCCCTGGCGGCCGTGTGGATGGTGTTGGATGGGAGGGTGCAGAGGACTGAGGGGAAATCAGAGTGAGGATACCTCTTCGCCTATTTTCACAAAAATAAAGAAGGCACAGATAAATCAGAGACGGGTAGAAACGATTATCTCTGGGCAGGTGGAGGAGATGGGTAGACAGAACAGGGACGGAAGAGAGACATCTATTTGATATGGGCTGGCTTTTAAAAGATGTGAATGTTTAGGGTACTAAAAAAAAATAAAATCAACAAAGAGGGGATGGGGCTGGCCCCATGGCCAAGTGGTTAAGTTCACATGCTCTGCTGCAGGCGGCCCAGTGTTTCATTGGTTCGAATCCTGGGTGCGGACATGGCACTGCTCATCAAACCACGCTGAGGCAGCGTCCCACATGCCAGAACTAGAAGGACCCACAACAAAGAATATACAATTATGTACTGGGGGGCTTTGGGGAGAAAAAGGAAAAAAATAAAATCTTAAAAAAAAAAAGAGGGGAAAATCCTACGAAAACTGAAACCAAAAGAAAACAAATGGATGTGGATAATATTTAACTGACAACATAACCAGTGAGAGAAAAACGTTATTCTGAGTCACTGTCAATCAACTGCCCATCCTTAGTGGCAGGTATTTGAAGAACAAACAAGGTCTGCAGAGAAATCCTGAACTTAACCCCACGTGTTATGGTTAGTAGTAATATCGACACTATTTATGTATATTGATGGATAAGTCAAATAAGTAAATGTATTGCTGCTGACAGGAACCAAGATTTTTAGCGTGAGAGAAAAAGATAATTAATATACTATCAAAATGTTTAGAAAACTCCATAGTGTTGCAATGAAAAATCAACATAAATACCTTGTCCAGTAAAAGGGCCCAGGAGCAAAACATACACTTCCCCTCCCCCCCCAAAATACTTCTTTTCCTTTTTTTTTTTGCTGAGGAAGATTTGCCCTGAGCTAACATCTGTTGCTAATCTTCCTCTTTTTGTATGTGAGCCACCACCACAGCATGGCCACTGACAGATGAGTGGTGTAGGTCCACACCCGGGAACTGAACGCAGGCTGCCAAAGCAGAGAGCACTGAACTTAACTACTAGGTCACCAGGACTGGCCCCAAATATATACTTTTATAAAGGTTTCTCCAATGGCAGAGCATTATCCACTTGCCTTTTGTTGTGGCTGGGAGCCCATTCTATGTCCATATCCATTGATCCGCCTCAATTGTTTTTGACTTGAAAACATGGATGCTATGTGTTTCAATAATTGTCCAATCCCAGACTTTTCGGTCAAAGAGTATGTGCATTTAACAAAAAAAATTCATTTAGGTTTTTGAACCAAGTTCAGAGTGTAAAATCAAAAAGATACACAAGGGTGTCCCTTCCCCCCGGTTCTCCACAGAGGCACACACTGAGATTTGCTTCTTGTCACTCCTTCTTGGAATATTCTGGGCGTGTGAATTCTTTTTTTTTTTGCTAGGAAAGATTGGCCCTGAGCTCACATCTGTTGCCAATCTTCCTCTTGTTTTTTTTCCCTCTCCAAAGCCCCAGTACATAGCTGTATATTCTTGTTGTTAGTTCTTCTATGTGAGCCACCACCACAGCATAGCTACTGACAGGCAAGTGGTTTGGTTCCGTGCCTGGGAACCACACCCAGGCTGCCAAAGCGGAGCTTGATGAACTTTAACCACTAGGCCATCAGGGCTGGCTCCGTGTGAGCATCTTCAATGCTGGCACCTATTGCTGAATCGGATAGAAGTGAGGAGGGGTGGACTGGAGTGACATGTAGGAGGCCCAGGAGATGGGCCCAAGAGGCGCTCTGACTTTGCTAGGATCTCCCTCCCCCATTTCTCCCCCCTCGGCTCCTCTGTAGGGACTGGGGGCCAGAAGCTTCCACCCTGCTCTTCCTTGCAGATGCCTTCGTCCAAAGACTTGACAGGTGTGGCAGACCCCACTGAGCCGCACATCGTAGGTAAGGCCCTGTGCAGGGGTTCTGCTGGGTGGGCTCCCTGGGCCTCTGGGCAGAGCCTCTCAGCCAGGGCCCCCGGGTATGTGTGTCTCCACACCAGGAATCCAGAGTCCCGATCAGCAGGCCGCCCTGGCCCGCCACAACCCAGCCCGGCCTATCTTCGTCGAGGGCCCCTTCTCCCTGTGGCTTCGCGACAAATGTGTGTATTACCACATCCTCCGAGCTGACTTGCTGCCCCCCGAGGAGAGGGTGAGAGCCCAACGCGAGTTGGGGGGGGGGGGGTGGTTGGCACCGCCCCGAGGGGTCATGGGAGGGCTCAGAGGTGCAGGATGGGGAAAGGGGACAGTTCCTATGGGGGCAGGGAGGCAGCAGGTGGCTGCCAGCTCCTGGGCCTGAGACTCTGCCCAAACCCCCCTCCCGGGGTAGGAAGTGGAGGAGACCCCGGAGGAGTGGAACCTCTATTACCCGATGCAGCTGGACCTGGACTATGGGAGGAGCGGCTGGGATGACTATGAGTTTGACATCGATGAAGGTAGAACTGGGATGGGCAGGACTCCAAACACCGCACAGGAAGAGGTGCGGCCTCTGGGGTCCAGGGGTGGGGCCCAGGTACTCACACACCCACCCTTCACATGCCCCAGGGGCTCCAGGCCTGTCAGCCCTGTCATTTCCTCCTTCACACATTTATGGAGCGCCTCTGTGCTGGCCACTGGGTGTGACCAGGACAGGCCCTGTTCCTGCCCTTGGGCAGTTGGGGCCAATAGGGGACCAGGCAAGTAACATTCTTGGTGCCTCAGGGGAGGAGCAACAACCCAGCCTCAGATGGGGGTCAGGAATCTTGAAGAACCAGGCAACATCACTCAGGCGAAGTGTGGGGCCGGCAGTCTGGGGAGAGGGCTATCTTAAAGTCCCCGCCCGTGGCCTCCAAGGGGTGTGGGGAATGGGGGCGCTGCTCCAGCCCCCACTGCACAAACTGAGGGCCGGTCTCTGCCAACAGTGGAGGAAGGCCCAGTCTTCGCCATATGCATGGCGGGTGCCCACGACCAGGCCACACTGGCCAAGTGGATCCAGGGCCTGCAGGAGACCAACCCAGCCCTGGCCGAGATCCCCGTGGTCTTCCGTCTGGCAGGGTCCACCGGGGAGCTCCTGGCGCCCTCCTCAGGGCTGGAGGAGCCGTCCCCGCCACCACCCGAGGGCCAGGAAGACGAAGAAGACAGTCAGCAGCAGCGACAGCAGCAGGGCCAGAGCTGAGCCTGAGCTGTCGCAGGGGCACGGGCTGGGGACTGGTGTGAAAGCATGAGATGACCTTTGAGTGTACAGCAAATAAAAGTTTTCGGGCTCGGGGCTGCCTCCCCTCCTCTCTGCAGTGTGGCCTCCCTGCCCTTTAGTGCCTGTAGCACTCCAGCATCCAGGACCGGTGGGTGGGACCCGGGCCTTCCCTCGGCCTCCACCTGACAACTCCCGCCCTTCCCTTATTCCCAGGGTGCTTTCAGGATAAAGACGTGGAGGGAGAAGTCCCTGCGTGGTCCCCACGATCTGCAGGCTCTTCGGGCTCCTTCTTCCCGGCCCTGGCCTCAAACCTTCAGGCCCTCCCTCCGTCTCTGCGAAGTTAGAAAGTTTAAAGAGACAAAAGGAGTAAGAGGAGCGTGGGTTGTTACACGCGCTTTTGCGCGCATGCGCAGCCTTCGCGCTCAGTCCCCTTTTGGCGCCGCGGGGCAGTGAGAGTCCATGAGAAATTTCCCGGCGGCGCGTAACATGCGCGCCACTTCCGGTCGGGCTCCTAACAACGGGGGAGGCTGGTAACCAGGGAGGGGGGGATGGCGGAGCGGGCGCCCGAGCCCGAGGCGGAGGCGGAGGCTGAGGCGGGCGCAGGCGGGGAGGCGGCGGCCGAGGAGGGCGCGGCGGGCCGCAAGGCGCGGGGCCGGCCGCGGCTCACGGAGTCGGACCGGGCCCGGCGGCGGCTCGAGTCCCGGAAGAAGTACGACGTGCGGCGCGTGTACCTGGGCGAGGCGCACGGGCCCTGGGTGGACCTGCGGCGCCGCAGCGGCTGGAGCGACGCCAAGCTCGCTGCCTACCTCATCTCGCTGGAGCGCGGCCAGCGGAGCGGCCGCCACGGGTGAGGGTGCCCTGCCCCAGGGCGGGAGGGAGAGGGAGGAGACGCCCCCATCCCCCGCTGAGCCCGGCCCCGTCCCTCCGCCCATGCCCCGCCCCCGGCACCTGCGAGCCCCGCCCAGCGGCCGGGCTGCCGGCCTGGGTCTCCTCCTGCCGGTCCTGGGGCGCGCCTGGCTCGCGGCCCCGCCTCCCCGCGCTCCGGCCGCCCAATCCCAGGATGCGCCCAGCCTCTCGGCCCGCCCCCGGGGCTCGGCCCCGCCACTGGAGCTCCGGCTGCCCAATCCCGGGACGGGGCCCGCCTCCAAGCTTTGTAACTGCCCAGTCCCTGCAGGGGCGGCCCCGCCCCCCGAAGCCGCAATGGCCCGACGTCCCTGCGGGCCCCTGGGATCTCCCGGGCCTCATCCCCCTGAAGCCGCCAGTGTAGTCTGGAAGTGGAACTGGACATCCCGGGCCATCCAGCCCTGCCTCTCATGAGGTTCTGGTGCCCCACTTGGGACTGCGTGTGGCCCCCTTGCCACAACTCTAGGCGCACACCCGGAGGACCCCTCACAATCCAGGTCGCATGCCCCTAAAACTCTGGCTCCTGGGGAGCACCTCTGCCCGGGGAGACCAGGTGAAGAGGAAGCCCCGAGTTAGCTGCTCAGGTGGGGGGCAGAGGCTTCTGAGAGTCTCAGTGTTGAGGATGAGCAGTGTGATGGAATTTTTCCCATCCTGCTTTGTGGGCTGATGTGATGACTGAATGCATGACAGTACAGCAAAGGGCGGAGAACTGTTCCAGGCACATGGTGAGCGCTCCGGGTTCCAGCTGTTAGGATGCTGTCCGTTGCCTAGGGCAAGCAGTGCCGCCACGAAACCCTTGCTCGGAAACACGTTCGCATGTTTCTCTGGGCGGAGATTCTGAGGGTCAAGAATCAACCAGAACCTGCTGAATTGTACCCAGCCCCTCCCCAGGGTGGCAGGCCCGTTTATATGCCCGAGAGCAGAGCAGGAATCACTGGGCGCTTAAAACCTCAAGCCGCTGTCCCACTATGGGATCTTCTGATTCAGTTAGTCTGGTGGAGTTGCAGATCCTGTATTTTTTCCTTGCAAAGCTTCTAGAGAGAGCTGATATGCAGGTGGAGTTGAGAACCACTGGCCAGAGGGAGCCCTGGAGGTCTCTAAGCTGAAGGCGGTATTTGCAGAAGCTTAGTTTGGCCAACCTGGAGCTCCGAGGGCCTGCAGGATGGGGGCGGGGACATTGAGACGCCTCAGACTGCACGTGGCGAAAACCTGGCCCTGGGGCACATGGGTGGTCGGGAAATACACTAGCCTGAGTGAGGGAGGGGTCTCTTGCAGCGAGTGGACGTGACCAGAGATGGGAGTCTGTTACTTCAGTTGTCCAGTTATTTATAACTTGTCTTGTATCTGGAAGGATTTCAATTCAAGGGCTGTAAAACATGGATAAGAAGGCAGAAATGAAAGCAGAGTGAAAAGAGAAAGGACGAGAGAAACAGTGGGGCCAGGGTCAGTGATGCTGGATTAAGGGAGAAGTCACAGGGGACATGACAAGGGCAGTTTTGTGGCATGGTGAGGTGAAAACCTGACCAGAGGGGTTCGAGAGACGTGAAGAGATGGCAGTGGCAAATGGGCCAGGAATTTGCCTCAGAGCTTCCTAGCAGCCAGTGGTAAAAGGGAGACAATGGTCAGTAGTGGAATTTCCAGTGTCCTTTCATTCATTTACCTCATGGACCTGCCGTTTTAAAGGGCGGAGAGCAGACGCTTGTCTATTTTGCAAAGTCTTGTTTACTGTGGACAAGAAACCTAATAAAGTGTGTAGTATGTGAGAGAGTGATAGAGACTGTGGAAAAATCAAAAGTGAAATAGAGAAAGACGAATCAGGAGTGTGAGCTGGAGGTTTAAATAGGGTGTCAGGGTGGGCCACACTGATAAGATAGCATTTGAGAAAGGCCTGAAGGAAGCCAGGGACAGCCATACAGATATCTGGGGGAAGAGTGTTCAAGGAAGAAGGAAGAGCAGGTGCAAGGGCCCTGAGGCAGGACCCTGCCTGGTGTTGTACCTGAGACAGTGAGGAGGCCTGTGTGGCTGGAGCACAATGAATGAGGGAGAGGAATGGGAGAAGACGAGGTCAGGGAGGTGACGGGGCCTTGTGAGCTGCAGGGAGGACTCTGGTTTTTTCTCCCAGTAAATTGGGAGCCCTGGTAGGAATTTTTTCTTTTCTTTTTTTGGTGAGGAAGATTGTCCCTGAGCTGACATCTGTGCCAGTCTTCCTTTATTTCATATGTGAGACGCCACCACAGCATGGCTTGATGAGCAGTGTGTAGATCCGTGCCTGGGATCTGAACCCGCAAATCCTGGGCTGTGGAAGCAGAGCACAGGACTTAACCGCTATGCCACTGGGTGGCTCCAATTTTTTGCTTTTCTTAAACGCAGGATTTTGGACAGAAAAGTCATACATCTGGCTTAGATTTTAAAAGCTGTGCTCTCCAGCGTATGTGTGGCAGGAGGAATGGGCGGGGTATGGGTTGAAACAAGGTTGGCCAAGAGTTGACAGTCATTGAAGCCGGCAATGGGTTCAAGGAGGGTCTCTTTACTCTTCTCTCTAGCTTGGTGTGGGTTTGGATTTCCAGGAAATGAAAAGAATCATACTGACTCCCATGTGGAGACTGGGGAGTGGAGAGTGGGAGCTGGGAGACGAGGAAGCGGGTGCCTGCGCTGGTCCGTGTGAGCAATGATGGGCAGACCTGGGCCCGGCTGGGAGGAAGTGGGTGAAGTTCCTGCCAACAGGGTTCGCTGGTGGGCGTGGACAGAGATGCCCCAGGTTTGAGCCTGAGCACCTGGGAAGCTGCAGGTGCTGTTAACTGAGAAGGGACAGGTTGAGGGGCAAGATGACAGGTGGCATGAGACCCCTACATGGGGTGTCAGAGAGGATGTCAGGGTGGTGGTGGTGTGGTGGGGAGAGGGCCAGGCGGGAGATGCGAATGTGGGAGCCACAGGGTGGGGATGGTATGTATGGTGGTGGGGATTGCCGAGGGGATCTGTGTAGACTGAGCACCCGGGTCTGAGGCCGGAGGAGAAGCAGGCAGGGGCTGCCTCCCTGAGGCTGTGGGAAGCATCGAGATCTGTGCTGAGCCAGGCGGCCGTCCCTGGTGGCCGTAACAGTTTGTGGCATGGTGGAGAAAATTCCTGACTAGAGGGGTTCAAGAGAGATGGAGGAGAGGGCATGGGGACCGTGAGTGTAGACAACTTGGGCAGAGCAGCAAAAGGAGGGGGCAGAAGTTGGCCAGGAAGGGGCTCACGATCATTTTAGTCCACGATGGAAGATGCTGGTGTGTTGGGATGCAGGCGGGATGTTGGGGTCCAGAGTGAAGGAAGGGCGGAGGAGGGCAGAGGAGGGGTGCCGGGGCCCCACTTGGAGGCTGGCCACCTAGTGGAAAACATGGCCAGGCCCTGGAGAAGCCCCGGCAACTGCTGTCCTCAAGCGCAGGTGGCTGCTGAGGGGGCTGAACGGAGGAGCAGCGGGCAGGGGCGGGAGGCAGTTGGAGGGAGAAAGTGCCGCGTTAGGGTCAGGACGTGGCCTGACCTCGTTTGGTCCCAACGTGACTCTGTGTGGGGCGCACTGCTGTGAACTCCACTTCACAGATAATGAAACTGAGGCTCAGAGGGGATGCGGCCTGCTTGAGGTCACACAGCCAGTCTATAGCAGAAACGAGACTTGAACTGGGATCTGATGGACATCAAGCCTGCCCCACCAGGAAGCGGCCTTCCCAGCACCCCAGCCGCGGTGACACCGAGAGTCGGGGGAGGCGGCCGGGGGCGTTTGGACTTGAGTTTGGGTGAGGGTCTGGACAGCCAGCCTGGCCCCTTGTGGAGGAGGGGATGGAGGTCCAGAGATGGAGCGAGGGGGCGCGGAGCCCCGGGTATGGGGCAGAGGCACCCCAAGTGGCCGTCCTGGGACTAGACTTGGGGTGTAGGGGCTGAGAATTGTTGTCAGGCTGGGGGGTCAGGCGGGGTGGACAGTGGAGCTGACAAGAGGCCCAGGACTAGCTGTCGGGATATTTGCGGCGAGAACGTGGCCAGGGCCCCAGCGGGGAGGCCGGTGTTCCAGGGCCGTCTCTGGCTCGTGGTAACATTGACCGTCACCAGGAGCATTGCTGCCCTTTGCTGAGTGATGACGGACTGCCAGGGCCTCCACCAAGCTCTTTAGATAGCACAGAACTCATGCCAACTCCGTGAGGAAGGCACATTGTGATGCCACGCAACAGAAGGGGAAACTGAGGCACAGGGAGGCAAGCTCCCTCCCCTGGGGCCGCAGAGCTTGCTGCTATGGCGCAGGAAAGGAGGAACAAGGAGACAGCCAGAGCGAGGTGGACACACCCAGAAGCATGGTGGCAGGAAGCCAGTCCGAGAGAGAGATGGCCCCAAAGCACCTGCCCTCAGTCTGTGTGGAGCCGGTGCTAAGCCACAGCCAGGTGGCCTGAGTCAGGTCAGGAGCCCGCCTGGCAGATCTGATGGCTGTCCTGGTGTGAGAGGCCATGGGGGCCCCTGGTCTTCAGGCTCGGCCCTGCCCTGTGCTCCCTGAGGCCCTGGCTTGCTGGGTGCTGGGCCCCAGCCAGAGGGGGACGGCCTCGGAGGCAGGTGGGCCTCATAGCCGGGTTGAGCTGGCTGCAGGGGCGGGACTGCTGGGGGTGAGGGTCAGCGCCTGGGGCTGGGGTCCTCATAGAGCAGACACATAGCGTCGGGGTGGGGGGCCCTCCGCAGCACTAGCCCTCCAGGCTGGGTCCGACCACCTCCCCAGGGCTCTTGGGCAGCCTCCGGGGCAGGACCCTGGATGGGGCAGTGCTGGTGCTGTTGCTGTGTCACCAACGAGCAGACGGTGGCTTAAAACCACACATGTTTACCATCTCACGTTTTTGTGCGTCAGGGGTCCAGCGCCTTTTAGCTGGGTCCTCAGCTCAGGGTCTCACACGGCGGAAATCCAGGTGTCAGCCAGCTGCATCTTCACCTCGAGGCTCAGCCAGGAAAAGATCCTCTTCCAGGCTGCCTCAGCATTGGCAGAATCGTGTCCTCGTGGTTGGAGGACTGATGTCCCTGCGGGCTTGCTGGCTGCTGGCCAGGACTGCTCTCAGCTCCTGGAGGCCACTGTCAGGTCCTTGCCATGTAGCCCCTCATAGGCTGCCTCACATTCTCAGCCTCAGTTTCTGACATCAACAGGGCCCTTTTAAAGGCTCCCCTGATTAGGCCAGGCCCACCTCCATTAGCTCCCTCTTGATGAATTCAACGTCACCTGGCCAGGGAGTGGTATCCCTCATATTCACAGGCCTGCCCAACTCATGGGGAGAGGATTATCCAGGGCTTGTGCCCCAGGGGGTGCGAATCATGGGGCCGGCTTAGGATTCTGCACACCACACCGACCTCCTGGACCCCTTTTCGGACTTCTCTGCTCCCTGGCCATGGCACCCCGGGCAGGCGGCCTCACCCCTCTGAGCCTCAGTTTCCCATTTGTGAGGAGGGTGATGCTCCTAGGCAACCCCTCCAAGGGCTGGTGTTGACGGTGTTGTGAGCCCAGGGGAAGGGCTGCAAGAAATGGAACAGGCTGGGAAACCAGCGAAAATTCTGCCCCGGAGCAGCAGGAGCAGTAGCCAGAGTTGCTGTCGCTGTCACCAGTCAGGCCCTGCGCTCACCTCCCCTGCCTCTCTGTTACAGGAAGCCTTGGGAACAAGTCCCCAAAAAGCCAAAGCGGAAGAAAAGTAAGTTGGGCCAAGTCAGGAGGGGTGGGGCGGTGGGAGCCAGGGGCTCTGATGCTCCTGCCCTCACTGCTCCTTCGGGTCCTTCTCTCGGGGACCATTAGCCACGTGGGACAAGACAGGCTGGGCAGGGCCTGGCCGGGGTGCTCTCAGCTTCCCGGCTCAGCCAGAAAGGCTGAGTCACTGCCCCAGGCTGTACAGCAGGAAAGTGGCAGGGCCAGCGGCAGAGCCGAGTCCGGTGTCGCCCCAGGGGTGCCCTTAGCTCCTCCGTGCTCCAGCCCAGCGCATGGGAGGTGGTCCGGGGAGGGCGGGGAGAGCAGAGGGAACAGCTGTGCCAAGCCCTACAGGGCATGTCGTGTGCCAGACTCGACGGGAGGCCTGGAGCCTGTCGCCCCAGCCATGACCTCCGAGCCCCGGGCTGTGGCTCTCTGGCCATGTCCAGGACGGGGAGGGCCCGCCTTCTGGTGGCAACGAGCCCCTCCCCTTCTCACAGTTCTCAGAGCAGGGGCGAGCTGAGCCATTACGCCCAAATCCCAGAGGGCTGGGGAGTGAGATCGGAGACGAGCCCTGGCAGAGGAGGTGGCCGGGTGTGCCCTCCTGGCCTGGCCGTCCGTGGGTGGAGCCCCCCAGCACCCTCCCTAGGCCCATGGACCTTTCTTGGCCCCTCCTCATCTCCCAGCCCGGAGGGTTGAGGGCGCCCCTTCCTCCCCTTCAGCGGCGACACAGTACCAGCACACACAGCATAGGTGCCATTTCTTGGGCACTGCCAGCGTGCGCCGCACTCACTGTTCTGTGCCCTGTCGACGTCTTCACTCCCTGACCTCCGCCCCAGCAGCCCTCAGGGAATGGGGACCCTTATTCCCTCCTGGCCCAGAGCGGGTGACTGAGATCCAGAGAAGCCAAGTCCGTTTCCTGGAGCCACCCAGCCAGGAAGTGGCAGAGCCGGGATTTGAACCCCGGTGGTCTGGCTCCACTGTGCCCACGCCCTCGCAGCATCCTCTCATCCGGCAGCCCCTACTGTGTGCCAGGCCCTGTGTAAGCACTGAGGATGCAGGAGAAACAGCAGAGATAAATGCCCCGCCCTTGGGGAGCTGATGGTCTCGCAGAGGAGACAGACAGACAGTAACATAGAACCAAAACCCACAGAGGGTGTCTCGGTGCTGCCTGGAGAGAAAGGACAGCAGGGAGGGGCTGTTAGCCTGAGGGAGACACCTGAGTAAAGGGGGCAAGGCAGTTACCTGGAGGAAGCGGACACAGCCTGTGCAGAGGCCCTGAGGCAGGACCACAGCAGGCTCATTTGAGGAACAGGCAGGAGGCCATGTGGCTGGAGTAGAGTGATGAAGGGAAGAGTGGGAGGAGGTGACAGGGAAGAACATGCAGGGCCTTGTGGACCTCAGGGAGGACTTTGGTGTTGACTCCCAGTGAGGTGGGACCCCTGGTGGATTCTGAGCAGAGGAGGGACAAGACCAGACTCAAATGTCCACGGGGGCCCTCTGGTGGCTGCGGGGGGAACAGACTGTAGAGGGGGCAAAGGTGGGAGCCTGGAGGCCAGGGCCGAGGGACTGAGCTGGTCCAGGCTGGAGCGGGTGACTTGATGAGGGTGATTATGACAGTAACAAGCAGCTGATCATTCCTGCACACCCACTGTGCGCCAGGCCTGTATGATCTGTGACTCAGCCAGTGAAGACGGTCTCTGGCGAGTCTCTTATCTCCAGGGTGGGTCTCACCTCTCCGAGCCTGTTTCTTCACCTCTCCCCTGGGGACAGGCCTGGGGAGACAAGGCTCCGGGAGGTTGGTGCCAGGGCCGCGCACCGCCCCTCACACCCGGCCCCGTGTGCGCAGGGCGGCGGCGCAACGTGAATTGTCTGAAGAACGTGGTGATCTGGTACGAGGACCACAAGCACCGCTGCCCCTACGAGCCGCACCTGGCCGAGCTGGACCCCACCTTTGGCCTGTACACCACGGCCGTGTGGCAGTGCGAGGCCGGCCACCGCTACTTCCAGGACCTGCACGCGCCCCTGAAGCCGCTCAGCGACTCGGACCCCGACAGCGACCAAGGTGGGTCTCTGGGGCCAGAGCCCCCAGTGTCTGGGGGCTCTGCAGCCCCTCGGGGGGGCACCCTGGGCTCGCGGCCCTCCTGGGTCTCGCCAGCCTCGCAAACATCACAGCAGCTGGAAGGGCAGTAATGTGGGATGGACTTGCCATCTTTGAGTCCTCACGGAGCCCCAAAGGTGGTCCCCAGTTTACAGAGGGACAGCTGAGGCCAGGTGCCAGCAGACTGGGCTGTGGCCCAGGGAGGGGCGGGCGCTGGGCCTCAGACCCACCAGGGTGGCACTGCTCTCCCGGCCTCTTCCTCCGCCTTATCTTTTCCAGATCTGTCCCACTTCTGGGTCTGTCTCTTCCAGTCTCATCCTCTTTCTCTCTCCAGCCTGTTGTCCTCCTCACTCCTCACCCCTCCGTGTCTCTCCCTGCCCCTCTCCTGCAATCCCCCAGTGGTCACATGCATGGGCTGCCTGCCTGCTGAGGACGGGCTGCGACTCAGGTCCGAAGGCCACAGTGGTCCTGATGAGGGAGCAGATGGGACACTGGGGGTGGCGAGGGGCTGCCCGTCTGCCTCAGGGGCTTGGCATCAGCTGAGAGGAGCATGGGGCCTGCTGCCAGGCGCCCTGCCAGGCCCGAGGGTGTGGCCAGTCACCAGGGCTGAACCCTTGCTGGCAGGCGTCTCGGAGCAGGTGGCGTCCCAGCTGGCCGAGGGGAAGCTGTGGGCGAGAGGTGTTCCGGGCGGGCACCCTGGCCAATGGCTGTCCCGCTGTGCTTCAGCCAGGCTCCCCGTGTGCGGCCTGCCCCTTGGCCATCCTGTCCGGCCCCTGTGCCAGGCCCACCCCAAACCATGCTGACTTCTCCCCACAGCCACGTCACCAGCCCCACTTTGCAGTCAAGGAGACTGAGGCCCGGGAGTAACGTAACGGGCCCCACTGGTGCTGGGTCAGGCTGGGATGGGGTGGCACCCAGAGATGCCCCCTGGGACCCCAGCCCACTTTGACACTCATGGCTGCCAGATCTGGGCTCTCGGGAATGAAAGCTGGGATCCAATGACCAGGTCTGCTGTGGACCCTGGGGGGCCATGGGGCATGGCCGTTCCCCCAGCAGCATCCTTATCAGCTCTGTGCCTGGGTGGCCCTGCCCCCTCTCACTCAGTACAGGGACCTCCCACCAGGCGTGCTCGGCCATTTCTGTGGTTAGGGTATTATCATCCAGGGAGAAGTCCAGGGTTGGCCTTAACAGCCGGGCCCAGCCGCACGCCCTGGCCGTGCCCCCAACTCACCAGTGGCCGCCCCACCTTCAGGCTGGAGCCAGGCGCTCTCGGCCCCCTGTAGATTACAGGGTGTTAGGAGGAGGGGCTGATCCCCCCACCCCATCCCTGCTGCCACCCCAGGGCGGTGAGTCGGGGGTGGGACATTAGGATGCTAATGATAACGGAAACGTTGACGGGGCTCTCTCTGAGCTTGGTACTGTGTTAAACCCTTTATGTGTATTTACTCATTAAATATTCCTGAGGCAGGTGCCAAGTTGTCCCCGGGCCCAGAGAGGTTACATAAGGGGCCCGCATGTGCACAGCTGCAAGAGTGGGCACCAGGATTCCCCTGGGTGCCCTCCATATGGCCCTCTGGGGGCATGGGACCCTCCTCCCCAGCCAGTGCGCCCCAGCTTGCATGAGCATGTGACATAAGGGTCAGGCCTTCACTTTTCCCATCCCCAGTTTCTCCCTGGACGTTAGCACCAACACCCAGGCAGATGTGTGTCCTCTGGACCCCCTTCGTCCGAGATGTATTCATTTCGGCAAAGGTGGGCTGTACCAGGCAGCATTCTGGGCACCAGGGCCTGCACACAGGGACCCCCGTCCTTGTGGAGTTTATGGTCCCGAGGGGAAGCAGACAGTAAACAAGATAAGTAAAATTTAGAGTCCCGTGGAAGGTGGAAAGTATTTGGGGGCAACATAAAGGAGAGACAAGGATGCAGTTTGAGACAAGGTGGTCAGAGGGGTGCTCTCTGAAAAATACCATTTGATGAAAGGCGTGATGGAGATGAGGGAGGGAGCCCATGCAGGTGTCTGAGAGAAGAGAGTTCAGGCAGAGCCAATGGCAAGTGCAAAGGCCCTGAGGCAGGAACCTGCCTCGTGTCCCTAGGCACAGGAGGGAGGCTAGTGGGGCTGGAGGGGAGGAGGGGCTGGAGGTGACTGGTTGGGGGGCAGACATGCGGGTTGTGTGGCCATGGTGAGGGCTTTGGCTGCTATGCCAAGTGAGTTGGGAAAGATGTTAAGTGCGGTAAAGCCAGCTGCTGAAACAGACACACCCCAGCTCTTATGACCTAGCATAGTGGTTCGGTTCCCATGGGACACAAAGTCCCGTGCTCCCCACCCGCAGGGTTTTTTCCATCCCGAGTCCCAGGTTCTTTATGTCCTGTGGCTCCAGCCTTCTTCTGAGTCCTGGCTGGCTGGTGGGGACAGAGATGTGGAAGCTGGTGGCTGGGAGCTCCTTTCCACTCAGCCCCCATGGGGACTCAGCTCTGTGGTCACACCCATCTGCAAGGGCTGCTGGGAAATGTAGTCCACTGGGTGCCAGGAGGAAGAGAGGGGGTTTGCTGGTCTGTGTCTTGCACAGGAAGTGATGAGCCCAGGAAGTGATGAGCAGGTTGTTGGTAGAAGAGGGACTGAGCTGAGAAGGTGCTCACAGGCTCTCTGGCCGCTGTGAGGAGGACTGACTGTGGGGTGAGGGTGGGAGCCGGGGGACCAGGGAGAAGAGACTTCATGGTCCCGGCAGGGAGATGCTGCAGCCAGGGCTCCCAGGGCAGGTGGGGTGAATTCTGGATACAGCGCCGGCAGCTTGTGCTGATGGATTGGAAGTGGGTGTGGGAGAGAGAGAAGTCGGAGGGAGCCCCGGGACTTTGGCTGGAGCAACTGGAAGGACAGAGCTGCCATCACGGAGGTGGGGACGCCTGGGAGCGGCACGGGCTTTCTCTGAGGGGCATTCAGAGCCCAGCATTGCTGGGCGGAGTCTGAGATGCCTGTGAGACCCCTGGGGGGGGCAGCGGAGGGGGCAGTGGGACGGAAGAGTCCCAGCTCCATGGGGGGGGTCCAGGCGGGAGCTGTGGGGCCCCTAGACAGCTTTAGGGTGGGGACTGATTACCAGAAAGAACAAACAGGTAATGGAGGGTGGAAAGCCTCAGCCCCACCCCCAGTCCCCAGGGAGCAGAGGGGGCTGGAGACTGGGGTATAAAAACTCTTGAACAGCGAGGCTCCGGGAGCTTCTGGGTTGGTGACCACCTCAAGGTACTGGAGGGTGGCACGCTGGGTGAGGGCCTGGCAGCTCCGGGCTCCCCCCATGCCTTGCCCTCCACCTTACCATCTCTTCCATCTGGCTCTTGCTGAGTTGTATCCTTTACCATAAAACTGTAGTTGGAAGCAGAGCACTTTCCTGAGTTCTGTGAGTCTTTCTAGCAAATTATTGGACCTGAGGAGGGGGTCATGGGACCCCCAACTTACAGCCAGAAGGACGGTGGCCTGGGACTTGCAGCAGGCATCCGAAGCCGGGGCAGCCTTGCGGGCCTGAGCCATTTCACGTATGGGGTCTGCCGCGCTCTCCAGGCAGCTAGTGTCAGAACTGGGGTGAATTGTCGGACGGTATTTAACACCTGGCCGAGCCCCCGGGTGGAGGGTCTGAGGAGAGGCCTGGCCTGAGCCTTCCAGAGCCGTAAGAACAAAAGAGGCTGAAAGGGAGCCGCCAGGAAGGGGCCAGGAAACCAGAGTGCAGATGTGTCTGGAGGCCGATGGAGGCGACCATCTCCAAGGAGCAGGGGCGCATGGGGAGGATGGGGACTGAGACCCGAGCACTGTCATGGCAGCGGGGGCCTCACAGCGCCCAGCCCTCATGAGCCGTCAGCACCACCAGCTGCCGCGGCCACGACTGTAACCGCCCCTCTCCTCTGTCACCGCAGTGGGCAATGGCCTGGCAGCCAGCAGCTCCGACTTATCCGGCTCCAGCTCAGGCTCCGACTCCGAGGAGCCCCCTGAGGGTCAGCCGGCCAAGGTGACAGCGGCAGCAGCGGCAGTCACCCCGACCAGCCCCGCGGGCAGCAGCGGGCTCATCACGCAGGAGGGCATGCACATCCCCTTCGACGTCCACCACGTGGAGAGCCTGGCCGAGCAGGGCACCCCGCTGTGCCCCAACCCGGCGGGCAGTGGGCCCGAAGCCCTGGAGACGGTGGTGTGTGTGCCGGTGCCCGTGCAGGTGGGCCCGGGCCCCGGCACCCTGTTCGAGAACATGCCCCAGGAGGCACTGGGCGAGGTGGTGGCCAGCTGTCCCATGCCGGGCATGGTGCCCGGCTCGCAGGTGATCATCATCGCGGGCCCCGGCTATGACGCCCTCACAGCTGAGGGCATCCATCTCAACGTGGCCGCAGGCAGCAGTACCCCCGGTGGGAGCCTGGGCGACGAGGTGCCCTGCGCCATGATGGAGGGTGTGGCAGCCTACACGCAGACAGAGCCCGAGGGCAGCCAGCCCAGCACCCTGGACCCCACCGCCGTGGCGGACATTGAGACCAAGAAAGGTCTGGGGGCTGCTCTGGTCAAGGGCTGCGGTGGGGCCTGGGAGGGGGAGGGTGAGGAGGGACCCCGAGCCTGACAGCCTTAGTCCCCACAGCTACCCGCCCCGTGTCCACCCCCGTAGAGAAGGAGGACCTGTACATGCTCAAGAAAGAGGAGAAGGAGGAGCCAGTGGCCCCGGAGCTGGCCGAGCTGGCGGCAACTGTGCCTGAGAGCACTGAGCCCGAGGCCGAGGCAGACGGGGAAGAGCTGGACGGCAGCGACATGTCGGCCATCATCTACGAGATCCCCAAGGAGCCCGAGAAGTGAGTGCTGGGGCGGGCGGGGCAGGGGCGAGGAGCGGCCCGTGGGCCCTCCGCCTGCCCGGTGTGGGAGCCCCGACGCCATGGGCCCCTTCTTCTCCAGGAGGCGGCGGAGCAAGCGGGCGCGGGTGATGGACGCCGACGGCCTGCTGGAGATGTTCCACTGCCCCTACGAGGGCTGTAGCCAGGTCTACGTGGCCCTCAGCAGCTTCCAGGTGAGGCCACCACCCGAGCGGGCGGCGGGGCCTGCTGCTGTGTCCGGCTGCCTGGGCGCTGGCGTCTGGGCCGTGTGGCTCATGGAGGACCCACCTGGCTCTGCTGGGTGCCACTAGCCTGGCTCCCATGCACCCACCCGGCCTCAGAGAGGCAGGTGTCACCTCTGTGTCCTCCCTTCCCACTCTCCAGCC
The DNA here is from genome assembly GCF_041296235.1 of Equus asinus. NCBI lineage: Eukaryota > Metazoa > Chordata > Mammalia > Perissodactyla > Equidae > Equus > Equus asinus. The sequence continues at coordinate 22,771,956 of NC_091809.1, read as the reverse complement.
CACCCAGCATGCCTCAGCCAGCCCTGGCCTCTCTGCACAGCCCAGTGGCTGCCTGGTCCGGACCTGCTGCTTCCCCACACACTCCCCCTCTTCCAGCCCTTCTGAACTCCTTCTACCCTGGTCCAGGCCCCCCTGTTGGCTGGGGATGCCTCCTCTTCAGGCTCAGCTCAGCACGCCCCTCCACCGGGAAGCCCACCCTAGTCCCCCAGGGCCCCTGGAGTCGGGATGGGCTGCCCCGAGGGCAGAGACAGGGTCTTGTCACATCCCCACTCCTGGCACAGGAGGCGGCACCAGTGGGCCTTCGAATTTGCCGAGTCATGTTCTCATTAAGCTCGTACTGAGCACCTGCTGGGTGCCAGGCCTGGGGCCGGGCACTGAAGCCGCAGCCCTTCTCATGAGTTAAAGGATGAAGGGCCGGGGGCTGCCTGCTCCAGGCCCTGGGAGCAGCCCATAAGCTGGGCTCGCAGTCCAGCTCCTTCAGAGTGATGCGCCAGCACAGAGCCCAGCTGTAGCAGGGGCTCAGAAAAGCTGCTGTTTGATCCCAGCCGTGCCCCTGGGCCCCAGCTCGGAGCTGGGCATCCCTCCCAAGAGCAAGGGCCCCCTTCTTCCCTCCTCCAGGCAGGCCAGCCCCAGCCGGCCTCCCAGCCGCCCTCATCTGTCCCCACCTTGGAGAGCCCCAGAGGTGGGCCCACGGCACCCACAGCCCCACTGCTGCCCCTCTTGCTCCCAGAACCATGTCAACCTCGTGCATCGGAAAGGGAAGACCAAAGTGTGTCCTCATCCCGGCTGCGGCAAGAAGTTCTATTTATCCAACCACCTGCGGCGGCACATGATCATCCACTCAGGTCAGGCCCCGGGCAGGGGTAGCCGCACGGGCCGGGGCACGGGGGCCTGGGCCAGAAGCCAGGGCAGGGGCCTGCCCGTCTCGGAGCCTCCCCCGAGTCCTCCACTTGGGCTGCCGTGAGATGGGGAAAGTAAAGAGCGTAACCTGGTGCCCACCAGGCCCCTCCCTGGGGCTCAGTAAACTGGAGCTACACAATCTCAATGACACAGACTGTTATAAATACCCAGGAATGAGGCAGGGGCTGGCTGTCTCTTCCCCAACTTGCAGCCCCTTGGCCTCCCCTCTCTCATGAGCAGGTCTCATGTGGAAGCCGTTCCAGCGCTGACGGGGACAGTGACCCACCTGAGATGGGCAGGGCTGATGGGGGACGGCAGGGTGGGGGTGGGCTTGAGACAAGGCCCCTGTTTCCACTCGTGGCAGAGATGTGGGTCTTCTGCCCCAAGCGCTTCCTTGACCCGGAGCATGGGCTGTGGACGCAGTGGTGCCTGTGACCATGGAGTTCCAGGGGCCCAGAGGTGGTACATCTTCATATTTTTCAAGAGGCCAGAACTTTGGATTTTTTTGTGAAATCTCCCCGAAGTTCAAATATTGGGGTCAAGTCCAGGCCCATCTTGGCTGGGCCGTTTGCACCCTCTGCCCCTCAGGGACCAGAGCCATCTTCCGGCTGTGCCCGGGTGCGCGCCTGGGCAGCCTGGGAGCGCATGCGGGGCGGTGAGGCGCCCTTCGCCTTAGCCGCTGTCATTATCATCGGCCCTGGCGCCCGGAGGATGTGGGGTTTACTCTCCCTGCGCCCAGAGGCCCGGGAGACTCGGGGACACGGCCCCCGGCCCCACCCGCAGCGGCGTCCTCAGCCCCGCGTCTGCCCCAGGTGTGCGGGAATTCACCTGCGAAACCTGCGGCAAGTCCTTCAAGAGGAAGAACCACCTAGAGGTGCACCGGCGCACGCACACCGGCGAGACGCCCCTGCAGTGAGTGGCGGCTTCCCGAGGGGGCTGGAGGGAGGGGCCCTGGGCTGGACCGCGGGCGGGCGGGCTCCACCCTCGGGTCGCCTCGCTGGGTTCCACGAGCGCTCCCACCGCAGATGGCCCCGCCCCTTTGCGTTTGGGCTCCGCCCCGACCGCTAGGCCCCGGCCCCGCCGTTTACGCTTTGCCCGCGTGGTTAGGCCCCGCCCCCGCGGTTGGGCCGCGCCCTCGCGTTTAGGCCCTGCCCCGGTTGCTAGGCCACGCCCCCGTGGTTGGCCCCGCCCTCGTGTTTGGGCCCCGCCCCCTCTGACCAGCGCTGGTGCCGGTGGCTCCGGCAGGTGCGAGATCTGCGGCTACCAGTGCCGACAGCGCGCTTCGCTCAATTGGCACATGAAGAAGCACACGGCCGAGGTGCAGTACAACTTCACGTGCGAGCGCTGCGGCAAGCGCTTCGAGAAGCTGGACAGCGTCAAGTTCCACACGCTCAAGAGCCACCCCGACCACAAGCCTGCTTGACCCGCCCGACCACCGCCCACCCCTATTTATTCGTCCGCTTGGACACCACGCCCGGGCCTGCCCGGACCGCCGAGGGCGTCGCCCGGACCGCAGGCCGGAAGGAGGCGCCCCTGCCCCGCCCCAGGGCTGGGCCCCCGGGGCAGAGCCCCCCACCCGCCCCGGCCCCGGCTCCGGAGCTGGCGCCTGGGGCCGCGCTGCTGGAACTGTGTCAAGAGAGCAGAGCAAGATTAAAGAGCGAGAAAGGAGATGCCCTTCCCCCAGGCCTGGATGATTTGGGGGGACCGGGCTCCTCTCTGTCTCCAACCTTGTCCCTTCCTGAGCAAGGCGGGGGATGGGCGGTGAGGGGGTGGGGAGATGTCCCTACGTGCCCAGCAGGGCCCTTCCTGTCAGCCTGCGCCCTGCCTCGGCTACCTGGCCGGGCCACCTCGGTCACTCCCTGCTCTCTCGGGGTCAGGGATAGGAGGTTGGAGACCCAGAGAGGCCACTGGACATCTCCCAGGACTCGATCCTGACGTTCACTCCCAGTCCTCCACTTATTCCCCATTCTCAGCTCAGGGACCGGTGGGGAGATGTTCAGCAACCCCCTAAATAAGACTTGTATAGCTGCCGTGCAGAAAAGAGAGTGATTGGTTAATTCTGGGGGGTGCTGTTTAGGTCGGTGGTCAGGAGGTGGCATTTGAGAATAGACCAGAATGACAAAGATTCCATCCCCGAAGAAAGCTGGGGTAGGCAAATCCCAGGTCGAAGGAACTGCTGGTGCCAAAGTCCCGAGGTGGAACCGGCTCGGCGTGTTCCTGGAACAGGAAGCTGCGGGGGGGACGGGAGTTGGCGGCGGGGGGGCGGGTGGGGGGAGCGGCTGCCTTGGCCCCATTTCCCGGAGGAAGATGCTGAGGCCGCCTCTTCTCCTCCTCCTCCTCCTGCGGGCCTCCAGGGAGAGAGGCGGGGAGCCAAACCAAGCCGCGCGGCCGCCAGGTGGCGCGCAAGCCGCGTGGGCCCTGGTGGCCGCAGACACGTGACCCCGGGGACCGCAGCAGCGAGCCTGGGCACGTGCCCGAGGGAGCCCTGTGGCGCCACGCGCAGATTGGCCCCGCCGGCTCCTCACCAGCTCGTGGGGGCGGGGCCACAGCCAGGCCTCATTTTACCCTCCGGACCCGAGGCTACCCCAGCCGGGGACGGAAGAGGGGGCGAGGATGAGCAAGTCTGGCCGCTGGGCCCCCCCCGCTCCCCCCCCGCGAGCCGCCCCCGGCAGGTTCAGTCCCCTTCGCTGTTCCAGCATAACCGGAGTCAGCAGTTTCCATGGGAACCGCAGCCGGGTCTGCGCGCCCAGGAGTAGCCCCCCTCCCGGCACAGGCACGGCTTCCAGTCCGACAGGAGCCGGGAGGAACGCCGGGTTGGGAAGAAGCCATCGCTCGGGGTCCCCGGATCATCCAGGTCGCCCCGGCAAACCCAAGAGGGGCCACCGCGGGACCCGCATCACCACCGCCCAGATTGCGCGGGCCGCTATGATTGGCCTGCCCTCTCCATCAGCGTGGCAGCGCTCTCTGCTGCGTCCGCTCTCATTGGCTCAATCTCGAGGGCATCCTCCCGCAATTGGTTCTCCCGAGGACCGTCCCTGATTGGCCAAATTAGGCTCTCCTCGCTGGGGTGGATGGCACGCTCGGATCCTAAAAGGGCGTGTAGGGACGGGGATGGGGTGGGGGTTGCGACTCTCCGGTTAGGGGGTCCAGGATCTCTCGTCCGCAGCGCCCTCTACCGGGCCGTCGGACCGCTGTCTGTGGTGCTGAAGCCTCACTCGAAGGCGCCCCTGCCGTGGTGAGAACACCTCGCTCCTGATGGCCGCCCCGACAGAAACGTGCGCTCCCACCCGCTCCCCGAAGGAGGCTGCGCCACCCCCCATCGTCTGAGAGAGAGGCCAGGTCCCCACTAGCAGAGAGGAAGCGTGACTCCACAAGCGGACCAATCACGAGCCCGGAAAGTCAGGATATTTACATGGCAGATCCGCCCACCCGAAGTTTATAGGGTCCGAGAAGGCCCAGTGGTTTCCAGGAGCTGGAGGGCGCCAGTGAGGTTTGCCCGGAACCCTAAGCCCCAAACCTCTTAACCCCCTTTGGAGCAGTGCCCAGTTCTCCTGCACTGTAGGCTGCCAGTCCAGAGCTTTTGAACCCTATAGACACCTAACCCACTCAAAATCCACAGGGTCTCAGTTCCTTCTGCAGGCAGACTAGGGTCTCAGCCACCCCCACCTTCCTCCCTTGGCCCCCCCAAATCTGGAGACCCAAGCCTCTGCCCATTGAAGTCTTGGTTCCTCCTTTCTTTCTAGTCCCCTCGGTGGACAGCACCTCCAGAAGGTCGTACAATCGGGCCGTCGATACATCCTCGCCCTCTTCGCTCCTCCGGCTCTGGGTGCTGGACAGAGGAGGGGCACCCGCCCAGTCTTCCGGCCAGAAAGCCCACCCAAGAAGGGGCGCCAAGACAGGAAGCAGGGTCTGCGGGGGCAAAAGGGCCAGAAGCTGGCGATCCGAGCCCCGAAGAAGCGTTTTCTGGGGGTGCGGGGTCCCGGCCAGCGCGCGCTCGCTTCCACCTGCCGCGCCGTCGGGCGCCGCGAGGAGGCGGGGCTCGGTTGCCGCAGCCAATAGGCGGCGCCGGCGCTGGCAGCTGCCGCTATAAAGGGCTGGGGGCGGCGGCTGCGCGGCCCAGAGCGCGGAGCGCGCAGCGCGGGCCGGAGGGTGGGAGGGAGGGCGGGCGAGGGGAGAGGACTGAGCACCCGCGACCGGACAGGCTGGGCCGAGGGGCGGCGGCGAAAGGCAGGGCGCCGCGATCTCTGTCGGGAAGCGCACCCTCCCCGGGCCCCGCGGGGCCGCGCAGGGGGCGTTCTCAATCCCACTGCCGCTCCCTCCTTCCATCCCCTGCCGCCCGCAGACCACTCCGGAGCCCGGTTATCCGCGGGCGCGTCCCCGGGCTCGGGCCCGTTCCCGGCCCTCGAGGGAGCCGCCGCCTTCATCGACACCTCTGCAGCGGCCGCGCCAGAGGCCGCCCGGGCAGGACCCCGGCGTGAGCATCGAGCGCCCCCCAAGGAGTGCACGACCCCCGGAGCCGCCCTCAGCACGGACCGCGCCCGCCGGGCACACAAGAATGGTCACTGTAGGTATTCCCCTGTCGCTGAGAGGGAACCTGGTCAGTAAGGGGTTAGGCACAGGCTCCGCGGAGATGGAGGGGGGGTAGGACCAGGCCTAGCTAGGCCCGGGTGGGGGGGTAGGACCGAGCCTCGGGGCCTGAGAGTGGGCAGGGCCGCGCCCAGAGTGCTGGGGGCACTTAGAGTCTTGCCCGAGAGGCCTTAGGGAGGCGAGCTGCGATCCGGGGGGCGTCCTACGGCGCCCCGGGGGCGGGATTGCCCCCCCCCCGGCAGGCCTGATGGGGGAGGGGCCGCGGCGGCGAAGGATGCCTCCTCCATCCGGGCCCGGACCCCGCAGCCGCCCAGGCTAACGCAGGGCCCCAGTCGCTGGTGCTGGGCCAGGACCAGGCGGCAAGGCGTCCCCGAGAGCCCCGGGGAAGCGGGTGGCGTCGGATCGCGCGCCCCAGGCCTCCGCCGCGCCCGGGAGCCGGGCGTCTCGTCCTCGAGCCCGTCGACCTTGCGGCAAGCGGGGAGGGGAGAGGAGGGGGCGCGCCCGGAGGCCCCGCGGGCCCGCCGCCGCCGCCGCCGCGTCCCTTTGTTTCTCGGCGCTTCTTCGCGGGCCGTAGCCTCGCGCGGGCGCCTCGGGCTCCGGGGAGGGGGAGGGGAGAGGAGGGACGGCGGGGGGGCCCCCAGGCTCCTGAGCCCCCGCCCCCCAGGGGATGGGGTAAGGGGCCGAGGCAAGCCCCCTAGGCCAGGTCCGGGCGCCCCACCCCTCCAGGGCTCTGGGCCGCGGGGTGACCTTGAGCGCGCCCGCCCGCCCGCGCCTCTCGCCCCGCTCCCGGTGCTTTCAGCAGCCACCGAGCTGGTCAGCTCCCGAGCGCGCGGCCACGCCCGGCCACGCCCGGCCTGGCCACGCCCCTGCCCCGCCCATCTATGCCCCGCCCCCTAGGGCCCCGGGGGCCCGGCCTCGCCCGAGCCCTCGGATTTCCACTCGGCAGCCCGGGCGTATCCCGGGGGCGGGGCCGGCCCGTCCTAGCCCCACCCCGGCTCCACCCCCGCCCCCGCCGCGCGACTCCGCTCCCCGCGCCGCCGCGCGTCCTTTGTCTGGTCCCGGCGCCCGGGCCTCCCCCTTCGGCTCTTCCTGTCTCTCGGGTCTCTGTGTGTGCGTCTCTGTACACTGTGTCTCTTTCTGGGCCTCTTTTTCGAGTCGTGGCGAGCAGTGAGTGGTGGGATGCTCAGCACGCCCCGCAGGCCTGGGCCTCTCCTCTCCTGGACCCTGGGACCCGCCCACCTGACTCTGAGAAATGAGGCCCGGGAGGCCACACGTCCCTGCTGTGTGACCTCGGGCCGGCTCCTTCCCCTCTCGGCCTCACACTACTCACTCAGGTCCAGGAACGTGAGTGTGGCCTCCTGAGGACCCTCAGAACCACCCCCAGCAGTCCAGCATCCATTCCTCTGATCTGTTCCCTCGGTGGAAAAAGGGAAACTGATGCACAAAGAGAGAGGGTGTGGTCAGAGGTCACACGGGGCCTTGAAGCTCTTATCCTTCCGTTACTCCAACGGAGGGCGCTCAGGCAGAGGCCCACTATGGCGACAGGCTGGGAGAAAGTGAGGGGATAAACTGAGACAGTCAGGGCCCTGCATGGAGGGAGAAGGGCCCAGAAGTGGGAGGCTTGGCTAGCACCACGTGGTGGCCCAGCCTCACCATGCATAGCCACTCAATGCCCTATTGTCGCCAGTATCCAGGCATCTGTCACTGTGACCAGGGCCAGGGGGCGCAGCTGGGGGCCAAGGGGGTTAGACACGGGAGGAGCTACACGGCAAGTGACCACAGGTGTGTTCACGGCAAAATCCATATGTGAAATGTATGTGCAGTGGTGCCAGAGGGTTGGAGAAAGAGTGACAGGGAGAGGGAGGGGGAGAGAGAGGGGTGCAGAGGGAGACGTGGGCAGAGGGGAGAGAGACACAGAGGGGGAAAGAGGGAGAGAGAAACAGGAAGAGGGAGAGACCCAGAGGAAGAGCTGGAGAGAGTGGGAGGGGAGGTTCGATGCTCCCAGTTGGCCTCCGCCTCGCCATCCTTGATCTGCCCTCCTCTGCTCTGACTTCACGCCCTCGTCCCCGTCCTGGGACAGCCCTCGAAGGTCCCTGTGTTCTCCGTGTCATCCCAGGCCACATATGCCACCGGCTAGAGCAGGGCGGGTGGGGCCTCCACCAATCCGATCCCCATTAGCGGCTCAGCCGGCTCAGCCGCGGAGGAAACGCGACAGTGATCCGGATAAGCTCTGGCACAGACGGGAGGGAGACGGGGTAGTGGTGGCGGGATTACTAGGCTGGCCCTCAAAATCCTGGACAGGACTCCCGAATCCCCTCTAAACCCCATCCGGGTTGAGGACAGCATTTTGGAGGGGCTAGAGTCAGTAACCCTGAAGGCTCTGGGGTCATCTGATCGGGGTCAAACCCTGACTCCATCTCCGCCACCTGCCCCTGTCACCCTGGGCAAGTCAGGTCCCTCTGACCCTCGGTTTCTCCAGCTGCGAAATGGATAAGATGATCTCCAGCTTTCAGTGTGACTGTGGGACGGCAGAGAGAATGTTGCGCATGCTCACTGCCTGGCACACAGGAGGGGCTCCGAGGCTGGAAGCCGGTCGTCCTGAAACAGTGGCTGCAGTCGGCTGACTGGGCTCCCATAGCAGACATTATCAATCGATCACAGAACTCTAGCTCACTGAGTCTGCGCAGCAATTCAGAATCTATCTCCATACGGGGGACTTCGGTGACATACCTTTAGCGGAGAGACAGGGGCCCAGAGAGGCAACGCGAGTGTCAGAGACACACAGCAACGAGGGTGGAGCCAGCAGATGGCACGTGGTAGCAGTTAGGAAATATTTGTCTAGTTGAATAAGTAGACTCGGCCGACAGAGTGGGTTTAAATCAAGAGGCGCCGGGGCGTGACGTGGAGTAGGTACTCGGCCTTCCTTGGCTGTTATTGTTTTTACCATTATTGGCTTTTTCATTAGGAAAGTGAGCTCTGGTGTCCAAACGCCGCCTTTGGATTCTTCCTCTGCCATTTACCTGCTGCCCAACCTCGCCCAAATCTCTACCCTTTCATTGAGACTTGGTTTCCTCATCTATTAAAGGGAGAAAAGAGTCCCATAACCCTCGATGTTGGGAGAATTGCCTGGAAATTTTCATATATAGAGCTTTCTGGGGGCCGGCCCCATGGCCCAGTGGTTAAGTTTGTGCACTCTGCTTCAGTGGCCCAGGGTTTGCTGGTTCAGATCCTGGGCGTGGACCTACACACCACTCATAAGGCCATGCTGTGGTGGCGTCCCACATAGAAGAACTAGAATGACCTGCAACTAGGATATACAACTATGTGCTGGGGCTTTGGGGAGGGAAAAAGAAAAAAGGAAGAGTGGCAACAGATGTTAGCTCAGGGCCAATCTTCCTGACCAAAAAAAAAAAAAACCTTTGTCTTCAGATATTTAACATGCCAAGGTGCCAAAAAAGAAGAAAAAAAAATTTCCCTGGCGTATAGCAGGCCCTCCAAACTTGGCCATGTTATTAGTAAAGTATTAAATGGTACGAGACCAGGATGCAGATCTGTGGGGTATGGTTACTGCTTTATCCCAGGCGCCTGTGGCAGATATTGCTATTCAACCTAGTGTGTGTTCCTGCTCAGCCTGGATGGGGCTTCAGAATAATCCTCCAGGCAGCCACTCTCAGCCGACTGGAAATGCAGGGGATCTGCATCTCCAGGCCATCCTTTTAATAAGAAAGAGTGGGAAAGAAGCGGAGGGCCCAAAGAACAGCTCAGATCATCCCTGAGGACACACAGCTATAAGTGGCAGAGAGGCCCCCGTGCCTTGGCCACTGTCATCAAAACCAGCTCTGTGGTCCAACACATCCAGTTTGAAATGGCGTTCCCCATTTACGTCACCCAACAGCTCTGAGCTCAGCTTCCTCCGTGTAAAATGGAGAGTGTGTCACTGTCTTTCAAGATTGTTGGGAGACATAAATGAAATGATGCCTTGAAGTGCTTCACGCGATGCCCCGCAAGTGGTACATACTCAGTGGAGCAGGACAATTATTAATCACAGTATCGTGAGGCAGGGACGTAGGATGTGACAAGCCGGCTGCCGCTTGCTGGCTGCCGCTTCCCGTGACTGTGCATGTAGCAGACATGGCTAGCTGATGCCAGAATGCTTTCCAGCTGCACCCACGTGCAGTCTGAGATCCTTCCCCAGGCCACTAATTTGCCAGTAATTTGGAGTCTGCAGCAAAGTGGAGCAGAGGCCCAGAAGCCTTAAGTGGCATACCTGAGGCCACAGAGCCGGGAAATGTTAGAACTGGTACTGGTCGTAGTTGGCAGTGAAAGTTGGAAATACAGACTATGGATCAGAAAAGCTCGTGTGCAAATCCCTGTGCCACCATTTATAGGCTGCATGATCTTTGGTCATTTTGCAATCACTTCTGAACCTCACTTTCCTCCTCTGTTGTCTTAGCTGAGGCTGCCATAACAGAAGACCATCAACCGGGTGGCTTAAACACCAGACGTTTATTTCTCATAGTTCCAGAGGCGGGGAAGTCCAGCTGCTGGCTGACTTGGTTCCTGCTGAGGGCTTGCTTCCTGCTTTGCAGATGGCCATCTCCTTGCTGTGTCCTCACATGGTGGGGGGAGAGACACCCTCTCTCCAGTCCCTTCTCACAAGGGCATGAATCCCATCCATGAGGGCTCCACCCTCATGACCTAATTACCTCCCAAGAACCCCACTTCCAAATACCATCACATTGGGAGTTAGGATTCCAACATATGGATTTGGGGTGACACAGCTTTTAGTCCATAGTATCTGTGAAGAGGAGGAATAAAACCCTCTTCTTTTCAGTCGTTGTGACTAAGAAAAAAAAATTGCCTCTAGAGGACTTTGCACTGTGCCTGGCACCCAGCAATGCCCAATATTTGGGAACAATTATGGTATTGTATTTTGGGTCCGGGAGGGCTGAGATAATGTGTACCTGCTGACTGTTTCTAATTCTGCAACGGAAGCAGACATTGCTAATCAATCACAGTGGCCTTTCCTGCTGAAACTGGATATGGCTTCAAATCCTTCTAAATTCATCCATCTAGGAAAACCCTACGAATCGATTTGAGTTTTCAGGTGAGGGCAACCTATTTGCCAATCATGCTATAGCAGAGACTTAAGGAAATGCTGACTGTTTTGCCTTCCCATGACCATGACAGACAATACTAATCAATCCTAGCACTGTTTCCTGCTGACCCCAGATGTGGCTTTAAAATTCTTCTCTACATGGCCATGACGTGTAAAATAGATGTAGAATACATTTGAAAAGTGCTAAGAGGGTAGATCTTAAAAATTCTCATCACAAGATAAAATTGTAACTATGTATGGATAGATATTAACTATAAAAAACTACATGGTGATGGATGTCAGCTAGACTTATTGTGGAGGTCATTTGGCAATATATACAAATACCGAATTATTATGTTGTACACCTGAAACTAATATAACATTGTACCTCAATTATATCTTAATTTTAAAAAATAGATGTAGAAAAAACCATTCAATAAAATACATCTATTTTTTAAAAAAATATCTTGCACTAAAATTAAACATTCTTAACCTCGTAAAGGCCATCTACAAAAAAACTATAGCAGAGATCACATTTAGCTGTGAAATGTTTAAAGCATTTCCTTTAAAGTCAGGAATAAATAAGCCACTGTCACATTGTAGCCCCTGCAATAAGACAAGAAAAATAAATAACAGGTATAGACTGGAGACAAAGAACTGAAATGATCATTATTTGCAGGTGTTACTATGTCATACATAAAAAACCAAAATAGCTCAGTGGAGAAACTGGGGAGCGTAAATCCCCAGTGGGAAAATTATGCATGAAGTGAAAGAAATATTGACACATTTGGGGTATGAATCACCTTTCCTGGGAGGAAGGAGGTACACGGTCAGGGAGGGGCTTATGAGGGCTTCAGAGCTAATAAAAATGTCATATTTCTTATTCTGAAGACAAAAGCGTTTATTTTATGATTCTGAAAATGCACAGATTGGTGTTAGATAAATAGGCAAATGTATATGCAATCGGGCATGTATGGCATTTATAGATGGAATTCTCCACAGTAAAGTCTTTTGCTTTGCTGGGCGCTCAAGGAGTGGAACAGATCATTAGACTAACACACTGTCCCCTCCCCGCATTCAAGCCCATGTCAGACATGCCTGATCCATCGCCACCCAGCACCCCACCACTCCTGCTGGTCCCCAGTGCGGGGACCGGGCCGTGAGCGGGTGTGGCCTGTTGTCTCCAGCAGATACTCGGGGCCATGGAGTCTCAGGTGGCGGGGGGCCCGGCCGGCCCGGCCCTGCCCAACGGGCCACTCCTTGGTACAAACGGAGCCACTGACGACAGCAAGACCAACCTCATCGTCAACTACCTGCCCCAGAACATGACTCAGGACGAGTTCAAGAGTCTCTTCGGCAGCATTGGCGACATCGAGTCCTGCAAGTTGGTTCGGGACAAAATCACAGGTGTGGCTGCTGGCGGGTGGGGGGGCTGAGGACAGAGGTGATAGCCTCAAGCGTGCAGGTGTGAGGGGGCAGGTGGGACCCTGGGGGTCTGAGGTGTGATGGGGAGACAGGTGGGACCCTAGGTGGGGTGGCTCAGGGGTGACAGGGGCAGGCAGGACTCTGGGGAAACAGATACGGGTGGCATCTTGACTCTCATCACCTTGAGGGGGGCTGCCAGCCTCTCAGGCTGGGGGCTGGGAGGACACTGGCAGGTCCGGGCAGCTCACCATCCGGTCCTGCCCACAGGGCAGAGCCTCGGCTATGGGTTTGTGAACTACTCGGACCCCAACGATGCAGACAAAGCCATCAACACCCTCAACGGCCTCAAATTGCAGACGAAGACCATCAAGGTTAGTGCCCCGTCACTGTCCACCTGGACCACCCACTTCGCTGCCACTCAAGCCCCACGGCCACCCACCCTCCCAACATACCCATTCCCACCACCACTCAGGGTTCAAATCTCTCCCTCGAGCCTTCCTGGCTGGGCTCCCCAGGGGCGGACAGCTTTGCCTCTCTGAACCTCAGTCTCCTCACTCGTCACTGGGGAGAATATCAGCCCCGCATTCTCTGGCACCTCAGGGAGGCACCCACCTCATCAGCGGAGGAGCAGGAGAGAGTGACCAGGGTCCAGCGGGCAGGCGCCCCCCCCACCCGGCCCCGCCTTTGTCATGGAAATGGGGGAGGGGTGGGGGCCCATCTGCCATCTGGAGCCTAATTAGGGGCTGAGAGGGTGGGATTAGGGGTGGGCCCTCCCCCATCTTTGTGCAACGCCCCTCCCCCCACGGCCTCCCCTCTCAGCAGCTGCAGCTGGGACCCCGTGAGCTCGGGTTCCCTGGGGGTGTCGCCATGGAAACGCCCCTCTCTGGGTTCGCCTGGGGGTGTCTGGGCTCCGCCCCACAAATCTGCTCCCGGCCCCTGGGGGAGGCGGGGCTGGGGGAGCCCATCTGGCCCCCAGTTCTCTGTGGGAACAGAGGTGCGGGAATTTCTTCCTCTCTCAGATGCGGGGGTCACGAGGTGATGCTTGATAGGTCCCTCCATGGCCAACTAGACCCAGAAGCCCCAGGACATGAGGGTGGGCCCTAGTGACAAACTGGGAGACCCAGAGGGCCACCATGCACGTGGGATGCAGCGAGTGTGCGTGTGTGACCGTGCGCTGGGACTCATGGTGTTTGTGGGGTGCTGTGGCTACAGGAGCGGCTGTTGTCACACGGGTCCGGCTACGATAGACTTTGGGCGTGTCACTGTGTGTCTGTGGGCACGTGGTGTTTATTTGACAGGCGCTCGGTGACACACTGTGACTCCGGCTGTGACCTGATGGGGCTGCGTGGGTGTGTCTGGCTGTGACGGGGTGTTTGTGTGTCACAGTGAAGTTGTGTGGGTGTGTCTATCTGGGCCCGGTTCTGGGTGGAACGTGTGTGACATTGTGGGCTTGTGTGGTGGTGTGACGGGTGTGTGGTTACTGTAATCATGCATGACCCCCAGAGTCGCTGTGAACATGGCAGCGGCCCGTGTCACCTCCCCGCTGGTGTAGTCCCCAGGGCTGGGCAGTGAGGGGCACAGCGTGGCCTTGTGTGTGTGCGCGTGTGTCCGCCTGGATGACTGTCACGTGGTCCATCCTGACTGGATGCTCCAGCACATTCTGCCTAAAATATTTCCAGCTGCCTGCCACGTGCCAGGCCCCTCCTGGTGAGGGAGTGTGACACAGGTGAGGGACCTGGGTCAGCCCAGGTCACAGAAGGACAAGAAAGGTTCCTGAAGACCTTCTTTGTGTCTCAGATGACCCCCAGCCCTAGACAAACACCCACCCAGGAGCTCAGAGCCCCCTTCCTGTCACCCCCAACCCCGATCTCTCAACAAGCCCTCACCTCAGAGCTTGCGACAGGAAAGAGACAGCACGTTCGGGACCTCGATGTTTATTATCCTTCCAGAAATAACAGCAGCGGATGTGGTTGCCTGTTTTTCTGGAGGACCCCAGGTGTGCACCATGGCATTCATTAGCATCTGCCACCCCCACCCCGTGAGCACCCTCACCCTCCATCCCCCCCACCGCTTTATTCATTTTGTTAGTTTTTTAATCAGTTATTTCTAAAGAAATAAGACGCCATTACAACACACAGCCCCGAACAAAAACCAGACTCTTGACAATGACCTCCGTCTGCCCAGAGGTTAGTTTAGAAGGGAAAGAAAATAGACGTGGGCAGAAATAAGGAGGAGGGCGCTGGCCCCTTAGCATGGGGGCCTCCAGCCTGGGTTTCCCGGACACTGATAAGCACACAGTGAGATGGGGTCACTCCTTGCTGCTCTGTAAATGGACTTTTCTTCCCCCACTTCACAATACTGCCCACTGTTTCGGGGAAATAAATCTACACGTCCACCATTTTTTAAACAGCTGCAGAGTTTTACTGTGGGGCTGGATCCTAATTAATGACACCAATCAGATGATTGTAATAAAACGTGTCTAGCTCCCAACTGGGAGAGGGCTTGGAGAAAGAGTAAGGAGGGTAGGGGCAGGGACCCACATGGAGGTAGGCGAGGACATTGCAACTGAGACCTGGAGGAAAGGGAGAAGAAGAGAGTTCCGGGCAGGAGGAACAGCCAGTGCAAAGGCCCTGAGGCTGGAGTATGCCTGTGTGTTTGAGGAACATGGAGGAGGTCTGTGTGGCTGGAAGAGAGTGAATGAGGGGGCAAGTGGGTGGAGATGAGGGCAGAGGGGTGATGGGGTAGGTCATACAGGGCCTTGTGGGCCGTGGGAAGGACGTTAACTCTGAAGAAAGTGGGAGCCACTGAAGGTTCTGAGCAGCGGAGGCATGTGACCTGGCTCAGATGCTCACAGGCGCCCTCTGGCTGCTGTGGGGGGAACAGACTGTGGGGGGAGGAGGATGGAGACAGTGGCACTGGTCCGGGGGTGAGCCATTGTGGGGGCTGGGCCAGGCTGTGGCTGTAGGAAAAGAGCGTGGATTCTGGATAATGAGGAACGTGGAGCCAACAGGATTGATGGCGGATTGGATGTGAATTTGAAAGAGCTGTCAAGGACAAGAGAGGCTGGGGACCTGAGCACCCAGGAGGACCGAGCTGCCATCACTGAGTTGGGGCAAGTTGGGGTGCGGTCAGGGGCCCAATGCTGCCACACTGAGTGTGACAAGGCCCACACTGGGGACAACATTTGGGAGTTGTCAGCCTTGATCTTCTGGCTAAAGACCTGAGGGACTCCAAGGGGCCCAGTGTTGTCAGGGAGAGAAGGGGACAGCATCCCAGGCTCACTTTGCAAAGGAGGGGAAAGTGTCGATGTTGATGGAATGTCCAGCGTGAGCCCATTGGCTGGGGACGTGACGGTCCCTGAGGTCCCCAAGGAGACCCATGACCCCAGGGGCGCGGCTCCTTTGACCTCCTCAGGCAGCAGATCCCCCATCATTCTGCAAGCAGGGCCATGTTGTCTCGGCCATGTCCATGTCCCCTCCCCCCCCAAACCGCGGGGGTCCCAGGGTGACGATGACTCAAGAGAGATCTGTCGAGTGAACACAGGCATTTCTGCTCCTCAGTGGTGCTTTGGGTGTGGCCTCACTCTCCCCATCTGCGATGTGGGTCCTCCCCTCACCCCGGCCGCCTGACCTCCTCCCCCAGGTGTCCTATGCCAGACCCAGCTCTGCATCCATCCGGGACGCCAACCTGTACGTCAGCGGGCTCCCCAAGACCATGAGCCAGAAGGAGATGGAACAGCTCTTCTCCCAGTACGGCCGCATCATCACCTCCCGCATCCTGGTGGACCAGGTCACAGGTCAGGCCGCGGGGGCGCCCGCCGGAGGCACCGAGAGAGGACCAGGATGGAGAGGGCGGGGTGTAGAAGTAAGGGCCAGAAGTAAGGGAAGAGCGAGGGGTCGCACAGGAGTGAGGGCCGGGGTCCCCTGACGCCCCCCCTCCCCCCGCCCCGCGCCAGCAGGTGTCTCTCGGGGTGTGGGATTCATCCGCTTCGACAAGAGAATCGAGGCCGAGGAGGCCATCAAGGGACTGAACGGGCAGAAGCCGCTGGGCGCGGCTGAGCCCATCACGGTCAAGTTCGCCAACAACCCGAGTCAGAAGACGGGGCAGGCCCTGCTCACTCACCTCTACCAGTCGTCCGCCCGGCGCTACGCGGGCCCCCTGCACCATCAGACGCAGCGCTTCCGGTGAGGCCCCCCCTGCTCCGGGCGCCCCGGGGCCCCCAGGCTGTGGCCCAAAGCTTGCAGCCCCCCTCCCTGAACCCCATTCCTGCGAGGCAGAGGGACACGGGACAGCTCCCACACGCAGAGGGGAAATGTGTGGGCCTGTCAGGGGCTTAGGGCAGGTCTTTGTATACAGCAGGCACTCAATGTGTGCAGGGCCCTGTGAGTGGCATTATGGGCGTTCAGAGTTTTGAGAGTCACCTGATAGAGTCCAGCTCTGACTGTCCCTCTCCCTGAGGCCCGTGGCTCCAGCTGTCTGTGCCTCAGTTTCCCCATCCACATTTCCTGGGTGCGGACTGCGTGCCAGACACACTTATTCGTTCTGCACAGCAACCCGATGAGAAGGGAGCTTGTCTTGTCCCCATTTGAAGGACGGGACCCTGAGGCACAGGGAGGCGTTGTCTCTGGTTCAGTCCAGGCGTGGCGGAGAAGAGACTCGAACCACCCCTTCTGTGGACCCAAGCCCTGCAGGGTGGGGGCAGGCAAGCAGACCGGCTGGGAGGGGGAGGAAAGGGACTTGGGGCAGGCCGGGCACAGCAGGGCAGGCGAGAGGCGGTGCCTGTGGCCCCGGTTCCGTGCCAGGCGGTGTCCAGCCGGGCGGGCAGTGGTGGGGGCAGGGCTGGCGCTGCTGGCCCGCTGGGTGGGGGCTGGGAGGGCTGGCTGGCCGGCATCATAGCCGGGGGCGTGCCCGAGGCCACCAGTGACCACCCCTTCTGCCTCCACAGGCTGGACAATTTGCTCAACATGGCCTACGGAGTCAAGAGGTAACAGTGCCCCCGCCCTGCTGTCCCCTCAGACCCTTCCCTGACGGACCCCATCCCCAGCTCCCCCCGCAGGATTGCCAGTGTCGCCGTGTCTGACCCCATCTGGATGGCGTAGCCATTCAGAGATCTGGGGGGCTGTCAAGCCTGTAAATACCTAAAACTAAGAGCTGCCACAAAATGTGGGTCCAGGGGGCCTGTCTGTGTCCTCTTGGCCCAGTGGAAGGTGACAGTGTTGCCGGGAACAGCTGTGCCCCTGGTTCCCGCGTTAGGTCTCTGAGTTCCACTGGCCACTCTTGGTCATCTTGGCTGAGGGTCACAGGATGCCACTCTCATGCTTCTTGTCCCTTTTGTTAATGATCTCAGTCTGGTGGGAAAGGAGACAGAGAGGAGCAGTGACCCCGGCTGGGAAGGGGGCAGGAGAAGGGGAGGTGGGGACCCAGCAGAGCCCCCCAGCCAGCTGAGGTCACAGAGTTCCTGGCCGTGGGAACAGCCTGTGCAAAGGCCAGGAGGAAGGAGCGAACAGTTAGTCCCAAGAGCCCAAACCCTGGGGGTCCCCCCAGTCGAGTGGAACCTCAGGAAGGCAAGGAGTCGGTGAGGAGTGTGGGTGGAGCCAATTCTGTCCTTTCATTCATTCAGTCACTCGACAAACCCCTCTGGAGTGCCTACTGTGTGCTTGGGACTGTGCTGGGTGGGGGCAGCGCAGGGAGCAGAACCTGCAGGCGAGAGGGAGCGAGGATAAATGTGTAATCGGAATGGTGAAAAGCCGAGCGGTGCAGAGGGAGGCACTGGCCTCTTGATGGGTCACAGGAGGCCGCCCTGAGGAGGTGACAGTGGAGCTAAGACCTGAGGCGTGGGAAGGAGGCACTTAAAGGGCTACGCCCACATCCTGGCTCCCACCGCTCTGCTTCCAGGGTGGGCCTCTGGGGTTGAGGGGCAGGGGGTGGAGGGGACCCCGTTGTCGAGGACCCGGTCAGAGTGGGGTCAGAGTGGGGGCGAGGGCAGGAGTTGGGTGGGAAGATGTGGCAAGGGGAAGGGTGGTGGCCAGGGGTGGGCCAACAGGGCTAAGGACCGGGTAGGGTCAAAGGTCATGGGGTCAGGGTCTAGATGGGGCTCAGGGCAGGATGGAGATGGGGGGCTGGCATCTCTGAGCCAGTCAGACGGGGTGGGCTTAAGGTGGGGGTCACAGATGAAGGTCACGGGACGGTGGCAGGGTCAGGCCAACACAGGGGTCACATAGTCCCGAGGTCACAGCACCGTCCCAGGTCATGACAGTGTGCGGGGTCGCAGGGGGATCGGGGGCATGCTAGGGGGTCAGGGCAGAGCCCGCGTGACCCCCAAAGTAGTCCCCTGTCGCTCATCGCCAGGTTCTCGCCCATCGCCATCGACGGCATGAGTGGCCTGGCCGGCGTGGGCCTGTCAGGGGGCGCGGCGGGCGCCGGCTGGTGCATCTTCGTGTACAACCTGTCGCCGGAGGCAGACGAGAGCGTGTTGTGGCAGCTGTTCGGGCCCTTCGGGGCGGTCACCAACGTCAAGGTCATCCGCGACTTCACTACCAACAAGTGTAAGGGCTTCGGCTTCGTCACCATGACCAACTACGACGAGGCGGCCATGGCCATCGCCAGCCTCAACGGCTACCGCCTGGGCGAGCGCGTGCTGCAGGTGTCCTTCAAGACCAGCAAACAGCACAAGGCCTGAGCCGCCTCCCCACCCTCCCCGGGCAGCAGAGAGAGAGAGAGAGAGAGAGAGAGAGAGAGGGGGCCCGAGAGAGACAGCGCAGGCAGACCACGGACGGCCGAGGGCCCGCATCCCGGCGGGAGCCACAGGGTGAGCACTCGGGGGGTAGGGTCTGCAGGGAACGGGGGGTGCCTGGGGGTCCCCCACCCCATCCTCTTGCCCCCACACCCCAGGCTGGGCTGTTCACTCTCTCGTCTTGGTTTTGATCATGGTGATGGTTTTTGTTTCTTTTTTCGGCTCACAAGAAAGCAGAGACGTACCCCCACCCCACCCTCCACCTCCCCCTGTGGGATGGCTTGGGGGGGCCCCCTGGCCCCCTTGCCCAGGCCTCCCCTACACCCAGGTGAGCCTGAGGGGAGGGGGGAACAGGTTTAAAAATCCCCAAAAAAGCGAAGCGTGAGGAGGGGTGTGGGCAGCCCTGGCCCAGAGCCCCTTGGTAGGGGCGTGAGGGGCAGGGGGAGGGGCTGGAAACAGAAACAAAATGAAAAAAAAGGGGGGGGTGGGAGGGGAAGAAAAACTCTATTTTTGTAAAAAGGGAAAAAAGACCTCGTGGAGAATTTTTACTGGGGATTCTTGAACTTGAAAAAAAAAACACAAAAAAAGACAAAAAAAAAAAAAGAAAATATTTTGGCAGGTTATGTTTACCAACTGGGGCAAGGCTTGGGGGCTGGGGGTCCGGGGGACTACACAGAGAAACACAGCCACGCCACGCAAAGACACGCAGGGGCACGTACACACGCATACACACCACAGGGACACACAGAGAGACCCAGAGACACGCTCCAGACACGGTCAGGAGGTCACTGGCCAAACCCAGACATGTAGATAAACACGTGGATGCACACAGGAGACCCAAAGATGGGGTGACGTCAGCATAGATGGATGTGGGCACAAGTGGCCATGGGTGGATGTGGCTAGAGGTGGATGTGGCCATGGGAACAGTGCCATGTGTACACGTGGACCCATGGAAGGTACATTTGGACACACAAATCTAGACACCCAGGCATGGTGAAACAGACACAACATCCAGGGACACACAAACATCCCCATAGCATCCCTGGGGCCCAGGCGAGAGGTCGCAGCACAGACTCCAGCGCAGTCCACCTCCTCCAGCCAGGCCCCGCCCCCGGCCCTCGCCCCACTCGCCCCTGCCCTGATTCCCTGCAGAGGTCTCACCTCGCTCACCAGAGCTCCCTGCTCCCCACGAACACCGGCGTGCGAACTCGGCATCCATGCATCCAGACACACAATACCTCGTTCCATTTTTGGCATCATGGTGGGCTGGAGCCAGCCCCCCCAACACTTGAGGCCAAAGGACCCCGTCCCCGGGGCTGAGGCTCCCTGGGCCGGCTCTGAGCCTCGCCCCTGCAGGGTCTCCCCAGCAGCAAGCCCCCGCTAACCCCCGCCAGGCCCAGGGTGGACGGGCCCGGGGCCCCGCCCCACATCCCCTTCCCGTCCACCTGTTCCCCTATTTCAGTTGTTGGGTTTCTCCGTCTTTCCAGATCAGTGAGGGCAGTGGACGCAGCCCCCATCCCCAGCCCCGGCTCTGGCTTCTGTCTGGAACTTTCCATCCCCCTAGTTTTCATTCTTCGTAAAAAAAACAAAATTCCAACAGAAGCCAAAGGCCGGAGCCCCCAGGAGCCCTCGCAGCCCCCCACCCCCGCAGCGGGCCCCATCAGAAGTGAGAATTGCAAACCCCAATTCTCAGCTTCGGTCGCCCCCCCCTCCGGTGTCCCTGCATTTTGGTGTCCGGCCACGGCCCCGTCTGACTGCCCAGCTCTCTCTCCCCCACCCCTCCCGGTGTTGTTATTAACCGTCTGTGGAGCTTCTGCTGCAAGGAACAAAAAAAAAAAAAAAAATCAAAAAAGCGACAAAAAAACACAAACAGAAGAGAAAAAAAAGCGACAAAAAAAGGAAGAAAAAAACACACAGAAGAGATTTAAAAACAAAGAAAAAAAAAGACATAAACTGGCACCAGTTAACTTTCTTGTACTTTTTTGCCGAATTTAGCTTCTCGTAGTTTTAACTTATTGCTATGTTAACTATTTATTCTTATTGTTGCCCTGTAAGGACATTTGTGTATATTTCTGTTCCTCCATCCAGTTTGCAAGTTTAAGGAACCACGATGTTCTTTGTTTCTTTAAGTTTTGCGGAGACGTGATTATGCCTAATTTATTTATAAAAGGGGAAGTGGAATCATTAAAGTAATAATAATTATTAATAACAGTAACGGTAGCCAAGCGGCACCCGGGGGCGCATGCGCTCTGCGGGGCGGTCCCCGCGCAGCCAGCGCCCTCCGGGGTCTCAATGGGATTATTTTTGCTGTCTTGAGAATTTTTTCAGTCCTATTTAGCTGGTGAAAACCCTAGCTTGTTCTTGATACACGAACCTATTTATTCTTGTGGTTTTTAAGTCCTCCCGGATCCCCCCTCCCCTCCAGCAGGGCAGACCCCCCCCCCCCTCCCCGGGGGTCCTTCCCTCTCCTCTGCTGTTCCCTGGGCTCTCTCCCCTCTGCCCTCCGCGCGGGGGACACGTGTGAGCACGTGGGCAGCGCGGTGGAGGCGTTTGTGAGCAATAAGGGCTGGGTTTGTCCCCACCCTGGGGGGGGCCGGGCTCTGGAGAGGGGACACCTCCCCACACTCCCTCCCCCCCGCACTGAGGCCCGGGCCCCTGCCACCCCCAACTCTGGGAGGGGACTTCTTTTTCTAAAACACAGAACTCAGCCCAGCCAGGCCCCCTTCCTGGAGGCCAGCCCCTCACCCCAGGGGAGGGCGCCTGGGGTCTCCCGTGTCCCTGGGGGGCAGGGGCAGGGGCCGTGGGGATGGGGGCTCAGCCCCTCCAGCCCTCCCTTCATCTTATTTATTCGGAAGGTTTCAAATCAGAGTCCGTGTTGGAGGTGATAAAGAACTGTAAAAAAAAAAAAAAAAAAAAAGACACACACAAACCCAAAACCCAACAAGAACACTTTGCGTTGCGTTTAGACTATTTATTACCGGGATTACAGGCCTGGCCGCGGTAACAGACTTTTACATGGAATTGTTTAATTATTTGTACTTTTCATGCCAGAAAATAAAAGTTCAGAATCTTACAGCCTTGGGTGTCTGTGCCGGCGTGCAGGGAGCGTTGGAGGGTGTGCCATGGGCCCTGGCTGTGTGGCCGTGTGCAAGCCACTGCCCCTCTCTGGCCCTGGGTCTCATCTGGAGCCTCTTGGTCTCCCCAGAGCACACGAGACTCAAGGAAGGTGGGAGGCTGGCGCAGGCGGAAACCCAGATGGAAGGGGTCCAGGGTCCCTCTGTTCTTTGGTGCCAGACATCTTAGGTGTGAACCATCCAGGCGTGAATCACCTCAGGTGTGACTTGGGGCCTGATGAAGCCCCACCTGTGGAGCCGGCCTGAAGGTGGAGGAGGCCCTCACAGGATCTGCTCCCCTGGGTTGCACCCTCTGCCCACCCACGGCCTATTTCACACCCGAGCAAGGCAAGGCAGACACAGATCAGTGGGGGGGGATCATGTTTATTGTTTTGAGGTCACAGGTCAAGTGATTTGTCCCCACAGGATGGGAGGCAGATGCCCTGGGCAGGGGTGGGGTGGGGTGGGGGGAGCCACCAAGGTGGGGACCCAGGGAGGGCGAGCTCCCTTATATTCATCTTTGGAGGCGGCTGGGGCCTGGGAATGTGGCTCTGTGCCCCCAGCCCCCGAGAGCAGGACAGAGCCCCCCACGGTTTCTGCGCCCCTGGGGAGGGTGAGGAGACCCAGAGGGACAGCCCTTGGTCCACGGACGGAGGGGTGGGTGGCACCGCCGGAGCTGCTTCCACGCTTTGAGGTTCTGGGGCCGAGGAAAGACCAGATGAGAAAGATGGAGACGGAGGAGACAGGCGGAGGAGACAGGCGGGTCTGCCTGCCTCAGACTCCGCGGGGCCCCCAGGGCCGGGCAGGACCCCGCCTCCAGGCCCACCTCTGCGCCGGGCAGGCCTAGAGTTCGTCGTGGTCCCCTTCGGCGGGTACTTCGGGCGGCGGCTCCGGGCAGGCGGCCGGCGTCATCAGCTCCATCAGGTACTCACAGCGACTGGGCTCCGTGGTGCTTGTCACCACTGTCTCCTTCCCGCACAGCAGGCGCACCTGGCCGGGCGGTGGGCAGCCAGGGGCTCAGTGGGCTGGCAGGCACCGGCGTCCCCCCTCGCCCCCCTGCCCGCTAGGCACTCACGGTGGTGGAGCGGTTGGGGCCCTGCCAGCACCCCGTGCCCTGTTCGTACTTCATGGCGCTGAACTTGTCGTGCTCGGGGCCGGCCCACGAGCCCCAGGTGCTGCAGGAGAGGGGGACTTAGGGGGACCGGCGAGGAAGGTGTGTGGGGGGGGCGTGCTGTGGGCAGAGGGCCCGGCCTAAGCCCACTCACCCGAGGTTGGTGGGGGAGCCGCCGAGCTTGGGTTTCTGTGACACCATCTTGAAGGGGCAGAGCCGGTAGATGTACCTGTCACGGGAAGGGGCTGGTGGGCGGGGGCCACGGGACCCCAGCCTCCTGGGTGGCCCCACCCATCGGGGGCTCACAGGTATCTCCAACTCCACTGACTGCCTGCACAGCTGCCACCCTCCCAGGCCCCCCCAGCGCCCCGCTCGCCCGCCCGCCTGCCCATAGGGACGCACTCATTGGTGGCCAGCTCGTAGCACTGGCTGTACAAGTAGGCGAACTCCCCGTCAGGGCCAAAATCGAATGAAATCTCCTGCTCCAGGTTCCTGGAAGGGGAGGCCGAGCGGGTCAGGGGAGCCGGGGACGCCCCCGCCCGGCTGGGGACACCGAGGGAAGACCCGCGCCAGGGATGGAGGGACACGTGCAGGCTGGGCTCCTCGCCCCTGGGGACCCTCCCTGCAGCAGCCACTGCCACCTCCCCACGTTGCCTGGGCGACTCCTGGGTGCCGCCTCCTCTGGGGCCAGCAGCAGGCGGGGTGGGGCAGGGCGCCAGGTTACCTGATGGACTCCTCCATCTCCCTCAAGGACCGCTCGGCCTCCTCGAACTTGTTGCGGGCCTCCTGGGCGGCTGGGGGGTGGGGCGGGGCAGGTCAGAGGGGCCCCCACTGCCATCCAGGAAGATGGACATGCCCGCTCCCCCTGGCCCCCTGGCTCTGGGCAAAGACGGTGCCCTGCCAGCTGCAGGGCAGACCCCACCCCACTGCCCAGGCTCTCAGCTCCCCAGGGAGCGGGCCCAGGGCTCCCAGGGCCCAGCTGGCTCCTGGCCCGCCTGCTGGGGTGGCACAAACAAGTGGCAGCCCGTGAGGAGGCGGGAGGGCCCCTGGGGCTGGGGGGTGGCGCTGGCTTCCCCAGGCCCTCACCACCCCCTCCAGGATGCCCAAACCCCCGGCTCGCTCAGGGTCCCTCCTTGGGCCCGGGGTCTGGGCAGGGTCCGCTCCCTCCCCGGCCGGGCCTCACCGTCGATGAAGGCCTGTGTCTGCTCATCATAGGGTGGCATCTTGTCCTCCTCGCCGGGGCTGGCGGTCTGTGGGGGCACCAGTGGGGGCGGGGGCTCCTGGGGGAGGGGCACATCAGCGAGGGACCCCACCCCACCGCGCGTCCCCTTCTCCTCCAAACACGCACCTTGGGCTGCTCGCCCTGCCCCTGGGTCTCCTCCTCTTCCTCCTCCTCCTCCTCCTCTTCCGTCTCCTCTTCCTCCTCCTCCTCCTCCTCGTCCTCTGAGGGTGGTGAGGCCACGGGGGACTGCTCCTCCTTGGGCTCCGGCAGGTCAGGAGCAGAAGGCACTGGCGGCTCGGTGGACAGTGCCTGACGGGCACGTGGGGGATCAGTGCCGTGGACCCAGGGTCCACCCCCAGCCTGGGCTCGAGCCCATCACCCAAGGGGCAGCCTCCATGTCCCCACCCCTTACTGCAGGGAGGGAGGCTCCGACAGCTGGGGGTGGGGGGGCCTCTACAGAGGGAGCCGGGGGCGCCCAGCTGGCCAGGGTGGCCCAGTGCCAGAACTGGAGGCAGCTCCTCTGGGAGGTGCGGCGGGTGGGGCACAGGGCCCCACCCCCGTCCCCTGGCCCGCACTGACCTCGGACCGGTACTTGTCCCGGATGGCAGCCCAGACACGGTCGTAGAAGGCAGTGGAGTCCGTCGGTGCGTCTCCCCCGAGGAGGGCCTGTGTGTGGGTCAGGGCAGTGTCGGAGCGGGGCCTCCACGGGCCCCCTGAGCCCCTGGCTGGCTAGACAGGAGCCTGAGGCCGAGGTGCCAGGCACCAGCGTCCCTGCGGGCCCACAGCCAGGCCGGGTGAGGCACAGTGGCCAGAAGGGGGCAGCATGGGCCTGCAGGACAGAGGTGGGGCTGGAGGGACAGAGACAGAGAGGGAGAAGGAGAACCCAGGACCAGAGCTGCCAGGCCGTCAGAGGGAGGACAGGCCAAGGACGGCCAGGGAGGGATGGACAGAGGGACCAAGGAGCAGGTACCCAGGAGCCAGAGGCCAGCAGGTGAGGAGGGTGAACTGGGGACACACACTTGGGGGAGCAAAAGAGGAATGTGGGTGCGAAACCCGGCTCTGTCCTTACCAGACACTTGTGGCACCTGCATGACCCCACCCTGTCCCAAACGGCAGGGAGAAGCCAGCCACCCCAGCAGCCCTGGCCGGGGCCCACGGGGAGCCTTCCGTGGTAGCAGTCCACAGCCGGCCTGTCCCCTGCCCCCCATCCCCAAGGCCACCTGGGGCAATCCTTCTAGAAGTCTTAGGCCAAGGGGCAGGGGGGTACCTGGGCCTCCCCTTCTGACAGCGCCCCGTCCCCATCCGTGTCCAGCTCCGGGTGGGTCTGCAGCTCGGCCGCCGAGACCCTGCAGGGGAGCAGGCAGAGGCTGGAGGGGTGAGGCCCACTGGCTCCCAGCCAGCCGCCCGCTCCCCCCGCCAGGGTCCCCCCAAAACTTGGTGGCAGGAAGGTGGGAGAAGGGGGGCTCTGGGGACCCCCGCCCCCAGGAGGAGCAGGTCCCAGCTGCCCAGTCGCCCGGCTGCTCCCCTCCCAAGGTCTCCACAAACCCTGAAGGGGCTCAAAGGAGGGAGAGAGACAGGGGTGGGGTCAGGAGACCCCTGGACCCTCCCTGTGTCCCCCAAGATCCCGTCTCCTCCCGCCCACCCACTCCCACTTCCTTCCACCCTTAGAACCCAATGCACTGAAACTGCCCTCTGCCTGGCGCCCCCCCACCCAGCAAAGCCCAAATAGGCATAGTGGCCCGGGCACCACATCCTGTCCCCTACCTGTCACCATCGCCAACTGAGGAATGGCCTGCCCTGCCCATGCTGCCCCTGGGTCCCTCTGAGCACCCTCAGCTCTCACCACCCCACACCTCCCACCGGGTGCCTGCCCAGCCTCCACCAAGCCACGAGCCTGGGGCCAGCCAGCAAGTGCAGGGGCACAGCGGGGTTCAAAGCCAGGGCTGGCTTTCTCCCCAGTGTCCCAGGCCACAGAGGAAGCTTGGGAAAAGCAGTGGGATGGCTTGTCACCTCGCCCACATCCTCCCCCTACACGTGAGTAAGCCGAGCTCACTCAGAAGGGCTTGGGACCAGCTCAGGCCCCCTGGCCAGGAGGGTCCTCTGGCTGGCTTCTGAAGGGGGGGTGGGAGGAGGGACCCCGGCCCACGGCCGCGCGGGCACTCACGTCCCGTCCATGTCGTCGTCCAGCTCCTGGAAAGCGTTGGCCGCCAGCTCCTGCTCGCGCTGGGCCCTGGAGGCGGCCTGCTGCTCTGTGGAGGGGCAGCTCCGTCACCCTCCGCCCTGCCCGTGGGTTCCTGCCGCCCCCACCCTGTCTGCCCAAAAACCCCGCGGGGCCCTCTGTTGGGCACGGGGGCCCTGAGTCAGGCCACTGTGGGGACAGACTGGGGGCGGGAGCCAGGCAATGACGAGGCCCAGCCAGGGGAGGGGAGAGGCGGTGGTGAGAAGTGCCCGATTGTGGGGAGATTCTGAAAGGGGCGCTGAGGGGGTCTCATGATGGCTCAGGTGCGGGGGTCAAGGTCACTCCTGGGACTTTCAGTTTGAACAAGCAGGGACAGGCAGAGAGCACGTGAGGGACAGGCAGGGGACCGTGCATTAGATCTGAGAGGCCCCCACGGGAAGAGCAAGCACCTGCCGGGCTCACTCTCCCACCTGAAGGAGACCAGGGGACGGACACTAGGGGCGGGGGTGGCTGGGCAAGGGGGGCCTTCCTGGGGCTCCAGGGGAGGGTCTCAGGCGAACGGGGGCCACTGCACTGAGGGAACTGATGGTCCTGCCTCTGCCTGCCTTATCCCCACCTAGCCCAGGGGAGGGGAAACAGCCACCAGTGCAGCTCCAATGATTAAGCTCCTACTGTATACCAAGCCTCAGCTCTGCCCTCTAAAACAGGACCAAGTGTGACAAGTGGTGTGTCCTCTGACACATCATGGGTCACCCCAGGAGATCCCACAATGCGCTAGCTGACCCGGCTGACACTGTCACTCTCCCAGATGGAGGTGTGAGGCTCAGCCCCTCTTCACCCAGCTGTCCATCAGCCTCCGGAGCCCTCGCTCGTCCCTGTCACCCTTTGGGAATCTGGGTCAAAGTGTGGTGCACTGCCTCCGATTCAGCCAACTCCAGACTGAGGACGTGCGCTAAGGGAAACCGGGCACCAGTCTGCCCAGGCCCATGCACAGGGATGCTTCCCCAAACGAGGCAAAACAGAAGCAAAGATGAGAGGAGTGAATTCATTTCCTGAAACGTGGCCTGGCCACAAAGCACCAAGAACCCAGCACCAAAGGTGAGTGATAGAAAAGGAGAAAATGTATGTAAGTTAAGTCAGAAAGGGCCAACCCTCTAATACATAATGTGCACTTAGAAATGATGAAGATAGCAAACACCTGATAGAAAAAATGGTCATTGGAGAAAATAAATCCTGCAAGGGTCACACAATGGAACACACAGAGCTGTTAAAAGAATTGGTGTCCTGACACACGCTACCACGTGGATGAACCTCAAAAAGTGATGCTCAGTGCAAGAAGGCAGAGAGAAAAGGCCACATAACGTATGGTCCCATTTATATGAAATGCCCAGAACAGGCAAATCCAGAGAGACAGGAAGCAGATGAGTGGGCGCCAGGGGCTGGGGGAGGGGGCACGGGGATAGACGGCTTAATGGGCATGGGATTCCCTTTTCGGGGGATGGGAACGTTCTGGAACTAGACAGTGGTGCTGGCAACACGACACTGTGGATGTACTTAATGCTACTGAATTGTACGCTTTAAAATGGCTGAAATGGTAACTTGTATATGTTATAGACATTTTATCACAGTAAGAGAGAAATTAAAGATCAAAAATAAAAAGGAAACCAAGTACCCACTGATACAGCACCACAGTCATACAGCATATAGGCCAGTGCCGTCGTCCAATAGAATTTTCCACAACGATGGACACGGTCTACACCTGTGCTGTCCAAAAGGACAGCCACCGGCTACACGTGGCCACTGAAATGGCCACAGAGCTGGTGAGAGCTGCGTCTCTGTCTGGGACAGGCAAGAAAAGTCTAAAAGCTTTCAGATCTCTTGCATAGAGGTTACCCTGGAGAAAAAGACTCTCCCTACTTTATTACTTTCTAGACATTTATAAAAAAAAATCTTTTTCAGAGAGAACACGGAAATCAGATGGAATATTTAAAATCGGATGAAAACTGGGAAGAAATGGAGCAGAGGACTCCCAGTCTTCTTTCAAGGCCCCAAGTCACACCCTACGTCTCTTGTGCCCCTGATGATCTGGCCTGGGGACTCAAACCACCCTTGAAAGTCTGAGCTGGGTGACCCTAAGGTCTTGGCCCTGGATGCGTCTGATCTGGGCACTAGCTACTCACTCCAAAACTCAGGAGGGGAGAGCACAGCAGGAAGACGGGAACGGGGAAGGGGGGCAATCCTTTCCAGCAAAACCCCCACTGGTCTACAATACACCTCCTCCATCCCCCTTGGGGCCTGCCAGAGTTGATCCCACCTCCTGCCTCTAGGGATGGGCCTGTGACCCAGGCCTGGCCAATCAGAGTGTGCACTGTACCCCCTCGCCGCAGGGATTAGTTCTTGGATGGCCACATGACCTGGGACGAGCCAATGGGAGCCTTCCCTGGGACTTGTGCTGAGGCTCATGGGAAAGTGGTACCCTCTACCCACTGGGGCTGCTGAGCCAGGAAAGAAGCTAGGCTGCCTGGGGTCGTGCTGGCACAGGTGGGCAGAGCCTACCCAGGAAGGAAGCCCAGAGAGGAGCCAGAGCCCAGAGGTGGAGGGAGGACTCCCACAGGGCACTGTGCAAGGCAGGAACAGACGGGTGACTTGAGCCTGTGGTTAAGGGACCAGGTGTGCAACAGGAGAGAGCTACGCATCAATCTAGCTTTGCTGTGTGATACTGGGCAATCAGTGGCCTCTCTGGCCTCAGTTTCAACTGTGAAATGGGGTTATGTCCGGGTGCACTTCATGGGGAGAGGGAGGGGTGATAAGATGATGCAGATGAAACAACTTCCTGGTGCTCTGGAAGGCCCACAGTCAGTGTGGAAGAAACTACCAGTCTTTTTTTTTTCTTTTCTTTTTTTGGTGGGGAAGATTGGCCCTGAGGTAACATCTATTGCCAATCTTCCCTTTTTTTTCCCCTTTCCCCAAAGCCCCAGAACATAACTGTATATCGTAGGTCCTTCTAGCCCTTTCTATGTGGGACCCCGCCACAGCATGGCTTGATGAGCAGTGCGTAGGTCCATGCCCAGGATCTGAACTGGCAAACTCCAGGCTGCCGAAGCAGAGCACATAAACTTAACCACTATGCTACTGGGCCAGCCCCCGCTACCGATGTCTTTATCAGGGGTTGACAAACTTCTTCTGTGAAAGGTCCCATGATAAATATTTGGGGCTTTGCAGGCCATAAGGTCTCTGTTGGAATCACTCAACTCTACAGTTGTATCACAAAAGCAGCCATAAACCATTATCTAAAAAATGGGCATGACTGTGTCAATAAAACTTTATTGATAAAGCAGACGGCGGGCCAGATCAGACCTGTGGGCTGCAGTTGGCCCAAGGGCCGTAGTTTGCCAACCCCTGGTCTCTGTGTTTGTTTAATTCTGGCAGCCTCAGGAGGCTGGCTGTCACTCAGAGGAGCGAAGGAAGCTTGGGGCATGAGGGGGTGACCTGGAGAGCCTGGGGTCCCTGTGGGACATCTACAGGCAGGTACATTCAGGTACAGCTGGGGTTCCAGGCAGGGAACCAAAGAAGAAAGAAGACAGAGATCAGGGTCCCAGCCCCAAAGAGGCCGCCCAGTGGGGTCTTGGGCCCACGAGCAGATGGATTAGAGTGGGGGCCGCCAGGAGAAAGGGCAGGAAGACCCCTGCATGGGGCAGTGGCTTCCACAAAGGACGTGGAGAAAAAGTTCACAGACCTAAGAAAGGGGCCGGGGGAAATCCAGGCCTCAGAAACCCAGCGAACAAGGAGGGTCAGGACGTCGGGCTCCACCAGCACGGAGAAGAGGCTGTCCCGCAGCCCAGCCCTGGAGGGGAAGGCGGAGCTTGAGGACAGCCGTTCCAGACTGAGCAGCTCTCTGCTCACCTGCCCCAGGCCCGGGGAGGGCGGGCATAGCCAGCTGCAGTCGGCCTTCAGCCGGCATCCAGCATGTGCCCACCTCTCTCCACCTCCACGGCTCCCACCCCAGTCCCAGCCTCCTCCTCTGTTGCCTGGACCAGTGCAGGGAGCTCCTCTCTGGTTTCCCAGCTCCTGTTCCTCCTCTGCTAGAATCCTCTATGGCTCCCACCTTACACAGAGCAAAAGCCCAAGTCCACCCCGTGGTCCCTAAGGCCCTGCACGGCCTGCCCCATGGGCACCCACTCTAGTCTGCCCACCCCAACTCTCCTCGCTCACTCCCTCCAGCCCCATGGCCTCCTTGCTGGTCCTTAAAAACCAGGTGTGCGGCTGCCTCAGGGCCTTTGCACCTGTCCCTTCTGCCTGGCTCGCTCACTCCCTCCCTCCCCCTGCAGGCAGGGGGCTTTCTCCATCTTGTTCAGTGCTGTATTGGTGGCACCTGGGGTGTGCCTGGCACACCCCAGGTGCTCATGGGTGAATGACTTAATTACTGGTTATGAGAAATCAGGGAGAGCCAGTTGGCAGAGGGAGGGAGGGAAGGAAGGATGCAGAAGCCCAGAGAGATGGAGGAGATCAATAGTGTGGCCTCGGGGGAGCTGCCCAGTCCTGGTTACCAGCCAGGCAAGCAGCTGGGGGCCACACCTCCAATGCTCCCAGCAACGCTATGTACCTTAACTAGTGTGGAGTGGGTTTCCGCCGACATCCCCTTCCCCTGCTGCTGCCACGGCATGTCCCCCCACGCAGCAGACTGGGAATGAGGACTGAGGTTTCAGATTCCCCATGAGAGCTGATCTCCCAACAGCCAGAAAATGCTGGACACAGCGTATAACACCATCTTAAAACCAGGCAGGGGCTGGCCCAGTGGTGTGGTGGTAAAGTGTGCACGCTCCACTTCGGTAGCCTAGGGTTTGGGGGTTCGGATCCTGGACGCGGACCTACACACTGCTCACCAAGCCATGCTGAGGTGGCGTCCCACACAGAAGAACCAGAAGGACCTACAACTAGGATATACAACTATGTACTGGGGCTTTGGGGAGGAAAAAAAGAAGATTGGCAACAGATGTTAGCTCAGGGCCAATCTTCCTCACCAAAAACCATACCTTTAAAAAAAAAGAAAAGCAACCAAGGCAACAGGAATTGTGGGGGCAAAGAGGAACTCAGGAAGGAAAGAGAGCAGAAGCTGCCTTTGCCCAGAGGGACTTGGCCGATCCTGGCAAATGTGGATGAGAACTTGAGAGGCAAGAGAGATAGAAATTGAAGTCCCAGGTAGGGGCATTCATAACAGACCCTCCCCAGTAACTAAGCCAGGACCCCCAGCGGCGATCCCCACAGGGACAGGCTGGACCAGAAATCGCCCAGCCTCTGCTTGGATCTCACGCTACCCGAGAGGCTGGAGGAACCTCAGCCTGAATTTGGATTTGTGGGATCCCCGAATGGTAGTGCTGCCACACACTGGCAGAAAGAAAGGCCCCTCCTCTCGAGAGAAGGACGTCTTGTCCTAGGCTGCCAATCATTTCTATAAATGACTGTCACATATGATGACCGACACACACTCGAAGATAACTAGGCACCCGAGAGCTGAGGCATCACAATCAAAAGTTGGCGGAATATCAAATTATTATGTCATATACCTGAAATTAATAAATGTTGTATGTGAACTACAAAAAAAAAAAGTTGGCGGAGACAACAGACAACAGATAACGGGCAAGCGTCTCCTGGGCCCACGCTCTTTCCGGCCAGGAGCCAAGGGTGAGGGATGGCCAGCCCACCACGTACCTTCCCACAGCTTCCGGTGCTGGTCCTTGGCCTCCTTCTCTGGCTTCTCGGCCTCCTCCTTCACCGTCCGCAGCATCTCTACCTGGTCCTCCAGGGATTTCTTTCCGTCCTGTAGCTCAGTGAGCTTTTTCTGGGTGGGCAGAAAGCAAAGGGCCAGCTCTCCCTCTGTTCTGTCCCCTCCCCACCTCTACTCCACAGGGTGGCTATGGGATTGTCCAGAACACACACCTCCCTGGGTGTCCTCCTGGCTGTGGTTCCCCACAGCCCACTGGAGGGAAACCCAAACCCCTCCATGTAGCCCCCCAGGCCCAGAGTGACCAGGCCCTGCCCACCTCCCCAGCCCCATGTGCCCTATCACTCTCTTAAACTCCAGGATCCAACTGCCCTCACATTCAGACCCCCAACACTCTCTGCCCCCAGTTCTTCACACATGCTTTCCTTCTCTCTGGAACACTCTGCCTGGCTAACTCTGAATTACCCGAAAGATTTTAGTTTTCATACAGGCCTCCTCCTCCAGGAAGTCTTCCCTGCTTCTTGCCACCAAGACGGGCAGGGGGAAGTGGACTGGGCAAGAGTCTCCTGTAGGCCTCACAGCCCCAAATGTCCCTTTTCTCAAAAGCCCTGGGTGTCACTTTGTCTCTCTGTCCCTCACGCTAGAAGATGTGCCCTTGAGGTAGTTCCAGGGCCCCTTCCAGCCTCATGCCCAGCGCATGGCACATCCTCGGGCTCTATGGATAATTCAGGAAGGAACGAGTGTGTTGGGCAGGCTCCAGCCTAGGGATGCAACCCCAGGCTGTAGGGTCTTAGGCCCAGCCCCCACTGGATCACTTTCCTTCCAAGACTGTGGCTGCCACCTCAGCCTGGCCTGCTTCCAGAATCCTTCTAGCTCTCACGAGGGCAAAGGTCACTTGAAGCAAACCTTATCACATGCGCCACCCCCCCCCCATGCTATCCTCTGAATTCAGGAAAGACCTCGCTCACTACCTTCCAAACCCAGGAGGGGCCCCCCTGCCCTGGAAGTTCGGAACAGACCTCAGTAGCCAGGCCATGGGGGTGGAAGAGAAAGACCTGGAACCTTCCCTGGGCAGAAAAACAGCTGGAGCCCTTGCTCAGTGGCTCAGGCAGGAGCCCAGGGGCAGCTCAGAGGACTGTGACCCATCAGACAGCCAAGGGGGCAGCAAGCAGGGGTGGGGTGAGGGAGAGACACACCCCTGGGGACACATACTCCTCCACCCCTCCCCCACTCGCTGCACCTGGCACTGTCCTGAGTCCTCCCCCAGGACCAGGAAGTCACACAGTCATGGGCCCCAGCTTCCAGACAACAGAACGGCAGAACTGGGATGCGTCCCTCTCATTCTAGAAGGGAGCAGAGCTCCTCTGAGCCTACTTCAGTCTGCTCTGGTCGACAGCCATGCTGGTGACAGCTTTCCCCAAAACTAAACGCCCAGTGGACAAATGAGTAAACTGAGGCACAGATAGTCACTGGCCCCGGGACACCACTGGCAAGAAGCAAACGTGAA
Organism: Equus asinus; assembly: GCF_041296235.1. Lineage (NCBI taxonomy): Eukaryota > Metazoa > Chordata > Mammalia > Perissodactyla > Equidae > Equus > Equus asinus. Next base: position 22,738,359 of record NC_091809.1, on the reverse strand, counting down.
CCCAGCCAGGCCTCGCCAGCCCCGTCCTCCAGATGGTCCTGGGTCAGCCCCCGGGCCCCTCACCTGCTTCTCCTCCCGGGCCTTCTTCCAGTCCTCAATAAGGATCTTCTTCAGGCGGAAGCCCTCGCGGGTAACCTCTGCCATCTGCTGTAGGGTCTCTCTCTCCTTCTGGCCCTTCTCTCTGGGGGGACACACAGGAACCACCAGCGGGCACTGAGGGCCCCCCAGGTCTGCCTCCTCCAGGAGGGCTCGACTCACCTGTTCCCACCACCCCTCGCACTGGGAAAGATAAAGAGCACTTCCTCCCCGCCACCTCCCCGCCGCTCTCTTGGTCTCAGAGCCCCTCATCGCTGTCCTCAGGAGGAGGGACAGCGGGCAGGTTTCTCCCATCCTCGGGGTCAAGGGAGGGACTCGGGAATGCTGGGATATGGGGCTGGAAGTCGGCTCCCAAGAAAGAAAAGAGAGACAAGTAGAGAAGTCAAGACCCACAGACAACAAGGCAATCGGGCCAGTAAGTGTGTCATGCTTGAGCCACTCTCTACTTAAAAGATCTCAGATCTGGAGAGTTTCCCCAAGTATGGCGATTTTTTGCTTCTTTGCAAACAAATCTGGCCCTACCACCGGCCATCAACTCACAGGAGTCGAGGGCAGCTGTGCCTTTAGATGCCACAGTTCCCACCACTCCCTACTGCCTCCTACTCAGCCCATTTCTGTTTAGATGGCCTGCCTGTGCGCGTTTCAGTTCTCAGGTCCTGTAGCAAAGCATAGCAATGAAAAGCACAGAGTATCGAGTTTGACCAACCTGAATTCGAGTCCCCGCTCTGCTAGCTCCGAGCTATGCGAGCCTGGGGAAGTCACTTTCCTGGCTAAACTTGAGTTTGCTCAGCTACTGAATAGGGAAACAACCACACCTGTTTCCGAAGGGATACTGGTGCTGCAGCGTTCATAAGGTGCCTAGCACAGAGCGAGGACTTGATAGACAAAAGCAGAAAAGAGAGGGGGCCTGACTGACCACGAAGGGCAAGGCCAGGTCCTGGGGTCGGTGTCCCCACGTACTTGCAAGTGTTCTCACAGACGATCCCGCTGTTGTACTCGTCTGTGCCATCACAGCAGTCTGAGGGCAGAAGGGGGCGCGCGATCAGACCCAGAGGTCCCTCCTCCTTCTCCCCACCACCTGTTTCCCCAAGCGCGGGCGCCATCGCATTCACCACAGACTCCGTCGTTGACCCATCTGGAGGAGATGTACAGGGGCTTGTAGCCAGCGTTAGCACAGTGGAAGCTGCCGTTGGGACAGGCGGCCGTGCCTGTGAGGAAGAAGGGAGGGAGGCGGTGTGTGCTCAGGACATGGCTGCAAACTTGGGACCCGAAACAGAAACTTCCAGAGCTCCCTCCTGCCTGTCCCCATCGAGGCCCTACGAACAGGGACCCACCAGCTCCTCCCTCCCTGGCCTTCACCTCTGTTTCTGTCTCCCTTTCAGCCCCACATCCTCTCCCACCTCCAGGTGTTGGCACATGCTGGCCCCTCCACTGGCAGAACCCCTCGATTGGCGGAGACCTCACCTCCCGACCCCAGGCTGGGTGGGGGTCTCTCTGGGCTCCCACAGTGCTTGCGACTCTCCTCACCAACCCACCCATCACTCACTTCTGTGCCTGCTTTCCCCGGACTCCAAAGGGAGCCACGTGAGGGCAGGACCTGGCACTCACCAGGTGCTCGAGAAATGTACCATGAATGAATGAATGAATGAATGAACGGAGAAAAAGCTCACCTGGCTCGTCGGAGCCATCCTTGCAGTCACAGTAGTCATCGTTGACCTGATCAAAAGGGATAGTGGCCGAGCCATCCAGGCAAGTGAAAGGCTTGGTCTCGTCGTAGAAGTGATGGTCTGGGCAGGGGGACAAGGGGCCCAGGTCATTCTCCAACGAATGGCACCTCTGCCCCCACCCACCAGCTGAGCATTGGCATCTTCCCTACCCAGAGGTGGGGAAACTGAGGCAGAAGGCTGTAAGTGCCTGTCCTGGGTGCCAAAGTCAGGCCCGCCCACACCCCAGTCCCACCTCGGCGGACTCACAGGTGAGGGAGACGCCCCGGGGCCGCTTGACCTCCACGGCCCAGCACACGGGCAGCAGCAGCAGCAACAGTAACATCTCGCCTGAGGCTCGGAGGCCGGAAACGGGTTCGGTGGGAGGAAGCAGGTGCGGGGAGAAACGCTGGGCCCCCACGCTGCGGCGAGAAGGGGCGCCAATCAGGGCAAAGGGCTACTTCCAGCCAAAGGAAGGCACCTCTTCCTCCTTCGCTTCCGGGCAATCAGGGCTCACTCTGCTTCCCATTTGGGGAGGGGTCTCCCCAATCCTGCCCAGTGGAGGGGAGTCCCACTCTGCTCCTATCAATGGCGGGGATCTCAAAAGTTCCGCTCCCTATGGGGGTGAGCCAGCCAATTCCCGCCAATAGGCCGAAGGGGTTAACAGTCTCCCCCTCTCCCGACGCACACCCTCCGGCTGCCCGCCATAGGAAAGTGGGACGCCCTCCCACCCGTTAGTTCATCACCTACACGCGGCCGGGGCAAAGGTCAAGATCCACCGCGCCCCCCCGGCCCAGCAGCAATCGGTGCCTCCTGCAGCCAGAAAGCGGAACTGTGTGGATGCGTCACTTCCGGCACCGCGCTGCGCGCCCGGAACGGCGGGTCAGGGACGCCATGTTGGGAGTGGCAAGTAGAGTTGTGCAGGAAGCGGGGCGGCCATCTTGGATGGGACTGTGAAGCCTTACAGGGATAGTTCTGAAGGTTCGCGCTTAATGGCGGCGCAAGGGGCCTCCATCTTGGGAGTGGCGAGTTCTGCATCCAGAAAAGAAAGTTCCTGAAAAATGCCCCCGAACCCCCGGCGGGGTGGGGGAGGAAATGGGATGGCCACGTGAGCCAAAGTACCCTCTCCCGCACCATCCTGCTGAGCGGTCTGCTCCGCCCCCTGTTGGGACCGCCCACCCTCGCAGGGTCAGCCAATGAGAGCGGTGGTGTGGAACGCGGGAGGTTTCCATGGGAGCGCTGGAGGGAGGCGGGGGAGGAGGTTACCTAGCAACCGGGAGATGCTGCGAGGCCCCGCCAAGCGGTCGGAAAGTGCATTCCCGGAGTCCGAGGAACCCGAGCTGACGGATCCCGGACAGGGGCTATTCCTAGTCGCCCCTGTAACTCCCAGGGGCCCTCGGCCCCAACCCAATCATGACGTCTCCTCTGTGCTGGGCGGCCACTGCCAACGTCCAACCTGTTCAGGACCAGGTTGCAACCACCTCCAAGGTCAAGGGGAGTCAGGCTCAGGCCAACCAACGTCACCCCCGAGGCAAGAGTGCGGCACAGGCCTGGCCCCCACTCCATTCCAAGTCGAGATCCCTCCACGCCATCGGAGGGAAGGCCGCTGTGCAGATGCAGGTGGCCGAGTTACAAAGGAAGATACAACTGTTAGGTAAGATGGCTCCAGAGGGTAAGGAAGGGTCAAGAATCAAGAGTGCCCGCCCAGCCCGTTGACCACACAAAGTGTGACAAGGGCGTTTCACCGGCATTCATCCAGGTGGCCAGTTTCTGGAGGCAAAGAGTCCTACTTGTTCATGGTTTTCCTCATCTCTCATAAAACTTTTTCTGGGCTCAGAACCAACTGGACTGTATTTCCTACTTTTGTGTAGTTTCAAGTCTTCTCCCGTGCATGGCGTGGTGAAGAACATAGATTCTGGAGCCAGATTTTCTGGATTCAAACTGCCCTGGACCTGCCCCTGCGTATACTAATTGTTTGATCTTGGGGAATTAAGAGTAACCTAATTATTCTGTTTCTCCATCCATAAAATGGGGATAGTAACAGTATTACCCCATAGGAAGCTGAAATGTGTCAAGGGCTTAGAACAGTGCCTGGCACATGGTCAAGCAATATAAAGTGTAAAGCAGTGGTTCTCAATGGAAGAGCGCTTTTTTGTTCCCCAGGGGACATTTGGCAATGTCTGAAGACATTTTTGGTTGTCACATTGTCAAGGGAGTGCTACTGGCTTCTAGTGGGTAGAGGCCAGAGATGCTGCTCAGCATTCGACAATGCCCAGAACAGCTCACCACAGCAAATAATTATCCATCCTAAATGTCAGTCATGCCAAGGTTGAGAAATCCAGATGTGAACCATTATTATTATTGTTGTTTTATTATTATTAGGAGGTAATCTTGCATAGTGGTTGAGAGTATGGGCTCAGGAGTCAGACTGCTTATGGCCTCAAACATTCTAATAAGCCTGAGCCTCAGTCTTCTCATCCGTAAAATGGGTATGACATGGATCTGGATATGCACCTATTGGCATTTGGTATTTGATACCTGGAAAATTCTTGGTCCAGCATCCAACACAAAATAAATGCTCAAAATGAAGTATTGTTAGAATATTAAGTTGATGATTACCAAAAGGCCTTTCCTCTGGGAAGTCCCTCCCTCCTCCGGTGACACTCTGCTTGGTCATCTGCCAGAGGGTGACAGGAAGGCCTTTTATGAGAGCACCCAGTGGAACATGAAGAAGAATCAGGAGACCATCAACCAGCTGCGCGATGAGATCAGGGTGCTGCAGCTACAGCTGACGGACCTGCTCCAGGTGAGGGTGCAGAGGCAGGGAAGAGGTTCCAAGGGACGGGGGCAGCATCCCAGAGGCAGGACGCCACCTCGAGTAGAGGTGGCCTGAGTGAGTGCGGACTGAGCCCTTCTCCTTGCAGGGAGATGAGAAATTGGTCCAGGCAGTGATTCGGGGGTGGAAGTCAGAGAAGCCGTACCTGAAGAACAAGACAGGCCAGGTTTGCTGTGTCCCCACTCCACTGACCATGCCCCTTCATTTCCAGTGGGGGGAGGTCCCCTTCCCACTGGACTCCCTGCCTCCCGTCTCACTCTCTCCAATCCTTTCTCCACATCAGCTGCCATTCATTTATTCACTCAATTAATCTTTATCACGCACTGATGGTGTGCCTGGCATGGTATGAGATGATGGGGACCATGCAGTGAAAAAACAAAGTCCCCTCATATCATAGTGGAGAAAACAGACCAAACCCCCTACAAACAACAAATATAGAAACAAAGTGATTTCCAGTAGTGACAAGAAAAACAAGTAAAATAAAACAGAATGACTTACTATAGATGTATGGGGACAGGGGTTTGCACTTAGATTGGTGGTGGGGGACAGCAAAGACGCCTCTCTCTAAGAAGGTGATATTTGAGCTGAGAATGGAACAGGCAGGAGATGATCTGAGGAGAAGCGCCCCAGACAGATGGAACAGCAAGTGCAAAGTCCCTGGGGTAGGAAGGAGCATAGAGTGTTAGAGACACGGAGAGGCTAGTGTGGTGGGATGGGGGTGAGTGAGGGGGTTCCGTAGGAGGTGAGGTCAAGGAGGCCAGCAAGGGCTGAATCTTGCAGCAGGCTTTGCTGGCCACGATGAAGGGTGTGGATTTTGTACTAAGAATCTGAGAAGTGGAAAATGGACTGTGAGGAAGCAAGAGTGGGAGCCCGGAGGAGGTCATCCAGGTGAAAGATGGTGTTGGCCGCACCGAAAAGTGGTAGAAGAAAGAAGAAAGAGGTATCTCCGGGGGAACCTTTGAAATAGAGCAGAGGATTGCTAAGAAATTGGATGTAGGCAGGAGAGGAAAAGAGAAGATGACAACGACATCAAGGTTTTGGACTTGACCCCTGGGAGGATGGAGCTGCCAGGAGCTGAGATGGGGAATATTCCAGAAGGGCAGGTTTGGGGAAGGATCAAGTGCTCAATTTTGGACACCATGGCTTGGAGGTGCTTATGGAGACATCTGGAAGGCAAATAAATGGATATGGCCGTGGCGATGAGCCTGCCCTTGCTCGCCTCCCTCCAGCAGGCCCTGGAGTACCTGGACCACCGGGTGAGCGAGAAGGTGAAGCAGCTGAATGCTCTGCGGCACCAGGTGGGGCTGCGGCAGAAGTGGCTGGAGGAGCTGCAACTGCAGCACAGCCTGCGCGAGCTGGAGATGGCCGAGATGCAAGACAGCAACACGGAGGTGGCCAAGGTGGCGCCAGTGAGGTCTGGGGGCGCTCGGTCCTGGGGGAGGGATTGCAGGGGGAGAGGACTCAGCCCAGCCTGGCGTCCCTCTAGACCATGCGGAACCTGGAGAACCGCCTGGAGAAGGCCCGGATGAAGGCAGAGGAGGCGGAGCACATCACCAGCGTGTACCTGCAGCTCAAGGCCTATCTCCAGGTAGGGCCCAGGACAGCTTGCGGGGCGGGGAGGCAAGTGGGAGGGGCAGCCAGGCCAGGAACGGAGGTCACAGGCCTGCCCCACCTCCCACGTCCCAGGAGGAGAGCCTTCACTTGGAGAACCGGCTGGACTCCGTGGAGGCCGAGGTGGTGAGGACCAAACACGAGGTGGAGGAACTGCAGGTGGTGAATCAAGAGGCGCTCAACGCCAGGGACATCGCCAAGGTGCCAGCCCGCCGGCCCCTGGGGGTCCTGCCCAGCCACCCTGGTCCCCTGGCCCCAGAATCTGAACCCTAGCTGTCCCCGAGCCCCGCCATCTATCTCCCAGGATCCTACAGCCTGGCCCAGCTGCCCAGAGTTGGGCCCGCGGCTCCGGCCCTGAGCCACGGTAGGTGCCAGCCAGCCCCGCTGTTCCCCTGCCCGCCCGCCCTTCAGAACCAGCTGCAGTCTCTGGAGGAGACAGTGTTCCGAGAACGCAGGAAGCGCGAGCGCAACTTAACTGAGTGCAAGAAACGAGCGGAGGAGAAGAAACTGCAGAACGAGCGCATGGAGCGCAAGGTGGGCACCCAGGGGTGAGGGGCCCCAGCTGTGCCCCGCGGGGTCCTGGCCACGCCCCCACGTTGGCACGCATCTTAGACCCTGCCGCACCCCTGACTTTTCTCCTGACTCCGCCTCCACCGTCTCTGGATGCCAAGGTGCCTCCCACTTCCCTGACCCCGCCCCCCATCTGACCGTCCTACTGGAGGAGTCTCCAGCCCTCCTCTTACTCACTGGTTGGTCCGCATCCTTCCGCACCTGACTCAGCCCCGCCCCCATCCGCATCTGACCCCGCCTATAGCCCGCCCCTAACCCATAGGCCCCGCCCCTCTCTGTTGACCCCGCCCCTCTGCACTGCCTGTGAGGCCGAGCAGCCTTGATTCCTGATTCCTGACTCCCGCCTGGGTGCCTGTCCCTGGCCCCAAGCCTTTGCCCCGGCTCCCAGGCCAGGCCCCACCCCCTCCTCGACCCCCCTCCCGCTACCCCTCCCTGGCCTCCGTCTTAAGCCCTTATCCCGGAGCTGACCTCCTGACCTCAACCCACGAGCAGTCCCAGCGCGAGCACGTGCTGCTGCAGTCGGAAGATGTGACCCACGACAGCCTGCACGTCAAGCAGCAGGAGCTGCTGCAGCGCTGGAGCATGTACCAGATGGAGGTGCTCTTCGGCAAGGTCAAGGACGCCACCGGCGTGGCCGAAACGCACGTGAGTGCTGCCCACAGCCCTCTCCGCTCCAGACGCGCGCGAGCCGCCCGCCCCGAAGCCAACACATCCAGCCTCCCCTTTCTCCCAGGTTGGCTCCTCAGCACACAAACCTACGCTCTTCTTAAAAGACAGCTCCTCCCACCCAAAACCTCCTCCAGATACTGCCCCGTTTCTCTGCTGCCCCTCCCAGCAAAACCCACGCGCGCTGTCTACACTCGCCACCATTCTCTCTCCTGTTCGCTCTGATGCGGGCACTGACTTCTTTGGCAGTGAGCTGTGCCAGAACCGGGAGTTTTGTCTGTCCTCTCCTGTGTCTCCAGCGCCTGTAACATGGCCTGGGGCCCAGGAGACTGTCCCGTGCCACCCTCAGACTCTGGCAAGCTGGACCTCTGCCTTGCAGCGTTTTCCTAGACATTTTCTAAGACCCTTATGTCCTCCGCTTGCAAACACTGATCCCACTGGACTCTAGTCCAGTTTCTCCCCTTTGGGACTCCCCAACCTGTGACCTCTCCCATGGGTGGCGCTGGGGACTTCTGGGTCTCGGACCTACGTGGTCATCTGGGACACTGGGGCTGGGCGCCTTTCCAGAAATAGGCCCGGTGGGCGGATCACTCACGGGATTGGGCGAGATTCACTGCCAGAATGTCGCTGGCACGTTCGTTCTGGAAAGCAGCGATGCCTCCTGGTACCTTGCCCCGCAAGCTGATGTTGGCTCATTCACATTCCTTATATAGACAAGGAAGGGCCCGCAAAAATGGTTTGTCGGGACTGCAGACCTTTGAGGCATCCCAGAGTCCCTAAACATCGCTGGGCCGAAGCCACCAGCTTAGGCCACCTGTCTTGTGTGCCCGGGGGAAGGGGAAGACGAGGCGTGCACCCGTGCCTCGCCAGGCCCCGGCTCTGACTGAGGCTGGGTGGCCCGCAGGCGGTGGTGCGGCGGTTTCTGGCGCAAGGTGAAACCTTCACGCAGTTGGAGACGCTCAAGAGCGAAAATGAGCAGACGCTGATGAGGCTGAAGCAAGAGAAGCAGCGGCTGCAGCGGGAGCTCGAAGACCTCAAGTACTCAGGGGAGGCCACGCTGGTGAGGTGAGGCCCGGGTGAGGCCCGAGGGCGAGAGTGGGGGTTGCGGGGTGGGTGGCGCTCCCACGGCGGCCTCCCCACTCCCTGCAGCGAGCAGAAGCTGCTAGCCGAGTTGCAGGGGCGCCTCCAGGCGGAGGAGCAGCGGCGCACGGAGGCCCGAGAGCAGCTGGAGCGTGCGCTGCGGGCGATGCAGACCACCAAGGAGGGCCTGGAGCACCTGGCAGGCAAGCTGCACCAGGTCTCAGTGGCTGGCCCCGCCCGGGAGGGAGCCCCGCCCCCAACTTCCCAGGACCCAAGAGGAGGCGCAGCCACCCAGGTGAGGTTCCCACCTTGTAGCCCATTCAAGGGAACCCACGCCGGGGCATCAGAGGCCTGCCTGCAGGGGAAGCCCCAACCCACGTCCCTAGGGGAACCCCGTTATCCTGTCCCGTGGGAAGGTCCCGCCTTGCCCCCTCTAAAACCTCAGAGACTCCCCTCCAATCTTGGAGCGGCCCGAGACAGAAGCCCCACCCATCCCGCAGCAGAGTCCCATTTCTTCAGAAGCCTGTCCCCCCAAAGGCTTCTCTCGAGTTATTATCCCCCCCACGAAAAGACTTCCTCCCATCGCTGCTCTTAGAGGCTTTGCCCTCATAGGCGTGGCCCCTGCTGGGTGCCCCTCAGCTCAAAGCTCCACCCCCGGGTGGAGTCTGTCCTAGAGAACCCGCCCCTGCTGGGTGCCCCTCAGCTCAAAGCCCCGCCCCCGGGTGGAGTCTGTCCTAGAGGACCCGCCCCTGCTGGGTGCCCCTCAGCTCAAAGCCCCGCCCCCGGGTGGAGTCTGTCCTAGAGGACCCGCCCCTGCTGGGTGCCCCTCAGCTCAAAGCTCCGCCCCTGGGTGGAGTCTGTCCTAGAGGACCCGCCCCTGCTGGGTGCCCCTCAGCTCAAAGCCCCGCCCCCGGGTGGAGCCTGCCCCGGAGGCCCCGCCCCCGGCCGACCTGACTCTGCCCCCGACCGCAGGAGGCCGGCCGCTCCGCGGGAAGGGAGCTGGACCCCAAGGCGCCTGACTATCTGCAGAACCTGCTGGGCCTCGTGGAGGAGAAGCTGCTGAAGTTGCAGGGGCAACTCCAGAGCCACGAGGTGCCGGAGATGCTGCGCCACATCGCCAACCGCGAGGTGCCCGAGCCGCCAGGACTGAGGCGGAAAACCGAGGAGCCGGGGGCAACCCTCGGAAGACTGGGGGTGGGGGGGCCGGGGGGCCGGGAATGGGCCTCAGGGACAACAGGTGAGGTTTGAGGAGCCAGGGACGAGCCAGGTGAGCTTCCAGAGTGTCCTCTGGATACTATTGGGCTCGGGGGATGAGGGTCTCGAGAGGCCAAGGGGTGGGGCCTAGAGACCAGGGGCGGGTCTCGGGGGAGGACAAGGAGATGGGGCCGGGTATCAGGGTGCGCGCCGAGAAAGGGTGACGCGAACGGGCCCGAGAAAAACTCAGCTGGAGGAGTGGGCAGCCGTGCGTGTGGACTCAGGTGTATCTCGGAGCGGGATGGGCAGGAGGGGAACTCGGCTTCCTGCAGTCCAGGCCCCGCCCTCACTCTTCTCTCTCGCCCCCCCCCCCCCCAGTTCTACTCCAGCCTAGAGGGAAAGCTGCCCTTGTACAACACCCGCATCTCCCTGCCGCTCACCAGGCCCAAGGACAAGTTCTTCGGTCAGTGCGGGCAGGAGAAAGGGGCGGAGCTGGGGGCCCAAGCCGAGCATCCGGAGGTGGTCCGAGGCCGGGCCATGGGCCCAGGTGGGGGTGGGGTGGGGTGGTAAAGGCTAGGAAGAGACAATCGAGCCAGAGGTGGGAACCTGGATCCCCCCCATCGCCCTTCGCAGACGAAGAGGAGAGTGAGGACGAAGACGACGGCATGGTGACCCGCGCGGCGCTCAAGATGCGTTCCCAGAAATTCATCGAAACCCACAACAGGCGCAATCGCTCGCGGAGGTCCTAGACTCGCCCTGGCGCCCACCTGGCGTCTCCCGGCCCCTGCGGAGTCCTCGAGCCCTCTGGGCCCAGCCGCCGGCCCACCGGGCCCCTTCAAGGGCTGAACGCGCCGGCACAAGGGAGCGGAGCGGGCCGGCGGCGCCCGGAGCAGAGACGGGGGCTGGGCCGCCGGACGTTCCCACAGTAAATCTCCCCAGGCGGGTCCGCGCCGGCCTCCGAATCGCGCAATAAATGTCACCGACCAGCCCCCTGGGTATTCGCCTCTGCTTGATCCGGCTCCGCCCCAAAGACGCTGCCCCTCAAACCCAGTGCCGCAGACCCAGACCCCTCCGACCGGGGCAGTGACGACCGCCATCAGCTGGGGACACATGGGGCTCTCCCTGCCCCTCCAGAGAAATGGGACGGACATACCCCCACCCCTGGGGCGGATCAGCCCTCCCCGTCTAAGGACAGGGGACTGTCCGCCTGGGGACGCAGACCTGCCCCCACTTAGCTATGCACACTAGCTCCCCCACACCTGGGGACACAGCAAAGAGCCCTCCCCTGGGAGAGAGAGGTGGCCTTGTTCCTGGGCACAGGTTGATACACACCTATAGGGAGAGCTGGAAGCTCTACCCCGGGGGCCTGAGCTGGGCGCGGGGGTCCGCCTGGGGGCATCCGAGAGTGTGGGTCCCGCCTGCCCCACCCCGCCCCGCCCCCGGGAGGCCTGGCTGCCCCGCCCCGTGCCGCCGGCCCTTCCGCCTCACTCCTCGGCGCCACTGAGCGGGACGGGCACGGGCCATGGAGCGGACAGCGGGCCGGGAGCTCGCCCTGGTAAGGGGGCCGGGGCTCCCGGGACCCCACATCCCTGGCGACCTCCAGGTCCCCGCCCTCAGGCCTCCTGGCTGCTGACCCAGTGCAGTGGCAGGTTCCTCTTAGGGATGGAAGACGCGGGGTGGTGTGTGTGTGTGGGGGGGTGGTCTCAGCGCATCTGCAGGAGGGGACAGAGACAGACTCCGTGAGACTGGACCCTGGGACGTCCCAAAATGCCAGCCCATTCTCCCAGGACCGGGGAAGGAGGGTCCCCGCGGCGCCAAGGGGGCTTCTCTAGCCTGGGACCCCGCCCTGAGTCTCGCCGACTCCGGCCGGGAAGGGAGGATGGAGCGGGAAGGGCCAGCCCGAGGCCGCGGGGGAGAGGGTCCTGAGCCCCCAGCGGCGCCCTGAGCTCGCCTCCGCGTCCAGGCGCCGCTGCAGGACTGGGGCCAGGAGACCGAGGACGGCGCGGTGTACAGTGTGTCCCTGCGGCGGCAGCGCAGCCAGCGCTGGAGCCCGGGACAGGGGCCTGGGGGCGGCGAGGTGAGGAGGGGGCGGAGGGGGCGGGGCGGGAGGCCACCGGGTGGGGGCGGGGCCGAGTGGAGGGGCGGGGAGGTAAAGAGGTGAGGGCAGAGTGGAGGGGTGGGGCTTCAAGGCGGCCAGGTAAGGGTGGGGAGGGGACTTGGGGCGGCCAGGTGAGTGGAGGAGATGAGGAAGGCGGGGCCAGGTGAGCGCGCGGTTGCAGAGCGCGACCCGGGGACCCAACTGGACGGCAGGGCCCGGGTTAGCCAGGTTAGCGGGGCTGAGCTGGAGGGAGAGATGGTCTTTAGAAGCGGCCAGGTGAGGGCGAGGGGGCGGGGAGGGCAGGCACCAGGAAGCGCCAGTGAAGCGTGGCTGGAGCGTTGAGGACAGAGGGCAGGGCCTGGGAGGACGAGGGTGTCCCGGCCAGGCTGCGGGTCATCCGAGCCTGGGGCAAAATAATGAGTCCAGGGGGCGGGATCAGAGGCAAGAGCGGCGGTAGAGATGGGAGGGATTGGAGGGGGGCTCCGGGGGCCACTCCTCCGTGTCCCATTGCAGGTCCCCAGCCCCGCTGCCTGCGACGCCTTCCTCCATTACCGTACCAGCAAGGTGCGGGCGCTGAGGGCGGCGCGGCTGGAGCGGCTGGTGCAGGAGCTGGTGTCTGGAGACCGCGCACAGGACCCGGGCTTCGTGCCAGCCTTCCTGGCCACCCACCGGGCCTTCGTGCCCACTGCCCGGGTGCTGGCCCTTCTCCTGCCCCCGCCGCCGCCGCCCCTGCCTCCGGGGTCAGTACCCACGGGAAACCTCCTGGGCACTCCCTCCGGTTTGGAACCCGGAAACCCCCCCAACCCCAGAACCCTCCTCCTGAGCCCCCCATAGCTCCCTCCTCTTGACCCAGTTGGGGGATTCTGCCCAGGGTAGAGATCAAGAAGACAGAGGGCCGCGATCTGAGCTTCAACCAGAACCTGAGGTTGGTCTCCCATGGGGGGGGGGGGCCTAGAGGTCACAGCTGGGATCTGAAGAGGAGGGGCCCCCCAGGTTCAGAGCTGCGGGCTGGGCTCTAAGGCCCCGCCCCTCCGGCCAGGGCTGTGGTGTCGGTGCTGGGCTCCTGGCTGCGGGACCACCCTCAGGATTTCCGGGACCCTCCGGCCCACTCGGACCTGAGCAGTGTTCGCACCTTCCTGGGCTGGGCGGCCCCCCTGGGCGCCGAGGCCCGGGAGGCGGAGAAGCTGCTGGGCGAGTTCCTGGAGGAGGCTGAGCATGCGCAGGAAGAGGAGGCGCAGCCCCAGGCCAGGGCAGGTGAGGGGGTTGCTCGCTGATAGGGCTCTGAGGAGGCCTCTCCTGCTTGCTCCATCCCCCAGGGGCCTCCTCTCTGCTCAAAGAGCTACAGATCTTGGGCAAGGTTCTTAACCCTGTCTGAGCCTCAGTTTCCCCACCTGTGAAGTGGGGATAATAACTCTTGGTCTAACGTATTAGCATTTGTCTAGCGCCTCCCCCTACCCCCTCCATCCTAACTACAAAGATACTCCACCATTGGGTCAGGACGCCCGGTGTTTCTAGCCACAGATCACTCCATTGCTACTTGTGTTGGGAGCCCCAGAGACTTGGGTTCGAATCCCAGTTCTGCCGTTTGCTGACTGTGTGACCTTGGATAAGTCACTTCACCTCTCTGAGCCTCAGTTTCCTTAGCTGTGAAGTGGGCCAATCACAGTACTTACCTCATTGGCCTCTTCATTCTTTCAACAAATATTTGGCCACCGGCTCTGGGCACATAAGAGTGGGCAGGAGACCCAGTTTCCTGGGGAAGAGAATCAGTAAACGAGTAAATAAATAAACAATGAGGGCTTGGCAAAAGTGTAATTTTCATTATTATCACTGATTCTTACTTATTAGCTATGGACCACTTATAAAGAAATAGATACAAGAAGCCACACTGATATTTTCCTGTCGAGTACGTGTCAGCAGACTGTCTGGTCTTTTCCAGAAAGAGTTTGCTAACCTCTGTTGTAGAGAGCTTTGGGGGGGAGGGAAAAATATCCTGAGATATGTCTTTTCTGACCCCCTCCCAACAAATATATCCCCCCCCTCCATCCTCTGAGCCCGCCTTATTTTTCTGCATATCTCTCATTCGTCTTGTCCCCGGCTCTGACCTCAGGGGGCAGGAACAAGGAGGATTTGTTGACTGAATAATTGCATCCTGCTTATAAAGTATCATCTTTCACCCATCTGTGTCTGATCTGATCCCTATCACAAAAGCATCTGTGTCGCTGTATCCCTCATCTCCATCCGCTAATACTCAGATAAAGTGGCCACATTTCTCTCTGCTTTACAAACTAGCAGCCACTGCTCTCTCCCGGATGACAAAGTCTCAGTTATTTATAGATTTTTAGCCCGCAATCTTCCCTCCTGGTTACTAAGTGCCTTTCTTCCTCTGCCTTCCAGATTTCACCAGCGGATTCTAAGTCATTAGAGCTGCTCAGTCCGATGGGGTAGCCACCAGCCCCATGCAGCCATTGAAATTGCACTTAAGTGAAATAAAAATAATTCAGTTCTTTGGCTCCACTAGCCACCGTTCTAGTGCTCAGCGGCCCCATCGGACAGCACAGGTAGAAACTATTTCCACCATTGCAGGAAATTCTATTGAAAGTGCTAAGCTAAGCTATGGGTTCTTGAGGTCAGAGGAGAAAACAAACATGTATTGAATACCTACTGTGTGCCAGCCTCTGGGAACCTTAATATCTTTATTTTTGGGTTCCTTTTTACTGTGGAAAATTTCAGACCTATACAGGAGTAGAGAGAATAGTGTAAGGAATTCTCGAACACCCATTGCTCACCTTCAGCAATCGTCCATTTGACCCCCCAATTCCTTTTCAGGATGATTTGAAGGCAAACCCCAGACATAGGTCACTTCACACATAAATATTTTGGTTTGTACCTCTAATTGACAAGGACTTTAAAAAAAATGTAACAGTCATGCCCACAATCATTTCCAAAAAAATCATCAGTCATCAGTTAACATCAAAAAATACCCAGTCTATATTAAAATCATGCCATGGTCCCTAAATTTCCTTTTTTACAGTTGTTTCTTCAAAATCCAAAGATCCATTCAAGGCATTTGGTTGTTTGTTCCTTAGGTCTCTGTTCTGTGACAGTCCCTGTGTCATTAGGAAAAAAATGGGTCATCTGTCTTGAGGAAGGACACGTTCTTCTCTATTTCCCTGTTCGCTTTCCCGTGGTGACATGTGGCATGCTCCTCTATCCCCCATACTTGCTGGAAGATCTGAAGGTTTGATTAAACTTGGGTGCAGTTTTTTTTTCCCAGTGCCCACTTTTTGAAACTAATATTTTGCAATGCCACCTGTCCTAATTTGAAATCAGAGACATAATTAGACTCACAAAGATAATTTAAAATAGTAATATGATGCTGGAACTGTAACCCGAGGAAGAAATCAAATGAAAGCAGCGTGCACAACAATAAACTCTGCTTGCTGACGTGTCAATGCTTGGGCACTGGGCGACACGATGAAGTTGTCCAGTGCCTTTGTCTGTGGCAGGATGGTGATGAATGTGACAGCCACAGACACCGACTAGCACCCTGGCAACACAGACGCTGGAAGCACAGACCTTGGTGACATCGTTTTCCGAAATAGTAAACACTCGTAATTTCCGAACAAAAGAAAGTCCAGACTTTCACGGTCTTTGCATTCCTGGAGCCAAAATAATTCGTGTTTATGAGCAAGACAGTCGGATTCTGGGAGCCGATTATTGCAAACAATAGGTTTTTCAAGGACACAAATGTCTCGGAGGGACATTTGGAGGCTGAGTGGGACAATTCTCTGTGCACGTCCATCCACCTTGTGGCAGGAGCCAGCTTTCAAAATGTCCCCTAGGGGGCGCCACCACTGAAACCCACTTCGGAAACATCATTCATATTTCTTGAGCACTTTATGGCAGTCTCGCATGCATGATCTTGTTTGACTGAAAAAAGTCCAGATGAAGAAACCAATGCACAGAGAGGTAAAAAGCCTGGCTGTAGTTCACACAGCAAGCCCGGTGGACCAGTTTGAATTTGAACTTGGGGCTTTTGGACAATAGCCTTCCGTTAACCACAAAGTTTTACCACTTCTCACAAGACCGGGGCAGACAGATCTTATCCTAACAGAGGTTCAAAGTCAAAAAGCCCTATTTTCTGCTCTAGCCTTTGAGCACCTGGCTTCAAATCCCTGCCTTGCCATTTACTGATGGTGTGACATAGGGCAGATTGTTCCTGCCTCAGTTTCCCCACCTGGAGAAGGTGGATAATAGTACCTCCCCCGCTGGGTTAGTGTGCTAAATTACCGAGTGTGCTAATCCATGCCAGGTGCTCGATGAATGTTACTTTTGCTCCCACGTCCTTAAAAACGCTCAGGGAGGTCTCCGCTTTACAGATGAGGAAAGAGAGGCTCAGAAACGCCAAGGGACTTGCCCAAGGTCACACAGCCAGTCTTGGATTAAAATTTGCGCATTTTTAACCCCCTCGAATGCTCCCTCAGGACCTCCCGGAGCTGCCCAGACTCCCTGTGCAGGCTGCCCGGAAGGCTGCTCGCAAGAGGAGGAAGGATTGGTGCAGGAAGGCCCTGAGCTCCTGGACTTCGGTGTAGACGAAGTGGCCGAGCAGCTGACCCTGCTGGACGTGGTGAGGGCCCGGGGCCTGCGGGGGGTGGGGGCACGTCCCGCTGGGCACAGCTCCTACCCACCCACTTCCACGTCCCCCTCTCCGCCCAGGAGCTCTTCTCCCGCGTGCGGCCCTGCGAGTGCCTGGGCTCCGTGTGGTCGCAGCGGGACCGGCCTGGGGCCGCAGGCGTCGCCCCCACCGTGCGCGCCACTGTCACCCAGTTCAACACAGTGACCGGCTGCGTGCTGGGCTCCGTGCTCGGGCCGCCGGGCCTGGCCGCCCCGCAGAGGGCGCAGCGGCTGGAGAAGTGGATCCGCATCGCCCAGGTGCGTGTTGTGGGGGAGGCGGGGCGGGCGGAAGGCAGAGGACCGCGGTCTGGGAATAAGAGGAGGGTTGGGGCTGGGAAGTGCCTAAGAGAAAGCCTGGCGGCGGGTGGAGGCTGGCCCGGCCCAGGGACAGCTGAGGGACGCTGGGCGGGTGCAGGGATAAGAGGATGGGATGGGGCCGGTGCTGGGGAAGGGATACGATTGGAGGAGGGACCAAAGCCCGGGGGAGGGGGCGGGGGTCCCCGAAAGAGACTGGGTAGGGGCGCGGCAGGAGCCTCGGGGCAGAGAGGAAGAGAGAAATGGGGGGCCCAGGAGAGAGTGGGGGCGTGGCGAAGGGGGAGGGGAGGGGGTGGAAGGTTGATACCCGGGGTGAGACTTGGGTTTAGTGAGGAGGGGTCTGGGTCCAGGAGAGATGCTGTGGGCACGACTAGGGCTCAGGGAGAAGTAAGAGGCAGGGACGCGAGCAGCCAAGGTCAGAGGTAAGGGATGGAGGGGCGGCTTGGGGCGGGGCTGGGGCTGCAGGGAGAGGAGGGGAGGGGCTCTTGCGGGAGGAGATTGACTCTGGGTAGCTTATCAGATGTGGGGCGAGTCGTAGGGGTCTGGCCAGGGGTCAAAAGTCATAGGATCAAAGGTGGCTCGTACCTGGGGGTCAGACTTGAGGTCTGACCAGCGCCCCCACCCCGCCCCCAGCGCTGCCGGGAGCTGCGGAACTTCTCCTCGCTGCGCGCCATCCTGTCGGCCCTGCAGTCGAACCCCATCTACCGCCTCAAGCGCAGCTGGGGCGCCGTGAGCCGGTGAGCGAGGAGCGGGGGTCCCCTGGGGCGGATTCTCCTCCTCCCCCATCCCAGCTCTGAGCCTCCCAGCCGCGGACCTCTGACCCCTCTCCTGTCCCCCCAGGGAACCCTTATCCACTTTCAGGAAACTTTCACAGATTTTCTCCGACGAGAACAACCACCTCAGCTGCAGAGAGATCCTTTCCCAGGTAGAGATGTGCGGACCCCGCGGATCCCGGGCCGGGAGGGGGACCTGGGGCAGAACAGGGCATCGCTTGTGGCTTAGAGTCCTTTTCTTGCCCTTCAGGAGTGACCTGCCTCCTGTATGTTAGCAGCCCCACCTTTTCACCACCTCTGCTGCCCTCGTGATAGCTCACACCCAGTGACCACCTTATTTATTCATTCAACAAATATCAGAAGTTACGGGAAAAGGTCGCTTGAGGCCACAGTCGCAGCAAAGAGTGAAAAAAAAATTGTGCTAGGGCCTTGACTTTGATAAGCAAAACTGAAAAATGTGTGCCAGCACATCTGACTTATTGTAGGCAAGGTTTAGGTTCTAATGACAACGATAAGCTCGAGGAACACGGGACTCTGCATTAGGCACCTACTGTGTCCCAGGAGGCTACTCCATGAACCAGATAGGCATGGTTCCCGCCTTGGGAGAGACACACAGTGCAGTCATGAGTCCTCCAGCAGCTTTGTAATTAACTATCACAGAGCCACCCCATGGCCAAGCGGTTAAGTTCACACCCTCAGCTTCTGGGGTGCAGGGTTCCGCTGGTTCAGATTCTGGGCACCAACCTAGCACCGCTCATCAAGCCATGCTGAAGTGGCATCCCACATGTCACAACTAGAAGAACCTACAACTGGAATATACAACTATGTACTGGGGGGCTTTGAGAAGAAGGAGGAGGGGGGGAGGGGGAGGGGAAGAGGAAGGAGAAGGAGAAAAGAAGATTAGTAAGAGATGTTAGCTCAGGGTCAATCTTTAAAAAACAAAAAGAATAAAATAAAAGCACTACCAAAAAAAAAAATTATCAGCCAAGCGATGCTGTGAAGGCAAGATTCAGGGTATCTCCAGCAGACTGACAGCCAGCCCGTTCCATCCAGGCCCCAGACAAGGATTCTCAGCTGTGTCAAGGCTGGCTCTGGAGGGTCACATGCAAGCCCCACCTCTGTCAACTTATAAAGCCTCAAAAGGGGTTTATCCAGGGAGAGCCAAAAGAATTGCAATTCACGACGTACACGCTGTGGGGAACCACAGGCAAATGCAGGAAAGAAAGGAGGGGAGGGGCTTTTATAGAGAGAAGGGGGAGGAGGGAGGGGCTGTTCTAAAGGAAAGCTCATTGGAGGGAAGTAACAACTCGGGGAGGCAGTGGCTCCTCATTGGCTGGGCTGCAGCATTTCTCATTGGCTGAGCTGGAGCGTTTCCCATTGGCTGAGCTGTGGCATTTCTCATTGGCTGGGCTGTGGCGTTTCTCATTGGCTGAGCTGTGGCATTTCTCATTGGCTGGGCTGTTTCCGGGTGGGGAGAGAAATCTTCCACCCCTGGTAGAGTGATTTTACTCCCCGTGGATGATGCAAGCTCTGTCTCCTATTTGGTGTAGTTGACGATGTGTCACAGGGCGTGAGAGCTCCCCCTACAGGCCTTCCCGGCTCCAGTTGAGTTTTCTTCTACGACTTTCCACGGGTCTCATCGTCCCGGTGGGGCCTGCTTTCTGCGGTTTATCTGCTCCCTCCCTCCCTCCCCCGCCCTGTTCACTTTCCCTTGGGAAACCTTTGCAACTGGTCTGTGATTGCTGAAAGCAAAATGGGTGTATATTGAGGCATCTTCCCCGAGGGGGGGTCAAAGAGACCCTAGGACTGCTCAGATCTTCCCCTCCCTGCAGGAGGAGGCCACCGAGGGACCCCAAGAGGAGGACACCCCCCCAGGAAGCCTGCCCTCAGTGAGTGATGTGGTTTGGGATGGGGACCAGTGGGACCCTCAGGGAAGGGGGTGGAGCGTGATGGAGTGGGTGATGGCTGAGACTGACTGGAGCTCTGGGGGCCACAGAAACTGCCCCCAGGCCCTGTCCCCTACCTTGGTACCTTTCTCACGGACCTGATTATGCTGGACACAGCCCTACCGGACATGCTAGAGGTCTGACCCCTGCCTGCCCCTTGCCTCTTGACCCCAGCACCATCGCCTTCAGCACTAGC
This sequence comes from Equus asinus, assembly GCF_041296235.1. Classification (NCBI taxonomy): domain Eukaryota; kingdom Metazoa; phylum Chordata; class Mammalia; order Perissodactyla; family Equidae; genus Equus; species Equus asinus. The sequence continues at coordinate 22,718,598 of NC_091809.1, read as the reverse complement.
ACCATCAGCACAGTAGGCCTCCTGACACCCCACCCTTGACCCCGCCTGAACTCTTGACCCCAGCCCCTTAGTGCAGTGGGGCTCCTGACATTTCAGCCCCCGACCTTGACCCTTGATCCTTGACCCTGAAGGCTCCAGCTCAGACAAAATTTGCCTGCAGGGGGATCTCATCAACTTTGAGAAGAGGAGGAAGGTAAGCGGGCCCTGGGGTGGGTGTGGGGGGGTAGGGTTGGGGGCAGGGCAGGGGCAGGGTCTCAGAGGCCACCCCCCCAGGAGTGGGAGATCCTGGCCCGCATCCAGCAGCTGCAGAGGCGCTGTCGGAGCTACTGCCTGAGCCCTCACCCGCCTGTCCTGGCTGCCCTGCGGGCACAGCGGCAGCTCAGCGAGGAGCAGAGGTGACCCCCCTGTGGCCTGGCCCCACCCGGGCTGACCCTGTATGCACCCTGGATCTGCCTATCCCATTTACCTCCCCAAGGCCTCCTAAGACCCCTTCCTGAGCCCTGAGTCCCCAACCTGTGACCCTGCATTATCTCCAGCCCGGTCAAGGGCCCTAGTCAACCTCTGACCTCAAACTTTGACCCCATCTGACTTTCTGACTTCAACCTATAACATGTAGCTGGCAACTGCACTCAAGTGTCTTCTGTTCTGTTCCCACCTTTGACCCCATCTGACCCTGGACCCCATTCATGACCCCCCGTCTGACTCTCAGAGCCCAATCATTGACCCCCAACATTGATTCCAAATTTGACGTATATCTGACCATCCAACTCAACTATCCCAGTTGTTTCCTTCCATTCTGTTGAACCCATGACCCTAACCATGGACCCCAATGGTTACCTGACCTTGAACTCTATCCTTCACCAAATTTGACTCCTCATTCCCACCCTGTGCGTCCCAGTGTGACCTGTCAACTAAGCCATCGCAACTCATCCCAAATAAGACCCTGATGCTAATTACCCCATTTACTACCTTGACCCTGACCTTGGGTGCTCCCCCCCTGGCTGTTCCCCACTTACCCACCCAAAATCCAGCTTCCCACTGATTCTACCTCTCATCCCCTGGTTCCCTGCCCACTGCCTCTGCACCCCGACCTCTCAGCTACCACGTCTCCCGTGTCACTGAGCCGCCGGCCGCCTCCTGCCCCAGCTCCCCACGTGTCCGGCGGCGAATCAGCCTCACCAAGCGCCTCAGTGCGTGAGTCTCGGGGTGTGTGGGGGGCGATGTGGACAGGGACGGCGGTCTGCTGCTGGGACGGAGTCTGGCTTCAGCCTCCTCTCCTGGCCCTATTCTCAGGAAGCTGTCCCGAGAGAAAGGCCCGTCCCCTGGCGGGAGTCCCGGGGACCCCTCATCCCCCACCTCCAGGTGAGCTTCCCGCTTGGTGAAGGGACTGGAGATGACAGAGTCAGAGGTTGGGGCAGGCACCCCACCTTCAGCTCTGTGTCTCCCTAGTCTGTCCCCAGGGTCCCCCCCGTCCAGTCCTAGAAGCAAGGACCCTCCTCCTGGCAGTACCCCGGCCTCTCCAGGCCCCCAGGTTCCCAGCACCAAGGTACCGGGCCCTCCCGTGCGCGCACGTGGGACTGCGGGCGCCCAGACTGTGTGTGCGCATGCGCACCGGCGTGCGCGGGCTTCCGGGGCCAGGCATGTGCGAAGGAGCCTGCGCACACAGCTGGCTTGTGCTCAGATCTGGACCCTTGGGTCTGCTTGCCCACAGGGCTCTCCAGGGCGTGATCACACCCTTTTGCGAGGATATGTGTGTCCCCAGGAATTTGCATACGTTAAGGAGAGATGTGGCGTGAATCTCTACAATATCCGCAGGACGTTGGCAGGGCTGTTTGTGGACGTGGGCTCGTGGGTGTATAACAGTTGCGAGCACGTGTGTGTACACGGGATGTCTTCTGTGTGAACGTGGGTTTGTGTGTTTATGGGTCGTGTGTAGCGTGTTTGTGTAACACAGCATGAAGGTCTGTCTGCGGTGTAGTTGTGTAGATGTGAGCTGGTGTGCATCCTAATGGCGTGTCCCCAGGCTCTGGGTGTTTCAGAGGACGAGTTGGATACAATGAGGGAGGGGGCTAGTGCTCGGCTCAACCCCCACCCCGCTGCCTACAGCTGCCCCTGAGCCCAGACCTGCCAGGCCCCCGGCCCCTGGCCTTGTCCCTGAGCGGCCCTTGCATCCCCCTCCCGGGACTGCAGGGCTCGGAGGCCCGTGTCATCCGCGTCAGCATCGATAATGACCATGGGAACCTGTATCGGAGTATCTTGGTGAGCAGCTGGGCTGGGGACCTGCTGGGAGCAGCCCTGCCCTTGGGGTTGGGGCCATCACCCCTCACCTCCCACCCTCTCTTCCCAGCTCACTAGTCAGGACAAGGCCCCCAGCGTGGTGCAGCGAGCCTTGCAAAAGCATAATGTGGCCCAGCCCTGGGCCCATGACTACCAGCTCTTCCAAGTCCTTCCTGGGGACCGGGGTGAGCAGGGACCGCTTGGAGGGTGGCAGACTGGCCAGGGTCAAGCATGGCCCTAACAGGGCCATGAGGTAGTTTAGGTACAGAGTAGGGATAAGAGGCAGTCAAATATTTGTGCCTCAATTATGTGGGGTCATGAGGTTGTCCTGGCTCACTGTGAGGGAGGGGGCACCAAAGATGTCCTCCTAGGATTTATGGGGGAAAGGAGATTGTCCAGGGTCAAGTGGGAGAGGGAGTGTAGAATGTTGTCTGGGCTTAAATTTGTAGGATCATGAGGTTGTTCAGGCTCAGCCTGGTGGGGTGGGAGACTGAAGGGGATCTGGGTTTGGATTTGAGGGGAAATGAGTTTGTCCATGAAGTTGGCATGGAGAGGGCCACATGGTATTGAAATTCAGGGTAGGGGAGCATGAGGTTTTCAGTGTAGATGTGGGTAGGAGGTTGTCCAGTTTTCAAGACTGAGAGGCAAGAGGTTGATATATAACTGGACATGACATGAGGTTGGCTGAACGTTAGGAAGGAGTACATGAGGTCATTCAGATGTCAAGGGCGAGGGCCAGAGGTTGTGCAGGCTGGAAGCAGGAAGTTAGAAGTTGTCCAAGTTCATGGTGAGAGCAGCATGACCTTGGCTGGGCATTGGTTGGGGGCAAGGGAGCACAGAAAGTTGTTTGGGACGGGCGGCCTCAGTTTGCCCAAGCTGCTAGTGTAGGTTGTCTAGACTCCAGGAAGAAATGGCAGGAGGCTGCCCAGGTTCATGGTGGGGAGCAGACTTGAGGTTGTTCAGGCTTCGACTGGGAAGTCATCCAGGTTCCCAATGAGAGGAGAATGAGGTTGGCTTCACACTGGCTGAAGGGGCCCAAGGTTGTTCAGGCCGCAGGGTGACCAGCAGCACGTTACCGAGGTGCTTTATGGGGCAAGAATGAGGTTGTGCGGGCCTTTGCTCATCATCTCCACCTCTGGCCAGAGCTCCTGATTCCGGACAACGCCAATGTCTTCTATGCCATGAGTCCAGCCGCCCCCGGAGACTTCATGCTGCGCCGGAAGGAGGGGGCCCGGCACACAAACTCAGTCTCCCCGACCTGAGGTGGCTCTCTCCTCCCGCCAGGATGCAGACCCCATGGGCAGCTTGGGGCCTGGCCCTGGAAAGCTTCCGTTCCCCAGTAGGGCCCATTGTGCTCCCCAGCCCGTGACCCCTCCCCCCACCTTATTGGACCCCATCCCTCTGACCCTCCTGGCACCAGATCCCCATTCCAAAGGCATCGGCCCATGGGGGGCCGGTGGAGAGTTTCTTCCTGTAAATATAGAAAGGGAATCACTGTGGGGGTCAGACCCTTCCCCAGAGAAATCTTGTAACCATTGGAGACGCATCAGAACTCACTGAAGTGGATGAAAATAGTGACCAAAGTTATGGACATGTGCCCCGTGTTTACTCTTCATCAAGACAAAAATTTTTTAAAAAGGAGAAAAAAAACTAAGAGCTCTAAGAAAGGGGGGTGGGTGAGGCATGACTGGATGACAGAGGGGGGCCCTGTCACACACACAGAGTTCAGGACTCCCTCCACCAACATTTTGGGGCGATAGGCTTCTTTTCTGCCATGTATATGGAAGAGCGACGAAATGAAATTCCATCGGAATCAGAGACAAATAACATTATGGTCTGTGAGTCAGTAAGGGCTGGGAGCATGAAAGCAGAGGGATGAGCTCTCTATCAGTACTAGGGGAGGAAGAAGAAACAGGTAGGGAAGGCAACAGTGAGCTGTAGGGCCACCTGCAACATACTTATAACAACAACAATAATAGTAACAATAATATGCCCACTTATGAACTCCTATTCTGTGCTGAACACTAGGGGCTTTATAGCTCACTGTATTAATCAGGGTTTTGTCTGTTTCGAGTGGTCAAAACCCCAATTCAAACAGGCATGTGCAAAAAAGGAAATTAATAGCTCGTGTAATTGAAAAGTTCAATGGATCCAGCTTCAGGCACAGTTGGATCCAGGGACTCAAAAAGATGTCATCAGGATTTTGTTGCTGTCTCTTGGCTCGGATTTGCACTGAGGCTGAGACTGTCCATTGTCCCCTCAAATCCAATCACCTTCTTCTATGGTAATAGAACCACTGATTTTTAGCTGGCTACCCAGAGTAAAAACCGCATTTCTAGTCTCCCGTGCAGCAAAATGTGATCATGTGACTAAGTGCTGGTCAATGAGATGTAAAGGGATAGGAGCTGGGCAAATTCTAGGTCTTGCCCTTAAAGACAAGGGGTGTGTCCTCCTCTTCCTCTTCTGCCTCCTGCTGGTTAGAATGAAGCCATGGAGTGGATCATGTTGGATTGGGTGGTTTAACATTGTCTGAATGACTGAGCGACAAAATGGAAGGAGCATGGCTCTCTGAGACCAGGGAGCTGCCATATTGTATTACTGCTACTTGGGTTGTTACTTAAGAGAAAAATAAATATCTATCTTATGTAAGCCCCTATTATTTGGGTCTCCATTGCAGTAGCCAAAAGAACATTTTAATTTATATAGCCCTGCTCCAAGGCAGGCTCACACCTCCTGGGGGCAGTTACAGGCTGACAACCCACCAGCTCCACCTTCCCATGCCAGGAGAGCCCCTCCTTCCCATCGGCTCCAGCAAAAGTCTCAGAGCAGATGCCCATTGGACCAGCTGGTGTCACGTGGCCACCCCTGAACCAATCACTGTGTTCAGAGGATTCTAATATGCTAATTGGCCAGGCCTGGGTCCTGGTTCGATCCTTTGAGCTGGCAGAGAAACTTCCAATCACAGGAGAGGATTCTGGAGGATGGCACAAAAATGGAAATTAGGGGCCGGCCCCAATGGCGTAGTGGTTAAGTTCATGCCCTCTGCTTCGGTGGCCTGGGGTTCACCAGTTTGGGTCCTGGGCGCAGACCTACACGCCACTTATCAAGCCATGCTGAGGCGGCATCTCACATAGAAGAACTAGAAGGACTTACAATTAGAATATACAACTATGTACTGGGGCTTTGGGGAGGAAAAAAAGGAAATTACATTTGGGCGCTGTTAGGAGAAGGGAGAACTCTGGTGAATGGGCAAAAGCAATTCCTAGGGTTCTAAACATTTCCCTGGGACAATCATAAGGGGATGCTCAAGGACTGTGTGGGGTGGGAGAGGAGACAGAATTGAAGCCTCACGGAGAGTCTGATAAAAAGTCAATTATGGTACACAACATGCTACTTACAGGCTTTTTTTTCCCTCTAAGTCTCTTAAGGCCAATCGGGTGTAAGTAACATCACCTTCTTGAACCAGCTTAAGCAAGCAATTGCTGTCCTTGCTGTGTACACTGTTCTAAGAACATGACAGAATCTATCTCATAATCCTCATAACAACCCAACGAAGTAGGGACTGTTATTGTGCCCATTTTATACACGAAAAACGGAGACTCGGGAGGGTCAAGTGATTGACCCAAGGTGGCCTGATAAGATTGGGGCTCAAACTTGAACTATCTCCGATGTGTCAAGACACGTCCACTTCCCCACTGGGCTGGCTCGCCTCTCAGAATCACGGCTTACCGTTTCTGCTTCTCTCACACACACACCCAAACGCCGATGTCCTGAGGAAGAGATTCTCGTGGAATGACTTCTGGTTTTTAAAAGCGCGGGAGCGCCCGAGCACAGCTGCATCCGGGGACTCACTCAAGACCAAGTGTTTCTTTACCTCTCTTAGCTTGGTTTTTCCCTCATCTTTTACTCCACCCGTATTTCTTGAGGGCCTACTGTGTGCCAGGCCCTGTTCTAGGGGCTGGGGATGCAGAAATGAACCAAATGGACCAGTGAGGGAGGCGAATCAATAACATAACATCAAATGCATGTTAGGTGACAACAGCACAGAGGATGCAAACTAATAATAATAATAAAATAAGTCATTTAGCAGCGACGGGGAGTTTGGGATGGGTGGGTTGCTATTTTAAGGAGGGCGATCAAGGCGGGCTTCGTTGAGGAGGTGACGTTTAGGCAGAGGCTTAAAATGATGGAGTGAGCCCTGTGGATAGTTAGAGGAACAGCTTTCCAGGTAGAGGGAACAGACGGTGCAAAAGCCAGTGTTAGCTTCACCATCCGGCAATTCCTTCCCTCTTAGTGGCACAGATGTCTCTGGCCACTCCATCCGCCGATCTTATCGTCCGACAGAGAGCCACGCCCCCTTTCCCAGTAACTCCAGGTAAAGTCCCAAGACGGAAGCTCATTGGATGCACTTGGATCACGTGCTCACCCTTAACCAATCACTGTGCTTCAGGGAGTGAAGAACTCTGATTGGCTAGTCTAGGGCGGGCAGGTGGCGCGAGGTAGGTAACCACCCCTCCCCCAGGCACGTACCTGGGGCGGGGGCCGAGGGGTACCTCCGTTTGAGCTCAACCCAAGCAAATAGCTTTTCCAGTTTGTTCTAGAATCACTTTCCGGATCATTAAAAGAACTGTGTACTCCTTGTAAACTAAAATCCCAAGAATATAAAAATTGTAAGCAGTAAAATTTTTTTTCCAAAAAAATCACAAATGAAACCTCACTCCAGAATATATGTATTTTACAAATATGAATGAGATCGTGCATACTGTCTGGCCGTCCTGCTCAGCACTGCGAAAACCCTCTACCGCTAGTCACTATCACTGTTGTTATTTATTCCTCCCCAGACTGGGAAAAGATGTTGGTTAGCACGATACTATCAAGTTTACAGTTTTGGAATGTGTGCTATATGCCAAGCTGGATTTTACACATGAGAAGATGGAAGTGCAGATAAGGTAAGTCACTTGTCCAGGGTCACACAGCAAGAAAGTGTGTCTGAGGCAGAACTCTGTTCCAGCCCCCCAGCTGCCCCGGGGCCCAGGAGAGCCCCTGCCCCCTCCCGCGGGCCAGGCAGGGCAGCAGCCTCCCGCTTATCTGAGCCCAGGCTGCCTGCTGGTCCCGCCCCCTCCGGGAAGCTGCCACTTGGAGGAGCCTGGCCGGGAAGCGCCTGGCCAGCTGTGTCCGGCGGAGGCAGCTGCTGACCCAGCTGTGGACTGTGCCAGGGCTGGAAAAGGGGGGGGGCGGGAGCCCTGGACCCCTCCTAGCGGGGGCTGCATCATGAATCACCTCGGTGCGCCTCTTTGGCCTGGAGTCGGCTCCCTCTGTCTCCTGCTCGCTGGGGCCGCCTGGGCTCCCCCACCCAACTCCTCGGACCCCAAGTTTGAAAGCAAAGGTGAGGATGGGGCTGTGTATGGACCCCCGCACTGGGGCCTGGAGAGCAATGCTGGGGCCTGAACTTCTATTTTGGGTCCTGGGGGCCTTCTGGGTTCTGAAGGTCCCCTCTGGGTCCTGGGGGCCAAGCTGGTGTCTGAACCCCTAGACTGGGTCCTAGTGGGGCATGTTGGGGTCTCAGTTCCCAGACTGGGTTCTGGGGGAGACGCTAGAGAGGGACATAAGTTTCCTATTGTATCTTTTCAGGGAGCCTGGGACATGCTAAATGCTAACGGGGCAGGGGTGGTGCTGGGTCTAGGTACTGCAGTCGAGAGTCCCCAAAGGGAGGGGACCTGGGGGACCCTCCAGAGTGGGAGGGAGGATAAAGCTCGAGTCCGAGGCAGAGGGGCCGGGCCGCAGGCGACTGTAAACACGGTTTGCATGCGGGCGCCAGATCCCTTTCCCCGCCGGGCCGAGGGAGGGGGGCAGGGGGCACGGTTGGCGCTATCGGGCAGCGGGGAGCCTGCTGGGGCCGATAGGGGGCCCCGCCTCCTCCACACTCGCCCGCGGGCACGCACGTCCTGGGCTGGGGCGGGGCGGCATCGGGAGGCGGAGGCCTTGAATACCGCGCGCAATTCAGCCCTTCGCGAGGTGGCCGGTGTGTGTGTAGGGGGCGACAGTAAGGCAAGCAACCTGCGCTTGGGAGTTCGGGGGGCAGCACCTCTGCGGACCCCTCAGGGGGCCTCGCTGGGTTAGAGAGCGGGGCGGGGCTTTTTTCTTATCGGTGCGCACAGGCGGCGGGAAGAAGGGGGAAGATGCTGGGGCCGGAGGACCGGGCTCGGCTGCCCTGACCCCCTCCCCTTGCGCCCACCCCCAGCGGCCCTGCTGGCGGCCGGCGGGCCCGAGGAGCTTCTATGCTTCACCGAGCGGTTGGAGGACTTGGTGTGCTTCTGGGAGGAGGCGGCAAGCGCCGGGGTCGGCCCCGAAAACTACAGCTTCTCCTACCAGCTCGAGTGAGTCCGACCCGGGAGGCAGAGCGCCCCGGAGCTCGTTGCTAGGGACGCCTCCTGTTGCCAGGGGCCGGAGGGCACCTTCCCCGGGGGGGGCACTTGGGGGAAGACTGCGGGGTCAGGACTGACACGTCCCTTAGTGGCCAGGGCTTGTACGCTCGCTCCCCTGATCACCGCTGGAGCACGACCCCAAACATCAGGGCCGGGACCACACCCCTCCAAATCAGGACCAAGGCGTCGCGTGCGTCGGGGCTGGGCCGCCCCCTGGTGGTAGTGTCCGAAGTGCGCCCACGGTGCGGGCAATGTCTCCAACCTGCTCCCTTCCCTCGCTGGTCCCTCGGCGCACAGGGGTGAGCCGTGGAAGCCGTGCCGCCTGCACCAGGCGTCCACGGCCCGCGGCGCGGTGCGCTTCTGGTGCTCGCTGCCGACGGCCGACACGTCGAGCTTCGTGCCCCTAGAGTTGCGCGTCACAGCGGCCACCTCGGGCGCTCCACGCTACCGCCGCGTCATCCAGGTCAACGAAGTAGGTAGGTGTGCCGGGAACGGGGCGGTGGTCGGGGGAGGGGCCCCTGGTCTCCCCCCACCTGAGCATCCCCTCTTTGGCAGTGCTCCTGGATCCCCCCGCGGGGCTGCTGGCGCGGCTGGCCGATGAGGGCGGCCACGTGCTACTGCGCTGGCTCCCGCCGCCTGGGGCCCCCATGGCGAGCCTTATCCGCTACGAGGTGAACATCTCGGCAGGCAACGCCGCCGGGGGCGCGCAGAGGGTGAGGCCCGCCGCTACCGCCCAGCTTCCCAAAGGCTCCCCTGTCGCCATCCCCGCCCCGCCCATCTAAGTCCCGCGCAGATGGTCATCACGGCCCCGCCCCCATGGCCTCGCCCCTCCGGGTCCCGCCCCTGACGCCCGCGACAAGGCCTCCTTCCCAATGCCCACCAGCCCACCCGAATCCAACCCCACTTACCCGCGTGGTCTCAAACCCCAGACCCCGCCCCTCTATGCTCTGGCCCCGCCCCTGCCCTGATTGGCTCCGAGCTTTCCTGGGCCCCGCCTCCTGCTTTCATCGCCCGCCCCCTCCTCCCGCCGCGCTTGAGCACCGCCCTTCCTTCCTATGATTGGCTCGGCCCTCAGGGCCCGCCCCCTCCGGCCCCGCCTCTCACCCCGGCCCCGCCCCCAGGTGGAGATCCTGGACGGCCGCACGGAGTGCGTGCTGAGCAACCTGCGCGGCCAGACGCGCTACACCTTCGCGGTGCGCGCGCGCATGGCTGAGCCGAGCTTCGGCGGCTTCTGGAGCGCCTGGTCCGAGCCCGCGTCGCTGCTGACCGCCAGTGGTGAGGCCCCGCGCGGGGGGCGGGAGGGGCTGGGGCGGAGCCTCGGGCCAGGCCCCCGCCCTGACCGCCTCCCTGCTCCCCAGACTTGGACCCCCTCCTCCTGACGCTCTCCCTCATCCTCGTGCTCATCCTGCTGCTGCTGGCTGTGCTCGCGCTGCTCTCCCACCGCCGGTGAGCGCCCCGTTCGGGCCCGGGCCCACACTCCTCCCCACCAGCGTCCCCTTTTCGCTGTGCAAACCCAGGCTCAGAGAGGGTCAGGCACTTGCCCGAGGTCACACAGTGAGCAGTCAGTGGCAGGGCTGGGAGGCCAGCCAGACCAGACCCAGAATTTTGGTTAAAATTCTCGGGGGACATTCACCTGGTTTTCCTTGTGCCTCAGCGGCTGCTCCTTCTTGGATTCCTTTGCTCATTCCTTTTCCCAATGTCATCAACTTTTGTCAAATCCATCAGATGGGCTTCACGGAAAGATTTATGATATGACGAGCCATCCTGAGGTTTTTGTAATTCCCAGCACAGACCATGTGGTTTTACACCCCCAAGCCTTGGCACATGCTGTTCCTTCTGCCTGAAATGCCCTTCCTGCCTTCTCCCCCAAGCAATCTCCTCATTGTCTTTCGAGGCCCTGTTCATTTACTTGGTTGGAAAACACACCTTGAGAGCCAGGTATGTGCTAGGCGCTGGGGAGAAAGTGGAGAACAAACCAGACACATCCCTGACCTTGAGGGTCTCAAAGTTGAGTCAGACAACAAACAAGGGAACCAACAGATATTTGATTATAAATTGTGATGCTGGAGCAACAAAGGGGGTCGAGGGACATGACGGGATGATCAGGGAAGGCCTCTGGGAGGTGACATCAGAGCAGAAACCCGAAGGTTGGAAGGAGGCAGCCACATGAAAAGTGGGGAGAAGAAACAACAAGTGCAAAGGCCCTGAGGTAGGAAGGAGCTTGGAACATTGCAGCAGCTGCAAGAAGAGCTCTATGGCTAGAGCAGAGTGTCTAAGGAGAAGTGGTGGATGATGAGGTGAGGGAGGTGACAGGGGTCAGAACATGCAGAGTCTCCACAGCGCTGTGGGGAGGAGTTCGAATTATATTCTGAATGCATTGGGGAACCATGGAAAGGAGAAGGGAAGTAACATAAGGAACCTCCAGGCAAGCCTGGGCCAGGTTTAGAGGGAGCATGAAGCAGTGTGTATTGAACTCCTATTCATCCTTCAAAACCCTATTCCCATCACCCTTTTGTGGGGCCTTGCAGATGCTTCAGCCAGAGCCCCCGTTCCTCAGTCCCTATGCGTTCCTCTGCCTCCATCATGATCTGTGCCCCTGTGACTGGTGCTGGGGATGTATTGGGGAGTATTGTACTCGTTTCTTTTGGCTTCACCAGGGCTCTGAAGCAGAAGATCTGGCCTGGCATCCCGAGCCCCGAGAGCGAGTTTGAGGGCCTCTTCACCACCCACAAGGGTAACTTCCAGGTAGGTGGCCTTGTCCTTGGGGCCGGGGCTTCCCTGCTCCTGGGCCACACCCCCGGGCTCTGAGCAGCTGGCGCTGTTTCCCCAGCTGTGGCTGTACCAGAACGACGGCTGTCTGTGGTGGAACCCCTGCACCCCCTTCACAGAGGACCCCCCCGCCTCCCTGGAGGTCCTCTCTGAGCGCTGCTGGGGGGTGACCCAGGCAGTGGAACCCGGGGCAGAGGACGAGGGGCCCCTGCTGGAGCCGGTGGGCAGTGAGCATGCCCGGGACCCCTACTTGGTGCTGGACAAGTGGCTGCTGCCCCGGAGCCCCCCCAGCGAGGACCTCCCACAGCCTGGTGGCGGTCTGGACACGGCAGCCACGGATGCGGGCTCGGAGGCCTCCTCCTGCTCATCTGCTCTGGCGCTGAAGCCTGGGCCGGAGGGGGCCTCGGCTGCCAGCTTTGAGTACACCATCCTGGATCCCAGCTCCCAGCTCTTGCGCCCGAGGGCACTGCCTCCTGAGCTGCCCCCAACCCCACCCCACCTCAAGTACCTGTACCTCGTGGTGTCCGATTCTGGCATCTCAACTGACTACAGCTCAGGGGGCTCCCAGGGTGCCCAGAGGGGCTCCTCCGATGGCCCCTATTCCAACCATTATGAGAACAGCCTCGTCCCGGCCCCTGAACCTTCAGCCCCCAGCTACGTGGCCTGCTCCTAAGACTTCAGCCCTCAGAAGCTTGGGGACCTAGCATGACCACGAGGGCTAGGCCAGGCCCAAGACTTAGTGGGCAAGGCCAGTGAGGCTACCCTCAGGACCAGGGGCATTGCTGACCTCAGCTTTCTGCCCAAGCCATCCTGCTCAGGAAGTCACAACCTTGCAGTATTTTCAAATGTATAGTTTTTTGTATAGATCCACATGTGTAAGTTTTTTTATCAGGACTTCTGCAAATGCCCTGTAAGCCCCAACTGTCCCTGGGCCCAAGCCATAAGGGGCAGCAATCAAAAGCCTTGAGCCCAGAGTGAAATTCTGGACCTGGCAATCTGAATAATCATCCTAATAAAATCAATCAGTCACTATAAGTTACGCCAGCTGCCATAACAAACAACGCCTAAACCGGAGTGGCTTAACACATTGAATGGTTTATTGCTCGCATCTCAATTCCGACAGGTGGGCGGCCATCCCCAGATGAATGAGAAGCCCAGACTCTTCTGGTCTGTAGCTTCACCATCCCCCAGGGCCACCCTGGCGTCTTTAGATGGATCCTCTGCATCCTGCCAGCCAAGAAGCAGAGAGAGAGACAGCAGAAGGTTCTGTGGGCCGTTTCAGGGATCTAGCCTAGAAGTGGACGCCATCTCATCTTCATAAATCCCATTGGCCAGAAATAGTCATGGGACCCCCCCCCCCCCCCAGCTAGCCCCATGGACTGCTGGGAAATGTAGTTTAGCTGTGCGCCCAGGGAGAGGAAGCTGTTCAGTGAGTCCCTAGCTAGGCTCTGCCACTAATAATAATAACCTTAATTCATAGGGCTTTATCCTGTGTCAGGCCCTGTTCGAAAAAAGCACTCTGATGACACCAAGTGTCATCAGGTGGTTCAGTGGGAGTTCTGGTTTCACTATTTTTTAAAAGTTTGGCATAACCTAGGGAAGCTGAACATGTGCAAACCTTCTGCTCCAGCAATTCCCCTTCTAGAAACTCTTACACGGGGCCAGCCCTGTGGTGGAGAAGTTAAGTTCACGCTGTCTGCTTCGGCGGCCTGGGTTTTCGGGTTCAGATCCTGGGCGTGGACCTATACCGCTCCTCAGCCACACTCTGGCAGCAACCCACACACAAAGATGGCACAGATGTTAACTCAGGGCTAATCTTCCTTAAGCAAAAAACAAAGAAGATTGGCAACAGATATTAGCTCAGGACAAATCCTCCTCAGCAAAAAAACAACAAAAAACCTCTCACACACATGCACCAGGACATGTGTGCAAGAATGTTCAGAGCAGTAAATAAGTCAATCTGATAATTAAATTGGGGTGGGGTCACCCATGGAATCATATGCAGTGGAGAAAAAGGAATGAACTGAAAAATGTGGCTGAATCTTAGTAATGATGTTGAGTGGGAGAAAAGGGAGTCTCAAAAGATTACATTTATCATCAAACTATTTTTATAAAGTTCAAAACAGCAAAACGAAACAGTATGTGGCTTGGGTATAATGTGTACATGATAATGCTATTTTTAAAAGGGAAAAGCATTTTACATTCTTTAGGTCTTCGAATCTGTACATTTCCCTGGGGGAAGTATTCCAGCCAGGGGAAACTGAGGCATAGAGAGGCTGTCACACACCAAAGCTCAGCGCTGGCCTCCAGAGCTTGAACCCTTGTCTGAGCTGGGGTCGCCAGCCTGGGCAGGCCACGGGGTGACTGTCATCTCTCCATCTGGTCGGAAAGCCACGCACCACTCTGCCCTGGGGCCCAGCCCACCTGGCTCCAGGCTGGCTCGGAGGCGGTGCTGTCCTGGCCCTGGTGCATCCGGCTGCAGCCAGCACTGGGCAGGGAAATACCGCTGGAGCACTGACAGCTGCAGGGCATCCCCACTGTCTCCCTCCTCCTGGGTCTGGAGGGCCACAATGAGCCCACAGCCACCGCCAGGTCCAACTCGGTGGCTGAAGTGGTCAGCAGTGTCCAGAAGCAGGGCAGCCAGGTAGGCGGCTTCCTGGAGCCCCGGGTCTTCAGCTAGGTACTCCTCCAAGCCATCGAGCAGCAGGAGGGACGGGGCTGGCCCCCGGGCCTCATGGGCAGAGCACAGGAGGTGGAGAAGCTCACGGGTCGAGCGTGGGTACTGGAAGCGGATCTTCTAGAGGGAGGAAAAGAAGGAAAGGGCCAGACTCAGCAGCCCTGTTTCCTTGTATACTGTCCTGGACGAGGCGCTCACTCCCCAGGCAGCGGGTACCTGGTACCAGACTTTAGCAGTTCACAGTGATGGAATATTCTTTTGCCCTCTCCCCCTTTTATTATCCAGCACTCATCACTGCCTAGTATTAGTTGAAAACAAGGTATGTCTTTTTGCCAAATCTCTAACTTTCCACGGAAAACCCGCCAGTGGCGCCCCAAGTCTGACCCCATCACTGACTCCGGTTCCACTGGTACCAACTCGCGTCCAGAGGAGACCCAAGTTTAGCCCCGCCCCTTGCTTGTCGCAGACTCCACCCCTTGGGCACCGCCTTTCGCTAATTCCGCTCCATCACTGGAGGGTCTTTCAGTCAATCTTCACTAGCTTCGCATGGTCCCGCCCTCCGCTCATTCCTGACTCCGCCCCATAATGGCTGCTCCGGCTCGCCCTCCCTTCGTCGCCGCCATTGGTCTGTAGACCTGTCACTCAATCATCGATCCGCCCCGTCACTGGCTGGTCCGCCTCTGATCCCACCCTCCGTTACCTGCAGCCGCAGATGGTCGAGCGCCGCTCCGGTCCCGCGAGGCAGGCTTTGCAGAGGCCTCCGGGTCAGGAAGAGGACGGGGCCTCGGCCCTCCCCTGCCGTCTCAAGGGCCGCCGCGAATAGCAGCGCTGTCTTTCCGGAGCCGGGACCGCAGAGCAGCAGCAAAGGTGGCCCAGCCTCAGCTGTGTTCTCCTCCTCAGGCCCGGCCGCGCTGCTGGGACTTAGCACCCGCCTCAGCACCTCCGCCATTCGCAACGTAACTCTGTCCAATCGGCGGCCGTTTCTGCCCTTAATCCCGCCCAAGGCGAGGTCTCATTGGTTACAGTGCACTTGGCTTCTTCGTTGGTCCATGGATCTGTCCATCAACCTTAGATCGGCCTGCTAGCTCCTCCCCTGGTGGAGGGGGAAATAACCTAGTCTGACCGAGGAGGAATCAGGGCGTTTGAGGGAGAAAAGGCTCTTCCTTCCCTTGGGCGAGCTTGCTGAGGGAAGCAGCACGAATACTACTATTGTGATCTAATCAGGCAGGTATAAGAGCTGAGAGTTGGAGGGAGCAAGCCCTAATCACTGACATGACTTAGTCTCCTAGCCTCAGTTTGCTCACCTGTAAAATGGAGCTCATGATGTCTCAGAGGAATACTGCGGTGGGCATGTGTCTGTGTGTGTTCCCGCTGATGTCACCCAATTCCACTGGAGAAGTGGAGAGAGGGATGAGCTGTGGGCCCGTCTCTGTCTGCACCCGAGTACCCGCACAAGCGTGTATCTGGGGCTGCAGGCTCGGGGACATTTGTGTGCAAAACAGCAGCAGCTGTCTCTGAGGGGCTGTGAGAAGAGGGCTATCAGCTGGCTTCCTCATTGGCCGAGGGGTTCCTTGGGTCCTGCTTGGGAGTCCGGGGGAAGGCAGATCATAGACCAAAGAAGGCCCTGGGAGAGGCAGAGACAGCGACTGGAAGACAGAGGGAGAGCCACGGCAGGGACCTCGTTTGTCTTTTCACTTCGGCGTCTCCAGCGCCCGGAGCAGCTACTAGCTCATTCTAGATCCTCAATATATGCTCTTTAAATAAATGAATGAAGAAAGGAAGGTAGGGTTGATGAGAAACTGGGAGAGAAGGAGGAACGAGGTGAGTGATCAAGCGGTCGCTAGCTGGGTCTCCTCACCCAGACTTCGCCCCAGAGCTGCCACTCACGCCCCTGTTGCCCTGGCAACGCGGTCTCTTGGTAACTTCAAAGTGGTGCCGTTGCCAGGAGACCCGGGGCAAGGCGGAACTGAGATTTCCTGGGCTTTCTCTCTCCCTCTGGGGCCGGAACACAGCTCCACAACGTCCCCCCAATACGCCCACTCACACAGCCTGCACCCCCACGCCACTCTACACACACGCACCCCCACAGCGTCTCTATATATTCCACTTCCAGAATCCCCATGGGCTTTCGAGCACATGCTCACAACCCTATCCTACCCTGACACAAAGCATCCCATACACACTCTCTCCCTTGCACACTCACCAGAACACACTCAGATACAACCATGACATTACCACTGCACACACACAGTCACGTTTCCTTTCGCCTGATGCACGTACAGCTCTTTCTGCACACACACACACACACGAGGTACATTGTTACACTGCCTTGTCAAATGCACCACCTCAGCCCCCACCCGGAACAGATGCACAACCCATGATTCACCTCGCTTTGAAACACCCCAAATTCACAGGCACCCAGTGATGACCCCCGTATCACACAGTGCCACTCAGTTACGTACACGGGAGCATGCCGAACGCAGCCCCGCTGCACTTGCTGTTCCCTTGCTGAGAGCCCTCAGCTTGCAGATATCCCCGTGGCTCATTTTTCCACTCCATTCAGATTTCTGTTTCAGTATCACCTACTTAGAGATGCTCTCCCTGACCACATGTGTAGAATCGCACACCTTTCACTCTTTAACTGTTTATCCATGTTTATTTCTCTTCGAGTAACTTACCCCTTCCAATGTTATGTACACGTTTTATTGCCTCTCTGCTGACTACGATGTCAGATCCACCAGGATAGGGTCTCTGTTTTGGTCACTGCTGGGTCCCCAGTTCCTAGAACAGGGCCTGGCACACAGTGGGTGCTCATAAATGTAGGCTGAGTGGGTACACTAGCAGAGATGCAGACGTTTGTTGTATCTCTAATGCACACAGTGCTTCTTTCTCTCACTTCTCAGCCTCCCAACTTCAAGTCCTGACAGAAGGACCCTTACTGTAGAGGGGCTTCCTGGACGAGGAGGACTGAGGGATGAGAGGACCTGGAAGTGGACAGCTCAAGATCAGTCTGTGCTTCTCCCTGGTTTATCAGCATCCTCAAGTGATTAGTTCATTCATTTAGCAAACACTTATTGAGCACCACTGTGTGCCAGGCCCCGTTGTAGGTACGGGGACCCAGCAGAACAGACGACGAAGTCTCTGTCCTGATGAAACTGACATCCTCGCAAGGGAGGGCATAATGACCACTAAGCATAACGAGGAGTTTAAATAGTCTATGAGCAGATGATAAGTGTATGCAAAAAAAAGTTTGCACAGGGGAAGGAAGTCGGAAGGGCCTGTTGATTGGTTTCTGACATTTCGAATAGGGTGGTAGGGAAGGGGCTCAATGAGAAGGTGACATTTGAGGAAAGGCTTGAAGGAGGCGAGTGAGTGAACCATGCATATGTGGAGGGGAAGGGCATTCCAGATGGAGGCATAGCAAGTGCAAAGGCCCTGAGGCATTGGGAGAAATTTGGTTCTTAATTAGAGCATCATGGGGGGCCGTGAGAGGGTTTGAGCAAAGGAGACTCTGAGTTATATCCTAAACCGGTGTTTGGATATGGTCTAGTTGAGTTTGAGATGCTCTGAGACCCATGGGAGCACGTTGAGAAGGCTTTTGAATAAGCAAGTACGCATTAATCTGGGTTCTCTACCTAAGATTGTCCATCGTGGGATGGGGGTGTGGGCAAGGCCAAGGCTGCTGTCGCCACCCTCTCTGGCCCCGACTCTACCCTTCCTTGGCCTGCGTTTAATATCAGAACCATGGACAGCGCCAACTGGGTTGGCCAGGAGGCGCTGTCGGCCGTGCTGAAGTTTCGCTTCTTTCCTGGCCCTGGTGGAGGCAGCTGTACGACAGGGGGCCCACGGGTGTCAGGTGCGTGCTCCGGAAACAGGAGCTCTGGTCGGTGAAGTGGATTCTGTCCTTCCTCTGCCTCCAGCCCGCTCATGCTCCCATCTCATTCCCAGTAGCCCACAATCGGCACCATCACCTCCCCCGCGCTCACTCCGCTCGAGCCTCACAGGTTTCCCCACTTCCCCGACCACAGCAGGCACGTTCCCACCTCAGAGCCTTCGTGCTTGCTCTTCCCTCTGCCTGGAACGCTCCTCCCTCCACCTCTGATGTTTGCAAGGCTCCCTCCCTCCTTCATGCCTCATCTCCGGGGCCATCTCCTCAGACAGAACTTCCCTGACCATCTTCTTTAAGTTGCAAACCGTGTCCCCATCCCATAGTCGTCCCATTGCCTTCTCTAGCTTGAGTTTTCTCCTTACCACTTATCAATATTTAACATAGCAGAATCTCAATCTCCGACCTAAATCCTTGATCTCAGAGTTTGGAAGTCAATCTTTTTCAGATTTTCAAAAGGTACCGTAATGTTAATACTGTGTATCGCATAACCCCCCGAGGGGGGCCTGGATAACATCCCCAAAATCAAGCAATTTATCTGCAGCGCAACAAGAATATTCACGTTAAATAAATAAGAGCTATACATAACCTCATGTCACTTGAATCAGATTTTTCCCCAAATGCATTATGAAAAAATTTTTGGTTTTCAGAGCTTTTTGGGATTTGGAGTTGTGGCTCTGTATAAAGTGTATTTATCTTTTTTACTGTCTCTCTCTCACACAGTAGAATGTGAGCTTCATGAGGGCAGGAATTTGTGTCTTAGCCCCTGTGCCTAAGGAAACAGCACCTGGCACACAGTAGGTGCGCCACAGTGTTTGAATGAAGGAATGAATGAATGAGGGGGGCAGGGAAGCAGACTCCCCTTTCCTGGTTCCTGGGTGACTCTGTGCCCTGATTGGCCTGTCTGAAGCCCCGGAGAACCCCAGTGGGGGGGGGGTGTCAATGACTCCCTGCCCCTCCTACCCTCCCTGGTCTGCACTGGGTCCTCAATCGTTGGGACTCAATACAAGCTCATAATCAGAACTCCTGCTCTCATCAATGGCTGAGCACCACTCTCTCCACTTTATTAAGAGGTGGGTTCTATTTTCATTTATTCCACAGCGCTGGGACAAGGTGGAGGTAAATAAGGCTGAGCTGTGCACGGGCAGCCAGGGGTTTGGCTAGAGGTTCTGATGCCCTCAGCATCCCCTTTTGCTATCAGGACCGTCAGGGCCCCCTCACCATATGCCCTGTGCCCTGGCTGTGGTCAGAAGCAGGCCAACTGCTGGGGGAAGACAGTCACATGAGGCCCCTCACCGTGTGCCTTACATGTGGCTTGTGGGGCTGTCCGCATTTGACAGATGAAGAAACAAGGGCACAGAAAGGGTAATTAACTTTCCTGAAGCCACACAACCAGGAAATGCCGAGCCAGGACTTAAACCCAAGTCGCTGGCCCCACACTGCATCTCCACAATCGCCCTCAGACACCCTGGGACAATACACCGCCACCCAGCCTCACCGACACCCAGACCCATGATTAAAGACCTCCACATCTCACCACCCAGGAGAGGAAGGCAGGTGGCCACACTTCTGTTACAAACAGGTCTTTATTAAAGAGGAGGAGAGGGCAGGAAGGGGGGGCAGTGTCTCTGCTGCCCACTGCCTTTGGCCGCCTGCGGTGAGGGAGCCCTCTCTGCCCCCCCGCCATGCCCCCTGGGATGGCACATCAGCAGGAGGCTGAGGCACGGGGGAGCAGTGTGAAGAGCACAGGGGGTCCCAAGAAAAAAAAGTCCTTTCCCACAGCCATAATAAATAATAGAAGGGTTTGGGGGGACTTGGGCACAGGCAAGAAGAGAGACAGCACCCTGAACCCCAAAACCTTTGAAGTGGGGCAAGCCCTGCCTAAGTAGGGAGTTAGGAGGGACGGGGGAAGAGGGTGCATGTCGGGGAGGAGCTGGGGGAGAGGGGTGCCCCGAGGTCCCTGCCACGGGGGAGCCTGCCCCCCACCCTCTGGCTGGACTCTCTGATGCTGAGGAGAGAGGATGAGATGACAAAGGATGACCCATCTCCCTACTCTCCTTTGCACAGGCTTAGACATGGGCGGTCCCCCATTGACTGGAATCATACCCACCCACCCTAAAAATTCTGAAAACCAACGACTCCTATTGGATGTTCAGATGCCCAACACTGGCTGGAGTTGCCCTCTTGCCTGAGGATTCTAAGAAGTGAGAGGGAGGCTCCCATTGGCTGCAATAAACTCCTTTTGGTTAGGATTCTGAGAACTGGGGGCTCCCATTGGCTGGGCGATGGCCAATGGGGTCAGGCTTTGGACTTTAAAAGGGCAATCCTAGGGGCAAGGGCCCACCTCCCAGTTATGCCCACTTGGGTGTCCCAGGGGGCAAGAGAGGCAGGGGGTCCCCCAGGTGTCCTGCCAACCATCCTCTTATGTCTGGGCCTGGCTGGTTTGGGGACAGGGGGCTTTGGCACTCACACGGCACACGCACACACACGTGTGGCAGGGAAGAAATGGGGCCGGGGCAGATTCTGGGTGGGCGGTCGGGCCTCACAGCAGGTGGTCGCGGCTGGCGAACAGGTATGGGCTGAAGTTGTCCCGGTGGAAGGGGGACGGATAGAGTCCACTAAGGGTGTACAGGTCCCGCAGGAGAGGTGTGGGCAGCAGCAGCTTCCGGCCACGTCCGCCACCCCCACCTGGCCCCCCAGGCCCAGGGGAGGAGGGCGAGGGGCCCTGGCTGGGGGTGGGCGCGGGCAGTGGCAGGGGCAGCGGCAGGGGTGTGGGCTCAGACCTCAATCGAGGGCGGGGCACACGGGGCGACGAACACATGGCTGGAGCCCTGGAGGACACGCAGCTGGGGATCAGGTGGCCACGGCGGGCGCAGTTCTGCGGCTCTAGGGGTCAAGAGTCAGAGGTCAGGGGATCAGAAAGCTTGGCAGGGGACCACGAGTCAGAGGTGAGACCCCTGCGGCAGTGACTGCCATCTGGAAGTCCCCCCGTTTATCCTCCCACTCCCTCAACACTCACTGGATGGGGTGAGCCGTGCCGGTGTCGAATGCGGCCTGCAGGCCTCGGGTTCCTGAGACAAAGAGGCAGAGGGAAGGGGCTAGTGGCCCCCTCGGGCCCCGCCGGCCACAGCCACGAGAGGTTCAGCGGGCAGTGAGCCCAGTGGAAAAAACAACCAGAGTTCTCAGGGTTAAGCATGTCCCCTTGGGAGGGAGAGAGAGCCACACCCTCCTATTCTGTGGGACTGTCCCCCAGGATGCATGTCCACAGAGATGAGTGACCTCTTCACCTCCCCAAGGCCCTGAGACCCCCACCTCTTGCCTGACTTCCTGCCTCCTTGGTCCCCCTCCACCCACCACCCTCTCCAGCCGGGAGCGGCCCCCGGCCCCCCTTACCTGGGCTACACTTAACTTTTCGAGGGGGTTGTCCATGGTGGGGGCTTGGCCCAGGTCCTCCCAGGGGGAGAGCCTTCGGCCAGAGGGTGGCCGGCTCTGGAAGTTGTGCACGACACAGGTGACCTGGGACAGAGGGAGAGGGGGCGTGTTGAGGCCCAAGGCCAATAAGGTAGGAGTTGTATAAATGCCATGCCCATTTTTCAGATACAGAAACTGAGGCTCAGGTTTTCAAAAACTTTTTTTTTTTTTTTTTTTGCTGAGGAAGATAGGCTCTGAGCTAACATCTGTGCCAGTCTTCCTCTATTTCATATGTGGGTCACCACCACAGCATGGCTGCCAACAAAGGGTGTAGGTCCATGGCTGGGAACTGAACCCCGGCTGCTGAAGCGGAGTGCACCAAATGTAACCACTAGGCCACTGGGCTGGCCTCACAGCTAACATTTTTACAGTGTTTACCACGTGCCAAGCACTATTTTCTCCACTTTACTAAGAGGTGGGTCCTATCATTGTTTATTCCACAGGGCTGGGATGAGAGGGAGGTAAATAAGGCTGAGTTGTGCAGGGCAGGATCTGAGCCTGTCTTTATTTAAATATTTCATATTTGGTACATTATGGGTTTTTTACATTAATTTTGATTTTTTTAAATGTTTCATGAAAATAGTATTTATCTTGATTATTGAGTGTTTGGGGGCACCCTTAAATTTGACACTCAAAGCAAGTGCCTCCCTCGCACGTGGTTCCAGTCCTGTTAACCACTTCACAGATGAGACCATCCAGGCAAGGTAAGCTTAAGGGACCTGCCCAAGGTCACAGAAAGTCCACACCCTTCACCATCATGCAGTCCTCCCTCTTGGGAGCTGATGGAGTGTCTCCCATACTGGGATGAGTGGGAAGAGGGCTCACCAGAAAGGTGGCGATGGCCGCCCCGGTCAGGAAGCCGGCCAGCACGTCGGACCAGTGGTTGCGGTACTCGGCCACGCGGACCACGCCCACCAGGAAGGCAGGGCACAGCAGGGCCAGGCAGAGTGAGGGTTTGACCAGGCGCGAGCCCTTCACGCGGAACACGAGAGTCACGTACATCTGCGGGAGCAGGACTGGTCAGGGGCCACGTGGCAGCGCAGTTGCTGACCCCAAGTGGCCACTGCATTAGGGGCCAGAATCCCCAGGAGCAGCATTGGGCTGGAGGCTGTGGCCAGGGGCTCCAGAGAACTGAGCCAGCGGGACAAGAGTTCAGAGGATGGAGTCACGGACTCCCAGCGGGCCCTTGCAGGGCTGGGGGCGTGGCTAGAGCACCAAATAGCAGTAGACAGGGCCTGGGGTCCAGGTCTCCCTTGGACCAGTCACAAATGGGGGAAAGATGCTTGTTGGGTTAGGGGTCGGCCAAAGAACCAGAGGGTGGAGTTACTGCCAAAGGGGCGGGTGCAGGAGCCCCAGGAGGTGGAATCCCCAAACCCCAGGGGACCACCGACAGGGTGAGAAGTCCCCACACCAAAAAAGAAGTCAAAGCAGCAGAAGATGTGACCAGCGAACAGCAGGGACAGAGTCAACAGTCAGGGGCGTGGCCAGGCCAACAAAGGGCGAGAATGGGTGGGGCGAAGACTCCAGGAGGCGGAGTTGAAAACCCATCAGCCCAGAGTCTCAGCTACTATCCAGGACCCTTAGCATCCTGGGGACGTGACTAGGCTCCAGGGAATGTATCCTGGTCCCACAGGGCGGAGCCAACAGCCTCCTGGGGGGCGGCATTACCGGGTCAGGAGGCATGGCCAGACACCAAGGCGCGCAGTCAAGACCACCTCAAACCAGACTCGGGGGCGTGGCCGAGGCCCGAGGGGAGGAGTCAGAGCCTCTAGCGGGCAGACTCCGCCCTCGGAGTGGTGTCACAGCGCCGGGGCGTGGCCTCGCCCCGCCGAGGATTGGAGGTTCCAGTCCAGGTGGCCTCCTCCCCGCCCCCCACCCCCACCGCCACGCCGCCAATTTGGGGCTCACCGCCGTGTAGGTGACCGCGTAGGCGCAAAGGGCCGCGTCCTTGCAGGGGAAGGCGCGGCGTGCAGCGGCCACCAGGCTGGGGCTGCCGGCGCAGGCACCCTGGTCGGTGACGAAGCGGTCGGGCCCCGGGCGGTCGGGTGAGGGCGGCGGGCAGCCTAGGGCCGTGTAGTTCGGGCGGCACACGGACAGGAAGTGCGGCGTGGGGTTGCCGGTCACCACCTGCCCCGCGTTGGCGAAGATGGTCGTGGTGAAGAGGCCGAAGGAGTAGACCCCTGGGGGTGGGGTGGGAGAGGGCGTTCATGCCCGGGGCCCTCATGTCCCAGTGACCCTCCTCCTGTGAGCCCCCTTAAGGCCCATCTGGGCCTCTGATTTACAGCCGTCTTCCCTTGGGACCACCACGTTGGCACTCTGGGCCTCTTGCCCCTGGGACCCTCATTACAGTACGCCGGGCCTCTGTTCCTCTGGGATTACCACTATGTCACCAGTGGGCTCTCCCTAGAACCCCATTTAGGTGGGCTGGGACCCCTCAACAGCATTACATCAGGATTGGGCCCATGCCAGGACCTCCTAGGACCACCCGATGGCATTTCTTGGCTTCTTTATACCTGCCCCTGGACTCGCTGTTACTGAGTTGACTACATTTCCCCTAGGTCACTGATCAGCCAGAGCTGCATACCCAGCCCGCTGCCACAGGGACCACCATTACGGATGAGCTCTGCCCCTCCCCTCCCCCATGGCCTCCCCTGGGGCTAGGACCACATCTGAAGCACAGCCGGGGTCTCAAGGATAGTCTCTCCATCTGAGACTGCCATTGTGGGAATTTAGGGCCCTCCTCTTACAGCTGCCGTCATAGTTGGTTTGGGCCCCTCCCATGTCCTTAGGACCCCAACTCTGCCTGGCCTGAGCCCAAGTCCCTCTTTGTCCCTTGAAGTCGCCATCACGGTAATTCTAGGCCCTCTTCCCCCTGGAATTCTTATTATGGCTGAGCCGGGCTTACAACCCTCTGACCCCTGGCTGCGTCACTCACCCAGAAAGCGGACCAGCCTCCGCAGCGGGGGGCTGAAGCGGCAGCAGGCCCCGGACACGATGGTGCTCTCCCCGATGATGGGGACACTGGAAGGTGGCGCAGGGAAAAAGGCACGGGCCAGCTCCCCCAGCAGGATCTGTGGGCAAGACCAAGGCGGGGTCTTCTGGCCATCCAGCCCAGCCCTCCGCCCAGTTCCACCTGGCCCTGCTGCCTCCTGGGAGGTGCTCCCCACAGTCGGACTCAGGCTACCCCCCATCTCACCGTGAGGGTGGGCCCCGCTGTGACCAGGGCGTAGATGAGTGCGGGAGGCGCTCGGCTGGCAGCCTCAGGCCCGGGGTAGGGCTTGGCGTAGGTACTGTCATAACAGAAGAAGCCCTGGGTGTGCACGGGAAAGGTGTCAGTGAACTCCAGACGGTAAGCCAGCAGGACCACGACGCCCAGCAACACCGACTGTTGCCCAGCGGAGGAGGGCGGAGAGAGACGGAGAGAGAAGAAAGAGGGTCAGGCCTGAGCTGGGGCCATAGAGACAGAGACACAAAGATGGAGAGAGACAGAGATGAGGGAGAGAGACAGAGAGAGATCAAGACTGAGGAAGAGCAACAGAGAGAGAGAGAGGTGGGGAAGGAGGTGAGAGAAGGGTCGGGGCCTGGGAGACACGAAGAAAGAGATGAAGACGGAAGGAGAAGAAAGAGAGAGAGGAAGAGAGGAGATGACATTGCGGAGGGAGAGCGAGGACAGCGCCAGGGCTCAGACCAGAGAGACAGACAGTGGGTGGTGGAGGGACAGACCAACAGGGAAAGAAATAAGGCTAATAGGAGAAGTCCTAGCAGCTCCCACAGGTACAACCCTTACTGTGCGTGGGGCATCAGCCTAAACCTCTGCGAATTAAAACATTTCACCTTCAGAACAGCCCTAGGAGAGAAGGACTCTATGCCCATTTGACAGATGAGGAAACTGAGGCTCAGGAGGGTATGTGAGGTGCCCTCAGTAAGGATGGGCAGAGCGGGTTTGGAGCCCCGGAGTGACACTTCTGAATGCACCTCTTCCCCCCTGGGGGTCTGGGGAGGGACCAGCTCCTCACCTCCACGAAGACGAAGCAGGGAATGATGGAGAAACTCCTCTTCAGCTGCGGTCTCCCTCCCGCCATGGCGAAGGCCGGGCCTGCGGAGGCGAGAGGGAGTGGGGCCACCAGGGCCCGGCCTAGGGGGAGGCTCGGGACACCCGCCCCTGTGGAGTCCTCTGGCCACACCCACTAGGAGCCATGGCCCCGCCCCCTAAGCCTTCTGGCCACGCCCCTGCCCATTGGAGGCTCAGGCCTCCCCTGAACAAGAAGCTCGGCTCAGCCTCTTCCAGGGACCCCACAGATTCTCTAGCAGTCTTCTGCTCTCACAGCCTACATCAGAGATTCCCACCCCATACCCTTCAGGAGGGTCTGTCCTCCTTACCAAGCGGGACCCCTCCCCTTGCCTTTTTTCTTTTTTCCTTAAAGATTGGCACCTGGGCTAACAACTGTTGCCAATCTTTTTTTTTTTTAAGGATGGCACCTGGGCTAACAACTGATGCCAATCTTTTTTTTTCTGCTTTATCTCCCCAACCCCCCCCCCCCCACACACACACACAGTTGTATATCTTAGTTGCATGTCCTTCTAGTTGTGGGATGTGGGACGCCGCCTTAACGTGGCCTGACGAGCGGTGCCATGTCCGCGCCCAGGATCCGAACTCTGGGCCGCCGCAGCGGAGAGCGCGAACTCAACCACTCGGCCACGGGGCCAGCCCCTCCCCCCCCCTTGGGCTTTTGAAGACCTCCAGCTTAATGGGGACCCCTCCTCCACACAGAAGGGTCCCTTTAAAAGGGTCCTCGCCCCCACTGGTGTTTAGGAGACCCCATCCTCTTTCCCCATGCATTTTACAGGGGACCCCATGCTGTGTCCCCCACCCCCACCAGGCCCCTCCCCCATGGCCCACAGGCGCCTCTCTCTCCAGTCCCCATGGGCTGTGCCTGACTGGTTTGGGCTGATGGCCAGGCCCTCCTTCTCTCCCAGCTGCCTCTCCCTCTCTCCCTCCCCCCCTCCTCCCAGCCCGTCTGCCTCCCTGGATCACGAGGGGGCTATCTCCCCCTCACGTGCTCCCCCCTCCCCCAAGTCCAGCAGTGAAGGGCCAACACAGTCACACCTGCTTGACCCATTCTCCCAGCTGCCCTCACCTGTGAAAGGGCCCTATGGCTTCCCACAGGCCACTGCCGCCACACCCACAGACTCACAGCTGCTCCTGGCGGCCAGCAGGACAGGGATGGTCACCCCCATTGCACAGACGTGCAACCTGAGGCCCGGGCAAGTGAGGGCAGTCACTCTGGGTCCAGTGCCCCATCCACGCAGCTTGCTCTGTGGCATGACATAAGCGGTGAGGGTCACCAGAGATCCCAGGTGCCCACCTGGCCACGGCCCCCTTACCCTCCCAGAGACACAATCACACACACTGACACCCCCAGAGTACACAACTCAGCCACAGCCTCCATCCCAAATACCACACTCACAGCACAGTGTGCACACAGCCTGTCACTGACACCCACACAGATCAAACAACTACCCCCCCACACACACACACAGTCACAGGGACACAACAAGAGGTCCTTCACACACCTCGCAGCCCCACATCCGGTCCCCACAAGCCCTCACCCCACCACCATGAGGGACATAGACTCAGGGCTGCCAACACACTTAAGAGTCACATCAGAAAGAGTCACCACACACAATGGGGGTCATAGAACTGGTCACAGTGTCACACCCCCCAATTACAAGACACTCAATGATAGCCACACACGTTAAGTCTCTCGTCCGCACTAATAGTCATAGGAGAGACACGGTGCCATCTACAACCACAGCCACATGGCCAGCCAAGGGCACATACGTGGACCATGACACCGACTCACACACAGAAGCCACCCAGCCACACGAGAAAGGTGCATGATCACAGGCATGCACTAGAACACAAAAACGGCCCCCCACCCTCAGAAGGAACACACAACAGCAGCCACATCACAACAGTCATAGGCACACAGCCACAGAGACACCAAGACAGCCACACAATCACAGTGAGAGCAGTCACACAACACAGACACACACACCAGCACGGTGACACCCACGGCGACAGCCACACAATGACAGCCACACACACACCACACGGACACCCCCCGAAGCCACACAATGACAGTTACACAACCACACACTGACACCTAATGACAAGCACATAATCACAGTCACCCTCCCCACCGCCGCCTGGCTTCTCAAGCCCAGGGTCCCCTCCGCACGCTCCCCTCCCCCAGCCCGGGGTCCCCAAGCCTCAGCTCGCCGCCTCCCCTCCCCCGCCTCGCGCTGGACCCTCAGGGGACCGACCCGCAGGAACCCAAACCCGGGCAGACAGACAGACAGACAGACCGGAGTCAGAAGCCCGCCAGAGGGGATAGGGGTGGCGCCCCAAGCCCCTCCCCCTCACCGGATCGAGGCTGCCGCCGCGGAGCCCCGACTCCGCCTGGACAGCCCCGGCGCGGCGGGACGGACGGACAGACAGCCGACCCAGCGGGCGGACGCGGACACGGAGACGCCGAGGGCCCGTCCGCCCGCGCCGCGCAGACTCCGCGGCCGCCCGAGGGGCGGGGCCTCCAGGCGCCTTATTTGCATAGCCCCGTGGGGCGGGGCCTCGCCGCGAGTCATTAGCGTAATCCGGGGCGGGGCCTCGGCTGCTCTGGGGGGCGGAGCGTGTCAGAAAAGATTCCGGTGAGAATGAAAGAACGGAGGTTGAGACGGAGGACCTTGGGTGGGGAGGAGGCTGAGGGGACGAGGAGGGCGGGGGCGGCAGAGCGAGACCTCCTCGGAGCTCAGTTTCCCCACTTGGGCAGTAGGGGCAACAAGCCAGATCGCCACGGCCCTCCAGAAAGGAAGGCTGGTGGCTAATGTGGAAGAGCCTGTCTGGTCCCTCATACCTGGACAGATTGCCCTCTGACCTTGTCACAGACTAAATCTGGCCTCACACTGTCCCTTGACCCTAGGCCCATGCATCCCAAACAGCTCCTGGGGTCTCTGCACGCTCCCCAACACTGGGGAGTAAACTGGGGGGAGGGGGGTCCTTCCCAGGCACAGGAAGCAGCAGGAGCAACGGCCCACAGGTGGAGAAGGGTCTCGGCTAGTTTATTTTCTCTCTGAGGGGTCTTCGGGGAGAGCAGTCCCGGCTGCTCAGGCTGCGGAGAGAGAGGGTGGGTCAGAGCCTGCCCGGTCCAGGGGGCCCCAGGGCTGGAGGTCAGGGAGCAGGTGCCCAGGCTGGGAGCTGGGAGGGTGCAGACTGGGATCCCAGGGTAGGAGAGGAGGGGCAGGTTGGGGTGGGGTGGAGGAGGCTGCACACCAGGCGGGAAGCAGCGGCTCTTGCTGAACGGCTGGGAAGGGTCCGGGTCGGAGTCGGAGTCGGAGTCCCAGGAGGGGCGTGGAGGGCTCAGGCAGCGGTGCCCCTTGTAACCTGCAGGAGGGGCAGGTGTAATTCTGACCCTGCACGCACTGACCCTGAATATGACCCTTGAGTGACCTCTGAATATAAACCAGTGTCCCTTGAATGTGACCGAGTGTGACACCCAAGTGTGACATCAGTGACCCTTGAATTTGACCCCACTGATCTTTAAAAAAGATCCTAGTGACCCTGAGTGAGCCCCGGATGAAGCCGCCAGGGACTCCGTAAAGTGATCCCAGAATAAGACCCAACAGACGTGACCCCCAATATGGCTTCTGAACAGGACCTCCGTGCATGAAGCTGGAGGCTGACCCCTCACCTCTGAGGCTCGAGGCCCTGGGGCGGCCCCCCGAGGAGAGGGTGAGGCCGTCAAAGGAGTTCTGCAGCACGTGAACAGCGGACCTGCGGACAGAGGGGGAGCTGGGGCCGAGGGGGAGACTCGGCTGTTGAGGCCTGGGGCAGGGGGCTGCGGTGGGGACAGAGGGGGAGGGGAGTCTTGGGAGGAGAGCGAGGTCTGGACTCCGATGGGTTCGTGGTCGCTGCTTGATCTGACTCGGGGGAGGGCAGGGCACATGAGGGTCAGGGGTCAGAGGTGAGGGTGGGAGCTGGGCATCACCATATGTCACTCAGCTCCTTCTTGAGGTCATCCCTCCAGGAGCCATTGCCTCCTGGCGGCGTCTCCTCAGTCTCCGGCCAGTTGGATGCCTCGTACCCCTGCTGCTTCATCTTGGTCAGGACCTGGGGCCCAGGGGATGAGAGAAGAGCAAGAGTAATGACGACGATGGTGACAGGTGACCATGCCATGCACTCGTTACATGCAGCTGCCCCTTCAGGTAGGGATGTGTCGTTATGCCCATTCTACACATGAGGACACTGAGGCCCAGAGATGTGAAGAGGCTTGCCCACAGTCACACAGCAGTAAGTGGCAGAGCTGAGATTTGAACCCAGGCCTTCTAGCTCCAGTCCGATGGTGGAGGCCGGCAGAGATTCCCCCCCTGCCAGCTCATGCAGGGTCCCCGTCCTCTCCGCTCACCTTGCGGCACTTCACCTGGTTCTTCTGCATCTTCTGGATGTTCAGCAGGTTCTCTGTGATCTCCTCCTCCTGCGTCTCTGTGGGGGGAGGGGACTCAGGGGGGCAGGGCCACAGAAGCACCCCCCTCCCGGCTGTTGGCTCCGGGCACTCACGAAGCTTTTGATAGATGAAGGTCACCTCCTCCCGCACCAGCTCCAGCTCCTCCCACAGGAACTTCTTGCTGAGGGGACAGTGCAGCCTAGACCCATCCTCCCAGCCCGGCCCCTGGCCTCCCACATCCTGGCCTCCTGGCCTCTCATTTGCCCACTTACCTCCTGAAGTCTCCTCCACCTCCTATGCTCCCATCTGTTCAACCACTTGTCCCCCAGGCTCTGTTTCCTCCTCCGACCTGCTCACCCACCTTTCCCCTCCTACTAGTATTCCTCCAACTCCAAACCCCCCAGCCCCCTGTCCTCGCCTCCTGACCTCCAGCCTCCTGTTCCTTTGACTCCCATCTCCCCCCGACCTCCCATACCCCCAGCCTCTGCCCCCCTCAACCTTCCCTCCCTCCAGCTTCCCAGACCACCCCCGGCTTCCTGATCCCCTGGCCTCCCTCCCCACCCCACCTCCAGCCTCCTGTCTTCCCTGCCTTCTGGCCACCCAGTCTCCCACATCTCACCCACTGCCTCCTGTCTCCCTCCATCCCTTCCTTGGCCCCCCTGGCTCCCTTCCCCAGGCCTCTCCCAGGTCCTCCATCCCGCCTCCCCCTCCCCCTCCCTGGCCTCCCTTTCCTGCTGCAACCTCCAGGCCGCCCTCCTGGAGAGGCCCACCTGTCCCGGATCTCCTGGGCCAGCAGCTGCAGGCAGCGCGTGGTGCGGGCCCTCTGCACCTCCTCGCTCTCTCGGAGGGTCTTCTGCAGCCCCTGCAGGCCTTGCGCCAGGGCCCCGTACAGCTCCTGCTGTCCCTGCTCCATGCTCCACTTGTGTCCCTCCTTGCCCGGCTGACGGATCGTGGCGCCCAGCACCTCTGCACATTGGGTAAGACCTTGCCTGAGCCCCAAGCACAGCCCGAGCCGAGCTTTCAACCTAGTCTGCCCTAACCCTGGCCAGACCCCGGCCCTGAACCCAGGCTCTGCCACTTCCCTCGCCCTCATCCGGCTGGCCTGGACAGGACCGGCCTCCAGCCTGCCCTCGACCCTCGGCAAGTGCTTACCTTCAAGCTGTTGGATCTTGATTTGCTGCAGACAGCTCTCTTTCTCCAACATGGTCACCGAGTGGTTGAGGAACTCGAAAGCCTTAGGGGAAGAGGTCAGGCCTGGGGGCAGGAGTGGGGTAGGGGGGGCAACAGGGGCAGAGGTTGCCAAGGGTGGGGCCCAGGCGGCTCACCTTGGTCTGGGCCTGTAGCTGGCTCTTGAGTGACTCCAGTTCGCATCGCAGGAGCTTCTGGGCATCAGGAATCATCACAGTGGACTTAACTGTGGGCAGAGGTGAGGGTCAACGGAGGCTGGGAGGGGTGGGGGCAGGGGCAACGGCAGGGCAGAGGTCAGCAGAGGCTCAGGGTAGGGAGCAAGTTTAGGAGTGAGGGTCCATTGAGGCTGAGTAGAGGCAGGAATAGGAGTCAAAGTCGGGGACAATGATGGAGGGCAAGGTCAGGGGCAAGAGTCAGCTGATGAACGAGTGGCAATGGCAGAGGCCTGCCAACATTGGGGCAGAGGGTGGAAGTAGGAACAGGCAGGCAGTCTTGTTGAGAGGAAGGGTCCTCACCTTTGATTTTGGAAGAGCTGCTCTCCAAGGGCTTCTAGAGAAGGGGGGCAGTAGAAATTCATCCCTGGCTGCCTCTCCACTCACCCCAACCCAGCGTGGGGCTGTTGCACAGGAGTTGGGGCTGCTGAGTTCTGAGTGTCTCAGACCCAGAGTGCCGCCAAAGCTGCCTCTAGGCACATACATGCACCCCCCCGGCCTGCACATGCTCAGAAGGGCACTTGTGTGGCTTGTCCCCTTTGTGTGTGGGCCTGTGGGCTGCCCATGACAGCACGCACCTGTGGAGCCCCATCTCTTATTTGGGCTCCTACTTAGGGGCAAATGACATCAACAACGTTTCCAGGGGACAGCAATAGCGCCTGACACACATCCACACATGGTCATTGAAACACAACCATCTCCACAACCTCAGACACAGCCGTGCAGGCTAAGTCATAAGACCCAGAGCATCCACTCACACCCATCTCAGACACACAATCACAACCACGCAGACACACAGACAGTGACACCCAGAGATCAGACACACGATCACACATCTGTTCTATTCATTCCTTCATCTACGCATTTAAGACATTTTCAATGCCGGCCTGCTGAGTGCTGGGTGCTGTTCTGGGCGCTG
The DNA here is from genome assembly GCF_041296235.1 of Equus asinus. NCBI lineage: Eukaryota > Metazoa > Chordata > Mammalia > Perissodactyla > Equidae > Equus > Equus asinus. Next base: position 22,686,273 of record NC_091809.1, on the reverse strand, counting down.
AGGACACACCATGTGAGGGTTCTTGAGGAAGACACCCCCCCCGGCCCCACACCCTCCTCCAAGCCCTACAGCAGTGGATTGTGGTGCAGCAGGAAAGGGTTTCGGGGTAGGGGTGACCTTAGCGACGACGCTGTGATGTCTCTTCAGAAGGTCCCGGTCATTAGAGTGCTCCTGTGGGTCTGGGTCGGGGAAGGGGGAAGCCTCACGTGACTGCGACCTCAAGTCCCTCCCTGGCTTCCAGTCTACGCTGGTCACTGTGTCCTCAGAAGCAGCCGGCCCCAAGGCCTCTGGCTCTGAGGTCCTAGACCAGTGGATGGTATAATCCAAGGTCTTGTCTGAGGAAGAACCTGGGGACGGGGGGCTTCCTGAAGGCCAGTGCAGAGGACTCCAGGTCCTCCCAGCTCCCCACTCCCCAGGGCAGTCCCTCAACGAACCCAAGTACTTGTCACACTTCCTGTTAGCAGGTGAACCCACGTTGGAGGGAGAGAGAGGGCAGCAGTAGAGAGGCCTGGAGAAGTCTGGGTCCTGCGGTAGGCCAGCCAGAAGGGGGTTGCTTCCAGTAGAGGGGACAGGAGGCTGCCCTGAGATGAGCCCCCATGTCCTGACACTCCCAGACCCTCCCTAGTGCCCCAGAGAGGCCTCGGCCCTCAACACTGGGCCTCCCAGTTAGGGTAGGAGCCCGAACTGAGCCAGATGGAAGAGGATCTCAGCCCCAGGGGTTGGGCTGGGCAGTTAGAAGGACCCAGAAGACCCCACAGGAGGAGGTAAGGCCTCAGAAGAGCCTACAAGAAAAAAGGGATCTTAACGTTGAGCCCGAAAGGAAGGGAGCTCCTGGCAGGAGGCAGCCTGTGCCGAAGCTGGTAGGTGTGGAACCACGTGCCCTGTGTTGAGAAATTCAGGATGGTTGGAGGCAGGGCCAAGAGGAAGTGGCAGGAGGTTTGCAGGCCAGCACAAGTGGGCAGTGAAAGCCAAGCTGGGAAGTCTGGCCCTGGCTCCCCAGGTAGATGGGAGCCATAGAGTGTGGGCAGGAGAGGTAGGACATAACTATTCAATAAATGTTAGCTGAATGGAGGCCCAGGCCTGTGCTAGGTGAGGCTGGGAACAGGAAAGAACTCAGCTCTGGGTCTCACGTCCATACCCCTTGCCCTTGTTGTGAGGGCTGGCACAGATGGACAAACCTGGGGCAGGTCTGCCTGGAAAAACTTTCATCCAGGTGAAGGGCATCTCACTCTAGGTCACAGTCAGTCAGAAAGGTCACACTCTAGGCCCTTCTCTTCTTCTTCCCTTGCTGGGCTCTCTAGTATCCTTCCCCTGGCCCAGCCCTCCTGGAAGACTCGTATGTACCCTTCAAAACCCTACTTAGCATCTCCTCGGTAAAATCTTCTAGGCTACCCCTTCAAGAGTCACTGCCTCAGGGAGGCCCTTCCTTTCAGTGAGCATGTACAGCATGATGATTAAGCAAGGAGACCCTCCAGCTGGCTGGCCTGGGTTCAAATCCTAGCTCTGCCCCTTCCTAGCTGTGTGATATTGGAGGAGTTATTGAACCTCTCTGATGCCTCCCCAACTAGAAAAATGGGATGTCATACTATCCACCTTACTGGGTTGTTGTGATTAAGTAAATTAATCCATGCCATCAATGTTTGTCCTTGTTTGTCACGCTGAGAACCTGGGACCTGGGGAGGATAAGAGCCCTGGGAGGCTTAGAGGGGAAAAGGGAAGGCGCATTTCTGAACGCCACCTGCAGGCAGGTCCCAGTCGAGACCCCCTCCTCGACCGGCATCCGCCGTTCCTCCCGAAGTCCCTCCCGGGGGAATTCGGGGAAGGGGGCGGGGTCATTGGCCTGGGCCCCGCCCCCGGGGCCGTGAGTCCTGAGCCCGCCAGGCTCCCCACTCCCTTCTACCCGCACCTACCACATACCACCTGCTCATGCTGTCCCATCAGGGACCGCGAAGCCAGCCCCCAGCTGTGACGCTGAAATTTGATCCCGTGGGGACACCATCGCATCGCGCGCGGAGCCCAAAGGCAGAGTCACAGAGAGGGGTGTGGCCGGCATTTTAGCTCCGCCCCCCCGATTGAGCCCCAGGCCTCATTGGCGCCTTCCCGCTTCCGCTGCTCTCAGAGCCGCGGTGTAATTGGATAAAAGCCCACGAGGGGGCGGGCCCCCAGGCTGGCTTCTGCTAGTCGATTCGTCAATATCTAAGAGGCGGTACAGGAGGTGGCAGATCTACAATCCGATTGGCTTCGGGCTTAGCTGGGAGGCGGGACGAGTTCTTGGTCCCACGAGGGGAGGTGGCGGAGGAGGGCCGCGGGCCACCCGGGAGCGCGGGAGTGAGGCCCCGAGCCCAGTCCGTCTGGCCCCCCGGATTCGGCCTCTGGTCTCGGACTCCTGGGTGCTGCGAGTTGAGGTCCAGTAGTGGGGTCGGGTCCCCGGCCTGAGATGTGGCGTGTCCCAGGATTGGATGGGGTCTCCGGGGGTGCTTTGGGGTCTTCGTGGCGATAGCTGCGATCCTGTTGGGAGAGCAGGGGTCTGTGCTGTTAGAACTGGGTCGCCGGGGTGATATTTGGGAGTCACTGGGGTGATCTCTGAAGACGTAGGGCTGCAAGCTTAAGTTTCTGGGGCTGAAATTGGGGGTTTCGGAGGTGGCATGGATGCTGGGGTCCAGAGAGCCTGAGATCTTGGGGGCTGCCATTGGGAGAGATGGGGTCGGGGGTTGTCACAGGACTGCTCTGGGTCTTTCCAGCCCCCATTCTTGGGCTGTTGTCCCTGGATCTCTGCTGGATTGGCCGCGACACTTGCAGGCTCACAGGGTCTGAAGGCCACGGGGCAAAGGTCAAGCTCTGAGCCAGCCGCTGCCTCCTTCCCAGGCCTGCAAGATGGAGGATGGCGGGAGCTCGGGGAGCCTGACTCAGGTGGTCCATCTACTGGTCTTGTCAGGGGCCTGGGGCATGCAAATGTGGGTGACCTTCGCCTCAGGTAGGGACCCTCGGCCTGGACAACATGGGTACCGGGGTGGGGGCAGGACTGAGAGGGGGACCTGGAATTATCCTAATAGGCGTGTGATCCCCTGCCCCCCACAGGCTTCGTGCTTTTCCGAGCCCTTCCCCGACATACCTTCGGCCTCGTGCAGAGCAAACTCTTCCCTTTCTACTTTCACATCTCCATGGCCTGTGCCTTCGTCAGCTTCTGCATCTTGGCTCCACAGCGAGCCTGGGCTCAGCTCACATTCTGGGAGGCCAGCCAGGTATGCGGGCTTAGGCTCCACTACCCTCTGGGGACTCGTTCCCAGGACCCCACTGAGCACTTCCCGCCACACCTTTGTGAGAATTAAAAAAACCAAAAAGTGCCCCTTCTCCCTGGTGGATGCAAAGCTGGGCTATGGATACCCTTGAGCAGTGAGCAGCCTGCACAACCATCCCCAGCAGCCATATCTGTCCCCCAGTGTCCGGCTGGCTGCTGCTCCCTCTCTTCCCTGTGGCTGGGCCTGCTGCCAAGCTGTGGTGACTCAGCTGGGCTGGGGCACTGATCCCGGGTCATTGTTTAAAAACCAGCCTGACTGGGAATTTACAGTTCCCTACCCCCATCCACACATTTTCTCGGCCACAAGGCAAGGACCCCATCTCTGCGTCTAGTATTTCTCTATCCTGCCCTCCCCGGTCCCCATTATATTCCTCAGATGTGGGCAGGGGAGGCCGTCAGGTGTTTTAAAAATAATCCCACAGGGACAGGAGAGGATTATGGGTAACTGGAACTTCGAGGACTTTTTATTCACTCCCTGGGCTCCCAGTGTCAGCTTCTGGGGTCAGGGCTGGGGCCCCAGAGGAGACCGGCCCTGCCTTAGGCTGTTTTAGGGGAACGAGGGGATGGTCATGGTGCTCTGTCTCAATTTGGGGAAGAGGTTCTGCCCTGAGATACCCTCAGTTTGGGGGAACAGAGGCAGGGAGGAGAAACTTCTAGTGTGTTCTGGAAACTTCTAGGTGGGCTATCAGAGGAGAGGATACTCAGCAGGTTTTGGGGGCTAAGAGGTGACAGCAATGACTCTGTTCGGGGCCCCTAGGCTGGGTTGGACCCAGTGCTGTCCCGCATCCCTCTCTGGGCTTTGAGGATGCAGAAGGACCCCCCCCAGGGCCCCTCGTGCCTCCCAGGCGTGGCTCACCTGTCCTCCTCCCCCACCCCCGCCAGCTCTTCCTGACGCTCCTGAGCCTCACGCTGGCCACCATCAACGCCCGCTGGCTGGAGCCCCGCACCACGGCCGCCATGTGGGCCCTGCAGACCGTGGAGAAGGAGCGCGGCCTGGGCGGGGAGGTGCCGGGCAGCCACCAGGGCGCCGACCCCTACCGCCAGCTGCGGGGGCAGGACCCCAAGTACGCTGCCCTCCGCCAGATCTTCTTCCAGTACCACGGGCTGTCCGCTGTGTGCAATCTGGGCTGCCTCGTGAGCAACGGGCTCTGTCTGGCGGCCCTGGCCCTGCGCCTTGGGAGCCTGTAGCAGCCACTGTCCGTCTGTCCCCCGATGCTGGGGCCCCCGACGGCAATAAACGCTTCTTTGGAAATGGTGCTGTCATTTTTCTCCAACAGGGAAGCACGGGGAGGGGCAAGCCAGGGTGGAACTGGGGGGTGGGGGGAGGGGCCTCGGTTTCCCTATTCGCCGCGCGAATATTTGGAGTTTCCGCTCTTCCAGCCCCCAAGCTCCTCCTATAACGTTGAGCACCTGCTGTGTGCTAGGCGCGGCGCTAACCACTGCACTGCCACGTAAATCAGAACAATAGCTAGTTCTGATCCCTAGGGGACAATCGGATTTCCTAAACCATGGATATCGGGGGTGGCCCTGTGACTTGCTTTGGCCAATGAGATGTGAGCAGAGGCAACTCAAGTCGCTTCCAGAGAGAAGTGTCCCAGCCAGCGCGGGATTCGCCACATTTTCCTTTCGCGACAATGACCAGTGTGAGGGACAGGCAAATCTTGGATGGGGGGGCCGTGGAAGCTTGGGGGCTGCTCGTCACTGGACATATGCTGGTCCTCCCTGACTGACGCCCGTCATCGCGGTTCATCCGCGCGCCAGCCCTCGGAGCGGCTACTGTTGTTCCCTTCCCATGAAGCAATGGGGCTCAGAGGAGCTCAGCAAGTGGCTTCAGGAGGAATCAGTGGATTGGAGCCCCAGCAGAGTCTACACTGTTATAACTGCAGAGCCTCTCCTGCTGGCTTGAAGGAAACCCTGGGACTACGGCTGGGCCTGAAGGCCAAATTTCCTTGCAGTGTGGCCTCAGGCAAGGGGCTGCCCTTCTCTGATCCTCAGTTTCCTTATCCATAAAAGGGGGGTTAATTCTAAAGACCTTTAAGATAATATTTGGCAAAAGGGTGTAGCCCATTTCCCTTTGCAAACATTAACTCAGAGCAGAATCCCCACACAACCCTGTGAGGTGGGGAATCTTGTTCTGGACCCCTTCACAGTTGGGGAAACTGAGGCCCAGAGAAGTTAAGTAACAAGTCCAAAGTTGCAGAGCCCTTAGAAACACTGCCCTTTGCAAACGGTAACTCAGATCAGAACCTCCACACAACCCTGTGAGGTGGGGGATCTTGTTCTGGACCCCTTGATAGATGGAGAAACTGAGGCCCAGAGAGGGTACATAACTTGTCCGAAGCGATCGAGCTAGAAAGTGGCCTAGCTGGGATTCGAACCTGGCTCCACAGTCCACGCTCTTAACTGCTGTGCACACAGGGGCTCTCCATCGAGTCCGGAAAAATGAAATGTTTGGGGGGCGGGCTACAGACGCTGCCTGCGCCCCGCCCCTCCAGCCCCGCCCCCGCCTCCCCAAGCCCCGCCCCCGCCCGGGCGGAGCCGGCGCGGGATCCGGGTGTCTGCGGCTGCGGCGGCGGCGGCTGCGGCGGCTGCGGGCTAGGGGTCGCGGCCAAGATCGGGCCGCAGCGAGTTCGGAGGCGGAAGGCCCGCGGGCAGCGCCCCCCACGCCAGGCGACCCCCAGGAAGGGCGCTCCCCCCGCCCCGCACCTCCGCATCGCAGCAGGTCTGGGGGGCAGGGGGCTCGGGGAGGGCCCGGGGCCTGGGAACAAAGGCGGGCGGCGGGGGACGCCTCTCCCCTCGCCCCCAGCCGGCTGGGCTCCTCCGGGAGCGTTCCTGGGGCGCGGGTGGGGCGGGGAGCGCAGCTGGGGACTGGAGACGGGACCATATGGTGATGGGAGCAGGCCCCTGCGCGCCCCTGCACCGGCTGGGGCGCCCCGGAGCCAGCGGAGGGGGACAGGGCCGGGCCCGCCGGGGCCCCTTCCTTAGGGCCAGGCGCGAGGGGGGTCGGCAGATGGTCAGAAAGAGGTGGGCCCGGCTGACAGGTGGGGTGGGGCGGGGCGCCCATCCTGGCGGCCCTGCCCAGCACGGGGAAAGTCTTCCTGCCTTTTCTCTTCCCCCGCCTCGAGCTCGTTCTCCCGGAACCCGGGGTGGGGCCAGGGCTGGGCAGGAAAGGGGGGCCGACTGGGTCCTCCTTTAAAATGGAAAAAAGCCCCACGGGCCGTGGAGAAAGAGCTTGGCCAGGGGTTCCTCTGCTGGGGTTCCCTCTGCGCACCCAGGCCTTCTGGAGCTTTCCTGGGTGGCTCGGGGAGCAGCCATAGATCAATGGGGAAACTGAGGCCTCGGGAGGTAGTGAGGGCTGAGGAGGGGGGTCCTGGACCCAGATGAAGCAGCCCAGCTGTGGGGACAGATGCCAGGAAGGGAAGGACCAGGGGTGGCCGTGGGGTTCATGGTCACTAGGTGGCTGTGGTGGTTTCCTTCCAGTCGAGGACCATCACTCCAGCCTCCATGGGCTGGAGCTGGGGTGAGTCAGCTCTGTCAGGAGGGAGACGGCCCGGCCCCTTTGACAAACAGAAGGTGGCAGTACCCATTGTCCCACTGTAGGGTATAGCTAGGCTTTATACTTGGGCTGTGTCCCCTGAAGCCCCCTCCCCATCATGGGGGTCAGGGAAGGGGTTAAACTTGGCTGGGGTGGGGGCAGGGCAGGCACCCAGGTGGCCCACACCTGCCAAAGTCAACAGGCAGGCCCCGAGGGGGGGCTCTTTCCAGCTGGCAGCCCCCCTCCCCCAGCTCACACCTGGGCCACGCCAGCTGCTCACCCGGCCAAAGTCCACACCGGCACCGTCTGCAGGGGCTGGTTCCTCAGCGGCCAGAGGAGGCACCCCATGCGTGACCCCCAATCCCCAACCTGGGTTCTTGCGTTTGACGAACATCCCCATTTTCCAGAGGCCACTGAGGCCCAGAGAAAGCAAGAATGTGTCCGGGGTCACTTGGCCTCCAAGTGGCAGAGCTGGGGTTTGAACCCAGGTCTGCTGTATCCCTTGAAGCCGTTTGGGGTGTTTTATCCTTCCCGGGGCTCCCCCCTGCGCCCCCTGAGCATTTCAGGCCTCCCCGCAGGAGGCTTCCTGCCAAGATGGCGTCGGCTGGAGACCCCCCGACAGGCCCCCGGGATGCCGCAGACCAGAACTTCGACTACATGTTCAAGCTGCTGCTCATAGGCAACAGCAGCGTGGGGAAGACGTCCTTCTTGTTCCGGTACGCCGACGACTCCTTCACGCCCGCCTTCGTCAGCACCGTGGGCATCGACTTCAAGGTCAAGACCGTCTACCGCCACGACAAACGGATCAAGCTGCAGATCTGGGTGTGCCGGGGGGCCTGCCCGTGGGTCTGTGGCTGCGGAGGGCCTGCGGTTCCCCCGGGGATGTCCACGTGAGGGCATGGGGCTGTGGGGAGGGGCCCCGAGTGAGGGAGAGCCGCCCGGAATTGGGGAGGGGGCTTGGGTTCCATGTGGAGAGTAGGGGGTGTTATCCACCAGGAGGAGGGCCTATGCTCTGCCCCCTGGGGTCCGAGGGGGACAGTGCTAGCCCAAGGCAGGTTAGATGTCCTGGTGACCATCAGGGAAGAGGTTTGGGTACCATCTCAGGGGCCCCATTGAGCCTGCCTTGTCTTCAGAGCCACCCCCTTCCCGACCCAGCTGCTAACTGTTGTCATGGTAACTAGCATCACTCCAGCTGCATCACCATAGCACCCTCTGGCCCAGGTGGCTCTTGTTTGTAGTCATTAAGTTCTTGGAAATGGGGTGAAGGGGGCTTATACGTCTGTGAGAGGCCTCTGACCCCTCAGCCTGGGACCCCCTCAAGGGCAAGGCCACCATCAGCCTGGGGCTGTGAAGACAGGTCCATGCCTCCACCCTCAGACTGGGGCTGTGGGCACAGGGTGGTACCCCCCTCAGACAGGGCCCTGCAGGCCAGGGGGGACAGAGAGGGTGGCTTCCGGCAGCCTGACCATGCTGTCTGCCCAGGACACGGCGGGCCAGGAGCGCTACCGGACCATCACCACAGCCTACTACCGCGGGGCCATGGGCTTCCTCCTCATGTACGACATCGCCAATCAGGAGTCCTTCACCGCCGTGCAGGACTGGTGAGTGCTTGCTGACCCCTGACCCCCTGACCTTTGTCCTTTCCCCCCAACCCCTAATTCTTGGCCTAACGCCCCTCCAACTCCACAGGGCCACGCAAATCAAGACCTACTCTTGGGACAACGCCCAGGTTATCCTTGTGGGGAACAAGTGTGACTTAGAGGACGAGCGTGTCGTGCCCACCGAGGATGGCCGGAGGCTCGCCGATGACCTTGGTTAGTGCCCACCCTGGACCTCCCAGAACCAAACCCCCATCCCCACCCTCGGGGCCCAGGTCCAACCACAGTCAACAGCCCTTTGCCCTTTGAGGATGTGCCCAGAGAAATAGCCACATGGAGGCCACCTTCTCCATTTAATTTCAGGGCATTCACCCACAGATAGCCCCCAACACACACTGCCCTGGGAACCCAGACTCAGCAAAACCATTTCTGGAAATTTGCGAACAGCCACACCCATGTGGGAAGTCGTGAATAAATCAAATTGCAAACTGTTAGTAGAAGGGAACCTTGGCAACCCCCCAGACATCTCGCAGTGGAGGAAGCAGCCAAGCATAAAGTATAGTTCCACCATGGAATACTACGCAGCCATGAAAAAGGACGAGGGTGTTCTTTATATTCTCCTATGGCAAGATCCCTGGGCTATATGGCTCAGTGGAAAAAGCAGAACAGAGGGTATGGCTGCTTCCTTTAGTCCAGGGGTCAGCAAACCTTTTTGTGAAGGGCCGGATAGGAAATATTTTCGGTCATAAGGTCTCTGTTGCAACCACTCAGCTCTGCCTGAGAGCAGCCGTAGAGAATGCATCAATGAGTGAGTGTGACTGTGAGCCTGTAAAACTTGATTTACAAAGGCGGGCAGTGGGCCAGGTTTGGCCTGCGGCTCAAAGTTTGCCAACCCCTGCATTAGTGTATAAAAAGGGAGTAAGAATGTATACTTAGATTTGCCTAAAGAAACTCCAGAAGGATACAGAAAGTTCTAGTAAGAGCAGTGACCTGTGTGTCTGAGAACTGGGAGGTGGACTTCTCAGTCCAAGTTTTTGAATCTAGTGAATGGATTATCTATTCAAAATTTAAGCTAAACAAAAATGTTATCCTGGAGTGTTCTAGTATTCTAGGCCCTTCCAGGACTTTCCTTGTGGGAGGTGGTGTAACCACTGCAGGGGAGGACGTGTTGAGGACCCAGGCTCTGGAGCTAGAATCCTAGTCTGCAACCCACTAGCTGTGTGACCTTGGGTACATCGCCTCCCCTCTCTGTGCTGCCATTTCTCCTTCTAGGACACAGAGGGGACACCAGCCTTGTCTGTTTCGTTGGGCATTTAGAAAGGTTCAGTAAGCTAATGGCGGCCCCAATGGAACGTTAACCCACATGATTTCTCGATCACTCTGTAATCTGGTACCAGTGATCTCAGCTCCCCGGGCCCGCACTTCCTCATGTGTGAAATGGAGATGTGCCCGGCCCCACCACCTCAAGTTGTCTTGAGGGTTAAATGTCCTCAGGGATAGCGAAGTTATAACCAAGTCTGGAGCATGTGTAGGTGACATCTAAGTGTCGCATGTTTGTGAACTCTTTTTTTTTTTTGAGGAAGATTAGCCCTGAGCTAACATCTGCTGCCAATCCTCCTCTTCTTGCTAAGGAAGACTGGCCCTGAGCTAACACCCATGTCCATCTTCCTCTACTTTATACATGGGACGCCTACCACAGCATGGCTTGCCAAGCGGTGCCATGTCCGCACCCGGGATCCAAACTGGTGAACCCCGGGCCGCCGAAGTGGAATGTGCGCACTTAACCTCTGTGCCACCGGGCCGGCCCTGTGACCTCTTTTTGATGCTGGCACATAAAACTCAAAGCTCCACGGGGCCCGCAGGCCTGAAATATTTAGTCCCTGGCCCTTTGCAGAGGAAGCTCGCTGGCCGCAGGGCTCCGGGACCCCTTTCCCTTTTTCTCTTGCCGTCCGCTTGTTGGAGGAACTGGATCCCTGTTCTGTGGAATGTCTGCCCTTTGAGGTTTGACTCTTTGCTCCCTCATGGTGTCATTTAATCTGCTCCACTGTCCCCTGTGTTTTCTGGGAACTCGAACCAGGGTGTCGTTTCCACATGTGCTGGGACAGGGCCTTGATCCCCAGTTTGCCCAGAACAGGCGAAGCCAGCCATGACCCAGCTGAGGGCATACTTGCGCATGTGGCCCCCAGCTTCTTACAGAGGACGTCTAGTGACGGGGGCCGAGGGGCACTTCCCACTCTTATTAAGTTTGAAATATCGGAATCCGAAGCAGGAGATAGAATTTGATCCCAGTTTTGTAGGAAAAAAGCCACACACATGCATACATACAACCCCCCCCTTCAAACCCAACCCCAACAATTGGGTGTTTTTAAAAAAGAGTATAAAGTGAAATACCAAAATTACCAATAGACGCTGGCCTGGTGGCATAGTGGTTAAGTTCATGTGCTCCACTTTGGTGGCGTGAGGTTTGCGGGTTCAGATCCCAGGCACGGACCTAGCACTGCTTGTCAGGCGATGCTGTGGGGGCGTCCCATGTAAAACTAGAGGAAGATTGGCACCGCACAGGCTCAGGGCCAATCTTCCTCAACAACAACAATAAAAAAGAAGGAAATTATCAATAATAATTGTTTCTGGGTGAGGAGACTACAAATCGCTTTTATGTCTGTCTTGATTTCTTTTAGTAATTTCCAGCTTCTCCAGTGAATATTTATCATCAGAAAAAAAGTGTTAAAAGAAAAAAGGACTCAGATTGTTTGAGGCAGAGCCCCACACAGATAAGGAGATGCCAAATTTGCCCAGGAAGATAGCGGATGATGATGATCCCTAGGCTCAGAGTAGGAGGTCTGAGTTTGTGCCTGCCTCTGTCATTCATTCATTCATTCATTCATTCGTTCGGTTAGTCAGTCAGCAAATAGTTTCCAAGAGCCTGCTCTGTGCCAGGCACGGGGCTGCAGTCCTGGCCAAGGGGGACAGAATTCTGCCCTCTTGGAGCTGATGGAGCGGTGGAGACAGTAAACGGATGGTCACACATAGAACTATTTAATTACAATTACATTTTTATAGTGGAGCCTGACGAGTGCAGCCGTGAGGCCCGTTGACCCTGTGCTGCGTCTGTCTGAATGTCTGACCCTTCTGGGCAGATGTGGCAGGTGGGGACACATCGGGGACCATTCAGGGCCAGCTCTCTGCAGCTAGAGGCTGAACCCCCGTTTCAGGGGCACGGGAAGGGTTGTCACGTTCTCCCTTATTTTTAGGTTGATGCGCCACTTTTTGTAGCCGAGGGACCTTGGGCAAGTCCCCAGAGCGTTTGTACCCCCTCCCACCTTTGGGAGGACTGTCATCACGTTAGGGTGGTCACGAAGATGCTGAGAATACCTTCCAAGCTACCTGGCGCCCCTCCTCCGCGGAAGGAGCCAGCCTCCCCTCCCTCCCAAGGCCCACGGTGGTCCCATAGGAATATTTGGGATTACTGATTTATATCTAAAATATTTATTTAATATTCGTTGTCTATTGTTATTCGAGCCAAGGCAGTGTGGGTGCGACTCCCAGCTCTGCCACGTGTCACCTCTGTGAAGCTGGATGAGTGGCCGTTCCTCTCTGTGAAATGGGCTCTCTTTGTAGGAACCTGAGAGCATCATTAAATGAGTTAATTTACGTAAAGTGCTTAGGAAAGTGCCTGCCACATAGTAAGCACCATATAAGCACCACTATTCTTTTTTTTTTTTGAGGAAGATTAGCCCTGAGCTAACATCTGCTGCCAATCCTCCTCTTTTTGCTGAGGAAGCCTGCCCCTGAGATAACATCCGTGCTCATCTTCCTCTACTTTATATGTGGGATGCCTACCACAGCATGGCTTGCCAAGCGGAGCCATGTCTACACCCGGGATCCGAACCTGCGAACCCTGGGCCGCCGAAGCAGAACATGCGCACTTAACTGCTGCACTACGGGGCCGGCCCCAAGCACCGCTATTCTTATTCCTACCATTTTTAGTGCATTCCCAAGGCCAGGGCCTGTGTGCATCGCATGCTCTCTGCGAATCTGGGAAACCCGCTTTCATCTGCTTGACAGGTCGCAAACTGGTGGCCCCCCGGGCCAAAGCCAGTCAGTCCTCAGTCCTCTGCCTTGTTTGATCTAGAGCATGTTTTCCAGAACATGTGAAATGCTTGGCTCCCTTTAAGAAGTCCACATAAATATCTGGCTTTATGGACTTTGGTGTGGCAGAAATTGGACGGAAGATGAGCTGCACCTGCCCGGGGGCACCGCCATCCCTGCTGGGCGCTGGAGTGTTCAGCCTGGACTCTTGCAGCCACTGCCCTGTGACCCAGAGGTTCTTAGGATAGTTCAGACCAGGGCTGCAGCCACAGGTTTTCATCATGCATGAGTGCCACTGGTCCCACTTACAGACAAGCAGACTGAGGCTCAGAGAGACTGAGGCACTCAGCCAAGGTCCCACAGCTGCAGCAAAGACAGACTGGGCTTGGAACCCAGACTTGGGTGATGTCACAGCCCCGGCTCTGCCCCTCAGGGGTCTCACGGGGGTCTGTCCCCACCTTATGTCCTTCCAGGTTTCGAGTTCTTCGAGGCCAGCGCCAAGGAGAACGTCAATGTGAAGCAGGTCTTCGAGCGCCTGGTGGATGTCATCTGCGAGAAGATGAATGAGTCCCTGGAACCCAGCTCCAGCCCAGGCAGCAATGGAAAAGGCCCGGCCTTGGGGGACACCCCACCTCCCCAGCCCAGCGGCTGCAGCTGCTAGAGATGCTCCCCAGCCCTCCCCTGCCCCCCGCTGCCTCAGCAGGGACTGTGACCGAGGCATGAGCCACAAGGGCTATTTCCAAGCTCAGGGTGCCCCCTGCCCCCGCTCAGCTGTCAGCTGCCCTCCTCTCCCGCATGGCTCATCCTCGCCATGGCCACCAGCCTGCTCATGCAGCCCCGTCCCAGGCTCCAGGCCCTGGGGACTCCGCACTGCAGGCAGGGTCTGGGGACACTGGCGTGCACGAGCTTGCTGCTTTTCAGGTGTTCTCATGGGGGAACATGGGCAGCACGCCCCGCCTGATGGAGGGGCAGCCACAGTGCCTTCTGGTAAGAACCACTCCCCACGTCCATTCCATGTCGGCGTCGCTTGGAGTTCACGGGCTGCCCGGAGATGCCTCGTCTTCTCCCTCATGCAGTGCGGCTTCCCAGAGTTCACCCCTGGGGATGGGGAAGGCGGCTGCTTTCTCAGGGTCCCTGGGTCTGCTCCCCGAGCCTGCCCGTGAACTTCCCCAGACCTCAGGGCTCCAGGGCGGGGTGATGATTTTGGCCCTCGCAGACCCCTCCCTCCTGGCCTGCAAACCCTCTGCCTGTGAACGCAGTATTAAAGTAGCTTTTCTTGTTGTAAGGGGACAGGGAGTCCGAGCCCCCCGAGATTCAGGGGCCCCAGAAGTGCCTTCTGAGTTTCCCCAGAATTCCGCATCCCCCACGACCTTGCCATGGTTTCGGCTTCTCCTCTGCATCCCAGGTCCATAATTGAATTCTGGAACTGTGCGCCGCGTCGGGCCAGGCAGAGCATCGCCCAACCCCTGGCATTCCTGCTTGGGGCTTTTTGCCAGGTTAGCCTCAGAGCCAAGGGCCTGGGCCCTCCTGCCCAGACCTGCCTCCCCGGGGCCCCGTTTGGCCGGTCCTGTTTGAAGCAAGGTCTTTCCACATCTCACATCCTGCTAGCAAAGGAAATGAAGCAATGTCCCCGTAGCTGGCGCTCACTGGCGACTTTCCAATGTAAAGACTTGGGCCCTTCTAACTGGGGGACCCAGTGTCCCCTTCCAGAGCTGTGTCATCGGTGAGGCCCCACCACATGACGTTTTCTGCTAATGGAGGAGGAATTTTCGGCTAATTTTAAGGAATGCTTTGGGGCTGGGCCGGAGGGGCGAGAAGATGGCATTGTGTAACTGCTGTTGTGGCTTGTGCTTCACAGAGGCAGTTCCGGGGGTACTGGCTGGTGGGGGATGGGCTAGGGTCAGGTTCGCTGGTTGAGTTACCATCGGGGAGCCCATGAGGCTGGGGTCCCCCAGCTGCCAGGGGCTCCCGCTGGGAGGTTATGTGCAGTTTGGGGATCTACATCTTGGCGACCCCCCACCCCCACCCCGGCAACCAGCTCAGGACCCTTCCTGCCCACCCAGCTCTCAACTCCAGGGGCATGGCCCAGAACCCTAACTGACACCCCATAACTCAGCAGACACTGTGAGGACATCCCCGGTGGATGCTTTGTGTTCCTAACTCCACTCTCCCAGCCTCCTCCCAACAAAACGACTTCCTGTGGCCTTGAAGATCTCAGCCTCTTCCTTCGGGAGTGGGGAAGCCCTGGTTCAAGTGTAATGTACGTCTTATCTTTGTAGGAGCTCTAGATTGCATTTGTTTCAAGAGGGTCCCATTCACCCCATGCCAGGGGCCACCCTTAGAGCTTTAGAATGAAGATATCTTTCTACGCCAACCAATTGGATGACGTGGTGAAATGGACAAATTCTTGGAAACAAAGTGGGGGTATCTGAGCACTTGGGGTGGGTGTCAGAAATGCTAGTTTCTTTGACATAAAAGTGAAATTAAGCAGCTAAAATAGGGCTTCTTAAGATGCACCATGGCTTGTCAAGATTCTGTTGGCCAGTCCGTTTCCCTTAAGCTGCTGCCAGAAATAATGGCAGATCAGAGAGCTATTCTCTGAGGGACCAGCTGACTTGTCATTGCCTGTGCAATAAAGAACAGCTTTGGCTGCATCTTGGACCTGACCCAGCCTCAGCTTTCTCTTTACACAGGATTTTTCAACAGTCGAGCTTCAAGTAGCGACAGAGACAGCTGCATCTGGGTTCTCGAGACTGGGAATAATGTGGGAGCATTTTGTTTGTTTGTTTCTTCTAAAAATAATGCAAGTTTTTATTGTATGATGTTTTGAGGGGAGGGTTCACAATGGTCTCTGGGGAACTGAAACCGATGTCCTTGAAGATGACTGGGGGGGGATGGAGGTATGTCGAGTTTGCAAACAAAAATTAAACCAAAGGCCGTGGGAAAATCACTTCCCAACTCCAGGGAGACTGAAGTCTGGAGAGATCGCCTGAGGCTGAGAGCCATCCTTTCTTACCATGCGCTTTTAGCAGCTTGTTTTTCCACGTTAGATTTGGTGGGAAATTGCCAGACCGCAGTGGTTTGGGGTTCTGTTTCTCTTCTTTCTTTTTTTGGCTTCTCTGGGGATCGTGTTCTTGTGTCTTACTCTCCTACTCCCCTTAAAGAAACAAATCGGGTGAATTTGGTCTCAGCGTTGAAGGCTAATTCCGTTAACTGGCTTCTCCCCAACGATCCCAGAACACTATGGAGCGAGCGCTCAACCTGGTCATTCGTATCCCGGATGTGGTTCTCCTGTGTAAGCCGTTCTCTGAGGTCCACTTGTAAAAAGATGTGCATTTTTCTCCACAAGAAAAAACAAGTAAAGTGGTTATACCCAAAGGCATTTGTTCTCTTATTTCCATTTGTGAAATGCGGTTTCCAGGAAGAGGGTGATTGCATTACGGCCAAGTAAATGGTTGGTTGAGGGCCATGCGTGATGCAGCAGAACCCAGATCATCCTGGGGAAGCTCAGGCCTGGGGCTGCCTCTAGACAGGGCTCATGGCCACGGCCTTGGCCCTGGAAACTTCTGTTGCATGGAGGGGCAGGGAGGATGATGTTGCCCCCACTAATCCTAGTAAGAAGGTCTGTCCCCACAGCAGCCAGAGGGCTCCTGTGAATACCCAAGTCAGGTCACTTGCCCTCCTCTGCCCAGCACCCTCCGTGGCTCCCACCTGACTCAGAGTAAACATCTTCCAGAGGCCCACAAGGCCCTGCAGGATCTGACCTATTACCTCCCTGCCCTCTCCTCTTCCCACTTGCCCCCCCCATACTTGCTCACTCTGGTCACATTGGCCTCCTTGCTGCTATTTGCACCTACCAGGCCCCTGTCTCAGGGCCTTTTCACTTGCTGTTCCCCCTGCCTGGAACCTTCTTATCCGAGGTAGTCACGTGGTTCCCCTCACTCACTCCCTTTTCCAGGTCTTTGCACAAAGCTCACCTCATTGGTCCTCCTGTTTAGTACTGCAACCCCTCCCCCAGCATTTCTACTGTCCCTTTCCCTGTGTCCCCTCCCCATAACCCCTGGAATCTAAAATACTATGCAATGTATGCATTTCGCTTAAACAAGTGTCTCCACTATAATATCAGCTCGTCAAATGCAGGGGGGTTTATTTTTCACTGCCACACCCAGCTCTTCCTGGCGGATACAATAAAAAAAGAAACATTTGGTCTTTGTCCCTGGCTCCTGGCACACAGCTCCTAAAAGCCTTGGACTCTGGAGAGATATGAATGTGTTTGTATGCTAATGAGAGGTCCGGGGCGCTGGGGGCCCCTGGGTAGCTTCAGGATGGGGGCTGATGGCTAGAAAAACCAAACCCTGATGAGAGGAACTTTCAGCCCAGAGGGGCTGGAGATTGAGTTAATTGACCAATGGAATGGCCAATGATTTAATCAATCATGCCTACATAATGGAAATTCCATAAAAACCCTAAACAATGAAGTTCAGAGAGCTTCTGGTTGCTGGGAGGGTGGTGCACCCACAGAGCGCCTGGGAGCTCAGGGCCCCTTCCCCAGACCTTGCCCCATGCGTCACTCCCAGCCTGCTGTTCCTGAGTTGGACCCTTTATCATAAGCTGGCAACAGTAAAGCACTTTCCTGAGTTCTGAGAGTCATTCGAGTTATCAGACCTGAAAGGGAGTGGGGTTGTGGGAACCTTGTAGTCGAATCAGACAGTGTAGGTCTCCTGCGGACCTGATCCTTGCAACTGGCATCTAAATGGGGACAGTCTTGTGGGACGGAGCTCTTGAACCTGTGGGGTCTGCTGCAAACTCTGGGTAGTTAGCATCAGAAATGAACGGTAGGACGCCAGTTGGGACCCACAGAAAATCACTTGGAAGTATTGTGAGTAAAAACAGTTCATTTCTGACATACAGCAGGCACTCAATAGATGTTTGTTGAGTGAATGTATGAACTGCAGAGGCCAAGAGGGAGCTAGGTCCAGGGACTTGCATACCATCCGGGATTCTTAACTCCTCTCTCTGTGCCTTCTCTCTGCAGCCTTGTCCCCATGAGGTGGCCCCCTCTGAACCAGGTGAGCTTCGGGGGAGCTGCTCTCTCCTGATCACTCTACCTAAAGTCCCAAAACCTTGGTCCCACGCCCATGCCTGACCAATGGCTGCGGTTAGAGAGATGGAACGTGCTGATTGGCTGGCTGGAATCATGAGCCCGCCACTGGCTGAGGGACGGAAATCTGAGAGGTGGGATGGTTCCCAAGAAAACTAGGTGTGTTCTCGCCGAAAATGGGAGATGATTGCAGCGACAGCAAATATGGCACGTGCCCATTTTATGCTCCTCAAAATCCCCCCAAAAGGAGAGAATTAGATGAACCACCGTTTTGCAATCCCCAATGATAGAATTGACTCAGGCCGCTATGGCCGTCGGATGAAGCCCTTGGTTTATTGCTTCTCAGCCGTGACCATGGCCACCGCTTAGAAGCGCCTGGGTAAAGGGAAGAAATCACCACGCCCAGGCCACAGCCCCGTCCAATTAAATCAGAAGATGGGGAGATGGGGTTCAGACCCAAGGGGTTCAAACGTACAGCCAGGGCTGAGAACAAGTGACGTAGAGGCGATATGGGGGGAAGAGGAACAAGGCAAAGGCGCCACAGAGAAGCAGCAGCAGGTCCAGAAGGCAGGGCACTCCCCAGCATTCCACACTCTTTCTGCAACAGATCGAAGGTAGGCGGGGTTGGGGAAGAGGAGAAAGAATCTGGAGCCGTGTTTCTCAAAGTGTGTTCCCTATACCAGCAACATCGGCTGGGAACTCGCTAGGAATGCAGATTCCTGGGCCCCCTCCAGGTCTGCCGAGCCAGAAGCTCTGAGGGTGGGGCCCGGACACCTGTGCTTTAACAGAACATCCAGAGGTTTCTAATTTATCCTCACCCCATTCCCTTGGGGGTTAGCTTTCAATGTCCGAATTTCGAGGGGGACGTAAACATTCCGTCAAGTGTGAGCATGGCATTATGCTTGCAAACATAATATGCAAATAAATAAAGATCCAAATATATACATTTTTAGAGATATGTGCCGAACAATGAGGGGGGGAAATGACATTGTGACTTGTTTGAAAATACTTCCTCAAGGGGGCAAAAGTGAGAATGAAACAAATATGTCAAACTTTTGGTGATTGTTGAATCTGGGTGATGAGTATGTGGGGGTTTCTTTGGATGAATTCTCTTGGCTTTTGTGAACCTTGAAGATTTTTTTCACAAAACAATTTATAAAACAAAAACGCTGCATGAGAAGGAAGGCTGGGTCATCCCGTTCAGGTACTTAGAACTGAAATCGTTGCCAGCTGGTGTGGAAAACAAAACGAAGGAGAAGGAGTCAGGATGACAGGGGTTCCCCTGATAATAAAAGCATTATGAATCTCCCTCCAAGAAGCAGGTGAGTGCCACAGAAAAGTAAAAATGAGACCACTGCTCCAGCAGCCAGGTGGGTCCAGGTGTCCTGTCCTCCCCAGGTCTGTCAGCCCAGCTTGGTGAACAGCAGCAAGGTGGCGAGAATTCCTGGCAGCTGAAATGGGAGAAGAAACACTGAACCAACTTGAGGGACCTCCAAACCCAAATCAAATCAGATACACAGAGAGGGGGAGCACCCTGCTCCGGAAAGGCAAGAGGCAAGGATTTACAGATGGCAGAATGTCCTTCAGGGCCAACTTGGAGAGAATTTGGACCTGTTACCACAATCAGTCTCAGCTGTGGGTAGAAGGTGGTGGCCCATCATGATGCCCATCAGTCATTCTCTCTTTACTTCCCCCAGATCCTGTCTCCACTCTCTTCTGCCCTCCCCCAGGTCCTGCAAACTACATTTCCCAGAATCCCCTGCTCGCTCACTTCCTGTTAGGTTTGGCCAATAGGAAGCACCAGCAGGCGATGGGTGGGCTGGAGGAAAGGTTGGGGTATTTCTCCATCAGTTGCTCCCACTCTTCTTCCCATCCTGAGCCCTCCATGACCAGAGCTGTGAGCAGATGACCCCTCCTCCTTGGCTCTTGCTGTCCTCACCTCTTCAGGCCTAGAAGTAAAAGGTCCCGTGTTGCTAGCCCCTGAGTGCCTCAACATCCCTCATTTTCCTTAACCCTGCCCACGCCTCTGGAAGGAGTTCCCTGGAAGCTTCTTAGAAGGACCATCTGGGGGCTGCATTCTGTTTCCTGCTGGGATCCTGACTGTTACGACCTCCTTGGGGAAGAGGGTGTTGTATAATTTGCATATACATAATCAATATTATAAATTTGTACAATGAAAAAAATACTCACTTTGAAAACACAAATCAGACTAATGAGAATGATCCATATTTCAGCTGGTGGTGATATAATGCGTGTGTATTCCTTACAATTCCCATATACAAGATCATGTCGTCTGTGAATAGATAATTTTCCTTCTTCCTTTCCAATCTGAATGCCTTTTATATCTGTTCCTTTTCTTTCTTTCTTTTTTTTTTTTTTTGAGGAAGATTAGCCCTGAGCTAACATCTGCTGCCAATCCTCCTCTTCTTGCTGAGGAACACTGGCCCTGAACTAACATCCATGCCCATCTTCCTCCACTTTACACATGGGACACCAACCACAGCATGGCTTGCCAAGCGGAGCCATGTCCGCACCCAGGATCCAAACCAGTGAACCCCAGGCCGCTGAAGCAGAACGTGCAAACTTAACTGCTGAGCCACTGGGCCAGCCCCTTATATCTTTTTCTTGCCCAATTGTCCTGGCTAGAATCTCCAGTACAATGTTCAATAGAAGTGGCAAGAGTGGATATCCTTGTCTTTGTTCTTGATTTTAGTTGGAAAATATTCAGTCTTTCACAATGAAGTGTGAAGTTATCTATGAATTTTTCACTGATGTCCTTTATGAGGTTGAGGACGTTCCCTGCTATTCCTGGATTGTTGAGTGTTTTTATTATGAAATGATGTGGATTTTGTCAAACGGCTTTTCTGCATCTATGGAGATGATCATGTGGTTTTGTCCTTTATTCTGTTACTATAGTGTGTTGCATCAATTGATATTTGTACGTTGAACCAGCCTTGCATTCCTGGGGTACATCTCACTTGGTCCTGGTGTATAATCCTTTCTATGTGTTGCTGGATTCAGTTTGCTAATATGTTTTTCAGGCTTTCTGCCTCTTTATCCACAAGAGTTATTGATCTGTGGTTTTCTTTTCTTATGATGTCTTGGAATAGCTTCATAGAGTAAGTTGGGACATAATGCTCCCTTTTTTATTTTTTGGAGGAGTTTTTGAAAAAAATGCTATTCTCCTTTCAATATTTGGTGGTATTCAACAGTGTGGCTATTTGGCCTGATCTTTTCTTTGTAGGAAGTCTTCTGGTTACTAATTTAATTTTTTTACTTTTTATAGGTCTATTCAGATTTTATATTTCTCCTTGAGTCAATTTTGGCAGTTTGTGTCTTTCTAGGAATTTGTCTATTTCATCTAGATTATCTAATTTGTTGGCATACAACTATTCACAGTATTCTCTTATAGTTTTTTTTGTCCCCCTAAAAGGCCAGTAGTGATGTCCCCTTCTTTCATTCCTGATTTTAGTAAATTGAGTCTTCTCTATTTTTTTCTTTTCTATCTGGTTCAACTTTATCATTTTGTTGACCTTTTCAAAGAACCAAATTCTGATTTCATTGCTTTTCTCTATTTCATTTATTTCCACTCTAATCTTTATTATTTTCCCTTTTGCTTGCTTTAGGTTTAGTCTTCCCTCTCTCTCTTTTTTTTAAAGACTGGCACCTGAGCTAACATCTGTTGCCAGTCTTCTTTTTTTTTTCTTCTTCTTCTCCCTAAAGACCCCCAGTACATAGTTGTATATTCTAGTTGTGAGTGCCTCTGGTTGTGCTATGTGGGACGCCGCCTCAGCATGGCCTGATGAGCGGTGCCATCTCACACCTGGGATCCAAACCGGCGAAACCCTGGGCCACCAAAGGGGAGTGCGCAAACTTCACCACTCGGCCACGGGGCTGGCCCCCTAGTTTTCTCTTCTTTGTCTAGTTTTGTAAGGTGAATGTTAGGTTATGTATTTGAAAACTTCATTCATTTTTTAATATAGGCATTTACAGCTATCAATTTCCCTCTAAGCACTGCTTTAGCTGCATCCATACATTTCGCTTTCAGGATTCTTTTTCTTTTTAGTTTGACTATACTATGTGTAGGTGTGGGTCTTTTTGCTTTATCCTCCTTGGAATTCATGGAGCTTCTTGGAGGTGTAGATCCATGATTTTCATCAAATTTGGAAAATTTTTGGCCATTATTTCTTCCAATATTCTTTCTGCCTTTTTCTTTCTCTCTTCCTGCCCTGGAATGCCATTCTACAGATGCTTGTGTGCTTGATTGTGTCCCACAGGCCTCCGAGGCTGTGTTCATTTTCTTCATTCTGTTTTCTTTCTGTTCCTCAACTGGATAATCTCACCTGACCACCCTCAAGTTCACTGATTCCTTCTTCTGAAAACTCAGATCACATGCTGAGCCACTCTACTGAATTTTCCGTTTAATTTTCCAGAATTTCTATTTGCTGCTTCTTAAAAAATCATTTCTGTCTCTATTGATCTTCTCTATTTGATCAAACATATTCTCATCTTCTCCTTTAGTTCTTTGAATATATTTATAACAGCTGATTTAAAGTATTTGTCTAGGAAATCCAACATCTGGGCTTCCATCTAGGGCAGTTTCTATTGACTGATTTTTTTTTTTTCCTGTGTATTGGCCACACTTTCTTGTTCCTTTGCCTGTCTCATAACTTTTTGTTGAAAACTGGACATTTTAAATACTATAATGTGGTCCTTTGAAAATCACTCTCCCCTGCCCCGACTCCCCAGGGGTTTTTTCGTATTGCTGTTTGTGGTTGCTGCTGCTGCTGTTTGCTTGTTCGGTGACTCTCTGGGACTGATTCTGCAAAGTCTTTGTTGTGTGCAGTCACTGAAACTCCTGCCTGGTTAGCCTAGTGTTTGAGGTGAGAGTTTTCCTTTTTCAAAAGGGAAACCTGACTTTTGAAAGTTCAGCGATATTCTGCCAATATTTATTGCGTCATCCATTCTGCCCATGAGAAACCATACTTCATTCTATCTTTACAATCTAGATAGTGAGTGTAAAAAGTAGGGCCAATTTAATTGAAAAGAACTTCCATTTACTGCCCTGGATTATCAGTTCATTCTTTTCTCCCTGGGGCCTGTCTGGGTGGAGCTCTGAGCCAAGATTCCTCCTCGGACAGGGTCAGGGATGAGAACAGCTCTGTACATAGTGTTTCCATGGTGACTGGCCTTTGAGCATCTCTGGTGGTGTACAGGACCACCTTTCAGCCACTCCCTCACTGTAATCCTTGCCTTGAGTGGATGACAATCAGGACCTCCCTGGAGCTGATGACGATAATTTCCCAGAGTCGGCTCATGCTTGCTGATTTCCCAGAATCAGAGCATTGTGCACAGCCTCTGACGTACTCCACCTCACGAATGACTCCCAACAATTGCACAGCCCGGTTTACAAATGAGGGAGGCCATGATCCTGACTCTCAGCCAGAGAACTAGTGCGTGACATAACAGGGCTGGAGTTCTGAGCCCCAGCACTTGCCCACCCAGGCCTCCTACCAGGTAAGAGTGGGCCAGACCTGACAGGTGGATGGAGAGGGCAGATCCCCAGACTAAGCTGTTCCTCATCTGAATCAGGTCTGAGGCCCCCAGCACCCTCATGCCTTCCCTCCTTTCTGGGGGAACCATTAGTGATCACAGTAATTAATCGCCCTGCTTAAAATGAGCTCCCCTCTCCTCTTCCCAGCTGTATAGTTCTCCTTAACACATATCACTATCATATAATATATTTGCCAATTTTAAAAATCATATTTCTTGTCTTTTAGAATGTCAGCCCCATGAAGGCGGGGATTTTTGTCTCTTTGGCTCATTGCTGTAGCCCCAGTGCCTACAACATTGCCTAGACACAGTAAGTTTTCAGTAAAGCTTGTGGAGTGCAAAAGTGAATGTTAAAACCCTTCTAATGGCTTTCCATCATTTTCAGAATACAAGCCAAACCCCTCCCTACAGCCCATAAGGCTTTGTATGATCTACCCCCGTCAACTCCCTGAACTCATCACCCCCTACCATCCTCCTTGCTCACCCTGTTCCAGCTACAGGGGCCTCACTGCTGGTCCTTGAATAAGCCAAGCTTATCGCTGCCTCAGGGCCTTTGCACCAGCTGTTCCCACTGTCTTCTCCCATATATATACATGGTTTTCCCTCACCTCCTCAGGTCAGTAGTCAAATGTGACCTCCTCAGAGTGGCCATCTCTTATTCCCTTCCCTATCCCATTGCCCTGTTTTACTTCCTTCCCAGCAGAAACCTTTAACTGAATGATCATCCATCCCCCCCATTTGAATGTCAGCTTCACCAGAGCAGGGAGTTTGTCTTTTGTCACTGCTGTGTGTCCAGTGCCCAGGACACTGCTTTACACACAGTGGGTGCTCAATAAAAGAGCTCAGTGTGTCCCAGAGGGGCTGGGCCTTACCTGGATCACTGCCGCCCCCAGTGAGCCCCCGCTTAGGTTGAAACTCTGAGTCTTGGTTATTTCCAGGAGCTTGGGCAAACAGCCCTGAGGACACAAACATCAAAGCAGGCGGGACCTGGTTAGGGGCCCGTGAACTCCAAGCCCCCGTCAACGCCCACCCATCGGGCCACCCAAACTCCTCTCGGATTCAGGGAGTACAAGAGGACAAAGACACAAGGACCTTGGCTCTTTTCTCACTTGACTGCCCCCCACCCCACCCCAGCACCTTCCCTGGTATCCTTGTTCCCCCTCAACTCCAGAACCTACCACTCACTCCTCTGTATCCATCTGTGCTGACCTCCAACTGTGGTGATTAAGAGTATGAGCAGATGCCCCAAGTTATTGCTACCTGC
Source organism: Equus asinus (assembly GCF_041296235.1). Classification (NCBI taxonomy): domain Eukaryota; kingdom Metazoa; phylum Chordata; class Mammalia; order Perissodactyla; family Equidae; genus Equus; species Equus asinus. Next base: position 22,661,835 of record NC_091809.1, on the reverse strand, counting down.
ATGACCTTGGAGGAGTCACTAGACTTCTCTGTACCTCAGTTTCCTCAACGGTAACTGGGACCAAATGGATCTGCCTCACAAGACTTTTGTGAGGATTAAAAGAAAGAATCTATATGAAGCATAGCAGTAGCCTGACACATAGTCAGCATTCAGTAACTGTTAGTTATTTCTGAGTGCTCTTTACATATGAGCAGCACCTTCAAAGCCCTTTACATGTATTTTCTCACTCATTTCTTACTACACCCCCATGAGGTAGGTACTGTTTTTTTCTCTGGTTTATAGGTGAAGAAACTGAGGTTCAGAGAGTTAAGAGATCAAACAGTGGGTGGGCGGGGCAGCCACCCGCAGGTAATGGGGCCTCCACCTGCTATTCTGCCTTCACTGAGATACTCCTCCTCCCAGGCCCCTGGCACTTCTTGCTTCTGGAAGCTTGGGCTGCCTTGAGCTCACTGTTGACACAGTTCAGTGCTCCCCTCCACTCATTAGGCATTTATCAAGTGCCTACTGTGTTCTGGGCACTGAACTGGATGCTGGCAACCCAGCCATGTACAAAACAGACGAAATCCCTGCTTTGGTGGGGCTGACGTTTGGGTGGGGAAAACAAGTAATAAGCAAGTACAGCAATACCACTGTCAGGTGGTGATCAAGCCTGGGGCAGACGCTGAAGCAGAGTAAGGAGACGGAGCGTGATGGTGAGTCAGGGGGCGGATGCTTTTATGGAGAGGAGGTCAGGAACAGCCTCACCGAGGCCGTGACCATTAAGCACAGATTTGAAAGAGATGAGGTAGGAAGACATCTTGGGGAAAAGTGTTCCAGGCAGAGGGAACAGCCTGTGCAAAGGCCCTGAGGCAAGCATGTGCCTGATGTGTTTGCATATCAGTGAGGAGGACAGTGTGACTGGAACAGAATGAGTGAGGGGATGAGTGGGAGGAGGCAAGGTCAGGAGGTGACACGCAGGTTGTGCAGGGCACACTGGGCCAGCGTGTGGCCCCATGTCCAATTCTCAAGCCCTGGCCTGGGACTTGCCCCGGCCCATTCTCTACAGCGTCTGGCTCCCAGCAGGAGCCGTTCCATGTGAATGGCTATGTCATGAATGGTTCCTATTCTTCCCTCAGGGAAGATCCCTGTGGTCACTCACCTGCAGCAGGAGTTAAAGGGAAGCTGGGGGGAGGGTTGGAAGCCCAGCTCCACCACCCCCTGGCTGTGGAAACCTTTGTTTGCCTCAGTCTCCTCATCTGGAAAATGGGAGAAGAGCAGTCCCCACCTCGAGGGGTGCGCTGGGGATCAAACTCACAAAGCAAGGGGCCCGTCGTGTGGCTGCCATCACTATTGTGAGGATGATCATGTGTCATCATTGCTGCAACTCGATTTCTGTGTGTGGCAGGCGGTGTGGCCCAGGCAGTGGACTCAGACCAACATGGATTCAAATCCCAGCTCTTCTGAAGCCATGTGACCTTGAGACCATCACGGCCCCTCCCCGAGCCTCAGTTTCCCCATCTGGGAAGTGGGAATGGCAACCCTAACTCCTCAAGGCCGTGTGGTCGAAATGAGTTGAACACACCAGGAGAGCTGCTTTCTCTCTCCCCCAGACCCTTTTGCTGGGGTCCCTGAAAATATGCCATTTCTATAACAGTCCCCAGCCCTCGGGGTCTATCGAGGCGATGCCCAGCAAAATCTCCGGTTACCTCCTGGTGGATGATGTCTGTGGACACATTGTGCCCATCACAGGCCACGGTCTGGATGGATTTACAGCAACTCCTGGGGTAGGCGTGACCCGTCATCATTTCAAAGGAGGAGCCAGAAAAATCCGTGTAGTTTTGCACTCCACAGCACTTTAGCTACAGAAAAGACAAGAAACACTTGAAGCTCCCTTTCAAATATTAAATAATAAACACAATAGAAACCCCAGTCACCATGGCTACAATATTCCAGGGCCAGCTGTGCTACATGCATACCTTACTCCCCCCAGGTCATGGCTCAGAACCCTCCATGGCTCCCATCTTCCTTGGGGTAAAAGCTGAACTCACCATGGCCCACAGGCCCAGCACAATCTGCCCTGTCACCTCCAGGCCCTCATCTCACCCCACTCGCCCTTTTTCTCAGCTCCACCCGCGCTGGTCTCCTCGCTGTTCCTCAAACACACTTATCAGGCTCAGGCCACCAGCCTCAGGGCCTTTAGACAGGCTGTTCCCTCAAACATCTTCAGGGCTCCCCCCCTCGCTTCATTCAGATCTCTGTTCAAATGTTGCTCCTCAGAAAGGCCTGCCCAGACCCGTCTTTCCAAGTTAGCCGCAACCCCTGTATCAGTCAGGCTGGGGGAAGTGATGCTGCGTAACAAGCAGCCCCTGTATCTCGACAGTTCACTTCTCCCTCATGCCACACACCCGTCACAACTTGGCAGGTGAGCTCAGTTTCTCAAAGTCACTCGGGGACTCAGGCGGATGGAGCGGTCGCCATCTGGATGGTTCCACTTTGGTGGCAAAATGGAAGAGCTCTGGAGGGGCCGTGCACTGGCCATGAAATGTGCCAGTTTGGCAGGAAGTGAGACACATCACTTCTGCTCATAGCTCATTGGCTGGAACATGTCATGTGACCCCCAACCAACTATCTGGAAGCCAGGACAGGCCATCCCACTGTGTGCTAAAGTAGGTGACAAATAGCACTTATGAGTCAACCAAACCCTCCCCTCCTATGAGCTTGTTTTTCTTCACAGACTTATCACCCCTGACCAATGTCTACCTGGTGGTTTTTTGTCCATCTCCGCACTCAAGCGTCAGCAGCACAGGGCACGGATTTTGTTTTATGCCTTCCTGGGTGCCCAGAGCCCTGAACAGGGCTCAGCGTGGGCCCCTCTCGAGCCTGGACATGACCCCACGGCAGTTCCTGGGCCCAAGACTCACAGGTGAAATAGCCCTAGAAACAGGCAGAGGCTGTCCCCTCCCTGGGTCCCAGACCCCCTCCTCAGCTGCCTGCACCAAGAGCTCAGATGACACTTGGAGGTGCTCTTGCTCCTCAAACAGCAAGACTCAAGATGTGAGTCTCAGCACCTCCCACCCAAGAGGAGGGGTACTATCATAAAAATATAAAAAACAGAGGGGCTGGCCCAGTGGCATAGTGGTTAAGTTTGTGTGCTCTGCTTTGGCAGCCAGGGGTTCACTGGTTCAGATCCCAGGCACAGATCTACACATCGCTCATCAAGCCATGCTGTGGTGGTGTCCCACATACAAAATAGAGGAGGATTGGCACAGCTGTTAGCTCAGGGCCAATCTTCCTCACCCAACAAAAAAAGAAAGAAAAAACAAGTGTTGACAAGGATGTGGAGAAACTGGAACCCTTGTGCTTTGCTGATGGGAACGTAAAATGGTGTAGATGCTATAGAAAACAGTATGGAAATTCCTCAAAAAATTAAGCATAGAATTACCATATGATCCAGCAATTCCACTTCTGAGTACAGACGTATAAGAATCGAAAGCAGGGACTTGCACAGACATTTGCACATCCATGTTCCTAGCAGCGTGATTCACAGTAGCCAAAAGGTGGGAGGAACTCAAGTGTCCATTGATGGAAGAATGGACCAACAAAATACGACGGAATATTATTCAGCCTTAAAAAGGAAGGGAATTCTGACACAGGCTACATTGATGAACTTTGAGGACATTACGCTAAGTGAAAGAAACCAGTCACACAAACACAAATACTGTGTGACTACACCCATAGGAGGTCCCGGGAGGAGTCATATCCACAGAGACAGGAAGTAGGATGGTGGCGCCGCGGGATTGGGGGGTGGGGGGAGTTGGTGTTTAATGGGGCCAGAGCTTCAGTTTTGCAGGATGAAGAGTTCTGGAGATGGATGGTGGCGATGGTTGTGCAACATTGTTAATGTACTTAATGCCACTGAACTGGACACTTCAAAATGGTTAAAATGGTATATTTATGTTTATGTCTATTTTCCCATGTTAAAAAAAGATGTAACTCTCACCTTCTCCATGACCGAGTTCCAGTCCGTGGAATAGTCATCGGGCTCGTTGAAACCTTTATAGTTCATCCTCAGGGTCACAACGTTGTGCTCCAAGCCCATGTCTTGAACCTCAAAGATAAAACAGGAAGGCATACAAAATAGCCAGGCGCCCCAGGTGGGGAGGTTTCTTGGGGACAGAGAGGGCTGGTGTGGATTTCCTTTCGGCTTCCCTCATGTTCCCTGCCCTCAGCCATGGGTCTGCGCTGGAGGCAGGTGAACCCAGGCGACCATCGCCCCCGAGAGAGGGACCCGGGGGAGAGCGTGGGTCTGGAGCCCGTGGCATCTGGTAGTACTGATCAGAAATGAGTCTGAATCATTTGCTCTTTCCAATCGCCCACACACCCACCACGCCCCCGATTTGGCTGTAACTCGATTAAAGTCTTGAATAGCAACTTTAGCAACAGCAGCTCTCTCTCTCTGCACAAAGGAGCAAATTTAATTTTCTATTTTTTAAACAAAGGTCTAAATAAAAAAATGTTTTTCCGAAGAGGTGATGCAGGCACATGGTTCGAAATTCACAAAGCACAGAAGGGGAGCCCATGCAAAGGCTCCCTCCCACCTTTTTCTCCCAGCCAACCAAGTTCCTCCCCCTCCACGACGATGACTGTCACTGTTTCCTGTGTCCCAAATGAGATCTTCTATGTGTGCCAAAGCAAAGTCTATTCTCCTTATTTTCCTTCTTGCTTTCTACTACTCTCATTGTTCTGCCTCTGCCTGTTCTTAGCAAGAGCAGCAGAGGCTCCTGGGGGCCCTGCCCAGCGTGTCCCGGTGGCCTCTGTCATTTCTCTGCGCGCCGAGCCTGGGGGCCTCTCCGGCGCAAGCGCCCTGGGAGCAGCCCCTCAAGGGATAGTCATACCGCAGCTCCCTCGCCCCTTGCTGGGGAAACAGGCGCGCGTTCTGCGTTCCATCCCAGACATCCCTCAGCAGGACTGAATCCAGGTACCCACAGGGTCACCTTTTAAGGACTGCGCTCCCTTCTCTGCCTCACTTCCCTGTCCCCTACAGGTGTTTCTTGGGATCTCCTCTCAAATAAACCAGCCTTCCAAACCTTGTCTCGGGATGGACTTCTGGGGGGGACACAAATGTGGACATGGTTCTGTGCTGGAAAATGCACCATCTCGTGCATATGGGGCCTCTTTCCTCCTTTCCACCTGCATCAGACTCCCTGGTCTGGATTCTTACACATTCAGCTTGGATGCTCACTAGGCTGGCGGCAATCTGTTGCACGTGCTGGTACATACGTCATTCTGCACCCGACCAAGCTAATCTTTGGATGAATCCGCGAGATGGGATGGTTGGGTCAAAGTGTCCAGACTTTGTCATTTTGATGCATTTTGCTAACTAGCCCCCTGTTTTGAACACATTTCAAAGCTCCAATAACTTTTACAGCTTTTCCCATTACCTCCTCCCGACCCCTCACCCCAAAGGCGGGAGAGATGGTCAAACGGACTCGGCCAGTTTCTTGAGGCCTTCGAGGGCAGGGCTGAAGTTTTCGGCTTTCACATCGTCCAGGTGCGGATCTCCGGCCCTGGGGACCGGCGGGTGGGCCATCACCGGGTCCCCAGGAGAGGCGCCCAGCGTGGGCGGCTCCAGAGGGAGGGGCGGGGCGCCTATTGATTCTGTTTATTCCTAACGCAGAGGGGGAGAAGCACCGCTGTACTTACAGTGGGTAAGAACCCAAGGACCACCGAGGTGACCCCGATTTCCATGATGAGAATGAAAATCATGAACAACGAACACTGGAAGACACAGAGGGGGGTGGGGGGGCTGCTCAGCCGCTTCCGGGAGGGGGGGCTGCCCCTCCCCTACCCCCCCCCCCCCCCCCCCCCCCGCCCCGCTTCCCCCGCTCCCAGGCCATGTGGCCTCTGCAGTCTGAAAGGACTCACGCCTGGGGCTGCAGGTATTTCTTTCCTGCCTCGCCTTCCAGCAGGTGGTACAGGATACTGGCAGTGCGGTATTCTTAGGAGCCGCTCGCTGGGCGCCCATTTCTCGCCCAGCACTTTCTGGGCGTCCAGGAGGCCTCAGTGGGGATCAGTGGGGACCTCCCGGTGAAGTAAAGGCTGAATGTGCAGACAGCAGGGGCCGGTGGAGAACAGGAGGGACGGTGGGGAGGAGAAGCAGGCCAGGAAACCTCAGACCCGCAAATGGGGGGAGAGGGGATGGGGCTAAAGGGGAGATGCGGGGCCACAGGTCGGTGGGTGCCAGGGGAAAATGCCAACATTGGCTGGCTTCTGTTTCCGCTGACATTCACATGCATGGTGGAAGATAATGGGGCATACGGCAAGCAGAGGGGACGTCTTGAAGTCATCCATGAAGAAGAAACCGCCACCCAACCTGGGCCTCGGTTTCCCCACCCGTACAACGTGGGAGTGGGACCAGCTTAAGGGATCTCAGTGGGCTCTATGGAGCTTCTGGAAGCAAAGTCAGCTCAACTCCCGGCTCCCCTTGCATCTGTTTGCGTCTATGCCTATTATCATTATTGTTGTTGTTATTATTACTAAAATCTGCTTGATAGTTCAGGCTTTGAGTGGCTGGATTGGCCAATGGCTGTGCTTGTCTTGCTTTGACACCGAGAGGCAGGAGAGCACAGTGGATGCACACCTGGGGCTGTCCCCACAGCCCACAAGGGCAAACGTGCCTTTGGGGCTTAGCAGTTGTGGGACCCCAGACGAGTGGCTCATGTACCAGACTGTGAAGATTAATAACATTCCTATCTCTCTGCCTCTGGGTGACTGAGCCGGCCCGAGGACAGATATCCAGGCATTAGCAAGCCCTGTCTGCTCCATCTTCAGAATCTGTCCCAAATCTGCCCACTTCTCACCCGCTCCATGGCCCCACCGTGTCCAGCCATCACTCTGTCCCACCTGGACCAACACAGTCCCTCTGCCCATGTCCCTCCACATGCTGTCCCCCCCACAGCCACCAGAGGGCGCCTGTAAGCACCTGAGTCAGGGCCCTTCTTCTGCCCAGAACACTCTGTGGCTCCCACTGCCATCAAAAGGACTTTGGTTTTGAGTGAGGTCTTGGGGGCTCTGAAGGGACAGATGCTGAGGGTAAAGCCGATCAGACTTGGCGATGGGTTGGACGTGGGGTGTGAGAGAGAGGACGCCTGGATTCCTCCAACTTTGACTGTGGGTAAAATAGTGTCCACATCATATTGAAGATAAAATGACATATTGCAGGCACGGGACCTGTCTGATAAATATTTGCTGAACGGATTAATTAAGAAAGAAAACAAGAGATGATGGAGCTTCAGGTGTGTGTGTGGGCTGCTTCTAACAATGAAGGTCATTTGTGCTCTGGGAGACGAGTAGAGAAGATGCTGGTGACAGATGTGGGACAATCCCCTTCAACAGGATTCTAAGGGAAATGGGAATGGGGAACAAGCAGCTGGATTTGGGGGACCTGTGTAGCCGAAGCCGCATGTGAGAATGAGTAAGACGTATAATATCTGTGCCGTGCTGTCTGCACGGTCATGCTGGAAACTTTCACACCCCGTGTACTTGAACATGTACTCGTGCACACAGGGCAACTGCAAGTGTTGTGTTTGTGGGGGACATACACATGGAACAGAGAGCAGTGGAGGACTGGATGGGCCACTCAGTAATGAGGATGGTAGGTCACCTAGCTGGGAAAAAAATAAAATAGAACCAGACCCCTCCCTCACACCACACACACAATCAAACTCTGGAGGGCTACAAAGCTAACAGTGAGGAAGCAGAACTTAAAATTATGGGAAGAAAAACTAGGAGAGCATAATGGATGACGCTGGGCAGGGGAGGGGTTTTGAATGAGACACGTCCTAAAGGGAAAGAGGGACACATCTGATGCCATCAAGTGAGATGCCATAAACACTATAAAATAGTGGATGGCGGTGGCCGAGGGCTGCAGCCTCTGCAGTGAGGGCTTTGTATGTGATGAGGGAGTTTGGGGTCCGTGTGCAGATCCAACTTACAAACAGGAGCGTGCCTCTGTTCTCTTTGGTAACCCCGTACCACCCAGTGAAGCTGAGCAGGACCGTGATGCAGCCCAACACCAGACACAGGTAGCCAACGTGATGCAGGTGTGCATGGGAGAGCCCGAGGACCCTCGTTAGGGCAGCTCCTCTGAACTTGACATAGAAGCCCAGCCCAATGAGGACCACACCAGACACCTTCAGCACAGAAATCAGACAGGGAAAAGTGTCTGTTAGTTACACACGAGCAGAACTCTCCTGGGGGTCGGGGGAGGAGGAGCAAAGGCCAATAAAATCAGCAAAAACATTAAAAAAATGATAATACCCAGAGTGAGTGAGGATGCAGAGAAACATTCTCATACATTGCAGCTAGAAACAAACTTTTGTGGGGGGAGTGGGGAAGGACAGCTTGCAATTCATGTTTAAAACATTAAAGATTTTATGGTAAAAACCTTTACCTAGAAATTCCATTTCTAGATATTCAGACTAAAGAAAATAGTCACCTATGTGCCTCAGTACCAGGATGCCCAGGAATGTTTGTTAAGGACAAAACGTAAGAAATAACCTGAGCAACCAATAATACAGAGTCAGTAGGTAAACCGTGGCACAGCCATGCAACGGGATCCTAGACAGTTGTTTTAAATGATGCTATAGGACAAGGGTTGGCAATTTTTTTTTCTGAAAAGCCCCAGATATTGTGAGCTTTGCAAGCCACAGGTCTCTGTTGAAATGACTCAGCTCTTCTGGTGTAGCTCAAAAGCAGCCAGTCACAATCCCTAAACAAATTTATTTTATTTACCCAGAAGCTTTATCTATATTTCCAAGGCTGTAGGTTGCTGATCCCTATTGCAAGAGAATGTTTATTGATTTGGAAAGAATTTTTTTTAAGATTTTATTTTTCCTTTTCTTCCAAAGCCCCCAAGTACATAGTTGTGTATTTTTAGCTGTGGGTCCTTCTAGTTGTGACATGTGGGACACCGCCTCAGCATGGCCCAACGAGCAGTGCCATGTCTGCATCCAGGGCTCGAACCAGCAAAACCCTGGGCCGCCAAAGCTGAGGGCGCAATCCTAACCACTCGGCCATGGGGCCAGCCCCTGGAAAGATGTTTTTAATGCCTTAATAAGTTTTTGAAAAAGTAGATTGGGGCTGGCCCAGTGGCATAGTGGTTAAGTTTGGTGTGCTCTGCTTCAGCGGCCCACGTTCGGTTCCCGGGTGCAGACCTACACCACTCGACCGTCAGTGGCCATGCTGTGGCGGTGACCCACAAACAAAATAGAGGAAGATTGGCAATAGATGTTATTTCAGGGCGAATCTTCCTCAGCAAAATATATATATATATATATATATATATATATATATATAAATGTCTGGAAGGATATAATCATGATGCTATTTATTGAGCAATGTGCCCATGACAGGTATAAGCCGTTTAAATGCCCTGTCTCATTTAATTCCCATCAAAATGTTACAATATAGGTAATAAGATGAGGAGGAGGAGCAATATTTGGTATCCTTCTGCTTCGTGCCGGCCTTTCCTTATACTGTTCTGCTATAAGGAGACTTCCTTCTTGAACAATGCACATTCTGGGTTACTTGTATAGTAAGAGAAAAACGTTTTGAAAAATTTAAAGGACCAAGAAAACAACCACTCCCTCCTGTCTTTCCCCCAAACAATTTAGTTTTCTGCAGGATTTGACTGGGAGCCGAGCTCCTCCCCCCCCCCCCACCCCGGGGTCCCCCAGACCACACTCCTCTGGCTCCGTTTCAGCAGCTCTGGGTCGATGGAGGTTACGCCTGTTCCCGCGTCCTGCTCCTCGTCTGTCTGCCCTACATCCCTCTTCCCTGGGGACCACAGATCCGGATGCCAATGAATTTGGATCAACTTATTTCTGTCTTCGAGGGAGCCAGCCATGGAGGAAGGGCTGCAAAGCCCCAGGGCCTGGGTTGTGACATACTTACAGCGGTGATGCCATTGAAGAAAGATGATAGCTTCTTGAAGGAAGAATACGGAGGGTGTGTTTCAGCCATGTTGGCCAGACAGGGGTGCCCTGAACGTTTAAGTCAGCATCTTCTTAAGCCTCTGGGCTGCTGCTTCCCAAGGTGGTACAGGTCTGGGGTGGGGGCCACCAAAGCTGACTTGCTCTGTCCCTCCCTCTCCTGACTGCCTGATCGTCTGCCAGGGAGGGGACCCCGTGGCTGCCCCTCCTCAGTCATCAGCCTTTATCACATCACAATCGGATGTGGGAGCAAGGCTCACGGTGTCCAGGAAGCAGGTGCCCCAAACTGCCCTCTACTGGATTCTCACCCGCAAATAGGACCCACCAGGGGTGGAGAAAAGGCTGCGTGGGGACCCTCCAGATGCCCCCCAGGCCCTGTGGGCACAGTGCTCAGCACTGACCACTCATGTGGTTGATCCCGCGCCCCGCCCCCCGCCCACTAGCCTGGGGGCTCCAAGGAGGCAGGGGCCTGGGCTGTCCTATTCATGGCTGTGTTCCCAAAGCCTGGTACACAGTGGGTGCTCAAGCATGAATGAATGAATGAATCAAGAAGCTCTATGAAGCAGGAATCTAGCTACAAACCATTTGGTCCCCAAGCCCCTGCCTACACATTAGCCCACTTGGCTCATCTGTCTCACAGGGCTCAGAGAGGCCAAGGTAACTGCCTGGGCCCACACAGGAAGCAGGGTCAAGGCTGGGCTTTGAAGCTCCAAGAGTGACATGAAGATGGCAGCCTGGGACCTCCCACTCCAACCCCAGGAACCCATCCTTTCTCTCTCTGAGGCCTGCCAGGCAAAGCTAGTGAAGCAATCGTCCTTGAGCCCATGTGGCGTTGATCACTGGGCCTTCCTTGATGGGGACAGAGACACAGAGGGCATCTCAGTGGAAAATGTGTACGTGGGCACCGAGAGCCCCCAGGTCTGGCTCCTGCAGCCCCTAGCCCGCATGGTCTCCCCGCCCCCCACCCCGTCCAGGTCCTCCGATCAGCCCTACGGCGGAGTGTGACTGTGTCCAGGTCCCAGAGGGTTCAGGGCTTTCAGAATCTCGTGACCCCCAGGGCCCAGCTCAAAGAAAGAAATACTGTACTTTACACTTGAATTCATTTAAATGTTTGTCCAATTGTCTGCTTCTTGGAACATGTCGAATCAAGCAAGATATTCACGGAGGAGTGACGGTCTCCTCCCTGGACCAAAGGCCACGTTCACAGCTCGGAGTGTGTCCTTGCACGACTTTCTCTAAAAGGTCATTTGAAATAAGGAGCCTCAGAGCCAGGGCCTGAAGGCATGAAAACGGGGCGCAAAGGAGGGCGAGAAAATGGGGGTGCAAGGGAGCATGGGAAAATGCAGGGTGCAAAGGAGGGTGGAGAAAAGGGGGACACCAAGGAGGGGTGGGGATAGAAGCACAGATGCAAAAGAGGGCGGGAAAATGGGCACAAAGGACGGCGGGAAGATGAGGGACAGCAAAGTGCGGGGAGGGTGGGAGGCAGAGAGTGGTGTGGACTTGGGGCGCGGTGGCCAGAAGTGGAGCAGCCGGAATAGTAACCGGGGGACCGAGGGCTCTGTCCGCGCGACGGGAGAGGCCCCGCGGCAGCCTCACCCTCGCCAGCCCCACCCCTCCAGCCCCGCCCCCACCGAGGCCCCGCCCCTTGCAGCCCCGCCCCTCCAGCCCCGCCCCCACGGCAGCCTCACCCTCACCGCCCCCGCCCCCGCTGCGGCCCCGCCCCCTCCCCGCCCCTCCAGCCCCGCAGCCCCGCCCGGCTTCACGACAAGGCCGCGGCCCAGGTCCTGGCCTCGCACGCCCCCTGGCGGTCGTCCGCGGAAGCGCGGACCTACGTGCGCCCCGACTCCGGCGTCTCCCGGCCACACACCCCAACTGTGCCTCTGTCCCCGAGAGCCGCCGAGATGGAGGGACAGGCCGCCACCCCGCAAGTCCCCCCAACACACTCTTTGAATTGATGCGAAGAGACAGGATTGTGCACGCATCTGGCGAATTACAAATGCAAGACCTCTGGCCAAAAAGCGTGCAGAAAATCAGTGCAATTTGTCAGACACAGTTCAAAGGTTCGAGAAAACAGCGAAAAACTGCTCTTAAAGTGGCGCCGCAGAGCCGTGAGGAGGACGCTGACATACCACTGCAGGAACGAGGGAAGCGCCACTCCCAGTGTTTCCTTAATAACGGGGCTCACGGTGTGTTGAGAGAGGCCCAGTGTATTTCTCCACATTCTCAATCTCCTTCTTTACATTTTAGATGTTTTTAAAAAGCAGGATTTCCAAGAAAATCGAGTGTCTTAAACACACACACATAGACACGGAATTTATGTCAATAGTCCATGTTGGTCTATGAGCTGCCCTTCTTAAATTCCTGTATTTGTCATCAACTGGGACACCAGAGACTCAGGAGACAGGTTCATCTGGCCGACTGTTCATGGAAAATTTGCAGCCTTGATATATTTGTGTGTTTAGGCCCCAGAAAACCTGGATCCACCCCTGACAAGCGGGCACTTTGTGGTTTAAGGTATTTTGGTAACAATCTTTGGGGAAGGCAGTGACAAATCCTAATCCACCATCTACCAGGAAGGTCTGGAGTGCAGGAAAGAAAGGCGACTGTCCATGCTGAGGCTGGTCGACTTCTTTGACATCACTCACTCGCTCTGGCGTTCCCAGGCCACTGGCTTCAGCCCTCGATGGGGATGGGCACACAGGTGTCGCCAGGTTGTGGCAGCATGGGCTGAAATCTTTGGCGAGACAGTAGAGGATCATAGTGACAATCATTGCTGCCAACTGAAAAGGAAGCAGGCAGCATTTCCTCTGTTAGGGATTTTTTTTGTTTGGCTGGGTGGTTTGTAAAGTCCCATTTGTTTTATCTTTTTCACATTCTGATCTATTTTTGAGGCTTTGTGCTCTGAGTGCTGAGGGTTTGTGGGTTAAGGGGCGACAGGGAGGCCCCTGTCTTGTAGGGACACTGACTGTTCTCCTCAGGCCTTCTTGCTTGCCACATAAAAATCTGAAATTTCTACCTCTTTGGCCATGCAGGGTCTTAGCTTCTGGAAAGGAGAGGCATAAATTAAGGAGTACCAAGAGATACTAGATGGCTATTCAAAGTACTCAGCCACAAAGTACTGCCAGACAGCAATGAGCCAGACAGAGCAGAGCGTCTCAACCCTGTAGGGCTGGGAGCCCAGGGGGGTCCTGGCGAGGGCTCAGGCAGAAGCACCCGCCAGACCACTGGGTGCAGGTGACACTCCTCGAGGGGACTCCTGTTTTTGTCAGCACACGAGTCTTGGGTTGCGATGTCCTCTCTTGATGTGGCACCTGGTCCCGGGGTGACCAAGGCTTTCTCCGTCCCGAATTCCTCAAGTGTCTCAAACACACTGAAAAGCTCATAAATAACTTCCAGGGATTTCACACCTTCCGTGTCTCAGGGAGGATCTGTAACTGCAGCAAACGGGCTATTTAAAGCGCGTGGGGAGCATTCCCCCTTCTAGCAATTTCTGTGATGGGTTTATTCAAACACGTATAGACCAAGAGTCAAGAAGAAGCTTTCTCTGGAAAGGACAGGAAATTCTGACACAGGCTACAGCATGGGTGAACTTTGAAAATATCATGCCGAGTAAAATCAGCAAGTGTACTCGTCAGCAAGGGCTGTGTAACAAAGGACCCCAACTGGGTGGCTTCAGCAACAGAATTTATCTCTCACTGTTCTGGAAGCTAAAATTCTGAGATCGAGGTGTGGGCAGGGCTGGTTTATCCTGAGGCCTCTCTCCTTGGCTTGTGGGTGGCCATCTTCTCCCTGTGTCCTCACTTGGTCATCCCTCTGTGCATGTCTGTGTCCTAACCCCCTCTTGTTATATGGACACTAGTCGTATTGGATTAGAGCCCACCCTAATGACCTTATTTAACTTAATTATCTCTTTAAAAGTCTGTCTCCAGTGGCCGGCCCAGTGGCATAGCAGTTAAGTTCACCTGCTCTGCTTCAGCGGCCTGGGGTTCACAGGTTTGAATCCCAGGCGCAGACCTAGCACCGCCCATCAAGCCATGCTGTGGTGCTATCCCAATAAAACAGAGGAAGATTGGAACAGATGTTAGCTCAGGCCAATCTTCTTCACCAAAAAAAAGAAAGAAAAAGTGTATCTCCAAATACAGTCACATTCTGAGGTCCTGGGGGTGAGGACTTCAACATATAAGTTTGCAGACACAATTCAGCCCATAACAGCCAGTCACAAAAAGACAAATACTGTCCGATTTCACTCATAGGAGTTCCCTAGAGGAGTCACATCCACAGAGACAGGAAGGAGGATGGTGGGGGCCACGGGCTGGGGGAGTTAGTATTTAATGGGGACAGAGCTTCAGTTGGGGAAGATGAGAACGTTCTGGAGACGGATGGTGGGGATGGCGGCACAGCAATATGAATGTGCTTCATGCCACTGAACGGGACACTTGAAGATGGTAAATTTTATGAGTAGCAGGAACAGAGGCCTCCTGGTGGGAACAGAGGGAGCTGAGTGGGCTCAGCACCAGTGCCATCCTTGCAGCTCCTGTGGAATGTCACCTCCAGCACCGATCACGTGGGGCCGCGTAGTGGGAGGAATATGCCCCCCCCCAAATTCACGTCCACGGGGAGCCTCAGATCGTGGCCTCCTTTGGAAACGGAATCATGGCAGACGCGGTTAGTTAAGGAGCTTGAGAGGAAATCATCTGGATTGAGGTTGGGCCCTAAAGCCGCTGCCTGGGTGTCCTTGTAAGAGAAAGGACAGGGAGATTAGGACACAGAAAGAGAACAGACGCCCATGTGGAGGCGGACGCAGAGATTGGGGTGATGCGGCCACAAGCCGAGGAACGCCAGAAGCCGCCAGAAGCTGGAGGAAGCGTCCTCCCCTCGAGCTTTCGGAGGGAGTGTGGCCCCGCTGCCACCTTGATTTCAGACTTCCGGCCTCCAGAACGTGAGAGAATAAATTTGTTTTGTTTTAAGCCCGCAGCTCGCGGTCATTTACTAGCAGCCCTGGGAAATTAACACACGCGGGAGGGGCTGGGGGCGGGGCAGAGAGTGGAGCTGCCTGTTGCGGGACAACCACGAGGACAGGGAGAAAGGTCCGCGTTCTGGGAGGGGTCCTTTCTTTCTTTCTTTTTGTTTTTGTTTTTTTTTTTTTTTTTGAGGAAGATTAGCCCTGAGCTAACATTTGCTGCCAATCCTCCTCTTTTTGCTGAGGAAGACTGGCCCTGAGCTAACATCTGTGCCCATCTTCCTCTACTTTATATATGGGACGCCTACCACAGCATGGCTTGCCGAGCGGTGCCATGTCTGCACCCGGCACCCAACTGGTGAACCCCAGGCCGCCAAAGCAGAATGTGCGCACTTAACCGCTGAGCCACCAGGCCAGCCTGAGGGGGTCCTTTCTTAAGACCAAGATGCCGTTCAGATCTGGCTAGTCGCTTTGGCTTTGAAAAAATTAAAACATTTTCAAAGGAACATCTGGATTTGGGGTTTCACTTGGAAAATCCAGAGATGCGGCCATCCTTGCACTGCTCTCCTTCCCAGTGACCACATGTGGCTGAGCCGAGTGACTGCTGTCCGCTTCCTGGAGGGGTTGTGGGGTCACTTTCCAGTTCACAGGTATGCCCCCACCTCCCTTGAACTTGCCCGCCACGTAGGCCTCTGAGTTGCGGCCCCACAGACAAGACGACCTCCGGACTGGGACGTCCGATGGGTGTCTCCGCAGAGAAGGAGGGCCGGGCTGCAGCTAGTAGAAGGGGAGAGTCCGAAAGGCCCACAAGTAGATAGTCCGGGTGACTAGAATTGCCTTCGCTGGAGAGGAGATGGAGGGTGGGATCCAGTCACCATTAAGATCATTCAAAACCCAACCGCTTTGCACCACCTTCTGGGGCCAGCCCCTGTCATCGCCCACCTGGACCAACACAGTCACCTCCTCCCTGTTCTCCTGGCTCCTGCCCCCAGCCCCTACAGACTGTTTCTCTCACAGCCACCAGAGGGCGCCTGTCAGCCCCTGCATCATTTAGGTCCATCCTCTGTTTAGAATCCTCCATGGCTCCCACCTTCCTCAGCACAAAAACGAAAGTTGTCCCTGAGACCCACAAGGCCTTGCACAATCTTCCCGTCACTTCCCTGCCTTCCCCTCCTCCCATCCTCTCCCTCCATCACTCTGTTCCTGCCACACCATCCTCCTTGCCGCTTCTCAAACACACTGGGCTCCTGCCTGTCCTCTGTCCCTTTGTGCTTTTCCAGGTTCCATCTGCTTGTCACTGTGTTCCTGCTTCTAGCAAGCCAGTCATCAGAAGACAGACCCGCAGGCAGGCCAGGGTGCTGAGATTCAAAACCGAGGGTCATTCACCAGCCGAACAGAAAGTTAGGCAGGGATGGACATACTGGCCCCACTTCTTTTTGTCAGCAGTCTCTGAAATTTTGCAGGGCCCTGTCTGCAGCCTGTAGCAGGCCAAGAGATAGATTCGTACCTTCCACGAAGAAGGCAAAGCCATTAAAATCAGCATAGCTGTTGAAACCATAGCATTTCTTCCCAAAAAAGACGAAGACGTAGTTGTGAACTTGAACTGCTAAACTTTGCTGGACTGACTCAGCAGCTAGGGGTGTTGACTCTGGGGCTGCCCCCTTGAACAACTGTAGGGGGCGCTACTCCTGTAGAAAACAAGAGAAATGGCACCTCCTGGAGCTTTCAGGCCTTCCCCCAGACACTCCCCTCTCACGGCAGGTGGATGGGTTGATCTTGTCTTCTTCTGGAAGTCCCTGGAAACCTGTCCCTGGGGAATTAAAATGTGAGGTTGAGCAGGATGTAAGTTGGTACAACTGAGAGGAAGGCAGTTTGGCACCAGGTGTGGAAGTCAGTGCCCACCAGCACTTCACCTTTCAATCTCCATCTCTCCTAAGAGCTGTTCACTGCACCGTCACTTACAAACGTGGAAACGGGAAAGCAAACTAAATGTTGTCGACTTAAAAAGCAAATTTGCGTGTTATTTTATCTCAAAATGAGTGTATCCGGGAATACCCAAAAGAATTGGATTGCGGGACACACACGCTATTGGGAACCATAGGCAAACCCAGAAAACAAAGCAGGGGAGCTGCTTTTATAGAAAAAAGGGGGAGTGGGAGGGGCCGTTCTAAATGAAAGCTCATTGGAGGGAAGTAACAGCTCAGGGTGGAAATGGCTTCTCATTGGCTGAGCTGTGGCATTTCTCATTGGCTGGGCTGTTTCCGGGTGGGGAGAGAAATCTTCCTCCCCTGGTAGAGTGGTTTTACTCCCCGTGGATGATGCAAGCTCGGTCTCCTGTTTGGTGTAGTTGACGATGTGTCACAGGGCGTGAGAGCTCCCCCTACAGGCCTTCCCGGCTCCAGTTAGTTAAGGTTTCTTTCATCAGTTTCTATGACGTCCATCAACAGGGGCGTGGTTACCACTGGTGGTTAAAAAAAGAGACTGTGTTAATTCTAATGTTATTTCTGGGGAACAGAACCTGTTGTGTGACACCGAGGAACCTTAAATGCATATTACAAAGTGAAAGAAGCCAGTCTGAAGAGGCTGTGTACTGTATGACTCCAACCATGTGACATTCTGGAAAAGGCAAAACTATAAAATCTATAGAGACGAGAAAAAAGATCAGTGTTTACCAGGGATTCAGGGCAGCGGGGAAGGAGGAGCAGGTGGAGCACCGAGGATTTTTAGGGCAGCGAAACTGTTCCGTATGATTGCGTGATGCCGGATACAGGACTTTATGCATTTGTCAAAACCTGTAGAATTTTAGATCACCAAAAGTGAGCCCTAATGTAAGTAAGAACTTCAGTTAATGATAACGTCTCAGTATTGGTTCATCAGTTGTACCAAATTTGTCACATCAACGCAAGATATTAAAAATGGGGCAAACTGTGCGGGGGGGGGGGGGATATGTGGGAAGACTCTATACTCTCCACTCAGTTTCTCTGTAAGCCTAAAACTTTAAAAAATAAGCTCTATTAATTTTTTTTTTATTTTATTTTTCCTTTTTCTCCCAAAGCCCCCAGGTACAAAGTTGTGTATTTTCAGTTGTGGATCCTTCTAGTTGTGGTATGTGGGACGCCACCTCAGCATGGCCTGATGAGCAGTGCCATGTCCACACCCAGGATCTGAACCGGCGAAACCCTGGGCCAGCAAAGCGGAGCACGCGAACTTAACCACTCGGCCGTGGAGCCCACACCTCTACTAATTTTTTTTTGAAAACTTAGGGGTGGCTTCTATTTTTTGCTCCAAACTCATTGGCACTGTTTTGACATTTAAGTTACTTTTTAAATCTTTTCTTAGTGAGGAAATATAGCATAAATACAGAAAACTCTGTAAGACGCATATGCCTGATAAAATGAATTGTGACAAAGCGGACAACATTGTCAGCACGTTTCGCAATTTTATATAAATAATATAGTACTATAGCTGTGATTTTTATCACTTGCTGGGAAGGCAGTGTGGGGTGTTTGTGGGAATCAATAAAATAAACTTTTGGGATCAGCCCCATGGCTGAGTGGTTAAGTTCACGTGCTCCGCTTCAGCAGCCCAGGGTTTGCCGTTTTGGATCCTGGGTGTGGACCTACACACTGATCATCAAGCCATGCTGTGGTGCATCCCACATAAAAGAGGAAGACTGGCACAGATGTTAGCTCAGCGACAATCTTCCACAAGGGGAAAGAGGAAGATTGGTAAAAGATGTTAGCTCAGGGCCAATCTTCCTCACCAAAAAAAAAGAAAGAAAGAAAGGACGAAAGGAAGGAAGAAAGGAAGAAAGGAAGCAAGAAAGCAAGAAAGCAAGCAAGCAAGCAAGGAAGAAAGAAAGAAAGAAAGAAAGAAAGAAAATGGAGGGATGTTATGATTTTTGTAAAAGGGCACCCAGGGGAATCGGAGGATAGACGCCCACCCTGAATGGCCATCTTCAGCCGTGGCCTCTGCAACGATGCTCCTTGCTGAGCCTGGCGGGGAAATTGGAAACCACGACCTCATCTTGGACGACGCAAGCGAGAGAGAATTTGCGGAAACACAAAACAGCTCTGACCTGAAACTTGGCCGGGACCTGAGGGGTCATGGAAAACAATCCCGCCCGGCACAGGAATTTCCTTTGCAGGCTGCGATCAGCCTGTTTTCTGTGCTTGGCTCTTAAAAGATCTGAGAGAGCTGGTGTATGCATTCCTTGGAGCCCTTGCTCCACGCCATGTGCTTCACAAATGGGCTGGAACCTTCCCTCCAGTCCTTCAAAGGAGGCACTGTTGTTACACCCATTTTACAGAAGAGAAACCAGAGGTGCGCCGGGGGAAGGTTCATGCCCCAGACCACTCTGCTAAGATCTGAAGGCTGGTCTTCCGAGGCCAAAGTCAGGGCTTGTTTCTGATGGGTGGCATTTGCCCATTCACTAATTCGTTCAATTTTTCACTCAACCAACACCCACTGAGAGCCCAGGGTGCGCCAACCGCTGTGCCAAACAAGACAGACACAGCCCCTGCCATCCTGAACTCAGATATTTTAAGGACCTGCATGTGTAAAGAGCCAATTACAATATTAGACCTGGCTTCTTTCTGAGAACATCGGGTGACGGGGATCTCACTACCTGGCAAAAGAATTTCTTCCATTATGGGTGGACTCCAGTCTGATCCCCTTATTCCTTGGCTTGGGAAGTGCTCAGCCTTCCATGAGGCAAAGGGGACTCTGAACCCACAGCTGTCCCATTCGGAAGTCCTCTACGCCATCAGCTCCCCATCCTGGGCTCAGCTCACGGTAGCCTGTGGCCCGTTGCCCTTGGCCCTTCTAATCCCCGGGGACCGGAGAGGCAGCCCCTGACGCTTTCATGTGTGTCATATGGGCAGAGGGAGCCGCCGGCGCCAACGTCTAGCTTCATTATTGAAAAACAAAATGAAATCTGGCCAGTTTTCATCACAAAATTAGCCTGTGCTCTGACTCCACTCGTATGAGCTGTCTAGAACAGGCGAGGTCACAGAGACAGAAGGCAGAGTAAAGGTCACTGGGGCGGGAATAGGAGGGCGCGGAGTTCTTGCTAAACGGGCGCGGAATTTCTGCCTGGGGCGACGAAAAATTTTGGAAATGGATGGGGGTGACGGTTGCGCGACATTGTGGATATACTTAACGCCACTGATCCATACACTTAAAAATAGTTAAAACGGCAAATTTTGTGTTAGATCTATTTTATCACAATTCAAAAGAGCATATAAAAAGTAACCCATGCTTAGTGTTAAAACATCTAAATGGTGTAAAAATTGATAGCAACTGAAAGGGAGTCCCCTTTAACCCCACATAGTCCTCCAGAGTTTTCTACCTTATATTAACCTTTATAACTTATTATTATGATTTTTAACAATCTGGGTCCTCCATGCCCCGCCCACACACACAATTGCAAGGATTCCTGTCTGCTTTGTTCGCTGCATGTCTTCAGGGCCTGGTACACAGGAGGAGCTCAATGAAGACCCATTGACTCTTTATTCAAGTTTCAACGAAATGAGAAAACTGTGTGTCTGGAGTCTGGAAATCTGGGTGGCAGCCCTGGCTGTGCCCCTCGCCGGCTGTGGGATCCTGATCCGTCGCTTGGCCTCAGTCTACCTGAGTGTCGCCTGAGAAATGGGCTCAAGAAGTCTTTCCACGTGAGGATGTGGAGAAACTGATACCCTCATAGACCGCTGGTGGGAATGCACAACGGGGCAGCCGCTATGGAAAATGACCTGGCAGGTCCCCAAAAGGTTAAATGCAGACTTACCATATGAACCATCTCGATAGGCACCCACGAGAGATGAAAACACATGTCCACACAGATACTTGTTCTCGAACATTCCGAGCAGCACTACTCACAACAGCCAAAAGGTGGAAACAACCCAGATGTCCATCGATGGAAGAACCAGTAAACAAATTGTGGTATAGCCATACAATGGAATATTATTCAGCCACGAGGAGGAACGAAGTTCTGACACAGGCTACAACGAGGATGAAGCTTGAAAACATTACGCTGAGAGTTTGTGTGGCTTTTTAAAATTTGTGTGTTTTTTTTTGGTGAGGAAGATTGGCCCCGGGCTAACATCTGTTGCCAATCCTGCTCTTTTTGCTTAAGAAAGACTGTCACTGAGCTCACATCCGTGCCCATCTTCCTCTATTTTGTATGTGGGACACCTCCACAGCATGGCTTGGTAAACGGTGGTAGATCCATGCCCGGATCCAAACCTGTGAACCCAGGGCCACGAAAGCAGAGCACGCGAACTCAAACCACCACACCACCGGCCCTGCCCCGAGTTTGTTTTTTTTCTTTTTGAGGTAGTGAAAATGTTTTACAGCTGACAGTGATAAAGGTGGCACAGATCTGCAAATATGCTAAAACCCGTTGGACTGCACACTTTATATGTGGCATTATACAGCACGTGAATTGTGTCTCAATAAAGGTATTTTGTATTTTTTCTTAAAAAAAAGAGCAGTCTTTGCTTCTGAGCTGGGGGAGAGGAGACCCCGCAGGCCGCGGGTGGCCCCAGGTCAGCTGTCCGTCCACGGGAGTCACTCTGGGAGACTGAGGAGGGAAGAGACCAGAAGAAATCCCGAAGGCTGAGGTCAGCCCACCCTGGCCCCGAACCAGGAACCATTTCCTTTGTGGCCTTGAAGAAAAAGCTGTGACCTTACTTTGTGGCCTGAAACCACAGACGAGGTTCCTGTTGTGGGATCACCCCTCCCACGTCGGAAGGTCGTCCTCACGGGCTTTTGGGGAAGCCAGTGGCTTCTGTCGCTTTGAGGTCTGGCCCTGACCCCTCTCCTCTCTCATCACTCTCGCTGGCCTGTGAACCCCAGTCCCCTGGGACCCTCTTCTTTACCCAAACTGCCTTCTGGACCCCGACATGGCTACGTATTAACTGGCCCCCACTTTAACTCAGTCACCTCTTTAGTGCTCTGTCTCCAAATACAGTCCCATTCTGAGGGCCTGGGGGTGATGACTTCCACACACGAATTTTGGGGGGGACACAATTCAGCCCGTGGAAGGAGGTGAGGCCGGGAAGGGAAGGCAGCTGGTAAAGGGGGTCCTCGGGCAGGTGACCCTCCCGGGCAGCTGGGGGCTCAGTCCTGCTGGGGGCCTCTGGGAGACAGGGTGGGACATGCCTTCATCATCTCACCTGTGGGCAGGGGAGCTGGGGTATTTACCCACCACCCCCAGCGGCCATGGGCTCAGGGCTGCCCCCAGGGGGCGTTAATTCTTGGCACCTCTCCCTGGCTCTGTGCAGCCTCCAGAGAAAACCATCTGACAAAGGTGTCCGGATGTTGGAATGGAGCCTGCGAGGATCTCAACGGCAAGGTCGGAGTCTACCGCACTCCTATTCATCCCTCAGCTTTCTGAGTCACCTCCGCAGGGAGCCCTCCTTGCTTTTTCCACCTGTTTTTGTGTGTGTGTGTGTGTGTGTTTGCTGAGGAAGATTAGTCCTGAGCTAACATCAGTGTCAGTCTTCCTCTATTTTATATGTGGTCACTGCCACAGCACAGCTGATGAGTGGAGTAGGCCCATGCCTGGGAACCGAACCCGCGAACCCAGACTGCCGAAGTGGAGCAGGTGAACTTAACCACTATGCCATGGGGCTGGCCCTCTCCACCATTTTTGTACATGCTCATCAAACCCAGGCCTGTCTGATCCCAGAATCTGAGTCCTTAATCCTGTGCCACAATTGTCCCCAAGGTCACATCAGGGGACACGTGACCACTTCTCTGAGTCTTGGCTTCCTCCTCTGGGAAACGGGAGTGATGGGCCAGTGAGAGAAGGCAGCCGGGCTAGGTTCATGGCACAGGGCTGCTCGTGGCCAGGAGTGCCTGTGTGGGACCCAGGACAATTTGCTGCCCACTGCAAGGTCTCCCTTCTGCCTCGGGGGAGTGACAAGCAGGATGGTTATGAGCTCAGGGCCAGACTCCCACAGGACTGAGTTCAAATCCCAGCTTTGCCACTTACCTGCTGTGTGGCCTTCAAAAGGTGACCTCACCTCTCTGGGCCTTAGTTTGAACAACTACTTTGTAGCAGTCTCTGTTCTAAGAATGGGGACCCAGAGGTGAGCAAGTCAGATGAGCATCCCTTCCCGCCTGGAGCTGACATCCTCGTGGTTGCCATGGTGATGAGGGAGCTCGGGGGAGACGATAAACAGATGTGTAATAAAATATAAAATGTCAAGTGGAGGGATGTGCCACGAAAAAAAATAAAACAGAGGTAAGGGAGCACCATCCTCTACCAGGGGGTGGGGGAAGACAGATCCAGGGACATGACCTTGAGGTAGAGACCTGAAAGAGGAGGCGAGGGAGGAGCCCTGTGGATACCTGAGGGAAAAGCATTCCAGGCAGAGGGAAGAGCCAGTGCAAAGGCCCTGGGGCTGAATGGCGTGTGGAACAAGGAGGCTGGTGTGGCTGTAGCTGAGGGAGTGAGGAGGAGAGCGGGAGGAGGTGAGGGCAGGGAGGGGACGAGGCAGATCATGCAGGCAGGCCCTCGTGGGCTTCGGGGATGACTTTGGTTTTTACCCCGAGTGAGGTGGGAGCCATGGAGGGTTCTGAGCAGAGGAGGGACATGTACTGACTCAGGTGCTCCCAGGCGCCCGCTGGAGGCTGCAGGAGGGGCAGCATGTGAGAGGTGAGGGCAGGAGGTTGGGGGCAGGGCAGAGGTGACAGCGGGGCCAACTGTGCAATGAAAGAGGTTGGCCCAGGGTGGGGGCTGAAACATGGTTGATTGATCTGATACACGGTCAATTACAGGCGCCATCATCCCCCCCAGCTGTCCCCACAGCCTGCTCTCCTGGCTACAGAAAACTTCCAATGACATTATCACGAGCTTGTGGCTTTCACCCAGCACCGATCGAGCAGCCCAGTGGTTAAGTTCAGCTCACTCTGCTGTGGTGGCCTGGGTTCGCAGGTTCAGATCCTGGGTGTGGACCTACATCACTCATCAGCCATGCTGTGGTGGTGACCCACATATAAAGTGGAGGAAGATTGGCACAGATGGTAGCTTAGGGCAAAGCTTCCTCAAGCAAAAAAAGAGGAAGATTGGCAATAGATGTTAGCTCAGGGCAAATCTTCCTCAGCAAAAAAAATAAAATAAAAGGATGAACCTAAAAAAAACCCCCTCTGTACTCCAGTCAAATAAACGCCACCCAATTTCCTGAATGTCCCTCCTCTGGGCTTCTGCTCATGCCATTCCCACTGCCTGGTAGGCCGTTCACTACCTGACTCCAGCACAGACTTTAGGTCTCAGCTTGGATGCCCCATCTTGTGAGAAGCCCTCCAGCTGTGTTAGACATTGCCTCAGGGGTCCCCCCATGACGGCCGTGATTACTGGGTCATCATTGTCTGCTGTTCTGCCAGTCGGCTCCAAAACTCAGAAACACCCGCAAACTCTGGGGTGTTGCCCCTTTGTTGCCAGCCCTTCCCCCCCAGCCTCAGGCCAACGCTGATCTGCTCTCCCACACTAGAGCTCTGTCTTTCTGAGAACGTCGTATAAATGCAGCCATACAATATGTCGCCTTTAGGGTCTGGCCTCTTTCACTGCGTCTGAGCATAAAGCATTGTATCAACAGTTTGTTCTTATTTGTCGCTGAAGAATATTCCATTGTACGGATGGAAGATGGACCTGAGTTTGTTCCACATTCGCCCATCGAAGGACAATTGGATTGTTTCCAGCTATTGGTGATTATGAATAAAACTGCCAGGAACGTCCCGTGCAGGCTTTTACATGGACATAAATTTCCATTTCTAAATACAGCAGTGGGATCGCTGGGGCGGACGGTGGCTGCACGTTTATTGTGTTAAGAGCCCCCCGACTCTTTCCCAGAGCAGCTGCACCATTTCGCGTTCCCGCCTGCAGCCTCTGAGAGCTCCAGTTTCTCCGCATCCTCGTCAGCACTGGGCATCGTCAGTGTTTTTCGTTTAAGCATCTTAAGAGGCATGGAAAGCCTTTTAAGGCTGACGTTGGGAGCCGAGGTGCAGGATTTGACCCTGAGCGTCTAACCACTGTGTGGTGTGCCCCCTTTCTTGGCAGAGCTGGTTTCTAAAAATAAAAGGAGATGCTGGTGTCAACTTATAAGGCAAATTTGCCCTGCATTTTGCCCTTAAAATGAGTTTATTTAGGAAGAGCCAGAAGAATTGCAATTCGGATGTGCATGCTACAGCGAACCACAGGCAAATCCAGAAAACAAAGAGAAGGAGTTGTTTTTATAGAGGAAAAGGAGGAGGATGGAGGGTTGTTCTAAAGGAAACCACCCTGCAGGAAAGTAACAGCTCAGGGCAGCAACGGCTTCTCATTGGCTGAGCTGTGGCATTTCTCATTGGCTGAGCTGCGGTGTTTCTCATTGGCTGAGCTGCTGCATTTCTCATTGGCTGGGCTGTGGTGTTTCTCATTGGCTGGGCTGCAGCATTTCTCATTGGCTGGGCTGTGGTGTTTCTCATTGGCTGGGCTGCAGCATTTCTCATTGGCTGAGCTGTGGTGTTTCTCATTGGCTGAGCTGCAGTGATTCTCATTGGCTGAGCTGTGGTGTTTCTCATTGGCTGAGCTGTTGCCGGGTGGGGAGAGAAATCTTCCCTCGGTAGTAAAGTCGTTTTACTTGCTATGGAAGATGAACCCCATCCTCTCTTCCCTGGAGTATCGATGACGTGTGATAGGGTGTGAGAGCTCCCCCTCCAGGGCTCCCGACCCCAACTTAGTTAAGGCTTCTTTTCTTAATTTCCACAAGTTTGTAATTTTGAACCATCCAGCCAATCTGTCCTTCATCTGACATTTACCTAAGGACCCTCCTGCTAGTGATGGACATGAGAACTGGATTTTCCTGGAACAAACCAGAGGGCGCCCCTGCCCCACTCCGCACCCCTCCATGGCTCCCCACTGCCTGCAGGGCTACACCCGGGCCCCCACAGAGGCCCTGCAGGACCTGGCCTGGTGAACCCAGCACCCGCCAGTCTCACCCTCTCCTCGCTGCCCTCCACACAAGAGACCTCTACTTCTGGCCATCTTTGCTTTGCTGGTCCCTCTGCCTGGAACTCCCTCCCTCTCTGACTCAGCCTGGCCATCACCCACCTGAACTTCACATCTCAGCTCTGATATCACCTCCTTCCAGAAACCCCCATGCCTGACATACAGCAGGCGCTCAATAAATGCTGATGGAATGAATGAATGAATGAATGAGGCAGGAAAGGAGAGCGACCTGGCTTACGGGGCTGACAAGGGGGTCTGTAGGGCCCAGGGAGGAGCATGGCTTCCTCCTGGGGCAATAGGGAGCCACAGCAGGCTTTCAGCAGGGGAAAGGCATGCTGGAAAATTTCTCATATTTGCAGGGGCACCTTTTTGTGCTGTGGAAATTAGTAAAAGAAACCTGAACTAAGCTGGCAACAGGAAGGCCTGCACAGGGAGCGGTCACGCCCCACCACACATCCTCCATTACACCAAATGGCAAGAGAGGACTCGCACCTTCCACTGGAGGTGAAACTCCTTTACTACCGAAGGAAGACTTCTCTCCCCACCCAGCAACAGCCCAGCCAATGAGAAGCCACTGCCGCCCTGCGCTGTTACTTCCCTCCAATGAGCTTTCCTTTAGAACGGCCCCTCCCTCCACCCCCTTCTCTCTATAAAAGCCCTGCCCCTCCTTTCTTTCTGGATTTGCCTGTGGTTTTCCATGGCGTGCACTTCCTGAGCTGCGATTCTTTGGCTGTTCCTAAATAAACTCATTTTGATAAAATAGGCAAATTTTCTTTTCTCTTCTTTTCTTTTTTTTGGTGAGGAAGATGGACCCTGACCTAACATCTGTTGCCAATTTTCCTTTTTTTTCCTCCCCAAAGGCCCCGGGTACATAGTTGTATATTCTAGTTGTAGGTCCTTCTAGCTGTGGCATGCGGGATGTCACCTCAGTGTGGCCTGATGAGCAGTGCCGTGTACGGGCCCAGGATCCCAACTGGCGAAACCCTGGGCCGCCAAAGCAGAGCACGCGACCTTAACCACTCGGCTGGGGGCCAGCCCCAAATTTTCTTTTGAAGCTGACAGTGCCCGGGGCCCTATGGTGGGAAGTCTGTAGGCGCATAAAATAAACCACATCAGGTGGTGCAGGAAAGCCGTCACAGACCCGCTCGATTGGGACAAAGTCACTGACATAGTTTTGTTGTAATGGCATTTGTGCCTCTTTCCTAACACACCCCCTGGCGAGCCTCGCGCCAGGGCTAACGCCTGCGACCGTGACACGCAGGACTGAGTGAGGGGGATGCATTGTCCCCTCCAAGTCCCTGGACCCCCCGAATTCTAGTCGCAAACACCTCGGGTGTCTGGGAACCCGGGTGAAAACCCTGGACTTTGGGATGCGGCGACAGCACCCGGAAAACGAGCAAAATTGACAAAGGTGTCACCGACGGGGAGAAGGAATGACTTCCAGGGACGACGGACAACGTCCAGACAGACAAGCCTCCGGGGCTGAGCCATCTGTTCAAAGAAAAACAGGAAGCCAGTGGCCTGCCCTGCGGCCCCTCTGGGTCCCGCCTTTGTCTTTGTGACTTAAACTCCCAAAGGCAGCCTGGACCCCCCGCCGCTCCCGCTTCCTTCCCCGGCTCCGGAAGCCACAGGAGCAACAATCTGCCAGGACCCCTGTGTTCTCTGCTCTCCTGACACCGCGCTGCCCCATCGCGGCCTCAGGGGGCACCATCCCCGCTTGACGGATGAGGAAACTGAGGTTCAGAGAGGCCCCCAGCCCCCCAGCCTGGCTGCGGCATCTGAAGCACCAGGGGGAAGGTTTCCTTGAACACGACTGACCCAGGTTCAAGGCCTGCCACTCGAAGGTCGTGTGACTGGAGCCTGGCGGCTGTTCCTCTCTCAGCCTCGGTTTCCCCTCCGGGAGGTCGACGACCTGTGGGGTTAGCTGGAGCCTGCACACAGGAGGTGCTCAGGAGATGCTTGTGGACTGGATGTCCCTTCCTTCCTCTCCCCCTACCTGAGTACCCTCCCCATTCACCTGTCCTTGTGGCCAGAAGGTACCCTGCCCGTGGGCAGGAGAGCTGGGGGCAGGGCGAGTGGCCTGGGCCACAGGTCCCCCCATCCCGCTGTGGGCCCCAGGGGACAGCAGGCATCTGCCGTCTCCCCCTTACCCACCCTGGCGCCCTCAGTTTGGGAAGCTGACTTCTCCCAGCACAGGGGTGGTGGCAACAGTAGGTACCAGGGGACAGAGAAATGTCAGGGTCCCCCGGCCCCTGGACCCCTGGACCGCTCTGCCTCATTCATTCTCTTATCGAGCACCCACTGTATGCACAGCCCTGTGCTGAGCGCTGGGCAGGCAGAAGTGAACAAGGCGGAGAAAATCTTTGTCCTCGTGGAGCTGACACCCGAGTGGGGGAGACGGGCACCACGGAAGCCGGTGGTTATAAGAAAGGGGGTCGGGGCCATGGTGGGGAGACCCAGGGGCTGGGGAGGGGGCGCCCGACCCAGTTTGAACAGGGAGAAAGGAGCTAGGAAGCTTCCAGGAGGCAGGAGATCTGAGGACTGAATACAAGTTCGTTCAGGGAAAGAATGCTGTTCCAGGCAGAGGGCACAGCCTGTGTGAGGGTCTGAGGGCAGCTGCGCCCCCGACATACATGCAGAAAGAGACGACAGCGCGTGATAACACTGCGCTGATTCAGACGGTGTGTTTCTGGAGCAAGCTCTGAGCCGCAGATCCGGAAAGAGCAGAGAGAGGCCGGAAACGGATACTGACAGAGCGCCAACGATGTGCCAGGCGCTGGGGACCTCCTGGAGACGGGCCACCGGCCCCTGGGACACGGCGTGACGGGGGCCGTCAGGGGGACACGCAGGCAGCTGGGATGTCCAGGCTGAGGTTTAAGGGATGAAGGAGGTCCAGCAAAAGGAGGGGGTGGAACAGCATTCCAGGCGCAGGGAACAGCATTGGGCAGCGGCGTGGAGAGAGAAGGTCGTCAGCTCCCTTTCAGCGCTCGCACATTCAACGTGACAGGGAGTCAGTCCGCCCAAGCCCCACTGGCTTCTGGAATCTTCTCAGCCCCGTCTCTGCCCAGCACAGTCGCCTCCCACCTGAACCGCACAGTCCCTCCTCCCGCTTCTCACCCAGCAGGCTGTGCTCCCACAGCAGCTAGAGGAGGCCAAAGTCCCCGCCGGGCCGGGCCTGTCTGAGCAGCTGCCGGGTCACCGCGGCCCCACCCGGCTGAGGCCACCCGGCCAGACTGCAGAGGACCAGCCTCGCCCATCAGGTCTGGCGGCCGGGCAGGGCCTTTGCCTGGAGGCATCTTTGAAGTGGCGTCCCCACCAAGACGGGGCTCTGAGTCCCCTGGGTGGGATCCAATCCCACAGGGCCCAGAGCTGGGTGCTCCCCGGGGCCGCGCCCCCTGCTGTGACTGACCTCGAGCCCTCCTGGAGCAGCTGAGGGAGCAGAGACTCAGAGAGGTAGAGAAGTTTACGCTGGGTCACACAGCCTGGCCTGGATGGGGACCCAGCTGGTGTTTAGAGACAACCACTCTGGGGTCTGGTTCCCCAGGTGACAGATCTGACACCGTTTTGCTGGGTGAATGGGGCAAGCCGCTCTGCCTCTCTGGGCCTCAGTTTCCTCATCTGTAAAAGAGGAAGAGGATGGCACCCACGTGTGGGAAGGGGGACAGCGTGTGCAAAGGCCCTGAGGTGGAGCTGTGTTTGGAGGAACACTGAGGAGGCAGGCAGCTGGAGGGGAGTGATGGAGGGAGAGGGGGCAGGAGGGGAGGACAGGGAGGGGACAAGGGCAGAGGAGCCGGGAGACCCGGTTTGATGGGGGCTGGACCAGAAGGAGGCGAGGGGAGGGGAGAAAGCTGTCAGTCTCCAAGTTTCCTGCCCAGCCTGGCTCCCAACAGCCCGAGAAGCGAACAGGGACTTTAGCTTGGGAGGCCAGGGTGAGGGTGACTCGAGTGACAGGCGGGGTCACACCTGGCTGGACCACTCAGGCAGGCGAGCAGGCTGCTGCCACACCTGTGCACGTGGCACAGGCCAGGCCAGGAGCAGCCCCGTGTGCCCTCACTGGCCTGGGACGAAGTGGCAGAGTGGGAGGGTTGCTCCACAATCCAGGCCTCGGTCCTGTGGGTTCAGGGTCTGACACTGCTCCAGGGGGCCGGGGAATGGGAACAGCATGTGCAAAGGCCCTACGGTAGAGCCAAGCCCTAGGATCAGGCAGCTTCAGAGTCTCCCAGGGACATTTTCAGAGCAGGGCTGACAGGGCCATCAGGATGGGTCATCTGCCCGTGTGAGGGCTTGGAGGTGACCAAGAGGTTGGCACATCCAGAGGATGCGTGGGGGCTGGGAGAGGTACAACCGGGCAAAGATGAGACCACACATGACCCAAGACGTCCCCACCTCCTCCTGCCAGGGGAGGTGGCCCAGCCAGTCCAGCCTCCAGGACTGGCTCCCTCAGGTCCCACGACCAGGTCCTCAGTCATACCCCCCGGGGGCCTCAGAGCCCGACCCTTCCTCCTCCCTCCTCCGGGACAGGGGCGCATCCCCTGGAGGCCTCAGGGAACCCGGGGATCACTCAGGCCCAGACGAGCGCGCAGACACCCGTGCCTCAGTTTACCCATCTGGACAGTGAAAGACAAGAGCGCTCCCTGTGGGTGTCAGGGCCGAGCTCAGGAACGCGGGAGGTGCCCCGGATGGCGGTGACGACGGGGATCCCCCGGCAGAAGCGGCGCCCGCGGCCCGGGGCCCGCGCCTCTCCTCCCCGGCCTCGCGTGGGACCTCAGTTTCCCCGCCGGCCGGCAGGGGCAGCACGGAGCGGCCCGCGCCACCCGGAAGGGCCCCGCCTCCGGCCCCGCCCCGCCCAGCCGGGCAGCCCGAGCCGGGAGGAGGCGGCGGAGGCGAAGGCGGCGGCGGTGGGGACGGGGCGCGGTGACTGCGGTGGCGGCGGTGGCGGCGGTGGCGGCGGGACGCGCGGGGCTCCATGGCGGCCGCCGAGCGCCGCGCCTTCGCGCACAAGATCAACAGGTACGCGGCGCGTCCCCGGCCGCCCCCACGTGTCGCAGCCCCGCCCTGGGGCCGCCCTCCCCTCCCGTCCCCTCCCGTCCCCTCCCCTCCGGCCGGGGCGCCCCCGGGCCACCCCCGTGCCCCCCGCGGGGGGTCCCGAGCGCGGGGAGGGCGGCGGGGGGCGCGATGGCGGCGGGGTCCCCTCTGTCCCCCTCGGGGCCGGGGGCGTGGCCGGGGGGCCTTCCCGGAGGCGGCGGCGGCTGGAGGGCGGGTGGCGCCCCCGCCATCTGCGCGTCCCCAGAGCGGGGACCGGGGCGTCTGCGCCTCCGGGCGGGCGGGGCCGGGGTGCTCGGCGCGCCGGGAGCCCCCAGCTGTGCGGGCGCGGGGACAGCTGGGGACGCCCCCCCACCGCCCCCCGCCGGCGTCGCGCTGGCCCGGCGACTGCGTGGAGGCGGTGGGGGCGGGGACGGGGCCAGCTGGTGGGCGGCGGGGGAGGGGCGGGCGCCGGGCGCTGCGGGAGACTAGGGGACCCGGCCGCCGAGCCTGCGCCCCGCTGGGTCCGAATCTGCTCGGGGGACCTGCCCTGAGCACCCCCACCCGGCCTGTGGGTCCGGAGCTGGCTTGCTGGACACCCAAGAAGAGGGTTCCCCGCTTGGGGGACAGATAGAGCCGGGGAGACAGGCGGGAAGCTCCATAAAGTGGACGATATGGTGGTGATAGGTTATGGGGACGCACCAGACAGAGACAGGAGAGGGGACACTTTTTGGTGGGGAGGCGGATCAGGGAGGCCTGGGTGAGGAGGTGACATTTTAGCAATATCTGATGGAGGAGGCGAGGGAGCGGTCGGTGCCCACATGTGGGGGAAAAGCAGTTCAGACACAGAGAAGGGCGTGTGCAAAGGCCCTGAGGCAGGAGCAGATCCAGTGTGACCACGGATGGACCCGGGGAGGAGAAGGGGACGCTGGGGCAGATGGTGCAGGGCCTTGCGGGTTGTAGGGTAGACTTTCACTTTGCCCCTGAGTGAGGCGGGAGCCATGAAGAGTTCTGAACGGACGAGGGACGCGACCTGGTGTCTGGGCATAGCATTGGGCAATTTTACATTCTGTTATCTCTGCGTCTCTGTCTTGGATCTTTGGCATCTCTGAGCCTGTTTCTTGGCCTCTCAGTCCCTCTGTCGTTGGGTCCCGGCTTCCACTCAAATAAGAAAGAGGGGTCCTGGGTCCCACCTTGGGGAGCAGATGCTACAGAACCCAGGGGGAGAAGAGGAGAGGAAGATCCTGGGGCCCCAGTGAACCACAAGCAAATGGCTCCAGTCTTGCAGCCAGCCTCTGACAAGGTCTCCAGAGGCGTCTGTGTGCTCAGACCTGGGCCAGTCTTCACCTCTGCAAAGTAGCTGGGTCCCTCTCGAGGGTCTGTCATGGGGAGCCCAGGACATGGGCCCCAGATTCCAGAACATTCTGGGAAACCCTGCCTCTTCCTGCTCTCATATTCACAAATGCGTTTTTTAAAAATCTTTTTAAAAAAATCGTGCTGAGTCCCCTCCAGAGAGGAGAGCACGACGTTTACAGAATAAGGATAAAGCGCCCGGGTCAGGACGGGCTGGCCCCACCCTCCTGGGCTGCCACCGAGCTCTGCCCCTCAGAAGTGGGGCTGTTTGGGCTGTTTCGAATGTTCTATAAACGGAAGCTGGTGGGGTGTCGCACATGGCGGCCCAGCCTCGTGATGTCGGGAGAGGGCTCCTCTGTGGTCAGCTCGTCCTTTTTCGTTGCTGTATAATATTCCACCAGCTGTGTGTGTTTCCCCATCTTTTGTCAAGGAACATTTGAGTCCCTTCACTTGGGGGCTGTCGCAATCGGGGCTGCAAGAGACGTTCTGGGCCACGTGTTGCCTCTTGAGCATCTATGCCTCAGAGTGGAATTGCTGGATTGGCATAGCTTCAACTTTTTTGGGGTTTTTTTTTTTGGTGAGGAAGATTGGCCCTGAGCTAACATCTGTTGCCAAGCTTCCTTTTTTTGTTTTCTCCCCAAAGCCCCAGTGCATAGCTGTATATCCTAGTTGTAGATCCTTCTAGATCTTCTATGTGGGATGCCACCACAGCATGGCTTGATGAGCAGTATGTAGATCCGCGGCCAGGATCCAAACCAGGAACCCTGGGCCGCCAAAGTGGAGCGCGTGAACTTAACCACGGCACCACCAGCCGGCCCCCGTATCTCTTCAGCTTTGCTTGGTAACTACACAGTTTTCCCAAGGACGAGGGTTCCCGTGGCTCCGTGTCCTCGCCGGCGCTCGTGTTATCTGTCTTTCAAATTTTCTGCCTGTCCCGGAGCAGGAGGCTGGGGGATGAAGAGGAATCTCTTTGGGGTTTTATAGGGATTCATATTCTTCCCTCACTTTTTGCACGAGTGGGAACACACGGCATCTGAGGCTTCTGTCGTTCTTGTTTCTGGCTCTCTCGTCCTCCTCCCCTGCGAGGATAGACCTCTGTTAATCTGGCCAGCCTTGGAGTGAGGGCCGCCGTGTCACATGAATTCCCAGTGATGCCACAGCTTCGTCTTTTCCGTCTAAATTGTCACATGGTGGGGTCGATTTTTCATCTCCGGAGGGTTTGTCTCCTCAGGAGCTGAAACCCACCACGTCATGGTAATCCTAAGGTCGCCTCCTAGGAAAACCCACTCGAATCAGCTCAACGTTTTGCCTCTGTGTGGACGCGGATGCGCACTGCGGCGGGGCGTCTGAGAAAGACAGGGGCCTGGGGGATGCCCCCGGGGTGGGTCCCGAGCTTCCGAGAGGGTGGGGCTACCCTCAGTGACAGGGAAGCCGGTGGGAGGGCAGGTGTCCCCTGGGACGGACCCCCTGAGTTGTCAGTACCGAGATGCTCTTGAAGCCCCAAGACCCCTGGACCCGCTGTGGGGGTGAGTGTGGGGCGGGGAAGGTTCTGGAACCCCTGGTCCTGGCCCTGCTCCCCGTCATGGGCGCTGTGACGTGCCCAACGCCGAAGGGCACCGACTTCGACCACCAGCCGCCCAGGGTTCGGTTCTGGGCCCCACTGCGTTCGCTGTGTGACCCTGGGTGCCCCCAGGCCCTCTCTGAGCCTCACTCATCTCTGGTAGAAAAAGCAAGGCCAGAAACCCCAGCTTCCCAGGATCCTCTTGGGGGCAGCGTGGTGACAGCGAGCCTTAATTGAGCACCGACTGTGTGCCGGGTCCTCCCCTCAGAGCAGCCAATGAGGCGGGGGTGCTGCTACCTGCCGGGAAGTCCAGAGAAGGGGTGTCACCCAGCCACACCGTCCTTGTCCCACCCTCTCCAAGGCCAGAGGCCCCGCCCCTCCCCCTGCTCTGACCCCAGCAGCTGCAGAACAGCTGGCCCCAGGGCACAGCTGGGTCCCCTGTACCGGCATCTCAGGAGTCACCCCCTTAGCCCCCCTGCTTCCCGGCTCCCAGAGGAGGCAGCCCCCGCTTTGGGAGCTTGAGGACAAATCTCTAATTTTGAACACCCTTGGAATTTTCTAGAAGCTCCTCCCTCCCCCATCCTCCCCGCAGCCTAGAGAAGCGACACTCGGGGGACAGTTGACGAGCAAATAAGTGGAATACAGGGCGAGAGGAGAAGTGAGGCCGGGGTCTCAAACTGGGGGTCCCCGCGTCGCAGGGGCCAGGGGCCCGGTCAAATCCCATGTGTTCCACGTGGCTGTGACCTCGGAGGCTGCCCGGTGTCCCCAGTCCTCCGCCTCCATCTGGTCTCCCCAGACACACTGCACACGCCCATCCCGTGGGTGACCCGGCGGCCCGTGGGCCACCGGGTTTGCGGGTTTGCGATCCTCAGCATAGCAGGAAAGTGGGGAGGGGGAGGGAGGGAGGCCCAGAAAGGTGTGCCACCTGCCCAGAGCCACACAGCTCAGAGGTCAGGGGCCTCCCACAGCTCACAGTGCATTCAAGTAAGTGGGACCAGATTCACTCATTCCATCAGAAAAATGTTTATCGAGCTCCTGCTGTGTACGGGGGCTGGTGCTGGGGCCTCTGTGGGGACCACATGGTCCTCGCTCCTGCCATCCCGGAGGCCACCAGGAGCAGGGGTCCACGCTCCCAGCACAGGGGCTTTGCGCTTGCTGTTCCCTCTGTTGGGCACACTGTTCCCGCAGATTACAGCATGGCTGTCCCTCCTTCCCAGCTCAATAGAGGGTC
This sequence comes from Equus asinus, assembly GCF_041296235.1. Classification (NCBI taxonomy): domain Eukaryota; kingdom Metazoa; phylum Chordata; class Mammalia; order Perissodactyla; family Equidae; genus Equus; species Equus asinus. The sequence continues at coordinate 22,626,744 of NC_091809.1, read as the reverse complement.
CGAGGGGTCCCTGTCCCCCTGGACCTGCCCCCCGTTCCTGTGCTGGCCCGCCCCCTGCAGATCTTGCCCCCTCACCCTCCTCCTCACTGCCTTCGAAGGCCAGCGAAGATACGGGCGGCCCGGGAAGGCCACAGCCTGACCTTGGTGACCGGGCGTGCTGGCCTTAGACACGGGCAGCCTCTGACTCCCTGAGAACGCGCACGTGTGGAGCGCCCACTGAATGCCAGGCCGCTGCTCAGCTCCACACAGCAGCCCGGGGTGGGGGTGGGGGTGGGGTCAGGGCAGCTCCGGGTGGGTAAACTGAGGTTCAGAAGCAGGAGGCACTTGTCCAGGGCTGGCACAGGGACACTTTCCGAATGGGGTGCAGGGAGCAGGGCCCGTGTGTGGGGGACCCCAGGGTGGGCCGAGGTCCCCGAGATGAGGAAGGGAGAGCCGGGCGTGGCCGGGCAGGACTCAGACCCCTGGCGGGGACCAGGGGGGATGAAAACAGGGCGCTCTGTTCCCCCATCGGCGCTTAGAGGGGGTGTCGGGAGGTCCCCAGCTTGGAGGCGCTGGGGGCCTGTGTCTGTCGCAGCCTGAGGTCTGCGGATCCCGAAGCCCCTGTTCCCCTGGCCCGCCGCCCGCGTTTTCCTCCCGCCGCCCGCGTTTTCCTGCCCCGACGCTCCCTTCCTGTCCCCGCAGGACGGTGGCCGCCGAGGTGCGGAAGCAGGTGTCCCGGGAGCGCAGTGGCTCCCCGCACTCCAGCCGGCGCAGCAGCAGCTCCCTGGGAGTAGGTGTTTCGGGGGCGCCCCCCCCTACCCCGTCCTGTGGGGAGCGTCCCCACTCCTGTCTCCCTGTGCCCTCCTCTCGGCAGCTGCTTCCTGGGGGGAGGCGGCAGCCCTGTGGGTGGTCTGGGGGGGAGGGGTCCCAGCCCGATGTGGCCACGCCCCCTGCTGCCTGGACCACCCGGCGGGGGTGCGGGGAGGGGAGGCTGGGGGATGGGAGGACTTCCGGCCGGGGGGAGGGGCCGCTGGACACAGGGCCTTCGGGATTGTCGCTGTCAACAGGCCTTTCCTTCCACCCTCAGTCCAGGCCTCTCCCGGCACAGGGTGTGACTTCCTGCCTGGAAAGAGGGGCGGGGACAAGCCGAGGAGGGGGCGGGGCGGCGGCTGTCACCGGCATCCAGGGCCCCTCCGCAGCTCCAGCATCCTCCATGGCTCCCACTGCTCCGGAGGCTGGGACAGCACAGGCCCGCGCGCCCCCCTGCCGCCCCTCCAGGTCCCCAGCCCCCGGGCAGGGGTCACAGCCGCTTTGCCCCGCCCAGGTCCCCCTGACTGAAGTCGTGGAGCCCCTGGACTTCGAGGACGTGCTCCTGAGCCGGCCGCCCGATGCCGAGCCCGGGCCCCTCCGCGAGCTGGTGGAGTTTCCAGCCGATGACCTGGAGCTGCTGCTGCGGCCCCGCGAGTGCCGGACCACCGAGCCCGGGATCCCTGAGGAGGGGTGCGTCCGGGCCCCGCCCCGCCCTCCGCTCTGTCCCCGAGCCCCCGGCGACACCCCCCTCCCCATCACGCTCCCAGCAGTCCCCACATTCAGCGCCTCGCTCGGCTGTGTGACCTCGGACAAGGCGCCCTCCCTCTCTGAGGCTCCATCTCTGCATCTCTGAATGAGACAGAAGGGCGGGCCCCTGGAAAGGTTAACACGGGGCCCTGCCTTAGTTTACCCCGATTTCATTTGGCGCAGGAAGCTGGATGCCCAGGTGAGGGCGGCGGTGGAGATGTACACGGAAGACTGGATTATTGCCCATAGGAGGTGGGTCTGGCTCGGAACGGTGTGGGGGACAGGGGACAGGACAGGGGACAGGAGGTGGCCTCTGAACCCAGGAGAGCCAAGTGGGGGGGGGGGTCGGCGTCCGGTCCTTCTGCTTATCTGCCCACCGGCCCTGCACGGGCAGGCGGAGTTCTGCCGTGACGCGCAGGCAGGAAGGATGGGCTGTCAGGCACCCCGCGGGGCTTGTGGGGTGTCAGGCCACCTCGGGGGTCCCCGGGGAGCCCTCGTCCCCGCTCCCATCCCGCCCCGCCGCCTCCTAGGTACCAGCACCTGAGCGCGGCCTACAGCCCCATCACCACCGAGACACAGCGAGAGCGGCAGAGAGGCCTCAGCCGCCAGGTCTTTGAGCAGGACGCCTCCGGGGACGAGAAGGCCAGCCCGGAGGACGCGGTGAGGGACCCGGGCGGGGTCCCCCAGCCCCAGGGTCGCAGGGGTCGCAGGTGTCGCGGCTCCACGTCTCAGTCTCAGGTGGCGAGGAAGGACCCAAACAGCCTTGAACCGAAAAGGCAGTGAAAAGTTAAGGGCCTTCGCTGGCCTGCTGGGTCTGGAGCCTGTATTTTGTCAGCTGACACTTATTGAGCGCCTACTATATACCAAAAATAATCATCCGCAGAATTATTGTTTCCACTGTGACTATTTTGAGATGTAGGGGGGGAAACTGAGGCCCTTCGAGTGGGGCTCTGAGACCCAAGGCCACAGGGCTGAGCCGGGATTTGAACCACAGCCGGCCAGCTCTGACCCTAGCCCAGTCTCGGAGGTCAGAGAGGGCCCCGGGCCAGCTACAGCGCGGAGGGAAGAACTCTCCCGCCCCTAGCAACAGTGAGCAAAGCCACAAGGAAGGCTCTCATTGGCTCAGCCCAGGCGAGTCCTGATTTAGAGCCAATCCCTGGGGCCGCGGATGCTGTGTTCTGATTGGCCAGATGAGGGTCACGTGAAAACCAGAACTGGAGGCTGACCTCCCCCAACGATGATGGAGGGGGGCTCCCCAGACAGAAGTTTCTAGAAAGAGGGCCAGCAAAGCCCCCCAGGTGACCCTTGTCGTGGTGACCCCAGACCCCGACCCTCAGATTCCCATCTGTAGAATGGGCCTGAGCACAGTCTCCCCCAAGGGGGATGAAGATGCATCCAGCCGGCACTCAGTACTTGCGCATCCTCGCTGGCAGGATGACCCCCGGCACTGCTCGGGGTCCCCGGATGACACCCCGCGGAGCAGCGGCGCCTCTGGCATCTTCGACCTGAGGAACCTGGCGGCCGACTCTCTGCTGCCCTCGCTGCTGGAGCGCGCGGCCCCGGAGGACGTGGACCGGCGCAACGAGGCCCTGCGGAGGCAGAACCGCCCGCGCGCCCTGCTCGCCCTCTACCCGGCACCTGATGAGGTGGGTGCCCCCCGCGCAGGCTGGGAGGCCAGCACCCATTCAGCTGCCTCCTATCCCTGTATGTTATCCCACCAGCACTTATTGGGCGCCTACTGTATACTCTGCATTTTTATTCCCTGGCTTTTTATTGGATGCCTACTATAGACTCTTCTATTTATCCAACCAGCATTCCTTGGGCACTTACTGTCTATTTTTATATTTCTTCAACCAATACTTTTTGCACACCTACTGTATAGACATCTCTTTAATCAAATAGAGTTTAATCAACCAATATTGACTAAGCAGCTACTACATATGCGTGTATTTATCCATCAACATGTATTGGGCACTTAGCGTATACCCTGTATTTTTATTCAATGGCTTTTATTGGATACCTATTATATACTCCTATATTTATGTAAGCAGCGTTTATTAGGCACCTACTGTATACCCTGTATTTTTATCCAATGGCTTTTATTTATTTTATACATACCCCTATATTTATCCACCCAGCATTTTTTTGGTACCTACTATATGCTCCTATATTTATTTAATTAATATTAATTGTGTGCCTAGTGTATAGTCCTCTGTTCAAACAGCGTTTCAGCAACTGGTATTTATTCAGCACCTACCATAGTGCCTATATTTATGCAGGCAACTTTTCTTGGGGGGCGCCTAATGTATTCACCTATGTTTTCATTCAGCCATTTATTGAGTGCTGACTGTGTACTCCTATTTTTATTTAATCAGTACTCGTTGGGTGCCTCATATATATGCCTACATATGTCCAATCAGCATTAACTGAATGCTTTCTGTATACATCTATGTTGGTCCAACCAACTTTTAGTAGGTACCTACTGTGTACCTCTCTATTCAGCTGATGTGTTTGGGTGCCTGCCGCATGGCAGGCTCCAGGGACACAGCTGTGAACAAGACAGAGCCAGTCCCTGCCTTCTGAGGTCATAGTCTGGTGGGGCAGAGACCCTCTACTGGGGAATGACAACCCGGACAGAGCAGTGCAGAGGTTGTCCCTCCCACGGCCCTCCGTGTCCAGCCGCAGGGCCCATTGCGACAGGGCATTGTGAGCACCCAGGCGAGGTGCTGCCCAGGCCTTGGGGGTCGGGGAGGGCTGCCTGGAGGAAGTGCCAGCTAAGCCGCCACCTGAATGCGAGCAGCCATCAGCCAGAAAAGGCGGAGGGGCGAAGGGCGTTCCCGGCAGGGGGAACAGCATGTGCAAAGGCTCAGAGGCAAGGGGCTGCAAGCAGTTTAGTCAGGCCAGGGGAGAGCAGGTCTCAGGCCGCGCCTCCCAAGCCCTTCTTGGAGGACGTGTCCCAGCCGTCCCCTTGGCTCTTGGCAGGACGAGGCCGTGGAACGCTGCAGCCACCCGGAGCCGCCCCAAGAGCACTTCGGACAGAGGATCCTGGTCAAGTGTCTGTCGCTTAAGTGAGTGTCTGACCCGCCATCCCTCAGACGTGCGAGGGGCCACGTGGGGTACGGTGTGGCGCACACTTGGCGTTCACGCAAACCATGCAGTCACTGTGTGCGGCCAAGACCCACGAGGCCACCTGCAGGCTCTTAGGCCTGAAAATAAGACTCCCTTTTCATTATTCAAAGCCACCAATCCTTAAGTGCCAGCTGTGTACCAGCTCTGCTCTCAGCCCCGCGTGAACATTACTGCTCTGCTTCACCACAACCTTGTGAAGTGGGCGCAGCTGGGGAAACTGAGGCACAGAGCAGCGACGTCACAGTTCCCGAGATCACACGACTTGTGAGCCCAGAGTCTGGTACTCGCTCTGACGTGTGGACCCGGGCTGGAGGGGGCGCTGGGACCCTGGGCCTGGCTTCCAGCCGCCTAAGGCCCCTCCACACGGGCCTCCGGGGAGCAGCCCACAGTGCGTGGGAATGGAGCCGACAGGATGTGGCCTTGGCCCCCAGCCCGGCCTGCCCCTCCCCACCCTGGTTCCTGCCTGGACTGGGCTGGGAAAGGGAGGCCCCAGTCTGGCTCAAGCACACGGGTTGGGAACCAGCTCATCCAGTCACTCAACAAACACTCATTGAGCGCCTGCTGTGTACAGGACATAGAACCGTGGGATGACCACCCAGGGCCCTCTAGGTGGACAACACAACACACACAAAGGCCGGGAGACATGTGGAGAGGGGAAAATGAGGCCAAGAGGTGGGTGGGGCAGGCCACGCAGGATTTTGTTCTCAGGGCAATGGTGAGCCTTAAATTTTATGTTTTAAGATGCTTCCTTAAAAGGTACACGATGGGGCTGGCCCGGTGGTGTAGTGGTTAAGTTCCCGTGCTCTGCATATGCAGCCTGGGGTTTGTGGGTTCAGATGTCAGGTGTGGACCTACACACCGCTCATCAGCCACACTGTGGTGTCGTCCCACATACAAAACAGAGGAAGCTGGGCACAGAGGTTAGCTCAGGGCCACTCTTCCTCAGCAAAAAAAAAAAAAAAAAAACAAAAAACATGTGATGGGTGGGGGCTGGTAAGGCCAAGTAAGACAGGGAGGCGACTGCAGAGGCTGTTCAGGTGAGCAAAGACGGGCCTCAGCCCAGGATGGCAGGGGTGGCGGAGACACCCCAGAGAGGGGAGACAGTGAGGCCCCGGAGTCGAGAATTTCAAGATGGGGGTAATTCTTGTGCCAAAAGCTGCCTCCATGCCACCTGAACAAGGGCCACGGTTGCAGGGGGAGCAGCTCTGCGTGAGTTATTTACTGAGAGAAGAAGGGGGAAAGAAAAAAAACCTCGGTGCCTCAGTTTCCCCTTTTGCAAAATGGGACAAGCCTTTACTGCAAGGCTTAAGTGGCAGTTCCATATGGCCCCATGGGAATCAGGTGACCCTCCACGAGGCACCAAGGCTGGGCTGGGCCTCACCCGGGAGTGGGGTGTGTGGCCAGCACGGCCTCTGCCAGAAAGCCCCTTTCCCCTACAGGTTCGAGATCGAAATTGAGCCCATCTTTGGCATCTTGGCCCTGTATGATGTGCGGGAGAAGAAGAAGGTGGGAGCCCCTCCTTTTCCCTTCCCCCACCCTGCCCCCTCCTTGTCGCAGAGCAGCGGGCTTCCTGGAGGTGGTGTCCCAGGGCGGCGGGCTTCCTGGAGGTGGTGACCAGCTGCCTCTCGTGCCCCCAGATCTCGGAGAACTTCTACTTCGACCTGAATTCGGACTCCATGAAGGGGCTGCTGCGGGCCCACGGCACCCACCCCGCCATCTCCACCCTGGCCCGCTCCGCCATCTTCTCTGTGACCTACCCCTCGCCAGACATCTTCCTGGTCATCAAGGTGCCCGCTGGGGCTGGGCGGGGGGGTGATCATGGCAGACACCACAGGTGTGGTCCCTGCTCTCCTAGCGTGTCACCAAGGGGGGCAGATCAGGGCTGTCGTGGGGGAAGCACAGGCAGCTCTGGGCCCAGAGGAGGCCCCTGGCCCAACCCAGGTCGGGAGAAATCACCAAGGGCTTCCGTGGAGAGGTGGCCGCTGAGCCAAGACACATGTGTAGGGAGCCCGAGGAGAAATGGCGCCCTGGCACTTGCGGACCGCCGTCTAAAATGGCTTTTTAAGTTGAGAGTGTTCCAGTTTATCAGGAGAGGAAAGATCTCGTTGGCACATTTGTGTGGGATTTCTGTTTCCAGGAGTGAGCTCAAATTTCCTTTCCCAAAACATTCAGTCAGGTGACACCAGTGACACTAATGGAGCACATCCCGGCAGGCTTCACGGGGGTGTCTGCCTTTAGTCCTCACAGCAGCCCCGGGAGGTGGGGCTTGCCCTGGCCCCCATCTTACAGATGGGGAAACTGAAGCACAGGAAGGGTAAGAGACCTGTTCAGGATCCTACAGCCCCAGAGTGGTCAGGGTTGGGGTCCAGGCCTAGTGGCCTCTGTGCTAACAAAGGAAAAAGTAACTGTAGGGAAAATATATGGAGGCGTGGGTTTGGGGTGGGTTTCAAGGGTGGGTGGGGGCAGCCAGCTGGGCAAGTGGCTGGCAGTGTTCAATCCCAAGGACCGTGGGAGCCATGGGAGGCGCTGGAGCGGGAGCCCCAGCTGGACGGAGTGTCGGGGGTCCGGGGGCTTGGGGGGAGGGTGGGGTTCGCGGCATCTCACGGGCCTGCGTGCCCCGCAGCTGGAGAAGGTGCTGCAGCAGGGGGACATCAGCGAGTGCTGCGAGCCCTACATGGTGATGAAGGAGGTGGACACGGCCAAGGTACCGCAGGGAGGCTGGAGCGGGCCCCCGGCAGGGCGGGGCCTGGGGCGCTGAGCTGGGCGGTCGGGGGTCTCCCCTCAGAACAAAGAGAAGCTGGAGAAGCTGCGCCTGGCGGCCGAGCAGTTCTGCACGCGCCTGGGCCGCTACCGCATGCCCTTCGCCTGGACTGCAGTGCACCTGGCCAACATCGTGAGCAGCGCGGGGCCGCCCGACCGCGACCCCGACTCGGACGGCGGTGAGGGGGCGGGGCCGCCTGGGGGCGGGGACGCAGGGAGGGGAGGGGCCACCTGGGGGCGGGGCCTCGGGGAGGGTTGGGACCACCCGGGGCGGGCCGGGGGGCACTGGGAGGGGAGGGGCCACCTGGAGGGCGGGGCTGGGACTGGGCCGCCGGGAGGAGAGGGGCCGACAGGTCGGGGGAGGGGCTACGGGGAGGGGAGCGACGCCCTCTGCTGGCTGGACTCGGTACAGGCTGAGTCCCCGCCTCTCATCTCTGTCTCCTCCATCACTGACCCCGCCTCCCCTGGAGCACCGCCCCTCCCTCCCCACTTCTGTCTCTCATCTCTGTGCCCTCCATCACTGACCCCGCCTCCCCTAGAGCGTCGCTCCACCTGGACTGACCGCCGCCGTCGGGGGCCCCAGGACCGCACGAGTAGCGGGGACGACGCCTGCAGCTTCTCCGGCTTCCGCCCAGCCACGCTGACTGTCACCAATTTCTTTAAGCAGGTGTCGTGGCCAGGGGGAAGGGCAGCCAGGGACACCCCCCCATGACTCCTCTGTGGCCACAATAGGCCCCGGGGACCCCCAGCCCCTCAGCCCCGGCTGACGGGGCGGGTCTGGTGCAGGAAGCTGAGCGGCTCAGTGACGAGGACCTCTTCAAGTTTCTGGCTGACATGCGACGCCCGTCGTCTCTCCTGCGGCGCCTACGGCCCGTGACCGGTGCGTGGTGCACCAATAAATAAGAGGTGTCACTCATGCAGTCACTCAACAAACCCATTCTGATCACCTGCTGTGCAAGGCTTTGGGGATCCAATGGTGACCGTGAGAGACAAATTCCTGACTTTAGGGGCTGGATCGCTAATGGGGCCCACAGAGGACAAACAATAGATAAGATGGATCGGTGGTAAAATGGGGGATGGTGGCCACTGGGACATGGGTCCTAGGGCAGAGTTGATCCAATATGGGGGCAAGAGACACGAGTTGAGGGCATCTTCTGGCCTTAGCACCTAAAGGACAGAGCCACCAGAGGGCGTCTGACCCTGAAGCCCAGAGAGGGTGGGGCCTGGCCGAGGGGCTCCCAGGCAGGTGCTAACCAGCTGCCCCCTCCTCAGCCCAGCTCAAGATCGACATCTCCCCGGCCCCCGAGAACCCCCACTTCTGCCTCTCCCCGGAGCTGCTTCATGTGAAGCCCTACCCAGACCCCAGGGGCCGGCCCACCAAGGAGATCCTGGAGTTCCCGGCCCACGAGGTCTACGCCCCCCACACCAGCTACAGGTATGGCCTCGGCGGCCTAGCTGGGCGCTGGCATGGGGGGGTGTTCGGGTCTCATGCAGAGGGAGGTTCCCTTTGACACACACAGACACCCAGGGGTGCTGCCACTGCTCTGCTTTAATGGGTGTGTGGGCACAAAGGGGCACATGGCCTTCCTGTTCCCCTCCTCGATGGGGCATGTCCTCTGCCTGCGTCCCCATCTGCTCCCGTCTCTGCTCCGTAGCTGGAAGCGGGGCCGAGTGCCCTGGCCGACCCGCGGGCCCAGGCGGCTCCTCCCGTGTGGGGCCGCGTGAGACCTGGAAGCATCTCTTGGTGCATGACTAGTCCTCAGTTCCGCCTGGGCAGGCTCAGGCGGGGAGCGCCGCTGTGTGGAGCCTGAGGGGGAGATGAGGCTCAGCCGAGGCGAGGGGGCCCCCGTGCTCTTGCCCTGTGCACCCCACGCCCCCAGTCCCCGCCAGGCTCACCTCTCCTGGATCTGTCGCAGCCGGTGCTCCTGGGCCGCCATCTCCTGCCTCTGCCGCTGCACATGGCCCGTGAGGACCCACACGATGTGGCTCTGCTTATCGGCGCGGGCCTGTAGGGTCAGCACAGAAACCTCAGCTGGGGGCGTCTCACCTCCCATCCATCCCCCGACCCTGCCCAGCCCCCCCCCATTGTGTCTGCGTGACCCTGCAAGTCGCTGCCACTCTCCGGCCTCAACTTTTCTGTCTGTAAAATGGGGATGAAATAGGACTGGCTTCATGGGGTTCTCAGGAGCATGATAGAGATTCTCGAGGAGTACCCAGTGCTGGGGACTTATCGGTACTCAAGAAACGCTGCCAGTTACTCTAATCGTGCGCGTTTATTGAGTAACTAAGCGCATGCACCCTGCCCCAGGCTGACTGTTTTGTCTGCACTGAGTCCTTGGCTCTGCTCTGATGTCACGTCAGTTGTTGTCCTTATTTGCAAATGGGGAAACTGAGGCATGCAAAGGGGTGTGGGTTTTGCGATGGCGCTGGAAGGCTGACCTGGGGGAGAGGTCTGTGGGCCTCAAGGTTCAGAAGCAAGTTTTGGCTGGGAACCGGGGTCTCGACTCCCCCAGGGCTGGGAGCCCCTTACCTTTAAGGCCTCCAATTCTTGGCGGGCATGTCCCAGCTGGGCGCCCCTCAGCCGGGCATCTAGCCCCTGCATGCTCTCCCGCAGCTCCTGCTGTCCCTGGGCTGCCTCCCCCAGCGCCTGGGCTGCAGCCTCTGCTTGCAGCTGTAGAGCATTCTCTTCCGTCTGGTCGATAGTGGTGGGCGTTAGTAGATTGACCTACTTGTCTTTATTTGCCTGGGACTTGCCTGATTCTAACACTGAAAGCCCTCAATTCCAGGAATCCCCTCAGGCCTGGGCAAATTCAGACAGTGGGTCATCCTAGACATAACTCCACTGCAAGACTCCTACCCACCCCGCAACGCCCCAACTGCAATGCCCACCTGCAACTCTGACAGGCTTGCTCGTAGCTCCCGGGCTGCATCCCGGCCCTGGCTGACTTCCTGCCCCAGGAGCCCTAGTGCACGGCCATAGAGGCCCAGGCTGTGCCCGGCCTCCATCAGCTGTGCCTCCGTGGTCTTGAACACGCCGTTGAGGGCCTGGCCCAGCTGCAGGGCCCCGTGGAAGAGGAGGGTCAACTCCTCCTGTTGTGCTGGCTCCTGGCCGCCCCTGGGAGCCGCAGAGACAGGCCGAGCCACTGTTGCCAGGGCGCACAGCAGGCAGAGCATGAGCATGGGCATGGCTGAGGCTCCGGGGGCGCGGCCACAGTGCCACTGCCGCCACCTTTTATGTCCCCACAGCCCCCCCAATTCCTGGTCAATTGTTAACTGGACAACCAGGTGTCCGGTGTTGTGCAAGGGCCTGGTGGTGGCGCGACAGTTGCGTTAGGTGAATGTCCACTTGGGCCACGCTGGGATCACGCCGGCTGGGGCTCGGCCAGCTGTGGGCTGAGGGCACTGGGACAGCATAGCCCAGGCCCCTGGGACCCTGAGGCTCTGAGCCTCGGTTTCCCCCTGGTTTCCCCTGAGCTGTTCCAGCTGCCCGAATGGAACAGTTCCCTCCTACAAGCCTGTGACACTGGGGTCTTTGTTGGCCTGCTCGCGAGCTGGGGGAGCAGGTGCGGGTGGCAGACACTCCCCCAAGGCCACACGGCCTGACTCCAGGACCCACACATGCCCCAGGTCAGCGCTAACTACTCGTTTGCTTCCTGGATGACTGTGGGCTGGTGCCTCAGCTTCCCTGCCTGTCAAAGGAGGTGACATTAGTCCTGCCTCCCAGGCTGCTTGGGAGAAGTCACTGAGCTGTTTCACGTCGAGTGCTTAGAACAGAGCCTGGCACACAGTTGGTGCCACATTTGTGTTTGGTGCAACTATTGTGGTCATTTACCATCGCTGGTGTTATGAAGGCTCGGTACAGAGGCTCGATGTCCTCATTGTACAGATAAACTGAGGCCCAGAGGGAGGGTGGGGCTGGCACAGAGTTGCCCCTGGGAGAGGGAGGCAGAACTCTGGCTGCAGCCCGGCCCCTACCGCCGACTCTGGCCTCAGTTTCCCCACCTGAGAGACAGGCCACATCACTCTAGTGGCCTCTCCTGGGGGAAGAACGATCCGGCCCCTGAACCAGGTGAGGGTGCTCGGGCCTGACCGCTGGCCGCCTGGGTCACCTTCTTGGAGCCATGGCCCTGAGCACCCATCTCTCCCCTGCCCTCCACCTCGTCGTGCCCCTTCGTGCCCCCAGAGCCCCCCTCTGTGCTCTGAGGGTGCCCGTCTGTCCGCCACTCTCTGCCACTCCCGTCTCCCGCCCGGTGCCCATCCTCGCCCCTCACCCAGCCTCAGTGTCCCAGCCGCGTGGCCGCTGGCCCTCCCGCGTCCCAGGCGGGGCTGGTTCCAGGGACCTGCCGCTCTGATGCGCCCCCGTCCCCGCAGGAACCTGCTGTTCGTGTACCCGCACAGCCTCAACTTCAGCAGCCGCCAGGGCTCCGTGCGCAACCTGGCCGTGCGAGTCCAGTACATGGCGGGCGAGGACCCCAGCCAGGCCCTGCCGGTCAGTGGTGTGCCGGCCAAGGGGAGGCGGGCGGTGGGGGCGTCCCCGGCGGGCCCCTCATGCCACCACCCCCTCAGGTCATCTTTGGCAAGTCCAGCTGCAGCGAGTTCACCCGCGAGGCCTTCACACCGGTGGTCTACCACAACAAGTATGCGCGATGGGGGGACACGGGGACACGGTAGGGACGCAGGGATGCGGTGGGGATGCGAGGGGCAGGGAAGAGGGGAGGGAGGGGCAGGTTCCGGAGCACTAATGGGGGATCCCAGGCAGGGGGCAGAGACAGCACTGGGGGAGCACGTGGCAGAGGGGCTGGGGCACCCAGGAGGAGCCCAGCCCCCACAGAAGCCCTGGCCCGGCTCCCCAGGTCCCCCGAGTTCTACGAGGAGTTCAAGCTGCGGCTTCCGGCTTGCGTGACCGACAACCACCACCTGCTGTTCACTTTCTACCACATCAGCTGCCAGCCGCGGCCGGGCACGGCCCTGGAGACGCCCGTGGGCTTCACGGTAAGCCCACCCCCTGCCAGCCTGCACCCCCCAACCCAGCGCTCCGGGCCCTGCCCGGCGCCCCCTGACCCCCAGCCTGTCCCCAGTGGATCCCGCTGCTGCAGCACGGCCGCCTGAGGACCGGCCCCTTCTGCCTCCCTGTGTCCGTGGACCAGCCCCCGCCCAGCTACTCCGTGCTCACACCGGACGTAAGTACCCTGGACCCCTGCCTCCCATTGCCGTGGCCCCCCAGGAGCACTCCTGCCGCATGGTCCCCCATTCACGGCCCCGCCTTGCTCCCATCAATGCCCCTGGGAGCCGTGCTGGCCTCCATTAGGGCCTCCAGGGCCCTGGCTGCCTCATCACCCCATTATTGCCTCTGCGTGTCCCACTGCCCCCCGTGTGTCCCTCCCTGTCCTCACCGTCCCAGCCTTGTTAACACCCCAGCTACTGCGCTCCCCTCCCCCCACTAGGATTCCCACGGCCTCTGGCTCCAGGCCTCCGCAGCAGAATGGCCTTGCCTGCCCCCCAGTCACTGCCCCCCAGGAGTACTTCTGGGCTGATTGCCCCCATTCATGCCCTGTCACCCTCCCACTCGCCCTCGAGCTGTTCATTAATGCCCCTGGGACCTTGGGGCCTCCTGCAATGCTGTTCCCTCCAGGAATGTTTACACCGGGTCTCTGGTCTCCATTCCCTGTTAGCGTCCTGGGCGTCCAGCCTGCCCAGTGCACCCCCGGAGTGCTCTGTCCCATGTGCCCCCCCACCCTGGGCTGGGCCGGGGCCAGGGTGCCCGGCTGCTCCCCTAACGAGGCCGTGAGTAGCCCACAGTGTCGCAATGGCCAGCTGATCGGTCACCCCATCGGTGGGGGAGGACTGGCCAGCGCCCACCGGTGCGTCCCGCCCACAGGTGGCGCTGCCGGGCATGCGCTGGGTGGATGGCCACAAGGGCGTGTTCAGCGTGGAGCTCACGGCGGTGTCGTCCGTGCACCCCCAGGTAGTGGGGGAGGGGGTGGGAACCCCGGAGTCCGGCCCCGGGGTTGGGCAGCCATTCCCGCTCCCCAGGGAGGGCTGGCCTTCGGCCGCGGACATGACTTCGGTCAGCTGCTGGGCTCCCAGGGAAGCTGCTGACTCAGGCGGGGTCGGCCGTGTCCATGGCCATCCTGGCTGGGGCTTTGGCCCTCTGTGGCCCTCGTTCGTCCCTTGCCCCCTGTGCAATCCCCGAGGCCTTCCTGGACCCGAGGCTGGCACGGCCGCTCACCCCTGGTCCCCTCCAGGACCCCCACCTGGACAAGTTCTTCACTCTGGTGCACGTCCTGGAGGAGGGGGCCTTCCCCTTCCGGCTCAAGGACGCCGTGCTCAGCGAGGGCACCGTGGAGCAGGAGCTGCGGGCCAGCCTGGCGGCTCTGCGCCTTGCCAGCCCCGAGCCCCTGGTCGCCTTCTCCCACCACGTGTTGGACAAGCTCGTGCGGCTCGTCGTGCGACCCCCGATCATCGGTGGCCAGATCGGTGAGCCCACATGGCTTCAGCCCTCAGTTTCCCCATCTGGAAAATGGCCCCTCAGTCTGTTCCTGGGTGACCACCTGTAGCCCATTTATCTCTCTGGCCTCAGTTTCCCCATCTGGAAAATGGCCCCCAGCAGCCGGGGTCCAGAGCAAGTCCCCTGGGACTCTTTAATGGCCATATGACCCCTTGAACCCTAAAGTCTCTTCCTTGGGAAGGTAGGAGGCCCCGGACCTTGACCTTGACCCCTGCTCTGCCCGGCAGTAAACCTAGGTCGTGGGGCTTTTGAAGCAATGGCCCATGTAGTCAGCCTTGTCCACCGGAGCCTGGAAGCTGCCCAGGATGCCCGTGGTCATTGCCCGCTGCTGGCTGCTTATGTCCACTATGCCTTCCGATTGCCTGGCACCGAGCCCAGCCTCCCGGGCGGTGAGTATTGGTGGGAGACCCTGGCGGACAGGAAGTATCTCGGAGGAGATATCTTAGTCAAAAGGAATAGCATGTGCCAAGGCCCTGAGGCCTCACAGGCCTTGATCGGTTTGGACAACTTGTAAGAGACACGGTCTTGCTCACTTTTGCCCTACCCTAGGGGTCTGGTCTTTGTATGCTTGACTGACAGCTGATTCAGCCAGTCAACAAGTGTCTTAGGTAGCTTGAAGCAGGGACTCAAGCTGGGCTGCCTGAGTTTGAATCCCAGCTCTGCCTCCTACAAGCGCTGTGACCCCGGGCAAGTGACTTTACCTCTCTGGGCCTGTTTTCCAGTTGTAAAAATGAGGATAATAATGGTACCCCCCCCCCCCACCGAGGGTACTGGTGATAGTAAATGACATAGTAATCTGTGTGATATGCTTCGTACAGCAAGCATGCAATAAAGTTGGATTTTTGTTTCATGTGCTACATAATTAATAATAACCCCTGGGGCCAGCCCGGTGGTGCAGCAGTTGAGTTCGCACATTCTTCTTCTCGGCGGCCCAGGGTTCCCTGGTTCGGATCCCAGGTGCAGACGTGGCACCGCTTGGCATGCCATGCTGTGGTAGGCGTCCCACATATAAAGTAGAGGAAGATGGGCACGGATGTTAGCTCAGGGCCAGTCTTCCTCAGCAAAAAGAGGAGGATTGGCAGCAGTTAGCTCAGGGCTGATCTTCCTCAAAAAAATAAATAAATAACCCCTGATCCCTGTGGGTCCTTACTATGTGCCTGGCACTGTTCTCAGTGTCTTTCCATCTCCCCAAAATCTCTGGGAGGCCACAGCCGTTGTCATACACATACAGATGAGGAACCTGGAGGCTCGGAAAAGAAGCATGACTCACCAGGAAGGGGCAGGGGGTCATCAGGACAGGTGGGCAGGTGACTGACCTTATTCCCTCCATCCTAAGGGGCCCCTCCGGTGACAGTGCAGTCCACCACGCTGGCCCGGGGGCCTGGCCGCCCCGCCAGCCTCTACCTGGCCCGCTCTAAGAGCATCAGCAGCAGCAATCCTGACCTGGCCGTGGCCCCTGGCTCCGTGGACGACGAGGTCTCCCGCATCCTGGCCAGCAAGGTAGGGCAGGGGGGCCCTGGGATCTCCAGCCTCAGTGGCTGTGGCTGCCAGGCGGGTGGGTGAAGGATCTCAGTGTTGACGGCGGACAGGACACAACACAAGCGACAGCACGGACGACAGCTTGACTCTGCAGCAGGGCTGTCACAGGCTGGGGGCTGCGACTCAGGCTCTGCGCGGGGCTTCACACTCCGAGGCTGACCCAAGGCTGGGTGGCCGGAGCGTGGCCTGATTGAAAAAGAGCCGGGTATACGTAGTGCAGCAGGTGCATGTATGTGTGTACCCCATGCACGTGTGCATGGCGCATTTACACGTGCACTCCGCATACACACGCACTCCATGCACACGTGTACACAGGCACATATACACCTGCACTCCACGAGCATACGGACATGGGCGCATATCCATATACTTGTGTACACGGGCGCCTGTACATGTGCACTCCGTGCACCTATGGGTGTGTATACACGTGCTCTCTGTGCACATCTGGAGGCGGTGCGTATACATGTGCGCTCCATGGGCGTACATACACGAATGCATATACACATGCGTCTGTGCATGTGTTTGCACACACATTTCCCAGGTTGTGTGTAGGTGCCCGTGCGGCACATGTATGGTCCAGGGCAGTGACCAGGCTTGGTGTTTCAGCTGGTTTCCCGCCCTCTGCCCATGGCTCCTGCCTCTTACCCGTGTATCTCCAGGGCATCGACCGCTCACACTCCTGGGTGAATTCTGCTTATGCTCCAGGAGGCAGCAGGGCTGTGCTGCGCCGAGCACCCCCTTACTGTGGGGCCGACCCCAGACAGGTGCCCACCCCCCTTGCCCCTGCACGCCTGTGACCGCACCTTGGCATGAGCTCTCCCACCTTCCTGTCTGTGGCCAACTAACCTAGGGGGGCTGCCTGAAGGAAGCAGCAGACCCCTCCTGCCTTTGTTTGGGGCTGTGGAGTCGGTATTATAGGCATCTCAGGGTCATCTTAATCACCTTTGGCTGCCACACAGACCACAGCCTCAGGCAGAGACAGAAGAGACAGGGTGGTATGCAAATAGCATGCAAATGATACTCAAATCCAGCCACTATAACCTCACTGCCCGCATGCCCTAATCTCTTTCTTTAATCCACTCTCAACTGTCCCCTTGACATAGCAAGGTGCCAAGGGGGCGGAACTGAGCCTCTGGGCTCCCCGACCCTGTTCCAGGCAGAGAGGGACCCCTCTGGGCAGCCCCCTTTCCTCTGCCCCTTCCCAGGCACCTGGCTTGGGGAGGAGCTTTGCCGACAGACCTGGGTCTGAGTCCTGGCTCTGCCCTGCGCCCCCAGCTCTGAATTTTCAGATGCGGGGAAGACTCAAAGTCAAGTGCTCAGTGCAGCGGTCCCGAGCCTGGGAGGGGTTGGGGCAATGAGGGCGGGATCTGCTGGAGGGGGATGGATCCTCGGCCCAGCCTCGCCCCTGAGCGGCCGGCTAGTCAGGGAGATGGACGCAGGTCCAACACTCACGGGTGTGTAAGTGCATGAGTGAAAATGCTTCAAAGGAACAAGCACAGGACCACCAGCCTCCCTCCGGGGGGTCTGGGGGGGCCCCTCTAGGGAGGTGACATTTTTGCTGGAACCTGGAGGGTGAGACAGAGCCTGCAAGAGAAGAGTGGGTGTTTCAGGGAACAGCACGTGCAAAAGGTGGGAACAAACTTGGAGGCCCCTAGGCAGCAAGAGGGGCCGCAGGGGTGGCTTTGCTGCACACTTGGCACCCGGCCGTGTCCCAGCTCTGCACCCATCACCCGGACAACCTGCGCCACATGGTGGCTGTGAGCAGTGTGCGCAAGGGGACCGTGGGACAGCCTTCTGGGATTGCTGGGCATCCAGGCTCACAGGCCCTGCCGTGCCCCCAGCAGTTTTAACAGGACTTGGCCTTGAAGAACAGATAAGGGGTGACAAGGTGGTAGGAGGGTGGGCGTTCTGGGCAGGAGGTGGCACTGATGCTGGCCTTTGCAGCTGATGGGCCATCTGGTGTGTGCCGAGGAGCCAGGGCGTGTGGCTGGGACCATGGGAGCTGGGGGGCCTCCGGGGTCGAGGCAGGGGCCTGGGCGGGTCTCAGGGCCGCTCCGTCACTGGACTCCGCTCCCTGTTGGCGGCCTCACCTCCGGCCCACCAAAGGAGGAGAGGAGAGTGGAGCTTGAGCCCCTACCCATTGCACAGATGGGGACAGTGAGGCCCAGCGAGGCCCCACGCAAGGCTGGAGGGGGCCAGGCCTGGAACCCGGGGCCCGCTCAACTGTCTCACTGCCTCTCATCCCCGTTTCACCTCTGCTGTCCTTATCTTTCTTCCTCTTCTTTCTCCTCTTGCACCTTCGTGCCCTCCGCCTCCTCCGTCCACCCCTGAACTCGCTCACTTGCTCACACTCCCCGCCCTCACCCACACTCGTGCTCACCTCGTCTGACCACTCTCTCTCTGCGCCGTCTCCTGTCCACATCCTCTTCATTGTGACTCTCATCTCATACAGCATATTCTGCCCTCCATCCACACCCACTCACCTCTGTCTTTATTAACACGGCTCCCTCTGTCTGTGCCCCTCCTGCCCGTCCACATGGACACGTCTTTCATCTGTCTCCTTCCAATCGTCTCTCTTCCTTGTCCTCACCACCTGCGCCCACGCTAACGTCCCTCGCCATCCCATCCTCTCCATCCCATCCCATCATAGGCCATCGACCACTGTTCTAGCCGACCCTCCTCCTACTTCGAGGGCTCCTCCTTGGCCCCACCAGCCACCCAGCCGAGACCCACTGTGCAGAAGGTAGTGGGAGGCAGGGGGTGGGTGGCACAATTTTGGCCTGGCCCCCAGCAGAGGGGTCCAGAGCTCCGGTTCCCCCTGAGCCCAGCAGGGTCTGGAGAGCTGGGGAAAAGGCACGTCGACCCTTTCTGCCCACCCTCTCCTCCTGCATGGCCTCCCACCGCTCTAACCCCAAGCCCTCTGGCTGCATCCTCCGCTGTCATGGCTCCAGAGGGGGGTTCGGGGCAGGCTCCTCTGCTCTCTGTGACCCCTGCCCCTGCCCCCAGCTGCTTCACGAGGAGCTGGCTCTTCAGTGGGTGGTCAGTGGCAGCACCGTGCGCGAGGCCATCCTTCAACACGCCTGGTTCTTCTTCCAGCTCATGGTGAGACGCCCTCCTCCCTGCTGGGAAGCATGAAGCCCCCAGGGAGACCCTGTTCTTGGGGAGAGAAGCCTCCTGAAATAGCCCCAAGACCCCAGAGAAATAGCCCCAAGAGGCGCCCCCCAAGAGAGAGAGATGAGGGCTACCTAAAGGGATCTCTCCCTGGAGAGACCCCCTCTACCAAGAGAAGACCCCCCCCTTCCCTCTGAGGCTGTCTGGAGTGAAAGACCGCTAACCAGCGAGGAGACCCCTCCAAGAGATATCCCCAGAGAGAGGGGGAAACCCATGTGATCAGACTTGACACCCCACAAACTCTTCAAGAGGTACCTTGAATGACCCCTCCTGGCTACAACTCACCCTCCAGCCTGCCCACAGACATCGTCCCAGGAGGCCTGCTCTAGCCCCTCCCACACCCCCTCAGCCTTCCCACCGTCCACGCTGCCTGGGACCCACTCAGGCTCTGCCCATGGCCTGCAAGCCCCGCCCACAGCCGTCAGGCCCCACCCTCAGCCCTTAATTATGGGGCTTAAGCTCCACCCAGGGCTCCTGATGCCCGCCTCCCTTGCTGCTGAAGCACCAATCAGGACTCCTCAAGCCCTGCCTCCGTCTGGCAGGCCCCACCCACCCACACCCCTCAAGCTCCGCCCCTGCCTCGCCCTGCCCCCAGGTGAAGAGCATGACGCTGCATCTGCTTCTGGGCCAGCGGCTGGACACGCCCCGCAAGCTGCGCTTCCCTGGGCGCTTCCTGGATGACATCGCAGCCCTGGTGGGCTCTGTGGGCCTGGAGGTCATCACCCGAGTCCACAAGGTGAAGGGGCGGAGCCTCAGTGAGGGGCGGGGCTCGAGGGAGGATGTAGAGCCAGCCAGGCAGGGGCGGCAATTCTGCCCTGGGCCACCTGGCTGCGAGACCACAAAGCCCATTTGCAGGATCGGCCTGTTCCTTCAGCATCTATTTCTTGAGCACCTACTGTGTGCCCAGTCCTGTGTTTGGTGCTACAGACACAGGTGTGAATAAAAGAGACCAAAATCCTCATCCTCCTGGGGCTGACTTTTAGCGGGAGGCTTGAAGGAGGCGAAGGAGCAATCTAGGTGATGTCTGAGGGAAGAGCGGTCCAGACAGGGGGAACAGCAAGTGCAAAGGCCCTGAGGCAGGACCATCTTGGTCTGTTAGAGGGACAGTGAGGAGATGAGTATGGTTGGAATGGAGTGAGCATGGGGAGAGTGGGAGTTGGTGAAGGCAGGGGTGTGACAGGGCAGATCCATTAGCCCTTACCACAGTGCCAGTATATAGTAAGTGCTCAATAAATGGACATAGAAGTTCAGAGACCTTGACAATTGTCCAGGTTCTGGATCGCTAATTCCAATGGCCGTAGGAACTAAGCAGGCATTAATAATAATGATAAAAGTAATAATATGGAGCATTTATTGAGCACTTTCTGTGTATCTA
The DNA here is from genome assembly GCF_041296235.1 of Equus asinus. NCBI lineage: Eukaryota > Metazoa > Chordata > Mammalia > Perissodactyla > Equidae > Equus > Equus asinus. Next base: position 22,606,726 of record NC_091809.1, on the reverse strand, counting down.
AACACTTTAGAGGGATCACATCATTAAATTTTCCCAACAACCCTATGAAGTTAGTGTTATTGTTACTTCCATTTGATTGATGGAGAAACTGAGGCAAAGAATGACTGAGTAACAACTTGAGACTACACAGCTGGGACGGGGCAGAATGGGGTTTTGAACCCAAGCCACGAGCTCACACCCTCACCACCAGCTTCAGCTGGGAGAGTGGGGCTTATCGTGGCCCAGAGGGTGTGTGCCCATTAGCCGGGGTCAGAACGTCTGATTTTTAAAGAGAAATGGGACTTCTGGATTTGGTAGGAACTTTCTAGATCTTTGAAACACCGGTCCAGCCCCAGCTGGCCCTTGTGCAATCTCGCTCGACCTCTGGGCTGGTCTCTAAGGTCTCGACCTTGTTTCCCTGGAGCCTCCCCAAGGGCCGATATCCCCAGGGGCTGACCCAGATTGTGAGGAAACCCCCCGAGGAAGGGCTCTGGGAAGAACACACCCCCTGAGAAGCAGCATCGTGCAGCTGCTGGTGGGGCATCGGGGACGGGCCACGGCTGTTTCATTCCATCACTTGACAGTTATCCAGCACTGACTGTATCAGGCTCCATGCACAAGGCAGACCCATTCTCTGTCCCATGAGGACTCAGAGCTCTGGTGGATTTTGTATTTTCTTTCTTGGGTTATGGGGAACTGAGGGCCACTGAGGCTGACTTGTGAGGCCATGGAGTGGCTCATGAGAAAGAACAAGTGCCAGCTAGGCCTTGAAGCCATAAGAGCCTCCTTGCTGTTCCTCACACTTGCCACACACATCCTGCCCCAGGGCCTTTGCACGTACTGTTCCCTCTCCTTAGAATGCCTTTCTCCCCTCGGCTCTTTCTCATCCTTTGGGCTTCTATGTGTTCTGTTGTCTTCTAAACACATAGAACTATCTGGAATCCTTTTGTTGATTGTCTCTCTCCCCCTACATGAGAATGTGAGCTAGCTGGACAAGCAGCAGGGACCACGTCTGTCCCATACACAGGGCTTGATACATAGTAGATGCTCATTAAAGGATTGCAGAGGGTGTTATCAGTTAGGGCGGAGGGTAATTTGCTCGAGCACCATCACAAGTGGTTTAAATGAGAGCAAAGTTTATTCCTGAGCATAAGTGGGCTGCGGGGGGCTCCACAGTGTGGGCCTGGCCATCGTGGTTCATGTGGCGGCAGCCACATCAGGTGTTGCAGGCAGTGGGAACCGGAGGACCTTCTGTTTAAGTGGCCACATCCCTTCTCCTCGAATCCCATTGGCCAGAATGTGGTCATGTGGTTATTCTCAGCTGCAAGGGAGGCTGGGAAATGTAGTCTCTACCCAGCTCTGAGCTCTGGTGGGGGTTTCAATTCTCGGAGAGATGGGGAGAAAGGGTCTAGCAGGGAGTCAGCCCCGATCTGTGTTGTGTTACTGGAATCTAGTAAGAAAGAAAAGAAAATAGTTTCCTGAGCGAATTCCTGTGGAGTGTAGACACCTAAGTGTGGGGATGAAAGGGACAGAGGGAGGAGGACAACCAGGAAGGCTGGGGGTGTCCAGAGCCCGGAGATGGGGGCACGTCAAGAACCCCAGGGCTTTGGGGCAGGGATGCGGCTCCTGGAGGTCTCTGGGGACGCTGGCGAGAGCCAGGCCCAGGGCGGGGACTGAGGCTTGCCGGGGTGTGCGGGCGTGGGCTGACGGGCCCGGTGTCCCCAGGACGCAGAGCTGGCCGAGCGCCTCAACGCCAGCCTGGCCTTCTTCCTCAGTGACCTGCTGTCGCTGACGGACCGTGGCTTCGTCTTCAGCCTGGTCCGGGCCCACTACAAGCAGGTAGGGATGGGCGTGGCAGGAAGGCGCCCCTGCGGGTGCCATGGCGGGTGGTAGGCTTGGTGGGTGGACATTTACAAAAAGTCGCCCGTTGACCCCTTCCTCGGCAGGTGGCCACGCGGCTGCTATCGGCCCCCAACCCAGTGGCGCTGCTGACCCTGCGCATGGACTTCACCCGTATCCTGTGCAGCCATGAGCACTACGTGACCCTCAACCTCCCCTGCTGTCCCCTGTCTCCCCCGGCCTCGCCCTCGCCCTCCATATCCTCTACCACCTCCCAGGTGGGCTGGCCTCACCCATGGCCCCTCCCCTTGACCTATGACCTCTCACTTTCAACCCATCTTCTAGGGTTTCCTCGTCTCTGTCCATTTCACAGCAAGCTACTGTCCAAGGGGCCTGACCCTTCACCTCTGACCCCTCATTCTTGGCAGTTTCCTGGGAGGACCAGCTTCTAACTTCTCACCCCTGAATCCTAACTCCCAGCCAAGCGTTCCATCTGCTGTTTCTCAGACCCCTGACTTTTGACCCCAGACCCTGTCCCCTCACAGATAGGTTGACCCCAGTCTCTCACCTCTGATCTCCAACTCGATATCCATGTCACCTCCAGATGAGCTAATCCCAATCGCTCACCTCTGACCCTTGAGCCCTGGCCCCCTGCCATTCCTGCTTTCTCGCCCCGCCCCCTGCAGAGCTCCACCTTCTCCAGCCAGGCCCCAGACCCCAAGGTGACCAGCATGTTTGAGCTGAGCGGGCCGTTCCGGCAGCAGCACTTCCTGGCTGGGCTCCTGCTCACGGAGCTGGCGCTGGCCCTGGAACCTGAGGCCGAGGGGTGAGCCCCGGCCCCGGCTGGCCCCGGGGCGGCGGGACGGTCCAGAAGCCACGTCCATTCCGTCCTGAGCACGTCCCTCTCCCGCAGGGTGTCCCTGCTGCACAAGAAGGCCATCAGTGCTGTCCACAGCCTGCTCTGTGGCCATGACGCTGACCCCCGCTACACGGATGCCACCGTGAAGGCCCGTGTGGCCGAGCTGTACCTGCCCCTGCTGTCACTCGCCCGGGACACGCTGCCACGGCTGCACGACTTTGCTGGTCGGTGGGCCGAGGCTGGACGGGGTCGCGATCCAGGGGCCTGTTAATCACACAAGGCTCAGGGCAGGAAAGGTGCGAGAGCAGGGTTAGGAACAAAAGCACGGGCGCTAGGGTCAGAGGAGTGGGTTCAAGTCCTGCCTCCTGGGGCTGGCCCAGTGGCACAGTGGTTAAGTATGCACGTTCCGCTTCTTGGCGGCCCAGGGTTCACCGGCACCGTTTGGCATGCCATGCTGTGGTAGGTGTCCCATATATAAAGTAGAGACAGATGGGCACAGATGTTAGCTCAGGGCCAGTCTTCCTCAGCAAAAAGAGGAGGATTAGCAGCAGATGTTAGCTCAGGGCTGATCTTCCTCAAAAGAAAAGTCCTTCCTCCTGGCCCCAAGCAGACCATTCACCTCTCTGAGCCTCAGGTTTCTCACCTATGAAATGGGGACAGTGGTAGCACCAACTACATCCTAGGATTATGTGAAAATGTGGGGAAGTGTCGTACTGGGGTACTGTCAGCCCACGATAAATGGGAGATGTTATTATAACATTTATTATCCTCTAAGAAGAGAAAACATGAGGAGGGGTCGAGGGGGAACATCGGGGTGAGGGTGTTGGGAGCCTGGTGGTCATTCATTCGCTCGTTTGCACGTTCGTTGGCACAACTGAGGGACGTATGTCCAGTGCTCAGAAGCATGGGCCTAGGGTATGTGGATTGATGCCCTGCATCATTTGGGGGAAATTCTCAGTCATTATCTCTTGAATTCTTTTTTCTGCCTCGTTTTCTCGCTTCTCTCCTTCGGGGACTCCAATTACACGTATGTCAGACCTTTGATGTCACACATGTCTGCTGTACCATGTTCTCTTTTCTCTGCTTCATTTGGGAAACCTGTCCTGTGCACGTGTCTTTGAGTTCACTACTTCTGTCCGCTGCTGTGTCCGATCTGCTGTCAACCGCATTCTTTGAGTTCTGAATTTCAGATGTTATATTTTTTGGCTGGAAAATGTCCCTTTGATTTTTTTTCATAGATGCCAATTCTCTGTTGAAACTCTCCATCTTTTTACCCATTTTTGTGCATCTTTTTCTCTACTTTTGCTTTTAAAGTCCTTGTTTGCTAACTTTTGGCTGTCTCCGTGCTTTTTCCCTCTTATCAATCGTATTTTCCTGCCTCTTCTCGTGTCTTGTAATTTTGTGTTGTATTTTGGACATCGTCTGTAAAAGAGCCTTCGGGATGGAAGCATTGTCATCTTCCCCAGTGAGGGTTACTCTTTCCCTCTTAGGCAGATGGGATATGGGGCCGATCACCCCCATCCAGTGAGAAGCTGAGCTAGGTTAAGCTGGGCTGGAGCTTTAGTTAGACTCAGTCGACCTTTTGTTTCAAGAATCTCTAGGTGAGGCCCATTCTATATTGTTGGCACCTCCTCTCTCTGGTGAGACTTTTTTTTTGGTGGGGAGGTAAGAGGTACTCTTTTGAGATCATAGGTTTTGGATCCAGACTGTTTAGGTTAAAATCCTACCTCTACCATTTACTCACTGGGTGACCCCAGGGAAGTAACTTAACCTCTCTGTGCTTTAGTTTCTTCATCTATGTAGTAGGGGGGATAAAAGTACTTATCTCATAGGGTTGTTTTGAAGGGTAAGAGTTAATATTTTCAAAGTGCTTAGAACAGCACCTGGCACATAGGAGATGCTCAGTGCCAATGGATGCTATAATAATAGCAACATCATTTATTATTATTGCTGTCGTTGTTGTCATTGTCATCATCTTTACAATGACTACTCCTGTGGGCCAGGCCATGTTGTAAGTGTTGAGCATGTAGCAGTGGGCAGAGCAGATACAGTCCAGGCCTCTGTGGATCTTCCCAACAATTACACAGTGAGGGTATCTAATTTCAAGGCCAATAAATGAGCTCTGGGAGTAAATAACTGGAGTCACATCCTGGTCTGGGAGGTGGTATCAGGGAAGGCCTCCCTGAGGAGGTGACATTTGAGCTGAAATTTGAGACAGAGGGATAGCAGTTACCAAGGCCCCATTCTTCTCTCCCTCTGCCCTTCCCCACAGAGGGTCCAGGTCAACGGTCAAGACTGGCCTCGATGCTCGACTCGGACACAGAAGGAGAAGGGGACATTGGAGGCACCATCAACCCCTCAGTGGCCATGGCCATCGCTGGTGGCCCCCTGGCCCCTGGTTCCCGGGCCAGCATCTCCCAGGGCCCAGCGACGGTGAGTACGGGGCTGGCCCCCAGAGACACCATCCACCCCGGTAATCGAAGTTACCCATCGGCCAAGTCTTCTCTTAATATGGAGAAAATGAAAATGTCTCTGTTGCTTCTGAGCTCCCTGCCCCCTCTCCGGCCCCAGGCTTCCCGCTCCGGCTGTCCCCTGTCTGCTGAGTCCAGCCGCACCCTGCTGGTGTGTGTGCTGTGGGTCCTGAAGAATGCCGAGCCAGCTCTCCTGCAGCGCTGGGCTGCAGACCTGGCCCTGCCTCAGCTGGGGCGTCTCCTGGACTTGCTGTACCTTTGCCTGGCTGCCTTCGAGTACAAGGTTCGAGGGGGCAGGCAGGGGACCAGGGCGCAGGAGGCAGGCCGAGCATGCATCTGGGGCTCTGGGGTGCTGTGGGATGGGGCCAAAGGGGTGGACTGTCTTCATGCCCCAGTTCCCAAAGGGAAGGGTGTGGACTGTTTCTGTGCTGGGCCAAAGAGAAAAGGGAGAGTCGTCTTCACGAATAGAATTTGGAAGGTGCCGAGAGCTTGCAGTAAAGGGCAGAACTGTGTCTTCAAGCACAGCGTCCCGAGGTCGGAAAGGGCTGGAAGAAGCAGACCAGGCTAGCCACAGAAAAGGGTCGAGTCAGCCTTGAACCTGTTCTCTGCCCTCCCAGGGGAAAAAGGCCTTTGAGAGGATCAACAGCCTCACCTTCAAGAAGTCACTGGACATGAAAGCTCGACTGGAGGAAGCCATCCTGGGCACCATCGGAGCGAGACAGGAGATGGTGCGACGGAGCCGTGGTGAGAGGGAGACGTCCCCTGCGCATGTCCCCACCCGGCTGCTCCCAGCCTGTGTCCGAGGGACCCAAAGACGGAGGCCCATCCCTACCTCTCTGTCCAGCTCACTTTTCTCGGAATGAAGTCCGTGTGTCATCCCCGTACACACGTGTGTCCGTGTTCCCTGTCTGTTGTCACGTGTCATTCCTGTCTGGCTGTGTGCATCCACTCAGCAAGCGTCCACGTCACCCAGGTCCTCACGGGTTATCCCATCTGTGTATCTCTGCCCCCGTGCGCCTCCCCTAATGACCCGCATCTTTATGTTTTCGCGCCTCTGTGGACATGGGCCTCCGCATCTCAGAGAGGAGCCCGTTTGGGAACCAGGAGAACGTACGCTGGCGCAAGAGCATCACGCACTGGAAACAAACCTCAGACCGCGTGGACAAGTGGGTGTGGGTGGGAAGTCATTCCTGGGTCACACCTGTTGACAGAGGACCAGCACCTCTGGGGCAGCCAAGGGAGGGGGAGAGACCTCAGCCGTGGGGTGGGGTCTGCTCCTGAGAGGGCCCTCAAGCCCCTCCCGTCCCCTCCAGGACCAAGGATGAAATAGAACATGAGGCCTTGGTGGACGGGAACCTGGCAACTGAGGCGAGCCTGGTGGTTCTGGATACATTGGAGATCATTGTGCAGGTAGGGCTTGATCCAGCATCTCCATGACCTCTGATGCTGCCACAGTGCTGTGTGGTCTCTGACTCTGTAATCCCCCTCTTTCTCTGACATCATAACCACCCTGGTCTCTAACGGCTGGATTTCTGACACCCCAGACGGTGATGCTGTCTGAGGCCCGGGAGAGCATCTTGGGCGCAGTACTGAAGGTCGTGTTGTACAGTCTGGGCAGTGCCCAGAGCGCCCTCTTCTTGCAGCATGGCCTGGCCACACAGCGGGCCCTGGTGTCCAAGGTGAGCGCCACTTGCCAGCCACAGTTCTAGAAGAATGGTCGCAGCTCATTTATTGAGCAGCTACTGTGTACTCAGCAACTTCATGAGGCAGACACTCGCTCCTTAGCCAGTTTACAGAGGTGGGAACTGAGGATCAGAGGGGCGGAGTCGCTCACCCAGGGTCACACAGCAAGGGCTTCAGCCCACACCTGACTCCAGAGCTGTGCTTGGCCAAGCAAGGCGGGACACAGACAGATGCCCCTGAGCCAGGACGGGGAGGGGCTGACCCGCGTGTGTCTCCACCCTGGGGGGCAGTTCCCAGAGCTGCTGTTTGAGGAGGACACGGAGCTGTGTGCTGACCTGTGCCTGAGGCTCCTGCGACACTGCGGCAGCCGCGTCAGCGCCATCCGGACGCACGCGAGCGCCTCGCTCTACCTCCTGATGCGCCAGAACTTCGAGATCGGCAATGTGAGTGGGGGCGGGGCGTGGGGGCCCGTGAGGCCCTGGGAGGCCCCGGGAGGGCGGTGGCCGGGGGGTCCTGGCATGGCAGACGGAGGGCGGCGGGGCAGAGGGGTGAGGTGACTGGGCGAACCTGTGCTGGCATGAGGGGCCCGGCCCCCAGCTGTGCCCTCCCTCCTGCCCCCGCAGAACTTCGCTCGCGTGAAGATGCAGGTGACCATGTCGCTTTCATCCCTGGTGGGGACGACACAGAACTTCAGTGAAGAACACCTGCGCCGTTCCCTCAAGACCATCCTCACCTATGCCGAGGAGGACGTGGGGCTGCGCGACAGCACCTTCGCCGAGCAGGTGACCCCGCGGCCCCCGCCCCGCCCCCTCGGCCCGCCTGTCCCCTCCCAGCACCCTCACGGCCGCCGCTGCCCCGCCCCAGGTCCAGGACCTGATGTTCAACCTGCACATGATCCTGACGGACACGGTGAAGATGAAGGAGCATCAGGAGGACCCCGAGATGCTCATCGACCTCATGTACAGGTGAGGCGTTCAGGGAGCAGATGTGTGAGGACGTGAGGAGGGAGCCGGGACAAGAGGGCAGTGAGGGGGACAGGTAAAGAGGGGCCAGGAGAGCAGACTGCGGAAGATGACCAGGTGAGCAAGCACACAGGGGAGGGGGCGGGAGGGGGCAGGGGAGGGGGCAGGTAAATGAACAGTAAAAAGGAGGTCAGAGGAACACTTAGATGAAGATGACAGATGAGAATAAGGACCAGCGAGGGGACAGGCGGGAGAGACAGGTGAGGGGATGGACAAGTTGGGGGGCAGGTGAGGAATGGACAGGTGAGGAGATGGCCTGCTCAGTGGGGCAGATGGTGGGGGGACAAGCATGGGCTGGGCGGGGGTCCAGGTGAGTCCCCCGACATCTCCCCCCGCCCACCCCGCTCCAGGATTGCCCGGGGCTACCAGGGCTCCCCGGACCTGCGGCTGACGTGGCTGCAGAACATGGCGGGCAAGCACGCGGAGCTGGGCAACCACGCGGAGGCCGCCCAGTGCATGGTGCATGCGGCCGCCCTGGTGGCCGAGTACCTGGCCCTGCTTGAGGACAGCCGCCACCTGCCCGTGGGCTGCGTGTCCTTCCAGGTGAGCGGCTGGGGCGGGGGGCGGCGGGCAGGGCGTGGCACTTGTGGGGCGGGGACCCAGCTCTGATGCCGCCTCCTGCCCCAGAACATCTCGTCCAACGTGCTGGAGGAGTCAGCCATCTCCGATGACATCCTGTCACCCGATGAGGAGGGCTTCTGTTCTGGGAAGCACTTCACGGAGCTGGGGCTGGTGGGGCTCCTGGAGCAGGCGGCCACCTACTTCACCATGGTGAGGCCCGGGGCTGCTGGGGACACGGGGCGCAGGCGGGGTGGCATCAGGGATCTGCTGATGGGGCAGTACCTGCCCCCAGAGGCTCAGGGTGAAGAAAAGGAGAATTACGGAAAACGAGAATTGCCCTCTTTACTGCCTTTCTCCCCATAAAACCCTTGCACACTGCCAGGATATAGTAAGCTTTCCGTACATCTAGCTACTATTAAAAAGTGTTTTTGGGGGCCAGCCCGGTGGCATAGTGGTTAAGCTCACACACTCTGCTTTGGCGGCCTGCGGTTTGCGGGTTCGGATCCTGAGCTTGGACCTACATACCGCTCATCAAGCCATGCTGTGGCAGCACCCCACATACAAAATAGAGAAAGATTGGCACAGCGACAATCTTCCTCAAGCAAAAAGAGGAAGATTGGCAACAGATATTAGCTCAGGGCCAATTTTCCTCACCAAAAAAAAAAAAAAAAAAGTTTTCTATTATAGAAAATTCCAAGCATATGTAAAAGAAAGTTGTACCCCCACCACCCCAACCCCCAGCACTCAAATTCAGCAACCACCTATATTTACCATCCTGTGTCATCTCCTCTTTGCCTCTGGTTTTCTGTTTTTTGTTTGTTTCTTGCTGAATTATTATTTTTTTTTGGACATCTAAAAAGACAAGATTCCGATTTTCATAAATTGATGAAACCGAACGTAACCATTCGGCTGGAGGTTTTTTAAGTCCTGGCTACTTGGTCTGAGGACCAGCAGCATGGGCATCCCTTCGGGGCTTGTTAGAAATGCAGTCATGAGGACCCCAAGCGCTCGGAACCCTGGATTTTCACAAAGTCTCAGAGATTACTGTGCGCATCAGAGTCGGAGAAGTCGCGGCTTAAAACAAATCCCAGATAACACACTGTCACACCCACAGGTTCCTCTCTGTGCAGCCCTGGCTGCTGAAGTACCTTTTATACAACTCTTATCCTGCCTGACCACGTTTACAGGAATTCTTGAGTACCAGTCCATGCTTAGAGGTCCCTGGTTAGCTTAAAGGAATTTTTTTTGTGGTTCATTTGTTTGAATCAGGATCCAGAGGAGACCCACAATGGCTGGGATGGACAAGTCTCTTAAGTCTCTTTTAATCAAAAAAAGAGAATTAAGAAATGGGGCATCAGTTCCCCTCCTTTTTTTTTTTTTTTTTTTTTTTTGCTGAGGAAGACTGGCCCTGAGCTAACGTCTGTGCCCATCTTTCTCTACTTTGTATGTGGGATGCCGCCTCAACATGGCTTGATGACTGGTGTGTAGGTCCACACCCAGGATCTGAACTGGTGAAGCCCAGGCCACCAAAGCAGAGTGTGTGGACTTAACCACTGTGCCACTGAGCTGGCTCCCCAGTTCCCTTCTTTTTGCAAAAGCGGTTTTATGCATTTCTTGTTAGGTCGGTTCTCCGGGGAATTTTATTTTCCACGGTTGTAAAGGGGTTTTCTCCTCCATTTTCCCTGTTTGTATGAAAGCAGTTGGTTTTTGTTGCATTTCACTTGCTGCAGAGCCAGGCTTTGTTCCAAGGGCTTTTCTGGCCTGCACGGGGCTGCTCTGTCCCTGTGGTGTCACTTAGCCTGTTCCTCAGTTCCTTACATTTCTGGGAACTGGTAGTTAGATCTGTGCCCCACTCCTATTCAGGGTCAGGTTTTCTCGCAAGATTTCTTTTCTGTGGTGCTGGTCCCCCTGGCCATGTTGTTTTCCTTATTGTCGCCTGGCTGGAGTCTGACAGTAGACACAGACCTTCTGACAGTCGGTCAGCAAACATTGCAGGGCGTCAGCTGTGTGCCAGGCTTGATACGGGCGCTGACGGGGGGCGAAGGGCACTTAGGAGAGGCCACTGCCACATGCCAGGAGGCAATTGGACCTGGAGGTCTTGGGGATCAGGCCAGGAGGGCTGACATTCAGGTCCTGGCCCTGGAGGGCCCCTCTGCGTCTCTGAGCTTCAGGTCCCCCTCTGAGGAATAGAAATACTCCAGCTCTCCCCACCAGTGGGTATAGTACAGACACAGCACCTGGTCCACAGTAAGCGGGTAGAGACCACAGAGGGATCTGTAGGGGCCAAGTGGAAAGGCTGGTGCCCCATCTGGGTGGGGGTGGTCAGGGTCGGCTTCCTGGAGGAGGTGATAGAGGATGGCGCCCTGGAGGATGGCTAGGAGTGTAGAGGGAGGGCTGTTCCAGGCAGGAGAGAAGACCCGGGAGGCTGCTGGGAATCCTGACGCGCCCCCACCCCCAGGGCGGGCTCTACGAGGCGGTGAACGAGGTCTACAAGACCCTTATCCCCATCCTGGAAGCCCACCGTGACTACAAGAAGCTGGCCGCTGTGCACGGCAAACTGCAGGAGGCCTTCACCAAGATCATGCACCAGGTGGGCCCAGGGTACCCTCCCAGACCCCACCCTGCGCCCTCGCCCCCTCCCCCTCCCCCGGGCTCAGCTGACTTTGAACTTCTCTTCCCCACAGAGCTCCGGCTGGGAGGTGAGTCAGCCGCTGGAGCCACCTGCCTGGGGTGGGGGGGGCCCCACGACAGCTGGTCCGCCGTGGTCAGGGACCACCAGGGGGCGCTGGAGGAGCACGGCTGCCTGGCCACATGGGCGCAGGGGGCCGTGACGCACCCCCAATACTTCCCCTGGCCCCCCCCCCCTCCCCGCCAAGCCCCAGATCTGGAGGGCAGCCCATGACTCACCCGGCTGGGCGCTCCCGAGAGTCACCCCTCCCTCGGGCAGGGCCAGCTCGGTCCCTGCCTGCAGGGGGGGCTCCAACACCCTCCCTCTCTGTCGATTTCTCTTTGTCTCTCTGTCTCTTGGGCTCTTTCTATCTCTGTCTCTCTCTCTATCTAGCTCTTTCTCTCTATCTCTGTCTGTCTGCCTCTGTGTCTCTCTTGTTCTGTCTCTCCCTGTCTCCCCAGCTCCCCCCAGAATCTCTGCTCCCCCTTTCCCGCCTCTCCCCGACTTGCGTCTATTTTTAGGCATCTCCTAGTTTGGGGAGAATGTTCTGGCCAAAGATGGCAGGAACCCAGAGCTGAGGCGGGAGGGCTGGGGGGGGCTGGTGGGGCGGGCGGGTCCCCTCCCTCCCCGGATCTCTATGATCTCTAGGCTCAGCCCGTGGAATGGTTTCCAGGGGGCCACATAACCAGGACCCTGAGGGTGGGGGCTCTGACCTCTAACCTCTCCCATGACTTTGTCTCTCTGCCCCGCCCCCCCATCTCCCGGTGCCCGCCCCGCCCTGCCCGGATCTGCCTTGGTGAGTGAACACGGAGCCCGCCTTCCTTTCTGGTGGTGGCATGACGGGGGCGGGGGGTGGGGGTCCCTCCTTCCCAACTTAGGGCTGTGGGAGGGAGGGGCTGCCCTGGAACAAGGGAGCCAGAGTCTGTCCCAGAGCAAGGGCCGGCCGCGCCTCCCTTCAGCCACTCAAGCATTGTTTGAGCTCCTGCTATATACCCAGCCTTGGGGGCATTGAGGACAGAGCTGGGAGCCACAGTCCTAATTTCACAGTGGGATCCAGACCCTGAAGAAGCACATGAAGCCGAGACGAGAATCAGAAACTGGGGGCTTGTGTTAAATGACAACAAAGATTTGGGGCAGGTGGGAGACAGGCTGGGGAGAGGGAGCGAGGGGGCGGGCAGCTGGCGGTCACCTGGGTCCATGCCCCGACAGTCTCAGGTCCCCCGCTTGTGCCTGTGATGTGACGTTCTTGGGGTCCCCCCGCCCATGCCCAGTCTTCCACACATGGGGCCCGAGGACACGCGTCTCCGGGGCAGGGGGACCTCCAGCGGGGCCCCCCCGGGCAACCACGTCCCTTCCCGCAGCCCCAGCGCGTCTTCGGGACGTACTTCCGCGTGGGCTTCTACGGGTCTCGCTTCGGCGACCTGGACGAGCAGGAGTTCGTGTACAAGGAGCCGTCCATCACGAAGCTGGCCGAGATCTCACACCGGCTGGAGGCACGGCCGGGCGGTGGGGGGTGGCCGGGCCGCCCTGGGATGCCGCGGGGGCTGCCCCTGTGCGACCCTGAACCCGCCCTGTGTCCACAGGAGTTCTACACGGAGAGGTTCGGGGAGGACGTGGTCGAGATTGTCAAAGATTCGAACCCCGTGGACAAGGCCAAGCTCGACCCCCAGAAGGTGAGGGCTCCCGGCCATCCTCCCTGGGGGACCCCAAATCCTCTTCCTCAGGGGATTTCCAGGCATCCAGACATACGGAGACCCGGGAACCCCAGACCCGGGGAGCTCCAAAGCCCCTCTCCCCAGGGCCGGGGCCCCACGGGGAGGCCAGTGCGCCCCGGGCTGTGAGCGCTGACCCCTGAGCCGCGTCGCAGGCATACATCCAGATCACCTACGTGGAACCGCACTTTGATACCTACGAGCTCAAGGACCGAGTGACCTACTTCGACCGCAACTACGGTCTGCGCACCTTCCTCTTCTGCACGCCCTTCACGCCCGACGGGCGCGCGCACGGCGAGCTCCCGGAGCAGCACAAGCGCAAGACGCTGCTCAGCACGGACCACGCCTTCCCCTACATCAAGACGCGCATCCGTGTGTGCCACCGCGAGGAGGTGGGGGGGACCTCATTCCCACGGAGGGAAGCCCAGGGACCCCACACCCGGGATGGGGAGGCGACCACCCAGTCCACCCTCCAGACCCCAGTCTGCAGACTCGAAGCTCTGCCTCCAGACCAGGCTGACCCCGGGCTGGACCACAACCGCACCAAAGCCCCCCAGAGCCAGACAAAGGCAGCTGAGCCAGGAGCCCCCACATCCTGGTCATTACACGGCCCCACAGACCCCTCTCCCTCCCCCAGCGGGCGTCCAGGCTGCGCTGGCTTGGGTCAGGACATCTTCGGGCCCCAGCCAGTGCGTGCCACCTGCCCCGCCCCGCAGACAGTGCTGACCCCCGTGGAGGTGGCCATTGAGGACATGCAGAAGAAGACTCGAGAGCTGGCCTTCGCCACCGAGCAGGACCCGCCCGACGCCAAGATGCTACAGATGGTGCTCCAAGGCTCCGTGGGGCCCACTGTGAACCAGGCACGGCCCGAGGGGCAAGGCAGGCTGCCCGGGGTTCCCCCCGGGGGCTGTGCAGACACCCTCACGAGCCCCTCTCACCCTGCAGGGTCCCCTGGAGGTGGCCCAGGTGTTTTTGACAGAGATCCCTGAAGACCCCAAGCTCTTCAGGCATCACAATAAATTGCGGCTGTGTTTCAAGGACTTCTGCAAGAAGTAGGCCTGGCCCCCATGACAGCCCCTCCCAGCCCCCCCGATGGCGTTCTGCCTCCCTGACCCCCAGCACAGCCTATCAGCTTGACCCCCTATGGCAGCCCCTCTGTACACATCCCCCTTAGGGGTCTCCTCCCTCCCTGATGCCCACTAAGGTGGCTCTACCTATCAGACCCCCCGTTCTAGCTCTTCCCAGGGCCTCCCCCACCTTCCCTCTTGCCTTCCCCCCTGAGTGTCAGCCCCTGAGCCTCTCCTGCCATCTGGCCCCCAGGTGTGAGGATGCCCTGCGGAAGAACAAGGCCCTGATTGGGCCAGACCAGAAGGAGTACCACCGCGAGCTGGAACGCAACTACACCCGCCTGCGGGAGGCTCTGCAGCCGCTGCTCACCCAGCGCCTGCCCCAGCTGCTGGCACCCACTACGGCCAGCCTCAGGTGCCTGCTCGGCCCCCCACCCTAGAGAAGGCAAGAGGAGCCAGGCCAAGACAGGCCCATGGTGGGGCTGTTGTCCACGTGCACATCAACACGTGCACTCGCAGCTTTGCACAAGCGAGTGTCTATGTGGATGCGGATGCACAGGCAGGCTCTGGGCAGCCCCTTTGGATCCTGGTGGATCAGTTTCCAGATCACGTTTCTGAGCCTCAGTCTCCACGTTTGTAAAATGGGCCCAATGCATATCTTTGGTGGTGGATTCCAAGAGAGAATCTGAATCCACAGCTGCATCAGAAGGGATATGAAAGGAATAGGGAAGAGCCTAGAAGGATCTGGAGGAGGAAGAGAGCTGGGGAGGATTGTGGAGTTGGGGGCCCTATGGCCATGTTGACCCACCTCATTCATCCCCCAGGAACTCCTTGCACAGGGCAAGCTTCCGGAAGGCCGACGTCTGAGCCCACGGGGCCTGAAGCCACAGCCAGAAGAACCAGCACCCTGGCCTTCCTGGGAGCTCCCCGCCACTGCCCATGCAGTTGCGGGGTGACCACATTGCACACAGGGCTGGGCCCTCTGTCTGTCTGTTTCCGTCTGTGCGCACTGATCCCTCTTTCCTTTTTTAATTTAAAATGGTTTTTATAAGCAGCCTGTGTGGTGTGGTCCCTGGGGGCTGGGTCACATGGGCACAGTCTGCCCACACACCCTGAGCATCGGGGGACAGACACTGAGAACCGATTGGGTGTCAGAGACACAGCAGTGACCACAGTCACAAATTCCTGCCCTGTGGGGCTGACATTCTAGGGGGGAAGGCAACACAAATGACAGTGTCACATGTTGGCATGGGGAATAATAGTAACATTTATTAAAACCCTGGCTGTACTGAATGGCTCCCGGAAAGACACCACCCCATTGATGGCCTTCCTGCCCCAGGGACCTCCATTAGGCCCCTGCCTCCCCGTGAGTCAATCTTGTCAACACCACTCTCAACGCCATGTTAGAGATGGGGAAACTGAGGCACCAAGCAGTTAAAGGCTTGGTGGGGCTGCGACTGGAGCCCAGGCCTGAGCACCGCCTGTGCAGCCTGGCGCTGGCCCAGCCCCCGCCCCACCCCGCCCCGCGGCGGGCACGCCACCGTGGACCCGGCCTGCGCTGGGCCGCTTCCAGCCATGGGCCGGCAGGGGGAGGGTGACCTCTCGCCGCCGCCGCGCCCGCCCTCCGCGCCCTCCCGGAGCTGGGCCCTGGCCAGCCCCGCCCCCGCCCGCCCCCCGCGGCGGCCCGGCTGCACCGGGCTCAGGAGGACAGCGGGGGAGACCCCGCCCCGGGGACCGGGGCACTGGGACGGGGCCGGACAGCCCCACGCGCGCGCGCACCTGCCGCCCAGGTGCAACCGCGACCCCCTCGCCTCCCGCTGCGCGGCCGGCCCGCGGGCGACCGAGGGGCGTGGCCGTGTAGGGGCGTGGCCTTCGCGGGGCGGGGCCTTGGGGGCGGGGCGAGCGCCGACGGCCGGGCAGCCGGGCGGCGGCGCGCGGAGGACGCCCGGGCGGCGGGACGCGGGGACGGCGGCGGCCGGAGCGCGCGAGGCGAGTAGGACCCGGGGTTGGTTAGGGGTTCGAGGTTCGAGTCCGGATCGGGGTTCGAGCGTGGTCCCCACCCCCCCCCCCCCCCAGTCCGAGGCGCGACCTCGCCGGCATCTCCGAGCCTCCAACGCCACCGTCTGTGCCCAGACCTCCCCGACTTCGGGTGTCGCGGTGCCCGCGGCTCTGTCCCCTCCCCTGTTCGGACCCCGTCCCCGCTTCTCTCCCCCACCCCGCCCTCCGCGCCTCTGCCCTGCCCCTCCGCCCCAGCGCTGCCTCCCCGCTCCCCCCGCTCCGGCCTCCCCCCTGCTGCCCCCGCGCTGTCCCCCCGCGCCCTCCTCCGCGGCCGGGCCGCGCCAGGCCCCAGCGGGCGGGAAGGCGGCCGGGCGGCCGGCAGGGCTGGGCCTCGGCCTGGCGGCTGGGCCGGCGTGGGGAGCCGCAGCTGTTTGCCATTAGCCGGGGACCCCCCCCCCCCGCAGGCCCCGCCCCCTCCCTGCACGGGGCGGGTCGTCCTCCTCGTCCCCGTCTTTGGGGCGGGAAGACCCCAGACACGTCCAGGCAGGTCTGGGAGGGGGGGTTTAGGGAGACCCCGTCGGACATTCGGGTCCCGCCCGGACCCCGCGAGCCTTCCGCCTGTCCCCTCTTGGAGTGTCCTGGCTCCCTTTCTCTCCATCTCTCTCTGTCCTGTGGCCCCCTCCCCGTCCCCCAGAGGTCCCCTAGAGGGACAGGGGCCTCAGCCGCAGACATCCCCCCGCACACTCCCCTCCCCGGCTCAATCTGCTTTCTCCACCTGGAGTCCACCTGCCCACCCGGAGGGCGCTCCGACGGCTGGAGACCCTCAGACCTCAGTCTTTCTGTCTGGGAAATGGGCAGAGGGTTGTGCCGTGGGGGTGGGGGTGGCTGGGCCGGCAGATTCGCCCGCCTGCGGGGCTTAGGTTCAAATCCAGGCCCAGCCACCTCCTCCTCCAGGGACCCCGGGAAGTCAGCGCGCATTTCTGTGCCTCCAGATCCCCATCTGTAAAACAGGGTGGTAGCTCGCCGCCTGGTGGGGTTGTCCTGGTGATTATTATAGTCGTTACTGTCATTCGCCCCACCCGTGTCCCTCCAGGGGCCCCCACAGGCTGTTCCAGTCCTGCTCCCTGCCTCCAGTCTCTCTCAGGTCCCCCGTGAATATTTTTTATCACGTCTCCGTTGTGGAGGAGTGAGCCTCCAGGCAGGTGGGAAACCAAAATCCCGATCATCTGGGACCGTGTGTTCCAGGCGTTGAAAGACAGAGAAGTGAGGACAGAGTCGTGGAGGGACGGGGAGAGAGACGTGGAGAGAGGTGCAGAGACAGAGACGTGGAGAGACGCAGAGAGACGTGGAGAGAGATTGAGCGGGAAACACGAGGACAGAGTGAGAGACGAGGACAGCCCGGCTGCCCCTGGAGCCCCCGCCCCGCCTTCATGCCCAGCAGGTGGCCCGCCTGGCCCATCCTCCCAGGTACCCGCTGCCCTGCACCCGCAGGCTGGAAGGGGTCCTCCCATGGTGGGATGGGCTGGGGCCTCTGCAGCAGGGTGTCTCAAGGTCAGACAGCAGAAAGGACTGGCGCAGCTCAGGCAGAGTGCTGGGGACAAAGTTCTGGCCCGACTCCAGGGCTGAGGTGGGGGGCGTAGTGAGAGGCCCTGATTGCCCCTCCCCTTTGCAGCCCCCAGGCGCCCCCTCTTACTTCCTCCCCCACCCCCACGACTTCCCGGGCCACCGCCTGCCTTCTATCTCTGCTGCGCCCCTGAGCCGGACGCGTCCTGGGGGGGCAGGAAGTTCTCGTGCAGCCCAGCAGCGAAACTGTTTATTTTTAGAGAAAATTGTTTCCATAAAGGGGAAAAGGCTTTGCTCCTCCCTGCCTCCCCCCAACTTTCCCTACCCCCCCCCCCACCCTGCCTGGCCTGCCCTGGCTCTGTTTTGGGGTCCTCTACCCTGAGGTCTATCTCTCTTTGTGACCCTGGGTCTCTGTCGTCTCTGTCCCCCCCCATTAGGACCCAGCCCCCTGCCCACCTCAGCCCCCATCTGTCCTCGGAGCCCGCTCATGGCTGGGGCTGAGGGGAGGGGGTCCAGGAAGGGTGGGACCTGTCAGGCTTGGGGCCCCCCGGCCCAGGGCCTTGTGGAGGCGGGGCTGTGGGAACAGCTGGAGCCTGTCCAGGGGCTGGACAGATGTGCGGGCGGGCCCTGAGGTTGGGTTTCTTTGTTCCAGGCCGCGGGGCCCCCCCATCCCTTTCCACAGTCAGGCTGGGGGTGTGCCTCTGCGAGGGTCCGGGACT
Source organism: Equus asinus (assembly GCF_041296235.1). Lineage (NCBI taxonomy): Eukaryota > Metazoa > Chordata > Mammalia > Perissodactyla > Equidae > Equus > Equus asinus. The sequence continues at coordinate 22,588,585 of NC_091809.1, read as the reverse complement.
CAGGGCGGGAGGGGTTCGGGAGGGGGACAGCTGGGGAGGGGGTGGCCACGTCCCCTCCCATCCCCCTGCAGACTCCTCCTGACTCCCCGCTCGTTGCCCCTCTCCCCAGGTAAGCCGCAGCCCGTGCTGCAGGCAGTCTGACTCAGTCCCCAAGGTGACTCTTGAGGAGCGGCTGCACCCCGGAGGATGGCTCAGGTCCTGCACGTGCCAGCCCCCTTCCCAGGTCAGCAGTCTGGTGGGGATGAGGGCCCTGCCTGCAGTTAGGGGTGGGGGGGGGGACACGGCTCCGTCCTGGAGGCCGGAGGAGGGACACAGCCCTGCTCTGTGTGGCCTGGGGGAGGGGAGAGGGCTCTGCCCTGGGGTCTGGGGAGTTGGGGAGGGCTCCGGCCCTACCTGAGGATGGGACACCTGTGCTGAAGGCCTAAATGGGGACCACCTGGCTCTGCCCTGGGGGGTCTGATCTGGGAGACAGTCTTTCAGGGAAAGGGGTAGAGCTGATCGGGGAGACAGGGCCCTATCTGGGGGCGCTGGGAGGGTAGGCACAGCCCTGCCCTCAGGGGTTCTGAGGGGGTGACAGGGCCTTGCCCTGGGTGGGGGACACAGCTGAGCGCCTGAGCGCCCAGTGGGCTCATTAACCTGGAGTCTCCCAGGGCATCGCTCTTGGCCCCAGGAGGGGACAGCAGCGTTCAGAGGCCCCGCATTTCCCCCCATCCCAGGGACCCCCGGCCCAGCCTCCCCGCCCGCCTTCCCTCCCAAGGAGCCCGACCACCCGCCCTACTCGGTGGAGACGCCTTACGGCTACCGCCTGGACCTGGACTTTCTCAAGTACGTGGATGACATCGAGAAGGGCCACACGCTGCGCCGGGTGGCCGTGCAGCGCCGGCCCCGCCTCGGCTCGCTGCCCCGCGGCCCTGGCTCCTGGTGGACGTCCACCGAGTCCCTGTGCTCCAACGCCAGCGGGGACAGCCGCCACTCGGCCTACTCCTACTGCGGCCGCGGCTTCTACCCGCAGTACGGCGCCCTGGAGACGCGCGCCGGCTTCAACCCGCGCGTGGAGCGCACGCTGCTGGATGCGCGGCGCCGCCTCGAGGACCAGGCGGCCGCGCCCCCCGGCCTCGGCTCCCTGACGCCCAGCGCGGCCGGCTCGACGAGCTCGCTGGTGGGCGTGGGGCTGCCCCCGCCGACGCCGCGGAGCTCAGGACTGTCCACGCCGGTGCCCCCCAGCGCCGGGCACCTGGCGCACGTGCGTGAGCAGATGGCGGGCGCGCTGCGCAAGCTGCGGCAGCTGGAGGAGCAGGTGAAGCTGATCCCCGTGCTCCAGGTGAAGCTGTCGGTGCTGCAGGAGGAGAAGCGACAGCTCACCGTGCAGCTCAAGAGCCAGAAGTTCCTGGGCCACCCCGCGGGGGCCCGGGGCCGCGGAGAGCTCTGCCTGGACCTCCCCGAGGCCCCCGAGGACCCAGGGGCGCTGGAGATGCGGAGCGTGGGCACCTGGGTCCGCGAACGGGACTTGGGCATGCCCGACGGGGAGGCGGCCCTCGCCGCCAAGGTCGCCGTGCTGGAGACCCAGCTCAAGAAGGCGCTCCAGGAGCTGCAGGCCGCGCAGGCCCGGCAGGCCGACCCCCCGCCCCAGGCCTGGCCACCGCCGGACAGCCCCGTGCGCGTGGACACCGTCCGGGTGGTGGAGGGGCCACGGGAGGTGGAGGTGGCGGCCAGCACGGCCGCCGGGGCCCCCGCGCAGCGGGCCCAGAGTCTGGAGCCCTACGGGGCAGGGCTGCGGGCCCTGGCGACGCCTGGAGGGGCCGAGAGTGCCCCCGTGTTCCGTAGCCACGAGGTGGTGGAGACCACGTTCCCAGCGCCCGCTGCGGCCCCCAGCAACGTCCACGTGGTGAAGAAGATCAGCATCACGGAGCGCAGTGGGCCAGCAGGTGAGCCCCAGCGGGCAGGGGAGGACGCGGAGGGTCCCTCCTCCTTCCTCTGAACGCCAGGGTCCAGCCCTGGCCCTGGCCTTCCACCAGGCCGACCACTCTGGCCCTCAGAGCCTCTGTCTCTTTCTCTGCGTGCCTCCGTCTCAATGCTGTAGGGACCATATGGAGAAACTGGATGTCTAAGTGTGTCTTCTCATGTCTAGCGCATTGTGGGTGGCCAGAAAACAGAAGGTTTTTGGGGGAGGGGTCTCGTTTGCTGGGCAAAAACCCCTCGCTGTTTATTAACTAAGTGGCAGGAACAATCTCAGACCAATTTAAGCAGTGAAAAGGAAATGTGTTATTTCTGTAACTTAGCAACAGCTTCAGGCATAGCTAGATCCAGGTGCTCGAATATCGGGACTCTTTAACTCTCTCTTTCTCCTTCTCTGCACCCTGGAGGCTTCTCCCTCAGGCAGTCAAAGGTGGCCCCACTACTCCAGGCATCTGTTTTTGAAGCTCAGTAGAAAGAGAGCCCCTCAGTCTAAATAGCACCAGTAAAAATCTGAGAGGTGGCCCTCATTGGCTGATGTGGCCATCGCTGAGCCGATCACTGTGTCCCCCACTGCCTAGCCCAGCATCCTGGGGGCAGAGGAGCCCCACCAAGTCCTGTGGCCAAGTCCTGGGGAGGAAGGGGTGCTCCCTAGAGGAAGTGCTGAGTCCTCATGCCAGGAAAGGGGATGTGGAGTGTACAGAATGGCAGCTGCCCCACCACGACCGCCCGATGCCCCTGGAGAAGCTGCCAGAATGACTCATAATAATGATGACAGCTGTACTTTATCGAACACCAGGCTGGTACTGGGAGCTACGCCAAGTGTTTCACCCATGGAGGACCTCGAGGGGGTGGGCTGTGCAGCCAGGCGACCTGGGTTCAAAGTCCACTTCTTGCTGTGTGACCCTGGGTGAGTGACTTCACCTCTCTGGGCTGCAGCTTTGTATCTGTGAAGTGACATAATAATAACCCCACTTCTAGGACTCTTGTGACTTAGCGCTCGCAGTAAGTGCTCCATCAGTGCCCGTTGCTGCTCCTGCTGATAATTTTTGGGTCAACTCTGTTGATAGCCGGGGAAACTGAGGCTCAGGGAGAAGTCACACAGCCAGGAGGGGGCTGAGCCGGGATCTGGACCCGGGTCAGCCTGACCTGCAGGAGGCTTCATCCAGCCTCGAATGTTAGGTGCCAGGAGCCCCACAGAGGGACCAGGAGCCACAAGCTGGAGGGCGGGCCCAGCTGTGTTTTTGCTTCCCCATGTTCCTGGACAGCTGCAGACACCGCCCCTCCGCTCCGTGTCCATCCAAACACCCCGCCCTGGGACTCTGGCCCCCAGCCAGGTGCCCTGCCCAGCAGCCTCCATTCCAGATGTGCCTCCCGGGGCGGCCAGGGGCCTCCTGCCTGCGGGATGCACAGCCATAGCCATGTCCCCACCTTTGCAAGCCGCTGCCGCCGAAAGTTCTTCCTCGTGTCTCGCTTACCTCCTGCACGCTGCGGCCGGCCCTGTCTCTGCCTGCTTGAGCAGAACTGGAGTGTGTGCCTTCATTCCAGCACCTTCTTGTTCCACGGAGGTTTGTCAAGTGCCTGCTATTTGCCAGACTCTTCTAGGCCCTGGGGGCAGAGCAGTGAATGAGGCAGACAAAATCCCTGCAATAAATAAGTGAAGAAATGGCCTTTCAGAGAATACGCGTTGGAGACAAACAAGGGCATGGGGTGGTTGGTGATTGGATGGGGTCGGGGCTTGGGTTAAAATTCTGGTTCCCTGCTCTCTGGCTGTGTGTCCTTGAGCAAGTTAGTTAACTTCTATGTGCCTTGTTTGCAAACCGGGGGTCCCGACAGCTGGATGTCACCAGATTCACATGAGGCTTCAATGCGTCAGGTCATGTCAAGGGTTCCATGTGGCACCAGCCACGCAGTGGGTACCCAGCGGTTAGCTCTTGGCTCTCTGGCCAAGATGTGACGGGAAGCAAGCAGCCAGGTGGCCAAGAGGTGGGAAGGAGACTGTGCCTCCCAGAGGGGGGCACAGCAGGAGCAAAGGCCCTGGGGTGAGGAGGGGCTTGGTGCATCCAAGGTGTGGAACAATCTGGAAAAGCATGAGGCCGGACAAGCGAGGTCTAGGGAGGCTGGGCATTAGGATAGTGGGTCCCGCCAGGCTTGTAGACTGGGGAGGAGCCATATGGGAAAGGAAATGGATGATATGAGGACTTGACAAGTGTTGGGACCATGTGTTCCCTCAGCTGGGTCAGCTCCATGTGTGGGTCAGGGAGGCCTCCCTGGAGGAGGCGGCAAGGAGGAACCCAACTTCTCTGCCATCTAGAATTCTCTCACTGCAGCCAAAGCCTTCTGTTCCGGCTGCCAAAGTTGGGTGGGGCCACTAGAGGACCAGAGACCCCACCAAGGCCCGTACCCCACCTGGCCAAGGCACCGCAGAAAGATGAATGGGCGCGGGGCGGCTGGGCGCGTGCATCCGTGCGATTCCTCCAGGCCTTTGACATTCCCTCTGCTCTTGCTTGAGGCGTATTCCTGTGAGTGCAATTGATATTCTTCGTGGAAGGTTTGGGGAGGTGGAAGGATCTAGAACAACAGATAACCTGCCCTAGAGCCCAGCACTGCCCGCACGCAGCTGCCGTCCACACTTGTGCTTCTTTCCTTCTGAAATGTTGAAACGCATCATGTGTAGTTTCCAAGGCCCGCGACACAGAGCTGCAGGAATTTGTTCTTGGGCTTTATTTTAGTTTTAAAAGGATTTCAGCAGCTCTTGCTCTGGGCCAGGGCGTTATTTGGCGCCCCTTTCATAGTTTAGTTCATTTAAATTCCTGTGAGGTGGGGGGTGTTTTTATGCCCATTTTACAAATGAGGAAACTGAGGCACGGGGAGGTTAAGGGGTTCGCTCCTGGTTTCCGAAGCCGGGACTTAAACTCTTTGATTTCTTGGCTTTCACAACATCCCAGCGGCATTTCTTGATGTTCTTAAAAGCTCTTGGGACGTGCTGTTTGCCTTTTAACCGCCATGCCACTCCTGACTGTCCGAGGTGCCACGCAGGCATCCTTCCTCGGGAGTCCCTCGTGTCCTCCGGTCTGTTTTCTCAGGACAGGTTTCTGGAAGGGTATTTTTGGAGGATGGTGATGTCTGTCACCAAATGGCTTTGCAGTCGCCCTGTGGGCTCGACTCCCTTCCCGTAGTGGGTGGCTGAGTGATGGATTTTTTTTTTTTTTTTGAGGAAGATTAGCCCTGAGCTAACATCTGCTGCCAATCCTCCTGTTTTTGCTGAGGAAGACTGGCCCTGAGCTAACATCCATGCCCATCTTCCTCTACTTTGTATGTGGGATGCCTACCCCAGCATGGTGTGCCAAGCGATGCCATGTCCGCACCCAGGATCCGAACCAGTGAACCCCGGGCCACCGAAACGGAACATGCACACTTAACCGCTGTGCCACTGGGCCAGCCCAGTGATTGGAATTTTTTGAAACTTCTTTTGGACTTAAGGAGCCCAAACCTGAGTTAATCTAATTCTTCACTGATCTGTGCATGAAGGTCTTCACCTTCAGTGCCGAGGGCCGGTAAATATTTTAGCTTCGCAAGCTGGACGATTTTGTTGCAATGACTCCACTACGCTCAGGTTTGTTCTTTCCAGCTTTATTGGGATATACCTAACGCACAAAAATTGCACATTTTTAACGTATATCTTTTGATGAGTTCGGTGGCTCAGTTCTGCCTTTATAGCCTGAAAGCAGACATAAACGATATATAAATGAATGAACGTGTCTGTGTGCCAATAAGACTTTGTGTCCACGCTGGGATTTCAAATTCATGTGATTTTCATGTGTCTCAAACGGAATCCTCCTTTTAATTTTTTTCCCCAACCATTTAAAAACATAACAACTGTGCCCACGGGCTGTCATTTGCCAGCCTCTGCTCTATGCCATTCACACCCTCCCATCTCATTTAATATCATTCCTTGCAATCCACCTTCCAGAAGCTTCTTTAGATATTTGAGTGTCCTTGAAAAATATGCCTTGTGTGTTTAATTTCCTAAAATGGTATTGTGCTTTAGAAAGAAAAAAAAATCTCCTTCTGTTCCGTATTTTTTCCTCTCTACACACTATTTTTGAACTCCTCACCCTGACGTTCATAAATCTGGTTTGTCACTTTTAATGACCGTGTAGATTTCTGCCCTAGGTATGCGCTGCCCTTTTCTCATCTGATCCCCCCTTGGTGGGCACCTGGGTTACTTCCAGCTCCTGGTGGCTGTGAACTGTGCTGGGGCCACCCTCCTGTGTCCCCTTCTGAGGGACTACTGGCTCACAGGGAATGCACAACTTTGCTCCAAATTTTGACTGATCCTCTCCAGAAAAGTTCCCCGTGTCCACACTCCCACCAGCCACACTTGGGTCCGAGGTGTCCATTTCCCCACACCCCCCCCCCCCCCGACATATAGCTTATGTATCCTTCTGATTTTGTGTCCATCTGACACTGGGGCAAAGTGGTGTCTCCTTGTTGTTTTAATTTACATTTCTTGATTTCTGGTGAGGTTCATCCTCATATGTATTTAATAAGATCCCTTTCTGGGTCCCTTATTTGTAGCCTTCGTCCATTTTTCTTTGGGCAGAAGTTTCTGGCACATTCTAGAATAGCCACAGCCAGCCCGCTGCCAATTTTTATACAGCCCACAAGCTAAGAATGTTTTTTGTGTTTTTAAGTGGTTGAACGATATGAAAAGAAGAATAACATTGTGTGACATGAGCAAAATTATATGAAATTCAAACTTCTTAGGGCGCAGCCACGCCCCTTCATTTACATACCGCTGACGGCTGCTTTTCCACTCTTGGCGACTGAGACCTTTGGGCCCACGGAGCCAGAAATATTTACTATCTGGCCCTTTACAGAAAAAGTTTGTGACTCCTGTTCGAGAAGATAATCAATCCTTTACTCATGCTTGGTGTTGGAAATACAGCCATGTGCCACGGAACGATGTTTCTGCCAACGAGGGACCGTGTATGTGAAGGTGGTGCCACGAGATTAGTACTGTGTGGCCTGGGCGTGGAGTCGGCTGGCCCGTCTGGGTCTGTGTGTGTGCACGCCATGAGGGTCACACAACGACGACATCGCCTAACGACGCTCTGCTGGCAACTGGTCCCTGTCGTTAAGCGACGCATGACTGTCTTCTCCCAGTCTGTATTCCACCAATTAACTTTGTCTATGAAATTTTAAAAAATCAAACAGAGAGGCCAGCCCAGTGGTGCAGCAGTTAAGTTTGCGCATTCCGCTTCAGCGGCCCGGGGTTCACCGGTTCAGATCCCGGGTGCGGACATGGCACCGCTTGGCAAGCCATGCTGTGGCAGATGTCCCACATATAAAGTAGAGGAAGATGGGCATGGATGTTAGCTCAGGGCCAGTCTTCCTCAGCAAAAAGAGGAGGATTGGCAGCAGATGTTAGCTCAGAGCTAGTCTTCCTTAAAAGAAAAAAAAAATCAAACAGAAATCTTCATGTTGGATATAGTTAAACCCATCGTATTTTCCATTTCTTTTAATTTTTAATTTTTTCCAGTTTTATGGAGATATGTGACATATAACATTGTATTTGTTTAAGATGCACAAATTATTTGATAATTGTATATATTGCAAAATGATCGCCACAAAGAGTTTAGTCAATATCCGTCATCTCACAGAGTTACAAGTTCTTTTCCTTGGGATAAGAGCTTTCAAGATCTACTCTCTTAGCAACTCTCAAACTGACAGTACACTGTTATTATTATTATTTTTTTGGTGAGGAAGATTGGCCCTGAGCTGACATCTGTTGCCAATCTTCCTCTTTTTTTTTCTCCCCAAAACCCAGTACATAGTTGTATATCCTAGTTGTAAGTCCTTCCAGTTCTTCTGTGTGGGACGCTGCCACAGCACGGCCTGATGAGTGACGTGTAGGTCTGCACCCAGGATCCGAACCTGTGAACCCCAGGCCACTGGAGTGGAGCGTGCGAACTTAACCGCTCAACCATGGGGCCGGCCCCCTACAGTGCAATATTATTAACTGTAGTCCCCATGCTGGATGTTACGTCCCCAGGACTTTATGTTATAGCTAGAAGTCTGTACCCTTTGACCCCCTTCACCGGTTTCCCCACCTCCCACCTCTGGTGACCACCAGCCTGTTCTCTGAATCTTAGAGTTCTGTTTTTTTAGATTCCACATGTAAGCGAGATCATACAGTATTTTTCATATATAGTTTGTGCTTCGAGGAATTTTTAAAGGCCTCTTTCCCCTTCCTGAGGCCCCCCCATATTCGGCTCTCTTTTCTTCCTGTAGCTTCGCGGTTGTAGCTTCCTATCGATCCCTCACTTATTTTGGGTGTGAGGTGTGAGGTAGGGGTCCGGCTTGAGTTTTCTTGGGTAGAGTAGCTGCTTTTCCCAACCTCACACCAGAGAGCCCGCCTTTTCCCACTGACTTGTGGAAACCCTGTCTCCCCGGGGTCCCTGTAGCCTGTGCTGGGCTCTCTCCCTCCTTCCTTCGGCCGTGTCTTCTGGCAACAATGCCCGCTGTTTGCATTTGTCGTGGCTTCTGAATATGTTGTCTTCTCTCGTAGGCCGGGCTCCCCATCTCTGCCCTTTTTTGTAGAACTGTCTTAGCTGCTCATGGGCTTGAGTTCTTCTGTACAAATTTTGGTATCGGTTCACCCCGTCCTCCAGTGGAATAACAATAACAAACGCTATCGGTTTTATTATTGTTGGTGTTATTTTAGCATCGCAGTGTCCGACCTTGACCTCCTCGCTGGAAACAGCCTCCGAGCTTTGGAGGCCGGGCCTGCTTTCCCTTTGGGGCAGAATGGTCCCTGTGCTGCTCTTCCTTTTTTTTTTTTTTTTTAATTATTTTTGTAATTATAATTTTTAAAATGCATATAACATAAAATTGACCATCTTAACCATTTTTAAATGTCCAGTTCCGTGGCATTTAGCATATTCACGTGTTTGCACAGCCGTCCCCACCACCTGTCTCCAGAACTTTCTCACCTTCCCAAACTGAAGCTCTGTCCTCATGAAACACTGACTCCCCCCCAGCCCCAGGCCCCACCCTCCTCCTTCCCGTCTCTGTGGATGTGACTCCTCTGGGACCTCCTGTGAGTGGATCGCACAGTGTGTCCTTCTGTGACCGCCTCCCTTCCCTCGGCGTCATGTTACTCCACCTAATTTCTTGATGCTGCCAGGTTTTTATGTCCAAAGCCCTGAGTTTGGGGCGACACTGAGATTCCGAGCTGGCCTGTCACCTCCTGACACATCCACTGGGCCACACAGGGGTATATTGGTTGATTGCTTTGGGGCGAATTTATTGACAAGGTTTAAAAAAAAAAATCAGGAGATTCCCATAAAAAGCCGGCGTGTGCTCATGGGTCCCCACGGATGGCGCTGGAACCGGCCTGGGACTTCATGGCCAAGTGTCCCGTCCATTCCACACGCTCTGCACACACTCTCTGTTCCTCGCTGGAGCCGCGTGTGGCCCTCGGCCTTGAGGAAGTGGTCCCGTGTCTGTCAAAAACAGTCTGAACCGTTGAAGGGCAGTCAGATGAGATTAGTCTGCAGAGCCCATGACCAGTGACAGGAAGGGGACGTCCTGGGGAAGTGGTGACACGGAAGCCACACGTGGCCTGGGGGGACCCGAGTGGGTTTTGAAACTCGGCCAGCCACGCCAAGTGGCCACGCGACGTTTGTTTCGGGCTGCTGGCTGGTGATCGGGGGCTGGAGCCCCCTGCCAGCCCCGCTCCCGGGTGGGCAGTGGGTACCCTCGGGGCCCGGGACCCGCACAGTCGCCTTTGTCCTCAGATCAACCTGGGTGTGTGGGGTTTTTTTTTAATTGTGATAAAATATATATATCATGAAAGTTACCCTTGTAGCCATTTTTAAGTGTCCAGTCCAGCGGCATTCAGTGCACTCCCATTGCTGTGCAGCCACCCCACCATCCATCCCCAGCACTCTTTTATCTTCCCAAACTGAAACTCTGCTGGGGTGCGGCTGAATGTCCATTTTCCAAAAGCCCTTATTGTTTATTTTTCCTGATTTGTAAAGTAACACCTGCTTCATGTTAAGTAAAGAAGAAAAAAATGAGGCTGGATATGAAATAACATCCACAACACAAGTGCAGTTTTACAAAAAAAAAAAAAAGGTTGTAATATTGTCTTATTGAAATATAGTTTAGAATTCTCTGGAATTAACAAATGTGTCTGGAGCTCTTGATGCGCAGGCCTTGTTCTCGCCCGATGCCCCAGTTACTTTCTTGAATCTGCACAACTTGCCAGGAAGAAGTAAATGTTAGCTGCCTGAGGCACAGAGAGGTTAAGTGACTTGCCTGAGGTCACACAGCTCTCTCGTGCCAGATCTGAGTCCCTACCATGAGCACCACCCTTGGCTGTAATCAAACCTAGTTTCCAGACAACACTCAGTATGATGTTGGAGGGGGGTCACAAGCCAGGATTGTGGGGTCACAGGGCCCTCCTTGTCCCTCACCGGCTGTGGGACAGGCAAGAAACCGAGGTTGGAATCCGATTCTGCCACGCGCTTGCTTGCCGGGTGACCTCGGCAGCCCCCTGTGCCTCAGTTTCCTCATCTGGAATAATCCCACTTCCTCAGGGGCTGGGAAGATTTAATGTGAGAATTAGCCCTCGGAGCTCCTGGCTCCCAGGGGTGGTTCCTAATACTGTCATTGTTTGCTGTTGTCACACACCCTGAGCGCCTCTTTCCTGCGCCTCCAGGGCTCCCACAGGCCCCCGCAGAGCCGTCCTTGTTGCCCCCGGGGTCCACAGCCACCTCCCTGGCACAGCCCGAGAAGAACTCAGGCCAGGTGCCCACCCGTGACACCACCACCAGAGAGCCCTCCAGGCAAGCGGCCTCGTGCGCGTCAGAGGGGGCCGAGGGCGCAGGTAAGCAGGGTGGCCGCCCAGCGGAACAGGGCGCTGGAGGCCCGGGCACAGGGTCTGGCTTCGGTGACACTCACGACACCACCATCCCCATAGGCGGGCCCCAGGCGGGTGTGCGGTCCATCATGAAGCGGAGAGAGGAGGCTGCAGACCCCGCGGCACACCGCAGGAGCCTGCAGTTCGTGGGGGTCAACGGCGGGTGAGAGGACCCCCCGACACCGCGTGCCCTGCCCTGCGCCCAGCTTCCCCCTCCTGTCCGTTCCGTGGGTCACTCATGCCCAGGACGCTCCCAGGACCCTGGGCTGGACCCCTCCCTCGGATCATTCCTGTAACCAAAGCGCAGTTGACAGAGGAGGAAACTGAGGCACAGAGAGGCCAGGTGCCTCGCTGGAGCTCACACAGCTAGTTGCAAGTGAGCCCGGGGGTAACTACTGCCCCACACGACCCCTCAGGAGGTGCCAGAGCGCCTGGTACAGGGAGGCCCAGGCACAGACATGCGGGTCCAACCCCCTGGGGTAGGAGCAGTGACAGAGGACAATCAGACAGTGGGGGCCTCCAGGAGGTTCTGACACCCCCAGGGGTGGCCCTGAAGGAGGGGACAGGCAGGAGCGAGCAGGGCGAAGAGTGGAGGGCGCAGTGCAGCATGGGAGCGGGAGGCATGGTGAGTGATGGTCAGGGTGGGGCCTTGAATGCCAGGCCCAGAAGCCTCTGTCCCGAGGTTGCCAGAAGCGTGAGGGTCCTCTTTGCGGGGGGGCGCGGGTCTGCATCCAGAACACCTGTGTCACTAGCAAAGCATAGGAGGCACCAAGGGGTGAGAAGGGAAAGCCGTGTCCCCCGTCCCTGGCCGCCCCCCCCAAGCGCGATCACAGTCACAGCTGGCATTTATTGAGCACTTACGGTATACCAGATGCCGTAAGCCACATCCCTGCAGCCCTGTTATCCCCATTTATCAGAAGGGGAAACTGAGGCCCAGAGGAGTCAAGTAGTCAGAGCCCCCCGCCCCTCCCCCACCGCATCCCCGCCCACCTGCAGCGTCTCCCCTACCCCACCCGCCCCCCTCCCAGGTATGAGTCCTCCTCCGAGGACTCCAGCACAGCAGAGAACTTCTCGGACAACGAGAGCACAGAGAACGAGGCCCCAGAGCACGAGGAGAGGGTTCCGAGTGTGGCTGAAGCCCCCCAGCTGAGGCCCGAGGAGACGGCGGGAGCCAAGAGCAGCCGGGAGGAGTGTCAGCTGTCTCGGGAGTCTCAGCACATGCCCACAGCCGAGGGGGCGTCGGGAGCCAACGCGGAGGAGGAGATTCCGTCAGTTTGCTGGGTGGAAGGAACTCAGGCTGGGCTTGGGGGTGACCTCTGCCTCAGCTCCCACCGTTCCTGCCCTCTGAGGGAACCTCTATCAGTCATGCACACTTTAGTCTGAATTAGCAAACAAGCACTATCTCCTTCTGGGCCTCTGAAGGTCTGGAAGCTTGGATAAAGGGCCTGATAAGGGCAATTTGGGCTGTAGGGGTTAGGATTTAGGGGGTGGGCAAAGTTTGTCCTAAGCCACTCACCTTCTTTAGGACATTTGCCCCACCTGCCCATCCTGTTTATGTCTCTTTTTGTTCCCTGCTGAAAAATCTGCTCTGGGGAAAAGATTTTCCATCTGCCACTGGCCGCTTGGAATAAGCTTTGGGCCGTGCGTCCACTTTGTCTCAGGGTCTGTGTATTCCCCGTGTCTAGCCCTTGGGGTGCAATGTAAAATCGTGGCCCTGGTGGGCACCCAGGAGCCTGAGGTGGGTGCTCCCAAGATAAACTGCCCCCTCGTCTGTCCCCGGCAGGATGGAGCTCAGTCCTGACCTCATCTCCGCCTGCCTGGCCCTGGAAAAGTACCTGGACAACCCCAATGCCCTCACAGAGCGCGAGCTGGTACGTGGGGCCCCTCCTGCCCTCCACCCCACCCCGCTCCACTCGTCCACAGTGTCACCCCAGCATCCAAGCCGGGAGTTTGTGGGGTGCTCAAGTCCCGGGCCTGGGGCGGGGCCAGGAGGTGGGAGAGGGTGCCCCGTGTGGCCTTGGCTCCTTTTTCTTTGGGGGCTCGAGGGAAGGGGCTGCCGTTGTGCGGGTCACTTCTGGGATGGGGATGCCCGCGCCTGTCCCTGGGGGGGGGGGGGCAGTCCCTGGGATCGAGGGGTCCACACGCTCCTGCGGAGTCCCCGCTGGGGTGGGGATGCCCCACCTTTGACTCGTCTGGGGCGGGACCGTCTGTCCCCACGCTCCCCGCCCGGGCTCTGTCGCCGCCCTCACGCCCTGTCCCTGCCGCCCGCGCGCAGAAGGTGGCCTACACCACCGTGCTGCAGGAGTGGCTGCGCCTGGCCTGCCGCAGCGACGCACACCCCGAGCTCGTGCGGCGCCACCTGGTCACCTTCCGGGCCATGTCGGCGCGGCTGCTGGACTACGTGGTCAACATCGCCGACAGCAACGGCAACACCGCGCTGCACTACTCCGTGTCGCACGCCAACTTCCCCGTGGTGCGCCAGCTGCTCGACAGCGGTGAGCGCGGGCAGGACGCGCGGGGGCACCCGCTCCAGGCTTGTGGTCCATGGGGGCGGCGCTGATCTCCCAGCCTGATGGGGGAGACCCTGCCCTCCCAGTCCAATGGGGGAAATGCTGCCCTCCCAGTTCTGATGGGGGTGACGCTGATCTCCCAGTCTGATGGGGGAGATGCCACCCTCATAGTCTGATGGGGGAGACGCCGCCCTCCCAGTCTGATGGAGAAGATGCTGCCCTCCTATGTGGGGAGGGAGATAGCGCCCTATCTGTGGCCGCAGTGTGCTGAAAACGCTAGGCATGGTATTCTAGAAAACACAGGGACCTTCCGCCACCCTCGGGTACACCATGTATAAAGAAGGTCGCACCTCTGGAGCTCTAGTCTGAGAGAGGGGTGTGCCTCCAGTCTGGGATGTGGAGAGAAGACGTGGTCCTCAACTGGGCAGGCAGACTTGCCCCTCCTCAGTCTGATGGGGAAGACAACCTCCCAGTCTGATGAGGGAGGCAGAGCCCACAATCTGATGGAGGAGACACAGGCCGATCTGAAGGGTGATTGGCTCTTGCAGGTTAACAGGGGAGACAGCTCCCGCTCTCAGCCCTAAATGTGGGTGCCAGTGTCGGGGGCCCCAGTCTGATGGAGGAGGCACAGCGTCCACTTTTAGGAGCCCCTTGTCTAACAGGGTGGCACAATGGACGTGGAGATCCCTGGGGCAGAAGAGGGTTGAAAAGGGAGAAATTAGGTCGCAGCAAGACTGATGGAGGAGACGTGAGCCCCAGCACTCCTTATGAGGGTGGGACAAGCTTCCAGTCTGATGGCAGGGATGTGGCCTGGTCCTCGGGGCCCTCCGCCAGCCTGAGGCGGCCCAGCCAGCATTGGGGTGAGGGCTCATGTGCTCCCGGCCCCCCAGGTGTCTGCCAGGTGGACAAGCAGAACCGAGCCGGCTACAGCCCCGTCATGCTCACCGCGCTGGCCACCCTGAAGACCCAGGATGACATCGAGACGGTCCTGCAGCTCTTCCGGCTCGGCAACGTCAACGCAAAGGCCAGCCAGGTGTGGGCCCTCCCCCTCCTGCGCCATGCCTCAAACCAGACCTTGTTCCAGGCCCGGGGGAGAGTCCCCCCTCCCCGGATGGGGAAACTGAGGCTCAGAGAAGCAGAGTCACTGCCCCAATGTCACAGTAGAGAAACGGGGACATGAACCCAGGGAGTGGCTCCAGGCCCCATTCTCTTTTTTTTTTTTTGAGGAAGATTGGCCCTGAGCTAACATCTGCTGCCATTCCTCCTCTTTTTTTTTTGCTGAGGAAGACTGGCCCTGAGCTAACATCCATGCCCGTCTTCCTCTACTTTATATGGGGGACGCCCACCACAGCATGGCTTGCCAAGCAGTGCCATGTCCACACCTGGGATCCAAACCGGCAAACCCTGGACCACCAAAGTGGAACATGTGCACTTAACCACTGCGCCACCAGGCCGGCCCCTCCAGGCCCCGTTCTTGATGACCCACCTGCCAGGCTGCCTCTGAGGCGGGACCTTCTGGTGGCCAGAGGCCAGGGGTGTGGGATGACACAGGCCTCTGCCTTTCTTAATCTTGTCCCACATCCTCTTGGTGACTCACCAAGCAGCAGCTGGACGCTGGGGCTCCGAGCTGGACAAGCAGGCACCGTCCCCACCCTCCCGAAGCTCCGGCAGCTGCCAGCATCCCCGGCGGCACGGAGGGTCGGAGCAGGTTTGGACGGGGGGCTGTGGGACGCCAGCAGGGCAGTGAGAGGGCAGTGGCGGCCACTCCTGGGTTGGGAATCTCCCATCGCCTGCAGTGAGGAGTGGAGCCAGGGGACTGTGGAGGTGACCAGAGCGTGGACAGCTGTCCCGCCATAGGAGCAGCCGGGACTCCATGGGGACAGCAAGGGGGGTGGGATTTCCGACAGCCTCAACCAGTGAAAGAGAGAAGCAGGGCGCCGTGGTGGCGTCACAGGAGCAGACCCCGCTCACTTTTTTGTTCATTTCATTTTTCTTTAACAAAAATTGGCGGGCCTGCCCGGTGGCATAGTGGTTAAGTTTGCTCTCCGCTTCGGAGGCCCAGGGTTCGTGGGTTCGGATCCCAGGTGTGGACCTACACACTGCTCATCAAGCCATGCTGTGGCAGCATCACACATAAAATAGAGGAAGATGGGCACAGATGTTAGCTCAGCGACAGTCTTCCTCACCAAAAAAAAAAAAATTTTTAGTGGTTTCTATTTTTTTAATTGAGGTGAAATTCACATGAGATTAACCCTTTTAAAGCATACAGTTCAGTGGCGTTTAGGACATTCGCAATCTCATGCAACCACCACTTTTACCTACTTCCAGAACATTCCCATCATCCCAAAAGGAAACCCTGCGCCCGTTAGCGGTCACTCCCCATTCTCTCCCCCCACCGCCACCCGGTGCCTGGCAGCCACCAGGCTGCTTTCTGTCTGCACGGGTTTGCCTATTCTGGACATTTTGTATAAACGGAATGGTATATGTGGGTTTCTGTGTCTGGCTTCCGTCACTGAGCATCGTGTTTGCAAAGTTCATCCGTGCTGCATTTCTTTTTAAGGCTGAATAATCTCCTGTGCTGTGCGTATACCGGATTTGTTTATCCATCCATTCACCGATAAACGTGGATTTAATTTTTAGGAGCTTTAACTGACGTACAGAAAAACATGCACATCTTAGCTCCATAAATTTTTACCTGTTTACCTCTGCGAGTGAGAACCTGCTTTAATTGGGCATGGGGCGCACCTCCCCGAGGAGGGGACATTTAAGCTGAGACCCGAGGGATGAGAAGGAGACAGCAGGAGGAGGGACCAGGAAGTGCAAAGGCCCAGTGGTAGGCAGGATTGGGATACAGAAGGAGGCCAGCCAGTGGGGGTGTGTTAGCATCAGAGGACTTGGGAGCCATGGAAGGTTCCGGAGCAGGGATGCCATGCTTCAGGGCCTGCACGGTCCATAAACCTGTCCCTTGCTCTGCCCAGGCGGGGCAGACAGCCCTGATGCTGGCGGTCAGCCACGGGCGCGTGGACGTGGTCAAGGCTCTGCTGGCCTGTGAGGCGGACGTCAACGTGCAGGATGACGACGGCTCCACGGCGCTCATGTGCGCCTGCGAGCAGGGCCACAAGGAGATCACTGGGCTGCTGCTGGCTGTGCCCAGCTGCGACATCGCACTCACCGACCGCGTGAGTCCCCACCTGGTGCACCCCCGGGAGGGCGGGAGTGGGTGCAGGGCATTGTCATAGCAACGGATGCCTTCCAGGACGGGAGCACGGCTCTGACGGTGGCCCTGGACGCGGGGCACAGTGAAATCGCGTCCATGCTCTACTCCCACATGAACATCAAGTGCTCGGTGAGTCTCCATCCGGCAGGGCGGAAGGCGGGGGGTGTGGGGGTGGCCGGAGGTTATGAAGAGCTGATGGCGTGTGGTGCCCATGCCGAGGACTTTACTGGCGTACCGGCCTCCACGTGTGGACCCTTTGTGCTGCCCCATGAGGAAATGAGGCTGCATGGTCATGGTCGGCATAACAGTATTCAACCCGGATCTGTCTGGTTCCGAATGCAAACTCTTTTTTGTTGTTGTTGAGGAAGATTGTCCCTGAGCTAACATCTGTGCCCATCTTCCTCTATTTTGTATGTGGGATATGGCCACAGCATGGTGTGATAAGTGGTGCTGGGTCCACACCTGGGATCTGAACCTGTGAACCCCAGGCTGCCAAAGCAGAGTGTGCAAACTTAACCACTATGCTATCAGGCTGGCCCCTAAATGCACGTTCTTAACCGCCATTTGCTCATTTGAGAAATCTTTACGGAGCATCCGCTGTGTGTTTGGCGTTGTTCTAGGCTCTGCCATCACAGCACCAAACAAAACAAAAAGGTTTCTGTCCTCAGAGAGCAGAATTCTAGTCAGAGAGACCTAAGCAAATCAGCGAATCCTAGGCAGGTGATGGTACGTGCTGGGAAGAAATATAAAATGGGGTAAGAAGGACGGCGAGTGTCCAGGCAGCCATTTTAGACCTTGGCAGAGAGGTGACAGTGGAGCCAACACTTGAGGAAGGGAGGGAGCAAGAGTGTGGCTGTCCAGGCAGCAGGAACAGCCAGTGCAAAGGCCCTGAGGCAGGAGTGTGCCTGGTGTGTTTGAGGAGCGTCATGGAGCCCAGTGGGAGGAAGTGAGGGCAGGGAGGTGATGCCACAGACTGTGCAGGGCCTCGTGGGCCCCTGTGAGGACTCTGGCTTCTACTCGAAGCGTGTCAGTGTATTAAAGGCCTCGAGAAGTCTCCCCGTAAGGAAATCCCACCCAACCACGTCTCACCCAGCATGTCTCCTATTCGACCGCAGAGATCGGGGCCGTTAAAATCACGCCTGTTGGCCAAACACTCTTCTGGAAGCATAATGGGGACAATATTGATAGGTGCTGTGTGCTAAGTGTCTGATGGAGGAAAAGCACATCCTGTCTGATGGAGGAGACAGGGCGCTCCTCATAGGTCCCCAAAACAATACCCTTGTCTGATGGAGGAGCCTATACCCTGTAGTCTGATGGAGCATGCTGTCCCCTCCAGTCTGATGGAGGAGGCCATCCCTTCCAGTCTGATGGGGGAGGCCGTACCTTCCAGTCTGATGGACTGTACTAAGTGCCCCCCAGACCTGGTTTCTTAAACCCTCCACAATAACCTGATTCGGTTGCATAAAGTCCTGTTATTTCCATTTCTCAGGTGAAGCTTAGACAGGTTCCCTCCCTGGTTCAAGGTCGCACATCCAGGAAGGGTGGAGGCCGCAGGGTCCGTCTGACTCCAGACCTTGGGCAGAAGCCTCACTGCCCCCTCCTCCTCACCCCCACCTTGCACTTGCCCTGGCCTCCCCAAGGCCTGTCTGGGGCTGGGTTCGAGGGCAGCATGGTGGGTGTCAACCACAGAGGCTCCCCACAAGGTCCAGAGAGAGAAGGGCGCTGAGATACGAGCCGCCAGTCTCCTGCCTGCTTCCTGAGGCTCCGAGTTTTTCCGGCTTCATTCCTGGGGTGTCAGGATCCTGGGCCTCAGCCGTGGCGCTCAGGGGATCAGCTCTGGGCCTCAGTTTCCTCAACTGGAAGATGAGGGTGATGGGGCTGGGTGATGCCCTGCTGTCTGATCTGTGGTCCTGAGGGACGAACCCCAACCCTCCATCACTCGCCACCTGGCCCACTGCCATTGCCTCTGTCCTCATCCCCTGGCCCCCATCCTCACTGCCCTCTCCCATCTGTTTGGAGAAAAAGCCAAAGTCATCCTTGGCACAACCAAGTCCTGCACAGCCACCCACTCTCCTTCCTCTCTCCTCGCTCACTCTGCTCCCGCCTCAGGGCCTTTGCACTTGCTGTGTTCTCTGCCTGGCATGCCCTGCCTCCTCGGCTGGCCCCTTGACATCGTTCAGCTCAGCCGTCACCCTCCCCGCCCACCCGCTGTCCACTTTCATCCCCTTCCAGACCTTCCCGCCCAGGAAAATCCTCTCCCGCATTCCTTTGTGTGCATCTCCTCCACAGCCTCGCCTTCTTGAGGCCAAGGGACGAGACCTCTTGTTCACTCCCGGCGGCCACAGGGCCAGCCAACAAAGCTGGCGCCTCGCAGGCCCGGGAAAGAATGCCAAAGGAGGAATTCAACTTCTCGTTTCAGTTCGCCCCGATGTCAGACGATGAAAGTCCTGCCTCTTCCTCTGCAGAAGAGTAGCCGTGAGGGGGCCTCTCCGCGGGGACCAGCCAGCCCCAGCGCCAACCGTCCGTCCCTCCTCCTCCATCTCTCGTCCCCTCCCTGGCCAGCCCCCACTGGTACCCACCAAGGCCCCATCTCAAAGGCCAGTGGGATTTTCTTCTGCTTCCCAGGAGGGCAGCCCCCACAGCGACAACACGCCATCGTCCCGCGGGCTTTTCCCAGCACCCAGTTCAAAGCCGCCCCAGCGCCGGCGGAAGCTGCCTTCTTCCATGAAGTGGCGCCAGGGGCTGATGCTGGGGCGTGGGCTTAACCCTGAGAACCATCGACTGACAGTTATGGACGGAGGAGGACGAGGGGGAAAGGATATGGGAGTTCTGAATCATCGGGGGAGGGGAGAGTCTTATCACTTGTTGCCAGATTTGAAAGTCCACTGGAATCGCCTCTATTCCTCTTAATCCTGAATGTTCCCGCGGGCCGGTTGTGTCTAGAGCGGCTTCAGGCCGCCCCCCCCCCACCCCCCGCCCCCGGCTCCCACATTTAATTGTCTGTAATCGCGTCTTGTCCCTCCCCGCAGCCGCCTGCCCCGGGGGGCTGTTCTTGTGGTGCCTTCACAAAACGCATTCTGCCCTGGTCAGCCAGGGCGGGAGCTCAGCGATTTCTGCCCTCCTGCTGCCACCACCCAGGTCCCCCCATTCGGGTGGGGGGCTCAGGACCCAGCAGCCGAGAGGGGCCAGCGTTTCCCCCCTGTCGGAAATTAACCAGAGAAATTAAAGGAGAAATTAACCGGAAACCGTGCCCCCCACCCCCGAGGCCCCGGCCAGGGCTCCCGTTCCTAGAAAAGCCTTCAGACGTGGATCCAGGGCGGCTGCCGAGTCCCCGGGCTGAGAAGCCTGGTGGCGGCCGTCCCTGTCCTCCCCGAGGCCTGTGCTGTTGGCAGAGCAGAGGGCGCCGCAGGCCCCACGTGTGCGTGATTAAAAGCTGGCCGTTCCCGAGGGCCCAGCGCAAACTTAAGGAGACAGGGCTTTGCCGGAAACCAAACAAGGGCCAGCTGGGTCCTTTAACCACCTCCAGGCTTCCTGGGGTTGCCTGGACCCCAGCCTGCTGGAAACGGGGCTCGCCAGACACACGCCGCCCCCCGCCCGGCCTGTCGGGTGCCCAGAAGCTGAGCGGAGTTTCTTTCCTGTTCCTTCCTTTTGTGAACCAAAAAGAAACCAGGGGTGGGTCTTGAGCTTGGACAAGTGCCTTGTGACAGGGGAGTAAGAGCCACTGGGAAGGGGGCCCCTGCGCTCTCTGGGCCGCCAGGGTGGCAGGCAGACCCCAGCAGGACGGAGTGCGTCCCCAAAGCCGCGTCCACTCAGTGAGGCGAGGTGCTGGCTTCTGTCCTGGAAAAGTGGGTTTCTCGGCTCGATGGAGGCTGGCTGTAAGGAGAGAGAGCTTGGATGGTCAAAGGAGACACCCTAGATGGTGTGTGTGTGTGTGTAACTGGAGAGAAAACCAGACCCAGGCTGAGTGACCACTGGTGTCTGACGGAAGGGAGACGTTTTGAGAAGCGGTACAAGAGTCGTGTGCCCGGGTGTCCAGCCCCGGAGTCAGTGGGTGCGTTTCTTGGGAGCTTCTAGAAGCTTCTAGAAGGATCCCTGCATTCCCTTCCCCCTCGGGCCCACGGGGCTTGGCGTGGGAGGATCCAGGGAGGACCTGCCCCATCCCAGTTCTCTTCTCACATGTATCCATGACCCTTGACCTCACTTTCTGACCACGGTACGTCCATAAAGACAGTATTACACTTAAATGAAGTATTCCTTTTTGTAATCGTTTTTAGAAAGTAAAGGAATTTAATAAAGCTGCCTTATGATAAGCTGACACGTCTGCGTCTGGCCTTTGTCTCACTGTACACCTCCTTCAGCTTTGAAATGGATCTCTTTTTCAAAATGGACTTAATTTGGGCCTGGTCCTGTGGCGGAGTGGTTAAGTTCGCGTGCTCTACTTCAGCAGCTTGGAGTTCACCAGTTTGGAGCCTGGGTATGGACTTACGCACCGCTCATCAAGCCATGCTGTGGCGGCGTCCTGCAGAGAAAACCTAGAAGGACCTATAACCAGGATACACAACTTTGTACTGTACTGGGGCTTTGGGAAGAAAAAAAGAAAGAGGAGGGCTGGCTCCGTGGCCAAGTGGTTAAGTTCACGTGCTCCACTGCAGCGGCCCAGGGTTCGGATCCTAGGCGCGGACATGGCGCTGCTCATCAGGCCACATTGAGGCGGCGTCCCACATCCCACAACTAGATGGACCTGCAACTAAGATATACAACTATGTACAGGGGGTTTGGGAAGATAAAGCAGAAAAAAAAAAAAGAAGATTGGCAACAGTTGTTAGCTCAGGTGCCAATCTTTAAAAAAAAAAAAAAAGAGGAAGATGGGCAACAGATATTAGCTCAGGGCCAATCTTCCTCACCAAAAAAAAACCACACACACACACAAAACCAGACTTAATTTGAACAATGTTTAAAGCTACGGAAAAATTACCAGGCCAGCACAATAAACTCCCTTAGGTTCTGCCCTACACATAGCTGGTGGCTACTGTATTGGGCTTCAAAGTTAGAGAACATTGTCATGGTGACAGAAAGTTCTGACAAACACCCACCTTGAACATCAAGGAAAAATCCTTACTGATTTTTTTTGCCTCGTGACAAAACAATTGATGCTGATTGTAAAAGGTAAAATTTAAACAATACAGAAACGTGTGGCTTAGCGGAGGGTGCCGTGGTCCCACTTGGTAGAAACGCCTGCCATTGTCAACACTCTGGAGTATCTCCTGCCAAACCTTTTTCTAATAGGTTGGGTCTTAAACGATCTCGTTTTGCTGTTTTATTTTTTATTGGGGCATCATATACATATATTTTGAGTACAAGTCTGTGTTCAAAAGTGTACAGCTCCATGGCTTTCCACAAACTAAACATCCCTGTGTCACCAGCACCAGGACAGGAAGTAGACCATCCTTGGCCCCCCCACCACTCCCCACAAGGGAGATCGATGATGGACGGTCGCCCTCCTGACTTCTCCCTTCCTCATTTTTCCTCTGGCTTTTTCCACCGGAGATGTGGGTGGGTTTTAGAGGTTATTGGAAGTCCCAGAAATTTCACACGAAGTTGTGTGTTTCTGAGCGGAAGGTCCAATGCTCTTGTCAGCTTCCCAAAGGGGTTTGTGAGCCAAGAAGGGGCTTTTGGGGAAAAAAAAAAATTGTTTCTCACAATTGCCAGGACCATTTTTTCCTCATCTTTGTTGTCTTGTTCAGCTCAAGCTTAAGACCCCATGGGCCCCCATCACCCAGAGTCTTACTTTGCCTTTTGGATGGAGATTTTTGTTTTTAATTGTGGTCAAACACAGATCCCATAACATTTGCCGTCTTAGCCATTTCTAAGCGTCCGGTTCCGGGGCATTAAGCACATTCACGTGGTTGCGCAACCTCGCCCCCATCCCTCTCCAGAATTCCTTCATCTTCCCAAACTGAAACTCTGGCCCTGTTAAACATGAACTTGGCACGGCCCTCCCCCAGCCCCGGCCCCCACCATCCTACTTTCTGTCTCTGAATTGAAGTCCCCTAGGAGCCTCACAGAAATGGAACCACGCTGTATTTGTCTTCCATGCCCGGCTTCTTTCACTTGGCCTAATGTCCTCACGGCTCCTCCATGTTGTAGCCCGTGTCAGAACGTCCCTCCTTTTAACAGCTGAATAATATTCCATTGTCTGGATGGACCCCATTTCGTTTATCCAGCATCCATCAGTGGACACTTCAATTGCTCCCACTTTTGCTTACTGTAAATAACGTTGGGTGTACCATTGTGTCTCCAAGGCCCTGCTTTCAATTTTGGGGGTACACACCCAGGAGGGAGACTGCTGGGTCCTCTGGGAATTCTTTTCTTAATTTCTTGAGGAGCCGCCATATTGTTTTCCATAGACTCTGGCCCACTGGACACGCCCACCAACAGTACACAAGGGTTCCCATGTCTCCACCTCCTCTCCAATGCTTGTTATTTTCTGTATTGGGTTTTTTTTTTTTTTTAAATAATAGCCATCCTAATGGCTGGCAGGTGGTTATTGATTTGTCTTTTGGAAGGGAGGTGAATGGCCTTTTTTGACAGAAGCGTTTATATCTGGCAGGCTGCAGTTGTGCAATCTCGCAGCTTATCTCTCGAACGTCCCACCCCAGCTGATAAGAGAGCTATCATTAGCCCATGGCTCAGAGAGGTTAAGAACTTGCCAAGGTCACAGGTACTGCAGAGCCAGACAGAGAACCCACGGTCTTATCTCCTCTTTATTTCACTCTGCATGGGTATATAGTCCACCACCTTCATGCACAGAAGGTGAGCCCCTGGCACCAAAGGTCACTCTGCTGATGGTGACAGAGCCACCTCAGCCAGCAGGAGGGTGAATGACGCTCGCCTTGAGCACTGAGTCTCACGCCCAGACATCGATATTTCTGCAGGAAACGACGAAGGTGCCATCACTTCTACATCCGCTAGCCACGCCATGAGACAAAGGCCTGGAGCTTCTTCACCTGACAATCTGGGGGTGGCCTTCTGGGGGCCTGAGCCAAAAGCTGCACAAAACCCAACAATGTGTGGATGTTGGGTATGTTTTTCAAGGAAGAGCCTCTCTCATTGCTTTTGTCACATTTCAAAGGGATCTGTGACCCGGAAAAGACTAAATATATGAGTCTTAAGGGTGTCCCCAGCTACATGATCACTGTAAAAATAGAAAAACACAAGCAGCTCTGGGGTCTTGGGAAGAACTCTCTCCTGGAAGCGAGCCCTGAGGAGGAAGGGGCCCCAGGCCTGGGGTTGAGGACCTGTCCGATTCCTGATGATCACTGAAATCACATTTTCCGACGGCTCCGTTGTAGCTGCTCGTCTCCCCCCACTGGCTGTGCCTTCTCAGTCTTGCTGGCTTCTCCTCGTTTCTATGATTTCTACACTTGGAGGGTGCCAGAGCGTGGTCCCTGGAGTTCCTCCTCACCATACTGTCCCCCAAGGTGATGTCATCTGATTCTGCCTGCACCCTGGCAACTCCCAGATTTTTATCCCCAGCCCAAATGTCTCTGTGGACTCCTATAGCCGAGCAACCACCACATGGACAGCTGCATGTGGCCACATCTCAGGCATTGGGAACTGCCCCCAAATTCCATTTCCTGCAGCCCCTCACCTCCAAGCCTGCCCCTCCCATTCTCAGCCACCAGCACCACCACCCATCCAGGGATTTGGGCCAAACACCCAGGAAGCATCCTCTTCCTCTTCCTCATTCTGTACATCTGGTTTGCCGGCAAGTGCTCTCAATTCTGGATGAGCTGGAGTCCGTCCACTCCCCAGCTCTCTCCTCCTTAACGCCTTCCAGTGCCTCCTGTTCCACCAGAACCAAGCTTCAGCCCTTGGCAACCCTCTCGCTCACTCTTCTCCAGCTACGCCAAACTCCTCTCTATTCCTTAAGCTAAACTCCCTCACCTCAGGGACCTTTGCACCAGTTCTGCCTTCCTCCTGGAGCTTTGTTTCCCAACATCCTTTCATCACTCAGGTCCCAGTTCATATGTCCCCTGCTCAGGGAGGCCGTCCCTGACCACTTGACCTAACGTCACTTCCCACCCCACCCCCTGACACCAACTCTAGTGGCTCGATCCTATGACCCTGATTTCCCACCTTCGTAACAGGTGTTCCTGTCTAAAATGATCCTGTTCATTTGTTTCCTCGATTATTGTGAGGTCTTGCCACCAGCAGTGGCTTTCAACTGTTTTTTGTGTGACTTACAGTAAGATACAAATTTCACATGTGATCCAGCAATCCAGATGTTACAGCTGCGTAACAAATTTCCCCCAAATTTACTGGCTTTCAACAATGGCATTGATGTTGCTCACAAACGTGCAGTTTGAGCAGATCTTGCTGGGGACAGCGCGTCTCTGCTCCTCTTGGTGGCAGCTGGGCTGGCTCAAAGGCTGGCGGCTGGAATCATCTCAGTGCTCACTCACTCATTGTCTGGTGGTTGATGCTGGCTTCCGCTGGGTCCTTATCTGGGAGCCTCTTCACATGGCTGGGCTTCCTCACAACGTGGCAGCTGGGCTCCAAGAGAGGGCATCCTGAAACTGAGAGAGAGGGAGACAGCGAGCTAGCACCTGCAAAAGATGCATCCTAGTTTCTGACTTAGGCCTGGAAGTCACACAGCATCCTTTCTGCCGCATCCTATTTGTGGCACAAAGTCCTGCTCAAGTTCAAGAGGAGGGGAGTGACAGTCTGCCCAGGGATGGGGAGTGGCAAGGTTGCACCTATTTCTGTAGCCAATTTTGGGGAAAACAACCTGCCACTCCCAGGACGCAGACGCAGAGTTGGAGTTTCCCAAAACAATCCTTAACTTTCCATACACAATGCAGTGATTTTTTTCCCATTGTGTTTTGTAGAAAACGCTGGTCGTGATCTGCTGAATTGATTTCTGCACCTCAGTTTCACAAACATGTCACAAAAGCGAGCCCTTTATTTTCCACTGTTGTAACCCCGAACACAGCATGCTGTTGGGTGCGAGGTGGGCACCTCACCGGCTGGCATCCTATGTGTGATTCACTGAACGCCTATATAGGGCATATTGAATACCGGGTACTGTCCTCACTTAATCCTCACGCCCACTCTAAAGGAGTCACTACTATGGCCCTCATTTTACTGAGGAGGAAAGTGAGGCGCAGTAATTTGCCCACGTAACGCAGCTATTAAGCGGCAAAGCTGAGATTCGAACTCCATCCACCTGGTTGCAGACTCCATTTTGCTATGTGGCCTCCTATGCAATTTACTTATTTATAATGTTTATGGTGAGACCCCCATGCACTGCAGAACGTCAGCTCCACGAGAAGCAGCCCCCATCTTCGCCCCAGAAGGCCACCTTGCACGCCACCCGCAGGCGCTGGACCTAAGCAGAAATAAACAGCTCCAGCCTCTTGCATCCGCTTACCACCCTGCGCAGGCGCAGCCGGCAGGCCTCCCGGGCGCGCCCCCTACCAGCGCCGATTGGCCGTTGCCGATGACTGACAGAGAAGCCGGCGCAGGCGCACCAGGCCAGACCTGCCGCGGCTCGCCCCCATCGGCTGATGACTGACGGAGGATCAAGCCAATGGAAGCGGGGCTCCCCGGGAAGGGGGCGGGACCCCCGGGCAGTTGAATTCGCGCGGGATTGGCCCCGCGTAGTCATGGCGGCTTTCCGAGACATGGAGGAGGTGAGCCAGGGGCTGCTGAGCCTGCTGGGCGCCAACCGCGCCGAGGCGCAGCACCGGCGGCTGCTGGGGCGACACGAGCAGGTGGTGGAGCGGCTGCTGGAGACGCAAGACGGTGCCGAGCAGCGGCTGCGAGGTGAGGCCGGGGCCCGGGCCTCGAACCCCAACCCCCACCCCCGCCGGGCCCCCGCATCCCCTGCCCTCATCCCTGGGGGGACCGGGAGGTGCGCGCTGCCCCCGCTGAGCCTCAGTTTCCCCGCCCGTGAAATGGGCTTCAGGGCACCAGCCGCCTCCCAGGGGTTTAGCGGTGATAGAGGAGCTCCATTCTGGCCCCATTCTGAGCATCCCGCGAGCGGGGGCTGGGGGCCCCAGGGTTGCAATTGGGGTGGGGGCCCCAGGGTTGCAATTGGGGCTGGGGCTGGGGGACCCGGGGTTGCATTTGGGGCTCAGGGATCCCAGCATCCCCGATTGCTGAAGTTGTTCAGATGTTCTCCTGAGCACCTGCTGCGTGCCAGGCAGAACGCCAGCCCTGGGATGGCAGCGGGGACGAAACAGACAGAAGACCTTGGGGGGTGCTGCTTTGTTGGGGGAGAGGAGAGAGGCTGAAGGAGAAGAATGGGTATGTCGGGGGGCGATGGGCTGCGGAGAAGAGCGAGGCTGTGTAGGAAGGAGCGGGGATGTTTGGGGGCGGGGTCAGCGAAGGCCTTGTAAAGGACGCGGCTGTTGTAGCCGCAAGTCGGAGGTGGGGGAGCCGGCGCTATGTTGCGGGTTAAATGAAAGACACCATCAAATGTAAGACTTTTAAAGGGGAAAAAAGCTCAGCTAGTAAATATCTTAACACTGAGAGGGCTAGACCCAGCCTCTCCCCAGGGCCTCCAACCTGGATTTCAGCTAATTTATGAGCCCTGTGGTCCCAGCCCAGTGGCGTTAAGTACGCTCCCACGGCTGTGCAGCCATCCCCACCATCCGTCTCCAGAACTTTCTCATCTTCTTAAACAGCAACTCTGTCCCCGTAAACTCCCCATCCCCCTCCCAGCCCCGTGCACCCACCATTCCAGCTGCCGTCTCTATGAATTTGACTCTTCTAGGTTCCCCCTGTAAGTGGAATCAGGCAATATTGGTCCATGGTGTCTGGCTTCTTTCACTTAGCGCTGTATTCTCGGGGTTGCTGCATGGTGTAGCCTGTGTCCGAATTTCTTTTTAAGGCTCGCTAATGTTCCATTGTATGGAGGACCACCTCTTGTGTATCCGTTCATCCATCAGTGGACTCTCAGGTTGCTTCCACCTCTGCATATTGAGTCACGCTGCTGTGAACACGGGTGTACCAGTATCTGAGTCCCTGCTTTCAATTCCTTTTCGTATTTTCCCAGAAGTGGCTCAAATGGTAGTTGGATGTTTAATTTTTGGAGGAACCGTCATGGAGTTTTCCACAGTGGTTTTGTGCCAGGAGTTTTAATGCCTTACATTTTACGAGGACGTGCCCTCTGGGTTGAAACTCGCATGACCTGGGGGCTAGCCCTGGGGTAGCTCAAGAGAACAGTGTTCCTGGCAGAGGGGACTGCAGAGGCAGAGGTCGGGAGGTGAGGATGCGCCTGAAGACTCAGGAGAAAGTGGTAGAAGGTGAGGTCAGCGGGGCCAGACCCTGCCTGGCCTGGGAGCCCCAGGAGGAGTTCGGAGGTAGAGTAAGCATGATGAGTGTCCCCGTCAGAGTCTTCCCCTCTTTTCTCCTCCTCCTCCCTCCTTCTCTCTTCTTTCTTTCCCCCTCTCTCCACCCTTTCTATGGTTGAGGAGAAGATCAGCATGACCCAGCCTGGGTTTTAGCAGAACAGATGGATTGAGGCTAGGGGAATTAGAGTCAGTGTTCTAGGGAGCCCGGACTTTGATCAAAAGGATCCAGTTTGAGGGCTGGACCGGTTGTGTAGCAGTTAAGTTCACATGCTCTGCTTCAGGGGCCCAGGGTTCATGAGTTCAGATCCTGGGTGCAGACCTATGCACCGCTCATCAAGCCACACTATGGCGGCATCCCACATACAAAATAGAGGAAGATTGGCTCAAATGTTCTGTCAGGGCCAGTCTTCCTCACCAAAAAAAAAAAAAAAAAAAAAACCCACCCCGCATCCAGTTCAGATCCCAGCTTCGCAGCTCAGTGCCTGTGGAGAGGCCACTGAACCTCCTTGGGCTTCTGTGCTTCACCTCTCAAAGGGGGGTCTGGGGTTAAGCCGCCCTCAGAGGGATGTGGGGGTGCCCTGGGTAGGGGCTCCCGGGTCACCCCGCGGCACCTTGAGACTTGCTTGTCTGTCAGGAGGGTGGGTGGGGAAGGGGCAGGAGGCTGCGGCAGAGAGCCAGACCCTCGCTCTCCCGGCAGGAAGTCAGCAGGCTCGGCTAGAGCAGACAAACCGAGAAATAGCAGCGTAAGCAGATTATGCAGAAATATGAAGGTTGTTGCCAGAGAAAACAGCGAAGAGTTGAAAGTGGCTGCTTCGGGGGCCGGAGAGCCTTCGAGAGGGGCTGGGTGTGTGGAAATTTGCACAACCCCATACAGGCGGTGCTTCGATTGAACATTGACTTCGTGGAGGTTCGTAAACATGTAAATGCTGGCCCTTTGGGGGCGTTTTCATCTGTGTCTCCTCCAAGGTGGCAGCTTTCTCTGACTCCGTGGGAAGGAGCACGGTGACCTTCTTGAGGTGTTTGCGATCTTTCGGGATGTTTTGTTCAACACGTGTTTATTCTGAGGAGGTGCTGGCGCTGTATGGCGGCTATGAGACGGCATCTCTGACTCGAGGGAGAAATAGTTGACTGTGGTAGGGGCCGTCATGGAGCAGAGTCCTGCCCCAGGAGGGAGGAGATGCCCCACTGCCTGAGTCGGGCATCTCCCAGGAGGTCTGGAAGGCTGGGAACAGTGTGCCGGCCGCCAGGAACCCCAGGGCATCCCATAAGGAAGAGCCGAGGCCCAGGACTGTGAAAAACGTGGCCTGTGAGGCGTCTCTGTGGCCACAGCGGAGAGAGAAGCACATGGTGCGGTGACACAGAGGCAGGAAGGAGGCTGGCGGGGACGGTGAAGTGCCAGAGGTGCCCGGGCCTTGTCCTGGAGACCCTGGGGAGCCATGGCAGGTCTCTGAGCAGGGAGTGACGTCACACTGGGCCTCTAATGCAGCCACTCGGGGGCAGAGAGCAGAGAGGGTTGGCAGGTTGGAACCGGGAGAGGCCAGAGAAGTGCTCCGAGGGGGCTGTTGTTGGCTCTGCAGGAACAAGGACCAGCCTCAGGAAGCAAGGGGGACCTGCCAGGCCTGGTGACCAACTGGATGCAGAAAGTGAGCCAGTCCCAGGCTTCTTGCTCAGGCAACAGGCTGGTCTGTGACATTGTGGATGAGATGAGGTGTGCGCAGAAGCACTGGGTTCTATTATCATTATTTTTTTGGTGGATTCAGATGTGTTTCGTGAAATGGAAGCACTCAGGCGAGGTTGGAAGAACCAGCCAGGGGGCGTTTGGAGACCACACAAGCAGGGCAGGGAGCTCATGGGGACACTGCTGTCGACGGGGTGGTCTAGGCTGCAGGGGGCTCTCCTGGGGCAGGGACAGCCTCTGGGGGGCTGCCCGGGGCGAGGGGTCTCAGCCTTCTCTCCGGCCTGCAGAGATCCTGGCTGCGGAGAAGGAGGTGGCCCAGGGCCTTCTGGATGCGAAGGAGCAGGCGCAACGGGGCGGCACTGAGTTGCAGCAGCTGGAGGCCGAGCTTCAGAAGGCCAGCGAGGAGGACTCCCGTCTGAAGGCCAGCCTCCTATATCCTTTCCCGCGCGCACGCAGCCGCGAGCCTCAGCCTGCCCCAGGGGGCGAGAGCTCGTTCACACTGGAAAATGTGCTTGGTGGGGCTGGCCTGGTGGTGTAGAAGTTAAGTTTGCACACTCTGCTTCAGCGGCCCAGGGTTCACAGGTTTGGATCCCAGGCATGGACCCACACACCGCTCATTAAGCTATGCCATGGTAGCATCCCACATACAAAATAGAGGAAGGTGGGCGCAGATGTTAGCTCAGCGACAATCTTCCTCACCAAAAAAAAAAAAATAGAAACGTGCTTGGAGCCGGAGGCCCTGGGCCCAGTGAAGTGGTGGTAGCACAGGGGTAGCCCTCCCTCCAAAGCAAGGGCTCCTTAACTGCCTGCTGCACTCAGCTCACCAGAGAGCTCGAGGAGCTCAGAGACATTGAGGCCGACCTGGAAAGACAGGAGAGGGACGTGGACGAGGACACAACGGTCACCATCCCTTCAGCCGTGTAGGTGCCACCAGCGCATGAGTGAGTGCATGCCTGCGTGTCTGTGTGTGTGTTCATTCCCACAGCTTTTTGTTGGAGTGGACACTGAGGTAACTTTCTCTCCTCCTTTTTGTTTTTGTCCTTGTACAGGTACGTGGCTCAACTTTATCACCGAATCAGCAAGATCGAGTGGGATTATGAGTGTGAGCCGGGGATGGTCAAAGGCAGTATCCTTTGTGGGGAAAGTGGGCCCCTGTGCAGGGTGGGCAGGCGTGTAACATGGTGCGGCCGCTGTGGAGAACAGCACGGCAGATCCTGCACATGACACGTGGGATTACCATATGGTCCCACCATGAATGCTACTTCTGGGGATAAACACCCAAAAGGTCAAAAGCAGGGACTTGAATAGCTGTTTGTGCTCCCATGTTCCTAGCAGTGTGGTTTCACAAGAGCCAAAAGGCGGAAGCAACCCAGGTGTCCACCAGCAACTGTGGGGATAGACAAGAAGTGGTCCGTCCAGGCAGTGGAATATTACGCAGCCTTAAAAAGGAAGGAAGTCTGACACATGTTCCAATGTGGACGAACCCTGAGGACATTAAGCTAAGTGACAGAAGCCAGTCACAAAAAGACAGATACTGTCTGATTCCACCCACAGGAGGTCCCTAGAGGAGTCACAGTCATAGAGACAGGAAGTAGAAGGTGGGGGAGGGGGAGTTGGTGTTTAATGGGGACAGAGTGTCAATTTGGGAAGATAAGAAGGTTCTGGAGACGGATGGTGGTAATGGTTGCACAACAATGTGAACGTGCTTAACGCCTCTGAACTAGACACTTAAAAATGCTTACGATGGTAAATTTTACGTTATGTATATTTACCACGATTTTTAAAAAAATAGTGCATTACCAGAGTTGAACTTTGGTTCACCAAAGTTTGTTTGAGTCTCCAAATGGCTGAGGAAAACTTTTTTCAAGGCAGTCTCCCCGCCTGCGGGGCTGCGGGGAGGGCCGCGGGGGCTGGCTTCCTTACATCTGTGCCCTCAGTCCATCACGGCCCCAGCGTCGCCCAGCCGCTCCACCTGGACGGCACCCAGCTCTCCAAGAAATTCGTCAGCGACTATCTGTGGAGCCTGGTGGACACCGAGTGGTAGCCAGCAGCCTTGCACGCGGCAGTCAGCACGGTGGGTGCTCGGTGCCTCTGTGCTGGGACCAGCTTAAAATGAAATATTTACCCGTCAATGAGCTTTTTACTGGGTTTCTCCCCCCGTCCCCTGCTCCCGATTTCGCCCTCAGGCGCTGCCCTGGCCTCGTCTGGGTGACCAGATCGAATGTCTTAACTGTCGCAGGCCCGTGACTTCCCGTCTCTGACAAACACCGGACACACAGCACCGCAGGAAACAGTGACAGCTAGAATCTAGGTCTTGATCACTTGCGATTCAAGTTCGGCCCCTTTTTATCTGTCCTGGGCACATGTTTCAGCGCCACTGTGTACCCAGGACTGTGCGAGGAACCCCAGACACAGAGGCAGGGCACAAGGATCCCCTCGGCCGGGGCAGGAGTCAGCAGCGATCAGGTGCCGCCCTGGAGCCGGAGCGAGTCCAGCGTGCGGGGGACCCTGGTCAGGAGGATCTCAGGGCAGCTTTGGGAAGGATGAGTCAGTCATGAAGTGTAAGGGCCCACCCCTGGCTCCAGGCTGTGTGTCAGAGACCACTGGTCACCTCGCTAATATTTGCTCTCCTCCCTCCTTACTAAGGAGAGAGTAACACTTTTAGCTGTTCAGTCAAAACACAACAGTTCCCAGCCTCCATTGCAGCTAAGTTCAGGCCAATGAAATGTAAGTGGAAGTGTTTTGAGTCTTCTAAAAGGATCCTTAAAAGGCAAGGGAGTACACTCCTTTTTTCCCCTCCCCTCTATTTTCTGGAACTTGGGTGTGATGGCTAGAGCCCTGGCAGCCACATTGCCACGCTTAAGGAGGGCACAGTCCTGTAGGGATGATAGGAGCCTGATTCCCTGATGATTGGGGGAGCCGACTATCAGCACTGAACTTTTTGGGGGCGGGGGTCTAAACTATCTTGTGTGTGCTGTTGTTATTTTGTTATTTTCTGTCACAAACAGCCAAAGTAAACCCTCACTGATTCACCACGCAACCCAGGCCTGGGCCAGCCAGTCGATGTGTTCACTTATCCTCCATCCTCAGTGATTGGGGTACTACCAAGAGTGAGAGGCTCGGAGCTCGCCTGCCTGAGGGTAGAGAGTGGGAAGTAGGGTCCCCTCAACACCACTTGCCTCCTGGATACAGCCTCGCCTGAAGCCAGCAGCTTTGTTAGTTATGTGAACCTCTGGGTGTTGGGTTGTGTGCACCTCTGTACAGCTGAGTTGTTCACAGTAAGTGTGATCAGTATTTTTCAGTCAGGGGCATTCTAGGCCGGGGGAGCAGTAAGTTCTAGCAGCACCTGAGCACAAGTGGGCACTAAAACCAGTCCATTCCGGTGACCCTTGGAGGTCCTAGGGCCAAGAAGGCTGCCTGTCAGGCTCTGGGGAGATGGCCCCCCAAAAGAGAGGTCATTAGTCCGTCTCTGAACTGCAAGAAGCCCAGTCCATTGGGCTCCTGAAGGAAGATTCCAGAACTTCAGAGGCCCTGCTTTCACACCACGGACCTGGCTGTACACGGTCAAGTCAATGTGCACAGAAGGCTTCAGGGGCTGTTTTCATTGTCAGGGTCCACAGAGTCTTTTGTGGCGCGAGATGGGAGCAGAGCCCCCGCTTCATTCCATCGGCCTCCAAAAAGACCTGACCTGGACCAGGGCTCCCCCAGCCCTCGGGCCCTTGGGGCCGGTCATCCTCTGTGGGGGCTGTCCTGGACATCGTAGGACATTTAGCAGCAGCCCTGGCCTGCATCCTCTAGAAGCCAGGAGTGCACCCCGATCACCACAACCTGGGGGCCACACACCCCAGGCTGCCCCCCCGCCTTGCGGCTGCAGCCAGAACCAGTCATTCATGCGCCGTGGTCAGCTGGCAGCTGCTGTCACCTTGGTGGCCATCCCTGAGACACAGCCGGCCTCCAGCTGCTCACCCGCAGGAGTGAGGGTGCCGGGGTGGACCTGGCCCAGCTGGGGGTCCTAGGATGGGCGAGGGGCAAATTTCTCTGCAGTTCAAACAAGCTTGCAGGCGCCGAGTGCCTGGGGAGGACACAGGCCTGGGGGTGCTGCAGCCGCCCTGGACCTGTACTCCCTCCCCAGCAGCCCCCCCGCTGTGTGCTGGGCGGGGGGCCAGGGAGGAGCTGGCCTGCTTGGTGCCCGGTCTCCCCAGGAAGAGGGGGCTCCAGGGGGCTGCATGAAGCCAGGCTCGGGGGCCAGGTCCGCGTCCCCGTGGGCAGCCCCGGGGACTGAGCAAGTGGCTGAGGAACGCGGTGGGCGGCTCAGGGAGGCGCCGAGCCCACAGGGTCGGGAGCGGCCCGGCCCTCGGCATGCCTGCGCCCTGACTCACTGCCCGGCTGGCCGGCCGCCCGGACAGCCTGCAGCCTCCCCACGCCCCGCCCCCGCCTGTCCCCCTCCGAGGGCCGGCCCTGGGGGTGACCAGCTCTTCCCTGGACCCTGGAGGCTGGCCAGAGGCAGGCCGAGCCCTGGCCCAGCCTGCAGGGGTGGGAGCCAAAATCACATCCCCAGCACCGGGTCGGGGGGGAACCAGTCACTGGCCCCGTGCCTACGGAACTCAGCCTGGGCCCCACGCCGACCCCCGTTTCTCCTCTGCACCCCCTCAAGCCAGCACCGGCCCTGCGCTCACTGTCCAGCACCATCCCAAACCAGTGAGGAGTTTCCAGTTTACGGATGGGGAAACTGAGGCACAGCATGGTCCAGCCACTCGCCCAAAGTCACAGGACAGTGATGCCCCTGGAGCCTGGGCCTGGCAGGGGGACCCTGGGCTCTGTGGCGGAGCATCTTGACGTCTCAGATGAGAAACAGCCCTGGAGGCGGCTGCCCTTGTCCAAGGTCACCCAGGTAGAGAGAGGAAGCGAGGGCTGGAATTCACGCCCGCCCCTAGTGGGGCCCCAAAGGGTGATGAAGGGGCTGAGGCCCCGGTACTGAAAGTCACTGCTGTGCGGGGCGTGGGGTCAGAAATCCATACCCCTGGCCCGCCTGCTGCCAAGGGGGTACCTGCACAGTGCCCCTCCCCCAAGTGTGGCGGGGAGAGGCTGGGGGACTGGTCATGGGGCACTGACACGATGTTTGGGTTCCTGGGCACCCTCTGGGTGTGGCCTGCGCTGGTGCCCCCTCAGGGAGGCCCCAGGCCCTCTGGCGGCCTCCCCTGAGTGACTCAGAAATGTGGACTGGGCGTCTGAGCCCTGCCAGGCCCCACTTCAAGGAGCCACACTCCAGTGGAGGCCATGACGAACTGGGGTCACGTGGGTGCCGTGTGCCCGGTCTGTTTCCTTACAGGGGACAAGACTGAGGCACAGAGAGGTCAAGCTGTTGGTATAAGGTTTCGTAGCTGATGGTGGCAGAGCTGGGGTTTGAACCGGATCCAGAGGCTGTCTCCTAAGCCCGACCTATGAATGAGAGCATCTGTTAGCCATCAACGCTGTCGCTGTTTGTGGGGAGACCGTAGGAGGCCTCAGCCCAGACCTGAGCCCCCAGGGGACAAAGTGTGGAGAGTGATCCAGGCAGAGGGAACAGCAAGTGCAAAGGCAGGCAGTGAAGGACAGCAAAGAGGCCAGCACGGAGGGAACTGCGAGGCTGTGAGGCTGGATCACGCCAGGCCTGCAGTCCACAGTGAACCATGGGAGGGTTTTCAGATTCCAGGGGGGCCCCAGAGTTGGGGTGCAGAAAAAGGGAGGCTGATGCCAGCCTCTTGACACAGGTCAGTACAGACGCCCTGCCTAACTAGGGGACCTCCCGCGATGAACCCCCAAGCTCACCCCTCTGTCCAGAGCACAGCTGGGAGGGGAGGCTGGGTGAGCAGAGCAGCCGGGCGGGGAGGGTGGGGCTCGGGAAGGAGGGAGCCCCTCGGCCAAGGGCAGGAAGCCGCGCTGAAACCCGAGCTGCCGGGAGAGGGGCTGGACGGGACCCACGAGTCCTGGGGGCCGAGCCTACTCCCGCTGCGCATTCAAAACCCTGGGCGGCTCTCCGGTCCCTGCATGTGTGGGGGGTGGGGCGGGTGGGGCGTGTGGCGCGGACCCCACCCGGGGAGGGGCGGGCGGCGCAGGGCGGGGGGTGGTGGGCCGCCCCCCTTTCCCCCGCGGACCTGGACTCAGGCCCCGGGCTCCAGCCTGACTCGCCGCAGGCAGCTGCGGTTTGGGGGGGGGGGGGCCCGCGGAGGACACTGGGGGCGTCCGACGGGGGAGCAGCTTCCTCACACCGCCCAGCCCCTGCCAGAGGCGCTGCGCCCTCGGAGACCCCGTCCTGGGGGGGGCAGACTGCCCCGCCCCGCGGGACCAGCCCCTTTGGGTGGGCGCTGGACGACGTCCAGGGGTCGCATCTCATCCGGGTGCCATCCGCGCCTTTCACTGGGGACCCCCTACGAGCCCAGGGGACCGCAGCCCGAGAGGGGATCCGCGCCCGGTGGCCCTCCCAGGCCGCCCCCTCCCCTCCGCCCGCGCGTCACACGGCCGCCCTCGCGACCCCGCGCCCGGGAAGGAGCCCAGAAGGTTCTCCGCGGACACCGGACACCGGCCCGCCCCGCCCGCCCCGGGCTGTGCCGCCTTTGCCGCGCGGCCGAGCATGAGCGCGGCCCATCGCCCGATTATCGAGCGCGCGGCCGCCCCGGGCCTGCTGGCCGCGTCCCAGGACCCGGCGGAGGGAAGGACGGAAGTGCCACCCTGTGGCCACCGAGCAGACCGCAGGCCCCGCCGCCTCCCCCGCCCGCGCTCCCAGGGCCCGGAGGGGGAAACTGAGGCTCTGAGGGGCCCGAGCTCGCCCAGCTCCACCCGGCGGCCCGCCTCGCTGTCCCCGCGCACGGTGGCCGGCTCCTCGGTCGGCTCCTGCTCTCTCCTGATGCGGCCTGTGAGGCAGGGGCCCGGGTCCCGCCGGTCCAGCAAGTGGGGGGCGCTGGTGGGGGGGCCTCGGGGAGAGGCTGCGGTCTTTCTCCCTCTTTCTGTGCCGCCGACAGTGGATCCTCCGCGGCTGCCACACCTCCTGGCTCCAGGAACGTCCCCGCTTCCTCCGCTGCCTATTTCTGGCTGCCTCATTGACCTCCGTTTGCTCTTTTAAAAAGTTATCGTTATTTAGCATTATTTTTAACTGTGGGCCAATACGCATAAAAGGTACCATCTTAACCATTTTTCAGTGCAAAGTTCTGTACACTTGGCATTAAGCACATTCACATGGTTGTGCCGCCATCCCCACCATCCATCTCCAGAATGTTCTCATCTTCCCAAACTGAAGCTCTGTCCCCATGAAACACTGACTCCCCCTCCCCCAGGCCCTGGCCCCACCTTCTCCTTCCTGTGTCTGTGGATGTGGCTCCTCTGGGGACCTCCTGTGGGTGGAATCACACAGCATCTGGCCTCCTGTGTCTGGCTTATTCCACTCAGCATAATGTCCTCCAGGGTCATCATGGTGTGGCGTGGGGCAGAACTCCCTGCCTTTTTAAGGCTGAGCAAAATTCCCCTGTCTGGCTGGACCACATTTGGTGTGTCCATCCATCCGTGGGTGGACCTCTTGGCAATTGGGGGTCACGCTGCTGTGGACACGGGCGTACAAGTGTCCATCTGAGCCCCTGCTTTCAATTCTTTGGGGTGTATGCACCCAGAAGTACAATTGCTGGATCTGATGCTAATTCTGTTTTCAGTTTTTCGTGGGACCACCACGTTTCCCACAGCGCCCACACCCGTTTGCATTCCCCCCAACAGCGCAAAGGGTTCCAATGTCCCCACATCCTCACCGGCACGTGTTATCGTGTTGTGTTCTACGTTACCGCCATCCCAGCAAGCGACAGGTGGCCGTCTGGTGGTCAGCCCTATTTCCCCGTCCAGACTTAGTTCCCTGGATTCGGTTCTTTCTGTCCAGTGACCTGCCATGTCCCTGACCTGACCCCACTGATGCACCGAGACTGTGTGTGGTTTCACTCACCTCCTGACAGGCGGGGGTCCGAAACGCCCCCGAGGCCCGGGCCCGGGTAGAGCTGGGGTGCACTAGAGGACGGGGTGGGGGGTGTGCTGGGTGGCCTGCAGGGCACGGACACCCGTGGCTCCGGCCAGATGTTCCCACGACGGAACATGGAGCCAGACCCGCAGGCACTTCCGGTTGGTGCTGAGAAATGTCTTCATTTTCTGTATCTTAGTGATGAATTCAATAGCCCCATTTTCATCCTTTGTCTTGTTCTTAAAGAACCAACCACTCCACACCAACCACTCCGGGGGCCCAAGGTTTCAAGGGGAAGAGTCCTTAGAAAGATTGCTTACAGGCTGATGGGGCGGGGGGGTCCCAGCCCAAAATCGCTCTTTCTCCCCCCAGATCCTCACCCGACCAGTTCTTATTCTTCTGGACTCAGCTCAAATGTCACCTTCTTAGAGAACCCCTCCCTAAATAAAGGAGTCCCCTCCCAGCCTGTCACTTCTCCCTCCCATTGCCGTTTAATATTCTTCTAGAACATTCTTCGAACATACAGTAATTGTGTGTATCTGTTTCCCCTTCCAGAATGTCAGCTCCTTGAGGGCACAGACTCTCAGGCACTTTGATTCACTGCAGTGTCCCACGTGCCTAGACCAGGACCTGGCACACCACAGGTGCCCAATACCTGTTTGTTGAATGAATGAATGAGCGAGACCAAGCAAAACCCTAACTCAGTGAGGCGCCCAGCAGAGCGGGAGGGAGGAGGGAACATGCCCCTAGCTGAGCATGGTGTCACCCCCCGGGGAACTGTGGCACCCACCCCGGGAGCCTGCAGCCTGTCCTGAGCTCTGGGGAGACATTCCATTTCCAGATCTTTCTGCGGGGGAGTCCAGCCCATTAACAGACGGAGGAAGGGAGTGAACAAAAGACAAAAGCAGGTTTAAGCCAAATGGTTCATTTAAGAAATTTCATCCCTCACAGGAAGACACTCAGGCTATAAAAACATTCTATACAGCGGTTCCAAAAGCGACACCGACGCCCCCAGCAACCATATATACAACACGGACCCGATTCTCCGGAGAGCAGGGCGCAGGGCGGCACGAATAACCTTTGTACAGAAAGACGAGGCATCTCGGAGACAATGAGCCCCGGGAGGTCGGCAAGCCAACGCAGCAACTGGGGTTTGCAAAAATAAATAGCTCTTTTTTTCATATATATATAAGTGATAAATGTTTCAACCAATATACAAAGTGCAAATATCACAAAACCCGCCCCCTGCTCTGGACACGGTTTATTTACAGCTTCAGACAGACAACAGGTTTCACAGTTTCCCTCGGGGTGGGGGGGGCACAGTGTTTCGTGGTTGGGTAGTGAATAATTGACAATCTCCCCCCACCCCCGTCTCTTCGGTCATAAATGCAGCCACACAGGTGACACCTGCAGAAAGAATTTTGGTTTCAGAAGTCCCGTAAAGTGACAGAGCCAAGGGACATGTGGCAGGGCTGGACCGCTGTGCACGGTTCAGATGGTCACCCATCCATGACAACAGTCATGTCGGGGAAATTAATGGCTCGAGGGCATCTGCATAGACGTGGTGACACTAGCCAGCGTCCGGATCTTGGCTTTGAAGCACTGGGTCACTGGCCCGGGCCGGTCCAAGCAAAGGGAAATAGTGCCAAGCAACCACACGGACGTCGGCTTTACACAGTGTGCGACTCTGGGCTGAAAAGTGCAAGGAGGCCCGGAGGGAGTGGGAGCGGGGGCGGGGGCCGGGCCTGGCAGCCCCCCGGCTGGGAGGATGCTGTGGGGGCCGCAGGCTGCCGTCCCCAGCGCAGGAACCCGGTGTCAGGCACTTCATAGAAGATTAAGAGCGATCGGTGGCTCAGGCTGTCTCTGGAAACTGTCGAGGTTTTGTGAATGGCTGGGGCTTAGCCGGCGCCACCCCCAGAAAGCGGGACTCAGCCACGTCGCCATCGATACTGGAGTCCCCTCCCGGCTTAAGGGGAGGCCACAAACCCGGCTGGATCTTGACCTGGGGGTGGCAGACGAGCAGCAGACTCTGGCCATCCAGCAAGACGTGCGAGGTGGAGGTGGACACGCTCACTCCTGAGTTTGGGGGCTCCGGCTGGAGGAAGGGGGCGCAGTGGCCGCCTGGGGCCCTGTGGGCAGCACCTGCTCCCCGGTGCCCGAAGCCACTTATTTCTCACTCTGTGTCCCTCCGCCCATCAGTCCCTCAGCTGGGGCCAGTGGGAGAGGCTGGAAGGTCAGACGTCCCCGGAGAGGACAGACACGCACCCCAGCTCACTCGGTTTCTCCTCTTCTCCCTCAGATGGAAAGACAGACAGACAGAAGTCCCACCCCAAGCCGTCCCGTGGGCGCCGTCGGAAGCCCGTTCTGCCTCCCAGACGAATAAATATATAGAACAAAGTTCTGGCAGGCAGCGCGGCCGCCAGCCGTGCTCTCGGTCGCATCCATCGGTGAACGAACAGGAGGGCGTCGGGGGCTCAGGAAGGGCTGGGGCAGGTCAAGGGTCCAGGGAGAAAGTCTCTTCCTGCCCTTGACCGATGGCGGTTCCGGAGGCCCAGACTCCAGGCCGAGGCTCACGCCACGTCATCCTCCAGGCTCACCATCTGCCTCTGCCAAGAGGACCAGGAGCAGCGGAAGCCATCAGGCCAACAGCCGGTAAACAGGGCCAGAGGCCACCCACGCCTCCCGCCCTGCGGCCCCACCCAGGCCTGGTCCCCTGCCCCACAGTCTGATCCCCTCACGGCCACCAGGGGGCGCTGGTGAGCACCCGAGTCAGGCCATCTCCCTCCTGTGCCAGAACCCTCCATGGCTCCCACCTCACTCAGAGCAAAACCAAGGTCCTGCAGCACCTGCCCCATCCCTTCCCTTCTCTGGTCTCCTCCCTCTTTCTGCTCCAGCCACACTGGCCGCCTCCATTCTCCTCACACACCGGGCACAACCCAGCCTCAGGGCCTTTGCACAGGCTATGCCTTGGGCACACCACACACGCCCTGCTCAGGGAGGCCGGCCCGATGCCCTTATCGACAACTGCGTCCCCGCCCTCCCAGCCCGCAAAACGCTGTCTGACCCCCTTCCAGCTTCTTGTTCTCTGTCAACATCTGGCCTAGGATCTCGTGGCTTACCCACGGTCCCTGTTCCCCCACCGTGAGAGCACCTCTGGGGGCCTCACGCCCGCTCAGGGCAGACGTGGCCTCTCACCGAGGGGTAGGTGTAGCCGTCCTGGCTGCGGCAGATGTGGACCTCGTCCTCCGTGGTCTTCTGGTACACAGGGTTGTCAAAGTGGATGCTGTTGACGTTCTTCAGCCGCCAGTTCTTCCAGAGGAGGAAGGTCCCGAAGCACAGAACGATGAGCAGCGCTGTGGGGAGGGGTGCCAGTCACCCGCTGCTCGGGGCCCCGAAACCCAACGGGTGCCCTGGCCTTTTTACTTGTTAATATTCTTTTTCACTTCCCTTTTTTTTCTTCTTTTTTTTTGGTGAGGAAGATTGGCCCTGAGCTAACATCTGTGCCAACCTTCCACTACTTCATCCATCGGATGCTGCCACAGCGTGGCTGATGAGCGGTGTGTAGGTCTGTGCCCGGGGTCTGAACCCATGAACCCTGGGTGGCTGAAGCAGAGGGTGTGAACTTAACCGCTAACCACCGGGCCGTCCCCCGTGTTAATATTTTTGTTATGAATTTAAAGCAACATTAGCCCATTGTAGAAAACCTACCTGTGAGTGTAATGCGCCTCTACCTTGAAGACTACGGCCTCGCCCCAAAGACTCCTGACGAC
Source organism: Equus asinus (assembly GCF_041296235.1). NCBI lineage: Eukaryota > Metazoa > Chordata > Mammalia > Perissodactyla > Equidae > Equus > Equus asinus. The sequence goes on along the minus strand of NC_091809.1, from coordinate 22,547,193 downwards.
CGAGGGTCCCCCAGGTCTCCCCCTAACCACACCCGGGCTACGACTTTTCCAGAAATGGAGTTTTTCTCTAAACACAGGGCCACGACTCACTCTTTCCTTCTGTGTGGACGAGGATGGGGCCAGGTCGCTCTGTGTCATTTAGGGCGGCCCTCAGGGCGGCGCCCCCTGTCCCCTCCCCCCGGGTTCGGACAGGCCCGACGTCCTCCATCGGACACATCAGCTGCCTCATGTTGCTCCCCGTCAGCTGCGAGGGGGCAGGATGGCTACGTCTGTCACATCCGTGTCCCCCATGCCCAGAAGCGGGCTCGGTACACAGCAGGCGCTCAGCTATGTTACATGAGTGAGGCTGGAAAGAGGGGCGCCGTGATGATGAACAGGATGCGCGGGGCTGCCCCGTTCCTGGGAGGAATGGTGGGCCAGAGCCCATAGGCGGGCAGGCGGTCCTTTCTTGGGGACCATGGACCGGGGGAGGACCAGCATGCTTACCGATGGGGAGCACGATGGACAGGGCCCCCACGCCCCGGGGCCTCTCCTCGCCGCCTCTGCCCGCAGCGTCGCCCAGGGCTGCGAGGGAGAAAGGACAAGGGGCGCTCAGATCCAGAGCCAGGGCCACGGGCCACAGAAAACACTGGACGCTTCTCATCGTCCTTCAAAGTTCAACGGAATGTGGAGCGTCCCCCAGATCTGAGATGTGTCACACTGGCCTCCACTGGGGCCTCATTCGTTAGCAACGGGGTAATGGGGTTTGGCTCGGGTTCCCAATGGTTGGTGAGGTCATGGGTGGGATTTTTCAACCTGCTTTTTTTTTTTTTTTTTTTTTTTTGCTGAGGAAGATTTGCCCTGAGCTAACATCCATGCCCATCTTCCTCTACTTTGTCTGTGGGACACCGCCACAGCATGGCTATACCACCAGGCCAGCCCTATCAACCTGCTTCGGCATCTGAGGGAAAGGAGCCTGTTCTGGATGGGGCAGGGGCCACCCTCTGACCTGTGATGCTCAGCAGTTCCAGAGCCCGGGTTTGATGGCACCAAAGCCCAGTCCTGTGCCAGCTGTCCCTGGTGGCTGAGAAATACTGCATATGGGAGGGCGGGGGACCTTGTCACGGAACCACACACGTGCATCTGGGCCAGACAACGGGAGGGCACTGCCCGAATCAGTTTACGGGCCTCCCACGTGGCCCGTGGGCTGGGCAGCCTGAATCAGCTGCTCCTGGGCCACCCGCACACCGGCGGGCTGTGACTGACATCACTGGTGATATTCAACCCCCCGGGGTCCCATTCAACCGGCTGCTGTCACTGCGTGTAAGGAGTTTATACCCAGTCCTCTGTTTGCACATATTTAAGAAACCACGTAATAAAAACACTTTCGGGCGGCAGTGGGGTCCTGAGAAGTTTTTCCCTTAAAAGGGCTCCTTGGCGAAATTCGAGAAGCCCTGGATGGGCTTGTGTGTGAAATAGTTGTGTAAGCAGCGCCCGCCCCAGCGAGCAGGGCTCCAGGCCTCCCTCGACCAGGCAGCTCCTCTTTTATCTCGTTTATGGTTGAACAAAGGCTTCAGCCCAGAAAAAAAATTGTCTGAAAATTGCTGATGTGCCTTTTTTTTCTGTCTGGAAAAGTCTATGAACTCTATTTCCGGGCTGCTGAAAAAACAGGTCGCGCGCCCTCTGGTGGACAAAGAGATGAATGGTGGGTCTTCCATTAATTGACTGAGAGCCCAGCTCTGACTTCCGTCCAGGAGGTCATGACCTTGAGGGTGTAGATCATGACCTTTTTTTTTCTTTGCTGAGGAAGATTGGCCCTGAGCTAACATCTGTGCCCATCTTCCTCTATTTTGTATGTGGGTCACAGCCACTGACGAGCAGTGTAGGTCTGTGCCTAGGATCTGAACCTGTGAACCTGGGCCGCCGAAGCAGAGCCCACAAACTTAACCACTACGCCATGGGGCTGGGCCCGAAATACCAAAATTTTTAGGAACACAGGATTCGGACTCTACACTTCCACAATCCTGCCTCATTGGACCGTGGCTTTGATCAAAACAGTATTTATGAGACCAGGGGTTCAGCCCTGAAGGCTACAGTTTGCTGATTTAATTTTTTTAAAATATCACATTAAAATATGATTTGAGCCCTGGGTTTTGTGGTTCCCGCTCAGAGGCTGCCTGGAGGGAGGAGTGCCTCACCAGCCTCACCCTGGACCTGGCCCGCTGGGCAGCAAAGGGGCTGTGGTGACATCTCAGATTCCCAGGACCGCGTCTGGAGGACTGTGGGCTAAGCCAACACTGTGCACTCAGGCCCTTCACCCGGGTTAGCCCGTGCAGCCCCGCTATTCCCGGGGGATGGGCAGGTGGGGAAACTGAGGCTGCAGAGATGCACAGGCCCGGGCAGAGACAGTCAGCACAGGAGCCAACAGTAAACCCACTCCACCTCTACACACCAAAGCCTCTGAAGGGGCTCATCTAGACGTGCATCCCGATGAACCCAGCCAGGTGTTCCCAGCCCTTACCTTGATGGGACACCGTCACTGTCTCAGCCGTGGTGAGCTCAGGGCTAGCCTTGGACCACGAGCTGGCTGTGTGCTTCGGCCCCACCACCGCCGAGCTGCCTGTCGGCCTGACCGTTGAGCTGGCCACAGGCCTGGCTGTGGAGGGCCCCCGGGTGGTCGCGACAGCTTCAGTCTCTAAAAGAACAAACGTTTCCTGGGTGCCCCAGGGCCCGAGCGCCACGCGGAGGACCCTGTGCTGCTCATGACAACGAGCAGGAGGGGAGAGCCATTGGCCACGAAGAAATAAGCGAAAACAAATGCAGTGAAAATACAAACCCACCAATATCTACGTCGTTATTGGATTATCTGTGGCTCAAAAGGGAGATCCGAGTTATGGACACACTGGCCCCCAGCCTGGACTGTCCCCAAGGATGAGAAGAATCGAGAAGAGGGCCGTCTCCTCGCTCGTTGTCTGTGTCTTAACAGTCACCTCCCGGCGTTCAAGAAAGGCCGACTACGGTTACCCCAGCTCATGAGTCCCCATCTCGGCCTCCTGGGGCCTCGATCCCCCATTGAACAGATGAGGAAAGAGAGGCTCAGGAGGGTCCAGCCAGCAGGGGGACGGAGCAGGACTTGCGCCCTCACCTGTGTGGCAGCTGCGCATGTCCTTGGCCAGCACCATGCCGTCGGGGCAGGCGCAGGTGAACTTGGGCGAGCGGGGATTGATCTGCGGGGCCGGGAGACACAGGTACTGGCAGCCGCCGTTGTGGAGGGCGGTCCTCTCACACCAGTTCACCCCTGAAGCAAAAGAGGTGGGAGTCAGGGTGAGACTGAGGTCAGAAATTTCTAGAAGTTTCTAGAAAATTCCATAAAAATCCTAGGACACCGGCAGGAAAGTGGAGGTTGGGGCGGACACCTCGTCTTTACCTCTTGGCTGCGTGAGGTTGTGGAAAAGGACAATGTCCTCTGGGGACAACAGGTTTTCTGCCATCAAGTGAATGTCTGAGCCCGTGAGGCGGTTGGCACTGAAAATGGCTTCGTTGATGATATCCGTCCAAAATACTTTATCCTGCGTGGGCATCAAGGAAGACGACGGATCTCATTAGCCACGGGGGTGGGACACAGACCACTGTCTCCCCGTCACCCCAGTCTTTGGGGTCCTCTGGGAAGAAACAGCACTAGGTAGTGGCATCGTTTTTTCTTTCTTTTCTTTTGCTAAAATTTTTAATTGTGGTCAAATACACATAACATAAAATTGACCATCTTAACCAATTTTAAGTGTCCAGTTCAGCGGCATTAAGCACATTCACATTGTTGTGCAGCCGTCCCCACCATCCGTCTCCAGAACTTTCTAACCTTCCCAAACTGAAGCTCTGTCCCCATGAAACACTGACACCCCACCCCCTCCCCCAGCCCCTGGTGCCTCCATCCTCCTTCCTGTCTCTGTGGATGTGACTCCTCTAGGGACCTCCTGTGAGTGGATCACAGAGTATTTGTCCTTTTGTGACCATGAGGTTCATCCACGTTGTAACGTGGGTCAGAGTTTCCTTCCTTTTTAAGGCTGCATAATATTCCCCATGTCTGGATGGACCACATCTTGGGTGTCCACCCATCTGTCAGTGGACACTTGGGTTGCTTCCGCCTCTTGGCTATTGTGAATCATGCCTCTTAACCCAAAATAGTATTTTATTTTTTGGTGAGGAAGATTGTTGCCAAGCTAACATCTGTGCCAATCTCCCTCTATTTTTGTCTGTGGGTCGCTGCCGCAGAGTGGCTTGCTAAGCCGTGCGTAGGTCCTCGCCTGGGATCTGAACCTGCAAAGCCCAGGTCACCAAAGTGCAGCATGTGAACTTCACCAACACACCACCTGGCTGGCCCCTGAGTCATGCCTCTCGAACACGGGTGTACGGATATCCTAACTGTGGCGCTATTTGGGGCCAGACGACCCACTGTGGGGGGACCCTCATCTCTTTATAGGGTGTTCAGCAGCATCCCTGGCCTCTCCCCACTGGAGGCCAATAGTAACCCCACTCCAAGTGCAACGAGCAGAAAGTTTCTAGAAGTTGCCAGAGGGCTGCTGGGCGGCAAGATGGTCCCTGACTGGGGACTGCTGCTTTGGACCTTTCAAGACTCTTTTGATAAGAAAATGGAAGTAACTCTAGGTCTAAGACCTCGTCAGAGGCACAGGCTTGAACGAACTGGACAGCGTGTCCCCAGTTAGTGGGACACGCGTGGCGCTCAGTGAACAGCACCTGGCGTGAACTCCCCAGCTCAGAGGCAGCGACCACGCGCTCCCAGCCCCCACCTCAAAGACGGCCAAGGAGAAGGGGTGAGCCAGCTTCTTCTTGTCCTCCAAGATGGTCTTCCGGTCCCCGCCGTTGACGTCGATGCTGGAGATGGAGTGGAGCTTGGAGTCAACCCAGTAGAGGCGGCCACCGGAAAGATCTGGAACCCACAGGGGGACGAGGAGAGGTCACGTGTCGATGCCAGAATGGCCCGGCCACTCCATTCCCCGCAGGAAGGAGACCCCGAAGGCCCCAGGGCAGCCGTGCCCAGCAAAGCAGCTCAGACACACAGACAGCACCCCCCAGGCCAGGGCGGTGTGGTTCCAGACGGTCAAACCCTCAGGGGGCTGTGTGGCCTGGTCCAGGCACGGCCCAGACACTGTCCCCTCTCCTGCAGCCAGTGCCCGGCCCCCAGGGACCACCTCCTGCGAAAGTACCCAGGGTGATGCCATTGGGCCACTGGATGTCCTCCGTCACCAGCGAGTAAATGTCCACGCCGTTCAGACCCCCCTTCTTGATCTTGGCGGGCGTCCCCCAGTCCGTCCAGTACATGAAGCTGGTGGAGAAGCAATGAGAACAGAGGGCATCAGTGGGGAGGGCCCCCCCGCCCACACCTGAGAGCCGCCACACCAGGACCCAAAACACGCCCTCGGGGAGACCCCGAATTCGTCCCCATGCTCCCCGAACCGTGCCTACCCCGGGGCTGCCCCCTGAGGAGCCCTGGCAGGATTCAAGAAGCTTCGTGAACAGATGGAGGTGTTCACCCCAGTGTCAGGACCAGGGCCGTGGAATCTGCATGCTAAACACCGCTTTCCAAGGTCTTTTATGAATTTTCTGTAATTTTTTTTTGCTCTTCAGATATATATATATAAATTGTGGTAAAATGCACAAGATGTAAAATTGACCATTTAACCATTTTTGGGTGTCCAGTTCAGTGGCATTTCGTACAGGCACACGGCTGTGCAGCCATCCCCACCCTCTGTCTCCGGAACTTTTCCATCTTCCAAATGGAAGCTCTGTCCCCATTAAACGCCCCCACCGGCCCCTGGTCCCAGCAGCTGCTTCCTGTCTCTGTGGCTGTGACTCCTCTGGGACCTTGTTATCAGTGCGAGGACAGTGTCCGTCCTTTTGTGTCTGACTTATTTCACTGATCGTGATGTCCTCCGGGTTCAGAGGCTGTGGCAGGTGTCGAGTCGCCTTCTTTGAAGGCTGAATAACGTTCCCCTGCACGGAGGGACCACATTTTGGTTCTCCACTCATCCTTGACGGACGCCCGGGTCGCCTCCACTTCTGGGCTATTGTGACTGAGGCTGCCATGAACACAGCGTACAAATGATCTATTTACGTCCCTGCCTTCAGTTCTCTTGGGTCTAAATTTACAAGCCTGTCTCCAAGGGCTTTGAAACCTCGGGAGGGACGCCAACGAGCCCCCAGGTAGCCAAATCCCAACGACAACCACACTGAAACTGGCTCAGAGGGACAGCCCACGGGTGGGGTGTGGGAGGACGGGCCCTCGGGGGCCCTCTGGCTGAGGGTCCGGTTTACAACATGTGTTTGGAAGGACAGTCTGATGCTGTGTCGGTGCATTTGCCCCCCTGAGCTAGTTATCCAATTTCTAGAATGTTCTCCTGCTGATAAACTGCAACAACTCACTTCAAAGGATTCCCAGCTGCTTTGTGACGTAGGGGGAAAAATACTAAATTTCCATGTGCTGGATAGCAGTTCAATGAATCATGGCCCACGGGGCGACAGGGGGCCAACCCCAGGTGCCAAATGGAAGAGACAGGAGGAGAGCAGAGGGCCGTGGCGGGCAGGCATCCTGGGGAAGAGACACCAGACAGGCCACACACACGCACACACACACGCACAAGCACGCACGCACGCGCACACACAAGCACAGAGTCCCCACCACTTGTGTCTAAGTGGATTTTTTCTGGGCGTCTCTCTCTCCTGGTAGTTGTGGCCCGGTTCACTGGACCGCGTGTCCCTCCACCGGATGATGGCATTAGTCCTGTGGGGGGGGACCTGCCCGGGGCCCATCTTCACCCCCAGTTCGATCCGATCTGACAAGACTGAGCCCTGGATGCCACGTGGAGGCGCCAGATGCGCCTTCTCTCACGTTCCCTCCCAGAAGCCAAAGCTCCCTTTTCTCCAACTATTGCAGCCAGAACAGGCTGTCCGCCCGGTTGTCTGCACGCCTCTGGAATTGTGAAATTCCACATGTGACGTGCTGAGGTGGCAGATGTGGTCTGACAGGTGCAAAGTTCATGGGAGGGAGCCAGGCTTTCCACAGGCCACACTGGTCCCTGTGGGTCCTGGAGCTGCTGAGTCAGCCACAGGCCCCTGCAGACACCCTCCTGGGGGCTCCACGGGGTGGCGACCTCGAAACAACTCTCAATCGACTAACGCTAGACCTGAGGGTTTTTACTTTTCTCCAGTCCTGTCCTGGTAGATGATGCTCTGCCCTTAGATACTCAATCAGAATTGAAATTTCTAATTTCTAATAAGAATTAATTTTTTTTTTTTTTTTTTTTTTTTTTTTGCTGAGGAAGATTGGCCCTGAGCTAACATCTGTGCCCATCTTCCTCATTTTGTATGTGAGCTGCCACCTCAGCGTGGCTGATGAGTGGTGTAGGTCCATGCCTGGGATCCAAACCCACAAACCTGCGCCACCGAAGTGGAGCATGTGGAACTTAACCACTATGCCATGGGGCTGGCCCCCAGTATTAATTTCTAATACCGATTTCAATCAGTAGTTTGATTTCTGATTTTGGATTCTCATTCCAAGCCCAGGACTTTTGAGGCTCCGGGTCCATCTCAGGTAACGCAGACATCGAGAGGGACCCACACCCTCCACGACCCCCAAAGGGTGGGTGGGGAAGGCCCGCCCTTCCAGGCCTTGTTCTTTTTGGCTCTGCGGCTCCGGACAGCGCCCACCCCACTTGGTCTTGCCCACCTCGGGCACAGACCTTCCCCACCCCCCGGAGCCCTAACTGGTTCTTCAGCCTCTGAGCCCCTCAGCTTTGGGGACACTCACCCGTGAACAGGGTCCACCACGATGGCCCTCGGCTTTGAGTCCTTCTCCTTGAAGAGTGTCTTTCTCTTCAGCCCCTTGGTGTCGGCCACGGAGACGGTGCCCAGGACGGAGTCGGTCCAGTAGATGTTGCCATGGATCCAGTCGACTGCCAGCCCATCGGGGGCCTGCAGGTCCTCGCCGATGACGGTGTCGTAGGAGGAGAAGCTGGGGGCTCTGTCGATCTGGGTGCTGAGGAGGGAGGAAGGGGAGCAGGAATGCGCTGGCACCAAGGGCGCTCATTTCACCCCCGGGCGGCGGGGCGTGGGGCCGGGCTCACCTGTAGATCTTTCTCTGGGACAGGTCAGACCAGTAGACCCTGTTGCTGGCCACCTCCGTGTCCAGGGCGACCACGTTCTTCAGGTTGGGGATGAGGCTGGTGTACTCGCTGCGGTCCAGCGTCATCTTCCTCACCTCGTGGCGGTTGGTGAAGAACAGATAAGCGATGGTGCCTGGGGACCCGGGAGGGATGCTCAGGGGCGTGCAAGGGACCCGCACGCCCCCACCCGTCACCCTGTGAGGTCCGTCTGAAGCAGAGGAGACACCCGACACGGCGTGGAAAGGGCCTCCCTGTGTACAAACTACGAGCTTCTGATGCTCTGACACGCGAGGCCACGGAGATCCCAGAGGGACGGCCCCTCCCGGGGCGAGCTGGTCCCTAGACATAGTCAGCGACTTCAAAATGCAAACTAACCAGCCACTGCCCCTGCCTGGTCCCCTCAGGGCCAGGGACCTGACAACCAGGGACACGCCCGGCACCCCAGAGCCGGCTGAAATCATTCCAACCAGCCAATCCCAACGGACACCCTGCCACCTCCGTTGCTTCTGGTGGAAACCACGACAGGGGCTCCTGCCCACACGTCGCCCTCAATCCTTCTGCCTTCTGCTGGTGCTTCCCCGTGTGGCCCTGCGTGGCGCCCCCTCCTCCCGGGAACCGTGAGTGACAAGCTGGCTTGTCAACGGCTGTCGTCTCCTGATCTTTAAAGCCTCACTTTAGCTGAATAATAATAACACCTATACTTTGAGCCACGTGGGCCCCAGCATTTTACAACTAGAGGATAAGGATGAAGACGTGATCATGGCTCATACGTACAGAGCAAATCCTAAGGGCAGGGAATTCTGCTTGCTGCTTTTCCTACTCATTTTTCCTCACTGATCCTTACACTCCGATGATGCAACCCCCCTTTCTAGATAAGGGGATTGAGGCTCAGAGAGGGGAAGGGACTTGTCCAAGGTCACACAGCGAGTGAGTGGCAGAGCCAGGACTCGAACGCGGGTTGCCCCAACAGTGGGGGCTGAGCAGTCACTCTGACACCAATCTTGACCAACAAACGGACCACTTCTACAACTGACCTCACTCCCAATATCGCTTCCCAGCCCCGGGGTTGAAGACCATATAGACACTGAGCCCTACAGACTGGAATGGCAGTGAAGTCTCAAATCCTGGAGGGTTTTATGAACTCAGTCCCCACTTTGCCCCAGAACCGGGACACACACAGGGATGTGACGGAGGGAGGCCAGGCAGCTGTCAAAAAGGACGACAACAGGGGACAAAGACTTATGGCCTAAGGGGCCCTTGGGGAAACGGCAGCAGGTATTTCTGCAAAATTGGCCGTCACGGGAATCACACTGCAGAAGCGGAAGATGACACAAAAAGGGGCATTTGCACGACCAGAAAACCCCGCCAGGATGACGCCTCCAAAATCACGGGGTCCTTTGATTTAGCTGATTGTAAGAATTAGCCCTCGGTGGCAGTTCCAACCTAACCTTCAGGTGGCAAAGAGACTCAGCGATTTCCACTCTCTCGTTTCATTACGAGCTCTTCTATTCTGGTCTCTCTTAAATGCACTTGTTTTTGGGGTGTAAGTGCCTTTGGTTAATAACAGCTGGGGGGGTGTGGGCTGTTTGGGGTCACAGCTTTTCACTTCCTGACCCCCGAAGCCCACGGCAGCGCTGGGGGCTGCCAGCTGTCCCCCGCGGGGCCGCCCTGGGTCTGTGGAGAAGCAGGACGGTGCGGCAGCCTCCTAGTAAGGCCACATCCTAACTGGGCTGCCCTTTCGGGGCCAGAGGCCTCGGCGACAGCTACCCCCAGGTCACTTGAGTCCGTGCGAAGTTCACATGGTGAAATCCCCGTGGCATGGCGCTCCCCTCCCCGTGCTCACCTGTGGCCTTGCAGGCCTTGGTGAGGGGGTCCAGCTGGAAACCCGCCTCACACTCACACTTGTAGCCGCCCTCGAGGTTCACGCAGAGCTGGCTGCAGGCGTCAGGGTCCTGACACTCGTCAATGTCTGCAAGTCGGGACAGAGAAGGGGGTTGGGGGCGTCTCCCCCTCTGGTGTGGATGGAGCGGCGCACTCCAACCAAAAGCCGTGCCCCCCAGTGGCAAATGGGGGACAGCACGCCCTCTCTGGGGAAGATCTGAGGCCAGGGTCTCGGTGACCATCGGGCTCAGAAATGGAATCGTGGAAACGAACAAGTGTCGTCTCCAGCAATGACCTGACCTCACTGTTCACCTCAGGGGTGCAGCCAGCAGGGCAAAAAATCTTTGGTTGCAGTTTCTTTAATTATTAACCCCAAAAGGCAAGAACCGAGGCAGCCAGTGGCATAGCAGTTAAGTTCGCTTTGGCGGCCCCAAGGTTCACAGGGTTGCATCCTGGATGCAGACCTACACACCACTCATCAAGCCATGCTGAGGTGGCGTCCACAGAGAAGAACTAGAAGGACCTACAACTAGAATATGCAACTATGTACTGGGGCTTTGCAGAGAAAAAACAAAGAGGAAGATTGGCAACAGATGTTAGCTCAGGGCCAATCTTCCTCACCAAAAAAAAAGGAAGGGGGGCAAGAACCAAGTGCTTCTTCGGGGTCCACTAGACATCCCGTGCATTGGGAATCTCATTAAATCCTCCTACTATGTGAGGTGGGGACTGCTTTCACACCCACTTGACAGGGAAACTGAGGCACAGAGGGTTTGGTCACCACATCTGGGGAAAAGGCTGAGGAGGCCCAGGGCACCCTGCTCTGCTCAGGAATCACCTTCACATCTCCGCTGGTCCACCAGCCGGAAGCCCTCGGGACACAGGCACTCGTGGCCGATCTTGAGGTCGCTGCAGATGTGGGAGCAGCCGCCATTGTTGTCCAGGCACTCGTTAGTCCCTGCACCGGGCGGGGGACACAGATCGGTCACACTCGGGCCTCCAGCCACCCCTTCCCCGTCACCCTGTGCTATTTCACCATCTTTATCGCAGTCACAGCAATGACTTGGAGGCCGGCGAAGTAACATGACCCCTAAGAAGACTGAAAATAACTCTTGTCACATGAACGCCATGGAGGAACCTGGAGGACATTCTGCCGAGTGACAGACGCCAGTCACAAAAGGACAAATGCTGTCTGATTCCACCTGGAGGAGGCCCCTAGAGGGGCCAGATCCACAGGGACAGAAAGGAGAAGGTGGGGCCGGGGGCCGGGGGAGGGGAGGGGAGATGGTGTTTCATGGGGACAGAGCTTCAGTTTGGGAAGACGAGAAGGTTCTGGAGATGGATGGTGGGGACGGCTGAACAGCAATGTGAATGGGCTTAATGCCACTGAAGCGGACACTTAAAAATGGTTAAGATGGTAAACTTTGTTATTTTTTTTACCACAATTAAAATTGTTTTTAATTATAAAAAATTAAAAGCCACACACTACTTACTACAGTTACAAATATTAACTAATTTAATCCTCCCTACAATCGTAAAGACAGTTGAACTGCAGCTGGGGAAACTGAGGCACGGCCACGTTAAATGACTTGCCAAAGATCACACAGCTGGACCGGAAGCCGGGGGGCCTGGCTGCGGACTCTGCCCTCGCCCTCCTCGGCCTCTTGCCCACCTGCCACCTGTTCGTGCACAGCCCGAAAGCTAAGGATGGTTTTTACACTTTTAAATTATTGAAAAGAAATATAAGAGTCAGCCCTGAGGGACTGGTGGTTATAGTTCGCTGAGCTCTGATTCGGCGGCCAGGGTTTGGGCCCCGGCACAGAACCACACCACCCGTCTGTCAGTAGCCGTGCTGTGGCAGCATCCCACACAGAAGAACTAGAAGGGCTTACAACTAGAATATGCAACTGTGCACTGGGGCTTTGGGGAGGAAAAAGAAAAAAAGAGAGAAGATCGGCAGTAGATGTTAGCTCAGGGAGAATCTTTCCCAGCAAAAAAAAAGAAAGAAAGAAAAATAGTATTTCAGGACATGTGAAGTTTGATGAAATCCACATTTCCGTGTCTGTGACAGAGCTTTCCTGGGGCAGAGCCACACACATTTGGTCGCATAGTTATGCGTTTCTATGGCTGTTTTCTTGCTACACCAGCTGAGCTGACTATCTGTGACAGAGCACGCGGCCTGAAAAGTCCAAAGCATCTACACAGCCCTGGATCACAGAGCACCACTGACACTTCCTGGGGGACCCACCGGCCGATCCCAGCAGCCCTGGGACGTGTGAGCAAGGCTGCCCCATCCTGCGGATATGAAAATGAGGCTTAGAAGCGGATCCACTTACCCTCATTGCCCTCACCACCATCTTTCCCCAGGGCCACAGCTCTCACGGGCAACGGCGGCAGCTGGACCCTCGAGGGACCACGGCACCCATGTCTGGTCCTACCCCCCCCCCCCCAGCTCAGCACGAGCTCTGCACCCCGAGGCTCACCGCATTGCCTGAGGGGCTCGTCCGACCAGTCCTGGCAGTCCCTGGCCGAGTTGCACACCTTGTCCAGGGGGATGCACTCGCCGCTGCGGCACTTGAACTTGCTGGGGCCCTCGCACAGGGTCACTGAGGAGCCAAGAGGAGCGTCAGGCGCCGCGGAGCACCAGGGGCCTGCTGAGCGCTCGGCAAGAGTCTAATACTGAATCCAGCCAAGAATGTCCGCTGATGGACTCACGAACCAGACATCACAGTGACTGACCCCCCGTGAACCCCCACCCAGCTTACAAACCAGAACATCGCCAAGAGCAGATGCTGGCCCCGCCCACCCGTTTGCACACTGTCTGTGGCTGTTTTCATACCACAAAGCGGAGTTGACAAGCTGCACCTAAGATGTGGCCTGCAAAGCCGGAAGTATTTACTATCTGGCCTTTTAAGGGAAAAGTTTGGGGACCCCTGACCTAGATCATTTTCACAGCCTTTGCTGTCCCGTCCGCCACCCTCTGCCACGCCCCCGGAGGTAATGATAATTCTGAATTTGAGGCTTATCACTTCCTTATTTTGTCATTAATAGTTCTATCACACATCTTAATGAATTGCATTAATTATACGGTTGAATTCTCTTCACGTGGAATTGTATTGTACATAGAACTCTGAGCTCAAAGACGTGAGCTCTGGACGCTCGACCTCGTTAAATCTCATAGTCCTGAAATAGGTGCTTTCATTATGCACATTTTTCAGATGAGTGGAAGTGAGGCTCAGAGAAGTCAAGTAACTTGCCCAAGGACACACAGCTGGTGCGGGGCTGACCTAGGAGGCTCCTGCCTCGCCTGGGATGCACCGTGCTCGTCCCCACAGGCCCAGGACCCCCTCGGCATGGAGCGCAGCTCACCATTGACGCAGCCCAGCTCGTCACTCATGTCCTTACAGTCATACTCCTTGTCGCACTGTCGGCTGCCATGGATGCAGGTCCCATCAGAGCACTGGAACTCGTCAGGCTGGCACGTGGCCACGGCTGGGGAAAGACAGACACGTGCTGGTTTTTCTCAAGGAGCTCCTTGAAAATTCACTCAAAAGCCACAGACCCAGCCGGCCATGCTCAGCAGACAGCAGTGACGCAGCCCGATCTCGACAGAGGCCGGCCAAGCACATGATGAGAAATGAGAGCAATGCCCTGAGTCTGACACAGCCGTTCAAAGGACAGAGACTGCGGACAGGAAAAGTGGCTATAAGACGACGGACGTGAAAAAAGACATTACAGTTAAAGCTCGGGGCCGCACGGGGTGACTGGATTAGGTCACTGCTGGCCACAGTACACACGTGGACCTCACGCAAGTTTGTGGCAATTAATAAAAGAAACCTTAGCTAACTAGAGCCATGAAGGCCTGCAGGGGGAGCTCTCATGCCCTGTGACACATCATCAATTGCACCAAATGGGAAGAGAGGACCTGCTTGCACCTTAGACACAAAGTAAAACTACTTTACTGGGGAAGGAAGATTTCTCTCCTCACCTGGCAACAGCTCAGCCAATGAGAAATGCCACAGCCCCGCCAATGTAAATAGCACAGCTCAGCCAATGAGAAACACTGCAGCCCAGCCAATGAGAAGCTGTTGCCACCCTGAACTGTTACTTTCCGCCAATGGACTTTCATTTAGAAGAGCCTCCCTCCCCCTTTATCCCTATAAAAGCAGCTCCCCTTCCCTATTTATTGTATTTGCCTATGCCTTGCCTTAGCATGCACGTCCTGAGTTGCAATTCTTTTGGCTATTCCTGAATAAACTCATTTTGTGCCTTTTCAGATCAACAGGTTTTTGCTTTGTACTAATTCGTTAAGCCGAAAGTTCACATTTCATGCACTTTCCTGTGGGTCATATTTCACAATAAAATGTTTGCAATTCAAATATTCGATTTCAGGATGTCAGCGAAAAGAGAGAATAAATCTGTGGGCTGAACCATCCCCCCTTCTCCTTTTAAAAACCATGCACATTTTTGGAGCTCTGCGAGTTCAAGCCGAGACTCGCTCAGCAATGATATAAGTAAAAAGGAGAGAGATCCTATTTTGAATCTTCGCATGTGTCTTTGCATTGAGGAAAAAGACAACTGGATGCAACTCTAGCATAACGAGAGCTCTGATGACAGCTAAAAAGCAGAGAATGATGAAATTTTTAGTTTTCACAGATGTGTCCTTAGAAGGGCACCCAGCCTTTCTGTGCCTCAGTTTCCCTATCTGTAAAGAGTGAGGGAAGCCTGCTCTAAGTTATGGGGATGAAATTAATTTCTGCTAATTTTCAGTATGGATCACATGCAAAGTTATCAATTGTTTTTAAAATGTGACATTTAAAAAAGTTTAATTAGGGGGCTGGCCCTGTGGCATAGTGGTTAAGTCTGGTGCACTCTGCTTTGGTGGCCCGGGTTCATGGGTTTGGATCTCGGGTGTAGACCGGCATCACTCATCAAGCCATGCTGCGGTGGCGACCCACATACTAAATAGAGGAAGACTGGCGCAAATGTTAGCTCAGGGCCAATCTTCCTCAAGTAAAAGAAAAGAGGAAGATTGGCAACAGATATTAGCTCAGAGCAAATCTTCCTCACCAAAAAAAAAAATCTAACTATATCTGCATAGTAATTACAATTCTATGAACACTGTGTATGTGGACAAAGACATCAAAGAAACAGGAAAAGGAAAGCATGTTCTAGATTCACAGTGGTTCTCTCTCACTAGCCAAGCGACAACGACGTTCGTTCAAGGAGCAGTGACACGGGGCCAATCCAGGGCCACACCTTTTATCGGCACTGTCTCCAGCACAGGCGCCACTAACCATGTGTGGCTAGTCAACTAATCAAAATTCAATAAAACTACCAACCCTGTTCTTCACTGTGCCTGCCACCTTAGTCAGCGGCTACTGTGGGGGCAGCACAGACGGGAGACAGGCCCCCCATCACAGAAAGTTCCATTGGCGGCCCTGGACTTTCCCAGGCCCGCAGAGGCCAATGCTGTTGCCCATGCTACAGGGGAGAGGACCACAGCGCAGTGAGGTTGGGTCCTTGGCTGAGGGTCACACGGGCCGGATGTCACCAGCCAGGCCTGGAGCCCAGGATCTTTTCTGGAGCAAAATAATACAGGCAGCTGCGCCTTGCGCCCCTTGTGGAAAAAGAAATGTGACTGGAAATGGTTTAACCCCCTAGAGGGGCCACGGGTCCCATACCCGGGACGCACGGGGACGGGGCCCTACCGCAGTTGTCCTCGTCGGACTTGTCCCTGCAGTCGGGGTCGCCGTCGCAGCGCCAGCTGGAGTGCACACACTCGCCGCTGCCGCAGTGGAACTCGAGGGCCGAGCAGGGGCTGTCGTCGCGCGGGGGCGCCGCGTCCCGGGCCCCGCAGCGCTGCGGCCACTCGTCCGAGCCGTCCTTGCAGTCGGGGTCGCCGTCGCAGGCCCAGAGCTCGGGGATGCAGGTGGAGCTGTTGCACTGGAAGCTGGCAGGGCCGCATGTGGGCGCCGGGCAGCTGGCCTCGTCCGAGCCGTCCAGGCAGTCGCGGTCCGCGTCGCACACGAACTCGCGCGCGATGCACTTGCCGTCGAGGCAGCGGAACTCGTCCTGGGCGCACGTCTTGGGGGCTGCGGGGCACGGGGAGACGACAGCGGCATCACCGGGCAGCCTCCAGCACCGGCCCCTCCGCAGATGGGGACACCCAGCCCAGCGGAGGCCCCACCCGGTTAGCAGACCCTGGAGAGGCGGTGCGGGTGGCGGTCACGGGTCCTGGACTGGGAACCACGGCCCCTCCCTGCCCTGCTCTTGTGCCCCCTCTGTGCCTCAGTTTCCTCATCTGTACCGTGTCTCGTCGTGTTGTGAGGAATGTTGAATTGACAGGTGCAGAGAACTCAGGTTGGGCCAGGCACACGCGAATCACTATTTAAGGGTCTGCTTATGATTAATATTAAAAGAACCCAAAAAGGCGCCCGCTGGTGGTGTTAGCAGTTAAGTTCACACGCTGTGGCAGCCCAGGGTTCGCAGGTTCAGATCCCAGACGGAGACCTAGTGCTGCTCATCAAGCCACACTGTGGTGGCATCCCACATGAAATAGAGGAAGATGGGCACAGATGTGAGCTCAGGGCCAGCCTTCCTCAGCAAAAAGATGAGGATTGGCAACAGATGTTAGCTCAGGGCCAATCTTCCTCACCAAAAAAAAAAAAAAAAAAAAAAAACCCTAAAAGAAAGTGATAATTATGAGAAGTGATGGAGGCACTAACTCACCTTATTGTGATAGTCATTTCGCAATATGTACGTGTATCAAATCATCACATCCTCCACTTTAAACTTACACAAGGTTATATGTCATTATATCTCAATAAAGGTGGAACGAGAAAAAAGAGTGGCTGGAAAAGAACACTAACTTATTTTATTCTATAACAAAGGAGTGGTTTCATCAGCCACTCATCACGCTGAGACGTGCATTTCTAAGGCAAACGAAAGCAAATACGCTTGTTTCTTAAAGACTCTTATGGGTTTTTGTGTTTTCTGAACTTGGGTTGATATGATCTTACTTATTTAAGTTTTTCCCAGTTTATTTCTTTTGGAGAGGCTTACTCCATTAAAAAAAATCTACAGAATTGAAAAAATAATAGTAATAATAAATAAAATCAAAGTGCCAAGACGGACACCCCGCTCCGAAGTGCCAGGCAATGGAAGAGCAGCTGATACCCAGCTCGGGCAGGACTCGTGGGGAACAGACTATGACTGCCGCCCGGAACCTGGTTGGGCTCCGCGGACGCGGCCAGGGCGCGCAGGCAGCCAGGTGAGGAACCACACTTACGACAGCCCTGCTCGTCCGAGCCGTTCTCGCAGTCCACCTGGCCATCACATCTCCAGAACTGAGGAATACAGCGGTTGACACGGCCGCCACAGCTGAAGTCTCCCGCCATGCAGGTGACGGACACTGTGGGAGAGACGGGAGCGGGCTGAACTCCAAGGGAAGACCCAACTGCCTCGCAGGTCCTCACTTTGCAGAGAAGACCCCAGAGAAAGAGGGTGTCCATCCCAATTCCACTTTTCTTGGTCACAAGGAAGGGCATCTAATGGAGCTTGTTAGGGGCCGACCCCATGGCCTAGTGGTTAAGTTCGTGTGTTCCACTTTGGTGGCCCAGATTCACGAGTTTGGATCCCCGGCTTGGACCTACACCACTCCTCAGCCATGCTATGGCACCAACCCACATATAAAATTGAGGAAGACTGGCAACAGATATTAGCTCAGGGTCAGTCTTCCTCAGGGGAAAAAAAAAAAAGAGCTTATTAAAAAATCAGATGTTAGGTGATATAAAGGTTTTGGAATGAGAAAGA
This sequence comes from Equus asinus, assembly GCF_041296235.1. NCBI lineage: Eukaryota > Metazoa > Chordata > Mammalia > Perissodactyla > Equidae > Equus > Equus asinus. The sequence goes on along the minus strand of NC_091809.1, from coordinate 22,529,344 downwards.
GGTAGTGGTTGCACAGCACTGTGAATGTATTGATGATACTGAACTGGCCACTTTAAAATGCTTAATTTTAATGTTTAATTTTAATTTTAAATGGCTCAGCAGTTAAGGGCACACGTTCTGCTTCGGTGGCCCAGGGTTCGCTGGTTCGGATCCCGGGTGCGGACATGGCACGGCTTGGCAGGCCATGCTGTGGTAGGTGTCCCACGTATAAAGTAGAGGAAGATGGGCACGGATGTTAGCTCAGGGCCAGTCTTCCTCAGCAAAAAGAGGAGGATTGGCAGCAGTTAGCTCAGGGCTGATCTTCCTCAAAATAAATAAATAAATAAAATGGTTAATTTTACATTATATGAATTTCACCGCAATTTTTTAAGAAAGAGCCATTAAAGGACAGTTCCAGTAATATGTTCTCTCCCCATCTCCCAGTTCCTGGTTGAACGCATCCATGCGCTGGCCGTTTTCCCCCTCGTCTGTCTCCCACCATCGTGGAAAAGGCTGGGGTCCTGTCACGTCCCAGGGGACTCACTGCACGTCTCCGGGGCCTCGTCGGAGCTGTCGCTGCACTCGGCGCGGCCGTCGCAGACCCACTTGTAGGAGATGCACTTCCCGTCCCGGCACCGGAACTCGCGCCTCCCGCACTCGCCCTGCGCTGGATTGGGGGGTGGGGGGGAGGGGGGGCGGAGTCAGACGCGGACCGGAAGCGGAAAAGCATCTGCGTCTATTTCCCGCCAACCGACAGACTCCAGGAATAGAAACCTATCCGGACCCTCCAATTCCCTGGAAACGAAACTCACACCGTAAATTCAATTCATGACCCAGAAGGACAGAGGAGGAGGCCAAGAATGTACCGGAAAGCGAGACGTGTCGACAACGTGTAAGACTTTGCTAGAACAGTTGCTGAGTCCAGAGTCTGGGCCCACGGGGATATGGGAACAACATATCCGAACTTCCATGCATACAAATAAAGAAAATTATTTAGCATGTTGCAAACCCATGTTGGAAATAGGGATGAGGGAAATTGACCCTGTAAAACCATGAAGCTGAAGGAAAACTTGAGCTGCTCTCTCTAGTAGGTAGAGAGGAAATATAAAGAGACAAAAATTAACAGAAATTAGGGGCCGGCCGGGTGGCACAGTAATTAAGTTCACACGTTCCACTTTGGCAGTGCCGGGTTCGCAGGTTCGGATCCCAGGTGGGGACCTAGCACTGCTTGTCAAGCCACACCATGGCAGCATCCCATATAAAATGCAGGGAGGCTGGCACAGATGGTAGCTCAGGGCCAATCTTCCTCACCAAAAAAAAAAAAAAAAAGTTATTTTTTAAAAGTCCTTGAAAGATTACATACATTAGAACACCCCAGTTCTTTAAAAGGAACAATGAAGGGGAATACAGATTTGTGGAACCTCTGGGGGTGAAAAAGACTTTAGGGCTTGAAGCCACGTGAAAGCAAGACCTTAAACTGATGAAGGAAGAGCTATGAGTCTCCAGCTCACCCCATCTTTGGCCCCAATGGAAGAACTGTGGTGTCCACCTAAGTCACTGCCAAGACTGAAGCCGGCGGAGAGGCGAAGGGGGCCCACGGCCAGAGGGGAGCAGAAAGAACGGGCCTAGAAGCTTCCATTCCAAGCGCGTGAACCCACGGCCGGCACTCCTTCCTCCTATCCCGTCTCCTCTCTGCCTGTCGATCGAAAGCTTGTCCACAAGCCAGGACATGAGAGCAGCCTGGGGCACTGGATTTCCCCAGCTGCCCCGCCCCGCAAATCCGGCGAGTTACAACACGGTCCAGGCAGCATTCTGCTGCCCCTTTCGCAATGACCCCCGAGGGCGACACATCCTGCCACTGGGCCAGATCCCTTAAACGTTTCACAACCTCAGACCCCAAGTAGTTGCAGTTCCCTCTGCCTGCAGGGCCCCCTCCCGACTCCACCCCTCTGAGGCTGACCCGCCGAAAAACCGGGTTTGGGCCCCCGACCCTGTGAGCTCCTGAAACGCTAGTTTCTCACTCCTGTCACACTGTTTGGAAATCAGCTGTTTCCCTGTGTTCCTGCCAGTCTAGACTTAAACTCCGGGAGGGTGAGGAGTGTCTTTTTCATCCTTTCTGCCGACACAGCCACAGCCCAATGCCTGACAGTCGTTTTGTTCAAGAGGTGGGCGAAAATCAGGGAGGGTCCAGCACCTCGATGGGCAAAGATTCCAGGAAACGGGAGCTCTTCCACCCTCTAGCCTTTAGGAGGGTAACAGGGCAGAACCTGTCAAAATTTAAAGTGTGTGGGGCCGGCCCCGAGGCTTGGTGGTTAAGTTCGGTGGGCTCCAGTTCAGTGCCTGGAGTTTGTGGGTTCAGATCCCGGTGAGGTAACCTACACACCATCAGCCATGTTGTGGCAGCAACCCACGTAGCAAGTGAGTGGAGGAAGATTGGCACAGATGTTAGCTGAGGGCTAATCATCTTCAGCAAAAAAAAAAAAAAAAAAGGGACTAAAGTGCAAAGTCCCTGGGACCCGGAAGAAATACTAACACATGCATCCAGCAATGTTAAGTTCAGAGAGGTCCAAAGTCTTCCTTATAACAGAGAAAAGGAGGGAACAGCTGGTGGCAAGTTAAAATATGACTGCAAATTCTGTGACACTCCCTTCAAAAGAGGAGCCTAATTCACCACCCTTGGGATGTACTCTGGACTTAGTGACTTGCTTGTAAGTGGTAGAAAAAGGTAGACGTGATGAGGTGTGGCTTCTGAGCCTGGATCGTGAAGGCACCGTGGCCCCCTCTGTGATCTCTCAGATTGGACCCTCTCTGGGGTCACTTGCTCTGGGGGAAGCTTGTGACGAGGAGCCCTGAAGAGCTCCATGCAATGAGGACCCTCCCCCACAAGCCATTGAGTGCACCATCTTGGAATGGAGTGTTCGGCCCCTGTCAAGCCTTCGGATGATGGCAGCCCCTGCAAATATATATGTATATTTTTAAAGTTTTATTTTTCCCTTTTCTTCCAAAGCCCTCTGGTACATAGTTGTGGGTCCTTCTAGTTGTGGCATGTGGGATGTCACCTCAGCATGGCCTGATGAGAGGTGCCATGTCCGCGCCCAGGATTCGAACTGGCAAAACTCTGGGCCGCTGAAGCTGAGCGCATGAACTTGACCCCTCGGCCATGGGGCCAGGCCCCCCTGCAAACATTTTTTTCCCTGCAGTCATCGGATTCCAAATTTGCGAGAGCCTCTGCACCAGAACCGTCTAGCTGGGCTGCTTCCGAACTCCTGACCCGCGGAAACTGTGGGAGGATAAACGCGCGTTGTCTTCAGCCACTCCGTTTTTTGGTAATTTGCTATGAGCGAGAGATCATTAATACACAACCTGAGATGGTGTTTCTGTATCTAAATGTAGATATACAGCTGCGTGTGCAAAATCCATGTACAACGAGGACGCAGCTCCCCTATGGCCAGTGAAAAAGATGTCGGTTATCCTATGTTGTGACATGGAAAGCTGCCCAAATTACCTTGTTAAGGGGAGAAAAATGCGAGGGGCAGAAGAGTTTCTATAGCTGTGTGTCGCATAATGATGTTTTGGTCAACAGTAGACTGAATACACAACAGTGGTCCCTTAAGATTAGGACCAGACAGGGGCCGGCCGGGTGGCGCAGCGGTTAAGTGCGCACGTTCCGCTTTGGTGGCCGGGGTTCACTGGTTGGGATTCCGGGTGTGGACATGGCACCGCTTGGGAAGCCATGCTGTGGTGGGCGTCCACATATAAAGTAGAGGAAGATGGGCACGGATGTTAGCTCAGGGCCAGTCTTCCTCAGCAAAAAGAGGAGGATTGGCAGCAGATGTTAGCTCAGGGCTGATCTTCCTCAAAAAAAAAATAAAAAAGATTAGGACCAGACAACCCAGGTGCGTAGTAGGCTATCCCACCCAGGTTTGGGTAAGTACACTCTCTGATGTCCCCACAACAAGGAAAGCACCTAACGATGCCATCACCCAGCAACGCATCGATCAAATGCATGCCCATGGTTAAGCGCTGCACGACTGTCATAGTTTTCAGTGGGTCCTATTTTTCTAAGAAACAAAATCTTATCTGTGTTTCGGCCTAGGAAAGAGTGGCAAGGCGCTCCTTTCATTCCTTTCGGGGTTGTGTGGTTTTCTTCTCAGAATGCTTCGTTCTTGAAATTTTTAAAAAGTAAAGAAAAAATAACGAAGTTCTCGAATACACACGGACAGAGGGGGAAACTGACTTGGCATTTCTGGTAAAGGGGTGCAGGGAAGAAAGCCGGCCCCCTCATTCATTTCTGCTTTGATGGTTCAACCAGCACTTTCTCGGAGCTTCTCCAAGAGGCAGTGTCGTGAGGTGGTTAGACGCGCAGACCTGGGGAAGTGACTTTGCAGGCCATGACACTAGAACTGAGCCACTGAATTAATCCTTCTGGGCCTCAGCTCCCTCATCTGGAAGATGGAGGGGAAGGGTGGGTCCTATTCCCAGGAGACTGTTGTTGAGGATTAAAGAACAGAAAAGGAGCAGGTGACGTGTTCGTTCGATGGAATACAACTCTGCGACAGAAAGGGACAGATGGCTGATAAAAGCCACAGAGGAATCGCTGAAACACTGTGTCTGTGTGTCTGTCTGGCTTCTGTTGCTCAAGAGTCCGAACTCTGATTGCGTTTATGTGAAGTTCTAGTTCAGCAAAACTAATCCAAAAGGATCGAAGTCAGGTTAGTGGCTGCCTCTGGTGTGTGACGCTGGCGAATGAACTAGAAAAAAGCGCAAGGGAACTTTCTGGAAGGCTAGAAATATTCTATATCTTAACGGGAGGCGGTTACACAGAGAGACATTTAATAAAACTCACTAAACTGTTGTTCCCTTAAATATCTGTCCATTTTATAATATGTCAATTAGACCTCAATTTAAGAGGGACGTTCTAATCCAGTGGTCCTGCCAGAGGTCAGGAAACCAGTCAGGTGAGACTATGAGAGATATGAGGGGGGCCAAAAAGGAGGATAGAGCTGATAAAGATGGAGGAATACAGAGTGTTTAGGAAAATCGACAGAACTTGGTAACCGAGTTACGGGGAGGCCGTGCTCCGGGGGCCACAGTGGGGAGCCGAGTGACGAGGAGGACGAGGACACAGAGAGGGGCAAGACGGAAGCGAACGGGTCGGGCTTTGGAATGTGCTGTGTTCACACATCCTGATACCTGCATTGCTCAACTACCGATCCCAACAGATATCTCCCCCCCGGGGGCCTTAGCATACACCCCACGCCCCACTGACTCACAGCTGAATCATAATTGTGCCAAACGGGGGAAATGAGTCACTTCTCTTTGCTGCTGGCACACGGGGTGCGCAAAAAGCGAGTGAAATTGGAGGCCTCTCAGAAAAAAATCAGAAGGAAGTTCAGGCCGGGGGAATCTTGGAGGAGGGGCTTCTGTCATCCCTGTCACCTCCCGCCTCGCCACCACCAGGTGATCTCAAATCTATTGGTCTCATCTCTCAGCCTTTGCAAAGGATCCATCTTAAAAGCAAAATGTGCCACCGGAAATATTGATAACATCTTAAAGACCTTTGAAGAGGGGTAAAGATAAAGAACAATGACTCTTTCCTGGACACCAAGCCTTCCCCTGGCAACAGTTCGCCAAATATTTGCCAGCCACGGGTGACTGAGGACCTCACCAACAGGAAGAGGCTGCCACTACCTATTTTCATCAGAACAGGCCTGCCCACAGCTGCCAACGGCTCCAGACAATGTTTGTATGAAAACTGGGTGGATTTTACTGTTCCGGGCGCAGCCAGACAGCAGTCGGCTGAGAAGTGAGCCTTGCTAGGTGCAAGGCCATTGGGGACAGAGATCAAGACAAGTGAGCGCCAAGTGACAGCACATCAGACGGGTGTGCCCACAGCAGGCAACACCATCCTGAGCAAGGGGACAGAGCTGGTCCTGTTTCAACCCCACAGCCCAAGAAACCACACATTGTTCTCATTTCCTCCCTGTTGTGAAGCAACTTTGGGTGTTCCATGTCACTTTCACTTGAATTTCAGCAAAAGCAAACCAGAGCCCCCTCCCATATGTCCCCGTGCTGAGGACGCTTAAAACGACCTAAGCACGGCACCACCTCAAAATAAATCTCTAAACATAGCCCTTAGATCTCTCGTTACAAGTAACCTGTCAGGAACAAGGTTATCGAAACAGAAAAGGAGAATACACATTTCTGCTTTTTGGCCAGCACACAAATGAGGTGGTAAACGCTTTCGATGTTTTCTTTCCCACGCTCCCGAAGACACTGGTCGCCTGGGAAAATCAAAACTGCAGAGAGAATCGTTTCCTTGAAAACAGAAGTTTACCAGACGCGGCTGGAAATGGTGAGAGATCGATTTACCCGTGCTCTTTTCCAAACTAGGTAACATCAAGGTCACCCCGGGGGTGACCTCCACAGTAGATTGTGCTGCCAGCTGCTGTGGGGAGGGGTGGCCTGTCTCCGACACTGGTCACTGCTAGACAGACAGACAGGCAAAGTGTGGGTACTATGAACGTACTCAGTGCGGCTTGTGAAGGGCCGTCAGAGAGCCGAGCCACAAAAGCCTCTAGAAGTGGGTCTTCTCAGGGGAGGACCCCACAGATCCCAGCAGGACCAGCCTGGAAAGACAGAAGGAGGCATGTAACTCTCCTTAAAGTTTTCAGTCTCAAAAAAGCTCTCCTTTCTTTGGCCCGTGTTGCCCTGGAAGGAAAGGATGCCTTGCAATGTCCGGTGAGCCCCCTGGGGCACATTGCAGAAGTGGACGCGACTGCCAGCAGGAGGCTGTCCTGTCGCTAAGTCTGGGTGTGCCCTTGGCATAGTGGATACCCCACACACAACTCTTCGCTGCTTTTGATCTGGCAAAGGAAAGGCATGGGGTTCAGAGTCCAGCCACTTCCATTCCCTAAGGAAAGGGACATGACGCCCCTCCCCTGCTGCTCCGGGAAATGCTTTGAAGGAGCAAGCCGGAGCGGCCAGGGCTGCCACAAATACACAACTCTGGGGGGAATGACTAGCCGCTAGCTCAGGAGTCCGGGGACACATCAGGACTCAGAGCCTCCTTGAGCACAGAAAACCCATCACGTCCTCCACCACCCAGCAAGAGAGGAAACTAAAGCAGGCCACCCATCGTGCTCCAGACGTCCCCGCCAGGATTCTCTCTTAGGGAAGGTGGCCGTGAGCGTGTGAAGTACAGGTTAATCCGCTGTCTCTTGACCCAGCCTAGCTCCCTGCGCCTCACACCCTTGGGCAGCCCAACTCTTAGAATAACCGGCTCTGTGGGCCCACCACCTCCCTTCCTCCCCTCCCAGGGGAAACGGATGTGTCACAAGGAGCGATTCCAGTTCAAAGCCACCTCCGGGCCAATGAAGAAAGCTTCCTGCCATTCTGTTGAGCAGCCAATCTCAGGCTGGGCCGGTTCCGAGCAGGAAAAGGACCATTTATCTGTTTTCCAGGGCGAGGTCAGATGCCGCGGGCGGTCACTTACAGCCCCGGGACAACTCAGGATCGCGCACCAACCAGACTCTTGCCCGAGTCTGAGTTTGAAACGCCCTAAAGTGAGAAATCGCCCTGCGGGACCCACTGAGCCTCTGAACCCACAAGACGACCCTCAGGGGTCCCTCTGCTGTCGCTGTCCCGGCCCGGCTGAAGGTCTCCGCGAAGTGCCATTCGCGTCCGACCGAGGGGCGGGAGTTTTCGGAACAGTGTTTCAGCTCAGAAGGAACCGAGGCCCCGAGGGTGGCCCGGGGACCCATCTGCGAACTTGCCCCGGGCGGGTGGAGCGAGGGTGGCCCCGAGGACACAACGGGGACCAAGGCCTTGTCACCGATCCGGGAGGAAACCGGGATGGGGGCCAAGGCGCTCGCCGGCCGCCTCATCACGCTCGCGGAGGCGGCTCCAGGGGACCGGGACGTGTCGCCGCTTTTGGTGACAGGTGCCCGAGACGACACGACGCGTCGCCTTCTTCGCCTCCCGGAGAACCAGGTGCGGGGCGAGTGTCGCGCCAGCCCCGCCTCACTCGTGCGCAAGCCCCGCCCCACTCGTGCGCAAGCCCCGCCCACACCGCGCGCGCCTCCGCAGTCACCGCCTCCCATTGGCCAAGGGGAGTGGCTCGAGGCTCGCCTGTTCCAATCGCGCCCAATAGGAGTTCGGGGGCGGGGCAGGGGCGGGGCCGTGGGCGGGGCCGGAGGCGAGGCCAGGGGCAAGGCCGGAGGCGGTGGCTCCCGGCAGAAGCGCGCGAGGTCCCGGTGGCGGATGCCCTCCGCCGGGGCCCGGGAGCCCGCGGCGCCCTCGGGAGGCACAAAGCCCGCTTGGCCGCCGCGGGGACAGCCGCCCGTGGACGCGCGCAGGGGAGCGCCCGCAGGGCCCTTCAGGCTGAGCAGCCGGGCTTCGGGTCACCCTCGCCCCTAGGATGACTCCAGGAGGGGGTCCCACCTTCCCCAGAGCTGGCTATCCCGGTACTCCGCTCTGGGGGAGACAAGGGAGACACCTGGGGGGACAGCCGCACCCCGTTTCCCCTGCCTGCCCCAGACCTCCCCCAAACACTCGCGCCCCGCTCTGCGCTCCCTCCAGCCGTTTGGGAAGGACTTCGTGCCATTTTCCCACAAGTCTCCCCAGGATGGAGTCGCTTTTCGCTCTCTCCCCCCAAAAATTGCCAAGGTGCTCCCCGAGTTCAGGAGGCTCATCCCAAACTTGCGCGGGCGCCTGGAGCCAGCCTTACCTGCAGCCCCCACCGCGACGAGGAGCAGGGCGATGGCCCAGCGCAGCCGCCAGTCCGCGAGCCTCATGCTCCCAGCCTCCGCCAGTAACGCCCCGGCCCGGGTCCCTGTCTGCTGTGTCGGCGGTGGAAACCCGGGCTTCGCGCGGCCCAGCAGCGACTGCACGCGGGGGCCCCGTCATTTGCAGCATTTCAATGTGAGGTTTCTCGCAGGGGGAGGAGTTTGCGGTGGGGTGATTTTCAAATATCTTCGCCTCACTGCGGGAGGAGGAGTTTCGAGAGGAGGAGTTACGAACGGCCGATGTGACATGGGCCCCTTAACCCCTGAAACCCTGACTCAGATTCCAGCCGCTTCCGGGCGGGCTGCCTCATTTGTCATTTTGTACCCCAGGAGGATAGGAGTCGTCCCAAACTGGAGCTGCGTCTCCTGAAAGCGCTCCCTTAAATTTTTTTTTCCTTTCTAGGAATTGTGGATAGATTTTCACCGAGTTTAGTCGTATATAATTTGTAGATGGTTCTTCCAAATCACCGTATAAACAGTCATCAACGAGGCATTTAAAAAAAAATCCTCAAAAGTCCAGCCCCAAATGGATTTTGTTTTGTGCGAGCCAGCGCTTGAAGGAGGAGCAAAAACGTTTCTAAAGTCAGTTGACCCGATACCTGGAGCCTGATGTAAATATTGATTTCTCCTTTTACGAGAGGGAGTGAAACAGACAGAAAGGCCGTGTCCTCGCCCCAGAGCAAAATTAAAACAAAACAGGGGGCTGTCCGAGTTGGTCCTGATGCTGATGCTCAGGGCCGACGGAGAGCAGCTTTGGGGGACCAGGGAGAGCCATGTGGAATTCGTGCCCAGAAGGCACGTGTGCGGATCTTGGCTGAACCCCACAAAAAGTCTGGCCGTCTCGGAGGGGTCAACCAGGAATGAGCAGAGTCTCTGGGGTCTTACAAACCGACCTGGGCCAGCGGGGTACTAACCTCTCAGCGGGCCGATGGGGAAGCCCATGAGAGAAGGCAGAAAAGAGGCAGAAAGGGGACAATTGAACCCATAGAAAAAAAACTGGTGATTAATCCCGAGGAAGAAATTTATGAGCACACTTTGGCCCTGAAGAGCCTCGGGCGCGGAATCAGACAGACCTGGGGCGAGCGGATTAGCTTTCAAAGAAGATAATGCCTGTTCCCCTTACTTGGCAGCTTCAGTGTCAGGGTCAAAGGAAATATCAGCCACCGCCTGGGGAAATTGACGAGGATGGGCAAATTCTGGGAGTTGCGACATTTACAAAAGTGTCAGCACCGCCTTCCGCTCCTTCTACCTTGTGCTACATTTTTTTGTGTCTGTAAGAGTTCTGGGTTTGATCGCCCTTCGGAAAAATTACAAGACCGGACAAGCTCAGTGTCTGTTGTGAGTCCAACGTTCTGGCCCCAACAGGCCTGGAAAGGATTAACAGAAACGTTTTCCTCCGGGAAGGAACTTAGCGTAAATAAGATGTCTACACAGCTAGCTCGACAGAGATGTAAGGACAGACCTGGAACAGGGCCACAAAAACTCTGCAAGGAGCATTCCTCGGGTGCCAAGGCCTGCACAGGGTCTCTGGGGCAGCTGTCCTCAGTTGTCCCTTTGACCTGCCTGTGGAAATCTCCAGGTCCCTTCTGTTCCTGCCATGTGTGGATATGGTGACATGTTGCCCTGAGGACGGGGTCACGCTGTTTCTCCACTTCTACTCCTTGGAGCCTCCGTTTCTTCTTCTGTAACCAGCTCATAGGGCTGTTGCGAGGTTTAAGCAAATTGATAGACACACAGGCATGCCTCGGGGATGTCGTGGGTTCGGTTCCAGCCCACGGCGATAGGACAGATACCGCAATAAAGCGAGTCACTCGAATTTCGTGGTTTCTCAGTGCGTATAAAACTTACCTTTACACTCTCCTGTAGTCTATTAAGACTACAACAATATTACGTCTAGAGAAATAATGTGCATCCCTTAATTAAGAAATATTTTATTGCTCAAAAATGCTAACCACCCCTGGAGCCTTCAGTGAGTGGTAATCTGGTTGCTGGGGGAGGGTCTTGTGAAAAATGCATTATCTGTGAAGCACAATAAAGCGAGTGCAGCCTGTATATAGTGATTAGAACCGAGCCTGGCACATGGTACACACCATATATGGGTTCGCCTTTTTTTTTGGCTGTGTCTGTGTTGCAGCTGCATCTTTTCTTTTTTTCTTCTCTCGGGGAAGACCTTTTGCCTCGGAGCACTGAAAAATAATCCTTTCATTTGAAAGTTCCTGAGCTGGCAAAGTCACCTGAGACAACCCAGGGTGAGCGTCCTCCTCGTTCTAATGGACGGCCCACCGTTTTGGCTCATTAATTCACCAGGAGGCTCAGAGCCCAAAGGAGTCCAGCCTTTGGGCAGAGGTGTGTCATGGCAGCTGCGATCTGGCCTGTGGCCCAGCAGGCACAGAGAGAGGGTGAATAACTGCGGGAGCCTTGGTGCCTTCCGATAGGTTCGATTAGGGACCCGCCTTGACCTCGCTGCCTTCAATTATCTCCATAAAAACACCCATAAGCCACACGAGGGCAGAGACCATGGTTGCATCTGCAGTGCCTACCTGTGGTAAAGGTTAAATAAATAAATAGAAAGAAAAGAGATTGTTGGGGTGATTGCAACAAGAGCAGAGATGCACTCTCTCTGAATTCCACTTTCGTTGGGATTTTGATAGTTTGGAACTCAAATTTCCTTTTTTTTTGGTGAGGAAGATTTGCCCTGAGCTAACATCTGTGCCAATCCTCCTCTATTTTGTATGTGGGATGCCGCCACAGCATGGCTTGATCAGCAGTATGTAGGTCTGCGCCCGGGATCCGAACTGGCGAACTCTGCGCGCCGAAGCAGAGCACGCAAACTTAACCACCACGCCACTGGGCCAGCTCCTAGAACCCAAACTTTCTCCTGGGCTGCTAGTCCTTCTTTTGAAACAGAACACCAGACTGGAAAGCAAACCCACATTGAGGACACGGAGAGAGCCCTGTCAGTGGTGGGGGGAGGGTCAGAATTGACCGAGATGCCACTGTGTCCTCGAGAGCTCCAGGAGAGAGAACAGGGCAAGATGTGTCCTAAGCAACGGGCCCATGCTGTGCCTGAGGATGCCGAGGCCGCTTCCAGTAGGAGAAGTGGAAGGCCACTAGAGAAAAAGGCTGTTTTCACTTAGTTTGAATACTTGAAACATTCCCACAGTTCAAAAGTTAAAAGCCTTTTTCCCAAGATCAGGAACAACACAAGGATGCCCACTTTCATCCCTTCCATCAACATGGTATTGGCAGTTGTAGACAGTGTAATTAGGCAGGAAAAAGAAATCAAGGGTATGCAAGTTGGAAAAGAAGAAGTACGAAAGAAGTTTCATATGTAGAAAACCCTACAGAGCCCACATACACAAAAAACTGTTGGAATGAATAAATGAATTCAGCAACATTGCAGGATATGAAATCAACACACTGGGCTGGCCTGGTGGCGCAGCGGTTAAGTTTGCACGTTCCGCTTCGGTGGCCCAGGGTTTGGAACCCAGGTGCGGACATGGCACTGCTTGGCACGCCATGCTGTGGCAGGCATCCCACGTATAAAGTAGAGGAAGATGGGCACGGATGTTAGCTCAGGGCCAGTCTTCCTCAGCAAAAAGAGGAGGATTGGCAGCAGATGTTAGCTCAGGGCTAATCTTCCTCAAAAAAAAAAAAAAATCAACACACTAAAACAAGTTGCATTTCATACCCTATCAAAGAATAATCCAAAAAGGAAATTAGGCAAACAATTCCATTTACAAAAGCACCAAACAGAATAAAATACTTAGGAATAAATTTAACCAAGAAGGTGGAAGACTTATACACTGAAAACTAAAAAATGTCCTGAAAGAAATGAAAGAAGACACAAATAAATGGAAAGACAGCCCACGTTCACGGCTTAAGACTGTTCAGATGTCAATAGTACCCAAGGCAATCTTCAGAGTCACTGCAATCCCCATCAAAATCCCAAAGATGTTATTGGCCGAAATAAAAAAATCTACCCTCAAATTTATATGGAATCTCAAAAGACTCCAAATAGCCAAAAGGATCTTTTGACGCACGTGCCGAGGCCGTACAGTGGGGACTGGACAGTCTTTTCAACAAACGGTGCTGGGAAACGGTGATCTAGGTGCAGAAGAATGAAGGTGGACCCTACCTCATACCGTATACAAGAAGGAACTCAAACTCGATCAAAGACTTGAAAGGAAGAGCTTTTGAAAGTTTCATAAACTCGTAGAAGAAAACATACGGGTAAAGCTTGATGCCACTGGATTTGGCAATGATCTCTTAGTATAAAAGTATAGGCAATAAAAGAAAAAAGAGATTAACTTGGGCTTCATCAAAATTAAAAACTATAGTGCATCAAAGGTCACTATCAACAGTGTGAAAAGGCAACACATGGGATGGGACGAAATATTTGCACATCCTGTATCTGATAAGGGATTAATATCCTGAATATATAAAGAACCTCTGTGACTCAATAACAAAAAGACAAACAGCCCGATTAAAAAATAGCAAAAGACGTAAATACACATTTCTCCACAGAAGATAGAAAAAATGGCCAATAAGGGCGTGACAAGATGTTCAACATCACTAATCATTAGGGAACTGTAAATCAAAAGGACAACAAGACGCCACTTCATACTCGTCAGGATGGCCATTATTTGAAAAAAAAAAAAAAAAACGGAAACAGAAAATAACCCGTGTTGGTGAGGATGCCGTGAAATCGGAATCCTTGTGCATTTCTGGGGGGATGCAAAATGGCGCAACCACTTTGGAAGACTGCTGGGCAGTTTCTTAGAAAACTAAACATACTCTTACCACGTGATCCAGAAACCTCACTCTTTGGTATTTACCAAAATGAGTTGAAAACTTATGTCCGTACAAAAACCTGCCCACGAATTCCTGTTGCCAAAAATGCGGACTCCCAGCAGTGAATGGATAAACAAACTATGGTCCATCCAGACAATGGAATGTAAGTCAGTGTAAAAAGAGATGAGGCGCCACCCAGTGGCGCAGTGGCTGAGTTAGCACTCTCTGCTTTGGCAGCCAGGGTCTCTGGGATTCAGACCCCAGGCGCGGACCTACTCACCGCTCATCAAGCCATGCTGTGGCGGCAACCCACATAGAAAAGAGACGAAGCTGGGCACAGATGTTAGCTGAGCGACAATCTTCCTCAAGCAAAATAAATAAATAAATAAATAAATAAAATAAAAATAAAAAGAGATGAGCTCTGAACCCATGAAAAGACACGGAGGAAATTTAAATGCGTGTTACTAAGTCAAAGCAGCCTGTCTGGAAAGGCTCCATACTGTGTGATCCCCACTTGACGACATCCTGGAAACAGCAAAACTGTGGAGACCGCAGAGAGATGAGCGGCTGCGGGGGGCTGGGGTGGAGGGAGGAACAGGTGGGGCAAAGAGGATTGTTCGGGCAGTGATATTGTGATGGTGGACGTGTGTCATTCTACATTTCTCCAGACTCATAGGATGTATGACACCAAGAGGGAACCGGAATGTCACCTGTGGACTCTGGGTGCTAGTGACGCGGCAGTGTCGGTTCATCGATGGTAACAAGTGCCCCGTCCATAGCGAGCGAGGCTGCGCGTGCGCTGGGCAGGGCCCTGTGGGCGACCTCCGCATTTGCCATTCAGTTTTGCTGTGACACTAAAACTGCTCTAAAAATAGCGGGAGATGCTGAGGAAGAGATGGGGGGAAGCTGGCTGAGGGCGGGGCGCGCGTGGAAGGGGGGGTCAAAATAAAATCGGGACAGACGCCTGAGGCCTCCGCGCCCTTCGAAGGGAGGAAAGTATTTGGGGGCCGCAGAGACCGGGTGTGGCAGGATCCAAGTGGTAAACTGTGCAGATGACTCACTCTGAGGCCTCGGGAAGGGGACCGGAGAGTGGCAGTGGCGCAGGAGTGGAGTGCAAGGCAGGGAGCTCGAGAGCTTGGGAGAGGTGACACCTCTCAGGTTATACTTTATATTTAGCTCACTGGCTGCTTATTAATCGACATGAATCCCGACGTAAAAAGTTTGGTCACTAATGGTCCCCACCTTGTCGTGGGTCATGAAATACATCCATGCGAAGTGCATCACTTACAGCCTGCTCCCAGTTGAAGGGTTTCCTGAAGGGTCTGGAAATATCTGGAATGATCTGGAAGACCCCGGAAAGCTTTGGAGGTGTGGGAAGTCTGGCCAGAAGCGGGAAGGGTCGGCTCTCTGTCCTGCTGGCATCACTTCTGTGACCTTGGACACGTCACTTGTCCTTTCTGGTTCTTACTTCCTCATATTTCTTCTTCATTCAACAAACTTTCCCTGAGTGTCTGCCATGTCTCCGGAACATTCTAGGTGCTGAGGACGCCGCAGAAACAAAGATCCCACCCCTGCTGGAGGCGACGTTGTCGTGGGGGAGACAGACAGGGAACAAATCAACCAGATGGTTTCCAGGCATCAAATTCGTGAGACCCTGCAAAGGCGCGGCTCATGTGGGAGATGCCGATTTTTATGATTTTTTATTGAGATTCAGCACACAGACCATGAAGCACAGACACTTAGGTGTTCGCCTCAGGAGACTTGTTTCATGTTGTCACCTCTGTGTAGCCACCACCTGGAGCAAGATAAAGAATGTCAACAGTGTCCCAGACGCCACTGGGCTGACCTTAGAGTGTGGAAAGGAAGGGGCTTCCCTGGGGATGCGGACATTTCAGGTGAGACCTGGACAGCCAAGACGTGGCTGAGGGAAGGGCACCGTGACAGAGGGAGGAGCAACAGCGAGGTACCTGAGTGGGACTGAGGTTGGAACGTTCCAGTAGGAGGCGGCTGTGGCTGCAGGGGAGTGAGAGGGGCAGGCGAGGGCAGGGAGGGGACGGGGGCAGGTCGTGCAGGGCCTGGTGGGTGGCAGGAGCGACTTTGGCTTCTACTCCAAATGAGGTGGGAGCCATGGAGAGTTCTGAGCAGAGCAGGGAGGGGGCCTGACTCCGGTGCTCACGGGCGCCCTCTGGCTGCTGTGGGGGGAACAGCCTGAAGGGGTCCAGGACACGAGCTGGGAAACCCGAGAGGAGGAGGTGACTGCTCTGGTCCAGGTGGGACCAGGGTGGGGCCCTGGAGGTGAGGAGGAACTGCCAGACTCGGTTTACCTTTTGGCTGGGCAGCCATGCGAGTCCCAAAGGCCAGGATCAGGTTCTCATTTACCAACAACCTGTCCTTGGTTTGCAAAGCTCTGGGCTGCGGGGCCTCCCAGGCACGACCCCCGGGGGCAGAGCTGGGCTCGCAGCTCCCGGAGTGGCGGGAACAGACTGTACGTCCCTGAATTTTCGTAACTGCTGAGGGACCAAGGTTGAGAGACCGATGCGGGCAGAAGCGAAGGTGGCGGGAGGTCTCGACTCCCGTCAAGACTGCAGGTCAGCCATCGGGGTACGAGGAGTCCCCCAGAGGGGAAAGCTGAGCCCCGCATTCCATTCTGAGGAGGCGATCGGGAAGCGATGCCTTCGTTCTGCGTCCTCCTGGGATGTTGTCTTACAAGGCTCTGTCCCATTTATGGGACCCACTGCTTGTGGGATGAAGAACACAGTGAAATAAACGAGGCACAGAAAGGGTGTGATTCCACTCACAGGAGGTCCCCAGAGGAGGCACAACCACAGACACGGGAAGGAGGATGGAGGGGCCAGGGGCTGGGGGAGGGGGAGTTGGTGTTTCATGGGGACAGAGCTTCAGTTTGGGAAGATGAGAAAGTTCTGGAGACGGATGATGGGGATGGCTGCACAGCAATGTGAATGAGCTTCAATAGCCAAAACGTGGGACAACCCAAGTGCCCATCGACCGATGATTGGATAAAGAAGATGTGGTGTCTATATACCGTGGAATACTACTCAGCCAGGAAAAAGGCAAAATTGCCCCATTTGCAGCAACATGGATGGACCTGGAGGGAATTATGTTAAGTGAAATAAGCCAGACAGAGAAAGACACACACCCGCATGATTTCACTCATATGTGGAAGATAAACTCAAGGACAAAGAGAACAGATTAGTGGTTACCAGAGGGGAAGGGGGTGGGGGGTTGTGTGAAAGGGTTAAAGGGGCACATATATATGGTGACAGGTCACCACTAGACTATGGGTGGTGAACACGATGCAGTCTGTACAGAAACGATAGGCAATAATGCACACCGAAACTTACACAGTGATATACGCCAATATGACCTCAATAAAGTTTAAAAAAATGGAAGGGACAACAAAAACAACGAAAGAAAAACCATGTGACTGTGCTTAATGCCACTGAACTGTGCACCTAAAATGGATGAGACAGTTCAATTTTATGGTTGTATTTTGCTTGGATTAAAAATAAAAAAAGAGGGACCAGCGGGTGGCGCAGCGGTTAAGTGCGCACGTTCCGCTTCGCGGCGCGGGGTTCGCCAGTTCAGATCTTGCGTGCAGACATGGCACTGCTTGGCAAGCCATGCTGTGGTAGGCGTCCCACATATAAAGTGGAGGAAGATGGGCATGATGTTAGCTCAGAGCCAGTCTTCCTCAGCAAAAAGAGGAGGATTGGCAGATGTTAGCTCAGGGCTGATCTTCCTCAAAAATAAATAAATAAAAAAAGAACAAAGAAAAAAATGAAGAGGAAGAAGGGAAGGAGGGAGAGAGGGAGAAAGAAAGGATGGAAGGAAAAGAAAGGAAGGAAGAAGGAAAGAAAAAAAAGTAAAGAAAAGAGAGGGAAAAAACCCTCCTCC
Source organism: Equus asinus (assembly GCF_041296235.1). NCBI lineage: Eukaryota > Metazoa > Chordata > Mammalia > Perissodactyla > Equidae > Equus > Equus asinus. Next base: position 22,511,870 of record NC_091809.1, on the reverse strand, counting down.
GAAAGCTGGAGCTCCCCCCGCGCAGGCGGCCTGGGCTCGCAGCGCCTCCTGGCGGCCGAGTGGTCAGTGTCGTTCGGTGGCGCTCGGTGTCGGTCAGCCTGGTGCCCTCACCCCTCCTTTCCAGGAACCCCGGGCTCCAGGGAGGGGAACCCCGTCGGAAACCCCCCGGGCCCGCCCGCCTCCTGCGCCCCCGCTCTGCCTGGAACTGGGCTCCCCCTCGGCCGGAGGGGCTGGAACTCGGGGTCCTGGGTGGGGGGACCAGACGTGACACCCGTGTCCCAGGTGCAGGTGCCCTGGCCACCGCCAGCGGCCTGCACCCGGAAGGCCCTGCTTTTCTTCCCACAAAACGCAACAGCGACCCTCTTCTCCTTCGGATGCTGCGAGTCAGCATCTTCATCCTCCGCCTCAGCTCGAGGCCGTCCTGACAAAGCGCCCCCCCAGACGGAGCAGAAGGGCCTGGCGGGGCAGGGACTTCCCAGGATGCCGCCTCCCGCTGCTCCTCCGGGGGCTGGGGCTGCGGCCACATCCGAGCTCGCGGAGGGGACCACGCTGCGGCCTCTGGCAGCCACCCTGGTGGGCACCGGCCACCTCCGCGCGCCGGGCAGGCGGGACCCGCGAGCCCGCCTTCCTCCACCCGCGCGGGCGCATGCGCACGGGGCCTGGCGGGCAGCGCAGGGCCGCGAGCAGGCACGTGGCTCCGGCCTGTGGCCCGGGTGGCGGACGTGAGCCTGGACTGGTCGCCTGGATCTTGTACCAGGAGCAGAGCGGCTGCACTTCAGAGGGTACGACGCGGAGCTGGGAGCTGCTGGGAAGGATGGAGATGAGGCTGGGGGCTGAGGCGGACCAGAGACATTCCGGATGGCAGCGCGCAGACGAGGAGGACATGGACGTGACGACGGGCATCCAAACGACGGCCGCCTGCCTTGTGCCTGCAGGGCGGGGGGCTCCGAGCCGATGGGCAGCCCCTGGAGGCTGGCACGGGCGCTGCACAGAACATCTGGGCATCCAGCGTGAACATCTGGGCCTCCCAGCTCCTGCTGACCCCCTGATGGGCCGGCTCACGGCGGCCTACAGACAGCCAGGCTGAGCTGCTTCAGGGGACCCCCGGCGCCCCAGGGACAGCCCCGGTCATCTTGAAGTGTCCAGCACGGTGGCATTAAGCACAGTCACATGGCTGTGCAGCCATCCCCACCAGCCGTCTCCAGAACTTTCTCATCTTCCCAAACCGGAGCTCTGTCCCCATTGAACACCAGCTCCCTCAGGCCCTGCCCCCACCGTCCTCCGTCCTGTCTCTGTGGACGTGACTCCTCTGGGGACCTCCTGTGAATAGAATCACATCTTGTCTTTCTGTGACCGGCTCATTTCACCTAGTTTAATGCCCTCCAGGGTCATCTGTGGTGTGGCCTGTGTCAGAACTTCCTTCCTTTTCAAGGCAGAGTAATATTCCATTGTGGGGATGGGCCACTTCTTGTTTATCTGGTCGGCCATCAATGGACAGCAGGGTTGCTTCCACCTCTTGGCTCTTGTGAATCAGGCTGCTGTGAACACGTGTGCAAGGACCTCTTTGAGTCCCTGCCTTCAATTCTTCTGAGTTTATACCCAGAAGTGGACTTGCTGGATCATGATGATTCTTTTTTCTTTCCTTTTTTTTTTTTTTTTTTGCTGAGGAAGATTGTCACTGAGCTAACATCTGTGCCAGTCTTCCTCTATTTTATGTGGGACGCTGACACAGCGTGGCTTGATGGGTGGTGCTAGGTCTGCGTCCTGCATCTGAACCTGCAAACTCTGGGCTGCTGAAGCCAAGAGCGTGAACTTAACCACTACCCCGCCGGGCTGGCCCCTGATAATTCCCTTTTTAATCGTTTGAGGAAGCTCCGTACTGTTTTCCACAGCAGCTGCACCAGTTTACATTCCTTTTCTTTTTTATTTAGAGAGTTTTATCCTGTTTCCAGCTCTAATGAGCCCAGTTAAAGCCACTTTCCCAGATGCCCTTGCAGCCGCCAGCATCCCTGAGACCCAGTTCTGCTGCACGGAGCAGGCGGGCATTTCTGCACCCGTAGGACGACCTTCCCTGCGCCTGTGCAGCCTCGGGCAGGTTCTCCGACTCCCCTGGGCCTGACTTCCTCCTCGGTCAAGTGGCCATGAAGACGGCTCGCTGCTTAGGACGAGCATCCAGATCAACTGAGTCAAGGGCGTTCGCTGGTGTTATTGTTATTACTGTGCGGGGCTGCCAGCCGGTCCCCCGGGAGACCGGGCACCTCGTCCCGGCTTCAGGCCTCCCGTCTCCTCTCTCAGCCTGAACTGAGTGCTGCACACTCGGCCTTGGTGCATGCTGTTCCCTCTGCCAAGAACGCCTTTCCTTCTACTCCCCTCATCTAAATTTAGTGGGCCTTTTGGGGACTTTGCCTGCCCAGCAGCCATTCTCCTGACTTCTGGTCACAAAGGGGAGGGAGGGACCATCTCTCCCTGATCCTGGGGCCATAGCCAGGTCCCTGCCTGCCAGTCTCAAGGGATTGGCCACGTGACCCTGGCCTGACCTGTTAGAATAGTAAATCACCCCCAGCCATAGAGATGGACTCAAGGATGGGCATGTGACTCAAGCCAGCCAATGAGAGGACAGGGAAAGAGGAGCTCTCTTTCTGTCAGGGTAGCTGAGTTGAGAAGGATGGCGCAATGGGAATTCATTCCATTTGGGACCACTAGGGGAGGGCCTGCCAAAAGGGAAAGCCCTGAGACAGGGAGAGACAGAGCCACAACGTGGAGTCCTGACCTCATGGCTAGACCTGAGTACCTTGATACAGCCATGCCTGAAGGCATCCCTGGGTTTTCCAGTTATATATTGCTTACCCCAGTTTGGGTTGAGTTTCTGCCACACTCAACTGAAGTCCCTGGCAGATGAACTCTTTTCCTCTAAGGCTCAGCACAGGTATCACACTTCCCTAAATCCCCACCAGCCTCTCCTCCACTGCTGGCAGCTTGGTGTTCCTCCTAGGCTCTCCCATTATTCCCCTGTGCATCAATATGGGATCGACATTTTCGGTGCCTTTTCCCATCACTAGACTGGGACCTGGTTGAGGGCAGGGACTGCATTCTTGTTCCTGTCAGCATCCCAGCTCCCAGCAGGAGCTCAATAAATAAGTGAACAAATGAACGAATCGTACATGCAATACGTCCTTGAGAAACCTCATTTGATGGTGGGGGTTTCCAAAGGCTACTCAAGAATCCCTTAAAGAATGAAAATTGTTATTTTTATTCATTTAAAATCTCTTGAAAACAAATGAAACCTTTGGCATTCATGTTCATTTTTGTTCTGGAGAAAGGGGCTCTCATTTTTTGTTTTCTTTTTGTGTGTGTGTGAAGATTGGCCCTGAGCTAACATCCGTGCCCATCTTCCTCTACTTTATGTGGGACGCTGCCACAGCATGGCTTGACGAGCAGTGCCAGGTCCACGCCCGGGATCTGAACCTGCAAACCCCAGGCCACCAAAGTGGAACGTGCGAACTTAACCGCTAGCCACCAGGCCAGATTCTCATTGTTCCTTTTGATTCTGAAGTCACCCAAGCTGGTTTGTGCCATTTGCCAACAAGAATCCTGCTTGATCAAACATCTGTCAGATTAAACCAAACCGAGGGAACCCATATCTGAGGCTGGAAAAGCCACAGGTGCCACATCCGCAAACCCTCAGCCTTATGATCTATTACAACATTCCTCAGAGGTCCATCTAAACGCCATCATTTTCTTGGATGACAGCACGGGCTTAAATCTGAAAACCTCAGAAGTAGAAAACTTAGAAATTACTGGGAAGCACCAGACACCCAGCATTGATTCACGAGCGTCACTGGTTGTATGTTATTTCTTCCAGTCTCTCTACTCATATACATGTGACGTGGACGTTTTTATAAAATGGGATTATTTTCTCTGCACAATGTGGGAGTCACCAAACTTGTCCTTCTAGGCCCCCCAAATTGCTCTTTTTGTCCCCAAGTGAAGTTCATCATGGCCAAGGATATCAGGTGGAAGTGTCACCTCCAGGGGGATGCTCTAAGTGTCACTTTCCTGTCTTGGGGACCGTGGTGACGCACATCAAGACAGGGCCTCCACGTTCCTGGGTCCCTAAGTGACCCGAAACTGGTCACGTGTGAAGAAAAAAATCACCTTTTGTTGATTTAAACCACTTGTTCGATGGGGCTGTTTGTTACGGCAGCACACACCCAGCTTGTCCTGACCGATACCATTTTTTTTCAACTTTTATTTTGAAATAATTATTGGCGCAAAAGGAGTTGTAAAGATAACACAGAGGTTCCCTGGGCCTTCCCCCGCTTCTCCCAAGGGTGGGGAACATCGCCGTACCCATAGTGCTTTATGAGACCAGGAAACTGACGTTAGCACAACACAGTTAACAAGGCTGCAGACTTTACACGGATTTTATTGACCAACACTACTTTGTAGCCCATTTCTGCCGCATCTAAGCTCTTCCTGATGCCCACAATATGATGTCTCTTCAGGATGGAACAGAGCAGGTGTCGCCACTGCCTTATTGTCGAGCTCTTTCATCCCCACCCGAACCACGGAAACGATACCCATTCACGTGTCTTCGATGGGCTGACAACCTCCTGAGAAAAAGGTCTAAACATTTTTATGTCACCTTGTCCAGTTGCTGTTTAGAAAGCCGGATCTGCGTGCAGCTGTGACTGAGGGCCCGCCGTCCCATCGCCTTGCCAACAGTGTTATCACTGAACAAGCCTTCACCGATTTGCTAAGAAAAATACTAATGATGAAGTATTTCCTCAATGTTTTAGTTTGCATTTACTCGGTGGTTATGGGATTAAACCTTTTTTTCATGAACGCGCTCGTATTTCTTTTCCGGACCTCGGTGAGGCTTCTAAAGATAACAGCAAAGAGGAAGCACTCCTCCACTGTCAGCTTCTTAGTGCGTTTTTTCAGCCAACGAGCTGGTGTTTCTTTTTCGGTTTCCATCCATTCATCTCTTACCCACATCCGCCTCCTGCTGGTTGCTTAGCAACCAGCCTTCAGGGTGTCATGGAAATAAGCTCCGGAAACACACCTTTCTGGGTGCTCCTAGGGAGGGCTACACGCTTCCGCTCCCAGCTTATCAAGGAAGGCGACGAGTGTGGGAAGGTGACATTGGAGACGAGGCTCAGAGGAAGGAGATTCGCAGAGTGAGGCCTTTGGGGAGGGATGTGCATGTGCAAAGGCCCGGAAGTGAGCAGTGTGCATTTCAGTAAGGCGATGGCGGGAGGGCTGCCAGGCTCACGTGATCAGGGCCCCACGTGCACATGGGAATCGCGAAGTTCAGAAGCTTCTGGCGCGTGGGAAGGCCAGCCTGGTGGGGAGTGAGGGTGAAGGCGGGGAACCAGGGAGGAGCTGACCACAGTGGTCCAGACCAGCGATGGTGGCCCAGGCGGGAGCCAGGGATGGAGCAGCAGGTGGACAGATGGGAGAGGTACTTAGAAAAGGCTCAGCTGGGAGACTGGCTGGGTGGTGGGGCCTGAGGGAAAGGGACAACAGCGGACTTGGATTGCTGGGGCCACTGGGGCCACCTGGAGGTGGGGACATGGGATCAGAATCAGGTGTGGGAGGAGCGTGATGAGCTGGGCTTTGGCCACCTTGTAAGTATCAATGCCCCAGAAGGCAGGAACGGCCTCATTGCAGTAGAAATCTTTTTTTCTTTTCTGCTTCATCTCCCCAACACCCCCCCCCCCCACCGTACACATTTGTATATCTTAGTTGCATGTCCTTCTAGTTGTGAGAAATATTTGAGACCACGAAACAAACTACAAACCAACTGTTCTGTTGAATTAAACACCAGTGAGGAATCAAGAAACGGTTCTTACAATGGACGGACAAGGGTCGGGGCCTCACCAGCTCCCAACTCCATCCACTTATCCCTCGCCCCCAGCGATAATGGCTGTGTGGGATGTGGTGTGTTTGGGGTGTATCCTGATGGACCTTTCTCTAAAAGTTTACATGGCAGTGCATGGTCCAGAGCCAACATCCAGGGTCTGGTTTGTGCATCAAAAACGGCATGTTGCTGGACATTTCACTGTGCAGTGTTTTTCTATGCTTAGCAATGCTCTAAAGTTCTTTCCATTAGTTTAATTGGACCTATGTCACTCGAAAAATTATTTTGGGATGTTCCAGTTACGGTTGCTACGTAGTCAATGACCCCACAGCTCAGTGGCTTGAAACACTCAGTTTATTCTCACTCCTGGTTCCTGTGTGTCAGGGCGGGTGGAGCAGTGGGGGGTGGCTGGACGCCCCCTCTCCACCGGTGGGCTCGGTGGTCTCTCAGCACAGGCTTGCTTGGGCTTCCTCACAACATGGCGGCCTCCGGGCAGTGGGGCTGTGAGATGGCGGCTGGTGGCTTCAAGAGTGAGTGTCCCAGCGAGCAAGGTGGAAGGGGTGACCCCCACTGGCAGCCACACTGTCACCTCCAGACTCAGGGTGGGGCCCAAGCCAAGCTCAAGGGACGAGAATTGGACTCCAGGTCTCGACCTGCAGCTTCCAGAAGTGCGTGTGGGAGGGAGGGCAGTCCTGCGGCTGCTCGTCACATGTGACACCCCACGCTCCTCCCGACGGCCCCCAGCGCAGCTCCCTCTCCTGCGTGCGCTGGCCCTGCGGACACAGACCTGTGCCCCACTGTTCGACCCTCACCCCCCAGGGGCCTGTGGCACGTCCTGCACCCGGGGCCTTTCCTCCAGACCCAAGCAGGTGCCAGCCCCTGAGGTCGCCTGTGCCCCCAAACCCAGGCTCACCGCTGTGTCGGCCTGGGCGAGCACCTCGTCCCCTCTGAGCCCCCCTTGTGTCATCTGTGACAAGGGAATGATGTCGCCCGCCCCTCGGGGTTGCTGGGAGACATGGGGGAGGGGGGCAGTGGCCGGCAGGGCAGAGGGAGGAGCTGGCTGCTGTCACCAGGAGCCGCGGAGTTGGGGCTGGTGGAGGCCCGTGGTTTGTGGCCTGTGTCACACGATGGCCCCACTGGTTCCAGGACCTTGAGCTGAGGTTAATGTGGGAGCTGAGCCACGTGGCTTGAGGCCCCAACCTCTGACCTCACTCACCATGGCCACGTGGCCCTGGGTCACCATGACGGGCAGGGCTTGAGAGGCACTGGTTCCAGGCCTGGCCACGCAGCATCAGGCAAATGTGTCCCTTCTCTGTGCCTCGGTTTCCTCATCAGCGAGTGAGCTGTGAGCTCACCCCTCGCTTCCTGTGTGTCAGGCCTCATGAGCCTGCTTCTCGCCTGGCCCCTGGTGCCCAGCCCCTCCTTCCAGAGCAACAGCACAACCGCAGCTGGGCACAGGCACCAGAAGAAGGCTGCGTTTCTGTTCCCCGTGCAGCCACATGTGGTCATGTGACTGTTCTGGCCAATGGGCACATGAGAGAGACCAATGTGTCAGTTTCCAGAGAGGGTCTCTAAGGGGTGGGTGGGCCTTTCTTACCCCCCTTTGTTGATGGCTGGAATGTGGAATGGATAGATGGAGCACCAGCAGCCATTCTGGGCCATGAGGTGATCTTGGACATACAGGTGGCACATACTATAGCACTAACACAGGAGCCTGAGGCCCCAACTCCAGACTCTGACATGAGACAGATCTGAATTCATGTCTAATAAGTCAGTATTATTTTGGATTTTGCTGCCATTCACCAGAAACTATCTCACACACACGCTTTTGTCATTTTCAAATTCCATGTGTATTTTTCGTTCCCTCCCAAGGAACTCATTTTTAAATTGGCCTCATCCTGAAATCAAGGATTTGGTGAGCTGGCTCTCTGTAAACATTAACATAAATCCAAATCTCTGAAAATAAAGTCGAAGCCATTCAAACAAAAGAATGTGCATTTCCACAATTACGGGTGAGAATCTTAGCAAATCCGCTCCCTAAAAGCAACAATAAACTAGAGGAGCTGTCGGAAACAACCGTTCCGGGATTCTGGAGATTAAGCAAAGGCATCTGACAATTAAGAAGCGTTTATTCACAAAAAACGCCTGGGTGGCAGGCACGAGCGGTGGAGTTGGCGGGATTTTCTGCCTGGGTTTTTGGCGCCTGCTGGCCAGGCCAAGCCCTGCAAACGCGTAGGTGACCGGACAGGAGTCCAGGGAACGAGACAGCCACAGCCGGCCCCACACAGCCCGAGGTCCAGAACACCGTGTGCACGCTCGGGAGAGCCGGAGAGAGCGCCCTGCATGCAGAAACTTGCGCAACCTGCTCGACGGCAGGCCGTGTGCCGGGCTGAGGGACGGGCACGAGCAAGGCAGGTCGAGGGGCAAACCGCCCGAGGGAGCCCAGGGCCACATGCCGGGGCCTTGGACACACGGATTGGAACACAGGCTCTTAGCCATCAGCAGCTGACCCCGAGGCCAGGCCGACCCAGGGGCGATTCGCAGAGGAAGCCAGATCAAAATAAAGACGGGAAACAGAAGATGCTTCAAATAAAGGAACGACCCTCCACAGCTAATCAAACCAGAATCAACTCTTTACTATTTAAAAAATAAATCAAGGCAAGAAGGGAAACCGAAACCCAGAGATGGGGCACAGTCACCATCAGTTGCCTGCCGTGGGGCAGACAGACCGACCGTCAGTCTGGCAATTACCAAACTAGCAAACCAACCCAGCAGCAGCACGGGTCCCTGTGGGGATTGGAGGTCAGGGCTGCTACAATCTGTTCCTTAAAATGTCCATTTATTTTTCTTTTTTGAGGAAGATTAGCCCTGTGCTAACTGCTGCCAATCCCCCTCTTCTTGCTGAGAAATACTGGCCCTGAGCTAACATCCGTGCCCATCTTCCTCTACTTTATATGTGGGACGCCCACCACAGCATGGCTTGCCAAGCAGTGCCATGTCCCCACTCAGGATCTGAACCAGCGAATGCTGGGCCACCAAAGTGGAACATGTGCACTTAACCACTGTGCCACCGGGCCAGCCCCATAAAATGTCCAGTTTTTGAACAAAAAAGCTGTAAGACATCAAAGGAAAGTGCGACTTATGCTGAGGAAAAACATAGTCAATTGGACCCTCTGAGGGGGTCCAGATGTTGGACCTTAGAGCCACCATCATAAACGTGTTTACAGAACTCAAGGTGACTGTCTCTGAAGAATTAAAGGCAAGCATGACGACAACAACTCAGGAACAGAAGACCCTAATGAAGAGCCAAAAATTACAGAAAACAACCCAAAGGAAGTTCTGGACTTGGAAGCCCTGCCCCCCGGGGCCACCACACTGCCCTGGGCTTCCCACGTCACGGCCCTGACCGCTGTGTGTGGCACCTCCTGTCTCCGTGCCCATCTCCCCACCCCGCCTTGGCTGCGGGCAAGAAGGGGGCCCAGCTGCTCGTGCCCCGTGTGACAGGGTCAGGGGACAAACGGAGAACGGCAGCAGCCCTAGGAGGGCCAAGAGCCGGAGCTTGTGGTCTGACGGTCCCTCCCTTTGCCTGGGCCTCAGTGCCCTCCGTGTGACAGGAGGACCGGCCCCCATGGGGCTCCGGGGTCCCGAACCGCCACGGCACAGGAAGCCAGGAATGAATCCACCAGAAGGCGAGGCTGTGAGTTTTGCTGTCGGTTTAATTTATTACTGTTTGACATCCAGTGACATTGACATAGCCCGCCGGGCCTGTGGCGCCCGGGCCCCGGCGAGTGTGACCTGTCCAAAAAAATACAGTACGAGGAGTGGACGGCTACAGACATGCATCCACGGCTTCAACTACAGTGACCCCAAACTGCGGCCGCATCAGCACTGCCAGGGAAGGACAAGGAAAACAGGCGTCGCGTGGGCCCCGCACGGTTCTGTCTCTCGTTCAAACACTTAATGCGTGACACGCGCGAGCGAGGCCGGGACAGGGCCGGACACAAACAGTCCTAGTCTTCTCTGCCGTATAAATATGGAAGATTCGTGTGTAGACACTTTACCCCGGGCGGAAACTACCTCTGCTGCTACCCGTTACTGCTACTGGCTAAGCCGCCTCGGCCCCGGAGCGACGGGCTCGCGGTCGAGACTGGAATGTCGGCGCTCAGTCTTCCTCGCTGCCACTTCCTGAGCGGTCCTGGAGGGGCGACAGGAGGGGAGCGGTGAGCCGGCTCTCCGTGGGTCTGTTAACTGAAACCCTGACGTGGGCAGAACCGCCTGCCCGGGTGTAAGTGAGCACACGGGCCGGAGCCGGGGGGCCTTGCCCTCAGCCCCTGCAGCCAGGGCCACACCCCAGTGTCACTCAGCTCCTGAGGACGGGTCCCTGGGCCTCCCTGCTCCCTGCTGTGTGTCTGTCCCTGTGCCCCTGACCTGCGGCTGCAAAACCTCCTTGGTCACTCCTGACCACGGAAGATCCTTGCTCCTCCAGATGAACATTCTATTGTTTTTATTTTTATCATCTTTTTTGGGCGAGGAAGAGTGGCCCTGAGCTAAGATCTGTGCCCACCTTCCTCTATCGTGTGTGTGGTACGCCGCCACAGCGTGGCCTGATGCGCCACATGTAAGGTCCAAATCCGGGATCCAAACCTAAAAACCCCGGGCCACTGAAGAGGCGCACACTTCACGGCTATGCCACCAGGCTGGCCCAGGGGGTCATGGGATTTGTTGACGCCACCTTGATAAACACCCAGCCCTCTGGGCCTCAGCATGGCAGCCCTGGCGTCCTGGGCTGCTGCAGGGGGAGCAGGGTGGGAGGCCCGTCCTGTCCCCAGACGCCCGCCAGAGCTAGGGGCACTGGCTCGAGGGACACGCGGACTTGGTTTTAAGCCACAAGCCACGTGATGCTGAGCCTCAGTTTCCCCATCTGTGGAGCGGGGCAGTCAGAGCATCTCTCCTCCAATGAGCCAGACCTCTCCCGGCCCCCTGCTGCCCCCGCCCGGGACTCGGGGCCTCACCTCCTCCTGCTCCTCCTCACTGTCGTCATCGCTCACCACTGGCTTGGCCCGGGACCCTCGGCTCGGCCGCCGCCGGGCCCCCTTCAGCCGGTCCTGCGCCTTCTCCTTCCGGCCGAGCTTGATCTTCACCTTGACCGAGCGGGCTGCAGGGGGAGAGAGAAAGAAGGCAGGCGTGAGCTCGGGAGAGCGCGGGGGACGATGGGGCGGTGCGGCCACGGGTCCCCTCCAGCGGGCGTGCGCCCCGGCCTCCTGAGCCGCCCCAGCCCGAGCCCCTGGCCCGGCCCCGGGACTCACACTCGGACTCGGAGCCTTCCTCCTCGCCCTCCTCCTCCTCCTCACTCTCCTCGCCTTCGCTGTCGTCCTCCTTCTCGATTTTCTGCCGCACGCTGGTGAACACGGACTGCAGGACGATGGAGTCTTCATAGATCTGGGCGAGACACGGGGCTTGAGTGGGCCGCGGCTCCAGGGGGACTGCCCACCCTGCCCAGCCCAGCCTGGAAAGCCCGTGTGGGGCGGGGGTCCCAGACCAAAGGTCAGGTGTGTGCATTAGGAACAGCCGTAGGTTCCTCCCTCCCTTTGAAGAATCACAGGGAGCATCCAGTTTTAAAGGCTCTGACAAGGTCTGCAGTAACATCATAAACGCATGTCCCTTGTTTCAGCCAGCAGCCCCCCAAACTATGGCCGTATAATTTCCTTCCCAGGAGGCACCTGTCCCAGACACACTCGGGAAAACTTCGCTAAGTTGAGGTTGCGGGTGTGTATGTGTTAACTCCATCAGAAGGCACATGGCCATGCAACTCCTTTCCAGGGCATCCCGAGGGAATTCACAGTAAAATTCCCACAGATATGCCGATGCTCACAGGGTCCTCCTGGGGCAGAGGACGTGAATGGGGCCGAGCCTCCTGCCTCTCATTTGCTTGTCGTGTTTCTGGTTTCTGTCAGTGAGGACACACACTTTTGTAACTGCTAAGATACTCCCAGTTGTTGGGATTTGTAAGAAATCAGTCAATTCAAAAGGGAGCCAGGGTTTGGGTTGGTTTGGGGCGCAGCCGTGAGGGTGGCGAAGGCTGGGAGTGGGGCCCTGGCCCAGGCGCCTCCTTACCAGGGAGCCCTCCAGGTTGAAGGTCTGCGCGTTCTGGCAGAGCAGCATGACGTCCTTCTCCAGGTCGTTGAGGCTGCGGTACTTGTGGTTGCGGATGCGTTCCTGCGGGCGTGGGAGGAGTGGCCTCAGCTCGGGACCCGCCTCGGGCCTGGGGACCCTGGGACAGGAGGCCCTCCGCCTCACGAGGTCACAGCCGGGGCTCGGGGACCTCCGTGCAGACTCGGAGGCCCAGGCGCCCTGAACACAAGAGGCGCAGGACGAGGCCTGGGCTGTGCGTGACCTCGAAGGAGCCCCAGATGCCGGCCACCCACTGACACATCCCTGGGACCCTCGAGGCCACGAGGAACCCCAAGATCCCACAACCGGGGCCCCGCCAAGGGCCCCCCCCACGCCGGCATGGCCCTGCGGTACCTTTATCTTCTTGAAGTCCACGGGCTTGCGGATGAGCTCGTAGTACTCGGGCAGCTCCTTGCGGGATGGCAGCTGGATGAAGACCTCGCTGAGCTGGCGTCCACTGCTACTGCAGGGGGACACTGTGTGTCACTCGCGGAGCCCCCGCCTGGGCCCCCCGCCCCCGTTGTTTGAGGGCAGAGAGGGCAAGAAATTCAAAGCAGACCCAGGAGTTATTTCCTGAACACGTACTGTCCCATGCATTCTGGAACCTTCCTGAGAGACAGCCGTGCGCACAGAGGCCCAGGATGCATCTGAGCCAGGCTCTGCGCTCCCCTGCCTGCCACCCAGGCCCTGGAGGAAGGTCGCATGCTGCACGCAGCCAGCCAGGGCCTCAAAAGAGGTGGCACCACAGCCATCTGTTCAGGACGTCAACAGCGGGCCATGTCGGGAGCAGTCGGCACTGGGGCTCAGACACCAGTTTGCACAAGCACGTGGCGTCTCTTGCGGGCAACACTCAGGAGCAGCGAACTTCCGAGAATTGGGCAAAAACTGCGGGAGAAAGATGTCTCCCAGCAGGACGCTGATGAAGGACCAACGCTGCTTTCTAGGTCTTTCCACAGGGAAAGCACCTGTTCTGCACAGGAGCAGAAGAGAGACGCAACCGCCCTCCCTTTTGTGGGCACCTGTGCGCTCGGCCACCAGGTCGCACCACCTGAGCCTGGCTGTGCCAGGGTCAGGAGCTCAGAGGCCTCGTCCCTCCTGGGCCTGCCAGAGGGAGGGAGCAGGGCTTCACGAGCCAAAAGCAGCAGCCTCAGTTTCTCTTTCTGCTCCGTCAGCCTGACGGAGCCTGGTGACCTCAATGGCTGTCTTGCTCTGCGGGTCCCCATTCACCCAGCCCCGCATGCTCTGGCCATGGTGGCCACGGCTTGACCTATGGATGGCTGGCGCAGCCCAGCGCCCATCCCGGCTCTGTATCCAGGATGCACCACTCCCGCCTTGTTTACGGTCCCCGAGGGCGGCAGTGACAACACGCTGCCAGCCGGGCTTGTGCTGGACGCCCCGATTTCACAAAGCTCCGCTGGGACCGCCTCCTGGAGGCAGCAGCGCAGGCGGTGTCTGCTTGCTGGCGTTTCTGCGCATCCCGAGGCCGGGCTGGATCCAGTCCCGGCTCCCGATCTGCCTCGGCCAACCTGACACAGCCTCTCAAACTCTGTTACTCCAATTGTTGCGATGAGGAAACTGAGGCTCCCCTCAGGGCTCAGCCGCCCCGTCCTTCCAGGCTGCCTCTTCCGCCACATCTTGCCACCTGGGGGACCCGAGCGGTTACAGACAAGGGAGGGCCTGCCCCCTTGAGGCCACCACTCCCGCCCCCTCCCCTCCCCAGGGCACAGGCTTCCTTTTGCTCCTGAACAAGCTGGTGGGTGGTTTGGCCACAGACAACTGGAATTTGCTGCATTGGTTCCAGAAGCGGACGTGGTGGCTGCTCCACTTGGGAGAAGCAAACGTGGGGGGACGGGAAAGACGTCAGCCCCCTCCGCTCCGGGGTCTCCATGCCTCCGGCTCAGGCAGGGCCTGGGCCACAGCCCGCCCGCTCCTCACAGCCTGCCCTCCCCGGGAACCTTCTAGGCATAGAGCTCTCGGCTCTCATCCAACGGCAGTCACCCCACTTTCCCGTGGCGCCGGCGGCACTCATTTCACCCCGAGCCAGGACACACCCCCGCAAAGGTGACGCGACAGCAGCTCCCTTAGGACTGCAATGCACTCAGACGTTTCTGCTCTATTCCCACCAGAAAGGCCAGCTGTGACCCACTCACCTCACTTCACAGCACGCTCGCGGGCGCAGACCCCCAGCTGGTAAAGCCCTGGCTGCGGTGCCAGGCCAGGCTTGCCCGCTGTGTGCCCCATGCTCAACCACACGAGCGGCCGGGCCTCGGGGTGCGGGGGGCCCTTACAACAAAACCCCCTCTCCAACAAAGAGGTTGTTGGAGAGAGTGAAGCACAGGGGACAGCAGGCCCCTCTTCTAGGCCTCTGGGGGACTCGCGTTCTGGAGGGAGGGGGTCCTGCGCCCTGCCCAACGGCCCTTCCCAGTGACACGAGCCCCGTGCGGCCGGCCTGGAGCTGGGTGTGTGGAGGAGGCCAGGGTGCCAGGACGCAGGGCTTGAAAACTCTCCCCGGAGACAGTGAAAACCCCTTGGGAAGCCACTGCTTTTAGGTGCCAAAGTCTTCAGATGTCGTTTTTTTGTTTGTTCATTTCTTTTTGTGAGGAAGACGGGCCCTGAGCTGACATGTGTGCCCATCTTTCTCTACTTTGGCTGTGGGTCACTGCCACAGCACGGCTGGTGAGCAGTCTGTGGTCTGCACCTGGGATCTGAACCTGTGAACCCCGGGCCACTGAAATAGAACGTGCAAACCTAACCATTCAGCCACCAGGCCTGCCCCCAGATGTCATTTTTAATCCTGGGAAGTGCCCTGGAGAGGTTCCCCACGCACACCAGGGGCGGCTGTGACCAAGAGCCGCCCAGGCCTGCTTGCCAGACCCTCACGCCCGGGATTGGAGGTGCAGACGCCACTGCCCCCCACCTCACTGGGAAGAAAACCCTAGTCCTCCCGCTGGCTGCCCGGCCCTCCGCCCTCTGCATCCCTCTCTCCACTCCTCAGCCTCCTCAGGGACCGGGACACCGCTCCCCAGAAGCCCCAGCTTCCGGCCACAACGAGCACAAGTGCCACCTCTCCCCGAGGTCCCTGAGACCCGCCCGCCTGCGCCCCCCTCATACAGAGGACACTCGAGCGGTCAGACAGGGGCACAGGCTTCCACGCCTGGCGCCCGCGCCTCCCAGGAGCACTGGCCTCTGGCACCTGGCAGGCTTGGCGTCTTGAACTTGACCTCATGGGTCCCTGCCGGCGGAGCTCCCAGGCCTGGCCGCCCCTCAGCGCAGTCTGTGAGATCTGCCCGTGAGCGTGTGGAGCAGCAGCACAGGGTCCGAGGCTGCCTCACGCCTGGCTGTGGATACTATAAGCGAGTGGCTGCGGACACTTGTGTCCAAGTGGGGGCCTCGCGTCTCCTTTGGGAAGACACTTGAGGGTGGAGTGCTGGTCACCTCGGGGGACACTCCGCTCACTCCTGGGTGGTGGCGAGCCTTCCTCGTCTTGGCTCTCCGCAGCTGCCCTGCTGCTGTGGCTCCCCCTCGATGGGGCCGCCCTGCACCCCGGGTGTGACCTAGGACCTCCGTGTGGTTTGAATCCCCATTTCCTTGGTGAGCGGTGACACTGGACGCCCTCTCCCAGGCAAGCTGATCGTCTGACAGCCCCCTCCGGCAGCGCCTGCTCCGTCGTACTCCCCCTGGAGCGCTCCGTCGGACCCGTTTATTGCCAACACGTTCTCCAGTCTGTGGTGTCTTTTTCCTCTCTGCACGGTGTCTTCTGACGAATGGATTTTAGCTGTTCGTGGTTTTTTTTTGTGAAGAAGATGGTCCCTGAGCCAACCTCTGTGCCAATCTTCCTCTAATTTGTATGTGGGATGCCGCCACAGCATGGCTGACAAGCCATGTGCAGCTTGGTGCCCGAGATCCCAACCCACGAATCCCGGACGAAGCGGAGTGCTTAACCGCTATGCCAC
Organism: Equus asinus; assembly: GCF_041296235.1. Classification (NCBI taxonomy): domain Eukaryota; kingdom Metazoa; phylum Chordata; class Mammalia; order Perissodactyla; family Equidae; genus Equus; species Equus asinus. The sequence continues at coordinate 22,495,883 of NC_091809.1, read as the reverse complement.
GGGGCCGGCCCCTGGATCTGTTTTCATCCAAGTCCAACATGTCAGTGTTTCCTTTCATACTTGGTGCTTTTCTTGTCCTGTTAGAGAAATCTTTGCCTACCCAAGGTCACAGCGGTCTTCCGCTCTCTTCTAGAAGCTTTGACGTTTTAACCTTTTTACATTACCAGATAGCAGCTGGTTACCTTGCTTAGATTTTGCCCATAGCAGCTGCACCGCCACATCCTTCGTGCCTGTCTGTCTTCCCCCTCAGAACATGAGCCAGATGCCAGAGACGCTGCCTAGTTTATTCGCCGCTCCGTCTTGGGCATCGGGAACAAAGCCTGCTGGGCAGCGGTGCTTAATAACCACCTGCCGACTGAAGGCAAACTAGCTCAGGGTGCAAGTCGTGGGGTCACGGAGCACGGCTTGAACCCGGTCTCACCAAGGTTGCCTCTGGCCAAGGGTGCTTCGTCGCCCCCACCCCGAATGGCACCACCTGGGCCAGAAGACTCTGGCAGTGACTCCGAGGAGCCCGCTGCCCAGAGCGCCCCGTGTGCCTGCAGCACCTCCTGTCTTGGGACACCTGCTGTGGAGAAGCCAACGGGGCAGGGTGGCTTGGACTCCATCTGCGAGCCCTGGTCTCGTCCGGTGGCCCGGCAGGGGTGAGGACGGGAGTGCAGGAGCCAGGAAGGATCCTGAGCTGTCAGGATGAGCCCAGGAGCCCAGTTCAACACGAGGGGAGTGCCCGCCCGGCCTCACGCCTCCAGCCCGGCTGCCCAGGGCTGGGCAACAGCAGCAACACGACGAGGATGACGATGAGGACACCATTCTCCCGCGTCTCCACGTGAGCCCCCAGGGCAGGCCCTTCGCTCAGCCTCCTGCACCACCCTGTCCCCACCACCACCAGGGGCCAGGGCACGTGGGGCGGCTCAGAGTGACCGAGGCCTTGCCTGGAACCTTACTTCTGCCCCCAACTAGCCTGGTGATAATTTCTCACGGAAGGAGCTTTGTGGCAGTAGCCTAGCCCCGTGGGGGGGGCGTGCAGTGGGGGGTTTGTCTAGTCTTAGAAGCCCTTCTCCTTGGGGCCCGGGGACCCTGCTGGGGACCCTTATCATTCACCCGCCCCAAGGGCGCTTGCCTCTCTCTGGCAGGGCGCCCTCCCCCGTGCCAGCCCGGGGTTCTGGTGGGGCCGCCCAGCATCGAGCCCCCACCTCTCCCCAGGACTTGGGCGGGACCAGGCACAGCCTTGAGCCCACCTGGCCGCAGTGACTGGTCCAGGCAAGGGCCTGGGACACAAGCGAGCCAATCAGAGCCCTTCCCTGGGACTTTCCCAGGCGCTGCGATCATAGAGCTGCTCCCCTCTTGGGTGTGAGGCCTCGAGGATGGGGCCCAGAGCTGGTCTTTGGTAAGTCCTCCCCGTGCCCCCGACCAAGGAGTCCCCATTCTGCCCAAGGGGCCTAGAACTAGGTTCCCGACATGCACAGCCCCCAATCCAAACGGACGTGTCTCTTCAATTAGATTACCGGGTTTGTCCTTAAAGCAAAAGCACGACACGCAGAGGAGGAGCAGAAAGAAGCAGGAGGGCCTGAGAGCGCCCTGCACAGGACAGAACAGCTCTCAGTACCTAAGGGACCAGCCATCCACAGCCCTCTGTAAACAGAGGGAGAACCAGAGAGGTTCTGAGAGCTGCCTACAGACACACAGCAAACGCGAGGCAGGCAAGACTCGAGCACAGGTCCCCGAGGCCCCCGCCTTTCCCACTCGCTGCTCCCAATGCAGGTGAGCCAGCTTTCTCTTGAACAGCCACTGTAAATGTTGCTGGCTTTGTGGGTCACACCACGTCTGTCACGTCTACTCAATGGTGATATTGTTTCACAAAAGCAGCCACAGGCGATATGTAGGCAATGGACCTTAGCTGTGTTCCAATGAAACTTCATTTATGAACAACGAAATCTGAATTTCACAATCTCGCGTCATGAAATCATCTTTAATTTTCTCAAAATCATCTGAAAAAAACATTCTTAATTCCCAGGCTGTACATACAGGCGGTGGACCAGATTTGGTTTGCTGACCCCCGGTGTGAACCCTAAAAACCACAGAAAGGGCGTGTGTATGGGGCAGTGGTAACCTGCTGTCTGGGGCCCTCAATTCCTAATCCTCTGACCAGGGCAGACATTGCAAACGGATCACAGCACCAGCCCTTGAGCCCCAACAGCCTCAGGCAGGCAGAAGCAATCAAGTGAAGATGGCGCTCCAGATGGACCCTACTTGCAGAGCATGGAAGTGGTCTCCACCTGCCTGGAAAGGCTTCCTCTTCGTCCCTCAGCCCTGCTCTCCTGCCCAGAGTCCAGTTCAAACCATCTTCCAATGAGATCTCTCAAGGACACTGGTTAGTCCCGGGGCCATCATCCCTTTTAACTCCCTGCCCGTGAATTGGGACAGCAAATGTCCTAGATAGAAGCAGCTCGAGATTTCAAAACTGCCTTAGCAGAACATTGATCTGAAATGGAACCTCAGAAGGTCCTGCAGACAGCTGAAAATGAAAGAACGAAACACGTCCAAAAGGTTCTTTATGAGCACAAAATGATTTCCAAGGTGCAATTTTTTGACACATTACAAAGTCAGGGCTGTCTCGAGGGTTAGAAAACTGCAAAATCTGGGGAAGATCCACTCACTTAGAAATGCACAGAGCCTCCACTCGCCAGGCGTCGCCCCTAAAATGCCAGTCAGAGTGTGGGATTTATGACTGTGAGGTACAGAAAAAATTCGGACTCATGGGCGACTGAAAGAAAACGACATCCACCAATGAAGCCGCCAACGACACGCCTGTGGCCGTCAGCCCTGTGCTCTCAGCGCTCTTCTGGCAAAGGAGCAGAGTGGGGACGCCTCACTGTGGGGTCACTGTGGGGTCAGCATGCCAAGGAGCCAGACGGGCTGGGGGTTACGACGCTGACTTAAGTTTCTAACGAGCCCATGACACATCTCAGAGCGTGTTTCTCAACACTGTTCAACAAGGAAACCCAAATCTCATTCTTCAGAGAGCGTGACATCCCCTCAACCTAGGAGACCACTTAGCCTGAAACCCTCCTTTTGGGGGTGAGACCCTGAGCTTTGGAGAAGGGAGAGGCCCGGCCCAGGGTCACATGGCAAGCAGCAGAAATGAGGTCACAACCCAGGCATGCTCCCAGCTGTGGCAGCTACTCCCCGCGCGCCTGCTGGCTTCTCCAAGACCCGGAACGCCCCGAGGCTGGCGGTGCAGCCTGCTCTGCTGCAGCAGGCGCTCAGGACACATGGGCTGTGGTGACCAGCACAAAGAACAGTGCCCGTGAGCCGCTCACGGCACTGCGAAGACCATTTCCGAGGACCAGGGAGAAGGGCGCTGGGCCTGCTGGTCTACCCGGAGGAACGGGTCGGGGGTGTCCGGGGGTTGGCGAGCTGGCCACCCCCTCCGCATCTGCCAAGGCCACACACCCACTCTCTGCCTTCCCTCCTGCTAATTGTTAACCTCAGTTAACTTACACCTGACTTATTTAACTCTTAACTGATTTCCAACTGGTTTCACCTCACAAGTCCGACGTTTCTCAATTCACCTTTCTATTCTTTTATGTATCTCTTGGCTTAATTTTACGTATCTTTTGTGATTTCTCATTTATTCAACCTTGGTTTTGGACCTCTTTCCCCATCCTTTTCCTCTTTCTTGTCTTTTATTTTTAAGCCGTTTTGACTTTTGCGTTTCATGCCTCCTGTCTGAGCTGCTGTCTTCTCTTTTCGTGAACATTCCTTTACTGCTTTCCCTGTGTGCAGAGGAACAGGCGCTTGCTGAAATGCACGGCACGCTCTAGAAGGATCTCTCCCAGCCTCCGAGGGAGGCAGAGGGCAGAGTGTCAGGCATGACCCGCTCACCCAATCGGCTCGTCCCCAAGTACAGGTATCCGTTCCAGAGCCATTTTAAGGTTTCATGGACTCCTGGTGTTAAGACCCTTCTAGCCCAGCGGCCCTGCTGTCCTTGGCGTGATCCATCTCTGCTGTGGTGATCGATCCCCAGCAGGGAGGGCAGCCTGGGGGTGGAACCGGAAGGATGACAAACAGGCAGGAGAAGCTGCTTCCAGCAAATTCTGCAGCAGGCTCAGAACCTCAGCCCGGCTCGAGAGCTGCCTGGGCCAATCCTCCCTTGGCCTCGAGCCCCACTGGGCCCTCCGCCCCTGGCATCCATGTTCAGGCCAGCCCGGGCTCGGTGACAGGGACCAGCACACTCACCAGGGCATCTCACCTCGTTGTCCTTGGGCCAAAGCGGGGCCCGGGCAAAGAGTGTGACCCCAGACCTGAATCTGCAGGCGGAGGGCCTTTCTCCTTCCAGAGTGGGCTCCGCACCCAGGGCCACCGGCCTCAAGGCTGGGAAGCGAGGCCTCCCCGGCCCTCAGGAAGGGGCTCCCAGACCTGCCCCCGCCCTGCCCTCCCCTCCTGCAGGAGGAGCCGGGAGCCACTGGAGCCCTTGCGGGGACCTCTACTGCACAAGGCTTGAGGCCGCCGACCTTCCCTGAGGCCGCTACATTGCCCCAGTTTTTCCTGAAAATCAAGGTACAACCTTTCAACCCTGAAGAGCCAAGTGCTTCTGATTTTACCAGGAGTGCGGGGCTCCCGCAGGGCACAGGGACGGTGCTGCCACCACAGGGCTGGCCATGCCCTCTGTCAGCCACAGCGGATGCTGGGGGGTCTCCGGGCTGCATACCTGGCCCACGTTCTCTCATTTGGGGGCTCCTCACCCCACGTAGGGCCTTCCACCTCTGTGCTGCAGAGATGCGCGTGGAATCCAGATCTCTCTGACACTCAAGGCCCTTAGCCGCTAGAGAGTCAGCGCCTCCCGGCAGGGGAAGGAGGGCCTCGAGGGGCGGCCTGCACACACCACCACTTTTCTGAGCATCTCCTGAGAACACAGACGCTGTCTTCCGGGACCTGGGCGCCGTGGAGCTCAGGCGGCTGGCGCAGACACACCCCCACTGCCAGATGTGGTCCGCACGGCAGCCACAACCTGCCCCCGGGGCTGAGAAGCGCTGAGCTCTCCACCCCGGCCTCGTGAGCAGCCTGGGGGTCCCAGGAGGTCCTGAGGCGCCCTCTTCCTGCAGATGCACTCCTCTGAGAGCTTCCCAGAGGTGCCGAGGGGCGTGCCCTGGAGCATACTTGCCGACTGGCATCTGGACACAGTGCCCCAGTGCCTGGGTCACCAGCCACCACCCCCTAAAGGATCCAGGGACGAAGACACCAACTGGCGGCACGCAGCCCTGTGACAAGTTCCCAGCCTGACCCAGGAGCCTGTGCCCAACGGGTCTACAAGTGTGGATCTGAAAGTCAAAATCTCTACTTCCAACTTAACTTCTGGTTCCAGTTTCAACTCTGGCTGTTGCCCCACGGGTTTCTCGAGGCAATCTGAGATTTCCAACCATCCAGGAGAAGGTGCCCAGAGGCCCAGAGAGCAGGCTCGTTCCCCCTTGCCCATGACCCTGCTCGGCTGCCTGGAGTCCCGGGCCGGCTGTGCACTGGGTCTGCAGGCCTCCGCGCATGCTGTCCCCTCTGCCTGTGCTCATGCGCACTCTTCCTGGAGGCCAGGCCAGACCCCAGGGCTGCCTGTGCCAGCACCTGTCGGTGGCCCGGTATCGGGGTCCCACAGCAGGAAGTGCATTCTCACAGAGGCGACAAAGGCGGAAGACCCAACTCTGGGGGGGGCGCCACTGCCAGGGCACATGGGGCCCTGGGGAGATGGGCGAGGCAGCCCTGAATCTGAACCCACGGGAAGGGAGCGAAGCTTCCTCGTCAGGACATCACGGGTACGTGCCGGAGGATGGAAACACGAAGGCAACATACACAGGAGCCCTGGTATCTCGACACAACATGGCGGGAAGGAGGTGGAGGTATCTTGAAACGCGCAATCAAAAGCAACATTTGGAGTAGGGCCCGGGGAGGGAAGAGGGACAGGACAGCAGAGCCGGGCAGAGGCCTGCAAGCCCTCTCCCCAGGGCCACGGGGGCGTGCACAGCAGCACCACGCCCCCTGCTCGGCCCCCCTCCGAATCCAAGCGATGCCCCCGGCCTGTGATTATTCCTGGGCAGGCAGGAAGAACCGGCTGCAACAATTCATTCTTCCTCGGGAGCCACCGTGAACTCAAATACAGAGTCCAGAGAACTATGGGGTTCTGGAACGATGGCATTTTTTTTTTTTTAGATCCAAATGTCTCATTTCCTCTTCTGGAAAGGAGCCACTGGAAGTGTGAGACAAGCAAGGGCACGTCCGCTCCCTCCAATTTGATTCCACTCCGGTTCCCTTTGGGGGAACGGTGGCCAGTTCCTCAGAACCTTCCAGGGGTGTCATACAGAATTTAACCTGGCCCAGACGGAGGCCTGGCCTCTGGCCTTGGCTCCTGGGAGCTGATCTCACAGCCCCTGGAACGTCCTGCCTGACGCCCGGGCGCCTGTTTACCTGGAGGCCTTGCGCCCAGACAAAGACTGCGATTCAGGGCAGGGGCACTGGGCCCCGTGGGGTCAGCGCAGCCCACAGAGGGGCTGGAGACCAGGTGGGCCACGTGGGCACTCAGGCGCGTCCACATGACCAAGTTCCAGTAAGAACTCTGGACGCCAAGGCTGCCCTGCCTGGCGATGCTCTGTGCGGCTGTCTCACCACGCTGCCAGAGAGCCAGCACCGCGTGCGACCCCGTGGGAGAGGACGGCGAGCTGTGAGCGGAGCCCTCCTGGATGCTGCCCCGCGCCTCTGCCCTCGGCTGACTTTAACCTGTCTCCTTCCGCTGTAATAAACCACAATCGTGAGAAGAACAGCTTCCAGAGAGTTCTGAGAATCCTTCGAGAGAATTACTGAGCCTGAGGGTGGTCTTGGGCCGCAGAGACCCCTGAACTCTGCGGTCGGCGTCAGAAGTCAGAGTGGTGTAGGGACTCGCCTAACGTCACACACTTGTTTTCCTCGTGGTTTCAAGTTTTGTTTGCTAACGTCAAACTGCCCATGAAACAGGTCAACCTTGTGTCCAAACATCATCTTTGAAAGTGTCTGCCATGAGGGAACTGTTCACCCAGGACAGTGCGACTGTTGTCCTGAGTTTCTGTCCTCTGATCTCTTCCTGGGCGACCAGCGGCAAAGCAGAGAGCGAGGGCCGCGCCAGCCTAGGACCCGAGGCTGCTCAGAGCCGGACGTGGGCGCTTCCTCCGACAGTCTACTTGCCGGCCCACCTGCCCTCCTCCACCGCCCCTCCCAGCCTGAGGAAGGGCTCAGCCGGCCACGCCGGCCACGCCAGGAGGACGTGCGGCTGAATGGAACCACGCATCCAACCCTCCATCGAGGTGTCACCCCGTGGCTGTGACCCCGGCAGGGGTGCGCTCCTCAAACGGGGTCTCAGCATCCTGCAACAGAACAGTCTCCACAAGAAGTCATGGACTCCTCGGACATTTGTTGTCTGGTTTACGACCCGGTACTGCATAGGCTGGAAGAACGGTCGCTGGCAGCAGCTAGGGGAGCCGTTCTCTCTTTTGTCACATGACATATAGCTAAATATGCTCAGAAGGCCTTTTCAGTAAGTTGTAGGATGACTGAGAAGTGGACTGACACTTGACATCTTTTTTAGTGGGAAAATATTCAAGGCCTTATCAACAAGTTCCTGATGCTGTTTCCAAGTGTCTTTTTTTTGTTTGTTTTTTTGGTGAGGAAGATTGGCCCTGAGCTAACATCCATTGCCAACCTTCCTCTTTCTTTTTCTTCCCCAAAGCCCCACTTCATAGTTGTATATCCCAGGTGTAAGTACTTCTAGTTCTTCTATGTGGGGCGCCGCCACAGCATGGCTTGATGAATGGTACATAGCTCTGTGCCCAGGATCCAAACTGACAAACCCCAGGCCGCTGAAGTGGAGCACGCAAAGCTAACGACTGCCACCCGGCTGGTCCCATGTCTGCTGTTCTTTAACCACGGTGTAACGTCATACAGGAAAGTGCACATATCTTCAGTGTACACCTCGCCGAATGTTTTCAGGCACACACCCAGATCCACAGATGGAATATTCCCAGCATCCCCTCCCTCATGCCCCTTCCCTGCCATCCCCCGTCTCGAGGGAACCACTGCTGGATGCCCATCACTGTGGGTCAGCCTCTGAACTCCCTATAACTGGAAGCACACAGTAGGGACTCATTAGTGCCTGGCTTCTTTCATTCAACAAGAGCCTGCAGATTCTTCCATGGGGCAGTAGCGTGTCTGTTTCCGTGGCTGTGAGAACTCTGCCATCTGATTAGGCCACCACGGACCCATCCTCTGGGGGTGGACACGGGGCTGCTCCGTCTGGGGCCGTCATGGCCGCGGCTGCAGTGAACCTGCGTGTCCCTGTCTTTGGCGGATATGGGCGCTCGGCTCTCTCGGGTTTGCAGCTGGGACTGGAGCTGCGGGGTCAGAAGCTTCTCTGTCTGGAGGGCTTCAGGGGAGACCGCCAAGAGCTCCCGGAGGCAGCGTGAGGCCCAGCGGCTCCGGCCCCTGCGGACACGCAGAGGAACCTTGGCCATCCTGGCGGGCATCGAGGGCACCTCCTCATTTCACAGCGCATCTCCTGATGCTCTGACGTTGACGGAGTGATCCCGAGCTCCGTCTCACGCGCTGACTGGCCATCGGTACATCACCTGGGAGCTGTCTGCTCACGCCTTTTGCCCATTTGAAAGCCGGGCTGTCTTCTCCCAGCCTGCGGCAGTCTTCAGGCTCTTCATGACGGTGTCCTTTGATGAACACATGTCCTTAATTTTATGAAGTCTAATTGAGGAGTCTTTCATGGCTCATGGCGTTTGCGTCCTGTTGAAGTCTATGCCTACTTCGAGGCCACAAAGATCTTCTCCCATGTTTTCTTCTACAACTCTACCTTTCACACTTATGTCTAACATGTGTATGGCGTGAGGTGGGGTCAGGGTCACCTTCTCCGTGTGGATATCCAAAAGATCAGGACTTTCTGAAACGTCACCCGCTCCCCACCGACTTGCAAGGCTCCTCTTCAATTGGATCATTTGAAGGTCCCCTTGCAAGGATATCATTGGGAAGGAAACATCAGGGTCCATCGTTTCCACTGAAGTTTTGCATACTCCGTATTTTAAACAACCGTTAGTCTACTTTTTTCCTTGTGGAATTTGCCTTAAAGGTGAAGTCTGAATTAGTTCAATATCATTTTCTCAGTACTGACGCTAACTACGTTTTTAGACCTAGCAGTTGAACTTGAATGTGTCTTTTTCACTCCGTCATTTGTTTCTCTTCTCCTAATAAAAGACTCTTTCTTTCTGGTTTGAGGAAGATGGTCCCTGAGCTGCCATCTATGCCAGTCTTCCTCTACTTTATGTGGGATGCCACCTCAGTGTGGCTGCCGAGGGGCGCTAGGTCCGTGCCCACAAACTTAACCATCATGCCACCAGGCCGGTCCTAAAAGATGCTTTTTAAAGGGCCACCTGCATCTTTTATTTGAGTACAATCGTCACCGCCCCAAAGTTCCACGGTTGCTAAGCGTCCCTCCAAACGACGAATGTGGGCTCATGCCTCGACGCCTTTCCGTCCGACAGACTGAAACTCCCCCTTCCTTTGCTTCTCGACCAACTGCAAAGCATTAGCATCAAATCGATCTGTAAACCCTCCAGTTACGGGGACAGCCATACAGCCAGTATGGACCAGAAAGCGGACTGAGACACCAGGGAGGGAAGGAGGAGCCGCGTGCTGGGCAAGGAGCAGCTGTGCCCCGGCCACCTCCCGCAGCCCACACGTCCACCCTGTGTGGGCGGAAGGCACACTTGGCCCCTTGGGGGCTGTGGGACAGCCAGCGCTTCCTTCCTAGCATTTCCGTGGCCCTTGTGATCCGGAACTGGATCCACGGCAGCCGACAGCATGGCGTGTCCTGTACTCAGCGTGTGTGAGGGCAGAGACCCAAGGCCTGGGGCGGAGCCTGGCCTGTCTTCTCAACGTGTGGCTGCCCCGTAATGGCCAAGGGAGACCAAGAAGGCTTGTCACCCGAGCGTGGGGAGAGGGCACCAAAAGTGGGAGGGTCAGAGGAGGAGGCCGCTCACTCTCTGCACCAGCCACGCCGCCTCCCCACCACGGCCACACAGGCGCCCATCACAGCACAGACTCTCCTCTCCTTCCAGCCGCCCCGCCACTGGCCGAACCCACCGGCCCCACTCTCCCCGCAGCCGCTCCGCCACTACGCCCCTGCTCGAGTACACCTGCCTGACCTCGTCCCTCAGGGCGCCTCTCCAGTGCCACATTCCTGCCTCGACCTCCCCACCATGCTTTATTTTCCCTCCCCACAGCCGACACGGCTTGTATGCTTCTAGAACATGAATTCCACGAAGGCAGGGGCCCTGAGAACAGAGACTCAGCCACCATCTGGGCAGCAACCGAACCGACAGGGGCCCACGGGCAACGGAAGGCCGGGCAGGTCCCCCCAGGACCCCCGGCCCAGCCGCCCACCCCTCGGCTTACCTGTCCTTGTACTTGATCACGGCGTCCACGATCTTCTTCATCTTCTTGGTGAGGTTGGGTGGGTTCGGGGAGAGCTTCTCGGCAGGCGGCCGCCCACGCTTCTTCTGCTTCTTGCTCTCGTCGTCCTTGTCGCGGCTGCGGGTGCTGGTGGTCGGGGTGGAGGAGCCGGCGTCACTGTCCCGCTTGCGCTTCCGCGACGACTTCTTCTGCCGGACCTCCTCTTCGATCTCCTCCAGCGTGCCCTCCTCGATGGCCTTCAGGGTCAATAGTGGTAAAATAGGACAGCCAGCACCAAGGTCGACAAGCAGAGGCCGCGGCGCAAACCCGGGGGCTCAGCTGGGGCGGGACGCGCACGGGGGTCCCCTGGGCTCCGAGAGGGCGTGAGAGGCCAGCTCTGCGCCCCCAGCACACGCCGCCCCCCCAAGTCAGTCCTAACACATAAATGGGTGCACTTCACAAATCAAGGAGTCACATCCTCATGTGCGGAGCCCGAAGAGTGAATCCCGCCAGCCCTCCACCTGGCAGTGACACTGGCAGCACTCCCACCCTGGACCCGCCGCATCTTTTTAAAACCGCGGCAAAACACGTGACAGAAAAGTGGCCACTGTTAAGTGTGCAGTTTGGTGGCATCAGGTCCATGGACACTGTGTGCAGCCATCACCGCCATCCACCTCCAGGGCACCCTCCCCCCATGCCACGTGCACAGGGCAATCAGACCCACGCACCCATCGTGACTCATGTTTTTGCTTACTATAGCCTGGGGATGTTTCCTGTCGTTCTTCTGCAACAGAATTTGTAAGGTCTGTTTATTTCATCACATAACAGGCCTTAATGGAACCTTTCCCTGTTCCTGAGCATTTGGGTGGGTTCCATTGTTTTTTGGGGGGTGGAGACCATGCTAAATAAAGCAACAACCAACAGCAGTCTTTCCTGCAGAGAGATTCCAGGAAGTGAAACTGCTGACTCAAAAGACAGGAATGGGAACAATATTAACTTTAAAATAATCTTAATTGACTAATTCTCAATGATAACTAACTTGCACGTTTTATCCCTGGAAACAAAGGGACGGGCAGACAGGTCTCCCTGGGAGCGTGGAATCAGGAAGAAGGCAGGGCCCGGCCCTGAAGGATGTGCCTCGCATTCAGTGGCTGTGACTATCAGCCGGGCACAGGGCCGGGCACCGAGGACACAGCGCTGAGTGGAACCAGATGGGCAGCGATCACACGGACACGCCACAAACATGGTGACAAGTGGGTCAAGCGCCAGGAGGGAGGCTCTGATGGTGGAGCCAGTGTGTCCTGGTCAGGGATCGGGGAAAGCTTACCAGAGGAGGGGGCACTTAAGCTGAGATCTGCAGGGCAGTGGGAGGGCAAGGCAGCCGGGTCAAAGGAACAGCACAGAGGTCACACGGCAGGCAGGAGGGAGAGAAAGAATCGACATGTGGGAGGGCATGCACTGTGAGCCCAGGGGGCACAGGGGGTCGAAGAGTGTCCCCCAAACTCACATCCACTTGGAACCTCAGGATGTTATCTTACTGGGAAACCGAGTCTTTGCGGATGTCATGACTTAAGGATCGAGATTAGACCACCCCCTATTAGGGTGAGCCCAAATCCAATGAGAGTGCCCTTAGGAGAGACAGAAAAGGCCACAAAGAGAGTCAGGGGGGCGAGGCCGCTGAAGACGGAGGCAGAGACGAGCGATGCTGCACAAGCAAAGGAGCTGGGGCTACCACAAGCTGGAAGAGGCATGGAAGGGTCCTCCCCTCGAGCCCTCGCGGGGAACACAGCCCAGCTGCCACCCTGACTGTGGACTCTGAGCCTCCAGAGCCAGGAGAGAACTAATTACTGCTGTTCTAAGGCCCCAGCTTGTGGTAACTGTTAGAGCAGGCCAAGGAATCCACACCAGTGTCCCTGGTTCCGTGGCCCAGACACGCAGGTCAGGCAGCAGGACAGGAGCCCAGAACATTCTGAAGGGTTTTGGTACGTACGACATCAGGGTGGGTGGCAGTTACACATTCACCGCTAAGATAGCCTGTCTGGGCCAAATGCATTTCCTTTTTGCTGAGGAAGATTGGCCCTGAGCTAACATCTGTGCCCATCTTCCTCTACTTGGATGTGGGTCGCCGCCACAGCATGGCTGATGAGCAGTGTGTAGGTCCACCAAAGTGGAGTGCGTGAACTCAACCATTACACCACTGGGCCGGCCCCACACATGTATTTTTTAATTAATGTAAATTCTGTTGAGTATGACACACAAAAAGGCATGTGCTCAATGGGGAAAGGAGAGTCTTTTCAACAAATGGCGCTGGGACAACTGGACATCCACATGTGAAGGAATGAGGTTGGAACCGACCCTACACCATCCACAGAAATTCACTGCAAAAAGATCACGGACCTAAATGTAAGAGCTGAAACTCTAAACGCTTGAAATAGAACACAGGGGTGAATCTTCATGACCTCGGACTTGGCAATGGATTCTCAGACATGAGACCAAAGCAGAAACAAGTAGAGAAAAACAGATAAACTGGACTTCATCAGAATTAATCACTTCTGTGCTTCAAAGGACAATATCGAGAAAGTGAAAAGACAACAGGATGGGAGAAAATATTTGCAAATCAGACCTCTGGTAAGAGACTTGTGGCCAAAAAGCATGTGAAAAGATGCTCAACACCACCAGCCACTGGGGGAGTGCAATTCAGAACCACAATGACAGACCACTTGACGCACACTAGAATGGCCACAACCAAAAAGAGAAGTAAGGGGCTGGCCCCGTGGCGTAGGGGTTAAAAGTTTGGTGCGCTCCATCTCAGCAGCCCTTGTCAGCCATGCTGTGGTGACGTCCCACATACAAAATAGAGGAAGACTGGCACAGATGTTAGTTCAGGGCCAATCTTCCTCAGCAAGAAGAAGTAAAAAGACAGATAGAAAGTACTCGCAAGGAATGTGGAAAACCCTCCTATGCTGCTGGTGGGCATATAAAATGGTGCAGCCACTCTGGAAGTCTGTTAGTCCCTCAAAAGGTTAAATGACAATGACCACTGGATCTGCTTCTAGGTATACACCCAAGAGAAATCAAAAAGGATGTCCTCACAAAAACCCACACACGGATGTTCACAGCAGCACTATTCACAATGGCCCCGAAGTGGAACAACCCAACGTCCATCACCTAATGACTGGTAAACAGAACGTGGTCTGGCCACACAAGGGACTATTATTGAGCCAGCAAAAGGAACGAAGTTTTGATACATGCTACGATTAACCTCTAAAACATTCTGGAAAGTGAAGGAAGCCAGACACCAAAGGATCACATGACGTGTGACTTCATTCATACAAAATGTCCAGAATTGGCAAGACTCTCGAGACAGAAAAGAGCCCACTAGAGGCCGAGGGAAGAGGCTGCGAAGGGAGCTGAAGGGGACAGGGCTCCTGTGTGGGGTGTCAGGATGTCCTAACGCTGATCTGGGGTGACAGCAGCACAAGTCTGTGAAAATGCGAAAACCAGTGACCTGTACATCTCAAATGGGGGACTTCTGGGGTATATAAATTACATCCCCAAAAAACAGAAGTGTGCACAAAAATTACCACATTGTCAGCTACTTTTGAAAAGGCACCTGCTGTCTCTAAAACGTAGGACTGGTAACACCCCTGGGAGCTTGAGTGGCGGTGGGGCCCAGGTTCCTCGGGAAAAACAGGGGTCTTCTTCCTAGCCCTGGCGCCCCAGGCTGATGGCTGGGGAACGGGACACCCCGCCCGCCCACCCCGTGGTTCGCGGGGCCCCTGGCACATTGCAATGGCCTCCCTTCATGCACAGCTCAGCAGGCGCGTGAGTCGGGGGCTTCGGAGCTGCCAGCAGGGGCCTGGGGCCACCAGGCCACGCAGACTGAGGCAGCACTGGGGCCGCACTTGGTCCAGAGGGTCCCAGGCAAGCACCACCACTCATCTGGGTGTGGCGCTCAGCAGGGCAGAGCTGCCTTCTGGGAAGTGTGGCTTCAGGGACCACCCAGGGCTTGATTCTTACTCATCACCTGGGCGCTCGGAGCCCTGAGCAGGGGAGGGTCTGATTCGTCACATGACCCCATGCTGACCCTGGTGCCAGAAGCACCGCAGGGGCAGGGGAGCAGGGATGAGGCGGGAGGGCCTAGCGGGCACCTGCAGCCCTGTGTCAGCTGTGTGCCGCTGTGAGGCTGGCTACTAGCTGCTGGGGACGCACTTGCGTCCCCCAGAGCCGCCACAGCCCCGACCTTGGGGTCTCCCTCTCCCTCCACAGCCGGGTGGGTGTCCAGCTCACGGGGCAGCCTACCGGCTGTCACACCCCTGGCAGGGTGACCTGGCGGTCACCAACTGATCACTGTGCCTTCCCTCTCACGGACTCAGAGGTGGTGCCGAGCACGGTCCTTGGGCGCCCGTCCCTATGTTAGAAGCCTCGCTGCTGTTCGTGAGAACGACCAAGAGAAGCAGTGAGCAGAGGCCCGGTCACGCAGCCCCACCACGGCCCTCGCCGGCATGTACCTTGAGCCACTGCTTCTCGGTCAGCGAGTCGCTGTAGTCCACCTCCTTGCGGTGGCGGGAGCCACGGCCAAACATCTTCTCCTCCTCCTCCTCGCAGGTCAGCCGCTCCACCTCGGCGTCGTCCTTGATGATCCACGAGGGCAGCTCGTCCTCCTCCATCAGGCGCGGCTTCCGCTTGGGGTTGCGCGCCTCCTCACGCCTGCGGTCCAGGTCCATGCGCTGGGGCGCGGGAGGGGACAGAGGGAGAGAGGCGTCAGCACAGCACAGCCAGCGGGCACATGAGGGGCACGTGGACAAGGGGCTGCGTCCCTGCCGCGGGGACCGACGTGCAAATAGCACTGGGCAGTCAAACAGCAGCCCTGGGGTCTGTGCTGGCCGTGCCGGCCCGGCTTCGACGGCAGACCCCGGCTAGGGGAAAATGGGAAAGGAGGGGAAGGTCACAGAAGAGGGGCCGAAATGGGGTGGGGGCGCGAGGCCTGCCAGGGCAGAGAGCCCCCCTCTGACCCCATGCTGCCAGTGGCTTGCCCCGCAGGGCAAAGGATCTCTATGACCGAAGCCCTGATTTGCCCCTTGGACTCGGCCAGTGTTAACTCCCCATCAGCCATCGGACCCGGGAGGACAGGCAGTCGGCGGGACTGAGGGCCACAAACGGGTCAGGGTATGTGTGCATGCTGCACATGAGCACACGTGTGTAAGAGTGTGTGCGTGTGTGTGTGTGTGTGTGCGTGTCCCGCCATCTCTACGACACGCCAGGAGGTGGCAGCCAGGGAAGGAAGACGGGGCATGAGGAGGGCTCGTGGGGCCACCCCAAGGGCTGCCCCAGGCTCCGGGAGCCGCCACGGACACTCGCGTGGCTAGGAGACTGCTCGGCCATCGCCAGGGCGGGGCGCTCACCATGAAGAGGTCGAACTCCTCCTCGTGCCGGGCGATCATCTGGTTCACCGTCTCGTCGTCCGGCACCTCGTCTTCTTCCTAGAAGACGGCACAGGATTAGTGCGAGGGCGGCGGGCCGGGCTCGGAGGCGAGCGGCGGCGCTCCGTGGGAGATGAGCTGGCGGTCCAGGGCGGCTGCGGTGGACGGGAGCCACGCGGCAGCGAGAGGCACACACGCACACGCACACGCACGCTCCGTGGGGTCGGGCCCTGCTGGCCGTCTCAGCCGAGAAGCCGAGGATTGAATGGGCGTGGAGACTGAACGACCCTCTCACCTTTAGAGGTGGCTCCTCCAGGTCGGGGTTGACGCCCGCCGGCGGAGGGGCAGTGTGGGCGAGGCTGGCACTGCCGCTGCCCGCGCTGCACTGTCTGCTCTGTGGATAAATAGAGGACTTCAGTCTCCAGGGCTGTCAATCCGGCGTCTTTCACCAGCAGTTTAGAAAAAAAAAACCACTTCAAAGAAAAAGCAAGTACTCATCCTCTTTCCTTTCAGCCCACACTCCCTTTACTCCAAAGGGATGCAAAAAAAATAAGAGTGCAAAAAAGGCAAAAAAACAAAAATGAAAGCCGCTCATGCGTCCACCACTCACGCCGGGGAGGGGTCGGGGCCGGCGCTGCCCTCACCTCGTCCTGCTCCTCGTGCTCGAGAATGGCCTGCAGGAAGGCACGCCGCTCGTGGCTGGAGGACTTCTGGTCGAACATGCCGGCCTGGATCACCTTCTGGTCGACGTTGAGCTTGTACTTGGCGGCGGCCAGGATCTTCTCCTCCACGCTGTTGACGGTGCAGAGCCGTAGCACGCGCACCTCGTTCTGCTGCCCTATGCGGTGGGCGCGGTCCTGCGCCTGCAGGTCCTGGGGGAGAGACGCCTGTCAGTCCCGAGCGGCTCTCTGGGTCTTTAAGGGGAAGTCGACCTCGCGAGGCCATCAGGAGGCGGGGACCTTCCGCTTCTTGGGCGCCTGCCTCGGGCCTGGCCACTCCGCCCTCCCCACCAGCAGCTGCACGGGCTGGACGCTCGGGGCCATGGCCTGGAAGCTGCGTGGGGACCATCTGCCCCGAGGCCCTCCAGCCCAGCTGTCTCAGTGGGAGTCAACAGAGACTCGGGACAAAGCACAGGTTTGGAGCGCAGCCCAGGGGAGCGCACTGCCAGGCAGTTCCTATCACAACTGCAGGGGCCCCTCGCCCACCCCAGGAGGGCCCTGTGCTCAGCGCCGCTGTACCCCAGGGAGGGCAGCCTTTACAGGATGGGACCAAAGCCGCAGCAGCATGGCGACTCCTGGTTCGCCATGCTCACTACTTCCTCACTGTGCAACCCAGGCCTGGGCCGAACCTCTCTGAGCCTCAGGACTCGCTCTGGGCCCCCTCATGGTCACAGTCTGCATGAGAGAAGTGGATGGGCGCTGGGTGCTCGGCCCAGGGCCTGGCGTGGAATAAGCTCTGTCAGTGGGAGCCGTGTGCCACCACCTGCATCATCGCCCAGCACAGAGCCAGGAGGGCTCCCGCGACATCCTTTGTCAGGGCCCAGCAGGTGTGTGGGGCTGAACTTGAAATTGGCCCCCAGTGGGGGTGGCACAGGCCACACCTGGTGGGGGGACAGGAGTGCCTTGTGTCCAGGCTGGGCGCAGGCTTGGCCAGGGGACTTCGTGGCGGGGCCAGCGCCTGATAAGGTGCCCCAGCCCTGAAGTGAGCTTAGTGGCCTGAAGCCTCCTAGTGTGGTGGAGGCCGGGGGTCCTGGGGGCCTCCGCCCGAGGTCTGCCTTCTAATGGGGGAGGCACGCCTGACCACCTCTCAGGACTGGCCATCACATGGTCCAGACGGGACCCACTCCCAATGTTGACGGGAGGAAGGGACACTAGCAACCACCCGGGGCATGCATGCATCAGATGGGCTACGGTTTACATGCTGCTCATTAGAGCTGCCAGGCCATGTGGAAGGGCACGCTCGCACCCTGTGGATGGCAGAGAAACCTCAGGCAGCCCACTGGAGGCCACTTCAGTAGAAGCAACCAGAGTATGAAGGGCGCACGCTGTGGGTTGAGCATCTCACGGCTCAGGGGTGACATGGCTGGGGGCTCCCTGAGGGGCTAGTGGTCATCCCAAGAAACAGAAACCCAGACGCCCGCCAAGGGGGCTGTGGAAGAAGTCTGGGGGCCATGACATGCCAGGACAGCTGGCAGCTGCCGAAATGGCTGGTGGGGCCCAGGATGCTCACACAGAGAGGCGAAACAAGTCGGCTGCTAAAGGGAAGCGACGCGTGCCAGAACATGCCATCGTTGTGGCAAAGGCAGGATACGCATGTGCACACAGGCAGAGGTGGGGTAGCTCAGAGCAGAGCAGGACTGGTGGGAGGGAAAAGGGACTCCAGCTCGCGCTACTCCGAACTGTTGGTATTCACATTTCCTAAACAACAAGAATGTATTACTTTTATGATCAAATGCACGGACGGTTAAAAACCTACTTAAAAACTGCTGTATCTATAAAACACCGTATTCTGTCTCCTGGCACGGAGCCCCGTGGAGGGCATATGGATAAAAAACAAGAGAATCAGTGCACGAAGTATGTTCTGAATGTTGTTTCAGAAGCGCCCGTGGGAGCGAGCTGGCACAGAACACAGCCCACAAGGACCCGGTCACGCAAGCAGCGACCACGCCCTCAACCAATAAGACTGGGTCTTGTCCGCTTTCTTTACGCTTTTACACAATCCAGGCCTTTTTTTTTTTTACGTAACAACGGAATGTATTTTTTTCATAATCAAAACAAAAATTATTTCGTTTTGAGAGCCAGAGGAAGGGAACCCTCTCTGGGCTTCTCTCCGAGGCTCGGGGGCTGGGGGTGCTGCCACCACAGGCTCCAGGGAGCCGCGGGCATGACAACATGGCATGGCCCGAGGCTACAGACCCTGGCCCGCTCCTACCTGGTGGGGGTTCCAGTCGCTGTCGAAGATGATCACAGTGTCGGCCGACTGGAGGTTGAGGCCGAGCCCGCCGGCGCGCGTGCTGAGCAGGAAGATGAAGTACTCGGAGCCCGGCTCATTGAAGGTCTTCAGCAGCATGCCCCGGTCCTCCGCCTTCGTGGTGCCTGCCAGTGCGGGGGACAGGTTCAGCAGGGTCACCAGGAGGGGGCTGGGGGGTTGGGGTGGCAAGCAGACAGCTTCGGAGAGCAAGGACAGCGCTCACATGGGTCCCACAGGGGCCACCTGAGCCATGGCCACACTCGCTCAACACGCAGCCATGAGCTTCCATGAGTAAGCAACTTGGATTAACAACAGTGACACGACTGATGGCCACTCCCCCTACCAGGAGATGACACTGAGCCCCAACGGGCCAGCTGCATGTCCCCATGTACAAGGGCCACAGTGGGACTAAGCAAGGCGGGCACTGGAGCACAGCACCTGAGCCCAGCCGACGCCCAGCCAACAGGGCCGGCCCATCAGTGCTGCTGTCACCACCCCTGCCCGGCTGCTCCCCAGGAGACACGCTGGCTAACATCGGTCCCCACACCCCGCAAATACATGGAACAAGAACCCAGCCAGCGGCCGAGCGCCTGCCCTCGAGCCTCCCGTGACGGGCCCTCTGGGTTCACTGAGAAAACCGGCCCTAGGCAGATACCCTGGTGTCTGGGATCTGGACTCATGTCCCTCTGGGCAGGACCAGCTCCCCTGCATCGATTCGTGGGGACTCACATGTGACAGCCTAAGACACAGTCCTCAGCATCGTGAGCATCACAGGGACAACTAAGTTCCTCGGGCTGCCATCAGTTCAGAGCAAAGGGACCTCTGGCAGAATCGGGCATCATTTTTGGTGATGAAACGCCACTCGCCTACACACCTGATGCACCGTGCAGGTCTGATGCCCACTGGACCCCGGGCTCCAGATGCACCCGCAGCTGCCCCAGCCCTGAGGAGGGGCCGAGACCTAGAGGAGCAGGGCGAGGCCAGGTGGAGGGGCCCGCCTCCCGAGACGCCAGGGCTGCGCCCTCACTCTTACCCCTCTGCCACTGGAAGGGTCTACTACGCTGTCACGGAGCCCCCACCCTGTGTCGCTCTCTACCGCACCTTCTACCCACATGGCAGCGACTGTCAGAGGCACCAGGGACGCACCGGTGGCCCAGCCCACTAGAGCCCCCCTCCTTACGGAGAAAACCCTCGTCATAAAGAGAAGCGGAAAGACGGCCAGCGGACAGGCGCTGGGGGAGAAGGGAACGTTCTCCCCTTGAGGCCTCTCCTCTGGGGGCTGGGCGGTGACACGGACAGGAACTGGCACTCCCAAGGGCCGAGCCCCGAAAGACAGGCAAGGCAGCCGGAGAGGCCCGGCCATGCTGGCCTTGGCAGGGCTGTGGTTCTCAGCACCCAAGCTGCAGGAAGTACCTGAAGGAGGCGGGGGCGCAGGAGGACCCCCGAGCAGGCCTGGGTTTGGAAGGTGCGCCCCGGAGGGAACCCCAGAATGGGCACAAGGCAGCCAGGAGGGTGTGGGCTGGCCGGGGTTGGGAGGGCAGCACACAGAGAGAGTCAGCCCAGCAGCCACAGGCCCAAGGGCCAGGAAACCGCAGCTCCCCAGGACAGCCAGCGAGACACAGAATGGGGCCCAGGGGCTCGGGGCACCTGGCCATAGAGCCACACCTGGCTGCGAGCCTAGAGAAGGCTGAGAAATCAGGGGGAAAGGAAGCTGCTGACCCGTGTCTACCTCAGCGGCTCCCACGCTCACCGTTCTCCCCAGCCGTCTGAGAGGGAGGGAGGGGACACCCTCCAGGCCTTCCTGGCCCGATGACACGTGTGGGACCACGTGTGCTGCCTGCTGCCAGCGTCTCACTCAGCCCCTCCTCCCCAGAGCTCTCACGCACTGGGGAAGGCAGAAACACAGGACTTTCTGGGAGAGCACAGGGTAGCAGCCGGCGCTGTCCCGAGGGGAACCGTCACTCCCATAGCAGCTGCTTCCTGCCCTCTTTCCTGTTACTCCCAGTGCTCACGGTCTCAGCACTGATAAGCCTGACCACTGACAGCTCCACAGCACCCCCGGCAGTGGAGAGATAGGCACGTGGCTCACAGCAGCCTAATGGGAGCTAGCCCTGCCGAGCTCTGGTGGCAAAGGTGGGTTGCTTCTCTGTTGGGGACACTGAGCAGGGGAAAAGAAGCCTGGAGAGGATGCCTGAGAATGAAGCCAAAATGGAGGACAGTGGAGCCAAGAGCTGGAGAAAAGCCCCTCCAACATCATCTGGACACCTGGATCCAGCTGTGCCTGAAACCTGAGGGTCACTGTGCTTTGCTTTATGCCCACAGGATATGGGTTCCTGTCATTTCT
The DNA here is from genome assembly GCF_041296235.1 of Equus asinus. Lineage (NCBI taxonomy): Eukaryota > Metazoa > Chordata > Mammalia > Perissodactyla > Equidae > Equus > Equus asinus. Next base: position 22,474,682 of record NC_091809.1, on the reverse strand, counting down.
GATCAAAACAGGGCTGTCGGATACTCCTTAACCATTGGTCCCACTGGAAAGACCACAAGCCACGTGTTGAGGAGACCTGTGTCAGATTCAGCTCGGTCACTCTCCCAGGCTGTGGGCCCTGATCCAGCCTACACACTCCCAGGGCCCTCCCTCCCAGTCCTGCAAGCCTGTCACTGAGCCCGCTGCCCTGCTCACTCCTGCCATCAGCCCTGGAGGCTCTGAGCCTTGTCCTGCCTCGTGACGGAGGGCTCACGGGCCAGAAGCTTGCGTAGCAGTGGGTAACGCAGCCCCTCAAACGGCCCTCTCTCCGGCACACTCACCATCGAGCCTGAGGTATTTAAAGCCGCGATACGCGAAGTAATCTTCCATGATCGTCATGAGGGAGGTCATCTGACAGAAGAGCAGCACTTTGTGGCTGGTGGCACGGAGTTTCGGGAGAATTCTGTCGAGCAGCTCAAACTTCCCCGAGGCTCGGTACAGGTCCAGCCTGGCAGGGGAGGGTGGGGGAAAGCACCCGGTGTCACGCACGGCACCGTGCCAAGGATGAAGCCCCCTCCCACCTCCAGGCTGCGCTGAGCTGGACAGGTGGCTGTCCTCAGGCTCCAGGGGCCCAGAAGGGGCTTCTTGGGCGGACCTACGCCCCACAGTTCCAGCAAAGCCGTTTCAACCCAAGTGGAATAAACAGGCACCCCCTTGCGATGTGTGGCCCCGTAATCATCGTCCCACTTGGACACTTAAGAGTGAGAGGACACGCAATTTCCATGACTCCAGGCCAAGCGGCGTGGACAGGGGCTGCCCCCTTGTCCCCTCCTATTACAGAACTCCCAGGAGCAAAGGCTGCCGCTAGAGAGGGCCCACGATGCACTGCACACAGGGCCGAGGGCCATCGCGGCTTTTCTCATTCACTCCAGTCAGCAACCCCAGATGACAGATGTAGAAACTGAGGCTGGGCGACAGTGGGACATGGCTGTTGACATGCCAGGGCCGGGACTCAAACCCAGGTCTGTGGGGCCCCATTATGCAATTTGGTACGAAAAAGGACACAGCAAAAGGGGCCGGCCCGATGGCATAGTGGTTAAGTTTGCGCACTCCACCTTGGCAGCCCAGGGTTCACCAGTTCAGATCTCCGGTGCAGACCTACGCACCACTTGTTGAGCCATGTTGTGGCAGTGTTCCACAAATAAAGTAGGGGAAGATGGGCATAGATGTCAGCTCAGGGCCAGGCTTCCCCCCCCCCCCCCAAAAAAGAAAAGAAAAACCACAGCAAAAGACCTTTCTGCTCCTTCACCCGATGCCTCTGCTCTGGGGAATGCTTTAACGTCCCAGAGAAATGACAATGGGACAGCCGTGGTGCTCTTAGCAAGGCCACCTGAGGTGATGACAGTGAGAGGCAGCATGCATGCTCAGCCCAGGGCCTCAGCACAGCCTGTGCTGCGCTGTGTAAGCAACTCTGGGAAAACTCGCTTAGGGCCAGGTGGGCAGCAGGCCACACAGAGTGTCCCTCTGTTAGCGGACAGGGCTGAGGCTCAGAGTAGTCAAGAAAGCAGTCAAGGGTCACAGAGCCCGGAGGTGGCAGAGAGGGGCCTCAGAGCCAGGTCTGCCTCTCGGGGTTAATGGTGGTCAACTCTAAAAGGTAGAAAGTTTTTATTCTCCTTTGGGTTGTTTATATTTTCTAATTTTCCTGCCACCAATATAGTTCCTTTGAAATCGCACAAATGGGGGCCAGGCAGCGGCAGAGCAGTTAAATTCACGTGCTCCCAGCATGGTTTGGCAGCTCAGGATTCGAGGGTTTAGATCCCAGGCACAGACCTACCCACCGCTCATCGAACCATGCTGTGGTGGCATCCCACATACAAATAGAGGAAGATTGGCACAGATGTTAGCTCAGGGCCAATCTTCCTCACCAAAAAATAAAAGAAATCACACAAATGTAACTAAAACCATCCAAAAACAAATGAGGACCACCAGCATGTGGGCCATCTGCCCCCCCACCCAGCTGGAAAACTTCTCACCCTTGGACGATGCCACCGGTAAACCCCAAGTGCTCAGAAAAGGACTCCTGGAACAGAAGGAGAGATGAGTCAGCTTGGGGCAGGACTGGCCACTTGCCTCGCGCCCCTGAGCCCTCTCGCCAGTGCTCAGCCATTGCCCACTGTGGCTCCGAGGCCACACAGGCGCTGAACGCAGCTTTTCTGTCTCACGGCCATGCCCTCCCTCGTGCTCCTCCAGCGAAGGAAAGGAGTCACAGAACAACGCTCTGAACCACCAAAACGAGCACGAGGACGGCGTGCACCAGAGCCCGTCCTTGGAGCCTGAACTGGGATCCCAGGGGCATCGGGGGACTTGCAACAACCCCAAACGGCCATGCCAGAACAATACGGACGCACATGCCTCTCAGAAGCAAGAATCCAGATCCCCAAAGGGCAGTGTGGCCCGAAAAGGTCCTGACCCAGGGGCTTTATGGAAAATCGAGGCTGCTTTCGACACACTGATCCAGGACGGCCCCCACATCCCGGGCAGGGAGAGCTCGTGCAGCGAAGAGGCAGCAAGACCCCGCCCGGTGGGAAAACGACCCCAAAAACAGTCTGGATGCTTCCGTGGTTATCTGAGGTGGGCTTCCACTTCTGTCCCATATTGCCCTATGCTGTTTGCATTCTGTATGGTTAAGTATTTGCAAACAGAAAATCAGTACTAAGAGACAGATGTGCAGACACCAGCTACTCAAATACAAAAGGTGCCGTGTGGAGGCCACCAGGGCGCGGCGAGGCGCTGTCTGCAGGCTGGGCAGGAACGGCTGCCCCGAGGGCCCACAGCCTCACCTCGATGTGCTGGAACATGTAGGGGTGGTTGCAGATCTTCCTCAGCTGCATGATGGTGTTCATCAGGGTCTTGGTGCCGCCCTTGCCCTGGGGAGGACAGAAGAGAGGCTCCCAATGGGCTCTTGTCCCAGGGGCGGGTGGGGGCAGGCGCAGGCGGCAGAAGCTTCTGCGGGGTGTGGTTGGAGGCAGAGAAATCAGGAGGAGGGGCAGGCTCCTGCGGGGGCTGCGAGGCCCGAATCAAGCCCTGGGGGAGCAGAGACGGCCTTGTACCCTGGAGGGGGCACGGTGGGGAGGGCCCGTCGGGACTGGCAAAGAGCTGAGGCTGACCCACGACTGCCTGGCGAGGCCAGCGTCGTCCTGGGCAATGGGAACCTAGGGGACCGTGGCCGCTGCACCATGATGACTTAGGAGGCTGGCTGGTGACAGGGGAAGGGAGGACACAGGCACGGGTGGGGACCAAGGGCCAGAAGTAAACCAGGCATCAAGCTGCGGCAACAGCTCAGGAGAGAAAGGGCCCGAACGAAACATCGAGAGGAAATGGGGAGGCAGGGCCAAGCTTGGGGCTCGGGGCACAGGCCTGAGGGACCTGAGGGGACAGTTTCAGTCCTGGCGAGGGGAGCTGGGCCAGGGGGGCCTGGGACCTCAGAGCAGCCCCCCTGCCCCACCCCTCTCCATGGTAAGCACCCCGAACTTCACTTGATAACAAGGTGAAGGGGGTCGGGGGCCGCGGCTGTGGAAGCAGCTCTTTCCTGGCTGGGCAGGTGGGCTCACTAGAACATTCTAACACTGCCGGGGTCGGCGCTGGGCTCCACGCTGCCCAGTGACACACACTGAGAAGCCAGCATTTCATGAGCACAGAGGACACCAGCCAGTGGCTGACTGGGAGGGTCTGGGGGACTAAGTGGCCCTGGAAACGGGCCAGGAGCCTCTGCCCCCACAGCACGGCCAAGCCTGTTCACACCAGCTGTGACCGACGCCACGGCTATCCAGTGCCCTCGGGGTCACGACCAGATCGGGCCTCGACCGCAACCAGGACCCCAAGCAGGCAGATGGCCCACTGGTGACAGTGTGCTCACGACTGCACACCCGGCTGCCCCCAACCCACCCTCCTCGGACGGCCTGGGGGGAGGGCCTAGACCAACCTTCTTGTCCTTCTCGGAGCCATCGGTCAGCAGCACGCCCTTGGCCTGCATGTGCCGGTAGAGCACACGCTGCAGCGCCGACATGTCACACTTGATGACGTACTCCACCTGAGAGGACATAGCACCGGTCAGCGCGGCTGGGGGCCCTGAGCCGAACCCCATCCCCCACGGGCTCTGATCTGCGAGCCTCTCAGGCACCCTGGGCCCCGGGCTGGGCGCTGAGGGGGCACAGGGAGCGACAGTCAAGAGCCCCCACGGCAGGGCTGTGGTGGCTGCACCAGGGCAGAGAGCACGGAGGGCACCTGTGCCCGAGGGGCAGTCGGGCCCCTCCCGGGGCCTCTCCACAGAAGGCCAGGAGACAAGGGCAAGGACAGCTGCAAGGGCAACTGTGGCCAACGGCCTCAGCCCAGCCAGCGGGGAGGGGACGGGGCCCTGGGGGCTGCTGGGTGGCTGAGTCGCTGAGCAAGAACCCAGAGCCAGCCTGCGGTGGGGCGCGGCCCAAGCGAGCCACGGCATCGGGCGACGATGAGAGCAGGTGGGATTCTGTGCTCCAGCCTACACGCCCGCCTTCCGCTTTAGAGACCTGGTGGGTGGGAGGCCGTCCCCAAGCTGTATCACCCCAGAATGCCGAGGCCAGGGCCAAGACACCATGGGCCCTGGGCCAGCAGAGGGCCACCCACTGGACCATCCTGGGGAAGCCCCGCGCACCCAGCATCGTGGCTCCTTCCGCTCATAACTGCCCCCTTACCTTTTCGGGCAGCTGAGCCTCAACTTCCTTCTTGAGCCGCCGGAGCAGGAAGGGCCGCAGCACTTTGTGGAGGCGCCGGATGATGAGGATGGTTTCCTCCTCATTCAGGTCCACCTGGCGGCCCAAGACACGCAAACCGAGAGTCACCTCCAGGGCTGGGAGGCGGGCACGTCGCGGGGGGGAGGCTCATTTCTAGACTGCCTTCTGCTCTGCGGGCCCTGGCAGGGCACCCTGTTCCTTCCAGACCTGCAAGGATCTGGGACCTTCCAGGGAATTCCTGGGACATGGAGCCGAAGGTCCCAGGACGCCATGTTTCATAGGCCTTACACAACACAGCAGGACGCTGTGTCGCTTCCCCCAAAGTAACACAGACTTGTGTGTCTGGAAACGCGCCAACGTCTCAACGACAGCTGGACAGCACGGGGGTGCCCTGGGTATGAGACATCTGGAATAAACTAGATGGTTCTCATGGAGGACTCTGTCACTGGGAGCCCCATGACCCCTCTCATTTCAGCCTTGGTGGAACGGAGAGAAAAAAAGACCGTGCTCCCAGCTTGCCTGCTACTCTGATAAAAAGGTAAATTAAAACAAAACTTGTTTCTAAGTGAAAAATAACAGGACATCTGAATTTTTCTTCCATGGGCCCCTGATAGGTTCTTGGCAAAGCTTTTACTCAACTTGAAAATAACGAAACTACAGCACTTGCTCCCAGCTCTCAGGATGGCGGTCCTGGGAGGCTAAAAGCGGGACTCCTTTCTTATGAAACTCTCGGAAAGGCCTCAGTCCCTTCAGGAGGGCTTCGGCCTCAACCCGTGCCAAGGAGGGGGTGGCTCATGGAGGATGCTGGCAGAGGCCCCCCTGTCACATAGTGTGGTGGCCGCAGCTGTCCTGCATCCGTCTAAGGAAAACCTCGTAATTGGAACTCGCTGGCTGGGGCCCATGGATCAGCAGCCCCAGGCGGGCTCAGGCCGCTTAACCTCTTTCAACAGAAAACGCAGCTGGCCTGCTGACAGTGCCACCCACCGTCATACAGACATCAAGGGACACTGGCCACAGCACTCTTTGAAAGCAAAATATACAGGGGCTGGCCCCGTGGCTGAGGGTTGGAGTTCTGTGTGCTCTGCTTCGGCAGCCTGGGTTTGCCAGTTTGGATGCCCAGCACAGACCTACACCCCTCATCAGGCCATGCTGTGGAGGCATCTCACATACAAAAAATAGAAGAAATTGGGTCAGCCCCATGGCGTAGTGGTTAAGTTCATGTGCTCCACTTCGACAACCTGGGTTTGTAGATTTGGATCCTGGGTGTGGACCTACACCACTTGTCAGTCACACTGTAGGAGACCCCATATAAAGCAGAGGAAGACTGGTGCAGACATTAGGTCAGGGCTAATCTTCCTCAAGTAGAAAAAACAAGGAAGATTGGCAACAGGTGTTAGCTCAGGGCTAATCTTCCTCAAGCAAAAAGAAAAAAGAGGAAGACTGGCAACAAAGGTTAAGTCAGGGAGAATCTTCCTTGCCAAAAAAAATAATAATTAAAAAACTTTAACAAACAAACAAACCCCAAATATACAGAATCTGGCCATGTTGTTCTCTTGACTGGAAACTTCTGAGCCTCCTGCGGCCGTGAGAGTGGAATCTGAACCCCCAGAAAGGACTGCCAGCTGCATCTTCACACCCTCGCTCCTTGCTGGCCCCACAGCTGCCTCAGGGTCACATTCCCGGAGGTGGCCTCCCTGTGCCTGGGGGCTGGAGCAAGGGAGTCCTGAGTATCCCCTGGGACCCACTCATCATCTCCGCCCTTCTCTGGGGCCCTCATGGCTCCTGCAGCCTCGGGCGCCAGGCAGCCCCGCTGCATGAAGACATGGCCTCCAGCCCCGGCCTGGCCCACTGGGGTGGGCACTCAGCGCACACCCGCGAGGGATGCCAGCTGACCCAGGCCGCCCATCAGGCCCAGCTCCTCCGCAGGCAGCCCACGCCCCCGGCTTCCCACGCGGCCCCGTGCTCCCACCTTCTCCCCGGTCATGGCGAAGGGCGCGTTGAACCACTGCTCGAAGGTGCTGCAGCTCTTGAAGATGGTGGGCAGCAGGAAGTTGAGGAGCGCCCAGAGCTCGGGCAGCTTGTTCTGCAGCGGCGTGCCCGTCAGCAGCAGGCGGCGCGGGGCCACGTAGTGCGTGTTGAGGACCTGCGTCAGCTTGCAGTGGTGGTTCTTCATGCGGTGGCCCTCGTCCACGATCATGTACTTCCAGCGGATCTGCGGGCCCGAGAGCGGGGTCAGGGGTGGCGGCCAGCCCCTGCTGAGCGGGACGCACACAGCCGTCGGGGGGAGGGCAGCAGGCGGCAGAGCGCATGGAGATGGAAAACGTGGGCGTGACCACGTCCCCTGACAAGGGACTGGCTGACTGAGGGACAGTCACATCACGTGGCCTCTATATAGCACAGGATGAGGACAGACACACAGACAGGGAGACGCGTCCGGAAGCTGCTGTCAGGCGTTCACGGTGTGGTGCAGAAAGCACTTTGGTTTCCCCCCAAAATTATATGTACTAGTATACTGCACAGAAAAACCCGCCAGATAACACACCTCTCGCTGACCAGAGACGGCCTGGGGCTGCGGCCCAGGGCCTGTCGTCGGCTGCGTGTCAGCTGGACACGGTGCATGTGAGTGCGCAGGCGGGAGCCCCAGAGTTAAAGCCGCACTGAATTGGGGTGACGAGCCCCAGAGACACCCTGCGCTTCCTCTGCCCCCTCCCAGGGACGCAGCGAGGCCTAAGTGATGCGGTGCCCGTCGGTGCCCCGGACGGAAAGGGCAGAGCTGCCCGGAGCAGGGGCCCAGCAGCCACTCCCATGAGGAAGCCCCATCGCAGGGCGCTGATGTTCATTAAAGCCATGGTCAGAGAAGCACGGGATTGTGGGAGCCCCATCCTTGGGCGCGGGATGGGCCCGGCTTTGGACCAAGTCAGAAGGGTGAGCCCAGAGCGGGAGAGCCTGCACATGGGACGCCAGCTCCCTGGTCTCGGTTTTCCCATCCATCAGCTCGGGGATGCATGTCCAGCACCCAAAAGCATCATGACAAGCCCTGAGAGGCGTGGAAACGTGTACACATCTCCTCTATCCCACATCACAGACCGCGTCCCTCCCCACACCAGGACACGAGCTTTTGGTGGGAAAGGGACCACGCCTGCTTTACACACGGGTCCCAGCACATGCTCAGCAATTCACTGATGGCCTCACTAGAGCTGCCTGCACAAGTGTGTCCGTGAGAGGCTCCCAGGCCTGCGCAGCCCCCCCGGAACGTGCTGACCCGGCAGCCCCGGGCAACAGCGCATGGGGCCTCGGAGGGCCCGGCCCCCAGTGCTGAACTGCTCTTGCTACATGGGCTATGGCGGGACACAGCCGCCAGGGAGGGAGGGCTGGGGCCTGGGGAGGGGCAGAGACGAGGCAGGATGGAACACTGCAGGCAGCGCAGACGGGCCAGCAGGCACCATGGTGACAAGGCTCTTTGAGTGAAGCCCGGAGAGGAGCTGGTCCCCGTGTGGCACAAGACAGCCCCATCTCTGGAGCTGGCCCAGGAACTGTCAGAGAGGCACACTCGGGTCAAACCTGGGCCGGGTCATTCACATGCCCCGAGCGGCCGTCTCTGCCACACAGGCATGAATCACTGAGAAATGACTCACAAGGGGCTTTGAGAAGATGGGAGGCATGATGCTCACAGGACAGTGCTGGCTTGGGCGGGCCCGTGGGCTCCCTGACAGCACTGGCCAGGCAGCCATGCACACGGGAACACTCACCTTGGCAAGGATGTGCTTGTCTTTGATGATGTACTCATAGGTCGTGAGCAGCACGTTGAACTTGCCGCTGCGCAGCTGCGGGACGAAGGCGCGTCTGGCTGCCGGAGAGCCCTGTAGGGGAGACACGCCCGGCTCAGCTTCCAGGCCAGTGGCTGGGTGCTGGGCTGTCCCCCAACCCTGACGTGCCGACTGCTAACCGCAGCGAGTGGGGAAAGGCGTGTGGGCCACTGGGCCCTCTGGGCTGCTGCCTGTGCCACGTCCGCCCCACCCCGCTGGCTGTCAGCTCCCCTCCTGTTCCCGGGCCCCATCTCAGGCCCCCACACGAACGCAGGCCACAGGGACCGCTCCCCGACGGCAGCTCCAGCCGCTCCCCAACTCGCCCTGCCCGGCCCTCCCCAACTCCAGGCCCCGGGCTGTGAGCCTCCTCCAGGCTCGTGTTCCAGGCAGACTGATCTTCCTGGGCCCCCGAGCTCCTGCCAGAACGACTTTCGGCTCCTCGAAGGTGGCACCAAGTTCTCCCCACACACGCTGCTCCCCATGCTGGGACCCCCTGCTCCTCGCCATGGGCTGAGAGCCTGGACCCCCAGCCCACGGCCAGGGCCACCGCCCAGCTCTGCCACCTTTTGGCTGGGTGAGGCCTCAGTTTCCCCACCAGGATAACAGGCACAATTAGCCCCGTTTCACAGGGTGACCTGATCTAGGCATGGCCCTCAGAGCAGCCGTGCACAGGGCCCACGTCCCCGTCACAAAGCGGCCCATAGGGGACACTCAGCAAGTGCCTACATGTGAACAGCTGTTCACCAAAGGTCAGATGAGAACAGCATCTTCTAGTGAATGCACGAACGTCCCCATATCCCACAAACTGAGTCCATGACTCTCTCAAGAAGCAAGCATCAGTCCCAACAGGAAATCAAATGAGCGATCTGGAGGCCGCATCCCCAGTACAATCCACGAGCACACACACATGCTCACGTCATGGATGCCAGCCACGCCCTCTGTGCCCAGCCACGCCCTCTCCCGCCCGCCAGGCCACGTCCCTCTCCCACGCCAGGACCTACCTTGTAGGACACCTTCACCACGGAGGGCGCCCACTTGTCAAACTCGTACGCCCAGTTTGACAGCGTCCTGTGGGGACAAGGAAGGGATGGTCAGGTTCCAGCTCTGTGGTCAAGAGCTCAGTGTCCACACCTTGGTCCACGGGGAGGAAGGCCGATGTGGCTGTGACCCTCAGAGCTGGCAGAGTAACTGGCCGTCTGAGGAAGGAGGGAAGGTGCCCCAGTGGGGGAACAGGGACGCGCAGAGGAGGCAGTGGGTTCAGGGACAGCCATCGTTGGGGGAGGAGGCTGGGTCGCCTGGGACGGAGCTGGGCCCTGTAGACCAGTCCTGTCACCACGCGGGGTGACAGGCCTATGAGAATACGTCATAGGCTGTGCACCTGCTGCCAGGGAGAAGGCACACACTCAGTGCCTCGCGTCAGGGTCCGAGCCAGGCTGGGGACAATGCTGTGGAGCCCTGGGGATGCAGGAGACACCACAGGTTTTCTGTGCCGCCTCAAAATGGAATGGCAGCACTGCAGGCCCTGCCCAGGAGGGCGCCCGCCCCGTGGGCTGAGCAAGGCCAGGAAGAGCGTGGAGAGACAGGCAGTGCTGGAGGTGGGGCGGGCAGAGGGCAGGTGACGGGGGACAGTCACCGGGACTATGCGACAGCCTCAGGAGAGGGTGACGGTGAGGAGAAAGCCCAGCTCAGAAAGGGGTGGGCTCTAAGGGGTGGGACGTGGAGTTTCCGGTGGGGGCGGGAACTCGCTCAGGAAGCCTGGACTGGGGGGTTTGTAAACACAGGACTCAGCCTAGCGGGAGACACTGCTCGTGGCTCAGCCAGCTCCTCCCTCCGAAACACTCTACTGAGTCTGGTGCTGTGTCCACCTTGCACCAGAGCTCCCAGGCTCCCCAGCAGCCAGGGCCAGCCAGGTGGCCACAGTGGGAGCCAATGAGATGGAAGCATGAGTTGCACAGGGAAGCTCTGGAAGGGGGGTGGGGAAGGTGGAGACTCAGCTGCCAGATACTCCTGCTGCCCCTGGCTGCCCATCTCGCTGGGAACCCAGATGAGATGACGGATGCATTGCAGCCATCTTGCAACCATGAAGGTAAGAAGCCTGAGGGCAGGAGTCACATGCTAAAAATAAGCAGAAAACTGCAGAAGCCTGGGGCTCGGCACCCTGAAGCCACTGGGCCCGCCTCAGGTAGCCTGGCTTTGGGCTTCCCCTTACTGAGGATCATCAAGATGGCCCTGGTTCAGCCACTGAGGGCTGGCTTCTATCGTAGGGAGCAATGGGGGACGGTTGGGGCAGCAGAGGGAAGCTATCTGGGACTTGCCACAGTGATCCTTTCAGGCAAGATTCATCTGACGGATGTGGCAAGTGCTGGAGACAGGATGATGAGAAATGGGATACTGACAATTCCTAAGTGCCTTCCCACAAGACACTGATGAACTGCGAAGGAACACTCAGGTTTACGTGGGGAAACCAGCAGGCACCACATAAGCAAGAGCGCAAAGTTACTCTCCCCTGTGCTGGGGCCTCCCAGCGCCTCATGCCTCCTGAGGCAAGGCCCCAAGAGGGCACGGCACCCCTGCTCGGGATTCTCACCAGCATGGCAGAGGCAGCACGTCACACAAACACAATCTGAGGGACAGCCTACCAATGGCCTGAGTAGAACTCAAGTGGCAAGATCACAAAGGGTGAAGAAGGACCGGGGAGCTGTCAGAGCCGTGGCACAGGGATGTGACAAGAGGTAACGTGGAATCCGGGGCCAGAAAGGGCCATGAGCGGGGAAAGGGACAAGACCCGAATCAAGTCTCCAGGCTCGTGAACAGCGTGAAGTCACTGTTACTTTCACGGCGTTGAGAACTGTCCCGGGCCTAGGAAAGATTTGGGAAGCCGGGAGAAAGCTACAAAGGAATTCTTTACGCTGGTTTTGACTTATTTATAAGTCTGAAATCATTTCAAAATGAAAAGTTAAAAAACCCCCGGCTGCATAACGACACGATGGAGAGCCATTCAGGGGGCGAGACGGAGAGAGGGGACTTGGGCCTTGGGAGGGCTGGGGAACACCACACAGACAAGTGTGGTGGGCGAGGAGGCTAGGCCACCTGTCACCGGGTGTGGGACCTGCTGTGACAGGGTGGACACAGCTCTCTGTGAAGACCCGATCCTACCCAGGCAGTCCACTTTACATTATCATGGGAAAGGGAAGGCAGGAGGAAGAAACGCACTTCTCCAAGTAAGTGCTGGGAGGGCCTTTTCCTGGGGGGCAGGGCACAAGCGCCCCATTTCCCGGTCTCCCCTCCACAGCTGATCTGAGGCCGATGCATCCCCGCTGAGTGCGGGTCCAACATAAGGGGGTTCCCCTCGGTCAGGCCCAGTGCACACACAGGCCTGACCCCACAGGAACAGACCAGCCCCCAGGCCCTGGACGGGTTTGGTGCCTAACTTGAGACCTGGGCTAGGTCAGTGAGAGCCAGCCCTCGGGCTTCCAGAACAACCTGGGGCACGTGACCCATTTTGTGGCCCATCCTGAGCTGGGAGGAGGGATGCCCAGAGCGGCCCAAGGAATCGTGGCCCCTGAAGTGGGGCCCACTGGGAAGAAGAGGCCAGTGGCGCCCAGAGGTGCTGAGTGAGAGGCAAAGCGGGAAGCGGAAACGGCGTTCGCTCACAGCGGCTTCACTGCATTCTTCTACTGGGAGGTTATCCGGCCCCTGCAACAATCTTGTGTGGAACAGGCTGGCTGTGGGGCTTGAAGAGGACCCCGAGGACATCCTGCGAGAGCTGTCCCAATGGGGGTGACGGATGGGCATGCTGTTGCCCGCCCTTCTCCCACCCTGCCCCCTGAAAACAGAGGCAGGCTGCTCTCGGCTGACCCGTGTCTCCAGCAAGTTCACACGAGGAAGCCCTCACCCCCAGGACCTCAGGATGTGTTTGGAGACGGGCTGTAAAGAGGTAATCAAGTTCAAATGACGTCACTAGGGTGGGCCCTAAGCCAACACATCTGGGCTCCTCATAAGGACAGCAAATCGGACAGAGCCATGCACAGAGGGAAGCCAAGGTGAAGACAGGGGGAAGGCAGCCACGTGCAGGGCGAGGAGAGAGGCCTCAGGAGAAACCAGCCCCGCTGCCACCTTGTCCTAGGACTGCGGCCTCCGGGAAAATGCCACCTGTCACGGAAGCCACTCAGGCCTGGTGCTTGGTTAGGGCAGCACGACCAACTATACACAGGCGTCAGAGCGAAGGCTGGGGTGCGAGGGAGCCCGGGCCCGGGGAAGGGCGACTCACGAGAGAGGCACTATGATGAGGAAGGGCCCGTTGATGCGCTTGTGCTCCATGAGGTACGTGATGAGGGCGATGGTCTGGATGGTCTTCCCCAGGCCCATCTCGTCGGCCAGGATGCCGTTCAGGTTGTTGTTGTACAGCGACACGAGCCACTCCAGGCCTTTGATCTGTGTGGACAGAGGCAAGCGGCCGGGACTGAGGCCCGGGGCGACTCCAGAGCACCCCCAGGCTGCAGAGACTCGCAAAACCAGACCCAAGTTCTGCCCTAGTCACCAACCGCGCGCGGCCATCTTCATTTGGTATTTGGCTCTGAATCGGGCCACTCCTTGTCTTCCTGAGGCCCCTCCTCAGCTACCGTTCCTATGAAATCGCAGGGCTGCTGTGCTAATAATACATGTATATACAATTTCTTTTTTGGGTACACATTTTTTTTTGGTGAGGAAGACTGGCCTGAGCTAACATCTGTTGCCAATCCTCCTCTCTTTGCTTGAGGAAGATTTTTGCTGTGCTAACATCTGTGCCCATCTTCCTCTATCCTGTATGTGGGACACCACCACAGCATGCCTTGAAGAGCAGTGTGTAGGTCCTCGCCTAGGATCTGAACCTGCAAACCCCGGGCTGCCGAAGCAGAGCGTGCAACTTAACCAGTATGCCACCAGGCCAGCCCCTCCGGTGCACATTTAGACAGCTAAGTTTCTAAATGTTAGAATGTCCATCTGCCTGACACCAAGCCATGCTGCACTCAGGGACAAACCTGCCTGCACCACGGGACAGTGGATGTGGGAAAGCATTAGGCTTCATGACTGCCTCCAAACACCATTTCAAGATTCATGGAGAGCCTGCCAGAGCCGAGGAGCTTTCAGAAATACAGGCAATTAGAAGACTGTTTTCAAACTGATATGACATCATGAGGGAAAACTCGGGAATTTTCGTAACAAATTAAGGAAGTAAGTTCTGGCCAAGTTCTGATTCCTTTGCTTACACTGGCCTCCGGAAATTTCCACTGGTCGCTGGATTCACCTCTTTGGAACCTGGTATCCACATGGAGGTTCTGAAAGTTCTTTCAAGGGAAGTCATGGCACAGGGGTCACAAGCACAGGGGAACCAGGGAGCCGTGGTCTCTGGCTGGACATATCCCAACTGGCTCCTGGGAGCTGATGAAGGAGCTTGGTGGCAGGGGGGCCAGAGGAAAAGAAATTTCTACCATGAGCAGCTCCACTTCCTGGCTGTTCTAGGCCAGGCCCTGATGAAGAGCTTTAAAGCCATCGTCACTTCAGCCTCGCGAAGGACCTGCTGGAGTGGTCGCTGCCCCACTTCCCAGAAGAAATGGCTGAGTCCAGGGCTGCTGGCTCCTGACATCTACCCTCTCACCCTTTGCTGCGTCACACTGCACAGAGCTCAGGGAACAGGAATGAGCACATGTGCGCCCACACCTGGGGCCCGTCCTGGCATGGCCAGTCCCCAGCTGTGTGATTCCGAGGCATCGCTGCACCTCTCTGTTCCTTAGTTTCCCCCACATAAAATGCAGAGGACGATGGCGCCCACTTCAGAGTAGGTGGGGATTCAGAGGCTAACAGCTTAGAAAGCGCTCCTGCTCTACCTGGCACCCAGCAGACACTGATCTCTTGCAGTTTCATTTCCTCCTGGTGACTAACCTGACAGACAGTGTCTCTGCCTTACAGATGGGGAAACTGAGGTTCCGAGGGAAGAGCAACTTGCCCAAAGACAGAATGGAATGAGAACTCGGGTCTGCCTGACTTCCACAGCCACCCACAACCCGGGAGCCCCTCTCTCGAGACCGTGACGTGGATGTGGCCCCTCCAGCCTCACCTGGTACTGCTTCAGAACGCCGTTGACCATGAGCGCCGACTGCTTGTCCACTCTCTCAGTGACGGCATGGGCCACTGCGTAATAGGACTGTAGGCCGCGAGCGAGGGCCTGGGACACGCCGTACTCATCATCAACATCCTGCTTGGCATTCCTGGAAGCAAAGAGGACCGCCATGTGAGGACACACATTCCTATTTCTAACAGTGTGCTTCTGACACAAGGCTCCTCAGAGTGGCCCTTTGTGCTCGATGGCCTGTGACCCGAGCAGTAAGGGGACAGCCTGAGCACAGGCAAGACAGCAAATACTGATCTGAGGCTGGCCTCCCAGGCGCCGCGGGTCCCTGCTCCACCTTCCCAGGGCAGGAACCACGTCACTGTCACATCACAGGAAGAGTGTTACTTGCGGCCAGAGGCTAGTCACGGGGCTGGTTCTCTCTACTGAGAGTTCATGAGTCCAAGGGGAAAATGCACTGAACGGCCTCACGCAAACCCAGAACCAGTTCTGCTTTGGCTGGTTTGTGATCCAAACAGGAATTTTAAAAAAAAAAAGGGCTGTAAACCGTTTACGTTTACTGACGTGACAGACACATGATCCCACTCATGTCACACTGTTTTATGCCGTGCTGTGCTTTCTGGTTTTACGTCTTCCTACAAATCTTTCAGGGCGGGCTCTGCGTTTTCCCAGCTCAGTGGGGTTTCTCCTGCGCATCTCTTCTGATGGACCCAAAGGCCCGTGGCTGTTCCAGTGGGCGCCTTCACGCCTACAGCTTACAGCACACCCTCCATCCTCTCTTCAGGGGCACCCACTATCCGTACACGAGCAACGACGAGATCAGCCTGTTAACTATAACTGTGCTTACAGAGCACGAGGTAAGAAATAAGCTAGCCAGTGCCCGCCACCAGGGACAGGCCACACAGACAAGGGTGTGACAGGCAATGCCACACTGCCAAACGTGCAAGAGTGACAACGCCCTCCTGACACAGTGACACAGGATGGCCCCTGAGAGAGCATCTGGTGAAAAAAGCAGGGGGCAGAGCAGTGTGCTGGGACAACTGTGCAAGTGAAAGACAAACAGATTCACGTGATGCTTACTGATGCACAGGATGTTTCTGGAAGACTATCATGATGGAAAGAGCTTACTCCTGGGAGGCGCGAGGGTGGGGCGCCTGGGCAACTGAGACAGGTGGCCTTTTGTGGTGCCCCCACTACCTCTGAAGCCCAAGACGAACCATGTGAATGGAGGGAATATTACTAACTCCCTAAAAATCCATGCCGTTTGAAGCACAGCTATTTGGGCTGTTTGTGGTCTCACATCGGCTGCCGGCTGGATGGTGCAGATTGCGTCCAGAGAGAGCCTGGGGTTCTAAGGGTCCCGCCGGTGCCACTGCAGGGAGCTGGCGGTGCAGGAGGGCGTGGAGGGGTGGCTTACTCAATGATGTGCCGGGCGTCCACCTCAGAGACGTCATCGCTGTCTGGATCTGGAATCTTCTTCTTCTCCTCCACAGGCAGCGTGGGAGGCTGGGCCGGCTGCGGCTGCTCCTCCTCCTCCTCCTACCAAGAGACAAGACCCGTCACCTCATGTCTCCCACAGGGACAGGCAGAGGACTCCCGGTGGGGGGACAAACTTCTGGGAGCAAGTGATGCTTCGACAACCCTCACATCTTCTTCCTGTCCCCGAATGTGCTGTGACTCTTCGCATCTTTTTTTAATTGCTCAGGATGCTACTATTAGTTTCCCTAGCCCAGATTCCAGATGCTTCCTTTTAAGGGTATTTTGTACTTTGTTGCTCCCGGTAGATTCCTCATCCTCCTGCACCCATTACGCAACGCAATTACTACACATTTATTCAATATTCACCCAACCTACTGAAGCAGTTTTTCACTTGATTCTCATGGATTTCTCTGAGTATTAAACATTTTAGAGCCAATTTTCAATACCCATTGCTCCCCATTTACTTTTTTACTAACATGGCTAAAATGTCTAAAATATGTCGAATAATACTGGTGATAACAGGCATCCTGGTTACTAAGAGGTTTTCTATAAACCTGTAAATTAAGTATGAGTGCTGTGTTTCATTAAAAGGAGTTTTCTGCATTGACTAAGCAGATGATACAGAGATTTCACATGACATATTGATAAAATACTCATGAATGCATTTCCCAATCAATATCAAACCATCCTTGTATTCCAGCACAAATCATACAAGATGCCAGTGGATTATTTTCTTTATGTATAACGGAACTGCTATAAAACTAAAAACAAAAGTATCTGTAATTAATCTGCTAAATAATTCTAATAAAAATCCAGTGGGGTTTCTCTTGGAGGATGTAATATCATTTTATAGGTCATTTGGAATAGTGAACAAGTGATAATAGCACAAACATTTTGGGCAAAATAACATATAACTGGTACAGGCTTATCCTAACTGATATTACCATGTCTGGGATTAAAACAGAGGTGGGACTTCTGGCTAAATCCAAGTGGGGAGGTCAGCCAATTCTCTCCTCAAAAGGCAACTTTAAAACTGGACAAGGGCCAGCCCAGTGGCGCAGCGGTAAAGTTCACACGTTCCGCTTCTTGGTGGCCCAGGGTTCACTGGTTCGGATCCCGGGTGCAGACATGACACCGCTTGGCAAAAGCCATGCTGTGGTAGGCGTTCCACATATAAAGAGGAAGATGGGCATGATGTTAGCTCAGGGCCAGCCTTCCTCAGTAAAAAGAGGAGGATTGGCAGTAGTTAGCTCAGGGCTAATCTTCCTCATAAAAAAAAAAAAGCTGGACAAAATTGGCAAAAGTAACATTTCACAGCTCTAGGAGCTGAGAAGCATTAATGCTAGAAAGACCTCTGAACTTCAGCTATGAAGAGTGGGAGCTGGCAGTGTTCCTCCTTGGGGGGCTTCCATCTCTCCTGCCCCCAGCTCCGTCATGAAGGTTCTGCCAGGGTGGGCAGGCCATGAGGACAGGCAGCTGAGTCAGACGGGGACTCAGTTACTTCGTAGCAGTGGGCGATGCCCATGTCAGCAGGACTGCTGGTGGAGGTGAGGACCTCAGCCGTGGCTGGGAAAGCACACCATTGGCTGTAGTTGTACACGTGTGCAGAGGGAATGAGAAAGTGCCAGGCAGAAAGAAAAGGCCAGGGCGGACTTGAAAATGGCGAAACTTGCAATCTGCGCCCCTGGACCCAGCAATCCATCAGCAGGAAACAGAAGCCTCGCTGGCTCTGGGTGTCTGAGCACAATCTCTGCCCGCTCTCTGGGTGACTACTAAGTTACGAAGAAACAGGGCCCACTCCTTGAGAGCCGGGACTAAAAGCAAAAATGACAATAAAACAAAAGAATAAATGGAGCAGAGAAGTCAAAGGCAGCACACCCCACGGGCAGACAACTGCATGGAGTTAGCCCAGGCAGGTTACTCAACACACACCACCAACAAAACCCCTGGGGGGAGTCAGAATCCAGAGTGGCGAAAATAGCCTGCCACCAAACACGACGAGACAAGCAGAAGCGGAAGAAAGCGTGACCGGTACTCAGGTAACAAGCAGTTGAACCCGTCTCTGTTCCCAGATGCTGGACTCAGCATAGAACCTTCAAAGCAACCGTCACTACAAATACGTCCAAAGAACCCAAGGAAACCATCTGTCAGCACGATCCATCAACACGCAGAATCTCAACACAAGACTGAAAAGATAAACTCCCCACGCTCGATGGAAAACATGAAACAGTCAAGAAACTGAACAAGCACCGAGGAGAAACACAAAGAGAAAGTTCACAGCCAACTGCGAAAAGCCAAAGACGAATCGAAATGCTTGAACGCAAGAAAGCGGAAAGCGAGTCCTCAAGCAGAGGCACAGCAACACAAGCAGTGGCTCCATCCTCGCGAAACAAGAGGCCAGAGGCAGCAAACGACGTGCCCAAAAGGAACAAGGCTGCCAACGCAGCATTCCGTGCCCAACTAAACTATCTTCCAACGTGAAGGCTAAAGAAGTACATTTCAGCCAAACAAAGAGAATTTGCTGCCAGCAGACACATTATCATAAATGCTGAAAGCAGTCGTTCAAGTTGAAAGGAAAGGAGAGCAGACGGTAACTCAAATCCAGGAGGGAAAATAAAGAGCAGGAGACGGTAAATACATGGATCAATATAAAAGACTCTGAAAGTAAGTTTTCCTTCTTTCTTCTCTACTAACTTCTTTGGAAGTCATTACATTATATAAAGGATTAATTAAAAGACTGTACTGTTGGGTTTATAACATACATAGATGTAACATGACAACAACAGCACAGAGGAAAGAGAGCAAATGAAACTACATTGCAGTAAAGTGTCTATATTTTACCAGAATGGAGTTAGCAATAAGTTAAAATATATATTGTAATCCCCAGAGCAAATACCAAAAAAAAAACACTAAAAAAGTATAGTAAAAATAAAAACCTACAGAAAAAATAGAATGGTACAACAAAAAATATCTAATGCAAAAGGCAGTAAAGGAGAAAGAGAGGGACAAAAAAGACAAAGAAAAGAAAGAGCGGGGGCCGGCTCGTGGCCGAGTGGTTGAGTTCGCGGGCTCTGCTTCGGCGGCCCAGGGTTTCGCCAGTTCGGATCCTGGGAGCGGACATGGCACCACTTGTCAGGCCACAGTGAGGTGGCGTCCCACATGCCACAACTAGAAGGACCCACAACTAAAAATACACAACTATGTACTGGGGGGCTTTGGGAGAAAAAGGAAAAGTAAAATCCTAAAAAAAAAAGCATTTAAAAAAAAAGAGCAAAACGGCAAATGTAAACCAAATCACATCAATAATTATATTAAATGTGAAACATCTGAAACTTAAAAGGCAGACCCTGTCATACTAGATAAAAAAGCAAGATCTAGTTTCTGCTGTTTCACATTCAAATGAACAGATAGGTTTAAAGCCAAAGAATGGAAAAATATACACCACGCAAATGGTAATCATTCAAAAGCTGGAATAAAGAGCAGGAGACGGTAAATACATGGATCAACCATAAAAGACTCTGAAAATAAGTTTTCCTTATCAGACAAAACAGACTTTAAAACAAGAAACATTACTAGTGACAAAGACAGATATTTAAAAATGACAAAATATAAAATACACTAGGAAGATATAACAATGAAATCTACCTACTAACAGAGCATCAAAACACGTAAAGCAAAAATTGACAGACAATTCAACAAAACTCATTAGGATTTTCCTAGTTCATTCTCAACTGACAAAATCAGCAAGGACACACACACGTGACCTGAACAACCCCATCCACCAACTCAACCCAACCACTGTCCACAGAATGCTCCACCCAAGGCTGCAGAGCTCTTTAAAAATGAACATGAAACATTCTCGAGGATGCTAAGCCATAATGTGAGTCTCAATAAATGTAAACTTATTAAAATCATACAGGGGCCGGCCCCATGGCCAAGTGGTTAAGTTCGCACACTCTGCTTCAGCAGCCCAGGGTTTCGCCGGTCTGGATCCTGGGTGCGGACATGGCACTGCTCATCAGGCCATATCGATGTGGCGTCCCACATGCCACAACTAGAAGGACCCACAACTAGGATATACAATTATGTGCTGGGGCTTCAGGGAGAAAAAAAAAAAAATCACACAAAACATCTTATACCACAAGAGAATTAAGTCAGAAATCAAAAGCAGAGAAAAATCTTGGAAATTCTCAAACACTTAAAATTTAACAAAACACTTCTAAATGACCCAAGGGTCAAAAAAATCATAAGGGAAATTAAAACATATTTTCAACTGAATGAAAACAAAAACAACATATCAAAATGTATGGGTCGCAGCTTAAGCAGTGCTCAGCGGGAAACTTACAGCTTCAAACGCCTACAACGGCAGAAAAGAAAAGGTCTGCAATCAATAACCTAAGCTTAGACTGACCTGTAATAAATGAAAGACAAATCACTAAACTACCAACATGAACAATGAAAAAGGTATCACCACCAACCCCACAGAAATACAATAAGGAATTACTATAAAAAACTTTATGCCAACAAATAACTAAGAAGAAATGGACAAATTCCTAGAAAGACACAAATTACTAAAACTGACTCAAGAAATTTAAAAATCTGAACAAAGCCTGTAACAGCTAATGGAATTAGTCATTAAAAATCTTCTCACAATGAAAAGGCCAGGCCCAGATGCCTTCACTGTTGAACTCTATCAAATATTTTAAGATTAATACTAATCCTTCACAAATTCTTCCAGAAAACAGGAGGGAACTTTTCTTAATCCATTCTATGAGGCCAATGTTAACCTAATATCAAAGCCAGACAAAGACATTACAAGAAGAGAAAACTACAGCCCAGAATCCCTCACGAATACGGATCTAAGATCAGAAAGGCAGGGATGTCTGCTCCTGACACTCCTACTCAACATCATACCAGAGGGTCTAGCCAGCGCAATAACGGCAAGAAAAAGAAATTAAAGGCACAGAGACAGGAAAGGAAGTAGTAAAACTGCGTTTATATACAGATGACATGATCTTGTATGCGAAAATCCAAAGAAATCTATCAAAAAGAAGAACCCCAAAACCTATCAGAACTAACAGTATGAGTATAAAAAGTTCACAAGAGACAGTATCAATATTTTAAAAAATCAATATAACAAAACCTGTATTTCCGTGTAATGGCAACAAAATATCCAAAGATCAAATTAAGGAAACAATTATATTCATAGTAGTATCAAAAAGAATAAACTATTTAAGAATAAATTTAACAAAAGAAGTGCAAAACTATATACTGAAAACTACAAAACACTGCTAAGAGAAATTAAAGATGATCAAAATAAATAGAGAGACATTCCACGTTCACGGGTTGGAAGACTAAATATTATTAAGATGCAATTCTCCCCAAATTGATCTATAGATTCAATGCAATAATCCCAACAAGCTTTTTGTAGTAACTGATGTGCTGATCCTATTTACACAGGAACGGAAAGGGTCTAGGACAGCCAATAAGAGCAACGAAGGTGGAGGACCAACGCTTCCTGATTTCAAAACTGGTCATAAGCTACAATAATCAAGATAGACGTACGGACCACTAGAACAGAACTGAGTGAGAAACAATCCCTTACACTTACAGTCAACTGATTTCCCACAAAAGTGCCAAGACTATTCAAAAAAGAATTTTTTCCTCAATTGGTGCTAGGTAAAGTGGATATCCATGTGCAAAAAACTAAACTCAGACCTGCACGTCAAGACCATACACAGATATCAACCAATTATGACCCTAAGTGTAAGAGCTTAAACTATGAAACTTCTAGAAGAAAACATAGGAGACAAATTTTCGTGACTCTGAGTTAGGCAAAGAGTTCTTAGATGTAACACAAAAAGCACAATTCACAAAAGAAAAAAATTGATAAAGTGGAGATTATCAAAACCTTTTGCATTTCAAAAGACGTTGCTGAGGGAAAAAAGGCAAGCAGCCTGAGAGAAGATATTGCAAATTTTGTATCTGATCAGGGACATGTATTAAGAATATTATAAAGAATTCTTACAACTCAATAATGAGAGAACAAACAACCCAATTAAAAATGGGCAAAAGGGTTGAATAAACTTTCACCATAAGCACCTAAAAAGATGCTCAACATCATTATCTACTTGGAAAATGCAAGTTAAAGCCACAATGATGGGGCCGGCCCCGTGGCTGAGTGGTTAAGTTCACACACTCTGCTGCGGCAGCCCAGGGTTTTGCCAGTTCCAGTCCTAGGTGCAGATGTGGCACCACTCATTGGGCCATGCTGAGGAGGCATCCCACATGCCACAACTAGAAGGACCCACAACTAAAGATAAACAATTATGTACCGGGGGGCTTTGGGAGAAAAAGGAAAAATAAAATCTTTAAAAAAAAAAACAAAAAAACCCACAATGAGATACCAGGATGCACCCATCAGGATGGCTATCATCAAAAAGACAGAGAATACCAAGTGCTGATGAGGACGTGGAGAAACTGGAACCCATGAAATAGTCCCAGCACTTTGGCAAACAGTTTGGCAGTTCCTTAAAAAGTTCAACTTACCATACGACCCAGCAATTCCATTTCTGGGTATCTACTAAGAGGAATGAAAACACACATCCATATGGAGACACGTAGGGGAACGCGCACAGCAACATTCTTCATGAAACCAGACAATGGAGACACCACGAACGCCCACCAGTCAGCGGAAGGACAAACTGCGGTCATCCAGACATGGAACACAACTCAGGAACGCTAAGAACGAACTCCTGATACACAGGACCATGTGGATGGACCTCAGAACACGCTAAGTGACAGAAGCCAGATACAAAGTACCACAGGCTGTATGACTCCACTTATATGAAATACCAAGAAGAGGAAAATCAGTGGCGACAGAGAGCACATTTCCTGGGGCTGGAGGAGGGGGCTGCTGGGGTGACGGAAATGCTCCAAAGCTGGTGTGGTGATGACCGCACAGCTCTGCGACTTCACCAAGAATCACTGAACGGAATACGGGCTTATGTTAATGACGTAAATTATACATCCATAAAGCTGCTAAAAATACCACAAAAGGTTATTAGCCTAAGAATCAGCAGAAGGTTAAAAGAAACTGGGGGCTGGCCCGCGGCTGAGGGGTTAAGTTTGTGCTCCGCTTCGGCGGCCCAGGGTTTCGCTGGTTCGGATCCTGGGCATGGACATGGCACCGCTCATCAGGCCACGCTGAGGCGGCGTCCCACATGCCACAACTGGAAGGACCACAACTCTAATAAACAACTGTGTACTGGGGGGACTTGGGGAGAAAAAGCAGGAAAAAAAAAGAAGAAGATTGGCAATAGTTGTTAGTTCAGGTGCCAATCTTCGGGGGGATAAAAAGAAAAGAAACTGAACAGGTAGCCCTAAAAAGACTCCAGTGGATAGAAAAACCGAATGCATCAAGTTTAAAAAACATCACAGTCAACGGGGAAGGGATGGACTAATCGGTCCACCAATTCCCTGAGTCCCACAGCTGGGGGGGCTGGTGAGAGCTACACCTCGTGCCCGACACCAAGTAAATTCCAGATGACCTAAAGTGGTAATAAGGGGAGCAAAAACAGGAGAAACCAAGAAAAAGATACAGGTGAACACTAGAGTGCTTAAAAATTCAGTTAACGGATCAGCCCAGGGGCTGATGGTTAAGTCCAGCATGCTCTGCTTCAGGAGGCGGCCCAGGTATGAGGGTTCAGATCCTGGGTGTGGACCTACACCACTCATCAAGCCACGCTGTGGCAGCAACCCACATACAAAATGGAGGAAAATAGGCAAAGATGTTAGCTCAGGGCCACTCTTCCTCAACAACAACAAAAACAAAACAGTTGAAAAACACAACTGATTAGAAGTGTGTAAATGAAACAAACCATTCACAGAAGAAATCTAAATTAGCAGCAGCCCCTGAAAAAATGTTTAACTTCTTTTTTAAAAATGTATGGAGGCAGCAAAGGTTTTTAAGGAACTTAAAAGAAAACCTTTTTTTTTTTTTAGATTGGCACCTGGGCTAACAACTGTTGCCAATCTTCTTTTTTTTTTTTTTAAAGATTGGGACCTAAACTAACAACTGTTGCCAATCTTTTTTTTTTTCTTTCTGCTTTATCTCCCCAACCCCAACCGCCTCCCCCCCACCCCCACCCCCGGTACATAGTTGTATATCTTAGTTGCAGGTCCTTCCAGTTGTGGGAAAAAGAAAGCCTTTCAAGACACTCTCGCCCCAGCTGAAGGGGGCGTGAAGGCGAACACCCTTCTGGATGCTAACAGTGTGGCAGGAACAACGCCCCGGGCATCGACGCTGCATCCCGGGCTCCCTGAGTCCTCTTTCCCAAGGATGCGATCCAGGACGGAGGCGCAGGGAGGAGTAAGGCCCTGCAGCAGAGCTTTGTCAACCAGGGACAAAGCAGCTCTCACCTTAAGGTGGCAGATTAAGTGAGTCACAGAAACACACAGTAAACGCGACCATTTCTGCTGTTTGGCAGCACGGGCCGGAACGGGTGGACGTGCACGTGATCTAGCGTTCAGACCGCAGGCCGACTGTCTTAGGGGGCGGCTGCTAAGCACTTGAAATGCAGCTAGTGTGACCGAGGACTCGAGTTCTAAGTCTATTTAATTTGACTAACTGAATTTCAAACAGAAACAGGCATGCGTGGCAGAGGATACTGAACCGGACGGCGCAGGCCCAAAGCACAACTTCCAGCCGGGACTGGGACTCGGCTGCCCCTGCCCCCCTGCGCCACCAGACGCCCAGCCAGAGCGGGCGAGGGTCACAGAGCGCAGACAGGTGACAGACACAGGGGGAGGCCACCACAACAGAGCACCGGGGGCCTCGAAAGCCGGACATGGACTCTCACCTCCTCCTCTTCGTCAGAGCCGCTTTCCTCACTGTCAGATCTCGGGGCCACCTCATACCTGGAAAAAACGTTAGTGTTTTAACAGACGCCTCCCCAGAACAGGCATGATTCACCTTCCTTAGCAAACTGGCCAGTTTCTAGATGCACGTGAGGTCGCCCCCCAGCCAGCTCCCCGGGACCCACGCGGCGCAGACCCTGGCAAGGCCCACTCACCCCGGGTTCATCTCGAGCCAGGCCTCCAGCTGCCCGGCTTTGGGGGCGTCGGTGCCCGTCAGGATCTTCCCGCTCTCCACGTGGATCACTTTCACGGGCAGGTCGCTCATCTGGCTGGTCTCGTCCAGCGGCTGCAAAAGAGTCGAATGTGTGACTCGAGGTTCCGGGGTCTCCAGACCTCGGGCATCCAGAAAAGAACAGAGCTCACCATGGCCAATGAGGGACATGCCCACCCAATGCCACACCTGGAAATCGGCACAGGAATGTGGCCAGTGGTTATGAAAACGGGTCAACTGCATTTCAGTAAAAAGATTCAGTCAAAATCTACAGCCCACTGACGACAGCTGTGTCTCTGAAGTAACTGACAGACCCGTCTTCCTTTTCATGTAGATAAGACACTCACAAAAATGCAAATTCGAGACTACAGGGTGTGGACACTCCGCCTCCGTCCCCCAGCCTGCCAGCTGCTCTCACAGGCGTACCCTTCCAGATCCATTCCACGCATAAGAAACCAGGACTGGTTTTCCTCTTTTTTACACAAATGATTATACTATTCACATTCTTCTGGCCCTTGTTTGTCCATTTACACAGTATTTGTCGACTTCATCAAGGGTGCTCACTGTTTTTTGGAAAAGAGCTAACTAGACTATTTGAAAAATAAGACTGTGAACTGCCTCCTAGCAACGAATATGGAATTCCTCGATTTCTCAGTTTCCAACTTTGGATGAGCATTTCCCCCTTCCAACTTCCTGGAGAAAACCTTCAGGGTGAGGATGACGTTTTTGGTTTGAACTTTTGTCTGCATCTTCCAGGAACTTATACCTCGCTTCCTCCCTCCAAGGTGTCACGGTCCACACAGCCCGCACAGCAGAGTGGGATGGGCCAGCCTCCCCCAGCAGCGGCCCCCGTGAATGGTGACAGCGACCCCACCGCACACGCAGGCTCTGTGGACTGCCTCAACCCCTGACTCCCACCCCAGGCTCCCTGGGAGAGTTAAGGGTGCCGATGCCGCCACCCCCCCACCCCCAGAATTCAGATTCAACTGCTCTGGGGATTTTTACAAGCCCCCCAGGGGGTTCAGATGGCCAGCCAAGGGTGAGAAGCCCTGGCAGAGAGCAAGGCCAACGGACAGCCACCACTGATGAACGCTCTGTTACTACACTGGAGCAGCAGCCACAGCGATTGCCCAACAGAATTCCCCGAACAGCACGTTCCTGCTGCACGACGGGCCCGGATGGCCTCACGAGGGCTTTGCACTACAGTTAAATGCCAACTCACATTCTTCTGAACTCAAGATAAGGTTCTAAATAAATCACACATAATACATGTGTATTTGAGCTCATCACCAATCATCCACCTCCGGGAATCTGGCCTCCAGGGAAAAGTGTGCGTCAGCTATGGACTGGACTGTCCCTCCCAAACGCAAACACTGACGCTCGACTTCTCAATGTGACCGTATTCAGGGGGCCTTTGGGGGTCACTGGAGTTACATGAGGTCGTGAGGCGGGGCCCTCACGATGGGATTAGTGCCCCAAAACACGAGACACCGGAGCTCGCTCTCCCCCCCAGGTGAGGACAGAGAGAAGGCAGCCATCTCCAAGCCAGGAAGCGAGCCCTCACCAGGAAGCCACCTTGATCTTGGATGTCCGGCCTCCAGAACTGTGAGCACCAATGTCTGCTGTCTGAGCCCCGGCTGTGACACTTTGTCACCGCAGCCTGAGCTGAGTCAGACAGCACCAAAATGTCACGTCCCAGGAGGCTCACTACAAAGACGTGAGCAAGAGGCAAAAAGGAGGGCAGAGAAACAGCCGCCAGGGGAGGAGGCAGACGGCGGTGCGTGGGAGCCACTCAGGCAGGATCTTTCTAGCAGCCCCGCCTGGGAAGCGGCCTTAAGCAGCTATCAGTCTGCACGACAAAACAGAGTCTGACACATCAACACAATCAAACCAAAAGAGAACTAATGGCTGGATGTGGAAAGTGGCCCAAGACGTTCCACACAGGGGAAAAGTCTAGCGAATGTCTACACTGACTCAAACGGTTCCAAAACCAAACAAAGAGGAGAGAAGCATAAAGACTTCTGGAAGGACAGAGCAGGCATCAGCCAGGGATCACATGCGTGCCTGTGAGGGGAGCTGCCAAGGGGACTTCAATTTTCACGTCACCGTTTAAATGTTTTGTACAAGAAGTGTCACTTTTCAGTGACGTTAGAAAGAGTAAGGTTAAGTGCACATGAGCTAACGTGGGCAGATGTCAGAGACACAATGCAGGGCTGGAAAAAGAAAACCATCGGGTGGGGTCCAGCCCCGCGGCTGAGTGGTTAAGTTTGTGCATTCCGCTTGGGCAACCCTGTGTTCGTTGGTTCCGATCCCAGGCAAGGACATACACACAGCTCATCAAGCCACACTGTGGTGGCGTTCCACATACAAAATAGAGGAAGATTGGCACAGATGTTAGCTGGGCGACAATCTTCCTCAACAAAAAAAGAAAGAAAGAAAATCATCAGGTGGCACGTGCACAGAAAAAGCCAGGAGCAAACACCCCCACGGTTTCACGGTCTAATCTGGGAAGTGGGGCTGAGGAGGGTTTGGGGAGGTGGCAGAGGAAACGCTTCTCATTCACACACCTCACTTTTATATCTCTTTCTTTCAAATGAGCATATTGAGAATGGCTGCCCTCAGGAGGCAGGCAGGAACGCTGCAGAAAAGATGGGCGAGTGGGGACAGCAGCCCCGCTCTGAGGGGCCACTGTGGACGGTTCTGACATTTGGAACCAGGCTAGTGCTTCACATACTAAATCAATCAGTGACGAGTAAATAAACACAAGCAAGAAGATGGGGGAAACCGTGGTAACGGGGCGCTAAAGGGGAGAACTAACCCGCCTAACTCCTGTGCACAGTATTTGGAGCACAGAGACCCTCGGGCTGAAGGACCCCCACAGCCCGGAACCCTCGCCAGGAGGCTTCTTTTGCAGACGGTAAGCATTAGCGACTCCGAATGTACATTCGTGTTCTAGGATTGAGCAGACAAGAAACTGTGTCATGGGCCAGCCTCAGTGGCTTAGTGGTTAAGTTTGGTGTGCTCTGCTTCGGTGGCCTGGGTTTGATTCCTGGGTGCACACCTACACCACTCGTCTGTTAGCGGCCACGCTGTGGTGGCGGCTCACATAAAAAAGTAAAAAAGAAAAGGAAGATTGGCAAAGGACGTTAGCTGAGGGCAAATCTTCCTCAGCAAAAAAAAAAAGAGAGAGAGAGAGAGAAGCAACTATGTTGTAGGTAACGGGAACCAGGTTTCAGGCTGTTACAAATATGGAAAAGAAGGACAGAGGAACCCTGCGGTACTGGATTAGAATTGGAGGTAGAGTGTGACCTCATGGTTTTTTAGGACATAACCAGCAATGCGGATGTGACGCACACATATGTCTACCTCCTAGGGCCGTCTACTAAGAGGGGCTCGTGGCAATGAGCACGCCTACATCTTGGTTTCTAAACACTCCTTTCTGATAAAAGGAACAGGGCTCCTCGGAGAAACGGCTGACCGGGGTCTCAGGCAGGGAAAGCAGAGGAGACTGGGCTAGCCTGGAGTGCGAGGAAGTCAGGAAGCCCTCCAAGAACAATGGGGACACACCAAAAGGACACAGGAGCCAATATGGAGGGACCCCTGCTGGCCCAAACTGGAATAATGTGAGCATCAAAACAAATAAGGATAGTACAGGATTAAACTAAGTAAATCCATTAAACTAAGGAAGAATCCACGAGTAGGTACCCAGAGTTGGCAAACTACAGCTCACAGGCCAAACAGAAAGAAGAGAAAGGTTTTCCCACCTTAGACAGCCAGCTAGTAAGTGCAGAAGGAATCGTGGGGACAGATCGTCACTCTGTCACCAGGCTGGCAAACCTGCCGCAGGCGGAGACCACCAATCTGGGACGCTGAGCCCAGAGGGCGGGGGTCTGAGCAGCTGCGCCACGTTCACATGGTCTCCCGTACGTCCCCAAGAGGTACTCACGAATTACAAAAGGAAAACCTGTAACCGCACAGCGGAGACGCCCTGGCGGACACCAAGGGATCAAGGTCAACCTCACCGGTGACGGAAGAAATGTCCCGGGTTCTCCTGATGTGACGCACGGGGAGGGACACAGCGTCATGTCAGGGTCTTCCCGCCAAAAACATGTAACATGCCCGAATCTAATCTAATCCTGAGGAAACATCAGTCAAGCCCGCAGTGAAGGCCAACGTCGGAGATGCCAGGCCTGTGCTCTGCAGAAATGCCAAGGCCAGAGGGCAAAGACAAAGCGAGGAGCTGCTCAAGGTCAAAGGGGATGGAAGGGAGCGCCACTGAGCGCCACCATGAGCCGGGTTTGCTGCTGTGAGGGACGCTGTGGGGACAGGCGGCCAAACCTAGTGAGGGCTGCAGATCGGCCCACAGTGTCGCATCAACGCTCATTCTTGGTTCTGACCATCGCACAGCCACAGAAGAGAATGACCTTGCTTTAGGAAACACACACTGAGACACAGAGGAAAGGCCCTCACGTCAGCATCTGACTCTCCAGTGGTTCAGGAAAGAATGATGTCGAGTGACAAGCTGGGTGAGGAGCATGCGGGGGTCTCTGTACTGTCCCCAGACCGCTCCCGTGAGTCTGCACTGACGTTAAACTACAAACTGGAAAGTAACATCATGCGCATAGAAAGAGGTCTGGAAGGAACCACTGCTGGTCAAGAACGTGCCTCCAGGAGCAGGATCGCAGGGGGCAGGGGAGGCAACACCTGGATTGTCCACGGGCGTCCACGGCCCTCGTAACTTACACAGAAAATGAGACTTACAGGCAAGAGAGCTAAGCGATGGGGCCGGGGCTGGCCTTCCCCGGGAAGGAACCCCGCCTCCTCACCTCGCCGTCGGGGCCGATGGCCGGTGTCTGTCCTTCTGCGTTCTCCGCCTTCTGCAAGGAAAGACACACACGGTCACCCAGAGCCGGCCGGGGGTGGGGCGGAGGGCGCGTCCGGCCCCCACGCACCTTCTTCCTCTTCTTCTTCTTCTTCTCCTTGGCCACCTGCGCGGCCTTGTGCTGCCGCACGAGCTCCGTGAGGTTGGCCACGTACTCATCTGTCTGCTGCAGGAGGTAGGCCAGGCGCTTGTCCTTCTTCTGGTCGATGAGCTTGCGGTATCCCTCCTCGTCCTCCGCCTGCAAGAGCGTGCGGTTGCGGTGCCAGCTCGCGAGACCAAGGCCGGCCAACCCAGGCTCGAGGCACCCACTGTGGTTGTCGCCAGCCAGCCAGCGGAGCCGCGGCCAGGGAGCCACTGTGTCACATGCAGGCCCTTCACATAACTATCGACTCCAGTCATACTTCCCAACTCCTACCCAGCGCCAGGGCCCACGGGGACCAGCTGCACAGAGGTGGGCCTGCCAGGAGCCATTTAGAGAGGCCAAGAGCAAGTCCTGGTCCCTCTGGCCACAAACACATCCCAGATCCAGATGCTTCCCTCCACCTGGTCCAAGCCATGTCGTTCCCACAGACAAGCCCCTCCCAGCTTTCTGAAAAGAATCAACTGGGTCACATCACCGCCCCCAGCACCCAGCCTCCGACGGCTCCACACAGGTCCAGAACGACATCCAAGGCCATCCCTGTGAGCTGCCCGTGGGACTCCACCTCACTCCTGCCCCACACCACGCTGTCCCAGGGGCCACCTGCTGTGCCCTGCCCTGGCTTTCTCCCACCTCAGCCCTGACCCTAGGTTCCTCTCTGCCTGGGAGGAGTTCCCCGATATCTGCACATCCGTAGTCACACCCACCCTTCCAACCCCCACCCCACCCTCAGCCTGGGGCCTTCTCTTCAGTGTACCTTCCACCATCCAAAACTGGCCTGTTTCCCCCAGGCACCTGTCTCTCGGGCCAGCATGAGCCCCAGAGGGCAGGGACTGCATCCTCCTTACTGCTAGGGCCCCTGTACACATGGCAGCTAGTGGCCCAGAGCGGCTGTCACTATCCACCCAATTAGAGAACCATCACAAACAGTCGCTAGACACACGGGGTGGGGGTGGGGAGTGGGATCACACCATCAGGGGTTCTCCCAGCCAGGAGGGAGTGCCATCTCCATCTTCCAGAAAGAGCAGAGCAGCCAGCTCAGCGGCCAGAGGCCACGCGCTCACTCTGAAGGTCAGCGTGGCTGGGCAAAGGGCTGCGGGCAGGTAGGCCAGATCCCCAACCCGTTGTCTCCCTCTGTCCCCCTCTGTCCCACCTCCAACACCAAGCACGATGCTGGCGCCTGGGGCACACACAAGGGCCCAGGCTGGGGGCAGAGTTACCATGAGCCTCCGCATCCTCTCCTTCTCGATCCTTTCATTCTCCTTCTTCTGCTCCCGCTCTGTGTTGGCGTGGTAGGTGGCCACGGCCTTCGTAAGTTTCTGGATTTTGCCAGTGACGGATCGATGATACTCTTTGAAGTCCTTGGCGTGCTGAAGAATGCTGTTGAGGTACTCCTGCAGGCATGCACACAGAAGAGCACACTGATGACCCACAGGAGTCACTGGAACCTTCCCCGGGGAAGACATCACCTGAAAGGCAGCTTGTTTCCAATCGAGAGGACACACTCAAAACAACCCCGACACACTGTCCCTGAGGCTAGAAGCTCTCTGTGTGAGGAGAGACTTGGGGCCGGCGACTGAGTGGTGAGAAGGGGCCACCTCGTGCCCAACACATGGAATGGTCACCTCGCCGGGACAACCCAGCCCCAGACATTAATGCCTCAAAATACTCCCACCCTCCAACCAAGTGATTCCACTGCCAGGAACTTATTTTAAGGAAACAGCAGAGATTGGCCCCAAAACTCAAGGATAAGAACGCCTAGCCCAGTGTCTTTTCTTTTTTTTTTTTTTAGCTTTTTCTCCCAAATCCCCCAGGTACACAGTTGTATATTTTAGTTGTGGGTCCTTCTGGCTCTGCTACAGGGGACACCGCCTCAGCATGGCCTGACGAGCAGTGCCATGTCCACGCCCAGGATCCGAACCAGCGAAACCCTGGGCTGCCAAAGCGGAGTGCGCAAACTTAACCACTCGGCCACGGGGCTGGCCCATCCCAGTGTCTTTTCTAACAAAGAAAAGTCCAGACTGGGCCACACATGGCCAAACAGGGCCCTGGATACATAAATTACCAGAAGCTGGACGTGCTGAGATGGAAGACAACATAGACGTTAAAAGTCACACTTCAACAACACTAAAAAACAGGTCAGTGTGCAGGTATTTGTGTGTGTGTGTGTGTGTGTGTGTGTGTGAGAGAGAGAGAGAGAGAGAGAGAGAGAGAGAGAGAGAGAGAGAGAGAGAGAGAGAGAGAGAGAGAGAGGGAGAGGGAGAGGGAGAGGGAGGGAGGGAAGAAGACTGGCCCTGCTGTCACCAATCTCCCTTTATTTTGTGTGGACGCCACCACAGCATGGCTTGATGAGCGGACCCCAGGCCACTGAAGTGGAGCATGTGAACTTAACCACTATGCCACCAGGCCAGGCCCACAGGCCTTTCTTTTAAAGGCACCTTTTTAACTTTTGATTACTTATGTATACAAAAAAAAGTTGGAATGACATACACCAAAATGTTAACCATGGTTAACAAGGAGTGTTGACATTTCTTATTATTTTAACTAGACCTGTAATAGATACTGACTGGAGGAAAACTTTAGAAAATATAAATGAGCAAACAAGAAACAGAATCATCCCCAAATCCTACTTGCGTAGATTCTGGTCTCCTTGACAGATCTTGTAAAAACTTACGTTGGATCAGGCCCTCTTCTACTCAGAACCCTCTATGGCTCCCAGCTCACTCAGAGGGAAAACCCAAGTCGTCCCCTCAGCCCACAAGGCCCTGCTTGCTCTGCCTGTCACCTCCCCATCCTCACCTCCTCCCACTCTTCCCCTTGCTGCACTCTGGATACACCGGGATCCCTACTTTTCAGAGGACACAGGGGCACATTCCAGCCCCAGGGCCTTTGCACCTCCCTCCCTCGGGTCTTGGACCTTCCCCAACCATCCTATGTGAACAGCTCCTCGCTCCATCCCTCTCTGTCCCTGTTCTGTGTTTCTTCACCTCCCCACATGCTGTTATGAGCATCTGATTGTGGCCTGTCTCCCCCCACCGCTTGGTTTTGTCCACTAACGGATCCTTAGCGCCTAGAAGGAACACAGACCAGACCCGCCAGGGGGCGAGCCGTGACCACCCCGGTGCGCCGCACCTGGTGCTTCTGCCGGCGCTTGCGCTCCTGCTCGATCTTCTGCTGCTTCTCCAGCTTCTCGGTGATGCGGGCCTCGCGCAGGGACTGGCGCTTGCTGCGCTTGTAGGCCTTGGCGTTGAGGGCCGTCTCGAGGGCCGTGTCCCTCCTCATGCACACCACCACCTCCTGCCGCAGCTGGAGGAAGCAAAAAGAGGTGAAAGTGGTCGTGTGCACGCCTCTCTCATCCACACAACACGCACGATGACGCAGCGCAAGCTAGGCAGCATGCCGCTGCTTCCAGACAGGTCGGTTCGAAAAGCCGTAAGCACAAAAGCCTGTGCGGAGGGTGACTGGGAGGCACCGTGGGCGGGGACAAGCATGGCCAGGGACAGCTGCTTCTGGACACCCAGCAGAAGGCCCTCGCAGCCCTCCAGATTAGCCTTAACCTCAGCCACACACAGGACATCTCTCACGGGCCAGTCACGAGTGCAGCGCCCTCAGACAGACCCTCTCACGTCTGCCCCTTCAAGCTGGCAACTGCCGTCTTCGGGAGACCCTCAATTGCTCATCACAAAACCCGCACGTCCCACCACGGTGCAGGATGTGGGGAGAGAGGAGGGGACAGCGCGCTCATGAGCGTGGGAGGGCAGGGCTGCTTTTACGGCCGAGGGCCACTTAATAAGGGCCCGGCAAGCAACTCGGAGCCCAGGCAGCCGCGGCAGAGGGCCCTCCCAGAGCCTCGGCGCGCACCCACCTGCCTCTGGAAGTTCAGCAGCCTGAGGGCCTTGAGCTCAATGGTTGCTTTGGTTCGCAGATCCCCGGCCAGGGAGCCGGGAAGGTTTTCAAGTTCCTGAATGCGGTGTGCGATGCGAGCCTGCAGCCTGGGGCGGGGAAGCAAAGAGGACAGGTGACGAGAGGTCTCTGTTTACGAGGAGGCCCCCGCTCCCTCTCCTGGGGCGGGGAGGGAAAGAGGACAGGTGACGGGAGGTCTCTGTTTACGAGGAACCCCCTGTTCCCTCTCTTGAAAGCCGGAGCCTCAGAAGAATCCAGGCCTGAGGGAGGCAGACGCTGGTCAGGAGGCAGGCGACGGCTCTGAGAAGGACGGCAGCCACAACGCGGGATACATACAGAAGGCACGGCCCCAGAGGACCCGGAGACACAGCCTACAGGACACTGAGAGGGCAGCGCTGCTGGCTTATGCTAGCAGTGCAAGGCAGCCCTGGAGTTGGGCGGGCCAGGGTCTCCATCCCAGCCCTGGGGATCTACTTGGCCCATGAGCTTCAGGGGGCCTCACTTATAAATGGGGGAGAAACCTCGCGGCCCCCTACAGCTTGGTCTTAAGTTCATATGGCCTAATGCCCTTATTCAGTCCTTCCACATGTAGTTATTGAGCGCCCACCGTGTGCCAGGGGCCGTTCCAGGGGTGCAGCCTCAGCAATCAAAGGACTAACAGGGCTGTTTGTTACTCCCATGGAGCTAACAGTCTTTTCAGGAAGACGGGCCATAAGGGAGTGAAAAAATTAAATATCTACGGTAATTCCAGAGTGGCAAGTACTTTGAGGAGGGAGCTGAAGGGGAGAAGAGTGGGCAGGGCCTCTGTGAGGAGGTAACCTCAGCAATGAGGCCTAAATGAGCACAGAGTCATGCACAGCCTGTGCAAAGGTCCTGGGGTAGAAACAAGTCGAGTCTGTTGAATGAAAAGAAAGAAGAGGGGCTGGCCCAGGGGCGTAGTGGTTAAGTTCGCACTCTGGTTTGGCAGCCCAGGATTTGCAGGTTCAGATCCTGGGCGCAGACCTGGCACTGCTCATCAAGCCGTGCTGAGGCAGTGTCCCACATAGCAGAACTAGAAGCACATACAACCAGGATGTACAACTATGTAGTGAGGCTTTGGGGAGAAAAAAAAAAAAGAAAGATGAACAGTGACAGCAGGGTGAGTGAGGACACAGCGTTGGGCAGGGGCCAAAGAAAAAAGAGGTTACTGGATGGATGATGAGAAGCCAACAGCAGGATTTGACCCGGGGAAGAGATCTAACGCAAGTTAACTGCAAAGAGACTTCCAACTGCTGTCTAGGAAACCGCGCACAGACAAGGCTGCAAGCAGGGAGCCGGGAGGAAGTGAGGACCAGGTGGCAGGGTCAACAGTGGGGACAAGGGCAATGTTCCCGGGTGGGGAGAGGGGAGCAGAGAGGGCTCACCAAGGGGACACAGAGGATGAGGGAGGGGGAGCAAGGGTCACGGGCTGTAAGGTCTGTGGCCCGCTGAGCTGCTGGCTGACAGATGCATGGGGACAGAGACAGGAGGGGAAAGCGGCGGACATGAGGACATCTGGACAGGCCACTTCAGGCCTGGAGGGGGCGCCCGGGTACAGAGGCTGGAGCTCCGGGGCCCGTCACAGTGGAGAGCCCTCTGGAGACGGTCATCAGGCCACATGCTGCATCTGGGGCCATCCGGGAACGAGGCACGGCCCTTACCCTGACCGAGGGAGGCCGGCCCCAAGCAAGGAGGTTACGAAGGTAGTGCGGAAGTGGAGGGAGGGAAGGTGCTCAGGGACAAATCTCAGGGCCCCAGCAGTGCGGGACAGGGGTACAGACCTGCGGTGCGCCAGGCGGCTCGCCAGCGCCTGGCACCCAGGAGACCTGGGCAAAGCGGCCAGCAGCTAGCGATGTCTGAGAGGGGTCCACTGCGAACAGTCGCCGTTTCAGGGCTGGCGTGCCCAAAGTTGGGTGACACGCGGTGTTGGCGAGGAGGAATGGCACTTTCAGTCCACCCCCACCCGTGCGACGTCCGCTGAGGGCGGGTGCGCAGAATCCACACAACTTCCCGGGCTCGGCCCCCGTCCCTTCCAGGGCTTTAGTTTTGTGTGCACACACACACGTGTGAAATGAGAGACATGCAAGCGTATTCACCACGATGCCGTCTGAACGAAAGATCAGGAAGAACCTGACGCCCACTCAGCCAGGCCCGGCTAACTAAATGGCGGTATGGCCACCGGGCAAAACGCCCTGCAGCCTGAAGAAAGGAGAGAGGAGCTCTTTCTGGACGGAGGGTGATGCTCTCCAAGACACGTCGCTGAAGGAGGAACAGTGCACACGTCATGCCCCACTCGGGGACAATGCGGCCACCTGTACCTGTCTGCCTACCTACAAACAGACGGCAGTTCTCTGAAGGATACACACCAACTGGGGACCCGGGAGTCTGGGGACAGAGGCGGGAGGGTGACTGCTTGTGGTGCACCCTGGTGGCCTTTAGAGCTGCGAACCACACTGACGTGTGTCAGGGCTGGCC
The DNA here is from genome assembly GCF_041296235.1 of Equus asinus. Lineage (NCBI taxonomy): Eukaryota > Metazoa > Chordata > Mammalia > Perissodactyla > Equidae > Equus > Equus asinus. Next base: position 22,437,993 of record NC_091809.1, on the reverse strand, counting down.
CAGGGGAGGCCTGGAGCGGCACTGGCGCCCTCACCTGTACTCCCGCTCCTGCAGGATCTCCACGGGGTCCAGGCCCCGCGGCTTCTGGATGGGCGTGATGCGGCTCTGCTTCTGGTGCAGCGGCACCATGGGGGCGGGCTGGGCCGGCTGCCCCGGTGACTGCGTCTGGGGTGGCATCACAGGGGAGGCGGCAGGCGGGACGGCGGGGGGCGCGGGCGAGGGGCGGCCCGTCGGCTGGGGGGGGATCAGCTTCTGAGGTGTGCTCGTAGGGGCAGCAGCGTTCGCCATGGGCCCTGGGGGGAGGCAAACAGGCACAGCGGTGAGTTCTGGTTCAACTCCAGGTACAAATGAGAAGCCTGCTGGGTGCTCACTGCCCCAGGGACAGACAAACTTGTCCTCAAGGCTGCGAGGCTGCGCTGGCCCCCTCCCACTGAGCTGCCACGCAGCTTGTCACTCAGGGATCTCGGGCTTCGAGCCCCCTCTAGATCTCAGCCTGCGTAGCCCCTCCCAGAAGCCCCCACAATCCAAGGCATTGGCTCACAAGTCTGCTCAGCCACAGCCCACCCGGGTTTGGTCTTTCTGGGCTGTGGCCTCACCGGACCAGCACTTTTTTCCATCTACCTTGTTTCCAACCAAATCCTGTTTAAGTGGCTAGCTCGTTAATGCCCATCGCTAAAACTCAGGCTCCAAGAGAGTGACGAATGAGTCCCAACAGACGTGGCCCTCACATACCTACTGCCCACTATGCTGTACCCTGAGCACAGAATGCACACGGTCAGACGGAGCCCTGAGCCGCCCTGCCACCCTGCCTGCCTCCCACGGCCTTGGGCGTCTTCTCAGGAGGGAAGTGGGTCTGCTGCGACCTCCCCGTGTCCCGAAGGATCGCGTCCTTCACGCCCTGCCTCTCACGGCCCCTCGTGTGAGTCACAGAGACCAGCTCATTTGGATCCTTCTCTGCTTGTCATTGGTTTTAAAGACACCCCAGGATCACCAAGACCCACAGGACAAGGGGAGGCAGGAATCGCAGACTGGAACCAAACCCGAACCTCTGGGAAGCGACCAAGGACAGGTGAGACCCCAAGAAGACAGGAGACAGAAGCGAGGCCTTGTCCTTGGCCCTCTCTCTCTGACCAGGCGTATCTCAGGGTCTGCACAGCACAAGCTCGTGACGGGACTCAGGGCACAGATGTGTCACCGAGACCAAGGGACGTACCTTCAGGCCAGGGCTTCGGAGGGCCTCCGGGGGGCTGGCCCGGCATCCCCGGGGGCACACCTGAGGGTCCGGGGGGGGGCATGTTGGGCCCTCCCATGCCTACACACAGGGAGAAACACACAAGAGGAGAAAATGCATCCTGTGTTCGCACCTGCAACCACTGCCCTGGGCAGCCCTCCCAGGGGCCACCCCCAGAAGCCCCTCCGTGTGGCATCAGGGGAGAGGGCGGCTGGAGAAACAGCGTTCACCACAATGGCAGCCAGCTCTGCCTGACACTGCTGCCCAGACGCTAGCAGTTCACCCCGCGTCCCCCCTCCCACTCCCCCCGCCGGGCTGTGGACAGCGGGCCTTACCGTGAGGCCTGCTGTAATTTGGAGGTGCTGGGCCAGGACCAGGCCCGGGGCCGGGGCCAGGGCCAGGGCCAGGTCCCGTGGCGGACACAGAGGGTGGAGGTAGTGTTGGCATCTGCTGCTGCATCCCGGGCATGGGCCGCTTGCCCTGCACGGCCATCTGCAGGTGATCAGGGAGGGGCTGTCCCCTGGCCAGCATCTTATACGCCATGATCTGAGCTCGGAGCTGGTGCAGCTGGTTCTGGTTAAACGGGGTCGGGCCCCGGGTCTGCTGCCCCAAAGCCTGTGGGTCAGCACCATCCAGCGGGGCCCCTCCGGGCCCAGATGACATCTGTGGGCCCGAGGACGGGCCGCTGGCTGGAACCGGACTGGAGGCATGCTCGGAGCCACCCAGCGGCGAGGGGTAACCTGCAGGGAAACAGGTCCTGGGGTCACTCAGCAGCACAGTGCAGTGATTTTTAAGGCCACGACAGCAGCCTTCCCACCGGGCTTACACCAGCTCCTATCCTGAGACAGGGGACAGCCAAACCACTCCGTTCTCATGATTCAACCCCGAGGCACCTGGAGGGCACCCACTTGCAGCCTGACCAGTGGGGGCGGGGCTGGTTTGGTTTGGCCCAACTTCAGAGTAAGATGCCAACGGCCAATGCTGAGATGGTCCACAGATCCAGGCCTTCTCAGGACTGCCCTCCTGCCCTCAGGACGGCCAGGCCCCCTCCCTCCTTCCGTTCCCTGTGGGGCCCCAGGGCTTCCACTCCCTCGACTCCACCACTCCCCAAACCTCCCCCCTGGGAAGAGCCTCTGGAAGGCTTTAAGGCCGAGCCCGGGGCCCCAGGCCGAGCTTCTGACTCAGCTGCTCTGCAGTGGGGCCCGGGAGCGTGCACTGCCAATATGCTCCTGGGTGGCCCAAGGAGCTGCCCTGCCCAGCCCTAGTCTACACCCGGTGCTGAACACGGTTCCCCTCCACCAGTGTCCGCTTTTCTGGGGCTGCTCCAAGCCAAGGCGGCCTGAACAGGGCACAGCCAAAGCTCAAGCTCAACAGCCCGTCGTGGCAGGGTCTCCCACGGGACTAAACGCTCCCTGGTCCCCTCTGAATCCATCTGTGGGAGGTTCGATCAGGAAAATGACCCCAGGACCCCCAAGGAAGGGACACGAAACAATACCTTGGGAGTGCTGGTCCATGGGGCTCGGCGGGGGCCCCATCCCGGCGTGGCCCCCTGGCCGCAAGCCCATCCCCTTCATCTGGTTGTAGCGGGGGTCATCCGACATGCCCTTCTCGTGCATGGACTCCATCGGCTGCGAGGGGAGAGCGACAAGGCAGGATCAGCAAGGTGGGCGGGAAGAGGCGGCAGGGCAAAGCGCCGCCCGAGAGGAGTTCAATGTCACTGACATGTCCGCCCAACGTCACCACGGCATTTACTGAATCGCCAATACGACCACGCGGCTTAGCCTCAAGCTGTGGTCCTGACGTCTACTTAGCAGCAAAGCAGAGACATAAAATAATGCCACCCAGTGGAGGGTGATCGCCTGCAGGACTGGTGGTCGGAGGCGAGGGGACAGCTGGACCGGGGCGCCCCAGGAGGGCAGGGAGGCAGTTTCAGACTGCCAAATCCCCAGCAGGAAAGGATATGAGCTCCTGGTGAGGGACACGGGGCTCCCTGCTCATCGTCACAAGAAGGATCAGGGATCCTCTTCTTTGGGGGCTGTAAATCAGGGAGACAGAAAGAAACTGCTGCCCGGGAGCATGGTACCAATGTCAGATGTGCTGGGACTGGACATGGGCCTCCCGCATGCTGGCTGGGAGGGAGGCTGTCCTGTCCCTCCTGAGAGGCACTGTCAGACCCTGACAGAAGGACGACATCGACTGTCCCTCCTGAGGCTCAGCACTCCCCCTAAGGGAACGGCTGGTGACAGGGACACTGTCCCAGACCCTTCCACGGGCACTCAGCTTGGCCCTGGTTAACGCCCATGTCCGGACATCTCTGGGGACCTACAGTCTAATGGGGGTCCAGGAAAGAGGAGTAAGAGGGGCCTGGCTGGAGCATGAGGGGGAGCGGCACGGGCAGGGGAAGGGGGCCTAGGGTGCCGACCCAACCCCTGGGTGGGACCTGCCCTCCGCTTGCTCTTCCCTGGGCTGGAAGTGCTGCCCAGCCGGCCTGCCTCCATGCGGGTGGAGCTCTGTGCAGGCAGGGGTGTCTCGCCACCTTGAGACCCCGCTCCAAGGCTCCTAACGCTAGGCCAGGCCTGCGGCAGGCGCCTGACAGGTATGTGTCAAAGGTGTGTGAACGATTCCAGGAAGAAGAAACAAAATGGGCAGAGAGGGAAGGGTGGGGGGTCATCAAGAGCTCCCAGGAGGGAAGTGACAGATGGATACTGTACTGAAGCTGACAGGAGTATACGGGAGGAGGGAGAGTGGGGGCCGCCCTGCTGTGCTGGGGGCCGCCGAGGCGGCCCAGGCCTGGGGCATGGGGAGCGATGAGACGGCTCTGCCACCCCCCACTGAGGGGCCATCTCTCCGAGCCCCTGCTCCTCGTCCGTACAGTGAGCACTGTACCCACCTGTACCTCACGGCTGGGGTTGGGGAACGGCCAGTGGAACTGGGTGCTGACACGTGGACAGCCCTGGCAGCGGGGTGGAGGGTCGGCAGACCCACTCCCCCTGCAGGTGCCCCGCCCACATCTCCCACCACAGGCGCCTCCCAGGGTCCCGGAGGCTTGCAAGTGTCCCCTTTTCCTGTAGATGCTAACACATAGAAGAGGGTACGACCTCGTTTCCTCCAACCACCTCCCAGGAACAGAGAGAGACAGGAAAATTATCTGCAACCCTGCTCAGCTCAGCTAAGTGGTCAGACGGTGGGAAGCGGCTGCAGGACGGAGCGGGGCAGAGGGTGAGAGTTACGTGGGAGCGCAGAGCAGCCTGCGTGGAGGACCACATGCCCCGTAAGCCTTCTGTTAGGGATTTAGACATTTAAGGCATGAATCAAAGCGCACTTCAGAGTCACGTGACCACAGCGCCCACGGAGAATTGGGTGCAGGAGACGGGGCCGGCGGCTGGCCCGCAGCAGGGCCCAGGACGTGCCCTCGGCCTCTTGCCTCTGATGGTGTAGAGCCAGCTGGTCAGAGCGGTGGGCACGGGGGTGGTGTGTGAGCCAAGCCAGGCCAAGGGGAGGTCTCCGCAGGCCACCTCCAGCTAGGAGGCCCTCAGGCCAGAGGCCACCCCCGGCAGCAGGGCTGGGGGCAGCAAGGCGCGCAGGGGAGAGGGGCGCAGGGCTCCCTACCTTGTGCATCTGGTGCATGTTGTCCTGAGGGTACCCTCCAGGCCCCTGGGTCGGGATGGGGTGTCCTGCTGAGGGAGGCCCTGGGCTGGGCCCCATCATGCTGTGGGCAGAACCTGGTGAGGGACCAGGGCTGGGGCCCAACATGGCTCCAGGGGAGGGGCCGGGGCCTGGGGAAGGGCCCGGCCGAGGAGTTCCGCCCAGGGGTGGGTCTGGAGTGGACATCTTCACGGAAGCTGCAGACAGTGGTCTCCTGCTGGAAAGAAGCCCCGGTCAGTCTGGGGGTCACGGCCATCAGGTGGACGGGTCAGGGCTGGCGCGGGATGACCGCACGGTCAGGTCAGAAGCACCCATTTGAAGGGGAGCTGGTGTCTTTGACACGTGACCCTCTGCCACCCAAACCTTTCTCCTCCATTCCTCTGGGTGGAGGTAACACATCAGGCACATGAAACCAGATCCAAGTCCCTGGGGAGGGGAGGGACTCGGAGGCGGGGGGGGGGGGGGCACAGATCAGGCCCAGGTGATACTGCCCCACCTGGGGCTTCGCTTCCCCTACTAGCTTTCTGCTCACAAGGTCCACGCAGCTCTAATGCTTGCTCACATTCCCACCCAACAAAAAAGCAGAGCAGGACCGAGGCTGGAAGCCTGTGCAGCAGGCTGGGCCTGCATGGGAGTGGGCCTTCCCAAATTCAGCCCAGACACAGACTCACGGCAAGTGACGCTGGTTTTCCTTTAAGGCAGTGAGACCAAGCTTCCTTTGAAATAAGTGCATTTAAGTTTAAAAAGCAGGCTCGTTCACAGAGAAGTATTACATAAGAACAGCACCCCGATATCCCAGCTACTTCGAGAGGGATACTGCAGAGTCTAAAGTGTGACCAACATCGCAGTAGGCTAAGGACGGACCCCCAGAACTATGGCCCACAAGATCCATGAATAAGCTAAAAAGCATCCGGCGATGTTGATAAATTAAGCTCGCTCTGCCGGGATGGTGAGCAGATGCACTTTATGAATGCTCCTACGATAAGGTGCGGCGTTGAGGGGACCCTTAGTCTGCTGGGCAGTCAGATGCGGCCTTAAACACAATGCTCTTTAGGTTAAGAACCTCTTCTACGAGGAGGGAGTGATACATTCTCAGTGCTGAAATCTGGAAAACACAGAGAGAACACGGAATCTTCAAACCAGCCATCATCGCATGGGACACGGAGCCCCATTGCTCGCGGCCCCACGGAGTCCTGGCCTCCATGCGCCCAACAGGAGGGCAGGGGGAGGCGTTGGGGGGAGGGTGGGGGCTCCTCACAGGTGCTCAGAGCCCCCCAGAGCCGTGAGGATGGAGCCAGCCACCCCGGCAGGCGCTCAGGATGGAGAGCTGCCCTGGGTTGCTGCTGGGACCCCGCCACAGTCAGCGCCTCCCTTCCAGGCTGTTCCACGCACAGACAGACACTCAACAGAATTACTCAGCACATTCTAGGCGAGCTTTTCTTCACAGCATCACACCTATGATCATTTTCATCATTTAATAGTCTTCAAAACACGAATTCTAGCGGCTCCACGGCGTTCCCTCATCCTGATTCATCCTGAGTTATTTAAAAGCCCCTCTCTCAGTGGCATGTCACAAATCTGGTTTTTGTTTCTGTGGCCTTTTTGGTTTTTGGAAGGAATCTCTTTGCCCCTAAACTTTACTGGGCACTTCTGGTTGTAAGGATAAATTCCTCAAGTGTAGGAACATTTTTAATTCTCCTGATTAATAAAAAAGACTGAATTTGCGGCCAGCCCCATGGCCGAGTGGTTAAGTCCACGTGCTCCGCTTCGGTGGTCCAGGGTTTCACTGGTTCGGATCCCGGGCGTGGACCTGGCACCGCTCATCAAGCCATGCTGAGGCAGCGTCCCACATGCCACAACTAGAAGGACTCACGACTAAAGAAAACACAACTATATACTGGGGGGATTGGGGGAGAAAAAGCAGGAAAAAACAAAAAAAGATTGGCCACATTGTTAGCTCAGGCGCCAATCTTAAAAAAAAGAAAAAAAAGACTGCATTTGAAAGGTGGGGATATTTTCCTGGAAAAGAGATCAAAGCCCACACTTCCTTGTTCCAGTTTTCTGACTAAATAATTGGGGCAGAGGATCAGAAACCTCAGCAGGGCAGGGACCGCTGGCCGGCGCTCCAGCCAATCCTTAACAGAAGGGACAGCGGCCCAGCCAGGAACAGGCCAAGCGTGCGAGGGCGCCCCACCAGCCCCTGGGCGTCCCCGACTCCCTCCGCAGCTCCTGGAGCCTCCGTGCTGGACGTTAAATAAACCCCAGGGGCGCTGGCAACTGGCGTCTGCTCGCAAGCCCCGCCCCGCAAACCCCAAACCCAATAAGCTCAGGGTAAATCACACTTTAAAAAGAACAAATTCAAGGCAAATTCATTTGGGAGCACAGTCGGATCTGACTCAGCTCCACGTGCAGAGTCACACGTTTTGCTACAGAAAAAGGATCCTGCTTGATCCCCAGCCGCTGCCGGGTCCCATCGGCCTGGGCCCCCAACTTCCCTCACTACAGTGCTGACTCTGGAGTCTGAAACCTCTGGTCCAGGGCTGTGTCCCCGGGGAGGACACACCTGCAGTCACACTTCACAGGTGGCAAGTCAAGTGACACGTCTGAGGACACGGCTGTGGCCGGGAGGGGGACACGGCTCCTCGGGGCTCCCCTCTGGGGCCACAGAGCACCACAGCAAGGTGGGAAGAGGGCCGATGCCCTGCAAATACTCAAGGAATCATGCAGCATCCAGCGGCTTGTGGTTTCCTTCTCACCTGGCGGGCTCTAAGCCAAGCCAGTGACACTGACAGCAAATACAATCCCGCCACCCAGGGAGCAACACCTCCCACTCTAAAGGCGGCCATGCTGACACACAGACACTGGGAAGTGACTTTGGAATGATGGCTCAGCATCCTGAAGGTTTCGTGTCACTTCACACTTCGTGTCAGACCCTCTTCTAGCTTCTTCCATCACACCTCGTGGTGCCTCCAGAATTAAGTGCCTCCGCTTACAGAAGCGTGAACTTCATCACAACATACAGAAGCTCACCCAACACACGAGAGGGCATCGAAAAAAACTTTCGTGCCGAAATCCAGCAACGACCACTTCTGAGAAGCACGGGGTTTCACGACGCGCTTATTTAAATTGCATTTGCTTGTGAAGCTGCAGTCTGCGCCGAGGCAGGTAAGTGTGCAGAGCCACTGTCAGTAAACGGATTGAAAGCTCAGACACACACGGGGAGTGACAGTAAAGGGGACCCAAAAAGTGCAGGCACAAAGCAAACCGTCCGTGGGGGGCACAACAGAACCGGCTCTCGGTCCTCGGCACGGTGCAGAGGAGGGAAGTCCCACTGCACTGACTTGCACTAGGCTGTGGCACAGCTCAGGCCCCGATTGCAGGCACAGCCCACGACTCCTAGAGCAGACACGGCACTCACACCACCCCAGGAGGCCCCGGGCCCCCACCAGTCAGGACCACCCTCCCCGGGGACCTCTGTCCGACGACTGCTACAGATCAGTCGCACCTGTCACGGAACTGCATCTGAAGAGAGAACCACACAGTACTGTCGTCTGGCCCATCCATGTTATTGGGGACATCAGTCACTCCTCCTCCTCTATGTGACTGTGCTCCTGCTCATGGACGTCATGCTACCAGGTCTGGGCTGGCGCACAAAGGTGCTGAGAACAGTGTCACTCAGTGGTGTGGGTGCTCCTCCTCTTGGGGCGTCCGGGGTGGAAACGCTGCTCTAAGGCAGACGTGAATTCAGCTCTGGGAGACGCTGCCAGTTTTCCACACCAGGAGCACAGCCCTACACGCCCGCCGCCCCAGCTACAGGTGGGCGTTCTGGGGGCTCTACATCCACACCGACCCTGGGGTGCTCAGTCTTAACCTGTAACCGTCTGGTGAGTGTATAATCGCCTCTTTTCATGGCTTTAGTTTGCATTTCCCTGTGACTAATGGAGATGAGCACCTTCCCACACGAGGACCGGCCACTGAGCCCCCCAGTCAAGGCGCTCCGTCTCCACTAAGGTTTTCCTGGGGAAACGTGGCCGCAATTACCGTCTCCCAGGCTGGCTCGCCTTCACGCTCTCTAAATGGGGTCTTGGGATGAAGACACGTTCTTTATTTTAACGACGTCCAACTTACCATGTTTGTTCTGTTATGGTTAACGGTTGTGGGGTCCGCTGAAGAAACCTCTGTTTACCTGGGACGTGGTAAGAAACAGTGATTCGGTCTCCGCTTTCAGTTCCTGACACAGAGCTTCCAGAACCCTTGTAACTTCCTAAATGATGGGGTGACTGAAGTGTCTTACGCTGAGCCCCAAAACCCCTCTGAATTTGCCGGGTGACTGGAGACAAGAGCGTCCTGTTTTAACGAGGCGACTCTTGCCGGGCTCCTGGATGGCTTCAGGACGGGGGTTGGTCACCAGGGCAGAGCCATGGTGAGAAGCTTGGAACTTTCAGCCCCACCCTCATCCTCCAGGGAGAGGAGGGGCTGGAGATGGAGCTAATCCATCGTGCTTATGAGAGGAAGCCTCCATGAAAACTCTACACCATGGGGTTCAGAAAGTTCTGGATTGGTGAACAAATCCACAGGCCCAGAGGGTGGTGTACCCCAAGCCCGTGGAGACACAAGCTCCCACAGTGGGGACACTCCAGACGCCGCCCTTGTACCTCTTCACCTGGCTGCTCATCCGTATCCTTCATAACAAACTAGGAAACACAAGGCAATGTCTCCTTGAGTTTTGTGAGCTGTTGTAGCAAATCATCAAAACTGAGGAGGGGGTTGTGGGAGCCCCTGGCATGCAGCCAAGCTAGACAGAAGAGTGGGGAACCTGAGGGCCCACTATTTGCGACAGGCGTCTGACGTGGGCCCCGGGAAGTCCAAAGGGACCGAGCCCTTCACTGTGGGGTCTGCACCAACTCTGGGTAGTTAGTGGCAGAAGTGAACTGCTGCACACTCGGTTCACGTCCACAGAAACTTGGAGAATCGCGTGGTGTGGGAAACCCACAGGTTCAGCATCAGAAGCAGTGTGAGCAGAGGAAACAAGCTTTCCTTTCCTACCTCCAGGTCACGGGACAGAGGAAGAGGGGCTGTTTGAAAACCCAGGGGGACTGTCACTTGCCCCTGCCTCCGAGTGAGGGACACCTGCTGAGGATGTACCAGTCACAAAGAAACCACAGGGAGCACGACCCGGCCGGAGAGGGAAGCAGGGCTGAGGGCCCGCTGGTGGTGAGGACCCGGACCGACTCCACACGGAGGGAGCATCCTTGGCCGGCCAACAGAGGGGTCCCTGAGGCTCAGAGGCCACACGGCGGGTCAGCAGGCCACCGCCACAGTGCCACTTGCTGCAGTGCAGCCCAGACTCCGAGCGCAGACTGCCACCTGCCACCGACATGATGCAGGATGAGTGACCTACCCTCCTCTGTTGGCTGGAGCTGAGGCCGTCCGACCCTCAGGGTCACAGCCAGCATCACTCGAGCCAACACATGCGAGGCCCGTAGAGGCAGGAAGCGCCACCACACTGTCGGTGAAATCAAGGTCCCCATGCTGACTGAGCAGTTGCTTACTGATTGTCACCACTGTCCTAGAAGTGTCACGTAGATTAAGTCCTTCGCTCCTCTGCTCCCCAGAGAGATGAGCAACCTGGCCACACGGGTAACCACTCTGGAGAATCCGCTTCCTAAACTTAGCCTCCCATGGGACAGACCTCAAGGAATGCTCGTGTCCCGCAGGGCTCGCTCACTCGCTGGGGATCCCAGGCTGCTGTACCCCAAGGCAGAGGTGGCACAGGCTGCTGTGCTGAGGGGAGAAGCAGCGGCTGCCCGAGACCTGTGCAGCCACGGCCCACGACGAGCAGCTGACAGTGACGAGGTCCAGCCTGGCAATGGATGGGCAAGATCTGGGCTGCTGCAAACTCTCCCTTGCCCTCTGGGTCCCTCTGCCACACAGGCGGTGTCTTAGTCATCACCAAGCTCCTTTCAGCCGTCACCCTTCCTGAGGGGCGGGGGGTGGGCCAGGCCCTGCGGAGAGCTGCAGAGGCTGCGGGATGGGTACCACCGCGCTCAGGGAGACGCCCACCCAGGAGGGCCGGATAGGTTCCACCTGGAATTTCAGGAGAGGTAGGATGGGAGGCAAGGAACGCCCCTCTCTCTGGCCCCTTCTTCCCCCGTCACCAGACACCCCTACCCTTTCTATACAGGAAACTAAAGATCTGGCATTTTCAGCAAATTCCTTGGGTCCCCAAGGTCATCCTAAGGCCTTGGGGATTTCAGGGGGCTCCCGTGGCGCTGCCTGGACTCCCCAACAACACTGAAACCCTTCTCAAACCAGACAGCCACCTCAGCAGACAAGGAATACGAAGGACAAGGGCACGCAGAGGCCAAACCAGTATCACCACCAGCGCATGTGTCCTTGTCCGGGAGCCTAAGCAAGACGCACGTGGCTGTGGGTCGGTGTGTTTCGGGGGAAGTTCCATGAGGAGAGGGCGGAGCCTGGAACCAGGACAGTAACGGGAAATAAAACGACCCCAAGGCAAGAATTGAAAAGCCGAAGGTGAAGATGTTCAGGAGGCCTCGAGATGAAAACAGACTCCCAGGTTCCAGGCGCACAAGGGTCTGCAAGTGACCTGGCCATGTCACCTCGATTTCTCTGAGAAGCACCCCAACTGCCGAGCAGTCAGAACTGCCACAGGATCCATGCGGCAAAAGTCGTGGCACCTCTGAAAATGAATGGGGGCGGGGGGGCCGGCCTGGTGGCGTAGTGGTTAAGTTCATGTGCTTCACTTCAGCAGCCGGGGCTTCACAGGTTTGGATCCCAGGCACGGACCCACACACTGCTCATCTAGCCATGCTGTGGCAGCATCCCACAGACAAAATATAGAGGAAGACTGGCACGGATGTTAGCTCACTTTCCTCACCAAAAAAAAAATTAAAATTCGGGGCCAGCCCGGTGGCGCAGCGGTTAAGTTCACACGTTCCACTTCTCGGTGGCCCAGGGTTCACTGGTTCGGATCCCAGGTGCGGACATGGCACTGCTTGGCACGCTGTAGGCATCCCACATATAAAGTAGAGGAAGATGGGCACAATGTTAGCTCAGGGCCAGGCTTCCTCAGCAAAAAGAGGAGGACTGGTAGTAGTTAGCTCAGGGCTAATCTTCCTCAAAAAAAAAAAAAATTAAAATTAAACAATGAATGAGGTAGCTCCATGCACACGGACATGGAGGATGGTCCAAAATGAAGCCGAGGAAAGACAGCAGCATGAACAAGAGCTGCGCTTGGCTTGAGCCTCACTTTGTTCAAGATAATAATAACATACGTGTGCTAAAGTGAGCACAGAAACCAGCCCAGAGAAAACGCACCAAATGACCGTGGCAGTGCCACAGCTCTGTCTGCAGGCAGACGACGGGGAGCCTGCACTCTCCACATCACAGATGGGGATGTTTGTGACAATAAACATCTATTACTTTTGTCATCAGACTTTTAAAAAACACTTTGTAAGAAAAGAACCTAGATCAGAAAAACACCCAGCAAGGATGCCCAGGAAGTGCCTTTATGGAAATAAAAGAGAAAGACAAAAAGGATTTAGGACTGCATTATTTCCCATGCAACTTTCAACTTCATCAAAATGATCATTTAAAATAGAAACATCTGTCGATGTTAGAATGCGGAACCAGAGTGCTGGAGGCCCACAGGTCTAGTTTCTGCTTTCATACCACTCTTTGCGTTTCTCTTATCACAGAGGACGGCAATGGCCAGCCACTGCCACGGGACAGACAGCTAACAGACAATCAGGACCGTGGGAAATCTCCCTGCTGGGATTATGGGTTTGTCTTGTTTTCATCTTGCCTGAACCCAGCATTCTACTGCAGTCTGGCCCCAGGATATCTGCTATTTTGTTTTTTGGGTGTGGAGAAATTCGCTCACAGACATGTCACATGGGCAGATACAATGCTGCGGTCAAGTCACGGCAGGGTGCTCAAACCGGTCAACCATCAGAGGTGTCCGTGCAGGACAGCCTTGCCAAACCAGCCCTGTTCGTTACATTTAAACTACAAAAGGAAGGGCCGCCCGATGGCGTAGTGGTTAAGTTCACACGCTCCACTTCGGCTGCCCGGGGTTCACAGGTTCAAATCCTGGGTGCGGACCTACATACTGCTTATCAAGCCATGCTGTGGTGGCGTCCCACATACAAAATAGAGAGAGACTGGCATGGAGCTTAGCTCAGGGCCAATCTTCCTCAAGCAAAAAGAGGAAGCTTGGCAATGGACGTCAGCTCAGGGCCAATCTTCCCCATCAAAAAAAAAAATTTTAAAGAAACCCTACAAAACGAGACCCTCCCAAACACACACCCAATACTCTATTAAGAAAACCCTCCACGCCTGGTCTGATGGTGAACCTGGAAGGCCGTGAGGGGTGGGGCATCTGTGGGCTCAGGGAAAGTGTGGAAATGGCTTAATCAATCCGGAAAAGGCGCTCCCCCAACTCTGGCTGCTCTGTGGCATTTTCCTCGCAATATAACTAAGTAGCAACACTTTGCCCTACATTTAAAAGGGAATACATTTCAGAAAGGAAAAAACCTGTCATGATGGTAAATTACAATGTCTCCTCCCTACACCTGGGAGGCAGGAGGCAAACTGTTAGCAAGTATCATTTTTAGCCCTGGGACTATGTATCATTTTATTCATTGATTTCTCTGCTCCCACCCTTTGTAACATTGTCACTCCCTGGAAACCACTGGAGAGCACCTCCCTGACAACAACCCGGTTCTCTGCCCTTGGGGAGTTCGTGCTCTGACCCGGGAGGGAGATGGAGCGTCTACACCATGAGAATACGAACACTACCCTATCTAGCCACTAGACAGCTGTTTTTCGAACTCTTTGACTGTGATCCAGAGTCAGCCCAACACAAACACACCTCAGGTAGCTGTAACCAGTGTGGCAAATCTGTCCACATGCCTGCAAGTCACAGGAACCCTGGATCCACTCTTCCCATCTGTGGAGGCTGGGGCCGCCCCACAGGACGGACGTCACAGCCCGCTGCCAGGGCTGTCATGGTGCCTGCTGTACCCTCGACACCAGCCCGTGGAGAGGGCTGGAGAGAAGCGCCCCACGAGAGGCACGCACAAAGTATGGGAGCAGCCAAGGGTGGGCGGGGAGGCGCGGCCCCCACACCTGTCAAGCATCACCTGCGACAGGCCCGCCCAGCCACCGCCATGCCAGCCGAGCACTGACTGTGCTGAGCAGGGCTCCAGGCGCCGAGCAGCCCCCAGAGAACAATGAAGTCCCTGCCTGGTGGGACTGACAGCTGAGGGACAGGGACGAGCACACAAACAGGACCCGATGTCATGCGGGGGGCAGAAGTACTATGAAAAAATAATCCAGCAGGGTTAACAGTCCAGTCGACAGGAGGCACTCTTTCAATCACGGTGGACAGGGATGGTCTCAGTGACGGGGACAGAGCAGAGACCTGAAGTGAAATGGGAGCCACATGGCTACCTATGGCCAGAGGGACTGGCAAGTGCAAAGGCCCTGGGGTGGGACCCTGCTGGAGTGCAGCAGGAGAGAGGGGTGTGGCAGCAGATGAGGTCAGACATGGGCCAGGGCACAGATCACTGGTGACAGGGGTGAGGAGGTAGGAGTCTACTGAAAGGCAATGGGAAACCACTGGAATGTTCTGGGCTGGGCAGTGACATGGTCTGATGAAGGTTTTCAAAGATTTCTCCAGATAGGCTGATGGAATGGACATGAGGGTGAGAGGAGGAGAGGAGTCCAAGTGACAAAGTGATTAGCAGGGCCTCCGCTGGCACATGCCGTGTGACATATCAAAGGTCTCCCTTCCCTGGGGCTCAGGGGCCCTGGAGCCAGGCTTGGCAGAGCCCAGTGGGCTGTACTGCAGCCCCAGCCGCACCCCCTCGGTTCACTACTGCCATAGAGGTGCCGACTGGGGAGACGACGAGAGGAACGGGGTATTTTCTGCTCAGAGAGGTTAAATCACCTGCTTCCAGTCTTTCTGCTCGGCGGCCATCGGAGGCAGCTCCCGGAGCGTAGCGAGAGGACCCTGGGCTGCAGCGCCGCATCAGGACAACGAGGCCAACCCCTGCACCACTTTACTGGTGCTTTTGCGGCAGGTCAGGGTGGCACACACCAAACCCTGCTCTGAGTCTCCGCCTGCACCAGGTGAGGGAGCAACTGCCACGCAGGCCACCTGCTTCCTGAGCAGTGGGGTACGACCTGCTGGCGGAACTTCAACCACCCCAGGGAGCCACGGCGAAGGCCACGGCTACTAAAAGCGGGGCTGTCCTCCTTCACCACACTCACGGCTGGTGCCCTGCAGCCTGAGCGACAACTCAGACTGTTCCCAGGGACAAGCGTTCCCAGTCACAAATGAACGTGTGGCCCTTTGGCAAAGTAACCCAGGCCCAAAGCGAAGCTCTGGAAAACAGTGTGGGGCGTAGAGGCCAGGACGGGGCCAGGGCTGGTTTATGCTTAGCTACCATTGACCTGTGATCTTTTCTTTTCTTTTCTTTTTGCTGAGGAAGATTCACCCTGAGCCACCATCTGTGCCAAGCTTCCTCTACTTTGTATGTGGGGTGCCACCACAGCATGGCTGACGATGGAGCAGGTCTGCACCCCGGATCTGAAGCTGCAAACTTGGGCCACTAAGGCAGACCATGTGGAACTTTAACCACTCGGCCACGGGCCGGCCCCTTACCTGTGTTCTTAAGAAAGCCCCTTCCTGGAGGGAACTGGAGGGAAATCAACGCCTCCCCTCTCTTCCCTCTGCCCTGCAAAGTCTAACCCCCCAACAAACCCAGCTACACTAGCCTGCCCTCCAGGCCCTGGCCTGTCCACGAAGATGTTCGAGGCCAATTTCTCATACCCCACAATCCACAGCCTGAGGAATTAATACCAGCAGCATACAGCTAACAGAAAACTCCAACCAAGACGTCACCGATTGTCTGAATAAGCCTAACCCTCCTCCTTTGCGATACCTGCAACCGACAGCAACGGCAGCTCTGCTGGCCTCAGACTCCATCCTGACACCCTCACCCTCTGACATGCCCCCACCATGCCAGCAGCTGCCACCTTCCTTTCAGAGCAGGTTCTGCACATCCCTTTAATTCTATTTTTTTTTTTTTTAACTTTTATTCTCTCTTAAGTCTTCCACCAGTGTTAGTTACAAGTGATGAGGGAAATATGTGAAACCGAAAACGAACATTGGCTGGGAGCCAGCCCCGTGGCTGAGTGGTTAAGTTTGCGTGCTCCGCTTCAGCGGCCCAGGGTTCACCAGTTCGGCTCCTGGGTGCAGACCTACACACTGCTCATCAAGCCATGCTGAGGTGGCTTCCCACATAGAAGAATTAGAATGACTTACAACTACACACTGGGGCTTTGGGGAGGGAAAAAAAAAAGAGGAAGATTGGCAACAGATGTTAGCTCAGGGTCAATCTTCCTCACCAAAAAGAAAAAAAAAAAAAAACCTCCCATCCTATGGAGGTGAGGGAAAAAAAAAAAGAAAACAAACATTGGATATTTTTCAAAACTCATGCCACCAAACATACATCCCTCTTTCCAACGCCTTATGGTGAAATTGCAAAGCACACAATTTTTAAATATTAAGGAGAAAATGGAGGACTTGATTCCTTTGCTCCCGCTTTGAAAACAGAGAACTATTGCAAGGGGGCAAAAATAGATTCTGTATGTCACCCCGCCAGGGTGTTGCAGGCACCGTCATGACAAGAGCTACCAAGGGCTCAGCCCCACATGCCAGGCACTGCCCTAAGCGCTGTGCATTCATCATTTGTCACTTTGTCGTTGTTGTTTAGTCCTTGCAACCATCCTCCGAGCTGGGTACTATTACCGTCCCCCTTTGCAAATGAGGAGACGGACATGAGCAAATGAGCACAGGGCCTTGCCTGCCTGGGTGCAGCCGCACCCCCAGCCCCCAGCAGAGCCGGCTCGTGGCGGGCACTCACTGCACACTGGTTCACTATGTGAACGGGGAATGCGCAGCCGGGCCTTGTCTTGCACAACTCCAGGGGGCGCCGTTCACGTTGTGTTCTGTCTATGGTCGGGGTGAATGGGTCCTGCTGTGCCATGGCAGCCCCGATGACCAAGGCCAAAATCTGCTGGCACATCTGACTACTTACTACGGGCCGGGCACTGTCACCCCATTTCTCTGAGGCCCCAAAAGGGAAAGTGAAGAAGCCAGGAGTCCAACCTGGACAGTTGACTGGAGAGCCCCTGGTGAGGAAACGTCCCGGACTTCAGTTTCTTCACTGGCAGAACACTGTTCTCACCAGACATTCACCCAAAATACCTATCCTCCCAAGTTCCCACATGCGACATCCGCTAAGACCCCGAGCTGGGCTAGGGTTCCCTCCCAGTGTTTTGAGGGTCCACCAAGAGTGGCAAAGGCATATAAACAAGGATGCAAACATGTTGGGGTGCTTTCCACAGACAGAAAGAGTCTGGAGACCATGGCACTGCCCTCCGCCACAGCTCTGATGACGTCACCCCCGGCTCAAAACCCTAAAAGATCGACGTCTCCTGAAGGTTGGACACAAAGTGACTTCAGGTGGCACATGGAGGAACATTTACTATTGTCATAATTATGTATGCACTGATTTTAAAGAAAATCAGAAAAATATATGTAACTGGCACATCAAACCTGGGCTTCCTAAGATATCAAATGACTGTAATAAATTTTTAAACAGATTATTTAGAAATATACATACACACACAAAATGAGGAATGTTAACTTCGTCCAACGTTATCTCGCTCAACCCTCTGGACAAGAGTGTGGAGCGGCGTCACTGTCACATCTGTCTCACGGATGTGGGACCTCCTGGTCAGTGCCTCCACGGAGGTCAAGCTAGGATTGAGAGCTGGTCGTGAACGCTGAGAGGTGATTCCAGGACAAGAAGTCCCCACCGCCACCTACACCAACCGCCCCCCAACCCGGGGGGACGAGGTGTGGCAAACGCTGGCCTGGGAAGTCAGAAACCCACAGCAGCAACCCACGGCCACTGCTCACGACCCAGCCCCAGTCCTGCGCCAGCACTTCAGACCCACGTCCACTCGATGCTCCAAGGCCCCTGCTCATTCGTGCAACGATGTCCGCCAAGGGCCTACCGTGGGCCGGGCCCAGGGTGCACTGTGAGAGGCCAGGGAGACACCAGCTCTGCTGCCGCCCCCCCCCCACCCCCGAGAAGAACGGATGCGTAATTACAAATTGGGGTAACTTCTACATGGGAAAACATCACGTGATGGCACGTACAGCAGAGGCGAACAACATGGTCCAGGGCGGTGGAAATACAAGCCAGGCCATCCTCCCTGATACTGAGTAAAGGCCCCCTCTTCCATGCAGCCTCCTTGATTTCTGGTCCCTCCACTCCCATGGGCATCCACTGCGTCCTCTCAGAGAGGGGAGGGAGAATTAAATGACAGGGCGAGGGGAGTGGTCCCCACATTTACAGCCTGTTCCCCTATAAGACTGGAGGGGTTCCACAGGCCTCCATCCCCCAACCATCTCACACCCAGTAGGGACTCAACATATATTTGCTGAGCAATGACCAGACAGTAAGAATACTGTTTCCCACTCGCCAGGAACCATTTTACAGGCTTTCACCAACTCCCGTGGTGATATTATCCCCATTTCACAAAAGAGGAAACAAAGAGGTTCAGAGAGGTCAAGCTATTTGCCTAAAGTCACACAGCCAAGTGACGTACGATGCCAGGATGCAAACTCGAATCCTGTCTCAATGCAAACTGAAAACTTGTTTCAAATTCCTCCCAAGTGGCTCTCACACCTCTTCCCTACTTTCCCCAGGGATTCACTGGGGGGGGGGGGGGGGGGGGGGGAACCAAAACTAGTTGTTTTCAAGCCCGGCACAAAACACACTCCCAAAAGGTCCACGTTTTAAATAACAGCCTTAATCTAGAAAATCAACCGGGAGGAATGGGAAAGGATGCAAAATAAAAACAATGCTTTCAACAGCCAACAATTTCCCCCCTGCTTCCTCCCCCACTTGCTGCCAACCCCCCCGCTTCAGGGCAAGCATTTTGAAGTCACTACTTGCAAGATTCGGGCAGTTATTTCTCTTTCCTTGAAAATATTGACTATGTGACTTTTTTAAAATAAAATTTTAGGGCAGCTCATGCTCGTGTCCAGTTGATGCTGGACACACCCGGGGTTCTTCCTCCCGAACCCCGATCGCGGCCTCGCCAAAAAGGCAACGTTCGCGTCGGACCCGGGACAACGCAGCCAGCAAAGCCCCGAGGCCGGGCTGCTGTCGCGGCCGCGGCGGGGACGGCGACCGGGGGCCGGGCAGCCGAGGGGGCCGCGAGCTTTGTCCGGCGCCCCCGGCGAGAGCGCGCACGGGGGGCGCGCGGCCTCCACGCGGCCCGGGCCCCCACCCCGCCGGCCCGCGGATACTGCAGCCGCCGCGGCCTCGCGACGCTGGGGCCTGCCCCGCGCGCGCCGTCCCGGCCAGGCTTCTTGACCCTCGGGCGCCGCCGTACCCCGGCCCCGCTCCGGGCACCAGCGGCCCCCTCCCCCCGCGGCGCCCCGGCTCCATTCAAACCGGCCTCCCGGCCCCGCGCCGCGCTCCCCCCGCGGCCCGCCTTCCTTACCGGGAGCTGCCGGCGCCGTCGCCTTCCCAGCGCCGCCCCCGCCCCTCCGCGCGGGGCCGGGGGCAGAGTAGGCGTCTCGCCTCTCCTCACGAAACAAAGAGACCGCCGCCGAGCGAGGGTAAGCCTCGCGCGCGCGCCCGCCCGCCTCGGCCGCCCCCCCACGCTGCCCGCGCCCCCGCTGCGCGCGCACCCGCCGGCTCCCCTCCCCCCACCGCCGGCCGCTCCCGCTTCCGCCGCCCGCCCGGCCGCGTGCGCGCGCGCGCCCGCCCTTCCGCTCCCAGCGCGCTTGCGCGGCCGCACGGGGCTTGGGGGAGGTGGGCGGGGCCAGAGAGGGCCTGCGCGCCCGACGCGCCTCCCCACTGGGTCCCGGACGGTCCTGCGCCTGCGCCCCGGGGTGTCCGGCCTCCGCACGCCGCGCGTCCTCTCGCCGCCGAGCATGCGCAGAGCGGGCGCCACTGCGGCGGCAGTGGGAGATTGGGGGATGGGGCTGGGTGGCGGTGGGGTCTGCGGGGAAAGGATGGCGGAGGGGCCTTGAGACTCGGCAGCGAGGACGGGAAGCTGGCGTGAGGGCGGGAGGCGGGCAAGCTGGGCCGGGGATGAACACGGGCGGGCTGGGCAGCCGCTTGCATCCCTGGTTGGGGGGGTGGCGAGGCCCGTCCGGCGAGACCGGGCGGGGCCTGACTACGGCCGCCTTTTCTGCACAGCCTACCGGAGGCCATTCATTAGCTCAGCACGTGGTTATTGGCCTGCTGCGGTGGCCCAGGCGCAGGTGCTGGGGCCCGAGCAGACGCATCGCAGCCGCTGGGGCGCTCACGATCCGGTGGGGGAGACAGAGGGGAAGGAGGGAAAATGCATTGTGTTGAGATGGCGACTTCAGGGTCGTGGGCATTCTCAGTGGGGCAGCCAGGGGAGGCCCCGTGCGAAGAAGACATTGGAGGCAAGACAGAAAGCTGTGCGGGAGAGAGCCTTGTTGCAAGTGTGGAGGCCCTGCGCCTCCGGGCCTCTTCTCTGTGATTTGAAAGTGTCGCCAGCGTCACCTTTAGTCCCGCAGCCGGACAAGCGCTCCCCGAGGTCAGGCCCCACCCCGTGTGACTGTCTCTCCCGCTGCTTCTGGCCGGCCTGCCTGCCCTTCCTCATTTCTCAGGTCGCAGCTGACTCACCGCCTCCTGTTTAATCACTGCCTCCTTTTTCCCCTTCCTTCACATTTCTTGGGTACCCTCTTGATCGGCTGTCTTCCTCCCCTCAATTTAAATGGCAAAGATATTGTCAGTTTTAATCACTAGGGATCCCCAGCATCCGGCGTAGTGCCCCCCTCCGCCACGTACTAGATACTTTAAATTTTTTCATTGAAAGAATAATAGAGACCGACTGTCTGGTGAGTGTGTCCCACACTTGCGTCAGCAGTTGTCTTCCCACGTCCAAGGTGAGTGAGTCACTTGAAGCATAGAGCAGAGATCTTGGTTTCAAACTTGACTCCCTTATTAGTATCTGGGGGATGCCAAGCAAGTCTATGGGACTCGTCTACACGTCTGTGTCTTCACCTGTAAAATGGAAACAATAATGGCACCCGCCTCCCCTGGTGGTTATGAGGAATCGGTGAAAGCAGGCCACCTGGAGTTCTCTGAACCTTGGCTCCTAATGTGATGCGCAGTAAACGGGCACGTGGGATCCAAACCTTGCTCTCTGTCCTTCATTCAAGTAATATTTCTTAAGCGCCCTCACCACGCTCCGCACTGAGCTGGTCCTAGGCCTCCAGTGATGTGCCGAGCCGGCAACGTTCCTGCCTGTGGAGCAGACAGTCCATGAGTTCAGTTGACTGTCTCCCGTATTGATCACACTGACACGTGATAGGAAAATCGAAGTGCAGTGGAAGAAAAGCCCAGGGGGCAATGAGATCATAACATGGGGACTTCCTGGGATGAAGTCAGCTCATCCTCTCTGAGGGAGAGGCATTTATGCCAAGAGCCAAAGGAGGAGGGCACTGAGTAGAGGAGACAGGATGTCCCAGGACTCTAAAGAGGAAAAGAGCCTAGGGACAGAAAAAGGCCTGTGTGGCTCAAAGGGGGAGGCCAGGAGCAGCCACACTGGGCAGGGCCCTGTGGGCTGTGGTGAGTATCTTGAGCTTTTTCTGGAGCACAGTGGGAAGCAGTTGAAGGGTTGTAATCGGGAGAATCCCATGGCTGCAGGGTGGAGACTGGGCTGGTAGGGAAGGAGAGGAGGTGGGGAGTCCCTTTGGGCCGTTGCAGTGGCCCAGGGTGCAGAGGGGGATGGCCTGACTAGCACGAAGGCGGTGGAGGTAGAATGGATAAAATGGGAGGAGTGGACGGACTCCAGCTTTCTCTGCAGCTGGGGCAGTGGGGACATGGATCCTCTGGCAAGAAAATATCCAGAGTCCTGTTTGGACAACACGTCTGTTGGGAGTAACCCTATAGGCTGGCCATTTATGGCTATATGTTGAAATCCCTGTTTAAGCAAAATTGATGCCTTTAGTGCTTATGTTTATGTCTATGATACATTGCGAGTTAATTTTTTTTTCCCTCTCCAAAGCCCCAGTACACAGTTGTGGATTCTAACTGTAAGTCATTCCAGTTCTTCTATGTAGGATGCCACCTCGGCATGGCTTGATGAGCGGTGCTAGGTCCATACCCAGGATCCAAACCAGTGAACCCCAGGCTGCCCAGGCAGAGCACACAAACTTAACCACTAAGCCACGGGGCTGGCCACACGAGTTAATTTTTGTGTAAGGGATGAGGTAAGATTGAAGTTCATTGTTTTCCATGGGAATATTCAGTTTTTCCGGCACCAGTTGTTCCAGACTGTCCCCATTGAATTATCTTAGTGCTTTTGTCAAAAGTCATTTGACTGTTTAAGTGTGAGTCTGTTTCTGGAGTCTCTGTTCACTAATCAATGTGTCTCCCGATATGCTAAGACCACACTGTCTTGATGCCTGTAGATTTATGTCATCTTGAAATCAAGTAGTCCTCCAACTTTGTTCTTTTTTTTATTCACTGTTTTGGCTACTCTAGGTCCTTGGCATTTCTGTGTAAATTTTAGAATCAGCTTGTCGATTTCTACCCAAAACCACAAAGAGATTTTGATTGGGATTGCATTGAGTCTGTAGACCAGTTTGGGAACCATCTTAATAAAATTAAGCCTTCCAATCCACGAACATGGTATATCTCTCTGTTTATTTAGGTCTTCTCTAATTTCCATTAAACGTGCTCTTTTCGGGCCTTTCGTACTCCACTGTAGGAAATGACAAATGACTCGTGTCGAGGTCACGGGGACCTACGGGTTGCTGGCTCTGGGGGTCAGTTGGCAACAGTGGACACATTCCCTCTTCAGCGCAGTCTCCTTGCGTGGCTTCCAGGGCACCACACACCCCTGGGTTTCTTCCCACCCCTTCACCGGCTCCTTCCCAGGCTCCTTTGCCACTTCCTTCTCTTCATACTGACCCCTTAGCAATGAACTGCCCCATGACTCAGACCTGGGGCTCCTGTCTACAGTCACCTCCCTGGCTTCCAGTCTGATGACCTTAAAAAATCATCTACCTCCTAGGTATCTATCCAAAAGGATTAAAGACAGGTACTTGAAGAAATACTTGTAAACAAATGTTCATCGTTGCTGCTATTTATAATAACCAAAAGGTTGAGTCCAAATGTCCACCAGCAGACGAGTGGATAAACACACTGCAGTCTCTCAGTCAGTGGAGTCGTCACCCATCAAAGGCAGCGACGTCCTGACACGGGCTGCAGTGTGGGTGAACCTCGAGAACATGCTGAGGGAGTGGAGTCAGACACACAAGGCCACATGTTGTGTGAGTCATGTCCAGGACAGGCAGATCCAAGCAGATTGCCAGGGACTGGTGTCGGGGAGGACTACCTAACGGGTACAGGGTTTTATGTGGGATGGTGAGAATAGTTTGGAACTAGACAGAGGTGGCGCTCTGTACTAAATATCACTGAATTCTTCATGTTAAAATATTTAACTTTATGTTATATGAATTTCACCTTAATTAAAAAAAAATCTCCATGCTGGCCAGCCCAGGGGCATAGTGGTTAAGTTCCCGCACTCCGCTTTGGTGGCCCTGGGTTCAGTGGCTTGGATCCCAGGCACAGACCTACACATCACTCATCAAGCCATGCTGTGGCAGCATCCCACATACAAATAGAGGAAGACTGGCACAGATGTTAGCTCAGGGCCAATCTTCCTCACCAAAAAAATAATAATAATAAAATTAAATAAATAAGTCTATATGCTGAGGATTTCCGAATCTTTCTCTCCTGTCTGGACCTTACCCTTGAGCTCCAGAAAACTGCCTCTCAGACACCACCACTTGGATATTTAATAGGAGTTACAACTTCGGTTCTATCAAGTTCCTCTTCTGCTTAAAACCCTCCAGTGGCTCCCATCTTGCCAAGAATAAAAGGCAGAGACCACGAAGAGAATGAGAAGCCAAGCCGCAGACTGGGAGGAAACACTTGAAAAGGCACATCTGATAAAGGCCAATTATCCAAATATACAAAGAGCTCTTAAAACTCCGCAAGAAGAAAATGAATAACCCAATTAAAAAATGGACAGGGGTCGGCCCGGTGGCGTCATGGTTAAGTTTGTGGGCTCTGCTTCAGCAGCCTGGGGTTCACAGGATTGGATCTTGGGCATTGACCTACATACCACTCATCAAGCCACGCTGTGGCAGCATCCCACATGCAAAGCAGAGGAAGATGGGCACAGATGTCAGCTCAGGGCCAATCTTCCTCACCAAAAAAAAATAAAATAAAAAAGGACAAAAGACCTGAACAGACACCTTACCGAAGAGGATGTACAGATGGCAAATAAGGGTATGAGAAAATGTTCCACATCATATGTCACTCAGGAATTGCAAATTAAAGCAACAATGAGATACCACTGCACACCTATAAAAAAGGGAGAAATCTAAAACTGGAAACACCAAATGCTGGTGAGAATGCAGAGCAGCAGGAACTCATTCATTGCTGGGTGGGAATGCTGATGGCCCAGCCACTTCACAAGATGGTTTCGCCATTTCTTACAAAACTAAACATACTCTTACCATGTGACCCGGGAACCCCACTCCTTGGTACTTAACGCAAAGGGGGAGGAAAGATGTCCCCACAGAAACCTGCACGGGGACGTTCTGATGGCAGCTTTCTTCATAATTGCCAAAACCTGGGAGCAGCCAAGACGGCCTTCAGTAGGTGAACGGATAAGAAACTGTGGTCCACCCAGAAAATGGGATATCGGCGCTAAGAAGAAATGAGCTCACCAGCCAAGAAAAGGCGTAGAAGAACCTTAGATGCACGTCAGTAAGCAGAAGAGGCCCATCTGAAAAGGCTCGTTTGTGCTGGATGATTCCAGCTCTGTGGCCTTCTGGAAAAGGCAAAGCTAGAGACAGTAAAGAGATGAGTGGTTTCCAGGGATGGGAGGTGAGGGGGGAAGACGGGCAGAGGACAGAGGGGTTTCAGGGCAGTGAGACTGTTCTGTGTGACCGTGTGATGGTGGACGCGTGTCATTCTCATTTGTCCGAACTCGGGAACCCGAGCGTCACCTGTGGATGCTGGGTGATGACGCGTCCCGGGTTCATCAGTGGTCACAAGAGGTCCCCTCCGGCGGGGATGTTGACGGAGGGGGAGGCTGTGATAGTGGGCAGGGAGTGTGTGTGGTAACACTCGACGTTCTGCTCAGTTTTGCTGTGAGCCTAAAACCACTCTAAAAAAGTTTATTAAAAAAATATAAACAAATTTAAAAAGCCAGAGCCAGTCCTCACAGAGGCTACAGGCCTCCGCTCCCTCCTGGACCTGATCTCCGACTATCCTTCTCCTGGCTCATCCCTCTCCCGTCACTGGCCTCCTTGCTCACTAGTCTTCAGACCTAGGTCCTGCCCCAGGGCCTTTGCCCAGGTGCTCCTGACACCTGCCTGGCTCCTAGAGGCCCCGTGTAATGCTGCAGACGCCCCTCCTGCATTCCCATTTATTTAGTCTGCGCTATTCGTCTGCCCTGCTGGACTGTCAGCTCTGGGTCTGTCTCCATCACCCACACCTCCCCAGCACCTGGGACAGCACCCGGTGCCTGGTGCGCGGAAGAGAGGATGAGTGAGTGCATGGGCACCACGGAGGGAGTCTCAGGGTGACTCAATGCTGCCTCCTCGTACGGAATGAGGGTTTCCATTGACGAGATGCTTCCTGAGGCCTCGGGGTTATCCCCCAGCCTCTCAGATGCCAGTAGGGAGAGTGACCAGGCCCTGGCCTGGAGTCACATCGTCAGGCTCATCTCGTGCGCAGCGCCCAAGGCACCTTCCGATCGGCTGCCTGGGGCAATGGCAGCTGCCACTCCGCCTTCCCAGGTGGGA
Organism: Equus asinus; assembly: GCF_041296235.1. Taxonomy (NCBI): domain Eukaryota; kingdom Metazoa; phylum Chordata; class Mammalia; order Perissodactyla; family Equidae; genus Equus; species Equus asinus. The sequence continues at coordinate 22,412,134 of NC_091809.1, read as the reverse complement.
AGCAGACTGTGAGGTGCGGGGAAGGGTGCTGTGAATGCAGGGGGTGCAGAGGAGACCAGAGGTTTGCGACATCCCTCCCCACATGGCGAAAAGAACCTTCCCAGTTGGTCTTAGCCCTATCGGAGCCTGTGTCCACGTCCACGTCCTCGTGTATCTGTCACCTTGTTAGGTGGGAGTTTGTCATATTTTTGGGGTGGCTCAGAGAACGTGTTAGGGTTCTCCAGAGATACAGAATCAATAGGATGTTGGATATACATATATATGCACCCTATTGATCCTGTTTCTCTGGAGAAACAGAACATATATATATATAAATAGAGAATATACATATATATCTGATAGGTAGGGAGAGCTTTATTTTAAAGAATTGGCTCATGCGATTGCAGAGGCTGGCAAGTCAGGGAAGAGTTGATGTTGCGGTCTCGAGTCCGAATCCTGCAGGGCTGGAAACTCAAGCAGGGTTTCTCTGCTACAGTCTTGAGGAGAATTTCTGCGTCTTTGGGAAACCTCAGTCTTTGCTGTTAAGACCTTCAACTGATTGGATGAGGCCCACCCAGGTCATGCAGGGTCACCCGTTTTACTCAACTGGTTTCAACGTTATAATCACATCTAAAAATCTACCTCCACGGCAACACCTAGGCTGGTATTTGACCAAACAACTGAGGGCCATGGCCTAGCCGAGCTGAGGCATAAAATGAACCATTACAGGGAAGAATGGTCTTCTGTCTTTTGACTCAGTGTTGAGGGTTTGAAATAAAAAGCTCATGCACGTTTAGTATGTGCAAACGTAAAACGCACCCTCTTCCTTTGCTGCTGTAAAGTGGAGACTCTTCCAATAATCTCTTCAGATCTTTCTTGGAAAATGAAATCATTTATTAACCAAATGTGTATTTATTCCACAAACATGACCTACTGCCCTGAAAAATGGGCCTCACAAGAAAGCGATTTCCCCAGATGAAGCAGTGAGATGTGTAGTGCGGAAAACAGGAGGAGTCCTGCTAAATTACAAGCCCAGAGCAATGGCAGGCAGCCCTGGCTGTAATTCAACACAGTAGACAACTGGCATGTCACATAACGCTTGCACTAAAGCATGCCACTGCCGGCAACCACAAGGAGAAGGCTAACCACCCACATTTGTCATAATTTTATGGATGTTTTATTCTTACTCCAGGATGTTTTATTTTAGGTTGAATTTATTAAGCTCTTCTAGGACACTAGTCCTGAATTGTTACACTTTGGGCTTCAATCAAGAGTAATCAGGGGCCGGCCTGGTGGCACAGTGGTTAAGTGTGCACATTCCACTTTGACAGCCCAGGATTCGCTGGTTCGGATCCCAGGTGTGGACATGGCACTGCTCATCAAGCCATGCTGTGACAGGCATCCCACATATAAAGCAGAGGAAGATGGGCACGGATCTTAGCTCTGGGCCAGTCTTCCTCAGCAAAAAGAGGATTGGCAGCAGATGTTAGTTCAGGGCTAATCTTCCTCAAAAAAAAAGTAATCAACAACAATGGTTTATATATATACACACACCATACATATAATTTGATCTAGGCTTCATGTATTTAGACATTTCACCAAAGGGGATAGACAGATGGCAAATAAGCACATGAAAAGGTGTTTAGTTAGTATCACTAGCCGTTAGGGAAATGTACATTAAAACCACAGTGAGAAATCAGACCTCTCAGAATGGCTGGAATAAAAATCAGCGACAACACCAAGGCTGGCGAAGATGCAGAGAAACTGGACCACGTGGGAATGCACAGCAGGTGGGGATGTGAATGGTCCAGCCGCTCAGAAGACAGTTGAGCACTTTCAGAAGAAACTAAACAGACAGCTATCACAGGGCCCAGTAAGTGAACTCGTGGGCGTTTATCCTAGAGAAACGTAAACGTGTTCACACAAATACCTGTGCATGAATGCTCACAGCAGCTTTGTCTGTAACAGCCCAGGAATAACCGGAATCAGCCCGGGTGTCCCTCACAAGGCGCGTGGTTAAACAAACTGTGGTCCATCAGCACTGTGGATACTACTTGTCAATCAAAGGAAGCGAATGCAACAATCTGGATGAATGACTCTCTAGGGAATTATGCTGAAAAAAAAAAAGACCAATTACAAAAGGTTACATACTGTCTGATTCTGTTTCTGTAACACTTTGAAACAGCAACATTTTTTCATGTTGGAAGACACATTAGCAGTTGCCAGAGGGAGGTGGGTGTGGTTGTAAACGGGCTGAACTAGGGCTCCAGCGGTGTTGGAACTGTTTGCTGTCTTGACTGTCGGGGTGGATACGCAAACCCACACATGATAAAATTGTTTAGAACTTAATACACAGGTGCACACAAATGAGTACAAGGAAACCTGAAAGAATCGGAACAAGAGCAATGAATTGTCTCGGTGTCAATATCCTGGCTGTTATACGTCAATCGACCTGGGGGGAAAAACATAGCAGAAAAGTATATGTAGATATCCTGGCTGTGAGACTGTATATCGTTTTGTATTTGGGGATTCGAATAGATATTTGCACACCCATTTTCAGAGCAGCCTGTCTCCGAACATCTTGTCTACTGTAAATGTACAGCCAATAGCCAGTATATTTACAATATACAAACATACTCTAAATATACATCGAGAAAATGTGCAAGTAACCCAGGTGTCCATAGACAGATGAATGGACAGTGTAGTATATACAGACGATGGAATATTATTCAGCCGTAAAAAGGAAGAAAATGCTAGGGCTGGCTCAGCGGTGCAGCCGTTTAAGTTCTCATGTTCCACTTCGGTGGCCTGGGGTTCACTGGTTCAGATCCCCGGTGCGGACATCGCACCACTTGGCGTGCCATGCTGTGGTTGGTGTCTCACATAAAAAGTAGAGGAAGCTGGGCACGGATGTTAGCTCAGGGCCAGTCTTCCTCAGCAAAAAGAGGAGGATTGGCAGCAGTTAGCTCAGGGCTAATCTTCCTCAAAAACAAAACAAAACAAAACCGGGGGCGTGGGTGGGAAAGGAAGGAAATGCTAACATGTTACAACATGGATGAACCCTGAGGACGTGATCCTCAATGAAATAAGCCAGACACCAAAGGACAAATAGAAATTGCAACACGGCTACCAGTCCTCTGGGGATGTTGATAGTTGGGGGTGGGGGTGGGGGGTGGGAAATCTCTGTACCATCTGCGCAGTTCTGCTGTGAACCTAAAGCTGGTCTAAAAACTAAAGACTATTAAAAACTAGAATGTGCAACCCCAAAGGAACCCTAATATAAGCCAAGCGCTTGAGTTAATCATCGTGTATCAGTATTGGTTCTGTTGTAACAGATGTTCCCCGCTAACGCAGGACATTACTAACGGGAACCTGCAAACTGTAGGGCGGGGGCGGGGGCAGGAGATATTTGGGAACTCTTTGTACTCTCTGCTCAATTTTCTGTAGTCCTACAACTTCCGTGAAACCTAAAGTCTATTTATTTATTTATTTATTTATTTATTTAGTGATTGGCACCTGAGCTAACATCTGTTGCCAATCTTCTTTTTTTTCTTCATCTTCTTCTCCCCAAAGCCCGCCGGTACATAGCTGTATATTCTAGTTGTGGGTCCTTCTACTTGTGCTATATGGGACACCGCCTCAGTATGGCTTGATGAGCCGTGTCATGTCCCTGCCCAGGATCCGAACCCGTGAAACCCTGGGCCACCGAAGCAGAGCGCTCGAACTTAACCCCTCGGCCACGGGGCAGCCCCCTAAAGTCTATTTATATATGTTCATGATGCTCACCACGCCCTATGACGTGTCTCCTCCCATCGCCCACATGTTATTGTTGGAGTGAGGCACAGAGAGGGGTGATAATCCACCCAAGGTCCACACAGCCCTGGCAGAGCTGGCATGATTTGCACCAGGCAGGTGATCACTGGTGTCTGTGCCCTTCACCCTGCGCCCTGCCGTGTGCTGCAGAGGACCGAAGGAAAAGCGGAGCTGGAGACGGGGCGGGAGCCTGCCCTGTCTGCCGGTGGCATGGGGAGCCATGGAGGGGAGCAGACCCTGGGTGACCGTTGTCACTGTGCAATGGGCTGTGACAGGCAGTGCTGGGCTGGGGTTTTAGAGGGTCAGTCAGCGTTCTCCCAGGAGACAGAGCCGATCGGAGGAGCATATAGAGACGCGCTGTGGACTGAATCGTGTCCCCCTGGATCATATGGTGAAGCCCTAACCCTGAATGTAACTGTACTTGGAGATGGGCCTGCAAGGAGGTAATTAAGGTTCAGTGAGGTTGTAGGGTGGGCCTCGACCTGATAGGATTAGTGTTCTTATAAGAGGAGACACCTGAGGGCTCCATCTCTCCGTCTCGCTCTCTCTCACTTTCTCCAATCCCCCCCCCCCCCCTGCCCTGTGAGCACACGGCAAGGAGGTGTCTCTCTAGAAGCCGTGACTATGAAAGTGAATTTTCTGGCACCATGATCTTGAACTTCCCAGTCTCCAGAACTGTGAGAAAATAAATCTCTGTTGCTTAAGCCACCCAGTGTATGGTGTTTTGTTAGAGCAGCCCGAGCTGACTGATACGAGCTTGATTTTTAAGGAATTGGCCCAGGTGACATGGAGGCTGGCAAGTGCAGAATTGGCAGGCTGGAGGCCCAGGGAGAGCCAGGGCTGCGGGTGGAGCCCCAAGGCCGCCTGCTGGCAGAATCCCCTCTTGCCTGGGGAAGGTCAGTCTTTTGTTCTATCCAGGCTTTCAACTGATCGGACGAGGCCCACCTTTGATGAAGGGCAGTCTGCTTTACTCAGAGTCTACTGATTTAACTGCATCTCAACCAAAAACACCATCAGAGAAACATCCGGAATCACGTTTGACCAAATATCTCTGGACACTGTGGCCCAGCCGAGTTGACATGTAAAATTAACCCTCACCTCACCAAAACAGACTGGAAATGTGCAAGCACCAGGGCGTAGTTCGCTGGACACTCTCTGAACATCTTTGGTGTGGAGATGCCGACAAATTCAGTCTTCGTCCCCGGGCTGGCAGAGGGCTCCGCCTTCTCCCCTTTGCCGGGGTGCAGCTGGCCACAGGGGGCGTAGACTGAGAACATCCAAACTGCAGCCCCTCTCCCCCGTCTGCCTGGGGGTAAGCAGCAGGTGCAGGTCGGGTTTTGGCCCACACGGACCCATTTTCTCAAGGGCTTCTTAGAAGACGATCTAAGGCTGAGGGTCTCGGCCGCAGCGTCCCTGACGTTTGGGGTCGAATAGTCCTCTGTTGGGGGCCGTCTCGTCACTGTGGGGGGTGAGCAGCGCCCCTGACCTCTAGCCACCACTGAGGGCCGTAGCCTGGGCTCGCTCCCAGGTGCCACCTGGGGGCTCGGGCCTCTGTGTGGCCTTCCCTGCAGAAGCTCGCTCGGGGCCGGGGCCCTGGGCTCCTGTTCTTTCTCTTCTTTTTGGTGCTTTGCTGTGGCTGGCCACCACGTCACTGACCATCCCACTGTCCGGCAGCTGCTCACATGATGGTTTGGGCGGCAGCCTTGGCCACAGCAGTCCCCTCCAGCCTCCAGCGGGGGGTCTAGGAGCAGCGAGGACCCTTCAGAAACCTCTGCCCCCTTCCCTGGCCCTGCCCTGCCCTCCCTGCATCCCCTGGGTGCCAGTTCTAGGCTGTGACACCCCCCACATCCGGAGATCTGCGCACTGATGGGGACAGAGGCTGGGCCGACCGGGCGGGACCATCTCTGCGTGTTGAACTTTCAGGACTTTATCCGTCTACAGGACAAACTCAGGAAGATTCACTGACTCGTATTTAGTGCTGAGCTACTAGTGCAAAGTGTTCCATGTTTATGTGACTTCAGAGACTTTCGTGTGAAAAACAGCACCCTCCCCACAGCGTCCAGCATCCGGGTCCAGCCCCGGGGGGCGGGGGGCAGAGTTTGTTATTTATGCATCTGCTCTGTAGGCTTATAGGTCCCGAATCCTGGGCAAGGTTTCAGGATGCCTTTAATACTTTTTGAAATAGAAGTACTTCCCATGAAACAAAAATCACCCCCCTCCCCGAGTTCTGACAACCAGAAAATGTCTGCAGACGCGGCCAGATGTCCCTTGGAGGACAAATCGTCGCCCGTTGAAGAGCACTGATCCGGGCAGCTTCTAACCATCCTCTGCCTTCACCTGCTCATGGCCAGACCATACGGGAGTGACTCGTCACCCCAGCCCCGGGGGTTTGTACACACACACATACACACGCATGGCCAGTGGACCCTGCCCCAGGGCGTGGGGGTGACAAAACCCCAGGTGGTTGTCCCACTGGCGCTCTCCATCCGCCTCCTGTCTGCCCCTCCCCTCCCTTCTCCTCCCATCGTCCGCCGCCCTCATTCTGCAGCGCAAATTCAGCCTGGGAGTGGCCTCGGCGGGACTGTTGGCAGAACAGGTTGTCCAACCCTGAACTGGAGAAGGGACGACCTGTCTGCCCAGGGAGCCAGTGCTGGGAACCCACCGCGCGTGCGCTCCCGCCAGCAGGGTGACCTTGGGGACGCTCGAGGGTGGGGCCTCTACGCCTCTGCCTCTCCCAGGGGAAAGGTTCCCCTGTCTGGGTTTATCGGCCTCTTAGTCTCGCTGGGGCTGCTCCAGTGGCTTTGTGAACCGGAGACACACTTCCAGGAAGGCAGAGCGGCCTCTTACCACTCGGAAGTGACAACCGGCTCACACCCATTAGCGTGGCGACTACCAAGACAACAGAAAACGATGTGGGCGAGGATGGGGGGACATCGGAGCCTTTGGGCACCGTCGGTGGGAAGGTAAAATGGTGCAGCCGCCCTGGAGAACAGTGTGGCGGTTCCTCACAAACCGAGAAGTAGAATTACCACAGGATCTAGCAATTCTACTTTGGGGCATATAATTTAAAAAGTGGAAAGCAGGGGCTCACAGAGATATTTGTACTACCATGTCCACAGCAGCGTGACTCCCAATTGCCAAGAGGTGGAAACAGCCCACGCGTCCATCACAGATGGATGGACACACAGAATGTGGTCCAGCCAGACAGTGGAAGTTTGTTCAGCCTTAAAAAGGAAATTCTCTGGGGGCCGCCCCCGTGGCCGAGTGGTTAAGTTCGTGCACTTGGTGGCCCAGGGTTTTGCTGGTTCGAATCCTGGGTGTGGACATGGCACTGCTCATCAGGCCATGCTGAGGCGGCGTCCCACATGCCACAACTAGAAGGACCCACAACTAAAATGTGTAACTATGTACCAGGGGGCTTTGGGGAGAAAAAAGGGGGAAAAAAAAAGGCGGGGAGTTCTGCCCCACGCCACACCATGATGACCCTGGAGGACATTATGCTGGGTGGAATAAGCCAGACACAGGAGGCCAGATGCTGTGTGATTCCACCCACAGGAGGTCCCCAGAGGAGCCACATCCACAGAGACAGGAAGGAGAAGGTGGGGCCAGGGCCTGGGGGGCGGGGGGGGCGGAGATGGTGTTTAATGGGGACAGAGCTTCAGTTTGGGAAGATGAGAAAGTTCTGGAGACAGATGTGGGTAGTGGCTGCACAGCAGTGTGAATGCACTTAATGCCACTGAAATGGACACTTAAAAATGGTTCCAACGGTAAGTTTTCTGTTATGCATATTTTACCCCGATTAACAAAAAACCCTCATAAGCCGTAAGAAATGCAGATCGAGGGGCCAAGCTCGGCCGAGCGCAGCCCAGGTCCCAGGCCCAGCGCGGTGCCTGCTGAGACGGGCGAGTCCGTGCGCAGGGCCGCAGCCCTGGGTGATGCCGACGGCTCCCATGGCCCCGGGGCATCCTGCAGACTGTGCTCCGGCTGAGATCATGACAGCTGTGTTTGCAGGGGACGTGCAGGTCCCCATCACGAGGCTGTCGTCACCGACCCTTCTGGGATCAGTGCCGAGTCCCACAGGACAGGATGGGTGTGAAAGCCCCGCGGTCCTGGGTCAGCGCTCACTCACGGTGCCACCCTGGAGCCGGCCTGTTGAGAGTGGCCCACGGCTGGTGTCCTTTCACCATCACCTGCTGGGCCCTGTGATGTGTAGTTATCAGACATGGCCAAGTGGCCTGCCTGGGCCCTCCCAGACTCCCCAACGTGCCTGGATTTAGATGCTTCTCCGAATTTAAATCTCCCAGGAGAATAAAGTGGAAGAAGCCATGGATTATTTTTGCCAGGCAAGGTGAACACAGCGTTTCTTGCTTCTGAAATCAGAGCCTCTGGGATCTTCTTAGGCTGGAAGGACTGGACCAGTGGCTGCATTCACCCAAGCTCAAGTCCTTACAGTGGCCCACAAGGCCCGCTGCCCTCACCCCCGCCAGTCCCCACTCACTGGCTCACTCCAGCCACACTGGCCTCCTGGCTACTCCTCCAGCCTGCCAGGCACAGCCCTACCCCAGGGCCTTTGCACCTGCTGTCCTTCTACCTGGAGCATTCTTTCTCCAGATGGCTGCTCCTCCAGCTCTTTCAGACCTTGGCTCCAATCTCACCTCTCTGAACACCAGATTTAGTATTGCAGACCCTCCCAACTCCCTTACCCTGCTTTTCCATTCCTCCTAGCACTTCTTCCTTCCTGACGCACTCTCTGCTTATTTACTCCGCCTGCAGCCCGTCTCCTCTGGCCCTCATGCCCCCTCCACCAGCACTTGAGCCCTGAGAGCAGGTGCTCGGTGAACACCAGTCAAATAATTCACCTGAGCCGCCATCCACACCTAGGGTTAGGATTTAAAAGGTGTTTGGCAGGTGAGAAGGATTATCAAAGTGTGAGTGATTTTTAATTAGTTTGAAGTTCGTACATTATATAAAAACAGAACAGGCTGGCCCGTCAGTCAGCTCAAGCCCTGCCCTCCGTGCTCAGGCCGCACGCTCAGACCCGTCCTCACCTCCTCGGTTTCTCCCACCTGCTCCTCCTGTTCTTCTGGAAACTGTAGTGGTCCTGTCCTGGGATATTGTGACGCACAGTAAGAAACACACGTTGGTCTTCCCCGTCTCTGGCAGAGAGCTCCTAGGACCCTTGGAATATGCGAGAAGATGAGAGCGATGAGAGAGTCTTGATATTCAGAGCGAGCCCCTTTCCACCACCCCTGAGTTTATGTTAACGCGGTGACGAGTCGAAAGCCCTGAAGGATGGGGCTGGTTGCCAGGGGAACCATCCTTGTGACTAGAGGGTTGGAACTGTCAGCCCCACCCCCTCACCCCCGGCCTCCCAGGAAGGGGACCCGGCTGGAGGGTGAATCAGTCCTGCCTGGGTAGTGAAGCCTCCTTACAAAGGACGGGGTCAGTGGGATTCTGGGGCGGTGAACCGATGCAGCCCCACACTCCATGGGGACAGAGGCGCCTGCGTTCAGGACCTCGCCCTGTGTGTCTCTTCACCTGGCTGTTGGTTCATATCCTTCCGTATCCTGTAATCAGCCAGGAACCTAGTGAGTGAAACGCTCCTCTGAGTTCTGTGAGCCACTCTAGCAAATTAATTGAAGCTGAGGACACGGGCCTGGGAACCTCTGCTTTACAGCTGGTCGGTCAGAAGCACAGGTGACAGCCTGAACTTGTGATTGGCATCAAAGGGACGGGGAGGCAGTCTGCTGAGACAGAGCACTTAGCCCGTGGGGCTGATGGCATCTCCAGGGGAGTGGGGAGCGCTGTGGGTCTTGTTCTCAAAAAACTGTGCTTGTGGCATGAAATGACGTTCTACGTCACTGATCATCAGGGAAATGCAAATCAAAGCCACACTGAGATTTCACCTCACACATGTTAAAATGGCCATTATCAGCAAAACAAAAAATAACAAATGTTGGAGAGGGTGTGGAGAAAAGGGAACCCTCATCCACTGCTGGTGGGAATGCAAACTGGTGCAGCCACTATGGAAAACAGTATGGAGACTCCTCAGAAAACTAAAAATAGGGGCCAGCCTGGTGGTGCAGCGGTTAAGTGCACATGTTCCACTTTGGCGGCCCAGGGTTCGACAGTTCAGATCCCGGGTTCAGACATGTCACCGCTTGGCAAGCCATGCTGTGGTGGGCGTCCCACATATAAAGTAGAGGCAGATGGGCACGGATGTTAGCTCAGGGCCAGTCTTCCTCAGCAAAAAGAGGAGGATTGGCAGCAGATGTTAGCTCAGGGCTAATCTTCCTGAAAAAAACATAAAACTAAACTAAAAATAGAACTACCATACGACCCAGCTATCCCACTACTGGGTATCTACCCAAACAATTTGAAATCAACAATCCAAAGTAACATATGCACCCCTATGTTCATTGCAGCACTGTTCACAATAGCCAAGACATGGAAACAATCCAAGCGCCCACTGACTGATGATTGGATAAAGAAGATGTGGTATATATACACAATGGAATACTACTCAGCCAGAAAAAAAGACAAACTCATCCCATTTGCAATCACATGGAAGGACCTGGAGGGAATTATGCTAAGCAAAATAAGGCAGTCTGAGAAAGACAAACACCAGATGATTTCACTCACATGTGGAATATAAACAAGTACTGGGACAAAGAAAACAGTTCAGTGGTTACGAGGGGAAGGAGTGGGGGTTGGGCATGGGGGGTGGTGAGGGGAGCACTTATGTGGTGACAGTCAAGAAATAATGTACGACTGAAATCTCACATCGATGTAAACTGTTATGAACTCAATAAAAACAAAACAACAACATAAATGACATACTGGAAAAAAATCAATCAAACACAAAAGAAGGCAATCATGGAGGAGTTAAAGAAGAAAAAAACATAGAAAATACATAGAAAAAAGGAGTCCTCTGCATCTCTCAGCAAACGTTTCTCCAGCGTTGACCGTGGCTGACACGGGTTAACTTGCAGAAGTTTCTGTCGTCTTCGGGTGCATCGTCCTCCCGCCACATGGACCTGCGACAACACGCACAGATTATCGCCAACCAGGAAAGTGCACCCCGTTTCGGTGCTCTGAGTTTGTCCTGGCGTTTCACTAGTAGGAGGCATTAATGGAATTGTTCCATGATTGATTGAGTCATTGCCCACGTGACTCGATCTCCAGCCCCCGCTTGGCCCAGGCCCCATCTAGCTGATCAGTGGTTGGCCTTCCTGGCGGGGCGATCACCCACCCTGAGTCATGGCCTTGGCATTACCATCCTGGGACCCACCGTGAGTCATCGAGTTGGTGTAAACTGCCGGGTGTGTTCCAGGGGGCCCACCGTGAATACCCATTCCTGTCACTCAGGAGTCCCAGGGGTGGAGAGGCCGCCTCCCAGGAGCCAGGACAGAGGCCAGGCCTCCCTGTGGGTGATTCTGCCCTGTACCGTGTTGTACCTCAGTTTACACTTTATCCCAATAACAACTTCTCCACTAGATCAGCTGTCATAAAACTGTAGGACATCAAAAACAAAGAGGACTGTAAGAGCGGCCGGAATGAAAACAACAATCACACTGACCACGGACATTGCGAAAGTGACACTGGAGGCCAGAAGACGGGGAATCCTGTCTTCAAGGAACTGATTTTCAAAAACCAAAGTCAAGGGGCTGCCCCGTGGCCGAGCGGTTAAGGTCACGCTCCACTTCGGCAGCCCAGGGTTTCTCTGGGTCGTATCCTGGGCACAGACATGGCACCGCTCGTCAGGCCATGCTGAGGCGGCGTCCCACATGCCACAACCAGAGGCACACACAACTGGAATACATGACTATGCACTGGGGCAGCTTTGGGGAGAAGAAGAGAAAAAAAAGACTGGCAACAGATGTTAGTCCAGGTGCCAATCTTTAAAAAACAAAAAACCGAAGTCAACTTTGTGCTAAAAACAGCTTTTCAAGAACACAGTGAAGTCATTTTCAGGCAAATAAAAACTGACAGAGTTTGCCACCGGCAGACCTTCATCAAAGGAAATTCTAGGGCCAGCCTTGGTGGCCTAGTGGTTAAGTTCGGTATGCTCCACCTCGGGGTCCCAGGTTCCGTTCCCGGGTGTTGACCAACACCACTTGTCAGAGGCCAACCCGTCGTAGCAGCAGCTCACATACAAAAAGAGGAAGATTGGCAACAGATGTTAGCTCAGGGTGAATCTTCCTCAGCAAAAAAATTTTAAAAAAAGAAATTCTAAAGGGTGCTGTTCAAGCAGAAGAAAATTGATCCCAGAGGGAAAAGCTAAGAGCCAAGAAGAAATGTTGAGTGAAAAAAAGTGGTAAATGTGGGTAAATCAAAATGAATGTTGAATTTGAAATACTAGTAATAATGCAGTATATTTTGAAGTTGAAAAATAAACAGTTTAGTTTTTTGTTTTTGTTTTTGTGGTGAGGAAGATTGGCCCTGAGCTAACATCTGTTGCCAATCTTCCTCTTTTTGCCTGAGGAAGGCTGGCCGTGGGCTAACATCTGTGTCAGCTTTCCTCTATTTCATATGTGGGACCCCACCACAGCATGGCTTAGCGGTGTGTAGGTCTGAACCCAGGATACGAACCCACGAATCCCAGGCTGCCAAAGTAGAGTGCATGAATTTAACCAGTATGATACCAGGCCAGCACCTGGAACTAATTTTTTTTTAAAAGTCCTATCGTGGCTTGAGTTCGCCAAATGTTTCTCCAGCAAAGGAGACAGAGCACGTCCCGACGTCTCTGTGTCAGGTTGGAGATGCAACATGAGGGTCCCAGTGGAGGAATCGCTGTCGGGCCTCCTGTGACAGGTGCTCTGAAGGCAGTGTCTGACGAGAGGCTGGGCCCTGGGAGGGCTCCCCCCTCGAATGATGCTGCAGGTGACAGCTGTAGAAGGAACAGGAGTTCAGGCAAAGGTGGGGGACCCATAGGGGCTGTGAGAGGGGACCGGCCTCAGCACGCCGCTCTCTGGGAAGATGAGGACTCGGAGCGTCCGAGCTGTCGAGCGTCAGGAGTGGGCTCGCAGCTGGCCCCCCTCTTGCCCCGGCTGAACCCTGTGTCCGGCCCCGGGCCAGCCCATGTGCACTCAGCGCAGGTGTGTGGCGCTGCCTCTCGTGGCTGAGCGTGTGTGCAGGGGAGCAAGCCGTTTGTTTCTGTTTTAAAAGACAGATGTCGTGCTGGAGCACAGAGCGTGGAGAAGAACCGGCTCGAGCATCGCTGCCGCCTCCATACATGATACCGTCTGCCATACAATTCTGGATACTTCCTCTGTGGCCTTGAATAATTTTTTCTTTTTTTTTTTTTTTTTGAGGAAGATCAGCCCTGAGATAACATCTGCTGCCAATCTTCCTCTTTTTACTGAGGAAGACTGGCCCTGAGCTAACATCCGTGCCCATCTTCCTCTACTTTATATGTGGCATGCCTGCCACAGCATGGCTTGCCAAGAGGTGCCATGTCCACACCCGGGATCTGAACCGGCGAACCCTGGGACACCAAAGCAGATCGTGCGAACTTAACTGCTGCACCACCGGGCTGGCCCCCAATAATTTCTAATTTAACAATATGTTCTCAACAACACCAGTCATTAGGGAAATGCAGATCAAACCCACAAGAAGATACGACTTCACAAGCATACTTTTCTCTTAATTGTGGTGAAATGCACATAACATGGAATTTGTAATCATAATCATTTGTAAGTGTCCACTTCAGTAGCATTAAGCACATTCCCGCTGTTGTGACACCATCCCCACCATCTGTCTCCATGACATTTTCATCTTCTAAAACTGAACCTCTGTCCCCAGTAAGCAGTCACTCCCCATTTCTCCTCCCCCAGCCCCCGGCCTCCACCTTCTACTTTCTGTCGCTATGGATTTTCCTGTTCTACTATATTTCATCTAAGTGGAATCAAGCAGTATTTGTCTTTTTGTGTCTGGCTTATTTCACTCAGTATAGTGTCCTCTGGGTTCATCCATGGTATAGCGTGGGTCAGAACGTCCTTCCTTTTGAAGGCTGCATAATATTCCACCGGATGGACAGTCCACATTTTGTGTGTCCAGTCATCTGTCAGTGGACATTCGGGTTCCTTCTACCTTTTGGCCGCACAGGTTCAAAGCAGCATTATTCGAGTCCCTGCTTTCAGTTCCTTTGAATCTATACCCAGCAGTGTCATTGCTGGATCATCCAGTAATTCTGTTTTCAACTTTTTGAGGGACCACCAGCCTGTCGTGCACAGCAGCTGTCATCACATCTGTTTTTGTTGTCTTCTCATCAGAGCGAATGATGCTGGCTGCCGTGTCTGATAACGATAGAGATTTCCCTTGAGATGGGTGACAGTGAGCGCACAGAAATGAAACTCAAATTCTGCTCAACAGCCTGGGTTTATAACCCACAGCGGCGTAGCCCCCTGCTCTGCCTTCACTCCAGGTTGGTTTGTGGCCCAAATATGAAATTTCACGGTGGGCTTTTTCTCTTCTTTGCTTTATTTGTTTTCTTTTGCATTTATACTTAAAACTAAGGTGCAAACATTTCTGCTTTATCCTGCTGTTACTCCAGAACAAACATTCAACAAGAGGGTAGCCTGGAAGGTTTGCTGACATCCTCTCTGGTGATTTTGCATATTCCCTCTTCATGATGGTTCCAGGAGATATTTGCTGATCTGGCAGTGGAAACACAAACTAACACAGACTTTTTGGCAGTCACATATCCTAGGAGCTGCTGGCATGTTAATTTGTACACTCTTTTCGCCAGGATAATAGCTCCCATGACCGCAGCTAATAGAACCAGGCCCAGCCGTCTCCATGGTAACCTTGCACTGTATCAATGTCACATGCATCCCTCTGAGATCATGGTTCATAGGACCAGTCTCAGTCGTCTCCATGGTAACATTGTACCCTCTCAACATCCCAGCATCCCTCCAAGAACGTGGTTGCACAGGGACCAAGGTAGAGCCGGGGTGGGAGGAGATACTGGCACATTTTCTATCTCCATTTCAACAATTTCCATCTCGGTAGGTCAAGTTGACAATGTTTGAAGGACAGAAAGGCTCACATTGGGCCTTGACTCTTTTGCAAGGCAGCCTTTCAAAGCAGAGCTTCAGGGAGCAATGGCCTGAAGTCACACAGGTGAAGGGACCTTCCGCTGACCACATGTCACCGTGGAACAGCCTGCAAGCTATGGTCGCAAGAGCAGAGACAATTAGGAATCTTACTCTTTGAAAAAGTAGCACTGTGATGGCAAGAAGCCTAAATATAATCTACGGCCTCTGAGACCTAATGCCTGGCATCTAGTAGGTGCCAACTGTTGATAGTGAGTGGGCAGGATTTGTTATTTGCATCAAATCGGGCTGTCACTGTGCGGTCACCTCAGAGTCCTCTCTACAGAACATAAGGGGCAGGACGTAGATTCATTCATTTAGCTACAAATAATGACTGTCTCAATCCGTTCGGGCTGCTCTAACACAATACCAGGGACCGGGGGACGTGTAAACAACAGAAATTTAGTTCTCACAGTTCTGGAGGCCCAGAAGCCCAAGATCCAGGTGTTGGCAGCTATGATGTCTGGTCAGAGCTCTCTTCCCAGTTTATAGAGGGACGTCTTCTCGCTGTGTCCTCACATGGTGGAAAGAGAGGTAGAGAGACCTCTCTGGGGTCCCTTTATAAGGTCACTAATCCCGGTCGTGAGGGCTCCACTTCCCAAAGGCCCCACCTCCAAATGCCATCACATTAGGGGTTAGGATTTCAACACATGAATTTGTGTGTGTGTGGCGGGGGGCACAAACTTTCAGTCCATGACATTGACTGCATGTGTCCTGTGTGCTGGGCACTGGAGAGGTGGTAGTGAACAGAGAGACAGACCCCGTCCCTCAGCTCTTCATTCATTGGGGGACATGGACAGAGAAAACATCAATGAGTACTGGGAGCAAAACAAAGCAGGGCAAGAGACTGGAGAGTGATTTCAGACAGCGTGGTCAGGAAACATCTTTTTAAAGAGGTGATGCTGAGCAGGGCCCAGAATGAAGAGATGGAGCCAGGCAGGTATATGGGAGGTGTGTGTGGGGGAGCTTTCAGGCAGAAGAAGCAGCAAGTGCAAAGGTCCTGAGGTGTGTTCTTATGTTCAAGAAGAGCTGGAAACTCATGAGCAAGGGGTGGAGAGAAGTGGGAAATGAACCAGGAGGGGCTTACAGAACACTGTGAAGGCTTTCATGGTTACTGGACAATTTGTGCTGCACTCATAGACACCTGGAAAGCACTGAGCAAGTGTTGAGGGCTGAAGAAAAGGAGACCGTCTTGGCTTTTTTCCTCTAATGTAGTATGTGATAAAAACTAGTTACCTTAGGGGCTGGCCCTGTGGCCTAGTGGTTGAGTTCAGTGTGCTCTGCTTTGGCAGCCTGGGTTTGGTTCCCAGGCATGGACCTACACCACTTATTGGCGGCCATGCTATGATAGGGACACATACAAAATAGAAGAAGACTGGCACAGATGTTAACTCAGGGCTAATCTTCCTCAAGAAAAAAAAGAAGACAGGCTGGCCCAGTGGCACAGCGGTTAAGTTCACATGTTCTGCTTCTCAGCAGCCCAGGGTTCACTGGTTCAGATCCCAGGTGCAGACATGGCAGTGCTTGGCAAGCCATGCTGTGGTAGGTGTCCCACATATAAAGTAGAGGAAGATGGGCATGGATGTTAGCTCAGGGCCAGTCTTCCTCAGCAAAAAAGAGGAGGATTGGCAGCACTTAGCTCAGGGCTGATCTTCCTCAAAAAAAAAAAAAAAAAGAAAGAAAGAAACCTGTGGAACTGTACACCACCAAAATGAACCCTAGTGGAAAGTGTGGGCTCTAGTTAATAGTAATATCTTGATATTGCTTTGTCACAAATGCCCCACACTAGGGCAAGATGTTAATGATTAGGGAACCTTGGGGGGTTGGATTATATGGGCGATGTCTGTACTTCCTGGTCTATTGTTCTGCACATCTAAACTGCTCTAGAAAATAGTGCATTAATTCTAACAAAACGCAGGTCCCACCCCAAATGTCCAGCACCCAGTCCTGCTCTGTAGCAGGGCCCCAGGTCACTGACCTGGTGGTCTCAGCCCACACTGTTTCTTCCCCCCGGGATAACCCTACTTACCCTTGCTGCCTCTCCCACCAGGGCTGTGCTCCCCAGAAATCTCCCCCTTCATGATCACTGGGCCCTCTGCTTCTGGAGGCAGCTGGTGATCTGGGCGAGTTGTTGTTCTAGGGTCTGGGGAGCCCCAGTGTCATGGACGTGGGCAGGAGCTGGAATTTTTTTCCTTGTTTTTTGGTGAGGAAGATTGGCCCTGAGCTAACATCTGTTGCCGATCTTCCTCTTTTTGCTTGAGGAAGATTGTCGCTGAGCTAACATCTGTCCCAATCTTCCTCTATTTTGTGGAATTTTTTAAAGTCCCCTTTTGGGTCAATTTCTCTTGGCCCAGCCTGCTCTGGATTCACCAGAATGAGCTGATGTCATTTCCCTTAAAAAGAGGTGCGCGAGAGAGACCAGGAAATAAAGAATGAAAAAGACTTAAGAGTTCCAGCGTCACTCAGGTTTCCATGGAGACACTTAAATGGCTTTAAATGCCTGCGTGGGAACCCACCGGGACCCCTCTGCTCACATCGGAAGGCAGCTCCCTCTGCCGCTGGCAGCAGCCGCCCAAGGAGATGGCGAGACGGAGACGGCGCCCTCCATAGTGGGTCCCTCAGACCAGAACGAAACAACACGATCCCCAAGCCATTGCCCCTCCTGCTGGGCCCTGGCTTCTCACCCAGCCAGTCACGAGCATCCTTGGGCGGGGGACGGTGGCACCAGGCTGCTGGGAGATCAGCCTCGGGCCCTTGTCCCCCCTGCTCCTCCCACCACCGCGCTCGTCGCTGCGGATCCAGCGGGCGCTTCGGTTAGTTTCTTTGGGGGCAGGATTCTGGACAGACCCCATCAATGCCGAAGCAAGAAGACTCCCTGTCAATTCAGGGGAAACATCTAGTCGTGAAACGCTGGTTTTTATTCCAAAGGAAGCAAGTCCAACTTAATTTGCCCCACGAGGTTTCCAGATCAGTCCTAGTTCGGGGCAAAGACCAGATTGAGCCTCGCGCAGGCAGGGGTGGGTCAGAACACAAGGGGAAATGGCCAGGCGGCCCGCGACAGGAGAGGGACCTGGCGCCCTCTGCTGGCCACCACGCCACCTGCCGTGCCCGGCCGAGGCAACTCTGATGCCACCGGGATGCCCTTCAACAGGCGAATAGATAAACTGTGGTGACCCAAACAATGGGATATATGTGCTGACAAAACATGAGCTATGGTGACGTCAAGACGTGGAGGGAGCGTAAGCGCGTATTACTGAGTGGAAGAGGCCTCCTGACCCCAGCTCTGACGCTCTGGAAAAGGCAGAGCTGTGGCGACAGGAGAGCCCAGGGGTGGCGGGAGGGATGAGAGGCGGAGCACAGAGGGCTCCTGGGGCAGTGGCCCTACTCTGTGTGAGACTGTGGTGGGCACACAGGACCCTACGCCTTTGTCCAAACCCAGACAATGTGCGAGACCAAGAGCGATGCTCGTGTCAGCAGGGGACTTCAGTCAGTCATCGTGAGCCACTCTTGGCTCATCGGCTGGAACCAATGTTCCCACTGAAGCAAGAGCTTAACAGTAGGGAAATCTGGGCGCGGGGAGAGGGCGTCTGTGGGGACGGTCTGTCTGCTCGGTTTTTCTGTAAACCTAAAACTGGAGTCTATGGAAAAAACCCAGCTCTATTGGGGTGTAACTGACATAAAACCGACACAAAAGGACGGATACTGTATGACTGTGCTCACAGGAGGTCCCCAGAGGAGCCACATCCACAGAGGCAGAAAGGAGAAGGAGGGGCCGGGGGCTGGGGGAGGGGAGGGGGAGCTGGTGTTTCATGAGGACAGAGCTTCAGTTTGGGAAGATGAGAAAGTTCTGGAGAAGGATGGTGGGGATGGCTGCACAGCAATGTGAATGTGCTTAATGCCACTGCGCTGGACACTTAAAAATGGTTAAGATGGGGGCCGGCCCCATGGCCAAGTGGTTAAGTTCACGTGCTCTGCTTCATCAGCCTCGGGTTCACCAGTTCGGATCCTGGGCACGGACCTGGCACCGCTCATCAGGCCATGCTGAGGTGGCGTCCCGCACAGAAGAGCTAGAATGACCTACAACTAGGATATACAACTACATATTGGGGCTTTTGTGGGGGGAAAAAAAAGGAAGATTGGCAACAGATGTTAGCTCAGGGCCAAACTTCCTCATACACACACAAAAAAAGCATTAAAAAATGGTTAAGATGGTAAATTTTGTTATATGTATTGTATTTTACCACAAATTTTTAAAAAAGCTTTGAGGGGGGAAAAACAGAAATCTTACAATAATTTGAAGAAACTATGGGAAAATCTCTTTCTGAACCCTGCGTGGGAAAAGCCTTTCTAAAGCTAGAAGATAAAATATTGATAAATTCATCTACATAAAAATAAACTGTGGCCAACATCAAAAACTACCCGGAAAAAATATTTACAGCTCCGGCCACAGGAAAGTCCTCACATATTCGTGTGAAGAGATCTCATCAAGAAGGCAAGAGTAACAGCCCCAGAGGGAAAGGGCCAAAGGATGTGGCCGGTCATTTCACAGAAAGCAAGTCTAAGCCAAACCCCAAAACACAGGTGACTGTCAAGCCTGTGAGGAGATGCCCAACCTCCCCGTAAAAGAAATGCAAGATGAAACTACAATGAGCCACCAGTTTTCAACCATCACGTTGGCCAAATCCAAAAGCCAATCTTAACCATTTTTAAGTGTCCCGTTCAGTGGCATCAAGCACATTCCCATTGTTGTGCAGCCATCCCCACCATCCATCTCCAGAACTTTCTCATCTTCCCAAACTGAAGCTCTGTCCCCATGAAACACCAACTCCCCCTCCCCCAGCCCCTGGCCCCCCATCCTCCTTCCTCTCTCTGTGGATGTGACTCCTCTGGGGACCTCCTGTGAGTGCGGTCACACAGTATCTGTCATTTTGTGCCAGACTTATTTCACTGAGCATAATGTCCTTAAGGCTCGTGGTGCTGTAGCGTAGCGCAGAATTTCCTTCCTCTTTAAGGCTGAATAGTATTCCATGGTCTGCATGGACCACACTGTATTCACCCATTCCTCCGCAGATGGACCCTTGGCCACTTCCATCTTTGCTACCGTGAATAACGCTCTTATGAACGTTAGTATACAGGTACCTGCGTGCCTGCCTTCAGTTTTTGGTCACACACCCAAAAGCGGAATTGCCCGGTCGTGTGGTTCTTCCACACTTAACCTTCTGAGGACCCGCCCTGACTTTCCACAGCGGCTGCACCATTTTACATTGCCACCCACAGTGCACCGGGGCTGCAGCTTCTCCCCATCCTCGCCGACACTTGACGTTTCCCGGTGTGTGGATTACAGCCGCCCTAACGGATGTGAGCGCACACATCTTACAACCCAGCAACCCCACTGTGGGGGGCGATCTTCACCCTCTTCCGAAACTAGCTTTTGTCAGTCATCGCACGGCCTCGCCACCCCTGCCGGGGGCTGCCTCTCAGTCTCGCTCTCTTGTCAATGACTGTGGGATTCCATACGGAGGATGGACCTGGCTTTATCTATTGTTTCCTCGTGGGCGTTTACACTGATTTCAAGTTTCAGACGTTGCCACACTGCAACAGTGTACCCTTTATGTGGCTATTCCAAGAAACACAGTCTTCAAAACCTACTTGGAGAAAACCAGCGCTCACTCTTTAATTTGCTAAGCGCCACTAAAAGATCAGGGTCTGGCTATTTGCTCTCAAATCATGGTTGCATGAGGGCTCTTACAAAGACACCCGGTCTCTGAAAACTCTTCTCCAAAGTAATAGAGCTTTGGCGCCTGGACCCAAGATCCTGCTTTAACGTATCCACTAAGAGGATGAAGGTAGTAGCATCAGGCTCATCTTTGACTCCAGCCTGTGGGTCCCCAGCGCCCCCGGGCTTGGGCAGCGCTGAGCAGCCAGGGGCCGACCTCCTCGGGGGGAACTGCGAGGCCGGCCAGCGACTTCGCTGTGTTCCCTAGAACTGCTCCCAGTTTGTCTGATGTTCTAGATTTTACTGTGCAAAACTTAAGCGACGCAAATCGTATAAAGACTAACGCAAGCAACACCCGTGTACCCACCACCCAGCTTTGCCAATATAGCTGGTCCCCAGCGTGCCCCGGCCCTGTGTCCTGCCCTGCACCCCCCAGGGACAGCGACTGTCCTGGTCTGGTGGGTAGCAGCCCTGGCTCGCCTTTGGGTCATTCCAAAGAATGGGTTTCAATTTTGTGTTTTGAATGCAAGGCTTTCTGACTTTATTGATCCTTTCAATAACATGATGTTCTCTCTAAAACAAACAGAACCCTGACTGCGGGAGTGAGTGAAATTTTAACGTGAAGGGGCTGGTTCCCTCCACATATTCTTCAAGGCTCCTCTGTAGACCGCTCGGGGTGACGACCTGGGGAGGACGTCGTCCTCTCCTCTCAGCCGGCTGTTGGCTTGTCCCTCTGATGTTGACAAGTCCATTCATCACTGTCGTCCGTGTGTTTGGTTGTGTTCTGTTTCTTTCCTTTGAACATTTGCTGTCTTTGGTGCTGTTTGAACATGCTTTTAACTTTGGATAAAGCCATTGTGCCACACGCAGTAACTTCCGCTTGCCTTTATTTGGGCCTGTGTCCTGTCGGGTCAGGTGCAGAGGCATGCGGACCGGGTTCACTCGTCCTCACTGCCAGACAGCGCCTGCTGCTCTCAAGGTTTGCGGCCCCTGTGAATGCATGTGTTGGAGTGCTCGCCCCCAAAGGTGATGGGGAGGCCTTTGGGAGGTGACGAGGTCATGAGGGTGGGGACCTCAGGAATGGGATTAGTGTCCCTATAAAGGACCCCCCAGAGAGCTGCCTTGTCCCCCCACCATGTGGGGACACAGCGAGAAACCTACAACTAGGAGAGGGCCCTCACCAACTGTCCTGGCCCTCTGAGCTCAGACTCCTGGCCTCCGGAACGGTGAGAAATCAAGTGCTCTTGTTTATCCATCCCCGGACTGTGGTGTCTTATTAGAGCAGCCCAGATGGACTGACAGCACCCAGCGTCTGGACACACCGCCCGCTATCTAGCCTCAGCTTACGGACACTTCAGCACTTGCTCTGGACAGTGCTGTATCCGGGCACACCCAGGGCTTCTCCAGAGACGCGTGCGCATGCTCCCAGCAGCTGAAGATGCACGCGCCAGAGCCGCCCGTCCACCCTGCACGCACGGTCCCCAGGCAGCTGCACCGGCTTACACTCCCCTGGCTTTGAGAGCTCCTGGTTCTCCACCACCCGCCCCGCACTGGGGATTGTTAGATTTTTACTGGTTGCCAATCTGATGACCATGCGGTGGCATTTTTGTCGGGAGCCCCGGGCTAGTTTTGCAAGCTGACCCAAGTTGGCCTGGTGCTCAGGGGAAACTGACTGAAGAGTCAGGACAGGGCGGCCCCTGGCCTCCGCGTCACCAGTTCCATTGTTTCATCTGGGGCCACCAGAGGCTGGGAACTGAGGCCTCTCCCTCCATCAAGAACTCGAGGATCCATCACTGAACCAGCTGTTGGAAACCAACTGATTGTCTCTTAGCATTTCTCGTGACATCCTATCCAGCGACAGCCTATTGCTGGGGGCCTACCTACCAGCTTACTTGTGTCGATTTTGTTCCGTTGATTTCCTGCCTTTAGTATTATTAAACAAATATATTTTGAAAAGGCTCTGGTCAAAGTCTGGAAGAACATGTTAATGGGGGGATGGGATTATGGGGCCTAATTTCTTTCACTAATTTCTGTATTATTTTGATTTTAGGCAGCAAGCATATTGCTTTGGGGAAAAAGGAGAGTTAAAAAAAAAAACTTAATGGAAGAGGATAGCAAGGAAATGTCCTACACGAGCATTCACAGCAGCACCGTGCCCAACAGCCCAGAGCGGGAAACGAGCCGCATGCCCGTCCGTGGACGCATGGGTAAACCCGCTGAGGCACATCTGGACCATGGAATATTCTTCAGCTGTAAAAGGAAGGAAGTTCTGAGACACGCTACCACATGCACGACCCTTGAAGACATTATGCTAAGTGAGAGAAGTCAGACACGAAAAGCCACATATTGTAGGCTTCCATTCATACGAAATGTCAAGAATCAGAAAATTCACCGAGACAGATAGCAGACTGGGGGCCGACGGGGCTGGATGGACGGGGAGCAGAGTGCCTGCTTAAGGGGCTGGGCTGTATTTTGGGGTGATAAACATGTTTTGGAAGTAGACAGAGGCGGTGGTCACATGGTGTGAATTCTAATTACCACTGGATCCATCGCCCTGTGGTTAATTGGATGTTATGTGAATGTGACTGCAATAAAAATAAACAAAAAAGGACGACTTGCAGCCTCACCAGCGCCGACCACCCGAGCATTTTTCCTTATTCAAAGCGAGTCGCATAAGGAAAAAGGGGAGGGACGGCGGGGGACGCCTGGGACAGCTCTGCCAAAGGCAGCGGCTCCAGGAATGCTTGGCGGGCCCTCCTTGGCGGCCTAAGACGTCTGCAGTGCCCCTGGGAGTGTCGGTTCCAGCTGACCCCAGGACACGTCCCGGCTGCGTGCCCCTGATCGGGTCTCCCCTGGCCCGGAGGTGGCCGTCCCCATAGGTCCCGTTGGTAATGATGAATGGCTGTTTGGAAGAGCCGTTCTGGTCTGCCACTAGCCGGGGAAGGGACACGGCACCCTTGCAGCCGCCCTCGGGGAAATCTCAACAGGGCCAGTTGGGGACTCCTCCCGTGGATGGTGGCGAGTTCTCCAGAAGCTCCACGTGCTGGGTCTCGCTGAGTCAGCGGCAGCATGTGTGGGACGCCCGGGTCTCACCGGTTCCAAGTAAGATGGCAGCACAAAGGCACCGGGCTGCATGTCAGGGCCCCTCATGCCATGACTGATTCACGCAATGATCAGCTGACAAACCTCTTAGAAGAAAGCTGACAGGAAACCTAACGGGACGGACAGTGGGACAACCAGACATGGTATTTGTCCCGACGTGACGCAATCGGAGGCAACAGCACCCACTAGGCAGGAACGTGCTGGAGCAGTTGAACACGATCCGAATCAAGACTCTGGAGTAGTGGTGCTCAGACTGGAATATATATGGGCAACACCTGGCGACATCTGAAACCTGTGGTTGCCTGGGACCCAGCCGGCGACATGGACTTCACGGCCTGGAGAGTTCAGGTCCCCAGGCGGCCCCGACGTGCATTCTGAGCTGAGACCTGATAGAGGAACCACGGGGCTAGAGGAACAAGTTGCATGTCACGAGCTGCCAAATCCAGTGTGTGGGCCACATCTCAAGGCGACCGCACCCATGTCTGCAACAGGTCAAAGGTACGTGTGGGGGGACCGTCTCTAGATGAAAAGGGACTTAAACGACACAACCACCAAATACAATGTGGGGACCTCGTTTGGATCTGGATTAAAACAAAGCAAAGTGTAAAAAGACGTTTTTGAGACTATCGGAGAAATGTGATCATGGACTGGTATCAAATGACACTGAAGAGTTATTGTGAATTTCGTTAGGTGTGACAATCACGTTGTCATTACGTTAAAAAATGATACTGAAATCATAGGGGTGAGAGGACATGATGTCGGGGATTTGCTTTAAAATGCTTCAGCAGGGGCTGACTCAGTGGCACAGAGGTTAAGTTGATGTGTTCCACTTCGGCGGCCCAGGGTTTCGCTGGTTCAGCTCCCAGGTGCGGACGTGGCACTGCTCGTCAGGCCACGCTGTGGTGGCGTCCCACATAAAACAGAGGAAGACTGGCACCAGATGTTAGCTCTGGGCCAATCTTCCTCTCAAAGATAAACAAAAAATAAAAATACCTCAGCAAAGAAAGGAAAAACTGAGACAACTGACACCAATGTGGCACACTCTTAATTGTTGAATTGGGTGATGAGTTATGGGAGGTCAGACATCCTTGTGTATGTTTGAAACTTGTCATACAAAAGAGTGTCAGAACGCTGTGAGCTGTCCCCAGACCTTACAGTCCTACGGGTTCAGCCTCTTCTCTCAAGTGTCTCCCAAATAAGTACCTGTCACATGACCAAACCTGGAGGATGGCGATGGGCTGAGAGTCAGCAAAACGCCAGAGCCTGTCGAGGCCCCTCCACCTGTGGCCGTGAGCGTCACCTGCAGAAGCGCTTGTGGCGTCAGCAGGGATCATGGCCGGGGCCAGGGGAGGCGGCGAGGTGAGGCCTGATACAGACTTTCAGGAGGCCCCTCTCAGGGCAGCCCCTGCCCTGCCTGGCCCTGGGAGCGAGGGTCTCCTTAAGTCCCAGCCCTGGGCACTTGCCGCCGTCCCCTGGTGCAGGGCCTAGCGCGCTGGGCACCTCAGGACGACTCCCAGACAGTAGGGAGCTGGGCCAGCGCCCAGGCCAGCCAGGCGTCCGGGAAGCAGCAGGGGACATCTCAGGGGACAGGCCACCTCTGCGGACGGCAGGTGCCGGCCCACAGATGCATGTGGCCCCTCCCTCGCTGCCAAGACTGTGCTCCTCCCGCTGCCCAGCGCACAGTGGGCCTGAGGCCTCTGCCCGCCTCGAGGGGCACAGCAGCCGGCCCGGAGCGCCCACCGGAGCCCACGCCTGGACTGGCCTGGAAAGCTGAACCGATCCAAGCAACTAAAAAGAAAGTTTAAAGAAAGAGAGGCCTGAAAACGTTCGTATTCAATCCAAGTGTCTTTTGGCTCCAGGAGATGGGCACGCCCCACTCTATGGCTCTTCTCCTCCACGTCCTGAGTACTCCCCCTGGGCGGCCCTGGTCCCCGCGGCCGGGTTGCCCATCTTGCAGAGCACAGCCCGTGGGGCGCGCATTCTGGGCTGGCGTCTCCGCACGCCGCGGACCGCGATGCCCACTGAGTCCCACGTGCTCACATGTGCTTCCAGATTGTTCTTACAACTCGAGTGGAATCATCGCCATTTACAGAAAAGGAGCTTGGGGCGCAGAGAAGCTGCTTCACCTGTAAGTGTGAAAGGTGAGATTCAAACATTTTAAGAAAATACACAATACAGTATTATTAACTACAGTCACTATCCTGTACGTTACACCCTCAGGACTGACTTATCCTCTAACTGGAAGTTTCTACCTGTTGACCCCCTTCACCCATTTCGCCCACCCCCGAGCCCAGTAGTCTGGCAACTACTAATCTGCTCTCTGTGTCCCTGACCTTGTTTTTCTTTCTTTAGATTCCACATGTGAAATCTTTTGATATCTGTCTTTCTCTGTCTGACTTATTTCACTTAGCGTAATGTCCTTAAGGTCCATCCACTGTCACAAAGGCAAGCTTTTGTTCATTTTTATGGCTGAATGATATTCTGTTGTCTATGTAGACCACATTCTCTTTAAACATTCCTCAGTCGCTGGAGCCTTAGGTTGTTTTCGTGCTTCATAGGTATAGTAAATAATGCTGCAAGGAACATGGGGGGCATGTAGCTTTTAGAGTTAGTGGTTTTGTTTTCTTCAGATAAGTATCCACAAGTGGAATTGCTGGATCATATGGTACTTCTTTTTTTTATTTTTTTAGGAACCCCCGTACTGCTTTCCAGAGTGGCTGCCCCAATTTACACCCACCAGTGGCGTATGAGAGTTCCCTTCTCTCCACATCCTCACCAACACTGACTTCTTGTCTTTTTGACAACAGCGATCCTAACAGTTGCGTGAGCTGAGATCTCACTGTGGCTTTGATTTGCATGTCCCCGATAAGTGATGTCGAGCACCTTTTCATATACCTGTTGGCCATTTTGTATGTCTTTTTGGGAAAAATGTCTATTCAGAGCCTCTGCCTTTTTTTTTGCTATTGGGTTGTATGAATTCTTCATATATTTTGGATATTAACTCCTTAACAGATATGATTAGGAAATATTTTCTCCCATTCTATAGGTTGCCTTCTCATTTTGTTGGTTTCCTTTGCTCTGCAGATGCTTTTTAGTTTGATCTAGTCCCACTTGTTGATTTTTGCTTTGTTGTCTTTGCTTTTGGTGTCAAATCTAAAAAATCATCACCAAGATCAGTGTCAAGGAGCTTACTACGTGTTTTCTTCTACGAGTTTTATGGTTTCAATTCTTTTTTTTTTTTGAAGATTAGCTCTGAGTTAACATCTAGCCAATCCTCCTCTTTTTGCTGAGGAAGACTGGCCCTGAGCTCACATCCGTGCCCATCTTCCTCTACTTTATATGTGGGAGGCCTGCCACAGCATGGCTTGCCAAGCTGTGCCATGTCCACACCCGGGATCCGAAACGGCAAACCCTGGGCCGCCGAAGCGGAACGTGCGAACTTAACCGCTGCACCACTGGGCCAGCCCCAATATGGTTTCAATTCTTACATTCAAGTCTTTTATCCATTTTGAGTTAGTTTTTGTGTATGGTGTAAGATAGTGGTCTCATTTCATTCTTTTGCATGTGGATGTCCAGCTTTTCCAACACCATTTATTAAAGAAACTTTCCTTTCTCCATTGTATGTTCTTGGCTCCTCTGTCGTAAATGGACCATATAAACGTGGGTTTATTTCTGGGCTCTCGATTCTGTTCCATTGATCTGTGTGTCTGGTTTTGTGCCAGTACCATGCTGTTGTGATGACTATAGCTTTGCAGTATATTTTGAAATCAGGGCGTGATGCCTCCAGCTTTGTTTTCTCAGGATTGCTTTGGCTATTCATGGCCTTTTGTGGTTTCGTACAAACTTTAGGATTGTTTGTCCTATTACTGTGAAAAATGCCATTGAAACTTGATAGGGATTGTATTGAATCTATAGATTGCTTCGGGTAGTATGGACATTTTCATAGTATTCTTCCCATCCACGAGCAGGGAATATCTTTCCATTTAGCTGTGTCTTCGATTTCTTTCCTCAATGTCTTAATAGTTTTCAGTGTCCAGGTCTTTCAGCTCCTTGCTTACATTTATTCCTAGGTATTCTTTTTGATGTAGTTGTAAATGGGACTTTTTCAATTTCTGACAGCTCGTTATTAGTGTATGGAACACAACAGCCTTTTATATACTGATTTTGGATCCTGCAACTTTACCAAATGTTTTAGTTCTAAGTTTTTGGTGGAGTCTTTAGGGTCTCCCATATATATCATGCCACCTACAAAAAGTCACTGTGTTACTTCTTCCTTTCTGACCTGGATGACTTTTATTTCTCTTTCTTGCCTAACTGCCCTAGCCCAGCTCAGTCACAAAGCTGCTCAGTGTGACAGCTGAGATTCAGACCCTACGTGAAGGCGCAGTTCTTCCTCCCCAGACCCGGCCCCTACGGCAACGGAGGCAGTCTGTCCACTCTGCTGTCTCCGGCACTGGGCAGGGCTGAGAGCAGGGGCCTCTTCCCCTGGGTTGGCCAAAGGATGGGGAGCCAACCCCAGACTGCTACCTCCTCCCCAGCAGGACAGACCAGCTCCCACCCACACTGGGCATGCGCAGTCCTCATGCAACTCCTCCAACATCTGCTGATGCTGTGGGGTGTTTGCAGCTCAGAAATGAACAAGGAGACCTGGACCCGACCTTTGGGAGCCATCTATGTCCCAACACTGCGGGCCCATCTGACAGCTTTTGTCTGTGCCTTACACCAAACTCAGGAGACCAGAGCTACTAGAGAGGGGAGCAAAAATACAGCAGGATTCTGCCGGGAAAGGCTGACCTTCCAACCAAACATAAAGCCACGCGGGCTTCAGGCCTATCCTACGCCCACGATTCCCGTGAACACACTGAGCTGTTTAGTTTTTGCCAACCACCGTTCTGAGCTTCACAGCCACAGGGGGGCTGCACGGACACACCCTGGCTGAAAGGCAGGAGGGGCCCTGAATAACGGACTCCAGCAGTGAAGGTGTGCAGTCCTCTTTCCATGTTTCTGATCGCAGCAAGGAACAAGTCTCACTCTGATGCCAGTGTGTCTCACACCTTCCCTTGCAGTTGGTTAATCTGTCTCTCTTGAACAAAGACGTCAGGATTTAGGTCCAGAGCCTTTGGCAGGTAACGGTATAGGATTACAATTCAGTATCATTTGGCTGTTTTCATTGCGTTTTTTTTTTCTGGCGAGGAAGATTGGCCCTGAGCTAACATCTGTTGCCAATCTTCCTCTTTTTCCTTGAGGAAGACTGTCACTGATCTAACATCTGTGCCAGTCTTCCTCTATTTTATATGGGACGCTGCTACAGCGTGGCCTGATCAGTGGTGCTAGGTCCATGCCTGGGATCCGAACCTGTGAACCTTGGGCACCTGAAGCAGAGTGCACGAACTTAACTACTATGCCACCGGGCTGGCCCCTGCATTTCTTTTTTATATTCACTTATTTCTGTATTCAACTTTATGTATGGCTACCGATAACAGCATTTAATAATTTGTGGCAGGATGTCGTTAGGATCAAAGATAGTGCCACGAGTCTGAGGAATAAGTCACAGGGCTGGGAGTTAGTTTGAATCATGGC
This sequence comes from Equus asinus, assembly GCF_041296235.1. Classification (NCBI taxonomy): domain Eukaryota; kingdom Metazoa; phylum Chordata; class Mammalia; order Perissodactyla; family Equidae; genus Equus; species Equus asinus. The sequence goes on along the minus strand of NC_091809.1, from coordinate 22,382,848 downwards.
CCTGCCACAGCCTTGGAAAAATAAGGGACTTTTTGAACCTCACGTTTTCCTTTGTAAAATGCAGATCTTGACTTATACGATGCTCCCTTTCCCCAAAGGTAATGCTGTGAAAATTACCATGTGTCCAATATACCCATAGTATGAATGAACAGTCCAGATACCAAAAGTTAATGGCAAAACGCATGAACACAAGCATCACAACAAAGATGGCTGTTTCATCTCCTGGTTTTATTAAGTACCCACGGGCCACCTAGGTGACAGAGGTATTTCATTCCTGCAATATTTTAGTTTCAAAAGTATGATTACCATAACCTAGCTATGTACGCTAACATTCCCTTACAGAGGATTCCGTTTTCAGGATTAAATATAACATAACCAGAATCTATGATTCCATATAGAGTTTCACATCAGAAAATGCTTTATCCCTCCAAGTCACTTTAACATCACCCTCAATACACATATGGTAAAAGCAGGCTTTTTTTTTTTTTTTTGCAAAAAGTTTCCCTATAAAACCCACGTACTCATACCAATGTCCATCTCTTGGTTTGGTATTGCTTACGTAACACGGTTCCATTTCAGGGAAGCCAGCGGAAGGGTACCCAGAATGTCTGTATTATTTTCCCAGTTTCCTTCGAGACTATAATTATTTCAAAATAAAAAATTAAAAAAACCCAAACATGTTACTCATAGGAATAAATAAACATTTCAGTTCCAATTTTAAACGGAAATCGGAACGGTCTTAGGAGAGCTTGGGAGTCCCCCCACAAATGGGACACCTCAGTCGGGGGGACTGTGCAGCCGAGCAGTGACAAAAAGGCTCAGTTATGAATAAGGTTCATTACTGACTCCGGCAGTGGAAAACACACGGCCACGCCGCTCCGCTCCGCCTAACTCCTCGACCCAGACGGCTCTGGACCGGCTTCAGGGAACAAGGAACAAGGGGAGAGCGAGAAAGCCCCCTAATTTGGGGAACCCAGCGAGACCACAGTCCGCACGTAGCTGATCTCCGTCGCTGCCTTCGAGGCGCCCTCCCACCAACTGCCCCATCCCGGGGTCTCCCCCGGGGTCTCATCTCGCGCCCTCCGGCGGCAGCAGCGAGTCGGCCTGGCTCAGGGCAAGCTGCTCCCTCTTCTCCTTCTGCAGGACCTGCTCCTCCCACAGCGCCTGGTCCACCTGATCGTCCGTGAGCACCACCGGCCTGTACTTCTCGTCGAAGAGCCGCTCGTTGGCCTCGGAGCGCAGCTGCTGGGGCCCGATGACGCGCAGGTGCACCGGCAGGTGGAGAAACTCGTCGTCGTTGATGTCGCAGTCGCGCATGCGGGCCCCGAGCACCCACCAGCGGCCCGCGAAGCCCACGTCCAGCACCCGGGCGGGGAAGTCGGCCCAGCGGGGCTGCAGGTAGCGGCAGCGAGCCTGGTAGAGGCTGGTCTGGGCGTCGAAGGGCGCCTCGTAGACCAGCGAGCAGAGGCCCAGGCTGGCGTGGCGCAGGCGCCCGCGGCCCCGCAGCCAGAGCAGCCGCTGCACGTGCGCCTCCGAGGCGCGGTTGCGCGTGGCCGGCGCCAGGAGCAGCAGCGTCCCCGACGCGTCGAGCAGCGCCTCCTCAAAGGCCGCCTCGCCCGGCGCCAGCGCGCAGCAGGCCGCCGCGCCGCCCAGCAGCCCTGCGTACGCGGCCGCGCGCACCGGCCGGGCCCGGGCCGCCGCCGCCGCGTCCCCGCAGGCCTCGGCGTAGTCCCGGAGCAGCGCGCGCGCCCAGGCGCCTGCGGGAGAGACGCGCCGTGAGAGCCGCCCGCCGCCGCAGCCCCCGCCCCGCCCCGCCCCGCCGCCGCCGCCGCCCGCCGCTACTCACCCAACCGCGCCCACACGCCCGGCTTCGCGGCCTCAGTGCCGCCCGCCTCCCCGCGGCCTCGGGACCACAACCTCTTCAGAGCGGCCGTCGCCATCCTCTTCCGGCTTGGCGTCCGTTTCCGCAGAGAAACGCCAGGGAGGCGAAGGAAAAGGCCCGGGGAGTCTCTCCTGCGCAAGCGCCGACATTGCCGGAAGTGGCTTCCCGCCGGAAGAGGATAGGAAACGGACCGACGCCGGATGTTGCTGTCCGGTCCGAGAGGTGACGACGGCTGCGGGCAGGCGGGCCGCGCAGGCGCAGAGAGCCCGGGCCGCGCCGGCTGGAGCCGCCGCAGGTGAGCGGAGCGGGGTGCACCTGCGGGGCGGCGGCGCGAGTGCGAGGCCCGGTGGGCGCAGTTAGCCGCCAGGCCGGGCGGGCCGAGGGAGACACTCCAGGAGGGGCGCCGGGCGGGGCGGGGCGGGGGGCGGACCTGATTGACCTCTGTCCTCAGAGCGGGATGCGGTGACGCCCCCGAGCGACCATGGCAGCTGCCGACGAGCTGGCCTTCCACGGTGAGTGCGGCCGCGAGCCGGCCCGAGCCCCGACCCCCGCCGCTGGCCACACCCTCCCATCCAGGGCCCACCTCGGATCTAAGCCGGACCCCAGGCCGCTGTGAACCCGACCCAGGCAGGAAACCCATCCCCAAGGCGACCCCCGCTCCAGTCCCGAGCTCCGATCTCTAACCCGAGCCCAGATCTGACCTCTCCCAGAACTAGCCCTGAGTTGCCGTTCCCTGATAGGAGGGAGGGGACACACCTTCCCGCTCCCCAAAATTGAGAAGCCACGCCCCCAGAGGCGCTGTGGGCCAAATTGTCTTGACCCCCCAAACATACCTGTGTCCCCTGTTACTTCTCCATAGAGTTTGAGGAAGCCACCAATCTGCTGGCCGAGACTCCAGAGGCAGCCACCACCAGCAGAAGTGAGCAGCTGACTCCGCAGGGACACGTGGCTGTGGCCGTGGGCTCAGGGGACAGCTATGGAGCTGAGGACGAAGTGGAGGAGAGTGACAAGACCGCGGTGAGTCACGGAAGCCCCTGTGTCCTGCCTCCGTGCAGCCCCCGGCTGAGCCTGCCGGGCACTGAGAGCCGGCGCTGTGCAGCTCCTGCAGGAGGAGAAGCAGCAGCCCGGCTTCTGGACCTTCGGCTACTATCAGAGCTTCTTTGACGTGGACACCTGGCAGGTCAGGCCCGGGAAGCTGGCGGATGGGGCTCCGAGTCCCGCTTGGGGTTCAGCCACTGTTCACTGATCACCAGGCCTGGACAGGGTGCTGGCGATACCCGACGGAGAAGAGTTGCTGCCCAGGCTGGTAGAAGGAACTGGTGCGCTGTGAGGATTATGGTGTGACTGGGGCTGTTGGGAACATGGGGGACACATGTGATCTGTGGGGATAGAGAAAGGCCTCCTGGAGAAGGTGAGGAATTTGCTGAGACCTAAAAAAGGAAGACTTAGCCGGGCAGAGTGGAGGGAAGCATGAGTATGTTCCGGGCACAGGGAACAGCATGAGAGAAGAAGATGAGAGAAGGTGTGAACTGTCGCAGGAGCGATCTGTCACTCGATCTGGTTGGAGGTGTGAGGGGGGGACCGGCAGGCAGAAGCCAGGTCAGAAGGGGTCTTGTGAGCAATGGGAAGGAGTTTGGGTTTTATCCTGAGCGTGCCAGGGAGTCATGGAAGGGTTTAGAACGGGCGAGGACTGAGTGGAATGAGCAGACGTGCATCGTGGAGTGTCGAAGGTGGGTCGGAGGCCCCAGGCTGAGGTGGGAGATGATGATAAACCAGGGCTGTGGAGCAGGGACATGTTGGAGAGAGGTGTAGGAAGGGGATGCCCAGGACCTGTGACTGTCCTGGGGCTGGGAGGGGAGGCAGTAAGGACAGTCTTGGGCCGCCGAGCCAAGAGGAGGGGGAAGCGAAGAGGAAGGTGGCAGGACCGGAAGACTCCTTCGGGGTGGGACACTGGGGTAGTGAGTGGGGACTGGCCAGAGGGAGGGGCTCCAAGCCATGGGAACAGCTCATCAAAAACCCAGAATGGGGCCAGCCCTGGTGGCCTAGTGGTTAAGTTTGGCACACTCCGCTACGGCAGCCTGGGTTTGGTTCCTGGGTGCAGACCTACACCACTCATCTGTCAGACGTTGTGCTGTGGCGGCAACTCACGTACAAAACAAAAGAGGAAGATTGGCAATAGATGTTAGCTCAGGCAAATCTTCCTCAGCAAAGGAAAAAAACGGGAAGAGCTGAGCCCTTTCAGGCAGTGTGGAGAGAGGCGGTGGGAAGTCAGCAGAGAAGGAGCCTTTAAGGTCCTCCCAGGAGCATGGTCCCTTTCCTCTGTCGGGGGCGAGGAGCCCTGGGCAGGCTTCCATCCTGGCCCGACCTTGCCCCCCAGGTCCTGGACCGGATCAGAGGCTCGCTGCTGCCCCGGCCTGGCCACAACTTTGTACGGCACCGTCTGCGGAATCGGCCGGACCTGTATGGTGAGTGAGGTTGCGCATTCAGCTCATTCGATTATTCAGTCAGCAAACGTGGACTGAGTGCTAGGCCCAGATTTCCAGCTGAGGAGAAAGCAGAGATGCTCACGGAGGCTGTAGAACTTCCATCATGTTCAGTGACATCAAGACACACGCGGGGGCAGAGGGCGACAGGGCCGGGAAGAGAGGCTAACAGTTCTGAGGAAGAGAGTTGCCATTTTGCGTGGCTGGTGGGGGAAGGCCCCTCTCAGGAGGGTCAGGGAGTGACCCTTGCTGGTGTTGGGGTGGAAATGCACCTGAACTGCAGGACAGCACTGCCCCTGGGGCAGAGCGAGCTGCTGGGAGGTGGCAGAGGTGACAGGACAGTGGCGCAGGCTGTGGTGAGCATGGAGCAGTGCTCTCAGGGCCCTCTGGCTACTGTGGGGGTGAGTGTGGCAGCGGGGGCCCCAGGAGGGGCAACGCTGTGTGCAGGGCGCCCCGGGGAGGCCGCAGACGGCGAGCAGGTCTGGAAGTTTCCGTTAGCAGGACTGGCTCATGAGCAGTGGCCGGTGGGAGGAGAGGTGCCGAGGGTGGCCCCCAGGTTCTTTGCCTGGACTGCTGGCAGGAGGGAGCTGCATTTATGATGGGAAAAGCTGGGCAAGTTTGGGGGGAGAGGGCGCCTGGGGGGTGGCGTGGGAGATGCCCCCATGGAAACGCTGACTGCGAGCCTGCGGTTCAGGGCAGAGGCCCGGCCTCGGGGTTTGGCGTCCTCGGCACAGAGGCCGCACGAAACCCTGATGCTGCACGAGATCACCCAAGGGGGGACAAAGCAGGAGGAGGGCGGAGGGCTGCCCTGGGTGGTTCCCCGTCACAAGAGGGGCCGGGGAGTGGAAGGGGTCGAGGACCTGCCAGTGAGATGAGACAGAAACCAGGTGGAGAGGTTTCCAGAAGGAGAGGGATCATCCGGCCACATCAAAGGCTGTAGAAAGGCCGAGAAGGATGAGGACTGCTGAGCACCAGCACTGGATTCAGCCACCATGTCGTCGCTGGGACCTGGGCAAGCATCGGGGTGACAGACGGTGCAGGAGGCAGCCTGAAGCTCGGGAAGAGGCTGGGGTTCCAGCACGGTTGACGTGGGACAAGTCCACTGTCTGCGGAACCCGGGGCCCCTGACCACACCCTCCCGCAGGCCCCTTCTGGATCTGTGCCACGCTGGCCTTCGTCCTGGCCATCACGGGCAACCTGACGCTGCTGCTGGCCCAGAGGAGGGACCCCTCCATCCACTACAGCCCCCAGTTCCATAAGGGTGAGTACCGCGGGCCGGGCGCAGCCCCTGGCGGGGTCAGAGCTGCGGGCCCGGGGCTGACGGCCCGCCTCCGCCCGCAGTGACCGTGGCGGGTGTCACCATCTACTGCTACGCCTGGCTCGTGCCGCTGGCGCTGTGGGGCTTCCTGCGGTGGCGCCAGGGCGTCCAGGAGCGCCTGGGGCCCTACACCTTCCTGGAGACCGTGTGCGTCTACGGCTACTCCCTCTTCGTCTTCATCCCCACCGTGGTGAGTGGGCCCGGGGCCGGGGGCTGGGTGCCCTCGGGAGCACCTGGGAGCCAGCTGCGTGTCACCCCCAGGTCCTGTGGCTCATCCCTGTCCCGTGGCTGCAGTGGCTCTTCGGGGTGCTGGCTCTGGCCCTGTCAGCCGCCGGCCTGGTGTTCACCCTCTGGCCCGTCGTCCGCGAGGACACCCGGCTGGCGGCGGCCGTGCTGCTGTCTGTCGTCGTGCTGCTCCACGCCCTCCTGGCCCTGGGGTGTAAGGTGCGGTCCGGGCTGCTCTCGGCCAGGCCTTGGGGTGGCGGGTGGCTCAGTGGTCCCGACGCTGACTCCCGGGGTCTCGGTTCAGTTTTACTTCTTCCAGCCGCTGCCTCCGGCGCACGTGGCACCTCCACCCCGGGCCACGGCTCTGCCCCCAAGCATACTGCTGCCACCCACCTCACCATGGTCCGTGGCTACCCCGGATGGCCGGAGCTTGCAGGTGAGGGGCTGTTCCCAGCGGGGGCTGGGGGCTGCTGGTCTCCCCGAGGGGCCACTCCAGGAGTCCCTCTCTTCCAGGCCCAGCACGAAAGGACACTTCTGCCTGCCCTACCCACCCTCAGACCATGAATGAAGGCCCCCTTGACACCTCGAGATGACTCCGCTCCTTTCCAGACTTTTCTTACAAAGCAAACACTTTTATTTTCTATGCAAAGGTGATTCAGACAATTGATATAAAGGCGGGAGGGGGGCAGCCAAGCAGGGAGCGTCCAGGGCACTGTCACCTGAGGGCCACCTGCTTCCCCTGACAGGCAGGGCAGCTCCTCTGGGGCGCCAAGTGACCAGGGCCTGGGGACTCACCTGAGCGCCACCACACGGAGTTGGGGGTGTTAGAAACGGGGCAGGAGAAGAAAATGGCCTGTGCTGAAACATACATTTCCTTTTTATTTCTTTTGGAGGGACAGGTCCCTGCCAGGCCCCTTCCCAGGCTGGGGGGGCCCAAATGCCATCTTAGTAGTGGGGACTGGAGCGTCTAGGAAGGTTGAGGGAGACACACAGGCCTGACATTAGCTACAGGAAAGAGGACGCCTTCCACAACAGGTCCATGAGGTTTCTGTGTCTGCCCCAGGCCGCCACGGTGGCCCTGCCCGCCAGGCCCGGGGCCGCCTGCTCTCGCTCTTGGCGGGGTGGGGGTAGGGGTGGAGGGTAGACCTGCAGGGGCTCAGGGACAGGACAGCAGCAAGAGGCGGGGCCGAGGACGGAGGGCCTTCCCGACTGCCGGGCTGGGTTGTACATTCAAGTGTGAGGTGAACCCTTGGGGGAGGGGGCCCGGCCTGCAGACCCGGCAGGGCCGCCACCCCCAGAAAGCACCCCCCCGACGGAGCCTCTGGGTCAGGAGGGGCTGATGGCTCGGCCCGGCCGGCCTGCTTTCTCAGAGGGGCTGTGGATTGACACTGGTTCTTTCCGTAAAAAAATAAAATTAAAAAAAGCAGCACGTCACGCCCATGGTGACCAAGGCCTGGGAGTGGAAAGGGAGGCCCCGCCCAGCCAGGATGGCCCTCCCACAGGGGACGAGCCAGGGCAGGCGCCCAGGGGCCAGGCGGGGTGACAGCTGCTCCCCCACCGCCACCGGCAGCTGTCAGGCCCAGATGCGGCAGATGTCAAACCCAGGTCAGGGTGGAGAGGGCAGGAGGGGGCCGAGGGCTCCCACGACATGATCTCGTGTAAAACATGGCAGCGACACGCACTCAGGGCCAAGAGGTGGGTGGGCAGTGGGGTGGGGGCGGCGGCGACAACGACATCGTGTAAAAAAGTGTCCGAGTTCCCATAGCAAAGAGGGCTGGGGCCAGGGGTGGGGCTCCTCCAGGAAGGGCGCGCCGCCGCGGGGGCGGCTGGCTTCATTTGGTTTCCTGGTGCTGGCAGTCCGTCTGTCCTGCGCAGGTCTAGCTCCCGTAGTGCATGGTGTTGGTCGGGATGGACATGGGTGAGGCCATGGAGATGGCGGGGCCGCCCATGGTGAACTGGCTGTTGACCGCGTAGTGGGCGCTGGAGCCGCCGCCGCCACCGCCCTGGGCGCCCGACGAGCCTGTGGGGCGGCCGTGGGCACTGAGCGGCCGCTCTGCCCTCCCCGCCCGGACGCGCCGCAGAGAGAGAGAGCGAGCAAGCGAGCAGGCGAGAGGGCGGCGGCCCGGCTCCCCCGCCCGCGTTACCTTGGACAATCCCCGTGCTCATTATGGAGCCCATCCGCGAGTGCGTGTGATTGACAATCCCCGTGTTGGCTGCGCAGCGAGAGGGAGAAGGAAGGAGGGAGACGGGTCACCCGCCCGGCCTGCCCCAGCCCCGCTGCACGGTGGGCACCCCAGGCCGGGGTGCAGCGGCAGCAGAGCGAGGCAGAGAGCAAGGGACAGGGGCCTGAGCCGGGAGCCCCAGGAAGAGGAAGAGAGGACACCAGCGACCGTGTGCAGACCCAGCCCCGCCGCGCCCAGCCCCGGGACACTCACCCAGAGGAATCAGGTTGTTGTGGCCCACGCTGGAGCCGCCGGCGATAACACTGCTCAGGTCGTAGGCGGTCGGCATCCCTGTGCCCGGAGAGGGAGGTGTCAGGGGTGGGGACAGTGGCGCACTGGCAGGGGTGACCCAGACATGGCCCGCGGTCTGCCCGCCCGCTCACCGGCCACGGCCATCCCGCTGCTCAGGTTATAGGTGCTGCCCGTGTTCCACATGTTCTCCGACGGCGATGTGTAGTGGGAGCCGGGTGGGGGCGAGGGCGTCGTCCCTGTGTATCTGCGGCAGAGACGGACCGTGGGTAGGGCCGGCTGCGCCGGAAGGGCGCCCCCCGAGCAGGCGCGCCCCGCCTACCTGAAGAAGGGGTTCTTCAGGTCCAGGAGGTTGCTGGATTTGGAGCCCGTCTGGTCCACCTGGGCCACAATACTGATGTCGTAGCTCTGTCTGCGGAGGGGGCAGGGGAGGCGACCGCGAGTCAGCTGGCTGGACGGCCCCCGCCTCCCCCGGCCGCGGCGGCAGCACGCACCTTTTGTTGGCAATAAGCAGACATGTCCCTGAGAGCGTGTCCCCAGCCTTGGCGAAGAGTGGCGACTGGAACAGGCACCGGACCTGGTACCAGTGGGTCAGTGGCTCCGTCGGGGCCGTGGACAGCCACACGGTCATTCTGCCAAGCAATGACAGGCAGACGCTCGACGGGGCCGGAGCCACCACCCTGTGCACCTTGAGCTCTCTCCAGGTGCCTGCCCCCTCTGGCCGGTCCCCTGGGGCCCTGGAGCTGAGTCAGGCTGGCCGCCAGGCTGTCCCAGACACACGGCCGCATGCATGCCGCCCTCCCCGCCCCCCAACACCCTCCCCAACAGTCTTGCTGGAAGGCGAGCTCGCACTGTCTTTTGGAAGGGACAGGGGAACCTGGAGGAGTCATGGCCCGCTCTCCCAGCCCCTGGCTCGGGGTCACGACTGCAGGGAAGTCCCCAGGCTGGGCCCAGCACGCTCTGCTCGCCCACACTCACATGGAGCCGATGAAAGCGACGTCAAACCAGAAGGCCAGGCCGTGCACCAGCCCGGAATGCAGCATGTGGAATTTGAATGGGATTTCTATCCTGGGAGCAAAGGGCAGCATGAGCCACAGGGGCTGCCAGGTGAGGAGGGGTTAGCTGGGGGCAGGTCCTGGGGTACCACCCACATGCCCGGGGGTGGCAGAGTGCCCTGGGGAGCCAGAGGCCCTGACCCCTGCACAGCTGGGCCTGGAGGGCAGGCCTGGGCGCCATCGGTACCTGTGCAAATCTCCTTCTTTGGCTTCTAAGAAGTTCACCGTGTACTTGACAGACTTGGCCATCAGGATCCGGATGTCAAATGTGTCCTGGGAGAGACCACAGGTGTGACCTGGCTTTGGGTGCAGGGGCCAGTGAGGAGGGGAGAGCCCGGCCCCTCCCTGAGTCTGGCCATGGCCGCTAGGCCACTGGGCTAAAACCAGCTTGCCCTCGCCAGACCTGCTGGGGGAGGATGAACTGGCACGACACCACAGAGGGCAGTGGGATGGCAGCTCTCAAGTGACAACTGTTCACACACACTCAAGACTTGGCACTTCCACTTGTGGGAGTGTAACCTACAGATGAGCGTGGATGTGCATAGGCTTACACGCGTAATCACAGACTAAGGAGCGACACGTGGGTACCGTCGAATTAAGCCAACGGTGGCCCGTCCATAAAAGCCGGTGTCTGCGTGCAAAGGACGAAGAGGCTCCTTATGAACAGATGGGGAGAGATCTCTGAGAGGAATCATTAGCAAATTCACAAAAAAAGCAAGTTGGAGAACTGAGTGCTGACGTCCACTCGCAGCTACGATGGAGATTTTAGATCAGACTACCACTCCTGCCAAGAGCTACACGAGCCGAATGAAACACAGAGGAGGAAACAGCCCCAGCTGTGTGAAGGCGTTGGAGAGCACCCGCAGCAGCCGCGGCTTCGGGGCCAAGGTCCTAGAGAGAAGGGCGATGCTTCTGGCTCGAGCCTTTCCCCTTGGGGTGGGCCCTTGCAGGGGCCTCCCTGGGTGGGGAAAGCAACATGGGGCGCAGGGGGCCAAGATGCGAAGGAAAGAGGAAGTGTGGAAAAGGAGGTGGACATTCTGCATGCCATCTCACTGGGCGGCATCTGCCAATGTCTGGGGTGGGGTTAGAGAAACCCAGCAGAGACGGCTCTCAGACGCAACAAAGCCACAGTTGAGCAGCGTGTTGCTGCTGGGAGGCTGGGACGCGGGGCCCTGTGGACCACCGGGCGGGCTCCCTGCGACCGTGAGGGCCACGCCCTAAAGTAGTGGTTCTCAAAGCACGGTCCCTTCAGAGCAGCCTCAAGGCCAAAACTGTTCATAACACTAAGATGTTTTCTGCCTTGTTCATTCATTCAGGCAAAGCTGACATTACCACAGACTGAATGCGGAACAAATCCAACTGTCTTCTATTAAGCCAGAGATTAAAAGATTTGCAAATTAAAAATGCAACTATTCTCACTGGAAAGTTTTGGAAAATATATATTTCTTAAAAATGGTATTTATGGGGCTAGCCCAGTGTTGCAGTGGTTAAGTGTGCATGTTCCACTTCAGCGGCCCGGGGTTCACCAGTTTGGATCCCGGGTGGGGACATGGCACCTCTTGGCAAGCCATGCTGGGGTAGCTGTCCCACATAGAAAGTAGAGGAAGATGGGCACGGATGTTAGTTCAGGGCCAGTCTTCCTCAGCAAAAAAGAGGAGGATTGGCAGCACATGTTAGCTCAGGGCTGACCTTCCTCAAAAAAAATGATAAATAAAATAAATAAAAATTTTAAAAAATGCTATTTATGTTAACATGTAATGGGTTTACTGTTATTTTTAAATGAATTAAAATAAGTCAAAATGAATAAATGAATAAAAATATGTCTTTTTAGAGCCAGCCCTGATTGCCTAGTGGCTAGATCTGCATGCTCCACTCTGGTGGCCCAGGTTCGGTTCCCGGGAGCGGAACCACACCACTCGTCTGTCAGTAGCCATGCTGTGGCGGCTCACACAGAAGGACTTTTAACTAGAATATACGACTGTGTACTGGGGCTTTCGGGAGGAAAAACAAATACGTATTTTTAAGTTTTTTGGGCTCAGTTTTTAATACCAATAGATACTAACGGTATATCAATAGATATACTGGATTAGATATAATGGTATACCAATAGGTATATCAATAGATATAACACACATTCACGAAAGTTCTTTGGGATCCTCCATTTTTAAGAACTCAAAGGGGCCCCAAGACCAAACAGTCTGAGAACCCCTGCTCTACAGGGAAGCTGGAAATAGACCAGCCAAGCGGAGCCTGAAAGCAGCCCCCACACACCTCAGTGCCTGCCAGGCCCGTGTGCTGCGTCCATGTGGCTGGCACTGCCTGAAGCACCGCCAGCCTGGGAGGGAGCCTCCTGCAGGGCTGCTCCAGTGCTCAGTACCAGGCACAGCGAGACAGAACCAGAGATGGAGAACCAAAACCCAGAGGATGAACAGAAGACGGGGGTACACTTACCATTTACCCAGATACTGAAGTCATCAGAGACTTACAATTACTGTGTGCAAGAAAAAAGGTGGAAAAATGGAGAATTTCAAGGAGAACCGAAATAGTGAAAAATACGCAAAATGAAATTCTATAACTGAAACTAAGAAAATCAGATTAGACACAGCGAAAAGAGGACCGGAACTGGAAGGTGCATCAGTAGAAAATAAGAAAATGAAGCAACTGAGAGAAAAATGGATGGAAGATACAGAAGAGAGTGTAAGAATCATCTGAGACTGCTGAAAAGGTCTAATGTACACGGAATCAGAGTCCCAGAAGGAGAAAGAATGGGGCACGGGGAGGGTTTAAGGACATACTGCCCAAGAGCTTCCCGAAACTAATGAGAGACGTCAGGAGGGGGAAACAAGAATATATACCTCGTTAAAACAAAAGAAGGCAAGAAAAGAGTTAAAAAGAAACAACAGTCAGAATAAACAGAAAAATGGTAAGATGACAGATTTATACCCATATACAGACCAATAATTACATTAAATGTAAATGGTCTAAATATTCTAATTAAAAGATAAAAAACATCAATCTGGTTAAAAAACAAGACTCATATATATGCTGCTTATCTGAGAGAAAACTTAAGTAATAAGGATACAAAAAGGCTGAAAGTAGAAGGATGAAACAATATATTGTACAAAGGTTAACCAAAAGAAAGCCAGAGTAGCTGAACTACTATCAGAAAAAAAGGAGACTTTAAGGCAAGAAGTACTCCTAGAGATAAGAAGAGGCACTTTTCATAATGACAAAAGGATCAATCAACAGGAAGATATAATAATCCTAAACCTGTATGCACCTAATAACATAGTGTCGAAAAATATAAAGCAAAAACCAGCAGAACTAAAAGGAAAAATAAGTTAGTGATAGGACAAGTAGATCAAAAAGTCGGCAGAGAGAGAGACTGGACCGACACGATTCCCAGCTGTGACCTTATGGCATTAATACCACACTGTTCTCAACAAGTGACTAATACACTTTTTTCTCATGTACACACAGAACACACACCAGAGAGACTACACACTGGGTGTAAAGCAACTCTCAACAAATTTCAAAAGACTAAAACCATACATTGTATGTCCTCTGACCACAGAGCTAGTAAGAACTGTATGCTGATTATGCTATCTTTTGAAAGGAAAAAAGTCCAAATATCTATCTATTTGTATATGCACATTTAGGTAGAAAACTTCTGGAAAGACAGACAAGAGATACTGTTTGCCTCCCAGAAGGAGGACTGTGTGGCTGGGGACAGAAGTGGGAGGCTTTCCCCTTGTAAGTTTTTGGTTTTTGAACCTTGGTCTGTGTATCACTGTGAAAACCTCAATAACTGAAAATCCATCACCATCAGTCCACAGGCTGATCCACGTGTCTGGGGTCCATGTGTCTGGTGACAGCTCGCGTGTACCGCGTGCTTCCCACATGCTGAGTGTGTTACCTCCAGCATCCTCTGTGCTGGGGCGGAAGTGAGAGCTCCGAGAGGGGCAGTGGCTTCCTTGGGGATGCACAGCTTGCTCCCCTCGCGTCACCCCAGAGGAGGGCCATGTCCCACACGAACTGCGACAGCGCCCGGGCGCCCCACTCACCACCACAGGCTGCCGGAAGTACTCGTCCACTGCGGCGCCTCGGAGGGCCGACAGGTCCACGCCGTGGAAGGAGGGCTGGTACCTGTGGGAAGGCCCGCCCATGGCGAGGTCACCGGCAGCTCGTCCGGCCCGTGTCTCAGGTCCCACGGAGGAGGAGGACAGGCGGCCGGCCGAGCAGGCGGCCCCGGCGCACTCACCAGAAGTTGGCCTTGGTGAACTGTTCCATGTAGAGCTGCTCGTCCGTGAAGGGCGCCAGGTGGACGTCACCGATGGTGGGGAACATGTTTCCTGGGAGCGAGGGGCAGGGAGGGTGCCAGTGTCAGGGTGGGACATCCCACAGGGCCTGGGAGAGCCTCTAAGGGGCCCAGGACCCCCCACCCTGGGCCTTCCTGGCCTCTCATTCATTCATTCATTCATGTGACACAGAGGTCCTGAGTGCCTGCTCGCCAGTGGCCCCAAGGAGCACGTGAACTGCAGCACCTCCCTCAGCCTGAACAGCCAGCGGGGAGGCACGAGGCCCGGCCGTGTGGCCCATTACCGGGGCAGGGAGGCGGGAAGGCTCCCCGAGGCTCGGGGGAAGTGAGTGGCGCCCAGGGTGTGGCCAGGACTTGGGGGCCTGCCATCCACAGGGCAGTGCCTCCCAGGCACTGTTTCCCTTGGACACCCGGGCAGCCGGGACAGCGAGGGTGAGCCCCAAGCTACGCCTGCCGTGACCTCAGCTGGGGCCACAGGCTGGTGGGGATCTGGCCGCACCCCCACCACAGGGACTGCCCAGGCTCTGGCAGGCAGGCGGGGGCCGCTTGGGCCTCCATCAGTGTGACTCAACGCACAGACAGATGAGTCTGGGCCAGCGGCGGGAGAGCCAGGCTTGGGAGGCCCCGGTCACCTGGCCACCAGATGTGGGCCTCCCCCTCCCTCCCTCCTCTCTGCGGGGGAGGGCCCTGAGGCGCTAGCGGGAATCCACCTTCTCCTTGAGCCAGAAGCCTGGGCTGCAGCCACTGCGGAGGATGGAGACGCTCCCTCTGGCTGGAGGCCCCCTGCCAGCCTCTGGGGCAGCCCCCAGCCCTGAATCCCCCCAAAGAGCTTTCTGAGATTGACTGGAGCCACACTCCTGCAGGCTGGGGCAGCGCAGGCCTGGGCCTCATCCTGGGCAGGCTGCTTGACCAGCAGGGTCTGTCCTCACATCCTGTGAGGAGCAGGCCACTCTGCTGGGGCCGCATCCCCGGCCCAGCCTGGCCCAGCCTGGCCCACGGGCAGGGCGGGATGGGAGGAGAGCGAGTCCAGGACAGTCCCCGGGCGGCCTCACTTTCCACACTCATGCCCAGGACGCAGGACACAGACACAGCACACAGCCGTGGGGAATGGCAGCCACCAGCCCCCCCAGGGAGGCGAGTGCGGGCAGGGTCCTGCAGCCTGCATCCAGGAAGGCTAGAGGGCTGAGGCGGGGGCCCCCCACAGACCCACCCACCCCCGCCCGCCACATGCCCCAGCGGGAAGTCTGCCGGCTTCCCACGCTCTGCCCCTGCTGCTGCCCTAGCCAGTGACCCCGTGCCCCATGCACACACGCACACACACAACTCCTTGCTTATACATTAGTACTCAGACAAACCCAGAAGCGAGCAGAGAACCGACACACACCATGCAGATGCCCAGGGCTGTGCAGACACCCAGGGCCGTGCAAAGACCGCTCCTCCCAGTGACCCAATGACCCAGGAGCACAGGCAGGCAGGCAGCCACAGATGGGCACACTGGACAGCTGCCCCCAACACACGAGGACCCCCACCCCCGTCTCCTTGAGGGCCAGGTCCACAGCTGGGGATGAAGGGAGAAAGACGACAAGTCAGCCCCTCGGGAAGAGGCCCCCACGACTTCCCTGCAGCTTCTATACCACCACCTTCATGCCGGACACTGTCCCCCAGACACCAGGGCACGAGATGGCAGGGGTGGCCCGAGGCTCTCTGGAGGCGTGAGCAGGCCAGGCAGGAGGCTGTCTGGCCTGCTTTGGGGTAGGGAGCGAAGGCCCAGACGCCCCTTGCACCGCAAGCCGCCGCCGAGGCCAGCAGGCAGCCGGACCACAGTCGTGCCGGAGGCGAAGTGCCCAGGGCCTCTCCAAAGGTACCCTGGGCCCAGCAGCCACAGGGCTACTCACCGCCAGGCCGCAGGTACTTCTTGGCGTGGAGGTAGCTCTCGAGCATGCGCTCGTTGAAGAGCATATAGCCCATGGGCTCCGAGATGATGATGTCCACCTGCTCGGGCAGCGAGACCTCCTCCACCTTCCCGGGGATGACCACGATGCGGTCGGTGAGGTTGTTACTCTTCACCAAGACCTGCGGGCGGGCGGGCGGGCGGGCCAGGGGCGTCACTGGGAGTCCCTGCGCCCACCCGCCATGGGGCCGTCCACATGTGGCCACCAGACGCCCTCTGCCTCCCTCGTTGGATCCTAACCACAGCTGTGATCAGCCGGCGCCCTAAGAGCTCGCGGCGGCCCCAGCCCTCTCCTGGCTGCCCTGCCGCGGCTGCCCGCCCCTGACATCAGCTTCACCCCGCGGGGACAAGTGCTGACGGGAGCAGAGACAGGGGCGGGAGACTTTGCTCCAGCCACCAGAGCAGAACCTGGACACACCGTCCCGCCCAGGGATTCCAGGGCCAGGAACTTGTCCTGGGGACAGTCACGCAGGGCAGAGGTGACAGTGTGTCAGCATTCAGTACAGCGCTGGTCTGCAGAGACTGCGAGCAGCCTAAGTTCGCCAACACTCTGTGTCTACACAAAAGATGCTCTGCAGCCACGGGGAGGAGCGAGGAGGCTCCATACACGACAACACAGCGGAGACAGCAACGTGGGGCCGAGACGGCAGGGCTGCTGGGAGCCGGGGCAGGGTGCGTGGGGGGCGTCTTCACTCGTTACCCTTTTGTAGCTTCCAGGTTTGGAGCCTTGTGAACTAAGGTTTCAGTGCATTTTTCCCCAAAGAGAAATGGAAATGACAGCGGACACCCATAAAATGAAATCCTGAGGTGAAATGCATTTTGCAAACGGAAGTGGGGTGCAGAGAGGGTGACCGCTGGCCCGGGGCCTGTGTGACTGCACAGTCTACCCCCTGTAGGCCCAAACCGCCCCTGAACCCCGTGGGTGACTCCCAGTCATGGAGGGGACATGGCCCCAGGGTCAGCAAGCCCCTCTCCCTCCCAAAACCATTCAGTTTGGGGGACAAGAAACTCAAGTAGAGAAGTGATGTCCCCAGGCTCCCCTGATCTGGGGGCAGGTCTCCTGGGGCCTCCCAGCAGGGCCGGCTTCCCCAGGCTGGGAGAGGACAAGGACGAGGACGGGCCGGGAGGCCCTGCAGGCCGCTGACCTCGGCATGCTGGGCCATGGTGCTGGCCTCCACCGCATAGATCTTCCTTGCTCCGGCCTGGGCGGCGAAAAACGACAGGATCCCAGAGCCACAGCCCACGTCAAGGACGATCTGGGGAGGTGGGGTGGTGAGAACAAGACGCCAATGAAGGGACAGACATCACCAGTCTGAGCCCTGCCAGACAACCCCACTGGGTGTGCCCCGTGCTGCGAGGAGCACACGAGCCCCAGCTCTGGGTCTGAGGGCAGCAGAGCGGGACTCGCACAGACGGCGAGGACGGGAAGCCCATTACACGCTCTCGGACCCGAGAAGGAATGGTTTGGGCTGTGGGCTGATGCAGCATGGGGGACAGCCTGTCACTAGTGTCACGGTGCCCAGAGTCTCTCTGGGAACAAGTGCTTGCTAGGTAAGGGCATTCTGAGCCCGGCTGTGTGACCACTGAGGCTTGGCCTGACCAGGCAGGCCCACCTGGCGGGCACCAGGTGGGCAGGCTCCGGCTCCAGGCCCCACAGGGCGTCAGCACGCTGGGAGGGGCCCCCGGGCCTCTGGGTCAGCTGGGCTGAGGACCAGCTCGGCAGCTGAGTGTGTGCTCCCAGGACCTCTGCAGCCCTCGCAGGGACCAAAGGGGCCCAGGGGCCGTCGGCGGAAGCATCTCCTGGCTCTGTGCTGACCCTGCCTGCAGAAGTGGCCAGTGGCTTGGCTGGGCGCCCCCTGAAGAGCTGCCGGCCCCTGTGCCGTGGGCTCTTGGAAGAGTCCAGGCCGGGGCGTGGTAGACTGTCCCACGTTCTGGATTCGTCGGATTGCTTCCTCACAAGCAGCATCAGGAGAAAAGTTTCTGGGGTGACAGGCACGCTCTAACAGAGAACTGCTCTAGGTGCAGAATGAGCGCCCAGGGGTGCTGGGACCGTCACATGGGGGCCTCGGGGAGCCCACTGGAGCTCTAGGTGAGCCGAGGAAGGGATGTCTGTCCTGGGGGAGCTCGCAGGGACTTCGCTGAAGGAGCGTGCCCCTCCTGGGGCTCAGCGCGGCCTGCTCAGGAGGCCACCAGGCCCGGCGAGGACAGAACCTCCCCAGCTGTGGGCTGGGTCCTGAGGGGATTCCAGCACTGCTGGGGGCATGACCAGGGCACCAGCTGCTGAGGGCGCGGACCTGTGGAGAGCCCTGACACACGCTGGGAAGGCACAGGCTCCCAGGGGGTCCAGAGACTCCAGGCCGTGGGAAGAGAGGGAGTAATCGCTCACCTCTGATCACGCATACTCTGCCCTGCTCGCTCCTTCTAGTCACGAGTATGCGTCACTCGGCAACGTTAAGATTTTAAAAGGAACCGGGGAAATAACTAGGTAAATTACACTACATTCATGGGACTCAGTAATAAGTCCCAAGACGTCCCATTAGGCGGGGTAGAAGTATTTTGCAAGAAGAGCACATAGACTACAATCCCATTTTGTGAAAAAAAAAAAAAAAGGTTGAATGAAATAACTCAAAAATATATACACTGGCAGCCAGCCCGGTGGCACAGTGGTTAAGTTCGCACATTCCGCTTCTCGGCAGCCAGGGGTTCACCGGTTTGGATCCCGGGTGTGGACATGGCACCACTTGGCGCGCCATACTGTGGTAGGCGTCCCACATATAAAATAGAGGCAGATGGGCATGCATGTTAGCTCAGGGCCAGGCTACCTCCGCAAAAAGAGGACTGGCAGTAGTTAGCTCAGGGCTAATCTTCCTCAAAAAAAAAAAACGCTGGTACAGTCATGCACCGAATACTGACATTCGGTCAATGACAGACCGCGTATCCGACGGTGGGCCCATAGATGAGTCCCACGGAGCCTGGGTGTGTAGGGGGCTGTCCCAGCCAGGCTGGCGTGAGGACGTGCTGTGATGTTCACACAAAGACAAAATAACCTAACACATTCCCAGAACACAGCCCTGCTGTTAAGCGATGCGTGACTGCATACAATGGGGAGAAACCTGGAAGCGACCTTCACTGCTGCCCGCGGTCATTCTGGAGGGAAAGGACAGACCTTCCATGGCTGTATTAGACACCCTGGGTCCTGACACAAAGATTTTGCTTTTGTAATCCAAAAAAAGTAAAAATAAAGTCAATGAGCAAAAAAATCCTGGAGACAACTGGCAGCGAGGTGGGCGCGGCGGGTGGAGGCGTGGGAGGCGGGGCGCCTGCGGAGCCACTCACCTTGTCCTTGAAGTCCGTGTGGTTCTGCAGGATGGCGCGCTGGTAGGTGCCCGTGCGCACGTAGTCCTGCATCATGTTCTGCTGCTGGGACAGGTAGCCGTAAAACTGCAACAGACAGGCACCAGTGGCACAGGGCGACAGACACAGGTGGCCGAGGCCCTGGCCGGCCAGCGACATGGGGGCCGCCTCGGACAGAAACTTCCATCTAGAGGCCGTCTCCCCGCTACCGCCAGCCTGGCCCCCAGGAGGGACACCGCCCACCGTCCCGTGGCCAATGCAGCCTGGAGCTGGAAGCCAATCGGGAGAACTCAAGACTTGCCCCGGGCGGGGTTCTGGGATCAGGGGCCCCAAAGAAGCAGATCTGACAGAACCCAGAACTCAGAGCACCAGGTGGGCGGGGTGCTGGGGTCTCTGTAAGACGACAGGCACTGGGAGGCCGTGTGGCCCGGGCGGAGGCCCGGGCCTCGGCATCGGGCAGACCTGGCCTCCCACCTTGGCTCTTGTGCATAAGAGCTGTATGACTTGGAACAAGTCTGAAGCTCCCTGAGCCTCAGTTTTCTCATCTGTAAAATGGGGACAATAAGAGTCCTTCCCTCCTCGAGTCGTCGGGAAGGAGGCGAGGCCTCTGTGCGTCTGACGTATGTGGACCAGCGCCGGCCGCCCCACCCGCTGCGGACGTTCCGGCCACACTCGCCTTCCGCACAGTGCTCTCAGCTCTGAGCAGCAGCTGCACTCTGATCCTTGCAGCAGCCCCTGGGCAGACACTGGCATGTCCATTTCACAAACACGGAAACTGAGGCCCAGCGAGTGGAGGAGCCCTGCCCGAGGGGACGAGCTGGTGGGGGCAGAGCCAGGCTGGGCAGCCGGTGGCCCTGGGCCACGGCCGCAGGGACCCACCTGGAAATACTGCACGGCGGAGGACTCCTCGGTGCGCTCGCTGAACACCGAGCGCTCCAGGGTGTGGCCCCGGCAGGTCTTCAGGATGTTGTAGAAGGAACAGAAATCTGCAGGGGAGAGCTGGGTTATGCGCAGCCGTCGCAGGGGCGCGGGGACCAGAGGGACCGGGGACCCCCTCTCCAAAGAGGTGCACACCCGACTTTTCCACCTTGAGCACATGCGACATGACGATTTCTTTTTCCCAAATATTTAAATTTGGACAAGAAGAAGGGCAGCCGAGCCTGCCATGTGGCTGCTGACACGGGAGGAGGCAGGTGTCCGCACTGGGGGCCGGGGTGCTCCACAGGGCGGGTGGCGGCGGGCCTGGGCGCTTCCTTGTCAAAGGAAGTGTGGCGAAGCCTCCGGAGGGCACACGCCCACTGACCCGGGCACAGAACCTCTGGGCTTCGCCCCAGCAAATAACCACTAGCCCACCGAGCGGCTCACAGCGTGTCTGTGCGTGGCAGTGGACACAAGGGACGCCATGCCTCGGTGACAGTAAGAGGGGACTGAGAAACAGTCAGAGACGCCATCACCGCGGGTCTGCGGGACTGATGGTATGCGGCCCTTTAAAAGGAACTGTGTTTATTAACACAGACGATGGCTGCTGAATTGCATCAAGCAATTCAAAATCCAGAGAGACAGGAAGGAGGAGGTGGGGCCAGGGGCTGGGGAGGGGAGGGGGAGCTGGTGTTTAATGGGGACAGAGCTTCAGTTTGGGAAGATGAGAAGGTTCTGGAGCCGGCTGGTGGGGACGATTGCACAATAATGTGAATGTCCTTAATGCCACTGAACTGGACACTCAAAAAGGGCTCAAATGGGAAGTTTTTTGTTACGTATACTTCACCACAATTTAAACAACAGATAGGATCGAAAGGGGAAAAAGCAAAATACAAATATTCACACAGTAGAAAAAGACTAGAAGGGGCCAGCCCCGATGGCCTCACAGTTAAGTTCGGCACACACTGCTTCGGCGGCCTGGGTTCAGTTCCCGGGCACAGACCTACATACCGCTGATCAGGTCATGCTATGGCAGCATCTCACATACAAAACAGAGAAAGATTGGCACAGATGTTCACTCAGGGCCAATCTTCCTCAGCAAAAACAAACACATACTAGAGGGATCTAAGCCACCAACTTCCAATGGTTAACCCTGGTGGTGTTTCCTCTCCCTTTTTTTTAACAATGAACTTAAGTTATTCCTGGAGGAAACGGGCTGTAGGGCTCAGGTCCCTTCAGGGGTCTCCAGCCCTGGTCATCCCACTGCCCCCACTGCTGCCCCTGCCCCACGCCACCAGCAGCGCTCGCCTGGGGCTCGCCAGCCCCTCCGTAACCTCATGTGTCCACTCGTGTCCCGTACGCGCGTCTGCTCAGCACCTTCCGGTGGCTTCTCTGCGCTCCGCCCGCCCCAGCCCCTCGTCCTGCCCATCCTCCAGTGTCGGCTGGGCCCAGCCCAGACCCTGACGGCCTCCTCCAGGGGCCGCGGCTCTGGGAGGAGGGAACAGGGGCCAGGCCCGCGGGGCGGGAGGGGGATCGTACCGTTGGGCGTGGCGAACTGGATGAGGACGCTGTTGCAGCCGAGCGTGATGATGAAGGACTGCTTGCCCACGCGGCTGCACTCGGTCTCCCGGGACACGGAGCACTTGAACACGCACACGTCTTCATCTACAATGACAGAGGCGGCGTGAGCCACAGGTCCCAGGCTGGCCATGAGGCTCTGCTCAGCCGCCTCTGCCTGAGCCATGTCCCTGCCACCCTCACCCACTCCTCTCGGCTCCCAGATTCTTCCGGGTGTTGTGAAACCGCCCTGCACGCGCTGCCGTGTGCCCTGCCTGTCAGCCCTCGCTGAGGACGAGGGGGTGGCCGAGCAGGCGACAAGGACGTAGGAACAATGCCTGTGGGACAGGAGGCCAGGTGTGCCAGGGCCACCAGGGCTGTGACGGGGGTGCCAGGCGCTGTGCGGCCCAGCGAGGCCTCTGGGCCCAGGGGCGCCTCTGCCAGGACACTGCCTCCTGGTGCACCTCCTGGCGCCAGGCCCCTGTGCACCCAGCGGGCACTGCGGTAGGGAGACATAGCCACCAAGGGCAAGGTTTGCAGGGTCAGAGGGTCATGGGAGCCGCTTCCCAGCTGAGGGAGGTGGGCATGCATCTGCCAATCCTTCTGGGTCACATGGGGGATCACTGGCCTTCATAGCTGGGGGAGGGTCAAGAGGGAATTCCCAGGGCCCTTTCTAGGTTCTCCGGCTGAGCCCTTCCTCCCTGTCCTGGGGCAGCATAGTGACCGTGAGCCTGGCCATTGGAGGACAGCCTGGGCTCATGCCCCGTCCACGCCACTCAGTGTGTCCCTTGACCTCCCTGAGCCTCGGTTTTCTCATCTACCAAATGGGACTGACGGCGGGGGGCAAGCAGAGGGCCCAGCACATGACAGTCCTGCATCCCGCGCCCCCCGCCACGACTGTTTCCAGTCATTCCTTCAACAAGCACGTGGTGTGCCCAGCTCACAAAGCGGGGCACTGAGTGCCAGCAGGAATAGGATGAACCACACGACGCTGCGGCCCTGAGGCAGTGCAGCGGGCAGACGCCGCGTCGGTGTCGTGTTCTTGGCAAAAACGTTACCCTGGTCCCATCACAAGGGGACAACAGCCAGGGCCAGGTCACGGGGACAGTCTGCAAGACAACCTGGCTTGTCCCCTCTAAATGGCAATGTCAGGAAAGACGACCATTGCTGGGAAGGGTCCCAGAGTGAGGGAGACAGGAGCCGCGCCCGTCACATGCTGAGTGACCTGGGACTGGAGCCTGACGAGACGCTCTCCAAAAGCTACGGAGGCCACATGGAGAAATGTGAGCATGGACTACAGGTGCGGTCATTTTAAATGATGTGATGACAGCATTGTGGTCTGCAGAAGAACACCCTTATTCTTAGGAGACTCGCGTGGAAGTATGTAGAGAGAATTCTCGTGATGTCTGCAACTTATGCTCGAACAGCTCACAAATCAATCACAACAATGACGAAATAGATGCATGGAGAGAAGCATGTGTACAGATGGGCAGAAGTGTTCCCAACCGCCCCAAGAGAGCCAAAGCAATCTTGAAAAAGAGCAAAGTTGGAGGACTCACACTCCCAGATTTCAAAACTTACTACCAAGGTGCAGTAATCAAAACAGAACAGCATGGCCAAAGAGAGACAGAGATCAGTGGGACAAACTCAAGAGTCCAGAAGTCAGCCCTGTCGTTTACAGTCAGGTGATCTTTAACAAGGGTGCCAAGAGCATCCAACAGGGAGAAAATATTCTCTCCCACAGCTGGTGCTGGGACGAGCGCTCTCCACGTGCTTCTGCAGGGACCCCTACCTCACACCACACACACAACCCAACTCAAACGGGTCGGGACCTAAATGTACGAGCAGCAACTGTAGAACTCCGAGAAGAAAGCACAGGGGCAAATCTTCAGGACAGTGGGTTTAGCAAAGGACTCCTAGATTCGACACCCAAAGCAAGAGTATCAAAACAAAAACTCGATAAATTGGATTTCACCAAAATCAAAAACTTTTGTGCATCAAAGGACACTATCAAGAAAGTGAAAAAACCTACTGGACGGTGGAAAATGTTTGCAAAGCACATACCTGAGAAGGATCTAGCGTCTGGAATATATAAAGAACTCTTAACAAAAAAGATAAACAGCCCGAGTCAAAAAGGGGCTAAGGGGGCTGGTCCCGTGGCGTAGAGGTTGGGTTCGGGGCACTCTGCTTCAGCGGCCCAGGTTCACGGGTTCGGATCCCAGGCACGGACCTACACCACTCCTCAGCCACACTGTGGCGGTAACCCACATATAAAAAATAGAGGAAGACTGGCACAGATGCTAGCTCAGGACGAATCTTCCTCGACAACAAGGGGCAGAGGACTTCAACCGACATTTTTCCAAAGAAGACACACAGATGGCCGAGAAGCACGTGAGAAGATGCTCACCATCGCTAATCAGCAGGGAAATGCAAATCAAAACCTCAGTGAGCTACCACTGCACACCCACCACCATGGCTGTAATTTAAAACCAAAAAGGGGAAAAGAACAAGTGTCGGTGAGAGGGAAATCGGAACCTTCACACCCTGCTGGTGGGAACGTAAAATGGTGCAGCCGGCATGGAAAACAGGTGGTTCTTCAAAAGTTAAACATAGAATTACCGTTTGACTCAGCAACCCCACACCGAGGTACAGACCCAAAGAACTGAAAGCAGGTACTCAACACACACTCGTATGCAAATACTCAAAGCAGTGATGTTCACAAGAGCCGAAAAGTAGAAGCAACTCAGATGCCCACCAGCCGAGGAGCGGCTAAACCAAACGTGGTAAATCCATACAAGGGCATACAATTCAGCCACAGAAAGGCAGGCAGTCCTGACGCTCGCTACCACGTGCACGGACCTCAGAAACACGCCGCCAAGGGAGAGAAGTCAGACACAAGAGGTCACACATTTGTGATCCCACTTAAATGAAACATCAAGAAATTGGTAAGTCCACAGAGACAGAAAGCAAATTGGTGGCTGCCAGGGGTTAGGGGAGGGAGAATGGGAGCGATTGCTTCATGGATACAAGGTCTCCTTTTGGGGTGACGACATGTTTTGGAACAGGGCAGAGGTGACGGTTACGCAATACTGTGAGCGCACCAAACAGCACTTAATTACACACCCTGCGCGGGTTTGTTTAACACTATGTAAATTTTATCTCAATAGACAAAGATCACCGTTCGATGTGTGAATCTGGAGCTGAGGGGCCTCAGGCTGTGCACCGCGGCCTCGCTCTCCGCCTGTGTAGTCTGAGCACTGGGCCGGGGCCAGGCCGTGGAGGAGGGCTCCTGGGCCACAGCGGGGCACGGTAACCCTCCTGGCCACGGATGGGAGGGAAGCGTGTCCTGGCCACTACGGCCCCAGGCTCACCCACAGGGGACCCAAGATAAGGGGCTGCCAAGTCCAACAATAAGCAGGTCCCAGGAAGGGACCCCACACCCTGGCATGGTGGCCATGCCCACACCCCTCCTGGGGCAGGAGATAAAGCCGATCTGTTGGCTGCGCCAGGGTGACAGTGAGACCAGAGAAGGCCTCTGTTTACGAAGCAGCCTGGCAACCCAACCAGTTGCCCTGGGCGCCCCCTGCCACCTGGCGCCGGGCAGGCGACCACAAGAACCTGTGGCCGAGCGCAGGCTGGCTGCGTCCAGAGAGGTTGGGCTCAGGCCAGGGAGGCCAGCGCCGAGGGTGACCTGACCCGTCCAATCACGGCAGGGGCACCCACCACCCAAGGAGGCAGGCTTTCCTAAGAGTCACGGCTATGCCACCCCCAGGCCAGCCCCGGGCACCCAGGAGACGCTTGGTAAATATCTGACAAACCAAAATGAAAAGCTGGACCACATTCCTAGAGCTTTTCAAAGCTTCAAGAGAAGCCCAAGCTCTGGGGCTGGCAGTGCAGGCCTGGCACGACCATACTCCTCGCTCATCAGTCTCTCCCCTCCCCAGCCCTTCCCCGCGGGCCAGCTCCGGCCTTTGCACATGCTGTTCCCTCCCGCCGTCCCCCTTTTGCCAGCACGAGCTCTCAGGACAAAGGGCGGTGGTGCCCCTATCTGCCAGTGGACAGCACGCACAGGGCTCTGCTCACTCAGTGGCCTGGGGCCCCCGAGGCCGGGCAGAGCTGGGATGCACACCCCACCTCCTGGCTGCGGATGGCTCCCAGGGGAGAGAGCTTGCCCCCCAGAAAGTGCCTAGGGCCCAGACCCCACAGGGCCTGGACCCAGCAGTGGTGGTCAGGTCCCCCCAGCAGCGCGGCCCTGGGGGCCAGGAAACCGCCTGGCAGCCTGGAAGGCGGGCCCCTCCCTCTCAAGTCACCATGACATTCAGCCATCAATGGGTGACCCTGAAGAGGCGGGAACTTGACTGTGTCCGGCCTCCAGGAACCAACCAGAGAGCACCCCCCCTATTCTGGCAGCCAGCGTGTCAGGAGCTGTGGACACACAGCCGGCCCAGGGAACCAGGCAGCAGAGAGGGGCTGGCGGGCCACTGGACCTCGAAGGGGGTTGTGGGCCAGAGGCTGTGCCAGGCTCCCGGTTCCTCTCTCTGCAGCAGGACGCACAGGCTGGAGGTGGGCAGAGCAGAGGCTCTCCTGAGGCAGGGTCCAAATGGGGGGCAGGGAGAAAAGGACTCCAGAGTGGGAGCATCCATCACGCCAGGACTGTCTGCCCCACTTCCAGACCCTGCCGGGTGCCGCGAGCTGGCCTCCCACCCGCCACGCTGCCAGTCTGTCCTGCAGAGGCTCTGGGTGGGGGGTGAAGGGCCACCACGGCCAGGGCCAACCCTGCAGGGTGAGCAGTGCTTGGGACCCCGGGAGGACAGGAAACCACCCCACCTGGCTTGCTCCCGGGAAGCAAGGCTCCCGAGCACCCATGTCATGAACCCCAGTCCCCATGGGGAGCTGGGCCCGGCACCCGCCCACACTCCGCTGAGCCTGGGATGGGGCTGAGATGTCAGACCACGAGGACCAGCACTTTCCAGGGCCAGGCTCTGTTCCTGCGCTTTCCCCTGACTCCTCATAGCACCCCTGGGAGTATCTACTGTTACCGCCCTGTTGGCTCGAGGAACCGGGGCTCAGAGAGGTTAGGTGTTTCACTCAAGGTCACACAGTGAGTGAGTGGCCGAGCTGACTGCTCCAGGGTTTGGGCTCCTAAGTAACGTGCTGGACAACCTCTCTGTGCTTCCAGGAGTGGGGATGGCCAACTTTCTCTGTAAAGGACCAGAAGGTAACTATATTTGGCTTTGCAGGCCATATAATCTCTGCTACCACGACTCAACTCTGCCAGAGACAATAAGTAAAGGAGTGAGCGCGGCTGACTGCCAGGAAAACTTCGCTTACCAACGCGGCCGAAGCATCTGGAACCACAGGTGCAGAGAGGAGGGCACGAAGCTCCCTCCGCACGCGCTTCCTCATGTGCTCACCGGACACCGGGAAGCGGAGACGCCCTCCCCAGCCCAGGGGAGGCGGGAACAGCCGGGTGGCCCGAGTGACAAGGATCCCCAGGTTAGGGGCACGGAGCCAGGGGAACACGGACACTGCAGGGGGCTCGAGATGGCACCTGACCCAGCCCGGGGGAGAGACCAGGAACAAACTCTCCAGTGAGAGGGAACAGCACGTGGAAGGTAGAGGGAAAAGGAGGCTGTGATATTCACATTTATAATAAAAAATAGGTATTCGGTCTTCGTCCCAATTCCCGGCACGGAGCTCCTAAAACTCAGGGAATTTCCTGCTAAGAGCCATGCAGGTGTCTTTTGTGACTCACAACGAGCCCCCTCAACCCTCAACCACTGCAGGTTGCCCAGAAGCACAGGTGACAACCCAGACTTGCGATCAGTGGGGGTGGGGGATGGTCCTGCGGGACTAAGCCCTCGACTGCAGGATCCGACGGCCTCTCCAGCTAGTGTCAGCACTGAGCGGAACCGTAGGACACCCAGCTGGCGTCAGACAAGCGCGTGGTGTGGGGACGCCCCCAGCGCCTGGTGACAGCAAGTGTTCTGCGTGAGAACTGAGAGTAAGGGCGACACGCAGGAGGAGCGTTGCCCTGGAGGGGCCCAGGAGGGAGGAGGGAGCAATGGGAACAGCGGGGCTGGGAGTCTGCCCCACAGCCACAGGCAGCACTCTGTGGGACCCCCGTACTGGGTGACAGGAGGGTGCTGGGTGACAGGCAGGCGATGGAGACAGGGCAGGCAGCAGATGAGTGAGGCTGGGACACGGGCGCCTCTTGGGGACAGACTGCCTGCTCCCCACCCACACAGAACCAGCCCCCCGCCATCCCCTCCTGCCCATGGGATCCAGGACAACAGAACTGGGGGACCCTGAGGCACAGGGGCTCCCAGGTCCCAGGCTTGAAGGAAACGCCCTGCTCGCCACCCCACTGCTGGGCCTGACCTGGGCCGGGCACCCAGGTGGGCTCAGCAGAGCTGGCTGACTCAGAGAGGTGGACACAGGGCGCCCTGTCTCAGGCCCTGACCAGATGGTCCCAGGGGATGCGCCGAGCCTCCAGTCACCTCCCAGCCACAGTGTCTGCTGCGGTCTCCCACCTGCTCACACCCCTCCATGGTTTCCCAGAGCCTTCTGGAACAAGTCTAAACTCCTTAGAGGGTTCAGGAGCTCCCTGCCAATGTCTGCAGCCTTGTCATGCCCCTGTCATCTCTCTAGCCAAGCCACATCGACTTCGCCATGCCCCGAGACCACGGACAGAGGATGTCTCTCCAGGCTCTGTGGCTCCTGAGACCTGGAACACCCTTCCCCTCTTCTCCTGCGTCCCTGTCACCTCCTCCAGGAGGTCCTCCAGCACCCGCCCTTCTCGCCCCCCGATGACCAGGTGAGGCACAGATGAGGGCTCTGCATGCGGCCCGCACCTGTGGGATGCTGACCCACATGGCAGCCTCGGGGCCCGAGGTATGGGAGGCCAGCCCCTCCCCTACAAGCAGGAGGCAGCCAGCAGGGCTCCAGGTGCACAGGCCCTGACGGCGTGGTGCCCTAGGGAAGGTCACTAACTACTCAAGGCGCTGGGCACCGGGGGGCGCCGCACGCTACCGTTCCCCCTCGCTTCTGGAAAGAACAAAACAAGGGCCCTTCAGGCCGGGCAGACCTGGGTCAGAAGGGCTCAGTGGAAAAGGACAAACGCTGGAGGCAAACTCTCCTCCCGCGGAGCCTTCCATCCTCGCGCAGGGTGAGCCGCTCCTGGCCTCGTGGAGAGCAGAGGTGGAGGGCCTGACGGGAAAGGAACCCCCGGCTCCGGAGGGAAAAGGAAAAAAAAAGGCCACATTTCAAGTCCTTGCCTCTCTGGCGGGAAAACAAGCAGTGCCACCAAAGGAGGAGTAATGAAAGCTATTTATCTTGGCAGACCTGGGGGGAGTCAAAGCGCTCGTGCGAATGGGAGGTCTCTTACTCAGTCGCCTCCTACCGCCAAATAAAACACGGCTGCTCAGCTTCCAGAGGAAAATATTCCACGGGAGAGAGGAGGGTCAGGTGAAGCCGAGGACGAGGCATGGAAAGATCTAGATGCTTCCCTCTGCCCACCCAGCGGCATCCTCTGCTCGGGGCCATCGGCTCCCCGGGCAGCTGTGTGCCGAATGTGGGCTCTGGGGCCAAGCAGCAACCAGACTGCAGGGTGACAAGAGCTGGAAGGAGGGAACTCGGGAGCATGGGGGCGACAGACTGCCCCGGGGAGACGGTGACATCCAAGTAGAGCCAGGCCCTGGGGGATAGAGGGCTTGCCCTCTGGGAAGGGCCTGTCTCCCCGAGGCACAGGCCCCACTGCCCTGGGTGGCAACGTGTTGTAAACTCTGCGCAGGAAGCTTCCTCTGTCCCTGTGAGGCGTGCGCCCCAGGGGCCAGGACAGGGAAGAGAGCATCCCGGCTGACCCAGCAGGCAGGCCAGGCAGGCCAGGGGCTGGATGTTGGGCCTCCAGGAAGGCCACACCTGCCCTTCTTCAGCTGTGTGGCCCTGGGTCTCGGTTTCCTCATCTGTCCAATGGCGGTCATGACACAGCCCCGGGGCTGAGAGGACACACCCACGCAGAGGGACTGCCTTCACCCCTGAGCTCAAGAGCCCGTCTGGGAAACAGGGACCAGACCCCTCGCTGCCGTGAGGGTCCCCGGAGATAACGGAGGCAGCAGGAAGTGTACTGAGTACTTGGGGACCGGGAGCAGCCACTGTCCCCGTCCTCAGATCAAGGCCAGTCTCCGTGTCAGAAGAGACTCCCACCCCGGGAATCCTCACCCCGCCTGGCCTCCCTCGCCGGTGTAACCCGAGCCGGCTGCTCCTGCGCTGTCCTGGGAGATGCTCCGGGCAGCAGCTGCCACACACTGCCCAGCCCCGGGTACTGGGTGACCATGAGGTCACCCTGGGCTCCTCTGCCCGGCCCTGGCCAGGTGAATCCCAGCCCCTGACAAGCCCCTGAGCCCGTGTACTGTGGCACCTCTTCCGGGCAATCGGTCGGTCAGACCTCCGCCCAGAAATCCCCTTGCGGGGTCTTACCCTACAGCTCTGCTTGTAAAGGTCATACGCAGACACAGGAGCCCTCACAGTGGCAGAAAACCTACATCCCCTGCGAAGGAGCAAATGAAGGTGCGGCCAGTGAAGACACCGACTGCCCCGCTGCTAGGGACAGAACATATGCACAACAGGCACAAAAGCGACAGAGGCCGGGGAGGGGCCAGGCGCACCGTGTGCCTGAGGCTTGTCTAGAAAGAAACACAATAAAATGACTTGGGTGGCTGCCCCTGGAAGGTCCTTCTCGGTGGGCATGCTCCTCTCCCACTGTGCAAACTGCAGAACTCAGAGCCCGGTGGGCTCCTGGGGAGAGATTGATGCACGCATGCCTGAAAAAACTGTGCAGGAAGGTCACACCAGAGGACCAGCGGGGTCGGGGACAGGCCGGGATCCGGAGGGAGGAAGACACGGACTTCCATGTTACACCCTCCTGCAGGGTTTGCACTTCTGCCCTGTACACGAAAGATAACCAGACAAAAGGCCCTCGGGACGGGCGAGGCCTAGGGTCTACTCAGGCCATCTGGTCCTCCTAGTGAGCAGGTCTGACTAGGTGCCCCCCCAACCCTGCTGGATGGTGGAGGGTGGTGGCAACATGCCTGTCCTCTGCTGGGGAGGCTCTGTGACCAAAGGACCCTCCGAGGGCTGGGATGGAGGACACGCTCTCTCCCAGAGCAGGCCCGCACCCACCCCGCCCCCGCAGTGGGTGTGATGGAGGAGGGGCAGACAGCCAGGCCAGGGTTCCCAGGGCCACCAGTGGCTCAGGTTTCTTCAAGCCCGGGGCAGCACAAGTCCACATTCCAGGCAGCTGTCACCCGGGAAAGCCCTGTCCTGCGGGGAGGCCACCGGGAAGGGGGAGGTACCGCTCTCAGAGTGAATCCAGGCTCTGCCACCTGGGCCCTCACCCCCCGGCCCCCAGCCTCCTCTTCCCTGTCTAGAAAAACAAAATAATAACGCATCGTTCAGTGCTGTCATAAGACCTGACACACCGCGGGGCCAGCCCAAGAGCCATGAGCGCACAGGGCCCCCATCTCTGCAAGGCACCCCGGCCAGAGGCGAAGACCGAGAGAGGAGTCCTGGAGAGAATTCTGGACACAAGGCCACACTGGACCCAGACTGGGAGTCTGGCCCTGTCCCCCAGCTGACAACTGGACCAACACAACTAGAAGGCTCTCGGGGGCCTCAGGGACCCAGGAGGAGCCATCTGGCCCAGCTGGAGAGCCACCAGCTTCCCACAGCTCTTGGGAATGTCTTGTTTTGGGCTCCAAAGGGTCCTGGCTGGGTCTTCAGGTCGCCTCAAAACGGCCCCTTCTGAAGGCGGAGCACCAGCGGGTGGAACACGGGACCCCCCCTAGGGGAGACGAGCTGGGAGGGGGCAGCGTTCTCTGGGCAATGTTTTATTTCTGAAGGTGGGGGTGGCAGCGCACAGGCCTTCGCCACTCTACCCTTCATTCCTTTAAAACTATTTCACAACAGCTCCACAGCCAGCTGCCTCTGCTGGCACGTTGGGGTTCCGGGTTGGCAATTTACGGGCAGCTCACAAAGTCAAAAAGTTCAATCTACTTTAAAAGGGGCCCTGCGAATACAGGTTTCCCAGGAGGACGAGTCATTTCCAAAGTCACCCAGTGACAGGGTGACAGGACACGACGGGGGGGCAGGGCCGAGGATGGAAGAGGCCCCCAGTCGCAGAGGTAGCCAGGCAGCCATCTGGGGGGGCAGAGACCCCTCCAGGGTTTCCTGTTGGTATCTGGGGAAGGTCCCCAGCACAACTGGGGCCACAGGCCTGCCTGCCTACTGCAGGACCTGAACTTGGAAGCCAGCTGGAGCTGCTTCTGGGGGTGGCACCCCGGGAACGGCCAGGCAGGCCCTCTGTGCAACCCCGGGGCTGACCCCAGGCTGGAGGAGGGCTGGCCCCCTCCAGCACTGGAGAGCCCTAGAGCTCATAAATCAGCAATGGCTTCGGGAGCAGAGGCTGGGGGGTATCCTGCAGGGGGCCTCTCCGTGGGGGACCATGGGGGACAAGGAGGCTGGCTCTGCCTTAGGGGATTGAAGGCTTCGGGTCCTGCAGGCCTGGTCTGGAGGGGCCTGAGGATGAGTCGAACTGTGGGGTGTGCGGAAGGGCAACCCCGAGGACAGGTGGACCAGACAAAGAAGGCCTGGCTTTGCTGGAAAGCCTACTGGGGGCGCCAGCTGGGTGGGAGCTGTTACATGCAAATGCTCCCCGCCATGCTAATGAGCGCAGCCCGGGCCTTTGTGAGCCACAAAAGGGCCAGCAGATGTGTCGGGGCCTCGCCCTGCACGGGGAGCTTAGCGGATAATCATGGGGGGCGGGCAACAAACCAGCCGCCCCACTGGCCTCCATCACCCGGTCTTTCTTCTCTGGCCGTGACTTTGAAGCAAACAGCTAATGCTGTACAATGCTCCCGGCCACCTTCCAGGGCACACTTAGCTCAGTTTCAAGAGGGGAAACTGAGGCACACAGAGCCGACATGCTGGGAGCAGCTAAGCCTGGGGAGCCGGCAGCTTGGGGCAGATTGTGCCCCAGCCTTCGGGAGGAGAGCTGGGCCCAGGAGGCTGTCAGGGCTGCACTAGGGCGCTGGGCAGGATGTGGGCTCTGGGCCCGGGCACAGCCAGGCCTGGCTGGCTGACCACGGCTGGCAGGCACGTCCCGGTGAGCCTCACCACCACAGGGAGGTGCTGATTCTGCTCTGAGTGTCAGCAGGGTCCCCATCACCCGCGACACATGGCAGGAGCTGAGCAAGCCGAGGCGGGCAAGGGAGGCCCCTGGCAGAGGGGACGCTTCGCGAGGCCTGGGGGGCCGGGTTGGAATGAGGCATGTCCGGGAGCAGCAGGAGGACCCCAGGCTGTGCAGGGGGACCCAGCCTCAGAGCAACCAGTTGGTCCCTCCATCTCTGGCTCCTGCACTGCTCAGTGCCGAAAGCAGAGCTGTTCACAGGTCTGAGCAACTCGAACGTGGCTCCCAGGACGGGGCTGCCCTCGGCCAGCTGAGGGGCCTCAACCTGGGGACCAGGGTGGCTTCAGAGAGCCCACACGGGAAGAGGTGGGGGGACAGGGCAGGGTCAGCCTCGGTGGAGACCGAGTGATGCAGGAAACCAGCCTGGGGGCTGAGGCTGACCTGGGGCCCATCTTCACAGAAAAGTTTTGACCACTGGCCCAGAGGTGACACAGGATGTCCTGTGGCTGCGGTGCTGCCGGAAGGGCCTCCGCCAGGCCCCTGGGGCTCCGGGAGCCCCTCTGTGCCCGAGGCCGGCCTCGGAGAACAGGATGTTTGAGTTAGGAGGACGGGCGCACCAGATGTGACTCCAGATGTGGCACAGGCGGGAGGGGACCAGAAGGGAATCAGCAACCAGACAGGAATGAGGAAAGACTGGCTTTGGGTTCCAGAGGAGGCCAGCAGCGTCACTGCCCTGATACAGGACAAGGACCAGAGGGGCGGGGGGTGGGCGCCTCCCCACGCCAGGGGCTGAATCTCCGTTTACAGCACTGACCCCTCGGCAGGGCTGAGTGGAGGCCCAGAGCCCACAGGGTTGGCATCGCGATTCTGCCACCCACCTCTCAGCGCCTGTTTCCTCGCTTATAAAATGGGCAGGGAGCTGGAGCCACTGCGCCTCCCCGCGGGGCGTGCGTGGCTTGGGTGGCAGAGAACGGGCTGGTCCCACCCCGACTGGCACCTCCACCAAGCGCCCTTGTGCCAACTGTGCGCAGCGGCCAGGTGCCCCTCGGGGCTGCTGGGATGGGCAGGCGAGTGAATGAACGTAAAGCCTGGCGCGGCGCCCCAGGCACACGCTCGCTCAGCGAACAGCAGTGACGGTCGGCCCTGCAGGCGGTAATAACCAGGGCATAGGGGTAGGGGGGTGTGCGAGGGGACTCAGAGCCAGCGTGCCTGCCCCCGGGGCTCATCCCACATAGGGACCAACCTCCGGTCACATCAAGGGCTCCAACTAGAGCCAGGCTCTGAGAGGACGGGGGACCCCCCAGGGCACACGTGGAAAGTCTGGAAGTTCGGCCTGCCTCTGCTCTCCCCTCCAGCTCACAGAAGAATGTGGCAAATTCTCTGGAATGTCCCTCTTGGGTCTGTAAGAGGCCCCCCAGTCTGTCTTTGATTATTTATTCCCATGCCCGGGGGGAGGGGGGGCAGGGGTCACAAGAGCACCCTTTTTCATTAGAGCACCGATCAGCCAGGGTCCTGCCTCCATCCCCCCCAACCCCCCCCACCCCCGTCTCCCCGTGCTGCACTGTGGGGCAGCTTTCCGAACGTAAAACCACTCTGTTCCGACACGGGCACCGCATCCCACCTCCAGCCACAGAACACAATTAGCAGGGGAGCAAAGCCAGCAAGGATCTTAAAGAAAAACAGCCCCGAGCCACTCTTGCCAAAGCCGTGGGTGATGAATCGCTTAAAAGAGACAGACAAAAAGAGGGCATAAAGGGGGCTCTCCCCTCTGTGCAAGGACGGGGGGTGGGGAGGAGACAGCCCCCCCACCTTGACCAGTCTGGACCTGTTTTTGAGAATGTTCCGCCTGGCAGAGGGGACAGACCGGCCTGATGGGACAAAAACTACCCAGAGGCCACGGGACAAGTTCTAGGTCTGGCTTTGGGTGGCAGTTACGCAGGGGGACACAATTGTCAAATGCACCAAACGGCACACCTACGACCTGCGCATCGGTGCGTGCTGACAAAGCAGCGATTGAAATAAATAAGTCATCAGAAGAATAACCCACCAGAGGAGACACATGGGAGCCAGAGTCCCCACATCCAACGCCTGCAGGCCTGGGTGGAGCCTGGGCTCAATTGTCTCCGCACGTAACTGGTTTTCGGGGAACAAAGGGAGGTGGGGAAGTCGGGGACTCCGACTCTTCAACCAGAAGTCAGAGCTGCAAAGCGTGACAAGCATCCTGGCAGGTGCCGTGTTTCTCAGGTCAATGGCAAGGGTGCCAAGGGCCCGGCCCCGCACTGTTACCGGGACCATGACCCTCAAGCTTCCCAAGCAAGTCCCGGAAGTGAGACAACGGGAGGGCCACCGCACAAAGCCGCAGGGGCTCCCTCCTGAGTCATCCGGGACCAGAGGAGGCTCGGGCAGGCTCTCTGGAGGCCACCTTAGTACCCTCCCCAGCTGCACCAGAACCTGTCCCAGGGTTTAGGATCAGCCCCTGCCCTGGGCCACATCTTCCCTTCCAGACCTCACAGCAGTTCAGGAGACCAATGACACATCACACCGTGTGCCTGTCACCATTGTGTGCGCTGGGCCAACACTCGCCCTCAAGACCGCCAGGAGGAAACTGAAGTGAGAAGCAGGGTCACTCAGCCAGGGTCACAAGGTCAAGTCAGGGCCAGGCCCCACAGCCCAGGCTGCTCCTGACCTCCAGCAGCTTCTGCCCCACAGAGGGCTGCTGTGCTCTGGGAGGAGGAACAGAAGACACTCCAGCCATGGAATGCCAAGTGCCTGTCCCTCGGCCTGCCGGAGAGACGGGGACCAGGACAGCAGGAGGGCCGACCCAGAGACACTGCCGACCCCAGCTGCCCCAGGAGCAGGCTGGCACCCCAGCTGAGCCACTGCCTACTTGTCCCCACAGCTTCCCTCCTTCCCCCTCAACTCTCTCTCTGGCGGAGGGCCTCCTGTCCCCGCTTAGCTCCGCGGCTGCCACCCTCTCCTTGCTGCCTCCGGGTCACTGCCCGTCCAGGGGCGCCACGGGGTTCTGCGGCCGCCTCCTCTCTGCTCCCCAAGACCAGGAGTGTGCTGGGGTGGGGATCGCACCTGACTTGTGCAGGGCTGTGCCCACAGTCCAGGCACAGGTGTCCGCCCTCGCCAAGGCCACCTGGCACCAGCTAAGACCCTCCATGGACCCCCCCACTGCCAAGGAAGCTAAGAGTCGGGAGACGAAGTCATTCACCCAGGATCACCCTGCTAGGAAAGGAGAGGGGACAGATGTGGGCTTGAGCCGGGACACAACCACAGGTGTCACCTCCCTCCCCAAGACCCTGGAATACACGCAAAGCCCATTGCTAGGGCCGGGCCGCCCCTCCTCCGGGCCGCCCTGCTCCAGCCCCGCTGGCCGCTGGCTGCCCTTGACCGCGCTGGGCCCACAGGCTCACTCCAGGAGCGGCTCTGCCCGCCTGCCGGCCAGGGGACATTATTTTAAGCACTTTACTTCCACTAGCTCACAACTCACGATGACTCTCCAAGGTAGATGCTATCAAGACCCTTGTTTGACAGTCGAGGAAACTGAGGCACAGAGAGGACACACAGATGGTGAGGCATGGAGGTGGGACTTGGCCCCAGGCCCCACTGTGCCTTCTCCTGGAGGCTCCAATGCCCGACCCTGAGCAGGGGGCCACCTCTGACCACCTCCCACCCCGTCCTCCCCCTCTCCCACCCCTCCCCCAGCATCCTCAAGCCTCAGCTCCTACCACTAAGCACTAGGTGTTCAGGTGACTGCTGACAAGGCCAGTCACACCTCTTCCCCTCCATAAATGGGGGACCCTGTGCTCGTCTCCAGTGTCACTGTATCCCCTGCTCCTAAAACAGTCTCTGGCACCCGGCAGACGCTCAGCAAAGCTGTGCTAACTGTTTCAAGTCAGAGGAGAGGCATCCACCGCAATAAAAAGATGCAAGTCCACTCTCCACCCGTGTTTCCAGATGAATGAATGAAAAGCGGGGTCGGGTCTCCCCATCCTTGAAGAACTGATGGTGGGCCCTGCTGCCCTGGCTGAGGCCGGCTCCCCATCCTCCCCCAGACCTGCCATCTGGCCATGTCCCCTCCCCCAGCCCAGCCCTCCAAGGGGGCTGCCCCTGCTGATGAGAACCCTCTGACCTCCCCTTGGCTCTCTAGCTCGCTCTGACCTTCCTCTCACTCCTGCCCTTTCAAAGCCCATCCAGGCCCCGCCTCGCTCACCAACCACCCCCGCCCCTTACAAGCCGGGGCATCCACTTCACCCCACAACCTGGCGCTGTCCTCCAGAGCTGTCAGCCCTGCTCCGCTCAGAGAGCCCTCCGAGGGGAATCAAAGGTGGGGGATCTTCTTCGGGGGGGCTACGGCTCGGTGAGTAGCAGCCCAGGGGCCCCAGGTCCCGTGGGATGAGGGCCAGGCCCTAGAGCCTCCCTAGACAGCTGGTGAAAACATTTTCCTAGCATTAAAATGGTTTCCATAACAACAACAAAAAAGTGGGGGAGCCATTCCCCAGAAAAACGCATAGAGAACCAACAGCAACGCCACGCACAGTTTACAGGGTGCACACGGAGCCAGACACACAGAGGGAAGCATCCTACGTGCTCCCTCCAGAGAGGGGCCACTGTCATCCCTTTTCTACAACCAAGGGAGCTCGTCCGAGGTCATAGCCACCGACTTTTGTCCTATGCAAAACTGCATACAATTTCAGGGGCTCATGGGACCCCCGAGGGCCGTCCACAACTTCAGGTTAAGAGCCCTTGCTCTGAGGTGCCTGACCCCCGCACCTGGAGCAGCTCCGCCTGGCCCAGGCCTGGCCCTCCACCTGTCCTCCTGGGATGGGCATCTCCCCGGTTCCTGAGCAGATCCAGACACAGTTCCCTCACCGCCACCAAGGGCTCCTGGGCTCCCCAACTCTGCACCATCTGACCTGGGCCAAGGCCTGGCACCTACAATCATGTATGAGCTCACGCCACACTCCTCCTTCAGGCAAAAGACCCTGCACGCCCACCTCGTCCAGACCCCCACATGTCGTGCCCGCGCCTGCCCGCCAGGCACCAGCCCCTTTCCACCTGCGATCTCACAGATGGGCCTGCAACAACCCCAACGGGGCTCCCCGTACCTGAAAGACACGGGCCCAGGGTGTTTCAGAAACGAACCTTCTGGATTTTTACAGAGGCAACAAGGTACAGAGAAGGCAAGTTATCCCCACAGAGCACGGGCAACCCCTGAAACCAAGCCCGCTCTTGCATGAAGTGTGTTGACTGTCCTATGACACTGGGTACGCAGAATTACGAGGAGCCCCGCGCAGCAGCTCGGGTGGGATTCCGCTGACTGAAGAGCTAAATTTTGCTATCAAATGAGTAGCGAGTCCACTCATCAGAACTTCTGGATCTCCCAATTGCCAGTGAGGGGCTGGGAGCCTCGGGGGCGCAGGTGGAGGTGAGAAAGGGGAGGGGCCTGGAGGTGGCAGGGGCGGGGCCCAGGACTGGCAGCCAGGCCAGCTCAGGACCTGGTGGTTCATAGACATGCCTTTCTATTTTAAGATATGAGACACCACAAGTCAGAGGACGAATGGCCACTGGCGAGAGGCCTCTGTGTCAGGGTGGCGGCAAGCAGGGAGGGGACGCTGGCCAGCTGGGGTGGCATGCCCCTTCTGAAGGCGGCACCACTAGCCAGCACAGCTTCAGGGCTGCAGGCCCAGGGTTGCCAGACCTTCTGATTTTTCACAAGCACAAAGTCAGATTTTGGTGTGAAATCACCCGATTAAAAAAATATCAGGAGTCTACTTTTATTTTCACCACATAACCAAGCAAACCCTGCAGGCAGGTCACCCACGACACCCGGCCACGGGTCAAGGCCTCTGCCACTCTGTCCCCAAGGCCCTGGGCAGAATTCACTTCTTGTCCCATAACACAACTGCTGGCCCTCCGACACGCTTCTGAGGCAGGCTAAGGTCAAACTACTCGGTTACATGCCTGTTGTGTTCTCTAGTCTGGAAGCTTCCACAGGCTTCTCGCTCCCTGCTCCTGTCTACACCGTAATGTGCTGCTGGAAGAATCTTCAGAAATACCATTTTTATCATGTCAGGCAGGCAACACCTGACCATATACAGGAAAAGGCCCTGTCACTTGTATAATGTGACTCGTGCCCAACCTTGTCACAACTCCCCTTGGCTGCTGCTCCACTCCTAAGAGGGACCCCTCTGCTCCAGGCCAGGCTGCTGTCCTCACCCCCACCCATGTAAGCACCTTTCCACAGACCAGGAATATCCCTCCAAACACTCTGGCTACGTCCTCAGCCTCCCCACTGTGGCCAAGGCTACCGTCTCCCAGTGTCTATTCTCCCTTTCTCCCAGAAAGAGAAACCCTGACATTAGCTGAGCACATGGTCCCTTAGACTAAAAAACTACATTTCCCAGTTTCCTTTGCAGCTGGTAGTGGCCATGTGACTGCATTCTAGCCAATGAGATGGAAGCAGACGCACCCAGAGCCAGCTTCTGGGAATCTTCCTCACCAGACACCTGGCCTGTGCCCTTGGCACTCTGTCCCTTCCTTTACTCCGCTGTCTGGAAAGCAGGGTGCAATGGCTGGACTCTAGCTGCCACATTGATCCTCGATGACAAGAACACAGCCAAGGAACGGCAGAGAGGGGTTAGCTGGCAGGACCTGGGTCCGTCCGAGGACGTCCTGAAGCAGAGCCTGCACACAAGCCCTGTCTGCCAGCCTCCAGACTTCAGCATAAGAGCAGAAGAAAGAAAAGGCCACCTTGTTTAAGCCATTGCTACTCTGGGTCCCTGTTATGCACAGATCAGTGGAATCCTGACCACCTTTTGTCGCTGAACCACTCTGCAGTAAGACAGCGGGTCCAAGAGCCGCGAACGCCAAAGCCAGCTCTGCCGCCTGCCAGCACGTCGCCTGGTGGAGCCCTCCCACCTCTGTTTTCCATGAATAACACAGGACTGGAGTCCCTGACCTGCCAGGACTGTTCTAAGGACTAGCGGTAACACACAGCCAGGGCCACACCTGTCAGGCTAACTGGCCACACGGTCCAGAAAGTGTACTCGACCTGGCCTGAGCGACCAGGACGTGCCACCATCAAAACAAACATGGACACAGAGAAGGGCTGTTCCTTTCTCTTGAAGCTGTGGCGGGTCTGGCAGCCCGGGGGGTCGGGGGGGCGGCTCCACGTCCCCTCCCACCCCTGCCCGCTTCATTCACGGACCCTGGGGGCCGTGGGCTGCTTCTGTCGGGGTCAGAGCCAATATTTTCGGTTTTGCAGGACACTATGGTCTCGGTGAATATTCTTCTTTGGGTTTTTGGTTTTTTAAATCACCCCTTCAAAAATGTCCAAACCTCCCTTAGCTCTTTTTAAAAATAAGCTGCAGCCCCGGTTCGGCCCATGGGCCCTGATATTTACTGTTATCCTTCCCCCAGCTGCCCCAGGGTTGAGCATTTGAGTCTGTGAACACATGTATGCAGAGCCTGGTACACAGTAAATGCTCAATAAATGCCAGCAGCCAGGAGCAACCTGCAGGCCACTGAAACGTGACTGGCCTTCCAGTGGTACCAACTTTCTCGATTGTGGCCCCAGATTGACGCTGAATGTCCTAAAGGCAGGACCCACGACAAACTTCTGTCCCCCTCCCCGGCCCCTGCATCGGGGGGGTCCCAGGCAGGTGAGTGAAGGAAGTCACGGGCTCCCGATCCTGCGGCAGCCCGCCATTCTGCACCTTGTCTTCACAAAGGGTTTTTCTCTGGGGTTTCCACAGCCTGGCACGCCCCCCCAGACTGAAATTTAGCCCCTGTGGGAGTCGGCCCTGCTGTACGTCCTTCCCAGCCAAAGGGGTGGGGACTGCAGAGAACCAGCCAAATCGACTCACACTGACCAAGAAAGAAAAGTGACACAGTCATCTCCAGAAAGGCCGCCACGGACTGGGGAATTGAGAGTCTGTGCTGCTCTCCCTCCACAGTGGGCTTGCCGGAGAAGCTGCTTTCTTCCGGGGGTGGGTGGGCAGCCCATGTCCCAGAACTCCAGAGGCCGTGCCAAAGCCTCCTCGGGCCTAGGACGCCCGCACCTCTGCCCAAAGAAGACGGCCTGGGTTTGGGAGCTGCCATGTGGCCAATGCCATGGACGCAGGCCAGGGTGACTCCAAATGGCAAGAAGGGCTGGGGGGGTTACCGTGCCCTGCAGGGTGACTGGGACAGAGCCTTGCACAGCTGTCCTTTCCCACGTGGAGGGCAGACATCAAGGAACAGGGCCTGTGTCCGGCTCCTCACACCCACCTCCCGGCTCTTCTGCGAGAGACACAGGTGGCAGCTCAGGGGTCCCTCTCCCACCTGCTGGGGGTGTGAGACAGCTGGACAGCCCTGCAGCATAAGGGGCTCCCTTCTAGAAAAGCCACTTCACCACTCCACACCAATAACATTGCTGTCAATAATACCTACAGAGGGGCCGGCCCCGTGGCGTAGTGGTTAAGCTCGGCACACTCTACTTCAGGGCCAGGGTTTGCGGGTTCGGATCCCAGGCACAGACCTACACCACTCATCAGCCACGCTGTGGCAGCGACCCACATATAAAGTGGAGAAAGAGTGGCAGAGATGTTAGCTCAAGGCTAATCTTCCTCAGCAAAAAAAATAAAAAAAGAAACTATAGAAATACCTATGGCTTACTGCCAGGCACCCTGCCCCACACCCCCATGGTCCACTTCACCCACCTTCCCAGGCCCCCAGTGGCACGACTCTCATGGCCGACAAGGAAACCGAGGCTGTGTGCAGGTGAGTGTTGCCACAGGTAAGGATACAGGCTCAGGAGGTGGAATGCTAGTTCGCCCACACGGCTGGTGCACCACTCCAGGTAGGCTCCACATTCAGAACCCTCGCCAGCACCCAAGGGCACCTCGGGCTCACCTCCCACATGGCAGGCACCGGGAGATCCCTGCGGGTGTCCTGGCCAACCCTCCTGTCCCCACCCACACAGAGACGCGAATCCCGGGGGTCTGGAATCACAGGCAGCACACAGGACCCCATCTTGCAAGGGGCAGATGAGCAGAACATGGCTCCTAACCAAAGCATTCGGGTCCCAGAAGGTTCCAGGTTGGAAAATGCTGAGGCCAGGAAAGGAAGCTCATCCTGAGGGAAGGCCTCAAGCCCCTAGCAGCCAGGTCGCCCCCTAGTCATGAAGGGGTGCTCCTCCCTAACCTGTCCAGCTGCCACATCCCCGTGCATTGCCCCTGTGGCTGGACCACCTCTGCCCTTTCCCAGGGGACTGTCAGCCAGCACCCAGCGCTCTGGGATCCAGGCGGGAGCCACACGCCCCAGCCAAGGGACTTTGCACTCCCCAACCTTGGCACACTTGAGAGCAACCCCTCCTCGCGCACCGCGTGCTCCAGGCCGCTCAGGAACCAGGGCCACCTTGCCCTGAGCAGTCACCCAGCCAACCTGGAGGCCATCACCAGCCCGTTATGGGAGCAGGTGTTCCCGCCAAAGACGTGTTCGTTCATTGAGCAAACACGCTGTGCCACACAGTCCTGTCATCTGCCCATTCCACCAAGGGGGAAACTGAGGCACAGAGACCCACAGCGCCGGACAGGGTACCGGTGTGGCCCACGTTGTAGACTCTAAAACATATGCCCAAGCCCTAACCCCCTAGAACCTGTGAAAGTGACCTTCTCTGGAAAAATGGTCCCTGAAGATGTAATTAAAGCTCTGAAAAATAAGATCATCCTGGATTTAGGGTGCGCCCTAAATGCAATGACAGGTGTCCTTAGAGGAAAAGAGACAGAGGCACGGGGGAGGAGCCATGTGGAGACAGAGGCAGAGATGGAAGACCTGCTGCCACCAGCCACGCGACGCATGGAGCCAGCGGAACCTGGCAAAGGCAAGAAATGCTTCTCGTCCAGGGCCTCTGCAGGGAGGGTGGCCCTCGTGACACTCATGTCAGACTTCTGGCCACGACTTGGGAGAGTACATTCCTCTGGTTGGAAGCTACCAAGTGTGTCCCGGCGGCGCTGGGAAACACACACAACCAGCGTCCGCCGACACTGGAACTCACACCAACATTATCCGAGCATAAAGGGGAAAAATCCTTCAACTTCTGAGGCTGGATCAGCCCAGACGGAGAATCGCAGTTTGGGAAATGCAGCCTTTCTCCTCTTTGCGAACGCGTCAGTTATGAGTTACCTCGAGAAGTGTTAGCTTTCCCACAAAACAAAGACACAGAAGCCAAAACTCTCCTGGAGAAAAATGTGAAGACTCAGGGAGATGAGGTGCAGAGTCTACGAGAACTCTCTGTCCTGTCTTCCCAAGAATTCCATAAATCTAACGCTGGTCTAAAATCAAAAACAGTTTATTTACAAAAGAATAACTGACCCTCCGGGAACTCCTTTGAGGATCGGCCCTGGGACCCTGGTTTGAGAAACGCTGCCCGACTTTACCCTGTTCCCTGCTGACGGTGGCCGGCTGCTGGCCATTCTGCGGATCTGGGGGAGCCTGCTGAGAGTAAGAGGCTGCTTCAGCATCTGTCCTGGGCCCTGATGCCCGCCCGGCACACTTCTCCCCTCTCCACATCTGGTCCCAGAGAACCAAGCTCTGCCCCAGCAAAAGACACAGCTCCTTTAGTTGAAATTTCCCAAGTTGAGGTGGGGGGAGAACCCTGTGTGAACAACGGCTCCGCGCACTTTCCTTCCAACACTGCGTTCTCAAAGCAGCCAAATATTCACCCAGGAAAGGCCTCCTCTTGGCCCCCAGAACATCAGCGTAGGAAACCCTGAGCCACACAGCTGAATGAAACACAGTAGCAAAATGTGAACGGAGAACTCGGGCATCAGAGAACAGACCGGCGAGAGGAACAAGAGAAAGAAAAAGGACCAACTACAAAGACTCGGGGTCCTTGGCCAAGCCACTTGTGATTTCTTTTTTCCACGGAAACGTCAGTTGTGAAATTAGCTTGTGAACAGATACCCAGCTTCTCACATCCCCCAAAAGGAAGATCGGGGGACCGTGGCGGCGGAGGGGGCTGGGTTGTCTCTTACTCCGGAGCCAGGCATCAAGACGGGGCCCTCCCCGCCCACGTTTCCACCAGGGGCCCTCTCCCCAGATCTAGAAGTTTCCCAGTCGGGGGGTCCGCAAAGCCAAGTCCTCCAGATGGGTGGAACCGGGTCTTCCAGGCCGCCCCAGACTGGGGACCACGTTCTGACTGTCCGTAGCCGTCCAGGGGGCCCCTGAGATGACCAGAGGCTGCCCACGCCCCCCTCCTCCCCGCTGGGGCGGCCACAC
This sequence comes from Equus asinus, assembly GCF_041296235.1. Taxonomy (NCBI): domain Eukaryota; kingdom Metazoa; phylum Chordata; class Mammalia; order Perissodactyla; family Equidae; genus Equus; species Equus asinus. The sequence continues at coordinate 22,338,863 of NC_091809.1, read as the reverse complement.
CCGACCCCCCGACTCCCACCTCCCGCACACCCCGGCCCCCTCCCCTGCCCACCCCCTCACCCCGGCTTCCTCCCGATTCACCTTCCACTCTCGGCCCCCCACTTCCTGCCCACCCCTCCCAATCTCGGGGCCCTCACTCCCCGTTTCCCGCTTCCCTCCGTACTCCGGCCACCTCCGGCCACCACGCACGCCCTCTTTTCTCTCTGTCCCTGACACCGTCTCCCCGCACCCCTCTCTTGGGACCGCCGCCCAGCTCCCCGGGCTCGGCCCCACGGACCCAGGCGGGCCCCCCGCTCCGGGCCCCCCGCCCGCCGGCCTCGTGCGCAGCCCCCGCGCCGCCGCGCCCGGGGCCCCGCACTCACGGCTGTAGAGGGCGATGCCCGCCGCGTCCGGGCCGGCGCGCACCTCGAGGCGCAGCGCCTGCTGCTCCGCGTGCCGCTGGATCTCGCCGTTCGCGTCGCCGATGGTGAGGAGGCGGGCGCCGGGGAACACCGACACGGCCGAGCAGGGCCCCGCGCCGACCGGGCCCGCCACCCCCGCGCCGCCCGCGCCCGGGCCCGCCGCCGCCGTCGCCGCTGCCATCTTAGATCCGGCTCCAGGCCCCGCCGCCGCCGCCGCCGCCGCCGCGCCCGGGCCCAGGCCGCCGCCGCCGCCGCCGCCGCCGCCGCGCAGGCCGAGGCCGACGCCGAGCCGGGCAGCGCCGCCTGCCGGCCACCCGCGCCTCGCCGCCACCGCCACCGCCACCGCCGCCGCGGCCCGGCCCCGCGGCGCTGCGCCCCCTGTCGGCGGCCCTGGCGCGGGGCGGAGCGCGCGGGGGGCGGAGTCGGCCCCGCCCCGCCCCGCCCCGCTCGCACCGTCGCCGCTTTGTGAGGTGGCGCCGCCGCCCGGGAAGAGCGAGGGCGGAAGCGTACGTCAGGGGGCGGAGCTCCGCCGCGCGGACACGCCCCTCGGCCCGGGCCCCGCCCCCAGGCCCGCTTGGCTCGAACCGCTGCGCTTCGTAAGGTGGTGCGGCTGCGGGGTTCGGAGACCGCGGGGCGAGAGCCCTCGTCAGGGGGCGGAGCTAGGCCGCGAAGACACGCCCTGGACCCCGCCCCGCGCCAACGGACGCGCTTCGTGAGGTGGCTCCCGGGCCCGGGAACCGCGGGGCGGGTCTGAAGCGCGCCGGCTCCGACACGCCCCCGAGGCCGGGCTCCGCCCCCTGGCCCCGCCCGGCTTTGTGAGGCGGCACGCGGAGGGGCGGGGCCCAGCCGCGGCGAGGCCCCGCCCCCATTCCGGTCCTGCTCCCTCCCATTGGGCCTCGCTTTGTGAGGCACCTCACTCTCCGGGAGGGCCGGAGTGAGGGGCGGGGCCAGGAGCTAGGGACACGCCCCCAGTCGGTGGCCACGCCCCCAGGCCGCAGGGCTGGGAGCGCAGTTTGCGGTGGGTCTCCGCCTCTTGCGGGGCGTGAGCCCCCTGGGAAAGCCCCCTCCCCCGCGCTGACCGCGCCTTCTCTCTTCAGCGTCATCTCTGTCCCCTTCCCGCAGTGCCCTCCTCCTGCACCCTCGGCCTTCACTGTCTCCCCCACGGAACGTTCTTGGGCCCCTCCCTCTGGTCCCCTGGCTTAGCCCCTTCCCTCCCCCAGTCACTCTCCCTTCCCCCGAAGATGGCTGGCCAGTGAACCCAGGAGCAAGGCCGAGTCCCCCTTTGCATCCACACACACACACATCTTCCCTCCAAGTCCCCCTCCACTGCTCCAGGCCCCATTCCCTTTGCGGGGACGCAAAGAGGCTTGCGGCCACTTTCCGTCTTGCCCACCTCCTGCCCTCCCCTGGACCTCCTCATTTTCTACTCCTCCCCGGGTCCCTCTGCGCCCCCATCCTCATCTTTCCACCTCCTGTACCCACCAATGCAGGGACTTTAGCAGAGTCCGGGTGGCGCTGCCCCCCTCCCCACACCCCGACGGCCCTCCCCATACACCACCCTGGCTGCGGGCAATGGAGGGGTGCTCCCCTCGCCCCCAGGCATCCAGCGATTGGCCCCCGAGGTCCCGGGCTTGAAGGATTACAGTCCACAGAGGCCTTGGGAACAGCTCAACACGTGTTTTAGTTAATAACTTAGGCAGACCAGCAGGGCAGACACACAGGACACACCCCCAGGTACCCCATGCTCCAAAAACCCAGTCGGGTTGGCCAAGTCAGATGTGGGGGCGGGGTGGGGTGGCAGGGTGGAGGGAGTGGGGGGGGCGGGATGGAGGTGGGGGGCGGTGGAGGGGATGGATATGTGTCCTTCCCTCGTCGTCTGAGAAATGGGGAATCCAAAAAGATTTCCTGCTTTCTGTCCAGCCTCCAGGCCAATGCCGGTGCCCCGGCTCCCACTCCTGCTCCTCTGTGAGGTAGGTCCCAAGGCCAGGGGTCCCCTTCATCTCCTCTGTTCAATTCCCTGAGAAAGAGGCAGACGGAGCCCCCCAAAGTAGGTGGAGGGACCTCGGGTGCGGCGCACCGGCCAGCTGAAGGGAGATGGCTGAACGGGGGGCGCACAGATGTAAAGAGACGGAGCCCCGATCCTCGGCCTCACTGGCAGCCCCGGAAGGTGCTGAATTCTCGGGGCTCCGGCGAGGATGACATGGAAGAGGGCCTGTTCCGGGACTCAGAGTGGCCAGGCGTCACAGCAGAGCCTGGGCGAGCATCCACGGTGGCTGCATCTTCTTCTGAAGTCATTTTCTTTGTTTGTGGAAGAAAAATAGAGAGCGGGCTGATTTGGGGTTTCAGGATCTAGGATTTCCCCGTGTCGTGGCCTGAGACTCCCCCAGGCCATCAGATCTCATCTCACCCCCCACACACAGGCACCCACAGCTTCAGGTCCCTGATCCTGCCTTCTGTCCTCATGCCTCCCTCGCTGCTGAACAGGGGACCAGACACCCTGGGTTCAAATCTCAGCTCCACCTCATCCTAGTGGTGTGACCTCAGTCGAGTGACTTAACTCCTCTGTGCCTCAGTTTCCCCTTTTGCACCATGGAGAGAAAGTTAGTACCTCTCTCCTGGGGTTGCTAGGAAGCATGAAGGAATTAGATAAAGAGCCAAGTGTTAAGTGAACAAAGCGATCACTACCATCTCCTTCTCCTCTCCCACTCCCTCTAAACCTTCCTCAAAAGTCCACCCCCACCTCCGCCGTGGAGCCTCTGGCCCTGAATGCCGAGCCAGAAGTGATGAACTTGATAACACTGAACTCGGCTGATGAGAGCAGCCTGGGGTTCCACTCCCAGTCCCGCCCGCCCCTCCCCAGCTGGGCAAGCCCAGTGAGACCCATAACCAGCTTCAGTGTCCTTGTTCGTTAAAACAAACAGTCAAGTCCACCTCATAGGGTATCATAAAGTGACTAGCAGACCTTCAGTGCAATAGCACAGTACAGCTGCTTCGTTTCTGTTGTCTCAGCCGACAGCACAGCTTTCTGATGCTTCAAAAAGAAACTGGAATTGAAAGCAGGGACCCCAACAGATACATGCATCCCCGTATTCAGAGCAGCATGACTCACAATAGCCAAAACGAGGAAGCAACCCAAGTGTGCACCAGCAGACAACTATGGTCCAGACATACAGTGGAATATTACGCGGCCTTAGAAAGGACTGAAATTCTGACACGTGTTACAACACGGATGAACCTTGAAGACATTATGCTGAGTGAAAGAAGTCAGTCACAAAAGGATCAAAGTTGTATGGAACAGAATAGACAAACTCATAGAGACAGGAAGGAGAAGGTGGGGCCAGGGGCTGGAGGGGTGGGGGAGTTGGTGTTCGTGGGGACAGAGCTTCAGTTTGGGAAGATGAGAAAGTTCTGGAGACAGATGGTGGGGATGGTTGCACAGTGATGGGAATGTACTTAATGCTACAGAAATGGACACTTAAAAATGGCTCAAATGGTCAATTTTATGTATATTTCCCCACGAGAAAAAAGGAAACTAGAAAAGATGACTAGAATTTACTGTTAAGGAAAAGAAACGCTGTGCATAACCGTGTGGCCGGCACGCTAGCACGTGTGTTCAAGGCTGAGGATAGAGACGTGCTGTTTTCACCGTGCTGGCATTTTCGAGAAGCTCCCAGGTGGTGGGGAGACCAGTGGGTGGAGAGGGCTTAGTAATCAAAGAAAACTTTACTGTATATACATTTTGACATATGGATGTATTTCATCTTCAAAAAAATTTTAATTAAAAACATATTTTTAAAGTCACCAAGACTAATACTGAGAAATGTTATTTCTCTCCTTGCTGTTCTGATTTCCATTGTTTCATGCTTTAAAAAAAAAAGGAAAAATAGCCAGACTGGTGCCTTGAGCAGTGTGGCTTCTCAGAGAAAGTTTTAGAATTTGCCCTGCCTGCCGGGTTTTTCTTGACAGCTCAGGGTTTGTTCCCGGAGCTGAGCCCTCAGAAGGCTGAGCAGGCGGGACCGAGCCCCTTCGCTCCCACCTTCTGCGGCCCAGCGCCTGGGGGCCGATCTGAACGTCCCTGCTCCCCCGCCGGACTCCACACTCACGGCTCCATCCGCTCCTGCGCATCCCCGGGGAGGTGGCCCGTCACCCGTCCCTCCGAGCCGGCCCATTCCCAGGCCTCTGCCACGCCGCCTCTTTCTCCCCCCGCCCACTCATCCAACCCAAAGTCAGCGCATCGTTTCCCACCCGCTGAATCCACCCGACCTGCATCCGGGGTTTCCTCCAGCTCCGCTGCCGACTCGCTGGACCAAACCACCCTCCGCTGCGCGCGCCTGAACCAGCGCTGTCGCCTCCGCCGGGGTCCCCCGGCTCCACGCCTCCCACGGTCTATCCTCCCCGAAGCCGCCAGAGGGCGCCCGGGAGCACCTGACTCGCGTCACAGCCTCCTCGGCTCCCAACCCTCCTGGCTCCCACCTCCTCTGGGGTAAAAGGCAAAGTTCTCCGCGGGGCCCCCTTGATTCCTCCCCCTGTTCCACCCCAGCTCTACTGGGCCGGGCCAAGAACGTGTCCTGGTTCTGGATCAACCCTCCGCAGCCACCTCTGGGACATCCTGGATCTCCCATCTAGGTGACAAGCGAGCGTCCCGGTCCCTCCCACCCAGGCTGGCATCGTCTGTCTCCTGCACAGAAATCACAAGCTCTGAGGAAGGAGGGGCCGCGTCTGGTTCTGTGCCAGACCCCCAGAGAGGGGCTGGTGAACGGGTCCCACCCTCCCCTGGCCCCCCATCATGGTGCCCCGAGCCGACTCCACCCCAGGCTCCCTGATGGCAGTCCCGAAGCATCCACGTGTCCAAATGGGACCTCTGAGGCCATCGTGAGGGAGGCCACCGTGGAGAGGAGCTGGCTGGTCAGTTCCTTGATCCGTGGTCTCCAGGGGTCACATATCTCCAATTTAGTAAAAAAAATTATAATAAAGTACAAACCCCAAGTCCACCCCACGATGCGGCTGTGCAGCGGAGTCCCAGAGACCCAGGTTCACATCCCAGCCGGGACACCGTGTGATCGGGGGAGCAGCACCCCTTGCCGAGGGGTGGGGATGTGGTGAGACCCCGCCCCCCAAAAGGGAAATGCACAACTGGGACATTCCAGCGGAAGTCCTTGAAACTGAACACCACAGTAGGCTTTTCTTTCTACCAGGAGGGGACCACAGTGTGCATCAGACTGTCACAAGTCTCCATGACCCCAAAGAAGCCACCAGGTTGCCCTGAATCCCCTGTTACCATTCTGGGGGGCTGGCCTGAGTACAAAGCCGGCGCTGACCCCGACAGCAAGCACCCCCGGGGGGCCTGCCCCTTGCCACACGAAGGCCTGGACAGCGTGGCCACCTGCGACCCCCGGGGACTTGTCAGAGCCACCTCTCAGCTCGCAAACCATCCCTGCTCAGTGATTCCGGGCTTTTCCAGGGCCCCGAAGTTCAGAGACAACAGGTCGACCCAGCCGGGGGTGGTCCGCGCCCTCCCGTGGTAAGGACAGTCGGCAGAAAACCAGGACCGAGAAACGGAACGACTCACCGACGAGATGGCAAACAGGGAGTTATCAAAGGACATGTCTGCAACAGAGAGAGAGGTCAGTTTAAACTCCCTGCTCACCGCCCGCGCCGGCCCCGCTCCCGAGCCCACAGGCCGCGGGTCCCCCGTCGGGAAGGGCATGGGGTCCATCTCCCAGCGTCCTCTTTGCTCCTTCCAGCCCGATCTGCAGGGAGCACCTTGCACCGCTGCAAACGGAACCGTGTACCTCTTCCCCTCAGAGCCCTTCTTCAGGGGCCCCTCGCTGCCCCCCGGAAAATGGGTGCCTTGTCCCAACTCCAGTTTCTGGAACACCCCTCAGCTCCTCCCCCGCCCCAGGCTCTCCCCGAGTCGCCCACTCTTCACCCAGCCCCTCCCTGCTCCTCCCACAAGTCTCTGCTTAAACATCACTTCCTCTGGGGACCACCCTCCCAGCCCCAGACAGGGTCCGGCCCCCCCCATCAGCTGTTTCCCTACTGGAATACGGGGCTTGGCGGCAGAGAGCGCCTCTGTCCTGGTCATCGCGAGAACTCCCCCTGCCCTCAGCTCTTAGCACATAGTTGGTGCTCAATAATGTGTGAGCCAGCAAAAGAAGTACAGAGAATGGAGCTCCTCCGCTTGGGGTCCCTTCGCGAGCATCGCACATCCCCGACTGGCTGCCTCCCTCTCGCCCCCTGGTGGAAGCCTGCAGAACGACACGCTCGGGACCACAAGTGGGGCCCCATCTAGGGCGGAGCCCGGGGGACCAGACAGGCGCGGTCTGTGCCCCGTGGAACGGACCATCCAGCGGTGGAGGCGAGTATGACGTATACAGCAGGCAACGATAACTTCAGTGTGTTTCTACTGGGGGGTACGGAGATGCCAGGGTGCTGGGGACCTGTGGCTAGAAAGCGCAGAGCCTGCCTAGGGAGTCAGGGAAGGCTTCCCGGAGGAGGTGGCCTTTAGCCTGAGGCTGGAGGGAGGAAGAATGTTCTAGGCAGAGAGCAGAGGGAGTGAAAGGCAAAGAGAGAAGGCGAGAGGTCAAACCTGGGGGCGAGGGAGGAGGGGAGAGAGCAAGGGGAGGACGGGGTGATCTTGACCCTCGGGGAAGTGAGCGGCCCCAGAAGAGGTTCGGTAGCCAGAAATGAGACCCCATACGGTTCTGAGGTGGTGACCCTGCCCCGGCGGGGGACCGCAGCCCCGAGGAGACACAGACCTGTGGTGTCGAAGTTCATCTGGGCCCAGCAGGACTCTCGCTCTCTGCAAAGGGATGGGAGGAGAGTGACGGCCCGCCCACTGCCCGATCCCGGGGAGCCCTGGCCCTCAACTTGGCCTTGACCCCCCGCCCACCCTCGTGTCCCCCCTGAACCCCCTCAGATGGAAATTCTCTCGCAGGAGCCCCACAGCCAGCTCAAGTCCGTCCCCAGGGCTGCTGCGGGCTCTCTGCCACCAGACAGCGGGGTGTCCACCCCTCTCTCAGAGGGAGAAACTGAGGCTGGAGCCAGCTGGGACATCCTGATGCCCAGGAACCAGGGCCACCGCCTGCAGGCTGCAAGGTGGGCCCGGCACAGCCCCCGGGGACGCCACTCGCCTCCTGCCACCATGGATTTCTGGAGTCATTACGATCATTTGGGGCAGCTGGTGGTCAAGGGACGTGGGGAGGGCTCGGCCACCTGCTCCCTGTGTGATGGCCTGAGCCTCGGTCTCCTAGTCTGTCAAATGGAGCTATTTAGGGTGTCTATTCCCAGGCCCGCTGCGAGGATAACGGGAGCCCCGGCCGCAGAGTCCCCCGCATACCATAGGCGTCTCATAAATGGCACCTGTCCCTCTTGAGCGGCCCTCCCACCAGCGCCTGCCTGTCCTGGGACCAGGTGGCCCTGTCTGGAACCGCCTTCAGGAAGCTCCTGCGCCGGGCCTCTTTCTCTCCCCAAAACACCCTGGGAGGGGCCCCAAGGCCCGGCTCACCTTTTCTTCTGCAATTTTTTGACTTTAACTGGGAACAAAAAATAAATAAGCATTTGTTAGATTTTGGCCCTGGTTGCAAAGAAGCCCAGAAACCACCACCTGCCCCCCACCTCCCCCCCACTTCCTCCCCCCCACCTCCTCCCCCCGATGCTGGAAACTTCTCCCGCTCAACAGGGAGCCTGAAAAAACATTTCCCCCGACTGCATGAGCGATGGGTGTTGCTAAGACCTCTGAATAAGGCGGTGCATGTAAAGTTGTTTTAAAAAAATCTATTAATAAATTATATAAGTATTATATTAATTGTATAATTAATTAGTTATATTAATTTCAGGGCGTGGGTGAGGCCGATGGGGAGTTGGTGTTTCAGTCTGGGGAGATGAGAAAGTTCTGGAGGTGGATGGTGGGGAGGGTGGCGCAGCCACGTGGCTGAGCTGAATGCCGCTGAGTGGCCGCTCAGAAAGGGCTCAAATGGTCAATTTTATGTGGTGTAGATTTTATCACAGTAAAAAGTGTCTATCTCCATTTCTGCTGCCCACCACCCTCATCGCGCTTCTGGAGGGTTCTTCCTTACTAAGTTTTGGAGTAAGCCCTTCCCAAAGGATGCGCCTCCGTGTTCCTAAGGCACGGGTGTGAGTGTGAGGGCATTTGCACACCCCAGGGGTTGCACACTGGCAGACCGTGGGCCATGCTTTCTCTGCCTGCTGTTACCTTTCCGGACCACCACGGCCAAGGTCACCAGCCCAGCGAGGAGGAGGAGGGCTCCAGCCAGGCTCAAGGAGAGCACCAGGATCCTAGTGGACCCTAGAGAAAAGTGGGGAGACAGAGAGTCAGCAGGTCATGGAGTTGGGGGGGGACACCTGTCGTTCCTCCAGCCCTCCCCCCGTACCTCCAACCATTTGGCTTCAGTGTAGCTGGACCCTGGGGCTCTAGCAAACCTTGTGTCTGGCCGGTTAGCATAGTCCCTCCCCCTAGCCATTGTGATTGGTTCAGGGATGGGCATACGGCCCGAGCTGAGCCAATGAGAGCTAATTCTGGGACTTTGGTTAGACCACTGGGAACAGAGTTTTACTCCTCTGGGCAGCATTACAAAGCTGGAAGGATATCCATCTGAAGCTGCTGGGCATGATTTTGACACCGTGAGTGGGGAGGCCTGCCTGAGAATAAGACACAGAAAAAAGCAGAGCTGAGAGGTAGTAAATGATTCCTGACATCTTTGAGCACCTGGATCCAGCCATGCCTGAAGCCAGTGCTGTCAATTAACTTCAATTCAGTGAACCAAGAAATCCCCTTTTGTTGCTGAAGCCAGCTGGAGTCAAGTTTTCAGTTCCTTGCAGCCTGAAGAGTCCCGCTGGTTTCAGCCTGGGCACCTGGAGGTCAGATGACATCCATGCCCAGCCACAAAGTGGACTCTGAGGCCCACACAGAGGTCAGCCAGAGGAGCGTAAAGCCTCACTCTACAGTTTACTTCTCTGCCAAAGACCCGGCTGCCCCCTCCTGGAGAGCGAGGGGTCTCCCAGGGGAGCTGGGAGGAGGCGCCCTGACCCCAGTGGAGGTGAGCCCGGCGGGGACACAGACACACACTGTATTCTCACAGTGTTAGTACTTGTTCATTCATTCACTGGGGCCAGGACGGCTGTTGTCGCCTCCCCCCTCTGAGACCACAGGACCCAGGTGGGAGAAGAGGCCCTTTGACGGTGGAGCTCAAGGACACAGAGACAGTTCTGTCATCACCACCTGGGGGCCTCTGCTGCTGGCAAAGCACTCTTTGCAGCTGGAAAATTCTGATGGATGGGGACACAGAGATCCTCGGCGCCAGCTCCCTGCCCTCGTCTTCCCTGTTTTCCTCCTTGCTCACTATTCCTCACTATTCCAACGGCTGTTGGGGGCACCTCCGTGTTGCTCAAACACTCTGGGCGGGCTCAGCCTCAGGGCCTTTGCACAGCCTGCTGCCTCTGCCCAGAACACTCCTCCCCAGACCCCAGGTGCCTGGCTCCTCGTCATTCAGGTCTTGGCTCTAAGAGAGGCCTTCCCTGGCCACGCTCCTCTGTCTGTAAAATGACTCCCTTCGCCAGGCCATGTTTCATCCCTGCCACTCTCCTTGTCCCCTGCTGGCAGACTGAATATGTCTCGGACTCCTCGTTATCGTCTGAGCCCATCTCCCCGGAATGTCCGCTGTGGGAGGGCAGGGACATCATTGTCTATTTCATTTGCTGCAGAATCTGCGGTGCCAAGGACTGTGCCCAGTGCCCACGAATGTTCTGTGGCCGGGAGGGGAGGGTGCAGCCATGGCGAGGTTTAATGCCTGATTTTGGAGGCCCATGGAACCCCAGCTCTGCCACCTGCCAGCTGTGTGACTTTAGCAGGTCCCTTCATCCCTTGTGCCTCAGTCTCCCCACTCACAAAATGGGGACACTTGCTGTACCCATCGCACTGGATGACCGTGACGATTAAACAAGGAAAGATGAGGACGTCCTGGCCAGTTGGAAGCCTGGCTTGTCCTGTGATGACTTCCAGGCAGGAGGAACAGCACGTGCAAAGGCTCGGCGGTGAGAAAATGGGGCCCGGGGCAGCGGGGCCCCCTGGGAGGGCCTTACCTGGGGGGATGTCCACGGTGTCGCTGTGCTCCGACAGCTGGGGCCGCATGTGTTCGCCGAGCACGCCATACTGGCAGTTGAAGGGTCCCCCAGAAGGGTCCCTGCTGCCGCCACTCAGGTTGAAGGTGACCTTGAACTGGTCCGCGGGGGCCTGCAGGAGCTGGACCACATGCTCCCCTTGATACAACGTGAAATTGGCCCCTGGGTAGCCCTCGGGGGCCTCGCACTCGATGTAGATGGGGTCCTCTTGGCTGCTGGGATGTGGGGACACCAGCAGAATGGTCGGCGCTGGGATCGCCAAGGAGCCTGTGAGATGCGATAAGGGAGGCCAGGTGGCTGGGTGTTTAGAGCGGAGGCTGACCTGGCTGTGCAGCCTCGGGCAAGTAGCTCACCCTCTCTGGGCCTTGGCTTTTATGTACCCCTGGAGGCTAGTGGTCCCTACCCCACTGAGATGCTGAGAGGATGGAGTGCCTGGCACCAGGTGAGGGGTCGCTGCGGACGAGTCACTCTAGGATCATCACAGTGGTTATTACATAGCAATGCAATGACCCTCATTATTTCAGTCCACAGCACTGACTACAGGTCAGGTCCTGTTTTAGGCGCTGAGGATGGAGCAGTGAACGAGACAGACAGACAGACACGCCTGCCTCGGGGAGTGGACGCTCTCGAGGAGACGAGGAGTGCTGTGCTGCGCCGCAGACACAGTGATGGGAAGGCTGTGCTGGGTGGCGTGTCCTGAGGAGGTGACAGAGGCAGAGTGGGGGACAGCGTGCCAGGCAGAGGGAACAGCATGGGCAAAGGCCCAGAGGATGGTGGGGTGTTCAAGGAGGCCGGGGTGGCTGCAGGGAGGAGCGGGGGCGGGGGGGAAAGGGGAGGAGGGGAGAGCAGAGGGGGTCTGTCTTGTTTCCCAGGCCGGGATGAGGAATTTGGGGCTCGGGGTACAGCTTCCTGCAGGAGGGACCAGCGGCCCCCGCGCTCCGGGGCACAGTGTCTGGTGCAGGCGAGGGTCCTCCAGCCTTCCTGGTCCAGACCCCACCTCGCCTCCAGCAGATCATCCTGCGGCCCCAGCCCCAGAGGCCAAGTAGTGCTGAGTCACAGGGCGTGGGCCCCGCTGTCACCTGCACGGTGGCAGTTCTGATGCCCTTGACCCGGGGGTGACAAGGAGCTGGAGCGGAGACAGCCGGGCTCCTTGGGCCTGTCCGAGGCCCTGGGGCGAGTGGGTCAGGGCTCCCTCCTCCAGGCCCCAGGCCGGCAGCCCCGCGCTGGTTTCTGCCCCCAGAGCGGAGGCCAGGTGGGGGGAGTGGGGAGGGGGCCGGGGGTTCCAGGGGGTGACAGCTCACCGGCTGCAAAGAGCAGGACGGTCCAGGGCATCTCTCCTCCAGAGTGTGGCCAGGCGACCTGGCTGAGGCCAGCTCCTCCTGGGCCAGAGCAGCGAAAGCAGAACCAGGGCGGATTCAAGGGTTTCCTCACTGGCAGGAAGTTGCACACACACACTTGGGCATCGACAGGGACACTCTGCTGTCCCCACCCCTTCCACGGCCGCACGGCAGATCCTGGCGCCTCTCTGCGGCTTGGTGGCCACGGCTCTGCAGATGGGACGGAAAAAGGGGCCAGATGGTCGGGGGGGGGGCATTTATTTTTTTCTCCCCCAAGAGAACTCCTGGGCATGAGGAAGAGTAAGGACTGTGGGCTGTTTGAGACGCTCATGCCCACGACACTAACCACGGCCCACCCAGGGCCAAAGTTGAAACTTGTGGGGTGGAGGTGCTTGGGCATGGTGTTTACGGCTTGGCCTCTGTGACCTCAGGCAAGACATGGTCCTTCGTTAAGCCTCAGCTTGCTGCTCAGTAGAATGGGGCTAAGAGTAGCAGATATTACATCCAAAGGACTCATGAAGTGCAATGCTTAGTGGGGAATGAACGCTCCCAACCTGAAGCCACAGGGAGGAAAAGCTTCAGGTTCCAAGAGAAAAGCTCCTTTCAACCTCGGGTCCTTTGCACATGCTGTCTCCCCTGCCCGGGGCACAATGCTATCAACCTGGTCAAACCCCACTTCTCATTCGGGTCTCAGCTTAAATATCACTTCCAGGAAATCTTTCCAGATCCCTCTGGACTTAGAGAAATCCCCTTGCTGAATTCTCCCCTGGTGCCTTGTCCCTTGCTTGTATTGCAATTAGCATGCTTGTGTTTTCAAGGAATTTGTCCATTTCATCACAGCTCTTGAGCTTATTGGTATAAAGCTGTTTGTGTCCCCTTGCTAGCCTTTTAATGTCTGTAGGATTCGTAGTGATGTCCCCTCTTCCGTGCCTTGTAATAATAATTTGTGTTTCTTCTCTTTTTCTCTTGATGATTCTTGCTAGGGGTTAATCAGCTTTATTAATCTTTTCAAAGTACCAACTTTTGGCTTTGTTGTTTTTCTCTATTCTCTGTTTTCTATTTCTTTGCTTTTGGCTCTCATCTTTATTTTTTTCTTTCTTCTAGTCACCTTGCATTTCATTGGCTCCTCTTTTCCTACCGTCTTAATGTGGAAGCTTAGATCATTGAGTCTAAACCTTTATCTTCTAATATAAGCATTTAAAACCATACATTTCCCTCTAAGAACTGCTTTACCTGCACCCCACACGTTCTGATATATTGTGCTTCACAATCATTAAATTAGAAACATTTTCTTATTTCCCCTGTGAATTTTTTCTATGACTCATAGAAGATTTAGAAGTGTATCACTTAATTTCTAAACATTTGGGCTTTTTTTTAAACATTTTATTTTATTTATTTATTTACTTACTTTTTCTCCCAAAGCCCCCCCGGTACATAGTTATGTATATTTAGTTGTGGGTCCTTCTAGTTGTGGCCTGTGGGATGCTGCCCCAGCGTGGCCTGATGAGTGGTGCCATGTCCACGCCCAGGATCCGAACCGGCGAAACCCTGGACCGCCAAAGTGGGGCGCATGAACTTAACCACTTGGCCATGGGGCCGGCCCCCATATTTGGGCTTTTGTGATAGCTTACTGTTCATGGTTTTTAATTTAATTCCTTTGTGGTCAGAGAATACTGGCGTGTATTCTCTGACCACAAAGGAATTAAAACGCCATATAATTTCAATCCCTTAAAATGTATTGGTACTTTTTGTATGGCCCAGCGTGTCTGGGTCCACATTCTCTGAACACGTGAAATGAAAGTACACTCTTTAGCTTGTTGGTACAAATCCAGTAAATATGAACTCGATAAGTCAAGGTTGTTCACAGAACATGCTGGAATTTATTGAATTCATCCAGCTCGTCCTCTAGGAAGGGATGGGGTCTGTCTGGTCCCCTGCAGCTTCCCATTGCCCACCACTGAGCTTGGCACACAGCGAACCATAAATATTTCTTTTTAAATTTTTTAAATTGAGGTCACATTGGTTTATAACATTATAAGTTTCAGGTGTAAATTTCAGGTGTATATCATATTCCGACTTCCGTATAGACTGCACTGTGTTCACCACTGAGAGCCTAGTTGTCACCGTCACTGTACATATGTGCCCTTTTACCTCTTTTGCCTTCCCCATCCCTTTCCCATAAATATTTGTCGGGGGTCTGACTTGAAGGCTGAGAAGCACACATTGGGTCTATTTTTTTTTTTTTGAGGAAGATCAGCCCTGAGCTAACATCTGCCAATCCTCCTCTTTTTGCTGAGGAAGACTGGCCCTGAGCTAACATCTGTGCCCATCTTCCTCTACTGTATATGTGGGATGCCTGCCACAGCATGACTTGATGAGCGGTGCCATGCCCGCACCCAGGATCCAAACCGGCGAACCCTGGGCCGGCAAAGCAGAACATGCGCACTTGACGGCTGCGCCACCAGGCCGGCCCCGCTCCAGGTCTATTTTTGTAGCTCTGTCTTGCATGTGTAGGAGACATACTCCTGGATTATTTATTCCACTGACTGTTTACTGATGTCACCAGGAGCCCAGAACAGTGCTGGGTGTCAGGGACGCCGTGATGCATGAGGCAGCTCCCTTCCTCCAGGACTCCAGAGTTTGTGTGCGAGTCAGACAAGCAGCCGAGAGTCCAGCTGGTGAAGCGCTACGATGGAGGCAGCCACCGAGGCGGCTCTGAACCAGCTTCAGCAGCTTCTAGGAAGGCTTCCTGGAGGAGGTGGTATTTGACTCTAAAAGCCTGAGAAGGAGATTCTGGGCATTCTAGCCAGAGGAATAATATGTGTGAAGGGCCTTGGATGTATGTGAGGATTTCGTCCTGGGAGCATCTAAAATGGGGCAGGAATCCATAACCTGGAATTTCGGATTCAGAAAAACAGCCACACAGACCTGTACCGGTCAGCTATCACCGAGACGCACCCTTAAGAGGCACGATGAGGAGTCAGTGGCAGGGGGAAGGGAACTCAACAAGGGGTGGGGACTCCCTGGGGTCCAGGAGCCAGTCTGCAAACTCCCCATGGTTGTTCGAAGCCCATGCTGCTGTGAGGCCAACGCTACAAAGGGAAGGGGGACCCCACATGATGTGGCCTGTGCTGAGCGCTCCCCACCCCATCTCCCTTTGCCCCTGGAACCCTCGGAGTGCCTCTGACCTCAGGGCACTGTTCTCTCTGCTGGCCTCCTCTCCCTTCTACTTCGAGTCTCAGCTACCATGCCACCTCCTCAGGAAGCCCTCCCTGATTTCGCCCAGGCAAACCGAGCCACCCCCCTGCCACCTAGCATTTACTTCTTAGTGCCTACAGCTTCCTGAAATCCTCTTAGTGCTGACCTTGCTTGTGTCTGGTCTGGCTCCCACACTGAGATGACAGCTCCACGAGGACGTGGACAGTGTCTGTTTTATTCACAGTGTCAGTAAACATTTCTTGAATACTTGGAGAGTGTGTTTGTTTACTGGAGAGAAACAAGAATCACCCATTCAGAATCCAGACTTCAGCGAAAGTGGCGGAGTCTGTAACTCCAAGGGCTTGTCCCTCCAAGGAAAAATTGACAAATCGAGCAAAAATGGTCAGAATCAACTTTATCGGAACTCAATAAAACAGCCAAAGGGTTATGCCAGCCAAGCGAATGCTGAGTTGAGAAGAAGGCAACTTGAACACGGCAGGAAAGGTTCGCCGCGTTCTCCCCGCTCTTCCCTCGTCTCCATCCAGCAGGGCGGACGGAGGTCTGTGCTCCCAGGATGGGGCCCTGGTCCCCGGCTGCTGAGGGAGCAGAGCGACCCTCATTCTCACAGGATTGTGTTCCTCTGTCCTGATGTGTCTGGGGGCTGCTGCAGGACTGTTTGAGACGCCCATCTGTTGAACTCAGAATGCGTTCCTGCCAAACACCGTAAGGCACAGGAGGAACCCACAGTTGCCTGGGACAAAAGATGGCAACTGCGGACAACGACAGACGTGGCAAAAGCTGGAAGAAAAAGTTTCTCTGGGTAGTTAGGGCATTCAAAAGCACCCATATATACTGGGGAGTTTAGAATGCAATATGCATGTCGAGGGCAGGACAAATGCTCAGAGGAGGCCCGAGGAGACCCTAAGCTTTCATCTCTGGCTGATTTCCAGGCTTGGTGCAAACAGGAAGCGAAAGCTATGGCAGAGTTGTAAACGCCCGGGCGAAGCATTGAAGAAACACCGGCTTAGCTCTGTAGAGAGCATAAGAGGATCTTCTTTCTTCTTTTATTCTTTTTTTTAATTATATGAGTTGCCCTTTCTTTTATGCTTTTTTTTTTGGCTGAGGAAGATTGGCCCTAAGCTAACATCTGTTGCCAATCTTCCTCCTTTTTTTCTTTTCTCCCCAAAGCCCCAGTGCATAGTTGTATATCCTAGTTGTAAGTCATTCTAGTTCTTCTATGTGGGACACCGCCACAGCATGGCCTGACGAGTGGTGCGTAGGTGTGGGCCCAGGATCCGAACTGGTGAACCCCAGGCCACCAAAGCAGATTGTACAAACTTAACCCCTTGGCCACAGGACCAGCATGAGGGGATTTTCACTGTTCCTTGTTGCTTTCTTCCTTTTTTCTCTCCCTAATATATAAATAACTCATAACTCAACAACAAAAAGACAAACAACCCAATTTTAAAATGGGCAAAAGACTTGAATAGACCAAAGAAGACACACAAATAGGCAGGAAGCACATGAAAAGATCCTCAACATCAGGGAAATGGAAACCAAAACCACAATGAGATGCCATTTCACACTCCTCAGGATGGCAATAATAAGAAATACAACGGAAACTAACAAGCGCTGATGAGGATGTGGAGAAAGTGGAACCCTCATACGCGGTTGGTGGGAATGTAAAATGGTGCAGCCACTGTGGCAAAGATTGGCAATTCCTCAAGAAATTAAGCATAGAATTATCATGACCCAGCAACTTCCTTCCCACGCACAGAAACAGAAGACCCAGAAGCAGACACTCACACAAATACAGTCATGAGCCGCATAACAACGATTCGGTCAAAGACGGACCTCATCTATAGGGACTGTGATCCCATTAAGATGAGTATCTTGTAGCCTGGGTGTGTCGGAGGCTGGACCGTCTAGGTTTGTGTAAGGGCACTCTATGATGCTTGCACAAGGACAAACTGCCTAGCGACTCATATCTCCGAATATATCTGTCACTAAGCGATGCATAACTATACACGTACACACGTGTTCTTAGCAGCACGATTCACAACTGCCCAAAGGTGGGAACGACCCAAATGTCCATCAACAGGTGAATGCATAAAATGTGGTCCATCCATCCAAGGGAGTACTATTCAGCCATAAAAAGGAACTGCGTGCTGATAGATGCCAAGGTGATGAAACTCGAAACATCATGCTAAGGGAAAGAAGTCAGACACGATGGTCACATCTCCATTTATACAAAATATTCAGAACCTACCGGATTTACTAATCCACAGAGGCAGACTGGCGGTGGCCAGAATCTGGGGTGAGCGGGACTGAGGAATCACTGCTTAACGGGCACAGGGTTTCCTTTGGGGCGGGATGAAAATGTTTTGGAAGTGGTGGTTGCACACCCTCGTGAATGTACTAAACGCGCCGAGTTGTCCACTTAACCGTGGTTAATTTCACGCCACGTGACTTTCACCTCATTAAAAAAAAAAGAATCACCCTTTCTCCTCGGCTACTTCAAAACGTCGGAGGAGAAACACCTGGAGAGAAAGGCAGTACGGGCACGACCTCACACAAACGCTGACATTACGAAGTGGTGCTGTTTGCCCAAGTTCTCGCCGCGGGAAAGAGCTGACAGCCACCAGCTGTGTTTGAAGAGTCACTGTCACCAGCTGCCAGCTCCTCCCCAGCCTATCTTTAAAGACTCAACATTTCCGTCTAAATATTTCTTCTTGCGTTTACATGGAATCACCAGGTAGAGCCCATTCCTCCAGACTTCTTTGCCTGTCTGTCCGCTTCCCCGAGGGAGGTCGCCTCCGAACCATCTAAGCACCTGCGGGAGAGGTTAACTGGGGGGCGACGAACCTGGACCCTAACACATGATATTCACTGAGCGCCCGCGACGTGCCAAGCACTGAACCAGCATCCTCTCATTTAGTCTTCACAGCAGCCCGATGAGGTGGGTCTAGCATCACCCCCATTTTACAGATGAGAACATAGAGGCCGGCAGGGTGACTGCGAGTAAAGGGCGGGGCGAGGCCACGTGGCTCCCAGGCCCACACTCTCCGCGCCTCGCTTCTCTGCGGACTCTGAGCACCTGGGCTGTGGTGTTCCTCACCCTGGACCGCTCCGATCACTCTGTTTACCCGCCGGCCCCCGAGTTTGAGACCCTTGCGTGAAGGGTGGGCCACGCCCCTCTGCGGACTCACTATGGGCCAGGCCTCGTCTCACTCAGTGCTCACCATCCCCAATTCACAGACGAGGAAGCACATAAATGATGGTGCTAAAGCGCAAAAGCAATGAGGCGTCGAGCTCGAATGTGGGACCACGTTGATACGAAAGGGTCTCCACCCCGCCCCACCTGAGCCTTTTTATAGGCCGGCCCTACGGGTCGCGCGCAGGCCCATGCCCAGCCGCTATTTTGGATCTGCTCCAATCACACTGCATCGCCCAACGGTCGTCGCGCGCGGTGTACTCTGGGAAAAACCGTAGAGAGGCGCCTTAAAAAGACCCGGCCGCTTCCACCTTAGTTATCTTAACTTTTGCCTGAGAAGAATGTACCACCATGGTGCTTATTTTTGTCATTTTCCCCCACCAGCGATTGAGACCAGAAGTGGACATCTGTCAGAAAGACTTCCCTAGAAGGTTGAGTGTTTTTAGGCGCATCAGGCATTCATTCGGGCAGCTAGACTCTCAGGGGGTCCTTCACTCTTAGCTCTGCTGGTTTCGCACGACGGGCAGAAGCGGCTGCCAATGAGCTCCGCCGAGTAGCAGAGGGGGCAGGGCTAGCCCTTAAAGGAGCCGCGACCCGTTAGCAGACCGAGGGTGACCCGGATGATGGCGGCCGGCGCGGCCCTAGCCTTAGCCCTGTGGCTACTACTGCCGCCAGCGGGGGTGGGAGGGGCAGGGCCCCCGCCGATCCAGGACGGCGAGTTCACGTTCCTGCTGCCTGCGGGGAGGAAGCAGTGTTTCTACCAGTCCGCGCCGGCCAACGCCAGCCTCGAGACCGAGTACCAGGTAGAGGGTCGCGGGCCCGGGAGCGAGCGGGGCCACGGAGAGGGGGCGTGGCCACGCGGCCGAAGCGAGGCGGGCACTCAAGAGGGAAAGGGGAGGAGCCCGTGCATAGGAGCGCGGGGGCGGAGCCAGGGGAGCGCGACGGAGGGGGCGGGGCCAGCGCGTGGGAGCGGAAGGGGTGGGAGCAGTGGAAAAAGGCGGGTCTAGAGGGAGGCCGCCCGAGGGGGCGGGGCCACCGGAAGGAGAGGGAGTCTCCAGAGTGGAGGCATCTCGCGCGTGGGCGTGGCCAAAGAAACGGGGTTGCGCGGATTGTGGGAGTTGGTGGGCGTGTCCAGGACATGCCCCCGAAAGGGCGTGGCCAATATGACGCTTTCCCGGGGGTGGGGCTAAGGGAAGAAGGCGGGGCCTCTTTTGCCTTACTTTGGGCGTGGCCAAGTCAGGGCGTGGCCAGGTAAACGTCGATCAAGGACTTCGGACTGGGACGTGGCCAGATGAAAGAGCCGATCCCGAAGCTGTCTTATCAATGGGCACGCGGCCGAGGCGAGGGGCGCGGCCAGAGGGACCGGTTGGGGCAGGACTGGGTTCCAGGGGTAGGTGTCAGGCTCAGGTAGGCCCCGAGTCCCGCCCTTGTTCTACCGTAGCCCTCCGCCCTCTTACCTGCCCCCCAGGTGATCGGAGGAGCCGGGCTGGACGTGGATTTCACGCTGGAGAGCCCTCAGGGCGTGCTGCTGGTCAGCGAGTCCCGCAAGGCAGACGGGGTGCACACGTGAGTTCAGTCCGCTGCCTGCCCTGCTCGATTACAGCCCTGCCCCGCCCCAGCGGCCTCGGGTTACCGCCCTGCCTGCCTCGCCAAGTCCGCCTGGCTGGCCGCTCAGGGTCACGTCTGTGTGTCTGTCTGCCTGCCCAGGGTGGAGCCCACGGAGGCCGGGGACTACAGGCTGTGCTTTGACAACTCCTTCAGCACCATCTCGGAGAAGCTGGTGTTCTTCGAGCTCATCTTTGACAGCCTGCAGGACGATGAAGAGGTGGAGGGCTGGGCAGAGGCCGTGGAGCCCGAGGAGATGCTGGACGTCAAGATGGAGGACATCAAGGTGCGCCAGGCACAGCCGGGGCCACTCCTCCCAGATGGCTGGCATTGGGCAGCAGTGTGCCCCTGCCCTGCCACCTTGACTTGGGTCCCCCTTGGCCTGACCCAGCCTCCCCTACATATTGGTGCTCCCAACTTAATTCGAACAGTAGCAGCCCCCAGTTAAAATTACAGCACATTTCTAGGTGTAAACCTTGTTTTAAGGGCTTAAATAACTCCCTAAATCTCCATAACCACCCTATAGGTAGTGTGCTCTAATTATTCTCCATTTACAGTTGGGGAAACTGAGGCACAGGATGCCTAAGTAACTCTCCAAAGTCCACACAGCCAGCAACTGGCAGAGCCAATATTTGAACCCAGACAGTCTTGCTTCAGCAGCTGCTACTTATTAACCACTAGTAAATACATTCCTTATACTTATTTAAGCATTCAATTCTCACAGCAATTCTGAGGCCCAGAGAGGTTAACTAACTTGCTCACAGTCTCACAGCCAGGGAGTGGCAGAGTGAGGATTTAGACTCAGGCAGGCTGGTCACAGAGTCCGTGTTCCCAGCTGTCTCTGCCCCGTCCCCCCAAACACGAACTCTCACCCCATCCCGCAGGACAGAGCCCTGACCCTCCTCCTCTCTCTGCCCCCTAGGAGTCCATCGAGACCATGAGGACCCGGCTGGAGCGCAGCATCCAGATGCTGACGCTGCTGCGGGCCTTCGAGGCGCGTGACCGCAACCTGCAGGAGGGCAACCTGGAGCGGGTCAACTTCTGGTCGGCCGTGAACGTGGCCGTGCTGCTGCTGGTGGCCGTGCTGCAGGTCTGCACGCTCAAGCGCTTCTTCCAGGACAAGCGCCCTGTGCCTACGTAGCCCCCGCCCCGGAAGGACGACCAGGAGACAGGAGGGGAGCGGGTGCACGCGTGTGAGATTTGGGGTCCCTTCCCCAAATTAGTCTCCCAAGGGCCAGGAGGCTCTGTGGTCTGGGCGTGGAGGGGGCCCCCTGGCAGGCCTGGCCCTCCGGGAGGGGGCTCAGCGGCTGCGTCTGTGTTCCTGGAGATGGTGCGTGGGGGCTCCGCCGCGTTGGAACGGACCCCGTGGATCTGCCAGCCCTGCCCCTGTCCCCTCCTGAATGTGCCTTACCCCGAGTCTTCAAGGGGCACCGGCCCTGCTCGGTGCGGGACAGGCCCAGGAGGCAAACGCCCTTCCCCTACTGGCCCTGGCTGCCTCTGGGCCCCGTGCCTTCCTTCCTCTCTGGTGGCTGCTGCCTGGGCGCCTGCTCGTGCCAGGGGCTGGCAAGAAGATGCGGCCGAAGTGTTCTCGCCAGGATGGTTGCTTTATTCACAGGAAGGGCCCGGGTCCCTCGGCCCAGCGGAGGGCAAACTGGGTGTGAGGTCAGACCACCTGGCCCTCCCACCCTCCAGCAGGAGCCCCAGACAGGGCTGAGGGGTGGCCGGCCAAAACCTGCACAGGGCTCACGGAACAGAGGGCGGTCTGGCCTGGGCACCGGAGTCAATAAATTATGGTCAAAAAATCCCAGAGCTTGGTGACTGGGGCTCAGGGACACCAGCCGGGACAGCCCTGTCCCCAGGGGGCAGCCAAGCAGGCGGGAGGGGTCTCCACGAAGCTCAGAAGAAAGGTCGGGCAGGAGCCGATGGAGGTGGTCGCCTGGGCACAAGAGAAAAATCAGAAAGCCAACTTCAACCGTGTCCCCAGCTGGGCCAGAAGGCCTGGGCCCCCGAGAGGGCAGAAGGGGACCGGGGGCAAGTCCTCAGGACTGCGGGGGTGGGGAGGGGGCCTGCCGGCCAGCACAGTGTCCGGGGCACGGCCAGGCCTGTGTATGTGGGGGCAGTGGGGGCGCAGGGAGGACCTGCCCCCACTAAGGGAAGGAAGTGGCCTCCCCTCTAGAGCATGGTTCCCTCCAGAGGCAGCAGAGCCCCCATGAGTGAGGGGTGGGGACCACGTGGGAGGGACAGGGCCCTCCGCAGAGGCCTGCTGGGGGCCGGTGCGCAGCCCACGCCCTCAGTCTGAACGCAACACAAAAGGCCCAGCAGCCGCTGCCAGAAGCTTCTTCCCTTTATTTTAGTTTATTAATAGGACAGAGTGCAGGCACTTACAGTGGTCAAACCGAGCGAGGGGTGAGCGAGGAGGTCTGCTCAGCGAGGCCGCCTGGGGCCCACCCCGTGGGGAGCCCAGAGGCCCCACCCACTCAGCCCTGAGCCCAAGAAGCCCTGGGGACCGGGAGGAGGGGCTGAAGGAGGGGAGAGCGAGGACGGCCAGGGCCGAGGGTTGCGGCCCTGGCAAAGGCACCTCCGGCAGCCAGGGCCAGGCTGTGCTCGGCCCAGGAAGGAATATGTACAACTCGGGCAGGGCCGGCGCCACCGTGGGAAGACCGGGCACAGGCACCCTGGGTGCCCAGGGTCAGAGGCCTGGTCTACGCGGGCTCTCCCGGCTGGAGAAGCGGCCCACCCCAGCCCGGTCCTCGTTCAGGATGGCCCTCGGGGGCCGCTCCCTCGGCTACCCAGGCCCCCCTCCCGCAAAGTGCAACGCCCGGCTCCCAGCCCCGCCCGGTGCCGTCCAGCTGCGGGGAGCTGCAGGGAGCCTGGTCCTGGGGGCGCCCAGACCACCGAAGCTCCTGCCCGAGCGCACGCCCATGGCCTAGTCGAGCAGTGATGGCTCGGCGGGGCGGATAATGGTGGGCCGGCTGGGCGCAGCCGGGGGTCTTCTGCTGCAGAGAGAATACAGACACACGGGGAGGGGAGAGCGAGTGAGGTCGAAGCAGGGCAGGCCAAGCACCCAGGCCCCCAGCCCGCCCCAGGGTGCCCCCGGTGCTGGATGCTCCGAAGCCTGCGGGGGCCAGGAGGGAGGCTGCCAAGCCCAGGCGTTGGCCCCCGTGGTCACTTGCTTGCTCCGCAACCCTGAGCAAGTCCCCCGCCCGCTGTGACCTCAGGTTCCTCGGGGGAGAAATGCGGAGAAGAGCCCGGCCCGCAGGGCGGGGTGAGGTGGGGCAGGGGGAGCCATGGCTGAGCATGTGTGTCCTCAGGAAGGAACAAGGGTCAAAACCAGGAGAAGGGGCCCCGTGTGAGGGGTCCCGAGCTGTGGAGGGGCCACCTGCTCAGGCAGAGGACACCCTGACTCCGCTGCTCTGTGAGTTTGGGCAGGTGACTTGGCCTCTCTGGGCCTCAGTTTCCCCACCAGCCCACTGGGGATGCGGTGGCAGGGTGCAGGCTGCTGGCTCTGGAGGCAGGCGGTGGGGGGCCAGGCTTACCTGGGCACTCCTGGGGGGATGCCGGGTGGGATCCGCGCCGGCCGAGACGGGATCTGAGGCGGGGCCGAGAAGGGGTCATTGTTGGCGAACACGCTCTGGGGGCCTGGTCGGGACGGGATGGGGGGCGCCGAGAAGGAGGCTGCTGCGCCCACGGGCACGGGGATGAGGGGGGGCCCCGGGGTGGGGCCCCTCACTGCGGGGGGCCGGCCCGGGGGGTGCATGCTGGACACGGGTCGGCGCTGTGGAGTGGGGCTGTGGAGGAAGGAGACAGTGTGAGCTGGCCGCGGGGGCCTCCTCTGTGACGCGGGCTGGCATCCTCCTTCCCTCCAGACCTACTAAGTGACGGCCCTGCTCCCACCCAAAACCTGAGCCAGGGCTCGGCACCTGTCCCATGTCCCTCTGCCCTCGCTCCCACAGGCATCGCTCTCTCACAGATCCTTCCAGAGCCCAGCCCCGCCCTCCAAATCAAGTCCAAGTGCCCTCAGAGGCTGCAGGGCCCGCGGCCCCATGGCTCCCCCTGGCCTGGGCACCCCACTCCCCACGCTGGACACTGTGCCCCCTCCCTAGGGAACTCCATGGCTCGGAGGTCTCGGCAGGGCTGGCACCCTCTACGAGATTTTCCTGACCGACCCTCTCCTGCCACCACCTGCCCTGTCACTGGTTAGGGGTCCCCGCTCGATGCTCTGAGCTACCCGTACCGGTCTCATTTCCATCTAACAGCTCTGGGGTGGCCGTGGGGAGGGAACATCCTGGTTAGGGCCTCTGGAGCCTCCCCACCCCCACCTCTGGCGGGGCTCTGTGCTCCAGGACCTGTCGCTGGCGTCCCTGGGCCTCCTGCCTTCTCTGGTTTCCATCTGGGCTTAACCCATAGAAGGCACCAGAAGACAGCCGAGCCTTAACCCTTCTCTCTGGGCCCATCAGGCCTAGGTGGGGCAGCAGCTCCCCCTGGGGGTAGCCCGGGCACTGCGCCATCCGGGGTCGGGCTCCTCCACCCCACCCACATCTGGGGGACACACGGTGGGAGTTGGGGCCCCGCAGGCGGCAGCCCCTGCAGCACACAGGTGACCAGGCTGTCCGGACCTGTGGCTGCTGGCGCTCTGGAGCCAGGTGTCGTCGACAGGCGGGGGCACGGGCGTGGACACGGTGCTGGTGCTGATGTCCCCGATGATGCTGAGCGCCTCCTTGAGCGCGTGGTACATGCGCAGCATGTCGTCCCGCCGCTGGGCCTGGTCGGCCGACTCCTCCATGAGGCTGCTCTGGTCCGACGACGAGTACAGGTAGGCCAGCAGCTCGTGGTGGATGAAGGCCTTCGTCTGGGGGAAGGGGCGGCGAGGTCAGCACGTGCCCCACACTGACTGCAGACCCAGACGGCCACGTGCCTGGCTGCACACTCGGGGGTGGGGCGCTCTGTCTGTGACTTACTGTCGCGCACAGACGATGTTTAGGACATCCCACCCAGCTGTCTCCCGAGTCCCTCAGGGGCACTTTCAACTGTTCTTCCAACCTGTCTCCCGAGATGCTTACTACATTTATTCCGAGACTCTTCCCTCTTTTGTTGCTATCTTTTCTCCTGTTGTATCTTCAAAACTGGCTTTGTTAAAAAACTACTAGTTTCTGTTCATTAATCTGATCCTTTGTTCCTTCCTGAACCCTCCTGTGGCGTACGGTACTTTCCTGGGGTTTCTAGTACCCGTGTTCGTAAGTACACAAGCTCCTACGAACAGGGACAGTGTTTCCCATTCGTTGTCAGTGTTCACGCCTCTGAATTATTTTTCTTGTCTGCTTTGGTCAGTAACTCTATGAGAAAGTTAAAGGAAAGTGGAGACGGCCCCCTTGTCCCTGATTTTAGAGAAGATGCTTCTAGAACCCCACCATTAAGCTTAAGACCAGGGCTTTGAGACCCACGTGCACAGATTCAATGGCTGTGTGACAGCTCATGACAGAAGGCCCCTGCTGGGCCTGGCGTGGTGGTTCGCCGGTTCGGATCCCGGGTGCAGACATGGCACCACTTGGCAAGCCATGCTGTGGTAGGCGTCCCACATATAAAGTAGAGGAAGATGGGCATGGATGTGAGCTCAGGGCCAGGCTTCCTCAGCAGAAAGAGGACGATTGGCAGTAGATGTTAGCTCAGGGCTAATCTTCCTCAAAAAAAAAAAAAAAAGGCCCCTGCTACAGTTGCCTTTTTAAGAACGGATATTGAATTTTCTCAAACATACTGTCAGCATCTGCCAAGATGACCGTGCTCGATAGTTCTTGATGTGGGAACCATGTGAATGCATTAGCAATTCAAACACTTAAATTCTGAAAAACCGGTAAAAGGGAAAATAAAATAAAATCTGAAAGTACCAAAAAGCACAGGGAGAACGGCTTTGTCTGCTCTGGCCTCCTTCGCCCTAGGTTCTAGGAAGCAACTGCTCTTGCCAGGTGCTTGTGCAAACTTCCAGAGATTTCTATGCATGTATAATTTACACATATATATATATTCTCCTCCCTTCCTACACAAATGGAGCCTTCCTGTATATTCTGTTACGCTCCACACCTTTTCCACTTAACAATGAAAGTTATTACAGACCTGGAGACATCCCTCATTCTTTTTCTTTTTTTGCAATAGAATGGATATTAATTAAATGGATTCTACTAAATGGCGAGATTTCCAATCTTTGGCCACCATAAAACAATGCTTAAAAGAATAACCACGCACGTGCTCATTTTGCATGAAGCAAGTGTCTCTGGGGGAAATTCCCGAGTGGAGCCGCTGGGTCGAGCAGACACGTGAAATTTTGCAGTTGCAGAACCATATGCATCATGACTCCCACCCCTGGGGGAGGCCATGCCAGGACACCCGTGAACCCTAACACTGAGGAGGAGACGGCGAGGAACGGAGTGGAAGGGACGAGACTTGGGTTTTTGCGTGAGATCCTGCCATATTTACAGGGTTGACAGTCCCAACACAAACCCAACCTGGTCTACAGGCTTTCTAAGTGCCTGGTGCTGAGCCGAGGGCCTCAGGGGCGAAGCCCTGAACCCTCCCAGCAGCCTGGAGCCGAGACATGAGTGCAGCTGTGTTTCACCACAGAGGAGCCTACAGCCCTGAGAGGCCGGGAGCCCTGGGGAGGAGGTAATGCCCTGAGTGAAGGCGGGCTGGGCCGCAGGCCACCAGGAGGCCACAGCTCGGGGCGGAACCAGCCTGGGGTTGAGTGCCACCTCCCACTCTTCTGAGTGACTCAGGGCAGGTTTCTTGACGTCTCTGGGTCTCCATTTTCCCATCTATAAAATGGGGATGAGAGCAGTCCCTCTCTCAGGGTTATCATAAGGCTGAAAACATTTAGAGAAAGCAAACACACATGGTGTTTGCTTCAACTAACTGATGAAATGGGAGTGCAAGCCCCGTGGGGCCTGCACTTCCAATTTCCCAGCAGGCTGGGAATCCTGATTCTGATGTTTAAAATGTGGTGAGTCTTTTTTTTTTTCCTGAGGAAGACTGGCCCTGAGCTAACATCTGTGCTAATCTTCCTCTATTTTGTATGTGGGTCGCTAACACGGCATGGCCGCCAACGAGGGGTGTAGGTCTGCAATCGGGATCTGAATCTGGGCTGCCAAAGTGGGGTGCACCGAGCTTTCCTACGGACTGTGTGGGGGAAGCTCTGGGCCGGGCCCTCCCCAGGATGGGCACTCACGTTGTTGATCATGAGGTGCATGATGGTCTTTGGCATGAGGTCGCGGATGGACTTGTTGATGATGGCCACGTACGAGTCCACCAGGTTGCGGATAGTCTCTACCTGCCGCTCCAGCTGTGGGTCCATGGAGAACGTGTTCTCCTGGGCTCCGTCCTCGTTTTCCGCCTGCACAGGGAGCAGAAGCATGAGGGGTGACTGGCCTGAGGCGAGCAAGGGGACCCCCTTCTCTGGGAACTGTTTGCCCTGTCCCACCCACAGCCGACCCCTGGGGCTGGTCCCTGACGGCCGCGTGGGCACTGTGGGGCCCTGCCAGCCCCTTGACGAAGCGCATGGGATCCCAGGCCCTGTGCCTGCCTGTCCTTGGCTTCAGTTGCAGAACCTTCTGGGCCCTGAGAACAGGCCCCACTCCCACTTTTTCTGCTTCATGTGCTCAGGAGGGTCTGGGCCACGTGCCCTCAGAGTTCTGGCAAACACGCCTGGAAACGACCCACCCCTGCCTCTCGCAGGTGGGGTGAGCTCTGGCCGAGGTGAGCGAGGCGGGCGGGCAGCCCCTCACCTGGTCCTTCTCGGGGTAGACCCCGGCTCGGAGGAACGAGGCCTTCCAGCTGTCCACGTCCTCCTGGGAGTCACAGGCCAGCTCGATCTGCCGCAGGTCCTTGTAGACGTTCCTGTGGGGGGGGGCGGCACTGCTGACCCTGCCTGTGGGCCCGGTGGGCGCAGGGAATTCACGCCTGACCCAGGCACTAGTGCCCGGGACCCCACTGGGCAGATGGGAGCAGTGTGTTGGCGCCCACAGCACCCAAAACCGTGCCGAGAGCAAGGCTCGTGCTCAGCAATGTCCGATCAAGCAGCATCCGGGCTGTGTCGATTTTGTGGGCTCAGGCGACCCCTCTCCTTCCCCTGGGAGCTTGCCCGTTCCCGCCTCCCTGCTCTCCTGTGGGGGCCCTCCAGAAGCGGCAGGTGTCCCATGACACCCTCCCTGGGTGGGGGCTCCCATCGAGGTGTTTTCAGAGAGGCCACAGCGATGTCCAAAAGAACTTTGCGGGATGGCGGAAACATGCTCTGCCCGTGCTGTCCACCGCGGTGGCCACAGTCACAGGTGGCTTCTCTCTGAGCACGAGGAAGGGGCCAAGGGCCAAGAAAGTCAATTTAAAATTCTAATTTCCATCAATTCCTATTTAAATAGCCACACACACCAGTGGCTACTGCCCTGGACAGTGAAGGTTTAGAATGTGTCAGATTCCTGGGGGCTGGGGGTGTGGGGCCGTCCAGGGATGGGACCTGGACTCCCAGCAAAGGCTTCTGAGATGCTGGGCAAATGTGTCTGTGAGCCCAAGAGGGGTGCGGAGCCACAGGTTGGAGGAAATTGGATGGACAGTAACCAGAGCTTGCAGACAGTGTCCTACAGGCCAGGAACCGTGCCACACGCACACTATCCCGATTCACAGGGCAGGTGTGGCCACGCCATCTCAGCCTTTGGGCAAGACCTGGGTTTGAGGTTAGGCATGGCCTCACAATGGGTCTTCCTCCTTCCTGGAACATCATCATGATGGCTGGAGTTTGGGCAGCCATCTTGGACAAAGAGGAAGAAGGCTGAGGAATAAGGAGGGGCGCCTGGGCCTGGAGGCCTATGGAGCTGCCCCCCCTGCCCTCAATGGTAAAGTCTAAACTTGATTTACATAAAAATACCAAACTCTGATCTTGTTTCCACTACTCTTATTCCTGGTTTCCTGAACTCACTCCTAAATGATGTATCAGGTAGTATCTTCACCCCCCTGCACAGTGGCTCACAGGGCCAGGAAGGTGGGACAGCTGCCCAGTCACACAGCCAGGACGAGCTTCCCAGCAGGCTGTCCCACCTCAGAGCCCAGGGTCGCCAGTGCACCATGGGGGGTGGGGGTGGGGTGGGGAAGGAGGAGTCTGAAAGAGCTATAAAGGGTTTTGGAGGCAGCAGGTGGCCAGCCTGGGGCTCAGAGCTTTAGGCCAGGACAGAACTTCTCTCATGCAAACCAGGAGGCTTGGCTGGAACTGGGGGGTGGGGATGGGCAGTGGGGCAGTTGGTCGTGGGATCAGTGGTGAGGACGTCAATGCCTGCTGGCCGGTCCTGAAAAGTCACCAGGCCTGGGCTGACCGATACCCCTGACTCTGTGGTCCCGGTTCCTGAATGGGGCAGGTGTGAGTCCGGGCAGGGCCCCTGGTCCCCGCTCGGCTTCCTCCTGCTCTCGGACCAGCTGCCACCCAGGTCTCTCCCTGAGCTGAGGAAGGCGTCTTGGCTTGTGCTCGTGTCTCCCACCAGTGCCCCAGGGATGGACTCACCAAGGGCCTTCTGGGTCCTTCTCTTCTCTGTCTACACTCGCCCAGGGATTCGGCCCAAACACCAGACCCCTGTACCACCCAGCTGCCTCCCTGATGCCCCTGGTGTCCCAGCAGAGCCCCACCCAGCCTGACTGTCCCAGACCTACCCTGCCTCCGCCCTTCCCACTTGCGGGAGCTCAGGGTCGCCGGTGAGGCCTCTCACCCACCCCGACCAGGCGGAGCTGGGTCGGCTCTGTCTGAGTCTACCAGAATCCCCCACTTCTTCCAGGGCTCCCTTGGGTCCAGCCCCAGCAACATCACCCTGGTCTCCGGCCCCCCTATTCCGCCCAAGGCCACCAGAGCGCGCCGTGCGCACAGAGCCGGGTGCCCCCTCCTCTGCCCAGAGCCCTCCCTGCGCACCCCCTTTCTGGAAGGTGAGCCCCAGGCGGGGGTTGTCCGAGGTGGAGTCTGGCGGCCTTCACACCCTCCCCTCCGGGCCCGGGGCCCACCTCTGCTCTGTGTTGAAGATGGCGAAGACGTGCTTGTTGGACATGAAACCCTTCTCCACGTCGCGGATTTTGAGGTTGTCCAGAGGCAGCATGTACTTCTTCTCTTTCTCCTGAGGGCAGAAAGGGAGTGGTCACGCCGGGCTGTTTCACTGAGGACCTGCGATGCCCCGGATGGGACCCCACCTTGAGGGCCATCACCAACGCTGGTCACTCTACTTGGATTAACTCACCTGCTACCACCCTCCCTCTTGATTGCGCTGCCTTGGCCATGCTGGCCTCCGTGATGCTCCCTGCACATCCCAGAGGGCTTCCACCCCAGGGCCTTTGCACAACTGGGCCTCTGCCTGGAGTGGCCCTCCCCGCAACGCGCCCAGGGCTCCTTCCTGGCCTCTGTCACATCTCTGTGCACAGGGGACCCTCCTGGCACGGCCCACCCTGACCCCACCCCGCACGCTCTCACGTCCCTCCTTCCCCGACATAACACAACACACCACTTAGTGACCTGAGTCACCCTCTGTCACCCGGACTGACTCGTCACTTCCTGAGGGCAGGGCAACTGTTTTGGTCAAAGCTGACACATGGTGGATGCTCAGAACGGGCCAGTTCTGACTACCCCGAGTCCAACCCCTTCTCCCCTCCAGGCCGAGCAGATGGAACCGTCAACTCGGCTACGGCTTCGCAAGGAGCCCGAAAGCGAGTCACCACTGCGATCCCGCTTCACAGAGAGGGAGACTGAGGCACGGGGGGCGGGCGGCAGATGGGGGCGGGGCAGGGATTTACGCCTGGGCAGCTGCGGACAATCCTGGAGCTGGACAGCAAGGCCCCGCTGAGCCGATGCCAGAGCCCCAAAGCCGCAGAGGGGTCCCTGCTTCCCAGGGGCAGCCGCGTTCAGGAAGCGCCCAGCGAGCATGGGGCAGGGCGGCCCTGATGGCGAGTGCGGGGCTGGCAGTCGTGTTCCAGAGCCCAATGCTCACCCACCGCCATTGGCTTGGCACCACGGGGCTGGGCCTGCAAGCGCATCACTGCTAGTCCTCACAGGCGCTGTGTGTGTGCGTGCGCATTAACCAGGTTTCCTAAATCAGGAACGAGAGGACAGCGTCCAGGCCCCCTGCCCCCCATGCCCACCTGGCCCACAGCAGCTCTCAACGACCACGCGCAGCTGCTCATCCACCAGCTCACGGAACTGCCCCCGGTCGCCGCCAGGGAAACGTCGCGCACAGAGAGGGAAGCTGGCTGCCCAGGGCCACAGCAGACCTCCAGAAGCCAGGCATGGGGGACCCACCGCCAGGGTCTCTGCACGGCCTTCTTTCACCTCTGGGGTGGCTCTGGAGGGGACACGTCTGCCCCTCAGTCGGCAGCTGGCTTTGTCGTGTGTGTCCTGTCTCTGTCCACTGGAAGGCCCAGAACGCAGCCCCACATGGTCGCCACCTCCACAGTCAGGAGCAGACCCGGTGACCGAGGGGAAGTGGCAGGGGGTCCTGGTGGGGGCTGGCTGAGTCTCAGGCCCATGGGAAGGGAGGGGGGAGCGGCAGCCGGAGCTCACCCGGTCTCGGCACCTCCGGCCATGTGCCCTTGGGGGCATCACCGCCCCCGTGTGCCTCAGTTTCCTCATCTGCCAAAGGCAGACAGGAGTCCTGCCCCCAAGTGCAGAGTGAGGATGGAGGTGAGCATAAGAGGTACTAGGGTTTTCTTTTGTCTGTCTTTGTCTGTATGTCTCGGCTCCGAGGTCAGCCCATCGGGCTCTGGGCAAGCACGAAGGACAGAGTACTTCCCCAGGTTGAGCTGTGATGACGCAGGGACAGGGGCCCGGTGGGCAGAGAGGTGGGAGTCCTAGGGAGGGAGGGCAGCAAAGGAAGGGTGGGCCCAGATCCCTCTGGCCTCGGGAAGTTTCGGGGGGCTTTAGAAGGGGCCAGGGCAGGGGGCAGGGGTCGGGCTTCCTCCCCGGAAGTCGTGCAAGGGGCTTGGCTGCCCCCACCCTGTGGCGTGCGGAGGCAGGAAGCTTCCAGCCGGCTGGCCGGGCCAAGGAACTGAGTCACGGTCCTCTTGGGCCCCAGCGAGCCGCCACATCTGGAACTGTTTACAGAGCGATCCCGCCCCGAGCGTGGCGGCCGCCTTCCCGATGCTGCCGGCACACACACCCGCACACCCAGGGCACAAACACACCCCGGAGACACACACCGAGGCGTGCGTGCGCCCTGCCCCACCCCGACCCCCAAGGGGCCCTTCTCCTGCGCACAGAGGCCAGGGACCTGGGCCCTGCGGCCCGCCCATCCCACCCGCCTCCCCCAGCCCGGGCTTAGGATTTCCTGAAAACCCACAGCTTGCTCCAGATGCGAGCAGCCCTGCCACGTCACAAGAGCCGGAGCGACGGTCGCGAACGGAACAGCGGCCTCCTCGCCCGCTCGGAGGTGGAGGAGCAGTGGCCCCGCGGGGGGCCACGGATGGACAGCCGGCCCCGCCCGCCCAGTGTTCAGACTACCTGTTCAGGGGGCTCCGAATGTGTACAGTAGTCTGCACATTGGTTAGGCTGGGCCCGGGCAGCGGCGCGGCGACGGCCCCCCGAACTGGCCGCCGCCTCACGGGGAGGCTGACCCGAGGTGAGTGCCCTGGCCCAGCACCCCGTCCCCCGGGCTGGAGACGTGGATGAAAGATCTGGAGTCAAGACGGGCCTGGGGGGAGAAGAGGCTCTGGGATGGGCGCACGGAGCCCTGATGTCCGAGTGGGGGCCCCGCCAAGGGTTCCCCTCTTCCTGACCCCCGCTGTGCCTGCCTCCCCGCAGTTACTTTTTAAATAAAGGAATACAGACACCTGGCCTCTCTCTGAGAAGTGGGTCTGGCCCCGGGGGCCAAATGTGTGACTCTGAGGCCCCTGTGGGCATCCTGCCTGGGGCAGGGGGACAAGACTGCGCTCCTGCCCCCTCCCATCTTCACCGCTTGTGTCAGGGCCATGGGGCCTGTCATGGGCATCTGATTCTTACAACCCGGCGGGTGCTCGACCCTCCTCCCAGCGCCTCCCCTGCCTCTGGTCTGGAGCCCAAGGGAGCGTTGGGGGCTCCCACTTCCAACCCCCAGAGGAGGGAAAAACGAAGGGCCCCTCCTTAAGTGAAAGAAGAGAAGCTCCTAGAACTGAGTCGCAAGGGTGTCGCACAGCAGACCGACCACAAGCCCCTTGACAGCTGCCCAAGGCTGTCGCCAAGCTGGCGCTCCTGCCCTGGGGACCCCAGCGCCCAGAGGCGGGAACCAAACCTCAGTTGCCCCACAGCTGACACCCCACAGAGCAGACTGGGTTCCAGACTGTGGGGGCAGAAAGGGAAAGACGTGTGGCAGCATCATCCCCACCCCAACTCCGGCCATTTTGAGGAGCAGATCGGGCCACCCGGGGTCCTTGAGGAATGCCTGGTCTCGCCACTCTATATCCCAACCCCCTGAGGCTTGCTCGCTCTGGGGTCCTGGACACCATCCCCCGCACGCCTCGTTTAGAAACAGTCACCCAGGCAGGGTCTCTCGGCGGCTCGGGCCCGTGAGGCTCTAGAAGGTTCCAGGGATGAGTCTCTGGCCTCGTGTGGAGTGGGATGATGACATTTCACCCCAGGCATCCTCCGTCGTTGGCTCCACATCTGGCCTGGCCACGGGGGCGTGGTCCAGGCCGGGTCTAAGGTGTCTCTGGGATTAGGGAGTGCACGCCCTGTACCCCCCACCTGGGGACCCTTTCCCGCTCTGTGACATGGGGCAAGTCACTGCTCGGAGCCTCAGTTTCATCCCTGACAGACAGAGTGTCAAGATTTCCTGAGGAGGGGGAGGAGGGTGCCCTCCGCGTGAGGCCTCAGTGGGCTCTCTCAGCCAGAGAGCCTGGTGCAGGGCAGGGGCTTCATAAACCTGAGGGCCACCCTGGGGTCCCCACAGAGCTGTCCCGGCCTCCTCTCCAAGCCTGGGTGGAAATTCACCCGGTTGGGCTGGGGCAGTCTCAGCTGCCAGGGAGACCCTGGGTGTGGGCCTCAGGGGCTCCCCCAGACCCCCAAGGGGAGAAGAGCCGGGCAGGGTGGATCAAGGTGTGAGCATGGAACCTGGCTCCTCCTGTGAGGGCCCCAAGGCCATGCTGGTGGCTGTGCCATCCCAAGTGAGTGACACACAGTGGCCAGGTGACTGGACTCTGGTTGGGGGTGCGGGAGCAGAGCCCTCCTTCCCTTCTCTGGACAGCGGGGGCGAGCCCCTGCCCACGGGATCCTGGAGCCCCCATCACAGGGCGGCAAGCGGTGCTGCCCCTCCACATACAATTCCTGCTCCCAGGGACCTCCTCTGACAAGGACAAGCACATGTGAGATGTTCCAAAGACAGACATGAGAGCTGCGCACCTCACAGGAGGCGGGGGCCACCGCAGATGGGGAAACTGAGGCCCCAGGAGGCTAAGGGTCTGGCTGAGCCCATGGAGGCTGCAGACAATGGAAGCCCTGCGCCCCAGCAGCCTGGCTGTGAGCCTGAGACCCTGACCCAGGCGGTGCCCCCCTGAGAGCCATGGCCTCCCTCCCCGTGACTTTGCAGGCTGGACCCTGCAGGGGGCTGTGAGGGGCTGGGGCGTGATGTGCGTGCCTGGCCCAGCCTCCAGCCCCCGCCCGTCACCATCCCCACGGGGAGATCTGAGCACAGTGGCGCTCAGGGAACCTTTCTGGAAGGAACGAGGGAGCGCCCGCCCGCTCTCTCCCGAACACCCCACCTCCGCTGGCCACTCACCTCCTCATCCTTGTACCAGGACAGGGACTCGGCCGTCAGCACAAACCAGTACTCCTTGGAGCCGCCCTTCATCAGGCTGATGTTGTTGATGGTCAGCCAGCCCCTGCGGATCACCTGGAGGAGAGGGCGCGGCTCAGCGGGGACGGCGCCCACCGCCCAGCCCGGCCGCCCCAAAAGCAGTGCACAGCGCCCCAGCCAGCTGGGAAGCCAGGGACCACGACAGACACCTCCAGGCTCCCCAACTCCGCGTTGCCCCAAGCACCTTCTGCTGGAAACCAACACCCAGCCAACTTCCCATTGGAAACCAGCAGCCATCACCAGCCCACTCCCAGCCCTGGGGTGATGGAGAACCACCCAGGAGCCCACAGGGGCACGGGGATAGGCTGAGTCAGCACAGGCAGCAAGAGGGATGCCCGGCCCAAAGGGGCCCAGAGGAGGGGTCCCGGCTGGAGCCGCCCACAGTGGGGCGGCTCTCTCCTGTTCCGGCTGAGTGGCACAGGCTCCACATGCGGCCTCGACTCTGCTGCCTGCCCCGGGGCTTCCTGCCCCACAGGCTCTTTTCCGAGTATAAGGATGAAGACGCGCCTCAAGGGACCCACAGGAGGTCCCGCTTCCAGCCTGGCAGGCCCCCTTTTCTCTGACTGACATGTAGGGGTTCTGGGCTAGGAGACCCCGGATGGGGCTCGTCCGGCTGTAGCTGTCATCTGAGCGGGAGGCAGAACCCAGGCCTGCACGGGGGACTCACCGGACAGCTAAATGCAGGCAGCCTGGGGACCACGTTCCCCTGTTTCCTGGGCCATGGAGACACGTGGGGGCCAGAGCCGCCACCGCTCTGCACTGGGGACCCTGGGGCAGCGGGAAGCACGAGGAGGCACAGACACAGCCGCCTGCGGCCAAAGCAGCGACAGACTGTGCCAAGCTACATGGTGTGCTCTGCGTGGCCATGGACAGCTGGGAAGGGCTGGCGTCGACCCCCCAGGGTAGGCAGGGCAGGAGCATCGGGGATGCCTCTGGGGCCCCCGTGCCTTCCTACAGGGTGGGCCTCAGCAGCGGCTTCAGCCTGCCTATCCCAACCTGCCCCAGGCCTCTCAGACCTTAACAGGGCCACCAGCTGGACGCCCTGGTCTCTCCTGGGCCTGGACATGGGCTCCGAGCCTCAGAGGCCATGAAGGCGGAGGTGGCCAGAGAACCTAGGGACCCCTGAGCTGCACTGAAGGCCCTGCCCAGGTTGGCAACAGCATGCGATGCCACCTGGCAGCTCGTTAAGGCCAAGGGCACAGCCCACCCCTCCATGGGATGACGAGACAGGACTGGGGAGTCTCACGGTCTTTGGCACCTGCCGGACCATGGCTGCCAGGCGGGCGAGGTCAGTCTCTTCCCTGGCAGCGGGGTGACCAACTCAACCCCAATTGCTCAGGACGCCCAGGGTTACCACTTAAAGGTTCGAGTCCTGGGAAAGCCCCCGTCCGTGAAGCAGGATGCCTGGTCACGCCGAGGGCAGGGCTGGTCCCCAGACTCAGCCCCGAGGCCGGCTCTCAGAGCAGCCACGAAGGAGCCCCTGCTTCTGGCAACTACTGCAGCCCACAGCTGCACGGGTCTCTGTTGGGGTCTGCTCCTGTACTCCCCCCGGGGGCCGGGGGCTCACCTTGTCCCAGCCCACCCCGGGCACAGAGCGGATGCTTCCCAACGGCAGTCACTGAGCAGGGGAGGGAGGGCAGAGGTGAAGAAACCGCGGGCCCAGCCTGCTTCCCGAGGGGGCAGAGGTGCCCTGACTAGCCCTTGGAGGCCTGGCTTGCCAGCGGCCACCCTCGGTTAGTAGCAGTCAGAGCTGGCTGGTGGGCTCCGGCTGTGCTGTGGGGCATGTGGCCATGGGGTGGGGGCTCTGCGGAGGCCACGCTGGGAGTGGCGCACCTTGGGGCAGGAGGCTGCTGGTTAGGCCTGGAGGAGTCCTGAAGTCCCCTTCCTCTCAGGCCATCCTGAGAGCTGGCCATGTGGAAGCCCAAGTGAGGTCAGAGATGAAACCCCACCTGGGGGAGGGGCCGGCTGGGGGCGGGAGACCCAGGGTCTAGTCCAGAGGAAAGTGAAAACCAGATCTGTGCCTAAGGGCACTGAGCTTAGACGGGAAGGCTGGGGGACAGAAGAGGCAGGCCGGGCCCTGGTGCTCCAGGACGCACAGCGACAGGCACACAGGCACGCTGCGGGCAGGCAGGAGGGCCGCCGGGGCAGCAGGCAGGAAGCGGCACAGCTGGGCCCCCGGCAGGGGAGGCCAGCCTCCCCCCTGGGCGAATGTCCCAGCCTGAGACCCCAGGCAGGGGTGGAAACCACGGCTGGGACACCAAGGGACCACAGCCACGCACATGGCAGGGCTGGGCTTTGTGGCCAGGGGAATAGGGAGATGCAGGCCCCTGGGCTGCTAGAAGGGGGAACACTCCTCAAGTTCAAAGGGCACTGGGGGCGACGCAGGGGGAAAGCAGGAACCATGGGCCCAGGGGCCGGTCATTCCTCCCGCCAGCACCCCCCGCCCCAGCAGGTCCTATCCGCAACTTCTGGGCCCTGTCAGAGGACAGCCGTGGGCCACCCAGCGCCTCGGGGGCTGGCAGTGAGAACATCCTGGAGAAGGGGCCTCTGTCAGGGCTGCGGGACCAGGCTGTGCTCTCCGAGGAGGAGAGCTGGGGCTGAAGCCAGCTGCACGGAGGTGAGCCCTTGAACTGAGCTCAACTCTCAGATGCGAGCAGCACCTGCTCCCCACAAGGTGGGGCCACCCAGAGAGAAGTTCCCTACAGCAGGGATGGCAAATACCATTCATGTGGGGAGGGGCACGCCCATCAACGGATAGGAGCTGCCCGAGCACCGTGAGAATTCCAGCCACAGAGGGACAAGGATGCTGGGATCAATTAGTGATGTCTGCCACTGGTAAAGGAGAAGGGAAGGGGAAAGTGGAACAGAATGGCCTAATCAGTCATCATATCTGCCACAGAGGCAGCAGAGAGTGGCAGCATCCGGGAGTGAGTTCCCTAACCAATTTGTCATGTCTGTCATGGGTATAGGAAAGGTGTTACATGCAGAGCTCTCCCGTGGAAAAAAAAAATTCCTTGATCAGTTAGTCACGTCTGCCACAGAATGGGGAGTGGCTGCATGCTCAGAGAAGAGTGCCAGGATTGATTAGCCATGTCTGCCATGGGCACAGGACACGCGAGAGGCACAAGGGAAAGCGAGCTGGATCAATTAGCAATGTCTGCTGTGAGCACAGGCGGGGAAAATTTCTGCATGGTGATGTCTGCATTGGAGACAAATTGGTGGCAGTGGCAAGAACAAGTTCCAGCAGGGCTTGAGCAAAATTTTCCCTGGCCGGGGATGTGAGGAGAGGGAGGTGGGGGGTGTTAGCTGAGTATTTGCCAACCCTGACCTACAGGAAACTAGGTCACTCTGTCAGGAATGGGCCGCATGGGAGGTTAGTATCTGTCAGTCTGCTTATGCCCAGGCACAAGCCATGCCCAGCATGGGATGCAGCACGGGGTTTCCAGTTAGCTTGAATTTTAGTTGTTCTGTTAATCTGGGGGGTAGGGAACGTTACGGGGTGGCGGGGTCTCCACCACCACTAAGCTGTCTACCATTTGCTACCACGCTAGGTGGGTACTTACCAAGATCTCCCCCTTTGAAATGCAAAGTTAGGATTGTGGGTAAATCAAAGAGGAGCAGGCGGAGGAAGAGAGACGTAAGGGACGTGAGGGGACAGAGAAAAAGCAGAGGCACAAAAATGGGAGGAGAGAAGAGCAGGGGGGAAAAAACAGCAAAAGAAAAAAAATTACATGCTATTAATTATATTCATGGTGTTAATATTTAATTCATTATCATCTCCCGAAACAAAAAAGCAACAACGTATGTATTACCTATGGCAAGCGCAAAATAACCATGCAGGGGCTGCGTCCTTCGTTTCTAGAGGGCTCTAGGATCGTGCGAGCTGAACAGCAGGGCCCCCGCCCCCACCCGACGGGGAGAGGCAGGGACGCTGGCAAGAATATTTGCAGAGATGACGTGTTTTCTTACAGAAAAATCACAGGCACCTACTGCTGGCATATATAAGGCTGCTCGTGTTTCACGAGGCCTCTGGCGGGGGCATGACATCAGGGAAGAAAACTCTTTGCGTTGCTCTGGCTTTCTCCAGGTTTGGGGCTCACAGCACCCCCAGGCCCCCCAGAAGTGCCTGTTGCCACACAGCCTCCACCTGGCCCCTTCCCACAGGCTCCGAGTCTCTGGGGCCAGGACCCCAATTGGCTGCAGAAACCACGGGGGCTCAAGCTGCGCCCCTGCTGAGGTTCACGTTCTAACTGTCAGACCGGGCAGGCAGAGGGGTGAAATCCGCTCCGCGGCCCTGCCAGAGCTTCGGCTCAAAGACGGGTTTCCTGGAACCTCCAAACCCGAGGGGCCTCGAGAGGCTGGGGCCTGGGGAGCCGGCGGGGCATTGCGCTGGGCTCAGGGTCCCTCCGTGCCCTCCCGCCCCCAGGGTGGAGCTGCGGGCCCTTCAGGGGGCGCTACCTGGTTGGGGATGGCCCTCTTCTTGTTCAGCTGCGTGCTCCTCTGCTGGGCGCTGAAACCAAAGCACAGAGAGGGCTCATGCGGCGAGACGCCGGGAGGGACAAGGAGCAAGCGGCCCTCGAGGCCCAGATGGGGGTTCTGTCCCTCGGGGGCCCGAGTGACCAGCTACGGGCAGAGGTGGAGAGAAGCCGCCTGCACACACAGGCCTGCCCCAGGGAAACAGCTCAGGCTCATGGAACAAGCAGAGGTATCGAGTCAAACGGAGGCTTCCAGGCCCTGATCTTGACCGCTCCTGAGGGTGCCAGCCAATCCCAGGGGTCAGTGATCCCAGGGCCTCCAAGAGGGGGCAGGATTTCCAGGTAGCTGAAAGGCTGCCCCGGCGGCTGCAGGGCAACCTGGGTGCCAGGCTGTTTGCGGGGAAGACTTGAGGCTTTTTCCCGCTCTCCTCCTATCCCTGACCCCGGCACCAGGTGCTAAGTGGCTCTGACCACGGGGTCGTCAGACCCGGGAGAACAGACGTGGGACAGCTGCTCGCCATGAAAACACCATGGCCTCATCTGGGATGGCTCCTGACCCAATGCTGAGGACACTCAAGGTAAACAGGGCGTGTTTCTACAAGCTCTGTTATTTGTCTAGTCCTGATCTCTTTTCTTCTCATCTATCCTGTTTCCTAGCTACGCACATGAAGGCCACGTATTTTGTACGAGGTACCTACAACCTCCCTTGTTCGTCCTAATGTATTTTCTACTATTTCCACC
The DNA here is from genome assembly GCF_041296235.1 of Equus asinus. Classification (NCBI taxonomy): domain Eukaryota; kingdom Metazoa; phylum Chordata; class Mammalia; order Perissodactyla; family Equidae; genus Equus; species Equus asinus. The sequence goes on along the minus strand of NC_091809.1, from coordinate 22,298,930 downwards.
TGCAAATGACTGGTGTCTCCTGGGACTCAGACGTCCTATTTTCTTTTCTTGTCGTATTGCATTAGATGGAACTTTCGGAACAATAGGAAAAGGCAAACCACTTTGTTTACTCCTTTACTGACTGCTTCTGGGGACTTACTGTTGGATACGGTAGTGTGTGTGTGTGTGTGTGCACGCGCCTGTGCGCATGAGTAAGGAAGCAGGCTTCTGGTGTCTGTGTGTGTGTGTTAAGGAAGCAGGCTTCTGTTCCTGGATCAGTAAAGGCTGGAACATTAAGAATGGAGGCGGAATTTACCCGACGGTTTCCCCAACATTCACTGAATTTATTTCAGGGCTTTTTCCCGGGCCCTGTTTTCCGTGTTTAGCGGCAGTGAGAAGCACCCCAGAACAGCAAAGCTCAGGAAGGAGCGTGGTCAACAGTGTCTGAAGCAGACAGGACCAAACTATGCCACACACAGCGATGGGTGGGTGCCGCTGACATCCTAGGGGCTTCCTGACTCCCACCCTCACTGGGCAGCCCACACGGCTATCCCTGCCCTTGCCTGGATCCTATGGGGGATTTCCTGCTGCCTGGCGGGGGCAGTCCTGGGTCCTCCCCGGCCTGCAGGGCCCTCCTGGGATGAGCCTGGCCTCGTGACTCCACCATGCCTGCTCTCCCATACTCCTCAGCCTTCCTTCTGCCTCCACCGCTCTCTGGGGTCCTCGCCTGTCACCTGGCTGGCACGACTTCCTCAGGAAGGTCTCTCCAGGCCACATCCCTCGATCCCTTCTCACAGACCCGCACCTACTCTCCTTTCCAAGTCTCATCTTTGTGACAATCTGCTCAACGACAACGTGTCCGTCACCTCTGGGCTCTGAAGGGGCAGGGCCCAAGGCTGGCTTGTTCAGTGTCCCGGTCCAAAGGTTCCATGGCTATTTGGAGGGCCCCCGGACGTCCCCCCAGGGCTGAGGCCTCAGCTTGTACCTGGGCCGGGTGGAGCCTGGCACCTGGGGCCCCGCCCCCAGCCAGGGCGCCCCGCTCACACACCAGGGAGAAGGCACACAGCAGGCAATACCCACCCGGTCACCAGCTGCTCAGTATAGTAACAGCTGGGGGAGGTGGGAAGGCCCAGAAGTCCAGAGGAAAGAGTGGAGTGGTCAAAGGAAAAACAGGAGAGATTGTGAGAAGGAACTGCGGATGAAGTGTGAGAAGCAGAGACATCGCCGTGAGGAAAACAGCAGTGAACCAAAGAGGGGCCCGGCGTTCTCAGCCCACGCACGCCCGGCTGTGGGGGACAGGAGCGTGGGGCGTGGGGGCCCAGGCTCTGAGAAGCCCACCTGAGGGGCGGCCCGTGGCCAGGAGCCTCCCCCTCCCCTGACGAGAGAGCCCAGCCGGGGCCCTGGCCTCAACTGGGCTGGGGGGGGGAACTCCTGATCATGCCCCAATTCGCTTGCTCACTCACTCACTCACTCATTCATTCATTCATTCATTCATTCCACTCACCTACCAAGCACCCAGCACAGAACAGCTGCTTAACCAACCGTGTTGGTGCACTGATAAATACTCCACTCCGGTAACGACTTAACCCAGCAGAGACCCCCGACAGAAAGACTCCCTTGCCCCAGCCTGCCAGCCCAACACTGGGCTCTAGCAGGTTCCGCCTCAAGGAAGGCAGTCCCAAGGCCAGGCCACGAGGCCGCCCTCTGGACCCCCACAGGCCTGCCCAGCCCCCGCCCCAGCACTAACCACTCCGAGCCTTAACCGCCGGGGTGCACGTCTGTCCCTGGCACGGGGCCTTCCTGTGAGCTGGGGACCCGGGTGAGCGCCAGCTCACTGTGTCGGGGCAGGGAAGGCGCACCAGGAGTATGTGCTCACTAAGCACCAGGAAGCTGGCGCCGACGATCTGTGATTCTATGGGGCTCAGGCAAGAAGGCCTTTGTGAGCGGCCAGGACAATCTGTGTGACACCCAAGGCCTCTGAGGGGAGGGGCTGATGGAAGTGGGCAGTGGGCCATGCCAGAGACCACTAGCACTTCTGTCTACATCCTCCGAAGTCTGAGCTCCCTGCTCTGGCCCTCCTCTGGGGCTTTGGAAGGTTCCGGTTTTAATCTACAGTGCACGGATGGAAGCCATGGAGATCCGGCGGCACTTCCCAAAGAGGACCCCTGGAGCCCTGAGCCCGCGAGGCGCTCTGTGAGAGGCCAAGTGCGTGCGGGGGCCTCTGGGAAAATGAAAGCTCTGAGAAGTTCTGCAGGGAAGGAGGCGCCAGATGCAGGCTAGCCTCGCCCTTTGCCCACGAGTGTGATACAGGACTGCACTTGTCTCCTTAAACCAAGCACTGGGGATGGGGCCACTACTGGCCCAGGAAAGCTTCCAGAACTCTCCGATGGCTCCGTGCCTCACCCCGGGACCCCTGACAGGGAGCCCCTCATGCCCCAGGCCGCTGAGGGAATCCTGACTGGACTGCCTCCCTTGGGGCCTGGTGGCCACCGGGGCCACCCCGCCAGCCGCGGTCCCGAAATGCACATACTTGGCGAATCCGATGAAGTCCTCGTGGTTCGTGTTGATGTAGGACTGCTCGATGTCGATCAGGAGAAGAATCTGGGGAGCAGAGATCGCCGTGAGGAGCGAGCGAGCGGGGCAGGGAGGGGGAGCCCGGGCCCATGCTGCGTCCCAGGCAGGGAACAGACGCCACCCCACCCCCCCACGCACCCTGGGGGCATCTGTGGGGATCATGGGGGCTTCCAGACATCAGGGCTTCCCAAGGAGGGGAGACTGGGTCCACCGAGCAGAGCCAGCAGCCCGGCGTGCTGGTCACGGGCACGGCCAGTGCCCAGCTGTGTGACCCCGGGCCTCGTGTCACCGAGCTGTGGAATGGGGCAACAAGAGGTCCGACTGCAAAGGGTCAAATAATTCCCACTAGGTAACATGTTTATAGAGCTGTGCCTGGCAGGTATTACTGCCTCATTAAAATGGCAAAGGCAACTTGGCCTGGCAAGGACAGGAAAATGAAACACACACACACACACACAAGCCAGCTGGGATGTCATTCAGATACAGGACAGGCCTCCAAATGGCGCGCTGCCCCTTCTGGTCACCTCACTGTGCCTCTGAGTCCTCAAGCATCAGAGGTTCCAGCACCCGGACCCTGTGGGGTTGACAAAATAGCAGGTGCTCCGTCTGTGGGAGCTTTATGAGGTCCAGGTCCTGTTGTCCCGGAGCCCGCAACTAAGCCTGGCGGTGTGGATGGGGGCCAGCAGGGGCTGCGGTGTGGACGGAGGGGACAGAGCATTCCAGCCAACGACAACAATGTGAACTGGAATCTCTCGAGCTTTCGAGAAAACGACCAGGCGATGGAAGCTATGAGGGCAGGAGGCACAGGCTGACTGGGGGACCTTCCGAAGGTCAAATGAGCTGCTTCCTTCTCGTCAATGTCAAGGGGAGAGGGACCGTTCCAAACAGGACGACACCACAACAAACAGAACACATCGGCTTGTTTGGATTCTTGTTTGAGCCAACAGCCGCCCAGAGACCACAGCGGACAGCCGGGGACAAGTGACTCGGAGCAGGTGTGGGGCCGTGTGAAGGTGGAGCGACGGCCCTGGGCTCGGCAGGTGACAAGTGAGACTGGCGCTGTGGCTGCACAGGGGCGTCCCACCCTCTGCCCCTGTGTGTGCTCAGACAGTCTGTACAAGAAAATGTTAAAACACAAAAGCATCCCAAACGTGCTTCGGCGGGCAGAGGGATAAAGAAGTTGGGGTCCACGGTATGTGGACCGCCACTCAGTGGTCAGAGCCATGAACCAGCACACAGCCCAAAAGGGAGGACTCCCCAGGGCGTGATGCCACGTGACGGAGGTCAGAATCAAGAGGCCACAAACCGCAGGAGACCATTCCCAGAACATTCTGGAAAAGGCAAAACTGTAGGGCCAAGAGCAGCTCAGTGGGTGCCAGGGCCTGGGGGCTGGGAAAGGACTGACAACAACGAGGACAAAGGACTGGAATTGTAGGGGTGATGAATGTTCTGTGTCTTGACTGAAGAGGGGGTTACGTCACTGAACCTGTTTGTCAAGACTCCAAAACTGTACACTTGAGATTTATGTGCGGAAATGAAACGTGAACATTAAAACAAAGGCCCTACCTGGTCCTTGGTCCTCCCCTCCCGTTCCCGGATGTAAGTGGTGACAATTCGCTCCGTCTCCTCTCGCAACCGGGGGTAGGAGCTGAGCTGGGGGGAAAGCAGAGTGGTGGCAGCGTTGGCTGGGTCCCCACGGCCTGGGAAGCCACGTGAAGCACACAGAGGATGCAGGGGGAGAGGGTGACGTGGGGTGGGCCCACCGAGGCCCCACCTCCTCCTGTCTCAGAGCTGCTCCAGCTGGGAGACGAGGGGGCCAGTGGGGGCTGGTGGGCCGGAGTGAGCGATGGGGGCCCAGGCACGAGTGCAGACGCTTTCCGTGGATGCGATGATCGCAGGTGGAAGGTGCAGAGAAAGCGGGTGGCGTGTGTGCTGCCCGGCGGGGAGGCCAGCCCCTGCCCGCCCAGCGCTGGGTGACAGCGAGGACACGAGGTGTAATGAGAGCCACAGGGTCATGGGGCGAGGGTCCTCGCAAGCGCATCGCGCCTGCTCTAGGGTGACGGGGCAGCATCTGGGCATCTACCTCGGAGGGACCCCCTCGCGGGAAACTCTTCCCCCATCATTTCATCTGTGGACTCCACTCCTCCAGCACCCCCAGTGCGTCAGCCTTTGCAGCCACAACAAACCAAATGCACAATTTGGGGTACATCCCTGAGTTGCAGGAAATTGTGCAGAGTCAAAATCCACTGGGGAAAGTGTCTCACGTGCCCCGTGACAGCAGATCACGCAGGTCTGCACGCTGCGTGACGTGATGGTGACGGGTTGGAAGCCCCTTCTCGAAGGGGTCCAGGAAAGGGTGCCGACTCTCAGCCCCACTGCCTGTGTAGCTAACACATTGGCGACACCAGAGGCCTCCCAGCTCCGCCAACAAAGGTGGGCTATGCGGGCGGGACCACTTTCTCCGTTTCGCCTGAGGATGTAAAGTGGCAATGTCGCTAAGTGACAACCGGCCCACGGAAGGGGGTCCGGGCGAGGCAGTGTCCCAGATGCGCAGGTGAAGACTAACGGAGGGAGGGGACGGCGGACAGGTGCGTGGGTGGGAGAACGAAGCCTCCGTTACCTTCTCGGCACACTTTTTAATGACCGTGGCCAGCTCTGAGACCACGAGGTCAACACACTTCAAACTCGGCTCTTTGAGTTTTACAATCTGTTTTTTCACAATGGCTTCAAAGGCCATGTCGGGGGTGAAGAGCCCCGTCCTGGGTCGGGTGGAGGGCGGGATGAGGTAGGAGGACACCCAGGGACAGTGCAGGCCACACGTGTGGGACGGCAGGCAGAGAGAGAGAAGAAACGAGAGTCAGCTGGTTAGTGGCATGCACGAGGAGCCTGGCCCGCATTTGCCCCACAAGCTGCTTCGGATCAGAGGCGTCCTGGGCCCGGGGGGCCTGGTGTGGGGTTTCAGGATAGACGTGCTGTGGGTCGCTGTCATCGGACGGACGGCTAAGTGGGTGCGGGGGCCCTGAAATGTCACATCTGTGACACTGGGTTTGAAAACGCTCATCTCCAATCCATCTGGGGTTTTGTCCCCCTCCCTTTTCCATTCGAAGAAGCTTAAGAAGCAAATGTGGGCTTTGCCAGACTGCGAAGGGGAGGCTCAAGCAGCAGCCCCCTGCCTCGGAAGGCCGCCCAGAGCCCCGCGGCTGAGGGCGCGCAAGCAGACCACCCAGCGGGAGGCGCCTCAGCTGCTTGGCCAGAGGTGGACGGCAGCGGCCCGTGAACACTGTCACCCAGGGGTCGTGACCTAGAAGATCTGAGGACGGGCTGCCTGGCAGGACGGCAGGGGAGCCGCCTGAGCCAAGACGCCTTTGTCCACGTGGCACCCAGGACAGACAAGTGGTGGCATTTGTCAAGAAGGGGTGACAGCCAGAGAGGCTCTGGGAGTTCGGCCTCCAGCAGCTGACGCGGGGTCCCCCTCTGCTTCCCAGAAGGCAGCAAAGCGACAGCCCAACGAAACCCCCACTTCCATGGACACATGCTAGGCTCGGCATCAGGGCCCCAGGGAGCCCTGCCCAGCAGTCTGGCGAGTTCTGGAGGCCTGGCACCCCTGGCCTCTGGGCAGAGGCCACGTTCTTGGAAACTGAGGCAGTGTGGGGGGAAAGGCACCAGCGGGCACAGGCTGAGGCAGTCCCCTGGGAGCCTGATACCAAACCCCTGTCCCCCAATTCCACAAGGCCAGGAGTCCCCCTGCCGAGGGTCCAATACCTTACTGGTACACTGCCTAACTGTATTGATTAGCTCCTGGATAACCAGGTCGACACATTTCAGACAGGGCTCTTTCAGCTTGACGACCTGCTTTTTCACAATGGCCTCGAATGCCAAGTCCGGGGTGAACAGCCCGGTCCTAAAAGCATCCGTACCCAGGGGCGGGGGAGATAAGTCAGAGAGAAACACAGCAAGGTCAGCATCTCCAAGGCGTGGGCTGGGCCCCGAGAGCGAGCCAAGGGCATGCAGGGCTGGCACTGGCCGCCTGCGTCCCCTGCCTGGAAAGCCCAGGGGGAGCTGAGGACCCCGTGGCGAGGCGAGGCTGGATGGGACCGACCACATTTGGTGGAACATGGAGCGGACCCAGGAGGCTCACGGCGGGCCCGGGATGGGGGCAAATGCTGGCTTCCTGTGATCGTGACTCGGCTCGGGCTCCCTCCGACCCCCCCAGGGCAAACACGCAAGGAGGCTTTAGCTGACCACAGAATCAGGGCACATGCCAACCGCCTGGGTGGTTTAACCAACTTTTAACCCAAGGGCGGTGGACAGCCCCGTGGCAATGACAGTCCACACGGGATGGAGCATGGTGCCCTCACTGGCCCCTGGAGACCCACAGGGAGAGACTGAAAGCCACCCAGAAGCCGCCTCAAGGCCTCACAATCAGGGGCCCCCGAGGCTTGGGGGGGGCAAGGGCACGGCCCTCCCCGCGGAACCTGCCTGACTCCGTGGATGTTCTTGATGGCGTAGCTGATCTCCCGTCGCAAGTCCTTCTCGTCGAACTCCATCTGAGGACAGACAGACGGACGCATGCAGGGAGAGCCTGGGGCTGCCCCACAACACGTCTGTGTTTGGGGACTGTCACCTCCTGCGGGCAGTTTGGGTTCACGTGACAGAATATTTAATGGGTCAAAAAATTTAAAAATCTTAAAACCCAGTTCCAGCAAGGATGCTGTGAAACTCACACTCTGGCTCTCTTGGAGGGAACATGAATTCCCATTACTTGTGACGGGCTGCCTGGCAGTGCAAATTAAGCACCTCCCAAAACATACCTATACTGTCATCTGGTAGCTCAAATGAGCTAGAAATTTCTCTCGAGGGAGAGATAAAGAATGAGCTACAATCAGAACTCTTCACAACAGCTGAAACATGTGACAACAGCCCAAATGTTTCAACAAAGGGAGACTGGTTAAATGATAGGACATCCAGAAAACAGGATGTCGCTTGGCCATTAACAATGCAGGGAATGGGGGCCAGCCCCAAGACGTAGCAGTTAAGTTTGTGCAAGCCGCTTCGGTGGCCCAGGATTTACAGGTTCGGATCCTGGGTGTGGACCTACACACCGCTCCTCAAGCCATGCTGTGGTAGGCGTCCCACATAGAAAGTAGAGGAAGATGGGCATGGATGTGAGCTCAGGGCCAGTCTTCCCCAGCAAAAGTGAGGAGGATTGGTGGCAGATATTAGCTCAGGGCTGATCCTCCTCAAAAAAAACCAAAAAACACAGGAAATGTGTATTACTAGTTTGGAAAGATGGCCACCATGTGAAAAAAGCAGGGTACAAATACATTTATGTGCACACGAGAATGGGCGAACATACGTGCTGTGTGTGTGCGGGGCGCTTAGCCATCTGCAGAGAAAAAGCTCTGAAAGGACTCACGTCCAGAGCTAAGGGCATTGTCTGTGGGCATTAGGATGATGGCTGTTTCCTCCGTTTAGCTTTTGTTCTTTTATGAAAAAGAATTTTACTGGTTTTTATAAAGAGGGTATGTGCTTGCTATAAAAAGTCTAAACTTCAGGGGCTGGCCCCGTGGCCGAGTGGTTGAGTTCGCGCGCTCCGCTGCAGGCAGCCCAGTGTTTCGTTAGTTCGAATCCTGGGCGCGGACATGGCACTGCTCATCGGGCCACGCTGAGGCGGCGTCCCACGTGCCACAACTAGAAGAACCCACAACGAAGAATACACAACTATGTACCGGGGGGCTTTGGGGAGAAAAAGGAAAAAGTAAAATCTTTAAAAAAAAAAAAAAAAAAAAAGTCTAAACTTCAAGCAATTAAAAAAAGAGAGAAATCTCAAATCCCAGGGCCTGGAGCTGACATTTTTGCGAACATCCTTGTGGATCTGTCTTTTGCAAAGATGCACATCTAGAAATGCGTGTATGATTTCATACGAAGGATGTTACGAATGTCTATACGTCATGTTGGACGTGCTGGCTTCGTAATCCGCTTTTTTCCCTTCAACAACATGCTGGGGGCACTTCCCACGTGAATTTACCTATATTTTCTATATATTTTGCAAAGAACGTGTACTGGTCTCAGTCAAAGGAAAGAAATGGGCCTGTGCCCACAGTCCTGCCTGCTGGGGGAGGACCCCTTGGGCCTGGAGGGGGAGCCTGGGGCCACGGGAGGCCTGGCCGCGGCGCTACCTTCACCAGCTCGAAGGGAAAGCGCTCGTGGAAGATGCGATTGATCCGGGCGCCCCCAGAGAGCTCCAGCGTGTCCACTTGGTCTCCGGAGCCCTCAATCCGCTTTTCGAAGTCCACCCCGAACTGCTGGACCATCCTGCAAGGAGAAGGAGAATCCGCACGTCAGAGCGGAGCTTCCCACAGCCAGGGAAGCAAGGCCCGAGTCGAGCCACGCCGACTTCCCTCCTCATTTTTCAGCAGCAAGATCTACATGGGGGTCAAAATAAAGAAAGAAAATACAGGAGCCGCCACCGCCAAGCACTTGCCACCCGCCGGGCCTGCTCTCTAGGCCCATCACGATGACTCCTTCATCGAACTGAGGGGCAGAGAAATTACTCCCACTTCTTGGATGACAAGAGCCAGCGGTGGGGGCCCCAGCTTGGCACCTGCGGCCCTGAGGCTTGGCCTGGCCCAGTGGGACCACGGGGTGACAAGACAGCCCCCTCACAGTTCAGGTGGCTTCCGCTGGTTCCCGCCACCTCCCAGCCTGCTCAGGTGGGGCCTCCGGCACTGACGAGCCGGGAGGCCTGGGACAGGTGGCTTTGTCCTGAGCCTCAGTTTCTTCATCTGCAAAGTGGGTGGCCCTAACAGCGCCGCCACACAGGGTCATTGTGAGGACTCACGGGCTTTCTAGGTTTCGTCAGCTCTAAGAAGGCATCCATCCTCAAGGCGCTAAGATCAGTCCACGCTCCCACAAGAAAAAAGGCTGCCAATTAATGGTAGTTCAGTTAAAACGTTTGAATTCAGCGAAGTTGAAATGTTCTTTTTTTAAAGCGCTCACGTAATTGACGAAATGTGGTAACGGCACATGTGGCCCCTTGGAACCCAGCTCAGCCCTTAAAAAGTGTCTCTAAATGTTACTGATCATGACTGTGATGACATGAGCAGTGGAAAACGAAAGCGTTGATGAGCGTTTCGGTTCTCTCCATTTCTAATCGCTGCCCTCAGTCCCCGGTGCTGTCTACCTTAATCACTTCCTCACTGCCGCCCCAAGTCTGTCATCTCCTCCAGTACTGCGTGGAGCTTCCCCTGAAGGGGAGCTGCGCCAGTCAGGCGTGGCCCTGCTGGGCCTGCAGCGTGGGACCCGCGGAGCCCCCGCACAGGGAAGGCCTGCTCCTCTGGGCAAAGGTGGCTGATGCCCACAGGCTGCTGGGGTGGCCGGGCTCAGCCACAGACACACAGGGTCCTCCCCAAGCCACTGGGGAGGAGGTGGCACGAACAGCGTGTCCCAGACCCCAGGAAGCCCTTGGCCCACATGAAACGGATGGTGTGCAGACTAGATTTCTTTCCTGGAGACACACAAAGGCCTATGTTGATGCCACACCTGCAGTGGGGGCCTCGAATGGTGAGCCAGACCGGGGCCAAGGCTGGAAAAGGCACAGGCAAGGACAGACAGCAGAGCAGCAGAGCGGTTCGGGACCAGGATGGAGACCCTGGGCCACGTGCCGCCAGCCTTAGAAGGGAAGGACGCAGGGCGCATGGGCACCAGCCTCCTGGGGCCCTGGGTCCCAGCTCCGCTCGCAGAGCATCCTCACCGATGGTCCCGGGTTGAACTGTGTCCCCCAAAATTCTGTCAATGTCCTCACCTCTGGCATTGCAGACGTAATTAGTTAAGGTCAGACTGGATGGAGGAGGGTGGCCCCAGGTCAATGTGACTGGTGTCCCTTAGAACAAGGGGCAATCTGGACACACACAAAGGGGGAATGCCACACGAAGAGGAAGGCAGTGACGGGGAACACCTCAGACTGCCAGGACACCACCACAAGCCCGCGGAAGGAGCCGACCCTGCCGACACCCTGACCTCGGACTGCTAGTGGACAGACTGAGGGACAATCCATTTCTGCTGCTCACACTATGTCACAGCAGCCACAGCAGGTGCAGAAATGCCCGCAGGTCCCCTGTGGGTGTTGGGTCACGTGACTAACCCAGGGGCTCGGCCAGGCGGCCCGGGAGATGGAAGGCTCTGGATGCCGCTGTAATAAGGGCACAAGAGCAGAACCGGGGAGAGTGTGATGTCAGTGTTCCCACGCCCTTGTCAGGCAAGACCGCGAAGACGGCAACTGGGGCGCAGAGGAGCGAGGCACTGAGGGCCTCGGCCGACCTGGCACCACGTGAAGGGCACTGCTTTTATCCTAAAGGCCGAACGAGAAGTCACGCCACCAGCCATTCAGGGGAAGGCGGGAGCAGGGCCCTCGGCTTGCCTGCGTGGCCTGCACGCTGCAGAGGACCCGGGGCCCGCAGAGAAGATGCTGAGGAGGCAGGCCCAGCCCCACTGGGGGCCGCAGAGGACAGCAGCGCCCCTTCACTGTGATGGCAAAACCCCGTCCCTCCGGTGTGCCCCTGGGAGGGGTCTCCCACCATCAGCCATATGAGCTGCCAGCGTTTCCCCAGCCCACCCTAGGCAAGCCCTTCAGTGCCCAGCATCCCTTGCAGGCCAGAAAGCGGGGGTCCAGAGGCAGGAGGAGCGCCGAGAGGCCCTGGGATTGTGCGGCACACCCGTTCCCCACCACCCAGCTGGGTGGCAAGCACCAACCCAGAGTCAGGAGCAAGACTCCAGGAGACCCAGCGGACACAGCTGACACAGGGCCGGCTCCCATCCCCGCCCCCCGTGTCTGTCCTCCTCGCAGCAGCCAGAGGGCGCCCAGGAGCACCCGAGTCAGGCCACGTCCCTCCTCTGCTCAGAACCCTCCATGGCTCCCATCTCACTCAAGAGCAAAACCAAAACCTGCCTCCGGCTATGGTCCACAGGGCCCTGCACACTCTGCCCTGTCCCCTCCCTGCCCTCACCTCCTTCTCTCCTCTCGTTCACTCCTATCCAGCCATCTCTTCCAACATGCCGCAGGGCCTTTGCATGGCCAGGCCCCATCCCCCAGGATTCTGCATGGCTCCTCCCTTCCCGCAGCGTCCCTTCCTGATCACCCTGTTTTAACTGGCACCTCCACGCCCACCCAGCACTCTCTAGCCCCCCCCACTTTGATAGTTCGCCCTTTAACACACCCTACATTTTCTTCCTGACTTCTTTCCTGTCCCGTCCCTGCTGGCTGGCCTTTCTGAGCACAGGGGGCAGGGATGGGCAGCTGTTCCCAGTGCTCAGGACAGGGCCTGGCGCACAGGAGGAGCGAAGGGATGGAAGAGCGAAGGGACGGCGGAGCGGGGACCAGCGCGCAGCAGAGGCCTGGGCACCCGGCTGGGGACACGTACTGCAGGAGCGCCTTGGTCTTGCGCGTGGGGTCATCGGGCCGGAAGTTCTTGTACTCCTCCACCTCCTTCTCCAGGGACAGCAGCTGGCTCTGCAGCTTGCTGCGCAGTGTCGGCAGGGACTCCCGGATGTGGTTGGTCAGTTGCTGCGGGAGAGAGGCCAGAGGTCAGAGGTCAGAGGGCAGCTCTGGGAAGGGGCAGGCCTGCTCTGCCCAGTGAGGGCGCACAGGCCTCGAGGTCCCGAGCCCAGCACACCCCAGGCTCAAGGGAAAGCCACAGAAACAGCCCGCAGGAGCCACACCGGCACAGGGGCGGCCTCGGCAGGGCAGACCCATCGCGGTGTCCACGTCATGGGCACACGCAACTGGGGGCAGCGGCTGGTGTGTGAGGAGGAGGGGGGAGGCAGACAGACAGCATCAGCCTCCTGGCCCCGAGACTCTCGAAGCAGCTCAGGTTCGGATCCTGGGCACAGACATGGCACCACTCGCTGGGCCATGCTGAAGTGGCGTCCCACATGACAAAACTAGAGGGACCCACAACTAAAAGTATACAACTGTGTACTGGGGGGCTTTGGGGAGAAAAAGGAAAAATAAAATCTTTGGGGAAAAAAAAAGAGAGAGAGACAGAAAGAGAAGGAAAGCACAAGACAGAAGCCACAAAATCACTAACACCCCAAAAGAGAAAAGCAGGCATTGCTGCCATCGTCAGCCTGGGGATGAGGCGGGAAGGAGGCCCACACTCCCGCACGGATCTGACGGTCCCCCAACATCCTGTGTGACCCAGCAGGTCTCAGGGTGGGGGGCTCGGCTCTGGCCTCCACTGGCACCCAGAGCACTGGAGTCGCCCCGGCTCCTGGAGGCACCACGAGGGGAGGCCAGGCCCCCAGGAGGCCCTGCCGCCTGCAGGGAGCTCCACTCCCCCCAGCCCAGGCAGCCCCACTTCCTCCTCGGGCCCTCCCACAGGACACTTCCTTCCCTCCTCCGCCTCCCACTCTGTGCTGGCTCTCTTCGCGGCCCTGGGCCCCACCGACTGCTTGAGCCAGCGTTATCTGGTGACCTGGACTGAGTCTGTCCCCCTGATTAGAGATATGCAGGGACAGGGCCCTGCTCTCCTGATGCCACTGTGTCCCCAAGGCGTGCATGAAGGCAAGACTCTCGGACTGTCGCTCTGAGGCCCTGCCACCATCCAGGAACTACCCTAAAGCATGGAGGGGGGAATGCCTTGCAACCCCGGTCACTTCAGACAGGCAAACCAGGACAGCTCCTAAGGACGGCCACTGCCTGTGACTGTGTGGCCACATAATCCCACATCGGGGCTCTGCTCCCCAGAGAAACTGGCACATACACACAACGGGGTTAGCCAGATGAGGGCCTGGGTGCCCAGGGACTCCTACACAGCCAGGAAAAGGAGTGGGGAGGGCCCTCTGGCACATAGACGGAGCTCCAGGAGAGACTGCTGAGCTCCTGTGACTACGTCATCATTTATGCTAAGAAAGGGAGAGGGGCCAGCCCGGTGGCGCAGCGGTTAAGTGCACACGTTCCGCTTCTGGGCAGCCTGGGGTTCGCCAGTTCAGATCCCAGGTGTGGACATGGCACCGCTTGGCAAGCCATGCTATGGTAGGTGTCCCATATATAAAGTAGACAAAGATGGGCATGGATGTTAGCTCAGGGCCAGGTTTCCTCAGCAAAAAGAGGAGGATGCTGGTGGCAGATATTAGCTCAGGGCTGATCTTCCTCAAAAAAAAAAAAAGAAAAAGAAAAAAGGATGCTTTCCTTCTGCCAGAAAATTCAAAAAAAAAATCTAAAAAACAACAAGAAAAGAAAGGGAGAAAGGGGAGTCTGGAAAGTCCTTTTTGCTTTTACGGGCAGAACGAAACTCAGCGTGACTAACAGTGGTGCCCTGTGGGTTGGGGCACAGGGCAGGGGACGGTGCTTGACTCTTTGCTTTTTAAAACTGGTTTGGTTTATGAACGCTGGGAATACGTTACCGATAGAAAAAGGACGATGGGAAGACAACGAACTCCCGGAGCTGCTGGCATTTGAGACGAGCTGCGTCTCAGGCAGCACGCGCTCTGAGCACCCAGCAGACACCTGCCCCAGGGGGTAGGGACGGTGACGATTCATGACTGACGGACAAGGGGAGGCTGGGCTCCTGGCCAAGGGCCAGCTGAGCAGAGGCTGGGCCGGGCTTTTGGACCCAAGAGGGTCAGGCTCCGAAGTCCTCCCACTTAGCTGCTGTCTAGTGCCGCCAGCTACCCTACCCTGGTTCAGGCCAGGCATTCGGAATCCAGGTCACCAACCTCAGGAACCATACGCAAACTTCTGGGTATGTGATTAAATAATTATAATAGTAATTAAAGTAACAGTAATAAATAATAGCGATGGTAATAATAGTACTGGCACCAACTTATTGAACACCCTCTTTACCAGGCCCTGAATCAAATGTGGATTGAACTCATTTTGCTAACACAAGAGCTGCTCTGGACCAAGGCCAGCACCATTGTGGAGGGCAGCTATTGTGCAGTGCACAGCCTGTGCAACTGCACAAAACCCTGGCCATACCTGATTCAGAGTCTTCTGCAGATGCGGGGTGCCCATGCGGTCAGCCATGTGCCGATAGGCTGGGTGGGAGAGGAAGAACTTCCTCTCAGCCGCCAGTGCCGCACGGATGTCCTTCTTGCCCTCGATGTCCTTCTGGCTGCGGTTCACCACGCCAATGTAGCCTGTGGGGAGAGAGGGTCGGGATGGGCCAGTGTCGGGCAAGCCACGGCGCCTGGCGCCCACTGCGGACCAGGCACAGGGCTGGGCAGGGTGCAGGCGTGGACATGGATCCTGTCCCCACAGCCTGGGTCACGAGCTGTACGCATTACTCAGGGACAACACAGAGGACGCAAACGCAGACGGCAATGCCAAAGAGCAACGTCCACGTTGGGAGAAAGGAGAGATTACATCCGGCCTGGTGTGAGGAGGGGACAGAGCAGAGCTCTGGGCAAGAGGAGATCCAAAAGCTGAGCTTTAGGGGCTGGCCCGGTGGCACAGAGGTTAAGTTCACGTGCTCCACTTTGGTGGCCTGGGGTTCGCCGGTTCAGATCCCGGGTGCAGACAGGGCACTGCTCGTCAAGCCATGCTGTGGCAGGCGTCCCACATATAGAGAAGAGGAAGATGGGCACGGATGTTAGCTCAGGGCCAGTCTTCCTCAGGAAAAAAAAACCAAAAAACGAAAAAAACAACTTTAAAGATAGGTAAGAAAAAAATCTCAAAAGGAAGGGCAATAGGGGCCAGCTCATCTTGCCCAGTACTGACAGCTACTGTCAAGCTCTCATATTTGAAGTTTGGGTATCCTGGGGCATGTGGGTCCAGAGAGATGAATGGAACAGAATGCAAAGTCCCAAACCACGCCCAGTGGCAGGCGGGAAGGACCGGTGAACACTTCACATTCAACAGGAGACAACCTGGGTTATCCCACAGTCGCTGCTGGCAACGAAACGAAGTTGGGGGCCCCCCAAAGTTAATTCTCGAGGGGTCACAGGTTTACACAGAAAACAAGGCACTACAGAAGTACCTGAAGAAAGCCCGGGTGAGTTTTAAAAATGCTTGTATCTGGGTTAAAATTTTCTGAAGGAAACAAAGGAACGGTTAACCGTGAGGACATGAGAAGCAGGGCCTGAGGGTGGGGGGCTGCCTAATGACAGCCGTGGGGGAAAGTGTGAAATGTTTTTTAAACACGCAAAACAATTTTTAGGATAAAAGCACTAGTCTGAAGAAGATTTGCAGTATTTGGTGATAAAGGAATTGGGAGAGGAGAAGGGGAGGGGGGAGTGTTCAAAAAGCCAGTAGAGCCAGAAGGCCCTGAGCGTGGACACGAGGCACCCAGCGTAGGAATGGGGACCCTGGGAAATAAGAACTTCGCCCAGTGGCTGACGCATGGCAAGTGCTCAGAAAACAGATGTGGTTCCTGTTGTTCATATAATTAGCACCTGCCTGCCCTTTTCCTGGCAAGTCTGGTGCTGATATGATTGTTTTTCATCCTCTTCATATCTATCATTATGTCTTTTTTTTTTGTTTTTTTTTGCTGAGGAAGATTCGCCCTGAGCTAACATCTGCTGCTAATCCTCCTCTTTTTGCTGAGGAAGACTGGCCCTGAACTAACATCTGTGCCCATCTTCCTCTACTTTATATGTGGGAACGCCTACCACAGCATGGCTTGATGAGCAGTGTGTAGGTCCGTGCCTAGGATCCAAACTGGCGAATCCTGGGCTGCCGAAGCGGAGCACACGAACTTGACCGCTACGCCACGGGGCTGGCCCCTCGTTATGTCCATCACCAGTATCACAGGGAGCAGAAGGAAACAGCAGGGGAGGGAAAGGCAAATGGCTTGGGGTTTGGTTCCTTTAAAGGTGAAAGAGTTTTGTGTCTTTTGTAAACCAAGAAAAGGGCTCCAGCTGGCGGGATTCTGAAAGTCACAGGGCGAGAGGAAAAACCAAGGACAAGAGAATGTGAGGTCCTAAGACGGGAGCAAGCGCAATGGCACAGAGAGAGGAAGAGCGGCTTTCCCGGAAACAGGAAGGCAGAGGAGGGGGACGGTAACAGCGAGTGGAGAGGAAGGAAACTGAGGCGCTCTGTGCCATCGGGACACTCGGGTGGCAATGCTGAGCCCAGCTTGTGTCCCTCAGGGTCTAAGATGAGGGCCTAAGACGAGTGCAAGGGACCATGGGGTCAGGGTGGCTGGGGAGGGCTTGGGGACGGCAGGGTCTGCTCCCCTCTGTAGCACCGACCCTTCCTTCTTAAACCTCTGACACGATTTGCTCTTTACCCCCTGATCCTCACAGCCAAACAGGTTTTGGGGTTCTGCCCCAACCATGCATCTCTCCTGATCAGGGCCACCTCTCACCACGGGATGGCCCAGCAGCGCGGGGGGAAGGTGGTAACCAGGGTCTGAATGCTTTCCCCATGGCTAGCCCAGACATCGACAAGGGCACCCTGGGAGCAAAAAAAAGATCTAAATGGTGCCAGCAAGGTGTAAGGGCCAGAAGGTGCCCACAGTGGACAGCTGATCCCAGACGGAAGGGACAAGAAAAGAAACGGAAGCAATCAGGAAATAAATGGCTTTAAAAAAAGCAAATAAAAACCTAGATGGACATTCAACACGGCACCACAGAGAAAAACGGGAACCAACCTAAGTGTCCAACAAATGGGGATCAAGTAGCAGCCCATGCACGCCATATAAGGGACTCCACAGGACCTTCAGATGTCACCTTGAAGAAGGTTTACCTGTCACGGGGAAGCGTTCTGATATTCTAGTGAAACGGAAAAGCAGGTCAGACAGCAGCAGGTGCTGGAGAGCTGGCGTTCAAAACCAGCTCCGCCACTTGTGAGTTCTCTGAGCGGGGCCTCAGTCTCCTCCTCCATCAAATGGGGATGAGAAGAGAGCCACTGGGTTGGACTGTGATCAGGATTAAACGGGCTCTTACACATCAGGAGCACAGAACAGTGCCTGGTACAAAGCAGACACTCACTCAATGTTTATTCTCACTTTTTGAAAAGAAAAATATTTAGGCTACTCTTGTCAGGAGACCTGAATGTGCACGCGAACCGGAGCCTACTCAGGCCTCCGTCCAGATCCGGCGATCCGTTTACAGGGATCCACCACTGGCCAAACCCTGAATGGGGGCCTGGTCTGGTTTCTTCCACAAATAAATGGTATAGAAGGAAACGAAGGAGCTGTGAGGGGAGTGGTTTGGACAGAAATGTAGGTATTGGAGACGAGGCCTGGGATTTGTTCTATAATCCCCCAAGAAGAAAACACCACCAGGATGGGAGGTCACGTGGGCGTTCAGGATCAGCCATTTGTTGGTAAGCACCGAGGCTGGGTCCACGGGGGCCCCTCGCATTGTTCCCTCTACCTTCCAGAAGGTTTGAAAAGCTTCATACCAGAAAACAAGTAAGAAAATTAGTGCAAGTTACAAATCCCAGAGAACCTTCTGGAAGGAGGGCCACCAAGTATTAAGCAGTGGTTCTCTGGGGGAAGCGAGGCGGATTCTAGTTTCTTCTTTCTATGTATTTGTTTTCTGATGTTCCAAACGTGAGCAGGTGTGAACTGCGTAACTGAAAACCAAATACACACAAATCAGAAGAGAAAGACACACAGTTCACTAAGAGGGAAAGTGAGAGGATGCGAGCGGAGCAGGGAAGCCGTCACTTCTGGGCGGGGGGGAAGCGGGGACGGTGACCGTGTGGGAGCACTGGCCGGGCTTCAGGAACGACAAAAACAAAAATATTCTTCTCAAAATATGCCGCTCAAGTCCACCCACCAAGAGTTGCTGCCTCCCTGGCCTGCGTCCCCCAGGCTGCCCCTCCCGTCCCAGGGTCCCAGCCCCCTCCGCACCTCTCCTCAGGGGCAGCAGCTTGTTCTCCAGGATGTCCCTGGCGTCGGTGCCTTCATCCATCAGGTCCAGCTTGGTGATGACGCCGATGGTCCGCAGGCCTGAAAGAGCCCAGAGGTCAGAGGGCGCCGCCAGGAAGGAGCGTGGGCCGGTGGCCCCAGGACACCTGGGCCAACTGGGACCCCACATCAAGGCTGTGTGGCCTGGGACAAGCCAGCACGGCACCTGCCTGGACCCTGGTCTCCCTTGGGGGCCTGTCCATGAGGATAAACCTGGTGCATGGCAAACATTCCATCAAGAGATGCTGCCACTGTCACTGTCATTCGAATGACCTGCAATAGCATCTTGCTGCTGTGGCGTCAGGAGAAAACCTCACGGAGCCCGGATCCTGGGCATCCTGCACACTCTTGAGCTGCGTGCAAAACCCCAACATGACACACACACTTGTGGCGACTGTGTCTAACGTCACCTTTCACCTGAGTGACCAAAATTCCACTCTGGAAACCAGCCCATTGAAGTCATCCTCTCCCCAGGCGCACTCCCAGCAAAGCCATGCGGCTGCAGATCCATGGCTTCTGCAGGGTTGAGGGCCGCCGTGTGCGTGTGTGACACAGGGGACAGAGGGAGGCCCAGGGAGACCTCTGGGCGGCACCAAGATGGGCGCTGAGGGGTGACAGCTGTGCCCCCTCCAGGCCCCTGCCGTGAGTGTGAGCTGGCCTCACCGTTGCGGAGCGCACGGGAGCCACAGCTCTAAACACCACGACGCCGGGGCAGGGCAGGGAGGGGACAAGCAGGGGGCAGAGGGACGTGCCTGGGGAGGGGGCCTAGGGGTGTGGACTCTGCTGGGAATGTCCGATCTCACCGGAGCATTCTTCATGAAAGACGAGACGCAACTCTGCTTTTTAAGAACAAAGACAAGGCAGGAGTGGGCCGCCAGGGGCGCCAGCATCGAGTTCACGCGTGGCGCTTAACTCTACTCACTCGGCTTTTCTCACTGCCTTATGGTCACAGACAAACACACGTTACAGAAAAATAAAAAAAGATCACCCCTTTATTGAAAATGTGAACAAACTCTGAAAGAATATTTGCCAAGAGTGGCCACCAGAACCTCTGTGGGCAGAGGGGCTGTCATTTTTAGGTTCTATGTTTTACAACGGTGACAAATATTTGGGGGCAATGATCGGGAATACTTTTGAACGCAGAAAAATACTTTTTTTAAGAAAGAACGCCAGCATCGAGTTCACGCGTGGCGCTTAACTCTACTCACTCGGCTTTTCTCACTGCCTGATCAAGCCTCTGCAATCTGTCACAGTTACACCCCATTTCACGGGACCGGCCTGGGGGGCAGGGAGGCAGTTGGGGCTGTGGGCAGGGGTGACCCCTCCCGGGAAAGCACACCTGGGATGACCCTGGGGAGGAGCTGCCACAGCCTGTCGGTTGCAGGACAAAGATGCTTGGTGCACAGCCCGGGGCTCTGAGGACCTCACGGGAAAGGGCCACCAGCAGCCACCCTGTGTCAACTGTCCCCAGGCCTGAGCCGGGGCTGGAAATGGGGTGCGTGAACCACAGAGCTCCCTCCAGCTCCCTCCAAACCACTCTGGAATCAGGCAGTTGGAGCGCATTTGGCAGAATGTATTTTCACGTGTGTGATACTCTGCCAAACCTGCACCGCGCCCCACGGCAGCCCACAGGCCTCGCTGACCAGCCCGGCCCCCGCTGCCCTGCCCTCAGCTCGCTCTGCTCCAGCCACACCATGCCGGTGTCCTCGCTGTGTCTTGGGCACCTCAGGCCCAAATCCCACCCAGCCTATTTAGCATCCACTGTCCATTTTCCTGGATTTTGCCTCCTTTCCTCATTCCGGTCTTGCCTCAAATCTCACATCTTCAGAGGCCCTTGACCCCCTCCCACAGCAGTCACTCTAAAGGGCTCTGTTTTCCTCCAGCGCTTACCTCTCCCTGAAATTACCCCACTTGCTTATGTCCTTGTTGGATTCTGTCTCCCTCACTGGCATATCAGCTTCCCAGTGGCAGGGACTCTGTCAATTTTGTCCCCTGCAGGGTTCCCAAGGCCAAAACAGAGGCTGGCACACAGCAGGTGCTTAACTGACATTTCCTGAATAAACAGCCACTGGAAAAGTTTGACCAGGAATGCCCTGAGCCAGAGATGCCACAGTCCCCACTACTCCCTATTGCCCCAACTTGCTTCATTTGCTTGTCACTCTTTCTCCTTCCCTGCCTGGCCCCTGAGCTGTTATAGAGATCTCTCCAGACTGCTCAACAGCTCTACAGGCTGGGTTTGCTGCTCCCGTTTCAACAGAGGGCGGGCCAAGAAGTGGGGAGGGTAAGTAACTTCTGGAGGCGGGATCTGGACTCACACCTGTGCCCCGAGAGGGCTGGCCTCTTCCTGGTCCCCTAGACTAGGTTCCTGCACAGGCAAAGTGGGGGCCACCGTGCCTGAGGAGGAATGCCCAACTGCCACACAACAGCTTCCTGGGGGACGCCCTCTGGCACTGTCAGCCCTCCTGGCAAAGCTGTGTCCCAGGAGGACTTTTCCCAGGGAGGCCACATGCAGAAGAAAGCCAGCATGACTTGGAATCAGGGACGCTGAGCAAGCCGCAATGCCCGAGGTTCCCACAAGGGGGCGCCGCTGCGCAGGGCCCGGCGGTTACCTTGGGGGTCGACCTCCTTGGCCAGTTTGAGGGCGTCTGAGTTGGCCAGGTCCATGTTGGCAGGGGTGACGGCCAGGATGAGGCTGCTCTCCCGGCTGATGAACTGGAGGATCATGTCCTTGATCTGGTACTCGATGTCTGGGGGCTGGTCCCCCACAGGTACCTTGGTGATGCCCGGGAGATCGATGAGGGTCAGGTTCAACACTGGGAGGGAATCAGAGGGCAAGGCCGTCAGGGCCGGGGTAGTGGAGGGGAGGCCCGCACAGCCCGCAGACCAAGCTCAGCCCCCAAGTGCGGGGGAGGGGCTTGGGCAGGCCTCAGGACATTTGCACCTGCAGACCGCAATCATTCTAAATGGCTAAATAAACCTCAGCCCCTCCATGCAGCCAATACTAAGGAGCCACTAAACTTGCTTTAAAATGATGATACTCTGATAAGAAATATACTCTGAGATGCATTCATACAAAAAAGAGGCACAAACCATTTTTATATTATGCTCCAATTTGAGTCAAAGTGGTGAAACATACATACATGATCTACACATGTATGTATTCATAACTGCTTATCTATGCATTATATGTTATTTGCAGAACTTAAAATATATTTGCAATGTGTGCAGCCAGGTAGGGTTTTGCTGTATATTCTTTCGTAATTTTTTAATGTGAGCCAAAGATAGGCATCATTTATTCAAAGACAAATTTTAAAACTCATCACAAGGGGGCCCTATTGAGGAGTTGAGAGTCTGCTGGAATATTCCCCAAGTGCTATCTGAGCTAGCCATCTGTGGCCTCTAGGCCAGAGGCCGTCCACGGCTGCAGGCTGCTCTGTTGAAATGATGTGGTTTTAAAATCAGGATATTTTGCAGAGAAGGCTGGCTTCCTGGCTCCTCTCGAGGAACTGGAAGACCTGGCTGTCTTGGGCTGTGTCACTATGTAGCCACCATCACCCAGGAGTCAAGCGGGGGCTGTCCCTTTCAGAGGAGCATACAGTTGTACTTTGCCCCAGTCCCCACCACTCCCAACAGTCTTGCTGGCAGGCTGTTATTATTTGTGAGCATGAGGCCGACCCAAGCCCTGAGAGGTCCAGTCAGCTCTCCTTTGCCCCAGACATGACGGGTCGCGCCTGTGCCGCCTACCGTGTGGCGAGTAGACCCGCAAGTTGATGGGCACTGGGGAGATGCCTTTGTTGGTCCCCGTGACCCTGTCGGTCTCTGCTTCGATCTCCTGTCGTACTTCATCAAAGTCTGTAAACTTTTTGGACTTGCAGTGCAAAAACTCGGCATATTCTGAAACAAGGAGAAAGATGCTCAATGAGAAAGAACAGGCTCACAGCGGGCGGGGAGCAGACGGCCTTCTGGGACAGGCGCTTGGTCGAGCAGAGTGAGGAAGCTGTCACGGTCGCTCCAGGAATCTGGGGAGCAAGAGATTCCTTCTCGTGACAAGTACTAGGGGCGCTCCAGACCTCGGGGATCCCAAAGGGAACGAACTGGCTAAGATCCCCATGGAATGGATACTCTCCAGAAGCATTTTACAAAACGACATGTCGTGACATATTGTGAATCCAAAAACATATCAACAGGTGAGTGTGACTAGCACTTATTCTTTGTTTTGTTTTGTTTTTTTGAGGAAGATTAGCCCAGAGCTAACATTTACCACTGATAGTCTTCTTTTTTTTTTTTTGGAGGAAGATTAGCCCTCAGCTAACTACTGCCAGTCCTCCTGTTTTTGCTGAGGAAGCCTGGCTCTGAGCTAACATCCGTGCCCATCTTCCTCTACTTTATACGTGGGACGCCTACCACAGCATGGCTGCCAAGCAGTGCCATGTCTGCACCCGGGATCCGAACCAGCGAACCCCGGGCCGCTGAGAAGCGGAACGTGCGAACTTAACCGCTGCGCCACCGGGCCGGCCCCTGATCGTCTTCTTTTTGCTGAGGAAGACTGGCCCTGAGCTAACATCCGTGCCCATCTTCCTCTACTTTATACGTGGGACGCCTACCACAGCATGGCTTGCCAAGCGGTGACATGTCCGCACCCGGGATCCGAACTGGTGAACCCCGGGCCGCCTAAGCAGAACGTGCGAACTTAACTGCTGCACCACTGGGCTGGCCCTATTCTTTGTTTTTGATGAACAGAATACAAGAGGAAACATCAGCATCCATCACCCACTGCGTGTGTGACGTCCGCTGGATGAAGCTTCTGCAATGGTGTTTGTCATACATGAGACTGAGGCCTGGGTCTGAGGGACAACCGCCCTCGCTGTGGGTCATGGTCAAAAGACACAAGCCGCTGTCCCAGGGGGATCCTGAGCCGCCAGCGATCTCCAGCTCGGCGACATCCCCGGGGGCGGGTCCCGGGGACACATTCACCATGTTCCCTAAGGCGCCTGCACAGGGTGGGGAATGGGGCCACTGCTGGCCTCACCCAAGCCTGTCTCACTGTCCCTCCTCCCCTCCTGGATACTCAAGGGGCCCCCCCATCTAGACACGAGCCCCTCAGGAGAAATGCTTTCTGGGCAGGGCCCGAGTGGATGTACGAGGCCTCTTCATGCCTCCTGAGCCCAAGGTGTCTGAAAGGCGTATTGATGCTGAGATGAAAAGCATCAAAAAAGTAACTAATGTGGAGCCAGCCCAGTGGCTGAGTGGTTAAGTTCACGCACTCCACTTCAGCAGCCTGGGTTTCGTGGGTTCGGATCCTGGGCACAGACCTATACACCGCTCATCAAGCCACGCTGTGGTGCATCCCATGTAAAATAGAGGAAGACTGGCACAGATGGTAGCTCAGTGACAATCTCCCTCAAGCAAAAAGAAGATTGGCAACAGATTATCAGCTCAGGGCCAATCTTCCTCACAAAAAAAAAAAAAAAAAAAGGAACTAATGAGGTGGTGCTGGCCCTATCATCGGGCTGGAGAAATTCCAAGCACAGATACGGGATAAGGCAAGAATAGGAAATGTCCATTGTAGGACGTAGGTGCTGAGCTGGCGTTCGCTGTACAATTCCTCAACTCTTCCCCTAGGTTTGAATTCTCACAGTAAATGTTGAGGAAGGGGGACCTTCTAGGCTCAGAGATCAGGGCTCCTGAAGGACGCTAAAAAGAAGAGGGAAGTAAGTCACGCTGGCAAACAGCCCAAAGAACCAGACCAGCACAGAGATGCAAAGATGGGCACGGCCGCGCCGTTTCTGCGAGTTAAAAATGGAAATCGCCTCGATGGCCAGCAGGAGGAGACCTGGCTCCTTGAACGACAGCACGGACACACCATCAGCTGCCACCAGAGAAAGGGAGGAGATGGAGGCCCGTGACACAGAAAACCCAGCAGGTCTAGACTCTCCCCAGACGAGTAACGAGACAGAAAGAAATGTGGGCAAGGCGGCTCGCCACCCCATGGCTGTCATCCGACAGACTGCGCTGACCTTCGGCCCTGGCTCACTGTGGCTCGGCCCTGCACATGGCCTGTCTGCTCCTCACAAGTGAGCGCCCAGGCGGGCAGGCGCCTCCGTGATGCCTGTATCACAGACAGGAAACTGAGGCCCGAGCTCAGCGGCGAACCTGCCATTCGGAGCTGAGATCCTTTGTCCCCAGGTGGTGAGTCCCACGGGCTTTGTGAGGCCACCAGCAGTCCTTTAGCCTCTCGGAGCCTCTGCTGTGGGGGTCGGGGGCTTCGTGGGCTCAGACCACTGAGGACCTCGTCCAGCAGGAGGCCCGGCTGCTCAGGAGCAGGGGCAACAGGGACGCGGCTGGCAGATCCAGGCTCAGCCACCCCACCCCCATCGGCTGACCCCGTTCCCAAGGACAGTCACGCTCCAGCCCTTCACAGGGACAAGAGGAAACACTCGGCTGCTCTTCCTGCAGCAGCCACCAAAAATGGAACAGTCCTCCACCCGCCGCAGCAAACCTCAGCTCTCTTCCGGCTCAGCGCCCGGCCTCAGCGCCCACGAGAGACCACCGCCCTTCCAGGAGAGCAGGGGCTCTGCGACGGGAAGGCGCTGGGGGCCGTGGCATGGGACCTCTGCACCCCCAGGCCTGGTGCCCGGAAGGCCTGGCCCCACTGCCTCTTCCAGGAAGCCTTCCCTAACTCCATGCCACCCGGCACCCATCCTGCATCTTAGACCTCCTCACCCATCAGACCCAGGCCACCCTGGATCACGTCTATGGGACCAGGCCCTGCCGGCTGTGGCCCCCAGAGCCCAGTGTGCACCGGCAGCCTGCGTCTGTGTGGGGGAAGGACATACAGGAGACAGTGTGAGAAACCGCAGCTTCTTCCCCAGCAGGTCAGTGCACAGCACAAACCACATCCTCTGTGCCAGACAGGAGGGTTCAGGAGCCAGCCAGACCCACCCCTCACCTCCTGCCTTCTCTGCTGGGCTCCTTGTCACGTGTGCTAGACTCCAGGGTTATTGCAAAGTGAAAAAGTGTCCACCAAGCCTGTTTTCCCCCAGTACCGACCCTCTTAAAGCCAGGCCTCCGTCCTCCTCTCCTCAGAATCCTCCATGGCTCCCACCTGACCCGAGAAGAAGCCAAAGGCCTCACCCCAGGCCCCAGGGCCTTACAGAATTCTCTTCCCCAACTTCTGACTGCACTCACTGCCCTCCAGCCACGCTGGCTTCTCTGCTCGTACTCCAGGCTCACTCCTGCCTCGGCCTTTGCACTAGCTCCTCCCGCTGCCTGCAGACGCCACCATGGCTCCCTCCCTCGCTTCCTTCAGGCATCACCTTCTCTGGGAGGCCTGTCCTGATCCCCACCTGAGATGACAAACCTCCCTTTCCTTATCATCCTTGTCATCCTCAAGCACACTAAGATCATTTACCTTGTCACCCTGTGTCTTTTCTCTGGTTCCCCGCTAGAAGGTCAACCCCACACGGCAGGGAGCCGAATCCATGTTGTTCACTCTGTGTCCCCAGGGCTCCCTCTGGGTATACAGTAGGTGCTCAATAACTACGTGCACAATTAAATGACTCCACCGGACAGATAATACCAGCCCTGCTTCAGCTTCCATGAGGTGACCCATCTTCAAGGCCACTAAGCTGGATATACGGGAGGCTGGACAGGGAGCGGGTCTGGAGGGGCCACCTGTCCTCCCCTCCCGCCCTCCCTCTTCTCCAAAGCCAGGCTCCTGATCTGATGGCGAAGATGCACACTGCACAAGCGTGTCACAGCAGGTGCCACAGGCACTCAGAAAAGAGCCCAAACACACCAGGAGCCAGGAGGGATCTCCTGGAGGGGCGGCGGCCCAGCTTCAGCCCCGGCCCACCCCAAGATGAGGGAGCTAGGCAAGGTGGGTGGCCAGAGAGCCCTGTCCGTGCCATCTGTCTGAAGTGGCGACCTTTCCCCATGCCCTGAGCATGACGCGGGGGAGTCTACAGGGAAGGAGAGGGGTTGTCCATTGGCCGGGGTCCCCTCTGTGCCTCAGTTTCCCAACGAGAATAAAAACATGAGAAATTGAAGGGAGAGCTCAGTCCGGGGCTCCACAGGCCTGTACATGCTGGAGTACTGGAAATAATTTTTTTTCTTTTTTGTGATGAGGAAGATTGGCCCTGAGATAACATCTGTTTTTTTTTTCTCCCCAAAATCCCAGTACATAGTTGATATTCTAGTTGTCAGTCCTTATAGTTCTTCTGTGTGGGACACCACTACAGCATGGCTTGATGAGCAGTGTGTAGGTCTGTACCCAGGATCCAAAGTAGAAAACCTAGGCCACCACAAGCTTAACCACTTGGCCATGGGGCCAGCCCCAGGAGATAATTTTTTTTAATGATCCACTGTCTCAAAGAATAAGTCAGAGGCCTGAAGGCTGAGCTTGTCACCTGTGACACCTGGAGAGCCCCGTCAGCTGGTCCCCAACAGGTAACACCAAGCCATGGCCTGCTCTGCCACCCACGTTCCCGTGTGGAACTACACCCCTGTCCCCGGCCCAGCTGCCGTGTCTGCAAACCGTCCCTGCCCCTGGCCCCGGGGCAGCCACACGCACCCCCCGCACCGCCCTGCCCTCAGAGCCCATGGACTCCCCGGAAGCAGGGGCAGTTGTGTGACCAGGCCCCGGGCTCTGCGGGACCCAGCCCAGAGCCTGGTGCCCAGCAGGAATCGACGACTAAAGTGGGTCCTCGGCCAGCGGTCACGCTGCCAACCCGGGATAGCCAGCACCCTCCCCCACCACAGGCCCCTGCCCGCACCCTACCTGGGGGTCCGTGAAGGCACTTGCAGGGCTGTTTCTAGAAAGAAGTTCTGCCCTCCCTTGAGGACTTGCTCCTCATTCAGGTCTTGGCTCTAAACGTCCCTCCCCGGGGAGGCCCACCTGACGCCCGGGCTCCAGCAGCCCCGGCCCCTCATTTTACGCTCCTCACACTGGCGCACCACGTGCTCAGGTGTCGCCTGCTGACACCGGAGCTGCAAGAGAGCTGACACCCAGTTTTGGGGCCTGGTCCACAGCAGCTGCGCAAAAAACTTAATGACGGGTGACCCACTGCAAAGCATCAGGGGCTGCAGCCTAGAAGGACATCATTCCCCTGACCCCCCAGGTGGGTCCTCACTGTGCTAAACAGCCAACCCCCACCTCGGGCATCCCCTGGACCCTTCGACATGGTGTCCTCAGAACAGAGGCGACAAGTGCAGGCCGCCACCTCCTGGGCGTCGGCGCCCGGGGTACCAGGAAGCAGCCCCATGACAGAGGCCAGGGTGCCCTCAGGCCTGGCTCCCCTCGAGGCCCGTTTTGAAGGAGCTTGCAGAAGGCAGTGTCAGCGCACCCTCCCCAGCCCAGAGTCACAGCAGGTCATGTACCCGCGGCCCCTGCAGTGTTTCCCCAGAATTGTGAAATGCGAGGCTCTACTGGGGCAGCCTACCCTCAGCCCAGCCCTTCGGGCCTGGAAAGAGCAGGTCGGGCACCACAACACGATTCCAGGAGGTAACAAGGAGCAGAGCAGGTGGTGGGAGCGCCTAGCCAAGCCAGCTCGGTTCCAGCCTTTCCCCCCGTGCCTCAGTTTGCCCACAATGAAATGGGACAACACAGAGCCCACGGCAGGAAGATGTGAGAAAGCAAGCAGCTTCCGCAGTGCCGGGCCCACAGGGGACACACAGAGATCATGTGCCCATCTTCGGGGCCCTCGCGGGCTGTCTGGGGTCTCAGGGCTCTTCCCGGAGGCGCTCTGCCCTGACCTGCACGGACACGGCCCACCCCCTGCTCCGCTCTCAACCCACAATGCGTGGCGGGAGGCGGCGTCCGCCTTCCCCAAACCCAACGGTGACAGCTTGCAGTCTGGTTGACGAGACCCAGGAGGCTGGCTGGGGGCCACACAGCCGGTCGGATCCAACTGCGAGGGACCCTCCAGAGCCTCCAGCCGCCCAGGCAGCGGCACAGCCCGTGACAGCTCCCCAGTCTGCAGGATCCGCGAGCTCCCTCTGATCTGAGACCAGCTGTGAACATCTCTGATTTCGGGACACGCTGCCACTGGGCGGGTGGGATATGTGACGGACAGTAAGAAACACACGTTGGTCTTCCCCGCCTCTGGCAGAGAGCTCCTAGGACCCTTGGAATGTGCGAGAAGATCAGAGCAATGAGGGAGTCTTGATATTCAGAACGAGCCCCTTTCCACCACCCCTGAGTTTATGTGAACAAGCTGCCTAGGAAAACGCTTGAGGATGGGGAGGGTTGGACCGTTCAGCCACGCCCCTCGACCCCCGGGGAGGGCACAGGGCTGGAGGTTGAATCCACCACCTATGGGGAAGGATTTGAGCGCCCAAGGATGAAGAAGCCTCCATAAAAAGCCAAGAGGCCGGGCTCAGAGAACCTCGGCCCAAGAGCAGGCGCCGGCGGCGAGTGCGTGCTCAGAGGGCTGGGGGCTCCGCGTGCTCTAGCCCCGGCCTGCGCATCTCTTCCATGCGCCTGCTCCCGAGTCAGGTCCTTTTACAGTAAACTGGGAATCGAGTGAGTGAAATGTTTCTCTGAGTTCTGGGAGCCGCTCCAGCAAAGTAATGGAACCTGAGGACAAGGCTGTGGGAACCTCCGCTCTACAGCCAGCAGGTCGGACGCACAGGTGACAACCTGGACCTGCAGTCCTGTGAATGGGGCCCTCACCCTGTGCCATCTGACAGCAGCTCCCGGCAGGGGGTGTCAGGACTGGCTTAAGTTGCGGGACAGCCAGTCAGCGCCCGCCAAGACCTGGCAAACAACTTAGTGCTGCCGGAAAAACACGCGTGGAGAAGGCGCCAGCCCCCAGCTCGGTGCACACTGGGACCTCTGCGGAGTCTATGGGCTTTGCAGAAAGGGCCCTGCCAGGGCCAGGCTCACGGGGAAGGTGCTGGACAAAGAGCCGCTGATACTCCCGCCCACAGGCGAGGAGGGCGCAGCAGCAGCCCCGAGGGCAGCCCCAGTACCTGGCCAATTTGGATGAAGCACCTATGGGAGCCAGGCCCTGTGCTGGGGACAGGGGAGAGTGGTGGGTGGACAACACACCCCTGCCTCCCTGCCCCCGTGGCACGGAGGTTCACGCAGCGGGAGAGAGACCATTAGGAGAATATAAGACGGGGCGGCCCTGTGGCCAAGTGGTTAAAGTTCAGTGCGCTCCATTTTGGCACCCTGGGTTCGCAGGTTTGGATCCCAGGCATGGACCCGCTCCACTCATCCACCATGCAGTGGAGGTGACCCACATACAAAGTAGAGGAAGACTGGCATAGATGTTAGCTCAGGGCTAATCTTCCTCACCAAAAAAAAAGAAAGAAAGAAAGTATAAGAACAGGACGGTGTCCTGTTAGGAGGAACCAAGGCAGCAGTGACTGGGGGTGGGGGGTGGGGCTCGCCCAGGGGAGGAGGAGGAGGGGAAGGAGGATGAGGGGGAGGAGGAGGATGGGGCAGGTGTTCTGGGCCAAGAGCACAGTGAGGGCAAAGGCCTGGAGGCAGGAACAGATGAGCTGGTCTTGAGGATGAGGAGAGAGACTGGCTGCAGCCGGGAACCAGGAGGAGGTGAGGTCCCAGGTGCCAGCAAGGCACTGCGTGGGCCTCAAAGCCACGAGAAGGAGGCTGGGAACCAAGTCCTGACATCCCCTCTCTGGCTGCTGTGAACACCGGCCGAGGTCAAGGTCAGGAGGGGAGGCCCCGGTCATCCACATTCCACACACGAATGGTCCCCAGCACCAGGATTACCAGGCCCAGGGTGGGGGTGGGGGGCTCCCAAGGAGGGGCAGGGTTCACTCCTGAGCCACCAAACTTCCTGGTGGCTGCAATCTGAGGTAACTTTTAAACTAAGCCAATTAAAAGTACTGGCTGGGGCCAGCCTGATGGCACAGCAGTTAAGTTTGCACGTTCCGCTTCGGCAGCCCAGGGTTCACCAGTTCAGACCCCAGGTGCGGACATGGCACCGCTTGGCAAGCCATGCTGTGGCAGGCGTCCCACATAGAAAGTAGAGGAAGATGGGCAGGGATGTTAGCTAAGGGCCAGTCTTCCTCAGCAAAAAGAGGAGGATTGGCAGCAGACGTTAGCTCAGGGCTAATCTTCCTCGAAAAAAAAAAGGAAAAGGGGTCGGCCCGGTGGCCAAGTGGTTAAGTTCGCGAACTCTGCTTTGGCGGCCCAGGGTTTCGTCAGTTCGGATCCTGGGCACAGACATGGTACCGCTCGTCAGGCCATGTTGAGGCAGCGTCCCACATGCCACAACTAGAAGGACCCACAACTAAAATATGCAACTATGTACCTGGGAGCTTTGGGAGAAAAAGGAAAAATAAAATCTTTAAAAAAAAAAGGAATGGCTCCCTGAGACCTGTCTGGACGAGGAGAAGCCGGCCCATGGGGCCTCTCCTGCCAGAGAGGAGGACCAAGGCCCAGCCTCCCAGCTGTGTCGTGGAACTCTGGACCCCACAGGAGGGGGCAGCCATGCCACACCACATGGGGTGCTGTGGCCATGAGGGGGGGCACCACCATCACCCCATTTCACAGATGAGGAAACTGAGGCAGAGAGAGGGAAGCTCCTTGCCCGAGGCCCTGGATGGCGAGGGGTGGCAGCCTGGCTCTGGAGCCCCGTCCCTGAGAGCCAGCTGGACGAAGGCTCATCTCAAAGAGCAACACAGCCCCACGTCACCCCCAGAGGGCTCGTGAGCGCCAACCAGCACCACGTCCCCGACAGCGCTCAGCATCCCCCCTCCTGTTAGTGAGGTGTCTCCCCATCCCCCGCCCCATCTCCCCAGCTGTTCAAGGCCTCTGTGATCCGTGCCCAAACTCCGCACCTCGGGGTTACTCTAGACCGCCCTTACCCCGCTGGCACCACCCTGGGCCAGGCCCACCACTGCTCCCTGGTCTGCCCACGAGTCCCCCTGTCCCTGCCTGTCCTCCACCCGCAGGCGGTGGGCTGAGCCGGCTCTCCCCACCCCACACGTCTGAATCCCGCAGCATGGTCTGCCAGGCCGTGCCACCGCCTCCTGCCGCCCGGCCTCCCTCCTCCCCAGTCTCCCTCACAGCCTCAGACACTCTACTGCCCCTGCCTAGAACGTTCTCCCTGGGCCCCTGGCCCAAAGTAGATCCAGGCTCCAAGATACTCTCCCCCGGTCCCCTGTGCTTTCCCCTCTCGACCTGACCATAGCGATCCCACATCTGCCACCCCTACCAGGCCAGGGCTCAGGGAGGGCCAGGCCCCTCAGGGTGCTCACACGGCCTTCCTGGCACCCAGCCAAGGCCCGGCACTGGGAATGCCAAGGCCAGGCAGGGGAGGGGGAGTAAGTGAGCTGGGGACACAGCAAGGGCCACTCCCACGTGGGACAACCCAGGCGCCTCTCCCCCACCCCCTCCCCACCCCGAGCCCAACAGGATCCAACTACATCTCTGTCTCCACGGCTGCCACCCTGTCCCCTCCTGCCCCCGGGTCGCCCTGCCCCTGCGCTGGTCCCTGTGATCTCTTCTCCACCAGTGGCCACAGGATCTGGTCAAGTCATACCTGGGCCACACTCCCCAAGAGTGAGTCTAAGGGTGGGATTTCAGATGACCCCCCGGTGCGCCCTGAGGCAAGCGGCTTCAGCTTGGAAGCCTCAGTTCCCTCAAGTAAGTGGGGCGGACAGGAATGAGACTTCCATGTTAGTCCGCGTCAGGCACCGGGCAGAGGTGCCCTCCCAGTTGCTGCCCTCAGTGTGCCCGCAGCACTGTCACTCATCATGTGCTTCTCTTCTCCCCTAGGAGGAATTTCAGTTCCTCCGAGAGGCCGTGCTGGGCATCGCCCCTCGTGTCCTCACACACTGCTCTCTGCTGGGAAGCAGAGTTCCCCTTCCCCGACACAGCCCAGCGCCCCCGGCAGCCCCAGCTCAAACGTCACTTCCTGAGAGAAGGCCCTCGACACCCACCCTCCTGTGTGTCTCCTTCCTGGTCTCACCCCAAGTCTCCGCCTTTAGTCCCCTGGCGCTAATGGGAGCCCAGGAAGGCAGGGGGCAGGTGGTGGTAGCAGCCCTGGCCCAGCCTGTGGCATGCAGTGCTCAGTGGACCACCGCCGGGGGACGGCCACTGTGGAGCTGATGGGAAGGCCCTCCCGCCATGACACGGTCCGTGAGCTTTCAGGGCAGGAAGGCAGCCAACCTGTCTCCCCAGCAAGCTGTCCCCAAACAGGCCAGCAGCAAGCACAAAACTGCAGCCGCAGGGACAGCATCACTCAGCAAGGGCCGCAGGCGTGCCAGCCACCGTTCTACGGGCTGTACGTGGATTGGATAACGAGGTCTTCACAGCCACGGACCAAAGCGGCACTATAACTATCTTCACTGTCCCGACAGGAGACACGGCTGTGTGCGGCGGTCCCTCCCCAGGGGCCAGACAGGCAGAAAGCTGCAGAGCCAGGATTTGAACCCGGGCAGTCTTGGCGCCCAGCCCCCACCCACGGGGGCAGAGGTTTTCCGGGTGTGACCAGAGGCCAGAAACCTGAGCATCGCCTGGGAACTCATTCAAGATGCAGACTCTCAGGCCCCACCCCCCGCCCTCCTGCTGAATGGGAAACAAAGCCAAAGGCCTGGCCCAGCTGATTGGACAGCTGAAACCAGAGAAGGCAGCCCACTGGCTCGCCCGTGGCCAATGACATGGCAGAGCTCAAAAAGAGGAGCTGCTGGGCCAATCGGCTGCCGCGTCGCACTGGAGCCACGCCCCCCGGGGCTGGGCGGAGTCAAAGATGAACGGGAGAGGGTCAGACCCTGCACTGCTGAGAGCTGGGTCTGAGGCCGACCTCAGATCCCAGATCTGGCGCCGTCAGAAAGGCAGGCAGGCAGGTAACCTGGCTAGGCCTCAGTTTCCCCCTCTGTAAAATGGGAGCGTGTCCGCTGCCTTCGCAGCGTGGGGGTGTTTAACCCGGCCGGGCGGTGAAGCTGACGCACATCAGTGCTGGAGCGACCAGGGCTGAGACTGCAGGTCTGTGGGGAAGCAGGACAGAGACCCGGGGGCTCCGGAGAGAGAGGCCCCGTCCCCGACGGCTCCCCTCTCCCCTTCCAGCCTCAGACCCCAGACGCTCTCCGAAGAGGCCCACGTGGGTTTCCAGCTGGGAGACGTGCCCAGGTCATGTCAGACTTGTGTGGGAAGAACAGAAATAAAGTGAGGCCACCCAGGGGAGGACAGAAAAAGTCCACATGTGGGCCATTCTGTAGTCAATGGGCAGGTCTCTCCCAAAAGTCAATGTCGTGATTTAAAAAGAAATGAAAGCAGGGGGCCTGCCTGGTGCCATAATGGTTAAGTTTGCATGCTCTGCTTCGGCAGCCTGGGGTTCACGGGTTTGGATCCCAGGCGTGGATCTACACACCACTCATCAAGCCACACCGTGGTGGCACCCCACATAAAATAGAGGAAGACTGGCACAGACGTTAGCTCAGGGCCAATCTTCCTCACCAAAAAAAAAAGAAGAAGAAGAAGAAACGAAATGGATGCTGGAAAAGGAGACGCAACAATGGAGCGTAGCATGGGACTGATGAGAGCAGCTGTAAAACCGGCCTGGAAAGCTCTGGAGCACAAGTGGCAGGGCGAATATGGACTGGGCATTAGATAACACACAGGAGTGGGTGCTCTTCCTGGGTGTGGCTCTGTGCATGTAGGAGGGTGTCCTCATTGCAAAGGGAAGCACGCTGAAGCATTTCGGGTTGACGTGTCACAGTGTCTGCCACTGATTTTGAAAGTGTTCAGCAAAAACGTGTGCTCTACGACACAGCAAACACACATGGCACCTGGCGGCCTGGTCATGGTTAAGGATGCTCGGGTGGGCGTGGGGGTCACCGGATTGGGCTTCAACCTCCCTGCTCCCGTGGAAACCGTGAATTAAACCCCAGAGCCCAAGACGCGGGACCCCAGCCGCAGCCCCTGACCTGCGCTCACTTCCCACTGCAGCTCCGAGGCGCCCAGCGTACCTGTTTTTGAGTAGATGAGTTGCAGAATGAGAGGCCGCCGGGTGACGATTCCTGAACCTCGGGGAAGGAAGTCCCTGTGGGAGGGGAAAGGGACAGAAATTACTCATGAGGCCAGCCTATGGGGCAGGAAGTGTGACCACATGTGGTGGCGCAACCCCCACTTGCAATTTGGGCCACCTCGGCAGAGACACCGACGCCATCGGGGCACTGGGGACGGCTCCAGCCTTGGAGGGTCCCGAAGCCACGGAGGGGCGGGGGAGGGCCTGGACTGAAGGCTGGTGCCTGTGCTCCGGCCCCAGCACACCCAAAGGGCCCTGTCCTTGACAACTTTTTGTGTCATCTCTCCCAGACCCCAGAGAGATCAGTACATTTGCTACACGTTTTAAAGTAACGTAATGCTATAAAGACTAAATAAAAGGGAAGAGGTTGATGGCAAAACAGGACCTGTTTCATGGCCTGAAAAGATAAATCGACAGAGGCAGGAAGTGCATTAACGTTTGCCCTGGGGGTGGGAAAAAGAGAGGACAGAGCTTTCTGGGGCGGTGGAAATAATTCTAAAACTAGAGTGTGGTGATGTTGACTAATTATTTACTATAAGCTTATTACAAACCACTGCATCGGAAATGGGTGCACATCCTGGCATGGAAATGGCCCCTCAATAAAGCTGTTTAATAAAAAATACATGCTGTGTATTTCACTACGGAAACACTCAGGCATGACCCGCCCCGGCTCACCCTGATCCCCTGGACTTGCGCAAAGCGGGAAGACCGGAAGCCACCCCGGACCATTCAGAAAGGAAAGAAGATGAGCAGGGCTCCAGGTGGGCCCCCAAGCAGAAGCAGCATTTTTAGAGACTACTAAAGTCGTGCAAAGGACTCTGCTGTTTCCTGTAAAATGGCAAGCTGCCAGCAAGTACCAGAGCTGGAGTGGATGTGCCCAGAGTGGCGGGGGGGGGGGGGGGTGCTGGAGGTCACAGTGAGGCTGGTCATCGTTCTTAGAGCGAGGCCACCAGATAGGGTTTAGGGACAGCCAGATTATGGCCCTGTGTGCTTTTAAAGGTGCATCGCCTTAAAAGCCCCCTCTGGGGGCTCCAGAGGTGAAGGTGAGGGTCGAGAGGTGGGCAGGAGGCAACCGCATTGGTCCACACGCACGATGACAGGGGCTGGACCCAGGATGGGGAGGGACATAGAACACAGTGGACACATACTGGACAGAGCCCAGAGCAGTTCGGGAGATGGACAGCCATGACCAGGCACCGGCTAGACAGAGAAGGACCTCGGAGGCCGGGAGGGGCCAGAACAGAGGAAAAAAGGCCCCGTGGACAGGTAGGAATCCTGGAGGGTGAAGCCCGCAGCCCCTGGCGGCACAGCCAGCCCTCCACACTGAAGGTGACACCCGTGACATCAGGGTCCCGAGGACGACTCAGAGCCCGGGGCCACGCCTGCCCTGCACGGAGCATCTCATGCCCACTTCACACCATGTGACTCCGAGTGGTGTCCCATTCTCCCCTCTGGCGGATAAGGGGACTCAGGTGGAGCTGCTATGTGACGCGGCCGAGGCCACACGCTTGTTCACTCAAGTATTACGCACACCTACTGAGCACACTGGAGATGCTGGGGACCCCAGCGCTGACATCTCATGGAGACCCCGTGAGATGGGGGTGGGGACAAAGAAGACACACTATGGGGTAAGAGGACTTAGGGGCTGGGATGGTCGGGCAGGTCTCTCTGAGAAGGCGAAATGAGGGGCGAGCCACTGTAGGGGTGCAGAGTGGGCAGGCCTGGGAGACAGAAAGGGCCACATGCTGGTCTGCAGACTCCAAAGTCAGCTTTTCACCATGGCCCTCGCCACAGGGGGCACCCGCCGTCTCCAGGAGAGCAACGCCCCTTCGCGGGGACGCCAGGCTCTCCCAGGGACACAGTGGGCCTGCTGGGGCTGTTAACCTCTCAAGCATCCACGTGGCCGGGGCCTTGGCTCACAGGCAGGGACCTGAGAGGCAGGCACAGGAGGCACCTTGCCCACCAGAGACGAGGCATCTCAGATGCCATCCGACACAGAACCACCAACAGCAAGGGTGCCAGTGTGCACGTCCTTCACAAGAACACCCCCCCCAGGCCCTGCCTCTTTGACACAGCGGAACGTGTCAGCCACCCAAGAAGACAGAAGCAACGTGTGAATGAACCCTGACCCTGCTGGGCGGGAGGACAGCTGGTTGTCATCGCTGACCTGTGTTCCCCAGCACAGATGGACCCCAGGGTGTCCGTCCGCTCTCGCTCCAGTTGATGGGACATCCCCAGTTTGGGGCCAGTACGAATCCAGCTGCCACCAACATTCTCATAGGAGGCTCTTGGGGACACATGCCCTCGTTTCTCTTGCTGAGTCATACAGACGAACTTGACCAGACAAACTGGTCTTGGCGATAGAAATCAGAGGCATCAGTTCGCTCTGAGGGAAGTGAATAGAAGGGGCAGGAGAGAAGTTTCTGGAAATGATGACAACATCCTCTATCTTGACCTGTGCTGTGTGCGTGCATCTGTCCAACAGCTCAAGGTGTGTACTTAAGATGGGATTGATTTCCTGGATCTAAGTGAAACCTCAGTAAAGGTCCCGGGAGGCCAGGCTCAGGAAGTCTGCGGTCGAAAGGACAGCAAACGCTCCATTGAAACGTGCCCACAGAATTCTCACAATCTTGTTAGTTTCCCAGTCAAAAGGACAGTTCAGATGGAAGGAACTTGAAAGACTAAATAAATAAATTACGGCTCATCCATGCCACTGTGCAGCCCCCCCCAAAAAAGGGAGAAAGACCTTTTGATGTACTGACATGGAACTTCCTTCTGGGTGGACCAAGTGAGGAAAAACAAAGGATGCAGACGAGGTTTTTCTGTGTTTTCTGACTAAAGAAAACGAAAAAGCAACAAAACAGAGCCCAGGGAGGCTGGGGCCTGTTGGGAGGGAGAATGATCGAATGTTCTGGAACATCTCTGAATTCTGCACCAGCCATGTGGATTAGTGACGGCAGAACGTTGTGTGTTTAGAGAGTAGCTAACAGCTGTGGGGTGCTCAGGAGTGCCAGGCAAGGAGCTGAGAACTTTCCATGGATTTCACTCGTTTAACATGACAAGATCCAGCAGACAGGTCTGCGAGCGCCACTTCACGGTTGCAGCGAGGCCCAGAGGTGGGCACCTGCCCAAGGTCACCCGGCGTCCAGGAGTGACAGCAGTGAGGACTCAAAGCCATGGGGTCTGAGCCCCTGACCACAGGTCACCAGCCTCTGGGCCACACGTGTGACTTGGAGCCGCTGGCATCTCCCCTGCCAGGGACAGGCCTTCGGCCACTGGGGTTGGCACGGGCTGTCCTATGACTGCTTTGGGCGTGTCTGGGGGACCAGGCACTGTGAGCACAATGGTGACAAGGGACAATGACAGCCTCAGAAGAGCATGAGGGCCAGCGTGATGCCCGAGAGAACCCGAGAGCGCCAGGCGCACGCAGGGGAGACAGTTTTCCAGGCAGGGACTTGGTGGCGAGCGAAGGAGGAGTCGGGGGTGCAGGCCGGCGGGGGAGGCAGAGCCCGGCGGGAGGAGGCTGAAGGACGAGGCTGGACAGCGTGCACGGCCTTGCACACCAGGCTGGGAGCGCCCGGAGCCCTGAGTCTTGTCCCACTGCGCTTCCAGGAGCTTCCGACTGCTGAGCAGAAAGGGCATCGACACCCACCCTCAGCTCCAACAGCCCCCCAACAGCAGCCCCCAGGACTCTCCCAGGGCTTCCAGGAGGAAGGGCCTGTCCGGCTGTGCCCCGAGGCCACCCGCAGGGCTTCCTGGCACACGGAGCAGGAGCGCTCTTGGGGCCTTCCTGCCTGCCTGGGGGAAGGAAACGGAGTCCCCAGTGGCTCTGCCCAGAACGCTGACTGTCCACGTATCTGGGGGCGACATCAAGCCTCAGTCATCTGCTTCCTCCTCCCTGACCCCACGTGCCACAGGGTCACCAAGTCCTTCCCTGTGACTCAAAGCGCCCACCACTCTCCTCATCTCTCCTTGCCGTTGCTGCAAATGACCACTGTGCACCCAGGGTGGCCTGCGTTCTGGTCCTGGCTTGGCCGCCTCTGTGCTGTGTGACCTTGAGCCGGCTTCCCTGCCTCTCTGGTCTAGGTTTCCTGGTCATGAAGACAGGGTAACTCCACCTACCTCGGAGGGCAACTGGGTGCCAAACACGACAGGCGCCCCATGCCTCGCTGCCCACAGCTCTGGCTCAAATGACCCCTCCCTAGAGAGACTCCGCCCACCCTTATTCACAGCTCCAACCGCCTCCCTCCTGGCCACCTCCATCTTTCTCCAGAGCAGTAACTGTCACTTATCTGTTCCTCCCCCAAAGTCAGCTCCCCAGGATAGGATCTCCGGTCTGTCTTGTTCCCTGGCACACAGTAGGTGTTCAGTGTTAACTGTGATCATTCCAGCCCCTGGCCTCCTTCCCACCCAGCCTGCTCCTGGGTTATCTGTTATTAGCTTTCTTTCCTTTTTTAAAGATTGGCACCTGAGCTAAGAACTGTTGCCAATCTTCTTCTTTTTTTTTTTCTGCTTTTTCTCCCCAAATCCCCCCAATACATAGTTGTATATTTTAGTTGTGGATCCTTCTAGCTGTGGCATGTGGGATGCCGCCTCAGCTTGGCCTGATGAGAGGTGCCATGTCCGCGCCCAGGATCCAAACCAGCGAAGCCCTGGGCCGCTGAAGCAGAGTGCGCAAACTCAACCACTCGGCCACGGGGCCGGCCCCTGTTGTTAGCTTTCTAAATCGAAGACCTGAGCCCCAAGCCTTCCTCCCACAGAGTCCACAGGACCAATCCCAGGTCTGACAGGGTCCCCCACCTGCCCATCCCACCCCCCAGCGCCCCCGACCCGGCACCCCAGGCCTCTGGGATCCCTCCTGCACTTCTGGCCTCCAAGACTTTGCAGGAGCTGTCCCCTCTGCCAGGAAACCCTTCCCCGCAGGCCCTGCCCACACTCCGTGGGCAGATGCAATGGACGGCACCCCTCCTTCCCAGATGCATGCCCCTCCCGCTCCCACCAACGTGGCCCCCAGCAGAGGTCTGGTCTGGGGACTTCTGCGAGGACTTCTGCACCCGGCCTGGTCTGCTGCATCTCCAGCTCCTAGAACAGAGCCTGGCATACAGCAAGTGCTCATTAAATGTTTGTGGAATGGCCGGGAGCAACAACGACTCTGGAGCCAGAAGCCTGGGTTCAAAGCCCAGCTCTGCCTCCATGAGCTGTGTGGCCCTGGGCAGGGCTCTGCCCTCTCTGGGCACTGGCCCGGCCATCTGTGGGATGGGAGGACACCACCCACCCACATGGAGCGCCCGGCTGGCCGTGTAACCGGCAGTCCTTTCAGCCCCTGGCGCCTCAGTTTCCAAGCTCTAAAATGGGCCACCTCCCCCTGGAAGCTGAGGGCGCTGCCGGGGGCAAGGAGAGGCGGGCACGCCAGGAGGCGGCACCACGGGCAGACCAGAAGCCCAGGCTGTTTATTTACTGTCTGTGGACAGAGTACAGGCCCCACCAGGAGCCCTTTGACTGGCTTCCAGCCCCGACTAGGGCGGACGCCTGAGTGCAGGG
The DNA here is from genome assembly GCF_041296235.1 of Equus asinus. Taxonomy (NCBI): domain Eukaryota; kingdom Metazoa; phylum Chordata; class Mammalia; order Perissodactyla; family Equidae; genus Equus; species Equus asinus. The sequence continues at coordinate 22,258,978 of NC_091809.1, read as the reverse complement.
AACAATGGGGGCCAAAACCCCAGGGGCACGGGTGGGGGAGGGAAAACAAACAGACAAGGCAGCAGAGGATGAGTCCGCTGGAAGGCTGACCCTGAGCTGGTGAGGGCCCAGGCCACCCTGCGCCAGGGCAACCTGGTGGCAGGAGGCCCAGCCAGCGCCTTGGGCTGGATCCCTTCCTCGTCACCATATACTCGCAGGGTCACTCAGAGCCCCAGTGTGGCTGGGAGGCCTCAGCACAGCGCCAGCCACAAGAGGAGTCCCCAGCAGGAGCCCCAGGCCCCAGGCCCCAGGGCCCGACCATGCCTGGCCCGCTCTCTTGGCTCTGACATGAGCCTATACAGGAAGTGCCAGCCGCCTGCCTGGCCCGGCCCTAACCCCATCTTGGGCAACATCTCGGGAAACTTGAGTGACACCAAAGGCATGACGTAGGGCCGATGCTCCCATTTCACAGACAGGGAGACGAAGGCTCGAAGTTTCAGGACCGCCACAGGCCACTCAGCAAGGAAGGAGCAGGGCTGGGATGGGAACACAGTGGGACACCAACGAGGCAGAGGCCCCAGTCACCCCCACCCACCTGGGGGGCCTCCTTTGTGGTTTTGCTAGAATAGAAGCAGAGCTCATCACGCAGCCTCGACATCCAACCACACACCCCACTGGATCCCGGCCTCATCCCTGCCTTGTCTGCACCCCCTGCTGACACCATCAAACAGTAACCACTGGTCCCCTGGAACCCAGCCCACACTCAGTGTCACCGGGCAGATGCCACTGCATCCTTGTGGCCACTCCAAGGGTCAGCAGAGTGGTTATGCCCCTGATTCGGACCACAGAGCCGGGCTCCTCCCACATCTCAACCCGACCCTGCCCAGCAGCAAGTCCTGCTGGCTCCACCTCCAGATGGAGCCTGAATTGGCCCCTTCCTTGCCACATCCAAGGCCATGAGGCCTGCCCACTGGCGCCTGCCTGGACCAGTGCAGGGAGTCCTCTCAGGCTGCCCACCCTCACCTCCCACCTCTGGTCTCCCCAGGGTGGCCAGAAGGCCCTGCATGGTAACCCCAGTCACCTCTCTACCCTCTCTCTTCCTATTCTCCCTGTCGTTCACGTTTCTGCCACACTGGCCTCCTCCATGTTCCCCAAACACAGCAGGCATAGTCCTGCCTCAGGGCCTTTGCACTGGCTGTGCCCGCAGCCTGGAACCCTCTGCAGCATTCACATGACCAGCTGGCAACTCCCGGCCAAACTGTCTCCTCCCTACGCCCCAACCCCAAGAGGAAGCAGCTCCCTTCTGTCACACACCATCCAGCTCAGTCCTCAATTCTACTCATAACCGGCATCTTCCACTATACTGACTGGTTCACGTGGCTGCAGTGTGCCCCTTCCCGCCCTCCCATCCACACAGAGTGGCAGCCTCATGGGGTCACGGCCCTCTGCCTGGCACGTTCTCGGGGCTCTTCCTAGCTCCCAATACGGAGTCAGGTGACCGAAACTTGCATGATGGAGGCCCAAACGTGCCACTGTACAGGAGAGAAGACTGAGGCAGCCGGGGCGAGACAGGATGGCGCCTGGCCGGCTTGCACAACCCCCTCCTGGGTGCCGCCCCTTCACCAAATTCCCAGCAGGCCCCTCCCTGCGCAGGAATCCTGCAGGTTCTGAAGTCAGCCCCACCCCTGGCACTCAGCCATAGTGTCACCTGCTCTGTGGTCTCATCTAGCAGCCAGGCCAGGGGCAGAAGCAGGAAAGTGGCCCATGGCGACAAGCCGCCTGGCCCTGGGCCTCAGACCCCAACCAGAATCCAGAGGCTGCCATCTCCTTTCTGGACAATCTGTGCAGGGCAGGTCATCTCTTGGTGCCTCGGTTTCCTCATTTGTTAAGTGGGGGTCACGTCACCTGCCTCAGAGGGCATTTGGAAGGGTTTGCAAAGTTCTTTCCACGGAGCCCAAAAGACCATGTGCCCCATTCGATCAAAGGGAAACTCAATACAATTTAAGTCTGATCATGTCCCTCCTTTTCTCCAAAGTGTCCCCAGGGCCTCCGAGGCCCTGAGCAACTGTTGCATCACCTCCCTACCCTCAGCCCCCACCTCCACCTTGCTCACTCCCTCCAGGCATACTGGAGGTCAAGGTACGCAAGGAGGCCAGACCTATTCCTGCCTCAGGGCCTTTGCACATCCTGATGCCCTGTCTGGAATGATCGTCTCCTCTGAGCCTTTCCACAATCCCGGCTTCCTCTGGTCACGCAAGACTCAGCTCAGAGGGCACCTCCTCCGAAAGGCCTGACTGTCCCTGACTGACCCCCCCGCCCCACGTCACCCTGTTTTCATTCTCCTGAGTGGGTCTGCAAGGACAGCCAGTCCCTGCGGCAGTGCTGCCTGGAGTGAAAGCCATGAACCCCCCAGCTGCCCACCAGCAGAGAGCGGGCCACATCAACCCCAGAGCTGGCCCAGGAAGCAGGCCAGGCCGCGGGGCTGAAAGCAGAGTGCGTGCGCAGAATTGATCAGGACCCCCAACTCTGACTTTTTTAATTCTTGTGCACACTGCCTGCCTGTGCAGGGACAACAGGCGTGGAGGTGACGCCCTGAGCCCTGGATGGGGGCTGTCTATGAAGCGAGGACGAAGCCTTCCCATTTTATAGTCTCCGACGCCATCTGAACGTCGCTCTTTTATAACTTTCATATGCCTTTACAGCCGGCAAATATTAACCTGCAACTTTCCGGGTGGACTGACAAGCCCAAGGCCAGTGGTCAGCCAAGCAGCACGGCCCAGGGTGACGTGGAAACCGCTGGTGTCTTGGGACCTGAGCCCTCAACTCTGCCCCCCCGGGGGTCCCCCGAACGACGTCCTCTCTGCTCTGCCCTGCAGCAGAAGGCTTGAGCCACACTGTCACCTTGGCGACAAGATCACTCCCATCCTGGGCTCTGTGTCCTCAGCTGTAAACAGGGTGTGGCAGGGACGGGAGGGGACAGCGCAGGTGCCTGTACGGGGGCTGGCCACACATCCGTTCCCAGCTCTGCAGATGTCACCACCCTGAGGGCCAGCTGCACCTGGAGGCAGGACGTCGGTAAAAACCCAGGCAGGAAGCCGGGCGGCGCCTCATCCACTCCCAGTGTCCTCGGACCATCCTTGCAGGCTCCTCCCTTGGAGCAAGAGAGTGGGCAGTGGCCTCTGGGGACAAGCACAACACCCCCGCCTCCTTCCCAGAGCCTCAAGCAGCATGATAGGGTGCCACCACGAGGAACCATGCAGGAGCACCGGGCGCAGTGGCACAGGACCCGGGATGGCCCATCTCCCGGCAACTCCTGTTGGTACTGCCTGGCTCTGCTGTCACCGTGCCCTTCTCCCCTGCTCGGTCCCAAGCTCCTGAGGCGAAGTCCCTGGTCACAGCCACACTGCTGCCACCTCGCTGTCCCTGCCGCATGTGTTCGCAGCCCAGCAGCCAGGCAGAGCTTTCCACACTGTGAGTCAGACCCCGCTGCACATGCACTGAAAACCCACCCGTGGCTTCCAGCGTCCTCCCTGAACCCACAAGGCCCTGCACCAGCATCCTGTCACCACCCTGCCACTCCCTCGGCCTGGGCTGCTCGTGCCATCAGATGCCCCACAGTGCCCTCCATTCCTCCTTCGCACCCTGGCTCGATGGCGCCTCCTGGGAGAGAGCCCCCCAGCCCAACTGCCCCCAGGCCCAGCTCTGTCCCCTCCCCCTGCACGCCCTCTGCTGTCACCCCAGCATCTCTGCTTCCTTCCTCCTCCTGGGCCCCTTCTGAACTGTCAGCCCCGCGAGGACAGGGATTCTTGTCTGCTTTGTTCACTGCTGGGTTCCCAGCACCCAGCATGGTGTCTGGCACACAGCAGGTGCTCAATAAATGCCTGCTGAGGCATGAACAGCAAGAGCAGCTGGCATATGACACACAGGCCACACGCAGAGCTCCGTGCACATGAGGCCCTTTTTCACCCTCGCAGGGGCTCTCGCCAACTCCATTTCTCAAACGGGGAAATTGAGGCAAGAGAAGCTAGGTCACCCGGACCAAAGCCACACAGCTAACAATGACACACAGACCCAACCCACCTCATTCCTGTCCCCATCTGCCGGCACCATCCCGGTCACTGCACCGCATGTCTAGGAACAAAGACAGAAAGGAGCCCTGGGCTCGGGACAGGAGGGCAGTCACGGCCCTGTCAGGACAACCTGGAGAGCAGAGCCTGCGGCCAGACGGAGACCTGGACAAGGGCTGTCACGTCCTGCACCTTGGTTTCTCCGTCAGTAAAATGGGACAATAACAGTGCCTACCTGTCAGGGTGTTGGCAGGACTAGGGGACGAGTCACGTGAAGGCCAGCATACACGGGGCCCTATTCCACAAGACAGTGCACAAGGGTGACAGGGAAAGGGCACCTACCCTGGGCACCTCGAGAAGGACCCTGGCACGGCCTTTCCTGGCAGGACAGGCAAGATGATTCTAGATCCGCCTCCTCTCCAACCCAGCAACCCCCTTCCAGGGTCAGCCCTGGGCCCAGCACACGCACAAGCCTCCCGGCCCCAGGACTCTGTCAGGAGCGGAAACTAGAAATGACCTAAAAGCTCATGGAGGAGTGACCAGACCTAGTGGGACAAGGAATACTACACAGCCATAAAGCAAGCACAGGGCAAAGAAAACACAGGCAACTCAACGGTGATAGCTGGAGACGTCAACACCCCACCTTCAATAGTGGATCGAACATTGGACGAAAGGTCAACAAGGAAATAGAAAACGTGAACACCGCCATAAACCAACAAGATCTAACAGACACAGAGCGATCACCATGCCCAACGTCAGCAGAACACACGTCCTCATCCAGGGCACAAGGAACAAGCTTCAGGAGAGGCCGGATTTGAGGCTGGGCCATAAGACAAGATTCAATAACTGGGAAAGGGCTGAAATCATACAAACTATGTTTGCTGACCACAATGGAATAAAGTTAGAAATCCACGACAGAAGGGAATTTGGGGAAATTCACAAGTATGTGGAAATTAAACAATCATTCCTAAATAACCAATGAGTCAAAGAAGAAATCAGAGGGAAATGAGAAAATACTTTGAGATGAGTGATGAAAACACAACATACCAAAACTCATAGGCTACAGCTAGAGCAGTAGACAGAGGGACATTTACAGATGTAAGCACCTATATTAAAAAAGAAGAAAGACTGCAAGTTTTTGTACGTCAATTATACCTCAAGAAAGTTTTTTTAAAAAAACTTTAATTAGAAACAAAATTTTTTTTGAGGAAGATTAGCCCTGAGCTAACATCTGCTGCCAATCCTCCTCTTTTTGCTGAGGAAGACTGGCCCTGAGCTAACATCCGTGCCCATCTTCTTCTGCTTTATATGTGGGATGCCTGCCACAGCATGGCTTGCCAAGTGGTGCCATGTCTGCACCTGGGATCCGAACCAGCGAACCCCGGGCCACCAAAGCAGAACATGCAAACTTAACCACTGTGCCACTGGGCCGGCCCCAGGAACAAATTTTTTACTTTTTTAAAAAGAAGATAGATTTCAAATAAAAATTTAACCTTCCATTTAAGAATCTAGAGAAAGAAGAGCAAGACCAATAAACAAAAATCAGGTATATTACTACACACCAGCAGTGAACAATATGAAAATGAAATTAAGGAAACGATTCCATTTACAATAGCATCAAAAAGAATAAAATACGTACGAACAAATTTAACAAAAGAAGCACAAAACATTTACAATGAAAACTAAGAAACACTGTTGAAAGAAATGAAAGACCTAAATAAATGAAATGTCATCTTGTGTTCATAGACTGAAGGACGTAATATTGTTAAGATGGTAATAATTCCCAAATTGATCTACAGATTTAATACAATGCCAATCAAAATCCCAACAGCATTTTTTACAATAACTGATAAGCTGACCCTAAAATTCATAGGGAAATGCGAGGGACCCGAAATAGCCAAAACAAGCTTGAAAAAGAAGAACAAAGTTGGAGGACTCACTCCCCAATTTCAAAACTCATTACAAAGGCAGAGTAATGAAGCTGGTGTGGTACTGGCATCAGAGTTAACATAAAGATCAATGAAATAGATTTAAGAGTCCAGAAACATCCTCTTGCGCTTCTGGTCAACTGATTTTCAAACCAGGTGCCAGGACCATTCAATAATGAAAGAATAGTCTTTTCAATAAATGGTGCTGGGCACCTGGATAGCTACACGTGAAAGAATGAAGCTGGACCCCTACCTCACACCATATATAAACTCAAGATGGATCAGAAACCTAAATGTAAGAGCTAAAACTATAAAATACTTAAAAGGAAATTGAAAAGTAAATCTTCATGACCTGCATGGATTGGGCAATGGTTTCCTGGAGATGACACCAAAAGAAAAAATAGATAGATGAGACGTCATCAAAACGTAAAATGCTTCTGCTTCAAAGAAAGTGAAAAGACAACCCACATAATGGGAGAAAATATCCGCAAATCATTTATCCTAGAAAGGACCGATCTTGATACCAGACGTAAAGAACTTTTATGAATCAACAATAAAAAGACAAATAACCCAATTAAAAAATGGACAAGGGATATGAACAGACATTTCTTCAAAGAAGAGATACGAATGACCAATAAAAACAAGAAAAGATTATAGTTAGTCATTAGGGAAATGAAAAAGCCAACAAGGAGCAAAATACTACTTCATACTCAACAGGAGGCTGGATTTAAGAAGACACGTGTTTACAAGTGTCGGCGAGGATGTGGGGCAAATGGAACCCTCCGCTGCTGCTGCTGAGAATGTAAAATGGTGCAGCCACCGTGCAAAACAGGCAGTGGCAGCAACCCAATCATCCATCAACAGATGACTGGGAAACAAAACACGGTCTAGCCGCACGACGGAGTATTATTCAGCCACAAAAAGGAACGACGTTCTGATACGTGCTGTGATAAAGAGGAAGCCTGAACACACTCTGCCAAGTGAAAGAAGACAGATGCAGAAAGCCACCAGGTGTGCGAGTCCACTTAGATGAAACATCCAGAATGGGCAAATTCCTAGCGAGAAAGACGAGTGGTTGCCAGGAGCCGGGGCGGGCAGTGTCCTTGGGGACATGAAAATGTTCTGAAACGAGAGAGTGGTGACGGCTGCCCAACTCTACGCATGCGCTAAAAACCACTGAATAGTCTACTTGCCAAGGGTGAATTTTATGGTGTGTGAATTATATAAAGATGTTATAATAAAAGAAAAGTTTTAAACCGCACAGATGCAACCCATGTACCAGCCGGGAACAGGTCCATCATCCGTCTTCAAGATAAACCCACTGCGGAGCCACATAAACCCGCCGGCTGCCGGCGGCCAGCCCTCAGCCTGCCCTCCCCAGCCTCGGCCCCTCTGTGACCTGGATCTTAGCCGAAGCCTCCACTTCTCTGCGGCATGGTTGATGAGCGTGTGACCACCAGCCGCGTGGCAGCCCAGGCTTGGCTATCTCTGCTGACTGAGTCCCGCTAAGTGACTGAGACACGGGTAGGAGAGTTGACACGGAGAGGGGGACGGGGTCTGGAGCATCTAATACACATGAGGCACCGTGCCAGGGGCCGGGGCCGACCCAGGAGCAAGGCCCCGCCATCAGGCATTCACCTTCTACTGGGTGGAGACGGTCAATGAACCAAATAAGCAGGCAGGACGATGACGGGGAGTGACAAATGCTTCCAACAAAAATTAAACAGGACAAGAGGATGGGGTAACAAGGTGGGGGCATGTTAGCAGAGTGGCCACGGAGGGCCTCTTGAGGATTCATCTGAGCACAGAGGCCTGATGGAGGTGACGAATGAGCCACAGGGCTATCTGAGGGGAATAGCTTTCCAGGCAGTGGAACCAGCTTGTGCAAAGGCCCTGAGGTGGGACTGTGTCAGAAATGTTTGAGGAACAGTAAGGAGCCCAGTGTGGCTAGAAGAGAGCAAGTAAGGCAGGAGTTGGGGGAGAGGAGGGGAGACAAGTGCTGGGGTGGGGAGGGGAGAAGGAGACCATGCAGGGCCTTCTGGAGGCAGTGAGGACTTTAGCTCTTACACTGAGGGAGCTGGGAGCCATGGCAGGTTCTGAGCAGAGGGGAGGCAGGTTCTCAACAGGCTCTTCTGGCCATCGTAGGGAGAACGGCCCGGGGTAGGGGGGAGTGACTTAGGAGGAGGCGACTGCACCCGTCCAGGCGAGTGGCAATGTCGGACAGAATAACAGTTATAAAAACTAACAGCGAAGCTCTCCACGTACTGACACACACAGATCTTTTTTGGAGAAATCAACAAGCTGACGCTAAAATTCACATATAAGGCAAAGGAACTGGACTAGCCAAAACAATTTTGTAAAAGAAGAACAAAGCAGACTCACCCGGCCTGATTTCAAGACCTACTATAAAGCCCCAGTAATAAAGAAACGTGGCTTTGGGCAAAGGTCAGACACACAGAATGGACCCACGCAAATAAGGCCAACTGATTTCCGACGCAGACGACTCCACGGAGAAAGAGGGGTCTTTGCAAGAAATAGGACTTGAACAACTGGACATTCACATGCAAAAAAAAAACAAAACTGTAAACCTCAACCTACACCTCCTAAGGCGTACAAAATGAACTCAAAACGTCTTTCTGAGCCACACGGGAACCTGCACATGAATGTTTATATCAGCATTGTTCATAATCACCAAAAACTGGAGATGATCCCACGTCCTTCAGGGGGTGACAGTGAAACAGACGGCGGTCCAGAAATACTGCTCATCTATAAAAAGGATCGAACTGTCGATGCCCACAGCCTGATGGCTCACAAACGCGTCATGCAGAGAGAAACAAGCCAGACTCAAAAGGTCGCCTGAGTTCATTTCTGGGACATTCTGGAAAAGGCAAAACCATAGGTGGAGAAGCGATCGGCAGGTGGCAGGGGCAGGAGATGGGAGAGGGGTGACTACAAAAGGGCACAGGAGGATTGTGGGGGGTGACGGAGGCGTTCTACGTGCTGATGGTCGTGGCGGTTACACAACTCTCTGCATTCGTCAAAACCTGCAGAACTGTGTGCTAAAACGGGCGGTGTTTACTGTATGTAAATTACACCTCGAGGGAGGGAAAAAAGATGAACGAGCTCTCTGTGTGTGGATACCGAAGATCCCCAAGAAATACTGTGATGTAACAGTGGAAACTGGGTGTAAAGCTGTGTCCGGGGGAGGGAAGGAGAAAAACACACACTCGAATTCTCTTTATTTGCACTGAGCACCTGGGAGGACGCACAGGAGACGAGGAAGAGGCTGCCACCGGGACTCTGCAGGAGCCGCCGAAGCCTCCTGTCTGAGAGTCTGGAACTCGGGGCCATGTTGCACATATTTCCCAGTAAACAATTACATTCAAAAGAACCTTCGAGGGGCCGGCCCGGTGGCGCAGCGGTTAAGTTCGCACATTCTACTTCGGCGGCCTGGGGTTTGCCAGTTCAGATCCTGGGTATGGACATGGCACTGCTTGGAAAGCCATGCTGTGGTAGGCGTCCCACATATAAAGTAGAGGAAGATGGGCACGGATGTTAGCTCAGGGCCAGTCTTCCTCAGCAAAAAGAGGAGGATTGGCAGCAGATGCTAGCACAGAGCTAATCTTCCTCAAAAAACAAAAAAAAAACCCTCGAGGCTTTCAAAGGATAGTGCAGGAAAAGGAGAAAAAGTAACTCAGCACTGGGGAAAGCTGGCAGACGCCACCTTAACCCAGAGACCAAGGTCAACGGAGAGACCAAGGTCAGCGTCACCGGCGATAAGCCTTGTTGATGTCACAGACCCCTGAAAGGGGGCGAAGAGAAGGACACCTCATCTCCGTGGTCTTCTTCCCGAAACCCCAGAGCCTCGGTCTAACCATCAGAAAATACCAGATAAACCCAAACTGAGGGACATTCTGCGAAACAGCAAGGTCGTCAAAGCAAGGAATGACTGTGGCGCTGCCACAGATGAGCAGAGACTGAGGAGGTGACGATGACATGCAATGTGGGGGATCCTGGATGGGGCCCTGGGACAGAAAACCGTGGGAGAGCTGAACAAAGTCTGGCTGCTGTTAACGATGACAACATTCCAAGGTTCACTTCTCAGTTGTGAGAAATAGGCCACGGGAAGGGGTTGACATCAGGGAAAGACAGGTGGGGTATACGGGAGCCGTCTGTTCTATCTCTGCAACTCTTCCGTAAATTCAAAGCTTATTTACTTTCTGTAAATCTACAATTATTCCCCAAAAAAGGTTTACTGAAAACAAAATGAAGGCAGGGCCAGCCTGGTGGCATAGTTGTTAAGTTCTTGCACGCTCTGTTTTGCGGGCCCAGGGTTCGCCGGTTTGGATCCTGGGTGCGGACATGACACAGCCTGACAAGCCGTGCTGTGGCAGCGTCCCACATAAAATAGAGGAAGATGGGTACAGATGTTAGCTCAGGGCCAATCTTCCTTACCAAGAAAAAAAGAAGAAGGTGGCGGCAAAACCCCTTTAGACAGTAAATAGCAGGGATTTGGCACGAGGTGGTCACATTCTGCTGAGACTTCAAGTGCCAAAGATGGACTTATGGAGGCATTGGGGGGGACAGGGGACACTCACACACAGAAAGCTGGAGGAAGGATGTGACAAGAGTCACAGGCTGATGGGAGTGGCTCTAGCAAAGGGCAATAGGAAGCTCGGCCTCGCTCTGTGCCCGTCCTGCAGAGGGGATTTTTTTTACAATGGGTCAACATTTGAATAACTTGTAATTCACGAAAGAGTTGAAAAATCAAGCTGGCATGTCCTTTTTCATCTGGTGCTGGCAGTGTGTTCCAGTGGGACCTCCCAGCCTCGGAGAGCGGCCTGCCCTGAGCTCCCTTGTGACCTGTGCCAGGCGGGGCCCCAGGACAGACGCCGCGGGAGCTGGCCTCCGTCGCAAGGGCTTCCGCCCAGACAAGGGGAACTGGGTGTTGCGAGACAAGCAGGCATGCCAACCCAACCACAGGAAGGCTCCTCCAGCTGAGTCGGGGGCTCACGGCCTCCAGTCACAGGCCCCTGATCTTGATTTAGACATCCCTGGCACCCCATCCCCCACCCCGTAGAAAACTTCTGAAGGCCTTGTCCTCCAAGCCAGCTGGGGGCCTCCCGGGCGAGGAGGCTGGGACCCTCCAGAAGGACCCTGCCCAGCAGCACAGAAGACACGGGCCCCGCGGCCTGGGACAGACGGGCCCGTGTCCCCGACCTGCCACGGGGCTTCCTCTGGGAGTGGCCTGGCCGTGCCAGGGCGTATCACCCGGCAGCCGGGTGTCACCCCAGCTGGGACTGCTCCTGCCTGCTCCACTCGGCTGCCAGCCCCAAAAGACTCTTATCACTGAGAAATGTGTCACGGGGCAGTCTCCGGGATGCCGCCTGCCACGGCTGGGCGTGGGGGTGCCCCCGGGGCCCTGGACGGTTCTGCCGGCCGCCCACTTGTCCACAGCCCACGTCTGCGGTCCAAGCAGGCTCAAGTTCCCTGGAGCCGCAGTGCTCCACACCGCGGCCCATGACTGGAATCCCCCGGAGTCTGAGGCCGGTCTGGGAGGGTCTGGCACTGGGCTCCGGCATTTTATGACTACTCCCTGTGGTGGATCCGAAGGGGCTGCCAGGGCTGAGAAGCAATGACCCCCAGCACCTCGTTCTTGGTCTGGGAGGGCACCTGGCATCCATGGGAGGAGGGGAGGCCTGCGGCCTCGGGGATGCTCGAGGACCCGGGCCGAGCAGGGCTCACTCCTGACCGGGCTGCCTGGCACCGAGGCAGCAAGTGAGAGTCCAGGGCCCCCACTGGCAGCTGGACAGGGCATCCGTCACCGCAGCCTGGGGAGGGCGCCCTCTTACAGCCAGGGAAGCCAGCCCAGAGGGACACCCATGCCAGGCCAGCCTGGGGGTCTTTGTCTAACACGGTTATTCCTCCGTGTCAGCTGGGCGAACCACAGCCCTCCCCGGAAAGAAGATGCACTGGCTGCTGTCCCCGGAGCACCCCTGCCCCTCGGCTGGCCATGGTCCTGCACGCCCCGGGCGGGCTGTGAGCCCCCAGGGCCGAGTCTGGGGCCGTCTTCCAGCCCCTTCTCCATGACCGTGAGTGCAGTGAAATCAACCCAAGTCTGGTTTCTACGGACATTCATTCAACAAACACACGTGCTCCCACTGTGTGTCAGGACAGGAGGAACATGGAGAGCAAACTCTGCCCGTGAGGACTAACGTTCTGGGGGAGCAGGGAGGCAGAGAGGAAACAAATAATGCACGATCATTTCAGGCGTGAAGAACGCGGGGGCCAACATGGCGAGGCCGGCGATCGGGGGGAGGGAGGCGATCTCAGAGACGCAAGGTTTGAGCAGGGACCCGAGAAGAGAGGGGCTGGTCGGCTAGAACTCTGGACAAAGAGGAGCTGCAGAGGAAGGAAGAGAAAGGCCCCTGGTGGGAGGGAGCCTGGGGAGTGTAGGTCGTGGCCAAGAGGCTGGAGGGATGAGCAAGGGGGAGAAGGGGTGGAGGTGTTGGGGGCTGCAGGAAGACATAGGTGGGCTTGTACCCTAAGGGAGGTGAGAGTCATGGAGGGTGGTGGGCAGAGGAGGGTGACCTGTGGATGCTGTGAGGGCAAGAGTAGGAGGCAGGGGACCAGGGCAGAGGCGACTGCATGGGTCCCAGCCGTGGAAGAGGTGGGGAGGAGGGGAAGCGCGGCCAGGACGTGCTGATGCGGGAGCATCAGAGAGGACTCTCCAAGCAGTTCCAGACCCACTCTTCAACCCCAGTGAAGCCGCTGCTTGGCGGTGTCCTGGCCACCACACCTGGGGAGGTGAGGGCCACACACCCAGGGTTGGCCACCAACCTCCCCACGTCCTCCTCTCCCACATTCTACACAGAGGTCCCATGTCCACGTGCAAATCCTGGGACTGGATGACTGGAAACAGCCTTAAGGTCCCCCACCAAGAGGTGGGGAAATAAACAAAGGCGCCTTGTGCCGTGGAATACTACGCAGCCATGAAAAAGAAAAGACAGCGCCCTGTGAATAAAAGGCATGAACCCCAAGCTGGTGGGTCCCAAGCCAGGTGGGGTCTGCTTCCAGCCAGCTCCTGCCCAGCCTCCTCACCTCAGCAGGAAGGCCTGCCGCCTCCTCCCAGAAGCATTCCCTGACCACCATTCCTGCCCCAAGGCTCCCTGTCGGGGCCTCCATCTTCCACAGGCCTCCACCCACTTCTCACTGGCACATGCCTCCTGGGAGGACGAGGACCTCTCAAGGCCTTGCTCACAGGGACATCCCCATCTGAAGCAGCCTCTACCACTTACTGTGGAGGTGCCATTCTCCACCACAGACAAACCCTGGCTGAATGAACGAGTGGGTAGGACAGGGGTTTGGAGGTCCCCACCTGCCTGCCCAGCCCTGCCCTCAGCTGCTTCATCTGTAAAACAGGCCTGCCCTGAAATGGGGTACAGGCAGGTCTCTGCCTGGCACACGGCAAGGGCACCAAAGACACAGAAAGCCCACCCAATTGCCCCCAGAGGAGGCAGACTGAGTGGCTGAGGTGCCCCGGTGAGCACTGCAGGGTTTAGAATATTAAGTCAGGGTGAGTGCGCTCTCTGGGGACAGGCCAGCAGACCCGGGGCAAGGCTGGCCACTTGAAACCCAGCATCCTTGGGGAAGCCTCTGTGTCTCAGTTTCCTCATCAATAAAAGGAATCAACGGACCGGCCTAGTGGCATAGTGGTTAAGTTTCTGCACTCCACTTTGGCGGCCCAGAGTTCGCTGGTTAGGATCCCAGGTGCAGACCTACACACCGCTCATCAGCCACACTGTGGTGGCGTCCCACATACAAAATAGAGGAAGATGGGCACAGATGTTAGCTCAGGGCCAATCTTCCTCAGCAAAGAAATAAAAAAATAAAAAACGGATCAAGCCCTGGCCTCAGAGTGGGTGAGGCCCCTTGTGCCAAGCCCCAGCGAGGATCACGGTGCATGGACAGAGGGTGCTGTCCCCTCTCCTCAGGACGGCCACAGCAACCCCCCCACTGGCCCCCGCCTCCACTCCTCACCCCTCTGGGCAGGTCAGGAAGCTCTGAGCAGCAGGTACAAACATTCCAACGTGGAAAGACCTCCAGGATGTGTCCAGCGGTTGGAAAAGAACGAGGTTCTGGAAAGCAGACACATCACAAAAGCAGCAGCCCCTCACGGCACTGGGCACTTTCTGGAGGGCCCGGCATGGACGCGTGTACAGAAGCACACGGGGGTCAGGCAGCAGACACCCCAAACTGACGTGGGGGGAGGGAGGGGTGGGTGGGCGGTGCGTTCTCCTCATGGGTCACGGTTTCCTTTGTACAAGAACCCTGTCTTCAGGGTCCGACTTGAAGAGTTAAAATTTTGGAAAAGTGGCATCTGAGGGCAGCTTCCTGACCCCCACGTGCCCACCGGCTCTGGCCTCCGTCTTGGCCCCCTTGCCACGTCCGCGGCGGGCACCCGCAGGCTGGCGTGCACAGGGCCCTCTTTCTGCCTCCCCTCTGCCCGGCACGCTCCTCTCTGGAGGCTTCGAGGGGCAGGCTTCGTGGCGAGCGCCCACCCCACCCGCCCCATCGGAAGCAGCCCCAGCCACTCTCCCCCCAGCATTTCCACTGCGCTTCTCCATCTTCAGAATGTTCTTGCTCATTTAATCGTTTACCCCGTCTCTGTCCGTCCCAGTCCCTGCTGGTCCCCAGCGCCCAGCACAGAGTAGGTGCCACTTCAGGCACGCCAGTCAGATGCCCAGCTGCCAACCTCGAGCAAGCCTGAGAGCCGGGAGGCGTTGCATCCGTGACCTCAGCCCCAGCACCGTGGCGTCCACTATTCACCCTAGCCTCCAAGCCACGGCCACACCTTCCAACCCTGTGTCCCCAGACGTCTGGCTCTGCCCCCTCTCTGGCCTCGGTTTCCCCATCTGCAAAGCAGGGATGCTAAGAGAGCACGTGCCCCCCAGGGGGGCTGGGAGCCCGGGGTCAGGTTTTAGCCCTAAGTCCCCCAGGGGCGACACAGGACGCTTCTCCACAAACATCAGCTCTTACTGTGTCACAAACATCAGGCGAAACTGAAGGGGCCACCCAGCTCCCTATCCACACTGAGGGTGACGCCAAAGGAAGAAATCCGCCCCCCAGCAGAGACCTTGCCGCCCACACTAACAGGAGCCCCAGACGCACCCGAGGACAACAGTCTTGTCTCCCCGGGGCCACCCTACTTCGGAGGAAGGGCAATTTTTTCTTTTATTCGGATCGTGGCTAGTGCCCTATCAATATCTCATTATTGGCTTGATTTTTCCAAAGCTTTAACACAATGAGAGCTTAATGACAGCATGCAGTTGGCAACCCTCGTAAATTACGGGTTAGCTGCTGTTTTCCTGCAGTCGAGGAGCCTGTGATTTCGGCATTTTCATTCAAATCGGGCAAAAGCTTGGCAGCAGCGGCTCTGAGCCAAAGGCGAACACCCACAGAGACGCAGGCTCCATGTGGCGCCCGGCCCCTTCCGCCCGCGCTGCCTTTGAAAGCTCTCCATCGAGAAGCGTCCACGAGGCCGTCCTCTGGCCTCAGCCAGGAGCGACCCGGCTTATTACCAGGGGATTTCAATCTGCGGACCTCGCGAGGGCCATTATCCCCAGGCGAATAGCTCTGAAAACAGCACTTGAGCGGCCCAGAGCCGAGCTCTAGAGAAATCTGTCTTCCTGGGAATAAAGAGAATCCGCAAAAGCGAACCAAGAATCACGTGGGGAGACAACCCACCTGTGGGGATCGGGGGCGCACATCTTCCTGGGCGTTTCAGTACGAAAAGACAACTGTTTTGAACAAGCTGGCATCACAAGTCCGCTGGGTTTGGGACCCAACAGCCCTTCCACGGCCATCTGGCTCAGTCAACCCTCTTCGACATCACTCTGTGCGGCTATTTCACAGTCGGGGGTCTGGATGCGTTGTTATCTAGCCAATTCGCAACTGCTGGGCACTCTGGCCCCCAACTTCCCACCACCACATTCAAAATGGGCATAAAGAGCTCTCCCGGCCAAATATGCATTCGCAGCCACCTTGCCACTTAGAAACGAACCAGGACCAGGCTCCTGCCAGCATTTCAGGCCCTGGGTCACAGCTGGTTCCGGCTGTGTCCCCAGAGTGGGGGACAGAGCAACCTGCCCACATGGACAGGCACTGGATTTGCATTGATGCCAGAGGAGGTGGCACTGATATTAAGAGTCATCAGGGGTTCCTTTTCTTTAAGGGAAAAGAAATTAACACCGCATGTCAAAGTCCTGCCCCAGGGCTATCACCACGCAGGGGCCTATTATTTCACAGGGATTATCTCATTGATCCTCAGCCCTCCCAGGAGGAAGGGACCATCACGCCCCCATTTTGCAGATCAGGAAACTGAGGCCCAGAAAAGTGAGGTCCTTCAGCTGACATGCGGCACCGCCACACACCTCTGGGCTCTCCCCATTCTAGCTGGCCCAGGGACTTAGACTACACAGGCAAAGGCACTTCAGTTTTGCCCAAAAAGGGTAATAAAAATGGGAGCTGTCACTTCCAAGTGGCTTTGAACACCTAAGATGTGTGAAGGGACAAACCGGCCCAAAGGGCCAACCGCATGCCCCTCAGTGTGGCAGGGACACAAGCCAAGGGTCTGGCACCTGCTGTGTGCCAGGTGATAGCCCTGGGGCACAGCCACATCTCCCTAGAAGGACATGCCACCATCACCAAATGGCAATGCAGCTGGAGACAGGAAAGCCCCATGGGCAGCCGTTTCTTGTCAAAAGAAAAATGGCACCAGGCCCCTCCATGCGTTCACAGGATTTGTTCACTGACAAAATCTAGGTAAACCTGAAAATCAAAGGCAGCAGCCCTCAGCTTGCCCAGGACCAGGTCCAGAAAGACAGTAACAGTGTCCCTGGCGGCTTTCCCTCTGCTCAGAGCCTTCCCCAGCCCCCAAGGCTCTGCGTGGCCTGCACCCTGCCCCACCGCAATACCTCCCTAACCTCATCTCCCCCACTCTCCCGCTATACTGGCCTCCATGCACACTCCTGCCCCAGGGCCTTTGCACTGGCTGTTCCCACAGCCTGGGACCTCTTCCGGCAGATCTCCACTGGTGGTTCCTCCCTCATCTTAAGTGACCCTCCCCAGGAGGGCTTCCCTAACTCTTCTATTTAAAACTGACGCCTCCCCCCAATCCCCCACGCCCTTTCCAGAATCCGGCTCTTTTTTCCTGTGACAATCTTCTACCTTCCTTCTTCTTTATCTGCCCGTGCTGGAATGCCTCCTCCCCCAGGGCAGAGGTTTTGAAATCTCGCTTGCTGGGGACTCTGTCTGCAGCCCTGGAACAGGGCCGCCGGGCACAGAGTGAACGGACTCAGAAAACAATTTCAACGAGCGAATGAAAAATGCACAACATTTTAAACACTTTTTCTGCGCCAGACACGCCTCGAAGCACTCGAAATGGTCTCACTTAATCCCTCACTCCATCCTCAATGACAGGCGCCTGTGACTTTATCTGCCCTAAGAGGCGAAACACACCCAACCTGGTCGCCTGAGTGGGGCCCATGAGTAGATACTGTTGACAGCCCCACTTCCCAGCTGGGGAAACCGAGGCACAGAGAGGTGAGGCTCATAGGATCAAGCCAGCGCCTGGGGGACTTGGAGCTGGAGGCCTCAACCTCAGCCTCCTCCTGCTCTTCTCCCAGGGAAAAATTTCCCAAGCCCCTCCCTCGTGCCAGCTCCTAAAGCTAAATGACACGGTTCCGAGGGAGCCACATCCTCCCCTCTCCTCAGGGCCACAGGTTTATCTGCTGGCAGAGGGGGCACAATCCAGGAGTCTTAAACTCAAAGGTTTCCAGAGCCAAGGGGCTCCGGGCAAATGTGAAATGGGCCTGGGTGAGCATCAGGGAGTGGTGGGGTCTGTGGCAGCTCGAGCAGACTGCTGGTCTGACAGGGCAGCCAGCAGCTGCTGCTTCTGAGATCCAGGCACTAAGTACCAAGCGAGACACTGGCCCAGGAAGGCCAGAGCACGATGATTTCAACAACAGCCATGGGTACAGGGTCCACGCCCCAGGGAGGGTCTGGTTATCACTCCCATTTTACAGAAAAGGAACCTGAGTCCACTTGGCCAAAGTCACACAGTCAAACAGGGAGCCGGACCTTGGGCCCAGGGCCTGTGCTAACCACTAAACTTGAAAGATCCTTGGGTGTTTGCTAACACTACAAAAACCGAGATTTTGATGCAAAACCTAATTTTTCAATGTTGGCAGGTAATTTTTTTTTTAAACACCGTGCAGGTGAAATAAAAGATGCAACAAGAAGGCTTGGGCCCCCAGGGCCACCGACATGAGTTGACTGGACCATTCCCACTTGGACCACATTCTTAGAAAATCCACAAGGAGGAGGCAATGAAACGGAGCGGCCCGCGCTGACCCTAAGCACAGGCCCTTGACACGCGCTTTCGTCAGCTCCCTGAGACCAGCGGGATGTCCCCCGCACAGGTCAGCGCTGCACAGTTGGGCCAAAGTCACAGAAAGAAGTAGGGGCTGGGATTCCAAGTGAGGCCCACCTGCCGTGCCCCTGGAGCAGGGCTCCATAGCTGAGAGGCCTCACCCACGTTCCAGAAAGAAAAAGAAGACAGCCCTGTGCACCCCATCCCCAAAGAGAGGCCTTTTTACAACGCTGGTCCTCGGGCCCTGAAGGGATCTTTGTAACGACCCAGGTCGCTTTGCGGGCTTCTGGGAAGAGGCTGCCACACGGGCCAGCTCGGTAGTAGCTGGCTGTCGCCAGATGCCAGGGTGGGCAGAAGAGAAAGGCCAGGGGCAGAGGGAGCGAGGAGAGGTGGGGAGAGGAGAGAACCAGGGCTCCCAAAGCCAGAGCCCCCAGTTCGTCACTGAACAGCCTCAAGTAAGCGTGCTCGGCTCTCGGAGCCTCAGTTTCCCGCTCTGTAAAATGGGAGCCCCAGCACTGCCAGCCTCAAAAGGCTTCAGTGAAGCCCAGTGTGTCACTTGAGAACCCTTCGTCCTAATTAGCTTGTGTCATCGATAGGAGAGGTACCAGCCCGGTGAATAACAGCCCCGTCCATGTAGGCCTACTGTGTGCTACAGAGGCGCTTTCAACACATCATATCGCTGCAACCTTGCAACAGCCTTGTTGAGGGATCATCACCCCACTTTTAGGAGGGGAAACTGAGGCACGGAGAGGTCAAATAACCTGTGCCAGGTCAAAGGCAAATGAAACAGACAGAGCTTTGCAGACGCCCACTGGAAGCCTGGGCGGGCAGGAAGATGGCCACGCACAGGCGCCCACGGCCCGGCTTGAGGACCAGCCAGCCCCGGCTGACCCCAGGTCCACAACTTTCCGCCACAGTCGACAGAGGGCAACTTGCCAGAGGCCAGGCAGCAAAGGAGGAAATTCGTGACACTGAGAGCAAAACCTCAGGCCTCTGGGAAAGCAGGGGCGGGCTGGGCACCCGGCTGGGCTCCAATGAGCGCCAGCCTGGTGGCCTTGGGCAGACGGCAAGTTCCTTCTGAGCCTCCCGCCTCATCTCTAAGGTGGGGGTAACAGAAGCCTGCACCCCACTCGCTCACCGATGGATTCAAGATACTGAACCAAGAAAGAACTCAGCCCTGGGCCGGCTGGACGAACGTGACCCCTCAGCACGGCTAACAACAACAATAACAATAACGATGAGAATGCTGACTATGTTATCGTTTGGCAGCCACAGTCACAAACGGAGGACTTCCCAGAATGGAGAAGGGGCCGCCCATCTGGGAGGCAGAAGGGCAAGAGGTGGGGGAAGGGAGGGGGTGAACCAACCGGGCTCGGCGGCCTCCGGGCCGCTTCTCATTCATTAGCTTCCTGAATTCTCGACACAGCCCAGAACAGTGGGGTTCACCCACTGGACAGATGGGCAAACTGAGGCTTCTCAGGGCTGCCCAGAGAAGGGTGTATTCCAGTTTTCCCCACTCAGGCCTCATCAGGCAAGAAGTTCCTTCTCAGGCCCCAAGGAGGGCCCTCAATTTGCAAGCTTTAGCTTGGGGGCTGGCCCCTGTGTTCCGGGGCCCCGGAGCACCCTGACACGGGCCAGGAAAGAATGCTGGAGAAAGTTCCCCGGAGTCCTCCTTCCAGCTGAGAAGGGGGAGTTCAAGGATCATGCTTCCACTCCCTTCTCCTCTGCATGCTGCCACGAGCCCCCCCACCCCCCGCCCACAGAGGTTGTCAGACAGTTGGGGGCTGCCAGGGCACTGATGGACAGACCAGGAGAAGGACAGACAATTGGACACAGAGACAAAAGCAGCCACTTGGAAGAGAGGAGCCAGCGTTCGCCAGGGACCACGCTGAAAACAGCCCCAGGGAGCCAGACTGCAGGGCCCCTTAGGGCAGAGGGCAGCTGGGGTGACCCCAAAGACGGCTGGCTAAGTGGTAAAGCCTGTGAGGGGCACGGATGGACGGCCAAAGAGCACAGGTCACCCTGGACAGCGAGCTAGACAGCAGGGGGCTGCCCTGCGGGACTGGCCAGATGGACAGCCAAATGGTGGTGGCAGGGAGGCCGACCCAGGACAGAGAGACAGCCAAGCAGACGGCGGCGGCTGCTCCAGATAAAGGAACAGCCAGCCAGACCGCAGGGGTCGGCCCGATGGAGATCTAGGCGGCAGGCTGCGGACAGACAGAGCAGGGGGACAACCCCCGACCCCCAGGCCACCAGATGGGACATTTCACCCACTCAAGCCGGGTCCCCCGCAGTCCGGGCCCGCGCCCCGCAGCCCGCGAGACGCCCCCGGGGCCGGGGCCGGGGTCGGACCGCCAGCCCCCGCAGGGCCCGCCTTCCCGTCCCCGTCCCCGCCACGGGCACGCAGGCGCCGCAGTTACGCCGGCGGCGCAGGGCGCGCCATTCCCGGTCCGCCCTCCGCCCTAGGCCGCCGCCCGCCCGCCGCCGCGCCCGCTCACCGGCCCACGAAGTTCTCGAGCACCGAGCTCTTGCCGGCGCTCTGGCCGCCCACCACGGCGATCTGCGGCAGGTCCAGGTGGCAGCTCTGGCCGATGGAGCTGAAGGCGTCCTGCAGCTTGTTGACCAGCGGGATCAGCTCCTCCATCCCCCGGTTGCCCATGGCGCCGGCGGCCCCCGGCCCGAGCGCCCTGCGCTCCCCGCCCGCCCCGGCCCTCAACGATGCGGCCCCGCGGCGTCCGCGGCCGTTGCTCCCCGCCCGCCCGGGCCTCGGCGCGACGCCCGCTCCCGGCTCGGCCTCACGGTCGCCGCCTCATCCGGTTCTCAGCCGACACCCGACCCGAGCGACCTCCCGCCGGGGCCCCGGGGCTGCGCCCAAAGCCGTCGCGCCGCCCCCAATTGGCCGGCCGCGCTGCCACTCGTGCCCACGAGCCAATGAGAGCGAGGCACGGGCTCACGAGTGAGTGAGTCTTCCCCCTGGGGACCTTCTCGCGGACTGATAGGACGCAAGAGCTGTCGCTATTGTGTAAGAGCCAATAGCGGCGGGAAGTGAGTTGTCAAGGCTGGGAGGCGGTGTTTCGGGAAAAGGCGTGTTGGCCCCGCCCACTGGGGGAGTTCCCGATGGGGGGCGCAGAAAAATCCTCCAGTCTTATTGGCAGAAAGACACGCCAGTCAACAAAGCTGGCCAATGATATTAGGGATCGATTCTTAGACACTGGTTTGTCACTTCACGCTACCTAGTTCCCTAAAAATTTCCCATTGGTTTATATAAATATCACTCCGTTCCATCAGCCAACAAACCGAGAGAGGGCGGGCTTTAACATCCGAATCCTGACTCTGACTGAAAACTATGTTTGTCAATCAAAGAATCCCCCGTTCTGACTTGTGATTGTTGTCTTTCGGAGTACAGGGTAAGGCCCACCGTACTCGCTGCAGGGCGCCACCTCGTGGTGGGACCCGGTGGTGACCGTCACCTGTGAGTTTCCGGGCTCTAGAGAAAACTACAAGTCCCAGGATGCATCTCGGCCCCGGGCTCGCAAACCACCTCTCCGCGCGGGGTCCTGCCGCGCTTTCAGGGTGAGAATCAGGCGATGTTAGCGGTTCTCCCGGAGAGGCGGACTAGCCCTGCACCGTTGGCTCCCACCTTCCTTACCATAAAGTCACGCCTCCACGCCTTTGCAAATGCCGTGCCCTCTCCTAGGAATACTTTCCGCTCACGCCCCGTGTTGATGCGGCTCACGCTCCGTTGTCGTTCCCCGGCCCCTTGAACCTTTCTGAGTTCCAGCGAAACTCAACGGATCCTCTCCCCCGGAAAAGGCACGTGATTATGCAGGCAACGGTGGGGGTTCTGGGCACTGAGACCCTTGACCTCTTGGAAGAGAGGCGGGGCTGGGTGGAAGAATTTTAAGAAAAACGACCCACAAGGTTTGGCATTGCAGCCTTGACCACAATCACAGACCCTGGAGACACCTAACTGCCCGACATGGAGCTCGTAAATACTATGCAACAGCTGCAGAAAAGACTGAGGAAGTCTTCGTGTACTGATGTGTAAACAATCTGAGATATACTAAGAAAAAGAAAAAACTAGCAAGGGAGAATACTGTATGTAAAGGACGCTGCCATTCATGAAAAGAAATGTACCCATGGACAATTTCTGGAAGAATACACAGACTGAACAAAGTAGCTGCATTTTTATGCTGTTTGAATTGTGGATCCTACAATCCTATTACTTCTCAAATGAAAAACCTTTCTTCTAAGAGGACTCGGTCTGTAATTGGTCCTATCTGGGTTAGATCCTGGACCTATTTATTTTGTTGGGTGATAATGACTACGTGACTTCATTCCTCTGAACCTGTCTCATCTGTAACATGGGAAACGTAGCTATACCTGTATCATAAGGTGGCAAGACTTAAATACACGACAGCTTTTGAGAACAGTGCATTGCACTGTCATCATCCCTGTGTTTACTGACGGGACGATGAGGCCACATGTGCCAAGGGTCAAGGCAAAGAGCATGAGCTACTTCTTCGGTGGTGACCTTGGGCAAGCGACTTCCCCTCTCTGGGCCTGCTTCCTCACCCGTAAAAAGGAGAAGGACAAGGGGGTCAGCCCGGTGGCACAGTGGTTAAGTTCACACGCTCTGCGAGCTAACAGATGTTAGCTCGGGGCCAATCTTCCTCACCAAAAAAAAAAAAAAAACAAAAGGGAGGAAGACAACAGTGTCCACCCCCATGGTGGCTGGGGGGGCTTGAGCCACAGGAACAATGCAGGTCCCACTCTGGGGTACTTCCTACATGGTGACATGCATGCTGGGCTGTGCCAGGTGATTTCCAGATACCAGCTGCTGCTATAGTTACTTGTCATTATCAACCAGAGGGGGAAATATCAGCCTCAGTGACACTCAGACCAGGAAGGGGACCAAGACAGGCCACCTCCCCAAGAAGGCACAGACACACTAAGTTATAATAAAAAATGCGAATCCTTCAATATCTTCCATCCCCTCCCTCCCTCAAGCTGGGTCATGCCAGCGTGATGCCCACAGAGGCCAGGGCTTCCGTGGCCCAGGTGGGACAGAGGGTGGGGTCCCCGTACATGGTGCCCATGAAGTGCCGCACGAAGTCGGGGAAGCGCTTCTCCACGATGCTGGCGCGCACAGCGCTCATCAGCTGCAGCTGCAGGGCGGGAAAGGTGTCAGCGTCGCCGCAGGCACCCGACCCGCCACCCCCCGCCGTGCCCGCCCGGCCACCCGCCCACCTGGTAGGCGATGTTGTGGACAGTGAGGTGGTGCAGGGCGGCGGTGTTGTCGCTGTGGAGCAGCGCGTGCAGGAAGGCCCGGCTGTGCCTGGGGACAGGAAAGGGGCTCAGCATTACAAGGGTCCTGCCCCCTCCGCGCCCTCCCCCGACCCCCAGTCCCCATCCTCCCTACGTCTGGCAGGTGGGACAGGCACACTCGGGGTCGATGGGGCGGAAGTCCTTCTCATACTGCTTCTTCTTCAGCTGCAGGTTCCCTGTGGGGACCAGGGCGGAGCCGAAGCGCTGCGGGGGAGGGGGGCGGGGAAGGCGGGTCAACGGGGTCTTGGCCCCCCCACGCCCCCCCCATCTTGGCACCTAGGCCCCCGCCCCTGTCTGCCCCCTGCCCAGGGCCTCACCGCCGTCCGCGTGGGGAAGACGCAGTCGAACATGTCGCATCCAAGAGCCACGCAGACCACCAGATCGGTGGCATAGCTGGGGGTGGGGCCGTGGGGGGAGGGGAGCAGAGTACCTCAAGCCCTCATTGCACACCCAGCGCCCACCCCCAGACTCCCCCACCCCCTCGGAACCGCCCTCAGGGGGAGGACCTGTCCTCTGTCCCCTCCCAGGCAGGCCTCCATCCTTCCCCTCCCCCAAACCCGGGGTGGGGGTGGGGGGGTAGGGGTGCCCAGGAATCCGCTCCCCAGGGTGGCGCTGTCTCCCCTCTCCCCCACATACCCGACCCCCATCAGGTAGCGGGGCTTGTCCCTTGGCAGCCTCGCTGTGCTCAGCGCCACCATCCTCCAGAATTGGTTCTTGCTCTCACCCCCGCTCAGGCCCCCGATGGCGAAGCCAGGCACGTCCCTCTTGGTCATCTCTGCGGGTACAGGGCGAGGTGAGGGGGACCAGGCAAAAGGCAGGGTGTCCTCCCCCTTGCCCAGGGCAGACCCTGCCCACCCAGTCCTCCCCAAGTCCCTCAGGAGGAGAGAATAGGACTGTGTGTGTCAGTGAGTGAGTGTGTGTGTATGTCGGGGGGGCTGCCACCCAATGAAGTGCATTCCTGGGCGATCCGGATTTTAGAAATGGGCCACAAGGGGCCTGCCTGGTGGCCCACGGGTTAAGTGCGCACGTTCTGCTTCTCGGTGGCCTGGGGTTTGCTGGCGCGGATCCCGGGTGCGGACATGGCACCACTTGGCAAGCCATGCTGTGGCAGGCATCCCACATATAAAGCAGAGAAAGATGGGCACGGATGTTAGCTCAGGGCCAGTCTTCCTCAGCGAAAAAAGGAGGATTGGCAGCAGATGTTAGCTGAGGGCTAATCTTCCTCTAAAAAAATAAAATAAAATAAAAAATAAAAATAAATTTAAAAAAAAACAAGAAATGGGCCATCACGCTCAAGCTGCAGAGAGGGGACGGCAGTTTTCATCTAGCCTGAGGCCACATATGCCAGAGGCTGGATTCAAACCCGGGTCTGGCCTCAAAGCCCAAGCTTGTCCCTGGCCCAGGGGCCCAGTTCAACCCAGTGGAGGCCCCAGCACCCAGCAGGCAGGCCTGGTCTGGGACCGGCTTTTTTTGTTGTGTTTTCTGGTGAGCAAGACTGTCCTGAGCTAGCATCTGTGCCCACCTTCCTCTATTCGGGCCAGGTGTTGAAGCCTGAGTGCGCAGCAGAATCAGCTGGTTCAAATGCAGCTTCCCAGGTCCCCCTCGCCCCCCAGGGCCACCCGGTGGTTCGCAGCACTGTGAGAAGCGCCGTGGGGGCAGCGAGGGGCACTCGTCACACCGCAGGTGGCTGAGCAGTGAATTTAACGGGGCTCGATGGGGTGGTTGTTTTTTTTTAAATGAAAGAAAACAGAAAATACCAGAAAGCAAAAAGTCTGTCACGTATAAGGGTGATGTTTCACGGAACCTTGGTTTCTGCTGTCATCTATGTCCATGCGGACGGAGCAGCACGTGAAATGAATCTCTGACTGTGGGACTCCGTTAAAAAGACTTTCTGGACTGGGGAGCTGGGTGGGGGGCGGAGTACAAGGACAATCTTCCCAACGGCACACAAGGTGCCAGCTGCAGGCGGGAGGACGCTTTGAAGAGTTTCCCAATTATTCCTCCCTTTGACCCCATGACACTGGGAGAATGTTCCCATTTTACAGAGGGAGAAAGTGAGGCTCAGAGAGGCCAAGCCACTAGCCCAAGGAAGCACAGCCACGTGGGAGCAGATCAGAGGTTTGGATCCAGCCCGACAGACTCCAGAATCCAGAGTCTTGCCCATGACACCTCACTTTCTTTGAGCCCCATCTCTGCCCCCACCTCGTCTCCACGGCCACAGCCCTGGTTCAGGCCTCACTGTCACCCTTCTGCTGGGCAACTAACTCCTCCAGTCTCCTGCTTCCGGTCCTCCTGGGATGGTCCTGTGATGCTCCTGGGTTCCTGTCACTCTCCCACTCAATAGCGCTCCATGGCTCCCCAGCACCTCAATGTGGGGTTCCAGGCCCCCCGCTGTCAGCACAATGTTCCGGGCCCAACCCCTCGCTCCTGACCCTGTGTGTCTTACTCCCCGGGGAGAGAAGAGGACCATGAATCGGTTAATGCCGTAAGTTCTAGAGCCCAAGGCCTGGTTCAAATCCCACGTCTGCAACATCCAAGCTGTGTGGCTTGGGGTAAGTGGCTGAACAGCTCTGGGCCTCAGTTTCCCCTTCCGTAACCTTGGGAACCTCATAGTTCCCACCTTACAGGATGGTGATGAAAAGCCAAGGGGTCGACCCGTGCCGGGCATTTGGCACGGAGCCTGGGGGACACCTGAGAACAGAGAGCTACTGGAATTACTGATATTCTGCACTCTCTACTCCATTCTGCCTCCAGGCCTTTGCTTCGGCCGCTGCTCCCGCCTGGACGGCCCTTTCGCCCATTAACAACCACCGTGTGAGTGCCAGCCCATGCCAGGCCCAGGTGGGGCCCTCTGCGATGGAGGAGCCCCGCTCCACGGGGGCTCGGGGGGCACGTGGCTCTACCTTCGAGGCAGGTGGCGCGGAGATGCGCGTCCAGCCCACCCTGGATGATGGCGAAGAGGTTCTGCTGGTCCGGCCGCCGATGGGCCGCGATGCACCGGTCCAGCCAGCGGATCGACCTGTAGGAAGGCCTCAGTCACGACCTGTAGGAAGGGCCTGGCGAGGGCTGGGGGGACACGGCTCCAGGAGCAGGACCCCTCCCCTGACACACGCACACACCTGAACATGGCCTCCTCCACGCGCGGCCCCGTCACCGTGCTGCTGACCACGTCGTCCAGCTGCATGATGATGTCCGAGCCTGGAGGGGGCGGGTGACATAGGAGCTCTGTCACTGGGAAAGGCCCCCTCCTAATGGGGACGGGCTGGACCCCAGAAGTCCGTCACCGGGTCCTGCAGTCTCCCACGCAGCCCCCGATCTGGCAGCCAGTGGGAGCTTTTCCAAACGCACATCCGATCTTGCCTCCCTCCAGCTGAAAAGCTGCCTGGGACACAGACTAAAACCCCACTCCATGGGGCTGGCCAGGTGGCACAGCGGTTAAGTGCACACGTTCCGCTGCTTGGCAACCCAGAGTTCGCTGGTTCGGATCCCGGGTGCGGACATGACACTGCTTGGCACACCATCCTGTGGCAGGCATCCCATGTATAAAGCAGAGGAAGATGGGCACGGATGTTAGCCCAGGGCCAGTCTTCCTCAGCAAAAAGAGGAGGATTGGCGGCACATGTTAGCTCAGGGCTAATCTTCCTCGGGAAAAAAAAAAAAATGATGTGTGTACCAAGTGCTTCATCGCACTGTAGCAGCCAAAGCACAGTGGGAGCCCGAGCATCTGGCAACAGGGGTCTGGTTAAATAAACACAGTCCAGCCCTTCACGGAAGGTTCCTTTCCCATATTTCCAAAATCCGGGAACTTCTCAAATTCAAAGGCTTTTTCTTATGCCTATGGCACACTCATTTGGCAGGAAAACCCAAGCCAGTTCTGATCTTTTTTTAAAATTGGATTTAGTATGAAGATTCATAAGTGTTCATGCGATAAAAGTGAAGTGTAGGCCATATGATCCAGCAACCCACTTGTGGGTGTACACCCACAAGAATTGAAAGCAGGGTCTCAAAGAGGTATTTGCACACCCATGTTCATAGCAGCGTGATTCACAAGAGCCAAAAGGTAAAAGCAACCCACGTGTCCTATGGCAGATAAGTAAAATGTGATATGGACATACGTGGAATATTACTCAGCCATGAAAAGGAACAAAGTTCTGGCATATGCTACAACATGGATGAACCTTGAGAACATTATGCTCAGAGAAATAAGCCAGACACAGAACGACAAATACTGCACATTTCCACGTATATGAGGCCCCCAGAGGAGTCAAATTCAGAGTAGGACGGTGGGGCCAGGGGCTGGGGGACGGGGGGAGGGAGTTAGTGTTTCATGGGGACAGAGTTTCTGTTTGGGAAGATGAGAAAGTTCTGGAGACGGATGGTGGGGATGGTTGCACAACAATGCAAATGTCACAGAGCTGGACACTTAAAAATGGTTAAGATGGGGGCCGCCCCCATGGCCTAGTGGTTAAAGTTCCATGCGCTCTGCTTTGGCAGCCTGGATTCGCAGGTTCAGCTCCCGGGCACAGACCTACTCCACTCGTCAGCCATGCTGTGGATGTTACCCATATACAAAACAGAGGAAGATAGGCACAGATGGTAGCTCAGGGCAAATCTTCCTCACCCAAAAAAAGAAAAAAGTTAAGATAATAAATTTTATGTTATGTGCATTTTACCACAATCTTTTTTTTTTTTTGCAAGTTTTTTTTTTCCTGAGGAAGATTAGCCCTGTGCTAACATCTGCTGCCAATCCTCCTCTTTTTGCTGAGGAAGACTGGCTCTGAGCTAACATCCATGCCCATCTTCCTCTACTTTATATGTGGGATGCCTAGCACAGCATGGTGTGCCAAGCGGCGCCATGTCTGCACCCGGGATCCAAACCGACGAACCCCAGGCCGCTGAGAAGCGGAACATGCACACTTAACCGCTGCGCCACTGGGTCAGCCCTACCACAGTCTTTAAAAATGTGAAAAAATGGGGGCCGGCCCCGTGGCCGAGCAGTTAAGTTCGCGCGCTCCGCTGCAGGCGGCCCAGTGTTTCGTCGGTTCAAATCCTGGGCACAGACATGGCACTGCTCGTCAAACCACACTGAGGCAGCGTCCCACATGCCACAACTAGAAGGACCCACAACGAAGAATATACAACTATGTACCAGAGGGCTTTGGGGAGAAAAAGGAAAAAATAAAATCTTTAAAAAAAAAAATGTGGAAAAACAAAAGTGAAGCGTGAGATCACAGGGTGTTGCCCCAGACCCCACTGGGGTGCTGTGTAACAAATGGTATGTCTTCCTAAAATAGGAAAATTCTGAATTCTGACCCCACGAATTTCAGATTAGGGACTGTGGACTTATATGCTATATGTCAGAAAAGCTGAAGGAACTATTGCGAAGATGTATCATTATGGGAAAAAAGCACAGTGTACCACGCTAGCCAAAGACAGGGCAATCTGAGAATCAATAAGGATTTTAAGGGCCCAGCCCGGTGGCATAATGGTTAAGTTTGTGTACCCCGCTTTGGCAGCCTGGGGTTTGTGGGTTTGGATCCTGGGCGTGGACCTACATACAGCTCATCAAGCCATGCTGTGGTAGGCATCCCACATAAAACAGAGGAAGATGGGCATAGATGTTAGCTCAGGGCCAGTCTTCCTCAGCAAAAAAATAAATTAATCAAAAAAATAAGGATTTTAAGTGCAATGGGACACATCAAATATGTTTAAACCCATGAGTCACGGTGATTCTAAAAAACTAAACACTAGCTTGTCACTGCTCGACGATGCTATGTAATCAACCCATGAAAACTGGTTAAAAAAAAAAAAAAGGAAAAGAATGAATCCCACTTTTCCTATATGAACAGAACTACTTGTTCTCCCAGGAGTAGGTGAGGGATGTTTTGCTTAACAGAAGTAATCTGGCTAAGAAATGAAAAGAGAGGGGCTGGCCCAGTGCACAGTGGTTAAGTTCATGTGCTCTGCTTTGGTGGCCCCAGGGTTTGCCAGTTCGAATCCCGGGTGCAGACCTACACAACACTCATCAGTCATGCTGTGGCAGCATCTCACATACAAAATAGGGAAGAATGGGGACAGATGTTAGCTGAGGGCCAATCTTCCTCAAGT
Source organism: Equus asinus (assembly GCF_041296235.1). NCBI lineage: Eukaryota > Metazoa > Chordata > Mammalia > Perissodactyla > Equidae > Equus > Equus asinus. The sequence goes on along the minus strand of NC_091809.1, from coordinate 22,229,135 downwards.
AAAAAGAAGATTGGCAACACATGTTAGCTCAGGGCCACTCTTCCTCACCAAAAAAACAAAAGAAAAAAGAAATGAAGAAAGAATGACAGAGTTAGAACATCATCATTTTGGAACTCCTAATCCTGGTCCGAGGCAAGCAGCAGGATGGCCCAACAGGAAAGACAGACACTAGGCGCCCGATGGAAATACACACTGTAGCGACGTCTCGCCAAAAGGAACAAGAACTTGAATCTGGCTTCAAACCTCTAGATCCAAGTTCCAACCTACAGGAAAGCTGGAGGGCGGGGAAAACTGTTACACGACACATGGGGACGCGACCAGCAAAAGTCAGGCTCTGTGAACCACCACAGGGCAAAGGAACCATCTTCCTCAAGAAGCAAATTGCCTGCCTGCCTAACAGGGGGTGGGGGGAGAAACTATATATTTAATGTATATAGTATATATTAAAAGAGACTTCAAAGAGCTTTCAAATAATTGCAGTATCTGCACATTATTTGGATCCTGAAACAGATGGTAAAGAAATTCTGACAACCATGAAACAACTGGAACTTTGAACACTGGCCAGGTGTTTGATGACGTTAATGAATTATTGTTAATTGTTTTTGGGTGAAATGATGGTATTGTGGTTATCTTTTATTTTTTTACTTTTATTATTATTTTTTTTTTTGGAGGAAGATTAGCCCTGAGCCAACTGCTGCCAGTCCTCCTCTTTTTGCTGAGGAAGACTGGCCCTGAGCTAACATCCGTGCCCATCTTCTTCTACTTTATATGTGGGACGCCTACCACAGCATGGCTTGCCAAGCGGTGCCAGGTCCACACCCAGGATCCAAACCGGCAAACCCCAGGCCACCAAAGCAGAATGTGCACACTGAACCGCTGCACCACTGGGCCGGCCCCATGTGGTTATGTTTTAAAAAACCAACTCCTGGGGCTGCCCTACGGCTGAGTGGTTAAAGTTCCGTGCGCTCTCCTTCAGCAGCCCAGGTTCGCAGGTTTGGATCCCAGGTGTGGACCTACACCACTCATCGGCCATGCTGTGGCGGCATCCTACATACAAAGTGGAGGAAGACTGGCACAGATGTTAGCTCAGGGCCAATCTTCCTCACCAAAAAAAGAAAGAAAGAAAGAAAGAAAGAAAGAAAGAAAGAAAGAAAGAAAGAAAAAATTTAAAAGAAGAATATTGTGACCAACTATATGCCCCGAACATTGAAATAAAGTTCAAGGAATGATCAAATTCCTTCAAAACTCCAACTTTCCAAATCAGACACAAGATGAAACACAAAGTCTGAATAGCCCTATCAACATGTTAAATAAATTGAATTCGTCATCAAAAATCTTCCCACAACAAAACCACAGGCCAAGGGCTTTTACTGGAGAATTCTACAAAACATTTAAAGACGAAATGACACCAACCTCAGACAAATTCTATCGGAAAATAACACTGGAGAAGAAAGTGGTCTGAGACACTGATGAGGCATGATGGCCGTGACCTGGTGGTGGGTGATGCAGGGTGACAGGTCACTGGGGTTGGATCCATCCTGGTATATACTTGAAATTTTCCATCATTAAAAAAAGTGCAAGTACAGAAGAATGTGCCATAAATAACACACTCTCCGAATGGGAAAAATCAGAATAGATTTGAACTTGCTTGGATTTGCATAAGCTCTGGGAGGATATAGAAGAAACCAGATACACTGGTAACTTATGAGGGTGGAGGAGATAGATAAAGGATGAGCGTGGGGAGGGCATGGTTTGCAGTTCACTTTTTTTTTTTTGGTGAGGAAGATTGTTGCTGAGCTAACATCTGTGAGCGTCTTCCTCTATTTATATGTGGGATGCGGCCACAGCATGGCTTGATAAGCGCTGTGTAGGTCCGTGCCCAGGATTGGAACTGGCGAACCAGGCCATCGAAGCAGAGGGCACAAACTTAACCACTCAGCCACCCTGCCGGTCCCTTTTTCCCCTTTGTAATTGTGACATTTTCACCGACGCCTGTCTCCCTCATAGCCTGGAAGTCCCGCGGATGGCGCACACCAGCATGCAGCCCAGAGCTGCAGCGGAGGCCACAGAATAAACGCTGGGGCAGGGCTGACCTGTGTTTCCAGAGCCCTTTACCAGACTGAGAAAACCTTCACTGTCACCATCGAAGCCGCCCCATCGCCCTGGTCGCCTCCATTATTTCAACATGTTTGCTCAGTTACGAGGCTATTTAAGAGAAATAACAGTAATAACAATACTAATAAACGCTCCGACATGCCAGGCGCCTTGCGAAGAGATTTACCGACGCGACATCATTATCCGTGTGGACTATCCGCCGACGCTCAGCGAGGGGCAGTGACTTGCCCAAAGCCACGCAGCACAGGGGAGCGGGCCCTCCTCCCCTCCGCGCCGGGGGCAGGGGCAGGGGCAGGGGCGGCTCCCGCATGCGCTCACCCAGCGCGTTCTGGATCTCCACGGACCTCTCGGGGCTCAGAAGGGTCTCCTCGCCGTCGTAGGGGGAGCGGAAGCGGACGCCCTCCTCGGTCACCTCGGACAGGGACACCAGGGACACCATCTGGAAGCCGCCGCTGTCCTGGGGGGAACCCCCCGCGGGGCTGTCAGCGGGGTGGGGGAGGATCTCCACCTCCGAGAAGTGCCCTCGGACCCCGGCCCCGACCCCACCTCACCGTCAGCAGATTGTGGGGCCAGTTCATGAAGCCGTGGAGACCGTGGGCTTTCTGGATCAGCTCGGGGCCCTGGGTTCGGGGAAGAAAGGGTCAGGTTACGGTTGAATGCGACCCTGGGGCTCATGTTAGGGGACACAGCTGGCCAGCTTCGCTCCCCGCCGTTCCCTCACGCCCAGCGCAAGGCCTGGGCCACCGGGGATGCTCAGTACGCGTTTGTTGACTGACTTTGGGAGGCAGGCCCGGGCCCAGGGGCTGCCCCAGGGCCCCGCACCCTCCGCCGCCGCCCCGCCCGGGCAGAGCCCACCCACCGGCCTCAGACCCAGATGGTAGGTGTTGCCCAGGCAGATGCGGCAGCCCAGCGCATCCAGCTGCTCGGCTGTGATGCCCTTCATGGTGGCCTGCGTGCCCACTGGCATGAACACCGGAGTGGCCACCGGCCCGTGCGGCAGCCGCAGCTCGCCCGCCCGGGCCCTGGAGCGGCTGCACTCGGCCACCAGCCGCATGATCCGCGGGGCCGACTCCATGGAAGACGGGCTGGCCGCCGCCGCCATCTTAGCTGCCGGAACCACGTGGGCAGTGAAGCACCCTGGGCGGCGCCATATTGGCTCCGGTCACGTGACGCGCGCCGCAGGCAGAAGCTCCGGGAGAGCGTCCGAGGGACCATGGCAACGGACGGCGGCGCGCTCGTCCCCGTGGGGCGTCCCGCACGCTCCCACCGCCTGCGCGCTCCCGCGAAAAATCAAAAGGGTCGTGGGTTCGAGTCTCATGCCTGCCACTTCTCGTTCTGCCATCAAAGCCTCTCGAAGCCATCATTTGCTCGTCCATAAAATGGGGCGAATAATAGTATTTGGGCACAAGGATGTTATGAAGATTGAATGAGAAAGACTGACGCAGAGAGCTTCCCTCGGCGCCTGGCACAGCCGTTTGGCTTGTTCATTGCTTTGTCCCAAGAGCTTAGAACAGGACCTAGGACCAAGTACCTGCTAAATAAACATGAGTTTATTTCATGAAAGAAGGAATCCCAGATTGACAGAAGGGGAGACTGAGGCCCAGAACATGGCCACATTTCTTCGTTCATTCATTCAACGTACACCTGCATGTATATCCCCATTAGCGCCGGCCTCCATGGCGCACCGGGCTGAGAGAGGCTGACACACGGATTTATTGAGCGCTAGTTGTGTTCCACGGAATAATAATATAAAATATTATATATTATAATAGGATGTAACATACAATAATAATCGTTAATGTTGGAAATGGAGCTGATATCTGTCCTGGCCAGCAGAGGGCGATATTGCCCAAGAATCCTTCCTTTCAGGACCACTGGCCTCAACTGGGCTGATGTGAGCAAGAGTCTGACCTTCTGTGATCCTTGGGCTGATGATGCCAACTTCTCAGGATGGTGAAGAGTCCTCATTGAGGCGGCGTCTGGAAAACATCCACCCAGGAGGCCCACCTCAGGGCCTTTGCACTTGCGGTTACCTTTCTCTACAACACGCTTCCTTTCTGATTTCCCCACGGCTGGCTCATATTTTCACCGTCGGTTGCTCCTGACTCCCCCAATCTTAGGAATGCTCCACCTCCCATCATTCTATATCACATCGCCTGGAACTAATATTACTTTTTTACAAACCTCTACACATTCTCAATTTTTATTCTCAGCAGAGTACACTCTCGTTGAACTCCCAAATCCTCTACAGAAACCTCCTTGACATTCCCACTGGGTGTCTACAGGCAGCCAAACCCTACATGTCCAAGCAGAGCTCCTGACTGTCCCCCCACCTCCCCAAGCTTGCCTGTCCCCCTCCACCTTCCCCTTCTCAACAGTTAGCAGCTCCATCCTTCCAGGAGCTCAGACCAGAAACCTCGGGATGGTCCTTGAGCTCTGGCGGCTCGTCTCTCCCTCCCTAGATCTGATTTCTCAGCAAACCCTGGCTGCCCTGCTTTCAAAATTCATCCCGAATTGACCACTTCACACCCACCTCCAGAGCTCTCACCCTGGTCCAGAAACTGGCATCTCGTGCCTGGATTATTGCAGAAGCCTCGTCAGTTGTCCCCTGGCTTCTGTCCTTTACACCCTACACTATATACCTGTAGGCATTTTAAAAGAAACGCTTTCAACATTTCACCCCATGTATGCTGTCTGCTGTACGTTTTTTGAAGATGTACCATATCAATAAAGCAAGGTGCTTTCAATTCCTAGTTTGCTCAGAGATTTTTAACACAAATCGATGTTTATTGTGCACTTTTTCTGCACTTATAGACATAAGTATCTAATTTGTCTCAGTTAATTAAAAATGCCCAATCACATAAATTTATCTTCTAATTTATTATATAAATTTGATTTCCATCCCTGGGATAAACCCAGCGTGGTCATAGTATCTCTCTCTCTCTCTTTTTTTTTTTTTTTTGGCTGAGGAAGATTCGGCCTGAGCTAACATCTGTGCCAGTCTTCCTCTATTTTGTATGTGGGACTTTGCCACAACATGGCCACTGATGAGTGGTGTAGGTCCATGCGGGGGAACCCAACCTGGGCCACCCAAGAAGAGTGGCCCAAACTTAACCACTAGGCCATGGGGCTGACCTCCCATAGTATCTTTTTACATATTGTAGCATTTTTTATTGATATTGTATTTAGAATTTTTGCATCGCTGTTAGAAATTATATTGGTCTATAATCTTCCTTTCTCAAACTGTCTTTGCCTAAGTCCAGCGTTCAAATAATGCTCACCTCATAAAGTAAATTGAGGAGTGTTTCTACTTTCAGGGAGAAATTGTGCAAGAGTGGAATGGAATGATCTGTTTCCAGAGTATTTTATTGACCTCACTTATAAACCCACCTGGCTATGTTGTTTTCCTTGTAGGAATATTTTTAACTACTGATTTAAGTTCTGCAATGATTATAAAGGACTATTCAGGTTTCTATTTCTTCTCAAGTCAATTCAGGTAAGTAGCATTTTTCTGAGAATTTATTCATTTCGGCTAAGTTGTCAAAGTTATTGGTCTACAGTTGCTCCTAATATCCTTTTTATTATTTTATTTGTTTTAGTATTTTATTCCCCTCTTTATGGATCTCAATGCAGAGGCTTGAGTTATTCTAGTCCTTGACTGATGGCAATCAAGATGATTGTGATCTCAGGAAGCCCTCTCCTTCCTTCCTTCTGTTTAATCCCCACTCCCCCATCTCCACAGCCTAGGGGCTTATGTATATCTTTTTGACATTAAAATAACTACTCTAGCTTCCTTAGGTTACAGAAACCCTTAAATGTTTTTGCATACCCCATGACTTTGAAATTTTCCACCTCGTTTAAGCTGTGTCTTTAAAAAGCAAGGAGGAGGTAGATTTTGGACTTTTTCACCATTCCAATAATCTGTGCCTTTTTATTAACAAGTTTAGTCCATTTACATTTATAATACCTACTGATATATTTGGATCTGTTTCCATCTTTTTACAGGCTATTTGTGTAGTTCTTTGATTTCTTCGTGCAAACAGAAGCAAATACAAAGCAAAATATTCCTATTTATCCATTTTTACACAAAAGGAGGCTTGCTGGTTACCCTGGTGGGACACACTTTGCATTTTACCTACACTTCAGAGACCATCTCATGTCAGTACCAAGTGTCCTTGTTCTTTTTAACGGTTGCCTCGTTTCCCAAAGTATAAGTGGAGCATCATTTGCTTACAAGGTCTCCTCTTGATTCCGCTTGAGTTGTGTATAATCTTTTGCTTCTATAAATAAGGCTGCGAAGAAGAATCTTGTATTTAAATCATTTCACATGGTATAAGGATATCTTTATAGTTAAACTATATCTAAGTATATCTTTAGGGAAACTTTCCAGCAGCTGACTGGGTCCAAGAGTATAATACTGTAAGATCTTAAAGATTTTATTTTTCCTTTTTCTCCTCAAAGCCCCCCAATACATAGTTGTATATTTTTAGTTGTGGGTCCTTCTAGCTGTGGCATGTGGGACGCCGCCTCAGCATGGCTTGATGAGTGGTGCCATGTCTGCGCCCAGGATATGAACCAGCAAAACTCTGGGCCGCTGAAGCAGAGCATGCAAACTTAACCACTCGGCCAAGGGGCCAGCCACGATACTGTAAGACCTTACCAAATGCCCTCTATAGGGCTGTGACATTTGCATCAGCACCAGCAATTAGTGTCCGGAAGGTGCCCCTGGAAGGGGGAAGCGGTACATACCTGTTTCCCCACAGCCTTTCCAACGCAATGTCGCCTGCCCACCTGACAGGAGAACTGCAGTAACTCCGTGCCAGTTTTAATGTGCATTTCTCTTGTTCCCAGTGAGGTCTGGCATCTATTCTTCACTCCCACCTTCTTGCAACATTGTGTTCCTATAGCTTTTCTGGCCTCTTCTCCTGATTTAAAATTTTTTTTTTTTTAGTTCACCCGAATAATAATAATAGTATGATGATGATTAAGAGGAGGTGCCAGGGGCCGGCCCCGTGGCCGAGTGTTTAGGTTCACGCGCTCTGCTTCGAGGGCCCAGGGTTTCGCCAGTTCGGATCCTGGGCGCAGATCTATCACCACTCATCAAGCCATGCTGAGGTGGCGTCCCATGTCCCACAACTGGAAGAACCCACAACTAGAATATACAGCTGTGTACTGGCGGGCTTTGGGGAGAAGAAGGAAAAATAAGATCTTTAAAGAAAAATATAGAGCAGGTGCCAGTGTGTGCCGGGTGTCTGTCTGGTCAGCCCTCCACTGTCATTGCCTCATTTGACTCGCACAGTACAATGAGGCGGGTACGATTGGTATCCCCACTTTGTGGATGAAGAAACTAAGGCAGAGATATTTACTGACTTGCTCATGGTCACATGGCTAGTAGTCAAGGGAACAGGAACTGAAACCTAGTGCTGTCCAAGTTCTGTGAAGCCAGCCTCCTATACGCTTTCTTTCCCGAAGGAGAAGGCAGTATTAGGGATTACAGCACAGAGCAGGGGTGAAAAGGTTATAGCCAGAGGAACCTGGGACGGGGATTCAGGCTCTGCCACTCAGAAGGCAGATGACCTTCGTCAGATGAGGGCCATTCTGAGTCTCAGTTTCTTCATCTTTAAATTGGGGCAGAGGGTCATTATGAAGGGACACTGGGCCTGGCACACAGTAAGTGCCCAAATACACACACACATAGACATGCAATAAACATTATGGAGTGCCCGCTCTGTGTCGGTCTGTCCTCACTGCTGGCAACACAGCGGTGAACAAGCAGACAGAAATCCATGCTCTGGAGGGGTCAACAAAAAAAATTGGGAAAACTTGTGTCAGGTGGTGATGACTGCTTGGGAATAAAGAGGGCGGGGGAGGAGAGGAGGAGTTGGGAGGTGACTGTTTTAAGCAGCCACGATGAGATCTGAGAGAGCATTTCAGGCAGTGGGAGGAGGAGAGCAAAGGCCCCAAGGTGGGAACCCGCTTGGACGGTTTGCGGTGCGGCCTGGAGGTCAGGGTGGCTGGAGCGAGGGAGGCGGGGAGAGGCAGATGAGGGTGGAGGGTCCTGCAGGGGCTCTGGTTTCGGAGGCCTTTGGCTTTCGCCTCAGCTAGATGGAAGGGCGGAGGCCTCTTAGGGGAGCGTGGAGTGAAGCGAGCTCTTTCTATCACCAAGAGGTCAAGTGGGGGCTGGCGGTGGAGTGCAGCCGAGGTTCAGTGGCGTCTGTTTCGGGGCTCTGGCGCCGCTCAGCAGGGAGGGCTGGGGGCGCCCTGAGGCCTTCCCTTGAGGAGGCGCTGGAGGCGCGGGTTCAGCACAATGGACAGCGCCACTCCTGTTGCCTGGAGACCAGGGAAGCGGCCGCCCCGGGGGCGGAGCCTGAGACGTAGTCCGGTAACAGGCGGCACGCTGTGCGCACCCTGTGGGCGGGGCCAGCGGAAGCGTCCAATTAGAAGCGCTTGCTACGCCACAGTGACGCGGCGGGGCGGCCGGGGGCGGAGCCTGCGAAGCGCGCCTATGCGGAGCGCAGCGCCACTGGGAGTGGGCGGGCGGCTCGCAGCCCGCGGGCCCAGCGGCGGCCACGCGACGGTTTGCAGAGGCGGGTTTCCGCGCCCCTCAGCTGGAGGCCCGCGCTCACCCAGGTACGTGACCCAAATGGGGGGTTCTTAGTAAATCCCCCAACCTCTCCTTGCTGGGATCGCTGCAGCTGCCCAGGGGAGCCCCCAAACCAGGGAGTGGGCCTTAGGGAGTGGGTACCGAGGTCCTGGGACCCAGAAGGGCAGCAGTGGGATTTCTGGAACCTCGGTGGGAGAGCTGGGGGCTTCCAACACCTCTGCCATTGAAAAGAGGGGTCCTTGAAGCCCTGGGGTCGGGCGGTTGTCCCAGGAGCCTGGAGGATGTTTTCTCTGGTTTATCCAACCCGCGGTAAGGGCTCTCCTGTGCTATTCTCATCCCCCACAGTCCGAGTGCCAAGAGGCTGAGCCTAGGAGCCAGCTTTTCTTTATTTTTATTTTTTGTGAGGAAGATTATCGCTGAGCTAATGTCTCTGCCCATCTTCCTCTAGTTTGTATGTGGGTCGCCACCACAGCGTGGCCTGAGGAACGGTGTGTAGGTCCACACCTGGGATCTGAACTGGGGGACCTGGGCCGCAGAGTCAGAGTGCATGACCTTAACCACCACGCTGAGCCAGCCCCAGGAGCCAGTGTCTTGGGAGACACTGGGAAGGCCATAGGCCCAGGACTTGCAGCCTCTGGGGCTACTCCCTGCACATCTGCTTGTCTGCCCCCAGCAGAGGGCAGGGCCATGAGGTGCCCCTGTCCGTCCTGTGTGCTGAGGCAGTGCAATGCTCCTCTCTGGCCCATCTGCTGTCTGGGACACGCGGTGTTTACCTGTCTCGGGGCTGGGAGCTGTTCCCTCACCAAGGCCAGTGGACCATGCCACCTAAATCACTCTGAACCTCAGCTCAGATGTTCCCACCCGCAGCCCCTCTGCTGGTCTCCCAGCCTCCATTCTCCCCTCTCCTGCACATGTTCTCTGTCCAAAGGCCAAGTGGACTGTTCTGAAGCACGACCCCGCCAGGTTCTCACAATCCTGCCCCCTGCCCTCCGGAGGAAGGTTACAACCCCTCTGCTGGGCAGCAAGGTCCTCACTGGCTGGCCCCCACTGATGTCCGGCCACACTTCTCCCATGCTGCAACCAAAATACTTCACGCACTGACTTCAGCTCCTTGAAGTCCATTCCCACCCCCGAAGGAATTCTGCCAGCACTGTTCCCTCTGCATGGCACACCCTTCACTCACCCTCCTCAACCACTCCTGGGTCCAACTCCTCCCTCCCGTCTCACCTGACTCCCTGGCCCCCTGGGACCGGCCCCTCTTGGTGCCTGAAGCCCCCTGAGGGCAGGGACCAGGCTCGCTGCCGTATTCTCCCAGTGCCCCATGCACGACTGAGACATAAACACCCAATAAATACATGTGGAGTGAACGAAACAATGAACACATGAAGTTTCCATTTATTCTGGGATGGGTTAGAATGAGCATCCGGGCCAAGAAGGCTGGTTGCCTTCTTGCCCCAAATCGTGTCCAGAGGTCTAGGACGGGCCTGCAAAAGGAGCGGCCTAGGTGACCAGGCCTGAGTCCTTCGGGGCGGGGCAGGCCGTGCCAACTACACAACGGTCAGCGGTGAAAGGGAGAGCGAAAGTTCCCCTGCCCAGGTGAAGGGTAGTCGCACAGCCGGCTGGTGACTTCCAGGTCAGACTGGACCCCAGTGACACTGCTAAACCTAGAGAAATCCTGCATCTGTGCCCCTCTTTACTGCTCTGAGGTGCCCTTTGGTCCTAGGTCACCAATCCCCAATACTGCCCCCTGGGATCAGTCCAAATTCCCTGCAAGGCCATGCCCCTCCCTCTGACGTCACCTCAGCCCACCATGCACATATCCAGCTATCCTCCCAAGTCAAGAAGACTTTCTCCCCTCCAAAGGGATCCTGAGCCCTCCGGGTGGAGTGTCCAGTCCCAGGTCACTGACCCCCAGGGCCTATCCCCAAGTACCCTGTCCTGATCAGCTTGCTCAGTAAGTGTGTGGGCCGCTGGTCCTTCCTGCTGACACTCCTGGTGATCTCTGCTGGCGACAAAGTCACAGGACACCATCCTCCATCAGCACATGGGCCACGGCATCACTGCTGTTCATCACAGGCCTGGCCCGGGAAGGCCTCGCTCAGCCATGAATGGGTGACATGTCAGCACCCAGGCCTTCTCCAGGCTCGAGGTGTCTGCCACATCTTCCTGAACACAGCGTCCTGGGTGGCAGGTCCTGAGGGCTGGGATACTGCTGCCGGCCAGCTGAACCACATGTCCACCAGCACCAGGGAGGTCCCCAAGCACAGTGAGAAGCCCGGAAACCTGCGCTCATAAACTGTCACCTCGAGACAGGGACCCACCATACTGCCGGCTCTGCGCCGTCCAGACCCAACCACGAGGAGCCTGCCTGTGGCTGACCAACTCCCAGGGCGGTTCCAACTGGGAGTAAAACCCTCACCCAGCCCTGCAGTGGGCCAAACACTGTCCCCCCAAAAAGGCGTGTCCCAGTGCTAACGCTGACACCTGTGAACGGGGCACCATTTGGAAGCAGGGTCTTCGCAGATGTGATTACAGATCTCGGGACGAGCTCCTCCTGGATCGGGCGGGCTCTAAATCCAGTGACTGGTGTTTTCAGAAAAAGGAAGGAGATCTGAGACGCAGAGACTCCCAGAGAAGCCGTGAGCAGACGGAGGCAGATCTGGAGAGGTGCTGTCACAAGTGAGGCGTGCCCGGAGCCGCCAGACGCTGGCAGGCAGGAAGGATGCTGCTCCCTGGACGCTGCTCTGCGGCCTTGGCCGCGGCCATCTCTCAGGTCAACACCAGTCGTCCTGGCCCGGGGAGCGACTCCAGCATCCACTCAGAGACAGGCCACGTGGGGCCCTGCCCTCCCTCACGACAGGGACTCCCAAGGCCCAGCTCCCTGAGCACTTGTCTCCACATCCGGAAGGCCGGGGACAGCGTCTCCACTGTCTTCTCCCTCGTGGTGGGTCTGCCTGCGGAAGTCCGAGTGTGAAGGTTGCTGCCTGGGAAACTGATGGTGAGGAAACGAGCTTTCAAAACACAGTAGAGACTGAAGACGTTTGGCAGGTGGGCCAGGGCATCGTCCTCGTGGGTTTCTGAGGGCTGCAGGTCCATCCACAGCCTGGATGCTCTCATCTCAAGCACAAGGTCCCAAGGATCTCGAGTGGGTCTTTGTCCTGGCCCCCGGACATGTCCGGGAGAGGAGACAGGTCATGGCCACTGCCCATCCAGGTCAGGGCAGGGCTGCGTCCCTCAGGTCTCTCTCGTCTGTCTCCTCTGGGGCACACCGAAGGGAGGGACCCCAGGGCACTGCAGGCTGAGCCAAGCGTTCGCACCGTGTCACCTCTCAGCTGAGCCCCACACGGCCTCTCTCCCTGGGCTGGACTGGGTGGTATCTGGGGCCTCCTCTGCTCCAGCAGCAAGCCAGTCTTGAACGCTCTCTTTTATGACGCAGAACAACACCTTTTGCCCCTCCAAGAGAGCAAATCCTCGTCCTCTGAAGGCACACTGGATTTTCTGCATCAGCCGTGTGATTCTGAGTCAGTGGTTCCCACCTCTCCAAAAGGCCGTGGTGAACCAGGCCCAGGAGGCCAGCGGGCGGCCAGAGGACAGAGAAGCACCGAACAGGGAGGCCCTGCGAAGGTGCCGCCCTCCACCCGGGCTGGGCCAAGCCGATAGGGGCTGCCGGGGAGGGCCCTCCGCCTCCGCCCCGCTGACTGAAGCGTAGACGTGGGCAGCATCCTGGCCTCTGCCTGCTAGATGACAAACATCTCCCGAACGCCACCCAGTTGTCCAGGATGGAGAAGCACTGCTCCAGGGAAGCCCACCGGAACCGGGCAGGGCTGAGCAGAGCCCCAGCTGCACACCGCGAGCCCCGGTGGGCGCCCAGGAGGGCTGGCACGCCGGTCCAGCGTCAATGGTTCTGCAGCCGGGCTCTCCCAGATCCAGGACTTCAGCCAGATGCAACTGGCCATTTTCAAGTTAGGTGACAGGTACCAAACCCACGACGACATTTTACTCCATGGTGATGTGAAACTGCACTGAAAACTACCCCAGGATTCAGGGAGCAGCAAGCCAGGCACGCTGAACAGTGCGAGCCCCCCGGCGCAGCAGCGTGGGCCGCCAGGAGCCGCTGCGCTGACCCGGGGAGCCCACTGGGTACCACGGCCCTAAGACCCCAGGACCGGGTGCCAGCCTGGCCAACCTCGGAGGAAAGGCGTCCACAGGCCCGGCGCTGGGCCTGCTCTGGTGACCAGGGACCATCCTGCCACCCCACCCTGCTTTCCTGGGCTGGGAACAGAGTGGAGGAACCTGCCTGTCGCACTGCTGGCGGGTCAGACACCCAGGCCTACGACGGGCGCAGAGTTTTGTTTCTCTTTATTCATCTACATTCAGCTGAATTCAGATGTACTGCCTGAATGATCCAGACATACAAAACCCCACTCTTTCCCACTGGTTTTTAAAATAAAATCTTCACTTATAAAACTGAAACACTAAAGCATTAAAATACAGAAAGCTGTTGAACTCACTTCACAAAAGCAGGAAGAGATGACGCATCCCCTCCGGAACTATTTAGAGACAAACCGAGTTAACACTAACACCAAGTGTAAATAGACAGAGGGAGACCGAACTGCGAGAACTCAAAACTACTCAGACAAAGTGGTAATGGCCACTAACAGACCACTGAAGACACAGAGTCCCAAACACGGCTAGATACGGGTCACAGGACGGGCCACGGGCGTGGCCAGCTGTACCTCACGACACGGCAACGTGGACGGGGCGGGGCGGAGGGGCCGGCTGACATGTTAACTGTGGTGCGTGAAACTGGATCTTCCAACGGGGTGAGTGCAGACGGACAGATGCAGGCGCCCACGGCTTTATCTGTACTGGTAGCTCATGCTGTGCTCTGCGTTCCTGCCGTAGCCGCCCTGTGAGGACTGGTAGGAGCTGGGGGGGCCGCTGTAGCTCTGGCCGGAGCCGGGTGAGGTGTAGTTGGACTGTGACGAGTAGCCTCCTGGCGGAGAGAGGGCGGGTTAGCAGGGAGGCCTGGCACGGCCAGCACCTGGGCCGAGTCCCGCGACAGCGGCTCAGCTCTACCTGGCTCTGCTAAGTGCCTTCCGCGCCATTGGGCCTGGCTGTCACCCACACCCTGTGCAATGGGACCGTGGGACCACGGGACCTGGGCTGAGGAAGGGTGGGCATCCACCCAGGCACGGAGCACAAGGCTGAGCCCGCGCCTAACTGGAGGCCCCAGGCCAGGCTCTGCAGGGCCGACTTCGGGAGCGGTTTCGGGATGTGGGGCTGCAGAAAAGCTGAGGAGGTGGAGGCTGCGTAAGGCTGCGTCCTCGCAGGCTCCTGGGCCCGCCTGCGCCTCCCACTCCTGTTGTCCCACACGTGGAAGCCACGTGGCAGCTGCCACTGCAGCTTGCCCCCTACACGGCCTCTGTGCACCCCGCTGGCTCCGAGCTTGGGCCCCCAGTGCCTTGCCGCCTGCCGCCCCAGGCCCACCTTGTTTGCCTTGGTATGACGAGCCGCCCCCAGAACCGCTGCCGTAGCCCCCGTGTGACCCTGGGTTGTAGGATGACCCGCCTGAGCCGTAGCTGTTCCCGCCGCTTCGGCCTCCACTCCCACTGTAGTCTGGGGGAGAGAAGACAGCAAGGTTATGGGGCCCAAGCCAGACGTGGCCAGGGCGGTCCAGGGTCCTGGAGCTGCGGCCCTGGAAGCGGGGGCCCTTGGCCGAGACTCTGGGCCTTTGCAGATCGCCCTATCCTGAATGCTTACATTCAGCATACGTCGATCAACCACCGAGTGCCGGAGCTGGCCAGAGCCCCTGCAAGGTCTCCGTGCCCCGGGCCAACCCAGTGCCCAACTTCTGAAGCCTGTTCCACCCCGGGCATCCCAGCAGTTCAGGAACGCAGCAGCAGCCTCCCCACGTCCCTCCAGCAGCCAGTGCCGCCCCTGCCGACAGCACAGCTGCTGCTGCCTGCAGTCCTGTCATGGAAGGCCAGGCACACCCAGACTCGCCCAGCTGGGCCAAAAGAGCAGCCGCGGCCTGCTGGGTCTGCGCGTGGGGCGAGGGCGGCAGGGCAACACATCTCCCTCTTTCAGGGGCTGGATGCAAGTGTCCAGAGCCCATCCCTGAGGTCCCCTTGCGGCGGCGGCCCCAGGCCCAGACTCAGACTCTACCCTTGGGCCCCAGCCTCAACCCACAGCCTGCGGGGCCTCCACTAGACCTGCCTCAGAAGAAGGCGACAGGAAGGGACAGCAAGGACCTGGGCCAGGGGGACTCTGCCTCCAGGTGTTTCCCACGCCCGCCCTGCAGCCAGCACCGGACTGCTGGGGCGCAGGTGTGGTGCGCCCGGCCGACTCACTGAATTTGCTCTCGTAGCTGTAGTCGGCGCCACCGCCGCCCCCGGGTGAGCTGTAGGAGTTGGAGTAGGAGTAGCTGCCCTGCCCGTGGCTGTAGCCCTTCTGCTTGCCCTGCGGCGGGCCGTAGTTGCTGTACTGGCTCTGGTTGTAGGGCTGCTGCTGGCCCTGGTGCGACTGGTAGCCCGAGCCATAGGAGGGCTTCTGCTGGCCCCCGTGGGGCTGCTTCTTCCCAGCGTGTTTCGGGGGCACCGGTGAGTTGTAGTTGTCGCCTTGGTAGTAGGAGCCGTAGCCCGAGGAGCCACCACCGCCCCCACCGCCGCCACCACCGGCATTCCCAGAATGCCCTCCATTGCTGTAGAACTGACCTAGACAGGAAGGCAGCAAGTCAGGCACAGGGTCAGGAGCTGGGGCGAGGAGCAGAGGAATGGCAGCTGTGGGCCCTGAAGGCTGACCCACAAGCCGGCAGCGCGGCCGGGACCAAGGGAGGCGGCGGGAGAGAGGAGCAGGTGCTCCGGTCCTTGGAGCAGCCTGGTTCAGGCGGCCCAGCCTTCAGCTCCACTCACCCGTCAGCTGACGACAACAATGGATCTTTGCCAAGCAGCGGCACCACAGCACGCCGGCAGCAGCATTTGCAGCGGATGTCAACATGACAATGAGATGGGCTCCGAGCGTGGTAGGACATTCAGCACTAGCTGACTGCTACCCAGATGTCCCCAACGGTGACAGGAAAAGCGAAGCCCCAGAGAAGCAGCCAGCCCCCTCCCCCGCTGTGCTGGGAAGACGCTCTGCAGCCACAGACCT
Organism: Equus asinus; assembly: GCF_041296235.1. Taxonomy (NCBI): domain Eukaryota; kingdom Metazoa; phylum Chordata; class Mammalia; order Perissodactyla; family Equidae; genus Equus; species Equus asinus. The sequence continues at coordinate 22,213,264 of NC_091809.1, read as the reverse complement.
GGGTGCCCTGAGGAGATGCTCTTTAATGAGGCCCCTAAAACCCATGTCATTCCTGAAGACCAACTGGTCTGAGCTGGTCTCGGAGGAGCCACACGGCCTGGCCGTCTCCCTGGGGTGACTCGTGCAAACGCCCGGCTTAAGGAGTGACTCCACAGCCCCATGGGAAAAGGAGACTAGCTACGGCTGAGATTAAAACGTCCAGGTGGGGCCTCAGGTGACAGCCTCAGGGGTCCCCCAGGATGGCCATTCCTTGTTCCCAGCACAGTTGCCGGGTGCAGGCGGGACCCAGCAGCAGGACTGACAAGCGTGCAGCGAGGCCGCCACATCCTCATGCCTCGAAGCTGCGAATGTCACGGTACAGGCCCCCTCCAGGCACTAGGTAAGGGACCCCGAAGACAGGGTGGTCAACACCCGGCCTCCACCAGACATTCAGGCGGACTGACGGGGGTGGGTCAGCTGAGGCGAGGTGAGGCGAGTGCGGGGAGGATGGGCCACAGAACTCCTGGCCTGGAGGAGGCAGGCCCCGGCACACCATGACTGGCTGGCAGGGCAGGTGCCCAGTCGCCCCGGAGACCCAGGGGGAGGGGGAGGGCAGAGGACCCTCCCACACAGCCTGTCCTCACTTCCTGTGTTCAGCACCTGGGGTCTCCCGGCTCTCGGGCGCAGTAACCTGGCACTCCCCACGTGCCTTCCACCCGCTGGGGATGTGTGCCCACACTGGTGGCCCTGGGCCCCCTGAGCAGTGATTTGGATAGAAGTGACCCGCCCCATCAGTTTATCTTCTTCAGGCGGGCGGCCCCCACCCCCCCCACCGCACCGGCCTGTCACGCGCCGTGGAGGCCATCCCCGCCACCTGCGCTGCCCCGAGGCCCGCCCGGAGCGCCTCCTTGGCCCTCCTCGACCGTGGGAATGAATGAAGACGCCAAGTCCTGGGGGCTTCTTACTTTAACATGTATTGATTAAAAAAAAATAAAGGGCAGGGGAAGTTTTCAACGTCATTCAGGATAACTATTTCCTGGTAGAAAAAGACATTATTCTCAAACAATAACTTTCTAAAAAAAAAAATACACCATGCAATCAAAGTTTTAAAAAGTTTCACTGAATGTTTCAAACCTCTGGGAACAAATTATGTAGTAACCGTTTTTGCCTGAATAAACGCAAAATCTTGCAAGTCAATGCAGAGGCAGGCTTTGCTGCAAAAAAAACTCTGCTGACGAGAGCCCAAACTCTACTCACGTCCGAGGGCTCCCGCCAGGACACGGGAGTCTCAGTCAAGACCGAAATGCCTGCCCAGGCCTCTGCACGCAGGCAGGGGCCACCAGCTCAAGTGTGCACGCTCAGGCGAGAAGGCGCAAGCTTCTAGGCCTTCTGGAATGTGCTGCGGCCGCGCCAGCGACACAGGCCTGCGAGGCCAGCTCCTTGCTGGAGAGATGGGCTACACGGCAGGCTTTCTCTGCTTGATTATTTTTAAAGCCCCATTTAAATACAAAACACAACAACACAACAGCTCTCTAGACTCCCGTGCATCTGTCACCGTGAGCAGGACTTGCAAAATTCCACGTTCTTGCCCTCAAAGCCTGTCTGCGGCGTGCGCTGGCGATGGAAGCCCAGCTGTGACACCTTTGAGAGGTCACCTCTAGCCGACCCAGCACAGGGTACCGCGTCCCCACACAACACCCACCAGAGCGTTTACAAAAAGGCGGGACAGGTTCACTTCGCACAATGTACAGTTCTCCAAGGTTCCCAACATTTTACATGCTTATAAAAAAAAAAAAGCCGGTTGCTCTGGATTCGGATGTGGTGAAATCGTTTTCGTTACTGTCAAAGGCATCAACCAGATTGGGAATTTGTTAAAAGGTTAAAAATTCATACAAAACCTGCTGTAAATTAAGACAAAGGTAGATTAAAATGCGTCACTGTCTCTTAAATAAAGTAATGCTTTCCATAAAAAGCAAAGGTGGGCTTTTGCCTTGATGCTGACCACGCTGGCGCTAGAATTCTGTGCAACTCTGCACAAAAAGGCATTCTCTGAAAACTGTTTTCCACTTATTGTGAACTTCAATGTGACCAAGTTCAAAGGCAAATCACGATAAAAACTGCCATTGTCTTAAATTCTGCAGGCTAAGAGTTTCAGACAAGCTGCGGTGACAAGCCACGGTTGAGAAACCCAGTGAAGCAGAGGGGCACAGCACGGACACTTTGGGTTTTGGAGTTCGAGAAAATTGGAGTAAAAAGTTGATTTTGTGTGCAATACTTTTAGATGTTCTAGGAGGACCCAAAATCATGATAGCCGTAGCAGTCTGTGAAAAAGTCACCTACAAAAGGGGGAGACAGAGCAGAGAAAACAAATTAGAATCCTTTGGAAAAAGGGCACAGAGGGCCACATTTGAAATTCATGTTTTAGATTTCTCTGCTCCTGTAACCCCCCAGTGAAGGCTCCTTCTCAAGACAAGAGCTGTGCACTGTCCACAAAAGCATTTCACAGCACTGGTGCTTCGCACGGCTTAAAGCAGAGAAATTTAAAATTTTGACTTCTAGGGCACTTTCAAGTCCCACTCGCGTGCGTGCTAACATCTACGGAGGACAGCGCGCTTCTGCAGGACGGGGGGCTGGAGGACTGACTGACCCCTCGCCGGGAGCAGGCGGCTCAGGGAAGCTGCTGCGGGTGGGCCGCCCTGCCCTAACTCAGGCCCGGGAGCTAAGCTGCAGCTTCTTCCCCAGTCAGACAAGGAGAAACGCACACTTACTGTAGCCGGCGGTCGCCGAGTTGCCTCCATACCCGTAGCTGCCATACCCGGCGCCTGGAAGGGAAGAGACAGGGTTACCGAGGCCGAGGTGGGTATGCCCGGCCCTGGGGCCCCCCACACCCTGAGAGCAAGCTGGGCCACGGGGCCAGCACAGGACAAGGGTCCTCACCAGCATTCATGTAGCCTCCGTGGTTGGCGCCACCGAATCCTCTCCCTCTCCCTCGACTGCGGATGTTCCCTCCTCTGCCCCGCCCTCGGAGGTTTGGGGGCGGGGGCACTTCGTTGTGCATGGGGCCCCCCATGCCAAACCCAGGGTTATGAGGCTAGATGGGAGAGAAGACAGACAAGTCACCTTCGCCTCACACCCAGGGCACGGGGGACTTCGCGCCAAGGCCAGAGAAATGAGGGGGGCGGCTGACCTTAGCAGCAAACTTGGGTCCACCTCTGACAGGCACAGGGGCCCTCTTCTTCTTGTTGGCCTCGAGAGAGAGCGGGGCGTCGGGGAACAGCTTCTCGAGTGCAGCCAGGGCAGCATACGCTTTGGCCACCTTTTTGTTCGAGCCAGCACCTTGAAATTTCTGCCCATCCACCTCGACCTGGGAAGAGTAGATGTGCGTCAGGGGTGGCCAGACGCCTGCCTCCGGGGTGGGGGCCGCTGCGTGGGGGCCGCCCCGCCGCTCACCTCCATGACAAAGCGCTTGTCGTGGCTGCCCCCGGTCTCCGAGATGAGCTCGTACTTGAGGCCCCGCCTCTTCTCGTTCAGCTCCATGACTGGGTTCTTGCCATGCTTAGTGAGGATCGGCCCCTGCTGTTTTACGTTCTCAGGGAAAACAGAAAAGAAAACCAACGACCTCAGTTAAGGGCTCGCGAGCCCACCTCACGCCTCAGGCCCTCCACTCTGTCTGCCCTGCTGTCCTGCGCCAGCCTCGCCTCTGGAACTCATGTGTGGGCCCCGCGAGGGGACCACCTCCACCCATACCCTCTCTCTGGGGGACAGGCTGTCTGACTGAAGGCCACCCTGTGCAGCCCTGGACGCTGGGCCATCAGCAGCCGGGCCCTCTCAGCAGTGGCGCAAAGGCTCACACCCAGCTCCTGGACACAAGGACCACTAGCTGTCCCAGCACCCAGGACACAGCTGCCTGCTCCACCCTATCGGGCCCTCCAGCGCCCACCACACGCTCACCTCAGCGGTGGGATCTGAGGGGAAGGCCGCGCTGGGGGTAGAGACGGTCTCCACCACAGGGGGCGGGGCCACCACGGCCGGCTTCGCCTCCGTCTCCTCCGCCGAGTCCTCGCCCTTGCTGGAGTCCCTGCCCTCGGCACCAGTGGGCAAGCCCATGTCCTGCAGCACCTTCAGCAGAGATACCCGTAGGGCCAGTCACCACGAGGGCTTCCAGCCCGGGGTCTGAAGCTGGAAGCTCCTGGGGGGCTCCCGGCAATTGGGAAGGTGTTTTGCCCGTTAGCTCCCAAGAGACCCACTGCCCAGCTGGGTCTAGGGACACCCTATGTGTCAGCCACAAGGACCAAGGCATCATCGCCACGTGTGACCTGGCAAACATTTGAAAGTCTAACGGTTGCAGCGCTCGCCCGCCTGGGCTCCTACCCCAGGCCCCGTGCTGTCTGCATTGAGCGCCTCACAGGGAGTCGGGGGCCGGGGGCACTCTTGCTGTTTGGAGGACATGTCCCATCGCAGGGCCGCGGCCACACTCACCTTGACGGCCACGTGCAGCTTGGCGGTCTTTTTGGACGGGCCCGAGGCCTCGAACGAGTTGCCGTCCACCTCCACAGACATGGTGAAGATGGGCGCGTGCACCGGCCCAGTCTGGGAAACCAGTTTGTACTGCAGCCCCGGCTTCAGCTGGTTGAGCCTCATCAAGGCGTTCATCGCCTGGGGCGGCTCTGCCTTCTCCTCTGGAGAGAGAACAGCGACACTGTTCTGCAAGGTCGGTCAGCTGAGCCGGGGAGGGGGCACGTCTGCCGGCCTCCTGCCCCACAGAACAGTGGCCCGGGTGCTGCGCGCACCACGGCCTCCCCGCCCTTCACAGGCATACCCACCCCACCTGTGTTCCCTGCCCGCGCTGTATTTAGTCATTGAGAAAAAGGACTTCAGTATCGCGTCCGAGCAAACGCAGCAACAGCAGGCATCTTGTGCACGAGGTGGTGGGGGATGGGGGGTGCTAACCCTCCCTGGAGCCAGGGCAGGGAAGCTGGGCTGGGAACGAAGGCCCGCACCTTTCTTCTGGATCTTCTTCTTCTTTTTGCTGGGCGACTTCTCCTCCCCGTCCTCCTCCATCGGGCGCTTCATGGGCGTAATGGCGTAGGTGGTACTGGGGGGGATTTGAACTGAGGGAAGAGCGGGACAGGGCGGCTGAGTGCAGCCCGGCCTCTGCTGCGCGTGCGCCCCGCCGCGCCGCCTGGCCCTGTGCGCTCACCCGTGTAGTCCACCGGAGTTTCGTTCTTTGGTTTCTTGGGCATCTTAGAAGGCAGAGGGTCCATCCCCAGGACTTTATGGAGCTGGCCAAACGCAGCAAGTCGCAGAGCATGCTGGAGAAGGGGAAGAAGACTCTGACTCGGCCGCCCTGCGCTCCCAGCTGAGGTGTGTGCGCTTGCTAATGCCTTCTGGAAGGGGCGGGAGCTGGGGCGTGCTAACGGTCTCCCCTACTACAACAAGGGGTCCCCCAACAGCCAGGGGAGGGCCTGACTGCCAGGGCCCAGCCTCGCTGTGGGGGAAGGCCAGCCTGTGACCACCCCCCGAGAGGAGTACAGGAGACCCCATCCTGGGGACTGGTTGCCACACGGAGCCACGTGGTAGGCCTGCAGGGGAAGGAGCCCCAGAGCTGTCCACACAGCAAGTTCGTCTCCCCGCTAAACTCGGTGTCCGAAAACAGCACTCGAGCCGGCCGAGGGGGCAGGCGACAACCACGCGTGGCGCCAGGGGAAAGAAGCAGCCCAGGCTGGGGCGCCCTGTACCGGGCGCGAGCCCTCTCCTGCAGTCCCCGACCTGAGCCTAGTGTCTGTGGCGGCCCTGAGAACGCCCAGTAACGGAACTGAAGCCGGTGATTACACACTGGGTCAGGGCTCGCGGTGGCAATGGCAATGGCGGCGACTATACCTGCGCACTCTGTGTGATATCTTCCCGTTGCTGTCTGTCTAGATGCCCAATAGCATCAGTGGCTTCTTTTTCACAAGGGTCATAAATGCCAGAACCATCTGAAGGCAGGAAACAAGGAAGATATGCAGAGGATTATCTTTTAGCATCTCGGAAGAGCTGTGCTGGCTGAGGGAACCAGGTGCGTTACCCCCCGCGCCCCATCCACACCCAGCTCTGGAAAACACGCCGAGCTCGGTGACCCACTCGGCGGCTAGCCCATGAGGGCAATAATCCATGTGTCTCAGAGCAAGGAGCTCGCGTGGGAGTGGGCCACCACTGCCCCGGGTCCGCCCTGAGTCACACTGCGGAGCCGGCACAGGGCTGGATATGATGGTGCAAGAGGGTAGTCACATGCTTCAGCCCTAGGGGGACACGGGGTTGCTGCTGCCCTAACCCGGTCAGGGGACCCGCCAGGAAGCGGCCTCGGGGCCTCAATCCCTGTCCTGTGCCTGTGACTTGCAGCGCACAGGGCCCCACCTGGCATCACGATGCCCGAGGCCAGGCACTCCAGCACTCTGCGCAGGGCCTCGCCGGCGCCCATGGGCCTGTTGGCCGTGCCGATGGACTTCTCGCACAGCAGCTCGAGCGGCTGGAAGGCAAGGGGCACGGTGAGCCAGCGCCCAGGGCACAGCCACTGGGGCCACACCAGACACCGGACCTGTCTCCTTAAAGAGCTGGGGGAGGCCTCTCGGCTCTGCGGGCCCAGACGCAAAGTCGAGGCCATACTGGAGGTACTTATATTTAAGATGCAGCCATTTGAAAGCATGAAAACCCTCCTAAGTCCAGGCTGTCAGAAAGCAGGCAGCTGGCCAGGAGCAGCCACAAACACTGCTTCCTGGACGGACCCGTGAGAGGAAGCACACGGCCTGGCCCGCCCTCCCGAGGCTGCATGGGCTCTTTCCACAGAGGACCTGGTCTCGCTTGCACCCCTACCCAGGGGGTGGCACACAGTAACTGCTCCACAAGCCGCCATGACAGGGATGCATCAGCCACACCCTGAAGGACCACTGCAGCCCGGACACCATGATACATGCCCGGGATACGGGAGGAGGGCTCTGTGCACACAACCCCTGGGGGCCGAGGCTACGAGGCGCCTTACCCATCCTCTGAGGGGACCCCAGGTGGGCACACGGGTGCACAGGTCCCTCAGGACCCGGATGACAATGACACACGACTTCAGCCCGTTGGCTCTGGCCTAAAGGAACAAAGCACAGGCTCTTTAACCGAGGCTGCTCCGCGCACACAGGCACACATGAACACGAGTCTCAGGGCGCTGCTTTGTCCAGGGTACGTGGTGAGCGTTCGCCACCACAAAGCGCGTGGTCAGTGGCAACGTCACTGTGCAGACAACAAGGACAGTACTCGTGGCACAAAGCAGCAGTGGCCCACCTACTAGTCACAAGCCTCCTGGGGGTGTCAAATTTGTGCACGCGCGCTCCTTTAGCAACCGCACGCCGGCGGCTGCTAAGTTCGGCACGGTGGTCTTCATGGTCCCGAAACTTTACGGTGCAAGTTAGCCAAGTTAAAGCTTAGGAATTCTCTACCGAAAGACAAATAGAAGAACAAAATGCAAACCTGGAACCACTTGGCGTGTCGGAGGGACGCCAAGGCAGCAAGGCATTTGTGCCTGTCCAGAACGTCCGGGGGGTCGTTGACTGAGGGCGCTTCTATTCATGGGCGGAATAAGAAGACAAGGCAGTTTGACCAAGGGGTTTCTGTCGGGTGGGAAGGGGTGTGGCGGCTCCCTATGGGCAGCCGAGGCTCCCGGGGTCTCAGGGCATCTCCGCCCTGGGCCAGGGAAGGAGAAGCTGGAGTGCGTCTAATTCTGCCCTGAGAGGAAATCAAAAAAATCAGAGGCCCCTCCAAAAAAAACCAAAAACAAAACCAAAGGTGGGAAGTTACTCTAAAAGGCACCATCCCATGGGGGAGGGGACAGATAGGTGGCCCCTATCTTCTAAGAGACTGTTACCTTGCTTCCTCCCCTGGATCTCCCAAGAAATGAGCTATGCTAAAAATTTCAATAGAAAAAAAAAAAACAAAAACAAAAAGGTGCGGGGAGTGGAAATGAACTCCCTCTCTGCGCCCACCAGGCTGACTGCCCTGCCCCAGCCCTTGACAGAGAGAGTCCTGTTGGTCAAAGGTCCAGCGTCCCTAAATGGATACACGAGAAGGGCTCTGCTAGCCGGAAGCAGACGTCAGAACGGAAAGGAATGCAGAGCGCCGGCCGGGCCGCAGTGCCCGTGCTGCAGCAGAAGAGGCCGTGTCCCCCGCCGCGCCAGGGCTTCGGGGAAGGCCCACGACCCTTCCTCCATGGCATGAGGAATGTGATCAAGACACATCGCGTGAAGAGCCGCGTGAGGGGCCCAGGGTGGACCTCGAATCGAGAAAGCACTATTAACGCTTGAGGTTTTGGTTTGAGAATCGCACAAGTGCTTAAAACTTGACCCAAACTCCGCACCAGCTGGGTCCCTCACCGCGGCCGATCAGCGTGGCCAGGGGAAGAGGACACACGAAGGAGCCCTCGGTTCTGCTGCAGCACAAGCAGTCGGCCCCACTCCAGCGTGATGTTCACGCAGAAACCATCTGCTGTCTTCATACTTGAAAAACCACAAAATCACCAGGGACACGCTTGTCCAAGGCCAGAGAATGGCTCAACCGAAGTACCCAGTTCAACACGAGAACATTCCAGGATTACGAGCAACGCCAATGGTGCAGCCCTCTGTGAAAAGTGCTACTCACTTTCAGTGCGAGCATTGTGTGAAGCTCCCTGGGAGCGACACCGCAGGGAGCTGCGATCTCGGAGCAAAGGTGGCCAAAGCCACACCGAGCGCCTTGCCTCAGAGCACTCTAAAACTGAATAGCACATTTGAATGGCGAGGGAACACCCCGTCTCTGAGGTCCTGCAGGCCTGCCTCAGCCGCCCTACCTCCAGCTAACACCTTCTCCATTTCTTCTCTGACAACAGGGGACGTCAGGTGGATGGTCAGGGACAATGGAGGCTCTTTCGTGTTTTTTATCACAATCGCAGCGTCATCGACAGACTGGAGGATTTCGTACTTGTCTTCTGTGACAGCCTACAAAAGAAAAGGCAGCCTGCAGCACACTTTCTTCGCGGGGTAATCGGCAGCGCTGGGTGGCCTGCTGGTCACTACGGTCGAGGCCGCCTTCTTGGGGGTGAGGTGACAGCAGTGCCTTCCCCCCAGGGGGTCAGGACCTCCCTCTTGCCATCCAGGTCTTTGTCACTTTGCGGGCACTGCAGAGAGGAGGGGACCAGCTCCGCAGAGAGAGCAATGACTGCCACAGGAAGCTTTATAAGGCAACGGGAAGGGCTGAGGGTCTGGAGAGGAGACTAGGGCCCGAACCCTCGTTTTCTCCCTTGCGACTCGCGTAACTTTAGGTAAGTCTCTTGATCGCACTACGATCGTGGTTTCTAATCCGTGAAATGGACAAAGCGATGTGACCTCTAGCACAAGGCTGCAAGAGGCTTGCGTGGGCCCTGGGGGTCCAGCATGAGGCCCAGCAGCGGGCATCCAGACACCGCTATTTCCACCCCAGGAGGAGCAGCCCTCAGGGTGGAATGACAACCACGGGGAGTGAGAGCGTTTACAGCCTATGAGGCACATAAGATCATGGACTGGCTGCAGTACACACGTCTATAAATGGATGTTCCCAACAGTCTGACCTCCTCTTCCTTTATCAGTTTACATGCCTTGATGAGGCAAATTCCAGCTCTTAGGATTTTTGTTATGGAACGCACAGTAAATATCATGCCGGGGGGGGGGAACAAACGCGCCCCAGCAAATCGAAAGTGCGCTTTCTCCTCAGCACTCCGGGCCGGACTGCGCCTGCTCGCGGGGCTGTCTGTGCACTCTAAGATGCTTAGCAGCATCTCTAGCCACCGAGTAGGAGCCAGTAGCACCCAATTCTCCCATGGTGACAACCAAAACTGTCTCCAGCCAAATGTCCCCTGGGGGCAAAATCACCCAGCAAAGCACTAATCTAAAACGATAAAATACACTTTATTCGCATCTTTCTTCAAAGACGGACTCTGCAGAAATAATCTTTCCTTTAGAAACATTTACATCAACTTCATTTCTTCAATTAACATACTTCTTATAGTTAAGGATTAAAATTAGCTTAAAAATTACCACGAAAACAGAAAAGTTTAGGGCTTCGTTCCCCTTAAACTGCCCCTGAAAAGAACCTCTGGCCCTGCGTCAGCACCACCTCTCAACGCCAACCCACCAACCCCAGACCGTCACCGCACAAGACGGAACGCGTGTTTCTGGGTGAAGTGAACACTGTGTCTCCCTCGAAGGAAGGAGATTTGTGTCTTTGTCTTTACTTTCTTCTTTCGCTGATCCTGTCCCTAAATGCAGGGTGGACCCATCCCAGGGAGGCAGCATGTGGCAATGGGGCATGGAGGCTCTGAAGGCGGAGAACTCGCCAGCCGGGGATGCTGGGGTCATTACTCAGCTCCCTGAACCTCGGTCACATCTTCCAGAACACTGAGATGATAAAGCCCTACCTCAGAGGGTCGTTACGAGGATGAAATGATTCACGTAAAGAATGCGTCTGGCCCAGAGCCTGGTGTAGTCAAAGCTCACGAAATGTCAAAGGCTAGTATTTATGCAACACTTTGGTAACGAGACAAATCAACTGGTTTTAAAAAAGCTTCTCTGTCCAGGTTCGGATCAGGAGGAGCGTCAATAACTGTACTATCTAGTCATCCATCCACCCGACGCCATGTGGATGTGAAGGCCAACCGACTGCGGCCCTGGCACAGTGCAGCTTGGCGCCTGGCAGGCACGGGGTCCTTCCTGGCTGCCACTGCAGCCAGCAAGCCACCATCCACAGAACTTCAGTGGCTCCGTGGCATCCTGCCCATTAGCCATCGAGAATACCAGAAGGCCTGACCACAGCAAGTGCAAGGTGGGTCTGGAGGGTGCCTCGGCGCCCTGCACAGCTGGGCGTGGCCCCCTCTGCCCCGCGTCCTCCACAAGCACCCCGACCCCGTCCCAGGGGGCGCTGCACTCACAGCGAGCTGGATGGCCAGGTTGTCGGCCACTTTGTCCAGGAGGGCGGTCGTGGGCTTCTCCTTGCACAGCAGCACCAGCTCGAGGTCCAAGTCCCCCTTGAGCAGCAGGCCCTTGGCCACGAGGCCAACACGCATCACCCCACGCAGGGTTCTGGTCATGTGCTCCGTCTTCTGCTCCCTGAGGACAGACCACCCACCTTCAGGGAGGCATCCAGTCCGCCCAGAACCCAGAGGCCCTGGAAAGGCTGGAATCCCTTAGAAAAGGAGATGCTCACCTACACTGGCCAGTCTCCCCAGGAAAGCAAAAGGACCCCAGAGCTCTCCCACTTACCCGGCGCCTTCTTTGCTCTCATCCTCCGGGGGTGCATCCATGCTCTCCGACTCGGCATGCTCACTGCTGCCTTTCTCCTGCTCATCGATCCAGTCGGATACGGCTTTGAGAGCCCGTTCCGTGTGCGACACCATGTTCTGCACCGCCTCCAGCTCCTCTTGGGTCGGATAAACGGACGAATGCTTTGCCATCACGTGGCGATCATCATTCACAAAAATTCGCACTGGACGCTGGAAACGCAAAAACTCAGTCAAAAACAACGCAGAATCCAGGCAACCCACCGCTTATCTTTTAAGCTGCACAACTCAGAATTATGTATCAGCATTTGTGTGAAAATAAGACTCTGAACATGATGGAGGGTTTGCGACCAGGACAACCAAACCTAACAGTTGTGCCTTGTCTAGGCAGTGGGAAGGGGGCACTTGCTTCACACATTTCGATGTACAGTAGTCCCCCCGGATCCGTAGGGGTACATTCCAAGACCCCCAGTGGATGCCTGAAACCGCGGATGGTACCGAACCCTAGAGACACGCTGTTTTTCCTACACAGACGTGCCTATGACAAAGCTTAAGTTAGAAATGAGGCACAGTAACAATAAACTAGAGCCACTCTACCACCGCCGTAAGAAGTCATGTGCATGTGGCTGCTCTCAAAGATCTTAGCGCGCTGTACTCACCTTTCCTCTTCTTCTTGTGACGATGTGATGATGACACAAAGCCTACGTGATGAGATGAAGTGAGGTGAATGACTGCATCACGCTACTCAGAACGGCGCGCAATTTACAACTTAGGAACTGTCTACTTCTGAACTTTCCACTTAATATTTTCGGACCGCAGTTAACCGCAGGTAACTGACACCGCGGAAAGCAAAACCACGGATAAGGGGGGACTACTGTATTTGAACTGTTACACTATGCAGTATTTTATAATTCAAAACCTCTCATGACAGTGGTAATAGAACCAAACGCTTAAAAAGGGCAATGCTACAAACATTTTTGTACATAAACGAAGAAACAGCATCTATGATTTAAAAAAAAAAATTCTTACCATTTTTACTTCTTTTTCTGTAGTGTCTGGAAATCAAATTTTTGCTTATCTTTTCAAATTGTGACAGATTTCCTTGGTGTTATCAATACTTCAACTATCTACAAGATCAGAAAATCCTTTTAGTTTCAAATATTTCACAGCTGGATGAATTTTATCGCCCAGACAGTCGGCAGTATGCAAGCCGGGGTGCCGCCTCCCGAAGGAGCCCATTGACACAGCAGGACGCATCTGTACTTCCAAGTAACCACACTAAGCCAAGGCACAAACAACTACAAAATCCCCTCAACATGCCAACAGCTGGTTTCTAGAAGCCACATCTGATTTCAGGCCCACGCTCATGTAATTTTTACTTTTTCTACCTTCTTCCATCAATTTTTACATAAAGTATGTCAATTTTTAAAAATATAAAAAATAAATATATTAACAAGCCTCCAAAAAATGGTACAGGAAGAAATATTTGGCAAAATCTTGGTGTCTGGAGAAGGGAGAGTGAGTGAAGGAACTCTGGACCCTGAGGGTAATGAAGAGATGGAAGGAAAGCAGGAGACAGAGGACCCCAAAAGACTTCTGTAACCTGCACAGGTAAGAACCTTCTGCAACGTCAGGTGGACATGACCACTGCGCCACGTGGATGGACAGACCTGTGGGTTCAACTCCAGAGACGCTGAGACAACTGAAATGTACCACAGAAGTCTTCAGGACACATGTGGTTATAACTACAATTTTGGACTCATTAAATAACATGCCAACTACAACCTACTCAATTCCCACTCTGTGCCAACAGTCTGGTCCACACTGAACTCTTCCAACGGAGCCGACAAAACCCCCATCCGAATGTGTGTCAGATGAATCCACCCATTCCATCCAACCACGTAACAGCCAGCCCCCTCAGTCTACGCCGGGTACCAGCCAGAGCAGCAAAGGCACCCGCTTCAAGAATAAACGTTGACATGATTGGCCAAAACAAGAATTTCCCACAATGCTTCAGGACTACCTAGCAATCTAATTGAAAATTTAAAGGTTTCAAAGTAGAACTTGAAAATCTAAGGGTGGAATGGGAGGTGACACCTCCGCAGAGCGCGGAGAGAGGACAGGCGGGGTCAAACGCTTCATGGTGGGGGAGGGGGAGGGGAGGGAGAAGGGGAGGACCAGGCCCTGGGCTCAGCTGCGGGCTGGGCGTGGGCCCTTGGGGAGCCACTGGGTTGTCACCAAGTGGAGCCTGAATCCTGCCTGCCCAGCCATGCGGCCTTGAAGTTTCTTTGGCGCTTCCTCCTCCTAACCTGCAACATGGCAGCTGTCCCTCTAGCTCTCAGGGACACTGTGAAAATTCAATGAGTCAACCCATGGGAAGCATGCAGCACAAATCCCACAGACCCTCAAAGTTGACACAGACTTCTCCTACATCATCGGGGTGCTGTGGGGCCGAGTGATGAGTGACGTGCACCCACAGTGCACCCCGTATTAAGGAATGAGCATTCATTCAGTCAGGAATGAATGATATTGCAGCTGTATCTGAAAATAACAGCTTTAGCGGTATACCTTTTTTGGGGGGTGAGGAAGACTGGCCTCCAGCTAACATCTCTCGCCAATCTGCCTTTTTCCGCCCTCCCCAAAGCCCCAGTACATAGCCGTATATCCTAATTGTAAGTCGTTCTAGTTCTTCTATGTGGGACGCTGCCGCAGCATGGCCTGATGAGCAGTGTGTAGGTCTGCTCCCAGGATGCGAACTGGGGAACTCTGGGCCAAAGCAGAGCGCCCGAACTTAACCACTATGCCTCTGAGCCAGCCCCAAGAATGTCTTTATCTGTTGGATGCACAATGAAGATAGACTTATAGCTGAAAGTGCATGTCTGGTAACTGCTATACAATACTCCAGTGAGGCGGGGAGTGGGGAAAGAACAAGGAAGGAACAAGATGGCAAAATGGTGACAGCTGTTGAACCTGGGGGTGGGTATATTGGGACTCACTTGTGCGTGTTTGAAAATTTCCATAATAGTTTTTTTTAAACGCATAATACACTTACGCACTCTTCAAAATGGCAGCTATAGCAGGCAATCTACAAGTTAAACCAAAGCTCAGAAACCCAATTTTAACCCGACAAGAAGTGGGCCATCAGAAATCACAGCCTCACAGCAAGGAGGAGCCTGTGAGAAAGAGCCACCAGTCCTGGCCATAGCTATGCTGGAACCCCGTCAATCTGATAAGGAAGGCGGACGCTGAAAGCCGCATTTACTGATCCGACCAGAATTCAGTGTACACCTCCTGTGTGCCAGGCGCTGGCCAAGATGCTGGGGCACGACAGACATGGCAGGCAAGCCCCTGTTCCTGCGGCCCAGGCCAGCCGGTGTGCTCTAAGCAAGGCCAACCCTCCCGGTCCACCACGGCACAGGAGCAACGCCCGCTCACTGGACACCTGTCAGTGCTCATCTTATGCTGCCCCCACCACAAAGAGCCAACGAAGAGACTTCACAGTCACACAGAACCGAAGCCCCGGCCCCGGGGACCACAGCCTTTCCACTAAGGGCTCTGCCAGACGGGCAGTGTCGGAACCGACTACAGGAGCTCCTCGGAGAGGCGGTGGACTCGGCACCTGACAAAGGAGCCGCACCAGGTGAGCCCGGGCCACGCTGCGCGCCAGCCAGCAAGCACGCGCTCACAGACTGACGCAGGCTCGCACAGAGGACGGGCGCTGACTGTGAGGGCTGCCACTGGCCACACTTGGGGCAATGGAGTATCCAAAGAAATAATGCTTCCACCTCCATGAAGTTCTAGAACAGGCGAAACTAACCAACGATGGGAGGGAACTCAGAACAGCAGGTGCCTCTGGGGATGGTGGCGGGACACCTGAGAAGGGGCCCAGGGAGCTCTCTGGGGAGAGGGCCAGCGGCTCCACCTTGGTCGGGGCTGGACGTACGCAGTGGTTAGAACTCCCTGAACGGTATGCTCCAGACCTGCGCATTCCTTCAAAGAAAAGAACTAACGGTAGGCAAATGCTGGACTCTAGCTCATATTCAGAGGGAAAACTGCAACTTTCTACTACTTACTTTGAAACCCATCTTAAACATAAAGTGGACTGAAGGAAGAAGAGAACAGGTGGATGGACAGATGTGTGACACAGAAGAGTCAACCGTCAACGACAGCACCCAGGGAGGGTACACGAGGTGAGGCGGTGTTCCCCGCAAAATTGTGTCACCTTTTGTATATTTTGAAAATATAAGTGTTTCAAATATATAACTAAAATTAATTCAGCACATTGAACTTACACAAATCCACGAGTCCATAATGATACTTAAAAAACAAAAACCGAAAACCCTAGTTTGCCACCCTCGGAGCTGGCTACAGCCCAACTCCACATTCAAAATCATTCATAGGACTGAAGTTCACCCAGCTGACGTGGGGAATCTACCAAAAGCGCCATCTGACAGAGAGAAGTGAGGAGCCAAAACCCTTCCTTCCATGGCTGGGGAACAAGATACTCATTGTGTCAAAACATCAGCCCATCAAAAGTGTCCCAATGGGCCGGCCCAGTGGCACAGCAGTTAAGTTCACATGTTCCGCTTCCACAGCCCACGGTTCCCCGGTTCGGATCCCAGGTGCGGACCTACACACCCTTTGTCAAGCCACGCTGTGGCAGGCGTCCCACATATAAAGCAGAGGAAGATGGGCATGGATGTTGGCTCAGGGCAAATCTTCCTTAAAAAAAAAAAAAAAGTGCCTTAAGGACGTGCACAGGCCCCCAAACACATCTGTCTTCAGCCAATGCGCTGCATGTAGGTTTCCATCCACTGTCTTCACTGTTTATAATGTGGAAACAGGGCGGGGCCTTGGCTCCGCGGCTGCCTCACTTGCTGGACCTCTGCTCAGAGGCGCAGGCCCCAGGAGGGACCTCTGCTGGGACTCATTGGGCTGTGGCCAGTCTGACCACCACACTTGGCCCGACTGGTCCATTCATCCCAGGCCCTCCTGAGGGCAGGCCTTGGTGGCAACGCCTCCTGATCCAGGTGGACAAGCGAACACGAGCACTAATTATCTGAACTAAAGCAACTGTTGGAAAACTGGTGTCAACACTCCCTTCCAGGGCAACAAAACTGGCCTTGCTTGTCTCTAGGGAGGCCAGGTCTGCCATCCAGGCCTCCGGGAAGCCAGCTGCCCTGGTCCTGAACACCAAGGAACCCCTCTCATTAAGGAACACCCGGGTCTTCTGGGTGAGCAGAAACCTCCTTCTAAAGATTTCTGGGGGGACTGGCCCGGTGGCACAGCGGTTAAGTGCACATGTTCCGCGTCTTGGCAGCCCGGGGTTCACCGGTTCGGATCCCGGGTATGGACATGGCACCGCTTGGCAAGCCATGCTGTGGCAGGCATCCCACATATAAAGTAGAGGAAGATGGGCAGGGATGTTAGCTCAGGGCCAGTCTTCCTCAGCAAAAAGAGGAGGTTAGGCAGCAGATGTTAGCTCAGGGGTAATCTTCCTCAAAAAATAAAAATAAATAAAAACAAAGATTTCTGGCGAAGAGCACAGCACCCGACGCGCACCCTGCACCGCCCCTGCCAACCTAACTCCAGACAGAAGCTGTCCAAGGCTGCACAGTCGCTCCTACAGCTATGTTCGGGAGTCAAACGTGGGCACCAGCAGAGCCCGAGTTTTACCAGCCCAGCCTCTGAAAAGAAACCCCAGGAAGGAAGGAGCGGAGACAGCAGGATCAGGATTTTGACCAAGCCCACCCTGAGGCCTGGGATGATCTAACATGCAGGGGTCAGGTTTCTGTTCTTTGTTCTGGAAACCAGCCCACCCACAGCATGCAGCGGTAAAGGAGGCAAAGCCACAAACATTCTGCCTGCGGTGCGATGACCATCTTTCTGACCTCTCACTAATTACACTGACGTCCAGGGCACTTGCTGCCGGGAAAGAAAGGCCCAAGTTAGCCTGTGTGGACCAAGAAAGGTTTGGAGCATGAACGCCGGTGGAGTGGCAACACCCTAAGAGGGATGGCCCCATCTGTCTTCCAGGGTGGATCTCCCTCCAGGGTGCTCCGCAAAACCTTACAGCTGTCCCCACCACTCTGGGGAACAGTCTGGAGAACTGGCCTGATGCAGACAGACGATAGAGACCGAATCACGCTCCAAAATGTACCAGGACCCAGCCGAGCTCCTGCTCCCCGACCTCTGCAGCTCCCAGTCCGGGTGTGAAGTGACGTGAGACTCGCGCTACCCTTCAGTGACCCCTTCAACTTCTACTGATTCAGACTCACGTCATTCAAGGACTCATGGACAATAATCTTGACAAGGCAACCCAGCCAGAAGATGCTCCTCGAAAATCTGGTTATGGATGCCATGCCGAGAAACTTCTAAACTCAACTCAAATCTAAAGGCTAGAGCAACGGGTCCTAGTTCTGTCTGCAGGAGTGTTTTAACTGGTCCACAGGGAGGTGTAAAGTTAGGAATAAAGACTTTCACAAATATTTTCAATTTAAAGAACTGCCCTTTAAGCTTATTTTCTTCCTATATTTTCAGCATTAAAATATCCCTTTTTCTTATGAAAAGGTGGAAATGGAATACAGTGACAAAAGGATATTTTCTTTGACAAAATAAAAAGTCGGCAAATACAGACTGTTTCTCAAAATGCTTCTGGAACTCCACCTGGTGTGGGAGACCCAGGACTCCAGGCCCTGTGGTACGTGGAGCACCCACGGGTCTTGGGGACAGAAACCCCAGGTGTGTGTCCCACCCTGGACCCCCCAACCTGGCAGCTGTGGGACCTCCAGGAAATTACTTACCTGTTCAGAGCTGGGTCAAAAATGAGATGAAAACACCAGCTAGGCCTAAGAGTTGCAAACAGTCAGGATGAAAGGTGACTGTGGGAAAATGCTCTAACTGTGAAAGCGTACTACACTGCAAACGCAACGTCTTAGGGTAATCTCAGCTACTCTGGGATGAACCAAAAGAAGTGCCTTAAAATCTGCTTGTGAGGGCGCACTACCACAGCACAAGGTCCAACGCGACTCCAGGCGGGAATCCCCAAACCCTCTTCCCAGCATGCTCTTCAGGCCGCGGACAGGGCAGGGGGCAAGCATGGGGACCCCCCACACCCGGTGAGGGGCAGAGGCACCTCGCCCATGGAGCCCACTAGGAAGCCTTCGATTTTTTTTTTTAACTTAATTTAATTTGTTTACTTCTCCCAAAAGTGTTTTCTCCCTAGTTAAGGGGGGAAAAAAGAGACAGTCCCTCAAAGGCTGTTAACTATGAACACAGAGATGTATGATTTCTTTTAGTGGCTAAGGATCCCTTTTTTTTTTTTTTAAGATTTTTTTTTTTATTTTTTTTTCCTTTTTCTCCCCAAAGCCCCCCGGTACATAGTTGTGTATTCTTCGTTGTGGGTTCTTCTAGTTGTGGCATGTGGGACGCTGCCTCAGCGTGGTCTGATGAGCAGTGCCATGTCCGCGCCCAGGATTCGAACTAACGAAACACTGGGCCGCCTGCAGCAGAGCGCGCGAACTTAACCACTCGGCCACGGGGCCAGCCCCCTAAGGATCCCTTTTTAAATGAAACTTTTTGTTTTGAGATTAACTGCAGCCCCGTGTGCAGCTGTAGGAAATCACAGATCCAATATACTCTTTAGCCAGTTTCCCCAATGGTAACATCTTGCCAGCTAGAGAACAATATCATAAGCACAACGCTGACGTCGATACAGCCGGAGACAGACCACTGCTGTCACAAGGATCCCTCGCTCCTGCAGCCCTTGGAGAGCCACAGTCACCTTCCCAGCAGCCAGCAGGCCTAACCCCAAGCAATCACCAACCCATTCGCCATGGCTGTAATGTTGGCATTCCAAGAATGTTACATAAACGGAATTACCGAGCATGTAACCTTTCCGGATTGGCTTGTTTCATGCAGCGTAACTGCCTCAAGATGCATCCAAGATATGTAGCAACGGTTTGTTCTTTTTTCTCACTAAGTAGTATTCCACCGTGCGGGCATACCATTGCATGTTTAACCATTCGCCCACAAGGGACAGCTGGGTGGGTTTCAGTTCTCGGCTCTTACAAATAAAGCTGCTCGGAACGTCTGTGTCTAAGTCTTCGTGTGAACACAGACGTTCATTTCTTTGGGATAAATGCCCAATGGAGAAACTACTGGGTCATATGGTACGTGCCTGTTTCGTTTAAGAAACTGCCAAAATGTTTTTCCAGAGTTGAAGTGTTAGATTTTAAAAAACTCACTCAAGTCACTTCACTGAAATCGACCCAATCCCCCTCCTCTCCGGCCCCCGCCCCCCCTCCCCCCCCACCCTGTGGTCACTGGTGAGCTCTCCCTGGGCAGCGCACAGACCTCCCTGTTCACAAGGCAGCCCGCCTGCTCTCCTGGAAGGATCTTGCACAGGTCACCCACAGGACAAATATTTAAGTGCCACTGTGAGCCATGGGGCTGGGCTGGTTATTTCCATATTGCTGACATTTAAGCTTTTTTTTTTTTTTTAAATTAGGAATACATAGCAAGGATTACTAACCTGTAAAAAATCTCAACGTACTACTAAGAAGCGAGCCTAACTTGCAACGTTTCATTCTTTAAACAGACACACACACACACACACACACAGATAAGAGAAAGAAAGCAGCTCAGAGGCAAGCAGCAGAAAAGCAAGCGCCCGGAAGATGATCCCAGTAAGACCTTATCCTTGAGCTTGAAGCACGACCCTAAGGAAAAAAGCAAGCAGCAAGGTTGTCTGGACCGTTCAAGGAAAATTATCCTGGATCTCAAAGAGCCGACAGCACTTCTTCTCACAGATCACCTAACATTATCAAAATCATCTGTAACAAATTCAGACACTGATAATAAAAGCACGCACATCCAACTCTGTAACTAATGGTCCTTGGTGATCAACATGTGGCCCACAAGAAGATGGCCCTTGGATAATAAACTCCCTTTCCTGTTAAAGGTGGCGGTTACGTTTTCAATTTCTTCATTATGTGGACAGTCAACGAGAAGAGAAAACAAATTAAATTTCAACTGGACATTGCTTTCTCAAGATAGAAAATAGCAGATGTCAGCAGTCTGTCTGAATTTCCAACTGCAACTGATAATGGGCTCACCTATAAGGTGCTGCCCGGGAGGAATCTCTCAGGGATCTAACAGAGCATCAGCATGGCAAGGACCCATTCAGCAAGTCAGTGCACTGACAAGGCTCCCGGACAGCCACCTGGCCACCGCGCTTCTACTACCCACTCTGTGACGCTGCCAGCACCACGGAGAGGCAGCACCGACTCACCCTAAGTTATAAACCTCAGGCAGCGAGTCGTCCGTCCACACAGAACTGTCACTGGCTGCAGCAGGTGTCTGAAGCCGCCTTGTCCCTTCAGGGCCACGCCCCCTCCACGAACAAACTGTGTGTCAGCTCCGGTCAGATTCCTACTTGTCTCTAATTCCCAGCCCGGCTGCTGGAAACAGAAATCAAATCTTCCTCTCCCGGGACTTCGCTAAGATAAAAAGCATCCACCATACAGAGCCCAGAGCATCCTCACTCCTGAAGGTGCAATCAAAGCAGGATGCAAATCAGGGTCACCACTCGGCGACACACAAGCCAAGACCGGATGGTGACATTCACACAGCTTCTGAAACTGCACAAGGTCCATCAACTCACTGACGAAATGCGGCAGGAGGGCAAGGCCACGCAGGTGCAAACCCGAGTTTCTTGGGGAAAACAATAAGTCCTCTGGGCCATCAAATGCAATCCGGATGGGGGCGGCAGTTAAGAGAGCGCTGTCCCAGGCCCAACTCCCCAAGCCTGTCCAGAAGCGAGCGCACTTCCACCCTCACCTCTTGCTGAGGTCCACAGACGGACAAGATGGTGCCCGCTGTTGACCCCAAGGGAAGAGGCCCATAGACTGCAGAAGGCTCCTTCCTCCTCACTGGCTCCACCTGGAAGACTGAAGCAGGGGAGCCGGAAAACGAGCACCAGATAGCGATAACAAAGTAGCAGCGGCCTCTGGCCAATGTGGCATCTCCACAGGACGATTTTAAGAAAATAACAGACACCTAGAAATATGAGCCTCCAAAATAATTCTAAGTACTAAAGGAATTTTTGCCAATAGGCAATAGTCTAAGTTCAATCAGGGCAAAACAAACAAAAACTGCAAACAAATTAGGCACCTCTGCTCCAGAAAGAGGGTGATTCCCAAGCTCGCCCAAGCTCCGGAAGGTAGAGAGACTGATAAGTGAGCACCCAGTGCTGGCAAGGCCAAGCCTGGCAATAATTGCCAGGCTCCAGACAATACTAGGGCCTGCACAGATTCCATTCACAAATCCGAGACCAGGACCTGCCCACATGGCCAAGAGACAGCTCAGGGGCAAAGACCTGAGGACTAGGGACCGGAAGAGTAGCACCTGCCCAGGCCCTGGCGCCTTTTGCCCCTTTTCCAGCTGTGAATGAGCCTCTGGTTCCCACACTTCATTCACAGCCTGAGCGGCTACTGTAGCTGCGTCCCACGAGACCACACACAAAGCATCACACACAAAGCATAGTGGCAGCACTGTGAGCCATCCGTGGAGACTCCCAACCACAAATACCTGAGGAAGACTCAAAAGTCCTAAATTTGAATCCTAACTTCGGGCGGAACCTGGCGTTTTCCCATGGACCCCAAATATGCCACCAGACCACTTATTTGAAAGAGGGCAGAATCCCAAGCAAGCAGAAAACCAGATTCAGCATCGCTAGAATACCTGAGTCCAGAAAATGTAGGCTTATCACGGAAAGTGATGCTTTCTTGCTGATCCATCATGCCCCCTAAAGCAGAACAGCAAACCACTGTCACTCAATTTTGGAAACACTGAGGAGAGACGGCTTACTCTCCCCCAAGCTGGGGGAGGACATGTTGATCACTGTACACCCCAAACAATTCATCCAGGCGGAAGATTGAGCAGGGCAGAACCTCAAGAACAAACCCAAGAATCTCGGCTACTCAACCACTTGATGAAACCAGCTAGAATAGGGTTTCCAGCGCTCATGTCTGGATCTCACCCTTGGAGACCACAGTGTACCCCAAGATCGCACCACATCACCGTTTTGGGGGAGCACGCAAAGCCTAAGCAATCTGGAAAGAAGATCCAACGTCTGTAACCACCTGGACTAAAAGAGCAAGCCTCAACCCTCCCCCAAGTTTGGATCCTGATCTGCGGGGAGGCCTGGTGGTCCAGAGATTCGGGAACCCCGTGAAGCCACAAAGCCCTCCACTGCCGTTCGCGTAGAGACGGGGTTCCAGGGAGGGGGTCCACCTCCCCGCGCCACGTAAGGACAAAGGAGGCGACATTTCCCGCCTCGGGAACCTGGGACCCTCCCGGAAGCCGGGGAGGGCCGGGCACAAAGAGGAGGGGGCGAGCAGGGGGGTGGCCGCGGCCGCGCAGGCCAGGATGCTCCCGGGCCGAGGGGGTGTGTGCTCCCGGCACGTGCGCGCCGGGCGCCGCAACAGACAAAGCGCGGCCCGCGGGAGCCGGCGGCGGGCCCGGTGCGCGCGCACCCCCCGCGCGAGGCGCCGCCGGCGGCGAGGGGCCGCGAGGGGGGGCGGATGCGCGCGCACCGGGCCTCGCCGCCGCCGCCGCCGCCATTTTGTTTCCTCGGCACAATGGGGGAGAGTAACGGCCGAGCGCGGGAGCGAGGCTGGCGGGGGAGGAGGGAGCCGGGCGCCGGGGCGAGGGGCCCGGGCGGAGGCGGGGAGCGCGGGGCGCCTCCGGCCCGGCCACCCCGACCCCTCCGCCGGGCCCGCGCAGAGCGGGAGGCAGGGCGGGGGAGGGGGAGAGGCGGGAGCGGGCCGGGCCGCCACCACATTGACGCTTACCTTGTCGGCGTCCCCTTCCCCGACCGCAGCCGCCGCCGCCGCCCTCCTGCGACAGCCTGCCGGGGTCTCCCCCCCTAAAAGCCACGCGGTGCGCACCGGGCTGCCGAGTCCCAACTGCAATGGCGAGAAGAGGAGGAGGAGGAGCCGGGGCCGGGGGCGAGCGGGCGGGCGGGCGCGCGCCGGGGAGGTGCGGGAGCACGTGACCGGCCGGAGCCCCGCCCCCTCGCCGCCGCGTTGCCGCTCGACGCAGGCCCAGCCCGAGAGGGAGGGAGGGACGGAGAGATAAGGAGGCGGGCTCTGGTCACGTGACAGGAGCGTGGGCGTTGCGTGGCCCGTCACGTGGCGTCGGAACGCGTCCCTCCCCTTTGAAGGGCTCCTCTGGATCATGTGACGGTGGCGGATTCTGAGTCCTCCTTGGGCACGTGACCAGGTCCTTGGCGCCTTCCCTTTGCCGTATTGGGAGGCCTGCATCACGTGACCACGCCGCCGCTCTTTTTTTTCAATGGCGGTTTCGGAGCGGCCGTGACCACGTGACTCCGGGCGAGGGGCGGAGCCTCCGTGCGGCTGCGACGGTGTGCGCCTGCGTGGGCGCCATCTTACCCCCGTCGCCATGAGGACGTTGGCGGAAACGGTTGTGAGAGGCGGGCGCGTGAGCGGCTTCCGAGCGGCCGGATCTCGGTCTCGGAAGTTCGGCCTCTGTCGGAGGCCGCCCCGCGGGGCTTTCTCCCTCCTGCCCGCATCTCCCGCGAGAAGCCGAGGGGACCCGAGAGGCGCGTGCGAGGAGCGGCCGGGCCGGGCTCCCCGCTGCCGCCCGGGGCCGGCGCCGGAGCCTCGGAATGGCAGAGCCGGGCTGCTCGGGATCCTCCGGCCCCCTTCACCCACATGGAGAAACTGAGGCCCAGGCAACACAAAGACCTGCGTCGAGGGCTCACGGCCCGGGCCCGGCGCCTGTCGGATGCCCGGCGTGCGGTCTCCCTCCCGCCGGGGTCGGGGTCGGGCCGCTCGGCAGGCGGTGCGCGGGGGCGAGGCTGCAGGTGGGAGCAAGGGGCTGTCCCGCCTCCCGAGGGGTGGGAAGGCCTGGAGACTCACGGCTCTTCCTGTCGCGGAGCTTCCCCGCCTGGCGCGGGGGCAGTACGTTCGCGTGTGAAGGATGCAGGATGCTGAGCCCCCGCGGTGACCGCGGCCCGAGCCTGTTTCCGTGTCTGCAAAACGGTGATGAGCTTTTTAAAGGAGCGCTCGGCATGACTCTTTGGGCGGAAGAAATGCCCCCAAATGATAGCTATTATCCGGGAGGTAAGAGGTGAAAATGTGGTTCCAGGAATGGGTGCATGCCGTGCTTCCCGATTTTCTTTTTCATTTACGCTTTACTTAGGATTTTGAGCCGATCAGGTATTGCCATGATGTAAATGTCAGATGTGCAAAAGGATGTGAAAGGACAAAGTCAGTCTTCCTCCTTGTCTACGTGTCTACGCTCCTCCTTGGCAGCCAGCGTCAAGTTTTTTGTGTCTCGCTGCAGAGATGTTTTACGCCTAAAGATGCTAAATTGTGTTTTTATGGCCTTTTTTCACGTAAATAAGACATTCTGCATCTTACTGTTTTTTCCCTTACTTGCAGATCTGTCTTAAACGAGTAGAGGTTGAGATTGAAGAAGGGTTTGGTAAAAGTAAGGGGGCGTGTGTTTAGACGAGATGGGTTAAAGTAAGTTTCGGTGGTTCAAGGTCGCCGTGACTGTGAGAATGATAACTGGCTTTGACATTTAAGTTAGAGCCCAGCGGTGTCTGTTTGACACACGAGGGCCGGACTCAGAGGCTGGGCAGCTTGTCTAAGCCCACAGCGCTGCCAAGTGGCAGAACAGGGACAGTCCTTCGTTTCTGACTCCAGGTCCACAGGCCGTCCCTGGGAGGGGCCCTCGCGTGCATTCCTGAAGAACCTGGTTTTGAGGCTCTCGCTCCTCTGAGGCAGCGCTTGTCACATCCGTTTTGCAGGCACAGATAGGATGGTAATGACAGCCGTGAGACTTCAGATCAAACCACGACCTCCTTGGAGGAGCCCAGGACGGACTTGGACAGTTTTTCAACCTCAAACGGTTGCCGGTGTGGCGGGCGTGTTGCGAGGGCTGGAGCAGCGGCTGTGGACGTGCGTGTTGCTTGTTGGCCTCGTGCCCGTCCAGCCTGGCTTAGAGTGAGACATCCGTGGGGCTGCAGTGGAAATGTCAGGAAACCAGAACTCCCTTAGAGGTGCCTTCTGTGTGCACCCACCCCTTCCCCACCCGCCGGGAGCTGCTGGAGGAGACGTTTCCAGCTGCAAGCTTCTGCCTTCCTTGTCCGTGCTCTCTCTCGGGGCGCCATCCAAGATGCAAGACCCCACATGCCATCTGCTTTCTCCCTGCGTATCCGCTCTGGCCCAGCCTCCCACCTTTCCTCTCCACTGCTCCCTGGTTAACAGCTCCGTGTGTGCACAACCGCACTCGCACCTCCTTACCTGACTTGACACCCCGCATCGTCTGGCTGTACCCCTCTTCTCCTCATTCCACAGTCCCCCTCACTGGGTGAAGACTGAGGTCTGTCCTCACCTCTTGCAGTCCCTCTGTCCAAACAGGTTCCGCCATCCTCTGGGATGTCAGTGTCCGCAGGGACTTGCTCTGCCCTTGCCTTCCTCATCTGCAGAGATTTCTCCCCCTAAAGCACCCCTCCCCAGACGCCCCCGATCACATCCAAGAACTCCTCCCCTTGAAAGCTTTCTGACTGTGTTTGCTGCCTCCCCCTCAGTGGAGTGGCATTTGGTTGACCACAGTGCTTTGGGGGACCACCCCTCTCCCTCGCTTCTCTGTAGTTGAGTTGGCAGGTCCCCACTGCCTGACGCCAACACTAGTCACCAAAATCAGGCAGTCGGAGCCAGTGAGCATCAGGCCTGGGCCTTTGGGGCAAGAGAGGCCCTCATGTCTCTGATCGTCAAGGCAGGTGTGGTCGGAAGACGGGGGTATACCCTGATGAAAAAACGTGATAGAGAATGAAGCAGTCTGGAAGAAACCTGAGCCAAAAGATAAAGTGAGAACAGTGTCGTGGTTCTTTAAAAGACTAGGCAGAGAATTATCATATGACCCAGCAATTCTGCTTCTGGGTGTGTGCCCAAAAAGAAATGAAAGCAGGAACTTGAGACACTTGTATCTCCATATTCATAGCAGCATTACCCACAATGGCCAAAAGGTGGAAGCAGCCCAGTGTCCACTGATGGATGAACGGGTACACGAAATGTGCTGTATATGTACAGTGGAATAGTATTCAGCCTTAAAAAAGGAAGGGAATTCTGCCAAATGCTATGATGTGGATGACCCTTGAAGACTGTGCTCAGTGAAATAAGCCAGTCACAAAAGGACAAATAATATATGATTCCACTCACAGGAGGTCCCTAGAGGAGTCACATTCACAGAGACAAAGTGGAATCATGGGGGTCAGGGGCTGGGGGAGGGGTCTTTAATGGGGACAGAGCTTCAGTTTGGGAAGATGAGAAGCTTCTGGAGATGGATGGTGGGGATGGCTGCACAGCAGTGTGAATGTGCTAAATGCCACTGGACTGTATACTTAGAAATAGTTAAAATGATAAATTTTGTGTATTTTTTGACACTTTTTAAAACTAAAATAAGAAGATGGAGCAAAAAGTGAAACCAAGGCACAGCCACATCATTTGAGCCCCAGGATGTTGCGACTTGTTGGGGAAACACGCACATAGCCACAAACATTGAGGCTGTCGTTCGGGCCGTGCGTAGGACCCCAGGCCCCTTGAGTCAGTCATCTCTGCCTGCCGGGACCCTTGTGGCACCCTCACATCCCTGCTGCTCTTGCTCTTCCCATGGAGCAGTGTCTGCGGCTTTTGCCTGTTGGGCCTCCACTCCCTCTTTGTTCTGAGGACCAAGACTTGCCTTTGGGGAGCCGCCTCTCCCCCGCTTTATTCCTGCCTCCCAACGTCTGCCCTGGGCCTCACCCATCAGAACCCCACTTCTCCCTCGGCCCAGTGACTGGTTCAGCGATGGCGTTTCACAAAACGGGCCCAAGGAGAGGCAGCTCTGGGACTGCTTGTGATCGTCTGAGAAAGAGCTGGGTCTTTCTGCTGGGGCCGCTGGGCTGGGAGGATGTAAGCCCAGGGTATACAGCTCGATGTGTCCTTTCACGTTACTCCACTCATTCATTCAAGCGCCCTCACCTCAGGGCCTTTGTGCTGGCTGTTCCCTCTGCCTGAAATGCCCTTCCCTCAGTCTTCACAGCTCCCTCCCTACCTCTCTCAGCTCTCTGCCCTGTGTCACCTCCTCAGAGAGACCCACCTGCCCTAACCACCATGTTCTATTTCTTCCAAGTGTTTATCACTACCTACTCTATATTTAGTTATTTGTTATGTCTCCCTTACTCCCTTGGTGAAGTCTGAGATGGGGAAACACAGTTCTTGTTCACTCCCGTATATCTAGCCACGAAGTGCCTGGCTTAGAGGCCTGGGAAAATCAAGAGTGAATGAGTGAGTGGACGTGTCAGCCACCACACCTGCCCCCCACTGTGCCCAAGGCAGTTCGGCCTCATGGATAGGTGAGCCAGAAGGGAGCTCCCCCCATTCCCCTTAATCCACTTTGAGGTCTAGCATCCGCAGTCCTAAGTGCATAGCTTGGTAAATGCTTACAGAGTCTACATCTGTGCAAGCACCACCCCAGTCAAGGTAAGGAACATTGTCACCACCCCAGAATGTTCCCTCTGCTCTCTGTAGCCAATTCCCGGCCCTCTTGTTACATCACCAGGATTCACTTTACCTATTCTAGAATGTTCCAGAATTGGAAGCATCCAGCATGAACTTCTTTGTGTCTGTTAGTTGCCTGGGCCACTGAGCTTTCTGGCGGCCTGTACCTGGCCAGCACGCCTGTGCCTGCACCCCTCGTTTCTAAAAGGGCAGCGGGGCCCCTCCTGGCCTGGCCTCGCTCCACATTCTCTGGATCCGTAGCTCTCAGAGTAGCAGACCACGAATATGGACGCTGGCCAACGCAAGCAGAAAAGAATTTGAGGACAGCCTGCTGCTAACAGACCTCCAGGAGGGCCGGGAGGAGCTGGCCTTGAAGGCTGGGCAGTCCGAAGCAGCTGCCGGGGACACAGTGACACCACCATGCCCTGGCCCTGCCCTGGGGAGGCGGACAAGAATCAAGCAGAGTGTGTGCTGTGTCCCATGGTGGCGAGTGTGGTGGACGAAAAGAAAACCAGGGCTGCCAAGCTGGGGCAGGCGATTTTAAGTCAGGCGGCGCCCGGGAAAGTCACGGGGAGCTGAGGGACTGAGGCCAAGCCGACTGCTGGGAGAAGAGCCTTCCAGGCAGAGGAAACAGCCGGTGCAAAGTCCCACAGGTGGGACCGTGCTTGTGGACGAGCAGCAAGGAGGCCCCAGGGGCTGGAATGGGGCTGGGGAGGGCAGAGGGGAGAAAGGGACATCTGGGAACGGGCGGATGGGTCCAGCGGGGACCCTGGACCCATGTGGAGACTGGCTTTCACCTGAGTCTGTTGAAAGCTGTGCGAGACCTCGGGCAGCAGAGGGAGGGGATCGCTCCGGCATCGTGCCCTTGCCCAGGGGACTGCTCGAGTCCCTACGCCTCTCCATCAGGCCGGCCACATCCAGTTCTGCCCGCGCCTCCCGCAGCCCAGCGTCCCTGTTCGTGGGGCGCTCTCCCACGCGGTGAGCTGGTTTCCCACGCTTTCTGTCTTCTCACAGCTTCCACCCTCTCCGCATGCTCCGCTCTGAGCTGCTGGCCGCCTGATTTCACAAGGAGATAGTCACTCCCAGCCGTGTCCTCCCACCGCAGCCACCAGCACCTGTGGCGCCTTCCACATAGCTCTGGGCACCCCCTGTGGCTCTCTCCTCCCCAGGCCTCACCTCGCCTCTCTCGACACTCACCCACAGGCGACCCCAGCCAGTCCCTCAACTTAAGGCCATCAGAGCACTGAGCCCTTCCGTTGCCTCCCTCCAGCCTGGCTTTCCCCCCTGAGGTCCAGACGCACGTATCTGACCATCTATATCACAGCTTCCTTTGGAGATTTTGTATAAAGTGGGTGCAAAATAAACCCACCTGCCTGGATCCCTTCCATCCATGTTATTGTTTCTTTGCATCTCTACAAGCGTTTTGTCTGCTTTTGCACAAGCGCCGGCACCTGCAGCTCTTTTCAGAGAACCACCCCTGGGCTCTGGACCACGCGCCAGCATCCCTTTGCCTGCCCGCTCAGAGCATCAGAAGGGCCTGGGAGCTTACGTTCCCCCAGGGCAGCCTTTAGGCAACGACTGACGAGTGTGGACAACTCGGAGATGGAACACCGTCCAGAGCTCACTGCGGGATGGACTATGGGCCCTGGCAGGACTCCGCCTGAGCTTGCTCCCTCGCAGCCCTGCTTCCCCGGCTCCTCTTTCTTTCACTCCACACATGCAATCCATCAGGTCAGCTCCATCTTCAAATTATATCGAGAATCTGCACGCTTTCGTCACCTTCACCAAGACCACCTGAGTCCAGCCCACCATCAGCACGGACCCGGACCAGTGCGGTAGCCTCCTCATTGGTCTCTGCTTCTGCTTTTGTGTCGTACAGTTTCTTTCTGCACAGCAACCAGAGGGCTCTGAGCATGCTTTTTTTTTTTTTTCCGCTGAGGAAGATTCACCCTGAGCTAACATCTGTTGCCAGTCTCCCTCTGTTTTGTATGTGGGTCACTGCCACAGCATGGATGCCCACCAGTGGTGTAGGTCCACGCCCAGGAACCAAGCCCGGGCCGCCCAGCAGAGTGCACTAAACTTAAAACCACTAGGCCACAGGGCTGGCCCCCCTGATAATAGTCACTAATACTGTGCACGTTGCCAGGGCCAGGCACCATGCCAAGCTCTTTATATTCATTTGGCTGTGCTGGGCTGTATCCTGGGTGCCTGCTGTGCACCAGGCACTCTGCCCTGCCTGGGGTAATGGGGTAAAGAAGAGGAAGATCTTCCTCTGTGAGCTGACACACTGGTGAGGAGGCTGACAGCGAGCAAGTGAAATACAAATAAATAATGACAGGTTTGACAAGTGCTATGAAGAAAATCAACAGGGTGATGCGGTCATCACCAAGAGAGGCCAACTTTAGATGAGCAGGGAAGGCTTCCTGGAGGAGGTGACCCCTGAGTGGAAAGCAGAGGATGATGAGGAGCTAGCCACGCAAAGAGCCAGGTGGAGTGCATTTCAGGTATAAGCGCTGGGGCCAGCGTGGTGGGTGAGTCAGCGAGAGGCGGGTGGCAGGGCGGATAGGCCAGGGCCTGTGGGCTGCAGCGAGGACTTTGGCTTTTACTGAGTAAAGTGGGAGCCATGGAGGGTTCTTGAGCAGAGAAGGAGTGTGAACACACTCAGCTGTTCACAGGCGTCCATCTGTGCCTTTGGGGTATGACCGAGGGCCTTCCTGGGCCCGTTCAGCTGACCCCATCTTATCAACAGTGTAATTAAGAGTGGTTTTTCAGGAACTGAGAAACGACCTCTCGTCCAGTTCAGGCCAGTCGAGGCCACCAGCCCATCAACTGGGCCTGCACAAATGTCCGAGAAGTGACCCTTTTGACATCAAGGGGCTGGAAACTCCCCCCTCAGAGCATGCTAATGTACCTATATTGTGAACACGCGTCCTGCGAAGAGCCATGGAGCGCGACCACGCTTGCGCAGACCCTCAGTCACCTCACCTCTCTCAACCTCCAATCATCTGTCTCCACACTTCAGACCGCCCTGCCCTTCCTCCCACAAATTCGGATCGGGGAGACAGACCGGAGAGCACGTGCCCCCGGCTCCTTACCGATCCATCTAGCAATAAAGCTGATGCTGTAATAATTGGCTTTTTTAATGCGCATCGGATAGGACCCCATCTTCGTGCGGTAACGGGGGAACAGTGGAGGAGGGGAGGGAATAGCGAGGGCCAGGGACCAAGGAAAGAGACTGCACTGTCCAGATGAGTGACAGTGGGAGCTGAAGACGGGAGAAGTGGGCAGGTTTAGCGGCTATGTTGGAGGCGGGGCTAACAGGAGGTGGGGCGGGGGGCGGGGTGGCAAGGAAAGAACAAACTCTGAGGGTGGAGGTGAGCGGGGTACCCAGAGGGCATCAGCACAGGGTGTGGGATGAGGGCTTCGGGGTCAGACACCTGGGTTCCAGCGCCTTCTCTGCCCTTTTTCCTCTGGGCAACATTCAGACACATCACCCAACCTCTCTGCCTTAATTTCCTCCTCGGCAGAATGATGAGCGTCCTGGAACGCGGATGGAAAAGACTCAAAACAGCATGGCTAATTAAGAAAGAATTCCGGGGCGGGGTGCGGAGGGAGGAGGGCAGTTAGCATGCAAAGGCGGGCAGCCGGCACCAGGGGGCAGCCGCGAGCCTCGGGGCGGCCGCGCCCTGCTATGCAGGGCGGCTCCCAAGTGGCTGGACTAGACTGTGGCGCTCAGGTGCCTGGGCCCGAGGACAAAGCAGGCCTGGTGGCACGTGTCCAGCCGTGTGACCGAGGAGGTGGGCGGCCATCGCCGCCTTCTGGAGTCTGGGGATCAGAACCTAATAATGGACAATTGTTCGAAAGAAACCTGAGCTGCCCGCGTGCTGGAATTCAGGCGCAGACGGGGGTGCGGGGAGCAGACTCCTAGGGGAGTCGCCCGGACTCAGAATCCCAGAGCAGTGGAAGCTGGGGTTCCCCCTCCCAACCTCCCACTCCCTCACAAACAGTCCAGGCCCCGCTCTGTTCAATAGGCACTTTATTAGTGGTCGGAATGCAGTTACACGCAGGGCTGTGTGGACAGAACCAGGGGCGGGAGGGCTGGGGCAGGCACAGGAGACACAGACCCCAGGCTGGCATTTCTGCCTCTCGGGGATCGTGGAACGGTGCCGACGAGCAAAAACGAACTCGGGGATGTTGGGATATGGCGAAGGGGGACCCGGCAGACCAGGCACCCTGAGTTCAACAAGTTTGGCAAAAGAATCCTCAAGGCGAAGTGGCTGGGCCGGGGGGCCCGGGCTGGCCGGCATCTGCTCCCCACTCCTTCCCCTGAAATCCTCCCCTGGGTGGATTCAGTTTCTTGTCTCTTACAAAGAGAGCTGTGTCAATAACTGGCAGAGGAAGGGCGAAATTCGGCCGACTCCTCCAGCCAGCCAGCCAGCCAGCAGGTTTCCATTAAGCAGCCATTAGCGGTCTCCTCCCCCTGCGCTGGGCGGTCCGCACAGCCTGCTCCCGACTGCCTCCCCCAACAGTCTCTCTCTCTCCTCCCATGCCAGGAGACACCCCCACCTGGGCACCTACGGTCCCACGCCAGCCATGAAGGCGCTCCTCAGCGGCCCCCTCGACTGCGGAGACAGACAGAAAAAGCTCATAGACCCTTTAATGCACGTCCAGGTTAAAAAAAATAATACAGAAATGCCCGTGGCAGCCGCGAGCCAGTTGTTCAGCCATGAAAAGAGGCTGGGGCCTGGCCGGAGTAGATGCAAGTCACCGGGGCCCTCAGGAGCTGGAGCTTACTGCAGCCGCCGCTCCAGCCGACACAGATGCTGTCCCGTCGTGACGGGGACAGGAAGCGTGGGGCAGCCCACAGAGGTCGGCCCCATCGCCTGCCAGACATCAAGGGGCCTCAGTGGACTTCTTCCCACGCAGGCCAGTCACCCAAGGCTGGAATGACCTGCACAGTCTTGAAAAATATGACTGCCCCTTGGCATGGGGAGGAGATGCCCCAGGTCCTTTAGGTCCCTGGAAACTGGTGGTAACCAGATATCGGGGCATGGGGGCGGCAGTGATAGGATTTGGGGTGAGCCCAGTGGGCTGGGGGTTCTGACCCAGCTGCTGAGCACCCAGTGTGAGATTTTCCAGGGAGGCGTGGGAGGGTGGGGCCTTTAGGACTCCGCCGGCTACTTGTTGGTCTTGTTCAAGAGCTTCTTGAGGTTGGAAGACATGAAGTAAGGCCTCTCGGCCGAGCCATCATTCCTTTCCAGGTCCTCCACTGCAGAGAGAGGTCCCAGAGCAGGTGGCATGAGGGGAGCCCCGGGACAGTGGCCTCTGGGGACAGGGCGGGCGGATGGGGGCCACAGAGAAGCCTCAGAGGGTTAGGAAGCAAGACACGCTGGGACCGGAGAGGGGCAGACTGTGGTGGGCTCAGGAACGGGACACACACTCGCTCCCCACTCCCAGGCAAGGAAGAGCCCCGCATGCACCCCCCACCTACAGGGAGTTACCGAGGAGGCCTGTGGGCCCCCCAACCACCTCCCTCCCTCTCTACTCCTCGACTTCCACCCGCTTCCCCTCCTCGGCACTCCCCTTCAACAGGATGTCTCTCAGCTCGGGCGACATGAAGTAGGGTCGCTGCTGAGAGCCGTCATTTCTTTCCAGGTCCTCACCTGGGCTCCCCCCAGGAACCAGCAGGGGGAACATGGGGTGGTCAGGAAGGGAGGGAAAGAGGGAGGCAGGGAGGAACAGGGAAGCCAGCAGGCATGGAGGAGAGGAAGAGAAGAGAGAGAACAAAAAAACAGACAGATGGAGAGACCAGAGTTAGTGGCAGCCACGGATCCCCCCGACAAAGCCAGAAACTCTGAAGCCGAGGGCCCAGGGGCAGAGTGCGTCCCCGCTGCAGCCTGGACCAGGGGACGCAAGGATGGAGCAGCTCTGAGCGCAGGAGGAAGCCGAGAGGGCATGCCGGGGCGCTAGGATGAAGGACAGCCAGTCCCTGGGGAAGCTGGGGGCACAGGGCAGGTGACTATGTAGTCTCATTGGAGGGAGATGTTCTGCCCAGAGGGGAGAAGGGAGTCAGGGCCCTGCCAGGGTCGGGGGGAGGGGTCACTCACAGAAGCAGAGGAACAACGTGTCCACACACATGCCATAGACGCTGAAGAAGCCATGGGCAATCATGTAGGAGCCAACGATCACTGTCTGGGCGAGGTGAGAGGAACTGTTTTCACCCCAGCGTTTGCCCTGGGCAATCCCCACCCACCACGGCCCTCCCTTGCTGGGCTCATGTCATTCCCCTGCTGATGAGCCCTCCTGAGAATAACATCTGACCTACCATCCACTCCTTGCTCTCTTCAACACCAGGGCCTTTGCACATGCTGCTACCCTCACTTAGTCTAGTTTACACCTCCTTATCTTTCTGCTTTCAGATCAACCATCAAGTCCTCAGGGACCATCTCCTCCAAGAAGCCGCCTCTGACATCTAGACCATTTTTTGCTCTCCTAGCACCACGTAGCCCTCCTCTGAGGCCTTAGTCCAGCTGCAATGTTATGCATCTTTAGGGTGGTACAGATTTAATGCCCACATCCCGGCTAGACTATGTCTGCCCCGTTTACTGCTATACCCTCAGCAATTTGGAGACTCACAGGACCTTGGCAGGTACCTGATAAACACTTAGGGACTGAAGTGAGTGGACCTTAGAGAGATTAAATAACTCGCTCAAAGTTACTCATCGTAGAACTAGTGGACAAAGAACCAGATAAAAATCCAGGTCGTTGGGCTCTGAGGCCTGCACTCATATAGGTACCACACTGCTCTCAGGGAATGACCTAACCCCTCTAAGGGCCCTGTCACCTCCTCCCCCCTTCACAGCAGCCATACTGGTTTCCTCACTGCTCCTGTCAAAGCCCTGCCTCTGGGCCTCCGTACTTGTTATTCCTTCTGCCAGGATGTGGCCTGAATTCCTTCAGACCTTAGATCCGACATCACTTCCACAGGGAAGCCACCTGGATTCCCAGGCCTGCCCCCATCCTCCACCACAGGCTGGAAGAGTTCCCTGTCATTCTGCCCTGTGGCACCTACCAGTATGCAATCGCACGTCCACCTATATCATTATTGATCAATATCTATTTACCTCTGAACTGTAAGGCCTCTAGAGGGACACCCCCCTCCCCGTGTCTGTTACACAGTAGGTGCTTCATAAATGTTTGTAGACTGAATAAATAATCAACCCCCCACCTCTGACCCCCATCTGCATCTGTCCAAAGGAGGCCAGAAGAGTTCCAACACCTCCTTCTCCCCAGACTCATGCCCATCCGCAAAGGTCCATACCAGTATAGGAACCCAGTAATAATTCAGAGGCGGTGCTGTGTCCTGCACGATCCTGATACGGTGGGTGAAGAAGAAGAAAGCCAGGATTCCTGGAAGAGGGGAGGAAACTGAGGGGGTTGAAGATTCTGGCTAAAGGAAGTACCCGCCCCCAAGAAGATGACAGTCATCACAGAAGACATGGGGCCCAAGAGCAGTTCACAAGTCGCCCCCAACAGGCTCCCACAGCCCAAAAGGCTGGGTGAGCGGTACTCACCCACGCTCCCCACGATCAGAAGTTTGCCCAAGAGGAAGAGGAAGTCGGTAACTTTGTCGAGGACCGCCACTCTGCAGGGGAGGGTGAGAAGCAGGTGTGAACGCGGGCCAGGGACAGTGGGAGGAGGGAGGAGATGAGAGGATGGTGTTTCCCCTGACCTGATGATGTTTCTCATGAGCAGGAAGAAGGCGTTCCTGGCCGAGGTGCAGAAGTTGGTGCCGTAGATGGCAATCTGCAGGGAGGCGGGAGGGAGGGGTCAGGGCCCAGGGGTGGGAATGAGGGCTCCTCCCACTCAGCAGGAGCTGCTGGGTCGGTTCCCTCCTAGGCCTGCTCACCATGATATAGGCATTCCGGTTGAGGAATTTGATAAACTTCTCCAGACACCAGAAGCAGCATTTAAGACAGGTCATGAGGAACTTGGCAAACCTGTTCTCTGCAGCTGGGAGAGAAAGGAGGGATGCAGAGGTGAGGGGAGACCCGCCCAGCCGGGTAGGGACCTCCCACCTGTTCATTACACGCACTTGCCAGTCCCGGACTCCCAGAGCCCACCTTCTCAAAGAGAAGGGAGAGGAGACCTATCAAGGACCCTCGGGGTGCTACCCACCCCCACCCAAGTAGGACGCAAGTTGGCCCAAGACCCTCAGCGCCGCCCCCAACCAGGGACCAAATCTTGGAGCCTTTGAGACCAGCCTCCAAGACAGGAACCAATCACAATAAGCACTGCTGCCCTGGCCCCGCCTCCCAAGCACAAGCCAATCCTTGCTGCCGCCTTGGCCCCACCCCAAAGCACAACCAATCCCAGCCCCACAGCCCCTGCTTTGCAACTACAAAACTAGCCTTAGCCCCGCCCAGGTCTTGCTTCAAGAACCAACGGTGGCCCAGGACTCTTGGCCCGCCCCCCCACCCCCAGTGGTAAGAACTCCGCCCAATAGGCTCTCGGCCCCTCCTCCATCGCAGGAACCAATCACCCGAAACATTCTCCCTGCGCCACAGTTGGAAACCAATCACTGTTCCATCACCTTAGCTCCGCCCCCCAAACAAGAACCAATCCCTGTCTCCCCCTCAGCCCCGCCCCCTGGTGGGAGCCAATGCCAGCAGCGCGCAGGCCTGCACCTTTCAGGCGCTGATCCAAGTACTCCAGCATCACTCGGGTGATCTGCACAATGGCCAGAATGAGGGCGCCAAAGGCCAGGGAGCCTGTGTGGTACCTACGGGCAGCAAACACGGTCAATGGCCCGGCCAGGCCTCCTCCACCCCATCTCGCCCCCACCCCCCAGCCCACCCTGGGTCCCACCTGAGCGCCCGGCCGAAGGCGGAGAAGAGCGGGAAGGCAGGCAGGTCGTCTGGCTTGTTGAAGGCCCAGTAGTAGGAGGCGAAGGCCCCAGCCAGCGTGACCTGGCCCAGGGCCAGCACGAAGTTGGCCAGCCAGAAGAACATGAAGACATTGAAGATCTGCAGGCCCAGCAGGGCCCGGTGGTAGCCCGACTCCCCGCCATAGAAGGCGAACTGGCAGTGGGCGCCGGGGCACAGGTGGGATTCGTTGGAGGAGGGGAAAGTCTGCGGGAGGGACGCAGAGCTGGATCACAACATAGGGGCCAAGGGTTCAGAGTGGCTCTGGGCATCAAGGCCGGGTCAGGTAGACCATGGTGTGGGACAGGAGTAATGGGGATCAGAATTAAGTCAAGAGATTGGGGGTTCAAAATAGGGGCTTATAAGAGGGGTTCTAGAAGCAACGGTAGGGATCGTTGACCAGAGGGGTCAGGATAGGGGCTTGTGAAAGGCAAAGAAGGGGTTCTAGTAGCAAGAACTGGCCATCATGGGGTTACAAGAGGGGTGGGGGGTCAGGAAATGAAGTCAGAGGAAAAGGGTGGGTGGTTCAGCACTGGGGGTGCTGCCAAGTTGGATCTCTTCCCTTCCATGCTCCCCACATCCAGCACCTGGCATACAGTAGGCGCCAAATATTTGTCGAATGGTTCCCAAGTGGGGATGAGAGGTTTCAGATCATCTGTGGGCTGCTGGGGAAACACTTGCCCCCCCACCTCCAGACACTCACCTCAGGGTTGCAGGTTTTCCCAGCAAGTGGGCAGGCGCTGTCATTGAAGATCTTGTAGACGGCTTCGTTGGAAGTGGACAGGAAGCTGGAGGCTCGTTAAGGAATCCGGGGATCTGGGATTAGGGCCCCCAGGGGCTTGTGGGAAAGGATCCATCCCCCCCCAGCTTGTGGCCCTGCCCCCAAGTGCGGGTCAGTTCCAGGCAAGTTTGGCCCTTAGCCGCCCCCAGGGTCAAGGATCAGGGTGTGACGGTGGATACACAGCAGTGCTAGCCCAGTAGGCGATGCAGAGGCACAACAGGAAGAAGGTGACCAGCGGGTACAGCAGGGAGCACATGACATATCCCACGGCCCTGGGGAGGAGCAGAGACACAGGCATCAGGGCCCAAGCAGCCCTGGACCACCCCAGCCGGACCCCCTGGCACCCTGGCACCCACCTGCTGGCCTCTTTGATGAGTGCAATGGCAATGAGAATTCTCTTCCGTAGGAAGATGAGCAGTAAGATGATAATTACCTCCAGGATGCTCAGAATTATCACTGTAGGGGGCAGAGAGTGGCTGCATCTGCGAGCTGCTGAGGCCCCCCCATTCCCTCCCAGGCCTCACTGGGGGCAGGACTGGGGGGCTGGGACTCACTGAAGGCCATCCAGGTCTGCCGCAGGTGCAGGTAGACGCGGAAGTCCGTCTGGAAGCCGAGGTCCATCAGGGAGACATCGGAGCCAGCCTCACCACGCAGTCGGGCGTATTCCATGTAGCAGTGGAATATTCCTGCACAGAGACACCAGTATGCCACGACTGACCTCAACCCGCCGGCTGCTCCCCCAATGTTATAAAGGAGGACTGACCACCCCCATTTACCAGAAGCAAAAAACGAGGCTGAGAGGGGCTGCCCTTGCTTGCCTCTGCCCCAGGACCTTTGTACTTGCTGTACCTACTGCCTGGTCCATTCTCTCCTGACTGGATCCCTCACACCCTCCAGTCTCTGCTCAAATATCACCTTCACATAAGACCTTCCAGATCCCCTGCCCGAATTGAGAATCACACCCTCTCATACTCCAGCTTCGGATTGCCACTCTCTACGTTGACATCCTAGAGGGCTTTTCTGGTTTATTTATTTCTTGTCCATTTTCCCCACACCCCCAGGAATATAAGTTCCATGAGAGCAAGGATTTGTCCTGTTTTATTCATTGCTATAAGCCCAGCACCTGAAAAACTGCCCAGGACACGGTAGGCACTCAATACATGTTTGATGAATGAATGAGTGAGTAAATAGGGGTCAGGATGCTGTGTGGCCTGAGGCTTTCCTCTGACCCCCTTTGTCACTCTGTGACAATGATTCACAGGTGGAGAGGGAGGACATGGGTGTTACCATTCAGTGGGGTAACATTACAGATTTTCAGCATTCTTCGCTTTTTGCAGAATAAAATTGTAAAATACATATAAAGTGAAAAAACTAGTCACCTAAAATGCTGGCACCCAGCTAGAAACCACTATTAACATGAATATTTTAATATCTGTGTCCTCAGATTGGGTCCCATTTCAGGCATTTTCCTCCCAGAAAGTTTAAGCGAGTCATCAGAATATGAAACCCTGGATTTCAAGAGTTGCCTCTGGGTGCCACAGGCCCTCCTCCCATCTCATCCACACGCTGTCTCCTTCTCATTCAGCCTGCTACCAGTAAACACTCATTATCCCCATTTTATAGAGGAAGAAATGAAGGCACAGGGAAGTTGAGTCACCAGCCCAAGGTCACAGAGCGAGGAATTGGCAGAGCCAGCATTTGGATCCCCGGCTTCCTGGTGCCAGAGCATCCTTAACGACGGAGCTAAGTTGTCTACTTGAGAACGCCTCTCGATGCTGATCAAACACAGATCCAGGCCCCGGTTTGCAAGACTACGATTAAGCCATCCCCGAGGGGTGAGCACTGAGGTTGTTTCCAAGCATCTGCTCTCGTAAACGACGCTGAGATGAACATCTTCCCCCGAAACACACCAAGTAAAAGACAGTGGCTGCCTGATGGCTTCGGAGAAGATTCTCGAGGCGCCACGGCCAGGTCAAAGAGCACGGGCATTTTGCAGACTGTGGGGAGGGGAGGGGAGACGCACCGTAGCCCAGCACGAGAATCACCATGACAATCATCACCCAGACCATGATGCCAGCCACGAAGCGGAGCAGGATGATAAACAGGAGGCTCATCACCATGGCGATGACCAGGCCGCTGGGGGATAGAATGGGTGTGTGAGCGGACCCCAGCCTCCCGCCAGCCTCAGACTGCGCAGCCTGGGACGGCCACCTCCAACCCCGCTTACATGATGATCCAGTACCAGGAGACCGTGTAGTCTTCAAAGATCCGCATGGCCAGCTGCCGCGCCTCCAGGACCCCGTTGGCCTTCCTGGGGGAAGGCGGACATGGCTGGAGTCAGAGCCCCTCCCCCGATGGGGCCAGCCCCAGGGGATGCCCCGTCCCACCCAGGGAAGCGCGACGCCAGCGTGATGCACAGTGGTCCTCACTTGGCGCCCTCCACCAGCTCCGTGATGTTTTTCCGAGAACCAAGCCCATCCTCATACGTGGTCTCGTTGCCCACCATGAGGACCCCCTTGTGGATGTGGATGGCTGGGAAGCATCTCCGGGCCACTGCGGAGTGGGGGATGGGACCATCAGGCTGAGCCCGAGACCTCCCCCCGCCGCCCCGCCCGAGCTCACGGGACCCCAGACTCACGGGGTTTGCTGGGAGTGAGGACAGCCGGGCAGTCGCCATCCCGAAGCAACTCAGGCACACCCTGCAGAGGGAGAGGAGGGCGGGGCTTCATCCCCAGACCAGCCGCTGCCGCCTGGCCCGCCCGGGCGCCCGCGCCACTCACCTTGCTCTTCTGTACTCCGGGCACACAGAACTGCTTGTAGTAGGTGAAGTCCTGGGACCCGTAAGCGCTCAGGAGGGTGAGGTAGCGGTCGGGACATTTCTCCACACAGATCTTAGGGGGCAGGAAGCAGGGGTTGTTGGGTGAGATCGAGACAGACGCTCGACCTCACTCAGGACGGGGGTCCCACCTCCCGTTTGCCAGGGAAAGAGGAAGGGCTGGGAAAGGAGCCGTCACTACAGGGGGAAAGGACCTGCGGATGCAAAGCGGAAATGGGAAGAGGATGGGAGGGAACGCGTCACCTGGGGGGTGGGACACTGAAATTCCAGCAGGACCAGGGGGCTGGCACACTTCACGATGTTGAAATAAAACAGGAAGGATTTGTTCCTGGGGTTGGGGAAGGGAGATGGAAAGTGTCAAGTCTTCTCAACCACCCATATAAAAATATCTTAATGAAAACGACAACTATAATGGTAATAATGACAGCAGCAGCAACTCCATCCAGGCATTGTGCTAAGCTCTGTGCACATATGGGCTTGTCTAACCATCACGACAGCCTCGTGAGTGTGAGACAGTTATGATTCCCATTTTAGAGATGAGGAAAATGAGGCCCAGAGAGGTGGAGACACTCGCCCTAGGTCACACAGCCAGGGAGGGGCACAGCCCGCACTGAAGCCCCTCTTTTACCTCACCCACTGTTTATCACCACCTGACTTCAGATGCGACATTGTCTCTGCTCTGTCTCTGCCCTCAAACATGGGCCACCAGAGGATAAGACGCAATGTCTCGTTGAGTGCAGTGTCCCCAAGGCCTAGGACAGAAACTCGGGCATGATGGGACTTTTATACATACCTGTTGACTGGCCTAATGGACGGATGGAGGTGGGAGAAGCCTAGAACCTTCTCAGTGCTCACGAAACCCTCCTGTCCACTCCTCCCCAGCCCCGCCAGGCCCCACAGAGCCAGACTCACGCATTTTTTGTGCCCTTCTGCCCGCAGAATTCGCCTCGGCTGTCAGTGGGGTAGATCACCTTTCGAGGGTCCCCACGGGTCCAGGCTGTGGAGGGAGCCAGGGAGGCGGTGGCGCTGCCACGTCTCAGCACCAGCCCCACTCCTGCCCCAGAGGCTGTGGCTTGCCCCCCACCCTGGACCCCCCAAGTCCCTTCCCCTCCTCCACTCACCTATGATGCCTACAGCCACGTAGCCCACGATGGCCAGGAGGAGGAACACACAGCAAATGACATCTGTGCAGCCCCTGGGAGCAAGGGACAACATCAGGATGGAGCCTGGTACCTGGGTATCATGGACCCATTCTGCCCCACACACAGACCCACATCCATGTGATGTGGACACGCGCTCCTGAGCGGTGTTAATGCTGTGCCAAAGGGCACAAGCAGTTTATATTTTAATACCTAACGCTACGCTGTCCTCGAAGCAGGTTGCAGCAACGTTCAGCTCTCTTTTGACTGAGTGCCCGTCTCCCCACATCCTTACCAGCATTACGTGTTCATGGTTTTTAAAATTTAAACTATTTTTATTATCATAAGATTCAATACAAACATGGTAAAAATTAAAACCACATGGGAACATATATAATAAAGAAGTCACTCTGCCACACAAGCCACTGCACATAAGCAACCTCTGGTAGTGACTTCCTCTGAGTCCTTTGGGTCAT
Source organism: Equus asinus (assembly GCF_041296235.1). Lineage (NCBI taxonomy): Eukaryota > Metazoa > Chordata > Mammalia > Perissodactyla > Equidae > Equus > Equus asinus. The sequence goes on along the minus strand of NC_091809.1, from coordinate 22,171,250 downwards.
TTATTAGGTACAAATGTTTTCAAAACAAATTTTTTTGTTAACACAGCTGTGATTATGATACACTCACGGTTCTGTGTCTTGCTTTTTCCACTTAACATATTGAGAGGGACCCATGTCACTAATCAGAAAGGTTCTCGTACATTTTCACAGCTGGGTAATATTCCAACCCAAGGACACACTGTAACTTGTCAAACTAGTTCCATGGGAGGGACACGCAAATCGTTGGTTTTCACCTTTTCCAAAAAGGCAGCAACATCGTGGATTTTTGTCCATGTGTGCAAGCTTTATTGGGAGAATTTTTTCCCCAGAATTTAAGCTTTTGGAACAAAGAGACACACATTAAAAAAAAACTCCTATTTCCGGGCCCGCCCAGTGGCACAGTGGTTAAGTGTGCACATTCCACTTCGGTGGCCCACGGTTTGCCAGTTTGGATCCCGGGTGCGGACACAGCAACGCTTGGCAAGCCATGCTGTGGTAGGCATCCCACATATAAAGTAGAGGAAGATGGGCATGGATGTTAGCTCAGGGCCAGTCTTCCTCAGCAAAAAAAAAAAAAAAAAAGAAGGAGGATAGGGAGCAGTTAGCTCAGGGCTAATCTTCCTCAAAAAACAAACAAACAAAAAAACAAAAAAAAAACAAACTCCTATTTCCAGATTCCCTCTGGAAAAGACTACCGCAATTCACTCCAGAGTAGAATAGGTGTCAATCTTTTTAACCTTTGCTAATCTGTGATGGGGAAATTTCTACTTGGTTATTATTTTAAGTTACATTCCTTTACTTTCCAGTGAGTTTGAGCGTTTTTCCAGACCTCATCGTCTACCGTATTTCTTGTTCTATAAATGATCTGTTCCAATCTTTTACCCGAATTAAAAGAATCCATTTGTAGGACTTTTTCTGTATTAAGGAAATTAGTCCCTTCATCATCGGTACACATAATTATCACTAGTTTGTTGGAGAACAGATGGGGGGGGTGAAGAAACAGGGGTGGGGACAGTATTAACAGAGATAACCTCCCCCCAGGAACCCAGAAGCCCTTACCTCTTGTAAATGGGTCCCTTGAAGGTGGGGTCATACTTCTGTGGCGTTCCTGCAAATCACCAAGAGTGAGCTGGGTGGACCAAGAAGGAGTCGGGAGACCACCCACCCCCAGATGCCCCCCAGGGGTGTCTCTGGCCACGGGAGGAGTAAGATTGACAGACCTCGGGGAGTTTTCTGCCTCATCCCGCCTCCAGGCGACCACCCCCAAGCCCCCCCAGGGGAGGCAGCCGGGAGGCTGAGCGCAGCCGCCAGGGCGCCCGGTGGAGACGCTGGGGGTCCAAGGTGGGATCTGGGGGAGAAGATTCCCGCAGGAGACCCGGGGAGGGGGCGACGGAGACAGGCCCTCCGGGTGCAGGGGTTTGGAGGGACGCTGCCCGCGCTGGGGGGGCGCCAGGCTGCGATCCGCGATGCCCCCCGAGCCCCCGCGGGGGGCGACCCTGCCTACCGTGCTTCCCGTAGTAGTGCAGCCGCTCGTCCCCCATCCCGCGCCCCCTCGGCCCTCGGGTCGGACGCGGGCGTCCGGTGGAGGGAGGGACGGACGGATGGGGCGGCTCCTCCCCGCGGAGAGCGGGGCGGGGCGGCCCAAACCGGTCAGACCGGCCCCAGCCCCGCGGCCGGACGGAGGGCCGGGGAGGAGGGAGGGAGGGGAGCCGGGCTGGCGGCAGCTGCTCCCGTCACTCACCCGCGGCCCGATTTAGCCCTCCCCCCGACCCCGGGAGCTCGGCCGCTGCACCCCGTGCCCGCGTCCCCACCCACCCGGCGACACCGCCCGGAACGCCTCTCCGCCCTGGAAGGGCGCCTGATGTGGCCCCCCGTTCTCTAGGGTGGAAACTGAGGCACGGGGAGGTTCGCCGCCAAACCGACAGATGGCTGAGTCCAAACACCCAATTATAGTCTCTGAGCTGAAAACTCGCCAGCCAGTGGCTGAGGTTTATTCTGGTCCGCATTTTTTAAACATTAAATGCCAACAGTTAAATATTGAGAGTGATATAAAAATCCACACAGCCAGTCTCTTGAGAAGGGGCGCATGGGGACAGGCAGCCCCCAGGCCACATCCCTGCCTGGCTCCCCCCCACCCGGGTCCCTTGGTGGCCCCCAAAGCTACACACCTGAGCTGTCATCCCATTCACACTCTCACAGCCACGAATCCTAAAGCCATTGTCCTTGTAGAACAAGCATTTAGCGCCCACTGGGAGCAGCTGGGAGAGACCCCACTTTGCCGGTCCGTTCCTGTGGAGCTGATGTCCTACTGGGTGGCCCTGGATTCAGATGTTCCTTCTGCCCCATGGGAGCCAGAGGACACTCACACCAGCGCCTCGCCTTCCTGAGCCTCAGTTTCCCCATCTGTGAAATGGGGCTAAAAATCTAAAACCAAGACTGGCCTCAAAGTCCAGACACCAGGAGGCATACAGTCGACACGGGGTGTACGGTCGGCATGACGTACTGGATTGTCAGTGTAGGGGTGTCCAACAGACATCGGGGTATACAGTAGGTGCAAGGGGACCGCCAGCAGGGGGCATACAGTCGGTGTGGAGCCATTCAGGTGACAGTGAGGTACACAATTGCAACACGGTGTTTTATCCGTGTGGGGTATGCAGTAGGCGTGGGGGTACACAGCTGGTGGGGGGTATTCAGGCAGCAGGGAGTTGTACAGCCAACATGGGGTACACCAACCCAACTGGTTGCACCCCCATGCCCAACCATGCACACCAACACCAACCATCCACCCCCATGCCGACTGTATACTCCCTCGGTCTTGTGCCTGTTAGCATTGCATCTCCCAACAGTCCTTGGGGCCAGCTGTATACTTTACGGTACAGCCAGCTGTACACTTGACGTGGCATTAGACAGTCGGCGTGGGGGGAAGTCGGCAGGAATATATAGTCAGTGTGGAGCATCAGGCCGCCTGGGGCTCAGCAGTGTGGTCATATACAAGTGGTGCTCAATAATTGTAGCTGCTGCCCCAGGGTCAAGCACCAGCCCCCAGCCCCCCAGGGCTTGGGTCACTAACTCAGCTTGTCCCTCAACGCAGCCTCCCCACAGTGGCCTCCAGCTGCAGGGGCCCCGCCTGACCCCTGGCCCACAGGCTTCAGCAAACAGGCGAGGTGGAGGCGAGCCATGGCCTTAGGGGACCCGGCCACCCAGAGAAACCCCGTGGTCCCGGCCCCTCCCAGGCTGCAGCCGCTTCTCTTCCCAGATCCACAAGGTCCCTTGGGGACACTCCTGCAGACTCAGAACTGAACTACCAGCTCCACGCTGATGGGTCCCAAATGTGGGTCCCCGGGGAGGGCCCAGCCCCAAGCTGCACCCCCCCATAACGCCTGCCCCCCCAGCGCCCCACGTGGGGGTCTCATGGGCAACTCACACCCGGCACAGCCATATCCAAGCCCCAGAGCGACCCCCAGCCTGACTCAGGACTGGCAGGCCACCCTCCGGAGCGCTCAGGCCAACTCTGCCCTCTGAATCTACCCGGGAGCCAACCACTTCTCAGCCCTCCTCAGCCCCTGACCCTTGTCACATGGCCATCACCTTCCACCTGGACCAGTGCAGGCCCCTCCACCCTGGTCTACCAGCTCCCACCCTCACCCCCCGCTGTCTGTTCCCCCCACAGCGGCCAGAAGAGCCGGGGAGCACCTGAGTCATGTCAGGTCCCCTCCCTCCCCTGCCCAGAACCCTCCATGGCTCCCGCCTTCCTCGGAGGAAAAGTCCAGCGCTTCCCCGTGACCCACAAGGCCCTGCACGCTCTGCCCCATCCCCTCCCTGCCCTCACCTCCTGCTGCTCTCTCCTTCGCTTGCTCCATTCCAGTCTCACGGGCCTCCTCGGTTACACGGCAAACTCACCAGGCATGGTCTCACCTCAAAACCTTTGCACTGCCTGTTCCCTCCACCTAGAAAGCTCTTCCCTGAGATGTCCATGTGGCTCCACCCCCTTCACGCCTCTGCTCAAACATCACCTACTCCGAGAAGCTTTCCCTGACCATCCTATTCTGATGGATTGAATTGTGTCTCGCCGCCCCCGTGCCTGTCCCCTGCACAAGGACAGGGATTTATGTCCGTTTGGTTCACAGCTGTGTCCCCAGTGCCCAGCATGGCTCCCGCCATAGAGCAGGCACTCCCTAAGTGTTTGTTGAGTGAATAACCACAATATATAATCCCCGCATATATAGCTAAGTCTGAAAATTAAAATGCGTTTTCCAGGGGCACGTATTTAAAAAATTAGTTTATGACTTTTATGCATAAAAGAACGTAACACACACTAAACATGGAACGTCCAGTTGACAGAGAAAGGAGAAATCGATCCGCAGTCTGGACTGTGCGTTTGGAAGAAAATAAAGTTGACTCCAACCTCAACACATAGCAAAACGAATTCCACGGGGCTTAATCACCAAATACATAAAACCTCAAAACTATGACAAGTATGAAGGGAAAACTCAAGAGCACGTTTCTAGCATCTGACAGGAGGTGAGACCAGTAAGGTGGGCGGAGGAGAGAAGTTTCTCGGACAGAATGGGGAGCAGCCACAGACTGGCCGGCGTTGCCCAGGCGTGCAGTTCAGACTCTGGCCTGGTGCTCTTCACCGCCCCGGAGGTCCCTTCATCAGCCCTTTTTACAGCAGAGGAAACTGAGGCGCTGGAAGGGCCTGCCCAGACACCTAGCAACAAGCGATTGGTCCCTATGTCAGGTTCGATGGGTGAGTGGGAGCCACGGAGGGTGTTTGAGCAGGAGCATGACCAGGCTTGGGAGGGGAAGAGACATGGGCAAGTCTCAAACAGCTCTCAGGGAAATTGGTAGCTGTGGATGGGATAGCCGGGCATGACCTTGCTGTGTGAACTTGAGTCACCCCTCTGGAAGAGGGAACTAAAGAGGCAGGGGGCGCCTGGTGGAGGCGTGGCTCAGGGCCCGGCCTGGTGACTTCTCAGGAAATCCAAGAGGAACCACTGGTACTGTTTCCTGATGGGTTCCATGAGCTCTCATGAGCATCAGGCGGTGGGGCTGGAGGGAGGGGCGAGGCCAGGACTAATGGTTTCTGAGTGTGGAGCCTGATCTAGATCCTGGGGGATGGACCTTGCTGAATCTTTGCAACAATCCTGCAAGACAATAATAAAAATAGGAGGGACGCCCCCACGCCTCTGTGTCACCGCCCCGTTCACCAGGTACCAGGCACGCTTCTAAAACGTCACTCGGTTTCCCTCAGTTACAGCAACTGCGTGAGGTCGAACACATCATTGCCCCCATTGGACAGATGCAGAAACTGAGGCCCAGAGAGAAACACCCTGCCGCTGGCCACAAAGACGGTGGGCGGCCGAGCCGGGACGCCCAGCCCCTGAGCTGGTGTCTCTACGCATTTCCTGTGGCTGCTGTGACAATGACCACCAATGTGGAGGCTTAAACAATGCAGATTTGTCACCTTTCTGTTCTAGAGGTCAGATGTCCGAGGTGTGTCTTCAGTGGGCTAAAATCAAGGTGTCGGCTGGCCTGCCTTCCTCCTGCAGGTTCTCGGGGGGGAATCTGTTTTCTTGCCTTGTTCCAGCTTCTAGAAGCTGCCTGCACTCCTTGGCTTGCGGCCTCCTCCTGAATCCCCGAAGCCACCATTCCCGGTAAGCCCACATCCGCTTCCATGGTCACATCTCCTTCTCTGACTCCCCTGCCTCCGTCTTCCTTCATAAGGACTCTCATCCTCGGGCCCACCTTATTCTCTCCCCATCCCCAAGTCCTTTACTTCATCCCGTCTGCAAACTCCCTTTTGCCACGTAAGAGGCAACCTATTCACGGGTTCCAGGAATGAAGACATGGTCATCTTTGTGGGGGGAGGGACCATTAGTCTGCTCACCACAGCATCTTAACCATCTAGGCCAGGGGTTGCCAAACTCTCACCCGTGGGACAAATCCCTTCACTGCCTGTTTCCATATGACCCAGAGCTAAGAATGGTCTTCTCTCTCTTTTTCTTTCTTTCTTTCTTTTTTTTTTTTTGGTGAGGAAGATAGGCCCCGAGCTAACATCTGTGCCAGTCTTCCTCTACTTCGTATATGAGACTCCACCACAGCGTGGCTTGATGAATGGTGTGTAGGTCCCCACTCAGGATCTGAAGCTTTGAACCCCAGATGCCAAAGCAGAGCGCACGAAGTCAACCACTATGCCACTGGCTGGCCCTGGTCTTCCCATTTTTAAACGTCAGAAACACATTAAAAGAGGAAGTCTATTTTGTCATGTGAAAATTATTGCAATTCGGGCCCAGTGGCACAGCGGTTAAGTGCATAGGTTCCACTTTGGCGGCCTGGGGTTTGTCAGTTTGGATCCCGGGTGCGGACATGGCACCGCTTGGCAAGCTATGCTGTGGCAGGCGTCCCACATGTAAAGTAGAGGAAGATGGGCACCGATGTTAGCTCAGGGCCAGTCTTCCTCAGCAAAAAGAAGAGGATTGGCAGCAGTTAGCTCATGGCTAATGTTTCTCACACACACAAAAAAAAAGAAAGAAAATTATTGCAATTCAGGCGCCAGCAGCCATCAGTCAAGTTTTCTGTCACGGCCGCGCTGGTTTTCATGCTGTCACTGGCTGCTGTCATGCTACGATGGCAGAGTTGAGTAGCATGGCCAGAGATTGGATGTGGCTGCAAAGCTGAAAATATCCACTCCCTGGCTTTTTACAGAAATTTTCCGCCTCCGGGTCTCTAGACCATGAACCCACACGTGCTGAGCCGGACACCAGGCCAGCCAGGTCTCCTGCGCGCTCCTGTCACAGCCGGTTGCGGTAAGGCCTGTCATTCATTCCCTGCCACCTGGTGGGAAAATGGACCGTGCCTTTCCCGCTCCAGGCGGCTCTTTTCCTGTCCGGAGTATGGGACTGACACCTGCATTTCCTTCCTAGGTGCTGCCAGGACTCCATGCTCACAAAGCGCTTCGCACGAGTCTGGCGTGGGTCCCAGGCTTCCACGGACCCCCAGCAGGAGTGGGGTCCCGTCTCACAGAGAGGCAAACTGAGGCTGCCGGCTCAGACCGCACCAGCTGCGGGACAGAGCTGCGAAGTGACTCCAGGCCCCTTGGCTCCAAGCCAGGCCTTTGCTGTGGGGACACTGGGGGGCGGGGAGGGAGGCACGGGAAAGCCAGGCCATTAGACCAGGCAGGGGCGAGGGAGGTGGCCTTGGGGTCCCCGCCTTGCTGGGCACAACGGCCGGCCCACCCAGCACCATGTGCGTGGGAGATAAGGGAACCATCTTAGGCTGCCAGTCATGATGCCGGGGCAGGACATCCAGCGCCACCCAACCCCCTGGCTCCCGGCCACCAGCCAAGTCCCCAAGGCCTCGGCCACACAGCCCGGCCCGCTCGCCCCCGCCTTCCCAGAAGTCCGTGCCTGGTGAGTGGACTTCCTAGTCCCCCAGCCAACTCCCTTTGATAAAAGGCTCAGCGACAGCATCTAGGTGCTAAAGCTAAAAGTGATTCTACGGGTCATCATGCCCAAAACAAAGATAGAGCGCCTACTGTATGCAGGTCGCTCAATCAGACACTCGCTTCCAGGACCTCATTTAACCCTCACGACAAGGCTGAGGGCAGATGGCACAGGGAGGCACAGAGATGCTTCACGACTTGCCGGAAATCACACAGCCAGCGGGAGCTGAGTTTGAACTCTGTTCCTGACACCACCTCCCGAACCGGATGCTCCGTGAATGACTCCGATTTACCAGGGACCCAACTGTGGGTTAAGTGGCGAAGCCGAGCCCGAGCATGGAACCCTCAAGGCAGCCACGAGAGGGAGCCCATACTGTTGTTAACCCCATTTTACAGGTGGAGAAACTGAGGCTCGGTTTCTATATAAATGAAAGGTACAGGGATACGAAAGGTAAACGATGGCGCAGAATGAGGAAGAGTGGAGCTGGGACCGGAACAGAGCTGGCTGAGAGGCAGAACTCTGGGGTTCGCCTTTTTGTAGCTGTGCTCATTTTTTTGCACCTTGGTTCCTAGTGACCGATGCCCCTCAACTCGTGCTGTTGCCTCTGTCCTGGTCTCCTGGCTTCCCCCTTGCAGCCCATTAAGGCCAGATGGCACCTGTGATCACCTGGGCCAGGCCAGGTCCCTCCCCAGCTTAGAACTCTCAATGGCTCCCATCTCTCTCAAGACAAAAGCCCAAGTCTTACCCATGGCCCACAAGGCCCTGGACGCTCTGCTCCATCCCCTCCCTGCCCTCACCTCCTCCCATTCCACCCCTCCATCCCTCCACTGCAGCCACACAGGCCCCCTGGCGGCTCCTCAAACCCCAGGGCCTTTGCACAGGCTGTGTGCGCTGCCTGAAACACTTTATGCAGCTTCCTCTCTCATTCCTCCAGTCACCTCAGGCTGATCTTTTCTGATCCCCCCATTTAAAAATGTTAAACCCCACCTCCAATCCCCGTAGATTATTCCCACCCCTCCTTCATGCTTGATTTTTCTCCAGGGCCCTTCTCTGACATTCTAAGAATTTTTCTCATTCGTCTTCATTTCTTGTGAATGTCAGCTTTCTAGAATGTCAGCTCAAGCACCGCACCTGCTGTGCCTCCAGGGTCCAGAACAGAATCTGGCACACGGTACCTGCACCGGCGATGTCTGCTGCGGGAAGTTACAAATGAACTTGTTTATAGGAAGTAACTCGTATGCTTATCAAGATAAAAAACGTCAAGGAGAACAAACTTTTGGACTAAAAAAAACACTCTCCCTCTCACCCCTGGCCCGGAGCCCTCACTTCCTCTTCCTGGGGACAGTTCCTCTGACCGGTTTCCTTTTCCTCCTTCCAGACACTGTCTACAGGACACATGCATAAGCAGATTGGTAGCTATTTATTCCCCAGTTCTGTCACACTGGCTGTTCCTCATACTCTGCGATTTCACACACTAACAATGTTTCCCATGAGCGAGTTTAGATCTACTTCATCTTTTTTACAAGGCAACATAGTGTCCAACACTGGGAACGGTATCATTTTTCATTAAAGCAGCCTGAGGAGCTTTAAAAAGAGACAGATGCCACACGTACACACGAAAATTAGTAGGCTGGGTTCTCAGACAGACTTCTTGGCTGGGCCACCTCTGGGGTGGAGGCAGCTGGCCAGGGTGTGTGAAGGGTTCTTTCACATGGAAGACTAGAATCTTCTGTGTGGTTGAGGGCTTATTTTTAATTTTCAGCTTCCCCCCTCCCAAAAGAGAATACATTAATTTTGTTATATAAGAGTTTAAAGTCCTACGTAAAAATAACCCTCCCTTTGAGGATTGACTGGAAAGGGGCATAAGAGAACTTTCTGGGGTGATGGAAATGTTCTCACCAGCAAATTTTTCCTGATAAGGGCCAGATATTAAAGATTTTAAGCTTTGTGCTTCACATATTATCTATAGCATATTCTTTTTCTTTTTTTAACAGCTATTTACAAATATAATAGCCATTCTTAGTCTGGCTTTACAATAGGCCATAGCACAATGTGAATATACTTAACACTGCTGAGCTGTACACTTAAAAATGGTTAAGATGGTAAATTTTGCGTCATGTTTTTTACCACAAAAAAAAAAGTAAAATAAAATAATAATAGTATTAGGCCCTCCTTGGTTATGAGGGGCTGCTAGACTACCGGTAAGGTTTGTTTTTTTTTCCTCATCTGAGTGCTGGTTACATGGGTGTATCCACCTTGTGCAAACTCCTGGACACTCGCACATCTAGGATCTGTGCCCTTTTATGTATGAATTCTGTCCTTCAATAAAAAGTTTAAAACATTCCCCTTGATTGGTTAAATACAGGATAGTCCGTCCACCAAGGGGCTACTTTATGTAACTGTCAAAAAAGATGGAGAAAGCTTTCCAGGCGCTAATGTGAGAGACCGTCTCCAAGATATATTAAGCGAAAAAGAAGCAACACGTGAAACAAACACCTTTTCATTCAACAAATTTTTGCGGAGTGCCTTCAAACCAAACAGACATGCATTCCTGCCCCGCGAAGCTAGCCCTCTAGGGAGTTGCTGATATTTTTGCAAAAGTCAAAAAAAAACAGTCACTAAATAAAGACTATGTATATGACTGCATGTGCAGATCTGAGGCCTAGATTCCATCTGGAAGAAAACACAAGATGTTGTAACACTTACGCTCTGCAAGAAAAGAGTGTGGCGCTGGGAGACGGAACAAAAGGGAGACATTTCAGGATAAAGCTGTAAAGTCTTTGTACCTTTTGTATTTTGAAGCATGCGAGTGTTATCTCTTTCGAAAAGAATAAACTTGCAATTAACAAGTAAATACCCTCTCCTAACAATACTTTTTTATATATTTTTTAAAAGATTTTATTTTTCCTTTTACTCCCAAAGCCCCCTGGCACATAGTTGTGTATTTTTTTAGTTGTGGGTCCTTCTAGTTGTGGCATGTGGGACGCCGCCTCAGCATGGTTTGATGAGCAGTGCCATGTCCGCGCCCAGGATTCGAACCAACGAAACCCTGGGCCTCTGGAGCGGAGCGTGCGAACTTAACCCCTCGGCCACGGGGCCAGCCCCCTAACAGTATTTTTTAATGCATCACATGCCAGGGCCCCACTGCCAGCTGAGGTGGACTCTCGCAAATGGAGCCATGGAATCTGCTTTTTAAATGAGCACCAGGGGCCAGCCCGGTGGTGTAGTGGTTAAGTTCACATGCTCTGCTTCGGTGGCCCAGGGTTCACAGGTTTGGATCCTGAGCATGGACCCACGCAGGGCTCATCAAGCCACGCTGTGGCGGTGTCCAACATACAAAAAGTAGAGGAAGATGGGCACAGATGTTAGCTCAGCAACAATCTTCCTCAAGCAAAACGAGGAAGATGGGCAACAGATGTTAGCTCAGGGCCAGTCTTCCTGGCCAAATAAAAAAACAAAATAGATAAACAAATTTAAAATAAATAAATAAGCACCATTACTTTTTTCTCCGTTTTTTTCGCCCTTGTCAGAGTCTATTGTTTTAGATTCTAGAATCTTTCCCCAAGCTGCTCATGCCAAGGCTGGGCTAGGAAGGATGGCAGTGCCCATTGCTGACATCCATCGGGGCCAGGAGCCATTTCATGGTTTCCCCTGCAGCTGCTGCCTCCCCCTAGATATGCGTCTGCTGAGGAGGGAGCTTCCTGCCCTGCCCAGTCCAACTCTATGTGTCAACAGAGAGGGCTGTTTCTCCATCAGCTCACGGAAAATCTACGTCCCCAGCCTCACCAGCCCGAGTCCTCCCGAGCACAGAGAGCTCACCAGGAACCTGACAAAACACTTCCCACCATTAAGTGAGATCTGCCCAGTCTGACAGATTAGGATACAGAGTCTCAGAGAGGTCACCAACTCGCCCAGAGCCACACAGCTCGTAGGTATCAGAGCCAGGATCGGAGCCTGCGTCTGTCTGATGTCACCCGTTGATTCACAGAGGGCATTAGGGCACAAAGGAAGGATATGTGAGCCACTGTTGCACACTGTTCCCAAAGGAAAGCTCTCCAGTATCTGGCAGGGACTTCACAGGGCAGCCCGAGTGCCCTAGGTTTTGGGCTCTGATAAGAAGGGGCTATTTACAAGCTCAGCAAGACCCCCACTTCAAAAAGTCGACCCACATGGCTCCTCAAGAGGTGAGGGCTTGGCAGCAAGACTCCACTGGTCTCCACCTCGGGCTCCCTGGGCCTCACGGTGAGAAATAATTAAGCAACTGTGGTTTGTTTGCTGTTCCCTCTGCCTGGAACACACTTGTCCCAAATCTTCCCATGTCCGGCTCAACCCCCAGCCCTTGGTCACCTAAAATAACCCCAGATTCTAGCCCCCCCCAATACACACACATACACACACACACGGTGTCCTGTTCTTTGCTTCACAACACTTACAACAACCTAAAATTACATATTTAGCCAAAGATTTTCCGTTTTGTTCACCACTGTGTTCTCATGTCCTCACCTCGCCTGCAAGATGCTCAACGAATACTTGCGGATGGCCTGTGGTCCCAGCACCCAGCACAAGGTCTGAGGAGCACGGAAGTCCCCCGTGCCGGGCATGGGCCTGGCAGGGCCCTGCAGAGTCTGCTCAGGCCCATCCATGGCTGGCTCCCCTTTGCTAAACTCAAGGCTGGAGCGAATCCTATCATTGTCCACTCTGCCCCCCCCCCCCGACTCCACCCCAGCCTGGCCTCGGGGAGCCCAAAGATTCCTCAGGTGTCGCTCACAGGTGGGCAGGACCTGGCCAGGACCCCAGGCTGAGATTCCCAGATCAGAGACAGCCAGCCACACCCAAGGGACAACAGAGCACCAGCAGCCGGCTGCAGGGTCTGGGGCTTAAGCCAAAATCCAGCCCAAGGGGGCCTCTCAGCGGGTCGGGGCTGGCAGCTCCAAGCAAGGAAGGGAGTGGTTGGGTGGTGGCCAGATCCCAGTGCCTCGCTCTGAGCAGGGAGGGTCCCAGCCTCCCCCATCTCTCTCTCTGCAGCCTTCCGAGGCCACAATCCCCTGGGGCGGGGAGGGAACGCAGCTCTCGTTGGCTTGTTTTTCTTGATTCTTTTTGAGGCGTTTCCGGCCCCCTCCCCAAAGCCCTTTAGCCTCACAGTTTCCAGGAAGTCCTTGTCACACAAGGCGGGGCTTCAGGGCCCCTTCACCCCAAGGCATGCCTCGCAGGTGTGTGCCCAGCTCAGGACCCAAAATGGAGAATAGAAAGGAGAAACTGAGGACCGCACCCCCCACCGTGGGAACCAGAGAAAGGGACGCCCCAGTAGGGCGTGTGTGGGGAAGGGGGTCTCTTCTTGGTCCCATCCCCGGGGCCCAGAGGCGAAGGCCGCCCTTAGAGGGTCGCAGGAGGGGGTGCCAGTCCCCGGGACGCCGTGAAATGCGAGCCAGGAGCCCCCAAGCCCTTGCACAGGCCGGGGAAACTTTCTCAATTGTTTCCGGCTTCCTTCCTGCCCCCTCCCCGGAGGCGCCCTTGTTTCTGCCCTTCCACGGCGGCTGGCAAGACCCGATGGGCTTGCACTCCAGCATCTGGTCTGCCCCAGGCTTGCCTCAGTTTCCCCATTTGCCCGAAAGCCCGGCACGGCGACTTCTGGGGGATGTGGGCAGGAGGAAGAAGTGGTCAAAGGGGACTGGAAGAAGAGGGGGTTCGGGGGAGGTTCAGGCCCTGTCCCTTTTCCGAGCCCCGGTCGCCGCGCCTCCCCTCCCCCGCCTGGCATCTGAGTCGCCCAGATAACGGGACCTCCCCGGGCAGAGCATGCGCCGTGCGTCCCGGCCCAGCCGCTGGAGGGGGAGCGGGGGCTCCGAGGAGCGGATGGGGGGGTGACCTGGTGGGAGCAGGGGGCGTGAGCTGGACGCAGAGCGAGATGTAGGGCTGGGGAGCAGGAGCGGGCCCTCCAGCTGCAGCGGGGTGTTTACGATCTCCGGGGCCCCCCTCCCCCCAGGCACCCCCGACTCAGCAGAGGCGGCCGAAGGCCACAGGCGGCTCCTACCGTAGGCTCCGTCCTTCCGCTCGTCCTCCATGGCCGCGGCGGGAGGGGACCGGAGTCCGAGCCGGCGCGACCCCAGCCCCGGGCGGGCGGGCGGCTCCGCGGGCTGCAGCGCCCCGCCCCGCCCGGCCCCGCCCCGCGGGCCTTGTCCAATAAGAGCCAGGAGCGGGGCGGGGGCGTGGCCGGGGGCGTGGCCGCGCTCCGGAGGGGGTGGAACCCTAAGCTTTGTTTCCCATCTGGGCGCGACTAGGGCTTCCCGGGCGCGTTCTGGGGGCCAGGAGGGGCCGTCACTCATCCCCCATCCACCCACCCATTCCCTCGCCAAACAGACGCTGAGCGCCCGCTGTGTGCCAGCGAACAGACAGCAAGATGCCGTTTTTCATTCATCCGGTTGGCAAGAATCATTTTAGAGTTTGGTTACATCAGGTGGCGTGAGCAGGTGCGGTGGGTCAGCCTGTTTCCTGGCGGAAAGGTGAGATCCAAACCGTGTTCGCTCTGTGCGCTTCCTCCCTGCCGCGGACGCTGGAGAAGCCATCGCAGGCGTGTGTGCACGCAGAGTCCGCGCCAACGGGGGTTCCCTGAAGCTTTGAGAGTTATTGCAAAACACGGAGGAGATGGACGTGTCCGCCAGCAGAGGGGCGCGTGCAACAAGATGGGATGGTCGCAGGGGAGAACAGCACACAGTGGATGAAAAGAATGGAGTCGTCAGGACACTGCAAATTATAACCCAATGGGACACCTCTACGCCCCCGCCAGAATAACCAGAACTCAAAAGACTGATGATAGCAAGTGTTGCCGGGGATCTGGAGCAAAGCGGACTCTCCCATGCAGCTGGTGGAAGTGTTCTGCCCTTTGAATGACACAACCACTTGGAAAAAGTTCTGGTAGTTTCTTATAAAGTTAGACGGGCACCTACCATATAAGCACCCAGCCGTTCTACTGTTAGGTATTTAGGAAGGAAAAAAAGCCACCCACAAAAGGAAAAGAGCCGCAAAGACGTGTATACAAACGTTCGTAGCAGCTTTAAAGCAACTTCATTTAAAATGGCCCCAAATTGGAAGCAACCCGACCTCCATTAGTGGGAGTGGGTGCATGGTTCAACAAACTGTGGTGCGTGGAATATTTCTCAGCAGGAAAATGGCATGAATGGGGTCGGCCCGGTGGCGCAGTGGTTAAGTGTGCACGTTCCATTTGGGCGGCCTGGGGTTCACCAGTTCTGATCCCGAGTGGACATGACACTGCTTGGCACACCGTGCTGTGGCAGGCATCCCACATATAAAGTAGAGGAAGATGGGCATAGATGTTAGCTCAGGGCCAGTCTTCCTCAGCAAAAAAAAAAAAAAAGAGGAGCATTGGCAGCAGATGTTAGCTCAGGGCTAATCTTCCTCAAAAAAAAAAAAAGACATGAACTGTTTGTAAGTGCAGCTGCATGAATGAATCTCAAAAAAAAAGCATTCTGTGGAGTGAAAAAGGCTAGACCTTTCATGTGAACTTCTAGGACAGGCATAGCTGTTCAAGTTATGGTAACAGAATGTGGATTGGCAGCTGCCTTTGCGGATGGAAGTGACTGTCAGGGTCACAGGGTGGCTTCTGGGGGGTGGAAACAGACTGTGGTTACACAGGTGGGTTTGGTTTGTGAGTCACTTGACTTCTGCCCTTTCTTAATAAAGGTTACTCTTCCTTTAATTTTTTAAAAGTTGGCACCTGAGTTAACATCTTTTTTTTTCTTCTTCTTCTTCTTCTCCTCAAAGCCCTCCGGTACACAGTTGTAGATTCTAATTGTGAGTCCTTCTAGTTGTGGCAGGTGGGACGCCACCTCAGCATGGCCTGATGAGCACTGCCACGTCCGCACCCGGGATCCAAACCAGAGAAACCCTGGGCCACGGAGGCGGAGCAAGCAAACTTAACCACTCGGCCACAGGGCAGCCCCTACATTATACTTTTTATTTATTTATTTATTTTGAGGAAGATTAGCCCTGAGCTAACATCTGCTGCCAAGTCTCCTCTTTTTTTTTTTTTTTTTGCTGAGGAAGACTCGCCCTGAGCTAACATCCGTGCCCATCTTCCTCTACTTTATATGTGGGACGCCTACCACAGCATGGCGTGCCAAGTGGTGTCATGTCCGCACCTGGGATCCGAACTGGCAAACCCAAGGCTGCCAAAGTGGAACGTGCACACTTAACCACTGTGCTACCAGGCCAGCCCCACGTTACACTTTATGAATGGAAAATTTTAAAATTGTTTAAGAAAGAAGGAGGTGGTTATTATAAGCGTGAACCTTTATGGGGAGCTTACTCACCGTCGGGCAAGGTACTAAGTGCTTTATATGAAAACTTTATAGCTGTTTTCCAGTCAGGGAAAGTGACACAGAGAGGTTAAGTAATTTACCCATAGTCACACAGTTAGTGAGCACGTGGCTGTATAAAGATTTGAACCCACGGAGTCTGACTTCACAAGCCACACACGCTCCACACCCTTCAGCCATAACTATTGTCGAGTAAAAATAGCAAGTTGTATTTAGCTGGTTAGTTGTGTGTGGTATGGGGAAAAGAGAGAGACGGAGATGTGACAGATCACACACACACACACACACCCCTGCCTGTAACTTCACAGAGAAAGATCTGACCATGCCAGGGGCTGTCGGAGGGACCAGGATGTAGGAAGGGGCAAAAGGGATTTTTTTCTCCTGATCTATAATGTTCTCTCCATCTTTGACCAGAGAAAGTACTCATGTATTTCTTGGGTAATGAAAACTGTCTTTCAGAAAATTGATTTAAACAAGCCAGTCACAAAAGGACAAATTCTGTCTGATTCCAACCAAAGGAGGTCCCCAGAGGAGTCACATCCACAGAGACAGGAAGGAGGAGGTGGGGCCACAGGCTGGGGGAGGGGGAGGGGAAGTCAGTGTTTAACAGGGACAGAGCTTCAGTTTGGGAAGATGAGAAAGTTCTGGAGACGGGTGGTGGGGATGGCTGCACAGCAATGTGAATGTGCTAAATGCCACTGGACTGTGTACTTAAAAATAAAGATGGTAAATTTTATGTTATATGTATTTTACCACAGTAAAAGTGTTTTTTTTTTTTTTTTAAAATATGAAGCCACACCGCTGTGACAGGAGAGCAGGGGGCCCCTGGGAAAGCCCAGGGCAGGGATCCGACCTAGACACGGGTGGGAAGTCAGAGAGGCCTCCGCAAGAGGGGACCCCAGGATGAGGCGGAGAAAGTGAAAAGGGCAGGCGCTGGAGGAAAGAGGGAAAGAGAAAGAGGAACTGAAATTAGGGAAGTCAGAGTGTCTGGGGCAGGACCCATGGGAGAGGTCAGCAGAAGTTTAATTGCCGGGCAAGGTCGCTCAAGGGCAATGGGGAGCCATGGGGGATATAAGAGTGAGGGAGGACCGTAGGAGCTGTGAGTCTCAGGGGGATCCCTTTTGGGGTGTGGAGAAGGGATGGAAGGGGGTGCCTAGAGGCTGGGTCCCCGGTAGGAGGCTGGGCCAGGCTGTAGGCATCTAGGAGGAACTGGGACAAGGCCACAAGCCCCTGGGGATGGGGGAGGTGGCAGCTGAGGCAGGGCAGCTGGGCACACAGGGCTCCTCTGTTCTCTGACCCCACTGAAGCTTTCGGGCTCATGAATTTTTCAGTCAAACAGGCCTTGAGTGTCAGATTCCAGGGCACTGGGCCCAGACTCTGGGGTTCCATTTCCTGTCTGAAAACGTCTCGGGGCCCGGGAGAAGGACCCTTCAGGGGTTCAGTGGTCCTGCGGCTGGGGCGGGGCCTGGCAGGCAGCACCCGAAATCCCCCTGGGGAGGGCATCGCGGAGGACACCCCTGTTTCGGGCAGAGGCAGCATAAACCCTTGCGCTTTGCAGGACTGGAATTCTAGCTCCGCCCCCGCGGAGCCTCGGTTTTCCCATCTGTCAAATGGGCACATCGGTTTTCCTAACGCGGCAGAGCAGCCGGGAGCAGGCTGGGTCCAATTCTGGCTCAACTGCCTCCCCGCTGTGTGGCCTTTAGCGAGTGGCTTCACCTCTCTGTGCCTCTGCTTCTTCCACCCCAAGAAGACAGGAAGGTCTTTCCCTTAGGGCTTGAATGAGTTGGGAAGACCCGAATCAAACGAGGCCAAAAATAGCAAATGGGGGGAAAAAAAAAAGACACGAGGAAGGGTCGGAACATAAGAGCTCCGGGCATGTCCTTGTGTTACTGCGGGTGTTAGATACTCCGAGAGGGGAGTGGCGGTGCTGATAGCTGTGGTCCTCTTCCTCCTGGCCCACAAGCCAGTCCACTCCCAGGGGCTGATAAAGGGCCGGGCCTGGGTTTGGGGAAAGAGGGAGGAGGGGATGGGGGGCGAGGCCTGGGAGAGCTGAGTGGCGCCCTCTGTGGAGCAGGAGGGGCCCCACCAGGCTGAGGCTGAATTTCCCTTCCCTTCCTTTATTTCCCTCCCCCCAACTCCTGAGGTCGCTAAGATGGCAGGCAGCCCTGGGGTGGAACCTGGGTCCCGACAGCTGACGGACGGGCAGGGGGCCTAGGCCCCGTGACTCAGAGATCCCAGCCCCAGGAGGTGACACCATGACTGTTACACCCATTTAACAGAACGGGAAACTGAGGCATAAGAGGGACAACCACCTAGCCCAGCACCTCACAGCTGCTGGTGGAGTCAGGATTGAACCCCAGCGCCTGTGTTCTTTTTCTCCCCAATTTTAATAATATATTTAATTTAACCCAATATACCCGATTATTATCATTTCAACATGGAATCAATATTAAAATTATTACCTGGATTTTTTTTCTACTAAGACTTTGGCATCCTGCGTGTATTTTTTTTTCATGTTTTCTTATTTTTATTTAAGATCAAAAAGAAACAGATCGAAATCTCTCCTGTCACACGCATTTCCAATGTAAACGATTTTTGTTTTCAACAATGAGTTTTTGGAAGGAAATATTCACACTGTCCCGGTCTATTTCCAGGAGGAGGTTTTTATTTTTTAAATTAAACTCCTTTGTCCCCGTTGGTAGGGAAACATAGTTACAAGGCAGAAATCCAGAGTTTTTTCTCTCATAGCCAAAAGCCAAAATGAGAAAATTCATTTTATCTTCAAGAACAAGATTTAATATGATTTTGTTTTTCGGTTTGGGATTTTTTTTCCCCCCATTTGATTTGGCTTCCCTGCCTTAACTTTTCCTAACTTTAGGAATGTTGTTGATAATTCAGCAGTGTCTGTGTTCTCAACCACCACACAGTAAACAATAACGACAACAAATAATAATAACAGGAGTGTCGACTGTTCCAAGCACCACGTTGTGCCTAGTAACTCACACTATCTGCACTGTAGCTTAATCAGAGGGGCAGGCCTGGTGGCACAGTGGTTAAATCCACACTCCGCTTAGGTAGCCCAGGGTTCGAAGGTTCGCGATCCCGGGCATGGATCTACACGCCACTCATTGAGCCATGCTGTGGGAGCATCCCACATACAAAATAGAGGCAGATTGGCACAGATGGTAGCTCAGCAACAATCTTCCTCAAGCAAAAATGGGAAGATGGGCAACAGATGTTAGCTCAGGGCCAATCTTCCTCACCAAAAAAAAAAAAAAAAAAAGCCCAAAACTTAAGTAGGAAACTACAGTTACTAACCACATTTCACAGATGGGCAAACTGAGATCTAGGGAGGGGCCACAGGTGCCAAAGCCACGCAGCTGGAGTGTTGCAAACCCGGGACTTGAGCCCAAGCAGCTGCCCCTAGAGCCTGCACGCTCAACCAGCACACAAACAAACGACAACAACAGAAACAGTATTAGTACCAGCTCTGAGCCAGGCTCTGCACAGAGACTTTCTCCTGGATTGTCCCGCTCATAAGGTCGTGGTGGAAATTTTTCAAATGTCAGCCCCTTCCCTGAGCTCCACACCACACAGCCCCCCATTCATTCTCCAACACACACTCCCAACGCCCCCAGGCCAGTTCAGTTGTCATCGGCACTCCCGTCCCCATCAGGGATCGTTTTGTTCTTTGGTTTTTATGCTGTGTGCCTCTCAGCCTCCCTAGAATGAGAGCAACGGAGTGGCTTTGTCGGTGTCGCCATCCACAGCGCGACAGACCACGTCACTAAATCTGCGCGCAGTGAACCGTCACCAACAGTGTGGATTATCGCCACCACCACAGTGAAAGCAGCTCCCATAAGCCCACTTTGGCACACAGGACGTGCTCCAGAAATGTTGGTTGGGTGAATAATACGATAATTATAGTCATCATCCTAATGACCATTTCCCTTTTCAACATTCTCTCACCATCTCAGTGTCACATAGTAGGAGCTTATAAATATCTTTGGCGGGAATGAATAAGAGTAACAGTAGGAATAATGATAAAAGCAGGTACGGTGGTCCTGCTCAGGCTGTTCCCCACAGTTCCTGAGTGCAAGGACTTACTAGTGAGTAAATATTTGAGTGAGAGAATAAATTAATTGGTAAATATTTATTGCCTGAATGAGTGAACTAATGAACGCATGATTTGGACAAATATTATTGAGTGCCCAGTGGGGGGCACTGGGGACACAGATACGAACAGGACAAGTCCCTTCAGACAAAGGGAAACAATGTGAATGGATGGGTGGATGGATGATGGATGGATGGTGGATGGATGGATGATGGAGGATGGATGGATGGATGGATGGATAGATGATTGATGATAGACAGGTGGATAGATGGATGGATGGACAGATGAAGGATGAATGGATAGACGATGGATGGATGATGGATGATGGAGGATGGGGGATGGATGGATGGATGGATGAATGGATGGATGAATGATGGATGGATGGATGAATGGATGGATGAATGGATGATGGATGATGGATGGATGGATGAATGGATGGTGGGTGCACGGATGGTCTGGGGTCTCCATCCACCAGCACTCCCAGGTGCAGAGGGAAAGCGAGTCGGGGCCGCAATCCCACCCGAAGCTCCGCCCCTCCCAGCCCCCCGCAGCGTCTTCTCGTCGGCCGACTGCGCCGCTCACCTGGCGGCCTCCCCTTTAAGACTCGCTCACCTGGGCGCTCACCTGCGCGCGGGCGCTTCCGCAGGAAGAAGGAAGCAGCGCCACCATCTCCAACCGGCGCTCCCTCCCCGCCTCCCGGGTCTGCCCGCCGCCACCATGTCGGCCTCGGCTGTGTTCATCCTCGACGTCAAGGGCAAGGTGAGGCTGGGCGCGGGGGCTGGGGACCGACAGGTGACGCTGCGCTCCCCCGGACCCAGGAGCGGCCCCTCCTCGCAGGCGGGGAGGCCCCAGAACGCCCTGGGGACTGGGGACACCCCCTCCCCCAATGCCTGGGAGCTCGTGTCGAATCCCACCTCCACTGTTTCCTACCCGCGCTCCTGGGGCCGGGGCCTTGGCCTCTCCCAGCCTCAGTTTCCCTCTCCGTAAACACGGACATTACAGGCGTCCCCACCCAAAAAGAGTTAATACCACCGGAGGCGCGTCAACCACTTCGCAAACATCAGGCATGCAATCAACTGAAATTGTCATGCCTACCACCGTCCTCACCCCCAGTCTTAATCCTGGGGGCGCACAGCAGGGGCAGAGAGCTTGGTTCCCCTTTGGGGCTGCCCTGCCCCTTTCTGGAACCCTCTCTCGTTCATCTGGTTACTCAATAGCAGTAATAACAACGGTGGTGACAATAACACCCCTGATAATAATCACGGTGAGAGCGAGGGTGTTGGTGGACCTGCTGTGAATCCTTCAGGGGCTAAACCCTGGACCGCACGATTTTACCAAGTCGGTCCTATGATCATTGACTGCTTGCCGCCCGCCAGGCAGAACCTTAGGAGCGAAAGGAGATGCACGGGGATCATCTTTCATTTCCCTTGCTTTCTGTAATCTTCCTCACTTCGTTCATTCAATCTCCAGTTTCCCTAATTGTTATGGACGCGGTTCGTACCTCAGTTTCTCCGTCTGTAAAATGGAGATGTTGGTACCCCCCGCCTCACAGGGCTGTGGTGAGAACTCAGAGGGAGCGGCCCTCCAGGCTTCAGTGGAACACAGCCCAGTCCTCAGCGAGGGCTCTGCCCCGCTAGCTTTTATCACGTGCCCGCTTTACAGTTGAGGAAACTCAGGCCCCAAGAGCCAGAGCCGGGCCGAGGCCCCTCAGGTGGAGGGTCCCCGGATCCCCGTGGTGACCGGGCCTTCTCTGCCCACCCCCAGCCCCTGATCAGCCGCAACTACAAGGGCGATGTGGCCATGAGCGAAATTGAGCACTTCATGCCTCTGCTCATGCAGCGCGAGGAGGAGGGTGTCCTGGCACCCCTGCTGAGCCACGGTCGTGTCCACTTCCTGTGGATCAAGCACAGCAACCTCTACCGTATCCGGCCATGGATGGGCCCCTGGGGGCCTGGGGTGGTGGCAGCTCAGGCCCAGAGAGGGTGGGCTGAGGACAGGAGTTGCACAGCACATCCGTGGCTCAGGCTGGAAGTGGAGGGGGGACAGGGTTGGGGTTCAGGGTCTGGGCTCCATCCGAGCCCTCCCAGATGGCACCGTTTCCTTAACCTGGCTGCCTGCAGTGGTGGCCACCACGCTGAAGAACGCCAACGCCTCACTGGTGTACTCCTTCCTCTACAAGATGGTGGAGGTAGGTCCTGGCCTCCCATTGGCTGGTTGCTCTGTCCGTCCACCTGGCTGCCCGCCTCTTTCAGGAGCCATTTCTCCTCAGATGCTTTCCCTTACCTGCTCTGTGGTGGCTCACCAAAGTCCCATCACCTGTCCTCATTAGCTGCCATGGGGTCATCTCTCCTTACTGGGCAGGGGCCAAGGGGGCGTACTGCTCCAGCCTGAGCCTGAGGGAACCGGGTTCCAATCCCAGCTCCCCTGCTTCCTGGCTGTGTGACCTTGAGCAAGCCAGTTCCCCTCTCTGTGCCTCTAAAGTGGGAGTTAGAACAAGGCCTACCCAGGGTTCTTGTACAGATTAATCAAATTCGTACCTAAAAAGCGCCTGAAACAATACTCCGTATACACTAAGTGCTCAATCAAGGCTTGCTATTGTTCTCAGTATTATCACTAATGTTATACAATCACGTGACAGTTTATTGAGCACTTTCTATATTCCATTCTCAACGACGGAGAAAGAGCTCAGTAACTACTTTTCAACAAACAAGAAATATTTATTGATTTGTCTCCTCTCTGCCAGGCAGAGGGGGAACACAGCGATGCCTAAGACAGGCACTGTTCCTGGCTCTCCTGAGGAGTGAAAGGGCATGAAGGAGATTCAACAGGACGTTATCTGGTGCCTGGTGTGCTGGTCTCACAGTGATACTTAAGGGGCCTGGAGGATAGTGGTGGCTTCATTGAGGAGCCGACATTTGAGCTGAGGCCTGAATGCCAAGGAGGTTGCTGTGAGCAGAGTGTCCCAGGCAGAGCAGACAGCATATGCAAAGGTCCTGAGGCAGGAATAGAAAGCAGGCCAGTGAGGCTAGAACAGAATTTCCAGACCTTATTCAGAGGTGAGTCTGTAAGCATCACGGAGGCACAGGGACCCATGGGCCGCAAAGCCGGTTCTGAGCCCACCCAATCTGTCCTCGGGGGCCAGGATGCTGTTGGTTTTGTTAATGGTTAACCATTACTTTTCCAGCACAGGCATACAGTAGGCGCTCAATAGTTGCTCGAAGGCTGGCTGGGGGAATGAGTGGGGACTCCCAGCGCCAGCGGCCACACCTCTGTGGGTGTCTGCCTCCCTCCCCGCCCCCACCCCAGGTGTTCTCCGAATACTTCAAGGAGCTGGAGGAGGAGAGCATCCGCGACAACTTTGTCATCGTCTACGAGCTGCTGGACGAGCTCATGGATTTCGGCTTCCCCCAGACCACCGACAGCAAGATCCTGCAGGAGTGAGTGGGCCATGGGTCGGGGGACGTTGCCCGGGGAGGGCCAGGGGAGGGTCCCTGGGTCCAGCTGCTCTCCCACCCGCCCTCCTGCAGGTACATCACGCAGCAGGGCAACAAGCTGGAGACGGGCAAGTCGCGGGTGCCCCCTACTGTCACCAACGCCGTGTCCTGGCGCTCGGAGGGCATTAAGTACAAGAAGAACGAGGTCTTCATCGACGTCATCGAGTCGGTGAACCTGCTGGTGAGGCCCCCCCGCCCCCGCCGCAGCCCGGGGACGGGAGAGGGAGCCCCTGCACGCCCCGCGACCCCGCGCCCCGTGTGCATCCCCAGGTCAACGCCAACGGCAGCGTCCTGCTGAGCGAGATCGTGGGCAGCATCAAGCTCAAGGTGTTCCTGTCGGGGATGCCAGAGCTGCGGCTCGGCCTCAACGACCGCGTGCTCTTCGAGCTCACCGGCCGTAAGCGCGGGGAGGGGGGCGCCCCGGGACCAGCCGCCGTGGACCCCAGCGGAGCGGCCGGTTCCTGAGCCAGCTCGTGCGCGCCCTCTGCCGGTCAGGGCCGGCACTGCGCCTGCTGGGTCCCCCAGTGCCAGGCGCCAGGACGGGGAGGGCGGGGCGGGGAAGAAAAGGATGGATCTCGGCCCTTTGGCAGCGGACATCCTAGGGGACAGGATAGCATGGAATTTGGAAGCCTGACCGGGAGAGCCAGACTCCCCAGGGCCGCATCCTTGCTCTGCCCCTGGCCCGGCTGAGTGACTCTGGGCAAGTGGCTCATCCACTCTGTACCTCAGTCTCGTCATCTGTAAAGAGGGGCTGATGGAGGCGGCAGGCGGGGGAGGTTGGGGTGGGGACTCGGCCCCAGCCCCCAGGGTCACCCAGCGCGCTCGGGCCTGAGTTTCAGGGAGCAAGAACAAGTCCGTGGAGCTGGAGGACGTGAAGTTCCACCAGTGCGTGCGGCTCTCTCGCTTCGACAACGACCGCACCATCTCCTTCATCCCACCCGACGGTGACTTCGAGCTCATGTCCTACCGCCTCAGCACCCAGGTGAGGCGAGGTCAAGCCCGGAGGCGCCGGCTGGGAGCTGACCCCAGGGCGGGCGAGGACTCCCCCTTCCTCTGTCTGCAGGTCAAGCCGCTGATCTGGATCGAGTCGGTCATTGAGAAGTTCTCCCACAGCCGCGTGGAGATCATGGTCAAGGTGGGTCCTGGGGAATCCTTACGCACAATGCGTCCTCTGCCCCGCCCAGCCGGTCACCAGGCTAACCTCGTCTCCCTCCTCCCTCCCCGCTCCTCAGCTCCTCACATCCTTCCAGCCACACTGGTGTCCCGGCTGTTCCCTCTCCTGCCATCACTCCATCCCCACCCACCCAGGTATCCACATGGCTCTTTCCCTCATCTCCTTCAGCTCTTTGCTTAAATGTCACCTCCTCCAAGAGGCCTTCCCGGATTTCTCTATTTAAAATGCAACCCCCTGGCATTCCCCACCTCCTTTCTTTGCTCAATTCCTCCCCCCATTATCACCATCTGAAATAATCTATTTTACTTACTTATTGACTTTCATATTAAATACATATAAAAATATATAGCATATTTGTATGGTTTAAAGGATAATGAAGAACCACGCAGCTTATTCGAATGGGCTTGACCAGAGCTTCCGAACCCCTACATGTCCCTCCCCCGATTCCAGCCTCGCCCTTGCCCAGAGGGAACCACCATCTTGAATTTTATGCAACTTACTTCTTTGGTTTGCTTTACGATGTTGCCACCCTCGGGAGTAACCACAAATATTTCGTGCTGTGGGTTTCCAACCTTCATGTCGGTGGACTCGGGCTGTATGACTCCCTTTGTTCACGTCACGTTGATTTTAGAATGAATCCCAGGCGTTGTAACTTACTGCATCCATTTCCGTGGCTGCAGAATCTTCTATCACGGGAAGCTTCTACATCTGTCCATCTGGTTGTTTGCGGTTCCTGGCCGCCCGGTCCGCAGCCCTGTGCGGGTTCCTCAGTGCCCCAAGCAAGAGTTTCTCTCTCCAGGGCTTACAGTCAGCTCTTTTTTACTGATGGGGAAACTGAGGTCCCAAAGGATTAAGATGTCACTCATCTCGGAAGGAAGGGCGGCAGGCTGAACTCGGCTCTGCCTGGCTCAAGACTCTGTGCTCTTCCATCTGACTGTCCCCAGTCTTGGGGTCTCAGGGGAGCTGGGTTGTGGGGCGGATGGCCACCAGCAAGGGTCTCGACACTCCTCAATGTCCCCGTCTCTGCAGGCAGAGAAAGGGGGAGGGGCCGTTAAAGTGGGGGGCCTTCCAGAAAGAACGCCTGGAGGTCCTCTGCCCCATCCCACCTCTCAAACTTCCTTCCCCAAATTAATAAATAGCAGTAATCATAGTGCCAACTACCACCCATGGGACGCTTAGAACCCTTGTGTTAAAAGCTTGTCCTGTGTCACACAGCTCCAGACACAGACCGAATGCCGTAACTTATGCATTTATTTGTAGGGAGGGTGGGTGATGGTTGAAAACACAGGCTCGGTTCCAATCTGCTGGGCCTGTTCCCTGCTGTGTGGCTTTGGCAAAGTGCCCTTTGTCTCTGTGGCTCTGTTTCCTGATCTGTAAAATGGGCAGGGTAGTGGCCCCCTCTTCACGGTCATAGGGCTCTCGAGATGGTACATGGAAGGGGCTGGGTGGATGTTTGCAGAATGCACATTCGAGTTCTTCAGGCCCCACACTCTCCCCCCCGACAGGCCAAGGGGCAGTTTAAGAAGCAGTCAGTGGCCAACGGCGTGGAGATTTCTGTGCCAGTGCCCAGCGATGCTGACTCGCCACGCTTCAAGACCAGCGTGGGCAGCGCCAAGTACGTGCCTGAGAAGAACGTCGTGATTTGGAGTATTAAGTCTTTCCCGGTGAGCACCGGGGGCGGGGGGCATCTGGCGGACCGTCCCCACTGCTTGAGGGCAAGGCTGAGGGTAAATGGGAGACCCACACCTGCATGCACATGGCTATCTGTGGGGGTAATAAAGCTGGAAACCAGGGGCTGGCCCTGTTGCACAGTGGTTAAGTTCATGCGCTCTGCTTCAGTGGCCTGGAGTTCACTGGTTCAGATGCTGGGCGCGGACCTACACACCGCTCATTGAGCCATGCTGTGGTGGTGTCCCACATAGAAGAACTAGAATGACCTACAACTAGAATATACAACTATGTACTGGGGCTTTGGGGAGGAAAAAAAAAAGGAAGATTGACAAGAGATGTTAGCTCAGGGCCAATCTTCCTCGCCAAAAAAAAAACCAAAAAAACCACCAAAAACCTGGCAACCAGTCAGCCTGGTAGTTAAGCTCTCCTCCTTGCAGGTCTCAAGGAAACCAGCCCTGGGGTCAAATTCCCTTTCCTCTTTGAGCCAGATGGCCCTGGGAAACCCACTTCCCCTCCTGGAGCCTCAGTTTGCCCATCTGTGAAATAGGCAGGCTCATGCTACCTGCGTCCTCAGGCTGCTGGAGGATTTGATTGGTCCCTGGGATGGGGTGGGGGGGTAGTTCATCCAGGCTTGACAAATGGGAGACGGTCACTAAAAGGCCCCCCCACCCCAACCAGACTTTGCAGCCAGAAGCTTCGGCTGAGAGTCTCGGCCAGGAGCCTTTCATTCTCGTCTGTGAAATGGGCTGAGAGTAGAGCCCATTCCCGGGGCTGATGGTCCAGGGCAGATGGGGGCCCCTCGGGGTGTCTGATGCCCGCGTGCCCACAGGGCGGCAAGGAGTACCTGATGCGCGCGCACTTCGGCCTCCCCAGTGTGGAGAAGGAGGAGGAGGAGGGCCGGCCCCCCATTGGGGTCAAGTTTGAGATCCCCTATTTCACTGTCTCCGGGATCCAGGTGAGGGAAGCGGGCGGGGGGCTCCTCGCCTGGACCTCAGTGGGTTCCCCTCTCTCCCAGCTCTTGGCTCGGGGCCCCTCCGTTCCCTGGCCTGGGTCCTCCACTGTCCTGCCCCACACAGTGTTGCCTCTTCTGCTCTCAGCCTGGGTCCCCTCTCCCCCCACCTCTCACTGTGGCCTGTGCCACCTCGTCCCCACTAGCTTGTTCACTTCCGTCCCTTCCTCATTCGCAAGCCATTCACCATTCCCTTGGCCTGTGCCACCTCGTCCGCCCAAAACCGCGCTGTGTCTGTCCCCGTATCCTGTGCCATCTCTTTCCCGCTGGACCCCATTCCTCCCCACGCCCACTGCCATGCCACATCTTTGTCCCAAGCCATGTCACCTCATTACTCCCAGCCTGTGCCACCTTTGCCTCCCAAGGTGGCACATGGATCCTTTTGGCCCCCGCCAGCTTTCCCCCGGGCATGACCACCTCCTTTCATTCCCTGACAGGTCCGATACATGAAGATCATTGAGAAAAGCGGCTACCAGGCCCTGCCCTGGGTCCGCTATATCACCCAGAGTGGCGGTAAGCGCCCGGCTCCCAGCACCACGCGGTCCAGGAGAGGAAGGGGGCCATCTCGGGGTTTTGACACAGTCGAGCTTGGAGGGCTCCAAAACTCACCTGGCCTGGCCCCAGACCTACCTCATCTTTGTCACCATGCCATTCTGGGCCTCAGTTTGCCCATCTTTAAAATTGGGGGTGGCGGTGGGGTTTGGACGACGGCCAACTCAGAGAACCCCCATCTGCTGCCCCGAAACAGGCTTGTTGCTATGGTCCCTGTCACTCTGCTTGACCCCATCTTTGTTACATCCTCGGGGGGTTGATCATGAGCACGGGGGCCCGGGAGGGATGGGGGGCTGTCCCGCTGTCCCCTGTCCACAGTTCTGACATGGTCCCTGCTCACTGTTTCCCTGCAGATTATCAGCTTCGTACCAGCTAGAAGGGCCCAAGCACGCGCCTCCCTTCCCCCAGGCCCCACCTGCGGACTTTAGACAGGGAGGGAAGATGGGTGGGTGGGTGTGCGTGAGGGCAGACCCCTGCCTTGGCAGTTTCTGGCTCCCAGCTCCCACCACCTGTCCGCCTTTTCCTCTACCCATAGGCTGGGAGGGATGGGCCCCATCCCGTCCCCCCTGCCTCCCGTCGTCGTCCCCTGTCCGGTCTCCGGGCTTCCCCCCTCCTCCCATTTTATGTGAAGAAATAGAAAAGGGACTTGAAGCCCCCCTCATGAGTGCCTTCTCGCGGTGATCTGCCTTAGGGGGTGACGGGGGCCCCTCCTCCTTCACAGCTGCTGAGCCCAGAGGCCCCCCTCGCCCACTCCTCTGTTTTAGGACGGCATTAAAGAGATGAATCTAGGCGCTGTGTGTGTGCTTCTCGGCTGGGGACTGGGGATGCCAGGGACGTCCCTGAAGTGCTGGGATGGGAGTGGGTAACACATCGCCATTCCTCAGCCCTGGGCATCGCTCCTCTGGGCCAGCGAAGTCGCCTGCACCTCGGTCCCCAGGCCCGCCTTCCCTTCCCTTCAGTTCCCCTCATGGCTGCCAGAGGGCGCCTGTGAACTTCTGCGTCCGATCCCGGCTCCTCCGCTAGAAACCCTGCCACGGTTCCCATCTTGTTAAAAGTAAAAGTCAAGTCCTTACCGCAGCCCACAAGCCTGATCTACACTCCTCCCCGCCCCCACCTGCCCTCACCTCCTCCCTCCCTCCCCCTCGCTCTTCCTGGACACGCCAGGCACGCGCCCACCTCAGGGCCTTTGCATGTGTAGTGCCTTGCACCTGGCACGCTTTTCCCTAGATATCCAGATATCCCTCCCCTTCAGGCCTCGAATCAAACGTCGGCTCCTCCGGGAGGCCCTCCCTGACCTCTCTGTTTCAACCGCCTTCCTTTCCCAAGAGACTACCACTTACTCTCTTTTATCAGCGCCAGAGCGTTTACCACTCTGAAAAGATTTAATGATTGTCTCTCCCGCCCTAAACGGTAGGCATCCCGCAGCACAAGCAACCCCCGCCGCTCGCTCTCCAATTGTGCGCCTAGTACACAGGAGGCGCTCCATAGATGCTTGAATGAAGGCCTGTGCCAAAGCCGCCTCCGACGGCGGTGCTCGCCCACGTGGCAGCACCAGCCTGGGCCTCCCTCGCCCTGCGCTTGCTGTGCCAGGCCTGGCTCAATCTGAGCCAGCACGTGATTCCTCCTCCGCTCACCCCAATTTCCCTTTTTATTTTCTCCGCGGGACCTAACGCTATCTACAGTCATTGAGTCGCTGGAACGTGCGTTCCCCGGCTCCCGGAACGGCCCCTGCGCCCAGGGGGTGAATGAATGAAGTGAACGGTCTGCGCCTAGGAACGGCGAATAAGTGCCCATCGCGGGACTCACAGATAGCACCCCGGCCTGGGCGGCCCCAGCCCTGCCTCCCTTCCCCCCGGAGGTGCCGAGGGCCCGGATCTTTCTCCCCGCGGTCGGTTAAACCGGCCCTCTTTCCCGCCCACCGGGCCAGTTTGAAAACCGAAAACCCCGCCATAGCCGGCGGGTCACCGGTCGCGGCGCCTCGGCCAATCAGGAGAGGCACAGCCCACGCCACCACCCTAAACCTCCCCGGCGACGCTTCGCCATTGGCTGCGCCGGCCCAGAGGGCGGGGCGCCGCAGGGTCGCGCGCCGGGCAACGCGGCTGGGCTACAATGTAGTGAGTTCGTAAGAAAACAAATCGGCGGCGCCCGGGGGCGGGGCCTCGGCGCGCTAGTTCCGCCCCCTGGCGGCCGGCTAGGCGGCGGCGGCGGCGGCGCCGGCTCAGAACAGACCCCGCCCGTCGCGGAGGAGGGAGGGTGAGTGGGGGGGATGCCCGGCCCCCAAGGGGCGGGCGCCGGGCCGGGCCCTGCGGGCGGCGGAGGGCTGGGCCGGGCTGCCAGCCCCTCGCGACCCGCCGGCTGACAGTGGGAGGAGCCGGCCTCGAGGGCTGGGGTCGCGCCGGAGCCCCCGACGGGCGAGCCGGACCGGGAGCCTCGCGCAGGCCGGGTGCGCGGCGGGAGGGCTGCTGGGGCCACGCCGCCGGCTCCCCGCACTGATCGCGCCGCGGTGGGGCGGGGGGCTTCGCAGGCCGACATGCTGCTGGAGGAGGTCCGCGCCGGCGACCGGCTGAGCGGGGCCGCGGCTCGAGGCGACGTGCAGGAGGTGCGCCGCCTTCTGCACCGGGAGCTGGTGCACCCCGACGCCCTGAACCGCTTCGGCAAGACGGCGCTGCAGGTGAGGCCCGGCCGGCCCCGGGCGAGGGCAGGGCGGGGGAGCGGGGCAGACGGGGGCCCCAGACCCCTTCTCTCTCGTGTCCTGGCCTCAGTGGTGGCCGACTGGGGTCCGATGCCCCATCTCCGGGCTGACGTTGCTCCTTGAAGTCCCCTTTCTTTCGTAGGTGATGGTGGATGGGCTTAGGTTGGGGGAGGGGAGGGCTTGCCATCTTTTCTGGAGGATTCCTTGTTCTCTTAGTGCGGACAATTCAGTTGCCCTGGAGAAGCTCTTATTCCGTGGCTGAAGGTTCGGTTTCCTTGGGTCTCAGTTTCGTTGGGGTGGCTGTGGTTTCTTGGAGCTTCTAGGGGGGCATGTGATCGCTGGAAGGAGGAATTTGTCTCCAGGGCGTCCTCATTTTCTGGAGGATTCTCTTAGAGGGATCCAGTTTCCTGGGGAGAATCTCCATTCCTGGTGGTTTTTTTTTTTTTTTTTTGTAATTTTTTCAGATGCATGGTATATTATGCGGGGTCCTGATGGGGGAACAGTTACAGACTGCATGGGAGCTCCTATTCCCAAGGGGGCACTTTACAGGGGACCCCCATTTCCTGAGGGGGTCAGGTACCCTGGGGAGCATCCTATTTTGTGGGAGGGGGCTATTGCTTGGAGAAGGACTTTCAAATTCCCTGGGCATCTGCTTTCCCTTGAGGGGGCTGTCAAGTTCTTTGGGGACAGTTTCTCACTCTAGAAGGCCTATTTCCTGGTGATTTCCCATATCTTGGGGGGGGGGGTCTCTGGTTCCTTGGGGAGGGTCTTAGATTCCTTGAAAGTTTCCCAGGGGGCCATTCCCTAGGGCGGGTGACCTATTCTTAGGGGGCAACCAGTTTCTTGGAGTCCCTATTCCCAGGAGACCTTGTTCTCTGGGGTCTCAAACAGCCGCCCGGGGGCTTGTGTTCCCTGGGGCGTCTTCATTCTCGAGAGCCTCTCTTCTCTGGCGTTCCCTATCCCTG
Organism: Equus asinus; assembly: GCF_041296235.1. Classification (NCBI taxonomy): domain Eukaryota; kingdom Metazoa; phylum Chordata; class Mammalia; order Perissodactyla; family Equidae; genus Equus; species Equus asinus. Next base: position 22,139,825 of record NC_091809.1, on the reverse strand, counting down.
AATGACCCCTCTCTCCAGGGACCCCTTTTCCTGGAACCCCTCCCTTGAGGACCCGACCCTCTGCCCCTGCACAGGTCATGATGTTTGGGAGCCCCGCCATTGCCCTGGAGCTCCTGAAGCAAGGGGCCAACCCCAACATCCAGGACGCCTCCGGCACCACTCCGGCTCATGACGCGGCCCGCACTGGATTCCTGGACACCCTGAGGGTGTTGGTGGAACATGGCGCTGATGTCAACGCACCTGATGGCACGGGCGCGCTCCCCATCCATCTGGCGGTGCGGGAGGGCCACAACGCTGTCGTCAGCTTCCTGGCTGCTGAGTCTGATCTCCATCACAGGGATGCCAGGGGGCTCACCCCCCTGGAGCTGGCTCGGGGGAGAGGGGCGCAGGATCTCATGGACATACTGCAGGGGCACACGGTGGCACCGCTGTGACCCGGGGCCAACCTCTCCTCCGGCATCAGGACCCAGCTGCGTTCTATGTCAGAAGAGGAGGAAAGAAACACTTTCTCCCCTAGCTCCTCCTGACCACTGCCGAAGGGGAGGGGCCCCAGTTTGTGGCTTGTTGGTGTTGATTTCTGGAGTGTGTGTGTTCGAGGGCCATTTCTCATTTCTTTTTCTCACCCCTTTTGGTGTATCGAGCAGAGAAGGGCTCCTGCAGGCAGCAACAACATAAACGGTTCCGTTTCCTCCACGCCCCGGGCTGCTGGGGCCGCAGACGAGGCCCAAGGGCAGAGCGTTTAAAAGCCCAGCCCGAGTGAGGTCATCGCTTCCAGGGCTCCTGGAACCTGGCGACCTTGGCCGGCTGCACCCAGAGAGAGACCTCAAGTGTGCACACTGCTTTCGGGCATCGGGGGAGGGGGGGTATTCCAAATCAATAAAAGGGTAGTATGAGTTCATTCCTATTTTGTTGGAAGCTTGTTTTCCAGTCTCTTGTACAGCGTTAAAAAAAAGAAAAGATTCTATTTATTAAGCTTTATGGAAAAAATTGTTGTGTGTGATAATTTAATGTTTTTACCCATTAAATTAAGACTTGTGCCTGACCACAGCGCCGGCGCCTTGTGATTTTTGAGTCTGCAGTGGGGAGTCGAGCGTCCAGGATGTCGGTGGTGTGGGCCCGGGGGTCGCGGGTCGGCGATGCTCTGGGGGAGGGGAGAGAGTGGTAATTCCCAGGGTGCCAGGGGTGGGTGAGCTGGGTGGGGCAGCGGTTTGCGCTGTCGGAACGGAAGGGAGGCAGGAAACCGCGAATGGAGAAAGGGCCCCCAGATGTCAGCTGGGTGCCCGGAGCCCCAGGGGTGGGGTGGGGGTGGGCGGTGGCCGCAGCCTTCCCCGCAGAGGTGTGACCGTGGGCGGGGACTGCGGGCACTGGGCGACAGGGATCCCGGAAGGGCCGGGGGCGGGGCTAGGCGCGGCCCGCGAGGCCCCGCCCTCTTTAAAGCTCGCAGTGGGCGTGGCCCATGGCAACCCCGCCCCCTCCAGGGAGCTCGCCGCGCGCGTGCGCAATGGGCTGCCCGCCGCCATGCCGGAGCCGCGCGGGTCCTCGCCGCTGCGGGTGAACGCGGCGTTCGCGGCGCGGTACGGCCGCTACCGGGAGCGCGAGGAGCTGCAGCGGCGTGAGTGCGGGGCGCATGCGCGGGGCTCTCGGGCAGTGGGGGCTGATCTAGTGCCCCCCGGGCTGATCCGCTGGGGGGTCTCTCCTTGTGCCCCGCAGTGAAAGATCGCTACGGGGACCGGGACAGCGGCGGCGACTCCAGCTCCGAGTCTGACTCCAGCGACGAGCGCGTGGTGAGCTTCCCCGCTCCGGCCCGGACGCGCGGGAGCCGGCCGACCCCCAAACCCATCGCAGCCTAGGGAGCGTCCAGCCCCCGACCCCCAATCCCAAGAGGGTCGGACAGCGCCTTCCCATGGTGGGGAGGGCGGGCACTCTCCCCCTCCTTCCCCTTCCCCGCCACCTGCCTGTCCTGACGTGTGAGGTGCGACCCCTCTGTCCCCCTTGCTCATCCCCAAAGTCAAACCATTTCTCAGTGTCCGACTGTCCCCCGTGCCACATGGGGCACCCAGCTTGTGCCCACATCAGCCTTGATCTGCTTCCTGGCCTCACCGTGCAGCCCAGCCCCTGCTTGCTGCCCCGCTGTGTCCTCTCTGCCCCACGTCAACCTCTTGTCGTCCCCAGGAAGTACCCTCTCCTTGCCGGCTGCCTTCCTCTGTCTCATATCCTTTATCTGTGTGTGTCCCGCCCCTGCCCACCCCGAGAGGGTCCCTCTCTCTCCCCTACCTGTTGAGCGGCACAGACTCACCCAGCGCTCCAGCTGCCTTTCCCGGGCGGGATTCCCCCCTCCTTCCTCCTAAGGGAGCCCCTACCCCCGCCCCACTTCCCACCCCTCAGCCCACCTGCCCTGGTTGCTTTACCACCCCCATCACAGCCCCGACCAGGGCTCTCTCCGCCTCCCTTCTGAAGCCTCTCCATCCCTCTTCCTGCCCTAGGAGTTTGACCCCCAGCAGGAGCGTGACTTCTACACGACTCTCTCCTTGTTGAAGAAGAAGGACCCCCGCATTTATCAGAAAGATGCCACCTTCTATCAGAGAACAGGTCTGGGGCTGCTGCTGTCTGAGGCCCAAGTTCCTCCTCGCTCTCTGGGCTGTAGTCACTATTTACTGGATCGTCACACAGCAGAAGTGCTTAGCAGAGTGTCTTAGACTATTACCTGTTGTTAATATTGGCTGTTCCGAGTGTGAATTACTCACTGAATGGTCACCGCCTGGGGGATACCTGCTGCACAGCCGGGACTGGTGGCTTGGGGCTTTGAAACCTCGATCTGGCCCAGCCCAGTGGGATTCTCGGCCTGGGGAAGGCAGGGGGTGGTGGCTGATGGCAGGTGTCTCCCGGTGGCCCCACAGCGTCGTCCTCGGAGAGCGAGGAGGAGCCGGCCGCCGAGCGGAAGCAAAAGACACGGCCCATGTACCTGAAAGACTACGAGAGGAAGGTTATCCTGGAGAAGGAGGGGTGAGGAGAGCCGGGCCCCCCCAGCCGTCCCGGCGGGTGGACAGGCAGATGGTGTTAGACTGGGAGAGGGGAGGACGGCTAACTCCCAAATCCTCACACCCTCTGGGAGCACCCAATCCCTGTCCCCAGTCCCGAGGGACAGACGGCGCCCCCCGGGGTGGCCACCTGGAGGTCTTAGGGGCAGAGGTGGGAGGGAGCCGGTGAGTCACCAAAATGGAGGACACCGTGTACCCAGCTGCCGCTCGTCACAGCCCCCCCACCATGGGGACAGACGGGCCCTGGGGAGTCTGTTCTGAAGCCCCCATCCTTCCTTGCCCAGCAAATACGTCGATGAGGAGAATTCCGACGGGGAGCCCTCCCATCAGAGACCCCAGGTGGGTGCGGTGGAGGCCGGGTGGGGACGGAGGGGCCCCGGGCTGAGCCTGAGGCCGGCCTCACTGTCCGCTGCAGGTCACGTCGAAGAGTTACGTGGATGAGCAGAAGCAGCTCAAGGAGAGGTGAGCACGGCCAGCCGAGCGGCCGCGTGGAGAGGAGCTGAGGCTCCTAGGTTCAGATTGAGCTCTGGCACTTAATGGCTGTGTGCCCTTGGGCATGTCACTTGCTCTCTCTGGGCCTCAGTTTCCTCATCTGTTAAATGGAGCCTCTGTGTCCCAGCACCACTCCAAGCTTGTCGGGGAGCGCTCCGGGCTTCATAAACGGGGTTACCGTCAGGCCAGCAGGCAGCCTGTCCGTCCTGACGCTTGTTCTCTTGGCGGGCAGCTTCCGGGTGTTCGTGGAGGACAGTGAGGATGAGGACAGCGCTGGGGAAGGTGGCTCCGGGTTGCTGCAGAAGCGCGCTAAAACCAGGGAGGAGAAGGTGGGTGCTGGGGCCCAGCTGGACCGGGCAGGGGCCAGGGCTCCCACAGACCCTCAGCGCTGGCCTTCCTCCAGGCCCAGGAGGATGCCGACTACGTGGAATGGCTGAAGGGACAGAAGGAGATTCCAAACCCTGACACCTTGAAAGAACTGGTGAGTTCCCGTGCACAGTTGCTGAAGAACAGAATCCTGTCCCGTCTATCCCAGCTTTTTCCAGAAACCACCCTTGAGGGCATGGCCAAGAGCACACACGCTGAGGACGGGGTGTGCTCCTCTCTGGGTCTCAGTTTCTTCATCTATAAAATGGGGATGGGGCTGGCCCCATGGCATAGTGGTTAAGTTTGCATGCTCCACTTCAGCAGCCCGGGGTTTGTGGGTTTGGATCCCGGGCGCAGACCTACACACTGTTCATCAGCCATACTGTGGAGGTGACCCACATACAAAATGGAGGAAGATTGGCAACAGATGTTAGCTCAGGGCCAATCTTCCTCGCCAAAAAAAAAAGAAAGAAAGAAAAGAAAAACTGGCGATAATGCCACTAACCTAATTCATAGGTTGGTTGTGAAGTTTCAGTTACTTAAACCTGCTTGGTGCCCATGTCCCCTCTCCTTCCCTGCTCCCGAGTCCCTGACCTGGGTCCTGTCACCCCCTCACCCTCAGACTCACCTCAAGGAATATTGGAACAACCCAGAGCTGGATGAAGGGGAGCAGTTCCTTCGGGATTACATCCTCAACAAACGCTACGAGGAAGAGGAAGATGAGGAGGAGGTGGAGGAAGATGAGGAGGAGGAGGAGGAAGGGTGAGCTGCCACGTCCCCCAGGGGCCTGGAGCCAATGCTGGCCGGAGAGCACAGGCCTGGGTGTGTCCTCTTTCACACAGATGGAAGTGGAGTTAGTTGCTGGTGAGGAGGAGCTGCGGACTGTGGGCTCTGGAGCCAGGGGGCACTAGTTCAAATCCTGGCCCTACCGCCAGGCTTCTGTGCCTCAGTTTCCCCATGTGTAAAATGGGGGTATTGGCAGCCCCTGACCGTAGGGTTCCCTTGAGGGTTAAATGAGTTAGCATGGCTGGTATGCAGGGGTGCAGGAGCTCGGCTGACCCCGGTCTTGTGCCGTCTTGTCCCTCAGGGTCCCCGGCCCCCCGGTCCAGCTGGCCGTGGACGACTCCTCAGACGAGGGGGAGCTGTTTCTGAAGAAGCAGGAGGACTTCGAGCATAAGTACAACTTTCGCTTCGAGGAGCCGGACTCAGCCTTGGTGCGTGACCAGGGCCGGGCTGGGGACGACCCGGCCCACAGGCCCAGGCCGCGGGGGCCCGGAATCATCTCTGTGGCCCTTCTGGGCTCCCTGCTGCCCACAGGTCAAGACCTACCCTCGGAGCATCGCGTCCTCCGTGCGCCGCAAGGACCAGCGCAGGAAGGAGAGGAGGGAGGAGACCAGGGAGAGAAAGAAGAAGGTGAGTGTGGGGGCAGCGGGAGGGGAGGCCCCTGGGCCTGCTGGGAGAGCCCACAACCCCTCCCCCATGGCCTGCCTCCCACAGGAGAAAGCGAAGAAGCAAGAGGAAATCAAGCAGCTGAAGAACCTGAAGAGGAAGGAGATTCTGGCCAAGCTGGAGAGGCTGCGGCAGGTCACGGGCAATGAGACCCTGGGCTTTGAGGAGCAGGACCTCGAGGAAGACTTCGACCCCGCCCGGCACGACCAGCTCATGCAGGTATGGCCCCCGAGGCCCAGCGCAGGCTTGCGGCCAAGTGCTGGCGAGTGTGGCTCTGGAATCAGCAGTCATTGCTTGGCTGTGTGGCCTCAGAGAAGTGACTTGACATCTCTGAGCCTGTGTCCCTGTCTGTAAGGTGGGTCCAACCGTAGCAGCTACTTCAGGGCTGTTGTAAGGATAGCCTGAGAGGAAGGCACATAACTTGAGTTGGTAAATGCGCCAGAAACAGTGGGTTGCTGTATTTCCTTTAAACTCAGTTATTGAGCCGTTAATGTTTATTGTGGTAATTGTGGGAACATAGCATCAGGCTGTGGAAACAGGCCATGTGGGAGAAGCAGTAGGGACCACGGGTGCCCCAAAGAGGCCTCTGACCAAGCCTGGGAGGTCAGGAAGGAGATTACAGGTGCGTGGATAGGCCAGGTGCAAATGGGAGTGAGCGGGTGCTGTGTAGTAGGAGTTCAGCCTTCACTTTCTAGAAGCTTCTTAGTCCTGAGCTTCAGTTTCTCAATGGAACGGAGGTAGTTTCTGTCTCTCGGGTGCTTGCAAGAATGCAGCGAGATGCAGCTGAGCACTGGGCATACAGTAGGTGCTTCATACATGACACACTTAGCAATATCTGCCTTTGCCAGGCCCCCTGGGTGCTGGGGTTCCAGCGCAGTCTCAGCCCTCCCGGAGCTCACGGAGTGGCCAGAACTGGTCTGACATTCATTGAGCACCTGCTGTATGCTGAGCTCCAAGCAGCGTAGCAGAGCCTGCCCTCCCAGAGCGCCCGGTCTAGCGGCAAGCACTTAACCAACCCACAGCGATCTGAGCAGTGATGGGGACGCGCAGGGGGCGGTGGGGTCCTCGGGGAGTCCCCTGACCGGCGTCGCCACACGCGGTGGTGAGCTAGTTAGGACAGGCAGCTCAGATAAGACCTGAGGCCCGAGTAGCTGTCAGCCCATCAAAGAGGGAGGGAGTGCGCCAAGCGGGGGTAGCACAGGGGCGAGGCCAGGAGGAGGGAGAGAACTGGGTCTGTGGGACTGAATGGGGGACAGGGGACAGAGGGCGGGGGGCCAAGACCGGCCCAAGAACGGGGCGCGGAGGGGTCCCGGCACACAGGCCTCCTGCCATCAGGAGCTGACTCCGGGGGCACTGGGGAGCCATGTGCGATGCAGGAGTCAGCTCCCTGGGGGTCGTGGGCCTGCTGACCCTCCCGGCCCCGCCCCTGCAGAAGTGCTTCGGAGACGAATACTATGGCGCGATGGAGGAGGAGAAGCCACAGTTTGAGGAAGAGGAAGGGCTTGAAGGTGAGGTCCCCTGCGGCCCTGGCCTGGGGGCTGCTGGGCCTGAAGCCTGTGGTCCCCGCCTGACCTCTGTCTGTCCATCCTCTGGGAGCAGACGACTGGAACTGGGACACGTGGGCCGGGCCCGAGCAGGGTATGGCGTGGAGCCAGGAAGAGCCGCACTGCGAGGACCCCGACTTCAATGTAGGTGCCACGGGTACACGGGGCACTGTGGACGATCCTGGGGGCCCCCAGGGCCGGCCTGACCCGCGCATCCCGGCAGATGGACGCCGACTACGACCCCAGCCAGCCTCGGAGGAAGCAGCGTGAGGCCCCCTCGACGGGCAAGAAGAAGCGCAAGTCGCCCTTCGCCGCTGCCGTGGGCCAGGAGAAGCCGGTGTTCGAGCCGGGTGAGGCCCCGGGTGAGTGGTGGGTGGCGGGGAGTGGGGCCCGCGGGCCTGACACCGCCCGGCAGCCTGGCTGTGTCCCCCGCAGGGGACAAGACGTTCGAGGAGTACCTGGACGAGTACTACCGGCTGGACTACGAGGACATCATCGATGACCTGCCCTGTCGCTTCAAGTACCGCGCTGTGGTGCCCTGCGACTTCGGGCTGAGCACCGAGGAGGTGGGGCCCTGGGGGCGCCGAGGAGGCAGGAGGACTCCCATGGGGCGGGGCCCAGAGCGTGTCCCCATCATCTTGCTTGTCGTTCTGGTCCTGGCTGTCTGTCTGCAGCCGGGGGCTGTGACGACCTGGGGGCTCTGGAACCAGGTGGCCCAGGTTCACATCCTGGCCTGGCTGCTAACCAGCTGTGTGGCCTTGGCCATGTGACTTAAGGCTCCATGCCTCAGTTTCCCCATCTATAAAATGAGCCTAATAACGGCCCCCACCTCATGGCTGTGGGGGTGCCTGACTCCTCACGGTCAGGAAGAACAGGCAATATTTATAGAGTTTATACCACATCTTCCCGACGACGTTCCAGTAGGTTCTGAGGGGATGCCCACCTCTTAAGTGGGGAAACTGAGGCCTGGAGCCTGGGCCTCACCTGGGATTGGCAAACCCCGTCCCTGGCAGAGAGACCCCTGCCCTGTCCTGAGGCTTCTGGGGCCATGGTGCACGGATCGGGGCTCCCGGGCCCAAACTGGAATGAAATCAGCCGCTTCCTGGCCAGCTTGGGGCAAGGATCCACTCTCGGAGCCTCAGTTTCCCCATCTGATGCCCCCTGCAAAAATCATCCAGCGGGCTCCGCGGAAATCACTTCTTCCCTACCATCGTGACGTCCTGCTGAGTGGTCCTAGCATCGCCTCGATTTGTCCAAGGAGGGGACTAGGGCTTAGAGTCAGGGTCCCCCGGGGCTCAGGAATGAGGACCCCCCAACTCCGTTCCCCTCAGATCCTCGCAGCCGATGACAAGGAGCTAAACCGGTGGTGCTCCCTGAAGAAGACCTGCATGTACAGGTGACGGGGGGTGGGGCCAGGCGCCCCGGGAGGAGGGGCGGCCGGGCGAGCCTGGGCACCCCCGGAGCCCCCAGTGATGGGCGTGTCTGCCGGGCGCCCGCAGGTCGGAGCAGGAGGAGCTGCAGGACAAGAGGGCGTACAGCCAGAAGGCCCAGAACGCCTGGAAGAAGAGGCAGATCTTCAAGTCGCTCTGCCCAGAGGAGTGAGTGTCGCTGGCTGGGGCAGGACGGCCGGGAGCTGCCAGGCTCAGGGTTGAGTCTTGCTCTGCCGGCCATTCCTTGCGTGACCTTGGGACTGGGGCTTCCCTTCTCTGACAGCTGGCTTCAAATCCTGGCTGGGCTATAGCTGTGTGACCTTGGGCAAGTCACTTCCCCTCTCTGGGCCTGTTTCCTCATTTATAAAATGGGGATAAAGATGGCTTGTTTCTTGTTGGTTTTTTGAGGATTAAGTGAATTAGTTCATGGAAAGTGCTTAAAACAGAGTATATGCCATATAGGTATTAGCTATCGTTATCATGTTATTATTTCCTGATCTATAAGGCGGGGGTGGTGGAAGCTCACAGGCTTGATTGAAAGGTGAAATGAGTTAATTTACACGAATAGCTTAGTGTAGGCCTGGGCACAGATACGGGAATTACTGGCAATACCGTCCAGCCTCAGGTTTCAGTAGAAAACTCTGGGGGCTGGCCCGGTGATGTAGCAGTTAAGTGCACACGTTCTGCTTCTTGGTGGCCCAGGGTTCGCAGGTTCAGATCCTGGGTGCAGACACGGCACCGCTTGGCAAGCCATGCTGTGGTAGGCGTCCCACACATAAAGTAGAGGAAGATGGGTGTGGATGTTAGCTCAGGGCCAGTCTTCCTCAGCAAAAAAAAAAAAAAAAAAAAAAAAGAGGAGGATTGGCAACAGATGTTAGCGCTAATCTTCCTCAAAAAAAAGAAAAGAAAACCCAGGTTTTGAGCCCCAGGCAGGCCCCTCTTGGCTGCCCCTCTGAGCCTCTCCTTTCCTATCTGAAAAATGGGACGTGAGCCCAGGAAGTGGTAATCATGCTGGGCCTGGGTTGAGCACTGACTTTCCTCCCCCAGGACGGAGATGCCCACGGAAGCCACAGGGAAGCCACCGAGAGACAAGGCCGGCCCGCAGGGGCAGCTGCCAGCCCCCGATGGGGCCTGTGGGAAGCGGCCCCGGCCAGGGAGCCCCCCAGCCCAGGAAGAGGTGGCCCCTGGATCCAGCCCGGAGAAGCCAGCCCCCCCAAGGCGGAAGAGGGGCAAGAAGGCCCGGCTTCTGGGCCCCACTGTGACCCTCGGGGGCCACGAGTTCAGCCGCCAGAGACTACAAGCTTTCGGCCTCAACCCCAAACGGCTGCACTTCCGCCAGCTGGGCCGGCAGCGCAGGAAGCAGAAGGGGCCCAAGAGTGGCCCCTGAGCTCCACGGAGCAAGTGGGGGCCCCGGGGTTCCGCCCGCCCATCAAGCCCCCAAATGCACCCCACTCTGTCCACTCTGTGGACCCTCTTGTCTACCTATGGGTGAGGGGGCATCCCCATCTTACAGATGTGGCAGCTTCCCCGGGGTCTGCCTTGGCCCCAGCCCTCAAATGCTGGGTCCAGCCGCAGCCAAGGTCACGTCCAACGGCTTTATTAGCCCCCAGCAGCCACAGTTACCCCCTCCCACCGCCACCAGCCCTTAGGACGGGGGGCTTGGGGACCAGGGAGGGGCGCGGGCATCCAGTGCAAACTACAGTACTGAGTCAGGCCCTGAGTGGGTGCCGGGGCCCTCCCTCCCTGCCGCGCGGAGGGCCCAGCTGGCTGGAGGCGGGCAGGCGCGGGCTGGCTCTGGCTGGGTGGCCCCGCCCGGAGGTTTCCTGGACTGGGCTGGCTGCGCTGGTCCAGGCAGCGGCGAGAAGGGGCAGTCATCCCAGCCAGAGTGCAGGCTCCCACCCCCAGCGTGACATAAATAGAAAAATAAATAGTGTCGCATCTTCTCCCCATCCCTCCCTCTATAAAAACACAAAGTCCTCGGAGCTGGGGCGTTTGGCCTTGAGGAGCCGCCCGGTGCGAGGGAGCCGCAGTGTGGGCTGCGAGAGCTGGGAGCAGAGGTCGTCCAGGCTGTGGTCCTGAGCGTGGCCCTCGGCCAGCGTGAACATGGGGTACCGCTCCGTGGCCGAGGAGGAGCTGAGCACCTGGGGAGGAGGGAGAGCACTCAGCCCCCACCGCGGCCGCGTTAACCATTGTAGCAGGCAGCTCTATCAGGTGCTTCCCTGACTCAGACCAGCCAATCAGCATCCTCCATCCATCCCCGGACGGACAGGGATTGGCTCAGTGAAGAGCACGTGACCCAGCGCAGCCAATGAAAGGCAACCCTGGGGTCTTTGCTGCATCTGCTGGGAAAGTGGGGCTCCCTTTCCACTGCGCTGGGAGGCGGGTGCCCAGAGAGGCTGGTGGCCACCATAAGGGTGAAGCCCTGAGGGGACAACAGAGACAGGGAGGGGACAGCCACTTGAGCCAATGGATGCAGCTGTCCCCTAAGGCAATGACGCCTGTAACTTTTCATTTTATGCCCCTTTTTTGATCTGATCAGTTACAGCTGGGCTTTTGTAGCTTGTGGGCGGGGCAGTCATCTTGACAGCGCCGCCTGGAGGCAGCTCCCCAGGTCTGCTGGCCTCGAGGCCTCTTCCTCTTGCCCCCCACGCCCCCGTCTTGCTCACCCTGGTCAGCTCCGAGCAGAGTGTCTCAAACTCCTTCCTGTCCCCAGCGTAGAAGCCCACAGTGCAGCTTGGGTCCATCTTGGTGAAGGCCATCTTGCGTGGGGAAGTGCAGTGGAAGGACTGGGGCAGGCAAACAGGCTCAGGGGGCCTGGCTCCCTGCACACGTCCCAGCACCACCCCCCCCCCCCCGTCCCCCCCACGGGATCCCAGCTCACCTCTAAGGGGAAGTCAGCCCGGCTGACATCCACAGTGGGCTGGCAGTAGTGGGGGTCCAGGTAGAGCAGGAAGTCATCTGCAGGGGAGGAGGCGTGAGCAGGGGTGCGGAAGGGGAGGGCGGGGTGGGATGGAGCGGGACGGGCGGGCCTACCCTGGTAGCCGATGAAGTACAGCGAGTGCCGAGGCTTGCCCCCCATGATGCCCAGGCACAGCTCGGAACGCAGGAGCTCCTGCAGGGAGGACAGTGGGTGAAGAGGACGAGTACTATCAGGCAGTCACTCAACAAAACGCTTAGCAAAGGCCCAATGCCCTGGGGGGCAGCAGTGACCAAGACACACAAAACTACAGTTCCTCACAGAACTGAGATTCTAGTGTGGGAGACACTAGATGAGTGAGCTTTGTCATGTGTCAGAAGGTGATGACACTGGGAGAAGAATAAAAGAGCAGGGCTTTGCAGTTTTAAATAGGGAGGTCAGGAAAGGCCTCAGTGAGAGGGGATGTTGCAGGGCATCTCGGGAAAGAGTACTCCAAGTGGCGGGAACAGCAGGTGCAAAGGCCTTGAGGCAGGTGTGTTCTGAGAACAGTGAGGAGGCCCATGCGGCTGGAGCAGAGCGAAGTGAGGAGAGTGGGGGCAGATGAGGTCAAGGAAGGGATGGGGACGTGGTGTGGGACCCTGTGTGCTATGGGGAGAACTTTGGCCTTTACTCTGAGAGTCAACACACCAGGGTCTTTCCAGCACGCCTCTGGCTCCTCATTTGCCCCTGGCTGGAGAGGGACTTTCCTAGGCTGTGCAGCCACCCCCACCTGCCCTTCGTTGTTAGTTTTGATTCCTTTAGAGTCCAAACTGTCCCAGCTGTCACTTTGCTCCCAGCTCCACTGCCTGTCATTCCCCCATCAGAATGTCCACTCCCAGAGGCATGAATTTTTGCCTCTTCTGTTCCTCTCTGAATCTCAGCGTAATTAAGTGCTACTGAACACACAGATGAAGGGATGGAAAAGGCAGCCCAAGCTGGAAACATCTGGAAGCCTCCCAGGGGAGGCACAGTGGAATGTGGCTGAGCCTACCTTCACGCAGGGCACGTACACGGGGTTCAGCGTCTCACCACCCAGCCGTACGGGCACCAGGATGACCACAGACTTCCACTCGGCTGTGGGGTCTGGCCTGGCCACCAGGCGTGCCACATCCGCCTTGTACACTGGAAGGACAGGGCTGCGGGTCACCTTCTGCCCGTCCTTCAAGCCTCAGAGGGTGGCCCTCCATGCCCAGGGGCCCAACCGTCATCAGTGGAGAAGGATGTCTTTCCAGTGCCCCCAAATGTCCTCAGACAACCCCAGGGCCTCGGGCAGGTGTGGACACGCCCATTTTACAGAAAGGGCAACTGAGGCCCCGAGATTTGGACAAAGCATAAAGCCGGGAAGACAGGGAGTGCCTCCCGAGGACCAGGCCTGACTGGTCCTCACCGACCTGGCGCCTTGGTTTGCCAAGAAGGAAACGGGAGCGCCAAGCGGCTCCCCCTCGCGAGAACGTCCCTGTGTGCCTTCTCCTCAGTTCGCTGCCGCCTCCTCACCATGTAAACCCCTTCCCTGCTCCCAGAGAAGCAGCTTCAACCGGTTCTGGAGACACAGCTGCTCTATCTGAATGTTTGTGTCCCCACATTCATGTGTTGAAACCTAACCCCCAAGGGGATGGGTGGGGAGGTGGGGCCTTTGGGAGGTGATGAGGTCATGAGGGTGGGGCCCTCCGGAATGGGATTAGCGCCCTGTTAACAGACCCCAGAGAGCCCCCTCCCCCCTTCCGCCCTGTGAGGACACAGCAAAACGATCCAGGAAGCAGCCCCGCCAGACACTGAAGCTGCCAGGGCCTTGATCTGGGGCCTCCCAGCCTCCAGAATGATGAGAAATAAACTCCTGTCATTCAGAAGCCCCCTAGTACTGGTGTCAGAGCCCCCCTAACCAACTACCACACTGGCTGTGAAAATTCAACTTGCCCCCAACTGCTGCCGTTTCACATAAAAACGTACAGATTTTGTAGATTCCCTGATTCCAACCCATGAAGGCTCCTAATAATCAAGACCTTTTCGAAACTGACTGGGAGGATAGCAAGGAATAATAACAATAATAGCTAATAGCTAGTGTCACGCTTACTATGTGACAAGTGCTAAGGATTTCACTTGAATTACTGACTTACTGAATCCTCATGACGACCCTACGAGGCAGAGGAGCTCAGACTTTTGTGCACGTTAGAACTGTTTGCAGAGTAAGAGTGCACGGGGCCTGAGAGAAGGAAATCCAACGTCCTTCATTCTCTCACGCGGGGAGACGCTCCTCAAGTTTCTCCTCCCGGCTCCCAAGGGAGTGGAGGGACCCTGAGCACCTCCCCTTGTGTGGGCCTGGGATCCTTTCCAAGGGTCCCTCTGTCCCAGAGGAATGGGGCTCCTAAGAAGCAGCAGAAGTAGGGAGCAGCTCAGGGTGAGGACCCTGAGACCCTGGTCCCCTCACCTGTGCAGTCCTGAGAAACGTACACCACCAGGCGGGTGACCTCTGCACAGCTCTCCACTGCTTTCCTGGGGGCGAGAGGGCAGGCCTGAGTTCCTGGGGGCACACAGCGGCTCCCGTGGCCCCCGTCGCGGCCCTCACCTGAGTATATGCGCCACCAGGGACGGCCCATACCAGTCGCCCGCCTTCTTGCCTGAGCTCTGCCCGAGCTCCACCAGCCGGTGGAGGCCGAAGGGGGCCCGGGGGTGGTCGGCGAACCAGGACACAATCTGCCGGTGGCGGCGTTCCTGCTCCAGCTCGGGGGCGCCCTGGGCCCAGTGTGGGGGCATCCAACGGGCAGGCCCACGGTACCGGTTGGGAGAAGCCAACCCCACCGGCTCAGGGGGGCCCAGGCCCGCGCCCTCGGCCCATGTCCAGTCTGGGGGGGGATGGAGTACACAGTCAGACCATGCCGCTGTGGGGGGCGGCGGGGGCCACAGTTCCCATTTCCAGATGCTCTGCACACAATGCTTATGCTCCACGGACTGCGTGTTGGATAATTTTCACGTTCTTGAATCTTACATTATAAACCACTCTAGCGCCCCACACTCCCAAAGTTACTTTACCCACAATCCTAACACGACTTTAAACTCTTGGTTTACAAACAGTTTTGGCCCTGCTGGGCCATGTGGTTGGCACTGTACTCCTAGCGTGCCCTCCCCTCACCTTGGCTCACCTCTGGGCAGGTAATGCAGCAGCAGGCCCTGCGCCAGCATCATCTGGCCGCTGCGTAACATGCATCCCCAGCCACAGTCCGAGGTCAGGCAGCCCCCCGCCAGGGGCGGGAAGTCCCGACGGTAGGTGAGCCACAGGCGGGAGGCGAAGTCCCGCTGGAAACGCTGGATGTCACCTACAACAGCGGGCTTGTCAGCTGCCACCAGGAACACCCCTGGGGGCCTTTCCCAACCCTGGCCTGGGGCCACCAGCTCACCCTCGCTCTCGAAGCGGTAGCGGCGGCCGCAGAGGTGGACGCTGGAGATCTTGCTAAAGCTGGTGCGGCTTTTGACTGCCCAACCTGGGGAGACACGGGGCAGCGCCCCCGCGAGATGAAGCACGTGCTTTGCAGACACGCAGCAGTTACAAGAGGCTTCCATTACCCAATCTGTGCAACGGGGACCTCCTAGTTCCTATCTCAGGGTGGCACTGGGGATTCCGAGTCACGGTCCTCTTAGATGGAGGCGGGGCCCCTACTAACAGCCACACGAGTGTCTGCCGCTAATTCTGCAGGAATTAAGGCAGATCTGATGATTGGACCCATTTAACAGGGGAAAAATGGAGGCACGGGGAAGCAAAAAAACTTGCCCAAGGTCACACCGGGAAGGACAGGACCTGCAAACACCTTCCCCGTTGGACCTGCCCCTGGGCCGCCCTGGGCAGGGCAGGGTGGGGACCCGCAGGTGACTCACAGAACAGACAGTGGAACGCCCGGCAGGGGCAGGTGCTCCCGGACTCCCGCCCCCGGCCCGGCCGAGCCCCCGGCCCGATCCCCTCGGACCCCCGGGCCCGCCCCTCCTCACCGTACTTGACGTTGTTCCAGGCGGTCAGGAACTTCGCCTTAAACTTGTCCACTTCGTCCGGCTCCCCGGCCGCGGCCCCGGGCGGGCCAGCAGCGGGCGCGCCGGCTCCGGGGGCGCTCAGGCCGTTGGGGCCCGGGGCTCGGGGACCGCGCGGCCTGCGGCCCTCGGGGCGGCGCGCGTCCTCCGGGCTCCCGCTGCGGTACTGCGCGGCGGCCGGCGACACGGAGTTCATGGGCGCCGGGGGCGGGCCGGGGCCGGAGCGGGCGCTAGTGGGCGCCCGACGCGAAGGCCAGGCCCCCGGGCCCCGCGCGGGACGCTGTCACCGCCGCCGCCGCCATTTTAGCGGCCCTGGGCCCGGGAGGGAGGCGGGCGTGACTCGGCCGCACGCCCCGCCCCGGCCCGGCCCCCAGCCTGGCTCTCCGGCCCGGGCCCCGGGGGCCGCACGGGGCCTGCAGACGCGGCGCCTCCCCCCGGCACCCGCCCCTCGCCTGCCGCCTTATCGCAGCGGCCAGGCGCGCCCAGCCCCGCACGCCCTTATCCGGGGCCCCGGGCCGGGAGCCCCGCCCCCGGGCCGGCACCGCCCACAGCCCCAGCTCGACCGCCCCCGGCCCCGCCTCCACACCGGCCCCGCCCACAGCCCCAGCTTGGCTCCCTCTCGGCCCCGCCCCCGGACAGGCCCCGCCCACCAGCCCGAGCTCGGCCCGCCCCCCCCACACCCCCCCACCCCGGGCCGGCCCCACCACTGCATTGTCCCCCTACGAGCTCAGCTTTGCCCACCCCCCGGGCTCCGCCCCGGCCCCGCCCCCAGATGGGACCCTCCCACCAGCCCCAGCGTGGGTCCCCTGCCCCTCCCCCAACCCAGCTTGGTCCCGACCCCGCCCCCGGCCCCAGCTCCCCCCATTCCCCGCCTTGGCCCCGCCTCCCGCCCCTGGCCCCAGCTTGGATGCGTCCCCAGTCCAGGCCCCAGTTTGGCCCCGGTCCGGGCCCCAGCTTGGCCCCAGCTCGCCCCGGCCCCGCCCCCAGGCCCAGCTCGGCCCCGCACCCAGTCCCGGCCCCAGCCGGGCCCCAGCTGGGCCCCAGCCCCGCCCCCGCCGGTGCCCCTGTGCTGGCTGCAAGCCCAGAACCCGCGTCCGCCTGGGGCCAAACGTGTTTGACACCCCCTCCCCACCTCTACTCCCTCCTGCCAAACCACACCTCTGTGAGCCTCAGTTTCCTCGTGAGTCAAAGGGGGCGCCATCCACAGCACAACATAGACGAATCTTTCCGATAATTTTGCTGAGGGAAAGGGGCCAGACAAGAAAGAAAAGGATGTACTCTCTCGTTATATTTGCATAACGCTCTAGAAAATGCAACCTCATCTCTAGTAAGGGAAAGCAGATCGGTGGCTGCCCGGGGGTGGGGCGGGGAGAGGGGGGTGCGACGGAGCTAAAAAGGGCGAGGGCATGCTGGGCGTGGGGTATCAGTTTAGGACCCTGATCGTGGCGATGGTTCCCAGGACGTGAAAACTGCCGGATCGCACGCTTTAAACGTGTGTGGTTACTGCATGTCAATTACACTTCAGTAAAGCTGTAGAGACACTTCGATGCGTCTCACTCCGGAATGTTAGGAGGACGAGGGGAGCTCAGCCGTGTGAAGCGCTTAGCGTGGCATCTGCGGCACAGTTAGGGCTCCGCGGAAGTCAGTCACCACCCAAAGACGGGAGAAGGGTGCAGCGACCCTGTGAACCACAGGGAGGGTGGCCTCTAGTGGCCAGCGCAAGGGCTCTGTCCGCAGCCGGCTCAAGGAGGTGGGGTGAGGATTTGGATGAGGGTGGGAGATGTGAAGAAGACACGAAAGGACCACGACTTTCTCCCCTCGGCTCTCCCGTCACTCACTTCCCTTCAGGCACACCGCCCTCCTTTCTCAAACTCAACAGGCACCATCCCACCTCAGGATCTTTGCACTTGCTGTTCCCTCTGTCTAGACCTTTCTTCCGGGAGATATCTGCATGGGTCTCCCTCCGCCTCCTTCAGGACTTGCTTCAAATGTCACCCTCCCCAACGTGACGCCTTCAAAATTCCACCCCCCAGCCACCCCATCCTTCGATGCTATATGTTTTTTCCAGAGCAGTTACCCCCACCTGATTGTCTGAGTCAGCTGGGGCCGCAATAACCAATACCACAGACGAGGTGGCTTCAAGAAGACATCTCTTTCTCACAGTTCTGGCGGGAGGTGGGGGAGTGGAGTCTGACATCAGGGTGCCAGGATGGCTGCAGTCTTGGTGAGGGCTCTCTTCTTGGTTCTGTCCTCTCACCGCGTCTCCTTGGTGTCTGCACAGAGAGAGAGAGAGGGAGGGAGAGAGAGATCTCCTGTGTCTTCCTGTCTTTCTGGGGGCATTAATCCCTTGGGGGGGGCTCCACCCTTATGATGTCATCTAACCCTCATGGCCTCCTCATACCACCGCATTGGCAGGCAGGGTTTCAACATATGAATTGCTGGGGACACGCGACATTCAGACAATAGTGCTGATTATACGTATATAGTGTCTGTGTTTATTACCTCTGTCCCCACCAGATCACGAGGGCCGGGGTCCCTGTCCATCCGCATCACTGCTGGGTCCTTAAGACTCAGCGTGTGGCCTGGCACACGGCCGATGCTCCCAACACAGTAGGTGCAATAAAGACTTGTAGAATGGAAGGGGGCCGTGTTGCCTCACAGGGGACAGAGGTGCTGTGGGGGCCAGAGGTGACCCCCTCCTGTTTGATCTGGTGGCGGACCCGCCCTCATGGCCACAGCTGGCTCCTCCCTCAGGGACGCTGTTTCATGATGTGGTCCTGGATTCCCTGCCCTTCCCTCCCCTCCCCCACGAGGACAGCCACAACATCAGCTCCCCGCCTGGGTCTCCATCCCCAGCCCAGGGTCCAGCCACCACCTGCGCTCCCCCCGGATGTCCCCCAGGCTCCCCAGGTTCGGTGCATCCCGAATTGATCTTGCATTTCGCCCCACTGGCTTCCCCCCGCCCATGCTTTTGGTCCCCCACCGGCCTCCATCTTATGAGGGTCGGTCCATCCTCCACTTCCTAATCTGTCCCCACTTGTCCTCATCCTCCCAAAGCAGCCCAGTCGTCATGGCCACCTGGGCAGACGCTGCAGCCGGGTGTGTTGGACAGTGGACCTTGCCTCTGTATGCCTCAGTTTACCCAACTGCCAAATGGACTTGTAATAGTGCCTCCTCCCTAGGGTTTGGGAGAAGGATGAAATGAAGATGCAAAATGCTTAGAATGCCGCCCGGCACGTAGCGATGGCCACTTTTAGAGGGAATTCTTACTGTTATTTTGTCATTCCTGTTTGCACCTCTGCCCTCCCAGGGTCTGGCCGCCATCACCACGTTCCTGGCCTCCTGGTTGCCACCTGTGACCCCTCCAATGCACATGACAGTGGGAAGAACCTAGCTATAAAATTTTTTTCTTTTTCGGGGGTCAGCCCTGTGGCCGAGTGGTTAAGTTCCCTCGCTCTGCTTCGGCAGCCCAGGGTTTCGCTGGTTTGGATCCTAGGCACGGACATGGCACTGCTCATCAAGCCATGCTGAGGCGGCATCCCACATGCCACAACTAGAAGGACCCACAACTGAAAATACACAACTATGTACTAGGGGGCTTTGGGGAGAAAAAGGGAAAACTTTAAAAAATCTTTAAAAAAATTTTTTTTCCTTTTCAAATGATGCTAAACATTCACTTTATTTGTGGGGTTTTTTTTTTACATTTTTAATTTTAAAAATAGTTCATCTTTTTGAGGTATAATTGACATATAACACTATATTATCTTCAGGGGTACAACGTAATGATTCAATATCTGTATATATTGTGAAATGATCCCCACAAGAAGTCTAGTTAACAATCATGAACTGAAAATAAAATATTTGTTCTAAATTTAAAAAATATTTTATAAAGATAAAATTATTATTATTTTTTTTAAAGATAAAATTATGCACAATTTCCACTACACCAAAAAAATCTAGAGCAGGACTGTCTGATAGAAATATAATGTGAGGGACCTGCCCAGTGGTGCAGTGGTTAAATGAGCATGTTCAGCTTCGGCAGCCCAGGGTTTGCCGGTTCGGATCCTGGGTGCAGAACAACACCACTTGGCATGCCATGCTGTGGCAGGCGTCCCACATATAAAGTAGAGGAAGATGGGCAAGGATGTTAGCTCAGAGCCAGTCTTCCTCAGCAAAAAAAAGAGGATTGGCAGCAGATGTTAGCTCAGGGCCAATCTTCCTCAAAACAAAACAAAAAATCCGATGTGTGTTTTACACCCTTTTACACCCACAGCACATCTCGATTTGGACTGGCCACATGTCAAGAGCTCAATAGCTGCATGTGACCAGTGGCTACCGGGTGGGACAGTGCAGGAAAAATAACCACTACACAGATGCAGCTGCCCCCCCGGGGCCTTCCCTCTCTGTTCCCAGATACTCTTTGCCTGAATCGGGGTTGACCCTTCCAGGCTGGGGGGCTGGTGCCCGGTCTGCACCTCCGTTTGGGCTGACTCTCCTCTTTCAACCCAATATCCCCCTCTTCTTCTCTCCTTTCTCCTCCTCCTGCAAGGTCCCACCCCCTTAAGCAAACCAGCCACCAGGCAGCCCCACTCCAGGAACCCCCACTGGGCCGCCCCATGCTTGTCTATTTGCAACTGTGGCCACCACCTCAGGTCCCAAACACCAATGATTGTCACGAGCCAGCCCGCGTTGTGGGCTGTACCATTTCTCCCAGATGGCTAAGTTGAAGTCTTCGTCCCAGGTTCCAGATAAGGCTGTGACCTTATTTGGAAATAGGGTCTTTGCAGATGTAATTCGCGACGATGAGGTCCCACTGGACGAGGGTGGACCCTGAACGCAAGATGACTGGTGATCTTTTATTATGAGAAAAGAAGACAGAGAGAAACACACACACAGGAAGAAGGTCCCGGGGCTGCGGAGATGGAGATCCGGGCGCTGGAGCTGCAGATCAAAGAATGCCACCGGCCGGCAGAAGCCAGGAGAGAGCCCAGGAGCCCTGAGAGAGGGCACGGCCCTGCTGGCACCTTCACTTTGGACTTAGCTCCCAGCACTGTGGGAGAATCCGTTTCTGTTCCAAGCCCCCAGCTTGTGGTCATTTATCACGGCAGTCCCGGGAAGTTAACACAGCCTGTCCATGTCTCCCCTGCTTTGGCTCACAGCCTGCCCGTCACCAGGCCCCTTTATGTGCCCTCAGGCTCCCCTGGCCACAACTGTAATAATCCCCAGTCGACTGTGTTATTGCTTATTAATCCTGGTGTCCCCTGTGAGAGCCACAGCCCCACCAAGACGCGTGACAACTGTGTGAACTCCCGTTGTTCTCTTCAGAACATCCATTGTCACTTGCAGCGTGTCTGCATGAGCAAAGACAATGAGAAAACCAGCCACCCCTACTTTCTAGGGCCTCTCATGTTGGAATATGATACATATATAACAACTGTTTGTTGAATGACTAACTGAATGATTATGAAACTTAGCATCCTCAGATGCTAGCTTCTCCTTAGCTCCTCCCAGCCGTGTCTTAGTCTCCACAGCTGGCTTCTCAGATCCATTTGCCCAAGCCTTGCCCTACTGGCTTTCTCTCTCTTAAGCCATTTAACTGCCTGAGCATGACCTAGAAAGTAGGAACAACTGTTATCCCCATTTTACAGATGAAGAAACAGAGGCTCAGAAACAGAGGTCATACGGTACGAGAGCAGCCATCATCCCCAGCGCTCATCTGCATAGTCGCCATGCATTTAAAACTCAGAAAGCAACCCAATAAAAACACCAGCGAGGGGCTGGCCTGGTGGCATAGTGGTTAAGTTCACGTGCTCCACTTCAGTGGCCTGGAGTTTACTGGTTTGGATCCCAGGTGTGGACCTACACACTGCTCATTGGGCCATGCTCTGGTGGTCTCCCACATCAAAGGACTAGAAGGACCTACAGTTAGAATATACAACTATGCGCTGGGGCTTTGGGGAGGAAAAAAAAGGAAGCTTGGCAACAGATGTCAGCTCAAGGCCAATCTTCCTCACCAAAAAGCATAACTAAAAAAAAAAAAAAAAGAAAGAAAAGAAAAAGACTGACCTTACCAAGTGCTGGCGAGGAAACACAGCAACTGGAACATTGCAAGTGCGTGCAGGTTCTTGTATGTCAATGACACGTCAATAAAGTTGGAAACAACCAACCCATATGGTAACCTCAGGGCTCAGACACAAAAACGCCCTGGCGTGGATTTCAGTACGGGGGGATGGTCTTCCGGTGACTGTCTCTTGACGTCAGTGCGTGAGCTTTGTCACGGGTCCCTCAGCTGTTCCTAGAATGTTTTCGGGCCTCTCCACTTGTTTCCCAGGCTCCCGAGTGAATAAATCCTGTGCTGGGACTCCCTCCCGGGCTGAGCGGCGGCTAGAATAAATTATACCCTCTTGAAGAAAACATAAATAGCCGGAGAGATGCTCTCTCACGATAGATCACTTTCCTTGTCAAGCCTCGTTGCTTCTTTGGAACCACCCTGTCCAGACTTGCATGCCTTTATTACACTGAGAATTGTGCGAGAGAATGTTCTAGAAACGAGCTGTGCTAGTTGTTCCCTTTTTGGCTGAAAGAAGGCAAAAGTCTTCTTTCTTTCAACAAATGTATCCTGGGCTACGGCCGTGAATAACACAACACTGGTGTCTCTCCTTGAGGTCTTTGTGGTGGGATGCAGGAGATTGACGGGGAACTCATTACTCAAATAGTTACATAGTTATGATTTTAATAAGGTTGCGTAGGAAAACACAGGCTTACAATAAGGGGAAGCAATCCAGGAGGACTTCTCTGAGGAAGCCACGTGTGAGTTGGGTCCTGTATTCGTCAGAATAGGTCAGGTTTCGCTACAGTAACACACAAGCCCAAATCTCGGGGGGTTAACGCAACCAAATCTGTTCCTCCCTCATGTTCGCTCATCCTAGCTGGTCTGGCGGGGACTCAGCTCAACACACTCAGGCTGAGGAGGCGCCCACCACCGTGTGACAAAACGGGACAAGACAGAGACTGGAGAAGCGGCCTTGAGTCTTTTGATGCCTCCACTGAGAAGTGGCTGACAGCCAGAAGTGATGTATGTCCTGCCCACTCCCTTTTCAATGGCCAGGACCAGTCAAGGCAATGACTTCATTGAATGTACTTCTCCACTCAATAGCTATTGTGCTACCCTAGAAACGTCTACACAGCATCTAAAGGATGAGTAGGAACGAGCCAGAAAAAGAAAGGAAGGAAGTGCATTCCTGGCAGAACAAATAGCACATTCAAAGACACTGGAAGCAAAGAGACAATGGGTCTATGACAGAAAGGATTTGCAACCCAGACCACTGTCTCCAGGCAAAATATTGATCAAGGGTGAGGAGCAAGTCAGCACATTTCAAAACACGGAAGGGCTCAAAAATTTTACCTCTCATGTTCTTATGTTCCCAGAAAGTTACTGCAGGATGCACTCCATCAAAACAAGGGGGTAAACCAAGAAAAAAAGAAGACATGAAATTGAGGAAACAGGGGTCCCAGCACAGGAGAGAGATGAAGAGAATTCCAGGGAGGGTGGTAGGACAAATTCCTAGGCAGAAAGAATGCAAGAGGAAAACAGAATGCTACCTATCGATTATCCTGCAGATCTGATCATTTGGAGAGTTAAACTGAGATGCCCTGCCAGAACTTTTAAGAAAGACAACTAAAGAAAAAGGAAAATAGGCAGTTAAGTCCAGGTGGAGAAATTATATATCATTATATTAAACTTCTCCACTGTGTCCTTCCAAGGGAAATAAAATTATATTTCCATAAAAGCAATAAAAAGAATGTGAGCCACCAAGACGCCAAGTAAATGTATGTCTCATAGGGTTGATGACTCAATGGCACCCTGGATGGCCGGGAGGCATCTCAAACTCCACTGGCCCCAAACTGAACTCCCCAAATTTGAGTCCTGACCTTTCTGTGGCTCCATGGCCTTCCCAATTCAGGTGTCTAAACACAACCTACCAAGGTTTGGGGACTAACAACCGCCGGCGTGAAGGTGCTCAGACCAATTTGGTGTGACCCCTCCCACATTCTCCAACCTGACCAATCAGAGCAGTCCCTCCCCCAGGCCAGGTGGTTGGTTGTTTATGACCTGATCCTGGCTGGACCAACAAAATTCAGTACTGGGACTTCTGTTCAAACCCTGGGGCAGTTGTTGTCTCTTTCCAAGTGGCTACTGAGTGGGAATGACGGGTCTATAGTGCCAGGCAGAACCTCTGCCACCCAAAGGGGAGCTTGAGGACATGAAAGCCCAGCTGAGCTCAGTGAGTTAGATTCCTGGTGACATTGGAGCTTCTTGATCCAGCCGTGCTTGAAGTCAACACAACTCGCAGACCCCAGATTTTCAGTTCCATGAGCCAATTCATTCCCCCCTTTATTTCTCTCACGCCAGTTTGAGTTGTTTTTTAGCTGACTTAGTTTTTACTTTCCCTGGAACTTCCAACTAAGCGAATCCTGATAAATACAGGCCCGACTCACTGCCAACCATCGCACTGAAGAGTTGACATGAACTATCTCATTGAACCCTGCGGGAGAGGGAATAATTATAATTCCCATTTAACTAATAAGGAAACTGAGGCTCATAGAGGGGAATCTGTCTGCTCAAGGTCATCAGAGCCAGGATTCCAACCCACATCTGTCTGACCCCAAAGCCCGCTTCTCTTTGACCGTGAGGAGCAGTTGCCAGATTTGGAGGTTCAGAAGCAGGAGATATGGCATGGGGGGGGTGCTGGGAGCGGGCAAAAGCCTGATGCCAATGGCCAGAGCTCCTGGAACTTTCTGCAAAGGGCACCAAGGAGTTACGCAGGGTTGCGAGCAGAGGAAGTCACAGGAGGAAGGATGGACGGCCGCGTGGGCAGCGGGATCAACGAAAATAGCAACAAAAAGTAAAAACTCTCCAAACCACAATGCGATACCACTTCAGTCCCACTAGGATGGCTGAAATCAAAAAGGACAGAAGATGCTTTGCAAGGATGTGGGGAAATCGAGCGCCTTCTCCATCGCTGGTGGGAACGGAAAATAGTCCAATCAATTTGGAAGACAGCCTGGCAGTGCCTCAAAACAATAAAAATAGAATTACCATAGGACGCCACCATTCCACTCCCGGGTACACACCCAGTAGAAATGAAAATGTATATCCACACCAAAAATCGGTACACGGAGGTTTATAATGGCATTTTTCCAACTAGCCGAAAAAGTAGAAATAACCTAAGTGTCCATCCACTGATGAACGGAGAAACAAAACATGGTATATCCATACAATGGAGTATTAGTCAGCCGTGAAAAAGGAGTGACATGCTGATCAGGCTCCAACATGGATGGACCTTGGACGTACTGTGCCAAGTGAAGGAAGCCAGTCACAAAAGACCACCTAGTGTATGATTCCATTCGCAGGAAATGTCCAGAATTGGCAAATCCATAGAGTTAGAAAATAGATTAGGGTTCCTGGGGGTTGTAGGGAAGGAAGAAATGGGAGTGACTGCCAATAGGTACGGGGCTTCCTTTTGAGTGATGAAATGTTCTAAAATTGATTGTGGGGACTGTTACACAACCCTGTGAACACACTAGCAACCAGAGAACTGTAAGCTGTAAATGTATGAATTGTATGATCTGTGAATCATTTCTCCCAAGAAAGCTGTTAAGAAATATCTGACATTTATTGAGTGGTTGGCTCTGGCCAGGCGATGTGTGAACCTTCTCCACCCATGAGCGAATTCATGTTCACACGCTCACTGAGAAAGGAAAAGACTCTCGTGACTCCTCTTTTCAGTGGGGAGACTGAGATCAGAAAGGTTAAGCGAGTCACACAGCGAGGCAGTGGTCAGACCCCAGAGGCCTAGCATTTGAGGTTCCACCAGACCTGATCCTTGCACCCCATCCCCCATTTCACCTCGCACCCCTGCTTCTTCCCCTAAAGCCAAGCTCTTGCCCGACGGAGCTGATTTTAGTTTCTTTTTCTTTTCTTTCTTTCTTTCTTTTTTTTTTTGGTGAGGAAGATTGGCCCTGAGCTAACATCTGTTGCCAATCTTCCTCTTTTTTTTCCTCCCCAAAGCCCCAGGACATAGTTGTATATTCTAGTTGTAAGTCCTTCTAGTTCTTCTATGTGAGATGCCACCACAGCACGGCTTGATGAGCGGTGGGTAGGTCCACACCCAGGATCCGAACCCGTAGATCCCAGGAGCTGAAGCACAGTGCGTGAACTCAACCACTACACCGCCCGGCCAGCCCAGAAATGAAGTCCTGATGCCAGCCACAGTGAACCTCGAAACACGATGCTGAGTGAAGAAGGCAGACACAAAGTCATATATTGCACAGCTCCATCGATAGGAAGCCTCCAGAGTTGGTACATCCATCAAGACTGAAGGCAGATTGGTGGCTGCCAGGGGCCGGAGAGGGGAAAGCGGGGGACAATTGCTTAATGAACGTGGGGTTTCCTTTGGGATGATGAAACTGTTTTCAAACTAGAAAGAGGTGGTGGTTGCACAACATTGTAAATACACTCAGTGCTACTGAATTGTTCCTTTAAAATGATTAATTTCATATTATGTGAATATCACCTCAATTTATTTATTATTATTATTATTTTTTTTTTTTTTTGGTGAGGAAGATTGGCCCTGAGTTAACATCTGTGCCAATCCTCCTCTATTTTTTTTTTTTTTTTGTATATGAGATGCTGCCACACCATGGCTTGACGAATGGTAAGTCACCGGGGATCTGAACTCACAAACCCCAGGCCGCTGAAGCAGAGCACGTGAACCCAACCACTAGGCCACCAGGCCGGCCGCTCACCTCAATTTAAAAAATAAAATGAAATAAAGTAGGCTAGGCCTTTGCTCACGCTGATTCCTCTGCCAGGAACACCCTTCTCTCTGCCTTCTTGTTATTCTGAGCCCAGCTCCCCTCGCCTCCTCAAGGACACATTTCCTGGTGCCCCGATCTGAACGAGCCCCGAGTCCTTCTCCGACTACACGGTGGGGGTTCATTTGTTTACAGCACACACCACTGTGTGGGATTATCTTAGTAACTTGTGTATGGATAGTTTTGGTTCCCAGCAAAACTGAGCAGAAAGTATGGAGAGATCCCATGATACACCCCCCCCCCGCCCCCGCCAGCCTCTCCTACTGTGGACGCCCCAC
Source organism: Equus asinus (assembly GCF_041296235.1). Lineage (NCBI taxonomy): Eukaryota > Metazoa > Chordata > Mammalia > Perissodactyla > Equidae > Equus > Equus asinus. The sequence continues at coordinate 22,113,380 of NC_091809.1, read as the reverse complement.
CCCCCATGGTACATTGGTGCAACTGATGAAAGTCTGAGGTTGACGTCACAGTTCATCCTTGTTGTTGTACATTCTATTAACTTTGACCAACGTTTAAGAACAGGTATCCACCGTTATAGTATACTAGAATATTCTAGAAACTAGAATTGTTTCACTGCCCTAATAATCCTCTCTTTTCCCCCTATTCATCCCTCCCCACTCCATTAACCACGGCCAACCCCTGATCTTTTTACCGTCTCCATAGTTCTGCCTTTTCCAGAATGTCACAGAGTTGGCATCAGCCAGTATGGAGCCTTTTCAGACTGGCTTCTTCCACTTAGTAATAAGCATTTAAGGTTCCTCCACATCTTTTCAGGGCTCAAGAGCTCATCTCTGTTTAGCGCTAATATTCTATTGTCTGGCTGGACCATCCATCCACCTCCTGAAGGCCATCTTGGTTGCTTTCCAGTTTGGACAATGCTGAATAAAGCTGCCAGCAGATTGTGTGCAGGTTTTTCTGTGGACCTTACACTGTTCCTTAGGAGGGCACCAAGTCCATCCCTCGGAAGGGGATGAGGATGTAGCCCCACCCCTTAGAGGGAGGAGCATGGGGAACTTGACAAAGATTAAGGCCACCAAGGTGATTAGGAAATACTTGGGGGGGGGGCTGGCCCCGTGGCCGAGTGGTTAAGTTTGCGCTCCGCTGCAGGCGGCCCAGTGTTTTGTTGGTTCAAATCCTGGGTGCAGACATGGCACTGCTCATCAAACCACGCTGAGGCAGCGTCCCACATGCCACAACTAGAAGGACCCACAACGAAGAATATACAACTATGTACCGTGGGGCTTTGGGGAGAAAAAGGGGAAAAAATAAAATCTTAAAAAAAAAAAGGGAAATACTTAGGGAGAGAAACTTTGAAGCCGTGCCAATGTCTTGTTTCTCCTTAAAATTTTGCTCATGAATTTTCTCGTGGATTCTGGCTGCAGCAACAATCACAGTGTATTGGAATTGCAAGCTTCTGTTTTCATCATTGACTTACATTTATTCATTGGAATTCTTCTGTCAGGAAGATTTCTCCCTTCCCCTCATTTTAAAATTGCTTCAATCATGTATTTAAATAGGTATAAATGCATGGACATTTATTTTGTCCTTTGGGTTGTAACCCATTACTACTACAACTTATTTTGTATTCAAATTGTTCCAGCTCTGGCCAGCTGACTCCTCTGTCCTTTTAGCTTTTTTTTTTTTAGCATTTTCTGATGCTGCAAGACGTTCCAGTCTCGTTTCGTATTTTCTCTGCCCCAGAACCAGCCATTTCTCCAAGGAGCCCTGGTTCCTCGTATTGGAAAATGGTATTTAGAGACCAAAATCTGGGTGCTGAGTGTTCTCATTGCTCGTGGGGTGTCTCAGCTTCTGGTCCCTCAGCAGACAGACCTAGGAAGCACGTGTGTACTAACCCACGTATGCACACATATCTATGTTTATTTTTGTGTCTACCTATTAAAGATAAACATGTCATACTGATAACCCCGGTCCAGCAGCACGGGGCTCATTTATAACTTCCTTCTCCAACAGCTGTCTGTATCTATGACATAGGTACTTATTTGTTCAAAACTAGCATGTAATTGTTCCAGAGTTAACCTGTTCCCCTGGGAGAAACAAACAGAGCGACTGGAGTTCAGTGTTTCAGTACATGTCAGACAGATCTTTGAATGGGAAACCTCTGCGCGAAGCCCACAAGCCTTGCGACTGGGAGCCAAGTCGGCCCCGGGCCTCCAGTTTGAGACCCTCCCAAACCAGGACCACTCTGGGCTCTGGCCTGGGCAACCGTCAGCTGGCAGCTCTCTGGAGCCATGTGGGTGCCTCAGGGCTGGTGGGAGGGGGCTGGGGGGAGGGGATGCCCTGCTGCAGCCCTCTGCCTCTCTGGGTTAGGGGGGTCTGAGGGGACCCCAGTGGGAGGCTCTTTGCCCTTTCAGAGGCCCGGGCACGGCTCAGCGAGAGTGAGTGCAGACGGGGCAGGGCGGCCCCGGTGGGCGAGGGCCTTGGCAGCAGAACTGGCCGGGCCGGTGTGCGCCCGGGCACGCAGCAGCCGGGCGGGCTGTGGCAGGAGCGTGGAGGCCAGGGCTGCCCTTCCCCTGGGAAGAGACCCGGCTCGCCTGGGAGGCAGGGGGTGGGGACCGCTCGGGAAGCTGGTGGGCCCTGAGCCGAGTCCCCACCTAATCCCTCCACGGGGATATAGTGGTGACCAATAGTCCCTTACCTAACATTTCTTGAGCTCCAACTGTATGCCCCAGCTCTGTTCCACTTGTTCCTTTCACCCCTGACGACAGCCCTCAGAGTGGACACTGTTATTATCTCCATTTTACAATGAGGCCACCGAGGCCCCAAGGGGGCACCACTTGCCCAGAGTCTTAGACTGTAAGGTAGTAGAGCCTGGCTCCAGACTCCAAGCCCTTCACCTTTACCAACCACTGGGCAGAGGGACAGACAGAGTGTCCACCTTCTTGGATCTGGGGGTCTAGGGCAGAGGCACCCCATAGGCCAGATGAATAAATAAATAATGGAGGTAATTTCAGATGGTGCCAACTGCCATGTGAGATTGGGGAGATGGGGGACAGATCAGGGAAGGCCTCTCTGAGGAGGTGACTGGTGGGAAAGGCTGGGGGAATTTTGTTCCAGGCACACTGATCTCCAACTGCCAAGGTCTTGAAGTGTGTGAGGAACAGGGGGGAGGCCGGTGGGGCTGGAAGGGAGTAAGGCAGAGGGCGAGCGGGGGAAATCAGGAGAAACATGCAGGGCCTTGTGGGCGGTGGTGAAGACTTGGATGTTTTCTCTGAGGACATAGGGAGCCATGGGAGAGTTCGGAGCAGGAAAGGGAGTTTGAAGAACTGTTTTAAGGGCCGACCAGTGGTGTAGTGGTGAAGTTCAGTGCATGCTGCTTGGTGGCCGGGAGTTTGTGGGTTCGAATTGGGGGCAGGGACGTGCTGTGGTGGCCACCCACATACAAAATAGAGGAAGATGAGCACAGATGTTAGCTCAGGGCTGATCTTTCTCAAGCAAAAAAGAGGAGGATTGTCAGCAGATTTTAGCTCAGGCTGCAAATCTTCCTCGGCAAAAAAAAAAGAATTGAATTTTGAGAACAGTTTTAAGAACTGTTGCCCCGGGTGTGGAATGGCAGATAGGGATGGAAGCACAGAGGGTTCTAGGAGGCTCCTGTCATCTCCCCGAGTCGCCAGGGTCCCAGTCTATGGAAAAGGGGCGGGGAGGTGGTAGGAGGAGGGGACGCTGAGCCGGGACTGCGGCCGGAAGAGCCTGCCTCCGTTGCGGGGGGCCCGCGCGGGAGGTGAGATTGCCGCCCCGGAGGTGAGAAGGTTCCCACTCCGGGGTGCGGCTTCCCCTTCGCAAAAGGGGTCATTGATTGAGTGCCGGCTGCGTGCCAGGCGTGCCCTCGAGCGTTTGGAGAATCGTCCGGGCTCAGCCCAGCGGACTAAGTCGGCGCGGCTGTGGGGTGCCCAGCCTGGCTGCGGGGTGCCCGCCCCGAAGCGTCAGGGCTCCCGCGCCCCCAGGCGGGCCCCGCTGGCTTCGCTCGGCCGCGCGCATCCTTGGTGGCAGCAGCAGCGCGGGCAGGAGCATCCCCAAGGGGCTTCATGGGGGCGCGACCCGGTCTGGGTACCCCTGGCCGCCCCTCCCCCGGGGGCGCCCCCGGATCCGCCCGCATCCCCAGCCTCCCGCTCATCGCCCCTGCGGCGCCCTCGTCCCACCCTCGGCGGGCAGAGCCTGAGGCCACCGGGACAAAGAGCAGCCCGGCCCAGCCCCCTCCCCGGCTGCGGCCCTGGTCTGAGGGTGGGGGAGCTGCGCCGGGCCAGGAAGTCCCTGGGAACGCGGGGTGGGGGTGCGGGCCAGCTGGGACTGGCCCGTTGGAGAGCGGAGGCCTGGGAGAGGCGTGGGAGAGCGACACCGCCAGAGCGAGACACAGCCAGCGGCTGAGAGAGACGCACAGAGAAACAGGGAGAACCAGAGACCGACCCTGAGAGACCCGAGGAGAGAGATCCACCCAGAGACACTCATTCATTCATTCATTCATCCATCCATTCACTCAGCGCGCCCGGCAGCGCCCAGGCCAGAGCAAATTCTTGCCCTCGTGGGGCTGACAGTCTCTTGGGGACAGAGCGCCAAAACGCGATAAATGAGTCAGTCACTCATTTATCCAGTGGTAGGAGTGATGAGGTGGAAGACATGGGGTGGGGGAAAAGGGGAACCGGGAGGCAGGCGAGCCAGATGCTCCCTTCTCGGGGGAGAACGAGGTTCCCACCAGAGTCCTGCCCGTGCCCGCCCTTCCCCCACTCGCCCCAAGCCGGGGGTGGGAGCGAGGGAGTGGGGAGGGGCCTGCGCCCGGGAGCCGCCGGGACCTATCTGCCGTGGAGGAGGGGACGGAGGCTGCGGCCGCCCCTGCTGCAGACGCCTCCTAGTCGGCGCTGCCGGGGTCCCTCCCCCGACGGGGCGTCCTTGGGGTGCAGCCTAGGAGGGTAGGTTAGAAGGTAGGCGCAAAATGGGGAGGGACCGGCGCCCAGGAACCGGAGGCCAGACAGGACCCCTCTGCTGAGGGGGAAGAGGCGCAGGCCGCGGCCGCCCCTGCTGAGAATCCCCCTGTCCCCGCGTCTCCGGTCCTCCTCCGCCGCGACGGAGCGGCCCTGGAAGGGCAGCCCAGGCCCGGAGGGAGGAGCCGAGGGCTCTCCGGTGCCAGTCGCCGCCGGGGCGCGCTCCGGTGCCGCGGCGGGTGGCACAGGCTGGCAGCCGCGGGCCGGGTGCCCGGGCGCCGAGGGGAGGGGGCAACTGCTTGCGACCGCCCGCGGGGCGCCCTGCGAGCCCGCCCCCTCGCCTGCCAGCTCCAGCCCCGCCCCCCCAGCGGCATCTGCTCGCTCGGCTCGAGGCAGCGCGACTGCCGAGGGCGCAAGACCAGGACGCAGGGGTGAGTGTACGGCTCTGGGTCCCTGGGGGCGCGGGACTCGGCCTGGCCCGGAGGGGATTGTCCTGGCCACCACACCGGCGCCCTAGCTTGGGTTTCCCGGGCCTTTCCTAGAGGCCTCTAGGGAAGAGAAAGCCGCTGATTCCTGGGCTGGATACCGAGCCCGCGATAGGGGTGGGGGTGCCTGGAATCCCCCTGCCTCACCCTCTCCCGGCCACGCCGCTGCGAGTTTCGCTACCTCAGTCCTGCCTCCAGGCAGGCGGAGGCGACGCAGGCGGGGCAGAGGCTCTGCGCCTCTCTCTGCCCGGTGTCGCCATCAGAGCGAGTGTAACCCGTGTCTGCGTGTATCTGATGCCTCCCTCCCCAGCGTGGCCGAGTCCACACCTCCCTGTGGATCTGTCTGTGCGCCTGGCGCCCTGTGTGCCTCTGAGGCCGTCTGCGGTGCCTTGGTTCCTGCCCTCTCCTAATGCGTCCCTTCCCCTCCCTGGGCCTTGGTTTTCTCATCTGTTAAGTCGGTCTCTCGCCATTGTGTAACCGAGTCTGCGCAGCTGTTTGTGTGGGAGCGTAACAACCTCTGTGCCTGCTTCTTTGGGAGATGCTTCTTCTGAGGCTCCGTTGCCTTCTCTGCGAAATGGGCCTAAGGGCACTGAAGGCCGCAGTCACAGCTGGGCAGTATCATTATACCCTGATGACATGTGTGCCCCTCTGCCAGGGCCTGTCTGTGCCATGTGGATCCTGCCTGCTGCCCTTGGGCCCTGCTCTGCAAAATGGGTGGCCCGGCTCAGCTTTCTCGCGGCGTTTTGCGGCGGCTGAAGGCGTTGGGGCAGGAAAAGCAGTGTGTGCAGCGAGGCGTGGAAATTGTGGGGCTCTGGGCTCCAGGCTGGCTGTGGGTGGAGGTGGTGAGATTGTGGCCTTTGTCACTGGGTGTGAGACCCCGTCCGCCTGTGGCTCCATTTGTATGTCTCTGCTGTGTCGCTCTATCCATGTGTGAATGTATTTCCGTGTTTGGGCCCCGACTGCGTATTTTTGCCCTAGTTTGTGATTATGTGCCCACGTGTTCTTGTCAGTGTGTCATTGTATTTGTGAGTCCCTTCCTGCATGTGGCTGGATTTGTGTGCATTCCTGTGCCTCTGGGTACTTCTGCTTGAGTGTGAATTCTTAGTGCTCCTTTCCTGTGGGACTGGTGTCACCCTGTCCCCTCGGGATGTTATTTGTGTGTCTGTGTCGGCCCATCTCCATGGACACCCCCCTTCCATCCCGAATTCCCTCTGGGCCGCAATGTGCGTGTCTGGGGTGGTGGGTAGGGGGTTGGGGCCCGTTTCCCAGGGCTGCGAGGCTCCGCCCGTGCCCGCCTCCGCAGGCCGCGGGGTCGCTGCGCTCCCGGTCTGACACTGCACCCGACCTCTCCGCAGACTCGGGGCGGGCGGCCCATGGAGCCAGGGCTGCTGCGTCCGGCGCCTGTGAGCGAGGTCATCGTCCTGCATTACAACTACACCGGCAAGCTCCACGGTGCGCGCTACCAGCCCGGCGCGGGGCTGCGCGCCGACGCCGCCGTGTGCCTGGCCGTGTGCGCGCTCATCGTGCTCGAGAACTTGGCCGTGTTGGTCGTGCTCGGACGCCACCCGCGTTTCCACGCGCCCATGTTCCTGCTCCTGGGCAGCCTCACGCTGTCCGACCTGCTGGCAGGCGCCGCCTATGCCGCCAACATCCTACTGTCGGGGCCGCTCACGCTGAAGCTGTCGCCTGCGCTCTGGTTCGCGCGTGAGGGCGGCGTCTTCGTGACGCTCGCCGCGTCCGTGCTGAGCCTCCTGGCCATCGCGCTGGAGCGCCTCCTCACCATGGCTCGCCGGGGACCCGCGCCCGCTGCCCGTCGAAGGCGCATGCTGGCGCTGGCGGTCGCCTCCTGGGGCGTGTCGCTGCTCCTGGGGCTATTGCCCGCGTTGGGCTGGAATTGTCTGGGCCGCCTGGACTCCTGCTCCACGGTCCTGCCGCTCTACGCCAAGGCCTACTTGCTCTTCTGCGTGCTTGTCTTCGTCGGCATCCTGGCCACCATCTGTGCTCTCTACGCGCGCATCTACTGCCAGGTGCGCGCCAACGCGCGGCGCCAGCAGGCGCGCCCCCGGCCTGGCCCCCTGAGCCGGGCGCGCCGCACGCCGCGCTCGCTGGCCCTGTTGCGCACACTCAGCGTAGTGCTCCTGGCCTTTGTGCTATGTTGGGGTCCCCTCTTCTTGCTCCTCTTGCTGGACGTGGCGTGCCCGGCGCGCGCCTGCCCCGTGCTCCTGCATGCTGACCCCTTCCTGGGTCTGGCCATGGCCAACTCGCTTCTGAACCCCATCATCTACACCCTCACCAGCCACGACCTGCGCCACGCGCTCCTGCGCCTCGTCTGCTGCGGCCGCCGGCGCTGCTGCCGGGGCGCGGGCTCCTCCCCGCCGTCCGAGAGTGTGGCTGAGGCTTCGGGCGGCCGGCACCACTGGCTGCCCTCGGGCCTGGACCGCAGCTCCAGCCGCTCCGAGCGCTCGTCGCCCCAGCGGGACGGGCTGGACACCAGCGGCTCCACCGGCGGTCCCGGCACGCTCACCACAGCCCAGACCCTGGTACCCGCACCGCCCGCAGACTGACGCCCTCTGGCCCGCCACTGCCTTCCTAAGAAACTGTTTTGCAGACTTTTTCTTTTTAAATAAAGGGATTTGTAGGAAAGGCAGTAGAAAGGAGGCAGAAGAGACGCAGGGAAATGTATTTTATTGACGTTAAACCCCACGGCAGTTATCGCAACAGACACAAATCGCTGCCCTTGTGGAACCCATTTTCTGGTGGGGACACAGGCAATAATGGAGTGAAGATATAATGGGAGTAATTCCAGTGACAATAAAATGATGCGATGGTGGTCAGAGTGACAGATGATGTGAGCTGAGATGTCATTGTCCTGGAAACAGCGGAAGGAAGAGCATTTCAGGCTGCCGGAACAGCAGGTGCAAAGGCCCTGGGGCTGGAATGTGCCTGTGTGTTCTATGAAAAGCATGGATCCCGCTGCAGCTGGAGCAGCGATGAAGGGCAAGAATGGGAGGAAACAAAGGCAGAGCAATGATGGAGCAAATGGGGCAGGGCCTTGTGGGCTCAGGGGAGGACTTTCCTTCTGCTCTGTGTGAGATGGGAGCCATAGAGGGTTCTAGGCAGAGGAGGGACTTGACCTGGCTCAGATGTTGACAGATCTCTGTGTGGGGTGAAGGTAGAAGCTAGAACAAGGTGAAGATGACTGCACTGACCCAGGGGAGCGATGATGGGGACTCAGACGGTGGGGCTTCTGGATCGATTTTGGAGGTAGCGCGACATAATTCCTGAGGAATTGAGTGTGGAAATGACAAAAAGAGTGGAGTCAAGGTCAGCTCTCCAGTTTAGAAGAGAGGACCGCCAAAGACAGGGCCCCCTAAAATTTGACTCTGGGAGACTCAGCCAGTTCCTCTCTGAGTGTGGTGTCAGACCCCTCGTAAAAAGTAAAAATAGAATAAAATCACAACAATGACAGCCTTCGTGCCTGACTGGTCCCCCCGCCGTGACAGGCCCAGAACACACCTTTCTCCTCCCCTCAGTGCAACCTTGCGAGGTCGGTTTCCCACCCACATTGTGCCTCCTCCCAGTGTCCCAGCCAGACTCCCAGGCCTGTCGCCTGGCTGCTCCGGAGGGGTCTGGCAACGCCCCCTCCCTCGGGGGTCTGCATTCTCGGCCGGGGGCGATACCAGGGCCCCGTTTATGCCCATAAAAGGCTCCAGGCGCGCTGGCCGCGGCCCCTGGCTGTCCCCAGGCGCATTCCTGACCCCCGCGCGGCGGGGCGGCCGGGGAGGGGCGGGGGGCTCCTGGCGCGGGCTGCCGCGCGCCACCTGCCGGGACACCGCGGAACTGCAGGCGGCCGCCGAGACCCGGGAGGATTTGGGGGCCCCCGACCCGGCCTGGGGGTCTGAGTCCCCGCGGGCCACACGCACGGGAAACCAGCCTATTTCCTGGAACACAAACACACCCGAGCCTCGGGGCACGGTCCCAGGCCGCTCCCGGGACTGGACCAGGTTCCCCACCCGGCCTGGCGCCCCGCCCCCAGGCTCTTGAATCTTCGAAGGAACCTGACGCCCGCCCCCTGCTCGGTTGTTTGATGGTGTGACGGTAGGAGACGTGTGCACTTGTCCACATCCTACAAAATTCGAAAAGAACCAGTTCCCCTGCTTGGAGTCCGTCACCGTGGGAATTCAGGGAATCTTCCAGAACTGCTCTGCGGATGAAGGGGGCGAAATGTAAGTACATCTTTTCGCGCAGCTTTCGCGCTGCTCTGCACCTGGCGCCGTTCCCTTCCGAAGGCATCCTGGAAACGGTTGCCCGCCCGCAGATTTGGTGCTGTCCTTCCGTCTTAGTCCGCTTGGCTGCCGTAACAAACAGCATGGCCTGGGCCGTTCCAACCAGTGAAATTTATTTCTCGCCGTTCTGGGGGCTGAAGTCCCGGCTGAGGGGCCAGCGCGGGCAGGAGCGGGTGAGGACTCTCCTGCGGGCTTGCAGACCGCCCCCTTCCTGCCGTGTCCTCTAGAAGTGGAGAGGAAGCAAGAAGACCCTCCCTGGTATCTCTTATAAAGGGCACTAATCCCTTCACGGGGGTCCCAACCTCAGGACATCACCTAACCCTAATTCCCCCCCAAGCCTCATCTCCAAATACCATCCCGCTGGGGGTAGGGCTTCAACATGCAATTTTTTTCTCTTTGAGGAGGAGCACGATTCAGTACATAACACTTGGGGTTGTTTTACATTTTTAAAAATCGAGGGAAATATTCGTCCAGCAAATGTCTTGTCCTTTTTACTGGCTGCATAGTATTTCACAGCATGGATGTGCCACCACTTATCACACCAGGGCCCTAGGGAGGGACATGTGGGTTGAGTCCAGTCCTTTATACACAGCTTTGCCGTCCACATCCGTCCTCCCGCACGTGTGGGAGTGGACCTTGGATAAAGCTCTCCAAGTGGCACCACGGGGTCCCAGGGCCTGTAGATGGGATGTTGAGAGACATGACAGGAGGTCTTCTGGCGTGTTCGAGGAGGGTGCGGGTGTCCCCACGGCCTCGGCCCCTGTGTGCATTCGCCGCCGACGCTGTGGCGCCCCCTCTGGAGCAGCCCAGAACTGCAGCTTCACGCCGCAGAAACGGGGCGCGAGGGCAGGACCCCGAGACCCCGAGCGGGGGCGTCCAATCCTCCACATTCACCCCGAAGGTGGGCAGAACCCTTTCTTAGACCAACATCTGTTCAGGCCAGCGTTTTCTGGCTATTATTCCCTCAATTTTCATATAGATGGGCTTTTCAAAAGAAACTTAAATACATTTATTTAAAAGTTAACTTTACAGGACAAACGGCAGAAATGGCAAATCAGTATCCTTTGCCACGAATAATCATCGATCATAGTTATTGGGCGGCAGCATTCGCGTTTCGTTCCCCCGATGGCCGAGCAGGGCGGTGCTGGGAGTGTTACCAATTTACAGGTCAAGCCACGGACCCACCGGCCCAGAGCTAGAGGGTGGCAGAGCCCGGTTCGAACCCCCGCAGGCGAGCGCCACGCGCCCCTGGATCGGAGGGACCTAAAAAACTCAGACACCGGAAACCGAACTCAGTAGATAATTCTAGCTGGATCCAGCCGGACCCTGAGGCCTGCATTAAAGGAAGCGCAGCTCGAGGGGCGCAGCCGTGCGCAGTGCCGGCGAAATCGGGCGCATGGAAGGGACGGTGCGAAGGGGGCCTGGCAGTGTGCCCGCGCCCGACGTCCCGCTCCTCGCCCCGGGGCGCCGGGCACCGGCGGGAAGGGCCGGACATCGCGGCTCCTTCCCCGCCGCGCCCTCTCCGCCCTCTCCCCGCCTCCTTCCCGGGCGTCCCGAGGCCGACCCCCACCCGACGGCCGCGACCCCGCAGGCCCAGCTGCCCAGAGGACGAGGTCCCCCGACGGCGGAGGCGCCCGCGGGTCCCCGACAGCGACCATTAGGCGGGAGCCGCCCCTGGCCGGGCCGCGGCCGTTCGGGCTTCCCGGAAGCGCGGCGCGCGGGTGGCACCACGGAGCATCCCCCCGCGGCGGGAGCCACGGGGGCTACGCGGGGGCCGAGGTGAGCGCGCCGGCGGCGGCGGCGGGGACTGTTGGTCACCGATCCCGGTGCGCACAGGGGCGCGCGGACTGCGATCCCCGGCGCCTCGGGCCACGCGGCTGGGTGCGCCGAGGGCTGCGGTCCCCGACTCCGCCGCGCCATCAGGACGGGCGCTGTGGCGGCCGCGTCCGGGCTGCGCAGCTTGGCGACAGCTGGCGGGGGCGGGGGTGCGGCCCCTCTGTCGTCCCAGCCGCCGGAGGCCCGGGGCCGCGGGGACTTTTATTGTGACACGGCCGGCGCCGGGCTCTGCTTAGTCATGGTGACCTGCGCGCGCTCCGCGCCTCCCCCCGCGCGCAGCGATGGAGGCGCCCGGGCCGGGGCGGCGGAGGCGGAGCCCGAGCGCGGCCATGGCGGGGTGAGTGAGGCGGCCTGCGCCCGGGCTGCGGGCACGGCGGGCCGCGAGCGCCCCTGCGGCGGGCCCGGGGACCGGGGATCGGTGCGCCGCGGGCGCGGGGGCCTCGGGGTGCCTGCGGCCCCGCGGAGGGCCAGGAGGGCGCGGCCGGGTCCTGTCCTTTTGTTGGACGGCGCGACCGGCGGGGTGGCGCGGGGGCCACGCCAGCCGGGCGGGAGGCCCAGGTGGCACCCTCCGAGGGAGGCCCGGGGACCCCGGGGCGGTGGGGGGCTCGCTGTGCGCCCTGGGGGCGGCCGTGGAGAGGCCGCGGCGGGGTCACTTCCTCCCTCCTCCGGGCCTTGGGGGAGGCTCCGACGGGGCATGCGCAGTGCCCCACTTACCGCTTCGTGGGGGGAAGTGCCCAGGGCCCAGGGGGCACCGTTGACCGATCGGTGGCCAAAGACCAAGAGGCAGGCCTGGGCCTCCACCGGGGGGAGGCGGCCAGCGGCCGGGTGCAGGAGGGCGCGCTGGCAGGCGCAGGGGCGGGCAGCCGGCCAGCCACACGCTCACTGACCCCTGCGCGGTGCCAGGCCGCAGGCGGGACGTGGGGGAGGCCCAGGCCGGGGTGGCCACGACCCTGACCTACCCGCCCTGCCCTCCGAAGCGCTGGGGTTGAGGCCAGAGGGACGGGCCAGCCCGCAACAAGTAGGCACAGGAGCTCCTTTCGGTTCCTGACAAGCGCTGGGATGGTAATAAACAGGCCCGAGGGGACTCTGCGCTGAGCTGGAAGGATAAGATGGAGACCCAGGGAGCCTCTGTAGGTCCCCCCTTCGCCCTGCAGGACCTTTCACAACACACCTCCTGCCCTGGCGCTCCCTTCACGGGTCATTCTCTCTCCTTACACCCCTTCCTGATTCTCCCCACCGGCTCTCTCATTCTGCCTCTGAGCCTTCGCCCTTGCTGTTCCCTGTGCCTGGAAAACTAACTCCCACGGCACCCCTTCCTCTGTTCATGTCTCTCAGCTCCAACAGAGGCCGGATTTAAAGTAACTGACCCCAAGTCACACTGTCATTTTATTTATGGCCCTTCCTTCCCCCAGTGTCTGTTCCAGGGGGCACAGTTTATGTCTGTTTTGTTCACTGCTGGGTTCCCGGTGCCTAGAACAGGGCCTGGTACACAGTAGATGCCCAATAAATGTTGGTGGGGTGAATGAAGGAAAGAGCTAGATATACTCTAGGACGGGAAGGGCCACCAGATGGGGGAACAGAGTGAGCAAAGGGAAGAGGTGGACAGGGGCCAACTTCAGAGGGCTTTGCAGGTCATTGAAGAGTTTGGTGTTACCCTTCATGGCACTGGGAGTTGCTGGAGGGATTCTGAGCAGGGGAAGGACATCATCTGACCTATGTTCGCTTTAAGATGGATCCTTGGGCTGGCGAGGCCGTGGGGCAGTTGGCGAGCACAAGCGGACGCTGCTGCACCTGGGCTTGGGGAGGAAAACAGGTGTAGGAGTGGCTTTACCTTAAAAAGCGGCCTGGCTCCAAGCCCGGCCCCCAGCCCTGTGCTCTCTCCCTCCTCCAGGCCCCTGAGTGCCAGTGGTGGTGTTGTCCCTTGTCACCTGGAACCCCATGCAGCCGGAAGCCAGGCCTAGCGGGGCTGGGGCCCGCACCTGATTCCTGCCCCTGCGGTCACAGCGCCCGGAGGGGGCGGGGCCCACGGTGATGTTCGCCTCCACCGAGTGCAAGGCGGAGGTGACGCCCTCGCAGCACGGCAACCGCACGTTCAGCTACACGCTGGAGGACCACACCAAGCAGGCTTTCGGCATCATGAACGAGCTGCGCCTCAGCCAGCAGCTGTGCGACGTCACGCTGCAGGTGAAGTACGAGGACGTGCCGGCCGCCCAGTTCATGGCCCACAAGGTGGTGCTGGCCTCCTCCAGCCCCGTCTTCAAGGCCATGTTCACCAACGGGCTGCGCGAGCAGGGCATGGAGGTGGTGTCCATCGAGGGCATCCACCCCACAGTCATGGAGCGCCTCATCGAGTTCGCCTACACTGCCTCCATCTCCATGGGCGAGAAGTGCGTGCTGCACGTGATGAACGGCGCCGTCATGTACCAGATCGACAGCGTCGTGCGCGCCTGCAGCGACTTCCTGGTGCAGCAGCTGGACCCCAGCAACGCCATCGGCATCGCCAACTTCGCCGAGCAGATCGGCTGCGCGGAGCTGCACCAGCGCGCGCGCGAGTATATCTACATGCACTTTGGGGAGGTGAGCTGGGGGGGGCATCACCGTCCCCCTGCAGGTGGGCGGGGCCGAGGAAGGAGCTGGAGGAAATGGGGCTCTGAGAGCCTGGGCCACACATCTGGGGGGGGTCTGGGAAACAGCTGGAGGGGGGGCCTTCCTGAGTGTCTGGGCTCCCTGAGGTCAAGACGGGGCCAGCGGCTCAGCCCCGGGGGGCGCTGAGCAGGCCCAACCCGGCAGGCCGTTCCTGAAGCCGCGGGCGCGCTGCCAAGGGCCAGCGTGACCCTTCGCCGGGTTCCCTTCGGTCCACACAATCTTGTCCTTCGGCTGCTCTCGGTTTCATTTTCGCTTTGACGTGGAGGAAGTTGGGAGCCCAGGTTATTGATCTGGGGGAAAAGCAGGGCCCGAGAGCACCTGCTGGGGGCCGGCACCCCACGCTAGGCCCTTTCCATCCTTCTGGTCCCTGCAGCTTCCCAACTACCTCAGGAGCAAGCCTGTGCTGGGGGGCCTTGTGGAACATTTCCAAGGCCGCCTCCAGGGCCCGCTGGACACGACGTGGTCCCCATTTCTCTCCTTCCTGCTACGCCACGTGTGGGGCTGACCAGATGCCCCCAGGAGCTCTGGCATTAGTCCCAGGGCCTAGGGCTCCCCCACTGGCCTGCCCAGCATGGGGTTCAAGGGGTCGCATGGATTGGGGTGCCAGGACGATGTGACCTGCTCATGTGGGGTGACGGCAATGGGCATATAAGCTGCTGCCTGACAGATATGTCCCGGGGCCTGTAGCCCTAGGAACAGGCCTGTGATGAGGTAGTTACAATAGCATCCCCCTTTCACAAAGGGGGAACACCAAGGCACAGAGAGGCAAACACTTGCCCAAGGTCACACAGACAGTAGCAGGTCAAAATGGCAACTCAGAGGGCCAGCCCCTGTGGCCTAGTGGTTAAGTCTGGTGCATTCTGCTTCAGTGGCCTGGGTTCGGTTCCTGGGCACCGACCCACACCACTCGTCAGTGGCCATACTGTGGTGGCAGCTCACATGCAAAAAGAGGAAGATTGGCAAGAGATGTTAGCTCAGGGCCAATCTTCCTCAGGGAAAAAGAAAAAAAGCAACTCAGGCTACTTTCTGCAGAGCCTGCAGTTTTGTCTTCTAGAGTATTCTATTGCTATTCCTTTTTCCTTGAGTCAGTCTGCTGTTTTGAAAAAGTAACTTCGTTTAAAAAACAGGGTAATATTCTTAGAGTTCAGACACAAAATGACACCAAGATGTATGCAATTGAGGCTGGCCAGTGGTGTAGTGGTTAATTCCACACACTCTGCTTTGACAGCCCGGGTTCGTGGCTTCTGATCCTGAGTGTGGACCTACACCACTGTCAGCCATGCTGTGGCGGTGACCCACATATAAAGTGGAGGAAGATGGGCACAGATGTTAGCTCAGGGCCAGTCTTCCTCAGGGAAAAAAAGAGAGAGAGAGACCACTCAGGCTGCTTTCTTCAGAGCTTGCACTTTTTCCCCTAGAATAGTCTATTGCTATTATTTTTCCTTTTGAGTCAATCTGCTCTTTTGAAAAAGTAACTTCATTTTTAAAAAAATTTTTTTTTTTTAAGATTTTATTTTTTCCTTTTTCTCCCCAAAGCCCCCCAGTACATAGTTGTATATTCTTCGTTATGGGTCCTTCTAGTTGTGGCATGTGGGACGCTGCCTCAGCGAGGTTTGATGGGCAGTGCCATGTCCGCACCCAGGATTCGAACCGACGAAACACTGGGCTGCCTGCAGCGGAGTGTGCGAACTTAACCACTCGGCCACGGGGCCAGCCCCAGTAACTTCATTTTTAAAAAAACGGGTAATATTCTTAGAGTTCAAACACAAAATGACACCAAGAGGTGGACAGTTGGGGCTGGCCAGTGGTGGAGTGGTTCATTCGGCAGGCTCCACTTTGGCAGCCCGGCTTCGAAATTTGGATTCTGAGCATGGCCCTACATCACTGTCAGCCATGCTGTGGCGGTGACCCACATATAAAATGCAGGAAGATGGGCACAGATGTTAGCTCAGGGCCAATATTCTTTAGCCAAAAAAAAAAAAAGAAAGAAAAAAAGAGAGTTCCCTGGTCCGTTGTCCCTTTGCCGTTTCCCTGAGTACCTCTGTCCTGGCGCGTGGCCTGTGGCATGAACTCACTGAAATTATCCCCAGCGGGGCTTTCGGGCGCCCAAGGGGGGACCGGCCCACCCCAGCCCGCAGTTCACGCAGGCGCCCGGGGCCGCCCGTCACGCCGCCGTCCCCCGCAGGTGGCCAAGCAGGAGGAGTTCTTCAACCTGTCGCACTGCCAGCTGGTGACGCTCATCAGCCGGGACGACCTGAACGTGCGCTGCGAGTCCGAGGTCTTCCACGCCTGCATCGACTGGGTCAAGTACGACTGCGCGCAGCGGCGCTTCTACGTGCAGGCGCTGCTGCGGGCCGTGCGCTGCCACGCGCTGCCGCCGCGCTTCCTGCAGCTGCAGCTGCAGAAGTGCGAGATCCTGCGCGCCGACGCGCGCTGCCAGGACTACCTGGCGCAGGTGTTCCAGGAGCTCACGCTGCACAAGCCCGCGCCCGCGCTGCCCTGCCGCGCGCCCAAGGTCGGCCGCCTCATCTACACGGCCGGCGGCTACTACCGCCAGTCGCTTAGCTACCTGGAGGCCTACAACCCGAGCGACGGCACGTGGCTGCGCCTGGCCGACCTGCAGGTGCCGCGCAGCGGGCTGGCGGGCTGCGTGGTGGGCGGGCTGCTGTACGCCGTGGGCGGCCGCAACAACTCCCCCGACGGCAACACCGACTCGAGCGCGCTGGACTGCTACAACCCCATGACCAACCAGTGGTCGCCGTGCGCGCCCATGAGCGTGCCGCGCAACCGCATCGGGGTGGGCGTCATCGACGGGCACATCTACGCCATCGGGGGCTCGCACGGCTGCATCCACCACAACAGCGCCGAGAGGTGAGGGGCGCGGCGCGGCCGGCGGGCGGGGGAGGGGCCCGCGGCCACACAGGTCCCAAGCCAGCGGCTCCGGGAGTCGCCCCCCGCGGCTGAGTCTCTCTCTTTGTCCCCCGTCTTCAGGGAGTGGAAGCCTTCCCGGGAAGCCAAACGCCTGTGCGATTCATGGTCGGGACCGTGGATGGTGTGTCTGGGCCTGGGAACTGCTTCCAGGGCCATCCCAAACGGACATGGCCACTTTGTGCAGATTCGGAGAAAGTTCCATGAGTTTGAGATTGTCAGACGCTAATTGGGTTAGAACGTGACGCCTTGCGGCCGGCTGCCCCCCCAAATTGTTATAATAAACAGAGGAATGAAACGTGTTCCGCGGGAAGATGCCGCCTTAGGGGGGGGGGGGGGGGCGCCCTTGTGCAGTGCACAGTCTGCACAACCGTGCATGGTGACCCTGTGTTTAGAGGCCAAGCATTTTGGGCTTTTGGACTCTTGCATAGCCTAGTCCTCTACCGTCTCTTTGTCTAGAAGTGTGAGCTAGGATACAGTTCTCACCTGGAACTTGTTAAATAAACGCCCCAGCCCCCACTGGAGATCTGGCATCAGTGGGTTTGGAGTGAGGCTGGGGAATGGGAATTTTAAATACAATCCAGAGGGTTCTGATGCCCGTGATCTGTGAATAGGACCAAGAGATGGTGTGTCACCCTCAGCAGGTCACTTTCAGGGAAAGAAAAGGCACTGTTAGTGACCCCAGGAGCACAGGTGTGAACTAGATGTGCCTGGGTCAAGGGGACTTCTGGTCACCCCAGTGCTGAGCATCACTCTCGGAGAACAGCTGTCTTGGGTGGTAGCCTGGTTGTTAGAATTGGGGTTCTGGTGTCCGAGAGGGCTGGGTCAGCCCAACTCTGCCACTTCCCCAGTGACCCTGGACATGCCACGTCCCCCTCTGTGCTTCTGTCTTGTCCTCGGTGATTTGGGGGTCAGTAATGACCACCTGGCTCGCCAGGCTGCGTGGGGCTTCGGTGAGATAAGACCCCGAACCCTCAGCACGGGGCCTGGCAGTGGTATGATGGAGCCACTGGGGTCCAACACGTGCGTGTGACCTTGAGCTCGTGACCACTCTGACCCTCAGTTTCCTCATGTGGAACACGGAGCTACTGCTCAGTGGCGCCTTGGAGAACAACTGTGAGGACTAAAGTGCTCCAGGGTAGAGAGAGCTGGCCAAACACGGGGCCGCAGGAAGTGTCCCCGAAGGTCCGCTCTGATGGCCCTTGTCATTGTCATTATGCCCTGGCAGGTATGAGCCGGAGCGGGACGAGTGGCACTTGGTGGCCCCGATGCTGACGCGGAGGATTGGGGTGGGCGTGGCCGTCCACAACCGGCTGCTCTACGCTGTCGGGGGCTTCGACGGCACGAACCGCCTCAACTCGGCCGAGTGTTACTACCCGGAGAGGAACGAGTGGCGAATGATCACACCCATGAACACCATCCGGAGTGGGGCAGGTGGGCAGGGGCTGCGGGGAGGGGAGGGTGGAGGACCTCCCACCCTGGGGTGCATCCCAGCCCAGCCTCCCGTTTCACCTTGACCCCTGTGGAAGACACAGGAGAGCTAGATTCTTTCTTCTTCTTTTTTTTTTTTTTTGGTGAGGAAGATTGGCCCTGAGCTAACAACTGTTGCCAATTCTCCTTCTTTTCCTCCCCAAAGCCCCAGTACGTAGTTGTGTGTCCTAGTTGTAAGTCATTCTAGTTCTTCTATGTGGGACACCACCACAGCATGGCCTGACGAGCAGTGCCATGTCCATGCCCAGGATCCGAACCCATAAACCCTGGCCCGCCCAAGCAGAGCATGCAAACTTACCCACTGCACCATCGGACGCCCATAGAGCTAGATTCTGACAGTCTCCAAGCTCCTCTCTCCCAGTTTTGCTTCTGAGACGGTCCCTTGGGAGACGGGAAAGGGGAGGGTCCCCCAAGAAGGCGGTGGCTGGGGCCCCTGAGGCCACGTCACCCCGGGGTCACCCTCTGTGCTGTGCGTTTGTTTTTAGGAGTCTGCGTCCTGCACAACTGTATCTATGCGGCGGGGGGCTACAACGGCCAGGACCAGCTGAACAGCGTGGAGCGCTACGACGTGGAGACGGAGGTGTGGACGTTCGTGGCCCCCATGAAACACCGGCGCAGCGCCCTGGGCATCACCGTGCACCAAGGCAGGATCTACGTCCTCGGTGAGGCCGGGTGCGGGGACCTCCGCGGGCATGGTGACCTGCTCATCCCATCTTGGGGGCCCCGGCGGGCAGGCTGCTCGCGGTCCCCGCCTCCTCACCCTTGGAGGCAGTGACGGTCCCCTCTGCTCTGCCCCCAGGCGGCTACGACGGCCACACGTTCCTGGACAGCGTGGAGTGTTACGACCCGGACGCAGACGCCTGGAGCGAGGTGACCCGCATGACGTCGGGCCGCAGTGGGGTGGGCGTCGCGGTGACCATGGAGCCGTGCCGGAAGCAGATCGACCAGCAGAACTGTACCTGTTGAACCGCCTCGGTTCCTTGGGCCAAGAGGGGCCGCTGGAGAGGATGGTCCTTTTTATACAAAAACAGGGACAAGAGAAAAGGCGACAGAGTGGACGCTGTCCCCGGGATGGGAGGCTGGGTGCCTCCGCGTCCCGTGACGACTCCAAAGGAAAGAAGCCCAGATTGGGGCCCACGCGCTGCCACAGGGTTCCGGGAACGTCCAGGACGGCCTGCCTGGCTCCCGGGACAGGCCCCCGCTCCCGCCACCCCCAGACTCGGCCAGGGTCCCGCGCCAGCAGCCGCCACCTCCCTTTGGGCTGAAAGCGGGCCCCGAGCTCCGGCTGGTTTTGCTCCCGGGCCTTGTGATGGGTCCTGGAGGCCTGGCCAGGAGCCACCTGAGGCTCCTCTGGAGGTGCGGACCCGGGAGGGCCCGTCCGTAGAAACCTCTGGATCTCTCTGCCCTGGACGGTCGTCCTGTTGATAAGTAACCCTGTAACTTTCCAATGAAAATAAAGAACAACTAACTAGTGTCTTCCACCGGGGCTCTCGGCCAGAGGGCGTGAACCTGGGCCCGAAGGGACTCTCCTGAAGGGTGCTCCAGCCTTTGCCTCAGAGCTGGAACTTGAAACCAGTTCGTTGTCTCTGCTCAGCACATCTTGATATGTGGGGCATCTCTCTCCCCATAGACAAGCCACACAGGGCTCCTTTCTCTATCACTTTTTCCCCCTTTTTTTTGGTGAGGAAGATTGGCCCTGAGCTAGCATCTGTTGCCAGTCTTTTTTTTTCTCCCCAAAGCCACAGTGCATAGTTGTATATCCTAATTGTAGGTCGTCCTGGTTCTATGTGGGACGCCGCCACAGCATGGCCTGACGAGCGGTGCGTAGGTCCACGCCCAGGATCCGAACCGGCAAACCCTGGGCTGCTGAAGCAGAGCACACGAACTTAACCACTCAGCCACAGGGCCGCCCCTCCCTATCACTTTTGCTCCTTTGAAGACAACGACCTAACTTCTATTACCTCTCCCAGGGCTCCTCGAGGCTAATGTCACAGAGGCGCACAGCTTATATTTTAAGGTGAACCGTCCCCGACGCACCTTCCGACTTTGGTGACCGTCTCTCCAGCCATTTTCATGGGCTGCAGGAACATGGCCAGTTTTTTATTGAGGTGTCTGGGGATGAAGAGGACAAAGGGGCTCTTGGGGATCTTCTTAGGCTCCTGTGAACCGGTTGTGTGTGGCCCGGAGCTCTCCCGCGAGTCCGCTCCGTTCGTGCTGGGGGAGTGGAGGAAAGAGGAAGGAAGTGTGGTCTCGACGACTGGGGAATTCACTGGTTCTTCCAAGGAGCTCAGAAAGGAAACGATTCCTTCCCTTCCAGGGAAAATGGTCCCTCCCATCTTGACAGCGTCCCTCACTCAGTTCCCTGGAAGTCTGTCTTAATTGAGCCCAGCTGTCTGGTCCTCTGAAGGTTTGTGTGGAACAAGAAAATAAATCTATGCTGGCTGCATTGAATGGATGGGGTGGACTAGGAATTGTCAACAGAATATCTACGTAGCCTTTTGGCATTCACAAAGTCTTTTTGCCTGAATTTTTTTGTGTGTGTGCAGGGGAAGATTGGCCCTAAGCTAATATCTGTTGCCCATCTTCCTCCTTTTCCCTCCCCAAAGCCCCAGTACACAGCTGTATATTCTAGTCGTAAGTCCTAGTTCTGTGTGGGATGCCGCCACAGCATGGCCTGATGAGCGATATATAGGTCCGCACCCAGGATCCCAACCGGCAAACCCCAGGCTGCCTGAGCAGAGCCCGCAATCTAAACCACTATGCCACCAGCTGGCCCTTACATTCACTTTCTAACTCCACAAAACAACTTTTTTTTTTGGCAGTGACCAAGCCCCCAGGGGTCCCTGCCCTCGTGGAAATTACAGCCCAGCAGGGGAGGAGGGTGGCCAACTCGTCCTGGTTTGTCTGGGACTTGTCCAGTTTGAAGACCAAAAGGCTGGTGTCCCTGGAACCCCTCCATCCCAGGGAAACCAGGACCCTTGGTCGCTACAGGTGCCCAGATGCTGCGGCCGTATTGCAGACGTGCTGAGTGACAGGCAGAGGAGGCACGGTTCCATTCACAGTCCAAAGTCGATGGCTCTGGGGGCTTGGTGGAAATGGCTGGGCTGGGGATAAGAATGGGTGGGGGAAGGCTCGGGCCGGTGCAGTAGCAGGTAGAGAGGATGGCGGGTTTATCAGGCGGGGGCTGTGGGAGTGGCGAGGAACAGAATGTACCAGGGAAGAGGCTGATTAGATATGGAGGGCGCAGCCTTAGGAACAAGCCTGGGTGGTTTCAAGCTCAAACAGCCAGGAGCTGGGAACCTTGGAGGAGCCTGCAGTTAGAGAAGAGAAGTGACAATGGGGGGCCGGCCCTGTGGCCTTAGTGGTTAAATTCGGTGCACTCTGCTTTGGTGGCCCAGGTTCGGCTCCTGGGCGCAGACCTACACCACTTGTTGGTGACCCACATACAAAATAGAGGAAGATTGGCACAGATGTTAGCTCACAGCAAATCTTCCTCAGGAAAAAAAAAAAAAACAAGTGCCAATGGTTCAGGGCATGTTCCATGTGAAGCGTCAAGATAGAATTGTTTTAGGAAAGTGCACAGATTTTTCTAGCCCTCAGTCTTTAATGCTTCCAACAAACAGTACTCGATTGGCTGTTCTGTGCCAGACATGAAGTGGGGTGTCCAGACACAATGAGGCACAAGCGGGACACTGTCCCTTTCTCATAGAGCTGGTGTTAACAAAAGATTCATATGATCTACATAATTCTGTTTGACGGTAGCTTTCCGAGGGACAGGAGCTTGACCTAGGTCAGAGGCCCCAAGAAAGCATTCTTGAGGATGTGGTTTTCTCACGGAAATCCAAAGGAACTGGTAAGTGTAAACCAGGTGAGAGAAGGAGGGGCGAGATTCTGCAGAGAGGAAGCATCACGTGCAAAGGTCCTGAGGCACTGGGAAGCAAGTCTAGATGAAGCTCTGAGGGGGAGAAACATGATCAGAAGAGGCTGAACAGAGGTAGTCAGGGGGCCAGACCATACAAGCCCTGTGGGCCTCAAATACTTAAATACATAAGTATCTTTTTAAGAAATTAGAACATTATAGGTAAAGCTGAAATCTCATTCTCTTGCCATTCCAGCCTTCTTTAAATCTTAAAAAAATAATTTGCAGTCATGTTCTATGTGTCTCCTTACAAAAATGGGATAATGTTGCCTGTATTATTCTCCAACTTGTTTTTCTCCCCTCAGTCAGACTTCTAGGTGTTTTTGTCTGTGATGTCACATTCCTTTTAGCAGCTCCCCGATGTTCTGTTTTCTCTCTTCCGCTGTTGACACCCTTAGGTTGTTTGCAGTTTCTCAGAATCACAGATGAGGCGGCCACGCCCACTCTTCACGTGTCTCCGTGGGCACAAGCATGTATATTTCTCCGCGTGGAGGCTGAGAGGGGAACTGACTAGATCACCGGGCAGACAGACCTTTACTACATGCTGCCAGATCGCCCTCCAAACTGGTGGTCACAAATCCTATTCCTGCTGTTTTCTAGAAGTTCCTTATGAATTTACACACAAATTTATCACTTTTTCCTGGATAGTTTTTCCCTTTTGTGTCATATTTAAGAAAGACTTTTGGTTCTTGCCAGTTCCTCCAGCTTGCTATCCATTTGTTGTTATCGTCTCCTGCCCATAAATTAACTGTCTTGCCTAAGGTAATCAGAGTTCGGTTTTTTTTGTTTTTTGTTTTTTTTGCTGAGGAAGATTGGCCCTGACCTAACATCTGTGCCAGTCTTCCTCTATTTTGTATGTGGGTCACCACTGCAACGTGGCCACAAATGAATGGTGTAGGTCTGCACCTGGGAACAAAAATTTTAAGGAACAACACTAGGAAATACAAAGCGGTTCCAAAAGGCTTTCAAATGCCCACTGGATTTGCTAACGGGGAAGGAACTTTACCAAGAGCCATTTCAGAAGAATCGTGAGGGTGAAGCAAGAGATTCCTTCCATAAAGACTTATTGAGTGCCTCCCAAACAGCCACTGTCACTGAGGAGACAACATGGAGTCAGTGAAGGAAGCTGAGGAAGGGAACACTTTTGAGACATTTGGGTGAAAAGAGGCAGAGAAAGCTCAGATCACCGCTGGAGAGCCACGAAGGGCTCCGGGGGGGGGGGCTGGGGGTTTGCTTTTAAGATTCAGAAGACATGGGGCTGGCCCGGTGGTGCAGCAGTTAAATGTGCACATTCCATTTTGGTGGCCCGGGGTTCGCTGGTTCGGATCCCGGGTGCGGACATGGCACCGCTTGTCAAGCCACACTGTGGCAGGTGTCCCACATATAAAGTAGAGGAAGATGGGCACAGGTGTTAGCTCAGGGCCAGTCTTCCTCAGCAAAAAGAGGAGGATTGGCAGTGATGTTAGCTCAGGGCTAATCTTCCTCAAAAAAAAAAAAAAAGATTCAGAGCACAGAGTGTGTCTATAAGCTGTTTCCAGTACAAAAAGAGACAGTGAAGATGGAGGTGAAAGACGGCCTGGACCACAGTGATGGTGAGCAAGGAGCTTCCCACCCCCAATTAACTGGACAGGTACCGTTCAGCTCCTTGAAGGGCGCTGTTGTCCTGGATGCTGGGCTACCTTGCTTGGCCCAATACAACGTGCCTTCAATTCAATGACTCTCTTCTCCTTGGGACTGTGTTCTGGTTTTAAAATATAAACGTTAGTGGAAATGTATATTGCGGAAGATTGGATTTAAGAAAATAAAATTAGGGAGCCAGCCCCATGGCCTAGTGGTTGGGTTCGGCACACCCTGCTTCTCTTCAGTGGCCTGGGTTCTGTTCCCAGGTGTGGACCTACACCACTCGTCAGTGGCCATGCTGTGGCGGTGACCCACATACAAAATAGAGGAAGATTGGCACAGATGTCAGCTCAGGGCCAATCTTCCTCAAGTGAAAAAAAAAAAAAGGAGGAAGACTGGCAACAGATGTTAGCTCAGAGCAAATCTTCCTCAGAAAAAAAAGAAAGAAAAAATTTAGAAAGAATACCCTAGAGAAAACAGAATAAATTTGAGACCCATATCTGGCACGCACTTAGTGCAAATCGTCTCTGTGCGTCACTTTCCTCGTCTGTAAAATGGGGATAATATCAGTACCCAGCCGCTGGCAAACACAGTGGGAATACCACAAGTGTAGTATTATCAACTAGGAATGAGGTCAGTACTGGAAACTTGAAACGCTGACATTGATCTGAATGATCAAGATTGTTAAAGTCAGAATGATAACATTTAATGACCTGAGAGCACTTTATCCGATTTACGGAAAATTTCCCCCTGCCTCTCGTCACCCGTGGAAACGTCCTTCCACCAGCCCGGCTGTCTTATCTTCCGCTGGTTTTCTTGCTCTCCACGCCCCTCGGGGTAAGACAGGAAGTTGGGTCTAAAAGGAGCGCAGCACCCTCTGGTGGGCCTCTGGGTAAAAAGCGGAACTATTTCCAGAGAAGGAAAGTTCCAAAAAGAACGAGACTGGCCGATTCCCAGGTGTAGGATGCCCTTGACCTTGACTTGTTCTCCGCTTTCCAATGAGCATTCTTCAAAACTTCCGGGCAAACGATATTTTGTATAAATCAAATACCACTGCAGGTGCCTCCAGGAAATTCCCTATTTAAAGGACTGGGAGCCCCAGCAGCACACCCAGGGTTGTGACTTTGATTTTATTACGCCGCAATTTAACCAGGACACCCAGGAACACTTTCCAGACTACATGTCCCGGGATGCCCCAGGTTTAGGAACACTTTCCAGACTACATATCCCAGGATGCCCCGGGGTTTAATCAGCTGATCTAGACAACTTGGTGGGAAATTTGAAACGGAGCAGCCTGATTCTGATTTCCCTCTTTGGCTTCACTTGCTCTCAGCTTCAACGAGCTGGTGTTTCCTCCTTAAGTCTCAGCTGCGACACGTGGGGTCCCTTTTCTCTCTACCCTATGTCTTCCCCTTATTATGTTTCCCCCTCCCTGGCTATCTCTGTTCTAAGGATTCATCAAGCGGGTAGATACAACTGGGAGCAGACGCCGTGGTTTCTGCCCTCCTGCAGCCTATAGTCAACTAGGGAGACAGCTATTTGTATGGTTGTTTATTAATGTACACCCAGAAATCCTGAGAAGCGCTCCAGGAAAAAGTAGCTTGCAGAAGCAAGGTATTTGTGGATCCCGTATTCATAATTATTCTCCTATTCTTCTGTCTTGTTCATCATTTTATTTGCTGGCACATAACAGAAGCTTCGCACATATTTGAAGGTTCAAATTCTCATTATTGCATTGTGTTATTGACGAATTATTGTACATCAATGGATGTATGATAAACATTTGCCAGATTGAATGGAATTAGCCAGGTCTTCTAGGTGCTTCTCCAAGGGTGTCGATTTCCCCATCTTTGTGCAAGAGTAGAGCTGCTCAGCCTGTTAGGATTTCACGTCAACCCAAGGACGCCTTTTGGCCTCCCTCTAAACACCGTTACCGTCAGATCTCTCGGACCTTCATGGAGCAAAGTCAACCCTCTTCCAGGTGACAGGCCCGCACATAGCCCATCGCTCAATAAGTACCTGCTGAGGATTTCAGGAACTGTGAGAAGCTTGATGAACATTTTAAGGCAGTCTTGAGGTCTTCCTGTGGCTCCCATTTTAGGAGAAACAGTCCCAGTTCCTTAAACGATTTCTCGTATGACATAGTGAGTTCCTTTATCAGCTAGTTTCACAACCTCGCAACACCCTGAGGGCAAGCCGAGGCTTACCTTCCCGTCTCCCCAGCTGGGGGCCGGGGAGTGCAGGAGGGGACTTTGGGACTTCTCTTGTGTCTGGGGACCACGGAAGCCCTTGCAGGGGCCCACCTCACACTGGAAGGCAGGAAGGGGTTACCCTAAGAAAAAAGGGAGGTGATGGGTCCCTTCAGCGTGTGGGGATGGCAACGACAGGAAACCCTCGGGAAAAGGGGGGACAAGGCCAGGCCCCTTCTCAGGAAGGAGGAACGATTCTGAGGGCCCTTGAAGCAGGGGGCACGACTCTGGGTTCCCCTTAGGAAGAGATGATGACATGGGAGGGGACCCCTCAGGGAAAGAGGGTGACGCCGGGGTCTCCCTCGGGAAGGACAATGCTAGGGCCCCATCAGGAAAGGGGACTGACACCAGGGTCCCTTTGGGAAGGGGATTCACGCCGAAGTCAATCTAAAAGAGCGGAACGGCGCTGGGGTCACTCTCAGGAAGGGAGCGACGCCAGATCTCCTCACCTGTCTCAGGGGTGGTCGCACCTGCTGCGGTCTGAGCGCCTCAGTATCCTCAGCCCGCGCCTTTCATTGGCTGCTTTCTCGGCTAATGACAAGTACGCCAGCCCGTCGTGGCGCGGGGCGACATCTCCCGCGGGCCCTCGCCACGCCCCCTGCACGATGTGCGCGTGCGCAGCTTCGTGGTCCTGCTGCAGCGTCCCAGCCCCACTCTAGGGGGCGCTCGGGGGTCGAGCTCCCAGTCTTGCCTCCTCCTCTGCCAACGACCCATTTTATAATAATGGTACCTAGTTTATAAGGCTGTTGTGAAAATTGAATGTGATAAAGCTGAGCTCTTACTACTGGCATTTTACGGCGAGGGAAACTGAGGCACGGAGTGGGGAAGTACCTGCTCGCACCAACCCAGTCATTAACTGGCAGAGTTGAGACCAGATTCCAGGCAAGCTGAGTCAGAGTCTGTGTGCTTACCTGCCCTGCTTCCGTGCCTCCCAGATAACAAATACCGGTTCTTTCTTTCCCCTGATTATAAAATAATTTCCCCCTTGATTATAAAAGTAACACATGCCCATTGCAAAGCTTCAGAGACTATCGGAGACGGCAGAACAGAAAACATAGATCTCTTGTAATCCCACCGCTGGAGACACTGTTAATATTTTGATGGACCAGCCACCTTTTCCAAGCACATATTTTTTAGTAGGATCATATAATGCAGAGTGTTTTGAAACCTGCTCTTCTCGCTATGGACATCTTGTCATTTTAACAAATAGAGATCCACCTCATTTTTTTTAAAGATTGGCACCTGAGCTGACATCTGCTGCCAATCTTCTTCTTTTTTTTTTTCCTTCTTCTTCTCCCCAAAGCACCCTGGTATATAGTTGTATATTCTAGTTGTGAGTGCCTCTAGCTGTGCCATGTGGGACGCCACCTCAACATGGCCTGATGAGCGGTGCCATGTCCCTGCCCAGGATATGAACTGGCAAAACCCTGGGCTGCTGAAGTGGAGCGCGTGAACTCAACCGTTCCACCATGGGACCGGCCCCCACTTCATTGTTTTTAATGGCTGCATATTATTCTATTTTATGGGTGAAGCATAATTTAATGACTCCTTAATGTTGGACATCTGAGTTTTGTTTTTTTTTTTTTGGTGAGGAAGATTGGCCCGTAACTAACATCTGTGCCAATCTTCCTCTATTTTTTTGTATGTGGGATGCTGCCTCAGCATGGCTTGATGAGTGGTGAATAGGTCCCTGCCAGGATCTGGGCCTGTGAACCCAGGACTGCCGAAGCAGAGCACATGAACTTAACCACTACACCACCAGGCCAGCTCCTGGACCTCTGAGTTCTTAATAATTCTTCACTATTCTGACCAACACTAGAAGGGGCATTTTGTACCTACATCTTTAGGTTTTCCTCCAACTGTTTCTTTAGGATAAAGAGTTTTAAAGCCGCAATAGCTGGGTCAAATGCATGCACAGTTACTGATAAATATTGTCAGGCCACTCTGGGAAAGCTGTATGTGCCTACTTCCATCAGCACTAATGAGCCATGAAAGTGTTTTGCCCATCCCACGATATTCCATCTTTTCATTATTTGCCAATAAATGAAAAAAAAAAAAAACAGAAACAAGGAGCAGGTCTGGTGGCCAAGTGGTTAAGTTCATGCACTCTGCTCTAGAGACCCAGGGGTGGCTGGTTTGGATCCTGGGTGCGGACCTACACACTGCTCATCAAGCCGTGCTGTGGCAGCGTGCCACATGGTAGAACTAGAAGGACTTACAGCTAGATATACAGCTATGTACTGGGGCTTTGGAGAGAGAAAAAAAATAGGAGGATCGGCAACAGATGATAGCTCAGGGCAAATCTTCCTCACCAAAAAAAGCATACCTTAAAAAAGAACCAAAGAAAGCATCTTGTTTAATTAGTACTTCCTTATATTTTTATGCTGTGAGAAAGGGGAAAAGATTACCTACATCTCAAGATTTTGTGCACTTGAAATCAGGCCGTGATGATCATTTAAAGGTCCCTGGCGGCTATCATTGGGGAACAGGCCCTGGGTGAAGGGACGTCCGGCCTTATTTCTCTGAATTTCCCCAACGTTCTAGATCATGTCTCAGCCTCAGTTTCTTCATCTGGGAAATGGAGCCTAGGACAGTACCTATCTCAGGGTCCCCGCAGTCAGTAAGATGCTCCGCCCAATAGGCGTAGCAGTGGGCGGAGCCCCCGAAGGCTGGGAGGGGCGGGGCCATCTGCCCCAGACACGTGCCTGCAAGTGGCTGATGGCAACTTCAGAGAAGGAACGACTCCACCCCCTCCCCAGGTCGCCCGTCCTGTGCAGATGGCAAAGCCTCGCTGGCTGTGCCCCGCTGCCCGCGGTGGTCACCTTGGCCTGAAGAAAGATGAACTCCCCACGGGGAGATTTTATAGAGCCCGCTGATGGTCACGTGCCACCTCCACCCTTTGATCCACATTCTCAGACTGTCACTGCATCCCAACACAGGAGGCGTTGGGGACATCACGCCTGCCCTTTTACACTTGGGGAAACTGAGGCGCAAACAAGAAGGCTCACTGGGGGTCACCCAGCCGTCCCCTGCAGCCTGGGAGTGGCTCTGCCTCCTTTGGGAAAACGTGTGTCACCTTTTTGCTTCTTGTGCAAAACTCAGATTCGCTGGAAACTTCTACCTAGTTTTCCAGCTTCGCTTCTCCCCTCTGGGTCCAGGCTTACCCCACTCCTCTGGCCAGGGTATCTAGTGTGAATCTTTACGCCACAGTCAAGCAGGCCACCGTATATACACGCTAAATCCTCTACACTCACACTCTCCCTTAAGTTCCAGAACCGTGCAGTCCCACACGGCAGCCGCCGGCTCCATGTGGCTGCTTCATGCAAAGGAAAATGAGAACTCTGGTTCCTCAGTCGCACCAGGCACATTTCAAATGTTTAATAGCCACACGTGGCTAGTGGCTACCGTGTCAGACAGAGCATAGGACATTCCCATCGTCGTAAAAAGTTTCACCGGACAGCCCCGCCCTGGACCCACCTGTAAGTCTGGGACTTCTGTTATCCCCTTTTACAGATGACAT
The DNA here is from genome assembly GCF_041296235.1 of Equus asinus. Lineage (NCBI taxonomy): Eukaryota > Metazoa > Chordata > Mammalia > Perissodactyla > Equidae > Equus > Equus asinus. Next base: position 22,083,885 of record NC_091809.1, on the reverse strand, counting down.
AACTGTAGGTGGGAGAGGTCTCACGCCCAAGGTCACACAGCTGGAGCTGGCATCCAAACTTGTCCCTGGCCGCTAGAGATGAGCGGCAGAGTAGGCTGGTCGACGTGTCCGTGGAACAAAGCAGCTGCCCTCATTTTGTTCCACACACACTGTGAACATACACATATTCACGTATTTACAGCCTGATCGCACTGAGCTTACCCACTTACGCACTGCTTATGTGTTTATTTCTGCTTATTGCACCCCGGAGGCAGCCCGGTCTCCATCTGAAAGCCGCTTCAGAAACACTTCGACTATTCACATCTTTATCCACAGGGGAAGTTTGGCTCATTAGCATAATGAGCATCAGAAACGTTTTATAGGTGAAATCAGAAGCGTGCTAATGAGCCTGATAAAGCTTGGAAAAACGGGCTCCCATGGGTAGAATTAACCATATTCAAATACGGGGATTGGTTAAAATATCTGAGATTCACTCACTCTCCAGCCTTGTATGAACACATTTGAAAAACAGAGCCAAAATCCTGAGCTGGTCCTGCGTGAATTGGAGGATTCAGCTTGCCTGGCAGCCGCAAGGCTTACAGGCTGTAAGCAACACAGGATCCTGTCTTTAAGAGGTTTGTTGACTTTTTTCTTCTTTTTTTTTGCTGAGGAAGATTAGCCCTGAGCTAACATCCGTGCCAGTCTTCCTCTACTTTCTATGTGGGTCATTGCCACAGCATGGCTGATGTAGGTCCACCCCCAGGAACCAAACCTGGGCCACCAAAACAGAGCGCACGGAACTTAACCAGCCTCAGAGGTTTATTCGTTTTGGTTTGTTTTCATGCAACCTGAAGGTTGCAACACCAAAATGGGCAGGAAGCTGGGAATTCAAGGAACTTACAGGTGTAAATTCTCTTGTGTCGGGTAATCAAATTTCATGTCTGCACAGCAGAATTTGAACTTGGACCCTTTATCACGATCTGGCAGTCAGATAGTGGAGGCGCCATCCATCAGGCTCCCTTGGGGTTTCCAGAAGATTCCAGAAGAATCCAGAATTGTGTCAGATACGTCCCGTGTGGGAGAAGTGAGGCTTACCTGGGGCTGCTGGCCTCCAGAGACTGCGACGTCTGATCCTCCACTTTACAACCTGGGGCTGTGCACCCCCCCAAAAACCCCCTGTACCCCTCAAGTTCTATCTGCTGGGGGAGGGGTAGGGACAGAGTCCCCTCTTCACCCCTAGCCCACTGCAACGACACTGCAGGAGAGGCGCCCTCGACATCATGGCGGGAATGGAAGCCACATGAGCCTGGAAGATTCGTGAAAGCCTCAGTTTAATTGGAGACAAGATCAAAGGATTGATTATCGATCAGACTCAATGATCGTCAAAGTGGACAACACGCGAGCAGCACACGGGGGGGCCTGTGCACCCCCGGAGACAGGAGCCCTGATGGGGGATGGGGGGCCCTCTCGCCGGTCACATCCGGCCCTGGGGACGGGGAGGGGGCAGGCTCTGTCCAGCCCTCGCCCCCTCCGATGCCATGAGTCCCCGTGCAAACCGGCGCCGAGTTCCCCCTTTCGGGGTCCATGGTACAGTTTGTATAATACAGCGGGAAGGGGGGCTCTCCCTCTGGGAGACCCCCTGCCCTCCTTCCCCTGCTGGTCAGCGGGGGAAGGGCGAGTTTATTTTCCCTTTTTGCCTCTGTAGAATAATTTACAAACCAACCTTACAGTATGTACAAAAAAAAAAGAAAGAAAACAACAACAAAAAGGCCCACTCCGGTCGCCGGCTGGGACAGAAACTACGTTGGCTACAAAAATGAACCCTGTACAGCATCTTGGGGGCGGGAGCGGGCGGTCCTCCCCACGGAGATGGACAGACTGATGGAGGCTGCGGGGAGCTGGGGGCTACAGTACCGTGTGCTCCGCAGGGGACGGGAGGCGATGAGAGAGGCCGGCCTGCAGCGGCAGAACCGGGCGAGGGGCAGAGCAAAGGGAAGACGGCATCTTTCCTTCCAGAGGGTCCCCCATGGCTTGGAGAAAAATGGCCTTGCATCCGTTTGTCGTATTGCTCAGGGAGCAGCTAGGGAGCGAGGGGGTGGCTTCGCAGGGTGGAGGGCGATGGGGCCCGGGTAGGGAAGGGCTGCCCAGAAAGGGGATGTGGGTGTACACCATTATTGCTTCTTCCTAGGGCACGGGGGGCGGGGGGGGGAGTGAGCAGGAGGATGCTGGGGAGGGGGGTGCCCAGGATGGGGGCTCCGGGCCTGGCCCCGCCCCACCCGAGGTGCAGGGGGGCGAGCCACTGCGACCCCCTCTCCTATGGCCGTGGGGATCATTAAGGCAGAAACAAGAGGAGAAGCAGCTAGGCGGAGGGATGCGGCTGGGAGCCGTCCCCCCCCAGATGGAGAAAATTCGAACGGAACCCAAAGTGGAGGGGAGGGGAGTGGGAAGAGAAGGGGGGATCAGGCCCTCCTGAGACCGTAGCCCCCAGGCTGGTGGTGTGCCCGTCCCTCCCACCCCGGGGGCTGCAGCCCGAAGACCAACCTCCCCCTTGCGGTCCCCGAGTCAGTATTGCCAGGTTTGTGCAAAATGAGGCGGAAGACTTCTGGGGGGGGGGGCGCAGCGAGCCAGAGGGGGGCTGGGGCCTCCCACCGTGACCCCCTCACCCGCCGGGGCCCCCGCCCAGAATGGCTATTCCTGGCTGAGTTCTAGTACCCTCCCAAATCCAGAAGAGAAGGCTGGAGGGGGCTTCTCGGGCCAGGCGGAGGGCCCTTGAGGCCGGAAGACGGCGCCTGGAAGCTCGGGGTGGGGGGCGGTGGCTGGAGATGACGGAGGGGGAGCCGGACACAGGGGCATCTACAGTTGCTGTGTTTCATCCTGGATTTTTTTTTTCTCTTTTTTTTCTCTTTTTCTAAAAATGTCACGATTAAAATTCCAAAAATAAAATCCCATCCGGGACCTCAGCGCCTTCGTCCCCCAGCCCCCACCTCCAAAAGGAGGCCCCGTGGGTGGGGGTTGGGGGAGAGGGAGGAAAAAAAGAAAAGAGAAAAACCCCCACTTTTCTGTTTTCTTTTTTCTCAGGAGGCCCAGGAGTCTTTGAGGCAGTGGAGGGGTCGTGGGGGGGTGACGGCGGTGAAGGGAGGCAGAGGGGCCACAGCGGGCGGGGACGGGGGCTCAGGGAGGGCCTCCAGCTGGCCCCCTCCCGCCAGGAGTTGGGGGCGCGGGGGCGTCCTCGCCGGGGGTCCCTGGGCAGGCGCAGCGCGCCCCCTTGGCAGCCTGATGATCCTTTTGGGCCCCCACCTCAGCCGCCGTGGAGGGGAGGCCCGAGCGGCCCGGGGCCTCCTCTGGAGGGGGCAGGGTCCTCAAGGCAGGCACACGGGGGCTGCTGCAGCCCACACCCTCGGCGGACGCATCTGAGGACGAGGACTCCTCGCGGCCCGCAGCCACACTGTGCGCCGAGTCTGCCCGTCGCCTCCAGCACACTTCCTGCACCTCGCGCTCCATGCACACGTCCACGTCCTGGCCGGGGACCTCCAAGAGTCCCTCAGCTGGGGATGCCTCCCGGGCTGCGGGCGACTCCTCCGCTCCACCGGCGCCCAAGGCAGGGCACGCCGCCTCCTCCTCCTCGTCCTCCTCCAGCGTCAGCTCGAATTGGAACTTATCAGGCGGGGGCGGGTGGCCCGGCCCCCTGGCCTCCTCGTCGGGCGGTGGCGACGGGCTCTGCCGGATGGCGCTGTAGTACCAGTCCCGGTTGTCCTCCAGCGTGTCTAGGATCTCCTGGGCGTCCGGGTGGACCAGGTCAGCCCACGTCTCCCATAGCGGGTGCACAATATAGTCGATGAAACCCACCTGCGGAGGGAGAAGGTATAAACAGTGGGCCTGCTGGCGCCGAGGGCACCCTGTGGGATCTAGGAAGATCTAAAAGATGCTGAGACCGTTTGACCCGGCCATCCTGCTTCTCCAGATCCACCCTGGAAAACTGGCACAAGTAAAAAAAAATCAGAGATGAGATATAAGCAGAAACTGGAGACAGCCCCACAAATACATCAGTTGGGGGTTAAGGTAAAAAAACATCGGGGGACACCACAGATGTTCATTATGGTATCTTTGTGCGACAACAAAAAAATAGGAATAACTTCCTGGCAGACTCCTGGCTAACACCCCGATATCATCTTCCCTCCTCCAAATGGACAGAATCGTGATTTTTCTCGAGGGAGGCAATGCTTCCAGCTGAAAACTACATTTCCCAGCCTCCCTTGCAAAGAGAGAGTGGCCATGTGACCACCTGTAGATGGAGGATGCTGGGGGCTGCCTCAGCCGGCAGGGGCCTTTCCTCCCTGGAATGGAGCCAGAATGGCTGGAGCTTCAACAGCCTCTGTGATCATGAGAGGCATCTCTGAGGATAGAAGCCCCATGCTTTGGCCGACAGAAGAGAAACACTGGAAGCTCTGGGGTTCCTGCCAACTTCATGAAGCTGGAGAGCCAAGTTCCCCTTCTCTAGACTTTTCTTACATAAAAGAGAAAAAAAAAAGTTTTATTTTGTTTGGGTCACTGTGAATTCCCAACTACTAAATACTTAAATGTCCCATCAACAGGGGAATGACTACACAAACCATTATTTAACTATATCTGTGGGAATACTATACAGCAGTGGAAAAGGATGAGCTAAAGCTATATGTAATAGCTCAGAAAGATCTCCAAGACGTTGTTGGGAAAAAAAGGGCAAGCTGTATATCAATGAGTATATATTGATGCAATTTATATTTTTTTAAAAAGCTAAACCCACAAACTATTGCTGTTAAGTTGCCTGTGAACATATCCACATAATAAATGAATAAAACTGGTTTTCCTTGGAGATCGGTGGTGATTGGCATGCCCAGGGGAAATTTGGAAGAGTCTGGAGACATATTTGGTTGTTAAATCTGGAAGAGGGGGCCAGGATGCTGCTCCACATCCTACAACGCACAGGACGGCCCCCACCACAGAGAATGCTCCGGCCCCACCCCACGTGGCAACAGCGCCGAGGCTGGGTAACCCTGGTCTGGAAGGGCGGGTCTCAGCTCCAGGCCAGGATGGGGTGGGGAGGCCCGCCCACTCCCTTCCCTCGGCTGCTGTGGAGCGGTACCTGCGACTTCTCCACAGAGGCCGTGTGCTTGTCGCACATGGGGCTGATCTCCATGCCCCGCTCGCGTTCCCGGTCGCCCTGCTGGAAGAACTCGGCCATGATGCGGTCCGTCCACTGGCGGTACAGCTCGAGCGGCTTGGTGGGGTTGCTGAGGTCCGCGCAGTGCACCATGTTCCGCAGGACCTGCGGGTGGGGGGGGGGGGCGCCTTCAGAGGCCACGCCCTGTCCCAGTCTGGGGCCTTCCTTACCTCCCCACTTGGGAAAAACGGGGGGGGGGGTTGGGAGGGGAAGAGTGTCTGGGGGCGGGGACGTGGCCACAGACGGGACGGGACATGGAGGGAGACACGGGCAGGAGAGAGGGAGATGAGTGGAAGAGATGGGGGGGAGACACGAAGAGGTTGATGAGGACAGAGAAGAAGGAATTGGGGAAGATGGTGGGAGATGGGGGAAAATTGGATGGAGAGATGGGGGTTGGAAGAGGGAGACGCGGGAGGGAACAGAGGGAAAAAGAGACAGGAAGATGGACAACTTGGGAGCTGGAGGCTGAGGGAGAGGGGCCACCAAGACCTAAAGGGGGAGGGAGGGAAGCGGGTCCAGTCTCCTGATATGATGTACGAGGGGGACACCTGGATGCGGTCGGAGTAGTTATCCAGCAGGAGGACCCCCGAGCTGGTCACTTTCTTGGTCTCCACCATGGTCTTCAGGTCAGCCAGGAGGGTCATGTGCTTGGACATGTCCGTGGCCAGCACCTGCGGGCAAGGGGGCGTCACAGGGGCCGCTGAGGCCCTGTCACCCGCCGGCTGGACCGACCTGGGCCTCTGAAGTTTTCACTTGACCCAACCTGGCCCCACAAGCCGCCCCATAAAATGCCCCCTTTCCCTGCAGGGGCCTTCCTGTCCCGGACGCAGACCCGGCCCTCCCCAAAGTCTCTGCCCCCGAGATGTCCCGTCCCGCTGTCCCTGCCCCCCGCCCCGCCCACCATGTCGATGACCATCTTGCGCAGGCTCTGCCGCTGGCGCTTGCTGAGGTTCTGGAAGATATCGCAGTTGTCCTCCTGCAGCAGCTTGAAGCCCACGGCCAGGTGGTGGTTCTCCAGCACCGACTCGTCGTTGTACATGAGCGCCAGCTCCGAATCTGCGGCCCAGGACGCAGCCGCGGTCAGCGGAGGGCAGGGGCCACCCGGACGGCCCCAAGGGGCGGGGCAGCGCAGGTCCCGCCCTCCGCCCAAGGCCCCGCCCCACCCTGCCGGCCCCGCCCCCAGCCCGGCGGCCGCGCCCCGCGCCAGCCACTCACTGGTGTTGATGAGGAACTGGTTGGAGACCCCGGGGTGGTCCACGTCGTGGATGGCAGCTGCGAACAGGGCGGCAAGAATCTCCAGGTCCGTGAATACAGCCTGGGGGCAGAGAGACACAGGGATTAGAAAGATGGGGGGAGCAGAGAGACAGGGTAAGAGAGAGACGGGGGCACGTCAAGAAAGATGCGGGTCAGGAGAGAAAGACAAGGATCAGAGAGAGGAAGGGGGTCGGCGGGAGATGGAGGTCAGAGACGCAGGGTCAGAGAGAGAAACGGGAGACTGGAGACCGGCAGAGGGAGAGACGGGGTTGGGGAGAGGCGGGGCGGCGGCGCTCACGTCCAGAGCAGGCGTGGCCAGCAGCACGTGGGTGGACTGCAGCACGTCGGCGGCATGCAGGCTGTTGTGGTAGGCCACATTCGGGTGGTAGTGGTCTTCCAGGGTCAGCATATATGTCACCATCGTGTCCACCGGGATGCGGAACTTTTTGAGCAGGTCCCGCTCCTGAGGGCAGGTGTGGGGGTGGTGATCGCTGCTGGCCCTCGGGTCCCAGCCCTGTCCCCCTCCCTGGCACCCTGCCCCCCCCTCAGCCCACCCCACCTGGAATATTGTGTACATGATGCAGCTGAGCGAGCGGCCGCCGGCGTAATTCGACACGCAAAAGATGTTCAGGCCCCACTTGTTCAGGTTCTCCAGTTCCTGGTGGGGATGGAGGTCAGAGATCAGGAGGCTGAAAGGCCCAGGGACCTCCAGACTCATTCCTAGGAGGTCTGGTCTGAAGGTAGCATCATTATTGCCGGCCCAGGGGGTGTCGTGCTCAGCAGCACAGAATTTACTGCCCACGTCGTATTGGGCTGGAAAATAACAAAGCAACCCCAGCGACTGGCTACCTAGTCCTGATTACCCGCCCAGCATTGCACTAGAATTCCATCTCATTTGGCAGGTAAGGGACCCAAAGCTCAGAAAGCGACGTGACTTATCCAAGATCTCGCCTCTCCCACGTGGCAGAGCTGGGATGTGCACCCAGTGCGGCTGACCCCAAAGCACACAGTAGGTACTCAATAACCACTGAGCGACTGCGTGTGGCACTGGCCATTGCCAGCCCGCAGAGGTTACAATCCATGTCAGCGGAGGGAGCCACCCAGACTGCATCGTGTCTGTTGCACAATCAACATGCAGCCCCTGGGCTTAAGGTCTTACGGAACAGCCAGGACACGGTCTGGCCTGTAGGGGACCCGGTTGGGGTCCTGCCAGGTCCCCTTCACTGGCCAGTGCCCCCATCCCACAGCTGCTGGGACTGTCGCTTACAAAGACGCACAGCCGCCCTGTTCTCCAGGGCTACGTGGAGGGGGCGATGCCAGCCACCCTGGGGGCAGCCCCCAGCTGATGACTGACACAGGGGTCCTGAAGGCCAGCGCCAGTGCCTCAAGATGGGCTCATCTCTGTGGGGCTGTTTGCACTCCAGAGTTCCCTGTGGGGTCAGGCCGAGGCAGGGCTCCAGCTGAGACTGCTCAGCTCCTTCCCGTCCTGCTTCTTAGACTCCATGTCTCCCCTAAAGCAGGTACCCCCAAAACCTCATCTCAGGCAGACCCAACGCCCAGTGCTTTTTGGGGCCCCTGGAGAGCCCAGCCCCCCGCTCAGCCCCCACCCACTTGGGCCAGGAGCTCCTCTTGGTCGGTCTTCACCCCGAAGCGGGGGACGCTGGAATCGTTCAGGCTGCTGCTGTGCGCCAGCCTCTTCACCCCCGTGATCTGAGACATGGGCTGGAACTGCGGCCCGGGGGGCGCGGGCTGCTGGGAGGGTCTCTGCCGTGGCGCCTGCTGTTTTTCTCGATCCTTCATGGTGGGCGATGGGATCTCCACTTCATTCTGCTTGTCTGCAGAAGATGGAGAACGGCCACGCATGGGTACCCCGCAGAGGTCCCCTCACTGGCCCTCTGCACCCCCTGCTTTCCGCAGGCCCTGGGAGGTCTCACCCGGGAGGGCAGACCCCTTCTGGGTGTCATCCTGTTGGTCACTCATAGGCTGGGAAGCAGAGGGGAGGTAGGAATTCTTCTGGGAGGTGGCGAGCCCGAGCGGGGACCCTGGGGCCGGCCCGGAGGTGTGGGGGGCACCCAGTCCAATGGCCAGGTCTGGCAGAGGGGTGCTGTGGGAAGTCAGGGAGCAAGCGGGGGATGCTAAAGAGAGCCGTCGCCTGCCCCGGATAGGCAGGGAACCTTCTCGGCCAAGGACGACACCTCCATGGTGACCGAGAGTGCTGGTGGGGGCGGGCAGCGCTGGGAGAATGGAGGAGAGGGTCGTCTCTGGCTCCATGGGCTGCCCCCCTGAACCCCCTTGACAGCAGCCTGCCTGGGGGTCAGCCCCAGGAGCTGTTTTCCTGAGCTCTCAAGGAACAGCCAGGAGCAGGCGGAACCAGGTCTGGCCTGTAGGGGACGCGGCCACCCATTGTGACCCGGCCGGCCAGGTGATGACAGAGCATGCTGTGCTCCCATTGGCTGGATCTCAGAACTCGGGCACCCTGATTGGCAGGAGCATTTGAAACCCTGAACCCTTCTTTTGAGCTTGGGGGGGTTCTCCTGAATTTGGGGACCTTTGGTGATAAACTGTCACAGGGAAATGACCTTGAGTTTGTGGGGGATGTCCTAAGCTCGGGGGTCTTGGGTTCAGAGGTTAGGAGGAGCTGGAGATCCCCATGAGCTTGAGGGTGCCAATGAATCTGGGGTATTCTACTATATTCGGGGTCCTGCTGAGTTAGGAAATTCTCCTAAGTTTGGGGAATCTCTTACAGGTTCTTAAGCTTGGGAATCCTATTGAGTTTGGGCAGTCTATGGAATTTGGGGGGGTCATGCCAAGTTTGGGGATTCTATTGAACTTGGGGGACTTTTCAGCTTGGAGGCATTTTATTTAATTATATATATATGTGGGTTTTTTTTGGTGAGGAAGATTGGTCCACAGCTAACATCTGTTGCCAATCTTCCTCTTTTTGCTGGAGGAAGATTGTTGCTGAGCTAACATCTGTGCCCATCTTCCTGTGTTTTATGTGGGATGCCGCCACAGCCTGGCTTGATGAGCCGTGTGTAGGTCTGCACCCAGGATCCAAACCTGCAAACCCTGGGCCGCCCAAGCAGAGTGTGTGAATTTAACCACTACACCACCAGGCCGGCCCCAGCCTGGAGGCATTTTAAAGTTTAGGAATTCTATTTGAGTTTCGGGGTTTCTTGGGGTGCAGAGTTTGAGAGATCCACTGGGGTCCCACTGAGTTTGGGGGCATCATAAGATATGTGAATTCTTGAGCACAGTGACTTTGGGTGAGCCAGGGTCCCTTGGGCAAACATAGGCAACGGGCCTCGGGGTCTGGGCGGCCCCGCTGGTCCCGGGCGCACCCCACACACGGTGCTGCCCTCACTCACCCAGGAACGTGGTGGAGATGTACTCAGAGACCTGGTTTCCTGACCTGCTCATCTCGGACAGGTGTGTGAGTTCACGGTTGAGCATTCTCTTGAACTGAGAAGAAGGAGGCAAGAAGGAAAGAATGATGGGGGGGGGGGGGGGCGGCCCTCTCGAGAAACTTGTGAAGGCCCTGAGTCGTTCTTCCTTCTGTGCTCAGCTAACAGCCCTCAGCAGGCTGCTGGGGGAGGGATCAGGGTTTCCTTTCCTCCTAGCTCTGGCTGGGGGTCCCCAGGCTTCGGGAGGCAAGATACCTCACATACCCCTCCCTGGTGAGGAAGGGGGGCTCCCCTCCCCATACTCCCCCCCAGGAGGAGCCGGGGAGCACCTGTGGAAGGGAGGGGCTCCTGCCTAACAGGGAGCCAATGGGGTGTCAGGAGACTCCCGTCGCCACGGTGATGGGAGTCTCCTTAGCAACTCCCTCTCCAACCAGCTGCTGAGCTGGGGGAAAAGGGGGCAGGCCTCGGGCCCTTTAACCCTTGCCTTTCCAGAGCCACTTTGGCCTAGGTCTTCCCAGGCATGGCCCCCACTCCTTGGGGGTCCTGGTCCCCAACCTCCAGTTCGGTTTGGAAGGAAGGAATGCAGTTCCCAAGTTGTGTGTGAAGACGTTTGGCGGAGGCAAGGAAGAACCTAGAGTTCAGTGCCCCAGGGGAGGGGGTTTCCCACCACAGGCCCCTCTCCCCCGACCTCAGAGGGGTAGACAGATGCACAGATGAATGGAGTCTGCCCAGAACCAGGCCTGGGGGCCTCTCCTGGTCCCCTCGTTCCACTTCACACAAGCGTCTGCTGTGACATTGTGCATGGAGGAGAAAGGGCATCGGTTCCCCGCCCCCCAGCTCCAGCAAAGCACCCCCAAAGCAGGAGCACACTCAGTCCAGACAGGCAGGAGGGTGAGCCCGGGGGTCCGCACTGGGACGGGATGCTCACTCCTGGGCACACACCCAAAGAGACACACGGACACACACAAGATGGACCCACAAAGTCACACAACAGCACAGTCACAGGCTCCCACGTTACCCAGTTCTACACAGCCCCAGATGCACCAGTCAAGGGGCATACACAGTAAGGGGGTCACTGACACTCGGGGTCACACGCCCCAGAAAAATCACGCAGCCCTGGGCTCACAAACATGGCCCAACACACGCCACCACAACGAGAGCCACAGGACCTCAGCCAGGGCCACGCCAGGACCCAGGCAAACGAGCACACGGTCAGCAGCCCCACGCCATGGCAGACACACACATGTGTGCCCTGACAGTCACCGCCAGCGAGAGACCCACCCCCCAGCCACCCGCCATCCACGCCCAGCCCCGGCCACACACACACAGACACAGTCACAAGGCTTCATCTCCAGGCCACACACATGCATAGCTGCACACACCAGCCCAGACTGGGGGCTGGAGGGTCCGACAGGGGAGGGCCTGGCCCGGCCTCCTGCCCATCCCCCACCCCGAATTCCCCTACCTGGTCCCACCAGCCCACCAGCCACGGCTTGGAGCAGGTCTCGCAGAAGAAATCCACCAAGGGCATCTTGGAAGCTTAGCCCCACTCGGGGCTGCCACACACGCACGCTGGGCTTGGGGGCTCCCGGGGTTAACCGCCACCGTTGGGGGGCGGGGCGCTGGGCAGGTGGGCAGTGGAAGGGGGAGCCGCGGAGGGGCCTGGGCCGGCCCAGCAGGGCTGGGGGCTCCCTTCCCCTCCGCGCTCCCCTCCCGGTGGCAGCCCTGGTTACATGGTCCGCCAGCCTCTGGCCCTGCTGGGGCCCCCCGAGGCGGCAGCTGGAGGCGGCCGGGGACCCCTGCCCATGGGGGGGTGCAGGGCGAGGGTCCTGGGAGGACGCTTCAGAGGCTCTGGCTCCGTGTGTCCGCCTGTGTGTGTGTGTGCGTGCGTGTGCGTGCTCACTGCAGCACTGGCAGGCTGCATGCGATGTCAGGTGGTGCCTGGGGTGGGGGGGCGTTAAAGGGGCATAGGAGCCCGTGGGCCTCAGCCAGGACCCAGGAGGGGCGCGTGGACAGGCAGGGGGACACACCCCCTCGTGAGGACGGGCCCTCTCCATGCACGCACCCAGAGACAAAGACACACACCCAGGGGCTCCACACACTCACAGACACACGAACGCTCTGAGACACACCTTCCACACCAACACAGCCAGATACTGGACACGCTGGAAAATGCTTTCAGTCCTACACTGACCACACACACACAGTCACAACTCTGAGGTCCAACACATCTATAGGCACATAGTTGAGCACACAGACATACAAACGCCTTCAGACACACCTCTTCCAAGAACACAGACCCACACCCGCACGTGCAGACACACACACTGAGGGACGAACACCCAGATACTAGACACACTTACAGACACACTCAACATACCCACGGACACACTTTCAAATAGACACAAATACTCGTGCAGCCTTACACACAAACGTACCCTGACTAATCCATAAGGTAAGACGCATACTCACGCCCACACACCATCGCAGACCCACACTCAGAGACACAGTCACATTCTCAGATGCTCAACACACCCCGAGACACAGTCACCCTCAGACTCCCATGTTCCCAGACAAACCTCCACCCACGGGCGTACGCACCCCCAACGCAGACACTCCCGTGCACACTCATTTCCACACAGGCATCCTCCCACAGGGCTGCCACCATGCCACGCAACTCCAAGAAGCAGCAATCACATGGCCAGCTTTCTGAATGGTGGCCCCTGGAGTTGTGCAGTGCACAGTCTGCACTACTGTACATGGAAGCCTCGCACCCTCCCCTGCAGCCCTGCAGGCGCACATACACACAGTCACAAAGACACTCAGGTTCACACCTGGACCAACTCACACCTGTGGACATACACATCCCTCCAGCACAGCCCCACACACTTACAACCCCGCTGAATCGCCTGTGCACACCCATACGCCTTCCATAGGTACACTCCTGATGGATCCTCTCACAACAGCCCCTCACCCCGACCCTGCCAATGTGTAGCCAGCAAATAGACAGCCACACAGACCCACAGCTGCAGATACACACCAGCAAACCATACAAACATACGACCCCACCCCCAAGAGAGATGGTCGCCTAAGGACAGATGTACAACCAGACACACACATCTCCACACACACCAGGTTAGGGGTTGGTCCTGCCCAGGCATTGACCCCACCCCACAGGCTCTTTCGGCAGATTGGCTCCGCCCCCAGGCCCCACCCATAGGCCCTATCCAGAGCATGGCCCCACCCATAGGCCCTATCCAAGGACTGGCCCCGCCCACAGGTCACATCTATCGGTTGGCCTCCTCATAAGCTCCGCCCAGGGACTGGCCCTACCCCATGGCTGGCCCCGCCCACATGCCCCACCCCACTGTTGGCCCCATCCCAGAGGCTCTGCCCAGGGATTGGCCCTGTCCTATGGCTAGCCCCGCCCACAGTTAGCACCTAGCAGTTGGCCCCGCCCACAGGTCCCGCCCAGAGATTGGCCCCGCCCTCAGGCCCCAGGCCCGCACACCTTGTGCGAAGCCATCTCGCTGACAGAGCGGTAGGTCTGCATGGTCTCCAGCTGCTCCAGACACCAGTCCAGCTCCTCCAGCGTCTCCCGGGCCAACTGCTGGCACGTCTCCTCTGGAGAAGGGGCGGCAGGTGCCGGGACTGAGGCCCTAGCCCGTGGGGGGGTCCGCCAGGGGTGCGCGGTGGGGGAAGGGCCTCGGGGGCGGGACCCGCAATAGGGCAGCAAGAGGGCCCCTTCCCACGCCCCGGGCTTCGTTACCTGACAGCGTGGCTTTGCAGACAGGGGTCGGGCCGCCCAGCGGGGACCGCCTGCAAAGAAATGGGGCTCCAAGGTCAGCCTGTGCCCCGACCCCCGGATCCCTGCCTCCCTTTCTCCCTGAATGGCACCGACTTTTCTTGTTCTGAGCGCTGTGTGCACACGGCCACGTCCTCTGCCTGCAGCCTGTCACAAGAACCCATTTTACAGATGAGGAAACTGAGGATCAAGGCTCAGCAGTGGGTTCAGGTCCTGTGTCTCCAATGTTGCTGCTTCCTCGGCCATGCTTCCCCTCAATTCCTTGAACCTTCTGAGGATGGCTCTGTCCCCGGACTCCCAGAGGGACCAGCAGCTCTCGGCCACACCCCTGCCCCAAAATAATGAGCACTAGTCCTATTTAGTAAGCACCTAAGTATTGTGCTAGACAATGTTCTAGCACTTTCTATATATCATCTTCTAGACTCTTCACAGCAGCCACCTACGGGAGGCACTATTAAATTCCCATTTTTATGGAGGGGGAACAGAGGTTCCACAGGATGCTATTTGCCCAGCAAGTTGGCATCAGGGCCAAGAGTGGCCCCAAGGTGGGGTGGCTGGCCACCCATGGCCTCACCACCGTGTGTCTGGACCCCTCAGTCTTTATTTATAAGCTTTATTTAAGTCTTTATTTATAAGCTTCTGTATCTCAGGCATTCGAATCGCAATGGTTTACTGGCTCAGGGAGCTATTGCCTGAACAGAGGCTCAGAGAGGTCAAGCGCCTGCCTGAAGTCACACAGCAGAGCGCACAGTTGAACCCAGCTGTGATGTGCCTCGTGATCAGGGGCACCGAGGCGCAGCCTCGACTTACTTGTTGCTGGGAATGGGCACATTGGTCAGAAGTGAGAAGTTGTTGCGAACGCTCCGGAGGCTGGCCAGCACCTGGGATGGGGAGCAAGGGTCAGGAGAGGGGCAGCCTGGGCTGTGCCCCTGTCCCCAAGTGAGGGTGAGGGTCGGAGCCCCTTTCCTCCTTAGGGGCGGGGTCTCACCTGGGCGAACGGTGTCACGATGAGGTCCTCAGCGTGCCTGTGGTGAAGGACAGGGGCAGGTCAGGAGTCCTCATGGCGGGAGCCCCAAGGGCCTGGGTGGACAGGGGCTGGGGTCCCCGAGAAGCAGCTCTCTGGGGTGGCCACTGCGGGCGCTGGGCCTGGGAAAGCTGGTGGGCAGGGCGGGGGCTCCGTGGGGTGGGGGGAGGCCGGGAAGTGCCCCCCTCCCTGCTGGGAAGGGCAGCTGCGCTGGGCCAGGCCTGGAGGAGCTGGCGGGTGGGGAGGGGGTGCTCACGCCTCGCTGGTGACCGACGAGTTCCGGGACATGGTCTTGGGCGACATGTCATAGTCGCTGTCCGAGCGGTACAGGAAGGACTCGCGGCGCTGGCTGGTGGCCGGCCCGGCGTGCAGCACAAGGCCGGGGCTCGCCTGAGAGTCCAGGGGGCTGCGGCCGGGGGACGGCGCCGGCCCATTCTCGGCCTCGAGGCTGCAGGGGGCGGGCGGGAAGAGGGGTCAGGGCCAAGATGGAGTCAAGAGGAACAAGGGGACCAGGGACTTCCCGGCAGAGATGGGGGCAGATAGAGGACATTAAAGACAGCAGACCCCCCAAATGAGATGGGAGGCAGGGAACTGCAGAGCCAGGCCCCAGGGACCCAGCGGTGACCAAGACAGACCACAGTCTGCTCCTCACAGAGATGACAAAGGGAAGGGCGGACTATAAACAGGCTAACCTAGCAGCAATGCACACCCCGAAAATCATGGGTCCTCCTTAGTTCTACTCTTTCTTTCACACATCAGATCAGCCTCGCTGCCCACATCTATCCAGAATCTGTCCATTTTTTTTTTTTTTTCCTGAGGAAGATTGCCCCTGAGTGAACATCTGTGCCAATCTCCCTTTATTTTATGTGGAATGGCACCACAGCATGGCTTGACGAGTGGTGTGTAGGTCCCCATCCAGGATCTGAGCCTGCAAACCCTGGGCCACTGAAGTGGAGCGTGCGCACTAAACCACTATGCCACTGGGCTAGCCCCTAAGAATCTGTCCACTTCTTACCCCCTCCTTGGCCAGCCCCCCTCATCGCTGGTCAGGCCCAGTGCATTCCCCTCTGCCCTGGTCCCCAGCTCTTGTCTGCCCCTCAGTCTCTTCCCCCAACAGCAGCCAGAAGGAACGTGTGACACCTGAGACAGGTCACATCCCTTGTCTGCTCAGAACCTTCTATGGCTCCCAGCTCACTCAGAGCCAAAACCAAAGCCCTCACTGAGGCCCACAAGGCCCTGTCACATGATCTCCCACTCTGCCCCTCACTCCCTCTGCTCCAGCCGCCACGGCCTCCTTGCTGTTCCCTAACATTTCAAACACATTCCTGCCTCAGGGCCTTTGCACAGGCTGCACCCTCTGCCCAGATCACCAATGTCTTCTTCTTCGCCTCCTTCATGCCTCAGTTCAAAAGTCGCCTCCCCTGCCCTAATATTTCTTATTTCCCTTCCTTGAAAAAAAATACTGCTTACCTGACATATTCTATATTATCCTTATCTTCTTTATTGTTTCCCTTCCCTTCTAGAACTAAGCTATCCAGAGCAGGGATTTTTGTCTACTTTGTCCACAGCCATATCCCTTAGGCCAAGAACATGGCCTCGCCCACAGTGCAGGCCCAATAAATGTTAGTTGAATGAATTATAAACGGTATGAATGAATGAATACATCAACTGGATTGTGCCAGGCAGAGAATGAAAATGAGGTGGATGACTCCAGGTCACTGGAGAGGTGACTGTAGCTGCTGTGGTTGAGGCTGGCCTCTCCGAGGAGGGGACATTGAGGCAGGGCCTGAAGGATGAGAAGGACCAGGCCCCAGGTCGGGAGGTGGGAGGACACGGCATGTGCAAAGGCCCTCTGGCAGGATTCGGTTTTTGTTGGAGGACCAGTGAGGAAGCTGGTGTGGCTGGAGCGGAGATACAGACAGACTAGGACAGAGACACAGCCACGGAGAGAGGGGACACAGCGGGACCCCAGCCTGGGGGCGATGGCAAGACAGACCCTCAGGAGGAGGCAGGGAGATGCTGGCCGTAAGTCTCCAGCTGTGGGACCTGGAGGAAGTGAGTGAATTTCAGTGTCTTCATCCACAGAATGGGGACAACCGCTGCCTCCCTTGGGTCACCCAGGTGACCAGCGTTAAGACGGGCAAAATGCTCGGAATGGTGCCTGGCACAGAGCACACACACAGATCAGTGGCAATTACAAGTCTCTCAGCCCCACGGATGCCACTTGGGAGTGGACTCAGGAAGGCAGTCAATATGGAGAACTGAGGATGAAAGCGGGGAGCTGGGTGCCTGCGACATGCTGTGTGGCTTTTGGAAAGCCACTGCCCTCTCTGGCTGTTCCTCTGTTGTTAAGGTGAGGGGGTTAGACCGGTCAGCAGACTTCAGGCTATGCTCTGGTGGGGGCGAGGGGGAAGGGGGAGGAAATGGAATCCTCCTCTTTCGGGTCCACCTATTGAGAGTCAGCATAAGATTTTATTTGAACGGTCCGTTGCTGAGAAAGAAGTCTGGAATCGCCTAGACCAGAACAGCGATACCAGCTTCCGCATACTGAGCCTTTTTTCTGGGCCAGTCCTGGGTGGGGGACCAGGGAGGGACTTCATTGATTCCATTTTACAGATGAAGAAACTGAGGTTCAGAGAGGGAAATGATTTGCTCTGGGTCACACAGCAAGATCATGGTGGGGTCAGAATTCGAATCCAAGTCTTGTGCCTCCTCAGACTAAAATGTTAACCTGTGCTCTCTGCCTGCTTGACTCCCATCAGAGCACAGGGCTCCCACATCCCTCCCCCGGGCCAGGCAGCTGGCATAAAAAGCAAAGGGGGGTGGGGGAGGCTGGCCTGGTGGTTAAGTGTGTGCACTCTGCTTTGGCGGCCTGGGGTTCGCAGGTTCGTATCCAGGGTGTGGACCTATGCACCGCTCATCAAGCCATGCTGTGATAGTCTCCCACATACAAAATAGAGAAAGATGGGCACAGATGTTGTCTTGGGGGTGGTCTTCCTTAACCAAAAAGAAGAAGATTGGCAACAGATGTTAGCTCAGGGCCAATCTTCCTCACCAAAAAAAAACCCAAGGAAAAAAACAAAAAACAAACCCTGTGAACTACCACTCCACACCTACCAGGATGGCTAAAACAAATGAAAACTGACAATAATACCAGTGGTGACAAGGATTCGGAGCAACTGGAACCCTCATTCATTGCTGATGGGAATGACAGGGGTATGGCCACTGTGGAAGACAGTTGGTCGATTTCTTATGGAATTAAACATACACTTCCTGTTTGATCCAACAAATCCACTCCTACGTATCTACCCAAGATAAATGAATATATATACCCACTCAAAACCCACAGACAAATGTTTATAGAATTTCTGCCCATAATCACCCAAGACTGGAAGCCACTAAACCCAACGTGCGTTCACTGGTGAGCGGGTAAACTGCGGCCGGTCCACACCATGGAAGACTGTTCAGCAATTTAAAAAACACCAAAAATAAACTGTGAAAAAATAATATATATTTGGCCTCTGCCCAGTTTCCTGGCACATAATTCCTGAAACCCTACGTCTCTCTGCAGTGAAAAGTGTCTTGCTGTATGCTAATGAGATGAGTGGCAGTGGGGACGCCTGGACAGCCTGGGGGCGGGGGGGGGGCTGGCTGCCAATCATGTGATTAGAGGGTGGAACTTTCAGCCCCAACTTGGGACCTCTGGGGACGGGGAAGGGACCAGGGGTCAGTTAATCACCAACGGGATGGCCAACGACGTCATCGGCCACGCCTACACCACAGAACCTCCATCAGAGTCCCTAAGTGACAGGGTTCTGGGAGCTTCCGAGGTGCTGGGAGGGTGGTGCACACGGAGAGAGTCTGGAAGCTCTGATTCCTTCCCCATCCCGTGCCCTACTAATCTCTTCCATCTGGCTGTTCCTGACTTGTATCTTATAACAAACCAGTAATCTAGTAGGCAAATCTTTTTCTGAGTTCTGTGAGCTGTTCTAGCAAATCATCAAACCCGAGGAAGGGGTCGTGGGAACCTCTGATTTATCGCCTGTGGGTCAGAAGCACAGGTGGCAACTTGAACCTGAGACTGATGTCGGAAGTGCGGGCAGCTGTGTGGGACGGAGCCCTGAACCCGTGGAATCTGCACCAGCTTCGGGCAGTCAGCGTCAGAAGTAAATTAGTTTACCCAGTCGGTGTCTGCAGAGACTTGGGCAAACTGTTGGGTGTGGGAAAACATCGCACATTTGGTGTCGGAAGTGTTCCGCAAGAGTGGGAAGAAACGGCAGTTTGCTTTTTAACTACTGATACACAAAAACAACCTGGATGAGTCTCAAATGAATTTTGTTAAGCGAAAGAAGCCAGTGGTGGGGATGACGTGCGTGAAAATTCCTAGAACAGACTAACAAATGAATTTAGCAAAGTCGCAGGATATGAAATCAACACATAAAAATCAGTTGCTTTTCTCCACGCCAACAATGAGCCATCTAAGAGGGATATTCAGAAACAAGTCTGTTTGCAAAAGCATCGAAATGAATAAGAAACTTAGGAATAAACTTAACTAAAGGAGGCAAAAATCTTGTATGCTGAAAACGATCAACTGTTGCTGAAAGAAATTAAGGAAGATGCCAATAAATGGAAAGACATCCCATATTCATGGACTGGAACACTTAACATTAAGATGTCGATGCCACCCAAAGCAATCTACGGATTTCATGCAATCCCTATCAAAATACCAGCAACGCGCTTTGCAGAATGAAAAACAATCCATCCTAGAATGCATACGGACTCTCACGGGACCCCGAGCAGCCAGAAACATCTTGAAAAACAACAAAGTTGGAGGACTCACACTTCCTGATTCCAAAACTTACTACAAAGCTACGGTAATCAAAATAGTATGGCATCAGCATAAAGACACACATACAGACCAATGGAATAGAACAGAGAGCCCAGAAATAAACCCTCACATATATGAGCAAATGATTTTAGGAGAGGGTGCCATGACTATTCAATGGCAAAAGGACAGTCTTTCTTTTTTTTTTTTTTTGAGGAAGATCAGCCCTGAGCTAACATCTGCTGCCAATCCTCCTCTTTTTGCTGAGGAAGACTGGCCCTGAGCTAACGTCCATGCCCATCTTCCTCTACTTTATATGTGTGATGCCTACCACAGCATGGTGTGCCAAGTGGTGCCATGTCCGCACCCGGGATCCGAACCAGCGAACCCTGGGCCGCCAAGAAGTGGAATGTGCGAACTTAACCACTGTGCCACCGGGCCGGCCCCAAGGACAGTCTTCAACAAATGGTGCTAGGAAAACTGGTTATCCACATGCAAAAGAATGAAGTTGGATCCCTACCTCACACCATAGAAAAAAACTGACTCAAAATGCATCAAGGACATAAACGGAAGAGCTAAAACTATAAAACTCTTAGAAGTGTCATGACGTTGGATTTGGCAATGATTTCTCGGACATGACCCCAAAAGCACAGGCAAGAAAAGAAAAAGTAAATCGGATTTCACCAAAATTAAAAACTTTTGTGAGCCGAGGGGTACTATTCAGAGAGTGAAAAGGCAACCCACAGAATGGGAGGGAAATTTTGCAAAGCACCTATCTGGTAAGGGATTAACATCTAGAACACATAAAGAACTCCTAAAACTCAACCACAACAAAAAACCCAACAACTCAATTGGAAAGTGGGCCAAGAATGTAAATAAATATTTCTCCGAAGGAGAAATACAGACAGACAATAATAAGCACATGAGAAGATGTTCAACACCATCAGTCGCTGGGGAAATGCAAATCAAAACCACAAGGAGATACCACTGCACACCCACTAGGGTGCCTATTATTAAAAAAAAAGAAGAGGGGCCAGCCCGGTGGTGCAGCGGTTAAGAGCGCACATTCCGCTTCGGGGGCCCGGGGTTTGCCAGTTCGGATCCTGGGTGCGGACATGGCACCGCTTGGCAAGCCACGCTGTGGCAGGTGTCCCACATATAAAGTAGAGGAAGATGGGCATGGATGTTAGCTCAGGGCCAGTCTTCCTCAGCAAAAAGAGGAGGATTGGCAGCAGATATTAGCTCAGGGCTAATCTCCCCCCGAACCAAAAAAAGGGCCAGCCTGGTGGCATAGTGGTTAAGTTCATGTGCTCCACCTCACCCAAGGCTCACAGGGTCTGATCCCAGGCGTGGACCTACACACTGCTCCTCAAGCCATGCTGTGGTGGCGTCCCACATAAAGTAGAGGAAGAGTGGCACAGATGTTAGCCCAGTGACAATCTTCCTCAAACAAAAAGAGGAAGATTGGAAACAGATGTTAGCTCAGGGCCAATCTTCCTCACCAAAAAAAAAAAAGAAGAAAAAATAATAACAAAGGTTGGTGAGGATGTGGAGAAACCGGAATCCTCATGCATTGCTGGTGGGAATATAAAACTGGGCAGCTGCTGTGGAAAACAATTTGGCACCTCCTCACAAACTTAAGTATAGAATTATCAAATCATCCAGGAACTCTGCTCCTAGGCACACACCCCAAGAATTGAAAGCAGGGACTCAAAAGGAAGCTTGTCCACCCGCGTTGACAGCAGCGTCCTTCACGATAGCTCAAAGGGGGAAACAACTCAAGCGTCCATCAGTGGGCGAATGGATAAAGAAAATGTGGTATATACACACGACACAATGGAATATTATTCAGCCTTAAAAAAGAAGATAATTCTGTCACACGTACCACACCGTGGATGACCCTGGAGGACACTGTGCTGAGTGGAATAAACCAGACACAGAAGGACAGATACCGTATGATTCTATTTATAGGAGGCCCCTAGAAGAAACACATCCACAGAGACAGGAAGGAGGATGGATGGGCCAGGGGCTGGGGGAGAGAGGGGGAGCTGGTGTCCAATGAGGACAGAGCTTCAGTTTGGGAAGATGAGAAGGTTCTGGAGACGGATGGTGGGGATGGCTGCACAGCAGTGTGAATGTGCTAAATGCCACTGAATTGCACACTCAAAACTCGTTAAAATGGGAAATTTTATCTTACGTAGATTTTACCACAAGAAAAAAACCTCATACAATGTAAAAAGGGCGAATTTTACAATATGTTAATTTTAAAAAGTGAATTGGGAAAAAAAAACCACTCAAGATGGAATACTCCTAGTCCATGAGCTTGGGCCTTTGAGGATAATGCCCATTTATTGAGTACCTGCTGTGTACCGGACACCAGGTTAGATCCTTTTAAGTATACAGTAATAAGAAGACACTTATTGAGGGGCCGGCCCGGTGGTGCAGCGCTTAAGTGTGCACGTTCTGCTTCGGCAGCCCGGGGTTTGCCAGTTCGGATCCCGGGTGTGGACATGGCACCGCTTGGCAAGCCATGCTGTGGCAGGCGTCCCACGTACAAAATAGAGGAAGATGGGCACGGATGTCAGCTCAGAGCCAGTCTTCCTGAGCAAAAAAGAGGAGGATTGGCAGCACATGTTACCTCAGGGCTAAGCTTCCTCAAAAAAAAAAAAAAGAAGACACTTATTGAGAACTTCCTATGTGCCTGGCCCAATTGAAGTGCTTTACAGACATGAACCCAGTGATGTCTCCCACCGACTCTCTGAGCTGGGTGCTGTTAGCGCCCTGGTTCAACGAGGAGGCCCAAGCACAGAGGAGAGGGTGGCGAGGGGCTGGTGGCCTCGCTGCCCATAACCATGTCCCGTGTCCGAAGGCCCAGCCTAGACTAGTGTCAGCGGGGAGGGGAGAGGAACAGCCCCACCAGCGGATCCCAGCCCCGCCCCAGGAACTGGAGCCGCACTTTGGGAAGGTGAGACCAAACCCCAGCGCTGGCAGATCCTGCGGCCTCAGGGGACTCTGCTCACGTAAGCAGGAGCCCAGAGGCCGGGCCGGGAGGCCGCTGTTTGTGCTTCCAGGAGCAGAGGTCCCCTGGGCTGTGGGAGGGCACGGGGAGGGGTGGTGAGGCCTGTTGGACTGCAGCCCGAGTTGGGGGTCGAAGCTAGCCCCTAGAATCGGACCCCTGCCCCACACGGGGCTGTGGGTGTCACCCTTCTGGGCTGCTGCTGCTTGAGGTGGGCCCGAAGCCAGGCCAGAGGCTGCACCGGCGATGTCCCAAAGAGACCCAAAGCCAAGTGGAGTCAAGGGCAGCTGACAGGCCGTGACATCACAGCCACACGCCCGGACGCCCCATCGACAGGGAAATGACCACCCATCCTTTGAACACGGCGACCACTCGGTGGCCTTTGCCAGTGAAGTTGCTACCTGCCTCCCCACTTCCGAGCCCCCCAGACCTGTCCACCTGGGCTCCCCGAGCATCAAACTGGGCCTCTGGGAGACTCTGCCGCCCGGGGGCCGACGAGACCTCAGAGAGCTCTGCCACGGGGGCTGATGGGAAACAAACAAGCCTGGGGCGGGGGACAGGGAAAGAGGACATGTCCCAGTAGGTGAAAATCATAAAATAATGAAAGTAGCCAATCGCTACTGAATGCCACATGTTAGACACCACGCGACACCTGAACCAGCACTGACACCCCATTTTCCAGACAGAGAAACTGAGGCACAGACAGGATGAAGAACTTGGCTCGTGGTAAAGCAAGGGCTCAAACCTCGGCCGCCAGGCTACAAATGTGCCTGCTGAGTGGGGTGCCTGGCTCCCCCCAGGTGGCCTGGAGTCTCCCAGGCTCCGTGCCCCACTCTACCTGACTCCCTGGTGGGAGGTGCCGGGCAGCCTTCATGGAAAGGCCTGGCATTTGCTTTGTGAAGGTGACACGAGGTTGAGGGCAAGGCGCTGGTGTGTGTCTGCCAGGCAGGCACGTGGTGCCGGCTGACACGGCTGTTTGTGGGGCTGGGTGTGCAAGGAGGGTCTGTGTCTGTGTGAGTCAGCCGCGTGTGCTCAGGGACCCCTGTGCGTATACAGGCGTCTATGTGGGTTTGCACATCTGTGTGTGCCTGTGGGGTCTGCGTGGGTCTCTGTGTCCAGATCCACGCGTCTGTGACTCTGTGACCTTCTGAGGGTGTGCCTGTGTGGGGCAGGCGCTGTGACTGTCCCTGGCCCCTGAGCGGGTGTGAGGTGCGCTCCTGTGGGTGGTTGTGTGCAGGTGGGCACCCAGCCTGGGTGTGTGTTCCTGTGGAAGTGCAGCGTCCAAGAGGCTGTGTGGGGCTAGGGTTTCTGTGGTTTGCGTGTCACCGTGGCCATGGGTCAACTGTGGGGTTCTCTTGGCATCGCCACCAGCCAGGAGACCCATGCCTAGCACAGTAAACACCAGGGGACTCCGATTTCCCTGTGTGTGGGAGTGTCTGTGTGTGTGTCGTGTGTGGCTGTGTACGTGGTATGTGTGTCCGTGTCGGAGAGCATATGTGTCCAGGTGTCTGAAGGGGTTGGTGCACAGAAGCAAGAATGAGGCCAGTGTCTCCTGAGAATTTTGAGAACCTAAAGGTCACCTCTCTGCCCCAGCAGCGTCCAGCTGACTCTGAATGTCCCCAGGACTGGCAGCACCTCCCCGCCCCCACCCCAGCTTGGTTTTCAGCCTGGCAGCCACAGCAAAAGGGAGGGGGGGAGGCTGGAGGCACAGGGCAGAGCAGGGCCGGAGGGACCTGGCTCGGGGCCTGTGGCCTGGGAGTGGAGCCCAGGTGACGCTGGACACCCATATCTGCCTCCAGGGTGAGTGCCAGAAGCCCAGGTTTGGGGGCACAAAGAGGGTGAAGGGATCCGACTTCAGGTAGGCAGGAAGGGGGCAGGACCCAGCACCCATTTTCGGAGCCACCACCTGCAGGAAGCCCTCAGCAGCACCCAGACATTTAGGACCAGAGGAGGGTGCGGGGCTCCAGGCAGACCCTGGAAGGCTCCTTGGGGACTCCTCCCCACCCCCAGCGCAGCCTCGGGCGGCAAAGGAGGAGACTGGCCACGGGCCACCCACCTGACAGATCTCCCCGGAGGGTGCCAACAGGTGTCCTCATCGCCGAAGGAGAAGTGGACCAGGGACTCAGAGCCCGCGGGGGGCAGTGTCAGCGCAGGGGGCCGGGGCCGGGCCCGGGGCGCCGCACTGGAGCGCATGGGTGCCAAGCGCCGTCGAGGCGCGCATGCGGACGGCTGCACGGTGGTGTGGCGCGCGCCGCTCGCCAGGCCCGAGGTGTCTGCGGCCGTCGCCGGCGCCGCCTCCACGCCCGCCCTCCGGGTGACCCCCCCAGGGACGCCCCGGGCGTTCGAGCGTCCCCGTGTCCGCAGTGCCGGGCGGGCTGGCTGGGCGCCTGCCTCCGCCTGCGGGGGGGCCCACGGAACCTTGCGCACAGTTGCCGCCTCCCTCCCTTTCCCCGGGCCTCGGGGGGTGCCCCGGGCTCCAGTTTCCCGGGCTCCGAGCCCGCCACCCCCCCTCCCGCCTCTGGCCCCGCCTTCCCCCCCTTCTCCATCCTGACGTCGAGCTGGGCCAGCTGGAGCTCTCCGAACGCCCGTGCGCCCAGGGGGAACGAGCCTGGCCCGCGCGGGCGGAGTGCGCGCGGAGTCCGGGGACAAAAACCCAGGGCAGGGACAAGGGACGCGGGAAAGGTGGAGCTGGGGGGCGGTGGGGCGGGGGGGAGAACAGAGACCCAGAGAGAAACCCGGAGAGAGGCACTGATTCCCCCTGCCCCAGCCTCCCCGACCCCCTGCGGGGTTCCCAGAGGCCCGACCTCCTCCTCTTCTCTCCCCGCCCCATCTCTTCCCGGGTCCAGGCACTGGGCCTGCGTCCTGTCCCCTCAGTGCCCTCTCCCACTCTGCGTCCCGTTCCCAACGACGGCGTGCGGAGAGTCAGGGGCATAGGGGGAAGCAGAGGACCCTCTGCCGGCTCCGGAGAAGCCCCCCGGAACCAGCCCGTGCCCACCTCCGGGCTGCCAACCTCGGTTTCCAAGAGAAAGCGACACTGGGAAGCCAGACCGGATGTGGCCTCCAGGCTACTCCCCCCCAGGCTTCCTGCCCCCGCAGCCCACCCCCGGGCTGGCCGGGAAGGGAACTTGATCTGCCCTCCGTGCCCCGTGCACGCGATGCACACCGAGCGCCCGGGCCGGGCAGCCCCCAGAGGGCCCCGCTGCCCCATTTCACAGGCCGTGAGACTGAGGCCACCAGACCTGAACACATGACCTCACATGACCCCGGATGGCACGCTGGCCTCATGCCGCCAGAGCCCGACCGCAGCCTCAGGTCTGCGCAGGAAGTGGGAGGCACGGAGCGTTTATTGAGCGCCTACTGCATGCCCTATCAGAGGTCTCCACGGCAACCCCGGCGGGCAGGGATGATTTTGATCGCTGCCTTGTGGCGGAAGAGGAAAAGTGAGGCTGCGGAGAGCCCGGGCCGAGCCCCAGACCCCGGCGCGCGCCAGGGGCCCGGAGGAGACTCGAACCCGCGGCCCCGCGCGCACACTTACCCGGCCCACGCCTGGCGGCCGCCATCCTGGACGCTGCGGAGAAGCCGGACGCGCCGGCGGAGGGTCGGGCTGGCGAAGAAGACTGGCGAGGAGGGCGGCGAGCGCGGGCGGCGGGGCGCGCGCAGGGCCGGGGGCTCGGGCAGGAACGCCTCGTCCTCGGCCGCCGCCCCCGGGAAGGCCGCCGGCGGAAGCTCGGGGATGCGGCCCAGGCCGCGCGGCCGCGCCATGGCCGCGGGGGGCGCAGGGCGGCCCGCCTGGGCGGGCGCCGGGGAGCAACGCCGCCCGCCCGCGGCCCACGCAGCGCGGCCGCCAGCCCCGGGCCCCCGGGCCCCACCCGCCGGCCGCCTGGCCCTTCCGGCTTCGCGCTGGGGCCGCCCCTGGGGCGGGGCGGGCCTGGGGAGGCCGCCGCGGGGACACCCGCAGACCCCGGGGGCTCCGCAGTCCCGCCGGCGTCCTGGCGATAGCCGGAAGCGTCTCTCCAAACGCTTGAGATGCCCCCCAAACCTCTGGGGCGCTCTCACAAACCCTGCAAAGGGTTGAGAGGCCGCACAGACCTCAGGGGCGTCCCCAGCGTCCCCCAGACGTCTCACAATCCCAGGCAGGGCCCCCACTATCCCAGAGATGTCCCCACCCAACCCAGAGTTACCCCCCAAATTCCTGAGTTCCCCCACAAAACCCCAAGGTGCTCTGAGAGGCCCCCATAGGCCCCAGGACACTCCCCTAGCTCCCCAGATGTCCCCTAGTAGTGTCCTCATTGTTACTGAGACATCCCCACAAACCGCAGGGGCACCCCAAGAATCCCAGGATGTACCCACAAATGCTAGGGGTGCTCTCAGAGACCATGAGAAGCCCCTACTGATGCCAGGACCACCAGCACGGTTCCTCAGATGTCTCTTAGAGCACCCCCACTGTCCCTGAGTTAGGCAGAGAACCCCCAGAGCACCCCTAGAATTCCCCCCGCCACAGAGCATCCCCTTAAATCCGAGGGCCCCTCACAGACCCCAGGAATGCTTCCACAGTCCCTCAGATGTCCCGCCACCCCTGAGTGGCTCCACAGCGTCCCTGAGATGCCCCCAGACACGCAGAGACCCCCAGATAACCTCAGGAGTGCCTTCACACTCAGGGGGTGCTCCCATAACCGGGGAGATGCCACCCGAATCCTGGGGCTCACATAGACCCCAGGACACAACTAGATTCCTCCATGGCTCCTAAGACAGTCCCAACCCTCGGCTACCCCAGAATCCAAGAGGCACCCACGATCCTTGGGGACAGCCCCAGAGGGTCCCCACAGCCTCTGAGATGCCTTATAACTCTTAGACACCCCCAGAAGCTCTGAGTGCGCTCATAGCCCCCGGGCCCTCCTCAGTCACCTGACCTTGGGCCAGTCCCTTCATTTCCCAGAGCCTCAGTTTCCCACCTGTAAAATGGGTACGCAAAGATTACGCACGTCAAGCATGGACAAGTAAAAGGCTCAGAGAAGCATCTGGACATAGGAAGCGTTCAGTGAATATTAGCTACGGTTATTATTATCCGACAAAACGTTTCTGGAGAGCTAATAATGTGCAAGCTGCTATACGAGCAGACGATGCAGAAGATGATGGGGACAAGGACAGCAGCTAACCTGCAGAAGGCTTCCTGTGCACCCAGCACCTCTGGCCGTGGTCTCAGTGAATCCTTGGGAAACCCCGGAGAAGTGAAACTATTGTCCCCATTTTCCAGGTGGGGAAACCAAGTCTTGGAGAGAAACAAGCTGCTCAAGGTCACATGGCCCATGAATGGCCGAGCCAGGCTCCATGTCTGCCACCCTTGATTTCATGATGGCCTTTCTAGTTTTTCCTCCCTGGTCACCTCTGGCGTGAAATGTTAGTGCCCCAGCGATGCTGTGTGTCTGTTAACGTCCTGAGTGTCTATCTGGGCTCTATACGTAAAAATAACTTTTTTTTTCACACATCCACCCCAAGATCCACATTTTGCCCCCTTGGATGGGATGTCACCTCCCTGGGAATGCACGGTTGACCTTTGGGGCCGGAGGATCTCTTGTCCTGGGGGGCGCTCCTCTGCGCTCCTAGCAGTGCCAGCATCCCTGGCCTCTGCCCACGAGATGCCAGGAGCAACCTCTCAATCCTGACCACTAAAATGTCTCCAGCCATTGCCACGTGTCCCCTGGGGGGACAGAACTGCCCCTGGGGATGAAAACTCCTGTGCCAAAGCCACTCAGACCCATGCACTGGCCACCAGGGCCCTGGGTCCAGTCCAAACAGACTACTACTAGGCTACACAGGCCCTTCACGGTTCCGTTTCCCTCCAGCTCAGTGACCTTTGTCTCTTCCCAGGAAGTCAGATGGAAACTGAGGCCTAAAGCCAACCCTGCCCACAGCCTCCGAGGCCCTACACAAGCCGCCCCATCACTTCCCTGCCTCCTTTCTGCCAACACTTCAGACACACTCCTGCCCCAGGAACTTTGCACTGGCTGTTCCCTCTGCTTGTCACCCTCATCCCTCAGATACCCACATAGCATCCTCTTTCACTTCACTTAGGTCTCTGCTCAAATGTCACCTCCTCAGAGACGGCTTCCCTGGCTTCAGGGTCCCCCTTTTCTTCAAATCCCATGTGTCACCATCTGGAAAGATCGAATGCCTTTACTTGCTATTTCTTCCTCATGCACTAGTCTCAGAACTCCGGGACAGCCGAGACGGGGTCTACCTCTTTCTTCGCCACAGGCTGAAGATGCTCCATCAAGGTTTGTGGAATGAGTGGCCCTGTTACAGACGAGGAAACTGAGGCTCAGAGAGGTGAAGTCTTTTCCTAAGGTCATACAGCAAGTCAAGGGCAAAGGCTGGACTTGAACTCTGAGTTACTCAGGAGTGAAAACGGTGGGCTCAGATGGCCCCCGGCACTCTGCCCTCACCCTCCCAGTCTGCAGTTCCCCCAGGTCCAGAGCCTCAGTTTCCTGTTTACAGTCCATCTGGTGCTGGTGACAGAGTGGGCACCCTGGCAGCCAGGGCCCGGTTTGCAGTTTAGGGACTCCTTTTGTCTCCCTGCTGATGTCATTTTGAGGAAGTTCTCCAAACAGCAGGCCCTGGCTGCCCAGCCCTGACGTCAGCCACCCCAGCCCTACCACAACCCTGGGGGTGGGCCAGGCTTACTCAGCCCGGTTTACTGATGAAGAAGCCAAGGCTCAGAGAGGCCTGCTCACTGGCCCTAGGCCACACAGCAAGTCAGTGGGTCGAGCTACGGTCTGAATCTCACCCACTGACCTGGAGTGGGAGAGATGTGGGGTTTTTTGAATCCCAATTCGGCCCTTCCTCGCTGTGACCTTGGGCAAGTCACTGGCTCTCAGTATCCTCATCAGGAAGGGAAAGCCAAGGATGCTTGGAGTGCAAAGGCAGGGGGAGGCCCTGGCAGGGGCATGGGCAAGCACACAGGGGACATGGGAACTCGGTCCACAACTCTGCCGCCAAGTTCCTTTCCATCCTCCAGGCGGCCATCTCCACTGCGTGAGGATGGAGGATGGAGACGGAGGGTGGAGGATGGAGATGGAGGATGGAGGGTGGAGATGGAGATGGAGATGGAGGATGGAGGTGGATGATGGAGGGTGGAGATGGAGATGGAGATGGAGGATGGAGGTGGATGATGGAGGGTGGAGATGGAGATGGAGATGGAGGATGGAGATGGAGGATGGAGGGTGGAGATGAAGGATGGAGATGGAGGATGGAGGTGGAGATGGAGATGGAGGATGGAGGGTGGAGATGGAGACGGAGGATGGAGGGTGGAGATGGAGGATGGAGATGGAGGATGGAGATGGAGGCTGGAGATGGAGATGGAGATGGAGGATGGAGATGGAGGATGGAGGGTGGAGATGGAGGATGGAGATGGAGGATGGAGGTGGAGATGGAGATGGAGGATGGAGGGTGGAGATGGAGACGGAGGATGGAGGGTGGAGATGGAGGATGGAGATGGAGGATGGAGATGGAGGATGGAGGATGGAGATGGAGGCTGGAGATGGAGGATGGAGGATGGGGGGAGCGGCCTGGTCCCCATACCGGGAAGGCGAAGACCTCACCCGCAGCCTGCGGTCGGCCGGCCTGGCTCCCGCTCGCTGGGGTGCTCAATAAGCATGAAATAATACGAGGCGCCTCGACAGTGGCGGCAGCGGCGACTTTGCTCGGGACTGGAGTCCCGCAAGCAGGTCAGGACTCGGAGCGCACGCTCAGCCTGTGCCTTTCTCGTCCCCCAGCAGAGGGCGCGCGACGGCAGGTGCGCGAGGAGAGCCCGGTTCCCAGGCCATCGCCAGGGATCCGGGAGCGCCAGAGACCAGGGGAGGCGAGGACCCAAGTGGAGACAGAGATCACGGGCCAGAGAGAGACCCCAGTCGAGCCGCCTCCAGCCCCTCCTGGAGCCGGGGAGCGCCTCTCTCGGTGGCGAGAGTTTGGGGACCCAAGCTGGGGGTGCGGTACATGGGCCCCGCCCCTAATTCAGGCAAGCCCCCCCCAACCTCACCACCAGAGTCCTTCTCTTCGTCGCGCTCCATCTGCCTCTTGACAGATCGCGGCGGTGCCGTGACTCAGCTTCGCAGGGGGCCGGGAGCGCAGGCTCAGACATGCCCCGGTCTGGAGGGGGCAGTGGGGGCCATCCTGGAGGGGCGCACAAGCCCCTCTCTCTGGGTTCCTGGGACTCAAGTCTGGAGGGCTCCCGGGATCCCCTGGTTGGGGGCTGCATGAACTTCACCGTGGGAGCGCCGGCACCCCACTGTGTGCACCCTCAAACCCCTTTCTGGAGAAGTGCGCTGGCAGCACGCCCCAGGAAGGAGCCAGCTTCCCACTGGGGGCCTCTCAGTTCCCCCTTCCTCCTCCTGCCTGGCGGGGGGTGGAGGGGGACAGGAGGGGGGACACTGGCAACACTGCCCTCTCTCTGACCACAGCCACTAGAGGCCACAGGCCCCCAGTGAAACAGAAACCTGAGGCCCTGTGGGGATGCAGCTGAGGTTCCTGTTTTTTCTTCCCACCCTAGAGAAGCAGGGTCACCCCAGGCCCCCCCGCCTTGGAGCCCAGGTCCCTGGGCGACTCTTGACTGGCCACCCACTGTGTTAACTCCCTTGCACGCATCCCCAATCTCACAGAACTCTCCAACTGATCCTCCCCCAGGGCAGGGCCCACAACAGCTCCATTTACTTAGAGAGGCTCAGAGAGGGCGAGACACTTGTGCAAGGACACACAGCCCTGTGTTGGAATCCCAGCACTGCCACTCCTGGTTGGGTGAGAAGGAGAAGGGACGTTGCTTCTCTGGGCTTCAGTTTCCCCATCTGCCTAACAGGACTACGTCCTGGGACACAGGGGATGAGGACGTGTGGAAAAGTCCCCAGTATGGAGCCCGAGAGTGGGGCATTACGAGATGGACAGCATTAAGATAATGATAGTTATTGCCACTCAGCCACTGTCCCCGGAGAATCAGCACCTCAGACACCAGGGTAGCGGCGTCCCTAGGGCCTTAAAAGGGCATAGGGCCCAGTTCCTACTGCGGCCGCCCCCTCCTTGGTCTCTCAGGACAGTGACCTGCGCTGGCTTGGCGCGCCGCCCTGGGTCTTGGCATTTCCTGTTGACTCCAGCTTTGTTTTCCTTCAGCTTCTCTCGGGTTCCCTTTGGGAAACAGCAGGGCCCACGACGCTCGCTTCCCGGTGGGGGCGCGGGTGCTGGGCTGGGGGTGCCCGGGTGGAGGGGGGTGGGGTGGCCTGGGGGGCAGTGATGCCTGCTGGAGGTCCCCGGAAAGACCTAGAATGGCGGGTCCTCCCTCAGGAACTCTGGGAGGGAGAGGCCCCAATCTGAGTGTCAGTGGTGTCCCAAGCAGAGGGGCACCTGGGCGGGTCAGCACACTGACCGAACTCAGAGCAGCACCTCCTGGACACACGGGCAGCCGAGGGATGTCACAGTGTCCCAGGAGCATGGACGGTCCCATGCCACAATCACTTGTCCCCCCAGGAGTGTCCACACCACAGTGCCACCGTCACTGCACCCCAGGAACGCACATTGTCACAATCACGGCATCCCAGGGGCGCACACAGTCAGTGACACAGTCACAGCGTCCTGGGGGCACATACAGCCACACTGTCACAGTCACAGTGGTCCAGTCGCACTCAGTCGCGCCGTCACAATCACCGTATCCCAGCAGCACACAAAGTCACTGTCACGACCGCTGTCCGGGAAGTACATGGTCACATAATCACAGGCCTGGAAACACACACAGTCCCACTGCCACAGTCAGACCCCGGAACATACACAGTCCCCATGTCACAATTACTGGACCCCAGAAGCCTGGGCAGAGAGCACAGCCAAGGCAGCCACAGCTGGTCAGACCCCCACAGCTGGGGGAAGTCAGGTCAGTGAGAGGATGCCCCCTCACTAACACTGTCACCTCCTGGGAGGCAGGGACTCCCTCTCCCTCGCTGGGACTGTGCATCCCTGGGCACTGTTCCCTCCCCCCGGGCAGCTACAGAACCCTGACACTCTTGCCCTGCGAGGGGGCGCCAACCACCACACAGGCCCCACACCGGGCTCCCCAACAGGCCCCCTGTGGGTTTCCGGCCCCAGAGGCTGCATGAAGGCCAAGTCCAGGAAGGGTCCCCCACCCCACATAGTCCTCCAGGCCCTGGAAGGACCCCCAGCCCGGAGGAAACATCGTGGTCCTGGCAGGCGCCCCCTACAGAGTGCCCTCTAGGACATCCCCAAACACAGTGGACCAGCCCAGCCACTGTCCTGCACTGTCACCGACTAACGGTATGGACCCCTAAGCCGCAGCCCTCAACCGAGACCCTGCTCACACCACCCGCAGCCTGGCGCCCCCTAAGTCGCCCCCAGGACCGGCCTCACCAGGAAGCCTCGGGGACAGTGCACCACCAGGGACCGGGTCGCAGACGCCCCCGCAGCAGAACCCCCCCACCCCCGCCAGCCACACTGACCCCCACCCGCAGCACAGCGCCCCCTGCGGTCAGCGGGGCGAACTGCCACCTCCCTGCGCGCCCGTCCGCTCCGCGCGCGTCCGCCGCCCGGGGTCTCACCGCCTGCAGCCGCCTCCGCCCGCGCCGCCGCCGCCGGGGCCGGGGCCGTGGAAGGACGAGGGCCAGGACATGCGGGACGTGCGCAGGCCGGGCCGGTCGCCGGTGTCCACGGCGTCGGCGCGCTCGATGGGCCGGTGTGGCTGCCGCTCGGGCTCGGCGCGCTCCGCGCTGTCCGAGTAGCCACGCTGCTGAATCCGGATGGGGGTCCGCGGCTGCCGCCACAGGTGCTGGGGGGGTGGCTTCAGGGTGGCCTGGCCCTCCCGGGGCCCGGGCAAAGACAGAGACAGGCTCCTCTCCGAGGGGGCGGCCGGGGGCTCCATGGCGCGGACCCCTAACTGAGCCCCGGGGGGCCCCGGCCTCTCGAAGCGGCACCCCGCTCAGCTGCGCGCCAGCCGACGCGCCCGGGGCCCCGCTGGTGCGCCCGGCCTCGGTGGGGCCATGGCGCCCCGGGGACAGACCCGGGGGCGCTACGGGCCGATCGCCCCCGGGCCGGGCGCCGAGGCTTCCTACCGGCTCCTGGCGCTCCGCTCCGTGCCCGGCAGCGCTCTCCGAGCTCCGCGCCCCGCTCGGCGCCAGCCCCGGCTCCCCCGCCCCGTCCCGCCCCTCCCCGCCCCCCGCCCGCCGCGGCTGTCAGCGCCGCCCCCCTCCTCCTCCGTCCGGGCCAGTGGGGGGCAGCCACCCAAGGAGGGGGGGAAACCTCCCCGCCCACGCAGAGCCCCGCTCCCGGCGGGGAGGGGGCGCCGGAACTCGGCTCTCTCCAGAGCGCGCTGCCTGGCCGCTGCGCGCACGGGCACGAAGGAGTTAAACGGTTAATCCGATTGGGAAGAAGACACCCGACTGGTTGCCTTTGTGTCAGTCAGTCTGTCCATCATGGCGGGGGCGGAGCCCGGCGCTGGCGTGTCCTCGCCGCTACCCCTGGCCCGGGGGAGCGCGTGGGGAGTGGTCCCGGTGCCACGGACGCGGTCCCTGTGGCGGGCAGCGGCGGCGTGCGGGAGATCTCCTGTTGGCAGGTCGAAGGATGACGGTGGTGTGTGGCGGAGGCGGGATGTGCGCGCACGTGGACCCTCCCGAAGGGTGTCTGTGTTTTTGGTGTCGGCTGGAAGTGTGTGCGCGCACGTGGTTGGCTGTTGCGATGTGCCTGTTTCTCTGGATTTCGCGGTGTGTGTATCTGTGTGTGTCTGTGGGTGAAAGATGTGAGCGCACGTGTGCTGCCTGTTTGGAGGGTGTGCGCCTCTCTGGGGTCTGTTCCGGTGGCCTGGGGGCTGCGAATGTGTGCCCACGCGTTTGGGTGTGTATTGTGGTCGGTCCGTGATTGCAGAGTTGTGCACGCGATTCAGCCTCTGTTGTTTGACTGTGGTGTCTGAAGGAGTCTATGCGTGTTGGGGTGTGTGTGTGGCCAGCATGGGGCCGCTTTGGAGTGATTCTGGGGTGTGTCCCTTTGGTTCCCGTGTGGCTCCAGGAGGACACCCCGTGGCTGATACCCCAGCCGCCCGCCCACCGCTCTGTGTATCGCTGCCTCTTGTAAAGTGCTTCTGCACGAGATAAACTGAGGCAGGTCCTCAGCAGCAGCGGGACGCACCCCCCGTGCCCTTTTCAGGCGAGTAAACAGCCGCGCCTCCTCCCCGCGGCCCCCACCGGCAGAGCCCCCCTTCCGGCACCTAAATCGGGAGTCGCCGTGACTCACGCTCCCGCCTCCCCCAGCGCCGCGCCGAGCGAGAGAGCCGAGAGCGAGCGGGATCCGAGCGCCCTCCCTCCCCGCGGCCGGCCGAGCCCTGGTGGTGGCCCGGCAGGAGCAGCACACGAGCCCGGTGCCCCCCACCCCCGGACCCGGGGGACGCGCGCTCGGACGCTTACCCGCTCGGGTACGCGTCCGCAGAACCAGGACCCCGCCCCTGTGCGCCCCCCTCCCGGGCTCCCCGGGGCAGGCCGTGCTGTCTGCCACCGCCCTCCCCCCTCACTGTTCTTATAAGAAAAAAAAAAACCTGTCTCCAGCCCCCACAGCCGCTTTTCTCCCCGCCAGAGGGGGCTCCGGGCGTGGGCGAACGCAGAGCAAGAACCGGCGCCATCAGCAGCCGCGGGGTATCCCAGAGGCCAGAACTGTGTCCCCCACTTTTCTCGGGGACCCTGTCCGCAAGTACACACTCA
This sequence comes from Equus asinus, assembly GCF_041296235.1. Lineage (NCBI taxonomy): Eukaryota > Metazoa > Chordata > Mammalia > Perissodactyla > Equidae > Equus > Equus asinus. The sequence goes on along the minus strand of NC_091809.1, from coordinate 22,048,647 downwards.
AAACGGTTCTAGATTATTGGCCAGGGCTGCGGGTCCTCCCCAGATCATTGAGGGTCCTGGGCTGGGCGGAATTCTTTCGAGGTGGGGGCTATAGCGTTGGCCAACGGTCTGGATGGATAACAGGAAATGGGGGCGAGGGTGGTTCAGGTCGCAGCAGGGGTTGCAGAATTAGGGAGGCACAGGCAGTGGGCCAGGGCTGGTAGTTGGAGCTGTGGCCCGGGGTGGGGATGGATCAAGCTGGACCTGAAGGCGCAGAAGGCTAGAGGGACTTTTTTTTCAGGGCGGAGAGTTACACTAGACCACTGGTAGGGGAGAATGACAGCCATTTCCTCCCCCATCTGTCAATGAACCAATGAACCATTGTATGCCACAACCCAAGAGACCTTGAGCCCTCCAACTGAGTCAAGAAAGGGGTGAGGAGATTGAGGCTGCAGAGAACAGAGGCCTGGGGAGGGCAGTGAGGGCAGGGGCCAGGCCAGCAGCCAGGACCAGCTCAACTGCCTTTCCAACTCATCCTTGGGCCAAGATGAGGCTTGGAGTGCCCTGGGGGGGACCCCAGATGAGAAACGGCAAGAACGTGCAGTGTGGAGCTGGGCCTCACAGATCCTCTTCCCACGAGAAAGAAAAACGCCAGTCCTCTCCCCTTTCAGGTCTGAAAGAGACTCCATCCTTCCAGGAGGGAAAAGAGAGGTGCATAGCAAAGTGGTCCGAGGCCCACCCCCTAGCCTGGCCCAGGTCTCTGAATGTGGGGCATCACTGGGGGCTGGAGAGGTGACAGCCCTTGCAAAATCCTGCCCCCTGCCAACTCGGCAGCTGCGAAATGGAAGAGGGGTTCCTGGAGGCGCGGGAGGGTTGTCACAGCCTGACACGGCCAGGCTCCGTGGTTTTGCAAAATGCAAGGAGCCTGGGGCCTGGGGCCTGGGGCCTGGGAAGGGCCGGTGGCTGGCCGGAGCGCAGCTGGCCCTGTCCCTCCACCCCACCTCCAGCCTGGTCCCCCTGCTGCCTACCTGTTGGCTTTGGTGATGGAGATCCGCGGAGGGACCAGCAGTGGCAGCGTGGTGGGCTGCGGCGGCAGAGGGACCCCAGGCTCCGAGGGCTCAGGGTCAGCCCAGCCCAGGCCGGGACCGGTGGAAAGGCGACGGCGAGGGCGACGGAGGTCGGCCCCCAGCATGTTGGCACGGCCGGGCTCGAGGGTCTCCCGCAGTCTCTGAAGAGGGACAAGCGGGGTTGGGGGCTCGGCCCGGCTGGGCAGCTCCGAGCCCCTTCCCCCAGGAACGCCCCTCCCTGGCCACGCGAGAGAGGGTCCCATGGGGGCATAGGCTGCTTGTGTCCCCTCACGTCTGAGCCACTCACTGATCCCTTTCCACCCCTTACGTCTGAGAAGTGCCCCTTGTCAGCCCTAATTTTTATGGGGCTCCCTTTTGATGTCCCAGCCCTGGGGCCCGAAGCCCTCATGCCTGCGCATTCTGTCCCTCACTGTGAAACCCCTCTAGCGTCACCACCCTCCACGTCTACGAGGCGTCTCTTGGCCTCCATGGCTATGGCCCCCTCCCACCCCTCGCATCTGAGACCCTCAGGGCGTCACCCCCAGCGCCCCCCTCCGCCCTACAATCCTCCCCCGACTTGGGAAGCCCCTGCCTTCTGCCCCTGGGCCGAGAGCCTCTTAATCCGGGCAGCAGGAGACTAACGGAATCAAGGGAGGAAACTGAAGCACGAGGGGACCAGACTCCCCGCGGCCACCAGAGGGCGCCCGTGTCCCCCGCGGCCCGAGCCCCGCACCCCGCCCGGACCCCGCCCCTCGCACCTCGTCCCCGGTCCCGGCCACCGACAGGACGCTGCGACTCCTCTTCATCCCGCCAACCTAGCAGGGTCCCTGTCGGCCAGGGGCCGCGCCTCCTGCGGGACCAAGTCGCCGGCATCCTCTATCAGCGCCCCGGGGCGCCCCCTGCCGGCCGGGCCTGGCATCCGCCCCCGCCCTGGTCAGCGGCCTCTCCCGGGGCGTGACGTCAGCGGGGGCTGACGCACTGCCTGTGGGTGACGTCACCGCGCGTTGTCACAGCGACCGCTCACGCACGGCGGGGCTCGGGGCCGCGTCAATGCCCGGGCTGGCCGCTGGGGGGCCGCGAGCCTGAGCCCGGGCCCGGGTCGCCCCAGCACCCCGCCCCCCCCCGGGGGCTTCCCCGCCGGGGATCCCGCAGAGAGGCCGGGGCTCCCCGGCGGCCGCGGGCGGCGCGTGGTCCGAGTCGGGGGCCGGAGGAAGCGTCTTCTCCGAGCTGTCGGCTCTCATGCCTCCACCCAAAATAGCTGCGAGGTGCGGGGGCCGGGCGCGGAGAGACGGCGGCTTGGGCACAGATGGGGGACGCGGAGACAGACAGGGACGCGTGGAAATAGAAACAGACAGACAGGGACACAGACGCAGCTCCCGGGGACCAGCGCGCTCTGCTTGCTGCGGGCGATCCTCGTCTAAAAGCTGCGGGGAGGCGCAGGCTGCCTCACTTCACCTTCGCATCCAGCAGCTGCGAGTTACTGCTGGGCGGCCGTGGGCCCGTGACTTAACCTCTCTGAGCCTCAGTTTCCCCTCTGTGAAATGGACTGATAACCCCTACGGGGTCCGTGTGAGAATGCAATGAGATCAGACCATATTGAATTCTCACAGAACAGTGCCCGCCGCTCTGTAAGTGCCTAATAAGTGCTACTCGCATCTGAGCCTGCAGGAGCCTTTTAGAACCTAAGGCAGATCATGTCCCTCCTCTGCTCAGAGCCCTCAGTGGCTCTCACCTCAGTCAGAGAAAAAGTCAAAGGTCTCAACAGGAGACCCACACAGTTCTCCACGACGTGCCCAGTCACCTCCCTGCCCTCACCTCCTCCCACTCTCTTCAGGGCTAGCGCTGCTCCAGCCTCACTAGCCTTTTGGCTGTTTCTGGACACACCAGGCAAGCTCTGGCCTCAGGGCCTTTGCACTTGCTGTTCTTGCTACCCGGAGTTCTCTTCCTCCAAATACCCACAAGTCCTTTCCATCCTTCAGGTCTTTGCTCTTCTCTCACCTTTTCAGGAGTCTCCCTGGGCATTTCTCCCCATCCCAGCTCACCCCTGTTTAAAGTTGCAAGCCCCTTGGGATTCTTGATCCCCCTTATCCTGCTCCATTTTTCCACAGCCCTTATCACTTCGTAACATCCTATGTAATTTACTTATTGCGTTTATTGTCTGTCTCTCCCCACGCTAGAACACCAGCTTCAAGAAGGCAAGAATATTTTATCTATTTTATTCATGACTGTATCCCCAGTGCCTAGAACTGAGTCTGGAACATAGTAGGCTCTTAAGAAGTATTTGTTGGGGCTGGTTGTTATTTTGAGCGTTCAATAGCATGTTTATAAAGTTCCTAGCACGCCCCTACTTTGGCTCTGATTTCCTTTTCTTGTCTTATTGCACTGGCCAGTGCTTAGTTCAATGTCAACTAGTGGAAGAGAACGTTAACGTCATCTCCTCGACCCAGCGCTTAGCACCAGGTAAGTCCTCGAAGGACCGTTGTTGAACAAACAGATGAATGAAGAAAGAGAGCCCACCGGTCAGCTCCACTTCTCAGGCGGATGAGCCAGCCCCCGCTCTGGGCTCTCCCTGAAGCTATTCTGCCCCCCATTAAGACACTCGTCATTCTGGGTTGTCACGATCTGTATTCCCCCTCAGACAGAGCTCTGTGAGGGCCAGAAATGGTACCCATGTGTCTCGGCCCTCAACATAGTCTTGATGAATGCTGAGTGAATAAATGAGGGGATGAAGAAGGCAGATACGGGCAGAGAGAGGCATGCTCTGTCTGTATATGCACACAAGCGCACATGCTCAGACAGGCAGAGAATGGACCGTGGAGTGAGGGCCATGCTCAGACTCCAGAATTACACTCACAGACCTGCATTCAAATCCTGCCTCTGCCACTTATGAGCTGTACACCCTTGGGCAAGTCACCTAACCTCTCTGATCCTCGGTTTCCTTCTCCGTGAAATGGGCATAATATTCATACCTACCTGCCGAGGTTGTTGTGAGGATGCAGCGAAACAATGCATGGAAGCTTCTGAGCACAGCACCTGGTTCATAGCAGGTGCTCACAAAGCAGTAGCCATGATCCTAGTAATAATAACAGTTATCACTGTTGTGGTGGTTGTTGACTCACATGGAGCTACAGACAGGCAGGGAAGACAGCAACACATTCACAGAGCCCTTGCTTCCTCCCATCCTCCCCCTTGCCCCCACCGACATCCTGGCTGATCCTCAAACGCTTCAAGCATATACAGACCTCAGGGCCTTTGCACTTGTTGTTCCCTCCATCGGGAAAACCAGCTTCAGCTACGCTGTGCTCCTCCCACCTTCCTGATCTTTCTGACTCTGCTTTCATTTTGTTTGTTGGTTTTAGACTTAGAACATTCTAACAAGATATACAATTTACCTGTTTTTATTAGCTATTGCCTGTCGTTTGAGTATGAGATGAGGTCAGGATGTTGGTCTCTTTTGTCCCCTGCTGGATCTCCAGGGCCTAGGACAATGCTGGGATACAGTAGGTGCTCAAGAAATACTTTTTTTTTTTTTGGTGAGGAAGATTGGTCCTGAGCTAACATCTGTTGCCAATCTTCCTCTTTTTTTTTCCTCCCCAAAGCCCCAGTACAGAGTTGTGTATTTTTAGTTGTGGGTCCTTCTAGTTCTTCTATTTGGGACGCTGCCTCAGCATGGCTAGATGAGCGGTGCCATGTCCGTGCCCAGGATCCAAACCAGTGAACCCGGGCCGCCAAAGCGAACCACGTGTACTTAACCACTCGGCCATGGGGCCAGCCCCTAAAAATATCTCTTGAATGAATGAATAAATCCGTTTGGCTCCCTCACCTCCTTCGGGTCTCTGCGCAAAGGCACTTCCTTCCAGAAGCTTCCCCTGACACAGACGCCTCCCCATCACCCTCCGCCCCTCACTCGGCTTTATCTTTCCTCTCAGCTCTCACCGCCCCGACACATTACTTCCTTATGTTTCTGCCCTCCCACCCGCTCAGTTCCACGAGGCCAGGGGGCTTTTCTGGCTTGTTCTAGACGCATCTGAGGCCAACTTCACGGACACGCGACCTGTGCGTTCGCGGGAGCCCAGGCTCGGGAGGTTTCATACGCTGCTGTCCTCATCTGGAGATTCATCATCGTTTTGCAGAGCCCCGGGCTCTGCGAATGCTGTAGCCGGTCCTGGCTGTCCCCTGCGCCTGGAGCAGCCCGTGGGAGGTGCTTGAGGATTTGGGGAGTGAAGGAAGGATGGCCAGAGGGGCCCCCTCAGCCAGGGGGAGAGAGGCAGGGCTGCGCACGCCACCCCATCTGGACACCCGAGCTTTTGCAGACATCCGCCCTGGTGGAAACCCAGGCGAGCGAGGCAGGGCCTCAGGAGGTGGCCTGAGTGCCCAGATGGAGGGTCACATTAAGCTGCCTCCCCTTCCTGGGCAGCAGGCCAGCTGGGGAGGGGTGTCCAGATGGCAGATCAGGCTGCTCTGGGCAGGTGGCACCCGGCTCAGGCTGGGAGAGGCCTTGCCCCCAACCCTGGCCTGGCCCGACGGAGGAGCACCGGCTTCACCCAGCCCAGCATCACCCAGCCTCCAGCCCCCTCAAAAGGACATGGGCAGGGGCGGCCAACGAGACGGAAGGGAATGAGGCTCAGCGCCCTTGTCCACACCTGGCCTGAGAAGGGACAGTGGCTACCCAGCTGCACGCCTGGAGCTGGAGCAGGGCTGCAAAGGACTGCCAGGGGCCCGTGCGTGTGTGTGTGTGTGTGTGCACGAGACTTTGTGCACAACTGTGCATGTGCAACCCGAGAGGCGGAACTTTTGTGAGCCTGAGTTTGTGTAGTTGAGACCAGACTGTACCTGTGGGAGGCTGTTTACATGACAGGGTGACAGGATGTCTCTGTGTGACTGTGATAGGTGTGTGTGGGGGCGTTGCATGCATGTGGATGCAACAGGAAGCAGCGTTTCACGGTGGTTAGAAACGTAGATTTGGGGTTCAACTCTCTGCTTAGCCCCTCACTAGCACATTATTTATGTTCTCAGGCTTCCGCCTGTAGAGGGTGCTTGTTAGTATGATTACGTTGGTCTGCATTTAAGTGTGTGTGTCTGTGTTTGAAGAGTTTTTTTTTTTTTTTTTGGCGAGGAAGATTGGCTCTGAGATGACATCTGTTGCCAATCCTCCTCTTTTTGCTTGAGGAAGATTGTTGCTGAGCTAACATCTGTGCCAATCTTCCTCTGTTTTATGTGGGACACCACCACAGCATGGCTTGACGAGCAGCACTATGTCCATACCTAGGATCCGAACCTGCGAACCCCCAGCCGCCAAAGTGGAGCACGTGAACTTAACCACTACACCCTGTAGCCAGCCCCCATTCAACTCCTCCAGGAAGTCTTCCCAGATACCCAACCTGAAGTGGACCCTTCCATTTTTCTTTCTTGTCACAAGCTATTTCCATCACAGTCCTAATCATAATTTATTGTTATATATATATTTGTTTGTTTATGTTGTTTCTTTTCTATTTCCTCCACTAAATATCAGTTCCACGGGGGCAGGGAGTTCTGTTCTGTTCTGTTCGCTGCTGTGTCCCCAGCACCCGGCATATAGTAGGCGCTGAATATTTTTTGAATAGATGAATGCAGGGCTGTGTCTGTGCGGTATGGGGAGAGGTGGGCGCTGGCTGAGCTCCTGGGGGGCCCTGTGGGCAAGTCTGGTCTCTACTCTCTTCCTTTCCCTGCATCTTAGGGACTCACTTGCCTCATCTGTAAAATGGGAGAGAAGATGGCTCGGTTCATGATAAACTTGCTTCCTGATCTAAAGTGTTATGAAAATAGTCTTAATCTGGTCCCCTCTTTAATTCACTCAACATTTATGGAGCACCAACTGTGTGCCAGGCACTATTCTAAAGCCGGGCCTGCCCTCACGGAGCTGAAGGGAACAAGGAAGGCAGAAACCACCCAGAAATCTCATTTAATCTCCAGCACCTGCCCCCACACACACTCAGTCACTCTCTATGCCTGATGGGATTTTCGTTTTCACAGTCGGAAATCACCATGGTATTTCTGTTTACACACTGATCTTGCTCCCTCACCAGCCTTGAGGGGCAGCAGAGCAGGCACCCAGCTGGTCTCGTTGGTCGCTCGAGCCCCATCCCCTGGCCACAGTGCCCTGGCGCACAGTAGGCACTCGGAAAATATGTGTGAAATGAGCTAAGAAATAAATGATGGAGCAATGGCAGGCTCGCATGCACGATCCCCGCAATCTGGCTGTGTCATTACCCACTTTGCAGATGGGGAAACTGAGGCTCAGGAAGGCAAAGCCGCGTGCGGGGTCCCATCGCAGCTGAGTAGTGAGTGTGTGGCTGTGGGATGCAGAGGAGGAAGTCTGGGTGGCCCAGAGGAGCCTCCCCAGCCCCCCATGGCCCCCTCAGAGGTCCGAGAGACGTAGCAGGGGATGCTTGAGCGGGGGAGGGGAGGAGACCGAGAGATAGTGCAAAGCAACTTAGGGGTCTCTGTCTCAGTCCCCAGGGCTGGAGATGCTGTGCTGGCAGGAGTTTAGGAAATGCTTGGCGCCGATGGGGGCTTCCGGTGCCCTGTCTCCAATTCTGGGAGCTGGGGCTCCTGGGACCCCATTTCACTGGGAGTGGGCAGCTCCAGTTTCTAAAGCCTGGGACAGACCCCCACGCCTACCCAGGGATCTCGGGCATCCAGGGTCCTCCCCACACACCCCCCAGCCCGGAAGCCGGCCTAAAGCCCTCAGAGGGCGTCCGGGGGGGCCTCGGCTTTCTTGGGGAGCAGGGGAAATCCCCACTGTCCTGGCTCCCTCCCTCCGGGGCGCCGGGTCCCTCTCCCCACCGCAGCTCGCAGCTTACCTTGCAGGGGGGCTGGGGAGGGGAGGCCCCGCCCTCTCCGGCCTGGGGGGCGGGAGGGGACAAGGGGTGTCCAGACCCTTTGTTTGCTGGTGTGTGTGTATGTGTGTGTGCGCGATTGTGAGACCCGCCGGGGTGTGGGTCCGTGCGCGCGTGCTCGGGCCGTGACGGCCGCTGAGATGCTGGACTGCCCCGGCTGGAGGGGGAGGGGAGGGGAAGAGAGGGGACTCCCCCGCCCCCGCCCGCCCACTCGCGAGTTGAATGGAGCTCGAGGGGGAGGGGCGGGCGCTTTTGTTTGAATGGCCCCACCCCCTTCCCAGGCCGGGGAATCCCCCCCATCTGGAGCCCTCTATTCCATTCCCTCCAGCCCCCTCCCTGCAAACCTCCACTCGCCCTACTGGCTGGAGCTCCTCCCATCCCACCCGGCCCCCCCCGGAGCGCTCTTTAATCTGAGATAATCCTGGCCCCAGGCTGCAACACGGCCTTTTATCCGGGTATCAAAGCGTGGGGTGGGATGTACGAAAGAGTGCGGCGGGGGTCGCCCAAGCTCAGAGTAAGGGCGTCCTTAGAGCCCCGGCCGAGGAAGGCGGCCCCAGACGGAGGGGAGGGACTGGAGCGGGCCTAGAGGACCACGCCGGGGAAAGCGCCCCTCCGCCCCTCCGCGATGCCCCACCCGGCGCTGCGCGGGGCTGGGAGCGCTGACCGCCGTCTAGACATTAGCGACACCTAGCGGCCGCCCGGGGAGACGCGGCGGACGGGCGCCCGAGACCCGGGGCGGTGGATCCGGGTGATTCCGGAGGGGGCGTGTGTGCGCGAATCCCGCTCAGAAGTGGCAGAAGTTGGGGACGCGAGGGGACGCTGTGCCCGAGCCGGGGAAACACCAGCTCTCAAAGCGGGGCCACTTCGCCTCCACCTCTGACCCCCCAAGGGCAAGGCCATATCCCTCCTCCACTTAAACCCTCCCTGGACAGGGCCCTGTACCCCTCGGCCTGGGAAGGTCCCCTCAGATCCGACACACCCCTCCCCAGCGTAGGGTTAGGTCCCATCTCTCAAGGGGAAGGGGCGGGGCTTCTCGCGGAAACCCCGCCCCTGCAGTGGGCTCGGGCTGATGTCACTGCGGCGTGACTAAGTGGACAATCCTCTCCCTCAGTGTCTGCAACTGTCTCCCCCACCCCGCGGCCCCCGCAAACGCCCGACGTGGAGCAGCGGGAGATGAGGGGGGCTCGAGGTCGGAGCGCCCGCCCCTGTAACCCCAGGAGGTGCCTGGCGGAGGCCCCGCGCCCGAGGCTGTGGGGTCTCGGCTGAGACTGCCGGGGGCCTGCACCCGTGAGCAGGGCCCTTTAAGGCGAGCTCGGTCGCCAGCGCCGCCGCCGCGGTTACTAAGGATGTGACGTCATGCGCGCGGGGAGGCGTGCGCGCGCGGGCGGAAGCGGAAGGGGCGGGGCTCGGCGGGCAGAGCCTCCAGCACTGCCGCCGCCGCCGCCGGAGCCGGAGCCGGAGCCGGAGCGGGCTGGGCCGCCGAGGCAAGATGGTGGACTACAGCGTGTGGGACCACATCGAGGTGTCTGACGATGAGGACGAGACGCACCCCAACATCGACACGGCCAGCCTCTTCCGCTGGCGGCACCAGGTAGCGCGCGTGCGCCCGTCCCCTTCCCCCCTCCCGGGACTGCGCGCCGGAGTTCTGACCCCCGATACTGCCGGGGACCCCGCCATTGACGCCTGGGATGCCCGCCCCACGGTCTGGACTTCTACTGTCGCCCGCGGTTCCTCGATTCCACGCCGGGACCCTGGGGCCCCGCCCGCGAGCCGCGGCCCCCTCCGATTTCTGCGTACACCTCCCGGTTGATCCCTAGGGCACTTCCTCAGAGGCTGGGCTCTCCAGACGAACTTTAGGGGTGCCCCGCAGTCCTGTCTGGGACCTTCCATTTACCTCCAGAGCTCTGCCTCAGAGTCTGGACCCTCATCCTATTCGGGTCCCACTTCTGATCTTGGATGTTCCGTGCGCCCCACCCCAACCCCTAGAGTCTCTGCCCCCAGTACTTTGATTCGCCTCTGGAATCTGCCTACCTGTGTCTTCACGGGGATTCCTATTCGGATCCACAGAGCCCACTCCTTCTCCAACAGAACAAGGAGCTTTGTCCTTCTCTGAGATGTCTGTTCCTGGTGTGCGACTCCAATCTACACCCAGGACCCCTTCCCTAGAGTGTAGACCAGTGGCCCACTAGGGCTGTCAGTCCCATCTAGAACTGGAGGTTGGAATCTGGTTGCGCTCCAGACTGAACCACCAGCTCCACCCCGATGGAGCTTCCAATTCCAGCTGCTCTCCTTTAGTCTCACCTACTGTAGACCCTGTTTCCCATTACACCAGGAAACCCTGCCCACGTGGCTTCCGTCCCTACCAGAGCCCCTGGCCCTCCCTGGTAGTGCAGACCCAGTCACCGCCCGCCCCCCAGCCCGGCTTCCTGCAGGAACCTCTCCCAGCACTGGAATGCCTCACGCAAGTCAAGGCCAGGTCCCACCCCCCTCGCCTTCCTCCTGACCCCAGCCTGATCTGCTGTTCTCGAACACCCAAATTGTCGGTCTTCTCACCAGGATCTCCCAGGGTGATTCCAAATTCACTGCCCCTTCTTTTATCAGTTTGCCCTGAGATCCAGGCCCCAGAATCCCAAGTCTGGGTATCCCCCTCCCCCAGCAGAGCTTGCACGCCAGTTAAATGGCTCTCATAAGACCTAATAGTTTGGGGCTGGCCCGGTGGCTGAGTGGTTCGGCTCATGCGCTCCGCTTTGGCGGCCCAGGGTTTCACCAGTTCAGATCCTGGGCGCAGACATGGCACCGCTCGTCAGGCCGTGCTGAGGCGGCGTCCCACATGCCACAACTAGAAGGACCTACAACTAGGATATACAAGTATGTGCTGGGGGGTTTGGGGGAGAAAAAGGAAAAATAAAATCTTTAAAGCAAATATTTAAGAAAAAAACAAAACAACAACCCTAATGGTCTAACCTCCTGTTCCCCCAGATGAGAGCTCCTGCACCCGCTTACCTGTGTTGTCTCAGACTGAGGGTCTGTACCTCTCAGAACCTTCCAGTTAGGAATTCCTCTTCCACCCTCCCATAGGGCAGCTCCCCGTCATTTATCCAGAACCTCCCAGGCGGCCCTTCCCCATGCCTCCGAGACAGGCCATTAGTCCCTATGGCAGGCTCCCCGTTCCATTTCCCCCCATTCCTTAAAGCGGCAGTCAAGCCACTGGGGTGTAGGGAGAAAGTTCTAGCCTGCTGTTCCTTGTGGTATGTAACACCTTATTAAGAAATACCTAAGACCTTCACAAATCTCTAAAAGACTGTTCCTGGTGACACCTCTTTCTGTCGCGTTAGGAGGTTAACCTCTACTGTTGAGTGGGGGAGGTTTGGTCCTGCTGGGTGGAAGGCCGGTGTCCCCTCCCGCCACACCCTCTTCCCGCCTCCCTCCTGGCATGGGACCTTTTCCTCTCCTGCCGCAAGACCCCAAGGCTGTAGGGGTGCGTGGCGGAGGCAGGGGGCCCCAGCGTCTCCAGCGCCAGCTTCAGCGCCAGGCAGGTGTGGGTTCGAATCCCAGCCCTGCCCCTTGTGGCTCTGCTCTGGGGGGAGCGAGACCCCTGCCTCCCCAAGACTCTTGTAAGAGAGAAAGGAGGTTAGGTCCCAAAAGGATACGGCGCAGGGCCTGGGAGGGCGTACGTGTCGCAGACGGGGCCGTGGGGTTACTAAAAAGGTCCCGGGTGTGCTTCTGAGCGCAGCCCTGCCCGCCTGGGTTCAAATCCTGGCTCCTTCTGAATCACTGACTTGCTGCATGCATGACCCCCAGCGAATGTTTTGCTCTCTCTGTGCCTCAGTTTCCCCAGCTGGGAATATTAATAGTATCCACCCCCTAGGGTTGCCATGAGGGTCACCTTATTTGTTTAATGTGTGTAATGCCCTTGGGACAGTACCTGGCCTGTGATCAGCTGGCTGTAAACTTTAGCCACCATCGTCGTCATCATTATTTAGATAATTTACTCTCATGGTAAAAAAATTCCAAAGATTCCAGAAGGGGACGAGTGAGGCTTCTCGGCTCCAGCTCCCCGGCTCCCTTGCCAGCACTGGTTTCTCGGGGCTCCTTCCAGTGGATCGAGCTTCCATGAGCCTCAGTTGCCCTATCTGTGAGACAGGAAGGCAGTGACAGCTGCGGGCCCTTGTCACCGGCGGTGGCTTCTGCCCTGCCAGGCCTGCCACGGCCCCTCCCCGAGGCGTAAAGCAGGCGGCAGGCTGCCGGCCCGCCCGCTCCAAGTCCTTTATTTAGCCTCGGCCTCCCTGGCAGCCACTCAGGAGGCCAGAACCTTCTCGAGCCCTTATCCACGTGGGGAAAGTGGGGCTCAGGGTCGGCATATCAGCCCCGTGGGGCCTTAGCCAAGGGTCCCCTGATTCCCACCCACCGTGCGCCTGGCCCTGTGCTCGAATCTGGCGATACAGCCTCGAATGAGGCACAGACGCCTGTTAGCAGCCCCTTCTGGGGACAGTGGCCGTGACCATGGTCATGACAGGGGGACCTGTTTACTGAGTCCTGGGTTACCAGCAATTTCCTTTGAGCAGCTCACTCAGTCCTCACAGCAGTGCGAGGCCCCATTTCACAGAGGGGAAACCAAGGCAGGGAGCGGTTTAAGCAGCTTGGCCAAGGTCGAGGGCACGTCGCCAGTAAGTGGTGGAGTTCCTGACGGTACGGGGACTCCCCCTCCCACTTAGAAAGTGTTCACTCTGGGCCAGAAATGAAGCCGAGCGCTTGAAGTCCATTTTCTTGTTGGCGACCTGGAACGGTCTCCGAGAGATTGTCCCCTTGGACACATGGCACTGACAAGAGCCAGCGTGGGAGTCACGCTCGGGCTGTCTGCTGTATAATCCCCTTTACTTCTCCCGGGGTGACCTGTGAGGTTCCTGGCAGTGTCTGCATTTGACAGATGAGGAGACTGAGGTTCCAAGTGGCTAGGGGATGGGCCCAGGGACGCCCAGGCAGTGTGTGGTGGCTGTGGGACACTCCCCCAGGTCTGGGCCCCGAGGCCATCCTCCAGCATCTCGTTGTGTCCTCTGATGATCACAGAGGGCCTTGAGGGCTCAGTGACAGCCAGCATGGGGACGCTGGGAGAAGCCTCTGTCGAAGCTGAGGCTTGAGTGCAAAGCATATGGAGTGAAGGGAAGAGAGTTCCAGGTGGAAGGAACAGCCTGTGCAGAGGCCCAGAGGCAGGAGAGAGCTGGTGCCTTTGGGGAGCCACAAGGGCCAGCGTCGGCCTGGGACCTGGAGTTGGGGGAGGAGAGCAGGAGCCAGTCCCCCCACAGGGCCTTGGTGCCGGCTGGGCAGCTTGGGGTGGGGGTCAGGGGCCCCATCTGAGGCCAGGCACCCCAGGATGGGGGCGGGGAGGGCTGCGGTCAGATGTGTGTCAGAGTCCTGGCAGCTTCCAGGTCTGGTTTGGGGGGACGGTGATTGAAGGTGGTGGCCCCTCTCCGGGGAGCCGGTGGAGATGGTGGTGAAGCCCAGCGGGCATGGAGGACAGACAGGGCCGTGCGACCTGATAGGGGCCCGATGGGGCATCAAGCGAGTGGGGGAGCAAGGAGATGGGGCGCCATCGCCAAGCTTGGGGCACTGCAGGAGAGGAGGTCTGGGGAGTGACCCCGGGGTCAGGAGACAGGAGGGCATCCTGGCCGGGAGACGGAGCTGAGAGGGCCTTGGGAGTGATCCAGGCGCAACACTCAGGTGGAGGGAATTGGAGAAATGTCTGGAGGTGAAAACTGCCAGGACTTGGTGGCAGACTGGGAGGACGGGGCAGAAGACCAGATTTTGGGGGCGAAGATGGTGAGTTCAGTTTGCGGCACGGAGTTGGAGGTGCCTGGGGGACACCCTGGCAGAGGTGGCTTGAGGGGGTGGCTGGGCAGGGGAGGAGGCCCAAGTGTGGCTGAGGGCGCCTCCAGGGAGGAGGGGAGCCCGAGACCGCAGTAGGGGCGGGGCGCCCCATCCAGCTCCTCATTACTCATCCAACAAACATTTCCTGAAGCCCCACTGTGTGCCAGTGTGTGTGGAGACACACCAGCAAACAGGTCCCATCTCTGTGGGGCCAATATCCTTGAAGGGGGACAGTGCACACAACATGAGAAATAATTGTCACCGGCTGTTAGCAGGTGACAAGTGCTGCGGAGGAAGATAAAGCAGGACGAGATTAAGCCGAGGGCTCGATCTTCAGCAGGGTGACTGGGGAAGGCCTCTTCCGTAAGGCGACATTTGAGCCAAGAGGGTTAGGAGGCGAGACGGGGAGGGGATCTGGGGAGAGAGCGTTCCAGGCCGAGGGAACAGCCAGTGCAAAGGTCCTGGGGTTTGAAGTAGATTTAGGAAAAGATGTGGCAGCCAGTGTGGCTGGAGGGAGGGGGTGAGTGGGAGGAGGTGAGGGCATGGAGGTGCGGGGGCCACTTGGTGAGAGCAATGTGGGAGCCACGAAGGCTTCTGAGCAGAGGCAGGACCGGCCTGGACTCAGGGCGGTGCAGGTACCTGTCGGGGTGAGAGTGGAAGCTGATGTCCAGGGCTCGGAGGTGGGGCCGGGGTCCTGGGACAGGCCGTGCCCCAGCCTGACAGGCCGTCCGCCCTGCAGGCCCGGGTGGAGCGCATGGAGCAGTTCCAGAAGGAGAAGGAGGAGCTGGACAGGGGCTGCCGCGAGTGCAAACGCAAGGTGGCCGAGTGCCAGCGGAAGCTGAGGGAGCTGGAGGTGGCGGAGGGCGAGGGCAGCCGGGCGGAGCTGGAGCGGCTTCAGGCCGAGGCGCAGCAGCTGCGCAAGGAGGAGCGGAGCTGGGAGCAGAAGCTGGAGGAGATGCGCAAGAAGGAGAAGAGCATGCCCTGGAACGTGGACACGCTCAGCAAGGACGGCTTCAGCAAGGTGGGCCGGCGGGGGGCCGGGGGGGCCGGGGAGGGCCACGGAGGGAACCCCCACCAGTGTCCCCCTCTGATCTGCCCCAAGGCCCTAGTCCGAGGCCACACCTGCCACGCGCACGCTCCTGCCACACTGATGTTCACGGCGCCACCACCACCTCCACCGTGGACGGGATGGGCACTGCGGCCACGGCTCGCCCGGCCCCGTCCCAGGCGCCCTGCGGCCTCGCCCCAGCCCACTGCCCCTCTTGCCCCACCACAGAGCATGGTCAATGTGAAGCCCGAGCCGGCGGAGGAGTCGGAGGAGGCGAGGGAGCAGAAACACAAAACCTTCGTAGAGAAGTACGAGAAGCAGATCAAACACTTCGGTGAGCTGGCTGCAGGGGCTGCAGAGGGGAGGGCGCCCGTGGCTGCCGGCCAGGCCTCCAGGGGCCCTCCAGCACCTTACCAGCTCCTGCCCGCAGGCATGCTCCGCCGCTGGGACGACAGCCAGAAGTACCTGTCGGACAACGTCCACCTGGTGTGCGAGGAGACAGCCAACTACCTGGTCATCTGGTGCATCGACCTGGAGGTGGAGGAGGTGAGTGGAGCCTGCCCCCCAGCAGGCGCAAGGCTTTGCCCTGAGGCCGCCACTTGGTGACGCCGTGCCTGCTCTCCCTCGGCAGAAATGCGCCCTCATGGAGCAGGTGGCCCACCAGACCATCGTCATGCAGTTCATCCTGGAGCTGGCCAAGAGCCTGAAGGTGGACCCCCGCGCCTGCTTCCGGCAATTCTTCACCAAGATTAAGGTCGGGGCCCCGAGCAGCCAGGGGGGGCTGGGGTTGACCCCGGACCCCCTCCTCAGGGAACCAGCCAGTGTCCATGGGGGCAGGCGGACAGCTGTCTGCTTAGACTCAAGCCCCCGTGATCAGAACCTCATATGTCAGGAGAGGGTGGGGCCGTGGAAGGGCCCAGAAGGGCTCGGCTCCCGGCCAGATTTTGAAAGCGGAGTTGAGAGGATGTGTGGAAAGTCACGACACAGGGTGAGGGACAGAATGAAGGATGCCTCTGGGTTTCTTTCCCGGGCCCACAGAAGACCAGAGCTGGGGGAGACGGGGGGACAGTGAGGGGCTCCGGTAGCTGCGTTGAGTGGGAGGTGCCTGTGGGAGGTGCCGCACGAGGACACGGAGGAGGTGGGTGGCAGGGTCCACGGTTAGCAGATGAGGTGGGCGGTCAGGCTGAGCTCAGAGGAGGCCCCAGATCGGGGACTAGACGGAGGACGGAGGGAGAGAGTTGGGGATGCGGGGCACCTCCGAGGGCCCCCAGTCCCTCCCAAGCCGCAGGCCGGCCCAGTGTCGCCTCCCGCCCTGCAGACGGCCGACCGGCAGTACATGGAGGGCTTCAACGACGAACTGGACGCCTTCAAGGAGCGCGTGCGCAGCCGCGCCAAGCTGCGCATCGAGAAGGCCATGAAGGAGTACGAGGAGGAGGAGCGCAGGAAGCGGCTGGGCCCCGGCGGCCTGGACCCCGTGGAGGTCTACGAGTCCCTGCCAGAGGTGCGGCCCCCGGCCCCAGGCGGGCGGCCGGCGGGGGGTCCCGGTGCCCAGGCCCTGACCCCGGCCCTCTGCTCCCGCAGGAGCTCCAGAAATGCTTCGACGTCAAGGACGTGCAGATGCTCCAAGATACCATCAGCAAGATGGACCCCACCGTGAGTGATCGCGCCCCGGGCCCCCACCAGCCAGGCTGGGCGTCCCGGGCAAGTGACATGTCCCCTCGCAGCCCCCCTGGGCTTCTCAGAGGAGTAAGGAGGTTGTGTCACCGAGCGGCTGGCACACGAGGCAGCCACGCATTTGTGCCACGCACGCTTAGGTTTATCAAGCACCTACTGTGTGCCCAGCATCCAGCAGTGAACGTGGAGGTTTCAGCACGTCCTCTGTGACCGAGTGTCACTGTCGGCTGTGGCCATTCGTGACCTTAGCTGGCACACCCAGCCGACCCCAACCTTTGCCCAAGGAGCTTCCTCCCCAGACACAGTTACCCCATCAAACCACAGTTTCTCTCTCGATTTTCACTCGTAGAATACGTGGGGAGGGCTGAGCACGTGGTAGGCGCTGTAAACATCGGTGTTATTATTATTAAGAGCAGTGGTGGTGCTGGGAGATGAGAACTGTGAGTCTTAACAGGCCCTGGTGTGACCCCATTGCTGCCACGTGGCTCACTGGTTGGCCACACTGGTTGGCCACACTGGTGTCGTCATCTGTACGATGGGTCTAGTCACCAAACCTGGCCCAGGGTTTCTAGAAACTTCCATAAGAATGAGCATCTAGACCCAGGGTCTTCAAGCCACGGCTCGCAGGCTCCCTGCCTGTTTCTCTAAGTAAAGTTTTATTAGAACACAGGGGCCACACACAGTCACTTTCATATCATCTGCCTGATTTGCGCTCCAACCATAAAGTGGAGAAGTGCTGGGTTGAGAGGTCGCGACAGGCCACGTGGCCTGCGAGCCAAAAATATTTACTCTCTGGTCCTTTACAAAAAAGGTTTGCTGACCCTTGTTCTAGACGTGCACGATTGAAATTTGAAGGGACCTGGAGTAGAATTGAGAGCTCGTCCCTCTCCTGCACTGGCTGCGTTGGAAGTCCCCCATAGCCACACGTGGCCTGTGGCTACCATGTTGGACAGCACGGATCACAGGCCACGGCCATCCTTGCAGACAGTTCTTTTGGAGAGCTCTGATCTGGAGTGAGCAGTGAGCTGGATGTGCAGGGGACATGTGGGCCACCAGAAGGTGGCAGCCTAGCCCCATCGCCCGCCTTTCTCCCCACAGGACGCAAAGTACCACATGCAGCGCTGCATTGACTCCGGCCTCTGGGTCCCCAACTCCAAATCCAGCGACACCAAGGAGGGGGAGGAGGCGGGCCCCGGGGACCCTCTGCTGGAAGCCGCCCCCAAGCCAGGCGACGAGAAGGATGTCAGCGCGTGACCCACCCCAGCCGCCTCCTGCCTGCCTGCAGGCCCCCGTGCGCCTGTTTCAGAAAACAAAAATAGATGCCATCTCCCCCGCTCCTGGCTTCCTCCACTTCCGCTGCCCTTCCCCCAGCACGGGGGGCTGTCCCCCCGCCCTACCCCCCAGCGCTCATCCAAGTCTCTGCTTTGAGTCAAGGGGCTTCACTGCCTGCAGCCCCCCGTCAGCATTATGCCAAAGGCCCGGGGGTCTGGGGAAGGGCAGGGGTCGCCAGGCTGGTCCACGGGGTGGGAGGAGGGTCCTCGCTGAGGGGCCACTCCAGTCCCCGTGGGCTCTGTTTTCCCCGTCTGTCTGCTGTCTTCTCTATGGTAAACAGCAATGATCTTCCAATAAAGGATTTCAGGTGTTGCAAGGGCTGTGCCAGGGCTGTGGGCACAGGATTCTCGAGGGCGTTGGGAGGGAGACCTGCTGAGTGTTGGCCGCTGGCTCCATGAGGCCCCGGGCTCGCCCTGCTGCTCTCTGGCGACGACTCCACCCTCACTCCAGGCTCTTGCACATGCTGTTCCTCTGCCTGGAACAGTCTTCCTGAGATGCCTTTCCACCACAGTTCTCACCTGCCCCTCGGTCCTCGGCAGATCTTAGGCCTCCAATCCCTCTACCACCATCCATTCAGGAGCGTCCTATCCACCATGTCTTACTTTCTACGTAACCAGCTCTGTCCCCAAAACATCTTGAGTCCCACCACTGCCCTTCATCCCCACGGCCTCCACTCTAGTCTGGGTCCCCATCACTTCTGCCCGCACGTTCCCCCAGCCTCCGCCTTCCACACCAGATCCCAAGAGGCAGCAGCCAGAGGGCTCTGTGAACACGCGGGACAGGTCAGCTCCCTACCCCAGAGCAGAAGCCAGAGCCCTCCTTGTGGCTCGCCAGGCCCTGAGTCGGGTCACCTCCCTGTCCTCATCTCGTGTCCTCCCCCCATTTCCCCCTCTCGCCCACTCCCTCCTTGCCAATCTCTGAGGGCTTTAAATTGCTCTATCAGTGTGGCCTGGGGCAACTTAGCTGCAGTGGCCCCGTCTGTACCACGACAGTGATGTTAGTCCCGTCCTCCCAGGGTCGGGAAGAGGAGTAATGACATAACGCTAAGGACAGGCTCAGTGTTGGCTCTTAGATGCTCAAAATGTGGGCCTTGCACCTGCATATCCCTCTGCCTCGACTCCCTTCCCTGTAGTCCTCAAGTGGGACTCATTTAATGAGACGTTTGGGCCACATGAAGGCTGAAAGAAGAGTATGATAACCAAGGACGTCAGCTTAAGACCTGACATATGAAGGATCCAGTGAAGCGACCCTCCCCCGCAGCTGCGTGTCACTCAGCGGGAGCTCTGCCACCTCCTCCCAGAGGCCCTCCTTGACCCGCCTTCTGGGTCACCTCCCGCACCCAGGCACGCACCTTGCCTCACCTGCCGACCTGCGTATTGCCTGCCTTCTGCTGTGAGCGCCACCAAGGCGCAACCTGAGTGTTTCCTGATCTTAAGATAGTTGCATCCCCAGGGGAAGGGGTCCTGGCCCTGGGGACACGTTTGCCAAAGCAAAGGGCCCCGGGATGCCATTGAGCCCAACCGGTCACCCCCAGGGGGCGATAGCGAGCTGCAAATCCCAGTGGCTTCATCTAATGCTCTTTCTATCGTCGAGAATAGCAGGTGGGGGGGTCCGAGGACGCGGGAGGGGCTGGGGCATATCCTACCGCATCCAGGACCCACCCAGGATGTCACCTTCCTAATTCTTGACTGTGAAACCTTTCAAAGACAGAATCCACATTACTGATTTTTCCTTTTGCCTCAGTCTCCAATATAACCCAGCACTGTTAGTGATTCTTTACTTAAACTTTCGATATTTTGGGGGCTGGCTGGGTGGCACAGCGGTTTTGTGCGCACGTTCTGCTTCAGCGGCCCGGGGTTCGCTGGTTCAGATCCCAGGTGTGGACGTGGCACCGCTTGGCACACCATGCTGTGGCAGGCGTCCCACGTATAAAGTAGAGGAAGATGGGCACGCATGTTAGCTCAAGGCCAGTCTTCCTCAGCAAAAAAAAAAAAAAAAAAAAAAGGAGGATTGGCGGCAGTTAGTTCTTGGTTAATCTTCCTACAAAAAAAAAAAATTCGGTATTTTGTTCATCAGGGGTTTTTTTCCATATTAATTGTGCTTTTTGAAACGAATGCATTAAAGTATTTATCTTGGTTACTGAGATTTTTGGCGCCCTTTTTTTGATGCCTCCCTTGCCTCACTCTACTGCTGGCCCTGACAGGATACAGGGTTTAAAAGATCAAACGAGGGCCACCCAGTGGCGTAGCGGTTAAGTTCCACCGCTCCGCTTAGGAGGCTTAGGTTCGTGAGTTCAGATCCGCAAATGGAGGGCACAACCCAGCACTGCTCCTCAAGCCAGGCTGTGGCAGGGCCCCACAGAAAACAGAGGAAGATGGGCACAGCTGTTAGCTCAGCGACAATCTTCCTCACACACACAAAAGACCAAAAGATACTGAGAGACAGTGAGGCAGCTCTGCCTGGACTGGTCCCCCGCTCAGAGGTTCCCTGTCCCCAACGGGCACCCACTGTCTAGGGCTGCGTGTGACTCCTTCCAGGGTTTCCTTCTGTAAAATCAAATCTATTCCTAGCCTGTCCCCCACTTTTCACACAAAACGTAGCACTCTCTATGGTTTGAAGTGCATCTCGCTTTTTCACTGAACGACGTGGACATGGCCCGTCCCTTACCTGGGCGTCGCACTTCCTCATTCTTCCAAACCTGAGTAGACAGTTCCGGTTTGCGCTTATCTCAGTGTTTATTTCACTACCTGCTGCGATTCACACTTGACTTCTGTCCAACTTCTACTTTCACAAGCAATGTTGCAAGAAATAGCCTGGGGTGCCGTTTCCCACGAGAACGGCCATCCTACCTGCAGGACAAAGGCCCGGAAGCAGGATGATGGGGTCTTTGTGGCAAACAGGATTCCACTCAAAACGATTTAACTGAACCAACCACTAAAAGGACTGATGTCAGAGGTGTGAGCGGGGTTGGAAGACCGAAAAACCTATGTTGAGTGGATCAGTGTTTTGTTGTTGTTTTTTGCTGAGGAAGATTGGCCCTGAGCTAACATGTGGCCAAGCTGCCTCTTTTTTTTTCTCAGCAAAGCCCTATACATAGTTGAATATTCTAGTTGTAAGTCCTTCTAGTTCTTCCAAATGGGATGCTGCCACAGCATGGCTAGACGAGTAGTTCCATGTCTGTGCCCAGGATCCGAACCAGCAAACCCTGGGCCGCCAAAGTGGAGTGCATGACCTAACCACTCAGCAACATGGCGGACCCCTAATCTCAGTATCTTAAGGTCAGCTGGTTGGTATCCCCAAGTCCATCGGCAGCCTTATTTCTCCCCTGCCACATAGCATAACGTATTCATGGGTTCCAGGCATCAGGAGGTAGACATCTTTGGGGGCCTGTTATTCCGTAAGGGACCCCCGAACTAGCAGCCGTGTGGCCCTATTAACACATCTAAGGGGAAAGAGCACAAAGAGGGAGCAAAACTTGCTGACATCTGGAGCCACGAAGAAAGTGCCCTCTGCAGGATTTGTGGCCACAGAGGAACAGCCACTGCCAGCACTGTGGCCAGCCAGGGAGGGAGGAGGGTAACAGATATTCCTCTTTCGTCTCCGCCTCCTGTCTCCTGCCAGGCTTCCCCACTGGCAGAACGCAGCAGAAGTGACGAAATTTGTTTCCGTTTTTTTGGAGGAAGATTAGCCCTGAGCTAACATCTGCCGCCAATCCTCCTCTTTTTGCTGAGGAAGACTGGCCCTGATCTAACATCCGTGCTCATCTTCCTCTACTTTATATGTGGGACGCCTGCCACCGCATGGCTTGCCGAGCGGTGCCATGTCCACACCCGGGATCCGAACTGGCGAACCCCAGGCCGCCGAAGTGGAACGTGCACACTTAACTTCTGTGCCACCGGGCCGGCCCCAGAAATTTGCTTCTTTTGTGGCCATGGGAGGAAGCCCTCGATACATAGCTGCTCATCTGCACCAAATATGCTGCTGGGGCCCTGGGCTCCTGCTGGCTGCTGGGACCGAGCCGAGAAGAGGTTACTCCACCACCCCATACCCACTACCTGCTCGGCTCCTTTCCTCCCCTTCCAACATCCCATGAAGCCCACTATAAGTATTTATCCGGGCTACGTCAGCTCCCTGAAGGCAGAGATTTCTGTGTTTTGTTCATGGTTAAATCCCCAGGTCCTAGGACACAGCACACAGTAGTTGCTCCTTAAGTGTGTGCATTTTTGTAAATTGCGGTGAAATATACACCTCATACAATTTGCCATTTTAACCATTTTTAGGTGTACAATTCAGTGGCATTAAGTACAAGAAACTTTATTCCCATTAAATTCTTAATTCTCCTTTCATAAAATATCTGTAATTTTGTGACTGGCTTATTTCACTTAACATAATGTTTTTAAGGTTCTTCCAGGGCCGGCCCGGTGGCACGGCAGTTAAGTTCGCATGTTCCGAGTCAGCGGCCCGGGTTTGCCAGTTCAGATCCCGGGTGCGGACATGGCACCACTTGGCACGCCACGCTGTGGTAGGCGTCCCACATATAAAGTAGAGGAAGATGGGCACGGATGTTACCTCAGGGCCAGTCTTCCTCAGCAAAAAGAGGAGGATTGGCGGCAGATGTTAGCTCAGGGCTAATCTTCCTTAAAAAAACGGGTTCATCCATGGTGTAGTGTGCGTCAGAATTTCCTTCCTCTTTAAGGCTAATATTCACTGTGGGGTTGCACAAGTTCTTGTTTATCCAGTTGTCCATCAATGGACACTTGACTTGCTCCTACCTCTTGGCCATTGTGAATCATGCTGCTGTGAACGTGGGTGTGCAAATCTCTCTCTGAGCCTTTCTTTTGCATACACACCCGAAAGTGGGATTGCTGGTTCGTATGATAATTCTACGTGCAGCTTTTTGAGGAACCGCTAAACCATAAACACGTCATGAATTCAGGAATGGGCTGGTTCTCGGGGGCCCAGAAGCAGAGTGGGCACTTGTCTTCAAAACCCCTTTTGTGGCTTTTCGATTTGGAATCATGTAAATTAATTACTTATTTAAAAATAAATAATACACATCTATGGACAGCTAATTTTTGACAAGAGAGCCAAGAACATACAATGGAGAAAGGAAAGTCTCTTCAATAAATGGTGTTGGGAAAAGTGGACAGATGCAAAAGAATGAAAGTAGACCATTATCTTGCACCATCCACAAAAACGAACTCCAAATGGATTAAAGACTTGAATGTAAGACCAGAAACCATGAAATTTCCAGAAGAAAACATAAGCAGTATGTTCTGCGACATCAGTCTTAGCAGCGTATTTTCAAGTCCCATGTCTGACTGGGAAAGGGAAACAAAAGAAAAGATAAACAAATGGGACCACATCAAACTAAAAATCTTCTGCACAGAAAATGAAACCATCAACAAAACGAAAGACAACCTAACAATTGGGAGAAGATATTTGCAAAGCACATATCAGATAAGGGGTTAATATCCAAAATATACAAAGAACTCAGACATCTCAACAACAAAGAAACTAACAACCCAATTAAAAAATGGGCAAAAGATCTGAACAGAGATTTCTCCAAAGAAGATATACGGATGGCCAACAGGCATATGAAAAGAGGCTCACCATCGTTAGCTACCAGGGAAATGCAAATCGAAACTACAATGAGATATCACCTCACTCCGGTCAGAATGGCTATAATTAACAAGACAGGAAACAACAAATGTTGGAGAGGATGTGGAGAGAAGGGAACCCTCGTACACTGCTGGTGGGAGTGTAAACTGGTGCAGCCACTATGGAAAACAGTATGGAGAATCCTCAAAAAATTAAAAATAGAAATACCATATGATCCAGCTATTCCACTGCTGGGTATTTTTCCAAAGAACAGGAAAACACAAAGGCATAAAGATACATGCACCCCTATGTTCACTGCGGCATTATGCACAATAACCAAGACTTAGAAGCAACCTAGATGCCCATCAAGGGATGAATGGATAAAGAAGATGTGGTATATATACACAATGGAATACTACTCAGCCATAAGAAATGATGAAATCCGGCCATGTGTGACAACATGGATGGAACTTGAGGGTATTTATGCTAAGTGAACTAAGTCAGAGGGAGAAAGTCAAATACCGTATGATCTCACTCATAAGTAGAAGATAAAAACAAGAAACAAACACAGAGAGACAGAGATTGGATTGGTGGTTTCCAGAGGGGAAGCGGGGAGGGAGGAGGGCGAAAGGGGTAATTAGGCACACGTGTGGTGATGGAGTGTAATTAGTCTTCGGGTGGCGAACACGATGTAAATCTAGATAGAAATCGAAATACAGTGAAGTACACCTGAAAGCTGTATACTGCTATAAACCAGTTACCGCAATAAAAAAATTTAAATTTAAATTAAAAAAGAAAACTAAAGAAAAAATAGCTTTAACTCATGGGTAAAATGCAAAATAAATAAATAACTTAAAAAGGATGAAAAGAGTGGCAGAATATGTTTGTTTCTTGGAACCATTGAAACCACAAAATTGGAATCCACAGCCAGAGCAAGCAAGTGACAGTGTCCAGCAGCTGGATAGGAAGCACACCGAGTTCAAGGGCAGCCTTCCCCTCCGGGCCTTGGCCTCGGCTGCTCCCCCTGCCTGATACACCCTCTCCTGACATCCACGGGCCTCCGCCTCGGCTCCCTCAGGTCAGAAAGGCAGTCCCAGGCCACCCGATCTCAAATGGCGCCTCGTCGCCCCATTTTGCTTTTCCCGTATCGTGTCGCCATCCGCCACACTATATATGTCACTCGTTTATCCTTTTTCTCCGCTGTCTTGATGTCCACGCCACCTGTGCAGGGAATTTCATCTTTCTCTTCCCTGTAGTGGCTCCAGGGCCTCGAACAGGACGGAGCACACATTAGGCCCTCAAGGGAGATTTATTAATCAGATGGAAAGCAGCCATCCTCTTTGGCTAGGGGCGGGAATGGACAATACTGGCTTCGACACCTGCTTCTTCCGGGGACAAAAGTGGGGGAGAGAAACACAGACATTCCCCACTGTATTCCTGCTGTTTTGGTTTCTCCCTGGTTGGATGGCACACAGGTGATTTTTGTTGTTAGTTTTTTTAAATTGAGATCCAGTTGACATTATTTAGTTTCAGGTGTACAACATAATGATTTGATATTTACATATATTGCGAAATGATCGCCACAATAAATCTAGTTAACATCCATCACCACACACCGTTACAAATTTTTTTTTCTTGTGATGAGAACTTTTTTTTTCTTTTCTTTTGAGGAAGATTAGCCCTCAGCTAACATCTGCTGCCAATCCTCCTCTTTTCGCTGAGGAAGCCTGGCCCTGAGCTAACATCCGTGCCCATCTTCCTCTACTTTATACGTGGGACGCCTAGCACAGCATGGCTTGCCAAGCGGTGCCATGTCCACACCTGGGATCCGAACCAGCGAACCCCGGGCCGCCAAAGCGGAACGTGCGCACTTAACCACTGCGCCACCCAGGCCAGCCCTGTGATGAGAACTTTTAAGATCTATTCTCTTACCAATTTTCAAATATACAATTCAGTATTATTAATATAGTCCCCATGTGCACATCCCATGTGCCAGGACTCATTGATTTTATAACTGCAAGTTTACGCTTTGGGATCCCCCTTCATCCATTTCACTGACTCCCCCTTCCCTGATTTTTTTAAAATTCTGGTAAAATATACATAACATAAAATTTCCCATTCTAACCATTTTTAAGGTGTGCAGTTCAGCAGCATTAAGCACATTCCCATTGTTGTGCAGCCATCCCCACCATCCATCTCCAGAACTTTCTCATCTTCCCAAACTGAAGCTCTGTCCCCACGAACACCAACTCCCTGTCCCCTCCCCCAGGCCCTGGCCCCACCGTCCCCCTTCCCGTGTCTACGGCTGTGACTCCTCTGGGGACCTCCTGGGAGCGAAATCAGACAGTATTTGTCCTTGTTCATCCAGCTTCTTGGACCTCGAATGTTTTCAAGATTCGTCCACCTTGTAGCGTGTTGGAGACTCATTCCTGGTTATAGCTGAATACGCCTCCGTCGTGTGGCTCTACGCTATTTCGTTTGTTTATTTATCTGTTGATGGACACTTGGGTTGTTTCCATCTTTTGCCAAGTTAATGGTTTTATTTATTTCTACACCTTTTTGAATGCCTGAAATATTTCATAATAAAACAACTCCACACAAGAGGTCTCCATGTAGTGGGAAGGAAAGGTCGCCAAGAAATATTGTTACAGGAAAAAGAAAATGGCACTTTCTCCACGCCTGGCTCTGTTCTAAGCTCTTTACATGTATTAACTCTTTTTTTTTTTTTTGGCTGAGGAAAACTGCCTCTTTTTGCTTGTGGAAGATTGGCCCTGAGCTAACATCTGTGTCCATCTTCGTCTATTTTGTATGTGGGACGGCCACCACAGCACGGCTTGATGAGCAGCATGTAGATCTGCACCCAGGATCCGAACCTGTGAACCCCAGGCCACTGAAGCGTAGCGTGTGAACTTAAGCATTACGCCGCTGGGCCGGCCCTGTGTATTAACTCACCTCTCTGAGTTTGGGACTCTGCTTAGCCCCATTTTGCAGAAGAAGAAACTGAGGCACGGTGAGTTAGGGGAATGCCCAGGATCACACAGTGGCTAAGCTGGGATTTGAACCCAGACCTTCCGGCTCCAGGCCTTGTGTGTGTAACTCCCTTGTGTCCTCTTGAGACCAGCATAGAATGTCGCGTCCGCAGCTGGTGGGAATTTTCTAGACGCCGTGTTCCCCAAAGGCGTGGAACTTCCTCGGATTCACTGGTGGACTCAAGACTGTTTTGGGGAGCGGGCCGACTCTCCCCTGAACCCTCCCCTTGGACAGGACACAAAGGGACTTTGTTTTTAGTTCGCCAGCTCTTGGCTTTTCCCTGGTCTGCCGGGAGTTCGGAGGGGCCCCTCCCTGCAGCCCTCCCGGGGGATCCCCCAGTTCTAACTTCCTCCTGAAAACCCGCTGGGGCAGGGTGGGCACTGTCCTGGTTTGCCCAGGCCTGTCACAATTTTAACCCGGAAAGTCCCCGTCTGGGAAGCCCCCTCCATCCTGGGTAAACCCCATTGGTGGTGGGGTGACCCCAGCCTTCCTGTTGGGCCTGGACCCCGTCTGTGAGGGAGGAGTTCTAGAAGGAGGCCGAGGGCCCTGGGGCCACACGCCAGCCTTTCCAGCAGCCTCTGTGGTTGAAAGAAACTGAGAGCTCAGAGAATTCTGAGTCCGCAGCCCTGGGCCCAGCGTCCAGGCTGGGACAATGGGAGCTATTTCTGGAATTTGTTGTTATTCCTGGGCTTGTGATCACTGTTGCTGTTACTAGTCACCTCACTCGGTATTTCCTGTGGGTTTTTCCTCAGCTGGTGGAAACTGGGTCCCGGACCATCCAGCCCTCTGTGGTTCAGCCTCTGGGCCCAGCAGAGGCCCCAGCAGAGGCCGCCCCACCTTGCTGCTCTGGCTGTTGAGGAATCTGGCACCACCAGCTTCCTGCAGCCACACCCCTAGTGGCAGAGAGGAAGTTGAGGCCGAAGGCCATGGCCAGTGGGCAGGACAGCAGCTCAGGCCCAGATGGCTCCCTGGGCCGTTCGCTCACCAGGTTCTTAGGTGCCTACTGGATACCAGGCACGATTCCAGGTGCTGTGGACACAGTGGAGAACCACATAGACCCCTCACTATGGAGCTGACATTCTAGAATGGAATCAGGCATTAAAATCAGGGCTCCAAGAAACTTCCAGGGAAATGTCAGGTTGTCATAAAGGCCACAAAGAAAAATAAGCAGGTGAAGGGACAGAGAGATGGGGTTGCTGATTCAGACTGAGGACCCTCTGGGGGAGTGGTGAGGGTTTCTATCTTGGCCTGGGTAGTTGGTTTTTGTTTCTGTTCTTTGTGGGGTTTTTTTTTTTTTTTTTTTTTGGTGAGGAAGATTGGCCCTGAGCTAATATCTGTTGCCCGTCTTCCTCTTTTTTCTCCCCAAAGCCCCAATACATAGACGTATATTCTAGTTGTAAGTTCTTCTAGTTCTTCTATATGGGATGCCCCCACACTATGTCTTCGTGAGCGATGTGTAGGTCTGCGCCCAGGATCCGAACCAGTGAACCCTGGGCTACCAAAGCAGAGGACTCAAACTTAACTGCTGCACCACCGGGCCAGCCCCATAAAAGTGTTTTTGTTTTTTTTTTAAAAGATTTTACTTTTTCCTTTTTCTCCCCAAAGCCCCCCGGTACACAGCTGTATATTCTTCATTGTGGGTCCTTCTAGTTGTGGCATGAGGGACGCTGCCTCAGCGTGGTTTGATGAGCAGTGCTATGTCCGCGCCCAGGATTCGAACCAACGAAACACTGGGCCGCCTGCAGCGGAGTGCGCGAACTCAACCACTCAGCCATGGGGCCAGCCCCTAAAAGTTTTTTTTTAACGCACAGTGAAAGAAACTGTTTCTCTACTCACAGCTCTTCTGACACCCAATGTGAGGTTCCACACCAAGCAATTCTCCAATTTTCTGTGGACACCAACTTGGTGTCCTACAGTTCAATTCAGTTCTCACATTGACTACCCGGAGTTAGTGCAGACCCCACAGGTTGAGGACTCGGTCCCACAAGACTGTCCCCCACTTCAGATGCCAATCTCAAGTCCCTGTTTGTCACCTCTATTTCTGACCGACCGCTCTGAATGGGGGGTTGCTATGACCCCCCTTCTCAGATTCAATAATTTGCTACAGAGGCTCCCAAAACTTACAGAAACATTTACCTAGGTCTCGTTTATTTTATTTTATTTTTTTATTTTTATTTTTTTTTGAGATTTCCAAAACAAAATATTTATTTTGAGATTTGAGAATAATGGGAAAACTAAGTAATGGGAATTGGACCCTCATCGGGGTCTTCTGGGAAATCGGAAGCACCGCCCTCTTCCGCAGCTCGATGCTTCTCCAGTTTAGTGATCAATTCTTTCGCTGGATTGAAGATGCCATTGGTTTGCTGGTCACAGACATAGCAGCGCGGGGTGGTGCGGAACTGCTGCAGTGCACAGCTCTCGCAGAAATAATGCCTGCACTTGGTGACAACTGGGTTTTGGAAGGTCTGACAACAGATGGAACACTTGAATGGTATTTCCTCATCATCGCTGCCCACTTCATAGTTTTCGTCCTCATAGACACCATAGCGACCCTCATCAAGCTCACGTTCGATCTGCCACCCATGCTTGTAATCTGAACGATCATGGAGGAATTTGCAGCTGTCTCCGAAGCCGCAAAAGCCAGTCTCCTTGTAGTCCTTACAAATGTCGGGCTGGTAATCCCAGCGCACGGTGGCGCGTAGATGCTCGGGAGCTCGGATGGGGCCTTTCCTCACCATCCCGGAGGACGCATTGCCCATAGACGTATCCTTGGGCTTCATGTATTTCTGATAATTGTTGATTCCCCGATAGATCTTGTCATCTTCCTTGCCCCTCAGCTCCTCCTGGATCTTCTGGCTGCGCTCAAAGATGGCTTGTGCGTCGCGCTCCTTCTCTGCGTCTAGCGCGTAGACAGCAGTCGCCCCCATATCCTCTGGCCCCACGGGTTTCGCCGAGCGGGTGGACTTATAGACCACGCCGAGAGTCTCGGGCTCCTTCTCCTCCTCTTCCTCGCTGCTCAAGTCCCCGTAAGCCGCCTTCTGTTTACCACTGCCACGGGTCTTCCGCATCATCGGATTGTGGGTCGCCCTCTTTTCCGGGCGAACCACAGTGCTGCCTTCTTCGCCGCTGCTGCTGCTGCTGTCTCCGCGCTCTTGGTCGCGGACTGGGCGCTTTCTGCGGCCTGCAGCCCCTTTCCGCCCAGGCTTTTTGAAGAGGAAGGTGCACGCCTGCTCTGTCATCTTTCCTGGAGAAAGTTGCTCTGCCATTTTGGAGTCCGGAGCTCCGAAACGGCTGCGGCGTGGTGGGTCGCGCGGGGCCTGTTCACGTCACTTCGCGGCGTGCGCGCGGCCGCGAGTCGGAGCAAAATAAGCCGCGGAAAGAGGACTGCGTACTTGTTTATTTTTTTGAGGAAGATTAGCCCTGAGGTATTATGTGCTGCCAATCCTCCTCTTTTTGCTGAGGAAGACTGACCCCGAGCTAACATCCGAGCCCATCTTCCTCTACTTTATATGTGGGACGCCTACCACAGCATGGCTTGACAAGTGGTGCCATGTCCACACCCGGGATCTGAACCCGCAAACCCCGGGCTGCCAAACGGAACTTGCGAACTTAACCGCTGCGCCACCGGGCCGGCACCTCATCAGTTTATTCTAAAGGATGTGATAAAGGATACAGATGGACAGCCAGAGGAAGACGTGCAGAAGGCGACGTGGCAAGGGTCCTGAGCACAAGGGCTTCTGTCCCCGTGGAGTTGGGCTGTGTCACCCCCAGGCACGTGGATGCGTTGACCGGCCTGAAAGTCTCCAGATATTGTTCTTTGGGGTTTCTATGGAGGTTTCATTCCGCAGGCATGACTGACGGAACCATTGGCCACTGGGGATTGAACTCAAGCCCCACCCCTCTCGGTCCCCGGATGGAGGTGGGGGCCGACCATCCCTCTAATCCCCTGGTTGGTTCCTGGGGGCAACAGCCCGCCTCCGAGAGTCGCCTCATTAGCATAAACTCGTGCTTCGTTGACCAGGCTTATTATGAATTACAGAAGATGTTCCTCTCATCACTATCACTCGGAAAATTCCGAGAATTTTAGGAGCTCTCAGCCAGGAACCAGGGACTAGAGCCAAATAGTGTAACAATTCTTGCCCCTGTTACCCCTTTCACTCAGGTTTTTAGAAGCCCGGTTCCATGGGGCCCTGCCGGGTGGCACAGAGGTTAAGTTCCCACGTTCCACTTTGGCGGCCCCCAGTTCGCTGGTTCGGATCCCGGGTGTGGACATGGCACCGCTTGGCAAGCCATGCTGTGATGGCATCCCACATAGAAAGTAGAGGAAGATGGGCACGGATGTTAGCTCAGGGCCAGTCTTCCTCAGCAAAAAAGAGGAGGATTGGCAGCAGTTAGCTCAGGACTAATCTTCCTCAAAAACAAACAAACAAAAAAAGAAGCTCTGTTCCAGGAATCACCAAATATCTGTCTTATATATCCCGATAGCACACGTGGAAAGGCCAGGTCTTTCGGACAAGGGGTGTTATGGGTTCAAAGTTCTCAGACTCATCTTTCTGCCCAGTATTCCCACTCCTCCAGGACCCGCTCCTCCCCCGTCAGGGCCCTTATCTTAGCAGAAGAGGCTCTTGGGCTTGTGCGTTTCGACAGCGTTACAATTCTGTACCCCACACATCAGGCTGTGGGCACCATCATCGACATCGGTGAAGATGAGATTGTGTCAAGGCCGGCACAAACTACTGAGCCCGTGTGTTCCCTCACACACAAGACTGTTCCCTTTGGCAACAAAATTGGAAGCCGCATAAAAGGCCGCCGCCAGGAGAATGGACAGTTAAGTTTCCAGCTCTTGTTCTGTCCAGTGGGAATATGATACGGCAGAGAAAAGGAGTGTTCTAGAGCCCCTTGCATCAGCGTGGATGGATCTCGTCTCAAGAATGTGTGTTGAGGAGGGCTGGCCCCGTGGCCGAGTGGTTAAGTTCGGGCGCTCCGCTGCAGACGGCCCAGTGTTTGTTGGTTCGAATCCTGGGCACGGACGTGGCACTGCTCATCAAACCACGCTGAGGCAGCGTCCCACATGCCACAACTAGAAGGACCCACAACGAAGAATATACAACTATGTACCGGGGGGCTTTGGGGAGAAAAAGGAAAAAATAAAATCTTTAAAAAAAAAAAAGAATGTATGTTGAATAAATAGCATTAAGTGGCAGTGTAACCTCGGGACCCCCCGACCAGTTCAGCTGACCCCATCTTATCAACAGTGTAAATCAGAGCAGTTTTCCAGGAACTGAGGAACTGCCCCTGTCTGGTTCAGGCTGGCTGAGGCCACCAACCCATCAACTGGGCCTGTGTAAATGCCTGAGAAGTGACCCTTTTGATATCAAGGGGCTGTCACCCTTGACATCACCATTTTATGAACACGTGTCCTACGAAGGGCCACAGAGCTCGACCACGCTTGCGCAGACCATCAGTCGCCTCGCCTCTCTCACCTCCGATCATCTGTCTCCACACTTCAGACCGCTCTGCCCTTCGTCCCACAAATTCGGCCCCAGCCCTGGATTGGGGAGACAGACTGGAGAGCACGTGCCGCTGGCTCCTTGCCCATCGATCTAGCAATAAAGCTGATGCTGTAATAATTGGCTTTTTTAATGTGCATCAGGCAAGAGAACCCCAACTTTGTGCTGTAACAGCAGAAGGACATGTGCAGTATAATATATTTTTATAAAGTCAAAAAGGGCACAAAACAGTAATTTAGTGTTTGATGATCTAAGTCCAGTGAAGAGTTATAAAAATATCTGAGGAAGTGTATTCCAGGCAGACAGAGCAGCGGATGCAAAGGCCCTGAGGCCAGACTGTGTGTGGTGTGTTGGAGGAGCAGCAAGGAGGCCCATGTGGCAGAAGCACAGTGAGTGAGAGGGAGAGAGGGAGGTGCTGGGGCAGGTCATGCAGGGCGTGTGGGCCACAGAAAGAGGTTGGACTTTTCCTGAGTGAGGTGGGAGCCAAGGAGGGTTCTGAGCAGGTGAAGGACATGGCCTGACTCAGGTGCTTACAGGTGCACGCCGGGCAATGCAGGGAGGACAGACTGCAGGGGGTGAGTTCTCAAACAGGACAGAAGCTACTGCACTGGTCCAAGCATATGATCATGGAGACTGGATGGGGAGGTGTGAGAAGCAGGAATATTTCGCTGATGAACCAGAGTGGGGTGTGAGAGAAATGAGGAATTCAAGGAGGACCCTAAGATTTCTCTCCCTGAACTAACCAATATTTCCATTTTTCTCTTGAATCCTTCCAAAGGTGGCATGAGCACCACAATAAAATACATTCTTTTTTCCTTCTTCTCCCCAACACCAGTACATAGTTGTATATTTTCGTTGTGGGTCCTTCTAGTTATGGCATGTGGGACGCTGCCTCAACGTGGCCTGACGAGCAGTGCCATGTCCACGCTCAGGATCCAAACACTCGAAACCCTGGGCCGCCAAAGTGGAGCATGCAAACTTAACCACTCAGCCATTGGGTGGCCTCACAATATGTTCTTTTTATTCCTCTCTTTTATTATTTTTTTTTCTGCTTTATCTCCCCAAACCCCCCCTGTACACAGTTGTATATCTTAGTTGCAGTGGGATGTGGGATGCTGCCTCAACGTGGCCTGATGAGCGGTGCCATGTCTGCACCCAGGATCCGAACCCTGGGCCGCCATAGTGGAGCACGCGAACTTAACCACTTGGCCACGGAGCTGGCCCCGCCTCTCTTTTATCATGAAATATATAGATACTTTGGAGATGTCTCCACACCAAGACAGAGCCCTTATTTTTTTTCCCAGCTGCATATTATCCCCTTGTCAGGATGAACACTGTTCACTCCCCAGGTCCCAGGGTCCTGGCACTCACTACCCACCAGGCGCCAGGATGAGTCTCTATCTGCAACTTCACCCTGAATCTGCACAGCTGCCCTGTGAGGAAGAGTTTGCTTTTCCCCTATTTTCTCAGACTCAGAGAGGAGCAGCCACAGCCGTTATGGCTCCAAGTCCAGAAAGAAACCTGGCTCTGCCCTTTTGTGCTTTGTGACCCGGGAAAGTCACTTGATCTCCGTTAAAGAAAAAATTATTTGGACGCTCATTAAGACGGTAAGGAAGACTTTATTCAGGACTACCACAATGTGGAAGAGAGGGCTTGTCACCGCACTCAGTGGGTCCGTCTCTTGGTGAGTGCTGAGCCAAAAAGCATAACCGAGGCTGAAGTGGGTGAAGAAAGGTTTATTACTTGAACGAGCAATGGAGAACATGGGGGACAGCTCCTAAAGCAGTGCACCCCTCCCCAGCTGGAGGAGCCTTTATAGGCCAGAGTGCAGAGGATAAGTTACGACTGTGTAACAACTGGGCCCAATCAGGGAGCATGTGCATGCCCACATTACATAACAACTTCAATGTAACATGCCATTACATAACAAGGTCAAGGAACATGTCATTACATAACGGGTCCAAGGTAGCCTTCGGACACTTAGAGCTGGAGTGATTTGCAGGGCTCCCCCGGCAACCCACGTTTGCCTGAAGGATGGCAACTGCTGCCAAAACAAGGACATCAACTTCTGAAAAACAGCACACTGAGTTTTCTCCTTGTCTGGAAAGCGTTTGACAGGCTGTTTAGTTATGGATCAGATTTTCAACAGCCCTTTCAGTTACTGCACAAAATTGGGCTTCTCTGCCCAATGCACATAAACAAGCCAGTTAATTATGTCATCAGCCTTTGGAGGAGAAATCAGCCTTTACTCTGTGAGATGGATCTGCCGGGAGACAGGGGGCGTTTGCCCTCAGACCTGTCTCCCCGATTCAGGATTTGGGGTGAAATTTCAGAGACTCAGGAGAACAGGCTGGCACACGGAAACGCTGGTGGGACAGATCTTGATCGGTGGGCTTTGAGTATTTATTTATTATTTCTAAACATCTATGACAGGGCGGGGAAGGAATTTTAACATCGGATCTTCCTGGATGAGGGACCCCTCTTTCCTGTAAAGAGTCCGACTTTCAAGTCCCACTCGGCTCCCGGTCCTTGGGTTCCGTGGGGAGGAGGGTCTTAGTTCTGAGGTTATTTCAGGTCACAATTTCTTCTTTCAGGCATGCTCTGGCTACATGACTTTGCAGTTTTTCTGAAAAACAATTCTTAATCACTGTGTTGATAAGAGGTGGAGTCAGTTGAACTGGTCCTGGAGTGCCTGTGGTTACACTTTCCTTGCCTCGTTTCTGTTGACAATCCGCCTCAACTGTGAAGGCAGCAAAGACAGCTGGGAACTGCCAAAGAGCAGGGAGAGGGGGTTCATGCATGGAAAACTACTAACAGAAGACATCAAGGGCAGGGGGATTCTTGCTAAACTGACCTAACAAGAGTCTTGCTAAGGAGAGGCCATGGGGGCATGCCCGGTGGCACAGTGGCTGAGATTGCACGCTCCGCTTCGGTGGTCGGGGTTCACTGGTTTGGATCCCAGGTGTGGACACCTACACATCACTGTCAAGCCATGCTGTGGCAGTGGCCCACATTCAAAATAGAGGAAGATAGGCACAGATGTTAGCTCAGGGCCAATCTTCCTCATAAAAAAAAAAGAGAGAGAGAGAGAGAGAGGGAGGGAGAGAGACCACAGACTCAAAGGTGGGGATGAAGAACTTGATCTTCTGTCTTATACATCAAAGGTGGGGGGATGACTTAGAAGACTTCTTTGCTCAGCCTGGACAGGGCAGGCCAATGCCAGGACTGGGGCCAAGGTTGAGGGCTAGTGGAGAAGAGCGCTCAGAGGACTAAAGTTTGGTCAAGGAGAGTCTTTGTCACTTCTCTGTGCCTCAGTTTCCTTCTCTGAGAGATGGGAAGAATGACGATCAAATGAAATAATGCGTGTAAAACGCTCAGCGCAGAGCCTTCTCAGTAAATGGCAGCGACTTTCTGTGTGGGGATCAGAACTCGGATCCGGTGGGACGTGCAAGCTGCTCCCTTGACAGCAAGCGGGCCTCAGAGGCCAGCGCTGCAGCCGATCAGGAAAGCGAAGTGAACAGGTGGGCGAGGCGGGTCGGCCCGGGGAAGAGAGGCAGGACGGAATGGGGAGCCGTATGGCAGGGGGGTTGCAGGATCGAATGGCGGCCGGCTGCATCCTTGATCGCCGGGGTGAGGACATGCGACCTGCACCAGGGTCAGGTCCGGAAGCCTGGCTTCGCAGACATTTGGGGTCGCGGTGCCCATGGAAGGCTACACTCTCTCGCCCGCCGGTGTGGGTCACCCTCTTCCGCATCCCCGCCCATCCCGCGGCAGCCAATCGCGGACGCTGCAGCGCTTCCGGGCGCCGTCCTCCAGCCAATCGCGGTTGAGCGAAAAAAAAATTGAGGCCAGAGACCAATAGGAGCGCTGCTGTTACAGCGACAGGACCAATGGTTACGTGCGAGGGGGCAGTGCGATCACCAATGAAAGTGCCCGTTACAGGCGGCCAATGGAAGGCGGCTTCTCGGCGGCCATCAAGCGGCGGCTGCCCTGGTGGCGGGGCCACGGGTCAAAGCTGGAGGCCCGGGACGGGTGAGCCTGTAGCGGGGCGCGGACCGGGCACGCCCGGAGGTCGTCGGGAGGAATGCGGCCGCGGGAGGCGCGGGGCTGGCTGCGTTTGGCAAGAGGTGGATAGGAGCACCCTCCTGACTCGTCGACGCCCGGTGGGTGCACATCGCGGTCCCCACCCCTGCCAGCTGGGTTTGGAGGTTTCGGGTGTGTGGGGTGCAGATGTCACCCCGGCCCCATCCTCAAGGCCGGGTCGGGGCCCAATGGGAACGGGGAAGGAGGAGATGGGGACCCCAAAAGCCCCATGCCCACGATGTTGTCTCTCACGTTAGTAGATCATAATAGCGGACATTTACGGGGCGCTTACTGCATACCGGGCCCTGTCCCGGCGCTTTCCCTGCCTCATCTCATTGAATCCCGCGAACAACCCTTTGAGGGCGAAATTGTCAGATCCCCATTTTCCAGATGGGGAGAGAGGCTCCGAGAAGAGCTGATGCCTGAGGAATCTGTCCCTGTGCTATTACAAGTCTCCCTTTCGGTCACTGTCTTAATTCAGGAACATCCGTGACATCCCTGACAGCCCCGCCCTGGAGATACTGGAGCCTCAGGAGGCTTGGGCCCCGGGCCGGGCTCTGGAAAAGTCCCAGAGCTGGATTTGGGGAGAGAGAGCAGAACACAACCCCTCCTAGGCTCCGGGGAGTCGGCAGGGACTTGGGGGCTCATGAGGGTGGACGTGGAAGGCAGGAATCTTAGCCTGAAAGAGAAAAACGCTCAGGATGAAGAACGATCTGATGAATAATAATGACCTGATGAATAATACCGACCTGATGAATAATAATAATTCTATTCTTATTTTTTCCTCATGCTTGTTTTTTCATGCCTGTTTCAAGGTCCGTGCTAAACGTGTAACATGCAGAACTGCGTTGAAATGTCACCACCATCTTTTCATGGCAACGCTCTCAGCATCTCCATTTTCCAGATGGGGAAACTGAGGCCCAGCGTGGCCAAGTGACTTGCCTGAGTTGACACAGGGAGAGCCAGGATTCGGCCCCAGGTCTGTTTGACCACGCCTGCCTGCCTGGTTATTTTGGGAAGGCGGGTTCAGAGCAAATTTTCGTATGGGTGCAAATTTGTCCAATAAAGGGGGTTCGGGTTGTTACTGTTGGGGACGCATCCTCCAGCTCCACTGAACAGATGTGGAAGCTGAGGCTCAGGGAGGGGAATTGGGTGCCTGAGGTACAGCAAGAGGGGTCTGGAATCTTCCCCTCGCGCCTCAGTCTGGACGGGTGGAATGTCGAGGTGCTAAAAGGACCCTCCAGCCTGAGGCCTGGGGACTGACCGGCTGTCCCTTTTCAGCCCCCCAGCTGTCAAGAGCATGCCTCTGTGCCACTGGGGGGCCACCGCCAGGGGCAGCGAGCCCCATGGGGATGGAGCTCAGGCTATGGCCACCAGGGGAGGCCTGAAGGTACTTCTGCACTGGGCTGGCCCCGGCGGCGGGGAGCCCTGGGTCACCTTCAGCGAGGGCACACTGACCGCGGAGGAGGTCTGCATCCACGTTGCTCACAAAGTCGGTGAGTCCCGTGGCAGGGCTGGGGTGCTGCAGCAGCTGGGCCTTCCATCTATCCACCTGCTTCTTCCTTCTGCAGACCTTGAGTGAGCACCTTGGTGGAGGTGCTATTCCACCAGGAAAATCAGCAAGAAACACAATAAAGAAGAAAACCAGCGAGGAGGCCAGATGATGGCCAAAAATTAAAAACTTAAAGAGATAAGGAAGGGGACCACGGGGATATCTGGGGGAAGAGGGGACCAGGCAGAGGGAGCAGTAAGTGCAAAGGCCGTGAGGTAGGAATTTGCTGGCAACAGTGAGGAGGCCAGTGTGGCTGGAGTGGAGTGAGTGAAGGGGAGCATGGAGTAGGGAGGTGACGGTGCAGGTGGTGCAGGGCCTCAGAGCCTCAAGGAGGACTTTGGTGGATTTCACTCCAAGTGAGGCAGGAGCCATGAAGGACATGACTGGCCTCAGGTGTCAGAGGGGCCGTCTGGCTGCCATGAGGGGAACAGACTGTTCCGTAGAATCAGAAGGCTGATTCTTAAAGAACTCGAACAGGTTTGCTGGGTGACGTGAAGCAAGCCTGGCAGAGGGCCCAGAAAATCTGATCCGTTTGAGGAAGCAAAAGACCTCAAGAGTAACTGGAGTGTTTGTTTGAAAGAGGAAGTAGGAATTGAAAGCAGAACATAATTATCAGGGTCCAGGTCCAGGTTATTCTGTGCTGAGGGGGTTGTTTCTCAGGGGGCAATGGGGAGCCACGGAAGGTTTAAGCCAGAGAGTGAAACAGTCCGATTGGTTCTTTAGGAAGTTGTCTCTGAGGGAGGCATTCTCCCTCTGTGGCAGGCAGTACACTTGGATATGGCGACTTTGGAGAGCAGTTTGGTCTCATCTAACGTGGCTGAGATGGATATCCTCTGAGGTCACACAGTTCCACTTCTAGAAATGTGCCCACAGACTCTTACTTAGCTCAAGTGCACCAGGAGACGCATACGAGAATATTCAGAGCTGCCTCATTTATCTTAGAGAAAACAGGAGATCATCTCATAGCCCCTCTACAAGAGAATGCACAAATAAATCACAATATGGTCTAACCCTGGAATACTATACAGCCAGGAAAAGGGAATTTAACCTAAGTTACACATATCACGTGTAAAGCTTTAAAACCTGTTGGAGTGTGAAAAAGCACATTGCAGAAGGCCACTTATAATACCGCGTTTAGAGTTTGTATCATTCTAGACGAGGTCATGGAGGATACGAAAATGATAAATTCTACTTCGAGAGTGTGGTTAGCTCTTCACGGGAGGGGAAAGGAGGTGGATGTGGGAGGGAGCTTCCGTTGCACTTGCCAGGTTTTCTTTCATTATCTGGTGGCTGGTATTTAGGTGATTAGAAATTCTTCTGAATGGACTATTTTTGATAAAGTTTTTAAGTGATGTGTATAAGTGGCACCGTGGGTGGCCGGTGTGGGGAATGGTGGCAAGTCTGGAGGCTGGCGTGGGGCTGGGCTTTCGCTTTAAAGGAATCGAGTGGGTCCCAGAGGGATGGAGGATGCAGAAAGGGCAGGACTTGTCCTCGATCTGATGTGACAGGATGGGAGCAGTTGAGAAGGACCAAGTCGTGGCTTAAAGAACTGAGCAGAGGCGGGGCAAGTTTGGGGACCTCGGATGAGATCTGTTTGGAACCAGGCACATCTAAGGGGGCTTGGGATATCCCAGGGGAGACCGCAAGGAAGTCCTAGGATGTTTCTTCAGGGCCAGAGTTGAGCAAGAAATCAGGCAAAGGGCAAGTTTGTAAAGTTGTGTCAGTCCATCTACAATGGGTTTTGCTGCAGTAACAAGCAGCCCCCTGTATTGTCCTGGGTTGGGACAATGAAGGTGGGACCAGCCACAGTGGCCTCGTGGTTAAGTTTAGCATGCTCCCCTTCAGCGGCCTGGGTTAGGTTCCTGAGCGCAGACCTACACTGCTCTGTTAGCACCCATGCTGTGCTATCGGCCCACATACTAAAAAGTAGAGGAGGATTGGCATGCATCTTCCTCAGCAAAAAAGAAAGACAGTGAAAGTGCCTAAAACCTAAGGCAGGTCGCATGGTTCATTTCTGTTTTGTAGTTTCACCAGCAGACACACCAGGGAAGATGGCAGGAGGATTTATTTGGATGGCTGGAAACATGCGCCTCCCTTCTGCCCATATCCCATTGGCCAGAAAGTGGTCCAATGGCTGCATCCTAGCTGCAAGGGATGCTGGGAAATGTAGTCTCCTGTGAGGCCTCAGCCTGGTCGCCATATTGCATGGTCCCCTGTGGGCAGGGGAGGAGGCCCAGGGAGGGCTAGTGAAGGGAGACAGCAGGTTTGGAGCATCTGGGGCAGATGGCAGCAGACGCTGACCCCTGACCTCATCCCACCCCGTTCCAGGCATCACCCCACCATGCTTCAACCTCTTCGCCCTCTTTGATGCCCAGGCCCAGGTCTGGCTGCCTCCGAACCACATCCTGGAGGTCTCTGGAGACACAAGCCTGACTCTGCACTTCCGCATGAGGTCGGGGAAGGCCCCTTGGAAAGCGGGTCCCCTTTCGTTCTGCCCCCACTCTCCCCAGCACACCCCCTTCCTGGAGCTGCTAAGCCCTGGCGGCACCCCTCCCTCCCTGCAGGTTTTACTTCCGGAACTGGCATGGCATGAATCCGCAGGAGCCAGCCGTGTACCGCTGCGGGCCCCCGGGGGCCGAGGCTCACTCCGGACAGGCAGAGCAGGGCATGCAGCTCCTGGACTCAGCTTCCTTTGAGTACCTCTTCGAG
Organism: Equus asinus; assembly: GCF_041296235.1. Lineage (NCBI taxonomy): Eukaryota > Metazoa > Chordata > Mammalia > Perissodactyla > Equidae > Equus > Equus asinus. The sequence goes on along the minus strand of NC_091809.1, from coordinate 22,008,319 downwards.
CAGGTGCGAGCAGGGCTGGGAGGCGGGACTGTTTGTGGGGGGCTTGGGGGCAACTGAGGAGCCCCCACTTCCCTCCCCAGTTCACTCTAGCTGATAGGTTTCAACTCATTCTATCTGGGATCCTTTGGCTGCCTGAACCAAAGGGTTCTGAGACTTTTAGGATGGCATGGGAAAGCGTGCTGTGATCGATTAGTGATGTCTGCCACAGGCATAAGGTTGGGCAGAGGAGGTATGCATCCTGTGTATTTGGCCTTTCCAGAAAATGAGGAGTCCTTCATTTTCTGGGGGAATGAACAGGTTCTCGTGCTTTCTTTTCTGCCTGACTCCCCCATCCCCAGGGCAAGCACGAGTTTGTGAACGATGTGGCATCGCTGTGGGAGCTGTCGAGTGAGGAGGAGATCCACCACTTTAAGAACGAAAGCCTGGGCATGGCCTTCCTGCACCTCTGCCACCTCGCTCTCTGCCGCGGTGTCCCCGTGGAGAAGGTGGCCAAGAAGATCAGGTGTCTGGGAATGGGGGGTGGGGACACTGCATAGGTGGATGGAAATGCCTGAGCATCTGGGAGCCAGGGTAGACCTTGCATACTGCCGTGCCTTCATTCATTCCAGAGACAGGCAATCGACAAAATACAAAAGTAAAAGGTTCAGTGTTTTAGGTGCTGATAAATGCAAATGGGGAGAAGTTAGGCAGGAAGAGGAGGAAGGGGACCATCAGGGAGTGAGGGGCGTACAATTTAAAACTGGGGAGTCAGGCAGTTCCTCACTGAGCAGGTGACATTCAAATGCAAAGATCTGAAGGAAGTGAAGCAGGGGGCCATGTGGGCATCTGGGAGAAGAGCGTTCTCTACAGAGGGCACAATCAGTGCAAAGGCTCTGGGGCCACCTTATATGTTGGAGGAAGCGTGGCTGGAGCAGAGTGAGCTTGGAGGACTCCCAAGAATTCAAGGGAAGGAAGGAGGCAGGAGTCCGAGTTGCTGGGAGCCAGCTCTGCTCCCTTCCACTGCAGTAAAGGCTGGGGCAATCAGGGCACACTGCCTGGAGGAGGCAGCAGGAGAGCTGGGGATTTCCAGACCAGCGGTTCTTCTTAAAGCACATGGTTTTCAGCCTGTGTTGTGTTATCACTGGAGGACTGGGGCTGGGACCCTGAAGCCCAGGGTGCTTCCCTGGGGAGGTGACATTGCTGCTGAGACCTGAAGGTTGAGTCGGCTTTACCCAGCAAGTGTTCTAGGCAGAGGGAACAGCACATCCAAAGGCCCAGAGGCAGAAAGCAGCAAAGGCCTGTCTCCAGGGAACTGAACTTGGAATGCGACTGGGCGAGTGCACGAGGAGTGGGCCAGGCACTAATCGGGCCTTTTCCTGAGGGCCCTAGGGAGCCCTGGAAGGCTTGGAAGCAATCGTGGGAGACAGCCAGAGGATCCCTCTGGTCAAGGGATTGGCGTGAAGGCTGGGGACGCGGAGACTGAGGCTGGGAAGCCTGTGATCTCAGTGGGCATCCTGGTGGTCGGCTGCAGGCCCAGCACTGGGGGGAAGGGGCCGGAGGCGGGGGGGTGGGGGTGGGGTGTGGGGGGCTTTATGAGGGGCAGAGGGGCCTCCCAGGGCTGTGCCTGTATGGATGATCATACTATTAACAAAACAAGCAATAGCGACTTCTCCAGTAATAATAACACCGACACTTGCCCTTATTATGTGCCAGTCATTGGTCCTGACCTTCTCATCGGCTCTCGAGGTGTGTCCTGTTGATCGCATCTCACAGACGAGAAGTCACAGCCCTTTAGAACTTAAGGAAGTGGCCCCAGAGATGGGGGTTCAGTCCCATAGTCTCCTCCAGTGGCTGTGCCTGCCTTTTTTCTCGACGGGGCGGCTGAGGCTCAGAGAGCTTAGGGGGCCCGCCGCCCGGGCTCCTGACCGCGTGTCCTTGGGTTTCCGCAGCTTCCAGGACTGCATCCCGCGCTCCTTCCGCCGCCAGATCCGCCAGCACAGCGCGCTCACGCGCCTGCGCCTGCGCAGCATCTTCCGCCGCTTCCTGCGGGCCTTCCAGCCGGGCCGCCTGTGCCAGCAGGTCGTCATGGTCAAGTACCTGGCCACGCTCGAGCGCCTGGCGCCCCGCTTCGGCTCGGAGCGCGTGCCCGTGTGCCACCTGGCGCTGCTGGCCCAGGCCGAGGGGGACTCCTACTACATCGGGGACAGCGGGCACGCCCCCCCGGACCCCGGGCCCGAGGCTGCTGCGGGACCCCCTACCCACGAGGTGCTAGTGACAGGCACCAGTGGCATCCAGTGGCGGCCGGTGCAGGCAGAGGTGAGCGGGCATCTGTTCCCGTCTTGGGGTACGGGGAGGGGGGGCTGGGGCGGGGGCTCCTGTTCAACCTTGGCCGTGGCTGTGTCTGTCTGTCCCCCGGGTGTGTTTCTTGTGGAATGTCCTCTGCCTGCCTGCCCCCTGGGACCTGATTTCTGGGGTCTGCCCCTTTGGGGAACCCTTTTCTCTGGCATCTCAGCTCCTCCTCTGCCTTTCCCCGGGTTCTGGCTTCTGGCATGGGTATCTCTTGGGTGTGCGTCCCATATCCCACCTGTGACACCAGGACTCGCTGAGGGGATGCCTTAGGAGGTTGTCCAGTCCCTCCAGCTCCCATGTGTCCCCAGGGTGAATGTCAGGGGGACTCTACACAGGCATAGGCCCTGCTCCATCCACCCACCCCACGTGCTGTGTTTCCAGGGTCCCAGTGGCAGTGGCGGTGACAGCAACAGGAATCCTGGTGCTGGCCCATCCGGGAAGAAAGCCAAGGCCCAAGAGGTGGGCGACCAGCCAGTGGACAGGCCGCGGGAGGTGCCGTGGACCTACTTCTGTGACTTCCAGGACATCACCCATGTGGTGCTCAAAGAACGCCACGTCAGCATCCACTGTCAGGACAACAGATGCCTGGTGGGGCCCGGGGCTGGGAGTCAGCGGGGTGGTGGGGGCGCTTCCGGCCTGCCATGCCCAACTGATGTCCCCCCGGCCTGCAGGAGCTGACGCTGCCTTCCCGGGCCTTGGCCCTGTCCTTGGTGTCGCTGGTGGATGGCTATTTCCGCCTGACAGCCGACTCGAGCCACTACCTGTGCCACCAGGTGGCCCCTCCACGGCTGGTGATGAGCATCCAGGACGGTATCCACGGCCCTCTGCTGTGAGTGCCCAGAAGGCAGGCGGGTGGCACCGGCTGCAGCTATGGCTGCCAGCTGGACCATGAGTTCTGGGCACTGTGGGTGTGTGTGAGTGCATGCGGGTTTTAAGTGTGTGCACACCTGCGAGTGTGCACACCGGGGATTATGCAGAGAGAGAGGGCACCTGTGATGGCATGGGTGGCGGATCGTGCTGAGAGGACTGGGTCTGGGACTGTCCCTGTGCACGTCCCGATGTTTAATAGCCTGCTTGCTATGCAGCCATGTCACTGCTCCAGTGACCGTGTTTAAAATTGTCATCGCACATTTTCTCACGGGACGGGATGGGTGGTTTTTGTGGGGCCGTGTGTGGTGCAAATGCTGGTGGCCATTCAGATGCCCGTCTGTCCTGGTATTTGTGGGTCGCTGTCTCAGCGATTCCGTTGGGACCTGTGGGGCTGAGAATGTGAAGTGTCATCATGTGGTCATCAGATGCGTGTGTCTCCGTCCTTCTGTGGCCGGGTCCGAGTTGGTGATTGTCAGCTTGTCTGGCCATTGGCCCTGTGCCTGGGTGTCCCCAGCCTACCTGTGACACTGGGACTGGCCCCTGGGGTGGCTAAGAAGTTGGACCCCTATGAGCCTGGTTCCCGCACAGAGGAGGATGAAGTGGCCATTTCACCTCGAAAAGGCTACAGCTGCGTCTATAGTCACAGCGAGGTGTTTGCCACCCATACAGGGGCCTGAGGGCCACGTCAGCGTGTGTCCTAGTCCCTTCGGGGTGCTGTAACAGAACAGCACAGATGGGGTGGCTTAGAAACAACCGACAGTCATTTGTCACAGTTCTGGAGGCTGGAAGTCCAAGTTCAAGGGGCTGGCAGGGCTGCTGTCTGGCGAGGGCCGGCTTCCTGGGGCACGGACAGCAGTCTTTTCCCTGTGTCCCTACATGGCAGAGGGGCGAGTGAGCCCTCCGGGGTCTCTTCTGTAAGGTCATTAATGCCGCTCACGAGGGCCCCACCCTCATGACCCCATCAGCTCCCAAAGGCCCCGCCTCCTTATCCCATCCCCTTAGGGGTTAGGTTTCAACCTATGGATTTGGGGACACAAACATTCAGTCTGTGGTAGCGTGTGAGCCACCACATGTGTATTTCTGGCCTCGTGGGGCTGTGGCCCTTCGAAGTGCCTGTCTGTGCTCATGACTGTTGTCACCACTGAGTCTGGATATCGATGCTTCTGTGCTCCCATGTGACACCCAGTAAGTGACTGCATCTGTGATCCTTTGGGTGTGTGATAGACTGGCCGTTGAGAGCAGCTGTGTCTGTGGCTGGGTATGTGCCCATCCAGCAGCTGACACCTGTTTCCTGTCTGTCTGTGTGTGTCACTGTCAGCGATGGTGTCTGAGAGTCATTACACACAAATGTGTGTCTGCTCTGGCACTTGTGTCTCTGTGTGAATTTTCATGGGTGTGACAGTGTAACATCCGTGTGTGTGTGTGCAGACACAGCGTCCCCACATATGCAGCTGTGTCTGACATTTGTCCCAGCCGGGAGTGTGCCCCTCTGTGCAGGATTTTTTTTTTTTTTTGTGGTGAGTAAGATTGGCCTTGAGCTAACATCTGTTGCCAATATTCCTGTATTTTTTTTTCTCCCCAAAGCCCCAGCACATAGGTGTATATCCTAGTTATATATCCTTCTAGTTCTTCTATGTGGGACGCCACCTCAGCATGGCCTGATGAGCAGTGCTAGATCCGCACCCAGGATGCGAACCGGTGAACCCCAGGCCGCTGAAGCGGAACGCGCAAACTTAACCACTCAGCCACGGGGCTAGCCCCATCTCTGTGCAGGTTTTGTGTCCTTGTTGCCAGGCACTGGTCCAGCAGTGTCCCCTTGTCCCCTTCCACCCAGGGAGCCATTTGTGCTGGCCAAGCTGCAGCCAGAGGAGGGCCTCTACCTCATCCACTGGAGCACCAGCCACCTCAACCGCCTCATCCTCACGGTGGCCCAGCGCGACCAGGTGGGCCTGGGGCGGGGGGGCCCTGGGCTGGGGCTGGGTGCGCTCCCTGCCTGGACCCCTGCTCAGCGCCCCCACCCCTGCCGCCCACCCCAGTCGCCCGGCATGAAGGCCTTGCACCTGCGCAAGTTCCCCATCGAGCTGCGGGCCGGGGCCTTCGAGCTGGAGGGCTGGGGCCGCACCTTCCCCAGCGTGCGCGAGCTGCGGGCCGCGCTGCACGGCTGCTCCCTGCAGGCCGGCGCTGACCACTTCGCTCTGCGCCGCTGCTGCCTCCCACGGCCAGGAGGTAGGGTGCCGGGGGCAGGGGGAGCCACGGAGCCGGGTGGCGTCTCCCGGACGCCAGCCCTCGGTGACTTCGCTCCTGCCCCCAGAGATCTCCAACCTCATCATCATGCGGGGGCCTCGGGCCAGCCCCCGGCTGCTCAACCTCAGCCAGCTCAGCTTCTACCGCATCTGCCAGGACGACATCACCCAGGTGTGGACGGGCAGCGGTCCCTGGGGGCACCCGGCATGGCAGCCCTGAACCGTCCTCCTCGAGCTGTTCCGGGCTGTGTTCCCGCAGCTGTCACACCTGGGCCAGGGCACAAGGACCAACGTGTACGAGGGCCTCTTGCGAGTGCAGGGCGGAGGCCCCGAGGAGGACAAGGCAGACGACGGGGACCCCCCCATGCCCGGCGGGGGTCGCGGGCAGGAGCTGCGAGTGGTCCTCAAGGTGCTAGACTCCAGTCACCATGACATCGCCCTGGTGAGTAAGCGCGGCCAGGGGACGGGCAGCGTGAGGGGTCAGGGTCTGCGGCCACCTGACCCGCCCCGTCCCCACAGGCCTTCTACGAGACGGCCAGCCTCATGAGCCAGGTCTCCCACGTGCACCTGGCCTTCGTGCATGGGCTCTGCGTGCACGGCTCCGAGAGTAAGTGGGCCCTGCCCGTAGCCCCCAGCTCCCCCTTTACAGGCCCACCCCTGCTGATACCCACTCCCTGGGCAGAACCCCGACCTCAACCTGGACCTCGAGCCCTGGCTGCACTGTGACCCTCCTCTGGACCCCGGATCCCTGGCTCCACCCCACCCTCCACCTACACCCTCACTCCTGTGTCCCAAACTCCACCTAACCCAGTGCCCATCTATCCTTGACCCCATCGGCGCCGTGACCCCACGCAGACCCCTGCCCTGGTGGGCACCCCAATCCTCGGAGACCTCAGTCCCTGCTCGACCCCCCAATCTACCCCCACTCTGCGTGTACCTCCAAACTCCTTGTAAGGGTGACCCCAGCCAGCCCCCAGCCCCACTGCCCTCCACCCCCTGCGTCTCTCTCCTGCTTTGCCCCCAACACTGGCCTCCATGCCGACCCTGCCTACCTCCCACTCGACGGGCACCCTGACCCTGTGAGGTCCTAACGTCTCTCACGCCCCAGCCTCCAGCTCCAGCTTTCACTTGTCCACCCCCGTTCCCTGCCCCACCCTCACCTATGTCAATAACACGTCAGCCTCCATCATGGACCCAGATGCCACTATTCACCTCTGCCTCCTCCTCCCCTATGCTCCATCCTGCATTTCTCCTCTCCCCAAAGTCAGTCCCGAACCCCTCCCCACACACCCCTGCCTGACACCTCCCCCCACAGTCCCAGCCCCTTCGTCCTGTGGCCCCCCAACCCTCGCCGTGCCCTGGAGGGTGGAGGCGGGTGGGCGGCCCCTGCAGTGGCTGGGCCTTTCCAGACATCATGGTGACGGAGCACGTGGAGCACGGGCCGCTGGACGTGTGGCTGCGGCGGGAGAGGGGCCACGTGCCCATGGCCTGGAAGGTGGCCGTGGCCCAGCAGCTGGCCGGCGCCCTCAGCTACCTGGTGTGTGGCCTGCGGGCGGGGCCTGGGTCGGTGGGCAGGGCCAGGGTGGCCTCAGCATCGGGTGTCGAGGTCTCCACACGTGCCCAATCCACACGTTGGCCCCGGGGGAGCTTTCTGTGAACCTCCTGTGCTCACACCCCCCTGGGGCTCCCATCGCCCCCAAGAGCTCCTCGCTCCTCGTCCTGGTGTCCCAGGTCCTGTGGGGCCTGGCCTCAGCTGCCTCTGTCACTCTCTCTTGCCATTCATTCCCCACCCCTTCTGGTCCAGTCTCCCCCTGCATGCCAGGCTCTGTCTTAGGCCCAGGGGACACAACAGAGAAAAACAGGCAGGAGTCTCTGTCCTCGGGGAGCTGGCATTTCAGTTGGGAGGGACAAACGAGAAAGAATAATTAAGTACATTACGTAATATGTTAGAAAGGAGTAAGAGCTATGGGGAAAACGGGGTGGAGATGAGTTGCTACAGTTTGGGGACGAGATGAAGTTTTAAATAGATGGTTGGGGGAGGGCCTCACTAAAGTGACCTGGAGATGAGGGAGGGAGCCGGGAGGGCATCTGGTGGAAGCACATTCCGGGCAGAGGGAACAGCCAGTGCAAAGGCCCTGGGGAAGGAGCATGCGTGCCCTGGGTTTCAGGACAGCCTTGGAGTCCTCTGGCCTTCTGTCCCTAGCCACTAGCTCTGGGAGAACAGGAAGGACCCACCGGGCACCCAGTGCTCCGTGGTCACGTCACTGTATTGGGATCTTCATATGACCATGATCGGCTTTTGCACTTGGGCTGTCTCTGTGGGGACCACATGGGATGGGGTGGGGGCGGGGTCTGCAGCCCCCATCGGCCATGCCCCCTTTCCACCCCCCTCCCCCCAGGAAGACAAGAGCCTGGTTCACGGTAACGTGTGTGGCCGGAACATCTTGCTGGCCCGGCTGGGGCTGGCGGAGGGCACCAGCCCCTTCATCAAGCTGAGCGACCCCGGCGTGGGCCTGGGCGCCCTATCCAGGGAGGGTGAGGACCCCGGCGGGGCTGGGCATGGGACGGGCTTCCCCGACTCCCTTCACCCTCGGTGACCTCTGACCCTGGCCCGCAGAGCGGGTGGAGCGGATCCCCTGGATGGCCCCCGAGTGCCTATCGGGTGGGGCCAATAGCCTAAGCACAGCAGCTGACAAATGGGGCTTTGGTGCCACCCTCCTGGAGATCTGCTTCGACGGGGAGGCCCCCCTGCAGGCCCGCAGCCCCTTCGAGGTATGTTCAGGGCACCCCTGGGCCCTTCCCAACTGCAAGGAGTCCAGACTGGCCTCCCCTCTGGCCATGTGGCCCCACAGATGTCGCCTCATCTCTCTGGGGCTCCATCAGGTCATCTGTCAATTGGGGTTAACTGTAGTCCTGGCCTCCTAAGGGTGTGTGGCACACAGCGAATAAGTGACAGGCTTCCCTTTTGGGCAGAATGAACAGGGTGGGGGTAGGGGGTCCCAGAGGACACCCTTGACCCAGCTGAGGGGTCAGGCAAGGCTTCCCAGAAGAGGCTGTAATCCAAGGGCAGAAATAACCACAAGTGACCCAGGCTGGGAAGGGCAGCCTGGGCAGAGGGCACAGCCTGTGCAAAGGCCCAGAGGCTTGAGTGCAGGCAGGGAGCTGCAGTCTGCAGGAGCTTCTTGGGAGTAGAGTTGGGTGGAAGCCAGGGCGGGAAGGGCCAAGCATGAGATGCTACAGCACAGCAGAATCTGCCAGACTGGGCTTCAGGTCCTGGCTCTGTGGTGGCGGGCAAGTCTGCTTCCCTTTGCTGGACTCAGTTGCATCATCTGTGAAATGGGAATGGCAAGAGCCAGGATCTGGCTGGTCCGGCCCTGTTCTGGGGGCTTGGCTGCCTCTTGGGGGAGGGGGCTGAGGGATGCACTGACTCAGGTCCCCTCCCTCACAGAAAGAGCACTTCTACCACATGCAACACCGGCTGCCTGAGCCCTCCTGCCCGGAGCTGGCCGTGCTCACCAGCCAGTGCCTGACCTACGAGCCAGCGCAGCGGCCGTCCTTCCGCACCGTCCTGCGTGACCTCACTCGGCTGCAACCCCAAAGTGAGCCCCCCTCAGTGCTGGGGCTCTGGGGGGCGGGGAGGGGCTGGGATCCCTGCTGACACAGGCACATGCACCCAAGGTCTCTGTACGGTGGCCCAGGGTGTGGGCTGCGCATGGCCGGAGCTCTTAATGTTTTGCTCCGGGAGAGCCACAAATCCTTTGGAAGAATTCAACCTCAGCAGTTTTTTTGTTTTTGCTATTTTTTTTCTCTCGATGAGAAGTTTGTACCCCTGACCCAATCTCGGAACATCCCAGGTGTCAGTCTGGATGCAGCCGACTCTGCATTTTGCACAAGAAGCGGAATTTTCCAGCTGTGGCCAAAAAGCTTTCCTTATCTCTGGGATTGCATGCTGGGGGAGCAGTCGCCCGCTTTCTGGACCCCCAAGTGTGGGTCTGCAGGTGCCTGGCATCACCCACTGTGGCTCTTCCAGATCTTGTTGACGTCTTGGCTGTGAACCTGGACTCGCTGGCGTCTGACCCCACTGTTTTCCACAAGCGCTATTTGAAAAAGATCCGGGATCTGGGCGAGGTGGGGGCGGGGCCTGGGAGCCGGCGGCGGGGCCTGGGCGGTTAGAAGGAAACCCTGGTGGGGGAAAGAGTTTGGATCTTAAGGAAAGTCTGGTCTAAGGGTGGTTCTCGGGACAGGTGGATGGGGCCTGACCTTGAAGACCCTCAGCTGCAAGGGAGGCCCTGAGGAATTGAAAGGGGCCCCCAAAGAGACCCACCAACCTGGAGTAGGTGGGGCCTAGGATTTTCCAAACAGACCTGCCTGGAGGCGGGGTCTGGGGAACCTGGGGCGGGGCGTGGGGAGCTGTGGGCGGGGCTGACCCTCCGCGCTCCGTCCAGGGTCACTTCGGCAAGGTCAGCCTGTACTGCTACGACCCGACCAACGACGGCACTGGAGAGATGGTGGCCGTGAAGGCCCTCAAGGCCGACTGCGGCCCCCAGCTCCGCACCGGCTGGCGGCGGGAGATCGACATCCTGCGTACGCTCTACCACGAGCACATCGTCAAGTACAAGGGCTGCTGCGAGGACCAAGGTGGGCGGGGCTAGAGGCGCGGTGGGCGGGGATAGGGCGTGGGTGTGGCTTGGCGGGCGGTGCCAGCAGGGCCTGGCCAATGAGAGCCTCTCAGTCCCAGGCTGCGGGCGCCAGCTGGGCGGGGCCGGGCTGCGTCCTCACGGTTGAGGGGGCGCTCTGCTGGGGCCGGTATGGGCAGGAGCTACCGTCAGCGCCGTCTCCTGGGGACGGGGTTCAGGATGGGTCCGTTCTACCTGAGGACTGGGCCTAGTGTGGGCGGGTCTTAGCCTTCCCTCCCCACCTTGGGGTAGGGGGACGGCAGGACTCAGGGTGGGCGGCCTCCGGTCCCTGCCTCTACCGCCCGCACCGGCCGCCCCTCTCCCGCATCAGGCGAGAAGTCGGTGCAGCTCGTCATGGAGTACATGCCCTTGGGCAGCCTCCGAGACTACCTGCCACGGCACAACGTCGGGCTGGGCCAGCTGCTGCTCTTCGCCCAGCAGATCTGCGAGGTGGGCCGGCCTTCCCCTGCTCCCAGGACCTGCCCCCTCTTTGGCCTGGCCTGAGCTGTCCTATCCCCCTGCTCGCCCTGCCCTGCCTGGGCCGACTCTCCACCATCCTAGCCCAGTCAGCGGATCACCTGGCCACACCCCTACCGGCCCTTTCCCCAACCCGCTTGGTATCTACTTTCTGGGACGCCCTTCGCTCACTTGGCCACGCCCAGCAGCCCAGTCCCACCCCATTCGCTCAGCCATGCCCAGGAGCGCCTGTTGTGGCCCCGCCCCCGCTGTCCGACGCTGCTCCCATAGGCTTGGGCCTCACCTGACATGCTGCCCACTCGCTCCTGGTCCCCGCAAGCCTGACCTGACTGTCCCCCAGCCACCCTGGTCACAGCTCCTCAGGCTCTGCCCTGTCCCACTGATCCTGACTCGCCCCGCCCCCAGGGCATGGCCTACCTGCACGCGCAGCACTACGTGCACCGAGACCTGGCCGCGCGCAACGTGCTGCTGGACCATGACAAGCTGGTCAAGATCGGGGACTTTGGCTTAGCCAAGGCCGTACCCGAAGGCCACGAGTACTACCGCGTGCGAGAGGATGGGGACAGCCCGGTGTTCTGGTGACCAGGCGGGACACAGCTGGAGGGGGGTGCCAGGCTCACCTAGAGCGGGCAGGGTGGAGGAGACAGATGTTGGGGTCTCAGATGATAGGGCTTGGGCCCACTGAAACTGCCCCCTTTCTAAGGGTGGGGCCCTAACTGGGGCCAGAGGGGTCCTTAAGCCCCAGGTCAGGACTCCAGACTGGTCTGGCCCCGCGACCTGAGCGCCCCCTCCCGCAGGTATGCCTTGGAGTGCCTGAAGGAGTCTAAGTTCTACTATGCGTCCGACGTCTGGTCCTTTGGGGTCACCATGTATGAGCTGCTGACTTACTGTGACTCCAGCCAGAGCCCGCCCTCGGTGAGAGCCGGGCCCGCACCCCCACCCCATCCTACAGGAGATAGAAAGGCAGGCATCTAATTTCCAGCTCCCCCACCTCAGCAAGCGCTTGCCCCACCTCAGCCTCGCCATCCCAGTCTGTAAAATGGGCCCCTTACACTGCAGGTGTCTTTGATTGTGACAGAAGCCCCGCTCAGGAACAGCTCAGTCCACGATGTGCAGACTCCATGGGAGACTGGCAGCGGGGCTGGATCTGGACCCTCAGATGTCATCAGGAATCCCATTTTCTCCGTCTGTCGGCTCCGCTATTCTCTGTGGTCGCATCTCAGACAGGACCACTCTCTGTTGCAACAGCGGCCCCCCAGCCGAGGGGCTCCCAAGTCCTTTTCTTTCCGGCATAATCCAGAACGCTCTCTGATTGGCCGAGCTTGGTTCACGTGTCCACCACGGAGCCAATCACTGTGTAGCACCGCCCCAAAATTATTGGCTAAACCTGGGCGGGGCCAGGAGGCAAGAATATGTTACAGTTTATTCCCGAAGCCAATCAGAGTACCTTTTATAGAAGAAAAAAAACCCAAAACGATTGTAGCCAGGCAAAAACAAGTTACTGGGAGGCTTAATGACAGCAAACACCTGATTCACACTTGCTCTATGAATATTAGTTTATCTAACTTCTGACTTTCGCGATAACCCAAGTGGTGGCGTCACCGCGTGTTACAGATGAGAAGACTAAGGCCCAGAGAGGTGGTCATAAGTCCAAAGTCAGACAGCTAAGTGTCAAGTTCCAAGCTCCTGGCCGCTCCCCAGGCAGCCCTGTCTCTTGACGAGAGCTTGTCGTTTCTTCTGTAGAAATTCATCGAGCTCATAGGCCTCACCCAGGGGCAGATGACCGTGCTGCGGCTCACGGAGCTGCTGGAACGAGGGGAGAGGCTGCCGCGGCCCGAGAAGTGTCCCTGTGAGGTGAGGCCGCCCGCTTTCCCCTGCCCCCACCCTGGGACCAAGAGAGAGCAGCCGGTCAAAGCCCCAGTCTTTCCTTCCACAGATCTATCTCCTTATGAAGAACTGCTGGGAGGCAGAGGCCTCCTTCCGCCCGACCTTCCAGAACCTCATACCCGTCCTCAAAACGGTGCACGAGAAATACCAAGGCCGGGCGCCCTCGGTGTTCAGCGTGTGCTGAGGCCCGCCCACAGCCCCATGGGGGAATCGGAGCAGGCAGGACCCCCAGAGAGGGCCTCCTGCTCCAGCCCCCCATCCCCCCCACCCCCAGAGGGAGAGGTCAGCCTCCCCGGCTCCCTGTGCCTCACTAGTGCCCCAGACCCACCTCCGTGAACGGACTGTCCTCATCCCTTCCGGCTGCTGTGACAGTACCGTAGACTGGGGGCTTAGAAACAACAAATTTATTTCTCACAGCTCTGGAGGCTGCGAAGTCCAAGATCAGGGTGCCAACATGGATGCATTTTGATAAAGGCTTTTTCCTTGTTCATAGCTGGACCCTCTGGCTGTGTCTTCACAAGGTGGAAGGGAGCAAGGGATCTTTCTGGAGCCTCTTTTATAAGCGCACTAATCCCATTCATGAGGGCTCCCCCTTCCTGATAAGCAGCTTCCGAAGGCTCACCTCATACCATCGTGTCGGGCATTAGAATTTCAAGATGTGATTTTTTTTTTTTTTTTTTTTTTTTTGCTGAGGAAGATTGACTCTGAGCTAATATCTGTTGCCAATCTTCCCCTTTTTGCTTGAGGAAGATTATCGCTGAGCTAACATCTCTGCCAGTCTTCCTCTATTTTGTATGTGGGTCACCACCACAGCATGGCTTGACGAGTGGTATGTAGGTCTGCACCCAGGATCCAAACCCGTGAACCCCAGACTGCCAGAGCAGAACACATGAACTTAACTACTGTGCCACCTGATTTTTTTTAATGAGGTCACATTGATTTATAATATTATATACATTTCGGATATCCATCACTCTATTTTGACTTCTGTATAGACTGCATCATGCTCACCACCTAAAGTCTAGTTGCCATCTGTCACCGTACACGCGTGCCCCTCTATCCCTTTCACCCTCCCCTCCCCTCAATGTATGAATTTTGAGGGGACGCACCTTCCATAATCATGAGCCTGATGTAGACCCCTAAGGGGCCAGGACGACCAGGGAGCTAACCAGGCCCTTGAATCCGATCTTTCTGCCTTCCGCGGCCCCCTCCCTCAGGGGTCACCATTTCCAATAGCTGGTGATGAACTCACACAGTCCTGTGCTGCATATCAACGTCCGGTCAACAGGCCACATATATGACTGCGGTCCCGTAAGATGTGTCCCATAGAGCCTAGGTGTGTAGTGGGCTGTACCTGCTAGGTTGGTGTAAGGACACACTATGACATTCGCACAATGACGGCATCGCCTGACAACACGTTTCTCACGGTCGTTAAGTGACCTCTGACTGTGTTACCTCCTTAAATTGTTGCTCACCTCTAAATCACCAGCTGGCAGTTAGACCAGTACCTAGAACACAGAAGGTGCTCAATAACTAGCTAAATCTACCAACAAAGGATTGGGGGCCCCACGTGCCATTTAGATAAAACTGCCAATTTCACCCTTTCCTCCCTGTGTGACCTCAGGCAAGTGGCTGCCCCTCTCTGGGCGTCTGTGTCAAATGCTTAGCAGAGTCATGCAAACAAGTACTTAATAAACATTTGATATTATTGTTAACTTGGTGTTTGCCAGTGTTTCTCCTTAACAGGTGTGCTGGAGACGGATGATGTGTCAGCCACGTTATGAAAGGCAGTTAAATAATGTCCCTTTTCATAGGATTTCTCAGGACCTTGCACATTGCCAACTCTCCTGACCAGAGACTTCCACACGATTCTAGTGACATTTGCTTTTTGTAACAGTTTTCAAAATTAAAAATTCCTCATCATTATAAATCTTTTTTTGGACAAGTAATCTTGACCTAGGCAATGAAAGTCTCCCTCTGTCCGTCAGCCACCACTGTTGCCCCCCCCCCGGAGGCAACTAATGTCATCTGCTTTCCTGTTTTGGTTTCTAGAGACATTTTATCCAAATGCAAGGAAGTCTGTGCATATATTATGCTTTCCTGTCTTTTGCAAAAATAGTAGCATGAACTCCTATGCAGAGCTCCAGTCTGTATCCTTGTGGTTTATTTTTTCCACATAATAGGCCTTGGAGATGGTCCCGTGGCTCCAGGCGTGCAGAGTTTTCTTGTTCTGTTTCATGGTGATGCTGAAATGTTGTCTGCCTCCATTCCCTCCTGGGGTTCATCGGGTCGTTTCTAACCCTCCCCTGTGCCCAGGATGCTGCCACAGTGAGTGAGCATGTGCGCACAGCATTTGCCCCGCATTCAAGGGCATCTCTAGGACACATTCTCAGTGGGAATAGCTGCTTGCAGGATCTCGCCCAGTAACCGGGAAAAGGTGTTGCCACTAGAATTTTTTTTTTCTTTTGAGGAAGATTAGCCCTGCACTAACATTTGCCTCCAATCCTCCTGTTTTCGCTGAGGAAGACTGGCCCTGAGCTAACATCCGTGCCCATCTTCCTCTACTTTCTATGTGGGACGCCTACCACAGCATGGCTTGCCAAGCGGTGCCATGTCCACACCTGGGATCCGAACCGGTGAATCCCAGGCTGCCGAAGCGGAACGTGCGCACTTAACCACTGCACCACTGGGCCGGCCCCAGATTTTACATTTTATCTGTAAAAACTTCCAGCTGTGTCTCGAAAAGATGTAACTGCAAACCATGGCAACAATCTTGTGACCACACCCAGAAAGTTTAAGGATGATTCCTCAAAATCATCGCGTAGCCTCAGTGTTTCCATTTCCCCAATTGTCTCTGAAATATTCGGTGTCTGTCTACAGTTTGTTCAGAGGAAAGTCCAGACAAGGTCCAGGCACTGGATTTGGTGGAGGGCGGATCCCTTTAAGTTCTGGGTTCCTCTCTGTGTTTCCTCCTTGCAACATACTGGTTGAAGAAACCGGGTTGTTTGTCCTGGAGGCTTTGCCAGTGCGGTGTCATCCTTGCGGCGGAGTTTGATGCATTCCTCTGTCCTCACCGTGACTGACCAGTGGTCAGACCCAGTTTCCTTTTTTGGCAAGACTCACAGAGGGCCTTGTGCCCTCTCTACATGCCCATCTTCCTCTACTTTATATGTGGGTCACTGCCACCACATGGCTGATGAGTGGTGTAGGTCCATGCCGGGGATCAAAACCTGTGAACCTGTGAACTGGGAAACCCAGGCTGCTCAGCAGTGGGCAGTGAATTTAGCAACTACACCACGGGCCTGCCCCTATTTCCAAATACTTTCAATCGGGGTTTGAGTTGCTCTCTCAGTACCGTGTGGGAAATGGATTGGGGGCCAGGGCAGCAGAGGAGGGACCTGAGTGGAGAGGGGAGGTGCTCCAGTGAGAGAGGACGGGGCGTAGCTTCAGGGATGGGGAGACTGGATGAATGCCAGGTGTCATCAAGGCCCTCGAAAATGTCCCTCTCCGGAGCTCAGATCACAGGCACCAGAGGCGGGTCAGAGGGCAGAGAGATGGAGTCGATGGAGGTGGGAAGACCCATCTGACCCCAAGTCCCTTCTCTTGGGGTGAAAAGACCAGCTGCCCAGAGGGGAGGGTCAGGGAGCATGATGTCAGGGGTCCGGGCCAGTTACAAGTAGCATCCCTGACAGATGGTGGTTCAGGATTCAGCTGTCCCCTTGCCTCAGCACCACGCACAGGCAATGGGGGGGTCCCTCAAGATCTTCAAAGGTGAAGGGCCTAAAGGAGCCACCCAGGTGGTCAACACAGAGCCGGGCACCCAATAAATGTGGGCTCTGTTCATTTTCATAGCTTCCCTCATCATCATCCCCAGATCTCTTCATTGTCCCCCAGGAAATGCTGAGAGCTCACGCTAACCCGTTGAGACCCTGCCTAGAAGTCCCTTCATCTCCCCTTGAAACACTGCCTTGAAATCCAACCTTATCACCTCAAGGGCAGCGCCTGGAGGTCCGCCATAAGTTCAGTGGAAGGAGGTGCCTCCGCTGCTGTCCTAGGCGTCGTAAGTTCTCAGAATAAAGGAAGCAGAGCTGCTCCACTTCCTGCGATTTCATTTGGGGCCAGTGGCGTAACAGGTCCACCCTGTCCGAGATTCGCCAGCGCCCTCCTCCTCCTGGGGCCCCACCTGGGCCCCCCACGGTGGCCCCCCGGGGTCACAGAGCATCCTCCCCACCCCTCCCCAGGCGTGCAGCCCCTGGACTTCTGCAATCTTAACTGCCGTGACTGCACTTCCGTTCCCGGGCCAGCCCCACCTGCTCCTCCCTGCCCGCGCCTCATTAAGACATCCTCCTCCCGAAGGTTGGCCACCATGATGCCCTCGGGGCCGCTGCCCGGGGTCTGCTGGACCTCACTCCTCTCCCTGCTTCTCGTCTGCTGTCTGCGGCCCCCAGGTGAGGCAAGTCAAGCTGGGAGGGCTGGCGTTGGGTGGGGGGCGGTCAGTGGAGAGTGAGAGCAGAGAAAGCCGCTGAGCTCTCCACATCCTGCCGTGCCTGGCTGCGCAGCGAGCACATCCTGAGACTCAGATCTTCCGGGGGCTCACCAGGGTCCTCGAGAGAAAGTTGTGCTTCCTTAACTCAGCCTTCAGGGCTCCCCAAGGCGTGGTCCCTCCGTGTCCCCAACACACACACACATGCGCACACACACACACACACACACACTCCCAGCTCCATGTAGCCCCTCCACCTCTGCCTATGCTCTTCCTTCTGCCAAGACCACTCTTCCCCTTCACTTGGCTAACTCCTACTTATCCTTCAAAACTGGCCACAGTCGTCCCCTCCTCCCAGAAGCCTTCCCTGACTCACTTCTTCCTGTATCTGGATCGGGGTCTCCCCTGGCCACCTTCTGATGTCTCCCCACTTGCTGATCCGTCACCTGTCTTCCCCACTAGCCTGAAACAGCCTAAAGGCGGGGACCCTTAGGCCTCGGCAAGAGGACGGGCCGAATGGTGGGACCTGCGGATGGGTGGGCTGGGGGCACCAGAGCAACCAGCACAGCTTCTGGCTCTTCCCACAGGTGCCCAGGGGCAGTTCTCGCTGCGATTGGAGCCCCAGGACCTAGTGGTGCCTGAAGGAGGGTCCATCTCGGTAAACTGCAGCACAGACTGTCCCAACGCTCAGCACGTCACTCTGGAGACGTCCCTCCCCAAGGAGCCATTGAGCAGTGGCTTGGGCTGGGCAGCCTTCCGGCTCAGCAATGTGACTCATGATGACAGAGAGGTCCTCTGCTCCAGCTTCTGCAATGGCTTACAGATATCAGGCTCTTTTGGCATCACAGTGTACCGTGAGTGGATGTGGCCGGAGGTGGGGACCAGCCTCAGGCGGTGGGCTGGGGGGTAGATGGCCAGCGTGCAGGCGAGCGGGGCCTGAAGTCTGCAGGAAGGGACCAGGGCTCTCACCCAGAGCTTGGACCTGGATGTGTGTGTGACAGAGACAGAGACAGACAGAGAGCTGCCTCTCAACTGTATGCCAGGGCAGCAGCTGTGCAGTCAATTCATCGGGGTCCCAGCAAGCATTTTGAAAATGACAGCTCACGTGTTTTATTTATGCCTTTTATTTTTACGGCAGGGAATCAATTCATGTGGTTCCAAAATCAAAAAGTACAAAAAGCTGTGAATGTCGGATCTCTATTCATCTAGTGGGGCTGCCAGTGGCCGCTGGCTTACGAGTTGACTCATTCAGTCCTTACCCAGGCCCTGGGGCGGGGACGTCCACTTGTGAGCCTCATCACACAGATATGGAGACCGAGGCTCAGGGTAAAGGCCGTGCCAGCCTTCACAGCCCCTGAGCAGAGAAGCTGGCAGTGTGGCTCCAAAGTCCCTGCCACTAACAGGCGACGTCTTCCTCTCCAGACTGTGTCCCCCCTTACTGGTTTCTTATGGACCCTTCCAGACTGTCTCTGACTTTAGAAGAATACAATAGTTTTCAGAGATAAGTGTAGCGTGTGTGTATAATTGTGTGGGCTCCTGTGTATGCGCCGGAGTCGGTATTTGTGCTTGTGTGCCTCTGTGTGTCCGTGAGCGTATGTATCTATGTGTCACTATCTGTGTCTATTTGAGTGTACTTGTGTGTCTGTATATGCTAGTGTCTGTATGTTTGTGCCTGTCTTTGTGTGTACCTGTTTGTGAATGCCTGTGAACGTATGTGTATGTCTGTGTCAGTATCTGTGAGTGTGTGTCTGTGTCAATATCTGTGTCTGCGTGTGAGCATATGTGGATATGTGTCAGTATCTGTGTGTGTCTGTGTCAATAACTGTGTCTGTGTGTGAGCATCTGTGGATCCTGTCAGTGTGTGTTTGTGTCTGTCAGTATCTGTGTCTGTGTGTCTGTCCGTACGCGTCTATGTATACATCTTTGTATCCGTGTGTATTTCGGTGTAATGCATACACCTGTCTGTGCGTATCTGCATGTCTATGTGTGTGTGAGTCCCTGTCTCTGTGTGTCTGAGATGCCTCCGTCGGTGTTCTGTGGGAGCCTGTTGGTCCTGGCTCGTGAGAGCCCACTGTGCTCATCTCTTCCCAGTTCCTAGTCCCACGTGGCCTGAAATCAGTCAGTGGGAGTATTTACAGGGGACAAGTGGGCGGATGCTCCATGTCTGGGCTGCCCCGCTCTACTCCAGGAGCCCAGGCATTCTGAACACACCACTAGCCCTGACCAGTGGTACCCGGGCTAAGACGGAGGCCTCCTTGTTAAATATCCAAAAATTGTGAATAGTAAGATGTTAAATATTTTTCATAGCAGCCAGACCGTGGGCTCTGTGACAGCTTGAGACCAGGCTTGAGTTGTCGAGGGAGAGTAAGATGCTGCATTTAAGGAGGCCCAGGCTTGGTACGTGTGCCTGCGAGGGCCCCTGCGGCTGCGAGAGGACCCAGCCTGGGGTGTCAAGTCCCCTGTGACTGTGCCAGAGCACCCTGAGACGCTGTCCCAGGCGGCTCCACCGTGAGAGCCCTGAGCGCCTGAGACTTACTGGGGAGGGCTGGACCAAGCTCTGGGAGAGGCCAAGGCCAGAGTTGAGGCCAGAAGCTGGGAAGAGGGGCCAGGGGAGTCCCCAGACGTGACATCAAGGAGGCAGGTGGACACACAGGTCTGGAGTTTGGGAGACCCACATTTTAACCCTAGTTCTGCGCTTTCCTGGCTGTGCATCCTTGGGCAAGCCACCTCCCCTCTCTGGGCCTCAGTTTCTTCCTCTGTAAAAGGGAAGGATGACAGAGGAGATTTTACTGGGTGGCTGTGTGAATGAAGGTGGACGACATTGGAAAGTCTAAGAAAAGCTCTCAATAAACAGGAATTTTTATGATTACTATTAACCTCCTAAGTAGTCATAAACATTAGTCCTCTTCCTTCCTTGTTTCCCATAACTATGAGGTCCTTGGGAACAGGACATCTGACTTTTATTTTAGTGCCTGGCAAGGTATCTGACAAAACAGGAAATCATAATCACGATGCTAATGGCAACAGCAGACACTTACACTGGTTTATTAATTCAAAGTTAACAGCTCTGCGCTGGGCCACCCTAGGCTCCTCTACACTCCCAAGGCAAGTGCTGCAGGGCTGGCTGCTAAGGGCTATTCTCCACTTCCCCAGGGTTCCCCGATCTCGTAGAGCTGGAACCCCTGCCCTCCTGGCAGCCCGTGGGCCAGAACCTCACCCTGAGCTGCCAGGTGGCAGGCGGGGCGCCCCAAGACAACCTCACCGTCGTGCTGCTCCGCGGGGAGGAGGAGCTGAGCCGGCAGCCGGCGGTCGGAGAGCCCGCCCTGGTCAACCACACGGTGGAGGCCCGCAGAGAGGACCACGGCGCCAACTTCTCGTGCCGCGCGGAGCTGGACCTACGGTCCCGAGGGCTGGGACTGTTCCAGAACAGCTCGGCCCCCAGGCAGCTGCGAACCTACGGTGAGGGAAGGGACTGCAAACGGTGGGTGATGAGCTGAGCCGGAGCCCACGTGCCCTGGCCGCGCGGTTCCCGAGAATAGGGTGGCCTGGCCCTCAAGGCTTCTGGGAAAACATGCCCTTGGCCACCGGGTGAGGCGACCTCAGACGGGAGGTCTGCAGCCGCGGGAACTTCCGAGAAGGCTGTGAGGGTGTGTCCCGGGAAGGTGACCCAGGCCACAAGGTAGGCTGGGAAAGAAGGACCCTGGTTGGAGGACAGCGTCACTACGGCTGTGTGAGACGTCCTCCTGCTCAGGCCCACCCTTCTTTCCAGCCTTGCCCGTGGGGCCCCTGCACCTCGATGTTCCCCGGTTCTTGGAGGTGGAAAGGCTGTGGCTCGCGAACTGCACGCTGGACGGGCTGTTCCCCGCTTCCGAGGCAAAGATCCAACTGGCGGTGGGGGACCAGATGCTGAAGTCCCAGGTCGAGAGACACGGGGACAGGATCACGGCCACAGCCAATTCCACCGCGAGGGCGGAGCAGAACGGCACCCAGGAGATCGTCTGCAAAGTGACCCTAGGGGACGAGAGCCGGGAGACCCGAAGGAACTTGACCATCTATAGTAAGAGGGGGCGGGGCGCCAGTGGCCCGAGGGGCGGGGCCTTAGCCACAGGGTGGGAGGAGCTGCGGTGTGGGCGGGGCCTAGGTAACCAGGGAAGTACTATAGCCTGAGCGTCCCCAAATGGGCCGGGGCACAGACAGAATACCCGAAAGGCGGGGCCTCGATACCCCGAGGGGAAGGAGGCAGGTGGAGGGCGGGGACTGACCGATGGGAGGTGCGTGGTCAGCTGAGTCCTGGGCAATGCTCCCCCTTTAGGCTTCCAGGGGCCCATCCTGACCCTGAGCGCGCCCAGCGTCGCCGAGGGGACCATAGTGACTGTGACTTGCACGGCCGGAGCCCGAGTCCAGGTCACGCTGGACGGAGTTCCAGCCGAGGCCCCGGGGCAGCCCGTCCAGCTTCAGCTAAACGCCACGGAGAGGGACGACAGGCGCAGCTTCATCTGCAACGCCACCCTCAAGGTGGACGGGGGGATCTTGTACAGGAATGAGAGTGTCCAGCTGCGTGTCCTGTGTGAGTAGGGCATTCTGATCTTTAATCCCTTGCTCCCCCGATTTGGGAAGACTTGACTCTCCCTTGCCCCATGGTGCCTCCAGTGTGCTGGGTGTGTCTGACCATTTGGTGGTTCCACAGACGGTGCCAAGATTGACCGAGCCAAATGTCCCCAGAACTTCACGTGGGAAGAAATGACCACCCACGTCCTTGAGTGCCAGGCCTGGGGCAACCCGGACCCGGAGCTACAGTGTGTGAAGCAAGCATCGAAGGTCAAGGTGCTTGCCGGAACCCCATTCGTCGTCAGGTTAAAACACCATGGTACCTACACGTGCCACGCGAACAACTCACACGGGAAGGACACTGTGACCGTGGTGGTGAACGTTCAAGGTGAGCCGAGGCGAGGCTGGGGGTGTAGAGCGGCAAGCCCAGGAGGGGCCGGGGCGCGCGGAGTTACTCCTCGCTTCTCTGCACAGCTCGGAACCCCGCCGTCGTCCCCGTGCTGGTGGTGTTAGCGATCCTTGGCCTGATCACTGTCTCAGCGGCCTTACTATATGTCTTCGTGTTGAAGAAACACTCCGTGAGTGACATCTACTATGTGAATCGGGGGAGCACCACCTGCTTGCCCCTCAGGTCTAGGCCGGCTGACCAAAGACTGGGGGAGGAGTCGTCCTGAGCCTCGGGCCGCCGGGATACTGGACAAAGGGGATGGGGGTTTGGCTGTGTCTCCGGGTTTCGTACCAATAAAGCCTTCAAAATCCGGGGTCCGTGGCTTCATTACACCTGCGCCGAGGTGCTTCCTGCAGCGCTGCGCGTCCATTGAGTGACATCTCGGCAGCGGAAAGGGGCGGAGCTTGTGGCGCCCAGACGCGCCTTGAACCCTGAGAGGCGGGCTGGGTCTTAGCCAATGGGCTGAGGGAGTAGTGAAGGAGGCGGGGCTTCTCCCGGCCAATCGGCGGACGCGCCCTCGTTGCCGCTCTATGCCGCTCCGCCCCGGCTCGCTGGTCCCAGAAGGCGCCGGGTTTCCCAAGATGGCGGCCGACGTGTCCGTTACTCACCGGCCCCCGCTGAGCCCGGAGGCTGGGGCCGAGGTGGAAGCCGATGATGCCGCGGAGCGCCGGGCGCCCGAAGAAGAACTGCCGCCGCTAGATCCAGAGGAGATCCGGAAACGCCTGGAACACACCGAGCGCCAGTTCCGTAACCGCCGCAAGATACTGATCCGGGGCCTCCCGGGGGACGTGACCAACCAGGTATGAGGGGGGGGCGGTGTGGGAGCGTGGCGGGAAATACCACCGTGCGCGTGCGCGGGGGGACCCGGGCGACACCAACGCTGGCGTGCGCGGGGGGCGTCAGCGGGCGAGTCCAAGCGGGGGATCTACGCGGGGTCGGGAGAGACCAAGAGCGGGATTTGGGGGGTCAGTGATGGAGGGAGAAACCAACTTTGGACTGAGGGAGGACGTTGCTAGGGGCGACCACAGGCTTGGACGAGACCAAGTGATTGAAGGGGGCGGGGAGTGGAGGGGGCGGGCAGCTTTGGCCGTGTTGGGGTACTGTGAATGGGCAGCCACTTTGGGACCGGGGGGAATGGGGACGCCGGTGGCTCCCTGCTCTGATTGTGTGTCTCCCCACCTCCTCTACTACTGGATGGCGGGATCTCATATCCAGAAGTTTCGGGGTTGGCTAGAGTATGCCTTTGTGTGGCACGCGTTTATTAACTCCTCTGCGAGAGAGATCCGGAAGTTGTAGCCGCTCCTGGGGTCTTTCTTCCCCGAAATTAGTTTGGAAAAACCGGATGTTCTGCCCCCAGGCCGCAGACCTGCAGGAAAGGGGGGCCATTGTTCTGTGGAGCCCCCCTTGGTTGATCTTCTGGCCGGGGGTGCCCTTCTCTTGGGACCTACATGGGACAGGCTTCCCGGTGCTCTTTGTACCCAGAGAGATTGCCTCTGCCCCACCCTGCGCCAGTGGAATGGCTTCTTGCTCCCTGCTGCTGAGATTTCCCTGCTCTCTGGCCCACCAGCACATCTCCCACTGGCTCTCCTGCCCATGGGTGGTACACGACTGGTGCAGTGTTCGGAGGGGCGTGACTTGGGGACGGACCTTGGACAGTGCCACTAGGCATGGTCTGGTTTGTTCCTCGAGCTGGCCCTCTTCCTGGTGCCCACCATCTCTCAGCTGGGCACACGCTGTGTCTCCAGCTCTGTGCACAGTGTGGCTGGCACAAGGGGGCCCCCCCACCTCCCCAAAGCTGGCTTGCAGAAGGCCGGCGCTGGCAGGAGGGGGGAATCAGCGGGCGCGTGAAACCACGCTGTGTGAGCTTCTTAAGTACACAGGGTCCCCAGTCAGGACCCCTGGGTGGCATTCTTGCAGCTGCCCTGACCAGCTGCACGACCTTTGACAGCTTCCTTCACCTCTCTGAGCCTCAGTTTCCTCCTCAATGAGTTTGTTAGTACCTAATTTGTAAGGTTTTGGAAAGAGTTCGTCTTGCACACCGAGGTTCACACGGGTGAAATGACTTCCCTGTGAGGCATCCAGCAGAGCTGGGCCGTGACCTCAGACCCACCTGGCTCTTGGAGAGTTGTGTTGGTTAAAAGCGAGAGCTTCGCGGCTTCCCTCTGAATCCCAGCTCTGCCAGGTATGGCCTCAGTGGCCTCGGGCAAGTCCCTGCTCTGAGCCTTTATTTGTAAAACGAGGGTGGCAATCGACCTGCTTTCATAGCAGGTCCACGGAAAGGTGGCACTGGGTCGCTCCCCTCAGCCCCTGGTGACTCCTCGTCCTTTGGCTTCTGTCTCCGCAGGAAGTGCACGACCTGCTCAGCGACTATGAGCTCAAGTACTGTTTTGTGGACAAATACAAAGGGACAGGTTTGTGGGGCTGTGGGTGGGCTATCGGCAGCGGGACAGGCCCTGAGGCTGGGTGGGGCCCGGGGCAGCGTCTCCTCTCTGAACTTTGGGCCCAACATCGTCCCCTTGGCCAGCACAGTACCCTGTTGCCCCAGTCTGACCCTCGTTCTGGGTGCCCATCGTGGGGCAGCCTTGTTCTTCTTCCCGGCTGCCCAGCCAGAGACCTGGGCATGGGGCTCCCCGCTTCACACGCCCTTCCCCAGCAGCCAGTCACCTAGGCCTGTCTGGCCTCCTCCTTCGAGGCTTCCAGAACAGTGGGTGCCTCTCCATTCCCTTGGCTTCCATCTGCTCCGTGCTCCCTCCATCTCTGCCTCAGTGGCAGCCCCTCTCTGGCCTCCCTGCCTGTATGATTTCACGCCCCCAGGCAGCCAGCTCCAGTCTGACTGCAAATCTGCTCAGACCTCCAAACGCT
Organism: Equus asinus; assembly: GCF_041296235.1. Classification (NCBI taxonomy): domain Eukaryota; kingdom Metazoa; phylum Chordata; class Mammalia; order Perissodactyla; family Equidae; genus Equus; species Equus asinus. The sequence continues at coordinate 21,983,497 of NC_091809.1, read as the reverse complement.
GATCGTTCTTCTCCTTCTTGAAAACCTCTCTGAGCCTCCTCCTGAGCCCACCTTGCAAGGATGTACCCCAGCCTTGCCATCGCCTGGGGCACCCGTGAGATTTCAGGCTGTTCCCTCTGCCCCTGTTCTTAGCTGCGCCCTCTTCCATCCATGTGCGTCAGGCAGCTCCTCACAGAGCCCTGAGCGCCCCCCCATCCTGGCCATGACCCCCCTGGGCTGCGGTTGCTGCCTCACTCATCTTCCTCCTGCACGGAGCCATCAGCTCCGTGCCAACAGGGCCAGGCCTTGGCGCCCCTCCAGCATGGGAGGCTCTCGGTGGCTGTCTGTGCCCACCAGGCATTGTGCTGGGCCGTCAGACCCTCCAGGACCTTTGCTTACAATCTGTCACATGAATGTGAAGGAGCTGAGGGAGGACAGGTGACCCCTCAAGACTTACCTGGTGGGCTAGGGTGGTGGCGAAGATCTTGGGCCCTGGAGGCAAATGGACCTGGGTTCGAGTCCCAGTCTCTTCTCACTCTGTGGCCATAGGCATGTGGTTCACCCTCCTGGGCCTCAGCCTTCTCACCAGCAAATTGGGCATGACCTGCTTGGCTTGGCTGTGAGGCCACCACGTTAAAATACCTAAAAAGCCGAGGGCGCCTGGCATCTGGTTGGTGCTTGGGAGACACTGGCAGAGGCCACAAGTCAGCACTGTTCCCTGAGCGCCTAGTATGTGTTTGTGCCAGGCCTCGAGGACCCAGGGGTTAAGGGACACTTCCATTCATACAGTCTTCTAACAGATTATTTATTGAGCGCCTGGGTGCTGGGGACTCAGTTGTGAACCAAACAGAGATGGTCTAGTTTGGGGAGGAGGCTGTTACTCAGACGGCTGCCAACGTGAAGGTGGAATGGTCACAGGACCAGGAGCTGCAGGGCACTGTGGGAGCACGGAGCCGGGAACTGAAACAGGAACGGTCAGGATAGGCTTCACGGGGGAAGTGATGTTTGTAGTCAGCTTGAAGGGTGGGTCAGGGTTAATCAGGTGAAGAGGTGGAGGTCAGTGCTTATGCTCAGAGAAAAGCAGGTTCAGAGGCCTGAGGGGGAGCGTGCCTGGCGTGGTGCATGCAGGAAGTAGCGGCCAGAGATGGGAGTGGAGGTCAGCAAGGCCACGGGGCTAGGCCATGCAGGTTCCGTGGGCCCCTGCAGAGAGGGGCCCCTGGGCAAGGGCATGGCATGATCTGATGATCATTTTGAAAAGCTCCCTGTGGCTGCTGGGGGGAGAGCCAACCAGGAGTGGGGGCAGGACCACAGCTGAGACAGAGGCTTGGACACGAGAGCTGTTGGTGGCCTGGAAAGGTGGTGAGGGAGGGGCACAGTGCCCTCCTGTCTGGGTTCGAGTCCAGGCTCCTCACTTGGGCAGGGGGCGCTGCTCTGGCCCATTTCCTCGCTGGCACAATGGTGGTCCCATTTGACAGATGGGGAAACTGAGACCCCAAAGCCACTCGGGGGGCTGGAGTTGAAATCCAGGCTCCAGTGACCACATGTGTAACTACGACTGTGTGTGTCAGTGAGTTACGCACGTGTGTCCTGGGACAGAGCCGGGTGCACAGCCGGTGAGCACTACAGTGGGTGGTGAGCGGGCCGGGGTGCGGGCAGGGAGCCAGCCTCAGGGAGCAGGAGCTGCCACACGAGTTGCCCCAGGCTGGCGACCCTTCCTGTCGGTGGGTGCCTGAGATGCCTGGAGATGTCTGGGCGTTCCTTCCGGACATCGAGGGTCACCCAGGGGGTAGAGGGTGGACGGGTGGGTCCTCGGGCCCCCTGACCCCACGTCCCCGCTCCCGCAGCCTTCGTGACTCTGCTGAACGGGGAGCAGGCCGAGGCCGCCATCAGCGCCTTCCACCAGAGCCGCCTGCGGGAGCGCGAGCTGTCGGTGCGGCTGCAGCCCACGGACGCCCTGCTCTGCGTGGCCAACCTGCCACCCAGCCTCACGCAGCAGCAGTTCGAGGAGCTGGTGCGGCCCTTCGGCAGCCTGGAGCGCTGCTTCCTGGTCTACAGCGAGCGCAGCGGCCACTCCAAGGGCTACGGCTTCGCCGAGTACATGAAGAAGGACTCGGCCGCCCGCGCCAAGTCGGACCTGCTGGGCAAGCCCCTGGGCCCACGCACCCTCTACGTGCACTGGACAGACGCCGGGCAGCTCACACCCGCCCTGCTGCACTCCCGCTGCCTCTGCGTCGACCGCCTGCCACCCGGCTTCAGCGATGTGGACGCCCTGCGCCGGGCGCTGTCAGATGTCCACACGCCCACCTTCTGCCAGGTGAGCGCTGTGCCCCCAGCGGGGCCTGGGGGAGCGGGTGCTGGCCGCGAGCCCCTCCGAGGGGCCCTCCGGAGTCACCTGCTATCTCTGATCTTCCAGGGCCCTTTCCAGCAAAGCAGCAGCGACGCCACATTGAATGGGCTTCTTGTTAGAAAGGCCACGTGGTGCCCTGGGTGACAGCCCAGCCCAGAGCCATATGGCAGGGCTTCAGATCCCTGCGCACCCGCTAGCGACTCACTTCACCTCTCTGGCCTCAGTCTTCCCCTGTAATGTGCAGGCGAGGCTGCCTCTGTCAGAGCTGGTCGCCAGGCTTGCGCGCTCCTCATTCGCGTTTGCTCCCGCGCTCAGATGTTTGTTGATTGCCTGCTGGATCTCAGGCCCCAGGCCTGGCATTGAGGCAGCTACTCCCGAGAAGCCCGCAGGCCCTCTAAGCCTTGAAGTCAGGAAGGCGGGTTTGGCCAGATCCCAGCCCTGCTCTGTGGCCCTGGCGAGTCCCTGGCTCTCTGAGCCTCAGTTTCCCTCCTCCGTGAGAAGGAATCCGATGTTCGCGCATTGTGTTGGCAGAGTAAATCCCTGGTTCACTCAAGTCGCGTTCGTCAGGCACGTCTGTGCGTGTGCCCAGCCCTGTGACAGGCGCGCTGGGCGAGAGTAGGCCAGCCCCAGCTCTCGGAGAGCCCGCAGGTGGTCTTGCCACAGACCTCCAAGGCGGACGTCTCTTCAGCACTCACTGGACCCTGAGCACGTTACCTGCGACCCCTTCATCCTGTAACGGCCAGAGAGCCAGGTAGGAGCCCCATTTTCAGGCAGGGACACCAGCACAGAGAGATCAAGCAACATGCCCAGGGTCACGCAGCTAGCGCACAGCAGAGTGAGGGTCAGAACGCCACAGCCTGGCTCCAGAGCCCCAGGCCGGCCTGGAGGAGGCTGGTCCATGGGCTCAGCTGGGACAGTCGTGGGCTCAGATCCCAGCTCTGGCCTTGGGTGGGTCCTGCTCCCCTTGTGTAAATAGGGTGTCGCTTGGTGCCTGGGCAGTCTGACGTCCGTTTGTGCTCCGCCTCCCCTTGCACACTTGCCTGCCAGGCCCCGGGCGGGGCTCAGGACACACCAGTTAGCTCGCTGGCCGCATCTCGTGTGGAGATTGAGGATGGCAGGGCCGTGACCAACCACAGGTCCTCTCTGGGCCTCAGTTTCCCCCTCTCGAAGTGGGGCTGGCAGTGCTTTATGGCCGGGTTATGGTGGACAGCCGTTCCTCCGTGCCTCCATTGATGAGGGCCTGCCTCCGAGCAGCTCCCAGGGACGCTGGGCGTCCCGGTCCGACAGAGTCTGGGCTCCAGTCAGGTGGGTCGAGGTCGAGCCACGGTACCCCGTGGAGGAGCAGCGTGGCCTTGCTTGCCCTTTGGCCCCTCTGAGCGCCCTCTGTCCGTCTGTGGGGGAGCGTGACTGTCAGAGGATGTGCACCGGGCCTCAGCAGGGGCCTGGCCGGGGGGAGAGGGCTGATGGTCAGACCTTAGGCGGCCTGGGCACCCAGAGCAGGCGCTGGCACTGGCCCGGCCACCCCTGGCTGCCACACCTGGGGCCCACTTCCTGCTGCTGTCGAGCATCATAGGGAGCCCCCACAGCCGCCCTGCAGGGTGGGCCCAGGGGCCCCATCTCACAGATGGGAAACCGAGGCCCTCGGAGGGGCGTGTGCAGTGCCCTGCCAGGCCGGCCAGCCGGCGCGAGGTGGGCTGGGAAGCAGGGTCAGGCAGCTGAGCCCAGGGAGCTGGCTGTCCTCACAGTGGCATTTATTTTCTCCATGATCAAGACAAGAACGTGAAGGAACCCGCATAGCACCCACTCCAGTGCACTTTCCCATTTACACACAGGCCAGTTTCCGAGTCTAATTGCTTTATTTTATTACAGAGTTGCTTAGATATTTGAGTATTCTAGACGAGTATAAAGAAAGTGTCACAAGAACTTTGGGGTTATAAAAAGCCTTTTCCATTTGATTTATTTTTATTTTTTGGTGAGGAAGATTGGCCCTGAGCTAACATCCATGTTAATCCTCCTCTATTTTGTATGTGGGATGCTGCCACAGCGTGGCCTGATGAGCGGTGTGTAGGTCCATGCCCGGGATCCGAACCCACAAACCCAGGGCCACAAAAGCAGGGTGTGCAAACTTAACCACTCCCCCACGGGGCTGGCCCCCATCTTACTTATTTCTGTTGGTGGGCAGTCCAGCAGTGGACACTCCCTCCTGGCCCCCGGTGCCTCTGCTTGAAGCCCCCATCACCCCAGGTTGTCTCCTCGCAGTGGGGCTTATTGTGCGTTTCAGACAAATGTGTCCACACCTTCCTGTGTTCTCTGCTTCACCCAAATATTGCCAGGCCTGCGTGGGTTTGGTTTTCCCACTTCCTGTGTCTTGGGCATCTTTCCATGTTAAGATGCAAGAGCGTGCTTGTTCCCCTTGTGGCTGCGCCGTGTTCGATCTCATGGACACTGTGCTGTCCCCTTCCGGTGGACATTCCATGGGTCCCACACCACGCCGCAGCCGCCCGCGCGTCACTTGGGAGCCAGGAGGAACAGCATTGGTTCTCAGGACAGCCATGGCCACACCGAGGTGGCCAGTCCCATTCAGGGCATCCGCCCGGCCCTGTCTGATCCCAGCTCCAGCCCTGTGGCCTGGGCGAGGGCCTGCCCCTCTCCGAGCTTCAGTTTTCCTGTCTGCACAGTGGGCGCGCTGCAGCCCCGGGGCGCAGAGCCCAGCAGCATGCTTGCTCATGTCGTCTTGCCTGGGGCAGCCCCGCCCATAGCTCCAGCCCCACAGTGCCCTGAAAAGCGAGAGGCAGGTTCACCTGGCGGCAGAGCCTGAGCTGGCCTGACACGGGGCTGCAGGTGGCCTGTATCTTTGCGTCTTGCTGCAGAGCTGTGCGTGTGCTCGGTTTCTGGGGAGCCCCAGAGCCCGCAGTGGGTGACCGATCCCGAACATCCAGTTCCCCTTTCTCGTCTCCGGAAACTTAGTCCTGGAACACACCTGGCCCCGGGGGCTGGATAAGGGGCTGTGGGCCTCAAGTCTCAAATGGCTGCTGTCATGGGGGTGGACCGCACCTCTGTTCCTGCTGCTCCTGGGCTCTGTGCCCTCCCTCCCCACCTGGCACGTCCAGCCTGGAACCTGAGCTCCGGGGCCAGCTGCTTCACCCCCAGGCTGTGCTCCCTTCCCAGCCCTGGCTGTGGAGTCCTGGGCCTAAACTTGTGGTTGGGTGGCGCTCCAGAACCATCTGCCTCTTCTACCACCAGCCCCTCCTCCTCCCCGCCCTGCGCCCTGGTGTCCTCGGGGATCCCTTCAGGGTCCCAAGTGCTGTTGGCAGGAGGCCCAGGGGAGTTGACCCATGCGAGGTGGGTCCCAGCTCCCCCTGCCACCGGGTGTGTGGCCTCAGTCGCCTCCTTTGCAAATGGGCAGGATGCAGCCCCCCGGGGCCACTGAGAAGGTGCAATGAGCTGACGCAGGAACTGGCCTTGGGATGGTGCTGGGCCCTGAATCTGCGCTCTCTGGGTGGTCGCTGTCACGATCGGGATCAGTGGCTGGTGCCCGTGGCTGCGTCCTGTGATGCCAGTCCCTGCCCCCTGCGCTCACGTCTGCCTTCCCCCTAGCTGGCGTACGGCCAGGACGGCCAGCTAAAGGGCTTCGCCGTGCTGGAGTACGAGACGGCGGAGATGGCAGAGGAGGCGCAGCAGCGTGCGGACGGCCTGGCGCTGGGGGGCAGCCACCTGCGTGTCTCCTTCTGTGCCCCGGGGCCCCCAGGCCGCAGCATGCTGGCCGCGCTCATCGCCGCCCAGGCCACAGTGAGTGCACGCTGGGGTGGGGCTGGGGGCCGCCCTGTCCCTCGGGGAGTCAGGGTCCTGTGGCAGCCGGCTCTGAGCCGCCCTCTGCTCCTCTCCCCAGGCCCTCAATCGGGGCAAAGGGCTGCTGCCCGAGCCCAGCCTCCTGCAGCTGCTCAACAACCTGGGGCCCTCGGCCTCCCTCCAGCTGCTGCTCAACCCCCTGCTCCACGGTGGCGCGGGTGGCAAGCAGGGTAAGGGACCCGGCGGGCGGTGTGGGCAGGCTCCCCCCGATGGTGCCCATCGAGCCCCGAGCGAGCCAGGGGCCGAGCGGTGGGAAGAGGCCGCTGGGCGCACTTGCCCCTTCCCGGCCCTTCCTCCGGGTGGGGCTTCAGCTTCCTGCTCTCAGCAGACCCGGGGCTGCGCTTACGGGGCGGGGGGGCTTCCATCCAGGGACCGCCGCCCATTTCCTGGTCTCCCGCCAGGCCTCCTGGGCGCGCCCCCCGCCATGCCGCTGCTCAGCGGGCCCGCCCTGTCCACGGCGCTGCTGCAGCTCGCCCTGCAGACCCAGACTCAGAAGGTAACACCCAGGCCCCAATGCGCCCTGGAGCCCCTCCTCACCCTCACGCCCCCAGGCCCCTTGCCTTTGCACTGCAAACACGCTTGCGCCTGCCAATGCATGGCTCGCCCTCAGTGGCCTTGGGGGACACCTGGCTGTGTCCCTGGGGCTCAATACGGGGCCTGGCCTGTCGCAGGTGCTCAGGACTCAGGAAGTGACTCAGTCTGGAGAAGAAAGTCCAGGCCCCAGGGGGAAAGAGGGCCTCTCACTCCACCCCCTTCACACGCGCGTGCACACACAAGTAGATACAGCACACAGACGCACGCGTGCGCGTACACACACACACAGCCTGTCTGGTTTGGTTCACGGGGGCCAAGTCATTGGTGTGGCTGTGTCTGGGTCCCACGTGGTTAAGAGGGATGATTCCGTGTGTGGCTGTCACACACCGTGTGGCTGCGATCAACATGACACTGCATGTGTTGGGCACTGTGGTTCCATGATACCAGCAAGGGGGCTGGGTGTGGGATGACAGGTGTCTGAGATGGACTCAGTATGTGTCTGTCTGACGGTGATTGACAGGGTAGGGTGACAGCCCTGACTTGCTCAGTGCCCGGGTCTCCCCAAGGCCTCACACAGGCCCTGACACACAGGAGGCCCTCAGTCACCATTGGCTGGCTGGCTGGGTGATGGCTGGGGTATCACAGACACTGGGGGACACTGCGCGTGTCTGCCTGTGACTGGCTGGGGGCTGGAGTCTGGGTGTGCTGGGCATGCCCACTGTGACCCTGGGTGACACCTGTCTGCTGTCCAGGCTGCACCACCCCCATCTCCAGCTGCTTGTGCTCTGTCCCTAGAAGCCCGGGATCCTGGGAGACTCTCCCCTGGGTGCCCTCCCGCCCGGGGCCCAGCCGGCCAACCCCCTCCTCGGGGAGCTGTCTGCAGGTAACGCCACCCTACCCCCCCCCCCCCCATCTCTCTGCGCGCAGGCCCACTTCCCCTTCCCAGGCCCCTTTCCTCACTGGGCACGGTAAAGTCCCAGCTGTGTGGCCTTGGGCAAGTGACCTCACCTCTCTGGGTCTCAGCTTCCTCGTCTGTCAGTTGGGCACCCCCCTCACAGGCAGCCGTGAGCATCCTGGGAGTCGGCGTCCTTGGCCCCACTCAGTGCCCAGCACGTCGTTACCTCTCAACGGCTGGCCCCGGCCCAGGCCGAGGCTTTAGGGCCCTGGGAGGAGGGGTCCTGTGTGGCTGGGCCGCTGCCACCCTCCTTCTCTCTGCAGGGGGGGGCCTGCCCCCAGAGCTGCCTCCTCGGCGAGGGAAGCCACCACCCCTGCTGCCGCCGCTGCTCGGCCCCTCTGGGGGTGACCGGGAAGCCATGGGCCTGGGGCCCCCAGCAGCCCAGCTCACGCCACCCCCTGCCCCTGGGGGGCTCCGAGGCGCTGGCCTCCGAGGCCTCCAGAAAGACAGTGGGCCTCTGCCGACGCCCCCTGGGGTAAGGCCCCACCCTGCGCCCAGCACCCTCCCGGCCTCCCACCCGGCAAGGTCCCCCCTCGCGACTCCGGCCCTCCCGCCGCAGGTCTCACTGCTGGGGGAGCCCCCCAAGGACTTCCGGATCCCCCTGAACCCCTACCTGAACCTACACAGCCTGCTGCCGGCCAGCAACCTGGCGGGTAAGGAGGCCCGCGGCTGGGGTGGTGCCGGGAGAGGCCGCCGCCCTGCTGAGGGCCCCCTGCCTAACCCCCCAGCCCCCGGAGGCGGCGGAGGCGGTGGTGGCGGCGGCAAAGCCTTCCAGCTCAAGTCTCGCCTGCTCAGCCCCCTCCCCAGCGCCCGCCTGCCCCCCGAACCAGGGCTGCCTGACAGCTACGGCTTCGACTACCCCTCGGTGAGTACCTGGCTGCCCTGTGGCCCGGCTGCTGTCACCCTTTGTCACCCTGGGAGCGAGTCACTCTCCAAACCGATGGTTCTCTGGTCCTAGCGCTAGGGGGACAGTGGGGACATGCCAGACACGGCCCTGCCCCTGCACCTGTCTCTTGTGTCTGTCTGCTCCTCCGACCCTGCTTCCTGTCAGTCTGTCTCTCTCTCCCAGGAGGCCTTAGGCCGCACTCCTCCTTAGAGTCAGGGCTCAGCCTCCCATCTGTCTCGCTGGCCTTCTCTCCCCTCTGTGAGTCCTGTCTCTGTCCCCAGGGAGCCGCTCCCATGATCCCAGCCTCCCCTGTCCAGCGTCACAGATGGCCACCTGTGTTATGTTTGGCCATGCTGGGTTTTAAAAACATAACAACTGAAATAAACGCCAGCAGCAACATAAAAGCTCCAGGGGTTCACACAAGCCCGCTTGCCTTGAAAGCTCCGTGCACAGCCCCACTGGGGCCACGCCCTTCTCAGCGGTCACCTCGGCCGGGGCGGGCCGCACAGTCTGTTTCATCGCCACACCCCGCAGGCCGAGTTTGCCCCCATCCTCAGAGTCGGCCCCTTCTTGAGGGGACAGACTTCCCTGATGGCAGCCATGCCGTGGAATTCCGCCAAGGGCAAGGTTGGTACAGACCCCAACCTGGCACGCTTCTCCCACTTTCCTTCAGGACCTGGGACCTCGGCGGCTCTTCTCCCACCCGCGGGAGCCAGCCCTTGGGCCTCACGGACCCAGCCGACACAAAGTAAGAGCCGCCCTGTCGCTTCCACCTCCTGAGTGTATCGGTTAGCTTTTGCCGCCTAACAACTGGTCCCGCCACCTGGTGGCTCAGAACAGCAAACAGTTTATTTCTTGCCATTCTGCGGGCTGAGGCTGGGCGGGTCTGCAGTCCCCTGGCCGCTCAGCTGGGGCTCAGCCGTCCACGGTGGCCTTAGTCCCATCTGGTGGTCAGTAGGCTGGTGCCGAGGCCTTGGCCAGGACGGTTTATGTGCTCCGCATGGAGCCCACCTCCAGCGGGCTGGCTTGTGCTTGTGCACATTGTGGTGGTCCCAGGGGTCCCAGAGGAAGAAGGGAGGGAGGACCCCTTTGCTGGCATCATCATACTAGTGTCCTATTGACCAAAGCTAGTGTCCCAGACTCTTTTGGGGGGTGTCTGTGAAAGGGGGTGGATACGGTAATAGTCTCCCTCCCTCACTCAGCCAGCCCTCTCTTTCCAGATGTCCCCACCACCCAGTGGCTTCGGTGAGAGGAGTGGCGGGGGCGGCGGGGGGCCCCTCTCCCACTTCTACTCGGGCTCACCCACCTCCTACTTCACGAGTGGCCTGCAGGCTGGCCTCAAGCAGAGCCACCTCAACAAGGTGAGGGGCTTCCTGGCTGAGCACAGGCCCCCGGGACAGCCAGGACAGGGGGGCCTCTGAGACCCTCGGCGCCGAGGCCGGGTGCGGGGGGTGGGGATCAGCTTTGCTCAGAGCCCGCTGGAACAGGCCATCCTCCCCGCACCAGTGTGTCTTGTGCCTGGTGTCGCCCAGCCTCCCCGCCCAGGGTGTGGGTGGTATGAGCCCCAGTCGACAGATGAAGAAGCCACGGCTCAGAGAGAGGCAGGAATCTTCCCGCGGTCCCGCAGCTAGGAAGTGGCAGCCACGAGACTGGAGCCCGAAACCCCCGCCTGCGCTGGGGGCTGCTTCCTCTCCATCCTTCCTCTCTCCCCTTCCTCCCAGGCGCTCGGCTCCTCCCCGCTCGGCTCTGGAGAAGGGCTCTTGGGCCTCGGCCCCGGGCCCAACGGCCACAGCCACCTGCTGAAGGTACAGGCGGGGGCGGGGCCATGTAGGGCTGGGGAGCGCTGGCCCCCAGGTGGCCCCTGACCTTCCGCCCCCTCCCCTCTGTCCCCAGACCCCCCTGGGTGGCCAGAAACGCAGCTTTGCCCACCTGCTGCCCTCGCCTGAGCCCAGCCCCGAAGGCAGCTACGTGGGCCAGCACTCCCAGGGCCTGGGCGGCCACTACGCAGATTCCTACCTAAAGCGCAAGAGGATTTTCTAAGGCGCCAGTGCCAGAGATGCTCAAGGGTCTGCACCGAATCGCTTCGGGGTTTTCTGGTGTTTTGTTTTGTGTTTGTTTTTTTTCCTTTCGGTAATAGAAAAATCTCTGAAAGACTTTGCTGACCAACCAGCCGGAGCCCCAGGAGCCCAAGAGCGCAGGGGAGCCCGGGGGCTACTGGACGTCCGGCCTGCTCCCGGCGTGGAAACCCCGCAGCCTTAAGAGACAGGGGTCCCCCTGCTCTCTCTCCCCTCCCCTGTGTCCGCCTGTGTCCTCTCTGGGAGTCCTCTCCTGCCTTGTCGCCCCTGGATCTTGGTCTTTTGAGTGCCTTGGAGGTTTCTCTGCCCTCCCGTGAGGATCAGAGACTGTCCCCCTTTTTTAACTTTGACAATTGACTCTCAGTTCCTTTTCTAATTTTTATTATTTTTTAAACAATCCAGGACGACCCCCAGCTCTGCTTCCTTCAAGGCCCAGCATGCCTGGGTCTCCATTCCACACTTGGCAGTTTGAAACGGCTCAGCCCTTTTCTCTCTCCCATGTCTGCTGCAGGCATGGCTGTCTCTTGCCCATTCTGGCCTGTACTCCAGCTCTGGGTGCCCTGCTCCCTGCCACAGTCCCCTCGCCTTCCGATGCCTTAAAGCCAGGCCCCAGGCCCCGCTGGCCAGAGCCTCTCAGATGCCGAGCTCCGGAAGCTCGACTCAGGACCAAATGGCTCTGGCCTGGGGATTAGGTCCCGCTACCCAGGGTCCCCACCCTGAGAACAGTAGAAGGCCAAAGCCTTGGTCTTGGCAAACCAAGCCCACCATCCCTCGCGCCCAGGCCGAAGAGCAGAGACAGGCTTTCTCTGCCAGCTCAAACCAGTCCCCCAGCTGTCCGTCTGCGGGAGCTGGGCACTGTGCATCTCACTGCGCGCCTGCTGTCTCCCCCCATGTTGAAGATGAGCCCCGCCTGTCTGTCCCCAGGCCAGATCACCCGGAGCTGGCCTCCCTTTGGCCCAGAACTGGGATCTAACAGCTCCGTGCAGATCCCTGCCCCTGCCCACCAGCCGGTGTCGGCCTGCGATGACTCTGGGCCCTGATCCTGGCCGCTGGGCCACCAGCTGCCCTCCCCTGACTCTGGGGGTCCACATCCACTCCAGGGGGGTGTCCTCTCCCCGGTCCTCTCACACAGACCTTTGCTGAATTAAAGTTTGTAAATGGTTTTAAAGAAAGCAGAGCGGCCTGGTTCTTGGGACAAACAGTGGGCCTGGGTGGCAGGTCTGGGACGGCCGGTGGGCCTCGGTGCGCCCAAGGCTGCGCAGCGCACGTGCTTCGCACGCCCCACCCAAACGGCGGCGCTTATATTCGGGTGATTACGGGCTCTGGGCTCGCGTAGCCGCGAGTGCGCATGCCCAGCGCCCAGGTCACGTGCTGCCTGTCATGGCCGCCTCCGTGGCCTGGGGCGGGGTGAATGCTGGGTTCCTGCTGCGGGCGGCCAGGGGCGCCTGGGCGAGCCGGCCCGGGGGCTTTTGGGGGCTCGGCGAGGCGGCGGCACCGGCGACAACCAGGACATTCCGGGCGACAGGTATCCGGGGTGCCTCGGGGGGCGGGCAGCGTTAACCCATCGGACGCTGGCGGGGCGGGGCCGCTTACCCAACCGTGTTTTCCAGGCTCGCGCCCGGCGGGGGAGGAGGAAGCCGGCGGCCCCGAGCGGCCCGGGGACGTGTGAGTGTCCTCATCCCGCGAGGGTCCTCCGGTCCCGCCCTTGCCCTGCAGCCTCATCCCTGGGTCCCTCTGCCGCGTCACCCTATTCCCCTGTCCGTCAAGCCCCAACCCCGACTTCCTAATCCTGGATTCCGCCGGGTCCCTGGGCCCAGAACCCCGTTTGGCATCCGCACCCCCATCTGTCCCCAGGGTCAACGTGGTGTTCGTAGACCGGTCAGGCCAGCGGATTCCGGTGAGCGGCAGAGTCGGCGACAATGTCCTCCACCTGGCCCAGCGCCACGGGGTGGACCTGGAAGGTGGGAGCCGGGCCCAGGGAATTGAGGAGGGCCTTATTCATTCGTTAAAAAAACCGCACAAGTCAGATATATCTCTGCACCCCTTGACCCATCCATGGCTTCCCGCCAAACATGGTTAAAATCCAGACTCCTCCCCGCAGACTCCTCCCCGCCCAGCTCTTCATCTTCATTCACTCAAAAGTTATTCATGGAGCGTTTGCTAGAAGTCACCAGAACTCCTGCCTTCCAGGAGCACGTATTGTCTTCCTCCTTTCTCCCTGTATTCTAGCCACACTGGCTTTCTTGCTGTTCCTCCAGCAGCCACGTTCATTCCTGCTTCAGGGCCTTTGCATTTGCTGCACCCACCATCTGAAGTGCTTTCCCACCAGATCTTCTGGCTCCTTCTCATCCTTCAGGTCTCGATGTAAATGTCATCTTCCGGACAGTCGTCCCCCTCAGCCCACTAAAGTCTCCAAGCCCCATTCCCTCTGTCACATCAGTGTGTTTTATTGTTTTCATAGTTCTTCTCATTATTTGGGTGCCTTTTGTCGTCTCTCTCCAGAATGAGATCAGAAACCTGTTCCCCTTGATCACCCTTATCTGTTGCTTGTCCTGGTATTTAGATGTGACAGGTATTGAGTGTGTGTTTGTTGAAGGAAAGATCGTAATAGGAGACGTTACTTGAAACGTGTTAACACGTTTCCCCCCCCCCCCCCATTGAATCTCCATGACAACTGAATGCTACAGAGGAGGGGGTCATCTTGTCGTGTAGATGTGGAAACTGAGCCCCGGCTTAAGATTGTCCAGGGTCCAGCAAGTGGCAAAAGTGAATTCAAAGCCAGCCTGTATCAGCCACTCATCTGTCCTGCTCTTCTAGGAATATCGGCCACCTGCCGTGTGCCAGGCAGCACTGTGCACAGCAGATAAGGTCCCTGTCATTCCACACCAATGTCAGCCTACTGGGGAAAATGATCCCACAAGGAAACATGTATTTATCTCATGAGCGACTGGGAAGGGTGGGATGAAAAAAATCGTACAGGGTTCGTTTCAGAGGGAGCCTGATTTAATCGTTGGAAGGGCTGGGGATGTCCTGGAAGCCCCCGCAGGTTCTGTTCTGGAACCCAGTGGCCGGCAGTCCAGGAAACAGGTTGGAACATGAGATTTAGAGGCAAGTGGCCCGTGTCCAAATTTTGCCTCTTACTGGCTGTGTGACCCCGAGCAAGGGCCTTGGCATCTCTGAGCCTCTGTTTCTGCATCTATAAAATGGGAGAATCCAGTACCTGTCTCGCTGGGTTGCTGTGGAGGATGTTAGGTGTCAAGCATAGTGCTACCTGGCACGTTTAGTGTGCAGTGACTCGCTGGGACGGTTATATTAGATGATCTCGCTCTCCTGGGATGAGAAGGCTAATGGGCTGGGAAACAGGACTAAGGAAGATGCCGGGGGCAACTTGGAGCATCAAGGCCAAGTTTCTCCCAGGAGACGGGGAGGGTGGGCAAAGTAGTCACTGAGTCCCACAGGGAGCATCTGCTGGGCCAGGAGTGGCCTGGCGGCTCCATCCCCATCGTCAACATGTCTGAAAGAGACAGGAGGAATCTGTCCTTTATAACACGTCTCCTGAGCGTCTACAGCATGTCCGGCTCAGCGCCGAGGGTGGAGAGGGGAGAGTAGGTAGAGGGGGCACAGGTCAGAGATTAACCCAGAGATTAAGATGGTAACTTCAGGGGCCGGCCTGGTAGCGTAGTGGTTAAGTTCATGTGCTCTGCTTCGGTGGCCCAGGGTTCACAGGTTTGGATCCCAGGCACAGACCTAGCACTGCTCGTCAAGCCACACTGTGGTGGGTCCCACATAAAATAGAGGAAGATTGGCAAGAGATGTTAGCTCAGGGCCAATCTTCCTCACCAAAAAAAAAAGAAAGAAAGAAAAAGATGGTAAGTTCAGACTGTGATAAATGCTGTACAGAAACTGAAGAGTTACCGAGGTGGGGCAAGGACAAGAATGGGGGCACTTGGAGGACAGTTGAGCTGAGTCCCCAAAGACCAGAAGGATCTAGCCACAGAAGGAGTGGAGAGAGGAGCATTGCAGGCCCTGGGGACAGCAGGTGCACAGGTCCTGCGGTGGGGACAAGCTTGGTGCGCTGGAGTGGGGCAGGGGGCCGATGTGGCTGAAGTGGAGTGAGTGGGGTGGGAGAGGACCTGAGCCTGAGCGGAGGAGTCTGGACCTTACTCTGGCTGTGAAAAGCCTTTGGGAGGGACCGGCCAGTTAAGTTTGCATGTTCCACTTCTGCCTTCCCGGGTTCCTGGTTGGGATCCCGGGTGTGGGCATGGCACTGCTTGGCACGCCATGCTGTGGTAGGCGTCCCACATGTAAAGTAGAGGAAGATGGGCATGGATGTTAGCTCAGGGCCAGTCTTCCTCAGCAAAAAAAAAAAGAGCAGGATTGGCAGCAGTTAGCTCAGGGCTAATCTTCCTCAAAAAAAAAAAAAAAAAAAGCCTTTGGGAAGGTTTCCGGCCAGGGGGACACCATCCCCAAGCGCCGTTCTTAGTGGTCGCTCGCAAGGTTGTCAGTGTATCCGAGGACAAGCAGAAAACCTCAGCTTCTGCGTCTTTCGAATCCTTCCTCGCTGACCCCTCCCCTCCTTCCCCTGGTGCTGAGTGAGTGGGTCCCTCCTTCAGGAGCCGCAGCGGGGCGGGAACACAGTCACCTAGCACAGTGAGGGCCCCAGCGAGGGCTCAGTGGCTCCAGGGACCTGGCCCGGCTTTTGAAGTCGAGTCCGTGCCCATGAGCAGGTCCGTGTACCCAGCCTGGGCCTCAGCCTGTGGGGCGTCCTTGGGAAAGGGGACCCCCGACAGCCCTTTGCAAACCCTCTGTGCGGCTAGGGAACAGCTGGCTGAGTGACTGACAGAGTGCAGGGGGCACGTGGTGGGTGCGCAGGCCCTGGAGGGGGGAGGAGGGGCGCGCGGTGAAATAAAGGGCTTCTGTCTGACGTCCCCTCACCGGCGCTGCCTCACTCGCTGCCCCCAGGGGCCTGTGAGGCGTCTCTGGCCTGCTCCACCTGCCATGTCTACGTGAGTGAGGACCACTTGGACCTTCTGCCGCCCCCTGATGAGAGGTGAGCAAGCGCCGAGCTGCAGGCCTGGGCCTGTGCATTCCTGGGGTCCAGCGGTCCCCCCAGGCAGCAGCACAGGGCACCCCAGCTTTGCTGACCCCTCCCCCTGGCCTCCACCCGCCTGCCCCTGCCTGGCCCTGGGCTCTCCCCATGACCCCTGCTAATCACTGTGCTCCGCGTCCCAGGGAGGACGACATGCTGGACATGGCGCCCCTGCTCCAGGAGAACTCCCGGCTGGGCTGCCAGATCGTGCTGACGCCCGAGCTGGAAGGGGCTGAATTCACTCTGCCCAAGATCACCAGGAACTTCTACGTGGATGGCCACGTCCCCAAGCCCCACTGACACGGGCAGCTGCCCCTTCCAGGACACCCATGGCGCCACGGCCAGGACTGGAGGAAAGGCCACGTTGCGAGCCCAGCCCAGAGCACGGACAGGCCTGAGAGAGACGTCGGAAGCACCCAGGAGGCCACAGAGATCTGTGTCCGGCTCTGGTGGGGACAGGGCCCCCGCTGGGGCCGCCTCCCCCAAGCTCCCGAGAATGGGGGTGTGGCGAGCGGTGGAATCCAATGGGAGTGTCAATAAAACTTCCTCACAGACCTCCAGCCAGCATCTTGAGTGTCCTTGGGGGGCAGACCCTGGGGTCTACACGTGCATGTTCCAGACCCCCAGCTGTCCCCTCCCACAGTGATGGGGCGGGCGGGGATGCTGAGGCAGGGGCCTGGGACCTGCTTGCTGGAGGAGAGGGCCACGAGCCTGAGGGCCACGTGGGGAGCAGCCGCCGAGGGGTCCGGGGGGTCCGGGCCGCCGGCGGCCGCCAGGGCTGTGCAGGCGGCTGCGCGGAGCCGGGGACGAGGCCGCCCCGGGGTGGCTCGGAGCGAGTGCTCGGCGTCGCCGGCTGGAGGCGCCCGACCCCGCGGCCCCGCCCCCCGCTGGGGCTCCTCGCAGCCTCGGCCAGAGCGCCCCCAGCCGGCGGGCCCCCGACCCAGGTGGGGCTCGTCCGTGGGCCTGGCGGGGCGGGGCCGGCGGGAGGAGGGCAGGAGGCCGGGCTGGGGCGCCATGGAGGCCGAGCCGGCCCCCGACTTCTCGAGGATGCTGCGCGAGCTGCTGGCGCCGCCCTGTCTGGACCCCGAGCCGCCCCCGGCGCCCCCCGCCAGGCAGGACCCGAGGCCCCCAGGCCGCCTCGGACCCAGCGGCAGGTGCGTTGAGGGGCCGCCCCTTCCCTCAGCCTGGCCCTGCGGTTGACCTCTGGTTCCAGGGGTCATCCCGGGGTCACAATGTTAGTTCCTGGTATTTACAGGGAAATTGGGGTCCCCAGGGTCGCTTGGGGTCTTGTAGGGGTCAGAGGCCAGGCGGTTTCCCTTGCCCCGTGCCTCGGAGGCCTGTGTGGGTGCCGCCCAGGGAAGGGGGTGACCACACTGCCCCTTGTCCCCAGGTCCTTCTGGCCTGCACGCGGGGACTCCGTCAGCGCCCTGCACTTCCTCCAAGAGACAGCGGAGGGGCTGGCCCAGCCCCCTCCCGCGGACCAGCCGGCCCTGGGGCCCTGCTGGGAGCTCAAGGCCCTGGGGACTCTGGGACCCCCGAGTCCGCCCAGGGATGCCTGGAAGGTGCTGACCCCGATCAGTCCGCAATGCTGCAGCCTGGGGTCCCCGGGGGCTCCCCCGGCCCCTCCGGCCACACCACAGAGGAGGCCCCGGAAGCAGCCGCACCCCCAGCGGGGGGCCGAGAAAGCGGACCCCCGGTTCCAGGGGGTGACCCTGACGTTTGAGATCAAGCCGGATTGCAGCCTGCACATCACACCCAGCTTCAGGTAGGGCTGGCGAGGCCCAGGGCCGCGTCTATGCAGTTCCTAATGACAGCAGGGCGGGCCCTGCGTTGGAAATGGCCCGTCTGGGAGCCTGACCTCGGCTGGGGCGTCCCGGCCCCTGGTGCTCTGCACCACTCACATCCCCGTCTGAGCCCGGGGCTCGTCTCCGTGAGCAGGGCCTGACCCCACTGAGGCACCTGTAACTTTTTCCAGTCACGATAATGGCCGCCGTTTGGCAGAAACAACATCAATAATAAGAGGTAACAAGTTGCACGTGACATCGATGGGCTCCTTGAAGCCCGGTGAAGCCCATTTTACAGATGCAGAAACAGGCACAGAGGGTGCGATCTCTTGTCCGGGGGTCACACAGCAAGGACGGGAGAATTGAACCTGGCTGGCTAGCCTGGGCTTCCTGCTTCTTCAAATAATAATCATTATTATTATTAATATTATTACTAACAAGGGGCAAGGCCCTTCAGGCGGCAGCTGCCTCCTCGAGGGAATGCCTGATGCCTTGATAGTCAATCTGCATTTGGGGGGCTGTCTGGGCCGGGATGCAGGTCCCCCAGTGGTAACGCCGTGTCTCCCCCCAGCCCGGCCTGCAGCAGCCGTCACCAGGCTCCCCCGACAGGCCCGGCCCGGGGCCCTGAGACCAGTTCAGGAGGCAGCGAGGCCCTGGGTGAGTCCTGGCCACACGGGAGCTATAAATATTCGGGGGCCAATTCCCTCCCCTCCTTGCCTTTCTCCCCATCCTGCTCCCTGCCCCCTCCACTCGGGCTGAGTCACCCCCACCCCCAGCTTCCTCCTCTGCCGAGCTTTGCCATCTGTCTCCCTTCCTGCCTTTCTCTGCATCTGAGATCCAGCAACACCCAGGGTGGGCCCGGAGCCCCGCCCAAGGGCTCCACCCCATGCAGGCCTCCTGAGCCAGGCCTCTGGGCCTCGGACCCATACCCTTTGACCTCTGTCCTTTCAGGGCCCCGGCGCTGTGCTTCCTGCAGGACCCAGAGGACCCCTCTCTGGAGAGATGCCGAGGACGGGACCCCTCTCTGCAACGCCTGTGGCATCAGGTGCCCAGGGCGGAGGAGGGGGCTGGGGTGGGGGCCCCAGAGCAGTCCACGCTTGGCCAGCGTGGGGTATCGGGAAGGAAGAACCCCCCCAGCCCTTGGGGAAGGTGGTCCCCTCCTGGCGGTTTCTGGGCCCCTGCTGCATCCTGACTGTTTCTTGTCCCCCTTCTCCAGGTACAAGAAATATGGCACCCGGTGCGCCAGCTGCTGGCTGGTGCCCAGGAAAAATGTCCAGCCCAAGAGGCTGTGTGGCAGGTGTGGGGTGTCCCTGAGCCCCCACCCAGGCCCAACTCAGGAAAGCTAAGCCGCTCGTCACCCATGAGCCTGTCCTGCCTCAGTTTCTCCACGGAGAGAATGGACAGAAGCCCTTCTAGCAGGAGTGGAGAAAGACCTGGGTCTGGAGGGGTCCCCAGGCTGCCTCCTCCCCGTTCAGGGACCCCAGGTGGAAGACCCAGGCCTCAGGCCCCAGAGCCCCTGACTCAGGGGGTCCCTGGCCCCCTCCCTGCCCCCGCTCCCATCCAGCTTGGCCGAGCCCTTGGGAAAGGCCCTGAGCCACAATCCTCATATTGTTAACAGCAGTGACAATAAAGAGCTGAACCTCTCAGAGAAGCAGTGCTGTGACTCGGTGCTGCCACCTCGTGCGCCCTCCCTTGCCTGTCCCCCAGCCTGGGACTGGGGCAGCGGGTTTCTCACTGGGCTTCTGAGGGACACACACACACACTGTCCTATAGACAGGCCCTGGCCACCCCCCCCCCCAGGAAGGAGCCACAGTCACGACACCGTCCCAGACAAGGACACGTCCCAGCCACCACACACAGGGACAGACGACACATGGAGAATCACGGACACATGCAAGATGGACACACACACGCTGACACGTGAGACGAACACAGATACAGAGCACACACAAGACAGACACGTGTGTTGACAGACACACATCCACTGATAGGTGACGGACACACGTGTCGCTAGACGCAGACACAATACACACATGTCAACAGACACACAGGTGACACAGTGATACACACCCAGCGGGCCCTTCATCCGTCGGCTCCCCCTGCCTGCAGAATGTCACCTGCCGCCTCCTTGTGCACACCAGTCCCTGCTATGCCCCCCTGTCTGCTTTCAAGCTCTGTCTAACCCTCCCAAAGGGTGTCCCCAGCCTGAAGCCGGGCCCTGGGCAGAGCTCGGCTCTGCCACTGTCACCGAGGCACCCAGGCGTCCCCGCCCACGGGGAGGGAGGGAGGAGGGGGAGTCAAGGATGGGTGGGAGGCAGCCAGGGTGGGGTGGGCCCTGCCGTGGTGGTGGGGGAGGCCTGCCGGGCCGCAGCCCGGGGAAGGCAAGCCTGTGAGATCCTCCGTGTCTCCTGGGTGAGCTTGTGACGACGGCCTCGGAGCCCTGACTCATTCGGTCCCACCTCCCTCGGCAAAGCAGCCTCCCCCACATCTCCCACAGCTGCCGCTTCTCGACGCTGGTGGGGGGCGCTCAGCGCCAACATCACCTCGTTAGAGGACCTCCCCCAAGTGCCCAGCCTGGAAAAGACCCCCCCCGCCCCTCCCCCACATCAGGCTCTATTTCTGCCCCTTGCTGATCTCCCCCTTAGAACCTACCAGAAGTTCCGATTCTCCCGGGGTTATGTCATCCACGTTCGTCTCTCCTACTGGACCATGACTTCAGAGGTCCAAGGCCACCACCACACCTGTGTCCCTGCCCATGACAGGCCACCCCAGTGCCCAGGATGGCGCCCTTCGGGGACATACATCGAACCCAGGAAGGCCTCACTGTGTGTCTGCAGACTCACGGCTGTTTTAATCTACTTATGCACCATTTATTGAGCAACTACTGTGTGCCAGGTCCTTACGGGGACACTGTGTGGCGAATACAATGAAGATCCCTGGTCTAGCAGGCCCAATCTTCTTGAGTGCCAGTAAACAAATATTCAGTCAAATATCTAACAGGATGTCAAGTTGTGTTCGGTGCTACAGAGAAAATAAACTAAGGGGTGAGGAGCTGGGGGCCGGTCCAGCCAGAGGGAATGGCGAGAGCAAGGACTCCGTGGCTGGCAGGACTTGGTGGGCTCCAGAGGTTATTCAGGAGCGGTGGGACGTCGGGGGCTGCACCCCGCCTGTCCCTTGCTGCCTCTGTACCTGTCATGGGCACTGGCTGGGCCCCTTCCAGCGGGGGGACTGCCGATGGGACGGAGCTGGCCTGGCCGCTTCCTTCCTTTCATCGAGGAGGAGGCGGCTGGCAGGCGGGGAGGCCCAGCTGTTCGCTCCTTCTGCTCTGGGGGGTGAGGAGGAGGGTGCAGCGGGGGTTGCGACTGACACCCTGTGCGTCTGTTCCGACTCACCATGGGCCAAGTCGAAAGGCAGGTTGGGGTAAACTGAGGCACGGTGATGGACACAGGGTGGAGGAGGCATTGGGGTTGGAGCAGGGGTGCGCCCTTCAATAGGGGGGACACCCCGGGGGCTGACACCCAGCTGTAGCCCCTGTCTTTCTCTCACCCATCCTGGTGATGGGACCCTGTGCCCACGCCCCTGGGAAGGGCGCTCTGCCCATCCTGGGAAGGCCGCCTCAGCTCGGCCCAGAGCCAGGCCTGGGGGAAGCCCCTGGCTCCCATCCACAAGAGAAGCGGATCAGAGGACAGTGCTGGGCAGAAGAGATAAGCGACAAGGAGAGGGAGGAAGGAGGGAGGTCCCTGCCCCAGCTCAAGGGTCCTTAAGAGCAGGAAATGGGGCACCAAGAGAACATTGTTCAGGTCACTCCTTGAAAGGATGGTGTGGATGATGCCTGACCTGTAGCAAGCCCTCAAAAACAAAAAGGCCTTTTTTTTTTTTTTTTTTTGGCAAGGAAGATTGGCCCTGAGCTAACATCTGTTGCCAATCTTCCTCTTTTATTTCCTCCCCAAAGCCCCAGTACATAGTTATATATTCTAGCTGTAGGGACGGGGCCACAGCCTGGCTTGATAATCAGTGTGTAGGTCCACGCCCAGGATCCACACTGGCAAACCCTGGACCACAAAAGCAGAGCGGACGAACTTAACCACTGGGCCACAGGCCGGCCCCAGGTTGGGATCCAAACCCCGGGCTGCTTCCACATGGCAGAGACCGAAGCAGAGGGGTCGAGAGTCCTTTATAAAAACTTTATTTAAAAGGGTTTGGGGGGTGGGTGGAAAATGAGGTGACGCCCTGGAATCGAATAAATAAATAAATAAAACGATACAGAAGCCCCCGCGTGCGTCTGGGGGGCGTCCCCCGGCCCGCGGGGATGGGGGAGCGGGCTCACGCTGATGTCAGCTGGATGGCGAAGACCTCGCCCTCCGCCGGCGCCTCCTCGGCACTGCCCGCAGCCTCTGTTCCCGCCTCAGCGCCCGAGCCCCCGGCCGCGCCGCCACCCGCGCCGTTGAGACACACGGCCTCGCCCGAGCTCTCGGCCTCCTGCACGTTGTACTCGCCCTTCTTGCAGGCGGTGGAGCGCACGTAGAAGGCCAGGCCGGCCCCCGCGGCCAGCAGCGCAGCGCCCCCAGCCGCGCCGCCCACGGCGACCCACAGCCACGGCCCTGCGGGGGGGAGACCCTCAAAGAGGGTGGACGAGCTCCCGGTCCCCCACCCCGCCCGACGAGATGCCAACCGGGGCCACCTCTGTCCCCTCCCCACAGGCACGAGCCCCTGGGAACTCAGAGTCCCACCCTGGGGGAAAGGAGACACCCCAGGAAGGCCACTCCCAGCGCTGGTGCGACCCCAGGTCCGCACGTGGGGATATAAGCCCCTAGCCACAGAGGTCCCCACGAGTCACTCAACTCTCTTGACCCTCAAAACGATGAGGACCGGGTCATTCCTTCATCCCAGAAAGACCCCACCCCCAGAGATACACGAAGTGGGCAAGAGGTCTAGTTGGGGGTCCCCACGCCCCATCCACTGACCTTGGACCCTCTCCAACCTCCCTTCTCCATAGAGACACAGTGGAGGGTGAACTGAATCACGCCTCCACCAGGCAGTACCGCCCCCCAGTTAACAGTCCCTTCCCACAGCTGTCCCAGCCCTGGCGGGTCCCTCCTCCTGAGTGAGTCCGCTCCCTCCGCCTCCCACCCTAACCCGCCATCAACAGCGCCACCCGTCAGGGCGCCCCTCGCTTCTCCCCTAGCCCCCTTCAGGCTGGTCTGTGGGGACTGAGCGGGGGGCAGGGACGGGTCCCGAGCCCCAAGGCGCAGGTCACGCCCCCTGCAGCTCCCTCGCCCCGCCCCCAGCTGCCACTTACCAGCCACGCGCACGGTGATGCGCCGCGCGTGGCGCCCGTGCGCGTTGGTGGCCGCGCACTCGTACTCGCCGCCGTGGCTGCCCAGGGCGCCGGCCACGCTCAGCGTGCTGTTGTTGCTCGACAGGCCGATGTTGAGCGCTCCCGGGGGCGCGCGCCAGCTGATCTGGGCTGGGGGCCAGGCCTCAGCGCGGCAGGTCAAGGTGAAGTTCCCGCCTGGCCGCACACCGCCCGGAGGGGAGGCGGCCAGCTCGGCCACCACCGGCCGGTCTGCAGGCGACAGGAGGTTGGAGGCGGGCTCAGCGCCGCCCGCCCAGCCGCCGACCAAGTGACCCCCCCTTCCGCCCACCACAATGAGACCACCCCTTCTGGGATGGGCAGGGGAGCGTCCTGCCTGCCGTCAGAGCCACCTCCGGAACAATCGGGCTGTTGTGGGGGCTAAAATCCCGCGCCCCGCTTCACCGAATGGGAGAAGCTGGGGACCCGCGCCCGTGCCCTTTTGACTCCGAATTTGAGGGAGGCTGGGCTCCTGCTGGCTGGACTTGTCATTGCCCGGGATTCCTTGTCCCTGAGAATGGGACTGAGGGAGGAGCCCTTGAATTTCCCTGGAGACCGACAGTGCTCTATCTGGTGCCGTCCCCACTCACATTCCACGCCCACCGTGACGGTCCGGGCGTCCGTGCCATGCGCGTTGGTGGCCAGGCAGCGGTAGGTGCCCGCATCCTCTCGGGACACGCGCAGCCGCTGAGGTCGCGGCGCGCCCTCCCGGGAGCAGCGCACCTGTGGGGAGGGGCGACCCCGGGCGGCGCAGGCCAGCGCCTCAGCCTCGGTTCCTTCCAGCCACGTCTGGTGACTTGGGCAGGTGGACTCATCCATTTGCGGCGCCGCTGCAAAGCCATCACGGGGGGGCGTCAGGGAGGGGCACGGCCCCCGGCACCCCCCACTCCCCGCCCGCCTGGGCCCCGCTCACACTCCGAGCTCACGGCGACCGTCTTGACCCTGGAGCCGTGCCGGTTAGTGGCGTTACAGATGTAGATGCCGGGTGCCAGGTGGCTAGGGATGCTGGGAGCTCTGGGACTAGAGTCTGGGGGGGCCAGCGGCAGCAGGACCCCCTCGCTGCTGCCTCCGGAGCCGACGCACTCCACTTGTGGCTGTGGTTTCCCATCCACCTCACAGGAAAACAGCCGCCCGGCTCCTTCCACCCACGTCCAATTGCTGGGGCAGCCCAGCTCCTCAAAACTGGGTCCGTCTGGGGAGCACAGGGTCACACAGGGCCCGGAAGTCAGGCCAGGGGCATCCCGACGTACCCCATCTCGTCCCGTGCTGCCCTCACTCACATTCCACGGTGACAGCCACATTCTTGGCCGCAGAGCCTCGAGCGTTGGTGGCTTCGCAGCGGTACGTGCCCGCGTGCTCCCGGGCCACGTGCAGCAGGCCCTCGATGACTCGGGCCTCCCCCGAGCGCACGCAGCTCACGTTGGGCGGCGGGACCCCGTGGGCCACGCAGCTCAGCGAGGCCTCAGTTCCTTCCAGCCAGGTGATGCGTTCCGGGCAGCCCACGCTGTCCAGCGCAGGCGCATCTGGAGGAGGGAGCGTGGTTGGGTTTGAGGTTTGGGGACCGGCCTGACGTCCTTGGATCCTCTTTACCGTCCCAGGAGGGCCACAAAGAGTTGG
This sequence comes from Equus asinus, assembly GCF_041296235.1. Classification (NCBI taxonomy): domain Eukaryota; kingdom Metazoa; phylum Chordata; class Mammalia; order Perissodactyla; family Equidae; genus Equus; species Equus asinus. Next base: position 21,959,029 of record NC_091809.1, on the reverse strand, counting down.
GCAGGCTATGCCCTGCACGGGGACGCCGAACCAAAGAGGTCGCGCCAGTCAAACCCTGTTTCTGATTCCTACAAGGCGCCCACAGCACCCTCCCGCAATCTTGGGCCTAAAAATTGCCAGGTGGCTTGGAACGCCAGCCTTTGGAAGACTCCGCCCAAAAGCCACGCCCCACGCCCCTATGGACACGCCTACCTCTTCCCTCCATCCTCCTGCGAGATCCTCCCCGAGTCCCTCTCTACATTCTCTTCTCTTTCCCGAAATGCCGCCCCAAGGCACCGCCCAGGCCCTGCTCCCACTCTTCCCTGGAGGCTGGCCACCCCTAGACGCCAAGATCCAGAGATGCGCCCCGCGCACCCCCACTCACACTCCACCGTCAGCGTCACGTCCTTGACCGCCTCGCCCTGGGCGTTGGCCGCGGTGCAGCGGTAAGTGCCGGCGAGCGCGCGGGTGACGGGGCCCAGCAGGCCCAGCGCCAGCACGGCCCCGCCGTCGGTCCGCGCGCAGTGCACCGAGGGCGCTGGGTTTCCGCGGGCCTCGCAGCGCAGCGTCTGCTCCGGGCCCTCCGGCCACGTCCAGCTCCTGGGACAGTCCGAGTCGTCCAGCCGGGGGGCGTCTGCGGCGGGCAGGGGCGTGGGATGCAGAGATGCTAGACGTGAGCACTGGGCCCACTTCCGCGACACGGCCGGGGACCGGGCAAGTCGTTGGAGATCACAATGAGGGAGGCGAGAGGTTAAAGCCCAACTCACATAGGACGCGCAGCTCTGCGCTGTCGTTCTTGCTCAGGGTTTCCCCGTCCACCTCGAGGGTGGCGTCGCAGAAGAAGCTGCGCCTGTCGTCGTCCTCGGTGGCGTTTACCTGGAGCTGGGCGGGCTGCCCTGGGAACGCGGCTGGAACTCCGTCGAGCGTGACCAGGGCTCGGGCCCCCGCCGCGCAGGTTACTGTCACCATCTTCCCCTCGGGGACGCTGGGCTCGCTCAAGGTCAGGAGCGGCGCCGGGAAGCCTGGGGGCGGGGCATCCACTGACCACGCCCCTCCTGCCGGTCAAGGGTGCCCCGGATCCGCCCGGACCCTCCCGGCGCTGCAGCCAAACCTTGGGGACCGTGCCCCGCCTTTCGGGCAGCTCAGGCTCCGCCCCCTCCCGCCCAGCCCCCTTGAGGTGGCCAGGCCACATCTCTCGGCAGCCTCGAGGGGTTTGCGACCTTCCCCTTGGGGCGGCTCAGACTCCGCCTCTCCAGCTATCCAGTCTCAGTCCTCCTTCTGCCCCGCCCCGACTCTCGGGCCCCGCCCATCCCGCCACGAGGGCCCCGCCCACTCCTTGCCCCGCCTCCACGTTCCTCTGGCTCCACCCGCGAGGGGCGGAGGTCCCCCTTCACCCCCTCTTACTGTAGACAGTCATGTTCTCCCGGGTCTCCCGGCTCTCGCCCCCCAAGGTCACGCTGCAGACCAGCTGCCTGGCGCCCTCCTGCTCTGCGCTCGCTGTGGCTGTGGCAGTGGCCATGAGCGCATCCCCCTCGAGGGTGACATCTGGACTCAACCTCTGGTCCCCCAGCGCCAGGTAGACCCCGGCCTCCCAGGCCGGAAACAGCCCGTCCAGGGCGCAGCTCACGGGTCTTTCTGAGCCCACTTCCAAGAGCCGGGGGGCAGCGAGGCGCGGGGCGTCCGGAGACAGGGCTGGGGGTCAAAGAACAAAACTTGGACTTCGGTGTTGAACCCTCAATAGGTACTAAGCGTTGTACACGCACTATCGTATCAATTCATCCTCAAGGCACAAACAGGAAAACAACTTCCAGCTGGTGAGTGTTGAAGTAAGGATTAGAATTCAGATTGCTCTGCCTCCAAACTTGTGAAACGCCAGCTCGACCCCATTTGGTCCCCTTGTCTTCCCCACACCCACTCACCGAAGGTGCGGAGCTCTCTGGGGGCCGAGATGTTTTCAAACAGCCCCAGGCCGTGCGGCCGCAGGTCCAGCTCGGCGCGGCACGAGAAATTGGCCCCATGGTCCTCCCTCCGCGCCAGCACCGTGGCCGTGAGTACCGCGCCCCGCGCTCGGGGTGGCTCCCCGGCGAAGCTGCGGCGGATCAGCTCCTGGGCGCCCCGCAGCAGCGTCAATGTGAGGCTCGCGCGAGGCCCGGCGCCTGGGACCCGACAGCTCAGGGTGAAGTTCTCGCCCACAGGCTGCCAGGCAGGCAGCGGCACCAGCTCTACGCGATCCGGCCGCTCTGCAAGGGGGGAACCATCGCTCTTGGAAACGCCGAGGCTCAGCTGGACGCCGCGGGGAACCCCAGGGCCGGGAGCGGAGGGCATGGGGATCCAGAAGGTGGGGCCTGAAGGGGAGGACCCAGTGACCCAGGGGGCGGGGCCTGGAGAGGAGGGAACGTCGTGGAGTAGGAGCGTGGCCGCTGTGAACTCACGAAAAGTGCGAATGAGCCCACGCGCCTGCAGCGTGCGCCGCGCGCAGCGGAAGAAGCAAACGGGCTGAGTCTCCGGCTCGCGGATGTCCACCAGCTGCCGCGCCAGCCACCGCAAACCCCTCTGGGTCCCATTCCGGCGCAGAGAGGTCTCCAAGCCACCGCGCTCGGGCCGTGGGCAGTTGGTGCTGCAGTTCAGCCACAGCGATCCCCCGCGCTCCACGAGCGCCACGCGGGGCTGCAGGTCCGCCCAGAAGGGCTCCTGCGCGACTGCTGCCCGGGGAAACGCGGGCTCAGCCTGGGGAGCCACCTCCCTGGCATCTTAGCGCCCCTATGCCGAGCCAGGGATTTCCGGGGAATGAGCAGAGGTCGCAAGCAGGGAAGGACTCAGGAGTCCCGCGTCCTGCCCAGGCCTCAGGTTTGGAGGCGCGCTCCCAGGATCCAAACCTCGAGGGTGTCCCTGGGACATGGCAGCCCTGTCCCATGGAGAGCCCTGGTCTCCAAGGTGCCCATGGAGTGATGGGAAAGCATGGGGGGAGGGGGAGATGAGAGGAAAAATGGGGTCTTGGACGCACACAGCCACGCTGGGAGGAGGGGACCCCGGGTGGGGGAAGTGGAACGAACGGGTTCTCAGGTTCTCACCCGGAGAGGAGGAGACTGAGGTTGAGGCGAGGGCAAAGGAGAGATGAGGCTGAGTGAAAGATAAGTGAGGACCCCAAACCCGGGTGAAGAACACGGAAAGAGGACGCGGGGCTGGGCTCCTGGAAGGAACTCCGGGAACAGCCAAGGGACTCGGTTGCCAAGGCTCGGGGTAGAGCGGGAAAGGCGCCTCTGAGTCACGGCAGGTGGGGAGATGGGGTCTTCGCGGCTCGCGAGTGGGGAAGATGCCAGCCCGTGGGCTATGGTGCAAAGCAGAGCGTGAGGAGGTACCCCGGAAGGGGAGAAGGGAAACATGGGGTCTCCAGGGCGCGAGGCTGGGCGCGGGAGAGCACTCGGGATCTCGAAGAGGGGAGGGTAGAGACCTAGGCGAGCGAGGAGGCGGGAAGCTGGGTCTCCACTGTGTCTTGGGGGCCAGAGGGATAGAGGAGAACGCCCGGAGCTCAAGGTGGGAGCAGAAGCGTGGGAGCGAGGCGAGGGCGGAGCAGGGAGGGGCTTGCGGCCGCTTCTCTGATCCCCGAACTCCGCCCCCGCCCTGTCCACCTTGAGCAGGGACAGGCTCTTACCTGAGAGGCCGAGGAGCCCCAGGCCCAGGGCAGCCCAGAGACCGAGCAGCGCCCGGCGCAGCCCTGGCGAGGGCCCTGGCATCGCCGCCGCGGGGGAAGCGCAGGAGGCGAGGGGAGCGCGAGCGCAGAGCTGGGCTAGAGGACGGCGCGGCGGGTAGGGTGTGGAGGAGGCAGACTTGCGCTCGGGGATTGGTTTAACGTTGGTAACTTGGTTTCCAAGGAGGGGGCGGCGGCAGAGGCGGCGGGGGGGGCGGGAGGGCGAGCGTGCGCCAGGCTCTCGGCCTTGGTGAAGACGTGCTGGCAGGAGCGAGAGACCCCCGGGGTCTACACGGAGGCCGACCCCGTCTCCCGGAGCCTTCTGGGGGCGGACGCGCGCTCTCGCGTCATCCCCGGCGGCAACGCGGAGGTCGGGGATGCTGGGTTGCCCTTCTCAAACCCCCACCCCATCCCTAGCTGAGATGCTATGATAATGAGCCTGAGTCCGAGCTCCGCCCCCAGGCTTAGCTCCTCCCACCAGCGCCGCTCGGGGCGGGGACTGATTTGCGGGCTGGGAGAGATTTGGGAAGCGCAGGATGGGGCCGGCACAGCGCTGGGGGCGGGTGTGAGGATGCCTCGCTCGCTCATCCTTCCCCTTTTGACCCAGGAGAGCTGAGGGTACAGCCACGCCCCTCGTCCCCCTCCGGCTCCGCCCCCGCACGCGACAGAGGGGGCGGAGACGAAGGTGCCAGCGAGTCGGAGACACGTGTGCGTGCGCGCAGCGTTCCCGGGCGTCTAAATTAGGGTCCGCTCGCCTCTGGGTCTGTATTTACCCAGCGTGCAGCGGGCACGTGTCTACGCGGCGTGTGTGAGCGCCAGCAGCCAGAGAGCGTCCCGAATCCCCTTTCTGTGCGGCGGGCGGGGTCCTGGACCGCGGGGGCACTGCCGCGCATCCAGTGCGGGCCCGGATTCTATGTCCACGCGAGACCAAGGGACCAAGGGTGACACTTTTGACCCCGCAGCCAGGCCGCAAGCTTTGACACCCCCCTTCACGTGCCCACCAGGCCCGGTGACTATCAGGACGTTGCTAGGACGCGAGTCTGTGACATCCCACGTGGACCATCTGATTGCTCCTTCCCCGCAGTCACTACATGGGTCCATGGGGCCCCACCCATTTGTGTTCTTACTCCCAGCGCTGATGGTGACCCTTGGGGATCCGTGCTCTCCCACCCCTGTGCTCCACGAAAGTGCGGGGTCTAAAGCGGAGGGGGGGATGGGAAAGGAAACTTAACATCCAATCAGAGCCGCTGCGTGCTGGCGGCGGAGCCAATCAGGAAAAGCCATCCCGAGAAACAGCCCTCCCCCAGCCCGAAGCGCTCCAGGGCCCGGGCTTTTCCCACTGCTCCGCACCCATAGCGCCCGCAGGAGAGGTTACACTACACCGGCTGGGAATGCAGAGGGATCGGAGCTCCGGGGACCCCAGGGGGACCAGAGCGAGGACCCCTCAGGGCCCCTTAGGGAGACCGAGAATTTGGAGAAAGAGATTGAGACCAGGCCAAGAAAGACCACTTCCTCGGGGAGACGCACTCATGCGGGACCTTTAGACCGCGGACCCAGGCTGGCTGAGGAAGGCTTTATTGATCCAGTAGGGGTCCCCAAATGCGCTCAGATCCCTTTTTCCTTAGCCGGCGTGGACCACCCCTCGCTACGACCGGGACTGCATCGCCAGGGACTTTCGCAGGTAGGCGACCCCCATGACGAGAAAGATCCCCACAAGGGCTGCGATGGACGTGGAGGCCACGGCTTTGGACGCGGGGCTCAGAGCTGGGGACAGGAGGTGAGAATTAGGAACGGAGCACACGGAGGGGTGACGACCCGCCTGGACCTCACGCTTGGCCCGCTCGCCCTCCTGGAGTCATAACCTGTCCCCGCACCTCCTAAAGTCCCCGGGATTACAAGGGTGCCTCACCGAGGACCGTTAGCGTGATGGGTGCCGAGCTGCTGCGGACCACCAGGCCGTCGAGATCGAGGCGCGCGTGGCAGGTCACGGGCTGCCAGAGGTCGTGGGGCCTGGCGCGAAACGCGTGGGTCAGCGTCACATTGGCCAGATCCAAGCCCTTGTAGCGCTCCAGGCTCTCGGAGTAGATGACCTGGCCGCCGCGCCTGAGCGTCACCACCAGGAAGCCCACGGGGAACACATGCGTCACGTGGCAGCGCAGAGTGTACTCACTGCCCACTAGGACCGGAGGCTCCAGGATCACGCTGCGCGGCTCTTCTAGAGCGAGAGTGGGCCGCTGAGCAAGGTCCGCGGGCGCCCCCTAGCGCGACTGGCAGCTGCCCCCTCTGCCCCCCTCCCGGCCCCCCAGCCCGGCTAAGCCCCCGGCCCTCACTGTAGGCGTTAATCCTGGCCGTGGCCCCCCGCGTTTCTCCCGCGCAGGTGACGAGGCAGAGCACGTCGGAGCTCCAGGCCCTCACGTCCAGCAGCTGGTAGGATACCCAGCCCGGTCCCCCGAGCGTCTGGCCGCGCCGCAGCCCCGTGCGGAGGCTGGACCCGTCCGGCAGGGGGCAGCTGCTACTGCAGTTGAGCCACACTGAGCTCCCGGGTGGCACGGCCACGAACGCGGGGCTTATGCGCACCCAGAAGGGCGCTGAGGTCCCCGAGGGCGCCGGAGAGCTGCCCCCGGGGCCTGGCGCCCGCGCCGCCCGGCGCCTCCGCGCGCTCCCGCCTCCCGGAGAGGCGGCGGTCAGCAAAACCAGCAGCGAGATGGGGAACAGAGGCCCCATGGCAAAGAGCCCGGACTGAGGGGCCCCGCGCCAGGGAGCAAGGCTGGCTCTGGAGATAAGGAGGCCCCAGCCCCGCCTCCTCGGCCCCGCCTGGAGAGAGCCAGAGGCCCCTTGAAGACCCAGCAGTCCTGCAAGATATCCAGCCCCCCCCCCCCCACGCCGACTCCGCCAACCCCAGCTCAAGAACGGGACTCCTGACCCCATTATAAACCAACTGTCACTTTAATTTTCACCGGAATCTCGAAAGTTCCTAACAAGCCCCAGATTTGGATTCGAGCCTCAGGGATGGGCCTTGAACTGGCAGCGTTTATTTGGGGGCGGAAATGAGAGGACAGGTCTGTGGCTCCAGCTGGACGTGACAGCTCCCCTGAAGTCACCCAGGCTGGGGCGGATGAAAAGCTTTATTAGCACAGGCAGAAGCTTCCGGAGCCCATGCGCCAAGGCCTCTCCTCCACACGGCCTCCGGGGAGGGCCCTCGCGGCTGCAGGAATAGGGAGCTGCCAGACTCTTCTGTTCTCAGACGGCTCCAATGAGATGGAGACAGGTCGGACGAGGCAGAGGCACACGGGTTGGGCATAGTTTCATGGCACTCCATGGTCTAGCTGCCAAGGAGTGGGCATGCCCCCAAGTGTCCTTGTGAGCACTAGCAGAGAGGTCGATGGGTGGAGAAGCGGCCTACCAAGATCGGGTGCAGGGAGGGGGGAGTAAGGGCTCAGTGGGTCGTCCCTGGGCATGTCACCAGTTAACCACGTGGCCATTGATAGTCCACTTCCAGAGGAAAGCAGCTTGGCCAATGAAGTGGGGAATTCCAGCCCCGCTTGATCTTGTTACCTGGCACTTGTACTCTTGTGCAGTGCACAGCCAGTACAACTGTACCTGGTGACCCTGAATGAGATTAGTTGAGAACTTCCTGAGGGCAGGAACCTATGTTCCTCCTGTTTACCATTCTAGCCCACATCAAAGGCAATCAGTAAACAGCTGATAAAAGAGCAAATGAATAAATATGTCATCGTCAAGGGTTGGGGACAGTCAGTGGACAGCAGCACTGCAGCTGGCATCTGTCGGAGGATGTGTGGGGATCTGTGTTTCGAGGCTGCATGGGTCTATGCAGGGCCACTTCTTTGTTAGGACTGTGGCCTCAGCACATGCAGTGGTGGTGCCTCAGCACACGCAGTGGTGGTCAGTTTCAGTGGTTCCCAGCTGGGTGTCCCCATGTCAGAGGGACCCATCTCCATCGCTGACCCTCCGGCCAGGTCAGACACTGACATCCCTCACTGTCATGCCTCCTTGGCTCAGTCCTGTGGTTGCATGTCAGGTGTGAGGCCTTGGGGTCCTAGGTGAGGCACCACGACCCCAAAGGCTGCCTGTATCCTGACTGAGGCATCCTGGGAGGGTGCGTGTAGCTGAATGGCCTATGTCCGCCACTCTTCAGTGTGGCACCACCCCCCAGGCGTGCAGGGACAGCTCAGGGCGGCGAGGCCAGGGCGTTCAGCTTCAGAGCAGCTGCCTCCTGGGCCTTCTTCTGTAGCTCGTATATCTGGATCTTCCGCCGGCGGTTATAGATGTAGGCAGCTGTGCCCACCGTGCCCAAGATGATGACAGCTGCTACCAGAATGATGATGACCACGTTATTCTGGTGGTCTGTGGGGAGGACACAGGGGTGAGGAGGGTCGAGCCGGGCTCACTGCCCCTGCCCTGCCCGACCTTGAACCCAGGCACACTTACATATCACGTTAACCACCACTTCTCGGGTGACCTTCCCGTGAGAGCTCTCGGCCCGACACAGGTAGGTGCCGGCAATCTCCCGCTTGACAAGCATCTGGGTCCCGATGGGCAGCAAAGCCCCGTCCTTCCGGCTGCAGGTCAGCTTGGGGGTCGGGTTCCCCCAGGCCTGGCAGTTCACCGTCTGCTTCGAGCCTTCCGGCCATGTCCAGTTTCCTGAGCAGTCCCTCTTGTCTAGTCGGGGGCCATCTGGAGAAACACAGCAAGGTGAGGGAAGGGATCGGGGACCAGAACACCCCTCCCCATCTACGACTGGAGGACTTGGGTAGGAACCCAGGAAGGGGGAGTCACCAGGTCACGGGCAGGGTGGGCCTCGGGACAGGGGCTCATGAGGGCTTTGGGGTTGGGCCTTGCAGGCTAGGGGTCATTGTCCAGGGGTCCCACGCACAGAGGACTCGGAGCTCCCGGGTCTGGTTCTTGTGTACCATCTGCCCAGCCACCTCCAGAGTAGCCAAGCAGGAGAAGATGCGCTCGTTGTCCTCCGCGCTGGCGTTCAGAAGGATTTGGTCCCTCTCAGAGGGGCGCCTGGCTGGGGCCCCGTGCAGCGTCACCACGGCTGGAGAATGGGCCTCACACTCCACGCTCACCAGCGTCCCCTCAGAGACCTCGGGCTGGCTGAGGGTCAGCTTGGGAGCCGGGAAGCCTGGGGGCGGGGCATACCGTGAGCCCTGCCCCTGGCATTGGCCCCGCCCTGCCTCAGCCACGCCCCCCAGAAGCCCCACCCCTGTCTCTACTTACTGTAAATGGTCACTTTCTCCCGCGTCCGCAGGTCCCTGTCTCCCAGCGTCACCACACACACCAGCTGCTGGGTGCCCTCCTCCCCCGCGAGCCCCTGCATCGGAGCCCTGGCCACGAGGGAGTCCCCGTTGTAGGTGATTGTGGCGTTCAGCCTGTGGTCCTCCAGCGCCAGGTGGACCTGGGCCTCCGACGCCGGGAACAGCCCGCCCAGGACGCATTCCACGAGCACCTGTGTCCCCGCTTCCACGACCCGGGGGGCAGAGAGGCTCAGGTTTGTGTCTGGCAGGACTGGCGAGAGAGGGCAAGTGTGAACACAGAGGGGACGCACATCCACAAGCCCTTTCCTGGGGCATTTTCATTCCCCACCTGGAGCCTCCTCTTCCTGGGAGACTCTGAGGCCTGCGTCACCCCTGTCCCAGAGCACACGCGCCCCTTATCCAAAGTCACAGCTTTAGAAGACCCGGCAGCCTGGGCACCCCTTCTCAGAACACGCCACCCCAGTGGCCAAGGACATGCTCTTCCCAGATGCCTTGGCAATTCAGGTCACCACCTTCTCAGTCCCCCCACGGCCAGGGGCCCTCCTTCCCAGGGACCCTGCACCCCCAGAGGGAGCACCCCCTGAGCCATCCTCTCTGGGGCTCCCCCATGCCTCACCGTAGGTTCGCAGCTGCCTGGGGGCCGAGCTGTTCTGGAACAGTCCCAGCCCTCGGGACCGTAGGTCCAGCTCCGCGCGGCACGAGAAGTTGGCGCCGTGGTCCTCTCTGCGGGCCTCCACCGTGTGGTTGACCAGGGCGGGCTCTCCGACCGCCGGCTGCCGGCTCAGTTCCTCCTCCCCGCGGAGCAGCACGACGGTGAGGTTGTCGCGGGGCGCCCCGCCTACCACCTGGCAGCTCAGGGTGAGGTTCTGGCCCACGGGCTGCCAGGAGGGCAGGGGTTCCAGCTCCACGAGATCGGGGAACCCTGGGGGCCAGGAGGAGTATCCTGTGAGCTGAAAGGGCCAACCGCCAGCAGGGGGCGCTGGGGCGGGCGCCGGTCCCACCTGTCCCCAAACACACCCAAAGCCACCTAAGCCAGGCAGGAATGTGAGGAACTCCAGGGAAAACCCGTAAGAAGGCCCCAAGTGGTTGCGAAGGGCACAGAACAATTTTTTCACTGCAGCATCTAAGAATGAAAAGTGGAAAGGGACCACAGAGTCCCCCGCCACCAGGTTTCGGCTCAAATACACACAGGAAATGTCAGCTGCCCGGCTGCTGGAGATGGTTTTAAGAAGACCCCACCTCCCTCTTCTCGCCTCTTGGCCTTATTTTTCTCCACCCCTCACCCTGTGACACACCAGGTCACCTTCTCCTCTGTTCCCCCTGTCAGCGCCCGAGGGCACCCATCTCTGCTTTACCCTGTTCTCTTGTTGGCACACAGTGGGTGCTCTCTATTTGTAGAAAAAGTCAAGTTGGGCCACCCACACTGATTCGAGCCTTTCAGGCACCACTTTTACCAGAAAAAAGTTCCCGAATGGGCTGTGTGATTCCTCTGAAATGTTACATTTAAAAGCAACTCACAGACCTCAAAACGAAACTGACTAACCCCTGAACATGTGACAGGCGGGCTTGGGTCTTTCTGTGCAGGGTACAGAATTCTAAGCCTGGATCTAAGCCAGAGAAAAAGGACAGCTGACCCCAGTGAGCTGGGGCTCAACCCTGGCTCCTCAGGGAGGGGAAGCCCCAAAATGTCACTCAGAAACACTGTTCAAGTGTCAGGGACCTCGGTTTGAGTCCTAGCTTCACGGCTGAGTGACTTTGCCTCTGGAACAGCCCCCGCCCTCGGAGCTGGAGAAACGGAACCTCAGTTTCCCAAGCTGTGAAATGGGGCTATTGGAGGTGGAAGGATTCGTAGGCCATTTAAGAGGTTTAGAGAGCACTGGGGAAAGGGTATGAGGTTTCTTTTTAGGTGAGGAAAATGTTCTAACATTAGACGTGTGGCGGTGGTTGGACAACTCTCGAAATACAGCACGATGCTTCGCCCACTTACAGCTGTTTAAAAAAAAGGCCACGGAAACCCTCAGCCCTCACCTCTAACCACTGGCTGCAACCCCAACCTGCAAAGTCGGAGGCCCCTCCAACCTCAGCCCCCAGACCCCCATCTCAGAGCCCAGATCCTCGCCCGGAGGCCAGACTGGGGGAGGTGTTCTGTTTATCCTCTCCGGCTCCTTGACCTCGCCACCTGCAGGGCCTTGCTGAGTCCCCGTTACTCCACTCTGCAAATATTTGTCTGCCCCTCACCTTTCTGCTGGCCACAACCACTGGCCACAACACGTGTGGCCTGGACAAGGCCACGGCCAACTGCTCTCTGGCTTCCTGTAAGCCCAGCCTGCTGTTATCAAGATCCCTGACCTGCTCACACACCCTCCATGGCTCCCTATCACCCCGCAGAGAAGGCCTCGCTCCTCAGTCTGGCATTCAAGGTCCTGCTGCATGCCTCCACGCTCCAAATCTTTGCCCAGGCTGTTCTCTCTGCCAAGATGCCTGTCTTCCAACTCCTACACACCCTTCGAGGCCCAATTAGTTACCCCCTGCAGAAATGACAACTCTGACCTTTCCAGAAAAAGCTCAGCCACCTGGGGATGGCCTCTCACTTCACACTGGGCGGTGGGGGGGTGGGGGGGAACCAAGCTAAAGTCTGTCCTAGGGGAGTCCCCTGGCGACTGTGTGCCAGCCATCTGCTCCATTTCAGAGGCAGAAACTCAGCAAAATCCAGCCCCCAAAGTCACAGAGGGAGCAATGTGGCAGTGCCGAGACTCAAACCTGGAGACCTGGGCGGCAGGTCCTTTGAGGTTTTCCCGGGGCTTTTGGAGGCCACCGGGAGTGTTTGGGGACTTCCCTCACCTGGCCAGCATCTGCTCCAACATCCCCCAAGTCAGAAAGAAACCTGATATTTGCTCCAAAGCGTCCTCTGCCCAGGTCCCGTGCAGGAGGAATGTCCTTCAGGCCGTACCGCGTCATTCCACCCAGCCGGGGGGGTCTCATGGGAAAGTCAACTGAGAGCCATGTCACCCACAGTCACTCAATTAGTACCAGTCACGCTGAGACTAGAATCCAAGGCTGTCTCCGCCAAAGGCCAGTCGGCCAGTTCTCTTTCTTTCCCGCTTCCTTGTTTGATTCCGCTTTGGTTTGTCTTAATTTGCATTTCACTTATTTATTTCTTGCCTATGGTAATGGCAACTCATTCTCACGGCTCACAGCTCCCAAAATTTAAAAAAAAAAAAGAGGCACAGGGAAAAAAAACTCACTCCGCCCTCTCCCGGAGCCCCCAGCTTCTCTCCTCACCGCCAACAATACTCTTATTACTTCTTGCATTTGCTGTCAAGGCTCTTTTGCATGAACACATCCCCCCTCCCGGCTCTCCCAGCGCCCCCCTAACGCCGAGGATGGCCATTCATTCTGGGCATCCTTTCCCTCTTTTGAACCTGACAGTGCACCCTGGGGCTCCTTCTCTCTCGAGACACAAGGAGCTGCCACATTCTTTTACACAGCTGCATACTATTCCATCACACAGTGGCCCCACAGCGTGGCTCCCCGGCCCCCCACATTCAAGAGGCTTGCAAACTTCTGTCCTTGTGGATGGGGACACACGTAAGACCAACTCCCCAGAGCAGAATTGCTGCGTCAAGAGACACGTGTGTGTGTCACTTCGAGGACTGATGCCCGATTCTCCCCCTGGGGTGGTGCTTCTTGACGCTCCCACCCTGTCAGCAACGTCCCAGGCCTGCCCGCCTTCCTGCAGTCCTGCCAGCACAGCTGTGACCAATTCTTCATCTTGTTGCCAAGATGTGACAAATGCCATCTCAGGGCTAGCTTTTAATTTGTGCCTTTTTTCTAAGGGTTCAATCTAGGACCTTGTCCGGGTTGAAAGGGTGAGGCCCAGAGAGCCAGCCTTCTTGAATGTACTGGATCCCTGTGGAAACCCTACAGGCACCCAAGGACGTTCAAGGAGGGGCTGCAAATGGCAGAGAGACTTTCTGAAGGTGTCCCCACCTGCCCTGAAGGGGAAGCGAGACCCGCCCTGCCCCCCCACCCCAGCCTGCCGAGGCCAGTCCCTGAGCTCGGCCACTCACCGTACACAGTGATGGACACTGAAGACTCCGTCTGGTTGGGACAGTTTGCGTAGCATATTGGAGAGATGTCCTCTCGCACATCACTCAGTTCGAAGGTCTTCCAGTTGACCCCCTGGGCCACTTCCTTCTTACTCAGTTCAATCTCCAGGCCCAGCTCAGCACAGGAGGCGCTGCAGTTCACTGTCACCGAGCCTCCTCGCGGTATGATGGCTTCTGGGGGCGTCACTGATATTTGGGCTCCTGCAAACCCTGGATCTAAAATGCTTTGCTGGGTGCTGGGGTCCCAGCCTCGAACAAGAGGGAACTCTCCGCCTGCAGTGTGGGAGACAGAAAAAAAAATCATGAGCCAACGAGTTAATGGATAACTGATGTTAGGAAGAGCTTTGATAAAAACCAAACAGGGTGGCGAAACAGACAGTGCCTTTGTGACCGGACACTGTGTGGGCAGAATCAGAATGATAAGGCCGGGCTGGCCACCCTGAGAAAAAGAAACAACTTCCAGGCAGAAGGAGCAACTGCAAAGGCCCTGCGGCAGGCGCGAGGGGAAAGAGTTGGGGGACATGAGATCAGGAAGCTCACGCGGGCAGGGGAAGCCATGCCAGGGTGTGTTCTGCATTCTGAGAGCAATGGGGAGCCACGGAGCATTTTAGCGGAGGGACATGAAGTCAGGTGGGAGAGGCCAGCCCTCCACGGATGGAGGGGTTCCAATCAGGCTGGCTCCTCACTCCCTTGGCCAAGTGGTCGCCCCTCTCTGGGCCTCAGTTTCCCCATCTGTAAGATTGGTGAATATAATCATGCCACCCCCTGCTAATGCAAGCAGCCCCCAGCTCAGGGCAGGGAGTGAGCGGCTGCAGGTAGGAAGGTGGAAACCGGTGGCTGCCTCAGAGCCTGGCGCCCCCAAAGCTGACAAAATGTGTCTGAGCCCACCCGTCTGCCCCTTCCAAGGATTCCTGCCTTGGGCTGAGGGTCTGTTCTCTCTCGGGTGGGAGCGTGTGAACGAAGCAGCTCCGGGAATTCTCCAGGGCTGATCCTGGGATCGGTCCCATTTCACAGAGGGAGATGACGAAGCGTGCAGAGGCGAGGTCGCCCCGCTAGAAAGTCGTGGAACCCAGATTGGAGGCCGGATAAGAGGGGTTTGTGGAGCTGGTGACCGCGGTGTCCATCTTCCACTCTCGGGCTTCCCAACACTGCCCACCATGGGCCACCCTCTGGCCCCCTTCTCCCCTCCCTCCAGGGGGGAGCTGGTGGAGGGCTGCGGGCCGATCCCGCATCTCAGCGTCTGCTCCCTGGGCAAGTCAGCCCCGGAATTCCCCCAAGCAGAAGCAGCCTTGGACTTCCCCTGGGGTAGGGATGAGGAACAGAATGTACGTGTGCTGGGGGAGGGGTCCCCAGCCTACTGGGCTGAGCGCGGGGCCACGTCTCCGGACCACCTGGGACCAGGCGCCCAGCTGGGCCAGCACACGAATACTGCCAGGTGGCCCCTGTTTGGTTCCCCATCTTACAGCTGAGAAATCCAGGCTCCTCCAAGAGGCGCAGGAGGCCACACATGGAGGTGACGCAGGGCTGAATTCGAATCCACGGCTGTTGACTGTCAATCGCTGCCACTAGCCTCAACTTCCCATAAACAGCTCCCTAAGTACGCATGGCTTTATCCCCAGACGGCCGCGCCCAGGGCGCACTCTGAGCTGCTGATCCCGACTCACCTGGGAGCAGAGCCCCGAGCAGGGCCAGGAGCGCGGGCAGGACGCAGCGGGCGGCACCGGGGGCCATAGCGGGCGCGGGGCGCACAGGGCAGCGCAGCTCTGTGGCCGCTCCTGGGCCGCCCAGGAACGCGCGCCCTTTTATAGTCGCGGCCACGGGGGGCCGAGGGGCGGCGCTTCCTTCCCGGAAACCTCGCGCTTTCCCCTCCAGAAGGAGGGCTCCGGCATTTCCGGACTGAGAGGGTGCCCGACCCGAGTAGGCCGGTCCCCCCTCGCTGGCCGCTCGAGCCCGGAATTTCCGAGTTGAAGTAATGAGAGCCGAGGCGGTGGCGCGCCGCGGGGTCCCGTCCCCGGGCCGGGCTGCCCTTGATTCTGCGATCGCCTTGCGCTGAGCGCTTGATTGACTGCCACCAGCTTCCCGGGACCGCGGGGGCTGTTACTGTGTCCATTCGGCAGAGGGGTAAACTGAGGCTCCCCGCGGCCAGGCCATTCGAAGTCAAGTGTGACTCCCCAGTGCACGCAGGCCTCTCTAACCGAGGGGACGACCCTGGCTTGGTGGGGGATCTAGGGCGCCCTCCATCAACGCCCCCGCCGGGCTGACACCGAGATTTCCCGAGAAGCGGCCCCAGCGAGCCCAGGCAGCTCCAGGACGCGCGGCGTCACCACATCCGAGGATCTGCGCCCCCCTCACCGACGGGTGCTCCCACCCCCGCTGCCTCGCTTCCCCTTTCGCCCCGGCCGAGAGGGTGTCTTGCCAGAAAAGGACAGCTTCCAGAAAAGGGAAGGAAGCCACGTGGTCCTGACACCTCCAGCGCCTCCGCGGCCGCCCCCACGCTCCGCGGGGAAACTGAGGCAGCCGACCTCGACAGGGGAAAAAAGAGGGGGCGCTTGAACCCTTGCCTCCTGCAGGGAACCTGAGGCAGCTCCTAGGGCCTGAAGTGGGGCGGGGAGAGGGGGCGCTCAAATTCCTGTTGGAAATTCGAACGCGAGGCGCGAGCACCAAATAGGCGCAGCGTTTGCCCCGGGCAGTTCCAGCAGGGCGTGGGGCGTGGGGGCGGGATGCGCTGGGATCCGGGCGTGGCGTCCGCAGGCCCCTCCCTCCCCCGCCCCACCCCCCGAGGCATGGCACGCGCAGGTGACCCCAGGACTCAGCATCCACCGCGTCGAGGCTGAGCACCCGGGGTCTCCGAGCGCCAAGTCGTGCCGCCTAAAGGCTTCCTGTTGTGGGACGCGCGCTGCGGCGCCATGGAGACCGCGGAGGGGCCAGGGAGGTCGCGCGGCAGAAGGGGAAGGGAGGGGGCCCCGGGGAACCCTGGAGCCCTTCCTCCGCGGGAGGGGCTGCGAGTCACTCGTCATCCAGAACAGCGTCCCTTCCCCTCCCGCACGGTCCTGAAGGAATTTCCACGGGGATCTTTCTCCTGGAAGGGTGCAGGGTGCCCATTCCTGCCCAGAGCCGCCTGGGCGAAGGCGCAGGGTGGGGACGGGGGATGTCCCTGCGCCTCGGAGGGTCTGGGAAAACCCTGCGCGGGGAGGTCATTTTCTGGTGGATTTTTCCCCGGGTCCTTTGGTCTGGGTCCGAAGTGCGCGGGCCGCGAGCTCCCCCGCGCGGCCAGGCCTCCCTCTGAGTTATAACGGCGTCGTTCTCTCTCTCTGTCTCTGTGTCTCTGCCTCTCTCTCTCGACGGTGTTTATGGAGCGCACACTCTGTGCCAGGCGCCGTTCCAGGTGCTGGGGACCCAGCCATGGACACGACGGCCAAAAGTCTCTGCCCTCGTGCAGAGATGGTCTTCGTGGGGGCGACAGTCAAGAAACAAAAATAAAATAGATGGAGTGTTAGCTCCTGAGCAGTCTGAGGAGACAAAGAAAGCAGGGCAGAGGATAAGCAATGTGAGAGTTAATGAATGTTTAAATAGAATATTCTGGGAAAGACTGAGAAGGTGACATGGGAGCAAAGACCAGAGGGAGGCGGGGAGGGAGGGAGTGTACTAGGGAGGGCACTGAATGTGCAAAGGCCCTGAGGTAGGAACTGCCTTAGGAACAGGCAGGAGGCCAGTGTGGCTGGAGTGCAGGAGAAATGAAAAGAGTTAGAATTGGAGAGGGCAGGCGGGGATGGGGCAGAGCATGCAGGTGCTTGTCGCCTGGGGGGAGGGGCACTTTGGCTTTGCTCTGAGCGAAGTGGGAGCCATGGAAGGTTCTGAGCAGAGGACGGACAGGCCCTGACTCAGGTGTTTCTAGGTGCCCTCCTGAGGCTGCGGGAGCTACACTCAGGGGATGGGGAGGACAAGGGGAAGGACGGAGAGTGGAGAGGAGGGGACAAGGATGAGGCCTGGGCCAGTGGCAGTGGCATTGGAGAAGGGGCCGAATTTGGCATCCATTTCGGTGGCAGGGCCACATGGGGCTCTGGGACGCGTGGCAGCGCAGGGTCAAGGGGAACCTGGTCCTGGCCGGAGCCCTGGAAGCTGGAGGGCCGTTTCCTGAGGTGAGGAGGGGGTGGTAACGGGGGCAGATGGGACCGGGGCCGTGCGCTGCCCGCGCTTCCACACCCTTGGCGCTTCCTGGAGGAAAAGGGAAGCTGCTGGTCCTCTGGCCTCGCCTGCCGCCAGGAAAGGCAGGGCTTCCTCCAGGGTGCCAAGCGGTCTCGGGCAGCCCCCAGGACCGGGCCCCGGCAGAGCAGAGGCCTGCGGACCCGGGCAGAGGTACCCACAGCCCGCTCCCCGGCGTTACGCCGGCTCTCCCCTCACCCTGAGCCCTGGTGTGGCCACCTTGCAGTTCCTGCAGCCTCAAATGCCCTTCCCCTCATCCCTGACACAGGCGGCCCCTCCCTTCTTGTGGCCTGAGCCGCCTCCTGAAAACTTTCCAGAACGCCCGCCTTCCATGCTGGGCCACACCCCACTCGCTGCCCGGCGCTGGCCCTAACGGTTTGGTCACTGACTCTTCATCCCCTTGCGGAAGTTCTTTGGATTGACTTGCTTGTCTGTGACTCCATTTCCGTGAGCTCCAGAAGGGCAGGGACCCCGTCCGCCCCCGCACCTGCCTCAGCGTCTACTCCCGAGAGGTGGGGGATCAATACGTGTTTGTTGAATGAATGAACGTCTCTCGTCTCGGAGCATTCTGCGCATGCTGTTCCTCCAGCCCAGAAGCCCTTCCCACCGCATTTACAAAAGGTTCCTGGAGCTTTGGATCCACAAGGTTGGCACAGGGATCGGAGCACCAGCTTTGAGCAGACCGGGGCTGCTGTCTTCGTTGATGTTCCCCCAAAAGCAGGCTCTGAGACGAGACCTGGCGCACAGGTGGCCAGTCTGGGAGGTGGTCCTAGGAAACGTCTGGAGCCGGGGGTCAGGGAGGGGCCCAGGCAAGGGGAGCATTAAGGGGGCTCCACTTTGGGGGCAGCTGGGGTCCTGTCTCACAGAGAACTCCTGGCGATGGGGAGATTCCACACCAACCCGTCCCTGCCGGGGGACGCTGCTCCCGGGACGGCAGCGCCCTCATCCTTCATATATTTACTGATGTGGGGTCGGTGAGCCGAGGAGTCGAAAGAAAGATTTCGTAGACTCTTAAGATCTGGCAGTAGTGCTCTTTTATTTAGAGAATAGTGTAGCATGGGGACAGGACCCATGGGCAGTCAGAGCTTTTGCTGCCGCTTCTGCTGCCCCCGCTGGCATGGGGACAGGACCCACAGGCAGTCAGAGCTCCTGCTGCTGCCCTGAGTTGAGGGTTAGGGCTAAATTTAAGGCATAGGTATGTGAGTCATCTCTTTACGAAGACAAAGGAAAGAACATGAAAAAAAGTTAAAATGGTATCAGTGCAGGTGGGGTCTGGTCATTGGGTGATCCCATGACTTTTAGACAAGAATCAAATCGGATTAAGTAAAGGTCAGAAGCCACCACCCTAAATCAGTTACATGAGATTGCCAGACAGCAACCAACTTAAGTTCTTGCCTTCCCCATTAAGAGTTTTTAGGGACAAGGTCATCCCTCTTCTTCTTCCTGGTACAGAGAGGGAGGCACCTTTTACAGATAGCCCCAGAGCCTCCTTCCCTGTCCCAGTTTATCGAAAGCAATCAGCCCAAAACAATCCTGATGCCAAAGAGACATATCCTGGGGTGGCCAATTTCAGGTCCCTACAAGGTCATCCCCCTTCCTTCACAAACGCAAATGTCTCTCAAAAGGGCAAGCAAAATTCCAGTCCTTGGAGCCTGCTTCTCATCTGTAGTTTTAAAAGTAACCAGCCTAAAATCCTCATCATAAACCGTTTTAAAATTAAGCAGCCTAAAAATCCTCATTATTTACATATTTTTAAAAAATTGTTTTTAGTCACCATGCTGCACGTCACACCCCCGGAACTTAATTATCTTATAACTGGAAGTTTGTCCCTGCAAAATGGGGGAAGTTTTGACCCCCTGCGCCCATTTTCCCATCCCCCACCCCCCGCCACCGGCGGCCACCGATCCGTTTCCCTACCTAGGAGTTTGGTACTTTCAGATTCCACCTATAAGTGAGATCACACAGTATTTGACTTTCTTCATCTGGCTGTTTTCACTGAGCATAATGTCCTCAAGGTCAATCCGTGTCCTCGTGAATGGCAGGATTTCCTTCTTTATCATGGTGAATAATATCCCATTGTCTGCATACACCGCATCTTCTTTATCCACTCATCCATCGATGGGCACTTAGGTTGTTTCCAGATCTTGGCTCTGGTGGAGAATGCTGCAGTGTCAATTCTATCTCAATTTTAAAAAAAGAATGTTGCAATGACCTTGGAGATGTAGATATCTCTCTCTCTCTCTTTTTTTTTTTTGGTGAAGAAGATTGGCCCTGAGTTAACTTCTGTTGCCAATCCTCATCTTTTTGCTGAGGAAGATTGGCCCTGAGCTACCCAGAAATCTTCTTGAGACACTGCTTTCATTTCCTTCAGATAAATACCCAGAAGTGGAATATCTGGATCATATGGTAGTTCTATTTTTAATTTTTTGAGGAAATGCCATACTGTTTTCCATAATGTATGCACCAATTTACATTCATATATATATATATGAGGTAAATATATGCATATTTAATTGAAATCAATTCACATTTTTGCCTTTTCAAGATTTTCCAGTAGATTCACAATCTTGTACAACCATCACCACTATTTGATTCTGGAATATTCCCGTCACCCCAAAAAGAAACCTGCAAACCCCCCATGCTCCCTCCCCCGGCCCCTGGCACCCACTCCTCTACTCTCTGTCTCTATGGACTTGCCTGTTCTGGACATTTCCTATGAATGGAATCGCACAATATGTGGCCTTTCGTGTCTGGCTTCTTTCACGGAGCGAAACGTTCATCATCTTTCGTGCAAAGTTTGAGTTCTCCTCTGTTGCAGTGTGTCTCAGTATTTCTTTCCTTTTCAGGGCTGAGTAATATTCCCTTACAAGGGTCAAGCACACTCTGTTTATCCATTCATTGGCCTGTAGACATTTGTGTTGTTTCCACCTTTGCTATGGATCCTGCTGCTCTGAGCCTTCATGTACAAGTTTTTGTATGAACATGTTTTCAGTTCTTTTATGTATCCAGTGAGGAGTGGAGTTGCTGGGTCACGTGGTTTAACTTTTTTTTTCCTGAGGAAGATTTGTCCTGAGCTAACATCTGTGCCAATCTTCCTCTGTTTTGTATGTGGGTTGCTGCCACAGCATGGCCAAAAACGAGTGGTGCAGGTTCACGCCCAAGAACCAAACCCCAGCCGCCGAAGAAGACCACGCCAAACTTAACCACTCAGCCATGGGGCTGGCCGCCATGCTTCACTTTCTAGAAACTTCTAGAGTTTTTCCACAGTGGTTACACCATTTTACATCCCCACCAGCAATGCACGAGGGTTCCAGGGTTCCAATTTCTCCACACACTGGCCCATACTTCCTGTCTGTTTTACTATTACTATAATAATTGTCATTATCGCCATCCTAATGGGTGTGAAGTGGTATCTCGTGGTTCTCAGTCCCTCTGGCCTTTCAGCAGACAAGCCCTGTGTGGTTCTGCAGGGTGGCAGCTGGGAGTGTGTGGCCAGCATCCCACGAGAGCTCCAGCCACAAGCTGTGACCCTGAGTAAGCCACGTCCCCCGGTTGGGCCTCAATGGCCTGAGCTGTTGAATGTGATGATGACAGATGCCTCAAAGGGTGGCTGCGACTTCCCTACACAGATCCGTGTGCAGCGCATGGCCTGGCCGAGTGCAGAGTGAGCAGCACAGTAGTAGTTTCCGTCTGTTCCCTTAGACTCAGCTCCGAGAGGGCCCCTCAGGCTCCCCAGGCAGGACGGGCTCCTCCTCTGTGCTCCTACCGGCGTCACAGTTTCGCCTCGCGGCCCTGGGGTGTAAAGTGAAGATTCCTGACGTCTGGAGGTTGAGCAAATGTGGCTTTGTTGCGCCACTGCCTCTTCACCCCGCGGTGGAGTCCTGCCCTGCCCCAGCGGAGAATTCGGCACTGGACTCAGGCCCAGATCCGCGACTCAATCCCATCTCTGATCGCCAGACTTGGTGTGGGATGGGGGCCCCGGGCCGGGCCCGCCAGGCTGGAGGCCTCTATGGGAAAGGGGCTGGTCCCCCTGTGGACTCTCTTCCTGTCCCCATCACCCTCTCAACCTTTGGGCCCCTCCTGCCCAGGGACAGGGGGAGGGGACAGGGCGGCTCCTCCTCGGCTGGTGGCTCTGCTCTCTTTGGATGACCCGGCAGGGGGTTTCAGGGCCCCCCCCCAATGGACTCGGCGGGGATGTGTTTTGGGGACTCTGAGGCCGTCACTTTCCTGGAGACCCTTGGCTGGGGCACTGGCATCTCTGATCCGGATTGTAGCTCCTCTCTCAGGCCCTCCCAGGGGGCCTCCACGCCGACCCTCAGCCCCTCCCAGGGGGCCTCCACGCCGGCCCTCAGCCCCTCCCAGGGGGCCTCCACGCCGACCACGGATGAGCAGACCCCTGGCTCCACCATCAGAGCCATCTGCCTCTCGTTCTGGGTTTCCTGGGGGTCAGATCACAGCCCCGTCAGCTCACCTCAGCTTCCTTAAGGCAGAGTCAGCAAGAGTCCTGGGCATCCTGCCTTGGGGACACTTTTCAAAGGTTGTGAAGTCGCCTCCCTCTTTGGGCTCTGGGCCAACCCGTGTCCCAAGAAGGTGGATGGGGACTTGCAGGTAGAAATAGCTCCCCTGAACAAATGTCTTCACCCATCTTTTTTGGTGAGGAAGATTGGCCTTGAGCTAACATCTGTGCCAATCTTCTTGTATTTTCTACGTGGGATGCCATGACAGCGTGGCTTGATGAGCAGTGTGTTGGTCCACACCCGGGCAGCTGAGCTGGAGCATGTGAACTTAACCACTATGCCACCGGGCTGGCCCCTCCCATCTTTTTTTTAAAAGGTGTTCTATTACAGAGAATTTCAAACATAGGCCACAGCAAGGAGGGCGTACGATGAAGCCACGTGAGCCAGCTTTGAGTTCAGATGAGGTCTTGAGGGTGGGCCTAACCCAACGTGCCTGGTGTCCTTATAAAAAAGGGACATTTGGACACAGACGCGCACAGTGAGAAGGCCACGTGAGGATGAAGGCAGCGAGCATCGGGGTGTTGTGTCTGCAGTCCAGGGCCGCTAACGATGGCGGGTGAAGCGCCAGGAGAAAAGAGTGGGACAGAGTCACCTTCCAGCCCTCAGAAGGAACCAACCGCGATCTCATGCTTTGGCTTCTGGAACCCTGAGACCCGCGGTCCGTTGTCGAGGCCACCATCTGGGGGACGTTAAGGTGGCCCCAGCAAACTGAGAGACACCCTCCCAGCCATGATTTGAAAGCACATTCTGGACGCTGGATCATTGCTCCGGACACCTTTCTCCATCACTGATCCGGTGAGGGAACCCAGAATGAGGGCAGAGGTTCTGACTCACTTCTTTTGAAATTCCGTATGGGCAGGGGCTGGCCTCCCTGCGTCCTGAGGCCTGGGAGGGAGAAAACTGAGTCCCATGACTCCTGGCCACGGCTATCTAGGCTGGGCTGGCGCTGTCAGGACAACAGCTGGCTCTTACTCCAGGCCTTGGGGGCCCCACGGGGTTGGCAAGAGCCACAGGAAGACTGGTCACCAAATGGCTTTGGCCCCGGCAGCCCCCGCCTGGCCTCTGTGCTCCTCCTGACCACTGGCTCCAAACAGCTTTTGCCTTACTTCATCACATCTGGTGCCTTTGAGACCCGAGTTTATGTCCGTTGACGATTTTCAAAGAATGCGTTGTAAGCTCTGAAGGCACTCCCCAGAGGCATTCCACAGATGTTTTTGGCGAAGGGCAGCCCAGCTGATGGGGGGGTCACTGGCCACCTGGCCCAGCCAGGCCCACACACACAGACGGTAGTTCTGGCTGACTTGCAAGGGAGTGACCACGTTATTTTATAGTCTGTTATGACTATTAAAAAAATTAATTTGAGGGCCAGCCTGGTGGCGTAGTGGTTAATTTCACAAGCTCCGCATCGGCGGCCTGGGGTTCGCCGGTTTGACCCCAGGCACGGTCTTACGCACAGCTCATCAAGCTATGCTGTGGCGGCATCCCACATACAAACTAGAGGAAGACTGGCACAGATGTTAGCTCAGGGCCAATCTTCCTCAGCAAAAAAGAAAAATTAGGGAGGGCGAACATCAGCAGACTCGAGAACTATGATACTGGCTTGTGTTTTTAAAAATGTGTTTATTCATTCACTCATTGACACAATTGCTTTTCTGACTCTTGCTTAAGAGAAATCATCTGACAAAGCTCCAGTCTGCACATGGCACCGGTCTTGTGGGAGGGAGCCCGCACTCTCCCACTGAAGGACCCTAACAAATGGGACTGCAGAGCTCGTCAGTGACGAGAGGGCAGGAGGAGGGCCCTCGGGAACAGAGAGGGGCCGGGAGCGGTTCTGAGGAACGGTGGACGCCCCCGCTCCTCTGCCCTCCGGAGTCTGGCTCACTCCGGGGACCTGGATCCTGAGCTGTTTCTATAAACAGTGCTGAGGTCATCCCTGAGGATAGAGGTCCCCAGCCGCACCCAGCACCGGGCCAAATGCCATTATTCACCAAATGGCCCGGAGCTGGGCTGTTTCTCCCGCCTCTCTGATTACAAAATACAATTGCTCTTAAAACCAAAAAAGGGAGGACTGGGCCAGGAGATAGGTCGGGCTCTCTGCCGAATCACCCCTTCCCGGGGTGACACGAGCTCGGCCACTCTGTGGGTGGCCTCACCCTCCCCCGGGGATGAGGGGGCCTCCCAGGGCGCTGGAGGAGCAGGGCGTTGCTGGCCGCGGCTCAGGGGAAGTCGCGGTAGGGCAGGCGGAAGGGGTACAGGGCTGTGTAGCGTGAGTCGTGCCAGAGCAGCTTGTCCTCCAGGAAGGCCACGGTGCGCAGGGTGAGGACCAGGGTCTGGTGCTTCAGCATGCTGTGCACGTTGAGGCCTGGGGGCAGGGTGGCGTCAGGGGGGCTGCCCCCCATCCCCTGGGAGCCCCTCTCCCTCCTGGGGGAGCGCCCCTTACAGACAACCCAGGGTCTGGCGTGGGGTCGTGGGCCTGGGGCTGGGGCTCAAAGCCCAGCTCGGCTGCCCACTGCTGGTCAGACCCTGGGGAGGGGACTGTCCTCAGCCTGTCACCTTCCTGGGCTGGCTCTGCCCTGTGCTTGGCGGTGGGGGAGCAGAGGACAAACGGAGACAGAGGAGGAAACAAGGCAGCGAGGGGCCCGTGTGGCTGCAGTTAGTGAGCCTGAGAGAAGAGGGCAGGCCCTGCACCCTCACCAGTGAGGTCGGAGCCATCAAGGACTGTGGGCGGTTCAGGGAGGGCCCAGCTCGGGGCTGACGGGCGCCCTCTGGCGCCCGTAGGTGGGGACAGACTGGGGACAGGGCGGGAGGGGCTGGGAGCCGGCCCAGGGTGGTGAGGCGGGTTGGACTCTGGGTTTGTGTAAAGAGAGCCCACGGGGCAGCTCACAGACTGGAGTTGGGGGACAGGGCCTGAGCCCCCGAAGGAAGGGGTTTTTGGTGCCAGGACAGCATGAGCCTCTCCGGCAGGCAGCGGCCCTCAGGAGCCAGGGGACAGCTCTGGGATGTCAACACAGAGGTGGGGTGACCCGCTCAGGACTGACGAGGTCCCATTGGCCGGCCCTGTGCCCCTCTGCCCACCCCGCGCCCCAGAGCGTGTCTTTAGCAAGGGCATCTCTCCCCTACTGGCCCACTTGGGCGAGTTGAGGGGTGCGGAGGTGGGGTGGCCCCTGGCGTCTCAGTGACCAGGGGACAGACACAGGACGTGAACGGGCCCGTGTGCTCTGGGGGCCTGGGGACAGACCGGGCCCCGTGCTCACCGATCGCTGGCACCAGGTTGAAGGTCTTAAGGCCGGAGGTGGCAGCCACGATGCTGGGGGGAATGTCCTCGTGCTCTCTGCAAGGAGGCGGGGAGGTGAGCCACACAGGGGACCGAGCTCCGCCCGCCCCTGCCCCCGCCGCCTGCCCCTCACAGGTCCACCAGCAGCACGGAGTCCCCCCAGCGGCGGTAGCGGGCCAGCTCCGCCAGGTACTGCGGCTCTGCGCTCGGCAGCTCCAGCGAGTCCACCACGTGCAGGTCGTCCTGCGGGAGGGAAGGTGGCTCTGAGCCCCCACGGGCACCCAGGGCCTGGGGCTCCCAGCATAGGGGCGGGGGGGCTGTACCTGGGCCAGCTTGACGCTCAGCGCCACCTTGAGGCCCTGCACGCGCACCTTCATGGGGAGCATGTAGTAGTAGCTCGTGGGGCCCCGGGGGCCGTGGGCAATGCCCCCTGCGGGACGGAGGTGTGTGAGCAGGCGGCCCGGCTGGGCTCGAAGGACCCAGCTGTGCCCCAGCGGCTGGCCGCCTGGGCCCCGGTTTCCCCAGCTGTCAGTGAGGACCAGGTACCTGCATGACCCCCCAGCCCCTCGGCCCTGGGGGTGCAGCAGGGAACCAGATGACAGGGTCCCCGCCCTCATGCCAGGGGTTGGAGGGGGCGGGGGACCCAAACGAGGTCGGGGGGAGGTTCCTGGTTGAGGCGTGGCTCAAAGGCACTGGAAGGATGAGATGAGCTGGCCGGGCAAACAGGGGCTCACTCTGAGTCAGCTGTGCAGTCAGAGAGGGTGCGGGGGGACCCAGGGGAGGGTGTGCAGCCACCGCGGGTGCTGGAAGCAGAGGAAGACCCCTCTGGGGGCTGGCGATGGGGGGCGGGGATGGAAGGCAGGGCCAGCGGGGTTGTGGCCACAGTCCCAGGAGAGAAGCCCCAGCCAGGGCTGAGGGGGACGGCCTCAGGGAGGGAGGGGGACCGAGGAGCTGCCACGCCAGCAGCATGAGGAACCCCGGCGCTCCCGGCTGCCAGCTCACCGCCTCGCCAGATCGGGGAGCGGATGCTGCCATGTCTTGCGCGCCCGCTGCCCTTCTGTGGCCAGGGCTTCCGGCCGCCACCCCGCACCTCGGCCCTGGTCTTGGTCTTGGCGTAGCTCTGTGGGTGCAAAGTGAGGACAGCTCAGGAGCCGGAGGAGGATGTCATCGTGGCCGAGAGGCGCCAGGCCCAGGAACAGGGCAGGGCGCTGGGCAGACCGGGCCTGCCACCGGGGAGCCCAACAGGAGGCACAGGCATGGCAGCTCCACGGGGACAAGCACAGAGTGCTTTGGGAGGGAGGGAAGGGTGAGGAATCGAGCTCCTCCTCCGCTCCAGAAGGTCAGCCTCTGAAAGGCAGGGGCTCTGCCGCCTGGTACACAGTTGTGTGTGTGTGGCTTTTTTTCTTTTTTGCTGGGAAAGATTGGCCCTGAGCTAACATCTGTTGCCAATCTTCCTCTTCTTCCCCTTCTCAAAGCCCCAGTGCATAGTTATATATTCTAGTTGTAGATCCTTCTCATTCTTCTATGTGAGCTGCTGCCACAGCATGGCTACTGACAGACGAATGGTGTGGTTCTGCACCCGGGAACTGGACCTGGGCTGCTGAAGTAGAGCACACTGAACTCTAACTGCTAGGCCATCAGGGCTGGCTCCACAGTAGCGTTTTTGTTGTTGTTGAGGAAGATTAGCCCTGAGCTAACATCTGTCACCGATCCTCCTCTTTTTGCTGAGGAAGACCGGCCCTAAGCTAACATCCGTGCCCATCTTCCTCTACTTTATACGTGGGACGCCTGTCGCAGCATGGTGACAAGTGGTGCCATGTCCGCACCTGGGATCTGAACCCATGAACCCCAGGCCGCCAAAGCGGAGTGCTCGAACTTAGCAACTATGCCAGCAGACCGGCCCCTCCACAGTATTTTTTGAATGACTTCAATGTGACTCCAATGGAAAGGAAGGAAGGGCACGGGGAAAGACGTGGCTGGAGAGTCAGGGAGAGGTGGGGGTGGGGATCATGAGGGGCTTCCGGTGCCAGGCCGACTTTATTTTGGGGTAACGGCAGAGCCACGGAGGGTGTGAGCAGGGGAGGACTCACCGGACTTCTGAGGGGGCAGAGGGAAGAGAGAGACCCTGATCATCGTGGCTTCTTCAATGCTCTTGGCACAAAATCCAAACTCCTCACCAATGCTCTTGCTAACCTCCATGGCCATGCTGGGCTCCTTTTGGGCCCTGCCACAGGGCCTTTGTGTGTGCTGTTCCCACAACCTCCGCCCCAGCCCCACTGCCCCCTTTGCCTAGCTAGCTCCTATTGCACACCTGAGGTTAAATGGCCCTTTCTCTGGGACAACCTCCCAAATTATACAGTTCCAGCCATGACTACCTGATTCACGTTTACATCTCCAACCAGACTGGGAGCTTCCTAAGGGCAGCGATCTTGCTCAGAACATGCCTGGCAACCGACCCACTGGTGAGTGGTTCAGGGAGGGAAGATGAGGCCCGAGCCCAGCAGTCCAGAGAAGACACACGGAGGGTTCCTCTGCCTCCCCCTCCCACCTCACCCCACCCGGGGCACTCACAATTCTCTTGAAGTTCTTTTGCCAGATGGCCACCTGGTGCAGGATGTCCAGCCTGTGGAGGAAGAAAGGACACTGACAGCCTCGCCTCCACGAACACCCTCCCCAACCCCGCAGATGACAACCTAGGCCCGTCTCGGCCGCTTTCAGGGCAGTGTGATCTGGCCCTGCGCCTCTCTCGCCCCATCTCACACCACTGGTCTCTCTGAGAGACGGAGTCCAGCCTCCAGGCCTTAGCACTGGCTGTTCCCTCTGCCTGAAATGCTCTTCCCCTGACTGGTTCCTTTTCAGCCTCCAGGTCTCAGCGCAAACCACACCCTCGGAGGAGCCCCTTGCTAAAGAAAGGGCCGCCCCTTCATCTTTCTCACAATGACAAGACAACTTACTTAGGGCCACTTCTCCAGGGGCTGGCTTTCCTCTCTAGCCCTGTGCTGTCCCCTGCGGGAGACACAAGCCACCTGTGTGGCTACCGCACACCTGAAATGTGGCCATGTGTTGAAATGGCAATATTTTAGATACACCAGCAGAAGGAAAATATGATTGAAATCAATCTCATTTGTTTCTTCCACTCTTAAAACAAATGCGGCTACTAAAGAAATTTAAATTTCACACGTGGCTCACGTTATGTGGTACACGGACACGGCCGCCAGGCTAGCTTGCCAGGAGCTGATAAACTCCGGCTCGTAGGCCACTCTGGCCTGCTGCCTGGTTTTATAAATACGTTTTCCTGGAACACAGCCACGTTCCTCCATTTACGTACCATCTACAGCAGCTTTTGCAATGCACAGCAAAAATGACCAGTTGTCATGGGGACCCACAAAGCCTAAATATTTACTGTCTGGCCCTTGACAGAAAAACTTTGCTGAGCCCTGCTCTGGGCTGTGAGAAACATCGGTGACCTGCGTGCTCATTCGCTGCTGTATTCCCAACACCTAGAAGGGAATTGGGCACAGAGTAGGTGCTTCAGAAGCATTTACAGAATAAAATTCATTGTTTTCTTTTCATTAATTTTTTTGGTGAGGAAGATTGGCCCTGAGCTAACATCGGTGCCCATCTTCCTCTATTTTGTATGTGGGATGCCACCACAGCATGGCTTGATGAGTGGTGTGTAGGTCTGTGCCCCCAGGATCTGACCCCATGAACCTGGGGTTGCCAAAGTGGAGCGCACGAACTTAACCACTACGCCACCAGGCCGGCCCAAACAGACTGTTTTACATGTTTTTCTCACTCTCTACTAGGTGGGGATTCTGTAAACACAGGGGGCTAAGCACACAAATAATGGTAACAGTACTAAATTAATAGCACTTATTACGTGCTAGACATGGTACCTATGAGACAACACAGCCCTCGGCAGGTGAAAACCCAGCCCTGGGAATTGGCCCACATAAGGCTGCCATCCTGGCTCTAAAGCTTACAAGCTGTGTGATCTTGGGCAAGTTTCTTTACCTATCTGTGCTCAGTTTCCTTAGCTACAGAATAAGGATCACAGAACCCCGTCCCCGGGTTGCTGTGAGGATCCAGTTCACTAAAATGCAAAGACTGTGCCAGGCACACAGGAAGGACGTAGCCATGGTTAGCGCTCATTTTTGCAAAAACCAGTAACAGCAAGGACTGTTCTACAGGAACTTATGTCCCAGAATTAACTCATTTAAACATCGCAGCAAGCAGCGGTTTGAAACACCGGGACACGGAAGCCCAAGATGGGAAGGCGGGATTTGAACCCAGTTCCTTGGGCTCCAGAGTTCCGTGTCCTTAACCCCCAGAGGATATTAACTCTCAGCTCTCGACTTCACACAGCTCTGCAGCAGGAAAAACCATCATCCCCCTTTGACAGGCGGGGAAACTGGCTCTAGAAATTCAGCTCTTTGCCAAGGCAGGAGCCAGGTCGTCCCGATTCCTCAGCCCCCGCTGCTCGCCCCTCTGCCGCCCCGTTCACCATGACCGCTGCCACTCACCTGGGCGCCGCGGCGAAAACGTCCGGGTGCAGCTCGGTCAGCCCCACGCGCTCCTGCTCGTAGCCCCGCAGGGACTCGACCCAGGCCTGCACCGGGCGCCGGGGCGCGACGACCGGGAGCTCGCATCTGCGCAGCACGGGCTCCTGGGGACCTGGCGCGATTGGGAGGTCAGGGGTCAGGGACAAAGGTCAGAGCTCCGCGTCGCTGCCCCTCCTAGCGCGAGCCCGGCAAACTCACCCCCGCTCGCCACCGGCTCTGACTTCTCCGCCGGCTTCACCGCCTCTTCCGCCAGCGCGCTCAGGCCCTGAAAGCGGTGGACGAGAGTCAGACGACCCCCGCACCGTCCCACCTTTGTCCTCCGACCCCGCCCCCAGCCCCCGGCCTCACCCGGCAGCCCGGGGACCGGAGCCAGGCCCGCGCCCCGGCCCGGCACAGCAGCAGCACAGCCGCGCCGCTCCCCATGCCTGAGAGGTCAGGCCTCCCTGCGGCCGCGCGCGGCGCCTCGCGATGACGTCACGCCCGCGACACCGCCCGCCCCACTCGGAGGCGGTGCCGAAAAGCGGGGCGCCGGGCAGCAGCGAGGTCGCGGCGCGGCCCTGCATACCCTCGCTTCCGCCCCAAATACCACTTTTCACTCCCGGCCTAAAAGACCCTCTGCGGCCTCCGGGAACGCGGCTCCATCGCAAGAAGCCCCGCCCCCTCCGTTGGCCACGCCCCCTTGGGTCCCTCCCCTAAACAGCCAGCAGGAATCCAACCAATGAAACCTTCCCACTCTCCTCGTTCAGCCAATGAGCGTTAAGCCTGGCTGGGCGGTTCCGAGACGGGCACCTAAGGGAAATTCACCAACAGCTGTGAGGCTTTGGGCATTGGCCACGCCCTCCAGGCCACGCCCCCATCTGGCCTCCAGGACTCTCAGCGCGGGTTTTCCTGTATCCAGTAACGTGGTTTTGTTTGTCTGTTTAAATGCGGGGCCTAATGTCCCCTTCAAGCCCCTCAGATTGGGTCTGTGTCTCCCCTAGAGCCTTAGGCCAGGGTCCTGTCCCCTCTGGGACCGGCCGGTGCTCTCCGAGGACCGCGCAGAGTGGGGCGACCCCAGATCCCGGGCTGCCTCCCTTGTGGCCCATCCGCCCTACAGAAATCCAAACGCTCATTGGTAGGTTCCTTGCCACGTCCCCGTGAGACCTCCAGGGGGCGCCACGAGCCCGCAGCAGCCCTCCGTTCCGCGCCAGGCCGGGCACCTGGGGGCCAGCGCGGGCCGCACGGAGCGCGGCGGCTGAGAACTCGGTGTCAGAGCCAGCCTCAGTTTCCTCGTCTGCAAAATGGCGAGGTTGTGAGACTTCGCTGAAACGATGGAGGCAAAGCGTGTACAGAATGAAAACGCCAGCACAGAGTGAAACTTAGGAAGCAGCACTATGATGAGGATTAAAAGTGAGCCTTATCATCAAATCAAGAACCAGGGCCGGTGTGGATGGGGTGGACCCTGGAGGACTTAAATGACGCTCTAACAATGTGAGTTTTCTTTTTTTTTGCATCTGATATATAACATATGGATATTTTTGTGAAGTATGAATGAAAATTTACCATGTATTTCATTGTGTCTTCCCTCCCTGCATGAATAACCTTGGATGTGTGTTTAAAACTCCATGCACTTTGTCATTTGAAGAGGTCTTTTAGTCCTTTATTTTGTAGAATTTTATTTATCCGTTTGGCGTTGGCATAGGTAATTCACATGCCTGGTAAAGAAAATTTCAGAAACTCCCAAAGAATAGCTGGAGTGACAGGTCTGTCTCCTCCGGCCTCTGTGCTGTGCCCCCCAGGGCCCCTCCCAAAAGCGTGTGTCTCCTCCCAGAACCAGTTTAGGACTTTACAGGCAGGTTTCCAGGTCTGTCTTGTGCCAGGGAGTTTAGATTTTAATTGGATGGAACGGCACTTAGTTGCTTAATGATTTATTAGGCACCTACTGTGTACCACGGGGGTGAATCCAGCAGACACCTTTAAGATACAGCCCTGTGCAGAGGGCTAAGGCATTAGAATAGGGGAGAGAGTTCTGTAGGGTCTGTAGGAGCCCAGGGGAAGAACTCCTAACTCATGGGGCAGCTTCCCTAAAGCTTTAACCTGTGAGCGAAGGCTTGAGGGGCCCTCAGGAGCTTGTCCAGAGGAGAAAGTATGTTCCAGGCTGAGGGAACAGCATTTGCAAAGACCAGAGTGGAGAGAGAGTGGTGGGGGGGGGTGAGGGTGTCAGGACCTACCTGCCAGCCTCGTGCTTTGTTCGTTGACTCATTCCTTTATGCTGGTCCCACCTCAGGGCCTTTGAACTGTTGTTCCTTCTACCTGCAACATACTTTTCCCAGAGCCCCTCATGCCTCCATTCCTCACCTTTTTCTATTCTTTACTCAAAAGTCACCTCCTCTGAGAAGCCTGTCCTGACTACTCTTACTTAAAATTGCAATCCTCATCGCTGGTCCTTCTGATGCCCTTATTCTGCCCTGTTTATGTCCATCCATATTTATCTTCTAACGTGCTATATAATTTCCTGTATTTTAATGCTTTTGGCTGTCTCTCCCACTAAAGTGTAAACTCCCCAGGGCAGAATTTTTGCTGTGTCTTCTTCTCTTCTGTAGCCTGGCACCTGGCAGAGTGCCTGTGACACAGTAGAGACTCAACAGAAGTTTCTTTTTCTTTTCTTTTCTTTTTCTTTTGAGGAGGATTAGCCCTGAGCTAACTACTGCCACCAATCCTCCTCATTTTGCTGAGGAAGATTGGCCCCGAGCTACATCCATGCCCATCCTCCTCTACTTTATATGTGGGTTGCCTGCCACAGCATAGCTTGACAAGTGGTGCATAGGTCCACACCTGGGATCCAAACCGGTGAACCCTGGGCCGCCAAAGCGGAACGTGCAAACTTAACTGTTGTGCCACCTGGCCTGCCCTTTTTT
This sequence comes from Equus asinus, assembly GCF_041296235.1. NCBI lineage: Eukaryota > Metazoa > Chordata > Mammalia > Perissodactyla > Equidae > Equus > Equus asinus. The sequence goes on along the minus strand of NC_091809.1, from coordinate 21,926,518 downwards.
CTTTGCTTTGGTAAGGAAGATTACCCCAAGATAACATCCATTGCCAATCCCCTTCTTTTTTCGCTTGAGGAAGATTGGCCCTCAGCTAACATCTGTGCCCATTCTCCTCTACTTTGTATGTGGGACACTTCCACAGCATGGCTGATGAGTGGAGCAGGTCCACACCCAGGACCTGAACCCGAGAACCTGGGCCGCCAAAGCAGAGGGCATGCAACTTTAACTACTGGGCCATGGGGCTGGCTCCTCCACACGCTCATCATCTCGTTGCAGGAATATTACCAGAAAGAGAGAAAGCCCTCTGTTTGTCTCCTGGGTCTCAAGGTCTCTGTCCCCTGAGGTCAGGAGCACACAAGATGCCCAATAAATGATTTTTTACCCAGTGGCACTGGAGTCCCGTAGACACAGATTCGAATCCAAAGGCTGCCACTAAATGGCTGGGTGTCCCTGGGTGAATCGTTCCATCTCCTAATCGGTAAGTGGGACCCACACGCCCGCCTCTACTGAGCGATGGAGAGGATCAGCATTCTCTTTCCCTCCATCCTTGCTCCCCGCAGTCTTTTCTTCCCACGGAGGGAGCCTGTACACACCTGGGTCAGACCACATCCCTCTGCAGCTCGGACCCCTCCAGGCCGCCCATTTCGCTCACAGCAAAAGCCAAAGTCGGAGCGGCAGCCCACAAGGCCAGCTGGACCTGCCCTCGCTTCCTCCACCCTCCCCTCTACCCGCTACCCCTCTGTGGTTTCAGCCAACTGGTCTTCTCACTGGAACCTGTCAGTCTCACACGAGCCTCAGGGCCTTAGCACTGGTCGTTCCTTCCACCTGGACCACTCTGCCTGAATAGCTGCACGGCTCCCTCCCTCACCTCCTTCAGGTCTTTACTCAAAGGCCACCTTCTCAGGTGACACTGGGTCCAAAATCACTGATCCCTTCCCATCCCACATTCTTCATCTGCCTTCCCAGTTTCATTTGTTTCTAGAACTTTCATTACATTCTAAGAGATGACATCGTGGTCTTATTTTTCCCACTTTGTCTCCCTCTCCGCCATAGAAGGTCAGCTCCTGGAGGACGAGAGTCTTTGTTTCTTTGCTAAGAAGGGTGCCAGGCCCCCTGCAGGTTCTCCATGCAGTGATGGAACAAATGGAATGTGAACAGATCGCTTGGCACAGGGCTCGCACCAGCACACTGATGACGAGCCTCAGTGAAACAGAGGTGTACACTGCGAGGCTCAAACTTTCACCATTTTGGCCCAAGCCTGGGTAGAGGTCAAAGGTCAATGTGTCCTGCCCACTCCTGGGGATCAAAGGCTTCATGGTAGGTGACCTCTGTCCTCAGTGACATGGGGCCAGTGGCAGCCTTGCAGCTCGGAGACAAGATCTGCTGGCTGCAGGCATGCTAGCAATTTAGGGGGTACCCATCAGAAGTTGGAGGGCCCGCCAACATCTGGCCTTTCTAGCCCCGTCACTGTGTGAGGGTTTTCACAAAGGCCAGAGGTCAGGGCTGGACTCCTGGGAGGCAGCCCCAGGTAGGAGGTGCAGGGTATGGCGGCGGGGCCGGGAGGCAGGGGTCTGGCCTCTTGGGGGGAGCTGTCTCAAGGGCCCCTCCCCCATCAACAGCGAAAACATCTGCTGTGTGTTTGTTTGTTGCTCCGTTTGTGGGTAACTGCGAGTCTGTGAGGAGGCGGAGCCGCCCACTGAGGCATCCTACCCCCCAAGCCCTTGGGGATAGGCCTGATTTGCATAGTTTCTATTCCCTTCAGTTCAGCCAGGCTGGGGCTGTGGAGCAGAAAAAACGTGCAGATCAGCCCCCCAGCCAGGTCTTGGCAGAATGTCAGACACCCACTCCCTTACCCCCTTACCTCCCCTCCCCCTGCTCAGGGCTCCAACCCCTGGGCAGGGCACATGGGCTCTCTGTGGCTAGAGGCTGAACCCTGCATGTGACGTCTCGCTTACCTGCTGGCTTCTGCCCAGATTGAGCCAATGGCAGGCACCGAGGAGGATGCCTGGGACGATGGGAACAGCCAGGGTAATTCTCCCCATCTGCTTCTGGCAGCGTCTCCCCCTGGACGTGGCCTCCTTATGTGCTAATTTCTAAATAGTCTCAGCCCTCCTCCCCGACTTGGGTGTCTCGTCTATATTAGCAACCCCTGTATTAAACCCCCTGCATGTGAGGTACTTTCATCTTCCTGAGTCGACCCCGACTGACGGAAGGCAGCTGCGAGGGTTTTATTGATGGGTTTTGGTGGGAAGATAAAACTCCCGTAAAGTAAGGTCTTCTCTGTTGAGGGTCCCGTTCTACAAGTTTCCACAAACATATAGAGTCACGCAACCCCCACCACAGTCAAGATAGAGAATGGTTTCATCACCAGAAAATTCCCCTGTGCCCTTTCATAGTCAACTCCTCTCTCCACCCCCAGGTCCTGCCAACCACAGGCTGTTCGCCTTTTCTAGAACATCACAGAAATGGAATCGTACAGTAGGCTTTTGCGTCTGGCTTCCTTCTCTCGCTGTAAAGCGTTCGAGATTCGCCCACGTTGCTGTGTATCACTAGGTCCTTGCTTCCTGAGCCGTTTTCCTTGTAAGGATGGACGGTCGTCTGTCTATTGATATTCTAGTTGAAGGAGCTGCTATGAGCTGCCAATGAGTTGATATTTGCCAAGTGCTCAGGACAGTGACCGGCACATTATATACATGTCAGCTGTTGTTATTATGTTGGGGGGGAGCTTGCTGAGAATCGAGCCTCTGGCATTCCCCTCTCCCCGAGCTGTGCATGCTTCTCTTGTCCCAAAGAGAGAGTCCACCCCTCCCAGGCTGGAAGGGCCAAGGCTGCATCTGGTGGAGACGTGGCAGGGCCTGGCCTCCACCGGGAGCCTCCCCGCCCCATCCCTGAAGCTGAAAGTGGGCCCTGAGCCCACGGGCGAGTGAGACACAATGGCTGCAGCTCTGTCGCCTGCCAAGATCAGCATCTGGGAAGTTTCTCTGCAGCTGAGGCCCCTTCCCCCAGGGCTGGGGCGATGACGAGAAAGTGGGACCTGTCTCAGACGCTTCTTCCCATGCAGTTTCTCCTGCCAAAAGCTGAGAGGCGGGGCTCGGGGGAAAGGGCAGGCTGGGCCTCATTGATGTGGGGGGAGTTCACAAAATTTGGGGCCGGCGGAGGATGGGAGAATTCCCCTCACCTGGATGACAGAGAAGAGCGTTCGTCATCTCACCAATGACGGATGCTGGTCCTGAGTGGTACCCACTGCCCTTGTGTCCTGACCCACTGGGGCAGGATTTGGGTCCCTGCATCCGGACTAGGGTGGGGACTTGGGACGGACAAGGGGGCACAGAGCTCTAGTTCGAATCCCACCACTACTGTGTGCCTCAGTTTCTTCATCTTTAAAATGGGGTGAGGAGGAAAAGACAAAACTATGGAGACAGGGAAAAGATGAGCGGTTGCCAGGGGTTCAGAGGAGGGGGGACGAACAGGCAGAACACAGGGGAATTTCAGGGCGGTGAAAGTGTTCTGTGTGACACTGATGGTGGATGCATGTCATTCTCATTTGTCCAAACCCACAGAATGTCTGACACCCCAACGTCAACTGTGAACTTCGGGTGATAGTGACATGTCCATGTAGGTTCATCAGTGATACAAATGCACCCCTCTGGGGCCGTGTTGACCGTGGGGGAGGCTGTGCACACGTGGGGACAGGGCCTGTGTGGAAAATCTCTGTACTTTCCACTCCGTTTTCTTGTCAATCTAAAACTTCTGAAAAAATTGTCTATTAAAAAAGTAGGATGATGATCATTGTAACACCCACCTCCCAGGGCTGCGAGAACTCGCAGAGCCGCACCCGGCACAGTGTGTCTGCGTCGGTGTCGCGTGAGCGAGCGTTAGCCATTATTGCCGGGGACCTGTCATTAGTGGGGGCCGGTCCTAGTCTCTTCCTTCTGTATTTCCCCTTCCAGGGAGCTCCCCAAGAAAAGGGCCCCGCTTCTTTCCTCTTTCACTGTTCTCACTCAAGGGCTCCCCTCGGACGGGGCCCAGCGCTCCCCTTGACCCCTCCAGACGATCAGGAAGTCGAGGCCTCCAGTGGTTTCCATTGCTCCAGCTTGTCCCCTCAGCTGACCTGGCGGAGGCCTCGTGTGGCCTCAGAAGCAGGAGGAGGCGGGCTCGGGGGGAGGGGGGAGTTGCTTGTGAATGCGTCTGTGTGTCTCAGGGGACGTCACCTTCGTCTGGTAGCCACGGTCCCTGGAACAGACAGCCGGATACTCTGTGGCCTTGACAGCATCCCCGCCCCCAGGTCTCTGGCGGGATGGCAAACTGCTGAGCCAGCCGAGGGCACTTCCTCCGCAGCCTTCACGTCCCCCGGGAGGCTGAGATTTCCGCTCCGATAGCTCCCTGGGGAGGAGAGGACCCAGTTTTCTTTGCGCTTTTCTCCCTGTGGGTTGAACACCTGGTTTCAAGAGGTTGTCGGGGCAACACACCTCACTTGGCAGAGGATTCAGTGAGGCGTTGCCGAGGTCCGAGTGGACCCCAAGATCTGGCCCGGAACCCAGCGGACACTGACGTCTGGCTCAGGAAGTGGAGCGAAGTCACTCTGACTTTTCTTTCTTTCTGTTTCTTTTCTCTTTGTGAGGAAGATTGGCCCTGAGCTAACATCTGTGCCCGTCTTCCTCAACTTCGTATGTGGAATGCTGCCACAGCATGGCTGATGAGTGGAGTAGCTCGGCACCTGGGATCCCAACCTGGGAAGCTGAGCCACCAAATTGGAGACGGCAGAACTTTAATCACTTGGCCCCCTGCCACCGGGCTGGCCCCTGCTCTGACTTTTCTTATTTCCCCAGAAAGCCCTGCTACCCTGTGTTACAACTCTCTCAAGAAATCTCCTAATTTCTTTGTCTCCTCCATCGGACTGTCAGCTCGGGATGGCAGCCACCAATGAGGGATCATCAGAGGTACGCAGAGCATTGGGCGTTGCATTGTATGAATACATGTGCTGCATATAGATGTAGCATTAATATATGGATTCTTAATATTCATTTCTTTGTTAATCACTTCAATATGTTTCTTTTTAAGATCAAGTTCTTTAATGGTGATATGTTGAATAATTACACTGATGTGTTATTTACTGTTATTTATTGATATCATTTATTATTATTATAGAAGCAGTTTTACAACTAGCAGCCTGGCGATGTGTCACCTTTTGTTTGATTTTTCATGTCTTTGTAAATTTTTTTTCTTTTTGAGGAAGATTAGCCCTGAGCTAACATTTGCTGCCAATACTCCTCTTTTTGCTGAGGAAAACTGGCTCTGAGCTAACATCCGTGCCCATCTCCCTCCACTTTATATGTGGGACGCCCACCACAGCATGGCTTGCCAAGCAGTGTCACGTCCGCACCCGGGATCCGAACTGGCGAACCCTGGGCCACCGAAGCAGAATGTGCGCACTTAACCGCTGCGCCCCCAGGCAGGCCCGTGTAAATTTTTTGAATTGGTAATATGACCTAAAAATTTCCAGCCCCCCAGGGTATACGGTGAAAAATCTGGCCCCTCTCAGCTATTCCCCTGCCCCCCAGCCCGCTCCCTGAGGGTAACCGCTGTGACCGGTGGCTTGTGCCTTCTCCCGGAGGTGGCCTGTGAGTCCCTAGGCAAATGTGTGTGTATTTATACAGTCCTCATAAACACACTCAGACAGTGCACGCAAGCCGTGCAAAATGGTCTACATTGTGTTTTTTCTACTTCACGTATTGAAGACAGTTTCATATCAAGACTACTCCATTTTTACTTTTTAAGAGGGATAAGTGGATCAATTTTAATTTCCTTTTAAGTTTGGGGGGGTTTTTTCGGTGAGGAAGATTTGCCCTGAGCTAACATCCTTTGCCAATCCTCCTCTTTTTTTTCTTTTTCCTTGAGGAAGATTAGGCCTCAGCTAACATCTGTGCCAATCTTCCCCTACTGTGTACGTGGGCTACCTCCACGGCATGGCAGATGAGTGGAGCAGGTCCACACCCAGGATCCAAACCTCCGAACCCGGGCCACTGAAGCTGAGAACGTAGAACTTGAACCACTCGGCCACCAGGCCAGCCCCTGGTTTTGCATTTAACACTCTTTACCAAGTTTAATATATGTACAGAAGAGAGCACAAAGTCTCCTTTCTTTTTATCAGTTGCATTGTCTGGGCGTCAAGCAGCCTTAAATTTTGTTACATTCCAGCTTTGTTGAGGTAACATTGACATACAGAATTGTAAGATAAAGCGCACATCGCGGTGATTTGACAGACACATACATTGTGAAAGGGTCCCCATTTAGTTCATGACCACGCCCGTCATCACATATTTAGCTTGTGTGTGCGCGCCAACATTCAAGTTCTACTCTCCTAGCGAATTTCAATCAGTCGATGCAGTGTCATCACCTATAGGCACCTTTGTTTATGTCAGATCCTCAGACCTTATTCATCTTATAACTGAAAGTTGGTACCTTCACCAGCCTCTCCCTGTTCCCCCTGCCCCCAGCCCGTGGCAACCACTTTCCTATTCTCTGTTTCTATGAGTTTGACTGTTTTTGAGATTCCACATAAAAGTGAGATCATACAGTGTTGGTCTTTCTCTGTCTGGCATATTTCACTGAGCCGAATGCTCTCAAGTGTCATCCACGTCGTTGCAAATGACAGGATTTCCTTCTTTCTCGTGGCTGAATAATATTCCATCGTCTACATACGCTGCATCTTCTCTACCCCTGCCCCTGTTGACCGACACTACGGTTGTTTCCAGATCTTGGCTATTGTGAATAATGCTGCAGTGAACGTGGGGATACAGATATCTTTTTTCAGCTTGTTGCTTTTCACCAATCTTTACTGAAGTATAACATACACACACGGAAGAGTACCCCTACCCTGTCCCTCCTCTTTATTGCACCATCCTGGTGTCAAGCAGCCTTAATTTTTAATTTAATTAATTGCTGGAATAGGGTACCTGTGCATGTGTTGCGAAAGTCAAAAAGTCCAGAAGGATTCCTGGGGTGGGAGCAGACTCCCCCCCCCCCGCCCCCGCCCGGTCTCCCATCCTTCAGTTCCTCTCCCAGGAAATTGGCCAGTTTCTTCTTCCTGGAATCTTCTGGAGATTCTGTGCACATGCAGTAGAGCCTCAGCCCCACGCAAACAGGGGGTTCTGTTTCCTGACACGTGTCCAACCTTTAGAATAGTGTCTGGCGCCCAGTAGGTCCTTAATGTATTTGGTAAATAAACATATAAGGGGATTATGTATACATTTTCACAGAACTACCCTGCTCAAAGGCTGAAGGAGGGGAAGGCGGGAAAACTCAAGAATCAGATACAAGCTTGGCCCCAACTTGGAATGCAACTTGGCCGACCTGGGCCTGCTGGTAAACCACAGATCGGCTGTTGGGTGCTCCTGGTCTTCTGGGGAGAGGGGGCAGCGCCTGAATTCTGGGGTCTTATCAAGGCACAACCAGTCCTGCCTCTGGGGCAGGGCGTGGCACATAGTAGGAACTTGATTTGTTGGAGGAGCAAACATACAGAAGGCGCTTAATGCCTATTTGCTGCATTGACAGATAGTCGGTTCCTCATGGCTCCTTGTTGGGTAAATAAATGGGATCCCGTGCTCACCTCCAATTCTGGGGGCCCAGGGATGGGCCAAGAGTTTATCTGCAACTCAAGACAGCTGTTTCAGGTGGAGGCCACCTGGCCAGGAGCGACGTGACGTCACGGGGCTGCGTGACGTCACGAACCGGCCGGTTCTCACGGGTCGGGGCTGGGAGGGACAGGGCGGGAGGTGGGGGTGCGGACAAAGGGACCCCGCGCGCCTCCCCCGCCGGCCCCCGCGCGCGCCCCGGCCGGCCAGCCACATCTGGAATTCATTGCAGCCGCCGCCGGAAAGGGGAGGAGAGGAGGGCGGGGCGAGTTGGGGGGCCGAGGCGGTGCCTATCCCCGCCGCCCCGCCGTCCCCGGTCCCCAGCCCCGGGACGCAGCCGAGCCGGCCGGGCAGCCCCAGCCCCAGCCGCGGCCGTCCCGGGGACGCAGACGCCCAAGCCCCTCCGACCAGGGCAGGGACCCGGGCCGGCCTAGCCAGGTGAGCGTGCGTGGCGAGGGGGAGGCAGCAAGGGCGGGTCCCGGGCCCCTGAGGTCGCGGCCTCGGAGCTCAGGGGCCTGGCCAGGGGCGGGGGGCGCCCCGGGGCGCGCACGCGCCGCACATGCTCCTGCTGCACGGAGGGAGTGCTCACCGTGAGCCCTCTGCAGGACTCCGGGCGCCCCCCCTGCCTCGGCCGCGAACCCCCAGACTGCGCTCCCCGCCTTCCCCAACGGCAGGAAGTTGGCGCCGAGGAGAAGGCGAAATCCGAGCGTTTTCAGCTCGAGACTGGGAGGCAGGACAGCGTGCCCCGGGATCGAGGCTTTGGGGAGTGCGTTTGGGGATGGAGGGCGCCCCTCCTGGCTGACTCGGATTGGACCGGGGCGAAAGGTGCTGCGCGCCCTGGAGCTTCCAAACCCAGAGGCGGGGCCCCCGGGGTGGACAGTCGCCCACTGCCTGCAGTCTGGCGCTCTGCCTCAGTTTCCCTAAGTGGTTCTCTCCTCCAGTCGCCCCGCGGGGGCGTGGCTTTGTTCTGAAAGGAAAAGGAACGCGACTGCGTGGCTCCGGCGCCTCTTCTTTCCCTTGGGGATGGGGCGTGGGTGCAGACGCGCGTGTCGCGGATCCCGCGTGGCCCCGGGCCCCGCAGAGCGTCGGAACCTCGCCCCCGACACCGGCACGAGTTGACTCACTCGGGGATTTCCACCCCCTTCCCCCGACTCTGCCCTAGTCAGGCGCTCCGGGCGCCACGCGCTGTGACCACAGTCCTCCGCGTGGCGCGACGCGAGTGCAGCCTTCGTGGTGCGGCTGCTGCTGGGATCTCCCCCCAAGCCAGTCCTCCCGAGTCCTTCGGGAATATCGAGGTGGGCCCCCTGGGATGGAGAGGAGTCCCCCACCCACACTTGGAGATGTGGGGGTACCGTGCGTGTGGCTGTCGCGCGCGAGAGGAGGCGCGGCCCCGGCGGCTGCGAGTGTGGATACCGCGCATTCCACGGCCAGATAAGGAGGTCGAGACTCTGGCTGGAGGGCGGGGGCGGGTCCTGCCACCGTCTCCACGGAGACGCGCCGGGCTTCGCCTGGGGTGGGGTTGCCCGCGGACCAGAGGCGTCTCCAGCCTCCTTTGCCGCTGTTTGGGGCTGGGCTGAGCTTAGGAGCTTCCACCCTGCGGGACCCACTGGGGCCTTGTTCGTTCGTTCATTCATTCATTCATTCATCCATCCATCCATCCATCCATCCATCCATCCATTCCACCCGTTTTCTGAGTACTTCTGGATGCCAGGCATCGTTCCAAATGGGCTGAAGACAGATTTGATTTGGGCGCCGGCCTCCGACACTCACATTTTGCCCTGGAAGTCAGACAGAAGACCAGAAATACAATCCTAATTTCCGAAATTGGCAAGTGCCGTGAAGGTCATAGAGCAAGGTGCGGTGATAGAAAGGCCTGAGGGAGGCAGCTCTGGGAGACTGGCAGGTCCTTGGAGGCCCCTCTGAGAAAGTGTCCTTAAAACTGAAACCTGAAAGATGAGGAGACAGTCCTTCAAGGATTTGGAGGAAAGGCATGTCAGGTGGAGGCAAAGCCGGGGCAAAGGCCGTGAGGTAGGGACGGGGGTGGCAGGTCGCAGGCCAGTGTGGTTGGCCTGGAGTGGCCCTGGGGGACAGCGTGAGGAGAGTAGGTGGGTAGTGGGGAGCCAAGGTAGAATCTGGAGCCAAGGATGGCACCCTGGAGCGCCCCCTGGCTGCTGCGTGGAGAAACGGCAACGAGGAATAGGGGGTGGGGCCTGAGAGCTGAAGGGAAACCAAAAGAAATGGGGGGGGGGGGTTCCCTAGGGCAAGAGGCACCGGATCCTTGAGTGACCAGGAGGAACTCTTAACCACGAGACTTCCCTCAGTGGAACTTGCGGAAGGGGCGCGTGGAAGCCACTGAGGCTTCCTCCATCCTTCCTCGCTCCTAATCTCCCCTGGAACAGTCTCGGTCTGTCTCTTTTCCCTTCCCTCCAAACCTTGTCACTTGTCCCGCTGGCTCCGCTGAGGCCGGGGACCTCCTCCTAAGCTTCTGTGTTGAGCCAGGCCTGGGAGCCTGACGCGGGGAAGGGAAGCGGGCACGGGCCGTATCGGCCTGGGGGTGACTCCTCCGCCAGTCCCAACCACCCGGCCTGCTTCCTCTTTCTGCGAAGCACAAACCTGCCTTAAGCTGCCCCGTTAGCAAAGTCCTAGGGAGGCAGTTGGGCCTCAGTTTCCCCTTCTCTAACTAGGAGAGCTGCCGCTGCTTCTGGGCATGCCGTGACAGCCTCCTGGGGCTGCAGAAAGTGAGGGTACAGCGCCCCGAGTCCACCCCTCCCCCAAGAAGATAGAACTTTTGGTCGGTCCCTGGGGTGCGAGGGCTGAACTCATTTCTTATTTCTCCAGGAAATGGCTATAAATCTTTCTCTTGGCTGCCAGACAGGAGAGGAGTGGTGGCCCCACGTGAGGGGGGGGACAGGGCCGCCACGGGACACACCCTGGGCTTCTCGCCCACCAGCAAATGTGCTTCCTAGGCCTGCGATAGAGCTTTGATTGTCAATTATGAACCCCAGGAGGGGCCCAGTAGACGAGGGCGGCTTGAGGGCGTTTGGTCGGGGTGACCCGGCGGTCAGGCCGCGGCTCACACTTTCCCTAGCGACGCCCACACAGCCTTAACTCTGTCCCCCGGAAAGAAAGGAGCTCCAGCTCAGTAGTGGAGCAGGAGGGCGCCCCGAGAGGGCCAATCAAGTGCCGAGGATGGAGAGCTCCGGCCAATAGGCGAGTCGCTCAGTGCCCTGGGATTGAAAATGAACCAATCAGAGCGCGGGCTGTTTCTGGCCCGACGGCTGGTCTGGGAAGGCCGAGGCCTGGGCCAAGCCAGCTCCAGGCCGGCTGCAGCGGGCAGAGGGCATCGGGGCGCCCGGGGCCCTGTCCGGCAGGGAACAAGGGGCCTCTGTGTGGCGATCTGGGCGGGGAGGCAGTCCGCGGGGATGCGCACAAGCTCTCCTCTGTTCCCAAACTAGGACGGATGTCCTTTCGCCCAGGGGGAGCAGCTGCCTCCGTCAGGCGGGGGGCCAGGGCGCCCCTCCAAGGGGGCGTCCTGGGACTGAGATGGTTGGGCGACCCCGGAAGGCCCCCATCACTCCCAGGCTTGCTAGGAACCGGCCTAACCAGCCTTTTCTGGAACCACGCTCCTGCGCACGTGGTCCTTGCCAGGCGTGTTTCCAAGGATCTGGGGAGGCCTCCTCCCGCGTCGTCCTCCCCCCCCCCCCAAGCCCGCCCATTTATCTAATGGCTGGAGCTTCCTCCCGGTTCCCTTTGTGAAAGGCAGACACTGCACCAGCCCTTCGGAGACCCCCCCCCCCACCTCCAAGCTGTGGGGAAGCCATTATGTCGGCTCTCATCCTCTCTGCCTCTTCCCGCCCCCTCCCCCCACGGCTCAGTTTTCCTTGAGAGAGGGGGTGACTCAGGCCTTCATGGAAACAAATACCGTCCCCCCCTCCCCGCGGGGCTGCACGCCCCCTCACCGCTCACATGACTTCAGCACAGCTGCCCCATCCTCCTAGCCAGGACCTCCCAGAGCGGTCTCCTGTGGCTCCCCCATCCCATCACCCCCTCCCAGCCTTCTCCGCACCGGATATGACTGGGGAGCTGGGACTCCACCCTGTTTGTTCCAGGGGCCTCACATCTGGATTTCATCTTGGCTGGGGAGGGGGGTGCCAGCGCCCTGCCCACCCCGCTGGGACCCTCTGTCCCACGGCAGGACTAGCTGGTGCTGATGAGAACAGGCTGTTGGGAATCTTGCCTGGCTGGCTCCCTCAACGTCCCTCCCAAAAGACTGGGTGGAGGGCACCTAGTCCCCAGCTGGCTGTGTGGCAGGAAGAGGGGAGCTAATAATATTAGCTAATATTTATTGAATGCTTGCTATGTGCTCAGCATGCCTTGAGCATCATTCAACAAGATTTTCCCATCACCCCTATGAAGTCCCCATTGCACAGATGAGAACATTGAGGCGGAGAGGCCGAGGGTCCAGTGACTTGCGCAAGGTCCCGCAGCGTGTCAGAGGTGGAGCGGGATTGAACCCTGAATTGCCTCCAAGGTCTTCGTCCTTGAAGATGATGTGACCTCTGGGATGCTCGAACCTCAGGGCCGCCTTGGTGTCTCCCAAAGACCTTATCTTGGGAGTGCCCATGGCCTCGAGGCTTAGACCCAGCCTGGAGTCCAAGGCAGTGGGTAGTAATGGGCAGGAGACTTGTGCCGTCAGCGGCGAGCATCTCGCTGACCCCGGTTGGCAGGCGGCGTGAGGCCTGAGGCTCCAGTCTATCTGAGGAAGGAGACGAGCTCTCCAGGTCGTGCCCCAGGTTCCCTCTGTGGCTGGATGGGCAAGGCTTCTGGAAGTCTACTTTGTGCCCTTCGTGCCACTGGGGGGGACCTCCTGTTCCTTTGAAAGACAGCGTAGCCTGGCAGCTATAGAGGCTCTGGGGTGGGTCTTTTTGGCTCTGCTACTGACTAGCTTTGAGACTTTGGGAAAGTGAATTGACTTCTCTGGGTTTCCCATCTGTAAAGCAGAGATGATGATAATTCTGACTTCACGTGGCCACTCAGCGAGGAGTGACGGAGCTGGGACTCCACCTGTAGCCGTCCAAAGTCAGAGCCTGGGCAGCAGCCACAGCACTGACCTGTCTGTCTGTCTGTCTGTCCTTTCTCTCCACAGCTCTGACAGCCCCATGGCCCCGGCCGGCCACTGAGCCCCACCATGGGCAGCCTGTACTCGGAGTACCTCAGCCCCAGCAAGGTCCTGGAACACTATAATTACACCAAGGAGACGCTGGACACGCAGGAGGCCTCCCGCCAGGTGGCCTCGAGCCTGATCATCCTCCTCTGCTGTGCCATCGTGCTGGAGAACCTGCTGGTGCTCATCGCCGTCATACGCAACAGTAAGTTCCACTCGGCCATGTACCTGTTCCTGGGCAACCTGGCCGCCTCGGACCTGCTGGCGGGCGTGGCCTTTGTCGCCAACACTTTGCTCTCAGGCCCGGTCACGCTGCGCCTGACACCTGTACAGTGGTTCGCCCGCGAGGGCTCTGCCTTCATCACGCTCTCCGCCTCCGTCTTCAGCCTCCTGGCCATTGCCATCGAGCGGCACGTGGCCATTGCCAAGGTCAAGGTCTACGGCAGCGACAAGAGCTGTCGCATGCTGCTGCTCATCGGCGCCTCGTGGCTCATCTCGCTGGTTCTCGGGGGCCTGCCCATCCTTGGCTGGAACTGTCTGGGCCTCCTGGAGGCCTGCTCCACCGTTCTGCCGCTCTACGCCAAGCAGTACGTGCTCTGCGTGGTCTCCATCTTTTCCATTATCTTGTTGGCCATCGTGGTGCTGTACATCCGCATCTACTGCGTGGTCCGCTCCAGCCATCCCGATGTGACTGGCCCACAGACGTTGGCCCTGCTCAAGACGGTCACCATCGTGCTGGGCGTCTTCATCGTCTGCTGGCTGCCCGCCTTTAGCATCCTCCTCCTGGACTACGCCTGTCCCGTCCGGGCCTGCCCCATCCTCTACAAGGCCCAGTACTTCTTTGCCTTCGCCACCCTCAACTCACTGCTCAACCCTGTCATCTACACGTGGCGCAGCCAGGACCTGCGGCAGGAGGTGTTGCGGCTGCTGCTGTGCTGGCGGCCTGCGGCGAGGATGCAGGGACGGCGGGCCGGAACCCCAGGCCACAGCCTCCTGCCCCTCCGCAGCTCCAGCTCCCTGGAGAGGAGCACGCACATGCCCACATCACCCACGTGTCTGGAGGGCAACACGGAGGTCTGAGGGACAAGAGGGCCGACAGCTGGGCCACGGCAGGGCGCCCCGTGGAGAGGCACCGAGTGACCTCAGACAGACACGTGGGGCTGCCAAGCAAGATGTCCCCATGCTGCAGACCTGGGGGATACAGAAAATGTTTTACACTTGGGCCGGCCAGCTGCGGCACTGACCAGTCAGATGGCAGAGCTCCTGTCAGGTCCTGGAGGCCGGTGCAGGGACCTGTGGGGCCTCTTTAGGACTAGATCATGGGGAGGTCTGGGGAGAGCTGGGAAGGGCCTGGATGACAGCAGGCAGGCATTCACGAGGGGCCCCAGGAAGGAGCAATTTACAACCCGGTACAAAGGATTTCAACATTTCACGACTGCCTGACACTCCACCCTGTGCCAGCCTCCTCCGAATTTACCCCCTTGCCACCTTTTCCTGGCAACCTCCAGCCACTTCCCTGGAACCACTGTCCCGAGGGGCTGACGGCCCCGGCTAACAGTTCCCGGGCTCCAATCCACAGCTTCCTCAAATTTCACCACCTGCCACTGTGGCCGCTTCCTTTTCCTCTCACTCCACAAGATGCTGGGAAACCACAGGGTGGAGGTCGGGTCGTGGGCAGGGGGCGGGTGGAGGGGGCCAGACCCCATTCTCAGACCTCATTGGCCAATTGCACTATTTGGGGCGCAGAGGAATCACCAAGGACTGGAAAAACCGGTCTAGGGGGCCTGAGGAGGGCCTCAGGGTGGAAGTGGAGAAAGTTCTAGAGGGAGCTGTCTGCTCAGGACCCCCCACCCCCCAAAAACAACCACCCCCAAGCTACTCCCGCCTCGGGTCCCAGGCAAGGTACCAGGTCTTCTAAGGCAGGGCAGCCTGGAGCCCGCTGTGCGTCCTTTCACGTTGTATTGAACGGAACATGCGGTGGGGGTGCCCAGGACATTTTTGGGGTGTTCTTCCCCTGACCTGCCCCGGAAGGACTTTCCTAAGTTCCGTGGATGGATGGAAGGGACATTGCGGTACAAATGTATATTTATGTGTGTGTCTGTTTGTCTGTGTCTGTGTGCACGTCTGGGTGTGATGTCTGTGACCCCGCTCCCCCGCCACATCCCCCCAGAAGGGATGCTGTTCTGTCTCCCCCTGTCCGTGTCGAAGCTGCCAAAGAGGGCCCTGGCCCTGCACAGACACCTTTCATTGCTGGCTCATCTGCCCCTTTGAGAGCTTGGGGAAGGAAACCTCACACCTCAGAGGGGTGTCGTGAATGCACAGGCTGGGGAGGGGGGCCTTTGGGGGGCCAGGAGCCAGCTGGGGGCTTGTCTCCCCTCACACAGCTCCCCAGAGGCCCCTCGTGCCTGACACCAGGTGCACCCCAATCAATAAACGGTTCAGTTTCTCTTTCCGGTCGTGGTGTCTTTTCAAGCTAAAGGCGGCTGCTCCCGCATGAGCTCCCCGCAGGGGGTTGTGGGATGGATGGGACAGGGGAGGGCGGCTGCTGCCCAGGCCTGGTGGGTGGTGGGGGCCCCCTCGGGGGCTGGACAGATGGTCTTGGGGGACACGGGCCCAGCTACCCCTCTGAAGCTCCTATTCCCCAAAGGAATGACCGACCTTCATCAAGCACCTTCCAGGCATGAAGATGTGAATCTCAGGAGGTGGGAGTTACTATAAACTCCTTTTCTGGAGCTGTGGGTTCAGAGAAGTTAAGTGAGCTGCTCAGGGTCACATAGCCGGTTGGGGCAGTGCCTGTCTGGATTTTTTTCTTTCTTCTTTTGGTGAGGAAGATTGGCCCTGAGCTAGCATCTGTGGCCAATTTTCCTCTTTTTTTTTTTTTTCTCCCTGAAGCCCCAGTACGTAGCTGGATATCGTAGTGATAAGTCCTTCTAGTTCTTCTATGTGGGATGCTGCCACAGCATGGCTTGATGAGCCGTGTGTAGGTCCACAGCCAGCATCGAACCAGTGAACGCTGGGCCACCAAAGCAGAGAGCATGATCTTAACAACTTGTCCACCGGCTGGCTCCCCCTCCCTTGTTGCCCCCCTCCCCCCGCCGTGACCTCCCCCGACGCCTGTCTGGATTTGAACTAAGACTGACTCTAGATCCTGCCAGCTCCCCCACTGGGCCGCAGCAAGGATCCTCAACCCGCTGTTTGTCATAGAAGGAGCGGTCAGCCCCACCCAGAACCAGGAGAAGCCCAGATGGGATGCAGCTGGGGGGTGGGGCCCGAGCTTAGCTCCAGGGTGACGCCACCCTCCTTTGCCCAGAGGCACGGCCTATCGGCTCCTTTGAAGATAGGTCTGGAGCTTTGATGGGGAACCCAGGCCCCCAGGCTGAAGCCCCACCCAGTGGCACCATGGCAGCACTGAGGCAGGGGGTGGCAGAGAAGGAACAGGGCGGACGGCAGCCAGGGGCTCAGAGGCCCCGTCAGAATTCCCCTTCCTCCAGCAGTTCAGAGACAGCCTTTGTGCGGGAACCCAAGCCCTCGCTGGGACACGGAGGAGGAAGAGGTCCGGGGCAGGCCAGAGTCAATAAATTTCCCCAAAATACCCACGTGCTCCCTCCATCTCCTTCAGGCCTCTGCTCCAATGCCACCTCCTCAGAGAAGCCTGCCCTGACCACCTTCCTCCCGCTCTGTCTAGCCCCTCACCTGCTTATCATCTGGCAGTGTATTATACATGGGTTTATCTGTCTCCCCCAATTAAAACATGAGCCCCTTGAAGATGGGACAGCATTGGTCTTATTCACCACTGTGTCTCTGGCATCTTAAACAGTACTCAGTGCTTTCTCACCTCAGGGCCTTTGCATCTGCTATTCCCTCTGCCTGGAATGATCTTCCCGCAGACATCCTTGTGACTCCTCTCCCTCTTCAGGTCTATTTTCAAATATCACACCCGGGATGAGGCCTCGCCATGCCGTGCACATGGTTCAGATCGTATCCGCCTCTTTGCTACTCTCTAACAGGCAACACATTTTGCCCATTTATCCTATTTCCGATTTTCCCTTTCTGAATGCTGGTTCCATGACAGCAGGGATCTATGTCTGTCTTGTTTACTGCTTGGCCCCAGGGCTCAGGACAGTGGCCAGCACTCAGCAGGTGCTCAATAAGTGTTGCTCAAATGAATGAAAGCAAAACCAAGTGATGGTCATTTCACTGAGTGTTAAGTGCTGTGAAGAAAATAAAATGGGAAGCAACACTTTAGGTGTACTGTGCTCTGTAATGTAGGGACTATTAATGGGACTCAGACAGATAAGGAAACTGAGGCACATAGAGGTCAAGTAACCTGCCCAAGGTCACAAAGCATGTGGGTGGAGGGGCTGGGATTCGAGCCCAGGCAGTCCTTGATGGAAGGTTGCAGTCACAGCTGATCCTCCTTAATATCCTGGTCTGAAGACCTGCTTTGCTGATGTCTCCCAAATCTTAGAGCCTAGAATGGAACGGGGCTGGCCCCTCTCTTTGTATTAGTGATTTCACGTTCTTTGGATAAATACCCAGTAGTGGGATAGCTGGATCATATGGTATTTCTATTTTGAGTTTTTTGAGAAATCTCCGCACTGTTTTCCATAGTGGCTGCCCCAGTTTGCATTTCCACTGGCAGCGTATGAGGGTTCCCTTCTCTCCACATCCTTTCCAACGTTTGTTATTTCTCATCTTGTTAATTATAGCCATTCTGAGGGGTGTACGGTGACATGTCATTGCAGTTTTGAAAAAGCAGATTCTTAAGCTCCGCAGTCAGAGATTCTGAGGGAATAGGTCATGGGTGACCCCAGCAATGTATCCCACTGATGAGAAGGGTGTGGTCTTCTGACCATATTCTGAGAAGTGTTCTAGACTCCACAACCCAGAGCTGCTCTGCCCAAGAGAACTTTCTGCAGTGATGGAAATGTGCCATATCTGCGCTGCCCACTTGTGGCTATTTAGCACTTGAAATGTGGCTCCTGGGATGCAGGAGCTGGATTTGATCTGTCATTAATTTAGATGTAAAGAGCCACGTGTGGCCGTTGCCTATGGCACTGGCAGCACAATGCTAGATTCTGTAGCTCCGGTTTCTGCGGCCTTGCAGCAGCTGAGTTCTTTGGGCATAATGCCACCACTTCCACAAAAAGTCATGTCTTGCCGCCATTATTATGAATGACATTGTAGCTTCCACAGATCACTTCGTGATTTGGGGAATATTTCTTTTAGTAATCATATCAAGATTGCGCTCAGCTGTAGACAACAGAAAACAGAATATTAGCGACTTAACTAAGAGGGAGAGGGAGAAATTGATTTCTCTCTCAAATAAAAGGGTTTCAGAGGAAATTGGTCACACATAAGAAAGACAGATGCCCACTTACTAGCACTCCAGGCTCCCGTCTGTCTGTCTGTCTGTCTGTCTCTCTCTCTATCTACCCATCCATCCATCTACCTACCTAAATAGTTCAGTGCATTTCCTAAGAATAAGGCATTTACATGACCTCAGGAAAATGATCAAAATCAGGAAATCCACAAACTTTAATCACATTTCACATCATCCCATGACTGATCTTTATAGCAGAAGAAAATCTCGGATCTGCTTGTTGCCTTCAACCATCCTCTTAATCTCCTTCAATCAGAACAGTTTCTGAACTTTCATGACCTTGACATTTTTGAAAACTACAGGTCAGAATTTTGGTAGAATGTCCTTCAGCTGGGTTTGTCTGATGTTTCTGCATGGTTAGATTCGGGCTAGCATTTTCGGCAGAAAAACCACAGAAGTGATGTGTCTTTCTCAATTAGTCTCATCGTCAGCAATGTTAACTTCGATTGCTGGGTGGTATCTGCCTAGTTCCCTTCCTTTAAAGTTAGTGTTTCCTACTTTGTAATTATGAAATATCTTGTGGAAGGTACTTTGAGGCTGTAAATATCTCATTACCCGTCAAACTCACTCATTTAGCATCCATTCTTGTCTGAATCAATTATTACTCACTGGATATTTTGAAGATAATCAGAGGCCTGCATATCATTTCATTCGTAAATACGCCACTTCTTAAGAGAAAGCAACACCTTTTCTTTTGAACTTAACCGCAATACTGTGATCGCCCTTATCAGAAGTATCAATCAGTGTTAAAATTTCCCCATCTGTCTCCGCTTTCTTTTTAACATTTTGTTTATTGGAATCAGAATCCAAACAAGGTCCTCACATGGTATTTAGTTAATGACGCTTTGAACCAAGTTAAATCTATTTAACCTTGTTTAACGAGGTTTAACAAGATTTCCTCTCCCTCTTTTTTTCGATCATTCATTTGTTGAAGAAACCAGTTTGTTTGCCCTGGAGGCCTTCCCAAAGTTGGGTGTTGGCTGATGGCATCCTCTTATGTCATTTAATGTTGTTCCTCTGTCCCCAGTCATATTCAAGGTTGATATTTTTGGCTTCAGTTCTTCATCGGCAGTGCTGGAAACTTCCACCAGGAGAACATGACGGCTGGCTGTCTCTCACTTTTACTGATGACTAAGACCGATCAGAGGGTTCAGAATCCATCAGCCTGATCTTTGTAAATTCCCTATCTGACTGTCCTCTAGTGGTTTGATCATCCGTGGGTGCCTATTGCTTGGACCCAGTTCATTAGCAATATTCAAAGGCTTTCTAATCCGTCTCCCCATCCTCACTTCCTGGCCATTTTTCTCATTTGTCTACAAAGCAGATGTGTTTTCCCCAAATTCAAACATCTGACGTCCACCACGTTTCCCTGAGCATCTTGTCCAGGAATAGTCAAATCTTTCAAGAAAGGGAAATAAAGTCGGGTGGATGCGATTCATTCTTAGTGGCAATTGTGGTGTAAGTATTAAAAGCGCCTGCTGTGATGTCAGAAAAATCGGACTCGAATCTCAAATCCAACCCTTGACAAGCCAGCTGGACTGTGGGCAAGTGATCTGACAAGTCCCAGCTGGTTTCATTACCTGTGAAATCGGTGTGTTAATAATCCCAACTGGAAGTGCCACATGGGACGGCCACTTAGGGAAACAGTTTGGCAATTTTTTACAAAGTCAAACGTATTTACCATACAACCCAGGAATTTGACTCCAGGTACCTACCCAAGAGACATGAACACACATGTCCGCACAAAGACTTGTATGTGAATACTCATAGCGGCATTTTTCATAGTAGCCCGAAAGTGGAAATAACTCCAGTGACCATCAACTGGTGAAGGGACAAGCAAAATGTGGTCCCTCCATACAATGGAATATGACTCAGCAATAAAAAGGAACAAAATACTGATACACACAATAACACGGATAAACCTCAAAATAATTATGCGAAGTGAAAGAAGTCAGACACAAAAGATCACAAATTGTATGGTTCCATTATATGAAATGCCCATAAGAAGCAAATCTATAGAGACAGCAAGTAGATTCACGGTTGCCTGGGGCTGGAGGCAGGAATAGGGATTAATGGTAAACAGAGATGAGGGCTCTTATTGGGGCGATGGAAATATTCTTTTTTTTTCCCAATACATATTTATTGCTCAAAATGTAATGTCATAGAAGCCAAGGAAAGAGAATGTTCTAAGAAGGAAGGCATGGTCAATCATGTCAAGCGTTGGTCAGGACTGAGGACTATCCAGTGAGTATGGCAAGAGGTTATTTATAACCTTTTTTTGAGGAAGATTAGCCCTGAGCAAACATCTACCGTCAATCTTCCTCTTTTTGCTGAGGAAGCCTGGCCCTGAGCTAACATCCATGCCCATCTTCCTCCACTTTACATGTGGGATGCCTACCACAGCATGGCTTGCCAAGTGGTGCCATGTCTGCACCCGGGATCCGAACTGGCGAACCCTGGGCCGCGGAAGTGGAACGTGGGAACTTAACCGCTGTGTCACTGGGCCGGCCCCATGGAAATATTCTAATACTGGATTGTGGTGATAGTTGCCCAACTTGGCAAATTTACTAAAAGCCATTGATTTCTACATTTAAAATGGGTGAAATTTTTGTGGTATGTAAATTTTAATTCCATAAGCTTGTTGAAAGTCATCCCAACCTAGCAAAATACATATTGGGGGCTCTATTTTATTCCTACACTCAGAGAGCTTACGTTCTGGCAGGGGAGACAGTGCATAAAAGTAAATCTATAAGAGAATGTTAGGAAGTTTCCACTATGGAAAACGGTATGGAGGTTCCTCAAAAGATTAAGAATAGAACCGTCGTATGATCAGCAATCCCATTTCTGATATAGATCCAAAGGAGATGAAATTGGCACCTTGAGATGTCTGCTCTCCCATGTTCATTGCAGCATTATTCACAATAGCCAAGCTGTGGAAACGACTGATGTGTCCATCAATGGATGAATGAATAAAGAAGATCACACACACACACACACACACACACACACACTCAGAGGAATATTATTCAGCCATAAAGAAGGAAATCCTGCCATTTTCGACCATATGGCTGAACCTGGAGGATATCATCCTAAGTGAAACAAGCCAGACACAGAAAGACAAATACTGTATGATTTCATTGATATGTGGAATCTAAAAAAGCTCAACTCACAGAAGCAGAGAGTACAATGGTGGTTGCCAGGGGCTGGGGGGTGGGGCAAATGGGGAGATGTTGGTCACAGGGTACAAACTTTCAGGTATGAGATGAATATGTTCTGAGGATCTAACGCACAGCGTGGTGAGTAGAGTTAACAATACTGTATTGTGTAGCTGGAATTTGCTAAGACATCTACACACACAAAATGGTAACTAGGTATTTTGGTCGGTGAAATAAGTCAGATGGAGAAAGACAAACACCGTGTGATTTCACTCATGTGTGGAATAAAAAAAAAACCCCACCAAACAAAAGAATAAAACCTAACTCATAGATACAGACAACAGACTGGGGGTTACCAGAAGGGAAGGAGGTTGGAGGGTGGGAAAAATGGGGAAAGGGATCAGCTGGATGGTGATGGATGGAAATAGAGTTTTGGTGGTGAGCATGCTGTAACATATACAGATGTGGAATTAGAATGTTGTACACCTGAAACTTATATAACGTTATGTTCAAGGTGGCCGCCATTAAAAAAAAAAGATAACTAAGTGAGGTGATGGATGTGTTAATTAGCCGGATTGTGGTAATCATTTCACGATGTGTACGAATATCAAATCCTCGCATCGTACACCTTAAATATACGCAATTTTTATTTGTCAATTCTGTCTCAATAAAGCTGGGGACAAATGCACCTTTAGCTTTTGAAGGTGGAGAGCTTGTGAGAAAATACAGCTTCCTGGGCCCTTCCAGGGCCTGGAGAATCTGACTCCGGGGCCCAGGACTCTGCAGTTTTACTCTGAGCCCCTGCAGAGGTGAACCATCCATGACTTATTTTTTTCAAAAACGCTGGTTTGGGGGTGATTTTAGGCTGCAAGATGTTGCCCAGAGGAAATACGGCTGGGGCAGGGTCATTGCTTTGTCATTTCCATGGGGCTAAATCCATCATTCTCGGCCAGGGAGATTCCACACCCCCAGGGGACAATTGGCAATGCCTGGAGACATTTTCAGTTGTCCTGCCTGGGAGTGGGGTGCTCCTGGCATCTAGCGGGTAGAGGTCAGAGATCACGTTGGCCATCCTGCAATGCTCAGGACAGTCTCCCGTAACAAAGGACATTTGGCTCCAAATGTCAGTAATGTCCAGGTTGAGGAACAGTGTGTGCCCTTCTGGCTCCTTCCACTTGGTCACCTGGTTTAAGACTCCTCCGTCACAGCTGGGAGAATGAGGAAACTTCTTGAGACATCCCCAAAGCCCCAATTCAGGACTCTCCGGCTGTGTCTCCTGGCCAGGTAGTTTTAATAACTTAGTGATTGCCGTGAGAAAGGCAGTGGCGGTCAATTAGCGCTCATTTCCTGGGAGGAGGCGCTTCACGCGGCGTCCCTCTGATTTAATGGCCAGAGCAGGCCCGGTTTGCATCCCTGCTCAGTGTGGTAAGGAAAGTTTTACTTTGCAGGTCAGGAGCCGACGCCGTGTGCTGTCACTTCATGTGCCAGGAGGTGGGTGACTCCCCGAGGTCTGATTGCTGTTTTTCTCTAGGACCTGGTGGCTGGGTGGTGGCCCCAGGACGCAGGCAGGCTGGAGAGGGCTGGAGTGGACTGAGGGAGACAAGGCAGGACATATGTGTCTTAGGAGGTAGGAAGGAAGGAAGGAAGGAGGCCCAAGCTTGAAGCGGGTGAGAGAAGTGGAGAGCGTAAATGCATCTACGTAAATGCATCTACGTAAATGCAATCACTCAGTGTGTACCCCCATGCCTGGCTTCTTTCATGTGGTGTCATGTTTCTGAGATTCGTCTGTACTTTTGCATCGAGTTGTAGGGCGCTCATTCTCCTTGCTGAGCAGCAGGGTTTTGCAAACTACGGCCCGAGGGCCGAATCTACCACATAGCCTGTTTTTCTACAGACTATAAGCTAAGAATGGTTTTTACACTTTTAAGTTGTTAGGGGAGGAAAAAAAGAAGAAACATATTTTGTGACATGTGAAAATAATATGAAATTCAATTCAAGAGTAGGGATTTCAGTGTCTGTAAATAAAGTCTTATCGGAACACAGTCGTGCCCACTCGTTGACATAATTGTCTGCGGCTGCTTTCACTCCACAATGACAGAGTTGAGTTGTCGTGACAGTGTGGCCCCAAATCCTAAAATATTTACTATCTGACCCTTTACAGAAAAACTTTGTGACCCCTGTGTATAGTATTCCATTGTGTGAATAGGTAATTGTTTATCTGTTCTATTGTGCGTGGACATTTTTGTGGTCTTCAGTTTTCTGCTATTGTGAATAAAGCCGCTATGAACATTTTGTGTGTGTGTGTGTGAGGAAGATTGGCCCTGAGCTAAAATCTGTGCCCATCTTCCTCTATTTTGTATATAGGATGCCGCCACAGCATGGCTCAGGCGGCAGTGTGTAAGTCCGAGCCAGGGATCCGAACCTGCAAACCACCAAAAGCGGAGTGCAAACTTAACCACCACGCTACTGGGCCAGCCCACTGTGAACATTTTTGAACATTTTGAGTCATTTGGTGGCTACAAGAACTTATTTCATGGGTGGAATTGCTGGGTCACGGAGCGAGAGGATGTTTAGCTTTAGAGATTGTCAAATTGTTTCCAGAGTGGCTGTACCATCCTGGACTCCTCCAGCAACATAGGAGAGTTCTGGTCTTCTCATTTTAGCCATCGTGGGGTGGGTGGGTGTGTGAGGAAGATGACATTCATTGAGGTTTCATTTTGCATTTCCTTGATGACTAATGAAGTTGAGTGGCTTTCCATATGAGTCTTGGCCCTTTGGATATTCTCTTTTGTGCAGTGCCTGTTCAACTCTTTTTTTCTACTTAATAAGAAAAAAGAAAGGCAATCCCTTTTTTATTAATGTTTTTTCTTTCTTTTAAAGATTGGCACCTGAGCTAACATCTGTTGCCAGTCTTCTTTCTTCTTCTCCCCAAAGCCCCCCAGTACATAGTTGCATATTCTAGTTGTGAGTGCCTCTGGTTGTGCAATGTGGGACACTGCCTCAACATGGCCTCATGAGTGGTGCCATGTCCGCACCCAGGATCTGAACCAGTGAAACCTCGGGCCGCCAAAGCGGAACACGCGACCTTAACCACTCGGCCACGGGGCTGGCCCCGTTTTTTTTTTTTTTATTATTAATTTGAAGGAGTCCTATGGTATCATAGATACAAGTTCTGGGTTGGCAAACATATGTCTGTGGCTTGTCTCTTAGTGGTACCTTTTGACAAACAAATTTACTTTAATAGGGCCTAAAGTATTTTCCTTTGTGATTAACATGTTTTGTGTCCTGTTAAAAAAAGACAACAACAAACACTTGCCTATCCCAAAGTCTCAAAGAAGTTCTGTTTTATTTTAAAAGCCTTCTTGACTCTGCTTTCCCGTTTAGATCTGCAAGACGGCTGGAGTTGAGTTTTGTATATGGTGTGAGGTAGGGATCAAGGTTCACTTTCTTCCATACGGCCATCCAAGGACCCAGCACCCCTGGTTGCAAGACCGTCTTTTCCCTGCTGCTCTGCCGTATATAACATAGCCACGTGGTCCAGCATTCCAAAAGGGCAATGATGCTCAGAAAATTCCTCTTCCTGCCCATGGCTCCCACCCTGCTAGTTAACATTCCTTATACCAGGAAGTTATCCACTTCTTGTTTCTTTCCCAAGGTTTTATGTATAAAAATGTACATACACATAGTCGTCACCCACTTTTTTTTACGTACACATTAGCACACTATGCATTCTGTTCTACATCTTGCTTATTTCTTTTTTACTTAGATAGGAAACACTGTCTTTGATATTATGTGGAAAAATATCCTTTTGTTTTTTGTTATTGTGGGGTCTGTCATTGTGTGTGTGGAACACAATTTCTTTAGCTAATGCCCCTGATGGAGAGCTGGGTTCTGCCCAGCCTCTTGCTACTACAGACAAGGCTCAGTGAAGAGCTGTGTCCACTTCTCATTTTGTGCACGTGTGTGAGTAGATCTTAGGAGAAACTCCTGGAAATAGAATAGCTGAAGAAAAGAGTATGTGCATTTCTCATTTTAAAGGATGTTGGCAGGCTGAGCATTTAATGCGGGGAGAATAGCATCCCACTCTCACCCATGCAGGCTCCATAAGTCTTGTGTGCCAACTACATCCTGGGCACTTTGCTAGGTGCTGGGCATAAGTGGGGTGTGTCCAACATAAAAGTGTCTCCCCAAAATATGGGATCACCAGCTGATGTAAAGGCTCTGAGAGAAAGGGCTGTGGTTTTAAGAGCCTACTGGACACCTGCTAGGGCTGGGAGAGGTCAGGAAAGGCTCCTTGAAGGAGGTGATGGTTGAGCCAAAATAGGAAGAAGGGGGGCCGGCCCGGTGGTGCAGCGGTTAAGTTTGCACGTTCCGCTTCTCGGCGGCCCGGGGTTCGCTGGTTCGGATCCCGGGTGAGGACATGGCACCGCTTGGCACGCCATGCTGTGGTAGGCGTCCCACATATAAAGTAGAGGAAGATGGGCACAGATGTTAGCTCAGGGCCAGGTTTCCTCAGAAAAAAGAGGAGGATTGGCAGTAGTTAGCTGAGGGCTAATCTTCCTCAAAAACAAAAACAAAAACAAACAAATAAGAAGAATGATTAGAGATTCTCCAAGCAGGAGAAGTGGGCACATGGAGCAGAGGGCTGTCCAGGCTAAGGGAACAGCAAGTGCAGAAACCTTGCAATAATTATCCATGGCTGCACAACAAAAAGCCCCAAAGTCTGGCGGAGCTTTTAGAACACCACCACTCGTGTATTATCTCTCCTGGTTTTTGTGGTTCTCTTGTGATGTTACAGTCAGACGTCAGCCGGGGCTTCGATCATCCGAAGGCCTGACTGGGGCTGGAGGACCCATTTCTCAAGTGGCTCACTCACATGGCTGACAGATTGGCTCCTCTTCCCCTGGGCCTCCACACAGGGCTGCTTGAGCATCCTCACAACATGGCGGCTGGCTTCCCCCACAAGAACAGGCCTCTTATGACCTAGCCCTGGAAGTCAGGCACCGTCACGTCCGCCATATTCTCTTGACCACACAGACTGGCCCTGATTCACAAGGGCGTGAATACCAAGAGGAGAGGAAGGTTGGGGGCCCTCTTAGAGGCTGGCAAGCACAGGCCTCAGGCAGAAAGGGGCTGGGAATGTCCAGGATGTGGCTCAGCTGGGGTGAGTGACAAAAGGTGATGTGGGAACGGCTAGGTATGTGTGTGTGGGGGGGGGTTTACTCTAAGAGCACCGAGAAGCGATTCAGGTGTGTACAATGGGCGGGGTGGTGACATCAGATCTGGATTCTGAGAAGGTCCCTTTCACTGCTGTGTGGAGAATAGATCGCGAGAGGGCTGAGTGGCAGCCCCAGAAGGAGGCTGGGGGTGGATGTCCAGGAGAGAGGTAAAGGTAACCTGGGCTGAGGCGGTGGCCTTGGAGGGGCAGATCAGCTAACTCATTTAAGGGTTGTTGGAAGGAAAAACCCACCAGGCTTGGCAGCAAGCCTCCTGTGGTCCCAAACAGAAAGCCATCAGGCTGTTCAAGGGCTCTGCAAGGAGCAGGCGGGGCCACCCAGCACACCCCAGCGTTGGTTTCCCAGATCTGACTACTGGTCACTCAAGCCCCGAGAGGGAGCTTTCGAGCCTGCCCTGGTGGTCCTCCTGCCTGGCCCTTGTCTGGGGTGAGAGTGGCAGAGTGTCCCCATTGAAGCCTTGAGTGCTGCTGTGGCCACCCAGGGCCCCTGTTGGGCCTGGCACCAAGCGGGAGCTCAGCGGCCGTGACTAATGCTCCAGCCTGTGGCGTGACTCAGCTCTGGCCTTCTGAGTGACCATGGCGCAGGACACGTGGCCGTCTCGCCACTAGCCCTGGTGCTTGGGGCTGACCCCCGGCCTCCCCTGGCCTCTGGAAGATGGCGCTCCAGCTGGAGGCTGGAATGTGGCCTGGGAAGCAGGGAGTGTGGCCTGACGAGTCCCTCACGTGAGCGGTTTGTGAACACTGCCTTAGAGGCCACCAGGCGGAGGTCGAGAAAATGCCCATAAGAGCCGAACCTGACTTCTTCTGGAAGTTCCAGGCCCTTCTCTCAAGGGATGAGCCCATTTCGAGGTGGGGGTCTCTGATGGTCCATCCAGTTGCTCTGGAGACCCCTGGGAGCCCTCAGCATCCCTTCCAGCCCTTTCGGAAATTTCAGGGTGAAATTTCGAGTGGTCAGGAGAATTGAGTGAAGCAGGTGACTTGGGGACCACAGACAAACTCGGCTTTGCAACCTGAGCTGATTTGGGCCTCAGTTTCCCTTTTGTGAAATGGAAATCCATTGTTGTGGGGGAGAAAACAGCTTCATACCTACCAGCATTTGTGTCTTCACTCTGCATCAGGCACCCATCAGCTACCTCCCCTGTCCTATAGAGAGAGTGAGAGAGATTTTTTTTTTTTTTTTTTTTGCTGAGGAAGATTCCCTAAGCCAACATCTGTGCTAAGCTTCCTCTGTTTTGTATATGGGTCACTGCCACAACATGGCCTCCAACAAGTGGTAAAGGTCCGTGCCCAGGAACTGAACCAGGGCCACTGAAGTCTATCTCGCATGCTGAACTTAACTATTAGGCCATGGGACCAGACCCCCTCACCAAGTCCTATATATTAACTCAACCAATATTTAGATTCTTACTAAGTGGGCCTTTGGAGGGTCAGCTGTGAGGGAGGCAGACCAGGTCCTTGCCCTATGAGCTTGTAGTCTGTGCAGGAGTCAGCATGCTAAATCTGGCCCACCATCTGTTTTTGTAAATAAAGTTTTATTGGAACACAGCCATACCTATTCCTTTATGTATTGTCTATGGCTGTTTTCATGCTACAATGGCAGCATTGAGGACTTGCAACAGAGAACATGTGGCCTACAAAACCTAAAATATTTACTGATCTTTTTTTTTTTTTTTTGCAGGGGAAGATTCACCCTAAGCTAATATCTGTTGCCAATCTTCCTTTTTTTTTCCTTTTTCCCTCCCAAAGCCCCAGTACATACTTGTGTATAGTTGTAAGTTCTTCTGGTTCCTCTGTGTGAGCCGCCACCACAGGATGGCTACTGACAGATGAGCGGTGTGGTTCTGTGCCCGGGAACTGAACCTGGGTCACCGAAGCGGAATCCACTGAACTTTAACCACTAGGCCACGAGGGCTGGCTCTTTACTAATCCTTTATAGAAAAAATTTGCTGACCCCTGTTCTAGTGAAATAGACAGACTATGATGACAGTAAATAAGAGATTCTCTGACAGGGGGAAACACTGTGCAGGAACAGGGTAATAGGACAGAGACACTGGGGTGAGGGGTTGCTTCCAGGGGTTCAGGGGGGAGCCTCTGGGTAGTGGCAACCTTGGAGCTATGTGAATCTCCCAGAACAGGGGTCTGCACAGAAGTGACAGCAAAGGCCCGGGGGCACATAAGAGCTTGAAAGACTAAAAGTGGGTCAATGAAGCTGGAGCTCAGTGAGGGGGGTTGCGGGGGAATGAGATGCATCCAGGAAGGATGCTGTAAGTGGAGTAAAATGCTTAGATTTTATTTCAAGGGCAATGGGAAGTTTTGGAAGGTTTTGGTGGGGAAGAGAAGAGAAGGGTCTGTGTCCCCCCGCCTTTTTTTTTTCTGAAGCTCCCTGGATGCTGGAGTCTGGCAGACCAGGGAAACCAGGAAGAGGCTGCTGGAATAGTCCAGGCGAGTGGTGGAGGGACGATGTGGTCTGGGTTGGGGAGTCAGCCGAGTGGATAAGCAGAAAGACCCGGGTTGTATTTCAGACGAAAAAGCAATCGATTGCTCACCTCTTGCCCGTCAGGGAGGGGAGGAGAGGAATTCAAGCTGGTGCCTGGCTTTTTGCCCCCAAGCAACTTGAGAGCAGATCAGCTGGGCTGGAAGCTCAGCTTTGGCAGCAGCTTGGGCAAATTTTGAGGTCCCTGAGCCCTTGCCCCATCTGTAGAATGGATCGAATCATCCCTCTGACAAACAGATGACAAAGACTAACCATCCACCTGAGAGCAACGTCCACTATATTCAGCTGCTCTTCCGCGTGCTGAGGCCCTGAAACAGCAGCTCTGCCTGCTGTCTCCCCTCTTTCACATCCTGTGAGCACCCCTTGTCCTAAGGATGGTTAGGGGCCCAGAGGCTGGCTTCAGACAGGTCTACGGGGCCTGAGCTGCCGCACTCTGGCCAGATTGTCTGGTATCTGCCCCCCTCCTTGGTCAAGTTCCTTCAGTGCCATCCCTTTGGCCTCCCAGGGCCTGACAACTGGCCAACGCTGGGGTCACTGTTTTATATTCAGGCCCTGGAGCTAAAGACACCTGCATTCATGGTTCCCTTTCGCTTACTGAGTCTACGATCTTGGGTAAGCAACCTCTGAGCCAGATCCTTTGTGACAAGTACCCTAGGCCATGGGAAATGGGGTCCGGACACCTTCCTTATGGTTGTTAAGGATGAAATTAGATAACTCCTCTTAAGAGCCTGGTATGGTACATAAGTGCTGATTCAATATTAAATTAATAGCTGTTGGGGCTGGCCCTGTGGCGCAGTGGTTAAGTGCGCACGTTCCGCTTTGGCGGCCCGGGGTTCGCCAGTTCGGATCCCAGGTGTGGACATGGCACCGCTTGGCAAGCCATGCTGTGGCAGGCGTCCTACACATTAAGTAGAGGAAGATGGGCACGGATGTGAGCTCAGGGCCAGCCTTCCTCAGCACAAAGAGGAGGATTGGCAGCAGTTAGCTCAGGGCTAATCTTCCTCAAAAAAAAAAATTACTAGCTATCAATTTTAGTGTTAATATTTCAGTCCTCCTGGATCCTGCCAAGCGTGAGTATCCCAGAGCAACCAGGGGGTTTGAGGTCCATTTCTGGCCAGGTCGATCCCTCCCCACCAGCTTTTGGGGGACTATAGTTTACGTGTGTGTTTACAAAGACATTCGCTTGTAAATTTTGTGATACCTTTTATTTGTAACTCCATTCTGGTGCTTTTTTTGTTATGGTGGCAAAAAATTTTTTTTTTTAACTCAGCCTTACCTTATGAATGGTTTATTGTTTATTTTGGTAAGAAACACATAGCATTTGCCATCTTGATCATTTTTAGGTGTACAGTACAGTATGTTAACTGCATGCACATTGTCGTGCCACAGATCTCCAGAAATTTTTCATCTGAGAAAAGTGAAACGCTAGTCCCACTGAACAGCTCTTTTTCCCTCCTCCCACTAGCCCGTGGTAACCACCACTGTTTTTTCTAACAGCTTGACTGCTTTAGATAACTCAAATAAGTGGAATTGTGCAGTATTTATCTTTTTGTGACTGCTTTATTTCACTGACTATAATGAGCTCAAGGTTCAGCTAGGTTTTCCTTTTTTTTTTTTTTTTTTTGAGAAAGATTAGCCCTGAGCTAACATCTGCTGCCAATCCTCCTCTTTTTGCTGAGGAAGACTGGCCCTGAGCTCACATCGGTGCCCATCTTCCTCTACTTTATATGTGGGACCCCTACCACAGCATGGCTCGCCAAGCTGTGCCATGTCCACACCTGGGATCCGAACCAGTGAACCCCGGGCCGCCAAAGTGGAACGTGTAAACTTAACCACTGCACCACCGGGCCAGCCCCTAGGTTTTCCTTTTTTAGGACTGACTAATTCCTTGCACATATACACCACATTTTCTTTATCCATTCATCTCTCTGATGGACATTTGGGTTGCTTCTGCCTCTTGGCTATTGTGAATAATGCTGCAATGAAGATGGGTGTGCAAATCTCTTTGAGATCCTGTTTCCAATTCTTTTGCATATATACCCAGAAGTGTGATTTCTAGATCATATAATGCTATTTTTAATTTTTTGAGGAACCTCCACTTTTCTCTAGCAGCTGCACCATTTTATATCCGCAACAGCGCACGTGGGTCGTAATCACCACATTCTTGCCAACACTTATTTTGTTTTTTTGATAGTAGCTATTATAATAGGCGTGAGCAGATAGCTCATTGTGGTTTGGATTTGCATTTCCCAGATGATTAGTTTTGCTGAACATCTTTTCATATGCTCGTTGGCCATTTGTGTATCTTCTTTGGGGAACTGTCTATGCAAATTATTTGCCCATTTTAAAAATCAGGTTATTTGCCTTTTTGTTGAGTTGTAGGAGTTCTCCATATATTCTGGATATTAACCCCTTATCAGATACATGGTTTGCAAATATTTTTCCCCCTTCTATAGGTTATCTTTCCACTTCAATTGCTTCCTTTGCTGCTGTGCAGAAGACTTAGTTTGTAGTCCCATTTGTCTGGTTTAGCTTTTGTTGCCTGTGCTTTTGGTGTCATATCCAAGAAATGACTGCCAGATGGAATGTTGTGAAGCTTTTCCACGTCTCCTTCTAGGAGGTCTGTAATTTCAGGTCTTACATTTAGGTCTTGAACACATTTTGAGTTTTTGTATATGGCGTAACGTAAGGGTCCAGATTCATTCTTTTGCATGTAGATATTCTGTTTTCCCCACGTCATTTGTTCAAGAGACTATCCTTTCCCCAAGTTCTGGTGCTTTTTTAAACACACAGGATGTGGAAGTGGTCCGGGCCTCCCCACACGGTGAGACCCTTGGAGCAGCGTCCAGATTTTCTGGAGTAGGCAGTATTAGCCCCTTTTTACAGAGGAGGAAACTGAGGCTGGGTCCAAATGACCCGCCCAAGGTCGTTAAAGTGAGCAAAGAGGTGGAGGTGGAATTGGCAGTGACGATTTTCACTCAAAAGCCCACAGGCTGGAGTCCCGTGGGAACGCTCCCTGTTTTAGCCCCAGCCTGCTGGAAAGAATGAATGAATGAATGTCTCCGGCAAAGCTCTCAGCAACCGGCGGAGCTTGGACGAGCCCACTGCTCCGCGCGGGGGTGCGCGCCCGCCTCGCGCATGCGCAGGCGCTGCGCACGGCCCACTCCGCTCCATCGGCCCGCACATGGTACGGCCTCTCTCTGCATGGTACGTCCCGCCTTCCCCCACGCCCAGGCCGGGGTGGTACGCGCCGCCTCCGCTCGCCGCCCCTCCCCGTCGGTTTCCGCGCGCGCGAAAAGCCAGGGCTGCCCGTGCTGCCGCCGCCTCTGCTGCAGTTTCCAAGATGCCTGCCCGCACCGCCCCAGCCCGGGTGCCCGCGCTGGCCTCCCGGGCCTTCTCACTGCCCGACGATGTCCGCAGGCGGTAGGTGCCGCGGGGGGCCGCGAACTCGGGGGGGGGTGGCACGGCGCTGGGGGTGGGGGGGCTCGCTTCCCCTCCGGAGAGCCCGTGGCCGGCGCTGACAGACGGGCGCGCATGCGCGGCATGGCGCGGCGCGCGGCGGCAGTTGGCGCGGGCAGGGTGGCACTTCCGGTCGTGCGCGTCCCCGGCCGTTTGGCGCCAAAATGGGCCAAGGCCCCTCACGGCTCCCTGGTGCCTAGAAACTTGGGGTCTCGTCTGTCCTCAACGTAGAGCAGGCTTTGTGGTCGCCTCGGGGGTCCCCTCCCCGGAGCAGCCGCCGGCCCGGCTCCCGCCGCCAGCCTGGTCGCACAGGAAGTGGGCAGCCCGTGGTCTCGGGACACCCCTCGGCCCAGGCACTTCGGCCTCCACTTCCGGTGCCCAGCCCGCTGGGGGGTCGGGCCGGCCGGGTCCCCGGGGGGTTTCGGGGACCCCCGCGCAGCGCGTCCCCATGGCGGCCTGCAGGGACAGACGTCGCCGGTCGGGGCCCGGGCGCGGCCGGCTCAGGTCTGCGAGCCCCTCTTCCTCGGGGGGCTCCCGCCATCAGCTCAGCCTGCGGGGAGGCACGTTCTGGAAGGAGCCCTCCCCGCGCGGCGCTGGGCTGGAGCCCGGGCGGCGTGCAGGCTGCACGGTCCGTCCTGGGAGGTCGGCGCCCGGGAGCCCTGGCCGCACCCCAGTGTGTGTGTTTCGGCGGGATCTGGGGCAGCGGATGACGTCGAGGCCGGTCCCCGCCATGCTGTGCCCAGGGGGCGGCGGCCGGACCCCTGGGCCCCGGCTTCTGTCCCCGAAGGGCACCCATTTCAGTCCTGGAAACCTGCACCCTTCGCTTGCAACGCTGATCACAGGAACCTGGAGCAAGCCTGACCCGCCAGCCGGCCTGGGGACCCCGGCTTGGCCATTTCCCCATGCTTCTTTCGCGTGGCCGCGCCAGGCCGGTTCCGTTTGGGGGTCTCGGAGGTGGAGGGGGTGTCTCTGCGTGTTTGGATCTCCCTGCCCGGTGTTGGAGGTCCCAGCCACTTAACCACAGCCAGAGGGGGTGTGTCCCACCGAAGAATCCCTGTCTGTGTCCCTCCGAAACAGAACATGAGTGAACATGGAAACGGAATCACGAAAGTCCCGCGCTTCATGTTAGACCCAGTACAGAAAGGCCGGGGTGCAGCCTTCTCTGCTCGGATGGGGAGCACTCTGTCCCCACTGTCTCCATGTGACTTTGAGCTAGAATTGCCTACCTGGGTGTGGAGTTGTGGATTTCCACTTTACACGGGGTGGTGGACCTTGAAATTGTCCACTTATGTGACCCTCGATAGCTTTTCTTACATCCTGAGTTTCAGCATACAAAATACACACACAAACATGGCATTCGCCGCTCACTTAAAGTTAGATTTGTAACGGAGCTATAACTCTTCTGGATCTACAAAAATTAGAGAAGTGGAATCTGTAATATGAGGTACCTAAGTCTAATAGAGAATTCTAGAAACAAAACTGAGGCCTGATCCTCATTTATGCATTTCCGTCACTTCTGCTAACTTGTGTTTATATGGCAGCTTCTTTTAGAACTTGAGTATAGTTCTGTTAAAGATAAAATGATACTAGAATTTTTTTTTTTTTTTTGCTGAGGAAGATTCACCTGAGCTGACATCCGCTGCCAATCTTCCTCTTTTTTTATGGGAGTCGCTGCCACAGCATGGCTACCCACAGACGAGTGGTGTAGGTCTGTGCCCAGGAATTGAACCCGGGCTGTCAAAGAGAAGCGTGCCGGACTTAACCACTAGGCCACTGGGGCTGGCCCATTAGAAAGTATTTAACATTTGGATTTTTAAGTCTTTGGCTGCATTTTAGAAGTGTTGCATACCTAAGTCTTCTAAAAATCAGGCCTTGGAGGACAAGCCACATTTTTCCACTTGATTTTTTCTCACTTCGTCTAAGCCACCATCATTTGTACAGAAAAGCAGGTCTTCCACTTGTCCTCCTACTGTCCTTGAGGTCTGCTTTCTGTAAGTGGAAACTGATTCTCTCACACAGAGTGTGGAATCCCCATCCACTTGCCTGACTCAGTCCTGTGCTCTTCTCAGAAGCCACGCAGGCCTTTTAGGTTCCAGAGGCCTGAGACCATGCAGAGCGACCAGTGTGAGGCTGGGTTCCTTCTACCCCTTCTCCAAGCTGACTACTGTCCACTCATCCGTAAAGCCGAGCTCAGAAGGACACTCCCCTCTCCCTGCAGTGAGAAGGGTGTTGAGATCGGTCAGGCACCCCGCCTGCTGCCTTCGCACCCGGAGTTGGTGAAGATTTGTGCCTCGTTCGTTGTATCTGCCGCTTGCTGTACAGTAGACTCCTGCTTGCGTGCTAGCCTTTCCCCTCTGACGAAGCCTGGATTTATGCACTGATTCTAGCAACTTCCTTTGTGCCACTCTGATTAGCCTTTGTAATTATGACAGCTCGCTTTCTTTCTTTTTTTTAAGAGTGGCTCTGAGCTAACATCTGTTGCGAATCTTCCTTTTCTTTTCCTCCCCAAAGCCGCAGTACATAGTTGTATATCCCACTTGTCAGTCCTTCTAGTTGTGTGTGGGATACCGCCACAACGTGGCTTGATGAGCGGGTGTGTAGGTCCGCGCTCAGGATCTGAACTGGTGAACCCCAGGCCGCCAAAGTAGGGTGTGTGAACTTAACCGCTCAGCCATGGGGCCGACCCCAACCACAGCTTTCTTATCTGCTGGTCATTCTGTGATTAGATGAAGCTGGCTCTTGAAGTTTTTAACTTGTTCCATGGCTTCTCCTGAGCAAGTGCTGTTGAATAGGGCAAAACCTACTTAGCTGTTCTAGATCCCCCCTGCTGCAGGATGCTGGAGGTCTAGACTCCTGGGGTTCAAGTCCCGCCCTCCCGCTTGCCAGCTGTGGGGCCCAGTTGTCTAAGCTCTTGGTGTTTTCTCTGTAGGATGGGGTGGAGGTGCCTGCTCCACCGTGGCGTCAGGGAGACGAGCCGGGCTGATAGGTGGAAGCGTGGGAAAGCAGCCGCTGGACTGTGTGTCGCGTGGTCGGCTGTGTATTTCATTTCCATAGAGGAGCGTCATTTAAAGTCCCGACATGCGGAGTGGGTGCTGAGGCAGATGTAACGTAGCGCTGCATGCCGTGTAGAAATGCGGTCTATGCCTCCTTATCAATCCAGCCTTCCTCTTTGCCTGGCTTCTTGCAGAATGGCCTACACCTGCTCTTTCTGCTGCCACCTTCGCTTGTGTGCCAGCTCTCCAGTCCTACTCTTGGTGAGGCATCCTTCTCTTGAGGGTCCACGTGGCTTTCTCTTTCATCTCTCGCATCTTGCTGCTTAGTTCTTTGTATCCTTGGCTTTTCCGATGCTGTGTACTACAAGGGAGCCTCTTTCTTTCCTGATCCCTCCCACCCACCCTGCTTCTTTTGTCCTTGGATTCTTATCTCTTCTAGAAGTCCAGGACTTCTACTTGGAGCAGTTGGGGTACCAGCTGGAAAGAGCTGTGTGACACCTCACTGGAGAGCCACTTTTTTTGGTGGGGGGGAAGATTAGCCCTGAGCTAACATCTGCCAATCCTTCTCTTTTTTTTTTTTTTAAAGATTTTATTTTTTCCTTTTTTCTCCCCGAACCCCCCTCCCCCGGTACATAGTTGTATATTCTTCGTTGTGGTATGTGGGACGCCGCCTCAGCGTGGTTTGATGAGCCGTGTCATGTCCGCGCCCAGGATTCGAACCAACGAAACACTGGGCCACCTGCAGTGGAGCGTGCGAACTTAACCACTCGGCCACGGGGCCAGCCCCACCAATCCTTCTCTTTTTGCTGAGGAAGGCTGGCCCTGAGCTAACATCTGTGCCCATCTTCCTCTACTTTATACACGGGACGCCCACCACAATATGGCATGCCAAGCAGTGCCATGTCCGCACCCAGGATCCGAACCAGCGAACCCCAGGCCGCTGAAGCGGAGCATGCGCACTTAACCGCTGTACCACTGGGCTGGCCCCTGGAGAGCCACTTCTGATTTCGAGCTGCTGGGTAGCCATCTAGATAGCTACTGTTCACTCAAACATTGCTCCTAAAACTCATGGCCCACGTACTCGCCTTTCTCCCCAGCACAAAGTTCTGAATTTCTGATACTGGATTTGCTTTCAATTATTGCCACACAAGTTACCGCAGTCTTAGTGGCTCAAGTAAAACAATGCATGTTGATTATCCTACACTTCTGTAGGTCAGAACTCGGGTATGGGTCTCGCCGGATTCAAATCGGTGTCGGTGGCTGCATTCCTTTCTGGCAGCTTGGGGCGGGGGGGACACGTGTTTCCGGCTCTTTCGGGTTGTTGGCAGAATTCATTGCCTTATGGTAAGACTGAGGTCCCTCTTCTCTTGCTGGCTCTAAGCGGAGGGCCATTCCTGGCGTCTGGAGGTGATAGCATCGCTCGGTTTCTGCCCCCTTCCTCCATCTCTACCGCCAGTCCTCACATTGCAGCTCTCTTGACTCATCTCTTGAAATGCAGCTGGAAAGTTCTCTGCTCTTAAGGGTTTAAGTGATTCGATTGGGCCCACCTGAATAAGGCAGGGTGCCCTCCCCATCTCAAGGGCTATAAGCTTAGATGCATCTGCAAAGTCCCTTTTTCCATGTAAGGGAACAATCACAGGTCTGGGGGGTCCATCATCCTGCCTCCCACTGATACCATCTCAGACGGCCCTACCCCAGCCACCCTGCAGCCGGTCTCGAGAGGCAGAGTTAACGGAGCCTGGCGACTTCTCGCGAGGTCTCCACGCCTGCTGCTAAACCACAGTTCAGACCCGCCTTTCTAGTTTACGGTGGCAGGGAGAGATGACAGAATATTATGTTACTCTGTCTAATCTACATTCTGTATTTCTCCCAGCTTAATTTTCCTAAAGCACAGCTCTCTGATCTTGGCTCCCACCTCCCCCATGACGTCCTCAGTCATTTGGTAACTCCGGAACCAAATCCGGGATTTTGAGTGTGGTGTTCCTGACCTCCCTCACACGGGCCCCCAGCCTCTCTCTGGAACTGCCTTTCCCACCCTGTCAGCCCGACTCCTGTGAGTCTCTTGGGTGAACCCTGAGCCGGCTCCCCCGCTGTGCTGCTTCTGTCCGGGCAGCACCCTCTGTCACTTGCCACCGAGCTCGCCACTCCTCTGGACCCCTCCTTCCTGATGCCGCTATGCCCTTGCTTTTCGGAAGCCCTCAGGTTTGAACTGTATTTGCCTTAGTCCTTCATGGCTGTTGACATGTACGTCTCCCTTGTAAGACCACCGTCGGAGGGAAGCAGATGGAATGAATCGTGGGCTGCTGGGCTGGCAGGGAGCTAAGGTTTCTCTCTTTCCTAACGTCATTGCCGTTCTCTGGTGGCTGCTCTCCCTGGTCCTGCATGTGCATTTGTGGTCCTGGCTGTGAACGTAAAGCAGATGTCAGGTGGGCTCATCAGTTTTACTGGGAAGGGACCGACTTGCCAGTGAGGGCCCGGGCGCCAGGGAGGAGGGGCCCACCGTTGACTAGCCTCCTTCCCGCCACGCCAGCCCCGGGCTCCGACCCTCCACTTTGGGGCCAAGTGGGTTAAATCCGGTCTTCACGGGGCAGGACC
This sequence comes from Equus asinus, assembly GCF_041296235.1. Lineage (NCBI taxonomy): Eukaryota > Metazoa > Chordata > Mammalia > Perissodactyla > Equidae > Equus > Equus asinus. The sequence goes on along the minus strand of NC_091809.1, from coordinate 21,888,411 downwards.
TTGTAGGTATTCTGAAGACTTCTTTATTTCTCTCTGCCTGGTAGAATATGCCAGTTCGTAGGAAAGATGGAAAGAGTTCAGACCCTCAGATCTCGGTTGTGCCCACATGTAGGAGTTATCAGCATTGTGAAAGGGGCACCTTGATGGACGTCAGTCCGTTGAGCGTTGTCCTTAACACCTGAGGTCCCCTTGGATCAAGGGGCTGTCCAGCTGGTCAGGGTGGGAGCTGTGAGCTACCCTGGTTTTGTGAGCAAGGGACTGACGGTCGGATGTGAGGGTCCCGCACACAGCAGCACCCGCGCCCCTCGCTGTGAGCGCCGGGTTCGATGCTGTGCCCGTTGAAGGCTCTCCCAGGGGAGAAGGACTGTTGCCTGGAAGGGGCTCCCTGTGCTTCTGGAAAGCTTGATTCAGAATCTTCCTGAGTCCAAGTTATAGCTCTATAATCTGCAGTATGTGCTGCCATTGCATCTGCAGTCTGCTGAGCATCTCTTCTCCAGAAAGCCCTTTGCTGACCCCCCGAGTCCGGAGGCCCCTGCCTCACTGTGCCTGTGTCCAGTCACCCTGTTGCCTGGAGCAGGGCCTGGCATGCAGCCGGTGCCCATGGATATGGGTGGTGATCGAAGCTAGGAGTGGGGTCCACACACACTCGGAGCGGCCACTGACTGGCCTTGGTCCAGCGAAGCCTCGCATTCCTGGCTTTGCTGCTTACACTCGCCCTGTGGAGGGGCCAGCCGAGAAGAGCTGTCCGCGTCCTTTGGGCTAGTGATAACTGAGTTCCTAGTCTGTGGGTGCTGGGTGGGAGGGTTCCCAGATGGTGGGCCCGGTCCCTGTGCAGGGCGCTCCTGCTCCCTGATAGCCGCTCGCCCGGCTGGTCAGCCCTGTCCTCACCCGCTGCCCATGGTCAGCACCCAGGCTGGGAGCAACAGCCTCTCCCTCACCTCCTTGTCTCTGTGCCTTCTAGTCTCGTTCCTTGATTCTCTTTTCTCCCTTCCCCCGAAAGAGGCAAGACACTGGTCTTCAGTAATCAAATCAGACCATGATTTTCCAGCCCAACTCTTGACACTTCTGCGCTTCTGAACGATTAGGTACAAACATTCTGAAGGATGGACTCCTGGGGGAGGCGCCAGCCAACTTTTCTAACTCCATCCCTGTCCCCTGCGTGGGGGCAGCCCCTGCTGCCTCACGTGCCTTGACCCCCCATTTTGTGCATTCCTCAGTAGAATGGTGCCATCCCCCCACCTGGCCTTTGGGAGCATCACCTGTTCCCCTCAGCATCCTGGGGCCCTGGTCCCTTCCTTCTAGCCCCGGGCATGCGAGGCTGTGCCTTCTTACCGGCTCTCGGCAGATCTGACTGGAGGAAGACCACCTGTAGGTCTTAACTTGGGAAAGACCCCCACTGCGTGACCTGCTGCTTCTTCCCTAGGGCCTTTTCAAATAGTAGATATTGTTAGAGCGCTCCTCTGTCATCTCTCGCCATCATCAGAAAAACTGTCTCCAGAAAAGGGACTTCATTTAGATCACCAGTGGCTCCTTAATGTGTAGGCATTACAGTGGGCATTCTAGACCTGAGGGGGGCGGGGGGAGGAAAAAGCCACTGTATTTTTTTGCAGCACTCATATATGTTGAATTTACTTCCAAAGTTCTTTAAAACTGCTATAAATTCTTACAGTAAACAAAGTTGCTTAACGAGTGTTTTTCTTTCTCCCTGTTCTTTTTCCCCCAGGCTCAAAGATTTGGAAAGAGACAGTTTAACAGAAAAGGTAATCCCCACCTTAAAAAATTCTTTGTGACAAAATGTGGCTACTTGGTAGATGCTTTGTGGCTCAGAAGTTTAAGTGGAGTCGGCTTTTTTTCCGTCAAGTTTTCAGGATAATTTGGATATCCTTATTTAATGTGTTGCGTTAACATGCTGCTAATAATATTAGTTGACTCCTGGTAACTCATTGACAAGTTGCCCAATCTGGGTTCCAAACCGTCAGTTCTGAACTGTCATTTGTCCCGGTCAGTTTTCAGAAGCACGGTGGGGTTCTAATATACCGTTAACTGTCTGTCTCACATCTAATCTTGCCACTTGTCACCGCCCTGGAGCCAGTGTGATGTGATCTTAATGGAAACATCAGAAGCGTGTCTTGTGTATATTGTTTTTCTTGGCCAAGTCAGCATAGCCTGCCACTCAGTCGTTGTTACATGACCAGTCAGCTTAATTACTCGTGTATTAGTCCATTATTGATAGCTTGGGAATTTGGGGCCGTCTGAACCTTTATCCCTCCCTTAGGAGTGCGTGAAGGAGAAATTGAATCTCTTGCATGAATTTCTGCAAACAGAAATCAAGAATCAGTTATGTGACTTGGAAACCAAATTACACAAAGAAGAATTATCAGAGGTGAGTCAGTTTGCTGCATCCCAGCATCTAGAAAACGTCCCCCCCGGGTGCCGTAGCTGTGCCCGGGGCGGGGCAGAAGGACCCCCGCTCTCCCGTTACCTGATAGCGTTAAAGGAAGCGCGTGTGTCCGCTGATTCTGTCGCTGCCACTGGTTGACATTCATTGCTACTGAAATTATCCTTTCCCGCTGTAGGAGGGCTACCTGGCTAAAGTCACATCCCTTTTAAATAAAGATTTGTCCTCGGAGAACGGAGCGCCTGCTTTCAGCCGGGAAGTGAATGGCTGTCTAGGCAACGGGAGCCAGGCAAGGGGTGAGGACCGCCGAGTGTCAATGGCAGAGGAAAACAAGTCCCCCAAACTTGTTTCCAAACTTGGCACGCCCCGGAGGAGCAGGGGGGATGGAGAGCCGAAGGGTAAGCGCCCTTGTCTTGCTTTACTTTGATGGGGGGCCGGGACTGCGTCGGGGGCTGTCGGACTCGGGGCCGTAGGTCCCCGGGCAGCGCCTCCTGGTTTGTTTCTTGTGGACGTTCCCAACCAGAAAGTGCTGCATACTTCCTAGCTAGCTTCGATGTGCTCTTTGCTAGATTTTGTCTGTGACCAAATATGGAACATTCGATTCCAAAACGTGGCTCAATTTATAAGATATGACAGGAGCTATTAATACTTATTACTTACGTCTAAGTTACACGCCTATTTAAGCTCAACGCTTTTTTTTTTTTTGAGGGAGATTAGCCCTGAGCTAACATCTGCTGCCAATCCTCTTCTTTTTGCTGAGGAAGACTGGCCCTGAGCTAACATCCGTGCCCATCTACCTCCACTTTATATGTGGGACGCCTACCACAGCATGGCTTGCCAAGCAGTGCCATGTCCACACCTGGGATCCGAACCCGTGAACCCCAGGCCACCGAAGCGGAATGTGCGCACTTAACCGCTGTGCCACCGGGCTGGCCCCCTCAACACTTATGCTTAGACTCCTTCCTAATTTGTAGTCAAAGTGACTCTTCTGGAATCTTTAAAAACAAAAGAGCACGGACTTGAGCTCCCGTCCGATTCTTGGCCACTTCAGCTTTTGATGATCGATATTGGGGCGGTTCCCTTGTCTGGGTCAGGGGTTGGCCCCTCAATAAGAGCTCATGTAGAATGGCCCAGCACTGGCAGGTGCTGAGTGATGAAGATGGTTCTTGGTTAGACGAGGAAGGGAAGAGGTTTAGTTCTCGGAAGCTGGTTCTCTGCACTGGCTCGGTAATGCTGGAGAGCCGCACCTTTGCTGTGAACTTTTTAATTCATAGTGGCTTTTTTTCTTGTTTCTTTTCTCTTTAAACAGCCGAAGTCTCGTCTAGCCCCAGGATTACAAGGCAAACAACCAGGCAGACCACCATCACGTCTCATTTCGCACGGGGGTCAGTATGTAAAGCAGTGCCAGCCGCCTTTTCTACAGGCCAGCTGTTTTCGGTAAAACGTGTGGAATTAGTAGGATGTAATTTAGCAATTCCGCCTTCCACATGGCATAGTTTTCATCTTGCAGTTTTGTGCGTTAGACATTCATGAACAGTATTTCTGAAAACCTCATCTGTTTTTACTCTTGTTGTAAAGGAAACTTGAAATATACACGAAAGTAGCAAGGATAGTAACATGAGCCCCTAAGTACCCATCACTGGGTGTCAGTAGTTAACGGCCCCTGGCCATCACTTCGTCTATACCCTGTGTCCTCCAACTGGATTATTCCAAATGAGTCACAACTCCATATGACCCCCAACTGGATTACTTTGAAACAAATCCCAGCCATGCATCTTATCCATAAACATTTCAGTACATTTCTAGATGAAGAGGTCTCTTTCTCTCTTTAACAACTTTATTATTCGTATTTTGCTATAATTAACATTTAGCAGTCTTAAAAAAAGCATAACTGTCACACTATTTTCATGCCTTATAAAGTAATAATTCCTTACTTTCAAGTATGGCAGTCTTCGCATTTCCCCACGTGTAGGAAATAAACTATGTTTGGCTGATTTGTTCCTTAAGGCTTTCCGGTTATAGATTCCTTTTTCTTTTCCTGCCATTTATTTGAAGAAACTGGGTCAATTCTCCAGTAGAGTTTCTAGCTCTGGCTGACTGCATCCTTGTGGTAGACGCGTTTCCTTGTCTCCCGTTTCCTGTAACCTGGTTTTGGGGTCTAGAGGCTTGATGAGCTTTTTTTTTTTTGAGAGTTATTCATAGATGGTTCTGTAACCTTCCATCAGAGGCATGTGATGTCTCTTAGTGATACCAGCAACTGTCGCTCAACATCTAGGTCCACGATTTCTTAGGGTTCGTAAAAGGGTGATATTCTAAACCTGTCACTCAAAGAAACTGAGCTGGAAGGCTCTTTCCCCATCCTGGCAATGAGAGCTTGTCCTCCATGGGAAGAGGGCGTCCAGCCCTGCGTCTGTCCTCGAGAGGGTGCTTTTGGCAGGGACGAGTGTGAGTCCTTTCGCGTCCGCTGGGGGTGTGGGGACTGGCCGAGCTAACGGTTGGCTTTACGGTGTGTCACAGCCCTGCCAAACGGAAACCCGAGGAAGAGCTGGAGAGGGCGAAAGCGGACAATTCTGTGGATGAGGAGAAAGACCAGGTAGGGCTGGCGTTCTCAGGTTGCTTCACTTCCCTCACTTTGGTACGCCCGCTGATAGTCGCGGCTTCACGCTTGGCCTGTCTAAAGGGACTCGAAGGGATGAGAAGGAGTTAGAACGTATCCTGGACCCAGGGCAGGACGAGCTACATCACGCTTAGACCCGAGGGCCCACAGGTCCCTGCCTCTCGGGTCACTGGGCTGCCAGGATCACTGAATCGGCTTGACGTCCTGTTGGAGGACACACTAATTCTCATATCACTTTATTCTTGGAAACTGGACATGACTGTTGATGTCTTTATTCAGATAGCTGTAGTTAGGTTTAGTCAGACTACCCACTCAAGTGGGAAATTAAGGCACAGGTTGTCCAAGTCACATGGCCACATCCCTTGCCTCTAGGAAAAAGCATTGCAGGTGAAAACAAGCAGCCCTTAGAATATCAACTACTCCGGTTTTTACAAACGCACCAGTTTTAACCAGATCTCCTAAATGTGTCAATGTAAAAAGACCTACTGCAAGGCATGTAGTAGTGACACTGACAAAAGTGAATGACAAAGAAAGAATACTCAGGGCAGCAAGGCAGAAGAAAATAACCTACAAAGGAACCCCCATCAGGCTTTCAGTGGATTTCTCTGCAGGAACCTTATAGGCTAGGAGAGAGTGGAATGACATATTCAAATCTTTGAAGGACAAAAACTTTCAGCCAAGTATACTCTATCCAGTGAAAATATCCTTCAGATATGATGGAGAAATAAAAACTCTCCCAGACAAACATAAGCTAAGGGAGTTCGTAGCCATGAGACCCCCCCGCCCTTGCAAGAAATCCTCAAGAAGGCCTCATACCTGAGGGGAGAAAAAAAAAGGGGGTTACAAAGCATGGAGTAAGGAGATAAATAGGTAGGCAGAATCAGAAAATTGCTGCTGTACCCCTGAGCAGGTGAGCAATTACTGAAGCATAGCATTAGCGATATGGGAAGGAAAACACCAAAAACAAAGATAATCTTGTCATTTTAACCGCAAACTCACAACACAAGATGGAACAAGATGTGACAAAAACAACTTAGGAGGGGAAGAGAAAGGGAACTGAATCGGTTTAGTCTAAGGAAATGAGAGACCTTCGTAAATGGGACTGTCTTATCCACAAGATTTTGCATACGAACCTCATGGTAACCACTCAGCAAAAAAGCAGAACAGAGAAATAATAAATAAGGAGAAAAGAAATGCACCAGTTTTCTAGCTGTCCTTGCACGCAAACCTTTTGGAGGCCTTACACAGCCTTTCAGCTGGCTTCTAAAGAGAAGCACTGAGCGCTGTGTCCCCAGCAGGAAGCCCTGTCACTGGCAGCTTGTGGGGGCCCTCAGGGGCTTCAGGGATGAACACTTGTAAAAACACTTGATTCCAAGAGGCTAGAGCAAGACTCAGGGCGCCAACCCAGTGTGGGCAGATGGTGTCGGTCGAATCAGTGGTAATATGGAGAATCCGACTCCAGTCCGTTTAAACCTGTGAGAATTTACTGTGTTTTAAAAACAGGTATTACATGCATTTGGTAAAACTTTCAAATAGGGCAAAAGGCTCTCCCTCCCTCTTCCCCCAAACCTCGACTTTGCCTTTCTAGAGGCAAGCATGTACCAGTTCCTTCTGTGTTGTTTCCGATTACATATGTGTGTGTGTATTACTGTAGTTTCAGTATAAATCTATATCGGCCAGGCTTCTCCAGGGAAATGGAACCAATAGATGTCTGTATAGATGAGGTTAGTTTTAAGTAACTGCCGCATACGCTTATGAGGCTGGCAAGTCTGAAATCTGCAGGAGGCCCAGAGAAGAGCTGATGAAGCTCAGGTCCCAAGGCAGGCTGGACGCAGAATTGCTGTATATCCGCACACATTCAGATCTTTCTGTATGTATATTCCATATAATATAGTGCGGGGAGGTTCTGCGTACCTTACCCACCTCCCCGGGGGTGACATCTCACAAAGCTGCGACACAGTAACAAAATCAGGAAATTGCCGTTGGCACGGTCCACAGACTTTATTCAGGTTTTGCCAGTTTCCACGTGTGCATGTAGATAGGCAGTGTAGGCAGTGGCTTCTTGTAACCTCCACGTCAGACGAGACACATATGTGCCTCCGCACCACCCTAGCTTTATCCCTTTTAAATGTATGGATGCGGGCCTCCTGGAGAGGGCAGGCGGCGTGACCTTAGGGAACTAGTGAACGTGGGCGTTCATCCGAGAAGAGCTGGTGCCCCATTTAGCTTGTTGGCGTCACTTCCTGATGTGGATCCCTAATGACTGGCTTTTTCTCATATTACGGAATTCCTGCCATGGGGTGGAAGACCTTCGATTCTTTCGTGTCATATCACTAGACAGTTTTGGATGTCGACACCCGCTGGGTCACCACCTGGACCCCCTTCATTTTGAGGGTGGAGGGACATCAGTGCCACACTGACCGTTGCCCGGGTCTTCTCCTCCACACCCAGACCCCACCCCTGTTTTCAACCAGATCACATATGTTTATTTAATGCTTTGTCTCATGCTTTGGTTTTGATCTTCTTTCGAAATGAACATTCTTGTCTTTCTCTTCCTCCCTTGTCTCCACACAGGAGGAAAAGAGACGTCGAGTTACATCCAGAGAACCGTAAGAATAATTCATACACCTTTCTGTTCTGTGCAGTGTGGAATCTTGATTACTGAAATGATTTTTCTGAAAGTTTTTAAAAGGGAGAACTTCAGAGTGAGTTGCCATGGCGACCATAGCTAGCTTAAGGATGCTGAGTCTAGGGTCAGATTATTAGCGTTTTGGTTCAGGGGAAATTCTTGCAAAGAATGTGTTGAGGGCACCTGGCGGTTGTTATCAGAGCCCGATCTAAGGTTGTATTAAGTGTTAAGGATGTGCCTTTCAGGGCTCCTGAGGTGGAGGTTGCTTTCTGGGGTGGGAGGGAGGACCTTCTGAAGACAGTTTGCAGGAAGGAGTGTGTGAGAGTCACCCTGGGTGTGTGTTCTTTCGCTTGACAGAGTTGCTAGACCGCTCCCAGCAGAAGAACCGGACAGAGTAAGACCGGGAACACACACGGAAGAGGAGGAAGAAAGAGAGGACAGAGTAAGGCCTGCTCACCCCCGACTTGGTCACCTCTCCCTTAGTCTCCTAGAGCCCCTGATTAGTTCTAGGAAGGGGGTCGGGGTGGGGAGAGTGCAGGAACAGAATGACTTTCCCTCATGATCAAAATGACCTTGACTTTGGCTAAAACACTTTTCAAACTCATTTATCTGGTGGTCCTCTACGTGGAAGGTGGGTCACAGGGCCGTGGCGATGGAAAGTCCATCCGTGGCGGGCCTGGGGGTCAGGGGACCTTTGCTCCTTCATCAGCCAGTCACAGAGCTTCAGTCCGTGCCCTGCCTGCCTGCTTCTCGCTCATGAGGTTTCTGTGAAGATCTCATTTTCAAACGCATGAGGTGCTGAAATGCTGGAGTATCAGTGGGATATAAAGCTGCCTTCTTAGCTTTGAGACCAGACCAGTTCTGTCCCAGACCTCCAGCTCCTTTGTAAAGTCAGAAATTTCTGTGCAGTACGAATGTACCCCCAGTCCCCTTGGAGATGGAGTGCGAGACGGAACGGGGTCCACTCCCGGAGCCTTCGCCATTAGACAGCACTGCCCCTGGCACAAAGGGCCAGCCCTGGGCCGTCGCAGGTGGAGGAGCAGTATCAGGTCCCATTTGGGTTTTGTTTCGTGGTGAGACGTTGATTAGAAGTTTCTTACAAACTCGAGTGGACGACGCGTGCCGTCCCTGGGAGCCTGTTAAGGGCCGAGGGCCTGTTGTTCTGCCTGAATGGGGGTCAGCTAAGATGTGTGATAATTCCTGCACCATTTGGTACTTAACTCGAGTCTTTAATTGACACCTTCCCTGCCCTGATACTAGTTCAAATTAGACAGCCGTTCCCGGCAGGACAGGTGTGCTTTTAACGGGCAGTTCTGGTGGGGCTGCTTTTAACGGGCAGTTCTGGTGGGGCCAGCTCAGCCACCCTCCAGAGAATGAGCTTTGGGCAAGATGGTGATCCCGTGCCTGCGGTCAGGCTCCCAGGATCTCTTCTCATGGTGGGAAGGTCTGCAGTGCGTTTCTTTTCTTGTCATCACTGACCTTTGTGGCCTCTTTACAAAACGTGTTGAATCTGAGGTGGAATTCGCTTGGAGTGGTCCTCTGGGGAGGTGTGTGTAGCTTTTTAAGCTCAGGCTCAACATGAGGCATTGTTCGTGTTTGAGATGGAGCTCTTGTTCAGATTGAGTTATCCTACTTCATTCCTTTTATTATAGATTCCTACTTTTTTTTTTTTTTTTTTGGTGAGGAAGATTTGCTCTCAGTAACATCTGTTGCCAATCTTCCTCTTTTTTTTGCTTGAGGAAGATCAACCCCAAGCCAACATCTGTGCCAGTCTTCCTCTGTTTTGTACGTGGGGCACCACCACAGCATGGTCTGACAAGTGGTATAGGTCCACACCCAGGGTCTGAACCCGGGCCGCCGAAGTAGAGCACGCTCGACCCAACCACCACACCACGGGGCCGGCCCCTGTAGATTCCTACTTCTGATAGAAAGTTATTATCTGTGAGGTTGTCACCACTTACCATGACAGGTAATAGAGAGATTTATAGAGAAAATACTTAAACTGCTGGATCCGTCCTCTAAGAGCTTAATTTCCTGCCTGTTTACCCCATGCACAAAAAATGTGCTGTCTTGAAGGTAGACAGTTTTCACTCCCACCGACTAGACTGCAGGATCAGTTTAGATATTTCATTTCGTAGAACACTTTAGTAGAAAGATCAGGACCAAATGGAGAAAAATTAACCGTCTTTTTTCCCTCACTTAGGAAGAAAAGAGAGTCAGAAGTCAAACCAAAGAACCGTAAGTATAGTTAACATGCCTTATTCTTTATATTGTGAAACCTAATTGCTAAAATAAGTGTTCTGGTGAGAATAATGGACTGCCCAGACCATTAGGTACACTAATTGTACGTGGAGTGTGTGAGTGAATTCTGTTTGTGGAAGGGCAGACCGCCACAGTGAAGGCTCAGAGGTCAGCCTTGACCCCAGGCTCTTCCTCGGTGGTGGTCATCCAGCAACCGGTTTGTCAGGCATTGGCTAAAGGGTATTGAATGAGCAGCTTTGTTACCCATAGCTGTGAAAATGCTGTCTAACAAACAGCCCCAAAGCTTAGTGGCTTAAGACAGCCAGCATTTATCAAGCTCACGAGTCTGCAGCTCGGTGGCTATCAGCTGATCTTGCCCAGGCTTGTGGGGGACCACAGGGCTGACCCGATTCTGCCCCGTGACTCGGCCCGCCTGGGCATGCTCTCATGGCAGTGGCAGAGCGTGAGCGCAGAAGTGAAAGGCACTTTCTCAACTCTGACATCAACTGGCTGAAGCAAATGTTGACTAGGCCTGAGGTGGGGTGGGCGAACACCCGACCTGGGTGCCAGGGCCCTGGCCTTGTACGTGCGTGCGGCTGTCCACGGTCGCTGATGCTGACCCCACATCAGACCAGCGCTCCCGAGCCCACACAGGGCCAGGCCCTCGCCAGCCTCCACCGCAGGCAGGGTTCCCAGCAGGTTACAGAGATTCAGCGGAGTCCCGTTGTCTGTTTTTTGTTTTAAACCACCGGCATCTCATCAACGTTCGTATGAAGCGTTGATGGCGTTTCTGGAGCAGTAAATGCCTTTGGGTTTCCCCAGTGAAGACCTGCGCTTCAGACAGGACAGGCACTCCATGCTCTGACTCTGGGGAGGTGACTGGAAGGCCTCCCTGAGGCCGCTTGAGATGGTGCGGGCTCCCTGAGCTGACCGGGGTGTGTGCCTTGTTTTGTGCAACAGGACCCCTAAACAGAAGCCTAAGGAGGAGCCGGACAGAGAAGCCAGGCCGGGGGCGCAGGCCGAGGTGGATGAAGGCGGAGAAGAGAGAGTAAAGACTGAATCTTTGTTCCTTGACTCTGTTCTCGTGTCCCCATTTGGTTGGGAAAAGCGGGGCGGGGCGGGGCTCTGGGTTCCAGTCTGGCCTCCCGTCCCCATGGGGTGACTCTGGGCCAGTTACCTAATCCCCCTGGGGCGGGGGTGGTGGTTGGTGGTTGTCACTGCATGTCAGTGCCTGTCACACGGTGAGCGTTCAGCGTCTTTATCCATAACGGCGGAGCAGGCCTGTGGGGGCCTTGACTAAGATGTGTGTGGAACCAGCTTCTCTTGAACCCTCTCCCCTGAGGCCTGGTGTGTGTCAGCTTCGTCAATCTCCCAAGTTCTAGTCTCGCACCCCTGCCGCCGCCGGCCTCCCCACTTGAGCAAAGTGAACACGTTTAAACCCATAGCGTTAAACACTGGGCCGTGGACAGTCCTCTGCGAAAGTACAGGACGGCAAGGTTATCTGCGGGCTGTCCTGAGCCCTGGGGGAGGGGACTTGTCTGCTGGGGGCTGCAGCACAAGAGTGTCAGGCTCTTTAAGCAGATTGGTCCCTGTCTGACTAGGAAGGTGGGACAGGGTCATCCCAGGATGCTCTCGGTGGCTTCCTGCCTGAGATCTCGAGACGGGAACCAGGGCCACAGACTTGCTGGGTCCTGAGCGTTCTCACCTCACTTCCAACCTGGTTGGTGATAGGAAGAGAATGGACGCCTATGGCAAGTGACCCTTTGGGGTCGCCTCTAGCCTTCTCTGATGTCTTACTGTCTTTCGCCTCTTCTGTCCAGATGCTGGTTCCCTTACTGTCAGCACTTGCCTGGATCCTTCAGGTCTAGAGAGAGCTCAGTGGTGGTCTCGGACCACCCACTCTCCTCACGCAGAAACCCGCGGGAGTTTGGGGTCACACAGCCAGCACTTTTGTGTCACGGTAGAAAGGGATGGAAGGATCAAACTTCGGACCTTCTCTAATATCATTAGCTCTCCTGTTTTAATAAATCCATTCATAGATTTGTTGCTTATGAAGATGAGCTAAACAAGTGTATCAGGAAGGTATTTTTTACACACAGGCTCAGAAGGTTCTAGATCGTCCATCTATAACAAGTGTTGGTGATTGAGTTGGAAATTCCTGCTTCTGTTTTCTCCTTTCTCATCCTAGAGTCTTAAGTTTGAGGCCCCCTCCTTGCTACCCCAATGCCTGTCTGACATCTTCACGCCTGACCCGATAGGCATTTTGGCTGACATAAGCAAAATGGCTGGAATATTCCCTTTTAAGCTGGGCTATCCTGGCACAGGGATTGGCAGACTACGGCCCACAGGCCAAATCTGGCCCTCCGCCTGCTTTTGTAAATAAAGTTTTATTGGAACACAGCCATGCCTCTTCATTTCCGTGTTGTCTCTGGCTGCTTTTGTGCGACAATGCCGACTTTAGCTGTGACACAGACCACGTGGCTTGCAAATCCAAAAATGTTTTCTGGCCCTCTACAGAAGCAGTTTGTCACCTCTTGTTTGTAGCGGTAGGGAGCCGAGTTAAAAATTTGAAGCCTCGTCCCTGCCCTGTAGATCTGCCCAGATTTCTGTTCTCCGCTTCCACAGCCGCGATCGTTAGCTGAGACCTTGCTGTTGGGTCCTGCGCTTTCTCAGAAACTAATCTCTCCCCCTTTATTTCTCCACCCGCACTTCCCCGTCCCAGGATGAAAAGAGGCACAGAAGTCAGCCCAAAGATCTGTAAGTGGTTAAAACGCCTGTGCTTTTGTGCTATGCTTTGGGTGATTTTAATTGCTGAAATGACTGTTCTAGAAACCTGTGACGACACAGGTGTACAGGGAGTGGCTGGCGCCATTGGAAGGCTGGGTCACTTCGGGCAGGGATGGATTAGAGCTCCAGCTGGGCCCCATCTTACCATTACCCTCGGCCACCTTGGCCACACTCCTGTCACTGCACGGTCCCCTGTGTCCCTTAGCTCCCAGCCCCTCAGGCCCCACGTCTGAGGTCACGTGGGGCACGTGAAGGCCTCGTTTTGGGATTGCGAGTCAGCAGCGTGCCTTTAGAGCCACCGGGACAAGGGGGCTTTCTTCTTGGGGTGGGAAGAAAGGATCTGTTCCCCAGGTCTGTTCCGAACATTTTGCTTTTCTGTAGGGAGGCGTTCATTTCTCGTTTGAGTTCGCAGCATAGCTCGTTTTTTCCGAGCTGATATTTGGCATACATTTGTGTACCCCACAGAGCTGCCAAACGGAGGCCTGAAGAAAAAGAACCCGAGAGAGTAAAACCACAGGTTTCTGATGAGAAAGATGAGGATGAAAAGGTAAGTCCTTGTTTGCAAAGCGATTTTTTTCTTTAACTAACTATCACGGAAACATTCAAACCACTCAAAAGTAGGCAGAACAGGGTGCAGACCCTTACGGTCTCGTCGTCAGCCTTCACCTATCTACTTGTGGCCAAGCCTGTGACTGTCGAGCCCCCCATTCTCCTCAGCCTCCCTCACCCTGGATGATGTTAAGTAAATCCCAGACATATTACTGGAATACTTGTAGGGTTACCTGTAAAAGGAAAGGACTTTTTTTTCTTTTTTTTTTTTTTTGAGGAAGATTAGCCCTGAGCTAACTACTGCCAATCCGCCTCTTTTTGCTGAGGAAGCCTGGCCCTGAGCTAACATCCGTGCCCGTCTTCCTCCACTTTATATGTGGGATGCCTACCACAGCATGGCTTGCCAAGCAGTGCCATGTCTGCACCCGGGATCCGAACAGGCAAACCCCAGGCTGTCGAGAAGCGGAATGTGTGAACGTAACCACTGCACCACCGGGCTGGCCCCAGGGCTTTCTTTTTAAATATCATAAGACCATCATCATAACACAGCTAGTGCTTCAAGATCTAGTCTGTGTTCACATTTCCCTACTTGTCCCCATTGTCTGTTTTTGTTCAGTTTATTTGTTTGAATCCGCGCCCACATGAGGCCTATGAGTTCAGCTGGTGTTTGTCCTCAGTGTCTCATCTATAGTTTTGCTTTTCTCCCCTTGCAGCTTGTGGAAGGAACCGGCTCATCTGTGCAGTTTCCAGATTCTGTGTTTTGCCGTTTACACCCCTGTCGTGTTTCACACCTTCCAGCGCAGTCTCCTGCAGACTGGCAGTTAGGGCCCGAGGCTTGACCAGCTGTGGGGCTTCTGTTTTCTAGAGTCCTTTGAGCTGTGCCGTGGGCCTCGTGTTGCACCCGCCAGCAGGCACAGCTGTCTCTGTATGGTGTCAAGCTTGGTGCCTGGGCTCAGGTGCTCTCGGCCTGACCCATCTCTTATAAAGCCCCCTCAGCTTTTCATCTGATGTTGTTATAGCGGTCATTATCCATTATTTCTCTAGGAGTTGCAAAGTGATCATAGTCCTGTTCTGTCATTCCTTCATTTACTCCAGAACAAGAGATATTTCCCCTTATGTTATTCTCTGTGGGCTGCCATAACAAACTCCCACAGTCGTGCGTGAACTTAACCACTTGGCCACAGGGCCAGCCCCTCAGGAGTCTTTTAAGGAAGTCTTTGGTTATCAGAATTTTTTTTTTTCCCTGAGGAAGATTCGCCCTGAGCCACCTTCTGTGCCAATCATCCTCTATTTTGTATGTGGGTTGCCGCCACAGCATGGCTGCCAATGAGTGGTGTAGGTCCATGCCTGGGAACTGAACCTGGGCGGCTAAAGCGGAGCGCACTGAACTTAACTACTCACTAGGCCCCGGGCTTGGCCCCTCTGAGTTTTGATTGTAAGACTTTAGATGCTGGTGATGGCTCAGATCTCACAGGTTCTTCGTCTGCCTTCCTCCCTCCCTCTGACTAGGTTTTGTGATAACCATGGATACAAAATTCTGAACTCTGAAGCGTTATCCAGATGTAAGATACTTTTTCACTTTTCACTCCTCTTTTGTTTTCTCCATTTAGGAGGAGAAGAGACGCAAAACTACATCCAAAGAACCGTAAGAACCTGTTTTTGTCTTTCTGCAAAGTGGATCATAATGTTAAAATGATTGTTCTAGAAAGAAGGGGCGCTGTTAGTGAGTTGCTGGAGCAGCCTTAGCTCTGAATCTGGTTGGGTCTGTGAACACAGGGCCACGACGCCCCAATTCTGCCATGTGAGGCAGGTCCCCTCCACGTGGCAAAGAGACTCTGGGGACTTGGCCCCTTGCCCCTTACATGGCAGCCCGTGCTCACCTGTGTCGGGTAGATTAGGTGTAACTGATGGTAGGTTCTGGTATGTTCTGAAATGATTAAAAAACCTTGTGCTTTGTTTCCAGAATGGAGAAAAAAATGGCTCGAACCAAAACAGTGCTGTCCTCAAAGGTAAACGCGTGTCTGGGGGTCACACGGCATGTGGCGCTCGCGGGCCTGCGGGGGCCGGCCCTCTGAGTGCTGGTGTGTTCGTGCCCCACAGATCCACCCTCCGAGGTGCGTTCAGTGCGGCCAGTACCTGGACGACGCGGAACTGAAATACGAGCAGCACGCCCCTGACGCGGTACGGTCCGCCCCCTCCTCAGCCTTGTCCTTCCTGTCCCCCGTGCCTCCGCTTGACGCCCGCTGTCTCTCAGGTGGATGAGATCCAGCTGCTGACGAACGAGAGGCTGTCCATCTTCGACGCCAACGAGTCTGGCTTTGAGAGTTACGAGGCGCTCCCCCAGCACAAGCTGACATGCTTCAGGTAACTGCCGTGCTGTTGCCTGATGGGAACAGGGCCCTGCCCAAGGCCACCCCTTCCTGACGTCCTAGTGGACATCGTTTGCCCCTAACCGGCAGCATTTCTTCAGCTGCCACCACTCCACTAAAAGCCACAGCGGGTTGAGATGGAGGAGAGCTTTGCCGGGATTTGTATGTTTCTTGTTAAACCCGTACGTGCTAACGCGACAGTCAGGCCACATCCTGGCGGTGCGTCATTCACCTGAGGGCCAGCTGTGTGCTGGGTGCTGCCCTACGTCCCCGCTTTCGTGGAGGCAGAAAAAGTTATGCCTGTCAGGGAGGAGCAGCCTTGACAAATGTAAAAGCACCGTGAGCAGAGTGGGCGGGAGGAAGTGGTTGTGCTGAGAATGGAGGGAGCTAAGCTGAGGAAAGACCTCGGTGGCCTAAGAGAACAAGCCGAGGGTGTCGCTAGGGAAAGACATCCCAGGTGGAGGGAACAGCAAGTCCGGAGGCTCAGAGGTGGGTGGGTGTGGCTGTGGAAGACCAGCTGATGAGGCTGCTGCGGCTGGTGTAGAGAGAGCAGGGGGCGAGTGTAGGGGGCGTGGACAGGGAGCAGGGGCCGGGCGGGGGCTGGATCCTCCAGGGCTGTGCGGGCTGTGGCAGTGACTCTAGAGCCTTCTGTGAGTGAGGTCTGGCGTCTGGACCAGGCGAGCCCTGGAGGGAGCACTGTCCCCGTGCCCTTCGGCCCCTCCCTCGGTCCCGCTGGGGCTGTGCGTGCTCTCAGGCTTCGCTGTGTTTCACTGGGGGAAATGGCTTGGCTCTGGGCCTTGGCACGTGCTCCTCCTCTCCCTGGAGAAGCGGCTGGCAGGGTGGGTGGTAGCTCAGGTGAGGTCGCTGCTGGGCAGGCTGGGGGCTCTCATGCCCTCAGTGTGTTTGCTCTGCAGCGTTCACCACTGTGGTTAGGGCAGGTGGCATCTCCCACTTGTCACCATCAGGACCCTGATCCGTACTGGGATGCTATCCAGCTACCAGCGATCCCCAGAGCCTGGCCCTAACCTCTGTCCCCTGGTGGCGCAAGTGAACCGGGCCATGGTGACGTTGCTGACGGTCACACCCTCCTGCCTCCCTGGGGTGTTCTCGGGGCGAGAGGACTGGGAGCCGGCGCTGGGCTGCTGTAGTCAGGAATGTCAGGGCGGGGGGCTCTGGGCTTCCTCCCCGAGGACAGGGTCTGCTGTGGACTCGTTCCTGTAGGGCAGGAAGGTGGCAGTAAGGACACACTTCCCAGAAATGATGTGCCTTTTAGTGTCAGGCCATTGGAGCCGGACCCCCCAGGTTGTCTAGAGACTGTTTACCTCTGGTACTTGGGCTAAAGTGGCAGCTGGAAACAAGTCCATCCTGTGAACCCGCAGCTCCCACCGCTTCCCGGGACCTAGAGCTTCTCCCTGATGTCACCTCTCCTGAGAGCCCGAGGGCAGCCCGTTGGGCTGGGCACGGGAGCCTCTGCTTCTGGGGGGCTGCTTTATGCTGCCCTCCCTTCATACGTGTCCGTCGTTCCCACACGACTTCAAGTCCTGAGGGCAGGGCTGTGACCCATGTCTGCCACACCTGGCATGTAGTAAGGAGCGCAACGCGAGGCAGTCATGTTTTCATTTTTAAAAAATCTCCTGAAGCTGCAAGATAAAGATTCCTGGATTCCAAGGGTGGGGGTGTCAGGAGACCTGCACAGATCCCCTGTGGCCTACCTGGGGACCCTGAGAGACCGCATGGCCCCTCTGGTCTGGGAGGGTGGTCCTTGAGGCCAGCATGAGCAGGTCCATAAGCAGAACCCTCGATTCGTGTTCTTCTTAAGTTCTGTGTCCCGCGTAATGAGGACCATCCTCCGAAATGTCAAGGAGCGTCTCTGGGCAGTGGGACCGTGGATGCCCTTAAACTTGAGACTTAACCCCCAGAGGGAGGCAGAAGCCCCTCCTTCCCACGTCCCTTATGTACTTGGCCTTTTATGCTGTTAGAGAATATGCTTCGTTTTATTTAACTTCTTTATTGAGGTGAAACTCGCATAATATGAAATTAAACAGACGAATATTGTGAAGAGGTAAATCCATGGAAACGGCAGATCGGTGGTTGCCAGGGGTGGCTGGGAATAGGGAGTGACTGCCTCATGGGTCTGAGGTCTCGTTTTGGGCGATGAACACGTCTTGGAGCTGGACAGAGGTGATGGGTGCACACCTCCGTGAGTAGAATGTGTCTGGGACACCGGTGTTGCTCTGTCACCAACACGCCGAGGGGGAATGCAGCGAGCTGCTCCCTCGTCAGCTCCCGCCGTCCCTCTGAGTCTCGCTGATCTCCCGGTGTTGCCTTTGCAGACACTTGTACTCTTGATGCCCAGGGCGGAGAACCGGGTAGAATCTGTCTGCGTGAGAACGCTGTGCTGAGCCAGCATTCTGGCAGCCAGGCAGATAATGCGTCCAGGTGTTGCTCGTAGCCCTGTCGCCTCGTGTCTGAGCTTGACTCTACTTGGACCTTTGCTGGTCAGCTGGTAAACACACTCTCTGTCGCCCGTCCAGCGTGTACTGTAAACGTGGTCACCTGTGCCCCATCGACACTGGCCTCATCGAGAAGAATGTGGAACTCTTCTTTTCTGGTTCAGCAAAACCAATATATGATGATGACCCATCTCTCGAAGGTAAGTGGAACATTCCAGGTTATGTTTGGGACAGATACTCTAAAAGCAAAACTCACCTCCAGAGCAATATTCAGCAGCAACTACTGCCCCTTAAGGTTAGCGCTTGACGCTGCTGTGAGCATCTGTAAGCAGAGTCACTCTGGCTCTGACGAGGACTGCTGGCTCGGCTAATGAGAAGTCTCAGCTCAGGGTCGGCCCTGTGGCACAGTGGTTAAGCTCACATGCTCCACTTCAGCGGCCTGGGGTTCACAGGTTCAGAGCCCGGGTACAGACCTAGCACCGCTTGTCAAGCCACGTTGTGGCAGCGTCTCACATAAAATGGAGGAAGATTGGCACAGGCGTTAGCTCAGGGACAATCTTTCTCAAACAAAAAGAGAAAGATTGGCAACACATGTTAGCTTAGGGCTAGTCTTCCTCACCAAAAAAAAAAAGAGAAAGAAATGTCAGCTCATGGTGGCACTTAGAGTGCCACTTGGCCGTCTTGGGTTTTTGATGTGAGTCATAGCTCTTAGTCCATTTCCTTTCAGGAAACTCTTTTCCTTCTCTCAGGGGGTGTTAATGGCAAAGATCTCGGCCCCATCAATGAGTGGTGGATCACTGGCTTCGATGGAGGTGAAAAGGCTCTCATTGGCTTCAGCACCTGTAAGTATGTGGCCAGCGTGGACTGTTCTCGGATCTGAAAGGGGCCTTTGCTCCTGTCTTCCCTGGGGCCTGGTTGGGCTCTGGTGGCAAGTCTCGTGACCATGTGGGAATGCTGTTGGGTTCGACTGGGATGGCCTCTTGTGTTAATTACAACTGGCGCCAGAACTGACCCTCCGCAGAGATGAGCAGGTCGTATTCTTGCAGCTCAAATGCAGGCCAAGTTCCAGAAACCAGAGACGAGCGAAAAGAAAGCCACTCGGCCGGTCTGTCCTCTAGCTGGCTCAGGCCACTTGTGGATAAGCTCACTCTGATGGCACTTTGTATCTTTTTGACACTGGGTATAGAATGACTTTTAGACTGTTCCGTAAGCTTCATGGACTCATCCCTGCCCTTTGGCCACTGTGGCTGCCCTCAGGTTCAAACTGCTTTTTAAAATGTCTTCTGGGGGCTGGCCCGGTGGTGCAGCAGTTAAGTGTGTATGTTCCGCTTTGGTGGCCCGGGGTTCACCAGTTGGATCCCGGGTGCGGACATGCCACCGCTTCGCAAGCCATGCTGTGGCAGGCATCCCACGTATAAAGTAGAGGAAGACAGGCACGGATGTTAGCTCAGGGCCAGTCTTCCTCAGCAAAAAGAGGAGGATTGGCAGTAGTTAGCTCAGGGCTAATCTTCCTCAAAAAAAAAAAATGTCTGCTGTTCACTGCAGCGTTTGCCGAATACATCCTGATGGACCCCAACCCCGAGTACGCCCCGATGTTCAGCGTGATGCAGGAAAAGATCTACATAAGTAAGATAGTCGTCGAGTTCCTGCAGAGCAACCCTGACTCCACCTATGAGGACCTGATCAATAAGATCGAGGTGAGACGTCTAGGGTCTTCGTAATCTGGGAGTCACACCTACTTACAGGCAACGTAGACGTTTCTAGAAAACTCGAGTCTAGAATTGGCAGAAACCGTTCTTCAGTTCCATCAGAACAGTTTTGCTTCGGCCTCAGAGAAACTTCTCGTGTTTTTCTTCTCTTAAAGACCACCGTTCCCCCTTCTGTGCTCAACCTGAACCGATTCACAGAGGACTCTCTCCTTCGACACGCCCAGTTCGTGGTGGAGCAAGTGGAGAGTTACGATGAGGCTGGGGACAGTGACGAGCAGCCCATCTTCCTGACCCCCTGCATGAGGGACCTCATCAAGTTGGCCGGGGTCACGCTGGGAAAAAGGTAAGGCCGTGGCGGGAATGAAACTGAGGACCCGAGCCCAGAGGAGGCATCGTCCCGGGCAGTGTCCACAGCCCGCTGACACAAGGAAACTCTCCCAGGCGAGCCGAGAGGCGGCAGACCATTGGGCATTCTGCCAAGGAGAAGGACAAAGGCCCCACGAAAGCCACCACCACCAAGCTGGTCTACCAGATCTTTGACACCTTCTTCGCAGAGCAGATCGAAAAGGACGACAGAGAAGACAAAGAGAACGCCTTCAAGCGCCGGCGGTGCGGCGTCTGCGAGGTACCCTCCCTGCGCCGGGCTCCCCACGCGATCCGGGGCACCCGCCGCTTTCTCTCTCGCTGTGCAGATGCGACCCCGAAAACGGGAGCTGGGAGAAGCAGTTAGTGACCCCGGGGACAAACAGAGGGATAGGACAGCTGTTGAAAGAGGCACTTGGGCATCTTGCCGTGATGCCACTGTCATGGACTGAGGAGCCTGGCCCCTGGGTGGCGCTCACTCTGCTGCGTCTCCCTGTCTGAAGGCCCGTGTGAGGGCAGCGGCGGGGACATCCTCCCGAGAGCCTGCCGTGTCCCATGGTGTCACTTTCCAGGAAAGCGGGGACTTTGGCCTACTTGGATTTGAGGCCTCAATAAACCTCTCTTCCTCTGAGTCTTATGTATGTTCCCTTCACTCTGGAGCGGTGAACCCCTGAGCCTGGGCCCAGAGAGCGGCTATATTGTGGTGTCTCTTGGCTTATTTTGGATGAAAACTCAAATGAGTTTTCAGGTTACAGCGGCTGCCTCCAGAGCCGCCCTGTGTTCACCCTGCCCCCGGCTTCAGAGTGTCACCGTTTGTCCTCAGCGGCAGCCTGCCCATGAATTCATGTGTCCTCACCTTGGTTTTGGTTTTACATTTTTTCATCTAGCACTTGTGTATCCAAGCTTTAAATTGTTTTTTAAAATACACGTAATGGGTATCTTCCGCAACTGTCGTTTTGATCCAGGTAGATCTAGTTAACTCCCTTTGACCATTCTGTAGTCCTCCACTACATGAATATCCCAAGTTACCCCTCGATGGTGGGCAGCTGCCTATATCAGAAATCAGGCAGCGGCAGCATGCTTGGACCAGGCTTCTTGGGTCTTTCTCTACTTAGAAGTAGAATCGCTGGGATGTGGGTTATAAACTTAACGTTCATCTAGAACACTGATTGCCAAAGTCGTGGTACCAGATTATGCTGAGCAGCGTCTTCTCCATTCCCCACACTTGTCCCAGCACCACGTGTCAGGCTGCTTTACCTTGGCCAGTCTGGCGGGTATGAGTGATAGCTCGTTTCTACTCTTATTTCTTATTCTTGTAATGAGGGGAATTGTACAGTTTTTAAAAATTGTTATTCCGGGGGCTGGCCCGGTGGCATACTGGTTAAGTTTGTGTGCTCTGCTTTGGCGGCCTGAGTTTGCAGGTTTGGATCCTGTGCACGGACCTACGCTACTTGTTAAGCCATGCTCTGGCGGTGTTCCACATATAAAATAGGAAGACTGGCACAGATGTTAGCTCAGCGACAATCTTCCTCAAGCAAAAAGAGGAAGATTGGCAACAGATGTTAGCTCAGGGCCAATCGTCCTCACCAAAAAAAAAAAAAAAAGGAATTCACCAAAAAACTGGTTACCAACTGTCACTAATGGCTGTTGGATTCACCTTTTAAATATTTTACAGGTTTGTCAACAGCCCGAGTGTGGCAAGTGTAAAGCCTGTAAGGATATGGTCAAGTTTGGTGGGAGTGGACGGAGCAAGCAGGCTTGCCAAGAGAGGAGGTAGGTTTGCCCAGCACTTGCTCTCGTGGCAGAGGAAGGTGCCAGCTGATGGCACCTGGGCTGCAGGTGGGACGGCTGGCTTGAAATGTGCGGGGCAAGCAGGGTTCCTTTGTCGGTCCCCAATACCTGACTAAAACAGCCCCTGGTAGGGTTTTCTTGTCAAAGGGGCCTTGCTTATAATAAGTGACTTTCTAGGTGTCCCAATATGGCCATGAAGGAGGCAGATGACGACGAAGAAGTGGATGACAATATCCCAGAGATGCCGTCACCCAAAAAAATGCATCAAGGGAAGAAAAAGAAGCAGAACAAGAATCGGATCACCTGGGTTGGCGACGCCGTGAAGGTAACGCTGGAGCCGGCTCCTGGCGGTCTCAGTGCCGCCCTCGGAGAAGCACCTTGTCTCTGGGGTCTCGCCGCCAGACCCTTTCTCGAGCAGCCTGAAACCTGCTCGTCTGCCCGTGAGGAGCAGGGCTGCCTGAGAGGCCGCGGCCCATGACCAGGTGCCAGAAACACATTTTGCTTGTGTGCTTGAGGCCTCAGTTTCTCTAACATTGCAGAATGGGTATTTTGCACAGCTCGAGGTGGGTCAGGCTGGTTCCCCTTGAAAGCTTGTTTTGACGAGCGCTGTCAGCCCTCCTGGTCTGGGAGGGGGTGTTCTCAGGGCACTAGCAGATGGCCTCGTGGTGGTTCTGTGGTCACCTGCCTGTCTAAGGCCCGGCTCCTTTGTCAGATCTGGGGAGCGAATGCCCTCTCGGCGTGGTGTCCTTGATGTCCATAAGCTGAGGATACGGTTGGCTCGCTCATCCAGCATGAGGCCGCCCCCTGCCAGGGCGGCGCCAAGGCTCCAGTGTGGAGGACAGACACCCACTGTCCAGCGAGTGGAGCGCTGGGAGGGGGTTGGGGCCCCAGAGGCTTCCCCGGGGAGGTGACATTTGAGCAGAGCTGGCCACAGGAAGCTCTGGGGAAGAATCAGGGCAGGGGCCCTGAGGTGGGAGCCAGCCTTCCTTGGGGGAGGAGGGGAACGAGGCCTGTGTGGCTGAGGGAGGAGCTGGGGGTAGGATGTGGCACATGCGGTCGCGCCGAGCACGGACCCTCACACCATCCTTAGCTGAGACTAAGCTCTCGTTTTTAGACTGATGGGAAGAAAAGTTTCTACAAGAAGGTCTGCATAGACTCGGAAACCCTGGAAGTGGGGGACTGTGTCTCTGTTATTCCAGACGATTCCTCGAAACCGCTGTACTTAGCCAGGTCAGTATCCTTCCCTGTACTTGGCTTCACCACCCACTTCCTCCTGAACGAGCAGGAGATGCCTATTTTGCAAGAATAACACAACAGCTCTTTGCCCTAGACTAAAACCCAAAAAACCCCAAAACACACAAGTTCCCTTAAGCAGACGCCAACTAGATCTGCCAGGCGAGTTAGTAACTTTCGGCTGCCCCCAGGGTCACGGCGCTGTGGGAGGACAGCAGCAACGGACAGATGTTCCACGCCCACTGGTTCTGCGCCGGGACGGACACGGTCCTCGGGGCCACGTCGGACCCACTGGAGCTCTTCCTGGTGGATGAATGCGAGGACATGCAGCTTTCGTACATTCACAGCAAAGTCAAGGTCGTCTACAAAGCCCCGTCGGAGAACTGGGCCCTGGAGGTGAGTGCGCGGCGCCCCTTGGGGGCACCCCCATCACCGCGTGGGGTTGTGGCTGACACAGCATCCTCGTCCCCAAAGGGAGGCATGGATCCCGAGGCCCTGATGGCAGAGGACGACGGGAAGACCTATTTCTACCAGCTGTGGTACGATCAAGACTACGCGAGATTTGAGTCTCCTCCAAAAACTCAGCCAACAGAGGACAACAAGTATAAGTGAGTGCCGGGACCGGGCTCCGTGTTGTCCCCTCCTCTGGGCCTGTCTGACGGCACTTGAGGGCGCCATACTTCTGTGTGAATCACTCTGGCTCCTCACCAGCTCCCCCCTGCTGGCTTTGTCCCCCCGCGCCCTCTGATCGTTTTCCTCGCTGACCAACGACCTGCCTGGCTTGCTGCAGTCACTGTAAGTGGATGGACAGCCTCGGCGTGAGCTGCCTTTGAAGGCTCATGTCCACAAGCAGGCGTCTTGCCATCTTAAGCCTTTTTGCTGTTCCTCAGCATTAGTGCCACAGACCTTGGCGCATTTGCTTTCATTTCTTGGGTATTTTCTCTCATAAGTGTGATCTTTTGATTCCCTCTCATCCTAACTGGTGGGTGACAGCTTCTAGGGAGGCCTGATTGGTTTTTTTTTGTTTGTAACGCTTAGCACCCCGTGCCTTCCTTTCTAACCCTTGTACCGCCCTTGTCCTGACTAAGGTGGCGCCGATGCCTCCAGAGCGTGGTAGCACCCACAGCGTGAGGCTGGCGGGGTGGAGGCTGGGGGCACTCGCATGGCTGCTCTTGCTGTTTCTCCACTCAGCCTGGGGCTGGCTTTGGACCTGATCTCCGTGTCAAAGGCAGCCTCGCGCTCTCCTTTAAGGGCCTATTAGTCAGGAATGATGGTGAACGTCAGCCTTCATAGAGTTAATAGCCTGGGCCTCTGACCCTTTGAGCTCCTCACCGAGCCACTCTGTGCGTTCTTGCTCGCGGTGTCTTCTTCACCATATCCTAGACAGTGTGTGGACGTCTTAGCGTTTTCATATCACATACTCAAAAGTGGGGTTGCCTTGTCATTTTCCCGTGGTGCATACCGTCTCTGGGCTCTGGTCCCAAATATGCGCTCTCCAAGCGTGAACCTGAAGTACAGGATGGCCCGTTCCTTCCAGCATCTACGCGTATCTTCTCCTGGTCACTGGCGTTTCTGGATTAAGCCAGCGGCTACTGCCACCGTCCCTACCAGCCACCTCAGGCTCCTGTCTCTGTCCTTCGCTCCTTCAGGTTCTGTGCGAGCTGTGCGCGCCTGGCTGAAATGAGGCAGAAGGAGATCCCCAGGGTCCTGGAGCAGCTCGAGGACCTGGACGGCCGGGTCCTCTATAGCTCGGCCACCAAAGATGGCGTCCAGTATCGGGTGGGCGACGGTGTGTACCTCCTCCCCGAGGCCTTCACGTTCAAGTGAGTGTCCCCTCTGCCCAGGTCAGGGCCAGGAGTGCTGGGCCAGGACGGGGTCACCCTTGTGACGTCCTGCACCCTGCACCCCCAGTACCAGCCGTTGCCTGAGCTGTCACTTTAGCATCTGGCGGTCAGGCAGGGTCTGTCTGTCCACTGTCAGGTGAAGGCGATTCTGTGGCCGAATGAGGCTGTAAGGGAAAGCGTCACGTGACTTCTGTGAAAGAAGTCAGACAGGAGAGCCCGCTGGTTAAGAGAGTGCCAGGGACAGTGGCAGGCCTGTGACCAGCCATGAGGCTCCGGGGCAGAGAGCACGACCTCTATGCATGTCTGTCAGATGCGGACAGGAGCATCTTGCCTGCCAGGTGCTAAGATCAAATGAGTTTAGTGCTTAGCACAGTGTCTGGCTTAGAGTAAAGACTGAATGGTGCGAGTTGTGGTTCCCATCCCATTCCCATGTGAAGTATCAAGCAACTTCTTTGCGTGTCACAGGCTTGAGGCTCTTCAGGGAAAAATCAGAGCCACAGGTCTGTTCCACACTTGATCCATTCTTTGTTCATTCTCAGAACTAGGGCCTGGTTAGAATGAAAACCCACATTTCCTGGACATCCCAGTTTCCCGACTTGCAGATCCATTTTCCTACAGTCCCGATTGGAGGCCAGTCCCCAGCCTCAGTTTACTTACTGTGAATTACAAAACACAGCGGGCAGGCGTCCTTCCGGCCTCGCCCAGTCAGGGCAGGTCACCTCTAGTAGCACCAGTTGTCCTTGGTGCTGAAGGGGAGGACTCGCCGTGGCGCTGTGTGCCGGCTGCTCCTGGCACAGCGGAAGCATCTACAGAGATGCTCAGAGGCCCAGGGCACCCACGGTGGCCGCCTCCCTCAGTCTTGGCAGGCAGTTCCGATGACCTGCTTTACCTCAGTAGTCGGGCCAAATTTGGCTTGCCCAGACCGCCATCTGCTCCCCCTGCATGTCCACTGTCACCTCTGGGTCAGCCTCGTCAGGAGAGCATAGGTTGTGCCATGGCAACAAGCCCCAAACGACCAGCGTTTACTTCTGCACTGTGTCCATCATGTGTCAGTGGGGGGCTCGGCCTGTCGCATTGCTCGGGGACCTGGCCTGGAGGAGCCGCCAGCCTGAGCCAAGGGGACGCACGGTGGTGGCTCCTGGCCCTTCAATGCTCCCGCCTGGGAGAGCTCGTGCATCTCGTCTGCTCACATTGAGCGGAACAAGTCCCGTGCCAGGAAGTGCGGTCCTGCCACGTGGCCGGGAGTAGGGAGCTGGGGTATGGGAACAGCGCTGGCAGCCGCGACAGCCAGCAGGGCACAGGTAGAGAATGCTCCTTCCCCAGCGTGGGGGATCCATCTTTCTCAAAGTCTTTTGAGGGGCCTTAGCCGCGGTGGTTTATATCAGGCGTGTGAATGTCAGTGGTTCTTGTTCCCCGTCAGCCGCGCTCACTCAGTTCCTTTGAAGGGTTAATAACGCTCAGTTATGCGGGTGCTCGCTCCTCTCCAGCATCAAGCTCTCCAGCCCCGTGAAGCGCCCACGGAAGGAGCCTGTGGATGAGGATCTGTACCCGGAACACTACCGGAAATACTCCGATTACATCAAGGGCAGCAACCTGGATGCCCCCGAGCCGTACCGAATCGGCCGCATCAAAGAGATCTTCTGCGTCAAGAAGAGCAACGGCAGGCCCAACGAGACAGACATCAAGATCAGACTCAACAAGTTCTACAGGTCAGTGAGGGCCTGCGCTCTGCCCGGAGGCGGCAGACTCTTCTAGAAGGCTCTGCCTGGAGCGGGGTTGTAACGCGGCGCACACAGTGGTTTTCTGAGAGGTTGACGGGCTGGTTTCCAGGTGTTCCTGATTACCTGCTGGGCGCTAACGGTGACTGTGGATATGTTTTGTGGCCTTGCTTTTAGGCCTTTATTTTAAAGCTGCAGAGTTCTCTCTCCAAAAGAAATCCTCAAGCAGAAGGCCAGGATGTGCCAAAGGCAGGGGTGGAAGGTTCTGGGCTCTGCCTGAGGCCCCTAGGGAACCTCTAGTTCTGCCCTCCCCTCTCCCTCCCCCTTCTTTTTTTTTTTTTTTTTTTTAAGATTGGCACCTGAGCTAACATCTGTTGCCAATCTTTTTTGTTTGTTTTCTCCTGCTTTTTCTCTCCAAATCCCCCCAGTACATAGTTGTATGTTTTAGTTGTGGGTCCTTCTAGTTGAGCTGTGTGGACGCTGCCTCACTGTGGCCTGATGAGTGGTGCCATGTCCACACCTAGGATCCGAACCGGCGAAACCCTGGGCCACCAAAGTGGAGTGCGCAAACTTGACCACTTGGCCACGGGGTCGGCCCCCCACCTGCTTC
This sequence comes from Equus asinus, assembly GCF_041296235.1. NCBI lineage: Eukaryota > Metazoa > Chordata > Mammalia > Perissodactyla > Equidae > Equus > Equus asinus. The sequence goes on along the minus strand of NC_091809.1, from coordinate 21,861,100 downwards.
TTAACAGGGGCAGGTAACTGGTGTTCTTGACAGCGGGCCCATTTTACTAGCTGCCATCATGGGCCCAGAGAGCAAGCAAACCATTCACTGAGTTTGTTGCAAAGAACCCTACTTGGTTGGTAGCGTTCACTGTCAACTAAGGGGGATAGTGGTCATGCCGACCTGACCGGGGGGCCGTGGTCATTACCCATTGATCTTCCGAGCACCCTGGGAATGTGCGCCCCTTAATTCACGTTGTCAGCGCACAGCGAGAGAGAAGTCTTAAAGACTTGTGCTCGCAGGCCGGAGAACACGCACAAGTCCACGCCGGCGACCTACCACGCGGACATCAACCTGCTTTACTGGAGCGACGAGGAGGCCGTGGTGGACTTCAAGGCCGTGCAGGGCCGCTGCACCGTGGAGTATGGCGAGGACCTGCCCGAGTGCCTGCAGGCCTTCTCGGCCGGCGGCCCCGACCGCTTCTACTTCCTTGAGGTGGGCTGCGCGCCTCGGCGGGGGGGGGACGCGGGTGAGACTCACAGCCCCTAGAGAGCAGGACCCAGAGGACGCAGTGAAGACATTCGAGGTTCTGGAACGCTTCTGGCTTTTAAAGTACAATAGAAAAGGGAACGTTTGAGAGTCTGTGTGAAGACAGTGAGGCGGCCCCCGCTAGCCTGATCGGTGGCCTGGAGTGAGTCAGACAGGTGCTCTCAGTCCTTCCGCCTGGCGTCTGTGCTCAGGGCCACAGACCCAGGCAGCTGGCCAAGAGAGGGTCCAGGAGTCTGTTGATTAAGCTGATTGCTTTTAGCTGGTCTGGACGGTGGCCTCTCTGTGGTGTGCCATCTTAGCTGCTCCCTGGCCTGTGTTCCATAGGCTCTGGCGTGGGTACCCTCATCCGACAGCAGGCTCTTGCCGTAACACCTTTGCCTGTTTCTAGAGTGAGCAGTCCAGGTTCTTAGAACAGCGGAAATTTTGGTGTCAGCCATGTGAAGTATTTATATTAATGGAGTTGTTTCGTTTTCACTGTAATAAAATCCCAGAACTCTTGGTGGCTAACTGCCAATGGCCCTCTTCAGGGAGAAATTAAGCAGATCTTCATCTGATTAACTTCTTGACTCCTCTGTGTTAGAGGGGCGACCAGTGCGTTTCTCTGTCAAACTCCTGTGGGTCTTTCCTTTCCAGGCCTATAATGCCAAGAGCAAGAGCTTCGAAGATCCCCCCAACCACGCCCGGAGCCCTGGGAACAAAGGGAAAGGGAAGGGCAAAGGTACATGCGCCTCCCAGGGCCTCTGCGGCGTCGCGGGAACCACTTCCCGTGAGCACGCTGGCCTCCTCCCTACCCGGCGAGGCCGTCTGCGTCCACAAGTTGTTTAAGGAGCGTGATTAGGACTGACTCCATTCTGTCTGTGGCCTTCTCCTCCAGGCAAGGGCAAGGCGAAGTCCCAGGTGTGTGAGCCGAGTGAACCCAAGGCAGAAATCAAACTGCCGAAGCTGCGGACCCTGGACGTGTTTTCCGGCTGTGGGGGGCTGTCGGAGGGGTTCCACCAAGCAGGTGAGCGCTAGGTCTCTGCGCCACTAGGCAAACCGGACCAGGCGGCTGCTGCCCGGAAGGCCTCTCTGGCTGTGGTCAGGGTTCTGACTCGAGTCTCATTCAAGGGGGTTCAAAGCGCATCTCTGTCCTCGTGTCCTGCAGGCATCTCTGAAACGCTGTGGGCCATCGAGATGTGGGACCCCGCCGCCCAAGCGTTCCGGCTGAACAATCCTGGGTCCACGGTGTTTACGGAGGACTGCAACGTCCTGCTGAAGCTGGTCATGGCCGGGGAGGTGACCAACTCGCGCGGTCAGAAGCTGCCTCAAAAGGGGGACGTGGAGATGCTGTGTGGCGGGCCGCCCTGCCAAGGCTTCAGCGGCATGAACCGCTTCAACTCTCGGACCTACTCCAAGTTCAAGAACTCCCTGGTGGTCTCCTTCCTCAGGTAAGGGCCGCAGAAGCCCCTCTGTGTTCAGGGCTGCCCGAGGGTGACCGGACAGCCAGCCTGGGGCCACGCTGCTGGCTGTGCCCGGGGAGCAATAACCACGTGGCTTCCCCACTGCTGAAGGCCGTGCCGTCGGCACATCCCCGGCTCGCTGTCCTCTGGGGACACTTTGAGAGCCGGGAGCTGCAGCGTCCACAGCCAGAGGGCGGACCTTGGGGAGAAGCTTCTAGTAGAGTAGAGGGCTCTCCCTCCTGTCCGTGTCTGGGGGTGACTCGTGGTCTCCCGCCTCCCGCAGCTACTGTGACTACTACCGGCCGCGGTACTTCCTGCTGGAGAACGTCAGGAACTTCGTCTCCTTCAAGCGCTCCATGGTGCTGAAGCTCACGCTGCGCTGCCTCGTCCGCATGGGCTACCAGTGCACCTTCGGCGTGTTGCAGGTGGGCCCTCCCGGGGCGGGGCCGGGGCCAGGCGGACGCGGCCGGGAGGGGGCTCGGCGGTCCCTGGACTGCGGACTGTCCCTCACCAAAAATAGGGTAGAAAGGGACAGGCTTTCAGGGGCCTCCCGGTGATGGAGCTGTTAAGTTCGCATGTTCCGCTTTGGTGGCCCAGGGTTCCCAGGTTTGTTTCCCAGGTGTGGACTTAGCACCGCTCATCAAGACACGCTGTGGCAGCGTCCCACATAAAGTAGAAAGAGATTGGTATAGATGATAGCTCAGTGACAATCTTCCTCGCAACAAAAAAAGGTGGAAAAAAAGGAAAGGGGCAGGCCTTGAGTGTGGGACCTGCAGGGTCAAGGAAGGGGGAGGTGGCGCTGTGCCTGCCCCACCACTGCAGCTCCTGGCATTTAGATCCGAGAGGCTTAGGGCTGGGACCGCCTCAGTGTCTCCCTGGGAGCTGCATCCTCCTCTGCCCAAGGAGGGGCCGCATGCAGGGGGCTCTTGGCTGCCTCATCTCCAGCGTGTTTTTTCAATGGGGAATGGTGCTGCCAACTGGGGGGTTCTAGGTGGCGGTTGGATCTCCACGGAGGGGTGGGTGAGGCAGGGTGGGCGGAACGATGCATAGACCAAACTGTTACTTAGGCTAAAAAATAAGTTCATCCTCTGGGTGGGCATACCTGTGTGGAACTCCCTGGAGGAGGTGGAGGGTCCCACTTGAGGTGGCTTCAGTGGTTGTGCTTGCAGGGACCAGGATCTGGGGTGATCAGAGGAGAAGGCTTTATCTGGAAAGCAGCCACTCTGGACATACCTGTTCAGTAACTGTTGGCACAACAGAAAAATGAAATGGGTACCCAGATGGAGGGGAAAGTGGCGGCTCCTGGCGCTCTGTTCCCCAAGTGCCGAGACCATGGGGCCCTCGCAGTGCTCTCCGCCGAGCTGGAGGAGTCTCCGCGGGGTTGCTCCCATCCTCTCTGGTGGCCACCACGGGGCGTCTTTTGTTCCTGATCTGGGTCCGCTTCCTCTGGTGAGGAGGGACCCTGCTGGGGTACCCAGGGGCTCTCCAGGTGAGCTTCGCACCAGCCTGCCACCCCAGGAAGCAGGTGCTGCTGACCCAGGAGCTCGGTCCGGCTGGTCAGAGGTGCCCACTGACCTCGTGTGTGTGGCCCTCCCACGTGCAGGCTGGACAGTACGGTGTGGCACAGACGCGGAGGCGTGCCATCATCCTGGCTGCGGCCCCCGGGGAGAAGCTGCCCCTGTTCCCAGAGCCTCTGCACGTGTTCGCGCCGCGGGCCTGCCAGTTGAGTGTCGTGGTGGACGACAGGAAGTTTGTCAGCAACATAACCAGGTAGGGGCCCTGTCAGCCCTGCTCCCATGTGCTACCCCGGAGGTCTGTTCTCCGGTCTGTCAGGAGGCCTGAGCCGAGGAGCAAGCCTTGGATGGCACAGCATCCAGCCCGCCATGTAAGCACTGTGCCCTCTGTTCTTGAGTTGTGAGCCCTGCATGCAAAGCAGCGGCTGGACGCCCGGCTGCAGTCACAGGGAGAGCCCCTACTCCAGCCTGTGCCCTTTGTAGACGGGGTCTGACAAGAATAGTCCCCGTGTGACGGCGGGTGGCCCTTTGCCCTCGAGCTGTGTGTCCTCTCTTGAGAAGGCAGTGCTGGGAGTCAGGCCGTGGCAGCTGTGACACGGGGACAGCAGCGGTCTGGCTCCCAGGGGTGCCGACTGTCTGCTGTGCTCTGGCGCAGGTTGAGCTCAGGTCCGTTCCGAACCATCACGGTGCGGGATACGATGTCCGACCTCCCCGAGGTCCGGAACGGGGCGTCGGCGCTGGAGATCTCCTACAACGGGGAGCCCCAGTCCTGGTTCCAGAGGCAGCTCCGCGGCTCACAGTACCAGCCCATCCTCAGGGATCACATCTGTAAGGTAACGGTGCCCCAGCAGGCTGGGGCCCCTTCCAACACCGGCCTGGCTGGACTCGTCGCCTCACAGGAACGGACTGGTGGTCGCAACCCAGCCAGGGTTTGGGGTGGGAGCGCAATCTGATCCCAGCCCCGTTCCAGCTTCTCCTCCGCCCTTGGCCCCTAAGCCAAACCACCGTCATCCTGCCTGGTTCCCAGCCTTGCTGCCTCCCCGCCTCCTGCTTCTCTTCCTGCTCCCACCGCCTGTGGCCCCCGCAGCAACATGCCATCATGTATAGTGACAATCAGAGCTTCCGGTCTCCTAGAACAGTCCTGGGATGGCGTGTCTGGCCACTACGCCCCGAGTGACCTCGGCCCTCGCCACTCCTGTTCTCTGTGTTCTCTCCAATACACCAGAGCTGGCCCTCCACGCGCCCCAGCTCTCTCTGCAGCCGGTTCCTCCTCATCCTGCAGGCCTCACCTCCTCAGAAAAGCCCTGCTCACGCTTGTCCTCAGCTGTCCCTGTCCCCGTCCATGGCCCTGCTCTGTTCTCTTCATGGCACACGTGCCATCCCCGAGTTGCTGGTCGGCATTACTGTGTGTCTCCCCCATGGGGTTTAAGCCCCCTGGGGGTTACTGGTCACCCCGGTGTTCCCTGGGCCTGGAATGCTGGTGCCCAGCCCACTGCGGTGCTCAGATGCCCCCTGAGCTAGGTGGCAGCTGGGGCCTGCTGCTCTTTTAGGACATGAGCGCGTTGGTGGCCGCCCGCATGCGGCACATCCCTCTGGCCCCCGGCTCGGACTGGCGTGACCTGCCCAACATCGAGGTGCGGCTCTCCGACGGCACCATGGCCAGGAAGCTCCGCTACACCTACCACGACAGGAAGAACGGCCGCAGCAGCACCGGGGCCCTCCGCGGGGTCTGCTCCTGCGTGGAAGGTGGGCCCGCCTGGGCCCCGGCTGTGGCCTGAGGCCCCCGCCCCCTTAGGGGCTGAGGCCTGGGGCTTCCCAGCAGGAGATACTGGGGCTGTGCCCACCCGCCCAGAGGCCCTGGCCAGCGCACAGGCAGGCCAGGCCCGGGGTCCCTGCTGTAGACAGTGTTAAGCGGCAAAAGCTTTGCCCCAGGGGAGCGGGGATTGGCGCGGCTCTGTCCCTCCGTCCCGCAGCTGCAGCCTCACTGCTGCCCTCTCTTGCAGCGGGCAAGGCCTGTGACTCCGCGGCCAGACAGTTCAACACCCTCATCCCCTGGTGCCTGCCCCACACTGGGAACAGGCACAACCACTGGGCTGGCCTCTACGGACGGCTCGAGTGGGACGGCTTCTTCAGCACGACTGTCACCAACCCCGAGCCCATGGGCAAGCAGGTGGGTCTGAGGGCTGGGGTCGGGCCTGGGAGGGGCCGGGGGTGCGGGCTTACCTCTGGGGTGACCTTTCAGCAGCCGGCACTGCATGTCTCCGGCTTGCCTCGTGCCGCCTTGGTGCCGGTGGAGATGGGCTTATTTTCTAGGGCGCAGATGCCCTCCCTGCCCCCGGTGGCAGGCGGCCCGTCCTGTTCCCCCTCCCCACCGAGCCTCTCGCCCCCAGGGCCGCGTGCTCCACCCCGAGCAGCACCGCGTGGTGAGTGTGCGCGAGTGTGCCCGCTCCCAGGGCTTCCCCGACACCTACCGGCTGTTCGGCAACATCCTGGACAAGCACCGGCAGGTCAGTGGGCTGCAACTGGCCGCCTCTCCTGTGCTTGAGGGGGCCCCAGGCTGACGGGGCTGTGCCCTGCCTCTGACCAGGTGGGCAGTGGTTCAGCGGGGAGCGCATACACACAGTCACTTCCGAGGGGATACTGAGCACCCAGGGCTTGTCGCCTGATGGGGCTCAGCGCTCCGGGAGGGGCCAGCCAGACAGGAGGGACCCCGTCCCTGGGCCCAGAGCCTTCATGGGCCGGTGGAGTCACTAGGCACGTTGGGTGCCCTTTACACTCCGAGGCAGATGAGCCCAAAAGAAAGTTCTAGCATATCGAGCTTCATTGCGGGAGCAGACACTTCTCTGTTGCGAGGGTCGAATGAACCCATGGTTCCTGACTGGTTCTTGGGGAGTTAGGTGGGCTGTGTCTTTGTGTATCTCCATCAAAGTAATGCCCGCACGTGGCTTACATCCCAGGGTGCCTGGGGTCACAGCGAATGCCTCCCGTGCCGCTTCCCCTGTCCCATGCCCGGAAGTGAAGCCTGGTGGCTCCCTCTCTGGACCTGAGTTTGTCTGAAGGCCCCTTCTCTCTGGGTGCTTCTTGACGTGTTAGTGTTTTGGGTGGGAGGCCGGGCCGACCGGAGGGTCCGGGAGCTGTGGTGAGAAGAGCTTGGGGCCCGTGTGAGCATGAGTCCGGGGCGCCATGCCCTCGTTGTCCTGAGCGAGGCTGGCGCTGATCCCAGACATGCCAGACCAGGCGCCGCCCTCCTTCCCCCCTGCAGGTGGGTAACGCCGTGCCGCCGCCCCTGGCCAAAGCCATCGGCTTGGAGATCAAGCGTTGTATGTTGGCCAAAGCTCAAGAGAGTGCCTCAGGTACGGCGGGGGTGGGCGGCTGGGCTCCAACTCTGGGCTCTGGGATGCGGGTGAGTCACAGCCTCCCGGGTGGCCTCACTTCTCTCCTGGGGTGGCTGTGAGATTGAGCGACTTGCACACGTCAGTGCGTAGGATGGGAGCCCGGCTCACACCAGGTGTGCAGTGGAGTCTCAGGCACTTGGTTGTGTCCTGCCGGGTGGGCCTGCCTGGACCTGCCTCAGGCACTGACCAGGGCGTCTAGAAACCTCTCGGGAACACCTGTGAGCAGTGCTCAGTCTCCCTGAACGGGCATTCAGAGCTGCCACACGTTCTTAGCTGGGCGGCTGTCAATGCTGACCCTGGGCCTTAATGTGCCACCACGAGTCGCTTAGTGACAGGGCTGTGTTCTGAGAAATGTGTCATTAGACGTTTCCGTCGTTGTGCAAACATCTTAGAGGGGTGCTGACAGACCAAGACAGCATCACCTGCTACACACCTAGGCTACGGGGTACTAATCTTAGGGGACCGCCATAATCTTAGGGGACCGTCAGATATGTGGTCCGTCGTTGACCGAAATGTCGTTAGGCAGCGCAGGACTGTGGGTCCTGACAGCGTTTTTGTGACCCTGCCTGTTGTGGAGTGTGACGCTGTGTATGTTCCCAGCAATGACTTTCCCTCTTATTCGTCTTCAGTTAGAGTCAAGGAGGAGAAAACCACTGCGGACTAGTCCCGCCCTCCCGTCGCCCTCGTTGCTGGCACCAGGGATCCCCAACGTGCACTGATGTTGTATTTTTAACATGTCGCGATCTGTCAGTTCACATGTGTCGTACACGGTGTTTGTGGCCTTGGCTGACACGAAGCCGTTCTGTGAGGTTTGCTTATCAACTAATGACGTAGTGACGGAACTGTGCAGTTCTTTGTGCGTTCTGGGTTTTAAAAGTTTTTTATTATGCATTATATCAAATCAACCACTGTATGAGTGGAATTTATGTAGTTTTTATATGTTGTAATATTTCTTCAAATAAATCTCTCCTACAAATCACTTTGGGTGGGAACTCGTGATTTGCGAGCGGCTCCAGGCTGCCTCTCCACTGGGGCTGGATGAGAACGGGCTCCTCGGTGCCCAAGGACCCCACCGAGACAGTTCTCTGAAAACAGACCACTCCACGTATGTGTTCAGGGTGGAGGTTAACTCGTGTGACTCAGTTCTGGCTAACGAGGTGCGAGTGGAACTTGCTAGTGTGGCTCCCAGGAAAGCCTTTAAAAGGAACCGTCTTAGTTGGTCTTCCCCGGGTCCTTGGAGCCCTTTGGTCTGGAGTGGGCCTGATGCCTGGTACTGCAGCAGCCATCTTGGGACCATGAGGACAGAAGCCCGGTGCAGTGGATGGTAGAACAGGAGGAGAGGAGTCACTCGGAGCCCCAGCCTGCCACCCCCAGACACCCCTTATTTGCTTAAGAATCTGTTAGATGGGCTTTCTGTGCTTTGAGCCTAACACTCACCTTACCACTTCTACAAGTACTTAAGTAAATGGCGCACTTGGTGGCACTTCAACTGTGACTTTCCACTCGGGCAGTCACCGAGGTCTCAGTCGTAAGACTCAAGGGCTAAATATGTTCAAATGCAAAGTGTACTAGGTTCCTTCACAAGAAAGTGGGTGTCTCCCTCTTCCTGCTGCTGTAAACAGCGCCGCACAGAACATCCTTGTGCCTTCTCTTCCATCATGCCCTTCGGGGAACTCTCTGGAGAGTCTCCTGGATCGGGGAGCGTAAGTGTCCTCATGTGTCCACCTCAGAACGTGTGGCTGACCTTCCCGGGACTCCGAGGTTCTGCCACTGTCCCCCCGACAGAGCAAACCTCCCGATGGCCTGCCTCTCTGTTCCTCGTCAACAGAAGAGTGTGAGTCTTGTTAGCATTTGGGGGATGGATTCGACCCCTGCAAGTGTCCGGTGGCCACTGGACATTCTCACCTCCGTGGTCACACGTGACTGCGTGCTCCCTGGAGCTGTTGGAGTGTCAGAGCTTTACTCTCGCGTTATGTGCATCTTGACTCAGCGTGTCTTGGCCATGCAGAGATGTTATTTTTAGGGGTGAGGTTTATATTTGTCCGCTTTTGTTTTTCAGAGCCTATTTTAAAAGGCCTCCCTACCCCCGGATCATAAACTGGTTTCCTTCCGTGTTTCTATGACATCTATTTTAACACGTGGATCACTTTTGAAAACAGGCATCTACGCTTCTTTTTTGAACAGGTAACAAATGCACAGGGTCAAGTTTCCCCATCAGATTTTATTTTTTAGATAGACCTGCTTGTTCTTTTGTTGTGCTTTTTTTTTTTTGAGGAAGATTCGCGCTGAGCTAACTATTGCCAATCCTCTGGTTTTTTTGCTGAGGAAGACTGGCCCTGAGCTAACATCCATGCCCATCTTCCTCTACTTTATACGTGGGATGCCTGCCACAGCATGGCTTTTGCCAAGCAGTGCCATGTCCACCCCGGGATCTGAACCAGTGAACCCCAGGCCGCCAAGAAGCGGAACATGCGCACTTAACCACTGCGCCACTGGGCTGGCCCGCTTCTGCTTGTTTTTTAAGCTAAGAACTCATTGGAAAGCATATCATGGATATAATGAGAAGAACACTAGGTCTGCATTCCTAGGCACCTTGACAAAGACGACTGAATCCTTGAATCCTTGGGGCTGGCCCCGTGGCCGAGTGGTTAAGTTCATGTGCTCCGCTGTAGGCGGCCCAGTGTTTCATTGGTTCGAATCCTGGGCGCGGACATGGTGCTGCTCATCAAACCACGCTGAGGCAGTGTCCCACATGCCACAACTAGAACAACCCACAACGAAGAATATACAACTATGTACCGGGGGGCTTTGGGGAGAAAAAGGAAAAAAATAAAATCTTTAAAAAAAAAAAAAGATGACTGAGTCCTTGTCCTCCAGAGTCATCGTGTGCCTGAGGCCAAGTGCGTGGTCTGTCTTTTCTCTGCTACACATGGTGGCATCCATTAAAACTGCTCTGTGCCTCCTAGGAATGTCTCTGGTTCCCTTTTTTTGCCCTATGAAATGCGCAAGTCCTGAATGTACAGCTTGCATTTTGGTAAATGAATCCAGCCCTGTAACCCACATCCCTATCAAGCTGCAGAACATTTCCACCGCCCCAGAGGTCGCCTCATGTCCCTTGCCCCACCAGGAGGCAGCCGCTGGCCCAGTTGCATCCCCATAGGCGACTCACTTGTTGGGGTCAGTGTGGGCTTGCGTCTGGCTCCTTCCACTCAGCGTTGTGTTTTTGGATTCATCCATGTTGCTGTCGTGTTTCGGTAATTTGTCACTTTTTATGACTCGGGTTAAAATAAGGGCATTCCTTCTACTATTTGTCATTCTGTGTTTAGAAACAACTGTCCATCAACGGGCCGCTGATCCAGTTGTGGTACGTACATTTGTCTGTGTGTGAATGCACATCTACGATGCATTTCTAGTAGTTGAGCGGCTGGGTCCAAACTGCAGAATTGCCACATCCTCTAAAAATCTGGTGGGTATTTCTATAGTGATTGCATTAAATTTACGGACTTCTGGGGAAAACTGATCTTAACAACAAACCTTTCTAAGAACAGGGGCAGTCCTGGTTATTCAGATATTTTATGTCCCACATATCACTTTAAAGTTTTCATGTACATATTACTTGTTTTTTTTTTTTTTTTTTTTGCTGAGGAAGATTCTCCCTGAGCTAACATCTATGCCAATCTTCCTCTATTTTGTATGTGGGATGCCACCACAGCGTGGCCGCCAATGAGTACTGTAGTTTCCTGGGATGTGAACCTGCAAACCCAGGACGTCGAAGCAGAGTGCAAACTTAACCACTAGGCCACAGGGCTGACCCATAGATATTGCAAATTTCTTAATTTGATTCCTAGATATTTAATCCTTTCATTACTAATGTAAATGGGATATTACTTTCCAAACAGTGGTCCTTTGCCTACAGAAGGATTATTGACTTGTACTGCTTATTGATTTTGCATGTAGATGATGTATTTCTAACCTAGCCGACTTACTGAATTCCCTTATTTTTGCAATACTGTTCCAGTTGAGGTCTTCATTTCAGTACAATTCTGTTCCCTTTGTCGTACAATATGCTACTAAGAGCAATTTGAGGGTTCACTTTGGTGTAAAAAGTGGAAACTGTTTTCTGCTGTCGGTCTCAGCTGCGCGGTGGGCTGTCCCTCCAGGGTGAAGTTCCAGGGGTGGCCTGAGTGAGTGAGTGCCTGTCGGGTCCACATGCCAAACACCCACCTCCGGGCATGCCCAGAGTGGGGAGCTGCTGCGCCTGGACGAGGCGGAGGCTGGCACAACTTCGGCAGCTTCTGCCTCCCTGGCTGGCGGGAAACATTCTTCCTTCCGTCAGGGTGAAGCTCAGCCTTTTCCTGGGAAGAAAAGCTGGCGGAATTGGAGTGTTGACAAGAATAGCGATTGTAGTGGATTGACACACATTTAGTCAAGGAAAATCCACTGACGCTTAGAGCCTCATGACTGTTAGAGGACTATTAAGCGCTACACTGAAATCATTAAGGGGGTGAATCAAGCCTTTCTCCTCTTTCCAGCAGGGACTGTATTTCATGAGAAGCCGATCATGCCTGCTGATGAGAAGAAAGCCATTTCCAGTAGAATAGCAGTTTATAAATGTAGGCGAATGAGTAGATGGAGAGAATTTTGCAACTCCTAATGGTCTAATTCATTCAGCCAAGAATCATGGCTGGGTTTGGTTTGGTTTGACTTTTAAGCCATTTTATCTATTTTTAAGTGTACAATTCAGTGGCATTCGGTACGTTTATTGTTGTACAACCAACACCACTATTTCCAGAACATTTTCATCATCCCAGACAGAACCTCTACCCATTAAACAAGAACTCATTCCCCCTGTCCCCCAGCCTCTGGTGACCTCTCGTCCTCTTTTTGCCCTTTCTAGGCGCCTCATATGAGTGGAATCATAGAATACTTGTCCTTTTGTGTCTGGCTTATTTCACTCAGCATAATATCCTCCAGGTTCCTCCATGTTGTGGCATGTGTCAGAATTTCCTTCCTTTTTAAAGGCTGAATAATATTCCATCGTACAAATACACAGCATTTGGTTTACCCATTCATCCATCAGTGGACATTTGGGTTGTTTCCACCTTCCGAACATTGTGACTCATGCTGGAATGAACACTGATGTACAAGAATCTCTTTGAGTCCCCGCTTTCAACTCTCATGAGCGTCTGCTTTCGGAGTGAGTGGAATTACTGGATCATGTGGTCATTCTCGGTTCAACCTTGTGAGGAACTGTCACACTCTTCCCCAGCGGCTGCGCCGTTTGACATTCACACCAGCAATGCACAAGGATTCCAGTTTCTCCACGTCCGTGCCAACACTTGGTATTTTCTGTTTAATAATATCATCCGAATGGGTATGAAGTAGTCTCTCATGGTAGTTTTGATTGGCTTCAGGTTTGCGTGTGTTAGTACATCCTTTTAATTTTTTAGTTTTAAAAATTGCGGTAAAATATACATAACATCAAATTTACTGTCTTAACCCTTAAAAGCACAGTTCAAGGGCATTAAGTATGTTCCCGTTGTTGCGCAACCGCACATCTGTCTCCAGAACTCTTTTCATCTTGTGGAACTGAAACTCTGTCCCTGTTGAACACCAGCTCCCCGCCGCCGGCCCCCTCCTTCTACTTCCTGTCTGAATGTGACTCCGCTAGGGACCTCATGGAAGAGGAATCCGACAGTCTCTGTCCTTGTGTGACTGGCTTCTTTCACTCACCGGAATGTCCTCCACATTCACCCATGTCGTAGCGCGTGTCGGAAGTTCCTTGTTTTTTAAGACTGAATGCCATCCCATGGTGTGGATGGACCGCATTTTATCCATCCCTCCATCCATCCACGGGCACTTGGGTTGCGACCACCCCCTGCCTGTTGTGAGTCATGCTGCTCTGAACACGGGGGTACAAATATCTGTTGCGTCCGTGATTTAGTTCCTTTGGGTATATCCCCAGAAATGGAATCGCTGGCTCGAGTGGTGACTATTTGGTTTTGGGAGGCCCCCCATACTGTCCCCTGGCAGCAGGTTGCTTAATGAGAGAAACATTCACAACGCAGCTGAAACCCCCTCCCAGCGCCCTCAGATCCCCGCCTGCCGCTTCCCAGACACAAGCACTCCGAGAACATTGCTATGTTTCCTTCCTGTCCTTGCCCGTCAACTGTTGCCACAGCTGCGTGCCCATAAACTTAGTGTTCTCAGCATCTTTAAAAATATTAGATCCATGCAGAATAGCATTCACCTATCTACGACCCGCTTTTCTCTCTCTGCCGTGTCGGCAGTTCTTAAAGAAAAGCCCAGCCACAGAGACGGCACAGTGAATCCCACAACCAGCAAAATAACGGCCAGCCCTTGTTTCCACCTCTTGTGTCATGAAGAAGCCTCTGACAGCCTGTCATGCCCACAGTGACCATTATCACGCACATGTGTACTGTGCCTGTCGGCTTTGTCCCCACTCGCCCGCAGCCATCCACAGCTAGCAATCGAAAACTCATGTAGATGGCGTCATACAACCGCGGGTGGAATGCCGACTGTTCCAGTCGCGGTTCTGGGGCTGGGCACGTAGCAGGGGACAGACCAACATTGTCCCTCCGCGCAGGACAAAGCAGGCGGGCCAACTCCACGAATGAGGGATTTTAAAGAGGGAGAAATGAGAGAAATAAAACAGCGAATCAGGATGGAGCGACTCTGAACCTTGCTTTCTGCATCTCCAGATTTTATTACAGTGCCCAGATCTTAGACATGCAGCTCGATTAGTTTTGACATGTGTATTTGCCTGTGTCATCAGTCACTCAGAGCAAGACGTAGGAAATTCCCATCACTCTGGAAGGATGCCTAGCACCCCTTCCAAACGGCTCCCTTCCCCCGAGAGGTCATCACAGTTCTCATTTCCGTTACTATGCATGTGTGTCTTCAAGAATTTCACACAAACGGGATCATATGGTGTCTATTCTCTTGTGTCCGTGACATCCATCCTGTCATTGGGTGTATCAGTCACTTGCTCCTCTTCATTGCTGTATAGTACTCCATCGTAGAGATGGACCACAGGTTCTTTGGTTAGCCATTCATCTGTTGATGGACTTTTGTGTTGTGTTATGGACTGAATTGTGTCTCCGCGAAATTCACGTGTTGAAGCTCTCCCCCTGCAGGACCCCAGAATATAAGTGTATTTGGAGATTGGGCCTTTAAAGAATTGATTGCGTTAAAACGATATCGTCAGGGTGGGCCCTAATCCACTATGACTCGTGTCCTTACAAGGACCACGTGAGGACACAGGGAGAAGACAGCCATCAACAAGCCAAGGAGAGAGGCCTCAGAAGGAACAGCCCGACTCACACCTTGATCTCACTCTTCCGTCCTCTGGAACGGGGAGAAAACAAATGTCTGTCATGTAAGCCTCGGTCTGTGGTGCTTACTTATGGCAGCCCCAGCAAACGAATTTGAGTTGTTTCCAGTTTGGAGCCATTGTGACCAAAGCTGCCATGCTATTCTGACACGTGGCTCCTCGGGGACATGTGTTTCCGTTTCTTATGGAGAATCCCAAGAAGTGGAGTTCCACGTTGTGAGATCAGAGAATCTTCCCCAAGCTGCTGCAGCATTTCCAATGGGTGGCACAGCACGCACGTGTGTCCTCGTGCCGCCTCATCGCTGCCCAGGGCTGGCTTTGCCCCTCGTCCTGACTGCTGTCCTGCGGAGATTCTGGACGTGGAGAGAATGTTGTGTCGCAAAGAAGGACAAGAGGAGGGGCCCAGGGCCTTTCTTTCCATCCGCCCTTGGACTCAGGTTTTCCCCCTCTGCCCTGTGCTCCCTCGGGGCCCCTTTTATTTTTCCTCGGGAAGTACCTGACTTTTTGTAAAAATGATATGTGCTCCCTGTTTAAGAAAAAGCATTCCATACAGAAAATACCAGAAAGGAAGTAACGATGGGGCCAAAGTGAAACACCCAGAAGCATGAATGTTTAGTGGTTAACATCCTTCTGGACAGTTCTTTGGCTCCACAAAAATGCAGTTTCTCTCCCAGGGTGGTGCTTGTACAGAAGAGGCAACATTTAGGGGCTGGTCCGGTGGCGTTGTGGTTAAGTTCACGTGCTCCGCTTCGGCAGCCTGGGGTTTGCAGGTTCGGATCCTGGGTGCAGTCCTAGAACCACTCATCAAGCCATGCTGAGGTGGCGTCCCATATAAAACAGAGGAAGATTGGCACAGATGTTGGCTCAGCAACAGTCTTCCTCAAGCAAAAAGAGGAAGATTGGCAACAGATGGTAGCTCAGGGCCAATCTTCCTCACACACACAAAAAAGAAACCATCCCTCACTCATGATGGTTGTGCTGTTTTCAGTTTTCCAGTCCTTTAAGCCAGACTGTGCTGGACACTTCCTTACGACAAGTTAATGCAGTTAAACTTGTATTTCCTTCAGCCAGTCCTAGAAGAGGGCATGCAAGTTAGTGGATATGCAAAATAGATTAAAATACACTCATGTTACATCTCACATATATTACACAAATGCATCCTATATATTAATATATAAAGTAAATAATTTCTTTTCTTCTCCCCAAAGCCCCAGTGCATGGCTGTATATCCTAGTTGTAAGTCCTTCTAGTTCTTTTCTGTAAGCTGCTGCCACAGCACGGCTACTGACAGATGGGTGGTTTGGTTCTGCAACCAGGAAGGGAACCTGGGCTGCTGAAGCAGAGGGCACAGAACTTTAATAACTGCTAGACCATCAGGGCTGTCTCTAAAGTAAATAATTTTATATATAGTTTTTTATATTTATATTTCAACCAAAATGACATAGACACATGGTAAGAATTTCTAAATACAGCAGAAGAGTCCAAAAATAAGCTTTCCTCACCTGATGCCTTCCTCTCAAAGCATCCTTTAGCAAGAGTTTGATATTTCATTTCAGAAAATAGTTTGCGGGGGCCGGCCCCCTGGCTGAGTGGTTAAGTTCGTGTGCTCTGCTTCGGCGGCCCAGGGTTTCGCTGGTTCGGATCCTGGGCGTGGACATGGCACCGCTCATCAGGCCACGTTGAGGCAGTGTCCCACATGCCACAACTAGAAGGACCCACAACTAAGATATACAACTATGTACTGGGGGGATTGAGGGAGAAAAAGCAGAGGAAAAAAAAAAAAAGATTGGCACCAGAGCTAACAATTGTTGCCGATCTTTAAAAAAAAAAAGAGAGAGAAGAATAACTTGCATATATCTACGTATCTATGTGCCGTTAAAGACTTACACAAGTTGGTTTCTATAACATATGCCATTTTGCATCTTGCTTCTTGGGATTTTGGGGGGGGGTTAAGCAACAGACATTTATTTCTCATTGTTCTGGAGTTGGAGATTTTTTTTCTTCTTCTCCCCAAAGCCCCCCAGTACACGGTTGTATATTCTTTGTTGTGGGTCCTTCTAGTTGTGGCATGTGGGACGCCGCCTCAGCATGGCCTGATGAGTGGTGCCATGTCTGCACCCAGAATCTGAACCACCAAAACCCTGGGCTGCCGAAGTGGAGCGTGCAAACTTAACCACTCTGCCACGGGGCGGGTCCCTGGACATTTTTTTAACACAAGCACAAATGGATCTGCTTCCTTAAAGACTGCATAGTGTTGCATCATTATATCATAGCCTACCTTAATCTATTTAACCTGACCGGATGGATGGGCAGATAGGGTTTCCAGTTTTTGCTATCGTGAACTGCACAGATAGCTAATTCTCACATCTTTGCATACATTTACAAGTTTTTCTCACAGCCTGAATTATTAGCTGGCTCAAAGGAAAATACTTATGTGCATTTTAAGTCTTAGGAGATGCTGTCAATTCTCCACCCAGAGAGTTTGCATAGTTTCACGCACTAACAAAATATGTGTCTGTTTCTCTACATCTTTGTTGCCGTTGGGCAATATCCAATTTTTAAAGTTTTGCGCATCTGCTAGGTTGTTTGAATTTTGCGTTTCTTGGAGTAAATTTGCTTTAAAGTTTATTGGCCCTTTGTACAAACTATTTTTATCTTTATTGCCAGACCACCCTCTTTCACTCATTTCCACAGCCTGCTTCCTGGTGTCCTGCTAATTTATTCCTTTCCACTCAAACCTCTACAGGCTTCTAGAATAATCTTTTTCACAAGAAAATCTGATCATGCTGGGGCACCACTCAAAACACGTCCGTGACTTCACCCACACCCCACAGGCTACAGGATAAAGAGCCTAAGCTCTAAGTCTGGTTTAAACAGACTCATGATCTGGTTGCCACCCCACCCCAAATGCCCATTAATTGAGCACCTTACAACAGACAGACACCCCGTGGGTGTTGGGGACCCAGGGGTCAACAAACAGGCAAACATCTGCTTTCTGCAGTTGACATTCGAGAGCAGTGTTTCTAGACTTATTCTTTTCATTATTGCCCCCTTAAGGAGAAAAGTGGAATTATCTTTAAATTTAATTTAAATCAATTAGTTAAATTAATTTCAACTTAATTACACTTAACGAGAGAAATTAAATACCTAGGAATAAGATTTGTCTAGCAGGGTTGGCTTCGGAGAGCCACAAGCTATTGTAAGATCTAAGGTTTTTGCCCCCCATCCCCGAATTAATTTTGGCTCCCTGGGAGCCTCATGGCTTGCATCGACAAGGAGTGTTCTAGAGGGAGAGCTGGACAGCAAACAAGGAAATGGAAAAGATAAAATCAGAGAGCCAAAAATGTTACTAAGAAAAGGAGGGAGAACGGTTGAGGGGGCACCTGACATCTTGATCATCCGATTAGGAACGCTCTTCCCAGACAAGGAAGAGTAGCCTTGCCTTCTTCAGCGGCAAAGTGGAAAAGAAAATTTCCTCCTCACAGTTCCTGGCATACGGCAAGCGCTCAATAAGTGAGCTTCATCGTAATTATTAGTTAAAAAAAATATTTTTAAAGGTATACGGAATAAGCCCTGGGATGCGCCTCTGCTCCGCGTCCTACGTGGGTACCACCGCCCAGCCGCGCGCACGGCTGGCGCCTCCACCTCCGTCCGCAGGGGGCGCTGCGGGCGCCGCGGCCGGGCTGCTCTAGGCGGCGGCACCGGAAGTCTCGTTCTCCCCTCAGTTCCGGTCTCTGGCCCGGGCTTGGGCTGCGTGGAGCAGCGTTTGCGATGCCGACCGGAGACTTTGAGTGAGTCGGGGGTCGCGGAGGGGGCCTGGGGGGTCGGTTTGGGGGCTCTGGGGGTTCTGGCGGAGCCTGGGCGCCCCGAGGCCGCGGGAGCCGGGCCTCGCTGACCCCGCCCTCCCCGTCGCGCTTGTCCCCGCAGTTCGAAGCCCAGCTGGGCCGACCAGGTGGAGGAGGAGGGAGAGGACGGTGAGTTCGCCGGTGGCCCCGGGGCCTCTCAGCCAGCGCCCCGCCCGGTCACTGCCGCCTGCTCCCGGCACCGCCATCCGACCCCGCATTGTCCCCCCACGGCCGGCCCTTGCCCCGCGCCGTCCTCCTCTGGGCCAGCCTGTCGCCCGTTCCAGATGCTCCCTGGCCAGTCCCTCTTCCTTCCTGGCCACCGCCCGAGTCCTCACAGCTGCTCCCCTGCTCCGGGGACGCAGTTGTCACAGCCTGCCTTCGTGCCAGGGACCCCCCCCATCCTTGCCATTGCTGGAGGTTACTACAGCCAGCTCCGTGTTCCCCCCCGGCTGTCCCCGGGCACTTCCCGGCCAGCCCTCTGCCCTTGCTCCAGCCTTCCTCAGCTCCTAGTGTGAGCATCCTCCCCAGAGTCCGCCCATTTCAGCTTGGCAGCTCCGCCCCTCCAGCTGACCCCTCCTCCTCCCACTCCTTCTCGCAGACAAATGTGTCACCAGCGAGCTTCTAAAGGGGATCCCTCTAGCTACTGGGGACACCAGCCCGGAACCTGAGCTCCTGCCAGGAGGTGAGTGACCGGTGGGCAACCTCCACCCCATCCTGGGCTGCTTCTCCCCTCAGCCGTATTCCTGCCTGGTCCCCATCACTAAGGCTCAGTTCCCCTCCCCTCTTCCCCCCTCCCAGCTCCACTGCCGCCTCCCAAGGAAGTCATCAACGGGAACATCAAGACAGTGACCGAGTACAAGATAGATGAGGACGGCAAGAAGTTCAAGGTGAGGCTGTGGGAGGAGGCGGGTGCCCTTGTGCTTTGGGGCACTCGGGCCAGGAGTGGGAGATGTGTGTTGGGTGGGTTGGTGGGGAAGATCCCCTGGCCCCAGGAGCCTTGAAGCCGGACCCTCTCCCCTCCCTTCCACAGATCGTCCGCACCTTCCGAATTGAGACCCGGAAGGCCTCGAAGGCTGTTGCAAGGAGGAAGGTGAGACCCTGCTCCCCTTGTCCTGGGGCTCCCCCAGGACTGACTCAGGACTCCTTTTTGCTCATGCCTTTATTTTTAGAAGTGGGGTTCGTACCTGTCTTGCTGGAGCATAACTGGGGCCTAGGGGTGTTTGTACTCTCTGGGGGCCCTGAACAGTCCAGGGGTACAGGAGTGGACAGGGTTCATTCTTAGTCCTCTTGGCTTATCTGCCAGGAGGAATAGAGCCAAGTCCTCCCCTAAGATGGTCACAGCAGAGGCGACAGCAGTAAATACCTCTGGCCCCGTTATTTGCCTACTTTCTCTGTGCCCGACCCAAATGCTTTGATTTGCTGCGTTCTCATTCAGTCCTCATAGCAGGCCCGGGAGGCGGGGAGCGTTGTCCCCTTTTTGTCGGGGAGGAAGCTGATGCTCAGGTTGTTTAGCTCAAGGCCCCTCGAAGTGTGGGGGAGCCCTGTCCACCGCTCCCTAGTGGGAGCTGGTCCACCGCCTGCACGGCACCCCCAGGAGTTGTTGTCTGTGGAACCATTTCCCCTGAGCCTCGGTCCTCTCATCTGGGACTTGGGGCTGAGGGCTGCCCCACACGGCCCCGCCAGGGCCTCGCACACACTCAGGAAACAGGAATTCTCGTCGTCACCACTAAGTGAGGCATTTGGGGATGGTGGAGGAGGCAGTTGAAGGCCCAGGCATCCTGAAAGGGGCTATAGTAGGTCTGGGCTGCCAGTGGGGGGGGTCCCACCTGCCCTGACTTGTCCATTATCCCGCCCTGAGCCCAGAACTGGAAGAAGTTCGGGAACTCAGAGTTTGACCCACCGGGGCCCAATGTGGCCACCACCACAGTCAGCGATGATGTGTCCATGACATTTATCACTAGCAAAGAGGTAGGTGGGGCAACAAGGCGGGGCTGGCGGCCAGGGTGGCAGCAGGGGTGTGGCAGCCCCCCTGAGCTGCCCCCGCCTGCCCCACCAGGACCTGAACTGCCAGGAGGAGGAGGACCCGATGAACAAGCTCAAGGGCCAGAAGATTGTGTCCTGCCGCATCTGCAAGGGCGACCACTGGACCACCCGCTGCCCCTACAAGGACACGCTGGGGCCCATGCAGAAGGAGCTGGCCGAGCAGCTGGGCCTGTCCACGGGCGAGAAGGAGAAGCTGCCCGGAGGTGCCCGGGCCGGGAATGCAGTTGGCATGCTGTGTGTGTGTGTGTGTGTGTGTGTGTGTGTGTGTGTGTGTGTGTGTCGGAGCAGGAACTGTGCACCCTTGGGATAGTCCTTCATTGTCACTTGCTGTCTGTGAACGGGGTGGTGAGCATCACACCTGTCATCTCCCACGCAGCAGCGTCAGCACCTCGAGTCAGGGCTGTGGCCACGGTCGTGCTGTGTGAGAGAGAGATGGGCTGGGTGGTTGCTGTGGCTGCTGGTGACATAGCCTGTCTCCTCGGGTCTGCGAGAACCGCTGGCTCGTGTGCACGCCCGTGTGTGTAACCACACTGCCCATGGTTGGGGGTGGCCACCCTGTGTGTGTGCGACTTGTGGGCTGGGACTCTCCTCCTGACTCTGACTGTCCTGAGTGTGCTGTGTCTGTCTGCCGTGGATGCAGCTGCTGCACTGTGTGTGTGCGTGTGCGTGCACATCTCTGAGCAGACTCACACGTGTGACTGCAGTCCGTGTCCTTTAGTGGGATTTGCTGATGGCGAGTTTGTGTCTGGACAGCTCTCCACCATGGCTTGTGCGTGGGGGACCGGGGACCATCCCTGTCCCCGCATCTGTTCCTGTGTGTTGTGAGGCTGGGCGTTACTCCAGCTCTCAGCCCTGTGGGTGCCTCAGACCGCGTCTACCCCATAGGTGCTCACTCAGCCTTCACTGTTGGCTTCCTGGATGTGACAATTATGTCATTGTGGCCATCGGCTCTTGGACCAGCCGGATGCCTGTGGCTTGACAGACTACTGGGGCTGGGTGGGGGCTGGAGCCCACGCATCCGGGGGCAGGTGGGTCCCGCTGTCTGTGCCTGGCCTGACTGTGCTTTTGGTCCCCAGAGCTGGAGCCGGTGCAAGCCACCCAGAACAAGACAGGGAAGTACGTGCCACCGAGCCTGCGGGATGGGGCCAGCCGCCGCGGGGAGTCCATGCAGCCCAACCGCAGAGGTGAGGTGGCGGGGATGCCTCTGGCACCCCGTCATTATCCCCTGGGCACGGCCCGGGCACAGCCTGCCCCTCACAGCCGCCTCTCTTTGCCCCTCCAGCCGACGACAATGCCACCATCCGCGTCACCAATCTATCAGAGGACACTCGTGAGACTGACCTGCAGGAGCTCTTCCGGCCCTTCGGCTCCATCTCCCGCATCTACCTGGCGAAGGACAAGACCACTGGCCAGTCCAAGGTGGGCTGGCAGCCGTGGGGGCGGAGGAGGGGGCTTGTGTCCTGGCTGTTCCCTGAGCGCCCCTGACCCCACCCCCTCCCCAGGGCTTCGCCTTCATCAGCTTCCACCGCCGTGAGGACGCCGCGCGTGCCATCGCCGGGGTGTCTGGCTTCGGCTACGACCACCTCATCCTCAATGTGGAGTGGGCCAAGTAAGACCCCTGCCCTCCTCTGCCCCTCCCCCTCGGCTGGGCCAGTCTGGCCACATGTGCCCTGTGCCACCACGCTGGCTTGCCTGCCCCCCCCCCAGAGGCCCCGGCTGCGTGTGGCGAGGGGGTCTTGGGATTCTCTCCGGGGTCCGAAGCCCTCACACCTGCCGTCCTCCCCACCCTGTGTCCCTCTCTAGGCCATCCACCAACTGAGCCAGCTGCCACGTCTGCTGCTGCTGGGCCCCGGGCGCCAGGACCCTGCGGTGACAGAGGCGGCTTCCCAGGGCAGGGGGCTCCAAGGGCAATAAAAGCTCCAGTCACCCTATGCTGTCCCATTTATTTGTGGATGTCACTTGCCCTGTGGCGGGTGGGCCAGCCCTCCCCCTCCCCCGCCTGGTCTGCTTGGGCACAAACTTCTGCCCCTCCGGCCTGGGTACTTGCTGGTCCCACCGCAGGCCTTTCTTTGTGGGAGGAAGTGATGGCCAGGGGCCTGCTGTCCCCTCAGCCCCTGTTGTGCCATGTCCCCGCGCCTTGTGGTGAGGCGGAGGCTCAAGAAAGGCCAGGTCATGGCTCAGGGGACTGGGGCCCCGAGGTTTTGGGGGTGGCTGTTTCCTTGAGGGCCAGGCCTTGGCTTGAGCTCTCAGCGTCCTCTGGGGTCTGGCCACCCTTGCAGCCGAGGCAGCCTTGGTGGTGGCAGCCCAAGCTGGGAGCCACGGCCATGTAGAGCAGCGGGTGGATGCAGATGGCCAGGGGCATGAGGCCCCGCATGACCTGGTAGCCCACGTAGGCCCCCAGATCCAGCGCCTGCTCAGCCTGGGCCGCGTCTGTGAAGCCCGGGCAGCTGGCTACCCAGCGCTGCCGGGCGTACACGTTGAGCACCCGCGTGACGTGGTAGGGCACATAGGAGCTGGCGTAGAGCGCCACACCGCTGGCCACCAGCATGGCCACGCGCAGCTTCTCGGCCACCGTCATGCCCGGGCTGCGCAGCACGGCGCGCCCGAGGGCTCCGTAGGCCCCCAGCGTGAGCAGCAGCGGCAGGGCGCCGCCCAGGGCCGCCATCACCAGGCTGTAGATCCTGTAGGCCTCAAGCTGGCTGTCGTCCGCCGTCCCCAGGCACTTGATGCAGGCCCCGGGCTGCTCCACCGTGCACTTGCCTTCCTGCTGTGGCTTCTTGAGGTGCGAGAAGCTGAGCGTGGGGGCGGCCAGCAGGGCCGCCAGCACCCAGCCGGCCGCGCTGATGGCCCACGCGTGCTTGGGCCGCAGGTGGCTGCGGGTGAAGAAGGGGTGCACGATGCCCATGTAGCGGTTGATGCTGATGCAGGTGACGAAGATGACGCTCCCCAGCAGGTTGCAGATGAAGAAGAAGCGCTCCAGGCGGCAGGCGGCCTCCCCGTAGCGCCAGTGTTTGGGCGGGTAGAAGTAGGCAGCCAGCGGGGGCAGTGTCAGCGCGTAGAGCAGGTCGCTGACGGCCAGCTGGGCCGAGAAGACCACGGCCGGGTGCCACGGGCGCTGCTCCCGGGTGCCAAAGCGGTAGAGGGCCAGGATGTTGCCGGCCACAGCCACCAGGAACTCAGCCACCAGGAGGGGCCACAGAAAGCCCTCCTGGAAGTGGTTGAGGGTGCGGGCGGCCACCACCGAGAAGTTGGCTGGGCAGGGTGTGGCACCTGTGGGGGGAGAGGCACCCAGTGAGCCCTGGCCCTCTGCGTGCTCTGTCTGCTGCCTCAGTGCCTGTCGCTGGCACCACACACCCATGTGTGCTGGGCCTGCATGAGCCATGGGGCCGCGCCGCACCCAGGAGGGGCGCCAGCCTCAGCTCCTTCCTAGACAGACTCAGGCCAGAGTCCCTCACTCAGCTTCATCTACTAGGGTCTCTCTGGGCCTTGCACCCCGAGGGCCAGCCGGGGCGAGACTCAGGGAGCCGCTCACTGCCTTTGTGGGATGCACGTGGAGGAGCGGGAGCCCAGGGGCGTCCCCGGCCCCCCTGCAGTTCTCCTCCAGGTGCGATCCACCAGCAAGTCTATCTTCTTCCTCAGAACTGGTCAGCTCCTGAGTGCCGGCCAAGTCCGGGCCCCGACCCTCACCAGTCTGTTCCCCCCACAGCCTCCAGAGGGCGCCTGTGAGCACCTGACTGGGCACATTCCTCTGCTCGCAGCCCTCCCCACCTCACCTCAGGGGGCCCTGCAGGAGCTATGCTATCCCTCCCCCAGTATGTCTCATCTTCAGCTCCCTGTGACTCATTCTCTGTCCTTCCCACACTAGTTACTGGGCTTCCTCTTAAGGCACACCTGCCTCTGGGCCTTTGCATTGCTGGTTCGTTCCCTTTGCCAGAGTCACCTGCTGCTGATAACCTTAAGAGTCTCCCCGTCCCTCAAGTCCTTCTGGTCTCTGGCCCTGAGAGGCCTGCTCTGACCACCTGAACACTGGGACTGTCCCCCTCGGTCCCTCCAGGCCGCCTTCTCTGTGTGTCTCCACCTGATCACCACGAGACAAATTTCCAGGTCGCCTCCTGAGGGCAGGGAGTCCCAGCTCCTGGGCCAATAGTGTGAGCAAGCAGAGCCCTGGGGACGGTTCCCTCTCACACACCCCTGCCTCAGCTCTCTCATCTGATGGCCTCCTCTCGGCCTGTCCAGCAGGCTGGCCGCCAGCCCCGGGCAAGGTGCACGCAGCCCTGCCCGCCCCACTGCTTCCTGCTCTCGCCGGCTGCCTACCTGTCCCCTCTGCTCTAGGCTTCTAGTCCCCGTCCAGCCCCGGGTGCTAACCCACCTCCCCTCCACCTCCGGGGTGTGGCTGCCTCCACCATGTGCCCCCAGCCCCGGCCCCAGGCTGACTGCAGGGTCCTGGGCCCTGGATCTCACCTGGGATGGTGGCTGCCATGGCCTGCACACCCGGCCGCTGAGTCCGCTGCCCACGCTCTGCGGGTCCCTCCCCACCGAGTAGTGGTGGCGGCGCGCCTGGCCTGGCCCCGCCCTGCCCCACTCCAACCTCAGCCAGCAGAGCCAGTCAGAGCAGCACCCTTGCCGCCACTGCGCTTCCTTCCTCATTGCTCGCACCCCTCAGCTCGGTCAGGGGGAGTGGGGAGGGGCCCAGGACCCCGAGGCACGGCAGACCAGGGCCAGCATGCCGCAGCCAGGTCTGGGGCAGAAACCATGTCCCCCTCCCAGGGGCTGCAGCCCCAGCCGTCTCGGTTCCCCCAGTGGGCCTCCAGGTCCCCCATCGCCAGCACAGACTCAGACTCCCAGAAGGTCAGTTTATTAGGGGGGTGGGGACACAGCTCCTTTATGAAAGGAAACCGAAGGCTGGCCCTGGAGGCCGGGGGAACCAGGGAGCGCCTCTCGGGCCCCAATCTGGGGCGTTCCGTCCGCCACTGGGGCTCAGGCTGCCCTCTTAGGTGGCCGCGCTCGGCCTCGCCCGTGGGTCCGGGTGGCTCCTCCGGGTCCCAGCTTGGCCTGGGCCACCTGGGCTCTGCCCTTGGCCTTCAGTGGCCTCCGGTCACTGCCTCGGTCCAGCCTCCGCTGTTTTCCCTGCTGCTTTTTGCCTGGGTGCCCAGCGGGCCGTCTCCGCTTGGCTGCCGTTGGGAACATGTCTGCGGGGAAAGCTCGTGTCAGGGTCACGGGGGCACAGGCACAGGCCCATGGTGCCCGGCTGTGTCGACCTCCACCACACACCCTCATCAGGCTCCTCGCCCACTGCCTGGCGAAAGTACTCGGCTTCATCCTCCTCCTCCTCCCGCTGGCCGGCCCCCTCTTCTTCGGGGGGGGCCCCGGGGTCCTCCGCATCACTGTCCCCATCGGCACGTGCCCGCTTGATGCCCGCCAGGCTCTTCTTCCTGGAAGACGGGCATCAGTCAGTCAGCATGGCAGCTGCACCCGGGCCCGGGCCGCACCCACCCGGCCAGCAGCCGCTCGCCTGTGGGCCTCTCGCTGCTCCCGCTTGCGCTGGACGTTCCGGGCCTGCTGATCCTGCCGCTGGGCCTTGAGCCGCAGCTTCTCCTCCTTGGCTGCCAGGATGGCCTGTAGCTCCTCCTCGGTCTTGTGCACTGAGCAGGAAGAGATGGACCCCAAGATCTTCACCAAGACCCAGGTGGGTGCGCCACACCTTGCGAGCCACCTTTACAGGCCTCAGAGCCCAGGCCGGGTGCCCACCAGCCCCGTCCTCACCGAAACTGTGGAACAGCACGTTCCCCTCCCCGACACCCTCCTGGATCTTGATGAGCTGCAGCGTCATCCGAGGCCCGATCTGCAGGGACAGAGGACAGGAGTGAGTCCTTCCCTGGAGGGGGGGCTGCCAGAGGAAGCCACCTCTGCCGCCGGGCCTCACCTCCGTAAGCCGCACGGCGCTCTGCTGGGCCCGCATGTTGCCGCGCCCCGCGACGGCCTGTGGCAGCTCTGTAATATTGTGCTCACCGTCTGGCTCCGCCTCACTCTCCGACAGCCCCGCACCCCTATGCGGGGGACACACGCGGCTCAGCAGGGGATCCCACGCTCCCAGGACAGCTCTGGGGTCCCCTGGACTGCGGCGGTCTCACGCCCCACACCCTCCTCACGTGGCCAGCAGCTCGCTGATATCCTGCAGGCGGCTCATGTTGGGGAACTTCTCCTGGAGAAGCTTCTTCATCCCACGACTTGCGCCCACAGGAACGACTTTGATACTGCTGCAGGGGCCAGAGTGAGCAAGCAGGGGGGTCAGGGGTCATGGGGTCGGCTCCACCCCCCGACCCTTTCCACGGTGCGTCAGAGCGTTTACTTTGACACTGAGCAGTCACAGAGTCTCAGCAGCAGTGCTGTCATCAGCCACACGGAGGCCACCCCCTCCGCCCCCGCTCCGCTCCTGGGCACTCACTAGTGGCGGAAATCCAGCTCCTGAGAGTCGGGGTTGTAGTTGATGAGAAGGCAGCGCTTGATGGTGTTCAGATTCACCTGGACAGGACCCAAGAGGGGCCGTGGCACCATGGGAGCTGCCCACGGGCCTCAGTGCGTGTGGGAGCCCAGGCCACAGCCTGGCCACAGCCACACTCCAGAAACCCCACCAAGGGGAAACAGAATGCTGTTAGCACCGTGGGGACTGATGGGGCTGTGACTGGCGTCCATGAAGTGCCCGGGGCGCTGGCTCAAATCCTGGGTGCCAGGCCCACTGAGGCCACCCACACCAGGCTCCCTGATAATCAGCACCTAACAAGCCATGTTGGAGACCCCCTGGTGCCAGGGGTTAGGAGCTGGGCTCTGGGGCCAGAGAGATGACAACATCCTGTCCTGCCCCCGTGTATCTAACTTGAGCCTAGTGACTTCACCTCCGCCAACCTGCTTTACTCCGCGTCAAATGGAGCTCTAACAACACTCGCTCCACTGCCAAGACCAGTACTCAACGCACGCTCAGAAAATAACGCACTGCTGGCATCGTTTCCCACCTGCTGGATGGAAAGGCAGCGCATGGGGGAGCCTCCTGCCCAGTGTCCCAGATCGTACGAGTGAGATGCGGCCTCAGGGCTTGAGCTCTCAGCCTCAGTGACGGGAGGTAAGGACTGTGCGATCGCCCCCAGGGCCCGTGTGGCACCTGCTGCCTGCCCCATCCACCCTCACCTGACATCACACCAGGCCCAGCCCACCTTGTGCACGTTGATGGAGGGGAACAGGTTCTGGAACATGGTGGCCATGAGTTTCACGTGCATGCCGTGGGGACCAAAGCTGTTGAGCACCAGAAGGGGCGCGTGGGTGAACTGCTGCTCGTGCATGCGGTGCCGGCGCAGCGAGGAGACCACGTCACGCACCAGTGTGTACTGCAGGGCAGGGCAAGGAGTGGGCGATGGCCAAGCACACGTGGCCGGCGCCACCCCCACACCCAGCTCCTGCCCCACACGGTCCTCACCTTGTTGATCCTGAAGGTCAAGGTGGGGCCTCCTGGGAGGCGCATCAGCTTCTACAGGAGGAGAAAGAATCAGTGAGGGTCCAGGCCTCCAGCTAGGGAGCAGGGGCATGGGAACTTCTGCCCCATCTCTTCAGAGCGTTTACTTTGAAGCCAAAATCACGACAGCTCAGAGGCACGTGGGTTCATCACCAGAGCTGGGGGAGGAGGGCGTAGGGGAGACGAGGGGTGTGGGCATCCACTCACAAAGTAGATATTGGTCTCTGTTTTGCTTAAGATCAGGAAGTGTGTGACCCCAAGGGGCCCAGCCACTGCCACGCAATCCTTCAGAGAGTTTTTCTTCCGGACCTGTAAGTTACAGAAAGAAAAAGCAAGGCTCAGATATCCCCTTGTCGGACAAAGGCCCTCAGCTTAAGCTGTTACGTCCCTTCTTGCGTCTAGCCCCTTGGCCTTTAGGGCCAATGAGACTTGATCTCGAGCACTGCCTCTGTCCCTTGGCTACTGCGCATCGCCCCATTTTGCAGCTGAGCCAACGGAGGCCCAGCGAGGTTAAGGAACTTGCTCCAGGCCTCTGAGAATCCGAGTTTCCAACCCAGCTTAACCACCGGCCTCAGGCACCCAGCCGAGCCCCAGGCCGCGCGCGTTCATCGGCGTGGCCTCGCTGCAAAGCCCTGAGAGCAGGGACGCTGGTCCTCGGAAGGGTCCCTGTCTCCAGCCAGGGAGGCGGGCCGGGGGGTGCGGACCTGCAAGCGGGTGGCGGTGAGCGGTTCCATGACGCGCCGCAGGTCCAGGCTGAGCTGCCGGACGCCGCGACCCGCGCGGCCCCGGGCGAACACGAACGAGTGCGGCTGCGCGGCGTAGGCCTCGAGATTGCGGAGCTGCGCCTGGGCGCGCGCGCGCTTCTGGTGCCGGGACTGCGGGGGCGACAGGCGAGCGGTGAGCGCCGCGGCCTCCACCGGGCCCCCGCCCGCGCCGCCCGCACCCCCCCCGGCCCCCGGCCGCCTCGCCTCACCCGCCCCGACTGCCCCATGCTGCCGTCTCCTCCACGAGGCAGCCTCTCCCGGCCACTTCCGGCGCCGCGCCGCTCACTTCCGGCGCCGGCAGGGGGAGTACTTCAAGCGGCGCTGTGTGGTGATGTCATCAGGCGAGCATGCGCAGCTGATGGCGGGCAGCGATAGGGTGGGAAATCTTTGGGAAGGTTGCTATGGAGACACCTGGTGCCTGTTTCTATGGAAACCGGGGCGGGGCCGCTCGGCTCGGGGCGCCCGCGCGGGCTTTGGACAAACGAGCCGCGAGTTCGAATCCCGCTTCGGCCACTTCCACCCGCTGTGCCATTTTGAGAACCACTGTCTCCATTCCCAGGCTCCTAAAATATCTAAAGTGTGGATGATAATCATTTCCCCCTGACCTGCGAATTAAGGGAGATGATGTATGCACAGTGCTTGGCACCCTGGCACCGGGCACCTGGGGAGCAACCAGAGAAGGGGGTGGCGCGTGGCAGTTACTCACGTGAGCCTCCAGCTACTGAGGGCCAGCTGTCCTCCCCGGGGGCCCTGTCTGCGGACGGGCTGAGGGATGGAAACTCCACATCACCTTCTGGAAACTCAGGGCAAGGCGGGCGCTTCGTGCATAATTCACCCCCTCCCGGTTTCCGCTCAAGGCCCCAATCTTGGCCTCAGGCCCCTGGCTTCTTCCCCAGAACCCTGGGGTGGGGGGAAGGGATGCCCCCCAACATCTCTCTCCCTGGCCCATCTGTTTCCTTCTGCCATTTACCTCCCCTCCCCCATCTGCTTCCCCTGCCCAATTCTCCGCCCCCCCCCCGCCAGTCTGTGTCTCCCTCCCCATCCCTGTCTTCTCCCCGTCTTTGTCTCCCTCTCCCCCAACTTTGTCACTACCGTCAATTGTCCCTTTCATCCCCCGTCAGTTTCCACCGTTCTCCTCTCTCTGTCTCCATCTCCATTTCTCTCTTCTCATCTCTCTCCCTGACTCCCCATGTCTCTGCCCATCTCCCCCACGTCTCTCCCCTTCTCTGTCTCTCCGACTCTCTCTCCCTTCCATCAGCCCCTGTCTGTTGACTTAAGAGGTTTCTTCTCTCTCTCCTGCCAATGGGGGGAGCCGGAGGGGGCTGCGGGTGGGGGGCCGAGGGGCCCGGTGTGGGGGGCCCCAGCCCAGGCCGGGAGCCCAGCCTGGCAGCCTCTCTCAGATCCGGGCCGACCATTTCCTCTCTCAGCCCGGGAGTCCACTCGGGTTACGGGTTCAGGACGGTAGGAAGTGGGGAGTCTGCGTCTGCTGGTCGGCGAGGCCTTCATACAGGTCTCTGGGCTCCGGGCGTCTATGTGAGTCGCTTTGTCCCTCCTCAAAATGACTGTGTGGTTATTCTGCCTGTTTCTGTCCCTGTGTGAGCTGTGCGAGGATGTGACAGTGTGGGGGGGAGATGAATGAAAACATACACGCTGTGGCGGGTGGGCGCGTGTCAGGATCTCACTGTGTCCCTGGTTCTTGTCTTTGTCTTGCCTGTGTGTGACCTCGGGTACCTGGCTGTGGACGTGTCTGACACACAGATACAGACACGCTCAGCCCACAGGCTTATTTTCTTTTAAGTCGTGGTGTATGTATGTGTGTGACCACATTTTACACACACATGCGCTGCCCAAATCTGTGTTATTTCCAGTTGTGTCTTTCTACGTGCGTGTGCTAGGCAAATCCACGGACACACACAGTCCATCTGTCTTGGCAGCTCTGTGCAGTGGTTTGCATGGCTCATCGGGTGTCCGTCTGCGTGTCTTTGTGTCTACACTGTTAGCACATACAGCAGGGTGTGACCGTTGTGGTATACATGTGTGAGTTCTGGAGCCAAACTACCCGGCCTGAATCCCATGGCCAACCTTTTCTGGCTCTGTGACCGCGGGCAAGTTGCTCACCCTCTCTGAGGCTTGCTTTCCTCTGCTGTCAAATGAGGCTACAACAGAAGACAGCTCGGGTTGCAAGGACTAAATGAAATAAAAGGTGTAATGAGTTTAGAGCCGTGCCTGACACATGGCCGGGGCAGCTGGTGTTTGATGTTGTTCTCTGGGGTGAGTGCATGTGTCTGGCTCTCAGGCTGGGACCCCCCCCCCACCCCCCCGCCCCGGCCTCCGGGGCCTGCAGCCTCCCACGCTCTGTGCTCCATTGTCGGGAATGTCCGGGCCACTGACCTGTCCTATCGGGCTCTGGCGGCCTGGGCAGGGGGGTCTGGCAATTCTGCCTCAGTTCTCACGCGGGAAATGCTAAATATTTACAGTTGGGGATGCTGGGCTTAGCCTTGTGGCTCTAGTCCCAGGCTCTGGGGGCAGGGGGTGGGTACCAAGCCTTCTCCCTTCTGCTCTCCCACCAGCCTCTCCCCTTGCCCAGCGCAGAGGCCCTGCTGGACCCTCGGCTCCTCCTCGGACGTCTTGAGCCTGCTTTGAGCCTGCCGGACTCCGGGGCTTGAGTGTGAGAGGTGAGAGGGCGGGAGGGCGGGAGGGCTGGTGAAGGCTCATTCTGTCCGTTGGGCCCTGGCTTGGCTCAGGGGCTCCCCAGGCCTCCTCCTCACCCCAGGCTGAGATCCTGGAAGGCAGAGGGTGTTACGCATACCCTACCTCTGGGGGGGTCTGGCTCATCCCTGTTGTGGGGGACCTGGTGTCTTCAGGAGGGGCAAGGAGAGACCCTTGCTCCGCCCTTGGGAGCTCCCGCTTGGTGTGTGAGTACAGCCATGAATATGCCCTTCTTTTTCCAGCTCAGACCCCTCCCTGGCTCCCACATAACTCAAAGTAAAACCCCAAGTCCTCTTCAAGGCCCATAAGGCCCTGCACACTCTGTCCCATCCCTTCCCTGTCCTCCCCACCTCCTGCTCTCTGCCTCACTCTGTTCCAGCCTCACACACCTCCCTGCTGTCCAGCAAGCTCTGACCTCAGGGCCTTTGCACTTGCTGTTCCTTCTGTCTGGAATGCTCTTCCCCTTCTCTCTCTTCCTTCAGGTCCTCCATCAAGTGTCGTCTTCTCACTGAGGCCCGACCCCTCTATTCAAAAATGCTCCCCCTAGCCCGGGACTCCCACCTCCATCCCTGCCAGACTTTTCCCCTAAGCACTGACCTACCACCGTGTTTTCCCAACGAGGATGTCAGCTCATGAAGGCAGGGACTTTGTTGTGTTGGTCACAGCTGTGTCCCCATCGCCGGGAACAGCTCCCAGCACACAATAGGGGCTCCAGGAGTGTTGGTTGAATGTGTGACTGAGGCAGTGTGTGTGACGTGAAGACCGTGGGACGTGAGCCTCTGTGGCCACCAGGACGTGTGGGTTTGGACATCGTGGAACTTGGTGCAGATGGGGGCGACGTGTGGACACATGAAACGCACGTGTGTCCCCGTCTGAGAGGCTGCGAGTGTGAACTCCAGGGAGCAAAGCCGGGGGGGCCTGTGTGTGGACCCTGCAGGGCTGCAGGGGCAGCGGCCACAGGTACACAGCCTCGAGCAAAGACACCTGGAATAGCTGGGGAACAGCTGGGCACCACAGACGTGGGGCATGTGGGTGTTGTGGGCATGTGTGTGACACCAGCACCGTTACAGGCGCTGGGGACAGAGCAGCAAAAAAACCCAGACTCAGACTCTGGGAGCTGACATGTCGCTAGAGGAATTCCGATCATAAACAATGGCAAATAAACAAGGCAATTTCAGAGCGATCCATGCTAAAATGGGAAAGACCGACTGGAAAGGGGTTCCCTGCGAGGTACTGCTCTAAATGGGGTGGTCAGGGAGGCTTCTGAGGAGGGGACAGCTGAGCTGTGACCCAAATAAGGACAGAGAGGGAGCCCTGTTAAAATTCGGGGCAGAAACAGCTGTGCAAAGGCCCTGAGGCTGGAGGGTGCCTGGAGCAGAGTGAGTGAGGAGGTGAGGGCAGGGAGGAGCCCAGGCAGAGCATGCAGGGCCTTGTGGGCTGTGGGAGGACTTGATCTTCTCCTCTGAGTGAGGTGGGAGCCACGGGGGTTCTGAGCAGAGGGACATGACTGACTTGGGTGTTCACAGGCGTCCTCTGGCCTCTGTTGGGGGACAGCCCAGAGGCTGAGGATGGACGACTGGAGACCTGGGAGGCAGCTGCTGTAAGGAAATCAGATGGTGTCTTGAGCTGGGATCGTGGGAAGGGGCGAGGATGGGGGACGCGCAAGAATTCAGGGTCTAAACAGAAGCGCAGACAGGCCTGGCTGATGGGTTGGATCTGTCGCAAAGAAAGAGGAGACATGGATGACTCTGGGACGTGAGAGATGGGGACGTGACGGACGGGGTGTCCACTACAGGACTGAGTTAGTGAGACTTGCCCCTCACCCCACCTCACCCCCTCCCACCCGTTCTCCCCCTGTTCTGCTCCAGCCTCCAGAGGTTGCTTTAATGCATCAGGCATGGTCCAGCCTCAGGGCCTTTGCACTTGCCGCTCCCCCTGCTGGGGACGCTCTTCTCCCCCATGACTCCCTCCTTCACCTCCTTCAAGTCTGTTCAAAATGTCCCCTCCTCCGGGAGCTCTCCCCTCCTCTCCAACGGCCCCTGCACGGATGCCCCTCTGCTGTTTTCCTGTTTTCTTTTGCACAGAGCACCATCGAATGCACTCCTAATTCTAACCGTATTCATTTTGTTCCTTGCCCCCCAGGGCAGAGATTTGCGTGTTTTGCTCTCGACCGTATTCCCGGCGCCTAGAACTGAGGCCGGCACACAGTAAGCGCTCACTGCATGCTCATTGCAAGAAGGCGCGAGACACGCTGCCCCACGGGGCGCCTGGAACTCGCTGGATCGGCGGGGGGTGGGGATCCCATTGGGGGCTATCCAGCCTCGGGGGGTGGGGAAGGGATGGCGGGCCCCGCAGGTGGAGACGCGCGCCCCGCCGCGGGGGCGCCGACGGCTCGGGTCGGGTCCCCGGGTGCCCCGCTTCCCGCGCGCCCTCCGCCCGCAGGTCCAGCATGGGCCCGCCCGGCCTGCGCGCGCTGCCGCCGCTGCTCGTGCTGGGCGCGTGGTGCGCGTGCGCGGCCGCCCCGCGCTGCACCTACACCTTCGTGCTGCCGCCGCAGAAGTTCACGGGCGCCGTGTGCTGGAGCGGCCCCACGGCCGCGCGCCCCGCGCCCGACGCCGCCAACGCCAGCGAGGTGGCGGCGCTGCGCATGCGCCTGGGCCGCCACGAGGAGCTGCTGCGCGAGCTCCAGCGCCTGGCGGCGGCCGACGGCGCCGTGGCCGGCGAGGTGCGCGCGCTGCGCAAGGAGAGCCGAGGCCTGAGCGCGCGCCTGGGCCAGCTGCGCGCGCAGCTGCAGCACGAGGCGGGCCCGGGGGCGGGGCCGGGCCCGGGGGCGGAGCCTGCGGCCGCCCTGGCGCTGCTCGGGGAGCGCGTGCTCAACGCGTCGGCCGAGGCGCAGCGCGCCGCCGCGCGCTTCCACCAGCTGGACGTGCAGTTCCGCGAGCTGGCGCAGCTGGTGAGCCGGCAGAGCGGCCTGATCGCCCGCCTGGAGCGCCTGTGCCCGGGGGGCTCGGGCGGCCAGCAGCAGGTAACCCCGAAGCCCCCCGCCCCGTGTGCAAGCTGGGCCTCCCGCCGGCCCCTGAGCTCGTCACCGCAGTTCTGAAAGCCCCACAGCTCCCCACGCTGGATCCCTGCCTCTCCTCCCGTAACTCATTTGGGTCAAAACGCGACTGGTGGCTGCTTGAAAGGCTTTACTTATCCCCTGCCCATGAATATTCATAGGGTCCTGTAATCAAGCATGTTAGTATGTAGATAAAGACCAAGACCCACGTGATCGGGGTGTTATGTAATATACACAGAGACCCTGTGTGGCTGTTTCTACTCCTGCCATTTTATTCTGGATACAGGGCGGTTGGGAGGCGTCCGTAAGTTCATACTCATTGTTGGAGGTGCTCGTTAGCCCTCCTTTTACAGAAAAGGAGTTGGAGACACAGATGGGTTAAGCTGTGAACACCAGAGCAAGAGTTTAAGGCCAGCTCTGTCTGCTCTTGACAGCTGGGGCTCTTGGGAGCATCCGGTCCATGCCCCTGCCTGATCTCCCGCCCATCTGGATGCTGGGAGGTTTAGGAGCTCAGAGCCTCCTGGGCTGGGGGCTAGTGCAGCCACATCTGACGTTCTTGGTCACCCCAGGTCCTGCCACCACCCCTGGTGCCTGTGGTTCCGGTCAGTCTGGTGGGTGGCACCAATGACACCAGCAGGAGGCTAGTTCCAGCCCCAGAACCCCAAAGAGACCAGACCCTGAGACAGCAGAGGCCCTTGGCCTCTCCTCTGCCTGCAGGGCACCCTGCTGTCCCCACCAAGCCAGCGGGTAAGATGAGGGCAGGGTTGTTGGGGGTGTAGGAGCCCAAGGATGCCCAGTGCAGCATGAGGAGAGGGAAACAGGAGCCAGGATTTTAAGGGCAGATTCCCCTCATGGTGAGGGGACTGGTGGAAAAGATGCTTTTAATCTGGTGATGGAACAAGGAGATATGGCTCTTATTCTGATAAGGATCAAAATTCTTGCTACGGTATGAAAATCGGAGGAAGGTACTCTTACTTTGATGAGGGGACAGGGAATTTAGGACTACGACTTTGGTGCAAATTTGAACTGGTTCCAAGTACTGTGTTCAGGACTTCTATTCTGGTGAGGAGACCATAGAACCAGGATTTAAAAACTCCAGGCTCCACATTTTCTCTAGTGAGAGAATGACTTAGAGTCTTACTCAGGCAAGGAAATGGGTATTGTGGCTCTTATTCTGGTGGGGAAATGGGAGAGGCAGGACTGCTATTCTGGTGAGGGGACCAATGAGAATCAGGACTCTTACTCCAGTAAGGGGTTGGTTGGTCCAGGCTGTGCTTCCCCCACATCTCTGTGCCCACAGGCCCATGGCGGGATTGTGCAGAGGCCCACAGGGCAGGCCACGAGCGGAGCGGAGTGTATGAGCTGCGACTAGGCCGGCATGTGGTGTCAGCATGGTGCGAGCAACAGCTGGAGGGTGGAGGCTGGACTGTGATCCAGAGGCGACAAGATGGCTCTGTCAACTTCTTCACTACCTGGCAGCACTACAAGGTGGGTGCAGGGGAGCAGGGGCTGGGCTGGGCAGTGAAGGGGACCCGCTTCTGACCTCCTGACCTTGCTGTCCTGCCAGGCGGGCTTTGGGCAGCCTGATGGGGAATATTGGCTGGGCCTTGAACCTGTGCATCAGCTGACCAGCCGTGGGGACCATGAGCTACTGGTGCTCCTGGAGGACTGGGGGGGCCGTGGGGCCCGTGCCCGCTATGACGGTTTCTCCCTGGAGCCTGAGAGCGACCACTACCGTCTCCGGCTTGGCCAGTACCATGGAGACGCTGGAGACTCTCTCTCCTGGCACAATGACAAGCCTTTCAGCACCGTGGATAGGGACCGAGACTCCTATTCTGGTAAGGCGAGCTCTTATTCTGGTGGAGAGAGGGTAGGGGAGGTGGGACTCCTAGGGAGGGAATGAAAGGGAGTGGGGGAAGACTTCCCTCTGGTAATGATCAGGGTAAGCAAGAGATGAGAGGACAGGACTTTTATTCTGGTGAGGGGATGGGGAGCCCAGATTCCTTCTCTAATGAGGCAATTCCTTCTCAAAAGAGTCAGGATTCCTGTTCTGGTGAAAGGTAGGGAGTGAGAGCTAGAACTCTTATTCTAAAAAGAAAGTAGAGAAGATTTTTTCCCCCTGATAACAGAATGAAAAGTAGAGCTCCTAGTTTGCAGAAAGGGTGGAAGAGGTGTGACTTGTACTTCAGTAAGGGGATAGGGAAGGAATCCAGGCTATTACTCTGTAAAAGAAAGTAAGGGCCAGGGCTCTTATT
The DNA here is from genome assembly GCF_041296235.1 of Equus asinus. NCBI lineage: Eukaryota > Metazoa > Chordata > Mammalia > Perissodactyla > Equidae > Equus > Equus asinus. The sequence continues at coordinate 21,824,692 of NC_091809.1, read as the reverse complement.
CTAGTGAGGAGATAGAAAATCAGGGCTTATATTCAATAAGAGTGGGAACAGCCAGGAGAATGCCTGGCAAAAGCCTTGTACCAGTGAGGTGCTGGTGGAGGCTTTTATTCTGGTAAGAGGACATGGACTCTCTCTCCCCTCAGGTAACTGCGCCCTGTACCAACGGGGAGGCTGGTGGTACCATGCCTGTGCCCACTCCAACCTCAACGGTGTCTGGCACCGGGGTGGCCACTACCGCAGCCGCTACCAGGACGGCGTCTACTGGGCCGAGTTTCGTGGTGGCGCTTACTCTCTCAAGAAGGCTGCCATGCTGATCCGGCCCCTGAGGCTGTGACCATCGGCCCGTCTGTCCCCCTGGGACATATGTCAGCAGGAGCCCCAGTGGTGCTGGCCACACCTCCTCCGTGGCTCCCTGCGGGCCATGTCCCACAGACCTTCCTGCTGTGGCTCAGCTCCCCAGGGCCCTGAAAACGGGCCCCCGGAATCCCCCTGCCAACATCTCAGACCCCAAGGGCTCCCCAAGGGCATCTCGATCTCGGTTTGAGCGCACATTTTATAACAACACAAAAGATCCACAGAGCGTGTCTGTTTGCCTCTGCCCCTGGGAAGGTCAGTCCCTGTGCCCGCCCTCCTCCTCCTCCTCCTCCTCCTCCTCCTCCTGCAGGTCCTCCAGAATGAGGTTGTCCAGGTCTTCCACCAGGTCCCCCTGGCTCAGGCAGGTGGCCACAGTGGAGCCGCTGCTGATGTGGGGGTTGCTGGGGTGCAGGACTTTGGGTAGGTGGTTCTGCTTCCGGCTCTTGGGGTGCGCGCAGGACGTCCCGGGCACGTGGGGCTCTGGGAGGGAGAGGTTCGGAGGTCACAGGGCTCGAGGCCACAGGAGACTCGGAGGGCAAGGGGGCTGTGGCCACGGGGGCCTCTGGGGAGGGTGAGGCTGAGGCCACCACAGCTACGGGAAATTCCAAGGTGAAAGTGACAAGGGTGGAAGCCACAGGCGACCCAAAGACATATGTGTCACCTGAGGCTCCAGGAGCCAAGAACACAGAGACCACAGGGGCAGAGGCCACGGGGACACTGGGGTGGGGGCCACTGGAGTGAAACCACAGCCTCATGAGCCAGACCATGGAAGGTGGCTGATGCCACAGGAGGTGGGTGCGAGGAGGGGCAGGGGTCCAGGGTCACCTGGCGTAGGAGGCCACGGAGCCTGGGGGAGCACGGGAGACGTGCCAGGAGGGGCTGATGCCCCGGGAGATGAAGTGGCCAGGGGGACTGAGGCCTCGGGAGGCACGAGGAATACGCAGGCGGAGACTTTGGTGCTTAAGGCTCCAGAGATGGACGGCCCAGGAGTCAAGGCCAAGGAGACTGCCCAGGGTGGCGGGGGCCCCGGGGACGCACCAGGCGCTCACCTCGCCGGTTGTAGCAGTCAGCGGCCGAGCAGGAGTGGGTGTGCGTGCTGCGGCGATCCACGTCCCGGTCCCCGCGCGGAGGGAGGATCCGTGTCGGAAACACGGGGAAGCCGCAGCCGTAGCAGGGGGACGGGGACCCCATCTGTGCCCAGCCCCTGGGGATGGGCGAGCGGGGTGTGAGGGTCCAAAAGCGAGGCTGGGTGGAGGCGGGGCGGGGCCGAGGCTGGGGTGGGGGTGTCTGCATCCTCACCGGAAGTTGTGCCGACACTTGGGGCAGTGGAACTCCGCCACGCCCCACATCTTGTCGCAGGGCACCGGGTCATAGCGCTTCCGGCACTTCCTGCAGCGGGACACCTGGGGGCGTGGAGAGGGGAGCAGGCTGGCGGGCAGAGGTGGACCCTGGTCGCCTGATCCTGGCCACCGTGGGAATACCGGCTGGATACTGGCCCCAGTGGGAATATTTGCACCATGGAAATTGGCCAATGCTGCCAGTCTGGGGTACGAGGTGGTTGTGAAGCGCGCACCAGAAGCACAGCGCTGATCGGGGCTCAGAAGCCAGATCTGGGGTTGAGGTTTGATGGCGGGGGTCGCTGTCAAGCGGGGGAGTCTGGGGTCAGGGCTGAGCTGCTCCTGTGGAAGGTCCTGAGTCCAGCTCGGGGCTTGGGGTTGGGGCTCTGAGCGTGGACGTCAGGGGTGGGCTCTCAGAGGCTGATGTTCTGAGGGCGGGGGTGCAGACACGGAGGAGGGGCGTGCGAGTGGAGTTCGGGACAGAATCAAGGTCCGGGGCTGGGCCGTCACCTCCTTCCGCTGGGGCACGCGGCGCCACCAGACATGGTCACAGGAAGAGCAGGCGAACTGGCGGTCCACGGCGGGGATGAGGTCCTCCTGAGCGCGCTGGAACATGCGCAGGTTGGCTTCCGTCAGCGGCAGGAGGGAGGTCGCCACCGCCTGCAGGATGAGGGAGGGGACGACGACAGGGCGGTCACCCCAAACGTACACGGCAGCCATCCTTTCCCTACAGGCACGCTCCCTCCTGCCCCAGGATGCCCCTCGCTCTCGTCCCCCCGGTCCACCTCCCCTGTCCCACACCCTGGACTCACCTGGATGTCCTGGTCCTGCTTCATGTCCTCTGGGGGGTCCTGGGTGGAGACACCAGGGGCAGAAGCTGGGAAGGTGGCTCGGGTCTCTTTTCATCCTTGTTTATTGGGGGCAGGGCTCCTGGACAGGGTCGAGGCGGGGCAGGGTCTTGGCCCCCCAGCAGTGAGGTGTTCCTAACTCACCAGGAGCTGGTTGAGCAGCACCCGAATTAAGAGCCAGGTGCATGACCTCAGTTGTCCTTACAGCAGCCCTGAGAGGTGGGCACACCTATTCACCTCATTGCTCAGACGGGGAAACTGAGGCCCAGAGCCGGAAGAGATCCCCCCCAAAGTGGGCATGGCAGGACATGCCTGGACCCCATGCTCCCTTCCTGCCCGCCAACACCACACACTTGGCATTGTGAGCAGCCGCCTCTTTGAGCCCATACTGCCTGAAGCTAAGGGCTTGGGCCCTGGATTCAGAGAACCCCCTCACAATCCTGGCTCCATCACTTCCCGCTGTGGGGGCGTGGCCAAACCACTCCTTCTGGGTCCCTAAGGAGGGGCATCTCGGGGCCCAGGCTCTGACTCCAGGTGGCTGCGGTTCAAATTCCAGCTGCACCTGCGCGCTGCGTGAACCTGCCGAGTGACTTCGTCACTCTGTGCCTCAGTTTCCTCGTCTGTCAAACGGACATCATAAATAACAGGACCCATCTCCTGGGGTCGCTGTGGCAATGAAATCAGTCAACAGGTCAAATTCCCCGCGTCCTGCCCCCAGGGAAGTGCTCGATCAATGTTACTCCTTGCTGTTATTTTTATCATACTCTGTCTATGTATAAATGTAAATAGTATGATACTTGATTATACTATGTAACAATCCTATACAGGGCCGCTGTCCAGGCAGGCGAAATCCACATCCACCAGTTCCCAAAGTCATGAAGGGGCAAAGTGGCCATGTTGCACCTGTGCCTCAAAGCCTTTCATTCATTCATTCATTCATTCATTCATTCAACACATGGGCTCCTCTGCCCCTCTCTCCTCCCCCATCTCCTGCTCATCCCACCCGTCTGTGTGTTCCTTTGCTCACGCCATTTCCTCCTCCAAGAAGACCCTTCCCGACCTCATGTCCCTCAGGATCACGCCTCCCCAGCCTTGAAGAGCTGGCGCCACCTCCTTGAGGAAGCCTTCCCTGACTTCCAGGATTCCTCTACGATGCCATTAATCCTGATTCGTCTCACTGCCTCATTTCCTGTCTCTCTTCCTCATTTCATGCAGTCGGCATGTCACAAGCGCCTACTGTTTGTGGGCTCCCCAGGCAGACACATGACTGAGAGGTGAACAAGTGGATGAGGTTGGACCATGAGTTGCGGACCCAGAGCGCACAGAGGGGGCTCACCATGGCGGGGCCGGGTCCCCTCCGTTCCCCTTGCCCTGTCAGCCCGTCCTGGGAGGGGAGTGGGGCATGTTACCTGGGCATCCAGGTCATTGCTCAGTTCCTGTCCGTCCTTCTGCTTCACCCCTGGTGGGGAGAGTAAGCGTAGGTGGAGGGCCCTTGCGGGATCTTGTGGGAGTCTCAGGGTCCCCAGGGCCCCAACCAGACCCTCCCCGAGAGGAGATCTCAGGGCCTCTTCCCACCTTCAGCACAGACCACACCCCCTCCGCGCTCCCCCCCCCCCCCCCCGCCCCAGCCCGGGGACCCCCGCCCGCTCACCGTACACGATGGAGCGCCCCACGCCGGTGTGGTCGCTGCCAAATTTCCTCATCAGAGTCCCCGCCTTCTTGGAGGAAACCTTCCCGTGAAACTTCTCCCGGAGGCGCCGGACGCTCTTCTCCAGCTGGGGTGTGGACAGGGGGGCTCCGTTGGGGCAAGGAGACGAGCGACAGCCCCTCCCCCATCTCTAGGCATCCTTCTCCTGGCCCGAACTTGACCCTTGATTTTGGCGTCCGCCCCCGCCCCCCTCCATCCCTCTGTGGCATTTCCTGGAAAAAGCCAAAGTCCCCGCAGGCCATTGGGGGAGGGAGTGGACCAGGGCGCGCGTCCCAGGCTAAGGGACGAGGCCAGCCAGGTAACCCATGGCCTCTGACCCTTGACCCTGCAGCCCCCGTTCTTCCTCGAGGAGGCCGCATTTCGCTCTGGGGGAGGTGGCGGTCACTCTGCTTTCCGATGGGGGCGAGCGCCATCCCGGAGCACCGTCCGGGCTGTGGATGGAGCGCCCAGGAACTGCGAAGCCCCCTCGGCGCCCCCGGCCCCTCCCCGGCGCCTCTCGCGGGCCCCCGGCCCAGCTGGAGCCATCTCCTACCTCCACACCTTCCTGAGACATGGTGGCGGCGGCGCAGGTCCCCGCGAGGGTCCGCACTGCGCGCGCGGCGGCCCCCTACCTGGGCGCGCCCGTCGGTCCGGCCGCCGCGCAGGGCAGGGGGCGGGGCCTGCGGCCGGCTCCGCCCTTCCTCCCGGCCCCTGTTTCGCTTTCGATTCCTGGGGGCGACGGGGCGCGCTGGCTCCGCCCTGGCTCCGCCTCTGCTGTTGCGCCCCGAGCCCGGGCAGGCGCCCGGGGTCTGCACCCTGCGGCGGAGCGCGCAGACCTGGGGCGCGGGAGGCGGCGCGGCCTCTGCAGTCGGTCACATGTCCCCACGCTGCGCGGGGTCCGCGTCTTCACGTCCCTCGTGGGGGCGGGGCCGCATCGGAAGGCCGCGGCGAGTCTCCGCGCCCCCCCACCTCGCGCTGCCCACGTTCCTCGCCCTCTCCCCTCCCCTCCCCCAGGAAGCGGGCACCGATGAGGACCTGGGCCCTTTCCTCGCTTTGGGTCTCTTACCCGGCCACCTCCTTTCTCTGAACCTCAGTTTACTCGTCTGTAAAATGGGGATGATAATATTGGCTACATCCTGGGGGTGTGTGTGGGCGCGCGCGCCAGAATTCGAGACCCCGGGTAGAGCACTCAGGAGCGCTTGGCCTGCAGCAGCCTCTCAACTAGTCACTGGGTCACCTACTATGTGCCTGTTCAAAGGGACAGGCAGTAGGGGGAAGTGGGAGGTGCTTATTAAAAACACCCTGATTCCTGGTCCCTAGCAGTCCTGCAGAATACGGCTGTCTGGGGCTTCCTGACAATCTGCATTGTAAATCCGAAGGTTGAGAACCCCGGGGGCCAGGACAATCCTAACCTGGCACAGGACGCTGGAGGAGCCCTTAGAAGGGGCTCTGGCCCGGCCTCGGGGCGTCAGAGATGGCTTCTTGGGGGAGTCCTTGAAGTCTGAGGTCTTAGCTAGGTGAGGAATGCAGTGGGGGAGAGAAGCAGCTCCGGCAGGAGCGGGTCTGGCGCGCTAGGCTGCGCCTGCTCAGCCTCACCAGTATTGACAGTTTGGGCTGGATAGTTCTTTGCGGTGGGGCCCTGCCCCGTGCACTGTAGGGTGCTGAGCAGCGCCCTTGGTCTTTACCCGCTAGATGCCAGTGGCGCCCCTCCCCCAGTCGTGACAACTTAAAATGTCTCCAGACATTGCCAAATGCCCCTGGGGGTCAAAATCGCGTTAGGATAAATGACTCCAAAAGTTGCTTTTCAATTCCGCACCTCTATCAGTATTGATGTCCAGGCTCCATCCCCACATGGGTGTCTATTTATAAATGACAGACACGGGGCTGGCCCAGTGGACCAGTGGTTAAGTTTATGCGTTCTGCATGGGTGGCCCGGGGTTCATGGTTCTGATGCTGAGCACGGACCTACACACCGCTCATCAAGCCGTGCTGTAGTGGTGTCCCACATAGAAGAACTAGAAGGACCTACAGCTAGGATATACAGCTATGTACTGGGGCTTTGGGGAGAAAAAAAAAGAGAATTGGCAACAGACGTTAGCTCAGGGCCAATCTTCCTCACCCCCCCCCAAAAAGGACATGCAAATATGCTCATATCAATAGATTCTGTAGACTCTTTTATAATATATTTCTTACATAACAATATTCTTGAGCACACGAAAAATGGATTAAAAAGTATAGATGTTCTAATGTTTTCTACTTGAACCTCAAAGTTTTGTTTGTGGGGGTCTCTGGAGCCCACTCTATTAGCAAATGTAAAGAGTTCATGGTTCTTTGGGGCTGAAAGGTGGCGTTTCAGGCAGGGATGGGGCCTGCAGGCTGCATAGAAGACCTGGGGTTTTGTCCTGAGGGGAGTGAGGAGGGGTGGAGTGGCTCCCCCATTAGAGTTGTCAATTACAAATTACCCAGTGGAGAGGGAGGTCACAGCTATGTCCCATCCCCCGGCCAGGGTGGGCCTCAAGTGGGCAGGAAACAGATAGAAGTCTGATCCAGCCAGGACATGAATCAGGTCTGCTGGATTCTCATAATAATGGCCAACATATTGAGCGCTTCCTCGGTGCCAGGTGCTGTTCCAGGCACGTGGACACAGCTTGGAACAAAACAAAGATTCTTGCCCTCATAGAGCTGGCATTCGAGTGGGAGAGACAGACAAGAAACAAATATACAATGGGACAGGAAATAAGTTCTAGGATGAAAAATGAACAGGGGTAGGGGGCTGGATAAAGAGGGGATCAGGGAAGGCTGTGAGAAATAACATCTGCGGGGAGACCTGAAGGATATGGAGGAAGAGAGTTCCAGGCAGCAAGTGCAAAGGTCCTGAGGTGGGAGCGTGGGACTGTTGTTACCAGTTGCAGTAGTTCTTCATTGCTGCCTAACACATTATCCCCAAACTCAGTGGCTTAAAACAGTAAACGGTGGGTCAGGAATCCAGGAGTGGCTTTGCTCGGCTTTCTTGGCCAGGGGTCTCCCCACCTCAATTCCTCCCTACTTTGGCTGTTTGAGTGTGCAGCCTTCCCCACTTGGCCTCCACCAAGCAAGTGAGCTGAGAGCAGGACAGCCTGGCGGACGTTGTATCTTTTTATGACCCAGCATCAGAAGTTGCATGGCGTCACTTCCGCCCCACGTCCTGTATGTTAAAATTGAGTCACTGGGTCCAGCCCACGTTTAGGGAAGGAAAGAAAGACCCCGCCCTCTCTCCCCTCCCACCTCCTGCTGGAGCATTTCATTGGCTGCACCGGAAGCCAGTCATGCTGTCAGCCTCCCAGGGCACAGAGCAAGAGGGGGAAGGGTGACAGTCCATCTGGAAGGACAAACAGAAGATACAACCCGAGTATTGAATTTCGGCATTTGTAGATAAACAGAAAGACAAATATTCCCAGTGACCGCATGAGGACGCTGCCTCCACACCAACGGTTCCGTGGAAGCTGTGTGGCCACTGTGGCCTGGCCAGATGTGCCTTGTTTGTGCCGTGGTGCGAGCATTACTGCATTTTATCTTTTGCCTTTACAAAAAGGTGTAGAGAGGGAGCAAATGGATGTACTGAGAATAGTGATGAGAAGTGTAGCCTTTGACACTTTAGTATAATTGAGTCAAGATGGCGCCTCTTTGATCCATCCATTCATTAATTTGTCAGACATGCATCAGACGCCTTCTTGGTGGCAAGTGTGGTGCTGGGCACCATTTCTGCCCTTCCGGAGCTCATGGTCTTAATGGGAAAGAGAAACATGATGCACATAATATCCCCAGCAATTATGTAATCACATATATGGTATATACTGAGAAAGAGAAGTGGAGAGACTCGAGAGAAAGGATAACACATGGGAACCTGACTTGTGCAGGTTAGTCAGGCAGGGCTTCCTGGAGGAGCTGCCTCTTGAGCTGAAATCCTAACATTTTCTGAAACACTGTGCCAAGTGTTGGAAACTAGGTATCTCGTTTGATCCTCACAGCAATGCTACGAAGGGGGTAATATTATTGCAAATGGGAAAATAGTTTCAGGAATCTGTTCAAGGTTCCTCTAAAGGGTGAATAGGAGTTACCCAGTTGAAATGGTGCAGGGGAGAGGCAGCAGCATGTGCAAAGGCCCTGAGGTGGGAAGGGGCCTGATCCATTGCCAGGAAGCTAAAGGCCAGTGTGGCTGAGGCTTAGCGAGCAGGGGGGCGAGTGGAGGGAGGTGAAGCTCGTGCCAAAAGCAGCAAAATCTTGACCTTCAACTGGACCCCTTGAGGCTTAAGCTGGGTGAGCGTACGTTTCATTGTGGAGGAAATGGATACAATTGGAGCGTTTATGCGCTTTCCACAATCCAGTCAATTTACCCCTCAGTTGGGGGAAATTTGGGAATGTCCAGAGGTGCAGGGAAGCGGGGAATCTCCAGACTGTTGGAGAAGCTGTCCCTTGAGAACCGTCGGAGAGGGCAGCTTGGCAAAACTCAGGAAAGCATTAAACACGCTCTTTTAACCATTTCTTTCCTTTTCTGTAATCTGATGCTATGACATCTGGGGCCTTGCTGGCGCTGGAGAGACATCCCCGCCCTGGGCACACACACAAACCATTCTGCACCCCCGTCTCTGCACCACCTCTACTCTCCACAATGCCTGTTGCTCTAACAATTGCGTTTTTTTTTAAGCATCCATCACTTTTGTCATCAGAACCAAAAAACACACAGTAAGGGAAATCCAATTCCTGTTTAGAATAACGTGCGAAACCCTGGAAATAGATGTTTGACAGGGACACCTAAAAGGTGAGAAGTCATTTGGGATTTCATAATTCATGTAGCCCGTGGCAGGTGGAATGTCCCTCACAGCACAGAAATCTATTGTTCGAGTTTTTCGAAATCAGCCTCAAACACATTTCCAGGAAGACAGCGTGTGCAAAAGCTGGGTTTGAGGGGGTGAAGAAATCGCCGTGGCTAAAAGACTCTGCGTGTCTCCAGGGCTTGCTGGGCGCCAGGCTCTCTGAGTGGTGTCCCTTGGCCTTTAGGTAGGTGCCACTGTCTCTTTTTCAGATGAAAAGTCGGAGCTTCAGGGCAATTAAACAAATTACGCAGGACGACACCCAGCTTAGAAGTGGCGTCGCCAGGACTCGGACACTGGCCAGCCGACTGCAACGCTCTCTCAGGCCAGAATTGGGGACGAGAAGTGTAGACATAAGGCGGGCACACTTCGGAACTGGACAGTCTGGGTTCGAGTCAGTGGCTAGCTCTTTGAGCAGTTTCTTAACCTCTTTCGGCCTCAGTTTCCCCATCTCTGAAACGGGAATAGAGTCGTTGTGAGGGTTCCATGAGTTAATACAGATGAACCACTCAGACCTGCGTGGTCTGACGGGGTAGCCACTGGCCGCATGTGGCATTTGAGCCCTTGAAACGTGGCAGGTCCTACTCCGGGTGTGCTGTGAGTGTCAACTGCACACTGGATTTCAAAGACACGTAAAATAACTCTTTAGTGACTTTATATTGATTACAAATGGAAGTCACAATATTTGGCATATGTTGGTTAAGCAAAATACGTCATTAAAATTAATTTCACTTGGGGCCGGCCCAGTGGCTCAGCAGTTAAGTTGCACATTCCGCTTCAGCGGCCCAGGGTTCACTGGTTGGGATCCTGGTGCAGACATGGCACCGCTTGGCAAGCCATGCTGTGGTAGGTGCCCCACATATAAAGTAGAGGAGGATGGGCACGGATGTTAGCTCAGGGCTAATCTTCCTCAAAAAAAAAAAAAAAACACAACAAAACAACAAAGTTAAACATTAAGAAATGTCTGACTTAGAAAGAGTAAGTCTTTACCTACCCAGGAAAATAAAACCTTAAGTTATAGGACATGCAAGCAAACTGTGGACAGTTCTGGTTTCTGGGGAGGGGCAAAGAGTGGGAGCTTATGATGAGGGGGGTGTCTCATTTTTTTTTCTGTATATCTGTCTTTTGGGGAATCTTTTTGCTAGAATGTCTTCACGTATCATTAAAAGTAATAATAGGGGCCAGCCCTGGTGGCATAGTGGTTAAGTTGTTTGTTTGTTTGTTTTTTGAGGAAGATTAGCCCTAAGCTAACATCTGCTGCCAATCCTCTTCTTTTTGCTGAGGAAGACTGGCCCTGAGCTAACATCTGTGCCCATCTTCCTCTATTTTATATGTGGGACGCCCACCACAGCATGGCTTGCCAAGCGGTGCCACGCCTGCACCCGGGATCTGAACCGGCGAACCCCGGGCCGCCGAGAAGCAGAACGTGTGCACTTAACCACTGCGCCACCGGGCCGGCCCCCAATAGTGGTTAAGTTTGACGTGCTCTGCCTCGGCAGCCTGGGTTTTGTTCCTGGGTGTGGACCTACAGCATTCGTGGCCATGCTGTGGCAGTGGCCCACATACAAAAAGGAGGAAGATTGGCAACAGATGTTAGCTCGGGGCAACTCTTCCTCAGCAATAATAATAATAACAATAATGATAATAAAATAAAATAAAATAAGGGATGACACTCCCCCTTGCCCCGGGATATTAAATTTGATGTGTATTCTCCAGATCTTTTTCCTTTGAACTACTTATTTTTCTGTCTGACTTCATCATGGTGACATTCAAAGAAAACAAGTAGCTTAAAAACACGCATGAGGCTGGCCTGGTGGCCTAGTGGTTAAGTTTGCGGGCTCCACTTCAGTGGCTCGGGATTCACCAGTTCAGATCCTGGGCCTGGACCTACACACCACTTGTCAAGCCGTGCTGTGGCGGCGTCCCACATAGAAGAGCCAGAAGGACCTACAACTAGGATATACAACTATGTACTGGGGCTTTGGGGAGGAAGAAAAAGAGAAAGATTGGTAACAGATGTTAGCTCAGGGCCAATCTTCTTCATCAAAAAAAAAAAAAAAAACCACACACAACAAAGTCCAGATTTCTGAAACAAGGTTTGAGATTAAATGGAGAACTTTGTTGCCAGGCACTCCAGGAAGATACGCCCCCATTCAGGGCCTCTGTCTTCTCGTGTATAAAATGGGACAAATACCAGCCCCCATCTCATGGAACTGCTGAAAGAAGAAAAGGTGTTAATGTGTGTGAAGTACTTAGACCAGAGCCTGCACATAATTGGTGCTCAATAAATGTTTATTTTGACTCTTGGTACCAGATGCATGTTCAGACCAGAGTCTGCCCCTCGAGACCCTGAGCTCATGGCTGAATCTTTTGTTTGCTCATCTGTAAAACGGGATCAGAGTCCTGGCACCTATTGTGGGATTAAATGAGAGACACACAGGAGACACAGACAGGAGAGACCCGCTCTGCCTTCAGGTGGTCCCCAGGGGCATCGATAAACAGCCATAATGCTCCCTGTGGATGCCCTGGTTGCGGGAGGACGGAGCATTCCAGGTATTCCAGAGGGAGGTGGTGTGTGAGATGCAAGATGCTCTAGGCGCGGAGTGCGATGGGAGAAGGAGGGGCCTCCCTGGGGGCTTGTTACGAGGCCGCTTTCCAGGCCCACCCCAGACCTACTGGAGACGCTGAGGCAGGACATGCCACAGGCTCCCGCACGACACGGGGTCTTATCTAGTCAATAAATGCTGAGTGCCAGGCTGGGAACGAGCAAACAGGCAGAAATCTCTACCCTCGAGGAACTGATGTTCTAACGGAGGAGAGAGTAACATGAAGATTTATTGAGAGTGGCTACGACACAATGGGGACATCAGCAGATATTTGAACAACACACAAAGAAACTATGGTTATCGTTCTTAAGACACGTCTCCTTTTTGTCGTCTACAATGTATACATGCCACTATGACCAAGAACTCAAGATCTGGAGTGAGACAGTCCTGGGGTCAAATCCCTCCTCTTCTGCTAGCTCACTGCGGGCCGTTGGGTGGCCCCCGTAACTTTGCCATGCTTGAGCGGGGCAGAGAAACGGGTCTCCGATGAGAGTGAAGAGCTAGACAGGCTCACTGAGAGACCCCAAACGACCAGAGATGCTGGACAGGACCCAGGTGGTGGCCGATTCAATTTTCCAAGGATGGCCACTGTATTATCCATTGTCACATAACAAGCTATCCCCAAATTTAGCAGCTAAAAGTCGCTTCACTACTTTGTGGTTCCTGTGGATCAGGAATCTGGGGACCTCTCAGCGAAGTGCCTTCGCATCAAGGTTCCCCACAAAGTGGGACCTCAATCTTGGTGTCAGCCGGGACTGTCGTCATCACAAGGGTCAACTTGTATGGCTGAATTTAGGTCTACCATTTTGCTATTTATTTTCAGTTCATCTCTTTGCAGCCCCGGCCCCCGCGTCCCCACGACCTCACCCTCGGCGCATCTGCAGACGTCTTTGTGGCAGATCTTCCGCAGGGAAGATCGCTCTGTGGGCAGATTGTAGAAGGAGCTGCACCTCCGGGCTGCGAGAGGGGTCGAGAGCCTGCGGTTGCCTTGGGCCAGCGTTCCTGGGCGCAGGGTTCCCTCCTGGCCGCGCCCCCCGCAGGCCTCGCCCGCCTAGCTCTCTCCAGCCACCCCCTCAACAGGCCCCTCCCCTTTGCAGACCCCGCCCCCTTCCTGCCCACCCCAGCCCCAGCAGGCCACGCCCAGTCTCTTCTTGGCCCCGCCCTTCCAGGGCCCACACCTACCGCTTCGACCACTCAAGAAAGCCACGCCCCTTGTCATCACACCCTTTTTGGTCCCTTCCAGCGCCTTTCTCAACCCCGCAGGCCCCTCTTGGCCACGCCCCATTCCCTCCTGGCCCTGTCCGTCACCCTCCCTCCTGGCCCCGCCCCTCGCCCGCCCTCCTGGCCCTGTCCATCACCCTACCTCCTGGCCCCGCCCCTCGTCCTCCTTCCCGGCCCATCCATCACAGGCCTCTTCCCCTCCGGGAGCCCCCTCCACCCCAGACCCCTGCTCACAAGGCTCCTAGTAGTCGTAGACCGTGACGTGCGCGGCCTGCAGGAACTCCGCCTTCAGCATCCTGTGGACCCGGAAGCCCAGCATCGTGTCTTCCTTGTGGGAGAGCTGAGGGAGGAGGGTGCTGTCTGAGCTGACCAGGGCCACTGACCCTTGGGCACTAACCACAGGGCCTTGGCCGTCCCACCGACCACGTGGCCTTGACCACTGAGGAGCCGGCCTCAGACGGCGTGGCTGTCTGGCAACCCCACCCAAGGCGCTGACCGCGGGGTCTCCGCCCACAGGCCTCTGGCGCAGGACCCCCGGCCTCCCTCACCTTCTCCTGGTAGAGGACGACGGTGCTGTCGCTGGAGCTCGTCTTGGTCTCATACTGGAAGGCGTACATCTCCGCGTCGCTCGTGAGCTGGGGCAGAGGGTGAGGATTACATGTGGTCAGAGACCCCGGGGCCCCCAGCCGCAGGAGCCCCAGTCAGTGCGGGGTAACTCTCAGAGTTCCCAGCCCTTGTCCAATCAGTTGGGGAAACTGAGGCACAATCAGGGCAAGGATTTGGCCAAGGTCATGCAGGGAGACAACCAGAAGAGGGCATGGCTGCTGACCGTGGGGCATTAACCCCCGGACCTTGACCTGGGTAGATGCTGCCTTGGGCACACAAGGGGAGTGTGGGGGTTGCCAGGGCAACACCAGTGGGCAGGTTGGACACTTATTACCTGTTTGAGGTCCTTCTGGTTGGGGTAGAAGCCGGTGATCAGGGAGACCTCCATAATGGTCATCGTGGCCTCTCGATCACCCTGGAACCTGGGGATTTCACAGCTCCCGTCTACTCCCACTTTCCTGCTGTCCCTTCCCCCATCCTCCCACTGCCGTCATCTCTCGCCTGGACTCCTGGGTCTCCCTGTCGCTCCTCTGCCCCCAGCAGCATACAGCTTCAGCAAACAGGATTCTGACATGTCATCTCCTTGCTTAACGATCTTTATCAAATGCCTTGTCTCACTCTTCTACTTCACCTCCTCCCACTCCAGCCTCCATTTGATTGGTCTTAAGCATCAGTCTCTCTCCTGCCACTGGACCTTTGCACACGCTGTTCTCTCAGCCTGGAATCCTCCCTCCTCCACTCTGCCCTGCAAAATCCTTGCATCTTTGCAATCTCAGCCCGTGCATCACTCCCTCTAGAGGCCTTCTCTGGCCCACACACCACATCGTTCTCTCATTTGCCCTCCTCTGGCTCACAGACCGCTCCTTTGCTGCACTTAATGACAACCGTCACTTTACATTGATTCTGGGTGATCAGTTTGGTTATTGCCTGTCTCCCCTGATAGGCTGTGAGCTCCCCTGGGGCCGGAGGGGCTGCCTTGCTCACAGCTGTTCCTCCAGCTCCTAGAGCAGAGCCTGGCACTCAGCAGGCACTGGATATGGGGGGCAGAGCAGGACTGGGGGTGGGGCTGGGGCATAAGGAGATGAGGATGCGGGCGAGCCGTGGAGCTTGGAGGCGGCTCTGGGTACCTGGATCATGGAGTATGTTTGCCATGGTGGAGCCCGCCATCCTGGGACCTGGCCGGATGAGGGGTTGGATGGGAGAGCAGCATGGGAGGGTGGGGTAGGAGGCAGCATGGGGGACCGGCAGGGCAGGGCCGCAGGAGAGATAGGGTGAGGGGCAGGCACAGAGAGGCAAGCTTGGCGGGTCCCCCCTCCATTCTGTCCACAGGGAAAGCTGCTGGGGAATCTGGTTACCAAGAAGTGAGGCCTTCCTCCCGCCCAGCCTGAGATCCTGGTACCCTGACCTTGTCTCCATCCGGAGCCGTAAGGTCTCTTCCCCCTTTTTATTCACTGCAGAGAGAAAGCAGATGTTTAGAGGCTGGGTAACACAGCCTCGGGAACTAGCTTCCTCGGTTCAAATCCTGTCTGCTGTGTGACTTTGGGCAAGTTGCTTAACCTCTCTGTGCTTTGGTTTCCTAATCTGAGAAGCGGCTCATAAGATTCCTAACCCAGCAGGGTTGTTGTAAGGATTAAGTGAGTTAATACAAGCAAAACGCTTAAGACAGTGTCAGATCAGTGCTTTATAATCGTCAGTTATTATTACTATCCTTATTACTATTATTAAGAAATGGGGCTCAAGCCAAAAGCTTGGTCACTTTTGGTCCCTAAAAGTCCTGAGACTGGAGAGGGTTGTTCCCCCACCCCGGCGGTGAGCTCCCAATGGCAGCGTTCTCTCTCCTCCTCACTGTGGCCTGCAAGTCCCTGTGCCATGTGCCCCTGTCACTTCTCCAACTCTTTCTCCTAAGACTCTACCCCTTGCTCCTCTGTAGCCACACTGGCTTCCTCACTGTTCCTCAAACCAGGTAAGCTCATTCTTGCCTCAGGGCCTTTGCACCTGCTGTTCTGCCCTCCTGGAATGCTCTTCCTTCAGATCCTTCATGGCTTATTCTCTTACTCAAATGCCGCCTCCTCAGAGAGCTTCCCTGGAACCTCCTCTAAGTCTGAATCATCTTTTTTAACTTTATTTTGCGTGGCACTTATCATCACTGGCTATTATGCTATATATTTATTTTTTATAATGTAGGTTCATTTCTTTTTAATTTATTATAAATAAATAACAGTAAGAGTATAATATACTGTTACTGTGTTATTGTTATTGTTGTACTGTTGTTATATTGTTGTTGTTGTGTTACTGTTTGTCTCCTTCTACTGGAATGTGGGCTCCAGGGGAAGAAGGTATATTTTTTCTTCATGCCTATGTTCCCAGGGCCAATAAACAGAGCGCGCCACGTAGTAAATGCTCACGAAACGTTTGTCGAATGACTGAATAAAGCAATAACTGTGCTTCCTGAATGAGAGCTCAAGTAAAATCATAAAAATGCCGAGTTGGCTTCCCTGGGGCCAGGCTCACTTTCCGGGGCATTCTGGAGAGTCACGTTCAGGTGGAACAGGTTACAGGTGTGCTCCCAGGACTCTGGGGACCTGTGGCACATGGTCAAGATCTGCAGGGCAGGGAAGGAGTAAGAGCCCGTCCCACCCACCCCCTTTCCTCCCTGCTCCAGCCCTCGCCTGCCCGGGGCTCTGCCCCTGCGGGGAGTTCACAGCCAAGCCCGCCCCTCAGTCCATGGGCGCAGCGGCCAGAACACCCCATGGCATCTAGACCAGCTCTGCTAGAACTTTCTGCGAGGATGGCAGCTGCCTCCATCTGCTGTCCAGAGGGCAGCCACTAGCCGCCTGCGGCTCTTGAGCCCTTGAAATGCAGCTAATGCAACCGTGGAGCTGATTTTTTTTTAATGCAATTAATGGAAGTGTAACTGGGGCTCAGGGAGGAGTGTGACATGCCCCAGGTCACACCACGGAGGCAGGGGTTCACCCGTGACTCCACTGCTGGAAGCAGGATGGTAGGCTGCCTCAAATTTGCTGAATGAGAGGGCTGTCGTCCTGGGCCACAGGGCATGAGGCTGCAAGATGTAACAGGGCTGCTGGCTCAGATAGTGGGGGGAGGGTGCGCCTTGGGAGGCACCCTGAGGGAGAGTCTCCCTTGAGGGGGGCAAGGAAGGAGACACCCCTCCAGGGACTCGCATGGAGGGGCAAACGGGTCCAGAGGCCTCTATCTCCCCTGACTCTTGACTCAGAGCAAATGAAACTCTATCTGCGCCTCGATTTCCCCACCTGTTGAATGGAGTCCTTATTTTTACCAGCTTCCCAGGGGGTGCTGGAGGCGTCCTCAGCTTCGTTCCTAGCAAAGTGCAGTGCCCTAAATGGTAGCTCAAATTATTGCTGATTTTGATCTTGTCCTGGAGTCTAGTCTGGCCTCTCTTCCCACCCACTGGGGGCCCTGGGCTCCAGCGCAGGATCTCGAGGGTGCGACACCAGACCTACCGAGACGGTGCCTCTTCCTCTGCCGCTGAGCAGAGAACTGAAAGGAGGAAGGAGGCGGATTGGAAGGTGGAGGAAGCAGCAAACATGGCTCGAATGCAGTGGGGGTGGGAGGAAAGCATGCAAGGGCATTGGCGTCTCATTATTTCCCTAACTTGGGGTCTGCTCACTCAATGCCCAGCTCTCCCCATGCAGATAGTTTTACATTTCCTTCTTGTTCTTCTTCTTTTTGGTGAGGAAGATTGGCCCTGAGATAACATCTGTGCCCATCTTCCTCTATTTTGTATATGGGACACTGCCACATCATGGCTTGATGAACGGGGTGTAGGTCCTTGCCCAGGATTTGAACCAGTGAACTCCGGAACACTGAAGCTCGCAAACTTAACCACAACACCACTAGGCAGCTCCTACTTTTCCTTCTTGATAGAACATTTGTGGTGTGTACCCTGTCACAGATCAACCAGAACTGCTGACTCAGGCTATGTCCGAATGTACATCTGTCTAATCTATCCATAGCATCTCCAAAGTTCCCCAGGCATGGAACCCCCACAAGACCCTTCTCCCTGGCATCTCTGCATCGACTCATGCCCCCCACATACCTTCTTCCGTCATCAGCCAGAGCAAAATTTTACAAATTCACATCCAATCGCATCATCCCTGCTTAAACCTCATTGCCATTCTGGGAACACTCCAGCCTCAGGGCCTTTGCACCTGCTGTTCCCTCTGCCTAGATAGCCACCAGGCTCACTCTTTCCTTTCCTTAAGACTTTGCTCAAATGTTACCTTGTTGGTAAGACCTTCCCTGCCCATCCTATCTAAAATTGCAACTCCTTGATGTCCCTACCCGCTTGCTGCTATTTCCCCCCATAGCACTTGCCAGCCTTTAACACACTATATGTTCTACTTATTCACATGTCTTTATTGTCTGTCTCCCCGACTAAAATATAAAATTCTACAGAAACAGGGTTTTTTTCTGTCTTGTTCAAGGCTGTATTTCCAGCACTTAGAACAGTGCTTGGCACACAGTAAGTGCTCAGTAAAGATGGGTCGAATGATTGAAGGTAAATGTCATCTCCTCCATGGGATAAGGTCATGGAAATTACCTTACTCCCCACACCCAGATTATTTTCCCCTTTATACACTTTTTTCTTTTCCCTGTGTTCAGAGAGCCTAAAATAGAATATATTGATTCCGTTTCTTTCTAAACTGTAAGTCCCATGAAAGCAGGGACCACAGACCTTTCATAATGTACCCCTGATGCTCAGGAGAATGTTTGGCACGTGGGGGAAATGTTTGTGGAATAAATGAATCAATACATTGACAGTATTGCCAATGGTTGCGAGATACTCTTGGGGAGGGAGATTGACAGGGATATGGCTCTTGACCTCATGTCCGATGCCACCTCTGTGTGGCCTTCTCGTCTGCCCCTGAGCGCCTCACCTTTGCTGACCGCTGCTGGTAGGCATTGTTCTGATCGATGAGCCACTCCACGCTGAAGGCTCTCTTAGGGGCGCTGATCTGGACTCGGAGGTCCTGGACACCCTCGAAGGGGACAGCTTGGCTGAAGCGGGTGAGGGCCTCGCCGGCCACCGCCGTGGCCTGGGTGTTGGAACAGAGGCCGCGGATCAGCACCACAGACAGCGCCCCGGGCGCAGCACCACGGACAGCTCCTTCCGGGGGCCTGGCCGCGTCAGCACCTCGGCCAGCGCCCCCAGCCCCGCCTCTCCGAGACCCCGGGTCACCTGGGTGGACTGGAAACCGCCTCCCAGCTCCCTCTTCTCCAGGAGCCACTTGATGACGGCGTACGTCTCATTGTGCCGACCCAGCTCCAGCTTCTGCATCAGCGCGTAGGCCGTGGCCTCAATGGTGTACAGGGAGTTCTTGTCTGAGTCGTTCACTGGCCAGTGGCTTTTATGTAGAAAACGGATGGCCACCTGGTCACCCAGATCAGAGCTCCCCTGCTAGACCTGCCCTCCCCTTGTGTCATCTGGCCCGATTGTTCTCATCTGCTGTTTTATTGAGCGCTTACTTTACGTGGAATTCTTTGAGGGGGCTTACGGACACTGTATTTTCAGAACCGCTCTAGGAGACAGGGACTCTAACTATTTCAAGATAGGAAATCGAGGTTCCAGGAGGCTCCTCCAGGTCCCTCCAGTCTTACTGCAAGTGAGTTTTCCTAACTCGACTCCTCTTGACTTGGGGAATGGGGAAGATGGGATAAGGACTTTGGAATGAGGTCGGGTAGGTCATGGGAGGCAGAGCCCTCTCAATCTCCCACGTTTAGTGGCCTTCATTCCATCCTTGACCACAACAAGCACTTTCTCACTTAGGGAGTTTGCATGCCCCACTGCCTTAGCTTGGAATGTCCTTCGCCTTTCACACAGGTTGGCCTTCTCATCTTTCAGCAGCTCAGGGGTCCTCTTTTCCCACAGGCCTTCTGAGCCCTCTAATCCATACTCCCCTCCCCTTGTCATCTCTCCCACCCACCTTGTATGCTCTCATCTCAGCATTTATCTCAATTTGGAATTCTCTGTTGATCTGTTTGTCTTCTGCCTGCCTCCCCCAGGGGTGGTGGGGCCTTTGAAGGCAAGGACCTTATCAATCTTGTTCACCTTGGTTTCTCAGGATCTGAGAAACCAAGATCAAGAGTTGGCACACCATCGGTGCTCAGTAAATGCTGAGTGACGAAGCACTCATTGCTGGGTTTGAGACCACGCAATCCCCTTCCCTCCACCGCCATGACTGTGGCAGACACACAGTTGTTTAAGAAGTGGCCCCACACCCACCATGGCTGGCAAAGATGTCCAGGCAGTCATTGGCTTTGGGGCTGTTGGTGGGGGCCAGAGCATAGGAGACTATGGCTATGGCAAAGGTTGTCTGAATGCTGGGGAGGCGTTGTTCCAGGAAGTCACTGGCTTTCTTCATGCTGGCAATCAAATTCTAGAGAGTCAGAGAGAGGAGGCTAGAGGAAGGTGATCGGGGGAAAGGGGTCTGGGAGTTAGAAGAGAAGCATCCATTGAGAGGAACATGGGGGTGGGGGAGCTCCCTGTGTGGAGGGCCTATGGCACCCTGCAGGTCCTGCCCTCCTCTTTGGGTCCCACCAGGACGTCCTTGATGTACAATTCCTTCCCCTCATTCAGGGCGATCAGGACAAGAGCTGTGAGTGATACGTCTGCCTCAGAGTTTTGGTAGCCACCCTGTGGATGCAGAACCATACCCATGGTCCCGTCAGCATCTTGGGGCCATGTTCTCCAACCTCCCCGACCTTGAAAACTCCCACATGCTCAGCTCTGGGCTGGATGATGCTGAAAGCAGGATGGGGAGAGGGAAGGAGAGAGGAGGAGGAGGGGCCATCTTGAGATTTGCCCGTATGAGGTCTGCCTTACTAACAAAACCTAACAGCCACGGAGGGTGCTGGGCTAAACTCTCTATGCTACCTCAGAGTATCTTGCAGCAGCTCCGTTTTCCTGATGAGGAAACGGAGGCTCAGAGAGGTGAAGTCTCCCCATTGCTAGTTAATGACTGACTTAGGGTTTGGACTCCTCTGCAGTCTCCAAGCTTCCACCCTCAACCCCTGCACTGGGTTGAACAGTGCCCCCCGCCCCCAAACTCATGTCCACCCGGAACCTCAGAATATGATCTTATTTGCAAAGATGGTCTTTGCAGGTGTAACTAGTTAAAGAGAGGTCATACTGGATTAGGGTGGACCCTATATCCAACGGTGAGTGTCCTTATAAGAAGGCCACATGAAGACACACAGAAGGAAGGAGGGCCTGTGAAGATGGAGACGCAGAATGGAGCGATGCAGCTGCAAGCCAAGGAACCCCAGAGCCACCAAGCTAGAAGAGGCAAGAAATGATTCTCTTCTAGAGCTTTCAGAAGGAGCATGGCCCTGCCGACACCTTGATTTTGGACTTCTAGTCTCCAGAACTTTGACAAAATAAATACACTTCTGGCGTTTTAAGCCCCCCAGTTTGCGATACTTTGTTAGAGCAGCCATAGGAAATGAATACGCCCCTCGCAGTCTTTTCCTTCCACAGTGGCCAATGAAGCCTGTGAGGTCTCGAATCAGGTCACGTCCCTCCTGTGCTCAGAACCTTCCATGGCTCCCACCTCACTCAGAGAAAAAGCTCACATCCTCCTTGTAGCCCACAAGGTCCTGCAGAGGGAACCTCTGTCCCATCCCCTCCCTGCCCTCACCTCATCCCCCTCTCCCCTTGCTCACTCTATTTCACACTGGCCTCCTCTCTGTCCTTCAAACATATTGGGCACATTCCAGTCTCAGGGCCTTTGCACATGCTTTTCCCTCTGCTTGGAACACTCTTCCCCTCATTATCTATATGACTTGCTCTCTCACCTCCTGGTCTGTACATTTATCATCTCCTAATGAAGTCTTCCAAAATCACACCACCATCACCTTGATCCCCCTTTCCCTGCAACCCTCCCCTGACCACTGCTAACATGCCACATCGCTTACATCGACATTAGACTTATTGCCTGGCTGATTTTCGTCTGTTTTTGTAAAACCTGTGTTTGTAACCTCTCTGTGCCACCTTCCTGTCAGGCTCTCGCTCACACAGTCCCTCCAACTCCTTGAGTCCTCCTCCCCCTGGAGGTGCAATCTGTCTTTGCTGGCTTCATTCCTTTATCCAGAGTTTTATTCAGCAGACACTTGCCAATGAACCAGATCCTCTTCCCTCCCTGGTAGGGCTCACAGTATGGAAAAAGCAGACCCTGAGCAGACTATTTCAAATCCTCACTGAGGCCCCCAATGCCCTGCAGGCTCCAGGATCCGCCATCTTTCTTCCCTTTCAGGCCTCAGGATGGACTGTCCTCTCCCCTAGCTTTGGGCTCTGATCACCCTGGTCTCTTTTACATGTTGTCAAATGTGCTGGAGCCTCAGGGCCTTTGCACATGCTGCTTCCCTTGCCTGAAGCTCTCTTTCCCATTCTTCCCCCACCAGCTCTCTTCCTCCATTGGGTTGCTGCTTTATTGCCACTTCCTTTTGCAGGTTTCCCCTGACACCCCCAGGGTCAGACGTGACCCGTATTCAATACTCTCTCCTGGTATTTCTCGCCCATGGACTTAATCACTAGTTATAATTCTTTGGGGAACTTTTTCCTCCCCCCATCCCAAGCTGTATCTATCTTGTTTCCTGCTGTGTCTCCCCTCTGCCTAGCACAAGACCTGGTACACAGCCGTTGCTGGATAAATGTTTGTTGAATGAATGAATGAATGAATGCCTAATGTGATAGGTGCAATGATGGAGACAGGCAGAGGGTTGGTATTCAGGGGATCCTTCCTGGAGGAGGTGATATCTGAGAAAACATAATTTGGCCAGGTGAGGGGAAAAGAAGGGCTGGAGTGGGGATATGTCATGCAGAAAGGGCAACATAAGCTAAGACACGGAGCTGAGGTGGAGGGACCCAGGAGCAGGGAGTAGGGAAGGGTGAGGCTTGAGAGGAGACACGAAGAGAGGGAGATAGCAGAGAGATAGTCGTGGGCAAGTGTGAGCCACGAAAAGTGTTTGAGCAGGACAGAGACCTCCAGGACTGTTTGTAAGCTGTTTCTGGAGGCTAGTGTGGAGGGACACTTGGGAGGGTCAGCTGTGTTGGCAGGGGGATGGCAGGACGCAGGCCCTGTGAGGCATGGGGGCCAGGACTGGGGCCTGCTTGATGTGGGGGTGAGGGAGAGATGGGGTCCCAGCCTTGCCCAGCCTCCCGCACATTGCAATGGAGTGCAGGGCGGTCCAGAGCAGGGGACGTGATGCTGGGGACCAAGCCTCAGCTCTTCCCTCTTCTCATTCTACCTGAGAGCAGGTCAGGGGCTTGAGATTCCACTGTTAGTGCCCAGAGCCCTGGGTTTTATTGCAGCGGCCCAGGCAGGGGGACGGTGGGCACCTGCATGGACGCCATGATCACAGGGCCCTTCTCCAAGAAGCGCCCGTCCTCTGCCTGCCTCCGGGTGATGATCCAGTTGGCAACGGCACAGAGAGTGTGCATGTTGATCGTGGTCACGGTCGCGGTGTGGTAGGCCAGGGTGAAGACCCGGAAGACATAGCTCGTTAGCCTTTTGGGAGGGAGATAGTGTGGGTGAGGACCAGGAGTGACAGCCCAGGGGGGTTCTAGGACACAGGCATCTACACCCGTCTGGAGGAGTCCACACCCTGGACCACACGGCTCCAGACCGACCCCTCATTTGCCGTTCCCCAGTCTGCCTGTGCCGCCGGCCCCAAGGCCCTGCAGTGTGGGTGCCCCTGGGGTCATCAAGCCCCAGGCTGGCCCTTTGGGCTTCCTGGGGGGCTGGGCAGGACTGCCAGCGTCCTCGTCCTTACCAGGTGCTTCCGCGGCTGCCCTTGCTGGAGTGGTAGGAGCCGTCATGAAGCCTGTGGGTCAGCATCTGAGTGTAACCTGCAGGATAGGGTGGAGGAGAGCTTGCAAGGAGAGCGGGGCTGGGGGGGGAGGGGGGGAGGGTTTGGGTGTGGCTGGGGCGGGGGTGGGTGTGGGGGTCAGGTGTCAGGCATCATCTGGGCTGGAGCAGGACAGGGTGTGGGTGTGACTTCAGAGTGCGTCACATCTAGAGGTGGCCTGGAGGAGGGGGCTTGTCCGGGTGCATCAGGGAGGGGGCTGCTGGGCCCATGTGTAAACAAAGGTCACTCTCAGGTGTGACCGTGGGAGCCCGTGTGCGTTCGTGTCTGGGGGTGATCTGGGAAACCCGCCCCATCGGGTCGTCTGGGGAGGATGTGACCAGGAACAGTCACTCGGAGGGATCAGAGAAGGTGACACTCAGGAAAGAGGGGACTCTGGGGGCCACCACGTGCCAGTTTCCTTGGGGGTTCTTTCTTGACTGTAAACTAGGGCTGTCGGTGTGTCTGTGCCGCCTGGTGGAAGGTCCTCCTGAGTGTCGTCTGGGGGGGGGGCGCCTCTCGGGAGGACTCTGAGCGTTGTTACTCAGGTACTACCTGAGGGTTCCCTGGGGGTCTGCTCTTCTGGGGTAACGTTGGGGGTGACAGTGTCTGGGCGTTATCTGGAGCTCACTCTCGAGAGCTCCTGGATGGAGAGTTGATGTCTGAGTGTAGCCAGGGAGACGGGTCTGTGTCCAAATTAACTTGAGGGTCTCTGTCTGGGTGTCATGAGCGGGGTGCATCTCTGGTTCCCTGGGGGGTTGGAGGGGGGCTGGGAAGGTGTGAGTACTCAGGTGGAACCAACAGGCCACCCCCTGGGGGTTTTCTGCTTGGGGCCTCCCTGGGGGTGTAACCAGGGGTGGGTCTAACCCGACACACTGTCTGAATATAACATAACCTGGGGCTTTGGGGTGAACCAGGGGGCCCGTTGTCAGACTCCAGCCTGGAGACAGGGCAGGGTGAAGGCAGAACCTGGGGGCCCTGCTGCGGGTCCCCTGGGGGACTCTGTATCACGTCGTCTGGGAGACAAGTCAGAGTTTGGGTGTTATTGTCTGGGAGGGTCCCTGGGGTTACCCCAGCCCTCCACCCAGAGAGCCCCGGACACCGTCCTCGAGGCCCCGCCAGGGTCCCCCTCTCACCGCTGACAATGTTCTTCATCACCTGGGTCCTGTGCTCCACCCCGACCTTGTCCCACTGGCCCGTGGCATCCAGGTAGCAGGTCAGGATGATCATGGGCGCCAGGGAGCTCAGCATCTGCTCAGGGCAGCTCCTCGGGAGCCTCAGCAGCTGCTGTGTTTCTGTGGGTGTCAGGCTGCCCAGGATGGTCTTGCCAAGGATGTCACCTGCCAGGTGGGCAGGGTCACCTTGGGAATGGCCTAAGCCCCACGGCTCCCTGAGTGCCCCACATGGGCACCCCCAGCCCCTCCTGCACCGTCTGTGCCTAGGCAGGCCCTGGGGGAGCTGCCCCCCGGCTCTGTCTTCAGTACCTTGGACACTGACAAACACTTCGGCCTCTGTATCGGGCATCTGGTTCAAAATGTCCTTTTTTGGCACCAGTTCTGTCTGGGTCTGACCTGAGTGGACACAACCTTCTGTGACAAGCAGATTCTGGGGCTGGGAGGCCAGAGGGCGCAGAGCCCTGGAGGAGCTCGGGCCGCCCGCCTGACCGCACCCTGTCAGGTCAGCCCCTCCCTCTGCCCTGGAATGGCCCGGGAGTGGGGGGGATCCCACATGCTCCTTGCAGACCCCACTAACCTTGGGGGTTCAGGAGGATGCTGTGGGAGAGCAGCTCTGTCCACCCTCCTGCCTGTGGGATGCAATGAGGAAGCAAGTGAAAAACAACAACAGTAATAATAATGACGATCACAATGACCGTAGGAGGAAACATTGATTAACTATTAAAGTAGATTCTGGAGCCCTGATATCTGGCTTCAAATCCCAGCTCTTCTGCTTACTAGCTGTGTGACCTTGGGAAAGTTACTTAACCTTGCTGTGCCTCAGTTTCCTCATGCATAAAAGGGAGAGAATAATAGTTCCTACCTCCCAGCATTGTTCCTAGGGCTCAATGAATTATTATTCTTAAAGCACCCTATTGTAAGGGCTAAACATGTGTGTTAAGTAAACAAAGTATTTTCAATGGGTCACGCGCTGGTCATGCATAATTTTCACAGCTCTGATTATTCGCCGCTGTGATGATCATCCTCATCCTGGAAACAAGGACGTGGAGTTCAGAGAAGTTAAGTAAGCTGCCCAAGGTCACACAGCAGGGACAAGATTTGAACTCACCCTGACTCCAAAGTCCCGAAGTGGGGGCTCTGTGATGGATCACACAGCCTGGGGTGCAGGGGAGGCCCTGCTGTCTACACTGGCAGCAAGAGGTGGTGGGTGCCTATTACCTGGACCAGGAGCATCTTCTTCACGTGATCCTTGATCCTGAGGCCCAAAGCCTTGACCTCCACGTCCACTTTGCCTATCTTGAGTGGGAGAAGCACGAAGAGCACTGTCTTGGAGGAGGTGGGGGGCACGACCACCACCTGGCGGTATGGGGCTTCCCGCCTTGAAGCGCTGCAGAGTAGCTCCTTGTAGGGGAATTTCACGCGGACCTGGGGTGGGTGATCAGTTAGGGGGGTGGCCCAGGACCCTAGAGTCACAGTCCCTTCCCTGCTCCTGCCCTGAGAGTCCCAAGTAGGTGACAGCACAGCACAGTGGTTGAAAGCAATGACTCCGTCTGAATTCAAACCTACTCGGCCTCTTATGTGCTGTGTGATCTCAGAAAAGCTCTTTAACCTCTCTGGGCCTCGGTTCATCTCTAAACCAAGAAAATAATAGCATCTGTTTGATGAGGTCATTGTGAGGTTTAAACGAGAAAATAGAAGCTTTTTCAAAGGGCTACCACTTCGCTGGTCCCTTCAAATAATGGACACATTCCATCCCCTTTATAGAACACCCTGATGTGGGGCCAGCCTGGTGGCGCAGTGGTTAAGTGTGCATGTTCCACTTCGGCGACCCAGGGTTCGCCGGTTCGGATCCCGGGTGTGGACATGGCACCGCTTGGCAAAAGCCATGCTGTGGCAGGCGTCCCACATATAAAGCAGAGGAAGATGGGCATGGATGTTAGCTCAGGGCCAGTCTTCCTCAGCAAAAAGAGGAGGATTGGCAGAAGTTAGCTCAGGGCTAATCTTCCTCAAAAAAGGAAAAAAAAAAAACCCCAACACCTTGACGGATGTTTTGGTGGGGAAGGAAAGCCGCAGGCTTCACCTTGGCCTGGCGGGCCCTGAAATTGTACAGCACGGCTTGGATCTGGACTTGCTTGTTCCTGATCACAGAAGAGGGCAGCTTAAGATCCACAAAGAACTCTTTCTTGACTGTCAGCTTGAAGGGACCCGAGACGCAGAGACCTAGAAGCGGCAGACATGTCAGAGTGACCTGGAGGCCCGCTGTCCCGGGGCGGGACGCTCCCCCGTCCTCTCAGCACTCGTCTGTGGGGTTACCTTGTCCAGCCTTGAGGCTGACGGCCACCAACTGCCACGTGCTGATGGAGTCGGGCACGTTCACGAGAATGCTGCTGTGCGAGATGCTGCTGGAAGCCGGGGGCAGGGCGGTGGTGGGGGCGGGACATCAGTGAGTTTGTGCTGCCTGAAGCAAGCCTGTGGATCGGGGGTCACTGTCCAGGGGTTACGATCACTCTGGGGGGTCACTGGGTCACTCCACTAGACACACTATCACCAAAGGGTCATCATCTGGGGGGATCTACTGGGATCTGCGCCCCTATTCAGGAAAGTTTCTATCTTGGGACAATCCTGAGAGCTCAACGTCACCGGTGGGGGCACTGGCCAGGACCGATGTGTGGAGGGACCAGGGGCCAGATGCTGGCATGGGGGTTCTGGTCCTACCCTGATCCACTTTCTGGCAGAGTAATCTTCCTCCAGAGCCAACTGTCAGGGAACCAGGTCCGGACGGGCAGGTCGTCCGGGAAGATGTCATCAAAGTCTTTGTCTTCATCCACTGCAAGGAGCGGACATGGGGCAGGGGTCTCCTTTGTGTCTCCCCCGTGGCCCACCTGACTCCTCAGTGGGGCGCTCCCACGCCATCCCCTTGTGGCCCTTATCACCGTTTGACTGTCCCCCGGCACTCCGTGCCCCTCACGGAGCCCCCCAACCCTGGGCCCCCTGCTGTGACCCCCCTCACTTGTCTCCAGAAGCAGCTGCTCCTCTCGGGCCTCCTGAGTCAGGGCCTCAGACAGATGGCAGCAGCTCGGGAAAGCGGCGACGCACGCTGGCCCGTGGTGGACATGTCGGGTCCTCTCCTCACGCGACAGTCCCACTGGGCTCTCCCGGAGCCCAGCCTCACAGCACTTTCACTCCAGCTCTGTCTCAAACTTATTCACTGTGGGCCAGGGTTAGAGGGACAGAGGAGGGGCTGAGAGAGACCTGAGGGAGCTGGGACCCATCCACCCCAATGCCATGTACACCTGGCCTCTATTTAGCCCCAGCTCTGGCAGATGCTGGTCCTGGCACTTTGCCTGGGCCTTCCCCAACACTGAACCCATGTGGTGAGTTCTGATGAGGAGGGTGAGCAACAGAGAGGTCCATTCACTGGCCCAGGCCACACAGCTCACAAGTGGCAAAGATGGGACCAGAATTCATGCTGCTTCTTTTTGCTTCTTCTTCCTCCTCTTCCTTCTTCTTTTTTGACAGGGATTGGTAATCCCCCAAGATGCCATTTTGACTCCCAATTTCCATTATATATATATTTTAAATGAAAACATAAAACTTGCTGTTAAGCATGATGTCAAGTGGAATCCTTCTAAATTAGCCAACTGAAGGGATGTGCTTAAAGATAAAAATACTATGGCAATTAAAAAATCTCATTTTCCACCCCATCACAAGATTAGAACACCTGTAGTTAAATAATATCGCTGATCATTACCATAAACAAAACCACAGTTTTTCTAAACTTTTCCCAGAAGGTTAGCATGAATTTTGACATGGAAATTAGAATTAGGGTTTTACCTCAATCTTCATTAGAGTCCACTTACTGTCCTTTTATTTAGATCCACAGAATCACCAGCATTGCTCAAAGAGACTGAAAAATCTAATATTGATAGAATCCATTCAGCGAACGCCACCCAGTACTGCTTCCCATGTTCCTTGAACTCCGGGCTCAGAGCTTCCTGTTCCGGTCCACACCCTGGCCTCGGGTGTGGCAGGATTGCTACATCCTATTCATTCATACTCAGCACTCCTGTCTCCTTTCATCTACATTCCCTCCTGTATCCCAGAGGCTAGACGTCTAAAAACTACATTTCCCAGACTCCCTTGCTGCTGGGGTTCTCGATGGAGTTAGATTCTGCCACCAAGATGCTCTTGTGTACGATTTGAAAGCTAGAAAGATGTGAAGGCCATTTCCACTGCAGCAGCAATAGGTGATGGGTGGGCTTCAGTCTATGCGTGTCTTTGCAATGGGCACAATTCCATGTTCCACCATCTACTCGTCAGCCCCATGAGAGATATCGGTTGCAGGTTCCTGAGATTTCACGATTTGCAAGAACTGTGGTGGGGTGATCTTGAGTCCCAGCAAGCAACCTTCCAACTTTTACTCCTGTTGTCCATCTGATGACTTTGAAAGCACCAAACTCCCCTCGTTAAATACCTCCCTCCCTGCTTGAAGTACCTACAGTGGTTTCATCTCTGTTCTAAGCCTTGATGAATACAGTAGGTTAGGGAGCCACGAGGGGCGCATCCCCTCTGACCTGCATTCCTCTTCAGGGAGCAGCGGTGGCAGGTAGGAGGGGGGCTCCAGGGGCAGTCCCACTCTGGGGGTCAGAGGAAAGAGTGAGAGGACAATTGTCAAGATCATTATAACATCCTTGATAGTTTCTGGGTGCTTACTGTATGCCCAGGGCTTTATATGCATCACCTCATTTTATCCCACAGTCTCCTGATGTTCAAAATTTGCTACTTAAAAGCTGTGCAATCTTCAGCAAGTCACTTAACCTCTTGTGCATTAATTTCCCCAGCTATGTAAAATGGTATAATCATAATTCTATCAATGAGATCATGCATATAAAAGTACTTAGCACAAGGTCCAGCTTGTAGTAAACAGAAACTATTGTTAATACCACTATTTACAGCCTAAAGAAGACACTCCTAGTTGTCCTCGGTATCCATTCTCCCCCTTCATCTGTGGCAACTAAATTTCTATCTTTTACATCACTCAGAATGAAGACTACTTTTCCCAGCCTCCCTTGCACCTGGGTGGGGCCATGTGACTGAGTTCTGGCCAATGAGATGTGAGAGGACTGTCTACCTCTTCCTTCTTCTCTCCATCCTGCTGTCTGGCATGAGGCCCTGGTGAGGCGCCATCTTGAAATATGGCAGGGCAACAAGCTAGAAGGAATCTGAGTCCCAGAATGACCTCTGCATAGTTACTAAGAGAGAAGTAAACTTCTACCCAGTTTAAGCTACTGTTCATTTGTATCTCTGATACATGTGGCCAAACCTATACCTTAACTAACACAGAGTGGGTTACTTCTATTATTATCTCCATTTTATGGACAGAGAGATAAGACTCAGAGGAAACGTGACTGGCCCATGGTAAGTGGTAGGGTCTTGGATTTTAGCCCACCTGTTTGACATCAAACTCCACGTTCCTAACCACTAGGCCGCATGGCCCCTGCCTCTGCCCTCCTCCTGCCCCAACCACTGCCTATACCTGAACTTGCTAGGGTGTCCATCCCTGTGCTCATCTTCATGTCCAATCCAGCGTCCTTGAATACAGCAAGTCTGTCTTTCCCACCGCCTGCGGTGCAGCCAATGTCGTGTTCCTCTACCACTTCCCAGACCTGGAGGGCAAGAGAGAACGCTGTATGTGGAGCCTGCATGACCCCTCCAGGGAAGGCATAATGGTGCACTGAATTGCTGCTCAAGTAATAATTCTCACACCATCTCTCATTTATTGAGCTCTTACCACCTTCCAACCCATGCTGTGCACTGGCTCCTTGAACCCTCTCAAGCATCAGTATTGCTCATTTAATAGCTGAAGAAACTGAGGCTCCACTTAGAACCTCCAGGCAACCTCTTGGCAAAAGCCCACATACTCTCACCTTCTTCTGTGTGAGCTTGTGTTTGCTGTTCAAGACATAGACAGCCTTGTCCACAGACACCAGCCCCACCGTGGCCTCTGCATCACCTGTCACCTTCACCTCCACCCGGCTGTTGGGCTCCAAAATCTGGGGACGTTTGTCATTTTTCAAGCCAACCTTCAGCTGAGCCAGGAAAAAGAG
Source organism: Equus asinus (assembly GCF_041296235.1). Classification (NCBI taxonomy): domain Eukaryota; kingdom Metazoa; phylum Chordata; class Mammalia; order Perissodactyla; family Equidae; genus Equus; species Equus asinus. Next base: position 21,794,016 of record NC_091809.1, on the reverse strand, counting down.
AGAAGTCAGGGAGAGGGACTCATAGTCTATCAAGGGGCTTCCACTTTCATGTCCATGCATCAGAGAACTCCACCAGGCCAATCTCAACCCCATGCATTTACTTGTATCTTCTCCACGCCCTAGGTTGAGCTTTTAAGGCCACATCTCTTCCACTTCCTCTCGTCTGCCCCCAGACTGGGAGTCCTTGAACTTTGACATGCCCTCTCCTCAGCTCTTTGATAGTGATGTGCAACTTAGGGAGTCTGGCTCACCATCCCCATGCATGTGTCATTCACATCAATCCATACGGAATCGGCCACAAGTTCAGGGTCCTGGCTGGTTGCTCTGGGCAGTAAATAAAAGGCCAGGATGCGGAAGGAGGGCAGCATCTTTGAAGCCACAAGAATGCTAGCTGACGTGAGGGCACTCTGAAGACTTTTTGGCTGACGTTTGGCATACATGATCTGGCCCTTACTCAGGACCTTGGAGACAAGGGAGGCCAAGGATGAGAAGGGCAGGGCCAGCTCACAAGGGAGACCCACAGTCCCATCTGAGCCCGCCCCAGATGGTTCCTACCTTCACACCACTGATCACAGTTCCTCCAACCCAGCTAGCCAAGAGTGTTCCAGGGAAAGAATTCCTTGACTCAGGTCCCGGTCCTAGCCCCTGACCAGGATGGTGAAGTAAGCGATCTTATCCTTGGTTGTCGAGTCCCGATGGTTTGTGTTGAGGCTTAGCTGCAAGTTGCTGCCAACTTCTGTGCCCAATGTCTTCACCTCGATGTACAGGAAGTTCTCTGACCTGTCCTGAGTTGAGTAGGGTCAAGCTGTCATGGTGGCTGAAGCCTTTTCCCCGGACTGGAGAGACTCATCTGTCTCCACCTGGAGAGAGCAATGGGCAATTAACTCCCAACCCTCCCAGTTCACGCAATCCCGCCATCTCTGCCCTGTCAGGTCAGTACCACGATAGGCAGCTTGTCCAGATCTCCACGTGTGTTGATGACCGAGTGGCCTCCCCATTGGACGAAGTGTACACTTTGTGTTCTTGGCAGTGGACGAGGACTTTGGAGGCTGGAGACCCATCAGGATTTGAGACCAAAACCTAGGGTGGAATCTAGCGTGAGACGAAGGACAGGTGCGGGGGTGTCTTGGCATGAGAAGTGGGGACTGAAAGTGTAGTCTGGATAGGACGGCTTGCATAGCTGTGCAAGTTGCTCACTGAACAACACCAGGGACACCATTCATATTAGAGTCTTTACGATGCACCACCCTATGTGGAGGCTCTGGGTGTTGGCGTGGCAGTGGGGTGGGGGGAAATTGGAGGTGGAGAGGGTAGGAGGAGATGTGGAGGGCTTGAGGTAAACTTGAGTGCAATTGACACCAAAGGATGTTTCTAGTTTTCCTAATGGCCACCAGACATCTCAGAGTTACCCCAAATGATTGCACGTAAAAACGGCAAGCCTGCTGTGCAAATGCAGCCTCAAAATGAACCCCTAAGCCCCCCATAGAGAAATTCTGGGGCCATCAGCCTACTTCAGGGGACCTGGGTCTTGACCTGAGGGGCGCTTGGGCTTGGTGTGGGGCTTATGATGGATTCAGTCCTCAGACAGATGAATTGTGGGGGGCAAGTGAGTCCAGTGTGGGTTTTTGTCTCCCTGGGGGAGGCATCTTTTGGGGGAGGGAGCCCTGAGTCTCTGGGTGGCGTGAACTTAGTCTCTGACCCTGAAGTGGAAGGACATTTCTGGCTTGAAATACTGGGGTGTCCTTATGAACTTGATGCTGTATGGGATCTGGGCGATCTTCACCCCGGAAATCTCGGCCTGGACCACCTCACCCCATGGAGAGACAAGGGGATTGTGAGACCTACAGAGGAAGTTCAGTCTCTTGGGGGGGTGGCGGGACTGCTGGTATGGGAGACCCATCTTGGTGAAGGCAGAGAAAGAGAGCAACACAACTTCAGCTCCTCCCAGGCTTTCTGGTATTTTCCCATGTCTCTGATGAGGAAACTGAGGCTGGGAGGTGGCCTGAGGTCTCAGAGTGTCTGGGCTGGGAAAGAACAGATTGTCATGACCTCAGCCAGGGGCCCGAGTGAGGGTGGTACCTGAAGAGAACACAGTGACATTGACAAAGATTGAGATCTCCTTGAAGTCCTTTTCTGGGCCTTGGCATGCATCCATCAGCATGTTCCTCCGGAGGGAGATGTGGCCCTGGCCTTCTGAGATCTGCTCTCAGGGCAGGAGAGAGGAAGAGCTTTCTTGGGGAGTGGAAGAGGGTGGGGGAGGGGAGGCAGTGGGGGGTGGTGGTGGAGGGAAGATGAGGGAGGGGAGATGGGAGGCGGGGGAGGGGTCAGAACTCAGTCACCTCCACCCTCTGCAGTGAACTTTGGATGGGGATCCGGCAGGAATCCTGCTTTATCCCAAAGATGGCCAGAGCGTATCCATCCACTAGCTCGTTGAATGTATACCTGGGGGATGGAGTGCCACCCGACTGGCTCTCACGCACCCACAGAACCTCATGTGGCTGCAGAGATGGCCTGTCTGATTTCATGGGACTGCAGCAATGGCGGTGAAATGTTGAGAGTGGTGGAAGTGGCCCCTGGAAGCTTAGATGGCTTCGTTGCTGACCCACACAACCCTGGGAGGTGACAAATAATGTCCCCTAAAGCCTTTTTGGGTTGCAGATGTGGCCTGTGCAATCTCACAAGATGGTATAGGTAGCCTGTACAGCCTTATCAGGCAGACTCGGTGGTCTGGAAAGCACGACAGGGCTGTAGGAATGGTCTGTATGATGTCAAGAAGTGGCAGACACAGCCCTTACAACCTTATGTGGACTACATGGCCTGTACAACCTCACAGAGCTGTAGAGATGGTCTATAAATCCCATAAAGCAGCAAATATAGCATTTGCAATTTCATAGAACTGCAGAGATGCTCTGGGCAACCTCACAAGACAGAAAAGGTGCCTGTGCAACCTTGTGGACCTTCAGAGATGGTCCAAACCATGAGATGTGGTACAACTCCATTAGGTAGATGAAATGGCCTGTCCAAACCCAGAGGCCTGAAGGGATGGTCTGCACAACCTCAAAGGTGGCAGAAGTGGTCTTCACAACCTCATAGGACAGTATAGGTGGCCAAGAGTGTCTCCCGAGTGGCAGAGATCCCCCCTATCATACCCTAAGGGCTACAGAAGTGGTCCGCTTCTCTCTACTCATTCAGTTTCTTGGCGTGCCTCGTCCTCTGGCCAGGCTGGGCCAAAGGGGACTCACCAGGCCCAGATGTCCACGCCCAGAGCCTCATCATTGAGGCTGAAGAAAGTCTTGTTTGGCTTCAGCTGGACCTCAAAGGACGGGAGCACTGGGTGGAGGAAAGGTAGTGGACGCCCTCAGCATTTTACTGTCCCCCTCATCCCCTCCCTGCCCTGCTCCTTCCTCGGTGACTCTGGCAACACCCAAGGGCTGGAAGATGTGGTCCTGTTCACCAGCACCCAGCTCAGGCTCCGGCACACAGTAGGTACACCATGAGACCAGCCCTGCTCCTTGCGTATCCCACCTGGCCCTCCCCACCACACCCTGCTCACCATATTCCTTCACGTCAAAGGCTGCCTTGAACTTCTGCCTGGCCGCACTCTGGTAACTGGCTTCTATGCTCCAGGTCCCAAGACTGAGGCACAGAGAGTTAGGAGGGACAGAGACTGAGAAGAAGAGCCTCCATCCTCCCAGCCCTGGGGCTCCCGGGGGGGCGGGGCACCTGATGAGCTCTGGGAGGCGGGCGGAAGGAGCTCACGAAGAAACCTCTGTTGGCCTGCAGATCCTGGCTCATCACAGTGATCCCGTCTGGGTTCTGTGGGGACAAGGGGTGGGTGGGTCATGTCCCCAGGCCTTCAGCCTATGATATCACCCCAGTGTCCAGGATCCACCTTCCCATCAGGAGAGGCCACCTTGATGTCCAGAGTGAATGTCCTGGTCACGGGACCCATCCTGTGGTTCACGGTAAACACCCGGTATTGAACTGGAGGAGGAGGAAAGACCCTGAACGTGGGAGAGAGTTTGGAGAGGGGGGATGTAGTCATTAAGATCTCAGGAAGTGGGGGTATGTTAGACAGAAGGAGACCTTGGGGGTTGGGACATGTTGGGTACTGGGCGGGGAAGACCAGGAACGAGAGTCAGCGCCTGCCCTGGGTCAAGTCCTGGGGGCTGTACCCAAGTGCTCAGGCGTGTAGATGGTCTTGTCTGTCTGGATAAAGATATAGCCAGCGTGGGGAGCCACAAGCACCGGCTTCTCCACGAAGGAGGACGATGAGATGGGTGCCCACATTGCCCGGATGATGACATACTGCTTCCCCCGTTGTGGGGGGAATACCAGGCTCTCGGGAATCTGGGGAGAGATGCCCGCACTCCTCAGGCCCTGCTGGGGTCTCCAACCCTGGGGCCCAAGCTCTGGGCCATATCTTGGAGAAGCAATTGAAAGGGGGCCTTCTGGCTCTGCCTTTGGGAGCAAGACAGCCACGTCCAAAGGTATCCAGCCAGGAGGGTTGCAATCCCGTCCATGATTGGCTTCCCAAGCCACCAGCAGAGGGCGCCTTTTGTTAATGCACCCAGAGGCATCCAATGAGCTGATCATGGCCGTTCTTGGAACCCTGTCTTACCCGAATTTGGATTTAAGCCGGCAGGACATAAGAGGAGCAGTAAGCCTATCCAGGCCCTGTGTCTACTCTCCAGTGTCCTTCGTGGGAAGTCCCTCGAGAGTCTGCCCCTCTCCACCCTTGCTGCAGACCCAAAGCCTCCCTTTGCAGCCACCCATCATCCTGGCCCATCACCCACCGTCACCGGTGCCTGGACCATAAAGTTATTTTCCTGCGACAGCATGAGCTGGCTAGTAGCCACCACTGTCCTCTTCATGGGAAAGTCCCACACCATGAGGTTCACCTCCAGGGGACCGGTGAGGGGCTGCCCACAGTCGGAGTGAGCTTGCACGTGGATGTTCTGGGGGCTGCCGACCCGTAGCACTCGGGGGGTCACCAGGATGTACCTGCCAGCAGACAAACAGGAGCACGGAGGGACTCAAGGTGGGGAAGCCACGGCGGAGACAGACGGGGTCGCACACAGGGACTCATGCAGACGGCAGATGTGCAGGCAGCTGGCAGAGTCCCCTCAGGCCTCCAGACTCACAGCGGCTCAGCATGGGTGAGGGGGGTCCCCAAGAGGACTAGAAGCAGCCCCAGGGGCCAGGGCACATCCATGGCAGTGGGAGGATGACGTGGGGCCCCAGGTCACAGGTGCCTGTCCTCTTGTCTGCCCAGCTCTGGTCTGTTTGTTTGGCCTGTCCCAGCTGAGTTAATATCTAAATGGACCGGGGCGGGGGGGCGGAATCCCCATAAATTCAATGAGGGGAAAGGGAGCTGCTCCTCCCTTCTCAGTCAAGCTTCCACTGGGGGCTGTGGACAGCGGCACTGAGCAGTGTTCCAGCCGCCTCCCACCTTGGGAGCCAGAGTGGCAGGGGGGGTGTCCTTCCCGTGAGCCACGGGGTCTCATCCTGAAGCCCTCCCCTCCCCCAGCAAGGAGCCTGGGCCATGTGGATGGTGCACTGGACTCAGGGCTTGGTTGGGATTGGCTGGAGGGAGCAGATAGGGTTGTCCCCACCTCCGCTCTTGTGAAATTGGCCAGAGTTCCTGGGGCGGCTCCTGCAGTGGGAGAGGATAGGTGTATGTTTTCATTTCCTAATCACAGGCACAAACAGCCAGTTGTCATTCAGCCGTATGGCCCCAGCGCCCCCCATAACAGAACCCTCTGGGAAATGCACGGGTCAATTTCTCTTGCTAGAATCAGATCTTTCTGCACCCAGGGCGCGCCGCCTGGTTTTTCTCCTTCCTCGCGGGAGACAATTATGCTTGGTAAATTGTGACCATTGTCCATTGTTTCTAAAACTTATGCCCGTCTCGCCGGGCTCCTTTTTCCAGAAGGCAAATTATACATATGAAACCAGGAATGAAAACACATCACACTTCAAGCATTCCTGGAAGAAGGGCTTTCTCTGTCCTGAAACAATTCTCGCTGGCTGTTTATGATGCCTGAGAAAATGTTGACCTCGCTTTGTGATTCTGCCTCTCAGAAGTGTGGGGTTGCAGACAAGTCTGTCTGGTTCTTCCATCTTCAGTGAAGTCAAGAGTGCCAGCTTGGCGAGTCTTGCTTGTTGGCAGGCCCCCGACCCCCGAAAATAATGATAATGTATGTTTATCCAACCAAGATCCATTAAGTATTTACTAGGAGCCCAGCCCTACTTAGGATGCTGGAGACACAGCACAGACAAAGGCCCTGCTTGTGTCGTGTGGACATTGACCGAGAACTCACTAAAGGCCCGAGGAGTACTTTCTCCTCCAACCTCACAGCCTCCTGTGAATTGGGTCCAACGCATGCCTGCTTTCCGGACTTTGTTGAGAGCTGGAAAACCAAGTGTGTCAGAAACAAGTGAGGCAGGTGGAAGCTCCTGTGTGCCAGACACTGTTCTAGGTGCTCTGTGCACACTCACAGGAGCCTCACAGCCATCTTGCAGTAAGAATTGCCACCCGTTGTACAGAAGGGGAAACTGAGGCCCCGGGATGTGGAGCAACTTCTCCCCGTGTCAGTGACGTGAGCTCTGAGGATGGGTAATGCTCTTAAGTCTACGGTAAACAATCTCTTATGAAGCAAAAAATCCACTGCATCAAATGAAGGCCTGGATCAGGGAAGCAGGTGAGACCCAATTTGGAAGGTTCTAGAACACTGGTGTCCATGTAGGGCAGCATGTTCCACCGCTGTCCCAGGCTCTCAGGGACTCTCCACCAATTCTGTTCGGCTCTCCCTTGGCTGGGGTGAGCTCTCCCCTTCACATCTTCGTCCCCACACCAGGCGTCCACATCCCCCACTCTGTTCCAGGGGGCCCCAGGTGTCCAGGACAGGGGGTTTTGCAAAGGTGAGGGGCGGCAGCTGCTCTATTCTCAGACCCTCCCGCCTTTCTCTCCAGGCTGGGCTCTCTCCTGCAGGGCCAGTGTCTCTGGCTCCCGAGTGTGAAGCCTTGGCAGGCAGGCACATCCGAGGCTTTCCGAAGCGTGCCCAGGCCTGTGGCTCCCGTGCGTTTCAGTGTTGACTTGAGGGTGAGCCAGGAAGGGAAGATCCGCCCTTGGGTACCGATGAGCAGCAGAGGAGGTAGAAACACTTTGAAAACAAACAGGCCTCAGCCAACGAACAAACGGATGGAGGCGGACGTGGGCGCGGGTGAAGGAGCGACAGCAGGAACTCACATCTCAGACGCTCTCTACCTCACCCAATCCAGGTCCCCCAAAAAGAATGATAAGCGTTTACTCCACAACGAATTAGAAAATGAATAAAATAAATTGGAGCACTTCCTGCATGCCTGGCCTTGTTGTAGGCGCTGGGGACACGGCACCCTCGGAAGGGAACCCCTCTGCCCTTGGGGAATGCGTGTTTCCTGTAGCCACGTTCCCCTGGAGTATCTATTTTAATCCTCCCAGCAATCGAATAGCCCATTGACCCATTTTGCAGATGGCAAAACCGAGGCACCAAAAGGTGAAATGTCCTGCCCCAACTTGTGGAGCAAATGAGGCACAGGGAGGTTGAGGGACTCGCCCAGGGTCACACAGCAGGTTGAGCGATGGAGCTGAGCTCCTGAACCGGCTTGGAGAGGGAGCCCCACGGGTGTAGCTGCGAGTCCCACCCGGCTCCGCCCCAGGCGTGAATGGTCACGTCCAGCCTCGCCCGCGTGGCCACGAGAGGGCGCCGGCGGGCCTCGGGCGGGCGCGCGGTGGCCCGGGCCTCCCCCGCAGGAATGCCGGTGGCGGAGGGCGGCGCGCTGGCCGCACGCCCGGAGCAGCTGCCGCCTCTCGGATTCCGCCCGCCTTCCCCTCCCCGGGACCCCGGGTCTGCAGCCAGGAGGCGGGGGCGGGAGGGGCAGCCTGGCAGCGCTGTGTGGCCTCTGTTGACGCCCCCTCTTCCAGGGCTTCCAGCCCGCGGCTTCCCGGGAAAGGCCGGGCAGGACCCAGGGGGCGAGGAATGGTGCCCACGTCAACGTCACCACGAACGGCTGTCGTTTGTGATGCGCCTCCTAAGTCCCTGCACTTAGTAGGAATTTTCTCTCCAGCGCGATGCCGTTTCACAGAGGAAGAAACCGAGGCTCCGAGAGGCACCGCTGGCGGCTCAGGTGGCGGAGGCCAGGGGCTTCACAGCGTGGACGGAAGGACCAGGATGCGCCCAGCTGGGTCACTTCCAGTCCCAGCCCAGCCTCCTCGGGTCATTTCTTGGCCCTCGAGGGCTTCTGATCACCCCACCGGATGAACTGGCCCTGCTTCCTGCTCCCTCAGGGCCTCCCGTGCTCCCCTCCCCCGCTCTCCGCAGGCAGCGAGAACTTCCAGGACAAGTTTGTTGCTGTGCCGGAGGAAGGAGAACCCAGCTGTCACGTTTGGGGTTGCTTCCTGCGTCTGGAAACCCCGTGCAATTACAATGATATGCGCCCCTGCAGAGCGCACAGCCTGGGCAGGTAGAACTACCCACAAATAAGCCGCTGTGAGGGTTCCGAGGCTCCTCCGGGCAGTCGAGGAAGGCTTCCTGGAGGAAGCGGTATTTAGGCTGAGACAGGAAAGTCTCAGTCAAGTAAGGGGGTGAAGGGGTAGGGGTGGGAGAAGGAAGATGGTTTTGTTTCAGGGGAAGGGAACAGCCCGTGCAAAGGCCTGAAAGAGAGAGGGAGCATGGCGATTTGGGGAGCAGAAAAAGGTCTTTAAAACCTTGCTCCATCCAGGAGAATCTCATTTTGGTGCATTAATTTACCCACTCATTCCCTCAGTTATCAGATGTTTATTGAGTGTCTACTACGTGCCACATGTCGTAGGTACTGGGGATGTGGCTGAACAAACAACCACCTCCTCTCTACAGAGTTGACATTCTCGTGGGTGGGGACAGGCAAGAACCAAATAACTGTAGTATATGTCTGGTGATGAGAAATAAAGCAGGTTCAAGGGGTAGAGTGACATATACTATCTTGTGATGACAGGGGAAGGGCCTCTCTCAGCAAGTGACATTTGAGTACCTAAGTGAGCTGAAGGAGGGAGCCATGTGGATATCTGAGAAAAGTGTTCTAGGCAGAGGGAACAGCAGGTGCAAAGGCCCTGAGGTGGGAGTGTGCATTGGAGTGTTTAAAAAAAGCAAGAAGGGGGCTGGCGCGGTAGTGTAGTGGTTGAGTTCTCATGCTCTGCTTTGGTGGCCTGGGGTTCGCAGGTTCGGATCCCAGGCATGCACCTACACACCGCTCATCAAGCCAGGCTGTGGTGGTGTCCCACATACAAAACAGAGGAAGATTGCCACAGATGTTAACTTAGGGACAATCTTCCTCAAGCAAAAAGAGGAAGACTGGCAACAGATTTTAGCTCAGGGACAATCTTCTTCAAAAAAAGAGACAGCAAGGAGGTGAGTGTTCCTGGAATGGAGTGGGTGTAGGGGAGAAAGTGGGAGATAATCTGAGATGAATATTCAAGGATTAGATCATGTAGGAGGCCTCATAGTTGTGGATTTGAATCATATAGGAAGGAAAACCATTGGAGAGTTTTTGAAAAGAAGAGTGACATAATCTTCCTGTTTTAATAGAATCAGTTGGAGTATGTCCTTTGTTACTATGACTCGAAATCCAAAAGTAACAACAGCAAAAAAGATGAACAATTCCACAACATAAAAATAAGGCCAAATACCACCACTGAAAAGCTTGAAAAACAAACAAACAAAAAAACCAGAAAAAAGTGTTTGTGCTTCATATTACAGACTCCCTAATCTCCATAATATGTAAAGAGTTTCTAGGAATAAATAATAAAAATATAAACAATCCAATAGAAAAAAATTGAAAGATGTGGTCAGAAGGTCCACAAAAGGTTCTTTGACATATGAAAAGACATTTGGGCTCACTCATAATAAGAGGAATGCAAGTTAAAATGAAAGAAATGTGAGATACTAATTTTTACCCATTAGATTGGCAAAAATTTAGAAGACTGGTAATGCGGAGTGTGGTGAGGCTGTGGGGAAGTGAGCTCGCTAACAGATGGACCTCAGTCCTTCCCAATAGAGATGAATTTGGTAATGTTCATAAAAATTACAAATGCATCGTTTCTTTGGCCAAGTAATCCCATGACAGGAACACTCGCACATATGTGAGATGATGTATGCACAAAAGGTTGTTCATTGCAGCCATTGATATAATAGCAAAACTCTGGAGCGAGCCCAAAGGTTGGTCAGTACGGGACCAACTGCATAAATTATTATCCATCTGCACAACGGGATACGTTGCAGCTGTGCAAAAGAATGAGGATGTCTTCTTGGGCTGCTATCAAAAAATTTCCAAGATATATTATTCCAAAAAAGAACCAAAGTTCATACTTACGTGTATTGTATGCTGCTTTTTGTGAAAAGGTAGAGAAAAAAGTATATATTCAGTTTTTTCCACTAAAATACCCCATATTCATTTTTTAAATTGTGGTAAAATATACACAACATAAATTTCACCATTTCAACCACTTTCGAGCGCACAGCTCAGTGGTATTGAGTACGTTCACATTGCTGTGCAACCACCCCCACCATGCATCTCTCCAGAACTTTCTCATCTTCCCAAACTGAGACTCTGTCCCCATTAAACACTAACTCCCCCTCCACCAACCCTCGACCCCCACCTTCTCCTTCCTGTCTCTGTGAACCTGACTTCTCTAGGGACCTTCCATAAATGGAATCATACAATAGATTCGTCCTAGATTTGTGACTGGTTTACTCACTTAGCGTCATGTTTTCAAGGTTCATCCATGTTATAGCGTGTGTCAGAATTGCCTTCATTTTTAAGGCTGCATAATGTTCCATCGTATGGACATACCACAATTTGTATATCCAGTCACCAGGGTTTTTTTTTTCTGTATAATCAAAAAGAAAATCTGGATGGATAACTCAAGCAAGTTATAACAGGCAGGCGTGGGGGTGGGGACCAAGAAATGGGCAGTTGAGACTAGAAGTGTTTTAAAATATCCTTTAATTTCTCAAAGACCATTGTGAACATTTTACTGATTCAGAAGATGTTTTCAAAGGGTCCTCTGAGTTGCTGCGTGGAGAGTGGATTGTAGGGGGGCAAACACAGAAGGGGAGAGGGGAGGACGAGGCTGGTACGATCCTGCAGGAGAGAAAGGAGGGTGGCTAGAGTAGGCTGGGGGCCGAGAAGGTGTTGCGAAGTGCTTGGTTCTGAATATATTTTGCAGGTCAAGCAAACGAGATCTCCTGACAGATTAGCTGTGAAGATAGAGAGGAAGCAGAAATGACTCCAAGATTTTTGGCCTGAGCAACCAGAAGAACGGACTGATCCTGCTAAGACGAGGAGGACAGAGCGGGTGGACATGGGTATAAATCCAGAGCCGAGGGTTAGTGTGTCTTTAACACCTTTTGAATGTTGGCCAATCTCTGCTGGTCAGCAATAGCATCCAGTTAGAAGTTCATAAAAGCTTTTATTCCCCCGCTGCGGCTGTTTTTATAGTCTCCATCTGGGTTGCTGATGGTTCCTTCTAATATGTAACAGAAACTGACTCGAGCTTATTCAAGCAGCAAAGGAATGTATCACGTGGATGCTGGGGGCTCATGGCATCACCAGCCACGGAAGACAGAAAGGAACAAAGTGGGGCTGCAAGGCAGCAGCTGAGGCCACAGCCTAAGTCACCCCCCTGACACCAGCCGGCAGCTCTGGCTTCTGCTGCCAACCTTGCCAATGCAACACTCCTGTCCCTTCTTTCACCTCCTCTTCTTGATGCCTCCTTCTCCGGGTGGCCGGCTCTCAATTCTAAATCCTGTGCATCCGCTGAGCAGAATCAGAGTCACATGCTCACTCTCTAGCTGCAAGGGAAGCTGGTAGAGAAAATCTAGTATTTTCTTGCACTGAGAATCTAAGAATAGGGGTTTGGAACATCATACGCCCCACCCGCAAATAAATATTGAGTTTGGCTTCACTGATGGTGACTATGATGGCTTTTCCTTCTTGACAAGGAGATAAATGTGTGTGTTTTTTTTTTTTTGAGGAAGATTAGCCTTGAGATAACTGCTGCCAATCCTCCTCTTTTTGCTGAGGAAGACTGGCCCTGAGCTAACATCCGTGCCCATCTTCCTCTACTTTATACGTGGGACGCCTGCCAGAGCATGGCGTGCCAAGCAGTGCCATGTCTGCACCCGGGATCCGAACCAGCAAACCCCAGGCTGCCGAAGCAGAATGTGTGCACTTAACCTCTGCACCACTGGGCCAGCCCAAATTTGTGTTTTAAAATAATTTATTTAAGGGAGTTTTTGAAAAAGCAGGAGGATGTTAGACATAAAACTCAGGACAGTGGAGACCTTTGGGGTGAAGCTAATCCACAGGGACCCCACACGGAGGGAGCCTGGGGGACAAACACCTGGTCTTTCCCCTTGCACCCTCTGATCTCCAGTTGATGCCTCCTATTGGCAGAACCCAACCCAACCAGAAGCCAAAGATGGAGGAAATTAATGGATGTAACTCTTGGGGTGAGCTTCCTGGGGCAAACCAAGGACCTCCTGCACATGTGTGCTTCCTCTAGTCCTTTAAAAAATTAATTTCATTTTAGGAGCTGGCCTGGTGGTGTAGTGGTTGAGTCCATGTGCTCCACTTCAGTGGTCCAGGGTTCACAGGTTCGGATCCCGGGCAAGGACCTAGCACTGCTCGTCAAGCCATGCTGTGGCGGGATCCCAAATACAAAATAGAGGAAGGCGGGTAACAGATCTTAGCTCAGGGCCAGTCTTCCTCAAACACAAAAAATTAATTGAATTTTAAATTGAGATATAATTCATGTACCATAAAATTTACCATTTTGAAGTGCACAGTTCAGCGGATTTCGGTATATTCCTAAGGCTGTGCAACCATCGCCACTATCTAATTTCATATATTTTTTTGCAGGTATTCCAACAATGCTTCAAAAATCCAACATGAGGGAGGGGAAAGGAGGAGTTGATTTGACAAAACACACTAAGTAGCCCCCGTTATCTCTGCATGATTCAGAGACCTCTTTCTAGGGCCCCGGACTCAGTTTCCCTTTTTCTCCAAGAGGTTGCTAGAGACCCTTGAAGAGCGGCAGAGACAGAGTTGGACAGACCTGGCTTCCTGCCCCTCCCCTCCGCTCCTGATGGCCTCAGTTTCCTTTTTTGATGAACAGGGCAGATTCTGAGTGCCTCCATCTCGTCAGGCCATGGAGCAAATACTAATAAACAAACTTCTCCCAGAGCCTGGCGCTCCAAGGGGGTACCTGAACACGAGCCACAACCACGACTCCAAGTGAAATGGAACAGTGAGGGGACCTTCCCCGTGGTTTCTGCACGGTTACTCCTGCCCTGCTTTATAGGACATATCACCAGGCCAGTTGCCCCTGTGAACCAGGGACAGAGCCGGCATTTACACCCAGAGTCCATTGCTTCCCAAGTCCCCTGAGGAGGGCCCACAGACTTGAGGACACTGTCTTGGGGGCAAAATTGAAACTCTGTCTCCATTAAACACTGACTCCCCCTCCCCCGGGCCCCACCATCCTCCTTCCTGTCTCTGTGGATGTCACTCCTCTAGGGACCTCCTGTGAGTGAAATCAGACAGTACTTGTCTTTTTTGTGACTGGTTTCTTTCACTCAGCAGTGTCCCCATAGTTCACCCATGTTTTAGCGTGTGTCGTGATTTCCTTCCTTTTTAAGGCTGAATAATATTCCATTGTATGGAGGGACATTTTGTTTATCCATTCCTCCATCGACAGATACTTGGGTTGCTTCCACCTTTTGCCTGTTGTGAACAATGCTGTTATGAACACGAGGGTACAAATGGTCTCTTTGAGACCCAGCTTTCAATTCCTCTGGATAATACCTGGAAATGAAATTGCTGGATCATATGATAATTCCATTTGCTTTTTGGAGAAACCGCCATAGCGTTTTCCACAGCGGCTGCGCCATTTTACATGCTCACCAACAGTGCACAAGGGTTCCGGTTTCTCCACATCTTCACCAACACTTGTTATTTTCTGTTTTGTTGTTGTTGTTGTTTTAATGGTAGCCATTCTAACAGGTGTGGGGTGGACGCCACTGCTTTTCAATTTTTTATTTAGACATAAGAAATCAAGCTTTAAGAAATATTTAATATAGCGATTCTAGTGGTTATAAATCTGTATTTTATGGAAAAATATGCATCCACTGCTGGTGTGTGCGCACACACGTTTTGCTGATGGAGTGCGTGACCAGAACAGTCTGGAGCCCTCTTAGTCAACCCAGCTCAGTGTGGAGGTGGCTTTGGATCATCCTCGTATTCCCAGGCTCCAGACACTGAAGTCCTGAGGTTGAATGAGGCAGCCTGTCCCATTCTTCAAAGTCCATCGACAATGCCTCCTCCTCCAGGGAGCCTCCCTTGCCTTCCCAGACACCACTCTAGCTCCCTGCTCTGGGCTTCTCGGCCCAGGGCCCCGGGGTGGCTCTCTCTGCCCCAGCCCTGACCATGGAGGGGTGTGTGCCTGGAGGTCTCTGGCGTCCCGGCAATGCCCAGGCACAGAGCAGGTCAGGCAGAGTTTGCTGACTGAATGAATGAACATAGAGTCTGTACTGGCGCTAGCAGGGTGTGGACTAAAAAGGCCTGGCTGCTCAGGGGTGAGGAGGGGCGGGCGAGGCTCTGCTCAGCGGGGCTGGACCCGGCGGCGGAGGCAGCCGCAGCCCAGGCATCGAAGGCCAAGGTGGAGGAGGCGCGGCCAGTGGAAGAGCAGGCGGTGGGTGGTTCGCACATACAGGCCGCCCGAGGGGTCCACGGCTTTGAGGGCGGTCAGTGGGGAGTAGCGGGCGTTGGTCTGTTGGCGCAGGGGTGGTCTGGCCGAGCTGATGACGTTGACGATGGCCTGTGGGGCGGAGCCCTGAGCTCTGGGACCCAGGGAGAGGGGGGTTCTCAAGGGAGGGGCCCCTTCACATACCCGAGCTATGTCTCGGGGCTCTGGGGCCCCCACTCACCTGGACCACATCCTGTGGGCTCTGCCCCACGTTGCGGAAGAGCTCCCTGGAGGCTGGGAGGTAGGAATCCCGGAAGTAGCGCAGGGTGTCGGGGTCGGTGCCTGGGAACTCGGCCGTGGAAACCTGCTCCATCAGCTTCCCCTCAAATTCGGTGGCCACCGGGCCGGGCTCCACCAGGGAGACGCTGGGAGCGGAGGAAGAGGAGGGGATCTGGGGCCCCGACCCACTTGCTGCCCGGTTTCGCCCATCACTGGCCGTCTTTCTTTCTCGCTCTCCTAGTTGCCCCATCATTACGTCATTACGTAACAAGGATCATTACGTGATTACGTAACGAGGATCATTACGTCATCCCGCCCCACTCCGCCATCTCCTGGCCTCAGCCCAGTCGCGCCTCCTCCCCCTCCCCGCTCACAAGATGTTGAACTGGAGCAGCTGGATGGCTAGACTCTCGAAGAATCCCTCCAGAGCAAACTTGGAGGCTGCGTAGACTTCGTTGAACACGACACCTGAGAGGATTGGAGGAAGGCAGGCCCGTGGGGGGTCTGGGTGATGGGCTTTGTGGGTCCAGAGGGGTGGAGTCTTCGGCAGACAGACAGAGAGGGTTTGGGGCTCAGAATGAGGGATATCTGGGGCCAATGTGATGGGCGTCTGGCATTGTGGGATCCCGGCATAGGGCATCAGGATGAGGTTGTCTTGGGGACCCAGGTGCCCCCTCTTCCTAACAGTGCTCCATCTGCTCTCCACCCGGATCTCCCCTATTTCCCTCCATCCTCTAACCCTCTGGACCACGTGGGCATGGGATCCCCAGGGCCCCTGAGCGCAAACCCGGCTCAGCAGGGCCCTTATCAGCCCTGTTGGCCAGTGACTGTGGCCCTCGAGGTCAGGAGGAGCAGCTGGACAAGGCACCAAAGGGATGGGGCTGACTACATGCATCTTCTCCGTGGTGGGGTGACTGATAGGGCGGATTCCTTAGAGAAGAGAGTCTAACGGGCTTCAAGGAGGAAAGACGCAGGAGTATGGATGGCAAGTAGGTGGCCTCCATAGGCAGCTCATAGCAGACATCACTAGTCAATCGCTGCTCTCTTTTCTGTGGAACCTCAGAATCCCAAATCTAGACATCTCTGGGGCCTGGTGGGGGGTGTTTGGCAAGGGAGAGTCTTAGGAGTGGTTATGATGCTTCCTTTGGGTTTGGGGGACGGTTGGGAAAGATTTTTGGAGGTGTCCAGAAGTGGGGCTGATGCTGAATGTGGATGGCCATTGGCAGCACCTATAACACCACTACCTACATCTGCACCATGGCAGACCTGGTTAATCTATCCCAGAACTTTCTCCTTTCGGGCTTCAGAATCCTTCTCAACACAGGCACATTTAGAATAGGAACTAAAACCTATTTGCCATCCTTCTAGCCTGGGGAGGGTCAGACACTGGGGGGATTCCCAGGGGTGGGTCCCCAGGGCTCACCCTGCAGCCCCATGACACTGCTGACCACCACGATGTGGCCCTGTCGCCGTTTCTTCATGCCAGGAAGCACAGCTTTGACCAGACGGACAGCCCCGAAAAAGTTGGTATCAAAGACCTTCTGCATGGCAGCTAGGCTGAGCCCCTCGATGGGACCCACCAAGCCCACTCCAGCATTGTTCACTAAGGGGAGAGGTAAGGGTTACCTTCAAGTCCTCCCACCCCTTCTAGTGTCACTTCTCCAGGGACAGTCTCGGAAGCACCCCCACCCCCATTCCAAATCCAGGGTCAGTCCAGGGTGTCTTGGGTAGACAAATGTGGAACCTTGACTTTTACGTTTAGCATTTGTTATAGGGAATCCTGAGCCCAGGTCAAGGGAAGGGCTTCTGGGAACAGCCTCTCCCTTAATGCATGAGCAATTCAGCTCTGACCCAAAATTGTATCAAAACAGCCAGACTCACCATTCTTAGAAGACCCTTTGGGGACCATGAGTTGCTTCTTCATCATACTCCCTTCCCCAAATGACTCATCAAAATAATTTTCCCAACCACCTATGGTTTTCTCCATACGTGAGAAGTTCTATTCCATAATATCCACCCTACTCCCAGGTCTCAGTTAGTTTATTTCTTGTGTTTCTAAGAGACTGATGGGTATCCTGGGCTCTGAGCCAACTGGTCTACCCCTTCTGTCCAGGGCCAGAGGTTGCTGGTGAAGCAAGAGGGCTGGCGTTCAGACGCTGGAGAGACCTTGCTCTGATGAGGCTCTGTGCTTAGGCCAGGGAGGCGGCCACTGGCCCCAGGAGCCGCTCAGACTCACCCAGCACGTCCACTTCTCCTCCCTGGATGCAGCTGAGACACTGGGCCACCGACTCATCGCTGCACACGTCCAGCTGGGCCACGGTGAGGGTCTGACCCAGAGCCTCTCTGGCAGCTGCCTCCAGCATCCCCTTCTTTCCCAGATCCCTCATGGTGGCCACCACTGGGGACAGAGAGCAGAGTTGGGGGCAGGCACTGGGCTCCTTTCTCGTGTGTGGACCTACATGTTTCTGTGATCTCACATGAGCAGTCACAGAGGGATGGAGACCCACAGGTTTACACACTTACATTCACCACACAACCTCGAATGCACACTTGTGCACATACATTTCTATGTACATCCATCCATCCATCCATCCATCCATCCATCCATTCATCCATTCATCTCTCCATCCATCCATCCATCCATCCATCCATCCATCCATCCATCCATTCATCCATTCATCTCTCCATCCATCCATCCATCCATCCATCCATCCATCCATCCATCTCTACATCCATCCATTCATCCATTCATCTCTCCATCCATCCATCCATCCATCCATCTCTACATCCATCCATCCATCCATCCATCCATCCATCCATCTCTACATCCATCCATTCATCCATTCATCTCTCCATCCATCCATCCATCCATCCATCCATCCATCCATCTCTACATCCATCCATTCATCCATTCATCTCTCCATCCATCCATCCATCCATCCATCCATCTCTACATCCATCCATTCATCCATTCATCTCTCCATCCATCCATCCATCCATCCATCCATCTCTACATCCATCCATTCATCCATTCATCTCTCCATCCATCCATCCATCCATCCATCCATCCATCCATCCATCCATCTCTACATCCATCCATTCATCCATCCATCTCTACATCCATCCATCCATCCAACAAACATTTATTGAACATCTACTACACGCCATGCCCTATTCTAGGTGCTGAGACTCTTGCATGAAATAAGAAAGACAAGGTCGCTGTCTTTATGGAGTTCATAGCCTAGTAGGCGAGACCATAAATATAGAACAGATTGCCTGGAGAAAAGAAATGCATACACATCTAGGGTCAACATACATGCATATTGTAGTATGAATAGCCACGTTTACATCATCAACATAAGTTCTGATTTATTGTCAACCTACTATGTGCCAGACATTGTGCTAAACACTTTTATAAGCACTACCTCTGCTCCTCTCAAGAATCCTATGATTAGGTCACTAACATTTCCAGAGATGGCCACAGTATCTCCCATTGCACATGCTCTTCTAGAACCTTGTTGCTCCCACATCAAGACATGAGATCTCATTCCCCTCTCCTTGAATCTTGTGACAAGATGGGAACCAATAGGATGTGGTGAAAGTGACATTATGTGGCTTCTGAGACTGAGTCAGAAAAGGTGCTGCAGTTTCTGCCTTGTTTGCAGGAACACTCACTCTTGAAGCCTTCAGCCAGCACGTGGCAGTGGGGCTGTCCTGAGGCCGCCATGCTGGGAGGAAGCCCAAGCTAGTCCAGGTAGAGAGACCACATGGAGAAGCCCTGAGATTGCTGGAAGGGAGAGAGATGCCTGCCCAGGCCTGGCATGTTCCAGCCTCCTCTGTTCTAGTTGTAGCCTTTGACCCTGAGCCAGAACCTCCCAGCTGAGCCCTTCCCATTTTGTGACCTTTGTCAATCATGAAAGGTGAATGATTACAGTTGTTTTGGACCGTAAATCTTGGGGTGATTTGCTATTTATCAGTAGTAACCATAACAGGTAGATAAAGTTATCCCCATTATACAGATGAACAAACTGAGGCTCAGCAAGGTGAAGTTCCTTGCCTGTCCCACCCCTAAAAAGTGTCAGAACTGAGATTTGAACCTGAGTGCTGAGCCCAGGCACCCGTATACATATTTGCACTCCCCCACGAGTGCATGCACAATCACACATGCACACTCCTGGGGGTATTTGCATGTTATCTGTGGGCCTGTGTGTTTCATGAGTGCTGCACAGCTGAAAGGGGAGCCACAGGCACCTATATTCAGTGTTGTGACAAGTATGGGACCAGGGGCTGGGCTGCCTGGGTTCAAATCCAGACTCTGTCACTTTCCGGCTGGGCAAACTTGGGCAAGGACCTTTGGCAGTCTGTGCCTCAGTCTCATTTCTAAGCTGGGGCAAATGATAGTGGCCACCTTATAGGGGTGACATGGAGATTCAATATCTTACTAGATGCAACACACTTAGATCGGAGCCTGGAACATCATAAGCGCTCGATCAACATCATTGACCAGCAGTTTTATCCATTCATCCATCTGCCCACAGGGACACACAGAGCACAATTACTTTCTTGCACACTGCCACTCAGACTGTCATGCCCAAAGTTGTGCATGCTTCTAAGACAGAGGGCAGAGGGCTGGATGAAGCAGCTCTGCCAACTGGGGCAATGCCCTCGCCCCCTGCAGCCTCTCTTAAGTAACAGCCCTTTGCCCACTTCAATGCCGGCCTGCTCTGGGTCAGAGGTTCCCATGGGTGGGGTGCGGGTTGGGACAATTGACTCCAGAATTGCAGAAGGCTAAGTCGCTAGACCTAGAGGTCCCCCGTAAACCCCCAAGGTCAGGGTCACTTAAGAGGCTTATCTGGGAGCGGTAATCTGGGGAGGACTAGGGGAGGGGAGCGTCAGGGGATGCCCGAGTGAAGCCTCAGAGAAGCCTTCCCCACCAGCCCTTCTAAAAATATCACCCACCCCGCCTCCCTCCCCCCACCACATTCTCTCTTGCTTTAGTTTGCTTCTTAGCAAAATTATTAGCGTTAGATATATTACACAATTTAAAAATCTGCTTATTGTCTGTCCTCCCTTCCCTCTTCCATGACCCCGCTACCCAGGGGAGAGGTTTTTGTCTCTGTATGTTGTTCGCAGCTGCATTTGCAGCACCTAGAACAGTGCCTGACACTCGGTAGGTGCACAGGAAATATTCATTGCATCAGGGGATGCTTCCAAGCCCACACACATGCAGCCGAAGGGATGGGCTGTGGAGCCAGTGCCGGGAGGGCTGGGGGTCCTCGGAAGCCGTGCCCACCCCTGCCCGCCTCGGCTGCCCTGGGCCCCTTACCCTGGAAGCGCTGCCGGGGGTCTTGAGCCAGCTGCACTGCAAGCTCCAGGCCAATTCCTGTGGAGCAGCCGGAGATCAATACAGTCCGCGGTGGCTCGGCCATGTTGATCCCTCCCCGGACGGGTGACCCCTGCTGGCCAGCACCTGACTCCTGTCACCCACCCTTGGCTCATCTGCCTCCTCCAACTGATCCTGCAGGGTGAAGGGGCCCCGGGGGCCTCCAACTCTGAACTGACCTTGAGTGGGCAGCTGGGGGCAATCCTTCAGCCTCAGCACACCCTGTGTCCTTTATCTGTCAAAAATTTCCTCTCCTCACTGCTACGCGCAGAAATGGGGTCTTTTTATTAGGCTGGTAAATTATTCAGGGCTGGGGGGATTTACAGGGAACGGGGAATCAGCAGGGGCATTCTCTCCCTGTCTCTATTCCGGGCCAAGAATCTTCGATTGGAGGATGATAGTGAGAGAAGGTGACAGAGAGTGGTCCTCGAAGGGTCCTTTCAGAACGGAAGTGGGTGGAGAAATGTCAGATGGTGGCCATAGACTCTGGGAAGAACTTCCCAGCAAGGCGGGGCAGGGCAGGGCAGGGAATGTATGAGAGTTTTAGCTGGGGAAGTCTTAGCGTTTGGTGTCTCTGGGAAGGAGGAGGGGCAGCTTGGGGCTATTCCCTCTCCTCCCCACTCCCTGGGGGCCCCCATCTCCCCCTCAGGTCAGATGGGCCCCACCCGTCCTCTCCAGAGACACAGAGACTCTTTGTCTGAGGAGTCAGAGGCTGGGAGGAAGGCACAGCCGGCTTCTCCCTCTTCCCCATGGCCGGGAGGGTGGGGGTGCGGTTCAGGGCCCAGGATACGCCCTTTGGGTTCCTCCCGCAGAAGCTCTGGCAGATCCCGCAGGTCTCTGCTTGTTCAATTGCACAGACAGCTCCACCTGACCCCCTGGGGCCTCTTCACACTGGGGGGTCCCAGCGGGGTGAGGGGGGTCCCTGCCTCACCCCAGGAAAGGCAGGGATCCACCCCTCCCTGCGGCCGTGCCCTGCTTTGGCAGAGGGCCAGACCCCCCCATTCAGTGGGGACGTGTGTGAGGGTTTGGGATTACGGCTGGGGCACCCATCTGAAGACCTGAGTCAGGGAGAGGAGGCCTAGGGATGGGGGAGGGGACCCTTTATTTGAAGACTAAGAGTTTGAAGAAAATCATGAACAAACGGAGTTTTGGAATCTGTGGTGAGGCTTTGGGGGTGGGGCCAGGACATCCAAGTCTGTCATTTGGGCGGAGAGATGAGGGTTCGGGGTGAGGCTGGGAACCCCATTTTGGAATCTGGGGTGAAGTCTGAGGCGGGCTGAGGATCTCTTATTTAGGGACCTGAAGGGAAGGCTTTGGGGTGCAGCTGGTACCTCTTAGTGTGGGCCTGAGAGACCGGGGTAAGGCAGGTGGGTGAGAGTCGGTGTGAGGCTGACACCCCATTTGGGAGCCTCGTCGAGACAGAAAGGATTTGGTATAAAGCTGCACCCCCTATTCAAGGGCCTGGATGGAGGCTGAAGGTTTGAATGAGGCTAAGATCGCCTTTGAGGGAGTTTCTTAGGAGGAAAGGGTTTGGAGCGAGGCTGGGACCCGGAATTCCGAGGCCGAGTGGGAATGACCCTCCTCCTCCACTGTGGGGTGGGGCGAGAGGGCCCAGCTCCCCGCCCAGGGCTCCGCCCCTCGCCGGCCAATCAGCGCTCGGCACAAACTTTCCCAACTCCCTCCGCCGGCTGTCAGCCGCCTCCCCTCCAGCGAGCCTCGCCTGGCTGGGCGCTGGAGCGCAGGGCGAGGCCAGGGCGGGGTCTCGGGCAGTCTCTTGCGGATCCCGAGCGGAGCCGGCCGCCGCGAGGGAGGGCACCGAGCCGCTGGAGCCGCCGCTCCCCGCTGCCGCCCCGGCCGGTCCCCCGCCTCGCGCGCGGGCCCCGCCGGGATGGGGAGCCGCCGGGGCCTGGGCCAGCCGCGGGCCGGCCTCTGCCTGCTCCTGGCCTCGCTGCAGCTTCTGCCCCGGACGCAGGCCGGTGAGCCGGGAGGGAGGCGATGGGACTCAAGGTGCAGGAGCCGGCGAGGCCCCCGAAGACGGAGTGGAGTCGGGAACGGGGGGCGTGCGCAGGGGCGTGCGTGTTGCGCGTGGCTACGGGGTGGCGTTCGGGCGCGAGCGTCCGACTCTGGGCGATTTGTGGGTGTGACAGCTGGCTGGGGGGACGCGGGCGGAGAAACGTGTGACCATGTTTTACTGGCCAGTGCGTGAGAATGAATGCAACTCAGAGGCGTGTGTGTGCGTGTAGCAATGTGTGTGCGGCCATTTGGGACGAATTTGTGTGTATGCCTGGGTGTGGGATTGACGATGACTGTGTGGATGTGGCTGACGGGGTGATCCCTGGGCGAGTGTGTGATTGTGAGTTGTGGATGTTCAAGTGTGTCTGTGTGCGGGGCTGATTTTGAGAATAATTGCGTGCGTGTGTTACGAGTGTGATTGTGTGTCTCTAGGTGACCCTGTGAGGGGTGTGATTTTTGGGGTGTACGTAATTGCCCGTGAGAACGTGAGTGGATGATTCTGAGGGGGATGGTGAGTGGGGTGAGTATGCGAGGGGGCTAACCGAGGCTGCAGAGTTCCCTTTGCGCCTCCCCAGGTGGCTTCACCCCACTTTCCCTCTTCTTCCTCTGCCCCTAGTTGGCCCGCACCACCACCCCTCTCCCCATCCCTTCCCCCCTCCCCCCACCCCGCGCTCCCCAGAGCCGAGATCAGCACCATGGACAGGACCTCGAGGGCCGCGGTGAGGGGCGAGGCGGGGCGGGGCGCAGGGCGGGGCGGGGCGGAGCGCGGGCGGGGGCGGGAGTGCAAGCTGCTCCCCCCAGCTGAGACAGTCTCCAGTGTTTTTCCCGAGGAATTTCTCAGGGGCCCCCAGGGGTCCCGGGGGCCGCCGGACGGGTGAGTCAGCGCTGACGCACGCCCAGCTGCGCGCATCTGGCTGGACGCCGTGCCCCGCCCCGGAGGGTTCCGGGTAGGGGGCGCCCCGGGGATCCGGAAGGTCGTAGTCCCTCAAGTGGTGATGGAGGGGGCTTCTCTGGTCTGAGAGATCCCAGACTTGGCCCTCCTGGAAACCCCTCCCTAAGGCGAACTCAGCCCCCTAACACACATACACGCACGCACACTATACTACAATTTCTCTGGAGTCCGGGGAGATGCCTGCTCACATGGACAATCCCAAATTGGCCTATGCCCCGTTCCCACGCTCACACATGCACACCGTCGTGCAATCGCAGGCATCGTTCAGAATATAAGTCCCTGGGGACGCTAGGAATGTTAAACACGGGTGCTCACGTCCAGGCAACCCCATCAGCCACCCGCCACATGGTCACAGCTTTTGTCACCCTCCTACGCTTTTAAACTATCACACATGCTTTCCCTGGCATCCTTCCAACACGATAGGCATTCACAACCAGTCACCCACTGGCTGCCTTGGCCACATGCTCACATATAACCACACCCCCCTTCTCGAGTGTAAGCCTCACAGTCACAGACTCACCTGTGTGACCCGCAGAGCCGCGAGCTCACCGGCAGGACCCAGACTCACAAGGACACACAGCCACCAGTCAAAGAGCTGCATCTAATCTCTCCATAGTGGGTCAAATACTCACACACGTTGACACAGCACAAATCACACACTCGGCCATTCCTTGGTTCATATAGAATCACACAATATATAGAATCACGCAATATATAGAATGCACAATCTCATACATGTATGTAGTAACATATACACACATTTACACAGACACTCACACCCATGTTCTCCTATGCATCTGAGGGGACCCCAACCGTGTCCCAGCCGGGCCCCTGTCTGCCTCCCTCCATGTCGTAGACCCCATCCAATGTCTCCCCGGGGCCCTGACCAGCACAGAGGAGAGACTGTGGGGGAAGGGCGGGCTGGGTCCTTGACAGACCCCCACCCCCTGGCCCTGCAGGCAGGACTCAATGCCTCTTGTGTGTCTCCTTGTCATGAAGCCAGCAGTGAAAAGAAAGGGCAGTCAGTCTCTGAAAGGTCATTACAGAAGGGACACAAGATCTAAGCAGGAGACATTTGGGTTCGATGCCGGCAGGGACTTTGTGAGTGAGCAGTTGGTCATGGGGAGACCCCTTCCCACTGAATACAGCCTGGGGTCTGGGCGAGGAGAGAGCCTGGGAGAGCCACGCAGGGTAGGGTCATGGCTCTCAGCCCTCGCCTGGCCCCATCTGGGATGATCGTTCCGTGGGGAAGTGACCCTTGTGGTCAGCAGAGCCTGGGAGCCCAGATCTCAGCCCCAGGGGCCTGTAACTCAAATACCTCTTAATGACAGCCCAGCCACAGAACAGGCAATTAGAGATGGGGCTGGTGGCGGCGACGGGGTTGGAGAGGGGAGTGTGGATGGAGAGAGAGAGATGCGGAGAGCAACCCACACCCAGAGATACAGAGAGGGAGGCACAGAGATAGAGACACGCAGAGAGAGACAGATGGGAGAGCGAAGGAAATACCGAGAGACAGAGACGGAGAGAGCTAAAGAGTGAGAGAGAGCGAGAAAGTAGAGAGCGAGAGAGAGAGGGAGAGAGACACTGATTCAGAGTTGGACACAGACGGAGACCTGGAAAGACCCATGCAGAAAGTAGGACAGAGAGAGGGCGGGGAGGGGGAGAGATGAGGGAAGGCTGGAGGCTGGGGGCAAGAGGGATCCGAGGCTGGAGGATAAGGAGATCTCACCCAGGAGGAGCTGGGACAGGGGTCGCTCATCCAAGCCCCTATCTCCCCCAAGTCTGGCCCCCTACCCTGGTTCCCAATGGTGAGGTCAGCAGAGCCGCCCCCAGGGTGAGGTCATGGGCAGAGTCGGCAGAATCTGGCTCCTGCCAAGAGGCTGGGTCAGGGGGTCAGTGGGACAGTCTGCCGAGTGGAGGGGAGATCAGGCAGGGGCTTTGGGCCCAGGGAAGCACCCGCCCACCCCTGCCCAAGCCATGTGGTTCCACTTAGCACTGGCCAAGCGGCGTGGGGCGGGGCTGATAGGACGGCTGGGGTTAGGATCTGGTTGGGCCAGACCAGTCCCTCCTTTTGCTGGGATGAAAGGGAGAGGGTCAGAGGGAGGAGGTCAGGAGGTTATCAGAGAGAGGGGGTTCCAAGGGGGAGGGCAGGGAGGGTGATGAAATGGAGAGGTCACATGTCAGATGGAGGAGACTGAGATAGGCAGAGGGAGGAGGGCAGAGAGGGTGACCAGAAGGAGAAGTCATTGGGGATGGTCAGAGAAAGAGTGGTCAGAGGGAGAAGGTCTGAAGTGGCAGGGGTCAAAGGGAGGAGGTCATGAGTGATGGCAGCCAGAAGGAAGAAGTCAGGGGAGGTGAAGGTCAGAGCGAGGAGGTCATGGGTGATGGTGGTCAAGACAGTGGTCAGCGGGCCAGCCCTGTGGCCGAGTGGTTGAGTTCGCTCGCTCTGCTTCGGCAGCCCAGGGTTTCGCCGGTTTGAATCCTGGGCGCGGACATGGCACTGCTCATCAGGCCACGCTGAGATAGCATCCCACATCCCTCAATTAGACGGACCCACAACAGAAAATATACAACTATGTACTGGGGGGCTTTGGGGTGAAAAAGGAAAAATAAAATCTTTAAAAAAAAAAGAAAGTGATCAAAAGGAAGAAGTCAGGGGAGGTGAAGGTCAGAGGGAGGAGGTGTTGGGTGATGGTCAGAGGGAGGAGTTCAGAGGGAGGAGGTGGGGGAAGAACACACACAAGGAGCCCCTCCTCTCCAAGCGGGTTTCCCCTGGCAAGGGGGCTTCGGGCTCAGGAGGCAGCCCCAGGGAACCCGTGTGGTGGAGTGCACGGCGGGGGGGAGGGGGGGGGGACCGTCTGGCTCTGGGGCTCAGGCCAGGAAGCTTTGATTCATCCCAGAACTAGGTCAGCTTTGCTTTTTTCTCACCAAAAACCAAGGGAAAAAACAGGAGTCAACAGGCTGATGAGGCCGGAACAGCTGTGGGTGGTGGGGGGTGTGGGTCCCAGGCCTGTTCCTTCTCTCTGACCCACAAACACAGGGGGGGTTGAGCCCCCCAAACCTGAGCCGTTCCCGTGGAGTCCCAGGCTTGTTGTAACTGTCCCACCCCGGCTTCCCCCTGCAGCTGAGCCCGTGGATGTGCTGAAGGTCCTGGGTGTGCGCGGGGGCCAGGCTGGGGTCCCTGTGGGGCCTGGCCTCTGCCCCCAGAGGGCCCCGGAGGGCGACCGGGCATTCCGAGTGGGCAAGGCCAGCACACTAGGCGTCCCCACGAGGGAGCTCTTTCCAGGTGAGTCAAGGCAGGAGGGGCTGGGGATCACCCCGGAAACGTGGGTCACTCTGCTAGGCCACCTGAGCTGCCTTTTTCCCTCTGTCCCCTCCAGATGGGCACTTTCCTGAGAATTTCTCCGTGCTGGTCACTCTGCGGGGCCAGCCCGCCAACCAGTCTGTCCTTCTATCCATTTACGATGAGGGCGGTGCCCGGCAGCTGGGCCTGGCGCTGGGGCCCGCTCTGGGCCTCCTAGGTGACCCCTTCCGCCCCCTTCCTCAGCGAGTCAACCTCACGGATGGCAGGTGAGTGTAGGGAGGGTGGGGGTCCAGGCAGAGATGGGGTGAGAAGCACCCCTGGCTGAGACTGTCCCCTTGCAGGTGGCACCGTGTGGCGGTCAGTGTGGATGGTGGGATGGTGACCCTGGTGGCCGACTGTGAACCTCAGTTGCCTGTGCTGGGCCAGGGGCCTCGCTTCATCAGCACAGCTGGACTCACTGTGCTGGGGACCCAGGACCTTGGGGAGGAGACTTTCGAGGTAAGGCTTCAGTGACCTGGGAAACTGAGGCAGAGGATGGGAGAGA
Source organism: Equus asinus (assembly GCF_041296235.1). Lineage (NCBI taxonomy): Eukaryota > Metazoa > Chordata > Mammalia > Perissodactyla > Equidae > Equus > Equus asinus. Next base: position 21,766,777 of record NC_091809.1, on the reverse strand, counting down.
GTTTTGTCCACCCCTGAATCTGGGCAAGAGATTGTAGTAGGGAGATGTCCAGCTTCCATCTAGCACCTGGAAGCTGAGAGAAGGGGGTGCCATACCTTGTTGCGCATCTTAGCGGTGTGCGACTGTGAGATTGTAGAGTGACAAAACTAATTTGTGATGATGCATGCTCGGCTCATGGGGGAAGGATAAGGTTGTGACATGCGCCTGCGCTGGTTGTTGTGATGGTGCGTAATTGTATGTGGGGCAGTTGTGACGTTGAATGCCGGCCAGGCGTGGTGTTGTGTGGCTGTGTGACAGATGTGGTTTGGGCGTAGTGATTGTTGGGGGTGACTGTGCTGTCTCTGTGATGTGTGTCACCTCCAGGGGGCCAGGGACCTCATCTATCGTGCTCCCCTCCTTATCCCCAGTACCTTGAAGGGCACCTGGCACATAGTGGGAGTCACCATGTGCCCGAGAGCTAAGGAACAAATGTGCCTCTGATGAGACAGATGTTGTGGGATGTGGTTTGTGGTCGAGATTTGGTGTGACCCTGATGGGATCTTTCTTCTCTCAGTTTTAAGGGGCAGAAGGATCGCTGGGGTGGGGCCACCCCGTCCTTCTACTTAGAGTGTTCTGGGTGGAGAAACACCAAGCTTTGGTGCTTGGAACAGGGTCAGAGTCAGCCTGTGGCTCCCTTCCCTGACTGCCCCCCCCTCCCCAGGGAGACATTCAGGAGCTGCTGATAAGCCCAGATCCTCAGGCTGCCTTTCAGGCCTGTGAGCGGTACCTTCCCGGCTGTGCCCACCTGGACCCTACAGCCACAGGGGTGAGTGAGAGGCTCGTCATCCCTGGCTCCAGGTCATAGGAATGAGTGAATTCTGACCCACATCCCATGGGGCAGCTTGATCCCTGCCCTCCAACAGGTGTGAGTGACCTTGACCTCGAGTTACATAACTGAGTGACCCTTGGCCCCAGATCATATGATTGACCTTGACCTCAGGTCACAGGGCTAAGTGAGCCCTCGCTTCAAAGCACAGGACCAATGGACCATGTGCCAGCATGACCTCAGGTGACCTGAGTGATGGGGCCGCCATTGAGGGGTTCCAGACATGATTGGGGCCCTCTTCCCAGGCCCCCCAGGGTGACCCAGAAACCCCTCCCCCTCGAAGGAAGGGGAAGGGAAAAGGGAAGAAAAAAGGGCGAGGTCGAAAGGGGAAAGGCAGGAAGAAGAAGAACAAGGAAACTCTGACCCCGAGTCCACCTCCTGGCTCCCTGGAGAACCAGGTAAGGGACCTGCGACTTCTTACCTCTGCTCTTTGACTGCCTGACCTCTGGTCTCTGATCTCCACTGATTGCTGGCACCTCACCCAAAGTCTCTGCCTCTAGTCTCTCATCTTTGACCTTTGACTTCTTTCAGCTGACTGATGGCTTGGGGGGTGCTGGTCCTGTCCTCTGAGCTCTCCCATCTCTGTCACCCCAACCTCCAGTTCTGGAGGGCTAGAGGGAGGGGACACACCAGAAGAGTACCTTATTATCAGGGGATTCTTGGTGAGGGCTACTGTTTAAGGGTGTTGGTTCGCTGGGATGAAGGAGGGGTTCATTAGTTAATGTGTCATTGTTTGGGGTTGACTGGTTGGGATCATTGGTGATGGTTATTCATTGGGGGAGCCACTAATTAGAATTGGGGGGGCACTATTTGGCCTACCTGACTGAGATTGCTGGTTGGGGGGTCATTGTGGGGAGATGATGATTGAGGTCAATGTTTGGGGGGTTTCTAGTTAGAGGTCACTGTTGAAGGTCATTGATGGAGGCCACTGTTGGTGTTATTGGTGTCACTAGTTTAGGATTAGTGGTGGAGGGGGGTCATTTCTGGGGATAATTAATTGGGGAGGTTCTCAGTGGGGGACCACTGATCGGAAGGCACTAGTGGGGTCACCAATTGGAGTCATTAGTTGGAGGAGTGACTTTTAGGGGGTCATGGATAAGATAATTAGTTTCGGAGTCCCTGATGGGTTATTAGTTGGGAAGTCACTAATAGGTCATTGGTTAGTGGAATTACTGTTTGGGGGTCATTAGTTGGGGAGCTCTAGTTGGGTTCACTCATGGGTATTCATTTTGGAAGAGCATTGGTTAAGGGAATATTGATTAGGGGTCACTGGTGGGGCTTATCAGTTGCGGGGGAGTCACTGGTTGAGGTCCCTGGTTGGGGAGGTCACTGGATGGGAGAGAAACTGATTGGAGTCATTGATGGGGATCACTAACTGGGGGGCCTCTGGTGGGTCACTGGTTATAGGAATGATTGGTGGGAGGTCAATGACGTGGGTTATTCATTGAGGGGGTCACTGGTTAGGTCCTTTAGTGAGGATCATTGGCCAGGGGTCTTTGATGGGGGTCGTTAATAGGGGGTGGGGTCACTAACGGGTGACTGGTTGTAAGAATACTTGGTACCATTGATGGGAGTCATTAGTTGGTGGGTCACTGGGTAGGGGTCCTTGGTGTGGGCCACTGACTGGGGTCCTTGGTTAGGGGAGTTGCTGGTTACATGACATCTGCTCTCAGCATCAGCAAGGAGAAAGAAATGATCACTCCAGTCCCAGAACGGGGGCACCAGGAGTAGCCTATCCCATCCCCTTCCTCAGCCCTAGCCTGTCACCTTGGCCCCCACCACCCTCTTCGCACCCTTCACCCAGTTCCTCTGCAGCTGTCCAGGCCAGGAGGAACTCTGCTCCCTCTCTGCCTGCAGCCTGGCTGGCTGACCGCTGAGCTCTGCCTTGGGAGTGGACACGTGGGGTAGGCTTCCGGAGTCTGGCCCTAAGTACTGGACCTTGACCCTGACCACTGGGCTCTGGAGCCAGCCCCACTCTGCCTTCCAGGCCTCACAGCCCAGGCCAGCGCCGCCCCTCCTCCAGACGTGAGAGCTCCCCCTGCTGGCTGTCCTGGTCCAGCCAGCACACCGCCTACCCTATATGCCTCTGATGGTTTTTGAGAATCCGCTTCCATCCTTCTCCCTAGACTAGGTCCTCCAGGGGAGAGGGCTGTCTCCTCCTTTGCCTCCCTTTTGTCTTGATTGTCTTGCCTCCAGACCGGATTCTCCCTCTGTCCCTGCTCCAGACCTCCACTGACATCCCCCAGACAGAGACCCCAGCTCCGACTCTGTCTCTGACTCCCACACCTTTGGTCCTCACCACCGCTGTGACTACTGGCCACAACATCGCGATCACAGAGGTTGGTGGGCAGTGGACGGGGCTGGGCAGAGCAGCGGTGGTGGCAGACAATGAGGAGGTCAGGGGCAAACTTTGGCCTGCCCCAATGTCCTCAGGGAAGCCTGAATCCTGACAGCGAAACTGAACTGGGAACTCTGGAGACCAGCTTGGCCAAGGAGGACATGGAAGGAGGTCGCCCCACCATGTGGCCTGACTTCTGGGCAGCAGAACGGTCATTGCAGACCCAGTTCCAGATCCTTCCTGTGAGTCTGGGTGGCTGGGTTAGGTGCGGGGGAAGAGATTCCTGCCTGGAGCCACACACAACCACATCCTCTCTTTTGCTTTTTAAAATCTTGCCTAGAATGCCTTCCCACCAGCCTCGCGTGGTTTTTATTTATCAACAGTCACTGTGTTAACGTGACAGGCATTGTGCTAATGGATGGCTCTGGGGGTAGGGTCATGCCTTTGGCTTTTAATCTAAGCAAGATGAGAAGCCACTTGAGAGGCAACACGATCTGACTTGCAGTTTTAAAAGCTCCTTCTGGCTGCTGCTCAGCGTATGGACTGTAGGGGGAGCCAGAGGGGCAGCAGGGGAAAAAGTCTACACGACAGAGTTGTGATCTGGATGAGGGGGTGCTGGTGGCGGTGGGGACGGAGAAAAGTGGACAGATTTGGGCCGTGCTCCATGTTGCTCTTGCTGCTGGAGGTGGAGAAAGATGCAAAGAGGACCAGGTAGATGCTCGGTGGCGCCACCAGATTAGATGGGGAAGCCTGCAGGAGGAGCCAGTGGAAAGGGTCGAGGATCTCATTTCCGATGCCCTAAATTGCCGACACCTGTTTGGCATCCAAATGGTGATGTCAAGTGGGTGATTGGTTAGAAGATTCTGGAGTTCAAGGGAGATGGTCTACGCTGGAGTTAAAGACTTGGAACTCATCTGCAGAGCAATGCTGTCTTTGGTCAAGAGTTTGAATGAGGTTGCCTAGGGAAATCACACAGACAGAGAGGGGAGCCCAGGTTCCAGCCTTGGTGTTGGATGGGGGAGGAAGTGAATAATCCTAACCGATTCCCCCTGAGTGCCTGTTAGGTGTTAAGCATTGTTTTAACTTATTCATCTTCCCATGGGACGTATAGTCGTCATTCACCCACCGACTTTGCAGGCGAGGCTGTAGGAGTTGAATTAAGTTGCCCAACATCACTCAGCTAGTGAGAGGCAGCTCTGGGATTAGGACCACAAAGGACTGAGAGCCCCATGAGCTCCAGAGTTCATGCTCTTCGTCTTGATGCTGCATAGCCAGCTTGAAGCTGGAGGCTGCTCAGAACACATCGGTTGAAGAAACCACAGCAGAGGCAGCTCTGAGGGTGGAGCATGTGTGCAGGAGTGCATGCGTGCATGCAGGCGCATGAGACGAGTGTGAGGTCAATTAGCTGGGAGTTCTGCGTCTGAGTCCTGGGCCCACATCTCTCGTCTCTCCACTCCCCTGCCCCAGGGCGCCGGAGAGAAGGGAGCCAAAGGAGAACCAGCAGTGATTGAACAGGTGAGGGGTGTGGAGCCGGAAGCGGGTGGAGGGGTATGGGCTAGAATGGGGGTCACACTCATTTCTCCCTCAGGGACAGCAGTTTGAGGGACCTCCAGGAGCCCCTGGACCCCGAGTGAGTCATGGCTGTGTTTTCCTCTTCCTGCTTTCTCTTCCAGTTGGGGTGTTTGAGCCCCTGGGGTGAAATGTTGCCGGATCATTCAATGACTATTGGATATTTGAGTCTCAAAGGATGAGTCAAAATAGGGGTGGGGTCGTGTGGGTCAGTATAGTATTGAGGGGTCGGGAATGGCTCGGTGATGGGTGGGAAGGTGAGCATGGGGTCAGGGTCAGTGGTGGCTCGGAAGTCAGCCTGGCTCAGTCTTTGCACTTCTCATGACTTCTGTTCCTCTGTCCCCAACAGGGGGTGGTTGGACCCTCAGGTCCTCCTGGTCCCCCAGGATTCCCTGGGGACCCTGGTCCACCGGTAAGAGACTCCCTCTGGGGTGTATCCTTCTGGGGGAGTGAGGTTTCAGGCTGTGGGGCTGAGATTGGGAGCATGGATGTCTGAACATGGGTCCGGGAGGCTGGGACACCGTCTCGAAGCTGGCGCTGACCCCTCCTGCTCGTCTCTCTTCCCATCTGTGAATTATCACTCTGGTCCTCTTTTGTCCCTGGGGGCCTATCCCCTCTTTTCTCCTTCTGTCTCTACCCATGAGTTTCTTTCATCTCTGTCTTTCTCCCTATGTCTCTCTTTCTTTATCTCTCTTCTCTCTTTTTCTGTCTCTGCCACTTTTTGTAACTCTCTCCCTCCTTCCATCTCTCTCTCTCACTCCTCTCTCTGTCTCTCCCTGCCTCCTTCTTTCCATCTCTCTGCCTCCACCCTTCTGTGTGTGTGTGTCTCTCTCCTCCTCCATCTCTATCTCTCACCTCTCTCTCTCTCTGTCCCCTCCTGCTCCCATCCTTTCCTTTATCTCTCTGCCTTCATTCTTCTCTGTCTCCCTCCCTCTCTCAGGGTCCTGCTGGCCTCCCAGGGATCCCCGGCATTGACGGGATCCGGGGTCTACCAGGCACAGTGATCATGATGCCGGTAAGAAGGAGATAGGGTGGCACAACCTTGGGGCGTGGAGCCCTCACTCAGGAGGGGGCCTCTCTTTGGGGCTCCCCTCACCACTACTTGCCCTTAGTTCCAGTTTGTAAGCAGCTCACTCAAAGGACCCCCAGTGTCCTTCCAGCAGGCCCAGGCCCAGGCAGTACTCCAACAGGCTCAGGTGAGTGGAGGACGACAAGGTGACCGAGGGAGGGCTAATGGGAAGACACCGAGAGAACGACAGAGACGGGGGATAAGGTGGGCTAGTCAGGAGACAGGTGGATAGTTGTCTCTTGAAGATGCCTTTTTGGGGGGGTGTCAGGGATCTTGTGGGAGACCTGAGACTCTGCTCCTCTCTCTTTTTCTAGCTCTCCATGAAAGGGCCCCCCGGCCCAGTGGGGCTCACTGGGCGCCCAGGCCCCGTGGTGAGTGAAGAGGCTACATGGAAAAGGGGGACTCAGGAGTGGGGAGTGGTAACGTTCTGACTGCTTTACCCCATCTCTCTTCCTCCAAGGGTCTCCCTGGGTATCCAGGTCTGAAAGGAGAGATGGGAGAAATGGGGCCACAGGTGAGACTGGTGGGGGTGGGGACAGGCTCGGATGGGAAGAGTCTTCTCCTGGGGCCACAGGATAATGTTCTAGTTGAGGAAAATGACAAGGGCTGGGGTACCCTTGAAATGATTGCCCTTCCTAGGGAATGATTTAAAATAAATCCTTCCTCCTTCTTACTCTCCTTTTTCTTCCTACTTTTCTTTCTCTTCTAGGGTCCCCGAGGCCTTCAGGGACCTCTTGGGCCCCCTGGCCGAGAGGGAAAGATGGTGAGTGACTCCTAGGTCTCGAGCTATCCCTTATCCATCCCTCAACCCCCAACGTGAGCCTTGGCTCTGTGCCCCACGGGTCTCCTGGTGTCATTGGTGGGATAAGAGCACTGAGAACAGAGAATGGCAGCTCCGCTGAGGGTGTGACAGAGGCGTCTGGCCAGGTCAAAGAGTCGGGGAGGACTTGGCAGACAGAATGTTTGGACTGAGATCTGAGGTATAGCCAGGTAAACAGGAGAGGAAGGGCATTCCAAAGAGAACGAACAGTATGTGCAAAAGAGGAGACTGGCACATTGTGGAGGAGTGATGAACACGATAATTCCAGACAGTTTTAAGTGCAGTGAGGAACCTGCAACAGGGCATTTGGTGGAGGCTGAAGACGATGGTTCTTAATTTTTGTGACGATGGTGACATGCACTAGAGCAAAGGCACCAGGGATGAAGAATAATGGGTGGGTCTGAGATATATCTGGAAGGTTACATTTGTACACAGACAAGCCCCCAGCACAGGATGCGGCCCAGGAAGGTGCTCGGTAAATGGTACTGGGTATCTTGATGACGTCACCTCTTCCATAGGGCCGCTCAGGAGCAGATGGGGCTCGGGGCCTCCCAGGGGATACAGGACCAAAGGTAGGTGATGGGGCCAGGACTGGGACTCAGAGGGACTGTCAGGGTCGAGGATTCAAGGCTCAGCTGGTGTCTCTGTGTGCAGGGTGATCGAGGTTTTGATGGCCTCCCAGGGCTGCCTGGTGAGAAGGGTCAAAGGGTGAGTGTGTGAGGCCCCTCTCCCACGTGCAATCCCCTCCCAATATTCATGACGACCCCCTTGCCTCCAGCATCAGAGCCTCCATCCCTGCGTCTCTGTCCTCACCCCGTGTGCCCCATCTCCTTTCCTGGGGGGCTGGTCTCCACCCCCACCTTTCCACTCTGAACTCCCCTCCGTTCCCCACTCCAGGGTGACTTTGGCCATGTGGGGCAGCCGGGCCCCCCAGGAGAGGATGGTGCGAAGGTAAGTTTGGAAGAGACTTAGGGGATGGTTTGGAAGCTAGAAAGCGAAAATGAGAGTCAGAGTGGAGTAGATCATTTAGGAGACGGGGTGACGGATGAGAGTCTGCACTTGGGGGTCAGGAGGGCCCAGTGGGGCTCAAAAAGGCAGACTGGGAGCTGGGAACTAGTGCTGGAGTTAGGAGGTGAGACTCAGGGTTGCAGACCTGGGATTGGGGTAGAGAACCTGAATCGAATTATGTGTGCTCACTCGGCTGGATCCTGCTGCACCCTTTGATTCTGAGTTCCCTGGAAGGGGCCGCCCCAATGAGGAAGGTGGTTCTTTGAGGGCTGCACGTCTCCCCTAACCAGGTGATGACACTTTCCCACAGGGAGCAGAGGGACCTCCGGGGCCCACTGGCCAGGCTGGGGAGCCAGTGAGTATCAGGGACCCCCAGACCCCTTGCCTGGCACAGGGGAGAGAGTCAGGGCCCATGGGGCTGGGCTAATGCTCCTACTTCCTTGCAGGGTCCCCGAGGACTGATCGGCCCCAGAGGCTCCCCCGGCCCCCTGGGACGGCCGGTGAGAATGTCATCCTCTATGCATACCCCTCTATGTCATACCCCTGCCTGTCCTTTTCTAGCCTTTCTCTCCTCTGCATGTCATTTCCGTTGCCTGGTTTCTCTGCCCACCTCTCAGTGTCTCAGATGCAGGCTCCTGTACGTGTGTCTGTTCTGGTCTCACACCCTGTCCTCCCCCAGGGTGTAGTTGGAATTGACGGTGCTCCAGGTGCCAAAGGAAATGTGGTATGTGGTCTCCCTTCTGACCCTTGACCCATGACCCTCCACGTTCTTGTCCACTCCCATGTCTCCCATTTCAACTTTGCTGACACCTCAACACCAGATCCCTTTCAGTTTCATGGAACCCTCACTTTGTCCCCAGGGTCCTCCAGGAGAACCAGGGCCCCCAGGACAGCAGGGAAATCCTGGATCCCAGGTTTGAGCTGTCTTTCCCAATAATGCGGGGTGGCGGTGGCCAGCCAAGGTCACAGACCACTCCCAGCCTCCCCAAACTCGGCGCTCACTGCCTCCTTATCATGCCATCCTTTGCCTTCTTTTTTATACCCTCAGGGAATCCCTGGCCCCCAGGGACCCATTGGCACTCCTGGGGAGAAGGTGAGTGACAGCTCTACCTCCCCCTCCCCCCATGTCTTCTCCCTTCGACTCTGTCTGCAGGGAAAGCTACCCCTCAGGGCCCTTTTTGTTAGCTCTGGATAGTGATAAATTGCAATGTTCCCTAAACAAGTCCAGAGTGTCCTTGTTGTCTTAAAAGTCCTAAAAGTGTCATTGTTGGGGAAAGTTTGGTTGTGAGAAATAGAAACCCACCAAAGCTAGACTACATAACGGGATATTGTCAAGATACAGGGGGACCCACAGCAGCCATCATAGCAAGCATTACCAAGATTCAAGGGCCAGGAAACCCCTTCCTCTGAGGTCCTGTGGTGTCATCTTTGTTTCTCTGCACGTGTTCCCTATCTCCCCTGGCAGACAGGCTTCTTTTTGCACATATCTTCATCTGTCCTCACCCCCAACTTCTATTTCTACACACTGTTGTCCCATTTTGTCACCATCTCAGTCCCCAGCTCCTTATGACCTTATAGTTTCTTTACCCCAAACCATGTGATCATAGTTTCTATAAGGTAAGTTGTCCCTTACCTCAAACTTTCAGAAGAGAATCTGATTGACTTAGCTGGGCCAAGGGGCCCGTCTCTGGACCTGTCAACTGTTTGCAGGACATATGGGGTCGCCTCATGCCTGCCTAGATCCACCCCTCTTCAGATGGAGCTATGGGTGGGAGGCCCCCCCCCCCCAAATTTCTCTCGCACTGTTTTTACAACCCTTGTTTCAACCTTCCCAGAAGTGGAAGACTTCTGAGACTCAGAGAGGAGAAGGGCTTGGCCGGAGTGACACAGCAAGTCTGGGCAGAGCTGGGCATAGATTTTCTGGCCACTGGGAGTGACTTCTTCTCTAACCTTCTCTCGCTGCGTATCTGAGTAGGGCTGGTCCTGGTGGAATGCCAGGCTCTGAGATCCTCTCTCTCCCCCTACTGTTCATCATCTTTCAGGGTCCCCCAGGAAACCCAGGAATTCCAGGCCTCCCAGGATCTGATGGCCCTCCGGTGAGAACTGGGAGCTGGAAGGAGGAGGAAGAAAAAGGAGGAGGCTTGGGAATTTGGATGGTCAAATCCGGGTCTCTGACAAGTTTGAATGGTTTTTTCCCAGGGCCACCCAGGCCATGAAGGCCCCACGGGAGAGAAAGGGATCCAGGTGAGTGACCTGTAGAGAGCCTGGGTTGGGGATGAGGGTTGGTACTCGGGGACTAATGAGGGTATTGAGAACATGGAGGAGGAAGGACAGGATGGCGCTGATCTTATCTCCATCTCAGGGTCCACCAGGGTCAGCAGGCCCTCCGGGCTATCCTGGACCTCGGGGTGTAAAGGTAGGTGATGCGTGGGGCCTGCAGGTGAGGATGATTCATCAGCATTGGCTTCGGGGACCAGCTCCATCAGAAACATCTGCATGTGGGATGAGAGGAATCAGTCTGCCAGGCAAAGGATAATGGGAGCGGGGTTTGGGTCTGAGTGACCATATATAGAAATGTGTGTGTTACTTTGGAGCCAAACAGCCAAAGGGCAGCATTACAGCATAGCTGTCACCTTGTAGTTGAGGACAGTTAAGCCATTAGAGGCTGCACCCATGTCACCGTAAGCACACACGCCACATTCAAGTACAGGTCAGCACATGTAGTCAAGTAGATGCTCATGTTTTAATTCAAGCCCAGAGCCACATGACCTACAAGCACAGTGATGGTGGGAGAAGCTGCAAGCTGTACTGTGGCTAAATAGAGGTGCACTGTTGACCAAGGGCAGGGACATTGGAATTCACATCTATGTGGTAGCTGAGTCGAGTTACGTTGTAGCCAAGTACAGGTATGTCCAAGACCTGTGGTCTAGGAACCGAGTTTGGTAGCAGCCAAGAGCTGATTCATCACATTTTTACATTGTATATCCAAGGAGATGGCTATATTGTAGCCGGCCACAGAGTCCTGTGGCTGTCCAAACTCAGGGTTACATTGTAGCCACGCAGAGTTAGATATAGTTGAAGCCTATGTTGTAGCTGAGTCTGCGTACATTGTAGCCAAGGTCAGAGCATCTGTGTAGCCAAGCTCAGTTATGTTGTGGTCAAGTGAATTGCCCTGTGGCCAGAGACAGTCATGCTATTGTCAAAAACACACAGCTATATTGTATCCAGGTGCAATTTATTGTAGTCGCTGAGCTCATTTACATTGTGCCTCCCTGTGGCTGCAAACAGTCCCGCTGTTGTCAAAACACACAGTTATACTGTATCCAAGTACAATTTCCTCGTAGTTGCCAAGCTCAGTTACGTTGTAGCCAAGAACAGCTCTCCTCTCTGCCCAAGCCCAGAGTTTTGTGCAAGCAGCATCTGGGCTTGCATGGAGCATCTTGCTGTAGCCAAGCACAGACTCGCCTTGTTGCCAGGCACAGAGTCGCATTGTAGCCAGTACAATGGGGAACATTCCTTTGCCTTTAGAGTGAGTCTCGGGCCTGGAATGTTCATCCTCTTTCTCCTGCCAGAAGGAACTGTGGACACAGTGTCCCTGGGAGATGGGAATCAATTACTGGGAAATTTGGCCTTCCCTGCACACCCCCACACAGCTGACCTTGGGAGACTGCCAGTGGGAAGCGGGGGGAGGGGCAGCCTCTTGTACATCCCATTAACAGGCTTTGGAGAAAGATCATTTCCTCTGAGGCTGCCCCCCCATCCTGTCCAACATCCTCTTGGGACTGTCCTGGCTGGTTTGGGGCAGGAGACTGAGTTTGGGGCCCTTCATAAGAGGAGGAGGGATTGGAGAGCTTTTTTACTTTTCAGGGTACCTCTGGCAACCGGGGCCTCCAGGGGGAGAAAGGAGAGAAGGTGAGAAGGAAGGAGCTTCCTGGGGAGGGGAGCCATAATAACACGGCTCTGGCTGTGTCCCTTTCCTGAAACCCTGACCTCTGAACTCTGCACTCTCTCCCACCCAGGGGGAGGATGGCTTCCCAGGCGTCAAGGGTGATGGAGGGCTTAAAGGCGATCGGGTAAGACGATCCCCAGGTGAAGTGTTGGTGGGTCTGGGGGACTTGGGGAGATGGGGAGGAGGTGAGCTGGGGCTAAGATGGGGTGCTGGGAGGAGCAGGGATGACAGGGGACTGATATCAGGGCATCTTCTTTCTATTCCAGGGGCAACCCGGACCCCCAGGTCCCCGAGGAGAGGATGGTCCTGAAGGGATGAAGGGGCAGGAGGGGCTGGCTGGCGAGGAGGGGCCCCCAGGCTCGGCTGGGGAAAAGGTGAATGGACCTTTGTCACCCCCTCCAGCTTCCCAACCTTCAGTGTGGGTGTTCCTGAGGCTCTTTGCCTCTGCCCTCTGCTCTTTAACCTCTGACCTCGGGAGAATGCTACCATCTTTAATTCCTCAGCTCGGCGTTACAGAGCGATTCCGTGCACATTATCTTATTTTTCTCCCCATAACCACCACATGCAATAGGCATTTCTCTCCCCATTTTACAGACAAAGGAACAGATTTGGAATGGTTGAATGACCCGCCCAAGGACATGTCCCCAGCAGGCAGCAACCAGGACTTGAACCCATGTGTCCCTGAATCCCATCCTGCTGCCCCTGCCACCATGCTCCAGCCATCCTGCCCTTTCTCTCTGACCTCCTGGTTGCAGTTTCTGACCTTTGTCCCATAATGTCTCTGTAGGGCAAGCTTGGGGTGCCGGGCCTCCCGGGTTACCCAGGACGTCCAGGCCCTAAGGTAAGAAGCTGGGGGGCTGGGGTTGGGCAAGGGCAGGGTTCAGAGACTGGTTAACATCTGGGGGTCCAGGCTGTGGTCTGGGGGGTGAGTTGTCTACCCCATGGGTCATTGAGAGACAATGTAAGATGTGGGTTTGGCATCAGACAGACTTGGGTTCAAATACCCACCCCTTAGCTGCTATGTGACTTTGGCCAAGTCTCTCTCTTTTTTTTTTTTTTAAAGATTTTATTTTTTTCCTTTTTCTCCCCAAAGCCCCCTGGTACATAGTTGTATATTCTTTGTTGTGGGTCCTTCTAGTTGTGGCATGTGGGACACTGCCTCAACGTGCTTTGATGAGCAGTGCCATGTCCGCGCCCAGGATTCGAACCAACGAAACACTGGGCCGCCTGCAGCGGAGCGCGCAAACTTAACCACTCGGCCACGGGGCCAGCCCCTGGCCAAGTCTCTTGAGCCCATTTGCTCAGCTGCAAAATAGAGATATCAGTAGTATTTACCTCATCAATTTGATTATAATAACATTGGTGATTTTGATAATGAAACTGTAGGATCCTTCTTATTTGGAATGAATGACGGTTCCAACAAAGTCAGTAAGGAGGAGAATCATAAAAAATCCATGTCTTACATATCTTGAATTAATTATAACGTAATAAAATGTACTTATATAAAAATGTACATTCGTCTGCCAATGCTTTGATGAATGAGGCTACAGTTTAGACATGTCTGTCTCCCTAAACCATACCCACATTACATCACTGACGATTTATAGTTTTTATTTATATAAAGCAGAGCAGAAACTCAAAGACACTTGGGAAGAAATCTGAGTGCAGAATCGTTCCAGAGTTCCACAGTTTTGCCGTCTAATTTGACGGTGATTTTTTTTACTGACTTCCCTTTATACAGAGTCTTTTCCATTTAACTTAGATTGGATAGACATCGCTGTTTTCCTTCCTACGTCTCATCAGTTTTTGTCAACTTTCATTAAGTCACACGGCTCCAATAGCAAGGGCAACTGCCATAAACAGGTTTGGAAAGAGACTCAACCATAGCTAAGAATAGAACTCACCGGGTGGGAGAAGTTCAAGGGCGTTAGAGGGAGGCCTCCCAGCCAAGACCTGACAGCGTGTCTTGGGCATCGAGCAATGTGTTCCGGGAGGCGTGCTGTGTTGGTTAAGTCGAGGTCGGTGTCTCGGTCAGCTCAGGCTGCTCTAACAAAAATGCCTTAGACGGGTGGACAGCAGAAATTTATTTCTCACAGTTCTGGAGGCAGGAAGTCTGAGATCAGAGTGCCAGCATGGTTGGGTTCTGATAAGGGCTCTCTTCCTGGTTTATAGAGAGCAGGGCAGGGAGAGAGAGAGAGAGAGAGAGAGAGAGAGAGAGAGAGAGAGAGAGAGAGAGATAGGCTCCTCCTCTTCTGACAAGGGCACTGGTCCCATTCATGAGGGCTCCATCATCATGACCTACTTGCCTCCCAAGGGCTCCACCTAAGATTAGGGCTTAAATATATGAATTTTCTGGGGACATTCAGTCCATGGCAGTCAGTTATAATCTCCATAAATAACAATGATGGCTCACATTTCTTGAGCAATTACTATGTGCCAAAGACCACGTAAAAACACTTTTTACACATTATCTTATTTAATCCTTACCAAAACCTTGTGAGGGAGGTATTGTTGTTATCCGCAGGCCACAAACAACGAGACTGATCCTCAGAGGGGTTAAGCCATTTGTCCAGGGCCACACAGCTAGCCCAGTGGTGGATTTGGGATTCAAAACACAGTGAGACATGGGAGGGGATATCAGAGCCTGTGATGTCTTCCCCAGGTGGAGGGAGAATGCCTCCAGGAAGGGCAGGACAGCATGGACTGGAGTCAGTTAGTTAACAAATACTGAGTGAGCACCCACCATGTGCCAGGCAGTGGGGAATAAGTGCTATGTCTTACTGGGGAGTACAGACATTGAATAAGTAAGCAAGTGAACAAAGTCATTTCCACACAATATTATTTGTATTGAAAACAAAATAAGATAATGTGGTAGACGGAGGGTGACTTGGCAGATGTGGTCATCAAGATGGTGGAAGAAGGCCTCTCTAAGGAGTGACATCATAATGAGATCTAAATGATGAGGAGTAGCTGGCTCTGTGGGGACCTGCTAGAAGAACATTTTAGGCAAAGGAAGAGCCAGTGCAAAGGCCCTGAGGCAGGAATGTACTGCTGTCCTCAAGGAACATTGAGAAGACCAATGTGGTTGGAGTGGAGTGAGCAGATGGGGAGAGTCAGGGGACAGGAGGGCAGAGGGCTGCCCTGGAGGAGGCTGGGGCTGGGGGAACCAAAGAAGCTTCTGGACTCAGTGGCCTGGAAAGGCCTGTAGGGATGGGGTGGCTGAATGGGATGAGGGGCCAACTTTGCCCACCACCCACTCCTCACCCCATCTCTTCTCTCTGATTCTCTCCACTCAGGGATCTATCGGCTTTCCTGGGCCCCTGGGACCATTAGGAGAGAAAGGGAAGCGGGTGAGTCGTGATCTAGGGATCAGGGGAGAGGGGACGGCTTGCGTGAGTGGAACAGCGTGTGTGCTGTGCGTGACGGGGGGTGGGCCCCTGGGTGGCTGTGTCTGTGCCTGGAAGCACTTGTGTGCACACGTATCCCCATGTGCAATGCAGGGCACATGCAAGTGACCCCACGTGGCATACGGTGCAGGTGTCTGTGCTCATGTGTGTGGTGGGCATTCGTGTGTTTCTCGCTACAGATCAGATGGGGTCTGCGGGCTGCAGCCTGTGGGCCTGTGACTGGGTGAACGAGGGCATGAGCCTGAGTGTACATTGTGTGACTGTGGGCATACATGTGTGCAAGGGTCATGTACACGTGTGTGAAAGGATATGGATATACACACATAGGTGTGTACTTCTGTGCACACTGAGTGTGTATGCACACATGCATTGTCTTGTTATGTGTGCACTGCAGCTGTGTAAATGGACACTGTGTAAACACACGAGTGTATGTATACTGATGTGTTTATCAGGACCATGTCCTCTCATGAATCCGTGTGTGTGTGTGTTTACATTGGGTGCACGTGTGTACAAGGGACATATTACATGAGGAGTTCAGCGTGTCAACTGAGGCTGTGGATCGCCCAAAACATGCCATGATGGCACATGTCATGTGTGCATGCCATGCAGCTGTGATAAATAGGCATCTGTGTGGGGGAACATGCTTGTAGGTGTGGAGCATATAGGTGCAATCATACATGTCATTGGGTGTCTGATCTTTGCACGGTTGTGTGTGTCTAAGTTATATTTATACGTGTGTGTGAATGAAAGGCTTGTGCATAAATGTGTGGCAGACATCCTTCTACATCTGTGACTGCATGCATTTGTGTGTCTGTGTCCTGTCTTTTCACCATAACTCTTCTGCTTTCCCCTCACCCGATTTACCTCCCAGGGGAAAGCGGGACAGCCAGGCCTGGAAGGAGAGCGGGGGCCACCAGTAAGAAAATGGGGAGCTCTCCCCACCCCACTGGCCCTTAGGGGGCAGAGCTGGAAGAAGAGTTTGTGGAGAGGTTGTGAGGGGGCAGGAAAGACGGTTTGGATTATGTTGGTGTCCCTGGTGGGGCGAGAGGGGGTCACAGAGGGAGGGCAGGGACCAAAGGATTCAGTCTTATCTCTCAGGCTCCCCCATCCTCTCACTTCTAATCTTTGCTTCTTTCTATTCAGGGGTCCAGAGGAGAGAGGGGACAACCGGGTGCCACGGGGCAGCCAGGCCCCAAGGTATGGGGTGGGCATGATCAGGACCCCAGGCAGACCCTCTAGCCCAGGCTCACCAAGTCCTCCTCAGCTGAGTTTATTCTGCAGCCTGAGTCTCATTCATTCTGTCCTAGGGTGACGTGGGCCAGGACGGGGCCCCTGGGATCCCTGGAGAAAAGGTGTGTGCATATGTTTGTGTGTGTGATTCTGGGTGGGAGGCAAGCCCCGCAGGCAGGCCGACATTATGACACAGAATGTGGAAAGAGCGCAGCCTCTGAATGTCAGAGAGCCGTGAGTTCAAGTCCTAACTCTGCCACTCATCTGCTGTGTCATCTTGGGCAAGTCACTTAACCTCCCTGTGCGTCAATGTACTGCTCTACAAGATGGGGATAACCACAGTCCCTACCCCAAGGGCTGCAGTGGTGAATGAAACGCCTTACTGTGTGCAGAGGGCTCAGTCTCATGCCCGGCATGCAGAAAGGGCTCACTATGTGTTAGTTCTTGTTGTCATGACATGGGGCTCGGGGTGGCCAGGCAGGAAGGATGAGGTGATGACTTCTGGTTCCATTTCAGGGCCTCCTGGGTCTGCAAGGTCCTCCTGGGTTCCCTGGGCCGAAGGGTCCCCCTGTGAGTGAGCTCACTCTGATTGGGGGGCGGGTGGGAGGGGGACCCAGGGAGTGAGGAGGCCCATTATTTGTGTAACTCTCTCTCAACTCGTCCTGCAGGGCCCCCAGGGGAAAGACGGGAGACCTGGGCACCCTGGACAGAGAGGAGAATTGGTGAGCGACCCCTTGACCTCTGACCCCTGACCCCATTCGGCTCTCTGCTTCTTCCCCCTACATGACACCCCCTTTTTAATTTTTCTCCCCAGGGCTTCCAAGGTCAGACAGGCCCACCTGGACCAGCTGGTGTCGTGGGTCCTCAGGTCAGAGTGGACCCCACAAGTTTCCCCAGTTTTGCACCAGTTATGGGGTACTTAAAGAGGGGAAGCGGATCTCAGAATGACCCCACCCTCGGTTTCCTCTGTTCAAGATGAGCCTTCTTCCTCTCCAGGGAAAGACGGGAGATGCGGGGCCTCTGGGCGAGAGGGGGCCCCCGGGCCCCCCTGGACCTCCCGGCGAACAAGGTCTTCCGGGCCTGGAGGGCAGAGAGGGGGCCAAGGTGAGACCCTTCCCCGGGGGAGATCTCGGTTAGTGGCCCCAAAGGTCCCTCAACAGCCCGCTGTCCCCTCAAGGCTCAGAATCAGCCCCGTGGGGGAGGGGGCCCAGACTCACAGACTGGGGGGGACACACCCCTTCTCTGGACCCTGACCTGCCTCCTCTGCACTCCCACAGGGGGACCTGGGGCCACCAGGACCCCTCGGGAAGGAAGGGACACCGGGGCCCAGGGGCTTTCCTGGACCCCAAGGAGCCCGCGGGGACCCAGTGAGTATCTTTGGGGCTCCTCCTGCATGTGCCTGGCTGGGCTGTGAAGTGGAGAAGGAAAGGAGGGGCTCAGTAGTGGTGACATCCTGGATGGGAGGAACTGTGAAAGTAAAGGGACCCCAGGAGACAGACCCCTAAACCTCAGTGCTCAGGAAGGGGGTGGGAACTGTGAGCACCCCAGATTGAGGATAGGACCTGGGGGCACCCTTGAGGGGGCTTTTGACTGTGGCTCGTCTCCTCCCTCAGGGACCTACTGGCTTGAAGGGTGACAAAGGCCCCCCGGGCCCTGTTGGGGCCAACGTAAGTGTAACCCCTTCTGCTGGGTGGGGGGCAGGGTGGGGGGGCCTTGGGGCCTCTGGGGAGCTGGGCAGTGTCGTGATTAAGTCCACTATTTGGGGAGTCAGACAGGCCTGGGGCACATCCAGCTCTGCCACGCACTGGCCGGGCCGTCCTGTCGCTCCTAGACCCTCAGTTTCCTCGTCTGTGACATGGCCCCATCACAGAGATTGTCATAAATCTCAGTGAGATGACCCGTCTGACACATAACTTACCTGCACGCCAGACGTCAACATATGAAAACCTCCTTTCTCCTGGAGCTTGTGTTCTGGTCCAGGAGACAAGATCAGCCCGGATGAATGCCGCAAAGCAAAATAGCACAGAGAGTGGGGAGTTTGGGGAAGAGCAGCTGAAATTGACTGGTCAGGGAGGGCCTCCTGAGAAGGTGACGTTTGAGCTGAGACCTGAGGTGGTGAGGGAGGAGCTCCGTGGATGTCTGGGGAAGAGCATTGTAGGCAGAGGGAACAGCCAGTGCAAAGGCCCTGAGGCTGGACCGTATGTGGTGTGATGGAGAAACAACAAGGAGGGCTGTGTGGCTGGAGGGGAGTGAGCGAGGCGGAGAGAGGGCCGTGTGGGCTGCCAGGAGGACTTCTCCTTTCCTCTGAAGGAGATGGGAGCCATGGAGGGCTGTGGGCAGAGGAGGGCCATGCCCTGACTTGACATGTGTGTGGCCACTGTGTGGGGAATAGATTGGATATGTGCTAGGAACCACCTAACTCCATGCCTGGCGGCTTGAAAAGTCTCCATACATGAGAACTACTGCTATTTCTATTTTCCCTGACCCCTCACCCCTGTTTTCAGGGCTCCCCTGGGGAACGCGGCCCTGTGGGCCCAGCAGGAGGCATTGGGCTTCCTGGCCAAAGCGGAGGCCAGGGCCCTGTTGGCCCCGCAGGCGAGAAGGGGTCCCCGGTAAGTGCCTGCCCACCCCACTCCTCAGGCATCCTTGGGACCCACTCCTGCTCTGCCCCCTGATGTCCCCCTGCCACTTCTCCCTCAGGGCGAACGTGGCCCCCCTGGCCCCACCGGCAAAGATGGGATCCCAGGGCCCCTGGGGCTTCGGGGGCCTCCTGGAGCTGCTGGTCCTTCTGGCGAGGAAGGGGACAAGGTGAGAGAGAGCTCATGGAGGGGGGGTGTGGGGGAGGATGAGGTGGGAGAGGCCAGGTCCTCCGCATCCTGTTTCCTCTGCAGGGAGAAGTGGGCGCCCCAGGTCACAAAGGAAGCAAGGGCGATAAGGGGGATGCGGTGAGTGGGGGACCCAGGGAGGGGGTGGCCCTTGGGGAGGGGAGGGGGATGTGGAGGATGGGTGGGGGAGGCCGCAGAGCTGCCTGCCTTCCTGAGCCCCATCTTGACACCAGCGAGCAACAGAAGCCACTCAAGCTACCTGGAATGAAGGGGCCAACCGCAGACAGAGTCGCTGCGGCCCCAGGAGACGGGGGAGGGCGCCAAGGCATCCGGTCCCAGTTTCCCTCCAGGACGTCATCTGCAGCGTCCAGCTTCAGTGGGCCAGCGTCGTCCTGGGTGCTGGTGGGACTTCCGGGGGACCGCTTAGGATGGACGCTGTGTCTGACCCATCAGCTGGTGGCTAGTAGGACAGGGTGGGGGGGATGCAGCTGTCACCTCCTGGTGGGGCGAGTGCACAGGGGGGCAGTGATTATCTTCAGTGCCCCCCAATCATGAACTTCAGGAGTTTTTTTGACTCTGTTCCCTCCCCCAGGGCCCTCCTGGACCGACAGGTATACGGGGCCCTCCGGGACACCCAGGTGCCCCGGTGAGTGCTTCTGGCTTTGTGATCGTCCCCTGGAGCCCTGATGGGAAGGGCCAGTGTCCTCCACTGGAACTCAAGCCCAAATTCAACCCCAGCCCTGACCTCCCCCTGCGTGCCGACACCCAACGCAAGCTCACCCTGGAATCCGACTCAGTCCCAACCTGAACCCCAACCTGAACCCCATCACAGCCCCCATCTCAGTCCCAGATCAATCCTTATCTTCCAGTCCCACATTGGCCGGACCCTGACCCAGTCCTACCCTCGACCCCAACCCTGACCCTCCCGCAACTTAATCCCAGCCCTAACCCCAACCCTGAACCTCGATCCTGACCTTGGCCCTGAGCCAACCTTTAACCCTTGAGCCCGACCCTAACTGTGCCCACCCCGTCCGTCTCCCAGGGAGCAGATGGGGCTCAGGGCCGGCGGGGACCCCCGGGGCTCTTTGGGCAGAAAGGAGATGATGGAGTGAGAGGTTTCGTGGGACTGATCGGCCCCCCTGGTCTGCAGGTGGGTGTCTGAGTTTGGGGGTTCGGTCTCTGGTTCCCCCCGCCCTGTGCCCCAATCTTGCTTCTTTGTTCCGCAGGGGCTGCCGGGCCCTCCTGGAGAAAAAGGGGAAGTCGGAGACGTAGGGTCCATGGTATGGACAACGGGGAAGGGGGTAGGGGCAGGATGGAGGTGGCCGTTAGACGGATGGGGGGGGTCACAGGGCACATTGTCGCTTTAAGGATCATCCAGGTCACCAGCATCACAGGTGGTGTATGTGGTTACTGGCGCCTTGGGGGGGGGGGCCATGGGGTCACTGGATGCTATTCTGACCATCCCTCAGGGTCCCCATGGAGCTCCAGGCCCTCGGGGTCCCCATGGCCCCAGCGGAGTGGAGGTGAGGACTCTGGGGGGGCCCAGGACGCCTCGGAGGTGGGACACCCGTTTCCCAAGAGGAGGCTGTTGGGGTCCCAGGGTCCCACCTCCATCCCTTGCTGTCTTCCCAGGGTCCTCCAGGCCTGCCTGGGGGAGTTGGGCAGCCGGGCGCTGTGGGCGAGAAGGTGAGAGAGAGGGCAGCAGGGGCTGCACGGGGTGGGCGAGGCACAACCAGTCCTGCTTGGGCGTGGCTGTTCTGGGGAGCCCCTCCCTGTCTTTCAGGAGGGGACCCATCCCTACTCTGACTTTGCCTCCTGCAGGGTGAGCCAGGGGAGGCTGGAGACCCAGGACCCCCAGGGACCCCCGGCATCCCCGTGAGTGATTGTATCCTGTGGCCCGCCACCCATCTCAGGGAACCCCTGACCCCTGGACATCTCGGGCCACCTTTACCTCTCGACAGTCTTAGGGCAGTCCTAGTCCCATTGATCCAGGGCATCCCTGATTGTCTCCATGACAGAGCCCTGGAAGGTCTCAGATAGGGCTGCTACGTACAGCTCCCAAGGTTGTACACTGCACAACTGTGCAGGGCTGAGGGGACAGGCTGTGGCTCAGATCTAAACCTCGAGCCCTGGCTTGGGGATGAGCTGCCCCAGAGGGGCCCCTTTTCCTTTTTATTTATTTATTTATTTATTTATTTTTATTGAGTTAATGATAGGTTACAATCTTGTGAAATTTCAGTTGTACATTAATGTTTGTCAGTTGTGTTCTAGGTGCACCACTTCACCCTTTGTGGCCACTCCCCACCCCACCTTTCCCCTGGTAGCCACTAATCTGTTCTCTTAGTCCACATTTTTAAATTCCTCATATGAGTGGAGTCATACAGAGATTATCCTTCTCTAACTGGCTTATTTCACTTAACATAATTCAAGAGGGGCCCCTTTTCTAATTCACTCCAGGGTGGCACATGGACTAGACCAAACTTGCCCATGACCTCTGGGCAACTGGACCATCCTGACCGCTAACTCCTGTAGGTCTTAGATCCCTCTGACCTCTGAACTTTGGGCAGTCTAGGCTGCTCTGATCCCTGACCCTGGGAAAGTCCCAGACCACCCAGATTCCTAAATCCAGGTCTGCTAACCCTTGGCTCCTGGAAAGTCCAGGCTACTCTGACCTCTGACCTCTGTTTCTGCAAAGGGGCCCAAAGGAGAAGTGGGTGAAAAGGGGGACTCAGGCCCATCTGGGGCTGCTGGACCCCCAGGCAAGAAGGGCCCCCCCGGAGAGGATGGAGCCAAAGGGAACGTGGTGAGTCCTGGGGGAGGTTGAGGCAGAGGTGGGGAAGGGGCATTTGTATCTCCTCAAACCTGTCCCACAACTTCTAGCCAGGGGTCTCCTGCCCCATGCGCTGATTCTACAAGCAACCCAGAACATGGCTGAATGAATGAATGAAGGAATGAATGAATGATTGACTGAATGAATGAACACAG
This sequence comes from Equus asinus, assembly GCF_041296235.1. NCBI lineage: Eukaryota > Metazoa > Chordata > Mammalia > Perissodactyla > Equidae > Equus > Equus asinus. The sequence continues at coordinate 21,744,712 of NC_091809.1, read as the reverse complement.
AAATACAGCGGTTACATGTCATAGGATGGGGGCAACTGGTTTCCACGCTGAATCATTCCAGCCATGCTGGGAAGGCCGAGGTTGAGACTGATGCTGGTCAGGGTCAGAGTTGACGTTGGATTTGGGGTCAGGCGGGGACTGAGACCCTCCCGCCATAGCGGTGGGGCTCGGGGCGGTCTGGGTTGGGGGGCAGGGAGGAGCTTCAGAGTCTGTGGGACCTTGATTTTGCTGGGTCCAGAGCTGAGAGGCTGAAATGAGATGATGCTGGAACATTCCTAGCTCCCTGATTCAGACATGTGCTTATCCACCCTTCTGCGTTCTAGGGCCCCACAGGGCTCCCTGGAGATCTGGGACCCCCCGGAGACCCTGGAGTTTCGGTGGGTGTGAGCCCTTCTTCCCCTATCCCCAAGCCTGGCATGTTCCCTAATTCTGTCCCCATCTCCCCACGCCCCCCAGACCTGGGCAAGGTCAGTGGAGCAAACAACCTTCACTCCCCACGCAGCCTCACCCCCCAATTCTCACATGTCCCCATGATGCCTCCTGACTCTGTCTCCCCGACCCCACAGGGTCTAGATGGCTCCCCAGGGGAGAAGGGAGACCCTGGTGATGTCGGGGGACCGGTGAGTGGGGGAAGTGGTGATCTGGTGCTGGGAGAGGTTGGGGCTGGTGAGTGGGTGAACTGGGGGGCTGAGGGGGTGGGTCACTGAGACACCCCGGGCTCCTGTGGATGCTCTGCCTCGCCTCTCTGGGGCGTCACTGTGAACATGCTCATCTTGAGGGAGGAGGCGGAGACTGCTGGGGCTCGGGGATGTTCGGGGAGGGCTGTCTTTGGATCAGAGGCATCCTGAAAGGCGGGCTGCTAACCAACGTCAGCTAATGCCATCCCGGTGCTGTCATGATCTGCACAGGGTCCGCCTGGCGCTTCCGGGGAACCTGGCCCCCCTGGGCCCCCTGGTAAGAGGGTGAGTGATGACCTGCCTCCTGTGAGCCCTGGCTTCAGCCTGGTCCCACTCTCCCCACAGGCCTCCACTCCCCCCTATGGGCCCCCACTCCCCCCATGGGTCCCCACTCACCAGCAGAGGCCCCCTCACACTGTTTCCCTCCTCAGGGTCCTTCGGGCCGCATGGGTCGAGAAGGCAGAGAAGGAGAGAAAGGTGCCAAGGTGAGTCTCCTCACCCAGGGAGGGTCCCTGCCCTGACCCCTTGCCAACAGTTGGGCCACCAGAATGGGGAGGGGGCCTGTGACCACCACAGGCACCCCAGTTCCCTCCCCTTCATGATGGCTCCTGGTTGGGGTTGCGAAGCAGGTGCTCCCTGACTCTCTCTGCCCCTCCTTTGCCCTGTCCTTTACAGGGGGAGCTGGGTCCTGATGGGCCCCCAGGGAGGACCGGCCCAGCGGGGGCTCGAGGGCCCCCTGGGCGTGTGGGGCCCGAGGGTCTTCCAGGGATCCCCGGCCCTGTGGTGAGTGGGGTGGGGATAGAGCTGGGGTGGGGGTGCTCCCACCCTGTCATTGCTCATCACCATCCGGACGAGTTGGCCCTGGCGGGGGGGCGGGGGCGCCCACACTGGGTTCTGGCAGAGTGCAGCCCCTCTGTGTTCTGCTTCGTCTTAGGGTGAGCCAGGCCTCCTGGGACCTCCTGGACAGATAGGCCCCCCCGGCCCCCTGGTAAGAGACTCTTTTGTCCCTGAGGGCCTGGCACTGACAACCGCCCTGGGCTCCAGTGACTATCTAGTGACCATGGGTGCTGAGGGTGCAGGCTGCCTCCTCGTGACTGTGCATCTGACACTCCACCCTGACCGTCCACACTAACCATCTCTTCGGACCACTCATCCTGATGGTCTACACGGGCCACCCACACCGACCTCCATCTTGATTGTCTACACTGACCACCCACACTGACCCTCCATCCTAGTGGTCTACATTGATCCACTCTGATCTTGACCACTGACCATTCATAGTGGCTGGACTCCAACCAGCCCTTCCTGCATCTCTCGTCATCCCTTCCCTTTCTTGATCACCCCCGTGGCCACATCCTTGGTCATTCCCATTTGCAGTCTGGGTAATTTCCCATCTGGCCATCCTCCCATCACTACATGGACCTTGAGATTTCAGGGTTGAGACCCACCGACTGACCCTCGCTCTCCTTCCAGGGGCCCTCTGGCCTCCCAGGGCTGAAGGGAGACGCTGGCCTCAAGGGCGAAAAGGTAGGGGCACCTCCTTCCATGACCCCCCTCCCCAATCCACCTCCCCCTCCTCCCCCTTACCTCCCTCCCTGGCCAGAGGGCTGGGAGCCTGGGGTCCCCTCTGCTCCCAAACTCGCCACCCCACGGCTCTAGGAGACAAGTCTCTCAGCAGCCGCTCTTCTTCCCCAACACGTGCCTCTGTGTCCCCCAGGGCCACATCGGATTAATCGGCCTCATTGGCCCCCCTGGCGAGGCTGGTGAGAAGGGGGATCGGGGGCTGCCAGGCGTGCAGGGTCCCCCTGGCTCCAAGGGAGAAGCTGTGAGTGTGTGTCCTGCCCTGAGTGGGAAGAATGTGTTTCATGGAGAGGGTGGGTGGGGAGCCAGAAAATGGGACTCATCTGAAGACGTGTGTGTGGGGCTTTGGGGAGCCAGGGTCTGGGGAAAATGGGGGGCTCTAGCTGGGGACTTGCAGGCTTGAGGCTGTGTGTCTGGGGTTTGGGGTCTTGTTTCGAGGGGACTAGAGGCTTGTCTGGGGGATGTGTCTGGACCATAGGATGAACTCCAGCCGTCATGACCCTGATGTCCTTTCTCCAGGGTCCCCCTGGTCCCATGGGCTCTCTGGGCCACCCTGGGCCTCCAGGTGTGGCGGTGAGTATGAGGGGTGTGTGGGGTGGGGTCACCTTGGGGGGCCAGGCCAGGAATCCAGCTCTCCCTGTCTCTACCCCACAGGGTCCTCTGGGACAGAAGGGCTCAAAGGGGTCCCCGGTGAGTACCTGCTCTTCCCCAGGCTCCCACATCCCAGCTCCCCACCCCCCTCCACTTCACCAGAACCCTCAATGCCTTCGCATTCATTTGTCTATTTATTCATTCGATCATGCATTCAACAAATATTTGTTCAACACCCACCGTGTATTTCACCAAATCTAAGATGCCATCAATTGTAAGAGGCACCGTTATTTTGTAAACTGCTATAAAAGAAAATAATTCTGCCAAGTAAACTATGACTTGCCAAAGATGTTGAGATGCTGATTTCAGAGATGTTGAAGTATGGAAACAAAGTATGAGCTTTATGCTTGTTGCTGAAAATTGTGTGCGTGTGTGTGTGTGTGTGTGTTGGCGGAAAGGGGTCCATAGACAGTGTTCACCCCCAAGTGACTTCTCCCTACAGGGATCCCTTGGTCCCCGTGGAGACACTGGACCCCCAGGCCCCCCCGGCCCCCCGGTGAGTCCCCAGGGACTGTGTTGGCGTGTTCCCCCTGGGTCCCCCAGTGCCCAGAACTGGGAGGGGCACACAGCAGTCTTCAGGGGATGTAGGTGGGGAGGGAGGTGCCTCGAAAGTTGTGTGTGGGGGGGTTTGGGGGACCTCCATGGGGGCTCTGACCAGGTCTTGTCTCCGCTCTGTCCCCACCCCATCTCTCTCTCCCTGTCTCTCTCTCCATCTCTTGCATCTCTCTGGGCCTTTCTCTGTCTCTGTTTATCTTAATTACTGTTCCACTGCTTTTTCTCTCTCTCTCCCTCTGCTTTCTTTGCCTGACCTTGCGGTTTTGTCTCTTTCATAATCCTACCACTTTGGCCTCTCCCCTTCTCTGAGACTTCATGTCTCTCTCCTTCCTGTGTGTCTCTGTCCCTGCCTGTATCTCTCCCTCCCCTTTCTCGTCTCCCCTGACTACTGTGTCTCTCCGTCTCCCATGTCTCTCTTTCTCATCTCTGCCTGTCTCTCTTGCTATCTCTTCCTCCCCCATCTCCACTCCCCTCCGCACCTCTGCTCAGGGGCCCTCTGCGGATCTGCACGGGCTGCGCCGTCGCCGGCGCTCGCTTTCGGGCCTGGGGGCCCCGGAAGGCGGCCTGGAGGAGGTGCTGGCCTCGCTCACGTCCCTGAGCTTGGAGCTGGAGCAGCTGCGGCGGCCCCCGGGCACAGCCGAGCGCCCGGGGCTCGTGTGCAGCGAGCTGCGCCGCAACCACCCGCACCTGCCGGATGGTGAGGTCCGGGCCCTTGGCGGGGGGGGGGGGGGGGGGGGGGGGGGGGGGGGGGGGGGGAGGCGTCGGGTCCCGGCCCGCTCACCGCCCCCCTGGCTCTGCGGCAGGGGAATACTGGATCGACCCCAACCAGGGCTGTGCCGGGGACGCGCTCAGGGTTTTCTGCAACTTCACGGCGGGAGGGGAGACCTGTCTTTCCCCGGACAAGAAGTTTGAGATGGTGAGTCCCCAGCAGGGTCTTCGGGAGGGGCAGGGGCTCTGCAAAGCGGCTCCTTGGCACCGCGCCTCCCCGCCCCCTGCCCCACGTCAGGCTTTGGGACCTGATCTTTCCTTCCACCAGCACTTATTGAGCACCTACTGTATGCCAAGTCCTGTGAAATGCTGGGGCTACAGCAAAGAATCAAAACCAAAAAAAGATCTCTCTGTTTTTGTGGAGCTCACCTCCTAAAGGGCAAGACAGACAAGAAAATCTGGGAAAGAAATCCACAATGGTGGCGAAGCTCTATATAGTGCTGTGTGTGCCAGGCCTGTTCTGAGCACTCAGCTGCATTAACTTACTGAGTCCCAACCACCCGATGTGGCAGTTCTGTCGTCATCCCTCAGATAGGGAAACTGAGGCACAGAGCAGTGACGAGATTACCCAAGGCAGTCTGACTCCAGAGTCCCAGCCCTTCACCACCCTGCCCTCTCACAGGCCCCAGGGACTCACTGCCCTCCAGGCTGAGTGCTGGGAGGGGAGACCATCTGGTCCCCAGAAATCCCAGGGTTCTCCATCAGGGAGCCGAACAGCCTCCCACACCACATGCCAGGCTTAGCAGTGAAGGGTAGAGGGGAGCATCGCTGGTTCAGGACTCTGACTGTCTGGGTTGGAATCAGGATCTGTCACCTCAGCCTTTTTTTTTTTTTAGTTTAGAAGAAATGCCCCAGAACGGAGAACCAAGTTCTTCTTCTTCTTCTTCTTTTTTTTGGTGAGGAAGATTGGCCCTGAGCTAACATTTGTTGCCAATCTTCCTTTTCTTTTTTTTTTTTCCCTCCCCAAAGCCCCAGTACATAGCTGCATACTCTAGTTGTAGGTCATTCTAGTTCTTCTACGTGGGACCCTGCCACAGCATGGCTTGATGAGCAGTGTGTAGGTCCGCACCTGGGATCTGAACCCGTGAACGCAGGGTCCCCCAAAGCAGACCACGTGAACTTAACCGCTATGCCACCGGGCGGCCCTATTTGTTATAATTTTTGGTCGGAGCCCTGGCTTAGCGGAAGCTCAGGCCCCGCAGTGGACAGAAGTTTAGACAAGTTCAGATCCCCCGACTTATGGGGTCTCCAGGGCAGGACTTGCTTCCTAAACAGTTGCCGACACCGAAGGCCTGTTCTTCTCTCACCGGCCCCGCTTCCTCTCGCCCAGAGAGTGGCAGCAGAGGGGAATGAGAATGTTCTAGATCTGGGTTCCCCAGACGCACAACCTGAGATGAGAACTGAGGGCAAGTTGTTTATTTAGGGTGTGATCCCATGAGGCTCCAGAAGGGGAGGGGAAGTGAGAGGAGCCGGGGAGGCAGCCAGGATGGAGTGTGATAGTAAAATGTCACCATGGGGGGAGGGGGTGGCCTGGTGGTGCAGTGGTTAAGTTTGCACGCTCTGCTTTGGCAGCCTGAGGTTCACAGGTCCAGATCCCAGGTGTGGACCTACACACCACTCATCAGCCATGCTGTGGTGGCACCCCACATGCAAAATAGAGGAAGATGGGCATACATGTTAGCTCAGGGCCAATCTTCCTCACCAAAAAACCTCAAACCAAAAAAAAAAAAAAAAAAACACACACAACAAAAAAATCACCATGGGGTGCCTGAGGCTGAGTTCCATCCGGGGACTTTTGGGTGACCGTGGAGCAGGTGCCCGAGTTGTCCCACTGGGAGCAGAGGGAGCCGGGGTGTTTATCCACCAGCTCTTGTCGGTCATTGGCTGAGGCTGCCTCCCACGGCAGGGCCTTCCGGCGCCTTGGGGCTGCCCCATGCCCCGGCCAGGTCCACTCTGCTGGCAGAGGACAGCCCGAGAGTCCCAGATATTTAACATCCTTCAGTGTGTGGGGAGGGAAATGCAGAAAGGACACAGTGGGCGCCTGAGGCGTCTGCCACACTGACCCCCACTTCCTCTCCCAGGTGAAACTGGCCTCCTGGTCCAAGGAGAAGCCGGGGAACTGGTACAGCACGTTCCGTCGAGGGAAGAAGGTGAGCTGCCAGAGGCCGGGTGGGCGATGGCATGCCAATTGGTGGGACCCGTGCGTGGGGAGTGGGAGGAGGGGCTCTGAGGGGTGAGAGGAACAGGACAGACTTGCCTCTGCCTTTGTGGGGTTCGCAGGCTGGGGCAAGAGGGCGGCCGGGGCAGCATCGGCTGTGCGGTGGGGGAAGCCCAGGGCGGGGTGGAAATCCAGAGGCAGTGCTGGAAGGACCTGCAGGCTTCCTGGTAGAAGTCACAGTTCAGCCAGGCCTAAAGAATGAGTAGGGTTAGCAAGTTAGGGAGGACAAAGAAAAGTGTTCCAGGCAGAAGGAATAGCATATGCAAAGGCCCAGAGTCAAAAGAGGGCCTGGTGAATCTAAAGAAGAAAAAGGCTACTTGTTCTGCTCTAGAGAGTGTCGGGGGGAATGTGGTAGAAGAGGCTGGGGAGGTGGGTGAGGGCTAGGGCCACCTCCCCAGAAAGACCTGTGGGCAATAGGGAGCCATGGAATGTGTTTAAGTGAGGAAAGGATCAAATCTTTGTGTTAGAAAATTGCCTCTGGGGCTGGCGTGGCAGGGTGGACCAGAGGCTGGGAGACCCAGGAGGAGACAGATGTGTTGGTCCAGGAAAGTGAGGAGGGGGTGTGGGCTGGAGCTGATGGAGTGGAGGGCATGGCTTGGAACAACATCTAAGAGGTCAAGTCAATAGGACCTGGTGATGGGTTAGATGGAGGGGCGGTAGATGAGGGTGCCGCCCACGTTCCTGGCTTGGGGGCTGGTGTCTGGTGAGATGCTGAGATATGTAAATGAGAGGAAGAGCAGGTGTGAGGGGTGGGGGGATATTGGGTTCGGGTTTGGGTTAATTTATATAACATACACGTATAAGCTAAGGACTGAGAACATAGAAGCCAATGAAACCCAGTTCCCGACTTCACACAGCCGGTATTCGACTGGGCGAGGGAGATGATAAGCAAGGAAACAAAGCTATAATACAGTGTGAGGGGGTGTCTGTGGGTTCCCCCAAAACAGACCCTGAGACGGAGACTCAATTGTAGTTTATCTGGGAGGTGATTCCAGAATTCAATCGGGGAACATGGAAATGATACAGAGAAGAGAAGGAAGCCAAAAAAGGATGCCTTACCAAGATAGTCATCTCATATATTTTATTTAACCCAATATATCCTAAATATTGCTGTATCAACGTAAAGATTGCTGAGGCATTTAAAATTTTTTCATATGAGTTCTTCAGAGTCTGGTGCATATTCTATTTTTACGGCACGTCGTAATTTGGGTCCTAAATTTCATGGGAAATACTTGATCCATATTTTCATAAAACCTGCCACTGAAGAAGTGGATTCATATACTCAAGTTGTTTCAGACCTAAGTTTTCTGATAACTGGACTGAGGCTCAGTTATTAGTTATGAATTAAATAAAAGTAAAAAACATTTAAATTAAATAATTACCTAAAAATTTAAAGTGAGACAATTAAATAAAGTAAGAAAAAAACTTTCTCAGCTTTATCGGCCACATTTCAAGTGCTCAGGAGCCAGTCACACGTGCCTCGGGGCTCACAGAACCAGGGATGGCAGGATGGCTGGGGGGCTGCCCCAAGGATGGGGTCCTGGCGGACGTGGCGGGTCTGTGGATGGATAGGATGCTGGGAGGTGGGTTCCTCAGAGAAGGGAGAGGTGAGCCGGGTGCCCTCGCTTTCTGCTTTATCCCACCCCCAGTTCTCCTATGTGGACGCCGATGGGTCCCCGGTAAGCGTAGTACAGCTGACCTTCTTGAAACTGCTGAGCGCCACCGCCCGCCAGAGCTTCACCTACTCCTGCCAGAACTCGGCCGCCTGGCTGGACGAAGCCGCAGGCGACTACGGCCGCTCCCTCCGCTTCCTCGGAGCCAACGGGGAGGAGCTGTCCTTCAACCAGACGGCAGCAGCCACCATCACCGTCCCCTATGATGGCTGCCGGGTAAGGGGGGTGATGGGGCTGGCCAGAGCGAGGAGGGGAGGCCTCAGCTGCCCTCCCCTAACTCCCCATCCGTGTCTTCCCGTGGTCAGCTCCGCAAGGGACAGACGAGGACCCTCTTGGAGTTCACCTCTTCCCGTGTGGGGTTTCTGCCCCTGTGGGACGTGGCGGCCACCGACTTTGGCCAGACGAACCAGAAGTTTGGGTTTGAGCTGGGCCCCGTCTGCTTTAGCAGCTGAGAACGTTGCGGGTGGGAGGGACAATGAGGGAGCCCCAGAGGGGGCGCATTTGGTGCTGAGGCTTTGAAGCCACCATATTTATCATCTCCTGTGACTGTGAAGCCAGAGGAGAGTCTACTCATCGCGGCCAAGCAATATGCCTTCTCCATTCCAGGGGGCCGGGGGCTGGACTCTCCTGGCCCATGGGTCCAGCCTCCCCCCGCCGCACCCCAGCTGGCACAACTGTAGTCTGGCTTTTTCTCCGCTCCACGCCCGCCCAGCCCTAACTCCCGACCCCTGGTTCTCCATGCAATGAACTCCTAACTCAGAGCTGAATGCCCCCCATGCCTGCCTCCCCCTCCTCAGTCAGTGCCCTCAACGCCTTTTGGTGCTCCCCTTCCCAATAGTTAAGCACTGGACGCCTCCTGATCCCAGACTGGGACGCCTTCACTCATTCCTGTTTTCAGGTGGGTTCACAGAGAAGGAACTGAAGTCAGACTACAGAGGGAAGTGGGACTTCCCTGGACTGAGCTGTGTGCTCTTTCGGCTGCCTCAGCCCAGCTCTGAATACTGCGCCCCCAAATCTCCCCCAACACACCTTGCCATGCCAGGTGGTTTGAGGACCAAGACAGTGGGGGTGAATCAGGATCCTAATGGTGCTGCCCTATTTATACCTGGCTCTGTATTAAAAGGAGAGTCCCCTCTATTGTGTATTTAATCCGCTTCCTCCTTAGGGAAGGCTGGGGTATGATGAGAGAGATTCTAGCATGATCCCCACCCCTCCGGGGCCGTAGGGCATAGTTGGCATCTCAAGGGTGAGAATAAACCTGTGAACTGTGTCTGCGTGTCTGTCTTTCATCTGGTGCTGGCTGTCTCTCTCTTAGGGCCTAGCTCTTGTCCCACCCGAGGTAGCTGCCACCACCTGTCTTAATTAATCGTGTCTTTTGGTGGAAGTGGCTGTGTGAGTGGGGAACCCAATTATAATAGGACTCACTGGAGGTGATGGGTCTGTTTATCAACTCAGGCCCCCAGAGGAAAAGTTGAAAATACCCAGATCTCTAAGAGAGCGAATCTTAAACGTTCTTACCACAAAAAAGAAATGGTAATGATGTGACGTGATGCAGGTGTTAGCTGGCACTATGGTGGTCATCGTTTTGCAATATATAAGTGTATCAAATCATCATGTTGTGGACCTTAAACTTACACAATGTTATGTGTCAATTACACCTCAATAAAGCTGGAAAAAAATGGTGAACCTATTAGGAAGGCATCAAGCTTAAAAAGAAAACAGCCAGATCTCCAAGTTGACCTTGATCCGTCCTGGAATACTGGCTGAGCTGAGGGATGTGTCAAGAGATGGGTTAATGATGGGACCCGTCGATGTGGAGGTTGTGTGATGAGCAGACTGAGTTAAGGGTTTGGAATGAGACGTTGGGTTGAATTCAATTAAGGTTGATTTGAGAAGTAGAATGAACTGGGCGAGGTAGGAGTTGCTATGAATGGGGATTGGCAGTTTGTTAAGTAAGGACACGATCAGTTAAGATGAGAGCTGGGTTTGGACTGACTTGAATTGGGGGTGAGATGTTGGGTTGAGGGTTTTTAAAAACAGATTTATTGAGATAGAACTCACATAGTGTATAATTCACCCACTTAAAGCCTATAATTAAATGGTTTTTAGTATGTTCACAGACTTGTGCAACCATCACCACAATCAATTTTAAAACATTTTCATCACCTCAAAAAGACATCTCATATCCATTAAGAGTCATTCTCCATTTCCCCCAGACCTCTCCGTGGTAGGCAACTACTAATCTTTCTGTCTCTATGGATTTGCCTATTCTGGACATTTCATGTAAATAGAGTCATACAATAGGTGGCCCTTTGTGTCTGGCTTCTTTCATTTAGCGTAATGGTTTCAAGGATCACGTTGTGGCATGAGTCAGTACTTCCTTCCTTTCTACTGTTGAATTACACCCATTGTATGGATATACCACATTTTGTGTGTCCATTCATCAGTTGATGGACATTACTGAGTTGAGGTAGGAGCGATGGAGAGCTGGTGTGAGTAGAGTTGGGTCAGGTGGGACTGGGTGGGTAGCGGCAACAGGGTGGGGTGAATTGCTTCCCCCAAACCCAGGGCTGACTCCACTACTTCTGCCACCTGAATACTTGCCCTGGATTCCTTCATTCATTCAATAAACATTAGTAAGATTCATAACTCTGTGAAGGATGTCAGTCCCCAGAGGTCAATTGGTGAGTTCATTCATTCATTCACTTACTCATTTGTTTAGTTCAGTTAAGTGTTTATTCAGTGCCAGGCACTGTTCCAGATACGAAGGACAGAGAAAAGATGTGAATCTTACTCCTAAGGGAAACAAATAATACAAATACAAATCAACAGCCACATAATGTGATTTCAGGTAGGTGCTATTGTGGTGAAGGAAAACCAGCAAGTTACTTGGATAGAGAGCGATGGCGTGGGGAGTTATTTGAAATAGGGTGGTCAGAAGAGGCTTCACCGAGGAGGTGACATTTGAGCAGAGACCTGAAGGATGAGAGGGAAGAGCCATGTGGACTCTTGAGGGAATATCCCACCCACAGTGAAGAACCCAGAAATGCTCAAATACCAATGAGGGCGTTTGAGGGTGTTTCTCTTGGTCTTGTTGCTTTTGCTGATGTCTTCATCCTGTGCTCTCTTTTATCAATCGGAATGTAGACCTGGGGCGGGTCTCCTTTTAGTTCCTCTCCCAAACATGTTTAACTCAAGAATGCATACAGTAACACCAGTGCTATGTGTTATTTTCCTCTTCCTGGGCACTCATAATTGACAACGCATTTCCCAGCTTCCCTTGCAGTTAGGTTGGGCCATGTGACTGGGTCTTGGCCAATGGCGCATGTGTAGCCATGAAACCTCCTTCGTAGTCCTCTGTGCTCTTCCTCCCCATTCCATAGTGACCCTGGAGATCTCGGGTGTAAGATGAAGCCATCTTGTATGGAACTAGAAAGGGTCCTCATTCCCCGAGTTGGAGGCATGCCACCAAGGAGACCTTCATCAAATGTGACCAAGAAATAACTTGATTGTTGTAAGCCCTGGAGACTTTTAAGAATTGCTTGTTATAGCAGCTAATGTTAATTATCCTGACTAACACAGCAATGAATCCAACTTTTACTGAAGGTCAGCACGTAAGCATGCGTGTGAACCAGGATTTCTCATTGAAGGAAAATCAACAAGTTAAAATTTAATGTTGAATGTCTTTGTCCTCAAAAGTCCCCACCACTGTGAATTTGTCACTGGAGGTGTGTGCTCCCCAGGTCCAAATTTCCTACCATTCTGCTCCACCTTCCCCTCCCTGACTTCTCTCCTCGCCTATCCTCTTTACTCCCTTCCTCTAAGGATGTGTCGAGGGAAATAATCCATAATCTATAAATCAAAATTGGGGTGAGTTTATTATGAGCCAGATTTAAGGACTATAGCCTGGGACTTTCCTCCCCCAAGGAAGGAAGGGCACCAAAGAAGTGGGGCGTACAGAGTGGTTATATACCGTCTTGGAACAAAGAGCATACATCACATATGACAGGAATGTCCCTTTTATAATTGTCACGAGATTGCTTTGCTGGCACAGCAGGTGAGCGGTCACAAGGTGAGCACAGAAGATTGGTAATTAATCCTTAGTTTTTAGGAAGAGATGCTTATCCTTAAAGAAATGCCAGGGGCCGGCTCCATGGCTGAGTGGTTAAGTTCGCGTGCTCCGCTGCGGCGGCCCAGGGTTCAGATCCTGGGCATGGACATGGCACTGCTCGTCAGGCCACGTTGAGGTGACGTCCCACATCCCACAACTAGAAGGACCTGCAACTAAGTTATACAACTATGTACCGGGGTTGGGGGGGGCGCGTTGGGAAATAAAGCAGAAAAAAAAAATGCCAACATGGGGGAAGATACATCCTCACCTTTAAAGGCATCATTCTTTGGAGCATTGTAACAGTTTAAAGCAGATGTACAATGCATGCTCAACAGGCCATGTCAGCCCTTTTGGAAAAACAAGGTCAGGCCAAATTAGTTTTAAACCAAATGGCTTCCTCAGATACCCCAGTATATCCTATTGTTTGTCATTTATTCAGCAGCTGTTACACGAAATTTATCTCACTTTCTTACCAAGAACCATTTGCTCAACTCTTCTCACAGACCATATCTTTATGCCCATATGAGCCGTGATTAGTTCAACTAGCACCACTACTCATGATAATAATGACCATTGATTGAGCGTCGACGTGCTGGACACTGTTCCTCCAATGTTTTCCCTGGATCGGTTTATTTATTTCTCTTCACAACCTTTGAGGAAGGTTCCGTTACTATCCCCATTTTGCAGATGAGGCTACTGAGGAACACAGGGGCGGAGCAACTTGCCCAGAGGGTAGAGCTAAACAAAGAGCCATCTTCCCCCTTAGGGGAATTTTCTCCCTCGTTTTTAAAAATTACATCCAATACACAGCCCAGAGTTTGAATGCAGATCAGCTGGCATCAGCTTTTGCCACCTCCGATCCCACCCTGGTACAGGTATTTTGGGGAGGAACAATTAATAGCATCCTGAGGTCTCTTTAACGAGCTAAAAGCTCATTAAAGAATTAGAAGCTCAGCCTTACTAAATTAAAGGGTAATTGACAGAGGTACAAGGAGGGAATTCTGGGCCCTGTGCGCTCAGCTCTGTGTATTTACTCAGCATCATTGCCAGCACCCAGGCGGCTGCTGGGAAAGCCCCCAGCTGATTTGCATATTCAACAGCCATAATTAATCACACCGCTTGTGCTTCCTGAGCAATTACACCCACTGTTCTGAGCTGGGGGCAGGGCGGGAGGCCAGTGTGGGGGCTGCCTGTGGCTTTATACGTGGTTGTAGGGGGTGAGTAGAACAGAAGATTGTCCACATACTCACAACACCATTGGAGATACACACAATGACATACACGGACTAAGGGCCCAGGAAATCAGACCCTCATCTTGTCACCTCCTTCCTCCCCGCCACAGCTGCGCATCCCCTCCCAGACCCACAGGCAGACTCAGAGAGGTGGACACACATTATACACGTGCCTACACCCTCAGCCAGATCCGGACACCCAGTTGTGCCTGCACACACACTCAGAGCCCCTCACACGCACACACAATGGTGTTCATTAACCTACACTCAGAGATGCAGTCACACCTGGAGAGAGGCCCCCATTGCCACACACAGGTCTACCACAGGGTGGGAACCTGACACCTGCTAGGCACGTGGAGGGACACATGGCCCCACACAGAGAGCCACCAACACATAAGCTCCATACCCAGGCCCAGGTAAACTGCATCATGGATGTTTCAGAGATCCCTCCCTCTACACCACATGTTCGTTCCTTTGTTCATTCAAGCAGCAAATATTAAATGCCTACTGTGTGCCAGGCACTGTTCTAGCTCTGGGGATCCAGCAGTGAAGACCTCTGCGCTTGTGGAGTGGGGCTGACAGGCAGTAAGCAGATACATCTATGACACGGCAGGTGGTACTATGGAGAAAAAGGCAGGAAGGAGGACAAGAAGGGTGTTCTTTGAGACATGGCGGTTAGAGAAGGCTTCCTGGAGGAGGCATCCTGGAAGCAGAGGCTCATAAAGAGAGAAGAGGGAACCATGTGACATCCCACACAACCAGGCCCAGAGGCACTGACGAAGAGGTACAGATTCACAAGCAGGCACGTGCCATGCAGACCCACACTGCCCCACACCTGGCCACACAAAGAGGCCCCATCCCCACAAGGATAGGTGTGTGGCCTCATGTCCCGAGTGCCCCAGACACCAGAGCTTCCTTTTGAGAGGGTGGCCCTGGACTCTGAAGGTGACAGTGGAGGTACTGGGCAGACAGGGGAAGCTGAGCAGAGGGAAGACCAGAGGGAGACTGAGAGGCTGTCCTGTCCTTCCTTGATGCTGATCTTATCTTTTTTTTTGGTGAGGAAGACTGTCACTGAGCTAACATCTGTTGCCAATCTTCCTCTATTTTGTATGTGAGACACCTCCACAGCATGGCTTGATGAGCAGTGCGTAGGTCTGTGCCTGGGATCCCAACCCTTGAACCCTGGGCCACTGAAGCAGAGCACGCAAACTTAACCACTATGCCACCGGGCCGGCCCCTGCTGATCTCATCTTTATACATGCTCCGCCCCTTGACATATTTCTTATTTTATTTTATTCCTTCATTTTGGGGGTAAAAAAAACACAACATAAAACACCATCTTAACCGTTTTTTAGTGTACAGGTCAGCAGTGTTAAGTGTATTCACATTGTTGTGCAACCGATCTCTAGAACTTTTTCATCTCATAAAACTGAAACTCTGTCCTCATTAGGCAACTCCCCATGCCCCGCCGCCAGCCCCCGGCCCCCTCCGTTCTCCTTTCTGTCTCTATGGATTTGACTTCTCCAAGACCTTCACATCAGCAGAATCGTCAGCATTTGTCATTTAGTGACTGGCTTCTGTCACTCAGCATAACGTCCTCCAGATTCATCCATGCTGTAGCCTGTGTCAGAATTCCCTTCCTTTTCAAGGCTGAATAATATTCCATTGTGAGGACGGACCACTTCTTGTTTATCCAATCGTCCATCAATGGACGCTTGAGTTGCTTCCGACTCTTGGCCATTGTGGATAATGCTGCTGTGAACACGGGCGAGCAGACAGCTCTTCGAGACCCTGCTTTCAATTCTTTTGGATCTATACCCAGAAGGGGGTGGCTGGATTGGGTATATTTCTTTTAAAAAATTCATTTTCATCGAGGCATACATTATATACAATAAAATGCACTGATCTTTTTTTTTTTTTGAGGAAGATTAGCCCTGAGTTAATATCTGCTGCCAATCCTCCTCATTTTGTTGCTGAGGAAGACTGGCGCTGAGCTGACATCCGTGCCCATCTTCCTCTACTTTATATGTGGGATGCCTGCCACAGCATGGCTTGCCAAGCGGTGCCATGTCCACACCCGGGATCCAAACCAGCAAACCCTGGGCCACCGAAGCTGAACGAAAATGGACTGATCTTAAGTGCTCCGTTTGATGAGTTTTGACAATTGTCTACACACCCCAAACAAGATGTTGACTGTTTCCAGGACCCTAGGAAGTTCCTCATGCCCCTCCCGTACCTCCTCCAAGACACGCCCTCTCCTTGGATGCAATCCTAGTGTTACAAGACCGAAGAATGAAATACAGAAGGTGGACGGAGACAGTGAACTGCCGGATCCGGGTTTCAGCTCCTCTGCTCTGACGGGTGGGGATTTCACCCATCTGAGCCTCAGTGTCCACAGCGGTAAAGTGGGGTGAACAATAGCGCCTGTATTGGGTGCAATTCTTTTTTGAGGAAGATTAGCCCTGAGCTAACATCTGCTGCCAATCCTCCTCTTTTTGCTGACGAAGACTGGCCCTGAGCTAACATCTGTGCCCATCTTCCTCTACTTTATATGTGGGAGCGGAATGTGCGCACTTAACCACTGCGCCACCGGGCCGGCCCCACCTAGCCATTTCTAAGAGTCCAGAACGGTGGCATTAAGTACATCCACACTGGGGTGCGGCCATCCCCACCATCCATCGCCAGAACTTCCTCATCTTCCCCAACGGAAATCCGTACCCATTAAACACCAACTCTCTATTTCTTCCCTTCCCTCGAATGAGGGCATTTTTGTCCTCAGCATCCTTCTCCGTGTTTATGGCCTTGGGGCCGTCTCCAGGGACGAGCCACGGCACGACTTGGAAATGACTAACCTCTGCCTGACTGGTACACTCTCGAACATGTTCTTTTGCAACTTGCTTTTTGGCTCCGCCAGAGGCTTCTGCAGCTTCTCCATGTGGACACGAGTCTTTCTAGGCCAGTCTTTTTCATCACTTTTCAAACACTGGCCTCAGCACAGTTCTGTTCTCTTACTCACGAACTTTTAGGTGTTTGCCATTTTGCTCTGTTTCAAACATCCTGGCATGTGTGTCCATGGAGAAGTGTCTCCGGGGCGTACTGGTATGTAAGAGTGGAAATTCTGGCTTATAGGGAACAGGCATCTTCAGCTGTCCTGCATATGATCTTTGACCAAACCTCATTATGTCCCTTTCCTCTCACCATTCTCCTGAGGCACCCTGGTGGCCCTGAGATAAAGTCCCCTACCTGGCAGCTGTGGTTTCACTTGTCTCTAGACTGCACCAGGAGACCTAATCTCTGGCACCTTGTGGCCCCAGGGCCTTTGTGTCTGCTCCGCGCACCACGCCTCGTCAGCTCTTTCTCATCCCTCAGGTGTCAGCTCCAGCGTCACTCCCTGGCCCTGACTGTCCCCCAGGCTAGATCAGAGCTCCCCAAACAGGCTCAGAAAACCCTGCCCATCTGCGCAGACACCACCCTCTTAATTCTCAATTACTTGAGGATGGAGGCTGAATTGTTCATAACCACACCTCCAGTGCAGGCTGGGCCTGGAGCGAGCACCTGGTCTCTACCTGTGAATGAATGGAGGAGTGCCTGCATCTGGGGCTGGGGTGGGGGCTGCACAGAGACCTGGGCTCCCACACCAGCTCTGCCACTTCCTAGCTGTGTGACTTCAGGCAAGCGGCTTCACCTCTCTGAGCCCCTCACTCGCCTCTCCTGTGAAACCCTCCCCAGGGCTGTTGCAGGGGTTGAAATGAGCTCCAGCCGGGCCTGGCTCAGGCTGGATCACTCTTGGTAGGAGCTGCTGTGGTTCTGAGCCAAGTTCTGGCCCCGTAACCTTGGATTATGGTCTTGTTCCTTCCTGGCTTGGCAGGGCTGGGAAGCAGTGCTGGGTCTCCTTGTCCCGCCAGCTCTTCCCTCAATTCCCAGGCCGGTAATGGGAACCACATGCGCTGGCCGGCTGCCCGCCCGCCCCGCTTCCCTCCTCCTCCGCGAGAGAGGCTCCCTGAGTCACCCTGTCCACCTCCCCGCTTCTCACAGCTTCATTCCCACGCTGCCCTGCCTGGGGTTCGCATGTCAGAGGGCATCTGTGTCGTGTCCTGGGTCCCTACGGCTCTCTGCGTGTGTGAGAACTGTGCGCCTGTGCTGTGTGTCTGTGTGCGTGACCGTGTCTGAACTGTGCGTCTGCGGATGTGTTTTGTACAAACGGTGTGCTTCTGTTGTGCGTCTGCGTATGAGCTGCCTGACTGTTTTGTGGGTCTGTCTTGTGGGTCCGTGCCCATGTTAAGCTGTTAAGGACGTGTCTGTTTTATGAATCTCTGTGTACAGGAATTGCACGCTTGTGTTGTGTGTCTTTGTGTGACTATATTGTGGTTTTATGGGTGTGTTGATGTATGAACTCCATGTCTATATGGGGGATCTGCCTGTATAGTGAGTGAATGGTGGGGTTTGTGTATTGTTGTGTTGCGGGTCTGCATGTGTGTTGGGTTGACTGTATTCCCGAGGGCCGGGTCGTGGGTACCTGTGGCTGGTTCTCCTCCGATGTTCCCACATCTGATGGTGGGTGCGTATTTCTGTGGCCCTTGTACCTGGGTTGTGCATCTGGTTGTGTATTGCGTGTGGTTGTGGTTGCTGGTTCTGGGTGACACTGTTCTGTCTGGCGTGACGTCGTACTTGGACCACTTATCCGGGGATGGCGTCCTTGGATGATTGTGTGTTCATGTTGTGCGTTTGTGTGTCCCTTTGCTCAAAGCCAGGGCTGGGCAGCTCAGAGACACACTCGGCGTGTGTGTATGTGTGATGCCTGGAGGGGAAGGAGTCCCTGTGGTGGCAGCAGTTCCACAGTTAGAAATACTCAAGAGAAGGAAAGAACGGGGCTGAAGGGTGGGGACAGTCTGTGGGGAGCCCCAAGGGCCGAGGGCTAGACTCAGGAGCCTCTTGCGGGACCTGGAAGGGGCTGTGCTCCACTCTGTGTGAGCACCGGGAGGGGCGGCACTGGGACCCTCGGTCTGAGGGGCACTGGGATGCTCAGCGTGGAGATGCGGGGCTGCAGAGGGTGATGCTTGGCCCACCTGGGTGGGGCCCGGCCTTCTCGATGCCATGGGAACACCAGAGGACCTGGCCCAGATGTCCCCTGCACCCACAGCACCAAGAACCTCGTGTCTGCTCTAAACCCTCTCTGTGGCCTTGGTCAAGTGTCTTGAGCTCTCTGAGCTTCAACGCCTCCATGTAAAAAAGGGGACGAAGGTGATGATGTCGGAGCAGCTCTCCCCCCGTGACATATAGGACCTGGAGCATGAACACCCACCTCCCTCACCCTCAGGTGGGAAAACTGGGAGGGGCAGCTTCTAGGCTCTCTCCCAGGGGTCCCCAGCAGGACTGACACTTAGTTGCCTACATGAATTTGATGGGAAAGGAAAGACGAACAACAAATAAGCCAATATAATGCTCCAGAGGTCGACAGGTTGGCTTTGAATCAGATAGAACCGGGTTTGAATACCGGGTCTGACGTTTATAGCTGGGTGGCCTTGGTCAAGTTACTTAACCTCTCTGAGCCTCAGACTTTTTGTTCTTAAATTGAGGATGATATTTCCTACATCACAAGGTTGTTGTATAAGGGGTATAAGGGCTTCGTGAACAGATGAGGCTCTCTCCAGATGGGCAAAGGGAATGAATATGCCAAGCACACGGCAATCAGGGTTTAGCTATTGGGAATAAGGACCCAAACCAGGAAGCTTGGCACTTACAAAACTGTTAGGAGGCAGGAGGATGGCACTCTAGGCAACGCCTACAGGATGGCTTTCTATAGAACCTCACTTCTGAATTGGCCCACCCAGAAGCTTCTGCTTCTATTATTCACAGGAAGGTGGGGAATAACCCACTGGGAACCATTGACTTCAAGAACACATCACCATAATGGATATGCAAAATGTGGTCCATCCATACAATGGAATATTATTCAGCCATAAAAAGGAATGAAGTTCTGATACATGCTACACCATGAGTGAACCTCAAAAACTAAGTGAATTGGGGGCCAGCCCCATGGCCAAGTGGTTAAGTTTGTGTGCTCTGCTTCAGCAGCCCGGGGTTTCACCAGTTCAGATCCTGGGCGCGGACCTACTACCGCTCAGCAAGCCATGCTGAGGTGGCGTCCTACATAGAAGAACTAGAATGACCTACAACTAGAATATACAACTATGTGCTGGGGCTTTGGGGAGGAAAAAAAAAAGAGGAAGATTGGCAACAGATGTTAGCTCAGGGTCAATCTTCCTCACCAAAAAGCACTAAAAACCAAACCAAAACAAAACAAAACTAAGTGAAAGAAGCCAGATACAAAAGGACAAATGTTGTAACATTCCACGCATATAAACTCTCTAGAATAGGCAAATTTACAGAGACAGAAAGCAGATTAGAGGTTCCAGGGGTTGGGGGTGGGCAGAATGGGGAATTATTGCTTAACAGTTACAGAGTTTCTGTTTGGGGAGATGAAAAAGCTCTGGGAACAGACCGTGTTGAAGGTTGCACAACACTGCAGAAGTAATCAATGCCACTGAATTGTACACTTGAAAACGGTTAAAACTGCAAATGTTATGTTATATATATTTTACTACAACTTAAAAAGTTAATAATGTAATATACCAAAAACCATTGAATTGTACACTTTAAAGGGTGAATTGTATGGTATGTGAATTATACCTCAATAAAACCTTTTTCTTTTTTTTTTTTTAAGATTTTATTTTTTCCTTTTTCTCCCCAAAGCTCCCCCAGTACATAGTTGTATATTTCTCGTTGTGGGTTCTTCTAGTTGTGGTATGTGGGACGCTGCCTCAGCGTGGTCTGACGAGCAGTGCCATGTCTGCGCCCAGGACTCGAACCAATGAAACACTGGGCCGCCTGCAGCGGAGTGCGCGAACTTAACCACTCGGCCACGGGGCTAGCCCCTCAATAAAACCTTTTTCTTTTTTAAAGAATATGTCACCATCATTGCAACTTAGAGATTTGGAAGACACCCTCATTGTCACTTGCAACTACATCTCAAAAAAGCCTGATGACACTGGTGACATTGCTGACTGAGACGGTAACATCACTGGAGGAAAGCCCAATGCCTCCACAACTGTGTTTGCCGGAAAGATGACCTCCTCCCGCTTCTCCCACCCACGTCTCTTGCTTCCAATTGATAGAGCCTAACTGGATACACAAGTCTAGCTGCAAGGGAGTCTGGAAACCATAGTTTTTGGCTTTGCCGCCTCTGCACTGTAGGAATGCACAGGAGGAGGCTGGGAGGGTGCTGAGACTCAACCCACCATCTTTTGGTTTTGCTTGCACAGCATTCTTTCCCTCTTTAAATGGTGAGATTTCCATATCTGCCACCTCTGCTTTGTTTTTTATCCAATGTAGGTTAGATGGGGCTAACTCCACTCTGACTCCAGGGGAGTGATCTATGAGTGAGTTCCAGCCATGCCACATAATCACTTCCTCTGAACCCATGGTTGGCTCAGGGATGGGCACATGACTTGGGATGGACCAATGAGAGTCATTATTTTTCAAGCTCTTTCTGCTGAAGTTGCTGAGCTTAGAAGGCAGAGCTTCAGGGAACTATTTTTGTCACCTCTTGGCTAAATGGGAATCCTTTGCAGAGAATAGTGAAGATGAGAAATGGAGAGAGACAGAATCCTCATGATGTAACAAAATCCCCTGGATCCAACCATGCCTGAATTCCATTACGCCTGGATTTTTTTTCTGTTATGTGAACTAATAGATATATTATTTTTTGCTTAAAACACTTCAAGTTGCCTTTCTGCCGCCTGCTACCAAAGGAGCCCTGAATAATATAGAGAGGAATCAGCAAGAGCAAAGGCATGTGTAGACGTGCATGGTGTAGATCTGTTCACTCATTACATTCTTCTTGATCATCGTTTTGGTGTTGGGCCCTGTGGAGAGTATGAGTATGGGAAAACAAAGGCCTGGACTGTTTCTTCCTCTCACTGGACACAAGCAGGGGTCACGAAAGAGTAAAGCCAATGGCTGCCCAAGCACCAGTTAGGAAAAGCCAATGGGAGTTGGGAGTGGGTGGGGATCCAGTGCCCCTCCTCCCTGCCTCTGCACATTGTGGAGAGCAGACTTCACTCAGTGGTAGACACTGAGCCACCCGGCCCATCAGTTTGGCTGCACAAGGTCCTTGAGAAGCTAACTCTCTTCAATGATGGTCCACAATTCTGACCAGTACACTAGCCACAGAGGACAGCAGACGCTGTGCTCATCACTGACCATGCAGCTGTCAACAATATAACTAGGACACTGAGAATGACCCTACCTATGGTATGACCAGCTCATAATTTTGACCATAGTGTGGCCAGGTCACTGTCCAAAGCAAGGGCAGAACAATGGCCACAGCATGACCAGGACAGCAATTGTGACTCTGACCACCACACAACCAGGAATGACCAGTGGAGACCACAATACTGACCACAATGCTGACCCCAGTTCAACCAGGATGCTGATGACAGCACAGATCACAGTTCAGGAGGACACTGACCACAGCACGATCAGGACTGAGATTGCCACTGACCGTGGCTGTGGTCATGACCACAGCAGTGAATGTATTGGCCAGGGTCCAGCACAATAGGTTGCCAGAATTTAACATGGGGATTTAGTCACACAGGTGTTTGTTAAGCTTTAAGAGTAAATGGGGGGCCGGCCCAGTGGCATAGTGGTAAAGTTTGCACACTCTGCTTCAGTGGCCCTGGGTTCTCTGGTTTGGATCCTGGGTGCAGACCTACACACCGCTCATCAAGCCACGCTGTGGCAGCATCCCACAAGGACTTACAACTAGGATATACAACTAAGTACTGGGTTTTGGGGAGAAAAAAAAAAAGAGTAAGATTGGCAACAGATGTTAGCTCAGGGCCAATCTTCCTCACCAAAAAAAAAAAAAAAAAAAAGAGTAAATGGGAGAAGGCGAATTCACTCTAAAGTGGCAAGCCACCATCTCCCCAAAGGCTGAAGCAGCAAAAGAAGGAGGTGGTCACCAGAGTCCAAGGGCCGCAGCCACCTGGCTGGAGCTGAACCATGGCGGAGATTCCCAGTGGGTCTGAGACCACAGAGGAGACACAACAGCCACCCCCAGAGACACCCAAACTGGAGAGAGAGGGAGAAGTACTCTGGCTTCTTCTTTTCTGTCACCCTCCAATCTCTCTCTAGGCCTCCCATTGGCCAAGCCTAGCCAGATGCAAGGGAGGCTGGGAAATGTAGTTTGTAGAGGGTCAAGGGAGGCTGGGAAATGTAGTTTTCAGGGGCCATCTCCCCTGACACAGAGCAGAGAAGGGGAGGGTGGGGAATGGACCTAAGAGCATGTTGGCCAATGCCAAGTACACATCACAGGCCATAGCTTGACCATGACAATGACCATCACACTGGACAGAGTGCAACGAGAACATTGTTCATGGTCCTGAACACTAGCACTAACAAGGGCACCACTCTGTAGGAAAGGGACGAGCAGTGGCCCCCCGCCCCCACTCCAGTGTTGGCCACTCTTGATCAAGAGCTTGCAGGTACCACCAGCCCACATCCCTCTCATCCCCCGTGCCTGCTGCAGGCTTGGCCTGAGGAGTCTACAAAGGACTGTCTCCTATGTGGGACGAGGAGGCAGAGGGATAGATGAGAGGGGCTTTCTCTGGCTCAGACTGTTTTGTGTCCCAAGTCCCATGGCCAGTGTCCTTGACCCCACGCTTCCTGGTGGTAACGCCCTCTGGGGACTGAGCGCTGGCTGGGTGCTCTATTTACTGGAGAGTCACAGAAGTCTCCCAACAGTTCTGTGAGGAAACAGGTCTCCTAAGAGAAGGAAAGTTCTTTGCCCAAAGTCACATGGCCTAGAAGTGACAGAACCAGGGTTGACCCCAGGTGTATTGGACACCAAGCTCTTCTTCATTGCTTTGACAAAAGCATCATGGGGTGTTCTCTGCCTGGCACACAGTAGGGTCAGAAAAATGCCAGGTCTCCCCACCTCCATATCTTATGGCCAATTCCTTTGTAATCTAACTTGCTTGCTGGGGGGGCGGGGGAGGCCGGGTAGACCACTGAGGTGGGGATATGGGGAGAGGACGAGGAGAGACAGAGAAAGGCTGGAGGCCAGACAAGGAGGCCCTTCACATGCAAATGCATGCACGTGGAGGTGGCGTTAATATTTTGATTCTCTGGGATCTGGTCTCACCTTGGGCCCTTGCTAGCCTGTTCCAGGTGTGGCCGGGAGGGGAGACTTTGAGCTGGAGGGCCCCTGGGGAACTGGGGGGGGGGGGGGGGGTGGGACGTGAAAACAGGATGCTCCTTTGGGGGCCAGGCCCACCCAGTTGGCCATTCCCATCGGCCTCCTGTCTATGGGTCCCCTGCCCCCTGTTTTGCTCTCTCATCCCCCCTCTCCATCTCTGCCCCACCCTCCTTGTCCCGGCAATGACCCCCTTCCCCCAACATCCAATTTCACAGGCTCTGCCTCAGTTTCCCTGTTGATTCTTGAGTTCTTTAAGGAGGGGGCCTCTCAATTTCTCTTCTTTGCTTCCAGGCCTTCCTTCCTCCTGCTCCCCCCGCCCCTTGAGCTTCCTCCTGCTCCCATCTTCAACGAGGGTGCAATTCACAAACACGCGACGGAACCCCCTCCCCCATCTCGGTGACCCGCCCCCATCGCCGCCGTGGTGGGGGTGGGGCTGCCAAGTCTTGTCCTCAGCTGCCCTCCTCCCCGGTGCCAGCTCCCCCATCCCCGCCCCCAGACCCCCGCTCCGGCGGCGCCCGAAGACGAGCTGGGGGCGGGGCGGGGGCGGAGCCCGCGACAAAGGCTGGGAGCGAGCGCGGGGGGCGGGGTGGGCGGAATCCCGGCCCTGGCGCGGCGGGGAGGCGGCGGCCGAGGGTCGCCCGGGCCGGGCGGGCGGGGTGGCGCATGGTGGCGGGCCCCGCGCCGAGGCGCCGCTAGGGCGGGCGGGGGGACGGGACGCCGGGCCGGGGGCGCGTCATGTGGCCGCTCACGGTCCCGCCGCCGCCGCCGCTGCTGCTGCTGCTGCTGTGCTCAGGCCTCGCCGGACAGGTAGGGGCCTGGCGGGCAGGTGCGGGCGCACAGGGCTCCCGGAGACACGGGGCTTGGGGCTCCACGAGCCATCCCCCCCGGGTTGCAAGGGGCGGGGGTCGCAGCGGGGGAGGGGCTGGGACGTCCACCCGGGCTTGTGGGAGAAGAGGAGGGGGCTTCAAATCCAGCCTCAAGCTGGGATGGTTTGGGGGCCCACCTGACCCCACCTTCGGGGTTCCCAGCCCCTCGATGACCCGGAGCCCACACCCGCCATCTCGCTGGAGCTGAGTGGGGTTGCGGGGGGGGCGGGGCTCGACTTCACGGGGCCTTGGGGTGTCGCTTACCTTTCACTCCCCCATTGTGGCAGGAGGTGCCCGGTTTCTGCAGCCCCCCACTCCTCGCCTGCACCCCCAGTGTGGGGAAGGGGGCGGGACTCACGTGTGAGTGACTGATGGGGACGTGTACGGGGTGCTGGGTAAATGTGTGTGTCTTTGTGTCATGGCTGGGTGTGACTGAGAGTTTGTGAGTGTGTGTGTGGCTGTGCGGGTGTGTCCAACTGTGCATGAGTTGGGGTGTGATCGGCAGAGGGTGTCTCTATGTGAGGGAGAATCTGTGTGACAGTGGGAGGCTGTGCCTGAGGGTTGGTGTGACAGTGTGAGGCTTGTGAGCCCGTGGCCGAGAGTCGTGTGTCTGTGTGTGACTAGCGATGTGACAGCGAGTGAGGACTGTGTTAATCCTGGCAGTCTTTGGGCAGCCCTAGCTGTGTGTAAAGAACTGTGGATGACAGTGTCCCTAGGACTCTGTCCATCTGCCTGGGTGTTGTACAAAATGTGTGTGACCAGGTGTGTGGCTGTGTGAGCGCTTTGGGGCGACCATGTGCCGTTGTGTGCCTTTGAGTAAATCACTCTCAAAAGGGGGTGTGAAGGGCGAGGGCTGGGTGTGCAAACGTGTACACCCATGCATCTGTGTGTGTGTGTGTTGGTGCCACACACACTCCATTCATGCTTTCACAGAAGCAGATCTCTTTCTCCGTGGTACCCTATCTCTTGGGCAGGCTTCGGGGGGCCTTGCAAAATGTGGGGGTCCAAGCTTTCTTCAGCGATTGGCAAACCTCTTTCCTTTCCTCCTCCATCTTGGGGATGGGAGCGCCCACAAGTTCTCCGACCGCTACAAGCTCAGAGGGAAGCTGGAAGGGGAAAAAATAAAATATGAATGATAATAACAGCTAACGGTTAAGTGCTTCTTCTGCACTGAGCCCTGTTTCAAGCACACAGAATGAATGAAGCATTAGCATTTAGCCCTCGCGGCACCCTTCTAGTGGGTTCCATCGCTACTCTCATTCTACAGATGGAGAAACTGAGGCACAGAAAAGTCACGTCACTCGCTCAAGCTCTGACAGCTCGGGGGTGGCAGAGCTAGGACTGAATCGAGGCAGTCCAGCTCCTGAGCCCACACGTTTACCCGCCTGTTAAATAATCCACTCCATGGGTGTGGACAGTGCCTGTGTAGACACTGGGAGGGGTTTTCAGGTAGAAGCTCAGAGGAAAAACAGTTCTGGCACCTTTTCTTTCCTGGTCAAGAGACGAAAGAATCAGACCCTTGTACCCAGCCGAGGGGGGTGTTGGGAGAGACGGAGGTCGGCTCTAGATGGAAGTATTTCCAGGTCACAAGGAGAGAGTGGGGGGTCCCTTCCTTTGCTCATGCGTCTCCCCATCCCAGAACCTCCGTCCTGGCTGGTTCATCAGGCTAGCATCAGGCTGCACACAGCAGGTGCTCCATGGATCTGTGAGCCGGAGAGAAGTAGAGAGACACTGAGAGAGACAGAGACCAAAAGAGGCACACACTTGAGAGAGCGGAGTTGAATTTGGCTCCGAGAAGGATCCTTGGAACCCCGACCTGGGGATTTTCCCCGACCCCTGCCAGTCCCTGGGAACTCTAGATTTCCTGTCCTGTCGCCAAGACTGGCTGAGGGCGTGGGAGGGGGATGTGACAGGTGCTGCTGAGGCGCCGGTCCTACAGACTCCAGCGCGGGGAGGGAGTGGCCTGGGGGCGGGGCTAACAGAGGTCTCAGGGGGCGGGGCTAAAAAGCGGGGGCGGAGCTAAGTCATTTGGGGCGGGGCTGGTGGGGTCCTGCCTCGGGCTGCAGCGCCTCCAGGCAGCCACCACGGGCACGACAGCGTCGTAAACCGGTCTCAGCCCCCGGGGTCTTGGGAAGGGAGAGGTCTGGAGAATGGATGCTCTGCCCCTTCTCCGCCCCCGCCATTGCCTCCTAGAGCTGCCTCCTCCGTCCCTGCTGAGTCCGGGGCTCCATCCGGGGTCCTTTCTAGAAATCACTCATTCGTGCAGTCAATCAACAGATACGGTTAAGCACTAGGGATCCAGCCAGGAACCGTCATCAAATCCCTCCTCTCCTGAAGCTGACGTTCTGGGAAGAGAAACAGGCAAGGACCGAATAAATATTTAGTACAGTATCAACAACGAAATAAATGTATACTACAGTGCAAGTGGCATGAAGAATAATAAATAGGATAAAGGGGATTAAAGAGTGATGGTGGTGGGGTGGGGCCTCTTTTAGCAAAGGTGGTCAGGGATGATGTCTCTGGGAGGTGGTGTTTGAGGTGACACGTGAAGGAGGTGAGAGACGGAGCCTTCTGGGTATCCAGGGGAAGAGCATTCAAATCGGGAATAGCAAGTGCAAAGGCCCTGAGGTAGGAGCGAGCTGGGTGTGTTTGAGGAGCAGCAGGGAGACTGGTGTGCTGGAGAGGAGTGAGCCAAGGGGAGGTTGGGGGGAGATGAGACCAGGGAAACTAGGAGGGGCCAGACCACGTGGAAAATTGTGGGCTGTGGGTAGGAGTTTAGATGTGACCCTGAGAACAGGGGGGAGTAGCACCGGTCGGAGGAGTCATCCATCCATCCAGGGTCTGTCCCAGATGTTCCGAGTCTGGCCCCTGAATCTCCTGGAGCTACTGGAGAGCTTGCCTGGTCCAAGCCCCAGCATCTTCCCTGTGGGAAAGATGCCCCCTTCCTGACTACTGGGAAGTTCTTTCTAAGATCTAGCTATGTCTTTGGCACTATCTGAGTTTGGAGTCACCTCTTTCTTGGGGTCCGCTCAGGATGGGAGGGGACATGTAGTCCAGTGTGTATTGCCTGCCTCAGGGCCTTTGCACTTGCCATTCCCGCTGCCTGGGACACTGTTCCCCCAGGTAAATACTTGACTCCATCTCTTTCCTTCTTCTTAAATGTCACCTCCTCCATGAGGCCCACCCTAACCAGCCAAGTAAAATAACCTCCCCACTGCCACTCTCTGAGCTCTTATTTTTCTTCATAACCTGTTAACCCATAACAGCTAACCCTAACCCCAACCCTTTTTTTAGCTGTTATTTTTCTTCATAACCATCATCAGTGCATTTCCACGGTTTGTTTATTCATTTGTTGCTGTTCAATAAATCTCTGTTGAATGAATGAACGAATCCCCCTCCTCTTCCCACAGAGTCTTTCTTTCTCAAACTGTGGGACTCTTACGCCAAAGGAGGCTCGAGGGAACAACCTCCCCTTGTTCCCCTCGGACTATCCCACACCCGCTTCAAGTCAACCATGGCTCCCGGGTCTGAGACATCAGCAAAACGTTCTTCTTCGTCTGTGGCTAAAATTCCACCATTATGAGGCACCGATGTTTGGGGTTAAGACGCTGTTCTCCCGGGCTCCTCTAGAAAATGTAAATGTCCCAGGAGGAGGGAAATAAGAGGAAATCTTGAGGCCTCCCAGATGGTAGCGAATTGGACATTTTCTTCCCGAGAAGAGCGGGGCTGGGCCGGGCCCGAGAGGGAGGAGCTGGAGCGACACCTAGTGGTGGGATGGGGTTTGTGCAGAGACTGTGTGCGCCTCAGGGCCCCGCCCCGGGAGAGGCCACGAGGTGCTTGCTTGGGGTGCAAAATTGCAGGGCACGCCAGAAAACCTCAGCAACCAAGATCAATATTATTTTAATGCAACATTTTAAGAAAATCAAAATTAATGCTAAAAATGGATGATAAACAAAATATCAACATTTTAAATAAAGACTGGATCCAAATTTGCTCTTTTGCAACTCACATCCATGAGGTCGCATCCCTCACATTAGGGACCGTGTACCTGGCCTTGGCCAAGCTGGGCACAGGGACATGTGTGTGCCATAGGCACATCTGTGCGTGTGTCCGCACAGTGTCTCTGCCCCTATGGGTCCCACATGTGGGCGTGAGCGGGTTTCCTGCGAGCCCAGCAGCTGGTGTGGGCAATGGCTTTGTGTCTCCAGAATTCAGTGTCGGTGCCTGGGAGGCAGTAACCCGCTGTTTTCTGTTACTCACGCGTTCGTGTACAGTCACGCGCCGCATAACAGCGTTTTAGTCAACGACGGACCGCATATATGATGGTTGTCCCAGGAGATTCGCACCATATAACCTCGGTGTGTAGTAGGCTGTACCATCTAAATTCGTGTCAGTACGCACTATGATGTTAGCACAATGATGATGTCGCCTAACGACGCATTTCTCAGATCGCGTCTCCGTCGTTAAGCGATGCGCAACTGTGCTGATTTAGAGAGCAGTCATTGTGGATCTTCGGTGCTTCGAGCCTTATACAGACACCGAAAGCTGGGGGACAGTTTGAGCTCTCCCGGGGTGGGATGGACGATTGAACTTCTCTCAAGTTGAGTCTCGCTGTACTGGGGAGAAGGCGTTGGGACAACAGCGGGAGACTTTGTTCCCATTTTTTGGGGACTCTTGTCCGAGAACATTGACGCGTCCTCACGCCCAGTGGAAGCCTGGTCTGTCCACAGCCGCATCCATCTAGAGTTCAGCTACAAACCAAGAGAAACCGCAAAGAGCAGAGCGGAGGCAGAATAGATCCCAGGAGGTCTGCCTGCAGAAGCCTATTTGTGTTGCTTCTGGACGCCTCAGCAGGCTCCCAGTGCCTGTTCCTTCTTAGGTTACACACAGTTCCAACAATCTGGGCAGCTGGCATCGCAGCCCCACCTGGCAGGTGAGAAGCCAGGGAGTCACAGCGTGACAAGAAAGAAACCCAAAGCACAGTCAGCTGAAGCCATGGAAAGAAGTGGCAAATAGCTCCTCACCTTTTAGGTCCTGAGGGAGTCTTGGTTCTTCCCAAGAAAAACACCTGGAGAGGTGAGACCCAGCCGTCAGGGAGACAGACATAGCGGGCACATAGCGGAATGTCAAGAGTCGGGTGGGCTTCCTGGAGGAGGGGGCATTTGAGTTGTGCCTTGAAGGATGAGTGAGTGAAGATTAGAGGGTGGGCATTCCATGCAGAGGAAGGTCGTTGGCCAAGCTGGCAAGACCTGACAGCACACGGTGGGTCCTGGAAACAAGAATCAGGTGGAATGGGGATGGTGCACACGGGGAGGTAAGAAAGGAGGTGAGGGGCCAGCCTGGTGGCGTAGTGGTTAAGGACGTGTGCTCCACTTTGGCGGCCCAGGGTTCGCAGGTTTGGATCCCGGGTGGAGACCTAGCACCACTCATCAAACCATGCCGTGGCAGCGTTCCATATAAAACAGAGGAAGATTGGGGGCCGGCCTGGTGGCACAGCGGTTAAGTTCACGCACTCCGCTTCGGTGGCCCAGGGTTCGTGGCTCGGATCTTGGGCGCAGACCTATGCACTGCTTATCAAGCCATGCTGTGGCAGGCATCCCATGTACAAGTAGAGAAAGATGGGCAACAGATGTTAGCTTGGGGCCAGTCTTCCTCACAAAAAGAAAAGAAAGAAAGAAAGCAGGTGAGCTTGGAGAGTAGGTTGTGATCTGACTGTGAGGACCTTGAAAGGTGGGTTGAGGATTTTATAATTTATTAAACTGGCAATAGGGAGACACAGAAGGGTGTGTGTGTGTAAATGTGTTTGTGTTTAAATAGAAGGGTTTTAAAATTTTTTTATTTTTAATTGTGGCAAAATACACATAACAAAATTTACCATCTTAACTATTTTTAAGTGTCCCGTTCAGCAGCATTAATACATTCACATGGTTGTGCATCCCCACCATCCATCTCCAGAACTTTCTCATCTTCCCAAACTGAAGCTCTGTCCCCATTAAACACCAACTCCCCCCCCCCCCCAGCCCCTGGCCCCATCTTCTCCTTCCTGTCTCTGTGGATGTGGCTCCACTGGGGACCTCACATAAGTGGAATCAGACAGCATTTGTCCCTTTGTATCTGGCTTCTTTCACTGAGCATAATGTCCTTAAGGTCCATCCATGTTGTAACATGTGTCAGAATTTCATTCCTGTTTAGGGCTGAATAGTATTCCATTGTATAGATATACTATGTTTTGTTTAATCATTCCTCCATCAATAGACACTTGAGTTGCTTCCACCCTTTGACTATTGTGAATATGCTGCTGTGAACATAGGTATGCAAATATCTCTTCGAGACCCTGTTTTCAACTCTTTTCAATATACACCCAGAAGTGGGACTGCTGGATCATACGATAATAATGTGTTTAATTTTTTGAGGACCCGCCATACTGTTTTACCATTTTACATTCCTACCAGAGGGCTCAAGGGTTCTAATTTCACCACATCCTTGCCAACACTTGTTATTATCTGACTTTTTGATTCCAGCCCATCCTAATGGGTGGGAGGTGATCTCTCTTTGTGGCTTTGATTTGCGTTTCGTTAAGGCTTAGTGATGTTGAGCATCTTTTCATGTGTTTATTGGCCATTTGTATATCTTCTTTGGAGAAATGTCTAGTCAGGTGGTTTGTCCATTTTTAAATTGGGTTGTTTGTTTTGTTGTTGTTTAAACAAGGTTTTCGAGGCAGGAAGGAGACATGGTTGGATGTGTGTGAGGGACAGATCCTCTGGCTGTGACATGGAAGATAGACTGGAGGGGAGAGGATAAAGGTGTGAACACAGAATTATCTCAGAAGCTGACAAGGCCTGAGGCAACTTGGTGGCAGCCAGAGGCACAGCTGGACAAACATTTGGGGGCAGAGGGAGCATCCCTCTCATTGCCTGCTGTCTAAGGTCCTCAACCAGACCTACCGTCTCCTTCCCAGCCTCCTCCTGGAATCCTGAATCAGGTGGGAAAGCAGAGATGATGGGAGAGAGGGCGCCGAGAGACTGCTAGGGAGAAAAGAGGGAGATATGTTTTAACACCGTTTCCAAAAACTTGCTGGAACCAAGCAAAAAACGAAAGGCAGGCCCAGGCTGGAAGGCTAGCACCATCTCTTCTGAGGGATGCAAAGCTGTGTATGTGTATGTGTGAACGCGAATTCGTGCCTTTCTCACGTGTGAATGAAATACCATGGGGGCTGAGGTGGCCCAACTGACAGAGGACGCCTGGCTTATTGCAAAAGACTCTTCGGGGCCGGCCCAGTGGTGTAGTAGTTAAGGGCGTGTGCTCTGCTCCAGCAGCCCAGGCTTCGCTGATTCAGATCCCGGGCATGGACCTACACACCGCTCATCAAGCCGTGCTGTGGCGGCGTCCCACATAGAAGAACTAGAAGGACTTACAACCAGGGTATACAGCTATGTACTGGGGCTTTGAGGAGAAAAAAAAGACTCTGTTTTGCTTGGTTTGTGTTTTCTAGCTTTTCTCTTGGAAAGTTTTATCATTTTTACTGGCTGCGCATCAGAGATGGACTTATGTTTTATCATGGATACCTTAATTTGTATTTTTAAGTAAACTTTCTTCTTGGTGTAAAACATGTCTGCAGAGAAGTGCACCAATCATAAAGGTCCAGCTTGGTAAACTGTCTGAAAGTGACGTGGTGTTACCAGCACCAGGTTGAGAAACAGGACTTTGCAAGAATCCAGAGGTCCCCTCCTGCTCCTTCCAGGTGCCACTCACCCCCAAGAGTAACTGCTAAGCTGATGTCTCTCATTAAGTAGGTTTTGCCTGCCTTTTTTTTTTTCTTTTTGGTGAGGATGATTGGCCCTGAGCTAACATCTGTGCCAAGGTTCCTCTATTTTGTATGTCGGATGCTGCCACAGCATGGCTTGATGAGCGGTATGTAAGTCTGCACCCAGGATCCGAACCCATGAAACCCAGGCCACTGAGTGGAGCATGCAAACTTAACCACTATGCCACCGGGCCGGTCCCAACCAATCTTCCTCTTTTTGCTTGAGGAAGATGGCCCCTGAGCTAACATCCGTGCTGATCTTTCTCTACTTTGTATATGGATGCTACCACAGCGTGGCTTGATGAGCGGGGTATAGGTCTGTGCCTGGGATCTGGACCCGTGAACCCTGGGCTGCCGAAGCGGAAAACGTGAACTTAACCACTACGCCACCAGGCTGGCCCCTTGGCCTGCTTTCTAACTTAATGAAGTCTTTAAGTGCGTAGATTTTGGTACCCGGCTTCTTTTGCTCGATTCAATGTTTGTAAGATTCCTTCATGTTATTGTTTTGTGGTGGCTTGCCTGTTTCCATTGCTTTATGGCATTCCATTGTGTGAATCTGCCATGATACACTCATTCTCCTGTTTCTGGGCATTTGAGTCAGTGAAGTTTGTGGCTGACGCCAACAGTGCTGATATAAACACTTAGACACGTGTCTTTCATGAATGCTTGTTCATATTTCTGTTGGGTATATATGTACAGTTAGATTCTCTTTATTCGCAGTAGTTACGTTCTGTAAAGACCCTGCGAACAATGAATTAGCGAATACAGAATCGCTGCATTGAATTATTGCAGGGTCAAATTCCTGCAAACCTCTAGTCACAACATTTTTGTCAATTGAACAACATGCACCCTTGTTTTATGTGTATTTCTGTTTAAAGAGACCTTATATATAGTCAATTCGTTAGTGTCAAACTCACAGCCAAAGGCGCTGTGACTCTCGCCTGAGTGAAGCTTATCGAGGAGCCGTATTTTCTCTGGAAGACACATCACAGCCTTCTTGCTCTTAGAAACGCTAGATAGCACTTCAGCACTATGCGTGGGGGCCACTTAAAGTCGTGAAATCACCAATAAAAAGCACAAAAATGTGAAAAATTTGGTACTAAAGAGACCGTTTAAAAGACACTTGTTTTAGCTACGAGAGCTGAAACAAGAAGGCAGAGCGTGGCTGTGCTGGACCTCAGTGGGAACCTGCACGTGGGTGGCTCAATTTTTGGCCACTCTGCGCTTGTCCGCCAATGACCACAAAAGCCCCCGAGGGTTGATTTGGGGGTTACAAATAAATTGTACCAAGGAGGCGAGTTTGCCAATATGGAACCTGCAAATGATGAGACTCAACTGTAAATACCTAGGAGCAGAATGGCTGGGTCGTAGGGGAGAAATATATTGAGCTTTACTGCCGAACAGCCTTCCAAATGTTCCAAAGGTTCTTCAAAGGGCTTCTCGATTTACCCTTCCCCCTGTAGTGTCTGAGCGTTCCAGTTGCTCCACGTCACCACCAGCACTGGGTGTTCTCTTTCTTTTTCATTTTAGACATTCTGATGGGTGTGCAGTGGTATCAGCTTATGGGTTTAATTTACATTCCCTGATGACTAATAATGTTAAATACCTTTTCACGTGTTTATTGACCACTCGGATATTCGCATTTGTGAAATGGCTGTTCCAGTCTTTTGCCCGTTTCTCTGTTAGGCTGTCTGCCTTTTTCTTATGGATTTGTAGAAATATGTGTGTATATTCAGATTTTATATTTATCTGTTCATATGTGATACAAATATAAAATCAAGATATGAGTTTTTTGTTGGATATAAGGATTGCAAATGTCTTCTCCTACTCTCTGGCTTGTCTTTTCATTCTC
Source organism: Equus asinus (assembly GCF_041296235.1). Classification (NCBI taxonomy): domain Eukaryota; kingdom Metazoa; phylum Chordata; class Mammalia; order Perissodactyla; family Equidae; genus Equus; species Equus asinus. Next base: position 21,710,466 of record NC_091809.1, on the reverse strand, counting down.
TTAATGGTGTATTTTCATCAATAGAGTTTCTTAATCTTTTTGTGTGTGTGTGAGGAAGATTGGCCCTGAGCTAACATCTGTGCCCATCTTCCTCTATTTTGTATGTGGGACACTGCCACAGCATGGCTTGATGAGTGATGTATAGGTCTGTGCCCGGGATCTAAACCTTCGAATGCTTGGCTGCCCAAGCAAAGAGTGTGAACCCAACCACTATGCCACTGGGCCTGCCCCAGAATTTCTTAATCTTAATGTAGTGCAAATAACAATTTTTTTCTTCAAGATTAGGGCTTATTAGTGTCCTGTTTTAGGAATCTTTGCTTACTCTAGAGTAGTGAAAATATCCTTCTATGTTTTCTTCTAAAAGCTTTAGGTGTACAATCCATCTGGAATTGATTTTTGTGTGTGATGTGAGGTAGGGATCGACACTCATTCTTTCCCCTATGAACAGGTCCAATGGATGCAGCACCATGTAGATTCTGGTGCCCAAGTGTCCAGGATAGAATCTTGAGGGCCTTTGGGAAGGTTTCTTTGCATGTCTGTGCCTCTGATTCTTCACTTTTTTTTTTTTTTGGTGAGAAAGATTGGTCCTGAGCTACCATCTGTGGCAATATTCCTTTATTTTGTATGTGGGATGCTGCCACAGCATGGCTGATGAGTGGTGCTAGGTCCGCGCCTGGGATCCGAACCTGTGAACAGCAGGCCACTGAAGGGGAGCATATGAACTTAACTACTATGCCACAGGGCGGGCCCCTGTTTCCTTATTTTTTTAATGGCAATTGTAATCCTATCTTCTTCACAATGGTATTCTGAGGGTTAAATGAGTTATGAAGTGTACATCACAGCAAATGGTGCCTAGCATGTGATACATACTCAATAAACCTTAGCAATTATTATTGTTTCTGAAAGTTATGAATTTTTTTCCCGGGAATTTTCAGGGGAAAATACATTTCTCTCAGTGGCTCCCTGTCAGTGTATTCAGGTTGCTTTTACAGAATACCATAGCCCAGGTGGCTTATAAACAACAGAAATTTATTCCCCACAGTTCTGGAAGCTGAGAGGTCCAAGATCAAGAGGCCAGCAGATTTGGTGTCTGGTGAGGACCCACTTCCTGGTTCATAGATGGCTTCTTCTTGCTGTGTCCTCACATGGCGGAAGGGGCAAGGGAGCTCCCTGGGGTCTCTTATGAGGGCACTAATCCCACCCTCATGACCTCATCACCTCCCAAAGGCCTCCCCTCCTCGTACCATCACCCTGGGGGTTAGGTTTCAACACATGATTTTGGAAGGACATGAGCACTCAATCCACAACACTCCTGAACATGATGCTTAGTGTGGTGATGGTGGCAGAGAGGAGGCGACACTTTCTGGAAATATTTCTGCATCAGGATCAGCCGGCATTGGTGCTGGTTTGGATGGAAGAGTAGGGAAGAAGGAAGTAAGTAAAGGGGCACAATCTCTAGGTTCTAACTATGGGTACATCTGGCCAGGAGCAGGCCAAGGGAAGCAAGGGACCCAGGGTGCAAAATTGAAGGAAGAACTCATTTGCATGTCAGTGCAAGCATAGAGCACCTTAGGGGAGGGGCCTTGCAGGAAAGTTTAAGAATGCTCCCCCCAGGGGCTGGCCCAGTGGCGCAGCAGTTAAGTTCACACCTTCTGCTTCGGTGGCCTGGGGTTCGCCGGTTCGAATCCTGGGTATGGACATGGCGCCGCTTGGCAAGCCATGCTGCGGTAGGCGTCCCACATATAAAGTAGAGGAAGATAGGCACGGATGTTAGCTCAGGGCCAGTCTTCCTCAGCAGTAAGAGGAGGATTGGCAGCAGAGGTTAGCTCAGGGCTGGTCTTCCTCAAAAAAAAATAAAGAATGCTGCCCCCTTTTTAACAGTTTTATTGAGGTATAATTTACATACTGTAATATCCACTGTTTAAATGTGCAATTCAACGGCTTTTAGTAAATTTATGGAGTTGTGCAAACATCACCCCAATCCGGTTTTACAATATTTCCATCAACCGGAAAGGTCCCTTGTGCCCATTTGCAATCCATCCCCGCTCCCACAGTCACTCCAGGAAATCACTAATCTACTTTCACTTTGCCTTTTCTGGACATTTTGTGTAAATGGAATCATACAAAACGTGGCCTTTTGTGTCTGGCTTCTTTCACTTAGCAAAACATTTTTGAGGTTCATCCATGTTGTAGTGTGTACCAACAGTTCATCCCTTTTCATGGCTGCATGACATTCTGTTGTATGGATGTACCACAATTTGCTTATCCATTCACCGGTTTATGGGCATTTGGATGGTTTCATTGATTATGAAAAATGCTGCTATAAATGTTCATATATAAGTCTTTCATGGGCATAAGCTTTCGTTTCTCTTGGGTAGAGGAAATTGTTGAGTCTTATGGTAGGTTTCTGTTTAACTTTTTAAGAAACTGCTCAATTATTTCTCCAAGTGGTTGGAACATTTTATAGTCTCAGTAGCTGCTGGTTCTGATTCCTCCACATCATCACCAATACTCGGCACTGCCTGTGTTCTGATTAAGTTTGTGCTGGTGGCTGTCACGTGCTATTAGTCCCGTGAAACACACAGGTGGAGATGTCCAAGATGCAGATGGCCATGGTGGTCTGAGCTCCAGGTGGAATCTGGGCCGTAGAAATACCTCTGGAAGTCTCAGCTGTAGATTGATTTAGTCAGTCGATTAACAACAATTTCTTGAGCACCTACTGTGTGCCAAGCACTGTTGCAAGCCATGGGGATGCAGCTGTGAAAACACAGATATGTAGGTGCCCTCGTGAAGTTGGAAGTCTAGTGGAGGGGACAGACCATAAACAAATAAAAGTACAATACGATGTCACACGGTGACAAAAACTGTTCAAAAAAGTAGAGCAGAGTAAGGGGCAGAGAGTGGTGCGGGCTGCCATCGTAGATGAGGTGGCCAGGGAGGGTCTTTCTGCGATGGGGAACAAACCATTCCAGGTGTTTCAAAGAGAGGGAATCTAATGCAGGGAGCTGAGGAAGGGGCTCTTGTGTGGGAGCTGGGGCCATGGGGGGGAGGTGTAGTTACTTTCAGAACACACCTCCACCCCAAGCAAAAATAGGAGAAATACCCTGGCCTCTCCCTTACTCTTCATCCTCCAATCTCCCTCCAGTGCCTCCCATTGGATGAGCCTAACAGGAAGCCCAGGTGCAAGGGAACCTGGGAAATGTAGTTTACTGGAGAAGGGCGGGGCATGGCTCTGACCCGCACAATGCTAGTGCAGAGATATAAATGAAGTAAAGGACCAAACTGTATGCGTATCTGTGGTGATAGTGTTCTTGGTAGAGGGGACAGCAAGTGCAAAGGTCCTGAGGAGGTAGTGTGCCAGATGGAACCAAAACCCTGGGAGTGGGTGTGAGGGACCAGGCACAGTGTACAGAATGAGAGGAGTTGGGACTTAGGACAAAGCCCTGGGAGGTACAAGCATTTAGGGAGAAGGCAGGAGACAGTGATGGTGCAGAGAGGTGGGGGCAGAACTAGGAAATGATGAAAGGTCTCTGAAATCAAGGGACAAATGACTAACCTGTGAGAGTGAGTAAATAAGGGCTGGTGTGAGGCTGTGGGACTGGCCAGTGGAAGACCACTGGCTCCTTGGGCGAGGGGAGTTTTGGAGCGAGGCGGGAGGTGAGGAAATAGAGAGAGCAAGTGCAGGTAGAGGTGTAGACCACATCAGGGAGAAGCCTGGCCGGAAGCAGCTGGCGCAGTTTCTTACAGCATCAACCGTGAGGCAGCGAGAACGTATCACTGGGTTCCAAATTTTCTAAGCCAGGAAGCCTTGGAGCCCAGTGGTTTTGGGGTCCAAAGCCAGAGAGATTTAGGTTCGAATCCTGAGCCCCGTTTATGGGCTGGGTCACCTTGAGCTGGTCCCCTCTCCTCTCAGAGCCCAGTTTCTCCATTTGTAAATCGGGAAGTCGCCTACTTCTTATGGGAGGTTGCAGGCGGTACGCAGCAAGCTCATTTGTAAAGTGTTCAGCACTCATAAACACAAGCTGTAGTACAAGGAGGCAAGGACACCTCTCATTTTTTAAAGCTCGTTATCAGTTGCAAATAATAACAGTGGCAGCTACTATTTATGAAACACCATGTCCCAGACACCCCGCAAAGTGCTTTACAGGCACCATCGCCCCTGACCCTCCCCCAGCTCCCTCTGCTCCAACCGCATCAGCCTCCTTCCTGTTCCTTGAATGCTTCTGCTCCTGCCCCAGGACCTTTGCACTTGCTGTCCTGTTGCCTGGAACGCTTCCGTCAGTTATCCAAATGGCTCCTTCCCTCACCTTCTTCAGGACTCTGTTCAAATGTCATTTCCCCCAACCACCCCGTTTAAAGTTTACTCCACCCCTTAGTCTGCAGCCCCCTTCCTCCCAGTAATGTATTTTCCTTCCCCCCCCCCCCCCATTTCTTGTCTGTCTGCCCCCATTGAAGCTGCACAAAGGCAGGCGTTTTTGTCTGTTGTTCACAAGGCTTGGGATACCGTAGATGCTCAATAAATCTTTCCCTCGATTCTCAGGACACCCACGCTCTCTACACGTATTAGGTTCACGCACCCTCACAACCACCCTCTTTGCAGATGAGGAAACTGAGGCAGAGGGAAGTCATGGGGGGAGGTCACACAGGGGCAGAACCTGCCTGTGGGTGGCGTCGAGCTCAGGAAAAAGGACCGTCCAAGCCCCCCGAGGCGGCGAGCCCCCGGGCGAGCGGCCACGGCCGGGAAAGGCCTGAGTCATCGCCGCCTCCAGAAGGCAGCGGCCGCGGGCTCAGGGCGCCGGCGGCGGCGCGAGGTGACGCGGGGACGCCAGGAGGGGGCGTGAGTGCAGGGAAAACAAGGGAAATTAAAACCCGCCGGGCGCTCCTCGCCGCGCGCGCCGCCGGCTGGTGCGTGGGTGGGAGGTGGGAGGTGGGAGGTGGGGGCGTTGCACTCCCCCCTCCCCGGAGGGGCTGCCCGCGAGCCCGGGGCCTGGAGGCAGGTGCGAAGCGTCCGCTCCCCGCCCCCACCCCGAGTTCGCGTTGCGAGCGCAGACCCGCCTGGGACTTGCCGGCCAGAGGCCGTGCCCTCAGTCTCCGCCGGTCATGCTGCCCCGCCCGGTGTCCTGGGGACCGCCCCCCACGCCGGAGCGACCCCCCGTTACCGCGCCTCCCTCCAAGCGATCGCGTCTCCTCTGGGCTTCCCTCGTCCCGACGCGAGCGAGGGGTCCCCAGAGTGGCCCTGCTACCTGGGAAGCCCCTTCCCCCAGGAAAAGGAGACCCCTGGCTGCCCGACTCAGGGGAGCGCGCCAGACTCTCGCCCCCACGCCCCCACCCTGCGCCCCCGGGTTTAGAGCGCCGGGGCCGGTGTCCTAACCCGAGGTGGGTGGGGACTTGCCACTCCGGACCCCCGCGCGCTTTGGGTGGTCGGGGGGGGGGGCGGTTGCCCCTTGTCCGCGCGGGGCGGGGCGCCCGGGGTGTTCACGGGGGTTATGCGCGGAGGGGGGCCCGGGAACACCCCGGGGCGGGGGTGGGAACCCCTCTGGGGGGCGGGGCTAGGGATGCCGCGGCGGTGGGGGTCGGGTGGGGGGGTCCCGCCTGCGGGGCCCCCGGGGGCCGGTCCCGGGCACCGGGCAGTGAGGCTGGGGTGGGTTGGGGGGCAGCCGGGCGCCCCCCGCCCCCCGCGGGCTCCGGGCCGGAGCCGTGACGTCACGGCGGCTGGAAGTGCCCGGCGCGGAGGCGCGGGGGGGCGGGGGGGCCGAGCCGGCGCCTTATAAGCGGAGCCCGCCCGGCGCGCGAGCCGCAGCCCGCGTCCCCGACCCCCGGCCGGCCCCGGCCCCGGCCCCCAGCTCGCGCTCGCGCCCCGGGGCGGCGGGGCGGCGAGGGACGGCTCGCAGGCGGCCGGCCGAGCAGGGAGGCGCGGCGGGCGGCCGCGGGGCATGAGGCGGGGGCGCGATGTCGGTGCCGCTGCTCAAGATCGGGGCCGTGCTGAGCACCATGGCCATGGTCACCAACTGGATGTCGCAGACGCTGCCCTCGCTCGTGGGGCTCAACGGCACCGTGTCCCGCGCCGGCGCCTCCGAGAAAATCGTGAGTGGCCGCCGCGCGGGGGGCGCTCCCGGGGGGGCGTGGTGCCCGCCGCCGCCGCAGCCCCCGGGGGCCCGGGCCTCGGCTTCCCCGCGCGCCCGGCCGGGGGCGCCCTCCCCGGGCTGGGGCTGGACGCGGAGGCGAGGAGCCCCGGGACCCCCAGGCCCCTGCGCGCCGTTCCTTCTGTTCCTGCTATTCTGCCGATTTCTCACTATGAGCGAGCAGGGTCCGAGCGGCAACAATGTACTCGGCTCTGCGCCCCGGGCGGAGGTGGCAGGGGCTGCGGAATTGAGCCGGTCCGGGGAGAGTGGGGCGGAGGGGAGGGCAGATTAGGGGGCTGGGAGGGACCCCGCCTCTGCACGGGAGAGTCTCGAGGTCTCTGAGCGTCTCCACCTTCAGCATCTCTGCCTGTTTGCGTCTCGGTGTCTCTCCTTCTCTCTCTGTCTCGCTGTCTCTCTCTCTCTCTCTCTCTCTCTCTCTCTCTCTCTCTCTCTCGGGTCTTTTTTCTCTGGGTTGCTTCTCTCTTTCTGTCTCTCCCTGTTTCTGTTTGTATGTCTGTTGCACTGTCTCTGACTTTGTATCTCTTTTTGTCTCTCTTTTTCTCTCTCATGCGCACACCTCCTCCCCCGCCCCCATCTCCCTCCTCAGTACCTGCCTCTCATGTGCTGCATATTTATTGCCCTAACTCGCCCCTCCGAGGAGGCAGGCGGGTCTCAGACAGGGGCAGGAGCTGACGCTGCCCCCAGAAGCTCCAGGATTACCGCCGGCCATCCTATCCTCCTCTATCACCTTCCTCTTCCAGTTTCCCTCACCACAGAGCTGAGGGCGGGGGCGGTGCCGGGGGACTCAATCGGGGTTAATAAAGGTAGTCCTGGTGTCCTGGGGAGAGGGGAGGAAACTTCACTCAGCCTCCTCCAGATATGCATTCCCCACCCCTTCTTTTCTTCAGTCTGTTGGCGGAACTCCTCCCAATATTTGGAACTGGGATGCGTGGGGCTCCCTCTCCTGCTCGATATTTCCCCAACTTCGCCAGCGCCCCTGTTTAGCCCCCAGTGGCCATCACAGCGCCTCTTCCCTCCCCTCACTGAAAGGAAAGAGGTCTTTGCTCCCAAGGGTTGCAGGCGAGGGGAGAGGCGGGTGCCATGCACTGTGCCCGGACTTCGTGCAGCCCCCCGGGAAGATGGCCTTGCACTTGGCACCGGTGAGGGCTGTCAGTCCAAATTCTCAGACTGGAAGCCAACATGTGAAGCAGTGTCTTTCTGTGTGTCTCTCACATCGAGTGATATTATTTGCCTGTGTCCTGGTGTGTCTGTCCCTGCGTGAGTTTTTGTGTGTGTATGGGGGGGCGGTGTGAGTGTGTGTGTGGGGGGAGTTTTTGTGCGTTGCCAGCATGAGAGTCCAAGTGTGTCTTCCTGTGTGTAAGGGTGGGTCCCAGAATGAGCGTGGGCGTGTCCCTGAGTGCATGTGTCTGGGCAGTTGTATGTCCCTGACTGTGGGTCTGTGTGTGTTATGTGGTTGTGTGTGTGCATATGAGTTTGTATACAGGAATCTGAGGCAGCCTCGTAGCTGTTGCCTTCTGAGGGGGGAGAGAGATGATGGCTCAGTGGAATCGAAGCCAGATTCCTCTCCGCCACCATGTAAAGAGTGTGAATCTGTGTAAATGTGTGCGTGTATTATGTGAGCATAGGGTGTGTCTGGGGAATGTGTACCTAAGTGTGTAAGCATGTCTCTGGGTTATGATTTTGTGTGTGCATGTGTCTGTGCAAATAAATACATGTGTACAAGTGTGCTGTGTGCGTTTGTGTGAACATATATAAGTGTGTGTGTATACGTGCAAGTGGGTATCTATGAATGTGTGTGCCTGCCTTGTATGCATGTGGGTAGGTTCCTGTGTGTACCATGTGTTTTCTGTGTGTGTTTGTGTAGGTGTGTGTTGCACAAACAGACCTGGTCTCCACTCTAGCCCATCTGTATAGCTAACAGCACCTTGACCCAATGCTTCCATGAAATCACTTGCTAAAAGCTAATGGTTCTCCCATCCCCCTGATCCCCACCCCATCCCTCAGTTTCACGAAGCCTTACCAGGAAGGGCTCTGTGGAGTGAGATGCCAGGGGACTCAGGGTAGGACCTGAGAGGGGACTGTGACATGAGGGTGCTCTAGAAAGTGTCTTGGGAGTCTGATAGACCTGGATCAGAATCCAGACTTTCCCCCAACTTGCTCTATGACTCGCTCTTGACTCTGGACCAGTGGCTTCATCACACGGACTTCACCTCATCTATAAAATGGGAATAATTCCTACCTTACAGAACTATTGTGGGTAACAGAGCTCCCCATCCATCCATCCTTCCCTTTATCCCTCCATCTATCCATATCCATTTTTCCCCCATCCTTTCATCCATCCATCCATCCATCCACTCACCCATTTATCCACCCATCTCTTTATCCTTCCATTTGTCTCTCCATCCATCTATCTTTCCATCCATCCATTATCCATCATTTGTCTCTCCATCTCTTTCCATGCATCCTTCCTTCCATCTGTCCATCTCTCTATCCATGCATCCACCCATCCCTCCATGTGTCCATTATCCATCATCCAACTATCTCTTCATCTATCTTCTATATATCCATCCTTCTATCTATCCATCTCTCTATCCTTCCATCCTTCCCTCCATTTTGTTTGTTCAACTAAACTATTGGGTGCCTCCTCTATGTCAAGCATGTATATGTTTGAAGGCTTCAGCTCAGTGCCTGACATGGTAGATGCTCAGTTAGTGACAGGACTCTGAGTTAATCATATCTGGGTTTGAATTCTGGTCCTGCAACTTACTAGTGGCATGACCCTGGGAAAATTATTTCCTCTCTCTAAGCTCCAATATCCTCATTAGTCCAGGAGAGTTCAGAGTCCCCATGAGACCATAGGATCCATGAGGATGTCAGTGTTTTGCTCACTACTGAACCCTAAGGCCTGATGCATAGTAAGCCTTCAATAAATATTTGTCAAGTGTCTGAATCAGTATCTTCATAAGAATTCACGAATTTCACCTTCAAATGGAAATAAATGGCTGAGTGCATAGTAAGTGTTCAGTAAGGAGTTCTTTGTTCCCCATTGTAGCCAAGCACATAGTAGGCATGGAATAAATATTTGTCAAGTGTCTACATCATTAATCCACCTTCCCATGGATTGGGGAGAACAAATGGAAGTGACTGGGCACAGAGTAGGTGCTTAGTAAGGAGGAGTTGTAAGAAGGTATAGAGACCCAACATGGGTAAGCTGAAGGGTTCAGGAACCCAGGTAGGGAGAATTCCCAGTCATGAGGCAGAAGGTTGGATGCTGGTGTTTGACTTAATAAAAGACCTTAGTGGTGAGGAGGGGGTGGGCCCAGACCCTCTGGCTGTTCTTGTCTCTGGCTTCCCCTCCCCAAACAGATCAGAAGAAGCAGCTTAGCATTCTAAGGGATTCTAAGAGATGGTGTTACAGACCATCTCTGGAAAGGAGTGGGGAGGAAGCTGCCTCTGCTACTACCTTTGGCCAACTCCCAGTCATAAACCATCCTGTGGGTTGGGAGCCTTCCGCGGAACGGCTCCTCACCTGGGGGTCATAAATCAGAACCAGACTAAGAGCTGTCAGCCCCACTGCCAGCGACTGCCGTCATTATAGAGCCTGAAGTGAGTTACCTGCATCTTATATGCTATGCTCTTGCCTGTCCCCTCCTTCTTAAGGGCTGGAGGGAAGGAAGGGGAGATGGCGGAGGGGTATTCTGTTTGGGGAGGACCCTTTTCCTCGAGGGAGGAGTGGGGAGGGTCTGAGCAGCACCAACAAAAGGCTGTTTGAAGACTTCCCTGTGAAGAACCAAAGCTCAGAATCCATGCCTTTTCTTGACAGTTTTCTGGGGGAAAAGGCCCCAGATACTCTATATCAGTCGAGAGAGGCTGAGTTACGCTGTGGGAACAAGCAGCCTCACATCTCCACAGTTTGACATAGCGCAGGATTATTTCTCCCTTGTGTTGTGTATCCATTGGTGACTGGAGAGCTCTGTCCATGGTAGCCACCCAGGGACCTGGGATGATGGAGGCTCTATGGTGATATGATCGTTGAGGCGGGAAAAGGAGCTCACAGCAAACCCCCCACTGTGGGGGGGGGGGGGTCACATGTGACATTTCATTGGTCAATGCAAGTCATGTGGCATGCCTAACCTCAAATAGCACCTACCGTCACCTGGACAGAGAGGAGTGGCCAAATATTTGTGCCTCACTCTGCTGATCCCTCCTCCTCTTATCCTAAGTGACAAGATTCTCTTAGAGAGTGTCTCCATTCATTCATTCACTCTTCTCTTCAACACATATTTATTGAGCACCTACTATGTGCCAGACACTATTCTAGGTGCCATGGATAAAAGAGTGAACAAAACAGGCAGATATCCTTGTCCTCATGGAACTGGCATTCTAGGCAGGGGTGGGGAGAAATAAATAAGTATAAAGATAAGTCTGTAATATTCCAGGTGGTGGTACAGGTGCCGTAAAGAAACATAGAGCAGAATAAGGGGGGTGGAGAGTGATGGGGGGACTATTTTAGATTGAGTGGCCTCTCTGAAGAGGTGACATTTGAGTAGAGATCTGAAGGAAGTGAGAGAAGGCTCATATCAAAAGGAAGAGAGTTACAGGTAGAGGGAACAGCAAGTGCAAAGGCCCTGAGGTGGGAACATGCCTGAAATGTTGGAGAAACAGTGAGGAAACCAGTGTGGCTGAAGGAGAGTGAGTGAGGAGGGAAAGAGAGGTGACAAGGGCAGGGAGGTGGTAGGAGGTACATCATGCTGGGGGAGAGAGCATTGTAGGAATTTCAGATTTAACTCGTGACTCCTCGTGTGCTCCCTATCCTCCTTTCATACTTTTCTTTTCTTTTTGCATTTTTAACCTTGTAATATACTCTGTGTGACTTATTTATCTTGTTGCCTGATTCCCTCACTATCATGTCAGCTCCACAAGGGTGGGATTTTTTAAAAATCAATTTTTGTCAACTCTTGTAGCTTCAGGGCCCAGCGCAGGGCCTAGCACACAGTGGGTGTTCAGTAAATACTTGTTAAGTGAATAAATGGGATGCTGGGGAGGGTTCTGAGCAGAGGAGGGGTGGACTCTACTTAACTCTACTTAACTCGGGTGTTCACAGTTTCCTTCCGGCCCCTGTGGGGAGGGCAGACTGTGGGAGGTGAGGGTGGGAGCTGGGAGACCAGGGAGGAGGCCACTGCCCTGGTTCAGGTGAGTGACGATGGGGACTGGACCAGGGTAGGGGCCAAGGAGGTGGAGAAAAGAAGGCCCATTGTGGATTTGACCCGCATCTGCTGTATTCACCTGCTCCCAATTGTGGACTCCAGTTTTTGCTCAAAATGCAAGGAAATATTTAATGAGCATCTACTTTGTACTGGGAATGGTCCTGGGCTATGGACTATAAAGATGAATAACGCCCCCGACTTCCATCAGATCGCAGGCTCATCGACAGTACTTGTGTCACGACATGGTATATGTGGTGATGGGGATGTTTCGGGAGTGTTATGGGGGCACAGAGGAGTGATGCTGAAACCAGCAAAGATGCGATGGAGTTTTCCTGGAGGTGGTGATGCCCGGGTGGTGTGTCCTAAAGTCAAGAAGAAATTGGCCAGGTGAAGACAGAGCAGGGGCATTCCAGACAGAAGGAACAGCCTCAACGAAGGCTCAGAGTAAGGAGCACGCTGGTAACCACAGAGAGTCTGAAAGCATCTCAGAGTCGCTGGAGACTTATGTGCCAGGTTTGGAGGAGTGTGGAAGTGGCCTGAGTGGTCAGGAGGGTCCATTATCACAAAGGGATTTGGCCTGAGGTGCCAGTACATCATTCTGAGTGTCAAAGGATGAGAAACTTGGAGGCATTTGGAGCAGGAAGGACATGTGAGGCTGCTGTTATAATTTTCAAGTGGCCTAATTGTTAGAAAATCCTTCTAGATTGTACGTGTGAAATTTGCCTCCTTTTAACTTTTGCCCACCTCACTTGCACCAAATCTTAACTCCTTACCCTGGCCCAACTCATTGGGCCTCAGTTTCTTCATCTAAAATGGGGATCATAGTAGAATGTACCTTGATAGCATTGTGCTTAGCAGTGTGCCCGACACATGGAAGGTGCTTTAAAGGTTAACTATTGTATTATTACAAGACTCTACCTGCCTGAGTGTCGGATCTTGGACCAGTCTTCCGTCCCTGTCCACTCTTCTTTCTCCCGCCTCTGGAATTTTGCACTTGCTGTTCCATCCTCTGGGAACACCCTTTTTCTAGCCCTTCCCCTAGTCAGCTCCTTCTTACTGCTCTGGTCCCAGCTCAAATGTCACCTCCTCCAAGAGACCTCTCCTGACCACCCCAGCGAAAATGTCCCCATGCTATTATTTGAACCTGTTCTATTTTCTGCCTAGTACTCATGATTATATGAAATTATCTGGGTAATTGTTTGTTTACCACCACTAGAATGGAAGTGCCATGCGAGCAAAAACGTTGTCCCTCTTGCTTATTACTGGGAGCTTCTCATTTGTGGCAGTAGATATTTCCTGAATGGTCTCAGTTCTGTCCCTTCTTTCCCCTAATGACACCTGTGAGCCTTGACAAGTATTTCTGTGACCCCCCAAATCTTCTCCCATGGCTTGGAAGCATCTGTTTCCTAAAGCTTTTTTTCTTGCGTCCTTGTTTCTCAACCCTTCTGTCTTTGAATGGATGTCCAACAAACGTGCACATTGCCAATTTCACATCCGGTTATGGAGTGGTCTTGCCCCCAGAGAGCAGAGCAGAGTCATCCCCAACTAGCAATCATTGAGCCTGTCTATGTGCCAGTCCTGTGCTGGGGGCTGGGGATACAGCGTGAACAAGTGGGACTCTGTCCTTCCCTTACAAAGCTTCATAGGGAGACATAGTGAACATAAAATTATGCAAATCGCTATATAATTACAGTTTGGTAAGGGCCACGAAGGAGAAGATGTGGAACCATAAAGCTGTGCAATGGGAGGGGGTGGCCAGGGAAGGCTTCCCTTGAGGAGGTGACATTTGCCAAGAGACATGAAGGTTGAGTGAGAGTTGAGCAAAGACAGAACTGGGAAGGTGGAGGGAGAGAAGCTGAGAAAAGGGGGTGTGTGAAGGTGTTGGGGTGGGATGGCAGGTGGCATTTGAGGATCTGGTGATGTGGGCAGGGGCCTAAACCCATCACAGGTTGCTGACCACCGCCCTCGGCCAGCCCAGCCCAAGTTTGACACCAACATATAGAAATGGTGCGAGGTGCTGCCTGCGCCCATCCCGTCAGCACCATGGACAGCCACCAAGGGAGGGTGGTCTGGGCCTTGGGGCCGCTGGAGGGAAGCACTGATTTTTGCCTCTTCGTGTCTTTCGTACCCCCCAGCATCCTTCTCACCTCCGGCCTTGGGCAGCTGGTGCCTCTTTGTGAAGCTCCAGCGGGGAGCAGCCGCGAAGCTGGGCAAGGAAGAAAAGCAACTGTCTGGGGGAGGTCCAGGCTCTTTGAAAGAGTTTGATGTGGGGTTGGGTGTGTTTGTGTGTGGGAGTGAAGAGGCTGCCACTGGAAGACCTAGGGGGCCAGGCTGGTTCCCAGTCCTTGTCTCTCTCTGTCTCAGCCTTCATGCTTCTCTATTTTTAAACTCTTGTCTTTTGCGTCTCACTCTCTGTCTTTCTCTTTCCCTTTCTCCCTCTGGTATCTTTATTTCATGAACTATCTTTATTCTTCTCTCTCTGTCTTAACTGTGTCCACAACACATAGTGGACATTCAGTAAATGTTTGTTGAGTGAATATTGATGGTTATCTGTGTCTGCCTGTGTCTCCATGTCTGCCTTTCTCTCTGTCATACTCTCTGTCTTCTCTCTATCTGTGTCTCTGAGTCTGTTTCATCCTGTCTGTCTGTCTGTGTGTCTCCTTCTGGAATTCTGTTTCCATATCACCATAGTTGCTGTGTCACAGTCCAAGACCCTGACAAGGCGTAGGGGAAAGACTAGAATTCTCAGATCTGAGAGGCCTCTTGAGACAGGATGGAACAAGAACCTGTGTTGGGTATTGGTCAGGAATCTGTGAGTGGGACAGGATGAGCCAGACTAGCACAAACCCCCAGAGGCCCTGAAGGGGACCCGGGGTGTGTGGACCCCTGGGGATTCTGGGGGTGGGGGCTAAGCTTTGATTGGAGCCTGGGGGGGGGGCTGGTGCTCAAGCTCCCAGTGACCCCTGTCCTCCACTCCCCATCCCCACTCCCCCTGCTGCCCAGGATGGCATCTCTCTAGGACCCAGCCACCAGCCCCAGTGCTGGCTCCAAGATGGAACAGCTGTCTGGGCTGCAGCTGCAGAAGCTCATTTTGAACAAGGGAGATGATTGCAGGAGTGACTGGGGGAGGGCGGGGGGAGGGGAGGGTAGCTAAGGGCCAAAGGAATCAGGCTCCATTGTTGCTGCTGCCGCAGCGGGTGCTTTGCCCAGGAGATGGGGAGACCGGGAGAGGCAGGAAAAGGCAGAGGGAAGTCTCTCGGCCCAGCCGCGGGTCCATCTGTCCCCACTTCTGGTCCTCCCTGCCGTGAAGTGTCTCCGCCTGTCTCTGGCTGTCTCTCCCTCTTCCTGTGTGTCAGCGCCTGCCTCTCCGATTCTGCCTGTGTCGCTCGGTCTCCTTCTAGGCTGTTGGCCCGTCTCCTGCCCTGAATTTCGCTTTCCTCATCTCTCTCTGCGTGTATCTCTCTGTCTCTCTGCCTTTCCTCCACCTGGGTCTCTGCATATCTCTGAGCCTCCCCGCCTGTCCCTCGGTGCTGCCGTCATTATCAGAAGCACAGCGCTTTGCGATGCCCTTTCCTTTCTTGTCATTTCTGTGATACTCAGGGGCTGGAGACAAATAGAGACAGCAAATTCCCAGGAAGCGATGGGATCGTGTCCTTCAATAAAGGGATATTTACAAAGATATCTCAATTAGGACTAATTAATTAGGCGAACCGCTTCCCCTGCCCTCTCCCCCCGCTGTGGTCCCACAGCCTCCTGGGAGAGAACCAGCCAATGAGGGAATGGCAGAGTCTGGTGCTCAGACGGCGTCTCAATGTTTAATTTATAGCAGCCTTCTCCCCACTGCCTCATCAATCCATCCAGAAAGCCAAGGTGGCCACAGGCGTGTAGACTCGGGTGGAGGCCAGGGACCTGCCGGGCCCCCAGAGTGTGCTGGGGTGTGTGCATGTGTGTTGGAGCCTGCCCTGCATGTCAGGGCGTGTTGTAGCCTGTGAACATGTCAGGCACGTCTTCATGGCAGGCCTGCCCGTTGTGTAAGGAGAATCCGGTGGCCAGTGGGCGTGTCTGAGCTCAGGGGACATGTTGGAGCAGGTCAGAGCATGTCTCTCATGTGGGGAATGAGTGTCAGGGAGCATCTCTCCTCAGGGGCGTGATGAGGTATGTCTTGCAAGCCCCTTGGCAGAGATAATGGATGCATGACAATATCTACGGCTTCCAGGAGGAACTGGTCAGGCCCCGCCACAGCTTCACACTCTGAGTGTCCCCAGCCCTTTCAGCACTGCTGGCTCAGGAGGGTTGAATTCCAACTCCTGATGCGCTATTTGCTCCTCTGTCCTCTGTAGCTTCCCTCCGCTAGTGCATAGCTGCAGGGCCCCCAGTTTCTCCATCGCTATAGGTCCCTTAGGATTACTTCTCAACCTCACCCCTGCCTGCGCCTTCCCGCCCCACACAGTCTGGTGATGCAGCCTTCAGTGTAGTGCCCGTCAGAGCGATGCAGCCTTCAGTATAGTGACAGGTCTGGTGATGCAGCCTTCAGTGTAGTGACTCTCAGAGTGATGCAGCCTTCAGTTTAATGACAAGTCTGGTGATGCAGCCCTCAGTGTAGCACCCATCAGAGTAATGCAACCTTGGTGTAATGACAAATCTGGCAACACAGCCCTCCGTGTAATGCCAGGGTAGTATTTGGGCCATAAACATACCTCAAAATGTGACTTTGGTTCTGCAGACAGGCGCTGGCTGGGACATTCGGTGCAGAGAGAAGGAACGGGAATTTGCTCATTCCAGTGAGTGCATTCTCTGGCTATTCCAGGAGGCCAGGATTCCCCAACCCTGCTGGCCGAGGCTGGCTCCATTAGCTCTTGTAAGTGCCATATGACCTCAGCAAGACACTAGGCTTATTAGCAAAGCATAAATTCTGCGGGAATATTTCAGGACTGACTGAAAGGCTAATGAGTCAGTCGGGGAGACCTAAGAGGGCAGCTGACAGAATAGACACAGATGTCAGTTCCTACGGAGGAGTGTAGGGATGTTCGCAGATACAGGCAGGTGGCCACAAATGGACATGGAGAATTATGCATGGAAGGGCATGGACGTTCTTGAACGGACTCAGATATGTAACATGTTTGTGGCTTCTGGGTAGACGTATGTGTGTATGTGGCTGTCCAGAATAGCACACAGAGGGCCATGGGTATTTATAGGGAGGCATCCACCTGTATGATGGGCACACTGGAGCAGAGCTGTTTGTGGGTCTAGGCAATGTGCATTTTACACATGTGGCTATAGAGCAGCGTGTGGAGATGGATGCTCATGGAGAGAGGCAAATAGACACGAATATATCTGGTGTACACATACAGTCGTTCCTCAGATTGACTTGTGGGCTCATGCATTGTGCACAGAGTGTATGGGAATAGAATATTTGTGGATGGGTCTGAACGAGGAAAGTGATCGTGGCTGTGGGCAACAGTGCAAGATGTACATAGTCTTGCACTTGCCCACTGATGCACACCAGCATTCGCCTAGATTTACACGAATGTGCACCCGTGTACCTAGCTAGTAGCAGATATGTCCAGATGTTCCATGTGTGTCCAGAACATAGATGCTCACAGGTGCCTATGGATAAACATGGATGTCCACAGACAGTCACAGGACTCCTGTGACCCAAATACCCACATGCCACTATTTTGGGACGTGAATGACCAAATCCCCCGGACTCTTGGTGAAGTGAGATCTCAAAGCCAACAAGAGTGGCCTCAGAACTGCCCCCGTGCCCTTTTTGGAGGACTAAGGAGGTCCAGAGTCACATGGGTGCCTGGGTGACTGGGCAACACCATCCAAGAATACAGAGCCCCGAGCTCTGCCTCGACCCCAGGCTGTCTTAGCTGAGATTCTCCCATTTGACACCCACCTCCCATCAGAGCTAATTATGGCAAGCAATGCTCAGGAATGGCTCAGAGCGGTGCCCTGCTCAAGAGCCAGTGCATGTTGGGAACAACCATTATCGCTGAGTGGATTGTTACTACCATTACGAATATTCTCCTTGAGATGCAGAGAGATCCTGGTTCTTGGTGTCTAGTTTTCCAGCCTTTTCTCTCATCCCCCTACCTGTCCTGGCATCTGCCCTAGCATCCTGCCAGCTTCCCAGCTTCCTCTGTTTCTCTCCCGCTCTCGCTCGAGAGAGTCATTCCTTTAAAGCGATGGTTTGCTCTCTCACTGTTGGTCGCTTCCCTGACATCTCTCTTCATCCTCATTTGCCTCCAAGCCTCACAGTCCCGGTCTGTCTCCCTGGGGGTGGGTGGGAATCAGAGAGTCTGTTTGGAATAGACTAACAGCCCCCTAAAATGAAAGAGGAGCTTTGGATAAAGAATGCGGGGAATCTCCCAAAACCAATAGCTGGAGTTCCAGGGACTTGAAAGGCCACCATTCATTCACTCAGTTATCAATTCAGTTAGCAAATATTTATTACACACCTACTGTGTGCCAGGTAGACAAGATAGACAAGGTGCTTGCTCTCGTGGAGCCAACATTTTAGTGGGAAGAGATCAGTAACAAACCAACCAACCAGAAATTATCATCTATTAAAAGCGTCAAGTTAAACCAGGGTGAGGGATGCTGGTGGAGGCGGGGCTACCTTGGATTCAGGAGCAAATCTCCACTTTCTTGTCCCCTCCTCCACTCTGGGGGCCCTTCGCTACTGCTCCCCTCACTCCAGTCTGCCCATGGCTCTGGGTCTCTGTAGCCCTCGATTTCCCAAGCATCTTCAGCTCCACAGCCCCACACCTTTTAATTGCTTCAGCCTCCATGTCCCAATTCCATCTCCCTGGATGGAGAATTTACCTCTTTCAATTGTATCAGGAATATACTTGTCCAATTCTCCGAGACTGGACACCTTGGGCATGTGGGGACACATGGTTATGGAGGTCTCCCACTCAGTAAGGATTTGTGGGTAGGGGCATGCTCTTGGAAGGGGCACTGGGAGGGGAGGCAATGATAGACATCGTCACTCATGATTAATTCATTCATTCATTCGACAAACAGTGATTGAGTGCCTGGAGTCTCAGGCACTGTTGTAGGTGCTGAGACAAAGGTGTGACTTCGATGGGTCTACCTCAGTCTCGTGGTGTGTTTATTACATTGGAGAGACAATAAACATGTAAGCAAATAAATAAACAAGTTCACTTTGGATAGATGAGTGCTGTAAAGAAACTAACAAGGAGATGTGAAAGAAAGTAACTGGGGAGCCCCATGTTGTTGGCACATCAGGGTAGGCTGTCTGGGGAGGTGACTTTTTTCCAGCTTTATTGAGATGTCATTGACATATCACATTGTGTAAGTTTAAGGTGAAATGATTTGACACATGTATATATTGTGAAATGGTGACCAGATTAGGGTTAGTTAACACCTCCATCACTCACATAGTTACCTTTTTGTGTATGTGTGGTGAGCACATTTAACATCTACTCTCTAAGCAACTTGCAAGGATTGTTGACTACAGTCGCCCTGCTGTACATCAGATCCTCAGAACTTATTCATCCTACAATTGAAAGTTTCGGGAGGTGGTATTTGAGCAGAGACCTGACAGATGAGAAGGCGTGGGCCATGGAAAGAACAGGAGAAGAACATTCTGGAAGAGGGAACTACAAGTGCCAATCCCCCTGACATGGGAATGAGCTTGTGGTGCCTTCTGGAAAGAGAGGGCTGGGGTGGCTTGAGAGGAGGAGGGGATGAGGTTGTACAGGTCAGCAGGGGATACTGCATGCATGACCTCACAGCCCGAAGTTAATTGCTGGTTTTTATTCTAAATGCAACAAGAAGCCGCTGGACAAGTTGCAGTGGGGAGGGGCCCCATGATCAGCTTTCCCTTGTTTAAAGATCCCTCTAACCTCTGTGTTGGGGATTCCAGGGAGAGAGGGTGGAAGCTGGGAGGCCGGGGAAGAGCTGACTGCAATAGTCCAAGCAAAAGCCAATGGTGACTGGGCCAGAATAGAAGCATCCAGAATGGTGAGCAGTGGACAGATTTGACATGTGTCTTAGAATTAGAGCCATCAGGACTTGCTGATGGATCAGATGTGAGAGGTGAGTGAAAGAAAGGAACAGAGAAACAGGGTGATAGTTGGAGAGAGGCATGAGGCTGAGGGAGAATTTCTAAAAGATGGAGGGACCAGAGCAGATCGGATGGTAGCTGGGTCACCTGGCAGGAAGAGACAACGGCCTGAACCCCCTTCTACACTCTATGGAAGGCCAGTGTCTCCCCGAGATTTCTTCCTCCCTGGGGGGCTTATATTCTCTTGGCCCTTCCTACTTCCCACTTCCTGCTTCTGCTGAATTATTATTCTCCACTTGGCATCTTGTGCCCTTTGGTCTCTGCTCTGACCTTTCCCTGGACTGAGAGCTCAGTCCTCAAGGTGGTGGAGCAGCTCAAATGCCAGGGCAAGTCACTTGATCCTGATCCTGAAAGCAGTGGGGCCATTTGCCCATCCATGTATTTATTCAGCAAGTACTTCTGAGGACCTACTATGTGCCCGTCATGGAAGATAAGATGGTGAGCCAAGCAGACCTGGGTGCATAGAGCTTCCATCAAAACTGAGAAGACAGGTAGTGATCAAATGTTCACAAATAAATATAAAAGGCACCTGTGGTAACAGCTTTGAAGATAAGGTCCTTGGTGTTACTGGAACTTGTAATAAGGGGATTTGATCCACTTTGGAAGGTCAGAGAAAGCAAGAGCTGAGATCTGAAGCAGAGAGTAAAGGGTGCTCTGGGTAGAGGGGACTGCTTATGCAAAGGCCCTGGGGTGAGAGAAAGTGTGGATAATATGACAGACTAAAGAAGGCCTTGGAGGGGAAGGAGAGTGTGGGATGAAAGCAGAGAGGTAAGGAAAGGATAGACCCACAGGGCCTTGTGGCAGGGTTAAGGAGCTTTATTTGTATCCTAAGAATTAAAGGAATCTACCAGTAGGGTTTGGTTGGGAGGATGATATGATCAGATGTGCATTCTGAAGGTTGCCTGAGGCTCTCATGTGTAAAGTGGGCTGGTAAGAGAAAGGGTAGATTGAGGTAGACCAGATAGACTTTCTGAATTGTGAGGGTGGCTTGGACCGTTGAGTGGAGACAGACATGGAGAACCATGCATGACTTCTGGAAACATCTAGGAATTAAAGTCAACCAGTCTTGGTGAGGGAGTGGAAATGAGGGTGAGGATAATGCCTGGCTATCTGAAAGACTGACCTGGGAGGGTGGAGATGGTGACGTAGAAAGTATTGGATGAGAACTGGGTTTTGGAGAGAAGATCTTGCATTCCGTTTTCAGCGTGTTGAGACTGAGATGCTTTGGAGACATCCAAGGGTGAGGGGTCGAGGAGTCAGATGCATATATGGATTCGGAGTTCTGAGGACATGTATGCACGCAGGTGGTCATGGGAGATTTGGCAAGAATAAGAAGACTTAGAGAAAGATCAAGGTAAAGAGAGAGACTAAGGCTGAGTCTAGAGCAGTGGTTCTCAACTTGGGGGTGATTTTGCAGCCAGGGGACATTTTGCAATGTCTGGAGACTGTTGTCACAACTGGGAGAGGGTGCTAATGACGTCTAGTGGGTAGAAGCCAGGAATGCTGCTGAACATCCTACAGCGCACAGAATTGTTATCCAGCCAAAATATCAATAGTGCTGAGGTTGAGGAACCCTGGCCTAGAGGAACATTTAATGGCCAGGTGGAGGAAGATGAATCTGAAAAGGAGATGCATTGAGGCTGGAGGGAACCACGCAGGCACGTGTCATGGCAGCCAAGGGAAGGAAATGTATCAAGAAAGAGAGGAGTCAACTGAGTCGAATCCTGCTGAGAGGTCAAGGAAGATGGTGGACTGAAAAGCGTCCATTGGATTTTGAAACATGGAGGCCATTGGTGGACTTTGCAGGAGCTGTGTTGGTGATACGATGGGGTCAGAAACTAGATAGGCGTGGTGGAGGAGCGAGTTCAGGAAGTGAGGAAATGGAGGTGGTTAGTGTAGGCAGCTAAGAAGAGGAGGAGAGAAGCAGCAGACATATGGAGGGAGGAGTCAAGTAAGTTGTCTTATTTTTTAATAGGAGAGACTTGAGTTTATTTAAAAACCAATGAGAAAGCTCTGCTTGAGAGAGAGAGGTTGCGTATGCAAGATAAAAACAGAGCACTGATTGCATAAGATTCCCAAGAAGGCAGAAGAGGACCAAAGCAAGAATAGCCACATGAACCTTAAGATGAAGAGAAGCTCCTCCACTGCAAAAGGAGGGAGGGGTCTGGATGGGGCGTAAGTTCGTAAATTATGACAGGGGAGAAGAGAGATTCTATTTTATGGTTCTTATCTTTTCTGGAGCATCAGGGAAGGTTACAAGAGAATGGAGAATGTTTCGAGTCTTCCTGTTTAGCTCAAATTGGCCAGTGACAATGTGCTGGCCTTCCCCGTGGTGCACGCTCATGAAGAAAGCCTTCTTCAAGGCCCCTTCCTGAACTCCTGGCCTGAGGTTTGGCATCTGAGCCTAGAGAGCACTTGGCTGAGGGGATGTCCAACTCCAGTATTTATGAGGTAAGACCCATGATGGGTTCTCATTAAATCTCCAGCTCTTGGAGATTAATGCCGTTTGTAATAGCCCATCAAGAAAGCCTTATAATAATCCTAGGAAAAAAACCATAAAACCTGCTTTAATGAATTTTAGATGATGACTTTGGAAAAATAAAATCCCCCCTGCCCTCATTAATCCTGGGACACACCAATCATTTGCAGTGGACATTCCTCCAGAGGCCTGAGCGCCTGTGGGGAAGTGCTCCAAGCATGGGGAGATGCTCATGCATGAAGAGGAAACTTCGGCTATGGATTTCTCACCTGACTGTGAAAGTTGGGCAAGGGCAAGGTGGACTCAGATACTGAGATAGACCTGGGCAAAACTGGGTTCTGAGATACACCAGGCTCAGCTCAGGCCCTGAAACTGGGGATTATTCAAGTTCTGGGACAGAATAGGAATAAACACCCGAGGTCTCAAGATGCTTAAGATGGTTGACTCTGAGACAGACGAAGGTCAAGCTCAAGCCCTGGATAGACAAAGGGTGAGCTTGGGTTTAGGGATAGACTGAAGATAAACCTGGTTCTAGGAGACCAGGAATGAAAACAAGTCCTGGGTGAATCAGGGCTACAATATGAGCTTGAGATAGACAAGGCCAAACCCAGGTTCTGAGATAGACCAGAGGTGAACCTGAGTCCTGAGATGGACCAGTGCTGAACCCACATCCTGAGATAGACCAGAGGAGAGCTCAGGAAGATAGAAACAAAAATAGGCTTATCTTGGAGAAGTTGGGGGAGAGCGATTTGCCCTGTGGGGATCTCCCTACTTGTTGAGCCACTTTGCTCAAACTGTTGAGTACCTCTGTGATTAATGTCTGTTGCAAATGAGGTGGCATGTCATAGGACTAATTATGGGAAGTGAATTTTGTTTTCCAATGCCAGGTCACCCTAGGACCCAGCTTCAAGCCAGCTCAAGCCCATGCTCCTGGAAACATCTCAGCAGAGCTGACAGCTTGAGAATGCTCAGAGTGGCTTGCGCTCCCTCCATGTTGACCACAACCACTCTGATGCAGACTGGAATGATGCCCACACTCCACACAGACTCATCACACACAGGGGCTCACACATTCATACTGCAGCAGATACACACACAGAGCACCCAAATTTGTGCCTCAAACACACAGCAACATGCTTTGCATAGACATGCACACTGACACACAGCCACACACAAATCCTCAGACACACATGCATAGACCACATCACGGTCTCACAGGTACACTGCCAGCCAGCCAAGGCAGTGCATTCAGACTCCTACACTGTGACACTTTTGTATTTACAACGGTGGCACCACCCTAGTGGACATGGTGTTCTCTGAGAACAGTGCCCCCTGCAGTTGTGCAGAGCAATGCCTCACTTTTCACATTCACATGTACAGTCTTGTACATGCTTACTCAGTCCCTATTTTATACACTCATATGTGTGGTTTCATGCACTTGCTGATGCTTGCCCACTTGGGCCTATAAATGGCTACACACCTGTGTGTTCTTGGCCACATGGACACAGACGTGCCACACATCCATCACATACACTCACAGGCTCTGTGCTGGTCAGCGTGGGTGAGGCTGAGCTGTGTAACACACAGTCCCCACGTCTCAGCGGGTTAGTACAACCGAATGAGGTATTGCTCGTGCTACAAGAGGGTTGGCAGAGGTCTCTGCCTAGTGCGGCCACTTGGGGACCCCAGTTGATGGAGGTCTGCACTTCCACACGCACTTCTGCAATTGCTAGGGCAAGAACATGGCGAATCACACACTGACTCTTAAAGCCCTCGCCCGGAAGTCACTTCTGCTCACATGGCATTGGCGAAAGGAAGCTGCAGGGCCCTGCTGGGGAAGTGCAGTCCTATCACGGGCCCAAGAGAGAAGAGCTGGAAGATTTGTGAACAGTTCTCTTGACTGCCACAGTCTCTTACGCATTCAAAGAGTTACACACTTACATATGCAGGTCCACACATGCGCACTTTATTTCCTCCCGTATGGGCCAGTCTTTGTGACATGTGCCTCTCCGTGAGATGAAGCAGGAGGCCATACATGCCCTCCCCATGGCTTGCCTCCTGAGCTCTTTTGCCTTGTGGCACATCTGCGGGGTGTGCTCCTCCCTCCTGTGCTGGGGGTCCCAGAGTAATGGGTTTCCAAGCCAGAGCTGGAGTCGGAGCTGAGAAAACCATGCAAACGCCTTCTCTGCCCCTGGAGTGGGCAGTATTTTTCCATGGACACTGGGGAGGAATAATGATAGGCATTGGGAGATCTCCGTATTGGCCAAGAACCTTCCCCATCTTGCCAGCTGCAGCTTGGGAGGGGAGCCTGGAGGGGAGCCCGGAGGGGAAATGGCAAATCCAGAGAGACCCCCAACCTCCCCATGCCCACGACCTCCCAATGCCTCTGGGGACCCTCTCCTTCCTCTCACATGGCCCACCCCACTCCTCCTTCCGACTACTTAAAGATTCCAAGGCAGGAAACTCATGAATATTTATAGGGCCTGGCAGTGAGGGAGATAAAAAAAAAAAAAAAAAACAACATTTGGAATTTATGAACCAGGATCCGTCTATAAATAACAGGCCTGTGGCTGATGGGGCTCTTCCCTCACCCTCCACATTCCAACTTCAGCTCCAGCCCCAGAGCTACTCTTCCACACACACACGCACATACATGCATCCACACAGCTTGGCTGTGGACACACAAATCCTCATCTTTCGGTGCCCTGTCACACATGCACACATCTGAACACAGCTGGGCCCACAGACAGGTGTTCGCACCTGCCTGGGGTCTGACCCACTGCCTCCCTTCCACACACTGACACTGACATGCAAAATCTGCCTGCACATGTCCGGGCGGCCTCCTGTGTCCACATTCAGGCAGATACAGACCCTCAGGCTCAGACCAGCACACACAACACACAGTTGCACACAATCACACACACATGGCCCCAGCTCATGACACCCCCATCCCTGCCCCATGACCCCTCCTTGGGACCTCGGTTTCCTCATCTGCATAAGGGCGATGCTGAGAGCTGTTACCTCATAGCGTTGTGCGGATTTTTAAAAATAACAAATGGATACCAAACGCCTGTTGTGTGCAAGGTACTATTCTAGGTGCTGGCGACACAGCAGTAAACAAAAACAGGTAAAAAAAAAAAAATCCCTGCCTGACATTCTGCAGGAGGAGAAAGATAACACGCAAAATTAATGCATCAGTGATGTAGTGTAGGAAGCTGATAAAGTGGGGGAGGGGTGGGTAGAGCCAGTTGTAGTTCTGACTCTTGCGGGGGCGGGGGGGGGGGGTCCGGGAAGCCCTTTTGCAACAATGACATTTAAATAAAGGTTTGAAGGAGGTGGGAGGACTTCCAGGCAGAGAGAAGAGCCAGTACAGACACTCGATAGAGAAGAAGCATGCTGGGGTGTGGCAGGGACGGCAAGGAGGCCTGTGTGGCTGGAGCAGAGTGAGCGAGGAGGAGCGTGGAGGAGGGGAGGGCAGGGAGGGCAGGGAGGGCAGGGGCAGATCCTGCGGCACCTTGTGGTCCAGGAGGACGACTTTGGTTATTACGCCTGCCCGAGTGAGGTGGGAGCCATGGAGGGTTCTGAGCAGAGGAGGGATGGGACCTGGCTCAGGTGCTCACAGGTGCTGCTGTGTGGGGAACAGACTGCAGGCGGGTGAGGATGGGAGCCAGGCACCAGGGCGGAGGCGACTGCACTGGGGAGATGGCTATGGAGAGGGAGAGAAGTGAGTAGATGCTGATTGCAAAGCTGTGAGAGAAAGAGACAATTAAGTTTCTCTAAATGAATGCGTTTCAAGGATTCACTCTTTAATTCCAGAAATCTTTACTGAGCACCTACTGGGTGCCAGACGCTGTTCTGGTTTCAGGACACAGCCATAAACAAAGCAGGAAACATCCCTGCCCTTGGGCAGCTGACAGCCTCATGGAGGAGACAGACAAGAAACCAGATAAATTTTAATGTGGGGTCAAGGGGTAGTGCGTTTTACGCAGAGAAATACAGCAGAGCGAACGTTTGACAGTGATGGGGGATGCATGCGGAGATGGGAGGACTGGGCAGAATTGGGGATGCATTTTGAAACAAGAGCTTCTCTCGGGATTGGCTGACAGATTGCCATAGGTATGTGGAAATGGCAGAACTGGGTGGCTGGGTGTGAATATGAGCTTTGAAGGGACACCCACGTGAATACCTTCTTACATTGAATGTTCATTGTTTCCGCCCAGCTTAGGTTGGGCTCCCCAGAAGCAGAGCCTGAGATGGGGGTTTGGAGCACATAGTTAATTGCAAATTAATTGCAAGTAAGAAAGAAGGATTGGGGAGAGAGATGGGTTGACCAGGGATGACGTCTCAGGTGAATTCCAGACTTGGCCTGATCCAGTGGGTGGGGGCCCACTGGAATGTAAATTGCACTGCATTGTACGTTGTACTCTGGGCTCTTGGGCCCCCGCATCAATCAATCATTGGGGTGGGGGACGCCTCCCCGGCATCTCCACAGTTTGCTGGCTCCCAAAGGCAGATCTCCAGAAGGTCACGGGTGCTAGCTATGAGCCTCGGCTCTGGGCAACTGTCGGGTGGGTATGCCCAGTTAGTGGAGAGATCTGGGCAGAGCCCCAAGAGTATTTCCTGTACCCCCAGGCCCCAACAAAGAGGGTCATAGGAGCACTGGGCATTTATGCCAATCATAGCATGGATGCCTGGCACCAGAACCTGTTCTCGGCTCTCTCGAGGTGAGAATCAGGCCAACCTGGCACCGGGGCTCCCCTGACACAGCTGAGATCCTTTCTGGATTCATTAACGGCCGGAGCCTCAGCCCTCTGCTTCCCAGGCTTGTCTGGGAATTGCAGGATGGAGCCGAGAGGAAGAGACCCTGCCCGAAGCAGGTCAGAATAGCTCATTTAATCCTCCCGTGGCCCTCTAGGAAGGCACTGATATCATCCCCATTTTGCGGATGTGGAAACGGAGGCACAGAGACGTTAAGTCACTTGCTTGAAGTCACACAGCTAGAAGGGGGAGGAGCCAGGATTTGAACTCAGGTTGTTAGGCTCTGGAGTCTATGTACTTCAGAGCTACCATCAACTGACTTAGACCCCACAACCCCTTCAAAACCCAGAGCCGCTGTATCCAGCCTGGGAGGGGAGGGGAAGAAGGGAGAGGAGCTGAGAGAACAGAACAGAGGATGTGTGGAGAGCAGGGGAGAAAGAGGTCGCCTGGAGGACTTGGAGTGTGCAGGAGGCATTCATTCATTCATTCATTCATTCCCTGATGATGCCTGCCTACTCTGTCCAGCATGTGCTGGTGTTGAGGTCACGGTAGGAAAGAAGAAAGACGCAGCCCTGCCCCTTTGGAGCTCACAACCTAGCAGGGCATGCAACATTCACCCAGGCAAGGAAAAGAATGAACTGTCAGAACTTTGTGAGAAGGAAGGGGTAGGGAAGTGTGGAAACACACACAGAAGGGGACCCTGAGCTGTCTGCAGGGATGGGGAAGGCTTCCTGGAGGTGGTGATGTTTCCTCTGAGGCCTGAAGGATGCACAGAGTTTGGAGAGTCCTGGGGTAGCTGGCAGGAGGGCGGCAGAGTAGAAAACCAGCGTCTGTACAGCTCCACAGACCTGGGTTCATAATTCCAGCTCTACCACTTAATATACAGAGCAAGCAGCATTACCTCAAAGTTTGAAAAAATTGTACAAATATTTATTAAGCACCTACTGTGTGCCAAGCGCTGTTCTAGGCATTGGGAACATGATAGCGACCAAGACATGAGGAGTTTGCACTTGTACATTTCCCTCCTAATGGGAAGGAGCCACATCAGCCAATAAATATGTAGGGTATGGTTTCTGTCATGACAAATGCCAGGCAGGGAGAAGGGAACTGAGAAGGGTTTCTTTAAGGGGGTAATCAGGGAAGGCTTCCCTGAGGAGGTGACTTTTAAACTTTGCTCTTCACTATGGACAAGAAGGATCCAGCATTATCACCCTTCCTTCAAAAGCCTATGGCAGGGGGTGGGGAATGAAATGGGACAGTTGACTCCAGCAAATGCTCCCTAAATGTGTGGCTTGGTGGTTAAGACAATTTTAGAGAGAGGCAGCCTGGGCCCTGAGTCCCATGTGCTGGTCATTTACCTGGTGACCCTCAGATCCATTCCTTGCCTTTCTCTTGTTCTCTGTGTCATGAGGAATTGACCCCTGAAAACTACATTTCCCAGGTTCCCTTGCTCACTGGCTTCCTGTTAGGTTCAGCCAATGGGAGGCCGTGGTGGGAGTTTGGAGGTGGGAGGAAGAGAGAAGCCAGGGGATTTCTCCCCCTGTTTCTTTGCTGCAGGCAGTGGCCTGGTCTCCTCCCTGGGCTCAGTTCCCAGCTGCCATCCACTCAGGCAGCCATGATTCCTGCTTGGTGGCCCCAGCTCCTGGGCTCCCGTAACAGCCCTCCTGCCTTTCTCTGAAAATCTTGCAGCTTCTTTCGGTTGCTCTTCTTTTGATCATTTCCCTTCCCCCATTCCCTCTTTGAGCCCTTGTGGCTCCTTGACACCACACCCCCCATATCGAATTCCCTCCATGGAGCATGGCCTCTGTTCCCTTAACAGACTGATGGCAGGTCAGGCGCTGCCACTTGACTTTTCCTCCCTGACTTCCAGTTTATAAGCCCCCCAACATCACACAGCTGTTGAGAGGTGGATGGAAACAGTACCCTCAGTAGCTGACCTTACACGGTTTTTGCTACGTACAGTCTGAAGCTCTGTGCACACAGGCACTCATTTACCTCCACCACAATCCTAAGAAGTGGGTGCTGCTGTTAGCTCTGTTTTGCAGATGGGGAAACTGAGGCACAGTGAGGTTCAAGTCACTTGCCCAAGGTCACAAAGCTGGGAGGTGGCCCCAGGAGGCACTCCCTGGCCCATGGGCCGTGTTGGCAAGTTGGTGACAGTGCTAATCATTACATGTGGAGCTGGTCCCTGGCAAGTGTGAGGGTGGAGGTGATGCTGAATGGACAGATGGACATAGGTGCTGGCGACCACAATGCACGCTGATTGAAGGCCCTTCCGGGACCCGCTGCTTGGTGGAACAATCTTCAGACTCCTGCTGGCTCCTGTCCCAGCCCTGGAGGAGAGGGGGCAAAGGGCTTCTCTCTGGCAGCTTTGCTTGGAGCAGCTGCTCAACGCTTAGCCGGGATCGATTTCCCGTCCATTCTCCCTAACAAAAGGGCTCTGGTGACCCAGGTGGCTGTCACTGCCCCCTCCCCTCTGAGCGGAGGATGTGCCTCACGGCCAGAGCTGTTTTCTGCCTTTGAGATTCATTTCTTTGAAAGCTCTGGAAAACTCCAAAGGATGGGCTGAGTCAGCCCTCAGCGTGCTGGCCTGGAGCTCGCCGATGGATTTCTCTGCCTCTCTGTCTTGCCCTGGCCAGTCCACCCTCCATAAGCTTCCTGACCAGATCCTTCCACCCCCACACACGGTTATGGGCTGAACTGTGTCCCCAAAATCGTATGTGGAACTCCTCACCCCTAGGGCCTCAGAATGTGGCTGTATTTGGAGACAAGGTCTTTAAAGAGGTAATTAAGGTAAAAGAGGTCACTAGGGTGGGCTCTAATCCAATAGGGCTGGAGTCCATATGAGAGGCGGTTAGGACACAGACACACAGAGGGACGACCAAGTGAGGACACAGGGAGAAGACAGCTGCCCATAAGCCAAGGAGAGAGGCCTCAGGAGAAACCATCCCTCCCCACACCTTGATCTTGGACTTCCAGCCTCCAGAATGGTGAGGCAGTAAACTCCTGTTGTTTAAGCCCCCAGTCTGGGGTTCTTCGTTATGGCAACCCCAGCAAATGCCTACACAAACCCTTCGTGGCTTCCCACCCCATCAGGGTGAACTTGAGTCCATCACTGAAGACTCTTCCTGATGAGGGTTGTGGCCAGAATCATGGTTCTCTCAAAAGAGATGAGTGGAGAGAACTCAACAAAATGATGATTTTCAGAGGGGTGGGCCTGTTCTCTGCTGAAGATCCCTGAGGTCAGCAACTGAGAGGAGCTATTGCCACCCCCGGGCCTCAGAGAAGGGCCTGTAGCTGTAGGAGGGGGCACTGGTTTGCTGTGGCTGCCATAACAAAATTCCACAGACCAGGCAGCTTTAAACAACTGACGTTTAACTTCTCACCGTTCTGGAGGCTGGAAGTCCAAGATCAAGGTGTCAGCAGGGTTGGTTCCTTCTGAGGCCTCTCTCCTTGGCTCATGGGCAGCCATCTTCTCCCTGTGTCTTCACGTGGTCTTCCCTCTGTATGTGTCTGTGTCCTGATCTCTTTATAAGGGCACCAATCCTATTGGTTTAGTGCCTACCTGAATGACCTCATTTAATCACCTCTTCATTTCTTTCTTTATTTTTTTGGTGAGGAAGATTGGCCCTGAACTAACATCTGTTGCCAATCTTCCTCTTTTTTGCTTGAGGAAGATTGTCACTGAGCTATTATCTGTGCCAGTCTTCCTCTACTTTGTATACAGGACACTGCCACAGCATGGCTTGGTGAGCGGTGCTAGGCCCGGGATCTTAACTGGTGAACCCATGGGCCACTGAAGCAGAGTGTGTGAACCCAACAATTACCCCACCGGGCTGGCCCCCTAATTACCACTTTAAAGACTGTGTCTCCGAATACAGTTACGTTCTGAGGTCGGGTGGGGACACAACTTAGCCCATGACAGGGGAGATACCCAAAGGAGCCACCGGCTTCAGGAGAACAGCCACAGTGGAACGAACGACTGCTTGGCAGGAAGGGAACGAGAGGAGTAAATACCCCCCACTCTCTCTCCTCTGCCCCCCTGTCTCCTGGGACGGCTCTCATTGGCCGGACTCCATTGGAAGCTGGAAGGCAGGGGATTCTGGGAGGTGTGGGCTGCAAGGATGGCCTCCCGGAGTGCAGAGTGGATGGAGAAGTGGAGAGAAGAGATCGGGAGAGGCAGACAGAATATTCCGGCTCACCTTCCAGCTCCCCGATTTGAGCTTCAACTCCTCATTGTACCATTTTTAGGGGCGCCGTACCTCTTTCTTCCAGAGTGGAGCCTGCATGAGGGCAGGGGTCTCTGCCCGACTCGTGTGCTGCTCTGTCCTCCAGCCCAGAACATAGTAGGTACTCAGTAAATATCTGCGGAGTGTACAGATGCTCTCTCCCCTTCAGGCCTTTGGAACCTTCTCCTCTTCACCCTACTGACTCCTGCGCATCCATCTCTCTGTTTAGCTATTGCTTCTTCCAGAAGGCTGTCCTTGCACCCTCAAAACCAGGTTCCGTAGCCGGCCTCTGCTCTCTGGCGCCCCGCGCTGCCCCTATCACACTTGTCACACCGTTTATAATCGTCTCCTCCTTTCTCTTTCAAAATCAGCTCACTTAACCCTCAAAACACCAATATGGTCATCACCCTCCTCCCCTTTGAGAGACGAGGAGACTGAGGCACAGAGAGAACGAATAACTTGCTCAACGTAACGCAGAGCCAGGATTTAAATGCAGACCGTCTGGTCCCCAGATATCAGGCTGCCTTTTTGTGTTCGCTGTCGGCACTCACTAGCTTATTTTTATTCCATCGTCAATTTTATTGCTCTCACTTGTATATTACATTGCCTGTGTTAAGCCACTTGAATATATTAACAACAACCTCAGTGACATCAGTACTATTCTTAGCCCCAAACTACAACTGGGGAGACGGAGGCCCAGGGTGGTTCAGTCACCTGCCCAAGGTCACACAGCAGAGCTGGAATTTGAACTCAGGCGACCTGGTTCCAGAGTGGGTGCCCATCAACGATCATGTTGGGTTGCCTCGCCTCGGCTGGGGGAATTGAATGACTTAGAGACTCATTTCTTTGAAACCCTGGGATGTGTGGCAAAGATGCTGCCAGATGATGAAAGGTTTGGACTCCAGATTAACTTTCCACCCCCAAGGGCACACACGGAGCCCATAGAAGTGGGTTTTCAGGCAGTGCTGGCACCTGGCTGTCCCTGTGACTTATTAGCTGGTGGGTTAGTCCCCTGTCACCGTCTGGCCATGCTGTCCAGCCTTCGAGGCCTCCCTCCCTCCCTCCAGCCCCCTCCTGGGACCCTCACAGCAAACACCCCCATTTTGTGCAGGGGCGTCCATGGCCATTGGCGTGAAATGCCTCAGCCAGCCACGGAAGATAAATTTCCCCCATGACGACCTTTTCCACACGCCGACGGATTGATTTCAGAAATCCATCTCCAGCCACTACGCCCAGCCCCGGCCCCCACCGGGGGCGCTGATGGCTGCAAATTTATGCCCAGGCCAGAAATTGAATTCCTGTAAGTTGAGGGGACTGTCGGAAAAGCTCACCCAGGCTCATTTTTACTTCTGACAAACTTCAGGCTAGAGATGAAACCTGGGTCAGTGTCTTCCAGCAACAGCGACCGTGGTGGCAGGGAAATGACCTCACTGTGGGCATTTTTCTTATATCCTCTGACTTCACCTCGGCCTCCCAGGGCTGAGAGATCAAAAGCAGCGAGACCCACAGGGCTGCGTGGTTAAAGGGGATTCCCATTTCTGACCAGCTGATGTCAGAAGAGGGGCATGCTCTGTGTACCTAAAGGCAAGCCTTTTGGTCCCCCCGACAAATATTGATCCATTCAGAGGGAAGGGAAGTAAAGCTTCTAATTCATCTCCATCACCAGCCAGGCCCCTGCACCAGCTCGGTCTCGGCAACTTTGTGAGGTTCTAATTAAGCTTCCTTGCATTGGGCATCAAAGTGTGGATAATTTCAGAACCCCTCGGCCCCACTCCACCCCCTGCCAGAGGCCCGGAGGCCAGGGAGGGAGAAGCAGAGATATCAAGTGATAGCTCTGGGAAGGAAGAAACCCCATCTTGCTAGAAAGATCTCTCTTGCTTGCCTTGAAAAATGACACATCTGATGCAAATGTAGCTGCTTCTCTTTGGTTCAAAAGCTCCTAAATATTAAAGAAATGAATCCTTGATGTCTACAAAGGAAGGATCAAAAACGAACCTTTCTGAAAAGAGAAGAGCTTTTATTTCACTGTGAACTTTTCTAGATCTAGCCTCTGGCAGCGATGCCTCCAGAACACGGAGTGCGGGAGGGTGAAGAAATAAATGCCTGCCATTCATGTATTCACTCATTCAGGAAGTGTCTGTGAGGCAGCTCCCGCATACCAGGCATCGGGCTGTGAGCCAGGGAAGCTGCAGGGAGAAATCAGGACCCTGCCCGCACAAGGCGGTGGAGCACTAGTCCCTGGCCACTAGTCCTTAAAACTGGCAAGGTCATCAGAACCAAAGAAAGACTGAGAAGGTGTCACAGACCAGGAGAGATTAAGGAGATGTGACGACTAAATGCAATGTTGGGTCCTGGATGGGATTCTGGACCAGAAAAAGGACACGAGTGGAAAAATGAGGGAAATCCTGTAAAATCTGGAGTTTAATAATAGTGATGCCCCAATGTTGGTTTCTTAGTTGTGACAGAGGTACCAGGGGGAGTGTAAGATGTTAACAACAGGAGAAATTGGGTTTGTGGCATATGGGAGCTCTTTATCCTGTTGTCAAAACTTCTCTGTAAATCTAAAATTATTCCAGAATAAAAAGCGTACTTTCAAAAAAGTCCACAGGGGACGTGGAACAATTCCAGAACAGTGCCGGTTCTGTGAGTTGATCTAAAAGCTCCCGGTGTCTGGGAACTCACTGTGTCATTGACTCTTGACATGTCTCATCATCCTGAACAACGACCTTGTGAAGCCTGGACATTATGATCCCAACTTTTAGATGAGGAAGCAGAGAGGTTAAGAAAGGCACAGAGGGGTTAAGCTACTTGCCCAATATCACACAGGGAGGAGAAGATCAGAATTTGGACCCAAGCAACCCAGGCTGTTAAAATCTACAACAATTGAGGCTGGCCCAATGGCGCAGCAGTTAAGTGCACACATTCCGCTTTGGTGGCCCGGAGTTGGCTGGTTCAGATCCCAGGTGCTGACATGGCACTGCTTGGCAAGCCATGCTGTGGCAGGCGTCCCACATACAAAGTAGAGGAAGATGGGCATGGATGTTGGCTCAGGGCCAGTCTTCTTCAGCAAAAAGAGGAGGATTGGCAGCAGATGTTAGCTCAGGGCTAATCTTCCTCAAAAAAAAAAAATCTACAACAACCTGTTCGTGCACAGGTATTTATTGAGAAGCTACTATACCTCTTAGGGGCTGACTAGAGAAACTGAACTCTTCTAGGCCTTTCAGGGATTTTAATCCAGGGAAGCGGTTACAAAGATGATGGAAGAGATGAGAAACTAAACAGAGGATGGAGATGAACCTCAGAGATTAGCAACAGCAGAGAGCCTCTATCCCCTGAGGACCGGGGTCAGATAGGAGAGGTGGTATAAATGGGACCCAGGAGCAGTGGGAGCTGAAGCCACAGAGGTGATGGAGCCACTGCCAGAGCACAGGAGGCAGAGAAAGGGGGGAAATACCCCTGCTTCTCCCTTTCTACCGCCCTCAGATCGTCCATGAACACTTCCCATTGGCTGAACCTTCCTGGAAGCCAGAGGGCAAAGGAGTGTGGGAAATGTAGTTCCCAACCTTAGAGAGCAGGGCATGGAGGGAAAGGGAATGGAAAATTCAGCAGGCTAGCAGCTTACACTTCAGTGTGTGTGTGTGCATGCATGGCAGGGGGTCGGGGCAGGGGATGGATTCAATCTCCATTTTACAAACAACAGAGGCAAAGCGATCTGCTTAGGAACTCAGAAAAAGGAAGCAGCAGGTCCAGGATGTGAACATTTATTGTGGTTCAATCTTGTCCGGTTCTGAGGACCAGTGAGAAATGAGCTGCAAGCACTTAGAATAGGGCCTGGCTCACAGGATGTGCTCCCTGCGTGTTAGCTCTCATTGATGACGGTGATAGTAATTGTTGTCATTGCTGCGATGCTAAAGGACCTCCCTGGGCATAGAGCTGCCACATCGCACTGTCACAGGACTCTGTGTCTGTGGGGGTGGGGTATTAAAATGCCAGAGGGGCATTTAAGCGGGGCGCAGCGGTGGACAACCTGGAACCAGAGCACCCCACTCTGCTGAGGCCCGAGTAGGTTTTCCCCATGTGGACGGGGAGGGGGAGAGCAAAGAACACAGCATGGACAAAGGTCCAGAGTCAGGAAAAGGGGAACTGAAATAACCATGTGGGTGGAGATAGGAGAGCAGTGAGGCGAGCATTCAGCCAGACCCAACTAGGCAGGACTGGTCATTGTGGCCAGGTGACCTTGAGCTTTGTACTGACGGCCCTGGGAGCCACGAAGGGTCTGCTGTGGGAGCGACACATCTGGCTTCTCTGGGGGGAGTGGATCAGAGGGCAGAAGGCTTGGGGCCAGGCTTCTCCGGAGGGAAGCACTCTTCTCCCCGACCCTGGGCACAGTGGCTAAGAGCGAGGACTTGAGAGCATGATGGCCCGGGGTCCAAATCCCGGCTCAGACACTTACCAGCTCTGCGAGTTTGGGCAACTGACGTTCCTCTCTGTGCCTCTCACTTTTTCCATCTGTAAAACGGAGCTGGCGTTGGTACCTGCCTCCCTGGGAGAGGGCAGACGACAAGGGCTTAGTGTTTGTAAAGCAGCTCAGAAGAGTGTCTTCGTCCTCTGTGGCTGCGGTAACAAAAATGCCACAGGCTGGATGGTTCAGGCAACAGACTGATTTCTCACAGTGCTGGAGGCTGGAAATCCAGGTCAAGGCAGACTCGGCGTCTGGGGAGAACCAGATTCCTGGGTCATAGACAACATCTTCTCGCTGTGTCCTCACAGGGCAGAAGGGTTCAGGCAGGCAGCTTTCTGGGGTCACTTATAAGGACACTAATCCCACTCTCAAAGGCCCCACCTCCAAATACCACTGCATCGAGGGGTAGGTTTCAACATATGGATTTTGGTGGAGGCAGAAAGATTCAGCCTATAGCAAAGAGCGAGCTCTGTAAGTGTTAAATCCAATATGAAAACTCGGTGGGAGGTGCTGGGGCCTGGCGCTCTCCTCCATCGGTTTCCGTGACTTTTAAGCCCTTCTCTCTGCTGACAGCACCCAAATGCGTTTCTCTAGCCACGCCCTCTCTGCTCCTCTCCCCTGCCTCCAACGTAACATTTCCACCTGGATATGGTCAGAAGCATCATGAAATGAATGTGCCTTCAGGCTGGACTCAATTTCCGTCTCCTCCCAGATCTGCTCCTCCCCCACTCCCCGTGAGCTCCTGCCTTCTTCATCTCAGTAAATGGAGTCATCCTCAAGTCCCTTCTTTCCTATCCGCCCCACATCTGGTCCCTCAAATCCTGTGGGCTCTGCCTGTAAAACATAGGACTCCACCCATTTGTTTGTCCCCGTTACAGCTACCCTGGTACAAGCCCTCATCAGGACTCAGCTGGGTGACCGTGGGGATGGGCAGCACATTCAAAGGCCCTGGGGTGGCTCAGGGATGATTGAGGATCTGAAAGGAGACCCGTGAGACTCAGGAGGTTCAAGTGGGAGTTTGTTTCCTCCAAGAAGGCTCTCCTCAAAGGAGGTGTTCTTGAGCATGGGGGCCTGGGGGACGTGCACTTTCTCAAAGCAAGCTTGTCTGATGACTGGCGCAGCCCTTGCATGAGAATTTGTAGCCTCGATGCGGATCCCTGTCCATGAACCCCACTCTTAGGGCTGTCTACACGGATCCCTGGTGGTTCCAGCACAGTCTGGCCACCCTCAGAGGGAATTAACTGTAAATTCTCGCATGAGGCAAGCCTTCAGCACACCTTCCCTGGACTCTGGGGAGGGAAGTCAGCCAAACTCGGAGACCTGTGTCTCTCCCCACCTTTCCCAAGAAAGTCTGTTTCACTGATTATTGGTCCACAATGGCCCTGGGACGGCAGAGTCTAAGATATCCTGGAACATAAGTACGGCCTGGACTGGGGCTCACGGGGCGCTGGGGGCCTTCTGTTGAGGCTTGAGGGCCTTCAGAGGGTGAGAGGATGGGGCCGGCCTGGTGGCGCAGCAGTTAAGTTCACACGTTCTTCTGTGGCAGCCCGGGGTTCACTGGTTCGGATCCCGAGTGCAGACATGGCACCGCTTGGAACGCCATGCTGTTGTAGGTGTCCCACGTATAAAGTAGAGGAAGATGGGCACAGATGTTAGCTCAGGGCCAGTCTTCCTCAGCAAAAAGAGGAGGATTGGCAGCAGATGTTAGCTCAGGGCTAATTTTCCTCAAAAAAACAAAAAACAGAGGGTGAGAGGTTGTGCTGTGCTGGGGAGCCTTTCAAGGCAAGATGGGTTAACTGTGTTGGGAGGGGATGAATGAATGAATGAATGAATGGACTTGCATTGCCCCTCCGTTCCGACCCCTCTCCTGGCCATGGGCTCTCACGGGCAAAGCCCCCGTGGCTCAGGCTGAGGGAGGCCCCCGTTCCCCGTCTTGGCGCGGGGAAGCTGACATCTTCTTTAAGGTCTGTCAAGCTTATCACTCAGGGATTTGCCTAGTGCCTTGAGGTCTGACAGGGCAGCCTGCTATTATCTCAAGCCCTCCAGAGGGACGCGGCCTCCGTCACGGCTCAGACGTGGCAGACAAGCATGTGCCTGATCATTCATCACAGCCCTTGTGCCTTCCCGGCACTCAGAGAGAAGCCACGGCCGCCTCGGAGCCTGCCGGGCGCCCATCTGCAGCCAATCTGAGAGTATTTCTCCCTGGGAGAGACGGAGGCCGGTCGGGTGGCAGAAGGGGAAACGTACAGTGGATCCGTGAAGATGTTTGCTCTCTCTCCGCCCGGCCGATGAGCGAACAGTCATTCAGCAAACATTCACGGGCCAGGCCTGGGGGATTCAGCGATGAGCAAACTCCCCACCCCCATACTGTCTCCTGTGCGGGGGGCGGAGGCAGGCTTTGAGCCAGTGGCCACACCTGTGAGGTCCTCTGGCCATTCTGATCAGGGCTCGAAAGAGGACACAGGAGATGCGGCATGGTGGTGTAGACCACTTACAGCTGGGATGTTCTGAGCAAAAGAAGTGATCCCTTCCCCTGCCGCTGAGTTTCTTCACCTATCAAAGGCGGATAGTGACCGAGCCTTCCTCCTAGCATTGTGGTGACAGGTAAATTGGTAAAAACATGAACAGTGCTTAGAACTAGGCTCAACATATAGCAAGAAATAGAAGTATTAGGAAAAAAAGCACAAGATGCCTTGCGAAGGTGGGGGGTCCCATAGGGCAGGAACAGGGGACTGCTTTTAGAAGAGACATTTAGAGACCTTTAGGCTTGAGCCCCGGGGATGAGGAAGCGTTAGCCCAGCCGTGAGACAGGGCGAGAGTGTTGACCGCAGAGGGTCCAGCTGGTGCGAAGGCGCGGAGGTGGGGAAAGCAGGGTGTCCAGGAAGAGTGAGGCGGACTGGAGGATGCCAGAGAGAACATGGCAGCGGGAGCCTTGTTGATTGCCTGGCAAATGAAACGGGACTCCCCCCACCAAATTCTTTCAACGACAGGAAGCTGGCTGAGCCACCCGGACACGGGGAGGGAGCAGGCATCTCTGTCCCTCTTCCGTGGGGCTCGGCTCCCTCATTCCCTTCTCTCCTATGTTGGACTTTCTGTGACGCTTCCTCATCCTGCAGCCTCAGCCCCAACTCCACAGGACTTCCATCGATCCTTCCAGATCGTCTCAATTCAGCGCCTGCACCGACCTCTAGCCATTTTGACTTCAGGAAGTTACTAAACTGACTTCCAACTGTTAGTAATAGTAACAGTAATAGCAAACGCTTATAAAGTGCTTGCTACACGCTGATGACTGTCCTAATTGCTCCCGCGTATATTATTAACTCATTCAAGCTTCTCAGCATAGCTGTGAGGTTGGTACAGCTTTTGTGTCCATTTTACAGATGAAGAAATGGAGGCACAGAGAGGTCAAACGACCTGCCCAGGTCACACAGCAAGTGGGTGGCTGAGCCAGGATATAAACTCAGGCAGCCTGACCCCAGGACACTGCCCTGAACCGTCTAGCTCTACTCTACCATCTGAGTCGGAATAAGAAACATCCAGAGGAAACGAGTCATTTCTATCGTAAGGACATTGTCTGGAAAGATTCGGTGACATCACACGGACTCCTTTTTGGGAGGACCGTGGGAGAGATCCTTGCCTGTTTTGGTACCAAAAATAGTGAGCTTTCTCCTGAGCATCTGGCGTGCTTTTGTTTCGGGACACCGAGAACCGCAGAAATGACCAGCTTTGCCTTTTTTGAGTTGGCTGCTCAGAAGCCTGGAGCCAAATATATGGCCCAACCATATGCTGGTCGTTTGAGTTTTTAAGAGATGAGTTTTTCTTAGCCTCATTTCTGGCTCTATGTCCTCCCTTTTCTCCCTTGCAAAAAACAAAAAAAAATTAAGGGATCGAAAAAAATCTTTACAAGACCACTATGTGTTCGTTGTGGAAAACTCAGAAAGTACGATAAGTGTGAAGACAGTGACAAAAATCCCGACTAAGCCCCAATTTTAATGGCTGCGTAGTATTCCCTCCTGTGGGCGCATCTTAGGTTTTGAAGTCAATCTCCTGGGGTCAGATAACTGGAGGGAAAAAATTCCAGCCGTGCAGTTTTAAACAGCGCTTTAATGAGCATCGTTCTGGCCATCGGGTGCTGGGCCACGCGACTTCCCAGGGCCGGATTCTGAGACTCGGATGGGCTGAGCTCGATGCAAATGCAGGAACCTTCAGGCTCCGGCTCTGGTTTGGCAGACTGCCCTCCAGGAACATGTAATTCCCACTCTTGTTTAAGTCGAGCTGTCTGTGGTCTTTTACATATCCTTGTAACACTCTTCAGCAAATCCTCGCTGCAACCAGGCAGGGCACAAATAAATATATAAGCCTCAAGCCACTTCTGCTTCCTGATTAAATTATCCAGCCTCAAACGCAATAATATCCTTGTCTTATTAAGAGGCAGCCGCGGGCGCTCTTTCTGTCGGCTAATCCCCATGGCCCGTGCTGGCTGGCTGGCTGCCCCCGGCTCCTGGATCCCTCGGCCCCACCGGGAATTGTTTCTGAACCAAGATGTGGGTGGCTGAGCTGGAGGCTGAGAAGGCTGCTGGGTGTGACAGCAAGAGCAACTTTGCCTGCGTCTCCCTGTCGGTCAATCCTGGACCTGTTGCGGAGTGACAGCTTCATTGGGGCGACAGCCACAGCCCGAGGATCTGGAAAACCCCAGCCAGGAAAGACAATTGGAGGCCCAGCTCCCTGGGCACAGAGATTCCCCTCTTAGAGCCCGTTAGTGGGAGGATTCAACCCACCACTGGCGGCTCAGCCGAGTGTCCAGCTTCTCCATCGCGTCTGCCACGTCCCAGGGGAGACAGGCCACCCAGTTGGGGGTGTCTGTACCTGGAACGCTCACCTGGGCTCTCACACCTGCCATTTCCTTTTGTATAGACCCTTCTCTAGCCATCGGACTGTGACACCCCCGGCCCCCCAAGAGTGTATGACTTTGGTCCCATCTAAACCCCCTCTGGGAGAGCTGGCATTTGGATTTTCAAACAGTGAGCCTTCCAGAACATTCCACCGGTCCCCGGGGGCATGAACTCGCCTGCGTGTTTGAACTTGAACCCCGACAGGCAACACTCCGGGTCTCCACCATGCCCGAGATTTGGCAGCCAAACCCCAGGCATTTAATTACACGGCCGCAGAGAACACTCGAGCGAGGTGCGCGCGACGCAATTATTTCAGGAAAGCCGTGGAGGCCTCCTCTCCTCGCCACTTAAATCTCGCTTCTCTTTTACAATTCAATATTTCAATTGTTGAGAAAATGGCTTGTTTGCTTCAAAGGACACGCTAGGCAGTGTCGGAAGGAGATGTTAATTATGTTGGACCTGCTTTGTCTCTGCGCCACTGAGGCTCCCCGGGGCTTCTGTCCAAATTGCCAGGGGAGCACCGCGAGGGGAGCACGGGTGGGCTGCTCCATCTTCCATGCGCTGTGTTTTGCTTTTGTTTTGAAAGAACTGGATGTGTTGTGAAAGGCGACAAAGCTGGTTCTGCATTGTCCCAGACCCAAGCGGGGAGGCTGTCTCGGGTCCCCCTTCCTGTCTTGGGTCGGGCTCCCTCAGAAGCAGAGCTGGGGGAGAGGAGTTGAGTGGAAATATCCACCGGGGAG
The DNA here is from genome assembly GCF_041296235.1 of Equus asinus. NCBI lineage: Eukaryota > Metazoa > Chordata > Mammalia > Perissodactyla > Equidae > Equus > Equus asinus. Next base: position 21,669,458 of record NC_091809.1, on the reverse strand, counting down.
GTGAGTCCCCGAGGAGCCAGTGGGGGAAGTAAGACAGGAAGCGAAGGAAACGCACGCAGGACGAGCTAACGAGCAGGCGGCGTAGCGGGCACAGGGCCCAGTGGGCTCCCCGGGGAAATTGCAGGCAACGCGCAGCTCCGGGTTCTCCCACCCGAGACGCAAGGGCCACCTGGACCACCCCCTGCGAGCGAGGAAGGCAGGGAAGGTGCGCGACTCCCTTCCTCCATGGGAGAGATGCAGACCCGTAAAGAGGGGGTTCCCCCAACCTCGGAAGGGTGTGCCTGCGACAGTTTCGGACGGCGTTTATGAATGGTTTGTTTTTCTTATAAATTAGCGGGGGCGTCGGGCTCTTCTGTGTAATGCTATCACTCGCCCCCGTTCCCACAAGCCTGGAAAGGAGGATGTACTGAGTGGGAGCGGAGAAGGCGGGCTGACGGCTGGCGTCTCCGGGGTGGCTCCTCTCTGCGCAGCTCGTGGGACCCGCCTTTGCTGGGCGATCGGGAGCGGCTGCACAAAGGATCCATTATCGGGGGGCTTTGTTTTGCTATAAAACGCTGGGGTTTTATCAGAATTTATTCCGGGCCCAAAGGAATGCATCCTGGAAAGGACCAGAATCTTCCACTTGCCCCCTCTATGGCCACCGCCCGTCAGTGCTCGCAGGGACTCTGCCCCCGTCTCCCGCCTCGGCCCCCCACCGTCTATTCCCCCCACAGCCGCCAGAGGGCGCCTGTGAACCCTTGAGTCAGGTCCTATCCCTCCTCTGTTCAGAACCCTCCATGGTTCCCATCTCACTCAGAGCAAAAACCAAAGTCCTCCCCACAGCCTACAGGCCCTGAACGCACTGCCCTGTCCCTGCCCTGTCCTCCTCTCCCCCCGCACTTACCCCCTTGCTTACTCCGCTCCAGCCACACCAGCCTCCTCCATGTTTCCCAAACACACCAGGCAAAGCCCAGCCTCAGGGCCTTTGCACATACTGTTTTCTTTGCCTTGAACATCCTCAGATATCTGCATGGCTCCCCCCATCACCTCCTTCGGGTCTTGACTCAAATGAATCCTTCTCTTGGAGGCCTTCCCAGGCCACCCTAAAATGGCAACCGCTTACCACTGCCAACCCCAGTGTCCTCCATCATTTCTTCCTTGCATTATTCTCTCTGTGGCACCCATCACTCTTCAAATATTTGATATTTCCTTGTTTATTTTCGTGTCTCTCTAACGTACGCTCCTGGAAGAGCTTTTGTTTGTTTCATCCACTGCAGTGTTTTCAACACCCAGAATAGAGCCTGACATGCAGTAGGCGCTTAATAAATACTTGTTGAACAAATGAGACCATCAAGCCCTGATACAAACAGAAAGATTGGGACTGTGACTAACTCCAGTATGTTCTGGGGAAGCTGGAGGGCCCGTTCAGGGAGGAGTCAATGCTTCTCGAACAACGTTTCTCAAATTCCTCCAGATACTGATTCACATTTGTGGGGCCAAAAGGGTCCCCTCCTTTCTCCCCTTCTCCTGGCTCATTCAGCCCTCAAGTTGAGCTCACGTCGTGCGGCGCCTCCTCTGAGACCCCCAGTTCCCCCTGAACTTTCTTGGAGGCCTTCACCGCAGCGTATCATTCTAGAAGTACCAGCAGGATTATGCGTTTGATATCTATCTGCTCCACATCCACGGGCAGCGACCGGATATGGTTTCCTCACCCCTCTCTTCCCAGCCCCTACCCTAGACTCCATGCCTGGCATAGAATAGGCGAGCACTAGATATTTTCTGATTTTCATATTTGGAAAATTATGGCCCTCTTGAGTTTCTTGATGCACACTAGCATTTCAAAGGCTCTGATAAGTCCTGCATTAAAGAAACTTGTTTCACCCAGCAATGCATAAACTCATTTGACCACAGCACCCGTTTTCTAGCGTGTCTGGTGACTTGTCACTGTTCCAAGGAGCATGACATGGGAAACACAACCATAATTGATCCCTGAATTATCTGAGTGGCATAAACTGACTTGAAGTTTAATTTAGGAGGGATCTGAAAATGACACCTTCTGTTCAAGGGCCTGGAAGTCTCTTGAGGATTCTGTCACTCATTGGCCATGACTTTGCCTGGGTTCTCAGGACCAGCGGTTGAGGGGGGATGACAACAGTAAGATTGTACTTAGTGCCTCCTGAGATATGTCCAGAGTCACGGTGGGCTGGGGTAGCAGAGAGGAAGGTCCAGGTTTAGGGGTCAGTATGAGTGGGTCTATTTCTTTCTTTTTCTTTTTTCTTTTTTTTGGTGAGGAAGATTGCCCCTGAGCTAACATCTGTGCCAATCTTCCTCTATTTTCTATGTGGGACGCCACCACAGTGTAGCTTGATGAGCAGTATGTAGGTCCACACCAGGGATTTGAACCTGCGAACCCCAGGCTGCTGAAGCAGAGTGCACACACTTAACTGCTGTGCCACTGGATGGGCCCCAAGTGGGTCTATTTCTTTTTTGAAGAAGAAGAAGAAGATTAGCCCTGAGCTAACATCTGCCACCAATCCTCCTCTTTTTGCTGAGGAAGACTGGCCCTGACCTAACATCCGTACCCATCTTCCTCTACTTTATACGTGGGACACCTGCCACAGCATGGCTTTTGCCAAGTGGTGCCATGTCCGCACCGGGGATCTGAACCGGCGAACCCTGGGCCGCCAAAGCGGAACGTGCGCACTTAACCGCTGCACCCCCGGGCCAGCCCCAAAGTGGGTTATTTCTAATGGTGCATAGGGAGGCAGCGTTGTGTATGTGTGAACATGTGCAACAGAGTGAATTCCCGTCTCGTGGAAGGGCTCGAATCCCACCATTCCTTGCCATGTTTCTTAACCCCTTGTCCCCCAGTCTTGTCATCTGTAAGATGGGGCTCCCTGAGGAGGGACTGAGATCCGTGCATCGGGCACCCAGCACACAGTCCGGCACTTTCCAGGGGCCCGGCGAAAGGCATCTGTCCTTCCCTGGGCCTCCCATCTCCCCCAGCGGGGGCGGGGCGAATCCCCCACTGGGTTCCTGCCCTCTGACCCCTGACCTCCTGCAGACCCTCTTCCAAAGCCCAGAGGAAGGCTGGCAGCTGTACACCTCGGCCCAGGCGCCCGACGGGAAATGCATCTGCACGGCCGTGATCCCTGCTCAGAGCACCTGCTCCCGCGATGGCCGGAGTCGCGAGCTGCGACAGCTGATGGAGAAGGTACGGACCTTCCGGGTTCCCCGGGGAGGCTGGGAAAATCTCCCCTCCCACCCTGCCCTCTGCCCCCGTCCAGGCCGGCTGGGGCCAGGTGGAGCTGTGCAGGTTATTCAGAGCTGGCAGACACCCCGGCTCCCCTCCAGGAGATACTTTAGTCAACATCTGTTTGGGCCTTCTTCCGAGGGGGAGCAGAGCGCTGTGTGGGGACCCAGAGGAAGGAGGACCCCAGGGGAGCATCTTGGTGTCCTGTGCGTGAGCTCTGTCCCCTGTCGTGCACGCCCCACTCAGCCCTTCAGTTCCCCAGAGTCACCTGCTAGATGTTGTGTGGCCCTTGGGGCAGGGTCTCACCCTCCATCCCACGAGACTTACAGAAAGCTTCTCCCCTTCTCATGTCGGTCAATATCAAACGCTCCCCATTCAGTACATCCCCAGTGATGTCTCAGTGCCCTTTATAGATGGACTGCTGTCCCCTGACACCGCCCGGCTGAAGTCCCCCTTAGTCAGCCCTGAGTCGATGTTGAGAGGGACCAGCAACCTCCCACCATCGTCCTATAGAGAGGGGAGCTGAGGCTCGGCAGAAGAGACCCTTGTCGGCGCTGGAGTCTCGCGCCCGTTAACTCTGCCCACGACCCCAGAACTGCTTCCCCCAACGGTTTGGGCCATCCACGCGGTGTCCTCTGATTGTGGACAAAGGCTGTAAAGATGTGCTGTGGTGTCCAGGATGGGTATCAGGCCGTTGGTTTCTGAGAAGGTCCAAGTGTCACGTGAACGGTGGTTCAGGCAGTTGTAGATCTCAGCAAGCGTTCCGTGCTGTCTCTGGGTTCACCTTGGCCAGGTGGAGCCCACCTCAGCCGGGTGGAGGTGGGAGCCAAGGGGGCCTCCGTCTGCGTTAGGAGAGGCCGGGGCAAGGGAATTCAGTTCGCTCAAGTAGCCAACACGCATTTATTGGGCACTGGGGATGGCGCTGTGGACAAGCCAGACGCCAGGTCTGCCTCCGAGGACCCCACCTGAAGGAGGGAGATGAATAAGAACATTCCACATTGTAGTCACAGCTGGGAAGAAAATAACCACGTAAAGGGAGAGAGGGTGAGCCGCTGCTTGAGGCGGGTGGTCAGAGAAGGCCAATCTGAGGAGGTGACACTGGAGCTGAGACCTGAAGAATGAGAAGGGAAGACGAGAGGAGCAGCACTCCAGGCAGAGGGACCAGCAACTGCAAAGTCCCTGAGGCGGCAAGGAGCTTAGAGTCTGAGAGACACAGGCGGCTGGTGGGTGGAGGGGGTGAACGTGGAGAGGTGGCAAGCGCGGGGGCAGGACCAGCCCGCGGGGTGTGCAGGAGACAGCGGTGATCCAGTCTTCCTTTTGAAAAGCTCCCTCTGGCTGCTGTGTGGAGAACGGAGTGCTGGGGACAAGGTGGGAGATGAGGTTAGGAGGTGAGAGGTGAGAGGTGACAGTGGCCAGACCAGGCGGGAGCCGACAGATAGATTGGGCATGCCATTGGCAGCTTGCTGGTGAGCCCAGGGGAGAAAGTTGGGGGTGTTTGTCTGGCCTCTGGCCCCGCCCCGGCTCATCTGTGGCATCCCGGGGGCGGGCGGAGCCTGGCTGTCCCTCACCCTCCCGTTCCTAGGTCCAGAATGTCTCCCAGTCCATGGAGGTCCTCGAGTTGCGGACATACCGTGACCTCCAGTACGTGCGCGGCATGGAGACCCTCATGCGGAGCCTGGACGCACGGCTCCGGGCGGCCGATGGATCCCTGTCGGCCAAGAGCTTCCAGGTGGGTCCTTCTGGGTTGAGGTCAAAGGTCAAGAGAAGAATTGGGATGGGTGCCCATGAGTTCTGAGAGTGGGGTCACATCTGGGAAGGGCTGACGGTTGGCTGGAATCCAGGGTCCAGGATGGACCAACTGTCAAGGGCCAGGTGTGCATCAAAGATAATGGGTGAGGTCATGGGTCAGGGTTTGGGGTCAGGTCTGGGTCAAAGATCAGGGGTCGGGGTCAGCGAGCGTTCCACCTTGGTGGCAGGAGCTGAAGGACAGGATGGCGGAGCTGCTGCCCCTGAGCTCGGTCCTGGAGCAGTACAAGGCGGACACGCGGACCATCGTGCGCCTGCGGGAGGAGGTGAGGAATCTCTCCGGCAGCCTGGCGGCCATCCAGGAGGAGATGGGCGCCTACGGGTACGAGGACCTGCAGCAGCGAGTGATGGCTCTGGAGGCCCGGCTCCATGCCTGCGCTCAGAAGCTGGGTATGCCTTGACCGTTGACCTTGACCCCTGACCTCCACACTCAGCCCTCATACCACCTTTGTGCCCAGAACTGGACACAGTTTTGACCTGTAACTTCTAAACTAGGACCCTTGACCTCCCTCCCCAAGGTGAAAAATAGACCCAGAAGCTGGAAATGGCCTTGACTCTTAACTTCGAGTCCCTCATCCCCAACGTAACTATCTTGGGACCAGATTTCTGGATCCTCCCTCACCCCTGGCCCCAGCTCTTCCCAGTTTGATCGCACCACCTCACCCTTGCCTGCCTCCCTCGGGCTCTTTCCATCCCCACCCTCATCCCGCCCTCTTCCTGCCTCCAGGCTGTGGGAAGCTGACAGGGGTCAGTAACCCCATCACTATTCGGGCCATGGGGTCCCGCTTCGGCTCCTGGATGACCGACACGATGGCACCCAGTGCAGATAGCCGGGTAAGTAACTGCCTGCCCCAGTGATCAGAGCCTCAGGGAGACAGCCTGTGGCTGCCCATAGGTGCCCAGCGATGTCACATCAACGATTCTCCTGTAGGGTGAAGTGTCCTAGGATCTCCAGGGCCCTGGGATCTCCCCTTGACTATCTAGTGACAACCAAGTGACTAAGGACATTTCAGCCCTGTGATTCCCCAAGTCTATTGACCGCCAATGACTATACAGAGACTAATGGTTCCTAATGCTACTGACCAGCTCCCCGTGACCAATGACCTCTAAGTAATTACCAATGACCAGTACCTTCCCAAAGACTAGAACTTACTAGCACTGCTCAGTGACCTTTGGACCTCTAGTGGCCTCCAATGTTCATGGTGGCCCATCACTTTTGACCCACAGGAATCCTCCGCTAACTGCCCAGTGACTATCCTAGTGACTGACATGGGTTACCAGGTGGCCACTGAGTACCATAGATTAGAGATTCGTAACTAGCCACCTCCTCACCATGATCTGTGGCCTCCCAGGGATTATCGTGGTTTAACCAAGTGGTTAAGAGCTTGGGTTTGGCAATCAGCCTTGGGTTTGCATCCCGCCTCCCCCAATCCTTAGCCAGGGAACCTCGGGCAGGTTCCTTAAAGGGCCTGAGGCTCAGTTTCCTTCTCTTCAAGGTGGTTGTGATAATGTTGGCATTAAAGCTTTTCAGATGCTTAGCCCATAACCAGCACTAGTAAAGGCACTCACAAATGCTAGTTAACATGGAGACAGTGAGCAATGATGACAAAGAAGATGCTGATGACAGGCCTGGTCACCTTGTGGTTGCAGGGGTAACCTGTGGGCAATGAATTCAAGTGACTTCTTATCACTCAAGGGCTGCCCAATGACAACTAAGCATCCAAGATCCAGGGGCCAGTGAATTCTGAGGCCCAGTGAGTCACAGGCACGGTGGTGTCCCCTGATGCTTAGGCATCAAGCACTGTCCACTTAGTGTCTGCCTTAAGACCAATGGCACTCCTGGACCCAGTAGTCCCAGTGGCTGGGACTCTGATTGGTCATGAATGGCCACTGGCTGCTCCATGACGGAGTAACGGCCACTAGTGACTGTTGATCCCTAACGACCATGGGCGATTCCTGAGTGGTCACTGGGTTCTTTGGGTCACCGGCAGTGGTCCCGCAGTGACCAGCGCCTCTCCCGTAGGTCTGGTACATGGACGGCTATTACAAGGGCCGGCGAGTCCTGGAGTTCCGCACCCTGGGGGACTTCATCAAAGGCCAGAACTTTATCCAGCACCTGCTGCCGCAGCCGTGGGCAGGCACGGGCCACGTGGTGTACAACGGCTCCCTGTTCTACAACAAGTACCAGAGCAACGTGGTGGTCAAGTACCACTTCCGCTCGCGCTCTGTGCTGGTGCAAAGGAACCTCCCGGGGGCCGGCTACAACAACACCTTCCCCTACTCGTGGGGCGGCTTCTCCGACATGGACTTCATGGTGGATGAGAGCGGGCTCTGGGCCGTGTACACCACCAACCAGAACGCGGGCAACATTGTGGTCAGCCGGCTGGACCCGCACACCCTCGAGGTCGTGCGGTCCTGGGACACTGGCTACCCCAAGCGCAGCGCGGGCGAGGCCTTCATGATCTGTGGCGTGCTCTATGTGACCAACTCCCACCTGGCCGGGGCCAAGGTCTACTTTGCCTATTTCACCAACACGTCCAGTTACGAGTACACGGACGTGCCCTTCCACAATCAATACTCCCACATCTCCATGCTGGATTACAACCCCCGGGAGCGGGCGCTGTACACCTGGAACAACGGGCACCAGGTGCTCTATAATGTCACGCTCTTCCACGTCATCAGCACCGCTGGGGACCCCTAGGGCTGCCGTGGCTCAGGCCGCCACCCCAGGGCCTCCTTTCGGAGCCTGTGCCCCTTCAAGCTTATCTTCGTCTGCGTCCTGGCCTCTCTCCCCTTCCGCCTTGCCCAGCTCTCATTCCCTGCCTATTTCTATGGGTGTGTTTTCTCAACGTTGTCTCTTCTCCTTTATCGACCTCTGATTTTAATACGCCACTTCTTTCTCGTTCTGCCTTTTTGTGGCTGGCCCTCTGTCTCTTTTTATTGATCTGACTCTCCAGCTCCCTTTCCCTGTCTCTGCCTGTCTGTCTGTCTCTCTCTTCTCACCCATTCCCCTCTCCCTCTGTCCGCACCCTCTGCCCCGCTCCCCCTCCAAGGAGTTGAGTGCATGGATCTGCCTTTTTTTTTTAATTTACATCTTTTCTTTCCGGGTTGCTGGAATAAACGGGACCTCGGACATTTGATGCTTGGTGGCTGTGTGTGTCCCGAAGGGGCAGAGGCGGCGGTGGCAGAAGGCAATCACAGCCTGGGACCCATCTCAGTGGGGCCCCCCTGTCCCATGCCACAGGCTTTGTGAATGGGGGTGCAAGCCCAGCCTGGGGGGGCATGGCGGGGCGAGCCCTTTGGGAAGCCAGGCGAGGAGACCCAGTCCAAAGTCATTTCGGTTGAAAACAATTCGTTGAAAAGCAATTTGACCCAAACAACTGAGAATTCTATCACAACGATGAAAATTGGCCTCAAATGAATATTCTCCGTCATTGGTTTTTCTACTCATTGATCACTCTGGCGTGTCGCTGAGCCGTCTGGCAACTTTTTAAATAGGTTTTTAACAATTTGGCTGCTTTCAAGAATTTGGGTAGGAGAGGGTAGGACACAGTAGAATTTTTCCTTGTTCCCTTTTTGCTTTGTAATTTCAAAATGACTTTAAATGAGTCACAGCTGTTCGGAGTTAATAACAGAAAGCTAGGAACAGCCTGAAGGTGGGCTGGGTGCCTGCTGTTGAACACACCCACACTCTGTGCCTGGGGCTCATTAGCTGCACGGCGCTGGGGCAGGGGTGGGCCCCGAACCGGGGACCCTGGGGACTGGAGCTCCTGGAAGGGAAGGATGGCCGGGCTGGGAAGAATCGGAGGTAGGAAGAGGAGTGAGAGGGAGTCGGGAAGACACTGAACAAGTAAACAGAGGCCACATCCTGGGGTTCCTGGTGCTGCAACTAAGGGAGGGGGGTCTGGCAGTTACAGAAGGAGAAGAAAATGAGGACTTTACTTTAGCCGGGTCCCTGGTGGCCACAGTGGGAGGAGGCACCTGGTGGTTGGGAACAAACGTAGTGCTGACCAGCACCCCCATATTCACCCCAACTCACAGCCCTGTGAGAAGGAACATTGTGCCAAGAGCCCCACCGGCCTAGATGCCACCCGGCTGTGGCCACAGAGGAGGGAGACCTGCCCCTCTGGGAGGACACCCCCCCCCCGCCCCGATCTCCCCATCTCTAATTAATGGCCTCTCTGATTAAATCATCTCTGCCCCGTGCTGGCATCTCCGGGAACTGGGGACACCGGGGCCATCTTGCGAACGAAATCAATGAATAATAAATGTGACTGGCTAATGCACTCATTTAAAACCAATTTTTAAAGAAATCTTCGAGAAAAGCAATGAATGTTGATTTAAATTAACGAGTTTGACATTGAAAAAATCGATTCCTGGATAAGCACGTTGACAGGTGTTTGCCTTAAAAAAGGCACAGGGCTGGGACACCAGGACATCTGCGTCCCCCCCACCCTGCTGTGTGTATTTATTTGGAGACAAATCTCCGAGGTGAGCATAGTGATGGGGAGGGGGTTGTTCATGGGTCCTTGATGTCAAAATCCCCTCAAAGCAAGGTCGGGACTTCCAGCTGCTGAATCTTTGTCCAAAAGACACACAGACCCGGAGACCCACATTCCCAAACGGAGAACAGGGCTGGGTGTGGGCACAGCTGTCACATCTGCAGCCCATCCTCAAACAGATGCCACAGGCGCTTGGCATCACAACCACTCGCTCACTCGCTCTCTCACACACACACGCAGGCCCAGCGCTCCTCATGCTTTTGTTTGTGGCTTTTGTTCCAACTAAGGATGGGCAGGAGGAATAACTCCCCTGCCGCTCACCAGGCCAGGATCATGTCATCCTCATGTGTGTGCACACGCGTGTGTGTGTGTGTCTTAGGCTGCCTGCTGCTAACTCAGACTTCCCCTCTCATGGATGCGTCCCTGGCTACCCTGGGGAAGCTTTGTGGCCCATCCTGTGGCAGGACCTGCGTCCCCCCCCGAGTTGAGGTGACCCACATTAGCCCTGCCCCGTGGCCACAGATGCCTGAGCTAGTGCCAGCTGCAGAAGAGTGGAAAGCAGCCCCCTGGGGTGGAGTTTTGGCTGGAAGGTGACAGACCAAAGGGAGGGGAGGAAAACCACTGTCACCATCCTGAAGGCCTGGGATTTACAGCCCCCTTTCCGGGCAGGAGGTGGCGACGGGGGGGTGGCAGGGGGTGGCGGTTGAGCAGGTGAGGGAAGCCGCAGCTACCTGCTCGTGAATTCACCCCAGTGCTGAGTGGCCTCCAGAGCACGTTTATCGAACAGCAACGTTCTCTCGTATTTGGGTTTCGGCTGCTACACAGCTGGACAAAGGGGGAGGTCCGCAGAGGTCACACCCAGAGGGGGGCACTCCCAGGGTCGCACAGAATGCACACCGAGGGACAACTAGAGTCACAGAGCCACACGCATGCTCAGGCAGACGCACACACACAGACGCCCAAAGCGACAGGGAGTGCCATGAAGCCCATTTCCCTGCCAGCAAAGGAAAATAGGACCCCTCCCTGGCAGCATGTCAGAGAGCCTTCCCCGGGCCTTCGGTGCTGAGATGGGCATAGGCCCGTCCTCTGGTGGCCCCTCCGCCTTGGAGCAGAACTCTGCAAACCCTTCTGCCCCAAAAGCACTCATTTCTGATCCTTCCTGAGGCCCCATGGGGCCAGGAGGGAGGCAATCGCTTCCCCAATCCCACAGAACTGTGGGTGCCAATAGCTGGGCTGCTGCCTGCCCCGTGGCCCCCACAGGTGGCGGGAGAAGGTTCTGCGTGGAGGTGCAGCCAGCCCCCGGCTCTCGCCAGCCCACTGGAGCTGAGAGGAGATTCATTTCACCTTCCTAATGACAGGCGCTCCGACAAGGAGACGGAGCGACTGCGCCAGGAACCGGCCAGATGGGAGTGGGCCCGGGTGACTGTGACTGGGGCCTTTATTAGACTTGGCCCTTGCGGGGACTCCCTTGGGGTCGATCGAGCTGGGCAGGGCTTTCTTTTGCCCAGGTCCCCAAGCCCTGCCAGCCTGCCACCCTCCTTGATCCGGGCTGGTCCCTATAAGTGAGGGAGGCAGAGAGGGCGTAACCCCCTAAGAGACAAATGCCGGCACTGAACTGTGACCCGCCCCCGCCAGCCCAGGCCCAGGCCCTGGCACAGGAGCAGCTGTGGGAGGTGACGGAGAGCAGGTGGGCCACACCTGCCATCCCGGCAGGCGCCCCCACCCATAAGAGGAGGGAGAGCCCACACCTTCCCCCCCTGCCACGGGGATCCCTGCTGCTCCATGACAGCCCCCTCCCCATGTTCGAGGACAGGCTCCCCCCACCCAGGGGGCTACGCAGGGTCCCTGCTCTCAGAGGTGCCTGGCAGTAGCCCCTCCCCCCCAGGCTGGCCCCCCGTTGCCATGGTGGCAGAGGGTGCCAGCTCTGGCAGCAGGACCCAGGCACGATCTGCCAGCAGTGCTGTGGTGACAGGGAAGCGGCTGTCTGGGTGCCATCAGGGCACTGGGCTTAATTCCTTCTAACTGGAGAGCAGCCTGTGTGTGGACAGGGTGGGTGGGGGGTGTGTAGCGAGCACCTCAGGCAGAGGGGCTTCAACCTGGCTCTCCCAGGACCCAATGCACACCCCCCAGCTCCACCCCGACCTGCTGAAGCCAGAGCTGTGGCGTGGAGCAAGGCCCCCGGATTCTAGAACATTCTTGAACACGCTGGCAGTAAATGGCGCCACACCTCCCTGGGCGTCTGGCTGCTGGGAGACGTCCTGCTGGCAATTCCCTCTTTCTCAGGGAAGAAACACAAGTTTGACGCTTGGACACTAGGAATGGCGGGAGGTAATGGCTTCCCCGGCAGCATCCCTCTGGCCCCAGCCGCGAGGAAATGAGACACAGGACAGCAGAGCAGTGGTTCCAGGTTTAATCAGGGTCGGGGTGCTGCATCTGCCATGGAGAGGGCCCCCAGCCCCCTGGGCCCCACGCACAGCATCTGCTTTTTGCAACTGAACAGAGGAACATGGCAAAAGTGGAAACAACTAAAGGCCCCTAGCCCCCGCCCTGGACTCAGGGGGACCCAGGGGACAGCTCAGCTGACTAGGCCTTCTCTTTGGGACAGGGCACCCCCAGCCCCTGGGTCTCCCCACCCCAGCTGCCCTTCTGAAGTCAATTCCTAAAGGGGAGGAGAGTCTGGCAGGGGCAGCCCCAAGTGGGGGCAGACAGGGAACTCCCAGTGGTGAGGAGCTTCCCCCCCAGCCATTCTGGGGACAATAAATACTGCGTGACGGTAGCAGGGAGGGGGCCCATCGGCCGGCGGGCTGCGGGCAGTGGAGTCTGCAGGCCCAGCCCCCTGCCCGCCCCCCAGGCCAGGCCCGGCCGCCCACCCTCACTCGGTGCGCAGGATGATGTGGATGCCGGAATCCGTGAACACGGGCCCGCTCATCTCCCCTGTCCGCAGCGCGAAGGAGGCATCTTCAAATGGCTTCTGCATCTGACCTGGGGACACGGAAGGGGTGGGACATGGGGGTCAAGGCCCGGGCCACGGGCCAGGCCGAGGCCGGCCAGGCAGATGTGGCCCCCGCCTGCGCTGAGCCCTGCACGCCTTCCGCTCATCTGTCACGCATTTATGGCGCTGTCACGATGCAGGCTGGGCCCAGCTGGGGGCGGCAGGGCCATTAAGGAGGCCCCGGGAAGCCTGGGGACAGCATGAGGGATGGCAGGCAGGGCTGCTGTCGCGCGTGCAGACGCATTTTGGTGATGAACTTGTCTTCCCGGGCCTGATTCCCAGCTCCTGCCACATCATTTGTCCCCCTGCCTTCTGGGGTGGGAGGCAGGCGGCTGACAGCCCCTTGCTGGCTCCTCACACCCCTCGCCCCATCCCGGGTCCCTCCTTGATGCTCTGTAGACCCCAGGGATGGAGGAGACAGGGGAGGAGGAGAAGGAGGTGGCTGGTCCCCTCGGCTCCTCTTTCTACCGCCCCTGCCAGACAGGCCTAAACTCAGGGCGGCTGACGTGACCCCTCCTCCCCTCACCCCTGGTGGGTGACATGCCCTGGGGCTTTCGGGGCCCTGTGCCTTATGTTCCCAGCAGGAGGAGAGGCAAATGGCAGGAAGTACCCGCCCTGGTGGGCCCATGATGGGGACAACTGTGCAGACGGAGTCACACACCGACCCCGCACCCCAGGAGGGAAGGTCCCGGGGAGAAAGCTCCGCAGCGCCCACCTCACCCACATCCCAGCAGCCTCTGCAGCCTGAGGGACTGTGCTGCCACCTGGTGGACCCCGCAGGCCTATGCAGCTGGGACACCCCTCCCACCTTTCCGGGGCTGGGGGCCCCCCTGCTGGCCCGAGGGTCCCCCCAGGGCTTGGTGGCGCCCGCTCCTCGCGCACCTCTGCTGAAGGCACCGAGGTCTCCCCTGGCCTTGGCCGAGCTGCAGTCGCTGAACTGCGAGGCCAGAGATTCGAAGTCCTCTTCCCCCGATTTGATCTTCTGGATGTAGCCTGCAGACATGACACAGGACACACAGGGAGACCTCCGCGTCAGAGCAGGGCCCGGGGCCCCAGGGGCAGAGCAGCGCCTCCCGCGGAAAGGAGTGTGCAAGCCCTCCCCTAGCTGTGGCACACACATGCACACACACACGTCACACTCGTGCACACGCAAACACATCCTTGAATGTCTTCTCTCTGCACGAGCACGCGGTCACACCTGGAGTCACGCGTCCGTGAGGGGTGCCCTCGTCCTGCACACTGTGACCCTAGGGTGACCGCGAGAGCCAGGCCGTCTCACACTCCGTTCCCACACCCTCGTTGCCTGTGTCACTCTCTCTCTTCCACACATACACACACACGCGCGCATGAACATACACCCCTGACATACACTTCGAGAGAAAATCGACCTGCAGGCCCCATCGGGGAGGACAGCAGGAGACAGGCAGAGGTTGAAGAGGGACCCTGGGAGCCAGGGTCCCCCTAAACCCCCAGGGCAGTGGTGGGAATGCTTTCTAGAAGCTTCTAGGAGACAGGCAGGAGGCCAGGGCGCAAGCCCAGCTCTGCCTTGAGAGCCAGCTGAGTCCTCAGCCGTGGGCCTCAGTTGCCCCATCTGTGAAAGCAGGTGGAAGGCTGGGGCTGCTCCCTGGGGCGCTGTGGAGACCCCCTGAAGTGTGGGCCTGGGGAAGTCACTCCCTTGGGCTATGGCCCCCAAGGCAGCTACGTGTTCTCCCAGCTGCCCCCCAGGGTATACCGGCAATGCACCAACTGACCCTCTGTGTGACCTAGACTGTCCCCACAGGGTGCCGATTCTCCCTGGGGAGAGGGAGGCCGAGGCTGACGGGCGGGGAGGAAAGGATGACGGGGGAACGTGCTCCCCGCAGAGGGGCTCATGGTGGCAGCGCCAGCAGCTGCATGACTCACGTTTGGGGAGCAGGTAGCAGGAGGACACGTGCAGGTGGGGAGGAGTCGCCGGCAGCTCCCCTGAGTCCAGGCAGGAGCCCTTGGAGCCCAGCGTCCTTTCCTCCCACACGCCTCCGACCTGCCCTGACAGCTGCCCAGGCACACCAGAGGGTGTCCCCGCCAGCCTCCTCCCTGCGCCCAGGGGCACAGCCATGGGCAGGGTCCCAGGACATTTGGTCCCAGCCGGTGGGGACAGGCCCTCACCTCGAGCTGGGCCTGCCTGGCTTTCCTGACAGCCACTCTCTCGGGGGCGTTCTCCCTGAGGACCCTGGGGACACCGGGGGCCACGTACCGGCCTGGCTTAGCAATGGGGCACCAGCTCACGTTAGATGGGAGGGTCATCCTGTCACACCCGCTGGGTTTCTGAGCACCACCACGACACTTCCACCCGTTGCTCCTGTCACCTAAACGAGGCTGTGACACGCCTGTCTGGTCCCTGTCTGAGCAGCACAGGGACACTGCTGATTAATCGACCTGGTGCTCAGACACCCACCCAGCTTGGGACTGCAGTCAACATGGCACGGCCGTGACAGCAGCCGACCATCCTGACTCGCCACAGATCAAGGCAGCAACCAGTGTCCTGTTATCAGATCTGCCCGGCCACCCCTGTGGCTGTCCCCATCCCCCGCCTGCCCCGTGTCCCTGTCCCTCTTGTCCTGTCCTGACCATCCTGTTGCCTGAGCCCAAACTGTTGGTCATTGGCCAGCAGGCCACAGTGACACGCAGCATAGTGCCCAGCACAGGGAGACCCTGACAAATGTCACTTGCTGTCACCACTCTCCCTTCTGTGTGGGCTGCGTGTCCCAGTGATGAAGCTGCCCCTGCTGTCTCTGATCTGCCCATCCCTAGTCTCCCTCGCCTGCCCGTCTCAGTCCAAGCTGGCTGTCACCAAGACATGCTGCCTGGTCAGAGTGGCTCGCCAATGGCACACACCCCAGCCTCTGTGGACTGCTCACTGCAGTGGCTTCTGCCTGTAATGCCCTGGCATGGCTGGAACAGCCCCATGGGGCTGCTAGGTGGTCCCCCGTGCCAGATGCATCCATTGGTGACTCCGACCTGAACCGGACATCACCGGGATACTCTGGATTTCTGGTTATCTCCTTGCCCTCACCTGTGCCACACCAGATTCCTCCTCCTCCTCGCTGCTTCTTTGTTTTTTTGGTGAGGAAGATGGGCCCTGAGCTAACATCTGTGCCAGCCTTCCTATATTTTGTATGTGGGATGCCACCACAGTGTGGCTTGATGAGCGGCGTAGGTCCACACCCAGGATCCAAATCCACAAACCCTGGGCTGCCAAAGTGGAGCATGCGAACTTAACCACTACACTACTGGGCTGGCCCCCTCCTCTCTCTTCTGTCTGGACCTCAATACACCGGCCAGGGAATCCTGAGCACACGACGCCCCTGGTGTCCTGCCCGCCTCTAGCAAGCACAACTGTCCACGTGCCCCGCCCTTGCAGAGTCAGGCCCCGCCCTGAGCCAGCACAAGCCCCACCTTGCCACATCCTCCAGCAGCTGGAACCCTGCAACTAGACGGCCTGGGCCACGGGCAGCCCCAGGGTGGGCGCACCAAGCGCTATCAGCCTAAAACTCAAACAGAGGTCCAGCTCCCCGCCCCCACATAGTTCACAGCACCCAAATCTTCCTCTGACCAGCCAGCTCCCTCAGCAAACATTCTGCTTGGCTACAAACCTGAAATTATTTTAAAATCTACGCTTCCTTCCTGCGTTCCCCTTCCAAGAGTCTGGTCACATGCCAAGAGGCACGGGAACACTCAGACCCCCAGGGTCCCCTCAGCTAAGTCTTACGGCCCCCATCCCAGGCCTGCCCTGCTCTCTGCTCCCCGCCGCCCCCACCCCCTCCAGGCCTTTATTTAGGCGTCCCTTCCTAAGACGCCTGAAGCTCGCCTGCGTCCCCTGGGCTCACCCGGGTGTCTTGCCTAAGCCCTCGCCACACGCGGTGTCCCCTGGGCCCTGCATTTACCCGTCTTGTTTGTGCGTCTTGCCCCCTCATCCCGTGAGGACAAGGGTGGGTCGGCCTTGCTCACTGTGGTGTTCCCAGCAGCCCGTGCTGTGCAGAGAACAGGTGTTCCCGCAGGTGGAAGGAATTCATGAATAAATGAGACGGGAAAACGCTGTGGGGAAGGAGGGGGAAGGATCCGCCACCGGGCTCTTTAGGCAGACATTCTGAAATCTCTGGAAAATTGTGCAATTTTGGTGAACTTGGGAGGAGAGAAAGGAAGTGCATCCGAGACCCCCCGGCCTTTTTTGGGCAACGCCCAGCAGCGCCTGGCTGCACTGGCACCCCTCACCTAGACAGCACCAGCCACCGGGGCTCTGTCTGGGGCTCCGGTTGCGAGCGAGGCAGCCCCGGGGCAGCCTCTCAGGGAGGGCCCAGTCTGGGCCTCCCAGCAGCTTCGGGGAGGCCAGGAGCCCCTGCAACTGGATGCACACCAGAACAGCGTTTGTCTCCGTTGACTGGTCACAGGCCGGCCTGCTGAGTGTAGCCCTGAGGCCGAGGAGGGTGACCTCTGGACCCAACAGCTCGTTCAGATCCCAGCTCTACCATCCTGAGCTCTGCGACCCCGGGGGGAGTGTGCCTCTTGGAGCCTCACTCGCCTCGTCTGTAAAATGGGCTTGGAGAGCTGCTGCGAGGAGGAAGGGAAAAGTGCCTGGGGCAGAGCGAGCCCCACAGTTACCACTCCATCTAATACAGACAGACTGTGTCCCCCCAAGTCCCTATGACGAAGCCCTAAGCCCCAGTGGGACCGTATTTGGAGACGGGGTCTTCATGGAAGGAATGAGCTCTCAAGGGTGGGGACTTGACCCAATAGGATAAGTGTCCTTATAAGAAGAGACACCTGGGGCCAGCCCCGTGGCCAAGTGGTTAGGATCGCACATTCCACTTCGGCAGCCCAGGGTTTGTGGATTCTGATCCTGGGCACGGACATGGCACCGCTCATCAAACCATGCTGAGGTGGCATGCCACATGGCACAATCAGAAGAACCTACAACTAGAATATACAACTATGTACTGGGGGGGATTTGGGGAGAAGAAGCTTGGCAATAGATGTTAGCTCAGGTGCCAATCTTTAAAAAAAAAAAGAAAAAAAGAAGAGACACCTGAGGGATCACTTTCTCCCCACGCGCACGCACGGAGGAGCGTACAGCGTGAAGGCAGCCGCCTCCAAGCAAGGGAGCGAGCCCTCACCAGAGACCGAATTGGGCAGAACCCTGCCCTCG
Source organism: Equus asinus (assembly GCF_041296235.1). NCBI lineage: Eukaryota > Metazoa > Chordata > Mammalia > Perissodactyla > Equidae > Equus > Equus asinus. The sequence goes on along the minus strand of NC_091809.1, from coordinate 21,651,744 downwards.
GACTTCCGGCCTCCAGAACTGCGAGAAATAACCGTTGTCCGAGCCGCCCTGTCTGTGGCATTCTCTTAGGGCTGCCTGAGCTAAGGCACCAGAATTTCAGAGACAAACCATGGAGGGGGCCTGGACAGGGAAAAAGGTGACAGGATGAGGTGTGCTGTCCCAGAAGACCCAAGCTCCAGCAGGAGAGGCCCAGAGAGACCAGAGACCTGGCCTGAAGCCAGCAGGCTGGAAGGGAGTCACCAACCTTGGGTGGACACACTGGGCCAAAGGTGCTCACTGACCCTCCTACACTGGGCACGGGCATGAGGGGGGAGGGGCTGCTCACACGGGGGCCTCCCTGGGGCGGAGGGATGGGGAGAAGGCAGGGAGGGCTTCTCCATGGCCTGGCCTCCTTAGACAAGGACACCGGCAATGACAGCCCCTGGCCGCAGCCCAGCAGCCGCAGAGGAGCAGCCGCCGGGAAACGGAGCCTCAGCAGAAAATGTGGACGCGCTGGTTTCTGCTGCAGGCAGCCCGTCCCCTCGGGTCAACAGGGCAGCCCCGGGTCCAAATGGGTCCTGATGAGACTTGGGCCCAGGCTGTGGGCTGTGGCGTGTGCTGCCAAATCCTGATCACCTGGAACAATGACGAGGCAACATCCACTTTCACCGAAGAGACAATGAGGCCAAAAGCTCGCTGACATGGCACTCTGGCCTGCATCTCACTGCAACCTCCTAATGACCCCCCAGGGGACCTGCGCCAGCTCCGTCTGTGTCTGCAGACACCGAGACCAAGACGGAGGTCATGGCTCAAGGTCATCACAGGGTCTGCACGTGGAGAGCCCCAGGCCCCCTGCACCTCGCCCAGAGCTTTCCACGGGCCGCAGGGAAGCTGCAGGGACTGCCGGTGAGCAGAGGCCTTATCCTGACCTTGGCCTCCCACGACACACACCTGAATGACCGGGGACAAGGCTCCGCCATGGAGACAGCGAGCACCAGACACGGAGCCCATCACTCTGTTGAGCATTCAGCTCCAGGCCGGGCCCTGGATCCCCACGGCCACCTCGTCCCCGTTCTGCAGAAGAGTCAACTGACAATAACCAGGAACTGTGGCAATGAAGCCACTTGCTCGAGGGCACACAGCTGGCACCAGGATCCATTTCTGTGCGACTGCAGGGCAGGCCACACTGGTTCTGACCTTACCCCACCCCCACCCATCTAACCCATCACCCAGTCCGCCTGATTGTGCGCCCTAAATGTCTCTAGAATCTGCTCCCCACTGCTACCCACGCCCAAGTTCCAATCACCCTGCCTCTGGCTACAGTGCCTCCCACAGCTTCCACGGAGCCCTCAGGCACAGGCAGGCGTGGCTGAGCCCTGCCAACACTCCCGAGTCTGCGTCCACTTAAGGTTAGGCCCGAGGGCCCCAGACACCCCTCGCCAACACCCGAGCAGCACCCCCAGGCCCCCACCGCAGCGTCAGCCCCTTCAGACACACAGCTGTCCATCCCAGCGATGGGGGAGGCCCCCTCCCCACTCCCAGGCAGTCCCCACGGCCCGACAGCTTTCATCCAAGCCACGCTCAGAGCGCACCGTGCCCACTGCCTCGGCTTCCCGCCACCCCTTGCCAGGAAGAGCCCACAGGGCTCCGGCCCGGCTGCCCTGCTGAATTCAGCCCCTCCTAGTCACCTCCCCCGCATCTCCTCCTCGGGCCCTTCCAGAATTAGCGAGTCCCGCCCCAGACTGCACCCCTTCCTGAGTGCCCCCCACCAGCGACGGCACCTCCCAAGGCACATGACCCCTTGCTCACTCTCGGGTGGTCTGGAAGCCTCAGAACAGACCACTGGAGCCGGGAGGGCCCGAGGGGTCATCTGTGACTCTCTCGGGGATCTCCCCCACTTCCTCCTCTCCCCTGGGGCAGATGCTCACGGCTGGTCGCAGCCAGCCTGGGCTCGGGGCCTCTGCCTTCCCCGACCTCACGCTCCAGCCATGCGACTTTTTCCTGAAGGCACAGCACCGAGGCCCCGCTCCCTGTCACCTGAGGCCACGTTTCCTGCTGCCTCCAGGAAAGGCCCCAAACTCGCCTCACTCTGGGCCCTCAACCTGGCTGGGACATTGACCTGGAAGGGTCTCATCCCTCCTGAGGGCCCTGCATGGCCTTCCCCTGAGTCCTAGGCCTCGATTTCTGCCAATTCCTCAACAGGAACTCTTCTCGCTTCCTGCTGGCTCATGAACCGATGCTGCGGCGCTAACGCGGGCCAGGCTTGGGGCCTGGCAGTGGGAAAACAGCGGAGAGAGAGAGAGAGCCAGTCCCTGTCCTCAGGGAGCTCAGAGGTGAGCTCTTTAATCCGCCTGCAAGATTGTGTGCAAGAACTCGGCTCCTGTCTCTGATGTGATGAAGTAGGAGGCTAACAGGTGCCATTTACACGCCTGACACCAAGTGGGCCATGTGGGTGTGTGTAACGTCCTACAGGCCGAGTACTGGACCAAGTGATGTGACAGTAAAACAGCCAATACCAACCAAGTAGGCTTTTTTTTGGTGAGGAAGATTGGCCCTGAGCTAACATCTCTTGCCAATCTTCCTCTCTTTTTTAGCTTGAGGAAGATTAGCCCTGAGCTAACATTTGTGCCGATCTGCCTCTATTTTTTGTATGTGGGACGTCTCCAAAGCACAGCTGATGAGTGGAGCAGGTCCACACCCGGGATCTGAACCCACGAACCTGGGCCACCAAAGCGGAGCGCACTGAACTTTAACCATTCAACCACGGGGCCAACTACCCTCTCCCCACCCCTCCCGAGTCTGCACTGTTTGCCAGGCCTGTGCTAATAAGCACAACAATCATAACGACTGCTGGCAACTACACAACATTCCAGATGCCAGGGTTGTTATCCATGCTTTACTGCATCATGTTGGAGCCCCCAAAACTACCCTACGAGGTGAGTCCTATTATCCTAATACTAATTTTACAAGTGAAAAGATTTGAGGCTCAGAGATGTTAAGTTACAAGGTCTCACAGCCAGGACCTGGCAGAGCCGGATGTGAACTCAGGCTGTTATGTGGGGAAGGAGAGCCTGAGTGGGGCCCGGGGTCTCTGGGGAGAGAGGCTGAGTGGATAATGAAGCCACATGTGAGAGCCAGAGCTGCAGTGTCCAAGAGAACTTTCTGGAAGGATGGATATGTTTTATCCCCATGCTGCCCAAGACGGTAGCCACTAGCCACATGAACAAAGTGTGGCCAGCACAACTGAGAAACCAATCCATAGTATTACTTAATTTTGATCACCTTAAATAGAAACAGCCACATGGAGATGGTGGCGGCCATACTGGACAGCTCTGGACCAGGGCTCTGCAAACGATGGCCCCCGAGGGCCAAAACCTGCTGTTTCTGTAAATAAAGTTTTATCAGCACATGGCCACATCCATTTGCTTCTATGTTATCTACAGCTGCTATCGAGTTACAAGGCAGAGCTGACAGAGACGAATGGCCTGTCAAACCTAGAATAGTTACCCCCGGTCTTTTCAGAAAAAGTTTGGAGGCCGGCCCCGTGGCCCAGTGGTTAAGCTCATGCTCTCCGCTTTGGCAGCCCAGAGTTCCTGGGCTCAGATCCCAGGCGTGGACCTAGACACTGCTCATCAGCCGTGCTGTGGCGGCGTCCCACACACAAAAGAGAAGAAGATGGGCACAGATGTTAGCTCAGCAACAATCTTCCTCAAGCAAAAAGAATCAGGGCCAATCTTCCTCAGCAAAAAAATAAAAAGAGAGAAGCTCACAGGGGCATAGCTACCGTCTGAATCCAGGTCTGCCAGCCGCCAAGGCTGGGTCCTCCCCACCTATCCCGGCTCACCCTCAAATAGCAGATGGAAAGGAAAAGGAAAGGTGGCCGCGTGGGCCAGGCTCATGTCAAGTTCAGGCACCAAGGCAACCCCTGATGGCTGAGCGAGCTGGGGCAGGTCTGATGTGGTTTCTACAAGGCTGGCTCTGGCTCCTGGGGAGAGGCCCCCTGCCCTGCTCACCGTTGATCAGCTCCAGGGCCTCCTCCTTGGTCCGGGTAATCTTCTCCTGCCGCCAGGACGAGGGCCGCCGGGACTGGCTGTGCTTGACCAGCAGGTGTGAGCAGCGGACCCTGGTGGGCTCCCCCTGTCCATTTTTGCCGCCGCCGCTGCTGCTGTTGCCGCTTGGCCGCTCCCACTGGCTGGCGTTGGTGATGTGATTGAAATAGTACACCCGGCCTGGGGGGGGAGGCGGGAGGTCAGCTGGGACACCCCCGAGGCCAGCAGAAGGGACTGGCTGCTGAGACGCCTTCAGTCAGCCAATCTGCTGTGTCCACCCCATGCCACGGGCCCCGAGGAGGCCAACAATCTAGGGGGACACAGACAGGTACCCGACAGGCAAATAAGACAACGTGACAACGTCACTCATAACTTCACTGAGGAAAATATCCCAGAGTGATGAAGAGAGGAAGCCTCGGGGACAGAGAGGAGTTCAAAGCAGCGGGCAGCCAGACCCCCGTCCACACCTGGCTCTGCCACTTCCTCACTACCTTCCCAGCCTTGGGCTTTCTCACCTGCAAGATGGAGATGACAACAGTATCTGCCTGCAAAGCCTGAACAAGTTCACATTTGGAACTGATGCTTAGGATAACTCATGCTCAGGATAGCACCTGGCACACATTAAGACTGTGACAGCTGTCATTTTCTTTTCCTTGTTTTTTTTTTTTGTGAAGAAGATTGGCCCTGAGCTAACATCTGTTGCCCATCTTCCACTTTTTGCTTGAGGAAGATTGTTGCTGAGCTAACATCTGTGCCAACCCTCCTCTATTTTGTATGTGGGATGCCACCACAGCATAGTTTGATGAACAGTGTGTAGCTCCACGCCCAGGATCTGAACCTGCGAACCCTGGGCCGCCAAAGCAGAGCATGAGAACTTAACCACCACACTGCCGGGCTGGCCCCTATTTCCTCCATTTTAGAGACAACAAAACCGAGGCCTCACCTTCCGCATCATTGGTAAGGTTCCCTGAGCGTTTACTCTGCTCCAGGCACAAATTGGGGGAGGCAGGAACTGTACCGGGGTGGGTCAGACACAAAAGCTCTGCTCTTGTCCCCTACCCGGTGTGCAGTGCTGCAGAACTAGGGGCCAGCATTACTGAGAGCCAGATGTTACCCAGGGACTGAGGAGGATGAAGGAGTGAAGGCTGAGAATAAGAAGCTCGAAGTGGGGTCCAGCCCAGTGGCACAGTGGTTAAGTTTGTGTGCTCTGCTTTGGCAGCCCAGGGTTCACAGGTTTGGATCCCGAGTGCAGACCTACACACAACTCATCAAGCCATGCTCTGGTGGTCTCCCACATAAAACAGAGAAAGATTGGCACAGACGTTAGCTCAGGAACTATCTTCCTCAAGCAAAAAGAAGATTGGCGACAGAGGTTAGCTCAGGGCCAATCTTCCTTACCAAAAAAAAAAAAAAAAAAAGAAGAAGAAGAACAAGAAGAAAAAACTCAAAGTAGGACCCAGTAGAGATGGGGTGTCATTCCAGGGGCCCAGAGTTGCCCTGGGTGCCTTGGAGGACTTGTGTCCAGCACCACGAAGGGCTGATGTCACCCCTAAGAAAGACTGTCAGGGGTGAGCCAGGCAGAAATGGCAGGAGTGGGGGCCCAGAATTGGGCAGAGCATCAAGTTTACACCGCAGGGCACAGGTACAGGCCAGGCCCCGGGGCCGGGTGGGCGGGAGCTGAGCCAGCATCTGCCTCTAAAACCTCCGCATTGGGCTCCATCCCTCTGAACCTCAGTTTTCTCATCTGAAAAGTGGGAGTGAGGTGAGAGAATAAGGACATCAGCCTTCACGGGGTTAACGTGGAGTCAATGACGATGCATGCAAAGCGCTCAGCTCACCGGAGCGCCTGGTGGTCAACAAACGGGAATTATTACTGCCACTGTGGCGACGATGGGCTACGGAGCCAGGGCAGTGACATGCTGGGCGGGGGTTCTAGCTCAGCCCCCACCCCCTGAAATAACGACCCTGGGCGAGTTCCTTAAATTTTCTGGCCTCAGTTTCCAGACCTGCAAAATGGGAGCAATAACGACCTACCCCCCCCCCCCCCCCAAGAATGGTGGCGGTGCAGAGAGCGCACACGCTTAAAACGCTTGGCACAATGCTTGGCGCCGAGACCAACGGGCCCCGCGAGTGACATGCACACTAAGGATGAGCCTTAACCCGGGCCCCGCTCCCAGGGCCGTCCTCCGGGAGACCCGCACCCCCCGGGTGGATGTCGCAGACTCAGCATTAGGGGTGCGCGGAGGCGTGGGAGCAGAAGAGGGCTGCGGGTTCGGGGCCGGGCAACACCCTGGGGCCACGCCCTGCGCATGGGGGTGGGGTGTCCTCCCCCAGGGATGCCCGGGCCCCGGGGGGGGGGGGGGGGGGGCAGAGACGTTCCCCCGGGACGGCAGGGGCATTCGGCCGAAAGGGGTCGCCCGCATCAGCAGGGCCAGGGCCCGAGGGGATGGGTGGGTGCAGCGGCATCACCGGCCCCTCGCCCCCCGCTAGCGCGCTGGGCCGCTCCGGCCCCGCCCCTTGCCTCAGTTTCCCCGGCTTCCCCGCCACTCCGGCTCGCAGCCCTACAGGGCGGGCCGGGGCCGTTACCCGGGGCCGCCGCGGAGCAGCCGAGACCCCACGGCAGTCGAGTGGCGGCGCCGCGCCCGAGGGGAGAGCTCGAGCCTTCCTCCCGCGGCCCGCGCGGCCCCGCCCCAGCCCCGACCCCCGCGGCACCTGAGCTTCGGCTCATGCGCTTCTCCCAGCCGGGCGGCAGCTTCTCCTCGTCCGCCATCTTCCCTCCTGCCGCAGCGCCCGCTCCGCCTCCGCCGCGCCGCCTCTACCGCCCGCGCCCGCCCGCCGCCGCTTCCGATTGGCTCGGTGCGCCGCGCTCCGGAGCCTGGCCACGACGCTCATTGGACAACTTAACTGTCCGGACTCACTCCCTGGCTCTCTATTGGGCAGAAGCGAGAGTGGGCGGCTCCTCCCCCGGTTTCCCTGGGCCCCGCCCCCGGCCGGCCTCACCCCGGCCCCGCCCCCTTCCTCTCCTCGGCCCCTAAGTGGCGGGGAAGGGACGCGAGCCCGCCTTCTCAACGCCCTTTGGCGAGCTTCGAAGAAGTCCCGGCCCCTCCTTTGCGTCCTTCTCCGCAGGGCTCACCCGATTGGCTGCTGCAGCCGCAATGCCCGCCTTCCTCAGCCTTTCCCCGAGGCCCGCAGGCCCCCGATGCGGAAGTGTCTGGCTGGTGCGGCGACAACGGCGGCCGACGAGGTCCTTGTAAGTGGCGGTGCTGCCTTTGCTGTTGCCACAGCAACGGGGTTGCCTTGGTGATGAGCAGCTAAGAACCTAGAAACCTAAATTTGGCTCCTCCAGCCTCCCTCTTCCCACCTGTTTTCTCCAGATGTCCAAAGCTAACCCACCCCCTCTCATTTTTTTTTGCAAGGCTAACGCTTTCCCTATGCCACTGACCCAAACACCTTCCATTTCCTTTGGAACCTTCTTCATTTCACTTATTCCCTCTCAATCTGGCTTCTGCCTCCGTCCTGGATGACTGGTGGGTGTTGGCATTGCCACTCAGATGGGGACACGGGAGGAGGCACGGGTGGGAAGATGATGAGCTCGGATGAATCAATTGAAAATTGAGTCTGCGGCTCCCGTGGGACACTGAAGGGGTGATTGGGGACCCGGGGCTGGAGCTAGCCACGGAAGTCAAAAACACCAACACACGGAAGAGTTCAATGACGGTTCATCTATAGCATAGACCCCTATGTGACCATTAAAAAGAATGAGGCGTAGTGACGTGAAACACAGGGAAACATGGCCACAACAACTTATAGAGGCAGGCTGCGGTGGGAGGTGAAGGGCACTCAGGAGCCAGCGTTCAGATTGCCTGGGTTCAAAACCTGGATCTACCATTTGCTATGACCTTGAACTAATTACTTAACCTCTGCACTTCAGCTTTCCCATCGGCAAAATGAGGACAAGAAAGAATACACATCGCATACATACCCTTGATGTAAAGATTCAATGAATATAAAGCATGTAGAACAGTGCCTGGTCCATAGCAAAGATAATGTGTTTGCTGGGTGAAAAAACAAGTCATAGTCCAGCGTAGCAATTATAGTATTCATGAAAGCATAACATACCCAAAAATCAACAAATAAGATTAATTCCAACTAAGGCCATCACTTATAGAAAGATAGCATAAAAAAGGCATTAAAAAGCAGGCTGCTGTATGAGCAGTATGAACAGGATGAGTATTAACAGTATGTATAGTAATTATCTCAACTGTGTAAAAACCATAGGTTAATATTACAGAAAATTTCTGGATACATTCAAATGTTAATGACTACCATTGGTGACGCAGGTGAAGATATGAGGATCTTAAATGCTAATATAATAGCTTTATTTTTTTACAAGCATGTATTAGCATAATAATAATCTCTTTATAAAGATAATTTTAGACTTGGAGCAGAGTTGCAAAAGTAGTAGAGAGTTTTCATATACCCTTCAGCCAGCCTTCCCTTCTATTAACATCTTACATAATAGAACAGCGGTGATTTGGTTCCCCAGGGGATGTTTGGAAATGTCTTAAGACATTTGTGGTTGTCACAAATGGAGGGAGATGCTAATGGCACTTGGTGAGGAGAGGCCAAGGATGCTGCACAGTCTCCATGACAAAGAATTATCCAGCCCTAGATGTCAACAGTGCCAAGCTGAGAAACCCTGCCATAGAATAATTGTCAACACTAAGAAATCAGGGGCCGCCTGGTGGCTGAGTGGTTAAGTTCGTGTGTTCCGCTTCGGTGGCCCAGGGTTTTGCCAGTTAGGATCCTGGGCATGGCCATGGCACCGCTCACCACTGGGGGGCTTTGGGGAGAAGACGATGAAGAAGAAAGAAGATTGGCAACAGATGTTAGCTCAGATGCCACTCTTTAAAAAAAAAAAACACTAAGAAATCAACATTGGTACACTACTATGTGTTAACTAGACTAGACTTAAAAAAAGTTTTCCATTAACATTCTTTTTATGTTCTGGAATCCACACTGTCATGTCTGCCTAGTCTCCTCCAACATGTGATAATTTCTAGGTCTTTCCCTGTCTTTCATGACCTTGATACTTTTAAAGAGTAGAATGTCCCTCATTGTGATGTTTTGTCATGATGGGGTTTGTCGGCTATTTTCTCATGATTAGGGTGAGGTTTTGCATTAGTGGGAAGAAGACCCCAGGGACCATGCGCCTTCTCAGTGCCCATCCCACCAGGTATTACTGTTGTATTGCTGGTTGTATTAGGGTATCTACTGCCACACAACAAATTACCCCACAACTTAGTGGACTACCATTTATGATCTCAGCTTCCGTGGGTCAGGAATCCAGGCACGGTTTAGCAGCAGGGGCGGCCATGGTCTCATCTGAAGGTTCGACTGGGGCAGGATCTGCTTCCAGGCTCACTCACGTGGCTGCTGGCAGGATTCAGTTGCTAACGGGACGTTGGACTGAGGACCACAGTTCTTTATTGGCTGGGGGCCTCTCCAGCTTACATATGGCAGCCGGCTTTCATCAATGAGCAAGTGAGAAAGCAAGAGAGCAAGCAAGACAGACCCAGTTTCTTTGCAACCTAATCTCAGAACTGCCATCCTATCACTTTTGCCATGTTCTATTTGTTATAAGCAAGGTCCAGCCTATGCCAAAGGGGAAGGGATTACACAAGGGTGGGAATACTTGGAGGAGGGGATCTTTACCGGCCATCTTAGAGGCTACCTACCACGCTTGTGATATTAACTTTGATCACTTGGTTACGGCAGTATCTACACTTCCTATTTTCCCCTTTGTAATGAATGAATACATTTTTTTAAAGTCTTTTTTTTTTAAAAGATTTTATTTTTCCTTTTTCTCCCCAAAGCCCCCAGTACATAGTTGTGTATTTTTAGTTGTGTCTCCTTCTAGTTGTGGCATGTGGGACACCGCCTCAGCATGGCTTGACGAGCGGTGCCATGTCTGTGCCCAGGATTCGAACTGGTGAATCCCTGGGCCGCCACAGCAGAGTGTGCGAACCTAACCACTCAGCCACGGGGCTGGCCCCTGAATAAATACTTTTGATGAGATACTTTGAGACCGTGCAAATATCCTACTTCTGCTTAAACTTTCGCCCACCAATTTTAGCATCTATCAATGCATCTTGCCTACAGCAATTTACCACGATGGTGATACAATGGTGGGTGATTTATTTCCTTCTTCCCTTCTACATTTATTAATTGGAATCCTTTTGTAATGAACAGTTGCTCCTTTTCCCCCATTTATGTATTCAGTTACTGATATGAGCATGGGCTCAGGGATATTTATTTTATTCTTTGGGTTATAGTCCAATACTATCCCTATTTTGTTGCTCAAGTTGTCCCAAATTTGGCTACTGGGAACTCTTTCACAGGTTGGCTTCTATGCCCTTTCCACATGCTTCCATCCTCTTCCTTTGAGCACTTCTTACTTCCTGACACAAGATGCTCCAGGCTCAGCTTGCACTTTTCCTGCCCTAGCTCTGGAACCAATCCCTTCCCCAAGGAGCCCTAGTTTCTTTTTTTTTTTTTGGTTTGTTTGTTTGTTTTTGAGGAAGATTAGCCCTCAGCTAACTACTGCCAGTCCTACTCTTTTTGCTGAGGAAGCCTGGCTCTGAGCTAACATCCGTGCCCACCTTCCTCTACTTTTATATGTGGGACGCCTACCACAGCATGGCTGCCAGGCGGTGCCATGTCTGCACCCGAGATCCGAACCAGCGAACCCCGGGCCGCCAAGAATCGGAACGTGCAAACTTAATCGCTGTGCCACCGGGCCGGCCCCCCTTGTTTCTTTTCTTGGAGAATGTTATTTAGAAACCAAGATCTGGGTGCTGGGTATGCTCATTACTACTGGGGTGTCGCTGCTTCTGGTCCCTCTAAGCAGATAATACACGGAAATATATGTACGTATACAGACATATTTGTATTTCTGTGTGTGTCTATGTACATATACATGAGTTCATACCAATGCTGCCAACTCTAATCCACTTCATTCTAACCACACCCTTCCACCCATCCCCACCTCCGATTTATTTGTAACTTCTTTCTCCAGCAGTGAGAAACCTGGCTCTCATTATCTACTATGTATTTATCCATTTGTTCAACCCTGTGTGTGTATACATGTACAAAACTAGTTTCAAGGGGCCAGCCTGGTGGCGTAGTGGTTAAGTTCACATGCTCTGCGTTGGTGACCCGGGGTTCGCAGGTTCAGATCCTGGGCACGGACCCACACACTGCTCATTAAGCCATGCGGTGGCAGCGTCTCACATACAAAATAGAGGAACATTGGCACGGATGTTAGCTCAGTGACAATCTTCCTCAAGCAGAAAGAGGAAAATCGGCAACAGATGTTAGCTCAGGGCCAATCTTCCCCACCAAGAAAAAAACAAACTAGTTTCAGGATTTCTAAATCATACCACTGTGAGGAACATATATACACCAACCAGAGCAGTGTTTTTATATAATCCTTTTTGTTTTTAGCCTTTCAGTATCCAGCCAAAATACTTCCAAAGTTACTTTTTTCCAAAGCTCCTTTCTTCCCCACCCCCTTCAGTGTGGTCATGTGCTTCGTCTATAATATGGGCAGATTCATTCAACAGCCTGCATTCCATTTTCCTTCCCACATCCTCGTGGACAAATGCAGTCCTGCATCCACTACCACAGTTCCAGACAGGGCAGTTCCATCACCCCAAAATCCCTCCATACCACCCTTTATTTTGTGTGAGGAAGACTAGCCCTGAGCTAACATCTGCCGCCAATCCTTTTTGCTGAAGACTGGCCCTGAGCTAACATCCGTGCCCATCTTCCTCTGCTTTATATGTGGGACCCCTGCCACAGACACCAGGGCTTCATAAGCAGTGTGGAGGTTCACACCTCGATCTGAACTGGTGAACCCTGGGTCACCAAAGCGGAGCATGTGAACTTAACTGCGGCACCACCAGGCCAGCCCTGAGAAACTTAATTTTTAACAAAACATTTGGATTTTTTTACAAGCAGACATTAGCAGAGTCATCTTTTATTTATTTATTTATTTTTTGAGGAAGATTAGCACTGAGCTAACATCTGCCACCAATCCTCTTTTTGCTGAGGAAGACTGGCCCTGAGCCAACATCCCTGCCCATCCTCCTCCACTCTACATGTGGGACGCCTGCCACAGCACGGCCTGCCAAGCAGTGCCATGTCCACACCCGGGATCCGCACCTGGCCATCCAAACCGGCGAACCCCGGGCCGCCGAAGCAAACGTGCGCACCCAACCGCTGCGCCATTGGGCCGGTCCCAGCAGAGTCATCTTTTAAAAATAAAATTGAAGTTTATGTAAACGCAGTGAAAAAAGCCTGACCTCGGGAGAGAAGGGGGTGAGAAGGGCTTTACTTTTGGTCTGTACTTTTCTGTAATGATTTGAAATTAACAAGGAATCACCTTGCCAAGGCTGTCATGTAGTTAAAAAATTTTTGTTGGTTTTTTTTTTTTTAAAGATTTTATTTTTTCTCCCCAAAGCCCCCCGGCACATAGTTGCATACTCTTCGCTGTGGGTCCCTCTAGTTGTGGCACGTGGGACGCCACCCCAGTGCAGCTTAGATGAGCAGCACCATGTCCGCGCCCAGGACCCGAACCAACGAAACACTGGGCCGCCTGCAGCGGAGCGCGTGAACCCAACCACTCGGCCACGGGGCCAGCCCCTGTTGGGTTTGTTTTAAAACAGACGGGTAAAGGGGAGACTGAGCTCTAAGTGCAGGAGTAAGGGTACCAGGAAGCGGGCCTTTTTTGACATGTCAGGAGGAAGCAAAGCCTAGGGACAGGAAGGGAGCCAAGAGGCTGGGTAGGGAGATGACTAATGGAGACCAAGGAGAGACCATCCCCAGTGAACTACAGGCCAGCAGCATCCCAAGAAGCTTGGTGGCGAAGGAAGGCAGAAGGCTGGGTAGAACTTGGGGGGAGGGGCGGAGCAGTGGGCTAGCCTTGGATGTGGTTATGTACTGAAGAGGATGGCCAGGTCAATACAAAAGAGGATAGAAGGGATGGGGCAAGGTTCTAGGCGAAGTTTCCAAGGACTCCAGAGTGGAGGGCTCTGGGAAAGGACAGGGCCAAGGTCAACCTCAGGATGTGGGGCCAAGGGAACAGAGATGGGGTTTCTGGTGTCCTGTCTACCCACACCTGAAGGAAGAAGGCTGGAAACAGCTAATGGCACTATGTGCCAGGCATCCCGCCGCTTTCACGGCATCACCTCATCGAGATGCGGGGGCCATCAAGGTCGCCCTTTTGAGAGGAGGAAACTCAGGTTGACTCCCCCAAATTCCACTGCTAAAGATCAGTTAAGGGACCGGCGCAGCAGTTAAGTGCACACGTTCCACTTTGGCGGCCCTGGGTGCTAGTTCGGATCCCGGGTATGGACATAGCACCGCTTGGCAAGCCATGCTGTGGTAGGCATCCCACATATAAAGTAGAGGAAGATGAGCATGGATGTTAGCTCAGGGCCAGTCTTCCTCAGCAAAAAGAGGAGGATTGGTGGCAGATGTTAGCTCAGGGCTGATCTTCCTCAAAAAAAAGAGGTGAGTTAAAATTCAGCCTATGGCATGCTGTCTCACTCTGTCCACTAGGATTTCCCAAGTGCCAGGGACTGTGGATGCTTACCCACGCTTTATCTCATCTACACTTCACAACATGACAGTGCAGTAAACACCTTCAGTCCCAGTCTGGATAAGGAAATGAAGGCGTAGGGTGGTTAAGTAACTGGGCCAGTGTCACCGCTGGTGGCAGAGCTGGGATTCCAGCCATAGTCTGTCTGAATCCAGAACCTGTATTCCAAACGACTACAGACTGTCCTTACTCACAGGCTCCTTCGTCTATTAGGATGACGATAATCCCAGGCTCTCTTGACCTTCATGGCAAGCCCCAGCCCTCTGGCTCCCAGTGTGCTGGCTTACTCTTCCCTCACTGATCCAGTCGATCCTGACAGCTGGGTACTGAGACAGTGACAACCAGATACCAACCCTCCCCTCATTAGACAGCCATCACTCAAAGATGACAACAACCAAGCAGCTTCTCGGTTTTTATTAACATCAGTCTTTAAAAACAAGCATCTATACCAGTGTGGGGGGTGAGGGTGGGAGGGGAGAAGAGAAGAGAACAGAAGAGAACAGAAGAGAAGCGGGCAGAGCAGGGGGAAGAAATTCTGCTCTACTGGTAATAAAGCTCCAGGTTCATGCCATCGTGGATTTCATCTGAAGTAAAGGGTTAAGGAGTCCTCACTGGGGGCTCCATTCCCACCCCTCCCACCTCTCACACCTGGGTCTAGGGACCTGAGGACTCAGCCCAGGACCAAGGAAGCCATTATGGTCTGGGTGCTGCTGATTGGGAGATAATCCAAACAATAAAAATAATCGTGCACGGGTCTCACTCCACCTTGACCAGTCTACACTCAGGTGGAGCTCAGTAATAAATATCTTGACCTTCAAGGGCCTTCTAAGCCGAGTCAAAATATCTCACCAACCTCCCCCAACAAAACGACACGGCTCTCATTTTCTAAATGCCTACCATGTGCCACATACTAACAAACACATTATGTACATAACCTCATACGGACTCCAGTACTGAACAAAGAAAACTTAGTCTGGGTATGTAGACCCTTCCTCAAGAAGTCACACAAAGGATACAGTCCCCCAGGGACACGTGGTCCTTAAAAATCGTGTACCTATGGGATGCAAAGCTTTCAGACAGACGCCCAAGGCGGCTCTTTATCCTGCATAAGCAAAGGGCTGCCGGCAGCGCTCCCCCAACCACAACCTTCTGGCCTAGTCCTGCCCAGCCCCCAGCTCTGCCACCGCACTCACCACTTCTTAAGGACGATCTTGTTCCAACGGGTGCCCGTTTGGGCTGCGATCAGCTTCTTAAGGTCCCCGATGGTGTCATCCGTGCTGGGCGCAGAGGAGTTAAGGAAAATGCAAGGCGGGGAGGTAGAATGCGGAAGCGGACCTTCCGGGACTGAATGCACCCTGCCAGGACCCCATCCGGCCCCCTCTCCCGGGTTTAACTAAAATCACCCTACAACGCAGAGGGAGTTGCCCACGTCATGCCCAGCACCCCCAGGGACCACTGCCTCTCGGCTGCCGGTGGATACTTGCACTTAACGCGGACCTTCTTGCCCAGACGGTCGTTGCAAACAACCTCGATCATCCTGTCTGGAGCTACACAGGGCGGGGGACGGGAGGCAGCAGAGTCAGGACTTCGGGGGTCTCCGAGGCCCCAAGATCCCCGGTTACAGAGCCTTACGTTCACCCTCCCAAGCCCCAGACTCGAGTCCTCCCGGGCCCCAGGTGCCGTATCCTGGGACCGCGGCCCCCAGGCAGCCGGGCCCCCACCCCTCGCCGCCATTCAGGCCGCCCCCAGGCCCGGCCTCGCCTCTCGCCGGCGCGCAGACCCGCGATCGCGGGGCCCCATCAGCTCTCCCCGACCCGGGACCGCTCTCCCTGGCCCCCGCACCTCCAATCGCCTGGAAGCAGCTGACGCCAGAACCTCGTCGCTCGAGGGCAGAGCCGGGGCCGCAGTCGACGCTGAGAACCGGAAGCGGAAGTGCGCCGCCGGAAGCGCCCGCTTCTGCTGCTCCCGGTGCCGGTCAACAGCCGGCCGGGTTCTTCCCGACCCGAGGCCCGGCTTTGGGGTCCTGAGCCTGGGCTGGGGGACATGTGCGGTCGGTATGCGGGGCCGAGTGGGGGTCCCGGCCCACACAGGGGTGGGGAGGGTCGCGGAGGGAGAGTCGGGGGTCAGGGGCCGGCGCTTAGCCGGGTGGAAGCCGTTAATTGAGGCCCCTTCGCTATGGGGAGACACCGACTGTGTGGCATCTGGTGGGGACGCCAGGGAGGCCCGGGGGCCATCCCAGGAGGTGGGGTGACCTCTCGTTCCTGAGCCTGCCGACTCCTCTTCCTGCGGCTTCGGAGAGCCTGGGTCGAGTCCTGCCGTCGGCCCGGCCGGCCCCCGCCTTCATTCAAGACTGGGCCTCGGAAGCATTGGCTCCTTGCTCCCCTCTGGCTGTGGCGCCCCCGCCCTGGGACACCGGGACACCGCGGGTGCAGACTACGGTCGATCAGCGAAGGAGCCGCCGCATCCTGGCCTGGAAACCAGCGCTTATTAGACTGGACGTTGCACACCAGCCTACAACACCCGGAGGCCCCTGGAAACAAAGCCTCCCAGGTCTGTTCTTGGAGGAAGGTCGCTCCCGCCCTGCAGGGGGCACTTTGTACCCAGATCTCAGCCTTACCTTTCAGCCCCCCTAGTCTGGTTCCCCAGGACTGGTGGGACAGGGGACACTTTTCTCTAAGTTCAACCAAAACAGCTGCTAATGGAACTGTTCGACTGTTCCTTCTCAGCCGACGGGATTCACTCTGAGAAGGGGCCACCACGTCCGATTCGCCCGATCCGCCTTCTCAAACTCGCATGGGAGATTAGGCGGAAGACATAAGAGGCCGTCCTGGGGAAAGGGCGGATGCTCTGGACCCTGTGGGGACTGGTCTGCCTTAGGGAGCTGGCTCAAGAGGCCGTCCCACAAGCTCGAGGCTCAAGGGCCTTCCTGCCACAGAACTTTGACCCGTCCTTCTCCAACGTCAGGGTCCCTCAGAGAGGGCTCGAGAGGGCAGGGAGTCTGAATGGAAAGCTTATTCAGATTGGAGGCACAGGCCTTGGATCCAGACAGATGAGTCAAAACCCCAGCCTCATCCCTTCATGTTAAGCGGGATGGCCACAAGACGCTTCCCCTCTCTGATTCTCGTTTTTGTCATCTGTGGAAAGCAGGTAGCAAGTCCCACCCTAAGATTGTGGTAAGGATTGGTCTTGCACCAGCCCCTGACAATTCTCTAAGAGTTGGCAGAACAGATGGGGCAAGAGGGGAGATCAGAAGGTCCAGGGTGAGCTGAGGGGACGGATACTCCCAAGGAAGTTTGGAAAGAGCACATCTTTGCATTCACATAGAAATTCTGGGTCCCCTAAGGTGTTGATGCGGTTACCACTAGTCAGTAGAATTGCTGAGGCTCATTTTCCTCTTTGATGCTTTTTATTTCCCCAGATTGTCTACAATGAACGTGTGACTTTGGTAATCGGGGGAAAAAAGTAAATGTTAGTTTTTTTAAAAAAAACTTTGGGGGGCCAGCCCAGTGGCACAGCAGTTAAGTTCGCACGTTCTGCTCTGGCCTCCCGGGGTTCTCCAGTTCGGATCCTGGGTGCGGACATAGCACCACTTGGCAAGCCATGCTGTGGTAGGCGCCCCATGTATAAAGTAGAGGAAGATGGGCACGGATGTTAGCTCAGGGCCAGTCTTCCTCAACAAGAACAACAAAAAGCTCTAATTTCATAAAGGCTGGGATTGTTGGGGGCTTGAGCTCCAAGGGGAGTGGGGGGGATCTCCTGGGAGGCTGCCAGCCCCAGCTGGGCTACGCCATCGTGAGGAGAGAGTAGGGGATGGGCAGCGGGAAGGCTCAGGACTATGCTGTACTCACTCTCTCTCCTGGACCCAGGAGGGCAGAGGAGGGGCCTCAGGAGACAGGGCACCTCACATCCTCCCGGCACCCTGGTAGTTATAATTCTGGGCTTCCCATGAAGGGACTCAGTGACTGCCCTTTGACGGGCCAGGGCAGCCGCATGCCTCTGTCTGGGCGGCAAACAGATCTGCTATCAGAGCTGCTCCTTTTAGGAGGAGGTAGGTGCTTCTTAGAAGGGAAGAGTTGTGGGGCAAGACCCGGGGAGCCAGCTGGCAGGCCCCTTTGTCCTCTTGTTTCCTGGGATTCCGACCCAGAGGCAGGAGCTTGTATGTGGAGGTCTCTTCCCTCCACCCTGTGTGCTGGTGGGGCAGGAGATGGTTCTTAGGAACCCCCTGTAACTGAGCTGGGGGCAGGAACACCTGGCTTCTGCTGAACGTAAAGGCAGCATCACCCAGGGTTCACCAGAGGGGAAATAGTCCTGCAGTACAGTGTGTCACGTGCCGTGAGGAGGGAGCCCAAGGCGCTGGGAGCAGAGGAGACATTGCCCCCGCACGATGGCCGGGGCTTTCCAGGAGGAATCGTGACCATAGGGCACTGTGGGAGAGGCCCAGGCTCTGGCATCGGAAAGATCTGGGCTTGTGGCCCTGGCAAGTGACTTGACCTCCCCCATGTGATTCTTTTGGTCTTTCCTTCCACAGTCCCAAGATGGCTGCCAAAGCATGAAGCACTTTTTCTGTGCTCTTGGTGGAGGACAAATATCAAGGGGTTTAATTTATTAAGAAAACATTAGGAACTTTTTTTTTTAAGGTACTGCTTGCACATGATAGAAATTCAAGCAGCACAAAAGTGTATACACAGCAGCATAAAGTCTCCCTAACCATGCAGACCCAGCCTCTCCCCAGGGGCAGCCGCCAGTAAGTTTCCATTTCTGAGCCAGCCCTGATGGCCTAGTGGTTAAGTGCTCTGCTTCAGCAGCCTGGGCCCTGTTCCCAGGCGTGGAACCACGCCACTTGTCTGTCAGTAGCCATGCTGTGCCTGTGGCTCACACCAGAACTTACAACTATACACAACTATGTACTGGGGTTCTGGGGGGACAAAGGAGGAAAAAAGGAAGATTGGCAATGGATGTCAGCTTAGGGCGAGCCTTCCCCTGCAAAAAAAAAGTTTCCATTTCTGAAAGTCTGCATCTTCAAACATGTGCTACGGAGCCTCCTAAGAAAATAATAAAACTTTTCAGATGTTAATAACATGTTCCAATAGAGACAGGGACTTTATATTTTCAAGTACATGCAATGTGTTAAGTTATGTCAATGGGCAGAAACAAAACAATTTAGTTTTCATACAGGCCTTTGTGTATAAAGCAGAACACATAAGAAATTGTGTATGTGTTTTATTGGAGATATATATGGATATGGGTATATATGTATATGGATAGATAATACACATATCTATCCAATGAGATCAAACTATATACACTGTTCTCTACACTTTTTGTTTTTTAAAGAAAATGACATCCTGGAGATTATTCCAAACAGCACAGAAAGATCTACCTCATTCTTTTTGACATCTTGAAATCCTAAAAGTGGGATTGTGGGGTCCAATGGGGCTGCAATCTGATATTGCCAAGCAGCCTTCGAAGAGTCTGCGTCAGTTCGGCCCCATCTGCAGTAGTGGAGAGGGGCTGTTTCCTCACACCAAGGCAGTGTGGGTACTTTCCAGCTTCTCATCTTTCTTAATCTGATAGGTGAGAAACCAGAGTGTTTTTATTTATGAATAAGTGTGAGCATACAGATGTATATTTTTAGCTTTATTGAGGTATAATTGATATAACAAAAATTGCATACATTTAGTGTATACATCTTAATGACTTTTGCTTTTGTTTTAAAAATTGTTTTCAGCTTTAAAATAGTCTCCAATTCCTGCTTTTGTGTGTATTAAAAACATTTATTGCCATTATAGACTCTTGGAGCAGTGATTTAGTATAATTAAACTCACATGTCCCTTGACCCATCAAAATGACTCCTGATTATCCTGTAGAAATAAAAATATAGGATGCGCACCCATACGTATATATGGACATACATACATGTATAATGAAGAGCCCTTAGCTGCATTAGTTTGTGGTAACAAGAAGTCTGGAAGCAACTTGAATGCTCATCACTACGGGAATGTTTAAACTACTGTTTTAAAAACGAGCGATCTACATTTGGTGGGAGTGTCGGCTCAAGACTGCCTCTGAACAGTTTGACAGTATCGGTCAAAACGACAGGCCCTTTAAAAAACTATCTCACTTGTGCAAATTTATCCTGGCGTACATGCATCAAAAAGCATTATTAAGTAAACAGTAAAGACCACGCCCTGCACTCGAAGTCTAGTCTCGCCACCCCACCCTCCCCGCCCGTCACCGCCCCAGCCATGCCTTCCTGGCTTGATTCTCGTCCCGCCCTTAACCCCGCCCTTGATCGGCCTTACCTCCGTTAGCCACGCCCCCGTCTTCGTCACCGCCATGGCCACGCCCACGAGCCTCGTCCCCCACCTCCAGCCACGCCTTCCGGGACTGGTCCTCGCCCCAAGCCCCGCCCCCCGAGCCTCGTCTCCGCCCATAACCCCGCCTTCAGCCTCCAGCCACGCCTTCCGGGATTGGTCCTCGTCCCAAGCCCCGCCCTCGGAGCCTCGTCCCCGCCCTAAGCCCCGCCTCCAGCCCTCGTCCCCGCCCAGCCACGCCTTCCGGGCTTAGTCCCCGCCCGCGGCCCCGTCCTCAACGCAGTGTTCCAATCCCGGGACACAGCCGTCTCTGCAGCCGGGGTACAGCAACGTCCCCGTGAGAGGAAAGCAAGACAGCCTCCGCCGGCTCCCGCGCTGCCGAGCCCCACTTCCCCACTTCCCGGGAGCCCCAGGTCGATCCCCGCGTCCCCTTCGCCGGAAACGGAAATGCGTGTCGGTGGGATCATGGCGACGTTTGCCGACCTGCCGGACTCGGTCCTGCTGGAGATCTTCTCTTACCTCCCGGTCCGGGACCGGATCCGCGTCTCCAGGTGGGGAAGGGCCGGGCGGGGGGCGCAGCCGGAGCTGCGGACCTGGTCCCCGCGGGGCCGGGGTCGTTCTAACCGCGGTCCCCTCCCCCAGGGTCTGTCACCGCTGGAAGAGGCTGGTGGACGACCGGTGGCTGTGGCGACACGTCGACCTGACCCTGTACACGGTACGTGGGGCCGGCCTGGGCCGCGGCCGGGTGGCCCTAAATCGAGGACCACCCCTCTCACGCTGGACTTGGAGCTGGCAGTCCCGGGTGCGTCCCGGCCGCGTCGCTTACCTGCTCCTCCGCCACCTCCCGGCCTCAGTTTCCCCGTCTTCGAAATGGGGCAACCGAGATTCTGCAGGGAGTGGGCGTTGGTAGTGTCTGGCCTGTAGTCAGCATAGACGAATGCTGGTTTATGATTACATTACCACATATTATTATTATTGGTGAATTTTCGTGCAGAAATCATTTTCCATAGTCAATTTATTTCCAGAATGAATTTCCTGAGTAGTGCAACCGAGCCATTTCTCCTTTCTCCCGGTCGCATTTTATTGTTCTTGTTTTTATTCTTAACTATTTCAAATATATAGAAATGTATAGAGGATAACGTGGTTTCAGATAACAACGGTGTCCTCACCACCTTGATTAACCTATTTTAACCTTTGCCCTTATTTGCTGCAGATCGTGTGAAACACACATGCAAATGTTATGTATACATATATGCGTATGCAATTTGTAGATATCTTTGTTGCACTTTTTGAAACCCTCCTCAGAGGCAACCACTATTAGAAAGTGGGTTTGTGTCCTTTCTTTTACATTTTTATTTCCTTCCTATGTGAGTGCCCTATATAAGCAATATACGGTATTGTTAACGTGTTTCTAAAGTTTAGATAATGCTTTTCTATTTATTTATTTAATTTTTTTTAAAGATTTTATTTTTTCCTTTTTCTCCCCAAAGGCCCCTCCACCCCCGTACATAGTTGTATATTCTTCGTTGTGGGTCCTTCTAGTTGTGGCATGTGGGACGCTGCCTCAACGTGGTTTGATGAGCAGTGCTATGTCTGCGCCCAGGATTCGAACCAGCGAAACACTGGGCCGCCTGCCGCGGAGCGCGCGAACTTAACCACTCGGCCACGGGGCCAGCCCTGCTTTTCTACTATTTAGATAATTAAATGCTATTTTACTTACAGATCTATCTACAACCAGCTTCCTTCCCACAACGTCGCTTTTGAGGTTTATTCTAATTGGCGCTTGTAAATCTAGGTCTGTCTTTCTAACTGCTGTTAAATTAATGTGCCACCATGTGTTTCTCTGTTTTCCTGACAGACATTTAGGTTATTTCCAACTTTTTACGATTACAGTGTTATGAGGGAGTGTCTCAAACTTTACTGTGCATATGAATGTGTGGGGATCTTGTTAAAATGCACGTTCTGATTCAGCAGCCTCGAGTGGGGCCCCGGACTCTGGATTCTAACCTCCCAGGTGTCACGCACGCTGCTGGTTCTTGTTCCATGAGAATATGCTGTGTGTGTCTTGTGTCCGAGTACGAGTTACTTGGAAGCCTAGAAGTGTGATTTCTGAGGGTAGAGTCATTTATACTTTATCATCTTCCGTTCCTTATCTGCCATTCCAAAATCAAAAAGCCTGCAAAGTGAGTGTTTTTTTGGTAAGCTTGGCACAGATTCACTTGGTGGCAAAACCTGACCTGAGCTCATGTGAGGCTGTCAATGTCCTTTTCCTTATCCCACTTAGAATAAATCGTCTTATGTTAGACTGAAAAATATTAGTCCAATAATGAGGTGCTGCCCTAGACCCCACTGATGGTATTATGTGTGGTGTCTGCACCATATGAATTCTGAATTCTGAACGCCCTCTGTCCCAAGGATTTTGGATAAGGAATTGCAGCCATGTATAGAAATGATTTTTATTGAGATTCACTTTTAAAGAATGATTTTTTCCTGTATTAGTTGTTTTTTCCCACCATTTTATTATGAAAAATTCCAAACATACACAAAAGTTGAAAGGATAGAACAGAGAACACCAAGACACCTACCATAACTACATTTGTCTTCTGTCCTGTTGATCCATCCCGCCATCCCTCTTTCCATCCATCAATCCATCTAATTAAATTAGTTAATTTTTTTTTGCTGAGGAAGATTTGCCCTAAGCCAACATCTGTTGCCAGTCTTCCCCTTTTTTAAATTTTTATGTGAGCTGCGACCACAGCATGGCCTCTGACAGAGGAGTGGTATGGGTCCACCCCAGGAACTGAACCTGGGCCCAAGAAGCAGAACGCAGTAAAATTAACCACCAGGCCACCAGGGCCAGCCCGATCCATTTTATTTTTTTTTCATTTATTTGTTTTTTTCCTAAGCTTGGCACCTGAACTAACATCTGTTGCCAATCTTTTCTTTCTTCTTCTTCTCTCCAAAGCCCCCCGGTACATAGTTGTGTATTTTTAGTTATGGGTCCTTCTAGTTGTGGCATGTGGGACGCCGCCTCAGTGTGGCCTGATGAGCAGTGCCAGGTCCGTGCCCAGGATCCAAGCTGGCGAAACTCTGGCCCACAGAAGCAAAGTGCATGAACTTAACCACTCGGCCAGGGGGCTGGCCCCTTCCATTTTATTTTTTAAGTGCACTTCCAAATAAGTTGCAGACATGAATCCACTTCATCCGTAAACCCTTTAGCAGACGTGATAGGGATTAACTGGAACATTTGTTTTACAGTTCTCTTTTTGAGATAAAATTTACATACTAGTGAAAGTTAATTTTAAAAAATCACACGAATCACGAATAATTCTCCTTGTAAAAACGTTGAAATATTGCCACAGATGAAGCTAAGAGCCTTTGACAGCCGTCCTCTGGTGTCCGCATCCTTTCCCCTGAGGAGCCACTCTGAGTGGAATGTTTCCTTCCATCTGTCTTATCTGCGTTGACGCCCTTGCGTCTGTGTAGGGAAGAAACACCAGTGGTGACAGGGCAGGATTCGGCTTTGGAGTCAGGCTGTGTGGACACTTACCTCGTCCTCTTGCAGCAAGATTCTGGCCAAGATGTGTTCCCTGGGGTGGCTGCCGCACGACCAGGCAGTTCCGTGCTCAGTGCCGAGCACTGTACGTACCAAACAGCGGATACTCAATGAGTGTTGACCATTGTGATGGGAATATTGTACCCACATAAAATAAATGGTGTTGGGGCCAGCCTGGTGGCATAGTGGTTAAGTTCGTGTGTTCCACTTCGACCGCCTGGGGTTCATGGGTTCAGATCCGGGGCACAGACTTACGTACCGCTCATCAAGCCATGCCTTGGCAGCGTCCTACATACAAAGTAGAGGAAGACTGGCAACTGAGGCTAGCTCAGGGCCAATCTTCCTTACCAAAAAAAAATATATATATATAGTTTTTTTCTTTTATCTATAAAGCATCATTTTGCCACTCTTTCCCACAGGTCTTGAGGAATTACCCATGTTCGTATCTCTACATCTGCTTTGTTCTTAAATCCTACATAGGTAGCTATTATGTTACCAATGCACGTTTTAGTTTTTTTCCTAGATTTTGCTGTTAAAACAGTGCTGTCAGAAACCAGTGTTTCTCTAGGGTGAATTCCAAAAAAGAGGTATTACTAGGTTGGGCAGTGTGTGCATTCAAACAAACTAAAGAATTAGTTTTTAAAAATAATAATAGATACACAGGATTCAAAATATGCAATATCGTAAAATGTGAAAAAAAGGTCTCCCCCTAATTCTGTCACCCAAGTCACCCCATTCTTTCCCCCAGAGGCAGCAAATGCTCCCATTTTCCTTTGAGTCCTTCTAGAGATACTCTCTGCATGCAAAAACACAAACATCTCTATTCTTCAGAAACAAAGCAGGTGGTAGTGGTGTCCGCATTTTACGCTTCCGTAGAAATCACCAGATTGTGTCTGAGGTAGCCAGACCAATTCCCACCAGCAGGGCTGGAGATCTGCTTCTCCAAATCTTGGCCAACATTTGATATTACAAAACTTCAAGAGTTTTCTCATTTGTTGTTTGCAAGTAAAAGTTGGTTTACCCATTGGCTTTGTGCCCATTTAATTTTATTATTTTTTTGGTGAGGAAGATTGGCCCTGAGCTAACATCTATCCAGTCTTCCTCCGGTTTTTGTATGTGGGACACCACCACAGCGTGGCCTGATGAGTGGTGTGTAGGTCTGCCCTCGGTATCCAAACCCATGAACCCCAGGCCGCCAAAGCAGAGTGCATGAACTCAACCACTGTGCCACCGGGCCAGCCCCTGTGTCCATTTTAAATTTAGCCTCCGTGGCTTCTAGCCTTGTGAATTACCTTTTAGTGGCCAATATTTCTAGTAAGTTCCTTTCCCTGGCCCCAAACTTGCAGATCTAAATTTGGGCAGGAAGATTTGATTATTCTGTCAAAAGCAGTCCACAAATTTCATGCTATGCAGTTCCTTTTTAATTTCTTTTTCCTTCCTTCTTTTCTTTTTTGCTTAAGGAAGATCAGCTCTGAGCTAACACCTGTGCCAGTTTCCCTCTGTTATGTATGTGGGTCACTGCCACAATGTGGCTTGACGTGTGTAGGTCCACACCCGGGCTCCAAACCCGTGAACCTGGGCTCCCAAAGCACAGTGTGCTGGACTTAACCACTATGCCACATGGCTGGCCCCATTCTTTCTTTTTTCTTAAAGGTAAAATAGACATATAGTGAAACATACAGTGCTATCAGCTAGTTAACTGTATTTTGTTTGTTTGTTTTCCAGCAAGTCAAACTTCCAGGGTTAATTTTTTTCAGCTTTTTGCTATTAACAGGCTGTGATTTTTTCTTTTGTTTTCAACCTGGATCTGATTTGCCCTGGACCAACGGCAGCTTTAGCCTTTGTCATTTTCCTTTTGTGTTACTGCCGCCACTGGTGGTGATTAAGAAAGTGATACAAATACCAGTGGGTCACTTTGCTTTCTTCTTATTCCAGAAGATAATGAGAATCCACTCTGTGGCTAAGACAGCTCTGTTATGATCTTCTCTTTCCCCCATTGTTTTTGTTCAAAGCTAGAAATCAAAGTGACGGGGTTAAAACGTCTTGTTGCTCCTGGCCAGGTGTCTGGCCTGGCGAGGCTGGCAGTGGACAGAAGGGCAGAATTTCAAGGCAGTGCCAGACCCCCAGCTGGAGTTTATCGTGTCCAGGCAGGCAGGGACCCTGAAAGATGGCCCTGTATCTGCACCTCACACCCCGTCACCCATCTCTGCCTCTTACAGATGCGGCCTAAAGTCATGTGGCACCTCCTTCGCCGGTACATGGCGTCCCGGCTCCATTCCCTGCGGATGGGCGGCTACCTGTTCTCCGGCTCCCAGGCCCCGCAGCTGTCCCCCGCTCTGATGAGGGCCCTGGGCCAGAAGTGCCCCAACCTCAGGCGCCTCTGCCTGCATGTGGCCAACCTGAGCATGGTGCCCATCACCAGCCTGCCCTGCACCCTGAGGACCCTGGAGCTGCACAGCTGTGAGATCTCCATGGCCTGGCTCCTCAAGGAGCAGGACCCCACGGTGCTGCCCCTGCTTGAGTGCATCGTGCTGGACCGCGTACCCGCCTTCCGCGACGAGCACCTGCAGGGCCTCACGCGCTTCCGTGCCCTGCGCTCACTCGTGCTGGGCGGCACCTACCGGGTGACCGAGACGGGGCTGGATGCCGGCCTGCAGGAGCTGAGCTACCTGCAGAGGCTGGAGGTGCTGGGTTGCACGCTCTCGGCGGACAGCACCCTCCTGGCCATCAGCCGCCACCTCCGCGACGTGCGCAAGATCCGGCTGACGGTCAGGGGCCTCTCTGCCCCCGGCCTGTCCGTCCTGGAGGGCATGCCGGCCCTGGAGAGTTTGTGCCTGCTGGGCCCTCTCGTCACCCCGGAAATGCCCTCCCCTGCCGAAATCCTCTCCTCCTGCCTCGCCATGCCCAAGCTCAGGGTGCTCGAGCTGCAGGGCCTCGGCTGGGAGGGTCAGGAGGCCGAGAGGATCCTGTGTAAGGGGCTGCCCCACTGTATGGTCATTGTCAGGGCATGCCCCAAAGAGTCCATGGACTGGTGGATGTGACCTCACCTCCCGTCCCTGGGACCATCAGCTTTCATGAATGAGCCCCAGCCCCTCTGTGCAGGCCTTGTCGAGGGCGCATAACCAAGCTGGGGAGGCCTGAAGGCCACTGGGAGGGAGAACCAAGGCCTTGGGGCCTCCAGACCAGTGGTATTATTGTTTGCAGGCTGTGTGACCTCTGTGACATCAGCCAGCCCCTTGGAAGCCCGGGCCCCGCATCTAGAAGTGGGGAAGACCATAGCTACCTCATGGTTATGCTGCAAAGCCTTACTCTCTTCCAGCCCCGGGCCCCAAAAATCCTCAATGAAGGGTCGTTCTCAGGGTCATTCACAGGGGCAGGATGGATGCAGAAAGGTGGAGTAAGGAGTTCGAGGGACCTGAGGTGCCAGGCCCCTCGGGAATCCTGGAAGGAGTGTCTATGCCTATGCACCCACACAGCCACACACCCCTGACATACCTATGTGCACCTGGGAGACACGAAGAGAAAGGACAGATGTGACTCACGCTTTGATGATCAAAACTTTAATAAAGGTTCTAAATTATATGTTCTGTATTTTGTATTCTGTATTTTCCAAGTTTTCTACCATATATATTATTTTGCTATTAAATGATTTCTTTTCAACAAAGTGCTTTCATTTATTCATTCAACAAACCTTTCTTTCGTTTTCTTTTCTTCTCAAAGTCTGCCAGTACATAGTTGGATATTCTAGTTGTAGGTCCGTCCGGTTGTGCTATGTGGGATGCCACCTCAGCGTGGCTTGAGCAATGCTATGTCCACACCCAGGATCCAAACCAGTGAAACCCTGGGCCACCAAAGTGGAGCGTGTGAACTTAACCACTTGGCCACCAGGCTGGCCCCCTTGACAAACATTTCTTAAGCGCCCACTATTTTGCAGGCACTCTTCTGGGCACTGGGCCAGAACAGTGAAAAAACAGAAAAGATCTGAGAAGAAGGCAGGTGAGCACACCCATGGATAGCTGTGGGGACTCAGGCAATGAACCAGGGTCACATGATGGAGGTGTGGACATCTGGAGGGGTGGGCAGGGAGGGCTCTCTGACCCGAGACCTGAGAGGTGATGAGGAACCAGCCCTGGGAAGCGCTGGGGAAAATAGAAAAAGCAAAGACTGAGATGGGAATAAGCTTGGCATTTTCCAGGAATGGGAAGAATAGTCCATGTGGCCGAGGAAACAAAGGATGAGCAATAGAAAGTGAAGTTAGACGATGGGGCAAGGTTGGATGGGGCCTCACGGGTGGCTCAGGTTTTAGGGGTTCAGTAGGAAGCAAATCCTCTTCCTGTCTTTTGAGTCTGAACCACTTGAAAGATGCAGGTGGCAGACTGATAGTGATCATGGGCGCCCACCCGTGAGATGAGCATTACTTCTGAGCTGGGCTGGGTAGGAGGGTGGGTGTGGCTCACCACCCGCCCGCCAGCCCAGGGCGCCTGCTCTGTGGTGGGCAGAGTGGGGGGAGAGAAAAGGGGCTGAGAACAGCATCCTTGGTTCCTTATTCCAAGCTCACCCATCAGAGAGGACCAGATGTTTCTCCCATGCTTTTCCCGATGCACCGTGGAGTGGAAATTCCTTCCCCACCTGGCTACATGAGGACTGGGGTATGAGTCCCTGCTCCCACCCCCTGATGTGGCTGTGGTTAGGGTCTACTTGCCCCACGCTGTGACCAAAACTGGCAGCTCCAGCCCTGGACACCTGGGGAACTGGGTCGATCCAGGCTGGAGCGTGGGGACTGGAGTAGTCTCAGGAAGGGACATGAGATCTGTTTTGCTAGTGGAGGGTGTCTGGAGATGTGTGGTCTGTTGTAGGGAGTATGATGGAGGGGTCAACAGCAGCCCTGTGCTGGGCCCTGCAGGTGGGCTGCTGATGCCCCACCTGGAGCAGTTCCCCAGGGGACAAATCTTCCTTCCTTTCTCCTCTCTGCCTTTCCAGGAGGAACGGAGCAGCAGACATGAAGCTAGGGGCAGTGGTAAATGTGGTTAACGTAACTGTTAACAGCCGGCTCCAGCAGGTGGAGGGGAAGACCTAATTTGTATTGTTCGCAGCATTTGCCAATTTCTGTGGTTTAAATTCTCTCACCGTGGCTGGTTTCAAGCTACCGACCGTTTAACAACTCTTTCACAAAATTCCCAAAAGTTTTGTGATTGGCTCTCCCGAGCTGGCACGAGCTGGCTGCAGCACGCCACCGGCGGGAGGTGCCTTTCTCCCAGGTGCACCCAGTGGAGGGCTCACTCTGACTTAGTGATTCCTTCCCTGGGTTTAGCTCTGAGGGGTGTTGGGGTTATAGGACCCCAGACACAGCTGCCATCAGACACAGGGGCATCTTGGGATCTCCCCGCCCCTGACCATTGCCTTCTCCCAGATAAGGGGCTGGAGGCTTAAGGCTGCCCTCTGTTTTAAAATGTACCTGGGATTTGTTTTTAATCAGGTATGGAAAGGCGACAGACATGGAGACAACTGTCTTTGAAAGAAGAGTTTACTGCTTAAAATTCCCAAGAAGAGGGGGCATGCCATACCACACAGGGCCACACGGGGGAGCATCAGGACTGATCAGAAGGAGTGAGGGGAACTCATGGGCTAGAGTCTTTATTAGGGTTTTTGGGAAGGAATGGACCAGACAGGGTAGACAAGCTGAGGAAGCTTAGGATTGCATAGTTTGAATAATTTTAGTGGGCTCTAGGCTATAGTGGTGGTCCCTAGCTGTCTGTTACCTGGTCCTGGTGATTTAGGGCAGAGGGAATATTGGTTTAGTGTGGGAGAGTAAGATAAGGGAGGGGGTTGAATTGGTTGGTTTGCATTTGAAAGGCATGCTTAAAGCAAGTGTTTCCTATCTCTAGGAATTACCTAACCCTCAGAGGGGCGGTCCTTCCCCAGGTTTGCAAGGCCCTAAGATGTCAGAGCATCATAAAATACAGAAAATAAAAAACACGAACCATACACCCTCCAATGAAGGTGAAATCACAATAGGTGACATCTATTGAGTATTTATTACATGTCAGGTGCTTTGCTCAGACCTTCAAGCATGAACTCCTACCAGCAGCCCAATGAGGAAGGTACAGAGGAGGAAACTGAGGCACAGAGAAGTGAAATTGCCCAAAGTCATGCAACCAGAAAAGTAGCAGAAACTGAGTAATCTTATTCCACAACCTTCACCATCATGGGAAGCTGCCTTGCTGACATGTGACAATAGCTGAAAGGATGGCCTGATAATTGTGTTCCATCAGGGGACAAAGACCAGATATATAAAATTTTTATAGCTTTATTGAGGTATTACTGACATAAATAAATGGCACATATTTAAGTGCAGGATTTCATGAGTTTTGACATATGTGTACACTTGTAAAACTGTTATTGAACCTCTTAATTCTCAAGTTCATGTGCCTGATGATCAGTAAGCCAAACACTGAGATGTCGGTTCTTGGAGATGAATGAAGCTTTATTCAAATTGGCCAAAATGAGAAGGTGGGAGCATAGGTTCTTTCAAATCCGCCTTAACAAGAGAAGAAGCCAGGGGTTTTAGAGAGCTAATGGGTGTGGCAGGAGGAGTTTCAGAGAAACAAAGGGGTAATGGTATTTCTTTCACTCCCAATAAGCCCCTGGGCAATCTGACTTCTGGGCATCGACAGCAGCTGGGGGCTGGTTATCTGGTGATCCCTGAAGGCGTTCTCTTTATTCTGTCAAACAAGCTCATCAATCCTGTGACCCTTGAGTCACCCCTCAGGTTAAACAGGAAAATGGAAAATTGACTGCATTAACTTCTTTACGTAACAAGGTCAAAGGTAATCATATTGAATATTTACAGTAACCTTTAGGTAGTAGACTTCAAAACCATCACCACAATCAAGATAACAAACCTTTCCATCACCCCCAAACGTTTCCTCATGGCCCCTGGTAGCCCTCCCTGCCTCCTCCCATCCCTGGGCAAACACTGATCTGCCTTCTGTCACTATAGATTATTTTTCTTTCCCTAGAATTTTAGGTAAACGGAATCAGATAGTATGTACTTTGTGTTTCGAGGGGAGAGGGGTCTTGTTTCTCTCACTGAGCATAATGATTTTAAGATTCATCCAGGTCACTTTAGGAATTAACAGTTTGTCTCGAGTATTATTCCATCATATGGCTGTAGCACAACTTGTTATCCATATATCAGTTGATGGATATTTGTGTTTAAACATATGTCTGTTAAAAATAATTTTTCCTGATGTCGAAAATAATACACACTTGTAAAGAATTTTTACATTACAGAAAGTGAATCTCTTTCTAATCTCAGGCCCCAGAGGGAATCATTGTGAAAAGTTCGGTGTATAATCTTCTAGAACTTTCCTTGTCTACAACTGGGACTTCAGAGAAATATCAATTGATGACATCTCTTAATTTCCTTCCTGAGTTTGAGACCAGTCACAGGAATCAGAGATGAGAACATCAGCTTCATGATTGATGAAAGCAGGGCTGGAGCCTACGTCTTCACTCTGCAGCCCTGGTGGGCTTTCTGATATTTCACCCCCAAGTCTGCCAAACCTACTCGGGCATGGCACAGCTGGTCAACCACAAGTTTCCCCTGGATGCATGGCCCCAGCCTGATCCAAATACCCGTTCTCTGGGGTCCAGCCAACTCTCAAAAGGAGAGAGAAGGGTGTGAGCCAAAGAAGCCCTGTTTCTTCTTCTAAACCCACTAGTCAGATAAAGTGTGTGGGTGTGTATGTGCAGATTGAGGTCAGGACTGTCACTTCAGCTGAAATTCCCCCTACTTGGACACAGGGAGCTGGAGGAATGGAATTCCCTCCCTAACCCAGACTAAAATAGATGCATACCTGTTTTGTGTCAGTCTCGGCCCACAGATAGCGATGCTATTGGCTAGGAATGCCTGAGGCACTCATCTGGGCCCCTACTATTCATGGCGAGTCCTCACAGACATTTCCCCAACCAGAGCCAATGTTGTGGCTGGACTGGTTCTTGTGATTCTTATTATGACTGCAAGACGCACCTCAGCAACAACCACCAGGGAACTCTGAAGAGACAAGGTTTATTACTCACAAGTCCTGGAGGGTACAGAGCATGCCCAAGAGCCACACAGCAAGGTCACACACAGGTAGAGACAGAGAGAGTGAGAGAGCATGGACCTGGGGCTCTGCCTTTACTGGGGTCAAGGGTGAGGTGCTTAGGGTTTTGTGGGTTCATTCTGTATTGGTGAATTTAAAACACGAGCAGGAATTAGGGCGCAAGAAGAAAAAAGCAGGCTGACTCAAGCAGTCAGTTATCTAGGTTTCTGTGGGAATTAATAAAAGAAACCTTTATTAAGTTGGAGTTGGGAAGGCCTCGTGCTGTATCAAACATCATCAACGACACCAGACAAGAAGTAAAACTCCTTTACTACGGAAGGAAGATGTCTCTCCCCACCTAGCAACAGCCCAGCCAATAAGAAGCCCCACAGCTCAGCCAATGAGAAACACCGCAGCCCAGCCAATGAGAAACACTGCAGCCCAGCCAATAAGAAGCCCCACAGCTCAGCCAATGAGAAATGCCACAGCTCAGCCAATGAGAAGCCATTTCCGCCCTGAGCTGTTACTCTCCTCCAATGGACTTTCCTTTAGAATAGCTCCTCCCTACTCCTCCTTTTTCTCTGTAAAAGCAGCTTCCCTCCTTTGTTTTCTGGATTTGCCTATGGTTTCCCATAGCATGCACATTCTGAATTGCAATTCTTTTGGCTCTTCCTGAATAAACTCATTTTGAGGATAAAATAGACAAATTTGCTTTTTAACTTGACAAGTGTTAAGGGTAAAGCTCAATCAATACATTTGGGGGATCTTTTGTTTATGGAAATCCCACTTAAGAAGAGAATACAAAAGGAAAAGATTTGACTACATCGAAATTAAATAAAAAGTTGGAAGATAGGAAAAAACCCAGGAGAAAGTATATGTGATATAAAAAAGATAAAGGAATAAATCCAGGATATATACGTACATAACTTACTCCTATGTATCAATGTCAAAAAAGCAAGCAATTCAATAGAAAATCAGCATAGAAGTAGGCAATTTATAGGAAATATAGGAACTGGGAAAATTAATAAAAGGAAACCTCATTGCAAATAGATTCAGGAGGCCAGAAGGGGGAGCTCCCATGTAGTACTACTCAAGGTCAATTACTGGAAAGACGGTCAATCACAGACCCCAACAGAAAGAAGGCATCAACAGGAAGATATTCAATCACAGACCCCAACAGAAAGTCCCCAACAGTAAACAATCATCAATTACAGGAAGAAATGTACAGCATCCCAAACAGAAATCGACTACTCTAGCAACTCAGCCAATGAGAAGCCATCACCACCCTGAACTCTTGCTTTTCTCCAATGGACTTTTGCTCAAAACAACTCCTCCCAATCTCCCCCTTTTTCTCTATAAAATAAAATTCCTCTCTCTTATTTGCCTACAGTCTGCCACAGCATGCACGTCCCAGATTGCAATTCTTTGGCTATTCCTAAACAAACCCGTTTTGCTGGTAAAATAACTGGCTGTTTTATTTTTAAGGTTGACAAACATAACATTAAAGATTGACCAGTTGAACTAAAGAACTCTATCAAAAAGACGCCATTAAGAAAGGGAAAGTAAATTATAGTAAGGGGTAAGACATTTGACTACTGCCTAGAATAAAATAACTTCAGCAAATCATAAGAAAAAGACAAAATATCCAGAAGAAAAATGAGCAAGAAGCTTGAGTAGACAGTTCACGAGAGATTTCCAACAATCAATAAAGATATGAAAAGATGCCCAGTTGTGGTGATCAATGAAATGGCAATAAAACCACCCTGAGATGCTAGTACACACTCAAGAGAGTGTTGGAAATTAAAGGCTAACGATACCAAGTATGGGTAGGGATGCAGAAGAACAGGAAAGCTCGTGCACCGTGTGGGAGTGTAAAGTTGTACAATCATATTCCTTCTGACCAATAAAGTATGGCAGAGGTCATGGGATGCAGCTCCTGTAATTATGTTGCATAACCTAAAACTGCTAGCCAACTTTTTCTAGAGTCTTCCTGTCTTTGTTGCTGGTGTTTAGGAAGCAAGCTCTCCTGAATAGTACAGCCAAAAAGAAACTAATTCTGCCCACGATCTGACGGAGTTTGGAAGTAGACCCTTCCCCATCTGGGTCTCATCAGACCTGAGTTCTAGCCTTGTAAAACCCTAAAGCAGAGAACCTAGCTAAACCACAGAAATTGAGAGAACGTGTGTTGTTGTGAGCCACCAAGTTTACGGTAATTTGTTACACACCATAGAAAACTAATACAATCAACTTGGAAAAGAGACTTATTATGGTGGGAGATATGGATACCCAAGGACCCAGTAATTCTATTCTTTGGACTGTGTAGAACAGGGATGCTTACACATGGGCTCCAAGAGATATGTACAAGTACAGGAATTTTTTTATTTTATTTTATTTTAAGGAAGATCAGCCCTGAGCTAACATCTGCTGCCAATCCTCCTCTTTTTTTTTTTTTACTGAGGAAGACTGGCCCTGAGCTAACATCCGTGCCCATCTTCCTCTACTAGAACAGGAATGTTTATACAAGTGTTATTTGAAATTGCCCCAAACTGGAAACAATTTGAAGTCCATCATCATTAAAATGGGTAAATAAATTGTGGTGTAGTCATACAATGGAATACAATACATAATTATCATGAATGAACTCAAGTATACACAATATGCATGAATCTCATAAACAATGTTAAGTGAAGAAACCCCTAAATTAAAAAAAGACCCTGTATGATTCCATTTCTCTAAAACTCAAAGATAGGCAAAATTAAACTGTAGTATTAGGAATAAATACTTAGGTGGTAAAAAAAAAAAATAAAGAAACGCAAGGAAGTGATTACCATAAAGGCCAATATATTACTCCCTTTTAGGTGGGAAGGCCGGGGTTTGTGAATGAGAAGGGACACACGAGATTTTGAAGGTTGTGGGGGTTTTCCTTTTAAAAGTATTCACCACCGTATAAATTTGTTTTGTCCTTTTTGTGTGTTGTATTTATTTTTAAAAGTTAAAAAAAATGAATTTCCACCAAATGCAATTTGGAAATGTACTAGAAATATTCCGACGTGGCACTGAGATGACAGGTTTTCTTGTGTATTTGTTCCACCATCGTAGTGTCCAACTGAAATAAAAGTTCTGTGAAGGCACGGCTCAGTATTCATTAAATGAATAAATGAAAGGAAAAGCATTATTAAGGGAAATGACGGTAACCACATAAAAGTAAAAGTAAAAAATAATAAATATAGAAAAGATCTAAACATGTATGTACCTATAGAAAGTCTAAAAGTCCTTTACAATTAATCGTATAAAAACGGAAAGATTTAAATAAAATCAACAGTCCCAAGATTAACACACAAGTTTAAGACAAGTTCAAAGATAATACTGAAAGACTTCTGAAAACGGCCAAGAAAGGTTCGCAGTGAAGACTGGTGAAGAGGGATGTGCCCGTTGTCCACCGCAGCGAGGAAGGCCACGTCCTTGCACACGGCTGCGACAGCCCGGAGAGAAGCATCTTCCAGCCTCCGGCGGCCGGGCAGTCCGGAGCCGGCGCGAGGCCCCGCCCACGGGCCCCGCCCCGTCCTGGCCCCGCCCCCGTCCTCCCGCCCGGTGCCGCCCCCGAGGTCCCTGGCGGAGCCTGCGGGCGGGGGCCCCAGCGCGTCCCCGCAGGAGGACACGAGGACTTCGCCCGAGACTAGAGGACGCGGCCGCGCCCGAGCCGTCGGCGCGTCCACGCCTCGGGCCACGGGGGAGCGCGCGTCCCCAGGCGGCGGCCCCCGCCCCTGTAACGGCGCCCGGCTTTTCTCGGCGTCGGCCTCGGCCACCGCCCAGCGGCTCCAGGTGCGGCCCCGCCACTCGGGAGGCGGGAGACGGGCCGTGGGAGGAGGGCGGGTGCCAGCGGGGGCGAGGGGACGGGCCGTGGGGGGCGCATCTCGGCGGGAGCTGGAGATGGGGCCGTGGGGGCGCATCCCGGCGGGAGATGGGGCGGTGGGGCGGTGGGGGCTGGTCCCGGCGGGGGCGAAGGGATGGGCCGTTGGGGGCGCAACCCGGCGGGGGCGTGGGAGGGCAGGGAGACGCGGCGGTGGGGGCGGGTCCCGGCGGGAGCGGGAGATGGGGCGGTGGGGGCGCGGGAGATGGGGCGGTGGGGGGCGGGAAACGGGCCGTTGGGGGCACAACCCGGCGGGGGCGTGGGGGAGGCGGGTCCCCGCGGGGGCGGGAGATGGGGGGCGGGTCCCGGCGGGGGCTTGAGGTGGGGCGGGTCCCGGCGGGGTCGGGAGACGGGCGTTGGGGGCGGTGTCAGCGCGGGGCTGGAGGCGCGCTGGCGTTGCGCGGCGCTCGGTCCTCCCGTCCTCGTGAGCTGGGGATGTGGTCGGCGTTTGGGGTGAGACGCGCCGGCGAAGTTTCTATCAAGGGGGTCCCTTTCTGTTATGCAACAGAACTTCACCCGTGACTTTGGCTTCTGTGAACATCCTTGAGGTGAGGATATCATAAAACTTTTAAAAAGTTTTTATTTTTGATAAATTCATTTGGGAAAATTCTTAAGATTCCAGGGTAACGGTAAATAAGTGTAATAAAGAAAATAAAAGGAAATAGACTAAGTGCGAGTGTAAGTAACAAGCCTTACAATTGAAGTGAGGTTGTTCGCCTCTGTACTTCCCAGGTCAGCTCCCCTCTCCAGAGGCTGTGATCGCCGCAGGGATCGCCTAATGATATCATTCAAACGGCGTTTGGAGGCGTATACTTGTAGCTAAAGCATAAATTGTGAGTGAAATACATGAAACTGTATGTATTAAAAACATACGGATCTCCAGGAGGTAAAGGAGGAAGCAGCGCCTTCCTGATGTTAGTAGCAGAAAGTCGAATTTACTAACGTTCAAAGAGCTGTGTTTTGATCGTGTGGGGTTTTTTTTCAGTGAGGTTAAAAACTCAGGAATGAGAAATTGGAGGAAAAGTAATTCTGGAGGAAATTCAGCAACGCTGCCTCCTTGTTTCAAAAATAATATTTCGCACACCTTGCGTTTTTCATAAGAATTTTTCTTAAAAGTTTCAGGAATAATACTGGTGGTTTATATTGTGGACAGTGTCAACTAACAAAAATAGAAGCCGGTTTAAGGGCTGGCTGGTGGCGCAGCGGTTAAGTTTGCATGTCCTGCTTGGGCAGCCCGGGTTTGCCGATTTGGATCCTGGTGTGGACCTACCCATGGCTCATCAAACCATGCTGTGGCAGGCGTCCCACCTAGGAAGTGGAGGAGCATGGGCACAGATGTTAGCTCAGGGCCAGTCTTCCTCAGCAAAAAGAGGAGGATTGGTGGTAGATGTTAGCTCAGGGCCAATCTTCCTCAAGAAATAAATAAATAAATGAAAAATTTAAAAAGAAGCAGCCAGTTTAAGAGGCAATGAGTTTCTCTGGGATCAAAGAATTGCGATTTGGGGAGCATAGATTGAGGCAGAAACCGAAATAGTGTCGTGATTACAGGAGAGGGGCTCAGGGTTGTTTATGGGAAAAGGAAAGATGAGGTGAATTGTCTTGAAGAGTTCATTGGTGCTAGATGAGGTAAGACTGGGTTTGTAGTTCATACATTGGCTTGAGATTGGATCCTCAGGCCAGAGGCTAGACTTGTACCTCATTGATTGGTTAGTGATCTGGTCATTAACAAAGTCCAGTTCCATCAGTCCTTACAGACTACTCGATTGAGAATGGATTTGGTTCCTGGATCGAGAATGGACTTCAGGAAGCATAGAGAAGGCATGGCATCAGGAGAATAAGTCTAGGAACAGCGTAACTTAGGCTAGATTTAGGATGTGGAATGGGAAAGAAGTAAAAGGATTTGAAAGAGGCATAGGAAGTGGCGAGGAGAGGATTGGGTTGCTCCCTCGCTTACTCAGTCCTTTATTTACTAAAAGATAAGGAGCACTTACTGTGTGCCTGTGCTAGGGTTGTGTATGCAGTCCAAGTGATAAATACATAAATAAAATATACAGTACTGTTCTCATAGTTACGAAAATGACAAAGTCTCCTCAGTTCAAGGGAGATGAGAAAAATGAGTGGGGTTATTAGAGGGACTGGCTATAAGCGGGTGGGGAGAGTTCTGAGGGAGTGACATTTGAATCTGTGACCGTGAGGGGGAAGCTGAGGGAACAGAGTAGGTGGGGATGTGCTCAGGGGTCCTGACCTTCAGTGTCCTCGGCAGAATTCTTTGATGAGATCTGTGAGGAGTAGGCTGTGTCAAGGGCGGGTTTCCATCCCAAGCCGCCGGTTATTGAGATGGGGCCAAATGGTGTTGGAGGAATGAAGCATTCACAGGAAAAGGAATTGATATTCATGAATTGATGTAGACAAAGTCAAAATGGGCAAGGAGGGGGGCGATGAAGGTTTATGACTGTTGTAATTGCATTGTATAGAAAACTAGTGGAGGAATTAAAGAGATTTGATGGCCAAGCTGTGAAAAGTAAGTTCCCCATGAAAATTCCTCCGCGGAAATTTATCAGTGTTGTCTCCAGTGTATGTCTGTAAACAAAGGATCCGAAGCTCTATGCGTCATCTTGCAGCCGCCCCAGGGTCTCTCCTGAGCACCCAGCCGGTGCCTCCACCCCAACCCAGTGCATCAGAGGAGGTCCTGTCCAAATGGACCGGTGCTGGGAGATTCTCCTGGGACTGCCAGAGTCCCTGCTCTCTTGTCTCTGGGCTCCAGCCTTCCTCCACCTCTCCCCAGGGGCTGGGCTGTACCTAGTGATGCAAATTGGGTTTCCCACAGAGAGAAAAGAGAAAATCTGGGGATAGAGAAGGTCAGGCAGCTCAGAGACAGTTGTGTAACCTGGGAGGGCCCAGGACACCTGGGCATGGAGGGGAGGGGAATGGAGGGGGAGGGGAAGGTGCCACCTCCATTTCTTGCTGGGAAAGCCTAGGACAAGTTCTGCCTGAAAGGCAGATAGTTTTGGGTGGTCTCCTAGGGTGGGGAAGATGCGAGAGGGCCTGGGAGCCAGAAACCAGACCCTCGCCTCCCTGCTTAGTACTAGCTCCTTCCGCTGAATCCTTCTTCCCTTGGGGAATCAAGAACCAGGAATTAGGGATGGTTTAAGGCCTGAGGGTCTGGAAGGGCCCCCCTCTCTCACCCCTAGTCCCTCAGGCAACGTCCATGTTAATTACTGCTGTTAGGCTGTTGGGTTGCTCAGCCTGGCTGCCTCCACCTCTGCTTCTACATTAACCGGCCTCTGGCTGTGAGGAGGGCGTGGCCTTGAGTAGCTGGCCCACGGGTGACTGCATATGAGGTGGCCGAAGCCAGGGAGCCAGGATGTCCAGAGATCAAGGAGGGGATGCCGTTGCAGTCAGGCTGCTTGGGCTCGGCTGCCTGGTTGGGTCCCATTTTGCCCACTGAGGAGGAAAACGGGAGTTTAAAGGGAAAAGAGCCAGCTATGCTCTCTCCGCACAGAGTTGTTACCGAACCAGGTTCGGTTTTGCCCGTTGCCTGGAAAGCCAAACACTGAGATGACATTGCAGCAGAGAGCGGGTTTAATCATAAGGCAGCCACATGAGGAAGCGAGAGCATGAGCCTCAAATCCGCTTCCCCGAAAATAGGGACTCAGGGATGGGGGCAAGGTGGTCTGAAATGTGGGGAGAGGTGATGGGAGGGGAGGAGAGGTGAGGGAATTGATCTGCGCATGCGTAGTCAGACTCGGTGCCTCTTCGTAGGATGCATGCTCCCATAATGGCGGTGTGAGCATGAGCTGAGGGTGGAGTTTTTGGCCTCTTGACATCAAAAGGTCACTTATCAGACATCTGTGCGGGCCCAGTTGATGAGTTGGTGGCCCAGTTGATGAGTTGGTGGTCTCAACTGGCCTCGAGTGGACAAGTGCTTCTAATTCCTGAAAAACAGCTCACACACCCGTTACCATGGTGACCCAGGCTCCAGGGAGATGTTATCTATGGGAGCCTAGTGGAGTCAGATAGCCTATTGCCTAAGCAGCCCAGTTAACAATGGGTGGGTTAAACAGCTAAAAGCTATAACCAGTAATTGCCAAAAAAGAAAAAAACCCTTTAGTTCCTAGCTGCCTAATCTCAATGGGAACTACTGGTTTCACTGTGTTCATGCCAGAAGCTTCGGATGGTGCAGGTTTGACTTCCGCCCCTCCTGAGCCGATCCTAATGAGGATCCTGGGCCAGCGGCTGGGCCTCCTGCCCCTCGCAGCAGTTCATGGGAACCCTGAAGCCTGAGCCCATCTCTTAGCTGGGGAGGCTGGTCAGAGTCCCAGGGGAGAGAATCTGAGTGTGGTATCAGCGACCTGGGTTGGGGAGGCCACTCTGTTTTCCCTGCCCCGCCCTGCTACCTATGATGGGGACCCCGAGTCTTCACACTGTGGGGAACGTGGACCCCAGATCCAGCCGTTTGCTCTTCTCGCCAAGCATGGCACCGACCTGCTCTGAAATCCCTCCCACCCCCCTCCCCCAGTCCCACGACCCCCACATTCTCCTCCTGCCATCACAATGTCACAAGTCTGATATTGGGAGCAGCCGCTCCTCCCGATGCCACGTTTGAACGTGGAGTTGCATCATCATCATCGTTATTGTTGCACGGAGCAACTAGTGGTTTAAAACATATTTATA
This sequence comes from Equus asinus, assembly GCF_041296235.1. Lineage (NCBI taxonomy): Eukaryota > Metazoa > Chordata > Mammalia > Perissodactyla > Equidae > Equus > Equus asinus. The sequence goes on along the minus strand of NC_091809.1, from coordinate 21,611,511 downwards.
GCTGTGCCTCTGTGTGTTACATGTGTATAATAGATCCAGGTAGAGTTTGTGTGTTTGTGTCTGTGTGTTGAGTGTTCATCGTATAGAAATTGAACGGAGAGTATTAATTACCACCCGTACCACACAAGTTCCCCTTCACTGTCCCCATGGGGTGAGGGTCTAATGAATTGGGAGCATGGGGCCCATCCCCTCCCTGTGAGTGGAGATGGCTGGGCTGGGCTGGGGGACTCCAGAGGTAGCTGCTTGTCCCTGTGGCTAGGACACCCCCACAGACCTGCTGACTCTGTCTGGTTCCACTGGGGGCACGTGGGCTTCCTTTGCTGGCACCACTTTATTCACTGGAACAACAAACCTATGTCACTTGCTTACTCTGAACTTGGCACAGGGCCTGCTTCAGGGACAAGAAAGACATGACACCATGGGAATGGCACTGAAATATTTATATGTGTGTCACGTAGAACATTAAAGTTGGCTTTTCTGTATATTTTGTATCCTGTAAAAAATTTTTAAATTAAAATTGCTATTTGAGGGGCTGGCCCTTTGGCCAAGTGGTTGAGTTCACATGCTCTGCTTCAGTGGCCCAGGATTTCACCAGTTCCAATCCTGGGCACAGACACGGCACCGCTCATCAGGCCATGCTGAGGCGGTGTCCCACACACAAAAAATGGAGGAAGATTGGCACAGATGGCTCAGTGGCATTCTTCCTCAAGCAGAAACAGGAAGACTGGCAACAGCTGTTAGCTCAGGGCCAATCTTCACCAAAAAAAAAAAAGAAAGGGGCATGGGGGGGAGGGACAGGTTGTTCTAAGCAAAAATCCATTGGGGAAAGATAACAGTTCAGAGCTACAAGGGCTTTTCATTGCCTGGGCTGTGGCCTTTCTCATTGGCTGGGCAGTTGCTGGGTGGGGAGAGAAATCTTCCATCAGTAGCGACGTAGTTTTACTCCTGTCTCAGATGCAAGCTTCCCTCTCTTCCCGTTGGGTGTAATTGATGACGTGTGATAGGATGTGAGAACTTCCCTTACAGGCCTTCCCAACTCCACCTTAGTTAAGTTTTCCTTTTTAACTTCCACAATCATGATTTTTCTCCTTCAGTTTATTAATGTTGTAAATTCCATTAATTGGAATTACTAGTTGGTTTTTCAAAAAGCACTAAACCTGACTTGGATCCGTGCATGGTTGTGATAGATTATCTTTTTTCTTCATTAGTACATTCCCTGTGCTCATACCTTCTTTCTGCTGTTTGCATTTATGTTGATGAATGAACGGGCTCCCTTTTATTATCTAGTGCCTCCTTGACTTACGTTGCTTTTCTATGTCAGCTGTGGGCTCCTGGGAACCCATGGGTGGGAATCTTCTGTGGCCTGGTGGGAGCTGAGTTTTTGCAGAGGTGATGTGCGTGTGCTCATGTCAGCTCCCTGCATGAGGTGGTGTGAATTTGGACCATGGGAGGGTGGACTTGTGTTTGCAAATTCTCGGGAGGGAATTTTGCCCCACAACCCAGCACTGAGACCAGAAGGACCTTGGTCTGCCTCCTGGAATCCTTCAGCAAGCATTCCTGCCAGGGGAGAGTGGAGGTGTGGGAAAGGCTACCTGGAGCCAGACGTTGGAGGGTCCCCCCTGTTGAGTTTGGAATTTGGACTTTGTGCGTTTCCAGTAGGAGGCATTCTAGAAGTTCCTAAGCAGGGAAGAGGCATAATCAGATCTGAACGCTTTTTTCCTCCTTGAGAGAATTCTGTTAACCTCATAGAGCCTTATTAACCAGAAGGCATAGAGACACAAGGGGTCAAAGGAACCAGCCTGGAAAACATTGGAATCTTCTCAGTGGGGGGTGGTGAGAGCCACATCTTCGGCATATTATATGCAACTTATAATAACATTGCCTTCGTAATGCACAACAATTTTTGCTTCAGGCTATTCCTAAAGATAATGTATATGGATGCATTCATAAGACCGTAGATGTTTGATTTAAAGAAGCTCTTTCTTGGGGCTGGCCCCGTGGCCGAGTGGTTAAGTCTGTGCGCTCCGCTGCAGGCGGCCCAGTGTTTCGTTGGTTCGAATCCTGGGCACGGACATGGCACTGCTCATCAAACCACGCTGAGGCAGCGTCCCACATGCTACAACTAGAAGGACCCACAACGAAGAATATACAACTATGTACTGGGGGGCTTTGGGGAGAAAAAGGAAAAAATAAAATCTTTAAAAAAAAAAAAATAAATAAAGAAGCTCTTTCTCGGGCCAGCCCTGTAGCTGAGTGATTAAGTTCATGTTCTCTGCTTTGGCGGCCCAGGGTTCACGGGTTCAGATCCTGGGCGCGGACCTACACATCGCTCATCAAGCCATGCTGTGGTGGCATCCTACATACAAGGCAGAGGAAGATGGGCACAGATGTTGGCTGAGCGACAGTCTTCCTCACCAAAACGAAAACAATGATAGTAATTAAAAAAGCTCTTGCTTTGGTTGGAAAGAAAGACGGGAAGTAGATGAAATGTGAGTCAGCGGTTAGTAACGAGTGGATGTAGAGGATGTCGTTGCCAGGGCTCCTGGTGGTGGGCGCTTGGTGTGTGTGGGTGGGTGAGATGGCAGAAGTCACTTTGAGCAGTGAGATTAGCTGTGTGCAGGGGTGAGGCTTCGGCCACAGACATTATTTTTGTTTGTACTTGACTGTGTAATTTTTCTCAGTGACACAAGGAATACATGGATGTGTTGTTTTTGATGTTTAACATTCAGAAAACCATAGGGTTAAAAGGTCAACATTTCCCTTTACATTCCCCCTGCCAAGTGCACATAAAACAGTGTCACCCTCTTCTCCAGAGACCCCCACCCAGTATTACGAATAGCACTGTGGCCTTGCAGACTTTTTTTGTTGTAGTAAAATATACTTTATGTAAAATTTACCTTTTAACCTTTTTTGAGGGTACCTTTCTGCTGGTATTAAGCACATTCACAGTGTTGTGCAACCATCCCCACCATCCGTCTCCAGAACTTTCTCATCTTCCCAAACGGAAACTCTGTCCCCATGAAACACTAACTCTCCATCCACCACCCCCAGCCCCTGCCCCCACCATTCTACTTTCTGTCTCTGTGGATGTGACTCCTCTAGGAACCTCCTATGAGTGGAATCAGGCAGCATTTATCCTTTTGTGTCTAGGTTATTTCACCGAGCATAATGTTTTCAAAGTTTCTCCTTGTCGTAGCATGTGTCAGAATTTCCTTCCTTTTTAAGGCTGAGTAATACTCCATTGTAACTATATGCATTGTGTTTATCCGTTCATCTGTTGATGGACATTTGGGCTGTTTCTACCTTTTGTCTGGTGTGAATAATGCTGCTGTGAATATTAGTGTACAAATATCTGTTCGAACCTTTGCTTTCAATTGCTGGATCATACGGTACTTCTATGTTAAGCTTTTTGACGAACTGCCATATTGTTTTTTTTTTTTAAAAGATTTTATTTTTTCCTTTTTCTCCCCAAAGCCCCCCGGTACATAGTTGTATATTCTTCGTTGTGGGTCCTTCCAGTTGCGCCATGTGGGATGCCACCTCAGCATTGTTTGATGAGCAGTGCCATGTCCACGCCCAGGATTCGAAACAATGAAACACTGGGCCACCTGCAGCGGAGCGTGCGAACCCAACCACTCGGCCACGGGGCCAGCCCCTGCCATATTGTTTTTTACAGTGGCTGCACCATTTCACATTCCCACCAGCAATGCATGAGGGTTCCAGTTTCTCCATATCCTCGCCAGCACTTGTTATTTCTTCTTTTTTCTTTGGGTAATAGTCATCCTAATGGGTATGAAGTAGCATCTCATTATGGTTCTGATTTGCATTTTCTTAATGATTAGTGATGTTGAGCATCTTTTCTGTGTTTATTGGCCATTGGTGTGTCTTCTTTGGAGAAATGTCTGTTCAAGTTCTTTGCCTCCCCATCAATTTTTCCCCCCTTTCTCCCCAAAGCCCCAGTACATAGTTGTATGTCCTAGTCGCAGGTCATTCTAGTTCTGTGTGGTACACCACCACAGCACAGCTTGATGAGCAGTGTGTAGGTCCACACCCAGGATCGAAACTGGCGAACCCCGGGCCACTGAAGTAGAGTGTGTGAACTTACCCACTCGGCCATGGGGCCGGCGCGCTCCCAGTCATTTTGAATGCATGTACATACCTCTCTGCACATAGATATTTTATAAATTATGTAAGTATGTTTATACTTTACCTATAGATCTATGTCAGCTTTTTATTTTAAATACCATAATTGTCCCTCGTAGGTAATTCTTTAACTTCTTGGTGCGCTGTAGGGTTAGTTTAGTTGGTTCCAGTTTTTACCCATTGTGAACACTTTATAGTGGACAAACTTAAAAACACACACACACAGACACACACCTGTCTATTTATCTCTGTATCTGCACAGGTGCCAGGGTTTCTCTTAGTTAAAATACTAAGAGTTGCTGGTTGAAGGCACAGGAATATTTAAATTTTTATAGACATAAATTCCAATTTTTTTGCCCCAGCACAGTCCCAGCTGTCACTGGCCTTTGGTCATCCTTTGTCATCTGTGGCTAAGATGGTTTGCCTACCAGGGCTGAGGGACATGTGGCTGCCTGAACCTGGAGCCCAGATGAGACGTCCGTAGAAGCCTTCCCTCGGCCTGCTGGCCTACCACATTTTGAAATTATTCCCCCAACTCCTGTCATTTCCATGAGGCTAAAAAGAGCCCTTGCTATGCCTCTCACGAAAAAACCCTCTGCCCTATCATACCCCTTTTAACTTGATGGGAAAATATGCTATATGTAAAATATGCTATATATATATGTGAAGGATATTGATTATGATACATACATATTAATTATCACATATTATAGTATATGTATATATGTATTTTTTTGTCCCTGCACAACCTCACCGTGAAGGAATTTGCCCCTCCTTAATCTTCCCCTCTCAAGGGAGGACACCACCAGCTACTGGTTATTAGTGTTGTAAGAAGACTATTGCTGTAGGCAGAGCAGTCCCACCGTAGGGTCAGGCCCTGAAGAGCTTTTCTTTGATAGGAAAGAGTCAGTAAGGCTGGGAAGTGGGACATGGGTGGGTGGGGTGATAGTCATTAGGGAGTCAGCTGATTGGCAGTGAGGGGCTGGTAAAGGGTGTTCTGTGTCCCAACACCGAAGGAGGGGCCAAAGTTCAGGGGCCCTGGAGGAGAGAAGCCACACTGAAGTTTGGTGAAGGCATTTGCTGCAGGCTGTTCAGAGGGGTGAGCAGTTCAGCTACTCATCCATGAGACAAAGACTGGGAGTTTGGATAGTCTGTGCCTGGCCTTGTCACGGAGGGGTCATCCTGAGACTTATCTAAGTCATGGGGGAAGGGTGTTTCATTGTGATACTGAATGTCTTAATCTCAAGTTCATGAGCCTGACTGCAGTAAGCCAATCACTGAGACATTGGTGGTTGAAGATGGAGAAAGGTTTATTCAAATTGGCTAAAATGAGAAGGTGGGAGGATAGGTTCTCTCAAATCTGCCTTCAGAAAAGAAGAAAGCAGGGGCTTTATAGAGCTAAGGGGCTTGGCAGGAGGAGTTTTGGAGAAACAAAGAGGCAATTGTGTTTCTTTCACTCCTGATAAGCCCCTGGGCAACCTGACTTCTGGAGTCACGGCAGAGGGGAGGGGGCTGGTTATCTGGTGATCACAAAGTCCCTGAAGGCATTCTTTTGTAAAACAAGCTCATAAATCCTTGAGTCACCCCTCAGGTCAAACAAGAAAACAGCGAGTTGACAAGAACTTCTTTTCGTCTATGTCTGTGTTGGGAACAATGTCAAAGCTCTTGTTGAATATTTACAGTAACCCTCAGGTACCCGGCTTCAATGGCAGACAGCCGTTTCCTGGAGCACAAAAGGGTTGGGGGGATTTCTTACCATCTTGGTTTTCTAGGAGCACAGGGCTCCTTTGCCGGCTGTGAAGTTCAACATTGTCAGTATAAAAACCAGATCCCTCCTTGATTTCTCTAACTTCTCTCACTGGCTGCGTGTCTTTCCCTCTCCCCTCTTCCATCCCAGTCTAAGTCCCTAGCAAATCCTTTGACGTTTCCTCCAAACTGTGTGCCATATTGACAGGAGATTTTCACGTATCGAGGTATATGATTTAGCTACTTGGATTCTGAACTGATTCAGCTTGAACTAAAGAAGGCTCACTTATGGCCTGTCAAACATACATTAAACATCTGCTTTAACCATTAAAGTAAAGAGTGCATTCTTGGGGCCAGCCTGGTGACATTGTGGTTAAGTTCACGCTCTCTGCTTTGGTGGCCCAGGATTTGCAGGTTTCGATCCTGGTGGTGGACCTAGCACCACTTGTCAAGCCATGCTGTGCTGGCATCCCACGTAAAAAGATGGGCACAGATATTAGCTCAGTGACAATCTTCCTCACACACACATACAAGAATGTATTCTTTTAAGGTAAGAGCCCGTACTTCCCCATCTATGCCCCATTTTTTTTCCCTTCTTCTCCCCAAAGTCCCCTGGTACACAGTGAGTGTACCAGAGAGCTGTACCAGTGAGCTGTGAGTGCCTCTGGTTGTGCCTATGCCCCATCTTAATGCCCTCAGTAATGCCCGTATTAATCCCTTTCCTGGCATCATGGTCATGTTGACCTGCTAATTTACACCTGAATCCCTCTCTGAAACTTTGATGAATGTGTATCCTAGGCGTGTTTAATGTATGTTCTTTGTTCTAAAAACACGTAATACTGTACTGAAAATCATGCTTCTCTGGAAAACTTTCTTCCTTTGTGGAAACTGCCTTCTTGGGTTGTAACCCTCACCCTGGCTCCAGTAAAACTCGCCTCTCTCTTATCCATAGAATGGTTATTGGTTATTTTGCATTGACAATGTTAACCATTTGCAATTGTCTCTGCTGCTCCTCCCATCTCCCAAGGCTTCCCCATCCCCATTCTCACCTGGACCCTGGAGCCACCCCTCACCTGCCCCCCTGCTTCTCTTCTTACCCTCCCCAGTTCTGGCCTGTGAACAGCTGCCAGTGTGATCTTAAAAAATATAAACAGGAACAGAAAGCTTTTCTTACAAAGCGATCCCACTAAGCTGCCAGTCACAAGGTGTGAATCCAGATAGGATCCAGGCTGGCTGCCCTGGTCTTGACCCAGTTCCTGGTCCCTCTGCCACCCTCTCTCAGCACTTTCCTACCCAGACGCCCCAGTTGCCAAGCTCCAGCCGCACCCACAAGGGTTTCTTGGAGCTAGATCATAGCCTGGCCATTTTCATTTCCCCAAGACTCTCTTCTTCCAGGGCTCCCGAAGGCCAAGACTAGGTGGGAGTGGAGCCCAGGAGCCCCCGGGTCTGCGCATGTCAGTGTTGGTGCCTTTTAGAGTTTGATGTGTTTGGGGGCTAGTACTGCGGTATTCCTTGTACTTGTTTTATACTCTTGGTCATTGACTTGCTGGACCTCTCTGAACGTGAGTGCCCTCAGCAGTCACAGGAGTTTCTAGGCTTCCTCGTGGGCAGCAAGCCCCAGGCCTCTCATGGGAGAGACAGGACTGACGTGGCCTTTTAGGAGACCTGTGTGCAGGCAGACGTGTGCTTTGCTTATGTGCGGGCTAGCTGTGTGAGTGTGCAGGCTAGAATCTAGGGCATGACCTGTCTCATGACCCCTCTCGTGTCCTCTAGCTGTGCCTGCCCATGACTCTGTCTGCTGGAGGGGAATGTGAAGGAGGAAGCAATGGCTCCAGGGTTGCTGACCTGGTCACAGGTAATCAGAAATCCTCCTCTTTCCAACATGGCGTCTCCCTTCCCTGTGGGTGGGTCTGTCTCCTTCCAGTGGCCTGGAGCCTCAGACCCATCCGGGACTTCTCCCCACAGTTCCTCAGGACTCTTAGTCTCTAATGGTGGCCAAGGGACTTCCCAGAGAATGCTCTCATTGCCTCAGTATTTATGAATTTTTTTCAGTGCCTTGTCCTTATTAGCTCAGTACTTACTTCAGGGCTGTGACAGAAAACCAAGAAAGGCAATGAGATGACTTTGTCTCAGGAATTCCTGGGGACATCCCTCGTTCATTTACTAAGTATTCCTCTCAGGCTGCCATGAGCTCAGGGCGGTGTGGTGCCTGACTGAGGGCACCCAGGCTGTATGTGTTCATAGACTGGTTGTGGAGAGAAAAGTTCAATCGTGTTGAAGAGTTAATGAATCGACGAGGCTGGTCGAGATTGCTGAGGGCATGCAAGTGGAGAGAGCTGAGGGCAGGGTCCCTCACTTGAACTTACTGCTCCTTGATCCTCTGATGCCTTCGGCCTCATCCCCCACCCTCCTGGGACACTGATGGAGATGGGTCTTGGCTAAGCCCTCGTGTGTATGCTGCTTTAGAACTTGGTGACCTTTGAGGAAGTGGCGGTGGACTTCTCCCAGGAGGAGTGGGCACTGCTGGCCCCTGCTCAGAAAATCCCGTACAGAGACTTGATGCTGGAGAACTTTGGGAAGCTGGTCTCAGTCAGTGAGGCCGACCTCACCTCTTCATCATAGGATTCTGCTGCAGATACTTCTTAGCACTTGTTCAATTCTGGGAGCTGTTGTTGGTCTTGGGAAGAGCGATGAAAGAGATGTGGTCCACCCTTAAGAAGCAAAAATGCAGAGTGGGAGTGGGCACACTTTTCCTTAAAGGGCCAGAGAGGAAGTATTTTCAGCTTAGTGGGCCACAGAGTCTGTGTTACAACTACTCAGTGCTTCCAACGTAGTGCCAAAGCAGCCACGGATGGTACAGAAATGAACAGGCAGGGCTGTGAGCCAATAAAACTTTATTTACAAAAGCAAGTGGCTAACCCCTGGGCTGTAGTCACCAGCCCCTAGTCTAGAGTCTTCCCCTTGAGAATGAAGATTCATCCATTATGGTGACTTTATTTTCTTCATGAGTATAAGCTTTGGTGTCCTGAAGTGTGTCTCTGAGCTTGGCTCTGAGGACCCCCGGTCCCTGCAGGGCCTGATGTGAGGGAGTTTGAGTTTTGGGTCCTGGGTACCAGTGTGTCACTGTTAGTGTGGTCACACGTGCCCATCCTCTGAAAGTGTTAGCCACATCTAGACAGGAAGTTTCCTTTCTGTCCCTGCACATCCTGCCACCTTGTGTGTCTCTCTGTGTTCAGAGTATCACCTCCGTCAGCCCAACCTGCTCACCCAGGTGGAGCAGGAGGTGCTGAGGACCATGGAGAGGAGAATTCTGCAAGACACTTGTGCAGGTGAGCCCTGGGCAAGAAGATCCCCTTCAGGGAATTTCTAAAATACCATTTTGTCTGAGAAATCATCTCAGGCCACTTGCGGTGAGTTTACTATCAAAGCTTCAGCTTTCGGGCCAGCCCAGTGGTGCAGTGGTTAAGTGTGCATGTTCTGCTTCTCGGCAGCCCAGGGTTCGCTGGTTCGGATCCTGGGTGTGGACATGGCACCGCTTGGCAAGCCATGCTGTGGCAGGCGTCCCACATATAAAGTAGAGGAAGATGGGCACGGATGTTAGCTCAGGGCCAGTCTTCCTCAGCAAAAAGAGGAGGATCGGCAGTAGTTAACTCGGGGTTAATCTTCCTCAAAACAAAACAAAAAAAGCTTCAGCTTCCCTTCCTTTCCTTCTCTCTTTTCTTTCCTGCTTTCTTTTGCTCCCAGAGAAAGCTCTGTCCTGCTTCCTCTTTCCAGAACATTTCCTCTTTTGTAAATAAAGTTTTATTGGAATGTGGCCCTGCTATTCATCTGTCCACTTTCCCATTGTTCCCAAACTGTGCTTTCCTGATAGTTCCCTCTTTCAGATTATTAGCAGCCATCTCATTTTTTTCATGGTTTATTGTATATTGTACTCTATAAAATTCTACCACTAAATACTCAAGTACATGCTGGCCTTATGACCAGATTTTTGAAATGTGAAGATAAGAATGTGCTATATTATACATTGTAGAATACATTAAACAATTATAGAATCTAAGGGTGGTAAAACTGTACATTTACATTTAGTGGCACAAGTAAATGCTGTAGGGACAGTAAGACATGTAAAACTTGGGGTTATAGTTGGAGGAAAAATCTATTCAGGACTGAACTGAGGTCCTTGGTTGCTCATCAGTCTCCCCTAGATTGGACAAAATCCTGGTGAGTCAGGAGAAACAGGAGCACCAGGATAGATTAAGAGATGGGCTCATCGTCAGTTCAGATGGTGGGGGCTAGCTGAAGGCTTGAAGTCCAGTTGGATGTTGCCACTGAAGTCCGGGATCTATAGATTTAAAAAATTGGGAACAGTGGAGGCAGAATGTTAGTGTACTTCTCAAAAATCCTACTTTTCCAAACAAGCTCCTAGGATGCTTTCCTTAAAGGGGAGCCATCTCATTTTTGATGAAATCATTTCTTAGCAAGTCATCTGTCATTTCCACCCCGTTCCCATCATTGTCCAATTCTTCACATTGCTGAAATCCTTGAAGTCTGTCTTTAACTGCTGGCGCATTCTTCCCTGTCACATTGACTTCTTATGTTTTGGCTTAGTATATGAAAAAAATTGACATGGGCCTGGATTTTAAAAAAATCATCTTTGTTTCATCATTTATTTCTCTAAGAGCTTAAATATTTGTTTTCTCTCCCTCCAGTCATTTCAGACCGGAATTCTTGTCTTGAAACCAAAGAGACTACTGCAAAGCAGAATAAAGTTCGGGAATAACCATCTACTGGTAGGAAAAGGGTAAGGCTCATGAGGGCTTATTGCTGGTTCTCTGCAGTAGAAGTCTGGGATTTCCCTGAGAAAGAAAAAAGCCCCACAACCACTAGGGGGCACACTTGAGGCAGTGGCCGTCACCCAAAAGTTGTGTCTCAGGAGATAGTATCTTAGTATCATGAATTTGGGGAACATCCTAAACCAATTTCAAAATTTATTCACAGAGTTCTCACAAATAAGCATATTCATAAATATGACTCACATAGTGATTATTGACACACAATTCAGTTTTTGTTTAAAAAATTATCAGGAAAAAAATCCATACATAAGAAGCCTCATGAATGTCGTGGCTATGATGGAAGCTTGGAGTGGAGCATTTTCCTCACTCAGCTGGGAAGAGCTCAGACAGGGCAGAGACAGTACCCAGGCCAGAAAATGGTAGCAACTTCTAATGTAGGAATTTGCTTTTGCTTTTTTTTTTTTGCAGTGCAGACCTTCTGTGAGGGAGTATCCCCAGAGTGCAATGAAAGTGAGAAAGCCTTTAGTTACCACTTATCCTTTAATCAACAGGCACCAGCTCAACCCAGAGAGAAACCCCATGAATATAATCTGTGTGGAAAAGCCATGAAAAGGAATTCTAATATTATTTTGCTGAAGAGAAATTACACAGGAGAGAAATGCAATGAATGTAAAGAACATGGGGAAGTGTTTAGTTATCCTTTATCCCTTAGGATCCACACGTGATCTCATGCTCATGTGAAAACCTAAGAATGTTTTTAGTGTGAGAAACCTGTCGGTCATCATCACTTGTCCCTTAGGATGCACATGGAAACTCACACTGGAGAGAAACCATGAGTGTAACCGATGTGGGAGATTCTTCAGATCCAGCTTGAACCTCACTGTACGCAAGAGGATACAGACTTGGAAGAAACCGTGTGAATGCAATCACTGTGGAACGGCCTTCATCAGGAGCAGGGCCTGCATAAGAGAATGCACACCAAGGAGAGACTTTATCTCTGCGATGACTGTGGCCAAACCTTCATCAGGACCTTCCATCTGATGGTGCACGTGAGAACTCATACTAGGAAGAAGCTCCCCCAATGCAGTGACTGTGTTAAAGCCTCCAACAGGAGCTGTGGCCTGGTTGCCCACAATGGGGCACACACAGGGGAGAAGATGTGCTATGGCAATGACTGCGAGAGATTTTCCAGTAGTCACTCATCCCACAGGAAACATGTGAGAACTCATAGTGAAGAGAAGCCCAGGAATGGAAGTGCATAGGAAAGCCTCATCCATCTCACGTGAGCAACTCGGTGGATATCTTCAGTGTGGGGAAGCCTTCCACTAGCACTTGACTTCTGAACAGGGAACCTCAGAGTGAGAGAGAAGCTTATAAGTGTTATAAAGGTGGGATTGCTTCTATTGGTGTCTTATCCTTACGTTGGAAATGTAACTCATTACTTTTCAGTCTGTGTTCTTGAATATAAGCATTTAAGGCCATAGATATCCCTCTAAATAGCCCTTCAGCTACATTACGTGGGGTTTGATCTGAGGTTTTTAAAATTTTGACTTAGTTCCAAATACTGTCTCATAACTATTAGATATATTTTAACTCACAGCATCACTTTACCTTGAGCCTGTCAAAATACTGAGGTTGTACACTGCATCATGATGGTTCAATCAACAACTGACTGCATATACAATGGTGATCCCATAAGGTTAGTCCCATCTTGGCTAGGTGTGTAGTAGGCTATACCATCTAGGTTCATGTAACTACTGTGATGTTCACACAATGACAGAATCACCTAATGACACATTTCTCAGAACATATCCCTGTCATTAAGCAGCTCAGACCGTACTTCATTTAAATTTCACCTAAATTCTCTTCCCCAAATCATATAATAATCCATATGTCTTCATTTGTTTGGTGGGATGCCCCATGGTTCCTCAGGTGTCTGGTCTCCTTCATTGCAATGAGTGGGTAAACCTGACTTAGTCAGACTATACATTTTGTCCCTAGTGGTCTTTGGCTAATTGTGTTTGGACAATAACATGCAGTCATAAATATTGTCAACTTAAAAAGCATATTCACTTGTTATTTTACCCTCAAAATGAATTCACTTGGGAATAGCCCAAAGAATTGCAATTTCAGAAGTGCATGCCACAGCAAACCATAGGCAAATCTGGAAAGTGAAGGAGGGGAGGAGGGTGGGGCTGTCCTGAACAAAAGTTCATTGGAAGAAAGTAACAGTTCAGGGCAGCAAAGGCTTCTCATTGGCTGGGCTGTTGCATTTCACTGGCTGGGCTGTTGCTGAGTGGGAAGAGAAATCTTTGGAATTAAAGTAGTTGGACTTCAGGGCCAGCCTGGTGGCACAGTGGTTAAGTTCGCACGTTCTGCTTTGGCAGCCCAGGGTTCGCCAGTTCAGATCCCGGGTGCGGACATGGCACCGCTTGGCAAGCCATGCTGTGGTAGGCATCCATGTATAAAGTAGAGGAAGGTGGGCATGGATGTTAGCTCAGGGCTAGTCTTCCTCAGCAAAAAGAGGAGGAATGGCATCAGATGTTAGCTCAGGGCTGATCTTCCTCAAAAAAAAAAATAAATAAAATAAAGTAGTTGTACTTCCTGTCAGGGATGCAAGCATGACTAATGATAGCACAGGAGAGCTCCCCGACAGGCCTTCCTGACTCCAATTTAGTTAAGGTCCTTTTTTTTTTCTTTTTTTTAAATTTCCACCTTATGTTCTACTCTCTTCTCTTTAAAATGTTTATAAAATATTCGTCTAAAGTGTCTTCTAAAATAGTTTTCTATCCATTACTGATTTTTGTATGTAGTGTCAGGTGGGGTCCAATTTAATTTCTCCCTTGGTAGTTAACCAATTTTCTTAGAGCTCGAATCAGGAGGTCAGCTCCCGTAAGTTGGTTCTGTGTGCATGGTTTTATGTTTCTGGGCTTGCCATTCTGTTCTAGGCAGTTTGTTAATCCTGGACTAATATGGCACCATCTTGAATAATTTTGTACTATTTTTAATATCTGAGAGGCAGGTTCCTGCAACTTCTTCTACAAGAGTGGTTTATTACTTCTGGGCCTTTTATTTCTCCATATAAATTTAACAATAAGCTTTCAAAAAGTTCCACAAAAAATCATATTGAGATCATGTCCGGAATTGTATTGAATCAGTACTAGTAAAATCAACGTCTTTATATCATTAAATCTTTCAGGCATGGGGCCGGCCCGGTGGCGCAGCAGTTAAGTTCACATGCTCCACTTCTCAGCAGCCCAGGGTTCGCCGGTTCGGATCCTGGGTGTGGACATGGCACTGCTCATCAAGCCATGCTGTGGCAGGCATCCCACATATAAAGTAGAGGAAGATGGGCACGGATGTTAGCTCAGGGCCAGTCTTCCTCAGCAAAAGGAGGAGGATTGGCAGTAGTTAGCTCAGGGCTAATCTTCCTCAAAAAAAAAAAATCTTTCAGGCCATGAATTATCTATAATTATTTAGCTCTTCTTTAATGTCTTTCAGTACAATTTTATATATTTTTCTATGAAGGTCTGACACATTTGTTGTCAGATATCTTCCATGCACTTCATCTTTAAAATTTTTCTTGCTATACTGTTGTATTTTAAAATTATCTTTTCTAAGTGCTAATATGTTAAAAATGTGATTTTTCTTTGTAAAGATATATTGTTTCTTAATGTTTTTTGGTGCCAGAGATAAATGTTTATTAAAAATTCTACTTAGGTGATATCAGCATCATGGTGGAGTGGGTTGTTCCCTCAGTCTCTCTCCTTTAAGTTACAACCAATGGACGTTCACTTACCAGCAGAGGATCCCCTGCACAGCACAGCAGGACTTCTGAGAGATCCATGCAGCTATACATCTGAAGGTGGGTGGACTGGATTCCTGGGAGGCAGTGGAACTAAGTAAGCACACCCTCCCCTTCCCTGGTGGCAGTGAGCCAGTTTGTGGATACTCACACAGCAGCCATGCCCCAGCTGTAATAGGCAGGGACAGCCTGACCTGTGCAAATGCTTTCAGAGTTGCAGCTTGTCCTGCTGGAGTGCCCAACGTGCCACGGCATCCCCACCCATGGGAATGCTCTATACCAAGTGGCAGTGACTCAGCCTCCACATGGGCGGCTCCCCTGCTAGTGCAGCACAGGTGAAAGGCATCCCACATGCTCAGAAGGCACCCCTGCTCGCAAAGCACAGCAGCCCAAGGGATCCACTGAGTGGTGGCTCAGCCCCCGTGTTGCTTCCCCTTCTGCCTAGTGTGCAGCAGCTCACCTGATGCCTTGCTGAGCAGAGAGGCCCTGAATATGGTGCCTGACCCATCCACCTAGTGCAGAGGCCCTGCCCGTGTGAGCGCAACATACAGAGTGGCTGTGGCCAGCCCAAGTGAATGCAGAGCAGCCGGACTTGCACAACTTCCAGCAGATGGGGTGGGATCAGAAAACACACCTTCTGCCTGCCCCCCAGTGGTGGCAAGCGGAATCTGTGACCTGATACTGCCACAAATGTGCTGGCAAAGGATCACTTGATCAAACACCATGAAGCACTACATTAACACTGCAGAGCAAAAAGAAAATGACAAGTCAGAAAGATAGTTCAATGAGCTCAGGAATAAAATTAATGAGCAGAAGGAATACTTCACCAAAGAGATTGATACCCTAAAAAAAAAAAAAAACCTAACAGAAATTCTGGATATGAAGAACACAATGAGGTTTAAGAAAAGTCTAATGCCAGCCCTGATGGCCTGGTGGTTAAAGTTCAGCAAGCTCTGCTTCAGTGCCCTGGCTTGGCTCCCGGGCAAAGAACCACACCACTTGTCTGTCAGCCATGTTGTGGTGGCAGCTCACATAGAAGAACTAGAAGGACTTACAACTAGAAAATACAACTATGTACTGGGGCTTTGAGGAGAAAAAAATAGAGGAAGATTGGCCACAGATGTTAGCTGAGAGTGAATCTTTCCCAGCAAAAAAAAAAATCTAGAATCCACGAAAAATACAGGTGATGTTATGGAGGACAGAATTAGTGATTTAGAGGATAGAAATATAGATATACTTCAGGTGGAGGAGGAGAGAGAACTAAAATTGACAAAAATGAAGAAATTCTTTGAGAAATATCTAACACAAAGAGGAAAATCAACATAAGGATTATATGTATTCTAGAGGGAGAAGTAAGGGAGAAAGAAACAGAGAGCTTGTTCAAAGAAATAGCTGAGAACATCCCAAACCTGGGGAAGTAACTAGACTTAAAGGTACTTTGAGCCAATAGAACTCCTAATTACATCAATGTGGAAAGACCTTCTCTGAGGCATTTATTATTAAAACTGGCAAAAGTCAATGACAAAGAAGAAATATTAAGGGCAGCAAGTCAGAAGAAAAGAACCCACAAAGGAACAGCTATCAGGCATTCAGTGGATTTCTCAGCAGAAATATTACAGGCTAGGAGAGAAGGGAATGATATATTCAAAATACTGAAAGACAAAAACTTTCAGCCAAGAATACTCTATCCAGTGAAACTGTCCTTCAGATACAATGGAGAAATAAACGCTTTCCTAGGTAAACAAAAGCTGAGGGAGTTCATTACCATAAGACCTCCCTTACAAGAAGTGATGAAGGAAGCCCTCCTACCTATAACAAAAAAGCAAAGGTCTACACAACCTTGAGCAAGGAGATAAAGGAATCAGGAAATTGCAGCTATCAGAATAGGTCAGTAAAAAATTATAAAAAACAAAGGGAAGGAAAGCATCAAAAATAACTATAAACACTTCAATTTAGTCACAAACTCACAACACACAAAAGAATAATTTATGACAACAACAGAAGAGGAAGAGGAAAGGGGTAGAACTTGCTTAGGCTAATGGAGATAAAAGGCTATCAGAAAATGGGCTATCATCTATGAGATCTTTTATACAAACATGATAATCAGTAAATAAAAAATCAGAGCAGAGCCGTAAGTCAAAAATAAAGAGAAAATTGTCACAGAAAACCACCAAACTGAAACGGCAGTCAGAAATACAAGCGAAAAGAAATGATGGAAATATAGAATAACCAGAAAACAAGAGATAAAATGACAGTACTAAGACGTCATATATCAATAATGAGTCTAAATGTAAAAGGATTGAATTCTCCAATGAAAAGACACAGAGCAGCAGGATGTATTAAAAAACAAGACCCAACAATATGCTGCCTCCAGAAAACACATCTCAGCTGTAAGGACAAACATAGCCTCAGAGTGAAGGGATTAAAGACAATACTCCAAGCAAATGGCAGGCGAAAGAAAGCAGGTGTTGCCATACTTATATCAGACAAAACAAACTTCAAGATAAAAAAGACAATTAGAGACAAAGAGAAGCAGTCTATAATGATAAAAAGGGCATTCCGCCAAGAGGACTTGACACTTATGAATATTTATGCACCTAACACAAGAGGACCAAGTATATAAAGCAACTATTAATAGACCTAAAGGGAGAAATTGACATCAGCACAATAATAGTAGGAGAACTCAATGCCCAATTTTATCAGATAGACTTAATAAATATATATATAGGACAGTCCATTCAAAAACAGCAGAATACACATTCTTGTCAAGTGCTCATGGAACATTCTCAAGGGTAGACCATATGTTGGGAAACAAGGCAAGCCACAATAAATTTAAGAAGATTGAAATCATATCAAGCATCTTTTCTGACCACAATGCTATGAAACTAGAAATCAACTACAAGAAAAAGGCTATGAAAGTCACCAATATGTGATGACTAAACAACATGCTGCTGAAGAACCATTGGTCAATGAAGAAATCAAAGGAAAAATCAGAAAATACCTGGAGACAAATGAAAGTGAAAACACAACATACCAACTATTAAGGGATGCAGCAAAAGTGGTAATAACAGGGCAATTTATAGCAATACAGGCCTACCTCAACAAAGAAGAAAAATCTCGAGTAATCGTAAACTACACCTGACAGAACTAGAAAAAGAAGAACAAAACAAAGCCCAAAGTGAGCATGAGGAAAATAATAAAAATTAGAGCAGAAATAAATTAAATAGAGATTAAAAAAAACAAACAATAGTGTTGCTAACGAAATGAATACACGAACACCAGTTGCTGTGTAGTAGTCTTCTGCTCCTGACTTTCTCGAGCTCTTTATTATTATAGCCTCTAAACAAAGCTGGCCTTTTGCCAAAGCAGTGAGTCAGCGACCTAAGCCTGCGCAAGCATCCCACAATAATGACCTTTCCCCTACACATCTGTTCATAACAGGTTCCTTCATAATGTTTCAAACTCCCAAGGTCCCAGGCTTGCTCCTTTTGAGGAGCTGATAAAACATTCTTGTTTGCAAGCAATGTTTTCCCTGGGGCCTTGTGAGTTCACCAGGCAGAACATTCTGTTTGCAGAAAAGTCCAGCCAGTCTTGTGGATGCCTCGCGTGCAAGAACAACCACATTTTATGCCAGGTCTCCTTCACAATAGAGAGGATCAATGAAACTAAGAGCTGGTTCTTTGAGAAGATAAACAAAATTAACAAATCCTTAGCCAAACTCATGAATAAAAGAGAAGTCTCAAATAAACAAGATTAGAAATGAAAGAGGGGAAATTACAATGGATACCACAGAAATACAAAGGATTATGAGAGAGTACTATGAAAAACTATATACCAACAAATTGGATAACCTAGAAGAAATGGATAAATTCTTAGACTCATACAACCTCCCAAAACTGAATCAAGAAGAAATAGATAATCTGAAGAGACCAATCAGAAGTAAAGAGATTGAAACAGTAATCTAAAACCTCCCAAATTCAAAAGTCCAGGGCCAGATGACTTCTCTGGAGAATTCTACCGAACATTCAGAGAAGATTTAATACCTATCCTTCTGAAACTATTCCAAAAAATTGAAGACGATGGAACATTTCCTAACTTATTCTACAAGGCCAACAGCACCCTGATCCCAAAGCCAGACAAGGACAACACAAAGAAGGAAAATTATGGCCAATATCACTATGAACATAGATGCAAAAATCCTCACCAAAATATTGGCAAACTGAATACAGCAATACGTTAAAAGGATCCTACACCATATCAAGTGGGATTTATACCAGGGACGCCAGGATGGTTCAACAGCCACAAATCAATCAATGTGATACACCACATCAACAAAATGAGGAATAAAAATCACATGATCAGGGGCTGGCCCCGTGGCTGAGCGGTTAAGTTCGCGTGCTCCACTGCAGGCGACCCAGTGTTTCGTTGGTTTGAATCCTGGGCGCGGACATGGTACTGCTCATCAAACCATGCTGAGGCAGCGTCCCACATGCCACAACTAGAAGGACCCACAACGAAGAATATACAACTATGTACCGGGGGGGCTTTGGGGAGAAAAAGGAAAAAAAATAAAATCTTAAAAAAAATATATTAAAAAAAAAATCACATGATCAGGGCTAGCCCTGTGGCCTAGTGGTTAAGTTCAGCGCACTCTGCTTTGGCAGCCTGGGTTTGTGGGTTTGGATCCCAGGTTTGGACCTACACCACTCATTGGCCATGCTGTGATGGTGCCCCACGTATAAAATAGAAGAAGATTGGTGACAGATATTAGCTCAGTGCTAATCTTCCTCAAGGAAAAAAGAAGAAGAAAAAAAAGAGTAAGATTGGTACCAGATGTTAGCTCAGGGCTAATCTTCCTCAGGAAAAAAAAAAAATCACATGATCATCTCAGTAGATGCAGAGAAAGCATTTGACAAGATCCAACATCCATTTATGATAAAACAAAAACCTCAATATAATGGGTATAGAAGGAAAGTACTTCAACATAATAAAGGCCATGTCTGACAAACCCACAGCCAACATCATACTTTATGGTGAAAAACTGAATGTGACTCTTCTGAGAACAGGAACAAGACAAGGGTGCCCACTCTCACCATTCCTATTCAACATAGTACTGGAGGGTTTAGCCAGAGCAATTAGGCAAGAAAAAGAAGTAAAAGGTATCCAAATTAGAAATGAAAAAGTAAAACTCCTGCTGTTTGTGGACAACATGAGGTTATATATAGAAAACCCTAAAGAATTCACCAGAAAGAAGTTATAAATAATCAACAACTACAGCAATGTTGCAGGACACAAAACCAACTTAGAAAAATCAGTTGCATTTCTGTACACTAGCAATAACAAACTAGCAGAAAGAGAAGTCAGGAATACAATCCCATTACAATCACAAAAAAAAGAATAAAAAAGCTAGGAATAAATTTAACCAAGGAGGTGAAAGACTGTACACTGAAAACTACAAGACATTATTGGAAGAAATCAAAGAAGTCATAAAGAAATAGATATTACGTATTACGTGCTCGTGGGTTGGAAGAATAAACATAGTTGAAATGTCCATACTACCTAAAGCAACCTACATATTGAATGCAATCCCGGTCAGAATCCCAATGACATTACTCATGGAAATAGAACAACGAATCCTAAAATTTATAAGTAAAACAAAAGACTCCAAATAGCCACAGCAATCTTGAGGAAAAAAAAGCCAGAAGTATCACAATCTCTAACTTCAAAATATACTATATAGAAATCAAAACAGCATGGATCAGTGGTTGAAGTGGGTGGAGCAAAATGGCGGGGTGAGCTGACCCGGGATTCTCTCCCCTCCAAAATACAACAAAAGATTGGAAGAACTGAATTTCAGAGAATAAACATAACGCCAGCTCGTTAGAGACCTAGAATACCAAGAAGGCGGAGATCATAAACCTAGCTTTACACCCTCGGAGGCGCTGGAACGGTAGGAGAGAACATCGCTCCCTCCCCTAGAGTCTGCGATCGCTGCGGCGGGGGTCGGGAAGGAGCGGGGGGAGAGGCCGTGTGACCCGGGGATCATCCAGGACTCCTGCCGCTGATTCAGTGGAGACCCGCTGACGGGGGTGGGGGGGGGTGGGGGGGGTGGGGGAGGGCGGGGGGAAGCTTCCGTCCACGGGGACCCTATAAATCAAGGGCCTTGGGACACCAGAGAACAGAACTGATCTGAACCCAGACCGACGCGGGTAACAGCCCCTCCCCCCAACAAAGCCAGTGGGCGCAGCCATCTTGCCCCAAGGCAGAGAGCTAACACGCCGCTCTCGACCCCCATCTAGTGGCGACAGGCTGTAACTGCAACTTAATTCTACCACCATGGGAAAAAACCACTCCTCTACCATCCAGCAATTTATAAAAGCCCCA
Source organism: Equus asinus (assembly GCF_041296235.1). Lineage (NCBI taxonomy): Eukaryota > Metazoa > Chordata > Mammalia > Perissodactyla > Equidae > Equus > Equus asinus. Next base: position 21,590,643 of record NC_091809.1, on the reverse strand, counting down.
GACTAGAAGGAAAACAATAAAAACACAGAATTAAGTCCTGAGGACTTGGAATTAGGTAAACTAAGTGATAATGAATTCAGAGCAGCTATAATCAAAAAACTCAATGAGGTAGAGAGAAAGATAGAGAAACAAGCCAAGTTCTGGAGTTATTTCACAAAAGAGATTGAAATCATAAAGAAGAATCAAACAGAATTACTTGAGATGAAAAACACAATGGACCAGATAAAACAGAATACAGATTCCCTGAACGCCCGTGTAGACCACATAGAGGAGCAAATCAGCATAATCGAGGACAGACAGGCTGAATGGCGCCAGACAGAGGAAGAAAGAGAACTAAGAATTAAAAAAAATGAGGAAAATCTCTGAGAGATAATGGATTCAATGAGGAGTAAGAACATAAGGATCATACGAATTCCCGAGAATATGGAAGAGGAAAATGGAGCAGAAAGTGTGCTTCACGAAATTATTGAAGAGAACTTCCCAAATCTAGGGATCAACAGAGAAATGTGTGTAGAGGAGGGTTTTAGATCTCCTAGATTTGTCAATGTAAAAAGACCCACCGCAAGGCATATAATAGTGAAGTTGGCAAATAGGAATGATAAGGAAAGAATACTCAGGGAAGTAAGAAAAAAAAAGAGAATAACCTATAAAGGAGCCCCTATCAGACTGTCAGCGGATTTCTCTACAGAAACCCTACAAGCTAGGAGAGAATGGAGTGATATATTCAAAGCTTTAAAGGATAAAAACCTTCAGCCAAGAATACTCTATCCAGCAAGAATTTCCTTCAGATATGAGGGAGAAATTAAATCTTTTCCAGACAAACAAAAGTTAAGGGAATTTGTAACTAAAAGCCCTCCATTACAAGAAATCCTCAAGAAGGCTCTCATACTTGAAAAGAGAAAAAAGGGAGAAAGGGGTCACAATCCACAGACTAGGGAGACCGATGGATAGAACCAGAACAGGATAGCAAATATTCAACTATAGCATTAGGGTAAAAATAAGGAAACTACCAAAACAAGGACGATCTTAGCACTCTAACTACAAATTAATAAGACGAGTTGGAATAAAAAATGAAAATAATTATTTAGGAGGGGAAGAGCAAAGGGTCTAAATCAGTATTGGTCGAGTAAGTAAGAGACCACCAGAGAATAGACTATATTATACACGAGATTCTAAATACAAACTTCAAGGTAGACACTAAAATAAAGTACAGAACAGAGTCACAAATCATAGATAAGGAAAAATCTAAGAAACCCAGCATAAGAAATTGCAGTATTAAATGGGTAGTCTAAAGCAAACAGGAAAAGAAACACAGGAAAACAAGATAATGAGTGACAGATTGACAGCATTAAGTCCACATGCATCAATAATCACTCTCAATGTGAACGGATTGAACTCTCCAATAAAAAGACACAGAGTAGCAAAATGGATTAAAGAACAAGATCCAACAAATTGTTGCCTCCAGGAAACACACCTAAGCCCCAAGGACAAACACAGACTCAGGGTGAAGGGGTGGAGGACAATACTTCAAGCAAATAGCAAGGAAAAAAAGGCAGGTGTTGCAATTCTCATATCAGACCAAGTGGATTTCAAAATAAGACAGGTAAAGAGAGACACAGAGGGACAATATATAATGATCAAAGGGACACTTCATCAAGAAGAAATAACGCTTATAAATATCTATGCACCCAACACAGGAGCACCAAGATTCATAAAGCAACTATTAACAGACCTAAAGGAAGATGTTAAAAACAACACAATAATAGTAGGGGACCTCAACACCCCACTCACTTCAATAGACAGATCATCCAGACAGAAAATCAACAAGGAAATAGTGGAGCTGAATGAAAACCTAAAACAATTGGACTTAATAGACATATATAGATCACTCCACCCTGAAGGAGCTGAATACACATTCTTCTCAAGTGCACATGGAACATTCTCTAGGATAGACCATATGTTGGGAAATAAGGCAAGCCTCTACAAATTTAGAAATCAGAACAGCATGGTATTGGCAGAGAAAAAAACACATAAATGAATGGAACTGAATTGAAAGTCCACAAATAAACCCACACGTCTATGGACAGCTAATTTTCAACAAGGGAGCCAAGAACGTACAATGGATAAAGGAAAATCTATTCAATAAATGGTATTGGGAAAACTGGATGCCCATGTGCAAATGAATGAAAGTAGACCATTACCTTACACCATACACAAAAATTAACTCAAAACGGATTAAAGAGTTGAATGTAAGACCTGAAACCATAGACCTCCTAGAAGAAAACATAGGCAGTACACTCTTTGACACTGGTCTTAGCAGCATCTTTTTGAATACCATGTCTACTCTGGTAAGGGAAACAAAAGGAAAAATAAACAAATGGGACTACATCAGACCAAAAAGCTTCTGCAAGGCAAAGGAAATGATCAACAAAATGTAAGACAACACACCAACTGAGAGAAAATATTTACAAATCATATATCTGACAAGGGGTTAATCTCCAAAATACATAAAGAACTCATAGAATTCAACAACAAAAAGACAAATGATCTGTTCAAAAAATGGGTAGAGGATATGAACAGACATTTTCCTAAAGAAGTTATACTGATGGCCAACATACACGTGAAAAGATGTTCAACACCACTAATTATTAGGGAAATGCAAATCAAAACTACGAGATGTCACTTCACACCCTTCAGGATAGCTATAATTAACAAGATGAGAAATAATATGTTGGAGAGAATGTGGAGAAAAGGGAACACTCATACACTGCTGGTGGGAATGCAAACTAGTGCAACCACTATGGAAAACAGTGTGGAGATTTCTCAAAAACTTAAAAATAGAAATACCATATGATGCAGCTATCCCACTAGTGGGTATTTATCCAAAGAACATGAAATCAACAATACAAAGAGATTTATGCACCCCTATTTTCATTGCTGCATTGTTCACAGTAGCCAAGATGTGGAAGCAACCCAAGTGCCCATCGACTGATGATTGGGTAAAGAAGACATGGTGTATATATGCAATGGAATACTGCTCAGCCATAAAAAAAGACACAGTAGTCCAATTTGCAACAACATGGATGGACCTTGAGGGTATTATGTTAAGTGAAATAATCCAGACAGAGAAAAACAAATGCCTTATGATTTCACTCACATGTGGAGGATAAACACATGGACAAAGAGAACTGATTAGTGGTTACCAGAGGGGAAGGGGATCAAGGGTGGGTGAGAAGGGTAAAGGGGCACATATGTCTATAAAAACTAGACTGCTGGTGGTGGGCATGATGCAGTCTGTGCAGAAACTGATGTATGATGATGAACACCTGAAATCACACAGGGTTATAAACCAATATGACCTCAATAAAAACAAACAAATTCTACTTAATTTTGTCGAATATTTCCAAACAGATTGGTAAACGTAGTACTTTCTTTTTCAACAGGTTGTCCTTTGAAAGACAAATCCAGTAAGATGACACAATTTGAATAGACACTAGTTCAAAATCTTTACGTCTTTGACCATATAATTTATGTTCAAAGTCAACAGATGAACTCCATGAAATGGAAGTTTGTGCTGATTGATGAAATCACACTATTGTATAGTTAAATATGTCTGTTCTTTTCATATTCCCTATCTCCAAGACCAAAAAAGACATCTTTAAATATATATTTCATGTAGGCAGTTGCTTCTTTGATATCTCTCTCAAAAAATGTGTAGTTTTATAATTTTGCCTCAAAACTTAATTTGCACCTAATAAAATTCACCATTTTAAACGTACAGGCTGATGAAATTTGACAAATGTATACACCCCTATAATCACCACCCCAATCAAGGTAGAAAACATTTCCATCACTCCAGAAAGCATAACATAATGATTTTGTCCAACATTAACAAAGCTGTGAACTGTAGAAATGGGGATGCTTTTGTCTTCCATAATAGAAGTAGAAATTTGACAGGGAGAAAAAAAAAGCAAAACCAAATCTGACAGTAAGCTTGGTCATTTGTTTAACTGGGCAAACAGCCTAGTAAGAATATCGGCTTTTCCCCCTTCTCAGGCATGCCCACATCCACATGCTCTGCTAGGCCAGCATCCTTCCCAGTGCTCCAATCAATTATAAACATCTTAAAGCAGTCATTGCATTGGGGGTTAACTTGCAGGGCGAGTTTACTCTTCTAGGTCAAGTCAGCCTGATGTAATTCTTTCTTTTCTTAGCCCTCAAAACAGTAGTTGAACTCTTTGTATTTTGTGCAAATAATAACTCTGTATTTTATGCAAATTTCTAAATCTGCCATTCAAGACAGGGCTCTACAAGCTTTTTCTGTAAATGGATGGGTAGTAAATATTTTAGATTTGGTGGACCACAAAGTGTCTGTTGCAACTACTCAACTCTGTCGTGTCACACAAAAGTGGCTATAGAAAATACATAAATGAATGAGTGTGGCTGTGCACCAATTAAACTGTATTTTTAAAAAGCCAGGCCAGCCAATCTTTGTTTTAAGGCAAAGAATTTGCATTAAGAAAGTTAAGAAAAGAGACTAGTGTTTTCCGAAAGCACTTCCCCGTATTGGTTTATTATTTTCTTTTTAAGCACATGTACAACTTTGAAGTGTCGACTCTGGATCCTCAATACAATATCTAAGAAATAATTTGTATTGACACAAATCTTGAGGGAAAAGGGAGACCCAAAAAAAAAACAGCTTCCAAAATTCAGGGAACATACATTGCTGGTGGGACCATAAGATGGTGTCTGGTCATTTTGAAAAGCAATTTGGAATTTTCTTAAAACATATGAATTTACCATTTGACCCACATGAGAAATAAAAAGACAAGTCCACAGAAAGACTTGCACACAAATGTATAGAATGTGTTTCATAATAACCAAAAAGGGATATACCCCAAAACTCCGTCAACTGGAGAATGGATAAACCAAATCTAGTTATCCATACAATGAAATATTATTTGGCAACACAAAACAATGAAGTTGTGATACATGCTACAGTGTGGATGAATCTTGAAAAGATGCTCAGTGAAATAAACCAGTCACCAAGGACCACACATTGCATGACTCTGTTTATATGAAACACGAAGAATAGGCAAAGCCATAGAGACAGACAGTAGGTTAGTGTTTGCCTGAGCTGGGGGTGGGAACCTTAGTAAAAAGGCATGAGGGATCTTACTGGGTTGATGGAAATGTCCTAAAACTGGTTCATGCTGGTAGTTGCACAACTCAGTAAGTTTACTAAGAATCATTTGACTTGCACATTTAAAATGGGTGAGTTTCATGGTATGTAAATTATGCCCCACCAAAGCTGTTAGAAAAGCAGCTTCCATTGTGCATTCATTTTGATCAATCCAACTCCAGTCTCCATCGTGGGAGGATATATTCATAATACCCAGCTTTGAAATCGTTAGAATTTTGGCGTTCCTTGTAGGGGATAATAGCAATATATTTTGTCTGGTAGTGTGGGAGTTCAATTATCGTTGAGTCCTTTTTGTGGGATCTGAAGAGTACGACACTCTTCACCTCCTTCATTGGGATTCAAGTGGGGTGTTTAGCTTGGCAATGTCATCTTCTCTCTCCGAGTCTTCCTCCCTTTTCTCAGTAGTTTCAATGCTGCACTTTCTAATTTGGCTCTTTTCCTTGCATCAAGAAGTCCTTTTGGACTTTTTGAGACATTGAATGGTTTTCTGTCATAGGCTTTGGATACTTGAGACTAAATCAGGGTGTAAGGTTTGTGGAGAAGGATAATAGAGGTATAGTTGTTAGCAAACAGCAGGCTCGTTCTGCTTGCTGTAAGACCAGCCAATAAGTCCAGAGGCATGTCAGTGGAATAGAAAGGGTTTATTCGTTTTTGCAAGCAAAGACGGAAGATGGCGGACTAGTGTCCTTGAAGCCCATCTTCCCAGGACAAAAGTCACAGAGCAGTTTTATAAGGGAGCGGACATGCAAGTCTTGCACAAAATTATTCTAGGAACACAGTTTCTCCAGACATCTCTCTCCAGGTGGGTGATCTAAGTTCCCAGTAATGTCTGAATTTTCTTCCTCCTTGATCGATTTTCCTGTTTCCAAAAGACTGAACATGCGTCCACGACCCCTAACTCTTGATTTTATCTAGGCTAGGAGACAAAAGACAAAAGGCTAATAATTCTTTTAGTTGGGTAAAGGTTTCTGCCTATGTGGGTGATGCCAACATTTGTGTCTTGCTGGTCTTTATAGATGATCCTCTTTGTGTATGGTGTCTGGCTTGTAGCAAATTTGCTATACTCTTATTCTAATAACTGATGTGTATTAGAATACACTGGTCTTTGGGGTTTTTCTACAAATAATCATATCTACAAATACAGACAAATTTCATTTGCTCTTTTTAAATCCTTATACCTTTCTTACACTTTTGTTGGCTCTGTCCCTGGCTGGGACACCTAGAAGTGATGTTAGGCACTCTTGCTGTCTTCCTGATCTTCAGGGGCACTGTTTTCATATTTCATCTTTCTGTTTGGTGTCCGCTGTAACGGTTTTGTAGATAACTTTATCAGGATAACAAAGTGTCCTTCTTTGCCTTGGGTGTGGGTGTTCTTCCTCATGGACAGATGTTGAATTTTATCATATGTTTGTTCTGCATCTCCTGAGACGATACTGTTTGTTCACTGATGTATTTCAAAACCCTTAGAATAATCGCAGGAACCCAGCATAGGCACTCAATAAGTATTTGTTGAATGAATGAATGAATATGTGTAACTTTTCTTTTTTGACGTATTTATGTGGTTAATTACTTTAATTGATTTTCCACCGTGAAATTAGCCTTGCATTCCTGGATAACTTAACCATCACATACCTATTCATCATCATTCCTAGTTTGCCAAAATGATAGGATTTTTGCATCTTTGAGTGAGATTAGCCTGCAATTTTCCTCACTCATGGTGTCTTTTTATTGTTGTTGTTTCAAGAATATGCTAGCCTCATAAAAATTAGTTGGGGAAATTCCCCCAAACTCATGCCTCCACCTGGATTCATCAGTTGCCCATCATCTTTTATATCTTTCTTTGCTTATGTATAATTTTCCTTTATGGATGAGCCATTACAGACATGAGACAGCTTAAGCATTTATCCCAACTTCTTTAGTGTTTAGCACCTTTCTGTAGCATTTATCCTGAGAACAAGGACATTGTCAGGAACTGAAAGATCTGAGATTTTTCCCTTCTTAGAAGCTAACAAGTTAGCCTGCCAGTTTCATGGATTTTGCCCAAAGACAGCAGACTTCTGGGTCAGAGACCCAGGACTTTATTACAGCACAGCAGGAAGCAGAAGCTTCATGTTCGTGTCAGTTCCCCTCGACTTCCAAATCCCACCGAGGTGATGCGAACCAGCCTAGGAGGCTGCTGCACATGCAGTGGGTTTGTGTCACAGCCAAGGAACCCCAGGATTTTCTAAGGAGCTGCAAACACATCTACCAATCTTTGCCCCTGAGGGAGACTGTCTTTATTACACTGGACAGCAAACAAACCTGCCCTCAGCTCTCAGGATGTTTGCTATATAAACATCCTTGAAGAGACAGTCCAAAACAGAGTAAGACATGTGGAAACGTGAGCTACCCATGGAAAATTGTCTCCCGATAGACATTTTCCTTTATAATCTAAATATCGTTAATGTGCTCATGAAATTTTTGGTTTCTTGCCTGAGGAAGATTGGCCCTGAGCTAACATCTGTGCCAATCTTCCTCTCTTTTGTATGTGGGACATCACCACAGCATGGCCTGATGAATGGTGTATAGGTCTGCGCCTGGGATCCAAACCTGTGAACCCTGGGCTACTGAAGTGGAGTGTGTGAACTTAACCAGTACACCACCGGGCTGGCCCGTGTTGTTCATTTCTAGTCTAGTTGCTTTGTGGTCAGAGTTGGGGATCTGTAGAATATGGATTCTTTGGCATTTTGGGGGACTTTCTCTCTGGCCCAGTGTAGCAGACACTGCTGGCTGCCTCTGTATCCATTCTCCTCATTTTTCTTACTCTCAGAACCTAGATTTTGCTCAACTTGTTAATGTTTACTGTTTGAAAAAACCCTAGCTCTCTTACTTAGTCTTTCTTGAAAAGGTGGTCATGTCCCACAGCCCTGGCCATGACAGGTAGGCAGAGTCAGGGTGTGGCTTCTGGGAAAGCTCTTGGAAGGGGGACAGTCCCCTTGTCATCTTCACTTTTTGCTCTTAGTCCTTCCTTTTTTCTGCCTAGAAACTGAATACAGTGCCTCCAGTTGGAAGGAGATTATCTTGTGGCCATTAGGCAGAAGCCAAAGGCAAAGATGGTGCAGCCAAAAGCAAGGCTCCTTGCACCCAAGGGGTTTCTTTGAGTGGCTGAATCAGCTCTGAGCTGCTTATTTCTAGACTTGTGTTACATGAGAAAAAGAAATATTCTTAAAAAAAAAAAAGTCCTCATTGTAGTTTCACAGGAAGGAGCTATTAGGAATTTTTTTATTACTCTCAAGAATTTTTTTTGGTGAGAAATATTATCCCTGAGCTGACGTGTGTGCCAGTCTTACTCTATTTTATATACGGGACGCTGCCGTAGCTTGGGGAGCGGTGTGTGAGTCTGTGCCCGGGATGCAAACTCATGAACTCCGGGCCGCCAAAGTAGAGCACATGGACCCAACCACTACGCCACCAGGCCAGCCCCTCAAGAAATTTTTATTACTCCCAGCTGAGTGGTGACCATGAGAACCCACCCTCCATATCCAGCGAGGGGGCTTAGCTGGCTGTGGAGGTCCTGGTTGCTGCCCCTCCCAGCACCTACTCCTGGGATTGTGCTAAGACTCCTCCTAGCAGTGACTAAGCATGGCGGGAGTCACGGTGCAAGCCCTGCCTGTGGGTCATGAGCCTTCTCTGGTGATGGCTGTGGCTCAGCCTAAACCCGGCTAGATGGCACTGAGGTCTGAGATTCTGCCTACCCAGTCCTCCTCGGCCCTTCGCCCTTCCTTCTGCCTGTGTTTGACAATAAATATCAAAATGTCAATGGAAGTCATTGAGGACCTTGTCGAAGCTGATTCTGGGACCTACTGTCCACAAAAGCCTGATTGAAATGGGTTCAGGAGAAACTAGGGGAGAAATTGGAGACAGTAAGGAGAAAACCTTTTTAGAACGGCTGTCTTGTTTAATATTAATAAAGCCACAGTAGTTTTCTTTTGTTGGTATTTGTGTGTTGTATTTCTCCAGCCTTCTCATTTAAACCCTCTGTGGACAGTCAGGTGTCACTTCACCTGGGGACGTGTTCGGAGAAATGCGTCATTAGGTGACTGTCGTTGTGCGAACATCATAGAGTGCACTTACACAAACCTAGATGGTGCAGCCTAGTACACACCTGGGCTAACATGGTACTAATCTTATGGGACCACCGTCATACGTGTGGTTTGTCATTGACTGAAATGTTGTTATGAAATGCATGACTGCACTTAAGTTTTAAATGTGTTTCTTGTAAATAGGATGTAGCTGGATCCAAAAGAAAAAAATCCAATCCTAAAATGTCTTTTAATTTGTAAATCAATCTAGTTTTTATTGTGATTCTTAATATATTAGATTAATTTCTATCACTGTAATAGTTATGATTTCTATTCTGCACTTTTTGCTTTTTCTGTAAAAAAATTAGAAATAGAGAAAATTAGATAAAAGTGTGTACAAAAAGTTAAAGCACAATAAACTTGTACCCATCAACCAAGCCAAGAAGATTGTATGTGTAGACCTTCACAGGTATTTTAAAAACGAAATAATTATTGTTATTTTTATTTATTTACTTATTTTTTTTGGTGAGGAAGATTGGCCTTGAGCTAACATCTGTTGCCAATCTTCCTCTCCTTTTTTCTCCCCAAAGCCCCAGTGCATAGCTGTATATCCTAGTTGTAAGTCATTCCAGTTCTTCCCTGTGGGGCGCTGCCACAGCACGGCTTGATGAGCAGTGCTAGGTCTGTACCTGGGATCTGAACTGGTGAACCCCAGACCGCCAAAGCGGAGTATGCGAACTTAACCACTTGGCCACAGGGCCAGCCCCTACTGTTATTTTTAAATTTATCAGTTCCTTGCATCACAACATACTGTCAGGGGTTGGGGGGGCTAACATGAGGGGGTTTCTTTGTGGTGATGGAACACTTCTGTATCCTGATTGTGGGAATAGTTACTTGAACCTGTACACGTGATAAAATGTCATAGAACTTTATTATTCATATATTACCCAGATAAATATATTATCCCCCCCCACACACACACACAAAGTGCAAGTAACAATGGGTGAAATCCAGATAAGGTAACTGAGTTAATAGTATCACAGTGATTTCAATGTCCTGGTTTTGAGAATGTACTATGGTTATGTAAGGTATCAATGGGGGCGCTTAGGGGCCCATTGGTCGGACTGAAATCTAGAGGATTGTTTGAGGAGATCCCTGTGTCTTCCAGGTAAACTGGCTGTCTGGGATCCATCAGGAATGTGAAAGTTTTATTGAATGCCGTTTCCAAAAGCCTAGTATTGTGTATTCTGAAGAGTGAAATGTGTGCCTTGCTTACTATTGGTAATTTCTGTAATTCTGAAGTAAGGAGTGTCCTGACAAGGCCTTGTACTGTGGCCTCAGTATATGTAGAGATGTGTAATTTTGATTTATAATTTCATTATCTGTGAGACAAGAGAGTCCAAGAGTTCTTGGCTCTGACTGGACAATTTTTAGGCAATGGCTCAACAATTCATAACAAACGTTAAGATGGGGTCCTTGTTGGCCAGGGCATCGAGAGCCAAGATGACTGCCTGAAGTCTGGCCAAGTGTATTGTTTTTTGGAGTCTTGTTTTGTATTAGGGACGTCCTGGTTGAGAGACGGAAAGCAGTAACTTTCCACTGCGCTCCATCACGTATGACGGTCAGCAGTGCCATCCACACAGTCCACAACTCTCACTGCTGTTTATTCCGTTAATCCCAAGGTTTCCTCAGGTAGCCAAGAGATGGATTGTTTATTTACTTATTGCGTATTTCAGTTTTAAGAAAACCCAAAATTGGGTTATTCACGGGAGGAGTGGAGATAATCCCCTCTTTATTAACTAGGTTTGTACAGCAAGTTTTAAACCTTGAAGCCCCTGTTTCAACTCACATTGGGACATAGTAACTATTTTAATGAGGAGTCCCTGGGGGTCCTGTTTTATGAAGACAATTAGTGTCAAAGACTTACCTTAAGTTTATTATTGTATCACTTCATCAATGTCCACGATGGCATAATTTAGGGAAATGGGAACTATGACTATGGGAAATTTAAGCACAGCTGCAATTAAAGTGCAGCATAGTTTTTTACTCTGTGTTTTAGTTACATTTAAAAAATTATAGGGGAGTATAATGTTTAAATGTAGTGGAATCCCAAGATATAAGTGCAATTTTAGGGCAATATTGATTGAGTCTATGAAGGTTTTCAAATAGTGTGTTTTAGCAAATGTTAAGTTAATTTACAAATCATGTTGTAGAGGCATGAGAGCCAATCGTGCACTTTTTGTCTATTTGTTATATGTATTATTTACTATATAAATTTAGTCACATATTTCTTACATATACCAGAATTGTATATAACTTATCATATGTTATTAGAATATACATTTTAATATATACATTTTTGATTTAAAGTTTGTCAATGGATCTTTTACTATATGATTGTATACAATTTAATGATTTATTTATTATGTACCTATATTAAAATACACATATACTTACATGAATTATATAAACACACACACACATATATATATAATTTATGTAGTTAACCTTTGTTTTACTACCCAGTATCTAGGGGTTTATTTGTCATTGTTGTTTTTAAATCAATAAGTAATATAAGACCAGCGTTAATGTTTGCTATCCCTGGCATTTACTCCACACATAAAAGTTCAAGTTTCCTTTTGGGGTAGAAGGGCTGCTTGTAGTCACCTAAATCCACAGCCTTTTTAGATTTCTTTCTTTCCTTTGGTCTCCTGTCTGATCCTGAGATGACCATTTTTTCCCTTTTTTTGGTGTTTTGCTGATAAGCTCCTTGTGGCCCTGGGTGCCCCTACTGTGAGCAGTGGCCTCCCTTTCTAGGGGGTCCCTGTTAACCTCAGAGGGTCTAGGGGTTGCATCCAAGAGAACAATGTGGTGGAATCCTGATTCTGTGATAACTTGGTTTTCAGGACGATGCTCTTAGCACGTTGACAGACAGCGGCACTCAAGAGTGCCCGAGTGCACTGACCAGAACCTTTACCAACCTCACATGCGCTGAGAACCCTCCTCATGTGTCTTAGGGGAAGCAAGAACAAAACGTTCTTTCTCCTTTTCCTTTTTCTTTAAAAATTAAGCCATGGTCTCCATGGACGGGATCCGCTCTCTCCTACTGTGTCTGGGAGTGAATTGTGACACTAAAAGCAAGCAACAGAGCGATGTGCTTTTGAACCAGCATTTAAACTTTTTGGAAACCATCGTGGTTCCAAAAGCCATGTGGAGTGGTGTACATCTAGCTACTGACCAGTGGGAGGGGCCTATACAAACTTGGAATTAAATGGGTGAGTATGTGTCGAGGGTTGCAATGCTCAGGGGACAGAGAGTCAATGACACTTCTGATGGCCTATCAACGTGGGACCTTATTTACCTCAGACTTGTTTGCCCACCAGAATAGAAGAATTGTCCCTTTAAGGAGCACTGCCTGGGGCTCACTGCCCAGCTCCTCAGCCCTCCATGGTGGCCCCTGGTGTGGGTCTAATGGGGTTGCCAGGCCAGTGGATCAGTCTCAGTGCCCTCAATGCACTCTGAGGGGAACACTCTTTGCCTCCCTTTCCAAGAAGCCTTCACTGTGCCTCTTTCGGCCTATGCTGATTAGCCCTAGATGCCCCATGATTTCTCACCTGGTAGGACATACTGTCACCAATAAGGTGTCACTGGGGACTGCTCGTATCCCCTGTCTCACTACCAACACTAAGCAAGAATCTGGGTCACTGTCTTGTCACAGTTTAGGTTGGAAAACCATGGCAAGACAAGGCTGACACAGCAGCAGGCAGTGAGGGCCAAAGCACAAGGGCTCCAGAGCCAGCAGTTCCCTCCCAGGCAGAGCTCGCTGTTCAGTAGAGGCAGTTCCTGAGCCAAGAGAAGTTGAGACGCAGGCCCCTCTGTTGATTAATGTGTCACTCTGCTTGTTTGCATCAAATGATTAGTCCCTGGGTCTTAATTTATAAAGGTGACTGAGTGATGACACAGAGAGATTAAAGCCATGGAAAGATTACTAGTCACACAATCCCAACAAAATGGGACACCATGCAACACAGGGCCACATGGGGAAGCACCAGGTCAGTCAGGAGAGAAAAGCAGGACTGAGAGGAGAGCTTTATTGGGGTTTCTGCAAGGGAAAGACAGGCAGAGCTTAGTATTAGTACAGCTTAGTATTGGCCGATTTGAAGAATTCCAGCAGGCTCTGGGGCATACTGGCCGTCCCCAGTCATCTGCTACCTGGCTCTGAGTTGATTTAGCCCAGGGGAAATATTGGTGTGAGAGTTAGATGTAGGAGGTGGTTAGAGCATGGGCTCTGGATTGGGTGGTTTGCATCAGAAAGGTGTACTACCAAGCGAATAGATAACCCTCTGTAGGAAGTAGCTAGCCCTGGAGGGGCAGTTTCTCTCCAGCCACAAAGACTCTGAAACGTCAAAAAATTATCAGACACGGAATTTAAGACATGATCAATCCAATGGTTAATACAAAGTTCAGACACCAAGGTTTCCTCTTGGATGGAAGAATGTGATGCAATATGAAGGAGACACTCGTGGGTAAGGTAATCTTCCATTTCTTGGCCTGGAAGGTGTATACCCAGGGGCTCAGCATCCTGTTGTTTATTATCAGCTCATATGCATCTCACACAGTTTTCTGTACATATGCCATAATTATAAAACATAAGAATAGCACAAATCACACAGCAACAGCAGAAAAATGAGATCAGAGAAATAAAAACACTGCATTAGTAATCAAACCAAATATAAACTCATTTAACCTGTAGCTGACAGTTCAGATTGTACTTTAATATCCTGTTAAAATGTTGTTCACAATCACAATAACTAAAACCAGAAAAGTAGAAAATAAAATATTAAAAATAACATAACAAACATGAATGATGTGTGGTAGGCAGAATAATGGTCTCCAAAGGATAGCCATGTTCTGATTCCTGGAACATGTGAATGTGTGTATTAACCACGTCTTTAATTTTCTCTATTCTGATGGTTTGACATCTAGGAGGCCTTCCTGACCCTGGAGGGACTGCCCCTCCCAGGGTTAACCACGTCCTAGAGACAGTTAGAGAAGACTCACCCCAAGAAAACCCCTTGCACATGCAAACCAACCAATCAGATACTATACTCCCAACCCCCTCCTTTATTGGGCTCTCAAGCTCTGGGCAACTGTCAACCTGCATTAACCACCCCAAGGCCAGGTACCATCCAGGGACACCCCTGTGCCCAAGAGCCTGCTGATATTCGAACTAGCAAATCTTAAACCTGCTGACTCTCCCTCACCTGTCCCTTCCCCATGGAAACCACAATAAAGGCTCTTGGCCACATTCCCCCTTGTCCACACCGCATCCTGACCAGCCCCAGTTCTTCCTTGGGTTGACCCACTGCATGGCCTGCTGAGCCTCCTATTTCTAGAGAACTGTTGAATAGGATAAACTTCTTCCTTCATGGAGTCATTTCCATGTCTGTGTGTCTTACCATACCCAAATTACGACAAATCCCAGGGACCCTTTAACAATACATGCTGTCACACGGCAAAGGGAAATTCAGGTTGTACAACAGCTGACCTTAAAATAAGGAGATTATTCTGGACTCTGCACCTGGGCCCAGTGGAATCTCAAGTGTCCTTTAAAGCAGAAGAGGGAAGTGGACTAGGAGAATCAAAGATATGGCAGCACGAGAAAGAGTTCAACTGATGTTTCTGACTTTGAAGACAGAAGGAAAATGAGACAAAAGGCATCTAGAAGCTGGAGAAAGCAAGTAAACAGAATCACCTCTGCCTGAACACAGTCCTAGTGACATTTTGATGTTAGCTCAGTGACATCCTTTTAGGAGTTCTGATTGCCAAACCATAATATAGCAAATTATTGTTGTTTTATGCCATTAACTTTGTGGTAAATTTGTTACAGCAACAACAGAAAACTAATACACAATGGAAATCTGGAATATTAAGGTATAGACTGTAAGGTCAAAAAGGAGCACCTGTCTTTTTTTTTTTTTTCTCCTGCTTTATTTCCCAAACCCCCCTGGTACATAGTTGTATATCTTAGCTGCAGGTCCTTCTAGTTGTGGGATGTGGGACGCCGCCTCAACGTGGCCTGATGAGCGGTGCCATGTCCGTGCCCAGGATCTGAACCCTGGGCCGTCGCAGCAGAGCACGTGAATTTAACTACTTGGCCACGGAGCCGGCCCCAGCACCTGTCTTTATTGTCTGCAATGCCAATCCATCCTCTTTCCTCAGGAATCTTTTCCAAGGAGACCTTGGCACACCCTGCTCCACAAAGTCACCTTTTGAAAAGGCCCCCAATGACTTTCATGGTCAAATCCCATCCTCATTTCCCTCACCCAGTCAGCATGTGGTACAGTCAGTCAGGCACTGCTCCTTGCCTTGGACTCATGGACACCAATCTTCATACTATTCCTATCTCATGGGCCATTACTTCTCAATATATTTGCTACTTTCTCCCATGACCCCAAGTGCTAAATATAGATGTTTGCAGGGCTTGTCAATCCTTGGTGAAATTGTCTAAACTACTGACGTTAAGTACCATCTATACGCTGATGACATCAAATGTAAGTTGCTCAGCCTGATAAGGAATTGATTTTTCTCATGTGCCAAGAAGTCTTCAAACAGGCAGTCCAATGGCAGGTACGAGGATATCATGGGAGGAACATGTTCCTCTGAGATTGCTCTTATTGACATGGACCCAGGATGCCCCAAGAGACCTGGTCTTACTTTGAAGCCAGAGTCCCATCATGCCATATCTGGGCAAAATTGTGGATTTCTTTTACAAACCTTCATGCTGCCTCATTTACCTTGGCTTTTTAGTGTGCTTTGGGTGAACTAGCTCCGTGGTGAGGCTCAGGGAGCATGCACAAGCAGGCCAGGCCTCTGCCAAATTCACATAGGATAACCCACAAGATATCATTGACGTGTGCGGTCCAGTTCTCTTGCCCAACAATGCCAGCAGGTCCTCCAGACTGCCCACTTCCAAGATACCACTTCCATTTGACTGGCAGAGCCTGTTTGAACTTTCCCTTGCTGATTGCTAAATTCCATGGGGCTGCCAGGTCAGAGTCACAGGGCCCCATGAGTCAGGCATTCATTTTCAGCCAGAAAGTAGTAGCATGTTCATAGCTATCTTTTTAAAAGAAGGAGTGTGCTTGGTGACCACATCAGGGACATGCTGCTGATGTATGGGGAAATGGCCTCTCTGCATACTCCAAAAAAAAGTTTTCTCTCCCTGGGATTCTATATTGTTTCTGTCAGACCACCTGGAAAGGGATAGAACATGTGGCAATCTGAGAACCCTCTGACACCTACAGGAAAGGGAAGCTCAAGGATGTGAAACATCCATACCACTTGTACATTTAGGAGAAACCACAGGAGCACAGTGACTGGGCCCATAGGACCCTACCCACAAGGTTACTTTAGCTTTCCTTTTGTACTGCCAGCTTTGCCCAAACTCTTACAGGAATATGAACCAAGGAGACTGAAATGCATGTGTCAGACTAGTAACAACAAAAAGTGCAGCTCCCAGGAGATGATACCATCCTTCACAGGGAGCAGGAGCAGTGTAGGGTGATGGTATGGGTAGCAGTGAGGCAAGATGAAGGTGGCACAGGGTCTGTGCCCAAGCGCCACTGTTGCCTCCTCCCTCAGCATTCAGGGCCTTGCATTCTTGGCATGCTCAGCAAGATAAGTGGGAGCAAAGACCCATGGGGGAGTATTTTTCATCAACCCATGGTGTCCTGTGGTGAGTTTTCACATGAATATGCCACTCTGCCAGACACTGACCAGTAAAGGTTGGGACCAAATCTGCTCAGTTTAACTCATACAGCATTTATTAATGCTACTATCATTAGGAGTCCAGACAGCAGGACGAGGCCAACCTGTAGGATTAATCTCACCCATGACCCCAAAATCTCGGATTCAGTCAAGTGTGAACAAGATCCATGGAGGAGTCAAGATGTCGTGTAAGGTCAGTCCACTCTCCCATATAACCTACACAACAGAGTAAAGGCTAAGCTGCTATATTTGGTGTTGTTCCTAATAACTACAGGCTGTGACACAGTCTAAACAGCAACACTCATACCCAGAGTGAACTTCTCCACAACCCACTCTCTTCCACAAACATAAACACAAAAGGGCACAGGTCATTCTTTTTCATGTTTGACTTTTAAACTTGATATACATTACCATTACACAGGTTTGATCAAGCCCCATGCTAAGTGTCATCAAGCAGCAGCATCCTCGATGGCCAGTCATGACAAACTTGAGGCTGCTTGAACTTCAGAAGTACATGAATTTGTATCATACAGACTGAAATGAGGATGTGCTGGTCTCTGTGCCTGTTCTCAGGGCCAACAATCATGAAATGCCATTGATGGCATCAGGCACAGCAGATTATCAGGACCAGTCCTGTTAACAAGTTTTTCCTTTTTCATGCCACATGGACGGAATGACAAATCCAGCAGCCAGTCATATTTCAAGCTGCAGCTGTTTCATGACTCAGGCAGACAATATGGTTGTTTTTCCAGGCTGTGGTGCTGGATGTTTTTGACTCCCTCTGTACTTTGCTGAGGTCCAAAGTATTCTTTCCCCAAGAGTTGGGGTTGTTTCTCTCCACCATGGCCATGAAATCTGGGTGTGTAACCTCACCTTTCCACCGCTCATCTTCTGCTCACACACTCACCTTTTATCTGAATGGATAAGGTGTGAGAGAAGGGTTTTATTAAAAAACCCACAAAGGTGTATTATATCCCCATCTTGGCCAGTGTGAGCCACTGTAGACACACTCCATGAGCAGTGAATTCAGTCAAGCAGTCACTGTCTTCACAATGTACAACCATATTAATCCAACTAGGGAATGCAGGAGCTATAACAGGACTAAGTGCAGATCCTATCAGCCCGCATTTGGCCAGTTTTAAACCTGGAAGTTGTAGCAACTGGACTGGCCCAGCATGGCTATCAGGGGAAAGAAAGCCACATTGTGCCCCAAAATGGTCAGGACAGAATCCCAAATGTTCAAAATAGATCTACAGAACCACCCAGAATGCAATGTTGCACTCAGCATACCTGATTTCTGGACTGAGGGAAATGCTTCCCACATTCCCTACATTCACAATGTCTTTTGAGTGTGAGTCATCTCGTGTTTAGACTGTGAATCATGCCATGTTAATTAAAGGAAGAGGGACAATCTAATGGGAAAATGATGACTTTGAAGCATTTTTGACATTCATCAAGTTTTTCTCCACTTTTAGATTACAAGTGAATAGTAAAATAATTAGCAGAACTACAACTTATCACATCTTATATTATTAGGGTTGGTCTCCAAAGCAAGATATCTCACTTATTTCCTAATAACTGAGCACATAATGAAGGGTTTTCCACATTTCTTACATGGTAGATCTTCAGTGTGAGTTCTTACATTCAGGGTTGTGAGGACAGTCTGCCGGCTTTCTCACACTTCTTAAATTTTTACACCATCTCTCAACTGTGAGTTCCTAAATGGTAAGATGTGAGGAGCAAGTGAAAGTCTTCCTGTACCCTTTACATTCACAGGGTCTTTACAGAGTGTGAATTCTCATCTGGATATTAAGGCTTGAGCAATATGCAGATGTGGACCATCTTCCTTCCAGACATAGGGACTTTCTCCAATATGAAACTTCATGTGAACATCATGACATGTGAAATATTTAAGGGTTGCACCACATTCCCTAGGGCTTTTACCACAATTACAGATGTGTAAAATAAGATTTGTGTAATGAATGAAAGCTTTCCCACATGCCTTACAAGCAAAAGGCTTCTCTGCAGTGTCAGTTTTTACACCTTCTGTAAGGCATGAAATATTACTGAAAGCTCATCTACATGCCTTATAGTGAGTCCACTCTAAGTTCCTACATGTTCTATAAGGTCACATTCTTTACCCTCACAGTAAAAGAACCTTTCATTTCTTTTGTTTCTTTTTGTTTATTTTCATAGGGTCCGTCACCAGGTGATTTGCATGTGACTATCAAGGGCTGATGAACATTTTAAGACTTTTACACATGACTTCCATTGACAGAACTTTCTCCAGTATGATTTCTTACATGTTTAGAAAGGGCTGAAGACTGCACGAAGGCTTTCCCACATTCTGTACACTCACAGGGTTTCTCTCCAGTGGGGTTTCACTTGGGAATATTGAGTGTAGAAGATCACCTAAAGGCTTTTCCACATTCTTTAAGGTATTGATTTTGCAGGACTGCCATAAAAAATACCACTGACTGGATGGCTTAAGCAGCAGAAACTCATTTTCTCACAATTCTGGAGGTGAGAAGTCCAAAATCATGGTGCCAACAAGGTTGGTTTTTCTGGAAGGTTTAACTGAAGCATCTCCTCCAGGCGTCTTTCCTTGGCTTGCAGATGGCCATCCTCTGCTGTCTCCACACGGTTCTCTCTCTGTGTGCGTGCATCCCTGGTGTCTCTTTCACCTCTTATTTGGACACCAGTGATACTGAATTAGAGCTCCACACAGAGACGTCAATTTAACCTAATCACCTCTTTAACAACCTTAGCTCCAAACATGGATACATTCTGAGGTATTTTGGCTGGGTCTTTAACATACGAATCCTGGAGGGGCAGAATTCAGGCCATCCCATAAACTGTTAGGTTTTAAACCAGTATTAGTTCGCATGTGCCTAGGAAGATTTGTGGAATGAGAAAGGTTTTTGTATTCTTTAATTCATACATTTGCCTATAGTATAAGTTCTTAAATGAGTAAGTAGCAAGTATCAACTATAGGCTTTTCCACATTCCTAAACCATATAGCTTCTCTCCACTGTGTATTCTTACATATTCATTAAGGTTTGAGAAAGCAGTGAAGCCCTTCCCACATTGCATACATTCACACGGTGTCCCCCTCAGGGTGAATTCTGGTGTGTGAAGTAAGTCCTGAGGATTTATGAACACTTTTCTATATTCTCTATTGACATGACTTCTCTCCACTGTAAATTTTTACATGTTAATAAAAACTGTGACTGGCATTTGTGACAATGTTTCCATATTCATAGGGTCTCTCTCCAGTTGAGTTTGTTCGTGACTTTGAGATGAATCAGGACAATTAAGGGATTTCCCACATTCCTTACATTGATAGTTTCTCTCCAGTGTGATTTCTTTCATGTAGCCAAACTGAATGGAGTCAACTAAAGTCTTTCCAACGTTCCTTATATTGATAGAGTTTCTCTCCAGTGGGACTTCTTTCAGAACTTCAAAAGGAAGTGGGAGAGTTGAAGGCTTTACTACACAGTGTACGTTCATAGGATTTCTCTCCAGTATGAATTCCTTTGTGTATTTGAAATGAACTAAAAGAAGTGAAAGCTTTCCCACACTGTTTACATTCATAGGGCTTTTCTCCAGTGTGAGTCCACATGTGGCTAGAGAGGTTTGTGGAGCATGTAAATGCCTGGTCTGATTCCTTACATGTGTGTGGTTTTTCAGCACTGTGAGTCCACAAGTGCTCATTCAGGCATGAGGAATACATAAATGCTTTCCCACATAGCTTACACTGAAGAGCATCTCACCAGTATGAGTTATCTGACGTCCAGAACAGTTTGAGGATTGAGTGAATGTTTTCCCACATTGCTTTCATTCAAAAGGCTTCTCTCCACTGTGTATTTTTGTATGTTCTGAAAGTTGAGATGAACTAGTGAAAAGTTTGCCCCATTCTTTACATTTATGGATTTTCTCCCCACCACAAATTCTTCTATGTTGAGTTGGGTGTGAGGAAACAGTGGAAGTTTTCCACATTGCTTACAATCATAGGGCTTCTCAGCAGGGTGGGTTCACAGGGCCAGATTAAGGTTTGTGGAACGTTGAAAGGTCTTGCTGCATTCCTTACTTGAGTGTGGTTTTTGGCACTGAGTCTGTAAGTGCATATTCAGGTGAGGAGTACGGAAATGCTTTCCCACATAGCTTACACACACGGGGCTTCTCTCCAGTGTGGGATCACATGTGAATATTAACCTAGGCAGAATACCTATAGCCTTTTCCACATTCTTTACTTTCACAGGAATTTTTTTGTGGTGTGAGTTTGTATATGCACAGAAAGTTTGTGGAGTGAATAGAAGATCTCCCATATTCCTTCTGTAGTTTTTTCATTGTGAGTTCTCATGTGTATGTGAAGGTGTGAGTGATTAACAAAGGCGTTCCCACAGCCACTGCATCGAAGGGCATCCCTTGTGCGCATATTCTCTGTTACACAGTATTTGGAGTCAGGCTGATGGCTTTTCTGGACTCATTAAGCTCGGAATGTTTCTTTCTGGTATTGGTTTTCCTGGGAGGAATCAGAAAGCCTTTTCCATAATGATCATCATCGCAAATCTTCCCTCTATTTTGAATAATATTGTGTGTCTTAAGACATGAGCATTCACTGAAGAATTTCCACATTATCATAGAGCTCCCCTCCATTTTTTTGTTCTTTCCTGTGGAGGAGGGTATGAATGATGATTAAAGGAATCTTCAGACTCATTCATTGATTACACCTATCTCAAGAGAGAAACATTGTCACAATGTTTATGATTTTCACCATTTCCAAGCGTATAATCCTGCCCTGTTGCTTTCTTTCAGATTGAATGATGGAACCCTCTGGCAGAATGCTTCCCCATCTACTCTTAATTTTAAAATGATTCCTGTAGTCTTTTATAAAATTGTTTTTAAACTCACCATCTTTAAATATGTGTGACTGTATACCTGTGGGAACCTTGAAGCACCAACTTTCAAGCTAGGTTTAGGATGTCCCCAAATTCATCGTATTCTGAGTATCTCCCTCAAGGCATCAGTGTCTTGGGCTAGGCCACCTGGTCCAAATGTCTCCCATGTGAACTGATTTTCTATCTAACCTAACTCTCAACTTTTTCTGAAGGTGGAAAATACGTGATGTCATTTATCCATCTTGCCATTTGTATCCTATGTGGGAGGCTGTTCCCCCTACAATATCTTCCTGAACTGCTGATTCTTTTGATTTAAGTCCCATAGCTCATTCTGCAGTAAAACAAACAAATTTGAGAGCTTAGAAAGAAATGTTAGGATGAAGAAGTTCAAAATTATCAGGCTCACTTGTATATATTTTCAAATTAAATATAGTAAAAAAAGGGAAAGTTAGATTTGAGGACTGTGGTTAAATAAAAAATTTAGCAATGATAACGACAAGCGGTCAAAATTTTAAGCAGTTTTTTTACAAAATGATTATACAAAAATTAAAAGCGATGAGGCATAGAAAATATCAGGAAAGAAAACATGAAAGATCTGGACAATGATCTGACATCAAAATGATAAATCTTAAAATGAAAAAAACATATTTTGTGATGACTGGAAAGTTTGAGGAAATAGAAGAGTAAGGGGACTTGAAGAGATCCCAAAACACCAGAGACCAATGGCCTCAGCCTTCTGAGAAAAGAGTGCATCTTGAAAACTTTCCTCTTTATACTTCTAAACATAGTGAACTTCTCACTGACTATGGTTTTATTTTGCCGACACTCAGCTTGGAGAACACCTACGACTATTGTCCTCAATTCTTTTTGTTCCAACCCAGAGATCAGACGCAGTGGGAACAGTTAATACCCTGTCCACAGGGAAAGATACGTTAATGGAAGAGGCTCATGCAAGAGATGACAAATCTTGGGGCCAGCCTGGTGGTGCAGTGGTTAAGTTCACACGTTCCACTTCGGTGGCCTGGGGTTCACTGGTTCAGATCCCAGGTGTGGACATGGCACCTTTGGCAAGCCATGCTGTGGTAGACGTCCCACATATAAAGTAGAGGAAGATGGGCACAGATGTTAGCTCGGGGCCAGTTTTCCTCAGCAAAAAGAGGAGGATTGGCAGCAGTTAGCTCAGGGCTAATCTTCCTCAAAAAAAAAAAAAAAAAAAGGGGGGGAGAGAGAGAGATGACAAATCTTCCCACAAATCAGGAACTACATTTCTAATGAAGCATTAAATTTATGTCAAAAGGGCTGCAAAGGCAAACATCCCACCTTTCTGTAGCCCCCAGATTGGTTATCTTTGACCCTTGAAACCCACATTCAGGCTTATGTACACATGTACAAGCCCAAAGGCTTTTATTCAAAGAAACAAAGAAAGTGCAACAAAGAGGCCTTTGTTGTGATGAGGAAACCACCAGAGCAGTGGTTCTCAAATATTATAGCGCATCACAGTCATCTGGAGGGCTTCAAAAACCACAGAAGATGGGGCAACAACCACAACTTTCTGATTCACTATGTCAAAGTGAAGTCTAAAGATGTGCATTTCTAACAGAGTGACGGTGATGCTGTTGGTCCTGTGGCAACATTTTGAGAACAACAGTAGATTCAAACCTATGAGTGCAAGGAATATCTGTGTGTTCTGTCTCATTGTATTCTGATTTGAATCACCAATTCTGGAACACAGGAAGTACACAATATAGATCTGATTCATAACAGGGTACAAAGAATGATTCCAGATTTACCTACTGTGGCCAGGTTCTTGTAGGTCTCCAGCATCACATCTCCAGATAGGTTTCTCTGAGTGAGGTCCAGTGAAGTCCACTCCTCCAGGGGGAAGTCCCCAGCCACATCATCAAAGGTCACTGAATCACAACCCATCACACACAGGCTGACTTATGCAAGTAACATCTCCATCAATGTTCACTGGAGAGTGAGGATGGGAGACCCAAAGCCAAAACAGGATTCTAGGATGTCCCATTATCTCCCCAGTGAACACTGGTAGTCCTAGGTAGTCTTCACCCTGTCTGCACTCTCCCACTGTGTATCTCCTGCAGTCCAAGGCTTTAATTGCACCTCTTACACATGAACTTGTCTCACTACAGCCAGACTAGGAGACCTTCTCATTTTATTTCCCCCCATTGCAGCATATTCTTGAGCACACTGCATACTACTGATAAATGATAATGAGTGAACAAATTCGTTGAGAAAAAGACACTTTCATCTTACTTATCTGCAGTCAGAGCATACAGCAAAATAAGCAGCATAGAGGTGACACCATGAGGATCAAGGTGCATTAGGAATTACTGAACTACTGGGATCAGTATGCTGCACTTCAGCCCTGAGACATGGGGCTCTTTATCTGCCCCGCTGGTATCACTCACGAAGATTATGCAGCACCTTTCCCCAAAGGACATATAGGACCAGCTGGTTTATCACACAGCCTTCTCAGGCTTACTTCCAGACCATTTGATGCCATACTGTGCAGAGCTGACCTAAAGGGGAGTCTGAAAAGGAGCGTCACCTAGGACTCACCATACGACAAATCAGTACCCATCATCCTGTGAGGCTGATGGCAACTGTGCCTGATATTCCTCTCCTTGATGTCGAGCTCACTGCAGGGCACTCACTGAAGGCACCCAGACACTGTGGACTGACAGGCAACCAACATCCTTCTCAAGACTGTGAAAATACACCTAGATGATAACTAACTAACTGTTCATGACACAATATAAATCTGAGTTTTCAGGAATATACTTAATTACTCCAAGAATACAGGGCTGGGATGATTTTGAGGGAGGATGGCAGGAAAGCAAATGCTTTGCAATTCAAAGATGTTGCTTATTTTTCTGCAAAGTTACTTTTAACTTTGCTTTTAAAAATGTATTCTAAATTGAAAAATGATATAAATCAAGTGGAGGGTATTTGGTAAGATTTCTAATAACCAAAAACAGGAAACAAGAGAAATTCTATCCATGGGTAACTCATTAAGTATGATATAGCTATGAATGGGAAACTAAGGGAAAAAGAGGAAAGATGTCTGTGAAGTGAGGTGAGTGATTTCCAACATCTATATTTAACTGAAAATAGGAAGTGCAGATCATTGTATGTTTGATTAAGACTGTAAGGAAATAAGAACAACACTATTCTTATAGTGTTATTTGACTTTTGAACCATGTAAATGTTTTATATCCTCAAGAGGTGAAATGACTACAAAAATGACAAGAATATAGACTAAGTACAAAAAGAACTACTAAGAAACATGAAACTTTAGTACCATTATAATACTGCATTTTCTGTGTCATGTAGGATAAAGGAAATAAGAAATAAACTAATGTTACTAGGAACCAAGACAGAAAAAACCCATAAATTTAAAATCTGAGGAGTTAAGAGAAAAAACAAAATATTAACTTTTCATTGGTAATATGAATGCAAACGTAATTTTAAAAAATATTTTCTAGTTCTGGAAGGGCCTTGAAGCCTTTGAACTAGAATTTAGCACAGGGAACAAAACAATGTTGATTTATACAAAGAACAAAGCTCTTTGGGAGAAATGTCTGACTCCACACGTGGGGCAGGAAAGTGCAAAATGAACCTGCAATACCTGATTGAGTCAGAAAATAAAGAACTCAAACCTCAATGGGGTTGTGTCAAATGGAGGGAGCTTAATACCCCTAGATAAACTTGAACTATGAAAAATAATGATAATATAGTGATTGTAGTACATTGAGAGAAAATCCATGAGAATAATAATAATCACAAGATTAAAAAAGGAGAAAACAGCTAAAGAATGAATGAACCAGAAAATCACCTTTTGGTAACACTCAATATAATATGTGATCCAGGAAAGTTTAAAAAATGCGAGGAAACAGGATTTCCCATAGGGCGAAGCCTTACCCTCCTGTTTACTAATTACTCCTCCTAAGTTATGGTAAATTCAATTCCAATTGCTGCTATTAACAAAAAGAGGCTCACATCATCTCTTTATAAAGACTCCCAGATTATGAAGTCCTGCGAGATTGACAGGGCTCTGGGGGGCAGGTGAAGTGAGGTGGAGGTGAGTTGCCCAGGTTTTTCACGGTAGTAAATTTCGTATTTACAGGCACTCTTTCACTCATGCATTCAGTAATCTCAGGTCCTCCCACAAATGTTTCTCATCTTCCCATCTGAATATAATAAAACAAATGTAAATAACTGACACCCAAAATCAGAACAGATTCACCCAGAGCTCACCCACACTGCCGGAACGCCCAGGTCAGTGAAGGACTAAGACGCTTTTCCTTCTTGAGATGGGAAAACAAAGGTAGCATAGGGAGCATATTGAAAGGTGGAGCACAGTGGATGGAAAGGCCCCACGGACACCCCTTGACCACACTTCCCAACCCATCTCCTACCTTGGACACATACTCTGGGTGGCCCCTATTCCTTGCGGCTTTAGAGAGGCTGTGGGCCAAGCAGGGAGAGCAGATCAAAGACCCATAGTGAGCAGGGAAGTGGGAGGTGCTGGGTGGGGAGCTGGGAGAATAGACTTCACAGTGGGAGGTGAAGAGCCCCGTTCAGCAGGAAGAGGAGCAGCTGCTCTGGAGCCACCTGGCGCCCACGCAGAACACAGGTGCGTTCCTTTTGACCCCGCCCATCCTCCTGGTCCAGATAGGTTCACCCAAGCCTAGGATCTCCAGGCCAGTCACAGAAGGAGCAGCCAAGAGGATCGAGGCAGCTGGGGGTGTGCTCTTTTCTGATGATGGGCGGCGGGAGGTTCCAGGGACACGGCATGGAGGGGCAGCTGAAGTAGGGAAGAAATGGGAACTGTGACCTTCCTAAGCCAGAAGAAAACTCCCAGCAGCTGCAACTGGAACTGCAGCAGAGGGGTGGGGACATGTCCCCGGGGCAAGGCAGAGCCAGGACCAAGGACGGGACCAGGCAGGGGTTCCTGATGTGAAAGTGTTGGCAAGGGCTCCTCCCCCCAGCAAAGGAAAGGACACTTTTATTTTTCCCCCTCATGGATGAGGAAATGGGCACAGGCAATCAAGTACGTGCCCAAGTTCACCAGGTGACTTAAAATAAGGGGCCACTGGAACTAACTCCTATGTAGCTTAACACTTTGCAGTGACCTCCAGAGGATGCTTCTATATAAATATCAATTTAGTGGCTAAGGAGGGAGGAAAATAAAAAAAGTTTACAGTGCACTGGTGCTATGATTGTTCTTGCTTCATTTAGACACAAAAGCCGGGAAATTTTATATCTCAAAAAGTCCCTTTAACAAACACACAAATATTGCATCATTTCACTTTTATGAGATCCCTATGTTAATCAAATTCACAGAGACAAAAAGTAGAATGGAGGCTACCAGGGCCTGTAAGGAGAGGAGAAGAGGGATATACTGTGCATTAGAGATATAGCGTTTCAATTCTGAAAGCTGAAAAAGTATTTCAGCTGAGGGGTATTGCACAACAAAGTGCATATATTTAACACTACTCAACTGTATACCTCAAAGAGTTAACATGGTATGTCTTATGCATTCTTTACCACAAAATAAAATCTTTTGGTGAATTTTCAAATATATCTAGGAAATAAAAACCTGCCAAGATATGAATGGATTTTAGAAGTGAAGGGGGATACACACAGACTTACCATATGAGGCAGCAATGTTACTTCTGGGCATACATCCAAAAGAATTGAATGCAGGGACTTGAATACATATTTGCATATCCATGTTCATTGCAACATTAGTCACAAGAGCCAAGAATGTGGAAACAGCCCAAGCATCCATTGACCTATGAATGTGGTATATGTGTACAATGGAGTATTTTTAAGGCTTGAAAATGTAGGAAATCCTGACACATGCTGTATCATGGATGAACTTTGAAGACACAATGCTTAATGATATAAACTGGACACAAAATGACAAATACTTAAGTTCTGTTTATACGAGGGAACTTGAGACTGAGACTAATACAGATTCGACAGGAATGAGAGGATGGGGAAATGGGAAATTAGAATTTAACGGGTCTAGTTCCAGTGTGAGAACATTAAAAAGTTCTGGAGCTGGATGCTGGTGATGGATACACAACAATGTGAGTGCACATGTCACTTAACATGTATATTTTACCATAAGAAAAAAGTGAATGAGGTGCTAATTTTAGTTTTAATTAATGTAGCTTCTCAAAGCAGAGATCTGGTGTAAAACAAATTCCCATCCAGTTTGGCTGACAGTGCCTCTGGCAGAGATCCTATCAGACATACCTGCCGATAAATAGAAGGACCTCAACGTGCCTGGGGTTTTATTGCTGATGTTAAATTTATATATTAGAGTGACATCAGCATCATGGTGGAGTGAATTGATCCCTTTCTCTCTCCCATCTAACTAAATGGATATCCAATAACCAAAAGATGACTCCCAGCACAGCACAACAAGATGCCTAAGAGATCCGTGCATCTATACATCTGAAGGCGAGTGGACTGGAAGCAGTAGAAATAGGGGAGGGGCCCTTTCCCCTCCCCAGCAGCAGTGATCCAGGTCGTGGACCCTCACCCAGTGCCAGCAACACTGTGAGTGGACTCAGGGTCAGACCCACATGTGTGGACACTTCATGCTAAGTGGTGGTGGCTCAGCCCTTGTGAAGGCACCTTGCCCGAGAGGCAGCCCTGCCCACATGAGTGTGAACCACCTACTGACTGCAGCATCCTTGCCTGTGGGAATGTGACCTAAAAGTGGTCCAGCCAATGCAAAGTTACCCTGATGAGTGACTGCAGCCTGGCCTGCATAAATGCAGAGTGGCCCAACAAGCACACCAAGGAGCAGATGGGGAAGGAACATAAAGAGCAGCCACTGACCCCACCTGTAGGCAGATGGAATCTGCCACCAGAAGCAACAGAAATCACAGCAGAACTGGTGAGACATCCCCCAGTGGTGGCAACCACAACACCAGCTCCACCACCAGCAGGGGCTGTATACAAATCCTGAGGTCCCCAGGCCACTGTAAGGAACAGTGACACCCAGGAAGCCAGGGCACCTGGCAGCAGTGCAACCAGCATCCCAAGGAAACTCAGGAACGGCAGTGTAGGTGGTGCATAGGAGAGCAGCATGTGAGCCTGCACAGACCCAGTGGAAGAATGCAAGACCCAGGTGACCTGAACCAAAGTAACCAAAGCTGTACTCAAACAAGAAAAGGTGATTACCACCACAAATGTGCTAGCAGAGGATCAATTCATCAAACACCATGAAGAAATGCAACACACTGCAAAACAGAAGGAAAATGACAAATCTCCAGAAACCAAACCTGAAGTCACAGAATATTACAATCTAAATGACAGATAATTTAAAATAGCTATCATAAAGAAACTCAATGACTTACAAGCAAACTCAGGCAGTTCAAGGAACTTAGGAAGAAAATTAATGACCAGAAGCCATACTTCACAAGAGACTGAGGTCCTAAAAAACAAGTTCGAGGCTAAAAACGTAGTTAATGAGATAAAAAATAACGTAGAACGCATAAAAAAAATAGAGCAGGGCTTATGGCGGAGAGAATTAGCAACCGCAAAGATAGAAATCTAAAAATGCTTCACATGTAGGAGGAAAGCAAACTAAGATTTAAAAAAACAGTGAAGAAAACATTTGAGAAAAATCAACTCAAAGAGGAAGACTAACATAAAGATTATAGGTATCCCAGGAGAAGAAGATAGGAGAAAGGAGCAGAGATTTTGTTCAAGTGAAAAATAGCTGAGAACTTCTCAAACCTGGGGAAGAAACTGGACATACATGTCCTGAAGTCAACAGAACTTCTAATTACATCAATGGAGAAAGACCTTATACATGGCATATAGTATTAAATAATGTGCCTTGACTCAATGACAAAGACAAAATATTAATGGGAAAAAGAGAGTAGAAAATAACATGCAAAGGAACCCCCATCAGGCTTTCAGATTTCTCAGCAGAAACCTTACAGGCTAGGAGAGAATGGAATGATATGTTCATAATAGCAAAACACAAAAACAGTCATCCAAGAATACTCAATCCAGCAAAATTATCCTTCAGATATGATGGAGAAAAAAAGTTCTCCTAGATAAACAGAAGACGAGACAGTTCATCACCACCAGACTTGTCTTACAAGAAATGATAAAGGGAGACCTCCCACCTTAAACAAAAAGGCAAATGTTCACAAAATTCAGAACAAGGAGATAAATAGAAAGACAAAATCAGAAAACTGTAATTCTCTATCAAAATTTGTTAGCAAAGAATTATAACAAAAAACATAAAGGGAAAGAAAGCATCAAAAATAATTATAAAAACTTCAATTTAGGCACCAACTCACAACACAAAAAAGAATAATTTGTGACAACAAAAACATGGAAGGATGGAACCTACTTAGGCCAATGGAGATAAGAGGCTATCAGAAAATGGACAATCTCATCCATGAGATCTTTTATACAAACTTCACGGTAACCACAAAATGAAAAATCAAAGCAGTCACAAAGTAAAAAGAAAACTAAGAGAAGCATCACAGAAAACCACCAAACTGAAATAGCCATCAGAAATACAAGAGAAAAGAAACAATCTATAGAACAAGCAGAAAACCAGAGATAAAACGACAGTATTAAGCCCTCATATATTAATAATCACTCTAATCGTAAATGGATTGAATTCACCAATCAAAAGACACAGAGTGGCTGGATGGATGAAAAAACAAGACCCAACAGTATGCTGCTTCTAGGAAACATCTCAGCTCTAAAGACAAACAGGCTCAGAGTGAAGGGATGGAAGATGACACTCAAAACAAATGGCAAGCAAAAAAAGGCAGGTGTAGCTATATACATATCAGACAGTGCAGACTTCAAGATGAAAAAGATAATGAGAGATAAAGATGGGCATTATAAAATGATGGAACGGACATTCCACTAAGAAGACAAACACTAATATATACACATCTATTACAGGAACACCAAAGTATATAAAGCAACTATTAACACAACTAAAGAGAGATATTCAAACCAACATGATAATAGCAGGGGACCTCAACACCACACTTTTTCAAGGGATAGATCATCCAGACACGAAGTAAACAAGGAAACAGTGTCCTTAAATGAAACACTGTACAAGATGGTCTTAATATATAGAGAGAGAACATTTCATCCAGAAACTGCTGAATACACATTCTTCTCAAGTGCACATGGAACATTCTCAAAAATAGACCATAGTTTGGGAAACAAGGAAGGCTCAATAAATTTAAGAAGACCGAAAGCAACTTTTCCAACAACAATCCTATGAAACTAGAAATTACCTACAAGAAAAAAGCTAGGAAAATCACAAATATGTGGAGACTAAACAACATGCTACTGAATAACCATTGGATCAATGAAAAAAAATCAAAGGAGAAATAAAAAAAATACCTGGAGTCAAATGAAAATGAAAAGACAACATACCAACTCTCAAGGGATTCAGCAAAAGTGGTACTAAGAGAGAAATTTGTAGCAAAACAAGCCTACCTCAACAAACAAGAAAAAACTCTCAAATAAGTAATTTTTAACTATAGCTGAAAGAAAAAGAACAAACCCCAAAGTCAGTAAAAGGAGGGGGAAAAATCAGAGCTGAAATAGAAACTAAAAACACAATGGAAAGGATCAATGAAACTAAAAGCTGGTTCTCTGAGAAGATAAACAAAATTGACAAGCCATTAGCCAGACTCACTAAGAAAAAAAAGAGAAAACACTCAAAGAAATAAAATTAGAAATGAAAGAAGAGAAATTACAAGGGATGCCACAGACATAGAACAGAGTTTAAGAGAATGCTATGAAAAGTAATATGGCAACAAATTGGACAACCTAGCAGAAACTCTAAGAAGCATACGACCTCCCAAAATCGAATCAAGAAGAAATAGAGAATCTGAATGGACACATCACAAGTAAAGAGATTGAAAGAGTAATCTAAAACAACTCCTCAAAATAAAAGTCCAGGGCCAGATGGCTTTTACGGTGAATTCTATCAAACATTCATAGGAGATTTCATACCTATCCTTCCCAAACTATTCCAAAACATTGAAAAGGATGGGATGCCTCCTAACACATTCTAGGAGTCCAACATTATCCTGAAAACAAAACCAGCCAAGGACCATACAAAAAAGGGAAAACTACAGGCCAATATCGTTGAAGAACACAGATGCAAAAGTCCTCAACAAAATATGAGCAAAACGAATACTGCAATACATTAAAAGGATCATACACCATGATCTAGTGGGATTTATTCCAGCAATGCCGAGATGGTTCAACATGCATAAATCAATGTGAAACACCACATCAACAAAATGAGGAACAAAAATCACATAATCACCTCAAGAGATGCAGAGAAAGCATTTGACATCATCCATTTACGATAAAACTTCAATAAAACGGGTATAGGAGGAAATTACGTTAACATAATCAGACATATATGACAAACCCACAGCCAGCAGTTACTTTTCTTTTTCATAAAGATTGGCCCTGAGCTAACATCTATTGCCAATCTTCTGTTTTTCTTCTTCTCCTGAAAGCCTCCCAGTACATACTTATATGTTCTCGTTGTAAGTCCTTCAAGTTGTGATAGGTGGGATGCTGCCTCAGCATGGCTTGATAAGTCGTGCCAGATACGTGCCCAGGATCTCAACAGGCAAAACCCTGGGCTGCTGAAGTGGAGCGCATGAACCCAACCACTAGGCCACAAGTCTGGCCCCCTGCATCATACTTAATGGTGAAAAGCTGAAAGGCATTCCTCTGAAAACAGGAAGAAGACAAGGGTACCAACTCTCACCACTCTTATTCAACATAGTACTGGTAGTTTTCTCCAGAGCAATGAAGCAAGACAAAGAAGTAAAGGTATCCAAATTGGAAAGTAAGAAGTAAAACTCTGTGTATAACATGATTATATACATAGAAAACCCTAAACAATCCACCAGCAAATGATTAGAAATAATCAACAACTACAGCAAGGTGGCAGGATACAACATCAACATAACAAAACTCAGTTGCACTTTTATACTCTAATAACAAACTATCAGAAGAAGAAGAAGAAAACCCTATTTAAAATGCAGTAAAAAGAATAAAATATTCAGGAATAAATTTAGCCAAAGAGGTGAAACACATACACTGAAAGGTATTTATTGAAAGAAATCAAGGAAGGCATAAAGAAATGGAAAGAAATGCCATGCTCATGAATTGGAAGAATAAACATAGTTAAAATGTCCATATTACCTAAAGCAATCTACAGATTCATTGCAATCAGATTTGCAAATTCATTGCAATTCACCCAGTCAGAATCCCAATTACATTATTTATGGAAATAGAGCAAAGAATCCCCAAATTTATATGCAACAATGAAATACTCCAAGTAGCCAAAGCAATCCTGAGAAAAAAGAACAAAGCTGGGAGTATCACAATCCTTGACTTCAAAATATACTATAATGCTATAGAAACCAAAATAGCACAGTACTGGCAGAAAAACAAACATACAGATCAATGGAACAGAATTGAAAGTCCAGAAATAAACCCACACATCTATGGACAGCTGATTTTTGACAAAAGAAGCAAGAACATACAATGGAGAAAGGAAAGTCTCTTCAATAAATGGTGTTTGGAAAACTGGACAGCCAAGTGCAACAGAATGAGAGTACATCAGTATCTTATATCATACACCAACATTTACTCAAAAGGGATTAAAGACTTGAAAGAAAGACCTGAAACCATAAAAATCCTTGAACAAAATGTAGGCAGTACACTCTTTCACATAGGTCTTAGCAGTATCTTTTCAAATGCAAGTCTACTCAGGCAAGGGAAACAAAAGGGAAAATAAACCAACGGGACTACATCAGACCAAAGAGGTACTACAGGCACAGGAAACCATTAACCAAATGAAAAGACAACCCACCAACTGGGAGAAAATACTTGCAAATCATATATCTGACAAGGGGTTAATTTCCAAACTACATAAAGAACACAGACAACTCAACAACAAAAACACCAAATAACCCAATCAAAAAATGGGTAGAGGATGTGAACAGACATTTTTCCAAAGAAGATATACAGTTGACCAACAGGTACATGAAAAGATGTTCAACATCACTAACTTTTAGGGAAATGCAAATCAAAAATACAATGAGATATCACCTTACACCCATCAAAATGGCTATAATTAACAAGAGAAGAAATAACAAATAGCCTCCACCTTGTCTCGGGCTGTTTCTGCCTCCAGCGCCAGCGCCGAATCAACATAGGCCCGCCCTCACTCATGTGATGGTTCAGTAGAATTTCTCAGTCTGAAGCAGTCTCTTGACTGACAGCGTGAGCCTCAGAGCTCCGCCCCCTTCGTCCCCAGGCAGGAGCGGAAGTGTGATCACTTGTTGATCAGGACTTTTCTCTTGGCTGCTCCTGGTATCTGGAGACTTTCTTCCTGCTGGTGGTCCTGCCCAGCCCGGCTTTGGTGAGGCCAGGACAAAGGGCCTGGTGGCTGAAGGGAGAGTCAGTGTGTTTGGTCCGGGTGACCAAGGGCCTACTTACTGAGCCCTGGCGTGTGCTGCTCGCTCCCAGCACACTCCACATCACAGAGCCCGTTGGGGTGTTTGTTCTCCCGCCAGAAGTTTCAGTCAAGAAATGTTGTGAGGGCCCCTGCACAGGGTCTTTTCACCCACTGAGCTTCCCTCTTCAAAAGCCTCCAAAGCAGCCTTTGTGACTTGTCTCCAGAAGGAAAAGAAATTCCACCATTGGAGTGACGATGACTCGGCCCCCACGTCCTTCCATCCTCACAGATCTGCCAATTCTGGCCCATTCTGGGGAGCGCCGGGGGAATGTCGGTTCAAGAGGGCCTCTTTTTACATTTATATGCGAAAGAATGATTCATCTGGGAACCTGGCTTTGTCTTTGCATGTCCTTCGTTTATTTGTGCCACATTACATTCAGGTAGAAAGATACTTTATTAGATGTCTATGATGTGCATATTCCTATATGTAAACATTGTATGTAGACAAGTCTTTCTACTAAAGCCAAGAATACTCCCTGTCTCTTCAAACTTCCTAGGCCTGCATATCTGCATACAGCTTCCAAACAGGGGCCTCCAGGAGAAAAGGATGGAGACTTTATTACAGGAGTTCTAGAATAATTGAATTCACCATCATCAGGGTGTTTGGAATAAGTGTACTTTTTTCCACATTCTGCTTTTGAAAAATCTCAAACCTAAGAAAACTTGAACAACCCAGTTTTTATAATTTTAATTATCTTACTGATGTCATATGGCTTATATCATTGTGTAAATTTCAGGTGTACATTATTACATATCAGTTTCTGTATAGACTGCATCATGTTTGCCACCAAATCTAGTTATCATCACCATACACATGTGCCCCTTTACCTGTTTTACCCTCCCTACCTGCTTCCCCTCTGGGAACCACTAATGTGTTCTTATGCATGTGTTTATCTTCCACATATCAGTGAAATCATACAGTGTTTGTCTTTCTCTGGTTTATTTCGCTTTGCATAGCATTCTCAAGGGCCGTCGGTGTTGTGGGAAATGGCACAATTTTGGCCTTTTTATGGCTGACTAGTTTTCCATATCAAATCTCCTTTATTCATCTGTTGATGGGCACTTGGGTTGCTTCCAAGTCTTCAGGTGAGCTTCAGGTGGAGGGTGGGGCCCGCAGCTGGGTGGTGATTGGATATGGGATTGTTCAGCAAAAGCTTTTTTTACCTGCTTCACCTCACCTTCCCAGAGCCCTTAGAACGGTTCTCCCATAACGATCTGCCAGCATATCCACGAAATAACCTATTTCCTCCATTCTGTCAACCCCATCATTTGGTCTTGTTTCTCTGTTTTTTATGAATGTTGGACACCATGGTAAACGCTATTGATTGTTTTGCGTTTTTAATATAATGCCTATAAATCTTTTTTTTCTTCTTCAAATAACTGTTTTGATCTTTCCAATTTTCCCATATGGGACAGGACATCCCATATTATGTTGTGAAATAGCACCATTACCAGAAATGCTTCACTTACGAATGGTTCTAAAGTTTCTCTCATAACCATGTTTGCTGTGGCTTTCAGTGGGTGGCCATAGCGACATTAATAAAGGTCTTTTTAAATCCAGATTTACTAACACATTTTATCAATAATTGTTTACATTATCATATGTATTTTATGAATCTACTGAATTGATAACTATTTTGCTATTTTAATGTTTCATCCATTGCTGTACAAAATATTAAATGTCTACGTAGCCAAAGGAGTCTATTTTTTAAAATAAACCCTGGATTTCTTGTCTTGCCTTAAAACGTGTCTGAAACATTACATTATATGCAGATTTCATAATTTTCTTAAATTTACAACTTCTAAAGACATTTAAATGTTTAATCATCATCCAATCTATTTTGATCAGGGTATGACGTAGCAGACCCAACTTCATTCCTCCAAGAGGCCAACTGTCGCAGGAGTACTTATTGATGAAATACCTTTGCCGTATGGATTTGAAATCCCACGTTTATTAAACACTAAATTGATATATGTACCTGTACTAGTACCAAGACTCTTCTCTACAGTAATATATTTATTATGCCCATGTCATAGCCTTTGATTTTAATAGTTTTAAATTGTTGTCATATGTAGTGGTAAAGAAGACTGGAAGCTTCTGTTCGCTGCATCTTACCATGCTAGATGCCTCACAGACATGAAATTTATTATGCTCATAACTTGCCAATGCTGTAGGCACTATCATAATTTTCTCATTTGGTTCTTGAAACAGCTTTACTAATTCACATACTGTACAATTCATCCATTTCTATCTATACAATTCAATGTTGTTTAGAAAATGCACAGACTTGTGTAAAGTTATAACTTTAGAATGTTTTCATCACTTCAAAAGCAGCCTTGGGTGTCAAAACACTAATTTCCCTTCTCTCTTAACATACAGATGAACTCAAATCTCCTGTCTCAATAGATTCATACTTCATTACATTTCATGTAAATGAAATCATACAATCTTCTATCAATAGTTTCTTTTCACCTAAGATATTTTTAAAGGTTCACTGTGTTGCAGCATATATGACTCACATCATCTTGGCTTTTGGAGATTTTTCACATGAATATGCCACTTTGTCAGCATTGACAAACGGAAGCTGGGACCAAATCTGCTCCATTTCTCTTGTACAGCACTTATTGAGGATGCTGTCACTAGGAGTTCCAGCAGCAGAATGAGGCCAATCTGCAGGTGTGACCTCAAACACCACCCATAAGCTCTTAGGCTCAGGCAACAGTGACACATTCTGACAGGACCCATAGGTCTTCTTTCAGACAATTAGGATATCACCTAAGGCCAACTGATGGACTTACACTGCCCACAAAAGGTTAAGATTACTCTGCTGATCATCAGTGCTGTTGCCCACAATAAAAGAGGCAACATATTGGATAAATTACAATACATATACCCAAGAGTGAATCACAAAATGACATACTCCTCCACACAAATGTAACATTAATATGCACAGAGAATTCTTGATCTGAATTTATTGTTAAGCTTGACTTAGATTATCATAGAGGTTGTTTTTTTTTTTTTTCCTGTTTTATCTCCCCAAAAACCCCCTGGTACATAGTTGTCTATCTTAGTTGTGGGTCCTTCTAGTTGTGACATGTGGGATGCTGCCTCAATGTGGCCTGACAAGTGGTGCCATGTCCGCGCCCAGGATCCAAACAAGGGAAACCCTGGGCTGCCGCAGCACAGCACACGAACTTAACCACTCGGCCATGGGGCCGGCCCCAGAGTGTTTTCATTAAGCCTTAAGAAAGTGACATTAAACACCTGCACAGGGGCTGGCCCTGTGGCTGAGTGGTTAAGTTGGCGCGCTCCACTGCAGGCAGCCCAGTGTTTCGTTCGTTTGAATCCTGGGCCAGACGTGGCACTGCTCATCAAACCACGCTGAGGCAGTGCCCCACATGCCACAGCTAGAAGGACTCTGAAGGACAATGAAGAATATACAACTATGTACCGGGGGGCTTTGGGGAGAAAAAGGAAAAAAAAAATCTTAAAAAAAAAAAAAACACCTGCACACCTGATGGCGATATTGGATGTAAGCCAAGGCTGCTTCAGCATCTGAAATATGTGATTTTGTATCACTGAAGCTGAAAACACATTGTGTTGGTCTGTGTCCACACTCAAGGGTCACATTCAGGAACTGCCAGTGAGGGCATCAAGCACACCAGATTATCAGGACCAGCTACATTCACGTGAGTTTTTCAATTTTCACCACCCATGGATAGAACGACAAACACAGATGCAGGTCATACCACCTCCAACAGCTGTTGCTTGACTCAGACAAATATCATTGTTTTCCCAGGCTGTGGTGTTGGGTATGGTTGAAAGAGAACACTCATGATTCTCACCATCATCCTGTATGGGCTTGAGGTTAAAGATCATCCCCAGGTAGGGTTGTTGTTCACCCACAAAGGTCACAAAATCAGGGTGTCACCCATTATAGGTGTAATCTCTCTTTTTCTCCACTCATCCTATGCTTGAAACTGACTTTTTATCTGAAAGGACCAGCTGTGAGAGGAAAAAGGTAATTTTACAAAATTTATGATGTATTTTAACCATGTTGGTTGGTGTGACTCACTGTGAACGAGTTTGGTGAGCACTCTACACAGTCACAATCTCCACAACGTAAGTCCATGTCAACCCAACAAGATGATCAAGGTACTTATAAGAGGATTAACTGAATTCTGTTGACCCACTTTTAACCAGGCAGCAGTGTGGAAACTGTAGCAACTAGACTGCCCTATCATTGGAAAGAACACCTCGGGCACAGGAATGCTCAGGGACTAACCACAATAGCTTAAAACAGATCAATCAAACCACCCAGAATGGTGTGCCTCTCAGAAGACTCCAAGATTCACACTCAGGGTAGCACTTCCTATATTTCTTATATTCCCACAATCTCTTGACTGTGAATAACCCCATATTTATTACAGATGAGAAATAATCTAATGGAAAATGATGACAACTGTACATTTTTTTACATTCATAAAGTTTTTCTCCACAGTGAGATCACAAGTGAACATGACCAGAACAGTTTTCCCACATCTTACTTCACTTGGTTTTCTCTCCACTGCAAGATCTCATATATACAATAAATGTATATTTCACTGAAAAAATATAGGGAAGGGCTTTCCATGTTTCTTAATAGGATGGCATCACTGAGAGTTCTCACAGGCTGGGCTGTGAGGAGATTCTGATGGCTCTCCCTCATTCCTTACATTCGAAACCATCTCTGCGGTGTGGTCCTTTCACGTCTTTGAAGTGAATCAGGACTACCGAGGGCTTCACCACATTCCTTACATGGATAGGACTTCTCTCCAGGTGAGTTCTTTAATGACTGAAAGGAAGTGGGAAAATTGAAGTCTTTCCCATATTCCTTTGATTTATAAGGTTTCTCTCCAGTGAGAGATTGTAAACTATATTGTATGAAGAAATGGCCAATTTTTCCAACATATATTACTCTCAATAGGCTTCTATGTAGTGTGAGTTCTAACAGGTTTATTAAGATGTGAGGAAGTATGAAAGGCTTTCCCATGTGTGTCACATTTAACAGGCTTCTCTCCAGCCTGAGTTTTTATGTGGGCAATAAAGCGTGAGGATTGAGGGAAGGCTTTCCCACATTATTTCTCTCCAGTGTGAGTTCGCTTGTGAACGATTAAGGATGAAGGACTTGTAAATCTTTTTTCACATATACTACACACAAAAGGCTTCTGTCCACTGTGAGTTGTCAAATGGTAACGGAGACTTCTGGAATCAGCATAGGCTTTCCCACACGTGTCACACTTAAAAGGCTTTTCTCCACTGTGAGTTCTCAAATGGTAACGAAGAGTTGAGGAAACAGCAAAAGCTTTCCCACATACCTTACATTCAAAGGGTTTCTCTCCAGTGTGAGTTCGCTTGTGCAAGACTAATTGTGAAGAAGTTGCAAACCTTTTTTCACATAGATTACACTCAAAAGGCTTCTCTCCACTGTGAGTTCTCAGATGGTAACTAAGAGCTGAGGAAGTAGCCAAGGCTTTCCCACATACCTCACATTGATAGGGTTTCTCTCCAGTGTGAGTTCGCTTGTGAGCGGTTAAGGATGAAGATCTTGTAAATCTTTTTTCACATATACTACACTCAACAATGTTCTCTCCACTGTGAGTTTTTCTATGGACAATAAGGTTTGAGGATTGACTGAAGGCTTTCCCACATTCCTCACATTCATAGGGTTTCTCTCCTGTGTGAATTCGTTTGTGAGAGATTAATTGTGAAGAAGTTGCAAACCTTTTTTCACATAGATTACACTCAAAAGGCTTCTCTCCACTGTGAGTTCTCAGATGGTAACTAAGAGCTGAGGAAGTAGCCAAGGCTTTCCCACATGCCTCACATTGATAGGGTTTCTCTCCAGTGTGAGTTCGCCTGTGAAAGGCTAATTGTGAAGAACCTGCAAACCTTTTTTCACATAGATTACACTCAAAAGGCTTTTCTCCACTGTGAGTTCTCAGATGGTAACTAAAAGATGAGCAACTAGCCAAGGCTTTCCCACATTCCTCACATTGATAGGGTTTCTGTCCAGTGTGAGTTCGCTTGTGAAAGATTAATTGTGAAGAAGTTGCAAACCTTTTTTCACATAGATTACACTCAAAAAGATTCTCTCCACAGTGAGCTCTCAGATGGTAACGAAGAGCTGAGGAAGTACCAAAGGCTTGCCCACATTTCTCACATTCATAGGGTTTCTCTCCAGTGTGAGTTCGCTTGTGAATGATTAAGGATGAAGGACTTGTAAATCTTTTTTCACATATACTACACACAAAAGGCTTCTGTCCACTGTGAGTTGTCAAATGGTAACGGAGACTTCTGAAATCAGCATAGGCTTTCCCACATGTATCACATTTAAAAGGCTTTTCTCCACTGTGAGTTCTCAAATGGTAACGAAGAGTTGAAGAAACAGCAAAAGCTTTCCCACATACCTTACATTCAAATGGTTTCTCTCCAGTGTGAGTCCGCTTGTGAACAATTAAGGATGAAGGACTTGTAAATCTTTTTTCACATATACTACACTCAACAGTGTTCTCTCCACTGTGAGTTTTTCTATGGACAATAAGGCTTGAGGATCGACTGAAGGCTTTCCCACATTCCTCACACTGATAGGGTTTCTCTCCAGTGTGAGTTCCTTTGTGAAAGATTAATTGTGAAGAACTTGCAAACCTTTTTTCACATAGATTACACTCAAAAGGCTTCTCTCCACTGTGAGTTCTCAAATGGTAATGGAGACTTGTGGAAGAAGGAAAGGCTTTCCCACACGTGGCACATTTAAAACGCCTTTCTTCAGAGGGAGTTTTTTTGTGGTGAACAAGGCCTGAGGATTGAGTGAAAGCTTTCCCATATTCCTTAAATTCATAAGGTTTCTCAACAGTGTGACTTCCCAAGTGAGCATTAACAAGCACAGAACGCTTAAAGCTTTTCCCACATTCCTTACAGATAAATGGTTTTATTCCAGTGTGAATTTCAATGAGAGAATGAAAGTATGAGATCCCTTCAGAAGATTTCCCCCATTCCTTACATTCATAATGGCTGTTACCAGTTTGAGTTTGTACACGCACAGCAAGGCTTGTGGAGTGAATAAAAGATCTCCCATATTCCTTACATTCACACAGTTTTCCTCCATTGTGAGTTCTCGTTTGGGCCTGAATGTAAGACTGATTCACAAAGGCTTTCCTGCCATGACTGCATTTGAATGCTTCCTCTTGCATGCTAGTTTTTGAGTACGTAACATCTGAACTCAGGCTGATGGCTTTTCCCCACTGACTAAACCTAGAAAATTTCTCTCCAGTAGAGGTTTTCCTGTGTAGACCAAGGAAGCGTTTTTCATGCTGATTATCCTCATGAGCGTTCCCTCCATTCTGAGTTCTCCTCTGGGTCTCACGACATGAATGTTCACTGAAGACTTTCCCACATTGCTCACAATCATAGAGTTCCCACCCACTGTGGATTCTTTCCTGTTGATGAATAAAAGAATGATAATTCAAAGATTTCTCAAACTCAATAATTTATCCTACCCATCTCAAAACAGAAGCATCATTATGATGATGATGATTTCCATCGTTATCATTACACTCATACACTTCCTACTGTGTTCCTTTCTTTCAAGTTTAAGGATGGAATCTCTCTGCCAGAATGATATGCCATCTACTCAAATCCTAAGATTCCTGTACGGTTTCATGGAATCGTTAGAAAACT
Organism: Equus asinus; assembly: GCF_041296235.1. Taxonomy (NCBI): domain Eukaryota; kingdom Metazoa; phylum Chordata; class Mammalia; order Perissodactyla; family Equidae; genus Equus; species Equus asinus. Next base: position 21,548,402 of record NC_091809.1, on the reverse strand, counting down.
CAATGGCAAATTACATAAGTGGGAATGAGTCATTCTTGGAATTCTGAAGCAACAACTTTCAAGTTAGGTTTAAAATATTCCCAAATTCACCATATTCACAATACCTCTCCAGAGTCATTGCTCTCTCTTGGGCCAATGCCACTCATCTCAAATATCTATCACTTGCTCTCGTGTTCTATCTAATGAAAATCCCAACCTTTTCTAAACGTGGAAAATAAATATGTCTTTTAAAACTTACCATTTCTATACTATTGGATGCTTTTCCCCAAAACATACCCTGCTGAACTGCTGAGTCTTTGGTTTTAAGTTGAATATCCCATTCTAAAATAAACAAGGAGAAAATATGTAGGAATTTACAGACAGAAATGTACATTAAAGGGATTAAGAACAGTAGGCTCATTTGTATTATTTCTAAGTTAAACATACTAAATAAAAGATAAGACAGATTTGAGGAGTTTGGCTTTGTCAAAATTTTGGAATAAGGATGTGTACTCAAAGATTCAGCAATCAATTAGAAGAATTCTATGGAAGTTAAATATGATGTGGAAAAGAGACAGAATATCATCAGGCAAAGTAAGTAGGAAAGTTCTGGACAAAGAGCATATACCAAGTGATTAACTTAAAAAACAAACAGGACAAGGTTTTTTTCTGAGATCATAGGAAACTTTGACCAAATGTAAAGTAAGAATGTATGAGAAGCTCATGATATCCCAAAGCATCAGAGAACACTGACCTCAGCCTTCAAGAGAAAGCACGTCTTAAAGCTTCCTCATTGTCATTCCAAACATCGTGAAATTTTCATTGACCAGCGAAGTTCTTCACGATGACTCACCTTGGAAGACTCCAGTCTCCACTGTCCCCAACTCTTCTTGTTCCAACCAACATATCACATTGGGTCTGAACAACTGATACTCTGTTCACAGGAAAAGAGATCTTAATGGGAAAGGCCTCTAAAACAGATGACAAACGTTCACAAGAAGCAACTTCTAGATTTCTAATGAATGAAGTAAAATAATTTCAAAAGAGAACAAAATGCAAATATGCTCTTTCTGTGTTTCAAAGAGACTGGTTGTCTCTGGCCCCTGAAACCCATGTTCAAATGTATATATTTATATATATATAAATATATTACAAACTATTAAGACTTATACTGAAGCAAGAAATAAAGTAAATGCAAAAAGAAATGTTCATTTTCGTGGAGAAACCACTACACCAGTGGTTGTTAAACTGTGTTGTCCAACAGGATCACATCCACTGTTTTTGTTAAAACAGAAATGACTGGGCTTAATGCCAGTTTCATTCACTATGTTGAAGGTGGGTCTGAGAATGCACATTTCTAACAGAGTGATGGGGATGGTGTTAGTCCTAGAACCACAGTTCTATGGTTCAGTTCACCCATTAGTGTAGAGATTCATGTCCGTTAAGTTCCATGAGCAGATTTCACATTTCCAATACTGGAACTGGGAATATATCTTTCCCATAAGAGGCTACAGGAAGGATGGCAGCCTTACCTACTGTGGTCAGGTTCTTGTAGGTCTCTAGCATCACATCTCTGTATAGATTTCTCTGAGTTGGGTCCAGTAAAGTCCACTCCTCTTGGGTGAAGCACACAGCCACATCAGCAAAGGTAACTGAGGCCTAAATCATCACACACAAGCTGGCTTCAGTAAAGTAACATCTCCAGCAGTGTTCACTGGGGAATGAAGATGGGAGACCCAACGACAACAGAGGGTGTCTAGGTCTCTTATCATATCCCCCAAGGTGCAATGAAGCTTGATCTACACTCACTCATGGTTGATATCTTCCAGTTATGGCTTTAATGGAACCTATGACACATGAACTTATTTGACCACAACTAGACGGACAGCTCTTCTCCATCTTATTTCCCTCTGGCAGCAGAGTCCTAAGGAGCTGAAGAAGCTGGTGAGTGATTAAATTCTTTGATAAATGCATACTTTTATCTTTGTTACCATGAGAGCAGGCAGCAAAACGAAAAAATATGCAGTTGCCATCATAAGAGACAACAGTAGATGGTAATTATCAAAATACTGAGATTATTCACAGGAAACAATATGAGAGGCTCCATTTTGGGAGAGAATTCAGCAGGGACTCAGTCCTTGAGTGGCTTCATTTCTTTTAGAAGCCCTGGAACAGGTGTATCTAGAAAGAAAGCTATTTTGTGGATGCAGTATCTCATTTTGTAGAAGGATACAGCTTCTAATTACCTGAGAAAAATTTGTCAAATACTCAGTCACCATCCTTTCTGCCTCTATCTTTTCCTCAGGAAGGCAGAAAGGGTCCTTAAAAAGCAGACCTAGGAAAAAAGAAAAAAGGCATGAGGACCCAGAGATGACCCTAATTTCAACATTCACCTGCCTGGAAGTCATTCCATTCTTGCTTGAAATTCTCAAATATCCCTGCACACCCAAGAAATCTCACACACACACACATTACTGCCATCAAACGTCACAGAGGAGTCCTGTCTCACCTGGAGCCACAAAAGGGAATCGTGTGCCACGGTGCCCATCAAGAAAAGTATAATGGTTTCATTCCACAGGGAAGGAGAGAAGTCCTGAGGAATGTGACTCTTCATTTGTCAAGGCAATACACTTGCTGAATCAAGCAGCCACTCTACCCAATGCATTGTATACCAGGAAGCTGATGTAGAGAACAGCATTCTCTGGCCCACTTCAGCTCCTCCTACACAAACCAGCAGCATGACTGCTCAGGTCCAGACCAAAGGACTCTGTGTCTTGAATGTGAAACTGAAAGCTAATACAACAGTATGCTCTATATCAAGGGTATCAGTGGGGCCGACCCTGTGGCCAAACGGTTAAGTTCACGTGTTCTGCTTCGATGGCCCAAAGTTTGGCCAGTTCAGACCCTGGGCATGGACATGGCACTGCTCATCAAGCCATGCTGTGGCAGTGCACAACCAGAAAGACCTACAACTAGAACATATAACTATGCACTGAGGGGCTTTGGGAAGAAGAAAAAGAAGAAGATTGGTAACAGACATTAGCTCAGGTGCTAATCTTTAAAAAAAATAATAAAAATCCTTTTTTAAAAAAAAAGTCTCAGTAACATCAATTGCCATTGACTGAGGACCATGTGTACTAGATGTCTCTCTGGAAGTTGGTAACTCACATATATTTGGAACCACTTAGTCAAGTTGTTTGAATATAGTCTTTCACCTTTCTTTCTTTCTTTTTAATTTTTTTTCCTGAGGAAGATTAGCCCTGAGCTAACTACTGCCAGTCCTCCTTTTTTTGCTGAGGAAGCCTGGCCCTGAGCTAACATCCATGCCCATCTTCCTCTACTTTATATGTGGGACGCCTGACACAGCATGGCGTGCCAAGCAGTGCCATGTCCGCACCCGGGATCCGAACCGGCGAACCCTGGGCCGCTGAGAAGTGGAACATGCGCACTTAACCACTGCTCCACTGGGCCGGCCCCTATAGTCTTTCAACTTTAAATTTTGTGTTTTCTAAAGATAACTCAAGTACATCTGATAAAAATTTAGTATGCAGAGAATTTGGAAGTCTTCAAATGTGCAAAAAATGTAAAATATCACAGTGTTTTTATATTACATGCTTAAGTAAATATTTCCCTTATAAACATGATTTACACATTCTACTGTACAGCAGTGGTCAAGATTGCCACCGGGGATATGACGTGAAGTAAAATGATTTATATGGTCAATATTCTTGAGCTTCCCTTAATGGATACTGGAGAAATCTGAAGCTCTGGGCATCCTTTTAAGTTCTTACTGCTGCCTTATTCTTTTATTCAATGAACTTATTTCTCTCTATCAGGCACTCAGTTGAGAGCACTCACTTATACAGAAAATGTCCTAGGCAACACTTTATTGGACAATATAGACAATAAAGCAATAAGTAACATGCCAATTCATAACTGATAAACAAAAATGATTCAGCAGGTGAGAAAATAAAGGATGTGAGGGAGGGAGGGGAAGGAGAAATAATCATTAGGTCTTCCACATCTGACTCTAAAAGATAAGAAGTGTCACTGTTTTTCCAAAAGAAACTCAGAATACATTCAAGGACAGGGAAGCCCCCACAGGTCTTGGTTGGAAACACTCAGATTAGTAGGTCTGTGTCCTTGCCTTGCCTTGGGAAAGGGGTCATGCCATATTATACTTTGCCCAACATTTGTCTATTTTATGTTTCTTTTCAGACAACTACCTTTTCATTTTACTTATCAGTTCCATTTTCTAGCCACATGGCTTTTATATTTACTCACTTCTTCCATAGACTTTCTTCATGTTTAACTGCCTTTTCACATTCCTTATTTGAAGATTAATTTCTTTGTGCTAAAAATCGAGAACCTTTGGAGTGATGTCAGAATCATGGCAGAGTGAGTTGTTCCCTTTGTCTCGCTCCTCTAAGATACAAGCAGTAGGACAGACATCTGTAGACCAACAAAGTACTCTGTGCACAGCACACTAGAATGCCAGAAAAATTCACACATCTATACATCTGAAGGTGGGCTGACTGGACTTCTTAGATGTGGTGGAACCAGAGAAGCAGTTGCAGCAGCCTCTAAGACTGAAGTTCCAGGAATTATGGCCACAGCTGGAGCTAGAGGCCCCTGGAACTGAGGTGACACTCATGAAAAGAAGCCCCAGGAACCCAGGCAGTGCATGCTCCTGTAGGCCCCAGGATGATACCTGTAAATGAGCCCCCTCCCACTACCCTGGTGGCAGCCCCATCTGACACTGCTCCTGCCAGCAGCAAGGGCTGAATCCAAGACCCTGCCAACCAGCAGTGGTGTAGCCCATAACCTGAGATTCCAGGATTCCCACCAGCACCTGAGACCAGAGGCCGTAAGAGCCACAGTGGTGCCTTTGATTTAGACCCCAAAAGCAGTGCCCCCAGGAAGACGCCTGCCAGCAACAAGTGTTGCACACAACACCTGGGGACCCAGGCAGCAGTTGCAGTACCAGTAACCTGAGTTCAGGAGCTGCGTAGGCACCAGAAACAGACTCAGGGAGTCACAGTGGTGTTCATGACTTAGGTAACCATGCCCTTGGGGCAGTGGCGGTGCTACTGTCACCAATAACCCTGTCCCACTCGGCGGCAGCAGCAATACCCACAAACTGAACACCCCCAGCAGGACTTGTCCAGTATTCTCAGAGAACCCGGGAGTAACAGTGCAGAGGGCACATGTGGCAGCAGTGCATGAGCCCATGGAGAGCATGCAGACAGCCAGGCAACGGCAACAACAGGGCCCATAACCCTGGTGCCCTCCAGCTTCAGAAGCCCTTGCAACTTCAGGCCCTGACCATAGCAGGGGTGCCTGCAGACACCCAGATGTCACAGAGGTTGCCATGACCCTGGCTCCCACCCCACTTTTCCCATTACCCCCACCGCAGTGGCAGAACCCACGACCTAGGCAACCCCAGAAGTAGCAGACGACCTTACAGTACAAGTGACCTTGGGGGTGACAGCCACAATTACACCAGTATCATAAGCAACAAGGTACCAGCAACCTCAGAGTCAACAGCAGCACAAGGTGGGCACTGAAAATTCCTGACAGATAGTGGAGGGTGGAAGGCTCTGGAATACAACCAGAAGTAGCTCAGAATCAAAATAAACAAAGACTTAACTAAGTAAAAAAGGTTTTTGGTACCCAAATGTGCCAGCAGGGGAACAACTCATCAAGCACTGTGAAAACTACAGGAACTCAGTACCATAAAAAGAAAATGACACTTTTCAAGAAACCTAACTTGCACTCACAGAAAACTGTGAACTAATGACAAAGAATTCAAAATAGCTGTCCTGAAGACACTCAATGGGTTAAAAGAAAACACAGGAAGACAGTTCACTGAGCACAGGAATAAAACTAATGAACAAAAGGAGTGCTTCAACAAAGAGATTGAAACTCTAAAAAAAAAAAAAATGAACTTGGAAAACCAGCAGTGAAGAACACAATAAATAAGATTGAGAATAAAGGAGAAAGCATTGGAAATAGAGCAGACCATATGGAAGAGAGAGTTACTGAGCTCTAAGATAGAAATCCAGAAAAGATTCTGGTGGGAGAGGAGAGAGAATTAAGATGTTCTTAAAATGGACAGATCGTACAAGAAATATTTGACTCAATTGGGAAGAGCAAAATAAGGATAATGGGTATCCCAAAAGGAGGAGAGAGGGAGAAGGGAGCAGAGAGCTTATTTAAAGAAATAAGAGCTGAGACATTCCCAAACCCCGGGGAAGGAACTGGATCTACATGGTCATGAAGCTAAGGGAACACTTAATTATCTCAACGCAAAAAGACCTCCTCCAAGACACATTATACTAAAAGTATCAAAAGTCAATTAGAAAGAAAGAACATTAAGGGTGGCCATAGAGGAGAAAATAACTTACAAAGGAATCCCCAGTAGGTTATCAGGGGATTTCTCAGCAGAAGCTCGACAGGCTTAAGAAAGAGTGAAACGATATACTCAAAATATTCAAGAATAAACACTGTCAGCCAAGAATATTCTATCCAGCAACGTTATCCTTCACATACGAAGGAGAAATAATGGCTATCCCAGAGGGACAAAAGCTGAGGGAGTTCGCCACTAGACCTGCCTCAAAGAAATGCTGAAAGACGTTCTTCTATCTGAACATGTGACAAAGGTATAGAAAGCTTGCGGCAAGGTGATAAATACACAGAAAAGACACACAGAAAAAATTAACATAGTTAAAATGTCCATTGCACCTACAGCAATTGACAGATTCAATGCAATCCCAATCAGAATTCCGATGACATTCTTCATGGAAAAAGAACAAAGAATGTTAAAATTTACATGGAACAACAGATGACCCCAAATAGCCAGAGCAATGCTGAGAAAAAAGAAGAAAGGTGGAGTTATTACACACCCTAAATTCAAAATATACCAGAAAGCTAGAGCAATCAAAACAGTATGGCAGTGGCAGAAAACCAGACACACAGCTCAATGGAACACAACTGAGAGCCCACAAATAAACCCACACGTCTACAGACAGCTAATCTTCAACAAAGGAGCCAAGAACATACAATAGAGAAAAGAAAGTCTCTTCAATAAATGGAGTTGGAAAAGCTGGACGGCCACACACAGAAGAGTGAAAGCAGACCACTGTCTTATACCATACACAAAAATTAACTCAAAATGCGTTACAAAATTGAATGTAAGACCTGAAACCAGAAAACTCCTAGAGAAAAACACTGGCAGTCCGCTCTTTGATACGTCTTAGAAGTATTACTTTGAATACCATGTCTCAGGCAAGGGAATCAAAAGTGAAAACAAACAAGTGGGACGACATCAGACTGGAAAGCTTCTCTTTGGCAAAAGAAGCCATCCACAAAACAAAAGGACAAACTGGCAATTGGGAGATGATATGTGCAAACCACATATCTGATAAGAGGTTAATATTGCAAATGTATTCATAAAACTCATACAAGTAAACAAAAAAAACCAAACCACCCAATCAAAAGACGCGAAGAGGCTATGAATAGATATTTTTCCAAAGAAGATATCCAGATGGCCAACAGGCATATGAAAAGATGTTCAACATCACTAGTTATCAGGGAAATGCAAATCAAAACTACAATGACATATCACCTCATGCCCAATAGAATGGGTATCACTAACAAGACAAGAAATAATAAGTGTTGGAGAGGATGTAGAGAAAAGGAAACCCTCCTGCACTGTTGGAGGGATTGCAAACAAGTACAAACTCTATGAAAAACAATATGGAGAGTTCTCAAAAAATAAAGAATAGAAGGGCTGGCCCAGTGGTGCAGCAGTTAAGTGTGCACGTTCCGCTTCGGCAGCTTGGGGTTCGCTGGTTTGAATCCCGGGTGCGGACATGGCACCGCTTGGCACGCCATGCTGTGGTAGGCATCCCACATATAAAGTAGAGGAAGATGGGCACGGATGTTAGCTCAGGGCCAGTCTTCCTCAGCGAAAAGAGGAGGATTGGTAGCAGTCAGCTCAGGGCTGATCTTCCTCAAAAAACAGAAAGAAAGGAAAGAAGGAAGGGGAGGGAGGGAAGGGGAGGGGAGGGAGGGGAGGGAGGGGAGGGGGGAGGGAGGGAGGGAGGGAGGAAAGGAAAGCAAAGAAAGAATAGAAATACCATATGATCCAGCTATTCCACTACTGGGTATTTACCCAAAGAGCATGAAATCACTAATTCAAAAAGACACACGCACACCTATATTCATCGCAGCATTAATCACAATAGCCAAGACTAGGAAGCAACACAAGTGCCCATCAGTGGGATGAATGAATAAAGATGATGTGATATATATATAATGGAATGCTACTCAGCCATAAAAAGGCAGTATCTTGCCATTTGTGAGCAGGTGGAAGGACCTTGAGGGTATCATACTAAGTGAAGTCAGTCAGATGGAAAGACAGTCACCATATGACTTCACTTATATGTGGAAGATAAACAAAGAAACACATACACTCAGAGAATGGACTGGTGGATACTGGAAGGAAAGTGGGTGGAGGGAGGGCAAAAGGAGTAAGAGGCACATGTGGAAGGTGTTGGATGGCAACTAGACTTTTGGTGGCGAACAGAATGAGGTCTGTACAAAAGTCAAAATATAATGATGTAAACCTGAAATGGATACATTATAAACCAGTGTGACCTCAATTAAAAAAGAAACCTTAACTTTAATAAATCAAAGACAGACCAATGGCCAAATGCTAATCTACCAAATGGTCTTTGAATGGTGTCAACCACTGACAGTTCCAGAGTTCATTAGCTTTGAACCAATATCACCCTCACAACCCCACAGTCCTTATTCTACATTTCAGATGACTACAACCCAGAAACACATATGGTCACAAAAATTGTACGTCTAGCCTCACAGTCTAATTGTCCTTATTACCAGGGTTCTCAAACTGGGGGTCCTTGGGCTAAACAGGCCCACCAATCTGTTTAGTCAGTGGCAACATAGAATGTTTTGACTTTCCTTATATTTTCTAATTGAGATATAATTAACGTACAGTTAAATACACACAGCTTAAGCATTTGCTGGATGAGCTTTGACAACTGCATACAGGCATAGTAAAACCCAGCAAAAACAAGATACAGAATATAGCTATCCCCCTACAAAGATTTCTTGCTCCTTCCAGTTCATTCCTTCCCTGTGCTCTCAGACAAGCAATTTTTGAGTTCAATCAGGACACACTATTCTGTATATGTACATCAGGCATTTCACATAACATTTCCTTACTATACCTCAATTAATTTTTCTTCTATTGTTTAGTTTAACAATACGGAAAAACCTATTAAAATCTCCCACTAGAATTGTGGATTTGTCTATTTCTTCTTCTAACTATGTCAAGAAAGTTTTATCTATTTGCAACAATTATTACTGAGCGGGCATACATTTAAATTTTTAAAATCTGGGAGAAACACAAGCTTTTATAATGAGCTCTGTAGCTGTATCAGTGCTTTCTGACACTGCTGTCTGACATTAGGATCGGCTTGTTTGGGAGAGGTCTTTGTGCACTTCGTGGGAAGCACTACGTCTCTTCTGGATGCGAACGTCTGCCAGTATGAAGAGCGGCGGAGAGCCTTGCCCACTGAAGGCGCCCACTGGCTGACGGTCAACAGAGACCCATCACACCACTCTTCACGCACACCTAGTCACAGCTAAATAGTTGTTCATAACAATATATCTCGGTTTTTTGTTTTTTTTTTTAAGATTTTACTTTTCCTTTTTCTCCCCAAAGCCCCCCAGTACACAGCTGTACATACATTCTAGTTGTGGGTCCCTCCAGCTGTGGTACATGGGACACCGCCCCAGCACGGCCTGATGAGCGGCACCACGTCCACGCCCAGGACTGGAACCTGTGAAACCCTGGGCCGCCGAAGCAGAGCATGTGAACTTAACCACTCGGCCACGAGGCCGGCCCTATCTCAGTTCTTAGAAATACATATTTAATTACTCTAAGAATGTAAAGGTGGGAGGAACACTGTCTTCTGAGCACTCATCCACCAGCTTCACCATCTCTGCACACCAGTCACTTGTTTCCAACAGCCTCCTTATATGGACGGTTAGTGCTCCAGGTTTTGCACCTGATTCCCTCTCTCCATCTACCCACCACTAATGACATGTGTGCACCCAGAGGTTGCTTACTGCCTGCCCACTGACTGTTGACTACCTGTGGTTCTGGCAACCTTGTGAACTTCTTCACCATGCGATGGGCTGCCATGATATCTTCTCTGACAAGGTCTGAAGTCCAGCCTTGGGGAGAGGACCCATCTAGAAGTCTGGCTTTCTTTAGGTGGTCTCCATCCACACTAGGATATCTGTTACAATCCTCCTTACATCTTTATGTTTCACTTCTCTTGTTAAAATGAGACTCATTTTTGTCTCTTGATTTTATGCAGACTTATGCGCAAGTGAGAACAGTGATCCCTGGAGACAAACGAGTAAACAGGAGATCTGGGGACACATTTAGTCAAGCCTTTGGACCTGAGCAATGAGCTGAGCCCCTTGCCAATAAGAAAGACATTCACAGAATCACCGTATCTGCACAGTCTCACCAACTTCATCCTCAGACTCCTCATCAACTGTTTCACTATGGCATGGTTAGCTCACTGGGACACCCAAGTGGGAAACAGAGAGGGTAACATGGATATTACCAAGCCACGTGGAGCCTCCAGTGCTTTCTGGCAACCTGCCTGGTCAGGGGAGTGTTCTGGTCCTTTACCTGTGGAGTGATTCTAGCCCCCTAGATGCAACAGTGTCTACAAAAAGTCAAACAGGAGGGGTTACTCTGGATGTTCCGTCAGGGAATCAAAGGCCTGATCTGGGTAGGAGACGGAACCTCCAGGTGGACTACAAGACCACTCTACGTTTATTAACATATATTTTCGCTACGGTTGATAATAACACAAGCGAATTGCTGATTCTGATTAATTCCTTGAATGAATTTGCTGTTCATAAGATTAAAACACATTTATACTTTCTTTTTTTTTTTTTTCAGGAAGATTAGCCCTCAGCTAACTACTGCCAATCCTCCTCTTTTTGCTGAGGAAGACTGGCCCTGAGCTAACATCCGTGCCCATCTTCCTCTGCTCTATATGTGGGATGCCTACCACAGCATGGCGTGCCAAGCGGTGCCATGTCTGCACCCGGGATCCGAACCAGCGAACCCCGGGCCGCCGAGAAGCGGAACGTGGGAACTTAACCGCTGCACCACCGGGCCGGCCCCTATACTTTCTCCTCTTTTCTCTTGATTCACCTCATATGAACAGACGTCATTTACCTTTTCTGTCAGGTACACACCGGAGATTAGAATCCTCCTTCGGCATTTTCAGCAACCAAATAAAACGTCTCCACTGTCAAAACTGGGAGTAAACCTTAATGCTCTCCCCTCTCTCAGCCTAGATGTATAACCAAACAAATACAGAACACTTTCCCCATATCTACTTTAGCTCCAGAACTCTAATCAATTTGTAATAACACATTTATTTCCTGGAGAGATGTCTGCCTCCCCCAACAGTTTACAAGTTTCTTAAGAATAGCCTTGGGTTGACTCTTCTCACTAAGCACTAATTGACCATTCAAACATTCATTAAGTGGGAGTATAACACGTAGTAAATGAATATACACAGCCTTGCAAGCTGTGAAATGTGAAACAACGGAATCACTTACGTCTAAGGGCTTAAAAACAGCGCTGGGAGCCATTAAGGAAATGGGTCTTACGCAGGTCGTCAGGGAGCAGAAAAGGAACTTTCCAACCGAGTCACCTGAAGAAACCTGCAGCCCCTCCCAGTGAGGGACTTGGCCTCCCACTAGCCGGCCTCACCGATGAATTACCTTTAGCCAAGATTAGTTTTTTGAGCTACCGCCAATTAACATTTTTTGCAATACAAACCTCCTCCTTTAAAAGCCCCTTCTACTCCCTAGCGCACACTATCAGGGTTTCTACCTGAATCCGTGCTCCCAGAATTGCAGGTCTACGATCCACAAATAAACGCCTCTCTGCCTTTCATTTGGCGGTCTATTTTTAGGTTAAGAGACCTAAGAAACTATCTTATGTTCCGTAACGTTCAGAAATAAAGAACGCGCCAAGACAAGGCCAAATCCTCCGGTGACACGTTCTGTCGCCCAGGAAAAGCAGCAGAGGCCCCCGAACCACTTTCCCCCGGACTCACAGCCACACGGCGGGGGCGCAGGTCCTGAGAACCGGAGGGCGCGGGGCCTCAGCAACGGGACTCGCACAGCGGAGCTGCTTCTCCTTCTGGGGAAAAGTCTCGAAGGTGATTCGGAGGCTCTGACCAGGCAAGCGCAGGGGACGCCAACGCCCCGCGAGGCGCCCTTCCCGCTCCGGCTCAGCGCGGGGCCCAGCGGCCGGGCGGACGAGCGGAGGCCCGGCCTCTCTACGGAGCCCCTGGGGTCCCGGGCCGCACCTGTCCTTTAACGCCCTCCGTGCGCCCAGAGAACTCCCTCCACGGGCCGCACCGAGGAGGCGGCCACCGCACGAGGACCGACGTGACAACTCCACGAGGCGCTGAGTCGCGAGACGAAAAGACCGCGCGAACCAGTGACGCCACTTCCGCTTCCTGCCTTGGAAGTAGGCGGGGGGTGGGGGGGAGCCTCCAGGGCTCGGGCTGCCAATCACGTCCGTCCGTTTCCGGCAGAGAACTCGTAGTCCTCCCCGCGTGGGCGCCGATGGGCCCTGGCGTCGCTCGGCGCGGGCCTGGGGCCAGAAACAGGCCCCGCAGCCCAGGCGGAGGACGGAGGCCGGCCTGTGGGCGGGGCTGCCTGCGCGTGCGGGGCCCAACCACGGGTGCCGGGTTCCGGGGAGACTTGGCCCCCGCGGGGTTAGATGGCAGACTGAGAGGCTGGGGGTGGGGACTTAGGCCGCCCGGTGCTCATCAAAACCTTCTCCCCCAGCTTGTCCTCACCTTCCTAGAGCGTTCACAAAGATTCTTCCGTAATATGCCTGCCAGTCCGTGAAGTAGTCTGTCTCGTCCATTTGATCAATTCTGTTTTTTTTAAAGGTGGGCACCTGAGCTAACCGGAGCTAACATCTGTTGCCAATCCTTTTCCTTCTCTTCTCCTCAAAGCCCGCCAGTACATAGTTGTAGATTCTAGCAGTGAGTGCCTCTGGTTGTGCTAGTGGGACGCCACAGAAGCTTAGCTGGATGAGCAGTGCCATGTCCGCGCCCAGGAACTGAACTGGTGAAATCCTGGGCCACCAAAGGAGAGCCTGCGAACTGAACCACTCGGCTTTGCTCCCCCGCCCCCCAGGGCGCAATTCTATTTTTAAGCTTTAACTTCACCTTATTTGCATTTTTTAAACTTTATTTTTTTATTGCAGTAACATTGGTTTATAACGATATAAATTTCGTGTGTAAATCGTTATATTTCGATTTCTGTGTAGAATAATTACAATCCATCACCTTATACATGTGTCTAATCACCGCTTTCACCCTCCTCTTCCCCCTTCCCCTCTGGTAATCCCCAATCCAATCTCTGCCTCTATGTGTGTGTTTGTTCTTCTTTTGATCTTTATTTATGAGTGAGATCAGACAATATTTGAGTTTCTCCCTCTGACTTATTTTGTTTTGCATAATACCCTCAAGGTCCATCTATGTTGTCACAAATGGCCAGATTTCATCCTTTTTATGGCCAAGTAGTATTCCATTGTATATATATACCACACCTTCTTTAGCCATAGCCATTCATCCGTTGATGGGCACCTAGGTTGCTTCCAAGTTTTGGCTATTGTGAATAATGCTGCGATGACCATAGGGGTGCATGTATCTTTATGCATTCGTGTTTTCATGTTCTTTGAATAAATACCCAGAAGTGGCATAGCTGGATTGTATGGTAGTTCTAGTCTTATTTGTTTATTTATTTATTTATTTTGAGGAAGATTAGCCCTGAGCTAACTACTGCCAATCCTCCTCTTTTTGCTGAGGAAGACTGGCCCTGAGCTAACATCCATGCCCATCTTCCTCTACTTGATATGTGGGACGCCTACCACAGCATGGCTTGTCAAGTGCTGCCATGTCCACACCCAGGATCCGAACCGGCGAACCCCGGGCTGCTAAATCGGAACGTGCACACTTAACTGCTGGGCCACTGGGCGGGCCCCATATCCTTAATTTTTTGAGGAACCTCCATACCGTTTTCCATAGTGGCTGCACCAGTTTGCCCTCTCACCAGCAGTGTATGAGGGTTCCCTTCTCCCCACATCCTCTCCAAAATTTGTTGTTTCCTGTCTTGCTAATTATTCTGTTAAGCCATTCTGACAGGCATGAGATGATACCTCATTGTAGTTTTGATTTGCATTTCCTTTATAGCTAATGATGTTGAACATGTTTTCATGTGCCTGTTGGCCATCTGTATATCTACTTTGGAGAAATGTCTGTTCAGATCTTTAGCCCTTTGTTTTTTTTTTTTTTTTAAAGATTGGCACCTGGGCTAACAACTGTTGCCAGTCTTTTCTTTTCCTGCTTTATCTCCCCAAACCCCCCTGTACACAGTTGTATATCTTCGTTGCAGGTCCTCCTAGTTGTGGGATGTGGGACGCCGCCTCAACGTGGCCTGACGAGCGGTGCCGTGTCTGTGCCCAGGATCCGAACCCTGGGCCGCCGCAGCAGAGTGCACAAACTTAACCACTTGGCCACGGAGCTGGCCCTAGCTCATTTTTTAATTGGGCTGTTAGTTTTTTTGTTGTTGAGATGTATGAGTTCTTTGTATATTTTGGATGTTAACCCTTTATCAGATATATGGTTTGCAAATATCTTCTCCCAGTTGTTAGGTTGTCATTTTGTTGATGGTTCCCTTTTCTGTGGAGAAGATTTTCGTTTGATGTAGTCCCATTTGTTTATTTGTTCTACTGTTTCCCTTGCCGAGTCAGACATGGTACCAGAAAATATGCTGCAAAAGCTGATGTTGAAGAACATACTCCCTGTTTTCTTCTAGAAGTTTCATGGTTTGGGGTCTTATATTCAAGTCTTTAATCCATTTTGAGTTAATTTTTGTGTATGGTGCAAGATAATAGTCTACTTTCATTCTTTTGCACATGGCTGTCTGGTTTTCCCAACACCATTTATTGAAGAGATTTTCCTTTCTTCATTGTATGTTCTTATTTTATTTTATTTTATTTCATTATTATTATTATTTTAGGAACATTAGCCCTGAGCTAACATCAGCTGCCAATCCTCCTCTTTTTGCTGAGGAACACTGGCCCTGAGCTAACATCCGTGCCCATCTTCCTCTACTTTATACGTGGGACGCCTGCCACAGCATTGCCAAGTGGTGCCATGTCCGAACCCGGGATGTGAACCTGTGAACCCTGGGCCACCAAAGTGGAACGTGCAAACTTAACCACTGCGCCACTGGGCTGGCCCCTCCATTGTATGTTCTTGGCTCCCAACTACAGTTGAAAAGTAGCTGTCCATAGATGTGTGTGTTTGTTTTCAGGCTCTCATTTCTGTTCCACTGAGTCTGTGTCTGTTTTTGTGCCAGTACCATGCTGTTTTGGTTACTATGGCTTTGTAGTATATTTTGAAATCAGGGAGTGTGATACCTCCAGCTTTCTTCTCTTTTCTCAGGATTCCTTTGGCTATTCGGGGTCTTTTGTTGTTCCATATAAATTTTAGGATTCTTTGCTCTATTTCTGTGAAAAATGTTGTTGGAACTTTGATAGGGATTGCACTGAATCTGTAGATTGCTTTAGGAAGTATGGACATTTTAACTATGTCAATTCTTCCAATTCAAGAGCATGGAATATCTTCCCATTTCTTTGTGTCTTCTTCGATCTTTTCAACAATATTTTATAGCTTTCAATGTACAGTTCTTTCACCTCTTTGGTTAAGCTTATTCCTATCTATTTTATTTGTTTTTTTTGCAGTTGTAAATGGGAATGTGTTCTTAATTTCTCTTTCTGATACTTTTTTGTTAGTGTGTAGAAAGGCAACTGATTTTTGTCTGTTGATTTTGGATCTTGCAACTTTACTATATGCATTTATTATTTCTAAAAGTTTTTTCGTGGATTATTTAGGGTTTTCTATATATAAAATCTTGTCATCTGCAAATAGTGACGTTTTCACTTCTTCCTTTCCAGTTTGGATCCCTTTTATTCCTTTTTCTTGCCTGATTGCTTTGGCTAGGACTTCCTGTACTGTCTTAAATAAGTGTGGTGGAAGCGGGCATCCTTGCCTGCTTCCTGTTCTTAGAGGGATAGATTTCAGTTTTTCTCCATTTAGAATGATTTTAGCTGTGAGTTTGTCATATATGGCCTGTATTATGCTGAGGTACTTTCCTTGTGTACTCATTTGATTCAGAGTTTTTATCATGAATGGATGTTGTATCTTGTCAAATTCTTTCTCCGCATTGATTGAGATGATCATGTGATTTTTATTCTTCATTTTGTTAATGTGCTGTATCACATTGATTGATTTGCCCGTGTTGAACCATCCCTGCAGCCCTGGAATAAATCCCTCTTGGTCATGGTGTATGACATTTTTAATGTATTGTTGTGTTCGATTTGCTAGTACTTTGTTGAGGATTTTTGCCTCAATGTTCATCAGTGGTATTGACCTGTAATTTTCTTTTTTTGTGTTGTCCTTGTCTAGTTTTGTTATCAGGGTAATGTTGGTTTCACAGAATGAGTTCACCTTATTTTCTTTTATTTACATTGGACATGATGCTAAAGTCTGATGATTGACTCCTTTGTGTTTTCAGCGTAACAACATTTTTCTGTAACTTTTATATTTTTCTTCTTCAAATATGTATTTCTTTTGTACTTTTCTGATCAAACCTTATGGTCCAGGGCTTCCCATACTTAATTGTGTAATAGCACTGATATCAGGCATTCTCAACTCAGGGATGGAGTCAAGGTTCTCTGGTAATCAAGTTTGCTTTGGGTTTCAGTGTGTGGCCTTTGGTGGAGTTAATAAAGGTCTTTTAAATTCTGACTTACCAGCACATTTTACCAAGAATTGTGCATGTGCATTACTAAATGTTTTATGCATCTACTGAAATGATGACTATTTTGTTATTGCAATATCTCATCTGTTGCTTACAAAGGATTTCACTTTTATGTAGACAAGAAAGTCTTTTTTAAAAGTAACTTCTGTGTTTCCTGCCTTGCCTTATAAATTATCTTCAAACTCTGGATTACAGACAGATTTTCTAATTTTCTTCTAAAATTTTTAAACTTTTAATTACATTTTAATTCTTAACCCTCAAAAAGTTGTATTTTGACATGTGCTGTGGAGCACTGGATGCAATTAACTTTCCTCCAGTAAGATGGTCAGTTGTCGTACTGTCATTTATTGATAAACTAGCCTGACCTACTGATTTGAAATTCCACCTTAATTAAACAATATATTCCTATATATAATGTTTATCAGTTTCTAGCCTCTTCTGTTCCAATAGTATTTACTTATGCCCATAGCACACTCTTTTGGTTACAATAGTTTCAAATTAACTTTTAATATTTAGTGGCAAAAATATAATGGTAGCTGAGGTTTCTTGCATCTTACTGCTCTCGGTGCTTCAGAGACATTAAACTTTTTGTGCTGTTAATGATGTAGCTACTCTCGTGATTTTCTCTTTTGTTTGTGTTTTGGAACAGCTATATTGAAAAATAATTCACATGACACCCAATCACTCCTTTTAAAATGATACCATGTTTTTTACTATGTTCAAGGAGTTATGCAACCATCACAATTTTACAACCTTTTCATTACTCCAAGAGCACCCTTTGGCTGTTACATGCCCATTTTCTTACTCATTTAACATCTAAGCTGCCATGAGTCTACTTTCTGTCTTTATAGATTTGCACTTTCAGACATTTCATGTAAATGAAATCATACAAGCTTTTGTCAATAGTTTATTTTTGCTTGCTATGCTTTTCGAGGTTCATATGTATTGTAGCATATATCTTTCCTTTCTATTGCTGAATGATATTCCATTGTATGAATATAATGCATTTTATTTATCTGTTGATCAGTGGATAGACATTTGGGTTGTTTGCACTTTATGAAGACTATGAGTAATGCTGCTACGAAAATTCATGTGTATCTTTATTGCAGACATGTTTTCATTTCTATTGGGCTTTGAATCACTAAGGTTTCTCCCAAGAAACAGAAGATATGGCTTTGGACCGTATTGTAAGATCAGAAAGATCATTTATACGTATAAAATATTATACTGAAATTTATAAAAATACATATAATGAAATTTACTCTAAGGAATTGACTCATGCAACTATGGAGACTGAAAAGCCACATAATCTGTTTGCAGTTGCAGACAGAATGCAAGCCAAAACTTGCCCAGTGATTGATTGTCTCATCTACAGCTCATTAGTCAAGTTTGTACCTGCTATCATACAGGCTTTAAGGATTAAAGAAATCAACCAAACTTCATCAACTCAGCTTTATTTACTGAGTTCATTCAATGCATTGCCTCCATCCCGTGAGACTTTATTAGAGAGAACAAAACAGCAAGAGAAGGTAGAGTGGCAGGTCTGTGCAGCTGACGTGAATGTCCTAAACTGTCATGTGGAAAAACTAATACAAAACCAAATCATATAAAAGTTTTCTGAATAAAAATTTTTTTTTGGTGATAAGGATGCAATAATCACAATGGGTGACCATAAAATGCTGGAGACCAGGAAACCTAGTGGTGCTATTCAAAGGCCTGAAAGCCAGCCAGCCAATGGCATAGCTTCCAGTCCGTGTCTCAAGGCCTGAGAACCAGGAGCTCGAAAAGTAGGGGAACATTATCCCTGCTCAACAGTGAGGCAGAGAAAGAGAATTCAAATTTCCTCCACCGTTTCGTCCTATTCAGGCCCTAAACCAAACTGGATAATGTCCATCCACATTGGGGAGGGCAAATCTGCTTTACTCAGTCTACTGACTGCACCCAGGAATTCTGGTTGCACCTAGAAATAATATAGATATCTAAACTTTCTGTGATGCAGTCAAGCTAACACATAAAATTAACTATTGCAGGTATATACCCAGGAATAGAATTGCTGGGACATGTAGCAACTATATGGTTAACATTTAGAAGAACTGTCAGAGTGTTTTCCAAAGTGGCCGCATCATTTCCAATCGACCACCAATGTATGAGGGTTCCAATTTCTACACATCCTTGCTAACACTTATTGTTTGTCTTTTATGTTTTAACCATCCAGTGATGTGAACTGAAACCTCATTGTGAATATAGTTTTAATTTCCCTAATGATTGTGATGTTAAGCGTCTTTTCTTAGGCTTGCGACCATTTCTGTGCTTTCTATGGAGAACTGTCCGGTCAAACCCTTTGTTCATTTAAAAAACTAGATTGTCTTTTAATTCTTGAGTTGTAAGAGTTCTTTATGTATTCTGTATGTAATCCTTATCACATATGTGAATTGCAAATATTTTCTCCCACAGCATGGTTGTCTCCACTTTCCTGAGTGTGTCCTTTGCTTTAGGTATCACAGCTAAGAAGCCATTGCCAAAAGCAATGTTGTGAAGATTTCCTCCTATTTTTTATTTAGAAATCTTATAGTTTTTGGTCTTACATTTAGGTTTTCAATCCATTTTGAATTAATTTTTGTAAATGGTGTAAGGAAAGGGCCCAATGATATTCTTTTGCAGGTGGATATCCAGTTGTCCCAGTACCATTTGATGAAAAGATTATTTTCTTTCCCTGTTGAATTCTCCTAACACCCTTCTCAGAACTCAATTGAGAATATATGTGAGGGCTTATTTCTGGACTCTCAATTCAGTTTCATTAATCTGTATGTCTGTTGTTAAGCCAGTAACACACTGTTTTGATTACTGCAAATTTACAGTAAGTTTAAATCAGCTGATATGTTCAAGTCAAAGAAAGAAAAAAAGACGCAAATGGGAAACATAAAATAAGATGAATAAATGAAATCCAAACTTACTGCAGTTACATTATTTATAAATGGATTAAGTGCCTCCATAAATAGTAAGGATTATTAGTGTGGATTTTATAAATATCAAGATTAATGCAATGGAAGAATTGGAATTGAATCGTAGCCCACATAAAGGACCAGCATGAGAAAAGGTGAAATTTGAATGAGGTCTGTTGATTAGTTAATAGTTTTTTATCAACGTTAATTTCTGGGCTTCTCTAATTATACTGTGGTCACCTAAGATGTTAACCCTAGGGGTAGCCCAGGGAAGGATATACAGGACACCAATGTCCTATTACAACCTCTCTGAATGCCTAATTTTATGTCAACATACAAAGTTTACTAAAAATCTAGCTTTTAAAAGTTTCACCTCTATGATGTCTTTGGAGACATCTAAAAACTGTTACAGTAAGACTGAGAAAGAGAAAACAATAAGATATATCTACATAAAAATCTGACAAAATAGATTTTATTGGAATGCACATTCTTATACATAAAAAGTTACCGGTAATTTTTGAAAGGCTCACTTCAGCAAAGAACTACAACAATTATACAATGGTATGCACCTAATAACACAGCCTTCAAAATATAGCAAACAAAAGTGGACCAAATGAAAGGAGACTTACAAAGCCACCATTCGAGTGGAATATTTTCATACACCAGTCTCTGGATGAGATAGTGCAGACGAACAAAAATTCAACAGCCATCAAGGACTTGAGCAAGGCAATGAACAACTGGACCCATAGACACAGACAGCGCTGCTCACTACAAGGATAAATACACATTCTTTTCAATCTCACGCGGGACCCTTCTCAAAATTGAGCACAAACAAGCCCAGAAAACATATCTCAAGCATTTCCAAAAATTAATATGATTCCCTAAACACAATGCTATTCAATTAGCAATCAATAACAAAAACATAATGAAAACATCAAATGTTCAAAATTTAGAAACACATTTTGAAAGAAGCCACCTGACAAAGCACAAACTGTAGAAGAAATCAGATATTTATAATCGAAAAATAAAAAACACCAAGTCAATTAAACTCTGTTGCAGATTCAGCTACAGCAATATAAAGATAGCCAAGATCTAAAATGATTACATAATACTTAAGGAGAAATTCTGTAAAATAATGAGGTATGCATTTCATTTTAGGGATAGAAAAAGAATGACAAAATACAGTCACGCATTTCTGAATAATGGGGATACACTCTGAGAAATGCATGATTAGGCGATTTCATCCTTGTGTGAAGATCAGAGAATATACTTACACAAAACTAGATGGTATAGCCTACTACACCCCCAGTCTATATGGTACTAATCCTATGTGACAACCTGTTTATACATGTGGCCATTTATGTCATATATGTGGTTAGTCATTGACTGAAATGTTATGTGGCGCATGACTGTAAATACACCAAAACTAGAATGAAAGTAAAAATAAAGATAAGACCAGAAATTAACAAAATAGAACATTGAGTGGATTGAAGGGGTCCCCCAAAGATTCATCTCTTGAATCCCTACGCCCCAGGGTGGTGGCATTTGGAGATGGGGCCTTGTGAGGAAATTAAGTTTAGAAGATGTCATGAGGATGGGCCCCCCAAGGTGGTATTCGTGCCCTGATGAGAAGAGACACTGTAGCTGAGTTCAGTGGGTTTCTCGCTTGGTGAGTGCAGAGCCAAAAATTACAACCAAGGCAGAAGTAGATGAAGAAAAGCTTTATTGCTGCCCAAGCAATGGAGAACAGTGGAGAGAGTTCCCACAGCAGCGTCTCTCTGAGCTCAGCGCTGGTGGAGACTTTACACATGAGGGAACAGAGGGTACAAGGTTTATTTGTAACAACTGTGTTCATTTAAGGCACAAGCACAGCATGCATACATGTTATGACATACATCCCATGATCTAAAAATGGCTGTTTGGAACCTCCCAGAGGAGGAGAATTCAGGATGTAAATGAGTTAAGGTAACTTTAGGATGCCTGATGCTGGACCAATTCATTGTGGTCTTGCAGCAGATGTGTGAGTCACGTGTGAGTTTCTCTGTCAGATAGCAACATCTGCAAAATGTGGACAGAAATTTCTGCGAAACAGATCACATAGTTTCTTCTTGTCAGAAAAACATTCCAAAGACTGTTGTGGATCAGATCCTCAGTAACCCTTCCTTTGCCTGGTTCCCTGGTCACAACACCAGAGAGCTTGCTGGCTTTCTCTCTGCCAGGTGAGGACAGAGAGAAGGCATCATCTACAATCCAGGTAGAGAGCTATCACTAGGAACCTACCTTGCTGGCATCAGATCTTGGAATTCAGCCTCTAGAAAATGAATTTCTGTTTAAGCCATTTGATCGATGATATTTTGTTATAGCATCTGAGCCTTATAATATAGAACACAAAACAGATATACCATAGATTAATCAAACCAATTTCCTTTCAAATGAATTAACAAAGCTGAATAAATTCTGGCATAATTAATATAAGAAAAATGAAGAGTCACAAGCAAATGATAGTAGGAATGAAAAGGGATACAAAAGGTACATAACTACAAAAGCCACAAATGCTAAAAACACAAGAAAGTGTAAATTTGAAAATAGCAAAGTTTTGTAAAACACAACTTGCCTAACTGACTTATGATAAATTGGAAAACTTAACAGTCCTACAAACATAAAAACAATTTAATCCTTGCTTTTAAATTGTTCCAAATATGAAAAAAAAGCTAGCGACAATGGCAACAACTAATCCAGATTCAGGTGATTTTTTAAAATTTATTTTTTGCTGAGGAAGATTCACCCTGAGCTAACATCGTTTCCAATCTTGTTCTATTTCGTATGTGAGCCGCCACCACAGCATGGCCACTGATAGATGAGTGGTGTAGGTCTGTGCCTGGCAACCAAACCCAAGTCACCAAAGTGGAGCATGCTGAACTCAACCACTAGGCCACCAGGGCTGGCCCCAGATTCAGATGATTTTGCCAGTGAATTTTGACCTATGTAAGAAAAACAATTCTTCTCATATAGAAATTGTTTAAGAGTTTAGAAAAGGAGGAGATACTCCTATCTTAATACAAAAGCCAGAATAGAGTAAGAAAAGAATATGACATGCCAGTGGTACTCAGAAATACTTGTAATTTACACAGATTGCAGACCCCTTTGTCCCACAGAGGTGGGCGGGCACCGCTGTGCTTACTTTGTAGTGGGTTGGGGGCTGGCCCCACCTGTGTTGGTGAGAACCACCCTGAACTGACGTTGCTTTTGGCAATGGCTTCTTAGCTGTGATACCTAAAGCAAAGGACACACTCAGGAAAGTGGAGACAACCATGCTGTGGGAGAAAATATTTGCAATTCACATATGTGATAAGGATTACATACAGAATACATAAAGAACTCTTACAACTCAAGAATTAAAAGACAATCTAGTTTTTTAAATGAACAAAGGGTTTGACCGGACAGTTCTCCATAGAAAGCACAGAAATGGTCGCAAGCCTAAGAAAAGACGCTTAACATCACAATCATTAGGGAAATTAAAACTATATTCACAATGAGGTTTCAGTTCACATCACTGGATGGTTAAAACATAAAAGACAAACAATAAGTGTTAGCAAGGATGTGTAGAAATTGGAACCCTCATACATTGGTGGTCGATTGGAAATGATGCGGCCACTTTGGAAAACACTCTGACAGTTCTTCTAAATGTTAACCATATAGTTGCTACATGTCCCAGCAATTCTATTCCTGGGTATATACCTGCAATAGTTAATTTTATGTGTTAGCTTGACTGCATCACAGAAAGTTTAGATATCTATATTATTTCTAGGTGCAACCAGAATTCCTGGGTGCAGTCAGTAGACTGAGTAAAGCAGATTTGCCCTCCCCAATGTGGATGGACATTATCCAGTTTGGTTTAGGGCCTGAATAGGACGAAACGGTGGAGGAAATTTGAATTCTCTTTCTCTGCCTCACTGTTGAGCAGGGATAATGTTCCCCTACTTTTCGAGCTCCTGGTTCTCAGGCCTTGAGACACGGACTGGAAGCTATGCCATTGGCTGGCTGGCTTTCAGGCCTTTGAATAGCACCACTAGGTTTCCTGGTCTCCAGCATTTTATGGTCACCCATTGTGATTATTGCATCCTTATCACCAAAAAAAAATTTTTATTCAGAAAACTTTTATATGATTTGGTTTTGTATTAGTTTTTCCACATGACAGTTTAGGACATTCACGTCAGCTGCACAGACCTGCCACTCTACCTTCTCTTGCTGTTTTGTTCTCTCTAATAAAGTCTCACGGGATGGAGGCAATGCATTGAATGAACTCAGTAAATAAAGCTGAGTTGATGAAGTTTGGTTGATTTCTTTAATCCTTAAAGCCTGTATGATAGCAGGTACAAACTTGACTAATGAGCTGTAGATGAGACAATCAATCACTGGGCAAGTTTTGGCTTGCATTCTGTCTGCAACTGCAAACAGATTATGTGGCTTTTCAGTCTCCATAGTTGCATGAGTCAATTCCTTAGAGTAAATTTCATTATATGTATTTTTATAAATTTCAGTATAATATTTTATACGTATAAATGATCTTTCTGATCTTACAATACGGTCCAAAGCCATATCTTCTGTTTCTTGGGAGAAACCTTAGTGATTCAAAGCCCAATAGAAATGAAAACATGTCTGCAATAAAGATACACATGAATTTTCGTAGCAGCATTACTCATAGTCTTCATAAAGTGCAAACAACCCAAATGTCTATCCACTGATCAACAGATAAATAAAATGCATTATATTCATACAATGGAATATCATTCAGCAATAGAAAGGAAAGATATATGCTACAATACATATGAACCTCGAAAAGCATAGCAAGCAAAAATAAACTATTGACAAAAGCTTGTATGATTTCATTTACATGAAATGTCTGAAAGTGCAAATCTATAAAGACAGAAAGTAGACTCATGGCAGCTTAGATGTTAAATGAGTAAGAAAATGGGCATGTAACAGCCAAAGGGTGCTCTTGGAGTAATGAAAAGGTTGTAAAATTGTGATGGTTGCATAACTCCTTGAACATAGTAAAAAACATGGTATCATTTTAAAAGGAGTGATTGGGTGTCATGTGAATTATTTTTCAATATAGCTGTTCCAAAACACAAACAAAAGAGAAAATCACGAGAGTAGCTACATCATTAACAGCACAAAAAGTTTAATGTCTCTGAAGCACCGAGAGCAGTAAGATGCAAGAAACCTCAGCTACCATTATATTTTTGCCACTAAATATTAAAAGTTAATTTGAAACTATTGTAACCAAAAGAGTGTGCTATGGGCATAAGTAAATACTATTGGAACAGAAGAGGCTAGAAACTGATAAACATTATATATAGGAATATATTGTTTAATTAAGGTGGAATTTCAAATCAGTAGGTCAGGCTAGTTTATCAATAAATGACAGTACGACAACTGACCATCTTACTGGAGGAAAGTTAATTGCATCCAGTGCTCCACAGCACATGTCAAAATACAACTTTTTGAGGGTTAAGAATTAAAATGTAATTAAAAGTTTAAAAATTTTAGAAGAAAATTAGAAAATCTGTCTGTAATCCAGAGTTTGAAGATAATTTATAAGGCAAGGCAGGAAACACAGAAGTTACTTTTAAAAAAGACTTTCTTGTCTACATAAAAGTGAAATCCTTTGTAAGCAACAGATGAGATATTGCAATAACAAAATAGTCATCATTTCAGTAGATGCATAAAACATTTAGTAATGCACATGCACAATTCTTGGTAAAATGTGCTGGTAAGTCAGAATTTAAAAGACCTTTATTAACTCCACCAAAGGCCACACACTGAAACCCAAAGCAAACTTGATTACCAGAGAATCTTGACTCCATCCCTGAGTTGAGAATGCCTGATATCAGTGCTATTACACAATTAAGTATGGGAAGCCCTGGACCATAAGGTTTGATCAGAAAAGTACAAAAGAAATACATATTTGAAGAAGAAAAATATAAAAGTTACAGAAAAATGTTGTTACGCTGAAAACACAAAGGAGTCAATCATCAGACTTTAGCATCATGTCCAATGTAAATAAAAGAAAATAAGGTGAACTCATTCTGTGAAACCAACATTACCCTGATAACAAAACTAGACAAGGACAACACAAAAAAAGAAAATTACAGGTCAATACCACTGATGAACATTGAGGCAAAAATCCTCAACAAAGTACTAGCAAATCGAACACAACAATACATTAAAAATGTCATACACCATGACCAAGAGGGATTTATTCCAGGGCTGCAGGGATGGTTCAACACGGGCAAATCAATCAATGTGATACAGCACATTAACAAAATGAAGAATAAAAATCACATGATCATCTCAATCAATGCGGAGAAAGAATTTGACAAGATACAACATCCATTCATGATAAAAACTCTGAATCAAATGAGTACACAAGGAAAGTACCTCAGCATAATACAGGCCATATATGACAAACTCACAGCTAAAATCATTCTAAATGGAGAAAAACTGAAATCTATCCCTCTAAGAACAGGAAGCAGGCAAGGATGCCCGCTTCCACCACACTTATTTAAGACAGTACAGGAAGTCCTAGCCAAAGCAATCAGGCAAGAAAAAGGAATAAAAGGGATCCAAACTGGAAAGGAAGAAGTGAAAACGTCACTATTTGCAGATGACAAGATTTTATATATAGAAAACCCTAAATAATCCACGAAAAAACTTTTAGAAATAATAAATGCATATAGTAAAGTTGCAAGATCCAAAATCAACAGACAAAAATCAGTTGCGTTTCTACACACTAACAAAAAAGTATCAGAAAGAGAAATTAAGAACACATTCCCATTTACAACTGCAAAAAAAACAAATAAAATAGATAGGAATAAGCTTAACCAAAGAGGTGAAAGAACTGTACATTGAAAGCTATAAAATATTGTTGAAAAGATCGAAGAAGACACAAAGAAATGGGAAGATATTCCATGCTCTTGAATTGGAAGAATTGACATAGTTAAAATGTCCATACTTCCTAAAGCAATCTACAGATTCAGTGCAATCCCTATCAAAGTTCCAACAACATTTTTCACAGAAATAGAGCAAAGAATCCTAAAATTTATATGGAACAACAAAAGACCCCGAATAGCCAAAGGAATCCTGAGAAAAGAGAAGAAAGCTGGAGGTATCACACTCCCTGATTTCAAAATATACTACAAAGCCATAGTAACCAAAACAGCATGGTACTGGCACAAAAACAGACACAGACTCAGTGGAACAGAAATGAGAGCCTGAAAACAAACACACACATCTATGGACAGCTACTTTTCAACTGTAGTTGGGAGCCAAGAACATACAATGGAGGGGCCAGCCCAGTGGCGCAGTGGTTAAGTTTGCACGTTCCACTTTGGTGGCCCAGGGTTCACAGGTTCACATCCCGGGTTCGGACATGGCACCACTTGGCAATGCTGTGGCAGGCGTCCCACGTATAAAGTAGAGGAAGATGGGCACGGATGTTAGCTCAGGGCCAGTGTTCCTCAGCAAAAAGAGGAGGATTGGCAGCTGATGTTAGCTCAGGGCTAATGTTCCTAAAATAATAATAATAATGAAATAAAATAAAATAAAATAAGAACATACAATGAAGAAAGGAAAATCTCTTCAATAAATGGTGTTGGGAAAACCAGACAGCCATGTGCAAAAGAATGAAAGTAGACTATTATCTTGCACCATACACAAAAATTAACTCAAAATGGATTAAAGACTTGAATATAAGACCCCAAACCATGGAACTTCTAGAAGAAAACAGGGAGTATGTTCTTCAACATCAGCTTTTGCAGCATATTTTCTGGTACCATGTCTGACTCGGCAAGGGAAACAGTAGAACAAATAAACAAATGGGACTACATCAAACGAAAATCTTCTCCACAGAAAAGGGAACCATCAACAAAATGACAACCTAACAACTGGGAGAAGATATTTGCAAACCATATATCTGATAAAGGGTTAACATCCAAAATATACAAAGAACTCATACATCTCAACAACAAAAAAACTAACAGCCCAATTAAAAAATGAGCTAGGGCCAGCTCCGTGGCCAAGTGGTTAAGTTTGTGCACTCTGCTGCGGCGGCCCAGGGTTCGGATCCTGGGCACAGACACGGCACCGCTCGTCAGGCCACGTTGAGGCGGCGTCCCACATCCCACAACTAGGAGGACCTGCAACGAAGATATACAACTGTGTACAGGGGGGTTTGGGGAGATAAAGCAGGAAAAGAAAAGACTGGCAACAGTTGTTAGCCCAGGTGCCAATCTTTAAAAAAAAAAAAAAAACAAAGGGCTAAAGATCTGAACAGACATTTCTCCAAAGTAGATATACAGATGGCCAACAGGCACATGAAAACATGTTCAACATCATTAGCTATAAAGGAAATGCAAATCAAAACTACAATGAGGTATCATCTCATGCCTGTCAGAATGGCTTAACAGAATAATTAGCAAGACAGGAAACAACAAATTTTGGAGAGGATGTGGGGAGAAGGGAACCCTCATACACTGCTGGTGAGAGGGCAAACTGGTGCAGCCACTATGGAAAACGGTATGGAGGTTCCTCAAAAAATTAAGGATATGGGGCCCGCCCAGTGGCCCAGCAGTTAAGTGTGCACGTTCCGATTTAGCAGCCCGGGGTTCGCCGGTTCGGATCCTGGGTGTGGACATGGCAGCACTTGACAAGCCATGCTGTGGTAGGCGTCCCACATATCAAGTAGAGGAAGATGGGCATGGATGTTAGCTCAGGGCCAGTCTTCCTCAGCAAAAAGAGGAGGATTGGCAGTAGTTAGCTCAGGGCTAATCTTCCTCAAAATAAATAAATAAATAAACAAATAAGACTAGAACTACCATACAATCCAGCTATGCCACTTCTGGGTATTTATTCAAAGAACATGAAAACACGAATGCATAAAGATACATGCACCCCTATGGTCATCACAGCATTATTCACAATAGCCAAAACTTGGAAGCAACCTAGGTGCCCATCAACGGATGAATGGCTATGGCTAAAGAAGGTGTGGTATATATATACAATGGAATACTACTTGGCCATAAAAAGGATGAAATCTGGCCATTTGTGACAACATAGATGGACCTTGAGGGTATTATGCAAAACAAAATAAGTCAGAGGGAGAAACTCAAATATTGTCTGATCTCACTCATAAATAAAGATCAAAAGAAGAACAAACACACACATAGAGGCAGAGATTGGATTGGGGATTACCAGAGGGGAAGGGGGAAGAGGAGGGTGAAAGCGGTGATTAGACACATGTATAAGGTGATGGATTGTAATTATTCTACACAGAAATCGAAATATAACGATTTACACACGAAATTTATATCGTTATAAACCAATGTTACTGCAATAAAAAAATAAAGTTTAAAAAATGCAAATAAGGTGAAGTTAAAGCTTAAAAATAGAATTGCGCCCTGGGGGGCGGGGGAGCAAAGCCGAGTGGTTCAGTTCGCAGGCTCTCCTTTGGTGGCCCAGGATTTCACCAGTTCAGTTCCTGGGCGCGGACATGGCACTGCTCATCCAGCTAAGCTTCTGTGGCGTCCCACTAGCACAACCAGAGGCACTCACTGCTAGAATCTACAACTATGTACTGGCGGGCTTTGAGGAGAAGAGAAGGAAAAGGATTGGCAACAGATGTTAGCTCCGGTTAGCTCAGGTGCCCACCTTTAAAAAAAACAGAATTGATCAAATGGACGAGACAGACTACTTCACGGACTGGCAGGCATATTACGGAAGAATCTTTGTGAACGCTCTAGGAAGGTGAGGACAAGCTGGGGGAGAAGGTTTTGATGAGCACCGGGCGGCCTAAGTCCCCACCCCCAGCCTCTCAGTCTGCCATCTAACCCCGCGGGGGCCAAGTCTTCCCGGAACCCGGCACCCGTGGTTGGGCCCCGCACGCGCAGGCAGCCCCGCCCACAGGCCGGCCTCCGTCCTCCGCCTGGGCTGCGGGGCCTGTTTCTGGCCCCAGGCCCGCGCCGAGCGACGCCAGGGCCCATCGGCGCCCACGCGGGGAGGACTACGAGTTCTCTGCCGGAAACGGACGGACGTGATTGGCAGCCCGAGCCCTGGAGGCTCCCCCCCACCCCCCGCCTACTTCCAAGGCAGGAAGCGGAAGTGGCGTCACTGGTTCGCGCGGTCTTTTCGTCTCGCGACTCAGCGCCTCGTGGAGTTGTCACGTCGGTCCTCGTGCGGTGGCCGCCTCCTCGGTGCGGCCCGTGGAGGGAGTTCTCTGGGCGCACGGAGGGCGTTAAAGGACAGGTGCGGCCCGGGACCCCAGGGGCTCCGTAGAGAGGCCGGGCCTCCGCTCGTCCGCCCGGCCGCTGGGCCCCGCGCTGAGCCGGAGCGGGAAGGGCGCCTCGCGGGGCGTTGGCGTCCCCTGCGCTTGCCTGGTCAGAGCCTCCGAATCACCTTCGAGACTTTTCCCCAGAAGGAGAAGCAGCTCCGCTGTGCGAGTCCCGTTGCTGAGGCCCCGCGCCCTCCGGTTCTCAGGACCTGCGCCCCCGCCGTGTGGCTGTGAGTCCGGGGGAAAGTGGTTCGGGGGCCTCTGCTGCTTTTCCTGGGCGACAGAACGTGTCACCGGAGGATTTGGCCTTGTCTTGGCGCGTTCTTTATTTCTGAACGTTACGGAACATAAGATAGTTTCTTAGGTCTCTTAACCTAAAAATAGACCGCCAAATGAAAGGCAGAGAGGCGTTTATTTGTGGATCGTAGACCTGCAATTCTGGGAGCACGGATTCAGGTAGAAACCCTGATAGTGTGCGCTAGGGAGTAGAAGGGGCTTTTAAAGGAGGAGGTTTGTATTGCAAAAAATGTTAATTGGCGGTAGCTCAAAAAACTAATCTTGGCTAAAGGTAATTCATCGGTGAGGCCGGCTAGTGGGAGGCCAAGTCCCTCACTGGGAGGGGCTGCAGGTTTCTTCAGGTGACTCGGTTGGAAAGTTCCTTTTCTGCTCCCTGACGACCTGCGTAAGACCCATTTCCTTAATGGCTCCCAGCGCTGTTTTTAAGCCCTTAGACGTAAGTGATTCCGTTGTTTCACATTTCACAGCTTGCAAGGCTGTGTATATTCATTTACTACGTGTTATACTCCCACTTAATGAATGTTTGAATGGTCAATTAGTGCTTAGTGAGAAGAGTCAACCCAAGGCTATTCTTAAGAAACTTGTAAACTGTTGGGGGAGGCAGACATCTCTCCAGGAAATAAATGTGTTATTACAAATTGATTAGAGTTCTGGAGCTAAAGTAGATATGGGGAAAGTGTTCTGTATTTGTTTGGTTATACATCTAGGCTGAGAGAGGGGAGAGCATTAAGGTTTACTCCCAGTTTTGACAGTGGAGACGTTTTATTTGGTTGCTGAAAATGCCGAAGGAGGATTCTAATCTCCGGTGTGTACCTGACAGAAAAGGTAAATGACGTCTGTTCATGTGAGGTGAATCAAGAGAAAAGAGGAGAAAGTATAGGGGCCGGCCCGGTGGTGCAGCGGTTAAGTTCGCACGTTCCGCTTCTCGGCGGCCCGGGGTTCGCTGGTTCGGATCCCGGGTGCAGACATGGCACCGCTTGGCACGCCATGCTGTGGTAGGCATCCCACATATAGAGCAGAGGAAGATGGGCACGGATGTTAGCTCAGGGCCAGTCTTCCTCAGCAAAAAGAGGAGGATTGGCAGTAGTTAGCTGAGGGCTAATCTTCCTGGAAAAAAAAAAAAAGAAAGTATAAAGGTGTTTTAATCTTATGAACAGCAAATTCATTCAAGGAATTAATCAGAATCAGCAATTCGCTTGTGTTATTATCAACCGTAGCGAAAATATATGTTAATAAACGTAGAGTGGTCTTGTAGTCCACCTGGAGGTTCCGTCTCCTACCCAGATCAGGCCTTTGATTCCCTGACCGAACATCCAGAGTAACCCCTCCTGTTTGACTTTTTGTAGACACTGTTGCATCTAGGGGGCTAGAATCACTCCACAGGTAAAGGACCAGAACACTCCCCTGACCAGGCAGGTTGCCAGAAAGCACTGGAGGCTCCACGTGGCTTGGTAATATCCATGTTACCCTCTCTGTTTCCCACTTGGGTGTCCCAGTGAGCTAACCATGCCATAGTGAAACAGTTGATGAGGAGTCTGAGGATGAAGTTGGTGAGACTGTGCAGATACGGTGATTCTGTGAATGTCTTTCTTATTGGCAAGGGGCTCAGCTCATTGCTCAGGTCCAAAGGCTTGACTAAATGTGTCCCCAGATCTCCTGTTTACTCGTTTGTCTCCAGGGATCACTGTTCTCACTTGCGCATAAGTCTGCATAAAATCAAGAGACAAAAATGAGTCTCATTTTAACAAGAGAAGTGAAACATAAAGATGTAAGGAGGATTGTAACAGATATCCTAGTGTGGATGGAGACCACCTAAAGAAAGCCAGACTTCTAGATGGGTCCTCTCCCCAAGGCTGGACTTCAGACCTTGTCAGAGAAGATATCATGGCAGCCCATCGCATGGTGAAGAAGTTCACAAGGTTGCCAGAACCACAGGTAGTCAACAGTCAGTGGGCAGGCAGTAAGCAACCTCTGGGTGCACACATGTCATTAGTGGTGGGTAGATGGAGAGAGGGAATCAGGTGCAAAACCTGGAGCACTAACCGTCCATATAAGGAGGCTGTTGGAAACAAGTGACTGGTGTGCAGAGATGGTGAAGCTGGTGGATGAGTGCTCAGAAGACAGTGTTCCTCCCACCTTTACATTCTTAGAGTAATTAAATATGTATTTCTAAGAACTGAGATAGGGCCGGCCTCGTGGCCGAGTGGTTAAGTTCACATGCTCTGCTTCGGCGGCCCAGGGTTTCACAGGTTCCAGTCCTGGGCGTGGACGTGGTGCCGCTCATCAGGCCGTGCTGGGGCGGTGTCCCATGTACCACAGCTGGAGGGACCCACAACTAGAATGTATGTACAGCTGTGTACTGGGGGGCTTTGGGGAGAAAAAGGAAAAGTAAAATCTTAAAAAAAAAAAAACAAAAAACCGAGATATATTGTTATGAACAACTATTTAGCTGTGACTAGGTGTGCGTGAAGAGTGGTGTGATGGGTCTCTGTTGACCGTCAGCCAGTGGGCGCCTTCAGTGGGCAAGGCTCTCCGCCGCTCTTCATACTGGCAGACGTTCGCATCCAGAAGAGACGTAGTGCTTCCCACGAAGTGCACAAAGACCTCTCCCAAACAAGCCGATCCTAATGTCAGACAGCAGTGTCAGAAAGCACTGATACAGCTACAGAGCTCATTATAAAAGCTTGTGTTTCTCCCAGATTTTAAAAATTTAAATGTATGCCCGCTCAGTAATAATTGTTGCAAATAGATAAAACTTTCTTGACATAGTTAGAAGAAGAAATAGACAAATCCACAATTCTAGTGGGAGATTTTAATAGGTTTTTCCGTATTGTTAAACTAAACAATAGAAGAAAAATTAATTGAGGTATAGTAAGGAAATGTTATGTGAAATGCCTGATGTACATATACAGAATAGTGTGTCCTGATTGAACTCAAAAATTGCTTGTCTGAGAGCACAGGGAAGGAATGAACTGGAAGGAGCAAGAAATCTTTGTAGGGGGATAGCTATATTCTGTATCTTGTTTTTGCTGGGTTTTACTATGCCTGTATGCAGTTGTCAAAGCTCATCCAGCAAATGCTTAAGCTGTGTGTATTTAACTGTACGTTAATTATATCTCAATTAGAAAATATAAGGAAAGTCAAAACATTCTATGTTGCCACTGACTAAACAGATTGGTGGGCCTGTTTAGCCCAAGGACCCCCAGTTTGAGAACCCTGGTAATAAGGACAATTAGACTGTGAGGCTAGACGTACAATTTTTGTGACCATATGTGTTTCTGGGTTGTAGTCATCTGAAATGTAGAATAAGGACTGTGGGGTTGTGAGGGTGATATTGGTTCAAAGCTAATGAACTCTGGAACTGTCAGTGGTTGACACCATTCAAAGACCATTTGGTAGATTAGCATTTGGCCATTGGTCTGTCTTTGATTTATTAAAGTTAAGGTTTCTTTTTTAATTGAGGTCACACTGGTTTATAATGTACCCATTTCAGGTTTACATCATTATATTTTGACTTTTGTACAGACCTCATTCTGTTCGCCACCAAAAGTCTAGTTGCCATCCAACACCTTCCACATGTGCCTCTTACTCCTTTTGCCCTCCCTCCACCCACTTTCCCTCCAGTATCCACCAGTCCATTCTCTGAGTGTATGTGTTTCTTTGTTTATCTTCCACATATAAGTGAAGTCATATGGTGACTGTCTTTCCATCTGACTGACTTCACTTAGTATGATACCCTCAAGGTCCTTCCACCTGCTCACAAATGGCAAGATACTGCCTTTTTATGGCTGAGTAGCATTCCATTATATATATATCACATCATCTTTATTCATTCATCCCACTGATGGGCACTTGTGTTGCTTCCTAGTCTTGGCTATTGTGATTAATGCTGCGATGAATATAGGTGTGCGTGTGTCTTTTTGAATTAGTGATTTCATGCTCTTTGGGTAAATACCCAGTAGTGGAATAGCTGGATCATATGGTATTTCTATTCTTTCTTTGCTTTCCTTTCCTCCCTCCCTCCCTCCCTCCCCCCTCCCCTCCCTCCCCTCCCTCCCCTCCCCTTCCCTCCCTCCCCTTCCTTCTTTCCTTTCTTTCTGTTTTTTGAGGAAGATCAGCCCTGAGCTGACTGCTACCAATCCTCCTCTTTTCGCTGAGGAAGACTGGCCCTGAGCTAACATCCGTGCCCATCTTCCTCTACTTTATATGTGGGATGCCTACCACAGCATGGCGTGCCAAGCGGTGCCATGTCCGCACCCGGGATTCAAACCAGCGAACCCCAAGCTGCCGAAGCGGAACGTGCACACTTAACTGCTGCACCACTGGGCCAGCCCTTCTATTCTTTATTTTTTGAGAACTCTCCATATTGTTTTTCATAGAGTTTGTACTTGTTTGCAATCCCTCCAACAGTGCAGGAGGGTTTCCTTTTCTCTACATCCTCTCCAACACTTATTATTTCTTGTCTTGTTAGTGATACCCATTCTATTGGGCATGAGGTGATATGTCATTGTAGTTTTGATTTGCATTTCCCTGATAACTAGTGATGTTGAACATCTTTTCATATGCCTGTTGGCCATCTGGATATCTTCTTTGGAAAAATATCTATTCATAGCCTCTTCGCGTCTTTTGATTGGGTGGTTTGGTTTTTTTTGTTTACTTGTATGAGTTTTATGAATACATTTGCAATATTAACCTCTTATCAGATATGTGGTTTGCACATATCATCTCCCAATTGCCAGTTTGTCCTTTTGTTTTGTGGATGGCTTCTTTTGCCAAAGAGAAGCTTTCCAGTCTGATGTCGTCCCACTTGTTTGTTTTCACTTTTGATTCCCTTGCCTGAGACATGGTATTCAAAGTAATACTTCTAAGACGTATCAAAGAGTGGACTGCCAGTGTTTTTCTCTAGGAGTTTTCTGGTTTCAGGTCTTACATTCAATTTTGTAACGCATTTTGAGTTAATTTTTGTGTATGGTATAAGACAGTGGTCTGCTTTCACTCTTTTGTGTGTGGCCGTCCAGCTTTTCCAACTCCATTTATTGAAGAGACTTTCTTTTCTCTATTGTATGTTCTTGGCTCCTTTGTTGAAGATTAGCTGTCTGTAGACGTGTGGGTTTATTTGTGGGCTCTCAGTTGTGTTCCATTGAGCTGTGTGTCTGGTTTTCTGCCACTGCCATACTGTTTTGATTGCTCTAGCTTTCTGGTATATTTTGAATTTAGGGTGTGTAATAACTCCACCTTTCTTCTTTTTTCTCAGCATTGCTCTGGCTATTTGGGGTCATCTGTTGTTCCATGTAAATTTTAACATTCTTTGTTCTTTTTCCATGAAGAATGTCATCGGAATTCTGATTGGGATTGCATTGAATCTGTCAATTGCTGTAGGTGCAATGGACATTTTAACTATGTTAATTTTTTCTGTGTGTCTTTTCTGTGTATTTATCACCTTGCCGCAAGCTTTCTATACCTTTGTCACATGTTCAGATAGAAGAACGTCTTTCAGCATTTCTTTGAGGCAGGTCTAGTGGCGAACTCCCTCAGCTTTTGTCCCTCTGGGATAGCCATTATTTCTCCTTCGTATGTGAAGGATAACGTTGCTGGATAGAATATTCTTGGCTGACAGTGTTTATTCTTGAATATTTTGAGTATATCGTTTCACTCTTTCTTAAGCCTGTCGAGCTTCTGCTGAGAAATCCCCTGATAACCTACTGGGGATTCCTTTGTAAGTTATTTTCTCCTCTATGGCCACCCTTAATGTTCTTTCTTTCTAATTGACTTTTGATACTTTTAGTATAATGTGTCTTGGAGGAGGTCTTTTTGCGTTGAGATAATTAAGTGTTCCCTTAGCTTCATGACCATGTAGATCCAGTTCCTTCCCCGGGGTTTGGGAATGTCTCAGCTCTTATTTCTTTAAATAAGCTCTCTGCTCCCTTCTCCCTCTCTCCTCCTTTTGGGATACCCATTATCCTTATTTTGCTCTTCCCAATTGAGTCAAATATTTCTTGTACGATCTGTCCATTTTAAGAACATCTTAATTCTCTCTCCTCTCCCACCAGAATCTTTTCTGGATTTCTATCTTAGAGCTCAGTAACTCTCTCTTCCATATGGTCTGCTCTATTTCCAATGCTTTCTCCTTTATTCTCAATCTTATTTATTGTGTTCTTCACTGCTGGTTTTCCAAGTTCATTTTTTTTTTTTTTAGAGTTTCAATCTCTTTGTTGAAGCACTCCTTTTGTTCATTAGTTTTATTCCTGTGCTCAGTGAACTGTCTTCCTGTGTTTTCTTTTAACCCATTGAGTGTCTTCAGGACAGCTATTTTGAATTCTTTGTCATTAGTTCACAGTTTTCTGTGAGTGCAAGTTAGGTTTCTTGAAAAGTGTCATTTTCTTTTTATGGTACTGAGTTCCTGTAGTTTTCACAGTGCTTGATGAGTTGTTCCCCTGCTGGCACATTTGGGTACCAAAAACCTTTTTTACTTAGTTAAGTCTTTGTTTATTTTGATTCTGAGCTACTTCTGGTTGTATTCCAGAGCCTTCCACCCTCCACTATCTGTCAGGAATTTTCAGTGCCCACCTTGTGCTGCTGTTGACTCTGAGGTTGCTGGTACCTTGTTGCTTATGATACTGGTGTAATTGTGGCTGTCACCCCCAAGGTCACTTGTACTGTAAGGTCGTCTGCTACTTCTGGGGTTGCCTAGGTCGTGGGTTCTGCCACTGCGGTGGGGGTAATGGGAAAAGTGGGGTGGGAGCCAGGGTCATGGCAACCTCTGTGACATCTGGGTGTCTGCAGGCACCCCTGCTATGGTCAGGGCCTGAAGTTGCAAGGGCTTCTGAAGCTGGAGGGCACCAGGGTTATGGGCCCTGTTGTTGCCGTTGCCTGGCTGTCTGCATGCTCTCCATGGGCTCATGCACTGCTGCCACATGTGCCCTCTGCACTGTTACTCCCGGGTTCTCTGAGAATACTGGACAAGTCCTGCTGGGGGTGTTCAGTTTGTGGGTATTGCTGCTGCCGCCGAGTGGGACAGGGTTATTGGTGACAGTAGCACCGCCACTGCCCCAAGGGCATGGTTACCTAAGTCATGAACACCACTGTGACTCCCTGAGTCTGTTTCTGGTGCCTACGCAGCTCCTGAACTCAGGTTACTGGTACTGCAACTGCTGCCTGGGTCCCCAGGTGTTGTGTGCAACACTTGTTGCTGGCAGGCGTCTTCCTGGGGGCACTGCTTTTGGGGTCTAAATCAAAGGCACCACTGTGGCTCTTACGGCCTCTGGTCTCAGGTGCTGGTGGGAATCCTGGAATCTCAGGTTATGGGCTACACCACTGCTGGTTGGCAGGGTCTTGGATTCAGCCCTTGCTGCTGGCAGGAGCAGTGTCAGATGGGGCTGCCACCAGGGTAGTGGGAGGGGGCTCATTTACAGGTATCATCCTGGGGCCTACAGGAGCATGCACTGCCTGGGTTCCTGGGGCTTCTTTTCATGAGTGTCACCTCAGTTCCAGGGGCCTCTAGCTCCAGCTGTGGCCATAATTCCTGGAACTTCAGTCTTAGAGGCTGCTGCAACTGCTTCTCTGGTTCCACCACATCTAAGAAGTCCAGTCAGCCCACCTTCAGATGTATAGATGTGTGAATTTTTCTGGCATTCTAGTGTGCTGTGCACAGAGTACTTTGTTGGTCTACAGATGTCTGTCCTACTGCTTGTATCTTAGAGGAGAGAGACAAAGGGAACAACTCACTCTGCCATGATTCTGACATCACTCCAAAGGTTCTCGATTTTTAGCACAAAGAAATTAATCTTCAAATAAGGAATGTGAAAAGGCAGTTAAACATGAAGAAAGTCTATGGAAGAAGTGAGTAAATATAAAAGCCATGTGGCTAGAAAATGGAACTGATAAGTAAAATGAAAAGGTAGTTGTCTGAAAAGAAACATAAAATAGACAAATGTTGGGCAAAGTATAATATGGCATGACCCCTTTCCCAAGGCAAGGCAAGGACACAGACCTACTAATCTGAGTGTTTCCAACCAAGACCTGTGGGGGCTTCCCTGTCCTTGAATGTATTCTGAGTTTCTTTTGGAAAAACAGTGACACTTCTTATCTTTTAGAGTCAGATGTGGAAGACCTAATGATTATTTCTCCTTCCCCTCCCTCCCTCACATCCTTTATTTTCTCACCTGCTGAATCATTTTTGTTTATCAGTTATGAATTGGCATGTTACTTATTGCTTTATTGTCTATATTGTCCAATAAAGTGTTGCCTAGGACATTTTCTGTATAAGTGAGTGCTCTCAACTGAGTGCCTGATAGAGAGAAATAAGTTCATTATTCACTGTGGGAATAAAAGAATAAGGCAGCAGTAAGAACTTAAAAGGATGCCCAGAGCTTCAGATTTCTCCAGTATCCATTAAGGGAAGCTCAAGAATATTGACCATATAAATCATTTTACTTCACGTCATATCCCCGGTGGCAATCTTGACCACTGCTGTACAGTAGAATGTGTAAATCATGTTTATAAGGGAAATATTTACTTAAGCATGTAAGTAATATAAAAACACTGTGATGTTTTACATTTTTTGTACATTTGAAGACTTCTAAATTCTCTGCATACTAAATTTTTATCAGATGTACTTGAGTTATCTTTAGAAAACACAAAATTTAAAGTTGAAAGACTATAGGGGCCGGCCCAGTGGCGCAGCGGTTAAGTGCGCACGTTCCACTTCTCAGTGGCCCAGGGTTCACCGGTTCGGATCCCGGGTACTGACATGGCACTGCTTGGCACGCCATGCTGTGTCAGGCGTCCCACATATAAAGTAGAGGAAGATGGGCATGGATGTTAGCTCAGGGCCAGGCTTCCTCAGCAAAAAAAGGAGGACTGGCAGTAGTTAGCTCAGGGCTAATCTTCCTGAAAATAAATAAATAAATAAATAAATTCTCAATCAACCTGAAATTGATTTTTGTTTATGACAAAGCATGACAAGCTTATTGACGTGGTTTCAGATTCCACATTGCAACGAATCTGTGAGAAATGACCACTTGTTACTTTTGGTGCAGTATCAAAGAACATTATCCACAATTATCTGAAGAGGCTGTAAAAATACCCCTTTTCCATCTATGTATCTGTGCGAAGCTGAATTTCTTCATATACTTCAATCACAACAACAGGTTGATTAAAAGCCAATATGAGAATCCAGCTGTTATATGTTAAGCAGTCACTAAAGAGATATGCGAAAATGTAAAATAATACCACTCTTTTCTCTAAATTTTTTGTTTTGGCAAATATACTTATTTTTTAAAAATAAAAATATTTATGGGGCCAGCCTGGTGAGGCAGCGGTCAAGTTCACACATTCTGCTTCAGCGGCCCAGGGTTCGCTGGTTCGGATCCCGGGTGTGAGATAGCACCGCTTGGGAAGCCATGCTGTGGTAGGTGTCCCACACATAATAGGTGTCCCACACATAAAGTAGAGGAAGATGGGCACAGATGTGAGCTCAGGGCCAGTCTTCCTCAGCAAAAAGAGGAGGATTGGTGGCAGATGTTAGCTCAGGGCTAACATTCCTCCAAAAAAAAAAAAAAATTTATGTTTACATGTAATGGTTTGTTATTTTTAACAGATGAGTAAATAACAAATATTTTTTAAAACTGAGTTTTAACATCACTATTGAAGTTTAACATTGTTTTAAAAGACCTGGGCAGAGCCTTAAGACATTTTACAGAAATGAGACAAATTTATTTCAGAAGAATGGGTACAGAGATAAAGACAAGACTGCCTAAGAATCACCTGAAACTATTAAAATTCATAAATAAATAAATTTAATTAGTAAAGTAGAAGAATATTATATAAAAATACAAAATGGTTTTTCTGTTACCTACTATCATCAGTTGGATATGTTAAAAATAACAGAAAAGAATTCACATGTTGAGATATAAAATTAGACTTGAAAAATTAAAAAAGTTTCTGAGGATTAATCAGGGAAAATATATTAAAATAATACTGAAACACTATTTTCCTCCCCTCAGGATGGCACATATTTTTAAAGTTCAATGATAAGCAAGCATGTGGGAAAACTGATACTTTATTACACAGATAGGAGTGAGTATAAATGGTAACAACCAATTTGGAAGAGAAATAAATGTATTTATAAAAACAAAAATCAGGCCGGCCCTGTGGCCGAGTGGTTAAGTTCGTGCGCTCTGCTGCGGTGGCCCAGGGTTTCAATGGTTCGGATCCTGGGCGCAGACATGGCACCGCTCATCATGCCATGCTGAGGTGGCATTCCACATGACACAACCAGAGGCACTCACAACTAGAATATGCAACTACGTTCTGGGGGGGATTTGGGGCAAAAAAGCAAAAAAAAAAAAATTGGCAGCAGATGTTAGCTCAGGCACCAATCTTAAAAAAAAATCAGCATACCCAGTTGCCTAGCAATTCCCCTCTTGATACCTAGTCTAGAAACATATACCACAAGTACCACAAGGATATCTATCTATCCATCCAGCCATCCGTCCGTCCATCCATCCATCCATCTACTAGATAAGGCAACGCTAGCTGCTGAAACAGATAAGGCCTGAAGTCCAGTGCTAGCACTAAACGTGGTGAGATGTGAACGAATTGTAAACCTATTTTGTGTATTCTTTATATATTCTGAATGTAGAATTGACAGACTTTTGTGGTAGATTACATGTGGGCTATGAGAGAAAAAAAAGCATGAAAGACGATGCTAAGGATTTTGGCTTGAGCATCTGCAATAATGGAATTGTCATTTATTGAAATGGGGTAAGACTGGGTAGGAGTGGGTATTGGGAGAAATCACGAATTTAGTTTTGGGCATCTCAAAATTAACACGATTCTCACAGTAGTGGAGATGTCAAGCAGGCATTTTAGACACATGCCAAAGGTTGAACAGTACCCCAAATTAATCATAATAGAATTTTAAAAACTTTATTTTGAAATAATTTTAGACTCAATGGTGTTGGTTTGCCGTCTCCTTGGGAGCTTCTTGGGTGTAATCTAAAACCAGCCCCCACACTCAGAGGGCAAGAAGAGACCAAAGAAAGAGAGAAACCACTCCAGACTGGGAGGTGGCAGTTCTAATGAGTAAGGGAACTTACTTACGAGGCTCGTCTGGGCGGCTGCAAGATGAGTAGTTTTCTGCACCTGCCCAGCAAATCTTTAAGTTTATACTGAGGCCTTAACTGAGTTCCATCACGCATACACCATCTAGATAGTCTCAGCACCACATTTCTATCTCAAGGCTGAATTTGGGGCAGTTTCTGGAAACAGGGAAGGCAAGCAGAATGCATACTCCAAGGACAGGGGACGAAGTGGGGAGCCTCCGATTGTCTGGGTTCAGCTGAGTATCAACTGGCAGTCACACCTTCTTGATGACCTCCTGTGACAGAGAGAAATTACAAAATTAGTACACCCAGCTTCCCTTAATGACAACGTCTCACGTAACCATCATCCAGTGATCAAAACCAAGAAGTTGACATTGGCATAATGTTATTAAACTACAGACCTTATTAAGATTTTACCAGTAGAATAATTTTTATTTAATAATTCTGCTAAATAATTCATATAATTGAGGATACAGGGGCAAAATGATTTCCATTTAATCCAGAACAAGGCAGGGTTGCCCATATAGTCATGCTTATTCAATGCTACTTTCTAGATTCGGGAGTCTTAGAAATAATCTGTATAAATAGTGGAAAAGAAGAGACAAGATTATTTCTATCTTTAGTTTTATGTACAGAAACACAAAACATTCTGTTTTAAAACTATGAGTATTCATTTAATTTTCCCAGGTTACACTAGACACAAGACAACACCCCTACACCACACCGTGGCCCACGTACACACATAAGCTCAGGTAGGAACAGAAATGGGAAAAACTTCTGTTCTCAAGAGCGAGAACAGATTTTAAAGATTAGAAATAAATATAACAAGAAAGGGACAAGACCTACATGAAGAAATCCTATCCAAATCAATGAAAGAAGCTGTGAACAAATGGAAAAAATTACTGGGTGAGAAGATTTAATGTAAAGAAAGAAAAACCAGTCCTCTCAAGATTAACACAGAAAGGTAAAATAATAAAAAATAACATGATTTCAAATTTTACATGAGGAATAAACTCCAGAGAACAGCCAAGAATCTATTGAAACAAAAGAAAATGAAGAGAGATTTGCCTTGATGGTGTTCTATAGCCCAAGGGTGAAGCAAGATGACTCTGAAACCAGACTACCTGAGACTGAATTAAGGCTTAAACTCTCTGTGCAAAAGCTTCTTTTTTTTCAATCGCAACCTGAGGATGAGAATAGTACCAGTTTGCAGAGTAGCTCTGAGGGTAAATAATTTAATAGAGAAAACTCTCAAAAAAATTAGTCATTCCTATTACCGTTATGAACACATATTAAAACTTATAAAATGACTGCAATCAAAACAATATTATATTAGGGGCTGGCCCAGTGGCGCAGCGGTGTTGGCCCTCAGCTAACATCTGCCAATCTTCCTCTTTTTGCTGAGGAAGACTGGCCCTGAGCTCACATCCGTGCCCATCTTCCTCTACTTTATATGTGGGATGCTTACCACAGTGTGGCTTGCCAAGTGGTGCCATGTCCGCACCTGGGATCTGAACCAGTGAACCCTGGCTGCCGAAGGGGAACATGCACACTTAACTGCTGCGCCACTGGGCTGGCCCCTCATTCTATTTTCATAGTTTCTCTTAGTTTGTTCTTCTATTACCTGCATTTCCTATAAATTGGAAGCTAGATCTAGAGTGGTGGTTTTCACTGGGGGCGATTTTGCTCCAGGGGGAAATTTGGCAATGCCTGGACATTGGTTTCTGGTTCTCATAACTGGGCTTCTGGCATTTAGTGCACAGAGGTCAGGGAAGTGGCTAAGCATTCTACAATGCACAGGTCACCACCCCCAAAACAAAGAATTGGCTGGCCCCAAATGTCAACTGTGTTGAAGCTGAGAAGCCCTGGCCTAGAGCAGAACGTCTGTGATGATGGAGATCTTCTATATCTGTACTGTTCAATGTGGTAGCCTAGAGCTACCTGTGGCTATTCAGCACTTCAAATGTGGTGAGTGTGACTGAGAAACTGAATTTTCAATTTTGATTAATTTAAATAGTCACATGTGGGTAGTGGCTAGGTTATTGGACAGTCTGGGTTACAGGTTTAACCAAATTCAGGGTAAACATCGTTTCAAGACAGCAAGGGAGGAAGAAAAGAACTACGAAACAGCCAGAAAACAGTTGATAAATGCCATCAGTAGGTCCTTACCTATTTATAATTACTTTAAATGTAAATGGGTTAAAGTCTGATCAAAAGGCACAGACTGGCTGAATTGATAAAAAACAAGACACAACTATATGCTGTCCACAAGGGACTCATCTCAGCTTTAAGGATACACATGTGCTCAAACTGAAGGAAGGGAAGAAGATATTTCATGCAAATGGAAACCAAAAGATTGCAGGAGTAGCAATACTTCTATCAGAAAAAACAGACTTTAAGTCAACAATTGTAACAAGAGACAAAGAAGGTCACCACACAATGATAAAGGGGTCGATTCACCAAGAGGGTATAACAATTGTAAACATATATGCACCCAACATCAGAGCACTGAAATATATTTAGCAAATACCAAACACTGAAGGGAGAGATGGACAACAAAACAATAATAGTAAGAGACTCTAACACCTCACTTTCAACAATGGATAGATCATCTAGACAAAAAGTCAATAAAGAAACTTTGGACTTGAACCATACTTTAGACCAAATGGATTTAACAAATATATACAGAACATTTCATCCAATGGCAGCAGAATACACATTTTTCTCAAGCACACGTGGAATA
Source organism: Equus asinus (assembly GCF_041296235.1). Classification (NCBI taxonomy): domain Eukaryota; kingdom Metazoa; phylum Chordata; class Mammalia; order Perissodactyla; family Equidae; genus Equus; species Equus asinus. The sequence continues at coordinate 21,504,026 of NC_091809.1, read as the reverse complement.
TTCTCCAGGAAAGATCATATGTTAGGTCACAAAATAAGTCTCATGAAATTCAAGAAGATAGAAATCATACCATATATCTTTTCTGACCCCAAAGATATGAAACTAGAAATCAACAGGAAGAAAGCTGGAAAATTCACAAATACGTAGAAATTAAACAACACGCTCCTGAACAACCAATGGGTCAAAGAAGAAATCAAAAGGGAAATAAAACAATCTCTTTTTTCTGGTAATCAATTTGTCTACTGTAGAAAACAAAGACAAGCAAAAACAGAGAAAAAAACCCCGAATTCCATCAACTACATAATACCATTATTTATCATTTTCCTATGCACATATTTTTCAATAAAATAAGATATTATGTTTTGTAATTTGCTTTTGAAACACAATCAGCTTTCCATGTATTTAATTTTTTTTTTTTGAGGAAGATTAGCCCTGAGCTAACATCTGCACCAATCCTCCTCTTTTTGCTGAGGAATATCACCCCTGAGCTAATATCCATACCCATCTTTCTCTACTTTATATGTGGGATGCCTGCCACAGCATGGCTTGACAGGCGGTGCCATGTCCGCACCCAGGATCCGAACCGGCGAACCCCAGGCCACTGAAGGGGAATGTGCGTACTTAACCGCTGTGCCACCAGGCCGGCCCCTATTTAAATATTTTTTATGACATCCTCTTAGTAGTTGCATTGTATTGCTTCACATGTGTAAGCTAAATTTTAACCCATGCTGTGTTTTAGAGACACATTTCCAATATTTCTTGCTATTGTTACTGAAGTCAGTATCCTTGTAGTTAAATCTTTTACCTATCTATTGTATTTTTTCCATAAGATAAATACCTAAAAGTGGCATTGCTGAGTCAAAGATATTCACATTTGAGGATTTTTAATTTGAATTGCCAAGTATATCTCCAAAAAGTAGAACTCTATATTGCAATCAGAAGTATAACACCTGATAATAACAAACTGTATCATTACTGTATGTAAAAAAAATCTTGAAACAAATAATCTTGAAAAACAACATAGCAAAACTTATGGGATGCTACAAAAGCAGTTATGAGAGGGAAGTTTATAGCAATAAATGCCTTCATTAAGAAAAAAGGAAGATCTCAAATCAATAACCTGATTTTATACCTCAAGATACTAGAAAAAGAAGAACAAATCAAGCCCAAAGTTAGCAGAAGGAAGGAGATATGAAAGATCAGAGCAGAAATAAGTGAAATAGAGAATAGGAAAACAATAGAAAAGATCAATGAAATTAAGAGTCAGTTTTCTGAAAAAATAAAAACCTTTAGCCTAGACTTACCAGGAAAAAGACACAGGATTCAAGTAGATAAAATTATAAATGAAAGAGGAGACAGTACAACTGATACCACAGAAATACAAAGGGTTGGAAGAGATTAATATGAACAATAATATGCCAACAAATTGGACAACCCAGAGGAAAAGGTTAAATTCTTAGCAACATACAACCTACCAACACTGAATCACGAAGAAATAGAAATTCTGAACAGACAAATAATGAATAAGCAGATTGAATCAGTAACTAAAACCCTCCCAACGAAGAAAAGCCCAGGACCAGATGGCTTCACAAGTGAAGTCTACCGAACATTTAAAGAATTAAAAATAAATTTGTTATGGGGTTGGTCCCGTGTGGCCGAGTGGTTAAGTTCATGCACTCCATTTCGGCGGCCCAGGGTTTCGCTGGTTCGAATACTGGGCGCAGACACGGCACCACTCATCAAGCCATGCTGAGGTGGCATCCCACATGCCACAACTAAGAGGGACCCACAGCTAAGAATATACAACTATGTACTGGGGGGCTTTGGGGAGGAAAAGGAAAGATAAAATCCTTAAAAAAAATAAAAGAAAGGAAGAAAGAAAGAAGAATTAACATCTGTCCTTCCCAAACTCTTCCAAAAAAGTGAAGAGGCAATACTTCCAAATTCCTGTTATGGGGCCAGCACTGTCCCAATCCCAAAGTCAAAGAGCGCCCAATAGCGGAGGTCAAAGTGCAATCGCACCAGCAGGCAATGGTGTCTTCCAGGCCCCCTCTGCCACCTAGTGAATCCAGTTGGTAAGCCAACAACTGTCCTGTGGCATCTCTTTCTCATTTGGGACCCAACAATTCTGCTCACTGTCCAGTTGTTTTAATCATACTACCTTGGGTGAGGTATGGTAAAGGGAGATGCAGATCGAGAGGGAAACCAGAAAGAGTTTTACACTGTTGTTATATTCACATTTCCCTGGGGGAAAACACAGCACTCCACGCAGGGTCACTTGGTGTAAGCACTGAGGCTGGTCACAAGGCGGAAGAAGGGAGTGCAGCTGTGGGCAAGCACCGTTGCTGTGGTTCCCATGGGAAGGAAGGGGCATGACAGAGTCAGCAGGCTTAGGACTGCCCAGCTATATTAGAAAGTGGTTCCTCCATGACATTTATGTTAAGAGTGACTGTTAGAGATTATGGTTTGGGGCTATCTAAAGTCTCCAGATGTTTTGGGGTGAGCCAGGTTTACTTGGGAACAGCTAATAGCTAGTGACCATTTTGTAGCTGTGAAAGCATCAATTTGCAGAAATTAAAAGTATGGTCAAAACATACTGGCATGAGGATAGACATAGAGACAAACGCAACAGACTTGAGAGGTCAGAGTGTACCCATATATCTGTAGGGGATGGGTTTTTGACAAGGGTGTGAAGTCTATTCAGTGGGTCAGAAAAGAATCTCTTCAACAGGTGGTGGGACAACAGGATTTTCACACGTGAAAGAATGAAGTTGGACCCCTTCCTCAAGCCATATACAGAACCTAATTCAAAATGATCAAAAACCTAAATGTCAGATCTAAAACTATAAAACTCTTGGAAGAAAACATAGAGTGAAAGCTTCATGACATTAGATTTGGTGATGATTTCTTGGGTATGACATCAAAAGCACAGGTAACAAAATAAAAACAAATAAACTGAAGCTCGTCAAAATTACAAACTTTTGTGTATCCAAGGACAATAACAAGAAAGTGATGGGGCTGGCTGGGTGGTGTAATGGTTTTGTTCACACACTCTGCTTTGGTGGCCCAGGGTTCATGAGTTTGAATCCCGGGCACAGACCTACACTCCACTCATCAAGCCACGCTGTGGTGGTGTCCCACATACAAAACAGAGGAAGACTGGCACAGATGTTAGCTCAGGGACAATCTTCCTCAAGCAAAAAGAGGAAGATTGGTGACAGATGTTAGCTCAGGGCCAATCTTCCTCACCAAAAAAAGAAAGAAAGAAAAGAAAAAAGAAAAAGAAAGTGAAAATACAATCCACAGAATGGGAGAAGTATTTGTGAATCATATATTTGATGAGGAATTACTATCCAGAATATATAAAGAACTACAATTCAACAACAAAAAACAACCCAACTCAAAAATGGGCAAAGGACGTGAATAAACATTTCTCTAAAGAAGATATCCACATGGCCAATAAGCACATGAAAGGATTTTCAACATCACTAATCACTAGGGAAATGCAAAACAGAACCACGAGACAGCACTTTACACCTGTTAGGATGGATATTCTCGAAAAAATGGAAAATAACACTTGCTGGTGAGGATGTGGAGAAATTGGAACTTTTGTACATAGCTGGTGGAATATAAAATGGTGCAACTGCTGTGGAAAACAGTATGGAGATTCCTCAAATAATTAAACAGAGAATTACCATATGAGCCAGCAATTTCCCTTCTGGGTATATACTCAAAAGGCTTGAGAGCAGGGGCTCAGATATCTTCACACCAATGTTCACAGCAGCATTATTCACAATAGCCCACCGGTGCCAAACTCAAATTTTTGCACACGCCATTCTCTTAAACATAGCCCAAGCAGGGAAATACTTAGCCATTTAGAGCCTGCCTGCTTTTTGGACCCCACAAAAGTATGTCCCAAATCTGCTAGCCAGAGATAAGATAAATCCTGGGGCTATAAAGACCCAGTAGCTGTTGCCCTTCAGAGCTTTCTGGCTCAGAGACTCACCACCTGGGTGCTGAGCGACATCGCCTGTTAGTCACATAAGCCCCCTCTGCCACTGCCTTCTCCTGGAGAGGCACTTCCCTTCTGAGTGGTGGCGTCCATGCCATAGCTTCTGTATTTTCTCATACTGTGAGAGAGTGTCCCCACGTGCAAACCTGGCCAAGTGCTGCCCAAATAAGGCTTCAGTGTGCCACTGCCACCTCACGGTCACATCTGTTTCCTTAATCAGCTCAGAAATCACTTAATACCCTACGTATGGATATGGACCCTCACCCTCCACCCCCCACATTTAGATCCTTGATCCATTTGGAGTTTGTTTTTGTAAGTGATGTGCGGTATAGATATAACTTTATCTTTTTCACAGACGGCTGACTAGTTGTCTTAAGGTTTTTCATTAAAAACCTCACTTCTGCCCCAGTGATCTGCAATATCAACTTTATGAGCTGAATTTCCATATGCTCTTGCGTCTATTTCTAGATGTTCCATTTTACTCCATTTGTCTGTTTCCTGTTCATGTGCCAATACCACCTTTTTTTTTTTTTTTTTGAGGAAGATTGGCCCTGAGCTAACTACTGCCAATCCTCCTCTTTTTGCTGAGGAAGACTGGCCCTGAGCTCACATCCGTGCCCATCTTCCTCTACTTTATATGTGGGATGCCTGCCACAGCATGGCTTTTGCCAAGTGGTGCCATGTCCACACCCGGGATCCTAACCGGTGAACCCTGGGCCACCGAAGCGGAGCGTGTGCACTTAACTGCTACGCCACTGGGCCAGCCCCCCAATACCAGTTTTAATTACAGCAGCTTTATAATAATATGTTTTAATGTCTGTAGGGCATTATCACTTCATTTTTCAGTGTTTTCTTGGATACCACTAGATGTTTGTTCTTCCATATAAATGTTAGTATCAATTTAACAAACTTCATAAAAAAAGCTAGTTGGCGAAGGTGGTCAAAAGGTACAAACTTCCAGTTATGAAATAAATAAATTTTGGGGATGTAATGTACAGCGTGGTGACTATAATTAACAATACTGCGTTATATATTTGGAAGTTGCTGAGAGTAGATCTTAAAAGTTTTCATCATAAAAAAAAATTTCCTGACTATGTGACATGATGGATGTTAACTAAAGTCACTGTGGTAATCATTTTGCAATATGTACATACGTATATCAAATCATTATGTTGTACACCTTAAAACAATGTTATATGTTAATCATATCTCAACGAAACTGGAAAAACATAAAGTTGAAATGACTATTGGGGTTAACAGAAAAATAAAGGAATCTAATGCCTTAAAAAAAAAAGATGAGACTATTTTCTAGACACCCTCATTATTACGGCACACTGGTCCAGAAAGACAAATTTACACGAAAATTCCAGCACACTTATTTCATTAAATTACCAGGAACTTATGTAGACTTTTGAGTTATCTTTGCAAACACATATAAATCAGAAGTTAGATTTCAATCTGTTAGTCTAGCAATTTCAAGTGTTGCACATATATATAAAGTGTTTTTACCAAAACATAAGGTGCTGAAAGCAAATTCATCAAAATAATTACTATTTTTTAGAAAGGCTTATTCGCGTTTTTATTGGGATTATGCTACATTTCTGAATTAACCTGTGGAGAATTGCTATCTTTAGGATGTTAAGTCATTTTATTCAAGAACAACGGATTTTTTCCCACTTGTTCAGTTTGTGTCTTTTAAGAGTTTTAAAGTTCCTCATGTAGGTCTTGTAAGTTTCTTGTTAAGTTTAATCCGAAGCATCTTTTTCTTGCTATTATAAATGAGTTTTTCTCTACCATTATATCACCTTACTGGTTACTGTTTGGGTAGATGAAGGCTATTGATTTCCAGATGACAATTCCATATCTTGCTAACTTACTGAATTCTTCTATTGTTTGAATTAATTTTATCATTGATTCTCTAGGGCTTTCCATGTATAGCATCGTATCATCTGTAAAAAGAGATAGTGTTACTTCCTTTGCAATTCTTATGTTTCTAATTAATTTATCTAATTACATTAGCTAATGCCACCAGTGCACACTTAGACACAGAGCCACACATGCACATACATGTATACACACACAGACATACAGATACAGATATAGGCAATCATTTTATGAAAGTATTCACCAATTTCTTTTTTGAGTACTTATGTCAGTAATCAGTGGTGAATTTTGTCAAAGGCTTCATCAGCATCAATGGAGATAATTATATGATTTTTCTTCTTCGGTGTACTGATATGCTATATTTTTTAATGGATTTCCTAATAAGTGAATCAACCTTGCAATCCTAGAGTAAATTCCACTTGAAGTTTTATTATTTTCTTAATGGGTTTTCATATTCTATTTGCTAATATTTAACACAGCTCATTCAAATCAATATTCATAAGTGATATGGCTCTGTAATTTTCCATTTTTTGTACTCTATCAGGTTTTATCTGAATGTTATACTTGCTTCATAAAAGGAGTAGGAAGTTTTTCTTCATTCTCATTGCCCTTATTTATGGAGTACCGGGAATATCTGAACGCCGAAGTTTTGGTATAATTCCCCTATCTAAAACTTCTGGGCTTATATTTATGGTCCACTGATGATTGAAAAGGGTGTCAAAACAATTCAATGGGGGAACAAATAGTCTTTTCAACAAATGGTACTGGGACAGCTGTATATCCACATGCAGAAGAATGAAACTGGATGCCTACCTCACACCACACACAAAAATTAACTCAAAATGGATCAAAGAACTAAATGTAAGTGTTGAAAGTAGAAAAGTCTTTGAAGAAAACATAATGGTAAATCTGTGATCTTGGATTTGGCAATGGTTTCTCAAATCTGACACCAAAAACATAAGCAACCAAAGAAAAAACAGACACGTTGGAGTTCATCAAAATTAAAAATTTCTGAGCTTCAGAGGACACCATAAAGTAGTGAAAAGACACCCTTTTGAGTGGGGGAAAATATTTGGAAATTCTATGTATGATAAGGAGTTGGTGTCTAAAATGCATAAAGAACTCTTCGAATTCAATAATAAAATGATAGATAACACAGGTAAGACATAGTCAAAGGATGTGGATAAACATCTCTCCAAATAAGATTTGCAAATGGCCAATGAGCACAAGAAAAAATGCTCAATATCTTTAGTCACTGGGGGAAAATTAAAATCAAAACTACAATGAAATAGCACTTCACACCAACTAGGATGGCTATAATACTTTTTTGAAAAAGACACTAATACATGTTGACAAGGATGGGATAAATTGGAACTCTCATATACTGCTGGGGAGATTGTAAAACGGTTCAGCCACTTTGGAAAACAGTCTGGCTGTTCCCCTAGAGGTTAAACATAGTGTTATAACATGACCCAGCAATTCCACTCCTAGATATATACCCAACAGATGCGAAAACGTCCACAAAAACCTGTACACGAATATTGGATAGGGTTACTCACAATGGCCAAAAAAGTGGAAATGACTCAAATGTTAACCAACCGATAGGAATATTATTTATCAATTAAAAGGAATAAAATACTGATTTATGCTACAACATAGAGGAACTTCAAAAACTTTATGCTTTGTGAACGAAAACAGTCACAAAAGACCACATGGGATTTTTTTTAACTTGTTTGAAATGGTCAGAACAGACAAATCCATAGAGACAATAAAGAAATTGTCCTACAGTTGCTTGTGGAGATAGTTTCACAACTTTGCAAATATAAGAACCACTGCATATACACTGTAAATGGGTGAAGTGTATGGTATGTGAATTATATCTCACTAAAGCTATTATAAAAAAAAAAACCATCCCCAAACCAACCAACCCATCTGGTTTTGATACTCTTCCTAGTGTAAGTTCCTACTTAACTTTTTCTATCTTGGTTTCATTGATATTCTATTTTTTGGTGTTTTTTTTTTTGAGCTTGGAATTTGTTTTTTTATTATTCTCTCATTTTTATTGATAAAAGTGTTTAGGAATATGAATTCTCCTCTGATCACTGCCTAAAAGGTATCCCGTATTATTTACAATAGCCAAAAAAGTGGCAACAGGCCAATGTCCATCAACCAATGAATGGATAAACTGTCATATATCCATACAATGGAATATTATTCAGTAATAAAAGAAATTAAGTACGACACATGCTACAACATGGATGAACTTTGAAAACATTATGCATGTGAAAGAAGGCAGACACAGAGACCACATATTGTAAGATTCCATTTACATGAAATGTCAAGAAGAAGCAAATGCAGAGAGACAAAAAGTAGATTAGCTGTTGCCTTGGGCTGGTGGGTGGGGTAGCGGATTATGGCTAAGCGTGTACTGGGTTTCTTTCTGTGATTACGAGAATGTATTAAAATTGATTGTGGTGATGGACGCACAACTATGAATATATTAAGGGCCACTAAATGGTAAACTTCAAATGGGATAAATGTATGCTATGAGAATTCTCTAACAAAACTAAAGGTCTAAAGAAAGAGCTGAGTGATTTAGGGGGGTAGACCATTTGACGGACAAGCAGGCTTACCTTTGCTAACATGTGCACACCGCTGCATCGGGCTGAAGAAATCACGAGAAAGGCCAGTCGAAAGGCCTTTGATGAGCTTCCTGCAGTCGGTACACAAAGCCTGGGCTCTGACCCCGCCCCGAACCACGCCCTCCCGGGACAGCCATGACGCAAGCCCCGCCCTCCGCGTCCGGCCGGCTTCTAACTCGGTCCCCAGCGCTCCGCTCGGTCCTCCAGCTCGGGTCCTGCTCTCTGGCCCTGGTCTATTTGAAAAGCCTGCTCTGGATCCAGGTCCAACAGCATGCCTGCCTCTTGGGCGCAAGCAGCCGCCGCCCCCGTTCGACCCCATCTCCATCGCACTTCCTGATCCCTGAGCTCCGGAGGCCCCGCCCCTTACGTTGAGCGCGGGGCGGAAACCGGAAGCGGAAGTCCGTCTCCGTTTGCTCTCCTCTAGGTTTTCCCTTGTGTCGGCGTCAAGTCTCGGCGCTCCGCCCGGGCTCCTCCGGCTTCTGGGGATCGCGGCGCCTCAGCCCCGCTCGGACCCGCGCCCGAGGCTTCCTGGGGCCCCCGCGGTGCCCCCGAGAGCCTCTGCCTTCTCCGCCGCGCTGGTCGGGCCTGTGGATCGGGGCCCCCGTGGGGGAGGCTTTTCTGCAGCCGCTGTGCGCCTGTCTGCAAAAGCTGCCAAAGCAACCTCGAGTCCTTCCTCCAAAGGGAGGAGCGTTTTGATCTGGAAAACGGCCCAGCGTCCTCCTCTTCTCACCGGCTTGGCGACTGCGGCGCGTTCCGGTGAGCTCTGGACGGAGAGGCTCTGGCAGTGGGCGTCCGCTAAGTATGATAAATTGTTTAGATGTTACCTTGCTGTCCGTTGACCGTTGTTAATATCTTGCATATCTGCTGTATCTATACATCTATCTCCATGGGTGTAGGATAAGCTCTTGGAGAGTCAGGACGTGGAAATAAGTTGCAGACATGATATTTGACCTTTAGTGCTTGGTTAATTGCCTCACATGTGACGATGAGTTATGTATGTACGTAATAATTCCTAAACTTAATACCCGAAATGAAAACTCAATGGAAAATGACCGAGAGGTTTCAATAGGCTCCTCAATAAAGGAAATATGTATATAAATGGATAACAAATATGTGAAAAGGTGCTTGATATCATTAGCAAGCAGGTAAATGCAGATGAAAATCATAGTACGGTAGTACTACACATACTGAATGGTTAAAAGTAAAACTGAAAAAGAATGACAGTGCCACGTGTTGGTTAAGACGTGCATACGCTGCTAGTGGAAACACATTTTTGAAAAGTATCATCTAAATATGATTGTTGGTCACACACCAATAATGCATGCCCATGTGCACCCACTAAACGTAGAGGCTATAGCATCATTATTTGAAATATCCCTAAAACGGAAATAACCCAAAGTGGACCAAGAGAAGGATGGGTGAATGGTGGCATGTGTTTTCTGTGGCATACTCGTCAGCAAAGAGAAGGACCAAACCACAGGTAGAGAGTGGCAGCAACTTGGATGAACCTCACAAATATAATGAGTGAATTATAGCACAAAAGACAGACAAAAGAATGCATGCTGTTTGATAGTTTCTTTAAATTTCAGAAATAGGCAGAATAGTCTTGAATGTTAAGTGTCAGGATAGTGGTTGCGATTGGGAGGCATGGAGTTAGTGATTTGGAAAAGAGACAAAGAATATGCTGGATATGGAAATGTTCTATTTCTTGACCTAAATGGTGGTTACCTGAGGCTGTTCATTTCTTGATAGTTCATTGAGACTTTCATTCACGATTGCCTCCTTTTATCGTATGTATGTTGGAATTCAATAAAAGTAGTTCAAGAAATAGAACTAAACATTCTACCTCATACGGTTGAGTGAGAAATACAGAAGTAGAATAAAATGTACTGAAAGGATGAATAAAAATAAAACCAATACCTAATGGAAAAAAAGTAGAACTGATCAGTACATGAAGAGGTGAAAAGATGAAAAATATATTATATAATAGTCTTTGTAGTTAACTATGAGAAAATATGGAAAAGCTTTAATTTCAGCATAAAAGAAGAACAGTGACCTGATTCAGATCCTCTTGGAGTGGCCAACATTAGAAATGTATTTCGAGTTTTTTCTAAAATCATGATTTTCAAGTTTGAATGTCTTTGGGTCAAAATTGGAACAGTAATGTTTTAAGTAAGTAAAGTATCAATGATCACGGTCCTCTGAAGTGGTTATTTCCCTGTTCTGTCTTTATCTTACCTCTAACCAGTCTTGTCTCTGTATCAGGAATATATTTGTGTATGTGTGGTACATTATACTTTAATGAGATTGATTCTTTTTTTTTAATTATACTACTCATCGCTAGCTGAACTGTACCCTAAGAACTATGCCCTCCTTAGTGCCTAGTACCTGACCTGGCATAAGGAAGGCCCTTACTAAGTGTTTGCTGATTGCATAAAGGAATAAAAGACACGGGGACAAAGGTTCTAAGTCCAACCACGCTCTAGCAGGGAGTACCCAGGGAGACTTGGTTTCATAAAACCTTTTGTATCTCTCCTCTTCACTCTGCCCAGCAGAGGGTCTGGACTGAATTCTGGTCATATCAGAAATAACAGCAACCACAGAAGAGCAGGCTCATGACACACTAACCTGTGTCTAGTCCTGGTTCACGTTTCCTAACTGGTGATGTTGGGCCAATTATTAACCCTGTCTAAACCTCAGTTTTCTCAGTTACTAAATAATACTATTAATACCCAATTTGGAGGGTTGTTGGGACAACTAAAGCAGTTTATGTAGAACTTCTAACAGGTGCTTAGTAAATGGCAGTTATTAATATTTGCGTGGTATAGTATTAGACAGTTTATAATGGCTGCCACATGTTTTATCTGCAGACAAATGGCTGAATAGTGATGTTTGACGACTAAGGAAAATTGTCTGCTGCTTAATGATCGATGTTGTGAACCAGTTACCCAGACACTCTAGTATATGAAGAGAAGTCGAGATCAACCTCTTAACTTAAACTTCTCTGAAGTGATCTTCTGAGCAAGAAATGGAACGTTCTGGAAACTCTCATTATCAGATTCACAGGATCTGACTCAAATGAGTGGTGAGTCCTTGATGATGATGCTTTTCAAATCCTTTGCTTCATGTAGTTCCTTCACAAATGGTAGATCCAGTGTTCAGGGGCTGAGCAATTGTGCAGTGGGCCAGATGAAAGGGAGTGAGATGGCCAGAGTGTGTGTAAGTCAGGGTCCTGGGATATGGGACGCAAGAAGGTGTGTGTGCGCTTTTTGGGGGATAAAATTTGAATTTTAAAACATGAATTTTATTGTGTGTGTCAGACAGCTCTGCCTCTCTGTACTTTAATTTGTGTAACTCTAAGATGGAATTTTTAGCCTGTCCCTCATGGGTGGTAAAATCCAGACAACCATTTTCCTCCTCCAGGTAACACAGGACACTTTGTCATATTGTGGAGGTAGTGTGTTTGTGGTCTTCTGTGCATGGGGTGGAACAACTTATAAGCATATGATTGTTGGAATTGGGTTGGCTCCGAAGTTCATGCCATTCTTCTCTCTGAGGTCGTCTTTCTAGGAACCCTTTCTGTCTTCACAAGAGGAAAACCAAAGAGACAAGAATGCTGGCTGGGTTACCGATACATTCTTCTCAGGCAAGTGGAAAGTTGATCTTTCTTTAAAATGTCATGCTTGTTTCCATCAGGTAGCCATGTCTCCTAGAAATGTCCCCAAGCTTTTCAAAGCAATGAATGGCTCTGCTTAGGGAATGAGCCCCAGGTGAATTTCTCCAGGCCGCGTGCCATCTCAGAGTATCCGAGGATCACACTGGATGTGATTCTTTTATCTCAATATTTATTAATTCTGTGTGATCCTCAATCCTGCTTGTTGGCTTATTGTTTTGCTGTCATGACAGATCTTAAGCAAGGATATGAAGGCATCTCATCTCACAGAATTTGTGTGTCGCTGTGGAAATAATTCATTTGTTACCAGATTTTAGAGTGTCGCATAATGTTCCTTGCTAACCGCAGCCTATAAATAGAGGAGGAATAAGGCAAGAAGGGTCAGTGGTGTCGGGAAATCCACGTGACTGGATGTGATGACCAGGCATTGTCTGTATAGCTAGAGAGGAGAAGAGGTCTGGGCCCAGGGGTTCTGTAGGCTTCTTGTCTTCCTTCCTCAGTCGCTCATGCATCTTTCTGAGAACATCAAAGAAAATGATATTTATCTGAAGCCGACCTGTGTCGAATGATTTAGCACTTAGTGACCTTCGAGGACGTGGCTGTGGATTTCACCCAGGAGGAGTGGACGTTGTTGGACCAAACGCAGAGAGCTCTCTACCGAGATGTGATGGTGGAGAATTACCGGAATCTCCTGTCCGTAGGTAAGGCCGCCAGCACGTCTCCACGGAGCCCGGTAGGAAATGGGTGTTTCCTAAGCCCCTTCGCTGTCACATGGGAAGACTGTGATAAACAAGACAGACAGAGTCCCTGGCCGCATGGGCCTCACGTTTAGAGGATTCCTCGTGAAAATGAAGCTCTGTCTAAAGAAATGACTTTATTTCCTTTAGAGACTAAAAACCTTAAGCCTTTAAATGTGGATGAGGTTGGCCATGTTTTCAGGTCTTTGAGATCTCCCGTCATTTGAGGGCACAGAGAGGGAATGTGCTGGCATTTTTGTTCCTTTTAAGTAGCTTGATTGCATTTATTTAAAATTTGGCAGGATCACCTTGCTGTCTGTAAAGGTAGACTTGAGCGTCCTCAGAAACTGAAGGCTACAGTGTTGGTTCCGGATCAAGGACGTGTTTTTTGTGTCTTGCGAGGTCCTCTGTCTGTATTTTTCCCTTGAGCAGGGTACAGATCGTGCAAACCCAACCTCAGCTCTGGATTGAAAGGGGCAGACGAGGTGAGGACAGGAGCCAGAGGAGTTCTGCAGGGTGAGTTCACAAGCAGATAGGGCTTTATGAAGAGCCTGCCAAAGGGGCTGGACCTTTGAAAATGTCACTTTGCAGACTTTTAAAGGTATACTCTTTCTGAGAAGGCTGAGGCCATTTGGTTTCTTTCTTTCTTTTTTTTTTCTTTGAGGAAGATTAGCCCTGAGCTAACATCCACCATCAGTCCTCCTCTTTTTGCTGAGGAAGACTGGCCCCAAGCTAACATCCATGCCCGTCTTCCTCTACTTTATATGTGGGATGTCTGCTACAGCATGGCTTGATAAGCAGTGCGTAGGCCCACACCCGGGATCTGAACTGGTGAACCCAGGGCCTCTGAAGCAGAGTGTGCAAACCTAACTGCTACACCACATGGCTGGCCCCCGTTTGGTGTCTGAGTTTCCTCAGGAACCTTCAACTCCCTTTTGTTGTTAAATTTCTGTTGATCTCACCCTTTTTTTGTTCTCTTAGAAAGATCTGTCTGGCTTATTTAAAATTTCATTACTCGCAGGTAGCTCTTTTTTACAATACCTTCCTATCTTGTTTTCCTGATTTTTTCTTTTTTCTTTTTTCTTTTTTTTGCTGAGGAAGATTCGCCCTGAGCTAACATCTGTTGCCAGTCTTCCTCTATGTTGTATGTGAGCCGCTGCCATAGCGTGGCCTCTGACAGATGAGTAGTGTAGGTCCACGCCCAGGAACCAAACCCAGGCCACTGAATTGGAGCACGCTGAACTTAACCACTAGGCCACCAGGGCTGGTTCTCTATCATCTTTTTTGTTTACTGTCAGCCTTAGTTTTCCAGAGTATTATGTTTTGTAAATTGCCTACAATTTTGGTACCAGACCCTTGTCATTGCTGAATTCCTAAAACAGCCAAACTCTCTGTGGTCCAAACTCTTTGTGGTCTTTCCTTTTGTTTCACCATTTTTATAATGTTTCATTCATATTTACACATACACATGTGCCATATGCTTTTGTTTGAGGTGAAATACACATAAATTCACCATTTTAGTGAATATAATTCATTGGTATTGAGTTTATTCACAGTGTTATGCAACCATCAGCCCTTTTTAGTTCCAGAACATTTCCATCAGCTCCAAAGCAAACCCTGTAGCCGTTAAGTAGTCAGTCCCCGTTCACCCCCTCCCCCAGGCCCTGCAACCTCTAATCTTCTTTCTGTCTCTATGATAGATTTACTTCTTCTGTGTTTGTCATATAAGTGGAATCATACAACATGTGAACTTTTTGTTTCTGGCTTCTTTCACCTCGCGTGATGTTTGTAGGTTCATCCGTGTTGGAGTATGTATCCTTCATTCCTTTTTATGGCTGAATACTATTCCATTTCAGGACTGTATCACATTTTGTTTATCCAGTTATCCTTTCCTGGACATCTTTTTTTTCACCTTTGGCAATTGTGAGTAAATACTGCTGCCGTGAACATTGATGTACAAATATCTGAATACCTGTTTTCAACTCTTTTGGGTACATAACTAGAAATAGAATTACTGGGTTGTATGGTCATTGTATGTTTAGCTTGTTAAGGGTTACCAAACCATTTCACACAGAGGCTGCAGCATATTGCATTCCCACCAGCCATTTAGAAGCGTTCCAGGTACTCCACATCCTTGCCAACACTTCTTTTCTTTTGTTTGTTTTTTTTTAATATTCACCCTCCTAGCAGATATGAAGTGGTATTTTATTGTGGTTTTGGTTTGCATTTCCCTGAAAGAAATGATGTTGAACATCTTTTCATGTACTTGTTGGCTATTTCTAGATCTTCTTTGGAAAAATGCTGATTCAGATCCTTTGCCCATTTTTTGCATTGGGTTGCTTCTTGTTGAAGTGTGGGAGTTCTTTATATACTTTTTAACAGTGGACCCTAATCAGATAAATGATTTGCAAAATTTACCTCCCACTCTTTAGGTTGTCCTTTCGCCTTTTTTTTTGTGTTCTTTGATGCATAAACATTTTTAATTTTGATGACATCCAATCTATCTATTTTTTTCTTGGGTGTTTTTGGTATCATATTTAAGAATGATAAGAATAGATGTAAAGATTGGACATTGTCAAATCCAAGGTCATGAAGATTTACTCCCATGTTTTCTTCTAAGCATTTTATAGTTTTAGCTTTTACCCAGATTTTTATCATTTTGAGCTAATTTGTGTATATGGGGTGAAGCAGGTTCCTTATTTGATTCTCTTCCATGTGGCTATCTGGTTATCCCAGCATTGTGTGTTGAAGAGACTATGGTCATGGCCCACTTGTTGACGTCAGTTGATCCTAGATGTGTGGGTTTATTTCTGGATTCTCAGTTCTAGTCCCTCCATGTACATGTCTGTCCTTTTACCTGCTCCACATGTTTTAATACTGTACTTTTCAGCTCCAGAGTTTTATTTGGTTCTTTTAGTAATTTCTGTCTCTTTATTGATAGTCTGCCTTTGGTGAGCCATCGTTCTTCTAATTTCCTTTAGTTCTTTGTCCATGGTTTCCGTGAGCTCTTTGGGTTGTTTAAACAAATTGTTTTAAGCCTTTGTCAGGTAAGTCCAATGCCTTGGCCTTTAGGGACGGTTTCTATTACTTTTTTCCCTGTTCCTTATCTCGCTCTCTCTCTTTTTTTTTTTTTTTTTGGTGAAGAAAATTCACCCTGAGCTAACATCCATTGCCAATCTTGCTTTTTTTGCTTGAGGAAGACTAGCTCTGAGTTAAGATCCGTGTCAGTCTTCCTCTATTTTGTATGTGGGATGCCTCCACAGCATGGCTCATGAGGGGAGTAGGTCTGCTCCTGGGATCTGAACCTGCGAACCTGGGCTGCCAAAGTGGAGCATGCGGAACTTTAACCACTCAGCCATGGGGTCCGCCCACTCCTTCCCATATTTTTTAGTTTAAAATATAAATTGTAGATATTATAATGTGGCACTTGGAAAATCTGATTCTCCCCTCTCCCTGGGGTTTGCTTTTGCTCCCTGTCATGGATTGCTGATGTTTGTTGAGTGACTTATCAATTATTTTTGTACGTTCTGCATTTCTTTTAGTGTAGCCCCTGAAATCTGTGTTCTGTTAGCTTGGTGGTCACCTTTGACTGACGGAAATTCCTTAAAAGCCTGGAGCCAAGAAAAGAAAATGAAAAATTCTCTTTTAGTATTTGTCAATTGGCTGTGGATTGGGCCACTCCTTCAATGCTTCACTAGGCTGTTTACAACTTTTTCTTAGCCTTCCTTTCCTGGTTGAGTGGATCCTGAAGGTCAGCCGGAGGTGAAAGCTTTCTGTCGTCTCTGGTCTCTCTGAGCATGCATCCAGCCTTGGGCATGCTTGGGGATTTCTTGATTCCCTGGTTAGTGCTGGAGTTTTTAAAAGCCCTTATTCACCAACATATAACCTTCCCAACTTGTTCCTTCCAAGGGTTTTCAGTCTGTCTGCTGTTCGTCCCAACCATTTACCCCTTCCTCAGCCTCTTTGGGCAATACTTCACCTGTATACACTTTCAGCAGAAGCTGCTTCACTCCTGAGAACTCTCTGAGTTGGTGAAATAAAGGGAGGCCCTTGCACTGATACGTGAGGAAGCTGCCAGGCAGATCGAAACACACCATGGCAGTTCTTTGAGAACAAGGGCCCTGTTGCTCCTTTTGGCACTAGCAGCTTGCTCAGGGAGTACATTCTGCCATCCATGCGGCTGCAGCTGATCTGGAGATTGTGGATGGTGGGTGAGAAGTTAAAAAGCCCCAGCACTCTCTTGGTGAAATACAGCCTCTTCTTTCTCCCTTAACTGTTCCCTTGGTTCTACATTTTTGACTAGATTCCAGACTCTGTAAGAGTTGATTCTGATAGTTTTTCTAAGCTTGTTAGTTGTTTTCTGGTGCAAAAGAGCCCTGGAGTCCCCTATCCACCATATTTTGTGATGTCATTCTCTGTGCTGTGTGCTTTGAAACAACTTTATCCCCCAATTTTTCCCCAAACTTGCATTTTTCCACTTTATTTCAGAATTGGATTTGCAACTCAAAACCAAAGGTTCCATACCTCTTCAAGATATTTCTGTGGAAAAAAGATCAAATGGAATACAATTGGTAAGATCTCCAGGAAGCAATTTTGTTTCTCCACATCAGGACTAGAGGCATGAAATCCCTGAGAATTATATGAGATAAATGCCATTTACCCACAGAAAGCAGAGTCTATGAAGAGATTCTCTGAATATCAAGAAATTGCAGAGTGTTCTAGACTTATTTCAAACCTGTTTCTCCTCAGAGATCTCACAAATAAATGTCCACATGTATGTAACTTGATGTCCAGTTTTTGTTTTTTTTTAATTGCAATTATGATAGTTTACAACCTTGTGAAATTTCAGTTGTACACTATTGTCAGTCATGTCGTAGGTACACCACTTCACCCTTTGTGCCCTCCCCCTACCCCCCCTTTCCCCTGGTAACCACCAATCAGTTCTCTTTGTCTATATGTTAACTTCCACCTATGAGTGGTGTCATACAGAGTTCGTCTTTCTCTGTCTGGCTTATTTCACTTAATGTCCAGTTTTTGAAACAATTTAGTCTAAATAATTATCAGAAAAGTTATCAGAAAAAAATCTCTTAAGATGCTTTGTAAAGGTAGAGAATATAGTGCAGGGTCCTGGCCTCATTGTCTGCATATTCAATTTAAAATAAGTCAAAAACAGGGCAGAAACTGTGTGCTTAATGGAAATGGAAAAAAATTCAATTACGATAATGTTTCTAATGCATAAAAGTTGTGATGGGGAGAAATTCTGTTTTTATAATGAATCTGAAAAAGTCTTTATTTATTTATATCTTAACAGGAGGGAAGCAATTCTGGAGTGGAACAATATGGTTCTAACCTGTGTGGAAAAGTATTTAGTGAACCCTCGTTTCTTATGACTTACACTAGACCAAAAACTTCTAAGGATAATCAGAATAGAAAAGCTTTCAAAAAGAACTTCATTCATACTTTGTTCAAGGAAATCCATGTTGGGGAGAAAACATCTGAGTGTGTTCAACATGAAAAAGCCTCTGGTCAGCTTTCAGATCTTAGTGGGCACAAGAGAACTCAGACACGAGGGAAACTCTGTGAACGCGAAGATTGTCAGAGAACTTCTATTGATCAGTCATCCCTTAAGGTACACATGAGCCACCACGCTGGTGAAAAACCATATGAATGTAAAGAATGTGGGAAAGCCTTACCTCGTGCCTCGTACCTTGTAGATCATAGAAGAATTCATCGTGGGAGAAAGCCCTGTGTCTGTATGCAATGTGGAAAAGCCTTTACTCGATCCACAGGACTTGTTGTACACATACGAACCCACACTGGAGAAAAACCTTATAAATGTAAGGACTGTGGAAAAGCCTTTATTCATTCTTCGTACCTTACAAAACACATAAGAATTCACAGTGGAGAGAAGCCATATCTCTGTAAGGAGTGTGGGAAAAGTTTTACTCGTTCCTCAGGCCTTGTCTTACACATGCGAACACACACTGGTGAAAAACCCTTTGTCTGTAAGGAATGTGGGAAAGCCTTTAATAATTCTTCAATGCTTAACCAACATGTAAGGACGCATACTGGAGAGAAGCCATATGAATGCAAGCAATGTGGGAAAGCTTTCACTCAGTCCTCAGGCCTTACTACACATTTAAGAACACACACTGGAGAAAAGGCCTATGAATGTAAAGAATGTGGGAAAGCCTTCGCCCGTTCCGCAAACCTTAATATGCACATGCGAACACACACTGGAGAAAAGCCGTATAAATGTCAAGAATGTGGGAAAGACTTTAGATATTCCACATGCCTTACTATTCACATGCGAACTCACACTGGAGAGAAACCATACAGATGTAAGGAATGTGGGAAAACCTTCACTCAATCTTCGGCACTTGCTAAACATCTAAGAACTAAGGCATGTGAAAAAACCTGCAAGTGTTCCTCAGGCCTTAGTATTCATATCTAAGCCCATCTGGATAAAGACCCTACGAAAGTAAAGAATGTGAGAAAGCTTTACTCAGTATTCATCCTTACAGGATATGTGGGAATTTAGCCCGGGGCAGAATTCTCATTCGTATAAGGTATCCGGGAGAGCAGTAATTGTTTGGAGCTTACAGAATGTGTAAGAACTCACACTCGAGGAAGAAACCTTCTGGTTATAAGGCATGTGGGCAAGGCTTTTTGTTTTTCTTGTCCTAACATTAGTTTTATCTATCTAAAATTACTGCAAAAGCCAGGTGAACATAAGAATGAGATACAGCCTTAAAATATTTCACATGCTTTAACAGCACATGATAACTCACATTGGGAAAAACCATCTGTATTTAGGGAATGTGGTAAAATCTCTACTTAGTGTTGAGGCCTTAATATCTATATAAGACATCATACTGGCACAAAATCCTCTGAATGCAAAGGGTACAGGAAGACCTATACTTGCTTTTCCTATCATTTGAGAACTCACAGTGCAGAGATGCTCTATATGTGTAAGAAATATGAGAAGGCCTTCAAAAATTCCTGACAGCTTCGTGTGCAAGAAGACTCACAAATGTAAGAATTGTTAAAGAGTGTTCGGGTGTTAGAAAGTCACAACATGCAGTGGAGAGAAACCTGAGGAAGGTAAGGTGTATGGGAAAGCTTTCCCTCTGCCTCGTATGTTACTGTTTTTTGGTAAGCTCACAGAGGCAAAAGTGTTATGAAGGTTAGAAATATGGGAATACCGTGTGTGTGTGTGTGTATGTATTTTGGCTTTCAACCTTTAGTAAAAGTGATAGATCACGCTGGAGAGAAATTGTGATTGTAGGGTCCGTGGGAAACAGTGTACCCATTTTACACATCTTACTCTACCTGTGAAATGCCACCCTGGAAAGAAGCTGTATGAGTGTAAAAATGTTGGAATGATTTTTGGTAAGTACATATCCTGTCAGAGACTTGTAAAATACTCCCTGGAGGGATAAACTATGAATGTGAGGAATTGGGGAAAGCCTTCTGGAACTTTCTTCACTTATTGTACCGAAGAGAATCCATACTGGAGGAGAAATTGAAATAAATGACGCAAAAATAAGATTACTCTTCTGTGTGTCTTATTCTTTTGAAAGCTCTGGGCTCCTTAATTTTGTGTGGTGGTTTTGTATTAAAAAGTTTCATTGCTTTTACTATGACTGTAGTTAGAATTTCCACTATATTATGGTCATTTCATATAATGGTGTTTTCATCCTTGCTCAGCTCTGAAGACTTCCTCATTTACATTATGTCTTCACTGAGCTGTGGGATATTTGGCAGTTTAATCAGCAATGTAAGAGCATTTTATAAATGTTTTTGGGTACTGCTTCCTAATGTATTTGCAAGTGGGTCGTAAAATAGATTCTTTGTGATACTCTTTTGTGTTTATTTCTAGGAAATTCTCTCTGGACTGGTATGTCAATTAGTATCTAGTTGTCTCTTCAAGCTTCCTTGTCCTTTGGTCCCTTATAAATAGAATCTGGATTATCTTCAAGTGTGTAGTTAAAAACCTTCTACTTCTCAGCTTTCCTTGGACTGATGGAGAGTATATTTCACACTCTTGGCTAAGAAGAAGTAGGCGGAAGTCACTGATGTGGATTCAGTGAAAGCTGTTAAAAAGGGACAGTCTCTTAGGGCCTTTTCTCTTTAATTATTGCCCTTCATCCTTCCCCCTTCCTTCCTGGAAATTAGATACCTTCTCGGAATTTAGTTGGTTAAATTTTGTGCTATGAGGGCAAAAACCACAGAGAAATATGGTTTGGCTAAAAAACACAGGGACACTTTCCCTCCGTGGTCTCCTTGCACCAGCCATTGGACTACTTATTTGCAGACTTCTTGGTTCATGAGAAAAGCCAGCTTCTCATCAGGCTGAGCCCTTACATTGGATGTTGTCAGCATGTAGACATGGCACGTATGCCATTATACTAGATGATTTCCCCGGAGGATTGGCAAACCCAGGACTCCTTGCTTTAGCAGTTGGGGTCATGGGAGTAAGTAGCAAATATATTGAGAACTAATGACCCATGAAACAGTCAGTGCTCCTTAAATGGAACAAATCTCTCACTTTGGTGGACAAATAAGTCCGAGATAAATAAGGTCCCTCGTTGAGAGGCCATCAGAAATGTCATTGACTCTCTCCTGGGCATTTTGACCCTTGGCGGACACTCACCCATTTAATTCCAAATTTGGGTGGGCCCTTCCCAACAGTCAGTAGCTAGATATAGCCCCCCTCCAAAAAAACCCCCACGTGTTCCCAAAAGTTTAAATGCTGTTTTAAAGGCACAGCTCTCTGTTGCTTGCTTTTACTGTTACAGTTCACTCCCAGACATGGTGGGCTAGAAGGGATCCCATCCATGGAGACCAGGGCTCAGTGTTTCATGAAAAAGGGAAAAGAGAAGGAACATTTTGTTCTAAATTCCTCTAAGACACATGGCGGGGGCGGGGGGGGGGTTGTCTCAGCTCATGTGACATGTTAAATCTGGTCAGTGTACTTGGCACTTTTTTTTTTTTTTTTTGGTTTCAGGCATTATATCTAGAATACAACTTTCTAACGTGTATGATCACATGAATCTTACTAGGTATTATTTACACCATCAATCTAACACTTTTATAAACAGCATTTATTGTACAGAGTACTCTGAAGAAACAAAATTATGTACAGCCATTGTTTTCATTAATACATCTGTTCTGTCTTGCAATGCTAAAAAGGCAGAATGTGTCTGGCACAAAAATAACCCTCGGGAGTTACAACTAGAAAACAACACTTTTAGAAAAGATTTTTTCTTTTCTGGTAGAAACATAAAAACTGTGGTTTATGGGGAAGAAACAAGCCAAAATACAAAGTCCAATCAATTGTAGAGGTGGCTTTAACACTTAAAGTTTTGTCCCTTAAACCAACTGTCAACAGCAATAAGTGTTTAAAAATCTAAATATAAATTAATGGCTAGCGTTGCCCGAATAGTAGCCCAGTGTGAGCAACTTACAGTAACGCTGCGGTGTTCTCTGTGCAGAGATGACACCCTGCGCAGCCTCCCTGCGGGACACGTGCGGGAGAGCTCCACCTGGTACAGCAACCCACTAGAACGTCTGGCTTCTCCCCAAATCGTCCACACCACCACCACTTAAATGTACCCAAACTGATGTGTTTTCAAAATGCAAGTGGGTAGCGGAGGCAGGAGTACACCAGGGCCATTACGTAGTCTTCCTGAAACCTTTTAGGATGAGGTAGATGGTTTCAAATGCTTCGTAAATCTCTGCCCTGACTTTAGCACCTGTTAATACTTTTCCAGAAACAAAAATAAGGAGAACAATTCTGGGTTTGGTCATCCTGTAGATTAAACCAGGAAATAACTCTGGCTCATAACTACTCAACTGCTGGTGGGTGAGCACGAGGCCTTCTAGCCTTACAGGGAACTTCACATCGCACGCAGCTCCCCACCATGTTCTGGATCTTAAAGTCCAAGAACTTGGCTGGAAAACCCAACTTCTGTACAACTCTGGCATATTTTCTTGCTGCTAGTCTGGACTGTTCTTCACCCTTGGCTCCCGTGCACACCATTTTCCCAGAGCTGAATATCAGTGCCGTGGTTCGGGGCTCTCTTACCCTCATGATTACAGCAGCAAACCACTTGGGATTATATTCAGCATTTCGGGCACGAAGTGCAATGGTCTTTAGGTCAAGTTTACAACCAAGATTCACCGTGGATACAATATTTTGCAGCTGCGGCACAATTCCAGAGCTCTCCGAGGCTGGCATGGCAGGGGTGATGGAGGTCATGGGCATCCTGGTGGAGGGGTACAGGGGTGTGGTGCCCGGCAAGGGTGCAGTCGTAAGAGTGTGAGTGGAAGAGCTGTGGTGTCTGGCTCGAGGCCCCCTGTGTTGCCTGCTGGGATGTCAACTGCTGAACTGCTGCCACTACCTGCTGCTGCTGTTGCCGCTGCCTTTGCTGCTCCTCCATGATAGACAGACTCTTGGTGTTCTGAATAGGCTGTGGAGTCAGTCCTGTACCATAAGGCATCATTGGACTAAAGACAGGGATTCCAGGAGCCATGGTGCCTCAGCATTCAGTCTTTTCCTAGAGCATCCCCAGCACACTCTTCTTAGCAACTTCCTCAGCTCTCTGGGTTATCTTCACATACATTAAGAAACAGTGACGCTGTCTTATAATGCTGAAATCTTATTCCTTCCACGTTTCCTGTCACCGCATGCAAAATGTGTACTCCTGAGTTATGTAGTGTGTATTCTTTTGCCCAACGTTATAAGACTCATCCATGTTGATGTGTCTTCCCTCTAGCTGAAGTCGGTTAATTTTCTTTGCTGTGACATATCCCTCAATTGGTTCATCCATTCTGCTGTTTATGGACACTTGGCTCATTTCCACTTTGGGGCCATTAAGAACAATGCTGTGTGAACATTCCTGCACATGTCTTCCGGGGAGTATATACCTTGGCGTGAAATTGCTGGGTCATGACGCATGTACATCTTCAGCTGTCTACTTGGCACTCTTGAGTGCCACTATTTGTCAGCAGGCTATGAGCATCCTCCTGAAACCCAAATTATCACAGAATCAGGGTTCTACCACAATCGTTCCCTTGGATGCAACCCCCAGACACTTAGAAAGGGAGGCCATGCTCACAGCAGGGGCCGCTCAGGACCACCAGGAGCTTATCAGGTAAATACCAAAAAAAAAAAAAAAGAAAAAAGAAAAAACCAGTCATCTCAGGATCAGACAGGAGACAAAAAGAAAGAAAAAAAGTAAAAAGGCTCCGGATCTAGGTGGCTACAAGTATCCCTCCCTCCCCAAAAGGAACCTTGAAATCTTATGTATTAAGAAAATATCAGGTCCAGCAAACAGTGCTGGTCTTATATTACTTACTGATTTAAAAACAACTATGACAGATAAACCCCTAGATACCAGGGAAGAAAGCAACGGTTAGCTACGAAATTTATATACAGCTGTGTCTGTGTTTATATGATGTATATATGTATATGTATAATATTTTTCTATAGCTGCAGAATAAAAAATTGCATATAAACTGTAAATTAAAAGAGATCCATGATTTGACCAAATGGAAATCCAAACTTCATATGCAGTCATGCCCTGCATAATGACGTTTTGTTCAAGGATGGACCACATATCTGACAGTGCTCTCCTAGGATTGGTACCATAGCTTAGGTGTGTAGTAGTTGATACCATCTAGGTTTGTGTCAGTGCACTTTATGATGTTCACACAATGATGAGGTCATCTAATGACACATTTCTCAGAATGGATCCCCATCATTCAGTGATGCATGATTGTACTTTGTTATTCTTTTTCTGCCTCCAAAATGAAATGCATAGCTCATTATTTTTCAGACTTTCTTCTTTCCTATTGTGTAATCAGTTCAGGCTTTGACTATCTTTTTTCTGTTTGTTTTTTTTGAGGAAGATTAGCTCTGAGCTAACATCCACCACCAATCCTCCTCTTTTTGCCAAGCCATGCTGCAGCGGTGTCCCACATATAAAATAGAGGAAGACTGGCAACAGATGTTAGCTCAGGGCCCATCTTCCTCACCAAAAAATAAAAAAATAAAAAAATAAAAGAAAGAAAAATCTGTAACTTCAAGTGTAAAAATGTGCTGTCTACTAAAATCTGCTTGCCAGATTTTTATGTAGCTATATCATATTGTTTTCCTTTTGTTTCTCAATCTTACTGTATCATTAGTTTTCAAATGTCTTTTAAAAAACATCATAGGGGCTGGCCCTGTGGCCGAGTGGTTAAGTTCTCGCGCTCCACTGCAGGTGGCCCAGTGTTTCGTTGGTTCGAATCCTGGGCGCGGACATGGCACTGCTCATCAAACCACGCTGAGGCAGCGTCCCACATGCCACAAGTAGAAGGACCCACAACGAAGAATATACAACTATGTACTGGGGGGCTTTGGGGAAAAAAAGGAAAAAAATAAAATCTTTAAAAAAAATCATAGAGGTGAAACTTAAAATCAGGACTTTTAACACACTTCCCATGTTGAAATAAAAGTAGGCATCCAGAGAGGTTGTAAAAATAGGGCTACCCCTAGCTTAACTTAACATCTTAGGTAACCATAGTATAATTATTGAAGCCCAGAAATTATCATTGATAAAATACTATTAACTAATCAATAGACCTCACTCAGATTTCACATTTTCTCACTCTTGTCCTTTATGCAGGCTGGTATTCAAATCAGATTCTTCTAGTGCATGAATCTTGATATTTATAAAGTCCACCCTAATAATCCTTACTACTTATCGAAGCATTTAGTCCATTTATAAATAATGTAACTGTAATAAGTTTGGATTTCATTTAGTCATCTTATTTTATGTTTTCCATTTGTCTTCTTTCTTTCTTTGAATTGAACTTATCAGCCTATTTAAACTTACTACAAATTTACGGTAATCAAAACTGTGTTACTGGCTTAAGAACAGATATATAGATTACTGGAATAGAATTGAAAGTCCAGAAATAAGCCCTCATGTATATTCTCAATTGAGTTCTGAGAAGGGTGCCAGGAGAATTCAATGGGGAAAGAAAATAATCTTTTCCTCAAATGGTGCTGGGTCAATTGGAGATCCACCTGCAAAAGAATGTAGCCGGTCCCTTACCTTACACCATATACAAAAATTAATTCAAAATGGATCAAAGACCTAAATGTAAGAACAAAAACTATAAAACTGCTAAATAAACAATAGGGGAAAAGCTTCATGCATTGCATTTGGCAATGTCTTAGATGTGATACCTAACGCAACCAAAAAAACAAAAGATAAATTGGACTTCATCAAAATTAAGAAGTTTTGTACTTCAAAGGACGCTCATCAACGTTAAATACTTTGGAATCCAAAGGACACACTCCACTTAAGAAAATGGAAGACAACCATGGGGTGGGAGAAATATTTACAATTCATGTATGTGATAAGGAACTTACATACAGAACATACGAAGAACTCTTAAAACTCAACAACAAAAAGACAAATAATCTAATTTTAAAGTGAACAAAGGATTTGAACAGACATTTCTCCATAGAAAATTTAGAAATGATCACAAGCACATGAAAAGATGCTTAACACCACTAATATTAGGGAAATGAAAATGATCTTCACAGTGAGATATCAGTTCACATCACTGGATGGTTAAACAAACGTAAAGACAGACAATAACAAGTGTTAGCGAGGATGTGGGGAAATTGGAACCCTCATCCATTGATGGTGGGATTGTAGATGATGCAGCCACTTTGGAAAACAGTCTGGCAGTTCTTCTCAACGTTAAACATATAGTTGCTATAGGTCCCAGCAATTCCACTCCTAGTATATCCCTGTGATAGTTAATGTTAGGTGCCAGCTTGACTGCATCACAGAATGTCTAGGTATCTGGGAATACTTTCTTTTTGGGCGTGACCATGAGGGTGTTTGGAAGGAGAGTAGCATTTGAATCAATAGACTGAGTGAGGCATATTGTCCTCCCCAATGTGGGTGGGCATTATCCCATGCGATTTAGGGTCTGAATAAAACAAAAATGTGGAGGAAAGTTGAATTCTCTTTCTCTGCCTCACTCTTGAGCTGGGATAATGTTCCCATTCTTTTGGTGCCCCTGGTTCTCAGGCCATGAGACATGGTCTGGAGTCTATGCCATTGGCTGTCTGGCTTTCAGGCCTTTGAACTGCACCACTGGGTTTCCTGGTCTCCAGCTTGGGGACAGCAGATCATGGGACTTTTCAGCCTCCATAGTCACATGAGTCAGTTCCTTATAATAAAATTCATTATATATATACATTTATGAATTTCATTATATTATTTTTATATGTATATCTGATCTGTCTGATCTTACAATACGGTGCAGGGCCATATGTCTTTTTCTCTGGAGAACCCTGACTGATAGAATACCCAAAGGAAATGAAAATATGTCTGCACAGAAGGATACACAGGAATTTTCATGGCAGCGTTACTCATAGTATCCATGAAGTGGAAACAACCGAAATGTGCATCAACTGATGAAGAAATAAATAAAATGCGGTATATCCATACAATGGAATATCATTCAGCAACAGAAAGGAATGACATATGGTACAAGATATATGAACCTTGAAAAACATACTAAGCAAAAAGAAACTATTGACAAAAGATTGTATGACTTCATTTACATGAAATGTTTTGAAAACACAAATCTAGATATAGAGAAAGTAAATTCACGAGAGCTTAGATGTTAAGGAAGTAGGAAAATGGGGCATGACAGTCAAACAGTAATTCTGGAGTAATGAAAAGTTTGGAAAATTGTGATGGTTGCATAACTCTGAACATCCTGAAAGACACTGAATGCTATAGTTTTAAATGGGTAAATTGTATGGCATGTGAATTACTTTTCAATTTATTTGTTCCAAAACACAAAAGAGAAAATCATGATAGCAGCTACATCACCAGGAGCAGAAAATATTTGTCTCTGAAGCACACAGAGCAGTAGGATGCAAGAAACATTAGATACCATTATATTTTAACCACTACATATTAAAACTTAATGTAAAACTATTGTAACCAAAAGAATGTGCTATGGGCATAAGTAAATACTACTGGCACAGAAGAGTCTAGAAACTGACACAGCTATATATAGGCATTTGTTTAATAAGTGTGGAATTTCAAATCAGTAGGTCAAGGATAGTTTATCAAAAATGATACTATAACAATTGACCATCTTACTGCAGGAAAAAAATAAGGGCATCCACTACCGTACCACACCACATGCCAAAATACACTCTGAAGATTAAAGATTAAAATGCCATTAAAAATAAAAATTTTTAGAAGAAAATTAGGAAATCTGTAATGTAGAATTTGAAGAGAATTTTTAAGGCAAGGCAGTAAACCCAGAAATTATTTTCTGAAAAACACTTTCATGGCTACATAAAAATTAAATGTTTTGTACAGCAACAGTTGAAATATTGACGGAGCAAAATAGCTATCAATTCAATAGATACAAAAACACAATAATGCACATGAACAATTCTCGGTAAAATGTGCTAGTAAATGAGGATTTTAAAAGACCTTTGTTAACGTCACAAAGGCCACCCACTGAAACCCACAGCAAACTTATGATTTACCCGAGAAATTTTAGAACCATTCCTGAGTTAAGGATGTCTAGTATCAGCGCTATTTCAGAATTTAGTACGGGAGGCCCTGGATCGTGGTAAGGTAGGAAAAATAAACGATAGCAATACATATTTGAAGAAGAAAAAAGTAAAACTTACAGAAAAATGTCATTACACTGAAAACAAAGGAATGATTAGAGTTTAGTGCAGCGTGCAACATAAGTGAAAATAAATAAGGGGAAATAAAGTTCCAATACAAGATGGATCGAAGGGCGGAGACAGACTATCTCATGCATTCTCAGGTCTATCATTACTGGAGAATCCTTGTCAGGGGGATCCAGGAAGCTGGAGAGGCAGGAAGAAAACCTTTAGATGAGTACCCGGCGGCTTGAGTCGCCAACCACACCTAATCACTTCCGACGTCAGAACTGAGCCCTGGGTCTGGTCCCACCTCCAACCCCGCCTACGGTTATGGACCCCGCCCCCAGCCCTTAGCCCCGCCCACAGGCCGGCCTCCGTCCTCCACCTGGGCTGCTGGGCCTGTTTCCGCCCCCAGCCCCGCGCGGAGAGACCCCAGGGCCCATCGGCGCCCACGCGGGGAGAACTACAATTGCTCTGCCGGAAATGGACGGACGTGATTGGCAGCCCGAGCCCTGGGGCCCCGCCCCCTACTTCCGAGGCAGGAAGCGGAAGTGGCGTCACTGGTTCGCGCGGTCTTTTTGTTTCGGGACTCCACGCCTCGTGCAGCAGTCACGTAGGTCCTCGTGCTGTGGTTCCGTCCTCGGTGCGGCCCGTGAAGGGAGGGCCCTGGGCGCACGGAGGGCGTTAAAGGACAGGTGCGGCCCGGGACCGGAGGGGCTCCGTAGAGAGGCCGGGCCTCCGCTCGTCCGCCCGGCCGCTGGGCCCCGCGCTGAGCCGGGGCGGGAAGGGCGCCGTGCGGGGCGTTGGCGTCCCCTGCGCTTCCCTGGTCAGAGCCTCCGCGTCACCTTCGAGACTTTTCCCCAGAAGGAGAAGCAGCTCCGCTGTGCGAGTTCCGTTGCTGAGGCCCCGCGCCCTCCGGTTCTCAGGACCTGCGCCCCCGCCGTGTGGCTGTGAGTCCGGGGGAAAGTGGGTCGGGGGCCTCTGCTGCTTTTCCTGGGCGAGAGAACGTGTCACCGGGCAATTTGGCCTTGTCTTGGCGCGTTCTGTATTTCTGAATATTACGGAAAATAAGATAGTTTCTTAGGTCTCTTAACCTAAATATAAACCGCCAAAAGAGAATCAGAGAGGCATTTATTTGGGGATCGTAGAATTGCAATTCCGGGAGCACGGATTCAGGTAGAAACCCTAACAGTGTCCCCAGGGGAGTTAATGGGGCTTTTAAAGAGAGGAGGTTTGCATTACAAAGAATGCTAATTGCCTTGGCTAAAGGTAATTGATCGGTGAGGCCGGTTAGTGGGAGGCAAAGCCCCTCACTGGGAGGAGCTGCAGGTTTCTTCCGGTGACTCAGTTGGAAAGTTCCTGTTCTGCTCCATGAAGACTTGCGTAAGACCCATTTCCTTAATGGCTCCCAGCGCCGTTTTAAAGCCCTTAGACGTAAGTGACTTTGTTTTTTTTCACATTTCAGAGGTGTCAAGGGTGTGCATGTTCCTCTGTAAATATATAAACGTATGTAGACCACAAGTCTTACTTTTAAATAAAAGCAAGAATACCCAGCTGTCTCATCATCTGAACTTCCTAGGCCGGTCCATCTGCACAGAACTTCAGAACGAGGGCCTGTAGGAGAAAAAGATGGAGGCTTTGTAACGCCAGTTTTATAATAATTGAGTTTACTATTAACAGGATTTTGGACCCAGTGTATTTTCCCCCATAGTTTTCTTTTGTGAAATCTTAAACCTACAGAATACTTGGACATCCAGTAGAGTGAATGTTCACTGTATTAGATTCACCCGTTTTTAGCATTTTGTATGTTTGATGCCTCTGTAGATAAATAAATACATTGTATGGTGAACTTTTTTAGAGTGTTAAAAGTAAATTGCATTCATGATACTTGTCCTTTAAGTACTTGGTAATGCATCTCCTAAAGGTAAGGACATTGTCCTCCTAGAACCACAATACTGTTATTGCACCCAAGAAAGTTAAAGATAATGATGTCATCTCATATCTACTCTGTGTAAAAACTAAACTTCTCCACGTTGTTCCCAAATATGTTTTTGGATCTAGGAACCTATCAAGATTTATATATGCCAATTGTTTGTATCTTAAAGTCTTTTTAATATTAGATCAGTGATATTGTTTGTCCCATTATATTGAGTTTTAGAAAAGTCACAAGTGTTCTTTGGAAAGTCACATATGTTGATGTTTCTGATTTTATTTTCACAGTGTGCTTGAATGTTTCCTCCATTTCCTGTATTTCCTGCCAGCTGGTAATTGGGTCCAGAGCAGAGATTGGCAAACTTTTTGTCTGAAAAGTTCCAGGTGGTAAGTACTTGATGTTTTGCAGGCCATAAGGTGTGAGAATTTCTCAGCTCTGCCTTTGTAGTGGGCAAGCAGCCATAGACCTAAGGAAGCAAATGGGCACAGCTGTGTTCCCACAAAGCTTTATTTACCCAAACAGGCCTGTGACCAAAGTGTGCCAACTCCTGGTGTAGAGGCTTCAGATCATTTCAAAATATTTTGTAGTTGATGTGTACATGAAATGGCATTCCACGGGGAAGACAGACGTGTATGCCAGCCCTCAGTGATGCCAGCTTTGATCACTTGCTTAAGGTGATCAGCAGAGCGCTCTGTTTTAAAGGTAGACTTTTCCTTGTGAATGAGAAAGTCATCTGTGGCTGGTATTGTGATACTCAGAGTATGTTTCCATCAAGCTTGCTAATAATTGTCTTAGCATCTGTTAATCATCTGCAGTGAGTAAGCTTCTGTATTTGTTGTCTCACCCTTGTGGAGATATATCTTCAGGTAAGCTTCTCAGCTTGGATTTCTAGGTCAAAGGGGAAATATACTTCTGTTGGATATTACCCTTTTCTTCTATAGGTCTTGTGCCATTTGGTTGTTTCTGAATCAACTTTTTAAAAACATCTAAAAATTATGGGGAAATATCAGAACAAATTTTGCTTTTAATGTCAAGGCACTTGTTTTCAAAAAGAATATCTTGTTGACTTTCATCCTAAGTAAAAATACTCAAATATTTTTTCAGAAGTGCAGTGTTTTGGTTTATATTATATTGTGCACAACCATTTTATGTGACTCTTATTTAATTTGTTGTCCTCTAATTCTATTTTTGTGTTCCTTTTATTTGTGCATACTGTACTGTAACGTTCTTGTGAGGAAATGCACTTGTCTGAGAATGCACAAATGGTCATTGAATTCTTCCAGTGAGCTGGTCACTGTTCCAGGGACAGAGAAACAAAGGCTGTCAAAGCATGGTACTGCCACCAGGGGGCTTCTAGTCTATCTGGGAATACAGATTTTCAATGAACACTGACAAGCTTGTGATATGGACATCAGAATGGCTTAATATGAGGTAGTAATACATATTGGGAGGGGTTGAGATTTAAGTTGTGAACCAAAGCCTGAGCAGGATTGATCTAGTCGGGTTGTTGAATGATTGTGAGGATTTGTAGAGTGGGTGAGAACTTTTCAGGTGAAGGGAACTTGATGAGCAAAATCCAGCATAGTTGCAATCTTGGTGTATTTCTTAAACTGAAGAAAGAGGGTTGGCAGAAGCAGAACAGAGTGGTTTAGATAGAGTGGAGAGCAGGGACAGGACCAGGGGCATGAGATTCTCTGGACAATATTCTAAGGGCATGGAACCTTCTGAGATGTTTTAGCAGGAGAGTGATTCGAATCCATTACAACTTAAATGGAACCCACTAACTCCTGCCTTGGGAATGGAGTTCAGGAAACATGAGAGTGAAGGTGTGGAGTCAGATAGAATCTTATTATGAATAAGTTTTAAAACACGATCATGGAACCTAGATGTAGGTGATTGTTATGGAAAAGAAAATAAATGAAATGATTTGGGAGTTTTGTAGAAGATAAAAGGGGAAGAATCCAGGCATTTCCTTCATCTATTCTTTTACTAGAGGCTATACCCCCACTTAGTGAATGTTTGAATGCTTGATTAGTACTTACGGAAAAATACAACCCAGTTCTTTCGAAATTTGTAAACTATTGGAAGAGGCAAACATCTCTCTAAGAAAATAAATGTATTACAAATTGCTTAGGGTTCTGGAGCTAAAGTAGAGGACAGTATTATTTTCTCTCTCCTTATATGGGGGTGGGTGAAGGTAAGAAAGAGAATTGATAAATATTTGTCATAAAAAGACAAGGCACAGGAGTTAGCCATGTTGGAAGGGATGGGAGTAGGAGATGGGAAAAGTGTTCTGTATTTGGTCGATTACATTTCTAGGGTGAAAGATGGAAGAGCCTTGAGGGTTATGACAGCCAGATTTGACAGTAGAGACCTTTCATTTGGTTGGGAAAAATGCTGAGGGAGGATTCTAAGCTTCAATGTCTACCTGACAGGAAAAATAAGTGAAATGTATTCAAATGATGTCAGTCAAGAGAAAATAGGAGAAAGTATGGATGTGTTTTAATTTTATGAATAGCAGCTTCATGCAAGGAATTCATCTGAGTCAGTAATTCACTGTGTTATTATCAATGTTAGCGAATGTTTATGTTAATAAACAGAGTGGTTTTGTAGTCCACCTGGAGGTTCCTTCTCCTACCCAGATCAGGCCTTTGATTCCATGACTGAACATCCAGAGTAACCCCTCCTGTTTGACTTTTCATAGACACTGATGCATCTAGGGGGCTAGCATCACTCCACAGGTAAAGGACCAGAAGACTCCCCTGACAATGTGGGTATCCAGAAAGCACTGGAGGTTCCATGTGACTTAGTAATATCCATGTTACCCTCTCCCTTTGCCACTTGGGTGTCCCAGTGAGCTAGCTGTGCCATAGTGAACAGTTGATGTGGATTGTGAGGAGAAAGTTGGTGCAGATGTGCCGATACTGTGATTCTGTGATCATCTTTCCTTTTGGCAAGGTCAGCTCTTTGCTCAAGTCCAAAGACTTGGCTGAATGTATCCCCAAATCTCCTCTTCACTTGTTTGTCCCCAGGGATCACTGTTCTTCTCAATTGTCTGAGTCTGCGTGAAATCAGGAGACAGAAATCACACTTTGATTTAAACAAGAGAAGTGTAATACGAGGATGTAAGGAGAATTGTAACAGATATCCTAGAGTTGATGGAAAGTCTCTAAGGAAACCTGAACTTGTAGGGGGGCCCTCTCCCCAAACTGGTCTTCAGAACTTGTTGGAGAAGATATGGTGGCAGCCCACTGGATGGTGAAGAAGTTTGCCAGGTTGCCAGGACCAGCGATAGTCAGCACTCACTGGGCAGACAGTAAGCAACATCTGGATGCAAAGTCCTCTGAGTGGGGGGTAGATGGGGAGAGGGAATCGGGTGCCACTATCAGTGCAACACCTAGAGCGCTGAGGATCCAGATAAGGAGGCCGTGGGGAACAACTGGCTGGTGTGCAGAGAAGCCGAGGCTGGTGGATGAGTGCTCGGAAGACAGGGTTCCTCCCACCATTACATCCTTAGAGTAATTAAATATATTTCTGAAAACTGAGATATATTCTGTGATGAACACTTATTTAGCTATAATCTGGGTACACATGAAGAGTGGTGTGAAGGATCTCTGTTGTCTGTTGATCACCAATCCCTGGGTGCCTTCATTGAGCCAGGCTCTGTGCCACTCTCTACTGGCAGACACTGGCATCCAAAACTGACATAGTGCTACCCATGACATGCTAAAAAACCCTCTCCCGAGCAAGCTGATCCTGATGTCAGACAGCAGTGTCAAGAAGCAGTAGTACAGCTACAGAGATCATTATGATAAAAGATTCTGTTTCTCCAAAAATGTAAAAATTTAAATGTGTATCCATTCAGTAATATTGTTGTAAATATATAAGGGTTTGCTTGGCAGAAGTGGGAGGGAAAATAGACAAGTTCACAATTCTAGTGGGAGATTTTAATATGTTTTACTCATATTAAACTAAACAAGAGGAAAAATCAATTAGGATATACTTTGGAAATGCTGTGTGAACTGCTAAGGTACATTTACAGAATAGTGTGTCTAGTAACTGATGGAACTAGAAATTACTCCTCTGAGAGCAAGGAGGAAGGAATGGACTGGAAGGGGCTGGAAGTCTTTGTAGGGAGATAACTGTTTTGTATCTTGTTTAGGCTGGTAAATATATGAGTATATGTAACTGTCAAAACTCATCCACTGAATGCTTAAGATGTGTGTATTTAATTGTACGTTAATTATATCTCGGTTACAAAATAAGAAGAAAAGTAAAAGATTCTATGTAGGTACCACCTGACTAAACAGATTCCTGGGCCTGTTGAGCCCAAGGACTCCCAGTTTGAGACCCCTGCTAGTAAGGACAGTTATACTGTGAGTCTAGACACAAGGTTTTGTGACCATTTGTGTTTCTGGGTTTTAGTCTTCTGAACTGTAGAATAGGGACTGTGGGGTTGTGAGGGTGGTATTGATTTGTAGATAATGAAGTGTGGAACTTCAGTGGTTGCCACCATTTATAGATCAGCATTTGGCCTGTTGGTCTCTGTTTGATTTATTAAAAGTTATTATTTTTTAATAGAGTTCATATTGGTTTATAAGATATAAATTTCAAGCATACATTACTATATTTCGACTTCTGTAGAGTGCATTGTGTTCACCGTCAGAAGTCTTATTGCCATCCACCACAATACACATGTGCCCCCTTACTCCTTTCACCCTCCCCCCACCCCTTCCCATCTGGTGACCACCAGTCTGTGCTGTGTGTATATTTGTTTATCTTCCACATAACTGAAGTTGTATGGTAATTGTCCGGCTGACTTACTTCACTTAGCCTAATACACTCAGGGTCCGTACATGTAGTTACAAATGGCAAGGTTTCCTTTTTCTCCCCAAAGCCCCCCGATACATAGTTGTATATTCTTCGTTGTGGGTCCTTCTAGTTGTGGCATGTGGGACGCTGCCTCAGTGTGGTTTGATGAGCCGAGCCGTGCCATGTCTGCGCCCAGGATTCGAACCAACGAAACACTGGGCCGCCTGCAGCGGAGTGTGCGAACTTAACCACTTGGCACGGGGCCAGCCCTATTTTTTAATTTTTTGAGGGGTCTCCATACTGATGTCCCTAGTGGCTGCTCCACTTATATTCCCATCAGCAGTGTGCACGGGTTCATTTCTCTCCACGTCCTCTCCAACACTGTTAGAGCTTGTCTTCTTAGTAATAGCTATTCTGAGGTGCATGAGGTGATACCTCATTGTAGTTTTGCTTTGCATTTCCCTAATAATTAGTGATTTGAATATTTTTTCATGTGTCTCTTGGCCATCTGTATATCTTCTTTGGAAAAATGTCTCTTCATGTCCTCTGCTCATTTTTTGATTGTCTTGGGTGGTTTGTTTTTTTGTTGTTTAGTTTTATCAGTTCTTTATATATTTTGGATAATACCTCATTATCGGATTTATGATTTGCAAATGCCTTCTCCCAGTTTTAGGTTGTCTTTTTGTTTTGTTATTTTTTTCCTGTATAGAAGGTTTTTAGTTTGATGGAGCCCCATTTGTTTATTTTTTCTTTTGTTCACCTTGCCTGAGGAGACATGATATTGAAAGAGATACTGCTAAGACCAATGTCAAAGAGTGCTTATGTTTTCTTTTATGAGTTTTATGGTTTCAGGTCTTACCTCCTCAGGTGGGAACTTCTGATCTTGGAAGCTGCAGCTGCTTCGCCTCTGCTTTCCTGGCATCTTGGAAGTCGAGTCAGCCCACCTACAGGTATACAGATGCGTGGGTCTCTTGGGCATGCTGGTGTGCTGTGCAGAGTCCTTTGTTGGTCTTTGGATGTCCTACTGGTTGGAACTTAGAGGAGAGAGCCAAAGGGGACAGCTTACTCTGCCATGATGCTGACATTGCTCGAAAGGTTATTGATTTTTAACAAAAAGAAGTTAACCTTCAAATACAGAATTTTAAAAGACAACTAAAGAAACTTGGGGGCTTTTCAGTACTTTAATGTATTCTAAGTTGTTTTGTAAAAACGTCGATGTAGGCTTTCTAGTTTTTTAGGGTCAGATGTAGAAGTCGTAATGGTTATTTCCCTTTTCTGCCATTTTCTGGTTTAGGAACCAACAGAATGTGTGATCTTTCTGTATGTGTGTTTGTGGGTGGGGGGCACCCGTTATTTTCTCACCTGGTTGGCTGTTTTCCCGTATCAGTTATGAGTTGGTATGTCAGTTATTACTTTATTGTCTATATTGTCCAGTAGGAATGTTGGACCTTTAATGCCTAGGACATTTTCTGTGTATGTTACTTCTCTTGACTCAGTGCTTAGTACAGGGACATAACCTCTGCATTATTTTCTGAAGGAATAAACCAACAATAAGAACTTAAAAGGAGGCCCAGAGCTTCAGACTTCTCCAGCATCCACCAAGGGAAGATCAAGAGTGTTGACCCAGTAAGAGATTTCCTTTTCTTCCCTTCATATGCCCAGGAACAATCTTGACCAGTGCTATCCAGTAGAATGTGTAGATCATGTATGTAGTGAAAGTGGTTAACCATGTAGAGAATATTAAAAAATTGAGATAGTGTACATCATTTTCTAATTCGGAGTGTTCTAAATTGACTGGACACTAAATTCTTATCAGATATATTCGATTTATGTTTAGATCGTGCAAAATTTAGAGTTGAAAGAGTAGATTCAGATACTCAACTTGTTCCCAGTATTTAAGTGAGCTGTCAGCTCCTAGTGAGACATCTGGTGCAGCTGGTCCTCAGTAACTGACAATTGATGTTACTGATTTTCATAGAGTGTAACGTTTTAGCAGCTTTTAGGTTCTCCCTGCACAGTAGAGTCCTTTGGTCTGGACCTGAGCACTCGTACTGCTGGTTTATCTAAGAGGAGCTTAGGTGGGTCAGAGAATGCTGTGCTCTAAGTCAGCTCCCTGGTACGTATGCCTCAGGTAGAGTGGCTGCATAATCTCATTCATGAAGTTTATTGCCTTGACGAGTGAAGAGTCACATTCCTCAGGGCTCAAGTTTCCCTCCCTGTAAAATGAATCCATTATCCTTTTCCTGATGGGCAGCATGGCTCACAATCCCCTTTTGTGGCTCCAGGTGAGACAAGACTCCTCTGACATTTGATGGCAGTGGTGTATATTTGTATGAGATTTCTTGAGTGTGAAGGGATATTTGGGAATTTGAAGCCAGAATGGAATGACTTCCAGGCAGGTGAATGTGGGAATTGTGGTCATCTCTGCGTCCTCATGCCTTCTTTCTTTTCTCCTAGGTTTCCTTCTAAGGACCATTTCTACCTTCCTGAGGAAAAGACAGAGGCAGAAAGGATGGTAACCGACTGTTTGGCTAGTTCTCAGGTAATTACATGGTGTGTCCTTCTACAAAGTGACATATTGCATCCACCAGATAGACACATTTCCTTCTAGGTAGACCTGTCTCTGGAGTTTCTTAAAGAAATGAAGCCACTGAAGAACTGAGTCCCTGTTGAATTCCCTCCCAAAGTGGAGCCTCTTGGATTGATTCCTGTGAATAATGTCAGTATTTTGATAATTACTTTCTAATATTGTCTCTTAGGATAGCAGTTGCATGTTTTTTATTTTGCTTCCTCTTCTGCTGTGGTAATGAAGATGAAACTGTGCATTTCTCAAAGAATTTATACATTCATCAGCTTTGACAAGTGTCTACAGTTTGCTTGGGACTGTCCTGCAAGAGGGAAATAAGATGAGAAGAGCTTTTAGTCCAGTTGTGGTGAGATAAGCTCATGTGTTAGAGGTTCCATTTAAGCCGTAACTGGAGGATGTCAGCCATGAGTGAGTGTAGACAGAGAGAAGAGTACCTAGGACCATTGCACCCTGGGGGAGAGGATGAGAGACTTGAAAACTTCTCTTGCCATCAGGGTCTGCCATGTTCATTCCCCGGGGAACACTGGTGGAGATGTTACTTTACTGACCCAGCTTGTGTGTGATGGTTTAGGACTCGGTTACCTTTGCTGATGTGGCTGTGAACTTCACCCGAGAGGAGTGGACTTTACTGGACCCAGCCCAGAAAAATCTATACGTAGATGTGATGCTGGAGACCTACAAGAACCTGACCACAGTAGGTAAGGCTGCCATCCTTCCTGTAGCCTCTTACGGGAAAGATATATATGATGTGTTTACTGTGTTCCACTACTGGTGGAGTGAAATCTGCACACAGTGGAAATAGTCACTAGTCTCTGCACTAAATGGGTTTTTATCCAGTGTGGTTTCTGTAAAAATGCAGTTCTAGTGCTAACACCATCCCCATCAGTCTGTTAGAAATGTGCATTCTCTGTCTCCATCTTTGACATAGTGAGTGAAGCTCTTGCATTGGGCCGAGACATCTATGTTTTAACAAAAGCGGTGGACAGGATTCTGATGGACAACAAAGTTTGACAACCACTGGTGTCATGGTTTCTTCTTTTTTTGATTTCTTTGTGGCATTTTTTGGGGCGCTTTTTTATTGAGTTCATAATGGTTTACATCATTGTGAAATTTCAGTTGTACATCATTTCTTGTCTGCCACCACATGAGTGCTCCCCTTCACCCCCTGTGCCCACCCACTCCCCTTCCCCTGGTAACCACTGAACGGTTTTCTTTGCCCATGTATTTGTGTATATTCCACATATGAGTGAAATCATCTGGTGTTTGTCTTTCTTCAGTCTGGCTTATTTCACTAAGCATAATTCCGTCCAGGTCCTTCCATGTTATTGCAAATGGGGTGAATTTGCCCTTTTTTATGGCTGAGTAGTAGTCTGTTGTATATATACATACCACATCTTTATCCAATCATCAGTCGATGGGCACTTGGGTTGCTTCCATGTCTTGGCTATTGTGAATAGTGCTGCAATGAGCATAGGGGTGCATATGTTACTTTGGATTGTTGATTTCAAGTTGTTTCTGTAGATACCCAGTAGTGGGATAGCTGGATCGTATGGTAGTTCTATCTTCTTTTGGAAAATGTCTGTTCATATCCTCTACCCTTCTTTTGATCGGGCTATTTGTTTTTTTATACTTCAGTTGTGTGAGTTCCTTACATATTATGGAGATGAACCCCTTGTCAGATAAGTGATTTGCAAATATTTTCTCCCAATTAATGGATTGTCTCTTTGTTTTTTGTTTTTTTTTTGAGGAAGATTAGCCCTGAGCTAACATCTGCTGCCAATCCTCCTCTTTGCCGAGGAAGACTGGCCCTGAGCTAACATCCGTGCCCATCTTCCTCTACTTTATATGTGGGACGCCAAGCGGTGCCATGTCTGCGCCCAGGATCTGAACCGGTGAACCCCAGGCCACCAGAGTGGAATGTGCGAATTTAACTTCTGTGCCACCATGCCAGCCCCTCTGATTTGATTCTAGTTTCTTTGGTCTTGCAGAAGTTCTTTAGTCTGATGAACTCCTACTTGTTTATTTTTTCTTTTATTTCCCTTGTCTGAGAAGATGTGGTTTTTGAGAAGATCTCAAAGAGTGTACTACCTATATTATCTTCCAAGAGTTTTATAGTTTCAGGATGTATCTTCAAGTCTTTGATCCATTTTGAGTTTGCGTTTGTGTATGGCGTGAGATAGTGGTCTACCTTCATTCGTTTGCGTGTGGCTGTCCAGTTTTCCCAACACCATACATTGAAGAGACTATCATTTCTCCATTGTATGTTCTTGGCACGTTTTTCGAAGGTTAGCTGTCCATACGTGTGTGGTTTTATTTCTGGGCTTTCACTTCTGTTCCATCGATCTGTGTGCCTGTTTTTGTACCAGTACCATGCCGTTTTGATCTCTCTGGCTTTGTAGTACATTTTGAAGTCAGGGTTGTGATCCCCCCAGCTTTGTTCTTTTTTCTCAGGATTGCTTTAGCAATTTGGGGTCTTTGTTTGCCCCATATGAATTTTAGGATTCTTTGCTCTATTTCCATGAAGAATGTCATTGGGATTCTGATTGGGATTTCACTGAATCTGTAGATTGCTTTGGGTAGTATGGACATTTTAACTATGTTTATTATTCCAATCCATGAGCAAGGAATCTCTTTCCATCTCTTTAGGTCATTATCAGTTTCTTTCAGTAATGTCTTAAGTTTTCATCATAGAAGTCCTTCACGTCCTTGGTTCATTTTATTCCTAGGTACTTTATTGTTTTAGTTGCGATTGCAAATGGAATTGTATTCTTGAGTTTTCTTTCTGTAAGTTCATTATTGGAGTATGGAAAAGCAACTGATTTTTGTAAGTTGATTCTGTACCCTGCAACTTTACTGTAGTTGTTGATTATTTCTATTAGTTTTCCAATGGATTCTTTAGGGTTTTCTATATATAAGATCATGTCGTCTGCAAACAGTGAGAGTTTCACTTCTTCACTCCCTATTTGGATTCCTGTTATTCCTTTGTTTTCCTAATTGCTCTGGCCAAAACCTCCAGTACCATGTTGAATAAGAATGGTGATAGAGGGCATCCTTGTCTTAATTCTGTTCTCAGGGGGATGGTGTTCAGTTTTTGCCCATTGAGTATGATGTTGGCTGTGGGTTTGTCATATATGGCCTTTATTATGTTGAAGTAATTTCCTTCTATCATTTTATTAAGAGTTTTTATCATAAATGGCTGTTGGATCTTGTCAAATGCTTTCTCTGCATGTATTGAGATGATCCTGTGGTTATTCCTCAGTTTGTTGATGTGGTGTATCACGTTGATTGATTTGCAGATGTTGAACCATCCCTGTGTCCCTGGTGTGAATCCCACTTGCTCTTGATGTATGATCCTTTTGATGAATTGCTGAATTTGAGTTGCCAAAATTTTGTTGAGGATTTTTGCATCTATGTTCATCAGCGATATTGGCCTGTAGTTCTCCTTTTTTGTGCTATCCTTGTCAGGCTTTGTTATCAGAGTGTTGTTGGCCTCGTAGAATGTGTTAGGAAGTGTTCCATCCTCCCTAATTTTTCGGAATAGCTTGAGAAGAACAGGTATCAAATCCTCTCTGAAAGTTTGGTAGAATTCCCCAGGGAAGCTGTGTGGTCCTGGGCTTTTATTCTTTGGGATGCTTTTGATTACTGTTTGAATCTCTTTCCTTGTGATTGGTTTATTCATATTGTCTGTTTCTTCTTGATTCAGCTTTGGGAGGTTTTAAGAGTCTAAGAATTTATCCATTTCCTCTAGGTTATCCATTTTGTTGGCATATAGTTCTGCATAGTATTCTCTTATAATCCGTTGTATTTCTGTGGAGTCTGTTATTTCTCCTCTTTCATTTCTGATTTTGTTTATTTGAACTTTCTTTTTCTTTGTAAGTCTGGCTCGGGGTTTGTCAATTTTATTTATCTTCTCAAAGAACCAGCTCTTTGTTTCATTAATCCTTTCTACTGCCTTTGTTGTTTCAATAGCATTGATTTCTGCTGTGATTTTTATTATTTCTCTCCTGCTGACTTTGGGCTTTGTTCTTCTTTTTCTAATTTAGTTACGTGTAATTTGAGATTGTTTATTTGGGGTTTTTCTGGTTTGTTAAGGTGTACTCGTATTGTGATGAATTTCCCTCTTAATAGAACTTTAGCAGTATCCTATATGAGTTGGTATGGTATGTTACCATTTTCATTTGTCTCCAGATATTTTTTTGATTTCTCCTTTAATTACTTCAATGATACATTGCTTGTTCAATAGCATGTTGTTTCGTCTTTACATCTTTGTCCTTTTCTCAGCTTTTTTCTGGTAATTAATTTCTAGCTTTATAGCATTATGATCAGAAAAGATGCTTGTTATTGTTTGAATTTTCTTACATTTATTGAGGCTTCCCTTGTTTCCCAGCATATGGTCTGTCCTTGAGAATG
This sequence comes from Equus asinus, assembly GCF_041296235.1. Classification (NCBI taxonomy): domain Eukaryota; kingdom Metazoa; phylum Chordata; class Mammalia; order Perissodactyla; family Equidae; genus Equus; species Equus asinus. The sequence goes on along the minus strand of NC_091809.1, from coordinate 21,461,621 downwards.
TTCCATGCGCACTTGAGAAGAATGTGTATTCTGCTGTTTTTGGATGGAGTGTTCTGTATATGTCTATTAAGTCCAACTGGTGTAGCTTTTCACTTAATTCCAGTGTTTCCTTGTAGACTTTCTGTCTGGATGATCTATCCATTGATGTGAGTCGGGTGGTGAGGTCCCCTAGTATTATTGTGTTATTATTAACATCTTCTTTCAGCCTTGTTAATAGTTGCTTTATTAACTGTGGTGCTCCTGTATTGGGTGCATAGATATTTATAAGCGTTGTTTCTTTTTGATGTAGTGTCCCTTTGATCATTATATACCCCCCCCCCCCCCCCCCCCCCCCGTCTCTCCCTATCTGTCTTATCTTGAAGGCTACTTTGTCTGATGTAAGCATTGTGACACCTGCTTTCTTTTGTTGGCCATTAGCTTGGAGTATCGTCTTCCATCCCTTCACTCTGAGCCTGTATTTGTCATTGGAGCTGAGATGTGTTCCCTGGAGACAGCAAATCGTTGGGTCTTGTTCTTTAATCCATCTCTCCACTCTGTGTCTTTTTATTGGACAATTCAATCCATTTATGTTTAGGGTAATTATTGATGTATGAGGGCTTAATGCTGTCATTATATCACTCGTTTTCTGGTTTGCCTGCATTTCCCTTCTTTCTCGTCATGTGTATTTTGGGCTACCCATTGAATTATGTAGTTTTTTATGATGTGTTTCTTTGTTTTTTCCTTATTTGTTTTTTGTGTCTCTATTCTGCTTTTTTTTAGTGGTTACCCTGAGGTTTGTGTTCAGGATCTCGTGTCTAAGATAGTCCGTTTTCTGATGGTCTCTTATTTCCTTAGTCTAAATAGATTCAATCCCTTTCCTCCTCCTCTCCTAAATTGTTTTTCTCATATCTTATTCCAACTTGTGTTGTGAGTTTGTGGTTAAAGTGACAAGATTGTCCTTGTTTTTGGTGTTTTCCTGCCTAATGCTACAGTTGAATATCTGCTATCCTATTCTGATTGTCTACCTATTTATCTCCTTAGTCTGTTTTGTGACCCCTTTCTCCTTTTTTCTTCTTTTCAGGTATGAGGGCCTTCTTGAGGATTTCTTGTAGTGGGGGGGTCTCATGGCTCCAAAGTTCCTTAGCTTTTGTTTGTCTGGGAAAGATTTAATTTCTCCCTTGTACCTGAAAGATATTTTTGCTGGATAGAATTCTTGGCTGAAGATTCTTGTGTTTTAAGGTTTTGAATATGTCATTCCATTCTCTCCTAGCTTCTAAGGTTTCTGCAGAGAAATCTGCTGAAAGTCTGATAGGGGTTCCTTTGTAGGTTATTTTCTTCTGTCTTGCTGTCCTGAGTATTCTTTCTTTGTCATTCGTTTTTGCCAGTTTTACTCCTATATGCCTTACAGTTGGTCTTTTTACAGTGTTAAATCTAGGAGATCTGGAAGCTTCCTCCACACGTATTTCCCTCGATTTGGAAAGATCTCTGCTATTTTTTTTTTTTTTTCAGGAAGATTAGCCCTGAGCTAACTGCTGCCAATCCTCCTCTTTTTGCTGAGGAAGACTGGCCCTGAGCTAACTTCCGTGCCCATTTTCCTCTACTTGGTATGTTGGACGCCTACCACAGTGTGGCCTGCCAAGCAGTGCCATGGCCGCACCCGGGATCCAAACTGGCACACCCAATCGCTGTGCCACTGAACCAGCCCTCTGCTACATGTTTCTGTGTCCTCAGGACTGAGTTATGAGTGCTTGTCATTTTCTCTCCGGTCTGGAGATTTGATGTACTGTCTGATGTTTGTAGAGGAGCTGGGTTGGGCTTTTGACTTTCTGATATTATTTGGTTGCAGTTACCGCCTTTTGCCACTGGGTGGGGGTCAAGAGCCACATATTCTGAGCCCTCTGACTTAACCCCATTTCCCAGGCAATGGAGTGCCTGGGTGGGGTTGGGTGGGGACAGGAGTGCTTTCTCCTGCATGTCCTCATGGTTTTCTCCCTCTGCTCTCGCTATCCGGTTTCCTGTAGTCTTGACTTGATGAGGTCACCCCATGCGTGAAAGCTTTAGGCTGGTTAGAGGCCTTCCCTCTAGGCTGCAAGGGCTGGTGGGAGTCCTGGGTGATCCCGAAAATGTGTGGCCCTTCCCTTGCTCCTTCTCTCTCGGATCCTCCCATGGCTCTGATCACAGTTTTTAGGGGAGGCAGCAAAGTTCTCTCTTACCCCGTTGCAGCCTCTCTCCCCTCTGTCTTGTGGCTGCGTGTCTCTCTGAGCTTTTTGTATTATGTTACAGTGTCTCCTGTTGGAGTGTGTATGCCCGGTTTTGTTGTATGTTGGAGGGGAGAGAGTCCCTAGCAAGGTCACTCTGCCATGATGCTGATGTCACTTCAATAGTGGTTTCTTCATGAGAATGAAGATCTCTTCTTGCAATTACTTCATCTGCTATTCAATAAAAGTCTTAATGCTTTGTAGTTTGTTTATCATAAGCATCTGAACATGAGTTTCAGGGGCCAGAGATAGCCAATCTCTTTGATGCACAGAAAGAGGGGATATTTGTGTTATTATCTCTCTTTTTTTTTTGCTTGTGGAAGTCTGTGCTCTTAACCTAATTTTTTTTTTATTAATGTTATGATAGATTACAACTTTGTGAGATTTCAGTTGTATATTTTTGTTAGTCATTGTTATTATCTCTTTTGAAGTAGTTTTTCTGCATTCATTAGAAGTGTAGGAGCTGATTCATGGAAAGTTTGTCATCCTTGGCAGGGGTTTTTTCTGTTCATACATCTTTTCCTGTGTACAGTGTATCAGTTGTTCAAACTCAATCCAATCTCTTGGTTGGAAGAAGAGGCGTTGGGAACAGTGGAGAGGGGAGTCTTCCAAGGTGAGTGATTGTGAAGAACTCACCTGGTTAATGAAAATTTCACTGTGTTTGGAATGACGATGAGGAAGCTTTATCATGTGATCTCTCTCTGAAGGCTGAAGTCATTGATCTCTCATGCTTTAGGGTATCATCAACTTCTCATATGTTCTTACTTTATGTTTTCTTCAAAATTTCCTATGATCTCACAAAATGACTAGTACTGTTTCAGAACTTTCCTACTTTCTTTCCCTGGTAATATTGTTTCTTTTCTCTGTCATGTTATATTTTCGTAGAATCGTTCTAGTCAACTATTAAATTTGTAAATTTTTTTTATTGAGGTCATAATAGTTTATGTGACCCTTTCCTCTTATGCCCACCCTCAAACCCTCTTCTCTGGTAACCACTAATCTGTCCTCTTTGTCCAGGAGTTTATCTTCCACAGATCAGTGAAATGATGTGTTTGTCTTTCTCTGTCTAGCTTATTTCACTTAATACCCTCAAGGTCCATCCATGTTGTTGTGAATGGGGCGATTTTGTCTCTTTTTATGGCTGAGTAGTATTCCAATACATACATACATACCCCCCCCCCCCCCCCCCCCCCCCCCCGATCTTCTTTATCCGTTAATCAGTTCATGATCACTTGGGTTGCTTCCACTTCTGGGCTATTGTGAATAATGCTGCAGTGAACATAGGGGTGCATAAGTCTCTTTGGATTGTTAATTTCATGTCATTTCCATTCTTAATTTTTTGACAAATTTCCATACTGTTTTCCATAGTGACTACACCAGTTCAGATTCCCAACAGCAGTGTATGTGAGTTCCCTCTTCTCTACATCCTCTCCAACATTTCTTGTTTTTTATCTTGGTGCTTATAGCCATTCTAGTGAGTGTAAGCTGATATCTCCTTGTAGTTTTGATTTGCATTTCCCTAATGATTAGTGACGTTGAACATACTTTCATGTGCCTGTTGGTCATCTGTTTATATTCTTTGGAAAAATATCTGTTCATATCATCTGCCCAGGTTTTGATTTGGTTGTCTTTTTGTTTTTGCGTTGTATGAGTTTTTATATTTTGGAGATTAACCCCTTGTGGATATATGGTTTGCAAATATTTTCTTGCAGTTGGTGGTTTTTCTTTTGTTTTGTTCCTCATTTCCTTTGCCTTGCAGAAGCTGTTTAGTCTGATGTACTCACATTTGTTCATTTATTCTTTTGTTTCCCTTGCCTGAGTGGACACAGTATTTGAAAATGATGTCACAGTGTACTGCATGTATTTTCTTCCAGGAGTTTTATGGTTTCATTTCTTAACTTGAAGTCTTTAATTTTGAGTAAATTTTTGTGTATGGAGAAAGATAATGGTCTACTTTCATTCTTTTGCATGTGGCTGTCCAGTTTTCCCAACACCATTTATTGAGGAGACTTTCCTTTGTCCATTGTACATTCTTGGCTCCTTTGTCAAAAATTAGCTGTCCACAGATGTCCAGCTTTTCTTTTCTTTTTTTTTTTTTCTTTTTCTCCCCAGAGCACCCCCAGTACATAGTTCCATATTTTTAGTTGCATATCCCTCCAGCTGTGGCACATGGGATGCTACCCCAGCATGGCCTGATGAGCGGCACCATGTCCACACCCAGGATCCGAACTGGTGACACCCTGGGTTGCTGAAACAGTGTGTGTGAACTTAACCACTTGGCCACGGGGCCGGCCCTGATGCGCAGTTTTATTTCTGCTCTTTCAGTTCTGTTCCATTGATCTGTATATTTGTTTTTGTACCAGTACCATGCTGTTTTGATCTTTGTAGTATATTTTGAAGTCAGGGATTGCGATGCCTCCAGCTTTGCTCTTCTTCTCAGGATTATTTGAGCTATTTGTGGTCTTTTGTTGCCCCATGTGAATTTTAGCATTCTTCTATTTCTCTGAAGAATGTGATTGGGATTGCACTGAATCTGTAGATTGCTTTAAGTAATGTGAACATTTTAAATATGTTTATTCTTCTAATCCATTTTCATGGAATATCTTTCCATTTCTTTATGTCATCATCAATTTTTTTTCTGTAATGTCCTACAGTTTTCATTGTGTGTGTCTTTCATCTCCATCGTTAAATTTATTCCTAGATAATTTCTTCTTTTTGTTGTGATTGTAAATGGGATTGTATTCTTGAGCTCTCTTTGTAAGTTCATTATTACAGTATAGAAATGCAACTGATTCTTGTAAGGTGATTTTGTACCCTGAAACTTTGCTATGGTTGTTGATTATTTCTAATAGTTTTCTGATGGATTCTTTTGGGTTTTGTATATATAGAATCATGTGTGCAAACAGCAAGAGTTTCACTTCTTCACTCCCTATTTGAATTCCTTTTATTTCTTTTTCTTGCCTAATTGCTTTGGCTAAGATTTTCAATACTGTGTTGAATGAGAATGGTGAGAGTGGGCACCCTTGTCTTGTTCCTGTTCTCCAAGGGGTGGCTTTCAGTTTTTCCAATTGAGGATGATGTTGGCTGTGGGTTTGTCGCATATGGCCTTTATTATGTTGAGGTACTTTTTTTGCATGCAGATTTTATTGAGAGTTTTTATCAGAAGTGGATGTTGGATCTTGTCAAATGCTTTCTCTGCATCCATTGAGATGATCATATGGTTTTTATTCCTCATTTTGTTAATCTGGTGTATCACAATGTGTGATTTCTGGATGTTGAAGCATTCTTGCATCCCTGGTATGAATCCCAGTTGATATGGTGTATGATCCTTTCAATGTATTGCTGTATTCTGTGTGGCAATATTTTGCTGAGGAGTTTTGCATCTATGTTCGTCAGCAATATTGGCCTGTAATTTTCCTTCTTTGTGTGGTCCTTGTCTGGTTTTGGGATCAGGGTGCTGTTGATCTCATAGAATGAGTTAGGAAGTCTTCCATCATCTTCAGTTATTTGTAGTAGTTTGAGAAGGATAGGTTTGGTTTTTTTTTTTTTAAACATTGGCACCTGAGCTAATATCTGTTGCCCATCTTCTTTTCTTTTTTTTTGTTCTACTTCTCTCCGAAGCCCCCCAGTACATGGTTGTATATTCTAGCTGTAGGTCCTTCTGGTTGTGCTCTGTGGGACACCAACTCAGCATGGCCTATGAGTGGTGCCATGTCTGCACCCAGGATCTGAACCAGTGAAACCCTGGTCTGTGAAAGAGGAGCGCGTGAGATTAACCACTCAGCCATGGGGCTGGGCACAGAAGGATTGGTATTAAATCTGTGAACGTTTCCTGAGAAGCCATCTGGCCCTCGACTTTTATTTTATGGGAGCTTTTGATTACTGTTTCAGTCTCGTTACTTGTGATTTGCCCATTTAGATTCTGTTTCTTCTTGATACAGTTTTTGGAAGTTGTGTGAGTCTAAGGATTCATCAGTTTCTTATAGGTTATCCAGTTTGTTGGCATACAGTTTTTCATAGTATACTTTCCTAATCCTTTGTATCTCTGTGGTATCCAATGCAATCTCTCCTCTTTCATTTCTAATTTTATTTATTTGAGCCTTGTCTTTTTTTCTTTTTGAGTCTGGCTAAGGATTTGTGAATTTTGTTTATCTTCTCCAAGAGCCAGCTCTTTGTTTTGTTGACCTTTTTTAAATCTCTATTTCATTTATTTCTGCTCTCATTTTTATTATTTCCCTGCTTCTGCTGACTTTGGGTTTTGTTTGTTCTTCTTTTTTCTAGTTCTGTTACATGTTGTTTAACATTGCTTATCTCTTCCCCATCTAAGTTGTCACAACTTAGTCCATTTTATGTTGTGAGTTTGTGATTAAAATGAAGTGATTATAGTTATTTTGTATGCTTTCCTTCCCTTCATCTTTAATGTTAAAATTGTTTGGTAACTTGTGATAGCTGCAGTTTTCTGATTTTGTCTATGTGTTTCCTTGCTCAAGGCTTTGTAAACTCTTTATTTTTCTGGTATGGAGGCCTTCTTGATTGTTTTTTGTAGGGGACACGTCTTGTGGTGATGAACTCCCCCAGGTTTGTGTATCTGGGAAAGTTTTTATTACTCCATCATATCTGAATCATAGTTTTGTTGGCTAGAGAATTCTTGGCTGAAAGTTTTTTGTCTGGCAGTATTTTGAATATATCATTCCACTCTCTCCTAGCCTGTAAGTTTTCTGCTGAGAAATGCACTAAAAGCCCAATAGGGATTCCTTATAGGTTATTTTCTTCTGCCTTGCTTTCCTTAATGTTTTTTCTTTGTCATCGACTTTTGGTAGTTTTACTAATAGATGCCTTGGAGAAAGTCCTTTTACATTGATGTAATTAGGAGTTCTGTTATTCTCATTTACGTGTAATTCCAACTTCTTCCCCAGGTTTGGGAAGTTCTCAGCTATTATTTCTTCGAACACACTGTCTTTCTCCTTTCTCCTTCTCTTCTCCCTTTGGAATACCAGTAATCCTTATGTTACATTTCCTAATTGAGGCAGATACTTCTCAGGGTATTTCTTCATTTCTTTTTAGCCTCAGTTATCTCCTGTCCTCCAACTGAATCATTTGTATATTTCTGTCCTCTAAATTACTAATTCTCTGCTCCATTGTATCAGCTCTGTTTTTTTTTAAGGATTCCAGATTTCTTTTTATTTCATTCATTGTGTACTTCGTCTCCAACGTTTCTGATTGATTTTTTTTTTTAATAGTTTCAATCTTTTTTGTCAAGAATTCCCTGTGCTCATTAATTTTTCCCTGAGTTTATTGAAATGTCTTTCTGGATTTTCTTGTAACTCATTGAGTTTGTTTATAACTATTTTGAATTCTTTGTCATTTAGATTGTAAATTTCTGTGTTTTCAGGATTGGTTTCTGGATAGTTGTCATTTTCATTTTGGTCTGGAGTGCTTTATATTTCTTCATGCTGTTTGATGAGTGGGACTTCGGCCATTGCATAGTGTTAATATCTGCTTGCAGATTCCACCTACCACCACTTAGGGGGGCAGGAGCTGTGTTTTGTAAGCCTGCATCGACCCTTGGCAGTTTGGCCATTTGTTGGCAGCTGTGCTGATGGAGCCCTTTGCATCTGGTTACTGCTGCTTCACAGATGTGAGTGCTGGGGCTCTGGCCTCAATCCCATACCCTTGTCAACTGACCGAGCTTATGCTCTAGGCAGGATGAGGGGGAAGGGGACACCTTCTTTGCTGCCTGCACTCCTCCTCTGTACTCACTGGCTGCCTGTCTGGGCTGCTCAGCTTGGTGAGGGTGCTCCTCTGGTTGCTTAGCCACCTTGGTGTGGAACCTTCCTGCACAACTAGGTGTGAGGCAACTCTGAGAAGAAAAGCATTCCTGTGGAGGGCTGCCTTTTTCCTGTCTCCTCTAGAATCGTGTGCAGGCCACTGCATGAGGTCCTGCACCCTGGATTGCTGCCACTGGGCAGGGAGAGGAGATCTGCTCACCTCCTTCCACTGCTGCCCAGGTCATCTAGCACCTCCACCTTCAGATGTCTGGATTTGTGGATCTCTCCGATGTCTGTTGTGTTTTGTGGATGTCCTCTGTTGTTTAATGGATGTCCTTTTTGTTGTATCTTAGGGGCAGATTCTAAGAAAAAAGCTCACTCTGCCATCATGCTGATGTCACCCAACTACTGAATTTTTTACTGTACAGCCTTATTGTTGCTAAGTTTTTTACATAGCCAAACTCCTCAAATCTATCTTGTGGATTTTCTTTTACTATGTTTAATTTCCTAATAATACAAATGAGTCTTATTGTTTTTAGCTCCTGTAACTTATATTTCTTTCTGCAAACTCCTACATTTGTTATTCTTATTTATTTTAGAATGGGAATTACAATTTAAGACCAAAGACTCAGCAATTCAGCTGGATAGTTTTGGGGGAGAAACATCAAATAGGATAGAAACGGTAAGTACAGTTAAGTTCGAAAGGAGATATTTCTTATTTCCCACATTCAGGAAAGATTGGGGATTTTCATTAGATAGAACATGAGTAAAAGTAATTTGTATTTGACATACGTGGTATTTGCCTAAGTGAGAGCAATGTCTCTAGAGAGAGATTCTGAATACCTAATGAATTTGGGAATATCTTATACCTCACTTGAAACTTATTGCTCCAGAATTCCCAGAAGGAATCATTCCCACTTACATAACTGGACGTGGAGTTTTTAAAACCATTTCATGAAACTGTATGGGAATCTTTTTTTGGTTCTTAATTGTGGAAGAGGAAGATTGTCCCTGAGCTAACATCTGTGCCGGTCTTCCTCTATTTTGTATATGGGATGCCACCATAGGATGGCTTAATGAGTGGTGTGTGGGTCCCAACTCAGGATGCAAACTTGTGAACCATGGGCTGCTGTGGCAGAAGGTGCAAACTTAACCACTACACCCCCTGTCTGGCCCCCAGGAATTGTTTAATAGTAGAGTAGATGCTATATCATTCTGGCAGAAGGAGTCCATCATTCAAGTTGAAAGAAATGAGCAGGGTAGAAAGTATAAATGTAGTGGAAGTGATTAAAATCGCCATCACCATTATGATGTTTGTAGTTTCAGATGGATAGGATCAGTGAGTGAGTCTGAGAAATCTTTGAATCGTCATTCTTCCATTCATTAACAGGAAATTAACCACAATGGGTCGGAACTCTGTGATGGTGGGCCATGTGGAAAAGTCTTCAGTGAACATTCATGCCTTAAGTCGCACAGGAGGAGTCAGATTGGAGGGAACACTAATGACGGTAATCAGTATGGACAAAATTTTTTAACTTTGCGCAAGAAAACTTCTACTGGAGAGAAACTTTCCATGTTTAATCAGTTGGGAAAAGGCATCAGCCCAACTCCAGATGTTGTGTACCAGAAAACCATGCAAGAGAAAAACTTCGAATGTGGTGACAGTGGGAAGGCCTTTGTTAATCATTCTTATGTTCAGGCCCAAATGAAAACGCAGAATGGAGAAAATCTCTATGAATGGAAGGAATGTGGGAGATCTTTTATTCACTCCACAAGCCTTGGTGTGCAGGTACAAAGTAACACTGGTAACAGTCATCACGAATGTAAGGAATGTGGAAAATCTTTTAAGCAGTCCTCATACCTTAATGCTCACGTTCAAATTCACACTGCAATAAAACCCTTTAAACTTAAGGAATGTGGGAAAGCCTTTATTCAGTGTTCTGAACTTACTGAGCCTATAAAAACTGATATTGGAGAGAAGCCTTTTATATGTGACACATCTGGAAAAGCCTTTGATTCTTCCTCAAATCTTTCTAACCATTCTAGAAGTCACACTAGAGAGAAGCGTTTTCAGTGTATTGTTTGTGGGAACAGATTTACCACTTCTTCGTACTTAGTTATTCACACGCGAATTCACACTGGGGAGACACCCTACAAATGTAAGGAATGTGGAAAAGGCTTTAAACGTTCATCGCACCTTAGCGTTCACATGCGAACTCACACTGGAGAGAAACCCTATCAATGTAAAGACTGTGGGAAAGCCTTCACTCATTATTCAAGCCTTATTTACCATGGAAAAACTCACACTGACGAGAAGTCTTTTAAATGTGATAAATGTGGAAAAGCCTTTGCTACTTCCTCATGTCTTAATAAACATTTTAGAATTCATAGACTGAAGTCTTTTGAGTGTAATGTGTGTGGGAAAAGATATTCCAGTTCTTCCTACTTTATCGTTCACAAGCGTATTCATACTGATGAGAAACCCTTCAAATGTAGGGAATGTGGAAAAGGCTTTAAACGTTCTTCGCACCTTAATGTTCACATGCGTATCCACAGTGGAGAGAAACCCTATGAATGTAAAGAATGTGGGAAAGCCTTCACTTACTGTCTAAGCCTTATTTACCATATAAAAACTCACATTGGAATGAAGCCTTTTAAGTGTGACAAATGTGGAAAAGTGTTTGGTACTTCCTCATATCTTAACAAACATTTTAGAACTCATACAGGACCCAAGTCTTCTGAGTGAAATATAACTGGGAAAACATGTACCACTTGTTCATACTTTATCATTCACAAGCGTACTCACAATGGAGAGACATTGTATAAATGTAAAGAATATGGGCAAGTCTTTGCTCAATTCTCAGGCCTTACCATATGAAAACTCAGACTGCAGAGAAGCCTTTTCAATGTGAGAAGTGCGAGAAAGTCTTTGTTCCTTCCTCAAAGCTTGTTAAACATTTAAGATCTCATGCTGGAGAGAAGCCATTTGACTGTAATATATGTAGGAAAAGATTTACCAATTCTTCATACATAGTTATTCACAAGCGTATTCATACTGGAGAGAAACCCTGTGAATGTAAGGAATGTGGGAAAGCCCTCGGCAGTCGTCATTCACTTCAAAGACATGACAGGACCACACTGCAGACATGCCCTCCAATGTAAGGAATGAGGGGAAGCTGTCAGAATCTTCTCACAACCCAGCATGTAAGTACTCATAGTGAAGCCATCCTGTTAAGGAACTGGAAAGCCCTCTTTAATTGTTTCCTCAGTGAAATGTGTACTTTTTATATGTGAGAGACCTTGTAGTAGAGAGAAATCTAACTGATGTAAGATATGTGGGAGAATTGTATTTCTACTGATGTTCACTTGTCATCTCGCCGTGGAGAGAAACTTCATGAGTGTAAGAAATGTTGTAGAGTCACAGTTATTTTCCATTAGATCGTTTCCTATCCTTAATAAACGTGATGTGGTTCAGTAAAAGAAACTGAATATAGGGGATATGGGAAGTGCTACCCTGGGTGTGAATCGTAGGGTCTTTTGAGATGCATAATGTGGTTCATTCTGTAGATCTAGTTAAAGCATTTGTGATTAGGCCCTGAGAATTCTTGTGCGTAGTGTGTCCTTCTTTCTGCTGATAGCTCAGTTTAGTGGCTACACCTTCCAGGTTGCAACCTAGTCAATAGAGAGTCTAGAGGATTCACATTCAATCCCCTTCTAACCACTTGGATTCTCTTGTTGGATTGACATGGTCTTACATTGTGATGACAGTGATTTCTTGATTGTTTGCAGTGCTCACTGAACTCATTTACAGCATGTCACTCTGCCCAAGGTGGTTGGTGAAATACATCTGTAAATTTTGTAAACTTACCTTGTCCCTCTCACAACGGATCTTTCAGATAAAAAGTCAGTGTCAAGCATGTGATGAAGGGTGAAAAATTGACTTTACACCTACTAATGTTAGACATTCTGATTTCATGAGCTTTGTGGCTGAGCAACAACCTCACCCTCTGGGGAGGACTGTTAACCCCTTGCCATACAGGAAGATAGTGAGAATAATGAATGTTCTCTTTTGCCCCTATACCTAGTACCACAGCCTGGGAAACCAATCATATCAGTTGTCTGAGTCAAGCAACAGTTGTTGCTGCTGGTATGACCTGCTACTTTCTTTGTCATTCTGTCTGTGAACTGTGAAAACAGAAAACCTCATGTGAATGTAGCTGGTCCTGAACTGCTGTGCTTGCTGCCCTCACTGGGACATCCTGAATGTGAACTTTGGGTGTAGACACATTGGCACAACATCATTTCAGCTTCAATGATACAAGTTCACATAGTTTGGACCCTCAAGCAGCGTTGGGTTATGTCACATATGGCCATCAGGCGTGCAACTGCTTGATGCCACTTTCTTGAGGCTTAGGCAAAACACTGTATGATAATCTAAATCAAGGGTAACCATAAATCTTGAAAAATTCTTTGTGCACCTTTGTGTTAACTGTTGTTGTGGAGTATATCATGTTGTCCCTCACTTTTGGGCATATATGTTGTTATTTAGCCCATCTGTTGTCTCTTCAATTATTGGCAACAACAAAGGTCAGCAGATCATTCTTAATCTTTTGTGTGTGCTGTGTCATAGATTGGCTTTAGATGACATTGTAATTGCCTGATATAAGACCTCAGGGTCCTACCAGAAATTGTCACAGTTGCTTGAATCTAGCACCTTGTGGGTAGTGTATGAGGTCCCTCCTGCAGATTGGTCTCATTCTGCTGTTTGCACTCCTAGTGACATCATCCTCAATGAGTGCTGTGCGAGAGAAATGAGGAGATTTGGTGCTGGCTTTGGTTGGTCAGTGGATGACAAAGTGGCATATTTATGTGGGAAAACTCCGAAAGCCAAGATAATGTGAGCCATATATGCTCCAACACAGATGAGCCTTTAAAAACATTCTAAGTGCAAAGAAGCTGTTGATAAAAGATTGTATGGCTTCATTTATATGAAGTGTCTAGAAAATGTGAATCTCAGAGACAGAAAGGAATTTGTATTTGCCTGGATATTCAGAGACAATGGAAATGGGAGTCTGACAGCAAAGACTGCTTTTGAAGTGATGAAGTGGTTCTAAAATTGTGATGGGTTAGGTAAGTTTGTGCATATAGTAAACATCATTGAGTTGTATAGATTTAAATGGATGAATTGTATGGTATGTGAATTATATCTCAGTAAAGCTGTTCCAAGAAATAGAAGATTGTTGTACTGCTTACACCATTGGAAATTATGAGCATATTAAACTTAATATCTGAGGCATCTGGCATTGTAGGATGCAGCCAACATTAGCTACCATTATACTTTTGCCACTAGATATTGAAAATATGAAACTTTTATAATCAAAGAGCGTGCTACAGGCATAAGTAAATATGTTACTTTAAAGGAGATTCTAGATATGAATACTGGTATGTATAGGAATTTTATTGTTTAATAAATACGGAATTACAAAACAGTAGGTCAAGGATAGCTTAACAATAAGCACTAGTACCACAGTTGGCCTTTTGGAGGAAGAAAAATTGGATCCAGTACCCCCACCGCATACAAGAATACACTGGATGAAGATTAAAGATTTAAATGTCTGTACAAGTAGTAAATTTAAGAAGCAAATTAGGAAATCTCCAAATACTGTAGGGTTTGAAGAGACGTTTTAAGGCAAGGCAGGAAATCCAGAAACTATTTTATAAAACAGACTTCCTTTGGGCACATAAACATTTAATATTTTGTACAGCAAGAGATGAAAGATTAACGTGGCAAAATAGTTATTACTTCAATAGTTGCATAAAATAGATCTGACAGTGTCCATAAGCAATTCTTGATAAAATGCGTTAGTAAATCACGGTTTAAGATCTTTATGAATTCCACTGTGCCCACCCACTGAAATCCACAGCAAACATGGTTACTTGGGAAACTTTAGAACCCTTCCTAAGTGAACGATTTCTGGTATTGTTGCTGTTTCACAGCGTAGTATGGGAGGCCCTGGACCATATGGTAAAATCATAAAAAAGGAAACAGTTACTTTAAAAGAAAAAATATTTATAGACAATTTTATATGAAAAGCACAAAGGAAGCAATGATTAGAGTATAGCATGGTGTCGAACAGAAATCAAACGAAATAAGGGGGAATAAAGACAAGGATGGAGTTAGTTGAATGGAGGAAATGGGCTTTCCGGGATTGGCAGGCATGTTACAGGAGAATCACCATAAGCCCTCTAGGAGGGTGAGGTGAAGCAGGTGGAAAAGCTTTTTTTGATGCACATTCTCACCTTCAACCACCACCCCCAGTGTAGGCCCTGCCTCGAGCCCTGGTTCTAGCCTCCATCTTGTCTCACGCTGTTTCTGCCTACAGCCCCGCACCGAGCAAACCGTGGTCCAACCCCACCCATGCAGTTGTTCAGTTGAATTTCTCAGTCTGAGGTGGTGTTTCTTGACTGGCAGCCTGAGCCGCAGAGCTCCGCCCCTTCCGTCCCCAGGCAGGAAGCGAAAGTTTGGTCGCCTGTTCATTGGGATTTTTGTCCTGCCTGCTCCTGGTATCTTGGAGACATCTCTCTTAGTGGTGGTCCAGCCCAGCCCAGCTTTGGGGAGGGCAGTGCGAAGTGGAGGATATGGGGGTTGAAGGAGGAGTGAAAGTGTGTTTGGTCCAGGTCGCCGAGGGCCTACTTACAGAGTCCTGGTGTGTGACACTCGCTCTCGCTGGGGCCCCGCGGCACATTCGGGCGTTCATTGCTCACCAAGACCTGAGACACACTGTATGGGTGCATGCCTGAGGTCTCTTCATCCACCGAGCTTCCCTCTTCAGAAGCCTCCAGAGCAACCTTTGTGACTTGTCTCCAGAAGGAAAGGAACCTACGCCATTGGAATGACGTTGACTCGGCCCTGAGGTCGGCTTTGTCCCAGCGAGGAGGATGGGGAGGTGCGGTCGGGGAGCCTTTTCTTCCGCTGCGCCCCGTTTTACAGAAAGCCTCGTAAGCAGCCTTTGTTGTCCCGTCTCCAGAGGACAGCGTCTCAGTCCCTCGTGGGCCTGGGCATCCCGGCGGTGTGGGCGAGCTCAGGTGAATCTGGGCCGGTTGTGGGCGTCACTTCTTTCTTTGGTTCATCATATTCAGATGGGAAGATAAGAAGCATTCACACGAGTACTGAGGAGGACAGGTATCTGATACCCTTGCATGCGAGAGTGAGGGAATACCCACAAATACGAAACTTCCTACCGCGAAAAGCCGGGGTGCCTGGCTGCACCTGACCCCGCCTGAGCTCCAGAGCCGGGTCAGCCTCCCGGAGCTTCAACATACAGGAGCGTTTGGGGAAAAAGATGTAAGCTGCTTTCTGTTTGTTCCAGCGCTTGGAATTGAATTTACTCTTATTTAGGAAGAGTAATTAATAAGCAGGGGGCTGAGGCTTGACACTATGGGAATATCCTGTATCCTGACATTTTTTATATTTTCCTGGATGACATATTATATTGAGTGTTGCCAAATGGTGATTTTCTGGTTCATTCATCCTTTAGCTGGCAGTTCCTTCTCTTTTACTTTCTGTTCTACCTTGCATGAGGCTCTTCCATTAATGTATCTTTCCCTGTGGACAGGGCATCCCCTGTTCAAAGCGAGTCTAATCTCATGGTTGGAACAAGAAGAATTGAGGACGGTAGAGACAGGTGTTCTCCACGGTGAAAGTTTGCAAAATAAAACCACAGTCAGTGAGAAGTTCAGTATGGTTGGAAGTAAAATCAGGAAAAATTTTAAGATGCACTCTTTTCTCAGAAGGCTGAGGCCATTGGTCTCTGATGTTGCGGGGTATCTTCAACTTCCCTTACTCTTATTTTAAATTTCCTCACACTTTCCAATGATCACAAATTGTCCTAGGTTTTTTTCTGTTTTAAATTTATCATTTTGATGTTAGTGCATTGTTGAGATCTTTCATATTTATTTCCCTGATATTTTCTCTTTCTGTTCATCATCACTTTTAGTTTTTGTAGAATCATTTTCTAATAAAAACTTAAAAGTTTGACCCCTTGTCCTTATCATTGCTAAATTTTTCATATAACCATAATGTTTAAATCAATCTTTCCTTTTTTTCCTATATTTAATTTGTAAAGTAATACAGATGAGCCTGATATTTTTGGACTTCTTTAACCTAACATTTCTTTCTAAACTCTCAAATTTGTTTATTTGTTTTATCTCAGAATGAGATTTGGGACTTAAAATGAAAGAATGAGCACTTCAGGAGGATATCATAGCAGGGGAGAACAGCCTCCCAAATAGGATACAAATGGGAAGATGGATCAATGATATCTCTTGTTTTACACATTCAGAAAAGATTGAGAATTAGATAGAAGATAAGTGGAAACCAGAGATATTTGGAACAAGTGCATAGCCCAAGACAGTGATGCCTCTGGGGAGATAGATGGAATATGATGAATTTGGGGATATCCTAGACCTAGCTTGAAACTTGGTGCTTCAAGTTTCCCACAAGTATACAATCACATATATCTGAAGATGTTGAGTTTAAAAACAATTTTATAGAACACTACAGGAACCATTTTAAAATCATAATAGATGGGATAGCATTCTCCCAGAAGGGTTTCGTCATTCAATTTGAGGAAATCAACAGGGCAGTTTTGTATGCTTGTAACGAAAATGGTAAAAATCATAAATATTGTAATAATGGTTCTGTTTTGAGATCTGTATAATCTATTAAGGAGTCTGAAGATTCCTTTAGTCATCATTCATCCCTTCCTCAACAGGAAACAACCCAAAATGGAGGGAAACTCTATGAGTGTAAATAATGTGAAAAGTCTTCAGTGAGCACTCATGTCTTAAGACACACAAGAGTATTCAAAATAGAGGGAATACTTGTGATGAGAATCATGGAAAGGCTTTCTGACTGCCCAAGAAAACCTATACCAGTGAGAAACATTCCAATCTTAAGCAGTCCAGAAAAGCCATCAGCCTGACTCCGAATACTGCGTGCCAGGTGATGTGCATACAAGAGAAAACTTTGATGCGGTGACTGTGGGAATGCCTTTGTTAATCACTCATACCTTAAATCTCATGTGAGAATTGACAATGGAGAAAACCCTATGAATGGAAGGAATATGGGAGACTCTCTATTCACTTCACAAGCTTCAATGTGCATATACAAACGCACACCACAAAAAAGTTCCTATGAGAACAGAGAATGTGGAAAAGCTTTAGGTATTCTGCCTAGCTGAATATTTATATGTGATCCCACACTGGAGAGAAGTCCTTTGTTTGTAAGGTATGTGGGGAAGCATGTACATGCTCCTCATGCCTGAATGTGCGCTTGTAGACTCACAGAGCCAAAAAACCGTATTAGGGTAAGGAATGCAACAAGACCTTTTACTTTTCCACAAAACTTAATGTGCCCGTGTGAAGCCACACTGATGAGAAACCCTATGAATGTAAGCAATGTGGGAAAAATTTCACTGTTTCCTCACACCTAACTCAACACGTAAGAATTTGTAGTGGAGAGAAACTCAATAAAGGTAAAGAATGTGGCAAAGTTTTCACTAGTTCTTCTCAACTTTCAGAATGTATAAAAAAACAGTGGAGAGAAGGCTTTTGAGTGTAAGCGATGTGGAAAAACCTTCCCTCAATCCTCAAAGCTTTCTGGACATTAGAGAACTCATACTGGCGAGATGCCCTTTGATTGTAAGCCATTTAGGAAAGCAGTTAATGTATTCCTCATGTCTGAATACTTAGTTGAGGGCTCACAGTGCTGAAAAGCCATACACATAGAGGGAATCTTACCAGACAATCACATGTTCCATAAACCTTAATATCCACATGCAAACTCACACTGGAGAAAAGCCCTATGAATGTTTCAGTGTGGAAAAGCCTTCAGTTATTTCAGTTCATTTTAAATACACAAAGCAGTTAAAACTGGAGAGAAATCCTATGAATGAACACTGTGTAGTAAAGCTTTCAATTCCTCCACTTACTTTTGAAGTTATGAAGGAAGTCACACTGAGGAGGATCTTGATCAATGTAAGGAATGTGGGAAAGCCTTCAGTTGTCTCTGTTCAGTTTGAATATATGAGAGAAATCACACTGGAGAGAATCTATCAATGTAAAGAATGTGGGAAATCCCTTAATTGTGCTGATTATTTCAAAGTCATGAACAAACTCACACTGGAGAGAAACCTTATAATTGTGGAGACATCATCATAAATATCAATCTTAGTTTTATTATCGTGTAAGACTTTCCAGTGGAGAGAAGGTTCATGTCTGTAGAGAATGTGGGAAAGCCTTCATTGATACTCAGGACTTGGCTCACACATCAGAATTCACACTGGGGAGAAAGCAGGTAAATGTATGCCATGTGGGAAAGGCTTCACTTCTTCCTGAAACCTAAAGGAACATGTAAGAGTATACAGTGGAGAGAAGCTATGTGGATGTTAGGAATGTGGAAAAGCCTATAGTTGATTCTTGCTCCTTATTAATAATTTAAGAATGTATGCTATAGAGAAAATTTATGTATTAAAGGATACAAAAATCTTTTCTCATTCCACAAGCCTTCATGGCACATGTGAACTAACAGGATTGGAAACTAAGACTATATGGTATGGCCTGAATTCTGCCCCTCTGGAAAACGTGTGTTAAAATCCTTTCCCATAATACCTCAGAATATATCCATATTTGGAGATAAGTTTAAAGTGGTGATTAGGATAAAATGAGGCCTTTGTTTGGAGCTCTAATTCAGTATCAATGATGTCCAAACAAGAAGTGAAAGTGACACTGGGGATGCATGCACACAGAGAGAGAACCATGTGAAGACAGCAGAAGATGACCCATGTGCAAGCCAAAGAAAGGCCTGGAACAGATGCTTCTCTTAGATCTTCTAGAGAAGTGAACCTTGTTGGTGCCATGATTTTGGACTTCTGGCCTCCAGAATTAAGAAAAAATAAGTTCCTGCTGCTGAAGCCATCTAGTCTATGGTGTTTTTTATGGAAGTCCTGCAAAATTAACACCTTAAAGAATGTGAGAAAGCCTTAAGAGAATCGTCTATGCTCAATATTCACAAGCAAAACCCCACTGGAGAGAAACACTATGAATGTGAAGAATGTGGGAAAGCCTTCGTTCAGTCTTCAGCCCTTTCTAAACATGTAAGAAAGCGTGCTGGAGAGAAGTCCTGTCAATGGAAGTCATGTGTAAAAGTCTTTAAATGTTCACAAGCCCTTGATAGTCACATCCAAATCACCTAGTGAAAAACTCTATGAAAATAAAGGGAAAGAATAAAAGAAAGAAATCAAAGCTTCTTTTATTATGAGGGTAAAGAATGTGACCTTATAGAACATGTAGGAACTTAGAGTGGACTCACTATAAGGTATGTAGATGAGCTTTCAGTAATATTTCATGCCTTACAGAAGATGTAAAAACTGACAATGGAGAGAAACCTTTTGAGTGTAAGCCATGTGGGAACACTTTCTTTCCTTCCATAAGTCTTATTTTAAACACATATAGTTGCTGTAAAATCCCTGGGAGAAGAAGGAATGTGGCACAACCCTTAAATATTTCATGTCACAATGATCTCATGAAGTTTCATATTGGAGAAAGTCCCTAGGCCTGGAAAGAAGATGGTCCACATCTGCATATTGCTCAAGCCTTAATATCCAGATGAGAATTCACACTCTGTAAAGACCCTGTGAATATAAAGAGTACAGGAAAAGTTTCACTTGGTCCTCATATCTTATCATTTAGGAACTCACAGTTGAGAGATGCTGTAAAAATTTAAGAAGTATGAGAAAGCCATCAGACTATCCTCATAGCTCAGCATATAAGAACTCATACTGAAGCCGTGTCATGTAAGAAATGTGGAAAACCCTGCATTATTTGATCAGTTTTTAATAAGGGAGATCTTTAATTGGAGATCAACCCTAATAATATAAGATGTCAAAAGTTGCAGTTCTGCTAGTTACTTTAATATTCAATTGTAATTTCACATTGGAGAAAAACCTCCATGTTAAAAATGCTTGAAAGTCGTCAATTTTCCTTTAGATTGTCCCTCTCACTTTAATAAACATGGTGTGATTCACAGTCTAATCATGGGATGACTCACGCTCAAAAGACATTGTGAATGTAGCGAACATGGGAAGTGTTTCCCTCAGTCCAGAAATCTTCCAGTATGCTGAGTGAAACTGCCTTCTGGGTGGCTCTGTAGATCTATGTTGAACATTTGTGATTCTATCCTAACCATTTTGGGCACAATGTCTCTTTCTTTCCCTCGATAGCCAGACAAGGCCAGTCTAGTTGTTATACCTTCCTGGTTTGAAACTGTCTAAGAGTGGGCTGACAGGATTCACACTTAATCCTCTTATAGCCACCTGCAATCTGTAGTTGGATTAATATGGTTTTACATTGTGAAGACAGTGACTGCTTGACTGAATTCACTGCTCATGGAATATGTCTACAGTGGCTCACACTGGGCAAGGTGGGGATATAATACAACTGTATCTTTTCTAAAAAAGCCCTTCTCTCACACCTTATCCATTCAGATAAAAGGTCAGTATGCAAGCAGAAGGTAATTGAGGGAAAGGTGAGATTATACACCCAGATATCATGGCCATGATGGAGAGCAGCAAGTCCAGCTCTTGAGGAAAGAATACTTTGAACCACAGGCAGTGTAGGAAGGGAGTCAAAAACATCCAGCACCACAGCCTGGAAAAACAACCACATTGTCTGCCTGAGTCATGGAACAGCTGCAGCTTGAAATATGACTGGCTGCTGGATTTATCATTCTGTCCATGTGGTATGAAAAAAGAGTATCTTGTTAACAGGACTTGTCTTGATAATCTGCTGTGCTTGATGCCATCAATGGCATTTCATGATTGTTCCCCCTGAGTAGAGACACACAGACCAGTATATCCTCATTTCAGTCTGTATGATACAAATTCATGTACTTCTGAGGTTCAGGCAGCTTTGAATTTTGTCATGACTGGCCCTCGAGGATGCTGCTGCTTGGTGACGCTTTGCATGGGGCTTAATCAAACCTGTGTAATGGTAATGCATATCAAGTTTAAAAATCGAACATGAAAAAGAATGACCTCTGCCCTTTTGTGTTTATGTTTGTGGAAGAGAGTGGGTTGTGGAGAAGTTCACTCTGGGTATGAGTGTTGCTGTTTAGACTGTGTCACAGCCTGTAGTTATTAGGAACAACACCAAATATAGCAGCTTAGTCTTTACTCTGTTGTGTAGGTTATATGGGAGAGTGGACTGGCTTTACACGACATCTTCATTCCTCCATGGATCTTGTTCACAGTTGACTGAATCCGAGATTTTGGGGTCATGGGTGAGATTAATCCTACAGGTTGGCCTCATCCTTCTGTCTGGACTCCTAATGATAGTGGCATTAATAAATGCTGTATGAGTTAAACTGAGCAGATTTGGTCCCAACCTTTACTGGTCAGTGTCTGGCAGAGTGGCATATTCATGTGAAAAATCAGCAGAGGACACCGTGGATTGATGGAAAATACTCCTCCATGGATCTTTGCTCCCACTTATCTTGCTGAGCATGCCAAGAATGCAAGGCCCTGACTACTGAGGGAGGAGGCAACAGTGGCACTTGGGCAGAGATCCTGTGCCACCTTCATCTTGCCTCACAGCTACCCATCCCGTCACCCTACACTGCTCCTGCTCCCTGTGAAGGTTGGTATCATCTCCTGGGAGCTGCACTTTTTGTTGTTACTAGTCTGACACATGCATTCAGTCTCCTTGGTTCATATTTCTGTAAGAGTTTGGGCAAATTTGGCAGTAGGAAAAGAAAGCTAAAGTAACCTTGTGGGTAGTGTCCTATGGGCCCAGTCACTGTGTTCTTGTGGTTTCTGCTGAATGTGCAAGTGGTATGGATGTTTCACATGCTTGAGCTTCCCTGTCCTGTAGGTGTCAGAGGGTTCTCAGATTGCCACAGATTTCCAGGTGGTCTGACAGAAACAATATAGAATCCCAGGGGGAGAAAGCGTTGTTTTAGAATATGCAGAGAGGCCGTTTCCCCATATATCAGCAGCATGTGGCTGATGTGGTCACCAAGCACACTCCTTTTTAAAAAAGACAGCTGTGAACATGGTACTACTTTCTGGCTGAAACTGAATGCTTGACTCATGGAGCCCTGTGACTCTGGCCTGAAAGCCCCATAGAATTGAGTGATCAACAAGGGAAAGTTCAAACAGGCTCTGCTAGTCAAATGGAAATGGTATCTTGTAGAATACGGCAGCCTGACCACAAGCATTTTGATTTTACCTTTAGGCAGCTACCGACTTTGTAGACACTTCATTCTCCATTCCACCACCTGAAGGGAAGCCACTGCCTGGGTTAGGTTCACTGATGGTGGGGCTAAGCTGAGAGCTGATGGTTTCCTGTAGGTGAGTGTGAATACCTTCACTATACAAGAAAGATCTCAGGGGTCGGCCCGGTGGTGCAGCGGTTAAGTGCACATGTTCTGCTTTGGTGGCCCGGGGTTCACCGGTTCAGATCCTGGGTGTGGACATGGCACCACTTGGCACACCATGCTGTGGTAGGCGTCCCACATATAAAGTAGAGGAAGATGGGCACAATGTTAGCTCAGGGCTAGGCTTCCTCAGCAAAAAGAGGAGGACTGGCAGTAGTTAGCTCAGGGCTAATCTTCCTCAAAAGAAAAAAAAAGAAAAGAAAGATCTCAAATCAACAACTTAACTCTGTACTTTGAGGAAGTAGAAAAGAAGAACACTGTAAACACATCTAAAAGAAGGACAGAAATACTAAAAATTGGAAGGGAAATATATAAAATAGCCAACAGAGAAACAATAGCAAGAGCAATGAAACTAAATGTTTCTTTAAAAAGTTCAACAAAATTGACAACCTTTAGCTAGTGTGACAAAGAAAAGTGGAGATGAAAGTAAGTAAAATCATTACTACTGACCACTCAGAAATGAAAAGGACTGTAATAGAATACTATGAACAATTGTACACCAACAAATTAGATAACCTAGATGAAATACACAAACTCCTGGTAACATATATTAACTAAACTGCATCAGGAAGAAATGAAAAATCTCAACAGACTTATGACAATTAAAGGGAGTGAATCAGTAATTCAGCTTCTCCCAAGGAAGAAAGATGGAGGACCAGATGGCCTCTGTGATGAATTGTACCAAACATTTACAGAAGAATCAACAGCAATCTTTCTCAAACTCTTGCAAAAATAGAATACAAAAGAGAACGCTTCCTAATTTATTCTGTGTGATCAGCATTACAGTGACACCAAATCAAGATAAAACCATCACAAGAAAAGAATATTACAGACTCATGTATTTCACGAATATAGGTACAAACATTCTTAACAAAATACTTACAAACCAAAACCAACAGCACATTAAAAGGATTAAGCATCATGATGAAGTGAGATTTATCCTCCAAGTACATGGGGGTGGGGGGGGGTGGGGGGGGTGGGGGGGGTGGGGAGGGTTCAACAAAAGTGAGTAAAAAAGTGTGATACATCATGTTAATAGAACAAATGGGAAAAAAACACTATAGCATTCTGATGCACTAAAGGTAATTGTCAAAATCCGTCATCTTTTCTGTATAGAAACTCAGAAAACTAGGAACAGAAGGGATGTTATTCAATATGATAATGGGCATTTGTGAAAAATCCACAGCTAACATCAAAATCAATGGTGAAAGATGGAAAGGTTTTCCCCCCTGAGATCAAGATGCCCAGTTTCAGTACTGCTATTCTACACTGTACTGGAAATTGTAACTGGAGCAATCAGACAAGAAAAAGAAATGAAAGTCTTCCAAGTTGGAAGGAAAGAAAAAACTATTTTTATTTGGAGATGACATGATCCTATATACAGGAAATCCAAAAGAATCTACAAAAGTTATTACAGCTTATATTGGGGCCAGTCCGGTGGTGTGGTGGTTATGTTCACATGCTCTGCTGCAGCAGCCTGAGTTTTGCAGGTTCAGATCCTGGGCACGGACCTAGTGCCACCCAGCAAGCCATGCTGTGGTGGCATACCACATAAAATAGAGGAAGATTGGCACAGATGTTAGCTCAGGGCCAATCTTCCTCACAAAAAATAGTTATTACTGCTTATAATGAATTGAGCAATGTTGTAGGATACAAGATCAACACCCCTAAATCAATTGTGTTTCTGGATAGCAGCAATGAAGAACCAGAAAAGACAATTAAGATTTACAATAGCATCTAAAAAAATAAACTACCATGTTATAAATTTAGCCAAAGAGGTGAAAGCTTTGGGGACTGAAAATTACAGAATGTAGCTGGAGGGATGTAAAGAAGGTCTAAACAATGGAAACGATATCCTGTGCTCATGGATAGTAAGATAATATGATCGTGTCAGTACTACCCAAAGCAGTCTGTAGATTCAACCCAATCAAAATTCCAACAGCTGTTTTTGTAGAAACAGAAAATCCAACTTTCTCCAATTCCCAATTTCAAACTATGGTAATCTAGGGGCCAGGCCTGTGGCCAAGCGGTTCAAGTTCAGCATGATCCTCTTCGGCAACCTGGCGTTCATGGGTTCGGATCCTGGGCATGGACCTATTCGACTCATCAGCCATGCTATGGAGGCATCCCACACACAAAGTAGAGGGAGAGTCACACAGCTGTTAGCTCAGGGCTAGCCTTCCTCAAGCAAAAAGATAGAATGATTGGAAAGAGATGTTACCTCATGGCAACTCTTCCTCAAAGAAAAAAATACCATGGTAATTGAAATGGTGTGGTACTCTCTTTCAATCATGTTACCTTGGGTAATGTATGGTTAGATCAGTTGTAGATCAAGAGAAAGAGATTAGAAAGAGTTTTATGGTTTTGTTATACTCACAGTTCCCTGGAGAGAACACAGCACATGTTACCCGAGCCACTCAGGGAAGCACCAGGGTGCCCATGAGGCAGGGAGAGGGAGCAGAACTGTGGACATGCACTTTTATTGTGGTTTCCACAGGAAGAAATGGGCAAGGCAGGGTAAGCAGGCTTGGGATGGGCTAACTACGTTTATAAGTGTTGCCCCTGAGAAATTCATGTTCACTTTGACTTTTAGAGCATTTGTTTTGGGGCGATCTAAAGTCTGTAGACGTTAAAGCATCAATCTACAGAAATTAAAAGTATGCTCAAGACAACTAGACTGTGATATTTTAGCATCACTATTTGCGTTACGTGTATTTGGGGTACTGGCCGAGATCCCATAGTCTTAGGTAGTTGAGACCTGTATCTTGGAAGACACTTGTATAAGGTGAGATCAAGCTAGGCATAAATCCACAACATTTAAGTAAAGCAGAGCATAGGCTATTTCTAGAAGAGTATTATGACCCCGTGACACAGAGCACATAGCCAAACTCCACATTCAATGGTTAGGAACCATGAAAATATGTCCATGATAAATTGAGAGATGTCCGGGTCATGGAGTCATGTGATAGTACAATTGTAAAGTGTAATTATGTGAAACTTCTTTGATAATTGTCATAGAATTGTTCATATCTTTGATAAGCTGGACCACTTGGCTCGTGTTATTAATGGCCATACACCAGGAAGTTAGCACAATTTTGCAAACACGTCTATGGTCAGCCAGCAGTAAATCAAGGACTAAACAGCTAAGAATCGTTGTAGCTAGTGCGCTTTGACCTTAATTTATGAGACCAAGGGCTGATTGTATTTGTGTCATTTGAGAGATAAAAGCTTGTAGCATTGCTTGTTGGCCTCTCTATGTTTGTACTGCTGTGCCAGTCTCACCTTGGAATGGGCACTGCCTTACATGTGAAGGATTATACCTTAAATGTGATGAATAGGTCTTGCTGGTGGTTAGGTATAGATGGCCTATTCATTCCATGGGTCTCTTCACTGAGAATGGACAATCAACAGTAATGCTGAAGCAGTTGATTAAGAACTGGCCTGTGGGAAAGGAGATTACAAAATAGATAGAGTATAGAAATGCAACTGAGTTTTATAAGTTGATTTTGTACCCCACGACTTTACTGTAGTTGTTAATTATTTCTAATAGTTTTCTGATGGATTCCTCAGGGTTTTCTATATATAAGTTCATGTCGTCTGCGGACAGCGAGAGTTTCACTTCTTCACTCCCTATCTGGATTCCTTTTATTCCTTTCTCTTGCCTAATTGCTCTGGCCAAAACCTCCAGGACTATGTTGAATAAGAGTGGTGATAGAGAGCATCCTTGTCTTGCTCCTGTTCTCAGAGGGATGGCTTTCAGTTTTTCCCTAAGGAGTATGATGCTGGCTGTGTGTTTGTCATATACGACCTTTATTATGTTGAGGTAATTTCATTCTATTCCCATTTTGTTAAGAGTTTTTATCATAAATCGCTGTTGGATCTTGTCAAATGCTTTCTCTGCATCTATTGAGATGATCATGTGGTTTATTCCTCATTTTGTTAATGTGTGTATCACATTGATTGATTTGCAGATGTTGAACCATCCCTGTGTCCCTGGTATAAATCCCACTTGATCATGTTGTATGATCTTTTTGATGTCTTGCTGTGTTCGGGTTGCCAATATTTCATTGAGTATTTTTGCATTTATATTCATCAGCGATATTGGCCTGTAGTTCTCCTTTTTTGTGCTGTCCTTGTCAGGCTTTGGTATCAGCGTGATGTTGGCCTTGTAGAATGTGTTAGGAAGTGTCCCATCTTTCCTAATTTTTTGGAATAGCTTGAAAAGGATAGGTATTAAATCCTCTCTGAAAGTTTGGTAGAATTCTACAGGAAAGCCGTCTGGTCCTGGGCTTTTATTCGTTGGGATGCTTTTGATTGCTGTTTCAATCTCTTCCCTTGTGATTGGTCTATTCAGATTCTCTATTTCTTCTTGATTCAGCTTTGGGAGGTTGTAAAAGTCTGAGAGTTTACCCATTTCCCGTAGACTGTCCATTTTGTTGGCATATAGTTTTTCGTAGTATTCTCTAATAACCTGCTATATTTCTATGGTATCTGTTGTTATTTTTCCTCTTTCATTTCTAATTTTATTTATCTGAGCTTTCTCTCTTTTTTCTTTGTAAGTCTGGCTAGGATTTGTCAATTTTGTTTATCTTCTCAAACCACCAGCTCTTTGTTTCATTCATCCTTTCTACTGCCTTTTTTGTTTCAATAGCATTTATTTCTGCTCTGATTTTCAATATTTCTCTCCTTCTGCTGACTTTGTGCTTTGTTTCTACTTCTTTTTCTAATTCAGTTAGGTGTAATTTGAGATTACTTATTTAGGATTTTTCTTGCTTGTTAAGGTGTGCCTGTATTGTGATGAGTTTCCATCTTAATATGGCTTTTGCTATATCCCATATTAGTTGGTGTGGTATGTTTTCATTTTCATTTATCCCCAGATATTTTTTGATTTCTCCTTTAATTTCTTCAATGATCCATTGCTTGTTCAACAGCATGTTGTTTAGTCTCCACATCTTTGTCCCTTTCTCAGTTTTTTCCTTGTAGTTAATTTCTAGCTTTATAGCATTGTGATTGGAAAAGATGCTTGCTATTATTTCAATCTTCTTGAATTTATTGAGGCTTGCCTTGTTTCCCGGCATATGGTCTATCCTTGAGAATGTTTTATGCGCACTTGAGAAGAATGTGTATTCTGCTGTTTTTGGATGCAGTCTTCTATATATGTCTGTTAAGTCCAACTGGTCTAGTTTTTCATTTAATTCCACTGTTTCCTTGTTGATTTTCTGTCTGGATGATCTATCCATTGATGTGACTGGAGAGTTGAGGTCCCCTATTATTATTGTGTTATTATTAATATCTTCTTTTAGGATTGTTAATAGTTGCTTTATGTACTTCGGTGCTCCTGTGTTGGGTGCATAAATATTTATGTGTTATTTCTTCTTGATGGAATGTCCCTTTGATCATTATATACTGCCCCTCTTTGTCTCTCTCTACTTATCTTATCTTGAAGTCTACTTTGTCTGATATAAGTATTGCAACACCTGCTTTCTTTTCTTGGCCATTTGCTTGGAATAACGTCTTCCATCCCTTCACTCTGAGCCTGTGTTTGTCATTGGAGCTGAGATGTGTTTCCTGGAGGCAGCATCTTGTTGGGTTTTGTTCTTTAATCCATCTCACTGCTCTGTGTCTTTTCATTGCAGAATTCAATCTATTTATGTTTAGGCTGATTATTGATATATGAAGGCTTAATGCTGCCATTTTATCACTCATTTTCCTATTCTCCTGCATTTCCTTTGTTTCTTGTCCTGTGTATTTTGGTCTACCAATCGCGTTATGTAGTTTTTTATGTTGTGTTTCTTTGTTTTCTCCTTATTTATTCTTTGTGTCTTTGTTCTGCTTTTTTGTGTAGTGGTTATCACAAGGTTTGTATTCAAAATCTCATGGAAAAGATAGTCCATTTTCTGATGGCCTCTTATTTCCTTAGACTAAACCAATTCAGTCCCTTTCCTCTTCCCCTCCTAAGTTCTTTTTCTCACACCTTGCTCCATCTTGTGTTGTGAGTTTGTGGTTAAAATGACAAGATTATCTTTGTTTTTGTGTTTTCATTCCCTTTGTCCTTAATGCTATACTTGAGTATTTGCTATCCTGCTCTGATTCTATCTACCTATTTATCTCTTACTCTGTGCCTTGTAACCCCTTTCTCCCTCCCCTTTTTTTTTCAGGTGTGAGGCCTTCTTCAGGACTTCTTGTGTGTGTGTGTGTGTGGGGGGGTCTCATGGCTATGAACTCCATCAGCTTATGTTTGTCTGGGAAAGTTTCTATTTCTCCATCATATCTGAAGGATATTTTCATTGGATAGAGTATTCTTCACTGAAATATTTTCTCCTTCAAAGATTTGAATACGTCATTCCAGTTTCTCCTAGCCTGTAAGATTTCTGCAGAGAAATCCACTGAAAGCCTGATGGGGGTTCCTTTGTAGGTTATTTTCTTCCACCTTGGTGCCTTTGTATTCTTTCTTTGTCATTCACTTTTGCCAGTTTCACTACTGTATGCCTTGCAGTAGGTCTTTTTATGTTGACATATTTAGAAGATCTGGTAGCCTTTTCCACATGGATTTCCATCTCCTTCCCTAGGTTTGGGAAGTTCTCTGCTATTATTTCTTTGAACAAGCTTTCTGCTCCATTCTCCTCTTCTCCTTCTTGAATACCTATAATTCTTATGTTGCATTTCCTAATTGAGTCGGATACTTATCAGAGACTTTTCTTCATTTCTTTTTAGTCTTAGTTCTCTCTCCTCATCTATCTGGATCATTTCCACATGTCTATCTTCGATTATGCTGATACACTCCTCTATGATTTCCACTTGAGCATTGCATTGAGGGAATCCGTATTTTGTTTTATTTCTTCCATTGTGTCTTTCATCTCTAATATTTCTGTTTGATTCTTCTCTATAATTTCAATCTCTTTTGTGGCGTAACTCCTGAACTAGCTGAATTGTTTCTATACATTCTCTTTTAACTTGTTGAGTTTTTTTATGACAGCTGTTTTGAATTCTTTGTCATTTAGATGACATATTTCTGTGTCCTGGGGACTGATTTCTGGGTACTTATCATTTTCTCTCTGTTCTGGAGATCTAATATAATCTTTCATATTGATAGAGGGTTTGGCTCTGTTTTGTCATCTTGTTGTTATTTGGTTGCAGTTACTGCCTATCGCCACTGGGTGGGGGTCAAGAGCCACATACTCTGAGCCCTCCGCCTTCACCTGAGATCTCAGGCGCTGGAGCTGGCCGTGGGTGGGTGGGGGGAGGGGGCACTTGCTCCTGCCTGCTCTTGGGGTTTTCTCCCTTTGCTGTCACTATGTGTTGTCCTGGGGTGTTGGCTTGATAAGGTCACCCCCTGGGAAAGCTATTGCCCCAGTAGAAGGCTTCCCTCTAGGCTACCAGGGCTCTTGCGGATCTGTGACATTCCTGTGAACGAATGTCCCCTCCCATAGTCCTTCCGTCTTGGAGGCAGCCCATGGTCCCGGATTGAAGTCTTCAGGGGAGGGAGAAATGTTTTCTCTTACCCCATTCCGCCTCCTCCGAGGGGTGCTCCAGCCTCTCTGCCCTTGGTCGTATGGCTGCATGGTTCTCTCAGACGTTTTTTTTGTTGTGTTTGGATGTTCTCTCTTGGAGTATGAAGGTATTTTTTGTTGTATGTTGGAGGGGAGAGACTACCAGGAGAACTCACTCTGCTATGATCCTGACATCCTTCTTTTCATTTTTATAGCCTCTCTCCCAGAGAACTGTTGCATTACCAGGGAACGTGGGGTGATGGTGACTATAGATGACTTTTATCTCTATATCCAGAGGAGTGTGGCCAGGATCATGTGTGTAGTTTGGGGGCTCTGCAGAATGGAAAAGAATTTCTTCTCTGGTCATTTTCGGATGTAGCTGGCAATCACCAAGTGGAGTGTGTTGTCTCTTCTTGTAGTGGTCCACACCATTCCTGGTGTTGTTCCTGAGCTATTATTTCTATTTCCTGCAAGGGATCATAGGGGGCATTAGGATGTATTAAGCAGCCTTTATATCCTGAGGAGTCTGGCAAAGCTTTTGGAGCAGGGAAGTCAGATGTACGCTCTGCCCGATGGTCCCAAAACAGGACTTTCAGGGGTCCCTCAGGGCATCCTATTGTTGCTGGATCCTAGGATGTCATCTTCCCCTTATCAGGTTCTGACCATTGTGGGAAAGCAGAATGTTTGAAAAATGTAAATGGAAGGGGGACCTAGGTGAGTACAGGTAAATATAGAAATAGTTTCCGTGAACATGGATTCATTTTAAGTCTCCCTTAACAATAATGGGAGACATGGCAGCTTGTGAAAATTGATATGGGGTCTTTTAAAACCCCTTCAGTATAGAATTTTTAGGATCAAGGCCTGAGACAGGAGAGACAGCCATTTAAAAGGGAACTGTCTATGGGTGTTAACTAGACCTCTTGTAGTGACCATTTTGCAATATATTCAAATATTGACTCATTACATTGTGCACCTGAAACTAGTATAGTATTATGTCAATTATATGTCAATAAAAATATAAATCTGAAAAAAATAGGAGAGACAGTGTCATCTGTCTATTTCTCTTTAATTATTGCCCTTCATCCTTCTCCCTTTTTTTCATATAAATTAGAAACCTCTCCTGGAATGTGGATGCTAACTTTTGTACTATGAAGACAAAAGCCACAGAAAAATATGGTTTGGCTAAAAAACACAGGAACATCTTCCTCCCATGATATCATTGTACTTGCCATTGGACTGCTTGTCTGAAGAATTCTTGGTACAGGAGAAATTCACTTCCTTATCAGGCTGAGTGCTTACATTAGGTGTCATCAGTGTAGAAATGGCACTTAATGCCATTAGGTCAGATGATGTCACCAAGGATTGACAAGCCCTAGACATGTCTGTATTTAGCAGTTAGGGTCATGAGAGAAGGTATAAAATGTATCAGGAAGTAGAGGTCCATGAAATAGGAATACAATTAAGATTGGTGTCTGTGAATCCAAGGCAAGGAGCAGTGCCTGACTGACTGTACCAAATGCTGATTGGGTGAGGGGAATGTGGATGGGACTTGAGCATGACAGTCATCAGGGACCTTTTCAAAAGCTGGCTTTGCGAAGCAGGGTGTGCCAAGGTCTCCTTGCAAGAGATTCCTGAGAAGAGAGGATGGATTGGCATTGCAGACAATAAAGACAGCTGCTCCTTTCTGACCTTACAGTCTATACCGTAATGTTTCAGATTTCCATTTTGCATTAGTTTTCTATTGCTGATGTAACAAATTGCCACAGAGTTAGTGCCATAAATCAAAAATTTGCTATCAAATGGTTTTAGCAATCAGAACTCCTAAGAGGATATCACTGAGCTAAAATCAAAATATCAGTAACACTGTGTTTGGGCAGGGGTGACTCTGTTTACTTGCTTTTTCCAGCTTCTAGATGGCTTTTGTCTCATTTTTCTTCCATCTTCAAAGCAGGAAACATCAGTTGACCTCTTTCTCGTGATACCATATCTTTGGTTCTCCTAGTCTGCTTTCCTCTTCTACTTTGAAGGACACTTGAGATTCCATTAGGCCCAGGTGCAGACTCTAGAATAATCTCCCTATTTTAAGGTCAGCTATTGTATAACCTTGATTTCCCTTTGCCATGTGACCTCACATATTGTTTAAAGGGTCCCTGGGATTTGTCCTAATCTGATATGGTAAGACACACAGACATGGAAATGAGTGTCCTGAAGGAAGAAGCTCATCCTACTGAACTGTCCTCTAGAAACAGGAAGCTCAGCGGGCCATGCGTGGGTTCTAACCAGGGAAGAACTGGGGCTCGTTAGGATACTGTTTGAACAAGGGGGAATGAGGCAACGAGCCTTAATTGTGGTTTCCATGGGGAAGAAATATGTGAGGGAGAGTCAGCAGGTTTAGGATTTGCTAGTTCGAATAACATCAGCAGGCTCTTGGGCACAGGGGATCTCCCAGGATTGTACCTGGCCCTGGGTGATTAATGCAGGTTGATAGTTGCCCAGAGTTTGAGAGTCTAATAAGGGAGGCAGTTGGGGATGGAGGCCCCAGAACTAGTTGGTTTACATGTGAAAGTTGTTCTTGGATGAGTTTTCTTTATCTCTAGGAGTTGGTTAACCCTGGGAGGGGCAGTCCCTCCAGGGTCAGGAAGGCCTTCTAGAAGTCAAACCATAAGAATACAGAAAATTAAAGATGTGGTTAATACACGCATTCACATGTTCCAGGAATAAGAACACGGATATCTCTTGGAGACCATTATTCTACCTACAACACATCATTCGTGTTTGTTATGTTATTTATAAATATTTTATTTTCTACCTTTCTGGTTTTAGTTATTCTGTGATTCTGAACAACATTTTAACATGATTTTAAAGTCCAATCTGAAATGTCAGCTATAAGATAAATTATTTTATATTCTGATTACTAATGCAGTGTTTTTATTTCTCTGGCCTTATTTTTATGCTGCTGCTGTGTGATTTTTCCTATTCTAATATTTTATAATTATAGCATACGTACAGAAAACTGTGTGAGGGGCCGGCTCCGTGGCCGAGTGGTTAAGTTTGCACGTTCCGCTGCGGCAGCCCGGGGTTCGGATCCTGGGTGCGGACATGGCACCACTCATTAGGCCACGTTGAGGCGGCATCCCACATCCCACAACTAGAAGGACCGCAACTAAGATATACAACTATGTACAGGGGGGTTTGGGGAGATAAAGCAGAAAAAAAAAAAACAAGATTGGCAACAATTGTTAGCTCAGGTGCCAATCTTTAAAAAAAAAAAAAGAAAACTGTGTGAGAGTGTATATATACTGATAATAAACAACAGAATGCTGAGATCCAGGTACACACTTTCCAGACCAAGAAATGGAAGATTACCTTACCCACGAGTGTGTCCTTCATATTGCATCACAATCTTCCATCCAAGAGGAAACCTTGGTGTCTGAATTTTGTGTTCACCATTGTATTGATCATGCTTTAAATTCTCTGTATATTATGATTTTTAGGCATTTTAGAGTCTTTGTGGCTGGAGAGAGACTGCCCCTCCAGGGCTGGCTGCCTCCTACCGAGAGAGAACCATTCACTTGATAGTTCACCTTTCTGGCACAAACCAACCAATCCAGAGCCCATGCTCCATCAGCCTCATTCATCTAACTCTCACACACCAATATTTCCCCTGGGCTAAATCAACTCGGAGCCAGGTAGCAGATGACTGGGGAGGGCCATTATGCCCCAGAGCCCACTGGAATTCTTCAAACAGGCCAATACGAAGCTGTACCCTGCTCTGGCTTGCTTTCCCTAGCAGAAACCCCAATAAAGCTCCCCCTTCATTCCTACTTTTCCCTCCTAATGACCTGCTGCTTCCCCAAGTAGCCCTGTGTTTCATGGTCTCCCATTTTCTTAGGATTGTGTAACTAATAAACTTTCCAAGGCATTGACCTGTCTGTGTCACCATTATAAATTAAGACTCAGGCACTAATCATTTGATGCAAACAAGTAGAGTGACACATTAATCAACAGAGGGTCCTGCGTTTCAACTTCTCTTGGCTCACGAACTGCCTCTACTGAACAGCGAGCTCTGCCTGGGAGGGAACTGCTGGCTGTGGCTGTGGGAGCCCTTGTGCTTTGGCCCTCGCTGCTTGCTGCTGTGTTAGCCTTGTCCTGGGAGGTTTTCCAAACTAAACTGTGATGAGAGTGACCCAGATTCTTTTTTTTTTTTTTTTAAAGATTGGCACCTGAGCTAACAACTTGCCAATCTCTCTCTCTCTTTTTTTTTTTTTTGCTTTTTCTCCCAAAATCCCCCCAGTAGATAGTTGTATACTTTTAGTTGTGCGTCCTTCTAGTTGGGCACTTGGGACGCTGCCTCAACATGGGCTGATGAGCAGTGCCATGTCCCCGCCCAGGATCCGAACCAGTGAAACCCTGGGCCTCCGAAGCAGAGCGTTGGAACTTAACCACTCGGCCACGGGGCTGGCCCCAGATTCTTGATTAGTAATGGTAGTAAGACTAGGGTATGAGCAGTCCCCAATGACACCTTATTGGTGACAGTATGTCCTACCAGGTGAGAAATCATGGGGCATCTAGGGCTAATTGGCATAGGCTGAAAGAGGCACAGTGAAGGCTTCTTGGAAAGGGAAGCAAGGAGTGTTCCCTCAGAGTGCATTGAGGGCACTGAGACTGATCCGCTGGCCTGGGAACCCGGAAAGACCCCCACCAGGAGCCATCATGGAGGGCTGAGGAGCTTGGCAGAGAGCCCCAGGCAGTGCTCCTTAAAGGGACAATACTTCTTTTACTCTGGTGGACAAACAAGTCTGAGGTAAATAAGGTGCCACATTGATAGGCCATCACAAATGTCATTGACTCTCTGTCCCCTGAGCATTGCAACCCTCGGGAGATACCCATTTAATTCCAAGTTTGTATAGGCTCTTCTCACTGGTCAGTAGCTAGGTGTAGATCACTCCAGAAAACAATGGGTTCCAAAAACTTTAAATGCTGTTTTAAAGGCACATCTCTCTGTCACTTTTAGTGTCACAATTCACTCCCAGACATAGTAGGAGATAGCGGATCCCATCCATGGTGTGCATGGCTCAATGTTTAATGAAAAATGAAAAAGAGAAGGAACATTTTGTTCTTTCTTCCCTTAAGACACATGAGGAGGGTTCTCAGCGCACGTGAGGTTGTAGATCTCGTGGTCAGCGCACTCAGGCACTCTTGAGTGCTGCTGTCTATCAACACGCTAAAACCATCCTCCTGAAAACCAAATCTTCACAGACTCAGGATTCCATTACTACTGTTCTCTTTGATGTAACCCCTTGCTACTCCATTGTTGACAGGGACACCCTAGAAAGGGAGGCCACTGCTCATAGTAGGGGCACTCAGGGCCACCAGGAGCTTATCAGCTTAACACCAAAAAAGGGGAAAAAACTGGTCATCTCAGGATCAGACAGGAGACCAAAGGAAAGAAACCAGCAAAGAAGGCTCTGTATTTGGGTGACTACAAGCACCCCTCCTTCCCCAAAAGGAAACTTGAAATTTTATGTGTGGAAAAAATGCCAGGAATAGCAAACATAACGCTGGACTTACATTACTTACTGATTTAAAAACAACAATGACAAATAAACCCCTAGATACTGGGGAGTAAAATAGAGGTTAACTACAGGGGCTAGCCCAGTGGTGTAGTGGTTAGGTTCGCACATTCTGCTTCGGTGGCCCGGGGCTCACCAGTTTGGATCCTGGGTGCAGACATGGCACCGCTTGGCACGCCATGCTGTGGCAGGTGTCGCACATATAAAGTAGAGGAAGATGGGCACAGATGTTAGCTCAGGGCCAATCTTCCTCAGGAAAAAGAGGAAGATTGGAGGCAGATATTAGCTCAGGCCTAATCTTCCTCCAAAAAAAAAAGGTTAACTACATAAATTATATATATGTGTGTGTGTGTGTGTGCACGTGTGTGTTTATATAATTCATGTAAGCATATGTATAGTATTTTAATATAGGTGCATAATAAATAAATGATTAAATTGCATACAAATCATATATTAAGGGATCCATGGTTTGACAAACTTTAAATCCAAACTTTATATATTAAATATGCACTTTATTTTAAAATATATAAAATGCATATTCTAATAATTTATATAATAAGTTCTATACAATTCTGGTATGTGTAAGAAATATGTGACTAAATTTATATAGTAAATAATACATATAACAGACAAAAAGTGCACTGATTGGCTCTTGTGCCTCTATATGACTTCTAAATTAACTTAACATTTGCTAAAACACACTATTTGAAAACCTTCATAGACTCAATCAATATTACCCCTAAAATTACACTTATACCTTGGGATTCCACTACATTCAAACACTATACTCCCCTATAATTTTTAAAAGTGACTAAAAATAGAGGAAAAAGGTGTGCTTCACTTTAATTGCAGCTGTGCTTAAATTTCCCATAGTCATAGTTCCCATTTCCTTAAATTATGCCATTGTGGACATTGATGCACTGATACAATAATAAATTTAAGTTAAGTCTTTGACACTAATTGTCCTCAAAGACAGGACCCCCAGGGACCCCTCACTAAAGTAGTTGCTATGTCCCAATGTGACTTGAAACAGGGTCTTCAAGGTTTAAAACTTATCATACAAACCTAATTAATAAAGAGGTGATTATCTCCACTCCTCCCTTGAATTACCCAACATTACATCTTCTTTAACTGAAATAAGCAATAAGTAAATAAGTAATCCATCCCTTGGCTGCCTGAGGAGCCCTTGGGATGAACTGAATCAACAGCAGTGAGAGTTGTGGACTGTGTGGATGGCACTGCTGACCGTCATACATGATGGAGCACAGTGGAAAGTTACTGCTTTCCATCTCTCAACCAGGACGTCCCTAATACAAAACAAGACTTCAAAAACAATACACTTGGCCAAACTTCAGGCAATCATCTTGGCTCTCGATGCCCTGGCCAATAATGGCCCCATCTTCACATTTGTTATGAATTGTTGGGCCATCGCCTAAAAATTGTCCAGTCAGGGCCAAGAACTCTGGAATCTCTTGTCTCACAGATACTCAAATTATAAATCAAAATTACACGTCTCTACATATACTGAGGCCACAGTACAAAGCCTTGTCAGGACATTCCTTATTCCCTTTGGAATTATAGGCATTACCAATAGTAAGCAAGACACACATTTCACTTCTCAGAATACACAATACAAGGCTTTTGAAAACAGCATTCAATAAAACTTTCACATTCCTGATGGATCCCAGACAGCCAGTTTACCTGGGAGACACAGTGATCTCCTCAAACAATCCTCTAGATTTCAGTCCGACCAATGGGCCTGTAAGCAGGTCTCTATCTTGCCCTGAGCCTTAAGCTATCTTTATACATTGTCAATCCTATAAGAGCTGGAGGTCAGATCGAGGGTGCATACTCTCCAGGACCCATTAACAAACATTGTCCCACGGGCCAGGCAGATGCTCATCTGATAGGGAACCCATTTCAGGCTAAAGTTCCACAAAAGTCTCAAGCTAAAATACTATCAAACAGAGCTTCACACCATCTTGTTACCTGTTGGTCTTATGACTACTGGTCTGGGTGCTCTCATTGAGTTCATAGGCCCAAACCTTCTAAGAATGTCAATGTTTCGATCAAACATAGCAAATGACGAGACTCACAGCAACCTGAGTGGAGTATCATCCGGGAAATAATGCCCCAGGCCCACATCCTAGATAACATCACCCTGCCCCAGGTGCTCACTGAGGGCAATGATATTGCTTCAGATGACATTACCCCAGCCCAAGACCTTACCATTGGAGAAGACTTCACCCAGTTCACAACACTCTTGGTCCCTCAATTAAGGCACCATTTGACACATGACGTTATTGCTTTTACTGCTGATATTAGATATTCTATTATGTTTCTGAGCCTGCTGCTTAGCCCGTGATCCTGGTGTGCTCCCTGCTCTCCACCAGAACCTACATCCCTGCCCTGCCACACCTCTGGGGAAATCTGATAGAGGTTCCTCCTGTGTGTGTGATTCTAACAATTAATGAAAATTCTGCTTTCCTCAGGAGAGACCTGACTTGTATCAGTCAACGCCTTGACCCCCTGGGGAGAGGACGACTCTCTTCCCAGTGCCTCTCCTACTGCACCCCTCCAGCTTTCCACCATGACCTCCTGTCCTGCATCTCCAACCACAGATACTCCTTCCTCTTGGTTACACACAAAACCACTAATCTTTTCATACTCTTCATTAACTTAGTTCACACCCTCCAACAAGATATCTACCAGACTAGCCACTATGCTCGTTGTCAGATTCATACTTTTAACACACTTTATGACTCCACCAAGATATTGTTATCTCCTCCAAAAAAATTTTTAGATCTTTTTTCTTGATTAATGCCATACATAATGAAAAAGATGAACATGGGCTAGCCTACAATGACTCCTTATTCTCCTACAAAGGTTCCTTCTCCTTACTTTCATAATAAAATGTTTTATATGGTGTTTAGGGCAATTATGCCCTCCCCTAAAAATCTCTGCTTTCATCACCCCACACTTTCCTTAGTATAATGTCAAATGATCAGGGGACCAGTTTGATTAATCATGATTTTAATTTGCTGTATAGTATGATACTTTCACATTTTGGGCGTCAGGTTGGCTGGTGAGAGACTCCCCCTCCCAGGGCTAGCCAATTCCTAAAGATAGTAAACAATATGCTTCGGCATCTGTCTTTCATGTGTAAACTCAGCTAACCAAAGCTGCATACACAACCACCTCCTTTATCTAACTCTTACACACCAAGCCAATATTTCCTCTGCTGTAAGTCAACCCGGAGCCAGGTACCAGACCACTATGGGCCTCCCTTTGTGTCAAAGACTGCCAGAAGTATTCAAACTAGCCAGTCTTAAACTGTTTACTCTGCCTTGCCTTGCCTTTCTTGAGGACACCCCAATAAAGTCTTTGACCTCTGCTTTCCCCTCATTTCTGCCTCTCACCGACTCTTGTGCTCCCCCATTGAGCCCTGCATGGCTTCCCATGACCCTTCTCTTGGGACTGATTGTTAGCAATAAACTTTTCTTCTAATGGCATTAATCTAGTCACGTCTTCACTCAGTCACCTTTATAAACGCACCATGTTTTCATTTTTCGTCCTAGGTTTTAGCACTTCTGGACATACCCCATAATAAGGAATGAGCTACCTTCTGTGAGTTTTGAACTGTTCATAAAAGCTGTCATTATTGATTTATGCCTTTTTGATTTGATTCATTCCCCTTGTACATGTTCACCCTTATTATTTAATTACAATGTTTTCCCAGAGATGTTGTGAAATGATGTCTCATTGTAGTTTTAATTTGCCTTTACATGATTACTGATGGCATGAACATGTTTACAATTACTTTGGCCATTTGGAGAAATACATGGTCATGTATTTTGCTGATTTTTCTAATAATTTGCCTTTAAAAAAAGAATTTGGAAGGGTTTTGTTAGACAATGTGAAACTCACCATTTGTGAGTTACATGAATGCAGTAGTTTCCACTTAACATATGTTCAGTTTTCTTAAGGAAAAGATTTCTTAATTTGAGCATAGCCAGATCTAGTCAACCTTTCCTTTTCCTTGTCTTAGATTTTTTTTTACTCTGACATTATAAATATACTCTACTACCTTGCCTTACCACATTTCTATAGTTTTTGTTACAAATGTATGTCCTTAATACGTCAGGATTGTTCATTGTGTGTGGTATCAATATACGTCTGATTTTATTTTTCCTCCAATGAACATAGCATTTTCACAAGATCATGTAGTTGAGAAGCTCAACTTTCCCTGCTGATCTCCAGTGTCGGATCAGCCATTGAAAAAATTCCATATTTATTTGGGTGTGTTTCAGGGCTTGATATTGTTCCTTTGGTCAGTTGGTCTAATCTCTGCACCAATGTCACTTGTATTCATTATATTAACTCTATGAAGAATGCCTCATAGA
The DNA here is from genome assembly GCF_041296235.1 of Equus asinus. Taxonomy (NCBI): domain Eukaryota; kingdom Metazoa; phylum Chordata; class Mammalia; order Perissodactyla; family Equidae; genus Equus; species Equus asinus. The sequence goes on along the minus strand of NC_091809.1, from coordinate 21,421,656 downwards.
GCTACTTCCTGTGCCACTGTTCTTTAGGAGTGTCTTTACTGTTCTCAGCTTCTTTTTAAAGTTTTGAAATTTATTCAGACATAGAGAAAGAGTTGGTAGACTAGTAAAAGGGAGTCCAGTATAGCTCTACCCAGATTCCCTAATTTTTATCATTTTGCTCCTTTTTCTTTCTCATTCTCTCTCTCTCTCTCTGTGTCTGTGATTTTTGTTCCTGAATCATTTAAGGGTAAGTTGCATACATCATGCCCCTTTGCCCCTTAGTATTTTCTGTATGTGTTTCCCAAGAAGAAGAATATTATCTAATCTATAGTCCATATTCCTATTTTATCAGCTGTCCCATGTCCTTTATTGCAAAATGTTCCCTTTAGTCCAGGGTTTGGTGTCATGTTTTTAGTGGTAATGTTTCTTTAATCAATTATAGGCATTTCCTTAATCTTTCTTTGTTTTTTATGTTATGAGGCATTTAAAAAATACAGCCATTTCTTTTAGACAGCATTGGTCACTTAGGTCTCTTTGAAGTGTCATCACAATTACATTCAGGTTTTCAATTTTGGATTGAATATTAAAAAAGAGATGGATATTTCAAGGTTATCACTAGAGAGAGGCCTGTGATTTCATTTTTCCCGTCATTGGTGATGTTACTTTTCATCACCTGGTGTAAAGTGGAGCCCATGTCCCATGTTTGCATTGGGAAGTTTCTCTTTTTCTTTCTGTGATCAGTAAGTTGTGGGGAGGTCTCTATCTATTTTGTATCAGCTTGTGAGGTTCCTCCAAAAATAGTAGGTCTACTTTTTATTAGACATTTGCTGAAACTCTAAATAAATCATTTGAAGGGGAATGGAGTGTTTTCTGTATTGGACTTTCCACTCCAAGAACAAAGTGTTTCTCCCCCTTTATTTAATTTTCCTCAAGGGAGATCAACATCTTACAATTGTCTCCAAAAAAGACTCTGCATATTTTGATTAGATTATTGTTAAGCATTTTAAGGTTTTCTTAATTCTGTATGTTTTATTTTTTTATTTTTTTATTTTTTTTTAAAGATTTTATTTTTTCCTTTTTCTCCCCAAAGCCCCCCGGTACATAGTTGTGTATTCTTCGTTGTGGGTTCTTCTAGTTGTGGCATGTGGGACGCTGTCTCAGCGTGGTCTGATGAGCAGTGCCATGTCCGCGCCCAGGATTCGAACTAACGAAACACTGGGCCGCCTGCAGCGGAGCGCGCGAACTTAACCACTCGGCCCCGGGGCCAGCCCCTGTATGTTTTATTTTTAAATTTAATTTCTGATTGCTGATATATAAAATGTAGTTGATATTTCTGTACTGAATTTTATGTAGCAGCCTTGTTAAACTTTCTTAGAAATATTAATTTTTGAAATATCCTTTTCAATTTTCTGCATAGACTATCATATCTTCTGTAATTAATGGTAATTTTATTTTTCCATTTCAATCCTTAACTCATTTATATGGTTTTCTTGCTTTAGTGACCAAACAAGACCTCCCAAGCAATCATGGCTAGAGCTGGTAAAAGCAGTGTCCTTGTCTTCTTCCTAACACTAACTGGCTGTGCTTTCTCTTTTACCATTCATGGTGTTGGTTGTTGTAGATTTTACAAGGTTAAGGCTTCACCCTACTTTTCCTAGTTTGAGAATCTCCTTTCTCATAAATGCCTTGAATGTATTAAATGCTTTCTCTTGATTCCTATGAGATAATCACATTTATTTGCTGATCTCATTCAAGTTTCTAGAACTGTATCAGCCTATGATAAATGCCTAATACTTGAGTGGAAATATAAATAAAAGGGACCAAAAACATAAATATGGTGAGTTAATTGATATCCAATGGTATAGGAACCTTCTAATTCTGGAAAACTGAACTTGGACATAATGGATTATCTTTTTGTTTACACCTGAATGTATTCTATGTGCTGATATGTTACAGAAGCTTTTTACAAGTATTTTTTTTTTTTACTACCCAAAGTTTATTGTTTCAGACAAGTTTAAAAGGACTCCCAGAAAGCCTGTGCATATGTACATTGGATTCTTCCACCTTCAAACAAAATCAAGGTTTCTAAATTTCGTTATGTATTTGAAGACTTTGGTGTATCCAGAGAAGTCTAGAAAGTGTCATTGGGAGGAAATATTTTCCTCTAGCAACTTAGGATCAAGCGTTTGAGGGCCACTATATTAAGTCACATTAATAGGAGAAAAGTTTATTATGTATGGATGCAGGAGCACGCTCTAAGGGGTAGCTCTCCTAACGGCCAGAGATAAGGTTTTATACACGAGCTTAATGGGATGGGGAGGGGGCGTTAAGGATTCAGTGGGAAAGGATGGAAGGTTCTGATAGGACTTGTTTACACAGTTCCCCTGACTTGATGGCAAGTCAGGCTCCTGCCTTACAGAGGATCCCTTGGAGTGGGTTATGGCAGCTGAATCCTCAGAAAGGCCTGCTTTACTCATCACAGGGAATGTAGGAAGGCTTTTCTCTGCAGCTGCTGTTTGTTCAGATGTTCTCAGTTTAAAATAGTCTTTATGCCATTCTGGTGGGGTTAGTCCCTCCAGGTCCCTGTTTGAAACTTGACATGAAGTTTCACAGGCAAGAAGCTGGGTCGATTACTTTGGAGAGAAGCTTTGGGTTAGAAGTTGGGAGGTAAGAGATCTGCCAAAGGAAACAACAACACAGGTTAGAACAAGGAAGAGAAAGCAGAAAAGAACAAATCCAAACACACAGCCCCGTATCCCGATGGATCAGTCTCCCACGCCCGAGAAGAGATCCGTCCAATTGAAACGATTGTGTTTCATTCATTTGATGTAGAATGTTGACTTGTTCTTTTATGTGGTTCACATGAGACATTACTTCTCCTGCCTTTTTACATAGAAGCAGCATTGTTTGCCAACGTGTGCACACATTCCTCCTTGGGCAGCCTGGGTATCCAGGATATGGTGGCTTTGGAGTACAGTGGCTAATGTGCTAAATCCTCATTGGTGTCCTTCCAAGGTCTGCACAGTGGCAGTGCTTCCTTGTTCCATTACTTTGGAGATGTTTCAAATTGCTTCTTCTAGATCAGAAGTTCCCCAACTTGGAAAAAGGGTCCTTATTGAATTGGTGTTGAGACACATGAGTCGATGGTCTCTGATGTCTCGTTGGCTGTGTGTTTGTGGTGCTACCTTATGTATGAAGGAGGCCAGGCTTGGAAATTTGCTAGCATTTAAAGTGGGACACCTGGTGAGGGAAGGGGCCAGGCATCCAAGTCCATGCCACCCTGACCATTTATGTGGGAACCCTTTATATACTTCATTGCCACATAAAATAAAGAGACCAGAATTGTTCACAGACAAGGTCAGAGTTGAACCTGTGATCCACCAGGATGGGGTCCAGTGTCTGTTGTGATCGCTGCAATGAACATAGATCCACAAATATGACCACAAGTCCCTGCTTTCAATTCTTTGGGGCATATGCCCAGAAATCAAGTTGTTGGCTCATATGATAATTCTGTGTATATCCCCATTCGCTTATAAAATCCCTTCAGTTCTTGGCAGATATGTTTTCCTAGATATGTTTGAAAATTCACAAAAAGGTTTTATTTTAAGTTGTGGTAAACGACACATAAGATACACCATCTTAACTGTTTGAAGTGTACAGTCAGTCGTGTTAAGTATATGAACTTTGTTGCGCGGTAGACCTCAGGAACTTTTTCAAGTTTCAGTAGTGAAACGCTGTATCTCTAATATCTACTATATCCCTCTTCTCCTCTCTTTACAGGCCCTGGCAACCTCCATTCTACTTTTTGTTGCTATGACTTTGATTAATGTGGGGATCTCATAGAAGTGAAATGATGCAATATTTGTGTTTTTGTTAAAGGGATTTCTTGAGATGTAGAAAGTCCCAGCATTTGCATCTGAATGAAGTAAGGACAATCATAGCACCAGTGCACTGTGAACTTTTATTTTCTCCCTCCTTTGCCCCTAGATTGGTATTTATGTAGAGGCATCCTTTGGAGGTCATTGCAAAGTGTCAAGCAACTTAGGATTTACTTCCGGTGGCGCTTATTTTTATTGACTTGGTGAACATGGGCATGTACTTAATTGGTCTGTGTGTATTTCCTCAGCCATAAAGGAGAAAAATAAAAGTAGCCTTCCCTTCCTGGGAGGAGGTGCCCTTGCCAATACTTCTACAGCAGGAACCCCTGCCGCGTCCTGCCCTTGGTCCTGGCTCTGCCTTGCCCCTGGGATGTGTCTCCAGCCCTCTGCTGCATCTCCAGCTGCAGGTGCTTGGAGTTTTTTTCTAGCTTAGCAAGGTCACGGTTCCCATTTCTTCTCTACTTCAGCTCTCTCTCCATGCCCTGTGTCCCTGGAGCCCTTCCCCTCATCAGAAAAGAAGAGCACACCCCCAGCTGGCTCAATCCTCTTGGCTGCTCCTTCTGTGTCTGTTCTGGAGATTCTGGGCTTGGGTGAACCTATCTGGACCAGGAGGGTGAGCAGGGGCAAAAGGAGACCACTTGTGTTCTGCGTGGACACCAGGCAGCTGCTGCTCTTTCTGCTGGGGGATGGGGGGCTCTTCACCTCCCACCATGTTCTCCTCTCCCAGCTCCCCACTGGGCACCTCATCTCACTGCCCTGTTTGCTCTGGGTCCCTGACCTGCTCTCCCTGTTTGGCCCACATCATCTCTCTGATGCAGTAAGGGATGGGGACCACTCAGAATGTCTGTCCGAGGGAGAAGATGGATCAGGAAGTGGGGTCAGGTAGTGTCTGTCTGTGGGTGCTTTCCATCCACGTGCTCCACCTTTCAAAATGCCTCCTAAGCAACTTCTGTTGCACCATCTCCAGAAGGACAAGCGTCTCAGTCCCTCACCGGCCTGAGCATTCTGGCAGTTTGGGTGAGCTCTGGGTGAATCTGTTCTGGTTGTGGGTGTCCGTTATTTACTTTTGGTTTATTATATTCAGATGGGAAGATAAGGAGCATTCGTAGGAGGACCTGATATCATTAAATGCTTAAGTGAAAGAATGCCTGGAAATGCAAAATTTACTACCATGGAAAAGCTGGGCAACTCACCTCCACCTCACCTCACCTGCCCCCCAGAGCCCTGTCAGTCTCCCAGGACTTCATAATCCGGGAATCTTTATAAAGAGGTGATGTGAGCCTCTTGTTGTTAGTAGCAACAACTGAAATTGAATTTATCAGAATGTAGGAAGAGTAATTAGAAAACAGGAGGGTAAGGCTTGGCTCTATGGGAATATGCTGTTTCCTGACATTTTTTGTATTTTCCTGGATCACATATTATATTGAATGCTACCAAATACTGATTTTCTGGTTCATTCTTTCTTTAGCAGTTTTTTCTCCTCTTATCTTTTTTCTACCTTTTGATTATTATATCCTCATGGATTCTCTGTCAATGTACTACAATCAATATATTATAAGTCTTTTTGATAGTTCAAGTTAATCTAGGGGGAGCTCCTTTCAGCTCCCTCCATTTGACACAACCCGATTGAGGTTTGAGTATTTATTGTTTTCTGACTCAACAAGGTGTTGGAGGTTTATTTTGTACTTTCCTTTCCTACATGTGGAGTCAGACATTTCTCTCAAAGAGCTTGGTCTTTTTAAAAGTCAACATTTGCACAGGTTTGCTCCCTGTGCTAAATTTTACTTCAAGGGCTTCACGACTCTTCCAGAACTAGAATAAAAAATTTTTAAATGGTAAGTTTGTACTCATATTACCAATGCATAGTTGATATTTTGTTTTTTCTCTTACCTCCTCAGATTTTAATTTTGTGTTTTTTCTAAGTCTTGCTTCCTGGTAACATTAGTTTATTTCTTATTTCCTTTATCTTACGTGACACACACAGAAAATGCAGTATTGCAATACTAATGTTATCAAAGTTTCATGTTTCTTAGGTGTTTTTGTATTTAATCTATGTTCTTTTTATTCTTGTTTCCACTTTTGTAGTCTTTTCACCTCTTGAGCATGTAAAACATTTACATGGTCCAAAAGTCAAAACAATATCAGAAAATATACTCAAAAGTTTTCCATTTCATTAATATCTTAATAGTGGGTTTTTTTTGTTGTTGTTGTTGTTTTTTACTTTCAGAGACAAGAAATGCATGTGTGTCTATGTGTTCCAATGCACCTTTCAGCATATTCTTATTTCCTTACATTCTTACTCAAATATACAATGTTCTGCACTTCCTATTTTCACTTAAATATAGATGCTGGAAATCACTTTACAGATATATTTCTTTTTTTTCTATTAGTTTCCCAGTCATAGCTATATCATATTATTTAATGAGTTACACGTGGATAGACCTTGACTTGTTTCCTATTTTTGGTTATTAGAAATCTTGCTAAATACCCTCCACTTGATTTGTATCACCTTGCAATTTCAGAGTGCATTTTTTAAAGCAAAGTTAAAAGTAATTTTGCAGAAAAATAAGCAACATTTTTGTTTTAATTTCAAAACACTGGTTTTCCCTCCATCCTCCCTTGAAATCATGCCTACATTAGAGTAATTAAGTATATTCCTGAAAACTCAGATTTATATTGTGTCATGAACAATGAGTTATAATCTAGGTATGTTTTAACAGCCTTGAGAAGGATGTTGGTTGTCCGTCAGTCCACAGTGTCTGGGTGCCTTCAGTGAGTGCCCTGCAGTGATCTTGAAATCAAGGAGAGGAGTGTCAGGCGAAGTTTACCATCAGCCTCACAGGATGGTGGGTAGTGATTTGTCGTATAGTGAGTTCTAGGTGATTTTCTTTTTCAGACTCCCCTTCAGGTCAGCCCCGCACAGTATGGCGTCAAATGGTCTAGGACTGAGCAGTAATGCTCTGGTGCATTTAGGAGGAACCCAAGTCAGCCTGAGAAGGCTGTGTGATAAACCAGCTGTTCCTGTATGCCCTTTGGGAAAAGGTCCTGCATAATCTTCTTCATGAGTGTTATCATCGGGGCAGAGAAGGGTCACGGTTCTCAGGCCCAAATTTTCCTTACCTCTAAAGTAAGACTATACCTTTGTCCCCTGGGCAGCATGGCTCACAATCCCTTTTCTGCCTCTAGTGAGCGACGGCTCTAGCATTTGTTGGCAGTGTGTGTATTTGTGTGAGTTTTCTTGATGGTACAGGGACAGACAAGAATTTCAAATGGGGATGGAACGATTTTCAAGGAGGTAAATGTGGGAATTGCCGTTAACTCTGGGGCCTCATTCGTTCGTTCTTTTCCTAAAGTTCTTACTAGGGACCCTTTTACCCTTCCTGAGGAAAAGCTAGAGGATGAAAGAATGGTGGCTGGCTAGCTGACAAATTATTAGGTAAATACAAAGCTTATTCTTCTTAGGACTGGCATACTTGCATCTACCAGTAGATAAAGTTTCTTCTGTGTAGATCTGTCTCGAGAGCTTCTCAAAGCAAATAAGACCCCATTCAATTAAGTTGAATTTCCAGTTGAATTTCCCCACGTAGTCAAGTCTGTCATATTGGTCAGAGGTTATCCTGAAAATCATCCCAGTAGTTCAGTAATTCTTAATGAGTCTTGATCCTCATGGTGTCAACTGCCTGCTTCTAACTTTGCTTAGTGCTGTGACAGCAGGTAAGGAACATGAAAGTGTCTTTTTCTCAAAGAATTTGTTCATTCCTTAACATTTATCACTAGCATGCAGTGTGCTGGAGAGTATCCTACAATCGAGGGAAATAAAATGAGAGGATCTCCTAGTCTGGTTGTAGTGAGATAAGTGCATGTGTAAGAGGTGCAATTAAAGCCTTGTGGCTGGAGGAGATAAACAGTGGGAGAGTGGAGATGGAGCAAAATGTACCTAGGACCACTGAACACTGGGGGAGATAATGGGAGACCTGAGAACCCTGTTTTGGCTTTGGGTCTCCCGTCCTCATTCTCCAGTGAGCATTGGTGGAGATGTTACTTGCATAAGTCAGCCTGTGTGTGTTGGTTTATGTTTCAATGACCTTTGATGATAAGGCTGGGGACTTTACCTAGGAGGAGTGGACTTCGCTGCACCTCAGTCAGACAAACCTATACAGAGATGTGATGCTGGAGACCTACAAGAACCTGGCCACAATAGGTAAATCTGGCATCGTTCCTTGTACCCTATTATGGGTCAGAAATATATTACATACTTACTATGTTCCAAAATTGAAGATTTGAATCTGAATACGAGAAAGAACACACACATACAGTCTGCACCCATGGGTTTGAATCTACTGCTGTTTCAGCACTTGGCTGTGAGACCCACAGCATCATCGTCACTCTGTTAGAAATGTACGTTTTTAGTCTCCACCTTTGACATAGTGAATCAGAAAGCTGTGGTTGTTGCCTCATCTGTGTTTTATGAAGCCCTCCAGATGACTGTGATGCGCTATAATGTTTGAGCACCGCTCATCTAGTGGTTTCCTCATCAGAACAATGATCTCTTGGTTGCATTTTCTTTGTTTCTTGGAATCACAGCCTTAGGGCTTTGTAAATGTGTACATAATCCTGAATGTGGTTTCAAGGGTCAAAGAGAACAAGTTTGGGGGGTACAGAAAGGTGGGATGTTTGCCTTTGCAGCCCTTTTGAAATAAATTTAATGCTTCATTAGAAATAGAGTTCCTTACTTGTGGGAAGATTTGTCATCTCTTTCATGAGCCTCTTCCATTGATGTATGTTTCCCTGTGGACAGGGTATCACCTGTTGAAATCACGTCTGATCTCATGGTTGGAACAAGAATTGAGGACAGCAGACACAGGTGTTCTCCAAGATGAATGTCTGCAAAATAAAACCACAGTCAGTGAGAAGCTCAGTATGTTTGGAAGCATAATGAGGAAAGTTTTTAAGATGCACTCTTTCCTCAGAAGGCTGAGGCCATTGGTCTCTGATGTTGTGGGGTATCTTCAACTTCCCTTACTCTTGTTTCACATTTCCTCACACTTTCCAATGATCACAAATTGTCCTAGGTTTATTTCTTTTGTAAATTTATCATTTTGATGTCAGTGCATTGTTCAGATCTTTCATATTAACTTCCCTGCTATTTTCTCTTTCTATTCGTCATCTCTTCTAATTTTTGTGTAATTATTTTTTAATCAAAACTACTTAAAATTTTGACCCCTTGTCCTTATAATTGCAAAATATTTGATATAACCATAGTCCTTAAATCTATCTTAACTCTTTTTCTTTGTCTAATTTGAATAGTAATACAAACGAGCCTAACCTTTTTGGACTTCTTTAACCTAACATTTCTTTCTGAGTTCTCAAATTTGTTTGTTTTACCACAGAATGTGATTTGGGACTTGAAGTGAATGAGCACTTCAGGAGCGTATTGTAGGAGGGGGAACAGTCTCCCAAATAGGATACAAATGTCAAGATGGATATGATACCTCTTATTTTACACATTCAGAAAAGCTTGAGGATTAGATAGAAAATAAGTGCAAATTAGAGGTATTTGGACCAGGTGGCCCTAGCCCAAGACAGTGACGCCTCTAGGGAGATACTTGGAATGTGATGAATTTGGGGACATCCTAGACCTAGCTTGAAACTTGGTGCTGCAAATTTCCCTCAAGTATACACTCACATATATATAAAACCGGTGAGTATAAAAACAATTTTATAAAACACTACAGGAATCGTTTTAAATTTAGAGTAGATGGGACAGCATTCTGCCAGAAGGGTCCCATCATTCAATTGGAAAGAAATCAACAGGGCAGTTTTGTATGCTTGTAATGAAAATGGTAAAAATCATAAACATTGTGATAATGTTTCTGTTTTGAGATATATATAACCTATTAAGGAGTCTGAAGATTCCTTTAGTCATCATTCATCCCTTCCTCAACAGGAAAGAACCCAAAATGGAGGGAAACTCTATGAGTGTAAATAATGTGGAAAGTCTTCAGGGAACACTCACGTCTTAAGACACACAGGAGTGTTCAAATAGAGGGAATACTTGTGATGAGAATCATTATGGAAAAGGCTTTCTGACTCTGCCCAAGAAAACCTAGACCAGTGAGGACCATTCCGAGCTGAATCCCTTTTAATTAAGGGAGATCTTGCATTGGAGATGAACCCCAATAAAAGAAGATGTGGAAAATTGTAGTTCTGCTAAATAATTTACTATTCACTGGTAATCTCACAGTGGAGAAAAACTTGATGAATGTCAAAAATGCTTGAAAGTCATCATGTTTCCATTAGATTCTCCCTCTTTGTTTAATAAACATGGCATGATTCACAGTCTAAAAATGGGATGACTCACACTCAAAAGACATTGTGAATGTAGGAAATATAGGAAGTGCTTCCCTTGGTTCAAAAATCTTCTAATATGCTGAGGAAACATTGCTTTCTCAGTGGTTCGTTAGATGTATTTTGAACATCTGTGATTCTATCCTCACCGTTTTTGTGCACAATGTGTTTTTCTTTCCCCTGACAGCCATTCAAGGCCAGTCTAGGTGCTACAATTTCCAGGTTGCAAACTGGCCAAAAGTGGGCCGAAAGGCTTCACACTTAATCCCATTATAGCCACCTGTATTCTCTTGTTGGATTAATATGGTTTTAAATTGTGAAGGTAACGACTGCTTGCCTGAATTTAAGGCTCATGGAGTGCGTCTACCTTGGCTCACACTGGACAACTTGGGGTTTTAGTATATCTCTGTAAATTTTCTAAAAAGCCCTTCTCTCTTGCCTTATCCATTCAGATAAAAGGTGAGTGTGCAAGCAGAAGGTGAATGGTGAAAAGCTGAGGTCACACACCCAGATTTCATGGCCATGATGGAGAGCAACAACCGCAGCACTTGAGGAGAGAATACTTTGGACCTCAGGCAGTGTAGAGATGGAGTAAAAAAATCCCAGCACCACAGCCTGGAAAAACAACCATATTGTCTGCCTGGGTCATGGAACAGCTGCAGCTTGAAATATAAGTGGCTTATGGATTTGTCATTCCATCTATGTTGTATGAAAAAAGAGAAGCTTGTTAAGAGGACTGGTCCTGATAATCTGCTGTGCCTGATCCATTAATGGCATTTCATGATTACTGCCCCTGAGAAGAGGCACAGAGACCAGCACATCCTCATTTCAGTCTGTATGACACAAATTCACATAGTTCTGAAGTTCAAGCAGCCTCGAGTTTGTCATGACTGGCCATCGAGGATGCTGGTGCTTGATGACACTTGGCATGGGGCTTGATCAAACCTGTGTAATGGTAATGCATATCAAGTTTAAAAACCAAACGTGAAAAAGACTGACCTGTGCTCTTTTGTGTTATATGTTTGTGGAGGAGAATGGGTTGTGGAGAAGTTCACTCTGGGTATGTGTTGCTGTTAAGCCTGTCTGTCATAGCTGATAGCCTTCTGGGTTTTCCTTTGTCTGTCACTTGTTGCCTTTCTCTTGCAGCTTTCAGGATTCTCTCTTAACCTTTAATTCTTGATATTTTAATTATAATGTGTCTTGGTGTGCATCTCTTTGGGTTTATCTTGTTTGGTGCTCTCTGTTCTTCCTGTACCTATATGTCTGTTTCCTTCTTTAGGATAGGAAAGTTTTCGGCTGTTATTTCTTCAAAGAGATTCTCTGCCCTTTTGTCTCTCTCTTCTCTTTCTTGGACATCTATAATATGGATGTTAGTGCACTTGGTGTTATTTCAGAGGTCCCTTACTGTCCTCGTTCGTTTTCTTTTTTCTTTTATCTGTTCAGCTTGGTTGATTTCCTCTAGTCTTTCATCCAGCTCATTGATCCGTTCTTTGGTATCATCTACTCTGCTATTGAGTTTCTCTCTAGTGAATTTTTCATTTCCGATATTGTATTCTTCATTTCTGATTGGTTCTTTTTTATGTTTTCTAATTCTTTGTTGAAGTTCTCACTGAGTTCATCCATTCTTCTCCCAAGATCAGTGAGCATCCTTATGAATTTTAATTTGAACTGTTTGTCAGGTAGATTGTTTATTTCTGTTTCATTTAGGTCTTTTCTGGGGTTTTGTCCTGTTCCCTTACTTGGATTATATTCCTTTGTCTCCTCATTTTGCCTCTTTCTCTGTGCTTACATCTCTGTATTAGGTAGGTCAGCCATGTCTCCTGATCTTGGATAGGTAGCCATATGTACGAGATGCCTTATGAGGCCCAGCAGTGTGCTTTCCTCTCATCACCAGTCCCAAATGTTCAAGGAGTGTCCCTCCCCATGTGAGTCCTTCTCTCGTAGCAGGGTTTCTCTTGCCGCAGGTGCCCAGGTCGGCGGCTAGGCTGGTTGTAATGCTCAGCTGCGTGTAGCTGCTATGGTCCTTTCAGTCACTTTATCGTGCACGGGGGCCCCAGCACAGGATTTAAAAAGACATTTACTAACTCCACAAAGGCCACCCACTGAAACCCCCAGCAGACTTGATTACAGGAGACATTTTAGAACCATTCCTAGGTTAAGAATGCCTGGTATCAGTGCTATTTAACAATTTACTATGGGAAGCCCTGGACCATATGCTAAATCGGAAAAATGAAAAAAGAGAAATACGTATTTGAAGAAGAAAAATAAAGTTACAGAAAATGTCATTACACTGAAAACGCAAAGGAATCAATGACGAGTTTAGCATGGCGTCCAACATAAAGGAAACAGGGAGAACTAAAGGTTAAATACGGGATTGACCGAACGGAGGAGACAGACCATCTCATGGATCGGCAGGCATATAGTGATGTATGGAGAATCACCGTAAAGGCTCCAGGAACCTGGACAGTGAGGAAGACAAGCTATTGATGACACCTGGCAGCTTTAGTCCCCATCGCCAGCCTTTCCTTTGTGACGGCTAAAGTCCGCGCTTGGCCTCCTCCCGCCCCGGGTATGGCCACCGCCCCTCCGCCCGTGGCCCCGCCCACAGGCCGTCCTCCGTCCTCCACCTGGGCCGGGGGCCTGTTTCCGCCCCCAGCCCCGCGCCGAGCGACCCCAGGGCCCATAGGGACCCACGCGGGAAGAACTAAGAGTTCGCTGCCGGAAATGGACGGACGTGATCGACAGCCCGAGCCCTGGAGACCCGCCCCTTACGGCCCGAGGCAGGAAGCGGAAGTGGCGTCACCAGTTCCCTTAGTCCCTTTGTCCCGTGATTCCACGTCTCTTAGAGCCGTTCACGTCGGTATTTTTGCGGTGTCGCTGTCCTCGCTGAGGCCGGTGAAGGGAGGGCCCTGGGCGCACGGAGGGCGTTAAAGGACAGGTGCGGCCCGGGACCCGAGGGGCTCCGTAGAGAGGCCGGGCCTCCGCTCCTCCGCCCGGCCGCTGGGCCCCGCGCTGAGTCGGGGCGGGAAGGGCGCCGCGCGGGGCGTTGGCGTCCTCTGTGCTTACCTGGTCAGAGCCTCCGAGTCACCTTCGAGACTTTTCCCCAGAAGGAGAAGCAGCTCCGCTGTGCGAGTCCCTTTGCTCAGACCCCGCGCCCTCCGGTTCTCAGGACCTGCGACCCCGCCGTGTGCCTGTGAGTCCGGGGTAAAGTGGTTCGGGGGCCTCTGCTGCTTTTCCTGGGCGAGAGAACGTGTCACCGGGGAATTTGGCCTTGTCTTGGCGCGTTGTTTTCTTTTGAACATTACATAAAAGTAGGAATATGAGATGCTCTTTTAGATGTCAAGGATTTGCACGTGTCTCTACGTAAGTATAAACGTACGTAGACCAAGAGTCTTTCATCTAAAGGAAGGCAAGAATACCCAGCTAGCTCTCCATCTGAGCTTCCCAGGCCCGTAGAGCCCACAGAACTTCAGAACAGGGGGCTCCAGGAGAAAACGATGGAGGCTTTGTGACACCAGTTGTAAAATAATTGAGTTTACCATTAGCAGGACTTTAGACTGTGTTTTTTCCATCATATTTTTCTTTCGTAAATTCTTAAACCTACGGAAGATTTGAACATCCAGTACAGGGAGTGTTCCGTGTAGTACATTGATGTATTTTTAGCATTTTGCATGTTTGCTTTCTCTGTAGATAAATAAATACATTTTATGGTGAACTATTTGTGAGTAGTAAAAATAAATTGCATTTATGATACTTGACCTTTGACAAATAAAAATGGCAAGCAATAGGATATACTGGAGAATATGAGGAAGCCATTTTGTGTAAATCTAATTCGGCCTGACCGTGTCCTTCCAAACGGGCCTGACCGTGGCTGTTGAGCACGCATTGTATATCTGCTTTAGACATTCCCTATGGCAAGAACAAAGGCCCTTGAGGTAAAGGTGCAACTTCCCTCCCCCTCCTAACCTTGGCATTCCCTTGAGGATTAAGCATCTTTCCTTAGGCTAGGAACTGATTGCTGCGCTCACCTGTGACCACCCAGCTCAAGACAATAGACTTGCCTCCTGCTGCGCCCTCTGAGATAGCAGACCCACTACCTGCTGTGTCCATCAAGCTCTGTGCTGACAGGGCAATCTTGTGACTATTGTGGGAGAGACATTTCAATCATATGTGAAACGTCCTATTTGAGGGTATATAACCACTCTGTATACCTCACTTCCTTGGTGCCCTTTGAAAGGCCCCGGGCCATGGTCCTCAGATTTCATGGTCCTCAGCTTTCAGCTCAGAATAAACTCACCCAAATTTTCATTTATAGATTGGTTATGGATTATTTTCGTCGACACCTTTAATTATATGATACTCCATCTCTTAAAGATAAGAACATTATCCTACTAAAACCGCAATACTATTATTGCACCCAAGAAAGTTAAAGATAATGAAGTCGTCTCGTATCTACTCTGTGTAAAAACTAAACTTCTCTTCATTCTCCCAAAATATGTATTTGGATCTAGGACCGTATCAGTGTTTATATATGGCAGTTGTTTACATCTTTCAGTCTTTTTAGTACTGGGTCGGTGGATATTATTTTCCATTGTATTGACGTTTTGAAGAGTCACAAGTATTCTTTTAGAAAGTCACACATTTTGATATGTCTGGTTTTATTTTCGTAGTGTGCTTAAATCTTTCCTCCATTTCTTCAGTTTCCTCTCAGCTAGTAATTGGGTCCAGAGCAGAGGTTGGCAAACTTTTTGTCTGAAAAGGTCCAGATAGTAAGTACTTGATGCTTTGGAAGCCTTAAGGTGTGAGAATTACTCAGCTTTGCCTTTGTAGTGGGCAAGCAGCCATAGACCTAAGGAAACAAATGGGCACAGCTGTGTTCCCACAAAGCTTTATTTACACCAACAGGCCTGTGACCAAAGTGTGCCAGCTCCTCGTGTAGAGGCTTCAGAAGATCATTTCAGAATATTTTGTGAGTGATGTGTACATCAAATTGCATTCCACAGGGAAGGCAGAAATTTCTGCCATCCCTTAGTTAGTGATGCCCACTTTGATCACTTGCTTAAGGTGGTGATCAGCAGAGTGCTCTGGTTTAAAGGTAGACTTTTCCTTGTGAATAGGAAAGTCACGTGTGGGTGATACTTTGAAACTCAGAAAATCTTGTTCCCCAGCAACCTTTCTAACAATTGTCTTAGCATCTCTTAATCACCTGCAGTGAATAAACTTCTGTATATGTTGTTTCACATTTGTGGGGGTGTATTTTCAGGGTCAGCTGCTCAGGTTGGATTTCTAGGTCAAAAGACAAATATACATTTTCTTTTGCTTGTTGTTATAAATTTCCTTCCATAGGTCTTAGGCCATTTGTAGTTTCTGAATCAACATTTTAAAAACATCTCAGAAAATTATGGAGAAATATAAGGAACAAATTTTAGTGTTAACTTCAAGGCACTTGTTTTCAGAAAGAATATCCTGCCCACTCATTCTGAGTAAAAATATTCAAATACCTTTTCAGATATCCTGCCTTTTTGTTTCTATTACATTGTGCACAGCCATTTTATGTGAGTCTTATTTAAGTTTTATGTTGTAGTTCTATTTTGTGTTCCTTTTTTTGTGCATTCTATATTATAATATGATGGTGGGTAATGGCATTTGTCTAACAATCTACAAATGGTCATTGAATTCCTTTAATGAGCTAGCACTGTGCAGGGACGGGAAAAAAGGCCATCCAAATGGACCTAGTACTGCCACCATGGGGCTTCCAGTCTATCTGGGAATACAGATCTTAAGTGAATACTGGCAAGTTGTGGTATGGACATCAGAATGGCTTGATAGGAAGTGGTAATATATATTGAGAGGGATTGATATTTATGTTGTGAGTCAAAGCATCAGTAGGATTGACCTGGTCAGGTCCTTGAGCTGTTGTGAGGATTTACAGAGTGGGTGAGGATATCTCAGAAGAAGGGAACTTGATGAGCAAAATACAACATAGTTGAGACCTTGGTGCATTTCTTAAACTGAGGAGAGAGGCTTGGCAGAAGCAGAAGCAGAACAGATAGAGTGGTGGGAGACAGAGTGGAGAGCAGGAACAGGACCAGGGGAATGAGGTGCTCTAGACAATATTCTAAGGCCGTGGGGGCTGGCCCCGTGGCCGAGTGGTTGAGTTTGCACGCTCTGCTGCAAGGGGCCCAGTGTTTCGTTGGTTCGAATCCTGGGCGCGGACATGGCACTGCTCATCAAACCATGCTGAGGCGGCGGCCCATATACCACAACTAGAAGGACCCACAATGAAGAATATACAACTATGCACGGGGGGGCTTTGGGGAGAAAAAGGAAAAAAATAAAATCTTAAAAAAAAAAATTCTAAGGCCGTGGAAACTTCTGAGATGTTTTAGCAGGAGAGTGATTTGAATCCATTACAACTTAAATAGAACCCACTAACTCCTGCTTTGAGAAGGAACTTCGGGAAAGATGAGCATGAAGGCATGGAGTCAAGATAGAATCTTATGATGAATAAGTTTTCAGATACCCTTATGGAACCTAGATGTGGATGATTGTTATGGAAAAGAAAATAAATAAAATGATTTGAGAGTTTTGTAGAAGGCAACAGTGAAAGAATCTAGGTATTTCCTTCATCTATTCTTTTACTAGAGGTTATACCGCCACTTAATGACTGTTTGAATGCTTGATAGTGCTCAGTGAAAAAATACAACTCAGGCTGTTATTAGGAAACTTGTAAACTATTGGAGGAGGCAAACATCTCTCCAAGGAAATAAATGTATTGTTACAAATTGATTAGAGTTCTGGAGCTAAAGTAGAGAGTATTATTTTCTGTATCTTTATATGGGAGCAGGTGAAGGTAAGAGAGTTGATGAATATTTAAGTCCTAAAAAGACAAGGCACACGAGTTAGCCATGTTGGAAGGGATGCTCGAGGAGATGGGGAAAGCATTCTGTGTTTGGTTGATTCCATTTCTAGGGTGAGAGAGGGGAGAGCATCAAGGGTTACTCCCAGATTTGACAGTGGAGACATTTTATTTGGTTGGCATAAATTCTGAGGGAGGATTCTGCTCTTCAGTGTATACCTGACTTGAAAAATGAGTGGTATCTGTTCAAATGCTGTGAATCAAGAGAAAAAAGTATGAATGTATTTTAATTTTATGAGTAGTAAGTTCATTCAAGGAATTAATTGGAATCAGTATTCACTGTGTTATTATCAATGTTAGCAAATGTTTATGTTAATAAACATAGAGTGGTCTTATAGTCCACCTGGAGATTCCTTCTCCTACCCATATTAGGCCTTTGATTCCCTGACTGAACATCCAGAGTAACCCCTCCGGTTTGATATTTTATAGACACTGATGCCTGTAGGGGGCTAGAGTCACTCCACAGGTAAAGGACCAGAAGACTCCCGTGACAGTACAAGTTGCCCAAAAACCACTGAAGGCTCCATGTGGCTTGATAGTATCCATGTTACCCTCTCTGTTTCCCACTTGGGTGTCCCAATGAGCCAGCTGTGCCGTAGTGAAACAATTGATGAGGGTTCTGAAGATAAAGTTGGTGAGACTGTGCAGATACTGTGATTCTGTGAATGTCTTTCCTATGGGCAAGGAACTCAGCTCTTTCCTCAAGTCCAGTGGCTTGACTAAATGTATCCCCAAATCTCCTCTTGACTCATTTGTCCCCAGCAGTCACTGTTCTTGTTGATCATCTATGAGTCTCTGTACAATCAGGAGACAGAAATCACACTCTAACTACAACAAGAAAAGTGTAATGTAAGGATACAAACAGAATTCCAACAGATATCCTGGAGTTGATGGAGAGTCCCTCAGGAAAGCCAAGCCAGTAGGAGGGCCCTCTCCCCAAGGCTGGACTTCAGACCTCGTCAGAGAAGGTATCATGGCAGCCCATTGGATGGTGAAGACGTTCACAAGGTTGCCAGAACCAGAGGCGGTCAGCAGTCAGTGGGCGGGCAGTAAGCAACCTCTGGATGCACACAAGTCCTGAGTGGTGGGTAGATGGAGAGAGGGAGTCCGGTGCCGCTATCAGTGCAAGACCTAGAGCGCTGAGGATCCAGATAAGGAGGCCGTGGGGAGCAACTGACTGGTGTGCAGAGAAGCTGAGGCTGGCGGATGAGTGCTGAGAAGACAGGGTTCCTCCCACCATTACATCCTTAGAGTAATTATGTTTCTGAAAACTGAGATATATTGTGTCATGAACATTATTTAGCTATAATCTAGGTATACTTCCAAAGTGGTGTGAAGGATCTCTGTTACCTGTTGATCACCAGTCACTGGGCGCCTTCACTGAGCCAGGCTCTGTGCCACCCTTGGTAGTGGCAAACATTCGCATCCAAAACTGACATGATGCTACCCATGAGATGCAAAAAAAAAAAAACTCCAAAAGAATCCGATCCTGATTTCAGACAACATTAGTACAGCTAATGTCAAAAAGCATTAGTCCAGCTGCAGAGGTCGTTATGGTAACAGATTCTGTTCCTCCAAGTATATAAAAATTTAAAAGTATATCGGCTCAATGAAATTGTTGCAGATATATAAAGCTTTGCTTGACAGAATTAGAAGAAGAAGTAGACATGTCTTTTGGGAGATTTTTTAATATATTTTGCTCATAGTGTCAAACTAAACAGTAGAGTAAAATTCAGTTAGGATATACTTTGGAAGTACTGTGTGAGCTGCCTAAGGTACAGATACAGAATGGTGTGTCTCGTGACTGATGGAATTCAGAAGTTGCTCGTCTGAGAGAAAGGGGGAAGGAATGGCCTGGAAAGAGCAGGAAGGCTTCGTAGAGAGGTGCCTTTGTTGTGTATCTTGTTTAGGCTGGGGATTACATGAGAATGTGCAATTGTCACAACTTGTCCACTAAAGGCTTAAGATGTGTATTTAGTTGTAAATAGTTATATCTCCATTACAAAATAAACAGAAAACGTCAGTGAGCCCATTCAGCCCAAGGACTCCCAGATTGAGGCCCCTCGAAATAAGTACAATGATAATGTGACAGTTGACAGGAGATTTTTGTGACCATATGTTTTAGTCTTCTGAACTGTAGAGTAAGGACTGTAGAGTTGTGGGGGTGATGATATTGATTCATAGAGAAAGAACTTGGGAATTTTCAGTGGATGTGATCGTTCAAATACCATTTTTATATCGGCATTTGGCCTCTTAGTTTGTGTTTGATTTATTAAAGATTTTTTTTTTAAATTGAGGTCACCTTGGTTTATAACATAAATTTCAAGTGTACGTCATTATGTATTGACTATTGTATAGACTGCGTTGTGTTCCCCACCAAAAGTGTAGTTGCCATCCGTCACCATACACGTGTGCCTCTTAATTCCTCTCACCCTCCCCACACCCTTTTCCCTTCTGGTAAAGACCAGGCTGTTCTCTGTATGTATACGTTTATTTGTTTATCTTCCACATGTAAGTGAAGCGATATGGTAATTATCTTTCTCCCTGTGAGTTACTTGACTTAGCATAATCCCCTCGAGTTTCATTCACCTAGTCGCAAATGGTAAGATTTTGTCTTGCACGCACACACACACACACACACCACCACCTCTTTATCCATCATCTGTGGATGGGCACTTAGGTTGCTTCCAAGTCTTAGCTATTGTGTATGACGCTGCGGTGAATATAGGGGTGTGTATCTTTTTGAATTACTGTATTTCTGTTCTTTGGATAAATATCCATACGTGGAATCGCTGGATCATACGATATTTGGATTTTAATTTTTTCAGGAATCTCCATAGTATTTTCCCCTGTGGCTGCTCCAATTCACATTCCCACCAGCAGTGTACAAGGATTCCTTTTTCTCCACATCCTCTCCAACACTTCTTATATTTTGTCTTTTAATAGCCATTCTGATGGGCATGAGGTCTTATGTCGTTGTAGTTTTGACTTGCATTTCCCTAGCAATTATGATGTTAAATATCTTTCCATGTGCCTCTTGGCTGTCTGTGTATCTTCTTTGGAAAATGTTCATATCCTCTGCCCATTTTAAAAAAATTATTTTGTTAAGGTAATATTGATTTATAATGTGTAAATTTCAGGTGTGTGTTATTATATTTTAGCTTCTGTATAGATTTCATTGTATTCACTGCCAGTAGTCTAGTTATTACCCATTACCACACATATGTGCCCCTTTACCCCTTTTGCCTTCTCCCCACACCCTTCCCCTCTGGTAACCACTAATCCCTATGCCTTATTCATGTGTTTGTTTCTTTTCTGCATATGAGTGAAGTCATATAGTATTTGTCTTTTTGTGGCTTATTATGCTTAGCATAATACCCGCAAGGTCCGTCCTGTTTGTCAGAAATGGCATGATTTTGTAGTTTTTTATGATTGAGTAGTATTCCACTGTGTCATTGTAATTGTGGTTTGCATTCTCCCAATAATTAGTGATGTTAAACTTCTTTTCATGTACCTGTTGGCTGTCTGTATATCTTTGGGAAAATGTCTGTTCATACTCTCTGCCCATTTGTTGATTGGGTTGTTCATTCTTTTCTTTTGAGTTGTATGAGTTCTTTATATAGTTTGAAAGTTAACCCCTTGCTGGATATATGATTTGCAAATATTTTCTCCGAGTTAGTGGGTTGTTTTTCGTTTTGTTGATGGTTTCTTTTGGCTTGCAGAAGCTTTTACTCTGATGTAGTCTCATTGGTTTACTTTTCCTTTTGTTTCCCTTACCTGAGTAGACATGATATTCGAAAAGATATTACTAAGACCAATGTCGAAGAACATAGTCTTTTTTTCTTCTGGGAATTTTATGGTTTTAGGTCTTAACATTCAAATCTTTAATCCATTTTCAGTTAATTATTGTGTATGGTGAATTATAATGATCTACTTTCATTCTTTTGCATGTGGCTCTCCAGTCTTCCCAACGTCATTTATTGAAGAGAGTTTCTTTTCTCCATTGTATGTTCTTGGCTCCTTTGTCAAAGATCACCTATCCGTAGACGTGTGGTTTTATTTCTGGGCTTTCATTTCTGTTCCATTGATCTGTGTGTGTGTTTTTCTGCCAGTACCATGCCGTTTTGATTTGTATAGCTTTGTAGTATATATTGAAATCAGGGAGTGTGATATCTCCTGCTTTGCTGTTTTTTCTCAGGATTGCTTTGACTATTTGGGTTCTTATGCTTTTCTGTATAAATTTTAGGATTCTTTATATTTCCGTGGAGAATGTAATTGGGATTCTGATTGGGATTGCATTGAATCTGTAGGTTGCTTTAGGTAATATGGACATTTTAGCTATGTTAATTTTTCCAATCCATGAGCATGGAATATCTTTCTATTTATGTCTTCTTCAGCTTCTTTCAAGAATGTCTTACAGTTTTCAATGGGCAGGTTTTCCACATCCTTGATTAAATTTATCCCTAGATATTTTTTTTTAGTGATTGTAGATGGGATTGTACTCTTGATTTCTCTTTTTGCTGCTTGGTTGTGTATTCCAATGCAACTGATTTTTTATGTTGATTTTGTGGCCTGTAAATTTCCTATATTCATTATTTCTAGTAGCTTTTTCATGGATTCTTTGGGGTTTTCTATATGTGAAATCATATCATCTGCAAATAATGTCACTTTTACTTTTTCCTTTCCAGTTTGCATCCCATCTTTTTCTTGTTCTTGCTTAATTGCTGTGGCTAGGACTTTCAATACTATGTTGAATAAGAGTGGTAAGAGTGGGCATCTTTCTCTTGTTCCCGTTCATCAAGGAATAGCTTTGTTTTTCAGTGGTAAGTATGACGATGGCTGTGGGTTTGTTGTATATAGCCTTTATTATGTTGAGATACTTTCCTTCTATACCCATTTTATTGAGAGTTTTTATCATAAATGGATGTTGAATCTTGTCAAATGCTTTCTCTGCATCTGTCGAGGTGCTCATGTGAGTTTTAGTCTCCATTTTGTTAATTTGGTATATCACATTGATTTGTGGGTGTTGAACCTTCCTTGCATCCCTGACATAAATCCCATTTGATTGTGGTGTATGATCCTTTTAATGTGTGGTTCTATTCAGTTTACTACTATCTTGTTGAAGATTTTTGCATGAATATTCATCAGCAATAGTGGCCTGTAATTTTCCTTTTTTGTTTTGTCCTTGTCTGGTTTTGGTATCAGGATAATATTAGCCTAGTAAAATGAGTTAGAAGCATCCCATCTTCTTCAGTTTTTTGGAAGGATTTGAGAAGGGTAGGTATTAAATCTTAGAATGTTTGCTAGAATTCACCAAAAAAGCCATCTGGTCTTGCACTTTTGTTTTTGGGGAGGTTTTTGATTACTGCTTCACTTTCTTTGTTGTGATAGGTCTTCTCAGATTCTCTATTTCTTCTTGATTCAGTTTTGGGAGGTTGTGTGATTCTAAGAATTTTTCTCTTCTAGTTTATGCAATTTGTCGTGGTGTAGGTTTTCATAGTATTCTCTTGTAATCCTTTTTATTTCTGTGGTATCTGTTATAATTTCTCTTCTTTCATTTCTGATTTTTTTTTTTAGCCTTTTTTCCCCATAGTGAGTGTAGCTAAGGGTTTGTCAATTTTGTTTATCTTTTTAAAGAACCAGCTCTAAGTTTCATTGACCTTTTCTGTTGTTTGTTTTAGTCTCTGTTTCATTCATTTCTACTCTCATTTTTGTTATTTCCTTCCTTCTGCTGACTTTACGTCTTGTTCTTTCTTTTCTAGTTGTTTCTAGGTGCAGTGTTAGATTGTTTTGTTTCTTGATGTAGGTCTGTATTATTATAAACTTCCTTATGAGTACTTTTTTTTGTTGCATTTCATAGGTTTTGCTATGTTATGTTTACATTTTCTTTTCTCACTAGGTGGGTTTGGTTTCTCCTTGTTTTTTTCATTGAACCAAAAGTTGTTCAGCCCTTTGTTTAGTCTCCATCTATTTGTGACTTTCCCAACTTGCTTCTTGTTAATTTCTAGTTTCATACCATGAAGTTGGAAAAGATGCTTGCTATGGTTTCAATCTTCTTAAATTTAATGAGACTTCTTTTGTTTCCCAGCATACAGCCTATCTTTGAGAATGTTCCATGTGCACTCAAGAAGAATGTGTATTTTGCTGCTTTTGAATTGAATATTCTATATCCTTCTATCAAGTCCTTCTGGTCTAGTGTTTCATGTAAGGGCAGTGTTTCCTTGTTGACTCTCTGGTTGAATGTTCCGTTGATTTTATTGGTGTATTAAAGTCACTACTATTATTGTGTTGCTGTCATTTTCTCTCTTTAGTCTGTTAATGGTTGTTTTAGGTATTTTGGTTCTCTCTGTGTTAGCTGTATATACATTAATAAAAGTTCTGTCTTCTTTGTGGAGTGGCCCCTTTATCATTATACAATTTCTATCTTTGTCTCTTGTTATCTTCTTTTAGCTTGAAGTCTATTTTGTCTGATGTAAGTGTTGCTACACCCACTTTCTTTCGGTTGTTATTTGCTTGGAGTATCATCATCCATTCCTCCACTCTCAGCCTGTGGTTGTATTTAGAGTTGAGATGTGTCTCCAGGAGGCAGCTTATTGTCAGGTTTTGTTTTGTAATACATCCAACCACTGTGTGTATTTCAATTGGTGAATTCATTTTTACATTTCACTGTTAACTTTATAGTGGTTATTGATATGTGAGGGCTTAGCACTGCCATTTTATCATTTACTCTCTGGTTTTTCTGTATTTCTGTTGTTTCTGTTTCCTTGTGTTTGTGCCTGCAATTTCAATTTGGTGGTTTTCTGTGATGTGTTTCTCAGTTTCCTTTTTTTTTTTTTTTTTTTATATATTTTGTGACTCTGCCCTGAATTTTTGTTTGTGGTTCATGTGGTTACCATGAGGTTTCTATAAAAGATTCAGAGTCCTTTTTCTGCTGATAGCATCTTATCTCCATTTGCCTGTGCAAGTTCCATCCTTTTCCTCTTCCCATTCTGTGTTTTTGTTGTCACAAGTTATCCCTTTGTATATTGTGAGTATGTGGCTGAACTTAAGTGTTTGTAGTTATTTTTAATACTTCCTTTGAGCCTTTATGTTCTTATTGTTTACTATCCTATTCTGATACCGAGTTGCGGCTTTCAGATTCTTTTTATCACCTTGTGCAAACTTTGTATACTTTTGCCTTTCTGTTTCAGGACGGGGGTTCCTTTCAGCATTTCTTGTAAGGAAGATCTAGTGGTGATGAACTCCCTCACCTTTTGTTTTTCTGGGATAGCGTTTATTTTTGCTTCATATGTGAAGGATGACTTTGCTGGATAAAGTATTCCTAGCTGACACTGTTTATCTTTCAATATTTTGAATATATCATTTCATTCTTTTTTAGTCTAAAGTTTTTGCTGAGAAACCCACTGATAGCCTAATGGGGCTTCCTTTGTAAGTTATTTTTTCTCCCTGAATGCCCTTAATATTTTTTCTTTGTCATTGACTTGTGATAGTTTTAGTATAATGTGTAATGAGAACATCTTTTTGGGTTGAGATAATTAGGTGTTTCTTTTAGTTTCAGGTCCTTTTATATCCAGTTACTTCCTTGAGTTTGGCAAGATCTCAGCTATTTCTTTATATAAGTTCTGTGTTCATTTCTCCTTCTCTTCTCCTTTTGGGATACCCATTATCTTTTTGTTGGTTTTCTTAGTATAAGAGTTGGCTGTTTCTCATAGAATTTCTTCATTTAAAAAAAAATCTTAGTTCTCTGTCCTTTTCCACCTGAATCATTTCTAGATTTCTGTCTTCCATCATGCTAATTCTCTCTTCCATATGGTCTCCTATATTTCCAGTGCTTTCTACTTTATGCTTAATCTCATTAATTGTGCTCTTCAGCTCCAGAATTTTTTCAGTTTCTGTCTCTTTAGTGAAGTGTTCTTTCTGTTTGTTAATTTTATTCCTAAGTTCATTGAACTGCCTGTCTGATTGTTTTTGTATGATGTTGTGTTTGTTCATGACAGCTGTTTGAATTCTCTGTCAGACCGCAGTCTTCTGTGACTTCAGGTTTGGTTTCTAGAGACGTGTCGTGTTCTTTCTATGCTACCTGGTTACTGTTGTTCTTCATGGTGCTTAATGAGTTGTTCCTCTGTCAGTGCATTTGTGGTAGGAAACATTTTTCTTGTTTAGGTAGGCTTTGTTTATTTTCATTCTAGGCAGCTTCTGGTTGTATTTCAGAGCCTGTACTTTCCACCCTCCACTGTCTGTGCCGGAGGAGTGATCAGTGCCCTCATTGTGCTGCTTCTGCCTCCAAGATTGCTGGTACCTTTCTGCCTACAATCTTGCTGCAGTTGTGGGTCTTGCCCCCAGGGTCACCAGGGTGCAAGCACCTCTGCTGCCTCTGGGGGTTCACCTGAGTCACAGTTTCCCTCAGTGCAGCAGGGGAACAGGGAGAGTGAGGCAGGAGCTGGCATCACAGGCATTTTTGCCACATCTGAGTTTTTGGGTCTGCATGTGGTGCTGCTGTCGGGGATGGGGGTGGGAGATAGAAATTTCAGATGCCTCTGCAGCTGGGGAGGACCTGGATCTCTGGCCTCATCATTGCTCTTGTCTGACTCTCCATGGGCTTTCCACATTCTTGGGTGCTCCTCCCACGTTTGCTCCTTTTACTGCTGCTCCTGGGTTATCTGGGGGTTTAACAATCCAGCTGCTGGGGATGCTGGGTGTGCAGGTGTCATCATTCCTGCTGTATTCACCAGGTTCATGGAAGACACTGCCACCATCAGAAGGGGAGCAGTACCTGGGTCACAAGTGCCACTTAGGTTCCCTAAGTTCTGGTTTCTGATGCCTGCGTGATTCCTGGAACTTCAGGGCACAGGCGCTCCTTCCACCACCAGAGACCTGACGTATTGTATGCAGCATCTGCTTCTGGCAGGACCAGTGTCAGGGGCAATGCCACCAGGGGATGAGTTATGGGCACCACTGTGGCTCTGCAACCTCAGGTCTCAGATGCCACCTGGCACTGCTTGCTGAGGGAGAGGGACTGAGCCATGAGTGCCCCTGTGGCTCTTACAGCCCCTGGTCTTCGGCACCAAGATGCATTATTCCTGGAATATCAGGTCACAGACACTGCTGCCACCACCTGGGGTTTCTGGGTCTTGGATGCAGCCTCTGTTGCTGGAAGAGCTGGTCTTCAGTGCTGCCACCAGGGTAGGTGGAGGGGACTGGGGTACAGTCATCCCAGTTCCTGGTGCCTCCATCAGCATGGGCTAGCTGAATTCCCGGGGCTTCCATTTATGTGCCTTATCTCAGTTCTTGGAGCCTCTGCTTACCGATGTGGCTGCAGATCCTGGAATTCTGGTCCCAGCAGCTGCTGATGCTGCTCCACTGCTTCCACGCTGTCCAGGAAGTCCAGTCAGCCCACCTGCAGATGAGAGATGTCTGGAGCTCTCGGGTGTCCAGGAGCGTGTGCAGAGTCCTTTGTTGGCCTGTGGAATGTCCTACTGGTTGTAACTTAGAGAGGAGAGACAAAGGCAACAACTCACTCCACCTGGACCCAGACATCACAGCAAAGGTTATTGGTTTTTAACAAAAAGAAGTTAGCCTTAAAATACAGAACATTAAAAGACAATTTAAGAAACATGAAGGAAGTCTACGGAAGAAATTGATAAATATAACAGCCAGTTGAGTGGAGAAATGGAAGTGATAACTGAAATGAAAGGGTAGTTGTCTGAAAAAACTCATAAAGTAGACAGCTGTTGGGGAAAGTTTCCTATGGCCTTGCCCCTTTCCCGAGCTCAGGGTAGAGTGCAAATGTGTTTGATTAGACTTTCTAACCAAGACCTGTGGCCACTTCCCAGTACTTCAGTGTTTTCTGAGTTCTTTTGTATAAGCGTTGACATAGTTTCTCTTATCTTTTAGGGTCAGATGTGGAGGACCTCATGACTATTTTACTTTTCTTCCGTTTTCTTGTGCAGGAGCCAATAGAATATATGTGCTGTGTGTGTGTGTGTGTGTGTGTGTGTGTGTGTGTAGGACACTTGTTATTTTCTCACCTGCTTGATTGTTTTCCCATATCAGTTTTGAATTGATGTATCAATTCTTAGTCTATTGTCTATGTTCTCCAATAGGAATGTTGGATCTTTAATATCTAGGACATGCTTTGTATGCGTCACTGCTCTCAACTAACTGTCTAAACTCAGGGACACAGTTTCTTCATTGCTTAGTGAAAGAATAAAGGAATAATTCAGCATTAAGAACTTAAAGGGAGGCCTAAAGCTTCAGACTTCTGCAGCATCCATCAGGGGAAGCTCAGGAGTGTTTCTTCCCGTCATATGCCCAGGAACAGCCTCACACAGTGCTGTCCTTTAGAACGTGTAGATTAGGTGTCTAATGACAATATTTTCTTAAGCATGTAAGCAGTATAAAAAAGTTGTGATATTTTACATTATTTTGTTTTCTACATTCGAAGTTTTCTATGTTCCCTGGACACTAAGTTTTTATCGGATAGACTTGATTTGTGTTTATGTCATATGGTATTTATAGTTGAGAGTAGATTCAAATATTCAAGTTGTTCCAAATACATAAGTAAGTTCGACATCTGGTATAGATGGTCCTCAGTAAATGACAGTGATGTTACTGATTCTTTTGTTACAAAGCATACGGTTTTAATAGCTTTGCACAATACAGAGTCCTTTGTTTTAGACCTGAGCAGTCAAGCTGCTGGTTTATTCAAGAGGCGCTTAGGTGGGCCAGAGAATGCTGTGCTCTAAGTCACCTTCCTGGTACATGTGCCTTAGAGAGAATGGCTGCATAATCTCATTCATCAAGTTTATTGCCTTGACAACTGAAGAGACACATTCCTCAGGACTTAAGTTTCCTTCTCTGTAAAATGAACCCACTGTGCTTTTCCTGATGGGCAGCATGGCTCGCAATCCCCTTTTGTGGCTCCAGATGAGACAGGGCTCCTCTGACATTTGATGGCAGTGGTGTGTGTATGTGTGTGTGTGTGAGAGATTTCTCAAGTGTGCAGGGATATTTGGGAGTTTCAATCCAGAATGGAATGACTTCCAGGCAGGTGAAGGTGGGAATTATGATCATCTGTGGCATCCTCATGCCTTCTTTCTTTTCTCCTAGGTCATGTTTCTGCCTTCCTGAGGAAAAGACAGAGGCAGAAAGGATGGTGACTGACTGTTTGACTAGTTGTTCTCAGGTAATTAGGAAGCCTGTCCTTCTACAAAGTGACATGTTACATCCACCAGTTAAACACATTTCCTTCTAGATAGACCTGTCCCCAGAGTTTCTTAAAGAAATCAAGCCACAGCAGGACTGAGTCCCTGTTGAATTCCCTCCCAAAATGGAACCTCTCCTGTTGGTTCCTGTGAATAATCTCAGTGTTTTGATAATTACCTTCTACTGTTGTCTCTTATGATGGCAACTGCATATTTTTTTGCTTTGCCGTGTGCTCTGACAGCTAACGAAGATGAACGTGTGCATTTCTTAAAGAATTTATTCATTCATCAACTTTTAGGAGTCTGCAGCTTGCTCAGTGCTGTCCTGCAAGAGGGAAATAAGACATGAAGAGCCTTTAGTCTAGTTGTGGTGAGATAAGTTCATGTGTTAGAGCTTCCATTAAAGCCATGACTGCAGGATATCAGCCATGAGTGAGCGTAGATAGAAGAGTATCTAGGAGAATTGCTCCTTGGGGCAATGATAAGACACTTTGAAACCCTCTGTTGCCATTGGGTCTTCCGTTTTCATTTCCTAGTGAACGGTGGTGGCAATGTTTCTTTATTGAATCCAGCGTGTGTGTGATGGTTTAGGACTCACTCACCTTCGCTGATGTGGCTGTGGACTTCACCCAAGAGGAGTGGACTTTACTAGAGCCAACTCAAAAAAATCTCTACAGAGACGTGATGCTGGAGACCTACAAGAACCTGAGCACAGTAGGTAAGCCTGCCATCCTTCCTGTAGCCTCTTACAAAACAGGTATCTATGATATGTTTACTGTGTGCCAGTGCTGGTGATGAGAAACCTGCACATGAATGGAGAGAGTCTCTAGTCTCTACACTAACGGGTTTAATCTAGTCTGCTTTCTGTAAAAGTGTGGTCATAGCACTTAGACCATCCCCATCACTCTCTTAGAAATGTGCATTCTCACACTCTGCCTTTGACATAGTGAATGAAACTCTGGCATTGGGTGAGACGTGCATTTTAATGAAAACACTGGACATGATTCTAATGGACAATAAAATGTGACAACCACTCGTGTAGTGGTTTCTCCATGAGAATGAACATGACTTTTTTCACTTAACTATTTCAATAAAAGTCTTAATGCCTTGTAATTTGTATATATACATCTGAACATGGGTTTCAGGGGCCAGAGATAACAATCTTTTGATGCACAGAAAGGGGAGGTATTTGCATTTTTATCTCTTTGAAATAATTTTACTGCTTTCATTAGAAATATGGGAAGTGATTCATGGGAAAGTTTGTCATCTTTTGCAGGTGACTTTTCCATTAATACTTCTTTCCCTGTGAACAGAGTATCAGTTGTTCAAACCCAGTTTGATCTCTTGGTTGGAAGAAGAAGAGTTGAGGGCAGTGGAGGGAGGAGTTTTCCAAGGTGAGTGAGTATGAAGAACTCCCCTGGTAATGAAAATGGTGACTGTGTTTGGAATCACAATAAGGAAACTTTAAGACGTGCTTTCTCTAGGAAGCTGTCATTGGTCTCTGAAGCTTTGGGATATCGTCAGCTTCTCATATGTTCTTACTTTACATTTACTCACAATTTCCTATGATCTCAGAGAGTGACTTATCCTGTGTCTTTTTTAACTATCATTTTGATACATTCCCTCTGTCTAGAATGCCCCTGCTTTCTTTCCCTGATGGTATTCTGTTTCTTTTTCCCATTGTATTTAATTTTCATTGAATCATTTTAATCAACTACTGAATTTTGACTACATCTCCTTTTCATTGCTAAATTTTTCACATAGCCAAACTCCTCAAATCTAATTTGCTCTTTCGTTTTCCTAGTGTGTTTAATTTGGAAATAATACAAATGAGCCTTATTGTTTTTAACTCTTTAACTTACATTTCATTCTGCAAATTCCTACATTTGTTTATTCTGTTTTGTTTTAGAATGGGAAATGCAGCCTAAAAGCAAAGACTCAGCAATTCCACAGCATATTTTGGGGGAAAATACATCCAATAGGATAGAAACGGTAAGATAAGTATGCTTTAAAGGAGATGTTTCTTATTTTCTACTTTTAGAAAAGATAGAGATTTTCATTAGATAGGACATGAGCACAAGTGATAGATAAATATTTGAGATAAGTGGCATTCACCCAAGACAGCAATGTCTCTTTAGACATATTCTGAATATGATGAATTTCACAATGTTTTAAATCCAGCTTGAAGCTAGTGCCTTGAAATTCCTAGAAGGACTCTTTCCCTCTTATCTAATTAAACATTGAATTTTTAAAGCAATTCAATGAAATTGTATAGGAAACTTTTAGCATTAGAGTAGATGACATCATTCTTGCAGAAGGTTTACATCATTCAGCTTGAAATTACTCAACAGGGTAGGAAGCGTGTGAATGTAATGGAAATGACAAAAGCCATCATCGCCATCATAATGATGTTTCTGTTATGTGATGGGTAGTATCAGTTAACGAGGCTGAGAAGTCTTTGAATCATCATTCTTCCATTCATCAACAGGAAAGAATCCACAATGGGTGGGAACTCTGTGATTGTGAGCAATGTGGGAAAGTCTTCAGTGAACATTCATGTCTTAAGACACACAGGAGAACTCCAAATGGAGGCAACACTCGTGAGGATAATCAGTATGGAAAAAGCTTCCTTACTCTACACAAGAAAACCTCACCTGGAGAGAAAATTTCCATGTTTAATCTGTGGGGTAAAGCCATCAGCCCGACTCCAGATGTTGTGTACTATAAAACTAACATGGAAGAGAAAGCCTCCAAATGCAGTGACAGTGGGAAAGCCTTTGTTAATCAGTCTTGTTTTCAGGCACCAATGAGAACTCACAATGGAGAAAAACTTTCTGAATGGAAGGAAGATGAGAGAGCTTTTATTCAGTCCACAAGCCTTGGTGTGCATGTACAAACTCACACTACTGTTAACAATTGTTACAAATATAAGGAATTCGGAAAATCCTTTATACAGTCCGCATATCTTAACACTAGTGATAAAATTCACTCTAGAATAAAACCGTTTAAATGTAAGGAATGTGGGAAAGACTTTTTTCAGTCTTTTCATCTTACTGACCATGTGAAATCACACACTGAAGTGAAGCCCTTTCTTGATGAGGTATATGGAAATGCCTTTAGAAGTTACTCGTATCTTTACGTTCCCAATCAAATTTATGCTGGAGTGGAACCGTATAAATGTAAGAAGCATAGAAAAGTCTTTAAACATTCTTTGCACTTTAATGTTCACATGGGAAGTCACACTGAAGAAAAACCTTATGAATGTGAAGAATATGGGAAAACCTTTGCTCATTTCTCAGGCCTTACTGAACATATAAAAACTGAGGCTGGAGAGAAGACTTTTCAGTGTGACAAATGTGGGAAAGTCTTTGCTACCTCCTCAAATCTTACTAAACATTTAGGATCTCACGCTGTAGAAAAGCTATTTGAGTGTAACATATGTGGGAAACGATTTACCAGTTCTTCATACTTAATTATTCATAAGCGTACTCACCCTGGAGAGAAACCCTATAAATGTAAGGAATGTGGGAAAAGCTTTAACCGCTCTTTCCACCTTAAAGTTCATATGCGAACTCACACTGGAGAGAAACCCTATGCATGTAAGGAATGTGGAAAAGCCTTCACTGATTCCTCAGGCCTTTTTTACCATATAAAAACTCATACTGGAGAGTTGCCCTTTAAATGTGATGCATGTGGGAAAGCCTTTGCTTTTTCCTCACATCACAACAGACATTTTAGAACTCACACTGGACAGAAGTCTTTTGAGTGTAATATATGTGGGAAAACATTTGCTAGTTCTTCATATGTTATTGTTCACAAGCGTATTCACACTGGAGAGAAACCATTTAAATGTGAGAAATGTGGAAAAGCCTTCACTCAGTCCTCAGGCCTTACTGTTCATATAAAAACCCACACAGGAGAGAAGCCTTTTAAGTGTGACACATGTGGGAAAGCCTTTCCTACTGCTTCACACCTTACTACCCATTTTAGAACTCACACTGGTGAGAAGCCTTTTGAATGTAATATATGTGGGAAAACATTTAACGTTTCTTCGTCCTTTATCAATCACAAGCGTACTCATAATGGAGAGAAACCATTTAAATGTGAGGAATGTGGAAAAGGCTTTAAACGTTTTGTGCACCTTAACATTCACATGCGAACCCACACTGGAGAGAAACCCTATGAATGTAAGGAGTGTGGCAAAGCCTTCACTCAGTCCTCAGGCCTTACTGAACATATAAAAACTCACACTAAAGAGAAGCCTTTCAAATGTGACACATGTGGAAAAACTTTTGCTCTTTCCTCACACCGTAACAGACAT
This sequence comes from Equus asinus, assembly GCF_041296235.1. Taxonomy (NCBI): domain Eukaryota; kingdom Metazoa; phylum Chordata; class Mammalia; order Perissodactyla; family Equidae; genus Equus; species Equus asinus. Next base: position 21,389,007 of record NC_091809.1, on the reverse strand, counting down.
CTTAGAACTCATACAGGGCAGAAGTCTTTTCAGTGTAATATGTGTGGGAAAACATTTACCAGTTCTTCATATATTTTCATTCACAAGCGTATTCATACTGGAGAGAAACCTTATAAGTGTAAGGAATGTGGGAAAGCCTTTAGTTTTTATAATTCTTTTCAACGTCATGAAAGAACTCACCTGGAGAGAAATCTTGTCAATGTAAGGCATGTGGGAAAGCCGTCAGTAGTCCCAGTTCACTTCAAAGACATGATAGGACCATATTACAGAGATTCTCTACAAATGTAAGGAATGGGTGAAAGCTGTCAGAACCTCATCACAACTCAGCATGTGAGGACTCACAGTGAAGCCATCCTGTTAAGAATCATGGGAAGCCCTTTCCTGTTTCCTCATTGAAATGTATTTGTCACATATGAGAGATCTTGTAGTGGAGAGAAATCCAACTGATGTAAGATATTTTGGAAAATTGTTCTGCAAATGTTCACTTGTGTCTCACTTTGGAGAAAAACTTTATGAATGTCAGAAGTGTCGAGTCATCATCATTTTCCACGAGATTGTTTCTCATCCTTAATAAACATGGGGGTGGTTCATGGTCAAGAGAAACTGAAATAGGAAGTATGGGAAATGCTACCCTGTGTGTGAATCTTAGCATCTTCTTAGGTACGTGGTGTTCTGGGTACGTTCTATGGATAGACTCTTAGCATTTTTGCTTAGGCCTTGGCCATTCCTACGTGTGATGTGTGTTTTTTGCCACTGATAGGCCAGTCTAGTTGCTATACCTTCCAGGTTGCAACCTGGTCAAAAGTAGTTTGACAGGATTTATACTTAATCCTCTTCTAACCACCTGGATTCTCCTGTTGGATTGATGTGGTCTGAGTATTTGAAGATAGTGATTGCTTGACTGTGTCCAGTGCTCTCTGTACTCATTTACAGCAAGCCACAGTGGCCAAGGCAGTGGTTGAAATACGTCTGTAAATTTTGTAAAATTACCTTGTCCCTCTTACACCTGATCCTTTCAGATAAAAAGTCAGTGTCAAGCATGGAGTGAGTGTGAAAAAAGTGAGATTACACCTACTGATGTGAGCACTCCAATTTCATGACCTTTTTGGATGAACAACAACCTTACCACCTGGGGAGGGCCTTTAACCTCAAGCCATACAGGATGATGGTGAGAATAGTGAATGTTTTCTTTCACACCATACCCAACACCACATCCTAGCAAAACAATGGTACCATTTGTCTGTGTCAAGCAACAGCTGTCACTGGTGATAAGACCTGCTTCTGTGTTTGTCATCCCATCCATGGGCAGTGGAAACAGAAACATTCCTGTGGATATGGCTGATCCTAATCATCCGCTCTTTTTGATGCCCTCTGTGGCAGTTCCTGAAGGTGAACCTTGGGTTTAGCAAGGCCAGCACAACCTTGTTTCATCTTCAGTGATACAAATTCACATAGTCCAGATGCTCAGCAGCCTTGGGTTACATCAAGTGTGGCCATCAGGCATTCAGCTGCTTGATGACACTTTCAAAACACTGCATGTTAGTCCAAAAGAAGCTTAAAAATAAATCCCAAACAAGAATTCTCTGCACATTTCTGTGACATGTTTGTATGTGGAGGAGTATGTTATGTCATTGTTCACTCTTGGGTGTGTATATCACTATTTAGCTGTTCTTTTGCCCCCTTTAATTATTCGCAACAACACCAAAGATCAGTAGGTTAGTTTTAATGTTTTGTGTGTGCTGAGTCAAAGCTTGGCTTTAGATGAGATCTGAATTGTCTGAAAGAAGACCTATCAGTCCCACTAGATGTTGGCACTGTTGCTGGAGTCCTTGTAGGCAGTGTTTGAGGTCACTCCTGCAGATTGGCCTGGTTCTGCTACTGGCGCTCCTAGTCCCAGCATTGTCATTACATGCTGTACAAGAGAAACCAGGCAGACTTGGTCCCAGCTTTTGTTGGTCAGTGGCTAACAAGTGGTATATTCATGTGAAAAAACTCCAAAAGCCAAAGTGATGTGAACCATATATGCTGTGATGCAGTGAGCCTTTAAAAACATTCTAAGTGGAAAGAAGTCATTGGTAAGAGACTTTGATTTCGTTTATATGGAGTGTTTAGAACATGTGAATCTATAGAGACAGGAAGAAGATTGTGTTCACCTATATATTAAGAGAGAAGGGAAGTGGGGTATTTGAAGTGATGAAAAGGTTCTAAACTTAGAATTGTACACAAGTCTGTGCATTTACTAAACCACGTTGAATTGTATAGATTTAAATCAATGAATTGTATGATATGTCCGTTATATCTCAATAAAGCTGTTTGAAGAAACAAAAGAGATTATGGTAGTATCTACACCATTGGGAAGTTCTGAGCATAATTTAATGTCTGTGAAACGTGTAGCTTGGTAAGGTAACAAACATTAGCTCCCATTATATTATTATCACTAAATATTAAAACATAAAACTTACAACCAAAGGTTATGATATCAGCATAATTACATATATGACTGTACAGAAGAGTCTAGACACTAATACACGTATATATATCAATTTAGTGTTTAAGAAAGGTGGAATTTCAATTCAGTAGGTCAAGGATATTTTATCAATAAGTACTACTGCAACAATTGACTTTCATGTGGAGAAAAAAAAAAATGGATCCCCTACCCCACACCACAGGCCAAAAACATTGGATTATGATTAAAGATTTAAATGTCTTTAGAAGTAGATTTAAGAAGAAAATATCAAATCTGCATGTAACCTAGAGTTTAAAGAGACATTTTAAGGCAAGGTGGGAAATCCAGGAATTTTTTAAAAATCAGACTTTTTGGCTACATAAACATTTAATATTTCATACAGCAACAGATGAAACATTAACATAGCACTATAGTTTTCAACTTAATGTATGCATAAAAGATTTGATGACATCCATAAGCAGTGTTGGAGACTTTCATGTTGGTAGTGGTCCAGGCCAGCCCAGCTTTGGTGAGGCCAGGACAGAGGGGAGGATATGAGTGTTGAAGGAGAAGTCAAAGGGCATGCTTGGTCCAGGCTGCTGAGGGGCCTGCATAAAGACTCCTGGTGTATGCCGCTCACTTCCACCAGGGACTGCAGGGCCTTCCAGCACCGCTAGGTCCCACAGTCTGTTAGAGATGTCATTTCCCGCAAAGATTTGAGTTAGGAAATGCTGTAAGGATGCGTGTGCAGTATCTTTTCATCTGCAAACCCTGCAAACAACCTTTGTGACTTTTCTTCAGAAGGAAAACAATTTCCACCATTGGAGTGGTGTTAACTCAGCACACACGTCCTCAGGTCCTCACAGATTTGGCAATTCTGGCTATCTGTGAGCACTGAGTGAATGTTTGTTCAAGAGGGCCTCTATTTTATATGCAAAAGAATGTTTTATCTGGGAATTTGGTTTTGTATTTGGTACATCATTTATTTTTGACACATTACATTCAGATATAAGGATACTTTCTAAGGTGTCTTTGATGTGCATATTTCTGTATATAAATATAATTGTATGTAGACATTCTTCTAAAGAAAAACAAGAATGCTTATCTATCTTTTTATCCAAACTTCCTACACTTGTACATCCCCATAGAGCTTCAAAATGGGCCTCCAGGAGAAAAGGATGGAGATTTTATTACACGATTTCTGGCATAGTTGAATTTACCATTCACCGGATGTTTGGACTAAGTGTATTTTTTCCACACTTTTCTTTTGAAAAATCCCAAGCCTATAAATATTTGAACATCCAATACAATACACAGAATGATGTATAAATTTAATATCAGCAATAAAACCCCAAGCACTTTGTGTCTCTCTATTTATGGGCAAGTATTTCTGATAGGGTCTCTGCCAGAGGGACTATCAGCCAAACTGAATGTGAACTTCTTTTACCCCAGATGTCTGTCCTGAGAGGCTCTGTTAATTAAAACTAATAATAACCACTCGTTTCCTTTTTTTATTGTGGTAAAATATACACAACTTAAAACTAGCCATTTTAAGTGTGCCGTTCTGTGGCGTGTGCACTCACATTGTTGTGCCACCATCACCACCCTCCAGCTCCAGAACTTTTTCACCTCCCCAAACTGGAACTGCACCCATTCAGCTCTAGTTACCCATTTCTCTCTGCTGTAAGTCCCAGGGAATCTGTATTAATCTCACTTTTCTAGGTTCCTCACATAAGCAGAGCACACAGTGTTAATCCTTTTGTGTCTGGCTCATTTCATTCAGCGTCATGTCTTCGAAATTCATATTGTAGCATGTGTCAGAATTTCCTACCTTTTTTAGCCTGAATAATACTCCATTGTATGTATATACCACATTGATTTGTCAATAGACACCTGTTATTGAACACAAATACAGGTTCGTTACTCGATGCGAAAGAAGGCCCAATCACCAAATTGACAGGCTTGTGGCAAGGAAAGAGGTTTATTATCAAAAGGCAGCCAGACCAGGAGACGGGAGTTAAAACTCAAATCCACTTCCTCAAAGTGAAAAAGGTAAGGGTTTTTATTTGGGGTTTTAGATAGGGGAGGGGGAGCATATGCAGGGATTTTAGGTAAGGGAGGGGGAGCATGTGGTGTTGCTGATTGGTGCCTTCCCACCAGTTTCCATTTTGCCTTCAAGACTGAATCTCTTTTTGCTTGACTGTCTGGATTTTTCTGGTTGGCGTGAATCCTCAGCCTGCGTTTGTCCTTGTGAGGGTGAATCTCTCTTCTTGGCTATTTGAACTTCCTGGGAAAAACAGCTCACTCATGTACTAAAGAGGGGTAGAAAGACTTGGTTAGTTTTAAATAATAGTTGATTCTACTGAGTATGCACAGCTACAGTTAGCAAAGCTTGTCTCAATTGTTTTTTTTCTTCTATCCCAGGGAAGATTTTAGCTCCTTCATTCTTGGTTTCAATCCCCACTATGTTATGATCATTCCTCAATCTTGGGGAATGGGGTTGAAGACTGCTTTAGCTACTTCCTGCTGTGAAAGGGCAAAGATCAGAGTCAGGTATGAAACTGTTCCACCTTTATTTTTAAATATTTTTGGGTACTAAGTTGGGGAGAGTGAGGTATGCTTTACATGACTAGAATTTTAGTACTCTAATGGTTTTGAAACAACACAAGTCCACATTTTATAATTACATAGATGACCACACATATTAGCAAAATAGGCAGCTAAAATTTTAATATCCCCTCCATCATGGACCTCAATCTTTGGGAAATCCAGGAGAAGAGGCCTGTAAACCAGTCAAGTTTGGGGACACTGCCTATGTTCTAGAGATGATCCAAAAGACCCAGATGGAATTAAAATTAAGTAACACCACACAGTCACATGTTCCTCTGCACCATCTTTGTCATGGAGACTGGGTCCTATTGAAATCCTCAACTTCATCTCCACTGGATAGGACCATGTGAGAAATGCCACAGGGAACAGGAACCATACTGTAGAGAAACATCACAACCAGTATCGCCTAAACCTTGGCTGACTTCATACTCTAGACACTGACTTCTCTGAATGGACAAATGAACCCGACAGACCGCAAGTTACTGTGCAGAACACAGTCTCCTAACAAGTAATGAGTGACTTTCAGGTCCTGACCTTACTTGTTGGACTATCAGACAACAGGTTGCTTGGCTACTTCAGAACTCAGTCCTGAGGACACAGAAAGATGTAAGCTAAACGATGATGAATTCAAATTGGCTATCATCAAAAACTCTTAAGAAAATGAGGATAGAGGGAAATTACCTCAACATAATAAAGACCATATATGACAAACCCACATGAAGTCACGAAAGAAGTCTCACTGGTGAGAAACTCTTTCAATGTAAGGAATGTGGGAAAGCCTTCAGTTGTCTCTGTTCAGTTCAAGGACATGAAAGACCTCACATGGAGAGAAGATATCAATATAACGAGTGTGGGAAATCCTTTCATTGTCCTTATTTACTTTGAAGTCATGAACAAACTCATGCCAGAGAGAAAACCTATGAATGTGGAAATATTGGCACTAATACCTCAAGTTTTAATTGACATGTAAGAATTTACAGTGAAGAGAAGCCTTATGTCTGTAGAGAATGTGGGAAAGCCTTCATAAATCCTCAGGACTTAGCTCACACACCAGAATTCACACTGGGGAGATACCATATGAATGTGTGCAGTGTGGGAAGGGCTTCACTCCTTCCTCAAGTCTTAATGAACATATAAGAATACACAGTGGAGAGAAGCCATGTTGATGGTAGGAATGTTACCAGACACAAAAACAGGCTCGTTTACCCACATGCAGGAGGGCCAATTACCCAAAACATCAGGCTTGTGGCAAGGAAAGTGGCTTATTATAGAAAGGCAGCCAGACGAGGAGACAAGAGTTAAAACTCAAATCCACCTCCCTGAAGGTAAAAAGGTAGGGTTTTTATCTGAGGTTTTACGTAGGGGAGGGAGAGCACATGACCTTGCTGGTTGGTGCCTTCCTACCAGCCTGTGTTTGGCCTTGAAGACTGAATCTCTTTCCCTTGACTGTCTGGACTTTTCTGGTTAGTTTTCTTCTTCAGCCTGCATTTGGCCTTGTGAAGCTGAATTGTGTCTGAACTTTAACTTCCTGGGAAAAGCAGCTCACTCATATACTAGGGAGGCACAGAGAGACCTGGCTAGTTTTAAACAACAGTTGATTATGCTGAGTATGCACAACTGCAGTTAGCAAAGCTTATCTCAGTTTTCTTCTAGCCCAGGGAAGACTTTTCAACTCCTTTGTTCTCAAGTGCAGGAATGTGGGAAAGCCTGGAGCTTATACTTGTCCTTTCTTAGTCATTTAGGAACTCATGCTATAGAGGTAATTTATGAGTTAAAGCAAAAAACTTTTCTAATTCTACAAGATTTCATGTGCACATGCAAACTAACACAGGATTGAAACCTAAGACTGTATGGCATGCCCTGAATTTTGCATCTCCAGAATTCATATGTTAAAGCCCTAACCCACAATACCTCAGAATGAATTCACATTTGGACATAAGGTTGTTAAAGAGGTGGTTGACTTAAAATTAGCTCTTTCATGTGGGGCTTTAAGTCATTATCATCGGTATCCTAATAAGTGAAAGAGATACCAGGGATGCACGCACATAGAGAGAGAACCATGTGAAGACCCCAGAAGATGGCCCTCTGCAAGCCAAGGAAAGAGGCCTGGAACAGACGCTTCAATTAAACCCTCCACTGAAACCCAACCCCGTTGGCACCTTCATTTTGGACTTCTGGCCTCCAGAATTGTAGGAAAATAAATTACTACTGTTTAAGGCATCCAGTCTGTGGTATTTTTTATGGCAATCGTACAAAACTAATACAGTAAAGCATGTGAGGAAGACTTTTTATAGTCTTCTATGCTCCATAGTCAATCTGTAGCCACACTGGAGAGAAACCCTGTGAGTGTACAGAATGTGGGAAAGCCTTCATTCAGTCTTCAGCCCTTTCTAAACATGTAAGAGTTGATACTGGAGAGAAGGTCTGTCATTGGAAGTCATGAGTCTTCTTTTACACATCTATAATTGCTGTAAAAGCCCTGGGAACATAAAGAATGTGCTACAACCCTTAAATATTTCATGTCATGTTCAAATGAAATTTCACATTGGAAAAAGACCCCATGTCTATATGGAGCACAGTCAACATCTGCTTACTGCTCATGCCTTAATATCCACATGAGAATTCACACTGTGTAAAAATCCTGTGACTGTAAAGGGCACAGGAAGACTTTCACTTGCTCCTCCCATCTTACCATTTGGGAACTCACAGTTGTGAGATGGTGTGAAAATTTAAGGAGTGTGGGAAAGCCATCCAAATATCCTCACAAACTAGCATGGAAGTCACACTGAAGCCATACCATGTGGGAAATGTGGAAAACCCTTCACTGTCTGTTCATTTTTTACTGAATAGGGGAGATATTGTAGTGGAGAAAAACCCTAATAATATAAGATATGGAAAGTTGTAATTCTGCTAATACTTTAATATCCACTTGTATTATCACAGTGGAGAAAAACTTGATGAATGTCAGAAATGCTGGAAATTCATTTTTTCCTTATATTATCCCTTATCCTTTAATAAACATGGTGTGATTGACACTCTAACCATGGGGTGACTCACCGGAGAAATTGTGAATGCAGGGAATATGGGAGATGTTTCCCTTAATCCTGAAATCTTATAGGCTGCTGAGAGAAACATTGCTTTCTGGATGGTTCTGTAGATCTATTTTGAACATAGTGATTCTGTCCGAACCATTTTTGGGCACAATCTGTCTTTCCCCTGATAGGCATGCCAAGACAGTCTAGTTGCTATACTTTCCAGATTGAAAACTGGCCAAAAGTGGGCCAACAGGATTCACAATCCTGTTTTAGCCACCTGAATTCTCTTGTTGGATTGACATGGTCTTAACATTGTGAAGAGAGTGCTTGACTGAATTCACTGCTCATGGAGTGTATCTACAGTGGCTCACACTGGTCAAGGTAGGGACATAATACATCTCTACAAGTTTTCTAAGAAAAGTGGTTCTCCTTCTCTAACACCTTATCCATTCAGATAAAAGGTCAGTGCAAGCAGAAGGTTAGTGGATAAAAGGCGAGGTCATACACCTGGATTTCATGGTCTTGAGGGAGAGCAGCAACCCCAGCACCTGAGGACAGAATAGTTTTGAATTCAGGCAATGTAGCCAGTTGGTCAAAAAAAAAAAAAAAACAATCCAGCACCACAGTCTAGAAAAACAACTATATTGTCTGCATGAGTCAAGCCACAGCTGAAGATGGAAATATGACTGGCTGTTGAGTTTGTCATTCCTTCCATGTGGAATAAAAAAAGAAAAACTTAAAATGACTGGTCTTGATAATTTACTGGGCTTGATGCCATCACTGTCAGTTCCTGATTGTGGTCCTTGACTAGAGACTCAGAAACCAGCACATCCTTATTTAAGCTTGTATGATACAAATTCATATACTTATGATGCTCCAGCAGCCTTGTCTACATCATGAATAGGCCACTAAGGATGCAGCTGCTTGATGACACTTTGCACAGGGCTTAAGCAAACCTATATGTAATGCTAGTCTACGTCAGTCTTAAAAATAAACTCTGAGAGGGGCTGGCCCCATGGCCAAGTGGTTAAGTCTGTGCGCTCCGCTGCAGGCGGCCCAGTGTTTCGTTGGTTCGAATCCTGGGCATGGAAATGGCACTGCTCATCAGACCATGCTGAGGCAGCGTCCCACATGCTACAACTAGAAGGACCCACAGCGAAGAATATGCAACTATGTACTGGGGGGCTTTGGGGAGAAAAAGGAAAAAATAAAATCTTTAAAAAAAAAAAAAAAACTCTGAGAAGGAATGACCTGTGCCTTTTTTGTGTTATCTGTTTGTGGAGGAGAGTGGGTTGTGGAGCGATTACCTATGGGTATGAGTGTTGCCGTTTAGCCTGTTTCACAGACTTTAGTTATTAGGAACAACACCAAATATAGGAGATTAGTCTTTATTCCCTTGTGTGGGTTGTAAGGGATAATGGAATGGCTGTAGATGACATCCTAATTGTCTGAAATAAGACCTACCAGTCGTCCTGGGAACTTATTTCACAGTTGACTGACTCTGAGATCTTCGGGGGGTCAGGGGTGAGGCTAATGCTACAGGTTGGCCTCATCCTGCTGGCTGGACTCCTAGTGATAGTAGTATAATAAATGCTAATGGGATAAACCGAGCAGACTTGGTCCCAGTCTGTTGGTCAGTGTCTAACAGAGTGGCATATTCATGTGAAAAATCACCAGAGGCAATGAAGGATTGTTGAAAAATACTCCTCCACGGATCATTGCTCCTACTCACCTTCTTGAGCTTGCCAAGAATGCAAGGCCCTGCCCATTCTTTATCCAGACCATATCTCAGGGTTATGTTTGCAGTGAGCACCCGTGAAGGAAGAGATCCTCTCTCCTATTGGGACAAAGAGGGTGATGTCAGCCTCATGGCAGAGTGAGTTTTCCCAGTAATCTCTCCCCTTCAACATACAACAAAAAGGACATTCATACTCCAACAGAGGACATCTAAATACAACACAAAAAACATCAGAGAGACCCACACAGCCATATGACAGAGGGCAGAGACTGGAGCTCCCCTCAGAGGAGGTGGAACGGAGTAAGAAAAAACTTTGCTATCCTCACAAAAGACTGTGATCCAGGACCGTGGGAGGCCCCCGAGAGGGAGGGAATGTGGGAGGGGACTTTCGTTCGTGGGAACTTCAAGGCCCCCCCCCCCCAAGGGCTCTTGCAGCCTAGAGGGAAGCCCTCTACTGGGGCGAAAGCTTTCACGGTGGGTGACTTTATTAAGCGAATACCCCAGGAGAGCAGATAGTGAGAGCAGGCAGAGAAAACCCCGAGAGCACGCAGGAGAAAGCACCCCTCCCCTCACCTGCTTAGCATGGCTCCAGCCCCTGGGATCTTGGCTGAAGACAGAGGGCTCATACTACATGGCTCTTGACCCCCCCACCCCAGTGGCGATAGGTGGTGACTGCGATCAAATAACACCAGGATGCAAAAAACAGAGCCACTCCCTCCAGCTATGGGGACAAAGAGGAGGATTGCTTACTAACTTCTTATAAAAGAATGGGTTTCCCAAAACTCATCATCATGCCTCTCCTGTAGCACAACCCAGTGTATGTGCAGACATCCATGTGGGCCCTTTGTGTCACTCTTGAGAGACTTGGGGACAAAGAGAACAAATGCAACATGCTGATGCTAATACTGCTGCTGCCCCATGAGTAAGCATCTCATATCTGACTCCAAAGTCTCAGGTCTTCTGCCAGTATCTATGAAATAGTAACAGGCTAACTTAGTAGTTTGCAAGTAGGGTGTAATCACTTCTGGGCTTCACAGTTTTGGCAATGAGAATGGCATGCTAACACAGATTGCTTTGTGACAAAGAACAAGGTTCCCCAGGCTTGGTTTGGAGATGTTAAGACTCCTTGGAATGCAGTAATGAAATCCCTTCTTCAAGGGACCAGCCCAGTGGCATAGTGGTTTAGTTCACGTGCTCTGCTTTAGCAGCCCAAGGTTTGCAGGTTTGGATCCCAGGCGCAGAGCTAGCACCACTCATCAAACCACACTGTGGTGGTGTCCCACATAAAATAGAGTAAGATTGACACAGATGTTAGCTTAGTGACAATCTTCCTCAAGCAAAAAGAGGAAGATTGGCAACAGATGTTAGCTCAGGATGAATCTTCCTCTCACACACACAAATCCCTTCTTCAAGAAGTTTTCCTGAGTTGTAGGCAAGTAGAAAGGAATAAGCACCCCCTTACTGTCTTACCTATTTATGAAGCTGAGTGGCAAGATGGGGAAAAGCCACCCAAATGGTGCCTTGGTTGTTCTCTCTCCTCTGGGCAGGTGTAGGAGGGGATGGTATAATTATGGGTCAGGAAGACCTGCTGTTCCAGCTGAAGGACAGTATGGCTGTGGCTGCTGAGTCAGTAGGTCAAAGATTAAACAAATGGTGTCAGTAATTAGGACTTTCTATTTGATTTTGTAATATGAGTGAAAAACAGAATTTTCCTTGGTTAAGCTGTGAGTGAGAAGCCACTTGAAATGGAATGTGAATTCAAAACAGGCTAGAAGAGAGTGGAATGATATATTCAAAATTCTGAGAGGTGAAATCTTTCAGCCAAGAATAACCATGAAAATATCCTTCAGATATGATGGAGAAATAAAAGCTTTCCCAGGCAGGGGGCTGGCCCCATGGCCAAGTGGTTAAGTTCACACACTCCGCTTTGGCGGCCCAGGATTTTGCCAGTTCGGATGCTGGGCATGGACATGGCACCACTCACCAAGCCATGCTGAGGCAGCATCCCACTTGCCACTAGAAGGACCCACAACTAAAAATATACAACTATGTACTGGGGGGATTTGGGGAGAAAAAGGAAAAATAAAATCTTAAAAAAAAAAAAACGCTTTCCCAGGTAAACAAAAGCTAAGGGAGTTCATCACAAGACACCGCCTACAATAAATGCTCATAAAGGCCCTAATACCTGAAAAAAAAAAAAAAAAACGTAGGAAAGGTACTACAAAGCCCTGAGCAAGGAGATAAATAGATGGGCAAAATCAGAAAATTGCAGCTATTAGAACAGGTTAGTAAACACTTAATAATAACATTAAAGGTAAAGGGAAGGAAAACACCAAAATAATGTCATCATTTTAACCACAAACTGACAATAGAAGATGGAATAAAATAAGACCATAATAACTTAAAAGGGGAAGAGGAAAGGGAGGATGGAATTGGCTTAGACTAAAGAAATACATGGCTATCAGAAAATGGACTATCTCATCTACACGATTTTTTATACAAACCTAATGGTAATCACTAAATGAATAAACAAACAAACAAATGATAAATAAGGAGAAAACTAAGAAAACCATGATAGAAACTACCTAACTGAATTGATAGTCCAAAATACACGGTCCAAGAAACAGGAAATGCAGAAGAATCTGAAAACAAGTTATAAGATGGTAGCATTAAGCCCTCATATATCAATAATCACTCTAAATGTAAATGGATTGAATTCTCCAATCAAAAGACACAGAGTGGTGAGATGGATTAAAAAACAAGACCCCAAAATGTGCTGCCTCCAGGAAACACATCTCAGCTCCAAAGACAAACATAGGCTTAGAGTGAAGGGATGGAAGATGATACTCCAAGCTAATAGCTTATGTCAGACATATCATACTTATATCAGACAAAACAGACTTCACAATAAAACAGCTAAAGAGAGACAAAGAGGAGCAGTATATAATAATAAAAGGGACACTCCACCAAGAAGACATACTACATAAATATTGATGCACCCAACACAGGAGCATCAAAGTACACAAAGCAACTATTAACAAACCTAAAAGGAAATATTAACAACAACACAATAATAGTAGAGGACCTCAATACCCCACTTACATCAACTGATAGATCATCCAAAGAGAAGTCAAAAAGGAAATATTGGAATTAAATGACAAACTAGACCAGATGGACTTTACATATATAGAACACTGCATCCAAAAACAGCAGAATACACATTCTTCTCAAGTGTATGTGGAACATTCTCAAGGATAGGGCATATGTTGGGAAACAAGGCAAGCCTCAATACATTTAAGAAGACTGAAATCACATCAAGCATCTTTTCTTACCATAATGCTATGAAACTAGAAAATCAACTACAAGAAAAAAGCTGGGAAAGGGACAAAGATGTGGAGACTGAACAACCAATGGCTCATTGAAGAAATTAAAGGAGAAACAAGAAAACATCTGGAGACAAATGAACATGAAAACACACCATACCAACTCTTATGGGATGCAGCAAAAGTGGTCCTAAGAGGGAAATTCATAGCAATACAGGCCCATCTTAACAAACAGGAAAAATCTTAAATAAGCAATCTTAATCTACACCTAACAGACTGAGAAAAAGAACAAACAAAGCCCAAGTTAGCAGAAAGAGGGAAATAAGAAAAATTAGAGAAGTAAATTAAAACAAAAAAGATGGTAGAAAGGATCAATGAAACAAACAGCTGGTTCTTTGAGAAGATAAAATTGACAAACTCTTAGCCAGACTCACTAAGAAAAAAAGAGAGAAGCCTCAAATAAATAAAATCAGAAACAAAAGAGGAGAAATTACAATGGATACCACAGAAATACAAAAGATTGTAAGAGAATACCATGAAAAACTATATGCCAACAAATTGGACTCTTACAACCTCCCACAACTGAATCAAAAAGAAATAGAGAATCTGAATAGACCAACCACAAGAGATTGAAACAGTAATCAAAAACCTCCCCAAAAATAAAAGTCCAGGACTAGACAGCTTACCTGGAGAATTCTACCAAACATTCAAAGAAGATTTATTACCCCTATCCTTCTCAAACTATTCCAAAATATTGAGGAAGGTGGAACACTTCCTAACACATTCTATGAGGCCAACATCACCCTGATACCACAGCTAGAGAAGGACAACACAAAGAAGGAAAATTACTTGCCAATATCACTGATGAACATAGATGTAAAAATTCTCAACAAAATACTGGCAAAAAACATACTGAAATACATTAAAAAGATCATACAACATGATCAGTTGGGATTTATATCAGGGATACAGGGATGGGTCAACATCCACAAAGCAATCAGTGTGATACAGCACGTTAACAAAATAAGGAATAAAAAACATATGATGATTACAGTATATGCAGAGAAAGCATTTGATAAATCCAACATCGATTTATGATTTAAAAATCTTTCAATAAAGTGGGTATAGAAGAAAAGTACCTCAACATAATAAAGGCCATATATGACAAACCCACAGCCAACATCATACTCAATGGGGAAAAACTGAAAGCCATCCCTCTGAGAACAGGAACAAGACAAGGGGTCCACTCTCACCACTCTTATTCAACATACTACTGGAGGTTTTGGCCAGAGTGATTAGGCAAGAAAAAGAAATAAAAGTAATCCAAATAGAAAATGAAGAAGTGAAACTCACTGTTTGCAGATGATATGGTTTTATATATAGAAAATCCTAAAGAATCCATTGGAAAACTATTAGAAATAATCAACTACAGCAAAGTTGAAGGCTACAAAGTCAACTTACAAAAATCAGTAGCATTCCTATACTCTAATAACTAACAGAACAAGAACTCAAGAACACAATCCCATTTAAATTGCAACAAAAAGAATAAAATATCTAGGAATAAATTTAACCAAGGAGATGAAAGACCTATACAATGAAAACTATAAGACATTACTGAAAGAAGTCGATCATGACTTAAGAAAATGGAAAGGCATTCCATGCATATGGATTGGAAGAATAAATATAGTTAAAATGTCCAGACTACCTAAACAATCTACAGATTCAGTGAAATCCCAATCAGAATCCCAATGACGTTCTTCACAGTAATAGAACAAAGAATCCTAAAATTCATATGGGGCAACAAAAGACCCCGAATTGCTAAAGCAATCCTGAGAAAAAAGAACAAAGCTGGAGGGATCATAATCCCTGACTTCAAAATACACTACAAAGCCATTGTAATCAAAACAGCATGGCACTAGGACAAAAACAGGCACAAAGACCAATAGAAAAGAACTGAAAACCTGTAAATAAAACCACACATCTGTGGACAGCTAATCTTTGACAAAGGAGCTAAGAAGATACAATGGAGAAAGGAAAGTCTCTTCAATAAATGGTGTTGGGAAAACTGGACCCCCACACGTAAAAGAATGAAAGTAGACCATTATCTCTCACCATACACAAAAATAAACTCAAGGGGCCAGCCCCATGGCCGAGTGGTTAAGTTTGCGTGCTCCGCTGCAGGTGGCCCAATGTTTTGTTGGTTTGAATCCTGGGCGCGGACATGACACTGCTCATCAAACCACACTGAGGCAGCGTCCCACATGCCACAACTAGAAGGACGCACAACGAAGAATATACAACTATGTACCGGGGGGCTTTGGGGAGAAAAAGGAAAAAGAAATAAAAATCTAAAAAAAAAAAAAAACCTCAAAATGAATCAAAGACTTGAAGGTAAGACCTGAAATCATAAAACTTCTAGAAGAAAATATAGGCAGTAGACTCTTTGACATCGGACTTAAAAGGATCTTTTTGAATACCATGTGTACTTGGACAAGGGAAACAAAAGAAAAAATAAACAAGTGGTACTTCATCAGACTAAGGAGTTTCTGCAAAACAAAGGAAACCAGGATCAAAATGAAAAGACAACTCCTCAACTGGGAGAAAATATCTGCAAATCATATATCTGACAAGAGGTTAATCTCCATACTATTTAAAGAACTCACTCAACTGAACAACAAAATGACAAATGACCTGATCAAAAAGTGGGCAGGTGATATGAGCAGACATTTTTCCAAAGAAGATATACAGATGGCCAACAGGCACATGAAAAAATGTTCAACATCACTAACCATCAGGGAAATGCAAATCAAAACTACACTTAGAAAACACCTTGCATCTGTTAAATTGGCTATAATTACCAAGACATGGGGCTGGCCCCATGGTTAAGTGGTTAAGTTTGCGTGCTCCGCTTTGGCAGCCCACGGTTTCCTCAGTTTGGATCCTGGGCACGGACACGGCACCGCTCATCAAGCCATGCTGAGGTGGCATCCCACATGCCATAACTAGAAAGACCCACAACTAAAATATACAACTATGTACTGGGGGGATTTGGGGAGAAAAAGCAAAAAAAAAAAAAAGGAAGATTGGCCACAGTTGTTAGGTCAGGTGCCAATCTTTAAAACAAAAATGTAAACTGACTTCAAAAATGGAAACAAGAATAAGAAGAATATATACTAAGTACAAAAAGAACTAGTAAGAAACATGAAACTTTGGTAACAGCATTGTAATACTGCATTATTTGGGTGTGTCATGTAAGATAAGTCAAATAAGAAATAAACTAATCATATTAGGAAACAAGACTTAGAAAAACACACATTTAAAATCTGAGGAGTTAAGAGAAAAAACCAAAATATTAACTTTGCATTCGTAATATGAATACAAATGTGATTTAATTTTTTTCGAGGAAGATTAGCCCTGAGCAAACATCTGCCCCCAATCCTCCTCTTTTTGCTGAGGAAGACCAACCCTGAGCTAACATCTGTGCCCATCTTCCTCTATTTTATGTGGGACAACTGCCATAGGTGGGATGCATGTCACAGCATGGCTTAACAAGTGGCGCATAGGTCCCCACCCAGGATCCAGGCCAGCGAACTCCAGGCTGCCCAAGTGGAACGTGTGAACATAACCACTGCACCACTGAAACAGCCCTAAACTTATGATTTAAAAAATTGTTTTCTAGTTCTGGAAGGGCCTTGAAGCAATGATATTTAAGTAGAATTTAGCACAGGGAGAAACTGATGTTGATTTCTAAAAAGACTCAGGCTCTTTGGGAGAAATGTCTGACTCCAGATGTGGGGCAGGAATGTACAAAATGAACCTGCAACACCTTGTTGAGTCAGAAAATAAAGAACTCAAACCTCAGTGGGGTTGTGTCCAATGGAAGGAGCTTAAAGGTGCTCCCCCTAGATTAACTTGAACTTTCAAAAAGAATGATAATATAGTGATTGTAGTACCTTGAGACAGAATCCATGAGGATATAATAATCATAAGGTAGAAAAAAGATTAAAAAAAGGAGAAAAAACTGCTAAAGAATGAATGAACCAGAAAATCACCATTTGTTAATACTATAATACATGATCCAGGAAAGTATCAAAATGTCAGGAAATGAGATAGTACTGTAGCACCAAGCCTTCCCCCTCTGCGTACTAATTACTCTGCCTAAACTATAGTAAATTCAATTCCAATTGCTGCTACTAACAAAAAGCAGCTTACGTGTTCTTTTTTTCTAAACACTCCAATATTTTGAAGTTCTGGGAGACTGACAGGGCTCTGGGTGGAGGTGAGATGAGGTGGAGGTGCTTTTCTGTGGTGGTAAATTTTGTATTTATGGGTATTCATTCACTCATGCATTTAATGATCTCAGGTTCTCCTACGAATGCTTCTTATCTTCCTACTTGAATATAATGAACCAAACGTAAATAACTGACGCCCACAACCGGCACAGATTCACTCAGAGCTCGCCCAAACTGCTGGAATGCCCAGGCCGGGGAGGGACTGAGACGCTTGTCCTTCTGGAGATGGGGCAACAAAGGCTGCTTAGGAGGCATTTTGAAAAGGGGAGCACAGTGGATGGAAAGGCCCCGCAGACACTCCCTGACTGCACATCCCGATCCACCTTCTCCCTGGGACAGAGGCTCTGGACAGTTCCATTCCTTGCCGCTTCAGAGAGAGCCTGCGGGTCAAGCGGGGAGAGCAGGCCAGAGCAAGTGCAGTAGCAGAAGGAGGTCCCAAGTTGGGAGGGGTTAGAATAGACGCCACTGTGGAAGGTGTGGAGCCTGGTCCTGCAGGAAGAGGAGCGGTAGCTCAGGAACTGCCTGGTGTCCACGCAGATCATGTGTGGCTGTCCATTGACCCCGCCCATCCTCCTGGTCCTGCTAGGTTCGCCCTAGCCTGGGACCTCCAGACAGAGAAAGAGCAGCCAAGAGAAGTGAGCCAGCTGGGGGCCTGCACGTCTGTTTCTGGTCTCTGGGTGATGAGGGGAGGGGCAGATGGAGTAGGGAGGAAATGGGAACAGTGCTCTTCTTAAGCCAGAACAAAACTCCAAGTACCCACAGGCAGAACTCAGCAGATGGGCAAGGACAAGTCCAAGGAGCAAGGCAGAGCCAGGACCAAGGGCAGGACCAGGCGGGGGTTCCTGATGTGAAAGTGTTGGCAAGGGCTCCTCCCCCCAGCAGAGGTAAGGACACTTTTATTTCCCCCCCCTTTATGGATGAGTAAACAGAAACAGACCGATCAAGTACATGCCCATGTTTACCAAGTGAATTTTAAAAATGAGGCCACTGGAACTAAATCCTAGGTCACTTGGCACCTTGCAGCATCCTCCAGAGGATGCTTCTATATAAATATCAATCTAGGGGCAAAGGAGGGGAAAATAAAAGAAGTTTAAAGTGCTTTGGTGCTGATTGCTATTACTCCATTTAGACCCCCAAAGGCGGGGCATTTTACATTAAAAAAAAAAAAAAACCTTTAACAAAAACACAAATACTGCATCATTTCACTTATAGAAGTCCCTGCAATAATCAAATTAATAGAGAGAAAGTAGAATGGTGGTTACCAGGGCCTGTAAGGAGAGAACAGGGATGTATTGTTTATTGGATGTATAGACTTTCACATTTGAAAGTTGAAAAAGTCCTGCAGAGGTACTGCACAACAAAGTGCGTATACTTAACACGACTGAACTGTACACTTAAAACAGTTCAGATGGTGTATCTTTTGTGTTCTTTACCCCAATTTAAAGTAAAAGCCTTACTGTGAATTTTAAAATATATCTAGGAATTAAACACCTGCCAGGATATGATAGGATTTTTTTTTTTTTTGAGGAAGATTAGCCCTGAGCTAACGTCTGCTGACAATCCTCCTCTTTTTGCTGAGGAAAGCTGGCCCTGAGCTAACATCCATGCCCACCTTCCTCTACTTTATATGTGGGACGCCTGCCACAGCATGGCTTGCCAAGTGGTGCCATGTCCTGGGATCCAAACTGGCAAACCCCGGGCCGCCGAAGTGGAACGTGTGCACTTAACCGCTATGCCACTGGGCCAGCCCCTGGATATGATAGGATTTATATGTGAATGGGGTATACACACAGAATTGCCATAGGAGCCAGCAGTTTCACTACTGGGCATCTACCCAAAGGAATTGAAAGCAGGGACTTGAATACAGATTTGTACACCCATGTTCATTGCAGCATTAGTCACAGTAGCCCCGAAGTGGAAACAACCCAGGTATCCATTGACCTATGAATGTGGTAAATACGTATAATGGAGTATTACTAAGCTTTAAAAAGGGAGGAAATTCTGACATATGCTGTAACATGGATGAGCTTTGAAGACACAATGCCGAATGAAATAAGCCAGACGCAAAAAGACAAATATGATGTGCTCTGCTTATATGAGGAACCTCGAGAACTGAGATTAATAGAGATTCCCTGGGGTTGAGAGGTGGGGGAAATGGGCAGTTAGAATTTAATGGGTATAGTTCCAGTTTGGGAAGATGAAAAAGTTCTGAAGCTGGATGGTGGTGATGGTCACACAACAATGTGAGTGCACATGTCACTGAATAGTACACTTAAAATGGCCAATTTTAGCTTATGAATATTTTATCACAAGAAAAAAGTGAACAGGGGATTATTATTTTTAATTAACGGAGCTTCTCAAAGGCCATATATGACAAACCCACAGCCAGCATCATACTTAATGGTGAAAAACTGAAAGCCATTCCTCTGAGAACAGGAACAAGACAAGAGTGCTCACTCTCATCACTCTTACTCAACATAGTACTGGCAGTTTTGGAAAGAGCAATTAGGCAAGAAAAAGAAATAAGAGGGATTCACATTAGAAAAGAAGAAGTAAAACTCTGACTCTTTGCAGATTATATGATTTCATATATATAGAAAACCCTAAAGAATCTACCAGAAAAATATTAGAAATCATCAACAACTACAGCAAAGTCGCAGGGTACAAAATCAACGTATAAAAATCAGCTGCATTTCTAGACACGGATAATGAACTACTAGAAAGAGAAGACAAGAATAAAATCCCATTTAGAATCACAATGAAAAGAATAAAATATCCAGGAATAAATTTAACCAAGGAGGTGAAAGACATGTATACTGAAAACTATAAGACAGTATTGAAAAATCGAAGATGACATAAAGAAATGGAAAGAGATTCCCTGCTCATGGACTGGAAGAATAAACATAGTTAAAATGTCCACATTACCTAAAGCAATCTACAGATTCAGTGCAATCCCAATCAGAACCCCAATCACATTCTTTACAAAAAGAGAACAAAGAACCCTAAAATTTATATCAAACAACAAAAGAATCCGAATAGCCAAAGCATCCTGACAAAAACAAAGAACAAAGGTGGGAGTATCATAATCCCTGATGTTAAAATATACTACAAAACACTAGTAACCAGAACAGCATGGTGCTGACAGAAAAACAGATACACAGATCAAGGGAACAGAATTGAAAGCCCAGAAATAAACCAACACATCTATGGACAGCTGATTTTTGACAAAGGAGCCAAGAACATACAATGGAGAAAGGAAAGCCTCTTCAATAAATGGCGTTGGGAAAACTGGACAGCCACGTGCAAAAGAATGAAGGTAGACATTATCTTCCACCATTCACAAAAATTTACTCAAAATGGATTAAAGACTTGAATGTAAGACGTGAAATCATAAAATTCCTACAAGAAAATATAGGCAGTACTCTCTGACATCAGTCTTAGCAGTACCTTTTCAAATCTCATGTCTCCTCAGACAAGGGAAACAAAAGAAAAAATAAACAAATGGGACTGCAAAAGATTAAAAAGCTTCTGCCAGGCAAAAACCATGAAGAAAATGAAAAGACAACCCACCAACTGGGAGAAAATATTTGCAAATCATGTATCCAACAAGGGGTTAATTTCCAAACTACATAAAGAATTCATACAACTCAACAACAACAAAACAACCTGATCAAAAAATGGGCAGAGGACAAGAACAAATGCTTTTCCAAAGAGGATATACAGATGGACAAGAGGCACTTGAAAAGATGTTCGACATCACTATTAGGGAAGTGCAAATCAAAACTACAATGATAAAACACCTTATATCCAACAGAATGGCTATGATTAACAAGACAAGAAATAACAAATGTTGGAGAGGATGTGGAGAAAAGACAACCCTCCTCCACTGCTGGTCTGGATGCAAACTGATGCAGCCACTATGGAAAACAGTATGGAGCTTTCTCAAAAAATTAAAAATAGAAATACTATATGATCCATCTATCCCACTAACTAGTATTTACCCAAAGAACATGAAATCAACAATTCAAAGAGATTTATACATCTCTATGTTCACTGCAGCATTATTCAGCATAGCCAAGACTTGGAAGTAACCCAAGTGTCCATCAAGGATGAATGGATAAAGATATAAGATATCATATATATATAATGAACTACTACTCAGCTACAAAAAAGACAAAAATTGTGCTATTTGCAACAACGTGGGTGGGCCTTGAGAATATTACGCTAAGCATAATACGCCAGACAGAGAAAGACAAACACTGTATGATTTCACTCATATGTGTAAGATAAACACATGTGTAAGGAGAACACATTGGTGGTTACCAGAGAAGAAATGGGTGGGCTGAGGGCTAAAGGGGCACATATGTATGGTGACGGATAAAGAACAGACAATTGGTGGTGAACATGATACAGTCTATAACTGATATATAATAATGTACTCCTGAAATTTACACAATGTTATAAACCAATATGACTTCAATAAAATAATTTTTTTTTTTAAGATTTTATTTTTTTCCTTTTTCTCCCCAAAGCCCCCCGGTACATAGTTGTATATTCTTCGTTGTGGGTCCTTCTAGTTGTGGCATGTGGGACGCTGCCTCAGCGTGGTTTGATGAGCAGTGCCATGTCCGCGCCCAGGATTCGAACCAACGAAACACTGGGCTGCTTGCAGCGGAGCGCGCGAACTTAACCACACGGCCACAGGGCCAGCCCCCAATAAAATAATTTTTAAAAATATTTATACATCAGACTATGTGTTGTAGAGGCTGTTCAAATTTTCCTAGATTTCAGATTTATCAAAAGACGAATGTGGAAACAAGTACGCCTAGTCCAAACACCCCGTGCCTGGTCCATTCAATTATGCTGGAACTAGTGCAATTTAGTCTCCATCCTTTTCTCCTAGAGGCCCGTTTTGAAGCTCTATGGAGATATACAGTCACAGGAAGTTCAGATGAAGAGATAGGTGAGTATTCTTGCTTTTTTTTTTTAGTAGAAAGATGCTGTCTAAACACGATTATATTTATATACAGAAATATGCACATCATAGACATCTAAGAAAGTATCTTTCTACCTGAATGCCAATGTGTCAAAAATAAATGGACCCACAAAGACAAAACCAAATTCCCAGATAAAGTATTCCTTTGCATATATATGTGAACACAGGCCCTCTTGAACCAACATTCCCCCAGCGCTCCCCAGAATTGCCAGATCGGTGAGGATGGGAGGATGTGGGGGTTGAGTCATCGTCACTTCAACAATGTAAATTCTTTTCTGAAGACAAGTCACAAAGGTTACTTAGAAGGCTTTTGAAGAGGGAAGCTCAGTGGATGAAAAGACTCTGTGCACGTGCCCTCACAGCATCTCCCAGCTCAAATCTTTGCGGGAAATGAACACATGAACAGGCTGCGGGACCTGGCTGTGCTGGGCGGCCCCAGGGCTCCAGGGGAGGCCAGCAGTGCACGCCAGGACTCTGTAAGTGGGTCCCTCAGTGCCCTGGACCAAACACACGCTTTGACTCCCCCTTCAACCCCCACATTCTCCCCTTCCTGCAGGCCTCACCAAAGCCGGGCTGGACTGGACCACTACCACCATGGAAGTCTCCAAGATACGGGGAACAGGCGGGAGAAAAGCCCCAATGAACAAGGGACCACACTTCCGCTTCCTGCCTGGGGTCGGAAAGGGCGGAGCTTTGAGGCTCAGGCTGTCAGTCAAGATGGACCGCTTCAGAGTGAGAAATTCTACGAACAACCGCATGGTTGAAGATTGGCTGAGGTTGACTCATTGCAGGGCTGGAGGCAGAAACAGCCCTCGACAATGTTGAATCTAGAACCAGAGCTCTAGGCAGGGCTACGGGTGGAGGGCAGGGCCCTCAACCAGGGTGGTTGGACCTGGGAGTATTCATCAGTTTTTCTACCTGCTTCCCCCTCGCCTTCCTAGAGCCCTTAGAAAGGTTCTCCCATGATATGCCAGCCAATCCATGAAATGGTCTATTTCCTCCGTTCAATTAATCCCATCCTTAAAGTCTTTATTTCCCTTCTCTTTTTATGAATGTTGGACACCATGCTAAACTCTACTGATTCTTTTGCATTTTTAATGTAACATTTTCTATAAACTTTTAGTTTTTCTCTTTTTCAAATAACTGTTTTCACTTTTCTGATTTTACCATATGGTCCAAGGCCTCCATACTAGGGAATGAAATAGCACCCAGACCAGAAATTCTTCACTTAGGATGGGTTCTAAAGTTTCTCTGGTAACCATGTTTGCCGTGGACCTCAGTGGGTGGCCAGAGCAGTTAATAAAGATCTAAATCCTGATTTACTAAAACATTTTATCAAGAATTGTTTATGGACATTATCATATGTATTTTATGAATCTATTGAATTGATAACTATTTTGCTAGGTTAATGTTTAATCTGTTGTGGTACAAAATATTAAATGTCTACGTAACCAAAGGAGTCTGTTTTTTAAAAATAATTTCTGGATTTTCTCTCTTGCTCTCTCTTGGAACCCTATATTATATGCAGGTTTCATCATTTTCTTCTGGGATTTACTTTTTTTTTTTTTTTTTTTAAGATTTTTATTTCCTCCTTCTCCCCAAAGCCCCCCAGTACATAGTTGTATCTTCTAGTTGTGGGTCCTTCTAGTTGTGGCACGTGGGACGCCGCCTCAGCATGACATGAGGAGTGGTGCTAGGTCTGCGCCCTGGATCCAAACCAGTGAAACCCTGGGACCCTGAAGTGGAGTGTGTGAACTTAACCACTCGGCCACGGGGCTGGCCCCTGGAATTTACTACTTCTAAAGACATTAAAATCTTCAATCCTCATACAATGTAACTTGGCCTCTGGTATGAGGTACTGGATCCAACTTTTTCTTCTCTAAAGGCCAACTGCAGCGGTAGTACTCGACCTACTGATTTGAAATCCCACATTTATTAAACACTGTATTCCTGTATGTACCTATATTAGTCTCCAGACTCTTCTCTGTAGTAATATATTTACTTTTGCCCATATCGTACCCTTTGATTATAATAGTTTTATATTCTTTTAATATTTAGTGGTAAAAAATTACAGAAGCTACTGTTTGCTGCATCTTACCATGCTAGATGCCTAACAGCCATTACATTTATTATGCTCATAACTTCCCAATGAAGTAGGTACTATCATAATTTTCTCTTGTTTCTTGAAACAGATTTATTGATACAACTCACATAGCATACAGTTCATCCATTTATAGCTATATAACTCAATGTTGTTTAGTAAATGCACACACTTGTGGAAAATTTTAATTTTAGAACCACCACTTCATGACTTCAAAAGCAGCCTTTGTGTGTCAAAACCCTGATTGCCCTTCTCTCTTAAAATACAGGTGAACAAAAATCTCCTTTCTGTCTCAACAGACTTGTATTTTCTAGACATTTCATATAAATGAAGTCATACAATCTTTTATCACTAGCTTCTTTTCACTTAGAATGTTTTAAAAGACTCACTGTGTTGTAGCATATATGGCTCACATCATCTTGGCTTTTGGAGTTTGTTCACATGAATATGCCACTTTGCCAGCCACCGACTAACAAAGGCTGGGACCAAATCTCCATTTCTCTTGTACAGCACTTACTGAGGATGCTGTCACTAGAAGTGCCAGCAGCAGAATGAGGCTAATCCGCAGGAGTGACCTCAAGCACTACCCACAAGCTCTTAGACTCAGGTTACACTGACAAATTCTGATAGGACCCATAGGTCTTCTTTCAGATGATTAGGATCTCATCCAAGGCCAATCGTGACCTTACACTACACACAAATGTTCAGATTAACCTGCTGATCTTCAGTGTTGTTGCCAATAATTAAAGAGGCAACACATGGGCCAGATAACTACATATATATATAGTTATAAATATATACACACATATATATATATACCCAAAAGTGAACCACAACATGACATACTCCTCCACACATATAAACATGTAACACAAACGTGCAACGAATTCTTGTTCTGTATTTATTGTTAACCTTGACTTAGATTATCATACAGTGTTTTGATTAGGCCTCAAGAGTATGACATGAAGCAGCTGCACACCTGGTGGCCATACATGACATAACCCAAGGCTGCCTGAGCATCCGAGCTATGTGAATTTGTATCACTGAAGCTGAAATGAGGTGGCACTGGCCTGTGTCTACACACAAGGGTCACATTCAGGAACTGGCGGTGAGGGCATCAAGCACAGCAGATTATCCAGACCAGGTATATTCACATGAGTTTTTCTATTTCCACATCCATGAATAGAATGGAAAACACAGAAGCAGGTCATATCACCAGCAACAGCTGTTGTCTGATGCAGACAAATGATATGATTTTCCCAGGCTGTGGCATGGGGTATGCTGTGAAAGAGAGCATCATTCTTACCATCAGCCTATATGGCTTGAGGTTAACGGTCCTCCCCAGCTGGTAAGGCTTAAGTTCATCCACAAAGGTCACGAAATCAGGGTGTCACACAGTGTAGGTATAATCTCACCTTTCTCCCACTCATCCCAGGCTTGACACTGACTTTTTATCTGAAAAGATCAGGTGTAAGAGGGAAAAAGTAATTTTACAAAATTTACAAAGATGTGTTTTACCAACCGCCGTGGCTGATGTGACTCACTGTACATGAGTTCTCTGAGCACAGTACACAGTCAAGCAGTCACTGTCTTCACAATGCAAGACCATGCCAATCCAACAAGAGGATCGACGTAGTTAGAGCAGGATTATGTAAGCATTCTGTAGGTCCACTTTTAACCAGGCTGCAACATGCAAGGTGGAGGAACCAGACTGGCCTATCAGCAGAAAGAAAAATACATGAGGCACAGGAAGGTTGAGAGCCTAATCACAATGGCTTAAAATAGATCTGTGGAGCCACCCAGAATGCTATGCATCTCAGAAGAGCCTAAGAATCACACTCAAGGTAGCACTTCCTGAAAAACATTCGGGACTGTGAATCACGCCACATTTATTAAGGACGAGAAACAGTCCAATGGAAAACAATGATGATTCTACAACATTTCTTACGTTTATAAAGCTTTTCTCCAAAGTGAAACGACAAGTGGACATTAGCAGAAAAACAATTTTTGCACAACTCTTAATATCAGTTGGATTTCTCTCCACTGTAAGATTTCTCACATATAATACGTATTTCACTGAGGAAATAGGGAAGGGCTTTCCCTGTTTCTTAATACTATGGCTTCACTCTGAGTCCTTACATGCTGGGCTGTGAGGAGAACCTGATGGCTTTTTCATTTCTTACACTGGAGAGCAGCTCTCCAGCGCAGTCCTTTCATTTCTTTGGAGTGAATCCGGACTGCTAGGGCTTTGCCACATTCCTTACGTTGATACCATTTCTCTCCAGGGGAGTTCTTTCATGATTCCAAAAGGAAGTGGGAAATGGAAGGATTTCCCATCTTCCTTACATTTCTAAGCTTTCCCTCCAACAAGAGTACACTTGTGAGTGATAAAGCATGAAGAACTGGTATTTTCCCACATATATTACACTCAAAAGGGCTTCTGTCTACAATGGTTCTAAAAGGTTTAAGATTTGAGGAACTATCACAGACATTCCCATAAGTATCACATTTAAAAGGCTTCTCTCCACTGTGAGTTCTAAAATGTTTACTCCGATTTGAGGAAGTCGCAAAGGCTTTCCCACATTTGTCACACTGAAAAGGCTTCTCTCCAGTGTGAGCTCTTCTATGGTCAATAAGGCATGCATATCAAGCAAAGGCTTTTCCACATTCCTTACACTCATAAGGTTTCTCTCCAGTGTGAGTCTGCATGTGAACGTTAAGATGCACAGAAAGTTTAAAGCCTTTCCCACATTCCTTACACTTAAAGGGTTTTATTCCATTGTGAATCTGAACATGAGAGTTCAGGTATGAGAAGCCTTTAAAGGATTTTCCACATTCCTTACATTTGTAATGACTGTTACCAGCGCAAGTTTCTACATGCACACCAAAGCTCGTGATGTGAATAAAAGATCTCCTACATTCCATCCATTCATTGAGTTTTTCTCCGTTGTGAGTTGTAATTTGGGTCTGAAGGTAAGAGTGATCAGCAAAGGCTTTCCCACCATCACTGGATTCAAGGTCTTTCTCTTGCATGCTAGTTTTCCAGTACACAATATCTGGAGTTGGGCTCATGGCTCTTCCCAACTGATTCAACCTAGAAAGTTTCTCTCCAGTAGAGGTTTTCCTGTGCAGAGTAAGGACGCTTTTCCCATACTGATTATCCTCATGAGCGTTCTCTCCATTCTGAGTTCTGTGTGTCTTAAGACATGAATGTTCACTGAAGACTTTTCCACATTGCTCACAATCATAGTGTTCCCACTCATTGTGGATTCTTTCCTGTTGAGGGACAGAAGTATGATGATTCAAAGATTTCTCAAACCAATTAATCCTATCCACCTCAAAACAGAAACATCACTACAATGATGATTTCTATCATTTCCATTAAATTCATACACTTCCTACCATGATTTCCTTCAGCTTGAATGATGGAATCTTTCTACCAAAATGATATACCAGCTAGACTAATCTTAAAAGATTCCTGTACAGTTTCATGGAATTGTTTAACTCAGTGTTACATATGTGGGAGAGAGTCCTTGAGGAAATTCTGAAGCAACAACTTTCAAGCTAGGTTTAAAATATTCTCAAAGCCATCATATTCAGGATAACTCTCTCGAGACACTGCTCTCTCTTGGGTGAATGCCACTCATCTCAAATATCCATCACTTGTGCTCATGTTTGACCTAATGAAAATCCCAATCTTTCCTAAATGTGGAAAAGAAGTTTCTCCTTTCAAACTTACTCTTTCTATCCTTTTGGATCTTTTTTCCCCAAAAACATCCTGCTGAACTGCCAAGTCTTTGGTTTTAAGTTGAATTTCCCATTCTAAAATAAAAAAGAATAACAAACTGCAGGAATTTACAGAAAGAAATGTACATTAACAGAGTTAAAAACAGTAAGGCTCATTTGAGTTATTTCTCAAGGAAAGATACTAAACAAAAGGCAAGACAGATTTAAGTAATTTAGCTATGTCAAAAAGTTTACAAAGGGGCTGGCCTGGTGGCACAGCTGTTAAGTTCACACATTCCGCTTTAGCAGCCTGGGGTTCACCAGGTCGGATCCCAGGTGCAGACACGGCACTGCTTGGCAAGCCATGCTGTGGTAGGTGTCACAATCAGTGACTGAGGTAAAGATTAAAAGAAATAATTGCCATATATAACCTTGACTGAATCCTACAGACAAAAAAAAAAAATTGAAACAATGTGGAGAATTTCAATTTTTACATAGAGTAAATATTTGATGATATTCTTCTTCTTAATCTTCTTGGGTTGAAAAATAGTACTGTAGTTTTAGTAGATAATGTCTTTCAGAGAGATGGATTACCAAGTATTTAAAGGTCAAGTATCACGTCTGCAAATTTATTTTCAACTTACTTTCAAATACTGACCATGAAATGTATTTATCCATGGAGAGAGCAAACATACAAAATGCTAAAAACGAGTGAATCTACTACAACGAACACTCACTGTACTGGACGTTCAAATTTCCTGTAGGTTTAAGATTTTACAAAAGAAAAATGTGGGGAAAAACCACACTTAGTCCAAATATTCTGTTAACGGCAAACTGAATTATTCTAGAACTGGTGTCATAAAGTCTCCATCTTCTTCTCCTGGAGGCCCCCGTTTAAAAGCTCTGTGGGGATGGAGGGGCCTAGAAGTTCAGATGAAGAGACACCTGAGTATCTTTCCTTTCTTTAGATGAAAGACTTGTGGTCAACATCTGCTTATAATCATATGACACAAATATGCTCACCCTTGACACCTATGAAACTATCTTACCTTTCTATCCTCATGTAATGTTAAAAACTAAAGAACGCACCAAGACAAGGCCAAATTCTCCAGCGACACGTTCTGTCGCCCAGGAAAAGCAGCAGAGGCCCCCGAACCACTTTCCCCCGGACTCACAGCCACACGGCGGGGTCGCAGGTCCTGAGGACCGGAAGGCGCGGGGCCTGAGCAACGGGACTCGCACAGCGGAACTGCTTCTCCTTCTGGGGAAAAGTCTCGAAGGTGACTCGGAGGCTCTGACTAGGGCAGCGCAGGGGACGCCAACGCCCCGCACGGCGCCCTTCCCGCCCCGGCTCAGCGCGGGGCGCAGCGGCCGGGCGGACGAGCGGAGGCCCGGCCTCTCTACGGAGCCCCTCGGGTCCCGGGCCGCACCTGTCCTTTAACGCCCTCCGTGCGCCCAAGGCCTTCCCTCCACGGGCCTCACTGAGGACGCGGCCACCGCACGAGAACCGACGTGACCGCTCCTCGAGGCTTGAGTCCCGGGACAAAAATACCGCGCGAAGTGGTGTCGCAACGTCCGCTTCCTGCCTCTGGCCGTAAGGGGCGGGTCTCCAGGGCCCGGGCTGCCAATCACGTCCGTCCACTTCCGGCAGAGAACTCATAGTTCTCCCCGCCTGGGCGCCGACGGGCCCTGGGGTCGCTCGGCGCCGGGCTGGGGCGGAAACAAGCCCCGCGGCCCAGGTGGAGGACAGAGGCCGGCCTGTGGGCGGGGCTACGGCCTGGGGCGGGGCCTATCCCCGGGGGCGGGGTTGGAGGTGGGACGTTGCCCAGCGCGCGGTTTAGATACTGGCAGGGACAGTTGGGGGTGGGGATTCATGCCGCCCAGTGTTCATGAAAAGCTTTTGTACCCGCCTCTCCAGGTTCCTAGAGTCCTTCCAGTGATTCTCCAGTAATGATATGCCCGCCAATGCATGAGACGGTCTATCTCCTCCATTCTATCCATCCCGTGTTTAACCTTGATTTCCCCTTATTTCTTTTTGTTTACTTTGGACACCACGCTAAACTCTAAATCATTAATGCCTTTGCATTTTCAGTGTAATGACATTTTTCTGTAGCTTTCATGTTCTTTTCTTCTTCGAATATGTATTTCTTTTTTAAAAAATTTTTCCTATCTTACTATACAGTCCCATTTCATACTACAGTGTTAAAGAGCATGATACCAGGCATTCCTAATCTAGGAATGGTCCTACAATTTCTCCGGTAATCAGCTTTGCTGTGGGTTTCAGTGAGTGCCCTTTAAGGAGTTAGTAAAGGTCTTTTTAAATCCTGATTTACCAGTACATTTTACCAAGGAATGCTTATGTACATTATTAAATGTTTCATCCATCTATTGATAACTATTTTGCTACGTCAATGTTTCATCTATTGATATACAAAATATTTGATTTTTATGTAGCCAAGAAAGTCTATTTAATAAGATAATTTCTGGGTTTCCTGATTTGCCTTAAAAATGCTCTTCAAACTCTAGATTACAGTCAAATCTCCCAATTTCCTTTAAATTTTTTATTTTTAATGACACTTTAATCTTGAATCCTCAAAGAGTCTATTTTGGCATGTGGTGTGGTCAGTGGATGCAATTACTTTTTTCCTCCAAAAAGATGGTCAATTGTTACAGTATCATTTATTGATAAACTACACGACCTACTGATTTGAAATTCCACCTTTATTAAACAACAAATTCTTATAAGTACTGTATCAGTTTCTAGACTTTTCTGTGCCAGTAATATTTACTGATACCCATAGCATACTCTTTTGGTTGCAATAGTTTTATGTTATGTTTTAAGATTTAGTGGTAAAAATATAGTGGTACCTAATGTTTGTTGCATCTTAATGCTCCAGGTGCTTCAGAATCACTAAGTTTTTTATCCTCCTAATGATATAGCTACTCTTATGATTTTCTCTTTTCTTTGTGTTTTGGAACAGCTATGTTGAAAAGTAATTCATATGCCACACAATTTACCCATTTAAAACTATACCATTGAGTGTTTTTTATTATATTCAAACAGTTATGCAACCATCACAATTTTACAACATTTTCATTACTCCAAAAGTACTCTTTGACTGTCATAACCCCATTTTCCTACTCCATTAACATCTAAGCTACCATGAATTTCCTTTCTCTCTCTACAGATTTGTGTTTTCAATGCATTTCACGTAAATGAAATCATACAATCTTTTGTCAGTGGTTTATTTTCACTTCGTATGTTTTTCAAGGTTCATATGTATTGCAGCATATATCATTACTTTTTATTCCTCAAGGATATTCCACTGTATGAGTGTAATGCATTTTATTTGTCTATTATATGTTGATGGACATTTGGGTTGTTTCCACTTTGTGGATTCTATGAGTAATGCTGCAATGAAAATTCCTGTGTATCTTTTTGTGCAGACATATTTTCATTTCCCTTGGGTGTTGTGTTAGCCAAGGTTCTCTAGAGAAATAGAACTTATGGCCCTGGACCATATTGTAAGATCAGAAAGATCATTTATACATATAAAAATAATATAATGAAATTTATATAAATATATATCCAATGAAATTTATAAGGAACTGACTCTTGTGACTATAGAGGCTGAAGGTCTCGCAATCTCTTGTCCCCAAGCTGGAGACCCAGAAAGCCTGTGGTGCAGTTCAAAGGCCTGGAAACCAGACAGACAATGGCATAGGTTCCAGTCCATGTCTCACAGCCTGAGAAACAGGAGCACCAAGGGCAGGGGAACGTTATCCCAGCTCAACAGTGAGGCAGAGAAAGAGAATTCAACTCTCCTCCACCTTCTCATTCTATTCAGGCCCTGAATCAGATTGGATAATGCCCACTCACATTGGGGAGGGCAATCTGCTGTACTGAGTCTGACACAAATGTTACTCTCCTTCCAAAACACCCTCACGGTCACACCCAAAAAGAATGTGTTCCCAAATATTGAGACATTCTGTGATGCAGTCAAGTGACACATAAAATGAATGATCGCGGTGTCTATCAAGAAGTAGAATTGCTGGGACATATAGCAACTATATGTTTACCGTTTAGAAGAACTACCAGACTGTTTTCCAAAGTGGCTGCATCATTTACAATCCCACCACCTATGTATGAGGGTTCTAGTTTCTCCACATCCTTGCTAACACTTATTATTGTCTGTCTTTTACATTTTAACCATTCATTGATGTGAACCAATATCTCATTGTGAATATGATTTCCATTTCACTAATGATTAGTGATGTTAAGCATCTTTTCATGTGCTTGTGACCATTTCTATGTCTTCTATGAAGAACTGTCTGTTCAAATCATTTGTTCATTTTAAAATTGGATTATGTACCTTTTTGTTGTTGAGTTGTAAGAGTTATTTATGTATTTTGTGTATGGTCCTTATCACATACATGAATTGCAAAGATTTTCTTGCATTCCATGGTTGTCTCCACTTTCTTGAGTGTGTCATTTGTATTAAAACGTGTTTAATAAGTATCCTTTGGAATACAAAACTTCCTAATTTAGATGAAGTCTAATTTATCTATTTTTTCTTTGGTTGCAAGGTGCTTTAGCTATCAATTCTAATAAGCCATTGCCAAATGCAATATCATGAAGATTTTCACTTATTTTTTATTTAGCAATTTTATAGTTTTTGGACTTACATTTAGGTCTTTGATGCATTTTGAATTAATTTTTGTATATGGTGTAAGGTAAGGACCCAACTGTGTTCTTTTGCAGATGGATATCCAATTTTCCCACTACCATTTGATAAAAAGATTATTTTCTTTCCCCATTGAATTCTCCCAGCACCCTTCTCATAAATCAATTAAGTATATATGTGAGGGCTTATTTTTGGACTCTCAATTTTATTCTATTAATCTATGTCTAGTCCTTAAGCCTGTAACACACTGTTTTGATTACTGTAAATTTGTAGTAATTTTAAATCATCTGATAAGTTTGATTCAAAGAAAGAAAAAATAGGACAAATGGGAAACATAAAATAAGATGACTAAATAAAATCCAAACTTATTACAGTTACATTACTTATAAGTGCACTAAATGCTTCCATAAATGGCAAGGATTGTTAGTGTGGATTTTATAAATATCAAGATTAATGCCATGTAAGAATTTGAATTGAATCCTAACCCACAAGCATGAGAAAAATGTGAAATTTGAATGAGCTCTGTTAGTTAATATATTTATCATATAATAATATTTTATCAATGATAAGTTCTGGGCTTCAATAATGATGGTTAACAAGATGTTAACCCTAGGGGTAGCCCAGAGAAGGATACATAGGAACACACTGTCCTATATTTACAAACTCTCTGGATGCATAATTGTAATTCAACATCACAAAGTTTATTACAAATCCAGATTTTAAAAGTTTCACTTCTATTATAATTTTTAAAGAGACATCTAAAACCTGATACAGTAATATTGAGAAATAAAAGGAAAACAATATGCTATAGCTACATAAAAATCCATCAAAATAGATTTTAGTGGAATGCACATTCTTTTTTTTTTTTTTTAAGATTTTATTTTTCCTTTTTCTCCTCAAAGCCCCCTGGTACATAGTTGTATATTTTTAGGTGTGGGTCCTTCCAGTTGTGGCATGTGGGACGCCACCTCAGCATGGCTTGATGAGCGGTGCTATGTCCGCACCCAGGATCCAAACCGGTGAAACCCTGTGCCGCTGAAGCGGAGTACACGAACTTAACCACTTGGCCATGGGGCTGGCCCCAAGAATGCACATTCTTATGCATCAAAAGTTACAGATAATTTTGGAAAGGTTCAATTCACCAAAAAACTATAACAATTCTAAAATGGTATGCACCTAATAACATGACCTTACAAATACAGCAAACAAAAATAGAATAAATGAAAGGAGAATTAGAGAGCCAAGATTAAAGTGGAATATTTTAATACAGCACTCTCTGGACTAGATAGTGCAGAGGAACAAACATTCAACAGCCATCAAAGACTGGAGCAAAACAAGGAACAAGCTGGACCCATAGACTCATATAGCACTACTGATTCTAAGGATAAAATACACATTCATTTCAAGCTCACATGGGACACTTATGAAAACTGAGCACAAACAGGCCCAGAAAGCATTTCTCAAGCATTTCCAAAGATTAATACAATTGTCTAAGTACAATGCAATTCAGTTAGGAATCAATAACAACAACATAATAAATACATGATATGTTGGAAATACAGAAACACATTTTGAAAGAAACTACCTGTCAAAGCACAAACTGTAATAGAAAATAGATATTTATAACTGAAAAGTCAAAAAAAAAAAAAACTTCGTAACCAAACTGTGTTGGAGATTCAGCTACAGCAATATAAAGATAGTCAAAGCCTAAAATGATTACATAGTAGGAAAGAAAAAAGTCTGAAAAATAATGGGCTGTGCATTTCATTTTAGAGGTAGAAAAAGAACAACAAAATATAGTCATGCATTTCTTAATGATAGGGATACATTCTGAGAAATGCATCATTTTGTCATTTTGTCCTTGTGCGAACATCACAGAGTGTACTCACACAACACTAGACGGTACAGCCTACTACACACCTAGGCTATATGATATTAATCCTATGGGACCACCTCTACATATGTGTGACCACATATGTCATATATGTGGTTCATCATTAACTAAAATGTTGTTATGCAGTGCATGACTATAAACACAACAAAACTAGAATGAAAGTAAAAATAAAGATAACAAAAATCCACAAAATAAAACGTTCAATGGATTGAAATGTGTCCCCTCAAGATTCACCTCTTGAAGCCCTAATCCACGAGGTCATGGTAGTTGGAAATGGGGGCTTGAGAGGTAACTAGGTTTAGATGAGGTCATGAGGGTGGGACTCCCAAGATGGTATTAGTGCCCTGATAAGAATTTGTAGCCAAATTCAGTGGGTTTGTCTCTCGGTCAGTGCAGAGCCAAAAAGCACAGCCAAGGCAGAAGTAGGTGAAGAAAAGTCTTATTGCTGTGCAAGCAATGGAGAACAATGGGGAGAGCTCCCAAAGCAGTGTCTCTCTGAGGTCAGTGCTGGTGGAGACGTTATACACGAGGGAGCAGAAGATACAAGGTTTATTTGTAACAATTGTGTACCAACTGTGTTCATTTAAGGCACATGTGTAGCTCGTATACATGTTGTTACATACACCCCATGATCTAAAACTGGCTGTTTGGACCCTCCCAGAGGAGGAGAATTTAGGATGCAAATGCGTTAAGGTAACTTTAGGATAACTGGTGCTGGACCAATTGCCAGAGGTCCTCCTGCAAATGTGTGAGTTTCTCTGCAAGATACCACATCTGAAAAATGGGGACAGTAACTTCTGAAATAGAACTCATAGTTTCTTCTTGTCTGAAAAACATATGAGCTGTTAGTCGTTGGTTGTTGATCAGATCCTCAGTAACCCTTCTTTTGCCTGGTTCCCTGGTTGCAACACCAGGGAGCTTGCTGGCTTTCTCTGCCATGTGAGGACAGAGAGAAGGCATCATCTACAAGCCAGGAAGAGAGCTATTGCTAGGAACTTACCTTGCTGGCATTAGATCTTGGAATTCAGCCTTTAGAAAGTGAATTTTTGTTGTTTAAGCCATTGTTTCTATGGTATTTTGTTATGGCACCTGAGGCTACTAATATAGAACACAAACCAGATATACAGTAGATTAATCAAAGCAATTTTCTTTGAAATGAATTAACAAAACCAGATAAATTCTGGCAGGATTAATATAAGAAAAATGAAGAGTCACGAGAAAATGAGAGTAAGAATGAAAAAGGGGATACAAAAGGTATATACTTACAAAAGCCACAAATACTAAAAAGATAAGAAACTATAAATTTTAAAATAGGAAACTTCTTGTAAAACATAACTTGCCCAACTGACTTAAGATATATTAAAAAACTTAGCAGTCCTACAAATGTAAAGAAATTTTAATCCTTGCTTTTTTTTTCTGCTTTTTCTTCCAAATCCCCCCCCCCCCCCAGCACATAGTTGTATATTTTAGTTGTGAGTACTTCTAGTTGTGGCATGTGGGATTCTGCGTCAGCATGGCCTGGTGAGTGGTGCCATGTCCACTCCCAGGATTCGAACCAGTGAAACCCTGGGCTTCCCAAGCAGAGTACGTGAACTTAACCACTCGGCCATGGGGCTGGCCCCTAATCCTTGCTTTTAAATTATTCCAAAATATGAAAACAAAACTAATAACAACAGCAAGAACTAATCCAGATTCAGATGATTTTGCCAGGAAATTTTGACCTATATAAGAGAAACAACTCTTCTAGTACAGAAATTAAGAGTTTAGAAATGGGGGAGATACTCGTATCTTTATATAAAAACCAGGGAAGAATAGAGTAAGAAAAGAATACGACATGCCAATCTTACTCAAAAAGACTTGTAAAAAACTTCTGTAACATATCAGTGCATAGAATACATTTAGGTATAAAAAAAGATAATCAAGGCTGGCCTCGGCGGCCTAACGTTTAAGTTCAGCATGCTCCACTTCGGTAGCTTGGGTTTGGTTCCCAGGCACGGACCTACACTGTTGGTCAGTGGCCACACTGTGGCAGTGGCCCACATACAAAATAGAGGAAGATTTGCCACAGATGTTAGCTCAGAGTGAAATTTCCTTAGCAAAAAAAAAAAAAAAAAAAGAAGGAAAAAGAAAAGATACTTCATTATGTTGTTCAGTTTTTCTAGAATTATAAGGTTGCTATAACATTTGATATCAATTAACTCACTATATTATTTATTTATTGATTTACTCAAATTTAGATGTCTATCATAGGCAGATACAGTTCTAGAAACTTGAATGAGATCAGCGAACAAATATGATCATCTCAGAGGAATCAGGGGAAAGCATTTAATAAATTCAGAAGGCAATTGTGAGAAAGCAAATTCTCAAACTATGAAAAGTAGGATAAAGACTAAATCTTATAAAATCTACAACAACAAATACAGTGAATAGTAAAAATGGAAGGCATATCCCGTCAGCATTAGGCAGAAAACAAGGATGCTGCTTTTACTAACTCTAGTCATTAAACGGGAGGTCAGTAAAGCAAGGAAAACATAAATTTTTTAAGTGTTGAAATGGAAAAATTAAATAACCATTAATTACAGAAGATATTATTGCCTCTGCAGAAAATTCTCAAGAATATTTTAAACATCAATATTTTTAAGACAGTTAACAAGGCTGCTAGATAAAATTCAGTATACAAAGATCAACTGCATTTTATATATTGACAATCAGAGCAACTTAATTTAAAAAGTGTACCATTTACAAGTAAGAAAATTACAAAATGCTTAAGAATAATCTAATCAAAATATGCCGAGTGTTTTTTGGAGAAAATTGTAAGATACTGAACTCCTTTGAGGAGAATTTATTTTTTTACCTTGTCTTCATCTTTTTTTTTTTTTTTAAAGATTTTATTTTTTTCCTTTTTCTTCCCAAAGCCCCCAGGTACATAGTTGCATATTCTTAGTTGTGGGTCCTTCTAGTTGTGGCATGTGGGACGCTGCCTCAGCGTGGTTTGATGAGCAGTGCCATGTCCGCGCCCAGGATTCGAACTGACGAAACACTGGGCCGCCTGCAGCAGAGCGCGCGAACTTAACCACTCGGCCACGGGGCCAGCCCCCTTTGAGGAGAATTTTTAAAAATGGGGAGAAATACTTTGTACATGGATTGAAACTCCAATACAGAAAACACTCCAATTCTCCTTAAAATGATTTGTTTAGAGTTTCAGCAAATGTCTAATAAAAAATGGACCTAGTATTTTTGGAGGAACCTCAGAAGCTGATGTAAAATATATACAGATCTGCCCACAACTTACTAATCACAAAAGAAAAATAGGAACTGCACAATGCAAACATGAGACATGTGCACCACTTTACAACAGGTGATCAAAACTAACATCACCAATGATGGGAAAAGTGAAACCACAGGCCTTTCTGTAGTGATACCCTTGAAATATACATCTCTTTTGTGGTATTCAACCCAAAATTCAAAACCTGAGTCTAACTGTGAGGAAACTTCAGAGAAACCCTAATTGACAAATGCTCTCTAAAGGAAATGGCTGTGTTCTTAAAAATGGTCCATATCATAAAAGAGAAAGAGAGAATAAAGAAATGTTTGAAATTGATTAAAGAAACATGACCAGTAAAAACAGTACATCACTCTGCACTAAGGGGACATTTTGCAATAAAGGACATGGGACAGCTGATAAAATAGGAATATGGACTACAGATCAGATAATATCCTTGGTCTTGGGAAACGTACTGAAAATCTTAAGGGGTAAAGAGGCATGATGTATGCAACTTACCCTCAAATGATTCAGGAAAAAAATCTCAAATATGGGGAGAGGGAGAGAGAGAATGAATGAGAAAGGAAAAATAGCAAAATGTTAAAAATTACAGAATCTGGGTAGAGCTATACTGGAATCTCTTATACTAGTCTACCAAATTTTTCTCTATGTCTGAATTAAGCTCAAAATTTTAAAAAGGAGACAAGAACAGACAGGACACTCATCAAGAAGAACAACTACACAGGTGAATAGCCCTATTGGGCATTAAGAAATATAGTCAAGAGCCAGCCCTGATGGTCAAGTGGTTAAGTTCGGTGCTCTCACTGCTTCAGCAGCCCGAGTTCATTTCCCAGTGGTGGAACCACAGCGCTCATCTGTCAGTTGCCATGCTTGGTGGTGGCTCACATAGAAGAACTAGAAGGACTTACAACGAGGACCTACAACCATGCGCTGGAGGGCTTTAGGAGGAAAAAAAAGGAAGATTAGCAACAGATGTTAGCTCAGGGAAGATCCTACCCTGAAAAAAAAAGAAAGAAAAGGAAAAATAAATATAGTAGAGTTAATATAATAAATACACATGGTATTGATGCAGAGATTAGACCAACTGACCAAAGAAACACAGCATTAAGCCCTGAAACACCCGGATAAATACAGAATTATTTCAGTGGCTGATCTGGCCCTGAAGTTCAGCAGGGAAAGTTGAGCTTCTCAATACATGGTCCTCTGAAAATGTTATATCTATTGGAGGAAAAGTTAAATTAGACACATATTGATGCTATACACAAAAATCAATCCCAGATGGATTAAGGACATGCGTTTGCAACAAAAGCTATAAAAATTTTGACAAACAAGGTAGTAGAACATACTAATAACATAAGAGTAAAAGAAAATTTCTAAGATAAAGGAAAGATTGAATAAATTTGGCTATGCCCAAATTAAGAAATCCTCTTCTGGAATTTAAAATTATGGACTAAGAACAGTTTAGTGGATACCAGGGGAAAGGTGGGGTGGGGGGTGGGCACAAAGGGTGAAGTGGTGCACCTACAACACGACTGACAAACATTAATGTACAACTGAAATTTCACAAGATTGTAACCTATCATTAACTCAATAAAAACAAAAAAGAAATCCTCTTCCTTAAGGAAACATAAAACTGAAAACACATAAGGTAGAAACTACTGCAGCCCTGTAACTCACAAATGATGTGTTCCACTTTGTCTAATAAAAGCCTTAAAATTCTTTTTAAAAAGACGAATGATTAGAAAAATCAGCAAAAGACATGACCAGCTATTTCTCCAAATAGCCAAAATATTTGTAAACATGTTCATGCCATCAGCAATCAGGAAAAGTCAAATTAAAACCACAATGAGGAATCATTTCAAAACCACTTTGGGAAAACATTGCAATTAATGAATAAGTTTGAACATGCACAAAGGGAATGAATCCAATTACAAAGTCAAAAATCCATCATGATAGCTTACATAAATAGTTCACGAATTACCCAAGGTAGGTAATATCTTGTCATGGGATATGTACATAGGTAGTAAAACCTGTAAAGAAAAACAAAGCAATGGTGTATTTGTGCCTGGATCTTAATTTGTAAAGGTAACAGAGTGAAGATACAAACAGATTAATGCCATCAAAAGAAAAGTGTATTATTTACAGTCCCAAGAGAAGGGTCATGGGAAGTCACGCAGGGCTCATGTGGGAGCACCAGAGTCAGTTAGGAGGCAGAAGCAGAAGTGAGGGGAAAACAGAGGTCACAGACTTTATTGGGGTGCCCACTGGACAGACAAGGCAGGGCAGAGTAAACAGCTTAGGATTGGCTAGTTTGAATATTTCTGCAGTCTTTGGGGCAAAGGGAGGTCCAGAGTTGTCTGGTACCTGGTCCTGGGTTGATTGAGAGCAGGGGAACTATTGGCTTGGTGTGTAAGAGTCGGATAAAGAAGGTGGTTGGACATGTTTTCTTTCAACTGCTTGGTGTGCACATGAAAGACAGATGCCAAAGCATATTTCTTACTATCTTTAGGAATTAGCTAGCTCTGGGAGGGTCAATCTCTCACCAGCCAACCTGATCCCAAAATCTGAAAGCATCATCCTATACAGCAAATTAAAATCGTGAATAATAAAATTGGTACTCTGATCATTTGACACCATACTAAGGAAAGTGTAGGGTGATGAAAGTAGAGATTTTTAGAAGAGGGCATAAGTTGCCCTAAACACCATAGAAAACATTTCATTATAAGAGTAAGAAGGGGGAACATTGGTAGGAGAATAAGGAGTCATTGTGGGCCAGCCCATGTTCATCTTTTTCATTATGTATGGCATTACTCAAGAAAAAATATCTGAAGTTTTTGTTGGAGTATCTAACAATATCTTGGTGGAGTCATAAAATGTGTTAAAAGTATGAATCTGACAATAATCAAAGTTGGCAAGTCTTGTAGATATGTTGTTAGAGGGTACGAACTAAGTTAATGAAGTATATGAAAAGATTAGTGGTTTTGTGTGTAACACAGGGGAAGTGTTTAGAGACGCAGGGCAGAGGTCATGGTGGAAGGCTGGAGGGGCATAGCAGGAGAAGGCACTGGGAAGACAGTGGTCCTCTTCCCAGGGGGTCAAGGGGTTGACTGATATGAGTCAGCTATCTCCTGAGGAAAGCAGTAATTTTCATTAATTTTTAGAAACAGACAGGAGTAACCTCTATCAGATTTCCCCAGAGGTGTGGCAGGGCAGGGATGTAGGTTCTGGTGGAGAGCAGGGAGCACACCAGGATCATGGGCTAAGCAGCAGGCTCAGAAACATAATAGAATCCGTAGACATGAAAGGAAGAAAAGCAAAATTGTCCTGTGTCTAATTTGTGCCTTAGGTGAAGGAGTCCAAGAGTATCACAAACTGGGT
Organism: Equus asinus; assembly: GCF_041296235.1. NCBI lineage: Eukaryota > Metazoa > Chordata > Mammalia > Perissodactyla > Equidae > Equus > Equus asinus. The sequence continues at coordinate 21,347,500 of NC_091809.1, read as the reverse complement.
GAAGTCTTCTCCAATGGCAAGGTCTTGTGCTGGGGTAATGTCATCTGAAGCCATATCATTGCTAACAATGAGCTTCTGGGCCACGGTGATGTCATCTAGGATGTGGGACTGGGGTATCTTCTGGGATATGATACCCCACTCAGGTTGATGTGGGACTCAGCATTTGCCATGTTTGGTTGAAACAGTGACATACATGGAGGGTTTGGGCATCTGGATTAAAAATCAATCAAAGTACCCAAACCAGTAGTCTTATGACCAACAGGCAAGAGAATGGTGTGTACCTGTGCTTGACAGGTTTTTTCTGTTTTTTGTTTTTTTGTAAGTTTAGCCTCAAATGGGTCCCATATCAGAAGAGCAGATGCCTAGTCCATAAGACACTTTATGATTGATGGGTCCCAGAAGAGTTTGCACTCTTGATCTGTCCTCCAGCTCTTATGGGATTGGAAATTTATAAAGATAGGTTAAGGCTCAGGGCAAGATAGAGATCCACTTAGAGGTCCATTGCTCGAACTGGAATTTTAAAAGGAGTTATTCGAGGAGATCACGTCTCGCAGTTAAACTGGCTGTCTGGGATCCATGAGGGTCATGAACCTTTATTGAATGCTTTTTCTAAGAGCATGATATTGTGTAATTTGAGAACTGAAATGTGTGCCTTGGTTACTATTAGCAATGTGTGTAACTCTGAAGGGAGTAAGGAGTGTCCTGACAAGGCCTATGTGTCGTGGCCTCAGTATGTGTAGAGATGTGTAATTTTGATTTAGAATCTGAGTATCTGTGAGGTAAGAGATTCCCAGAGATCTTGACCCTGAAAGGACAATTTTTAGGCAATGGCCTAATAGTTCATAATACATGTGAAGATGGAGCCATTTGTTGGCCAGGGCGTCAAGAGCCAAGATGACTGCCTGAGGTCTGGCCAAGTGTATTGTTTTATGGATTCCTGTGTTTCACTGGAGACATCCTGGTTAAGAGGGGGAAAGCAGTAACAGTCCACTGTGCTCTATCACATATGATGGTCAGCAGTGCCATCCACATAGTCCACAACTCTCACTGCTGTTTACTTGGTTAATCCCAAGAGGTTCCCCAGGTAGCCAAAGGAGAGATTACTTATCTACTTCTTCCGCAAAACATAGAACATGTACAATTGGGTTATTCAACGGAAGAGTGGAGATAATTGCCTCTTTATTAACTAGGTTTGTATAATAAGTTTTAAACCTTGAAAGTCCTGTTTTAACTCACATTGGGATGTAATAATTATTTTAACAGAGTGTCCCTAGGGCTCCTGTCTTATCAAGACAATTAGTGCCAAAGACTTACCTTAATTTAAACTTATTTTTCTGTCAGGGCGTCCATGTCCATGATGGCATATTTGAGGGCAATGGGGACTATGACTCTGGGAAATTTAAGCAAGGCTACAATTAAAGTGAGGCATACCTATTTTTCCTCTACTTTATTTTTAGTTGCTTTTTAAAAATGATTGGGGAGTATGTTTAAATGTAGTGGGATCCCAGGTGTAGCTGTAATTTGAGTCCCAGTATTGATTAAGTCCATGATGATTTGTCAATTAATGCATTTTAACAAATAAAGTTAATTTAGAAGTTATGTTGTAGAGGCACGAGAATCAGTCAGTGCACTTTTTATCTTTTTGTTATACATGTTTTTTAGTATATAAATTTTGTTACATATTTCTTACGTGTCATAATTATACATAACTTACTATATAAGTTATTAGTATATACATTTAATACATAAATTTTGGATTTCCAATTTGGCCAAATCATGAGTCTTTTTAAATTTACAATTTATATTCAAATCAATAATTTATTGATTATAAATCTATATTAAAATATCATACATATACAAATTAAACACACACACATATATATAATTTATGTAGTTAAGCTTTATTTTTCTTCCCCAGTATCTAGAGGTTTACCTGTCATTGTTATTTTCAAATCAGTAAGTAATGTAAGACCAGCATTATGTTTGCTAGATCTGGCATTTTCTCTATTCTTATGATTTCAAGTTTCCTTTTGGGGAGGGAGAGATGTTTGTAGTCACCTAAATCCACAGCCTTTTTACTTTTCTTTCCTTTTGTCTCCTGTCTGATCCTGAGATGAATCGTTTTTTCCCTTTTTTTTTTTTGTATTTACCTGATAAGCTCCTGGTTGTCCTGAGTGGCCCCTGCTGTAAATGACGGCCTCCCTTTCTAGGGGGTCCCTATCAACCTCAGAGCAGCTTGGGATTACATCCAAGAGAAGAATGGTGCTGGAATCCTGATTCTGTGATAACTCCGTTTCCAGAAGGATGCTCTTAGCCTGTTGACAGACAGCAGCACTCAAGAGTGGCCGAGTGCACTGACCAGGAGATTTACGACCCCACGAATTGAGAAACCACCTCATGTGTCTTAGGGGAAGCAAGAACACAATGTTCCTTCTCCTTTTCCTTTTTCGTTAAACATTGAGCCATGGTCTCCATGGATGGGATCCCTTCTATCCTACTGTGTCTGGGAGTGAATTGTGACAGAAAAAGCAAGAGATGTGCCTTTAAAGCAGAATTTAAACTTTTCAAAAGCCATGGTTTTGGGAGGAGGGGGCTACACTAGCTACTGACCAGTGGGAAGGGCCTGTCCAAATTTGGAATCAAATGGGTGAGTGTCTGCCAAGGGTCACAATGCTCACGGGAGAGAGAGTCAATGATGTTTCTGATGGCCTGTCAATAGGGGACCTAAATTACCTGGGCCTTGTTTGTCCACCATAGTAAGAGAATTTTCCCTTTAAGGAGCACTGCCTGGGGCTCTCTGCCCAGCCCCTCAGCCCTCCATGGTGGCTCCTGCTGTGGGTCTAATGGGGTTCCCAGGCCAGTGGATCAGTCTCAGTGCCCTCAATGCACTCTGAGGGAACACTCCTTGCCTCCCTTTCCAAGAAGTCTTCACTGTGCCTCTGTCAACCTATGCCGATTAGCCTTAGATGCCTTTGTGACCTCTTGTCTAGTAGGACATTTTGTCACCAATAAGGTGTCATTGGAGACTCCTCATATCCCCAGTCTTACTACACATAGTGAGCAAGAATCTGGGTCACTCTCTTGTCAATTTAGGACAGAAAACCATGGCAGGACAAGGCTGACACAGCAGCAGGCAGTGAGGGCCAAAGCACAAGGGCTCCACAGCCAGCAGTTGCCTCCCAGGCAGAGCTCGCTGTTCAGTAGAGGCAGTTAGTGAGCCAAGAGCAGGCTAGAGGCAGGCCCATCCACTGAGCAGTGAGTCACCCAACTTGCTGCGTGAAACGATTTGTGCCTGAGTCTTAAATAATGAAAGTAACTGAGTGATGGCACAGAGAGGTTAATACCATGGAAGTTTATTAGTTACACAATCCCAAGAGAAGAGGGCACTGTGCAACACAGGGCCACAAGGGGAAGCACCAGGTCATTAAGAGGGAAAGGCAGGAATGAGAGGAGAGCTTTGTTGGGGTTTCTGCAAGTGAAGGCAGGCAGAGCAGGGTACAGCTTAGTATTGGCCCATGTGAACAATTCCAGTGGGCTCTGGGGCATACTGGCTGTGTCGCTAGCTGTCTGCTACCTGGCTCTGGGTTGATTCAGGGCAGGGGCAATACTGGTGTGAGAGTTAGATGAAGGAGGTGGTTGGAGCATGGGCTCTGAATTGGTCAGTTGCATCAGAAAGGCGTGCTCCCAAGCAAGTGGTTTACTCTCTGTAGGAGGCAGCTAGCCCTGGGAGGGGCAGTCTCTCTCCAGCCACAAAGACTCCAAACATATCAAAAAATCATAATATACAAAGAATTTAAAACATGATCCATACAATGGTTAATACAAAGTTCAAACACCAAGGTTTCCTCTCGGATGGAAGAATGTGAAGCAATATGAAGGAGACACTCGTGGGTAAGGTAATCTTCCATTTCTTGATCTGGAAGGTGTGTACCTGGGTCTCACCATTCTGTTGTTTATTATCAGCACACGTGCACTCACACAGTTTTCTGTACGTATGCTATAATTATAAAATTTAAGAATGGGAAAAATCACAAGACAGCAGCATAAGTTGTAGAAATGAAAACACTGCATTGGTAATCAGAAGAAATATAAAATAATTTAATCTGTAGCTAAAATTTCAGACTGGACTTTAAAATCCTGTTAAAATGTTAACAATCACAATAACTAAAACCAGAAAGGTAGAAAAATAAAATTTTAAAAAATAAGATAACAAACATGAATGATGTATGGTAGGCAGAATGGTCTCCAAGAGATATCTATGTTCTCATTTCTGGAATCTGTGAATGTGTGTATTAACCACATCTTTAATTTTCTGTATTCTGATGGTTTGACATGTAAGAGGCCTTCCTGACCCTGGAGGGACTGCCCCTCCCAGGGTTAACCAAGTCCTAGAGACAGTTAAAGAAGACTCACCCCAAGAACACTCCTTTCACATGCCAACCAACCAATCCAGAGTCTATAACCCCAAACCCCTCCTTTACTGGGCTCTCAAACTCTGGGCAACTATCAACCTATTTTAGTAACCATAGGGCCGGGGGCCATCCAGGGACAGCCCCTGTGCCCAAGAGCCTGGTGATATTCAAACTATCAAATCTTAAACTTGCTTACCCTTCCTCACCTGTCCCTTCCCCAGGGCAACCACAATAAAGGCTCTTGGCCACATTCCCTTGTTCACACCGCATCCTGACCAGCCCCAGTGTTTCCCCACATAGACCCCCTGCATGGCCTGCTGTGTCTCCTATTTCTAGAGAACTGTTGAGTAGGATAAACTTCTTCCTCCTTGACAGTCATTTCCATGTCCATGTCTTACCATACCTGATTAAGTCAAGTCCCAGGGACCCTTTAAACAATACGTGAGGTCACATGGCAAAGGGAAATTAGGGTTGTACAACAGCTGACCTTAAAACATGGAGATTATCCTGCACTGTGCCGCTGGGCCCAGTGGAATCTCAAGGGTCCTTAAAAGTAGAAGAGGGAAGCCAACTAGGAGAATGAGATATGGGAGGATGAGAAGAGTGTGACTAGTGTTTCTGGCTTTGAAGAGATCCTTTTAGGAGTTCTGCTTGCCAAAACCACCAGATAGCAAATTATTATTGTTTTATGCTATTACCTTTGCGGTAATTTGTTACAGCAGCTATAGAAAAATAATACACAACGGAAAGCTGATATGTTAAGGTATAGAGTGGAAGGTCTAATGGAAGTGTCTGTTGGGCCAGCCCGCTGGCACAGTGGTTAAATTCGTGCACTCTACTTCATCAGCCCGGGGTTCGTGGGTTTTCGATCCTGGGTGTGGGCCTTCACACCACTCATCAAGTCATGCTGTAGAGGCATCCCACATACAAAACCGAGGAAGATTAGCACGGATGTTAGCTCAGGCCAATCTTCCTCACACACACACACACACACACACACAAAGTGCCTATCGTTATTGTCTGCAATGCCTACCCATCCTCTTTTCTCAGGGATCTATCCCAAGGAGGCATTAGCACACCCTGCTCCAGAAAGACAGCTTTTGAAAAGTCCCCAACAACTGTCACGGTCAAATCCCATTGTCATTTATATCACTCCATCAGCAGTCCACCAGCCACTGCTCCCTGCCTTGGGTTCACGGACACCAATCTTAATTCTATTCCCATTTTATGGCCCTCGACTTCTCAATATATTTGCTACTTCCTCTGATGACCCCAACTGCTAAATCCAGAAGTTTCTGAGGGCTTGTCAATCCTTGATGAAGTCATCTAACCTACTGGTATTAAGTGCCATCTATACACTGATGACATCAAGTATAAGGGCTCAGCCTGAGAAGGTACTGATTTTTCTCATGTGCCAAGAAGTCTTCAAACAGGCAGTCCAATGTGGCAGGGACCATGAAATCATGGCAGGAAAGTGTCCCTGTGTTTTTCAGCCAAACCATTTGTCTGCAGCTTTTGTCTTCATAGTGCAAAATTTATCATCCAGATTCCAGGAAACATCTGATTGACAAGAAAAAAGGGGGAAGGATGAAGGACAGTAATTAAAGAGAAAAAGCCAGATGACACTGTCTCTTCATTTTTCTGAAGATTTTATTTATTTCTATTTTTTCATTGAGGTATAATTGACATATACCATTAGATTAGTTTCCGGTGTACAGGGTAATGAGTCAATATTTGTATGTATTGCAAATGACCACAAGAAGTCTAGTTAATATCCATAGACTGTCCTCTTTTAAATGGCTCTCCTCCTGTCTCAGGTATTGATCCTACTAAATTCTAGACTGAGGGGTCTTAAAAGACCCCATACCAACCTTTACAAGCTGCCATGTCTCCCCTTACTGTTATAGGAGACTTAAGGATTCCATGTTGACTGAGACTATTTCTATGTTTACCTCTACTCACCCATTTCCCCCTTAAATTTACATTTCTTGACCATTCTTCTCTCCCACAAAGGTTGGCTACCTTATCATGGGCAGATAACATCCTGGGATCCAGCGACAATAGGATGCCCTCAGTGACCCCTCACAGCTCTATTTTGAGACCCTCAGGAAGAGGGTACATCTGACTTCCTTGCTCCCAAAGCTTGCCACACTTCTCATCATATTAAGGCTGGAATAAATCCTCGTGTCTCCTTTAGGGAGACATTAAGGGACATAAAGGATTAGGGATTTGATCCCTTGCAGGAAGTAGAAATAACACCCTCAGCAACAGCAGCAGGAATGGTGTGGACCACCACAAGAGGCTACAACAAACTCCACTTAGGGAACGCCAACTATATCCCAAAACGACCAGGGAAGAAATTCTTATGCTTTCCGTGGAGTCCTCAAACTACACCTAGACAGTCAGCTGGGCCAAACTCCTATGGATGTGGAGATAGAAGCCTACCACAGCCACGACCACCCCACATTCCCCTGGCAACGGGAAACCTCTCTGGGAGAGAGGCCACAAAAATGACAAAGAACAAATTTATCAAACGCAGCTGTTGGCCCTTATCGGGGCTAGCTGTGTTCGTCTGTCTGCTCTGGGTGCTTGGGATAGTTTGAGAGCCCCAGGCTCAATAATTTTGACCCGAGGATTACAACAAGCCCCTAGACAATCAAATGTGCTGCCTTAACAATTGGATATTTCAAAATTGGAAATATGGCACCTCTCCTAAGTCTCCACAGATCCACTTGCCATTGCACTTGGCTAGGCTGGCACCTCGGCGGGCACAGCAGAACCTCACCCTAAGACAAAGGGCACATGTGAAATGGCCAGCTTGGAGAGCCTGCAGGCAGGACCACTTACAAGGCCAAGTTACTACATATGAACACATTTTAGCTGAGGTGACTCCGAGTTCCCTCTTACTGACATGTGCCCAGGTTACCCCAAGACCTGGCCTTAATTTGCAGCCAGGCTCCCATCATGACCTATCTGGGCAAAATCATGGATTTCTTTTAAAAACCTTCACGCTGTCGAAAATATCCTTCAAATACGATGGAGAAATAAAAACTTTCCCAGATAAACAAAAATTAAGGGAGTTCATTGCCACAAAACCTCCTCTTCAGGAAATCCTCAGGAAAACCCTCATTCCTGAAAAATCCAAAAAAGGAAAGGGGCTACAAAACCAAGAGCAGAGGAGATAAGTAGAAGGACAACAACAGAGAGTAGCAGCTCTACATCAGAACAGATTAAACCATGGGACGAGAAACAAAGGAAACTGAAGAAAAGCGGAAAACAAGACACAAAATGGTAGTGGTAGGCCCCCACATCTCAATAATCACTCTAAATGTAAATGGATTGAACTCCCCAATCAAAAGACACAGAGTGGCAGGATGGATCAAAGAACAAGATCCAACAATATGCTGCCTCCAGGAAACACACCTCAGCCCCAAAGACAAACACAGACTCAGAGTGAAGGGATGGAGAACAATACTCCAAGCTAATAATGAACAAAAGAAAGCAGGTGTCGCTATACTAATATCAGACAAGGTAGATTTCAAAGCAAAACAGATAAAGAAAGATAAAGAGGGACAGTATATAATGATAAAAGGGACTCTCCACCAAGAAGACATAACACTTATAAATATATAAGCACCCAACACAGGAGCACCAAAATTTGTAAAGCAACTCTTAATAGAACTAAAAGAACACATCAACAACAATACAATAATAGTAGGGGACCTCAACACACCATTAACACCAATGAATAGAACATCCAGACAGAAAATCAACCAGGAAATTACAGAATTAAATGAAAAATTAGACCAGATGGACTTAATAGATATCTATAGAACACTTCATCCAAAAACATCAGGTTACACTTTCTTCTCAAGTGCGCATGGAACATTCTCAAGGATAGACCATATTTTGGGAAACAAAGCAAGCATCAATAAATACAAGAGAGTTGAAATAATATCAAGCATCTTTTCTGATCATAATGCTATGAAACTAGAAATCAACTACAAGAAAAAAGCAGAGAAAGGTGCAAAAATGTGGAGACTAAACAACACGCTTCTCAACAAACAATGGATCATTGAAGAAATTAAAGAAGAAATCAAATTTTATCTGGAGACTAATGAAAATGAGAACACGACATACCAAATCATTTGGGATGCAGCAAAAGCAGTCCTAAGAGGGAAATTCATCGCAGTACAGGCTCACCTCACTAAACAAGAAAAAGCTCACATAAGCAACCTCAAACGACACCTAACAGAACTAGAAAAAGAAGAACAAACAAAGCCCAGAGTCAGTAGAAGGAGGGAAATAATAAAAATAAGAGCAGAAATAAACGATATTGAAACAAAAAAGACAATAGAAAGGATCAATGAAACAAAGAGTTGGTTCTTCGAAAGAATTAACAAAATTGACAAACCCCTAGCCAGACTCACCAAGAAAAGAAGAGAGAAATCACAAATTAATAAAATTAGGAATGACAGAGGAGAAATCACAACAGATACCAATGAAATACAAGAGATCATAAGAGAATACTATGAAAAACTATATGCCAACAAATTGAACAATCTGGAAGAAATGGACAAATTCCTAGACTCCTACAATCTCCCCAAACTGAATCAGGAAGAAATGGAGAATCTGAATAGGCCAATCACAAGTAAGGAAATAGAAACGGTAATCAAAAACCTCCCCAAAATAAGAGTCCAGGACCAGACGGCTTCTCTGGAGAATTCTACCAAACATTCAAAGAAGACTTAATACCTATTCTCCTCAAACTGTTCCAGAAAATTGAGAAAGATGGAGAACTCCCTAACACATTCTATGAAGCCAACATCACTCTGATCCCCAAACCTGACAAGGACAACACAAAGAAGGAGAACTACAGGCCAATATCACTGATGAACATAGATGCAAAAATCCTCAACAAAATTTTGGCAAACCGATTACAGCAATACATCAAAAAGATTATACACCATGATCATGTGGGATTTATACCAGGGACACAGGGATGGTTCAACATCCGCAAGTCAATCAACGTGATACACTACATCAACAAAATGAAAAACAAAAACCACATGATCATCTCAATAGATGCAGAGAAAGCATTCGACAAGATCCAACACCCATTTATGATAAAAACCCTCAGTAAAATGGGTATAGAAGGAAAGTACCTCAACATAATAAAGGCCATATATGATAGACCCACAGCCAACATCATACTCAATGGACAAAAACTGAAAGCCATCCCTCTGAGGACAGGAACAAGACAAGGGTGCCCACTTTCACCACTCCTATTCAACATAGTACTGGAGGTGCTGGCCAGAGCAATTCGGCAGGAAAAAGAAATAAAAGGAATCCAAATAGGTAACGAAGAAGTAAAACTCTCGTTGTTTGCAGACGACATGATCTTATATATAGAAAACCCCAAAGAATCCACAGAAAAACTATTAGAAATAATCAACAACTACAGCAAAGTAGCAGGGTATAAAATTAACGTGCATAAATCAGTAGCATTTCTATACACTAACAATGAACTAACAGAAAAAGAACTCAAGAACTCAATCCCATTCACAATCGCAACGAAAAGAATAAAATACCTGGGGATAAACTTAACCAAGGAAGTGAAGGATCTATACAATGAAAACTACAAGACTTTCTTGAAAGAAATTGGCGATGACATAAAGAGATGGAAAGACATTCCTTGCACATGGATTGGAAGAATAAACATAGTTAAAATGTCCATACTACCTAAAACAATCTACAGATTCAATGCTATCCCAATCAGAATCCCAAGAACATTCTTCACAGAAATTGAACAAAGAATCCTAAAATTCATATGGGGCAACAAAAGACCGCGAATTGCTAAAGCAATCCTGAGCAAGAAAAACAAAGCCGGGGGAATCACAATCCCCGATTTCAAAACATACTACAAAGCTACAGTGATCAAAACAGCATGGTACTGGTACAAAAACAGGTCCACAGATCAATGGAACAGAATTGAAAGCCCAGAGATAAAACCACACATCTATGGACAGCTAATCTTCGACAAAGGAGCAGAGGGCCTACAATGGAGAAAAGAAAGTCTCTTCAACAAATGGTGCTGGGAAAACTGGACAGCCATATGCAAAAGATTGAAAATTGACCAGTCTTTTTCACCACACACCAAAATAAACTCAAAATGGATCAAAGACCTAAAGATTAGGCCTGAGACAATAAGTCTTTTGGAAGAGAATATAGGCAGTACACTCTTTGACATCAGTTTCAAAAGAATCTTTTCAGACACTGTAACTCCTCAGTTGAGGGAAACAATAGAAAGAATAAACAAATGGGACTTCATCAGACTAAAGAGCTTCTTCAAGGCAAGGGAAAACAGGATTGAAACAAAAAAACAGCTCACTAATTGGGAAAAAATATTTACAAGCCACTTATCCGACAAAGGGTTAATCTCCATAATATACAAAGAACTCACACTGCTTAACAACAAAAAAACAAACAACCCGATCAAAAAATGGGCAGAGGACATGAACAGACATTTCTCAAAAGAAGATATGAATATGGCCAATAGACACATGAAAAGATGTTCATCATCGCTAATCATCAGGGAAATGCAAATCAAAACCACACTAAGATATCACCTTACACCCGTTAGATTGGCAAAAACATCCAAAACCAAGAGTGACAAATGTTGGAGAGGTTGTGGAGAAAAAGGAACCCTCATACACTGTTGGTGGGAATGCAAACTGGTACAACCACTATGGAAAACAGTATGGAGATTTCTCAAAAAGTTAAAAATAGAAATACCCTATGACCCAGCCATCCCATTACTGGGTATCTATCCTAAGAACCTGATATCAGAAAACTCAAGAGTCCGTTGCACCCCTATGTTCATCGCAGCATTATTTACAACAGCCAAGACGTGGAACCAGCCTACATGCCCAGAAACTGATGATTGGATAAAGAAGATGTGGTATATATACACAATGGAATACTACTCAGCCATAAAAAAAGACAAAATTGGCCCATTTACAACAACGTGGATGGACCTCGAGGGTATTATGTTAAGCGAAATAAGCCAGTCAGAGAAAGACGAACTCTATATGAGTCCACTCATAGGTGGAAATTAGTATACTGATAAGGAGATCTGATCGGTGGTTACCAGGGAAAAGGGGGGGTGGGGGGAGGGCACAGAGGGGGAAGTGGTGTACCCACAACATGACTAACAAAAATGTACAACTGAAATCTCACAAGGTTGTAATCTATCATAACATTAATAAAATAAATAAATAAATAAATAAAATGTACAACTGAAATCTCACAGGGTTGTAATCTATCATAACATTAATAATAAAAAAAAAAAACCTTCACGCTGTCTCACTTACATTAAGTTTCAACGTGATTTGGGTGAATGAGCTCTGTGGTGAGGCTCAGGGAGCATGCACGAGCAGGCCAGGCCTCTGCCAAATGCACAGGATAACCCACAAGATCCCATTGACTTCTGCAGTCCAGTTCTCATGCCCAACAATGCCAGCAGGTCCTCCAGACTGCCCAGGGACATTTTAGTCTTAGATCCTCAAGTTGTGAACCCCTAGCAATCTGAATGAATACTGACTGGGGAAGGCTATCATCACCCTAGCCCAAGAAATCACTTCTGCAGATGACAGCATCTCAGATATCATCTCCAATGCCACTCCTCCATTCCCTGGGACCACCACAGAGGATCCCATGCCACCCACATGAAACTACAAGCCCGTGCCCCTCAATGACCAACTTTACCACGGAGCACTGCCTCAAATAATGGGACCTAAATCAGAGTGACTTTCTGGATATTGCTGCTTACTTGCTTTCTGACCTTGCCTTGCTCAAGAACACCTGCAAAACCGAGTTTTGCCCCTAATAACTATGACTCCATCATAACTCATGTTCTACCTCTTTGGTTTTAAGGGCAATGCCTTTGTAATTCTCTGAAAACAAAGGTGCCCACCACCATTACTACTGTATCTTGCCTACATGCCTCCCTAGAGGAAGTCCCCTCCCTCTGTGCACTCCTAAAAATTGCAGGAGACCCTGTTGGCCCCCAGCACATACCACCATGAGGCCTCCACTCACACCCACTCTCTCTCTAGCACGAGAACATGCAGCCCAGGACTCCTGGGCCGCATCACAGCACAGAGCCCTGAACTTACCCCTCCCCCTCCTGCTCCTCCCTACGGCCACAGCAACACCCCTACCCTCTTCATCCAGATGCTGAGATCACGGCTACTGCTTGAAACACAGGACACCATTGGACTTGCCACGATCACTCTCTTCACCAAGCCATACACGTCTATCCAGCTGATGTCTGTATTGGCAATGACAAATACTGGACTACCAACTTCACAGCCAATGGCCATCTGTTCCCACCATGTATTCCTCTCACTCCCTTCAGGCTATCACTCATTGCTCACAATATTCCTGCCTGAGGGTAACATTTCACATCCACACTCAGGGACAGTACCAGGTACAGACTCCACCTCTGTGCCACACCATCTACAGATATTCCATCCTCAGCTCTTGAATGTCGCATAGTCCACTTAACAGTGACCCTCCCTTATACATCACCAGAGACAGGGCTATCAGGTTATTCCGTAGAACTGACACCTCCAACTGACCCCCTCGATACTCCATCTATTTTGCCATCCCGTTTCCCACAGGCCAGCTCTTCGTCAACTGCTTCCCCATTACTGTAGATTGTCTATTCTCATTGAAGATACCACTGCCCTTCCTAGACCATCTCTCCATCACGATTGGCAAGGCCTATTCATTATACTCAAGGTATAATTATCATTATACCCATTCAGGGTATAATCTTTGGCACGTAAGGCACCGCCTATTCCACAGTGGGACCAGCACAGCAGGGCAATTCACAGAGACCAACCAGCAAATGCTCCAAGCTTTCAACTCTCATATGACACAAACACAACCTGGCCTTGCCCTCTTAAATTAAGGTCAAAGATCAGTACCTAAAATGATTCTTAACAACCGTTTAGCCCTTGAATAACTGCTGGCAGACCAAGGAGGTGTTTGCAAAATAGGAGTAACTTTCTGTTGTTCGCCCATTAATAACGTGCCATGTGGCCTAGCTAATCAGATACGAACACTCCTATGACTATTATTAAAGATGTTTCACATAATTACACTCTACAATTGTATCATCACATAATCCCATGGCCCAGGCACCTCCCAATCTGCCATGGATTATTTCCCTGGTTCCCGTCCATCAAATGGGGAGGTTGGCTACGTGCTCTCCTTCAAGGGGTCATAACTACTGCTAGAAATAGCCTATACTCTCCTTTCCTTAATGTTGTGGATGCGTATTAGCTGAATCTCACCTTACACAAGTGTCTTCTGCGATAAAGGTCTCAGCCACCCAAGCCTGCAATGTAATCTTAACGAGTACCCCAAATACACATAATGCAAACAGTGATGTTCAAGCTTCACAGGCCAGATGTATTAACTATATTTTAAAAATCTGTAAATTGATGCCTTAACATCTACACAACAGCCACTAGCTGTTTCAAGTGAATCCTGGCTGACCCATTAATATCTGGGGACTCCAGACAGTACCGAACCATATATAATCTAAAAGTCAAAATGAATACGCATTTCTCAGGGGGAACACTTTCAAACACAGCCAGCCACCTGCAGGCCTGCTTACCCTGCCTAGCCCATTTTTCCTGTGGAAACCACAGTAAAATTGCATATTCATACTTCTGCTCCCTCTCCCTGTCGCATGGGCCCTTGGAGGTTCCCTGAGTGGCCTTCTGTGGAATGTGCTGTGTTCTCTCCAAGAAAGTGCGAGTGTAACAAAACCATAAAACTTTCTAGTTTCTCTCTCTTGATCTGCATCTGGCCTCACCATACCTCACACAACGTAAAATGATTAAAAGATAGAAACACAATTCATATTATTGCAGCTTTGAAATTGGGAATTGCGAGTCCTCCAACTTCTTTATTCTCTTCAAAATTGTTCTATTTGGGGTCCCTTGTAATTCCCTATGAATTTGAAGTTTGGCTTTTCCATTTCTGGAAAAAAAAAAAAGGCCATTGGAATGTGGACTGCATTGAATCTATAGGCTGCCAGGTTAATACTGACATAATATTTTCTCTCTATCCTTGATTACAGGATATCTTTCCATTTATTTGTCTTCTTCAAATCCTTTCATCAATGTTTCCTAATTTTCAGTGTGCAAATCCAGGTGGTTAGAAGACAATTAAGTGTGAATCCTATTGATCCACTTTTGACCAGATAGCAACCTGGAAGGTGTAGCAACTAGACCGGCCTATCAGTAGACAGAAAGACACCTCATACCCAGGAATGATCAGGGCCTAATCACAAAGGCTTCTATCTATAGGACCACTCGGAATGCTATGTATCTCAGAAGACCCCACGGTTCACAGTAAGGGCAGCATTCCCCGTATTTCCTATACTCAGTTTCTCTTGAATTACCCTATGTTTATCAAGGAAGAGAAACAATCTTACGAAAAATTTTATTGACTATACAACATTTCTTACAAAGTTTTTCTCCACACCAAAATCACAAGTGAACACAACCAGAACAATTTTCTCACATTACACCACTTGGATTTCTGTCCGTTTCTCATATATTAAAAAAAAAAATATTCCACTGAGGAAATAGACAAGGGCTTTCCATGTTTCTTATTGGTACAGTTTCCCTGTTAGTCCACACATGCCGGGTTGTGATGAGATTCTGACGGCTCTCCCTCATTCCTTACATTTCCAGAGCATCTCTCCAGTGTGGTCCTTTCATATCTTCAAAGTGAATCGGGACAACTCAGGGTTTTACCACATTCCTTACACTGACAGGATTTCTCTGCAGCTAAGTGCTTTCATGGTACCAAAAGGAAATGCGGAAACTGAAAGCTTTTCCACATTCTTTACGTTTCTAAGGTTTCTCTCCAGCGTGAGTACGCTTGTGAACAATCAAGTACAAAAAACTGCTAAATGTTTTCCCACATACATTACACTCAATAGGCTTTTGTCCAGTGTGAGTTCTAAAATGTCTGTTAAGATGTGAGGAAAGAGCAAAGGCTTTCCCACATGTGTCACATTTAAAAGGCTTCTCTCCAGTATGAGTTTTTCTATGGTCAGTAAGGCTTGAGGACTGAGTGAAGGCTCTCCCACATTTCTTGCATTCATAGGGTTTCTCTCCAGTGTGAATCCGCATGTGAACTTTAAGGGACACAGAACGTTTAAAGCCTTTTCCACATTCCTCACATTTATAGGGTTTCTCTCCAGTGTGAGTACGGTTGTGAACGACTAAGTATGAAGAACTGCTAAATCTTTTCCTACATATATTACACTCAAAACGCTTCTCTCCAGTGTGAGTTCTAAAATGGGCAGTAAGATGTGAGAAACTAGCAAAGGCTTTCCCACATGTGTCACACTTAAAAGGCTTCTCTCCAGTGTGAATCTTATTGTGGTAAATGAGGCCTGAGGATTGAGTGAAGGTTTTCCCACATTCCTTACATTCATAGGGTTTCTCTCCAGTGTGGGTTCGCATGTGAACTTTAAGGTGCATGGAACGTTTAAAGTCTTTCCCACATTTCTTACATTTATAGAGTTTTATTCCAGTATGAATTCGACTATGAACCTGAAGGTACGAGGAACTTCTAAAAGATTTTCCACATACCTCACACAGAAAGGGCTTCTCTCCCATGTGTGTTTTAACATGTCCAATAAGTTCAAAAGACTTAACAAAGGCCTTCCCACATTCCTTACACTGAAAAGGTTTTCTTCCAATGTGAACTTGAACGTGAGCGTTAAGGTATGCAGATCGTTTAAAGGATTTTTTGCATTCCTCACACTTGTAATGGTTGTTAGCAGTGTGAGTTTGTATATGCGCACCGAGGCTAGCAGAGTGACTAAAAGATCCTGAACAGTCTTTCCACTCATAGAGTTTTTCTCGATTGTGAATTCTCGTTGGTGCCTGAAGGAAACACTGATTAGCAAAGGCTTTCCCGCTATCACTGCATTCGAAGGCTTTCTCTTGCATGCTAGTTTTCCTGCACACGATCGCTGGAGTTGGGCTGATGGCTTTTCCCCACTGAGTACACAAACAATGTTTCTCTCCAGGTGAGGTTTTCTTATGCAGAGTGAGGGAGCTTTTTCCATACTGACTGTCGTCATAACTGTCCCCTCCATTTTGAGTTCTCCTCTGGGTCTTAAGACATGAACGTTCATTGAAGACTTTCCCACATTGCTCACAATCATGGAGTTCCCACCCATTGGGAATTCTTTCCTGTTGAAGAATGAAGAATGATCATTCAAAGATTTTTTAGACTCACTAATTGATCCCACCCATCTGAAAACAGAAACATCATTACGATGATGATGATGATGATGGCCATTTCTATTACATTCACACACTTCCTACCCTGTTCATTTCTTTTAAGTTGAATGATGGAATCCTTTGGCCAGAATGATATGCCATCTATTGTAATTTTAAAAGACTTCTGTACAGTTTCATGGAATTGTTTTCAAAAGTCAATGTCTAGTTATATAAGTGAAAATGAGTCCTTGTGTGAATTCTGAAGCAATGACTTTCAAGCTGGGTTTCGGAAATACCCCAATTCAACAGATGCAGAATATCTTCCCAGAGACATTGCTCTCTCGGACAAAGCCACTTATCTCAAATATTTATCAGTTATACTCATGTGCTATCTAATGAAAATCTCAATCTTTGCTGAATGTGGAAAACAAGAAATACCTCTTTTTAAACTTACTGTTCTTACCATTTCTAGCCTATTGGATGTTTTCTCCCCAAAAATATCCTGCTGAATCGTCGAGTCTTTGGTCTTAAGTTGCAGTTCCCATTCTAAAATTTAAAAAACAACAAAAAAATGTTGGAATTTGCAAAAGGAAATGCAGGCTCAAGGAGTGAAAAACAACAAGGCTCACAGTATTAATTCCAAATTAAACATATTAAACAAAAAAAGGGCAAGACAGATTTGAAGAGCATGGCTATGCCAAAAATTTTGCAATGATAAGGATGTGCACTCAAGATTCAGTAGTTGATTAAAACGAATCTATGAAAATTATGATGGGGAAAAGAGACAGACGCTATCAGGGAAAAGAAGTAGGAAAGTTATAGACAAAGCGCATATATCTAAATAAAGTTAAAGAAGCAGAACAAGTCAAAGAAGCAGCAGAACAAGTCATCCTGTGAGATCACAGGAAATTTTCATTAAATGTAAAGAATGTATGAGAAGCTGACAATGCCCAAGGTTTCAGAGACCAGTGACCTCAGCCTTCTGGAGAAAGCATGTCTTAAAGTTTCCTCATTATGATTCTGACACACTGAGATTTTCACTGGCCAGGGAAGGTCTTCACGCTCACTCACCTTGGAAGACTCCTCTCCCCGCTGTCCTCCACTCTTCTTCTTCTTCCAACCAAGAGATCAGGTCGGGTTTGAACACCTGACATTCTGTGCACAGGGAAAGACGTATTAAGAGAAAAGGCCTCCGCAGACGACAAATTTCCCCATGAATCAGGTCCTATATTTCTGATGAAATCAGGAGTAAAATTATTTCAAAAGACATAAAAATGCAAATATCCCTTCTGTACATCAAAGAGATTGGTTATCTCTTGCTTCTGAATCCTATGTTCAGATATATATATACACACACATTACAGAGCATTCAGACTTTTATTGAAATAGGAAATAAAGTAAGTATGAAAGAGATATGCATTCTCATGGAGAAACCACCACACCAGTGGTTGTCACACTTTATTTTCCATTGGACTCATGCCCAGTATCTTCATTAAAACAAAGATGTCAGGGCACAATGCCAGAGTTTCACTCACTATGTCAAAGCTAGAGTCTGAGAATGCACATTTCTAACAGAGTGATGGGGATGGTGTTAGTCCTAGAACCACAGTTTTACAGAAACCACACTGGATTAAAACCCACTAGTGTAGAGACTAGTGTTTGCTAGTGTCCCTTATGTGCAGATTTCACTCCACCAATACTGGAACGTAGTAAACACATCATATATATATATATACACACACACATCTATATATCTGTTCCATAAGAGGCTACAGGAAGGATGGCAGCCTTACCTACTGTGGTCAGGATCTTGTAGGTCTCCAGCATCACATCTCTGTATAGATTTTTCTGGGCTGGGTCCAGTAAAGTCCACTCCTCTCGGGTGAAGTGCACAGCCACATCAGTGAAGGCAACCGAGTCCTAAACCATCACACACAGGCTGGGTCAGTAAAGTAACATGTACACCAGCGTTCACTGGGGAATGAGGATGGGAGAGGAAATGGTAACAGAGGGTTTCATGGTCTCTCATCATCTCCCCCAGGGTGCAATGGTCCTATGTACTCTTCTCTTGGTCTACACTCACTCATGGTTGATCTCCTCCAGTTACAGCTTTAATGGAACCTCTAACACGTGAACTTATCTCACCACAACTAGACTAAAAGCTCTTCTCTTCTTAGTTTCCTCTTGCTGCATGGTTCTAAGCAAACTGCAGAAACTTGGAAAAGTTGATGAATGTATCAAATCTTTGAGAAATGCACACTTTCATCTTTGTTACCATGTCAGACCATGTAACAAAATAAAAAATATGCAGTCACCATCCTAAGAGACAATATTAAAGGTAATTATTGAAATACTGAGATTAGTCACAGGAACCAATATGAGAGGCTCCACTTTGGGAGGGAATTCAACAGGACTCAGTCCTGGAGTGGCTTGATTTCTTTCAGGAGCTCTGGAGACAGGTCTACCTAGAAGGAAATGTGTCTGTCTGGTGGTATTATATGTTATTTTGTAGGACACACTTTCTAATTACCTGAGAACAGTCTGTCAAACAGTCAGTTGCCATCCTTTCTGCCTCTATCTGTTCCTCAGGAAGGCAGCAAGGGTCCTTAGAAAGACCTAGGAGAAAAGAAACAAGGCATGAGGACGCAGAGATGACCACAATTCCCATATTCACCTGCCTGGAGGTCATTCCATTCTGGATTGAAATTCCCAATATCCCTTCACACTCAAGAAACCTCACACAAACACACACTACTGTCATCAAACGTCAGAGGAGTCCTGTCTCACCTGGAGCCACAAAAGGGGACTGGGAACTGTGAGCCATGCTGCCCATGAGGAAAAGCACAGTGGGTTCATTTTACAGAGGACTTAAGCCCTAAGGAATGTGACTCTTCACTCGTCAAGGCAATAAACTTGATGAACGAGATTATGCAGCCACTCTCCCTAAGGCATATGTACCAGGGAGCTGACTTAGAGCACAGCATTCTCTGCCCCACCTAAGCTCCTCCTACCTAAAGCAGCAGCACAAGTGCTTAGGTCCAGACCAAAGGACTCTATATTGTGCAGGGAGAACCTAAATGCTCCTAGAACAGTACACTCTATAACAAGAGCATCAGTAACATCAACTGCCATTTACTGAGGACCACTGTACCAGATATCTCACTAGGAGCTTACAGCTCACTTACACATTTGGCAACTTGAATACCTGAATCTACTCTTCCAACTCTAAATTCTGTATGATGTAAACACAAATCAAATATATCTGATAGATATTAGTGTCCACTGAATTTAGAATGCTTCAAATATAGATAATATCTTAGTTTTTTTAATATTGCCTTCATGCTTAATATTTTCAATATATACATGATCTGCAAACTCTACTGGATGGTACTGGTCAAGACTGCTCCTGGGCATATGAAGAAAAGAAAAATGAAATATTTTATTTGGTCAACACTCTTGAGCTTCCCTTGATGGATGCCGGAGAAGCCTGAAGCTCACATGGGCCTCCTTTTAAGTTCTTATCACTGTCTTATTCCTTTATTCTTTCAGTAAATAACGAAGAAGTTAAGTCCCTGTACCAGGCACTCAGTTGAGGGCACTAACCTATACAGAAAATGTCCCAGGCATTAAGGACCCAACAATCCTACTGGAGAACATAGACAATAAAATAATAATTGATATAACAATTCATCGCTGATATGGGAAAACAATCAAGCAGGTGAGAAAATAACCAGTGTCCTACATACACATGTACATATAATCACATATATTCTATTGGTTCCTGAATAAGAAAATGGAAGAAAAGGGAAATAATCATTAGGTCTTCTGAATCTGACCCTAAAAGATTAGAGAAAGCATGTTAATGTTTTTATAAAAGAAGTCAGGATACATTAAAGCCTTGGGAAGCCCCCACAGGTCTTGGTTGGAAACACTCAAATCAAACAGGTCTGCACTCTCCTTTTTCCTTGGCCAAAGGGCAGGGCCGTATCACACTCCCCCAACATCTGCCTATTGTACGAGCCTCTTTCAGATGGTGAGCACCTTTTCATTTCACTTTTCAGTTCGTTTTCCACCCAATTGGCTTTTATATTTATTTGTTTCTTCCACAGACTTCCTTCATGTGTCTTAAATCATCCTTTAACATTCTGTATTTGAAGGTCATCTTCTTTCTGTTAAAAATCAGTAACTTCTGGTGTGATGCCAGCATCACAGCAGAGCATATTGTTCTGTCTCGCCCTTCTAAGTTCCAACCAGTAGGACAGGCACAGAACAACAAAGGACTCTGCACAGCACACCAGAACACCTGGGAGAGCCATACATCTACACATGTGAAGGGGGGCTGACTAGACTTCCTGTACCTTGTGGAACCAGGAGAGCAGTGGCGGCCGCTCCTGAGACTGGAAGTTCCGGGAGCTGTGGCCGCACCTCCCATCAGAGAATCCCAGAGCTGAGGTAGCACAGACGAACGGAAGCCCCAGGAGTCCAGGCAGCCCACGCTGCTGGAGGCACCAGGGAGCACTGCAGGCCCATGACCAGAGGCTCCGGGAAATGTGATACCTGTAACCCAGCGCCCTCCCCCTACCCTGGTGGCAGTGCCTCTGACACCAGCCCTTCCAGCAGCAGGGGTTGCATCCAAGACTCTGATACCCTCTGGAGTGGCAGCAGTGCCCCTGGCCTGAGATTGCAGGAATCCTGCTGGTGTAGAGACCAGAGGCTGCAAGAGTCACAGCGACACTCATGGCTCAGCCCCACCCTCTCCTCAGGCAGTGGCAGGTAGCACCATCAACTGGAGGTTTCAGAGCCACCAGAGTGCCCAGAACTCAGGCCCCAGTGGTGTTACACCAACACTGGCCCTGCCGGCAGGTGGTGCTGCATACAACACCCTGGGTCCCTGATAGTGGTGGTGCCTGTTTCCTGAAGTTCCAGGACCCATGCAGCCACTGGAGACCAGAACTTAGGGACCCCAGTGGCACTTGTGACCCAGGTACTCCTTCCCTTGTGGTGGTGGCAGTGTCGTCAATGAACATGGGCAACCTGGTGGCAGCGGCAACACTCACAAACCCAGTATCCTGGCAGCAGCAGAGTGCTGCCAGCACCCCTGGATAACCCAGGAGCAGCAGTAGAGGGGGCACATGCGGCAGCAGTGTCTGAGCCCATGGAGAGCCCAGAGACCCAGGAAACAGTGACAATGGAGCCAATGACCCCAGTCCTCCCCAGATGCACGTGCAACTTCTGTCCCCTCACTCATAGCAGTGGTGCCTGCAAACCAACAAACCAAGACCTGGCAGAGATGCCTGTGACCCCAGCTCCTGCCCTGCTCTCCCTGTGCCAAGCTGCAGAGGGGGCACCCCCAACCCAGGCAACCCCAGAAGCAGTAGAGGTGCTCTTACCCCAGTGACCATACAGGTGACACCCACAACTGCAGCAACATTGTAGGCAGCAAGGAAGCAGCAACTACAGAGGCACAAACAGCACAATGAGGATACTGATGACCCATCTGGCAGAGACAGTGGAAGGTGGAAAGCACAGGCTCTCAAATACGACAGAAGCAGCTCAGAACCAAAATAAACAGCTTACCCAGATAAGAAATATGTTTCCTACCCCAAATGCACCATCAGAGCAACAACTCAACCACTGTTAAAGAACAAAACGAATCCAGCAGCATAAAAAGAATTGACATTTCTCTAGCAGCCACACTTAAAGTCATGGAAGACTGATCTAACTGACAGAGAATCCAAGATGGCTGTCATGAAGACACACAAAGGCTTACAAGAATACTAAGAAAGACAGCTTACTGAACTGAGGAATAAAATGAATGAACAGAAGGAATCCTTCACCAAAGAGATGGAAAATTAAAAAAACAAATAAAATTCTGGAGCTGAAGAGCAGATAAATGAGGTTAAGAATAAAGTAGAAAGCACTGGAAATAGAGCAGAAGATATGGAAGAAAGAATTAGCAAGCTCTAAAGTACAAATCTAGAAATGATTCAGGTGGAAGAGGGGAGAGAAGTAAGATTTTTTTTTTAAGATTTTATTCTTCCTTTCCCCCCGCCCTGAGCCCCCAGTACACAGTTGTATATTTTTAGTTGTGGGTCCTCCTAGCTGTGGCATGTGGGACGCCACCTCAACATGGCTTGATGAACGGTGCCACGTCCGTGTCCAGGATTCAAACCAGCGAAACCCTGGGACACCAAAGCAGACCACATGAACTTAACCACTCGGCCATGGGGCCAGCCCTGAGAAATAAGATTTTTTAAAAATGGAGAAATTCTACAAGAACTATCTGACTCAATTTGGAAAACCAACACAAGGATAATGGGTATCCCAAAAGGAGGAGAGAGGGAGAAAGGAGCAGAGAGCTTATTTAAAGAAATAAAAGCTGAGAACTTCCCAAACTCGGGGAAAGAACTGGATATACAAGGCCATTAAGCTAATAGAACATCTAATTATCTAAATTCAAAACGACCTTCCCCATGGCACACTGTATTAAAACTGTCAGAAGCCAACGATGAAGGAAAAGTATTAGGGCAGCCTGGGAGAAGAAAATAACTTTCAAAGGAAGCCCTATTAGGTTATCAATGGATTTCTCAGCAGAAAATCTATAGGCTGGGAGAGAGTGAAAGGATATATTCAAAAGACTCAAGGTTAAACACTGCCAGTCAAAAATGCTCTATCCAGCGAAGCTATCCTTCACAGATGAATCGGAAATCAAGGCTATCCCCAACAAAGAGAAGGTGAGGAAGCTCACCACCACTAGACCTGCCTTACCAGGAAGCATGAAAGGAGCCCTCCTGCCCAACACAAAAAGGCAAAGGAATACAAAGTGTTGAACAAGGTGATAAACAGACAGAATCAGTAAACTGCAACTCGGTATCAGAATAGGATAGAAAATAATTATAACATAGGGGCTGGCCCGGATCCTGGGTGCGGACATGGCACCGCTTAGCAAGCCATGCTGTGGCAGGCGTCCCACATATAAAGTAGAGGAAGATGGGCATGGATGTTAGCTCAGGGCCAGTCTTCCTCAGCAAAGAGAGGAGGATTGGCAGCAGATGTTAGCTCAGGGCTAATCTTACTCAAAAAAAAAAAAAAAACAAACAAATGCTAAAGAGAAAGAAAACATTAAAAATAACCACAAACACTTAATTGGTCATAAACTCACAATACAAAAAGGGATAACTTGTGACAACAAAAACATAGAAGGGGAAGAGGAAAAAGATGGAATCTACATAGAAAAATGGACATAAGATGCGATCAGCAGAAAAACGACTATCTCACCTATGAAATCTTCTATACAAACCTCACGGCCAAGTGTCAGAGATGCTGTGGAGAAAAAGGCACCCTCATATACCGCTGGTGGGAATGTAAACCGGAGCAGCCACTATGGAAAGGAGTATGGTGATTGCTCAAAAAATTAAAAACAGAAATACCATATGATCCAGCTATTCCACTTCTGAGTATTTCTCCAAAGAACACGAAAACATTAACTTGAAAAGATATATGCACCCCTATGTTCTTGTAGCATCAACCACAATAGCCAAGACTTGGAAACATCCTAAGTGCCCAGCAAGGGATGAATAAAGTGGTGCATATATGTATACAATGGAAAATTCAGCCGCAAAAAAGACAAAACCTTCCATTTGCAAATAGGTGGATGCACCTTGAGGGTATTATGCTAAGTGAAGTAAGTCAGATGGAGAAAGATAATTACCACATGACCTCACTTATATGTCGAAGACACACACACACATACACACACCCACACATACAGAGACCAGATTGGAGGTTACCAGAGGGAAAGAGCAAAAGGAGTAGAGAGGCATATGATGTGTAAGGTGATGGATGGCAACTAGACTTGGTGGTGAACACGATGCAGTCTATACAAAAGTCAAAATACAATGATGTCCACCTGAAACTTATATGTTATAAACCAATGTGGGTGCTATTAAAAAAAAAACAACAATAACCTTTAATAAATCAAACACAGACCAACAAGCCAAATGCTGACACAAAATGGCATCTGAATGACGAAAACCACTGAAAGTTCCACACTTCATTATCTACAAACCAGCATCACCCTCACAACCTCTCAGTCCTTATTCTACAGTTCAGAAGACCCAGAAACACATAGGTTACAAAATCCGTGTGTCTAGACTCACACTATAACTGTCCTTACTACCGGGGTCTCAAACTGGGGGTCCTCGGGCTCAGTAGGCCCAAGAATCTGTTTAGTTAGGTGGTGTCTGCACAGAATGCTTTTCTTTTCTTTTCACTTTGTAATTGAGGTTCTAAAAATATACAATTAAACACACACATCTTAAGTATTTAGTGGATGAGTTTTGACAGTCTCATGTAATCCCCAGCCTAAACAAGATACACAACACAGTTCTCCCTCCACACAGCCTTCTTGCACCTTCCAGTCCATTCCTTACCCCTTGCTCCCAGATGAGCAATTTCTGAGTTCAGAAAGTTACTAGACACACTATTCTCTATTTGCACATTAGGCAGCTTACATAGCATTTCCAAAGTACATCCTAATTGATCCGTCCTCTATTGTTTGGTTTGACACTATGGGCAAAATATATTAAAATCTCCCCCCAGAATTGTGGCCTTGTCTATTTCTTCTTCTCCTTCCGTCAGGCAAAGCTTTATATATTTGAAGCAATGTTACTGAGCGGATAGACATTTAAATATGTATATTTTTGGAGAAACAATCTTTTATCATAAAGAACTCTCTAGCTGTACTAATGCTTTTTAACACTGCTGTCTGACATCAGGGTCAGCTTGCTTTGGAGAGGTTTCTTTGCATCATGGGCAGCATCATGTCTGTTTTGGATGCCAGTGTCTGCCAGTACAAAGAGCGGCACAGGACCTGACTCACTGAAGGCAGCCAGCGACTGGGGATGAAAGGCCAACAGAGCTTTCACATCACTTCTTGCCAATAGGAAAGACATTCGCAGAGTCACAAGACATCCTCATCAAGCTTATCTTCAGACTCCTGACCAACTGTTTCACTATGGCACAGCTGGCTCATTGGGACACCCAAGTAGCAAAGGGAGAGGGTAACATGGATATTTCCAAGCCACGTGGAGCCTTCAGGTGCTGGCAAACTGTATTGTCAGGGGAGTCTTCTGGTCCTTTACCTGTGGAGTGATGCTAGCCCCCAGATGCATCACTGTTTATAAAAAGTCAAAGAGGAGGGGTTACTCTGGATGTTCAGCCAGGGAATCAAAGGCCTGATCCGGGTAGGAGAAGGAACCTCCAGGTGGACTACAAGACCACTCTATGTTTATTAACACAAACGTTTGCTAAGATTGATAATAACACAGTGAATTACTGATTCTGATTAATTCCTTGAATGAATGTGCTATTCACAAAATTAACACACATCTATACTTTCTCTTATTTTCTCTTGATTCACATCATTTGAACAGATACCACTCATTTTTCCTGTCAGGTATACACTGAAGATTAGAATCTTGTGTCAGCTTTTCCCACAACCAAATAAAAGGCCTCTACCGTCAAATTCAGGAGTAATCCTTGACACACTCCCCTCTCTGAGCCTAGAAATGTTATCAACCAAATACAGAAGGTTTCCCATCTCCTCCTGGAGTCCCTTCCCACGTGGCTAACTCTGATGCATTGTCTTTTTATGACTTAAATATTTATCAAGTCCTGTACCTTCACCTGTTCCCTTATCAGGAGAGAAAATAATACCATCCTCTACTTTAGCTCCAGAACTCTAATCAATTTGTAATAATACATTTATTTTCTTGGAGAGATGTTTGTCTCCTCCGATAGTTTACAAGTTTCCTAAGCACAGCCATGGGTTGAATTTTTTCACTAAGCACTAACTAAACATTCAAACATTCATTAGGTGGGGGTATATCCTCCAACAAACAAACAGATGAAGGAAATGCCTGGATTCTTTCTCTCTTACCTTCTACAAAATTCTCAAATTGGGGCCGGCTCTGTGGCCGAGTGGTTA
Organism: Equus asinus; assembly: GCF_041296235.1. Lineage (NCBI taxonomy): Eukaryota > Metazoa > Chordata > Mammalia > Perissodactyla > Equidae > Equus > Equus asinus. Next base: position 21,320,777 of record NC_091809.1, on the reverse strand, counting down.
AGTTTGGGCGCTCTGCTGCGGCGGCCCAGGGTTCGGATCCTGGGCGCAGACATGGCACGGCTCGTCAGACCACATTGAGGCGGCATCTCACATCCTACAACTAGAAAGACGTGCAACTAAGATATACAACTATGTACGGGGGGGTTTGGGGAGATAAAGCAGAAAAAAAAAAAAAAAAGATTGGCAACAGTTGTTAGCCCAGGTGCCAATCCTTAAAAAAAAACCTCTCAAATCATTTCATTTTGTTTTCCATAACAATCACCCACCATCTAGGTTCCATGATCATGTTCCAAAACTTCTTCATGATAAGAGTCTATCTTGACTCCACGCCTTGACTCTCATCTTTCCTGAAGTCCATTCCCAAAGCAGGAGTTAGTGGGTTCTATTTAAGTTGTAATTGATTGAAATCACTCTCCTGCTAAATCATCTCAGAAGATTCCACGGCCTTAGAATATTGTCCAGAGAACCTCACTCCCCTGTCCCTGCTCTCCACTCTATCTCCCACCACTGTGTCTGTTCCGCTTCTGCCAACCCTCTCTCCTCAGTTTAAGAAATACACCAAGGTATCAACTATGCTGGATTTTGCTCATCAAGCTCCCTTGACCTGAAATTTCCTCACCCCCTCACCCACTCTACAAATCTCACAATAGCCCAAGGACCCGACCACGTCAATCCTACTCAGGCTTTACTCACAACTTAAATATCAATCCCTCCCAATACATATGACCAGCTCATATTAAACCATTCTGATGTCCAAATCACAAACTTGCCAGTATTCGTTTAATATCTGTATTCCCAAAGAGATTGGAAGCCCCATGGTGGCAGTACTATGTCCATTTTGATCGCCATTGTTTCTCTGTCCCTGACACACATCCTAGCTCATTAAAGGAATTCAATGACCATTTGTGGATTGAACTGTCATTCCCCACAAGAATGTTACAGTACAGTATGCACAAATAAAAGGAACACAAAAATAGAATTACTACCTAATAATCATGTAAAACTCACACAAAATGCCTGCATAGAATATAATATAAACCAAACACTGCACTTCTTAAAAATTATTTGAATATTTTTACTCAGGATGAAAGTGGACAGGTATTCTATTTGAAAACAAGTGCCTTGAAGTGAAAACTAAATTTTTTTCGTTATGGTTCTTCATATTTTTAGACATGTTTTTAAAAAGCTCATTCACAAACTACCAAATGGCATAAGACCTGTAGAAGGAAATTTGTAATATCCAGAAAAAGTAAATATATATTTGCCCTTTGACCTAGAAAAACAACCTGAGAAACTTGCCCTGAAAATACACCCCCACAAATGCGAGACAACAAATACAGAAGTTTATTCACTGCGGGTGATTAACAGACGCTAAGATAATTATCAGAAAGGCTGTTGGGGAACAAGATATTCTGAGTATCAAAATATGACCCCACATAGGACTTTTGTATTCACAAGGAAAAGTCCACCTTTAAAATAGAGTGCTCTGCTGATCACTACCTTAAGCAAGTGATCAAAGTTGGCATCACTAACTGAGGGATGACATAAATTTCTGACCTCCTGACAGAATGCAATTTGATCTATCCATCACTTACAAATATTGTGAAATAATCTTCTGAAGCCTCTACACCAGGAGCTGGCACACTTTGGTCACAGGCCTGTTTGTGTAAATAAAGCTTTGTGGGAACACAGCTGTGCCCAATTGTTTCCTTAGGTCTATGGCTGCTTGCCCAGTACAAAGGCAGAGCTGAGTAATTCTCACACCTTATGGCCTGCAAAGCAACAAGTACTTACTATCTGAACCTTTTCAGACAAAAAGTTTGCCAACCTCTGCTCTGGACCCAATTACCAGTTGAGGAGAAATGGAGGAAAGGTTTACACACACCAAGAAAATTAAATCAGAAATATCAAAATGCGTGACTTTCCATAAGAATGTGTATGATTCTTCAAACAAGAGCAACTGATCTAGGTTAACGATTAAAAGATATAAACAACGGCCATATATAAACCTTGATTGAGTCCTAGATCCAAAAACATATTTTGGAACAATGTGGAGAGTTTTAGTTTTTACTTAGAGTGCATATTTGATGACATTAGTCTTTTTAACTATCCTGGGTGAACTAATAGTATTATGATAGGATAATGTCCTTATCTTTGGGAGATGAATAACCAAGTATTTAAAGGTCAAGTATCACGCCTGCAATTTATTTTCAACTTACTTTCAAATAATTACCATAAAGTGTATTTGTCTATGGAGGGAGCAAACATGCAAAGTGTTAACAATGGTGAATCTACTACAATGATCACTCACTGCATTAAATGTTCAAATTTTCTGTAGGTTTAAGATTTTACAAAAGAAAAACGTGGGGAAAAGAACACATTTAGTGCAAATATCCTATCAATGGTAAACTGAACTATTCTAGAACTGGTGTCATAAAGTCTCCATCTTTTTCTTCTGGAGGCCCCTGACTAAAGCTCTGTGGGGATGGATGGCCCTAGCAGCGCAGAAAAGACAGCTGAGTATTCTCGCTTTTCTTTAGGTGAGACACTTACGGTCAACATCTGCTTATAATCATATACACAAACATGCTCACCCCTGACACCCAAGAAACTATCTTACCTTCATGTAATACTCAAAAACGGAAGCCGCAAAGACAAGGCCAAATTCTCCGGTGACACGTTCTGTCGCCCAGGAAAAGCAGCAGAGGCCCCTGACCCACTTTCCCCCGGACTCACAGCCACACGGCGGGGTCGCAGGTCCTGAGGACCGGAGGGCGCGGGGCCTGAGCAACCGGACTGGCACAGCGGAGCTGCTTCTCCTTCTGGGGAAAAGTCTCGAAGGTGACGCAGAGGCTCTGACCAGGGAAGCGCAGGGGACGCCAACGCCCCGCACGGCGCCCTTCCCGCCCCGGCTCAGCGCGGGGCCAAGCGGCCGGGCGGACGAGCGGAGGCCCGGCCTCTCTACGGAGCCCCTCGGGTCCCGGGCCGCACCTGTCCTTTAACGCCCTCCGTGCGCCCAAGGCCTTCCCTCCACGGGCCTCACTGAGGACGCGGCCACCGCACGAGAACCGACGTGACCGCTCCTCGAGGCTTGAGTCCCGGGACAAAAATACCGCGCGAAGTGGTGTCGCAACGTCCGCTTCCTGCCTCTGGCCGTAAGGGGCGGGTCTCCAGGGCCCGGGCTGCCAATCACGTCCGTCCACTTCCGGCAGAGAACTCATAGTTCTCCCCGCCTGGGCGCCGACGGGCCCTGGGGTCGCTCGGCGCCGGGCTGGGGCGGAAACAAGCCCCGCGGCCCAGGTGGAGGACAGAGGCCGGCCTGTGGGCGGGGCTACGGCCTGGGGCGGGGCCTATCCCCGGGGGCGGGGTTGGAGGTGGGACGTTGCCCAGCGCGCGGTTTAGATACTGGCAGGGACAGTTGGGGGTGGGGATTCATGCCGCCCAGTGTTCATGAAAAGCTTTTGTACCCGCCTCTCCAGGTTCCTAGAGTCCTTCCAGTGATTCTCCAGTAATGATATGCCCGCCAATGCATGAGACGGTCTATCTCCTCCATTCTATCCATCCCGTGTTTAACCTTGATTTCCCCTTATTTCTTTTTGTTTACTTTGGACACCACGCTAAACTCTAAATCATTAATGCCTTTGCATTTTCAGTGTAATGACATTTTTCTGTAGCTTTCATGTTCTTTTCTTCTTCGAATATGTATTTCTTTTTTAAAAAATTTTTCCTATCTTACTATACAGTCCCATTTCATACTACAGTGTTAAAGAGCATGATACCAGGCATTCCTAATCTAGGAATGGTCCTACAATTTCTCCGGTAATCAGCTTTGCTGTGGGTTTCAGTGAGTGCCCTTTAAGGAGTTAGTAAAGGTCTTTTTAAATCCTGATTTACCAGTACATTTTACCAAGGAATGCTTATGTACATTATTAAATGTTTCATCCATCTATTGATAACTATTTTGCTACGTCAATGTTTCATCTATTGATATACAAAATATTTGATTTTTATGTAGCCAAGAAAGTCTATTTAATAAGATAATTTCTGGGTTTCCTGATTTGCCTTAAAAATGCTCTTCAAACTCTAGATTACAGTCAAATCTCCCAATTTCCTTTAAATTTTTTATTTTTAATGACACTTTAATCTTGAATCCTCAAAGAGTCTATTTTGGCATGTGGTGTGGTCAGTGGATGCAATTACTTTTTTCCTCCAAAAAGATGGTCAATTGTTACAGTATCATTTATTGATAAACTACACGACCTACTGATTTGAAATTCCACCTTTATTAAACAACAAATTCTTATAAGTACTGTATCAGTTTCTAGACTTTTCTGTGCCAGTAATATTTACTGATACCCATAGCATACTCTTTTGGTTGCAATAGTTTTATGTTATGTTTTAAGATTTAGTGGTAAAAATATAGTGGTACCTAATGTTTGTTGCATCTTAATGCTCCAGGTGCTTCAGAATCACTAAGTTTTTTATCCTCCTAATGATATAGCTACTCTTATGATTTTCTCTTTTCTTTGTGTTTTGGAACAGCTATGTTGAAAAGTAATTCATATGCCACACAATTTACCCATTTAAAACTATACCATTGAGTGTTTTTTATTATATTCAAACAGTTATGCAACCATCACAATTTTACAACATTTTCATTACTCCAAAAGTACTCTTTGACTGTCATAACCCCATTTTCCTACTCCATTAACATCTAAGCTACCATGAATTTCCTTTCTCTCTCTACAGATTTGTGTTTTCAATGCATTTCACGTAAATGAAATCATACAATCTTTTGTCAGTGGTTTATTTTCACTTCGTATGTTTTTCAAGGTTCATATGTATTGCAGCATATATCATTACTTTTTATTCCTCAAGGATATTCCACTGTATGAGTGTAATGCATTTTATTTGTCTATTATATGTTGATGGACATTTGGGTTGTTTCCACTTTGTGGATTCTATGAGTAATGCTGCAATGAAAATTCCTGTGTATCTTTTTGTGCAGACATATTTTCATTTCCCTTGGGTGTTGTGTTAGCCAAGGTTCTCTAGAGAAATAGAACTTATGGCCCTGGACCATATTGTAAGATCAGAAAGATCATTTATACATATAAAAATAATATAATGAAATTTATATAAATATATATCCAATGAAATTTATAAGGAACTGACTCTTGTGACTATAGAGGCTGAAGGTCTCGCAATCTCTTGTCCCCAAGCTGGAGACCCAGAAAGCCTGTGGTGCAGTTCAAAGGCCTGGAAACCAGACAGACAATGGCATAGGTTCCAGTCCATGTCTCACAGCCTGAGAAACAGGAGCACCAAGGGCAGGGGAACGTTATCCCAGCTCAACAGTGAGGCAGAGAAAGAGAATTCAACTCTCCTCCACCTTCTCATTCTATTCAGGCCCTGAATCAGATTGGATAATGCCCACTCACATTGGGGAGGGCAATCTGCTGTACTGAGTCTGACACAAATGTTACTCTCCTTCCAAAACACCCTCACGGTCACACCCAAAAAGAATGTGTTCCCAAATATTGAGACATTCTGTGATGCAGTCAAGTGACACATAAAATGAATGATCGCGGTGTCTATCAAGAAGTAGAATTGCTGGGACATATAGCAACTATATGTTTACCGTTTAGAAGAACTACCAGACTGTTTTCCAAAGTGGCTGCATCATTTACAATCCCACCACCTATGTATGAGGGTTCTAGTTTCTCCACATCCTTGCTAACACTTATTATTGTCTGTCTTTTACATTTTAACCATTCATTGATGTGAACCAATATCTCATTGTGAATATGATTTCCATTTCACTAATGATTAGTGATGTTAAGCATCTTTTCATGTGCTTGTGACCATTTCTATGTCTTCTATGAAGAACTGTCTGTTCAAATCATTTGTTCATTTTAAAATTGGATTATGTACCTTTTTGTTGTTGAGTTGTAAGAGTTATTTATGTATTTTGTGTATGGTCCTTATCACATACATGAATTGCAAAGATTTTCTTGCATTCCATGGTTGTCTCCACTTTCTTGAGTGTGTCATTTGTATTAAAACGTGTTTAATAAGTATCCTTTGGAATACAAAACTTCCTAATTTAGATGAAGTCTAATTTATCTATTTTTTCTTTGGTTGCAAGGTGCTTTAGCTATCAATTCTAATAAGCCATTGCCAAATGCAATATCATGAAGATTTTCACTTATTTTTTATTTAGCAATTTTATAGTTTTTGGACTTACATTTAGGTCTTTGATGCATTTTGAATTAATTTTTGTATATGGTGTAAGGTAAGGACCCAACTGTGTTCTTTTGCAGATGGATATCCAATTTTCCCACTACCATTTGATAAAAAGATTATTTTCTTTCCCCATTGAATTCTCCCAGCACCCTTCTCATAAATCAATTAAGTATATATGTGAGGGCTTATTTTTGGACTCTCAATTTTATTCTATTAATCTATGTCTAGTCCTTAAGCCTGTAACACACTGTTTTGATTACTGTAAATTTGTAGTAATTTTAAATCATCTGATAAGTTTGATTCAAAGAAAGAAAAAATAGGACAAATGGGAAACATAAAATAAGATGACTAAATAAAATCCAAACTTATTACAGTTACATTACTTATAAGTGCACTAAATGCTTCCATAAATGGCAAGGATTGTTAGTGTGGATTTTATAAATATCAAGATTAATGCCATGTAAGAATTTGAATTGAATCCTAACCCACAAGCATGAGAAAAATGTGAAATTTGAATGAGCTCTGTTAGTTAATATATTTATCATATAATAATATTTTATCAATGATAAGTTCTGGGCTTCAATAATGATGGTTAACAAGATGTTAACCCTAGGGGTAGCCCAGAGAAGGATACATAGGAACACACTGTCCTATATTTACAAACTCTCTGGATGCATAATTGTAATTCAACATCACAAAGTTTATTACAAATCCAGATTTTAAAAGTTTCACTTCTATTATAATTTTTAAAGAGACATCTAAAACCTGATACAGTAATATTGAGAAATAAAAGGAAAACAATATGCTATAGCTACATAAAAATCCATCAAAATAGATTTTAGTGGAATGCACATTCTTTTTTTTTTTTTTTAAGATTTTATTTTTCCTTTTTCTCCTCAAAGCCCCCTGGTACATAGTTGTATATTTTTAGGTGTGGGTCCTTCCAGTTGTGGCATGTGGGACGCCACCTCAGCATGGCTTGATGAGCGGTGCTATGTCCGCACCCAGGATCCAAACCGGTGAAACCCTGTGCCGCTGAAGCGGAGTACACGAACTTAACCACTTGGCCATGGGGCTGGCCCCAAGAATGCACATTCTTATGCATCAAAAGTTACAGATAATTTTGGAAAGGTTCAATTCACCAAAAAACTATAACAATTCTAAAATGGTATGCACCTAATAACATGACCTTACAAATACAGCAAACAAAAATAGAATAAATGAAAGGAGAATTAGAGAGCCAAGATTAAAGTGGAATATTTTAATACAGCACTCTCTGGACTAGATAGTGCAGAGGAACAAACATTCAACAGCCATCAAAGACTGGAGCAAAACAAGGAACAAGCTGGACCCATAGACTCATATAGCACTACTGATTCTAAGGATAAAATACACATTCATTTCAAGCTCACATGGGACACTTATGAAAACTGAGCACAAACAGGCCCAGAAAGCATTTCTCAAGCATTTCCAAAGATTAATACAATTGTCTAAGTACAATGCAATTCAGTTAGGAATCAATAACAACAACATAATAAATACATGATATGTTGGAAATACAGAAACACATTTTGAAAGAAACTACCTGTCAAAGCACAAACTGTAATAGAAAATAGATATTTATAACTGAAAAGTCAAAAAAAAAAAAAACTTCGTAACCAAACTGTGTTGGAGATTCAGCTACAGCAATATAAAGATAGTCAAAGCCTAAAATGATTACATAGTAGGAAAGAAAAAAGTCTGAAAAATAATGGGCTGTGCATTTCATTTTAGAGGTAGAAAAAGAACAACAAAATATAGTCATGCATTTCTTAATGATAGGGATACATTCTGAGAAATGCATCATTTTGTCATTTTGTCCTTGTGCGAACATCACAGAGTGTACTCACACAACACTAGACGGTACAGCCTACTACACACCTAGGCTATATGATATTAATCCTATGGGACCACCTCTACATATGTGTGACCACATATGTCATATATGTGGTTCATCATTAACTAAAATGTTGTTATGCAGTGCATGACTATAAACACAACAAAACTAGAATGAAAGTAAAAATAAAGATAACAAAAATCCACAAAATAAAACGTTCAATGGATTGAAATGTGTCCCCTCAAGATTCACCTCTTGAAGCCCTAATCCACGAGGTCATGGTAGTTGGAAATGGGGGCTTGAGAGGTAACTAGGTTTAGATGAGGTCATGAGGGTGGGACTCCCAAGATGGTATTAGTGCCCTGATAAGAATTTGTAGCCAAATTCAGTGGGTTTGTCTCTCGGTCAGTGCAGAGCCAAAAAGCACAGCCAAGGCAGAAGTAGGTGAAGAAAAGTCTTATTGCTGTGCAAGCAATGGAGAACAATGGGGAGAGCTCCCAAAGCAGTGTCTCTCTGAGGTCAGTGCTGGTGGAGACGTTATACACGAGGGAGCAGAAGATACAAGGTTTATTTGTAACAATTGTGTACCAACTGTGTTCATTTAAGGCACATGTGTAGCTCGTATACATGTTGTTACATACACCCCATGATCTAAAACTGGCTGTTTGGACCCTCCCAGAGGAGGAGAATTTAGGATGCAAATGCGTTAAGGTAACTTTAGGATAACTGGTGCTGGACCAATTGCCAGAGGTCCTCCTGCAAATGTGTGAGTTTCTCTGCAAGATACCACATCTGAAAAATGGGGACAGTAACTTCTGAAATAGAACTCATAGTTTCTTCTTGTCTGAAAAACATATGAGCTGTTAGTCGTTGGTTGTTGATCAGATCCTCAGTAACCCTTCTTTTGCCTGGTTCCCTGGTTGCAACACCAGGGAGCTTGCTGGCTTTCTCTGCCATGTGAGGACAGAGAGAAGGCATCATCTACAAGCCAGGAAGAGAGCTATTGCTAGGAACTTACCTTGCTGGCATTAGATCTTGGAATTCAGCCTTTAGAAAGTGAATTTTTGTTGTTTAAGCCATTGTTTCTATGGTATTTTGTTATGGCACCTGAGGCTACTAATATAGAACACAAACCAGATATACAGTAGATTAATCAAAGCAATTTTCTTTGAAATGAATTAACAAAACCAGATAAATTCTGGCAGGATTAATATAAGAAAAATGAAGAGTCATGAGAAAATGAGAGTAAGAATGAAAAAGGGGATACAAAAGGTATATACTTACAAAAGCCACAAATACTAAAAAGATAAGAAACTATAAATTTTAAAATAGGAAACTTCTTGTAAAACATAACTTGCCCAACTGACTTAAGATATATTAAAAAACTTAGCAGTCCTACAAATGTAAAGAAATTTTAATCCTTGCTTTTTTTTTCTGCTTTTTCTTCCAAATCCCCCCCCCCCCCAGCACATAGTTGTATATTTTAGTTGTGAGTACTTCTAGTTGTGGCATGTGGGATTCTGCGTCAGCATGGCCTGGTGAGTGGTGCCATGTCCACTCCCAGGATTCGAACCAGTGAAACCCTGGGCTTCCCAAGCAGAGTACGTGAACTTAACCACTCGGCCATGGGGCTGGCCCCTAATCCTTGCTTTTAAATTATTCCAAAATATGAAAACAAAACTAATAACAACAGCAAGAACTAATCCAGATTCAGATGATTTTGCCAGGAAATTTTGACCTATATAAGAGAAACAACTCTTCTAGTACAGAAATTAAGAGTTTAGAAATGGGGGAGATACTCGTATCTTTATATAAAAACCAGGGAAGAATAGAGTAAGAAAAGAATACGACATGCCAATCTTACTCAAAAAGACTTGTAAAAAACTTCTGTAACATATCAGTGCATAGAATACATTTAGGTATAAAAAAAGATAATCAAGGCTGGCCTCGGCGGCCTAACGTTTAAGTTCAGCATGCTCCACTTCGGTAGCTTGGGTTTGGTTCCCAGGCACGGACCTACACTGTTGGTCAGTGGCCACACTGTGGCAGTGGCCCACATACAAAATAGAGGAAGATTTGCCACAGATGTTAGCTCAGAGTGAAATTTCCTTAGCAAAAAAAAAAAAAAAAAAAGAAGGAAAAAGAAAAGATACTTCATTATGTTGTTCAGTTTTTCTAGAATTATAAGGTTGCTATAACATTTGATATCAATTAACTCACTATATTATTTATTTATTGATTTACTCAAATTTAGATGTCTATCATAGGCAGATACAGTTCTAGAAACTTGAATGAGATCAGCGAACAAATATGATCATCTCAGAGGAATCAGGGGAAAGCATTTAATAAATTCAGAAGGCAATTGTGAGAAAGCAAATTCTCAAACTATGAAAAGTAGGATAAAGACTAAATCTTATAAAATCTACAACAACAAATACAGTGAATAGTAAAAATGGAAGGCATATCCCGTCAGCATTAGGCAGAAAACAAGGATGCTGCTTTTACTAACTCTAGTCATTAAACGGGAGGTCAGTAAAGCAAGGAAAACATAAATTTTTTAAGTGTTGAAATGGAAAAATTAAATAACCATTAATTACAGAAGATATTATTGCCTCTGCAGAAAATTCTCAAGAATATTTTAAACATCAATATTTTTAAGACAGTTAACAAGGCTGCTAGATAAAATTCAGTATACAAAGATCAACTGCATTTTATATATTGACAATCAGAGCAACTTAATTTAAAAAGTGTACCATTTACAAGTAAGAAAATTACAAAATGCTTAAGAATAATCTAATCAAAATATGCCGAGTGTTTTTTGGAGAAAATTGTAAGATACTGAACTCCTTTGAGGAGAATTTATTTTTTTACCTTGTCTTCATCTTTTTTTTTTTTTTTAAAGATTTTATTTTTTTCCTTTTTCTTCCCAAAGCCCCCAGGTACATAGTTGCATATTCTTAGTTGTGGGTCCTTCTAGTTGTGGCATGTGGGACGCTGCCTCAGCGTGGTTTGATGAGCAGTGCCATGTCCGCGCCCAGGATTCGAACTGACGAAACACTGGGCCGCCTGCAGCAGAGCGCGCGAACTTAACCACTCGGCCACGGGGCCAGCCCCCTTTGAGGAGAATTTTTAAAAATGGGGAGAAATACTTTGTACATGGATTGAAACTCCAATACAGAAAACACTCCAATTCTCCTTAAAATGATTTGTTTAGAGTTTCAGCAAATGTCTAATAAAAAATGGACCTAGTATTTTTGGAGGAACCTCAGAAGCTGATGTAAAATATATACAGATCTGCCCACAACTTACTAATCACAAAAGAAAAATAGGAACTGCACAATGCAAACATGAGACATGTGCACCACTTTACAACAGGTGATCAAAACTAACATCACCAATGATGGGAAAAGTGAAACCACAGGCCTTTCTGTAGTGATACCCTTGAAATATACATCTCTTTTGTGGTATTCAACCCAAAATTCAAAACCTGAGTCTAACTGTGAGGAAACTTCAGAGAAACCCTAATTGACAAATGCTCTCTAAAGGAAATGGCTGTGTTCTTAAAAATGGTCCATATCATAAAAGAGAAAGAGAGAATAAAGAAATGTTTGAAATTGATTAAAGAAACATGACCAGTAAAAACAGTACATCACTCTGCACTAAGGGGACATTTTGCAATAAAGGACATGGGACAGCTGATAAAATAGGAATATGGACTACAGATCAGATAATATCCTTGGTCTTGGGAAACGTACTGAAAATCTTAAGGGGTAAAGAGGCATGATGTATGCAACTTACCCTCAAATGATTCAGGAAAAAAATCTCAAATATGGGGAGAGGGAGAGAGAGAATGAATGAGAAAGGAAAAATAGCAAAATGTTAAAAATTACAGAATCTGGGTAGAGCTATACTGGAATCTCTTATACTAGTCTACCAAATTTTTCTCTATGTCTGAATTAAGCTCAAAATTTTAAAAAGGAGACAAGAACAGACAGGACACTCATCAAGAAGAACAACTACACAGGTGAATAGCCCTATTGGGCATTAAGAAATATAGTCAAGAGCCAGCCCTGATGGTCAAGTGGTTAAGTTCGGTGCTCTCACTGCTTCAGCAGCCCGAGTTCATTTCCCAGTGGTGGAACCACAGCGCTCATCTGTCAGTTGCCATGCTTGGTGGTGGCTCACATAGAAGAACTAGAAGGACTTACAACGAGGACCTACAACCATGCGCTGGAGGGCTTTAGGAGGAAAAAAAAGGAAGATTAGCAACAGATGTTAGCTCAGGGAAGATCCTACCCTGAAAAAAAAAGAAAGAAAAGGAAAAATAAATATAGTAGAGTTAATATAATAAATACACATGGTATTGATGCAGAGATTAGACCAACTGACCAAAGAAACACAGCATTAAGCCCTGAAACACCCGGATAAATACAGAATTATTTCAGTGGCTGATCTGGCCCTGAAGTTCAGCAGGGAAAGTTGAGCTTCTCAATACATGGTCCTCTGAAAATGTTATATCTATTGGAGGAAAAGTTAAATTAGACACATATTGATGCTATACACAAAAATCAATCCCAGATGGATTAAGGACATGCGTTTGCAACAAAAGCTATAAAAATTTTGACAAACAAGGTAGTAGAACATACTAATAACATAAGAGTAAAAGAAAATTTCTAAGATAAAGGAAAGATTGAATAAATTTGGCTATGCCCAAATTAAGAAATCCTCTTCTGGAATTTAAAATTATGGACTAAGAACAGTTTAGTGGATACCAGGGGAAAGGTGGGGTGGGGGGTGGGCACAAAGGGTGAAGTGGTGCACCTACAACACGACTGACAAACATTAATGTACAACTGAAATTTCACAAGATTGTAACCTATCATTAACTCAATAAAAACAAAAAAGAAATCCTCTTCCTTAAGGAAACATAAAACTGAAAACACATAAGGTAGAAACTACTGCAGCCCTGTAACTCACAAATGATGTGTTCCACTTTGTCTAATAAAAGCCTTAAAATTCTTTTTAAAAAGACGAATGATTAGAAAAATCAGCAAAAGACATGACCAGCTATTTCTCCAAATAGCCAAAATATTTGTAAACATGTTCATGCCATCAGCAATCAGGAAAAGTCAAATTAAAACCACAATGAGGAATCATTTCAAAACCACTTTGGGAAAACATTGCAATTAATGAATAAGTTTGAACATGCACAAAGGGAATGAATCCAATTACAAAGTCAAAAATCCATCATGATAGCTTACATAAATAGTTCACGAATTACCCAAGGTAGGTAATATCTTGTCATGGGATATGTACATAGGTAGTAAAACCTGTAAAGAAAAACAAAGCAATGGTGTATTTGTGCCTGGATCTTAATTTGTAAAGGTAACAGAGTGAAGATACAAACAGATTAATGCCATCAAAAGAAAAGTGTATTATTTACAGTCCCAAGAGAAGGGTCATGGGAAGTCACGCAGGGCTCATGTGGGAGCACCAGAGTCAGTTAGGAGGCAGAAGCAGAAGTGAGGGGAAAACAGAGGTCACAGACTTTATTGGGGTGCCCACTGGACAGACAAGGCAGGGCAGAGTAAACAGCTTAGGATTGGCTAGTTTGAATATTTCTGCAGTCTTTGGGGCAAAGGGAGGTCCAGAGTTGTCTGGTACCTGGTCCTGGGTTGATTGAGAGCAGGGGAACTATTGGCTTGGTGTGTAAGAGTCGGATAAAGAAGGTGGTTGGACATGTTTTCTTTCAACTGCTTGGTGTGCACATGAAAGACAGATGCCAAAGCATATTTCTTACTATCTTTAGGAATTAGCTAGCTCTGGGAGGGTCAATCTCTCACCAGCCAACCTGATCCCAAAATCTGAAAGCATCATCCTATACAGCAAATTAAAATCGTGAATAATAAAATTGGTACTCTGATCATTTGACACCATACTAAGGAAAGTGTAGGGTGATGAAAGTAGAGATTTTTAGAAGAGGGCATAAGTTGCCCTAAACACCATAGAAAACATTTCATTATAAGAGTAAGAAGGGGGAACATTGGTAGGAGAATAAGGAGTCATTGTGGGCCAGCCCATGTTCATCTTTTTCATTATGTATGGCATTACTCAAGAAAAAATATCTGAAGTTTTTGTTGGAGTATCTAACAATATCTTGGTGGAGTCATAAAATGTGTTAAAAGTATGAATCTGACAATAATCAAAGTTGGCAAGTCTTGTAGATATGTTGTTAGAGGGTACGAACTAAGTTAATGAAGTATATGAAAAGATTAGTGGTTTTGTGTGTAACACAGGGGAAGTGTTTAGAGACGCAGGGCAGAGGTCATGGTGGAAGGCTGGAGGGGCATAGCAGGAGAAGGCACTGGGAAGACAGTGGTCCTCTTCCCAGGGGGTCAAGGGGTTGACTGATATGAGTCAGCTATCTCCTGAGGAAAGCAGTAATTTTCATTAATTTTTAGAAACAGACAGGAGTAACCTCTATCAGATTTCCCCAGAGGTGTGGCAGGGCAGGGATGTAGGTTCTGGTGGAGAGCAGGGAGCACACCAGGATCATGGGCTAAGCAGCAGGCTCAGAAACATAATAGAATCCGTAGACATGAAAGGAAGAAAAGCAAAATTGTCCTGTGTCTAATTTGTGCCTTAGGTGAAGGAGTCCAAGAGTATCACAAACTGGGTGAAGTCTTCTCCAATGGCAAGGTCTTGTGCTGGGGTAATGTCATCTGAAGCCATATCATTGCTAACAATGAGCTTCTGGGCCACGGTGATGTCATCTAGGATGTGGGACTGGGGTATCTTCTGGGATATGATACCCCACTCAGGTTGATGTGGGACTCAGCATTTGCCATGTTTGGTTGAAACAGTGACATACATGGAGGGTTTGGGCATCTGGATTAAAAATCAATCAAAGTACCCAAACCAGTAGTCTTATGACCAACAGGCAAGAGAATGGTGTGTACCTGTGCTTGACAGGTTTTTTCTGTTTTTTGTTTTTTTGTAAGTTTAGCCTCAAATGGGTCCCATATCAGAAGAGCAGATGCCTAGTCCATAAGACACTTTATGATTGATGGGTCCCAGAAGAGTTTGCACTCTTGATCTGTCCTCCAGCTCTTATGGGATTGGAAATTTATAAAGATAGGTTAAGGCTCAGGGCAAGATAGAGATCCACTTAGAGGTCCATTGCTCGAACTGGAATTTTAAAAGGAGTTATTCGAGGAGATCACGTCTCGCAGTTAAACTGGCTGTCTGGGATCCATGAGGGTCATGAACCTTTATTGAATGCTTTTTCTAAGAGCATGATATTGTGTAATTTGAGAACTGAAATGTGTGCCTTGGTTACTATTAGCAATGTGTGTAACTCTGAAGGGAGTAAGGAGTGTCCTGACAAGGCCTATGTGTCGTGGCCTCAGTATGTGTAGAGATGTGTAATTTTGATTTAGAATCTGAGTATCTGTGAGGTAAGAGATTCCCAGAGATCTTGACCCTGAAAGGACAATTTTTAGGCAATGGCCTAATAGTTCATAATACATGTGAAGATGGAGCCATTTGTTGGCCAGGGCGTCAAGAGCCAAGATGACTGCCTGAGGTCTGGCCAAGTGTATTGTTTTATGGATTCCTGTGTTTCACTGGAGACATCCTGGTTAAGAGGGGGAAAGCAGTAACAGTCCACTGTGCTCTATCACATATGATGGTCAGCAGTGCCATCCACATAGTCCACAACTCTCACTGCTGTTTACTTGGTTAATCCCAAGAGGTTCCCCAGGTAGCCAAAGGAGAGATTACTTATCTACTTCTTCCGCAAAACATAGAACATGTACAATTGGGTTATTCAACGGAAGAGTGGAGATAATTGCCTCTTTATTAACTAGGTTTGTATAATAAGTTTTAAACCTTGAAAGTCCTGTTTTAACTCACATTGGGATGTAATAATTATTTTAACAGAGTGTCCCTAGGGCTCCTGTCTTATCAAGACAATTAGTGCCAAAGACTTACCTTAATTTAAACTTATTTTTCTGTCAGGGCGTCCATGTCCATGATGGCATATTTGAGGGCAATGGGGACTATGACTCTGGGAAATTTAAGCAAGGCTACAATTAAAGTGAGGCATACCTATTTTTCCTCTACTTTATTTTTAGTTGCTTTTTAAAAATGATTGGGGAGTATGTTTAAATGTAGTGGGATCCCAGGTGTAGCTGTAATTTGAGTCCCAGTATTGATTAAGTCCATGATGATTTGTCAATTAATGCATTTTAACAAATAAAGTTAATTTAGAAGTTATGTTGTAGAGGCACGAGAATCAGTCAGTGCACTTTTTATCTTTTTGTTATACATGTTTTTTAGTATATAAATTTTGTTACATATTTCTTACGTGTCATAATTATACATAACTTACTATATAAGTTATTAGTATATACATTTAATACATAAATTTTGGATTTCCAATTTGGCCAAATCATGAGTCTTTTTAAATTTACAATTTATATTCAAATCAATAATTTATTGATTATAAATCTATATTAAAATATCATACATATACAAATTAAACACACACACATATATATAATTTATGTAGTTAAGCTTTATTTTTCTTCCCCAGTATCTAGAGGTTTACCTGTCATTGTTATTTTCAAATCAGTAAGTAATGTAAGACCAGCATTATGTTTGCTAGATCTGGCATTTTCTCTATTCTTATGATTTCAAGTTTCCTTTTGGGGAGGGAGAGATGTTTGTAGTCACCTAAATCCACAGCCTTTTTACTTTTCTTTCCTTTTGTCTCCTGTCTGATCCTGAGATGAATCGTTTTTTCCCTTTTTTTTTTTTGTATTTACCTGATAAGCTCCTGGTTGTCCTGAGTGGCCCCTGCTGTAAATGACGGCCTCCCTTTCTAGGGGGTCCCTATCAACCTCAGAGCAGCTTGGGATTACATCCAAGAGAAGAATGGTGCTGGAATCCTGATTCTGTGATAACTCCGTTTCCAGAAGGATGCTCTTAGCCTGTTGACAGACAGCAGCACTCAAGAGTGGCCGAGTGCACTGACCAGGAGATTTACGACCCCACGAATTGAGAAACCACCTCATGTGTCTTAGGGGAAGCAAGAACACAATGTTCCTTCTCCTTTTCCTTTTTCGTTAAACATTGAGCCATGGTCTCCATGGATGGGATCCCTTCTATCCTACTGTGTCTGGGAGTGAATTGTGACAGAAAAAGCAAGAGATGTGCCTTTAAAGCAGAATTTAAACTTTTCAAAAGCCATGGTTTTGGGAGGAGGGGGCTACACTAGCTACTGACCAGTGGGAAGGGCCTGTCCAAATTTGGAATCAAATGGGTGAGTGTCTGCCAAGGGTCACAATGCTCACGGGAGAGAGAGTCAATGATGTTTCTGATGGCCTGTCAATAGGGGACCTAAATTACCTGGGCCTTGTTTGTCCACCATAGTAAGAGAATTTTCCCTTTAAGGAGCACTGCCTGGGGCTCTCTGCCCAGCCCCTCAGCCCTCCATGGTGGCTCCTGCTGTGGGTCTAATGGGGTTCCCAGGCCAGTGGATCAGTCTCAGTGCCCTCAATGCACTCTGAGGGAACACTCCTTGCCTCCCTTTCCAAGAAGTCTTCACTGTGCCTCTGTCAACCTATGCCGATTAGCCTTAGATGCCTTTGTGACCTCTTGTCTAGTAGGACATTTTGTCACCAATAAGGTGTCATTGGAGACTCCTCATATCCCCAGTCTTACTACACATAGTGAGCAAGAATCTGGGTCACTCTCTTGTCAATTTAGGACAGAAAACCATGGCAGGACAAGGCTGACACAGCAGCAGGCAGTGAGGGCCAAAGCACAAGGGCTCCACAGCCAGCAGTTGCCTCCCAGGCAGAGCTCGCTGTTCAGTAGAGGCAGTTAGTGAGCCAAGAGCAGGCTAGAGGCAGGCCCATCCACTGAGCAGTGAGTCACCCAACTTGCTGCGTGAAACGATTTGTGCCTGAGTCTTAAATAATGAAAGTAACTGAGTGATGGCACAGAGAGGTTAATACCATGGAAGTTTATTAGTTACACAATCCCAAGAGAAGAGGGCACTGTGCAACACAGGGCCACAAGGGGAAGCACCAGGTCATTAAGAGGGAAAGGCAGGAATGAGAGGAGAGCTTTGTTGGGGTTTCTGCAAGTGAAGGCAGGCAGAGCAGGGTACAGCTTAGTATTGGCCCATGTGAACAATTCCAGTGGGCTCTGGGGCATACTGGCTGTGTCGCTAGCTGTCTGCTACCTGGCTCTGGGTTGATTCAGGGCAGGGGCAATACTGGTGTGAGAGTTAGATGAAGGAGGTGGTTGGAGCATGGGCTCTGAATTGGTCAGTTGCATCAGAAAGGCGTGCTCCCAAGCAAGTGGTTTACTCTCTGTAGGAGGCAGCTAGCCCTGGGAGGGGCAGTCTCTCTCCAGCCACAAAGACTCCAAACATATCAAAAAATCATAATATACAAAGAATTTAAAACATGATCCATACAATGGTTAATACAAAGTTCAAACACCAAGGTTTCCTCTCGGATGGAAGAATGTGAAGCAATATGAAGGAGACACTCGTGGGTAAGGTAATCTTCCATTTCTTGATCTGGAAGGTGTGTACCTGGGTCTCACCATTCTGTTGTTTATTATCAGCACACGTGCACTCACACAGTTTTCTGTACGTATGCTATAATTATAAAATTTAAGAATGGGAAAAATCACAAGACAGCAGCATAAGTTGTAGAAATGAAAACACTGCATTGGTAATCAGAAGAAATATAAAATAATTTAATCTGTAGCTAAAATTTCAGACTGGACTTTAAAATCCTGTTAAAATGTTAACAATCACAATAACTAAAACCAGAAAGGTAGAAAAATAAAATTTTAAAAAATAAGATAACAAACATGAATGATGTATGGTAGGCAGAATGGTCTCCAAGAGATATCTATGTTCTCATTTCTGGAATCTGTGAATGTGTGTATTAACCACATCTTTAATTTTCTGTATTCTGATGGTTTGACATGTAAGAGGCCTTCCTGACCCTGGAGGGACTGCCCCTCCCAGGGTTAACCAAGTCCTAGAGACAGTTAAAGAAGACTCACCCCAAGAACACTCCTTTCACATGCCAACCAACCAATCCAGAGTCTATAACCCCAAACCCCTCCTTTACTGGGCTCTCAAACTCTGGGCAACTATCAACCTATTTTAGTAACCATAGGGCCGGGGGCCATCCAGGGACAGCCCCTGTGCCCAAGAGCCTGGTGATATTCAAACTATCAAATCTTAAACTTGCTTACCCTTCCTCACCTGTCCCTTCCCCAGGGCAACCACAATAAAGGCTCTTGGCCACATTCCCTTGTTCACACCGCATCCTGACCAGCCCCAGTGTTTCCCCACATAGACCCCCTGCATGGCCTGCTGTGTCTCCTATTTCTAGAGAACTGTTGAGTAGGATAAACTTCTTCCTCCTTGACAGTCATTTCCATGTCCATGTCTTACCATACCTGATTAAGTCAAGTCCCAGGGACCCTTTAAACAATACGTGAGGTCACATGGCAAAGGGAAATTAGGGTTGTACAACAGCTGACCTTAAAACATGGAGATTATCCTGCACTGTGCCGCTGGGCCCAGTGGAATCTCAAGGGTCCTTAAAAGTAGAAGAGGGAAGCCAACTAGGAGAATGAGATATGGGAGGATGAGAAGAGTGTGACTAGTGTTTCTGGCTTTGAAGAGATCCTTTTAGGAGTTCTGCTTGCCAAAACCACCAGATAGCAAATTATTATTGTTTTATGCTATTACCTTTGCGGTAATTTGTTACAGCAGCTATAGAAAAATAATACACAACGGAAAGCTGATATGTTAAGGTATAGAGTGGAAGGTCTAATGGAAGTGTCTGTTGGGCCAGCCCGCTGGCACAGTGGTTAAATTCGTGCACTCTACTTCATCAGCCCGGGGTTCGTGGGTTTTCGATCCTGGGTGTGGGCCTTCACACCACTCATCAAGTCATGCTGTAGAGGCATCCCACATACAAAACCGAGGAAGATTAGCACGGATGTTAGCTCAGGCCAATCTTCCTCACACACACACACACACACACACACAAAGTGCCTATCGTTATTGTCTGCAATGCCTACCCATCCTCTTTTCTCAGGGATCTATCCCAAGGAGGCATTAGCACACCCTGCTCCAGAAAGACAGCTTTTGAAAAGTCCCCAACAACTGTCACGGTCAAATCCCATTGTCATTTATATCACTCCATCAGCAGTCCACCAGCCACTGCTCCCTGCCTTGGGTTCACGGACACCAATCTTAATTCTATTCCCATTTTATGGCCCTCGACTTCTCAATATATTTGCTACTTCCTCTGATGACCCCAACTGCTAAATCCAGAAGTTTCTGAGGGCTTGTCAATCCTTGATGAAGTCATCTAACCTACTGGTATTAAGTGCCATCTATACACTGATGACATCAAGTATAAGGGCTCAGCCTGAGAAGGTACTGATTTTTCTCATGTGCCAAGAAGTCTTCAAACAGGCAGTCCAATGTGGCAGGGACCATGAAATCATGGCAGGAAAGTGTCCCTGTGTTTTTCAGCCAAACCATTTGTCTGCAGCTTTTGTCTTCATAGTGCAAAATTTATCATCCAGATTCCAGGAAACATCTGATTGACAAGAAAAAAGGGGGAAGGATGAAGGACAGTAATTAAAGAGAAAAAGCCAGATGACACTGTCTCTTCATTTTTCTGAAGATTTTATTTATTTCTATTTTTTCATTGAGGTATAATTGACATATACCATTAGATTAGTTTCCGGTGTACAGGGTAATGAGTCAATATTTGTATGTATTGCAAATGACCACAAGAAGTCTAGTTAATATCCATAGACTGTCCTCTTTTAAATGGCTCTCCTCCTGTCTCAGGTATTGATCCTACTAAATTCTAGACTGAGGGGTCTTAAAAGACCCCATACCAACCTTTACAAGCTGCCATGTCTCCCCTTACTGTTATAGGAGACTTAAGGATTCCATGTTGACTGAGACTATTTCTATGTTTACCTCTACTCACCCATTTCCCCCTTAAATTTACATTTCTTGACCATTCTTCTCTCCCACAAAGGTTGGCTACCTTATCATGGGCAGATAACATCCTGGGATCCAGCGACAATAGGATGCCCTCAGTGACCCCTCACAGCTCTATTTTGAGACCCTCAGGAAGAGGGTACATCTGACTTCCTTGCTCCCAAAGCTTGCCACACTTCTCATCATATTAAGGCTGGAATAAATCCTCGTGTCTCCTTTAGGGAGACATTAAGGGACATAAAGGATTAGGGATTTGATCCCTTGCAGGAAGTAGAAATAACACCCTCAGCAACAGCAGCAGGAATGGTGTGGACCACCACAAGAGGCTACAACAAACTCCACTTAGGGAACGCCAACTATATCCCAAAACGACCAGGGAAGAAATTCTTATGCTTTCCGTGGAGTCCTCAAACTACACCTAGACAGTCAGCTGGGCCAAACTCCTATGGATGTGGAGATAGAAGCCTACCACAGCCACGACCACCCCACATTCCCCTGGCAACGGGAAACCTCTCTGGGAGAGAGGCCACAAAAATGACAAAGAACAAATTTATCAAACGCAGCTGTTGGCCCTTATCGGGGCTAGCTGTGTTCGTCTGTCTGCTCTGGGTGCTTGGGATAGTTTGAGAGCCCCAGGCTCAATAATTTTGACCCGAGGATTACAACAAGCCCCTAGACAATCAAATGTGCTGCCTTAACAATTGGATATTTCAAAATTGGAAATATGGCACCTCTCCTAAGTCTCCACAGATCCACTTGCCATTGCACTTGGCTAGGCTGGCACCTCGGCGGGCACAGCAGAACCTCACCCTAAGACAAAGGGCACATGTGAAATGGCCAGCTTGGAGAGCCTGCAGGCAGGACCACTTACAAGGCCAAGTTACTACATATGAACACATTTTAGCTGAGGTGACTCCGAGTTCCCTCTTACTGACATGTGCCCAGGTTACCCCAAGACCTGGCCTTAATTTGCAGCCAGGCTCCCATCATGACCTATCTGGGCAAAATCATGGATTTCTTTTAAAAACCTTCACGCTGTCGAAAATATCCTTCAAATACGATGGAGAAATAAAAACTTTCCCAGATAAACAAAAATTAAGGGAGTTCATTGCCACAAAACCTCCTCTTCAGGAAATCCTCAGGAAAACCCTCATTCCTGAAAAATCCAAAAAAGGAAAGGGGCTACAAAACCAAGAGCAGAGGAGATAAGTAGAAGGACAACAACAGAGAGTAGCAGCTCTACATCAGAACAGATTAAACCATGGGACGAGAAACAAAGGAAACTGAAGAAAAGCGGAAAACAAGACACAAAATGGTAGTGGTAGGCCCCCACATCTCAATAATCACTCTAAATGTAAATGGATTGAACTCCCCAATCAAAAGACACAGAGTGGCAGGATGGATCAAAGAACAAGATCCAACAATATGCTGCCTCCAGGAAACACACCTCAGCCCCAAAGACAAACACAGACTCAGAGTGAAGGGATGGAGAACAATACTCCAAGCTAATAATGAACAAAAGAAAGCAGGTGTCGCTATACTAATATCAGACAAGGTAGATTTCAAAGCAAAACAGATAAAGAAAGATAAAGAGGGACAGTATATAATGATAAAAGGGACTCTCCACCAAGAAGACATAACACTTATAAATATATAAGCACCCAACACAGGAGCACCAAAATTTGTAAAGCAACTCTTAATAGAACTAAAAGAACACATCAACAACAATACAATAATAGTAGGGGACCTCAACACACCATTAACACCAATGAATAGAACATCCAGACAGAAAATCAACAAGGAAATTACAGAATTAAATGAAAAATTAGACCAGATGGACTTAATAGATATCTATAGAACACTTCATCCAAAAACATCAGGTTACACTTTCTTCTCAAGTGCGCATGGAACATTCTCAAGGATAGACCATATTTTGGGAAACAAAGCAAGCATCAATAAATACAAGAGAGTTGAAATAATATCAAGCATCTTTTCTGATCATAATGCTATGAAACTAGAAATCAACTACAAGAAAAAAGCAGAGAAAGGTGCAAAAATGTGGAGACTAAACAACACGCTTCTCAACAAACAATGGATCATTGAAGAAATTAAAGAAGAAATCAAATTTTATCTGGAGACTAATGAAAATGAGAACACGACATACCAAATCATTTGGGATGCAGCAAAAGCAGTCCTAAGAGGGAAATTCATCGCAGTACAGGCTCACCTCACTAAACAAGAAAAAGCTCACATAAGCAACCTCAAACGACACCTAACAGAACTAGAAAAAGAAGAACAAACAAAGCCCAGAGTCAGTAGAAGGAGGGAAATAATAAAAATAAGAGCAGAAATAAACGATATTGAAACAAAAAAGACAATAGAAAGGATCAATGAAACAAAGAGTTGGTTCTTCGAAAGAATTAACAAAATTGACAAACCCCTAGCCAGACTCACCAAGAAAAGAAGAGAGAAATCACAAATTAATAAAATTAGGAATGACAGAGGAGAAATCACAACAGATACCAATGAAATACAAGAGATCATAAGAGAATACTATGAAAAACTATATGCCAACAAATTGAACAATCTGGAAGAAATGGACAAATTCCTAGACTCCTACAATCTCCCCAAACTGAATCAGGAAGAAATGGAGAATCTGAATAGGCCAATCACAAGTAAGGAAATAGAAACGGTAATCAAAAACCTCCCCAAAATAAGAGTCCAGGACCAGACGGCTTCTCTGGAGAATTCTACCAAACATTCAAAGAAGACTTAATACCTATTCTCCTCAAACTGTTCCAGAAAATTGAGAAAGATGGAGAACTCCCTAACACATTCTATGAAGCCAACATCACTCTGATCCCCAAACCTGACAAGGACAACACAAAGAAGGAGAACTACAGGCCAATATCACTGATGAACATAGATGCAAAAATCCTCAACAAAATTTTGGCAAACCGATTACAGCAATACATCAAAAAGATTATACACCATGATCATGTGGGATTTATACCAGGGACACAGGGATGGTTCAACATCCGCAAGTCAATCAACGTGATACACTACATCAACAAAATGAAAAACAAAAACCACATGATCATCTCAATAGATGCAGAGAAAGCATTCGACAAGATCCAACACCCATTTATGATAAAAACCCTCAGTAAAATGGGTATAGAAGGAAAGTACCTCAACATAATAAAGGCCATATATGATAGACCCACAGCCAACATCATACTCAATGGACAAAAACTGAAAGCCATCCCTCTGAGGACAGGAACAAGACAAGGGTGCCCACTTTCACCACTCCTATTCAACATAGTACTGGAGGTGCTGGCCAGAGCAATTCGGCAGGAAAAAGAAATAAAAGGAATCCAAATAGGTAACGAAGAAGTAAAACTCTCGTTGTTTGCAGACGACATGATCTTATATATAGAAAACCCCAAAGAATCCACAGAAAAACTATTAGAAATAATCAACAACTACAGCAAAGTAGCAGGGTATAAAATTAACGTGCATAAATCAGTAGCATTTCTATACACTAACAATGAACTAACAGAAAAAGAACTCAAGAACTCAATCCCATTCACAATCGCAACGAAAAGAATAAAATACCTGGGGATAAACTTAACCAAGGAAGTGAAGGATCTATACAATGAAAACTACAAGACTTTCTTGAAAGAAATTGGCGATGACATAAAGAGATGGAAAGACATTCCTTGCACATGGATTGGAAGAATAAACATAGTTAAAATGTCCATACTACCTAAAACAATCTACAGATTCAATGCTATCCCAATCAGAATCCCAAGAACATTCTTCACAGAAATTGAACAAAGAATCCTAAAATTCATATGGGGCAACAAAAGACCGCGAATTGCTAAAGCAATCCTGAGCAAGAAAAACAAAGCCGGGGGAATCACAATCCCCGATTTCAAAACATACTACAAAGCTACAGTGATCAAAACAGCATGGTACTGGTACAAAAACAGGTCCACAGATCAATGGAACAGAATTGAAAGCCCAGAGATAAAACCACACATCTATGGACAGCTAATCTTCGACAAAGGAGCAGAGGGCCTACAATGGAGAAAAGAAAGTCTCTTCAACAAATGGTGCTGGGAAAACTGGACAGCCATATGCAAAAGATTGAAAATTGACCAGTCTTTTTCACCACACACCAAAATAAACTCAAAATGGATCAAAGACCTAAAGATTAGGCCTGAGACAATAAGTCTTTTGGAAGAGAATATAGGCAGTACACTCTTTGACATCAGTTTCAAAAGAATCTTTTCAGACACTGTAACTCCTCAGTTGAGGGAAACAATAGAAAGAATAAACAAATGGGACTTCATCAGACTAAAGAGCTTCTTCAAGGCAAGGGAAAACAGGATTGAAACAAAAAAACAGCTCACTAATTGGGAAAAAATATTTACAAGCCACTTATCCGACAAAGGGTTAATCTCCATAATATACAAAGAACTCACACTGCTTAACAACAAAAAAACAAACAACCCGATCAAAAAATGGGCAGAGGACATGAACAGACATTTCTCAAAAGAAGATATGAATATGGCCAATAGACACATGAAAAGATGTTCATCATCGCTAATCATCAGGGAAATGCAAATCAAAACCACACTAAGATATCACCTTACACCCGTTAGATTGGCAAAAACATCCAAAACCAAGAGTGACAAATGTTGGAGAGGTTGTGGAGAAAAAGGAACCCTCATACACTGTTGGTGGGAATGCAAACTGGTACAACCACTATGGAAAACAGTATGGAGATTTCTCAAAAAGTTAAAAATAGAAATACCCTATGACCCAGCCATCCCATTACTGGGTATCTATCCTAAGAACCTGATATCAGAAAACTCAAGAGTCCGTTGCACCCCTATGTTCATCGCAGCATTATTTACAACAGCCAAGACGTGGAACCAGCCTACATGCCCAGAAACTGATGATTGGATAAAGAAGATGTGGTATATATACACAATGGAATACTACTCAGCCATAAAAAAAGACAAAATTGGCCCATTTACAACAACGTGGATGGACCTCGAGGGTATTATGTTAAGCGAAATAAGCCAGTCAGAGAAAGACGAACTCTATATGAGTCCACTCATAGGTGGAAATTAGTATACTGATAAGGAGATCTGATCGGTGGTTACCAGGGAAAAGGGGGGGTGGGGGGAGGGCACAGAGGGGGAAGTGGTGTACCCACAACATGACTAACAAAAATGTACAACTGAAATCTCACAAGGTTGTAATCTATCATAACATTAATAAAATAAATAAATAAATAAATAAAATGTACAACTGAAATCTCACAGGGTTGTAATCTATCATAACATTAATAATAAAAAAAAAAAACCTTCACGCTGTCTCACTTACATTAAGTTTCAACGTGATTTGGGTGAATGAGCTCTGTGGTGAGGCTCAGGGAGCATGCACGAGCAGGCCAGGCCTCTGCCAAATGCACAGGATAACCCACAAGATCCCATTGACTTCTGCAGTCCAGTTCTCATGCCCAACAATGCCAGCAGGTCCTCCAGACTGCCCAGGGACATTTTAGTCTTAGATCCTCAAGTTGTGAACCCCTAGCAATCTGAATGAATACTGACTGGGGAAGGCTATCATCACCCTAGCCCAAGAAATCACTTCTGCAGATGACAGCATCTCAGATATCATCTCCAATGCCACTCCTCCATTCCCTGGGACCACCACAGAGGATCCCATGCCACCCACATGAAACTACAAGCCCGTGCCCCTCAATGACCAACTTTACCACGGAGCACTGCCTCAAATAATGGGACCTAAATCAGAGTGACTTTCTGGATATTGCTGCTTACTTGCTTTCTGACCTTGCCTTGCTCAAGAACACCTGCAAAACCGAGTTTTGCCCCTAATAACTATGACTCCATCATAACTCATGTTCTACCTCTTTGGTTTTAAGGGCAATGCCTTTGTAATTCTCTGAAAACAAAGGTGCCCACCACCATTACTACTGTATCTTGCCTACATGCCTCCCTAGAGGAAGTCCCCTCCCTCTGTGCACTCCTAAAAATTGCAGGAGACCCTGTTGGCCCCCAGCACATACCACCATGAGGCCTCCACTCACACCCACTCTCTCTCTAGCACGAGAACATGCAGCCCAGGACTCCTGGGCCGCATCACAGCACAGAGCCCTGAACTTACCCCTCCCCCTCCTGCTCCTCCCTACGGCCACAGCAACACCCCTACCCTCTTCATCCAGATGCTGAGATCACGGCTACTGCTTGAAACACAGGACACCATTGGACTTGCCACGATCACTCTCTTCACCAAGCCATACACGTCTATCCAGCTGATGTCTGTATTGGCAATGACAAATACTGGACTACCAACTTCACAGCCAATGGCCATCTGTTCCCACCATGTATTCCTCTCACTCCCTTCAGGCTATCACTCATTGCTCACAATATTCCTGCCTGAGGGTAACATTTCACATCCACACTCAGGGACAGTACCAGGTACAGACTCCACCTCTGTGCCACACCATCTACAGATATTCCATCCTCAGCTCTTGAATGTCGCATAGTCCACTTAACAGTGACCCTCCCTTATACATCACCAGAGACAGGGCTATCAGGTTATTCCGTAGAACTGACACCTCCAACTGACCCCCTCGATACTCCATCTATTTTGCCATCCCGTTTCCCACAGGCCAGCTCTTCGTCAACTGCTTCCCCATTACTGTAGATTGTCTATTCTCATTGAAGATACCACTGCCCTTCCTAGACCATCTCTCCATCACGATTGGCAAGGCCTATTCATTATACTCAAGGTATAATTATCATTATACCCATTCAGGGTATAATCTTTGGCACGTAAGGCACCGCCTATTCCACAGTGGGACCAGCACAGCAGGGCAATTCACAGAGACCAACCAGCAAATGCTCCAAGCTTTCAACTCTCATATGACACAAACACAACCTGGCCTTGCCCTCTTAAATTAAGGTCAAAGATCAGTACCTAAAATGATTCTTAACAACCGTTTAGCCCTTGAATAACTGCTGGCAGACCAAGGAGGTGTTTGCAAAATAGGAGTAACTTTCTGTTGTTCGCCCATTAATAACGTGCCATGTGGCCTAGCTAATCAGATACGAACACTCCTATGACTATTATTAAAGATGTTTCACATAATTACACTCTACAATTGTATCATCACATAATCCCATGGCCCAGGCACCTCCCAATCTGCCATGGATTATTTCCCTGGTTCCCGTCCATCAAATGGGGAGGTTGGCTACGTGCTCTCCTTCAAGGGGTCATAACTACTGCTAGAAATAGCCTATACTCTCCTTTCCTTAATGTTGTGGATGCGTATTAGCTGAATCTCACCTTACACAAGTGTCTTCTGCGATAAAGGTCTCAGCCACCCAAGCCTGCAATGTAATCTTAACGAGTACCCCAAATACACATAATGCAAACAGTGATGTTCAAGCTTCACAGGCCAGATGTATTAACTATATTTTAAAAATCTGTAAATTGATGCCTTAACATCTACACAACAGCCACTAGCTGTTTCAAGTGAATCCTGGCTGACCCATTAATATCTGGGGACTCCAGACAGTACCGAACCATATATAATCTAAAAGTCAAAATGAATACGCATTTCTCAGGGGGAACACTTTCAAACACAGCCAGCCACCTGCAGGCCTGCTTACCCTGCCTAGCCCATTTTTCCTGTGGAAACCACAGTAAAATTGCATATTCATACTTCTGCTCCCTCTCCCTGTCGCATGGGCCCTTGGAGGTTCCCTGAGTGGCCTTCTGTGGAATGTGCTGTGTTCTCTCCAAGAAAGTGCGAGTGTAACAAAACCATAAAACTTTCTAGTTTCTCTCTCTTGATCTGCATCTGGCCTCACCATACCTCACACAACGTAAAATGATTAAAAGATAGAAACACAATTCATATTATTGCAGCTTTGAAATTGGGAATTGCGAGTCCTCCAACTTCTTTATTCTCTTCAAAATTGTTCTATTTGGGGTCCCTTGTAATTCCCTATGAATTTGAAGTTTGGCTTTTCCATTTCTGGAAAAAAAAAAAAGGCCATTGGAATGTGGACTGCATTGAATCTATAGGCTGCCAGGTTAATACTGACATAATATTTTCTCTCTATCCTTGATTACAGGATATCTTTCCATTTATTTGTCTTCTTCAAATCCTTTCATCAATGTTTCCTAATTTTCAGTGTGCAAATCCAGGTGGTTAGAAGACAATTAAGTGTGAATCCTATTGATCCACTTTTGACCAGATAGCAACCTGGAAGGTGTAGCAACTAGACCGGCCTATCAGTAGACAGAAAGACACCTCATACCCAGGAATGATCAGGGCCTAATCACAAAGGCTTCTATCTATAGGACCACTCGGAATGCTATGTATCTCAGAAGACCCCACGGTTCACAGTAAGGGCAGCATTCCCCGTATTTCCTATACTCAGTTTCTCTTGAATTACCCTATGTTTATCAAGGAAGAGAAACAATCTTACGAAAAATTTTATTGACTATACAACATTTCTTACAAAGTTTTTCTCCACACCAAAATCACAAGTGAACACAACCAGAACAATTTTCTCACATTACACCACTTGGATTTCTGTCCGTTTCTCATATATTAAAAAAAAAAATATTCCACTGAGGAAATAGACAAGGGCTTTCCATGTTTCTTATTGGTACAGTTTCCCTGTTAGTCCACACATGCCGGGTTGTGATGAGATTCTGACGGCTCTCCCTCATTCCTTACATTTCCAGAGCATCTCTCCAGTGTGGTCCTTTCATATCTTCAAAGTGAATCGGGACAACTCAGGGTTTTACCACATTCCTTACACTGACAGGATTTCTCTGCAGCTAAGTGCTTTCATGGTACCAAAAGGAAATGCGGAAACTGAAAGCTTTTCCACATTCTTTACGTTTCTAAGGTTTCTCTCCAGCGTGAGTACGCTTGTGAACAATCAAGTACAAAAAACTGCTAAATGTTTTCCCACATACATTACACTCAATAGGCTTTTGTCCAGTGTGAGTTCTAAAATGTCTGTTAAGATGTGAGGAAAGAGCAAAGGCTTTCCCACATGTGTCACATTTAAAAGGCTTCTCTCCAGTATGAGTTTTTCTATGGTCAGTAAGGCTTGAGGACTGAGTGAAGGCTCTCCCACATTTCTTGCATTCATAGGGTTTCTCTCCAGTGTGAATCCGCATGTGAACTTTAAGGGACACAGAACGTTTAAAGCCTTTTCCACATTCCTCACATTTATAGGGTTTCTCTCCAGTGTGAGTACGGTTGTGAACGACTAAGTATGAAGAACTGCTAAATCTTTTCCTACATATATTACACTCAAAACGCTTCTCTCCAGTGTGAGTTCTAAAATGGGCAGTAAGATGTGAGAAACTAGCAAAGGCTTTCCCACATGTGTCACACTTAAAAGGCTTCTCTCCAGTGTGAATCTTATTGTGGTAAATGAGGCCTGAGGATTGAGTGAAGGTTTTCCCACATTCCTTACATTCATAGGGTTTCTCTCCAGTGTGGGTTCGCATGTGAACTTTAAGGTGCATGGAACGTTTAAAGTCTTTCCCACATTTCTTACATTTATAGAGTTTTATTCCAGTATGAATTCGACTATGAACCTGAAGGTACGAGGAACTTCTAAAAGATTTTCCACATACCTCACACAGAAAGGGCTTCTCTCCCATGTGTGTTTTAACATGTCCAATAAGTTCAAAAGACTTAACAAAGGCCTTCCCACATTCCTTACACTGAAAAGGTTTTCTTCCAATGTGAACTTGAACGTGAGCGTTAAGGTATGCAGATCGTTTAAAGGATTTTTTGCATTCCTCACACTTGTAATGGTTGTTAGCAGTGTGAGTTTGTATATGCGCACCGAGGCTAGCAGAGTGACTAAAAGATCCTGAACAGTCTTTCCACTCATAGAGTTTTTCTCGATTGTGAATTCTCGTTGGTGCCTGAAGGAAACACTGATTAGCAAAGGCTTTCCCGCTATCACTGCATTCGAAGGCTTTCTCTTGCATGCTAGTTTTCCTGCACACGATCGCTGGAGTTGGGCTGATGGCTTTTCCCCACTGAGTACACAAACAATGTTTCTCTCCAGGTGAGGTTTTCTTATGCAGAGTGAGGGAGCTTTTTCCATACTGACTGTCGTCATAACTGTCCCCTCCATTTTGAGTTCTCCTCTGGGTCTTAAGACATGAACGTTCATTGAAGACTTTCCCACATTGCTCACAATCATGGAGTTCCCACCCATTGGGAATTCTTTCCTGTTGAAGAATGAAGAATGATCATTCAAAGATTTTTTAGACTCACTAATTGATCCCACCCATCTGAAAACAGAAACATCATTACGATGATGATGATGATGATGGCCATTTCTATTACATTCACACACTTCCTACCCTGTTCATTTCTTTTAAGTTGAATGATGGAATCCTTTGGCCAGAATGATATGCCATCTATTGTAATTTTAAAAGACTTCTGTACAGTTTCATGGAATTGTTTTCAAAAGTCAATGTCTAGTTATATAAGTGAAAATGAGTCCTTGTGTGAATTCTGAAGCAATGACTTTCAAGCTGGGTTTCGGAAATACCCCAAT
Organism: Equus asinus; assembly: GCF_041296235.1. Taxonomy (NCBI): domain Eukaryota; kingdom Metazoa; phylum Chordata; class Mammalia; order Perissodactyla; family Equidae; genus Equus; species Equus asinus. The sequence goes on along the minus strand of NC_091809.1, from coordinate 21,288,940 downwards.
TCAACAGATGCAGAATATCTTCCCAGAGACATTGCTCTCTCGGACAAAGCCACTTATCTCAAATATTTATCAGTTATACTCATGTGCTATCTAATGAAAATCTCAATCTTTGCTGAATGTGGAAAACAAGAAATACCTCTTTTTAAACTTACTGTTCTTACCATTTCTAGCCTATTGGATGTTTTCTCCCCAAAAATATCCTGCTGAATCGTCGAGTCTTTGGTCTTAAGTTGCAGTTCCCATTCTAAAATTTAAAAAACAACAAAAAAATGTTGGAATTTGCAAAAGGAAATGCAGGCTCAAGGAGTGAAAAACAACAAGGCTCACAGTATTAATTCCAAATTAAACATATTAAACAAAAAAAGGGCAAGACAGATTTGAAGAGCATGGCTATGCCAAAAATTTTGCAATGATAAGGATGTGCACTCAAGATTCAGTAGTTGATTAAAACGAATCTATGAAAATTATGATGGGGAAAAGAGACAGACGCTATCAGGGAAAAGAAGTAGGAAAGTTATAGACAAAGCGCATATATCTAAATAAAGTTAAAGAAGCAGAACAAGTCAAAGAAGCAGCAGAACAAGTCATCCTGTGAGATCACAGGAAATTTTCATTAAATGTAAAGAATGTATGAGAAGCTGACAATGCCCAAGGTTTCAGAGACCAGTGACCTCAGCCTTCTGGAGAAAGCATGTCTTAAAGTTTCCTCATTATGATTCTGACACACTGAGATTTTCACTGGCCAGGGAAGGTCTTCACGCTCACTCACCTTGGAAGACTCCTCTCCCCGCTGTCCTCCACTCTTCTTCTTCTTCCAACCAAGAGATCAGGTCGGGTTTGAACACCTGACATTCTGTGCACAGGGAAAGACGTATTAAGAGAAAAGGCCTCCGCAGACGACAAATTTCCCCATGAATCAGGTCCTATATTTCTGATGAAATCAGGAGTAAAATTATTTCAAAAGACATAAAAATGCAAATATCCCTTCTGTACATCAAAGAGATTGGTTATCTCTTGCTTCTGAATCCTATGTTCAGATATATATATACACACACATTACAGAGCATTCAGACTTTTATTGAAATAGGAAATAAAGTAAGTATGAAAGAGATATGCATTCTCATGGAGAAACCACCACACCAGTGGTTGTCACACTTTATTTTCCATTGGACTCATGCCCAGTATCTTCATTAAAACAAAGATGTCAGGGCACAATGCCAGAGTTTCACTCACTATGTCAAAGCTAGAGTCTGAGAATGCACATTTCTAACAGAGTGATGGGGATGGTGTTAGTCCTAGAACCACAGTTTTACAGAAACCACACTGGATTAAAACCCACTAGTGTAGAGACTAGTGTTTGCTAGTGTCCCTTATGTGCAGATTTCACTCCACCAATACTGGAACGTAGTAAACACATCATATATATATATATACACACACACATCTATATATCTGTTCCATAAGAGGCTACAGGAAGGATGGCAGCCTTACCTACTGTGGTCAGGATCTTGTAGGTCTCCAGCATCACATCTCTGTATAGATTTTTCTGGGCTGGGTCCAGTAAAGTCCACTCCTCTCGGGTGAAGTGCACAGCCACATCAGTGAAGGCAACCGAGTCCTAAACCATCACACACAGGCTGGGTCAGTAAAGTAACATGTACACCAGCGTTCACTGGGGAATGAGGATGGGAGAGGAAATGGTAACAGAGGGTTTCATGGTCTCTCATCATCTCCCCCAGGGTGCAATGGTCCTATGTACTCTTCTCTTGGTCTACACTCACTCATGGTTGATCTCCTCCAGTTACAGCTTTAATGGAACCTCTAACACGTGAACTTATCTCACCACAACTAGACTAAAAGCTCTTCTCTTCTTAGTTTCCTCTTGCTGCATGGTTCTAAGCAAACTGCAGAAACTTGGAAAAGTTGATGAATGTATCAAATCTTTGAGAAATGCACACTTTCATCTTTGTTACCATGTCAGACCATGTAACAAAATAAAAAATATGCAGTCACCATCCTAAGAGACAATATTAAAGGTAATTATTGAAATACTGAGATTAGTCACAGGAACCAATATGAGAGGCTCCACTTTGGGAGGGAATTCAACAGGACTCAGTCCTGGAGTGGCTTGATTTCTTTCAGGAGCTCTGGAGACAGGTCTACCTAGAAGGAAATGTGTCTGTCTGGTGGTATTATATGTTATTTTGTAGGACACACTTTCTAATTACCTGAGAACAGTCTGTCAAACAGTCAGTTGCCATCCTTTCTGCCTCTATCTGTTCCTCAGGAAGGCAGCAAGGGTCCTTAGAAAGACCTAGGAGAAAAGAAACAAGGCATGAGGACGCAGAGATGACCACAATTCCCATATTCACCTGCCTGGAGGTCATTCCATTCTGGATTGAAATTCCCAATATCCCTTCACACTCAAGAAACCTCACACAAACACACACTACTGTCATCAAACGTCAGAGGAGTCCTGTCTCACCTGGAGCCACAAAAGGGGACTGGGAACTGTGAGCCATGCTGCCCATGAGGAAAAGCACAGTGGGTTCATTTTACAGAGGACTTAAGCCCTAAGGAATGTGACTCTTCACTCGTCAAGGCAATAAACTTGATGAACGAGATTATGCAGCCACTCTCCCTAAGGCATATGTACCAGGGAGCTGACTTAGAGCACAGCATTCTCTGCCCCACCTAAGCTCCTCCTACCTAAAGCAGCAGCACAAGTGCTTAGGTCCAGACCAAAGGACTCTATATTGTGCAGGGAGAACCTAAATGCTCCTAGAACAGTACACTCTATAACAAGAGCATCAGTAACATCAACTGCCATTTACTGAGGACCACTGTACCAGATATCTCACTAGGAGCTTACAGCTCACTTACACATTTGGCAACTTGAATACCTGAATCTACTCTTCCAACTCTAAATTCTGTATGATGTAAACACAAATCAAATATATCTGATAGATATTAGTGTCCACTGAATTTAGAATGCTTCAAATATAGATAATATCTTAGTTTTTTAAATATTGCCTTCATGCTTAATATTTTCAATATATACATGATCTGCAAACTCTACTGGATGGTACTGGTCAAGACTGCTCCTGGGCATATGAAGAAAAGAAAAATGAAATATTTTATTTGGTCAACACTCTTGAGCTTCCCTTGATGGATGCCGGAGAAGCCTGAAGCTCACATGGGCCTCCTTTTAAGTTCTTATCACTGTCTTATTCCTTTATTCTTTCAGTAAATAACGAAGAAGTTAAGTCCCTGTACCAGGCACTCAGTTGAGGGCACTAACCTATACAGAAAATGTCCCAGGCATTAAGGACCCAACAATCCTACTGGAGAACATAGACAATAAAATAATAATTGATATAACAATTCATCGCTGATATGGGAAAACAATCAAGCAGGTGAGAAAATAACCAGTGTCCTACATACACATGTACATATAATCACATATATTCTATTGGTTCCTGAATAAGAAAATGGAAGAAAAGGGAAATAATCATTAGGTCTTCTGAATCTGACCCTAAAAGATTAGAGAAAGCATGTTAATGTTTTTATAAAAGAAGTCAGGATACATTAAAGCCTTGGGAAGCCCCCACAGGTCTTGGTTGGAAACACTCAAATCAAACAGGTCTGCACTCTCCTTTTTCCTTGGCCAAAGGGCAGGGCCGTATCACACTCCCCCAACATCTGCCTATTGTACGAGCCTCTTTCAGATGGTGAGCACCTTTTCATTTCACTTTTCAGTTCGTTTTCCACCCAATTGGCTTTTATATTTATTTGTTTCTTCCACAGACTTCCTTCATGTGTCTTAAATCATCCTTTAACATTCTGTATTTGAAGGTCATCTTCTTTCTGTTAAAAATCAGTAACTTCTGGTGTGATGCCAGCATCACAGCAGAGCATATTGTTCTGTCTCGCCCTTCTAAGTTCCAACCAGTAGGACAGGCACAGAACAACAAAGGACTCTGCACAGCACACCAGAACACCTGGGAGAGCCATACATCTACACATGTGAAGGGGGGCTGACTAGACTTCCTGTACCTTGTGGAACCAGGAGAGCAGTGGCGGCCGCTCCTGAGACTGGAAGTTCCGGGAGCTGTGGCCGCACCTCCCATCAGAGAATCCCAGAGCTGAGGTAGCACAGACGAACGGAAGCCCCAGGAGTCCAGGCAGCCCACGCTGCTGGAGGCACCAGGGAGCACTGCAGGCCCATGACCAGAGGCTCCGGGAAATGTGATACCTGTAACCCAGCGCCCTCCCCCTACCCTGGTGGCAGTGCCTCTGACACCAGCCCTTCCAGCAGCAGGGGTTGCATCCAAGACTCTGATACCCTCTGGAGTGGCAGCAGTGCCCCTGGCCTGAGATTGCAGGAATCCTGCTGGTGTAGAGACCAGAGGCTGCAAGAGTCACAGCGACACTCATGGCTCAGCCCCACCCTCTCCTCAGGCAGTGGCAGGTAGCACCATCAACTGGAGGTTTCAGAGCCACCAGAGTGCCCAGAACTCAGGCCCCAGTGGTGTTACACCAACACTGGCCCTGCCGGCAGGTGGTGCTGCATACAACACCCTGGGTCCCTGATAGTGGTGGTGCCTGTTTCCTGAAGTTCCAGGACCCATGCAGCCACTGGAGACCAGAACTTAGGGACCCCAGTGGCACTTGTGACCCAGGTACTCCTTCCCTTGTGGTGGTGGCAGTGTCGTCAATGAACATGGGCAACCTGGTGGCAGCGGCAACACTCACAAACCCAGTATCCTGGCAGCAGCAGAGTGCTGCCAGCACCCCTGGATAACCCAGGAGCAGCAGTAGAGGGGGCACATGCGGCAGCAGTGTCTGAGCCCATGGAGAGCCCAGAGACCCAGGAAACAGTGACAATGGAGCCAATGACCCCAGTCCTCCCCAGATGCACGTGCAACTTCTGTCCCCTCACTCATAGCAGTGGTGCCTGCAAACCAACAAACCAAGACCTGGCAGAGATGCCTGTGACCCCAGCTCCTGCCCTGCTCTCCCTGTGCCAAGCTGCAGAGGGGGCACCCCCAACCCAGGCAACCCCAGAAGCAGTAGAGGTGCTCTTACCCCAGTGACCATACAGGTGACACCCACAACTGCAGCAACATTGTAGGCAGCAAGGAAGCAGCAACTACAGAGGCACAAACAGCACAATGAGGATACTGATGACCCATCTGGCAGAGACAGTGGAAGGTGGAAAGCACAGGCTCTCAAATACGACAGAAGCAGCTCAGAACCAAAATAAACAGCTTACCCAGATAAGAAATATGTTTCCTACCCCAAATGCACCATCAGAGCAACAACTCAACCACTGTTAAAGAACAAAACGAATCCAGCAGCATAAAAAGAATTGACATTTCTCTAGCAGCCACACTTAAAGTCATGGAAGACTGATCTAACTGACAGAGAATCCAAGATGGCTGTCATGAAGACACACAAAGGCTTACAAGAATACTAAGAAAGACAGCTTACTGAACTGAGGAATAAAATGAATGAACAGAAGGAATCCTTCACCAAAGAGATGGAAAATTAAAAAAACAAATAAAATTCTGGAGCTGAAGAGCAGATAAATGAGGTTAAGAATAAAGTAGAAAGCACTGGAAATAGAGCAGAAGATATGGAAGAAAGAATTAGCAAGCTCTAAAGTACAAATCTAGAAATGATTCAGGTGGAAGAGGGGAGAGAAGTAAGATTTTTTTTTTAAGATTTTATTCTTCCTTTCCCCCCGCCCTGAGCCCCCAGTACACAGTTGTATATTTTTAGTTGTGGGTCCTCCTAGCTGTGGCATGTGGGACGCCACCTCAACATGGCTTGATGAACGGTGCCACGTCCGTGTCCAGGATTCAAACCAGCGAAACCCTGGGACACCAAAGCAGACCACATGAACTTAACCACTCGGCCATGGGGCCAGCCCTGAGAAATAAGATTTTTTAAAAATGGAGAAATTCTACAAGAACTATCTGACTCAATTTGGAAAACCAACACAAGGATAATGGGTATCCCAAAAGGAGGAGAGAGGGAGAAAGGAGCAGAGAGCTTATTTAAAGAAATAAAAGCTGAGAACTTCCCAAACTCGGGGAAAGAACTGGATATACAAGGCCATTAAGCTAATAGAACATCTAATTATCTAAATTCAAAACGACCTTCCCCATGGCACACTGTATTAAAACTGTCAGAAGCCAACGATGAAGGAAAAGTATTAGGGCAGCCTGGGAGAAGAAAATAACTTTCAAAGGAAGCCCTATTAGGTTATCAATGGATTTCTCAGCAGAAAATCTATAGGCTGGGAGAGAGTGAAAGGATATATTCAAAAGACTCAAGGTTAAACACTGCCAGTCAAAAATGCTCTATCCAGCGAAGCTATCCTTCACAGATGAATCGGAAATCAAGGCTATCCCCAACAAAGAGAAGGTGAGGAAGCTCACCACCACTAGACCTGCCTTACCAGGAAGCATGAAAGGAGCCCTCCTGCCCAACACAAAAAGGCAAAGGAATACAAAGTGTTGAACAAGGTGATAAACAGACAGAATCAGTAAACTGCAACTCGGTATCAGAATAGGATAGAAAATAATTATAACATAGGGGCTGGCCCGGATCCTGGGTGCGGACATGGCACCGCTTAGCAAGCCATGCTGTGGCAGGCGTCCCACATATAAAGTAGAGGAAGATGGGCATGGATGTTAGCTCAGGGCCAGTCTTCCTCAGCAAAGAGAGGAGGATTGGCAGCAGATGTTAGCTCAGGGCTAATCTTACTCAAAAAAAAAAAAAAAACAAACAAATGCTAAAGAGAAAGAAAACATTAAAAATAACCACAAACACTTAATTGGTCATAAACTCACAATACAAAAAGGGATAACTTGTGACAACAAAAACATAGAAGGGGAAGAGGAAAAAGATGGAATCTACATAGAAAAATGGACATAAGATGCGATCAGCAGAAAAACGACTATCTCACCTATGAAATCTTCTATACAAACCTCACGGCCAAGTGTCAGAGATGCTGTGGAGAAAAAGGCACCCTCATATACCGCTGGTGGGAATGTAAACCGGAGCAGCCACTATGGAAAGGAGTATGGTGATTGCTCAAAAAATTAAAAACAGAAATACCATATGATCCAGCTATTCCACTTCTGAGTATTTCTCCAAAGAACACGAAAACATTAACTTGAAAAGATATATGCACCCCTATGTTCTTGTAGCATCAACCACAATAGCCAAGACTTGGAAACATCCTAAGTGCCCAGCAAGGGATGAATAAAGTGGTGCATATATGTATACAATGGAAAATTCAGCCGCAAAAAAGACAAAACCTTCCATTTGCAAATAGGTGGATGCACCTTGAGGGTATTATGCTAAGTGAAGTAAGTCAGATGGAGAAAGATAATTACCACATGACCTCACTTATATGTCGAAGACACACACACACATACACACACCCACACATACAGAGACCAGATTGGAGGTTACCAGAGGGAAAGAGCAAAAGGAGTAGAGAGGCATATGATGTGTAAGGTGATGGATGGCAACTAGACTTGGTGGTGAACACGATGCAGTCTATACAAAAGTCAAAATACAATGATGTCCACCTGAAACTTATATGTTATAAACCAATGTGGGTGCTATTAAAAAAAAAACAACAATAACCTTTAATAAATCAAACACAGACCAACAAGCCAAATGCTGACACAAAATGGCATCTGAATGACGAAAACCACTGAAAGTTCCACACTTCATTATCTACAAACCAGCATCACCCTCACAACCTCTCAGTCCTTATTCTACAGTTCAGAAGACCCAGAAACACATAGGTTACAAAATCCGTGTGTCTAGACTCACACTATAACTGTCCTTACTACCGGGGTCTCAAACTGGGGGTCCTCGGGCTCAGTAGGCCCAAGAATCTGTTTAGTTAGGTGGTGTCTGCACAGAATGCTTTTCTTTTCTTTTCACTTTGTAATTGAGGTTCTAAAAATATACAATTAAACACACACATCTTAAGTATTTAGTGGATGAGTTTTGACAGTCTCATGTAATCCCCAGCCTAAACAAGATACACAACACAGTTCTCCCTCCACACAGCCTTCTTGCACCTTCCAGTCCATTCCTTACCCCTTGCTCCCAGATGAGCAATTTCTGAGTTCAGAAAGTTACTAGACACACTATTCTCTATTTGCACATTAGGCAGCTTACATAGCATTTCCAAAGTACATCCTAATTGATCCGTCCTCTATTGTTTGGTTTGACACTATGGGCAAAATATATTAAAATCTCCCCCCAGAATTGTGGCCTTGTCTATTTCTTCTTCTCCTTCCGTCAGGCAAAGCTTTATATATTTGAAGCAATGTTACTGAGCGGATAGACATTTAAATATGTATATTTTTGGAGAAACAATCTTTTATCATAAAGAACTCTCTAGCTGTACTAATGCTTTTTAACACTGCTGTCTGACATCAGGGTCAGCTTGCTTTGGAGAGGTTTCTTTGCATCATGGGCAGCATCATGTCTGTTTTGGATGCCAGTGTCTGCCAGTACAAAGAGCGGCACAGGACCTGACTCACTGAAGGCAGCCAGCGACTGGGGATGAAAGGCCAACAGAGCTTTCACATCACTTCTTGCCAATAGGAAAGACATTCGCAGAGTCACAAGACATCCTCATCAAGCTTATCTTCAGACTCCTGACCAACTGTTTCACTATGGCACAGCTGGCTCATTGGGACACCCAAGTAGCAAAGGGAGAGGGTAACATGGATATTTCCAAGCCACGTGGAGCCTTCAGGTGCTGGCAAACTGTATTGTCAGGGGAGTCTTCTGGTCCTTTACCTGTGGAGTGATGCTAGCCCCCAGATGCATCACTGTTTATAAAAAGTCAAAGAGGAGGGGTTACTCTGGATGTTCAGCCAGGGAATCAAAGGCCTGATCCGGGTAGGAGAAGGAACCTCCAGGTGGACTACAAGACCACTCTATGTTTATTAACACAAACGTTTGCTAAGATTGATAATAACACAGTGAATTACTGATTCTGATTAATTCCTTGAATGAATGTGCTATTCACAAAATTAACACACATCTATACTTTCTCTTATTTTCTCTTGATTCACATCATTTGAACAGATACCACTCATTTTTCCTGTCAGGTATACACTGAAGATTAGAATCTTGTGTCAGCTTTTCCCACAACCAAATAAAAGGCCTCTACCGTCAAATTCAGGAGTAATCCTTGACACACTCCCCTCTCTGAGCCTAGAAATGTTATCAACCAAATACAGAAGGTTTCCCATCTCCTCCTGGAGTCCCTTCCCACGTGGCTAACTCTGATGCATTGTCTTTTTATGACTTAAATATTTATCAAGTCCTGTACCTTCACCTGTTCCCTTATCAGGAGAGAAAATAATACCATCCTCTACTTTAGCTCCAGAACTCTAATCAATTTGTAATAATACATTTATTTTCTTGGAGAGATGTTTGTCTCCTCCGATAGTTTACAAGTTTCCTAAGCACAGCCATGGGTTGAATTTTTTCACTAAGCACTAACTAAACATTCAAACATTCATTAGGTGGGGGTATATCCTCCAACAAACAAACAGATGAAGGAAATGCCTGGATTCTTTCTCTCTTACCTTCTACAAAATTCTCAAATTGGGGCCGGCTCTGTGGCCGAGTGGTTAAGTTTGGGCGCTCTGCTGCGGCGGCCCAGGGTTCGGATCCTGGGCGCAGACATGGCACGGCTCGTCAGACCACATTGAGGCGGCATCTCACATCCTACAACTAGAAAGACGTGCAACTAAGATATACAACTATGTACGGGGGGGTTTGGGGAGATAAAGCAGAAAAAAAAAAAAAAAAGATTGGCAACAGTTGTTAGCCCAGGTGCCAATCCTTAAAAAAAAACCTCTCAAATCATTTCATTTTGTTTTCCATAACAATCACCCACCATCTAGGTTCCATGATCATGTTCCAAAACTTCTTCATGATAAGAGTCTATCTTGACTCCACGCCTTGACTCTCATCTTTCCTGAAGTCCATTCCCAAAGCAGGAGTTAGTGGGTTCTATTTAAGTTGTAATTGATTGAAATCACTCTCCTGCTAAATCATCTCAGAAGATTCCACGGCCTTAGAATATTGTCCAGAGAACCTCACTCCCCTGTCCCTGCTCTCCACTCTATCTCCCACCACTGTGTCTGTTCCGCTTCTGCCAACCCTCTCTCCTCAGTTTAAGAAATACACCAAGGTATCAACTATGCTGGATTTTGCTCATCAAGCTCCCTTGACCTGAAATTTCCTCACCCCCTCACCCACTCTACAAATCTCACAATAGCCCAAGGACCCGACCACGTCAATCCTACTCAGGCTTTACTCACAACTTAAATATCAATCCCTCCCAATACATATGACCAGCTCATATTAAACCATTCTGATGTCCAAATCACAAACTTGCCAGTATTCGTTTAATATCTGTATTCCCAAAGAGATTGGAAGCCCCATGGTGGCAGTACTATGTCCATTTTGATCGCCATTGTTTCTCTGTCCCTGACACACATCCTAGCTCATTAAAGGAATTCAATGACCATTTGTGGATTGAACTGTCATTCCCCACAAGAATGTTACAGTACAGTATGCACAAATAAAAGGAACACAAAAATAGAATTACTACCTAATAATCATGTAAAACTCACACAAAATGCCTGCATAGAATATAATATAAACCAAACACTGCACTTCTTAAAAATTATTTGAATATTTTTACTCAGGATGAAAGTGGACAGGTATTCTATTTGAAAACAAGTGCCTTGAAGTGAAAACTAAATTTTTTTCGTTATGGTTCTTCATATTTTTAGACATGTTTTTAAAAAGCTCATTCACAAACTACCAAATGGCATAAGACCTGTAGAAGGAAATTTGTAATATCCAGAAAAAGTAAATATATATTTGCCCTTTGACCTAGAAAAACAACCTGAGAAACTTGCCCTGAAAATACACCCCCACAAATGCGAGACAACAAATACAGAAGTTTATTCACTGCGGGTGATTAACAGACGCTAAGATAATTATCAGAAAGGCTGTTGGGGAACAAGATATTCTGAGTATCAAAATATGACCCCACATAGGACTTTTGTATTCACAAGGAAAAGTCCACCTTTAAAATAGAGTGCTCTGCTGATCACTACCTTAAGCAAGTGATCAAAGTTGGCATCACTAACTGAGGGATGACATAAATTTCTGACCTCCTGACAGAATGCAATTTGATCTATCCATCACTTACAAATATTGTGAAATAATCTTCTGAAGCCTCTACACCAGGAGCTGGCACACTTTGGTCACAGGCCTGTTTGTGTAAATAAAGCTTTGTGGGAACACAGCTGTGCCCAATTGTTTCCTTAGGTCTATGGCTGCTTGCCCAGTACAAAGGCAGAGCTGAGTAATTCTCACACCTTATGGCCTGCAAAGCAACAAGTACTTACTATCTGAACCTTTTCAGACAAAAAGTTTGCCAACCTCTGCTCTGGACCCAATTACCAGTTGAGGAGAAATGGAGGAAAGGTTTACACACACCAAGAAAATTAAATCAGAAATATCAAAATGCGTGACTTTCCATAAGAATGTGTATGATTCTTCAAACAAGAGCAACTGATCTAGGTTAACGATTAAAAGATATAAACAACGGCCATATATAAACCTTGATTGAGTCCTAGATCCAAAAACATATTTTGGAACAATGTGGAGAGTTTTAGTTTTTACTTAGAGTGCATATTTGATGACATTAGTCTTTTTAACTATCCTGGGTGAACTAATAGTATTATGATAGGATAATGTCCTTATCTTTGGGAGATGAATAACCAAGTATTTAAAGGTCAAGTATCACGCCTGCAATTTATTTTCAACTTACTTTCAAATAATTACCATAAAGTGTATTTGTCTATGGAGGGAGCAAACATGCAAAGTGTTAACAATGGTGAATCTACTACAATGATCACTCACTGCATTAAATGTTCAAATTTTCTGTAGGTTTAAGATTTTACAAAAGAAAAACGTGGGGAAAAGAACACATTTAGTGCAAATATCCTATCAATGGTAAACTGAACTATTCTAGAACTGGTGTCATAAAGTCTCCATCTTTTTCTTCTGGAGGCCCCTGACTAAAGCTCTGTGGGGATGGATGGCCCTAGCAGCGCAGAAAAGACAGCTGAGTATTCTCGCTTTTCTTTAGGTGAGACACTTACGGTCAACATCTGCTTATAATCATATACACAAACATGCTCACCCCTGACACCCAAGAAACTATCTTACCTTCATGTAATACTCAAAAACGGAAGCCGCAAAGACAAGGCCAAATTCTCCGGTGACACGTTCTGTCGCCCAGGAAAAGCAGCAGAGGCCCCTGACCCACTTTCCCCCGGACTCACAGCCACACGGCGGGGTCGCAGGTCCTGAGGACCGGAGGGCGCGGGGCCTGAGCAACCGGACTGGCACAGCGGAGCTGCTTCTCCTTCTGGGGAAAAGTCTCGAAGGTGACGCAGAGGCTCTGACCAGGGAAGCGCAGGGGACGCCAACGCCCCGCACGGCGCCCTTCCCGCCCCGGCTCAGCGCGGGGCCAAGCGGCCGGGCGGACGAGCGGAGGCCCGGCCTCTCTACGGAGCCCCTCGGGTCCCGGGCCGCACCTGTCCTTTAACGCCCTCTGCGCGCCCAGGGCCCTCCCTTCACGGGCCGCACCGAGGACGGAGGGACCCCAACGCTACAACGTAAGCCTCCCCAAGATGCGCGGAGTCCCGGGGCAAAAAGACGGCGCGAAGTGGTGACGCCACTTCCGCCTCCAGGGCTTGGGCTGTCAATCACGTCCGTCCATTTCTGGCAGTGAACTCGTAGTTCTCCCCGCGTGGGTGCCGGTGGGCCCTGGGTCGCTCCGCGCGGGGCTGGGGGCGGGAACAGGCCCCGCCCAGGAGGTTGAGGCCAGAAGACGGCCTATGGGCGGGGCTACGGGCTGGGGGCGGGGTTGGCGGCGGGACGTAGCCCAGCGCTGGGTTTAGACGTCGGAAGGGAGAGGCGAGGGGTGGGGACTCACGTCGCCGGGTGCTCGTCAAAGGCTGCTCCGCGGGACTGTTCTCAGCGTCTTGGAGCCGTTACCATGATTCTCCCTTAATAATGTGCCTGCCAGTCCATGAGATGGTCTATCGTCTCCATTCAATCCATCCCCTATTTAAGCTTTATTTCCCGTATTTCTTTTTATTTACCTTGGACACCATGCTGACCTCTGATCTTTGATTCTTTTGAGTTCGCAGTGTATTCACCTCTTTCATGCTTTTTTTTCCTTCTAGTATGTATTTCTGGTTTTTATTTTTCCGATCTTACCATTTGGTCAAGGCCCCTCATATTAAATTGTGAAATAGCACTGATACCAAGTTTCCTAACTTAGGAATGGTTCTAGAGTTTCTCTAGTAATCATGCTGGCTATGGGTCTCAGTGAGTGACCTTTGTGGAGTTAATAATGGTCTGTTTAAGTCTGGATTTACTAGAACATTTTACCAAGAATTGTTCATGTGTTACTGCCCAAGTGGGCTCCTCTGCTTATGGCAAGACTTGCCAATAGTCAGGAGGCAAGGTGGTAGGCGAGAAAGGACTTTATTACAGCTTGCTAGCAAGAGGGAAGATGGCCAACTCATGTCCAAAAGAACCATCTCCCAGAATGAAGACTATAGGCCAGTTACATATGGACTGGTCGCCAGGTGGGGGAGGTGGCTGCTCTCTGGGTGGGGCAGATATCTGGTCCCAGTTCCTGATCGTCCTTTGTTTTGGTGGATGTGTGTCAGAGAATTGGAGCAATGCCCTAAACCCTGATCTTTCAGTTGTCATTGATGATGGCTATCAGCACAGGCTCTCTGCTTGGGGGTCATCACATCCCTAAGGAACTCAAAAGAACAAAGTTATCTTAAAGCAGCTGGGAAGGGCCACAAAATCTACAGAGCATGTCTAGGCTAGTTAGTCAGAGGTCACTTAAAGTTAGAATATGGTTTCTTTTCTACAATATGGCTTCCCTTATGTCAACCTTGTGTTGAGCTGGTATCACATGTGCATTATTAAATGTCTTATGCATCTATTGAATTGATAATTATTTTGCTACATCAATGTTTCTTCTGTTGCTGTACAAAATATTTAATTTTTATGTAGCCAAGAAATTCTTTTTTGAAAAACAATTTCTGGGTTTCCTGCCTTGCCTTAAAAATTCTCTTCAAACTCTAGATTACATTCAGATTTCCTAGTTTTGTTTATTGTAATAAAGTGTCATTATTTTTAATGACATTTTAGTTTTTAATCCTCAAAGAATGTTTTCTGGCATGTGCTGTGGAGTAGTGGATCCAGTTTTTTTTTTCTGCTAGAAAGATGGCCACTTGGTATAGTATCATTTATTGATGAAATGTTGCGGGCTTGGTGAGCTGAGGAGTCAAAAGAAGGGTTTCTTGGACTCTCAAGTTCTGGTAGTAGTGCTCCTTTATTCAGAGAATAGCAGGGAGTAGCATGGGGACAGGACCCATGGGCAGTAAAGAGCTTCAGGCGTGGGGACGGGACCCATGGGTAGTGAAGAGCTGCCGGCATGGGGACAGGACCTATGGGCAGTGAAGAGCTGCAAGCATGGGTTGAGGGTAGGGTTAAATTTAAGGCATAGGTGTGTGAGTTATCTCTTTACAGGACAAAGGAAAGATTATGTAAAAAAGTCATTAAATGGTATCAGTGTAGGTGGGGTCTGGTTATTGGGGGGTCCTATAACTTTAGATAAGAAACAGATCAGATCAAGACGTCCTATGCTTCCCAGGAGGATGATATAGATCAGGTCTGAATGTAGGGCAAGTCACCTTGGGTTTCTCTCCCTGGGGCAGCCTTGATCCTCATCAAAACTATCCTTGACCTACTGATTTGAAATTCCACCTTTTTTAAACAACAAATTCCTATATATACCTGTATCCATTTCTGGACTCTTCCATAGCAGTAATATTTACTTATGCCCATATCATACTCTTTTAATTACACTAGTTTTATATTGTTTTAACATTAAAATTAAAACTATAATGGTAGCTAAAGTTTGTTGCGTCTTACTACTCTAGGTGCTTCAGAGATTAAATTTTTTATGCTCCTAATGACGTAGCTTCTCATGATTTTCTCTTTTGTTTGTTTTTGCAACAGCTATAGTGAGATATAATTTGCATGCCATACAGTTTACCCATTTAAAACTATACCATTCAGTGTTTTTTTGTATGTCCACAGAGTGGTGCAACCATCACAATTTTAGAAGGTTTACGTCACTACACAAATACCATTTGTCTGTCATACTCCTGTTTTCCTACTCCCTTACTATCTAAGTTGCCAAGAACCTGCTTTCTGTCTGTATAGATTTGTGTTTTCTAGACATTTCATGTGAATGAAATCATACAATATTTTCTAATTGCTGTGTGGTGGTATATTATCATTTTATGTAGGTCCTCTGTAATTTTTTTTTTTGAGGAAGATTAGCCCTGAGCTAACATCCATGCCCATCTTCCTCTACTTTATATGTGGGATACATGCCACAGCATGGCTTGATAAGAGGTGTGTATGTCCGGGTCTGAGATCCAAACCGGTGAACCCCAGGCCACTAAAGCAGAGCACACGAACTTAACCGCTACGCCACCAGGCTGGCCCCCGATCCTCTGTAATTCTTTAAGCAAAGTTTTGTAGTTTCGGTATACAAGTCTTTTACCTCGGTTAAATATATGGCTAGGTGTTTTATTGTTTTTGATGTAATTGTAAATGGCGTTTTTAAAATTTCCTTTTCAGCTTGTTCCTTGTTGTATAGAAGCACACTGATTTTTCTGTGTTGATATTGTACCCTGAGAGCTTGCTGAATTTGTTTATCAGCTAGAGTAGTTTGTGTATATGTGTGTGCATTAACCACACATCTTACTTTTCTTTGGCTGCACAATGTTACATTATACAAATGTACCCTCATTTATTATTGTAGTTCCCTAATGACTGATGGTTGGGTTGTTCCCAATATTTTTATATAACAAACAGTGCTGTGATGAATAACCTTGTAGGTAGGACATTTTGCATAAATATGAGTGGACCTGAGTGATAAGTTCTTATCATTGAAATTGCTGAGTCAACTCTAAAATCAGAAACAGCGCGAGGACATTGAGGGATAACAACAAGGCATGTTAATATAACTGCAAATAGTTTAGCATTATCTCATTAACAGTAACAATTTTATTATTATTTCATAAGCCAAAACATTATTTTGCTGCCATGCTCCCACCTTATGACGTGTTTCCTTGAAAATAGGCCTTGAACACAAAGGCTGTGTGCAGATTTTTTTTGGGGGGGAGGAGTCAATCCCAGGGAGCAGGAGTACCAGTAAAGGGAGTGAAACAGAAGGAGGGAAAGCCAATGAAGGCATCATTATCATTTTGATCCCTCTATGGGTGACTGGTGCTCAATGCCATCAAACCCTTCTGAGGTGAATTATGAAATGTGTCTCAAAACTTTCCACCAGGTAGGTGAAAAGACATCAGCTCCTGTCTTCTATTGGCAAAGGGTGATCCTAGAGGGATTAACATCCCCACATTTCTGAGTTGCACATTTATGAATACAGAGCAGATTCCCTCAGGTGTCCCATATTGTGGTATCAGGGATGCTTAAGGGCAGGAATCAGGAGGAATATGGCATGGGCCTGAGGCAGGTGCTGTCCAGTTGCAGCTGTGCAAAGCTTTCACAGGCTCCATTGAAATAATTAAAGAAGATATGGCTGGGGTACAGAGATGGGGCAAGAGGATTTTGAATTGGTGCCTCTCTTAGTTGGCTAGGATTGCCATAATAAATACCAAAGACTGGTGACTTAAACTACAGACATTTATGTTCTCACCATCCTGGAGGCTGGAAGTCCAAGATCATGTACCAGCAGGTTTGGTTTCCTCTGAGGCCTCTCTCCTTGGCTCGCAGATGGCCGCCCTCTTGCTGCCTCTTCACATGGTCATCTCTCTGTGCACAAATGCCCCTGATGTCTCTCTGTGTGACCTTATCTCCTCTTCTTATAAAGATATCCCTCAGATTGGATTAGGGCCCACCCTAATGACCCCATTTTAGCTTAATTACCTCTTTAAAGACACTTTCTCCAAATACAGTCACATTCTGATGTACTGGGGATTAGGGTTTCAACATATGAATTTTGGGGGCTCACATCGTAGTCCATAACAGTGCCCAAGATGTGTGTAATTATACCCTTCTGCAACTATTCCCTTTTATTCATCATGTGGGAAACATGCTATCAAAACCACAGTCCTTGTTTCCTTTTCTATCCCATTATTTACAGTACTATTAGATCTGGATTTTTGTTTTAAAGAAGCAAATTACCTAAATATTACATTTCAGTAAAATGTATATGAAAAACAAGACATTCTGAAATTACCAGATGGATTAATGGAAGACACAAGGGGAAATCCACCCTACGAATTTCTGACAGTTACTAATGTTCAGGTTGTGTAGATAATGTTTTCTATCAGGCAAAGCCTGTGAGAAAGAGCAAATTGGAAACAGGTTTGCACTCCCAAGTTCATTTCTAATTCTAGTATTAACATTGTTGTGATTGATTTGTACCTTTGAATATTTATTACCTGACACCTAATAAGTACTGGTGTGAAGTTTGAAACAAAATAAAGGCCCATTTTCTTAGAACTTACATTCTATTAGAAGGAAGAAAATAAACTAATATATAAATAAATGGTGAAAATAGAGACTGTGATGAGTGCTAATAAAAAAATAAATGCTAATCAGGAAACCTATTTTAACATAACGTTGTTACTTAATGGTCTAGAGCAATTCCATGTGTGGATCTGTTGATGTCAATTGTGCTGCTCTCTCTGATATAACATGTTTGGAAGGAGAGAAGGAAGGAAAAAGGAATGAATGAAAAACGCTGAGTTTGTTCTTGGAAAGGTTAGTTTGATGTGTCAATCAAATACTCCACTAATAATAGTACCCCGCTAACTACCCCAGTGGCACGTGTTGGTCTGGCGTCCTGTCTTAATGGCAGTAGTGGGAGAGAGAACTGGGCTTACAGAGAAGCAGGTCAGAAACACAAGGTTCTGCCCGGCTGAGTCTCACTCATGATCCTTCATTCTCAGTTTAAGCCTCACTTCCTAAGGGAAGTCCTTCCCTACTCCTGACCCTCATGCATCACAAATAAGCTCTCCTGGGACATATATTGTTGCAGGTCACGATTCAAATGGCTGATGGGGTGGACTGCAGTGAATCCTGTGCTGTGTGGCCCACTTCTCCATCAAAACTAAGGCTTTTTCTTCCAGATGCAGGAAGTGAAGCCACCTGACAGCCCTCAGTCCTCATTGAGAATTGCTGTAAGCTAAAGGAACCTGCACCTTTCAAGGTCACACCACTCAGATCTCCTGCAGTGGGGGTATAACTGACTGACAGCCATATGTATACACCACAGTGTTTGCACTGAGGTTGCTCCTGGGCTGCCCCCAGCCACTGTCTGAGCACAGCAGGGTACCAGTGCGTGCCCATTGCCATAGTCACACAATGACATTGTTGATGAGGATCAGTTACCCCTGCCAGGATGGTAATGACTCTTCTTGGCATGAGGGACATGAAGTGCCAGGCAGCAGAAGTTTGATGGGATTTTGCCATGTCTCTGGAAGTGTTATCCCTTTAGGAGTCAAGATCTCTAAACCTTCAGAGGCCAAAGGTTGGAGCCCTGAAGCAGAAACTTCCCAAGAAACTCACTGGGAGTGATGTTAGCTGGGGTCACTTCCGCTTCCAGTTTTTGATTTCTGGACCCATGAATTCTATAAACTGGAGATACAACACATTATGATTGTCATTGATTTGGAGTGTACACTGCATCCTGTGAATTATGCAGCCAGAATGTCCTGTGTGTTCAAATGCCTGCACTAAATATGATCATTCTCTTTGAAATTAATTGTTCCCATATCTTCCATTGATTTTTTAAAAACTAACCATACTCCATACTCCCTCAAGGCTACCTCTTTACCTCTGTCCTCCCTTTCTCTTACACATTTTATAGGTGGTTTCTATTTGCCACCTATGTTTGCTCAATACTCACTCTTCAACCCACTCTTCCTGGATTATTTCTGCCACTGAGCCTCTGTTTAGACATAATAAATGGAGCCTCCCTAGTATCAACGAAAGCTTCCACCTTGCCAGCAAATGTCAAGGGACATTTTCTATCCTCATTTGGTTAGTCCTTTCAACAAAACTGAAACTATTAACCACTCTGTTTTTCTTCAGGAAGGACCTCTTCGCCTCCATGAGATTGTGGACACCAAGTGATCTCTAGAATCGTGAAAGATTCTTCAAGGGAAGAACATCACAGAGAGTTGGTGCCTGGATTTGGTTCTTGTAGAAATTAAACTTTCCTTAGGGGACAGCTTGTCACATTTAAGACAAACAAAAGAAAGAAGAATTTCTTCTTGGAAAAAAATCCATTTTCCATCACTGTTGCCTACACAGTCACAACACTGGCTGAAAATTTTCCATTGTCTCGTGTTTGTACCCAAGGGAGCTGAATTGTTTGGAAGGACGAAAGTCAATAGAACAATTTATTTAATGAGGAACTCTGAGAATTCAACCCTTGAGATGATAATAACACCTCCCTCTTGACCTTTTCCTATAATGCTCTGATTCCTCCCTAGGTGAAAACCCAAATGGGCTTCCCAGGGACAGACCTCAGAGAACAGAAAGCTTTAGTGTTAACCATCAGAGAGGGTCATAGCGTCGCAGTGAGCGCTGGTGGAGTAAGAAGGAAAAGAGGAGAGAAAGTGGGTACTGGGCGTTACATCTAGAGTAACGAGACTGGGACAGTCCCAATTTATTTAGTCTATGAAGGTGAAGTCTCTGTTCTCTGAAGGTACTTTAGTTCCCACTGAACTCAGGCCTTTCCAGCTCTTGCTCTCTTTCCTTCTCTTTCTTTTTAGAATCTAGAGCCTCTCTCCAACAAGAGTTAGATTCTGGAGAGTCTCTATCTCTTCTCTACTCTTTCCCGTAATTGTAGGCTCCTGTTGGATTTCCTGTGTGCAATCATTTATCTACTAACTACTCACTGGAGATCTATTATGCACCAGGTATCGTCTTTTCTTTTCCCTCATGTGATTGGATTTTAAAATTATAATCTCTAACTATTTTTGCAGCAGATTTGACTTGCTGATATCACATAACAGCTCTGTACCGATTGTTAACGTTGTTTAACTTTAGTGTTCACAATATCATCTGCAAATATTATAATTATTTCCGATGTTTGGTACTCAGGCTAACTTCCTTTTCTTACCTTACAAATCTCTAAATGTTCAGGAGAATGTTGAGTGATGGAAGTTGAGTAGACTATCTTGCTCTGTTCACGAATTTAAAACAAATATTTTTTTGTTTTCATGTAGAATATCCTGTTGGCTGCAGTTTTAAAACAACCATTCTTTACTGGGTAGGAAGTTGCCCTTAGTTTCTTTATTTAGCAAGAGATCTGTCCTGGCTGCTACCCACAGTAATGACTGTTACATTTTCTCAAATGCATTTGCTATTGTGATTATGGTTATGATTTCTCTCCATTGACCTATTTTTGTGGTGAATTATGTTAGCAAACATCCTAGTATTAAACTAGCTTCCCATTCCTAGAATAGGTATTACTTATTTGTGACGTATTATTCTCTTAAAGTTGATATGAATGCATTTGATTTCACTTTATCATTCCATTTTGTGTCTATATTTAGGTGTATGTCTACTGAACCTTGGTTTTGCCTCCTTCTCCAGCAGACACACCAGCCACATGGAAGCAGGAAACCACACAGGAGTATCAGAATTCCTCCTCCTGGGTCTCTCAGAGGATCCTGAACTGCAGCCCCTGATCTTTGGGCTGTTCCTGTCCATGTACCTGGTCACCGTGCTCGGGAACCTGCTCATCATCCTGACCATCAGCTCTGACTCCCATCTCCACACCCCCATGTACTTCTTCCTCTCCAACCTGTCCTTTGTCGACATCTGCTTCATCTCCACCACTGTCCCAAAGATGCTGGTGAACATCCAGGCACAGAGCAAGGACATCTCCTACATAGGATGCCTCACTCAGGTGTGTTTCTTTACACTTTTTTCTGGAATGGACAATTGCCTCCTGACTGTGATGGCCTATGACCGGTTTGTGGCCATCTGCCACCCCCTGCACTACAATGTCATCATGAACCCACGCCTCTGCAATCTCCTGATTCTGATATCTTGGGTCATTATTTTCTGTATCTCCTTGCTTCATATTCTGCTGATGGTGCAGTTGACCTTCTGTATAGGCACTGAAATTCCACATTTCTTCTGTGAACTGGCTCAGATTATCAAGTTAGCCTCTTCTGACACTCTCATTAATAACATCTCCTTGTATGTGGCAACTGCCCTGCTGAGTGTGTTTCCTCTCACTGGGATCCTCTTTTCTTACTCTCAGATTGTCTCCACCCTAACGAGGATGTCCTCTGCAGGAGGAAAATATAAAGCATTTTCCACCTGTGGGTCTCATCTCTCTGCAGTGTCCTTGTACTATGGGACAGGCCTTGGGGTCTACCTCAGTTCTGCTGTGACCCATTCTTCCAAGAGAAGCTGTATCGCTTCAGTGATGTACACTGTGATCACCCCCATGCTGAACCCCTTCATCTACAGCCTGAGGAACAAGGATGTGAAAGGGGCCCTGGGAAGGCTCCTGAGCCGAGCATCCTCTTGTCTGTGATGGGTCACTGGCCTCAGAACTAACTGGACACTGTGGGCCCCAAAGGCAAATGTTGCAAATTTAAATCTCCTGGTTCTTTTTCTCCCCTAAAACACATGCTTGATTTCTTCAGTTTCCAAAACACCCATGACTTCACTTTTATTTGTTTCTATTAAGTTCTCCTAAACAGCTCCCACAGTAATTCCTTCTTGACTTCCTGCTTATGTGCTGTCCATAAAGTTCTATGTTTGGTCAGCTGTCTTGCGGCCAATCTTAAGATTTGTAACTTTATATTTAAAGCACTTACCATGTCAAGTGCTGGTGTGGTTTCCCCAAAAACTATCCTCTCAAGCTTTGATGCTCTTCACCTTCACTTGGTTGTGTGTTTGTTTTCTCCAGAAGAAATGGAATGAAAATCACACAGTCGTCACAACAAAGTGCTTACTGTATCAGACTGTGCTTGTTTCTTCACGTGTATGATTTTATTTCATCTTCGAAACATTTCTTTGAGATATTTTCTTTCATTCACCCCACTTTTCAAAAGAAGAGACTGCGATTGAGTTGGACCATGGCCTGGCTAGCTGACGGTGACTTTACTACCCTACTTTTCAGAAGAACAGTGATGTGATTTTCAATTTCAAAGTAGGAATGTGGATTTGGAAGCTGGTTTGTTCAGGTGATTGATGGTAACATACCACCTAGAATATTGCTTCATTCTTTATAATGAATAATTACAATTGTTCCAAGTTCTAGAAGCCCCCTGCATTCATTGGCTCATGGCCCCTTCCTCCATCTTCAAAGTCGACAGTATGGCATCTTCCAATCTCTCTCGAGCCCTCCCACCTTCCTCTTCTAAGGACAGCTGTGATTACATTGAGCCCACCCAGATAATTAAGGAAAATTTTCTCATCTCAACATCCTTAATTTCATCACATCTGTAATGTGCCTTTTACCTCCACGTGGAACCAGACAAAGAAGCCAGCAGCTCTCACAACTCACACCTGGTATCTTCAATCCTAAAGAAGAACTGGATTTATTTCAGCTTCTCATGTATAAAAAAAATCTCAGAGAAAGAGTCTGATTGACACAATCATATCCACTTTCACCTGGGACCAATCAACTGTGGTTAGGATACAATGAAACTGGCAGCCACTTCAGAGCCATGTATGTTTATTCAGCTTATCAACCCTGTTTTTCCTGAGTATTTACTATGTGTCAGTCATTATTTTGGGCTAAACTCCAAAGGATAAAGAGGATCAGGAGTGTAGCGAGGGCAGGTTGTCACTTATAAAGGATGGTCTTCAAAAAACTCATTGAGAAACTTACATTTGTGAAGACAGTGAATGACTGAAGTGAGTACGTATCTGGGGAAAGAGTGCCCCAGGCGGAAGGTAAGGTTACTACAAAGCCCTTGAGGTGTGAGGTGGCCTGGGGAGAAAGTGGCTGGAGCAGAGACAGTGAGGGGAAGCACAGTAAAAGAGGACAGTTATCGGGGACTGATCATATTAGGCTTTCTCTGCCCTTGAAGGACTTTTGCTTTTATTTATGCTGGGTTATCTGGGGAGTCATTGCACGGTTGTGAGCAGACATATGGCATGATCTGACTTGGGATTTTAAAAGATTGTTCTGGCTGCTGAGTTGAGAATGGATTGCAGGCTGAGGGGAAGCCAGCTTGGATCTGACAGCAGCATGGCTGATAATGTATAGGAGGCTAGGAGCAGGAGGAGATAGAGTGTCAGGATTGAGAAGTGGTCAGTTGAGCTGTATTTTGGAGGAGGAGCCAAGAGGATTTGTCAGTCAGGATATGGGTGTGAGAAAAAGAGAGGAAGCAAGACTGACTCCAGGGTTTGGAGCCCGAAGAACTGGAAGAATGGAATTGCCTCCATTGAGACACGGAGGGCTGTGGGTGGGGCAAATTTGGGAAGGAAAGGGGACATCAGAAGTTCAGGTTTTGAAATGTCAAAATTGACATATTCCAAATGGATAAATATTATATGATTCTACTTGTAAGAGATGACTAGAGGAGTCAAATTCATAGAAACAGAAAGTAGATCCGTGCATGCTAGAGGCTAGGGGAAGGGGATGAGGTGTTAGTACCTAATGGGTCAGAGTTTTGGCTTGGGAAAAAGAAAAAGTTCTGGACGTGGGTGGTGGTGATGGTTGCTCAACAATGAATGTACTTAATGCCACAAAATATTAATAAAATGGTCCATTTTATGTTATGTAAATTTAGCCACATTAAAAAAAGCCAAAGTAGCACAAAATAATGGAGAAAGATTGTGAGATTTCATCCAGATAATATTTTCTGTATCATTATAAAATAATAGAGAAAGGTTGGGAGTTTTTAGATAAAAATTTTAAGATTAGTCCTCAACTGGCTTTGCTGGTTTTCTAACCCATGACAATATTGACATCTTGGTCTATATAATTATTTGTCGTGTGGCACTGTTGTGTGTATGGTAAGACTTTTGACAGATTCGTGTCATCTGCCCACTAGATGCCAGCACTGAGTTGTGATAACCAGAAGTGTCTGCAGACATTGCCAGTTGCCCTGTAGGCAACAAAGTCGGCCTGATTGAAAATTGCTGAAGTAGAGCAATTGTGTGGGTGCCTGAGTTGATGGTGGTAGTGTTCACAGTATGAGAATGACAGGAAGAGCAATATTTTAGGGAGGATAAAACATGATTTGAATCTTGGAAACGAGGTAAAGGACAAGCAGAACATCCCATTGGTGCTGTTATCTCAGAGGTCAAATGTATTGGTGTGGCAATCATCAGTCTGCCTGGGTGCAGCATAAATCAAGTAATTGTGCAGAGAAAGGGAGAAGGCTTTGCTTAGAGAGTCCGGAGTTAGAAAGAAGCTGATGCTGAGCTGAATCCTACCTGTGATCCTTCAGTTCTCAGTTATAGGGCCTCACTGGATATATGCTCTCAGTGAACACTGTATCATTCATCACAACATTAGCCACCACCGTGATTAAATAATCAGTTGTATAATTATTTCCTAATGACTGTCTTTTTAAAACCTCCACCTGAACTTTGAATCCCATCCCTTTCTAGCTCTGGGGAGAATTTACGCTATCCCTTATCTTTTCTTTATCCTCTATATTCAAATATCTACATGCAACATTATAATTTCCAAGGTCATGGGGATGTTCCATATTCCCATTTCTTTCAATGAAAATGAAACTCTCTCAAAGACCCATAGTCCCTTTTAGACATTGCACCAACATTTGGAGACTATGGTCTTCCTTGAAACTTGCATATCTACTCCACTCACTCTCTCTCCAACCAACTCATCTGGGGTCTTTCTACCTCCATCACAATTTCTCTCCCTAAGGTCTTCCGTGACTTCATGTCCCTGATAAATTTTAAGGGATATTTCCACTCCTCAAAGTGATTAACTTTTCAGTAGCAATGTCACTAATGGCTTCATTCTCCTTCTAGAAATAGGGACCTTCTCATGCATTTCATCTTTGTAACAATGGGATTCTGAGAGTCAAGTCTATTGGGCTCCTTGTAACATTGATACATCCCAAAGGGAGAAACTTTGAAATTAGGTCCTATGAAGGAGAGGCAAGAATTTGGGCAGTATCTTAAAGACACCTGGGAGACTTCTTTGAAAGAAGAACAATAAACTTTTTTAACCTCCAGGGGAATAATCTTGTTGACTGCAAATGTTGAATGTATGAAATAGAGAAGAAATAATTGGAAGAAAGAAATTTGCCTCTTTCCACAATTATCTTTAGGGAAACGGAAGTGGCGGAAAGTTTTGTTTCTATTTTTCTCCTTCCACTCCAAGGGAGCTTGATTCTCTAAAACGTAGAATGAAACTAGAACAATTTATTTAATGAGACTATCTGAGAATTCAGTCCTGAAGGTCCTGGAAACATTTCATAAGCTTCCAGTGTCCCCAAGGTAAACCATATTGGGCATCTGAGAGATATAGGTTACTAATTCCCTGCCTGGAGCATCTTCCTGTACTTTCTGGGGAGAAGTCACTGTAGTAGGAAGAGCAGGGCCACCAGGGGTTTCCATGATGCCATCTGAAAGAGTCAGTGTTTCCTAGCAAAGGCTGGGAGCGGGGCGGGGGAGGGGAGGTGTAAACAATGGAGGGGAAACTTTTATTAGATCAGAGTACTAGGGACACAAACACTCTCCAAGTGTCTCCAGACCAGGAGCATCAGCATCCCTGGGGAGATTGTTAGACATGCAAATTCTTGTCCTTCATCCCAGATCTAGTAAATCAGAAACTCCATGGCCAGGCTCAGTCATCTGTGTTTAATAAGCTTTCCGGGTGGATCTTATGCATGGGTAAAATTTGAAAGAACTGTCCTAGGGCCTTGTTGAAGTAGATGATGAAGGATCCACACATGGCTGCATCTTCAGAGATCTGAGGGGTCTCCACCTTCAAAATCTTTTTTTTTTTTTGAGGAAGATTAGCCCTGAGCTAACTACCACCAATCCTCCTCTCTTTGCTGAGGAAGACTAGCCCTGAGCTAATATCAGTGCCCATCTTCCTTTACTTTATAGATGGGATGCCTACCACAGCATGGTGTGCCAAGCGGTGCCATGTCCACACCCAGGATCTGAACTGGTGAACCCCAGGCCGAAGAGAAGCGGAACGTGCAAACTTGACTGCTGCATCACTGGGCTGGCCCCAACCACCTCCAAACTCTTATCATCAAATAATGATGCACTTGTCTTTTACTTTACAATGCGTATGTCCCCTTTCTTTTCTTATCGTATGCATTTGTGTGAATTACCAGAATAAAATTAAATACTTACAGTTCACAGCAGTGTAGGGGAGGAAGAAATATTTCTCTACTCTCTAGATTCATCTGGCTGGTCTAAGAATTAAACTGACAGGAGACAGAATGACAGGAGGAAATCCAACACGTTTAATAACACGTATACATGCGAGAAACACAGGAAAACTGAGTAACTCATCAAAATGGCTGAAGCCATTTCCTTAAATACCATCTTCAGCCAAAGACAAAGGAGGATGTTGAAGGGGGCAGGTAGTGGTTAGAGATTTCAAAGGGGAAGCAGACAATCACACAGAGATGGAAAAGCAATGTGTGGTGAAGAA
This sequence comes from Equus asinus, assembly GCF_041296235.1. Lineage (NCBI taxonomy): Eukaryota > Metazoa > Chordata > Mammalia > Perissodactyla > Equidae > Equus > Equus asinus. The sequence continues at coordinate 21,262,095 of NC_091809.1, read as the reverse complement.
TTGTTTGACATACGTTGTAAAGACAATGGGACATGGGGAGGAATTTGATCAAATGGGCCTTGCTAGGTTCCTCCCTGTATAGCGTTTTCGTTATCTATGGTAATAACGCCTTCCTGAAACAGGCCCTCTTTCTTAAATTCTTCTAGGGAGTTAGGAAGAATGTCAAATTTTCTTTCTAAATCTTTTGTTCTTAAAAATAATAAAGCCAAAGAAACATATTTTTGGGTGGCAAATTCTGATCTCCCACAGCAGCAATTCTTGCATATTCATTGTCATTTCTTAATGCTTCCATGTTCAATTGAACATTATGTTGCACTGAAAAATCCACATTACTTATCACTTGAGAGATATATCCTCATTTTCCTACTTTGAGAGCCTGCATCTTCCCACACATATACACATACCACCATTTGCATCAATGATTGTTAAAATTTATCAAATACATTTTGATTCCTATAGAACTTGTCAGATTTGGTATTGATATATTTGTGCAATTAAATTAATGTAAATAAGTTTCCTAAAGTTGAAACATATTTAAATTCCTGCAATAAGCATTATTAACCCATGATGTATTGTCCTTTAGCATACTGATCAAGATAATCTTAAAAACAAACAAAAATACAAACTCATAGATACAGAGAACAAATTGGTGGTTGTCAGAGGGAGTAGAAGAATAGATGAAAGTGGTGAAAAGGTACAAACTTCCTGTTATAAAATAAATAAGTCCTGGCGATGTAATATATAGTATGTGACCATAGTTAAGAATATTGTATTGCATATTTGAAAACTGCAAAGAGCGTAGACATTAAAAGTTCTCATCACAAGAAAATTAATTGATAGCTACATATGATGATGGATGTTAACTAGTTTTATTGTGGTGATCATTTCCCAAAATATACAAATATCGAAGCATTACTTTGTACACCTGAATCTGACATAATGTTACATGTCAATTACATCTCAATTAAAAAAAATGATGCAAACATCCCTGTGAATGGACTCTAGTGAATGCTGTGCTGCATCGCCCAGATCCTCCTTCAGGATTAAGGGCTTATTCTTCCAGGTGCAGAGAGTGCAGCCATCTGACAGCCCTCAGCCCTCAGCCCTCAGCCCTCTGCCCTCAGCTAAAGGAAGTTGCCTCACTCAAGCTCACACCACTCAGATCTCCACCACTCAGGAGCGTATCTGACCAACAGCCATCTGCATCCCCCGCTGTGTTTGTGCTGAGGTTGCTCCTGGGCTGCTCCCAGCCCCTGACTGAGCACTGCAGGGTACCAGTGCATGCCTGTTGTCATAATCACACAGTAATGTTTGATGATCAGGGCCAATGGCACCTGCCAGGATGATGACTCCTCTTCTTGGCATGAGGGACCTGAAGTGCCAGGCAGCAGCATAGCTTGAAGTTTAATGGGACTTTGACCAGCTGAAGTCAGAGATGTGGAGAGCTGAAGCACAAACTCCCCAAGTGGCTCACTGGGAGTTAAGTTAGATGTGGCTGCTTCCACTTCCAACCCTTGATTTCTGGACCCATGTATTGTCTAAGGTGGAGATATGGCACATCAGGATTGGCACTGATTTAGAGTGTATACTGCATCCTGTGAACTATGTAACCAGATTGTCCTTTGTGTTCAAACGCCTGCATGAAATATGATCTTTCTCTTTGAAATTAAATATGTTCCCATATCTTCCATTAAAAATTTTTTTTTAACTCTCCCATACTCTCTACTCCCTTTAGGCTATGTTTTACCTCTGCCCTCCCTTTCCCTTACAAATTGTATAGGTGATTTATATTTATCACCTTTGTTTCCTCAATACTCACTTTGCAACCCACTCTACCTGGATTATTTCTGCCCCTCCCCCTCTATTTAGAGGTAATAAATGGAGCCCTCCCTAATATCAATGAAGGCGTCTGTGGTACCAGGAAATATGGAGAGATATTCTTCCGTCTTTGTTTATTCCTTTCAACAAAACCAAAATTATTAACCACTCTACTTTTCTTCAGAAAGGACCTCTTTGTCTTCGTGACATTGTGGACACCAAGTGATCCACAAAATCTCCAAAGAGACTTCAAGGGAAGAACATCACGGAAGGTTCGTTCCTGGGTTTGGTTCTTGCAGAAATTACACTTTCTTTAGGGAGTAGTTTGTAATTTCTAAGTCAATTCAAAGAAAGAAGAGGTTTTCCTTGCAAGAAATAAGTTCATTTCCCCCCTTTGCTGCTTGCACACACAACATTGGCTGAAATTTTTCCATTCTCTTATCTTTGCAGCACAAGGAAGGTGAATTGTTTGGAGAGAAGACAGTCAATAGAACAATTTATTTAATGAGAAGCTCTGAGAATTCAACACTTGAGACACTGGAAACTTTAAACATGTTTCCGTTGCCCTTTACTTATAATTCTCGATCCCAGCCAAATGCAAACCCAGTTGGGCTTCCCAGGGGCAGGCCTCAGAGAATAGAAAGCTTCAGTGATAGCCATCACAGAGGGTCAGCGTGTCCCAGTGAGGGCTGGGGGAGTAAGAAAGAAAAGAGCAGAGAAAGTGGGTACTGGGCTTTCCCTCTAGACTAATGAGATTGGGACAGTCCCATATTTGTTTATTCTGTGAAGGTGCAGTCTCTGTACTTTGAAGATACTTTCCAGCACTTGTTCTGTCACTTTGTTTTTGGAATCTAGAGCCTTTCTGCAATGTTATTTTCCACAGTCTCCACCTCTTCTCTTCTCTTTCCCATAAAGTTTAGGCTTCTGTGGAATTTCCTGTGTCCAGTCATTTATTCACTAACTACTCACTGGAGGTCCAAGATGCACCAGATATTGTCTATTTTGTTCCTCATGTGATTGAATTTTTCTATCATATTCCCTAAATATTTTTGCAGCAGAATAGACTTACTGGTAGCACTTACTAGTTCTATATTGACTGTCCTTGCTTCATTTTAGTGTCCACAATATCATCTACAAATAATGTAATTATTTCTGACATTCAGTACTCAGGCTAATTTCCTTTTCTCATCTTATCAATCTCTTTAAATGTCCAGGAGCACATGGAGTGATGGAAGTTGGTGTTGACTGCCTTGGTCTTTTCATGAATTTAACACAAATATTTTAGTGTCTTAATGTAGCATATCCTGTTGGATGCAGTTTTAAAACTAGCATGCTTTATTGGGTGTAGAAGTTGTCCTCGGTTTCCTGTTTTAGTGAGAAGCTCTGACCTGTCTGCCAACCACAGTAATGACTGTAGCATTTTCTCAATTGCAGTTTCTATTATGGTTATTGTTATGGTTTCTCTTCATTGACCTATTTTTGTGGTGAATGATGTTAGCAAACTTCCTAACATTAAAACAATTTCCGGGGCTGGCCCCGTGGCCGAGTGGTTGAGTTCGCATGCTCCGCTGCAAGCGGTCCAGTGTTTCATTGTTTCGAATCCTGGGCGTGGACATGGCACTGCTCATCAAACCATGCTGAGGCGGCATCCCACATGCCACAACTAGAAGGACCCACAAGGAAGAAGGTACAACTATGTACTGGGGGGCTTTGGGGGAGAAAAAGGAAAAACATAAAATCTTTAAAACAAAAACAACAATTTCCTAGTTCTACAGTAGGTATTTCTTAATCATGATGTATTATTCTCTTAAAGTACATATGAATCCATTTGTTTTAAATTTACTGTTTTATTTTGTGTTTATATTCAGGCGTATGTGAGCTTGAAAATTTCTTTTTTGTGCAACAGTTGATGTGTTTGGTCTCTATTTTACGTCTCACATTTTTATGTGTGGAGCACCCACTATGTGCCAGGCACCATGAAAGTCCCTGGAAAGACAATGGTGAGCAAAAACATTCACATCCTCTGACCCACAAATTAACATAGTTGTACCAACATGAGAGGCACTTCGATATACCGTATAGGATGTTGGACTTGTGGGCCTCACTCACTCTGTCCTTCTGACCCTCACTCTCTGTTCTCTGTCTCACTGGCTCCTCAAATCCTTTCCATTCCCAAGCTCACTGATCCATACGGCTACCACAGATTTCGTTCTCTCGGCCCCAAACTCTTCTCTTTCCTTATCTCCCCTGGTTTACAATTACCCATCCTTTCTCTCACAGCTCAAATATTAATATTTCAAAGAAGGTTTTACACCCACATCCCAAGAATAAATTGGTCCTCACTGATTTTTTCCTCTCTTTAATTAATTAGCATTTTCTAGGCATTAATAATATGAGACTTTTTTTCCATCATGGAGAATGGAAACACTTATAATCAAATCTTAAATTTTCCTTTCAATTTTTAGGATGATTTGATTTATAGAAGCTTTGAATATTTTTTATCAAATCTATCAGTCATATTTTTTGCAATGAGCTCTAGTGGCTGTTAATACAACAAATCACTTCTGAACATGTACAAATGAGCACACATGAGCACATACACTTTGTATTTTATTTTTATTGGCTTGTGATTTTGTTCCTTCCTATTATCGATTTAGTCCACATATTTTCCCTGTTTTTGGAAGAGTCCACCTGGTGAGCAGTCTATGAAAGATGGAGCCATAGGGAACTTCATTACTTAGAAGTGCTGCATGGCGGTCAAAAGAGTAACAGACCTGTTGCGTTTACAATGATCATAATTCCACCTTTGATGGCTGCCTTAGTTCAAGGGGAATATTGATAATGGTAGCTACGCAAGACTGGTTTATAGGGACCTTAAGAATAGAAGCTCACATTTATCAAGCATCCACTGTATGTCACAGGAATCACACTAGAAAAATCACATGCAGAATCTTATGTAATACACTCATCAGTCCTACAATGTAGGGCATATTTACTGCTCCCACTTTAGAGGTGAGATATCTGCAGCTGAGAGAGATTAAGTAACTTTCTCAAGGTCACACAGATGGTATGTTGGTGGATCAAAATTCTATTGTAGGAAGTCTGACTCAAGATCCCATTTTCTGAATCAAATCTTTATACTGTACTTTGGTAGAGTAATATATTGAAAATAGTTGTCCTAAAAGGAACAGGTTAATAATGATTATAATAACTATCATTTATTGATATCCTACTGTGCACAAAGGCATTTCTAAACTGCACAAAGAGGTCAATAGCAGTAATCACATTTTTAGAAATAAAAAATATGGCACAAGAGAGTTAACTGTGACCTCAATAGGAAGATAGGTCACAGAATTGTGGCTGAGTTGAAAACCCACGTCTTAATCACTATTATAGAGTTATTAGAGTGAAGGTAGTATGGAGATTATCAAAGAAAAGATCTTGACTGTCTTCAATTATTTTGGAAGAGTCATATGAAAGAATAAATTTTTTAAGTCCATACATTCAGATAGGATAATTTGAAACCAATAAGTAGGAGATAAAAAGAGAGAGATTAGGGTCAGCTCAGTGGCGCAGTGGTTAAGTGGCACGTTCCACTTTGGCGGCCAAGGGTTCACCACTTCAGATCCCGGATGCAGACATGCACACCATGTTGTGGTAGGCATCCCACATATAAAGTAGAGGAAGATGGACACGGATGTTAGCTCAGGGCTAGTCTTCCTCAAAAAAAAAAAAAAAATAGAAAGAAAGAAAAAGAAAAGAACAAAAAGAGAGAGAAAAAGAGAGAGAGACTTCTACTAAACTAAACAAAGTCTGAACGAGTACAAACATTTAAGAAGGAAATGAGCTACCACTATCCTGAGTGAATCACTGTCATTGGAAGGACTACTCGCAGGTGAAGTTCGTTCATGCAAAGGTGGAATCAAAAGATGCTGTAGCTCAGGTGCCAGCTGGATGTTCATTGACCATTGTATTTCCTGCCTTCCCAGAAGATACATCAGCTACCTGGAAGCAGGAAACTACACAGAAGTATCAGAATTCCTCCTCCTGGGTCTCTCAGAGGATCGGGAACTGAAGCCCCTCCTCTTTGGACTGTTCCTGTGCACGTACTTAGTGACCGTGATTGGGAACCTGCTCATCGTCCTGGCCATTAGCTCTGACTCCCACTTCCACACTTTGTTGACATCTGCTTCATCTCAACTACCATCCCGAAGATGCTAGTGAACATCCAGGCACAGAGCACAGACATCTCCCACATAGGATGCCTCACTCAGAATTTTTTTAAGCAATTTTGCTGGAGTGGATAACTGCCTCTTGGGTGTGATGGCCTATGATTGGTTTGTGGCTATCCATCACCTGTTGCACAACATGGTCATCATGAGCCCACACCTTTGTGGTCTCCTGGGTCTGATGTCTTGCTTGATTATTTTATCTGTCTCACTGCTTGATAGTCTACTGATGATGTGGCTGACCTTCTGTTTAGAAACTGAAATTCCACATTTCTTCTTTGAACTGGCGCAGGTTCTCAACGTGGCCTGCTCTGACACCCTCACCAATAACATCTGCTTGTATGTGGCCACTGCCCTGCTGGGTGTGTTTCCTCTCACCAGGATCATCTTCTCTTACACTCAGATTGTCTCCTCCTTAATGAGGGTGGCCTCTACAGAGGGAAAATAGAAAACATTTTCTATCTGTGGGTCTCACCTCTCTGCAGTCTCTTTGTTTTATGGGACATGCCTGGGGCTCCACTTCAGTTCTGCCGTGACCCATTCTTCCCAGAGAAGCTCAGTTGCCTCAGTGGTGCACACCGTGGTCACCCCCATGCTGAACCCCTTCATCTACAGCTTGAGGAACAAGGATGTGAAGGGGACCCTGGGAAGGTTCTCAGCTGAGCAGCCTCTTGTCCATGGTGGGTCACTGGCCTCAGAACATAGTGAACATTGTGGGCCCCAAAGGCAATTATTGCAAATTTAAATCTCTTTTTTTCTTTTTCTCCCCTAAAAAACACGATTGATTTTTTTTCTGTTCCCAAAGCACCTTCTGACTTCACTTTTATTTGTTTGTTGTGTTAGTTTCTCCTCAACAACTCCCTCAGTAATTCCCTTTTGACTTTTCTTGCTTATCTGCTGTCCGTAAAGTTCCGTGTTTGGTCAGCTTTCTTGCAGCCATTCTTAAAGTTTCTGACTTTAGATTTAAAGGGCTTATCATACTAAGTGCTGATGTCGTTTCCCCAAAGTTATCCTCTCAAACGCTGATATTCTTCACCTTTATTTGTTTGTGGTCTTGTTTTCTCAAGAAGAAATGGAATGAAAGCCACACAATAGTCACAAGTGCTTACCACATCAGGGCTGTGCATGTTTCTTCACATGTATGACTTTATTTCATCTTGAAAACTTTCCTTTCAGATATTTTCTCTCATTCACCCCACTTTTCAAAAGAAGAGACTGAACCAAAACCAACTTTGCTGTCCTACTTTTCATAAAAACAGTGATGTGATTTTCAACTTCAAAATAGGAATGTAAGTTTGAAAGCTGGTTTGTTGAGATGATTCATAGTAATATACCACCTAGAATAACTATGATGTTGCTTCATTCTTTGTGATCCTTCTTTCCCTTCTTCCTTCCTTCTTTCCATCCATCCTTCCATTCACGCATCAAAACCTTCCTTCATTTTTTCCCTCCTCCCTTCCTTTCTTTCATTTGACCTTTATCTCCCACCATTGCAGTTTTGAGATACACCCTCTAAGATCTGAAAACATACATAATGAATACAATAGAATCAGAGTTGGTTTTCATCTGGCGAAGTTTTAATATTTTTTCTGGGACTTAGTGGAGGTGCCGTCAGGAATGATAGTTACACATGTGTGGAAAGTGTTCAGAACTTAGCTCACTTTTTGAGAAGAATGTTGGTAGAGTTGAGTCTGTAACGCAGGATGGAACAGTAGATGCTGTCAGCATCCTCTCACATTCTCTGGGATCCTCTCATCATCTCCATTGCATGACTGCCAATGGTGAGCACCAGCTGGAACCTACTTTGTTCAATATGTGGTGGCAGGAGTGACAGGGAATTATGCCCTATCAGAGACAGCCCTTGAGGGTGAAGGAGAGGTGTGGGGTATGCCATGTCTTTCACCCTTTAAGTTGGATAATTCTGAGATTTGGATTTTGTACCATTTTCCAGAATTTCCCCACAGGATGAAAACTCTCCTCATTTCCTGATTAATGCAAGTTTTACTTGATGTATTTTCTTCCCTGTGTCCATTTCTCCTCTCTTCCACCGATTCATTGCTCCTTCTAATAAAGTGCTTGTACTTGAATCCTTGATTAGCATCTGCTTCTGTGGGAATCACAACTACCACTTAGGTGATAAAGTCATTATTTTTTGCTTTCATTTAATGAGTGACACGGGGAGTCATTGCTGGGTTTTAAGCAGACATATGACATGATCTGACTTGGGATTTTAAAGGCTCATTTTGGCTTCTGGGTTGATGATGGATTGTAGGGTTTGGGAACCTGATTGGAGCTGACTGCAGCCAGCCAGGTAAGATGTAGGCAGCTATGACCTGGGGAGATAGTAGTAAAAAGATTGAGAAGTGGTCAGTTGGACTATATTTTGAAGGTAGAGCCAAGAGGATGTGTTTCCAGGCAAGATAAGGGTGTGAGAGAAACATGAGGGACAAGAAAGCCTCCACGGTTAGGAGCCTGAACAACTGAAAGAATGGAATTGCATCCATTGAGACAGGGAGGGCTGTGGGTGGAGCAAATTTGGAAAGGAAAGGCGACATCAGAAGTTCAAGTTTTGAAATATCAAAAATGAGATATTGCAAATTTATAATTACTGTCTGGTTCCACTCATGTGAGGTAACAAGAGCAGTCAACTTTGTAGACACAGAGAGTTCAGCGGTGGGGGCCAGGGTCTGGGGAGGGGCTGAAATAGGGAGATAGGGTTCAATAGGGACAGAGTTTCAGCTTGGGAAAATGAAAAAGTTTTGGAGAGGGATGGTGAAGATGGGTGACCAACAATGTGAATGTACTTGATGCCAAGTGTACAGAACTGTACACTTAAAATTGGTTAAAACTGTACGTTGTATGTACTCACTCCAAGCCTATGCAGTTTGCTTGCTGGATTTGCCTGTTAGACCAGGGAGAGGGGTCCCAAAACTCTGTCCACAGCAACACGCTAAACTCCAATCATTGATTCCTCTGTGTTTTGAATTTAATGACATTTTTCTGTAACTTTATTTCTTCTTCAAATATATATTTATGTTTTTATTTTTCCCATCTTACAATAGGGTCTGGGACCTCCCATACTAAGTTTTGACATCATCCTGATACCTGGCCTTCCTCATTTATTCAGGAATGGCTCTAAGGTTTCTCCAGTGGTCATGTCTGCTGTGGTTTTCAGTGGGTGCCCTTTGTGGAATTAATAAAGTTCTTTTAAAATTCTGTTTTACCAGCACATTTTACCAAGAATTGTTCATGTGTGTTATTAAATGTTTTATTCATCTATTGAATTGACAAATATTTTGCTATGTGAATATTTCATATGTTGCTATAAAAATATTTAATTTTTATGTAGCCAAAAGAGTCTTTTTTAAAAAATAATTTCTGGGTTTCCTGCCTTGCCTTAAAAATTCTCTTCAAACTCTAGATTACATGCAGATCTTCTAATTTCCTTCTAAAATGTATTATTTTCAACAACATTTTAATCTTTAATCCTCAAAGAATGTTTTTTGGCATGTGGTGTGGAATAGTGGATCCAATATTTTTCCTCCAGAAAGATGGCCACTTGTTGCAGTACCCATTTATTGATAAACTATTCTTGACCTACTGATTTGAAATTCCACCTTTACTAAACGATAAATTCCTATATATACCTGTATCAATTTCTAGACTCTTCCATGCCAGTAATATTTACTTATGCCCATATCATACTCTTTTGATTACAATAGTCTTAAATTGTTTTAACATTTAGAAGTAAAAATATAGTGGTAGCTAAAGCTTGTTGTACCTTATGCTCTAGGTGCTCAGAGACGTTAAATTTTTTATGCTCCTAATGATATACTTACTATCATGATTTTCTCTTGTTTGGTTTCTGCAATGGCTATATTGAGATATAATTTGCATGCCATAAAATCTACCCATTTAAAACTATACGATTCAATGTTGTTTAGTATGTTCACAAAGTGGTGCAACCATCACAATTTTAGAACCTTTGTGTCACCCCAAAAGTACCCTTTGACTGTCATACCCCCATTTTCCTACTTCCTTACTCTCTAAGCTGCCACAAATCTACTTTGTGTCTCTATAGATTTGTGCTTTCATTCTTTAGACATTTCATATAAATGAAATAGACAATTCTTTATTTCTAATTGGTGTGTAGTTGTATCTCACCCTTGTTTTATTTAGGTCCTCTGTAACTTTTTTCAGCAAAGTTTTGTAGTTTTCAGTGTACAAGTCCTTTATGTCTTTCACTAAATATATCCCTAGGAATTTTATTCTTTTTGATGCAATTGTAAATAAAGTTTTTAAAATTTCCTTTTCAGATTGTCAACCACTGTGTATAGAAGCACATTGACTTTTTAAAAAAATTTGAGATCATAACGGTTTATATCATTGTGAAATTTCAGTTGTACATCATTTCTTGTGTGTCACCACATAAGTGCTCCCCTTCACCACCTGTGCCCACCCCCTACCCCCCTTCCCTTGGTAACCACTGAACTGTTTTCTTTGTCCATGTGCTTGTTTATATTCCACACATGACTGAAATCATCTGGTGTTTGTCTTTCTCAGTCTGGCTTATTTCGCTTAGTATAATTCCCTCCAGTTCTTTCCACACTGTTGTAAATGGGATGAATTTGTCTTTTTTCTGGCTGAGTAATATTCCATTGTGTATATATACCACATCTTCTTTATCCAATCATCAGTTGATGGGCACCTGGGTTGCTTCCATGTCTTGGCTATCGTGAATAGTGCTGCAGTGAACATAGGGGTACATATGTTACTTTGGATTGTTGATTTCAAATTGTTTGGGTAGATACCCAGTAATGGGATAGCTGCATCGTATGGTAGTTGTAATTTTACTTTTTTGAGGCATCTCCATACTGTTTTCCATAGTGGCTGCACCAGTTTGCATTCCCACCAGCAGTGGATGAGGGTTCCCTTTTCTCACATTGACTTTTCTGTGTTGGTATTATACGCTGAAACCTTGCTGAATTTGTTAGCTAGAGCAGTTTGTGTGTGTGTGTGTGTGTGTGTGTGTATGTGTGTGTATTACACATATCCCTTGCTTCTCTTTGGTTTCATGGTATTGTATCATACAAGTGTACCCTCACTTATCTAAGTAGTTCCCTAGTGACTCATAGGCAGGTTCTTGCTGATACTTTTATATAACAAGCAATGCTGCAATGAATAACTGTGTACACAGAACATTTTACACGAATATGCATGTTCCTGAATGGCAAATTCTTATCATTGGCATTTCTGAGTCAACTTTAAAATCAGAAACAGTAGGGCCAGCCCCATGGCATAGTGGTTGGGTCCGGCACACTCCGCTTCAACAGCCTGAGGTTGTGGGTTCGGATCCCAGGTGCAGACCTACACCACTCATCAAGCCATGACATGGTGGTGACCCTCATACAAATAAAGGAAGATTGGCACAGATGTTAGCTCAGGACTAATCTTCCTCACCAAAAAAACCCAAAAAAGAAATAGCATACATGGAGACATTGAGGTATAACAAGGACAAGATCTGTTAATATAGCTACAAAGAGTTTAGTGTTATTTCATGAACATTAGCAATTTTATTACTATTTTATAAGCCAAAGCATCATTTTACTGCCCTTCTCCCATCTTATGATGTGTTTCCTTGAAAGCAGCCCTTCAACACAAAGGCTGTGTGCAGATGGGTTTTTTTGGGTAGAAATTAGATCTTAAGGAGTGGGAGTACAGAACAGTGGGAGTCAAACTGAGAAGGAAAGAAAAACGCTGAAAGGAACCATTATCATTTTGATCCCTCTATGGGTGACTGGTGCCCAATGCCACCAAACCCTTCTGAGGTGCATTATGAAATGCATCTCAGAACTTTCCCCTAGATAGATGAAATCAGCTCATGTCTTCTATTGGCCAAGGGTGATCCCAGAGGGATTAACATCCCCACATTTCTGATTTGCACATTTATGGGTACAGAGCAGATTCCCTCAGGTGTCACATACTATGGTATCAGAGAAGCCTCAGGGCAGGAAGCAGGAGGAATGTGGCATGGGCCTGAGGCAGGTGCTGTCCAATTGCAGCTGTGCAAAGCTTTTCACAGCCTCCAGTGAAATAATTAAAGAAGACATGACTGGAGTAAAAAGATGGGGCAAGAGGATCTTGAATTTTTCCTCCCCTAGTCAGCTAGGGCTGGCATAACAAAATACAATGACTAGGTGACTTAAACCACAGATATTTATTTTCTCACCATCCTTGAGGCTGGAAGTCCAAGATCAAGGTACCAGCAAGGTTGGTTTCCTCTGAGGCCTCTCTCCTTGGCTAGCAGATGGCTGCCTCTTGCTGTCTCTTCACATGGTCGTCTCTCTGTGCATGAATGCTGCCAGTGTCTCTCTGCATGACCTTATCTCCTCTTCCTATAAAGACATCAGTCAAATTGGATTAAGGCCCAGCCTAGTGACCCCTTTTTAGCTTCATTACCTCTTTAAAGGCCCTTTTCTCCAAATACAGTTACATTCTGAGGTACTGGAGATTAGGGTCTCAAGGAGTGAATTTTGAGGGCAGACAATTCAGTCCATTACAGCACCCAAGATGTGTGTAATATGCCCTTCTGTAACTATTCCCTTTTGTTCATCATGTGGGAAACATGCTGTCTAAACCATAGTTCTTGTTTCCTTTTCTATTCCATCATTTATACTACTATTAGATCTGGGTTTTTTCTTTACAGAGGCAAATTACCTAAATTTTACGTGTCAGTAAAATGTATATGAAAAAGAGGACATTCTGAAATTAACAGATGGATTAATGGAAGAAAGAAGGTGAAATCCACTCAACAAATTTCTGACAGTTACAAATGTTCAGTTGGTGTAGAAGAGGTCCAGTTTCAGGCAAAGACTGGGAGAGAGAGCAAATTGGAAACATATCTGCACCCCCATGCTCATTTCTAATTCTAGTATTATCATTGGTGTGATTGACAGTAGCTGGGTTCAGATCCTGTAGAAATTAAACAACCTTAAGGGACATCTTACCACATTTAAGTCAAACCAAAGAAGAATTTTTCTTTGGAGAAAATACCCTCTTTTTCCCCACTGTTGCCTGCACACAGACACAACATGGCTGAAAATTTTCCATTCTTTTATCTTTGTACCCCAAGGGAGCTGAGTTGTTTGGAAAGAGGAAAGTCAAAAGAGAAATTTATTTAATGAGGACCTCTGAGAATTCAACACTTGAGATGATAATAACATGTCCCTCTTGCCCTTTTCCTATAATTTTCTGATTCCTGCTTAGGTGAAAATCCAATTGGGCTTTGCAAGGACAGACCTCAGAGAACAGGAAGCTTCAGTGAGGGTCATAGTGTCCCAGTGAGGGCTGGTGGAGCAAAAAGGAAAAGAGGAGAGAAAGTGGATACTCTAGACTTACCTCTTGAGTGATGAGACTGGGACGGTCCCGTTTTTATTTAGTCTATGATGGTGCAGTCTCTAGACTTTGAACGTACTTTAGTTTCTACTGAAATCAATCTTTTCCAGCACTTGCTGTGTTTCCTTCTCTCTCTTCTGGAATCTAGAGCCTCTTTTCAATAAGAGTTAGTTTCTGGGGTGTCTCCATCTCTTCTCTACTCTTTCCCATAATTGTAGGCTCCTGTTGGACTTCCTATGTCCAATCATTTATTCACTACCTACTTACTGGAGATCCATTATGCACGAGGTACTGTCTAGTTAATTCCTAATGTGATTTGCTTTTTCTATTACCTTCTCTAACCATTTTACAGAAGATGTGACTCACTGATAGCACATAATAGTAACATAATAGTTCTGTATTGATTGTTATTGTTTCACCTTAGTGTCCACAATATCATCTACAAATAATGTGATTATTTCTGATGCTCAGTACTCAGGCCAATTTCCTGTTCTCATCTCATCAATATCTTTAAATGTTCTGCAGAGTATCGAATGATTGGAGTAGACAGCCTTGGTCTGTTCGTAAATCTAACACAAATATTTTAGTGTTTTAATGTAGAATATTCTGTTGGCTGAGGCTATAAAACAATCGCTCTTTATTGGTTTAAGAAATTTTCTTTAGTTTCTTCATTTAGTAAGAGGCTCTGTCTGGGTGCTAACCACGGTAATGGCTGTTACATTTTCTCAAAGGCATTTTCTACTGTGATTATGGTTGTGATTTCTCTTCAGTGACCTATTTTCATGATGAATTCTGTTAACTAACATCACAGTACTAAACCAGCTTCCCATTCCTAGAATAGGTGTTACTTATTTGTGATGTATTATTCTCTTAAAATAGATATGAACGCATTTGATTTAACTTGATCGTTCAATTTTGTGTCTATATTCAGGCATACATGAGCTTGCAGATTTCTTTTTTGTGTCATAGTTGATGCATTGAGTCTCAGTCTTTATTGTCCCTCTAACATTTGCAGGTGTTGGGCACGCACTATGTACTGGGCACCATGTAAGCCCTTGGAAAGATAATGGTGAGCAAAAACACTCAGGTCCTCTGACCCGCAAATGAACATAAAATTACCAAACTGAGAGGCACTCAAGGAAAAGTAGAGGAGCTGGACTTGTGGGCCTCACCCACTCTGCTCTCTATCTCACTGGCCTCTGAAATCCCTTCCAATCTCAAGCTCACTGACCCACAGGGCAACCGTGAATTCTGTTCTCTCAGCCCGAAATGCTTGTCCTTTCCTTATTTCTCCTGGTTAACAATTGCCCATCCTTCCTCTCACAGCTCAAATATTCATATTTCAGAGAAGCCTTTTCCACTCACCTCCCAACTAAATTGGTCCTCAGTGATTATTTTCTCTTATTAACTAGCATTCTCTAAGCATTAATAACACTGGCTTTTTTTTCTAACACAGAGAATGTCAACATTTATTATCAAATCTAAAATTTGCCCTTCGCTTTGTAGGATGACTTGATTTATTGAAGTTTTGAATAATTTTTTTATCAATCTATCAATCACGTTTTGAAATTAACTGCACTGATTTTTAATACAACACATACACATTTCTGAACATGTACACATGAGCAGACACTCTCACACATGTTTACACTTATTTTAATGGTTTTGTGATTTTATTCCCTTCCCTTATCTATGTAGTCCACAAGATTTCCCTTTTCTGGAAGAATCTATCTGACTGGCAGTCTCTGATAGAGGAAGCCATAGGGATCTCCATTAATTAGTGCTGCATGGTGGTCAAAGGGGTAACAGGCCTGTTGTGTTTATAATGATCAGAATTCCATCTTTGGTGACTGCCCTAGTTTAAGGAAAGTTTGATAAAAGGTACTCATGCAAGACAGATTTATTGTGATGTTACGAACAGAAGCTGACATTTATCAAGTGTCCACTGTATGTCACAGCAATCACAAGAAAAATTACATGCGTCATCTCATCTAATTTACTCATCAGTCACACAATGTAGGGCATATTTACTACTCCCATTGTAAAGGTGAGGGATCTACAGCTAAGAGATATTAAATAACTTACTCAAGATCACACAGATAGTAAGTTGGAGCAGCTAAATTCTATTTAGGAAGTCTAACCCAAGATCCCATTTTCTAAATCACAACTCTGTTTTGTACTTTGGGAGAGTTATATATCAAAAATGATAGTCACAAAAGGAACAGATTAATAATAGCTATTATTTATTGAGATGCTACTATGCACAAAGGCATTTCTAAACCTCACAAAGAAGCTAACAGCAGTAACTACATTTTTAAAAGAAAACAATAAGACACACGAGAGTTAATTGTGACATCAATAGGAGCATCAACTCACAGAACTAAAGTTGTTTGAGTTGAAAACCATGTCTGCTTTTTTTGGGTGAGGAAGATTGGCCCTGAGCCAGTATCTTTTGCCAACCTTCCTCTTCTTGCTTGAGGAAGAGTGGCCCTGACATAACATCTGTGCCAACCTTCCTCTATTTTGTATGTGGGTTGCTGCCACAGCATGGCTTGATGAGTGGTGTAGGTCTGTGACCAGGATCCGAACCCATGAACTAGGGCTGCTGAAGCAGAGCATACAAATTCAACCACTACACCACCAGGCTGGCCCCTGGAAACTCATGTCTTAATCATTATTTTATAGATTTTAGAATGATGGAAGTATGGAGATTACCAAAGTATGTCTTTAATTATTTTAAAAGAGTCATACCAAAGAATAAATTGGTTTATGTCCATAGGTTTGAATAAGAGAAGTAGAATCAGTGAGTAGGAGATTAAAAAGAGAGATTTCTGCTAAATTACAGGATGTCTGAATGATTACACACATTTAAAATGCAAATGGGCTACCACTTGACTGAGTGAATAACTTATATTGTAGTGACTCAACTGAGGGCAAAGTTTGTCCAGGTAAAGGTGGAACTAAGAGGTGCTGACTGGCTCAGTTGTCAGCTGGCTATTCCTTGAACACTGCATTTGCCTCCTTTTGCAGAAGACACACCAGCTACATGGAATCAAGAAACCACACAGAAATATCAGAATTCCTCCTCCTGGGTCTCTCAGAGGATCCTGCACTGCAGCCCCTGCTCTTTGGAGTGTTCCTGTCCATGTACCTGGTCACCGTGCTCGGGAACCTGCTCATCATCCTGGCCATCAGCTCTGACTCCCAGCTCCACACCCCCATGTACTTTTTCCTCTCCAACCTGTCCTTTGTGGACATCTGCTTCATCTCCACCACTGTTCTGAAGATGCTAGTGAACATCCAGACACAAAACAAAAACATCTCCTACAGAAGATGTCTCACTCAGATGTATTTTTTTATGGTTTTTGGTGGAATGGATAATTTCCTGCTGACTGTGATGGCCTATGACCGGTTTGTGGCCATCTGTCACCCACTGCACTACACGGTCATCATGAACCCACGCCTCTGTGGCCTCTTGATTCTGATATCTTGGGTCATTATTTTCTGTATTTCCCTGCTTCATATTCTACTGATGGTGCGGCTGACCTTCCGTATAGGCACTGAAATTCCACATTTCTTCTGTGAACTGGCTCAGGTTCTCAAATTAGCCTGCTCTGACACCTTCATCAATGACATATCTTTATATGTGGCCATGGCCCTTTTGTGTGTGTTTCCTCTGACGGGGATCCTGTTCTCCTACTCTCAAATTGTCTCATCCTTAATGAAGATGGCCTCCACTGAGGGCAGGTATAAAGCATTTTCTACTTGTGGGTCTCACCTCTCTGTGGTCTCCTTGTTCTATGGGACAGGTCTGGGGGTCTACCTCAGTTCTGCTGTGACCCATTCTTCCAAGAGAACCTCAATCGCCTCAGTGGTGTACACCGTGGTCACCCCCATGCTGAACCCCTTCATCTACAGCCTGAGGAACAGGGATGTGAAGAGGGCCCTGGGAAGGCTCCTCAGCCAAGCAGCCTCTTGTCTGTGATCATTACTGGCCTCAGAACTAAGTGGACCTTGTGGGCCCCAAAGGCAAATGTTGCAAATTGAAATCTCTTGGTTCTTTTTCTCCCCTAAAACAAGTGCTTGATTTCTTCAATTCCCGAAGCACCTATGACTTCAATTTTATTTGTATGATGTGCTAATTTCTCCCCAACAATTCTCCTCAATAATTCCTTTTGGATTTTTCTTTCTTATATGCTGCCCATTAAAGTCCCAAGTTTGGTCAGCTTTTTTTTTTGCCACAATTCTTCATATTTCTAAATTTAGATTTAAAGCGTTTATCCTGTCAAGTGCTGTTGTGGTTTTCCTCCAGAATATCCTCTCAAACGTTGATGTTCTTCACCTTCATTTGGTTGTGGGCTTAGTTTTCCACAACAAATGGAGTAAAAATTATACAGTCATCTCCACTGCTTACCACATGAGGACTGTGGTTGTTTCTTCACAACTATGACTTTATTTCATCTTGAAAACATTCCTGTGAGATATTTTCCCACCTTTACCCCACTTTTCAAAAGAAGAGACTAAGAGTGAGTTGGACTGTGGCCTGGCTAGCTGACACTGGCTTTGCTATCCTACTTTTCTTAAGAACAGTGATGTGATTTTCAACTTCAAAGTAGGAACATAGATTTAAGGACTGGTTTGTTCAGGTGATTCATAGTAATACCCCAACTAGAATAACTCTGAGATATTTCTTCATTCTTTGTGACCCTACCTTCACTCCTTCTTTCTTCCCTTCCTTCATTTGACCTTTTTTTCCCCCAACACAGCAATTTTGAGATACACCATCTAAGATCCTAAAACACATAGAAATGAATACAATAGAATCAGAGCTGTTTTCTCACATGGTTTAATTTTTTTCTGGGAATCTCTGGAGTTGCCATCAGGAATCATAGTTACACACATGTAGAAAGTGTTGAGAACTGAGCTCACCTTTACAGAAGAATGATGATAGAATTGAGTCTACAGGGAAAGATGGAGAAGTAGATGCTGTGAACATTCCTCTGACATTTCCTGGGATCCTCTCACCATCTCCAATGCATGACTGCCAATGACCAGCAGCAACTGGAACCTACTTTGCCCAATACATGATGGCATAAGTGGCAGGCAATTACGCCCCATCAGATACATCCCTTGAAGGAGACATGTGGGTTGTGCCATATCCTTCACACTTTAGCTGGGATAATTTTGAGGTTTGGATTTTGTATAATTCTCCAGAATTTCCCCACAGGATGAAAACTCTGCTCATTTCCTGTGGTAGCTGACTTAATTCAAGCTTTATTGGGTGTATTTTCTTCCCTGTGTCCACTTGTCCTCTCTCCCATCCATTCACTGCTCCTTCCAATAAAGTGATTGTACATGAATCCTTGGCTCAGTGTCTGCTTCTGTGGGAACCAAAATCAACACAGGTAATAAAGACTTGATGTCTCAAGACAATATCATGAAAATACTTTGGACTTTGAGAGAAAAAAAGAAAGTAATTATTAGAGACATAGTAAGAACTGAAAAATTACTCAAAAGTTATAATTTGCTAAAGATGAAAGGATTTTTTTGATATGGCCTCAATTCACTTTGATCCCATTAAGTTTGACCCAAAGTGTATTTGTTTTCTACTGTGTAAAAATTGAGGAGGGGACAAGAGAGGTACAAATGATTGCAATATAGAGGGGTGAGCATAATAAAATTGACGTGTAATGGATCCTGTGGAAAACAAAGGTTAAGGTTTTCAACTCACCTTGAGTAATTCCAGGAAAATCTCTGTAGACATTTATCTTTTGATGATTTTCATTGAGGTTAATTTACATACATGACATTCACCCATGATGATGTAAATTCAATTGTTTTAGTTAATTTATAGAGTTATGCATTAATTTGCCCAGTTGTCCATGTTAGGGGATACAGTTAACAAGCACAGAAATGTATGTTATCAGAGGAAGCATTTGATAGATTATATAATTTCTCAATGAATTTTAGATTGTCACACAAACATTGTACATGTGCTTTTACATGACTCCTTATGCTTAAGGGCATTCACCTGCTTTTTCATGTGCTTTAGCAGAGATGGCACATTGGAAGATGAATCGGGTATAAAAACACAGCATTGAGTTTGAATGATTGCATGTGTACCACCTTGGGATACAGTTAGAATACCTAAGTCTATTCTATTTTAAAGGACAGCCTTCCTCATTAAAGACATTTGAGTATTCAATAAGGCTATTCTTCCTTGACTAAGGTCAAGGTCTTTTCGAGTAAATTTAGTCAGGGTTTCTGTATGTTATATGACATCTTCTAGCCCCAAGGAAGAAACAAATATAACTACTTGTGGTCGTATGAGTGGAATACTGAATGAGCCTATCCGGCCTTAAGGAGAGAAAGATTAGCAACAGGTGTTAGCTCAGGGTGAATCCTTCCCTGCACCCAAGAGAAGCCCAGGGTGCAGTGTGCTCCCCATCTCGGTGCTCGCCAAGGCCAGAGGTTTGTTCAACATAATCACTGAGTTCCATTAGGAGCCACTCAATCATTGCCTGGCCTTTGAGACCAGTCTCTTTCAAAACAGTCACTTCTGGAAACCTTAAAAGGAACAATTGCAAAGTGGTTATATGGTTTAAGCATGACGAAGGTATACATGAGGAGATATTAGGTTGGGAATATGGGCCTGGTCTGGAGCCTTGGGACAGCTGTCTGTAAGAGATGCTATCTTCTTCTCATCCTGGTTTCGAGATATTTCTCTTGGTCAGTCGAAGTTGGGTATCAGAAATAGGAACTGAAACCCACGCAGGCTTCAGGTGGAGAAGGCTTTTGAGATGAGAAATGTGAATGCAAGAGTCTATGCCTTTTGATTTTGCAGTGCATGAATTGGTTAAGAGTACCTGGTATGGTCCTTTCCAATGGGGCTGCAAAGAGTCTTTTATCTGGTGTCTTTTCCAATAAACGAAATCTCAGGTTGTAGTCCATGATGCTTAAGGTCTTCATCTCCTGGGAGCTTGCTATCCAACATTTCTTTTTTACTTAAGTGTCTGAATGAGACCTTGAGAATAATGTAAGGTTTCTCATTTAAGCAAAGTTGGTTCATATATTCCCCTTCATATAATTGCATAGGTCATTTGTTATTATTTCAAAAGGAGACAGCCAATCTTTCCAAAATGCTTTACATATAAGATTGAAGAGCACTAGCAGAAGAGCTTTTGGCCATAAGAGATTAAATGCTTCTGAAAGCTTTGCCAACTGAGTTTTGATTGTGCCGTTAGTTAGTTAAAATGTTGCATTATTGGCCAAACATCACAAACAGACTTAATTATTTGCCTGGTGGAATGAGTTTCCTGGTTACTGTGTAACTCAACAGGAATTCCCAAACAGGAATTATCCTTTCCAACAATAATTCATCTACTGCTAAAGCCACTGCTCTTCTGCAAGGAATGACCTCAACCCAATGTGAGAACACACAGATTACCAAGATACAATTATATCCTTGAGACGGTGGCAACTGAACAAAGTCCAACCGCCATACCTCAAGGGGTCTCTTAGGAAGGGGAAAGTGGCTTTGTGACCTGTGAAGTGGTTTCTCAGGATTATATTTTGCACATACAGCAAAATGAGCATAAGCTTTATGAGCTACTGTGGGAGAAAGTTTCCAAAAGTATTCTTTTCTCCATAAACTCATCTTCTCAAGTGCTCAATGGGTTAACTTATGTATATGCTGGAGCAATGGCAAGTGTGTACAATAGACACTATGGATTTTTTTTTTCTTTTTTATCAGGACCAAGCTACATCTGCATGGTGGTGTCAAAAATTCCCCCTTTTCTTTGCTATGTTTGTTTCTCTTCTTCTGCAGTGACTTCTCAAGCCTGTAGAAGGAAATCTTTTACTGAGTTAGGAGAGTTAGTAGGAAGCAGCAGGCATTCTCAAGGCTGGACAGCACATTCAACGTGATAATGTCCTTGCTCATCATTTAAGTAAGACTCATCTGTAAACCAGATTAGATAATAAAATGCAGTCATGATCATTTTCCTCCTACCTGTTGGAAGCAAGGTAGTAGGGTTAAGATAATGAATAATATTCACTCATTCAACATAACCTAAGAAGGTTTATCATCATTTACTTGACAATACTTCCCATGGAATTTAACATAACAAATAAACCTAATTAGTTTAGTATTCCTTCTTCTTTTGTGTTTTTTTTTTTTTTTGAGGAAGATTAGCCCTGAGCTAACATCTGCTGCCAATCCTCCTCTTTTTGCTGAGGAAGACTGGCCCTGAGCTAACATCCATGCCCATCTTCCTCTACTTTATATGCGTGATGCCTACCACAGCATGGCTTGCCAAGTGGTGCCATGTCCACACCTGGGATCCGAACCAGTGAACCCTGGGCTACTGAAGTGGAACATGCGAACTTAACCGCTGCACCACTGGGCCAGCCCCAGTATTCTTTATTAATAGGAAGACAACAAATTCTCTGAGAAGTCCCAGAGGGCTGCTGGAAATTCTCAAAGTTATTTTTTAGATCAAAAGCAAGACTTCATGTAGGGTTTGAATTTGGGGAGAGCTTGTCAAAAATATCAGAAAGTTTAAAAACTCTTGGCCAAACAAGATCATAGGTCACTGTGAAACAATGCTTAGTTATCCAATTAAGCATGGTGAGTATTAAAGATTTTCAAGCAAATACAGAATATTAAAGAGCTGTAAGAGAAACCTTAGCTCCTGTGATTAAAGACCTGATAAAGACAATGCAGGAAATGTATTTTGATAAAATATAAAATCCTTAGTCTTCTGGCAGGCTACTTAAAGGTAATGAAGTAAACCTTTCATAATGTCTTTATCAAAAGCAGACTAAAAGTCCAAGGAAATTATTCTTTTAAATGAAAGGAAAACAAATTCTAATTCTGCACCAGCTTACATCTGATATTGAAACTCATTCGCTTAATTAAATTTAATTAATACACAAAACTCTTTCCTCAGCATTCCTCTTTCACAAAAATTTTATAACTTTCCTTTTACATTTAGAATTTGTCCCGTGACTTCCCTCCTTCCTAGTACTCTAGGACAAATTTATTTTTCTTAACAAAACAAAGGGAACATCTCCCTTTCTTACACCTTCTTTACTGAAAACATACATCCTACTTTCCTTAACTTTTTACATTGGCATTCTGTGGAGTGGCAGATCAACAAGGACTGACTAGAAACATGTGTGTATTCATCAAAAGTCTCAGTGCAACACAACACAAGTTTATCAATAAACCCAAGTATTTTTGAGTTTCTCTGTAATTAGAAGCCAAAGGTATATAAGTCTATGTTTAGTAATTAATATCTAATATTTTATCTTAGGTGGAAATGACCTAGATACTGAATAAATTTTATCATTTAATTTAGCAAAACTCTTAGGTTACAAGTTACCAAAAGGTTTTCAAGTTATTTTAAGTACATATACCATAACATAACTATTGTTAAAAAGTTCACCCAACACTTTTATCTTTTTCCTATCTATTTAGTTTACTTGTTCCCAATAATTATTTAGATTTGTTAATAATTATTAATGGCAATATAATTTCTGGATTGAAATGCTTATTTCAATCAAACGAACAAACATTTTTCCATTTGTATCCTATTTGGGAGACGGATCCCCCTGCAACATCTTCCTGATGTGCTCATTCTTTCACTGAAGCCCATATCTCATTCTGTGATAAAACAAATGAACAAATTTAGATCTTAGAAAAAAATGTTATGATAAAAAGTTCAAAATGATCAGGCTCACTTATGTTATTTTTCAAATTAAATATACTAAAAAAAGGGAAATATAGACTTGAGTACTATGGTTATATCAAAAATGTAGCAATGATAAAGACAAGGGGTCTACATTTTAACACTTTTTATGACAAAATTATTATACAAAAATGAAAAGTGATCATGAATAAAAGAAAATATCAAGGATGTTAATATGAAAGTCTAGACAAGGAGCTGATATCGAAATGATAAATTTAAAAAAGCAAAAAACAAAGGACATTTTGTGATCATTGGAAAGTTTCAGGACATATAAAACAAGAGTAAGGGAAGTTGAAGATGTCCCAAAACGTCAGACACCAATGGCCTCAGCCTTCTGAGAAAAGAGTGCATCTTAAAAATTTTCTTCCTTATAGTTCCAAATATACTGAACTTCTCACTGTCTATGGTTTTATCTTACAAACACTCACCTTGGAGAACATGTCCTTCCACTGTCCTCAATTCTTCTTGTTCCAACCAAGAGAGAAGATTCGGTTTCAACGGGTGACACCATGTCCACAGAGGAAGATACACTGATGGAAGAGGCTCATGCAAGAGATGACAAACCTTCCCACAAATCAGGCACTATATATCTAATGAAGCAGTAAGTTTATTTCAAAAGGACTGAAAAGGCAAACATCCTACCTCTCTGTACCCCCCAAACTGGTTCTCTTTGACCGTTGAAATCCACACTCTGGATTACGCACAAATTTACAAAGCCCCAAGGGTTTGATTTAAACAAACAAAGAAAGTGCAACACAGAGATCTGTCTTCTGATGAGGAAACCACTAGAGTGTTGGTTCTCGAACATTATAGTGCATCACAATCATGTAGACGGCTTTGTAAAACACAGAAGATGAGACAAAAACCACAGCTCTCTGATTCACTATGTCAAAGGTGAAGTCTAAAAATGTACATTTCTAACAGAGTGACAGTGATGCTGTTGGTCCTGGGGCCACACATTTTGAGTATAACAACAGTAGATTCAAACCCATGAGTGTGGGGAGTATGTTTCTGTTCTTTCTCATTGTATTCAGATTTGAATCAGCAATTCTGGAACACAGTAAGAACATAATATATATCTGATCCATAATAGGGTATAAATAGTGATGGCAGATTTACCTGTTGTGGCCAGGTTCTTGTAGTTCTCCAGCATCACATCTCTGTATAGGTGTCTCTGAGAGAGGGCCCGTAAACTCCACTCCCCCTGGATGAAGTCCCCAGCCACATCATCTACCATCACCGAGGCTGACTTATGCAAGTAACACCTCCACCAATGCTCACTGGAGAATGAGGACAGGAGACGCTAAACCAATACAGGGTTCTCAGATCTCCCATTATCTCCCCCAGGGTTCAGTGGTCCTAGGTACTCTTCACCCTGTCTACACTCTTCACTGTTTATCTCCATCAGTCACAAGGCTTTAATTGCACCTCTTACACATGAACTTCTCTCACTACAACCAGACCAGGAGATCTCATTTTACTTCTATCACTGAAAACTCTTGTGCGTATTGCACTGTGATAAATGCTGATGAATGAACAAATTCTTTGAGTAAAGGCACATTCATCTTCCTTACCTGCTGTGAGAGCACTTGGCAAAATAAGAAGCATGCAGCTGACACCACGAGGGTCAAGATTCATTAGGAATTACTGAACTACTGGCCTGATTTTCAGGATAATCCCTCACCAATATTTGAGGCTCAACTATGTGGGGAAACTCTACTGGGGTCTTAATTGAATGGGGCCTTATTTGGTTCAGAAGCTTTAGAGACAGGTCTATACAGAAGAAAATGTGTCTACCTGGTAGATGCAGGTATCTCATTCCTTAGGATAAGCTTTGTATTTACCTAATGAGCATCTGTCAGCTAGTCAGCCACCATTCTTTCATCCTCTGTCTTTCGCTCAGGAAGGCCAAAAAGTCCCGAGTAAGAAATTTAGGAAAGAAAGAATGAATGAGGATCCAGAGCTGACTGTAATTCCCACATTAACCTCATGGAAAATCATTCCATCACCATTTGAAATTCCTGAAATGTCCCTTCACACTCAGGCAAACTCACACAAATACACACTACTGCCATCAAATGCCAGAGGAGTCACCTGTCACTAGAGGAAGAAAAGGGATCATGAAGTATGCTGTCCAAGAGAAAAAGGTGATAGTCTTACTTTACACAGAAGGAAACTTCAGCCCTGAGAAATGGGACTCTTTATCTACCCCCGATGATTACGCAGCACCTTTCCCCAGTGGACGTGTAGGAGCAGCTGATTTATCACACAGCCTTCTTAGGCTGACTTCAGTTTCTCCTAAAAGCACCAGAACATTGCTGCTCAGTCCTAGACCATTGGGTACCATATTGGGCAGGGCTGACCTGAAGGGGCATCTAAAAAGGAGCATCACCTAGGACTCACCATAAAACAAATCCTGACATCCTCTGAGGCTGATGGTAACTCTCCCCGATACTCCTTTCCTTGATGTCAAGATCACTGCAGGGCACTCACCAAAGACACCTGGAGATTGTGGACTGATGGGCAACAAATGCCCTTCTCAAGATTGTTACAATATACCTAGATAACTAAGTAGGTGTTCTTGACACAATATAAATCTGAATTTTCAGGAATATACTTACTCTAAGAACAGGGCTGGGATGATTTCAAGGGCAGGTGGAGGGAAAACAAGTGCTTTGCAATGAAAACAAAAACATTGCTTATTTTTCTGCAAAATGACTTTTAACTTTGCTTTAAAAAATGCACTCTGAAATTACAAAATGATACAAATTAAGTGGAGGGTATCTGGCAAGATTTCTAACAACAAAAAATAGGAAACAAGTCAAATTTTATTCATGGATATCTCATTAAATATGATATAGGTATGAATGGGAAACTAATGGAAAAAAAGAAAGATATCTGTGAAGTGAGGTGAGTGATTTCCAGCATCTATTTTTAAGTGAAAATAGTAAGTGCAGATCATTGAGTGTTTGAGTAAGATTGTAGGCAAATAAGAACACGCACAAATGTGCATTGGAACACATAGACACACATGTATTTCTTGTTTGGGAAAGTAAAAAACACACTAGAATGATGTTAATGAAATGGAAGTGAGATGCATGGAAAACTTCTGAGTATACTTTCTCATATTGCTTTGACTTTTGAACCAAATAACTGTTTTATATGCTCAAGAAGTGAAACAATTTCAAAATTGGAAACAAGAACAAAAAGAATATATAATAAGTACAAAAAGAACTACTAAGAAACATGGAACTTTGGTGACATTAGAATCGCAATACTGCATATTTGTGTGTGTCATGTAGGATAAAGGAAATAAGAAAGAGACTACTGTTATCAGGAGCCAAGACTTAGAGAGAAACATAAATTTAAAATCTGAGACGGTTGGATAGAAAACGAAATA
Source organism: Equus asinus (assembly GCF_041296235.1). Lineage (NCBI taxonomy): Eukaryota > Metazoa > Chordata > Mammalia > Perissodactyla > Equidae > Equus > Equus asinus. The sequence continues at coordinate 21,235,501 of NC_091809.1, read as the reverse complement.
TTAGCTTTGCGTTGTTAATATGTATACAAACTTAGAATTTAAAAAAAGTTTTCTAGTGCTGGAAGGGCCCTGAAGCCCTTGAACTAGATTTTAGCACAGGGAACAAACTGATGTTCATTTCTAAAAAGAACCAGGCTCTTTGGGAGAAATGTCTGATTCCACACGTGGGGCAGGAATGTACAAAGTGAACCTACAACACCTTCTCAGTCAGAAGGCAATAAAGTACTTAGACGTCAATGGGGGTGTGTCTAATGGAGGGAGCTTAAAGGAGCCACCCCCAGATAAACTCGAACTATCAAAAAGAATGATAATATATTGACTGTAGTACATTGAGACAGAATGCATGAGTATATAGTAATAATCACAAGGTAGGAAAAAAGATAAAAGAGGATAAAAAACTGCTAAGAATGAATGAACCATAAGACGACCATTTGGTAACACTCAATATAATATGTGATTCAGGAAAATATCATGAAAATTAAAAAATGTCAGGAAACAGGATATTCCCATAGGGCCAAGGTTTACCCTCCTGTTTACTAATTATTCTCCCTAAATTATGGTAAATTCAATTGCAGTTGCTGCTACTAACAAAAAGAAGCTTACATTGGGGCCAGCCCGGTGGCACAGTGGTTAAGTTCGCATGTTTTGCTTTGGCGGCCTGGGATTCACTGGTTCGGATCCCAGGTGCCAACCTACACACCGCTTGTCAAGCCGAGATGTGCCAGGCATCCCACATATAAAGTAGAGGAAGATGGGCACAGGTGTTGGCTCAGGGCCAGTCTTCCTCAGCACAAAGGAGGAGGATTGGCAGCAGATGTAAGCTCAGGGCTAATCTTCCTCCAAAAAAAAAAAAAGACTTACATCATCTCTTTTAAAAGACTCCTATATTTTGAAGTTCTGGGAAATTGACAGGGCTCTCGGGGTCAGGCGAGATGAGGTGGAAGCGGTACCCAGCTTTTCTGTGGTAATAAATTTCGTAATTATAGGCATTCTTTCACTCATGCATTTAATGATCTCAGATCCTCCCTACGAATGCTCTTTATCTTCCCACCTGAATATATTGAAGCAAACATAAATAACTGATGCCCACAACTGGAACAAATTCATGCAGAGCTCACCCACACTGCCAGAATGCCCAGGCTGGTGAGGGACTGAGATGCTTTTCCTTATGGAGATGGTGCAACAAATGTTGCTTAGGAGGCATTTTAGAAGGTGGAGCACAGTGGATGAAAAGGCCTCATGGACACTAGCTGACTGCACAGCCCGATGCATCTCCTGCCTGGCACAGATGCTCGGGGTGGGCCCCCCATCCCTTGCCACTTCAGAGAGAGGCTGTGGGCCAAGCAGGGAGAGCAGGTGGGGGTCACAGAGCAAAAATGGCAGTGGGAGGAGATGCCAGGTGGGCAGCTGGCAGAATACACACCACAGTGGGAGGTGAAGAGCCCAGCCCAGCAGGAAGTAGAGTGATACCTCTGGAGCTGTCTGGTGTCCACGCAGAACACAGGTACTTTCCCTTTGACCGCTCTGATCCTCCTGGTCCTGTTAGGTTCACCCAAGCCCAGGATCTCCAGACCAGACAGAGAAGGAGCAGCCAAGAGAGATGAGCTGGCTGAAGGCACGCTCTTCTATTTGTGGTGATGATCGGAGGGGCTCCAAGAACACAGGGCACGGAGGGGTGAGTGAAGCAAGGAAGAAATGGGAACCGTGACCTTCCTAAGCCAGAAGAAAATTCCAAGCATCTGCAGCAGAGGGGTGGGGACATCTCCAAGGGGCAAGGCACAGCCAGGACCAAGGGTGGGACCAGGCAGGTGTTCCTGATGTGAAAGTGTTGGGAAGGGCTCCTCCTCCCAGTGAGGGAAAGGACACTTTTATTTTTCCCCTTTATGGATGAGGAAATACACACACACCGATCAAGTGTGTGCCCATGTTCACCAAGTGAATTAAAATACGGGCCACTGGAACTAAATCCTAAGTCACTTGACACTTTGCAGTGACCTCCAAAGGATGCCTCTATATAAATATCAAACTAGGGGCAAGGGAGGGGGAAAATGAAAGAAATTTAAAGTACACTGGGGCTATGATTGTTAATACTTCATTTAGACACAAAAGCTGGGACTTTTCATATCACAAAAAACCTTTAATGAAAACACAAATACTGCATCATTTCACTTCTATGAGATCCCTACATTAATCAAACTTGTAGAGACAAAGTGTAGAGACAAAAAGTAGAACGGAGGTTGCCAGGGCCTGTAAGGAGAGGTGAAGAGGGATACATTGTATATTAGAGACAGAGTTGCACTTTTGAAGTTGAAAATGTTCCTGACATCTATTGCACAACAAAGTGCATATACTTAACACTAGTGAATTGTACACTTAGAACAATTAAGATGGTATATCTTATATGGTCTTCCACAATTTAAAATAAAATCTTTTTGTCAATTTTTAAAAATATCTAGGAAATAAACACCTGTCAAGATATGAAAGGACTTTATAAGTGAATGGGGATAGAATCAGAATTACCATATGAGGCAGCAACGCCATTTCTGGTAAAACGCCCAAAAGAATTGAACGCAGGGACTTGAATACACATTTGTATACTCATGTTCATTGCAGCATTAGACACAATAGCGCAAAAGTGGAAACAACCCAGGCATCCGTTGACTTATGAATGTGATACATATGTAGAATAGAATAGAGTATTACTAAGCCTTGAAAAGGCAGGAAATTCTGGCACATGCTATAGCATGGATGAACTTTGAAGACATGATACTAAATGAAATAAGCCAGACACAAAATGACAACTACTGTAAGTTCTGCTTATCTGAGGAACCTAGAGAACTGAGATTAATGCAGGTTTCATGGGATTGAGAGGAGGGGGAAATGGGGCATTAGAGTTTAATGGGTATGGTTCCAGTTTGAGAAGATGAAAAAGTTCTGGCGCTGGATGGGGTGATGGTCACACAATCATGTGAGTGCACATGCCACTGAATGGTACACTTAAAACAGCTAATTTTAGGTTATTTATATTTTACAAGAAAAAAGTGAATGAGGGATTATTATTAGTTTTAATTAACGTAGCCTCTCAAAGCAGAGATCTGCAGTAAAAGAAATTCTCATCCGGTTTGGCTGACAGTGCCTCTGGGAGAGACCTTATCAGACATACCTGCTCATAAATAGAAGGACCTCAAAGTGCTTGGGGTTTATTGCTGATATTAAATTGTTATATCAGAGTGACATCAGCATCATGGTGAAGTGAGCTGTTCCCTCTCTCTCGCCCACCTATGTTAAACTAAATGGACATCCAATAACCATTGGATTCCTTACACAGCACAACAAGATGCTTAAGAGATCTGTGCATCTATACATCCAAAGGTGAGTGGCCTAGAAGCAGTAGAAATAGGGGAACGGCCCCATTTCCCTCTCCAGCAGCAGTGATCCAGGTTATGGACCCTCACACACTTACAGCAACGCTGTGAGTGTAGTCACGTCCAGCCTCAAGCACCTAAACACTGCCTGCTGAGTGGCAGTGGCTCAGCCAATGTGAAGGCACCATGCCTGAGAGGTGGTGCTGCCCCCATGAGTGCAAACCACCCACTGAAGCATCCTCACCTTTGGGAATGTGACCCAAGAGTAGGTGATCCAGCCCATGCGAAAGCGACCTGCCAGTGACTGCAGCCTGGCCTGCAAAAAAATCAGAGTGGTTCAACTGGCACACCTAAGAGCAGACGAGGCAGGAATATAAAAAGCAGTCTCTGATGCCACTGCGGTGGCAGATTGAATCTGCAACCAGAAGCAACAGAAACCACAGCAGAGCGAGTGACACATTCCCCAGTGGTGGCAACCATGACACTAGCTCCACCACCACTGGGGGCTGTACACAAGTCCCTGGATTCCCAGCCCACTGCAAGCAACAATGAGACCCGTGAACCCAGGACACCTTGCGGTGGTGTAGCTGGCTTCACAAGAAAACTCGGAAACAGTAGTGAAGGTGGTGCATGGGACAGCAACATCTCAGCCTGCAGACACCAACTGGAAGAACATGAGACCCAGGTGACCTGAAGGAAAGTAACCAAAGCTGTACTCATATAAGAAAAGGTGATTACCACCACAAATGTGCCAGCAGAGGAGCAATTCATCAAACACCATGATGAAATACAATAACACTTCAAAACAGAAGGAAAATGACAAATCTCCAGAAACCAAACCTGAAGTCACAGAAGATTACAATCTAAATGACAGAGAATTCAAAATAGCTCTCATAAAACAACTCGGTGACTTACAAGAAAACTCAGACAGCTCAATGAGCTGAGGAATAAAATTAAAGAACAGAAGGAATAATTAAACAAAGAGAATGAAGCCCTAAAACAAATAAACAAACAAACAGAAATTCTGAATATTAAGAACACAATAAATGAGATGAAAAATAATTTAGAAAGCATAAAGAATAGAGCAGGCCTTATTGAGGAGAGGATTAGTAACCTCAAAGACAGAAATCTAGAACTGCTTCAGATGGAGGATGAGAGAAAACTAAGATTTTTTAAAAATGAAGAAATTATTTGAGAAATATCCATCCAATTAGGAATAGTAACATAAAGATTATAGGTATCCCAGAGGAAGAAGGGAGAGAGAAAGGAGCAGAGAGTTTGCTCAAAGGAAAAATAGCTGAGAACTTCTCAAACCTGGGGAAGGAACTGGATATACAAGTACATGAAGACAAGAGAAGTGCTAATTACATCAATAGAAAAAGACCTTCTCTAAGACGTATAATATTAAAACAGTCAAAACTCAATAACAAAAAGAAAGATTAACAGCAGCAAGAGAGAAGAAAATAACATACAAAGGAACTCCCATCGAGCATTTAATGGATTTCTCAGCACAAACGTTACAGGCTAGGAGAGAATGGAATGATATTTTCAAAATAGTGAAAGCCAAAAACTATCAGCCAAAAATACTTGATCCATTGAAATTATCCTTCAGATATGATGGAGAAATAAAAGCTTTCCCAGATAAACAGAAGCTGAGGGAGTTCATTACCACTAGACGTGTCTTACAATAAATTATGAAGTGAGGCCTCTGACCTTAAAGAAAAGGACAAAAGTTTACAAATATTTGAGGAAGGGGAGAAATAGAAAGACAAAATAGGAAAATTGCAGCTCTCCATCAGAACAGGTTAACAAACAATTATGACATGAAAGATAAAGAGAGAGAAAGCATCCAAAATAAGTATAAACACTTCAATTTAACCACCAACTCACAAAAGGATAACTTATGACAACAAAAACATGGAAGGAGAAGATGAAAGGGATGGAACCTACTTAGGCTAATGGAGATAAAAAGCTATCAGAAAATGGAGTATCTCACCCATGAGATCTTTTATACAAACCTCATGGTAAGCACAAAACATCAGAGCACAGTCACAAATCGTAAGTAAAAAGAAAACTGAGAAAACCATCAAACTGAAATAGCAGCCAGAAATACAAGGGAAAAGAAACAATGGAAATATACAACAACAAGAAACACAGAAATAAAACGACAGTAGTAAGCCCTCATATATTAATAATCACTAAATGTAAATGGATTGAATTCACCAAGCAAAAGACACAGAGTGGCTGGAAGGATGGAAAAACAAGACCCAATGTCATTCTGCCTCCAGGAAACACATCTCAGCTCTAAAGACAAACACAGGCTCAGAGTGAAGGGATGGGAGGTGACACTGCAACACAATGGCAAGGAAAAGAAGGCAGGTGTAGTCATACTCACATCAGACAAAGCAGACTTCAACATAAAAAAGATAATGAGAAATAAAGATGGGAGTTACATAATGATGAAAGGGACATTCCAGTAAGAAGTCATAACACTGATTAATATATATGCACCTAATACAGGAGCACCAAGGTATATAAAGCCACTATTAACAGAACTAAATGAAGAAACTGATACCAACACAATAATAGCATGGGACCTCAACACTGTACTTATGTCAATGGATAGATCATCCAGACAGAAAGTCAACAAGGAAACTGGCCTTAAATGAAACTCTAGAACAGATAGGCTTAAGACATATATAGAGAACATTCCATCCCAAAACAGCAGAATACACATTCTTCTGAAGTGCATATGGAACACTCTTAACAATAGACTGTATGTTGGGAAATAAGGCAAGCCTCAATAATTTACAAAGATTTTAATCATATCAAGCATCTTTCTAACCACAATGCTATGAAACTAGAAATAACTACAAGAAAAAAAACTAGGAAAGTCACAAATATGTGGAGCTTAAACAACATGCTACTGAACAACCACTGGATCAATGAAGAAATCAAAGGAGAAAGAAAAAATACCTGGAGACAAATGAAAATGAAAACACAACATACCAATTCTTGTGAGATTCAGGAAAAGCAGTACAAAGAGGGAAATCATACCCAAACAAGCCTATCTCAATAAACAAGAAAAATCTCAAATAAATGAACTATAACTAAAAGAACTAGAAAAAGAAGAACAAACAAATTCCAAAGTCAATAAAACAGGGAAATAATAAAAATCATAGCTGAAATATAGACTAAAAAAACAATAGAGGGGCTGGCCTGGTGGCACAGCGGTTAAGCTTGCATGTTCTGCTTTGATGGCCCAGGGTTCACCAGTTTGGATCCTGGGTGCTGACCTACACCCTGCTCGTCAAGCCATGCTGTGGCAGGTGTCCCACATACAAAGTAGAGGAAGATGGGCATGGATGTTAGCTCAGGGCCAGTCTTCCTCAGCAAGGAGAGGAGGGTTGGCAGCAGATGTTAGCTCAAGGCTAATCTTCCTCAAAAAAAAAAAAAAAAAGAAAGAAAGAAAGGATCAATGAAATTAAGAGCTGGCTTTCTAAGAAGACAAACAAAATTGACAAGCCATTAGCCAAACTTGCTAAGAAAAAAAGACTCAAATAAACAAAATTAGAAAAGAAAGGAGAAATTACAAGGGAAAATACAGATGTATAAAAGATTTTAAGAGAATGCTATGAAAAGCAGGATGGCAACAAATTGGATAACCTAGCAGAAATGGATAAATTCTTAGAAGCATACAACCCACCAAAACTGAATTAAGAAGAAACAGAGAATGTGAATGAACGTATCACAAGCAAAGAGATTGAAACAGTAATCAAAATCCTCCACCAAAACAAAAGTCCAGGACTAGATGGCTTTTGTGGTGAATTCTATGAAACGTTCATTGAAGATTTAATACCTGTGCTTCTCAAACTATTCCAAAACTTGGAAGACAATAGGATGCCTCCTTATCTCATTCTGTGAGGCCAACATTACCCTGAAAACAAAACCAGCCAAGAACACTACAAAAAAGGAAATTACAGGCCAATATTGCTGATGAACATACATGCAAAAATCTTCAACAAAATATTAGCAAAACGAATACAGCAATAGATTAAGAGGATCATACACCATGAGCAAGTGGGATTTACTCTGGGGATGCAGGGATGGTTCAACACCCAAAAATCAATCAATGTGATACAGCACATTAACAAAATGAGGAATAAAAATCACATGATCACCTCAATAGATGCACAGAAAACATCTGACAACATCTATTTATAATAAAAACTCTCAATAAAATGGGTATGGGAGGAAATCACCTCCACACGTTAAAGGCCATATATGAGAAACCCGCAGCCAGCATCATACTTAATAGTGAAAATCTGAAAGCCATTCCTCTGAGAACAGGAAGAAGACAAGGGTGCCCACTGTCACCACTCATCTTCAACATAGCACTGGAAGTTTTTGCCAGAACAAACAGGCAAGAAACAATAAAAGTCACCGAAATTGGAAAGGAAGTAAAACTCTCACCATTTGTGGATAACATGATTCTATTTATAGAAGCCCCTAAAGGATCCAAGAGAAAACTATTAGAAATAATCAACTACAGCAAAGTTGCAGGATACAAGATCAACATATAAAAATCAGCTGCATTTTTATATACTAACAACAAACTACCAGAAAGAAAAGAGTACAATCCTATTTAAAAATGCAACAAGAGGCTGGCCTGGTGGCAGAGCGGTTAAGTTTGCATGCTGTTTCAGCAGCCCAGGGTCCGCCGGTTCTGATCCCGGTCATGGACCTACCCACAACTTACCAAGCCATGCTGTGGCAGTAGTCCAACATACAAAGTAGAGGAAGATGGGCACAGATGTTAGATCAGGGCCAATCTTCCTCAGCAAAAACAAAGGGGGAGTGGCAGTAGATGCTACCTCAGGGCTAATCCTCCTCAAAAAAAAAAAAAAAACCAGAAGATGAAATCAATAATTCAAAGAGACTTATGCACCCCTATATTCACTGCAGCATTATTCACAATAGCCAAGACTTGGAAAAAACCCAAGTGTCCAGCCATGGATGAATAAATATTTGATATATATATAATAAAATACTCCTCAGCCATCAAAAAGCCACAAAATAGTGTCATTTCTCACAACACGGATGGACTCTGAGAATATCGTGCCAGGCAAAATAAGCCAGAGAAAGACAAACACTGGGGCGGGCCCCACGGGTGAGTGGTTAAGCTCACGCACTCTGTTTTGGTGGCCTGGGGTTCGCGAGTTTGGATCCTGGGTGCAGACCTAGCACTGCTCATCAGGCCACACTGAGGCAGCATCCCACACAGCAGAGCCAGAAGGACCTACAACTAGAATATACAACCATGTACTGGGGTCTTCAGGAAGAAGAAGAAAAAAACATATTGGCAACAAATGTTAGCTCAGGTGCTAATCTTTGAAAAAAAAAAAGACAAACACCATATGCTTTAACTCACGTGTGGAAGATAAACACACAGATAGGGAGAACAGAACAGTGGTTACCAGACGGGAAGAGGGTGGGGGAAGGCAAAAGGGTCAGAGCGGCACAAATGTATGGTGATGGCTAGCAACTAGACTATTGATGGTAAACACAATGCAGTCTATACAGAAACTGATATGTAATAAAGTACACCCGAAATTTACACAATGCTATAAAACTTATGTCAGTAATATAATTTTTAAAAAATTTGTCCAAATTGGATCTTCAAATTCTCTAAGGTTTGAGACTTTTCAAAAGTAGAATGTGGAAAAAAGTACACTTAGTCTAAACACCCTGTGACTGGTAAATTGAATTATTCCAGAACGAGTATAATAAAGCCTCCACCCTCTTCTCCTGGAGGCCACTGTGCTGAAGCTCTGTGCAGATGCCTAGGACGTTTGAAAAGACAGGTGAGTCTTCTTGATTGTCTTTAGTAGAAAGACTTGTCTACATACGATTACATTTATATACAGAAACATGCACATCATAGACATGTAAGAAGGTACCTTTCTACCTGAATGTAATGTGTCAAAAATAAATGAAGGACCCAAAAAGACAACACCAAATTCCCACATAAAATATTCTTTTGCATATAAAAGTAAACAGAGGCCCTCTTGAACCAACATTTAGCCAGTGCCCCCCAGAATAGGTCAGACTTGCCAAACCATGAGGATGGGAGGATGTGGGGGCTGAGTCAATGTCACTCCAACAATGGAAATTCTTTTCTGGAGACAAGTCACAAAGGTTACTTAGAAGGCTTTCAAAGAGGGAACTCAGTGGATGAAAAGCCCCTGGGCATGTGCCCTCACAGCATTTTACAGCTCAAATCTTTGCGGGGAATGAACGCCTGAACAGGCTGTTGGACCTGGCTGTGCTGGAAAGCCCCAGGGCCCCAGCAGAAGCCAGCAGCGCACACCAGGACTGTGTAAACAGGTCCCTCAGTGGTCTGGACCAAACATGCCCTTTGACTTTCACTTCAACCCCGATATCATCCTGTTTCTTCAGACTTCACCAAAGCCGGGCTGGGCTGGACCACCACCTATGTGAAAGTCCCCAAGGTACTGGGAACAGGTGGAAGAAAATCTCCAATGAACAAGTGACCACACTTCCGCTTCCTGCCTGGGGATGGCAGAGCTCTGAGGCTCAGTCTGTCCATCAAAATAGACCACCTCAGACTGAGAAATTCTAGTTAACAACTGTGTGGGTAGATATGGGCTGAGGTTGGCTCAGTGCCGGGCTGGAGGCACAAACAGCCCTAGCCAATGTTGAGTCTAGACCCAGAGCTCCAGGCAGGGCTACGGGTCGAGGGCAGGGCCCTCACACGGGGTGGGGGTTGAACCTGGGAATGTTCATCAAATGTTCATCGCCTTCCTAGTGCCCTTACAAAGGCTCTCCCATGATATGCCAGCCAATCCATGAAATAGTCTATTTCCTCCATTCAGCCTTATCCTTAGTCTTTATTTCCCATTTTTATTTTATGCATATTGGACACCATGTTAAAATCTGTTCATTCCTTTGTGTTTTTAACATAACGTTTTCTCTAAGTCTTCTAGCTTTTCTCTTTTTCAAATAACTGCTCTCATTTTTCTGATTTTACTCTATGGCCCAAGACCTCCATACTAGGTAGTGAAATCGCACCCATACCAGAAATTCTTCACTTAGGACGGGTTCTAAAGTTTCTCTCATAACCATGTTTGCCGTGGATTTCAGTGGGTGGCCCACATGGAGTTAATAAAGATCTTTTTAAATCCTGATTTAATAAAACACTTTATCAAGAATTGCTTAAGGAGGTTATCATATGTAATTTATGCATCTATTGAATTGCTATGTTTTGCTAGGTTAACGTTCAATCTGTTGCTGTACAAAATATTAAATGTCTAGGTAACCAAAGGAATCTGTTTTTTAAAAATAATTCCTGGATTTCGTCTCTTGCTTGAAAACATCTCTTGAAACTGTCTATTATATGCAAACTTCTTAATTTAATTCTAAAACTTACTACTTCTAAAGACATTTGAATCTCTAATCCTCATTGAGTGTATTTCAGCCCAGGGTGTGGGGTAGTGGATCCAACTTTATTTCCTCCAAAAAGAAAATTGTTGCAGTAGTACTTAGTGATAAAATATCCTTGACTTAACGACTTGAAATTCCACATTAAACACTGTATTCCTACATGTACCTGTATTAGTATTGAGACTGTCCTGCATAGTAATATATTTGCCTATGCCCATATCATACCCTTTGATTATAATATTTTATATTAAGTTTTAATATTTAGTGGTAAAAACAATATGGAAGCTAACATTTGCTGCATCTTACCATGCTAGATGCCTCACAGACTACAGGTGTATTATGCTCATAACCTCCAAATGGAGTAGGCACTATCACAATTTTCCCTTTTGTTTCTTGAAACAGCTTTCTTGATATAATTCACATAGCATACAATTCATCCATTTATATAATTCAACATTGTTTAGTAAATGTAGAGGCTTTTAGAATGCAGAGAAGTGTTAGAATATTTTCATCATTTCCAATGCAGCTGTTGGCAGTCAAAATCCCCATTTGCCTTCTCACTTTACAGGTGAACACAAATCTCCTGTCTCAATAGATTCAGATTTTCTAGACACTTCATATATATGGAATCATACAATTTTTAATCAATAGCTTTTTTCCACTTAGAATATTTTTAAAGACTCACTGTGTTGTAGCATATATGGCTCACATCATCTTGGCTTTTGGAGTGTATTCACATGAATATGCCCATTTCTCAGCCACTAATCAACAAAAGCTGGGACGAAATCTCCTCCATTTCTCTTGCACAGCCCTTTTTGAGGATGCTGCCACTATAACAGTGCAGGCAGCAGGATAAGGCCAATCTGCAGAAGTGACCTCAAACACTACCCACAAGCTCTTAGACTGTGGCAACAGTGACAACTTCTGATAGGACCACCAGGTCTTCTTACAATCAGGATCTCATCTAAGGTCAATCCACGACCTTACACTACACACAAAAGGTTAAAAATAATCAGCTGATCTTTGGTGTTGTTGCCAATAATTAAAAGGACAACAGAGGCACTGAATAACAAAATACCTACCCCAGGTGAACCACAACATGACATACTCCTCCAAACACACAAACATGTGACACAAACATAACACAGAATTCTTGTTCGGGACTTATTAAGCTTGATTTAGATTCTCATACAGTGCTTCAAGTCACAAGAAGGTGTCATCAAGCATCTGCATGCCTGATGGCCATACCTGACACAGCCAAGGTTGCTTGAGCATCCAAACCATGTGAACGTGTATCACTGAAGGTGAAATGATATTGTGCTGGTCTGTCTACATCCAGGGTTCACACTGAGGCGATGCCCTCCCAAAAAGGGCCTGCAGCACAGCAGATTATCCAGACCGGGTATATTGACATGAGTTTTTCTATTTCCACAGCCCATGGATCGAATGACAAACATAGAAGCAGGTCCTATCACCAGTAACAGTTGCTTGAGGCAGACAAATGAGATCATTATTTTGCCAGGCTGTGGTGGGGTATGCTGTGAAAGAGAACATTCCTGATTCTCACCATCATCCTGTACAGCTTGAGGTTAAAAGTCCTCCCGAGGTAGTAGGGTTGTTGTTCACCCACAAAGATCATGAGATCAGGGTATCCCACATTGTAAGTGTTCTCTCAGTTCTCTCTCAACTACACCATGCTTGAAACTGACTTTTTATCTGAAAGGATCTCGTGTGAGAGGGAAAAGATAATTTTATAAAATTTACAGAGATGTCTTTTTACCACCAAATACGGTGGCCAGCATGACTCACCCTAAATGAGTTCAGTGAGCACTCCACACAGTCAAGCAGACACTGCCTTCACAATGTAAGACCATGTCAATCCAACAAGAGAGATGAGGTAGTTAGAAGAGGATTAGATGTGAATGGTGTAGACCAACTTTTGACCAGGGTGCAACTTGGAATGTGGGGGAACTAGACTGGCCTATCAGCAGAAAGAAAGAGACATCATGCACAAGAATGGTTAGGGCCTAATCACAAAGGCTTAAAATAGATCTAGAGAACCACCCAGGATGCTATGCATCTCAGAAGACCCTAAGATTCACACACTCAGGGTAGCACTTCCCCTATTTCCTGTACTCACTTCCTCTTGACTGTAGATCACCACCTTTACTAAAGATGAGAAATGATACAACGGGAAATAACGACTCTACAACATTTCTTACATTCGTAAAGCTTTTCTCCAAAGTGAAATCACAAGTGAACACTGGCAGAACAATTTTCCCACCTATCAGCTGGATTTGTCTCCACTGTGAGATCTCTCACATGTAAGAAATACATATTTCACTGAGGAAATAGGGAAGGGCTTTCCATGTTTCTTAATACTATGGCTTCACTGTTAGTCCTTACATGCTGGGCTGTGAGGAGAATCTCATGGCTTTCCTTCATTTCTTAATTGGAAAGCATCTCTGCAGTGCGGTCCTTTCATACCTTTGGAGTGAATAAGGACTCCTGAGGGTTTTACCACATTCCTTATGCTAATACACTTTCTCTCCAGGGGATTTCCTTCATGACACCAAAAGGAACTGGGAAACTGAAGGATTTCCAACATTCCTTACATTTCTAAGGTTTCTCTCCAGTGTGAGTACACTTCTGAATCATAAAGTACCAAGAACTGGTAAATATTTTCCTACACACGTTACACTCAAAAGGGCTTATGTCTAGTATGGGTCTAAAATGTTTATCAAGATTTGAGGAACTATCAAAGGTTTTCCTATATATGTCACATTTAAAGGGCTTCTCTCCACTGTGAGCTTTTATGTGGTCAATACAGCCTGACGATTTAGTGAAGGCTTCCCCAAATTCCTTATGTTAATAGGGTTTTTCTCCAGTATGAGTTTGCTTGTGAATCCTAAGGTGACAACATTGAAAGCCCTTTCCACATTCCTTACATTTACAGGGTTTCTCTCCAGTGTGAGTACGCTTGTGAATGATTACATATGAAGCCCTAGCAAATTTTTTCCCACATATATTACAACCAAAACGCTTTTCTCCAGTATGAATTCTAAAATGTTCACCAAGATTTGAGGACATAGCAAAGGCTTTCCCACATTTGTCACATTTAAAAGGCTTCTCTCCAGTGTGAGTTCTTCCATGGCGAATAAGGCATGCATATCGAGCGAAGGCTTTCCCACATTCCTTACATTCATAGGGTTTCTCTCCAGTGTGAGTGCTCATGTGAATGTTAAGATGCACAGGACGTGTAAAGCCTTTGCCACACTTGTTACATTCATAGGGTTTCTGTCTGGTGTGAGTTTGCTTGTGACTGTCATGGTCTATAGAAGAACTGAACTCTTCCCCACATTCCTTACATTTATAGGGATTCCCTCCAGTGTGAGTACGCTTGTGAACGATTAAGTATGAAGATCTGGTAAATCTTTTTTCACATATATTATACTCAAAACGCTTCTCACCAGTGTGAGTTCTAAAATGTTTACTATGACTTGAGGAAGAAGCAAAGGCTTTCCCACATTTGCCACATTTAAAAGGCTTCGGTCCAGTGTGAGTTCTTCTATGGACAGTAAGGGACTCATATCGAGTGAAGGCCTTCCCACATTCCTTACACTTAAAGGGTTTTATTCCAGTATGAATCTGAACGTGAGAGTTCAGGTATGGAAACCTTTAAAGGATTTTCCACATTCATTACATTCATAATGACTATTACCGGTGTGAGTTTGTATATGTACACCAACACTTGTGGAGTGAATAAAAGATCTCCCACATTCCTTCCTTTCATGGAGTTTTTCTCCATTGTGAGTTCTCATTTGGGCCCAAAGGTAAAAGTGATCAGCAAAGGCTTTTCCACCATCACTGCATTCAAAGTCTTCCCCTTGCATGCTAGTTTTCCAGTACACAATATCTAGAGTCGGGCTGATGGCTTTTCCCAACTGATTCAACATGAAAAGCTTCTCTCCAGTAGAGGTTTTCTTCTGCAGAGTAAGGAAGCTTTTCCCATACTGATCATCATCATGAGGGTTCCCTCCATCGTGAGCTCTCCTGTGTGTCTCAAGGCATGAACATTCACTGAAGTGTTTCCCACACTGCTCACAATCATAGAGTTCCCACCCACTGGGGATTCTTTCCTGTTGATGAACAGAAGAATAATTCAAAGATTTCTCCAACTCATTAATTTATCCTACCCATCTCAAAACAGAAACATCATGATGCTGATTTCTATCACTTCCATTAAATTCATACACTTCCTACCATGATATCTTTCAAGTCGAATGAGGGAATCCTTCTACCAAAATGATATACCATCTAGTCTAATCTTAAAAGATTCCTGTAAAGTTTCATGGAATTATTTAACTCAGTATCAAGTTACGTAAGTAGGAGTGAGTCCTTGAGCGAATTCGGAAGCAACAAATTTCAAGCTAGGTTTAAAATATTCTTAAACTCACATTCAGAATACCTCTCCAGAGACATAGCTCTCTCTCAGGTGAATGCTGCTCATCTTACACATCAATCACTTGTGCCCATGTGTGATCTAATGAAAATCTCATCCTTTTAAAATGTGGAAAATAAGAAATCTCTCTTCTGAAACTTATTGAGCTTACCATTTCTATCCTAGCAGATGCTTTTGCCTCAGAACTAACCTGCTGAATTGCTGAGTCTTTGGTTTTCAGTTGTATTGCCCATTCTAAAACAAAAAATAAGAAAACATTGGAATTTATAGAAAGAAATGTACATTAAAGGAGTTAAAAACAGTAAGGATCATTTGTATTATTTCTCAACTAAACATACTAATTAAAAGGCAAGACAGATTTTAGGTGCTTGGCTATGTCAAAAGTTTACAATGCTGGGCTGGCCCAGTGGTGCAGTGGTTAAGTTTGCATGTTCTTCAGTGGCCCGGGGTTCACCAGTTCAGATCCCGAGTGCGGACACGACACGGCTTGGCAAGCCATGCTGTGGTATGCATCCCACGTATAAAGTAGAGTAACATGGGCACAGATGTTAGCTCAGGGCCAGTCTTCCTCAGCAAAAAGAGGAGGATTGGCAGCAGTTAGCTCAGGGCTAATCTTCCTCAAAGAAGAAAAGTTTACAATATTAAGGATGTGTAGTCAAAGGTTCACTCGTTGATTAATACAATTTTATGAAAATTAAATATGTGGAAAAGGACAGAATATTATCAGGAAAAGAAAGTAGGAAAGCTCTGGATAAAGACCATATGCTAAATGATGAACTTAAAAAAAACAGAACAAGATGAGATGAGTGGAAATTGTGAGTAAATGTAAAGTATGAATGTATGAGAAGTTGATGATACCTCAAAGCATCAGAGACCAGTGACCTTAGCCTTCTAGAGAAAGCATGTCTTACACCTTCCTCATTGTCATTCCAAACACACTGAAATTTCCATTGATCAGGGAAGTTCTACACAATCACTCACCTTCGAGGACTCTCTCCACTGTCCCTAACTCCTCTTCTTCCAACCAAGAGATCACATTGGGTTTAAACAACTGATACCCTATTCACAGGAAAAGATGTATTAACAGAAAAGCCCTGTGTACAAGATGACAAATTTCCCACAGATCAGCTCCTTTATTTTTAATGAATGTAGGAAAACTATTTCAAAAGAGATAAAAATGCAAACATCCCCTCTCTCTGTGCATCCACGAGATCAGGTGTCTCTGGTCCCTGAAACCCACGTTCAGATATCTATATACAGATTACAAAGCATTAGGACTTTTATTGAAATAGGAAATAAAATAAGCACAAAAAGAGATGTTTGTTTTCATGGAGAAACCACTACACCCGTGGTTGTCAAACTTCGTTGTCCATCAGAATCATGTCCTGTGTTTTCATTAAAATAAAGATGTCAGGGTGCAGTGCCACAGTTTCATTCACTATGTCAAAAGTGGAGTCTGAGAATGCACATTTCTAAGAGAGTGACGGGGATGGTGTTAGTCCTAGAACCACAGTTTCACAGAAATCACACTGGATAAAAAGCCAGTAGTGTAGAGACTAGTGTTTGTTAGTTTTCATTATGTGCAGACCACATCACCAGTCATGGAACATAGTAAATACATCATATATTTCTGGTCCATAAGAGGCTACAGGAAAGATGGCAGCCTTACCTACTGTGGTCAGGTTCTTATAGTTCTCCAGCATCACGTCTCTGTATAAATTTTTCTCAGTCAGGCCCAGTAAAGTCCACTCCTCTTGAGTGAAGTGCACAGCCACATCG
This sequence comes from Equus asinus, assembly GCF_041296235.1. Classification (NCBI taxonomy): domain Eukaryota; kingdom Metazoa; phylum Chordata; class Mammalia; order Perissodactyla; family Equidae; genus Equus; species Equus asinus. Next base: position 21,218,431 of record NC_091809.1, on the reverse strand, counting down.
GCAAAGGAAACTGAGTCCTAAATCATGATACACAAGCTGGCTTCAGTAAACTAACATTTCCACCAGTGTTCACTGGGGAATGAAGATGGCAGACCAATGGGAACAGAAGGTGTCAAACTTTCTCAGCAGCTCTCCCAGGGTGCAATGGTCCTAGGTACTCTTCTCTCTAATAACACTCCTCACGGTTGACTCCAGTTATGGTTTTAACAGAATCTCTAACAAATGAACTTATCTCACCACAACCAGGCTAAAAGCTCCTCTCATCTTAACTTCTGTCTTGCAGAACAGTCCTAAGCAAACTCTAGAGACTTTTAAAAGCTGATTAATGAATAAATTCTTTGAGAACACTTTCCTCTTCATTACCATGTCACAGCAGCCAGCTAAACAAAAAATATGCAGTTGTCATCATGAGACAATAGTAGAAAGTAATTACCGAAATACTGAGATTAGTCACAGGAACCAATATGAGAGGCTCCACTTTGGGAGGGAATTCAACAGGGACTCAGTCCTTGAGTGGCTTGATTTCTTTAAGAAACCTTGGAGACAGGTCTACCTAGAAGGAAATATGTCTAACTGGTGGATGCAATATGTCACTTTGTAGAAGGACACACCTTGTAATTACCTGAGAACAACTTGTCAAACAGTCAGTCGCCATCCTTTCTCTACTTGTATTTTTTCCTCAGGAAGGCAGAAAATGTCCTTAGAAAGAAGACCTAGAAGAAAGAAGACATGAGGACCCAGGGATGACCATAATTCCCACATTCACCTGCCAGGAAGTCATTCCATTCTGGATTGAAATTCCCAAATATCCTGCACACTCAAGAAACCTCACACAAATACACACCACTGCCATCAAATGTCAGAGGAGTCGTGTCTCACCTGGAGCCACAAAAGGGGACTGTGGGCCACGCTGCCCATCAGGAAAAGCATAATGGTTTGATTTTATAGGTAAGCAAACTTAAGCCCTGAGGAATGTGACTGTTCATTGTCATAATAGTGATGAATGAGATTGCGCAGCAACTCTCTGTAATGCATGTATACTGGGAAGCTGACTTAGAGAACTGCATTCTCTGGTCCACTTAAGCTCCTCATAGATAAACCACCAGCATGACGGCTCAGGTCTGGACCAAAGTAGTCTATAGTGCAGGGAAAACCTAAGCTGCTAAAACAGTACGCTCTATGACAAGAGCATCAGTAACATCAACTGCCATTTACTGAGGACCACTGTACCAGATGTCTCAGTAGGAGCTTACAGCTCACTCAAATACTGGGAACAACTTGAATATTTAAATCTACTCTTTCAACTCTTAACTTTGTATGATCTGAACACAAGTCAAGTATATCTCAGAAAATTACAGTCTAATGAGTTTAGAACACTTTAAATGTAGAAAGTGATGTAAAATATCTCAAGTTTTTAATATTCTTTATATGCTTAAATATTTTCCATACATATATGATCTACACATTCCACTGGATGGCCCTGGTTGAGACTGTTCCTGAGCATATGAAGCGAAGAAAAAGGAAATATTTTATTCAGTCAACCCTTGAGCTTCCCTTGATGGATGCTGCAGAAGTCTAAAGCTCTGGGCCTGCCTCCTTTAAGTTCTTAAAGCTCCTTTACTCCTTTATTCTGTCAGTAAATAGTGAAGTTATGTCCCTGTCTAGTCACTCAGTTGAGAGCAGTAACACGTACAAAAACATGTCACAGGGGTTCAAGATCCAACATTGATACACTAAAGTAATAACTGATAGACCAACTCAAAAGTGATAGAGGAAAATAAGCAGGTAAGAAAATAAAGGGTGTCTTACACACACACACACACACATACATATACAGAAAGCAGTATTTTCTGTTGGTTCCTGAACAAGAAAATGGAAGAAAAGGGAAATAATCATTACATCTTTCACATCTGACCCTAAAAGATTAGAAAAAGTACATCAATCTTTATACAAAAGAACTCGGAAACATTAAAGTACTGGGAAGTCCTCACAGGTCTTGGTTAGAAACACTCCAAATACGTATGTGCTCCATCCTGGCCTTGGGAATGGGCAACGCTACATCATAGCTTGCCCAACATTTTTATACTTTATGAGTCTTTTCAGACAACCACCTTTCCATTTTACTTATCAGTTTCATTTTCCACTCAATTGGATTTCAAATTTATTCATTTCTCCCACAGACTAACTTCATGTTTCTTAAACTGTCTTTTAATATTTTTCATTTGAAGGTTAACTTCTTTGTGTTAAAATTCAATAACCTTTGGAGTGATATCAGCATCATGGCAATTGAATTCTTCCGTTGGTTTCTTGCTCTAAGTTGAAACCAGTAGGACATCCATAGACCAACAAAGGACTCTGCACAGCACGCCAGAAGACCCAAGTAATCGATACATCTACACATCCGAAGGTGGGTTGACGGACCTTCCTGGATGTGGTGGAACCAGGGGAGCAGAGGTGGCAGCTCCCGAGACCGTAAGTTCCAGGATCTGTGGCTACACCTGCAACCAGAGGCTCCAAGAACTGAGGTAACACACATGACTGGAAGCCCAGGAATCCAGGAGCCATGCTACTGTAGCTGCCCGCAATCCCTGCAGGCCTTGACTGGAGCCTCTGAGAACTGCAGTGACACCTGTAACCCGGCCCCCTCCCTCTCCCTTGGTGGCCACACCTCCAACACTGGCCCTTCCACCAGCAGGGGCTGCATCCAAGACCCAGATAACCCTGGCAGTGACAGTGGTGCCCGTGACCAGACACTGCAAGTGACACAGCAGCACTCATGGCTCAGCCCCTCTGCATCCTCAAGCACTGGCAGTTGGTACGTATGACCTGAGGTTTCAGAGTCACAGTGGTGCCCATGACCCAGCCCTTGGCACTGCCCCTGATACCAGCCCTGCCAGCAGCAGGTGCTGCATACAACACCCCAGGTCCCTGGTAGCAGTGGCGGTGCATGTGACCCAAAGTTCCAGGAACCACAAGGTATCAGAGACTAGAACTTAGGGAGCCCCAGTGGCACTGGTGACCCAGGTACTCCTCCCAGTGTGGTGGTGAGAGTGTCATTCATGAACCTGGGCAACCCAGAAGCAGCTACAACACTTGCAAATCTAGCACCCCCAGGAGTATTGCTGCCAACACCCCCAAATAACCCAGGAGCCCCAAAACAGGGGTTGCACAGGACAGCAGCATTCCAAGCTGTGGAGAGCCAGCAACACTGAAAATGGGCCCAATGACTCCAGTCCTCCCTAGAATTGCACCTGCAATTTCCACCCCCCCCCCCCAACCTATAGCAGCAATACCTGCAGACCCAACAAATCAGACGAGGTGAAGGTGCTCGCGACCCCAGCTACTGCCCAACTCTCCCTGTGTACCCTACTGTAGTGAGGGAACCTATAACCCAGGCAACCCCAGAAGTAGAAGAGGTTCTCATAGGCTGGTGACAATGGGGGTGACATTGTAGGCAGCAAGGTACCAGCAACCTCAGAGGCACAAAAAACACAACGAAGGTACTGACATCTCCTCTGGGACAGACAGTGGAGGGTGGAACGTTCAAGCTCACAAATACAACAGGAAGCTGCTCAGAATCAAAATAAACAAAGCCTTACCAAAATAAGAAAAGCGTTTCCTACCCCAAATGCACTGACAGAGAAGTGCCATGAAGAACAACAGTAACTCAGTATCATAAAAAGAAAATGATATTTCTCCAGAAACCAAACTTGATGTCATGGAAGACTATGATCTAACTGACAGAGAATGCAACATACCTGTCATGAAGAAACACAACCACTTTTAAGAAAACTCAAGACAGTTCACTGAGCTCAAGGATAAAATTAACGAACAGAAGAAGTACTTCACCAAAGACATTAAAACTCTATAAGAATAAAAAGAGGAAATTCTGGAGTGGAAGAGCACAATAAATGAGATTAAGAGTAAAGTAGAAAACACTGGAAAGAGAAATCTAGACACGATTCCTGTGGAAAGTAGAGAGAACTAAGATTTCTCAAAAATAGAGAAATGCTATTAGAAATATCCGATTCAATCAGGAAAAGTAACACAAGGATAATGGGTATCTAAAAAGAAGAAGAGAGAGAAACAAGCAGGGAGCTTAGCTAAAGAAATAAGAGCTGAGAACTTCCCAAACCTGGGGAAGGAACTTGATACATAAGGACATGAAGCTAATAGAACACCTAATTCTCTAAATACAAAATGACCTTCTCCAAGGTACATTATATTAAAAGTGTCAAAAGTCAATGACAAAGAAAGAATATTAAGAGTGGCCAGAAAGAAGAAAATGCTTTACAGAGAAACCCTCATTAGGCTATCAGTAGATTTCTCAGAAGGAACTTTACAGGCCAGGAGAGAGAGAAATGATATATTCAAAATATTTAAAGATAAATACTGGCAGCCAAGAATACTCTATCTAGCAAAGTTATGCTTCACATATGAAGAAGAAAAAAGGCTATCACCAACAAAAGTTGAGGGAGGTCATCATAACTGGACCTGCCTTACAAGAAATCTTCAAAGGAGCTCTTCTATCTGAAACGAGAAGACAAAGGTATACAAAGCTTTGAGCAATATGATCAGTTTAGACAAAATCGGAAAATTTCAACTCTCTAACAGAATAGGTTGCTATGCAATTATAACATAAAGGCTAAGTGGAAAGAAAGCATTAAAAATAACTATAAGCAGTTTACCTCGGTCACTAACTCACATTGCAAAAATGGATAATAAGCATTTCAATTTGGTCACTAACTCAATGCAAAAAGGGATAACTTGTGACAACAAAAATATACAATGGGAAGAGGGAAAAGAGGGAACCTGCAGAGGCAAATGGAGATAAGATGCCATCAGCACAAAAAGGACTCTCTCATCTATGAAATCTTTTATACAAACCTCATGGTAACAGCAAAACAAAAATTCAGAGCAGAGTCACAAAACATAAAAAAAACAGGAAACTGAGAAACACATCACAGAAAACCACCAAAATGAAAAGGAAGACAGAAACACAACCAAAAAGAATGGAAATACAGAAAAACCAGAAAACAAAAGAGAAAATGCCAGTATTAAGCCCTCATACATCAATAATCACCCTAAATATAAATGGATCACATTCACCAATCAAAAGACACACAGAGACTGGATGGATTAAAAAACAAGACCCAGCAATATGCTGCCTCCAGGACACTCATCCCAGCTCTAGAGACAAACATCAGCAGAAAGTGAAGGGAAGGAAGATGATACTCCAAGCAAATAGCAACCAAAAAAAAGCATGTGTAGCCATACTTTCATCAGACAAAACAGACTTCAAGGCAAAAAAGACAAGAGACAAGGATGGACATTATATTATGATAAAGGAGCCATTTCACCAAGAAGACAGAAATTTAATTAACACATATGCACCTAACATACGGATACCAAAGTATACAAAGCAGCCATTGACAGAGCTAAAGGGACATAGTAATAGTAGGGGACTACAATAACCACTAACATCAATGGATAGATCATCCAGAGAGTAAAAAGGAAACACTCGCCTTAAATGAAACAAAACACCAGAGAGACATGATAGATATAAAAAACATTCCATAAAAAGCAGCAGAATACACATTCTTCTCCAGGGCACATGGAACATTCTCAAAGACTGACCATATGCTGGGAAACAAACCAAGTCTCAATAAATTTAAGACTGAAATCATATCAAGCATCTTTTCTGACCACAATGGTATGAAACTGGAAATCACTTACAAGAAGAAAGCTAGAAAAGTTACAACTATGTGCAGACTAAACAACATGCTAATGAACAGTTAGAGATCAATGAAGAATTTGAAAAATACCTGGAAACAGAAAAAATGAAAACATAACATATCAAAACCTATGACACCCAGGAAAAGTGGTATTAACAGGGAAGTTTAAAGCAATACACCACTACCTCAAGAAATAAGACAAATCTCAAATAATCTAACACTACACCTAAAAGAATTATTAAAAGAACAAGGCCCCAAGTCAGTAGAAGGAGGGAAATAATAAAAATCATGGAAATGAATGAAATAGGACTAAAAAGACAACAGAAAAGATCAATGAAACTAAGAGCTGGATCTTCAAAATGATCAACAAAATTCACAAACCCTTAGCTAAACTCACTACAAAAAAGAGAGAAGGCTCAAATAAACAAAATCAGAAATGAAAGAGGATGGGTCAGCCCTGGGGCGCTAGGGGCTAAATGTGGCGTGCTGCACTTTGGCAGCCGGGATTTGGATTCCTGGGCGTGGACCAACACCACTGTCTGTCAGTGGTCACACTGCGCTGGCGGCACACATACAAAAAAGGGGCAGATTGGCAGAAGTTGGCTCAGGGCAAATGAAACAGAAGAAATTACAACAGACACCACAGAAATATAAATGATTATAAGAAAAAACTATGAAAAGCTATACACCAACAAACAGATAAACTAGAAGAAATGGATACATTCTTAGAGTCATACCACCTCCCAAACCTGAATCAAGAAAAAACAGAGAACCTGAACAGACCTATCACAAGCAAAGAGATTGAAACAGTAATCAAAAATCTCCCTAAAAACAAAAGGCCAGGACCAGATGGCTTTTCTGGTAAATTCTACAAAACATTCAAAGAGTTACTACCTAAACTTCTCAAAGTCTTCCAAAAAACTGAAGAAGATGGTATGTTTCCTAACTCATTTTACGAGGCCCGCATTATCCCAATACCAAAATCCACTAATGACAACCCAAAAAAGGAAAATTACAGACTAACATCACTGATGAACACACATGTACAAATACTTAACAAAGTACGAAACTGAACACAGCAATACATTAAAAGGATCACATTCCAGGCACAGAGGGATGGTTTAACATCTGCACATCAATCAATGCAAAACACCACATTAACAAAATGCAGACTAAAAATCAGAGGATCACCTCAACAGATGCTGAGAAATAATCTGAGAGGATTCAACCTCTGTTTATGATAAAACTTTCAATCAAATGGGTATAGAAGGAAAGTACCTCAATATAATAAACACCATATACCACAAACTCACACATCATCATACTTAAATGCTGGAAAACAAAGCTATTCCTCTAAGAACAGGAAGAAGATGAGGATGCCCACTCTTGCTGCTCTTATTCAACACAGCACTGAAAGTACTAGCCAGAGTAATTAGACAAAAAAAGAAAGAAAAGGGATCGGAATTGGAAAGGAGTAAGTAAAACTAATCAGTATTTCCAGATGAAATGTTTCTATATGTAGAAAACCCTAAAGAATCCACCAAAAGAACTATTAGAAATAATTAACAAATACAGAAAACTTCCAGGGTACAAAATCAACATGTGAAAATCAGTTGAATTTCTATACACAAACAACTGGAAGAAAGAGAAGCAAGAATACAATTCCATTTACAATCATATCAAGAAGAATACAATAACTAGGAATAAATTTAACCAAGGATGTGAAAAACCTATACACTGAAAACTGTAAGATACTGTTGAAAGAAATTAAAGATATAAAGAAATGGAAAGATTTTCCAAACTCAGGAATTGGAAAAATTAACACAGTCAAAATGTGCCTATTACCTAAAGCGATCTATATATTCAATGCAATCCCAATAAGAATCCCAATGACATTCTTCACAGAAACAGAACAAAGAATCCAAAAACTTATATGGAATAGCACAAGACCCCAAATACCCAAAGCAATCCTGAGAAAAAAAGAGCAAAGCTGGAAGTATCACACTCGCTGATTTCAAAATACACCACAAAGCTATAGTAATCAAAACAACATGGTGTTGGCAGAAAAACAGACACACAGATCAATGGAACAGAACTGAGAGCCTAGAAATAAACCCACACATCTATGGATAGCTAATTTTTGAGAAAGGAGCCAAGAACATACAATAGAGAAAGTAAAGTCTCTTCAATAAATGGTGTTGGGAAAACTGAACAGCCACATGCAAGAGCGAAAGTAGACCCTTATCTTATGCCATACACAAAAACTTACTCAAAACGGATTCAAGACTTGAATGAAAGACCTGAAACCATCTAACTCCTAGAAGAAAACATAGCCAGTACTCTGACATTGGTCTTAGCAGTCTTTTCAAATAACATGTCTACTCAGCCAAAGGAAAAAGAAGAAAAAATAAAACAGTGAGACTGCATCAGACTAAAATCTTCAGCACGGCCAAGGAAATCATCAACACAACAAAAAGACAACCTACCAACTGGGAGAAATATTTACAAGTCATCTGACAAGGTGTTAATTTCCAAAATACAAAGAATTCATAGAACTCAACAACAACAAAATGAACAACTCGATCAAAAGAATGAGCAGAGGATATGAACAGACATTTTTCCAAAGACAATATACATATGACCAACATGCATATGAAAACATGGTCAATATCTCTAATTATTAGGGAAATGCAAATCAAAATTACATTGAGATATCAACTCACACCCCTCAGAATGGCTACAATTAACGAGAGAAAGAGTAACAAATGTTGGAGAGGATGTGGAGAAAAAGGAACCCTCATCCACTGCTGGTGGGATGCAAGCTGATGTGGCCTCTGGAAAACAGTATGGAGATTTCTCAAAAAAAATTAAAAACAGAAATATTATATGATCCAACTATTCCACTATAGGGTATTTATCCAAAGAACATGAAATCACTTATTCAAAAAGAAATATGATCCCTATGTTCACCACAGCATTATTCACAATAGCCAAGTTGTGGAAGCAACCCAAGTGCCCATCAACAGATGAATGGATAAAAATGTGGTATATATACAATGGGATACTACTCAGACATTAACAAAGACAAAATCGTGCCACTTGTGACAACATGGATAGATCTTGAGGGTATTATGCAAGTGAAATGTCACACAGAAAAAAACAATCATGAGCATGACTTCACTCATATGTGGAAAATTAACAAACACATAGATTAGGAGAACAGATTGGTGGTTACCAGATGGGAAGGGGGTGGGGGAAGGTGAAAGGGCTAAAGGGGCACATGAGTTTGGTGACAGATAAAAACTAGACTATTGATGGTAAATATGATGCAGTCTATATAGAAGCTCAAATATAATAATGTACACCTGAAATTTACACAATAGCATAAGCCAATATGTCTAATATGTTATTAATAAAATAACTCAAAAAGAAAATGGGCAGAAAATATGAAAAGATAGCTTCTACAGATAATATAAAGACGGCCAACTGGTAAATGAAAAGATATGCAACATCAGTAATTATCAGGAAAATACAATCAAAACTCCAATGACATATTACCGCACACCCGTCCGAACGGCTATTAAAAAGACAAGCTATAACAAGTGTTGGAGAGGACAGCAACAAAAGCAAATGCTCATACACTGCCTGTGGGAATGTTAATTGGAGAAGCCACTATGGAAAACAGTATGGGGATTCCTCAAAAAAGTTAAAAATAGAAAGTAGCATATGATCCAGCTATTCCACTTCTGGATATTTACGTAAAGAACTCAAAAACAATAATTCAAAAAGATATATGCACCCCAATGTTCACTGCAGCATCATACACAGAGCCAAGACTTGGAAGCAACCTAAGTGCCCATCAACAGCTGATGGATAAAGAAGATGTGGGTGCATCTATATAAAATGGAATACTACTCAGCCACAAATAAAATGAAATCTCACTATTTGCAACAAGGTGGATAGACCCTGAGGGTATTACAGTAGGTGAAATAAGTCAGACAGAGAAAGACAATTAACATATGACTTCCATCCTATGTGGAAGATAAACACACAAACACATACATATAGAGAACAGACTGGCTGGTGGTTACCAGGGGTGAATCAGGTAGGGGGAGGGTGAAAGGAGTCAGTGACAGATGGCTGCTGCCGACGAAATGAAAACACGAACACCGGTTGCTGTGTAGTCTCTCGAGTTTCTCGAGCTCTTTATTCTTATAGCCTCTAAACAAAGCCGGCCTTTTGCCAAAGCAGTGAGTCAGCGACCTAAGCCTGCGCAAGCGTCCCACAATAATGACCTTTCCCCTACACATCTGTTTATAACAGGTTCCTTCATAATGTTTCAAACTCCCAAGGCCCCAGGCTTGTTCCTTTTGAGGAACTGATAAAACACCCTTGTTTGCAAGCAATGTTTTCCCTGGGGCCTTGTGAGTTCACCAGGCAGAACATTCTGTTTGCAGAAAAGTCCAGCCAGCTTTGTGGATGCCTCGCGTGCAAGCACAACCACATTTCATGCCAGGTCTCCTTCAGATGGCAACTAGATTTTTTTTTTAAAATACTTTATTTTTCCTTTTTCTCCCTAAAGCCCCCCGGTACATAGGTGTATATTTTTAGTTGTGGGTCCTTCTAGTTGTGGCATGTGGGACGCCACCTCAGCATGGCTTGATGAGCAGTGCCATGTCTGTGTTCAGGATCTGAACCGGTGAAACTCTGGGCCGCTGAAGGAGAGCATGCTAATTTAACCACTTGGCCACGGGGCCTGACCCAAGCAACTAGATTTTTGGTGGTGAACATGATGTAGTCTATACAAAAGCAAAACATAATGATGTACACCTGAAATTTATATGTTACAAATCAATATCACCTTAATTTAAAAAAACCCAAAAAACCAATAACCTGTAATCAATCAAACACAGACCAACAGGCCAAATGCTGATCTACAAAACGGTATTCAAATGACAACCACCACTGACAATTCCACACTTCATTATCTATGAACCGTATCACCCTCACAACCCGACAGTCCTTATTCTGCGGTTCAGAAGACAAAAACCCAGAAACACATACGGTCACAAAAACTGTGTGCGCAGATTCATATAACTGTCCTTCGACCAGGGGTCTCAAATGGGGATCTTTGGGCTAAACAGGCCCACCAAAGTGTTTAGTCATGTGGTGCCTGAATAAAATGTTTTACTCTCCTTTCTATTTTGTAATTGAGATATAATTAACGTACAATTAAATATGCACATCTTAAGCATTTAGTGGATGAGTTATGACCATCTCCTATGCTCATGTAATCCCCAGCCTAAACAAGATACACAACATAGTTATCTCCCTACAAAGGCTTCTTGCTCCTTCCAGTGTGTTCCTTCCCCCTTGCTCCAAGAAGAGCAATTTCTGAGTTCCATCAGTTACTAGACACACTATTCTGTAAATGTACATAAGGCAGTTCACATAGCATTTCCAAAGTATATCCTAATTGATTTTTCCTCTACTGTTTAACAATATGGGTAAAATTTATTAAAATCTCCCACTAGAATTGGGGACTTGTCTATTTCTTTAATTCTGTCAAGCAAAGCTTTATATATTTGAAACAATATAACTGAGTGGATACATATTTAAATTTTTCTATTTTTGGAGAAACAGAACATTTTATCATAATGACCTCTGTACCCGTACTACTGCTTTTTTAAAAATGTTGTCTGACATAGGGTTGGCTTGGTTTGGAGAGCTTTTCTGCATCTCATGGGTAGCACTACGTCAGTTTTGGATGCCAATGTTTGCCAGTACAGAGTGGCAAAGAGCCTGGCTCACTGAAGGCACCCAGGGATTGGTGATCAACAGGCAACTGGGATCCTTCACACCACTCTTCATGTATACCTGGATTATAGCTAAATAATGTTCATAACACAATATGTATTAGTTTTCAGAAATATATTTAATTAGCTTAAGAACACAAGGGTGAGAGGAACACTGTCTTCTTCCGAGCACTCATCCACCAGCCTCGGCTTCTCTGCACACCAGTCGGTTGTTTCCCACGGCCTCCTTATCTGGATCCTTAGCGCACTATGTCTTGCACTGATAGTGGCACTGGACTCCCTCAATCCTTTTGCCCACCATTCATGACTTGTCTGCACCCACAGGGTTGCTTACTGTCTTCCCAGTGACTGCTGACTACCTCTGGTCCTGGCAACCTAGAAAACAACTTCACCATCCAATGGGCTGCCATCCAATACCTTCTCCATCAAGGTCTGAAGTCTAGTCTTAGGGGGGCCAGCCCCCACCCCAAGTTTGGCTTTCCTTAGGGACTCTCCATCAACTCTAGGACATCTCTTAAAAATCCACCTTACATCTTTATATGAAACTTCTGTTATTTAAATCAAAGTGTGATTTCTGTCTCCTGATTTCACACAGACCCATACACAATTGAGAAGAACAGCGATCCCTGGAGACAAATGAGTAAAGAGGAGATTCGGGGACAGATTTAGTCAGGTCTTTGGACCTAAGCAATGAGCCGAGCTCCTCGCCGATAGGAAAGACATTCACAGAATCACAGTATCAGCACATCCACACGAATTTTATCTTCAGAACCCTTATCAACTGTTTCACTATGGCACAGCTAACTCATTGAGACACCATGTGACAAACAGAGTGGGTAACATAGATACTATCGAGCCTTCAGTGCATTCTGGCACCCTGCATTATCAGCGGAGTCTTCTAGTCCTTTACCTGTGGAGTGATTCTAGCCCCCTAGATGTGTGTCTATAAAAAGTCAAACAGGAGGGGTTACTCTGGATGTTCAGTCAGGGAATCAAAGGCCTGAGCTGGGCAGGAGACAGAACCTCCAGGTGGACTACAAGACCACTCTATGTCTATTAACATAAATAATGCTAACATTGATAATAACAAGTGAATTACTGATTCTGATTAGCTCCTTGAATGAATCTACTACTCATAAAATTAAAACACATCCACACTTTCTTCTATTTTCTTTTGATTCATATCACTTGAACAGATATCACATATTTTTCCCATCAGGTATATAGTGAAGATTAGTTTCCTCCCTCAGCACTTTTCCCAACCAAATAAAAGGTCTCTACTGTCAAATCCTGGCGTAACCCTTGATGCTCTCCCCTTTCTCACCCTAAAAATGAGACCAACCAAATACAGAACGCTTTCCCATCTCCTACTAGCGTCCCTTCCCACATGGCTAACTCCTATGCCTCGTCTTTTTACAACTTAAATATTCATCAACTCTACTTCCTACGTTCACCCACTTCCATATAAAGATAAAGAAAATAATACTGTCCTCTACTTTAGCTCAAGAGCCCTAATAAATTTGTAATAATTCATTTACTTTCTTGCAGAGATGTTTGCCTCCACGAACAGTTTACAAGTTTCCTAAGAACACTTCTGGGTTAAATTTTTTCACTAAGTACTAACCAAGCACTCGAATATTCATTAAGCGGAGGTATATCCTTTAGTAAATAATAAATGAAGGAAATGCCTGGATTCTTTCAATTTCACCTTCTATAAAACTCTCAAATCACTTCATTCATTTTCTTTCCCATAACAATCATCCACATCTAGGTTCCATAATAGCATTTTAAAATTCATTCATCATAAGATTTATCTTGACTCCACGCCTATGCTCATCTTTCCTCAAGTCCATTCCCAAGGCAGGAGTTAGTGGGTTCTATTTAAGCTGTAACGGATTCAAATCACTCTCCTGCTAAAACATCTCAGAAGATTCCACGGCCTTAGAATATTGTCCAGAGCATCTCACTCCCCTGTCCCTGCTCTCCACTCTATCTCCCACCACTCTGTCTGTTCCACTTCTGCGAACCCTCTCTCCTCAGTTTAAGAAATACACCAAGGTCTCAACTATGCTGGATTTTGCTCATCAAGTTCCCTTGACCTGAAATTTCCTCACCCACTCTACAAACCTCACAACAGCTCAAGGACCTGACCAGGTCAATCCTACTTAGGTGTTGGTTTACAACTTAAATACTGATCCCTCCCAATATGTATTGCCACCTCATATTAAGCCTTCTGATGTCCATACCACAAACTTGTCAGCATTCATTGAAAATCTGTATTCCAGGGCCAGCCCGGTGGCACAGCAGTTAACTGCACACATTACGCTTCGGTGGCCCGGGGTTCACCAGTTCAGATCCCGGGTGTGAACACGGCACCACTTGGCAAGCCATGCTGTGGCAGGCGTCCCACGTATAAAGTGGAGGAAGATGGGCACGGATGTTAGCTCAGGGCCAGTCTTCCTCAGCAAAATGAGGAGGACTGGCAGCAGACGTTACCTCAGGGCTAATCTTCCTCAAAAACAAAAAGAAAGAAAAAAAGAAAGAAAATCTGTATTCCTAAATGAGACTGGAAGCCCCATGATGGCAGTACTATGCTTTGAGCGCCTTTCTTCTCTGTCCCTGGCACAGTTCCTAGCTCATTAAACAATTTCAGTCACCATTTGTGGAATCTCCAACAACTGCCATTCCCCATAGAAATGTTACAGTACAGTATGCACAAATAAAAAGAACAGAAAATAGAATTACAACGTAAAAATCAAATTAAGACACATAAAATGTCTGCACACAATATAACAGAAACCGAAACAGTACTTTTGAAAACATATTTCTGTATTTTTACTCAGAAAAACACTAGACAGGATATTCTTTCTGAAAACAAGTGTGTGCAGTTAAAATTAAAATTTGTTCCTTATGTTTCTCCATAGTTCTCAGACATGTTATTAACAAGCGAAGTGGCGTCACCTTTATGTAATGTTCAGAAATAACGCGCAAAGGCCAAATTCTCCGGTGACATTCTGTCGCCCAGGAAAAGCAGCAGAGGCCCCTGACCCACTTTCCCCCGGACTCACAGCCACACGGCGGGGTCGCAGGTCCTGAGGACCGGAAGGCGCGGGGCCTGAGCAACGGGACTCGCACAGCGGAGCTGCTTCTCCTTCTGGGGAAAAGTCTCGAAGGTGACGCGGAGGCTCTGACCAGGGAAGCGCAGGGGACGCCAACGCCCCGCACGGCGCCCTTCCCGCCCCAGCTCAGCGCGGGGCCCAGCGGCCGGGCGGACGAGCGGAGGCGCGGCCTCTCTACGGAGCCCCTCGGGTCCCGGGCCGCACCTGTCCTGTAACGCCCTCCGTGCGCCCAGGGCCCTCCCTTCTCGGGCCGCACCGAAGACAGGGCGAGCGCACAATGACCGATATAACAACTCCACCACACGCGGAGGCCGGGACAAAAATGACGACGCGAACTAGTGACGCAACTTCCGCTTCCTGCCTCAGGCAGTAAAGGGCGGGGCTCCAGGGCTCGGGCTGCCAATCACGTCCGTCCACTTCCGGCAGAGAACTCGTAGTTCTCCCCGCGTGGGCGCTGATGGGCCCTGGGGTCGCTTGGCGCGGGGCTGGGGGGCGGCAACAGGCTCCGCGGCTCAGGTGGAGGATGGAGGCCGGCCTGTGGGCTGGGCTACGGCCTGGGGCGGGGCCTCTACCCGGGGGCGGGGTTCGGGGACGTAGAGCGAGGCCCAGCGTGGGGTTTAGACGTACGAAGGGCGAGGCTGGGACTGGGGACTCTGGCTGCCTGGTGCTCATCAAAAGCTTTTTTGCCTGCCTGTCCTCACTTGCCTAGAGCCCTTACCATGATTCTTCTGTAATATGCCTCCCAGTCCATGAAATGGTCTGTCTCCCCCAATCGATCAATCCCATATTTAACCTTAATTGCACCTTATTTGCTTTTATTTACGTTGGACATGCTAAACACCGATCATTGATTCCTTTGCATTTTCAGTGTAACAGCCTTTTTCTGTACTTTCGTTTTTTTTCTTCAAATATGTATTTCTTTTTAATTTACCAATCTTCTACGGTCCAGGGCTTCCCGTACTAAATTGTGAAACAGCGCTGATACCAGGCGTTCTTAACTCAGGAATGATTCTGAAGAGTCTCTAGTAATCAGGTTTGCTGTGAGTTTCAGTGGGTGGCCTTTGTGGAGTTAATAAACGTCTGTTAAATCCTGATTTACTAGCACACTTTACTAAGAATTGTTCATGTGCATTATTAAATGTTTTGTGCATCTGATGAATTAATAGCTATTTTGCTACAAAAACAGCTGTTGCTTACAATAGTGTTTAACAATTAGATAGCCAGGAAAGTCTTTTTTAAAAAATAATTTCTGGGTTTTCTGCCTTGCCTTAAAAATTCTCTTTGAACTCTAGATTAGAGACAGATTTCTTAATTTTCTTCTAAAAATGTTTTTAATCACATTTTAATCCTTAATCCTCACACAGTATATTGGTATGTGGAGTGTGGTACTGGATGCAATTAATTTTCCTCCAGTAAGACGGTCAGTTGTTGTGGTATCATTTATTGATAAACTATCCTGACTGACTGATTTGAAGTTCCATCTTAATTAAACAATAAATTCCTATATATACCTGTATAAGTTTCTAGACTCTTCTCTGCCAGTAATATTTATTTATGCCCATAAAACGCTCTTTTGATTACAATAGTTTTATATTAACTTTTAATATTTAGGGGTAAAAATATAATGGTAGGTAATGTGTGTTGTATCTTAAGGGCTCTAGGTGCTTCGGAGACATTAAATTTTTTATGCAGCTAAGGATGTCACTACTCTCATGATTTTCTCTTTGGTTCATGTTTTGGAACAGCTATATTGAAAACGAATTCACATGCCATACAATTTCCCTGTTCAGAACAATACCATTCCATGTTTTTTAGTATGTTCAAAAAGTTATGCAACCATCACAATTTTAGAACCTTTTCATTACCTCCAAAGCACCCTTTGGCTGTCATACCCCCATTTTCTTACTCCCTTAATATCTAAGCTGCCATGAGTCTACTTTCTGTTTCTATAGATTTTTGCATTTTCTAGATATTTCTTGTAAATGAAATCATACAAACTTTTGTCAATAGTTTCTTTTCACTTACTATGCTTTTCAAGGTTCATATGTATTGTAGCATATATTATTCCTTTTTATTGCTGAATGATATTCCATTGTATGGATATAATGCATTTTATCTCTTGATCAGATGATAGACATTAGCATTGTTTCCACATTGTGGATGTTATGAATAATGCTGCTATGAAAATTTGTGTGTATCTTCTTCTGAAGACATCTTTTCACTTGTCTTGGTTTTTGTATCAGTCAGGGTTCTCCAGAGAAAGAGAACATATGTCCCTGGACCATATTCTAAGATCAGATAGATCATTTATACATATAAAAATAATATAATGAGGGGCCGGCCCTGTGGCCAAGTGGTTAAGTTCACACGTTCTGCTCTGGTGGCCCGGGGTTTTGCTGGTTCAGACCCTGGGTGCGGACATGGCACCGCTCGTCGAGCCATGCTGAGGCAGCGTCCCACATGCCACAACTAGAAGGACTCACAACTAAAAAAAATATACAGCTATGTACCAGGGGGCTTTGGGGAGAAAAAGGAAAATTAAAATCTTTAAACAAACAAACAAACAAAATATAATGAAATTTATTTCAAAATATATATCTAATGAAATTTACTATAAGGAACTGACTCATGACTATGGAGGCAGAAAAGTCCCATGATCTGTTTGCATTTGCAGACAGAATGCGAGACAAAACTCACTTACTGACTGTCTCATCTACAGCTCATTGCTCAAAGTTTCCACCTGCTGTCATACAGGCTTTAAGGATTAAAGAAATCAACCAAACTTCATCAACTCAGCTTTATTTACTCAGTTCATACAATGCCTTGCCTCCACCACATGGAGGTTTATTAGAGAACAAAACAGCAAGAGAAGATGGAGTGCCACCTTTGTTTAGTTGATTTGAATGTCCTAAAGAGGCAAGTGGGAAAACTAATACAAAATCAATTCACATGAAAGTTTTTTGAGTAAAAGATTTTATTTTGGTGATAAGCATGCAATAATAAATCACAAAAGGTGACCCAAAAAAGCTAGAGGCCAGGAAACCCAGTGATGCATTTCAAAGGCCTGAAAGCCAGACAGCCAACGGCACAGCTTCCAGTCCCGTCTCAAGGCCTGAGAACCAGAGCACCAAAAGCAGGGGAACATTATCCCCGCTCAACAGTGCGGCAAACAAAGAGAATTCAACTTTCCTCCACCTTTTTGTTCTATTCAGGCCCTAAAGTGGATTGGATAATGTCTACCCACATTGGCGAGGGCAATCTGCTTTACACGGTCTACTGATTTACATCCTGATCCCTTTCTAAAATAGCCTCCTGGTTGCACCCATAAATAACATATTCCCAGATATCTAGACTTTCAGTCATGCAGTCAAGTTGACGCATAAAATTAACTATCACACGTATATACCTAGGAGCAGAATTGCTGGGGCATATAGCGACTATATGTTTACCATTTAGAAGAACTACCACACTGTTTTCCAAAGTGGCTGCATCACTCACAATCCCACCATCAATGTATGAGGGTTCCAGTTTCTCCACGTCCTTGCTAACACTTGCTATTGTCTGTCTTGTATATTGTAACCATCCAGTGATATGAACTATCTCATTGTGAATATGATTTGCACTTCCCTAATGATTAGTAATGTTAAGCATCTTTTCATGTGGTTGTGACCATTTCTATGTTTTCCATGGAGAAATGTTTTCCAATCCTTTGTTCATTTTAAAATTAGGTTATTTGTCTTCTTATTTTTGAGTTGTAAGAGTTCTTTATATATTTTGTACATAATCCTTATCATGTATATGGTAACATATATGAATTGCAAATATTTTTTCTATTCCATGATTGTCTCCGCTTTCTCGAGTGTGTCCTTTGTATTACAAAATTATTTCATGTTGATGAGTCTTCTTTGAAGTACAAAAGATCTTAATTTCTTTTTTCTTTGAGGAAGATTAGCCCTGAGCTAATATCTGCTGGAAATCCTCCTCCTTTTTGCTGAGGAAGACTGGCCCTGAGCTAACATCCCTGCCCATCTTCCTCTACTTTATAAGTGGGACGCCTGCCAGAGCATGGCTTGACAGGCAGTGCAAAGGTCCACACCTGGGATCCAACCGGCAAACTCTGGGCCACCAAAGCAGAATGTGCAAACTTAACCGCTGTGCCATTGGGCCGGCCCTGAAAAGTTCTTAATTTTGATGAAGGCCAATTTATCTATTTTTTTCTCCGGTTGCAAGATGCTTCAGTTATCACATCTAAAAAGTCATTGCCAAATGCAATGTTTTGAAGATTTTCACCTGTTTTTCATTTAGCAATTTTATAGTTTTTGGCCTTACATTTATTTCTTTGATCCATTTTGAATTAGTTTTTGTAAATGGTGTAAGGTAAGGGCCTAACGATATTCTTTTGCAGGTGGATAACCAGTTGTCCCAGTACTATTTGATTAAAAGATTATTTTCTTTTCCCCATTGAATTCTCCTGGCACCCTTCTCAGAAATCAATTGAGAATATATGTGAGGGCTTATTTCTGGACTCTCAATTCTATTCCTTTAATCTGTGTGTCTGTCATCAAGCCAGTAACACACTCTTTTGATTACTGTAAATTTGCAGTAAGTTTAAATTACAACTTCAATTCAAAGAAAGGAAAAAGAGACAAATGGAAAACACAATAAGATGACTAAATGGAATCCAAACTGCCGGAGTCCAGCTCCAGCAGAGTCCAGGTTCCTGAGGGAGAGACGGAGTCGGCACAGTGAAGAAGGGGACGTGAGACTTGAGTCAGTGCAATCAAGTCTGTCTTTACTGCACAAGCGTCGTTTTTATATTTTTCAGGATTAGTACAGAAATAGCTCTACAAATATTCTCAGAGAGATAAGGAAGTACAAAGCAAGTCTGTCTTTACTGGTTTAAACAGCGTTTTTATATCTTTTTTAGCAGGGGATAAATATAGCAGTACAGATGTTCTTGCAGAGTAAACCACAAAGCATTCATTGATAAGTATAATCTTACAGGGAACAGAGTTAACTTTTAGGGAGGAAAGGTTAACTATCTTTTCCTGCACAAAAGCGACTTCAGCAATTAAGAAAAGACTTCTATAATGTTTTGCCAAACATATGCAGGGGAACAATACACTTTTTAACAAGTAACACATGGAGGAACACTCCAATCAACTACAGAGGAAGAGGTGCATCCACGCCCACCAGGGAAACTGGGGGAAGAGCAAAACATCAACCAGAAGGAGGCAGCTGCTTTGATCCAAATACTCTCTTCAGAACGAACCCCTCATTAGGGAGAAAAGTTCTCCCACTACCTATGTGCGTCAGGGGGAACTTGCCCCTTGCGATATTCTGAAGGCTTATGCAGGTGGTCACATATTTTTCTCAGTACCAACCCCGCGGGGAGAGCATGCTCTTTTCTCTAAAGTGGCCATCTGGAAAATTACAGCATGAGTAGGAAAATGGGGTATAAGACAAAGGGAAGAAAAACAAGTTTTTAAAGTTCAGCATAGCTTGGGGAAAGGCCGGCTCTTCATATTCTCGCGGAGGGGCGCCCTGCACCCCTCGGCTCTTCTTGATTGGCTGGACCCTGTCAAACAGCCGATCAAATGCTGCCTCGGCCCCGGCACAGAACTAATTAGAGTTACATTATTTATAAATGGATTGAGTGCATCCATAACGGTAAGGATTATTAGTTGGATTTTATACATATCAAGATTAATGCAATGGAATCATTTGAATTGAATACTAGCCTACATAAAGGACAAGCAGGAGAAAATGTCAAATTCGAACGAGGTGTGTCAATTAGTTAATAGTATTTTATCAATGTTAATTTCTAGGTTTCATAATTACACTGTGGTCACCTAAGATGTTACCCCTTGGGGTAGCCCAGTGTGGGATATACAGGACACCAATGTCCAATTACGACCTCTCTGGATGCCTAATTTTATTTCAACATGCTAAGTTTACTAAAAATCTAGATTTCAAAAGTTTCACCTTTATGATGTTTTTAAAGAGACGTAAAAACTGGATATACTAAGATTGAGAAATAAAAGGAAAACAATATGATATAGCTACATAAAAATCTGACAAAATAGATTTTATTGGAATGCACATTCTTATACACAAAAAGGTTACAATTTTTTTTTTAGATTTTATTTTTCGTTTTTCTCCCCAAAGCCCCCCGGTACATAGTTGTGTGTTTTCAGTTGTGGGTCCTTCTAGTTGTGGCATGTGGGATGCCATCTCAGCATGGCTTGATGAGCAGTGCCATGTCCGAGCTGAGGATCTGAACCGGTGAAACCCTGGGCTGCCGAAGCGGAGGGCGCGAACTTAACCATTTGGCCACGGGGCCAGCCCCTATAGACAATTTTTGAAAGGTTCAATTCACCAAGGAACTACAATTCTAAAACAGTATGCACCTAATAACACAACCTGCAAAATGTAGCAAACAAAAAGGGAGCAAATGAAAGGAGCATTACAAAGCCACCATCACAGTGGAATATTTTAATACACCCCTCTCTGGATGAGACAGTGCAAGGAACAAACATTCAACAGTCATCAGAAACTTGAGCAAAACAGTAAACAAGCTTGACCCATAGACACAGATAGCACAGCTGACTACAAGGAAAAATACAGATTCTTTTCAAGCTCACATGGGACACTTATGGAAATTGAGCACAAACAGGCCCAGAAAGTGTATCTTGAGCACTTCCAAAGATTAATATAATTCCCTAAACACAATGCAATTCACTTAGCAATCAATAACAAAAACACAATAAAAACACTGTATGTTGAAAATTTGGAAACATATTTTGAAAGAAGTCATCTGTCAAAGCACAAACTGTAGAAGAAATTAGATATTTATAATAGAAAAGTTAAAAAAACCCTACTTAACCAAACTCTGTTGGAGATTCAGCTACAGCAATATAAAGATAGTGAAAGCCTAAAATGATTACATAATAGGAACAGAGGAAGTCTGAAAAATAATGAGGTATGCATTTCATGTTAGAGGTACAAAAAGAATAATAAAATATAGTCATGCATTTCTTAACAATGGGGATACATTCTGAGAAATGCCTAGTTAGGCAATTTTGTCCTTGTGCAAACATCAGAGTATACTTACACAAACCTAGATAGTATAGCCTACTACACACCTAGGCTGTATGGTACTAATCATACGGTACAACCTATATATATGTGTGGCCACCTATGTCATATGTGGTTTGTCATTGACCGAAATGTTGTCATGCAGTGCATGACTGTAAACACAACAAAACCAGAATGAAAGCAAAAATAAATGTAAGAACAGAAATTAACAAAATAGAACATTCAGTGGATTGAAGTGTGTCCCCCCCAAGATTCATCTCTTGTACCCCTAATCCCCAAGGTGGTGGTATTTGGAGATGGGGCCTTGAGAGGTAATTAGGTTTAGAAGACATCATGAGGGTGGGCTCCCCAAGATGGTGTTAGTGCCCTGATAAGAAGAGACACTGTAGCCAAATTCAGTGGGTTTCTCTCTTGGCAAGTGGACAGCAGAAAAGCACAACCAAGGCAGACGTAGGTGAAGAAAAGTTTTATTGCTGCCCAAGCAATGGAGAACAGTGGGGACGGCTCCCAAAGCAGCGTCTGAGCTCAGTGCTGGTGGACACTTTGTACACCAGGGAGCAGAAGATACAAAGTTTACTTGTAACAACTGTGTTCATTAAGGCACAAGTGTAGCATGCATATATGTTATGACATACATTGCATGATCTAAAAATGGCTGTTTGGAACCTCCCAGAGGAGGAGAACTTAGGATGCCAATGAGTTAAGGTAACTTTAGGACAATTCGTGCTGGACCAATTCGTGGGGCTATTGCTGCAAATGTGAGAGTTTCTCTGCAAGATAGCAACATCTGCAAAAAGGGGCTATTGCTGCAAATGTGTGAGTTTCTCTGCAAGATAGCAACATCTGCAAAAAGGGGCCAGAAACTTCTGCAAAACAGAACACACAGTTTCTTCTTGTCTGAAAAACATTTCAGAGACCATGTTAGTTGTGGATCAGATCCTCAGTAATGCTTCCTTTGCCTGGTTCCCTGGTCATAACACCAGAGAGCTTGCTGGCTTTCTCTCTGCCATGTGAGGACAGAAAGAAGGCATCATCTACAAGCCAGGTAGAGAGCTTGGTACTAGGAACCAAGGTACTAGGAATGTACCTTGCTGGCATCAGAACTTGGAATTCAGCCTCCAGAAAATCAATTTCTGGTTAAACCATTCAATCTATGATATTTTGTTACGGCACCTGAGCCTAGTAATATAAAACACAAACCAGATATACAGCAGATTAATAAAACCAATTTTCTTTGAAATGAATTAACAAAACTGAATAAATTCTCTCAGGATTAATAAAAAAAAAATGAAGAGTCACAAGAAAATGATAGTAGGAATGAAAAAGGGGATATAAAAGGTATGTGATCACAAAAGACACAACTACTACAAACATAAGAAACAATAAATTTGAAAATAGAAAAATTCCTGTAAAACATAACTTGTCCAACTGCCTTTCGATAAATTGGAAAATTTAGCAGTCCTACGACGATAAAAACAATTTAAATTATTCCAAATATGGAAACAAAACAAGCAACAATGGCAACAGGTAATCCAGCTTCAGATGATTTTTCTTTTCTTTCTTGTTGAGGAAGATTCGCCTTCAGCTAACATCTGTTGCCAATCTTCCCTTTTTTAATGAGGAAGATTCACTGTGAGCTAACATCCATTGCTAATCTTCATCTATTTGGTATGTGAGCCAACATCACAGCATGACCACTGATAGACGAGTGGTGTAGGTCTGCGCCCAGGAACTGAACCTGGGCCACCAAAAAGGAGCATGCCAAACTTAACCACTGGGCCACCAGGGCTGGCCCAAGATTCAGATGATTTTGCCAGTGAATTTTGATTCATATAAGAAAAATAATTACTCTCATAGAGAAATTGTTTGAGAATTTGCAAAAGGAGGAAATACTCGTCTTTATACACAAAGCAGGGAAGAACAGAGTTAGAAAAAAATATGACATGATGTTACTCAAAAATACTTGTAAAAAGCTTCTGTAATCTATCAGCACGTAGAATACATTCTGGTATAAGAAAAAGATAATCCGAGGGCCAGGCTGGTGGCATAGCTGTTAAGTTTGTGTGTTCTGCTTCTGTGGCCAGGGGTTCACTGGAACAGACCCCGGGCATGGACCTATGCACTGCTTATCAAGCCATGCTGTGGCAGGTGTCCCACATATTAAAAAAAAATAGAGAAAGATGAGCACAGATGTTAACTCAGGAGCAATCTTGTTCAGTAAAAAGAGGAGGACTGGCAGTGGATGTTAGCTCAGGGCTAATCTTTCTAAGAAAAACAAAAAGAGATAATCCATTATCTCAAAGTTCATTTTTTCCAGAATTACAAGGTTACTGTAACATTGGAGATCAATTAACTCATGATACTTATATTTTTAATCCCTTTTATTTGTGTTTTCACTCAAATATTAGATAACTCTCACAGGCAGATAAACTCTAGAAACTTGAATGAGATCAGCAAACAAATATGATCATTTCAGAGGAGTCAGGAGAAAGCATGTAATGCATCCATAAGGCATTTATGAGAAAGCAAGTGCTCAAACCATGAAAAGTAGGATAAAGCCTTAACCTTGTAAAATCTACAACAACAAATACAGTGAAGGGTAAAGATGGAAAGCATAGCCCACTAGCTTAGGAAGAACACAGGACACTGCTTTCACTAACCCTAGTCATTATGGTACGGGAGGTCTTGTTTGGTCACTAAACCAAGAAAACATATAAATGATTTAAGAATTGAAATGGAAAAGCAAAATTACCATTAATTACAGAAGATATGATTGCCTATGCAGAAAATTGAGAAGAATATTTTTAAAATTAATATTTATTTTATTTATTAAGGTTATGAAAGTTAACATCCTTGTGAAATTACAGTTGTACATCATGATTAGTCTTGTTGTAGGTACACCACTTCACCTCTAGTGCCCTCCCCCCACCCCCCTTACCCCTGGCAACCACCGATCAGTTCTCTTTGTCCATATGTTAACTACCACCTATGAGTGGAGTCATACAGAGTTCGTCTTTCTCTGTCTGGCTTATTTCACTCAACATAATACCCTCAAGGTCTATCCATGTTGCTGTGAATGGGACGACTTTGTCCTTTTTTATGGCTGAGTAGTATTCCATTGTATATATACATACCACATCTTCTTTATCCAATCATCAGTTGCTGGGCACTTACGTTGGTTCCGTGACTTGGCTATTGTGAATAATGCTGCGATGAACATAGGGGTGCATGGAACTTTTGGAATTGCTGATTTCAGGTTCTTGGGATAGATACCCAGTAGTGGGATGGCTGGGTCATAAGGTATTTCTATTCTTAACTTTTTGAGGAATCTCCATACTGTTTTCCATAGTGGCTGCACCTAAAAATTAATATTTTTAAGACAGTTTAACAAGGCTGCTAGAGAAAATTCAACACACAAAGACCAACTGCATTTTATAAATTGAGAATTAGAGAAATTAAATAAAAATGCAACATATACAAGTCAGAAAATTATAAAATGCTTAAGAATAATCTAATCAAAATATGCAGAGTCTCTTTTGGAGAAAATCGTAAGATATTGAACTCCTTTGAGGAAAACTTAAATAAAGGGGGAGAAACACTTTCTTCATGGATTGGAAAGTCCAATACAGAAAATACTCCATTCCCCTTAAAATGATTTACTTAGAGTTTCAGCAAATGTCTAATAAAAAGTAGAGCTACTATGATTGGAGGAACCTCACAAGCTGCTATGAAATATGTATACAGATCTCCCCACAACTTGCTGATCACCAAAAGGAAAATAGGCAGTTCACAGAGCAAACTCGGGACATGGGCTCCACTTTACACCAAGTGATCAAAATTAGCATCATCAATGAAGGGAAACATGAAATCACAGGCCTCTCTGTAGTGATACCCTTGAAATATCCATCTCTTTTTTGGTATTCAACCCAAATTCAAAACCTGAATCTAATTGTGAGGAAGCTTCAAAGAAACCCTAAGTGACAAACGCTCTCTAAAGGAAATGGCTGTATTCTTAAAAATTCCCCATAACATAAAAGACAAAGCATGAC
The DNA here is from genome assembly GCF_041296235.1 of Equus asinus. Taxonomy (NCBI): domain Eukaryota; kingdom Metazoa; phylum Chordata; class Mammalia; order Perissodactyla; family Equidae; genus Equus; species Equus asinus. The sequence continues at coordinate 21,192,614 of NC_091809.1, read as the reverse complement.
TATTATGAAAGGCTTGAAATTGATTAAACAACCACTAAAAACAGCACGTGACCCTGGACTAAAGGGGACATTTTGCAATAAAGGACATGGGACAGTTGATAAAATAGGAAGATGGAAGACAGATCAGATAATATCCTTGTTCTTGGGTAACACATACTGAAAATACTAAGGGGTAAAATGGCATGACATATGCAACTTACCCTTAACTGATTCAGGAAAAAAAATCACAGACACTGAGAGAGAGAGTGAGAGAGAATGAATGAGAAAGAAAAAAGGAGCAAAATGTTAAATATTAGGGAATCTGGGTAGAGCTACACTGAACTCCCTTATACCAGTCTACCACCTTTTTCTCCATGTCTGAATAAATTTCAAAATTTTAAAAAGAAGCCAAGAACAGAAAAGACACTCCTAAAGAAGAACAGTGGCATAGGAAGTAGCTCTATCAGGCATGAAGAAATATGGTAGAGTTAATATAACAAATATAAGCGGCATTGGTGCAGAGATTAGACCAACTGACCAAAGGAACAACATTAAGCCCTGAACACACCCAAATAAATATGGAATTTTTCAGCGGCTAATTTGACACTGCAGATCAGCAGGGAAAGTTGAGCTTCTCAATATGTGATCTTGCGAAAATGTTATGTCCATTGGAGGAAAAATTAAAATAGACATATATTGATACCACTCACACAAAAAACAATCCTGATGGATTAAGGACATACATTTGCAACAAAAGCTATACAAATTTGGTAAGACAAGGTAGTAGAACATATTTATAATGTCAGGGTAAAAAAAATTCTAAAATAAGATAAATGAAAGGTTAAATAAATTTGCCTATGCTCAAATAAAGAAATCCTTTTCCTTAAGAAAATACAAAACTGAAAACACATACAGTGGAAACAACTGCAATCATGTAACTCACAAGTGATGAGTTCACACTGTCTAACAAAAGCCTTCAAGATTATTTTTGACAAGACTGATTATTAGAAAAACCAGCAAAATACATGACCAGGTGTTTCTCCAAAGCCAAAGTAATTGTAAACATGTTCATGTTACCAATAATCATGGTAAGGCAAATTAAACTTACAATGAGATTATCATTTCACAACAACTTTGGGAAAATATTATAATTAACTAATAAGGTTGAACACGTACAAGGGGAATAAATCCATTCACAAAGGCATAAGTCAATAATGACAGATTTCGTAAACACTTCAAAAATAACATAAGGTAGCTAACTCCTTGTTATGGAGTATGTCCATAAGTAGTAAAACCTAGAAAGAAAAATGAAGACACAGTAGATTTGTGCCTGGAGCTTAATTTATAAAGGTCACTGAGTGAAGACATGAATAGACTAATATCATTAGAAGAAAAGTTTATTACTAACAATCCCAAGAGAAGGGTCATGGGAAGCCACGCAGGGCTAAATGGGGGAGCACAAGAGTGGGTCCAGAGGCAGAAGTGAGGGGAAAGCACAGACTTTATTGGGGTGTCCACAGGAAAGGCAAGGCAGGGCAGAGTAAACAGCTCAGGACTGGCTAGTTTGAATATTTCTGCAGTCTCTGGGGTAAAGGGAGGTCTATAGTGGTCTGGCACCTGGTCCTGGGTTGATTTAGGGCAGGGGAAATAGTGGTTTGCTGTGTAAGAGTTAGACAGAGGTTGCGTATGCAGCTTTGGATTGCTTGGTTTACATATGAAAGTTAGATGCCAACGCATATTGTTTACTATCTTTAAGATTAGCTAGCACTGGGAGGGGGAGTCTCTCACCAGCTAACCTGACCCCAAAATGTGAAAGCATCATACTATACAACAAATTAAAGTCATGATTAACAAAATTGGTCCCCCGATCAGTTGACATTATACTAATGAAACTGTGGAGTGACGAAAGTGGAGATTTTTAGAGGAGGGTATAAACATCATTAGAAAGATTTTATTATGAGAATAAGAAGCAGGGACACTGGTAGAAGGATAAGGAGTCATTGTAAGCCAGCCCATGTTCATCTTTTTCATTATGTATGGCGTTAATCAAGAAAAAAGATCTGAAAAATTCTTGGAGCATCTAGCAATATCTTGGTGGAGTCACAAAGTGTGTCAAAATTATGAGTCTAATGGGTCTGGCCCTGTGGTGTAGTGGTTAAGTTCAGCACACTCTATTCGGTGGCCTGGGTTCACGGGTTTGGATCCCGGGCGTGGACCTACACCACTTGACCACTTGTCAGCCATGCTGCGGTGGCGACTCATATATAAAGTGTAGGAGGATTGGCACAGATGTTAGCTCAGGGCTAATCTTCCTCAAGCTAAAAAAGAGGAGGGTTGGCAACAGATGTTAGCTAAGGGCTAATCTTCCTCAGCCAAAAAAAAAAAAAAAGTATGAGTCTGACAGTAATTGAAGTGGCAAGTCTGGTAGTTACGTTGTCGGAGGGTATGAACTAAGTTAATGAAGAGTATGAAAAGATTAGTGATTTTGTGTGTAACCCAGGGGAAGAAGTATCTGTGGTTGGAGATGCAGGACAGGAGGTCATGGTGGAAAGCCAGAGGGGTGCAGTAGGAGAAGGCACTGGGAAGAGAGTGGTCCTCTCCCCAGGGGGTCAAGAGGTTGACTGATATGAGTCAGGCATCTCCTGAGGAAGTCAGTAATTTTCACTAATTGTTAGAATCACATAGACAGGAGGAACCTCTATCAGATCTCCCCAGAGGTGTGCAGGGCAGGGATGTTGGTTCTGGCAGAAAGCAGGGAACAAACCAGGATCATGGGCTAAGCAACAAGCTCAGAAACACAGCAAAATCTCTATTATCAATAGTAAAAGGAAAACTGTGCTGTGTCCAATTGTGCCTTAGTTGAGGGAGTCCAAGAGTGTCAAGAATTGGGTGAAATCTCCAATGACAAAGTCTTGGGCTTGAGTAGCGTGACCTGATGTGATGTTACTGCCAAGGGGAGTCTTCTACTTGCCACAAGACAAGCCAACAGTCAAGAGGCACGGTGGTAGGAGAGAAAGGGTCTTTTTATTACAGCTTGCCAACAAGGGGGAAGATGGCAGACTAGTGTCCTAAAGAACCGTCTTAAACCTACAAAATTTTGAAGCAGTTTTATACGGCAAACAGGCTGAAGTGGGGGGGTGTCTTGGAATGTTGACCATCTGGTGTAGTCCTTGAGACCACAGAGCATCCCTTTCTCTTGTCACCAGTGACAGATACCAGCAGAGGGCTTTTCCCCACAGGTCCTTACATCCTGGGAAAAGCTGAAAGAACGAACTTTCTGCTTTATCAGAGTAGGGAGCTCTATGTATAAGCCAAGGCTACAAAAATAGCAGAGCATATTTCTCACAAGCAGGGGTGTACTTCTCTAAGCTACATGCAAACTAAAGCAATGTTGACAAGGACAGGGGGGTGTCTTGTGGCTCAGGGTCACTTAGTCCTAACATGGCTCTATAAAATGGCTTCCCTTATGCTAACCTATGTTAACCACTGGCTGTATTTATCTTAGTTATTTAGGCGGCAATAACGTCATTACCAGCAGTGAGCTTCTGTGCCAAGGTGACGTCATCTAGGATGTGGGACTAGGGTATCATTTCCCAGATGATATCCTACTCAGGTTGCTGTGGATCTCATCATGTGTCATGTTTGATTGAAACAGTGACATATTTGGAGGGTTTGGGCCTGTGGATTGTAAACCAATGAAGGCACTCAGACCAGTACTCATAAGACCAACAGGCAACAGAATGGTGTGCAGCTGAACTTGACAGGTTTGTGTTTGTGTGTCTGAGTTTAGCCTCAAACGGATCCCCTATCAGATGAGCAGCTGCCTGGCTCACCAGATAACTTTGGTTGATGGGTCCCAGGAAAGTATGCACCCTTGATCTGGCCTCCAGCTCTTATGGGATTGAAAATTGATAACGATAGGTTAAGGCTCAGGGCAAGATAGAGACCCACTTACAGGCCCATTGATCGGACTGAATTTTCAAAGGATTGTTTGAGCAGATCATTAGGTCTCCCAGTTAAACTGGCTGTCTGGGATCCATCAAGAACATGAAAGTTTTACTGAGTGCTTTTTCCAAAAGCCTAGTATAGTGTACTTTGAGAAGTGAAATGTACGCCTTGGTTACTATTGGGAATTTCTACAATTCCAAAAGGAACAAAGAGTGTCCTGACAAGACCTTGTATTGTTGCCTCAGGATATGTAGACACGTGTCTAATTTTGATTCGTAATTTGAGTGCCTGTGAGGCTAGAGATTCCCAGAGATGTTGACCCTGAATGGACAATTTTTAGGCAATGGCCCTACAGTTAACAACAAATGTGAGGATGGGGCCATTGTTGGCCAGGGCATCAAAAGCCAAGATGACTGCCTGAAGTTTGGCCAAGTGTATTGTTTTTGGAGTCTTGTTTTGTATTAGGGACGTCCTGGTTAAGAGATGGAAAGCAGTAACTTTCCACTGTGCTCCATCACATACGACGGTCAGCAGTGCCATCCACATAGTTCACAACTCTCACTGCTGTTTATTCAGTTCATCCCAAGGGCTCCTCAGGTAGGCAAGAGATGGATTATTTATTTACTTATTGCTTATTTCAGTTTTAAGAACATATAATATTGGCTTATTCAATGGAGGAGTGGAGATAATCACCTCTTTATTAACTAGGTTTGTACAGTAAGTTTTAAACCTTGAAGCCCCTGTTTCAACTCACATTGAGACATAGTAACTATTTTAATGAGGGGTCCCTGGGGGTCCTGTTTTATGAAGACAATTAGTGTCAAAGACTTACCTTAAGTTCAATTTATTGTGTCAGGACATCCATGTCCAAGATGGCATATCTTAGTGAAATGGGAACTATGGCTGGGAAATTCAAGCACAGCTACAACTAAAGTGAAGCACACCTTTTTCCTCTATTTTTGGTTACTTTTAAAAAAAGTATAGGGGAGTATAATGTGTAAATGTAGTGGGATGGGGCCCCACGATTAACTGTAATTTGAGTGACAATATTAAGTCTATCAAGGCTTGTCAATTAGTGTGTTTTAGCAAATGCTATTTAGAAGTTATGTTGTAGAGGCACAAAAGCCAATCAGTGCACTTTTTGTCTATTTGGGTTTTTTTGAGGAAGATTAGCCCTGAGCTAACATCTGCTGCCAATCCTCCTCTTTTTGCTGAGGAAGACTGGCCCTGAGCTAACATCCGTGCCCTTCTTCCTCTACTTTATATGTGGGACGCCTGCCACAGCATGGCGTGCCAAGTGGTGCCATGTCCACACCAGGGATCCGAACCAACAAACCCCGGGCCGCTGGAGCAGAGCGTGCACACTTAACTGCTGCGCCACTGGGCCGGCCCCTTGTCTATTTGTTATATGCATTATTTAGTATATAAATTTTTTACATATTTCTTACATATATCATAATTATATGTAACAATATATTAGTATATACATTTTAATATATAAATTTTGGATTTCCAGTTTGGTCAAATCATGGATCTCTTTTAATTTACAATCTACATACAGTTTAGTAATTTATTATGCATCTACATTAAACTATTATACGTATATAAATTATATAAATATATATAATTTATGTAGTTAACCTTTATTTTCTTTCCCAGTATCTGGGGTTTGTCATTGCTGATTTTAAATCAGTAAGTAATATAAGACCAGCATTATGTCTCTTAGACCTGGCATTTTCTCCACACAAAGGATTCCAAGTTGCCTTTGGGGAGGGAGGGAAGTTTGTAGTCACCTAAATCCACAGCCTTTTTACTTTTTTCTTTTCTTTTGTCTCCTGTCTGATCCTGAGATGACAGGTTCTTTGCTGTTTTTTGGGGGTGTTTGCCTGATAAGCTCCCGGTGGTCCTGAGCGGCCCCTGCTGTGAGCGTGGCCTCCCTTTCTAAGTGTCCCTATCAACCTCAGAGGGTCCAGAGGTTATATCCAAGAGAACAATTGTGGTGGAACACTGATTCTGTGATAACTTGGTTTTCAGGAGGATGCTCCTAGCTTGTTGACAGACAGCGGCACTCAAGAGTGCCCGAGTGCACTGAGCTGGAGATCTAGAACCTCACGTGAGCTGAGAAGCCCCTCACGTGTCTTAGGGGAAGCAAGAACAAAGAGTTCCTTCTCCTTCTCCTTGAAACATTGAGCCATGGTGTCCATGGATGAGGTCCCTTCTGTCCTATGTCTGGCAGTGAATTGTTAACAGCAAAAGCAAGCAACAGAGAGAGGTGACTTTAAAACAGCACTTAAACTTTTCAGAAGCCATGATTTTCTGGGGCGGGGGTTCACTGCTCTAGCTACTGATCAGTGGGAAAGGATTGTCCAAATTTGGAATCAAATGGGTGAGTATCTGCCATGGGTTGCAATGACCAGGGGAAAGAGAGTCAATGACATTTCTGATGGCCTGTCAATGAGGGACATTATTTACCTTGGGCCTTGTTTGTCCACCAGAGTGAGAGAAGAATTATCCATTTAAGGAGCACTGCCTGGAGCTCACTGCCCAGCCCCTCAGCCCTCCATGGTGGCTCCTGGTGGGGGTCTTTCAGGGTTCCCAGGCCAGTGGATCAGTCTCAGTGCCCTCAATGCACTCTGAGGGTAACACTGCTTGCTTCCTTTTCCAAGAAGCCTTCACTGTGCCTTTCAGCCTCTGCCTCTTAGCCCTAAATGCTCTCATGGCCTCATCTGATAGGACATTCTGTCACCAGTAAGGTGTCGTTGGGGACTTCTCATACCCTCAGTCTTACTACCAATACTAAGACAGGATCTGGGTCACTCTCTTGTCACAATTTAGGATGGAAAACCATGGCAGGATAAGGCTGACACTGCACCAGGCAGTGAGGGCTACAGCACAAGGGCTCCCACAGCCAGCAGTACCCTCCCAGGCAGAGCTGGCTGTCATGCACAGGCAGTTAGTAAACCAAAAGCAGTCTAGAGGCATGGTACTGCGTTGAGCAGTGAGTCACCCTGCTGGCTGCATCAAATGATTTGTGCCTGTTACTTTATAAAGGTGACTGAGTGATGACACAGAGAGATTAATGCTGTGGAAAGTTAATAGTTACACAATCCCAAGAAAATGGGACATCACACAACACAGGGCCACAGAGGGAAGCACTATGTCATTAGGAGGGAAAGCAGGAATGAGAGGAGAGCTTTACTGGGATTTCTGCAAGGGCAGGCAAGGCAGAGCAGGGTACAGCTTAGTACTTGACTCTGAATCATTCCAGTGGGCTCCAGGGTGTCATGGCCGTGTCCCTAGTAGTCTGCGACCTGGCCCTGGGTTGATTAGGGCAGGTGAAATACTTGGTGTGTGAGAGTTAGATGAAGGAGGTGGCTGGAGTATGGGCTCTGGATTGGTTGGTCTGTATCAGAGAGATGCTCCCAAGCAAGAGGTTTACTCTCTGTAGGAAGCAGCTGGCCCTGAAAGGGGTAGTCTCTCCAGCCACAAAGACTCCAAAGCTGTCAGAGAATCATACTATACAGAGAATGCGAAACATGATCAATACAATGGTTAACAAAGTTCAAACACCAAAGTTTCCTCTTGGAAACTGAGGAGCTCACCATTCTGTTTTTTTACGTCAGTACATATCCACTCTCACACAATTTTCTGTATGTATGCTATAAAGTTTAAGAATGGGAAAAATCACAGAGCAGCATAAAAATAAGGTCAGAGAAATAAACACACTGCATTAGCAATCAGAACAAATACAAAATAATTTAACCCGTAGCTGATATTTCACTTTGGACTTTAAATTGTTTAAATATTGTTCACAAGCACAACAAAAAACAGAAAAGTAGTAAATATTAAAAAATAACATAACAAACATGAATGATGTTTGGCATCATGAAGGCAGGACAGTCATCTCCAAAGGTATCTATGTTCTCATTCCTGGAACCTGTGAATATGTGTATTAACCACATTTTTAATTTTCTGTTTTCTGATGGTTTCATATCTTGGAGGCCTTCCTGACCCTGGAGGGTCTGCTCCTCCTAGGGCTAACCAACTCCTAAAGATAAAGAAAACTGACCAAGAACACCACCTCCACAAGCAAACCAACCAACGCAGTCTATACCCTCAAGCCCCTCCTTCACTGGGCTCTCAAACTCTGGGCATCAACCTGCCGTAATCAGCCCTGGGCCAAGCACCATCCAGGAGATCCCCTGTGCCCAAGAGCCTGCTGCAATTATACAAATTAGCAAACTTTAAGCCTGCTTACCCTGCCTCGCCTATTCTTTCCCCCATGAAAACCACAAAAAAGGCTCTGGGCCACGTTTTCCCCTGCTCACTCTGCCTCCTGACCTGCCCTTGCTGCGCAGCCTGCTGTTCCTCCTGTTTCTAGAGAACTATGGAGCACGATAAACTTCTCGCTTCTTGACTGTCATTTCCACGTCTGTGTGTCTTACCAGATCCAATTAGGACAAATCTCAGGGACCCTTAAAACAACATGTTGAGGTCACATGGCAGAGTGAAATTAGGGTTGTACAACAGCTGACCTTAAAACAGGGAGATTATCCTGGACTATGCATCTGGGACCAGTGGAATCTCAAGTTCCCTTTAAAGCAGAAGAAAGCAGACTAGGAGAATCAGAGAGATGGCAGCACGAGGAGTCCAACTTTCATGTTGCTGGCTTTGACGATGGAAGAAAAATGAGACAAAAGCCATCTAGAAGCTGGAAAGAGCAAGCAAACAGAGTCAACTCTGCCTGAACACAGTCCTACTGACAACTTGATCTTAGCTCAGTGAGATCCTTTGAGTTCTGATCTCCAAAACCATAAGACAGCACATTATTGTTGTTTCATGCCATTAACACTGAGGTGATTTGTTACAGCAACAACAGAAAACTCACACACGATGCAAAGCTGGAATATTAAAGTATAGACTATCACACCAGAGGAGCACCTACCTTTGTTGTCTGCAACGCCCAGCCAGCCCTTCTCTCAGGAATCTCTCCTAAGGAGGCCATGGCACACCCTCCTCCACAGTCAGCGTGTGAAAAGGTCCCCGATGACCGTCTCATTTCTTAATCAACATTTGATACAGTAAATTAGTCACTACTCCATGCCTGAGATTCATGGGCACCGATCTTAATTCTATTTCAATTTCACGGGCCATTACTTCACAATATATTTGCTACTTCCTCCCATGATCCCAACTACTAAAGGCAGAGGTTTCCCAGAGCTTGTCAACCTTGCAGTGAAACACTCTACTGATTACAGTACGTGCCACCTATACACTGATGACTCACATTAAGTGCTCAGCCTGATAATGAACTGATTTTGCTCATGGACCAAGAATGCATCAGACAAACAGTCCCATGGCTGGTACAACGATATCGTAGGGGGAAAGCGTTCCTATGTTTTTTAGCCAAAACATATTTGTCTGTGGCTTTCCTCATAGTACAAAATTTATCATCCAAATTGCAGGAATGTATCTGATTTCCAGAAAAGAAAGGGGAAGGATAAAAGGCAATAATTAAAGAGAAAAACTCAGATGACATTGCCCCCCCATTTTTTAAAGTTTTATTTTTTTATTTTAATTTTATTGAGGTATAACTGATAAATAACATTATATTAGTTTCAGGCATACAATGTACTGATTTGATATTGGTAAATATTGCAAATGATCACCACAGTAAGGCTAGTTAACACCCTTTTAAATGGCTCTACCTCCTGTCTCAGGCTTAATCCTATTAAATTCTAGACTTGGGAGGTCTTAAAAGACCCCATACCAACTTTCACAAGCTGCCATGTCTCCCATTACTGTCAAGGGAGACTTAAAAGGATTCCACGTTTAGCAAGACTATTTCCAGACTTACCTGGACCAACCCGATCCCCCTTTCCACACACATTTTTTCAACCATTCTGCTTTCCCACACGGCTTAGGGGAAGATATCCCACAATCCAGCAACAATAGGAAGCCCTGAGGGACTCCTGACAGCCCTGTTTTGGGACCCACCGGCAGAGCCTACCTCTGATTTGCCTGTTTCAGAAGCTTTGCCAGACTTCTAAGGATATAAAGGCTGGTTAATAAATCCTAATGCCCCCTGTGATCTCTTGCAGGAAATAGAAATAATAGCCTCTGGAACACCACCAGGAAGGGTGTGGACCACTACAAGAACAACAAACTCTACTTAGTGAATGCCACTTATATCCGGAAATGATCAGAGGAGACTCATGCTTTCTGCAGAGCCCCCAAAGTACATACTGTCAGCTGGGCCACACTCCTATGGATACGGAGATAGAAGCCTTCCACAGCCACGACCACCCCACCTTTCCTGGTAATGGAACAGCTCTCTGGGAGAAAGGCAAAAAAATCACATTTACCATATTCAGCTGCTGGTCCTTAAGTGGGCTAGTTGTGTTTGTCTGGTCTGGTGCTTGGGATAATTTGAGAGCCTCAGACTCAATAATTTTCACCCAGGGATTACAACAAGCCCCTGGACAACCAAACATGCTGCCATAACAATTGGACAATTCAAAACTCTGAGTGTATGGAGCCTCTCCTAAGTTAAACAGACCCACTTGCCACTGCACGTGGCTAGGCTGGCACCTCAGCGAGCACATCAGAATGTCACCCTAAGACAAAGGGCACATGCCAAATGGCCAGGCTGGAGAGCCTGCAGGCAGGACCACTCACACGGCCAAGTTAAACATGAACACATTATAGCTGAGGTGGCTCTGAGATCACACTTACTGAAATGTGCACACATGTTGCACACTTACTGACAGGTTGCCCCAGGAGACATGGCTGTAATTTGCAGCCGGGCTGCTGTCATGACCTGTCTCAGCTTAATCATGGATTTCTTTTAAAAACTTTCATGCCACCTCCCATACATTAGCTTTTCAACGTGCTTACGGTGAACAAGCTCTGTGGTCAGGCTCAGGAAGCAGGCACGAGTAAGCCAGCCCTCTGCCAAATGCGCACTGGATAACCCACAAGTTCTCATTGACATCTGCAGTCCAGTTCTCAGGCCCAACAATGCCACCAAGTCCCCCAGATTGCCCAGGGACATTTTAATCTTAAAGAACTTAAAGTTAGGAACCCCTAACAGCCCAGTGAATACTGACTTGGGAAGGCTATCATCACCCTAACCCAAGAGCTCACTGCTGGAGACGACAGCATCTCAGACATCATCTCCAACGTCACTCCTCCACTCCCTGGGACCACCACAGAGGATCCCATGCCACTCACATGAAACTACAATTCTGTGCCCCTCAGGGACCAACTTTGCCATGAAGCACTGCCTCAAAAAACAGTAACCAACTTTCACGACTGACTTCCCAGATATTGCTGTTTACTTGCCTCTGAGCCTGCCTTACTCAAGATCATCTGCAAAACCAGCAGTTTTGCCCTCACAACTGCGACTCCATCATCACTCATGTCCAACTTCTTCAAGTGCAATGCCTTTATAATTCTCTTAAAACAAAGGTGCCCACCACCATTACTACAGTATCTTGCCTACATGCCTCCCTAGAGGAAGTCCCCTCCCTCTGTGCACTCCTAATAGATTACAGGAGACTCTGTTGGCCCCCAGCACATACCACCATGAGGCCTCCACTCACACCCACTCTCTCTCTAGCACGAGAACATGCAGCCCAAAACTCCTGGGCCGCATCACAGCACAGAGCCCTGAACTTACCCCTCCCCCTCCTGCTCCTCCCTACTGCACAGCAACACCACCACCCTCTATAGCCAGATGCTGAGATCACGGCTACTGCTTGAAACACAGGACACTGTTGGACTTGCCACGATCACTCTCTTCACCAAGCCAGCCATACGTGTCTATCCAGCTGATGTCTGTACCGGCAGACAAATACTGGACTATCACTTCACACCCAATCCCCATTTGTCCCTCACCACGTATTCCTTTCACCCCCTTGAGGCTGTCACTAATTGGTGAAATACTTCTCCACAATGGTAAGATTTCAAGTCCACACTCAGGGACAGTACCAGGTACACACAGTTCTGTGTCCCAGCATCTACAGATATTCCATCCTCAACTCTTGAATCATGTCGCATAGTTCATTTACAGTCACCCTTCCTTATACATCACCAGAGACAGGGCTATCAGGTTATTCCGTAGAACTGACACCTCCACTGGACCCCCTCAATACCCCATGTATTTTGCCATCCCGTTTCCCACAGGCCAGCTCTCCATCAACTGCTTCCCCATTACTGTAGATCGTCTACTCCCATTGAAAATACCCCTGCCCTTCCAAGACCATCTCTCCATCACGATTGGCAAGGCCTATTCATTATACTCAAGGTATAATTATCATTATACCCATTCAGGGTATAATCTTTGGCACGTAAGGCACCGCCTATTCCACAGTGGGACCAGCACAGCAGGGTAACTTAGAGGCCAACCAGCAAATGCTCCAAGCTTTCAACTCTCATGTGACACAAACACAACCAGCCCTTGCCCTCTTAAATTAAGGTCAAAGCTCAGTACCTAAAATGATTCGTAACAACTGTTTAGCCCTTGAATGACTGCTGGCAGACCATGGAGGTGTTTGCAAAATCGGAGTAACTTCCTGATGTATGCCCATTAATAACGTGCCACGTGGCCTAGCTAATCAAAGATATGAATACTCCTATGACTATTATTAAAGAAGTTTCACATAGTAACACTCTACAATTGTATCATCACATAACCCCATGCCCTGGACATCTCCCAATTTGCCATGGATTATTTCTCTGGGAAGCCAAATGGGGAATTTGGCTACGTGCTCCCCTTCAGGGGGTCATAATTACTGCTACAAACAGCCTATGCTCTCCTTTCCTTAATGTTGTGAATGCATATTTAGCTGGATCTCACCTTACACAAGTGTCTTCTGTGATAAAGTTCTCAGCCACCCAAGCCTGCAATGTAATCTTAACCAGTACCCCAAATACACATAATGCAAACAGTGATGTTCAAGATTCACAGGCCAGATGTATTAACTGTACTTTTAAAACCTGTAAATTGAGGCTTTAACATCAACACAGTAGCCACTAGCTATTTCAAGTGAATCCTGGCTGACCCATTAACATCTGGGGACTCCAGATAGCACCGAACCATATACGGTCTGAAAGTCAAAATGAATACGCATTTCTCAGGGGGAACACTTTCAAACACAGCCAGTCAACTGCAGGCCTGCTTACCCTGCCTAGCCCATTTTTCCCGTGGAAACCACAATAAAACTGCATTTCCATACTTCTGCTCCCTCTCCCTGTCGCATGGGCCCTTGGAGGTTCCCTGAGTGGCCTTCTGTGGAATATGTTGTGTTCTCTCCAAGAAACTGTGAGTGTAACAAAACAATGAAACTCTTTCTGGTTTCTTTCCTTGATCTGCATCTGGCTTCACCATACCTCACACAAGGTAAAATGATTAAAAGGCAGTAACACGACTCAGATTATCATAGTTTTGAAATTGGGAATTTTGAGTCCTCCAACGTTGTTATTCTATTTTCAAGATTATTTTTATACAGGGTCCCTTGTAATTGCATATGAATTTGAAATGCAGCTTTTCCATTTCTGGAAAAAAGAAAAAACAAAGGCCACTGGAATCTTGATTGCACTGAATCTATAGATTGCTTTGGTTAGTACTGACATGATGATAATATTCTCTTCCTATCCTTGAGTATAGGATATCTTCCCATTTATTTATGTCTTCTTCAAGTCCATTCAGAAATGTTTTATACTTTTCACCGTACAAATCCAGTCTGTTAGAAGAGAATTAAGTGTGAATCTTACAGACCCACTTTTTACCAGGTTGCAAGCTGGAAGACACAGCAATTAGACTGGTCTATCAGTGGAAAGAAAGATACATCACACACAGGAATGATCAGGGCCTAATCACAATCTATCTATAGGACCACCCAGAATGTTATGTGTATCAGAAGACCCCCAGATTCACACTCAGGGTAGCATTTCCCATACTTCCTATATTCAGTTTCTCTTTAATTTGAATTACCATACGTTTATTAAGGAAGAGAAACAATCTTACGAAAAATGATAATGACTATACAACATTTCTTACATTCATAAAGTTTTTCTCCACACAAAAAACAAGTGAACAATACTAGAACAATTTTCCCACATTACACCACTTGGATTTCTCTCCATTACAAGGTGTCTCATTTATAAAAATAAATATATTTCACTGAGGAAACAGTGAAGGGCTTCCCATGTTTCTTAATGGTATGCTTTCACTGTTAGTCCATACATGCCAGGTTGTGATGAGATTCTCATGGCTTTCCCTCATTCCTTATATTTCTAGAGCATCTCTCCAGTGTGGTTCTTTCACGTCTTCAAAGTGAATTGGGACAACTGAGGGCTTTACCACATTCTTTACACTGACAGGATTTCTCTGCAGGTAAGTGCTTTCATGGTACCAAAAGGAAATGGGAAAACTGAAGGTTTTCCCTACATTCTTTACGTTTCTAAGGTTTCTCTCCAGCGTGAGTACGCTTGTGAACGATCAAGTACAAAAAACTGCTAAATGTTTTCCCACATACATTACACTCAATAGGCTTTTGTCCAGTGTGAGTTCTAAAATGTCTGTTAAGATGTGAGAAAAGAGCAAAGGCTTTCCCACATGTGTCACATTTAAAAGGCTTCTCTCCAGTATGAGTTTTTCTATGGTCAGTAAGGCTTGAGGACTGAGTGAAGGCTCTCCCACATTTCTTGCATTCATAGGGTTTCTCTCCAGTGTGAATCCGCATGTGAACTTTAAGGGACACAGAACATTTAAAGCCTTTTCCACATTCCTCACATTTATAGGGTTTCTCTCCAGTGTGAGTACGGTTGTGAATGACTAAGTATGAAGAACTGCTAAATCTTTTCCTACATATATTACACTCAAAACGCTTCTCTCCAGTGTGAGTTCTAAAATGGGCAGTAAGATTTGAGAAACTAGCAAAGGCTTTCCCACATGTGTCACATTTAAAAGGCTTCTCTCCAGTGTGAATCTTATTGTGGTAAATGAGGCCTGAGGATTGAGTGAAGGTTTTCCCACATTCCTTACATTCATAGGATTTCTCTCCAGTGTGGGTTCGCATGTGAACCTTAAGGTGCATAGAACGTTTAAAGCCTTTCCTGCATTCCTTACATTTAAAGGGTTTTCTTCCAGTGTGAATTCGAACATGAGCGTTAAGGTATGCAGATCGTTTAAAGGATTTTCTGCATTCCTTACATTTGTAATGGTTGTTAGCAGTGTGAGTTTGTACATGCGCACCGAGGCTTGCGGAGTGAATAAAAGATCTTGAACATTCCTTCCGTTCATAGTTTTTTCCTCCATTCTGAGCTCTCATTGGTGCTTGAAGGTAAGACTGATTAAGGGGGGTTTCCCCACCATCACTGCGTTTGAAGGCACTCTCTTGCATGATAGTTTTCCAGCACACAGTCTCTGGAGTCGGGCTGAAGGCTTTTCCCCACTGATTAAACATGGAAAGTTTCTCTCCAGAAGAGGTTTTCTTGGGCGGGGTAAGGAAGCTTCTTCCATACTGATTATCCTCATAACTGTTCCCTCCATTCTGAGTTTTCCTCTGGGTCTTAAGACATGAATGTTCACCGAAGACTTTCCCACATTGCTCACAATCATGGAGTTCCAACCCATTGTGGATTCTTTTCTGTTGAAGAATGAAGAACGATCATTCAAAGATTTTTCAGATTCACTAATTGATCCCACCCATCTGAAAATAGAAACATTATGATGATGATGATGACAACAATGATAATGATGATGATTACCATTTCCATTCCATTCATACACTTCCTATCCTGTTGATTTCTTTCAAGTTGAATGATGGAATCCTTTTGCCAGAATGATATGCCATCTACTCTAATTTTAAAAGATTCTTGTACCGTTTCATGAAATTGTTTAAAAAAGTCAATGTCTAGTTATATAAGTGGAAATGAGTCTTTGTGGGAAGTCTGAAGCAACGACTTTCAAACTACACCTAGGATATCCCCCAATTCATCATATTCAGAATATTTTCCCAGAGACATCGCTCTCTTTTGGACAAATGTCACTTATCTCAAATATTTATCAGTTATGCTCATCTTCTAAGTAATGAAAATGGCAATCTTTGCTCAGTGTGGAAAGCAAGAAATACCTCTTTTTAAACTTAGTGATCTTACCTTATCTAGCCTATTGGGTGTTTTCTCCCCAAAAATATCCTGTTGAATTGTCAAGTCTTCGGTTTTAAGTTGCATTTCCCGTTCTAAAATAAAAAAGAATAACAAATGTAGGAATTTGCAAAAAAGAAATGTAGGCTGAAGGAGTTAAAAACAATAAGGCTCACTGTGTTACTTCCAAATTAAACATATTAAACAAAAAAAAGGGCAAGACAGATGTGAGGAGGGACTGGCCCTGTGGCTGAGTGGTTAAGTTCACACGCTCCACTTTGGTGGCCCAGGGTTTTGCCGGTTCGGATTTTGGGCGCGGACATGGCACCACTCGTCAAGCCATGCTGAGGCGGCATCCCACATGCCACAATTAGAAGAACCCACAACTAAAAATATACAACTATGTACCAGGGGAATTTGGGGAGAAAAAGGAAAAATAAAATCTTAAAAAAAAAAGACTTGAAGAGTATGGCTATGTCAAAAATTTTGAAAGGTAAGGATTCGCATTCAAAATTCAGTAGTAGATTAAAACAATTGTATGAAATGTAAATATCATGGGGAAAAGAAAGAGAATACTATCAGGGAAAGAAAGTCGCAAAGTTCTAGACAAGGAGCATACATCCAAATAATGAAGTTAAAAATTAAGCAGAACAAGTCATTCTGTGAGATCATAGGAAATTTTCATTAAATGTTAAGTAAGAGGACTTCCCTCTGGGAGGAGGTGGAGATAGGTGAAAACTCTCCGACCCCGACCGAACAGCCTAGTACCTGCAAGCGGCTTTCTTCCAACGGACGCCCCCAGAAGATCAACACACACCTAGGGCAGAAGCGAGCACACACCAGAGGAGCGACGGTGGAAACAGGTGAGCAGAACCCTACCTAAACCCTCCGCAATTACTCCTAAATGCAGAGGGAAACTCTAGAGTTACACACTTGAGCCCATGGGGAGAGTCTCACTCCGCCATTGGCGGGGAGATCCCGCCTGGTGTCCACAGTGCCCGGAGGGTCCCAGAGAGAATCACAGAGGGCGTGGCGGCCCCCCGGCTGCCACTGCCTGCACGGCCAAGCAAGGGATTGCCGGAGATCTCGGAGAGGACTGGGGCTGGGTGAAGCTCCAGAGGCTGGCTCCGCACCCCGGAGAGGAAGCTCCAGAGTTCCGCCCGGGCAGCAGACAAAACTCTCTGTCTGCCATTAGCGGAGGGGCCACTCCCAGCATTCACCACTCTGGGAAAGTCCCAGAGAGAATCCCAGAGGGCAAGGCGACCCCCAGCTGCTGTTGCCTGCCCCCTGGGGCAAGGGATTGCCAGAGAGCTCGGAGAGGACTGGGGCTGGGTGGAGCTCCAGAGGCTGGCTCCGCGGCCCAGGGGGGAAGCTCCAGAGTTCCATCCGGGCAGCAGACAAAACTCTCTGTCTGCCATTAGCAGAGGGGCCACGCCCAGCATCCACAACACCGGCAGGGTCCCAGAGAGGAGAATATCAGGCAGGGCAGCAGCTGACCAGCTACCACTGAAATCAGGATCTCCAGCTATCCCCCAGTCAGGGCAAAGGGCTCCCTGAGTTCCTGGGGAACAGGACTGGGGCTGGGTGGAGTTCCAGCGACCCAGCTCCGTAGCCTAGGGGGAAACCCTACAGGCTCACAGTAGCCTCAGCAAAAGCCTCTGCACAGCACTAGTAGAGAGCACCCATCCGGGAGCCACAAGGCTGGAAGACCCCGGGACAAAAGTAGCATAGCTAGGTGAGCTAACTACAGACTGTAGAAACGCCAACAGCTCTGCTGTGACCCATAGTGGACAAGAGATTCTGTGGGTGCCGACAGTGTCGGAGCGGCAAATATAAGTGATCCTACCCCTGGCCACTGGAAAAGCCCATAACACCGTTGCAGACCCCAAGGAGGGAGCACGTCTATGTGGGCTGCAACAGTAGGCACCAGCAGCCTGAAGCCCCCCGTGACGGCCCCCACGACAGAAGAGGGAATCCAAAGGACCACTGTGACTATGAGGAGGGGCCCAGGCCCAGTTAGCAACTGCAGATAGGGTTCCTGGCTGGTGCAGTATAAACAGCTGCTCCCCCACCACACCAGGAGAAACAAGCGGAAGGAGCAACTAAACTCTATCTCTATGCAGAGGCACAAATCTACAACATCAAGCAATATGAAAAAATACGTTAAATCTCCAGAACAGAAGGAAAATAACAAATACACAGAAAACAATCCCAAAGAAAATGAAATATACAACCTAAATGACGATGACTTCAAAACAGCCATCATTAAAATACTCAATGAGTTAAGAGAGAATTCAGATAGACAACTCAACGAGTTCAGGAGCTATGTCACAAAAGAGTTTGATACGATAAAGAAGAACCAAACAGAAATACTGGAAATGAAGAACACAATAGAGGAGATTAAGAAAAATCTAGATGCACTGAACAATAGGGCCGATAATATGGAGGAAAGAATTAGCAATTTGGAAGATAGGAATATAGAAATGCTGCAGGCAGAGGAGTAGAGAGAAGTAAGACTAAAAAGAAATGAAGAAACTCTCCGAGAATTATCAGACACAATTAGGAGATGCAACATAAGGATTATAGGTATACCAGAGGGAGAAGAGAAGGAGAAAGGGGCAGAAAGCCTATTCAAAGAAATAATGGCTGAGAACTTCCCAAATCTGGTGAGAGAGACGGATCTTCAGGTGACAGAAGCCAATAGATCTCCAAACTTTATCAATGCAGGAAGACGAACCCCACGGCATATAGTAGTGAAGCTAGCAAAAGTCAACGACAAGGAGAAAATACTAAGGACAACCAGACAGAAGAAACTAACTTACAAAGGAACCCCCATCAGGCTATCAGCAGATTTCTCAGCAGAAACTTTACAGGCTAGAAGAGAGTGGAATGATATATTCAAAAATCTGAAGGACAAAAACCTACAGCCGAGAATTCTTCTACCCAGCGAAAATATCCTTCAAATACGATGGAGAAATAAAAACTTTCCCAGATAAACCAAATTTAAGGGAGTTCATTGTCACAAAACCTCCTCTTCAGGAAATCCTCAGGAAAACCCTCATTCCTGAAAAATCCAAAAAAGGAAAGGGGCTACAAAACCAAGAGCAGAGGAGATAAGTAGAAGGACAACAACAGAGAGTAGCAGCTCTACATCAGAACAGATTAAACCATGGGACGAGAAACAAAGGAAATTGAAGAAAACTGGAAAGCAAGACATAAAATGGTAGTGGTAGGCCCCCACATCTCAATAATCACTCTAAATGTAAATGGATTGAACTCCCCAATCAAAAGACACAGAGTGGCAGGATGGATCAAAGAACAAGACCCAACAATATGCTGCCTCCAGGAAACACACCTCAGCCCCAAAGACAAACACAGACTCAGAGTGAAGGGATGGAGAACAATACTCCAAGCTAATAATGAACAAAAGAAGGCAGGTGTCACTATACTAATATCAGACAAGGTAGACTTCAAAGCAAAACAGATGAAGAAAGACAAAGAGGGAAAGTATATAATGATAAAAGGGACTCTCCACCAAGAAGACATAACACTTATAAATACATACGCACACAACACAGGAGCACCAAAATTGGTAAAGCAACTCTTAACAGAACTAAAAGAAGATATCAACAACAATACAATAGTAGGGGACCTCAACACACCATTAACACCAATGGACAGAACATCCAGACAGAAAATCAACAAGGAAATAATAGAATTAAATGAAAAATTAGACCAGATGGACTTAATAGATATATACAGAACACTTCATCCAAAAACAGCAGGTTACACATTCTTCTCAAGTGCACATGGAACATTCTCAAGGATTGACCATATTTTGGGAAACAAAGCAAGCATCAATAAATACAAGAGAGTTGAAATAATATCAAGCATCTTTTCAGATCATAATGCTATGAAACTAGAAATCAACTACAAGAAAAAAGCAGAGAAAGGTGCAAAAATGTGGAGACTAAACAACACGCTTCTGAACAAACAACAGATTATTGAAGAAATTAAAGAAGAAATCAAATATTATCTGGAGACAAATGAAAATGAGAACACGACATACCAAATCATTTGGGATGCAGCAAAAGCAGTCCTAAGAGGGAAATTCATCGCAGTACAGGCTCACCTCACTAAACAAGAAAAAGCTCACATAAGCAACCTCAAACGACACCTAACAGAACTAGAAAAAGAAGAACAAACAAAGCCCAAGTCAGTAGAAGGAGGGAAACAATAAAAA
Source organism: Equus asinus (assembly GCF_041296235.1). Classification (NCBI taxonomy): domain Eukaryota; kingdom Metazoa; phylum Chordata; class Mammalia; order Perissodactyla; family Equidae; genus Equus; species Equus asinus. The sequence goes on along the minus strand of NC_091809.1, from coordinate 21,172,291 downwards.
TAAGAGCAGAAATAAACGATGTTGAAACAAAAAAGACAGCAGAAAGGATCAATGAAACAAAGAGTTGGTTCTTAGAAAAAATTAACAAAATCAACAAACCTTTAGCCAGACTCACCAAGAAAAGAAGAGAGAAATCGCAAATAAATAAAATTAGGAATGAGAGAGGAGAAATCACAACAGATACCAATGAAATACAAGGGATCATAAGAGAATACTATGAAAAACTATATGCCAACAAATTGAACAACCTAGAAGAAATGGACAACTCCCTAGACTCCTACAACCTCCCCAAACTGAATCAGGAAGAAATGGAGAATCTGAATAGGCCAATCACAAGTAAGGAAATAGAAACGGTAATCAAAAACCTCCCCAAAAATAAGAGTCCAGGACCAGACGGCTTCTCTGGAGAATTCTACCACACATTCAAAGAAGACTTAATACCTATTCTTCTCAAACTATTCCAGAAAATAGAGGAAGATGGAGTACTCCCTAACACATTCTATGAAGCCAACATCACTCTGATCCCCAAACCTGACAAGGACAACACAAAGAAGGAGAACTACAGGCCAATATCACTGATGAACATAGATGCAAAAATCCTCAACGAAATTCTGGCAAACCGAATACAGCAATACATCAAAAAGATTATACACCACGATCAAGTGGGATTTATACCAGGGACACAGGGATGGTTCAACATCCGCAAGTCAATCAACGTGATACACTACATCAACAAAATGAAAAACAAAAACCACATGATCATCTCAATAGCTGCAGAGAAAGCATTCGACAAGATCCAACACCCATTTATGATAAAAACCCTCAATAAAACGGGTAGAGAAGGAAAGTACCTCAACATAACAAAGGCCATATATGACAGACCCACAGCCAACATCATACTCAATGGACAAAAACTGAAAGCCATCTCTCTGAGGACAGGAAGAAGACAAGGGTGCCCACTTTCACCACTCCTGTTCAACATAGTACTGGAGGTGTTGGCCAGAGCAGTTCGGAAGGAAAAAGAAATAAAAGGAATTCAAACAGGTAATGAAGAAGTAAAACTCTCGCTGTTTGCAGACGACATGATCTTATATATAGAAAACCCCAAAGAATCCATAGAAAAACTATTAGAAATAATCAACAACTACAGCAAAGTAGCAGGGTATAAAATCAACATACAGAAATCAGTAGCATTTCTATACACTAACAATGAACTAACAGAAAAAGAACTCAAGAACTCAATCCCATTCACAATCGCAACGAAAAGAATAAAATACCTGGGGATAAACTTAACCAAGGAAGTGAAGGATCTATACAATGAAAACTACAAGACTTTCTTGAAAGAAATTGACAACGACATAAAGAGATGGAAAGACATTCCATGCACATGGATTGGAAGAATAAACATAGTTAAAATGTCCATACTACCTAAAGCAATCTACAGATTCAATGCTATCCCAATCAGAATCCCAAGAACATTCTTCACAGAAATTGAACAAAGAATCCTAAAATTCATATGGGGCAACAAAAGACCGCGAATTGCTAAAGCAATCCTGAGCAAGAAAAACAAAGCCGGGGGAATCACAATCCCCAATTTCAAAACATACTACAAAGCTACAGTGATCAAAACAGCATGGTACTGGTACAAAAACAGGTCCACAGATCAATGGAACAGAATTGAAAGCCCAGAGATAAAACCACACATCTATGGACAGCTAATCTTCGACAAAGGAGCAGAGGGCCTACAATGGAGAAAAGAAAGTCTCTTCAACAAATGGTGCTGGGAAAACTGGACAGCCACATGCAAAAGATTGAAAATTGACCAGTCTTTTTCACCACACACCAAAATAAACTCAAAATGGATCAAAGACCTAAAGATTAGGCCTGAAACAATAAGTCTTCTAGAAGAGAATATAGGCAGTACACTCTGACATCAGTTTCAAAAGAATCTTTTCAGACACTATAACTCCTCAGTTGAGGGAAACAATAGAAAGAATAAACAAATGGGACTTCATCAGACTAAAGAGCTTCTTTAAGGCAAGGGAAAACAGGATTGAAACAAAAAAACAGCTCACTAATTGGGAAAAAATATTTACAAGCCACTTATCCGACAAAGGGTTAATCTCCATAATATACAAAGAACTCACACGGCTTAGCAACAAAAAAACAAACAACCCGATCAAAAAATGGGCAGAGGACATGAACAGACATTTCTCAAAAGAAGATATAAATATGGCCAATAGACACATGAAAAGATGTTCATCATCGCTAATCATCAGGGAAATGCAAATCAAAACCACACTAAGATATCACCTTACACCCGTTAGATTGGCAAAAACATCTAAAACCAAGAGTGACAAATGTAGGAGAGGTTGTGGAGAAAAAGGAACCCTCATACACTGTTGGTGGGAATGCAAACGGGTACAGCCACTATGGAAAACAGTATGGAGATTTCTCAAAAAGTTAAAAATAGAAATACCCTATGACCCAGCCATCCCATTACTGGGTATCTATCCTAAGAACCTGAAATCAGAAATCCCAAGAGTCCCTTGCACGCCTATGTTCATCACAGCATTATTTACAATAGCCAAGACATGGAACCAACCTACATGCCCAGAAACTGATGATTGGATAAAGAAGATATGGTATATATACACAATGGAATACTACTCAGCCATAAAAAAAGACAAAATTGGTCCATTTGCAGCAACGTGGATGGACCTCGAGGGTATTATGTTAAGCGAAACAAGCCAGTCAGAGAAAGACGAACTCTATATGACTCCACTCATAGGTGGAAGTTAACATATTGACAAGGAGATCTGATCGGTGGTTACCAGGGAAAAGGGGGGGTGGGGGGAGGGCACAAAGGGGGAAGAGGTGTACCCAGAACATGACTAACAATAATGTACAACTGAAATTTCACAAGGTTGTAATCTATCATAACATTAAAAAAAAAAAAAGTTCCTTAAGGTAGAAACTGACTTTGGTAATATAATACATATAACAAAATATACATATAATGTAGATATAACAAATATATTAATGTATTTTAAATATAATAAAAATATGACAGAAACACACACACACACACACACACAAAAATGTTAAGTAAGAATGTATGAGAAGCTGACAATGCCCAAAGCGTCAGAGACCAGTGACCTCAGCCTTCTGGAGAAAGCACGTCTTAAAGTTCCCTCATTATGATTCCGACACACTGAGATTTTCATTGGCCAGGGAAGTTCTTCACACTCGCTCACCTTGGAAGACTCCTCTCCCCTCTGTCCTCCAATCTTCTTCTTCTTCCAACCAAGAGATCAGGTCAGATTTGAACACCTGACATTCTGTGCACAGGGAAAGACGTATTAAGAGAAAAGGCCTCCGCAAAGATGACAAACTTCCCCATGAATCAGGTCCTATATTTCTGATGAAATCAGGAGTAAAATTATTTCAAAAGACATAAAAATGCAAATATCCCTGCTTTCTGTGCAAAGAGACTGCAGTCTCTCGCTCCTCAAACCCACGTTCAGACATATATACACACATTACAGAACATTAAGACTTATATTGAAATAGGAAATTAAGTATAAAAGAGATATGCATTCTCATGGAGGAACCACCACACCACTGGTTCTAATACTTCACTGTCCATTGGAATCATGTCCAGTGTTTTCATTATAACACAGATGTCCGGGCTCAGTGCCAGAGTTTCATTCACTATGTCAAAGGTCGAGTCTGAGAACGCACATTTCTAAGAGAGTGATGGAGATGGTTTTAGTCTTAGAACTACATTTTTTAAGAAACCACACTGGATTAAAACCCATTAGTGTACAGACTAGTGTCTGTTAGTTTCCATTATGTGCAGATGTCTCATCACCGATACTGGAACATAGTAAACACATCATATATATCTGTTCCATAAGAGGCTACAGGAAGGATGGCAGCCTTACCTACTGTGGTCAGGTTCTTGTAGGTCTCCAGCATCACATCTCTGTATAGATTTTTCTGGGCTGGGTCCAGTAAAGTCCACTCCTCTCGGGTGAAATGCACAGCTACATCACGGAAGGTAACTGAGTCCTAAACCATCACACACAGGCTGGGTCAGTAAAGTTACATCTCTACCAGTGTTCAGTGGGGAATGAAGATGGCAGACCAATGGCAACAGAGGGTATCAAGGTCTCTCATCATCTCCCCCAGGGTGCAATGCTCTTATGTACTCTTCTCTCTATCTACACTCACTCACGGTTGATCTCCTCCAGTTATGGGTTTAATGGAACCGCTAACACATGAACTTATCTCATCACTGGACTAAAAGCTCTTCTCATCTTATTTCCTCCCTGCAGCATGTTTCTAAGCAAACTGCAGACACTTGGGAAAGTTGAGAAATGAATAAATTCTTCAAAAAAATGCACACTTTCATTTTTGTTACCATGTCAGACCATGCAGCAAAATAAAAAAATATGCAGTCACCATCGTAAAAGACGATATTAGAATGTAATTACTGAAATACTGAGATTATTCACAGGAATCAATCCAAGAGGCTCTCCTTTGGGAGGGAATTCAACAGGGATGCAGTCCTTGAGTGGCTTGATTTCTTTAAGAAACTCTGGAGACAGGTCTACCTAGAAGGAAATGTGTCTAACTGGTGGATGTAGTACATCATTAGTAGAACGATACACTTTCTAATTACCCGAGAAAAAGTTGTCAAACAGTCAGTTGCCATCCTTTCTGATTCTATCTTTTCCTCAGGGAGGCAGAAAGGGTCCTTCGAAAGAAGATCTAGGAGAAAAGAAAGAAGGCATAAGGATTCAGAGGTGACCATAATTCTCATATTTACCTGCCTGGAGGTCATTCCATTCTGGCTTGTAATTCCCAGTATCTCTCCACACTCAAGAAATCTCACACAAATACACACTACTGCCATCAAACGTGGGGGGGAGTCCTGTCTCACCTGGAGCCACAAAAGGGGATTGTGAGCCGTGCTGCCCATCAGGAAAAGCATAATGGGTTCATTTTACAGGGTAGGAAGCTTAAGTCCTGGGGAATGTGACTCTTCATCTCTCAAGGCAATAAACTTGATGAAGACTATGCAGCCACTCTCCCTAAGGCATATGTACCAGGAAGCTGACTTAGAGCACAGCATTCACTGGCTCACTTAAGCTCCTAGATAAACCAGCAGCACGACTGCTCAGGTCCAGACCAAAGGACTCTGTATTGTGCAGGGAGAAACTAAAAGCTACTAAAACAGTATGCTCTGTAACAAAAGTATCAGTAACATCAACTGCCATTTACTGAGGACCACTGTACCAGATGTCTCACTAGCAGATTACAGCTCACTACATTTGGAACAACTTGAATTTCTGAATCTACTCTTTTGGCTCTAAATTCTGTATGATCTAAACACAAATCAAATATATCTGATTAAAAATTAGTATGTAGTGAATTCAGAAGACTTCAAATATAGATAATGTAAAATATCTTAATTTTTTAATACTGCTTAAGTAAATATTTTCAATATATAATAACTGATACATTCTACTGGATGCAACTAGTCAAGACTGCTCCTGGGCATACGAAAAGAAGAAAAATGCACTATTTTATTTGGTCAACGCTCTTGAGCTTCCCTTGACGGACGCTGGAGAAGTCTGAAGCTCTGTAAGGACTTCCTTTTAAGTTGTTATCACTGCCTTATTCCTTTTTCCTTTGAGTAAATAATGAAGCTATGTCCTTGTACTAGGCATTCAGTTGAGGGCACTAACCTATACAGAAAATGTCCCAGGCATTAAAGATCCACCAATCCCTGGATAATACAGACAATAAAGCAATAACTGATATACCAATTTACCACCAATATGGGAAAACAATCAAGCAGATGACAAAATAATAAGTGTCCTACACACAGAAAAAGCACATATATATTCTACTGGTTCCTGAATAAGTAAATGGAGAAAAAGGGAAATAATTACTACGTCTTCCACATCTGACTCTTAAAAGATTAGAAAAAGCACGTCAATGTTTTTACAAAAGAACTCAGAATACATTAAAGTCCTGGGAAGCCCCCACAGGTCTTGGTTGGAAGCATTCAAATCAAACAGGTCTGCACTCTCCCCTTTCCTTGGCCAAAGGGCAGTGCCGTATCACACTCCCCCAACATCCGCCTATTGTACGAGCCTTTTTCAGATGGTGAGCACCTTTTCATTTCACTTTTCAGTTCGTTTTCCACCCAATTGGCTTTTATATTTATTTGTTTCTTCCACAGACTTCCTTCACGTGTCTTAAATCATCCTTTAACATCCTATATTTGAAGATGATCTTCTTTTTGTTAAAAATCAGTAACTTCTGGTGTGATGCCAGCATCACAGCAGAGCACATTGTTCTGTCTCGCCCTTTTAAGTTCCAACCAGTAGGACAGGCACAGAACAACAAAGGAGTCTGCACAGCACACCAGAACACCTGGGAGAGCCATACATCTACACAGGTGAAGGGGGGCTGACTAGACTTCCTGTACCTTGTGGAACCAGGAGAGCAGTGGCGGCCGCTCCTGAGACTGGAAGTTCCGGGTGCTGTGGCCACACCTCCCATCAGAGAATCCCAGAGCTGAGGTAGCACAGACGAACGGAAGCCCCAGGAGTCCAGGCAGCCCACGCTGCTGGAGGCACCAGGGAGCACTGCAGGCCCGTGACCAGAGGTTCTGGGAAATGTGATACCTGTAACCCAGCGGCCTTCCCCTACCCTGGTGGCAGTGCCTCTGACCAGCCTTTCCAGCAGCAGGGGCTGCATACAAGACTCTGATACCCCCTGGAGTGGCAGTAGTGCCCCTGACCTGAGATTCCAGGAATCCTGCTGGTGTAGAGACCAGAGGCTGCAAGAGTCACAGCAACACTCACGGCTCAGCCTCTTCTTCTCCCCAAGCAGTGGCAGGTAGCACCATCAACCTGAGGTTTCAGAGCCACCACAGTACCCACGACTTGGCCCCTGGTAGTGTTACACCAACACTGTCCCTGCCAGCAAGGGGTGCTGTATCCAACACCTAAGTCCCTGATAGTGGTGGTTGTGCCTGTGACCTGAAGTTCCAGGACCCATGCAGGCACTGGAAACCAGAACTTAGGGAGCCCCGGTGGCATTCGTGATCCAGGCACTCCTTCCCTTGTGGTGGTAGCAGTGTTGTCAATGAACATGGGCAACCTGGCAGCAGCAGAGTGTTGCCAGCACCCCTGGATAACCCAGGAGCAGCAGTAGAGGGGGCACATGCGGCAGCAGTGTCTGAGCCCATGGAGAGCCCAGAGACCCAGGAAACAGTCACAATGGAGCCAGTAACTCCAGTCCTTGCCAGCTGCAGAGGAACATGCAACTTTTGTCCCCCTCCCCATAGCAGAGGGGCCTGCAGACCCAATAAACCAAGACCTGGCAGAGGTGCCCATGACACCAGATCCTGCCCCACTCCCCCTGTGCCCATGCTGCAATGGGGGGACCCCCAACCCAGAAGCAGCAAAGTTGCTCTCACCCCAGTGACCTACAGGTGACACCCACAACTGCGGCAACGTTATAGGCAGCAAGGAACCAGCAACCTCAGACACACAAGCAGTGCAATGAGGGCACTGATGCTTGGCAGGGACAGTGGAAGGTGGAAAGCACAGGTTCTCAAATACAACAGAAGTAGCTCAGAATCAAAATAAACAGCTTACCCAAATAAGAAAACTGTTTCCTACCCCAAATGCACCGCCAGAGCAATAACTCATTAACCACTGGGAACAACAAGTGAACTAGTAGCATAAAAACGAAATGACATTTCTCTAGAAGCCAAACTTGAAGTCATGGAACACTGAGATCTAACTGACAGAGAATCCAAGATAGCTGTCATGAAGAAACACAAAGGCTTACAAGAATACTAAGAAAGATGGCTTACTGAACTGAGGAATAAAATGAATGAACACAAGGAATACTTCACCAAAGAGACAGAAACTCTAAAAAAAAAAAAGAAAAGAGCAGACTATATGGAAGACAGAACTAGCGAGTTCTAAGATAGAAATCTAGAAATGACTCAGGTGGAAGAGGAGAGAGAACTATGATTTTCAAAAAAACGGAGAAATTCTGGGGCCAGCCTGGTGGTGTAGTGGTTAAGTTCACGCACTCCACTTTGGCAGCCTGGAGCTCGTCAGTTCAGATCCCAGGCACAGACCTACACAGTGCTCATCAAGCCATGCTGTGGCAGGCATCACACATATAAAATACAGAAGGATGGGCACAGATGTTAGTTCAGGGCCAATCTTCCTCAGCAAAAAGAGGAGGATTGGCAGTGGATGTTAGCTCAGGGCTAACCCTCCTCAAAAATAAAAAAAAGGAGAAATTCTACAAAAAATATCCAAATGAATCTGGAAAACCATGCAATCACAAAAGGAGAAGAGAGTGAGAACGGAGCAAAGAGCTTATTTAAAGAAATAATAGCTGAGAATTTCTCAACCTGAGGAAGGAACTGGATATACAAGGACACGAAGCTAACAGAACACCTAATTATCTCAATATAAAAACACCTTCTGCGTGGCACATTACATCAAAACTGTCACAAGTCAACGATGAAGGAAAAGTATTAAGGGCAGCCTGGGAGAACAAAATAACTTACAAAGGAAGCCCTATTAGGCTATCAATGGATTCCTCAGCAGAAAATCTACAGGCTAGGAAAGAGTGAAATGATATACTCAAAGTTAAACACTGCCAAACTGTTAACTCAAAGTTAAACACTGTCAAAAATGCACTATCCAGCAAAGTTATCCTTCACAGATGAATCAGAAATAAAGGCTATCACCAACAAACAAAAGGTGAGGAAGTTCATCACCATTAGACCTGCCTTACAAAGAAGCTTGAAAGGAGCCTTCCTACCCAACACAAAAAGGCAAAGGAATACAAAGGTTTGAACAAGGTAATAAATAGAATCAGAGAATTGCAACTTGGTATCAGAATAGGTTAGCAAACAATTATAAATGCTACAGAGAAAGAAGACATTAAAAACAACTATGAACACTTCAATTTGGTCATAAACTCACAATACAAAAAGGGATACTTGTGACAACAAAAACATAGAAGGGGAAGAGGAAAAAGATGGAACCTGCACAGGCAAACGGAGATAAGATGCTATCAGCAGAAAAAGGACTATCTCATCTACAAGATCTTTTCTACAAACCTCACGGTAATGACAAAATAATTCAGAGGAGACTTGCAAAACATAAAAAATGAGGAAACTGAGAAACATAGAAAACTACCAAACTGAAATGGCAGGAAGAAACATGAGGAAAAAGAAACAATGGAAATACAGAAAAAACAGAATAAATGATAAGATGGCAGTACTAAGCCCTCATATATCAATAAGCACTCTCTATGTAAACAGATTGAATTCACCAATCAAAATACACACAGTGGCTGGATGGATTACAAAACAAGCTCAACAACGTGCTGCCTCCAGGAGACCAATCCTAGCTCTAAATATAAATACAGGCTAAGAGTGACGGAATGGAAGATGATACTCCAAGCAAATGGCAACCAAAAGAAAGTGGGTGTAGCCATACTTACAATGGACAAAACAGACTTCAAGTCAAAAAAGATAAAGGAAAGTTAGCATTCAAAGTCTTAGCCAGAGAAATTAGACAAGAAAAAGAAAAAGAAGGGATCCAAATTGGAAGGGAAGAAGTAAACTTTTCACGTTTTTGCAGATGACATGATTCTACACATAGAAAACCCTAAAAAATCCACCAAGAAACTATTAGAAATAATGAATGGACACAGTAATGATACAGGGTACAAAACCAACATAGAAAAATCAGTTGCACTTGTAGACGCTACCAATCAGCAGAAAGAGAAATCAAGAATATAATCCCATCTACAATTGCAATGAAAAACATAACTAGGAATAAATTTAACCAAAGACGTGAAAAAACTGTACAATGAAAACAGTAAGACAGTGTTGAAAGAATTTGAAGAAGACATAAACGGAGAGAAATTCCATGCTCATGGATTGGAAAAATTAACACAGTTAAAATGTCCATATTACCTAAAACAATCTATAGATTCAATGCAATCCCAATCAGAATCTCAGTGACATTATTCATGGAAATAGAACAAAGAATCCTAAAATGTATATGGAGAAACAAGGGACCCTGAATAACCAAAGCAGTCCTGAGAACAAAGGACAAAGCTAGAGGTATTACCCTCCCTGATTTCGAAATACACTACAAACCTATAGTAGGTTTTGCAGGAAAAAACACACGTCAATGTAACAGAACTGAGAGCCCTGATATGAAACCACATACCTATGGATGGCTAATCTTGAACAAAGAAGCCCAAAACATAACATGGAGAAAGGAAAGTCTCTTCAATAAATGGTGTTGGGAAAAGTGGACAGCCACGTGCAAAACAAGAAAAGCAGACAATTATTTTACACCGTACACAATAATTAACTCAAAATGGGTTAAAGATTTGAATGTAAAACTAGAAACCATAAAACCCCTAGAAGAAAACATAGGCAGTACACTCTTTGATACTGGTCTTGGCAGTATGTTTTTGAATACCACATGTACTCAGTGAAGGGAAACAAAAGAAAAAATAAACACATGAGACTACATCACACTAAAAAGCTTCTGCATGGCAAAGGAAACCATTAACAAAATGAAAAGACAACACACCAACTAGGAGAAAATATTAACAAATCATATATCCAACAAGAGGTTAATATCCAAAATATTTAAAGAGCGCATATAACTCAACAACAAAAAAATGAACAACCCCATCAGAAAAAGGGCAGAGGGTATGAACATTTTTCCAAAGAAGATGTACAGACAGCTGAAAGGCACATGAAAAGATATTCAACATCACTGTTAGGGAAACGCAAATTAAAATTACAATGGGATATCACCTCACACCCCTCAGAATGGCTACAATTATCAAGACAAAAAACTACAAATGTTGGAAAGGATGTGGAGAAAAGAGAACCCTCATACACAGCTGTTGGGATTGCAAACTGAAGCAGCTACTATGAAAAACAGTATGGAGATTTCTCAAAATAAAAATACCATAGGATCCAGCTAACCCAAGGCTGGGTATTCATCCAAAGAACATGAAATCACTAATACAAAAAGATAATATGAACCCCCTGTTCATTGCAACATTATTGACTATAGCCAAGACTTAGAAGCAACCCTAGCACCCATCAACAGATGAATGGAGAAAGAAGATGTGGTTATATATACTGTGGAATGCTACTCAACCATAAAAAATACAAAATCCCCCATCATCATTGCATTTGTGACAACATGGATGGACCTTGAGGGTATCATGCTAAGCAAAATAAGCCAGACACAGAAAGACAAATACTGTACGATTTCAGTCATATATGGAAAACAAAAAATAAACACACTGCTAAGAAGAACAGGTTGGTGGTTACCTGACAGGAAGGCATGGGGGGGGGCGGTGGATGAAAGGGGTAAAGAGGCACATGTGTATGGTGATGGATAAAAACCAGACTATTGGTGATGAATACAATGCAGTCTATAGGGAAGCTGAAACAGTAATGCAGACCCCAAATTTACACACCGTTATAAATCAATATGACCTTATTAAATAAATTTTTTTTTTAATGGGCAGAGGATATGAACAGACGTTTTCCAAAGAAGATACACATGTGGCCAACAGGCACCGGGAAAGATGCTGAACATCACTAACTATTAGGGAGATGTAAATCAAAACTACAATGAGATGTCACCTAACACCCATCAGAATGTCTATTATTAAAAAGACAAGATATAACAAGCGTGGGAGAGGATGTGGAGAAAAAGGAACCTTCATACACTGCTGGTGGGAACACAAACTGGAGCAGGCACTATGGAAAAGAGGATGGAGATTGCTCAAAAAGTTAAAAACAGAAATACCACATGATCCAGCTATTCCACTTCTTGGCATTTCTCCAAATAACATGAAAACACTAATTCGAAAAGATATATGCACCCCTATGTTCTTGTAGCATCAATCACAATAACCAAGACTTGGAAACAACCTAAGTATCCACCAACGGATGAATGGATAAAGAACGGTGCTTACATGTATAAAGTGGAATACTACTCAGCCACTAAAAAATGACCAACTCTTCCATTTGCGAATAGGTGGATGAACGTTGAGGGCATTACACTAAGTGAAATAACTCAGACGGGGAAAGATAATTAGCATATGACCTCACTTATATGTGGAGGATAAACAGACACATACATATGGAGAACAGATTGGGGTTACCAGAACCAAAGCCAAAAGGAGTAGAGGGGTATATGTGTACGGTGACAGATGGCAACTAGACTTTTGGTGGTGAACACAATGCATTCTATACAAAAGTCAAAATGTAATGATGGACACCAGAAACTTATGTTATAAACCAATATCATTACTAAGAAGAAAAAAATAATAACCTTTAATAAATCAAACACAGACCAACAGGCCAAATGTTGATCTACAAAATGGTATTTGAATGCTGACAATCGACAAAAATTTTCATTATCTATGAACCATATCATCACCCTCACAAGCTCATAGTCCTTATTCTACAGTTAGAAGACTAAAACCCAGAAACACATAGGGTCACAAAACCTTGTGTCTAGACTCACAGTATAACTGTCCTTACTAGCAGGGGTCTCAAACTACGGGTCCTTGGGCTAAACAGGGTCAAGAATCTGTTTAGTCAGGTGGTGCCTACATAGAAAGTTTTACTCTTCTTTTTATTTTCTAATTTAGATTTTAAAATATACAGTTAAACATACACATCTTAAGTATTTAGTAGATGAGTTTTGAAAATCTCATATTCTCGTGCAGTGACCAGCCTGAACAAGATAACGTAGTTCTGGGGTCGGCCCCGTGGCCAAGTGGTGACGTTTTTGCATGCTCCACTTGGGCGGCCCAGGGTTTTGCCAGTTCAGATCCTGGGCGCAGACATGGCACCGCTCATCAAGCCATGGTGAGGCAGCATCCCACATGCCACAACTAGAAGGACCCACAACTAAAAATATGCAACTATGTACCGGGGGACTTTGGGAAGAAAAAGGAAAAATAAAATCTTAAAAAAAAAAAAGATAACATAGTTCTTTCTTTACAAAGCCTTCTTGCTCCTTCCAGGCCATTCCTTTCCCCTCACTTCCAGACAGGCAACTTCTGAGTTCAATCAATTACTCGACACACTATTCTGTATTATGTACATTAGGCAGTCTACATAGTGTGTCCAAAGTATATGCTAACTGATTTTTCCTCTGTTGTCTAGTTTAACAATATGGGCAAAAGATATTAAAATCTCCCACTAGAATTGTGGACTTGCCTATTTCTTCTGCTTCTGTCAAGCAAAGTTTTATATATTTGAAACAATATTATTGAATGGATATACATTTAAATCTTTATATTTTTCCCAACCAAATAAAAGGTTTATACTGTCAAATCTGGGTGTAATAACCCTTGATGCACACCACTCTCTCACCCTAGAAATGTAATCGACCAAATACAGAACGCTTTCCCCATCTCCTACTCCTGTCCTTTCCCACATGGCTAACTCCTATGCCTGGTCTTTTTATGAGAAATATTTATCAACTCTCTTACCTTCACCCTACTCCAATATAAAAAGAGAAAATCACAATGTCCTGTACTTTACTCCAGAACTCTAATCAGTTTGTAACAATACACTTACTTCTTTGCAGAGATGTTTGCCTCCTCCAATGGTTTACAAGTGTCCTAAGAACAGCCCTGGGTTGAAGTTTTCCACTAAGCACTGATAATCAAGCACTCAAACATGCATTAAGTGGGAGTATATCCTCTAGGAAATGAAGAGACGAAGGAAATACCTGGATTCTTTCACTTTTACCTTCTACAAAACTCTCAAATCATTTCATTTATTTTCTTCTGCAAAACAATCACCTATATCTAGGTTCCATGATCATGTTTTAAAATTTATTCATTACAAATTTCTACCTTGATTCAATGTCTTCACTTTCGTCTTTCCTGAAGTCCATTCCCAAAGCAGGAGTTAGTGAGTTCTATTTAAATTGTAATGGACTGAAAACATTCTCCTGCTAAAACATCTCAGAATTTTCCAGGGCCTTAGAATATTGCCTAGAGCACCTCATTCCCCTGGTGCAGTCCCTGCTCTCCACTCTATCTAAAACCACTGTCTGTTCTCCTTCTGCCAACCTTCTTTCCTCAGTTTAAGAAATGTAGTAAAGTCTCACCCATGCTGGATTTTCCTCATCAAGTTCTCTTCATCTGAAGTTTTCTCACCTGCTCTACAAACCCTCACAACAGCTCAACAACCTGACTAGATCAATCCTTCTCAGGCTTTGGTTCACAACTTAAGTATCAATCCCTTCCAATACATATTACCAGTTCATATTAAGCCATTCTAATGTCCAAACCACAAACTTACCGGTATTCGTTTAATATCTGTATTCCCAAACAGACTGGAAGCCCCATGGTGGCAGTACTACGCCCATTTTGATAGCCATTCTTTCTCTGTCCCTGACACAGATCCTAGCTTGTTAAAGGAATTCAGTGACCATTTGTGGATTGAACTGCCATTCCCCACAAGAATGTTACAGTAGTATGCATAAATAAAATGAACACGAAAATAGAATTAGAACCTAAAAATCAAGTAAGACTCGCATAAAATGTCTGTGCAGAATGTAATATAAACCAAAACACTGCACTTCCGAAAAAATATTTTTACTCAGGATGAAAGTGGACAGGATACTCTTTTTGAAAACAAGTGCCTTCAAGTTAAAACTAAATTTTTTTCTTTATGTTTCTCTACATTTTTAGACAAGTTTTTAAAATGTTCATTCAGAAACTACCAAATGGTACAAGACCTGTAGAAGGAAATTTATAATATCCAGCTAAAGTAAATGTATATTTGCCCTTTGACCTAGAAAAACAACCTGAGAAGCTTGCCCTGAAAATACACGCCCACAAATGCGAAACAACAAATACAGAAGTTTATTCACTGCAGGTGATTAACAGCTGCAAAGATAATTGTTAGAAAGGTTGTTGGGGAACAAGATACTCTGAGTATCAAAATAACACCCCACATACGACTTTTTTATTCACAAGGAAAAGTCTACCTTTAAAACACAGCGTTCTGGTTATCATCACCTTAAGCAAGTGATCAAAGTTAGCATCACTAACTGAGGGATGACATAAATTTCTGTCTTCCTGATGGACTCCAATATGATGCACACATCACCTACAAAATATTTCAAAATGATCTTCTGAAGCCTCTATACCAGGAGTTGGCACACTTTGGTCACAGGCCTGTTTGCGTAAATAAAGCTTTGTGGGAACACAGCTGTGCCCATTTGCTTCCTTAGGTCTATGGCTGCTTGCCCACTACAAAGGCATGGCTGAGTAATTCTCACACCTTACGGCCTGAAAGCATCAAGTACTTATCATCTGGACCTTTTCAGACAAAAAGTTTGCAAACCCCTGCTCTGGACCCAATTACCAGTTGACAGGAAATACAAGAAATGGAGGAAACATTTACACACACCATGGAAATAAAATCAGAAATATCAACATGGGTAACTTTCTAAAAGAATGTGATTCTTCAAAGAGTCAATACAATTAACAAACAATAGCAAGTAATCTAGCTTAAAGATTAAAAGACATAACTGCCATATATAAACCTTGATTGAGTCCCAGATATAAAAACATGCTTTGGAAAAATGTGGAGAAATTTAGTTTTTAAGCAGAGTAGATACCTGATGACATTATTCTTTTTAACTTTCCTGGGTGAAATAACAGTATTTTAGTTTTAATAGGATAACATCCTTATCTTTGGAAGACGGACTAGCAAGTATATACGGGTCAAGTATCATATGTGCAATTTATTTTCAATTTACTTACTTTCAACTAGTTACCATAAAACGCATTCATTTACGGAAAGAGCAAGCATGCGAAATGCTAAAAATGGGTGAATCTGCTAAAATGAACACTCATTGTACTGAATGTTTAAATTTTCTGTAGATTTAACATTTTACAAAAGAAAATATGAGGGAAGAAACACATTTAGTCCAAATATCCTGTTAATGGTACACTGACCTATTCTAGAACTGGTGTCATAAAGTCTCCATCTTTTTCTCCTGGAGGCCCGTTTAACAGCTCAGAGGGGATGGAGGGGCCTAGAAGTTTAGAGGAAGAGACAGCTGAGTATCTTCCATTCCTTTAGAGGCAAGACTTGTGGTCAACATTTGCTTATAATTACATACACAAGCATGCTCACTCTTTACACCTAAGAAACTATCTTACCTTCATGTAATATTCAAAAACGGAAGCCGCAAAGACAAGGCCAAATTCTCCGGTGACACGTTCTGTCGCCCAGGAAAAGCAGCAGAGGCCCCTGACCCACTTTCCCCCGGACTCACAGCCACACGGCGGGGTCGCAGGTCCTGAGAACCGGAGGGTGCGGGGCCTGAGCAAAGGGACTCGCACAGCGGAGCTGCTCTCCTTCTGGGGAAAAGTCTCGAAGGTGACGCGGAGGCTCTGACCAGGGAAGCACAGAGGACGCCAACGCCCCGGGCGGCGCCCTTCCCGCCCCGGCTCAGCGCGGGGCCCAGCGGCCGGGCGGACGAGCGGAGGCCTGGCCTCTCTACGGAGCCCCTGGGGTCCCGGGCCGCACCTGTCCTGTAACGTCCTCCGTGCGCCCCTCTCCAAGAACTGGCTCCACCCCAAACGGACCACTACGAACCGCTGCCAGATGCGCCGAATCCCGGGACAACAAGACGGCGCGAACCAGTGACGCCACTTCCGCTTCCTGCCTCGGGCAGCAAGGGGAGGGGCTCCAGGGCTCGGGCTGCCAATCACGTCCGTCCATTTCAGGCTTAAAAATTGTAGTTCTCCCCGCGTGGGCGCCGGTGGGCCCTGGGGTTGCTCGGCGCGGGGCTGGAGGCGGAAACAGGCCCCCGGCCCAGGTGGAGGACGGAGGACGGCCTGTGGGCGGGGCCACGGGATGAGGGTGGGGGCAGATATCCAGGGGCGAGATTGGGGGCGGAACATGGCCCAGCGCGGGGTTTAGACGTCGGATGGGAGAGGCTGAGGGTGGGGACTCACGCTGCCAGGCGCTCATCAAAGACTTGTCTGCTCGCCTGTCCTCACCTTCTTAGAGCCGTTACCATGATTCTGTCTTAATAATGTGCCTGCCAATCCATGAGATGGTTTATCGCCTCCATTCAATAGATCCTGTATTTAAGCTTTATTTCCCCTCATTTCTTTTTATTTGCCTTGGACACCATGTCAACCTCTAATCATTGATTCCTTTGTGTTTTCAGTGTAATGCCATTTTTATATAGCTTTAATATTTTTCTTCTTCAAATATGTATTTCCGGTTTTTATTTTTCCTGTCTTAACTCCCATGGACCTTACCGGTCATGGCCTCCCATCCTAAATTTTGAAATAGTATTAATACCAGGCTTCCTAAGTCAGAAATTGTTCTATACTTTGGGTTTCAATGGGTGACCTTCGTGGAGTTAATAAAGGTCTTTTTAAATCCAGATTTACTAGAACATTTTGCCAAGAATTGTTCATGTGAATTATTAAATGTGTTTTATGCATCTATTGAATTGATAACTATTTGGCTACGTTAATGTTTAATCTGTTCCTGTACAAAATATTTAATTTTTATGTAGCCAAGAAATTCTTTTTTGAAAAACAATTTCTGGGTTTCCTGCCTCGTCTTAAAATTTTTCCTCGAACTCTAGATTATTTTCAATTTTCCTAGTTTTGTTCTAAAATTTATTTTTAATGACATTTTAGTTTTTAATCCTCAAAGAATCTTTTTTGGCATGTGGTGTGGGATAGTGAATCAAATTTTTTTTTCCTCCAGAAAGATGGCCGCTTGATGTAGTATCATTTATTGATAAACTATCCTTGACCTACTGATTTGAAATTCCACATTTATTAAATAATAAATTCCTATATATACCTGTACCAATTTCTAGACTCTTCCATGCCAGCAATATTTACTTATGCCCATATCATACTCTTTTAATTACACTACTTTTTTATTGTTTTAACATTTAGAATTAAAAATACAATAGTTGCTGAAGTGTTTTTCATCTCACTACTTTAGGTAATCCAGAGACATTTAGTTTTTTATGCTCCTAATGACGTAGCTTCTCATGGTTTTTTCTTTTATTTGTTTCTGCAACAGCTATAGTGAGACATAATTTGCAGGCCATACAATTTACCCATTAAAAACTATACCATTCAATGTTTTTTAGTATGTTCACAGAGTGGCACAACGAACACAAAAATTTTAGAACTTTTACTTCCCTACAAGAATACCATTTGGCTGTCATACCCCCATTTTCCTACTCCTTTAATGTCTAAGCTGCCAAGAACTTATTTTCTGTCTCTATAGACTTGTGTTTTCTAGACATTTCATGTGAATGAAATCGTACAGTACTTTCTAATTGGTGTGTAGTGGTATCTCATCATTGTCTTATTAAGGTCCTGTGTAATTTTTTTCAGCAAAGTTTTGTAGGTTTTAGTATAAGAGTTTTTTTTACCTCCTTGGTTAAATATATCCTTAGTTATCTTATTCTTTTTGATGCAATTGTGAGCAGAGTTTTAAAAATTTCTTTTTCACATTGTTTGTTGTTGTGTATAGAAACACACTGATTTTTCTTTGTTGATGTTGTACCCTGTGAGATTGATGAATTTGTTTATTAGCTAGAGTAGTTTGTGTATGTGTATGTATTAACCACATATCTTACTTTTCTCAATCTTTATTATACATCTAACATTTGTATGTGTTGAGCACCCACTATGTGCCAGGCACCATGTGAATCCCTGGAAAGACGCTGGAGAGTAAAAACAGTCACATTTTCTGACCCACCAAGAATCACAAAATTACCAACATGAGAGCCAAATCAAGAAATAGTACAGGATGCTGGACTTATGGGCCTCACTCACTCTGTCCTCCTTACCCTCACTCTCTGTTCTCATCCCACTAGCCTCTCAAAACCCTTCCATTCCCAAGCTCACTGACCCAGAAGGCCAACATCAATCCTGTTCTCTCAGCCTAAAATGATTGTCCTTTCCTTGTTTTCCCCGGTTAACAATTACCCATCCTTCCTCTCATAGCTCAAATATCCTTATTTTAGAGAAGACTTTTCTACCCACCTCCCCAGACTAAATTGGTCCTCATTGATGTGTTCTAATTGATTGTATTCTCTAAGAATTAATGTCTGACCTTTTTTCTATCATAGAGATTTAAAATTTCCATCATAAATTTGCCTTTTAATTTTTTAAGGATGTCTTGAGTATAGAAAACTTGCATATTTTTAACTGAATCTATCATTGGCTTATAATTATTTGCATATATTGTTAATACAACACATCTCAACTTCTGAGCATGTACACTTGAGCATACATTCTCGCTCCTACTTTGTGTTTTATTCTATTTTTCAGATCCTGGTGTTATTTGGTCTCAGTTACCACCTATCACCACTGGGTGGGGGTCAAGAGCCACATATTCTGAGCCTTCTGCTTCCAGCTGAAATCCCAGGGGCTGGAGCCCCGCTGAGAGGGTGGGGGGAGGGGCGCTTTCTCCTGCGTGCCCTGGGGGTTTTCTCCCTCTGTTCTCCTGGGGTGTTGGCTTGGTAAGGTCACCCCTCTTGAGCTTTTGCCCCTGTAGAGGGCTTTCATTTAGGCTGCAAAGGCCTTTGGGAGTCCTTGATGTTCCAGAGAACCAACATCCTCTCCCCCTTTCCTTCCCTCTGCCACCGTCCCAGATCGCAGTCCTTAGGGGAGGAAGGGAAGGTTTCTCTCACCCTGTTCCACCTCCTCCGAGCTGGGCTCCAGCCTCTCACCCTCCACGGTATGGCTGTGTGGGTCTCTGCAACGTTTTTTATGTTGTGTTTGGATGTCCTCTGTTGGCCTATGAATGTTTATTCTTTGTATGTTGGAGGGGAAAAATTACTGGAAAAACTCACTCCACCATGATGCTGACGTCACTCTTGTATTTTATTCTAATGGTTATGTGATTTTGTTTCCTCCTCTTACATATATAGTCCACATTTTTTCCCCTCTTCTTGAAAGAATTCACATGGCAGGCAGTCTTGGAAAGAGGGAGCCATAGAGACCTTCATTAATTAGAAGTGCTACAGGAATATCAAAAGAGGTAACAGACCTGTTGTGTTAATAATGATCAGAATTCCATCCTTGATGACTACCCTAGTTTAAGGGAAATTTTATAAGTGATAACCATGCAAAACAGATTTATTATGATGTTAAGAATAGATGTTAAGAACGTTTTCAAGTATCCACCGTATGTGACAGGAATCTCAAGAAAAATTACGTGCATTATCTCATTTAATTCACTCATCAGTCTTACAATGTAGAGAATATTTACTACTCTCATTGTAGAGGTGACGTATCTGCAGCTAAGAGAGATTAACTCAATTTCTCAAGGTCACACGGATTGTATATTGGTGTACCAAAATTCAATTCTTGAAAGTCTGACTTGAGATTTCATTTTCTAAATCATATCTCTATACTGTAATTTGGGAGATTTATATATCATACTTAGTATTAAAAAGAATAGATTAATAATAATAATATCTATGATTTATTGAAATCATACTGTGTGCAAAGGAGTTTCTAAACCTCAAACCAAAGAAGATAATAGCAGGAACCATATTTTCAGAAAGAAAAAGAGTAAGCCACATGAGAGTTAACTTTGTCATCGATGGGGAGAATCAGGTTATAGAATTAAGATTGTTTTAGTTGAGGATCCACATCTATTATAACTATCATAGAGCTATTTGAATGAAGGAAGGATGGAGATTATCAACAAAAAGACATTAAATGTCTTCAATTATTTTGGAAGGGTCATACCACAGAAGAAATTGGTTTATGTTGATAGTCTCAAATAGAATTAGAATCAGTGAGTAGAAGATAAAAAGAGAGTTCTTCTAAATTTTAAAAAGGCTAAATAATTATGTGTAAATAAAAATGGTCTACCATTTGGCTGAGTGAATTCACTGTGATTGGAAGGACTAAGAACAGGTGAAGGATGTCCATGCCAAGATGGAATCAAAAAGTAAAGACCAGCTGAGGTCCAGTTGGCTGTTCACCAAACATTGTCTTTACCTCTTCCTCCAGCAGACACACCAGCTACAAGGAAACAGGAAACCACACAAAAGTATCAGAACTGCTCCTCCTTGGTCTCAGAGAGTCCTGAACTGCAGCCCCTGCTCTTTGGATTGTTGCTGTCCATGTGCCAGTCACTGTGCTTGGGAACCTTCTCATCATCTTGATCATCGTCTGTGACTTCCACCTCCACACCCCCATGTACTTCTTCCTGTCCAATCTGTCCTTTGTAGACATCTGTTTCACCTCCAGCAGTATCCCAAAGATGCTGGTGAATATCCAGGCAGAGAGTAAAGACATCTTCTATATAGAATGCTTCACTCAGCTGTAGTTTTTATGATGTTTGCTGGACTGGCTGGTTTCCTCTTGATTGTGATGGCTTATGACCAGTTTGTGGCCATCTGTCACCCTTTGGACTACATGGTCATCATGAACCCATGCCTCTGGGGCCTCCTGGTTCTGATGTCCTGTTTCATCATTTTCTGGTTCTCCTTGCCTCATGTTCTACTGTTGAGGCAGCTGACCTTCTGTGTAGGCACTGAAATTCCACATTTCTTGTGTGAACTAGCTCAGGTTCTCAAATTAGCCTTCTCTGACACCCTCATCAATAAGATGATCTTGTATGTGGCAACTGCCCTGCTGGATGTGTTTCCTCCTGTTGACATCCTCTTCTCTTGCTCTCAAGTTGTCTCCCCCTTAATGAGGATGTCCTCTGCAGAGACAAAATATAAAGCATTTTCCTCTTGTGGGTCTCACCCCTCTGTAGTCTCCTTGTACAATGGGACAAGCCTGGGGGTCTATTTCAGTTCTGCCGTGACCCATCTTCCCTCAGTGGTGTACACCGTGGTCACCCACATACTGAACCCTTTCATATACAGCCTGAGGAATAAGGATGTGAAGGGCACTGTTTTGTCCATGATTGGTCGCTGGCCTCAGAACTAAGTGGACGTTTTGGGCCTCAAAAGCAAATATTGTGAATTTAATCTCCTGGTTCTTTTTCTCTCCCAGAAGGCATGCTTCATTTCTTCTATTCTCAAAGCAACTATGACTTTGCTTTTATTTGATTTTGTATTAGTTGCCCCTCAATAACCTTCTCAGTAATCCTGTTATGACTTTTCTTTCCTAGTTGTAGCCTATGAAGTTCTGTTTTTGTTCCGCTTTGTTGCAGCCGTTCCTGAGATTTCCAACGTTAGCCCTGAAGCCCTTATGTCAAGTGCTAGCATCATTTGCCCCCAAAATTATCCTCTCAGATGTTGATGTCCTCATGTTAATTTGGTTATAGTTTGTTTTTCCCTGGAAGAAATGGAGTGAAGGTCATACAATAGTCATAACCAAGGTTCTTGCCGTGTCAAAGCTATTCTTGTTGCTTTACGTGTACAATTTTACGTAATCCTGGCAACATTTCTTTAAATTTTTTTCCTTATTTTCCTCACTTTTGAGAGAAAGAGATTAAAATTGGGATGGACTCTAATCTGGAAACCTGACAGTGAGCCCATACTTCTAACTTTGCTATCGTACTTTTCATGAAAACAGTGATGTGATTTTCAACTTCAAGAGTAGGAATCTAGATTTGAAATCTAGTTAATCCAGGTGATTCATCGTAATATATTGCATAGGATAATCTGAGATGTTGCTTCACTCTTTGCCTGCCTGCCTTCCTATCCTTTCCTGTGTTATTGGACCTTTACTTCCCATCATTGCAATTTTAGGGTACACCCAAAGATCCAAAAACATCTAATACTGAATATGAGAGAGTAAGATTTATTCTCTCACATGCTTTATTTTTGGGAGGAGGATACTCTCTGAAGGTGCCATCAGGAATGGTAGTTTCATGCTTGTGGAATGTACTCAGAACTTAGTTCACTTTGAGAAGAATATTGATAGAATCAAGTCTGCAATGGAGGGTGGAGTATTAGAAGCTGACAGCATTTCTTCTACATTCCCTGAGATCCTCTCACCATCTCCACTGCATGACTTCCTGATTGCCAATGGTCTGCACCAAGTGGAACCTAATTTACTCAATGCATGATGGCAGAAGTGACATGGAATTATGCTCCACCAGAAACAGCTCTTGATGGAGAGGTGTAGATTACACCATCTCCTTCACCTCTTAGCTGGGATAATTCTTAAGTCTGGATTTTGCACC
Organism: Equus asinus; assembly: GCF_041296235.1. Lineage (NCBI taxonomy): Eukaryota > Metazoa > Chordata > Mammalia > Perissodactyla > Equidae > Equus > Equus asinus. The sequence continues at coordinate 21,148,995 of NC_091809.1, read as the reverse complement.
ATTTTTCAGAATTTCTCTACAGGATGAAAACTCTTTCACTTGTGGTGGAAGCTGACTTCAGGTAAGCTTTATTGGATGTATTTTCTTCCATGTATCACTTCTCTTCTGTCTAACCCATGTTCCATGTTTTCTACTTCTTCCAATAAAGTGCTTGCACATGAATCCTTGGCTCAGTGTCTGCTTCTAGGGGAAAAAGTCAAAAGTGGCGATACAGACTGCAAAGGGTATCAAAACATTATCATTAATGGAACTATGGACATTTGGGGTAGGAAAAAAAAGAAGCGAAATATTGTGTATCTTGTAAGATCTTTATATTACTGAAAAATCATAATTTGTTAGGGAGGAAAACGTATTCGGTGTGGCTTCAATTCACTTTGATGCCAATAAGTTTATTTTCCAGAGTGTGTTTTTTGTCTACTGTATACAAGTTGAAGAGGGGATCAAAGAGGTAAACATGACCGCAACACAGGGTGGTGAAGATAACAATACTGGGGTGCAACAGAGCCTGTTGAAAACCAAGGTGAAATTTTTCAGCTCACCACGAGTAATTCCAGAGTAAACTTTAAAAATTTTATTTAATAGATTTATTGAGGTATAATTTACATACCATGAAATTCACCCATTGAAAATGTAAATTCAATAATTTTAATAAATTTACACCTATGCAACCATCACCACAATGCAGTTTTAGAACATTTCTATCATCCCCAAAAGTTCCCTTGTGCCAATTTGCAGTTAATTCCCACTCCCACTTCAGTTCTAGGCAAACACTTATCTGCTGTCTGTCTCTATAAATTAGCCTTTTCTAGATATTTTATATAAATGGAATCATATGATATGTGACCTTTTGTATCTGGCTTCTTTCATTTAGCATAATGGTTTTGAGGGTTATACATATGGTGATACATATCACTATTTTGCCGCTTATAACTGCAGAATAGTATTAAAATGTGTGGACATACTAAATTTTGTTTATCTATTTACCAGTTGACAGATATTTGGGTATTTCCAGTTTAGGATATAATGAACATTTGTTGTTGACACGTGTTTTTATTTCTTTTGGATAGACACTGAGGAGAGTAACTAATGGAGTTATATTGGAAAGTTATGTTTACTTTTTAAGACACTGCCAAACTGTTTTTCAAAGTGGCTTCACTATTTTACATTTCCATCAGCAATAAAGGAAGGTTCCAGGTTTTTCACATCTTTGCCAACATTTGGGATTCAGGAAAATCTTCTAATGGAAGAATGTACTTGAGCACCGAATAACAAATATTCAGTAGAAATTTAACTGGAGAACGGGTTTTGGTGGGAAGCACAGAGGATAAGACAGTAAGATCTAGGAGAAGAAGGAAGCACATGCACATATGCGTGGAGAAATTCAAGAGTGAGGCATTTCAGGAGGATATATGGACTGGGTTATTTGAAATAAGCCTAGATACGTAGATGGAGGATAGACTATTGAGAGTCTAATTTGACAAATTAAGGATTTTAAAAGTAATTGAGCACCAGGGCCATGCTGTAATCATAGGCGTAATATGAGAAATTTAGGGTTGCTGTGAGTGGAGGAAACTGGAGGCAGAGGGAACAGCTAGGAGGCTGTTGAAGTAGTCCAGGGGAGAGATGATGGGGACCGATCTAAGGCAGCAGTAAGAAAGGGCAGATTTTGGAAGAGAGGTGTATGTGTTTCCTATTGCCGCTGTAACAAATTGCCATAAGTGGAGCGGCTTAAAACAACAAACATTCACTATCTTACAGTTTTGGGAATCAGAAGATTAAATGTATCAGCAGGGCTACTTTCCTTCTGGAGACTCTAGAGGAAAATCTGTTTCTTTGCTATTTCCAAATTCTATAGTCTCCCTGCATTCTTGGCTCGTGGTCACCTTCTCCATCTTTAAAGTCAACAGAATAGCATCTTCAAATCTGTCTCTAACCCTCCTGGCTTCCATTAATAAGGACCCTTCTGATTACATTGAGTCCACCCAGATAATTTAGGGTAAATTTCCCATCTCAACTTCATTACGCCTGCGAAGTACCTTTCACTATCTAAGACATCATCTTCACACATTCCAGAGATTAGTACATGGACATCTTTGGGAAGCTGTTATTCAGCTTTCCTGAGAGACGTGTGTAAGTTAGAATTTGCCAACAATTGATCAGTAAGGCCTTGATCAGAGAAAGTGGAGAGTCATGGCCCTGCTTGCTGATTTTCTTTGGTCATGATCATTTCGTGGTCCTGGCTCATGTAAAGATAAGGCTGCGCTGGACGGGGGTCTGCTTTGCTGGCAAAAAGAATTTCCCGATTCGTCTGATCGTAGCTGAGCTCAGGCTCAGGTGGACCCTGGCACAACCGGACACAGGGGCTCAAACACTGCAAGGATTTCCTTTCAGATTACCAGCTTTATTTTCTTAGCCCGACTACTTGCAAATGGAAAGAGACACAGAAACTAGTAGCTCTCACAACTCATACCTCACAGCTTCACTACTAAAGAGGAACTGGATTCATTTTAGTTCCTCATGTGCAAGAAAAATTTCTGTAAATGCTTGTGATTAACACTATCATGTGCTCTGCCTGCCTTGGACCAAGCACCTATGGGAAGAAGATAGTGTCACTGGCAGCCCTTTCATAACCACATTTGTTTATTCAATTTATCAAATCTATTTTTACTGAGTGTTTCCTATGTGTCAGTCATTATTTTAGGCTAAACTCCAAAGGATAAGATGATCAGGAGTGTGGTGAGGGCAGGTTGTCATGAAGGATAGTCTTAATAAACCTCATTGAAAAAGTTATATTTATGAAGACAGTAAAAGAATAAGGTGAGTGCATACCTGGAAAAAGAGTGCCCCAAGCAGAGGGTAAGGTTAATACAAAAACCCTGAGGTAGGAGGTGGCCTGGGGGGAACGTAGCTGGAGCAGAAACAGTGAGGGGGAGCACAGTACAAGAGATGTACAGGTATCGGGGGCTGATCATGTGAGACCTTCTGTGCCATTGAGAGACTTTTGCTTTCATTTTTTCTGATTGACATTGTTAATCATTGCCGGGTTTTGAGCAAACACATAACATGACCTGATTTGGCATTTTAAAAGATCATTCTGGCTACTGGGTTGAGATTGGATTGGATTGCTTGGTGGTGACTGCGGCTAGCCAGATGAGTTATAGGAGGCTAGGACTCAGGGTGATATTAGTGTAACAGTTGAGAAGTGGTCAGTTGGGCCAAGAGGATTTGTTGTCGGGCAGGATATGGGTATGAGAGAAAAGAGAGGAGACAAGAATGACTCCAGGGTTTGGGATCTGAACAAGTGAAAGAATGGAACTGAATCCATTAAGCAGGGAGGACGGTGAGTGGAGCAAATTTTGCAAGAAAGGGGGCCTCAGAAGTTCAGGTTTTGGAATGTAGAGACATGAGCTATTCCAAATTGATAAATACTACATGGTTCTACTTATATGAGGTCCCTAGAGGAGTCAAATTCACAGAAACAGAAAGTAGAATAGAGATTGCCAGGGGCTGGGGGAGAAGGAATCAGGGAGTTAGTGTTTAATGGGGACAATTTCATTCTGAGATGATGGAAAAGGTCTGCAGATGGGTTGTAGTGATGGTTGGACAGCAACATGAATGTAGTTAATGCCACAAAACTGTACACTTAAAACTAGTTAAAATGGTAAATTTTATGTTATGTGTATTTTACCACAATAAAAAAATGGGGACGTTTGTTTGACATCCCAGTGGAAACTGGAGTTTGAGAGAGAGGTCCGTACAGGAGGTAAAAATTGGAGGGTCATACACATAGAGGTAGTGTTTGAGGCCAGCCAGCTGGTTGAGATCACCAAAGGAGCAAGTGCGAGTATGGAGAAGGTCCAAAGGCAGAGCCTAGGACACTCTGGGAGGAGTAAACTACAAAGGAGACTGAGCAGGAGAGACCAGTGAGGTAGCAGGAAACTAGGAGAGCTGGGGTACTGAAAGCCTAGTGGAGAAAGTTGTCAGCCAAAGGCTGGGGCAAAGAGAGAAGCAATTTTTCTCAAGAGGAAAAGGTGTGACCCCTTATGAGGAGTATGTCCCTCCCAGACAGCCAGAATTGTGTCCTGCAAAGACAGAGACCAATTGTGTTCTGCAAAGACAGAAGAACCTTGGATTTTGTTGAACATGTGGCATTCCCAATGCATGGAACTTGGGCTGTGTTCCAGGTATTGTCAGAAAGCTTCCATGAAAATTTTATAAAGCAACATTTTAAATTATTTTTCTAGTCTCCTCCAGTAACCACCACCTTTCCATAACCAGGTAAGAAACAGATACGTAAGAGAGAGTCCTGGTCATCTCTGTCTGTCTTTCTTATCTCTTCTTACATCCATGCTGTCATCAGAAAGAGCTAGTGTATCCTAGTAAAGGTTGGGGGTGGGGAGGGGAGGGGATGGGAGATGGAAACAGCGGAGGGAAAACTTTTGTTAGACCAGAGCACTAGGGACACAAGTGTTTTCAAAGCATCTCCAGACCAGCAGTATCAACATACTCTGGGAGCTTGTTAGACATGCAAATTCTTGTCCTTCATCCCAGATCTACTAAACCAGAGACTCCAGGGCCAGGTCCAGCCACTTGTGTTTAACAAGCCATCCAGGTGGAGCTCATGCAGGGCTAATATTTGAAAACAACTGCCCCAGGGGATGTGTTGAAATGCACGATGGACTCACACAGGACTGTATTTCCAGATATCTGAGGGCTCTCCACCTCCAAAATCTCACCTACAAATAATGATAAATTTGTCCTCAGCTTTACAATGCTTATGTCTCCTTTCTTTTTACATCTTACGCATTTGTTTGAATTATTAGAATATTATTAAATATCTGTGGTTTATAGCAGTAATCCTTGCATGCTCATTAATTGTCATTTCTTAATGCTTCCATGTTCAATTGAATGCTATCTCTCATTGAAAAATCCACATTATCTTTCATTTGTAAGATATATCCTTATTTTCCCACTTTCAGAGCCTGAATCGACTCCACACACACACACACCACCACCATTTGCAGCAGTGGCTGTCAAAAATTATCAAATACGTTTTGATTCCTATTGGACTTAGCTTTTGTATTGATACGTTTATGAAATAAATCAACGTAAGTAGATTTCCTAAAGCTGAAGCATATTTAGATCCCTGGGATAAAACTTATTGGCCAATGGTGTATTGTTCTTTACCATACAGATGAAGACAGCCTTAAAAACAAACAAACAAAAACCAAACTTATAGATACAGAGAATAGATTGGTGGTTGAGAGAGTTGGTGGGGGGGGGGTGGCGAATGGGTGAAGGTAGTGAAAAGTTACAAACTTCCAGTTATAAAATAAACAAGTCACGGGGATGTAATATACAGCATGTGATTATGGGTAACAAAACTGTATTGTATATTTGAAAACTGCTAAGAGAGTAGATCTTAAAAGTTCTCATTACAAGAAAAAGCAATTGTGACTATGTGTGGTGATGGATGTTAACTAGACTTATTGTGGTGATAATTTCCCAATATATAAAAATATCAAATCATGGGGCTGGCCCTGTGGCCGAGTGGTTAAGTTCGCGCGCTCTGCTGCAGGCGGCCCAGTGTTTCGTTGGTTCGAATCCTGGGCGCGGACATGGCACTGTTCATCAAGCCACACTGAGGCGGCATCCCACATGCCACAAAAGGAAGGACCCACAATGGAGAATATACAACTATGTACCGCGGGGCTTTGGGGAGAAAAGGTAAAAAAATAAAATCTTAAAAAAAATGAAAAAAAATATATCAAATCATCATGTGGTACACCTCAAACTAATATAATGTTATATGTTGCTTATACTTCAATTTAAAAACGTTGATTCAAATGTCCCAAAGGATGGACTCTAGTGACTGCTGTGCTTTATCGCTCAGATCCTCCTTCAGGATTAGGGGCTTATTTTTCCAGGTGCAGAGGTGCAGCCATCTGACAGCCCTCAACCCTCAGCCCTATTTGAGAATTGCCCTCAGCTAAACGAAGCTGCCTCACCCAACACCACTCAGATCTCTTGCTGTGAGCATAACTGACCAACAGCCGTGTTTATCCACCACTGTATTTGCACTGAGGTTGCTCCTGGGCTGCTCCCAGCTATTGACTGAGCACAGCAAGATATCAGTGCATACCGTCACCATGGCCACACTATGACACTGATGACCAGGTCAGTTACACCTGCCAGGACGGTGACTCTCTTCCTGGCATGGGAGACCTAAAGTGCCAGCCAGCAGCCTAACTTGAAGTTTAATGGGACTTTTGCCACGTCTCAAGAAATGTTACCCACTTAGGTGCCAAGAACTCTAAACATTCAGAGGCCAGCAGTGTGGAGACCTGAAGCACAAACTCCCTAAGTGGCTCACTGGGAGTGATGTTAGTGGGGCTGCTTCCACTTCCAAACCTTGGTTTACATCAGCACTTACGGTGTATTCAAATGCCTGCATGAAGTATGGTCATTCTCTTTGAAATTAAGTGTCTTCATATATCTTCTATTAATTTTTTTTTAACTCTTCCATACTCATTACTCCTTTTAGGCTGTTTTATTTCTGTCCTCCTTTTCCCTGTCAAAACTTATATATGATTTATATTTTCCACCTCTATTTCCTCAATACTCACTCTTCAATCCACTTTACCTGGATTATTTCTGTCCCTGACCCTCTATTTAAAGGTATTAAATGGAGCCCTCCCTAATATCAAGAAAGGCCTCTATGTCACCAGTAAATTTTAAGAGACATTTTTCAGTCCTCATTTGGTTAGTCCTCTCAACAGAACCAAAACTTTCAACCACTCTGTTTTTCTTCAGAAAGGACCTCTTTGCCTCTATGACGTTGTGGACGCCAAGTGATCTATAAAATATCTCAAGATTCTTCAAGGGAAGAACATCACAGAGAATTGGTTCTTGGGTTTGGTTCCTGTAGAAATGAAACTTTGCCTAAGGGACACGTTATAATTTTTAAGTCAAGTCAAATAAAGAGGAGTTTCTCCTTGAAGGAAATAAATTCATTGCCTCCCTTTGCTGCTTGCACAGACAAAACATGGGCTGAAAATCGTCCATTCTGTTTCTGTTGCCACTTACCTATAATTCCCTGATCCCGGGCAAATGCAAGCCCAGTTGGGCTTCCCAAGGGCAGACCTCAAAGAACAGGAAGCTTCAGTGTTAACTATCAAAGAAGGTCAGCACGTCCCAGTGAGGACTGGTGGAGTAAGAAGGAAAAGAGGAGACACATTGACCCAGCTCTTGTTCTGTTTCCTTCTTTCTCTTTTTGGAATCTAGAGACTCTCTGAGAAAAGTTATTTCCAGAGTCTCCACCTCTTCTCTACTCTTTCCCATAAATGCAGACCCCTGGATTTCCTGTATCCAGTCATTTATTCACTAACTACTCAACTGGAGATCTATTAGGCACCAGGTATTTTCTATTTTATTCCTCATGTGATTGTGTTTTCCTATTATCTTCCCGAACTATTTTTGCAGCAGATTTGACTCACTGATAGCAGTTCATAGCTCTGAATTGATTGCTATTGTTCTCTTACTTTATTACCCACAATATCATCTGCAAATAACGTGATATTTCTGATTTTCAGTACTCAGCCCAATTGCCTTTTCTCATCTTATCAGTCTCTTTAGATGTTCAGCAGAATATCAAGTGATTGAAGTTGGAGTAGACTGCCTTGGCCTGTTTATGAATTTAACACAAATATTTTAGTGTCTAATGTGGAATATCCTGTTTCCTGTAATTAAAACAACGATTCTTTATTGGGTTAAGAAATTGTCCTTAATTTCCTCATTTAGCGAGAGGCTCTGTCTTGGCTGCTAACCATAGTAATGGCTGTTACATTTTCCCATTTGCACTTTCTATAATGATTATGGTTTTGATTTCTCTTCATTGACCTATTTTTGTGATGAGTTATGTTATCAAACATCTTAGTATTAAATCAGCTTCCCATTCCTAGAATAAGTATTATTTATTCATGTTGTATTATTCTCTTAAAATAAATATGATTGCTTTTGATTAAACTTTATCATTCTATTTTGTGTCTGTATTCAGGCATATGCGAGCTTGAAGATTTCTTTTTTGTGTTATAGTTGATGCTTTGGGTCTCTGTCCTTATTTTACATCCAGCATTTTCATTTGTTGGGCACCGACTATGAGCCAGGAATCATATAAGTCTTTGGAAAGACCTTGGAGACTAAAAACAGTCACATCCTCTGACCCAAAAGTAAACTTAAAATTACCAATGTGAGAGGCACATGAAGGAATAATACAGCATGCTAGCCTTGTGGGCCTCATGCACTCTGTCCTCCTGACGCTCACTCTCTGTTCTCCACCTCCCTGGGTTCTCAAATGCCTTCCATTCCCAAGCTCACTGACCTACAGGGCAACATGAATTCTGTTCACTCAGCCCCAAATCCTCACCCTTTCCTTATTTCCCCTGGTTAACAATTACCCGTCTTCACTATCACAGCTCAAATATTCATATTTTAGAGAAGATTTTCCTCCCACCTCCGCAGACTAACTTTGTCCTCAATGATTTTTTCTCTTTAATTAATTAGCATTCTTTAGACATTAGCAACTTTGGCCTTTTTTCTATTATGGAGAATGTAAACATTTATTATGGAATCTTAAATGTGCTTTTCAATTTTTATGATGATTTGATTTATAGAAGCTTTGATCATTTTTTAATCAAATCTATCAACCATTTTTTTGCAATTAATTCTGCTAATTATTAATACAACATGTTCCCACTGTTGAGTATGTACACATGAGTACACACTCTCACCCACGCCTCATATTTTATTTTTATCATTTTGTGATTTTGTTTCTCCTCTTATATATGTAGTCTACATGCTTTTCCTTCTTTGAAGAATCCACCTGGCTGGCAGTCTCTGAAAGAGGGAGCCATAGAGATCTTCATTAATTAGAAGTGCTGCATTGTGGTCAAAAGAGGTCACAGACCTGTTGTGTTTATAGTGATTAGAACTGCACCTTGGATGACTGCCCTAGTTTAAGGGGAATATTAGCCATGAAAGACAGATTTATTGTGACATTGAGAAAAGAAGTTCACATTTGTCATGTCCACTGTGTGTCACAGGAACCACACTAGAAAAATTACATGCATCATTTCATTTAATTCATTCATTGGTCTTACATGGAGGAAATATTTACTACTCCTATTGTAAACGTGAGGTATCTGCAGCTAAGAGAGATTAAGCAAATTTCTCAAGGTCACACAGATAGTAAGTTGGTGGAGTAAAATTCAATTCTGAGAAGTCTGACTCCATCCCATTTTCTAAATCACATCTCTATACTATACTTTTGGGAGAGGTATCTGTCAAAAATTATTGTCACGAAAGGTACAGATTATTAATGATAATAATAGCTATCATTTGTTGAGATCCTACTGTATACAAAGGCTTTTCTAAACTTCACAAAGAAGATAATAGCAGGAACTACATTTTCAGGAAAAAAAATAACACATATGAGGGTTAACTGTAACATTAACAGGAAGTATCAGGTCAGAGAATTAAGATTGTTTAAGTTGAAACCTCATATCTTAATCACTATTATAAAGTTATTACAATGAAGGAAGTATGGAGATTATCAAAGAAAGACCTTAACTGTCTTCAATTATTTTAGAAGAGTCATATTGAAGAAGAAATTGGTTTATGTCCATAGATTCAAATAGGAGAATTTGAACCAGTTAGTAGGAGATAAAAGGAGAGACAGAGAGATTTCTGCTAAATTAAAGAAAACCTGAATGATTACACACATTTAAAATGAAAGTGGGCTACCACTTGACTGAGTGAATTACTGTAATTGGAAATAATCAACAGAGGGAGAAGTTTATTCACCTAAAGTTGGATTAAGAGGTGCTGACTAGCTCAGGTGTCAGTTCACTGAACATTTCTTTCACCTCCTTCTCCAGCAGACACATCAGCTAAATGGAAACAGGAACCACACAGGAGTATCACAATTCCTCCTCCTGGGTCTCTCAGAGGATCCAGAACTGCAGCCCTTGCTCTATGCAGTGTTACTGTCCACGTACCTGGTCACTGGGCTTGGGAAACTGCTCATCATTCTGGCTGTCAGCTCTGACTCCCACCTCCATACACTCATGTATTTCTTCCTCTGCAACCTGTCCTTTGTCAACATCTGCTTCATTTCCAACACTGTCCCGAAGATGCTGGTGAACATCCAGGCATAGAGCAAAGACATCTCCTACATAGAACGCCTCCCTCAGGTGTGTTTCTTTACAATTTTTGCTGGAATGGACAGTTATCTCCTGACAGTAATGGCCTATGATGAGTTGGTGGTCATCTGACACCCCCTGAACTACATGGTCATCATGAACACACATCTCTGTGGTCTTCTGGTTCTGAGGACTGGGGTGATTATTTTCTTGATCTCCTTGCTTCATGAGGTGGCTGACCTTCTGTGTAGGCACTGAAATTCCATATTTCTTCTGTGAACTGGCACAGGTTCTCAAATTAATCTGCTCTGCCACTCCCATAAATAACTCCTCCTTGTATGTGGCCACTGCCCTGCCGGGTGTGTTTCCACTCACTGGGATCCATTTTTCTTACTCTCAAATTGTCTCCTCCTTAATGAGGATGTCCTCTGCAGATGGAAAGTATAAAGCATTTTCAACCTGTGGTCTCACCTCTCTGCAGTCTCCTAGTACTATGGGACAAACCTGGCAGTCTACCTCAGTTCTGCTGTGACACATCCTTCCCAGAGAAGCTCATTGCCTCAGTGATGCACACTGTAGTCACTCCCATGCTGAACCCCTTCATCTACAGTCTGAGGAACAAGGATGTGAAGGGGACCATGGGAAGGCTCCTGAGCCGAGCATCCTCTTGTCTGTGATTGGTCACTGGCCTCAGAACTAAGCGGCTATTGTGGACCCCAAAGGCAAATGTTGCAATTTTAAATCTTCTAGTTCTTTTTCTCTCCTAAAACACATGCTTGATTTCTTCCATTCCCAAAACACCTATGACTTCACTTTTGTTTATTTTTTATTAGTTTCTCCTCAACAACTCCTTCAGTAATTCTTTTTTGACTTTTACAGCTTATGTGCTGTCCGTAAAGTTCCATGTTTGGCCAGCTTTCTTGCAACCATTATTAAGATTTCTAACTTTGAATTTAAAGCATGTATCATGTCAAATCCTGACTTGGTTTCCCCAAAAAATTATACTCTCAAATGTTGATGCTTTCGTTTGATTGTGTGTTTGTTTACTCCAGTAGAAATGGAATGAAAATCACATAGTAGTCACAACAACTGCTTACCATATCAGGACTGTGCTTGTTTCTTCACATGTATGACTTTATTTCATCTTGAAAACACTTATCTGAGATAGTTTCTCTCATTTACCCCACTTTTCAAAAGAGGAGACTGTGACTGAGTCGGACTCTAACCTGGCTAGCTGACACTGACTTTGCTATACTACTTTTCCGAAGAACAGTGACGTGATTTTCAACTTCAAAGTAGGAATGTAGATTTGGAGGCTGGTTTGTTCAGATGGTTCAGAGTAATACACCACCTCAAATAATGCTGCGATGTTGCTTCATTCTTTCTAATCCTACCTTCTTTCCTTCTTCCCCACTTTTCTTCCTTCCTTCTTGCTCACTTTCCTTTTTTCCTTCCTTCCTTCCCCCTTCCATCCTTGCCTGATTTATTTGACCTTTATTTCTCATCATTGCAAACTGAGATACACCTTCTAAGGTCCTAAAATATGTAGTAGTGAATACAATTGAATCAGACTTTTTTACATAGTTTAATCTTTTTTATGACACTCTCTGGAGGTGCCATCAGGATTCATAGTTACACAAGCGTGGAATGTGTTCAGAACTTAGCTTGCTTTTTGAGAGGACTGTTGATAGACTTGAGTCTGCAGTGAAGGATGGAGTAGTAGACGCTGTCAACATTGCTACCACATTCCTTGGGATCCTCTCACCATCTCCATTGCATGACTACCAATGGCCAGCCCCAGCTGGAACTTACTTTGCCCAATATGTGGTGCTAGAATTGACAGAGAATTATGCCCTATCAGAGATAGTCCATGAGGGAGGGTGTGGAGTATGCCATATCTTTCACTCTTTAACTGGGATAATGCTGAAGTTTGGATTTTGTACCATTTTCCAGAATTTCCCCACAAGATGAAAACTCTGCTCAATCCCAGCGGTAGCTGACCTAATGCGAGCTTTATTGGATGTATTGTCTTCCCTGTATCCCTTCTCCTGTCTCCTAGCCATGTTCCTTGCTCCTTCCAGTAAAGCGCTTGTACATGAAACCTTGTCTCAGCATCTGCTTCTACGGGAACCAAAACTACAGGTGACAAAGACTGTGATGTATCAAAACAATATCATGAAAAGATTTAGGGACTTTGAGAGAGAAAAAAATAAGCAATTATTGGAGACATAGTAAGGACTGCGAAATTGCTCAAAAATTATAATATATTAGAGATGGACGACTTGTTTGATGTGGTTCAATTCACTTTCATTCCATTAAGTTTAATCCACTGCACATTTATTGTCTACTGTGTACAAAGTGAGGAGGGGCTGGAGAAGTACAGATGATTGCAATACAGAGGGGTAAGCATAATAATATTAGTGTGTGTGGTAGACCTCGTGGAAAACAAAGGTAAAAGTTTCCAACTCATCTTGAGTAATTCCAAAAAAACCTCTTTAAACATTTACTTTCAACATTTTTATTGAGGCATAATTTACATACATGAAATTCACCCATGAAAATGTAAATTCAATGATTCTAGTAAATTTTTAGTTATGTGCTTATTACCACAATCCAGTTTTAGAATATGTCTATCACCTCAGAAAGTACCCTTGTGTCCATTTACAGTTAATTTCCCCTCCCACGTCTGCCCTAGGAAACCGTGTATCGCTTTCTGTCTCTATAAATTCTCCTTTTCTACATATTTTACATAAATGAAATCATACAATATGTGGTCTTTTTATATCTAGCTTCTTCTACTTAGCATATGTTTTCTGAGGCTCATCCATTTGGAACTGTGTATCAATGTTTTGCTCCTTTTTATTGCAGAATATATCCTATTATATCTATATACCACATGTTGTTTATCTGGTCACCAGTTGATGACATTTGGCTATTTCCAGTTTGTGGTTATTAATAATAATGCTTCTATGAATGTTTGTGCACGTCTCTATGTTGACGTGACTTTTCGTTTCTCTTGAGTGATAGCTCAGAGTGCAATTACTGAGCTTTATGGTAAATTTATGCTTAACTTTTTAAGAAACTGCCAAAATATTTTCTAAAGTGGCTGCACCAGTTTACATTCCCACTTATTAAGCATGAAGGTTCAAATTTTTCCACGTCTTAGCCAAGACTTGGTATTCAGGAAACATTTCTAAAAGACGAATATGCTTGAGTGTTGAATAAAAATAAGTAAAAGCTTGGGGCCGGCTCCATGGTCGAGTGGTTAAGTTCGCTTGCTCCGCTGCGGCGGCCCAGGACTCGGATGCTGGGCGCGGACATGGCACTGCTTGTCAGGCCACGTTGAGGCGGCGTCCCACATCCCACAACTAGAAGGACCTGCAACTAAGATATACAACTGTGTACAAAGGGGTTTGGGGAGATAAAGCAGAAAAAAAAAAAGATTGGCAACAGTTGTTAGCCCAGGTGCCAATCCTTAAAAAAAATAAAAAATAAAAGGGAAGATTGGCAACAGTTGTTAGCCCAGGTGCCAATCTTTAAAAAAAAAAAAAAAAGTAAAAGCTTAACTGGAGAGTAGGTTTGAGTGACATTTAGGAGACATTCAAGGGTGGGGCATGTCAGAAGAATACATAGAATTTGTGGCTGAGATATTAGAAATAATATTGGATACATACATGGGGGAGAGACAATTGAGAACTGAACTTGACATACTAAGGATTTTATAAGCAATTGAGATCCAGAGCCATGCTGTAATCCTACATATAATTTGAGGACTTCGGCATTGCCCTGAGTGGGAGAAATTGGAGGCAGAGGGAAAAGCTAGGAGGCTATGGAAGTAGTCCAGAGGAGAAGAATCTGATCTAAGCCTGTGACAATGGGATGAGTAGTATTTGGAAGAAAAATGTATTAGTTTCCTCTTGCTGCTGTAACAAATTGCCCTAAGTCTAGTGGCTTAAAATGACACAAATTTATTATTTTACAAATCTGGAGGGAAGAAATCTAACATGTGTCAACAGGGAGGCTTTTCTTGGGAGGCTCTAGAGGAGAATCCGTTTGTTTGACTTTTCCAAATTCTAGAAATCTCCTGCATTCATTGGTTTATGGCCCCTTCCTTCATCTCCAACTTCACCAATATAGCATCTTCAATACTTTCTCTAGCCCTCCTGCCTCCATCTTATAAGAATGCTTCTGATTTCATTGAGCCCACCCAACAAGACAATCTCTCCCTTTCAATATTCTTGACTTAATCACATCTGCAAAGTGCCTTTTGCCATCTAAGTTAACATATTCACAGATTCCAACATCCTTGGGAAGCTATCATTCAACCTACCAAAAGAGATGTGTGTGAGTTAGAATTTGGCAATAATTGATTCATAAGTCCTTGAACTGAGAAGTCAGAGAGTCTGTTATTGGACATGATCATCTCATGGTCCAGGCTCACATGAAGATAAGGCTGCACTGAAGAGCTCTGCTTTGGTGCAAAGTGATAGAAGTGAATTTCTGACTCATCTGAACACAACTGAGCAGAGGCTCAGCTTGACACTGGACACAGGCGCTTAAACATTATGAAAATTTCCATTCAGACATTCAGCTTTATTTTCTCAGACTGGTTACCCCCTTCACATGCAAAGAGGCACAGAAACCAGCAGCTCTCACAACTCTCACCTCATAGCTTCACTACTAAACAGGAACTGTAATCATTTTATCTCCTCGTGTAAAAAAAAAAATCTCAGATGAAGATTCTAATTGACACAATCATTTACTTTTCCAATCTTGGACCAATCAACTGTGGTCAGGAGACAATGTTACTGGCAGGCTCATCAGAACCACATTTGTTTATTTCATTTATCAAACCTGTTTTTACTGAGCATTTACTATGTATCAGTCCTTACTCTAGGCTCAACTCCACAGGATAAGAGGATGAAGAATATAGGGAGGACAAGTTGTCTTGATATAAAGGATGGTCTTAATATACCTCATTGAGAAAGTTACATTTGTGAAGACAGTGAATGACTCAGGTGAGTGCATTTCTGGGGAAAGAGCGCCCAGGCAGAATGTAAGGTTAACATAAGGACCTTGAGGTAGGAGGCTGCTTGGGGAGAATGTAACTGGAGCAGAGTAGGAAGAATACACTAGTAGAGGTGAACAGGAATCAGGGGCTGATCATGTGAGACTTTTCCGTTGAAGGACTTTTGCTTTCATTTACTCTGAGTTATCTGGGGAGTCATTGCAGGGTTTTGTAAAGACACTGATATGATCTGACCCAGGATTTTAAAAAAATCATTCTGGTTGCTGGGTTGAAAATGGATTGCAGGGTGTGAGGAAGACTGCTTAGAGCTGACAGCAGCAATAAGGTCATATATAAGAAGCAAGGATATTGCGGGGAGGGAGCAGGGTTGTAGTATAAGGGTTGAGAAGTAGTCAGTTTGGCTATATTCTGAAGGCAGAGCCAAGAGGATTTGTTGTCAGTCAGGATATGGTCATGAGAGAAACAGAGGAAACAAGAATGACTCCAGAGTTCAGGGCCTGAACAACTGAAAGAATGGAATTGCATCCATTGAAACAGTGAGGGCTGTGGGTGGAGCAAATTTGGAAAGAAAGGGGACATCAGAATCTCAGGTTTTGAAATGTTTATATGCGAGCAGAACTTGCCACCCAAAAATGTGTCTCTTTGAGTTGATTTTTTTAAAATTACTTTTCCAATATTCTAGGTGGTGAGTTGTTGTTGTGGTTTTTTTTTTTTCAGGGAAAGTCTTTCCCTGAGCTGACATCTGTTGCGAATCTTCCTCTTTGTTTTTGCTCCCCAAAGCCCCAGTGCATGGTTGTACATCTAGTTGTAGGTCCTTTTAGTTCTTCTATGTGAGCTGCCACCACAGCATGGCAACTGACAGACAGGTGGTGTGGTTCTGTGACTGAGAAAAAAACCTGGGCCACCAAAGTGGTGAGAGTGTTGAACCTTAACCATTAGGCCATCAGGGCTGGATCTGGCTTGATTATTTTTAATAACAAAAGACTCAGGAAGAAACTTTGGCCTTCCCTGTAATTACCTAAAGGAACTTAAAATAGAAGGTCTATTTGGGGAGGGAGCTGTCACCATAGGTAACTATAGTAATACCAAGTAGGTGTGGCAGATAGCAAGGTCCATTTGATCAAAATCTTCCCCATGTTCCATTGTCTTTGCAAGGCATGGAAAACAGTTGTTTACCAAACATTTGCTTTTCCATTTCCATGTGAATTACCTTCCTCCCCTTTGAAGTTCCAAACCACTACCCCAACATCCTCTTTTGTCTTAAGCTGAAGATGATACATAAGATCGTGTATTTAGCCATTTTGTAGCCATTTTGGTGAGTTATTCAGTTTTCCTATTTTTCTCCCATGTATACATGTTATTAAACTTGTTTGATTTTCTCCTGTTATTCTATCTCATGTCAATTTAATTCTTAGAGGAGCAAGAAGAACCTAGAAGGGTAGAGGAAATTTCTACCTCTCCTACATGTCAAAAGTGAGATATTCCAAATTAATAAACATTATATGGTTCCACTCATATGAGATGACTATAGTAGTCAAATTCATAGAGGCAGAAAGGAAAATGGAGATTACTGGGGGCTGGAGGAGGGAGAATAGGGAGTTAGTGTTTAATGGGACAGAGTTTCATTTTGGGACAACGAAAAAAAATCTAGAGATGGACAGTGGTAATGGTTGCGCCACAATGTGAATGTAGTTAATAACACAGAACTGAACACTTAAAAATAGTCAAAATGGCAGATTTTATTTTATGTATATTTTAACACAATAAAGAAAAATGGAGATGTTTGTTTGACATCTCAATGGAAATTGGAGTTTGGGAGAGAGGTCTGTACTGGAGGTAAACATTGGAGTATCATAGACGTAGAGGTAGTGTTTGAGGCCATCAAACTGGTTGAGATCACCAAAGAAGCAGGTGTCGGTATGGAGAAGACCCAAGGAGAGAGCCATGGGACACTCTGGGAGGAGTAAACTGCAAAGGAGAGTGAGTAGGAGAGACCAGTGAGGTACCAGGAAACTAGGAGAGCTGGTGTTCTGAAATCTTGACGGAGAAAGTTTATCAGTGAAAGGCTGGGGTGAAGAGAGCAAAACAATTCTTCTCAAGAGGAAAAGAAGAAAAGGTGTGACCCCTTATGAGGGGTATGTCTTTCCAAGACAAAGCCAGAGTTGTGCCTGCAAAGACAGAGATCATTTGGTCAGGGGAATCTTAGATTTTGTTGAACATGGGGCATTCCCAATGCCATAGGATTTTGGCAGTGCTCCAGGTATTGTCAGACAGCTTCCAATAAGATTCTATAAAGTAACGTTTTAGATTACTTTTCTAGTCTCTTCCAGTAACCAACTCCTTTCCATAACCAGATAGGAAACATACATAGGAGAGAGCCCTGGTGATCTCTGTCTTTGTTTCTTATCTCCTCTTAATCTGAATGATTTATTAAAACAACCCCAGGAATTTTGAATTTACTCCTTAAGAAGACTAGTTATCTAAAATTTATATAACAGTGGGGCTGCTTCTTACTGGTATTTGAGGAAAAATCCAGTGTAATTGTAAACATTTAACTGAAGTAGGGAGAGTATCTGTCCTAATTATTTTCAATCTCTTTAAAAAATTACAGACTTCCAGAAGAAATATTTCTACAAGAAATATTTATTGAGAACCTACAATGTTTTAGGTACTAGGAACATGGTTGTGAAGAAGCAGATTCTGACTTCATATAGCTTATATTCCTGTGGGGGAAAAAGAAAGAAAGAGTTGAGTCAATAAAAGCAGTTCAATTGTGAAAGGTGCTATAAAAAAAATGAAGTAGTATAAAGCAGAAACTCAAACATATATTTCTATGCAACCCATGTTCAAAGCAACAATATTCACAATACATAAAAGGTAGAGGCAACCCGAGTGTGCATCAGTGGTTGAATGGTTATACAAAATGTGGCATATACAGAAATAGACTATTCAGCCTTAAAAAGGAAGGAAATTCTGACACATGTTACAACATGGATGAAACTTGACAATATTATGCTAAGTGAAATGAGACAGTCTCCAGAGGATGAATAATGTACAATTCCAGGTACATGAAGAACCAAGAATAGTCAAATTCATAGAGAGAGGAAATAGAAAGGTGATTGGCAGGGGCTGGAGGAAGAGAGGAATGGGGAGTTAGTGTTTAATGCGGACTTCAATTAGGAAGATGAAAAAGTTCTGGAGATGGATGTTAGCGAAGATTCAACAACAACGTGAATGTACTTAATGCCAAATGTACACCTTAATACCTAGTGTACACCTTAATGCCAAATGCACACCTAAAAATGGTTAAAATGGTAAATTTTATGTTATTAAAAAGATAATCCCGGGCCCAAAATGGCATCACTTGTGCTAAAGCCCATGACAACAAGCCAAGATTTAATACCTGCCCTAATTGCTGTTTTGACCTTCCCCAGAAATGCAATCTTTTTTTTTTTTTTTGAGGAAGATTAGCCCTGAGCTAACTGCTACCAATCCTCCTCTTTTTGCTGAGCAAGACCGGCCCTGAGCTAACATCCGTGCCCATCTTCCTCTACTTTATATGTGGGATGCCTGCCACGGCATGGCTTGCCAAGCAGTGCCATGTCCACACCCGGGATCCGAACCGGCGAACCCCAGGCCGCCGAAGCGGAATGTGCGCACTTAACTGCTGCACCACCAGGCCGGCCCCCAGAAATATAACCTTAATCAAGCAGTCTGGAATTGTCTGGCCAGTACCAAAGGGGTAATCTGTTACATGGGCCCTCTCCATCGCCCAGAAGAGGAAGAGGCAATCTATAGTATAAAACCCTTGCTTTTCCCTTCCTCCAGAACAGATGTCCTGACGCCAAATAACCCTTTCTTTTCTTTTACTGCTGACTTCCTTGCCCCACCCTCCTTCCACAGAATCCTCCATTTTGTATTACTCCTTGGAGTATCTCTCTGCTTGCCAGATGAGATTCTGCCTGATTCAAAAACCATTTAACAAAGCCTATTCGATCTTCAAATTTACATAGTTAAATTTTGTTTTTTTAACAATGTTATGTATACTTAACCACAATAAAAAAAGATGAAGTAGCACAAAATAATGGAAGAAGATTGTGAGATTTCTTTCAGAAAATATTTTCAATATCATCATAAAATAATAGACAATCGCTGGGATTTTTTAGATAAAAATTTTATCATTAATTCTCAATAAGATAACATTAGTCTATACCAGGATTTCTAAATCACAACAAAATGGACATTTTGGTCAATATAATTATGTGTCATGAGGGGCTGTCCTGTGTACAGTAATAGTTTTGACAGATTCCTGTCATCTACTCACTAGATGCCAGGACTGAGTTGTGATAACCCAGAATGTCTCCAGATATTGCCAGTTGTCCTGTGGGGGGCAAAGTCAGCCTGACTGAGAACCACTGGAGTAGAAGAATTCCATGGGTGCTGGAGTTGATGGTGTTAGCTTCAAAGAGATGGGACTAACAGGAAAAAGCAACACTTTAGGGAGGATAAAACATCAGCTGAATCTTGAAAAGGTTGAGTTGAAGGGCCTACCCCATTGGCACTGTTATTTCAGAGGTCAAATATATTGGTCTGGTGTTCACTGGTCTGCCTGGTAGCCTAAAACAAGTAATTGTACAGAAAGAGTGAGAGGTTCCTGCTTAGAGTGTTGGGAGTTAGAAAGACAAGCTTATGCCTAGCTGAATCCTACCCATGATCCTCCAGTTCTCAGTTATAGGGCTCCCATCTTCCAACCTATATATGTTCTTGCTGGACACAGTACCATCCATCACAACATTATCCACCATGTAATTCAATAATTATATTCACACTTATTTTATTAATGACTACCTCTTCACAAATTCACCTTTGACTCTCATCTTTTTGGAACTTTTCAGGGGACTTACACTATCTCATATCTTTTCTTTATCCTGTATTTTCCAATGTCTGCATGCAATATTATCATGTCCTATGTCATAGAATTCTTCTACATTCCCATATCTTTCAACGAAAATAAAACTCACTTATACACCCATATTCTCCTTTGGGTATTTCTCCAAACTTTTGAATATTTGGTTTGTGCTTGCTACTCCACTTCCACAATGCTCACTCTCTCTTAAACCAACCATGAAAGACGACATGAGTGGAGCCATATTAAGATAGAGCCAGAGCTGCCATTTCAGAGAAATCGCCTTGCGTGTCTCATTTTCTTTATCTTCACAACTGGACCAAACTGCCAACATTCCAAGAAGTCACTAAGGACAAGAATATTCTGTTTGTAAGTACTGATGAAATGGGACTTCACTGATGACTGGATCACTAACCAATCAATGTAGTACAGACCTAGCCTTACCTCATCTAGAACCAATGAACTCTTTTTTAATACAACTCACTTGCTCCTCCCTTTTTCCCATAAAAACCCTAAGCCTTTCTGCTGTAATTGGGAAGCGCTTTCTATTTCTACCTGAATCTGTGCTCCCTGAATTGCAACAGTTTGATCCCAAATAAATGCTTTGCCTCTTAAATTGGATCCTGCTTCTGTTGGTTGACACAACTCACCTGGCATCTTCCTATCTCCATCACAATTGTTTTCCCTGAGGTCTGCAGTGACCTCATGTGCCCAATAAATTCAAGGGACATTTCCATTTTTCAAAATACTTGGTTTTACAGTAGCAATGTCATGAATGACTGCAATGTCAGTAACGACATTGTCATTGGTATGTCCCTTTCTTGAAATAGAGACTTTTCTCATGTATTTCATTTTTGTTCTAATGGGATTTTTAAGGTCAAGGCTATTGAGGGGTTCTTTTAACATTAACACATCCCTCAGGGGGAAACTCTTAACTTTGATATTAAACCCTGTGAAAGAAAGGCAAGAATTAGGGCAATCTCTCAAGGATCCCTGGGAGACATTGAAGAAACATAAAAGAACTTTCCTAATCTCCCAGAGAATAATTTTGACTGTGAATGTTTCAACATACCACATAAAGAAGGAATAATTGGAGGAAAGAAATTCATTTCTCTCCACAGCTAACTTCAGGGAGACAGAAGTAGCAGAAGGTTTCTTTTCTGTTATTATTATCTTTCTTCCCCAAGAGAGCTTGTTTAAAGAATAAAATAAGAATGGGACATTTTATTTAATGAGATGCTCTGAGAATTCAGCTCCCAAGGTTCTGGAAACTTTAAATAAGCTTCCAGTATCCCCCAGGTAAACTATTTTGGGCCTCACAGAGATATAGGTTATGAATTCCCTGCTTGGAGCATCTCCCTATGTTTCCAGGGTCACCAGGGGTTTCCATGATGCCATCTAAAATGGCCAGTGTATCTTAGTAAACCCTGCAGGTCAGGTGGGGAGGGAGATGTAAATAGTGGAGGGAAAATTTTATTAGACCAGAGTGCTAGGGACACAAACAAGAGCAGTGTCTCTCAAAGAGTCTCCAGACCAGCAGCATCACCATCCCGTGGGAGCTTGTTAAACATGCAACTTCCTATCCTTCATCCCAGATCTACTAACTCAGAGACTCCAGGGTCAGTCCCAACTACTTGTGTTGAATAAGTCACCTGGTGGATCTTATGCATGGCCAAAACTTGAAAACACCTGCCACAGGGGTTTTGTTGAAACGCATGATGGAGGATCCACATGGAGCTACATCTCAGAGATTAGAGAGCTTTCCACCTCCTAAATCTTATCTACAAATAATCATACATTTGTCTTTTACTTTACGATGCTTATGTCTCCTTTCTTTTTTTCCATTTTATGCATCTGTTTGAATTATCAGAATAGTATTAAAACTGTGTGGTTCATAGAAGCAATCTTTTGCATTGTTCACGGTCATTTCTTAATACTTCCATAACCAATTGAATATTATCTCTCATTTAAAAAATCAACAATGTTTTATGATTTTTAAGATATATACTTACTCTTCTAGTGTGGGAGCCCACATCCCTCCCGCTCCCCACCACATGTGTACACACCATGATTCGCAGCAACGACAGTTAAAAATGATCAAATACATTTTGTATTCTATTGGACTTGTCATCTTTTGCTTTGATATATTTTCATCATAAATTAATGTAAATAGATTTCCTAAAGTTGTAGCACATTTAAATTCTTGGGACATCAGCAAGATGGGAGAGTACAGGGTCCCCCCTCATATCTCCCCATAGCAACAATAATTTGGCAACCATCCATGGACAAAAGTGCCTTTGTGGGAGTTTTAGGATCCATGTAGGAGGTTGCAAAACTCTGGTAGTTCCCACTGACAAATAGAAATGGCAAGCAATAGGATAATTTGGAGTATATGAGGAAGCCACTTGGTGTAAACCTAATTCGACCTGACTTAGTTTTTTCCAAAAGGGCCTAATGTGGCCATTGAGCATGCATTGTCCTATGTCCTATGTCCTTTAAGCATTTCCTATGGCAAGAACAAATGCCCTTAAGATAAAGGTGGATTTTCCCCCACATTAGTATTTCCTTAAGGATAAGCATCTCTCCTTAGACTAAGAATTGATTGCTGCGCTCACCTGTGACCACCTAGCTTGAGACAACAGACCCATCACCCTGCTGTGTCCACCGAGACAGCAGACCTACTACCTGCTGTGTCCATCAACTGCTGTGCCAACAGAACAGTCTTGTGACTATTGTAAAAGGGACATTTCAATCATGTGAAACATGTTCGTTGAGGGTATATAACCACTGTACACCCCATTTCTTTGGTGCCCTTGTGGAAGGAAGGCCCCAGGCTATATGGTCCTCACATTTTGTCTCAGAATAAACTCACCCCAATTTTCATTTATAGATTGGTTATGGACTATTTGCGTTGGGACCATGAATGAGGAGGGTTGACATGAGATAGCAGAACTATGCCCAGGTAGCAGGCTCACTGACCACAGTCCAAACTAGAGACCTGGAAATAGACATGTTCCCATGTGGACTTGGCTACAGCCACAGTTGGCATTTCTCCTGCCACTAGCACCATCCAGCAAAGCCCCAGGAGGAGTCATGCCCATTAATGCCCCAGGTAATAGGCCTGCTGACCTCAGTCTGAGATGCACACCCTGAACAACCTGTGACCCAGCTCCAGAGTGTCTCAGCTGTATTCCGGGAGTGGACTTTCCCACATGGGAGTCCAGAAGGTGACATGCCCATCTGGAACCGAAAGTTCATTCTCTAAACCCGATGCCAATCCAAATACTGAGAACAAAGTCTTGAGTGAAAAGGAAGGACAGCTTTACTTTGCCAGGTAGAGGGAGCAAAGCAACAACTAGTGCCTCAAGAATTGTTAGCTCCCTGTTAAGAAACAGGTAGCGGTTTTTATTGGGGGTTTTAGGTAGGGGAGGGGGGCATGTAGCCTTGGCCAGTGTTTACCAACCAGTTTGCATCTGGCCTTGTGAGGCTAGTTGCAGGGCAAGATAAGAGAATTCACAGATGGGTATCCTTGGCTGTTTGTCTCCATGGTGGATGGTGCATTCTGGTGCTAGGAAGCTCTAGGAAGCTTCAGTTTCTTGATATTCTCTGGACATTAATTTCTCTGTAAAAGAAGTTCAAGGACCTGTGGTTAGCCACAGCTTTACTGGGAGCCCAGCTTGAGGCCACCTGAGCTGTAACAATTTGTAACTTCTATTAGGTGGTAAAGCTCAAGGAGTCAAAGGTTAAAGAAACAGATATTTACATATGAGAGTAACTAAACAAGCCTGAATGCTTTGGTTTTAACCCCATATATGCTGGGTTCAATGCAAGGGAACCAATATCAGGGCTGGCATTAAGAGCCTGCGAGACATCTATGTCCCTGGAGGCAGGACTGCTGACCTTGGTCTGCCTAGATCTTGCAGCAGCCCATAACCCAGCACCAGACCTGTTACCAAACAAAGGGGGTTTCCTGCCCAATGCACGTAAAAAGCCAATAACTATGGCACTGGCTTTTGAGAAAAGAAAAGGCTTTGTTGTGAGGTTGGCCTGCATGGAGACAGGAGGCAAGGTTCTCAAATCTGTCTCCTGATCCAGGGTTTGGGGTAAAATTTAAAAGTTTAGGGGAACAGGCTGGTACTGGAAGTGCTGGTGGAGCAGGTTTCGATTGGAGCACTTTAAACATCAACAGCAAGGTGTGCAAAGGGGCTTCAGCACTGGATCTTCCTAGATAATGGACCCCTCACTTCCTATGAGAGTTTGACTCTTGAGTTCTGGTTGTGTCCCAGTCCTTTGGTTCCATGGGGGAAGAATCTTTGGCTCTAGATGTTATTTCAGATCAAGAAGTTCTCCTGTGTGAATGCTCTGGCTATAGAACTTGCAGTTTTTCAGCTTACTGCCCCTGAAAAAGAACTTTTAACACTCTGTGGATAAGACGACATCAGTTTAAACTAGCTTGAGAGGGCCTGTGGTTGCGGACTCTCCCAGCTATGAGTCAGGAGCAGTCACTACGCCCTGCATCCCAGCAGGAAGCATATCTGTGAGTGCCCCCTGAGGCAGGCCTGCAAAGTTCCGGCTGTAGACTCTGAAGCAGCCGTGTGACAGGAAGGCCCATGACCCTCTCAGATGTGGTCTAGGGCCATTCCTGCCTGCTCAGGGACCTGCCCAGTGACCTGATGGGAGCCACACTTATCCACAAAAGTAGTGATAGTCCTTCTGTCTGTGGACCCTGAAGAGAACCCTTGTTCCAGTATCAGCTCTATTGACTGAGGTCTTGGAGGCAGTCCTGTCCTCCCAGGGAACGGGTAGGGTTGATTCCCCTGGTCATAGGGCCAACAACAGACTCCACTGCACCCCAGCTGTAGGCACCTGACCTGGCCTCCAGCTCCACTCAGCTATGATCCCAGAGGCAAAGCCATCAGCTCAGGGACCAGACAGCAGATGATCTTTATCTAGTGAAAGCAGTCTGTAAAGGCTGAAAGAGGTGTTTGCTCCTTCAAATGCACAGATCCCAATAGCAAGCCCATCTGCCTGCACACACTACCAGCTGACCGGTCAAGTACCCCAAGCTGAGCACCCAAAGCAGTAAGATGCAACAAATATTACCTACCATAACTTATTTACCACTAAATATTAAAACTTCTAAAACCGCTATATTCAGAAAGAGTGATATGAGTATAAGTAAATATATTACTAGCCCAGAAGAGTCTAGAAATTGATACATAATATATTGTGTAGTAAAGGAGGAATTTCAAGATATTAGATCAACAATAGTTTTATCAATCCGTGGTACTAAAGCAATTAGCCATATTTTCTGGAGGAAAAAAAGTAATTGGATCTACCATCCCATGCTACACGTCCAAACATATTCCACGAGGATTAAAGATTTGTGCCTTTAAATATAATACATTTAAGATAAAAATTACAAACCTGTATATAATCTAGAGTTTGAAGAGACTTTTTAAGGCAACGCAGGAAATCTAGGTATTATTTTAAAAACCAGACTTCCTTGGCTACAGAAAAGTTAAATGATTTGTACAGTGAAAGTTGAAACATCAACAGCAAAATAGCTATCAATTCAACAGATGCATAAAGCACATGTGAGGACGCACAGGAAGAACTCTTGATAAAATGTGTTACTAAATCCGTGTTTTAAAAGATCTTTATTAACTCCACAAACGCCATCCACTGGAAACCACAGCAAACATGATTGCTGGAGAGGCTTTAGAACTATGCCTGAATAAGTGAAGAATGCCTAGTATCGGTGCTATTTCATAAAAATAAAGACAGAAATATATATTTGAAACAAAAAAAACAAAAGTTTTACAGAAAATGTCATTACATTGAAAAAGCCAAAAAATCGATGATGAGAATTTAGCACGGTGTCCAAATAAAGGCCTAAAGACAAGATTGATTGAACGGAGGAAATAGACTATTTCATGGATTGTGGGCTTATCAATATGGGACAATCATTATAAAGACTCTAGGAACGTGGGGAGAGGCAGGCAGAAAACTCATCACTGTGCAGACTGTGGAGGGAGCCCATACCACCCGCCGTGCCCTTCCATTATCCAAACTGGAGCTGTACCTCTGCCCCCCTGCAACCCCGCCCCCATGTTTGGGCCCCGCCCTCCACCTACAGCCCCGCCCATATACCTGTTTCTAGCTTCAGCCTTGGCCTCCTGGTTTCTTCCTGTCCTCAGTCCTTGTGCTGAGCCGACTGGGGGCCCATCCGCACCCACGAGGGAGGAATCTATAATTTCTTTGTCTTCAGCGTTGTGGAGCATACCTAGTAGCTCAAACGCTGAAGGCCTACCCCTTCTGGCCCCCTGGGCAGGAAGCGGAAGTGAAGTCACACTCATTGCGTTCCTTTCTGCTGCTTGCTGTGCGCAATTTGGAGGTTATCGAATTGGTCGTGGATTGGGCCTCAGTAGGCCCGGGTGAGGAGCCTGCGAAGCGGAGGGAGGAAGGAGAGGAATCAAACAACAGTTTGCATGAGGGCTGCCGAGGGGTCTGCTGAGAGAGGCTGGGACTGCGTGGTTCACATCTGCCTGGACTGCCTGATAGGCCACTGGTGCCATATGTCCCCAGGTTCCCCAGGTTCCTCAGGTCGGAAAATGTGGTAAAGGTTTGTTTGCAGGGCCTTTTCATCCCTTGTGCTCCCCTCTTCAGAAGCCTCCAAAACAAGCTTTATAACTTTTCTCCATAAGGAAAATAATTTCTGCTGTTGGAGTGAACTTGACTCAGCTCTCATGTCCTGGCATCCTCACAGGCCTGGTGATTCTGGCATATTCCAAGAGCACTGGGGGAAAGTTGGTTCAAAAGAGCCTGTATCTTTTTTGTATGCAAAAGAGTGTTTCATCTGAGAATTTGGCTTTGTCTTTGCATGTTCTGTATTTTTGACACACTACGTTCAGGTAAAGATAATGTACTTCCTTGGATGTCTATGGTGTGTATATTTCAGTATCTAATTAGAAACATATGTAGAACACAAGTGTTTCTGCTAAAGAGAAACAAGGCTATTACCTGTCTCTTCGTCTGAAATTCCTAGGCCTGTACATCTCCACAAAGCTTCAAACCAGGGGCCTCCAGGAGAAAAGAATGGATGCGTTATTACACTACTTTTAGAATAATTGAATTTCCCATTAACAGGATGTTTGGATTACATGTATTATTTTGACATTTTTCTTTTGAAAAGTCTTAAAGCTAAAAAAAATGTAAATATTATTGGTAAAGGCCCACTGCCTGATGGGCATAGAAGCCAATTTTACGGCACCAGCTTCTGAGAAAAGAAAAGCCTGTATTGTGAGGTCGACTGTCAAGGAGACGGGAGGTGACAAATAAAAATGGCAAGTAATAGGATATATTGGAGTGTATGAGGAAGTCATTTGGTGTAAACCTAGTTCGGCTTGACTTTGTTTTTCCAAAATGGCCTGACTGTGGCCGTTGAACATGCATTATATATCTGCTTTAAACATTTTTTATGGCAAGAACAAATGGCCTTAAGATGTGCAACTTCCCTCCACATTGGCATTACCTTAGGGATAACCATCTTTCCTTAGGCTAGGAACTGATTGCTGTGCTCACCTTTGACCACCCAGCTCACCTGTGACCACCCAGCTGGAGACAACAGACCTGCCACCCTGCTGTGTCCACTGAGACAGCAGACCTACCTGCTGTGTCCATCAATCGCTGTGCCGACAGAGCAGTCTCGCGGCTATTGTAAAAGGGACATTTCAATCCTATGTGAAACATCCTGTTTGGGGGTATATAACCACTCTGTGCACCCCACTTCTTCGGTGCCCTTTCTTCCTTCGGGAAGAAAGGCCCTGGGCCATGGTCCTCAGATTTCAGCTCAGAATAAATTCTCCCAAATTTTCATTTATAGATTGGTTATGGATTATTTTCGTCGACAGAGGCAAGGCTCTCAAATCTGTACCCCTGATCCAGGGTTTAGGGTAAAATTTAAGGGCTTGGGGGTGGCATGCTGGTATGCGGAAGTACTTACAGGACCACTTTGGATGACAAGGACTCTAACCAAGACCATTTATGGCAAGGTGTGGAAAGGGGCTTTAACACGAGTCTTCCTGGACAACAGATCCCTTGCTTATGAAAAGTGTCTGTCTTTCGAGTTCCCATCATGTCCCAGTCCTTTTAGTTCTCTGAGAGGGGAGATCTTTGGTTCCAGGTGTTATTATAGGTTAAAACGTTCTCATCGGCACGTGCTCCAGCCACATGACTTTACTGTTGGCTCGCTGTCCCTCTAGGATAACTTTGGTATGATAGGGCCGGTTTGACCTGGTCCTGTGGTTACGTCAACAACTAGTACAAGGAGTGTCCACTGAAGTACACACACCCATTTCAGCATTTGCATGTTTGCTCTCTCTCTAGATAATGAAATAGATTTTCTGGTGAACTCTTTGACAGTAAGTAGAAATTAAATTGCAGACATGATACTTGAACCTAAAATACTTGGCAATACATCTCATTAAGATGAGGACTAAAACCAAAACACTATTATTTCACCCAAGAAAATAAAAAATAATGTCATCTAATATCTACTCTGTAAAAACTAAACTTCTCCACATTCTTGCAAAATATGTATTTGTATATAGGACCCTATCAAGGTTCACATATGACAATTGTTTATGTTTTTCAGTCTCTTTTAACCTGGAACAGAGTTAGTTTCTCCAAAATATTGATTCTGAAGAGGCATGTGTTCTTTTAGAAACTCACATTTTTGGATATTTCTAATTTTATTTTCATGGTGTGCTTAAATTTTTCCTTCATTTCTTATAATTCCTGTAAACTGGTAATTGGGTCCAGTAGAGATTGGTAAAATGTTTCTCAGAAAAGGAGTAAGTACTTTATGCTCAGTGGGCCAGAAGGTCTGGAATTACTCAGCTCTGCCTTCAGAGAGCACAAGCAGCCATAGACCTTAGTAAATACATGGGTATGGCTTTGTTCCAAGGAAAGTTTTTTTTTTTTTACAAAAACAGGCCTGTGAGCTGTAGTTTGCCAACTTCCAGTCTAGAGGCTTCAAAAGATCTTTTACAAAATATTTTCTAGGTGATATAGTGCACTAAAAATTGCATTCTATCAGGAAGTACCAATTTATATCAAGTATTTTTTATCCCCATCACAGGCCAGAGAAGGTACTCCTCAAACTTAGTCACAATCTCATGAATATTCTTTTACCTAAAGACTATATTGTAATGTTATCTTGTAATTTGTATGTTAGTAAAAATGGGAATGATATAGAAGTGGATGGTTAGTATATATAAATACCTTCATATAAGTAAACAGATACATATAAAAGCATAGGGAAAGCATGCAGAACTACTACAGTTTGTTTCTGGAATTGTTCTCAGGGTTGTTATTGATACCTATGATTAATTTCTTCAAGACCAATTCCCCATATCCCTGTCCTCAGGCAAGTTTAATGTTGGCATTAATTTTTGCAGTTTCCCCAGGCTTACTGTGTTATATCTGGTTTATCAGGTCACGTGGTGGGGAATGCTAGGATCTTCCACTTAGCTTTCTCTACTGTAATGGTCCTCAGCCCATGGGTCAGAGAACTAATTTAAGGGAATTCTGTCAATTGCCAAGAATGTCTATATTCCAATTATACATTTAGGGACTGGGGAAATAACCACAGGGTGGGTCCTTGGTTCTGCTGGGTCCAATAAGAGTTCAGTGGAGTTAAGACTTCATCTATCACCTGACAACCGTAAGCCTCCACTTTGACTGGTGGTGGGCCACAATGGTGTTTTGGATTCCCAGGAAATAGGGTCATCTTAGAGCCTGTTTGGGTATTTCCTTCTCCCCACTGCATAGTCACTCTAGCAAATGACCGCAAGTCCCTTTGTGGAGGGTTCATTTGTTTACATATTGTCTGTGGCTTCTTTGATACTACGATGGCAGAGTTGAGTTTAGCTACAGAGACTAGTTGGCCCACAAAGCCTAAAATTTACTATGTGGACCTTTGGAGCTGGGTTTGTTGACCCCTTCTCTAATAGGCTGCATATCTATTTCATGCCCAGGAGCCAATTAGCCTGGGGTCAGTTAGCCACCACTAAAGATGTCAGCAGGCCAAAGCACTCTGAGTCCTGCTTCATTTCCACTGCCCTTGACAGTTTATGTACCACCTTGTTGTTGGAGGTTAAGTGCTGCCTACTTGATTTCTGCTACTCTGGGTTCTCATCATCCCCAGTGAAATCAGGAAATTCAGCTTAATGATGGTATCCTCTACAGTCATACCCGGCCTATAAAGTAAAGAGCCTTTCAAGGATGCAGGCGCTCTACTTATTAATCTGTTTCTTTTTGTGAAGAGAGAATCTTCCTTTCCCTCCACATAAAATGAGGAATGAGGGCTGTACACACATGATCAATCCAGTGTAACATTCCCATATCTCTAGATTCACTCTATCACATTTTTTCGGGGAAGCTCTGGCATATCAGCTCATTACTGTAGGCCCCCATTGAGTCTAAGTTTCAGTCCAAGCAAGTAAGCTGTTAAAGCCATTCTGAGGTCCATGAGCTAATATACTAAATCCGGACTGTCTATTCAGTGCACCCATGTCAGGGAATCTGGCCCCATCTATTGTTATGTTCCACTCTTCTTGGTCTAGAACCCATAGCACATAAAATTTTCATCACCTGTACTAGATTTCTGTTTCATCATGTAAAACTTACAGTTGAGATAGGATATGCAACTATCCAGGTTTTTCCAAACATATTTAAGTTTTCAAATAAGTGAATCTAGTAACAATTTTAAATATAAAATTTATTTAATTAAAACAAAGGAAATTTAAAATCCTGTTTCTCTAGCTGCATATCAGGTGCTCAATAACATATGTGCTAGTGGCTATCATAATGGACAATGCAGGTTGACACCAGCTTCTTGTCATATTTTGAATAAGAACAACCTCGGGAGATCAAGATTTGAGACAAACTTACCTGCATTCAAGCTCTGGTTCTCTATTTCGTAACGGGATGACGTTGGAGCAATTATTAGTGTTATCTGAATCTAGCTTTTTTCAGCTGTTAAATAAGGGTAATGATATTTAATATAAAGGGTTCTTATAATACTTAAGCAAACTTGTAAATGCAAAGCTCCTAGTGAGATTTTTGTCATGTAATGGTTTTCAGTAAATGGTAACTGATGTTACTAACATGCATGCTATAGAGTATACCATTCTTAGTGAATTTCATGTATATCATCTACAGAGAGACAGCTAATGTATAGTGTTTGATGACTAATAATTAATGCTTGTTGATTAATGATTGAAATGAAACAGGACTCCAGATAACTCTGTGTCAAGAGTGATGAAGATCACCACGTCCACTTAGATACCTAAGTTGCTTTGAAGGGACATTAGCATCAAATTTCCCATCAGGCACATTTTAGCATCACCTTCCCAGGACGGCAGCCATTGATTTCACACATGGTAAGTCCTTGTTGATTCTCACTTTCAGAGTATGCTAAATGTCACCCCTGCAAGATATAGAGTCCAGTGATCTGGGCCTGAGCAGTCATGCTGCTCCTTCTTTTAGAAGCAGCTGAAGTATGCCGGAGACTGCCGTTATTCAAGTCAGCTTCCTGGCATGTGTACTTTGGGAATCCATGCTGCATAGTCTCATTGCCTATCACCTTGGGCAAATGAAGAATCACATTTCTCAGGGTTTTAGCTTCTGTACCTGTGAAATAAGACAACTATCCTTTTCCTCATGGGCAGCATGGCTCAAAATCCCCTTTTCTGGCTCCAGATGAGACAAGACTCCTCTGGAATTTTACATTGCTCGTGTGTATTTGTGTGAGATTGCTTGAGTGTGCAGGGATATATGGGAATCTCAAATTGGATGGAATGATTTTAAGGCAGGTGAATCTCGGAAATATGGTCATTCTGATGTATTCCTTCTTTTCCCTGAGATCTTCTTTCTAGGGATCCTTTCTCCCTTCATGAGGAAAATACAGAGGCAAAAAGGATGGTGGCTGTCTGGCTGAAAGATTATCAGCAGGTAAGATAAAAGCATATCTTACAGAATGATGTACTTAAATCCACCAGGTCGATACATTCTTTCTAGGCATACCTGTGTTTGGAGATTCCTAAAGCAAATAAAGCCCCACACAAGGACTGCATCCCTAGCTGAATTTCCTGAGAAACTGGAATCTCTCATATTGAAGAATTACCCAGAAACTAATCTCAGTAATCACTCGTGAACCTCATGGATGCCAACTGCACATGTCTTACTTGCTGCATGCTCTGATAGATAGTAAATAAGATCTAAGTGTCCCTTTCTCAAAGAATTCAGTCATTCAACACTGTTGTCAAATGTCTTTAGTGTACTCAGGTGTGTGTTACAACAGAGGGAAATAAGAGAAGACCTCCTACTTTAGTTATGCTGAGATAAAGTCATGTTTAAGAGATGTCATTAAAGCCACATGAGTGGAGGAGATCAGCAGTGAGTCTAGATAGAGAAAACTACATAGAACCATAGGACCCTGGAAAGATAATGAGAGATCTTATAACCCCATATAGGTAGTGGGTCTTCTGTCCTCATTCCCCAGTGAACATCTGTGGAGATATTTCTTAGTTATTGCCAGCATGTTTGTGATGGTTTAGGATTCAATGACCCTTGACAATATGGTTGTGGACTTCACTCAGAAGGAGTGGTTGTTACTGGACCTCACTCAGAGAAACCTATACAGAGATGTACAAGAACCTGGTCACAGTAGGTAAGGCTGCCATCTTTCCTCATCACCTCTTAGAGAACAGATTTCTATTATGTACTTATGATGTTCCTACATTCATGATGGCAAATCTCAATATAATGGGAAATAGATAGACAGTCCCTGTACCAGTAGTGTTTTAATCTGCTGTGGTGGCTGTGTAAATGTGTTTCTAGGACCAACAGCAACACCATCACTCTGTTAGGAATTTACATTCTCAGACTCCAATTTTGACATACTGAATTATAAAGCTGGGCTTGATGCCCCACCTTCAGTGTTTCGGTGAGTCCTTCAGATGATCTTGATACACTCTTGTTTTTCAATAAACCCTTCAGATGATCATCATGCACTCCAAGGTCTGAGAATCACTGCTCTAGTGGTTTCCCCATCAGAATGAAGATCTCTTTGTCTAATTTCCTTTGTTTTCTATTTGAATAAAGTCTTAGTGCTTTGCAAATGTGTGCATACATCTGAATTTGGCTTTCTGGGGTCAGAGATAACCAATCTTTTCACACAGCAAAGGGATATTTGCCTTTTAGGTCCTTTTGAAATTATTTCCCTGCTTTCATTAGAAATAGAGTTCTCTGTTCATGAGATGGTTTGTCCTGTCCTTCATGAGCCTTTCTCATTAATGCACCTTTCCCCATGGACTAGGTATCAACTGTTCAAACCCAGTCTGATCACTTGGTTGGAACAAGGGAAAAAGTTGAGGGCAGTGGACAGAGGAGTCCTCCAAGGTGAGTGTTTGTGAACTCACTGGTCAATGAGAAGTTTGGTGTCTTCCAAACTCCAGTGTGGAATATTTTGAAGGTACACTTTGTATCAGCAGGCTGAAGCCATTGGTCTCTGAGATTTTGGGATCTCTTCAGCTTCTCTTACTCTTACTTTCTTCCTTCTCAAACCTCTATGATGTCACAAAATGACCTGATCTATTTCTTCTTTATGTTTATTGTTTTGATGCATCTTCCTTGTCCACATAGTTCCCACTCATATCTCCTGATAGTCTTCTGTTACTGTTCATCACGTGTTTAATTTTCATAGAATTGTTTTTTAATAAACCACTAAATTTTGACCCCACACACTTACTGCCAAATTTTTCCCATAGACAAATGGCTGAAGTTTTTTCTTTACTTTTTTAGCATTCTTAATATGCAAATAAAGACAAAAGAGCTTTATTGTTTTTAACTTCTTAAGCGCATCACTTGTTTTTGCACACACTTAAATGTGTTTTTAGTTTGTTTGTTTTACTTCAGAAGGGGAAATGCAACTTCAAACCAAAGGGCCAGTAGTTCACCAGGATTTTCTTGGAGGAAAAACATCTAGTGGGATATAAACAGTAAGATTGAGTTGTGATATTTCTTATTTTCCACATTCAAGATTGGTAATTCCTTTAAAGATAATCAGTATAAGTGGGAGATATTTGAGACAAGTGGCATCCTCCCAAGAGAAAGCAATTCATAGACATTCTGAACATGATGGTTTTGGGGTTAATAAAAAACTACCTCAAAGCTTATTGCTTCATAGATACCACAAGTACACATTCCCACATATGTAACTACTCATTGAGTTTTTAGAGCAATTTCATGAAATTCTAAAGGAATCATTTTAAGGTTAGAATTGATGGCACCAGATTTTGCCAGAAGAGGTCCATTATTTAACTTGAAAAAAATAACAGGAACTATATTCATGTAATTAAAATGATGCAAATCATTGTCATCATCATAATGTTTGTAACTTTAGAAGTGTAAAATATATAATGAATCTGAAAATCCTATAATCACCATTCATCCCTTCATCAGCAAGAAGGGACCCACAGTGGAGCAGAACTCTGTGACTCTAAGCAATGTGGAAAAGTCTTCAGTAAACACTTATTGCTTAAGACACACATGAGAAGTCAAAATAGAGGGATCACATGTATGTAATCCGTGTGGAAAAGGATTCCTTACTGTGCACAAGAAAAGCTCTACTAGAAGGAAACTTTCTGTGTTTAATCAGCCTTGTAAAATCTTCAGCCTGACTCCAAATGTTGTGTATGGGAGAACTAACATGGCAGAGAAACCCTTTGAATACAGTGACTGGGAAAGTGTTCATTAGTCATTCACACTTTCGGGCACATATGAGAACTCACAACAGAGAAAACCTCTATGAGAGGAGGCAATTTGGGAGAGCTTTAATTCACTCATCAGGCCTTCCTGTGTATGCACAAACACACACTGCTAAAGAAATACTATGACTGTAAGGAATGTGGGAAGTTTTATACAAATTCAAATGCCTTTATCACATCATTTGAATTCATACTAGACTAAAACCCTGTAAATGTAAGGAATGTGGGAAAGCCTTTACTCATCCCTCTCTTCATTAGGCATATAAGAACTCACACTGGAGAGAAACTCTTTGAATGTGCTGCATGTGGGAAATCCTCACTACTTCCTCATGTCTAAATGCAAATTTGAGAACTCACATTGGAGAGAAGCCCTTTAAGTGTTGGATATGTGGAAAAGCATATTTGGATTCATCAACATTTCACATCCATATGTGAACTCACACTAAAGAGAAACTTTGTGAATCTAAGCATCGCAGGAAATACTTCACTATTTCCTATCAGGGTTTAAGGAATGTGGAAAAAACTTCACTTGTTTCTCATTCCTTAGTAAGCACATACAAACACATTGGAAAGAAGCCCTGTGAATGTGAGGAATGTGTAAAAGTCTGCATGTGTCCACGTTTACTTTGAAGACATGAAATAACTCACACTAATTGGACGCCCTATGAATTTAAGCAATGAGGGGAAGCAATCAGAATCTCCTGAAAACCAGCCTGTAACAATTCATACTGAAGCCATTAAACATAAGAAACATGTAGAGCTCCAGCTTAGAGCGTGGTCCTGTAGATGTAGTTTGAACATGTGCCATTCTGCCCTGACCATTTGGGGGAATGCTATGGCTTTTATTCCCCTCATAGCAATAGTAGGCCAGTGTCGTTTCTATACCTTCTAGGTTGCAGCTTGGCTGTAACTGGAGCTAATCTTAATCCTATTCAAGTTACCCAGATTCTCTTGTCATATTGACCTGATCTAAGAACATGAAGATAGTGACCACCTGAATCAGTTCACCACTCTCAGGGTCCATCTACACTGCCTCCTGCTGGCCACGATGGTGCATATAGTATGCCTTTGTAAATTGTATAAAAATGCTTTTGTCCTTTTCTCACACCTGATCCTCTTGGATAAAAGGTCAGGGTGAAATCAAGGGAAGAGTTTAAAGGACAGATTTACCTGCTAGTGGAAGACACCCTAATTTCATGGCCCTCAAAGGAGAATAACATATCCGGCCACTAAGGAAGAAACATCTTTAACCTCCTGCAGTTCATAGAGGCTTGGAACAGGGAATGTTTGCTTTGATTCCTAGATCCTGCTCCACAGCCTGGAAAAGCAAGCATGTTTGCCTGTGTTCAGCAAGAGCTGCACCTGGCGTGAGACTTGCTGTTAGGTTTCTCATCCCCTCCACATGCTATGAAATAGAAAACCTCATGTGAATGTGGAAGGTCCTGATATTTAATGTGCTTAATGCCATCACTAGAAGTTCTTGAAAGTGGCCTTTGGATAGACACAAAACATCACAGCTTTGTTTCAATTTAGAGATAGCAAATTCATATTCTTCTAACACTTGAGCAGCCTTTGGTTATGTCATGTATGACCATGGAGGTGGTCACTGCTTAATGTCACTTCCCATGGGGTTTACCCAAAACAGTGTAATACACTCAGAATCAAGCTTAATGATAAATCCTGATCAGAAATGATCTGGGTACACTCATGTTATGTTTCTATTTGGAGAAAAGTGGGTTATGACGTGATTCTCTTGGGTAAGGTAGTAGTCTTAACTCCTTTGTGTGTGCTGCAATGTGTAATAGACTGGCCTTGGATGACATCATTTGTTATCTGCAATAAAACCTATAAGTCCTACTGAAAGTTGTTCACAGTTGACTGAGTCCAAGCCTTGGGTGAGGTCAGTCCTGCAGGTTGGCCTCATCCAGCTGCTTGGCCTCCTAGTAAGCATTACTAAATGAGCTAAATGGACAGAGTTGCTCCCAACCTCTCTTGGTCAGTGTATGACAGAGTGGTATATTTAGGTGAAAAACTACTGGAAGTCAAGATGATGTCTTTTTATTTGTCATAGTGTCTTAAGGAAAAGGAATTCTTAATTTTATCAGAGCCAGATTTATCCAGCTTTACTGATGTCTTCAGAAGTTTTCTTCCAATTGTGGTTTATATGTATTCTACTACTTTGTCTCTGATTTTTACATTTTTGTGCTAAATCCATCTGGAATACATTTTTATATACAGTGTCACTCTATGTCTAATCATTTCTCTTGCATGGATGTAAAACTCTCAAGGACCATTTATTGAAAAGATCACCTTTCCTTTTTTCTCTATGATGCCTTTTCTGTCATTGATCAGATTTGCATATACAAGTCTGTGAGTTATTAGGTACCACACATTGATTTTTCCAATGTTAAATCAAACTTCTAAGTCTAGAAAAACTCAGTTTGGACACAATGAATAATCTTTTTAAAAATGTCTGAATTATTCTATTTACTAATTTTCAGAAGTTTTTTTGCAGTTATTTTTGGGTAACTGGTGTGCAATACACTTACTCTATCATTGCCTGAATTTTTTCAAAATGAAAATAGGCCGATTTCTTCTTCTCTAGGTGCATATACTTAGTTTTTAAATCTCTCAATCCTTTTAGGGAGGAATTAGAATATGTTATGCGTTGGACTTTTAATTTTTGCTTGTGTTTATCTTCAAAGACATTTAATATATTCCAATCTTCTTCAAAAAATATTGTGTATTTTTGTTGGATTTATCCTTCAGCATTTTATAATTTTCTTACTATTGTAAAGTAACCACTATTAATATTAGAATTTTTTGATTGTTGTTGATGTATAAAACATTGTTGAATTTGTAACTAGCAGTCTTTCTAAATGTTTTTATGAGTTCTAATAACAATACATTTAGTTTTCTCACCATAGGAAATCATGTATGTAAATAATGATAGTTTTATTTTTCCACTTTAATTCTTAGGTCATATATATATAGCTAAATATACATACAGATAGATTTAAATATAGAAATAGATATGGAAATAGATATTGATATGGATATGTATATTTTCTGGCTTTGTGAGTCTGAATGAGACCCGCAATGCAATACTGACTAGAAATAGTACAAGCAGCAATCTTGTATTCTTCCCAGTTCTAATAGGATATGCCTTTTATGTAATCATTCAAAATTGCCTCCACCAATATTGTATTATAATCATCAAATTTGATAAGAGACTAGACTTAATTATTCCAGCTACTAAAAAAACCCGACAATCATGTAACATGATAAAGGTGCTAACTATTACTACAATGGCTATGATATCACAATATATAACGTATAAATTAACATGTTGTATGCTTTAAATTTACATAATGTTATACATCTGATAGTTTTTCTTTTGAGGAAGATTAGCCCTGAGCTAACATCTGCCACCAATCCTCCTCTTTCTTGCTGAGGAAGACTGGCCCTGAGGTAACATCTGTGCCCATCTTCCTGTATTTTATGTGGGATGCCTACCACAGCATGGTTTGATAAGCGGGGCATAGGTCCACACCCAGGATCTGAACCTGGGAAACCTGGGTCACCGAAGTGGGATGTGTGAACGTAATCGCTGTGCCAGTCGGCCGGCCCCTGAGAGTTTTTTTTAATTAAAAAGAAAAGATTGTTTTCAGTGTTTGTTTTTGTATCCACTCTGTATATAGTTATAGAATTTCCTAATATTTCATAGTTTGCAGGCTGAATGCCTATGAATTTATCAAGTGTTTCCCTGCAGCATCTGCAATGATCGTTATTTGTTCACTGATAAAATTCCAGTACCTACAACTACAGCTGGCCCATGATAAGTACCTAATAAATATTTGAATGAGTGAATAATTAACATGAGTATTTAAAATAATAAATGTGGTCATTATAATTAGTGGTTTTCCACTGTTAAATCAACCTTGCATTCCTGAATAAACTCAACTTCTACATAGAAGTTCATCTTTTTCTTATATATATACTTAGTTGGATTCTGTTTACTAGTATTCTGCACAAGCATTTTAATGAGACAATTGAGTAACATTGACATGTAATTGTTTTTCCCATATTTTGTCTCTGAATGGTATTTAGATGTAGATTATGACAGCCTCCTATATGGCAATGGGAAGTATTTTCACCTTTTCTTGGTTCTTAAACTGTTTCCATAAGCTAAGACATATCCATTTCTTTGATGTAGGGTGCACTGAACTGATAAAATTATCTGGATGAGGGGCAGCTGTTAAGAGAGTTGTTTTTGGTAATTTACCCCTCCAATGATATTAGTATGATTGAATTCCTTCTATGGTTATAGGACAGCTAAGCCTTCCAATTTCATCTTCAGCAGTTGTGTATGTTTCTAGGCATTTGCCCATTTTTAAATGTATAGTATGTATGTGTTTGGTTAAATTTTTAATATTTGCTCCTTATACAATTACATTCTTATTGGGACCTTTTTTGCATTCCAAATATAATTTCTTTCTGAATTCTCATCTTTTTCTGCCTTCATCTTGGCAGAAATTATTCAGTTGTTTGTTTCAAAGATTGTCTTGAATGATATGCACCATCTCTGGCATGTTTTCTATTTCTTTAATTTCCGTTATGCACTTATATACCTATATCATTGTGCTTTTGCATTCTTAGTCTTTCTGTGTCCTCCTTTTTTATTGGAGTAAAATACTCATAATACTTGACATCTAGCCTTTTTTAAGTGGACATTTCAGTGGCATTAAGTACATGTACAGTGTTCTGCAACCATCAGTGTCATTCATCTCCATAAGTCTTTTCATCTTATTAAAATGAAATTGTATACTCATGAAACATTAACTTTCCATTATCGCCTCCCCAACTCCTGTCAGCTACCATACTACTTCCTATCCATATGATTCTGACTATTCTAAGTACTTCATATAAGTGGAATCATACAGGATTTCTTTACTTGTAACTTCCTTATTTCACTTAGCATAATGTCCTCAAGGTTCATTCATGTTGTAGTACTTTGCAGGATTTTCTTCCTTTTTCAAGCTGAATAATATTGCCTTGTGTGTATACACCACATTTTTCTTAGCCATTCATCCATCGATGGACACTTGACTTGTTTCTACATTTTAACTATTGTGAATATGTTGCTAAGAATAAGGGTGTACAAATAGCTATTCAAGTCCCCGACTTCAGTTTTTTGGGGTGTATACCGAGAAGTTGAATTGCTGAATTATATGGGAATTCTACTTTTAATTTTTTGAGGAACTGTCATACTGTTTTCTACAGCAGCTACCATTTTACATTCCCGCCACCACAAGGGTTCCAGTTTTTCCACATCCTCACCAACACTTGTTGCTTTCTGTTCCTTGATAGTAGCCATTCACTAGGGTGTATATATTGGTATCTCAATGTAGTTTTGATATGCATTTCCCAAATTATTAGTGATGTTGAACAGTTTTTTCATGTGTCTATTGGCCGTTCACATATATTCTTTGGAGAAATGTCTATTCAAGTCCTTTGCCCATTTATGAATCAAGCTGCTTATTGTTCTCGTTGTTGAGTTTGAGGAGCTCCCTATATGTCCTGGATCTTAATCTCTTATCAGATGTATGATTTGCAAATACTTTCTCCCATTTAGTAGGTTGCCTTTTTACTCTCTTGATACTGCCTTTTGATTCACAAAATTTTTCTTTATAATCCTTTGTATTTCTGTAGAATCTTAGTAATGCTCCCACTTTCATTTCTGGTTTTAATAATTTGCATCTCTGTTTTTTTTTTTTTTTTTTTTTTTAGTACATCTAGCTAAACGTTTGTCAACTAGGTTGATCTTTTCAAAGAACCAACTTTTGGGGGTTATTTTTTGATATTTTCTATTTTTTTGTATTATCTATGTCATTTACCACTGCTCTAATATTTATTATTTCCTTCTTTCAGCTAGCTTTGAGTTTACTTTGTTCTTCTTCTGGTTCTTTAAATTGTAAAGTTAGGTTGTTGACCTGAAATCTTTCTTATTTTTAATGTAAGCCTTTATAGCTATAATTTTCCCACTTGGTACTACTTTCACTGCTTCCTGTAAGCTTTAGTACATTGTGTTTTGTTTTCATTCTTCTCTCAATATGTTCTAATTTCCCTAGTAATTTCTTCTTTGATCTATTGGTTGTTTTGAAGAGTGTTTCATTCCACAATTTTGTTGATTTTTCTAGTTTTTTCTGTTGTTGTTCCTGGTTTCTAAATTCATCCTTTTTTGATCAGGGAAGATATTTTGTATGATATCTATTAAACCTATACAGACTTAATTTGTGGCCTAACATGTGATCCTTCTTGGAAAATGTTCCATTTGCCCTTGAGAAGAATGTGTATTCTGTTGTTGGATAGAGTTCTATATATGTCTGCTAGATCTAGTTGTGTTATTGTGTTGCCTTCTATTTCCATACTTATCTTCTGTCTGGTTGTTCTGTCTATTATTGTGACTAGAGTATTGAAGTCTCCAAATATTATTATAGAACTAATTCTTTCTTCAAATCTGTTTTTTCTTCATATATTTTGATGGTCTGTCACCAGGTGCATATTTATAATAGCTGTATCTTCTTCTTGTATTGAACCTTTTATTAAATATGTAATGTTCTTCTGTGTCTCTTGTACTCTTTTTGACTTAAAAATCTATTTTGTCTGATGTTAGTATAGCTACTCCTGCCCTCATTTGGCTACCATTTGCATGGGGTATCTTTTTCCATACTTTTCACTTTCAACCCGTTTGTGTCTTTAGATCTAAAGTGAATCTCTTGTAGACAGCATACGGTTGGATAATGTGTTTTTATCCATTCTGAGTTTAATCCATCTACATTTAAAGTACTGATGAAGAGGGATTTACTTCTGTCATTGTGCTATTTATTGTATACATGCCTTATACTGTTTTGTCCTTCATTTCTTGCATTACTTCTTTTATGTTTAGTAGGTTTTCAGTAGTGAAATGGTCAAGTTCCTTTCTCCCTTCCTTCTGTGTATATTCTAAGTTGTTTGTTGTTGTTGTTACCATGGGGGTTACTTTTAATATCCTAGAGTAATAATGATCTATTTTAATTTATATCAGCTTAATTTCAATAACGTATAAAAATTACACCTTTAGAGCTCCACCCCTGTGTCAGTTATTGATATCACAAAATTACGTCTTGATACATTGTATTTGCAAAAAGTAAGCTAATAATTCTTTTGAATACATTAGTCTCTTGAGTTACGTAGAAAACAAGATTTAGTTACAAACCAAAGTTCTAGCAATAATAGGTTTTGCAGTAATGAATTTTCTTTAAATGTATTAGTCCGAAATCACATAGAAAACAAAAGTACAGTTATTAACCAGTTACAATAGTACGTAGTTTTATAATTGCTTGTGTATTTACCTTTATTGAGCTATTTATTTTTCCACGTGGCCCCGAGTTACTGTTAGTGTCCTGTCACTTCATCTTGCGAGTCACTTGAGCATTTCTAACAGGGCAGGGCTCATGGTAAAAAGTCCCTGAGCTTTTGATTATCTAGGAATGTGTTAATCTATCCCTACTTTTGAAAGATGGTTTTGCCAGATATAGGAATCTTGGTATAATTTTTTTTCTTTTAGCACTTTGAATATATCAGCCCACTGTCTTCTGCCCTCCAAAGATTCTGACTGGAAATCTGCTAAGCTTCTTATTGAGGATCCCTGATGTCTGATTTCTTACTTCTTTCTTGCTGCTTTCAAGATTCTCTCTTCGTCTTTTGAAAGTTTGCTTTTCACGTGTCTTCATGTGGTCAGTTGGCA
Organism: Equus asinus; assembly: GCF_041296235.1. NCBI lineage: Eukaryota > Metazoa > Chordata > Mammalia > Perissodactyla > Equidae > Equus > Equus asinus. Next base: position 21,106,238 of record NC_091809.1, on the reverse strand, counting down.
CTCATCTACTTGGAGTTCATCCGGCTTCTCTGATGTTTGTATTCAACTCACATATCAAATTGGGAAGTATTCAGCCATTATTTCTTCAAATATTTTCTCTGACCCTTCTCCTTCTAGGACTTCCACAATGTGAATGTTGGTCTGTTTGATGATTTCCAACAGATATCTTGGACTGTGTTTGTTTTCTTCAGTATTTTTTTCTTTCTGTTCCTCAGACTACGTTATTTCCATTCTCCTATTTGGAGTTCACTAATTCTTTCTTCTGCCTGCTCAAATCTGCCTTTGAATCCATCTAGTGAATTTTTCATTTCACTTACTGTGCTTTCCAGCACTGGAATTACTTCTTCATTCCTTTTAAAAAAGGTTTTCTATCTCTTTATTGATATTTGCATTTTGTTCACCCACTGTTTTCTGGACTTTCTATATATATTTAGTTTTTTGAAAATATTTAAGACAGTTATTTTGAAGTATTTGTCTAGTAGATTGGTCATGAGATCTTTTTCAGGGACAGTTTCTATTGTTTTATTTTTTTCCTTTGGATGGGCCATACTTTCCTGCTTCTTGGTATGCCTTGTGATTTTTTTTTTATTGTGAAACACTGGACACTGGAACCTTTTTGTGAAACACTTGATATTTTAACGTAATCCTATGGTAACTCTGGAAACCAGATTCTCCCCCTTTACCAGATTTTCTGGGGGTTTTTGGTTATTGTTTTTGCTTCTTTCATTACTGTAGGCTATCTGTGTGCTGAGGATCAGCCCAAGGCATAATGTAAGGGCTTCTCATGTCTTTTCTGAGCCTTTCTCTGGGTATGTGCAATCACTTTCTAACTTTCTCCACGACACAAACTAAATGTAAAAAATACTTCAACGCTTCTCTCATCAGAAGGTGAAGTTCATTTCTTTTATACTTTTGTCTGAGCTGGCCTTATGACTTGCTTTGACCAATAGGAACCAGCAGAACTGGGTTGTGCAAATTCATTTTCAAGAAACTTCTAGTATAAAATGATTGCTGTTTCTGCTATGTTTCGGGGTTGTTTTTGACACAGCAAAGGCCACCTGATACACACACCCTGTGGCACACAAGTTTATCAGCTGTAGCACTTCAGTGACAAATTGGGGGAGTCTCCAGAACCAGGTCCCATGTTGTTAGCAGTGAGGGATTTTGTCAGTGATTCCCTGAGAGACTGCACATCTGCTTTATTACATCAGATGAGGAAGTCAACATCTGAGCTCATCTTCCTCTACTTTAGGTCTCTGGACAGTCAGTAGGGCTGGAGGCTCAGAGACCAGTTGTCGATTGGATGAGATACCTGTGGGTTACCAGAGGTCAGAATTTCCTGACCCAGCCAGCAGTTATTTCAGTGATTTCCAAAATCAGTTAGAGAGAATCTTCCAGCTTATCTGACTCCTCCCTTTGTCCCCTGAACCTACTAAGAGGAGACTGTGGTGGAAAGGATGTGTCGAAGCCCCAAAGTCGCTTCCCCTCACTCCAAAATAGTGACTCCAACACCACCCAGAGTTCCCAAAGCCCAAGGTATTGAGTGGTTTTCAGGTGAGGCTGCCATCCCTGACCCACTGTGTCCTTTAATTGGCTAGAGAAGATTTTTGCTGACTTCCACTTAAGCTAGAGCCGTCCCTCTGAGAAGTGGGAGTGATCCTCCTACTTGAGAGAGGATATGTCTACAGGGATTTGGTTACTCCTTTGGGCAAATGCTGGGGTATCATCAACAGTGAAACAAAACACAGTTTGGCCCAGGACATACAGCTTTCATTGACCTCTTCTCCCTTAAGTCCTTGTCAGTGCTGTCTCCTCATTCCCCAGAGGTGCCTTTTATTGAGTTTCCCATTGACCCCTGGCATTGTTGGGACCCCTTCAGTAGCTACTGTTCTGGCCCTTTCTTCACTCTTGCCCCCCATCATCCTCTATCACAGCAGCCTCTCTCCTACATTTTCTCTCTCCCCGACCCCTCTGCACTTCTCAAATAAAGTGTGGCCTGTGGATGGGGACATATCAGAGGAAATTATAGCATCCAGGAAATGTCTTTTCACAGGAGATGGTCTCTGAAAGGCAAGGCTGTATGGCAAGAGCCTTGAATTGAGGCCAAATGTTATTAGAAATGAGGTGTAGAGGAGGGTCAGCTTGCATTTGTGTGCAAAAAGGGGAGAAGATGAAATGTATTTATTTATTTTTTTGGTCAGTAAATGTGTTCAGATACCCACACCCTTCCTTCACTGATGATGTTCTGTGTTCATTGTATGGCTACTCTTGGTGCACTGGGACGCAGGGCAGTTCTTGAGGGCCATGTGGTGACACCTCAGGCCACACAGACCCATGGCAAAGTCTGCACCTGGGGCTCCTGGAGCTTCTGGCCACCCACTCCTAGGTAGACAGTTACTGGAAAGCTTTTAGATTTTGGAATCTACGTTTTCGAGTGTAATTTTATGAGATCTAAACACAAATCAATTACATCTGATGAAAATACAGTATCCACTTAATTTTGAAGACAATATAAAGGATTCAGATATCTCAATTTTTATACTGCTTACAATGTTTAAATATTTTAGATATGTTGCATTAAATAAGCTTTATTATTAAAACTGACCTGAGTGAGTTCTTTTTTGGCTTATTGTGGTAAATGAAAATGTTTAAACTCTATGTAACACATTATGTTTCTAAACTGCTGCTGGGCAATATGAAGAGAGGAAAAATGAAATATTGTATTCGGTTGACACAATTGACTTTCCCCTTGAAGGTGTCTGGAGCCTTATCTTCTTTAAAGTTCTTATCTCTGGTTTCCTTTATTCTTTCAGTAAATAATTAAGTTTTGTCCCTGCATTAGGAAGTGAGATAAATAATGTATACAGAAAAAAATCTGATGCCTTGAAGACCCAATATTCCTATGGAAATAGGTAGGTAATAAACCAATGATTAATATATCAGTCCCAAAACAATGTGGGAAAAATCAGGAAGGCAGGAAAATAAGGAGTGTCCGACATACACACACACACACAGAGGCACAAATATTCTGGGGAAGATAATGGCAGAAAAGGGAAATAATATTCATTGGCTATTCCAACTTTGACACAAAAAAGATTAGAAACAATGTCAAAATTTTTACAAAAAATCCTCGGAATACATTTCAATCCTGGGCAACTTCAAGAGTCTTGCTTGGGAACACTCAAATGAAACAGGTCTCTCTCTCCTCATCCCCTTTGTAGAGGGGAAATGCCAAATCAGACTTTATCCAACATCTGTGTATTTTATGGGTCTTCTGAAATATGCATCTTCTCAGAGATCCACAATAACTTTGCATATTATTAATTAGTTCTTTTGTTTTGCATTGATTTGTACTCATTTATTCCTCAGATTTCCTTCATGTTCATTTGAGATCTTTTAACCTTATGTACTTTAAAGCTCAATTCTTTTTCTTTAAAATAAATTACTCTTTAGTAAGTCAAAACCAGAAGAGGAGCCTAAATGGTAATCTATGCAATGATATTCTAATGACAAATATGGAAAGTTCCACAGTTCATTATCCATAAACCAAATCCAGCCTCACAATGACCCCACAATTGAGAGACCTAAAATCCTATACATAAAGTCTATGTTGTCTGACATTAGGATCTGCTTTCTTTTGGAGAATTGTTGCATGTCACGGGCAGTATTGTGTCTTTTGTTTATCAGTGTCTTTGTTACCCTGAAGTCATGTACGGTCACAGGAAAAAAACAGCTATTTCCTAGTTTATATTTTATTTAATACTATAGTTCTAAAACTTGGAGACTTTGTACTGATGAGGCCAACAAATGTGTTTAGATTGGTAGCAACTGCATAGAAACTCGTTTTATTGTGATACAATTAATATACAATCAAATACACACATCTTAAGTATTAAGTAAATGACTTGAAAATTACACATACTTGCGTAATCACCAACCTAAACAAGATATAGACCATATTCATTTTCCCCAAAAGCCCTCTTGCCTCTTCTAGTCCCTTCCCTCTGCCTCTTCTACAGACAAGTGCTTTCTGATTTCCGCAGGTACTAGATACATTATTCTGTATACATATATTAGGCAGTTTGCTCATCATTTTCAAATCTGTATCTTAACTGATTTCTCTCTGTTGTTTAGAGACACAATATGGGAGAAAGGTGTTTAAATCTCCCACTGGAATTGTGGACTTAGAATCTCTTTCTCCTTGCATTTCTGTCAAGCATTGCTTTATATATTTTGTAACAATATTATTAGGTGGATTCGCATGTCTTTTTTATATTTTGAAGAATCTGAATCTTTTATCTGAATTAACTCTCTCTAGAAATGCTTTTTGACTTAGAGTTTGTTATCTGAAATTAGGATCTGCTTTCCATAGGAGGGTTTCTGCATATCATGGGCAGCATTATGTGTCTTTCAGTTACCAGTATTCTCCTAGTTCTGACATCAACCCTTGATCACTGGTACCAGTGATTCTTGACTAACAGACACCTGAGAGCCTTCTCAAAATTGTTAATGGATATCTAGACACAGCGAAATAACTGGATCTTAGGTTGCTTGATGAAATACACAATCCTCCAGGGGATATAAACAAGTACTGATCTAGAGGCAAAGAAAAACAAAAACAGAAAGTGCTCTGGTGCTATATTTTCTACTGTTACATCTTGATACCCAAACCAGGAACTATATAGGAAAATGTCCCCAGTTTGTACATTTTCTCAAAATATGTATGAGAAAGAATCATCCAGATAACGTAAAATTTAAAAGCGAACGGGATAAACATAGAATTACTATAATATCTAGCTATTTCACCTGTGAATTTCACCCAAGAAATCAAATGCAGGAAATTCAAAAAGATATATGCACACCTATATTCATAGCTCAATTATTCACAGTAACCAAAAGGTGGAAGCCACCCAAATGTCCGTCAGTGGATGAACAGATAGGCAAAATGTGTATACATGTAGTGGAATATTATTCAGCCTTAAAAAAGAATAAAATACTGTCACATGGTAAAACAAGGATGAACCTTAAAGACATTGTGCTATATGAAATAAGACAGACACAAAAGCAAATAGTGTATGATTCCACTTATTCAAGGTAACTAGAGGAGTCTACTTCATAGATAGGAAAAGAAAGTAGAATGGTGGTTTCCAGGGATGGGGGAAAGAGAATACGGTGAGTTAGTATTTATTAAGCACCAAGTATCAACTTGGAATGATGAAAAAGTTCTGAAGATGGATGATAGTAATGGGTGTACAACAATGTGATGTATTTAATGCCACTGAACTACATACTTAAAAAGTTTAAACGAGTAAATTTTATGAGATATACATTATCACAATAAAAATTGTGAATGGAGGATTATTATTTGTATTTAATGGAACCTTTAAAAATCACAGATCTGGGGAAAAAGAAATTCAAAACCAGCTTGGCTGGCAGTGCCTTTCATAGAAATCCAGTTCAATAAAATACCCATCCATAGATAGAAGGACCTTAAAGTGTTGAGATTTTATTTGTAATATTAAATTTATACATCTGAGTAGTTTATTGAAAACACATTATAAATGAACTTGCAAATAAAAAGCCAGATCTCAAAAGGGTAAAATTAAAAATTACTACTAAATTCAGATCTTGAACCAAGGAATGTAGTGTGTTAAAAATGAAAATAAAAAACCAAACTACTCTGCCAGCTTTTCACAGAATAAAACAAAACAGTATTTTTAATGCCCATGTGTTCTGTCACCCCTGTAAATTCCCTGCAACAGAGAGGTTAATAACCTCACAAGTACAGCAGCTTCAGCCACTCAAAAACAGTAATGTCCTATTATTTACCAGCCATGCTTTGCTAGGTGGCTCATCCAGGGAGAGCTGCAGACTGAGGTCACTGAAGGTCAATGGTTGACAAGGGAATATGGGCTTTGATACAAATCAGCCAGTGAGAAGTGCTTCAAGGAAGAAGCCCACACAATGTAGTGTTCTATCTACCAAAGTGAGGTAGCCCAATACTTCTGGGGGCCACTCTTGCAGAGACTTCACCTCCAATCTACATGCTCTAAGGAGGGGTCACATGTCTCTGCAAAGTAGCCCAAGGACCTGATGCTGCAAGAGTCACCATGGGATGAACACAGCCCAACATTGGTGAATGGAAAGGACATCTAAACACATTTATTCACCAAGAACTCTGGGCTTTGCCCTAGAGGCAAGATGTGCTATATTGAGGCAGAAGTAAAGCCCCAACCTGTCCTCTTGCTTTTTTTTTTTTATTAAGGTTATAAAAGTTAACATCCTTGTGAAATTACAGTTGTACATTATTATTGGTCATGTTGTAGGTACACCACTTCACCCCAGTGCCCTCCCCCCGCCCCCTTTCCCCTGGCAACCACTGATCAGTTCTCTTTGTCCATATGTTAACTACCACCTATGAGTGGAATCATACAGAGTTCGTCTTTCTCTGTCTGGCTTATTTCACTCAACATAATACTCTCAAGGTCTATCCATGTTGTTGTGAATGGGACAACTTTATCCTTTTTATGGCTGAGTAGTATTCCATTGTATATATATATATATATATATATATATATACCACAACTTCTTTATCCAATCATCAGTTGCTGGGCACTTAGGTTGATTCCATGACTTGGCTATTGTGAATAATGCTGCAATGAAGATAGGGGTGCATGGAAGTTCTGGAATTGCTGATTTCACGTTCTTAGGATATATACCCAGTAGTGGGATGGCTGGGTCATAAGGTATTTCTATTCTTAACTTTTTGAGGAATCTCCATACTGTTTTTCATAATGACTGCACCAGTTTGCATTCCCGCCAACAGTGTATGAGGGTTCCCTTTTCTCCACAGCCTCTCCAACATTTGTCACTCTTGGTTTTGGATATTTTTGCCATTCTAACAGGTGTAAGGTGATATCTTAGTGTAGTTTTGATTTGTATTTCCCTGATGATTAGTGATGACGAGCATCTTTTCATGTGTCTATTGGCCATCCGTATATCTTCTTTGGAGAAATGTCTGTTCATGTCCCCTGGCCATTTTGTAATTGGGCTATTTGATTTTTTATTGTTGAGTTGTGTGAGTTCTTTGCATATTATGGAGATTAACCCTTTGTCAGATAAATAACTTGTAAATATTTTTTCCCAATTAGTGAGCTGTTTTTTTGTTTCAATCCTGTTGTCCCTTGCCTTGAAGAAGCTCTTTAGCCTGATGAAGTCCCATTTGTTTATTCTTTCTATTGCTTCCCTCATGTGAGGGGCTATGGTGTCCGAAAAGATTCTTTTGAAGCTGATGTCAAAGAGTGTGCTGCCGATATTCTCTTCTAGAAGACTTATTGTTTCAGGCCTAATCTTTAGGTCTTTGATCCATTTTGAGTTTATTTTAGTAAATGGTGAAAAAGAATGGTTGATTTTCATTCTTTTACATGTGGCTGTCCAGTTTTCCCAGCACCATTTGTTGAAGAGACTTTCTTTCCTCCATTGTAGGCCCTCAGCTCCTTTGTCAAAGATTAGCTGTCCATAGATGTGTGGTTTTATTTCTGGGCTTTCAATTCTGTTCCATTGATCTGTGCATCTGTTTTTGTACCAGTACCATGCTGTTTTGATTACTGTGGCTTTGTAGTATGTTTTGAAGTCAGGGATTGTGAGGCCTCCAGCTTTGTTCTTCTTTCTCAGGATTGCTTTAGCAATTCGGGGTCTTTTGTTGCCCCATATGAGTTTTTGGATTCTTTGTTCAATTTCTGTAAAGAATGTCCTTGGGATTCTGATTGGGATAGCGTTGAATCTGTAGATTGCTTTAGGTAGTATGGACATTTTAACTATGTTTATTCTTCCAATCCATGTGCATGGAATGTCTTTCCATCTCTTTATGTCGTCGTCGATTTCTTTCAAGAAGGTCTTGTAGTTTTCGTTGTATAGATCTTTCACTTCCTTGGTTAAATTTATCCCAAGGTATTTTATTCTTTTTGTTGTGATCGTGAATGGGATTGAGTTCTTGAGATCTTTTTCTGTTAGTTCATTGTTAGTGTATAGAAATGCTACTGATTTCTGTATGTTGATTTTATACCCTGCAACTTTGCTGTAGTTGTTGATTGTTTCTAATAGTTTTTCTATGGATTCTTTGGGGTTTTCTATATATAACATCATGTCATCTGCAAACAGTGAGAGTTTTACTTCTTCGTTGCCTATTTGGATTCCTTTTATTTCTTTTTCCTGCCGAATAGCTCTGGCCAACACCTCCAGTACTATGTTGAATAAGAGTGGTGAAAGTGGGCACCCTTGTCTTGTTCCTGTTCTGAGAGGGATGGGTTTCAGTTTTTGTCTGTTGAGTATGACGTTGGCTGTGGGTTTGTCATATATGGCCTTTATTATGTTGAGGTACTTTCCTTCTATACCTATTTTATTGAGGGTTTTTATCATAAATGGATGTTGGATCTTGTCAAATGCTTTCTCTGCATCTATTGAGATGATCATGTGGTTTTTGTTTCTCATATTGTTAATGTAGTGAATCACGTTGATTGACTTGCAGATGTTGAACCATCCCTGTGTCCCTGGTATAAATCCCACTTGATCGTGGTGTATAATCTTTTTGATGTATTGCTGTATTCGGTTTGCCAGAATTTCGTTGAGGATTTTTGCATCTATGTTCATCAGTGATATCGGCCTGTAGTTCTCCTTCTTTGTGTTGTCCTTGTCAGGTTTGGGGATCAGGGTGATGTTGGCTTCATACAATGTATTAGGGAGTGCTCCATCTTCCTCTATTTTCTGGAACAGTTTGAGAAGGATAGGTATTAAATCTTCTTTGAATGTTTGGTAGACTTCTCCAGAGAAGCCGTCTGGTCCTGGACTCTTATTTTTGGGGAGGTTTTTGATTACTGTTTCTATTTCTTTACCTGTGATTGGTCTACTCAGATTCTCTATTTCTTCCTGATTCAGTTTGGGTAGGTTGTATGAGTCTAGGAATTTATCCATTTCTTCTAGGTTGTTCAATTTGTTGGCATATAGTTTTTCATAGTATTCTCTAATGATCCTTTGTATTTCTTCGGTATCTGTTGTGATTTCTCCTCTCTCATTGCTAATTTTATTTATTTGAGACTTCTCTCTTCTTTTTTTAGTGAGTCTGGCTAAGGGTTTGTCGATTTTGTTAATTTTTTCGAAGAACCAACTCTTTGTTTCATTGATCCTTTCTACTGTCTTTTTTGTTTCAATATCATTTATTTCTGCTCTAATTCTTATTATTTCCCTCCTTCTACTGACTTTGAGCTTTGTTTGTTCTTCTTTTTCTCATTCTGTTAGGTGTCGTTTGAGGTTGTTTATAGATTTTTCTTGCTTATTGAGGTGAGCCTGTATTACAATGAATTTTCCTCTTAGGACTGCCTTTGCTGCGTCCCAAATAATTTGGTACAGTGTGTTTTCATTTTCATTTGTCTCCTGATAATATTTGATTTCTTCTTTAATTTCCTCAATAATCCATTGTTTGTTCAGTAGCATGTTGTTTAGTCTCCACATTTTTGGCCCTTTACCAGCTTATTCTTGTAGTTGATTTCTAGTTTCATAGCATTGTGTTCAGAAAAGATGCTTGATATTATTTCAACCCTCTTGAACTTATTGATGCTTGCTTTGTTTCCCAAGATATGGTCTATCCTTGAGAATGTTCCATGCGCGCTTGAGAAGAATGTGTAACCTGCTGTTTTTGGATGAAGTGTCCTATATATATCTATTAGGTCCATCTGATCTAATTTTTCATTTAATTCTATAATTTCCTTGTTGATTTTCTGTCTGGATGATCTGTCCGTTGGTGTTAATGGGGTGTTGAGGTCCCCTAGTATTATTGTATTACTGTTGATGCCTCCTTTTAGTTTTGTTAACAGTTTCTTCACGAATTTTGGTGCTCCTGTGTTAGGTGCGTATATATTTATAACTGTTATGTCATCTTGGTGGAGCGTCCCTTTTATCATTATATACTGCCCCTCTTTGTCTTTCTTTATCTGTTTTGCTTTGAAGTCTACTTTGTCTGATATAAGTATGGCAACACCTGCTTTCTTTTGTTCATTATTGGCTTGGAGTATTGTCTTCCATCCCTTCACTCTGAGTCTGTGTTTGTCTTTGGGGCTGAGGTGTGTTTCCTGGAGGCAGCATATTGTTGGATCTTGTTCTTTGATCTATCCTGCCACTCTGTGCCTTTTGATTGGAGAGTTCAATCCATTCACGTTTAGTGTGATTATTGAAACGTGGGGGCCTACTGTTGCAATTTTATCACTTGTTTTCCGGTTCTTTTGCATTTTGTCCTGATGGAGAGCTGTTACTTTGTGTTATTGTCCTTCTGCTTATCTCCTTTGTTCTGGATTTTGTAACCCCTTTCCTTTTTTTGATTTCTCAGGAATGAGTTTCTTCCTGAGCAATTCTTGAAGAGGAGGTTTTGTGGTGATGAACTCCCTTAACTTTTGTTTATCTGGGAAAGTTTTTATTTCTCCATCATATTTGAAGGATATTTTTGCTGGGTAGAGTATTCTTGGCTGCAGGTTTTTGTCCTTCAGAGTTTTGAATATTTCATTCCAATCTCTTCTAGCCTGTAAGGTCTCTCCTGAGAAATCTGCTGATAGCCTTATGGGGTTTCCTTTGTAAGTTATTTTCTTCTGCCTGGCTGCCCTTAGTATTTTCTCTTTGTCATTGACTTTTGCTAGTTTCACTACTATATGTCTTGGGGTTGGTCTTCTTGTGTTAATAAAGTTTGGAGATCTATTGTCTTCTGTGACATGCAGTTCCATCTCTCTTCCCAAGTTTGGAAAGTTCTCAGCTATTATTTCTTTGAACAGGCCTTCTGCCCCCTTCTCCTTCTCTTCTCCCTCTGGTATACCTCTAATCCTTATGTTGCATCTCCTAATTGAGTCGGATAATTCTTGGAGAGTTTCTTCATTTCTTTTTAGCCTTAATTCTCTCTCCTCCTCTGCCTGCAGCATTTCTATATTCCTATCCTCCAAATTGCTAATTCTGTCCTCCATATTATCGACCCTACTGTTCAGAGAGTCCAGATTTTTCTTAATCTCCTCCATTGTGTTCTTCATCTCCAGTATTTCTAATTGGTTCTTCTTTATAGTGTCAAGCTCTTTTGTGACATAGCTCCTGAACTCATTGAGTTGTCTATCTGAATTCTCTTTTAGGTCATTGAGTTTTTTCATAATGACAGTTTTGAAATCATCGTCATTTAGGTTATAGATTTCATTGTCTTTGGGATTGTTTTCTGGGTGCTTATCATTTTCCTTCTGGAGATTTAATATATTTTTTCATACTGCTCGATGGCGTGGTTTGTGCCTCCACATAGAGATAGAGTTTAGTCGCTGCTTCCACTTGTTGCAATTGGTGTGTGTGTGGGGGCAGCTGTTTAGACTGCCCCAACCAGGAACCCTGTCAGCTGTTACTGACTGGTCCTGGACCCCTCCTCATAGTCACAGTGGTCCTGTGGGGTCCCTCGTCGGTTGTGGGGGCAATCGCAAGGCGGCCTCAGGCTGCTGGTGCCTACTGCTGCAGCCCACCTAGACGTGCTCCCTCCTTGTGGTCTGCAGCGGTGTTGTGGGCTTTCCCATCAGCCAGGAGCAGGATCACCTATAATCTCTGATTTGTCCCTAACAGAGCCCACCAGACCACACTTGTCCACTATAGGTCCCAGCAGAGCTATGGGTATCTTCTGCAATCTGTCGTTAGCTCACCTAGCTGTGCTGCTTTTGCCCCAGGGCCTTCCCGCCTTGTGATTGCCAGTCGGGACCTCTCTACTAGTGCTGTGCAGCGGCTTTCGCTGAGGCTGCTGTAAGAACCTGGAGTTCCCCCCTGGGCTATGTAGCTGTTTCACCAGAGCTCTACTCTGCCCCACTTCACTCTCATAGGATCTCTGGGAGCCCCTTGCCTAGTCTGGGACACGGCCAGAGTCCGTGGGCCTGGCGGTGGCTTGTAAGCTGCTGCCTTGTGGTGAGTTCTGCTCTAGGGAGCTTCCTGGTGTTCTGAATGCTGTGCGGGGCCTCCCTGCCAATGGCGAGCAGAGGTCCTCCCTGCTGGGGGGGGGGGGTGCGGGACCCTGGAGCGACCCCCTGGGCCACAGAGCCAGGTGTTGGAGCTCCACCCAGTCCCCAAGCACATCCACGGGAAGTCCAGGCACCCCCTGCACCGACCCGTGTGCAAGAGACCATAAGCCCAGCAGCAGCTTGCGGCCTGGAGCTGCCCCAGGGGATCCGCCCACCAGGAGCTTCCCTTTTTCCTGGATTCTGGGCATGGCCTCCCTGTTAATGGCAAGCAGAGGCTTTCCCTGCCGGGGAGGTGCAGGACCCCGAAGTCTTCCCCCGCACCACAGAGCCAGGCACTGGAGCTCCAACCATGTCCCCAAGCACATCTACGGGAAGTCCAGGTGCCCCCTGCACCGATCCATGTGCCAGAGACCATGAGCTCAGTGGCAGCTTGCAGCCTGGTGCTGTGCTGGGCCCGCCAGGAGCTTCTCTTTGTTCTGGCTTCTGGGAGGGGCCTCCCTGCTAATGGCCAGCGGAGGCCTTCCCTGCTGGTGGGTGTGGAACCCTGGGGATTTCCCCCTGGGCTTAGGTGTGATCATGGGGGGCTTGGGTAGGGGTGTTGTCACCTGTTTCCACCGTTGCTCCGCTGGTGAGTGCACACTCCTGCCCTTGGTGTGTGGCGATGCTATGGGGGAGTCCGCTGGAAGAGAGCCTCCTGCAGGAACTAGGCTGTCTGGGGGTCGGGGGTCGGGGGTCAGAGAGTTTTCACCTATTTCCACCTCCTCCTGGGGGGAAGTCCGTCCGCATTCCGATGTGTAGTAGCATGAGACTTTTAGGCGTCTTGAGATGCTATCTGGATATCCTTTGTTAATCGGTGAATGTCCAATTAGTTGTAGATTCGACGGGAGAGAGACAAAGAAGACCTCTCACTCCACCATCTTGGTCCCGCCTGTCCTCTTGCTTTTTGAATCACCTTCAGCAAAGTGATGAAATTGATTCCACTGGTGAAAACAATTCCATTTTCCCTTAAGGGGTAATGGCAAAAGGTGGTATGTTCCAATGGGTCAGAAGTTAACTGGTCCAGAAGCTCAAAGAGGGAAATGAAATAACTCCTTTCCTTCTCTAACTGAACACAAATGCAAGCTGACCCTGCTCTACTCCTCACTGCTAAGGAAAAACATTCAGCCTCACCTCAAGACTCTTGTGCTAAAGGGATGCCTTTCTGCTGTTACATCCTGTGGAAAGACACACCGCTCAGAGACCAATAATTTCTTTTGTAGTGTCCCCCTCCCGAAGGATCCACAGGCACCTGTTTATGTGAGAAGTGGCAAAAGAGTTGAGGAGGGATAAAAATTGGAAGGCAATTCTGGGCTATGAGTGAAGAAAAGGCCAGAGCCGCACTGATCCCAAAAAGACCAGGGAAAATGCCAATGGGAAAGCCACATTTGCTGCATTCATATGGCTTCTCTCCAGTGTGAGTATGCATGGGAATGATAAAGCAAGAAGAATTGGCAAATGCTTTTCCATACATATTAGATTCAAAAGGCTTCTCTCTACTATGAGTTTTAATGTGTCTAGTAAGGTTTGAGGGTGTGCTGTAGGCTTTCCCACATATCATGCATTCATATGGCTTTATTCCAGTGTGAATTTGAATGTATTAAGGACTGAGGAACTTATGAAGGATTTTCCACACTTCTTACATGCAAAAGTCCTCTCTCCAGTATTAGATTTTATATGTTTAGCAAGATAAGAACTAACGAAGGTCTTCCCACTTTCCTCACACTTATAGTATTTCCCTCTGGTGTTGATTCCCATGTGAACTTTATGCAGAAGACTGAAAAATTTTCCCACATTCCTAATATTTCTTAGCAGTGTGTTTTTACATGTACACAAAGGCTTCCAGAGTGAATAAAAGCTGTTCCACATTCCTTTCCTTCATAGAGTTTTTCTTTATTGTGACTTCTCATTTGTGCCTGAAAGTAAGACAGTTTAACAAAGGCTTTCCCACTGTCACTGCATTTGAAGGTTTTCTCTCCCATGCTAGCTTTCCTGGATAGAATATTTAGAGTAAGGCTGATGGCCTTTTCCCACCAATTAAACACAGAAAGTTTTCCTCTAGTGGAGGATTTCTTGTGCAGAGTAAGGAAGCTTTACCCACACTGATTATCCTCGTAAGTGTTTCTTTGATTTTGAGTTCTCCTGTGTGTCTTAAGGCATGTTCACTGAAGTCTTTTCCATGTTCCTTACACTCACAGAGTTCTCCTCCACTGTCCACTTGGCGTCTTTCCTGTTGATGAAGGAGGATTAAACAATTTCTCAGAATCATTAATTCATCTTACCCATCTTAAAATAGAAACATTATTACAATGCTGATTTGATTTTTACCATTTCCATCACATTCATATAATTTCTTACCCTCTTGATTTCTTTCAAGTTGAATGATGGAATCCTTCTGCTCAAATAATGTGTGATCTACTCTGATCTTAAAAGATTCCTATCCAGTTTCATGGAATTGTTTTGAAAAAAATCAATGCCTAGTTCTAGTTACATATGTGGGAATGAGTGCTTGGGCAAATTGTGAAGCAGTAAGTTTCAACTTAGTTCTTCGCCAAATTCATCATATTCACAATATTTCACCAGAGATATTGCTCTCTCTTGGGTGAATGCCACTAATCTCAAATATTTATCACTTGTGCTGCTCTTCTATTGAATGAAATTCCAATCTTTTCAAACTTACTGATCTTACTATTTCTATCCTATTGGATGTTTTTTCCCCTAAAATATCCTGTGGAGGAATTGTTGTTAAAACCAAATTGCCTTTGGTTTTAACATGCATTTCTGATTCTAAAGTAAAAGAGAATAACAAATATAAAATTTGGAAAAACAAATGGTAGGTTAAAGGAATTAAAAATAAGAAGGCTCATTTGTATTATTTGCAAACTAAACATGATGAAAAGAGACAAAATATGAGAGATTTGAGTAGTTTCGCTAGATCAGCAATGTAAAAACAATAAGGATCTGGAGGCAAAATTGAGTAATTGATGAAAAAACAATTCTATGGAAATCAAACATGATGGGAAAAGAGATAGAATATCAGAGAAGGAAACTAAGCAAGCTCTGGACTAAGCATATATCAAAATAATAAACTTAAAAAAGAGAACAGGTCATTCTGTGAGATCATAGGGAATTTTGAGTAAATGTACAGTAAGAATACAAAGTTGAAAACATCCTAAAGCATCGGAGACCAATGACCTCAGCTTTCTGAGAGAAAGTACATCTTAAAAAGTTTCTTCATTGTAAATCTAACATAGTGAAATATTCATTGACAAGAGAAGATCTTTACAGTCACTCACCTTGGAAGATTCCTCTCTCCACTGTTCTCAACTCTTCTTCTTGTTCCAACCAAGAGATCACCTTGGATTTCAACAACTGATACGCTGTCCTTGAGGAAAGATATATTAATGGACAAGGCTCCTGTAAAAGATGACAAATACTTCCACAAATCAAGTCTATTTTTCTAATGATATTAAAATTATTTCAAATGAGACAAAAAATGTAAACATCCTCTTTATGTGCCCCAAAGAGATCGTTATTTCTGTCCCAGAAAGAGATTTTCTTTCTCATGGAGAAACCACTACACCAACGGTTGTCAAACTCTAAACACAGATGACTGGGCCCCAATGCCAAAGTTTCATTCAGTATGTCAAAGTGGAGTCTGAGAATGCACATTTCTAACAGAGTGATGGTGATGCTGTTAGTCCTAAGAACCATATTTTACAGCAATGATGCTTAATTAAAACTCATCAGTGCGCAGACCATGTGTCTGCTATTTCCCACTGTGTTCAAATTTGACATCACTTATCCTGGACCATGGCAAGTACATAATGTTCACTTGTTCCATAGGAGGTTACAGCAGTGATGGCAGCCTTACCTACTGTGGTCAGGTTCTTGTAGTTCTCCAGCATCACATCTCTGTATAGGTTTCTCTGAGTTAGGTCCAGTAAAGCATACTTCTCCTGGTGAAGTCCACAGCCACATCGTCAAAGATCATGGAATCCTAAACCATCACACACAAGCTAGATTCAGTTAAGTGACGTCTCCACCAATATTCCCTGGGGAATGAAGAAGGCAGACCCAATGGCAACAGAGGGTTTCAAGGTCTCTCATCATCTCCCCCAGGGTGCAATGATCCTAAGGACCCTTCTCTCTATCTACACTCACTCACGGTTGATATCCTCCAGTTACAGCTTTAATGGAACCTCTAACACATGAACTTATCTCACCACAACTAGACTAAAAGCTCTTATCTTATTTCCCTCTTGCAGGACACTCCTGAAAAAATTGTAGACATTTGTAAATGCTGATGAATAAATAAATTCCTTGGAGAAATGCACACTCTGATCTTCCTTACCATCTGTCAGTGCACCAAATAATATAACAATTATGCAGCCACCCTCATCAGAGTCAATATTTGGCAGTAATAATAGAAATACTCAGATTATTCAGGGTAATCCATCATCATTATGAGGTACCACTTTGTGAGGAAATTCAACAGGAACTCCATCCTTGAGGGCCTATATTTCTTTTTTTTTTTTTCTTTCTGCTATTTCTCCCCAAATGCCCCCAGTACATAGTTATATATTCTAGTTGTGGGTCCTTCTAGTTGTGGCAGGTGGGACGCTGCCTCAGCATGGCCTGAGGAGTGGTGCCATGTCTGCGCCCAGGATCAGAACCAGGGAAGCCCTAGGCCGCTGCAGCGGAGCGCGTGAACTTAACCACTCGGCCATGGGGCCAGCCCTGGGCCACTTCTACTTTTAATCCTGATCTCTGGATCCATGAATTCCACAAACTGGAGGTGCAACAGATTATGATTGTCATTGATTTAGGGTGTATGCTGCATCCTGTGTATTATGTAGCCAGAATGTCCTCTGTATTCAAAAGCCTAAAATAGGGGCTGGCCTCGTGACTGAGTGGCTTAAGTTCCACATGCTCTGCTTTGATGGCTTAGGTTTGCAGGTTTGGATCCCAGGTGCAGACCTACTCCACTCATCGGCCATGCTGTGGAGGCATCCCATAATACAAAAAATAGAGGAAGATTGGCACAGATGTTAGCTCAGGGGTAATCTTCCTCAAGTGAAGAAAGAGGAGGATTGGCAACAGATGTTAGCACAGGGCAAATCTTCCTCACCAAAAAAAAGAAGAAGCCTAAAATAAATATGATCATTCTCTTTGAAATTAGATCATGTTCCCATATCTTCTATATTTTAAAAAAACTAACCATACTTCATTCTCTTTTTAGAATATGTTTTACTTATTTCCTCCCTTTCCCTTACAAATTTTATAGATGAATTGTATTTTCCACCTATGTTACCTCAATACTCATTCTTCAACTTAGTCTACCTGGATTATTTCTGCCCATGCTCCTCTACTTAGAGGTGGTAAACGGAGCCCTTCCTAATATCAACAAAAGCCTCCATGTCACCAGACATTGTCAAGGGACATTTTTCAGTCCTCTTTTGTTTAGTCCTTTCAACAAAACAAAAACCATTAACCACTCAGCTTTTCTTCAGAAAGGACCTCCTTGCCTCCATGACACTGTGCATACCAAGTGATCCTTGACTCTCCAAAGATTCTTCAAGAGGAGGATATCACAGAGAGTTGGTTCCTGGGTTTGGTTCTTGTAGAAATTAGACTTTCCTTAGGAGATACCTTGTCACATTTAAGTCAAACAAAACAAAGAAGAAATTTTCCTTGGAGAAATACTTTCTTCTTTCCCCTCTGTTGCCTACACAGACACAGTATTGCCTGAAAATTTTCCATTCTTTTATCTTTGTACTCCAAGGGACCTGAATTGCTTGGAAAGAGAAAAGTCAATAGAACAGTTTATTTAAGGAGGAGCTCTGAGAATTCAGCCCTTGAGATGATAATAACATGTCCCTGTTGTCATTTTTCATATAATTCTCTGATCCCTGCCTGGGTGAAAATGCAATTGGGCTTTGCAGAGACAGACCTCAGAGAACACAAAGTTTCAGTTATTACCATTGGAGAGGGCCAGTGTGTACCAGTGAGGGCTGGTGGGTAAGAAGGAAAAGAGGAGAGGAAGTGAGCACTGGACCTTACCTCCAGAATAATGAGACTGAAACAGCTCCATATTTGTTTAGTCTACAAAGGTTAAGGCCTGGTGGTTTAAAGTACTTTAGTGTCTACTGAACCCAGTCTTTCCCAGCAATTATTCTTTTCCCTTCTCTCTCTTTGGAATCTAGACTCTGTCTCCAATAAGTTTTATTTTCCAGAAAGTCTCCCCCTCTTCTCTGCTCTAGTCTATAATTGTTGCCTTCTGCTGGATTTCCTGTGGTCCATCATTGATGCGCTATTCACTGAAGGTCTTGTGCCTGAGGTATTGTCTGTTTTATTTCTCATGTAATTGGATTTTTCTATTATATTCCCTAACTATTTTGCAGCAGATTTGACTCACTGATAGTACTTAATAGTTCTCTGTTGATTGTTGTTGTTGTTTCACTTTAGTGTCTGCAATATCGTCTACAAACAATATAATTATTTCTGACATTTGGTACTCACGCCAATTTCATTTTCTTATCTTAACAGTCTCTTTAAATGTTCGTGAGAATATCAAGTGATTGAAGTTAGAGTAGACAGCCTTGATCTGTTTATGAATTCAACACAAATATTTTAGTGTCTTAATGCATAGCATCCTGTTAACTGTAGTTGTAAAACAGCTGTTCTTTATTGGGTTAAGAAATTGTCCTTAGTGTCCTCATTTAGTGAGAGGCTCTGTCCTGGCTGCTAACCACAGTAATGGCTGTTATATTTTCTCAAATGCATTTTCTATTGTGATTATGGTTATGATATCTCTTCCTTGACCTATTTTTGTGATGAATTATGTTAGGAAACATCCTAGTATTAAACCTGTTTTCCATTCCTAGAAAGTATTACTTATTCATGATGTATTATTCTTTTAAAATACATATGAACGCATTTGATTTAACTTCATTATTCAATTTTCTGTTCACAGTCGGGCATATGGTGAGCTTGAAGATTTCTTTTTTTGTGTTATAGTTGATGCATTGCATCCCAGTCTTTATTATACATGTAACATTTGCATGTATTCAGCTCCTACTGTGTGCCAGACAGCATGTAAACCCCTTGAAAGTCATTGGAAAGTAAAAACAGTCACATCCTCTCACCCATAAATAAACAAAAATTACTAATGTGAGAGGCACATCAAGGCATAGTACAGGATGCTGGACTTATTGGCCTCCCTGAATATGTCCTCCTGACCCTCACTCTGTTCTCCATCTCACTGGCCTCTCAAATCCCTTCCATTCCCAAGCTCGCCAACCCACAGGGCAGATGTGAATTCCGTTCTCGCAGACCACCAATGCTTGCCCTTTCCTTATTTCCCCTGGTTAACAATTACCCATTCTTCCTCTCACAGCTCAAATGTTCATATTTCAGAGAAGCCTTTTCTACCCACCTCCCCAGACTAAATCGATCCTCAGTGATTTACTTTCTCTCTTTATTTAATCACATTAAAAACTCTGACCTTTTTTCTATAATGGAGATGTAATCATTTTCATTGAATTTGTCTTTTATTTTTTTAGGGGTGGTATGTTATATGGAAACTTTGTATATTTTTAACCAAATCTATTATTTTTTTTTTTACAATTAACTGCACTGATTGTTAATACGACACATCCCCACTTTGAGGATGTACACATGAGCACACCCTCACACACATGCTTCCTATTTTATTTTAATGGTTGTGTGATTTTGCTTCCTCCTCTTGCCTGTGTAGTCCACATTTTTCCCTCTTCTTGGAAGAATCCACCTGGCAGGCAGTCTCTGGAAGAGGGAGCCTTAGGACTCTTCATCAAATAAAGTGCTGCATGGCAGTCAAATGGGGTAACAGACCTGTTGTGTTTATAATGATCAGAATTCCATCCTTGATGACTGCCTTAGTTTAAAGGAAATTTGATAAGCAATAGCCATGCAAGACAGATTTATTGTGATGTTAACAACAAGTGCTAAGAACATTTATCAAGTGTCCAGTGTATGCCACAGGAATCACAAGAAAAATTACATGCATCATCTCATTTAATTTACTCACCAGTCTTACAACGAAGGGAATATTTATACTCTCATTGTAGAGGTGAGATACCTACAGCTAAGAGAGATAAACTAACATACTAAGATTCTATTCTAGGAAGTATGATTCGTTTTCTAAATCACAGCTCTATACTGTACTTTCAGGGAGTTATATATCAAATCCAATTGTCATAAAATGAATAGAAATAATAATGCCTATCATTTATTGAGATCCTCCTGTGCACCAAGGCATGTCTAACTGTCACAAAGAAGATAATATCAGTAACCGCATTTTTAGAAAGAAAAAAAGTAAGACATATGAGTTAGCCCTGACATCAATAGGAATCATCAGGTTATAGAATTAAGGTTATTTGAGTTGGAAATCCATGTTTATCATGGCTGTTATAGAGCTATTTGAATGAAGGAAGTATGGACATTATCAAGAAAAAGACATTAAATGTCTTAAGTGTTTTGGAAGGGTCATCTCATAGAGGAAATGGATTTATGTCCATAGCTTCAAATAGAATTCAAACCAGTGAGTAGGAGATAAAGAGAGATTTCTGCTAAATTTTAAAAGGGCTAAATAGTTACATCTAAAATGAAAATGGGCTACCATTTTGCTGAGTGAATTCACTGTCACTGGAAGGACTATTAGTGAGTGAAGGGTGTTCAGGCGAGGTGGAATCAAAGGTAATGACCAGCTGAAGTGCCAGTTGGCTGTTCACTGAACATTGCTTTCTCCTCCTCCTTCAGCAGATACAGCTGCTACATGGAAGCAGGAAACCACACAGGAGTATCAGAATTCCTCCTCCTGGGTCTCTCAGAGGATCCTGCACTGCAGCTCCCGCTCTTTGGAGTGTTGTTGTCCATGTACATGGTCACTGTGCTTGGGAACTTGCTCATTATCCTGGCTGTTGGCTCTGACTCCCACCTCCACACCCCCATGTACTTCTTCCTCTCTAACCTGTCCTTTGTTGACATCTGTTTTACCTCCACCACTGTCCCGAAGATGCTGGTGAACATGCAGGCAGAGAGCAAAGACATCTCCTACACAGGATGCTTAACTCAGGTGTATTTCTTTATGATTTTTGCTTTACTGGATGATTTCCTCCTGACTGTGATGGCCTATGACCGGTTTGTGGCCGTCTGCCACCCCCTGCACTACATGGTCATCATGAACCCACGCCTCTGTGGCCCCCTGGTTCTGATGTGCTGGTTCATCAGTTTCTGGGTCTCTCTGCTTCATATTCTACTATTGAGGCAGCTGACCTTCTGCATAGGCACTGAAATTCCACATTTCTTCTGTGAACTGGCTCAGGTTCTCAAGGTGGCCTGCTCTGACACCCTCATCAATAACATTGTCTTGTCTGTAGCAACTGCCCTGCTGGGTGTGTTTCCTCTTGTTGGAATCCTCTTCTCTTACTCTCAAATTGTCTTCTCTCTACTGAGGATGTCTTCTTCAGGAGGAAAATGTAAAGCATTTTCTGCCTGTGGCTCTCACCTCTCTGCAGTCTCCTTGTTCTATGGGACAAGCCTGGGGGTCTACTTCAGTTCTTCTGTGACCCATTCTTCCCAGAGAAGCTTGATCACCTCAGTGATGTACACTGTGGTCACCCCCATGCTGAACCCCTTCATCTACAGCCTGAGGAACAAGGATGTGAAGGGGGCCCTGGGAAGGCTCCTTAGTCAAGCAGCCCCTTGTCTGTGATTGGCCATTGGCCATAACTAAGTGGACATGGTGGGCCCCAAAGACAAATATTGTAAGTTTAATCTCCTGGTCGTTTTTCTCCCCTGAAAGACGTGTTTCATTTCTTCTATTCGCAAACCACCAATCACTTTTTTTTCCTACTGAGGAAAATTAGCCCTAAGCTAACATCTGTTGCCAATCTTCCTCCACTTTATATGTGGGCTGCCTCCACAGCATTGCTGACAGGTGGTGTAATTCTGAAGCTGGGATCTGAAACCACAAATCCTGGCCGCTCAAGCAGAGTGTGCTGAACTTAACCACTAGCTACGGGCCTGGTCCCCTTTTATTAGTTTTTGTGTTAGTTCCTCCTCAGCAACCTCTTCAGTCATTCCTTTTGACTTTTCTTCCCTATTTATAACCCGTAAAGTTCTATCTTTGATCAGCTTTCTTACAGCCATTTGATATTTCTAACATTAGACTTGAAGCACTTAAATCAAGTGCTGGCATCATTTCCCCCAATAATTATCCTCTCAAATGTTGATATCTTCACCGTAATTTGGTTGTGTGTTTGTTTTCCCCTAGAAGAAATGGAATGAAAATCATACAATAGTCATAACCAAAGTGACTGCCAAATCAAGACTGTTCTTCTTGCTTTGCATGTATAATTTTACGTAATCCTGACAACATTTCTTTGAGATTTTTTTCTCATTTACCTTGTTTTTCAGAGAAAGAAATTTCAGTTGGGATGGACTGTAATCTGGAAACCTGACTCTGAGCCCACACTCATAATTTTGCTATCATACTTTTCATGAAAACAGTGATGTGATTTTCAACTTCAAAAGTAGGAATCTAGATTTGAAAGCTAGGCTGTCCAGGTGATTTATAGTAATATATTGCATAGGATAATTCTGATACATGGCTACTCTCTTTGCCTTCATTCCTCCTTCCTTCCTTTCTTCCTATCATTTCCTATGTTATTGGACCTTTATTTCCCATCATTGAAGTTTTATGATACACCCAAGGATCCAAAAACACATAATACTGAATATAATAAAGTAAGACTTATTCTCTCACATGATTTATTTTGAGGAGAGAATACTCTCTGGAAGTGCCATTAGGTAGTTATACACTTGTAGGATGCATTCAGAACTAGTTCACTTTTTGAGACTGTTAATAGAGTTGTATCCATTGAGACAGGAAGTGCTGTGGGTGGAGCAAATTTGGAAAGAAAGGTGAAATTAGAAGTTCAGGTTTGAAATATATGTAAAGGAGGGGAATTTGCCTCCACAAAATTTGTCTCTTTGGCTTGGTTATTTTATTTTTTTTGAGGACGTTTAGCCCTGACCTAACATCTGCCATCAATCCTCCTCTTTTTGCTGAGGAAGACCAGCCCTGAGCTAACATCCATGCCCATCTTCCTCTATTTTATATGTGGGGTGCCTACCACAGCATGGCTTGACAAGTGGTGCCATGTCCACACCCAGGATCTAAACCAGCAACCCCTGGGCTGCTGAAGCAGAATGTGCAAACTTAACCATTGCACCACCAGACCAGTCCCAGGCTTGGTTATTTTTAAGAACAAAAGACTCAGGAGGAAACTTTGACCTTACTCCTAATAGCTTAAATGAATTTAAGATAGAAGGCCTATTTCAGAAAGGAGTTATCACCGTAGATTTATATAGTATAATATGAACTAGGTGTGGTAGACAGCAAGGCCTGTGTGCTCAAAGTCCTCTCCATGTGGCATTGTCTCTGCAAGGCATTGCAAATATTTGTTTAGCAAACATTTGCTTTTCCATCTCCATGTGAATGGCCTTCCTCACCTCTTATGTTCCAAACCACTTCCTCCAACATCCTTTTTTGTCTTAAGTGAAGATGATATTTAAGATGGTGGCTTCAGCCATTTTGGTGAGTTACTTGGTTTTCCTGCATTTCTCCCATGTATACATGTTATTAAATGTGTTTGATTTTCTCCCATTATTGTGTCTCATGTCAATTTAATTCTTAGGCCAGCCAGAATTACCCAACAGGGTAGAGGAAATTTCTTCCTCTCCTACATGCCAAAAATGAGATATTCCAAATTGATAAATATTATATAGTTGCACTTATATGAGATGACTAGAGTAGTCAAATTCAAAGAGACAGAAAAGAGAATAAAGTTTACCAGACGCTGGGGGAGGGGGAATGGGGAGTTCGTGTTTAATGGGACAGAATTCGTTTCATTTGGGGCTGATGAAAAAGATCTGGAGATGGATGGTGGTAATGGTTGCACAACAATATGAATGTAGTTAATGCCACAGAACTGTACACTTAAAAATGGTCAAAATGGTAAATTTTACATTATGTATATTTTTCCACAATAAAGAAAAATGGAGATGTTTGTTTGATGTCCCAGTGGAAATTGGAATTTGGGAGAGAGGTCTGTACTAGAGGTAAACATTGGGGGGTCATCGACATAGAGGTAGTATTTGAGCCAGCAAGCTAGTTGAGACTACCAAAGGAGCAAGTGTGAATATGGAGAAGGACCAAGGACAGAGCCTGGGGACACTCTGGGAGGAGTAACGGCAAAGGAGACTGAGAAGGGAGACCAGTGAGGTAGCAGGAAACTAGGAGAGCTGGTATACTGAATGCCTAGTAGAGAAAGTTTATCAGTGAAAGGCTGTGGTGAAGAGAGAAGCAATTCTCAAGAGGAAAAGTTGTGACCCTTTGCAAGCAGTATGTGTTTCCTAGACAGAGCCAGAATTGTGCCCTCCAAAGACAGAGACTGTCATCTTTTTTCCATAGCCATTAGGAAACACTCATAGGAAGAAGTCCTGGAGATCTCTGTCTTTGTTTCTTATACTAAATGATTTATTTAAACAACCCTAGGAATTCTGGATTTATTCCTTAAGAAGACTAGTTATCTCAAATTTACATATCAGTGGGGCCGCTTCCTAGTGGTATTTGGGGAAAAATATAGTGTAACTGTAAACATTTAATTGAAGTAGGGAGAGTATCTGTCCTATTTATTTTGTATCTCTTTAAAAAATTATAGACTGAACCATTCATTTTGTACAAGAAATATTTATTGAGAACCCAAAATGTTTTAGGTACTAGGAACATGGTCGTGAAGAAGCAGATTCTGACATCATATAGCTTATATTCCAGTGGGGAAGAAAGAAAGAAAGAGGTGAGTCAATAAAAACAGTTCAAACGTGGAAGGTGCTATAAAAAATGAAGTAGTATAAAGCAGAAATTCAAACAGATATTTCTATGCACACCTATGTTCAAAGCAACAATATTCACAATAAATAAAAGGTGGAAGGAAACCAAGTGTTCATCAGAGATGAATGAATATACAAAATGTCGTAAATACATAAATAGAATATTATTCAACCTTAAACAGGAAGGAAATTCTGACACATGCTGCAACATGGATGAAACTTGATAATATTATGCTAAGTGACATAGGACAGTCCTAAAAGGACAAATAATGTACAATTCCATTTATATGAAGTAGCAAGAGTAGTCAAATTCATAGAGATAGGAAATAGATTGGTGATTGGCAGGGGCTAGAGGAACAGAGGAATGGGGAGGTAGTGTTCAACGGGGACAGAGTTTCAATTTGAGAAGATGAAAAAGTTCTGGAGATGGATGGTGGTGATGATTACACAACAATGTGAATGTACTTCGTGCCAAATGAATACTTTAATGCCAGTGTACACCTTAATGCCAAATGAACACTTAAAAATGGTTAAAATGGTAAGTTTTATATTGTTAAAATGATAACCACAGGCCCAAAATGGTATCACTTGTGCTAAAGCCCATGATACCAAACCTGGATTTAATACCTGCCCTAATTGCTGTTTTCACCTTCCCCAGCAATGTAATTTTAGTCAAGCAGTCTGGAATTTTCTGGCCAGTACCAATGGGGTAATCTGTTACATGGGCCCTCTCCATGCCCCAGAGGAGGAAGAGGTAATCTACAAAATAAAACCCTTGCCTTTCCCTTCCTCCCCAAAAGTAAGATGTCCTGACCCAAAATAACCCTCTCATTTCTTTTGCTAATGACTTCCTTGCCCCACCCTCCTTCCACTAAAATCCCCCATTTTGTATAACTCCTCAGAGTATCTCTTTGCTTGCCAGATAAGATGATGCCCAATTCAAGAATCATTTAATAAAGCCAATTTGATCTTCAAATTTACGTGGTTGAATTTTGGGTTTTCAACAGTGTTGTGTATATTTAACCACAATAAAAAAGATGAAGCAGCACAAAATAATGGAGAAAGATTGTGAGGTTTCTTCCAGAAAATATTTTCAATATCAGTGTAAAATAATAGACAATGGCTATGATGTTTTTAGACAAAAATTTTATCACTAGTCCTCAATAGGATAACATTAGTCTATACCAGGATTTCTAAAGTGCAATACTGACATTTTGGTCAATATAATTATTTGTTGTGAGGGCCTGTCCTGTGTATTGTAAGATCTTTAACAGATTTCTGTTTTCTACCCTCTACATGGCAGGACTGAGTTGTGATAACCAGAAATGTCCTCAAACATGGCCAGATGTCCTGTAAGGAGCAAAATTAGCCTGATTGAGAAACACTGGAGTAGAACAATTCCATGGGTGCCAGAATAAATAGTGTTAGCTTTCAGAGAGACAGGAATAACAGGAGAAACAATATTTTAGGGAAGATAAAACATCAGCTGAATCTTGGAAATGTTGAGTTGAGGGACCTGCAGAACACCCCATTGGTGTTATTATCAGAGGTCAAATATATCAGTCTGGTGTTAATTTGTTTGCACTCCTGGCATAAATCAAGTAATTGTACAGAAAGAGAGAAAAGTTCCTGCTTAGAGAACTGGGAGTTAAAAAGACAAGGTGATACTTAGCTAAATCCTACCCATGATCCTTCAGTTCTCAGTTATGGGGCTCCCATCTCCCACCCTATATAGGTTCTCACTGGACACTATACCATCCTTCACAACATAATCCACCCTTGTAATTAAATAACTATTTGCATAATTATTTTATTAATGACTGCCTCTTAACAACCTCCACCTGACCTTTGAATCTCATCTCTCCTGAAATTTTCGGGGAATTTACACTATCTCTTATCCTTTCTTTATCCTGCATTTTCCAATGTCTGCATGTAATATTATCATGACCAATGTCATAGAAGTCTTCCCCGTATCTTTCAATGAAAATAAGACTCATAGATCTATACTCTTCTTTGGATATTGCTCCAACCTTTTGGATATTTGGTCTGTACTTGCAACTTCCATTTCCACAATGCTCACTCTCTCTTCAACCAACTGTGAAAGATGACATGAGTGGAGCCATATTAAAATAGAGCCAGAGCAGCCATTTCAGAGGAATTGCATATCTCATTTTCTCTATCTTCCAAACTGGACCAAACTGCCAACATTCCAAGAAGTCAGTTTGTGAATGTCCTGTTTGTGAAGACTGATGAAATTGGCCTGTGCTGATGACTGGATTGCTAACCAATCAATGAAGTACAAACCTAGCCGCACCTCATCTAGGCCAGTGAACTCTTATTTAATACAGCTCACCTCCTCCTCCCTTATTACCATAAAAAACCTTAGGCCCTCTCCTGTAACTGCGACACTTTTTGAAGTTTTGTTGTTGTTGTTTTTTGTGAGGAAGATTGTTGCTGAGCTATCATCTGTGCAAATCTTCCTCTATTTTACGTGGGATGCCGCCACAGTGTGGCTTGATGAGCCGTGCAGGTCCATGCCCAGGATCCGAACCTGCAGACCCCTGGCCGCTAAAGCAGAGTGTGTGAATTTAACCACTACGCCATTGGGCCAGCCCCCACTTCTTGAGTTTTTACCTGAATCTGTGCTCCCCAAATTGCAATTCTTTGATCCCAAATAAATGCTTTGCCTCTTAAACTGGTTTCTGTTTTTATAGGTTGATACAACTCATCTGGCATCTTTCTACCTCCATCATAATTGCTCTCCCTGAGGTCTGCAGTGACTTCATGTGCCCAATAAATTTGAAGGGACATTTCCACTTTTCAAAATGCTTGATTTTGCAGTAGCAATGTCATGAATAACTGTGATGTCACCAATGACGCTGTCACAGCAATGTCCCTTTCTTGAAATAGAGACTTTTCTCATGCATTTCATTTTTGTTCCAATGGGATTTTGAAGGTCAAGGCTATTGAGGGGTTCTTTTAACATTAACATGTCCCTCAGGGAGAAACTGCTAACTTTGAAATTAAACCCTGTGAAGGAAAGGCAAGAATTAGGGCAGCATCT
Organism: Equus asinus; assembly: GCF_041296235.1. Lineage (NCBI taxonomy): Eukaryota > Metazoa > Chordata > Mammalia > Perissodactyla > Equidae > Equus > Equus asinus. Next base: position 21,078,185 of record NC_091809.1, on the reverse strand, counting down.
TGAGAGACATTGAAGAAACATAGAGGAGCTTTTTTAATCTCCAGAATGATCTTGACTGTAAATGTTTAAACATACACGATAAAGAAGGAATAATAGGAGGAAAGAAATTCATTTCCTTCCACAGCTAACTTCAGGGAGACAGAAGTATCAGAAAGTTTCTTTTCTATTATTATTCTCTGTCTAACCCAAAGGAGCTTAATTGTTTAAAGAATAGAAGAATAATGAGACAATTTATTTAATGAGATGCTCTGAGAATTCAGCTCCCAAGGTTTTGGAAACTTTAAATAAGTTTCCAGTATCCCCAGGGTGAAGCGTCTTGGGCCTCACAGAGATGTGGATTATGAATTCCCTGCTTGGACTATCTTCCTATATTTTCTGGGGAAAAGCTACTGTGGGAGAAAGAGCCAGGGCCACCAGGAGTTTCCATGATATCATCTGAAAGAGCCAGCGTAACCTAGAAAAGGCTGGGTCTCAGATGGGAGAAAGGAGATGCAAACAGTGGAGGGAAAAATTTTATTAGACCAGAGTACTAGGGACACAAACAAGAGCAGTGTCTCCCAAAGAGTCTCCAGGCCAGCAGCATCACCATCCCCTGGGAGCTTGTTAGACATGCAACTTCTTATCCTTCATCTCAGATCTACTAACCCAGAGACTCCAGGGTCAGGCCTGACTACATGCATTTAATGAGCCGTCCAGGTGGATCTTACACATGGATAAAATTTGAAAACCACTGCCCTAGGGGATTTGTTGAAGTACATGTGGAAGGACCCACATGGGACTGCATCTTCAGAGATCAGATAGCTTTCCATCTCTGAAATCTTACCTGCAGATAATGATAATTTGTCTTTACTTTACAACTTTTGTGTCTCGTTTCCTTGTTTTCATCTTACGTGTTGTTTGAATTAGGAGAATAATATTAAAAGTGTAAGGTTCATAGCAGCAATCCTTTGCATTGTTCATTGTAATTTCTTTTTATTTATTTATTTATGTATTTACTTATTTATTTATTTATCTTTGAGGAAGATTAGCCCTGAGCTAACATCCACCACCAATCCTCCACATTTTGCTGAGGAAGATTGGCCCTGAGCTAACATCCGTGCCCATCTTCCTCCATTTTACATGTGGGACGCCTGCCACAGCACGGCTTGATAAGCATTGCATAGGTTTGTGCCCGGGATCTGAACCAGCAAACCCCAGACCGCCAAAGCAGAGTTAACCGCTATACCACCTTGATGAGGATCAAGGCTGCCCCATGGAGAGAAGTCCAAGGCATCCTGCCCTACATCCGGATCTCTATCATCCTCCAGGAAGCATAGGACATCCTGATCTAATCTGACCTGATTCTTACACAAAGTCGTAGGACCACCCAGTAACCAGACCCCACCTGCACTGATACCATTTTAACAATTTTTTTCATCATCTTTCCTTTGTCTTGTAAAGAAATGACTCACATACCTATGCTTTATAAATTTAACCCTACCCTCAACCCATTGCAGCTCTCCACTGGCCGTGGGTCCTGCCCTCATGCTGCAGCTCTTTACTGCTCATGGGGCCTGTCCCCATGCTACTCCATTCTATTCTCTGAATAAAAGAGCACTACTACCAGACCTTGAGAGTCCCAGAAATCTTTCTTTTGACTCCTCAACTCACCGAGACTGCATCAACCAAGCCGGCCCCTACTTGTCATTTATTAACGCTTCCATGACCAACTGCTGAATGTTATCTCTCATTTAAAAATCAACATTATTTATGATTTTAAAGATATACACTTATTTTTCTAGTTTGAGAGCCTGCGTCCCTCCCCTTTCACAGCACACACATACACACCATCATTCATTGCTGTTGGGGTGGGGAAAATCCCTTTTCTTGCCTTCTTGTGTTCTTGTGGCTGAACTGATAGTAAAATTGACACATGACCAGATTAACAGGAGAAAAACCCAGTTTAATACATTCATATTGGAGATTATAAAGAAATGATACTCGGAGAGTGAACAAAAGAGACACTATATGTATCTTTTTTTTTGAGGAAGATTAACCCTGAGCTAACTGCTGCCAATCCTCCTCTTTTCTCTGAGGAAGACTGGCCCTGAGCTAACATCTGTGCCCATCTTCCTCTACTTTGTATGTGGGACGCCTACCACAGCATGGCTTGACAAGCCGTGACATGTCCACACCTGGGATCCGAACCGGTGAACCCCAGGCCGCCAAAGCGAACGTGCGCACGTAACTGCTGCACCACCAGGCAGGCCCCTGTATAACGTGTCTTTTACACAAAGAAACATACATTGACAGGGCAAAGAAACTTAGGTTTGGGGCACATAATTAGTGAGGAATTTAAACAGAGTTTAGCTTTGGGGTAGTAAATGAGTAGGGTTTGTTTATGCGGCTTCTCAGCTCTGAATCCCCAGCTCTGGTGATAAGGATGTAGGGACAGTATCTTTTGCATGGGAGATTACTTCCTGCTTTCAGGGGGAACACAGGAGGGTCAAGAATGCCTTGTTTGCTTCTCAAGTAATTTTAATTCAAAATAATTAATACGCTATTGTGGGATATTTTTGGGTGGACTGCTCTGGGCCCTAATACCACCATTGCTGTTAAAAAGGAGCAAATCCAGGGGCTGGCCCCATGGCTGAGTGGTTAAGTTTGCGCGCTCCGCTGCAGGAGGCCCAGTGTTTCCTTGGTTCGAATCCTGGGCGTGGACATGGCACTGCTCATCAAACCACACTGAGGCAGCGTCCCACATGCCACAACTACATGGACCCACAACGAAGAATATACAACTATGTACCGGGGGGCTGTGGGGAGAAAAAGGAAAAAAATAAAATCTTAAAAAAAAAAAAGGATCAAATCCATTTTGTATTCTATTGGACTTGCCATCTTTTGCTGTGATATATTTATGTCATAAATTAATGTAAACAGATTTCCTAAAGTTGAAGCACATTTAAATTCCTGGGACATCAGTAATATGGCAGAGTAGAAGGTCCCATACTGGTATCTCCCCACAGCAACAAGAATTTGGTAGCCATCCTTGGACAAAAGTGCCTTTGGAGAGCTGTTTTGAGATGGCAGAACTGTGTCCAGGTGGCAGGCTTGCTGACCATGGTCCCAACTACAGACCTGGAAATAGCCATGTTCCCATGTGGACTTGGCTACAGACACATTTGGCATTGCTCCTGCCACCAGCACCATCCAGCAAGGCCCCAGGAGGAGTCATGTCCATTCATGCTCCAGGTAACAGGCCTGCTGACCTCAGTCTGAGGTGCAGACCATGAACATCCTGGACCCAGCTCCAGACTCTCTCAGCTGTGGTCTGGGAGTGGTGTTTCCCATGTAAGAATCCAGAAGGTGACATGCCCATCTGTGTCCCTGGAGGCAGGACTGCTGACCTTGGACTGCCTAGATCTTGAAGCAGCCCATAACCCAACTCCAGACCTGTTACCAGACAAAGAGGGTTTACTGCCCAATGCACGTAAAAAGCCAATAATTATGGCTTTGGCTTTTGAGAAAAGAAAAGGCTTTTCTGTGAGGTCAGCCTGCAAGGAGACAGGAGGCAAGAATTGCCAAAATTGTCCCCCTGATCCAGGGTTTGGGGTGATATTTAAAAGTTTAGGGGAACAGGCTGGTACTTGGAAGTGCTGGTGGGGCAGGTTTCGATTGGAGCGCTTTAAACATCTACAGCAAGGTGTGCAAAGGGGCGTCAACACTGGATCTTCCTGGATAATGGACCCCTCACTTCTGATGAGAGTCTGGCTTTTGAGTTCCAGTCATGTCTCAGTCCTTTGGTTCCATGGGAGGAGAATTTTTGGCTCCAGGTGTTATTTCAGGTCAAGATTTTCTCCTCTGTGCATGCTTTGGCTACATGACTTGCAGTTTTTTGGCTTGCTGCCCCTGAAAAACAACTTTTAATTCTCTCTGATGAAAAGATGGGGTCAGTTTAATCTGACCCTACAAGGCCCATGGTTACAGACCCTGCCAGCAATGATTTGGGAGCAGTCATGCCCTCCCTGCATCCCAGCCAGAGACACATCCATGAGTGCCCACTGAGGCAGGCCTGCAAAACTTAGTAGTGGCTGTGGACCCCAAAGCAGCCCTTGTGACAGGAAATCCTGTGACCCTCTCAGCTGTGATCTGGGGCCAGTCTTGCCTGCTCAGGGACCTGCCCAGTGAGCTGATGGGAGCTACACCTGCCACAAAACTAGTGATAGTCCTTCAGTCTGTTGACACTGAAGAGAACCCTTCTTCCAGTATCAGCATTATTGACCAAGGTCCTGGTGGCAGACCTGTCCTCCCAGGGACGAGATAGGGTTGATTCCCTTGGTTATAGGACTGCCAAACAGACCCCACCACAGATCCAGCAACAGCCATATGACCCAACTCCAACTCCACTCAACTATGATCCCAGAGGCAAAGCCATCAGCTCAGGGACCAGACAGCAGATGATCTTTATCTAGTGAAAGCAGTCTGTAAAGGCTGAAAGAGGTGTTTGCTCCTTCAAATGCACAGACTCCAATAGCAAGCCCATCTGCCTGCACACACTACCAGCTGACCGGTCAAGTACCCCAAGCTGAGCACTTAAAATGGTAAGATGCAATAAATATTACCTACCATTATATTTTACTACTAAATATTAAAAATTTCATAAAACAACTATAATCAAAAGATATTGGCATAAGTAAATATATTACTAGGCAGAAGAGTTTGAAAACTGATACAGGAATTTATTGTTTAGTAAAGGTGGAATTTCAAATCAATAGATCAAGAATAGTTTATCAGTAAGTGGTACTAAGGCAATTAGCCATATTTCCTGGAGGGAAAAAAGTGATTAGATCTACTATCCCATACCACATGTCAAAATATATTCCACGAGGATTAAAGATTTAAACGTCTTTAAATATAATATATTTAAGAAGGAAATTATGAAATCCGTACATAATCTAGAGTTTGAAGAGACTTTTTAAGGCAAGGCAGGAAATCCAGATACTATTACAGACTTCTTTCACTGCAGAAAAGTTAAATGTTTTATACAGTAAAAGATGAAACTTTCACCACAAAAGAGATATCAATTCAACAGATGCATAAAACACGTGAGGATGCACATGAAGAACTCTTGATAAACTGTGTTACTAAATCAGTGCTTTAAAAGATTGTTATTAACACCACAAAGGCCATCCACTGAAAACCACAGCAAACATGACTGCTGGAGAAACTTTAGAACCACTCCTGAAAAAGTGAAACATGTCTGGTATCAGTGCTATTTCACAAAAATAAAAACAGAATAGATATTTGAAACAGAAAAAAAAAAAAGATTTACAGAAAATGTCATTACATTGAAAATGCAAGGGAATCAGCGATGAGAGTTTAGTATGGTGCCCAAATAAAGCCCTAAAGACCGCATGGATTCAATGGAGGTAAGAGACTATTTCATGGATTTGCGGGCTTACCAATGTGTGACAATCATTGGAAAGACTCTAGGAACATGGAGAAAGGCAGGTAGAAAACCCTTTGTTGTCTAGGCTGTGGTGTGAGTCCCCAGCCCCAGCCTTGCCCTTCCACCGTCCAAAGAGAAGATGTGCCTCCAGGGGCCTCCAACCCCACCTCCAGGTATAGGCCCCATCTTCTGCCCATGGCCTCACTCATATTGCTGGTTCTACCTTCGGCCTTGGCCTCTGGGCTTCCTCCTGTCCCAGTCTCCGTGATGAGCTGACCATGGCCCATTCTCACCCATACTGGAGGAGTCTACAATTTCTCTGTCTGAAGCGGTGCAACATACCTGATTGCTGAATGCAGAAGCCCCATCCCTTCTGGCCACAGGAAGGAAGTGAAAGCGACATCACACATGCGTTATGTTCTTTCCCACTGCTGGCTCTGTGCACTTGGAGAATATCAAGTTGGTCGTGGTCAGGCCTTGGTGGGCTCTGGTGAGGCTCCTGTGAAGGGTAAGGAGGAAGGAGAGGAATCAAAGGACAGGTTGGGTCAGGGCCACTGAGGGGTCTGCTTAGAGAGGCTGGGCCTGTGTGGTTCACATCCACCTAGACTGCCCAACAGGCTGCTGGTGCTATGGGTCCTCAGGTTCCACAATTTGGAAAATGCGGTAAAGGCACATCCCTGGGGTCTTTTCATCCAATGTGCTCCCCTTTTCAGAAGACTCTTCCAGGTGTGTGTGTGTGTGTGTGAATCCTCTTTCTTCCCTTCTTGTGCTCTTATGGCTGGACTAATAATAAAAGGCACACAAGACCAGATTAACAGGAAAAAACCCAGTTTAATACATGCGTATTGAGGATCATAGACAAACGTTCAGAGAGTCAACAAAGCAGGCAGTATGTATATCTTTTACACAAAGAAACAATAAATTTCTGAGGAATGACAGGACAAAGAAACTTAGATTTGAGGTATGTAAATAGTGAGGAATTTAAGCAGAGTGAAGGCTTTAGGTAGTAAATTACCAAGGTTTGTTTATGCGGCTTCTCAGCCCTGAATCCCCCAGCTCTGGTGATAAGGATGCAGGGAGAGCATCTTTCCTAGGGGAGGTCGTTTCCTGCTTTCAGGTGGAACGCAGACAGGAGGGTCAGAATGCCTTTTTTCTTCTCAAGTAATTTTAATTCAAAACGATCAGTGTGCTACTGTGGGATACTTTGGCGTGGCCTGCCCTTGCCCCAACACCTCCAAAACAACCTTTGTGACTTCTCTTCAGAAGGAAAAGAATTTTTGTTGTTGGAGTGATCTTGACTCTACCTGTGTCCTCCTGTCCATGTGTCCTCACAGGCCTGTTTCCATTTCATACACAAAAGAATGTTTCATCTGAGAATTTGGCTTTGTCTTTGTATGTTCTTTCTTTTTGACACACTACATTCAAGTAGAAAGATAATGTACTTTCTTAGATGTTTTTGGTGTGTATATTTCAGTTTCTAATTAGAAACATATGTGGAACACAAGTGTTTCCGCTAAAGAGAAACAAGGCTATCACCTGTCTCTTCATCTGGACTCCTGGGCCCGTGCATCCCCACAGAGCTTCAAACCAGGGGCCTCTGGGAGAAAAGAATAGAGGTTTCACTACAATACTTCTTGAATAACTGAATTTCTCATTAACAGAATGTTTATACTATGTGTATTTTTCTGGTACTTTTCTTTCAAAAAATCTTACACCTAAAGAAAATGTAAATAACTGGTACGAGGAGTGTCTATTGAAGTAGATTCATCCATTTTACCATTCTGGATGTTTGCTCTCTCTCTAGATAAAGAAATATACATTTTTTGGTGAACTCTTTGAGAGTTAGTAGCATTAAATTGCAGACATGATGCTTGACCTTTACATATTTGGTGATACATCTCTTTAAGATAAGAGCTAAAACCATAAAACTATTATTTCACCCAAGAAAATTAAAAATAATGTCATCTAATATCTACTCTGTAAGAACTAAAATTTTCCACATTGTTCCAAAATACATTTTTGGATCTAGGGCCATATCAAGGTTAGTATATGACAATTGTTCATTTTTTTAGTGTCTCTAACCCAGAACAGAGCTATTGTTCCTCCAAAATATCGACTTTGAATAGTCACGTGTTCTTTTAGAAACACATTTTTTTATATTTCTGATTTTATTTTCATGGTGTTTTTAAATGTTTCCTTCATTTCTTGTAATTCCTGTAAACTGGTAATTGGGTCTAGTACAGAGATCGGCAAAATTTTCTCTGAAAAGGCTCAGATGGTAAAGTACTTAATGCTCTGTGGGCCATAAGGGCTGGAATTACTCAGCTCTGCCTTCAGAGAGCACAAGCAGCCATAGACCTTGGTAAACAAATGGGTAGACTTTTTTCCAATAAATCTTTTTTGCAAAAATGGGCTGTGAGCTGTAGTTTGCCAACTACAGAGGCTAGAGATGTGTCTAGAGGGTTCAAAAGATCTTTTATGAAATCTTTTGGAGGTGACATAGTGCATTGAAAATTGCTTTCTATCAGAAAGTTATAAATTTATTGAGTCATTTTCGTCCCCATCACGGGCCAGAGTAAGTACTCCTCAAATTTAGTTACAATCTCATGAATATTCTGTTACCTAAAAACTAAATTGTAATGTTATATTATAATTTTTATATTAATAAAAATGGGAATGATACAGAAGTAGATAGTATACATGAATACAGGCATACAAATAAACACATACATATAACAAGCGTAGAGAAAACATGCAGAACTACTATAGTTTATGTTTCTGGAGTTGGTCTCAAGGTTGTTCTTAAGACCTGTGGTTTATTTCTTCAAGATCAGTTTCCTATTTCTCTGTCCTCAGGCAAATTTGATGTTGGCATTAGTTTTGCAGTTCCCCCAGCAATGTTGTGTTATTTCTGGATTATCACCTCAGGCGGTGGAGAATTCCAGGATCCTCCGTTTAGCTTTTCCTACCATACTGGTCCTCACTCTATGGGTCAGAAAGCTAATTTAAGGGAATTCCGCCAATTTCTATATTCCAATTACACCTTTAGGAACTGAGGAAATAACCACAGGATGTGCCCTTGGTTCAGCCGGGTCTAATAAGAGTTCAGTGGAATTAAGACTTCATCTATCACCTGATGGCATAAGCCTCCACTTTGACTGCAGGTGGGCCACAATGGTATTTTGGATCCCCAGAAATTAGTGTCATCTTAGAGCCTGTTTGGGTATTTCCTTTTCCCCAATGCACATTCACTCTAGTAAATGACTGCAAGTTCCTTTGTAGAGGGTTGGAAGGATGATTTATACCATAGATTGTGGCGATGGTGGAGGGTCTTTCCTTTGATGAAGGGGTTCTAAGTTTGTGAACCGATCAATGTCTTGGAATTGGGTAGTGGGCTGTGTTTTTCCACTGTAGTGGCTTAAGTCAGATTTTTGGTTGCCAGACTTGAGATTTATTGTTACAAACATCAAGCAAAATTCTAGCACACAAGCTGGCAAACTATAGATGCAGGGCCAAATCTGGCTCTTCACTTGTTTTTGTAAGTAAAGTTTTATCTAAACAATTGTTTTCATTTGTTTGAATATTGTCTGTGGCTTCTTTCACACTACAATGGCAGAGTTGAGTTTCACAACAGAGATTATTTAGTCCATAAAGCTTAAAATTTACCATGTGGACTTTTAGAGCTGGATTTGTTGATCCCTGCTCTAATAGGCTGCATATCTATTTCATTCCCAGGAACCAGTTAGCCTGGGATCAGTTAACCACTACTAAAGATGTCAGCAGGACAAAGCATTCTGAATCCTGCTTCATTCCCGCTGCCTCTGATGGTTTATGTGCCACGTTGTCTTTGGAGACTGAGTGCTGACTACTTGATTTCTACTACTCTGGGTTCTCATCATCCCCAGTGAAATCAGAGAATTCGCCTCAGTGATGGTATCTTCTATAGTCATGTCTGAAGACTATAGAAATATAGTCTATATTTCTATACAGAACCTATTCAGAACATTCTTGAAAATACAGACAGAACTTTTCAAGAATGGAGGTGTTCTACTTATTAATCTATTTCTCAATATCTTTGTGAAGGGAGAGTCTTCTTCCCTCAGCACAGAATGGGGAATGGGGGCTGTACACACATGGTCAATCCAGTGTCACATTCACCCTATCACATTTTGCTGGGGAAGCTCTGGCATGTCAGCTCATTACTGTAGGCCCCCGTTGAGTCTGAGTTTCAATCTAAGGAAGTAAGCTGTCAGAGCCATTCCCAGGTCCATGAGCTAATTTATTAAATCTGGACTGTCTATTCAGTGCACCCATGTCAGTGAATCTGACCCAATCTGTTGTTATATCCCACCCTTCTTGGTCTAGCACCCTTAGCACATGAAATTTTCATCACATGCACTTGATTTCTGTTTGCATCATGTAAAAATTACTGTTGAGAAAATAGATGCAGTATCCAAGTTTTTCCAAACATTTCAGTTTTCAAATAAATGAATCTAGTAACAATTTTAAATATAAAATTTATTTAATTAAAATAAATAAAGTTTAAAATCCTGTTTTTCTAGCTGCATATCAGGTGCTCAACAGCATATGTCGCTAGTGACTACCGTAATGGACGGTGCAGGTCGACACCAGCTTCTGGTCATATTTGGGAGGAAGCACAACCTCAGGAGATCAAGCTTCTGAGACAAACTTACCTGCATTCAAGTTCTGGTTCTCTGTTTCCTAACTGGATGATGCTGGACCAACTATCAGTCCTATGCGAATCTAGCTTTTTTCACCTCTTTTTTTTTTTGAGGAAGATCAGCCCTGAGCTAACATCTACTGCCAATCGTCCTCTTTCTGCTGAGTAAGACAGGCCCTGAGCTAACATCCGTGCCCATCTTCCTCTGCTTTATATGTGGGACGCCTACCACAGCATGGCGTGCCAAGCAGTGCCATGTCCTCACCCGGGATCTGAACTGGTGAACCCCAGGCCACCCGAAGCAGAACGTGTGAACTTAACCACTGCGCCACCTGCTGGCCCCCTCAGCTCTTAAATAGAGGTAAGGATATCTATTATAAAGGGTTCTTACAATGATTAAGCGAGCCTATATATGTAAAGCTCCTAGTGAGACTTCTGTCATGTACTGGTTTTCAGTAAATGGTAATTGATTTTAACACTCATGCTATAGAGTATACTGTTCTTGATTAATTCCATGTATATCATCTATAGAGATATGGCTAAGGTATGATGTTTGATGACTAATAAGTAACGCTTGTTGATTAATGACTGATAAGACACAGGACTCCAGATAACTCTGTGTCAAGAGTGACAAAGATTGCCATATCCACTTAGATTCATAAGTTGCTCTTAAGGGATCTTGGGATCAAACTTCCCACCAGGCACATTTTAACATCGCTGTCTCAGGATAGCCACCATTGATTTGACCCGTGGTAATTGCGTGTTGATTCTCATTTTTAGAGTATGCTAAATGTCACCCCTGCACAATATAGAGTCCAGTGGTCTGGGCCTGAGCAGTCATGCTGCTGGTTCCTTTAGGAGCAGCTGGAGAATGCTGTGATTTAAGTGAGTTTCCTGGCACGTGTGCTTTGGCAATCAGTGCTGCACAATCTCATTTATGAGTTTTATCATCTTGGGCAAATAAAAAATCACATTTCTCAGGGTTTTAGTTTCTGTACATGTGAAATAAGATTATTCTCCTTTTCCACATGGTCAGCATGACTTGAAATCCCCTTTTCTGGATCCAGGTGAGACTGGACTACTCTGGCATTTGATGGCAGTTGTGTGTATTTGTGAGAGATTGCTTGAGTGTGTAAGGATATATGGGAATCTCAAACTAGGATGGAATGACTTTCAGGTAAGTAAATCTGGGACATATGGTCAGTCTGCATTCTGATGTATTCCTTCTTTTCTCTGAGATCTTCTTTCTAGGGATCCTTTCTCCCTTCATGAGGAAAACACAGAGGCTGAAAGGCTGGTGTCTGTCTGGCTGGAAAATTGTCATGAGGTAAGAAAAAAGCATATTCTACAGAATGACATACTGAAATCCACCAGGTGGGTACATTCCTTCTAGGCATACCTGTGTCCAGAGCTTCCTAAAGCAAATAAAGCCCCACACAAGGACTGAATCTCTAGTTGAATTTCCCCCAGGAAGTAGAACCTTGCCTATTGAAGAGGAATTATCCAGAAATTAATCTCAGTAATCAATCTTGAACCTCTTGGATGCCGACTGCATGTTTCTTACTTTCTGCGTGCTCTGACAGATGGTAAAGAAGATGTAAGTGTCCTTTTCTCAAAGAATTCAGTCATTCTACACTGTTATCAAGTGTCTGTATTGTAGAGAGGATTGTGTTGCAATGGAGGGAAAAACACAAGAAGACCTCTTGTTTTGTTATTCTGAGATAAGGTCCTGTTTAAGAGATGCCGTTAAAGCCATATGAGTGGAAGAGATCAGCAGTGAGTGAGTCTAGATAGAGTAATGGGCCTAGAACCATAGAACTCTAGGAAGATAATGAGACTTCATAACCCTGGATAGGTATTGGGTCTTCCATCCTCATTCCCCAGTGAACCTCGCTGGAGATATTTCTTGGCTAACCACCAGCATGTGTGTGATGGTTTAGGATTCAGTGACCCTTGATTATATGGCTGTAGACTTCATCCAGGAGGAGTGGATGTTACCGGACCTCACTCAGAAAAACCTATGCAGAGACATGATGTTGTAGAACTACCAGAACCTGGTCACAGTAGGAAGGATGACATCATTCTTCGTCACTTCTTAGAGAACAGATATATGTTATGTACTTACTGTGTTCCAGCATCAGTGACGCCAACTCTGGCTATAATGGGAGATAACAGATACATAGTCCCTGCACTAATAGGGTTTTAATCTGTTGTGGTGGTTGTGTAAATGTGTTTCTAGGACCAAAAGCAACACCATCACTCTGTTAGGAATTTACTTTCTCAGACTCCACTTTTGAGATGCTGAATTATAAAGCTGGGCTTCTTGCTCCATCATCTTCTGTGTTTCAATAAGCCTTTCAGATGATTGTGATGTACTCCAAAGTTTGACAACCACTGCTCTAGTGGTTTCCCCATCAGAACAAAGATCTCTTTGTCTCATTTCCTTTATTTCCTATTTGAATAAAGTCTCAGTGCTTTGCAAATGTGTACCTATGTCTGAGTCTGGCTTTCATGATTTAGAGATAAAATTTTTTTTGCACAGAAAGAGCATGTTTACCTTTTTAATCCTTTTGAAATAATTTTACTGTTTTCTTTAGAAATAGAGTTCCCGATTCGTGGCAAGGTTTGTCCTCTCTTGCATGAGCCTTTCTCATTAACGTACCTTTTCCCATGGACTGGGTATCAACTGTTCAAACCCAGTGTGACTACTTGGTTGGAAAAATGAAAATAATGGAGGACACTGGAGAGAGGAGTCCTCCAAGGCGAGTGTTTGTGAAGAACCTCACCAGTCAATGAGAAGTTTGGTATCTGTGAAAATTTAATGTTGAAAATTTGAAGATATAAGTGTCTTAGCAGGCTGAAGCCATTGGTTTGTGAGGGTTTGGGATCTCTTCAGCTTCCCTTACTCGTAATTTCTGTCTACTCAAACTTCCAGGATCCCACAAATGATCTGTTCTATTTCTTAAGTTTATTGTTTTGATGTATCTTCCTAGTGAAGATATTTCCCCCTCATCTCCTGTGATATACTTCTGGTACTGTTCAACAAGTGTTTAATGTTTTTATTGAGGCAACATTGGTTTACAACGTTATATAAATTTCAGGTATACCTCATTTTGATCTCTGTGTAGATCACTTAATGTTTTCCACCCAAAAACTGATTACCGTCCATCACCAAACACATGTGCCAATCACCACTTTCGCCCTCCTCCCTCCTTCCTTCCCCTCTGGTAACCACCAATCCAATCTCTGTCTCTGTGTGTTTGTCTGCTGTTGTTTTTATCTTCTATTTATGTGAGATCATACAGTATTTGACTTTTCCCCTCTGACTTATTTCGTTTAGTATGACACCCTCAAGGTCCATCCATGTTGTCACAAATGGCAAGATTTCATCATTTTTAATGGCTGAGTAGTATTCCATTGCGTATGTATACCACATCTTCTTTATCCATGCATCCCTTGATGGGTACCTAGGTTGCTTCCAAGTCTTGGCTATTGTGAATAATGCCGGAATGAACAAAAAGGTGCATATATCTTCACGCATTCATGTTTTCATGTTCTTTGGATAAATACCCAGCTGTGGAATAGCTGGATTGTATGATAGTTCTATTCTTAATTTTTTGAGGAATCTCCATACTGTTTTCCATAGCGATTGCACCAGTTTGCACTCCCACCAGCTGTGTATGAGTGTTGCCTTTTCTCTACATCCTCTCCAACACATTATTTTTGTCTTGTTAATTATAGCCATTCTGATGGGCATGAGGTGATATCTCACTGTAGTTTTGATTTCCATTTCCCTAATATTTAGTGATGTTGAACATCTTTTCATGTGCCTGTTGGCCAACTGAATATCTTCCTTGGAAAAATATCTGTTCAGATCTTTGGCGCATTTTTTAATCAGGTTGTAGTTTTTTGTTGTTGTTGAAGATGTATAAGTTCTTTATATATTTTGGATATTAACCCCTTATCAGGTAAATGGTTTGCAACTATCATCTCCCAATTGTTAGGTTGTCTTTTCACTTTGTCGATGGTTTCCTTTGCTGTGCAGAAGCTTTTTAGTGTGATGCAGTCCATTTGTTTATTTTTTTCTGTTGTTTCCCTTGCCTGAGTAGACATGGTACTTAAAGACTGGTGCTAAGACTGATGTTGAAGAGTGTACTGCCAATGCTTTCTTCTTGAATTTTTATGGTTTCAGGTCTTACATTCAAGTTTTTAATCCATTTTGAGTTAATTTTTGTGTATGGTGTAAGATAATGGTCTATTTTCATCCTTTTGCATGTGGCTTCCAGTTTTCCCAACATCTTTTATTGAAGAGACTCTCCTTTCTCCATTGTATGTTCTTGGCTCCCTTGTTGAAAATTAGCTGTCTGTAGATGTGTGGGTTTATTTCTGGTCTCTAGATTCTGTTCCATTGATCTATGTGTCTGTTTTTGTGCCAGTACAATGCTGTTTTGATTACTATAGTTTTGTAGTATATTTTGAAATCAGGGTGTGTGATACCTCCAGCTTTGTTTTTTTCCTCAGGATTGCTTTGGCTATTCAGGGTTTTTGTTGTTTCACAATTGTTTCATATGAATTTTAGGATTCTTTGTTCTATTTCTGTGAAAAGCGTCACTGGAACTTTGATAGGGATTGCATTGAATCTGTAGATTGCTTTAGGAAGTATGGACATTTTAGCTATGTTAATTTTTCCAATCTAAGAGCATGGAGTACCTTTCCATTTCTTTGTGTCTTCTTCAATTTCTTTCAACAATATTTTATAGTTTTCAGTATACAGGTCTTTCACTTCCTTGGTTAAATTTATTCCTAGGTATTTTATTCTCTTTGTTACAATTGCAAATGGGATTGTATTCTTAATTTCTCTTTCTGTTACTTTGTTGTTAGTGTAGAGAAATGCAACTGATTTTTGAACATTTATTTTGTATCCTGCAACTTTACCTTATTCATTAATTATTTCTAAAAGTTTTATGCTAGATCTTTAGGGTTTTCTATAAATAAAATAATGTCATCTGCAAATAGTGACAGTTTCACTTCTTCCTTTCTGATTTGGATCCCTTTCATTTCTTTTTCTTGTGTTATTGTTCTGGCTAGGACTTCCAATACTATGCTAAAGAAGAGTAGTGAAAGTGGGCATCCTTGTTTGGTTCCTGTTCTTAGAGGGATAGCTTTCACTTTTTCTCCATTGAGTATTATATTAGTTGTCATATATGACCTTTATTATGTTGAGGTGCTTTCCGTCTATACCCATTTTATTCAGAGTTTTTTTTAAAATCATAAATGGATTCTGTATCTTGTCCAGTGCTTTCTCTGCATCTATGGAGATGATCATGTGGTTTGTATTCTTCATTTTGTTAATGTGGTGTATCACGTTGATTGATTGGTGGATGTTGAACCATCCCTGCATCCCTGGAATAAATCCCACTTGATCATGGTGTATGATCTTTTTTAATGTATTGTTGTATTCCATTTGCTAGTATTTTGTTGAGGATTTTTGCATCAATGTTCATCAGTGATATTGACCTGTAATTTTCTTTTTTTGTGTTGTCTTTGTCTGGTTTTGGTATCAGGTAATGTTGGCCTTTTCAAACGAGTTAGGTAGCCTCCCCTCCTCTTCAAATTTTTGGAAGTGTTTGAGAAGGATAGGTATTAAGTCTTCTTTGAAGGCTTGGTAGAATTCACCAGGGAGGCTGTCTGGTCCTGGACTTTTGTTTTTGGAGACGATTTTGATTACCTTTTTGATCTCCTCACAGGTGATTGGTCTATTCAAATTTTTTATTTCTTCTTGATTCATTTTTGGAAGGTTGTATGAGTCTAAGAATTTTTCCATTTCTTCTAGATTATCAAATTTGTTGGTGTATAATTTTTCATTGTGGTCTCTTATCTTTTATCTTGTGGCCTTTTATGTTTCTGAGGTGTCTGTTGTAATTTCTCCTCTTTCATTTCTGATTTTATTTTTTGGAGCCTTCTGTGTTTTTTCTTGGTGAGTCTAGCTAAAGGTTTGTCAATTTTTAAAAATCTTTTCAAAGAACCAGCTCTTCATTTCATTGATTTGTTTCTATTTTGTTTTTAGTCTCTATTTCATTTATTTCTGCTCTGATGTTTATTATTTCCTTCCTTCTACTGATTTTAGACTTCATTTGTTCTTTTTCTAGTTCCTTTAAGTGCACTGTTCGATTGTTTATTTGAGATTTTTTTTGTTTGTTGAAATAGCCCTGTGTTGCTATAAACTTCCCTCTTAAAACCACTTTTGCTGTATCCCATAAATTTTGGCATGTTACGTTTTCATTTTCATTTGTCTCCAAGTATTTTTGGATTTCTTCTTTGATTTCATCATTGACTCAATTGTTGCTCAGTAGCATTTTGTTTAATCTCCACATTTTTGTGGCTTTTCCAATTTTCTCCCTGTTGTTGATTTCTAGTTTCATACTGTTGTGGTCAGAAGAGATGCTGGGCATTATTTCAATATTCTTAAATTTATTGACACTTATTTTGTGGCCTAATACGTGATCTATCCTGGAGAGTGTTCTATTTGCATTCAAAAAGAATGTGTGTTCTGCAGGTTTTGGATGGAATGTTATGTATATATCTGCTAAGTACATCTGATCTAATGTGGCCAAAATGTGGCTAATTTAAGATCAATGTTTCCTTGTTGATCTTCTGTTTGGATGATCTACCCACTGGTGTAAGTGGAGTGTTAAAGTCTCCTACTGTTATTGCCTTACTGGCTATTTCACATTTGATGTCTGCTGATAGTTGCTTTATATATTTAGGTGCTCCTATGTTGGGTGCATAGATATTTACAAGTGTTACATCCTCTTCTTGGATTGTTCCCTTTATCATTATGTAGTGCCCTTCTTTGTCTCTTGTTACGGTTTTTGTTTTAAAGTTTATTTTGTCTCATATAACTTTCACTACCCCAGCTTTCTTTCCATTGACATTTGCATGGAGTATCTTTTTCCATCTCCTCACTTTCAGTTTGTGAGTGTCTTTATGTCTGAAGTGTGTCTCTTGTATGCAGTCTTGCTTTTTTATCCAATCAGCCACCCTATGTCTTTTGATTGGGACATTTAGTGCATTGACATTTAAAGTAGCCCTTGATAAGTATGTACTTGTTGCCATTTTGTTACTTTTTTTCTTGGTGTTTTAGTAGGTCTTCTCCGTTCCTTTCTTCTTCTCCTACTCTCTTCTCTTGTGGTTTTATGGCTTTCTTTAGTATTATGTTTGGGATTCTTTCGTGTATTTATTACAGACTTCTGATTTGTGATTACCATGAGGTTCATATATAATAACCTATATATATAGCGATCTGTATTGAGTTGCTGGTCTCTTCAGTTTGACTTCTTGCTAAAAGTTCTACTCTTTTACTCCCCTCCTCCCACATTTCATGTTTTTGATATGATATTTCTGCTCTTTTCTGTGCATGTGTATCCATTACCTTCTTATCATGGAACTGGGTAATTTTAGTCCTTTTGTCTTTTGACCTTCATATTTGCTTCATAGGTGGTTGATCTGCTACCTTTATTGCATATTTGCTTTTACCAGTGATTTTATCTTTGTTGTTGTTGTTGTTGTTTTTGAAAATTTTCATATTTCTATTTGTGGTCTTTTCTTTTCCACTTAAGTTCCTTTGGCATTTCTTGTAAGGCTGGTTTCTTGATTATAAACTCCTTTAGTTTTTGCTTCTCTGGGAAACTCTTTATCTCTCCTTCAATTCTGAATGATATCCTTGTTGGGCAGAGTATTCTTGGCTGTAGGTTTTTTCCTTTCAGCACTTTAAATATCTTGTGCCACTCCCTTGTAGCTTGTAAGATTTTTGCTGAGAAGTCAGCTGACATCCTTATGGGATTTCCTTTGTATGTAACTTGTTGCCTTTCTCCTGTGGCTTTTAGGGTATTCTCTTTATCTTTAATTCTTGACATTTTAATTTTAATGTGTTTTGGTGTGGGCTTCTTTGGGTTTATCTTGTTTGGTGCTCTGTGTGCCTTCTGTATGTGGATGTCTGTTTCCTTCCTTGGATTAGGAAAGTTTTCAGCTATTATTTCTTCAAATAGATTTCTGTCCTTTTGTCTCTCTCTTCTCCTTCTGTGGCACCCATACTGTGGATGTTGATGCACTTGATGTTGTCCCAGAGGTCCCTTAGACTGTCCTTGTTCTTTTTAATTTGTTTTCTTTTATCTGTTCAGCTTGGGTGATTTCCTCTATTGTTTTGCCCAGCTGATCCATTCTTCTGTATCATCTAATCTGCTATTGAGTCCCTCTAGTGAATTTTTATTTCCCTCATTGTATTCTTCATTTCTGATTGGTTCTTTTTTATATTTTCCAATTCTTTGTTGAAGTTATCACTGAATTCATCCATTCTTTCCCCAAGATCAGTGACCATCCTTATGACTAGTAGTTTATACTCTTTATCAGGTAGATTGTTTATCTCTATTTCATTTAGTTCTTTTTCTGATGATTTATCTTGTTCCCTTGTTTGGAACTTATTCCTTTGTCTCCTCATTTTGCCTCTTTCTGCTTATATATGTGTATTAGGTAGATCAGCTATGTCTCTTGATCTTGGAGAGGTAACCTTATGTAAGAGATGTCTTATGAGTCCCAGCAGTGTTCTTTCCTCTTGTGCTTTTTTCTCGTCACCAGTTCCAAATGTTCCAGGAGTGTCCCATGTGGGCTACATGTGTCCTTCTGTTGAGGCAGGATTGCTCTTGCTGTAGGTGCACAGGGAAGCTAGGCTGTCCCCCTGTCCAGCTGGTCATAACGCTCAGCTGTGTGTGGCTGCTATGGTCCCTTCAGTCACTTTATTGGGCATGGGGAGCCCTAGTGCAGTTGGCTGCAAGGTCTATTAGCACATTCCTGTTGCACTTTTTCTGTTAAGTGAATAGGCCCCCAGCATGGCTGGGTGCTAGGCTCAAGGTCTTAAAATAACTGTAGGCATCCAGCCTGCAAAGCTGTTGTCAGCTCTTTCAGGAGTGCAGGTAGGTGGGCCCAGCCCTAGGCATGGCAGCACACAATTTTTTTAGGTATTGAAAGGTGGGGCTGATCTCCTATGTGGTTGTTGGAGAAGCACAAGTCTGCTGCTACTGACAAGCCCCACTGACCACAGGCACACACACCCTGTCAACAGAGTCTTGCCCCATGTGCATGCTCTGACCCACTGAAGTCGACCCACTCACCTCATTGCAGAGGCCCCATGCACTCTGCCAGTGTAGGCCAGCCCCTCATGTATGCCCTGCCCCACACAGGTTGCTCCACTTGCCCCACTTCAGAGGTCCCACACAACCCACTTATGCAGGCCCACAAGTTGACAGAGGTCTTGCAGTTGAGTGGGGTCAGGGCCTAGTGCAGGCTGTCTGCCCTGGCTGAGCTGGATCAAATCAGTGCTTTAATAGATGGGACAGACCCCTGCACTAACAGGCCAGGGGAAGAACTCCAGTGGTATCTGACAGCGTCTGTGTCAGCATACCTGTACTAGGTTACGATAATGGCTGCCACTAATTTCTCAGTCCCTAGGGAAGTGGTCCCAGCCTGAGGAGGTCTTACCTCTCACCAGATGCAACCAGAGCCTATCAAGTGGGCCTTTTTTCACCCAAAGACAGTGCATTTTTCTTTCTGGTGATTTTAGGTTGCTTTCCAAAATGGGTGAATTTCTGCATGGGCCTTTTAAGAGAAGGCTTTTCTTTCCCCTTATGTTCAGTAGGTTTTCTGAGGATATTCCCCATTGTTGTTAATAGCTGGCAAAGCCAGATATTGTGACACTCAACTTGGTTGTGCTGAGTCTAAAAGCTGCTTATTGTGGCAAAGCTCTCCCACTCAGATCCCTTGCTCCTCTAGGAAAACTTTTGTACGTTAATATTGCTCCCAGCTGAAGTGCCATGGCTAAAGTGTGGGATTTTCCTCTCCAGAAGGGAATTTCTTTCCCTTCCACCTGAGTCAGCACTGTCCTTTGTTGTGAGTTCTTTTAATATAGTCGTTCAGTTCTCTTTCAGGGGTAATTATTCCAAGAGTAGTTGTAAATTTATTGCATCTGTGGAAGGAGGTGAGTTCAGAGTCCTCTTATGCTACCATCTTCCTAGCAATCCCCAACACAAAGATTCTAAAGAAAATATATATAGAGAGAGATGAACCCTCTCTACTTGAGCAGAAATCAGATGTTTGTTGAATTCAGGAATTGAATAGCTATGGCTTGCTCTGACATCAATGGACATCAATGACATCAATGGAAGAACTCTACCAGTGTAAGAGAGACCAGAGGGATTTCCGACTGTATGGCCAGGAGCAGCATGATGGGATCTGCAGATGTACCCAAAACAGAGCAATTTCTTTCATGGCCAGTGCTTCTCCAGGGAATTTTTCCTGAAATGATGATGATGTGATGGTTTGGAGATGATGCTGGAAACCAGAGGAATATCCCCATCATCTTATTCTTCTTAGAGCCAACTGTCCTGATACAGCATGAGGCCTCTTTGGTAGGTAGCTTCAAAGATGCTCCCAGTTCCCTCTGCCATGTGTATTCACACCCTTGTATATACCCATTCCTTAAGTGTGGGATGAATGTAGTGACTTGCTTCCAATGAATAGAATTTGGAAATATGTGGGTTGTCCCTTTCCATGTTAATGTGTAGAAAGACTCACCTTTCATCTTGCCTGCTCTCTCACTGGCTGGCTCTGATGGAAGCCAGCTGTCATGCTGTCAACTGCCATTGATGGAGAGGCCCATCTGGCAAGAAACTAAAGGAATCCTCTAGCCCGCAAGGAATTGAATCCTACCAACAGCCATGAAAGTGAGCTTGGAATCAGATACTCTTCTAGTCAAGCCTTGAGATGATTGTAGCACTGGCCTACACTGTAAATGTAGACATCGCTGAGACCACTTGAAGTATTTAACCAAACCATCAAATTACCAGATAAATATGTCAAAATAAACAGTTGTTATACATCTACTGGACAGAAAAATTAGAACCTGGATGTCATTCCAAGCAGCAAAAAACATAAATCTCCAACACATAAAACTCAAAACTTGAAACCAGCACCATAAAAATAAAAATAGGAAGTCCTCCTTACAGATTCAAACCTTAACTGAGAACATAGAAATACTATCAGATTCTTGGTATAGAAGACCTAATTGGCTCTAAAGTGCATGATTAATTCAATGGGTTTGCAGATAGAAAAATCACATATTACTTTCTCTAATTGAGGAAAGTGTTTTTGGATTTTATAAGATAAGCAACTTGGAATTCAGAAGTGAGGAGTAGATGCCACCCTTCTTCTGAGAAGAGGAAGGGCCTAGATTCTTCCAAGTACATTCACTTTTCTCCTTTTCCTCTTCCATTAAGTTAGCAAGTCCTCAGAGATTGGGATAATATGGACCAATCTGGGTAAGCGTATGCTATGGACATTGAGCTCTCAAGGCCATGCTACTGTGAATAATCAGGCTGTTCTTTTCAGTCCATCAGTTAGCCATCTCCAGTGCAGTGAGCTCTATACATGTGTTTCCTCTTCTCAGAGTAGTTGAGTAGTTGTCTGCACCAAGAGGCCCACACCTATCTTCCTGCCAGTCTTGAGGACACAGCCTCAGCCCCTATCCAACACAAGGTAGGAGACGGGCAGCCAATTTGCCTTTCTCTGCCTGGCCCCAGTAGATACACAGCACAACCCAATGAATGCCAAGTGCAGTGGGATACACTGAACACAGGAAGAACTGGACGAGCATGGCTTCCTCATCATCAAGACCAGCAGGACAGTTGGTACAACCAGAGGGGAGGACACCAAAATGCGAAGACTCAGCTCAGAGCCCTACAAAGTTTATACTGTTGGTTCTGATGGAGATCCTAGAACTCTGATTTAGATTTCTATTTTCCTTCCATACTTGTTCTATCTCCGATAAACATCTTCCCCACCAGAGCAGGAAATAGGTCCTTCTAAACTGTCTCCTAAGCACTCAAAATTATCATGAACGTAACGATGGTGACAATGATTAAAATGTTGCGGTGACCACTGTATCACAAACATTTGCCTAGGGATTCCAAGTGCCAAGTGCTGGGCTGTGTTTTGTATGTAGCTTGTTATCTTTGATCTACATTACCAACCCCAAAAGAGAACAACATGCATTGTTATCCTTTTAGAGTTGAGGATAGGAGCACATTTTGGTACAATTTTTAACGGGCTTTGTGATGGAAAGGGGGCAAAATCAGGTTCGAATCCAGACAGCGGACTCCATAGACAGGGCACCTAGACAGTATTCCAGCCAACCCAACTTGTGTGTATCTTCCCTGTTACTCCAGGAAGAAACACCAGTTCACTGTGCTCCTCCCTTTGGGGTTTTTGTTGACCACAGCAAAAGAGCAGGGGGTCGAACCTGCTACATCAACTACAGGAAGGATGGCTGAGATCAAGGTGGGGACCACAGAAAGAGTCAGCTCCTGGCAATTCTTGTTCCTGCTCCTGGATTTTGTTTCACTGTCTGCTTCCTCCTCCATTCTTATAATTTAACCCCTCTTGATCTCTAAGGAGACATGAAGTCAGGATATCAGGTTCCATTCTTAGTCAGGAAACAAGAAACAGCTAAAAAGTATACCTCGAGAAATTTATGAGAGACCTCTGGACGTCTGCTTAAACTCTCTGAAGTGTAGAGAAACTGAGTGAACAAGTTCTGTGCGAGGCCTCAGAGACCTATCACTTAATTTTCACTCCATCTGTTCCACCAGTTATCTGTGTGACACTGGGAAAGTTCTTAATAACTCTGAGCCTCAACATTGTTATCTGAATTGATCTCCAGTTGGTACAACTACGTTGAGTAAGAATTAAACCAAATGAATACTGAACATGTGACTGAATAGGTGATGGATGCATATAGTAAGGACAAAGTAAATTTTAGATATTACTATTATTATTATTATCAAGGCTAAGCACAATCTATCCAATGAAAACATTCTGTGGTCTGAAGATTTGGTTTTCTTGAGATCCTGAGAGAACATTTTATTTTTGTCCTGATACAGGTAGATTTTGAATACCTGGAGGGAAACAACATAATCTCCTTCATTTCTGATTCCTCAGAGCCTATCATAGCCTGGCATAGAGTAGCCTACAAGAACAGCAACAATCTCAGTTGTATATTGAATAGACCCTTCCTTGGTTCTCAGAAACAGAGCATAGGCAATATGGCTTCTACATATTGGGCTCTTTCTTGCCTGTACGTTCATTCCTTCCAGTGATGCTACATAGGACTAGACAAAAGATAAAACAGCGCTTGTATCTATGCAATGGATTTTCTAAGGAAATGATAATTTTCCATTTAGTAGAACCTACAACATTCAATTGTTAAAAAAAAATTGTGGAGATTTTTGCAAAAATAAAAAAAGAGAGACAGAGGAAGGGAAGTCAACATTATTGTGTGGACTGAGACACGTTAGGATTTCCATTCATTCCATGAAGGAATTCCATGGGACATGATAGGTTTCTAACTCTCTGCCATATAACAGGAGAAGTGGTCATTAAAACTTTCTTGGGATTGTGTTTCATCAATAAGCCCACCATTCCAGTAATGATTCTAATTGATTTAAAACCATGAGTGGATATTTATGAAGTACAAACTTCTGTTATATGCCACACATATCCTGGAAATGAATATTATTCTCCCCATTTCTAGGTAAGGGTTGGCAGCACAGAGAAGCGGAGAGATTTGACACAAACTCTACGTTTAGTGGGTGAAAGTTGTGGGACTCAGACACAGGTCTCCTGCCTGCTACCCCAGGGCTCTCTCTTCTTGAAGAGAGAGGAGTGATTCTTTTCTTTCGAAACCTGCTGTAGTCCCCATGAGCAAACGGAAGCAAAATCATACATTCTTTCTTTTGGGATTCGGGGAGTTCATTTGCAAATTAGGGGAATGGGTCAAGCGGTTTACAGGGGACATTAGTGCATGAATATTCTAGATCACAGGATTCTCTATAAATAGTAATGCATTTTGCAGCCCGTTTTGGAAATCTGAGCTATGGAAATATTATTTCCTATACAACATGAGAATTTTCACCTGGACCTATCACAGAAAGACCATTGCAAGACAGACTTGAAGGATCTTTCTGATTCTATACCTGGACAGTAAGAGCATGTAGTTGATTTTGTCTAAATTTTCTATTGTGAAAATAAATGTAGAAAATTAATAGTAAAATTGCACATGTATTAATTTTTACAACTCAGACAATTATCTTGCATGCATATATCTTATGGAAATGCTCACGTGTGTGGTATGGAGATGGACGTAAGAATTTTTTGGAGAATATTGTGATAAAAAACTGAAAGATAAAATAGGTTTATCTCTCAGGTAATACTACACATCATTTAAACTCTTTGAAATAGATATGTGTACTTTATAGAGACTTAACATACAATATTTTGGTAAATGAGAACTTCTCAGGAAACAATATGTGCGTTATGATACTATTTAGGTAAGTTCTCAAGAAAACTGTTTATGAATACATAAATCAATACTGATATAATAAAACATTGAAAGGAAAATACACACACCAAATTAATGACAGTGTTTTCCTTTGGGCAACTGAAGTGCGAGAGAATGGGATCATACAAGGATAGCAAAAACCCCTCAATTTTTATCGATAATAAATGTCGATTCTGAAGCAAGTATGATTAAATATTTACATGTTTAATGTGAGTAGTAGGTGATAATGATAATAATAAGTAACATTAATGGAGCATTTACTAAGTGCCTGGCAATGGTTCTCTACCCTGCCTTTGTATTAGTATGACGAAAGGGTTTATGTGTAGAGATTCTGATTTAATTGGTTCTAGGTTGTGACCAGCACATCAGTCAATTTTTAAAGATTAATAGGTAATTACAGTGACCAGTACTGAGAATGATTGTCTAAGTACTTTGTCATTATTATTTATTTATTTATTTATTTGTTGGTGAGGAAGATTCACCCTGAGTTAACATCTGTTGGCAATCTTCCTCTTTTTTTTTGCTTGAGGAAGATTAGCCCTGAGATAACATCTGTGCCGAAATTCCTCTATTTTGTACGTAGGATGCCTCCACAGTGTGGCTGATAAGTGGAGTAGGTCTGTGCCCAGGATCCAAACACGCTAACCCAGGCTGCTGAAGCAGAGCACATGAAACTTTAACCATTTGGCCACGGGGCCAGCCCCTATCATTATTATTTTATTTAATTTATAGCAACTCGATAAAGTAGGTTCAGTTAATATACCCATTTTACAGATAAGCAAATGACCTTGGTGTTTGTAATAGTATTCTCCGTTCTCTTTGTATTTGCATTGTTCCCAAATTAAGTCAGTTTTTGACCTTCCAAGAGAAACGAAGACCTGATTGCCTTCACATTGCTGAATTTAGGAGGAATGCAATACCTCTTACAAGGAAAGATTGACTTAAAAAACTCTTAAGCTGGGATAAGGAGGCCATCTTAAGGTTTCAGACCTGGATTTGGTTCTAAATTTCTCACCTACTAATAAGAGGTAGGATTTGAGGAGAAAACAACCCTTCATAAATGTTTAGGATTAGAAATATATTTAAGACATTTTACCAAGCCAAACAAAAACAGCAAAAAGAGAACTTAACCTCAGACATTTCCCTAAGATTGTGTAGCATCGATAGAAAATAATGTGACAAAAAATGAAAAATAGATACAGAGTGTTCATCAAAAGGTAATAATTGTTTAATCATTGGTGCATTGTAAATGAATGCCATCTCTGGGATCAGCGATGGTATATGACTTTGTGCGTTTACCAAAAACATGTTTATCAAAATGTTATGTCCGCCAATGCCAGATACTTATATATTTGAGTTATATTTGAAAAGGCTTTGACCAAACAACCCACATGTTTCAGTGAACACTTATATCCATGGACGATGAATATCATACAATCAAATAAAGATGAAAACCCATGAAGATAATTGACATTAAAATGCTGATTATGAACAGTCTGTTCTAATTTAGAATCCTGCTAATGAGGTTTAGCTCTTCTAGGGCTACAGTCCAAATTAAGGGAATATTTTGCATGGCATTTGGATGAGATAAAGTACATTTGACTGCTACTTAGTGCCCTTTAATGAGGTTTTTTTTTTTTTCTTAAAGGGAGAAGGATATTTCTTATTCTGTATTTTTCCTTCAAAAGCAGGGGGCAGAGACTTAACTGTGTTCATGGATTTGTTGTCTCAAAATGTCCTTGCTTATCTAATATTCTTTGGCCCAGTGGCTCTAAAGTGGGTGTATATAGAAACAGGTGAATAGATCAGACATCAGTAAGGACTGAGTTCTAAAGAGAATTCACAACTGAAAAATAGTGTTGAAGGTAATGGTGTGTAAGGTCCTCAGGTGTGAATACTTTAGTTGTGAAATGCTTGAATCCAAAATATGAGCATTTAGCTGGATACCAATATACTCATTTTCTTTATTCAACACTGTCTTCTTTTTCAAAAGGTGTCCCATCTAGAGGGAACAATAGAATCTAACATGTGTCTCAGAATTCCTTCTCCTGGGCCTCTCAGATGATGCAAAACTGCATCATCTTTGGACTGTTCCTGGCCATTTACCTGGTCACCATGCTTGGGAACCTGCCATCATCCTCACCTGCCATCTCAGCTCTGACTCTCACCTCCACACTCCCATGTACTCCTTCCTCTCCAATCTGTCCTTGGCTGACATCAGTTTCAGCACCACTACAGTCCCCAAGGTGCTGGTGAACCTCTGGACACACAGAAAATCCATAAGCTATGCAGGCTGCCTAACTCAGGTGTCCTTTCTTTGCTTTTCTATATGTTTGGCTTATTTACTCCTGGCCATGATGGCCTATGACTGGTTGGTGGCCATTTGTCACCCCCTGAACTGCCCAGTTATCATGAACCTCCACCTCTGTGGTTTGTTGGTCCTGGTGTCACTTTTCATCAGTCTTTAGGACTCCCAGTTGAACTACTTGATGATGTCACAGCTTACCTTCTGCACAAATGTGGAAATTCCTCATTTCTTGTATGATGTTCCTCAACTCCTCAAACTGGCCTATTCTGACACCTCCACCAATAACATTTATTTTCTTGGTGCTATCTTTGGTGGTGTTGCACTCTCAGGGATCCTTTACTCTTCTACTTGATTTATTTCCTCTGTACTGAAAGTTTCATCATCGGGTGGGAAGTACAAAGCCTTCTTGAACTGTGGTTCTCGCTTGTCAATTGTGTGTCAATTGCTACACAATTGTTCGTTTGTTTTATGGAACAGGGCTTGGAGGATACCTCAGTTCTACTGTCTCATCTTCCTTGAGGAAGGATGTGGTGGCCTCAGTGAGGTATACTATGGTCATGTATATGTATACTTGTATGCTATGTATACTTATGCTGAACCCCTTCATCTACAGCCTGAGGAACAGAGACATCAAGAGCGTCCTGTGGAGGACTGTCAGAAGAATAGCGTAATGTCAATAACTGTGGTATCTTCTTTGGTTCATAGGACTGGAAAAAGCAGAAAAATCAAACATGTGCAACAAGAAATTCTGAATCTGCAGTCACATAATGTGTATGTTCACTCGGATCCCTGCTTTCTTTTTACACAATTTTCCCTCGTAATGCAGCTCAAATGAAGTTGGGAGATTATTTTGGACTCCCCACTTAAGTCATAGCCCCTCCAGGGTTATGCATAATACATCAGTATACACTCTCACTTTCCTTACATATTACCCAGGACTATTGGTCATGTGCAGTCTTGTTTTTATTACTGCAAAATAATCATAGCACTCTCTTTCTTGTTATTTATTGTTTTTATACTTGTTCCATGATTTTTTTCTATTTTTTAGGAGGATCTAAATCCTACATTAAGGACTAAGACTTCTACAATATTTTTACTTCTTAATGATCTTGGTTAGATTCTTGAGCAAATAGGGTGACTGTTTAATTTCCCATCCAAACCAGGGTAATATTTTGAAATTGAAATAGGACATTATTAACAGTGAGTTTGAATAAATTTTTATCAACTGAGACTTTCCTAGGAAAATTGGGATGTATGATTCCCAAGGAGAAGATGGGAAATGACAACCAGAATGAAGGCAAATCCCAATTTTCCTGATAACTCTTCTTCTCGTTCTATCTAACATCTCCCCAATCATATCATATAGCCAGACACAAGGGAACACAGAGTGTCCAATTCCACTCATAGGAGGTCCATAGAGGAGTCACATTCATAGAGACAGAGTAGAATGGTGGGTGCCAGGGACTGGGGGAGGCGCATGGGGAGTTAGTGTTTAATGGGGACAGAGTTTCAGCTTTGCATGATGAAAACTTCTGGAGATGAAAGTGGTGATGATTGTACAACAACATGAAAGTACTTAATTCTACAGAATTGCACACTTAAAAATGGTTAAGATAGTAAATTTTATGTTATTTTACCACAATATAAAAAAGAAAGATCTCCTGTTAAGAATGAGGGACATGTTGCTCCAAATGTTAGGTGTGTTACTCAGCCCTCAGCAATCGATCAAAATAGGGATCTGCCTCAGCTGGAGAGAACCACCTTAACCAAGGCCATGCCTCCTTCCTGGGGCAGCCCACATCCAATGACTGATGCAGGGGTATAAACATTTGGCCCCTTTGCCCCAATTCCAGCCAACTCCAAGGGATTATCCTGGCTCCAGAACTTTCTAATGGTTTTCAGTGGCCTTTGATTGGTTTCAACTTGGCTTGACTTTTTCCACTGCTCTTCCTTGCTACAAAGAGTTTGCCAAATGGAATAATCTGAAGGAACAGTCCCAGCAAGATTGCTCTCATTTTAGACACCAGCTACAACTTCAAGGGTTTCCAGGGCCACCCTCCCTTCAGACCAGTTGGGTACAAATTTGGGAACTCCCTCACATTTGACAATTCATTAGAATGATTCAAACCGAGGGGACTCCTTCAGGTTCAATTACGCACTAGAATGACTCACAGAACTTGGGAAAGTGTTGTATTTATGATGACAGTTTTGTTATAGCAAAAGGATAAAATTGGAAGCAGCCAAAGGAAGAGACACATGGGGCATACGTGTATGGATGGGTCCCATACATCCTCTCTCCATGGAGTCCAGACCCCAGGCCCATTACCTCCTCCTGGCTACAATATGTAACAATACTCAAGGAATATTGCCAACCAGGTAACTCATCTGAGCTTCAATGTCCAGAATCTTTATTGAGGTTTAATTACATAGACATGATTAGTTGAATTATTGCCCAAATTGTTGAACCCAATTTCTAGCCTCCCTCCCCAGAGTTTGGGCTGATATCACTTGGCCCAAAGCTCCAACCCTTTAATCACATGATTGGTCTTTTTGGTATGGCCAGCCCCCATCCTGAGTCATCTCACTAGCATAAATTACCAGGTATGATCCACCAGGGGCCACCATGAATAACCAATCACTCCTATCCCTAGGGAGATTTCAAGAGTTTAAAGGTTACCTCCCAGGAGCTGGGACAAAGGCCACATCTCTCTTTAGGTGAGACTGAATTCCTTATTACATGTCCACCTTTTCACAGGTTTTGATTTCAGGAGCACTGCCTGGTAAACATCCTGCATGTTAATCACTGTCTCAGGGTCTGCTTCACAAGGAACTCAACTTGAGACACTTTACTAAGAAAATTAATTTTAGAAGATTTTAAAAACACTTCCAAGGTAGTTCTTTGAAATGTCAGAAATGTTTTGTGAATTACAAACCCAATGCTGGGCTCTGTGATGGAAAAATTCACAGAGAGAAAATGAAGAATAGAAATCTGGGGGCAGCAGGAGGTTCCCATAGAAAATCTTAATGAGTCTGGAAATCCAAATTCAGAGATGTTTTATGGAAAGGGAATGCACAGTTTGAAATAATAAAATAACCCTTTTCTGCATGTGTATTATACTCTAAGAAAAGTTTGTTTATAAATATTAAACTCTAGGGTGTAAATAAAATACGATTTAAGAATAATAATTTATTTGGCCTCTATCATCTTCCTGAAAATTCTCCTCTTCAAATTTCTAGAGCCAATGGTCTAATCATAAGCACCTCCCTCCAATTTTGTTACAAGTTTTACCAGGGCCCCTTGGTTCTTCTGTTCACTACACTATAAATGAGGATGCTCATTATCCAACTTCCCATCCTGGAAGTTCCTGAACATTCATATTCTTGGTCCTTTCACTTTCATGAGACACTTTGCGTGCTAAATACCCTCCATCCCTGAATGAGGACACCTTCACTCCTTTGTGCTCTCTCCTCAAACCCTTGAAGATCCACTTCTCGGTAGAGAGCAATAGCAGGAATGTTAACTAAGACATTCATTCCTTTACCTCTGGTTATAAGACCCTCACAAACTGGAAAGGAGAGAGCCAGAAGATGAGCAAGCACTGGACAGATGCCCTCTCTCCCTCCCTTCCCAGTGCTATTTGAAGCATCACCTCATGTCTGACCCTTACCCTTTTGGGCTCATATGTAAACATCCTGGTGCAATGTCTCTCTTCTTATACATATTTAATGAGCACCATGGATAATAGTATTCACAATTCTGTTCAAGACCTTTGCTGATTTGAGAAATGGTTAAAGGAATCTTTGAAGGTGGATATGTTCTTACTGGCATATTGCTTCTCCTGGGAAAGATATACAGTCCCTACAAAACTTCAAGGTTTAGGAAGTAAGCGTGATTGGTGAAAGTAAGTAGGTAATTATTTGGTCAGAGTGCTGGTTTCATTTCCAGTATAGTCAATATTGCCTCCTCGTGCCGAATAAAAAGATTGAGACAATGAAAAGTATAATGGACATTTGGGAGAGAAACCAGTAAGAATCAACGTGGTTCTGATGGAAAAAGCCATGAGTCTGGCTGCTGCAGAGTTTGTGCTTAGGTTCTCTGAGTTCTAATCCACTGCAATGATGACTTTTTTCATAAAGTCTCACCTGGGCTTGCTGCAATGGCCGAATAGTGATTCTAAATGTGTCATGAAATTATGAATAATAACATTCATCATAGAAAGAAGTTTCCTACACATTAGAAAGCTTTTGGCCTAGGACCAGAAGTTAGAAATTAGAAGTGGAGGATACAGCCATTTGTCATCTACACTTCCCCGCTTTGTCCATGCACCAAATAAATATGTTCTAATCTGTTTCATGTCTAGCATTAGTGGGCAATTTTGTGGAGTCATGCTGGGAAGTAGAGAATAATTGAAATAGACTATTTGTCAGTCATTGAAAAAATCTTGGAAGCCATTCTGCAAGGAGGGCTTCTTTAGGACAGGCCAAGTGTTAGCTGTTGGGAATAGGAGGACTAGTGGTGTGGTCTTTGTCCTCGGGGAGTCCACCTTCTAGAGGTAGAGATGGATGCAAAAACTGGTCATTGTAATATAGTGGATTAAATGCTAAGATAAAGGTGGTCTGTAGAGTGGAGTACAGAGAAGAGGCCCAAGTCTAGCCTGAAGTGATGGAGTCAGGGAACGGTTACCAGAGCTGGATGAGGAGTTATTTAGGTGCATGATTGAGCATGGGCTTTTCTGGCAGAGAAAAGAGCAAGGGAAAAGGCCAATAAGCAAGAAGTAGCATGAGACAGAATGTTCGCAGCAATTTGCTGAAGGACAAAATGGGAAATGGGAATAGTGAAGAATGACGTTGGAGAGGTGGGCAGGGATCTCATCTGCGGGAACCTTGAAATGGAGAACGGATAGAGAATGGGGGCTGTGTAGGGACTGCGACCAAAGGAGTAACAGGATCCATATCACAATTTCCCCTGGTGCATGGAGTGAAAGATGGATTTAAGGCAGGCAAAACGAAGGGCAAAGGGAATTTGTTGGGAATCCTCACATCATTAGAGTTGAAGGAAACAAGTCACTTGTTTTACAAAAGATGAACAAAATCCAGAAGAGGTGAGGAAGTGATTCTGATGTCTTGCTAATGATTCCATGTCTCTGTTTAAGGATGAGACCTGACGACACCCAAGTTGAATCAAGAGGAACTATGAGGAAGGGACATGTGAGTTTCAATCTTTCTCAGAGTGTTCCCAGATTAAAAGGGTGGGATGTGAGGAGGGGACTGGAAGTTGGACTTTCCTGTGTCCTTCACTTTCCCCCTCTTACCAACCCAAACCCAGTCTTTGCATACTGCAGCCTTAGTCACTAGGGGACACAGATCCTTCTCTCTTGAAGATTCCCTAAGAAGAAGGAGGGGGAAAGATAGATCATTTTGGAGAAACAGGAGATGTTCCCAAGCAAATGAGTATGACAGAGAAGAATTCAGAAAGAGTTGTCTAGGCTGGGTGAAGATGGAGGCTCTGGAGTTCGTGGGTCAGTAACAGGAGAAAGGAACAAGAAGAGATAAAGACTTTACTGTGAAGGACATAAAGCTCTATCAGCACCTGGTAGCACCCATTTGTACACCTCAGACTGGTAACCATATCACCACACAGTGTGGTCATGGGAAGTACTGTGGTGTCAAAGAGTGGACTAGTATTTAACGTCTTCCTTCCTCTTCCCCATAATCTCCATCAGCCATCCACCCACATAACATACAATTAAAGTAAATCTCACTATGCAAAGGCGACATCAAACAAGTAGCCTAGCCATTCACCTTTTCAAGCAGTTAGTCCCTAGAACTCCTTCTCCATAGATATCACTGGGTTTCCCATGCCCTGTGCTTAATAATAGCCAGTGTCCTCTCTACTCAGCCACCTCTTCTCCCTATTTCCCACAACACTTGCTGGGCTATGCAGGCTTGGCAATGTGGGCCCACCGCAGGGACCAGCTCATCTGAATCTTTCTCTCTCATGAAGGGTTGGTGATGAAGAAAGAAAATCTATGCAAAAAAACAAAAAAAAAAAAGCAAGGATATAGAGCCAGGCATGTGGTACAGGACCTGGCTGATTTCTCCTGGAGAAGGTATGAGTGTCTTGAACCTAGCACATTGGAGACTTGGTGACTATAAGTTGATGTATTACAGGTTTTGTGGCCGTCAGGGTGGAGGGGGCTGAATCCCCTCTGAAGCTTGTTATACAAATGGATCAATGGATCTTCCATTCCCTGATCAGTTTGACCCCTCAAGGGCAGGAACCACACCAGAAGGGGTGTCTGACCTGCTAATTCCTTATTCTTGAGAGACAAACAGTGGGGCCAGCTTTGATTCCTGTCTCCAGGATCTTTTTCCTCAGGGAAGAATTACTCTAGTCTTCCTTGGCTCTCCTCTTGGGAACAAGTGTCAGCATTTTCTGACTTATTTCCTTATCAGGAAGATGGCTGAGTAGTGAAGGGTCCTAGGATTCACTAGGATAATGCTTCTCAAACTTTGGCCTTCACCAGGATGACCTTGAGGATTTGTGAGTCCCACTCCACAAGTTTCTGTCTCATGAGGTCTGGATTTGAGTGTGACCTGGATTTGAGTGTGGGTTTTTGACGAATTCCAAATTTTCCTGGTCCCAATGACAATCCCTTGAGAATCATTGCCTTAGGGCAATGTTTCATTTTAGCTTTATCAAAGCTATCAACTGAGGTTTTTGTTAATATATAGCTTCCCACCTTATCCCGGAATTACCTGGTCAATATCTCCAGGAGAAGAGACTGAGAATGTAATTTTAAAAGAAAATTACAATAGTTTTATTTTGTTTTTCTATTTATTTATATTTTTATTTTGGATATATATATAAACTTACTATTTTAATCATTTTTAAGTATACAGTTCTATGGCATTAAGTACATTCACAACGTTGTATAACCATCACCACTATCCATTTCCAGAACTATTTCATCATTCCAAATAGAAATTCTACCCATTAAACAATAACTCCACATTCATCTCTGCCCCCAGCCCGTGGAAATCTCTATTTGCTTTCTGTCTCTATGAATTTCCTATTCTAGGTAACTCATGTAAGTGGAGTAATACTTAGCCTTTTGTGTGTGGCTTATCTCACTTAGCGTAATGTTTTCAAGGTTCGGCCATGTTGCAAAATGTATCAGAATTTTATTCCTTTTTAAGGCTGAATAATATTCCATTGTACAGATATACTATGTTTTGTTTATTCATTCATCTGTTGATGGACACTTGGGTTGTTTCTCTATTTAGGCTATTGTGAATAATGCTGCTGTGAACACTGGTGGGCAAGAATCTGAGTTCCTGCTTTCAACGCTTTTGAGTATATACCTCAACATGGAATTGATGCATCCTGAGAATCTACTTTTAAAAGCATGCCAAGTGATCAGACATTCTAGGAAACACTGTCCTAGGACATTGAACAACAAATCTTGGAAAGTCCCAATGACCCCATTCTGCACTTTGATGGTCGCTAGGAGAAAACAGAAGATTGTATCTTGCTCTGATGTGATGACCTAGACAAGCAATGACTTTTAATTGGGGTAATTGTTGCCTATTGGGGCTAGAATGAAGTCAAGCCTTGTAGCCTTGGGGACAATTTCAGGGACACCGGCAGGGAAAGAGTACAGATTCAATGAGCCACAGCTGGAGTCATAATGTCCAGAACCACAGAATGCCATCTGCTCCACTGAAAAATGATAAGGACAGTGGAATCTAGTGACTGCCTTACAGAATGGATGAAAAGTTTACCACCGTCCTTCTTTCTCTCTGTCGCATTCTGTGTCCTACCAATTTAAGAGCTATTCAGTCACATTGTGATTCTCCATGTAGCTCCCCCAGTAAAGCCATAGAGACTCAAGTTGTGGCAGTTTTAAAACATGACCCCCAAATTCTTTCATATTCCTATCAAAAGTCATGTCTCCTGTCTTGAATCTTAACGTGTGATGCAATTTTCGAATCATAGGTGAAACTACTTACTACATCTGTAAACTTTGGGTAAGTTATTCAGCCTCTCAAAACATCAGTTTCTCAGTTTTACAAATGGGACCAATAATAATTACAATTTTGTGGATTTAAAAAAAATGAGAATCAAATAAGGTAATATCCTAGCTATTTATTCCCACATGACAAACTAAGCCAAAATTTAATAGCTTAACAAGAACCATTTTACTTTTATCTCATGCTTTGCAGGTCAGGAGTTCAGGAAGGGCTCAGCAATTCTTCGGCTCTACATCACGTGGTGCTGGTCAGCTAGCAGTTTGGCTGCTTGGGAAGCCTAAGATGGTGACACTCATATGTCTGGTGCCTTAGCAGGGAGAATCAGAAAGTTGGTCTCAGCTGAGACCGGGATCAGAGCACCTACACAAGACCTCGCCAGCATGCCAATCTCAGAGTAGTTAGAATTCTTATATGGTGGCTTAGTGCTGCCAGATCAAATGTCAAAAAGCCCAAGGATTTTATAACTTAGTCTTGTAGGTGAGGCAGCACCACTTTAGCTGAACTCTCTTGGTCCAGTCACTGGCTAGTCCAGATTAAAGGAGGGAAGAAATACACATCACCTCTCTACAGGACAGAAATTGTAGCCATCATTAATTTGTTACAGGTAGTGAGTGTAAGTTTAGTATAGAATCCAGCACATGACAAATAATTAATAAATGTTGGCTCCATTAGTATTATAATGGTTTTAATCACCATGTGTGCAGAAATAAAAATATACGAACAGAAGGAGCGTGCATAAGACATATTCAATCATAGAAGTAAATTAAGATTTTACAAGCAATACTTTTAGATCATTATTATTATCATCATCATCATTATGATCATTATCATTATTTGAGAAGACTCATTTCATGGGATACCTAGAGATGCTTCAATCTAAGCTTGGTACTCATTGGTGTAGATGCAGGAAAGTTGATCAGACAGACATTTACACCTAGCAGAAAGGATAGGAATTCTCAAAGAGATTACATAAGGAAAACTTGGTTTCCTAATGTATAAGAATAAAGTTGTAGATGCCCAAGGAATAGTGGGCAAGAAGCAAAGGTATTGAAGGATGAGCTAGGTTTCACCATTGCTACCTACCTATAGGATCCATTTAAGTCCCAAATTCATGATGGACAAGAAGATGTTCTGCAAAGGAATATTCCCAGGGCTCCCATGCAGAATTCTAATATGTTCCTCCAAGACTCCCAGACCCTCGTGTGCATATTTTCTCCCAGTTATTCAATCAAACCTAAACGTAGGTGCTTCTAGGAAGGGATTTTGTAGATGAAATTAAGGTCCAACTCAATTGACCTTAAAATAGGAGATTATCTGGATGATCTTAATGTAATCATATGAGCCCTAACAAAACAGAGTTTTCTGCAGCTGGTCAAAGAAAAGAAAGTAGGAGATTTGAAGCATGAAAATGATTTGACATGTCATTGCTTGCTTGAAGAAGGAAGAGGTAACGTGTTAGGGAATGAAGAGAGCCTCTAGGAGTTAAGAGTGTCCCTTGGTTGACAGCTACTGGGCAAAAGGGACTATGGCAGTCAGAATAATAGAGTCCAAAGATGCCCATTTCAGAGTCCCTGTGACCTGTGAATCTATACCTTACACGGCAAAGGGGACTTTGAAGATGTGACTAAGTGAAAGGTCTTGAAACGTGAAGATTATCTTGGATTATCCAAATGGGTCCAATCCCAATGTAATCACGAGGATCTTTGTAAGAGGAGAATCAGAGTGAGAAAAGGAGATGTGAAAATGGAAGAAGATGAGAGACAGAGAGAGAGAGAGAGAGATTGACAACACTACTAGCTTTGAAGATGTAGGAAGGGGGCGAGGGAACAAGGAATACCAGTGGCCTCTAGAAACTGGAAAAGACAAGGAAATGGAATGTCTCTCTCCTAGAGCCTCCAGAAGGAATGCAGCACTGCTGACCCTTCTCACACTTCTGACCTCTAGAACTATAAGATGATAAATGTGTTGTTTTAAGCCGCTTGGTTTGTGGTATTTTTATAGCAGCCACAGAAAACTAGTAGAAGAAATTCCATCTTATAACCACAGAGGACTGAATTCTGCTAACAACCAAAATGAGTTTAGTAGTAATATTTCCCTGGAGCCTCCAGATGAGAATTCATCCTGGCTGCCCCTTGATTTTGGCCTTGTGATTCCCTGACCAGAGAACTCCGTTAAGCCAAGACAGATTTCTGACCCACAGAACTATGAGAGAAAAAAAGTACATTGTTTTAAGCCACTGAAGTTGTTTGTTACACAGCAATAGAAAACTGAGCCAGATACATCAAGCTATAGACAAAGGGGTTCAGCATGGACATGACCATGGTCCACATCACTGAAGCTATTGAGCTTTTCTGTGAACAAAAGGTCACAGCAGAACTGAAGTAGACCCCCAGGTCTGTCCGATAGAACAAGGAGTACAAGAGACTTGACTCATAGAATCCATTATAAGAAAAATGAAATACATAAGAAAGATTCCTATTTTGAGAAAGAAAAGGCAGCCATTAGTGATATTGCTATGGAAAAATCAAGCATTTGAAGACAGGAAATATCCCTTAGAATTAATTGGGACATAAGTTTACTGCAGACCTCAGGGAGAGCAAATTGACGGAGGTAGAAAGACTCCAGATGAGTTGGTAGAAGAGAAAATGAGCAGTATGGAAATGGAAGTTACAACTGTAAACCAAATTCTCCAAAAGTTTGGAGCAATACCCAAAGGGGAGTATGGGTCTGTTAATGAGCTTTATTTTCATTGAAAGAAATGGGAATGTCCCATGACATTTGACATTATAACATTGCATGCAGACATTGGAATATATAGAATAAAGAAAAGATAAAGGATATCATAAGTCCCTGCAAAAGTTAGGGAGGGATGGTATTCAAAGTTCAGGTGGAGGTTGTTAACAAGCAGTCATTAATAAAATAATTATAGAAATAATTATTTAATTACAATAGTGTTTAAAGTTGTGATGGATGGTATAGTGTCCAATGAGAGCATATATCCAGTTGGGCCCTATAACTGAGAGCTCAAGGATCATGGTTAGTATTCAGCCCAGTATTCCTCGTCCTCCTAACTCCCAACTTTCAACAGGAACTTCCCCGTTTCTGCATAATTACTTTATTCATACTTCCACTCATACAGACTGATGAACACCAGACCGACACTTTTGACCTCTGAGACAATAGCACCAATGGGGTGTTCTGTAGACCCCTCAACTCAACCTTTCCAAGATTAAATTAACATCTTATCCTTCCTAAAATGTTGCTTTCCTGTTATTCCATCACTTTGAAAGCTAACATCGACTCTGGCACCCATGGAATTGTTTTACTTGTGTTCTCAGTCAGGCTTATTTTGCCACCTCTGAAACAATTGGCAATGTCTAGAGACATTTCTCATTATTACAGCTCCATGCTTGTATCTAGTGAGTAGAGGCCAGGGATGCTGTTCAACATCGTATAATACACAGAACAGCCCCTATAACAAATGATACAGATAAAAAATTTCAGGATTTTGGGAGTTGACAAACCAAAATCTAGACTGCTGAGGAATAATATTAACAATTTTACCTAAAAAAACCCAACCACTCTCTATTTTATATTGACATTTAAAATATCTCAAAGAAGTGTTTCCAAGATGAAATAAAATCATACATGTGGAGAAACAAGCACAGTCTTGATGCAGTAAGCACTTTGTTGTGATGACTGTTAGGATTTTCATTCCATTTCTTCTAAAGAAAACAAGCAAACAACCAAATGAAGGTGAAGAACATTGACATTCGAGAGGATAATTTTGGGGGAAACCAAGACAGCACTTGAAATGAAAAGTGCTTTAAATCTAAAGTTAGAAATCTTAAGAACGGCTATAAGAAAGCTGAGCAAACATAGAAACTTATGGATAGCATATAAGGAAGAAAAGTAAAAAAGGAATTATTGAGAAGATTGTTGAGGAGAAACTAACACAAACACAAATAAAAGTTATTGAATAGGGTGTCAGAGCAGGCTAATTTGAGAACCTGAGCCAATTCATAGAAGAAATGTGGAATTTCAGTGCCTATACAGAAGGTCAGTCACACCATTAGTAAAATATGAAACAGGGAAACAGATAAAATGATCAACCAAGACCTCAGAACCAGGAGGCCACAGAGATGTGGGCTCATGATGACCACGTATTGCAGGGGGTAGCAGAGGGTCAAACAAACCAGTCACAGGCTTTCATAGTCAGGAGGAAACCATCCATTCCAGCACAAACCACAAAAAAATATACTTGAATGAGACATCTTGTGCAGGATATGTCGTTGCTCTGTGTCTGGATGTTCACTAGCATCTTTGAGATGGTGGTGGAGATGAAGCAGATGTTGACAAAGGATGGATTGGAGAGGAAAAAGTATATGGGGGGTGTGGAGGTTTGAGTCAAGCTAATGGCCAGGATGACGAGCAGATTCCCAAGCATGGTGACCATTTACATGGACAGGAACAGCCCAAAGAGCAGAGGCAGCAGCTCAGGATCCTCCAAGAGACCTAGGAGGAGGAATTCTGATACTTCCATGTGTTCCACGCAGCTGGTATGTCTGCCAGGTAAAAGGGCAAACGCAACGTTCAATGAACATACAACTGGCACCTCAGCTAGTCGGAAACTCTTGATTCCACCTTTAAGTGGACAAACTTTACCCTCTGTTGAGTTTTTTCAATGACAGTGATTCATTCAATCAAGTGTTAGCCCATTTCAATTTTAAATGTGTACAATCATTCAGACTTTCTTTAATTTGGCAGAAATCTCTCTCTCTTTTTATCTCCTACTCACTGGTTCTAATTCTATTTGAATCTACGGACATAAACCAATTTCTTCTTTGATATGACTCTTCAAAAAAATTGAATACAGCTAAAGTTTACTCTTTTATAATCTCCCATACTTCCTTCTAATAACTGTAATAGTGATTAAGACATGGGTTTTCAACTCAAATAATTTTAATTCTGTGACCTGATGCTTTCTATTGACGTTACAGTTAACTCTCATGTGCCTTTATTTTTTCTTTCTAAAGGTGTGGTTACTGCTATTACCTTCTTTGTGAGATTTATAAATGCCTTTGTGCACAGCAGGATCTCAATAAGTGATAACTGTTACTATCGTTATTAATTTTTTCCATTTATGACAATTATTTTTGATATGTAATGCACCCAAAGTATAGTATAGAGCTGTGATTTAGAAAATGGGATCTTCAGTCAGACTTCCTAGAACAGAATTTTGATCCACCAACTTACTATCTGTGTGACCTTCAGAAAATTATTTAATCTCTCTTAGCTGTATTTACCTAACCTCTACAATGGGAGTAGTAAATAGTCCTTACGCTGTAAGACCTATAAGTGAATTAAATTAGATGATGCGTGTAATTTTTTTTGTATTTCCTGTCACATACTGTGGACACTTGATAAATGTCAGCTTCCATTCTTAACAGCACAATAAATCTGCCTTGCATGGCTATCACTTATCAAAGTTCCCTTAAACTAGGGAAGTCATCAAAGATGGAATTCTGATCACTATAAACACCTCAGGTCTGTTACCTCTTTGAAACACCACGCAGCACTAATTAGTGAAGATCTCTGTGGCTCCCTCTTTCAGAGACTGCCTGCCAGGTGGATTCTTCCAAGAAGAGGGAAAATCACGTGGACTACATAGATAACAGGAGGAAACAAAGTTACGAGATTATTAAAATAATAGACAAAGCATGTGTGAGAGTGTGTGCTCAAGTGTACATGCTCAGAAGTGGGGATGTGATGTATTAGCGATCAGTGCAATTAATCATAAAAAGATTATATAATAGATTTGATAAAAATATTCAAAGCTTCTAAAAATCAAATCATCCTAAAAATTAAAAGGCAAATTTAAGATTTGATAATAAGTGTTTACATTATCCATGATAGAAAAGACTTCGGTGTTATTAATGTCTAGAGAATGCTAATTAATTAAAGAGAAAAAGTCATTAAGGACCAATTTACTCTGGGAAGGTGGGTAGAAAAAGTTTCTCTGAAATATGAATATTTGAGCTGTGAGAGAAAGGATAGGCAATTGTTAACCAGGGGAAATAAGGAAAGGGCAAGCATTTTGGGCTGAGAGAATAGAATTCACAGTTGCCCTGTGGGTCAGCGAGCTTGAGGATGGAAGGGATTTGAGAGGTCAATGAGATGCAGAACAGAGTCTGGGGGTCCAGAGGTCAGAGTGGGGGAGGCCCACGAGCCCAGCATTCTGTATTATTCCTTGATGTGCCTCTCACATTGGTAATTTTATTTTTATTTGTGGGTTAGAGGACATGACTCTTTTTGCTCACCACTCTTTCCAGCGACTTACATGGGGCCTGGCACACAGTAGTTGCTTAACACATACAAATGTTAGATGTATAATAAAGATCGAAACCCAGAGCACCAAGTATGATACAAAAAAGAAACCTTCAAGCTCACATATGCCTGAATATAAACACAAAATAGCAGAAAGTTAAATATAATGCATTCACATCTATTTTAAGAGAATAATATATCATGAATAAGTAATATCTATTCTAGGAATGGGAAGCTGGTTTAATACTGTGATGTTTGTTAACATAATTCATCACAAAAATAGGTCATGAAGAGAAATCATAACCATAATCACAATAGAAAATGCATTTGAGAAAATGTAATAGCCATTACTGGGTTAGAAGCCAGGACAGAGCTTCTCACTAAATGAGGACACTAAGGACAATTTCTAAACCCAATAAAGAATGGTAGTTCTATAACTACAACCAACAGGATATTCTACATTAAAGCACTAAAGTAAGGGGCTGGCCTGGTGGCGCAGCAGTTAAGTGTGCACGTTCCGCTTCTCGGTGGCCCAGGGTTCGCCGGTTTGGATCCCGGGTGCGGACATGGCACCACTTGGCATGCCATGCTGTGGTGGGCGTCCCACATATAAAGTAGAGGAAGATGGGCACGGATGTTAGCTCAGGGCCAGGCTTCCTCAGCAAAAAAGAGGAGGACTGGCAGTAGTTAGCTCAGGGCTAATCTTCCTCTAAATAAATAAATAAATAAATAAATAAAACACTAAAGTATTTGTTTTAAATTCATGAACAGACCAAGGAAGTCTGCTTCAACTTCAATCACACAATAGTCTTCTGAACATTTAAAGAGTTTGAGAAAAGGACATTGACCTGAGTTCTGAATGTCAGAAATAATTACATTATTTGTAGATAGTGTGGTGGACACTAAGGTGAGAGAAAAATAACAATCAATACAGAACTATCAAGTGCTATCAGTAAATCGAATCTGCTGCAAAAATAGTTAGGAAATATAATAGAAAAATCCAATCACGTGAGGAATAAAATAGACAATACCTGTCACATAATGGATCTCCAGTGGGTAGTTATTGAATAAATGACTGGACACAGGAAATCCAAGGGGAGACAACAATTATGAGAAAGACTAAAGAAGAGATGGAGACTCTCTGGAAAATAACTCTCACTGTAGAGGGGCTCTAGATACTAAAAAGAGAGAGAAGGAGACAGAACAAGAGATGGAAAAGGCTGGGTTCAGTAGAAAGTAAAGTACCTTCGAAGTACAGAAATTTCACTATCATAGACTCAGTAAATAAGGGACAGTCCCAGTCTCATTACTCTAGGAGTAACG
Source organism: Equus asinus (assembly GCF_041296235.1). NCBI lineage: Eukaryota > Metazoa > Chordata > Mammalia > Perissodactyla > Equidae > Equus > Equus asinus. The sequence goes on along the minus strand of NC_091809.1, from coordinate 21,035,638 downwards.
CCCAGTACACACTTTCTTTCCTCTTTTTCTTCTTACTCCACCAGCTCTCACTGCGACACACTAACCCTCTGTGTTGGTTATCACTGAATCCTTCTATTCTCTGAGGTCTGTCTCTGGGAAGGCCAATTGGGTTTGCATTTGGCTGAAATCAGGAAATTATAGGTAAGGGGCAATAGAAACATGTTTAACGTTTCCAGTCTTCGAGGGTTGAATTCTCAGAGCTTCTTATTAAACAAATTGTTGTATTGACTTTTCTCTCCAAACATATCAACTCCCTTGGGGTACAAAGATAAGAGAATGGAAAATTTTCAGCCAATGTTGTGTCTGCGTAAGTAGCAAAGGGGGAAAAGAGTTTATTTCCTTTAAGAAGATACTCTTCTTTCTTTGATTTGACTTAAATATTATAAGGTGTCTGCTAAAGAAAGTTTAATTTCTACAGGAATCAAACCCAGGAACCAACTTTCTGTAATGTTCTTCCCTTGAAGAATCTTGGGAGATTTTATGTATCACTTGGTGTCCACGATGTTTTGGAGAGAAAGAGGTCCTGTCTGAAGAAAAGCAGAGTGGCTAACAGTTTTGGTTTTGTTGAAAGGGCTAACCAAGTGAGGACTGAAAAATATCCCTTGACATTTATTGGTGACATAGAGGCCTTTGTTGATATAGTGAGGACTCCATTTATTAGCTCTAAATAGAAGGGCAGGAGGAGAAATAATCCAGGTAGAGTGGGTTGAAGAGTGAGTACTGAGGAAATGTAGGTGGCAAATATAAATCATATAAAAAGTTTGACAGGGAAAAGGAGGACAGAAGTAAAACATAGCCTAATGGAGTATCATGCATAGGAGAGTTAAAAGAAATTTCTTAATGAAGATATAGGAAGACATTTCATTTCAAAGAGAATGATCATATTGCATGCAGGCATTTGAATATACAGCAAGTACTCGCTACATAATTCAGAGTATGCAGTATACACTCCAAATCAATGACAATCATAAGGTGCCGTATCTCCAATTTAGAGAATACCTGGGTCCAGAAATCAAGGGTTGGACATAGAAGTAGCTCCATCTAACGTCACTCCCACTAAGCCACTTGGGGAGTTTGTGCTTCAGGTCTCCAGACCTCTGGCTCTACAGGTCAGAGGTCCTGACTCCTAAGGGGTAACACTTCCTGAGACATGACAAAGTCCCACTGAATTTCTGCTGGCTGGCACTTCATGTCCGTCATGCCAAGAAGAGTCATTACTGTCCCGGCAGGTAAGTGATCCTTGTCATCAACGTCATTGTGTTACCATGGTAATGGGCATGCACTGGTACCCTTCTGTGCTCAGTCAGTGGCTGAGAGCAGCCCAGGTGCAACCTCAATACAAACACAGTGGTGGATAAAGATGACTGTTGGTCACTTACGCTCCCACGGCCAGAGATCTGAGTGGAGAGACCTTGAGTGGAGCAGGTTCCTTTAGCGGAGAGCAATTCTCAATGAGGGCTGAAGGCTGAGAGCTGTCAGATGGCTGCATTCCCTGCACCTGGAAGAATGAGCCTTTGATTCTGAAGGGAGAAGAGGGCAGACATCACAGGACTCACAACAGTCCACCCCATCAGCCATTCGCACTGTGACCTGAAACGACTTGCATAGTGTCCCTTGAGAACTTATTTGCGATGCATGAAGGTCAGGAGTTGAGAGGACTTTCCTCAGGAAGTGAGAGCCGAACTGAGAACTGAAGGATAATGAGTAAGACTCAGCCAAGGATAATCTTATCTTTCTGAACTCCTTCTCTGTAAACTCAATTGTTGCTCCCACTACTGCCATTAAGACAGAACGCCAGCCCAACAAATGCCGCTGACAAGTAGATATTATTAGTAGGGTATTTCACAGGCACATCAAACTGAACCTTTACAAGAACAAACTCAATGATTTCCCTTCATTCTCTTTTTTTCTTCCTTGCAAACATGTTATATCAGAGAGAGCAACACCATTGATAGCATCAACAGATCCATGCAGGGAATTGTCCTAGATGGTTAAGTAACAATAACATTATGTTAAGATAGGTTTCCTAATAAGTCTTTACTTTTCTACTAGTGCTTATCACAGTCTCTATTTTTACTATTTATTTATATATTAGCTTCTTTCTTCTAATAGAATGTGAGCTCTATGAAACTTGGGCCTTTATTTTGTTTCAAACTTCATACTAGTTCCTAGAAGATATCAAGTAATAAATATTTAAAGGCACAAATCATTATACCACTGCTAATACCAGAATTAGAAATGAATTTGGGAGTGCAGATATGTTTCCAATTTGCTCTCTCTCCTAGTTTTTGTCTGATAGTAAAAACATCCACACAAACTGAACATTTGTAACTGTCAGAAATTTGTAGAGTGGATTTCCCCTTGTTTCTTCCATTAATCCACCCATTAATTTCAAAAGGTCTTATTTTTCTGATATATTTTATAGACATGTACAATTTAGGCAATTTGCCTCTTTAAAGCAAAAATCCAGATCTAATAGCACTGTAAATAATGGAATAGAAAAGGAAATGAGGACTATGGTTTAGATAGCATGTTTCCCATGTGATGAATAAAAGGGAATAGTTACAGTCGGGTATGTTACACACATCTTGGGCACTGTAATGGACTGAGTTGTGAGTCCCCAAAATTCATATGTTGAGACCATAATCTCCAGTACCTCAGAATGTGACTACATGTGGAGAAAAGGCCTTTAAAGAGGTAATTAAGCTAAAATAGGATCACTAGGGTGGGCCCTAATCCAATCTGACTGATATGTTTATAAGAAGAGGAGACAAAGTCATGCAGAGAGACACCAGGGGCATTTGTGCACAGAGAGATGACCGTGTGAAGAGGCAGCAAGAGGGCCACCTGCTAGCCAAGGAGAGAGGCCTCAGAGGAAACCAAGCCTGCTGGTACCTAGAGCTTGGACTTCCAGCCTCCAGGATGGTGAGAACATAAATGTCTGTAGTTTAAGTCACCTAGCCTTTGGTATTTATTATGGCAATCCCAGCCAACTAAGAGAGGCACCAATTCAAAATTCTCTTGCTCCATCTTTGTACCCCAGCCACGTATTATTTAGTTATTTCAACGGAGGCTGTGAAAAGCGTTGCACATCCGCAATTGGACAGCACGTTGCCACAGGCCCATGCCACAATCCTCCTGCTTCCTGCCCTGAAGCTTTTCTCATACCACAGTATGGCAAACCTGAGGGCATCTACTCATAAACATGCAACTCAGAAATGTGGAGACATTACTCCCTCTAGCATCACCCTTGGCCAATATAAGACATGAGCTGATGTTTTTTCATCTACCTTGTGGAAAGTTCCAAGACACATTTCATAATGCACCTCAGAAGGGTTTGGTGGCATTGAATGCGAGTCACCCATAGAGGGATCAAAATGAAAATGATTCATTTCAATGTTTTTCCTTCCTTCTCTGACTCCCATTGTTCTGTACTCCTACTCCTTGGGATCAAACCTCCCCCCTAAAAACCATTTGCACACAGCCTTTGTGTTGAGGGCCTGTGTTCAAGAAATGCATCATAAGATGTGGACAAGGGACAAGGGCAGTAAAATAATGCTTTGGCTCATGAAATAGTAATAAAATTGTTAATGTTAATGAAATAATGCTAAACTATTTGCAGTTGTATTAACATGCCTTGTCATTGTTATAATATCTCATTGTCCTCATATTTGCTGTTTCTGATTTTAGAGTTGACTCAGCAATTCCAATGATAAGAATTCACCATTCAGGTACATCCATATTCATGCAAAATGTTCTATGTCCAAGGTTATTCACTGCATCATTGTAGTTATAGTAAAGTATTGGGAACAACCTACCTGTCAGTCACTAGGGACCTACTTAGATAAATGAGGGAACACTAGCACAATGTAATACTGTGCAGCCAAAAAGCAAGGTGCGTGGTTAATACACACACACACACACACACACACACGAAATACTCCAGCTAATATACAAATTCAGCCAGGTTGCAGTGTACAATATCAACACAGAAAAATCAATGTCTTTCTATAGACAATAATGAACAATCTTAAAAGGAAAGTTTAAAAACTCCATTTACGATTACATCAAAAAGAATAAAATACCTAAGGAGACAGTTAACCAAGGAGGTGAAAGACCCATATACTGAAACCTAGAAAGCTTTGCTGGAACCAATTACAGAGGACCTAAATAAGGCAATGATGAGATGTCACTACACGCCAATTAGAAAGAAAGTGTTGGAGGCTGGCCCCATGGCCAAGCGGTTAAGTTCACACACTCCGCTTTGGCAGCCCAGGGTTCACCAGGTGGGATCCTGGGTGCAGACCTACACACCGCTCATCAAGCCATGCTGTGGCGGCGTCCCACATAGAAGAATTAGAATGACTTACAACTAGATATACAACTATGTACTGGGGCTTTGGGCAGAAAAAAAAAAAGAGGAAGATTGGCAACAGATGTTAGCTCTGGGCCAATCTTCCTTAAAAAAAAAAAAGCACCACAAACAAAACAAAACAAAACAAAAGAACTCTGTAATGGGAGACCTGGAAGGTGATCATCGCTTAAAAAAAAGAAAGAAAGAAAGTATTGTTAGATTTCATTTACATGAAATGTCTAGAAAATGAAAATGCAAATCTCTAGAGACAGAAAGCAGACTCTTGGCAGCTTAGATGTTAAGGTAGCAGGAAAATGAGGGTATGACAGCCAAAGGGTACTTTTGGAGTGATGCAAAGGTTCTAAAATTGTGATGGTTGCACCATTTTGTGAACATACTAGGAAATATTAAATGGCATAGTTTTAAACAGGTAACCTGTATAGTATGCAACTTATATCTCAATACAGCTATTGCAGAAAATAAACAGAACAGAAAATCATGATAGTGGCTACGTCCTTAGTTGCATAAAAAATTTAATGTCTCTGAAGCACCTACAGCATAAGATGCAACAAGCTTTAGCTACCATGATATGCTTACTTCTAAATGTTAAAACAATATAAAACTATTGCAATATAAAGAGTATGATATGGGCATAAGTAAATATTACTGGCATGGAAGAGTCTAGAAATTGATACAGGTATATATGGCAATTTACTGTTTAATAAAGGTGGAATTTCAAATCAGTAGGTCAAGGATAGTTTATCAATAAATGATACTACAACTAGTGGTCATTTTTTTCTGCAGGAAAAACAAATTGGATCCACTACCCTACACCGCATGCCAAAATACATTCTTTGAGGATTACAGACTAAAATGTCATTAGAAATAAATTTCAGAAGAAAATTAGGAAATCTGAATGCAATCTAGAGTTTGAAGAGAATTTTTAAGGCAAGGCAGGAAATCCAGAAATTATTTTTTAAAAAAGACTCTTGGCTAGTTGCTGGCCCCGTGGCCGAGTGGTTAAGTTTGTGCGCTCCGCTGCAGGCGGCCCAGTGTTTCGTTGGTTCGAATCCTGGGCGCGGACATGGCACTGCTCATCAGACCACGCTGAGGCAGCGTCCCACATGCCACAACTAGAAGAACCCACAACGAAGAATACACAACTATGTACCGGGGGGCTTTGGGGAGAAAAAAGGAAAAAATAAAATCTTTAAAAAAAAAAAAGACTCTTGGCTACATAAAAATTACTTTTAAAGCAACAGATGAAACATTCACGTAGGAAAATAGTTATCAATTCAATAGATGCATGAAACACAATTAATAAACCACACGAACAATTCTTGGTAAAATGTGCTAGTAAATCAGGATTTTAAAAGACCTTTACTAACTCCACAAGGGCCACCTACTGACAACCACAGCAAACGTAATCACCAGAGAAACTTGAGAACCATTCCTGAATGAGGAATGCCTGCTATCAGTGCCATTTCACATCTTAGTACGGGAGGCCCTGGACCATATGGGAAGATTGGAAAAACAAAAAAACAGAAATACACATTTGAAGAAATAAAGTTACAGAAAAGTGTCATTACATTGAAAACGCAAAGGAATCAATGATTAGAGTTTAGCATAGTGTCCCACGTAAATAAAAAGAAAGAAGGGGAAGTAAAGTTTAAATACGGGATTGACCGAATGGAGGAGACAGACTGTCACGGATCGGCAGGCATATCACTATGGGAGAATCATGGTAAGGGCTCTAGAAAGGTGAGGGCAGGCGGGCAGAGAAGCTTTTCATAAGCACTTGGCGGCCTGAGACCCCAAGCCCAGCCTCTGCCTTCGGACATCTAAACCCCGCGCTGGGCTTCATCTGTCCCCAAACCCCGCCCCCGGGTATCGGCTCCGCCCTCCGCCAGGAGCCCCGCACTCAGGCCGCCTGCCATCCTCAGCTGCGTCCGCGGGGCCTGTTTCCACCCCCAGCCCCGTGCGGAGCGACCCCAGGGCCCATCGGCACCCACGAGGGGAGAACTACAATTGCTCTGCCGGAAATGGACGGACGTGATTGGCAGCCCGAGTCCTGGAGACCCGCCCCTTACGGCCTGCGGCAGGAAGCGGAAGTTGCGTCACCTCTTCGCGCCGTCCTTTTGTCCCGGGATTCCGCGCCTTGTGGAGCGGTCACGTCGGTCCTCGTGCGGTGGCCCTGTCCTTGGTGCGGCCCGTGAAGGGAGGGCCCTGGGCGCACGGAGGGCGTTAAAGGACAGGTGCGGCCCGGCACCCGAGGGGCTCCGTAGAGAGGCCGGGCCCTCCGCTCGTCTGCCCGGCCGCTGGGCGCCGCGCTGAGCCGGGGCGGGAAGGGCGCCGCGTGGGGCTTTGGCGTCCCCTGCGCTGCCGTAGTCAGCCTCCGAGTCACCTTCGAGACTTTTCCCCAGAAGGAGGAGAAGCAGCTCCGCTGTGCGAGTCCCGTTGCTCAGGCCCCGCGCCCTCCGGTTCTCAGGACCTGCGACCCCGCCGTGTGCCTGTGAGTCCGGGGGAAAGTGGGTCAGGGGCCTCTGCTGCTTTTCCTGTGCTGTGAGAATTTGGCCTTGTCCGGGCGCGTTCTTTGTTTTGAACATTACTTGAAGGTAAGATAGTTTCTTGGGTGTCAGGGGTGAGCATATTTGTGTATATGATTATAAGCGGATGTTGACCACAAGTCTTGCATCTAAAGAAAAGCCAGCATACTCAGCTTTGTCGTCATCTGAACTTCCTAGGCCCCTCCATCCCCACAGCTTTAAACAGGGGCCTCCAGAAGATATAGATGGAGATTTTGTGACACCAGTTCTAGAATAATTCGGTTTACCATTAACAGGATATGTGGACTGTGTGTTTTCCCCACATTTATCTTTTGTAAAATCTTAAACCTACAGAAAATTTGAACATCCAGTACGACGAGTGTTTCTTATAGTGGATTCATCCATTTTTAGCATTTTGCATGCTTGTCCTCGCCACAGATAAATACATTTGAAGCTCACTATTTGAGAGTAAGTGGAAAATAAATTGCAGACATACTTGACCTTTAAATACTGGGTAATCCATCTCCCAAAGATAAGATAATTTTCCAATCGGTTTTTTCGTTTTTTGTTATTGTTGAATTGTATGAGTTGCTTATATATCTTGGAAATTAACCGCTTGTCAGATATATGATTTGCAAATGTTTTCTCCTAGTTGATGGATTGTCTTTTCATTTTGTTTATGGTTTCCTTTGCTTGCAGAAGCTTTTTAATCTAATATAGTCCCATTTGTTTCTTTTTTCTTTTTTCCCTTGCCTGAGTCTATGGTGTTGGGAAAAGATGGTGCTAAGACTGATGTCAAAGAGTGTACTGCCTTTATTTTCTTCTAGGAGTTTTATGGTTTCAGTCTTACATTCAAGTCGTTAATCCATTTTGAGTTTATTTTTGTGTGTGGTGGAAGATAATGGTCTACTTTCATTCTTTTGCATGTGGCTGTCCACTTTTCCCAACACTGTTTATTGAAGAGACTTTCCTTTGTCCGTCTGTATGTTCTTGGCTCCTTTGTTGAAGATTAGCTGTCCATAGATGTGTGGTTTTATTTCTGGGCTTTCAGTTCTGTTCCATTGATCCGTGTGTCTGTTTTTGTGCCAGTACCATGCTGTTTTGAGTACTATAGCTTTGTAGTATTTTGAATTTGGGACTTGTTATGCCTCCATCTTTGTTCTTTTTTTCTCAGGATTACTTTGGCTATTCAAGATCTTTTGTTGCTCAATATAAATTTTAGTATTCTCTGTTCTATTTCTTTGAAGGATGTCATTGGGTTCTGATTGAGATTACATTGAATCTGTAGATTACATAGGTAATATGGACACTTTAACTATGTTTATTCTTCCAATCCATGAGCGTGGAATACCTTTCCATTTCTTTATGTCTTTTTCAATTTCTTTCAATAATGTCTTATAGTTTTTAGTGTATAGATTTTTCACCACCTTGGTTAAGTTTATTGTAGATATTTTATTCTTTTTGTTGCAATTGTAAACGGGATTGTATTCTTAATTTCTCTTGGTGTTACTCTGTTTTAGTATATAGAAATGCAACTGATTTTTGTTTGTTGATTTTGTATTGGGGAACTGTATTTTATTTAATAGTTTTTTGGTGGATTCTGTAGGGTTTTCTATATATAAAATCATGTCGTGTGTAAATAGTGGCAGTTTTACTTTTTCCTTTCCAGTTGGGATCCCTTTTATTTCTTTTCTTGCCTAATTGTTCTGGCCAAAGCTTCCAGTACTTTGTTGAATAGGACTGGCAAGAGTAGGCATCCTTGTCCTGTTCCTGTTCTCAGAGGGATGGCTTTCAGTTTTTCACCATTAAGTATGATGTTGGCTGTGGGTTTGTCATATATGATCTTTATTATGTTGAGGTGCTTTCCTTCTATGCCCATTTTATTGAGAGTTTTTATGATAAATGGATGTTGGAGCTTGTCATATGCTTTCTCTGCATCTATTGAGATGATCGTGTGATTTTTTTTTTTTTTTTTGAGGAAGATTAGCCCTGAGCTAACTACTGCTAGTCCTCCTCTTTTTGCTGAGGAAGCCTGGCCCTGAGCTAACATCGTGCCCATCTTCCTCTACTTTATATGTAGGACGCCTACCACAGCATGGTGTGCCAAGCAGTGCCATGTCCGCACCCAGGATCTGAACTGGCGAACCCCGGGCAGCCGAGAAGCGGAATGTGCGAACTTAACCGCCGCGCCACCGGGCCGGCAGGATCATGTGATTTTTATTGCCCATTTTGTTAGTGTGGTGTATCACATTGATTGATTGTGAATGTTGAACCATCCCTGGGTCCATAGTATAAATCCCGCTTGGTTACGGTGTACAATCCTTTTAACACAGTGCTGTATTCAGTTTGCCAATATTTTCTGGAAGGTTTTTGCATCTGTGTTCCTAAGTGATATTGGTCTGCAATGTTCCTTCTTTCTGTTGTCCTTATTTGCGTTTGGTATCAGGGTAATGTTGGCCTCATAGAGTGAGTTAGGAAGCTTTCTGTCTTCAATTTTTTGGAATAGTTTGAGAAGGATGAGTGTTAAAACTTTTTCAGTGTTTGGTGGAATTCTCCAGAGAATCCATCTGGTCCTGGAGTTCTGTTTTTTGGGAGGTTTTTGATTGCTGTTTCTCTCTTTACTTGTGATTGGTCTATTCAGATTCTCTGTTTCTTCTTGATTCAGTTTTGGGAGGTTGTATGGGTCTGAGAATTTATCCATTTCTTCTAGGTTGTCCAGTTTTTTAGCATATAATTTTCATAGTATTGTCTTATAATCCTTTGTATGTTTTTGGTATTCATTGTAATTTCTCCTCTTTCATTTTTCATTTCTTTTGAGTCTTCTCTCTCTTATTCTTAGGATGGCTAAAGATTTGTCAATTTTGTTTATCTTCTCAAAGAGCTAGCTGTTAGTTTCATTTATCCTTTATGCTGTTTTTGTTGTTCTTTCTATTTCATTTATTTTTGCTGTAATTTGTTATTTTCCTCCTTCTGCTGACTTTGGGCCTTGTTTGCTCTTCGTTTTCTAGTTCTATTAGGTGTAGTTCAAGATTACTTATTTGAGATTTTTCGTGTTTGTTGAGGTAGGCTTGTATTGCTATAAATTTCTCTCTTAGTATAGCTTTTGCTGCATGCCATGAGAGTTGATATGTTGTGTTTTCATTTTCATTTTTCTCCAGGTATTTTTTATTTCTCCTTTGATTTCTTCATTGATCCAATGATTGTTCAGTAGCATTTTGTTTGATCTCCTTATATTTGTGACTTTCCCAGCTTTTTTCTTATCGTTGATTTCTAGTTTCCTGGCATTGCAGTTGGAAAAGATGCTTGTTTTGATTTCAATCTTCTTAAATTTATTGAGGCTCCATGTTTCTCGACATATGGTCTATCTTTGAGAATGTTCTGTGTGTGCTTGAGAAGAATATGTATTCTTCTGTTTTGGTGACAGGTTCTCTATATATCTACTAAGTCCATGTAGTCTGGTGTTTCATTTAAGGTCACTGATTCCTTGTTGACTTTCTGTCTGAATGATCTATCCCTTGATGTAAGATGGGTGTTGAGGTCCCCTACTAGTACTGTGTTGCTGTCAGTTTCTCCCTTTGGGTCTGTCAATAGTTACTTTATATACTTTGGTGTTCCTGTTAGGTGCATATGTATTAATAAGTGTTATGTCCTTTTGGTGTAATGGCTGTTTATCGTTATATTCTGCTCCTCTTTGTCTCTCACTGTCTTTTTTATCTTGAAATCTGCTTTGTTTCATATAAGTATGGCAACACCTGCTTTCTTTTGGTTGCCATTTGCTTGTAATATCATCTTCCGTCTCTTCACTCTGAGCCTATGTTTGTTTTTAGAGATGAGATGTGTTTCTTGGAGGTAGCATATTGTTTGGTCTTGTTTTTTAATCCATCTGGCCTCTCTGGGTCTCTTGAATGGAGAATTCAATCTATTTACATTTAGAGTGATTATTGACGTGTGAGTATGAGGGCTTGATTCTGCCATTTTATGTCTTGTTTTCCTGGTGTTCTATATTTCCTTTGTTTCTTTTCCCTTGTATTTCTGACTGCTGTTTCAGTTTGGTGGGCTTTTTTGTGATGGTTTCCTCAGTTTTCTCTTTATTTATGAATTGTGACCATGCTCTGATTTTTTTGTTTTGTGGTCACCATGAGGTTTGTATAAAAGATCTCATAGATGAGATAGTCTGTTTGCTGATAGTGTCTTATTTCCATTAGCATGAGCAGGTTCCAGCCCCTTCCTTTTCCCCATCTCTATTTTTGTTGTCACAAATTATTATTTTTTGTGTTGTGAGTTTGTGACTAAATTAAAGTGTTAATAGTTATTTTTGATGCTTGCGTTCTCTTTCATGTTATAATTGTTTGCTAACCTGTTTTGATAGCTGCAATTTTCTGACTTTGTCTATTTATTTCCTTGCTCAAAGCTTTGTAAACGTTTGCCTTTTTGTTATAGGTAGGAGGGCTTCCTTCATTGTTTCTTGTAAGAGAGGCTTAGTGGTGCTGAATTCCCTCAGCTTCTGTTTATCTGGGAAAGTTTGTATTTCTCCATTGTTTCTGAAGGATAGTTTTGCTGGTTGGAGTATTTTTGGCTGAAAGTTTTTGTCTTTCAGTATTTTTTTTTTTTTAAGATTTTATTTTTTTCCTTTTTCTCCCCAAAGGTCCCTGGTACATAGTTGCTTTTTTTTTTTTTTTAAGCTGTGAATCCTTCTAGTTGTGGCATGTGGGACACCACCTCAGCATGGCCTGGTGAGGGGTGCCGTGTCCACGCCTGGGATCCGAACCAGCAAAATCCTGGGCCGCCGAAGCGAAGCGTGCGAACTTAACCACTCAGCCACGGGGCTGGCCCCTGTCTTTCAGTATTTTGAATATACCATTTCTTTCTCTCCTAGCCTGTAACGCTTCTACTGAGAAACCCACTGAAAGCCTGGTGGGGATTCCTTTGTAGGTTATTTTCTTCTATGCTGCCCTTAATGTGTTTTCTTTGTCATTAAGTTTTGCCGGTTTTAATATCGTATGCCTTGGAGAAGGTCTGTTTGCATTGATGTAATTAGGAATTCTATGGGCTTCATGTACTTGTATGTCCACTTTCTTCCGCAGTTTCGGGAAGTTTCAGCTATTATTTCTTTGAAGAAGCTCTGTACTCCTTTTTCCCACACTTCTCCCCCTGGAATATCTGTAATCCTTATATTGCTTTCCCTAATTGAGTCTAATCTATCTTGAAGAACTTCTTCACTTTTTTTTTTTTTTTTTTAAGATTTTATTTTTTTCCTTTTTCTCCCCAAAGCCCCCCGGTACATAGTTGTATATTCCTTGTTGTGAGTCCTTCTAGTTGTGGCATGTGGGACGCTGCCTCAGCATGGTTTGATGAGCAGTGCCATGTCCGTGCCCAGGATTCGAACCAACGAAACACTGGGCCGCCTGCAGTGGAGCGCGCGAACTTAACCACTCGGCCACGGGGCCAGCCCCTCTTCACTTTTTTTTTTTTAATGTCTTGGTTTTCTCCTCTGCCTGAAGCATTTCTATATTTCTGTCCTCTAGTTCGCTAATTCTAATCTCCGTGGCGTCAACTATATTTTTTCATGGAGTCTAGATTATTTTTTATCTCACTATTGTGTTCTTTATATCTAAAATTTCTGCTTGTTTTTTTTTAGAGCTTTAATATGGTGAAATATTCCTTCTGCTTGTTAGTTTTATTCCTGAGCTCGCTCAACTGTCTTTTTGAGTTTCCTTGTAGCTGAGTTTCTTAATGACAACTATTTTAATTTCTTTGTCATTTAGACTGTAAACTTCTCTGACTTAAGAATTGGTTTCTGGAGACTTGTCATTTTCCTTCTGCTCATAAGTGTTACTGTTCCTCTTCGTGGTATTTGATGAGTTGATCCTTTGTCAGCACATTTGTGGTAGTATCAGGTCACAGATTCCCCCTGCCATCACTGGGGGGAGGAGAGCAGGAGCTGTGTTTTCTGATCCCACGCTGTCTGCTGGAAGTTTTGCTGGTAGGGCTGCTGTGTGTTTGCATGGGCTGGCTACAGTTGCTTTACAGTTTGCGCTCATGTGGGTGGGGCCTCTAGGACGGGCAGGCAGGTCATGCACCATAGGCAGGACTTCTCTGCTTGGTGGGCAGGTCACTCTTGTGTGGGTGGGGGCCCCCTGTGCTCGGCAGGTGACTGGTTGAGCTGCTGCACTAGGCTGGAGGGGCACTTATGCGGAGGCTTAGCCACTGCTCAGTGGGTCCCATGGACTGCTGTGGTCAGTGGTTGGAGCACCTTCTGAGCACATGGGGTACCTTTTTGCCTGTGTCTCACTCGGCAAGCAGACTGAGGAGCCACTGTTGGGCGAGGAGCATTCCCACAGGTGGGGCCACCATCACGCAGTGATTGTGATGGGTCTTGAGAATGAGCATTGCTTCCAAAGCATCTACTCCTAGTGAGATTATCATAGAGTTGTCAAATGAAAGAGGGATAGTCTCCTCCGAAAGCAAAGGGCAAGCTACTTTCTTCCCTGGTAAGGGAGGCTCAGAATTTCTTAGGGGTTCAAGATTGTGTGTTTCATCTGGGTCCAACTAGGCATTCCTGTTTGAAGTTTTCTCTGTCATTCTTCGATCAACATCCTCAATTTCACATTAACAGCCACATGAGGCTGAATTTAGTGATGGTCAAACAATTAAATTTTGAGCTTGATTTTCAGAAGTATCTTCCCCCTGTAACCAAAGGACCTGAGGTTGTTTTGTTTTTTTTTTCTATTTTATTTTTTATTGAGGTTATGGTAGTTTACAACGTTGTGGAATTTCAGTTGTATATTATTATTTGTCAGTCATATTATAAGTGTACCACTTCACCCTTTCTGCCCACCCCCAGTCCCTTTTTCCCATGGTAACCACTAATCTGTTCTCTTTGTCCATGTTTGTTTATCTTCCACGTATGAGTGGAGTCATACAGAGATTGTCTTCTCTATTTGGCTTATTTCGCTTAACGTAATACCTTTAAGGTCCCTCCATGTTGTTGTGAATGGGACGATTTTATCCTTTTTTATGACTGAGTAGTATTCCATTGTATATATACACCATATCTTCTTTATCCAGTCATCAGTTGATGGGCTTTTAGGTTGCTTCCACGTCTTGGCTATTGTCAGTAATCCTGCAGTGAACATAGGGGTGCATGGGACTTTTGGAATTGCCGATTTCAAGTTCTTTGGATAGATACCCAGTAGTGGGATGGCTGGGTCATATGGTATTTCTATTTTTAATTTTTTGAGGCATCTCCGTACTCTTTTCCGTAGTGGCTGCATCAGTTTTCATTCCCACCAGCAGTGTGTGAGGGTTCCTTTTTCTCCGCAACCTCTCCAACATTTATTTAATTTTTGCTTTGGTTATTTTATCCATTCTAACAGTGGAAGGTGCTATCTTAGTGTAGTTTTGATGTGCATTTCCCTGATGATCAGTGATGTTGAGTGTCTTCTCATGTGCCTATTGGCTATCTGTATATCTTCTGTGGAGAAATGGCTGTTCATATCCCTGCCCATTTTTTGATCGGGTTGTTTGATGTTGTTGAGTGATGTGAGTTGTTTATCTATTATGGAGATTAACCCTTTGTCAGATATATGATTTGCGAATATTTTTTCCCAGTTGGTGGGTTATGTTTTTGTTTCGATCCTGTTTTCCCTTGCCTTGTAGAAGTTCTTTAGCCTGATGGAGTCCCATTTGTTTATTCTTTCTACTGTTTCCCTTGTCTGAGAAGACATGGTGTCCGAAAAAATCCTTTTAAGACTGATGTCAGAGTGTACTGCCTGTATTTTTTTCCAGAAGTCTTATGGTTTCACGTCTTACCTTGAAGTCTTTGATCCATTTTGAGTGTATTTTTGTGAATGGTGTAAAAGAGTAGGACCTGACTTTTTAAGAGCTGTCATGAAATCTGTCTGGTCACAGACTTTGATTTGAGCTCCAAGATAGCAGATCTGAGCTGGCCGTTTTCTGGGCAACTACTCTCAAAAAGAATCCATCCCTCATCACAATCACTATAATCATCAGTATTGCTGTCATTGTTAATTGTAGTGTTTGCTTGTTCTCCCAAGGCACGTCTTTCAGTTGGCACTGTATCACAATCAACCATAGGTCCTAGCTTGACCATTGTGACTCTGTGAATGTGTTTCCCATTGGCAAGGAGGTGAGCTCTTTGCTGAAGTTTAAAGGCTTGACTAAACCTATCCCCAAGTTTCGTCTTTGCTTCTTTGTCTCTAGGGACCACTGTTCTGTTCAATTCTGTATAAATCTACATGAAATCAAGAGATAGAAATGATACTTTAATTTAAACAGGAGTTTAATATAAAGATGTAAAGAGAATTCTTATGAATAACCTAGAGTTGATTAAGAGTCCCAAAAGAAGGCCGAACTTGTACAGTAGCCCTCTTCTACAGACTTGACTTCATACCTTGTTGGAGATGGCATGGCAGCCCTTTTGATGGTGAAGAAATTTGCAAGATTGCAAGGGCATGAGCTAGTCAACAGTGGGCAAGCAGGAAGCAGCCGTCTGGAATGCAGACAAGCTATGACTGGTGGGTAGATGTGGAGAGTGAATTGAGGTTGCACTGCCTGTGCAAGAACTAGGGCACTAAGTATGCATATAAGGAGGCCGTGGGAATCAACTGGCTGGGGTTCCGATAAGCAGAGGAGAGTGGATGAGTGCTCAGAAGGACAGTGTTCCGCCCACCCTTAACATTCTTAAGGTAATTAAATACGTTTCTGAAAACTGAGATGTATATTGTGTTATGAACAGTTATTTAGCTGTAATGTAGGTACACTTGAAGAGTGGTGTGAGGAATCTGCATTGTCTGTTGACGACCAATCATTGGGTGCCTTCAGTGAGCCAGGCTCTGTGCCACTCCATGTAATGCAATCATTAGCACCCAAAACAACACCTTTCTAAAAGAAAGCTGACCTTAACGTCAGACAACATTGTTCACAGGTGTTACTACAGATACAGAGGTCACTAGGGTAAAAGATTCTGTTTCTCCAAAAATATGAAAATTCAAATGTGTAACCACCAATAATATTGTTGCAAATATATTAAGAATTTCCTGACAGAAGTGGAAGAATAGACAAGTCCACAATTTTAGTGGGAGATTTTAATATTTCACTCATATTGTTTTCACTAAGTAATAGAGGAACATCAATTAGGATATGCATTTGAAAGTAATGTGTAAACTGCCTAATATGTAAAATAGTGTATTTAGTAACTAGTAGATGGGAACCAGTAACTAGTAACAGAAAGTACTTGTCTGGGAGCAATGAGTAAGGAATGGATTGGAAGAGGCAAGAAAGCTCTCTAAGGAGATAAATATGCCCTGTATCTTGTTTAGACAGGTGATCACATGAGTAAATGAAATTGTCAAAACTCTTCCACTAAATACTTAAGGTCTCTGAATTTGATTGTACGTTAATTATATCTCAGTTACAAAATAGAAAAGTAAAACATTCGATGCAGACATCTCTACTAAACACATTCATAGGCTTTTTAAGTCCAAGGACCCCCAGTTTGAGAACCGTGGTTGTAAGTACAGTTGTACTATGAATCTGGACACATTTTTGTGACTGTGTGTGTTTGTGGGTTTTAGTCTTCTGAACTGTACGAGAAGGTCTGTGGGGTTGTGAGGGTGATACTGGTTCATAGATAATGAACCGTAGAACTTTCAGTGTTTGTCATCATTCAGATACCATTTTGTAGATCAGCATTTGGCCTCTTGGCGTGTGTTTGATTTATTGAAGGTTACTGAGTTTTAACAAAAAGAAGTTAACCTTGAAATACAGAATGTTGAAAGACAAACATGAAGAAAATTTGTGGAAGAAATGAATAAACGTAAAAGCAAATTTGGTGGAAAATGAAAAGACAATGTTGGGGAAAGTATGATGTAGCATTGCCTTTTTTTAAGGCAAGGGGATAGTGCAGACCTGTTTAAGTGTTTCCAATCAAGACCTGACGGGGCTTCCCAGTACTCGAATGCCTTCTGACTTCTTTTGTAAAAATTTTGATGTACGTTTTCTAAAGTTTTTGGATAAAATGTGGAAGAACCAGTGACTATTTCCCTTTTTTCTTTTTTCTTGTCCATAAATCAAAATAATTTATGTGCTTTCCAAGTGTGTGAGTGTGTCAGTCAGAGAGACCATTTATTTTCTCCCTTTCTGGATTGTTTTCCCATGGCAGTTGTGAATTGACATATCAACTGTTATTGTCTACATTCTCCAATATGAATGTAGGATCTTTAATACCTAAGACGTTTTTCTTTATATGTTACTGCTCTCAACTGAGTGCCTAGCCCACGGACATAACTTGATTATTTACTGAAAGAGTAAAGGAATAAGCCAGTGATAAGAACTTAAAAGGAGGCTCATAGTTTCAAGCTTCTCCAGACGTCCATCAAGGGAAGCTCAAGGGTGTTGACTGAATAAAATATTGAGTTTTTTCTTCCTTCATATGCCTGGCAGGAGCCTACACCAGAGCTGTTCAATACAAATATAATGTGTAGATTGTGTATGTGATGAAAATGTTTTCAGTACCAGTGATAAAAATCTAAAAAGTCAGATTATTTCTAAGAATGTATTTTATTTTACCCCATATACACTAAAGTACTACTAAGCATGTATTCAGTATTTAAAAATTGAGATAGTTGGCATTATTTTCCTCATTCAAAGTGTTCAAAATTCACTGGACATTAGGTTTTTTATCAGATATATTTGATTTGTGTTTAGATTACACAAAATTTGAAGTTGAAAGAGTAGATTCCAGTATCCAAATTGTTCAAAATATAAAAGTGAGCTCCAAGCTTCTAGTGAGACATCAGGTAGATAACGGTCCTCGGTGAATAGCAATTGATCTTACTGGTGCTTGTTGTGAAGCATACGTCTTTAGTAGTTTTCAACTAGGTCATCTGCGTAGAAAGAGCTAAATTATCACATTGACTGATAATTAATACTTATTGATTAATGATTGATAGGAAGCAGGACTCCAGATAAGCCAGTCTCCAGAGGGAGGGAGATGGCCCTATTCACTTATATTCATAAGCGACCCTGAAATAATCTTGGTTCAAGGAAAGGAGTGTTCAGGCAAATTTCACTAATCAGTCTTGCAGGATGGTGACCTCTGATTTGTCCCATGGTAATTCCTTGGTAATGCGCTTTTTCAGAGGCTGCTTTAAGTTCTCCCTGTATGATATAGAGTCCTTTGGTCTGGGCCTGGGCACTCGTGCTGCGGGTTCATCTAGGAGGAGCTGAAGTGGGCCAGAGAATGCTCTTCTCTGAGTCAGCTTCCTGGTATATATTCATCAGGTAGAATAAGCTGATTCATGAATTCTATTGCTTTGACAAGTAAGACTCAAAATTACTCAGGGCTTCGGGTTCCTTTTCTGTAAAATGAAACAATTACTCTTCTTGATGGGCAGTACGGCTCACAATCCCCTTTTGTGGCTTCACGTGAGACAGGACTGCTCTTGTCATTTGGTGGCAGTAGGGTGGATTTTCTTGAGTGTGCAAGGCTATTTGGGAATTTCACGCTGGAAAGGGATGATTTCTAGGCAGATGACTGTGGGAATTAGGGTCACCTGTGTGTCCTCATGGCTTCTTTCTTTCTTCCTAGGTCTTTCTAATGACCTTTCTGCCTTGCTGAGGAAAAGATAGAGCCAGAAAGGATGATGACTGACTGTTTGACAAATTGTTCTCAGGTGAGAACAGGTGTATATTCTACAGCATGGGATACTGCATCCACCAGACAGACACATTTCCTTCTAAGTGGATCTGTCTCCAGAACTTCTTAAAGAAATACAGGCCCTCAAGGATGGAGTTCCTGTTGAATTTCCTCACAAAGTGGTACCTTATAACGGTGATGGCTTACTCTGAATAATCCGAGTATTTGGATTATTACTGCCGAACATTGACTCTGATAAGGGTGGCTGCATAATTGTTATATTGTTTGGTGCACTGACAGACGGTAAGGAAGATCAGAGTGTGCGTTTCTCCAAAGAATTTATTTATTCATCAGCATTTACAGATATCTACAGTTTTTTCAGGAGTGTCTTGCAAGAGGGAAATAAGGTGAGAAGAGCTTTTAGTCTAGTTGTGGTGAGATAAGCTGGTGTGTTAGAGATTCTATTAAAACTGTAACTGGAGGAGATCAACTGTGAGTGAGTGTAGATAGAGAGAAGAGTCCTTAGGAGCATTGCACCCTGGGGGAGATGACGAGAGACCTTGAAACCCTCTGTTGCCATTGGGTCTGCCTTCTTCATTCCCCAGTGAACATTGATGGAGATGTTACTTTACTGAAGCCAGCTTGTGTGTGATGGTTTAGGATTCCATGACCTTTGACGATGTGGCTGTGGACTTCACCCAGGAGGAGTGGGCTTTACTGGACCTAACTCAGAGAAACCTATACAGAGATGTGATGCTGGAGAACTACAAGAACCTGACGACACTAGGTAAGGCTGCCATCACTCCTGTAACCTCCTATGGAACAAGTGAACGTTATGTACTTGCCATGGTCCAGGATAGGTGATGTCAAATTTGAACACAACGGGAAATAACAGATACATAGTCTATACACTGATGGGTTTTAATTCAGCATCCTTGCTCTAAAATACGGTTTTTAGGGCTAACAGCTTCACCATCACTCTGTTAGAAATGTACATTTTCAGACTCCACTTTGATGTACTGAATGAAACTCTGGCATCGGGGCCCAGTCATCTGTGACATGATTCTGATGGACACTAGAGTGACAACTACTAGTGTGGTGGTTTCTCCACGAGAAAGAAAATCTCTTTTTGGGACAGAAATAACTATCTTTGGGGCACAGAAAGAGGATGTTTACATTTTTATCTGATTGGTAATAATTTTAGTGTAATCAACAGAAAAATAGATCTTGATTTGTGGAAGTATTTGTCATCTTTTACAGGAGGCTTGTCCATTAATATCTCTTTCCTCATGGACAGGCTATCAGTTGTTGAAACCCAGTGTGATCTCCTGGCTGGAACAAGAAGAGTTGAGGACAGCGGAGGGAGGAGTCTTCCAAGGTGAGTGATTGTAAAGATCTTCTCTGGTCAATGAATGTTTCATTATGTTTTGAATTATAATGAAGAAACTTCTTAAGATGTAGTTTCTCTCAGAAGGCTGAGGTCATTCGTGTCTGATGCTTTACGACGTTTTCAACTTTGTATTCTGTACATTTACTCATAGTTTCCTATGATCTCACAAAATGACCTATTCTGTTTTTCCTTTCAAGTTTATTATTTTGATTTATGCTCTTAGTCTAGAGCTTGCTTAGTTTCCTTCCCTGAATAATATTCTCTTTTCCCATCATGTTTAATTACCATAGAATTGTTTTTCCATCAGTTACTCAGTTTTGCCTCCACATCTTTATCATTGTTAAATTGTTGACCTAGTGAAACTGCTCAAATCTGTCATGCTCTTTTCATCATGTTTAAATTGTAAATAATATAAAGGAATCTTAGTTTAATTCCTTTATCCTACCATTTCTTTTTGTAAATTTTATATTTGTTACTCTCTTTTACTTTAGAATCAGAAGTGCATCTTAAAACCAAAGACTTGGCAATTCCTCTGCAGGATATTTTAGGGGAAAAAACATCCAATAGGATAGAAATGGTAAGATGAGTAAGTTTGAACAAAGATATTTCTTATTTCCACATTTAGTAAAGATTGGAATTTCATTTGGTAGAAGATCCGCACAAATGAGATATTTGAGATTAGTGGCATTCACCCGAGAGAACAATGTCTAACTTGATCTAACTTGAACCTTATTACTTCACAATTCTCACAAGTTCTCATTCCCACATACATAACTAGGCATTGATTTTTTTAAACAATTCCGTGAAACTGTATAGGAATCTCTTAAGATCATAATAGATCACACATCATTTGACCAGGATTCCGTATTTCAATTTGAAAGAAATCAAGAGGGTAGGAAGTTGTACAAATGTAATGGAAATTGTACAAATCAAATCAGCATTGTCATAATGTTTCTGTTTTGAGATGGGCAAGATGAATTAATGATCTGAGAAATTGTTTAATCCACCTTCATCAACAGGAAAGAAGCCACATTGGATGGGAACTCTGTGAGTGTAAGGAACGTGGAAAAGACTTCAGTGGACAATCGTGTCTTAAGACACACAGGAGAACTCAAGATGGAAGAAACACTTATGAAGATAATCAATGTGGGGGAAGGGCCATCAGCCTTACTCCAGATATTGTATCCTGCAAAACTAGCATGGAACAGAAAGGGTTCAAATGCAGTGACAGTGGGAAAGCCTGTGTTAATCAGTCTTACTTTCAGGCACAACTAGCAAGTCACAATGAAAAAAAACTCTATGAAGGAAAGGAATGTGGAACAGCTTTTATTCACTCCCGAAGACTTGGCACTGAATGCTGGAAAGCCTGCAGTAGCCATTTACTCTTAACTAGACATAACCAAATTCACACTGGTGAGAAACCCTATGAATGCACCGAATGTGGGAAAGCCTACATTAACAATTCTAGTTTAACTAGACACAAACAAACACACACTGGAAGGAAACCCTATGAATGCACTGAATGCGGGAAAGCCTTCAGTAGCCCTTCAGCCTTAACTAGCCATAACCGAATGCACACTGGTGAGAAACCCTATAAATGCAACAAATGTGCGAAAGCCTACGTTTACAATTCAAGCTTAACTTTACACAAACGAATGCACACTGTAGGGAAAACCTATGAATGCACTGAATGTGAGAAAGCTTTCTATAGCCGTTCAGTCTTAGTTAGACATAACCGAATTCACACTGGTGAGAAACCCTATGAATGTGACAGATGTGGGAAAGCCTACATTTGCAATTCAAGCTTAACTAAACACAAACGAACGCACATTGGAGAGAAACCCTATGAATGCACTGAATGCGGGAAAACTTTCAATAGCCATTTAATCTTAACTAGCCATAACCAATTTCACACTGGTGAGAAATCCTATGAATGCAACGAATGTGGGAGAGCCTACCTTTATAAGGGAAGTTTAATTAAACACAGACGAATGCACACTGGAGGGAAACCCTACAAATGCACTAAATGCGGGGAACCCTTCAGTAGCCATTCAGCCTTAACTGACCATAGCCGAATTCACTTTGGTGAGAAACCCTATGAATGCAATGAATATGTCAAAGCTTCCAGTGGGCATTCAGGCTTAACTACACATAAATGAATTCACACTGGAGAGAAATCCTGTGAATGTGTGAAATGTGGAGAAGCCTTCAGTGTTTCCTTAAGCATAACTGGGCATGCAAGAGTTCATACTGGAGAGGAAACTTTAAATATGAATATAGGAAATTCTTTACTACTTTCTCATATCTAAGTACACATTTGAGACCTCACACTGGAGAGCAGCCATTTGAGTGTGATAAACATCATAAAGCATATATTTTTTTAACTTTTTATTAAGATTATGATAGTTTACAACCTTGTGAAATTTCAGTTGTACATTATTGTTAGTCATGTTGAAGGTGCACCTCTTCACCCTTTGTGCCCTCCTCCCACCCCCACTTTCCCCTGGTAACCACCAATCAGTTCTCTTTGTCGCTGTGTTTAACTTACCTATGAGTGGAGTCATACAGAGTTCGTCTCTCTCTGTCTGGCTTATTTCACTTAACATAGTACCTTCAAGGTCCATCCATGTTGTTGTGAATGGGACGATTATATCTTTTTTTATGGCTGAGTAGTATTCCATTGTGTATATATACCATATGTTTTTTATCCAGTCATCAGTTGATGGGCACTTAGGTTGCTTCCACGTCTTGGCTGTTGTAAATAATGCTGCAATGAACATAGGGGTGCATGGGACTTTTGGAATTGCTGACTTCAAGTTCTTTGGATAGATACGCAGTAGTGGGATGGCTGGGTCATAAGGTATTTCTATTTTTAACTTTTTGAGGAATCTCCATGCTGTTTTCCATAGTGGCTGCACCAGTTTGCATTCCCACCAGCAGTGCATGAGGGTTCCTTTTTCTCCACAACCTCTCCAACATTTGTCACTTTTTGTTTTGGTTATTTTTGCCATTCTAACAGGTATAAGGTGATATCTTAGTGTAGTTTTGATTTGCATTTCCCTGATCATCAGTAATGATGAGCATCTTTTCATGTGTCTATTGTCCATCTTTATATCTTCTTTGGAGAAATGTCTGTTCATGTCCCCTGCCCATTTTTTGATTGGGTTGTTTGATTTTTTTGTTGTTGAGCTGTGTGAGTTCTTTATATATTATGGAGATTAACCCTTTGTCAGATAAATAACTTGTAAATATTTTTTCCCAACTAGTGGAGTTTTTTTTGTTTCAATCCTGTTTTCTCTTGCCTTGAAGAAGCTCTTTAGTCTGATGAAGTCCCATTTGTTTATTCTTTCTATTGTTTCCCTCGTCTGAGGAGTTATAGTGTCCGAAAAGATCCTTTTGATACTGATGTGAAAGAGTGTACTGCCTGTATTCTCTTTTAGAAGACTTATTGTTTCAGGCCTGATCTTTAGGTCTTTGATCCATTTTGAGTTTATTTTTGTGAATGGTGAAAAAGAATGGTCAATTTTCATTCTTTTACATGTGGCTTTCCAGTTTTCCCAGCACCATTTGTGGAAGATACTTTCTTTTCTCCATTGTGTGCCCTCAGCTCCTTTGTCAAAGATTAGCTGTCCGTAGATGTGTGGTTCTATTTCTGGGCTTTCAATTCTGTTCCATTGATCTGTGCACCTGTTTTTGTACCAGTACCATGCTGTTTTGATTACTGTAGCTTTGTGGTATGCTTTGAAGTCAGGGATTGTGAGGCCTCCAGCTTTGTTCTTCTTTCTCAGGATTGCTTTAGCAATTTGGGGTCTTTTGTTGCCCCATATGAGTTTTAGGATTCTTTGTTCAATGTCTATAATGTCATTGGGATTCTGATTGGGATAGCGTTGAATCTGTAGATTGCTTTAAGTAGTATGGACATTTTAACTATGTTTATTCTTCCAGTCCATGTGCATGGAGTGTCTTTCCATCTCTTTATGTCGTCGTCAATTTCTTTCGAGAAAGCCTTCTAGTTTTCCTTGTATATATAAAGCATATTTTTATTCCTCAACATTTTGCTTCCATATGTGAACTTACACTGGAGAGAAACCATATGAATGTAAGCGCTGTGGGAAAGACTTCACTGTTTCCTCAGGACTTATTCAACATATAAGAACTGACAGTGGAGGGAAACCCTGTCAATGTAAGGAATGCAGGAAAGACTTCACTTGGTCCTCAGTGACTAGTAAACATGTATGAACTCAGAATGGAGAGAAGGCCTACGAACATGAGGAACGTGGAGAAGCCTAGAAGGGTCCATGTTTGTTTTGAATATATGAAAGAACTCACTCAATGTGGAAAACAATCAGAATTTGCTACAGCCCAGCATGTAAGAACTCAGACTGTAGCATTTAAATGTAAGAAACGTGTAGAGCTCCAGCACATAGGGTAGCTCTTTAGATTTACTTTGGACAAGTGCCATTCAACCCTAGCTATGTTCAGGAATGATATAGCTTTCATTCCTCTGATAGCAATGCTTGGCCAGTGTAGTTTCTACACCTTCCAGGTTGCAGCCTGGCCAAAAGTGGGACTACCAGATTTAGTTACCTGTATTTTCTTGTCATTGTTGACCTGGTCTATACTTGTGAAGATAATGACCACTTGAATCAGTTCCCTACTCATAGAGTCCATCTACAGTGCCTCATGGCAGCCAGGGTGGGGCATATAATGTCTCTGTAAATTGTCTAAAAATTCTTTCGTCCTTCTCACAGCTGATCTTTTTGGATGAAAGGTCAGAATGCAAGTAAGGGAATAGTTTAGAAAAAGTGAGATTTTGCCTGCTGTTAGGACAGATCCTGGTTTCATACTTCTGTGGGAGAGTAAGCACCTTAGCACCTGAGAAGGACATTTAACCTTAGCCTGTGCAGGAAGAGGCTGAGGACAGAGGTGTGTTTGCAGTGAGGAACCATGAGAGATGAGGTCATCTCTCCCATTGAGATGAACAGCCGGCTTGCTTACTATTTGAAATAAACCAGGTTCCACAATCTCAGCATTACTCTTCTGTAACACAACCCAATGTGCAGACATCCATGTGGGCCCTTTGTGTCGCCTGTGAGACTTGGAGACAAAGGTAACCAGTACAAACATGCTGATGCTCATGCTGCTGACTATTCCATGAGTATATTAAATATTTTGTCTCTGACTTAAGGGCCTTGGTTCATCTGCCAATTCAGTGAAATAGTGGCAAGATTACTAAATACCTTGGAAGAAGGAAATAAACTACAAGTCCAACAGTTTTGGTGATGAAAATGGTATGTTGATAGAAGGCTTTCTGGAAGAGGAGGAATGATGGTGTCTGGCTGTGTGTGGAGACATAACGGTATTTGCAATCTAGTCATGAAATCTATTCCCCCAGAGGTTTTCTCAAGATGCCAGTGAGTTGAAGGGAATAAGGATCTTCGCTGTCCTACTTATTAATGAGGCCTGTCAATATTATATCAGCATGGTTTCCCTTAATTTCTTAATCTTACTGTACCCTTAATTCTTAAATGTCTCTTTTTATACATGCTTGGTGTGGAGTTTTGAAATATCTAAGTATTTGAAATACAATTTTTAAAAATCTTTTTTTATTGAAATTTGAACATTTAGTCATGTAATTACTAATAAATTGATTTGCATCTAGCATCTAAGTTTTTTCAGTACTTAACTCATTTTTCTTCCATCTCTGCTCTTATTTTTTCTCATGTAAGTGATTTTACTGTTTATGATTGAAAGTTATGTGATCCACTAATTTTATCTTACTTGCTACTCTAAAATGCTTTAACATTTTTCATTTGTCTCTGAATTAACACCCTTTCTCTCCTACAGAGTGTCTTGGGACTTATGAATGCACTAATGCTCATTATTCAACTTGTGAGCAGCACACTAGCGGACCTAGAAATAAGTCTGTAGTCAGAGGAGCCTCTAAACAGGTCCAGATGCAAGAGGAACAGGTCCCCCTGAGAAGTGGGAGAGCTTCCCCTTCTTGTGAGAGGATGTGTGTGACAGGGACACGTACACCCCTGTGGAGAAGTGCTCCGTATCATCAAAGGCTGAACTGAAAGCACTGTCTTATAAGAATTGGCCACCTCCCACAACTAGAAGGACCTGTACAGGGGGCATTTGGGGAGATAAAGCAGAAAAAAAAAAAATGGGTGGGACATTGTACTTGAGATACTCAAAAAAAAAAAAAGAATTGGCCACCTGCTTAAGGGGACACACTGGTGGAGATTACGTGATTGCCCTGCTGTGGACAAAACAACAGGTATTATTGTTCTCCAGCTTTGCCTGGATCATACAGGCTTCACATTAGCCTTTTCTATCCCAGAAGGCTTTTCTCCACATAGTCTCCCTTAGCTGCAAGTGGTGCCGTCTATTGGCTTTCCCATTGTCATTGTTCTTTTGGGGACGACTGCATCTCTGGCCTTTTCTTCACTCAGCCCAGAATTGCCTTCCTATTTCTATCCCTCCTCGACTCTGCCACTTCCACGTAAATGGGGGCCTGTGGATCCCTGGGGAGAAGGACTCTTTGTTTAAGGAAGGTCGTCACTGAGCTAACACGACATCTGTGCCAGTCTTTGTGTTATTTGTATGTGGGATGCTACCACAGCATGCATGGCTTGGTGAGCGATGTGTCGGTCCATGCCAGGGATCTGAAACTGTGAATCCCGGGCTGCCAAAGCATGTGAACTTCATCACTACACCACCACGCAGCCCCTGAAAACAGGGTTTTGAAGAGATATTTGTATACCCTTATTTGTAGCAACATTCACAATAGTTAAAATGTAGAAACAAATGAAGTGTCCATCAATGGACGAATGGCTAAGAAAAATGTGACATATACACACAAGGGAATATTATTCAGCCTTGAAGAGGCAGAAAATCCTGCAAAATGCTACAACACGAATGAAGGAGTACATTATGCTAAGTGAAATGAGCAAATCATAGGGAAACAAATACTGTTATGACTCTGCTTATATGAAGTACTTAAAGTAGTTAGAATCACAGATATACAAAGTAGTATAGTGGTCGACAGGAGTTGGGGAGGCAAAAGTGACCTGATGTTTGTTAAGTATAGAGTTTGAGTTTAACAAGATGGAAAGTGTTATGAAGATGGATGGTGGTGATGGTAGCAGAAGAATGTGCATGTACTTAGTGCCACTGAAACGTCCGCCTAAAAGTGGCTAAGATGGCAGATTTTATTACAGTGAAAACGGAGGGTGCAGAAAGACTGAGAAAGCAAAAACACAGTTATATAGGTATATAAATACATAACAGATATTAAAGAAATGGGAAACATGCCAGAGATGGTGCAGATTATTCAAGGCAGTCTTTGAAAGAAATAATTGAATAACTTTTTTTGTATTTTTTCAATTTTTTTAAAGTATGCTTTGTGTGAGGAAGGTTGGCCCTGAGCTAATCTGTTGCCAGTCTTCCTCTTTTTTTTTTTTCCCTCCAAACCCCAGTACATAGTTGTATATCCTAGCTGTAGGTCATTCTAGTTCTATGTTGCATGCCACGGATCTGAACCGGGGACCCCCAGGCTGCTCAAGTGGAGCACACAAATTTAACCACGTGGCTGCGGGACTGGCCCCCAGTGCCTGAATAATTTCAGCTAAGATAAATGCAAGAAAAAAATGAGAATGCAGAAAGAAATTATATTTGGAATGAAAAATGGTCCCAACCAGGATTTAATTATAAGGATTAAAGATTAAAAATTTAACCAAATACATCCATACTATGCATTTTAAAAATGGGCAAAATGCCTAGAAGTATACACACAGCCTGCTGAAGATGAAATTGGAAGGCTTAGCTGTCCTATAACCGTAGAAGGAATTCAGTCAATACTTAATATCATTTGAGGAGGAAAGTACCAAAAACAACTCTCTGAACAGTTACCCTACATCTAGATAATTTTACTAGTTCGGTGCACCCTACATCAAAGAAATGGATATGTCTTAGCTTATGGAAACAGTTTAAAAGGTGAGAATACTTCCCATTGTCATATAGGAGGCTGACATAGTCTACATCTAAATGCCACTCAGGGACAAAGTATGAGGAAAACAATTACATGTCAATGTTATTCAACCATATCATTAAAATGCTTGTATAAAATACGAGTAAACAGAATCCAACTAAGTATATATTATAAGAAAAAATGATCATCTATGTAGAAGTTGAGTTTATTCAGGAATACAAGCTTGGATTAATAGAAAACTAGTAGTTATAATGACCACTTTTTTAAATAGTCCTTTTATTCACCACTCATTTGAATATTTATTGGGTACTTATCATGGGCAGCTGCCGTTCCAGGTGCTTGGATTTTATCAGTGAACAAATGCAATCTCATGCTGCAGGGAAGGCATTTAATAAGTATGTAGGCGTTCAGCCCGCAAACTATGAAATATTAGGAAATTCTACAACCATATATAGAGTGGATACAGGAAAAAAAACTGGAAACAATCTTTTTGATTAAAAGGACTATTGAACGTACAAGGTGTAAATTTAGGGCATGTAACATGTTAATTTGATACACTATATGTGGTAATATGATCGCCATTGTAGCAGTAGTTAGCACCCCATCACATTAGATGATTGTCCTTTTTTTCTTTTATTGGCCGTGAGCTAACATCTGTTGCCAATCTTTTTCTCCCTCCTTCTCCCCAAAGTCTCCCAGTACATGGTTGTGTATTCTAGTTGTACATGCTCCTAGTTGTGCTCTGTGGGACGCCGCCTCAGCATGGCTTGATGAATGGTGCTAGGTCCGTGCCCAGGAACCAAACCGGCAAAACGCTGGGTTGCCAGATTGTGTGAACTTAACCACTCGGCCACAGAGCTGGCTCCAGATTGTCCTTTCTTAGTAGAGTAGTTATAGTTGTCTAGTCTCTTAGCAAATTTGATGGTCATAGTACAACATTGGTGGACATAATCTTGAATGTTAAGGTTTCGGAAAGCATATCCTATTAGAACTGGGAAGAATACAAGATTGCTGCTTTTGCTATTTCTAGTCAGTGTTGTATTGTAGGTCTCATTCAGACTCACAAAGCCAGAAAAAAAAATTATATATATGTGTCCTAAGGATTAAAGCCGAAAAATAAAAGTCATTATTTACAGACATGATTTCTTATGGTGAGAAAACTAAATATACTGTTATTTGAATTGACAAAAACATTTAGGAACACTGCTAGTTACAAATTCAACTGCACTTTATGCATCAACAAAAATTAGAAAAATTCTAATATTAATACTGGTTACAATAACGAGGCAGTTATAAAATGCTGAAAAATAAGTAACAAAAATACACAATATTTTAAAGAAGATTAGAATATATTGAATGTTTTTGAAGAGAAACACAAGGAAAGGCCTTCCTTATATATTAAAAGTCCAATGCATGAGATATTCTAATTCTTCCCTAAAATTATTTAGAGATTCACAAACTAAGAGTATACACTAAGAAAAGAAGAAATAGGCCTATTTTCATTAAAAAATCAGGCAATGATAGAATAACAGAATTGGACACCAGTTACCCAAAAATAACTGCAAAAAAACTTCTCAAAAGTGTCAGTATAATTCAGGCATTTTAAAAAAGATAATTCATTATGTCCAAATTGGGTTTTTCTGGAATTACAAGGTTGATTTAACATTGGAGAAATCAGTGCTCCATAGTTAAAAACAGACGAGTATATGCAATCTGATCAATGACAAGAAAGGCACCATAGATGATCTTTTCAATAAATAGCCCTAGAGAGAGTCATATCCATGCAAGAGAAATTATTAGACATAGTAACACCATATATAAAAATGTATTCCAGATGGATTAAGCACATCAATGTGAAAATCAAAGACAAGGTAGCAGAATGTATTTAAACCACAATGTAGAAGAAAATTTGTGCAGACATCAGTTAGGTTGGATAAGTCTGGCTTTGAAAAAATTAAGAATTCCTTTTCCTTAAGATACCACCACAAATAGAAAGACATCATCTTGACTTCCAGCGATTTTTCACATAAATACACCACTCTGTCATCCACTGTCAAGAGTGTGGGAGAAAATGTGTTCAGTTTACCTCATACAGCATTTAGCATTGCTGTTGCTAGGAGGCCCAGGAGCTGGATGAGGCCAACCTGCAGGATTGACCTCACCCAAAACTTGGGCTCAGTCAACTGTGAACAAGCTTCAGCAGGACTTGAAGTTTTATTGCAGATAACCAATGATGTCATCTAAGACCAGTCTGTTATACATTGCAGCACACAAAGGAGTTACGACTAACCACCTATCCAAGAGAATCATGTCACAACCCACTTTTCTCCAAATACAAATATAATACGAGTGTGCCCGGACCACTTCTGATCAGGACTTACCATTAAGATTGATTCAGTTTATTAAACTGTTGTAAGCCCCATTGGAAGTGACATTAAGCAGCGACAACGTCTATGGCCATACATGCTACCCAAGTGTCAAAAGTATACGAATTTTTTACCTCTAAGTTGGAACAAGGTTGTGATGGTTTGTGTGTCTCTATCCTAAGGCTGTTTTCAGGAACTTCCAGTGATGGCATCAAGCACGTTAGAATATCGGGATGTGCCGTACTCACATGCGGTTTTATATTTCATAGCGTATGGAGGGGATGAAAAACCTAGCAGCAAGTTGCATGCCAGGTGCAGCTCCTGCTGGACACAGGCAAACAATACGGTTGCCTTCTATCCCCATTTTATTCAGGATTTTTATCATGAATGGCTGTTGGATCTTGTCAAATGCTTTTTCTGCATCTATTGAGATGATCATGTGATTTTATTCTTTATTAATGTGGTGTATCACATTGATTGATTTGCAAATGTTGAACCATCCCTGCATCCCTGGAATAAATCCCGCTTCATCATGATGTATGATCTTTTCAATGTATTGTTGTATTCAATTTGCTAGTATTTTGTTGAGGATTTTTGCGTCGATGTTCATTAGTGATACTGGCCTGTAATTTTCATTTTTTTGTGTTGCCCTTGTCTGGTTTTGGTATCAGGATAATGTTGGCTTCATAGAATGAGTTAGGAAGCTTCCCCTCCTCTTCAGTTTTTCAGAAGAGTTTGAGAAGGGCAGATATTAAGCCTTCCTTGAATGTTTGGTAGAATTCGCCAGGGAAGCCATCTGGTCCTGGACTTTTATTTTTGGGGAGGTTTTTGATTGCTGTTTCAATCTCCTTACTGGTGGTTGGTCTATTGAAATTCTGTATTTCTTCCTGATTCATTTTTGGAAGGTTGTATGATCCTGAGAATTTACCCATTTCTTCTAGATTATCCAATTTGCCGGCATATGACTTTTCATAGTATTCTCTTGTAATCTTTTCTATTTCTGAGGTGTCCACTGTAATTTCTCCTCTTTCATTTGTGATTTTATTTGAGCCTTCTCTCTTTTTATCTTGGTGAGTCTAGCTAAACGCTTATCAGTTTTGTTTATCTTTTCAAGGAACCAACTCTTCCTTTCGTTGATTTTTTTTTCTATTGTTTTTATTTAAGTCTCTGTTGCATTTATTTCTGCTCTGATTTTTATTATTTCTTTCCTTCTGCTTTTGGCTTTGCTCATTCTTTTTTCAGTTCCTTCAGGTGCACTGTTGCCTTGTTTATTTGAGATTTTTTTTGTTTGTGGAGGTAGGCCTGTATTGCTATAAACTTGGCTCTTGGAACTGCTTTTGCTCCATCCCATAAATTTTGGCATGTCATGTTTTCATTTTCGTTTGTCTCCAGGTATTTTTTTTTAATTTCTTCATTGACCCAATCGTTTTTCAGTGGCATTTTGTTTACTCCCCACCTTTTTGTGTCTTTTCCGATTTTCTTCTTGTAGTTGATATCTAGTTTCATACCATTCTGGTCAGAAAAGATGGTTGGTATTATTTCATTCAGTGTTCTTAAATTTATTGAGACTTGTTTTGTGGCCTAACATGTGATTAGTCCTGGAGAACGTTCCACGTGCATTTGAAAAGAATGTGTATTCTGTGGTTTTTGGATGGAATGTTCAGTATATATATACTAAGTCCAACTAGTCTGATGTGTCACTTAAGGCCAAAGTTTCCATATTGATTTCATTTTGGATGATCTATCCGTTGGTGTAAGTGAAGTGTTAAAGTCCCCTACTGTTGTGTTGCTGTCTATTTCTCCTTTTATGTCTGCTGGTATTTGCTTTACATATTTAGCTGCTCCTATGCTGGATGCATAGATATTTACAAATGTTATATCCTCTTGTTGGATTGTTCCCTTTATCATTATGTAATGCCCTTCTTTGTCCCTCGCTATAGTTTTTTTTAAAGTCTATTTTGTCTGAGATAAATATTGCTACCCCAGCTTTCTTTTCATTGCCATTTGCATGGAGTATCTTTTTGCATCCGTTGACTTTCAGTTTGTGCGTGTCTTTAGGTCTGAAGTGTGTCTCTTGTGTGCAGCATATGTGGGCCTTGTTTTTTCATCCAATCAGCCACCCTGTGCCTTTTGATTGGAGCATTTAGTCTATTGACATTTGAAGTAGCTATTGATAAGAATGTGCTTATTGGAATTGTGTTACTTTTTTCTGGGTATTTTAGTAGTTCTTCTCTCTTCCTTTCTTCTTCTCCTACTCTCTTCCCTTGTGCTTTGCTGGCTTTCTTTAGTATTATGTTTGGGTTCCTTTCTCTTAATTTTTTGTGTATTTATTCTAGGTTTCTGGTTTGTGATTACCATGAGGTTCATGTATAATAACGTATGTATGTAGCAATCTGTATTGAATTGATGGGCTCTTTAGTTTGACCTCTTGCTAAAAGCCCCACTCTTTTACTCCTCTCCTCTCCTCTCACATTTTGTTTTTGATATCATGTCTAATCTCTTTTTTTTTTTTTGCATCTCTATCCATTACCCTCTTATCATGGAAATAGATAATTTAGGCACTTTTTTCTTTTGACCTTCATATTAACGTCATAGGTGGTTGATCTGCTACCTTTATTGTATATTTGCCTTTACCAGTGATTTCACGGCTTTTTTTTTGATAATTTCATTACTCCTATTTGTGGTCTTCTCTTTTCCACTTGTATAAGTCCCTTTAGCATTTCTTGTGAGACTGGTTCGTTGGTGATAAACTCCTTTAGTTTTTGCTTGTCTGGGAAACTCTTTCTCTCTCCTTCCATTCTGAATGATATCCTTGCTGGCTGGAATATTCTTGGCTGTAGGTCTTTTTCTTTCAGCACTTTAAATATATTTTGCCACACGCTTCTACCTGTAGGGTTTCTGCTGAGAAATCAGCTGATATCCTCATGGGGCTTCCTTTATATGTAACTTTTTGCCTTTCTCTTGTGGCTTTTAGAATTCTCTCTGTTTAATTCTCAACATTCTAACTATAAAATGTTTCTTGGCGTGAGCCTCTTTGTGTTTATCTTGTTTGGTCCTCTTGTGCTTTCTGTACCTGAATATCTGTTTCCTTCCTTAGGTTACAAAAGTTTTCAGCTGTTATTTCTTCAAATAGATTCTCTGCCCATTTGTCTCTCTCTTCTCCTTCTAGGACACCTGTAACACGGATGTTAGTGCACTTGATGTTGTCCCAGGGGTCCCTTAGACTGTCCTTATTCTTTTTAATTCTTTCTTTCTTTTATCTGTTCAGCTTGAGTGATTTCCTCTAGTCTTTCATCTAGCTCGCTGATCCGTTCTTCTGCATCCTCTACTCTGCTATTGAGTCCCTCTAGTGGATTTTTCATTTCCAGTATTGTATTCTTCATTTCTAATTGGTTCTGTTTTATATTTTCCAGTTCTTTGTTGACGTTCTCACTGAGTTCATCCATTCTTCTCCCAAGATTAGTGAACATCCTAATGACTGTTTGTTTGAACTCTTTTCAGGTAGGTTGTTTGTTTCTGTTGCATTTAGTTCTTTTTCTGGGGTTTTGTCCTGTTCCTTTACTTGGAATGTATTCCTTTTTCTTCTCATTTTTCCTCTTTCTCTGTGCTTATATCTATGTATTAGGTAGGTCAGCTATGTCTCCTGACCTTGCAGAGGTAGCCTTATGTAAGAGATGCCTCATGAGGTCTAGCACTGTGCTTCCCTCTCATCACCAGGTCCGAATATTCCAGGAGTGTCCCCTGTGTGGGCTACATGTGTCCTTCTCTTATGTCAGGGTTGTTCTTGCTGCAGTGCCTGGGGAGGCTAGGCTGTCTTCCTGCCTGGCTGGTTGTAATGTTCAGCTGCATGTGGCTATTATGGTCCTTTCAGTCACTATCGAGTGAGAGGAGCCCCAGCACAGTTGGCTGCAAGGTCTAATAGCACATTCCTATTTCAGTTTTTCTGCTAAATGAGTAGGTCCCCAGCGTGCCTAGTTGCTAGGCTCAGGGGCTTATAATTGCTGTAGGCCTCTGGCCCATAAGGCTATTGTCAGTTCTGTCAGGAGTGCAGGTGGATGGGGCAGCACCCAGTTGTTTGAGGCTGTAGAAGATGGTGCTGATCCCTTATGTGGCTGCTTGAGAACAAGTCTACTGCAGCTGACAAACCCCACTGCCCACAGGGCCACACATCCTGCTGATACAGTCCTGCCCCATGTGTGCACCAAGACCCACTGAAGCAGACCCAGTTGCCCTCATGCAGAGGCCGCACTGTTGTCTGCAGCCACAAAGGGCAAGGAATGACAGGTACCGCCAAGGCTACTTGGTTGTTTAAGCAATCAGAGGTCATTGATAGAGGGGACCAGAACAAGGAGTGGGGAAGCAAACAACAAATCAGTACTTACAACGTCCACACCACAATCAGACGGGGAAGTCCCAATAGTTTGTAAGACAGGTGGGAGTGCCGATTGTCCAGGTCTGAGGCACGGCATCCTCTCCTCAGTGAGACTCTCAATTGTTCTATGCTTGTGAGTCCCTTTTATTCTAATGTTTTCTGGATTCTGACTCAGGGTTTCAGACATTTAGATACTTTGAGTTATTTCTTCTTGTTCCCAGGGATGGGATGTTTTTTATCTTTTTGTTCCCACGGATGGGATGTTTCTATAGTCCGGTCAGGTGCCTGTCGGGGGGGCCAGCCCAGACAAGGAACATGATGCAGGACATTGTCTTAGTAACTTTTGCCTTGGGGTCAGGGTCGAAGTGGCCATCTTTGGCCCCGAGCCCAGACACATTCTTTCTCATAGGCCCCAGATCCCAGTGTCCCTGGAAGGCGGGGAGGTCAGTGAACTCTGTACACCCACACACTTCACCAGTGCAGGCCTGCTCTTCGCACACGCCCAGCCCTGCAGGCGTGGACTGGCTTGCCCAGCTGCAGAGCTTCCAGGCACTCCACCTATGCAGGCGGCTGCCTGACCTGGATGAGCTAGATTGAATAAGTGCTCTGGTGGGTGGGGCAGACTTCTGCACTCACAGGCCAGGGGAGGAACTCCACCGGCCTCTGCAGCGTCCGTGTCAGCATGCCTATGGTAGGTCACGATAATGGCTACTGCTAGTGTCTTAGTCCCTGGAGAGGGAAAGTCCCTCTAGAGAGTTTCTCACAGAGATGCACCTAGGACCTATCAGGTGAGTCTCTTTTTGCCAAAGGACTGTGTACCTTCTTTCTGGAGATTTTAGCTTGCTTTCCGAAATGGGTGAATTTCTGTGTGCGCCTTTTCAGGGCAGGCTTCTCTTCTCTCTTATGTCTGATAGTTTTTCTGGAGGGTATTCCCTATTATAGTTAATAGCGTGCACACATGTTCATAGTAGCACTATTTATAATAGCCCCAAACTGGAAATATCCAAATGTCCATCAACTGGTAATTGGATTAGCAAGATGTGGTATATACATACAATAGAATACTAATCTGCAATTAAAAGGAACAATATATTGGCACATTGTTACACGTGGATGAGCCTCAAAATATATGCTAAGTAGCAGAAGCCAGATACGAAAGACCTCATATTGTGTGATTCCATTTATATAAAATCTCTAGAAAAGCTAAATTTATAGAGGCAGAAACTGATAGGTGGTTTTTTGGGCTGAGGTAAAAGTGGGAATTAACTGCAAATGGACACGAAGTTACTTGTCGAGGTGATAAGAATGTTCTAAAACTAGATTGTGTAATAATGGCATAACTATAAATTTACTAAAATCACTGAAATTTACATAATCACGGGTGAATTTCATGTATGAAAATTACACCACAATAAAAATGTTAAAAAATAAATGCCTAAAGAGATTTTCCTGGAATTACCCAAGGTAAGTTGAAAAATTTAACCTTTGTTTTCCACAAGATGCATTATACACCAATGTTAGTATACCCCCTCTTCTGTATTGCAATCAATCACCTGCATCTCTCTGGTCCCCTCAATTTGTACACAGTACACAACAAATGCACGTTGGATTAAACTTAATAGAATCAAAGTGAATTGAAGTCACATCAAATGTCTTTCATTTCTAACAAATTATAATTTTTGAGTAATTCTGCAATTCCTACTATGTCTCCAATAATTACTTTCTTTTTTTCTCTCAACGTCCCTAAATCCATTTGTGATATTGTCTTGATATGTCACAGTCTTATTACCTGTGTTAGTTTTGTTTCCTGCAGATGCAGACACTAAGTCAAGGATTCATGTACAAGCACTTTAGTGGAAAGAGAAATGAATGGATGGGAGACAGGAGAAGTGGACACAGGGAAGAAAATATATCCAATAAAGCTTGCGTTAAGTCAGCTAACATTGTGATTGAGCAGAGTTTTAATCCTGTGGGGAAATTCTGGAAAATAATACAAAATCCAAACCTCAAAATTATCCCAGCTAGAGCCAGCCCTGATGGCCTAGTGGTTAAAGTTTAGCACTTACTACTTCAGCGACCTGCGTTTGCTTCCTAGCTGTGGAACCACACCACTTGTCTGTCAGTTGCCAAGCTGTGGTGGTGGCTCACAGAGAAGAACCAGAACAACTTACAACTAGGATATACAACCATGCACTGGGGCTTTAGGGAGGAAAAACATTATCCCAGCTAAAGGGTGAAGGAGATGGCATACCTCACACCTCCCCTTCAAGGGCTGTCTCTGATGGGCATAATTCCCTGTCACTTCTGCCACTGCATATTGGGCAAAGTAGGTTCCAGCTGGTGCCGGCCGTTGGCAGTCATGCAATGGAGGTGGTGAGAGGATCCCAGGGGACATAAGATGAAAGTTGACGGCAGCTGCTACTCCATCCTTCCCTGCAGACTCAATTCTATCAACATTCTTCTCAAAAAGTTAGCTAAGTTCTCAACACCTCTGCACCTGTGCAGCTATGATTCCTGATGGCGCTTCAGAGAGTCCCAGAAAAAAAGTTAGACCACATGACAAAACAATTCTGATTCTACTATATTCACTACTAAATGCTTTAGGATCTTAGAGGGTGTATCTCAAAATTACAATGATGGGAAATTAAGGCCAAATGAAGGTAAGCAAGAAAGGAATGAAGGGGGGCAGGATCACAAAGAATGAAGCAACATCTCAGACTCATTCTAGGTATTGTATTACTGTAAATCATCTGAATGAAACAGTTTTTAAATCTATATTTCTTCTTTGAAGTTGAAAATGGCATTACTGTCCCCAGGAAAAGTAGGATGGCAAAGTGAGCATCAGCTGCCCAGGTAGTGTCCAACTCAGTCTGTCTCTTCTGTTGAAAAGTGGGATAAATGAGACAAAATATCTCAAAGACAGGTTTTCAAGTTGAAATAAAGTCATACAGGTGAAGAAGCAGACACAGTCCTGATGTAGTATTTTGTTGTGACTACTGTGTGATTTTCATTCCATTTCTTGGGAGAACAAGCACACAAACAAATGAACGTGAAGGACTGCAACATTGGAAAGGATAATTTTGGGGAAACCGCATCAGCACTTGATATGATAAGTGCTTTAAATCTCAAGTTAGAAATCTCTAGAATGGCTGCAAGAAAGCCGACCCAACATGGAACTATATAAAGAGCATATAGGGAAGAAAAGTCACAAAAGAATAACTCAGGAGGTTGTTGAGGAGAAACTAATACAAAAATAAATAAAAGTGAATCCTAGGTGCTTTGGGAATTGAAGAAATCAAGCATGGCTTTTAGGGGAGAAAAAGAACCAGGAGTTTAAATTTTCAATAATTGTCTTTGGGGCTCACAGTGTCCACTGAGTTCTGAGGAGAGTGACCCATCATGGACAAGGGGCTGCTTGGCTGAGGACCCTTCCCCAGGCCCCCTTCATATTCTTCTTCCTCAGGCTGTAGGGGAAGGGCTGCAGAATGGGAGGAGCGCAGCATACGTCACTGAGGCGATTGAGTGTCTCTGGGAAGAATGGGTCACGGCAGAGCTGAGGTGGACCCCCAGGCTTGTCCCATAGAACAAGGAGACTGCAGAGAGGTGAGACCCACAGGTGGAAAATGCTTTATATTGCCCCTCAGCAGAAGCCATCTTCATTAAGAAGGAGACAATCTGAGAGTAAGAGAAGAGGATTCCAGTGAGGGGAAATGCACACAGGAGGGCAGTTGCCACATACAAGATGATGTTATTGAGGGTGTCAGAGCAGGCCATCTTGAGAACCTGAGCCGGTTCACAGAAGAAATGTGGCATTTCAGTGCCTACATAGAAGGTCAGACAGCTCAACAGAATATGAAGCAGGGAGATAGGTAAAATTATCCCAGCACATCAGAACCGGGAGGCCACAGAGGCATGTGTTCATGAGACCACGTAGTGCAGGGGGTGGCAGATGGCCACAAACCAGTCATTGGCCATCACAGTCAGGAGGAAATCATCCATTCCTGCAAAAACCATTAAAAATCACCTGAGCAAGACATCATATATAGGAGATGTCTTTGTGTCTGGAGGCTCACGAGCATCTTCAGGATGGGGGTGGAGATGAAGCAAATATCAACTCGTCTCTAACAGGTTGGAGAGGAAGACTCACTTGGGTGTGTGGAGGCAGGAATCAGAGCTGGTGGCCAGGATGATGAGCTGGATCCTGAGGACAGTGACCAGGCGCACAGACAGGAAGAGTCAAAAGAAGAGAGGCTGCAATTTAGTATCATCTGAGAGACCGAGGAGGAGGAGGAGAGCTTTGATTTAGAAAATGCAATCTTGAGTCAGACTTCCTAGAATAGAATTTTGTTCCACCCAATTACTATCTGCGTGACCTTGACAAATTTATTTAATCTCTCTTAGCTGCAGATACCTCACCTCTCCAATGAGAGTAGTCAATATTCTCCCCACTGTAAGACTGATGAGTAAATTAAGTGAGATGATGCACGTAATTTTTCTTGTGATGTACAGTGGATGCTTGGTAAATGTGACCTTTGTTCTTAATGTCACAATAAATCTGTCTTGCATGGCTGTCATTATCAAATTTCCTTTAATTAAGAGAGTCATTAATGATGGAATTCTGATCATTATAAACATAACATGTCTGTTAACTCTTTTGACCACCATGCAGCACTTGCAATTCATGAGGATTCCTATGTCTCCACGTTTCAGAAACTGTCTGCCAGGTGGATTCTTCCAAGAAGAGGCAAAAGCACGTGGCCTACATAGATAAGAGGAGGGAAAGAAATCACAAAACCATTCAAATAAAGTACAAAGCGTGTGTGAGAGTGTGTGCTCATGTGTACGTGCTCTGAAGTGGGAATGTGTTGTATTAAAAAACAATGTAATGTGGGGCTGGCCCCGTGGCCGAGTGGTTAAGTTCGCGCGCTCCGCTGCAGGCGGCCCAGTGTTTCGTCGGTTCGAATCCTGGGCGCGGACATGGCACTGCTCGTCAGACCACGCTGAGGCAGCGTCCCACATGCCACAACTAGAGGAACCCACAACGAAGAATACACAACTATGTACCGGGGGGCTTTGGGGAGAAAAAGGAAAAAATAAAATCTTTAAAAAAAAAAAAAAAAAACAATGGAATGAATTGCAAAAAACATGATTGATAGATTTGATAAAAAATATTCAAAGCTTCTATAAAGGAAATTATCCTAAAAGTTGGAAGGAAAATTTAAAATAATGCCTACATTGTCTAACTTAAAAAGCATCAGTGTTATTAATGTTAGAGAAAATTAATTAAAGAGAAAAATCATTGAAGATGAATTTTGACTGGGAGGTAGATAGAAAAGTCTTCTCTGAAATGTAAATATTTGAGCTGTGAGAAGGATGGACTATGTTAACCAGGGAAATAAAGGAAGGGCTAGCATATTGGGCCCCCTCAGAACTAAGGTTGCCCTGAGGGTCGGTGAGCTGGAGAATGGAAGGATTTGAGAGTCCAGTGAGATGGAGAACAGAGAGTGAGGGTCAGGAGGACAGAGTGGGTGAGGCCCACAAGCCCAGCATCCTGTATTATTCCTTGATGTGCCTCTCACATTAGTAATTTTATATTTATTTGTGGGTCAGAGGATGTGACTGTTTTTGCTCATCCTTGTCTGTCTAGGGACTTACATGGTCCCTGGCACATAGTAGGTGCTCAACAAATACAAACGTCAGATATAAAATAAAGATTGAGACCCAATGCATTAACTATAACACAAACAAGAAATCTTCAAGCTCACACATACCCTAATATAGACACAAAATTGAATAGTAAACAAATAAAATGTACTCATATCAATTTTAAGAGAATAATACATCAAGAATTAGTAATACATATTCTAGGAATGGAAAGCTGGTTTAATACTGTGATGTTTATTAATATAATGCATCACAAAAATAGGTCGATGAAGAGAAATCATAACCACAATTACAATATGCATTTGAGAAAATGTAACAGCCATTAGAGTGGTTAGCAGCCAGGACAAAGCCTTTCACTAAATGAGGAAACTAAGGACATTTTCTAAACCCAATAAAGAATAAAGGATATTCTACATTACAACACTGAAATATTTGTGTTAAATTCATGAACAGACCAAAGCAGTCTATTCCAGCTTCAATCACTTGATAGTTTCTTCAATATTTAAAGAGATTGGTAAGATGATAAAGGAAATTGGGGGGAATACTGAACATCAGAAATAAATCTATTATTTGCAGATGTTGTGGACACTAAGGTGAAACAGCAGCAATCAATACAGAACCACTAAATGCTATCAGCAAGTCAAATCTGCTGCAAAAAGAGGGAATATAATACACAAATCCAATAACATGAGGAACGAAATAAACGGTACTGCGTGCATCACAGATCTGCAGTGAGTAGTTAATGAACAAATGATTGGACACAGGAAAGCCAACAGGAGCCTACAATCATGAGAGAGTGGAGAAGAGGTGAAGACTCTCCCGGAAATAACTTTCATTGGAGAGAGGCTCTAGAGTCCAAAAAGAGGTAGAAGAAAACAGAACGAGAGCCGGAAAAGACTGGTTTCTGTAGAAACTAAAGTACCTTCAAAGTACAGAGACTTCACCTTTGTAGACTAAATAATTATGGCACTGTCCCATCTCATTATTCTGAAGTTAGAGCCGAGGACCCATGCTCCTCTTTTCCTTCTTCCTCCACCAGCCCTCGCTGAGACACAATGACCCTTTCTGACGGTTATCGCTGAAGATTTCTGTTCGCTGAAGATTTCTGTTTGCTGAGGTCTGCCCCTGGGAACCACAGTTGTATTTTCACTAGGCAGAAATCAGAGAATTATAGGAAAATGGCAAAAGGGACATGCTATTATTATCTTAAGGCTTGAGTTATTAGAACTCCTCATTAAAGAAATTGTTCTATTGGCTTTCCACTTTGCAAATAATTCAGCTACTTTGGGGTACAAATATAAAAGAACAAAATTTTCAGCCAATCTTGTGTCTGTGTAGTCAACAGTGAGGGAAGAAGAAGGTATTTTCTTAAAGGAAAAATTCTTTCTTTGGTTTGACTTAAAATGACAAGTTGTCCCCTAAGGAAAGTTTAATTTTTACAGGAAAACCCCCAGGAACCACTTCTCTGTGATGTTTTCCCCTTGAAATATCTTTGTTGATTTCAGGGATCAGTTGTTGTCCAGAGTGTCGTGGAGGCAAAGAAATCCTTTCTGGAAAAAAGCAGGGTGGTTAATAGTTTTCCTTTTATTTAAAGAATTAGCCAAATGAAGATGGAAAATATCCCTTGACATTTGCTGGTGATTTGGAGGTCTCTGTTGATATTTGGGAGGGCTCCATTTAATACCTCTAAATAGAGGGGCCGGGGAAAAAACATTCCAGGCAGAGTGGGTTGAAGAGTGAGTATTGAGGAAACATAGGTGGCAAATATAAATCATATATAAAGTTTGTTAAAGAAGGGGAGGACAGAGGAGAAACATAGCCTAAAAGGAATATCATGTATGGGACAGTTAAAAAAACAATAGAAGATTCTGGAAGATGATTAATTTCAAGGAGAATGGCCATATTTAGTGTAGGCATGTGATCACAAAGGAAATGCTGACTATACAATTTGTAGGATGTAGTATATACTCTAAATCAATGACAATCATAATGTGCTGTGTCTCCAATTTAGAGAATACGTGGGTCTAGAAATCAAGGATTGGAAATTAGGAACAGCCTCATCTAATATCCCTCCCAGTGAGCCGCTTGGAGAGTTTTTGCTTCAGGTCTCCACACCTCTTGCCTCTGCGTGTTTAGAGGTCTTGACTACTAAAGGGGTAACACTTCAAGAGATGTGGGGAAAGCCCCATTAAATTTCAAGCTGTGCTGTAGCCTGGCACTGCAGGTCCCTCATGCCAAGAGGAGTCACTGTCCTGGCAGGTGTAATTTACCTGATCATCAATGTCGTGTGATCATGGTGATGGGCATGCACTGGTTCCCTGCTGTGCTCAGTCGCTGGCTGGGAGCAGCCCAGGAGCAACCTCAGCACAAACACAGGGGTGGATGCAGATGGCTGTTGGTCAGTCATGCTTTCATGGCAAGAGTTCTGAGTGGTGTGAGCCTAAGTGAGGCAGGTTCCTTTAGCCGAGGGCAATTCACAAAGAAGGCTGAGGGCCGAGGGCTGTCGGATGGCTGCACTCCCCGCACTTGGAAGAATAAGTCCTTAATCCTGAAGGAGGATCTGAGCGATACAGCACAGCAGTCACTAGAGTCCATCCCTTGGGACATGTGAATCAACTTTTTTAAAATTGAGACATAATTGGCATAGAACTTCATATTAGTTTCAGCTGTACAACATAATGATGTGATATTGTTACAGGCTCTTAACATCAGCCCTGATATCAGTCCCCCACATTGAACCCAGCGTACATGGGGTTAAAACTAAAACCCACCACCCCCTTTCCTGCTTCTCTAGCCCCACTCATATGTAAATACCTGTTTCTTTAAACTTGGACTCCTTGAGCTTTACAACTAAATGGGAGTTGCAAATCGTTAAAAGCCCAGGTGGCCTGGAGTTGGAGGCACACTAAAGTTTAGCTGATCATGTGTCCTTGAAGTTTGCCAGGAAAGCCGCTGTCTCAAGAATATCAAGGAGCGGAGGCTTCCCAGACCTCAACTCCTCACTCCCGGCGCTCGAACCCGCCTCAAACAGGAAGACGAGACAATGGCGAAGGACGCGCACCTGCCATCCTCCTATCTCACCACACCCCCCTACCTCGCTGCAAGCAGCCTCTCAAGGCCAAACGCAGGCTGGTGGAAAAGCCCCGACCTGCACAAGCTGCATGTTCCCCCTCCCCTACCCAAAACCCCAAATAAAAATCCCTACCCATTCCTCATCGGGGAGGCAGCAATTTTTGAGGCATGATCCCTTGCTTTGCTCCCTGTGCCTGGCATGGTAAAAACCTTTCCTCTTCCACTCAAGACTCTGTTCTCATTATTTGGATTGGCATTGGGTTCAGAGACTGAACTTTCGGTTACAATATTTGTACATGTTGGTAAATTATCACCACAATAAATCTAGTTAACGTCCATCACCATGTGTAGTTACAAATTTTTTCTTGTGATGAGAATATTTAAGATCTACTCAACTTACAAATATACAATAAAGTATTGTTAACTATAGTCACTGTTCTGTACATTACATCCCATGATTTACTTATTTTATAACTGGAAGCTTGTACCTTTTGACCACCTTCAACCATTTGCACTCCCTCTGGCAACCAGCAATCTCGTCTCAAGTTTGGTCTTTACTTAATTATTTGTTTAAAGGCAGGCTTGATTGGTATGTTAATGAACAATACACCACGGATCAATAATACTTATCCCAGGAATTTAATG
This sequence comes from Equus asinus, assembly GCF_041296235.1. Classification (NCBI taxonomy): domain Eukaryota; kingdom Metazoa; phylum Chordata; class Mammalia; order Perissodactyla; family Equidae; genus Equus; species Equus asinus. The sequence goes on along the minus strand of NC_091809.1, from coordinate 20,991,553 downwards.
TGCTTCAAATTTAGGAAATCATTTGACATTCATTTATTGAATAAAAAGATCTATATAAAAGTTGGCAAGCCCAATAGGAATCAAAATGTAGATGATAATTTTTAACAGCCATTGCTGCAAATGGTGGGGTGTACGTGTCTGGGGCAAGGGGATGCAGCCTCTCAAAGTAGGACAATAGGAATATATCTTTCAAACAAGAAATATTGTGCATTTTTCAGTGAAAGATACTTTCTCTTGAACACGGAAGCATTAAGAATGACAATGAGCATGCAAGAATTGCTGCTGTGAACCATAAGTATTTAATATGATTCTAATAATTCAAAACAATTCATAGGATGAAAATAGAAATGGGATATAAGCATTGTGAATCAAAGACAAATATATCATTTTTAGTAGATAAGAATTTGAAGGTGGTGAGCCCTCAGATCTTTGAAGATTCAGCACCATGTGGGTCCTTCATCATCAATTTCAACAAATCTCCTAGGGCAGTTGTTTTCAAATTTTAGCCTTGCATAAGATTCCCCCTGATCCACCTTATGCACTAATAAGATGCATACACACAAATGGCAGGGCCTTACCCTGGACTTTCTGATTCAGTACATCTGGGATGAAGGACACAAATTCCCAAGTCTAACAAGCTTCCAGGGGATGCTGATGCTTTAGTCTGGAGACGCTTAGAGAGACACTTCATTGTGTCCCTTGTACCTGGTCTAATAAAAGTTTCCCCTCTTCTGTTTCCACCTCCCCTCCTGCACGCCACATCCACCCTTTACTATGACACACTGGTTCTTTCAGATATCATCATGGAAACCCCTGGTGACCCTGACTCTTTCTCCTAGACTGACTTTTCCCCAGAAACTATAGGGAGATGCTCCAGGCACACATCACCCAGGCAAGCTGAATAACAGCTTCCCGAAGATGTCTGTGTACCGATCTCTGGAATGTGTGAAGATGATGTCTTAGATAGTGAAAAGTACTTCGCAGGTGTAAAGAGGTTGAGATGGGAAATTTATCCTGAATTATCTGGGTGCACTCAATGTAATCATAATTGTCCTTATTAACGGAAGCCAGGAGGGCTAGAGACAGATTTGAAGATGCTATTCTGTTGACTTTAAAGATGGAGAAAGTGGCCACGAGCCAAGAATGTAGGGAGACTATAGAATTTGGAAATGGCAAACAAACAGATTTTCCTCTGGAGTATCCAGAAGGAAAGTAGCCCTGCTGATACATTTTAATCTTCTGATTCCCAAAACTGTAACATAGCGAATGTTTGTTGTTTTAAGCCGCTCAGTTTATGGCATTGTTACAGCAGCAATAGCAAACACACCTCTCTTCCAAAATCTGCCTCTCTTACTGCTGCCTTAGATCGGTCCCCATCATCTCTCCCCTGGACTACTTCAACAGCCTCCTAGCTGTTCCCTCTGCCTCCAGTTTTTCCCACTCACAGCAATCCTAAATTCTTCATATTATGCCTATGATTACAGCATGGCCCTGGTGCTCAATTACTTTTAAAATCCTTAATTTGTCAAATTAGACTCTCAATAGTCTGCCCTCCATCTACGTATCTAGGCTTATTTCAAATAACTCAGTCCATATATCCTCCTGAAATTCCTTACTCTTGAATTTCTCCATGCATATGTGCGTGTGCTTCCTTCTTCTCCTAGATCTTACTGTCCTATCCTCTGTGCTTCCCACCAAAACCCGTTCTCCAGTTAAGTTTCTACTGATTGTTAGTTATTCAATGCTCAAGTATATTCTCCTATTAGAAGTTTTCCTGGGGCTGGCCCCGTGGCCGAGTGGTTAAGTTCACGCGCTCCGCTGCAGGCAGCCCAGTGTTTCGTTGGTTCGAATCCTGGGCATGGACATGGCACTGCTCATCAAACCACGCTGAGGCAGCGTCCCACATGCCACAACTAGAAGGACCCACAAAGAAGAATATACAACTATGTACTGGGGGGCTTTGGGGAGGAAAAGGAAAAAAATAAAATCTTAAAAAAAAAAAAGAAGTTTTCCTGACTCCCAAATGTTGGCAAAGATGTGGAAAACCTGGAACCTTCACTTATTGCTGATGGAAATGTAAAATAGTGAAGCCACTTTGAAAAACAGTTTGGCAGTGTCTTAAAAAGTAAACACAAATTTATAATATAACCCTTTGGTTACACTCCTCATTGCCTACCGAAGAGAAATAAAAACACACGTCAGCACAGAGACATGTATGCAAATGTTCATTATATCCCAAACTGGAAATATCCAAATATCTACGAACTGGTAAATGGATAAACAAAATGTGGCATATCCACACATTTTAATACTATTCTGAAGTTGTAAGGAATGAAATACTGATATGTGTCTCCACATGGATAAATCATTATGCTAAATGAAACCAGATACGAAAGATCGCATATCATATGATTCCATTTGTATGAGATATTTAGAAAAGGCCAATTTATAGAGACAGAACGCAGATAAGTGGTTGCCTAGGATGGAGGTGGGAGTGGGAATTAACTGCAAATGGGCACAAGGGAACTTTTTGGGATGATAGAAATGTTCTAAAACTGGACTGTGCTGATGGTTGCATAACTATAAATTTATTAAAATTATTGAATTCACATTTTCAAAGGGTGAATTGCATGGTATGTAAATTATATATCAATAAATCTGTAAAATCCATTTTAAAAAGTTTTCTCTGGAATTACTCAAGCTGATTGAACACTTTTACCTTTGTTTTCAACAGGCTCTATTGCACCCCAGTGTTGTTATGTTCACCACTCTGTGTTGCGGTCATGTTACCTCTTTGGTCCCCTCTTCAGCTTGTCTACAGCAGACAAAAAACACACACTGGAAAATAAACTTAACGAGATCAAAGTGAATTGAAGCCACACTAAATGTTTTTCCTCACTAACAAATTATGTTTTTTCAGTAATATAAAGATCTTACTAGATACACAATACTTGGTTTCTTTTCTTTTCTTTCACCAAAAGTCCATAGTTCCATTCATGATAATGTTTTGATACCCTTTGCAGTCTCTATGACCTGTTTTGGCTTTTCTCCCTGAAGCAGATGCTGAGACAAGGATTCAGGTGCAAGCACTTTATTGATTGGAGTAGAAAACATAGAACATAGGTTAGAGAGAGGAGAACTGATATAGGGAAGAAAATACATCCAATAAAGCTTACCTGAAGTCAGCTTCCACAATAAGTCAAAGAGTTTTCAGCCTATAGGGAAATTCTGAAAAATGGTGCAAAATCCAGACTTCAGAATTATCCCAGTTAAGGGGTGAAGGAGATGGTGTAATCCACACCTCTCCATCAAGAGCTGTTTCTGGTGGAGCATAATTCCATGTCACTTCTGCCATCATGCATTGAGTAAATTAGGTTGCACCTGGTGCAGACCATTGGCAATCAGGCAATCATGGAGACTTCTACTGATCATTTGTTACTGGTGATGGTGAGAGGATACCAGGGAATGTGGGAGAAATGCTACCAGCTTCTAATACTCCCTCCTTCACTGCAGACTTCATTCTATCAATATTCTTCTCAAAGTGAACTAAGTTCTGAATGCATTCCACAAGCATGAAACTACCATTCCTGATGGCACCTGCAGAGGGTATCCTCCCCCCAAGAGAAAGCATGTGAGAGAATAAATATTACTCTCCTACATTCATCATTAGATGTTTTTGGACCTTTGGTGTATCTTAAAACTGAAATGAGGGGAAATAAAGGTCCAATAACACAGGGAAGGAAGGAAGGAATAAAGAAAGGAAGAAAAGAAGGAAGGATGGAAGAAAGGAGGAAGGAAGAAAGGAAAAGAGTGAAGAAATATCTCAGAATTATCCTGTGAAATATATTACTATGAATCACCTGGACAAACTAGCTTTCAAATCTAGATTCCTACTCTTGAAGTTGAAAATCACATCACTGTTTTCATGAAAAGTATGATAGCAAAATTAGGTATGTGGGCTCAGTGTCAGGTTTCCAGATTAGAGTTTAGCCCAATTTTAATCTCTTTCTCTGAAAAATTGGGTAAATGAGAAAAAAAAACCCTCAAGGAAGTGTTGTCAGGATTACATAAAATTATACATGAAAAGTGACAAGAATATCTTTGATATGGCAAGCACTTTGGTCATGACTATTGTATGATTTTCATTCCATTTCTTCCAGGGAAAAACAAACACACAACCCAGTTAAGGTGAAGACATCAGCATTCAGAGTACAATTTTGGGGGGAAATAATGCCAGCACTTGATATAAGTGCTTCAGGTCTAAGCTGGAAATCTCAGGAATGGCTGTAAGAAAGTGGACCAAAACCAGAACTTCATGGGCTATAAATACGGAAGGAAAGTCATAAAGGAATTACTGAGGAAGTTATTGAAGAGAAGCTAACACAAAAAGAAATAAAAGCAAAGTCATAGGCGCTGTGGGAATAGAAAAAAATGAAACATGTCATTTGGGGGAGAAAAGGAACAAAGAGATCAAATTCACAACATTTGCCTTTGAGGCCCATAATGTCCACTTAGTTCTGAGGCAACTGACTAATCATGGACAAGAGGCTGCTTGGCTGAGGAGCCTTCCCAGGGCCCCCTTCACATCCTTGTTCCTCAGGCTGTAGATGAAGGGGTTCAGCATGGGGGTGACCACGGTGTACACCACTGAGGCAATCGAGCTTCTCTGGGAAGAATGGGTCATGGCAGAACTGAGGTAGACCCCCAGGCTTGTCCCATAGTACAAGGAGACCGCAGAGAGATGAGACCCACAGGTGGAAAATGCTTTATATTTTCCCTCTGTGGAGGACATCCCCATTAAGGAGGAGACAATTTGAGAGTAAGAGAAGAGGATTCCAACAAGAGGAAACACACCCAGCAGGGCAGTGGCCACATACAAGACGATGTTATTGATGAAGGTGTCATAGCAGGCTAACTTGACAACCTGAGCCAGTTCACAGAAGAAGTGTGGAATTTCAGTGCCTATACAGAAATTCAGCTGCCTCAACAGTAGAATATGAAGCAGAGAGACCCAGAAAATGATGAACCAGCACATCAGACCAGGAGGCCACAGAGGCGTGGGTTCATGATGACCATGTAGTGCAGGGGGTGGCAGATGGCCACAAACCTGTCATAGGCCATCACAGTCAAGAGGAAACCATCAAGTCCGGCAAAAATCATAAAAAAATATATCTGAGTGAAACATCCTACATAGGAGATGTCCTTGCTCTGTGCCTGGATGTTCACCAGCATCTTTGGGACAGTGGTGGAGGTGAAACAGATGTCGACAAAGGACAGATTGAAGAGGAAGAAGTACATGGGGGTGTGGAGGTGGGAGTCACAGCTGATGATCAAGATGATGAGAAGGTTCCCGAACACAGTGACCAGGTACATGGACAGCAACAATCCGAAGATCAGGGTTTGCAGTTCAGGATCCTCTGAGAGACCCAGGAGGAGGAAGTCTGATACTTCTGTGTGGTTCCCTGCTCCCATGTAGCAGCTGTGTCTGCTGGAAGAGGAGGCGAAAGCAATGTTCAGTGACCAGCCAACTGGCACCTCGGCTGGTCGTTACCTTTTGAGTCCACCTTTCCATGTACATCCTTCACCTGCTTTAAGCGACAGTGAATTCACTCGGTCAAATGGAAGTCCATTTTCTTTTAAATGTAATTGTTTAGCCTTTCTAAAATTTAGCAGCAATCTCTTTTTATCTCCTACTCACTCGTTCTAATTCTATTTGAGGCTATGAGTATAAACCAATTTCTTCTATGATATGACCCTTCCAAAATAATCGAAGACATTCAATGTCTTTTCCTTGATAATCTCCATCTTTCCTTCATTTGAATAGCTCTGTGATAGTTATAATAGATGTGGATTCTCAACTAAAACAAACTTAATTCTGTAACCTGATTCTCCCTATCGATGTCAAAGTTAACTTTCATGTGCCTTACTTTATTTCTTTCTGAAAATATGGTTACTGCTACTACCTTCTTTGTAAGGTTTAGAAATGCCTTTGGGCACAGTATGATCTCAATAAATTATAGCTATTATTATAATTATTAACTTATTCCCTTTAAGACAGTTATTTTTGATATATAACTCTCCAAAAGTGCAATATGGAGATACGATTTAGGAAATGAGATCTTGAGTCAGACTTCCAAGAAAAGAATTTTGGCCCACCAACATACCATTGTGTGACCTGAGAAAGTCACTTAATCGCTCTTAGCTGCAGATACCTCACCTCTACAGTGAGAGTAGTAAATATTTCCTACATTGTAAGACTGATGAGTGAATTAAATGAGATGATGCATGTAATTTTTCTTGAGATTCCTGTGACATACAGTGGACACTTGTTAAATGTTCTTAACGTCTGTTCTTAACATCATAATAAACGTATCTTGCATGGCTATCACTTATAAAATTTCCCTTAAATAGGGTAGTCATCAAAGATGGAATTCTGATCATTATTAACATAACAGGTCTTTTACCTCTTTTGACCCTCCTACAGCACTTCTAATTAAGGACGATCCCTGTGGCTCTCTTTCAGAGACTGCCTGACACATGGATTCTTTCAAGGAGAGGGAAAAAATGTAGACTACATAGATAAGAGGAGAAAACAAAATCAGACAACCATTAAAATAAAATACAAGGTAGGTGTGAGAATGTGTGCCCAGGTGCACATGCTCAGAAGTTGGGATGCATTGTATTAAGAGTACATGCAGTTAGTTATTTTAAAAAATGATAGATGTGGTTAAAAATATACAAAGTTTCTATACTAAAAACATCCTTAAAAATTAAAAGGCAAATTTATGATGACAACTTTAAATCCCCATGATAGATAAAAGGTCAGAGTTATTAATTCTTCAAGAATGTGATTAATTGAAGAGAGAAAAAACAATGAGAACTAATTTAGACTGGGGTTGAAAAGGCTTCTCTAAAATGTGATTATTTAAGCTATGAGAAGAAGGATGGTAATAGTTAAACCAGGGGAAATAAGGAAAAAACAAGCATTTTGGACTGAGAGAACACAATTGATGTTTGCCCTCTGGGTCAGTGAACTTGAGAATGGAAGGGATTTGAGAGGCCAGTGAGATGGAGAAAAGAGAGTGAGCGTCAGGAGGACAAAGTGCGTGAGACCCACAAGGCCAGCATCCAGCACTGTTTCTTGATGTACCTCTCATGTTGGTAATTTTATGTTTCTTTGGGGGTCAGAACATGTGACTGTTTTTACTCTCCAATATCTTTCGAGGGATTTACATGGTGCCTGGAACATAGTAGGTGGTTACCACACACAAATGTTATATGTATAATAAATATAGAGACCAAAAACATCAACTATGACACAAAAAAGAAAACTTCAAGCTCACCGTATGCCTGAATGTATGCACAAAATTGAAGAATAAAGTTAAATCAAATGCATTCTTATCTATTTTAAGAGACTAATACACCATTAATAAGTAATACCTGTTTTAGGAATGAGAAGCTGTTTTAATACCAGGGTGTTTGTAACATAATTCAGCACAAAAACTGGTCAATGAAGAGAAATCATAACCATAACCACAATGGAAAATGCATTTGAGAAAATGTAACAACCACTACAGTGGTTAGCAGCAAAGACAAAGCCTCTCACTAAATAAGGAAACTAAGGACAATTTCTTAACCCAATAAACAATGGTTATTTTAATCTACAGCCAACAAGATATTCTACATTAAAGCGCTAAAATATTTATATCACATTCATGAAGAGACAAACCAAGGCAGTCTACTCCAACTGTAATCACTTGATATTCACCTGAACATTTAAAGAAACTGGTAAAACGAGAAAAGGAAATTAGCCTGAGTACCAAACATCAGAAGTAATTATATTATTAGCAGATATATCGTGGACACTAAAGTGAAACAGCAAGTACAAACAACAGAGAACTATTGAGTGCTATCAGCGAGTCACAGCTGCTGTGAAAACAAGGAATATAAAAGAAAAATCCAACCACATGAGGAATAAAATAGACAATAGCTCATGCGTAATAGATCTCCAGTGAGTAGTTAGTGAAAATGATTGGACACAGGAAATCCAAAAAGAGCCACAATTATGGGAAAGAGTAGAGAAGAGCTGGAGACTCTCCAGAAAATAACACTTATCTGAAAAGGGCCCTAGATTACAAAAAGAGAAAGAAGGAAACAGAAAAAGAGCTGGAAAAGACAGGGTTTGGTGGAAACTAAAGTACCTTTAGAGTATAGAGACTTCGCTATTGTCAGTTAAATAAATATGAGACTCTTCCAGTCTGAATCTTCTAGAGGTAAAGCCCAGTACACACTTCTGCTCCTCTTTTCCTTCTCACTCCACCAGCCCTCACAAGGATACACTGACACTCTCTGATGGGTAACACTGATGCTTTCTGTTCTCCGAGGTCTGTCCCTGGAAAGCCCAATTGTGTTTTCACCTGGACAGGGATCAGAGAATTATAGGAAAATGGCAACAGGGATATGTTATCATCTCAAGGATTGAATTCTCAGAGCTCCTCACTAAATAAATTATTCTTCTGACTTTCCTCTTTCCAAACAAACAATTCAGTTCCCTTGAGGTACAAAAATAAGAGAATGGAAAAATTTCAGCCAATCTTGTGTCTGTGTAGGCAACAGTGGGGGAAGAAGAAGGTATTTTCTCAGAGGAAAAATTCTTCTTTCTTTGGTTTGACTTAAAAGTGACAAGGTGTGCCCTAGGAATGTTTAATTTCTACAGGAACCAAACCCAGGGACTAATTCAATGTCATGTTCTTCCCTTGAAGAATCTTTGTTGATTTTAAGGATCACTTGGTGTCCACAATGTAACGGAGGCAAAGAAGTCCTTTCTGAAGAAAAGCAGAGTGGTTAATAGTTTTGGTTTTGTTGAAAGGACTAACCAAGTGAGGATGGAAAACATCCTCTGGCATTTGTTGGTGACACTGAGGCCTTTGTTGATATTAGTGAGGGATCCATGTATTACCTTTAAATAGAGGGTCTAGGGCAGAAATAATCCAGGTAGAGTGGGTTTAAGAGTTAATATTGAGGAAACAGAGGTAGCAAATATAAGTCATATACAAAGTTTGTCAGAGGAGCGGAGGACAGAGTTAATCCATACCCTTAGGAGGGTATCAAGAATGGGAGAGTTTAAAGAATAAGAAGAATAAGCTCTTAATCCAGAAGGATGATCCGGGCTATGCAGCACAGCATTCACTAAAGTCCATCCCTTGGGACATTTAGATCAACTTTTTTTTTTAAAAATTGAGATATAATTGACATGTAACATTATATTAGTATTGGGGTGCAACATAAAGATTCAATATTTGTATACTTGGTGCAATTATCACCCCATTAAGTCTAGTTAATGTCCAACACTACATGCAGTTACAAATTATTTTTCTTGTGATGAGAACGTCTAAGATCTACTAGCTTAGCATCTTAGAAATATTCTATACAATATTATTAACTAAAGTCACTATTCTGTACATTACATCCCATGACTTATTTATTTTATAACTGAAAGTTTGTACTTGAAACCACCTTCACCCATTTGCCCCTACCCCCTGCAGCCTCCATTCTGTTCTCTGTATCTATAAGTTTGGTTTTTTTTGTCTGTTTGTTTTTAAGGCTATCTTGATCAGGTGTTAAAGAGTAATACAGCACGGGTCAATAGTGCTTATCCCAGCAATTTAAATATGCTTCTACTTTAGAAAATCTACATATATTCATTTATTTCATAAATATATCAAAACGGAAGCTGGCTTTTGATAGGAATCAAAATTTACTTGATAATTATTAACAGACATTGCTGCAAATGGTGGGGTGTATGTGTGTGTGGTGATACAGGCTCTCAAAGTAGGGAAATAAGGATATATCTTCCAGGTGATAAATAATGTGAAGTTTTCAATGAGGGATAATGTTCTTTTCAACATGGAAGCATTAAGAAATGATAATTAAGAGTGATGTCAGCATCATGGCAGAGTGAGTTATTCCTTTTGTCTCTTCCTTCTAAGTTACGACTAAATGGACATTTATTAACCAACAGAGGATTCCCCACACAGCACAACAGGACACCTGAGAGATCCATGCAGCTATACATCTGAAGGTGGGTGGGCTGGAAAACTGGGAGGCAGTGGAACTAGAGGAGTAGCCCCCTCTCCCTCCCTGGAAGCAGTGGTCCGGGTCATGAATTCTCACACAGAGGCCAGTGCAACTGTGCGTGGATGTGGGTTCAGTCCAGCCAGCACATGATCACTTACAGAGTGGCATCAGCCTGGCCCATGGGAGTGCCCACCATGCCACAGCAGCCCCACCCATGCAAATGCCTGCATTGAGTGGCAGTGTCTCGCCACACTCAAAGGCACCCTGCTCAAGTGGCACCCCTGCCCATCAAGGATGGTGGCTCCACCCTCGTGAGCATCACCCACTGAGAGGCAATAGCCAAGCTCATGCAAAGATGCCCCACCCAGCAGCTGTGGCCTGGCTTGCACAAATGCAGGGTGGCCTGACTGGTGCAACTATGAGCAGATGGGGCAGGAACAGAAAAAAATCCCCCTTTCCACAACCCCCACCCCCAGTGCTGGAAGGTGGAAAATGCAATCAGAATCAACAGGAACCACAGCTGAACTGGCGACCCAGTCCCCAGTGGTGGCAACTCTGACACCAGCTCCACCAGCACTGGGGGATGTATACAAGTCTCCAGGTCCCCAGGCCCCAACCAGTGACATGACACTTATGAACCAAACATCCCTAGCAGTGGTGCAACCAGCAGCCCAAGACAACCCAGAAACAGCAACACAGGTGGTGCATGGGACAGCAGCATTTAAGCCACTGGAGAGTCAGTGGGGGAACATGAGACCCAGATGACAAGAACCAAAGTATCCAAAGATGTACCCAAATAAGACAAGGTGATTACTACCATAAAAGTGCCAGAAAACGATCAATTCATCAAAGAACAGGAAGAACTACAGTAACACTACAGAACAGAAGGAAAATGACAACTCTCCAGAAAATCAACCTGAAGTCACAGATTACAATCTAACTGGCAGAGAATTCAAAATAGCTGTTATAAAGAAACTCAACAAATGGCCACCAGGTGGCTTAGTGGTTAAGTTTGCATGCTCCACTTTGGCAGCCAGGGGTTCGCTGCTTTGAATCCTGGGCATGGACCTACACACTGCTCATCAAGCCATGCTGCGGTGGCATCCCACATAGAAAACAGAGGAAGACTGGTACATATGTTAGGTCAGTGACAATCTTCCTCAAGCAAAAAGAGACAGATTGGCAACAGATGTTACCTCAGGGCCAATCTTCCTCACACAAACATGCTAAAAGAAACTCAACACGTTAGAAGAAAAACAGAAAGACAGTTCAACGAGCTCAGGAGTAAAATTAATGAACAGAAAGAATACTTCACCAAAGAGACTGAAGCTCTAAAAAACAAAACAAACAAATTCTGGATATAAAGAACACAATTAATGAGATAAAAAAGTGATCTAGAAAACATAAAATAAAATAGAGCAGACCTCATGGAGCAGAGAATCAGTGATCTTGAAGATAGAAACCTGGAAATGCTTCAGGTGGAGGAGAGAGAACTAAGATTTTTTAAAAATGAAGAAATTCCTCAAGAAATATTTGATTCAGATAGGAAAAGTGACTTAAGGATTATAGATTATAGGTATCCCAGAGGAAGAAGAAAGGGAGAAAGCAGCAGAGAGCTTGTTCAAAGAAATGATAGCTGAGAACTTCCCAAACCTGGGGAAAACCTGGACATACAAGTACATGAAGCCAATAGAACTCCTAATTTCATCAATGCAAAAAGACCTTCTCCAAGGCATATAATATTAAAACTGTCAAAAATCAATGACAAAGAAAAAATACTAAGGGCAGAAAGAGAGAAGAAAATAACCTACAAAGGAACCCCCATCAGGCTTTCAGAGGTTTCTTGGCAGAAACATTACGGGCTAGAAGAGAATGGAATGAACTATTCAAAATACTGAAAGACAAAAATTATCAGCCAAGAATACTCTATCCAGCAAAATTATCCTTCAGACATGACAGAGAAAGAAAAGATTTCCCAGATAAACAAAAGCTGAGGGAGTTAATCACCACTAAACCAGCCTTACATGAAATGATAAAAGGAGCCATCTTGCCTGAAACAAAAAGGCAAATGTTCACAAAGCTTTGAGCAAGCAGATAGACAGACGAAAATCAGAAAATTGTAGCTTGGGCTGGCCCCGTGGCCGAGTGGTTAAGTTCGCGTGCTCCGCTGCAGGCGGCCCAGTGTTTCGTTGATTCCAATCCTGGGCGCGGACATGGCACTGCTCATCAAACCACGCTGAGGCAGCATCCCACATGCTGCAACTAGAAGGACCCGCAATGAAGAACATACAACTATGTACTGGGGGGCTTTGGGGAGAAAAAGGAAAAAAAAAAATCTTTAAAAAAAAAAGAATTGTAGCTCTCTATCACAATAGGTTAACAAACAACTATAACATAAAAGATAAGAAAGAAAGCATCAAAAACAACTATAAACACTTCAATTTAGTCACAAACTCACAACACAAAAAAGAATAATTTGTGACAATAAAAGCAGAGAAAGGGAAGAGGAAATGGACGTAACCTGCTTAGGCTCATGGAGATAAATGGCTATCAGAAAATGGGCTATCCCATCTATGAGATCTTTCATGCAAACTTCACGGTAACCACAAAACAAAAAATCACAACGGAGTCACAAATCATAAATAAAGAGAGAACTGAGAAAATCATCACAGCAAACCACCAAACTGAAATGGCAGTCAGAAACACAGGGAAATGATACAAAGGAAATATAGAAATAAATGGAAAACAAAAGATAAAATGGCAGCATTAAGCCTCATATATTAAGAATCACTCTAAATGTAAGTGGATTGAATTCACCAATCAAAAGACAAGAGTGTCTAGACGGATTGAAAAACAAGGCTCAACATTATGCTGCCTCCAGGAAACATATCTCAGCTCAAAAGACAAACAGGCTCAGAGAGAAGGGATGGAAGATAATACTCCAAGCAAATGGCAAGCAAAAGAAAGCAGATGTAGCCATACTTATATCAGACAAAGCAGACATCAAGATAAAAAAGACAATCAGAGATAAAGATGGGCATTATATAATGATAAAAGGGACATTCCACCAAGAAGACAGAACACTTATTAATATATATGCACCTAACACAGGAGCACCAAAGTATATGAAACAACTATTAACTGACATAAAGGGAGAAATTGACAGCAACACAATAATAGTAGGGGACCTCAACATCCCACTTACATCAATGGATAGATCATTCAGACAGAAAGTCAACAAGGAAACAGTGGCCTTAAAGAAACACTAGACCAGGTGGACTTGATCAATATATATAGCATTCCATCCAAAACCAGCAGAATACATATTCTTCTCAAGTGCACATGAAACATTCTCAAAGATAGACCATATGTTGGGAAACAAGGCAAGCCTCAATAAGTTTCAGAAGACTGAAATCATACCGAGTATCTTTTAGCCCATCATAATGCTATGAAACTACAAATCAACTCCAAAAAAAAGACAGAAAATTCAGAAATATGTGGATACTAAACCACATGCTACTCAACAATCATTGGATCAATCAAGAAATCAAAGGATAAATCAAAAAATACCTGGAGAAAAATGAAAACACAACATTCTAACTCTTATGGGATGCAGCAAAAGCAGTACTAAGAAGGAAATTTATAGCAATACAGGCCAACCTCAACAAACAAGAAAAATCTCAAATAAGTAATCTTAAGCTTCACCTAAAAAAACTAGAAAAAGAAGAACAAACGAAGCTTAAAGTCAGTAGAAGGAGGGAAATTAAAAAAAAATCAGAGCAGAAATAAATGAAATAGAAACTAAAAAATAATAGAAGGGATCAATGAAACTAAGAGCTGTTTCTTTGAGAAGATAAACAAAAATGACAAACCCTTAGGTTCATCACTAGGAAACAGAGAGAAGATTCACCAGGAAAAAAAGAGAGAAGATTCGAATAAATAAAATTAGAAATGAAAGAGGAAAAATTACAATGCATACCACAGAAATACAAAGGATTATAAGAGAATACTATGAAAAGCTATATGCCAACAACTGGATAATCTAGAAGAAATAGATACATTCTTAGAATCATACAAACTCCCAAAACTGAATCAAGAAGAAATAGAGAATCTGAATAGACCAATCACAACTAAAGAGATTGAAACAGTAATCAAAAGCCTCTCCTTTGCCCAAGAAAAATATCTACAACCAGATGGCTTCTCTGGTGAATTCTACAAAACATTAAAAGAAGATTTAACATATCCTTCTCAAATTATTTCAAAATATTGAAGAGGACAGGATGCTTCCTAACTCATCTTTCAAGGCTAACATTACCCAACACCAAAACCAGACAAAGACAACACAGAAAAGGAACATCACAGGCCAATATCACAGGTGAACATAGATGTAAAAATCCTCAAAAAAATTAGCCAATCAAATACAACAGTGCATTAAAAGGATCATATACCATGATCAAGTGGGATTTATTCCAGAGAGACAGGGATGGTTCAATACCTGCAAATCAATCAATGTGATACACCACACCAACAAGATGAGGTACAAAAATCACGTGCTCATCTCAATAGATGCAGAGAAGGTATTTGACAAGATCCAACATCCATTTATGATAAAAAAAAAAAAACTTTCAGTAAAATGAGTATAGAAGGAAGGCACCTCAACATAATAAAGGCCATCTGTGACAAACCCACAGCCAATATCATACTTAATGGTGAAAAACTGAAAGCTATTCATCTGAGGACAAGAACACGACAAGGGTGTCCACTCTCTCTACTCTTATTCAACTGGAAGTTTTGGCCAGAGGAATTAGGCAAGAAAAAGAAACTAAAGGGATTTACATTGGAAAGGAAGAAGTGAAACTCTCACTGTTTGTGGATGATATGATTCTATATATAGAATTCCCTAAAGAATCCACCAGAAAACTATTAGAAATAATCAACAACTACAAGAAAGTTGCAGGCTACAAAATCAACATACAAAAGCAATTGCATTTCTATACACTAATAATGAACTAACAGAAAGTGAAGTCCAGAATACAATCCCATTTACAAGTGCAACAAAAAGAATAAAATATCCAGGAATAAACTTAACCAAGGAGGTAAAAGACCTATACACTGAAAACTAGAAGACATTATTGAAAGAAATTAAAGAAGATATAAACAAATGGAAAGATATTCCATGTTCATGGATTGAAAGACTAAACATAGTTAAAATGTCCATATTACCTAAAGCAATCTACAGATTCAATGCAATCTCAATCAGAATTCCAATGACATTCTTTTTTTTTCTTGAGGAAGATTAGCCCTGAGCTAACTGCTGCCAGTCTTCCTCTCTTTGCTGAGGAAGGCTGGCCCTGAGCTAACATCCATGCCCATCTTCCTCTACTCTATATGTGGGACGCCTACCACAGTATGGCATGTCAAGCTGTGCCATGTCCGCACCCGGGATCCGAACTGGCAAACCCCGGGCCACCAGAAGCAGAAAGTGTGCACTTAACCACTGCACCACCTGGCTGGCCCCTCCAATGACATTCTTTACAGAAATAGAACAACAAATCCTAAAACGTATAGGGAACAAGAAAAGACCTCGAATAGCCAAAAAGCAATCCTGAGAAAAAAAGAACAAAGCTTGAGGTATCACACTCCCTGACTTAAAAATATACTGCAAAGCTATGGTAATCAAAACAGCATGGTACTGGCAGAAAAGCAGACACACAGATCAAGGGAACAGAACTGACAACCCAGAAACAAAAACCACACATCTATGGACAGCTAATCTTCGACAAAGGTGGCAAGAACATACAATGGAGAAAAGATAGTCTCTTCAGTACATTGTGTTGAGAAAACTGAACAGCCACACACAAAAGAATGAAGGTAGACCATTATCTCATGCCATACACAAAAATAAACTCAAAATGGATCAAAGACTTGGAGATAAGTCCTGAAACCATAAAACTGCTGGAAGATAATATAGGTAGTACACTCTTTGACATCAAACTTAAAAGGATCTTTTCGAACGCCATGTCTTCTCAGACAAGGGAAACAAAAGAAAAAATAAGCAAGTGGGGATTCATCAGACTAAAGAGCTTCTGCAAGGCAAAAGAAACTAGGATCAAAACCAAAAGACAACCCACCTATCGGGAGAAAATATTTGCAAATCATATATCCAATAAGGGGTTAATGTCCATAATATATAAGGAACTCACACAACCGAACAACAAAAAAAGAAACAGCCCCATCAAAAAATGGGTGGAGGATATGAACAGACATTTTTCCAAAGAAGATATACAGATGGCCAATAAACACATGAAAAGATGTTCAACACCACTAATAATCAGGGAAATGCAAATCAAAACAACACTAAGATACCACCTTACACCTGTTAAAGTGCCTATAATCACGAAGACTAAAAATAACAAATATTGGAAATGATGTGGAGAAAAGGGAACCCTCATACACTGCTGGTGGAATGCAAACTGGTGCAGCCACTATGGAAAACAGTATGGAGATTCCTCAAAAAACTAAAAATAGAAATACCATATGACCCAGCTATCCCACTACTGGGTGTCTACCCAAACACTTTGAAATCAACAATCCAAAGTAACATATGGACCTCTATGTTCATTGCAGCACTATTCACAATAGCCAAGACATGGAAACAACCCAAGTGCCCATCGACTGATGATTGGATAAAGAAGATGTGGTATGTATATATACAATGGAATACTACTCAGCCATAAAAAAAGACAAATTCATCCCATTTGCAATATGGATGATCTGGAAGGAATTACGCTAAGCAAAACAAGCCAGACTGAGAAAGCCAAACACCATTTGATTTCACTTATGTGGTATATAAACAAACACATGGACAAAGAAAACAGTTCAGCGGTTACCAGGTGGAGGGAGTTGGTGGGGGGGACAGCGGGTGAAGGGGGGCACTTATGTGGTGACAGACAAGAATAACGTACAAATGAAATTTCACAATGATGAAAACTATTATGAACACAATAAAAAAAATAATTGACAAATGTTTTGTTGACATCAAGGTCCATACACAAAAAAAGAAATCATAATTAACGAACACGCAAGGATTCCTGCTATGAACACATATATTTAATATTATTCTAATAATTCAAACAAACTCATAAGATAAACATAGGAAGGGACATAAGCATTACGAAGTCAAAGACAAATGTATCATTATCAGTAGATAAGATTTTGGAGGTGGAGAGCCCTCAGATCTCTGAAGGTGCAGTCCCATGTGGGTCCTTCATCATCCATTTCAACAAATCCCCTAGGGCAGTTGTTTTCAAATTTTATTCATGCATAAGATCTACCTGGATGGCTTGTTACACAAATATCTGGGCCTGACCCTGGAGTTTCTGATTAGAAGATCTCAGATGAACAAAAGAATTTGCATCTCTAACAAGCTCCCAGGGGATGCTGATACTGCTGCTCTGGAGACACTTGTTTGTTTCTTTGTAGTCTGGTATAATAATTTTTTCCTCCTCTGTTTCCATCTCCCCTGCCGCACATCACTCCCAGCATTTACTAGCAGAGACTGGCTCTTTCAAACGGCATCATGGAAACCCCTGGAGGCCCTGGCTCTTTCCCTTACAGTAACTATTCCCCAGAAAGTACAGGCAGAGGCTCCAGGCAGCGAATTCATAACCCATATCTCTGGGAGGCCCAAGGTGGTTTACCCTGGGGAAAGTGCAACCATATTTAAAATTTCCAGAACTTTGGGGGTTGAATTCTCAGTGAGTCTCATGAAATAAATTCTTACATTTTCATTCTACTCTTTAAACAATCAGGCTCCCTTGGGGTAGAAGGAGATTACTAGAGAAGAAACTTTCTGCTACTTCTTTTCCTTGAAGATCGCTGTGGACAGAGAGTGATTTCTTTTCTCCAATTATCCCTTCTTATCTAGTACATTCAACACTTTGCAGTCAACAAGATCATTCTCCTAGAGATTAAAAAACTTTATCTTCCTTCAAAGAAATCTCCCAGAGCTCCTTACCATGCTCTAATTCTTGCCTCCCCTTCACAAGATTTAATTTCAAAGTTAGGAGTTTCTCCCTGAGAGGTGTGTAAATATTACAAGGAGCTCAATAGACTTCACCCTCAGAATCCCATTGTCACAAAAATGAAATCGATGAGAAAGTCCCTATTTACAGAAGGAGAATGCAGCTTTAGTGATGTTGCTACTGAAAAGTCAAGCATCTTGGAGAATGGAAATATCCCTCGGAATTTTGGGGGGACATAAGGTTATTGAAGACCCCAAGGAGAGTAATTTGTCATGGGGGTAGAAAAACTCCAGATGAGTTGGTAGAAGAGAGAGTGAGCAGACCGGATATGGAAGCTGCAAGTGTAGACCAAATTCTCCAAAAGTTTGGAGCAATACCCAAGGGGAGTATGGGTCTATGAGTGAGTTTCATTTCATTGAAAGATATGAAATTTAGAAGAATCCTATGCCATTGGACATGATAATATTGTGTCAGACATTGGAAAATACAGGATAAAGAATGAATAAGGGATAGCATAAGTTCCCCCAAATGTTAGGAAGGGATGTGATTCAAAGTTCAGGTGGAGGTTTTAAGAGCAGGCATTAAAAAAGTAATTACATGAGTAATTCTTAATTACAATAGTGCCTAATGTTGTGATGGATGGTACTGTGTCCAATGAGAGCATATATCTAGTGGAGCCCTATAACTGAGAACTGAAGGATCATGGGTAGGATTCAGTCCACCATCAGCTTCTCTTTCCTACTCCCAACTCTCTGAACAGAAGTCTCCCAACTTCTCCCTTTCTGTACAATTACTTGATTTTTGCTGCCACCCAAGCCGACTGATGATCACCAGGCCAATACATTTGACCTCTGAGGTAATAGCACCAATGGGGTGTTCTGCTTTCTCTTCACCTCAACCTTTCCAAAATTCAACTGATGTTTTATTCTTCCTAAAATATTGCTCTTCCTGTTATCTCCCTAGTGTAAGAGCCAACACCATCAACTCTGGCACCCATGGAGTTGTTCTACTCCAGTGGTTCTCAATCAAGCCAATTTTGCCCCCTACAGGACAACTGGCAATGTCTGGAGACATTTCTGGTTATCACAACTCAGTGCTGGCATCTAGTGGGTAAACAACAGGGATCTGCTAAAAATCTTACTATACACAAGACAGCCACTCACAACAAATAATTATATAGACTGACATGTCAATATTGTCATGGGTTAGAAATCCTGGTAAAGACTGTTGAGGACTAGTGCTAAAATTTTTGTCTAAAAAAATCCCAGTCATTGTCAATAGATATTTATAATGATATTGAAAATATTATCTGAAAGAAATCTCACAATCTTTCTCCATTATTTTGTACTACTTGATCTTATTCATTGTGGTTAAGTTTATGTAACCTAAAATGTACATTTTTAACTATTTTTAAGTGTACAATTCTGTTGCTTGGCTTTAAGTACATTCACATTAATGAGCAACCATCCCCACCATCCATCTCCAGAACTTTTTCATTTTCCCAAACTGAAACTCTGTCCCCATTAAACACTAACTACCCATCCCCCTCCCACAGTCCCTCGCAACCACCACTCTACTTTCTGTCTCTCTTGTCATCTCTTATAAGTGGAATAATATAATATTATCCATTTCAATAATCTCAATTTTGATATTTCAAAACCTGAACTTCTGATGTCCCCTTGGCTTGCCAAATTTGCTCTACTCCCACTCTTTCCTGTCTCAATGACTGCAATTCCATTCTTTCAGTCTTTTAGGCTCCAAACCATGGAGTCATTCTCATTTCCTCTTTTTCTCTTATATCCATATCCTGAATGACAACAAATCATCTTGGCTGTATCTTCCAAAGATAGCCAAACTAAGCACTTCTCAACCCTTAAACTTCTATCTCCCCTGGGTCCTAGCTCCCTATATCTAACCTGGCTTGCTGCAGTCAGCTCCAAGCAGGCTTCCTCACACCCTACAATCAATTCTCAACCCAACAGCCAGAAGGATCTTTTAAAATACTAATTATGTCACGTGTCTGCTCAAAACCCTGCAAGGACTCTCCTTGTCACTGAGAGTAAAGGAAAGCAAAAGTCTTTCAATTTCAAAGAAACCTTCACAGGATAAGCCCCTGATACCTATCTTCCTCTTCTGTTATGCTCCCCATCACTCTCCGTGCTCCAGCCACACTCCCCCCAGGCCACTTCCCACCTCAGGGTCTTTGTATCAACCTCACACTCTGCCTGGGGCACTCTTTCCCCAGACATGCACTCACCTCACTCATTCACTGTCTTCGCGAATGTAACTTTCTCAATGAGGTTGATCAGCATCATCCTTTATGACATAACAACCTGCCCTCCTGATCCTCTTTATCATTTTGAGTTTAACCTAAAATAATGGCTGACACACAGTAAATACTCAGTAAAAATAGGTTTGATAAATTGAATACATATATGTGGTTCTGAAGGGGCTGCCAGTAACATTGTCTCCTGACCACAGTTGATTGGTCCCATGCGGTAAGAGGACATGATTGTGTCAGTTAGAATCCTTTTCTGAAATTTTTTGTTTGTCTTTTACATATGAGGAGCTAAAATAAATCCAGTTACTCTTCAGTAATGAAGCTCTGAGGTGTGAGATGTGAGAGCTGCTGTTTTTTGTGTCTCTTTCCACGTGGAGGTAGCTAGTCTGAGAAAACAAAGCTGATAATCTGAATGGAAATCTTCACTGTGTTTGAGCCCCTGTGTCCAGAGTCCAGCTGAGCCTCTGCTCAGTTATATTAAGATGAATCAGGAAATTTTCTCCTATCACTTGTCACCAAAGCAGACGTATCTGATGTACACTTATCTTTACATGAGCAAAGACTATGAGATGGCCCTGACCAATGAAAATCAACAAGGAGTGCCATGACAGACCCTCCACCTTGTCAGCTCAAGGCCTTACCCATCAATTGTTGGCAAACTCTAACTCACACACATCTGTTGTGGCAGGTTAAATAAGAGCCTCCTAAAGATGTTTGAACCTATGAACCTTATATGGAAAAAGGCACTTGCAGATGTGATTAAGTTAAGGATCTTGAGATGGAGAGATTATCCTGAATCTGGGAGGGGTTAATGTGACCAAAAGCATCCTTATAAGAAGGCAGGAGGGCTAGAGAAAATATTGAAGATGCTATATTGCTGACGTCGAAGATAGAAGAAAGGGTAACAAGCCAATGAATGCAAGGGAATTCTACAGTTTGGAAAAGACAAAGAAATAGATTCTCCTCTAGAGCCTGCAGAAGAAAAGCATCCCTGCTGACACATGTTAGGTTTCTGACCTCCAGAATTGTAAGAGATGAAATTTGTGCCATTTTAAGCCACCAGACTTAGGGCAATTTGTTACAGCCACAACAGGAAATAAATTCATCTTTCTTCCAAAATGTACTTATCCCATTGCTACTGTTTTACATCAGGTCTCCATCATCTCTACCCTGGACTGTTCCCACAGACTTTTAGCTGCCCACTCTGCCTTCAATTTCTCCCACTCAGGGCAATCCTAAAGTCCTCATATTATATGTATGATTACAGCATGGCTCTGATACTTAATTGCTTATAAAACCCTTCGTATATAAAATTAGGCTCTCAATAATCTGTCTTCCATCTACATATCCAATCTTATTTCTAATATCTCAGCCACAAGTTCCATATATCTTCCTGATATGCCTCACTTTTGAATGTCACATAAACCCCTCTGTAGTTAAATTTCTACTCATTATTTGTTCTTCAACATTCAAGCATATTCTCCTATTAGAAGTTTTTTTTTGTTTTTTTTTTTGAGGAAGATTAGCTCTGAGCTAACATTTGCCACCAATCCTCCTCCCTTTGCTAAGGAAGATCAGCCCTGAGCTAACATCTGTGCCAATCTTCCTCTATTTTATATGTGGGACGCTTGTCACAGCATAGCTTGATAAGCGGTGCATAGGTCCGCAGCCGGGATCCAAAATGGTGAACCCCAGGCCACTGAAGCAGAGTCCGTGAACTTAACTATTATGCCACTTGGCCGGCCTCTAGAAGTTCTTCCAGAATACCAAGTGTTGGCCATGATGTGGAAAAACTGGAACCTTCATGCTTTCCTGGTGTGAATGTAAATCGGCACAGCAATTTGGGAAGATAGTTTGGCAGCGTCTTAAAAGTTAAGCATAAATTTAACACATAGCCTAGTAATTGCTCTCCAAGGTATCGACCCAAGAGAAATGAAAATGCTTGTCAACACAGAGACACATGCACAAATGTTCATAGCAGCATTATTCATAGTAATTCCAAACTAGAAATATCCAAAGATTCATCAACTAGGAAGTGGATAAGCAAAATGTGCCATATACATACAATAGAATACAACTCTACAGTTAAGAGGAACAAAATATTGATACACACTTCCACATGGCTGAGCCTCAAAAACACTGGTAAGTAGAAGAAGCCAGAAACGAAAGACTGCATATTGCATGATTCTATTTATATAAAATATCCAGAAAAGGCAAATTTATAAAGACAGAAAGTGATGAGTGATTTCCTAGGACTAAGGTGGGTGTGGAAATTAACTGTAAATGGACACAATAGTACTTTCTTAGGTGATAAACATATTTTAAAACTGGATTGTGGTAGTGATCACATAACTCTATAAATTTACTAAAATTATTGAATTTACATTATCAGTGGATGAATTACATGTATGTAAATTATGCTTCAATAAAAATGTAGAAAAATAAATGTCTAAAGATTTTTCCTCAAGTTACTTAGAGTTGAAAACTTTTACCTTTGTTTTACACAGGATCTAATACACACCAGTATTAATTATGCTCACCACTCTGATTGCAATCATCTGTATCTCTCTGGTCCACTCCTCAATTTGTACATAGTAGAAAATAAATGTACATGGGATTAAACATAATAGAATGAAAGTGAATTGAAGCCATATCGAATAAATTTTTTTGCCTCTAATAAATTATAATTTTTTAGCCATTTTGCAGTCCTTCCTATGTCCCCAATACTAGTTTCTTTTTTCTCTCTCAAAGTCTCTAAATCCTTTCATGATATTGTCTTTATACATCACAGTCTTCCTCACCTGTGTAGTTTTGGTTCCCACAGCAGACACTGAGCCAAGGATTCATGTGCAAGCACTTTATCGGAAGGAGCAAAGAATATGGACGGGAAAGAGGAGAAGGGATACAGGGAAGAAAAGACATCCAGTAAAGCTTGCATTAGGTCAGCTACCATTGTGGTTGAGCAGAGTTTTAATCCTGTTGTGAAATTCTGGAAAATGGTACAAAAACCCAACCCTCAGAATTATCCTAGTTAATGGGTAAAGACATGGCATATACCGCACCTCTCTCTCAGGGCTGTCTCTGATGGGGCATAATTTCCTGTCACTTGTAGCACCACATATTGGGCAAAGTGGGTTCCAGCTGGTGCTGGCCATTGGTAGTCATGCAATGGAGATAGTGAGAGGATCCCATGGGATGTAGGGGGAGTGGTGACAGCATCTACTATTCCATCCTTCCCTGCAGACTCAATTCTAACAACATTTTCTCAAAAAGTGGGCTAAGTTCCGAACATCTTCCACACATGTGTACCTATGATTCCTGATGGCACCTCCAGAGAGTGTGAGAAAAAAATTAAACCTTGTAAAAAAATCTCTGATTGTATTGTATTCATTACTATATGCTTTAGGATCTTAGAGAGTGTATCTCAAAATTGCAATGATCGGAAATAAAGGTCAAATAAGAGAAGGAAAGGAAAGAAGGAGGGAAGGAAAAAAGAAAGGAAGGACAGAAAGAAGGAATGAAGGAAGGAAGAGAGGATGAATGGAAAGAAAGAAAGAAGGAATGGAGGAATAAAAGAAGGAAGGAAGAAAGAAAGGATGAGGAAGAATGGGAAGAAGGATCAAAAAGAATGAGGCAACATCTCAGAGTTATTCTGGTGGTATATTAATATCAATCAACTGACCAACCAGCTTCCAAATCTACATTCCTACTTTTAAGTTGAAAATCACATCACTGTTCTTATGAAAAGTAGGATAGCAAAGTCGACGTCAGGTACCAGGTTAGATTCCAACTCAATGTCAGTCTCCTTTTGAAAAGTGGAGTGAACGAGAGAAAATATCTGAAAGAAATGTTTTCAAGATGAAATAAAGTCATATATGTGAAGAAGCAAGCACAGTATGATGCGGTAAGCACTTTATTGTGCCTATCGTATGATTTTCATTCCATTTCTCCCAGAGAAAGCAAGCATATGACCAAGTGAAGGTGAAGAACATCAAGATTTGAGAGGATAATTTGGGGGGAAACTACATCAGCACTTGACATGATAAATGCTTTAAATCTAAAGTTAGAAAACTTAAGAATGGTAGCAAGAAAGCTGACCAAAGATGGAACTTTATGGACAATGTAAAAGAAGAAAAGTCAAAAAGGAATTACTGAGGAGGTTGCTGAGGAGAAAGAAATACCAACAAATAAAAGTGAAATCTTGGGCATTTTGGAAATTGAAGAAATCAGAAAGCAAGCATGTGTTTTAGGGGAGAAAAAGAACCAGAGATTAAAATCACAATATGTGCCTTTGGGTAGCACATTGTCCAATTAGTTCTGAGGCCAGTGCCCTATCACAGAGAAGAGGCTACTCAGCTGAGGAGCCTTCCCAGGGCCCGCCTCACATCCTTCTTCTCAGGCTGTAGATGAAAGGGTTCAGCATGGGGGTGACCACAGTGCACACTGCTGAGGCGACTGAGCTTCTGCGGGAAGAACAGTTCACAGCAGATCTGAGGTGAACCCCCAGGCCTGCCCCATAGTACAAAGAGACTGAACAGAAGTGAGACTTACAGGTGGAAAGTGCTTTATATTTTCCTTCTCTAGAGAATGTCCTCATTAAGGAGGAGACAATGTGAGAGTAAGAAGAAAGGATCCTAAAGAGAGGAAACACACCTAGCAGGGCAATGGCCACATACATGATTATATTGATGAGGGTGTCAGATCAGCTAATTTGAGAACCTGAGCCAGGTCACAGAGGAAATGTGGAATTTCTGTGCCTATACAGAAGTTCGTCCACCTAAAAAATAGAATATGAAGCAGGGAGACCCAGAAAATGATGAACGAAGACATCAGAACCAGGATGCCACAGAGGCATGGGTCCATGATGACCTCATAGTGCAAAGGGTGGCATATGGCCACAAACCGGTCATAGGCCTTTATAGTCAGAAGGAAATTGTCCATTACAGAAAAAATCATAAAAAATATACCTGAATGAGACATCCTTTGTCGGAAATGACTTTTCTCTCTGCCTGGATGTTCACTAGCATCTTCGGGACAATGGTAGAGATGAAGCAGAAGTCCACAAAGGACAGGTTGGAGGGGATGAATTACTTGGGGGTGAGGAGACAGGAATCAGAGCTGATGGCCAGGATGATGAGCAGGTTCCCGAGGATGGTGACCAGGTACATGGACAGAAACAGTCCAAAGAGAAAGGGCCGCAGTTCAAAATCCTCTGAGAGACCCAGGAGGAGGAATTCTGATAGTTCTGTGTGGTTTCCTGCTCCCATGTGGCTGGCATGTAAGGAGGCAAAAGCAATGTTCAACGCACATCCAACCAGCACCTCAGCTAGCCAGCACCTCTTCATTCCACTGTAGGCCAACAAATTTCATCCTCTGTTGTCTTTCCAACGACAGTGACTCATTCAGTCAAGCAGTAACTCATTTCCATTCAAATGTAATTATTTAGCCTTTTCAAAATTTATCAGAAAACTCTTTATTTCCTACTCACTGGCTCTAATTCTATTTGTGGCTATAAGCATTTACCAATTTCTTCTATGATATGACCTTGAAAATAACTGAAGACACTCAATGTCTTTTCTTTGATAATCTCCATACATCCTTCATTCAAATTGCTCTATAATGGTTATTAAGATGCAGAGTCTCATTTCAAACAACCTTAATTTTATGACTTGATGCTTCTTATTGATGTCACAGTTAACACCCAAGTGCCTTATTTTTTTATTTCTAAAAATGTGGTTACTGCTCTTACCTTCTTTGTGTGGTTTAGAAACACCTTTGTGCACATTAGAATCTCAATAAATGATAGCTATTATTGTCATTATTAATCTGTTCCTTATATGACAATTATTTTTAATATGTTACTCTCCCAAAGTCCTATATAGAGATGTGATTTAGAAAGTGGAATCTTGAGTCAGACTTCCCAGCATAGGAATTTTATTCCAACAATTTACTATCTGTGTGACCTTGAGCAAACTGTTTAATCTCTCTTAGCTACAGATAGCTCACCTCTACATTAAGAGTAGTAAATATTCCCTTCATTGTAAGACTGAACGAGTTAAATGAAATGATGCACGTAATTTTTCTTGTGATTCCTGTGACATACAGTGGACACTTGATAAATGCCAGCTTCTGCTCTAAGTGTCACAATAAATCTGTCTTGTATGGCTATCACTTACTAAATTTCCCATAACTGGGGGAGCCATCAAGGATGGAACTGATCATTATAAACACAACAGGTCTTTTACCTCTTTTCCCCACCATGTAGCACTCATTAACGAAGGTCCCTATGGCTTTCCCTTTCAGAGACTGCCTGCCAAGTGGATTCCTCCAGGAAGAGGGAAAAGCATGTGGACTATATAGATAAGAGGAGGGAACAAAATCACATACTCATTAAAATAAAGTATAAAGCATGTTTGAGAGTATGTGTGCATGCTCAGAAGTGGGGATGTGTTATGTTAACAATCAGTGCAGTTAATGGTAAAAAAAAAAAAAGATAGATTTGATAAAAACTATACAAAGTTTGTATAAATCAAATCATTCTAAAATAATTGAGAGATAAATTAAGATACAAATAAATGTTTATATTCTCCATGATAGAAAAAATTAGTTATTATTAATGCCTAGAGAATGCAATTAATTAAAGAGAGAAAAAAGTCATTGAAGACTAATTTTGTCTGGGGAGGTGGGTAGAAAACACCTCTCTAAAATATGAGTATTTGAGCTATGAGAGCAAGGATGGGTAATTGTTAACCATGCGAAATAAGAAAAAAAAAAACAACAAGCATTTTGGGCTGAGAGATCAGAATTCACAGTTGCTCTGTGGATTGATGAACTTGGGAAGAGATTTGAGAGGCCAGTGAGATGGAGAACAGGAGTGAGGGTCACAAGCACAGAGGAGGGGAGGCCCACAAGTCCAGCCTCCAGTCCTATCCCTTGATGAGTCTCTCACATTGGTAAATTTATGTTTATTTGTGGGTCAGATGACATGACTGTTTTTGCTCACTATTGTCTTTCCAGGGACTTAAGTGGTGCCTGGCACATAGCAGTTGCTCAACACTTGCAAATGTTAGATGTCTAATAAAGGTGGGGACCAAAAGCATCAACTATAACACAAAAATGAAATCCTCAAGCTCATATATGCCTGAATATAGACACAAAATGGAATGAAAAAGTTAAATCAAATGCGTTCATACCTATTTTAAGAGAATAATACATCTTGAATAGTAATACCTTCTAGGAATGGGAAGCTGGTTTAATATGAGGATGTTTGATAACATAATTCAGCACAAAAATAGGTCACTGAACAGAAATCATAACTGTAATCACAATAGTAATGCATTTGGGAAAATGTAACAATCATTACTGTGGTTAGCAGTCAGGAGAGAGCTCTTGCGAAATGAGGAAACTCAGAACAACTTCTTACCCAATGAAGAATGGTTGTTTTAAAACTGCAGCCAACAGGATATTCTACATGACAACACTAAAATATTTGTTTTAAATTCATACCAGACAAAGGCAGTCTACTCCAACTTCCATCACTCAATATTCTGCGGAACATTTAAAGAGATTGGTGAGGTGAGAAAAGGGAATTAGCCTGAGTACCGAACATCAAAAATAATTATAATATTTGTAGATGATATTGTAAATATTGTTAAACAACAATAACAATCAATACAGAACTATTAAACCCTATCAGTAAATGAAACCTGCTGCAAAAATAGCTAGGGAATATAATATAAAAATCCAATCACATGAGGAAAAAAAAGACAGTACCTGGTGCATAATAGATCTCCAGCGAGTAGCTAGTGAATAAATGATTGGACATAGGAAATCCAACAGGAGCCTACAATTACGGGAAAGTGTAGAGAAGAGCTGGAGAGTCTCCAGAAAATAACTTTTATCAGAGAAGGGCTTTAGACTCCAACAAGGCAAAGAAGGAAATAGAATAAGCCAGAAAAGACTGGTTTCAACAGAAACTAAAGTGCCTTTAAAACACCGAAACTGCCGCTTCACAGACTAAATAAATATGGGACTGTCCCATTCTCATTAGTCTAGAGGTAAAACCCAGAACCCACTTTCTCCCCTCTCTTCTTACTCCACCAGCCCTCACTGGGACACACTGACCCTCTCTGATGGTTAACCCTGAAGCTTTCTCTTCTCTGACATCTGTCCCTGGGAGGCTCAATTGTGTTTTCACCCTGACAGGGACCAGAGAATTATAGGAAAAGGGCAACAGGGACATGTTATTATCATGTCAAGGGGTGAATTCTCGGAGCTGCTCAGTAAATAAGTTGTTCTATTGACTTTCCTCCTTCCAAACAATTCAGCTTCCTTGGGTATAAAGATAATGGAATGGAAAATTTTCAGCCAATATTGTGTCTGTATAGCAACAGTGAGGAAGAAGAAGGCATTTTTTCCCAAGAAGAAATTCTCTTTTTTTTGGTTAGACTTAAATGTGACAAGGTGTCCCCTAAGGAAAGTTTAATTTCTACAAGAATCAAATGCAGGAACCAACTGTCTGTGATGTTCTCCCCTTGAAGAATCTTTGGTGACTTCATAGATCACTTGGTGTCCACAACGTCACAGAGACAAAGAGGTCCTTTCTGATGAAAAGCAGAGTTGTTAATAGTTTTGGTTTTATTGAAAGGACTAACCAAATGAGTACAGAAAATATCCCCTGACATTTGCTGGCAACGCGGAGGCCTTTGAATATATTAGGGAGGGCTCCATTTATTATGTTTAAATAGAGAGTCAGGGGCAGAAATAATCCAGGTAGAATGGGTTGAAAAGTGATATAGGAACACAATTAATTTCAAAGAGAATGATCATATTTAACGTGGGCATTTGAATACAGGGGACAGTCTGGCTACATAATACATAGGATGTAGTATATACTCCAAATCAGTGACAATCATAATGTGTTATATCTCCCACTTATAGAATTCATGGGACCAGCAATCAAAAGTTGGAACTAGGAGTTGCCCCAGCTAACATCAATCCCAGTGAGTCTCTTGGGGAGTTTCTGTTTCAGGTCTCCAACCTCTGGCCTCTGCAGGTTTAGTGGTCTTGACTCCTAAAGGGGTAACCCTACCAGAGCCACGACAAAATCTCATTGAACTTCTACCGCCTGGCACTTCAGGTTCCTCATGCCGAGAAGAGTCATCACTGTCCTGGCAGGGGTAACTGATCCTCATCATCAATGTCATTGTGTGACCATGGCAATGGGCATGCACTGGTACCTGGCTTTGCTCAGTCAGTGGCTAGGAGCAGTGCAGGAGCAAACTCAGTGCAAACACAGTGGTGTCTGCAGATGGCTGTTAGTCAGTTATGTTCCCACAGCAAGAGATCTGAGTCTTGGGGTCTTGAGTGAGGCAGCTTCCTTTCCCTGGGGGCAATTCTCAATGAGGGCTGAAGGCTGTCAGACGGCTGCACTCCCTGCACCTGAAAGAATAAAGGCCTTAATTCCGATGAAGAAGTGGGCTGGACAGCACAGGATTCACTGCAGTCCAGACCATCAGCCACTTGGACCGTGACCTGCAACAACAGTGTCCTATGAGAGCTTATTCGTGATGCCTGAGGGTCAGGAGTTGGGAAGGACTTTCCTCAGGAAGTGAGAGCTAAACTGAGAACTGAAGGATCATGAGTAAGTTTCAGCCAAGCATAAGTTTATCTTTCTGACCTTCTCTGCAAACTCGATTCTCTCTCCCACTACCGCTACTAAGACAGAACACCAGAACAACACATGCCACTGCCAAGTGGATATTATTAGTGGTGTATTTCCTAGGCCCATCAAACTAACATTTCCAAGAACAGACTCAATGTTTTTCCTTCATTCCTTTATCCCTTTCTTCTTTCCTTCCATACATGTTATATCAAAGAGAATAATACAACTGAAAACATCAACAGATTCACACACGGAATTGTCCTAGATGGTTAAGTAACAATACTATGTTAAAATAGGTTTCCTAATTAGTCTTTCACTTTTTATTAGCACTTATCACATTCTCTATTTTTACTATTTGTTAATATATTAGTTTATAGTCTTTCTCCCAGTAGAATGTAAGCTCTGTGAAAATGAGCCTTTGTTTCAAACTTCCTACCAGTATCTATTAGATATAAGGTAATAAATACTTAAAGGCACAAATCAATCACACCAATGCTATACTAGAATTAGAAATGAACTTGGGCATGCAGATACGTTTCCAATTTGCTCTCTCTCCCAGTCTTTGCCTGAGTGTAAATATTTTCTACACACACTGAACATTAGTAACTGTCAGAAATTTGTAGAGTGGATTTCCCCTTGTTTCTTCCATTAATCCCACTGACAATTTAAGAATGTCTTGTTTTTCATATACATTTTACTGACATGTAAAATTTAGGTAATTTGACCCTTTAAAACAAAAATCCAGATCTAATACCACTATAAATAATGGAATAGAAAAGGAAACAAGGACTACAGTTTAGATAGCATGTTTCCCACATGGTGGATAAAAGGAAGTAGTTACAGATGGGTATATTACACACATCTTGGGCACTGTTATGCACCGAGTTGCGAGCCCCCAAAATTCATATGTTGAAACCCTAATCCCCAGTACCTCAGAATGTGACTGTACTTGGAGAAAGAGCCTTTAAAGAGGCAATTAAGGTAAAATGGGGTCATTAGGGTGGGCCCTAATCCAATCCGGGTGATGTCTTTATACAAAGAGGAGATAAGGTCACACAGAGAGACACCAGGGGCATTTGTGCACAGAGATGACCACGTGAAGAGGCAGCAAGAGGGTGGCCACCTGCAAGCCTAGGGGACAGGCCTCAGAGGAAACCAAACCTGCCGGTACCTCGATCTTGGACTTCCAGCCTCCAGGATGGTGAGAAAATAAATGTCTGTGGTTTAAGTCACCTAGTCTTTGGTATCCTGTTAAGGCAGCCCTAGCGGACTAAGAGAGGCACCAATTCAAAATCCTCTTGCCCCATATTTTTACTCCAACCATGTCTTCTTTAATTATTCTGATGGAAGCTGTGAAAAGTTGTGCACAGCTGCAACTGGACAGCACCTGCTTCAGGTCCGTGCTATATTCCTCCTGCTTCCTGCCCTGAAGCTTCTCTGATACCAGAGTATGGAACACCTGAGGGAATCTGCTCCATATTCCTAAATGTGCAACTCAGAAATGAGGAGATGTTACTCCCTCTAGGGTCACCCTTGGCCAATAGAAGACAGGAACTGATTTTTCATCTACCTGGTGGGAAGTTCTGAGACACATCTCCTAATGCACCTCAGAAGGGTTTGGTGGCTTTGAGCTCCAGTCACCCATAAAGAGATCAAAAGATAATGATTCCTTAATTGTCTTTCCTTCTTTCTCTGTTTCACTCCATTATTCATACTTCTGCTCCCTAGGATCAAATTTCTCCCCCAAAATACATCTGCACACAGCCTTTGTGGTGAGGGCTTGTTTTCATGGAAGCGCATCACAAGATGGGAAAAGGGCAGTAAAATAATACTTTGGCTTATGAGATAATAATAAAATTGTTACTGTTAATGAGATAATGTTAAACTATTTGCAGTTACATTAACATGCCTTGTTGTTATCCCTCAATGTTCTCACGTGCTGATTCTGATTTTAGAGTTGACTCAGCAATTTCAATGATAAGAATGTTTCATTCAGGTACATTCATATTCACGCAAAATGTTCTAGAAAGTTATTCATTGCAGCATTGCTTATTATATAAAAATATTAGGAACAACCGACCTGTCAGTCGTTAGGGAACTACATAGTCAAGTGAGCGTACACTTGTACAATGTAATGCTGTGCTGCCAAAGAAAATGAGGATGTATGGTTAATACACACACACAAACTACTCTAGCTAATAAACAAATTCAGCAAGCTCAGAGGGTACAATATCAACACAGAAAAATCAATGTGTTTCTATACAACAGGGAACAATCTGAAAAGGAAATTTTAAAAACTCCATTTACCACTGCATCAAAAAGAATAAAATTCCCAGGGATATTTTTAACCAAGGAGGTAGACTTGTATACTGAAAACTACAAGACTTTGCCGAAAAAAATTACAGAGGACCCAAATAAAACAATCATGATGGATATCACTACACACCAATTAGAAAGAAAGTATCGTATGATTTCATTTACATGAAATGTCTAGAAAACACAAATCTATAGAGACAGAAAGTAGGTTCCTAGCTGCTTAGATGTTAAGGGACTATGACAATGGGAGTATGACAGCCAAAGAGTATTTTTGTAGCAAGGTAAAGTTGCTAAAATTGTCATGGTTGCACCACTTTGTGACCATAGTAAAAAACATTAAATGGTACAGTTTTAAACAGGTAAACTGTATGGCATGCAAATATATCTCAATATAGCTGTTGCAGAAAACAAACAAAAAAAATCATGAGCAGCTATGTCATTAGGAGCATAAAAAATTTAATGTCTCTGAAGCACCTAGAGCATAAGATGCAACAAACTTTAACAACCATTATATTTTTAATTCTAAATGGTAAAACTTAACATAAAACTATTATAATTAAAAGAGTATGATATGGGCATAAGAAAATATTACTGTCATGAGAGAGTCTAGAAATTGATACAGGTATATATAGGAACTTAGTTTAATAAAGGTGGAATTTTGAATCAGTGGGTCATGGATAGTTTATCAATAAATGATACGACAACAAGAGGCCATCTTTTTGGAGGACATAAATTTGAATCCAGTATCACACACCACATGCCAAAATACATTCTTTAAGGTTTAAAGACTAAAATGTCATTAAAAAGAAATTTTAGAAGAAAAGTAGGAAATTGGAATGTAATATAGAGTTTGAAGTTAATCTTTAAGGCAAGGTAGGAAACTCAGAAATTATTTTTTAAAAAGACTCTTTTGGCTACATAAAAATTAAATATTTTGTATAGCACCAGATGAAACATTCACATAGCATACAGTTACCAATTCAATACATGCAGAAAGCACATTTAATAATGCACATGAAAAATTCTTGGTAAAATGAGCTAGTAAATCAGGATTTTAAAAGACCTTTATTAACTCCACAAAGGCCACCGACTAAAACCCACAGCAAACGTAATTACCGGACAAACTCTGGAATCATTCCTGAACAAGTGAAGAACGCCTGGTATCAGGGCTATTTCACAACTTAGTACAGGAGTCCCGGGACCATATGTTAAGATCCCGAAGATAAAAAACAGAAATACGTATTTGAAGAAGAAATCAAGTTACAGAAAAACGTCATTAAATTCAAAATGCAAAGAAATCAATGATTAGAGTTTAGCATGTTGCTGTGGACAGAGTTTTGGGACCCCTCTCCTTGGTCTAACAGGCAAGTCCAGCAAGCGAACTGCATAGGCTTTAAGTGAGTACAATAAAATCCATGCCGTACTGTGACACAGCCGTGCAGGCCATCTTCAGCCTGTGTCAAACGACCTCGCGACCCCACATCTCACGACTGAAAGTGCCAGCTGGACAGATCCACAACAGGAAGGGATAAACGGGTACCTCACTCTCACATTTCCCAGTTGCATTTTTTAGAGATGGAGTCCCTGCCTCACTCCACACACAGATAATATCAGCATCTCTGAACTTGTTTGATGTATAACCAAGACATCCTTATTTATGTTAGCTTCAGTGTATAATCTACGGAAAGCTCAGGTGTACTCTATCCTTTTTTTCTTTTTTTTTTAACATATATGAATTCTAGTCGTCAGGTTTTTCTTTTCTTTTCCTCTCCTCTGCACATGCACTGTTTTGTGAACGAGATATAAGCTGCACTTAAACTCACACACCTTGGAGCAGTTCCATCAACTCACTCTGTTGAAATGTTTTCCTGGGGTTCAGACTCTTCGCACTGATTGTTGAATAAACTCCACTAATACCACCTAGACTCTTTATTTCAGGCGACATCTAGTAAAATTCTTATCAATAGATGCATAAAACACATTTGATAACGCACACAAACAACTCTTGATAAAATGTGTTATTAAATCAGTTTTAAAATCTTTATTAACTCCATAAAGGCCATCCACTGAAAACCACAGGAAACATGATTACCAGCGAAACTTTCGATCTACTCCTGAATAAGCTAAGAAGGCCCCGTATCAGTGCCATTTCAAAAATAAATAAAACGAGAAATACATACTAGTAGAGGAAACAAAAAAGATTTGCAGAAAATATTATATTGAAAATCCAAAGGAATCAATTTTAGAGTTTAGAGATTAGCACGGTATCTATTTCAAATAAAAGCCTAAAGACAGGATTGCTTGGAGGCGACAGACCACTTCACGCATTGGCAGGATTATCAATACGGGAGAATCACTGTAAGGCCTCTCGGAACGAGGGGAGAAAAGGGAGAAAACCTTCTGATGTGCTCGCTGTAGGCTGGGTCTCCACCCGCAGCCTCGCCCTTCAGGCTTGACTATGCCGCGTCCAAACGCGCGCTGGGTCTCCTCCCACCTCCAGCCCCGCCCTCCGGGGTCGGCCACGTCCTCCGCCCGTAGCTCCGCCCACAGGGCTGGTTCCATCCTCCACCTTGGCCCTGGGGCTGATTCGGGCCCCAACCCCGACGCCGAGCCTAGCCGAGGCCCATCCGCACCCAGAAACTCCCGCTCTGAGGTTGCCGAGCGGAGCCGACTGCTCCAGCGCCGGAGCCCCGCCCCTTCCCAACCCCGCTCCCGACAGGAAGCGGAAGTGACGTCACAATTCGCCGCGGTTCCGGCGGCTCCTACCGCGGTGCATATTGAAGCTGTTCCTGTCAGCTGTGGTCCAGCGCAGCTCGGGGTCGGCGAGGTGGGCGCGAAGGAGGGGGAAGCGGGCGGAAGAGGGAGTCACGGGACGGGCTTAGGCGGCCGCCCGGGGCCTGCTCAGAGGGGCCTGGCGCGCGCCGCTCGCTTCCGCCGGGGCTGCGGGGCCTCCCGGCAGGGCCAGGTCTTAGACGCTGCTCGGCCGTCGTGCCCCGGGAGGAGCCGGATCTGCAGTGGGGTGAGGGCGCTTCTGTGGGGTCGCGTCATCCTCTGTGCTCCTCTTTCAGAGGCTCCACAGCAGCCTTGTGACTTTCCTGCAGGAGGAAGAGGATTTCCGCCTTTCTGGCGGGTTGACTGCGGTCTGTGTCCGCGTCCTCACGCACCTGGCGCTTCAGGCGTCTCCTGTGAGCGCCGGGAAGGGTGGTTCCAGACGCCTCTGTTTCCTTTCGTATGCGGAAGAATGTTTCATCTGAGAATTTGGCTTTGACGTTGCACGGTCTTTATTTTTGACACATGTTCAGTTAGAAATGTGATATACTTTCTTAGATGTCTATGGTTTATTTCTGTATGGAAATGTTAGCATATTTAGACCGTAGTCTGTCCACTAAAGAGAAACAAGATTACTCACCTCTCTCTTCATCTGAATTTTCTAAGCCTGTTCCTTCCCACAAAACTTCAAAATGTGAGCCTCCCAGAAAAAACAGATGGGGGCTTTTTTTTTTTTTCTCCCCCTAGTTCTAGAATAATTGAACTTCCCGTAAACAGGATGTTTGGACTAAGTATAATTTTTCCCAAACTTTTGTTTGAAAAATCTTAAACCTAAAGTGAAGTAGATTGACCCTTTTTTAGCATTTTGCATGTTTGCTCTCTAGATAAATAAATATCCATATTTTGGTAAACTATTTGAGAGACTAAGTTGAAAATAAATTGCAGACATGATACTTGACCTTTAAATACTTGGTAATGCAGCTCCTAAAGGTAAAGACATTGTGCTAATAAAACTACAATATTGTTATTTCCCCCCAGAAAATTTAAAATAATGTAATCGACTATCTACTCTGTAAAACTAAGAGCATTGAGAGTTTAGTGTGTTTCCTAAACTGAGGAAAGAGGGATTGCTGAAGCAGAGCAGAACGAGACAATGGTGGGAGGTAAAATGGAGAACAGGGCCAGGACCGGGGAATTACGTACTCTGAACTCTCTTCTAAGACCATAGGAAACTTATGAAATATTTTAAGAAAGTAATTTGAATCTACTTACAACTTAAATAGAATGCACAAACTCCTAGTGTGAGAATGATCTTCAGGAAATGTGAGTGTGAAGGCATGGACTCAACGTAGACGCTTATGATGAATAAGTTTGAAAACACAGTGTTTGTACCCTACAACTGGATGATTATTATGGCAAAGAAATGGAATGAAAGGACTTGAGAGTTTTATACAAGGTAAGATTGAGAGAATTTTAATTACCAGATGAAGTTATTCCTTCATCTGTTGATTTATGAGAGGACATATTGCTCTGAGTGCTTCAATGGTTGATTAAGACATGGTGAAAAAATTGAATTCCTCAAATTTCATCACAGTCATACTGAATATTCTGTTTCCCACAGACTAAATTGTAATGTTAACCACTAATAACTTGTATATAAAATAAAAATGGGGAGGAGATAGAAGTGAATCGTTAGTTTAATCGGTCTCTTGATTGTGGTTGATATCCACAGGTTACTTCAACATCCGGTTCCAGTTTCCTTGCCCTTGGTGAGAACCTTAGCTGGTCTGGGTTGTGCATCTGGGGGAGTGACCCAAATCTTTATTCTCAGAGAGTCCAAGTCCTTCATTGTCTAGCCTTTTTCTAGTTGTAATTTTCTATTACCTCTTTCTGTTGAGTATGCAACTGCTAGGAGGTTCTAGGTTCATCCTCCTTGCCTCAATTGTACCACGGTAACCTAATTTCCCTTTGGTAATAGAGACCAATTGCTCCAGGCAGTAGACAAACCCCCTTTTTTGCATCTGGTCTAGTGGTATATGAAGCCCAAAATGGCCAGGTGGCAATCTCATCTTCCATTTTGGTGGAACCATAGTTGTGCCCCCTCTGGGAAGCATTCTACATTAGAAACTAAGCTCTCCAAACCTGCAGTGCTCTAAGTTGCTGGGATTCAAGCAAAAATTCTGTCGAGGAGCCACTCCCATATTTACCCATCAATTTCTGGACCCGTGTATTCTGGCTGTGGAGAGACAGTACCATGTAAGGCTATCTGATTCAGAGCATATACTGTGTCCTGTGAGATGGAATATCATTCTTTCATAGGGTGGTTTCCCAACTGGCACGTGAATTGGGATTTTCACTAAGCAATTCCACCTTTTTATTTATATCAGCTCCTTTTGAGTGATGGGGATATGTGATAAGACTAGACCAGCTGATTCCGTGAACATGCTGCCATAGTTGCACTTTATTTAAAATACAGTGTGTTTCTTGATGAGATGCAATGATGTGTGATTGCCATGACTACAGGTAAAACATTTTTCAAGTCCGTGGATGGTGGTACAAGTAGAAACTACTAGCAGAAAGGCAAATCTATATCCAGAGCATGAATCTATTCCAGTGAGGATGAATCTTTGCCACCTCCATGATAGAGGAAATCCAGTATAATCACCCTGCCACCAGATGGTTGACGGGTCCACTCCAGGGAATGGTGCCATATTGGACACTCAGTGTTCATTTCTGCTTTTAGTACATTAGGCACACAGCAGTAGTGTTAGCTAGGTCATTCCTGGAAAGGGGAAGTCCATACCGTTGAACCCACACATAGGCTTAATCCCTGCTACCATGGCCATTTTGTTCATGGGCCCATTGAGCAAGCACTGTGGTGGCTGGAAAAATAACTGACACCTACAGACTAAATCATTTTGTCCACCTGATTATTAGTAGTCTCATTTACAGTGGATTGCCTTTGGTGGACATTCACATAGGGCACAAATAACTTAACAGTCTGTGTCCATTCAGAAATGTCCATTCATATACTGTTTACCATAGTTCCTTGTCATCAACCTTCCCATCTTGTTCCATCCACATCTTTGACTATCCAGCCAAAGAACTGTCAACCATTCATGAATCAGTATTTATCCATACACGTGACCGTTTCTCACTGCAGACCCAGTGGGCAGTTAAATGTACTGTTGAAGTTCTGCCACTTGGAAGATTTTTAATCACTATTGTCTTTAAGGGTCATCTCTTCAGTAAAGATAGCTTCAACTCTACACCTTCAGGTGGCACTGGCTTACTATGCAGACTCATCTGTAAACCAGACTTTCATCTCAGTCAGCTGGATTTAAGGACCACCATGGAAAGCTACAGACATGACCTGAGGGAGAGGAGATAGTGCAACCACAGTTGGTGTTGAAAGAGCTTTTGCAACGTACCATACAGTTAACTTGTACACACTGGAATGCCCTGAGCTGGATCTCTTGGGATCTATTAGGAGGTTACATGTTCCTGGGTTTCTTTTGGTACTTATTTGCAACATGATAAATTAGCTCTTTCTACGCAGATGACACAGTTGAAAGCTACTAAAACAGTATGCTGTATAACAATACATAGATTTTTAAGACAATTCCACGAAACTGTACAGGAGTCTTTTATCATCAGAAAGATCACACATCATTTAGGCAGAAGGATTCTATCATTCAACTTGAAAGAAATCAACAGGGTAGGCAGTTGTGTAAATGTAATGAAAATGGTGAAAATCAAATCAACACTGTAATGATGTTTCAGTTTTGAGATGAATAGGATCAATTAATGAGTCTGAGAAATCTTTTAATCCTCATTCATCAACAAGAAAGAAGCCATAATGAATGGGAACTCTGTGAGTGTAAGGAATATGGAAGGGACTTCAGTGAACATTCATGCCTCAGGACTCACAGGAGAACTCAAAATGGAGAGAACAGTTATGAGGGTAATCAGTATGGAAAAAGCTTCCTTACTCTGCACAAGAAAAGCTCTACTGGAGAGAAAATTTCTGTGTTTAATCATGAAAAAGCTGTCAGCCTGACTGCAAATATTGTGTCCTGGAAAACTAGCATGCAAGAGAAAGCCTTTGAATGCTGTGGCAGTGGGAAAGCCTTTGTTAATCAGTCTTACCTTCAGGCACAAATGAGAAGTCACAATAGAGGAAAACTCTATGGATGGAAGGAATGTGGGACAGCTTTTACTCACTCCACAATCCTTGGTGTACGTGTGCAAACTCACATGCTGAGAAATGTTATAAATTTAAGGAATGTGGAAAAGCCTACACTGCATCCTCAAGCCTTACGAGGCATATAAAAACTCAGTCTAGAGAGAAGCCTTTTGAGTGTAAAATGTGTGGGAAAGCATTTGTCAGTTCTTCATTCTTACCAGTGACTTGTGTACTCACACTGGAGAGAAACCCTATGAATAGGAAATGCAGGAAAGCCTTCACTTTTAAATCAAATCTCCGTCAACATGTAAGAATTCATACAGGAGAGAAACCCTATAAATGCAACAAACGTGGGAAAGCCTTTATTAGGCATTCACACTTAACATAAGTGAATTCACACTGGAGAGAAACCCTGTGAATGTATGAAATGTGGGCAAGCCTTCAGTGTTTCCTCAAGCCTAACTGCACATGCAAGAATTCACGCTGGAGAGAAACCCCACAAATGTTAAGCAGTGTGAGAAAGTGTGCACTTTTTCAACAAGGCTAAGGAGACATCTAAGTATTCATGCTGGAGAGAAACCTTTGAATGTAGTGAGTGTGGGAAATTCTTTACTACTTCCTCATATCTAAGTACACATTTGAGAACTCAAACTGGAGAGAAGCCATTTGAGTGTAAGATATGTGGAAAAGCATTTTTGTATTCCTCAACATTTTGCATCCATATAGGAACTCACCCTGCAGAGAAACCCTAGGAATGTAAGCACTGTGGAAAAGCCTTCACTATTTCCTCAAGACTAACTGAACATGTAAGAATTCACGCTGGAGAGAAACCCTATCAATGTAAGCAATGTGGGAAAGACTTCACTTGGTCCTCACTCCTTAGTAAACATGTAAGAACTCACAATGGAGAGAAGCCCTGTGAATGTGAGGAACGTGGAAAAGCCTACGAGTGTCTGTGTTTGCTTCAAACACATGAAAGAACTAACACTAATGAGATGCACCAGGAAGTTAAGCAATGTGGGAAGGCAATCAGAATATCCTATAACCCACCATGAAAGAACTCATACTGAAGCCGTTAAATGTAAGAAATTTGTAGAGTTCCACAAATTTATTTGTGGATTTTGAACATGTCCCATTCTGTTCTGATCACTTTTGGGAATGCTATGACTTTCATTCCTCTGATAGCAATGCTAAGCTGGTATAGTTTCTACACCTTCCAGGTTGCAGCCTTGCCAAAAGGGAGCCTGCCAGATTTCCTGGATTCTCTTGTTATTGACCTAGTTTAAGATTGTGAAGATAGTGACCGCTTGAATCACTTCATTGCTCAATAGAGTCCATGTACAGTGCCTCATGCTGGCCAAGATGGGGGTTATGATGTGTCTGTAAGTTATCTGAAAATGCTTTTGTCCTTCTCTCACACTTGATCCTTTTGGATAGATGGTCAGTGTCAAGCAAGGAAAGAGTTTAGAAAAGGTCAAGTTTTACCTACTATTGGGAGACACTGTGATTCCATACCTGTGAGAGAACACCACCTTAGCACCTGGGGAGAAACTTTAACCTTGGGTCGAGCACAAAGAGGGTGAGAACAATGAATGTTCTCTTTCACCCCTATGTCTGGCACCATAGCCTTGCATAACAATCATGTCCTCTTTCCAGCTCAAACAACAGCTGCTGCTGGTGATGTGGCCTGTTTCTTTGTTATTCTATTTCACAGTTTATGCTGTGAAAATAAACTCATGCAAGTATGGCTGGTCCTGATAATCTGCTGTGTGTGATGCCATCACTGGCAGTTTCTGATTGTGAACTTTGTCTGCAGACACAGACAAGCACAACCTCACTGCAGTGTCAGTGATACAAATTCATTAGTTCTGATGCTTGAGCAGCCTTGTTGCATCATGGATGGCCATCAAGGCTGCAGCTGCTTGCTGAGACTTTCTTGAGGCTTAATCAAAGCATTGTAATGAGAATCCAAATCAAGCTTAGCAAATCCTGAACAGGAAATACCTGTGCACCTTCTTCTCTTGCTCCCGCTTATCTTGTTGAATATGTGAGGAATGCAAGACCCTGACCACTCTTCCCCGGGCCATGTCTTACAAGTGTGTTTGCAATGAGGAACCATGAGAGAGGAGATCATCTCTCCCATTGAGATGAAGAGCCGGCTTGTTTACTACTTGAAATAAAGTAGGTCCCACAACCTTAGCCTTCCTGTTCTGTAACACAATCCAATATGCAGACATCTGTGGTCCCTTTGAGTCACCTGAGACACTCAGGGATGAAGGTAACCAGTAAAAACATACTGATTCTTATGCTGCTGGATATACCATATTTTAATAAATACTTTGTCTCTGACTTCAGTGTCTCAGGTCTTCTGCCAATATTCATGAAATAGTGACAAGATAACTCAAAACTTTGGAAGAGAATAATCAAACTACAGGTCCAAAAGTTTTGAAATGAGAATGTCATGTTGATAGAGACATGGCTTTCTGCAAGAGGAGGAACAATGGTGGCCAGGCTGGGTGTGAAGACAAGAGTGTCTGCAACCTAGTCATGACATCTCTTCAGAAGTTTCCTCAGGATATGGGTGAGACGGGGGTGAATAAGGATCCCTGCTGTCCTACTTACTAATGAGGCTCATCGATAAGTAGGTACATCAGCATGGCTTTCCTTAATTTATTTTACTCTTAGTTTTTAAATATCTCCTTTTATACATACTTAATGTAGAGTTTTAAAATATCTAAGTATTTGAAATAGTTTTTGTAATCCCTTTTTTTCCACTTGGAACTTATAGTTCATAAATCACTAGTAAATTTGGATTTATGTCTAGCATTTCGTTTTTCAATATTTAACTCATTTTTCTTCCCTATTTGTTTTCAGATAAATGATTTTTAAATTTTTTTTTTTTTTGAGGAAGATTAGCCCTGGGCTAACATCCATGCCCATCTTCCTCTGCTTTATATATGGGACTCTTACCACAGCATGGCTTGCCAAGCAGTGCCACGTCCGCACCTGGGATCCGAACTGGCGAACCCCGGGCTGCCAAAGTGGAATGTTCAAACTTAACCACTACACCACCGGGCCAGCCCCCAGACAAATGATTTTACTGTTGATGATTGAAATTTATATAATCCACTAATTTTTACTTTAGTTGCTACCCTAAAATCCTGTAACATTTTTTCATTTAATTCTTAAGAACTTTTCTCTCCTACTAAGTGTACTGGGCCTGGTGACTACAGTAGTGACCTTTATTCAACTTCTGAGCAGCACACGGGCAGAGTCCTAGAAATAAGTCCATATTAGAGGAGCCACTAAACAGGCTTAGAAGTGGGACAGCCTCCCCTTCTTGGGAGAGGGTATGTGTGCTGGGGACGTGGATACCCCTCTGGAGAAGTGCTTGGTGCAGTTCAAAGACTGAACTGAAAGCACTATCTTATGACAAAAACTGGTCACCTCCTTAAGTGGACACACCAGGGGAGACTGCATGATTGCCTTGCTGTGGGACAAACTGAGTAATCATCATGGGGACAGGTGTGATTGTCCTGCAGCTTTGCCTGTGGCATTCAGGCTTCACATTAGCCTTTCCTATCCCAGAAGACTTTGGTCCTGACGGTCCATGTCAGCCGCCAGTGGTGCCATCCATTGGGTTTCCCATTGGCATTGTTCCTTGGACTTTTGGGAACCACTGCAGTCACTGCAGCTCTGGCCTGTTCTTTTTTTTAAAATTTATTTTTAAAGATTGGCACCTGAGCTAACAACTGTTGCCAATCTTTTTTTTTTTTTCCTGCCCAAATCCCCCCAGTACGTAGTTGTATATTTTAGTTGTGGGTCCTTCTAGTTGTGGCATG
The DNA here is from genome assembly GCF_041296235.1 of Equus asinus. NCBI lineage: Eukaryota > Metazoa > Chordata > Mammalia > Perissodactyla > Equidae > Equus > Equus asinus. The sequence continues at coordinate 20,948,394 of NC_091809.1, read as the reverse complement.
TGGGACGCTGTCTCAACATGGCCTAGTGAGAGGTGCCATGTCCGCACCCAGGATCTGAACCCTGGGCCGCCGAAGCGGAGCGCGCGAACTTAACCACTCAGCCACAGAGCCAGCCCCTAGTAGTAATTTTAAAATTTACCCTTTTAAAACCTTTTTATTTGCAAGTTGATTTATGTGTTTTGAATACATGACTCAGATGTATAAGTTTAATATTACTAATAAAAACCACGTTAAGGTCCTTCTATTTATGAGTGGGTTAAATTTATTGAGCTGGGTCTCCATGAGATGCACCGCCAGCCAAGCCAGGTTTGAATTTCTTTTCCCTCAGATCTGTGATTTTGGGAGGCTCCATTAAACAATACTAATAACCCTCCATTCACAATTTTTCATTGCAATAAAATATATACCACATAAAATTTACTCAATCTTTTTAAGTGGGCAGTTCAGTGGGATTAAATACACTGGTTGTGCAACCATCTCCAGAACTTCATCACCCAAAATTGATACTTGGTACTTAATAAAAATTAACTTGGCATAGCTCCTTCCCCCAGCCCCTGGCAACCATCATTCTTTCTGTCTCTGTATCTATGATGTAGACTCTTCCAGTTACCTTACGTAAGTGGAATCATACACTATTTACCTTTTTGTGTCTGACTTATTTCACATAGAATGTCTTCAAGGTTCATCCATTTCAGCATGTGACAGAATTTTACTTTTTAAAGGCTTAATAATATTCCATTTTATGTATACACATTTTGTGTATCCACTCATCCATTGATGGACTTGGGTGGCTTCCACCTTTTGGCTACTGTGAATAATGCAGCTATGAATATGGGTGTGCATATATCTTTTTGAATTTCCTGCATTTGATTCTTTTGGGTGAAACTCACTGGGGAAATTACTGGATAGTTTGGAATTTCTGTGGTTACCCCATTCAGTTTTAAATTTTACTTTATCTTGGCAGGTGTGTTTTTCAGATGGATTTTGAGAACATGCTCAAAATGGGGAGATTTTGATAGACAGAAAGTCCCTAGTTTGGGTATCAAGATGTGGCAGTAGCAACTGCAGCACCAGAGCACATTTATGTTTTTGTTGTCCTTTGCCTTTAAGATGTATGTTTAATTATATCCCCTGGAGGATTCTGTACTACATCAAGCAACCTAAGATCTACTTATTTTGTTATACCTAGGTATCACACATTAAAAACCTTGAGAAGGATCTCAGTTATCTGTTAGTCAAAAATCACTGGGTGTTGGGGCTGGCCCCGTGGCCGAGTGGTTAAGTTCCTGCGCTCCGCTGCAGGCGGCCCAGTGTTTCGTTGGTTCGAATCCTGGGCGCGGACATGGCACTGCTCATCAAACCATGCTGAGGCAGCGTCCCACATGCCACAACTAGAAGGACCCACAACGAAGAATATACAACTATGTACTGGGGGGCTTTGGGGAGAAAAAGGAAAATAATAAAATTAAAAAAAAAAATCACTGGGTGTCCTCAGTGAGCAGGGCTCTATGTCAGATACTAGGGGAACACTGGTAACTGAAAGACAATGCTGCTCACGATATGCAAAAAGTCTCCTACAAAATGCAGATCCTAATGTCGGACAATATAGAGTTTAAGTCAAAAAGCATTTCTACAGATAGAGTTAATTCAGATAAAACATTCAGATTCTTCAAAATACAAAAAGTTAAAATGTGGATCCATCTAAAAAACATTGTTACAAAATATGTAAAGCAACACTTGACAGAAATACAGGAGAAATAGAGTCTTAAGTCAATTCTAGTGGGAGATTTAAACATCTTTCTCTCATATTGCTTCTCTAAATAGAGAAAAATCAGCTAAGATATGGATTTGAAAATGATGAGCAAACTAATATATGCATACAAAATACTGTAGTACCTGTTGAAATCATAAAGTGCTTGTCTGTGAAATAGGTACAGGGAATGGACTGGAAGGAGCAAGACGGCTTTTGGGGAAGATGAATATGTTCTACATCTTGTTTGGGCTGATGACTACACAAGTATGTGCAATTTCCATGTCATTTACCTAATACTTAAATCTGTGTACTTCTATGTTACTGTATCACAAGAGAAAACATTCTGTATAGTTGCCATCAAACCAAACACATTTATGGGCTTCATCAAAGTCCCACAGTCTGAGAACTGTATTATTAAATAAAATCTCAACTAGCAAACAGCTGTTTTTTTCCTGTGACTGTATGTTACTCTGATACTTCAGGGCAACAAAGACACTGGTAAAAGACACATAATGCTGCCCATGATGTGAAAAACTCTCCTAAAGAAAGCAGATCCTAATGTCAGACAACAGAGACTTTATGTACAGGACTTCAGGCCTCACAATCGTGGACGGGTTATTGTGAAGCTGGATTTGGTTTACGGATAATACACTGCAGAACTTTCCATGTTTGTCATTACAGTACCATTGTGTAGATTACCATTTAGACTGCTCTTCTGTTTTTGATTTAATAAAGAGTGTAAGTTATTTTAAAGAAAAAATTTTTAAATCACATGAGGTTAAAAGATCTCAAATGAACACAAAATCTGAGGAAATGAATACAAATAAAAGCAAAACAAAACAACTGACAATATGCAAAGGTGGTTCTCTGAGAAGATGCATATATAGACAGACCCATAAAATAGAGTTGTTGGAGAAAGCCTGATCTGGCAACTTCCCCTCAGCACAGGTGAGGGATAGAGCAGACATGTTTGAGCGTTCCCAACCAAGATGGTCTTGAAGTTGCCCCATACTTGAAGTGTGTTCTGAGTTTTTGGTAAAAATCTTGACATTGCTTCTCTAATCTTTTTGTGTCAAAGTTGGAATAGCTAATGACTATTTTTTTCCCTTTTCTGCCATTATCTTCCCCAGAATATTTGTGCCTGTGTGTTTGGCACAAATGTAGGATACTCATTATTTTCCTACCTGCTTGATTTTTCATATCTTGCTTTTGGACTGATTAATCATTGGTTTATCATCTACCTATTTCCATAGGAATATTGGATCTTTAAGGTATTAGACCTTTTCTGTATACATTATTTATCTTTTCTCACTTCCTAGCACAGGGACAGAACTTAATTATTTTCTGAAAGACTTACAGAAAAAGCCAGAGATAAGAATTTTGAGGGGGCCAGCCCCATGGCCAAGTGGTTAAGTTCGTACACTCTGCTTTGGTGGCCCAGGGTTTTGCCAGTTCAGATCCTGGGTGTGGACATGGCACCGCTCATCAGGCCATGCTGAGGTGGTGTCCCACATTGCACTCTACCAGAGGCACTGACAACTTCAATATACAACCATGTACTGGGGGAGCTTTGGGGAGGGGGAAAAAGAAAAGATTGGCAACAGATGTTAGATCAGGTGCTAATCTTTTACAGGAAAAAAAAAAAAGGAATTTTGAAGAAGATAAAGGGCTCCAGACTCCTTCAAGAGAAAGTCAATTGTGTCAAGTGAATACAGTATTTCATTTTTCCTCTGTTCATAATAATAACTAGAAGTAGTTTAGAAACATAATGTGTTATATAGTTTAAAAATTTTCAGGAAATACAAAAAGCCAAAAACTCAGATCAATTTTAATAATTTTATTTAAGGCAACATATCCAAAATATTTTAACGTTCTAAGCAGTATAAAAGTTGAGATATTTAAATCCTTTACATTGTCTTCAGAATTCACTGGATACTGTATTTTCACCAGATGTAACTGACTTGTGTTTAGATCTCATAAAATTACAGTTGAAAAGGTAAATTCCAATATCCAAAAGATTTCTAGTGACTGTCTACCTAGGGGTGGGACGCCAGGAGCTCCAGGAGCCTTGGGTGCAGATTTTGCCATGGGTCTGCATGGCCTGAGGAATGATCACATGACCCTCCAGGACTGCCCTGCAAGCCGGTGCACCAAAAGTCATCATAGTATGAAGACAGCACAACATCAGTGAAGGGTGTGGGCGTCCTGACAGGTTTACTGACCAAGACTTTGCACTTTGATGTCAAGACAAGATGTGATATGGTGAGGCAGAATTAAAGCCCCCACCAGTCCCTTTCACTTTGCCACTACCTCTGTACAAGGTACGGGCAATTCATGGGCTGCCCTAGAATCCTCAAGGCCACTGGTGTCAAATGCAAATAGCCCACTGGCACCACTGGGCAAGTGGAAGGCAGGGTGGCACTTATAAGAACAGAGAGAAAAGAATGATAAAGTTGGCTCCATGGATGTACTTGATTCCATTTTTCATTGGTGGAAGGAGGGTGAGAGGAGATACGTTTTAATTGGTCAGAAATCAAATGTACTACTCAGCCATAAGAAACTATGAAATCCGGCCATTTGACAACATGGATGGTCCTTGAGGGTATTATGCTAAGTGAAATAAGTCAGAGGGAGAAAGTCAAATACCATATCATCTCACTCATAAGTAGAGGATAAAAACAACAACAAACATAGAAACAGAGATTAGACTGGTGCTTACCAGAGGGGAAGCGGGTAGGGAGGAGGATGGAAGCGGTGATTAGGCACATGTGTGGTCACAGATTCTAATTAGTCTTTGGGTGGTAAACATGATGTAATCTACACAGAAATCGAAATATGATGTACACCCAAATGTTATGAAGCAATGTTACCACAATAAAATTTTTTTTTAATTACAGCAATAAAGATCATTATAATGGTTGTGATGAGGGATGGATTCTTTTTGAGTGTAGTTGCCTAGAAAATGGCAAGCTCAGATCTGCTATCCTGGAGTTCAAGTCAAAGTGGGGAACCAGAGGGATTCCATGACAGCTCTTAAAAACTAACCTCTTAAAAAACTAAACTCTTGTCGTCACAGGAGAAGGTATTGCTGAAAATCAAACGCAAAATTTAATTGTTCAACCACAGTTAAATTCATTCTCACACAGTTGTTAATGTGAAATTGAAGGCATTGATCAGGGAAAGATGAGAGAGGAAACTTGAAATGGGGACATCTAGTTGGATCCAGATGAAATTTATAATCTTGAACACCCAAGACACTCTGAGCCTGGCTTACCAGGGAAGTAGAGCTTGACGTTTGCTTTCTGAGACTAGCCTTCCTGTGCTTGACAACTCTGATAATCTCACTTGGAGCAGATGCCTTGGAATGAATGCTCATTCTCAAGCCCTACAATCACCTGCTGTTGTCTCTAGGCTCACAACTAGTGCAGAATCCAAGGAAACAGGTATACCACATAAGGTGGGAGATAATAGCTTAAACAACAAAATTAATCCAATTCTGCAAATAGGTATCAGAAGAAACTAGGGAACATGCGAGAATGGATTCCAAGGTTGTTAGCCTAAGAGGTGGAATTTAATACTAAATGCGCCAACTGACTGACACAGTATACTTATTAGTCTGGATTTAATATGTTAGCTCATGGACTTGGGGATGACTATAACCGCTTGTTGGACGATTGAAATTTGGACTCAAATGCTGATCTACATAATAAGCTTGATTTCAGTTCATCAACAGGGGAATTATACTGGAGGGCCTGACTCAATCAGGTGGAAGTCTTTCAGACAGGGTCTAGGCCTTCTCTGAGCTTCACACACTCCCTGAGCCAGGTTAATGAAGTAAGTGGTCACGTGGAAAGAAACGGTATGTGGCCTCTAGGAGCCCAGGATAGTTTCCAGCTGGCAGTCACCAAGAAATCCTACTGCTTCAAGGAAACGAATTTTGTAAATTACCTGAGTGACTGCAGAATGAGACTTTTCCCTGGTTAAGCTTCCCTAATTAAGCCTGAAGAGAAAGCAACTGAACTAATTCCTTCACTGCAACCTAGAAAGATTCTGAGCAGAGTGTGTTCCTGACCCAAAGAAATGATGAGATAATAAATGTGCTTTGTTTTATGTCCTAAATTTCTCATAACTTGTCTCATCAATAGATAACAAATGCCTTCTCTAATGAGGTTTGGCTTCTTTCAGTCAACATTATCTTTGTGAAGTTTACCCACACTGTTGTATCTACCTTTGATTGATTCCTTCCATTTCCTTCAGCAGTTACAATAGTATAAGGATAGCACAAGTTGTCTATTCTTCTCTTAATCCACATTTAAGTTGTTTCCAACTTAGGGTTCTTTCCTATAATACTGGTCTGAAAAGTTTTTACTTTTATCTTGATACACATGTGCAGGGATATATGCAAATTTCGAAGATACTGGCAACAGGTTTTTAGGTTGTTTTTCTAATAAACTCCTCAGCCAACAGTAGCTACACATCTTCACTGACTTTTACGTTCAGAACTTTCATCACTTGTTTCACTGTGGCACAGCTAGCTCTTTGAAACTCCTAAGTTGAAGATGGAGAAGGTAACACGGATATTTCTAAGTCTCACAGACTTTTCAGAGCGTTCTAGTAACGCACAATGCCAGAGGAGTCTTCTGGTCCTTCACCTGTGGAAGGATTCTAGCTCTCCAGATGGGTCAGTGTCCATAAGGAATCAAGTCAGACTACTTACACTGAAGTGGAGGCCTAATTTGGGTAGAAGGAATCTCAAGGTGAAGTGCAAAACCACAGCATGTTTATTAACACGCTCAGCAACTATTTCTGATGAATTCCTTGAATGAATCTGCTATTCATAAAATCAAAACATATTCATACTTTCCACTATTTTCTCTTGATTCACATCATTTGAACAGACAGGACTTATTTTTCCTGTCAATTATACATTGATGTTTAGAATCCTCCCATAGCATTTATCTCAAGCAAATAAAAGGTTTCTACTGTCAAATCTGGGAGTAACTCTTGATGCTCTCCCCTCTGTCACCCTAGAAATGTAATCAACCGAATACAGAATGCCTTCTCCATCTCCTACTAGTACCCCGTCCAACGTGACTAACTTCTATGCCTTGTCTTTTTATAACTTAAATATTTATCAAGTCTCTTACCTTCATCTACTCCCATATAAATATACAGAAAATAATACTGTCCTCTGCTTCAGCTCCAGAACCATAATCAACCTGTAATAATACATTTATTTTCTTGGATAGATGTTTGCCTCCTCCAATACATTAGAAGTTTCCTAAGAACTGTCCTGGGTTGAATTTTTTCACTGAGCACTAATCAAGCATTCAAACATTAAGTGGGGGTATATACTCTAGTAAACGCATAGATGAAGGAAACGCCTGGATTCTTTCACTTTTAACCTTTTACAAACCTCTCAAATCATTTCATTTATTTTCATTTCCATAACAAATATTGACATCTAAGTACCACGATTGTGTTTTAAAACTTATTCATCAGAAGATTTTATCTTGACTCCACGCCTTCACTGTCATCTTTCCTGACATCCATTCCCAAAGCAGGAGTTAGTGGGTTCTACTTAAGTTGTAATGGATTCAAATCACTCTCTTCCTAAAACATCTGAGAAGTCTCCATGCTTTAGCACCTTCCCCCTGGTCCTGTTCCTGCTTTCCATTCTGTCTGCCACCACTCTCTCTCTCCTGCTTCTGCCAACACTCTTTCCTCAGTTTAACAAATACACCAAGGTCTCAACTACAGTGGATTTTGCTCATCAAGTTCCCTTCACCTGAAATTTTCTCACCCACTCTACAAATCCTTACAATAGCTCAACAACCTAGTACTAGATCAGTCCGACTCATCCTTTGGTTCACAACTTAAATATCAATCCCTCCTAATATGTATTATCACCTCACATTAAGCCATTGTGATGTCCATATCACAAACCTGCCAGTATTTATTTAACATCTGTAGTCCTAAACAGACTGGAAGCTCCACGGTGGCAGTACTGTGTCTACTTGGATGGCCACTGTGTCCCTGTCCTTGGCACAGAACCTAGCTCATTAAATTCAACGACCATTTTGTGGATTGTCAGACAACTGCCATACCTCACAAAAATGTTATAGTATGCACAAATAAAAAGAACACAAAAACAGAATTGCAACCTAAAAATCAAATAAGAATCACATAAAATACACACAAAAGAAACCAAACTACTGTGCTTCTGAAAAAACAGTTGCGTATTTTTACTCAGGATGAAAGTGGACAGGATATTCTTTCTGAAAACAAGTGCCTTGAAGTTAAAATTTATTCCCTATGTTTCTCCACATATTTAGACGTTTTTATAAAGATGATTCAAAAATTACCAAATGGCACAAAATCTTTAGAAGGAAATTTATAACATCCAGCTAAAGTAAATGTATATTTGCCCTTTGACCTAGAAAACTTATCTGAGAAGCTTACCCTGAAAATACACCCCTATAAATGTGAGGTGACAAACAAAAGTTTATTCACTGCAGGTGATTAACAGATGCTAAGACAAGTGTTAGAAAGGTTGTTGGGGAACAAGATAGTCTGAGCAACAAAATATCACCCCACATTACTTTTCTATTCAAAAGGAAAAGTCTATCTTTAAAACAGAGTGCTCTGGGGATCACCACGTTAAGTAATCAAAGTTAGCATCACTAACTGAGGGATGGCATAAATTTCTCTCTTCCCCATGGAATGTAATTTGATGTACACATCAAATACAATGTCTGTTGAAATGATGTTTTGAAGTCTCTACACCAGGAGTTGGCACACTTTGGTTAAAGGCCTATTTTTGTAAATAAAGCTTTGTGGGAACACAGCTGTGCCCATTTGTTTAGTTAGGTCTGGGGCTGCTTGCCCACTACAAAGGCAGAGCTGAGTAATTCTGACCCTTCATGGCCTGCAAAGCATTCAAGTCCTTACTATCTTGACTTTTTCGGACAAAAAGTTGGCCAACCTCTGCTCTGAACCCAATTACCAGTTGACAGGAAATACAAGAAATGGAGTAAACATTCAAACAAACCATAAAAATAAAAACATATATCAAAATGTGCTACTTTCTAAAAGAATGTGTGCGATTCTTCAAAGAGCCAATATAAACAATAACGACTTGTGTAGATCAAAGATTAAAAGACATAACCAGTCGGTATATATAAACCTTGATTCAGTCCTAGATGCAAAAACATATTTTGGAACAATGTGGAGAAGTTTAGTTTTTACATAGAGTGGATATTTGATGACATTATTCTTTTTAATATTCTTGGGTCAAATAACTATTGTAGTTTTACTAGTATATCCTTACCACTGGGAGATGGATTACCAAGGATTCAAAGGCCAAGTAGCTTGTCTGCAACTTATTTCAACATACTCGGAAATACTTACCCTAAAATGTATTTATCTACGGAGAGAGCAAACATGAATGAATCTACTACAATGAATATTGTACTGGATATCCAAATTTTCTGTAGGTATAAGATGTTACAAAAGAAAAACGTGGGGAAAAAACATAGTGCAAATATCCTGTTAATGGTAAACTGAATTATTCTAGAACTAGTGTCATAAAGTCTCCATCTTTTTCTCCTAGAAGCCCCTGTTTAAAAGCTGTGTGGGGACGTACGGGCCTAGGAAGTTCTGATGAAGAGATAGCTGAGTATTTTCCTTTTCTTTGGATGCAAAACTTGTGATGAACATATGCTTATAATTATATACAAATATATGCTCACCCTTGACACCTAAGAAACTGTCTTATCTTTCTACCCTTACGTAATGTTGAAAACTAGAGAACGCGTCAAGACAAGGCCAAATTCTCCGGTGACACGTTCTGTCGCCCAGGAAAAGCAGCAGAGGCCCCCGACCCACTTTCCCCTGGACTCACAGGCACACGGCGGGGGCGCAGGTCCTGAGAAAAGGAGGGCGCGGCGCCTGAGAAACGGGACTCGCACAGCGGAGCTGCTTCTCCTTCTGGGGAAAAGTCTCGAAGGTGACTCGGAGGCTGTGACTAGGGCAGCGCAGGGGACGCCAACGCCCCGCACGGTGCCCTTCCCGCCCCGGCTCAGCGCGGGGCCAAGCGGACGAGCCGGGGGCCCGGCCCCTCTACGGAGCCCCTGGGGTCCCGGGCCGCACCTGTCCTTTAACGCCCTCCGTGCGCCCAGGGCCCTCCCTCCACGGGCAGCACCGGGGACGGAGACAACGCACGAGGACCGACGTGACCGCTGCAGGAGGTGCCCAGTCCCGGGCAAAAAAATGGCGCGAAGAGGTGACGCGACTTCCGCTTCCTGCCTCGGGCCTTAAGGGGCGGGTCTCCAGGGCTCGGGCTGCCAATCACGTCCGTCCATTTCCGGCAGAAAACTCGTAGTTCTCCCCGCGTGGGTGCCGGTGGGCCCCGGGGTCCCTCGGCGCAGGGCTGGGGGCGGAAACAGGCCCCGCGGCCCAGGTGGAGGATGGAGGCCGGCCTGGGGGCGGGGCTACGGGCGGGCTACATACTCGGGGGCGGGGTTGGAGGTGGGAGGAGGCCCAACGCGGGCCTTCGACGTCAGAAGGGAGGGTCCGCAGGTGGGGTTTCACGCCGCCACGTGCTCGCTAGAAGCTTTTCTACCAGCCTCTCCGGGTTCCTAGAGCCCTGACAATGACTCTCCAGTGATGATATGCTGCCATTCCCTGAGATGGTCTATCTCCGCCATTCAATCAATCCCGTATTTAACCTTTATTTTTCTTTCTTTAGTTGGACACCATGCTAAACTGTAATCATTGACTCCTTTGCATTTTCAGTGTAATGACATTTTTCTGTAACTTTTATGTTTTTTCTTCAAATATGTATTTCTGTTTTTTAATTTTTTCTATCTTACTATCCGGTCCCGGGCCTCCGTACTAAATTGTGAGGTACCACTGATGCCAGACATTCTCAACTCAGGAATGGTTCTGAAGTTTTCTCTGGTAATCAAGTTTGCGGTGGATTTCAGTGGGTGGCCTTTGTGGAGTTAATGAAGGTCTTTTTAAATCCTGACTTATTAGCACATTTTACCAAGAATTGTTCATGTCCATTATTAAATGTGTTTTATTCATCTATTAAATGGGTAACTATTTTGCTACGTGAATGTTTTATCTGTTGCTGTAAAAAATATTTAACTTTTATGTAGCCAAGAAGTATTTTTTAAAAAATAATCTGGGTTTCCTGCTTTGTTTAAAAATTCCCTTCAAGGATCTATACAATGAAAACTACAAGACTTTCTTGAAAGAAATAGGCGATGACATAAAGAGATGGAAAAACATTCCTTGCACATGGATTGGAAGAATAAACATAGTTAAAATGTCCATACTACCTAAAGCAATATACAGATTCAATGCTATCCCAATCAGAATCCCAAGAACATTCTTCACAGAAATTGAACAAACAATCCTAAAATTCATATGGGGCAACAAAAGACCACGAATTGCTAAAGCAATCCTGAGCAAGAAAAACAAAGCCGGCGGAATCACAATCCCCGATTTCAAAACATACTACAAAGCTACAGTGATCAAAACAGCATGGTACTGGTACAAAAACAGGTCCACAGATCAATGGAACAGAATTGAAAGCCCAGAGATAAAACCACACATCTATGGACAGCTAATCTTCGACAAAGGAGCAGAGGGCCTACAATGGAGAAAAGAAAGTCTCTTCAACAAATGGTGCTGGGAAAACTGGACAGCCATATGCAAAAGATTGAAAATTGACCATTCTTTTTCACCACACACCAAAATAAACTCAAAATGGATCAAAGACCTAAAGATTAGGCCTGAGACAATAAGTCTTTTGGAAGAGAATATAGGCAGTACACTCTTTGACATCAGTTTCAAAAGAATCTTTTCGGACACTGTAACTCCTCAGTTGAGGGAAACAATAGAAAGAATAAACAAATGGGACTTCATCAGACTAAAGAGCTTCTTCAAGGCAAGGGAAAACAGAATTGAAACAAAAAAACAGCTCACTAATTGGGAAAAAATATTTACAAGCCACTTATCCGACAAAGGGTTAATCTCCATAATATACAAAGAACTCACACTGCTTAACAACAAAAAAACAAACAACCCGATCAAAAAATGGGCAGAGGACATGAACAGACATTTCTCAAAAGAAGATATGAATATGGCCAATAGACACATGAAAAGATGTTCATCATCGCTAATCATCAGGGAAATGCAAATCAAAACTACACTAAGATATCACCTTACCCCTGTTAGATTGGCAAAAACATCCAAAACCAAGAACGACAAATGTTGGAGAGGTTGTGGAGAAAGAGGAACCCTCATACACTGTTGGTGGGAATGCAAACTGGTACAGCCACTATGGAAAACAGTATGGAGATTTCTCAAAAAGTTAAAAATAGAAATACCCTATGACCCAGCCATCCCATTACTGGGTATCTATCCTAAGAACCTGATATCAGATATCTCAAGAGTCCGTTGCACCCCTATGTTCATTGCAGCATTATTTACAATAGCCAAGACGTGGAACCAGCCTACATGCCCAGAAACTGATGATTGGATAAAGAAGATGTGGTATATATACACAATGGAATACTACTCAGCCATAAAAAAAGACGAAATTGGCCCATTCACAACAATGTGGATGGACCTCGAGGGCATTATGTTAAGCGAAATAAGTCAGTCAGAGAAAGACGAACTCTATATGACTCCACTCATAGGTGGAAATTAGTATATTGAGAAGGAGATCTGATCGGTGGTTACCAGGGAAAAGGGGGGGTGGGGGGAGGGTACGGAGGGGGAAGTGGTGTACCCACAACATGACTAACAAAAATGTACAACTGAAATTTCACAAGCTTGTAATCCATCATAACATTAATTAAAAAAAAAAAAAGAAAGTTAAAAAAAAAAATTCCCTTCAAACTATAGATTACAGTCAGATCTCCTAGTTTTCTAATTTTTTATTTTTAATGACCTTTTAATCTTTAGTCCTCAAAGAGTGTATTTTGACATGTGATGTGGGGTAGTGCATGCAATAATGTTTTCTTCCAGTAAGATGGCCAATTGTTATAGTTTCATTTATTGGTAAACTATATACTACTGATTTGAAATTCCATCTTTATTAAACAATAAATTCCTCTATATACCTGTGTCAGTTTCTAGACTCTTCTGTGCCAGTAATATTTACTAATCCAAAAGCACACTCTTTCGGTTACATTAGTTTTATATTAAATTTTAAGATTTAGTGGTAAAAGTATAATGGTAGCTAATGTTTGTTGCATCTTACTTCTTTGGGTGCTTCAGAGACATTAAATGTTTCATGCTCCTAATGATGTAGCTACTTTTATGATTTTCTCTTTTGTGTTTTGAAACAGGTATATTGAAAAATAATTCACACGCCATAGTTTCCCCGTTTAAAACTATTGCTCTTTATTCAGTTAGTCCCAAGGGGTTCCCCAGTAGCCAAGGAATGGATTATTTATTTAGTTATTACTTATTTCAGTTTTAAGAACAAGCAAAATTGGGTTAGTAAATGGAGGAGTGGAGATGATCTCCTCTGTATTACTTAGGTTTGTATAATAAGTTTTAAACTTTGAAGGCCCTGTTTTACTCATATTGGGACATAGTAATTATTTTAACAAGGGTTCCTTGAGGGTCTTGTCTTATCAGGACAATTAGTGTCAAAGACTTACCTTAATTTAAATTTATTATTATGTCAGGGGGTCTGTGTCCAAGACGGGGTATTTGAGGGAAATGGGTCCTATGGGAAATTTAAGCAAGGCGACAATTAAAGTGAGGTACGCCTATTTTCCCTTTATTTTTAGTTGTTAAAGATTATAGGGGAGTGTAATGTTTAAATGTACTGGAATCCCCAGGTATAACTGTAATTTGAGTGTCAGTATTAAAGTCTATGACAGTTTGTGAATAAATGCATTTTAGCAAATGGTAAAGTTAATTTAGAAGTTACATCGTAGGGGCACTAGAGCCAAGGGGTGCACTTTTTATCTTTTTGTTGTATACAGTTTTTAGTATATAAATTATGTTACATATTTCTCATATATATCATTATAATTTATTATATGTTACTACTATACACATTTTAATACATAAATTTTGGGTTTCCAATTTAGTCAAATCATGGATCTCTTTTAATTTACACCTTATATACAATTTAATAATTTGTTATGCATATATATTAAAATATTATATATACTTATATAATTATATAAACACCCACATATACATTCACAAATATATAATTTATGTAGCTAACCAGGGATCTTTATTGGGGTTTCTGCAAGTGAAGGCAGGCAGAGCAGGATACAGCTTGGTACTGGCCTCTTTGAGTCATTCCAGCAGGCTCTGGGGCATACTGGATGTGTCCTCGCTGTCTGCTACCTGGCTCTGGGTTGATTCAGGGCAGGGGCAATACTGGTGTGAGTTAGATGAAGGAGGTGGTTGGAGCATGGGCTCTGAATTGGTTGGTTTGCATATGAAATGCATGCTCCAAGCTAGGAAGTAGCTGGCCTTGGGAGGGGCAGTCTTGCTCTAGCCACAAACACTCCAAAGATGTCAAAAAATCATGATATACAGAGAATTTAAAACATGATCAAAACAATGGTTAATACGAAATTCAAATACCAAAGTTTCCTCTTGGATAGAAGAATATGATACAATATAAAGCAGACACTCATGGGTAAGGCAATCATCCATTTCTTGGTCTGAAAGACGTGTATCTAGGGGCTCACCATTCTGTTGTTTATTATTAGCACATATTCACTCTCACACGATTTCTATATGTATGCTATAATTATAAAATTTAAGAATGGGAAAAAAATCACAGGACAGCAGTGTAGAAATGAAAACACTGCATTAGTAATCAGAACTAATATAAGATAATTTAACCTGTAGCTGATGTTTCAGATTGGACTTTAAGATGCTGTTAAAACGTTCACAATCACAATTACTATAACCAGAAAGGTAGAAAAATGTTAAAAAATAACATAACAAATATGAATGACGTGTGGTAGGTAGAATAATGGTCTGTAAAAGATATCCATGTTCTCATTCCTGGAACTTTTGAATATGTGTATTAACCAATTTTAATTTTCTGTATTCTGATGATATGACATCTAGGAGGGCTTCCTGACCCTGGAGGGACTGCCCCTCCCAGGGTTAACCAGCTCCTAGACATAAAGACTCATCCAGGGGGCCGGCCCCACGGCCGAATGGTTAAGTTTGTGTGCTCTGCTTCGGCAGTCCAGGGTTTCCACAGTTTGGATCCTGGGCACGGACATGGAACCACTCGTCAGGCCATGGTGAGGTGGCGTCCCACATGCCACAACTAGAAGGACCCACAACTAAAATAAAATATTGTTAGTTCAGGTGCCAATCTTTAAAAAAAAAAAGAAAGCTCATCTAGGAACACCCCTTTTACATGCAAACCAACCAATGGAGAGCCTATACTCCCAACCCACTCCTTTATTGGGCTCTCAAACTCTGGGCAACTATCAACCTGCATTAATCACCACAAGGTCGGGTACCATCCAGGGACAGCCCCTGTGTCCAAGAGCCTGCTGAAATGGTCATTGACTAATTACCCAGAGGAATTCACGGGAGGTATGGAAGTTTTTGTTAAGAGATGCAATCGTCAACCATCCTGAACCAGGCAGAGCCCCACTGTGAGAGCAGCACCCTCACAGATGAGCTAAGGAGATGCCAACTGAGACTGCGCAAGTGAATAACCCCGCCTCTCCCTTTTGAATATTCATTTCCCACCTGAAATAAAATGCACCTGCTTCCCTTTGTTCTGGAACAGCCATGATGTTGGAAATGATTCTGTGTGGGCTCCTATTTGCTGCAAATAACTTCTACTTTGTGTGACGACTACTTCTGGCTGAGAGTCTGATTTTAACTCACCAGGAGGCGAACCCACTCTTGGTTCAGCAACATTATTCAAACTAGCGAATGTTAAACCTGCCTACCCTGCTTCGCTTATTCCTTCCCCGTGGAAACCACAATAAAGCCTCTTGGCCACATTTCCCCCTTGCTCATGCTGCCTCCTGACCAGCACTGATGCTTCCCTGGGCAGACCCACTGCATGGCCTGCTGTGCCTCCTGTTTCCAGAGAACTGTTGAGTAGGATAAAATTCTTCCTTCATGACAGTCATTTCTATGTCTGTGTGTCTTACTATACCAGATTAAGACAAATCCCAGGGACCCTTTAAACAATATGTGAGGTCACATGGCAAAGGGAAATTAAGGTTGTACAACAGCTGACCTTAAAATAAGGAGATTATCCTGGACTGTGCAGCTGTGCCCAATAGCCTCTCAAGGGTCCTTAAAAGTAGAAGAGCGGAGCATATTAGAAGAATCAAAGATAGGCAGCATGAGAAGGAGTTTGACTGATGTTTCTGGCTTTGAAGATGGAAAAAAAATGAGACAAAAGGCATTTAGAAACTGGAAAAAGCAAATAAATAGAATACAGTCCTACTGACAACTTGATTTTGGCTCAGTGAGATCCTGTTAGGAGTTCTGATCTCCAAAACCATAAGACGGCAAATGACTGTTTTGTGTCATTAACTCTGATGTAATTTGTTATAGCAGCAATAGAAAACCAACACACAATGGAAAGCTGGAATATTAGGGTATTGACTGTAAGGTCAAAGAGGAGCACCTATCTTTATTGTCTGCAATGCCTATCCATCTTCTTTTCTCTGAAATTTATTCAAAAAAGACACATCCTGCTCCACAAAGTCATCTTTTGAAAAGGTCCTTCATGACTGGCATGGACAAATCCCAACCTCATTTACCTCATCCAATGAGCATTTGGTACAGTCAATCAGTCACTGCTCCTTGCATGGATTCACGGACACCAATCTAAATTCTATTTGTATTTCATGGGCCACTACTTCTCAATATATCTGCTACTTCTGATAGCGGCCCTGATATCAGCTGCCCTCCATTAAACCCAGCACATATGGGGTTAAAACCAAAAGCACTCATCCCCTTCCCTCTCTTCTCTAAGTCACACTCATATGTAAATATCATTTTTTTTTTTATATCTTTGTATCCCTGAACTTCACAAGGCAAATAGAATTTACATGTTGTTAGAGCCCAGGTGGCCTCATGCTAACATTTTGGCTAGTTACAGGTCCTTTGAAGTTTTATTACAGGGAAACCGATATCCAGAGGTTATGAAGAAGCTGAAGCTTCCCAGACCCCAACTCCCTGGCTTCCTGGCACCAGAATCCACCATCTACCATGGGGACAGACAACTAAGGACACTCACCCGCAGATACCCTTATCTCGCCATCCTCCTTCCTGCAAGCAGCCTTACAAGGCCAAACGCAGGCTGGTGGCAAAGTGCTGTCGTGCAAGGCCACATGCTCCCCCTCCCCAACCTAAAACCTCAAATAAAAAACCTTACCTCTGGGGCCGACCCCGTGGCCGAGTGGTTAAGTTCCCATGCTCCGCTTCGGCGGCCCAGGGTTTCCACGGTTCCGATCCTGGGCGTCGACATGGCACCGCTCATCAGGCCATGTTGAGGCAGCATCCCACATGCCACAACTAAAATATACAACTATGTACTGGGGGAATTTGGGGACAAAAAGCAAAAAAAAAAAAAAAAATTGGCAACAGCTGTTAGCTCAGGTGCCAATCTTTAAAAAAAAAACCCTACCTTTTCTCCTTTGAGGAGGTGGATCTGAGTTCTAACTCCCATCTCCTTGATTGGCTGCCTTTCGATAAACCTCTTTCCTTACTATAAGCCTGGTATTACCACTTTTATTTTGGTCTCCCTCTCATATGTGGGTAAAAGAACCTGTGTTTGTGGCCGGTAACACTTCCTCCTGTGACCCCAACTGCTAAAGCTAGAAGTTTTCCAGGGCATGTCAAACGTCCAGTGAAATCATCTAATCTAATGGCATTAAATGCCGTCTATGCTCTGATGACATCAAATGTAAGTGCTCAGCCTGATAAGGAACTGATTTTTCTTATGTACCAAAAAGTCTTCTAACAACTAGTCGAATGGCAGGTACGATGATATCATGGAAGGGAAGTGTCCATATGTTTTTTTAGCCAGACCATATTTGTCTGTGGCTTTTGTCCTCATGGTACAAAACTTATCATCCAAATTCCAGGAATGTATCTGATTTCCAGGAAAGAAGGGGGAAGGATGAACGGCAATGATTGAAGAGAAAAACCCAGATGACATTGTCCCCCCTTTTTAAAGATTTTATTTTTTAAATTTTTTTCATTATTGAGATATAATAGATATGTAGCATTATATTAGCTTCAGGTGTACAACATAATGATTCAATATTTGTACATACTTCAAAATGGTCACCACCATAAGTCTAGTTAACATCTGTAGACTGTCCCCTTTCAAATGACTCTCTCTCCTGTCTCAGGCCTTGATCTTATTAAATTCTAGACAGGGAGGTCTTAGAACTCATACTAACTTTTCACAAGCTGCCATGTCTCCCATTATTGTCAAGAGAGACTTAAAATTATTACATGTTCGCTGAGACTATTTCTATATGTACCTACTCACCCACTTCCCCCATCCACTTAGATTTTTTAACCATTCTTTTCTCCTACAAGGGTCAGCTACCTGATCAGGGACAGAAAACCACTATGATCCAGTAACAGGATGCCCTGAGGGACCACTGACAGCCCTGTTTTGGGACAATCACGCAGAGCATTCCTCTGACTTCCTTGCTCCAAAAGCTCTGCCAGCCTTCTCAGCATATAAAGGCTGATTAATAAATCCCTATTGTCCCCTGTGATCCCTTGTAGGAAATGGAAATAATAGCCTCAGGGACAACACCAGGAGGGGTGTGGACCACTACAAGTGGAGACAACAAACTCCACTTAGTAAATGTCATTATATCCCAAACTGACCAGGCAACAAATCTTCTGCTTTCTGTGGAGCCCCTAAACTACACAAAGTCAGCTGGGTCACACTCCTACGGATATGGAGATAAAAGCCTTCTACAGCTGCGACCACCCCATTTTCGCCTGGTAATGGAAGAGCTCTCTGGGAGAGAGGCTACAAGAAATGATGTGGGGTCGGTGAGCCGAGGAGTCGAAAGAAAGATTTCTTGGACTCTCAAGGTCTGGCAGCAGTGCTCTTTTATTTAGAGAATAGTATGGAATAGCATGGGGAAAGGACCCATGGGCAGTCAGAGCTGCTGCGTGGGGACAGGACCCACGGGCAGAAGGAGCTGCTGCTGTCACTGCTGCTGCAGCAAGCCTGGGTGGAGAGGAAGGCTAAACTTAAGGCATAGGTATGTGAGTTATCTCTTTACAAGACAAAGGAAAGAATATGTAAAAAGAGTTGTTAAAATGGTATCAGCGCAGATGGGGTCTGGTTATTGGGTGGTCCTATAACTTTTAGATAAGAACCAAACCAGATTAAGTAAATGGCAGAAGCTACCACTTAAATATTATCTTCAGCTAAAGACAAAGGAGGATGTTGGGGGGGGGAGGGGTCCAGTTACATGAGGTTACCAGACAGTAAACAACTTAAGTCCTTGCCTTCCCCCTTAAGAGTTTCCAGAGATAAGGCCATCCCACCTTCCTCCTGGTGCAGATAGGGAGGCACCCCCCACAGATGGAGACTTCCTTCACAAATGCAAATGTCTCTCATCAAAGGGCAAGCAAATTCCAGTCCTCAGAGCCTCCTTCTCATCTGCAGTTTTAAAAGTAACCAGCCTAAAATCCTCATCAAAATGACAAACAACACATTTATCAAATGCAGCTGTTTTCCATTAAGCAGGCTAGTTGTGTTTGTTTGGTCTAGGTACTTGGAATAGTTTGTGAGCCTCAGGCTCAATAATTTTGACTCAAGGATTACTATAAGCCCCTGGACAACCAAACATGCTGCCATAAAATTGGAAAGTTCAAAATTGGAAATATATCCAGCCTCTCCTACGTTTCCACAGACCCACACTTGCCACTGCACATGGCTAGGCTGGAACTTCAGCAAGCACAGCAGAACTGCACCCTAAGATAAAGAGCACATGCCAAATGGCCAGTCTGGAGAACCTGCAGGCAGGACCACTCACAAGGCCAAGTTAGAAATTATGATGATATTTTAGTTGAAGTGGATCTGAGTTCACACTTTTTGACATGTTCCCAGGTTGTCCCAAGAGACATGGTCTTAATTTGCAGCTGGGCTCCCATCATGACCTATCTGGGCAACATCACAGATTTCTTTTAAAAACCTTTATGCCACCTCATTTACTCTGGCTTTTCGACGTGCCTCCAGTAAACAAGCTATGTGGTCAGGTTCAGGAAGCATGCACGAGTTGGCCAGGCCTTTGCAAATTGCATGCAGGATAACCCACAAAATCCAATTGACATCTGCACTCCTGTTCTCATGCCCAGGTCCTCCAGATTGTGCAGGGACACTTTAATCTTAGAGATTCTAAAGTTAGGAACCCCTAATGAGCTGAACAAACAGTGACTTGGGAAGGCTATCATCACTCTAGCTCAAGAGGTCACTGCTGGAGATGACAGCATCAGATGGCATCTCCAATGCCACTCTCCCATTCTCTGGGACAACCACAGAGGATCCCATGCCACTTACATGAAACTACAACCCTGCACCCCTTCAGTGACCAACTTTACTACGGAGCACTGCCTCAAACAATGGGACTCAACTAACATGACTGACTTTCTGGATATTGCTGCTTACTTGCCTTCTGATCCTGCCTTGCTCTAGGACACCTGCAAAACCATGAGTTTTACTCTCACAGCTGTAACTCCATCATAACTCATGCCCAGACTCTTTTGGCTTCAAGTTGAATACTTTCGCAACTCTCTTAAAGATGCCCACCCCCATTATTACCCTATCTTGCCTACAGGGCTCTCTAGTGAAGTCCCCTCCCGCTGTGCACTCCTAAAAATGACAGGAGACTCTGTTGGCCCCCACCACATACCACCATGAGGCCTCCATTCTCTCTCTAGCACAAGAACATACAGCCCAGCACTCCTGGGCCGCATCACAGCACAGAGCCCTAAACTTACCCCTCCCCCTCTGGCTCCTCCCTACTGCCACAGCAACACCCCTACTCTCTATAGCCAGCTCGCTGAGATCATAGCTAGTGCTTTAAATACAGGTACAGGATCATGTCATCTTGCAATATAGAGAGCTGTATTTTTCCTTCCAGTTTGGAAGTCTTTCATTTCTCTCTCTTGTCTAATTGCTCTGGCTAGAACTTCCAGTACAAAGTTGAACAGCAGTAGTGAAATCGGGCTTCCTGACCTTAGGGCAAAAGTTTTAAGTCTTTCACCATTGAGTTTGATGTTAGCTGTGGATTTTTCATAAATTCCTTTTGTCATGTTGAATAACTTCCCTTCTATTCCGAGTTTTCTGAGTTTTTATAACAAAAGGATGTCAGATTTTGTCTAACGGCTTTACTGCATTAGTATGATAAATATGTTTTCCCTGCTTTGTTCTATTAATGTATATGTATTACATTTTTTTACTCACTTATTCTGAACCACTCATGCATTCCTGGGATAAATCGCACTTGGTCATGATGTTTAATCCTTTTAATGTGCTGTTGGATTTGATTTGCTAGTATTTTGTTAAGAATTTTTGTATCTATATTCCTGAAATATATGAGTCTGTAATTTTCTTTTCTTATGATGGGTTTATCTGGATTTGGTGTCAGTATAATGCCAGCCTCACAGAATGAGTTAGGAAGTGTTCTCTCCTCTCCTATTTTTTGGAAGAGTTTGAGAAAGATTGGTGTTGATTCTTCGTAAATGTTTGGTACAATTCATCATGGAAGGTCCTCTGTGTTTCTTTGTTGGGAGGTTTTGAATTACTGATTCAATCTCTTTACTTATCACAGTTCTCTTGTGATTTTTCATTTTTTCTCAAGCCAGTTTAGGTAATATGTGTGTTGCTAAGCATTTGTCCATTAATCTAGGTTATCTAATTTGTTGGCATAAATTGCTCATAATATTCTCTTATAATCCTTTTCCTTTCTGAATAGTCAGTAGTAACAAATTTAGTTACTCAAATCTTCTTTTTCTTTTGTCAGACTAGTTGAATTTTGTCAATTTTGTTGACATTTTTAAAGTAACAACTTTTGGGTTCATTGCTCTATTGTTTTTCTATTCTCTATTTTATTTATTTCCCTTCTATTTTTATTATTTCCTTCTGTCTGTTAGATTTGTATTTAGTTTGTTCTTTTTTTCTAGTTCCTCAAGGTAGAGCTGTTGATTTGCGATCTTTCTTCTTCCCCATTCACATCCATCCAGTGGCAAACATCCACCCTCAGCTAAGCCCAACTATCAGTGAACCTAGAACCGGCAGTGACTTTGGTTCAGGTGGTAGAATGGAGGATGAATTTTCCCCAGAAAGGGTAGCTGCCTAAGGGCAAAATCAAAATGCTTCTGGCAAGGCTGCTGCATTCTAAATAAACCATTTCCATTTGAGTAGCAAAGCCTGTTTGAACTTTCCCTAGTTGATCACAAAGTCCTATGGGGATGCCAGGCCAGAGTCACAAGGCCTGCTTGAGTCAGGAATTCACTTTCAGCAAGGGATCAGTAGCACATTCATAGCTGCCTTTTAAAAAAAGGAGTGTCCTTGGTGGCCACATCAGGCATCTGGTACTATTGTATGGGGAAATGGCCTCTGTGCAGACTCCACAAAAGCTTTCTCCTCCTGCGATTCTATATTGTCTGTTGGGCCACTTGGAAAGAGACAGAACATGTGGCAATCTCAGAAACCTCTGACACAGGACAGGGAACTGCAAGCATGTGACACATCCATACCAATTATACACCACACAGAAACCACAACAGTACAGTGACTGAGTCCATAGGATCCTACCCACAAAGTCACTTAAGCTTTCTCTTCCTACTGCCAAGTTTACCCAAACCCTTACAGAAACATGGACCAAGGAGTTTGAAATGCATGTGTCATAGGCTGGTGGCTCCACAACTACTACTACTGAGAGAGTATACCATCTGTTGACAGAGAGCAAGAGCAGTATAGGGTATGGAAGTGGGTAGCCTGTGGGGCATAGTGAAGGTGGCACAGGGTCTGTGCTCAAATGCCACTGTTGCTTCCTCCCTCACATGCAGTAGGTGTATCTCTCAGCATTGGGCAAGCTCTGAGGCCCAGGTGCCCCTTTCATTCTGCTACACAGTCCCTGCCACATTGGCCACCCCTTCTCCCATAGCAACAGGCAAGATCATCATTCAATGCCAATATCTAACAAAACCATAAAAGGTTGAGTCCCTTCTCTCCCTGAAGTTTCCCAGCATACCAGATGTGTGCATATGGCTTGTCATCCTCCTGACGGACAGGGAAAGTGATCAGGAGCATGGGAGAAGACAGTGGCTCCACAGGAGCGAGCAGGGTTTTGCACTCACTTTCCATTTCAAGTGGTTTCTCACTCTCAGATCAACCAAAAAAAAATTCTGTTTTCAGTTCAAAGTACTAAATCAAGTAAAAAGTCCTCATGACTGACACCATGTTTAACCTTTGACCTACTGACCCAGCAGCCATTGCCACACTGTCTTTAGATTGGAACAGCAGTGCTTACTGCTGCATAATGATACCATCCCCCTACACCTGCCCAGAAAGAGAACCAGCAAGGCACCAGTTGGGTGGCTTGTTCCAATCATATTCTGTTGCCACTAAGCCTCATGAATATGTAGGACACTACAGGGATCCTTATTCCCCTCTTCTTGCTCAGAACTTGGGCAAACCCTTTGGAGAAAGGATTTCATTACTGGATTCCAGGTAATCTTACATCTCCCAACCCAGCCTGTGGAACCTTGTCCTTTGTCACAAAGCTAGGTCTCTCAGCATGCCATTTTCATTGCCAAAATGCTGGACCCAGAATTGAATATACCCTACTTGCAAGCTAATAAGTTAGCCTATTACTATTTCATAGACGACAGCAGAAGACCTGTGAATTTGGAGTCAGAAAGCATAAGATGCCTTCTCATGATGCAACAAGCAGTATGAGCATCAGCATGTTTGTACTGGTTCTCTTTGTCCCCAAGTCCCTCAGGAGTGACCCAAAGAACTCACATGTATGTCTGCATATACACTGGGTTGTGCTACAGGAGAGGAATGATGAGTTTGGGGAAACTCATTCATTTATAGCAGGTTAGTAAGCAAGCCTGTTCTTTGTCCCAACAGGAGAGAGGATCTCACCCTCATGGTTGCCCGCTGCAAACATAATCCTGGGAAATGGTCTGGGAAAAGAGCGGTCAGGGCCTTGCATTCCTGGCATGCTCAGAAAGATGACCAAGTGTGAGCAAAGACTCATGGGGTAGTATTTCTCAACATTCCATCATTGCCTCTGGTGGTTTTTCACATGAACATGCCACTCCGTCAGACACCAACCAAAAAAGTTTGAGACCAAATCTGCTCACTTTATCTCACGCAGCATTTATTAATGCTACTATCACTAAGAGTCCAGAAATCAGGGTAAGGCCAACCCGTAGTATTAATCTCTCCCATGACCAACAAAATCTTAGATTCAGTCAAGTGTGAACAAGTTCCATTGAGGACTGGTAGGTCTTATTTCAGACAATCAAGATGTCATCTAAGGCCAGTTTATTCTCCCATACAACCCACACAGCAGAGTAAAGACTAATCTGCTATATTTGGTGTTGTTCCCAATAACTAAAGGCTGTCACAGACAGGCTAAACAGCAACACTCATACCCAGAGTGAACTTCTCCACAACCAATTATCTTCCACAAACATATAATGAAAAAAGGCACAGGACATTCCCATTCAGGTTTTATTTTTTTATTTTTTTGTTTGAGAAAGATTAGTCCTGAGCTAACATCTGCTGCCAATCCTCCTTTTATGCTGAGGAAGACTGGCCCTGAGCTAACATCCGTGCCCATCTTCCTCTACATTATATGTGGGACGCCTGCCACAGCATGGCTTGCCAAGTGGTGCTATGTCCGCACCCGGGATCTGAACCAGCAAACCCCAGGCTGCCGAAGTGGAACGTGCAAACTCAACCACTGCGCCACTGGGCCAGCCCCCAGGTTTTATTTTTAAGCTGGATGTGGACTACGATTACACAGGTTTGATTAAGCCCCATGGAAAGTGTCATCAAGCAGCCCAGTCTCAATGACCGTTCATGACATAACTCAAGGCTGCTTGAGTATCAGAAGTATCTTGAGTATACAGATTGAAATAAGGATGTGTTGGCTTCTGTCTGTACACAGGGGTAAAATCAGGAACTGCCATTGATGGCATCAAGCATAGTGGACTATCAGGAGCAGCCCTTAACAAGTTTTCTTTCTTCATAGCACACAGACAGAATGTGCTTTCCCACATGGCTTACAAGCAAAACACTTCTCTCCAGTGTCAGTTTTTACATTTTCGGTAAGGTATGAAATATTAACCCAGGAGCCAGTCATATTTTCAGCTGCAGCCGTGGCTTGACTCAGGCAGACATTCCGGTTGTTTTTCCAGGCTGTGGTGCCGGATTTTTTTTGACTGCCTCTCTATACTGCTTGAGGTCAAAAGTACTCTCTCCCCAAGTGCTGGGGTTGTTGCTCTCCCTCGTGGCCATGAAATCAGGGTGTATAAGCTCATCTTCTTTTATTTTCGAGGAAGATTAGCCCTGAGCTAACTACTGCCAATCCTCTTTTTGCTGAGGAAGCCTGGCCCTGAGCTAACATCCGTGCCCATCTTCCTCTACTTTATATGTGGGATGCCTACCACAGCATGGCTTGCTAAGCGGTGCCACGTCTGCACCCGGGATCTGAACCGGCGAACCCCAGGTGGTCAAGAAGCAGAATGTGCGCACTTAACTGCTGTGCCACCGGGCTGGCCCCAACCTCACCTTCTCTATACTCATCTTCTGCTTGTACACTGAACTTTCATGTGAATTGATAAGATGTAAGAAAAGAAGGCCTTTTTAAGAAAATCTACAGAGATGTGTTATATCCCCACCTTGACCAGTGTGAGTCAGTGTAGACGTACTCCATGAGCAGTGAATTCAGTCAAGCAGTCACTCTCTTCACTGTCTAAGACCATGTCAATCCAACAAGAGAATCCAGGTGGCTATACGAGGATTGAGTGTGAATCCTGTCAGCCCACTTTTGGCCTGCTTGCAACCTGGAAAGGGTAGCACTAGACTGGCTTGCTGTGGCTATCAGGTGAAAGACACATTGTGCCCCAAAATAGGGCAGAAGTGTAAATGTTCAAAATAGATCTACAGAATGATCCAGAAAGCCATGTTTCTCTCAACACAAGATTTCAAGACTCGGAAACATTTCCCACCTTCCCTACATTTACAACTCTTGAGCGTGAATCATGCCATGTTTATTAAAGTATGAGGGATAATATAAGGGAAAAATGATGACTTTCGAGCATTTCTTACATTCATAAAGTTTTTCCCCACTGTGAGATTATAAGTGAATATTAAAGCATGTAGCAGAACTACAACTTTCCACATCTTGTTATTAGAGTTCTCTCCACTGCAAGATCTCTCTTATTCAGTAAAAGTTGAGCAAATAGTGAAGGGTTTTTAACATTTCTTAAATGGTATGGCTTCAGTGAGGTCTTATATGCTGATGTGTGAGGACATTCGGATAGCTTTCACACACTTGTTAAATTTTTACAGCATTTCTCAACTGTGGGTTCCTCAATGGTAAGACACGAGGAGCAGGTGAAAGTTTTCCTGTACCCTTTACAGTCACAGGGTTTCACACAGTGCAGACTCTCATGTGGATATTAAAGCTTGAGCAATATGCAGATTCCTTACAGACACAGGGTCTTTCTCCAATGTGAAGTTTCACACAAATATCATCACATGACATATTTAAGGGTTGTACCACATTCCTTATGTTCCCAGGGTTTTTCCAGCAATTTCAGATGTGTAAAATAAGATTTGTGGAATGAATGAAAACTTTCCTACATGCCTTACAAGCAAAAGGCTTCTCTCCAGTGTCAGTTTTTACATCTTCTGATAGGTATGAAATATTAATGAAAGCTCTTCCACATACCTTATAGTGAGTCCACTCTAAGTTCCTAAATGTTCTATAAGGTCACAGTCTTTACCTTCATAGTGAGATAACCTTTCCGTTTTTTCCTTATTCCCCTTTTTTTGCATAGGGTCTTTCACCAGGTGATTTGGATGTGAGTATCAAGGGCTGGTGAATATTTAAAGACTTTTACACATGACTTCCATTGATAGAACTTCTCCCCAGTATGATTTCTTACATGTCCAGAAAGGGCTGAAGACTGAATGAAGGCTTTCCCATATTCTTTATGCTTATAGGGTTTCTCTCCAGTTGGGCTTTGTATGTGAATACTGAGCATAGAAGATTATCTAAAAGCTTTTCCACATTCTTCACTGTATAGTTTGGTAGACCTGACAAAAAAAATGCCAGACTGGGTGGCTTAAACAGCAGAAATTTATTTTCCCACAATTCTGGGGCCAGAAGTCCAAAATCAAGGTGCCAACAGGGTTGGGCTTCTCTGGAAGGTTTACTAAAGGCTTTCCCACATTCTCTATAGACATAAGGATGTAAATTCTTACATGTTAATTAAAACCTGAGGCATTAGTGACAATGTTTCTACATTCCTAAAATTCACAGTGTTCCTCTCTATGAGAAGGTATGAGTTCATTCATGGCTTCAAAGCAAATGAGGACAATTAAGGAATTTCCCACATTCTATACTTTGAGTTTCTCTCCAATGTGAGTTCTTTCGTGTCCTTGAACTCAACAGAGACAATGCAAGATTTTCCCAGATTTCTTACATTGACAGGGCTTCTCCCCAGTGTGACATCTTTCATGACTTCAAACGTGGAAGAATTGAAGGCTTTACCACACAGTGTACATTCATATGGTTTCTGTACAGTATGAATTATTTCATGTTTTTGAAATGAATTAAAATAACTGAAGGCTTTCCCACATTGGTTACAATTATAGGGCTTTTCTGCAATGTGAGTTCACATGTGGATATTGTTTGTGAAACACATAAATGCCTTGCCACATTCCTTACATGTGTATGGTTTTTCAGCACTGTGAGTCTGCAAGTGCTTATTCAGGCATGAGGAAGATGTAAATGCTTCCCTACATAGCTTATACTCAAAGGGCTTCTCGCCAGTATGAATTTTCTGATGTCCAGAAAGATTTGAGGATTGGGTGAAGTTTTGCCACATTCTTTACCTTCAAAAAGCTACACTGCACTGTTTTTTTTTTTTTAATACACTTTGTAGGTTGAGAACTAGTGAAAAGTTTTCCACATTCTTTACATTTATAGAGTTTCTCCCCAGTACAAATTCTTAAATGGTGAGTTAGGTGTGAGAAAACAGTGGACGTTTTCCCACATTCACAGGGTTTCTCACTAGCGTGGGTTCACATGTGCACATTAAAGTTTGTAGAACATTTAAAGGCCTGGCCACATTCCTTACATGTTTATAGTTTTTCGGCACTGTGAGTGCACAAGCGGATATTCAAACACAAGGAATACATAAACGCTTTCCCATATATCTTACACTCAAAGGGCTCCTCTCCAGTGTGGGATCACATGGGAATATTAAGATATGCAAAATACCTAAAGTCTTTTCCACATTCTTTACTAAGGAAGTTTGTTTTTATGGTGTGAGTTTGTATATGCACAGTAAGGCTTGTGGAATGAATACAAGGTATCCTATATTCCTTCCACTCAGAGTTTTTCTCCACTGTCAGTTCTCACGTGTGCCTGAAGGTATGAGTGATTGACAAAGGCTTTCCCACAGTCGCTGCATTCAAAATGTTTCTCTTGTGTGCATATTTTCTGGTGCACAGTATTTGGAGTCAGGCTGATAGCTTTCCCAGACTGATTAAGTTTGGAATGTTTCTCTCAGGTAGATGTTTTCTTGGACAGAGTAAGAAAGCCCTTTTCATAATGATTATCCTCATAACTGTTCCCTCTATTTTGAATACTCCTGTATTTCTTAAGACATGATTGTTCACTGAAGAGTTTCCCACATTGTTTACAGCAGAGAGTTTCCCTCCATTTTGAGTTCTTTCCTGTTGATGAAGGTATGAATGATGATTAAAGGATTTTTCAGGCTCATTATAGATTACACTATCTCAAGGCAAAAACATTATCATGATGATTATGATTTTTACCATTTTCACTACAAGCATACAATCCTGCCCTGAGGATTTCCTTCAACTTGAATGATGGAACCCTCTTCCAGAATGTTAGTTTTAAAATGATTGTTGTAGTGCTCATGAAAGTGTTTTTAAAAACTCATTATCTTTAAATATGTGTGATTGCACCCTCGTGAGAACCCTGAAGGACCAAGGTTTGAGCAAAATTTAGGGTATTCATCAGTTTCAGAATATCTCCCTAGAGACACTGCCCTCTTGTGGTATGCCACCTGTTTGAAATATCTTCCATTTGTGCCGCCGATTTCCTGTCTAATCTAATTCACAATCTTTTCTGTATGTGGAAAATAAATATCACCATCTATCTTACCATTTTTATCCTATTTGGAGGGCTCTACTCTCTTTAAAAAATCCCACTGAAGTGCTGATTCTTTAGCTTTACATCCTATTTCTCATTCTGTGGTAAAACAGATAAATTTGAGAGTTCAGAAATAAATGTTAGGTTAAAGAAGTTAAGAATGATCAGGCTCGGGGCTGGCCCCATGGCCGAGTGGTTAAGTTTGCGTGCTCTGCTGCAGGCAGCCCAGTGTTTCGTTGGTTCGAATCCTGGGCGTGGACACGGCACTGCTCTTCAAACCACGCTGAGGCAGCGTCCCACATGCCACAACTAGAAGGACCCACAACGAGGAATATACAACTATGTACCGGGGGGCTTTGGGGAGAAAAAGGAAAAACATAAAATCTTAAAAAAAAAAAAAAGAATGATTGGGCTCATTTGTATATTACATTTCAAATTAAATATAGTAAAAGAATATAAGGAACAATAGATTTGAGGAGTATGGTTATGTCAAAAACTTAGCAATAATAAGGACATACGGTCAAAATCTTTTTTCTACTATAAATGATTCTATAAAAATTAAAAATGATGGTGAAAAGAGAAAATATTAGGGAAGTAAATATGAAAGATCTGGATTAGCTGACATTAACACCACAAATTTAAAGGAAAAAAAGACACTTTGTGATCGTTGGAAAGGTTGAGTACAAATAAAACAAGAGTAAGAGAAGCTGGAGGTATCCCCAGATGTCAGAGAACAGCAGCCTCAACTTTCTGAGAAGAGTGCATGTTAATTTTCCCCATACTTCTAAACATCCTGAACTTCTCACTGACTATGGCTTTATTTTGCAAACACCTTAGAGAACACCTTTCTCTATTGGCCTCAATTCTTGTTCCAACCAAGAGATCAGACTCAATTTAAACAGTTCACATCTTGTCCACAGGGAAAGATAGATTAATAGAAGAGACTCACATAAGAGATGACAGATCTTCCCACAAATCAGGAACTACCTTCCAAGGAAACACTAAATTATTTCAAAAAGGCTACAAAGGGAAACGTCTTCATATTCTGGGCCCCCCAAAACTGGTTATATTCGACCCTTGAAATACACATTCAGCCTTAGGTACACATTTACAAAACCCTAAGGCTTTGATTCAAAGACATAAAGGAAGTGCAACAAAGAGATCTTCCTTCTGGTGGGGAAACCACTACAGAGGTGGTTCTCAAACTAATTCAGAGTGCATCAGAGTCATCTGGAGGGCTGTGTAATACACAGAAGACAGGGCATCAACCACAGCTTTCTGATTTACTATGTCAAAGATGAAGTCTAAAAATGTACATTTTTTAAATTTTTTGAGGAAGATTAGCCCTGAGCTAACTACTGCCAGTCCTCCTCTTTTTGCTGAGGAAGCCTGGCCCTGAGCTAACATCGTGCCCATCTTCCTCTGCTTTATATGTGGGATGCCTACCACAGCATGGCGTGCCAAGTGGTGCCATGTCTGCACCTGGGATCCGAACCGGCGAACCCCGGGCAACCGAGAAGCAGAACGTGCGAACTTAACTGCTGCGCCACCAGGTCGGCCCCAAAATCTACATTTCTAACAGAGTGACGGTGATGTTGTTCGTCCTGTTGCCACATTTTGGTAACAGTAGATTCAAACCCATGAGTGCAGGGAGTGTGTGTCTGCTCTTTCTCATTGTATTCAGATTTGAATACTCTATTCTGGAACACAGTAAGTACATAATACATATCTGATACAAAACAGGGTACAAAGAATGATGCCAGATTTACCTACTTTGGCCAGGTTCTTGTAGGTCTCCAGATCACATCTCTCTAAAGGTTTCTCTGAGTGAGGTGCAGTTCAGTCCACTCCTCCTGGGTGAAGTCCTCAGCCACATAATCAAAGGTCACTGAATCCTAAACCATCACACACAGGCTGTCTTGAGCAAGTGCTGTCTTCACCAATGTTCACTGGAGAATGAGGACAGGAGACCCAAAGCCAAAACAGGGTTCTCAGGCCTCCCATTATCTCCCCCAGTGTTCAGTGGTCCTAGGTATTCTTCACCTTGTCTATACTCACCTACTGTTTATCTCCATCGGTCACAAGGCTTTAACTGTACCTCTTACACATGAACTTATCTCACTACAACCAGACTAGGAGGACTATTTCCCTCTATTGCAGCATACTCTTGAGCACACAATTGATAGATGGTGAAGAATGAACAAATTCTTTGAGAAAAAGACTTTCACCTTCCTTACCTGCTATCAGAGCACTCAGCAATATAAGCAGGCAGTTGACACCATGAGAGTCAAGATTCACTAGGAATTACTGAACTACTGGGATGATTATCAGCAGGATAATCCCTCACCAATATGAGAGGCTCCACTATGGGGAAATTCAACCAGAGGCTTAATTGAGTGGGGACTTCCTTGCTTACAGCATTCTCAGGCCAACTTCAGCTCCTCTTAAATGCACCAGAGCATTACTGCTCAGTCCTAGACCATTTGATGCCATACTGTGCGGGGCTGACCTAAAGGAGAGTCTGAAAAGGAGCATCACCTAGGACTCACCATACAACAAATCAATAGCTGAGATCCTATGAAGCCAATGGTAAAATCTGCCTGATACTCATTTCCTTGATGTCAAGATCACTGCAGGGCACTCACTGAAGGTACCCAGAGATTGCTGACTGATGGGCAACCAAGATCCTTCTCAAGATTGTTAAAACAAAAATGTTGCAGGCTGGCCTAGTGGCACAGTGGTTAAGTACGCATGTTCTGCTTCAGCGGTCTGGGGTTCACCGGTTCGGATCCTGGGTGCACACATGACACCACTTGGCAAGCCATGCTGTGGTATGCGTCCCACTACAAAGTAGAGGAAGATAGGCACAGATCTTAGCTCAGGGCCAGTCTTCCTCAGCAAAAAGAGGGGGATTGGCAGCAGATGTTAGCTCAGGGCTAATCTTCCTCAAAAAAAAAAAAAAAAAAGAATATATTAAAGAAAATGTTGCTTATTTTTCTGCACAATTACTTTTAACTTTGCTTTAAACAAATGTATTCTAAAATTGTAAAATGACACAAATCAAGTGGAGGGTATTTGGCAAGATTTCTAATAATCAAAAATAACAAGTTAAATTCTATTCATAGGTAACTCATTAAACATGGTATACCTATGAATGGGAAACTGGTGGAAAAAGATGATCTCTATAAAGCAAGGTGAGTGATTTCCAGCATATACATTTAAGTGAAAATATGAAATGCAAAAGATTATATGTTTAAGATTGTAAGGAAATAAGAAGATGCACAAATGTGCATGAGAATGCAATCCACACATACCACTTATTTCTGAAAGGAAAACAGAACACTGGTAAGATGTTAATGAAATGCAAAAGACATGCACGGAAACTTCTGAGTATACTTTACCATATTGTTTTGACTTTTGAACCATATGAAAGTTTTACATGCTCAAGTAAAATCACTTCAAAAATGGAAACAAGAATAAAAAGAATGTATACCGAGTACAAAAAGAACTAGTAAGAAATAACAAAACTTTGGTAACATTAGTATTGTAATATTGCATTTTTGGGGTGTGTCATGTAGATAAGGCAAATAAGAAATAAACTAATGTTATGAGGAACCAAGGTTTAGAAAAAAACACATATTTAAAATCTGAGGAGGTAAGACAAAAACCACAATATTAAGTTTGCACTGGTAATATTAACACAAACATATGATTCTGAAAAATGTTTGCTAGTTCTGGAAGGGCCTTGAGGCAACGATACTAAAGTAGAATTTTGCACAGGGAGCAAACAGGTAATGAATTCTAAAAAGAACCAGGCTCTTTCGGAGAACTGTCTGACACCAGATGTGGGCCAGGAATGTACAAAATGAACCTGCAACAGCTTGTTGAGTCAGAAAGCAATAAAGAACTGAAACCTCAATGGGGTTGTGTCCAATGGAGGGAGCTTAAAGGAGCTACCCCCAGATAAACTTGGAACTAACAAAAAGAATCGTATTATAACTACATTGAGACAGAATCCAGGAGTGCATGGTAATAATCAAAAGGTAGAAAAAAAGATAAAAAAGAAACTGCTAGCTAAGAATAAATGCACCAGAAAATCACCATTTGGCAACACTCAATATAATACGTGATCCAGGAAAATATCAAAAATGTCAGGAAACAAGATGTTCCCACAGTGCCAAGCCTAACCCCTCCGCTTACTAATTACTCTTCCTAAACTATATAAATCCAATTCCAATTGCCGGTACTAACAAAAAGAAGCTTACACCTTTTTTCTAAACACTCCTATAATAGAAGTTCCAGGAGACTGACAGGGCACTGGAGGTCAAGCAAGATTGGGTGGAGCCGAGTAGCCCGGCTTTCCTGTGGTAGTAAATTTCGTATTTATGGGTATTCATTCACTCATACACTTAAGGGTATCAGGTACATGTCCTCCCTATTACTGTAAGAATGGTTCTTATCTTCCCACCTGAATAAACCAAACCTAAGTAACTGACACCCATAACCAGAACAGATTCACCCAGAACTCACCCCAATGCCCAGGCGGGTGAAGGACTGAGACGCTTTTTCTTTTGGATAGGGCAACAAAGGTTGCTTAGGAGGCATTTTGAAAAGGGGAGCACAGGGTATGAAAAGGCCCCGCTGACCCTCCGCGATCCCTATTCTCGATCCTCCGCCCTGGAACAGACGCTCCAGGCGGACCCCATCCCCTGCCGCTTCGGGGAGTGGCCGCCGCCCCAGAGCAGAGATCAGGCCGTGATCGCAGAGCAAAGTTGGGAGTGAGAGGATGTCCTGCAGGGCGGGGAGCCGCCAGAATAGAGGCCACGGAGGAAAGTAAGGAGCCTGGCTGGCAGGAAGAGGAGTGGCGGCTCTGGAGCTGCCTGGTGTCCACAGGGATCGCAGGTGGCCGCCCTTTGACCCAGCCCGTCCTCCCAGTCTCGCGAGGTTCACCTGATACCCAGGATCTCCGGACCAGCCAGAGGAGCAGCCAAGAGGAGAAAGCCGGCGTAGGGGGCACTTGCAATTCCAGGAAAGCGAGGGGATGGGCTCCAGGAACAGAAAGCACGGAGGGGCGACTGGGACAGCGAGGGAACAGGAACCATAACCTTCCTAAGCCAAAGAAAACTCCTGAGTGTCCGCAGGTGGAACTGCGGTGGAGGGGCGGGGACAAGTCTGAGGTGCAGGGCAGAGGTAGGACCGAGGGTGGGACCAGGCAGGGGTTTCTAATGCAAAAATGCTGAGGTCTCCTCCTCCCACCAAACAAAGGACACTTTTATTTTTTCCCCCTTCATGGATGAGGAAACAGGAACAGACCGATCAAGTACCTGCCCATGTTCGCCAAGCCAATTAAAAAAAGGACCGCTGGAATTAAATCTTAGGGGTCACTTGACACCTTGCAGCCTCCGTCAGAAGGTGCCTCTATATAAATAATCATCTAGGGGCAAAGGAGGGGGAGAAAATAAGAGGAGTTAAGAGTGCATTGGTGATATGACTGCTGTTACTACATCTGGACAACCAAACCTGGGACTTTTTGCACGTCAAAAAACCCCTTTAACAGGAACACAAATATTGCATCATTTCATTTCTGTGAGGTCCCTACAGCAACCAGATTCATAGAGACAAAAAGTGGAAGGGAGGTTACCAGGGCCTGGAAGAGAGGAAAATGGAGATTCATTGTTTATTGGATATGGAGTGTTTCACTTTTGAAAGCTGAAAAAGTTCTGGAGATCTATTGCACAACAATGCGCATATACTTGACACTACTGAACTGTACACTTGAAACAGTTAAGATTGTAATTCAAGCGTTTTTTCCCATAATTTAAAATAAAACCCCTTTTGGTGAATTTTCAAATATACCTAGGAATAAAACACCTGCCAAGAAATGATAGGACTAATAAATGAATGGGATATGCACAGAATTGCCGTATGACCAAGCATTCACTTCTGGGCGTGTACATCCAATAGAATTGAACGCAGGGCCTTGAATACATGTTTGCACAGCCATGTTCATAGCAGCATTAGTCCCAAGGGCCAAAAAATGGCAACAACCCAAGTGTCCACTGACACATGAATGTGGTATATATGTACAATGGAGTATTATTCAGAAAAACGTAGGAAATTCTGACATATGCTGCAACATGAACTTTCTAGATACGATGCCGAAAAAAACTACACACAAAAAGATAAATATTGTGTGCACTGCTTATATAAGGAACTTAGAGTAATGAGATTAATAGAGATACCCAGGGATTGAGAGGAGGGGAAATGGGGAATTAGAGGTTAATAGGTAAACTCTACCTGAATCTAACATATCAAAACTAAATGAAGGATGCACAAAGACAACACCAAATTCCCAGATTAAACATTCTTTTGCATATAAAAGGAAACAGAGGGCCTTTGGAACCAACATTCACCCAGTGCTCCCCAGAATAGGCCAGAATTGCCAGATCCATGAGGTGGGGAGCATGCAGGGGCTGAATCAATGTCACTCCGACAACGGAAATTCTTTTCCTTCTGGAGACAAGTCACAAAGATTGTTTTGGAGGCTTTTAAAGAGGGAAACTCAGTGGATGATGAGACACCATGCATGCGCCCTTACAGCATTTCCCGACTAAAATCTTTGTGGGGAATGATGGCCCAAACTGGCTCTGGGACCTAGCAGTGCTGGGAGGCCCATGGCCTCCAAAGCAGTGAGCGCCTAATGCCAGGACTGTTAGCGAGCCCCGACACAGCCGGGAGCAAACACGTCCTTTAACTCCTTCCTTCTCACTAAAGCAGAGCTGAGCCGCAGTACCACCAACATGGTCTCCAAGACACCAGAAGCAGGCAGGAGAAAAGCCTGGATGAACAAGTCATTCCACTTCTGCTTCCCGTCTGGGGTCAGAAGGGGCAGAGCTCTGAGCCTCAGGCTGTGAGCCAAGATAGACCTTGAGCCAGAACTTGTACTTAACAACTACGAGGGTGGGGATAGGCCCAGGTTGGCTCAGTCCCAGGGCTGGAGGGAGAAACAGCCCAAGATAAGGTTGAGTCTAGAATAGGTCTGTATGTTGGGCTAGAGGCGGAGGGCAATGCCCTCACCAAGGGTTGTGGCTGGAGGTGAGAATGTTCTGCAACACCTTTTCTACCTGTTTCACCTCACCTTCCTAGAGCCTTTACAATGGTTCTTCTGTAATGATATGCCTACCAATCCATGAAATAGTCTATTTCCTCCTTTCAATCAATGCCATCCTTAGGTTTTTATTTCTCCTTCTTTTTATTTACATTGGACACCATGCTAAACTCTAATTATCGATTCCTTTGTGTTTTTAAGGCAATGACATTCTCTACGAATCTTTTCATTTTTCTTTTTGTTGTTTTCATTTTTCTGATTTTACCATACGACCCATGGCCTCCCATACTATGTTGTGAAATAGCACCAATACCAGAAATTCTTCACTTAGGAATGGTTCTAAAGTTTCTCTGGTAACCATGTTTGCTGTGGATTTCAGTGGGTAGCCATGGTGGAGTTAACTCAAATCTTTTGAAATTCTGATTTACTAACATTTTATCAAGAATTGTTAGTGGACGTTATCAAATATATTTTATTTATCTGTTGAGTTGATAACTATTATGCAAATCTGCTCCGTTTCTCTTGCACAGCACTTGTTGAGGATGCTGTCATGGGAGCGCCAGCAGCAGCATGAGGCCAGTCTGCAGGAGTGACCTCGAACACTACCCACAAGGTCGTAGACTCAGGCACCTGTTCCAAATTCTGGCAGGATCCATAGCTCTTCTTTCAGACAATTAGGATCTCATCTAAGGCCAATCAGTGACCCTTACACCATACACAAAAGGTTAAGACCAATCTGCTGATCTTTGCTATTGCTGCGAATAATTAAAGACCCAAGAGATGGGCTAAATAACAATATTCATACCCAACAGTGAAGCAGAACACGACGGACTCCTCCACACATACAAACATGTAACACAAAGGTGCAGAGAATTCTCACTCAGGATTTATTGTTAAGCTTGATCTAGATTATCGTACAGTGTTTTAAGCCTCAAGAAAATGTCATTAAGCACTGCACACCTGATGGCCATGCTTGACATAACTTAAGGCTGCTTGAGCATCTCAACTATGTGAATTTGTATCACTGAAGGTGAAACAAGACTGTGCTGGTTTGTCTATACCCAAGGGTCACATTTCAGGAAGAGCCAATGAGGGCATTAAGCACAGCAGATTATCAGGACCAACTATATTCACATGAGTTTTCCTATTTTCACAGCCCATGGATAGAATGACAGACACAGAAGAAGGTCATATCACCTCTGAGAGCTGTAGCTTGACATAGACAAATGACATCATTGTTTTATCATGCTGTAGTGTTGCGTATGGTGTGAAAGAAACTATTCCGTATTCTCACCATCATCCTGTGTGGCTTGAGGTTAAAGGCCCTCCCCAGGTGGCAGGAGAATCCTCCAAAGTCATGAAATCAGGGTGTCTCACATCAGTAAGTGTAATCTCACTTTTTCACCACTATGCTTGACACTGACATTCTAATCTGAAAGGACCAGGTGTGAGAGGGACAAGGTAGTTTTTACAAAATTCACAGAGATGTATTTTACCCTCCACCTTGGCCAGTGTGACTCACTGTGAGTGAGTTCAGTGAGAACTGTCAAGTAGTCACTGTCATCACAATGTAAGACCGTGTCAATCCAACAAGAGAAACCAGGTGGTTAGAAAGGATTAAATATAAATCCTGCAGACCCATCTTTGGTCATGTTGTGACCTGGAAGATGTAGCAAATAGACTGGCCTATCAGTGGAAAGACACATCATCTGGAGGAATGCTCAGGGCCTAATCACAAATGCTCAGAATACATCTACAGAACCACCCAGAATGTTATGCATCTAAGAAGACCCTAAGATTCACACTCAGGATAGCCTTTCCCATATTTCCTATATTCAGTTCCTCTTGACTGTGAATCATCCATGTTCATTAAGGATAAGAAAAAATCTAATGGGAAACGATGATGACTCCACAATATTTCTGAAATTCATGAAGTTTTTCTCCATGGAAAGATCACAAATAAACATTAGCAGAACAATTTTCCCACATTTTGTCTTATATCAGTTGGATTTCTCTCCACTGCAAGATTTCTCATATAATATATATTTCACTGAGGAAACAGTGAAGGGCTTTCTCTGTTTCTTAATAGTATGGTTCATTGTGAGTCCTTACATGCTGGGTTGTGAGGAAATTCTGACAGCTTTCCCTGATTCCTTACATTTGCAGAACAGCTCTGCAGCGTGGCCCTTTCAGATCTTTGAAGTGAATCGGGATGACTGAGGGCTTGACCACATTCCTTACAGTGACAGGATTTCTCTCCAGGTGAGTTCTTTCATGACGCCGAAAGGAATTGGGAAAACTGAACGCTTTCCCACATTGCTTACATTTATAAGGTTTCTCTCCAGTGTGAATACGCTTGTGAATAAAAATGTAAGAATAACTGCTAAACGCTTTCCCACATATATTACACTCAAAAGACTTCTGTCCAGTATGAGTTCTAAAATGTCTGTTAAGATATGAGGAAAGAGCAAACGCTTTTCCACACGTGCCACATTTAAAAGGCTTCTCTCCAGTGTGAATTTTTGCATGTCCACTAAGGCCTGAGAACTGAGTGAAGGCTTTCCCACATTCCTTACATTCATAGGGTTTCTCTCCAGTGTGGGTTCGCATGTGAATGTTAAGACGCACAGAATGTTTAAAGCCCTTTCCACACTCCTTACATTCATAGGGTTTCTCTTCACTGTGGGTTCGCGTATGAAGGTTAAGGTGTACAGAAGTTTTAAAGCCCTTTCCACACTCCTTACATTCATAGGGTTTCTCTCCACTGTGAGTTCTAAAATGGATGATCCGATTTGAGGATGTAGTAAAGGCTTTCCCACATATGTCACACTTAAAAGGCTTCTCTCCAGTGTGAATCTTATTGTGGTAAATGAGACCTGAGGATTGAGTGAAGGTTTTCCCACATTCCTTACATTCATAGGGTTTCTCTCCAGTGTGGGTTCGCATGTGAACTTTAAGGTGCATAGAACGTTTAAACCCCATCCCACATTCCTTACATACATAGGGTTTCTCTCCAGTGTGGGTTTGCATGTGAACTTTAAGGTGCTCAGAACGTTTAAAGCTTTTTCCACATTCCTCACATTTATAGGGTTTCTCTCCAGTATGAAGACGTTTGTGAACCGTAAAGTGCGAAGACCTGGTAAATGTTTTCCCACATATATTACACTGAAAAGGCTTCTCTCTGGCAAGAGATCTTAAACGTTTAGTGTCATTTAAGAAAGTAGCAAAGACTTCATCACATTTGTCACATTTCAAAGGCTTCTCTCCAGTGTGAGTTTGTAAGTGAACATTAAGAGGCACAGAACATTTAAAGCTTTCCCTACATTTCTTACATTTGGAGAGTTCTATTTCAGCTTGAATTCGACTGTGAACATAAAGGTATGAGGAATTTCTAAAGGATTTTCCAAGTACCTCACATAGAACGGGCTTCTCTCCAGTGTATGTTTTCATATGTTCAATATATTCAAAAGACTTAATAAAGGCCTTCCCACATTCCTTACATTTAAAGAGTTTTCTTCCAGTGTG
Organism: Equus asinus; assembly: GCF_041296235.1. Lineage (NCBI taxonomy): Eukaryota > Metazoa > Chordata > Mammalia > Perissodactyla > Equidae > Equus > Equus asinus. The sequence goes on along the minus strand of NC_091809.1, from coordinate 20,908,547 downwards.
CACTTGGACATCACTGTAAAAGTATGTGGACTGTTCAAAGGATTTTCTGCATTCCTTACAGTCACAGTGACTATTAGCAGTGTGAGTTTGTAATTGCAGACCAAGGCTTGTGGAGTGAATAAAAGATCTCAAACATTCCTCGCATTCATAGGGTTTTTCTCCATTGTGAGTTCTCATTGGTGCCTGAAAGTAAGACTGATTAACAAAGGCTTTCCCACCATCACTGCATTTGAAGGCTTTGTTTTGCACGATAATTTTCCTATAAACAAAATGTGGAGTCAGGCTGATGGCTTTTCCCCAGTGATTAAACATGTTAAGTTTTTCTCTAGTAGAGCTTTTCTTGTGCAGAGTAAGGAAGCTTGTCCCATACTGATTATCCTCATAAGTGTTCCCTCCATTTTGAGTTCTCCTCTGGCTCTTAAGACGTGAATGTTCATTGAAGACTTTCTCACATTGCTCACAATCATAGAGTTCCCACCCACTGTGGATTCCTTCCTGTTGAAGAATGAAGAATGATGATTCAAAGATTTCTCAGACTCACTAATTGATCCCATCTATCTGAAAACTGAAACATCATTATGACATTGATGATTACCATTTCCACTACACTCATACACTTCCTACCCTGTTGATTTCTTTCAAGTTGAATGATGGAATCCTTCTGCCAGAATGATAGGCTATCTACTCTAATCTTAAAAGATTCCTGTACAGTTTCATGGAATTGTTTTAAAAAGTCAGTATCTAGTTATATACCTGGAAATGAGTCCTTGTGGGAATTCTGAAGCAACAACTTTCAAGCTAAGCTTAGGAATCTCCCAATTCAACATATACAGAGTATCTTTCCAGAGGCATTGCTCTCTCTTGGGCGAATGCTACTTATCTCAAATATTTATCAGCTGTGCTCATGTTCTATCTAATGAAAATCTCAATCTTTGCTGAATGTGAAAAATAAGAAATAACTCTTTTTAAATGTACTGATCTTACCATTTCTAGCCTACTGGGTGTTTTTTCCCAAAAGATATCCTGCTGAATTGTCGAGTCTCTGGTTTTAAGTTGCATTTTGCATTCTAAAACAAAAAAGAGTAACAAATGTAGAGTTTTCAGAAAGAAATGTAGATTAAAGGAATTAAAAACACTGAGTCATTTGCATCAGTTCCAAATTAAACATATTAAAAAAAAAAAAAGGGCAAGAGAGATTTCAGAAGTTCAGCTATGCCAGAAATTTTGCAATGATAAACACATATAGTCAAATTCCAGGAGTTGATTAAAGCAATTCTATGGAGGCTGGCCCCGTGGCTGAGTGGTTAAGTTCATGTGCTCCGTTTCAGTGGCCCAGGGTTGCCAGTTCAGATCCTGGGTGTGGACCTAGCACTGCTCATCAGGCCATGCTGTGGCAGAATCCCACACAGAAGAACTAAAATGACTTACAAGCAGGACATACAACTATGTACTGGGGATTTGGGGAGTAAAAAAAAAGAGAGGAAGATTGGCAATAGCTCGGAGCCAATCTTCCTCACAAAAAATAAAAAATAAAAAAAAATAAAGCAATTCTATGAAAATTAAATACAATGGGGAAAAGAGAATACTATCAGAGAAAGAAAATAGGAAAGTCATAGACAAAGGGCATATATCAAAATGATAAAGTTAAAAAAGGAACAGAACAAGTCATTCTGTGAGATCACAAAATATTCTGAGTAAATGTAAAGAGGAATGTATGAGAAGTTGAAGATACTGCAAAGCTTCAGAGACCAATGACCTCAGCCTTCTGAGAAAAAGCATATATTAAAGTTTGCTTATTACAATTCCAAATATACTGAAACTTTCATTGACCAGGAGAGTTCTTCAGAATCACTGACCTTGGAAGACTCCTCTCTCCACTGTTCTCAAATCTTCTTCTTCTTCTTCCAATCGAAAGATCAGATTGGGTTTAAACAACTGATATCCTGTTTATAGGGGAAAATGTATTAACAGAAAAGCCCCTGCAAAAGATAAGAAACTTTCCCATGAATCAGCTCTCATATTTCTAATTAATGTAGTAAAATTATTTCAAAAGAGCTAAGCAAATATCCCCTTTCTGTGCATCAAAGAGACTGGTTATCTCTGGCTGCTGAAACTCACGTTCAGATGTATACATACACATTTAAAAAGCAGTGAGACTTTTGTTGAAACAGGAAATAAAATAAATGCAAAAGAGAGGTTCATTCTTATGGAGATTAGAATACCATATGGAAATTACTAGACCATTGGTTATCAAACTTCATTGTCCACTGGAATCACGTCCAGTATTTTCATGGAAACACAGATGTCTGGTCCAAATCCAGAATTTCATTCACTATGTTAAAGGTGGAGTCTGAGAATGCACATTTCTAAGAGAGTAATGGGGATGGTGTTAGTCCTAGAACCACAGTTTTACAGGAACCACACTGGATTAAAACCCAGGAGTGTAGAGACTGGTGTCTCCTAGTTTCCACTGTTTGCAGATTTCTCATCACCAATAGTGGAACACAAGAAAGACATCATATATATCTGTTCCATAAGGGGTTACAGGAATGATGGCAGCCTTACCTATGGTGATCAGGTTCTTGTAGGTCTCCAGCATCACATCTCTGTATAGATTTTTCTGGGCTGGGTCCAGTAAAGTCCACTCCTCTCGGGTGAAGTGCACAGCCACATCAGCGAAGGTAACTGAGTCCTAAACCATCACACACAAGCTGGGTCAGTAAAGTAACATGTACACCAGCGTTCACTGGGGAATGAGGATGGGAGAGCCAATGGTAACAGAGGGTTTGAAGGTCTCTCATCATCTTCCTCAGAGTGGAATGCTCCCAGGTACTCCTCTCTGTCTATACTCACTCATGGTTGATCTCCTCCAGTTATGGGTTTAATGGAACCTCTAAGACATGAGCTTATCTCACCACAACTAGACTAAAAGTTCTTCTCGTCTTATTTCTCTCTTGGAGCATGGTTCTAAGCAAATTGCAGACACTTGGAAAAGTTGATCAATCAATAAATTCTTTGAGAAATGAACACTTCCATCTTCATTACATGTCAGAGCATGTAGCAAAATGAAAATTATGCAGTCGTCATCATAAAAGACAGTATTAGAAGGTAATTATTGAAATACTGAGATTTTTCACAGGAACCAATCAGAGGCTCCACTTTAGGAGGGAATTCAAGAGGGATTCAGTCCTTGAGTGGCTTGATTTCTTTCAGAAACTCTGCAGACAGATGTACCTAGAAGGAAATGTGCGTAACTGGTGGACCTGATATGTCATTTTGTAGGATACACCTTTTTTTTTTTCTGCTTTACCTTCCCAACCCCCCTGTACATAGTTGTATACCTTAGTTGCAGGTCCTTCTAGTTGTGGGATGTGGGACGCCATCTCAACGTGGCCTGACGAGCGGTGCCATGTCCGCACCCAGGATGCGAACCCTGGGCCGCCGCAGCGGAGCGCACGAACTTAACCACTCGGCCACGGAGCCAGCCCCAGGATACACTTTCTAATTACCCGAAAAAAATGTGTCAAACAGTCAGTTACCATCTTTTCTGCCTCTATCTTTTCCTCAGAAGGCAGGAACGGTCCTTAGAAAGCAGGCCTAGAAGAAAAGAAAGAAGGCATGAGGACCCAGAGATAACCCTAATTCCCACATTCGCCTACCTGGAAATCATTCTGCAACTGCCAATCACATATTGCTGATCATTAACTTATAATGTAACCAGGCTATTATACAAAGGGTACAGGGACATGTTTTAACATGTTTCAGAAGGTTCTCAAATCTGACATGAAATTTTGCTGATAGTGGCATGAGTCATTTTTCAGGAACCGAAGAGGCCGTCCGAAACCAAAACTCATTGTTAAGGAAGTTATTTGAAATAACATCAGACCCTGCGGGCAGAACAGATGATAAGAAGTCTGGAGAATGGATGCCAGAAATAGCCTGACCCACTCCCTTTTCTTCCCTCCTCCCCATATAATGGCCTCAAGATTTAGTGCTTGCTTGATGGTCTTTGGGACATGAATCCACCATCTTCTAATTTTGCTAACTAACTGAAGAAATCCCTTTCTCAACCACCGACTCATCTTGGAGTTGAGTACCATCAGGGTGCGGCTAGCAGAATGAGCCCTTGCTCGGTTACAATTCCATTCTAGCTTGAAATTCCCAAATATCCCTGCACACTCAAGCAATCTCACAGAAATACACACTACTGCCATCAAATGCCAGAGGAGTCCTGTCTCACCTGGAGCCACAAAAGGGGACTGTGAGCCATGCTTCCCAAATATCCCTGCACACTCAAGCAATCTCACAGAAATACACACTACTGCCATCAAATGCCAGAGGAATCCTGTCTCACCTGGAGCCACAAAAGGGGACTGTGAGCCATGCTGCCCTTGAGGAAAGGCATAATGGTTTCCTTTTACGGGGAGGGAAACTTAAGCCCTGAGGAATGTGTCTCTTCATTTGTCAAGGCAATAGACTTGATGAATGAGATTATGCAGCCACTCTCCGTAAGGCATATGTACCAGGGAGCTGACAAGAGAACAGCACTCACTGGCTCACTTAAGCTCCTCCTAGATAAACCAGCAGCATGACTGCTCAAGCCCAGACCAAAGGACTGTATATTGCACAGGGAGAACCTAAAAGCTACTAAAACAGTATGCTCTATAACAAGAGCATCAGTAATATCAATTTCCATTTACTGAGGACCATCTGCACCAGATGTCTCATTAGGAGTTTACAGCTCACTTATATATTTGAAACAACATGAACATCTGTATCTACTCTTTTAATTCTAAATTCTGTATGATCTAAATACAAATCAATGTATCATGATAACTATCAGTGTCTACTGACTTTAAAATGCTTCAAATATAGATAATAACATAAAATATCTCATTTTTTAAAATACTGCTTACAAGTTTAAGTAAATATTTTCATTACGTACACGACCTACACATTTTACTGGACAATGCTGGTCAAGACTGCGCCTGGCCATATGAAGGGAGGAAAAATGAAATACTCTATTTGGTCAACACTCTTGACCTTCCCCTGACGGATGCCAGAGAACTCTGAAGCTCTGGGCCTCCTTTAAGTTCTTATCATGGCCTTATTCCTTTATTCCTTCAGTACATAATGAAGAAGTTACGGTACTCTGCTAGGCACTCAGTTGAGAGCAGTACCATATACAAAAAATGTTCTAGATACTAAAGATCCAATGTTCCTATTGGAGAATATAGGTGATATTGTAATAATACATAAACCAATTCACAGCTGATATAGAAAAACGATCAAGAAATTGAGAAAATAACAAGTGTCCTACACACACACACAAACACACACACACACACACAGAAGGCACATACATTCTACTGGTTCCTGAACAAGAAAATGGAAGAAAAGGGGAAGTAATCATTAGGACTTCCAAATCTGACCCTAAAAGATTAGAAAACACATGTCAAAGTTTTTACAAAAGAACTCAGAATACAGTAAAGTACGGCAAGCCCCCACAGGTCTTGGTTGGAAACACTCAAATCAAACAGGTTTCTGCTCCACCCTGGCCTTGGGAATGGGGCAGTGCCATATCATACTTGCCCCAACATCTGCCTATTTTATGAGTCTTTTCAGATGACCACCTTTTCATTTTACTCACTGGTTCCATTTTCCACCCAACTGGCTTTTCTATTTATTCATTTTTTCCCATAGACTTCCCTTATGTTTCTTAAATTGTCTTTTAACATTCTATGTTTGAAAGTTATCTTCTTTTCGTTAAAAATCAATAAACTTTGGCATATCAGCATCAGATGGAATGAGCTGTTCTCTCTCTCTCCCCCAAGGTACAAGCTGTACGACATCCACAGATCACAAAAGGACTCTTTGTACAGCGCACCAGGACGCCTGAGAGCTCCATACATCTATAAAAGTGAAGGTAGACTGACTAAACTTCCTGGATGTGGTGGAAGCACGGCACCAGTGGCAGCAGCTCCTGATACTGGAAGTTCTAGGAACTGTGGCTGCACCTCTGAACAGAGGCTTCAAAAACTGAGGTAACACACATGAATGGAAGCCCCAGGAACCCAGGCAGCCCACGCTGCTGGAGGCACCAGGAATCCCTGCAGGCCCGTCACCAGAGGTTCCGGGAAATGTGATACCTGTAACCCAGCGCCCTCCACCTACTCTGGTAGCAGTGCTTCCAACACCAGCCTTCCAGCAGCAGGGCTGCATCCAAGACGCTGATACCCAGGTAGCCGCAGCGGCACCTGTGATCTGAGGTTCCAGGAATCATGCTGGTGTCCAACACCAGAGGTTGCTGGAGCTGCAGCAGCAGTCATGGCTCAGGCCCTTCTGCTCCCCAAGCAGTAGCATGTGGCACCCACGACCTGAGATTTCAGAGCCTCAGTGGTGTCCAGGACTCAGGCCTCGGTGGTGCTGCCTTGACACTGGCCCCGCCAGCAGCGGGTGCTGCCTATGACCGTCTCAAGTTCCAGGACCCATGCAGGGGCTGGAGACCAGAACTTAGGGAGCCAGCGGCACTCGCGACCTAAGTACTACTACTCTTGTGTTGCCAGTATTGTACATGAACCTAGGTCCACCAGCAGCAGCAACACTTGCAAACCCAGCATCCGCAGGAGCAGTGTTGCCAGCATCCCCTAGATAACCAGGAACAGCAGTAAAGGGGTCACCTGTGGCAGCAGTGCCCAAGCCCATGGAGAGCTCGCAAAGAGCCAGACAACAGCAACAGTGAGGCAAATTACCTCGGTCCTCCCCAGCTGCAGAGGCACATACTACTTCAGTCCTCTTAACCAGAGCAGCAGCACCTGCAGATGCAAAAATGTGGAGGTGTCTGTGACCCCAGCTCCTGCCCCACTCTCCCTGTGCTCCCTGCTGCAGTGGGAGAACCTCCAAGCAAGGAAACCCCAGAAGCAGCAGAGGTACTCATAGCCTGGTGACCCTGGGGATGACACTAGCAACTGCAGTGACCACACAGGCAGCTAGGAAACAGCAACCTTGGAGGCACAAGCAGCGCAATGAGAACACTGATAACTCGTCTGGCAGAGATAGTGGAGAGTGGAAAGTGCAGGCTCTCACATACAACCAGAAGCAGCTTAGAATCAAAATAAACAGAGCTAACTCAAATACAAAAAACGTTTCCTGTGCCAAATGCACTAGCAGAAAACAACTCATTAGGTATCATGAAACACAACAGTAACCCAATAGCATAAAAAAATGGCTTGCCCAGTGGGGCAGCAGTTAAGTACACACGTTCTGCTTTGGTGGCCCGGGGTTCACTGGTTCGGATCCCAGGTGTGGACATGGCACCGCCTGGCAAGCCATGCTGTGGTAGGCGTCCCACATATAAAGTAGAGGAAGATGGGCATGCACGTCAGCTCAGGGCCAGTCTTCCTCAGTGAAAAAAAGAGGAGGATTGGCAGCAGATGTTAGCTCAGGGCTAATCTGCCTCAAAAAAAAAAAATAAATAAACAAATAAATAAATAAAATTAATGAGCAGGCGTAGTTCTTCACCAAAGAGATTGAGTTTTACAAACAAATTCTAGAGCTGAAGAGTACAACAAAATGAGATTAAGGATAAAGCAGAAAGCACTGGAAATAGAGCAAGCCATATGGAGGAGAGAATTAGCAAGTTTGAAGATAAAAACCTAGAAACGATACAAGTGGAAGAAGAGGGAGAACCAAGCTTTTTAAAAAATGGAGAAATTCTATGAGAAATATCTGACTCAATTCGGAAAAGCAACACAAGGATAATGGGAATCCCAAACGGAAAAGAAAGGAGCAGCGAGCTTATTTAAAGAAATAATAGCTAAGAACTTCCCAAACCTGAGGAAGGAACTGGAAATACAAAGATATGAAGCTAACAGAAGACCTAATCATCTCAATGCAAAAAGACCTTCTCCAAGGCACACTACATTAAAACTGTCACAAGTCTATGACACAAAAAATTTAAGGGCAGAGTGGGAGAAAAAAAAAATCACAAAAGGAAGCCCCATGAGGCTCCAGTGGATTTCTCAGCAGAAATTCTAGAGGCTAGAAGAGAATGTAACGATATATGCAAAATATTGAAAGATAAACACCGTCAGCCAAGAATACTCTATCCAGCAAAGTTATCCTTCACATATGAAGGAGAAATAAACGCTATCCCAGACAAACAACAGGCGTGGGAGTTCATCACCACTAGACCTGCCTTACAAGAAATGTTGAAAGGAGGCTTCCTACCTGAAACAAACAGGCAAAGGTATACAAAGCTTTGAGCAAGGCGAGAAAGACAGACAGAATCAGAAAACTGCAACTCAATATCACAATAGGTTAGTAAACAATTATAACATAAAGGCTAAAGGGAAAAGAAAATATTAAAAATAACCATTCTTTTTCACCATTCACCAAAATAAAATCAAAATGGATCAAAGACCTAAAGGTGAGACCTGAAACCATAAGGCTTCTGGAAGAAAACGTAGGGAGTACACTCTTTGACATCAGTATTAAAAGGATCTTTTCGGACACCATGTCTTCTCAGAGAAGGGAAACAATAGAAAGAATGAACAAATGGGACTTCATCAGATTAAAGAGCTTCTTCAAGGCAAATGAAAACAGGATTGAAACAAAAAAACAACCCACTAACTGGGAAAAAATATTTGCAAGTCATATATCTGACAAATGCTTAATATCCATAATATATAAAGAACTCTCGCAACTCAACAACAAAACATCAAACAACCCAATCAAAAAATGGGCTGGAGACATGAACAGACATTTCTCCAAAGAAGATATACTGATGGCCAATAGGCACATGAAAAGATGCTCATCATCGCTGATCATCAGGGAAATGCAAATCAAAACTACACTAAGATATCACCTTACACCCCTTAGAATGACAAAAATATCTAAAACTAATAGTAACAAATGTTGGAGAGGTTGTGGAGAAAAAGGAACCCTCATACACTGCTGGTGGGAATGCAAACTGGTGCAGCCACTATGGAAAACAGTACGGAGATTCCTCAAAAAATTAAAGAGCTTGAAGTCAGTAATCCCAAAAGTCCTATGTACCCCAATGTTCATTGCAGCATTATTTACAATAGCCAAGACATGGAAGCAACCTAAGTGCCCATCAACAGATAAATGGATAAAGAAGATGTGGTACATATATACAATGGAATACTAAGATGCAAAACAGAACAAAATCATTCCATTTGCAATAACATGGATGGACCTCGAGGGAATTATGTTAAGTGAAATAAGCCAGCTAGAGAAGGATAATCTGTGTATGACTCCACTCATATGAGGAATTTAAAAATGTGGACTAAGAGAACAGTTTAGTGGCTACCAGGGGAAAGGTGGGGTGGAGGGTGGGCACAAAGGGTGAAGTGGTGCACCTGCAACACGAATGACAAACATTAATGTACAACTGAAATTTCACAAGATTGTAACCTATCATTAACTCAATAAAAAAATAACTATAAACACTTCAACTTGGTCACAAACTCACAATACAAAAAGAGATAACTGGTGACAACAAAAACATATAAGGGGAAGATGAAAAGGATGGAACCTACATAGGCAAATGGAGATAAGATGCTATCAGCAGAAAACCGACTATCTCATCTATGAGATCTTTTATACAAACCTCATGGTAACAACAAGACAAAAATACAGAGCAGTCACAAGACATAAACCACCAAATTGAAATGGCAGCCAGAAACAGAAGGAAAAAGAAACAATGGAAATATAGAAAAACCAGAAAACAAAAGACAAAATGGCAGTTTTAAGCTCTCATATATCAATAATCACCCTAAATGTAAATGGATTGCATTCCCCAATCACACAACACACAGTGATTGGATGGATTAAAAAATAAGACCCAACAATACGCTGCCTCCAGGAGACTCACCCCAGCTCTAAAAACAAACACAAGCGGAGAGCGAAGGGATGGAAGATGATACTCCAAGCAAATGGCAACCAAAAAAAAGCAGGTATAGCCATACTTAGACAAAATAGACTTCAAGCCAAAAAAGATAACAGGAGATAAAGATGGACAGTATATAATGATGGAAGGGCCATTCCATCAAGACAGAGCTTATATTAATATATATGCACCTAAAATAGGCATACAAAAGTATACAAAGCAACCGTTAACAGACTTAAAGGGACACAGTAATAGTAGAGGACTACAAGACCCCACTAACTTCAATGGATAGATCATCCAGACAGAGTCAACAAGGAAACCTGAGCCTTACATGAAACCCTAGGCCAGGCGGACTTGACAGACAGATATAGAACATTTTACCCCAAAGTGGCAAAATACACATTCTTCTTGAGGGCATATGGAACATTCTCAAAGACAGACTATATGCTGGGAAACAAAAAAAAAGTCTCAATAAATTTTAGAAGTTTGAAATCATATCAAGCATCTTTTCTGACCACAATGGTATGCAACTAGAACTCGACAAGAAGAAAGCTGGAAAAGTCACAGCTGTGGAGACTAAACAACAGGCTACTGAACAACTATTGAATCAATGCAAAAAAAACAGAGAAATCAAAAAATAACTGGAGACAAGAGAAAATGAAAACACAACATACAGATACAGCAGAAGTGGTACTCATAGGGAAGTTTACAGCAATACAGACCTACATCAAGAAATAAGACAAATCTCAAATAATCTAACAGTGCACCTAAAAGAACTAGAAAAAGAAGAAAAACAAAGCCCAAAGTCAGAAAGAAGGAAATAATAAAAATCAGAGCAGAAATAAATGAAAGAGACTAAGAAGACAACAGAAAAGATCAATAAAACTTAGAGCTGGTTCTTTAAAAAGATAAACAAAATTGACAAACCCTTAGCTAGACTCACTAAAAAAGAGAGAAGGCTCAAATAAATACAATCACAAATGAAAGAGGAGAAATTACAACAAATACCACAGAAATAGAAAAGATTATAAGAGAATACTATGAAAAGCTACACAATAACAAATAGGATAACCTAGAAGAAACAGACAAATTCTTAGAATCATACAACCTCCCAAAACTGAATCAAGAATAGAGAATCTGAATAGACCCATCACAACTACAGAAGGTGAAACAGTAATCAAAAACCTCCCCCAAAACAAAAGGCCAGGACAAGATGGCTTCTCTGGTGAATTCTCCCAAACATTCAAAGAAGATTTAATACCTATCATTCTCAAACCCTTGCAAAAGCTGCAGAAGGTGGTAAGCTTCATAACTCATTTTACAAGGTCAACATTACCCTGATACCAAAACTAGACAAGGACAACACAAAAAGGGACATTTACAGATCAATATCACCAATGAACATTGCTGCAAAAATCCTCAACAAAATATTAGCAAGTTGAAAACAACAATACATTAAAAGGATCATACACCATGATCGAGTGGGATTTATGTCAGGGACACACAGATAGTTCAACACCTGCAAATCAACCAATGCAATACACCACATTAACAAAATGAAGAATCAAACTCATATGAGCATCTCAATAGACGCAGAGAAACCATCTGACAAGATTCAACCTCTACTTATGATAAAAAATTTCAATAAAATTGGTAGAGAAAGAAAGTACCTCAACATAATAAAGGCCAGATACCACTAACACACAGGCATCATCATACTTCACACTGAAAAGCAAAACTATTCTTCTGCAAACAGGAACAAGAGAAAGACGCCCACTCTCGCCACTCCTATTCAACCTAGCATTGAAAGACCTATCCAAAAAAATTAGGCAAGAAAAAGAAAAAGAAAGGATCCAAATTGGAAAGGAAGAAGTAAAACTGTCAGTATTTGCAGATGACATGATTCTATACATAGAAAATCCTACAGAATCCACTAAGAAACTATTAGAAATAACAAACAAATACAGTAACATTACAGGGTAAAAAAAATCAACATACAAAAATCAGTTGCCTTTGTATGCACTAACAACCAACTAGCAGAAAGAGAAATCAAGAGTACAATTGCAAGAAAAAGAATACCTAGGAATAAATTTAATCAAGGACGTGAAAAACTTGTAAGCTGAAAACTGTAAGACGTTGAAAGAAATTGAACGCATAAAAGAAACGGAAAGATATTCCATGCTCATGGATTGGAAAAATTAACATAATTAAAATGTCCGTATTATCTACAGCAATCTGCAGATTCAGTGCAATCCCAATCAGAATCTCAATGGCATTCTTCACGGAAATAGAACAAAGAATCCTAAAATTTATATGGAAAATCAAAGGACCCCAAATAGCCAAAGCAATCTTGAGAAAAAAGAACAAAGCTGGAGGTATCACATTCCCTGATTTCAAAAGATACTACAAAGCAAAACTAATGAAAACAGCATGGTACTGGCAGAAAAACAGACACGCAGGTCAAGAGAACAGAATTTAGAGCCCAGAAATGAAACTGCACATCTCTGGACATCTAATCTTTGACAAAGGAGCCAAGAACATAAAATGGTGAAAGGAAAGTCTCTTCAACAAATGGTGTTGGGAAAAGTGGACAGCCACATGCAAAAGAATGAAAATAGACCATTATCTTATACCATGCAAAATAATTAACTCAAAACGGATTAAAGATTTAAATGCAAGACCTGAAACCTTGTCATTCCTAGGCAGTATGCTCTTTGATATCAGTCTTAGCAGTATGTTTTTCGAAAACCACGTCTACCACCAACTGGGAGAAAAAATTTACAAATCATATATCCGACAAAGGGTTAATCTCCAAAATACATAAAGAACTCATATAACTAAACAACAAAACAAAGCACAACTTGATCAGAAAATGGACAGAGGACATGAATAGATTTTTCCAAAAAAGATACACAGATGGCCAACAAGCACACGAAAAGATGTTCAGGGGCCAGCCCAGAGGTGTAGTGGTTAAATGTGCATGCTCCGCTTGGGTGGCTGGGGGTTCACAGGTTTGGATCCCAGGTGCAGACCTACACACCGCTCATCAAGCCATGCTGTGGCAGCATCTCATATACAAAAGACAAAGGAAGATTGGCACAGATGTTAGCTCAGCAGCAATCTTCCTCGCAAAAAAAAAAAGAAAAAAGAAAAGATGTACAACATCACTAATTATTAGGGAAATGCAAATTAAAATTATGAGTTATCACCTCACTCCACTCAGAAGGCTATAATTAACAAGATAAGAAGTAACAAATGTTGGAGAGGATGTGGAGAAAAGAGAACCCTCATATACTGCTGGTAGGACTGCAAACTGGTGCAGCTATATGGAAAACAGTATGGAGATTTTTCAAAAAATTAAAAATAGAAATACCATATGATCCAGCTATTTCACTATTGGCTATTTATCCAAAAACATGAAATCACTAATTCAAAAAGATATATGCACCCCCTATGTTCTTTGCAGCATTACTGACTACAGCCAAGACTTGGAAGCAACCCAAGGGCCCATCAACAAATAAATGGAGAAAGATGATGATATATATATACACACACACAATGGAATACTACTCAGCCATAAAACATTACAAAATTGTGCCATTTGCAACAACATGACTAGACCTTCATGGTATCAAGCTAAGTGAAATAAGTCAGACACAGAAAGACAAATACTGTACTATTTCAGTCATACGTGGAAAATAAACACACACACACACACACATTGATAAGGAGAACAGATTGGCAGTTACCTGAGGGGAAGGCATGGGGGGACGGTAAAAGGGGTAAAAAGGCACATGTGTATGGTGATGGATAAAAACTAGACTGTTGGTGATGAATACGATGTGATCTATACAAAAGCTGAAATAATGTACACCCCAAATTTACACAATGTTATAAGCCAATATGATCTTAGTAATTTTTTAAAAAAGGGCAGAGGATATGAACAGATATTTTCCAAAGAGGATACACAGTTGGCCAATAGGCACATGAAAAGACGCTCAACATCACTAATAATTAAGGAAATGCAAATCAAAACTACAATGAGATAGCATATTACACCCACCAGAATGTCTATTATTAAAAAGACAAAATATAACAAGTGTTGGAGAGCATGTGGAGAAAAAGGAACCCTCATACACTGCTGCTGGGAAGGTAAAATGAGAGCAGTTACCATGGAAAAAAGTATGGAGATATCTCAAAAAATTAAAAACAGAAATAGCATTTGATCCAGCTATTCCACTTCTGGCTCTTTCTCAAAAGAACACGCAAACACGAATTCAAAAAGATATATGCGCCCCTATGTTCTTGCAGCATCATACAAAATAGCCAAGAGTAGGAAACACACTAAGTGCCCATCAACAGATGCATGGATAAAGAAGAAGCGCATACACACACACACACACACACACACACACACAATGGAATACTACTCAGTCATAAAAGACGAAATCTTCCATCTGCAAACAGGTGGATGAATTTTCAGGGTACTATGCTAAATGAAATAAGTCAGATGGAGAAAGATAATTAGCATATGACCTCACTTATATGTGGAAGATAAACAAACACATGCATACATATGGAGAACAGACTGGTGATTACTAGAAGGGGAAGGGAGTGGGGAGATAGCAAAAGGAGTAAAGTGGCACATGTGTATGGTGACTTCTGGTGGTGAGTACAATGCAGTCGATACAAAAGTTGAAACATAATGATGTACACCTGAAATTTACATGTTATAAACCAAGGTGATCTCAATTCAAAAAAAAAAAAACCAAACAATAACCTTTAATAAATCACAGACCAGCAGGCCAAATGCTGATCTACAAAACGGTATTTGAATGATGACAACCACTGAAAGTTTGACATATTTTTATTTAGGAACCAATACTATCCTCACATTCCCATGGTCCTTACGCTACAGTTCAGAAGACTAAAAACAGAAACACATGGTCACAAAAAATGTCTAGACTCACAGTATAACTGTCCTTACTACCAGGGGTCTCAAACTGGAGGTCCTTGGGCTTAACAGGCCCAAGAATCTGTTTAGTCAGGAGGTGCCCACAAAGAACATTTTCCTTTCCTTTTTACTTTGTAATTGAGATATAATTAATGTACAATTAAACACACCTCTTAAATATTTAGTGGATGAGTTTTAACAGTTGCAAATACTTGTGGAACATGATACACAACATAGTTGCCTCCCTAAAGCCTTCTTGCTCCTTCCAGTCCATTCCTTCCCCCTCCCTCCCAGCAGACTAATTTCTGAGTTCCATCAGTTGCTAGACACACTATTCTGTAAATGTACATTAGGCAGTTCACATAGCATTTCCAAAGTATATTCTAACTGCTTTTTCCTCTATTGTTTCACAACATGGGCAAACTATATTAAAATCCCCCACTAGAAGTGGGGACTTGTTTATTTCTTCTACTCTGTCAAGCAAAGCTTTATATATTTGTAACAATATTATTAAGTGGATACATATTTAAGTTTTTATATTTTTGGAGAAACAGAATCTTTTATCATAAGGACCTCTGTAGCTGTACTACTGCTTTTTGACACTGTTGTCTGACATTAGGATCAGCTAGTTGTGGAGAAGTTTTTTTCTTGCATCTCACAGGTAGCATTATGTCTGTTTTGGATGCCAGTGTCTGCCAGTACTGAGTGGCATAGAGCCTGGCTCACTGAAGGCACCCAGGGATTGGTGATCAACAGACAACAGAGATCCCTCACACCACTCTTCAATCTTCACCCAGATTATAGCTAAATGTTCATCACACAATACATCTCAGGTTTCAGAAATATATTTACTTACTTGAGAATGTGAGGGTGGGAGGAACCCTGTCTTCCGAGCACTCATCCACCAGCCTCGGATTCTCTGCACACCAGTCGTTTCCCACGGCCTCCTTATCTGGATACTTAGTGCTCTAGATCTTTCTAGTCACTGCCTGCAGTGACTGTTCACTATGCCTGGTCCCGGCAACCTAGTGAACTTCTTTACCATCCCATAAGCTGCCATGATACCTTTTCCAACAGGGTCTGAAGTCCAGCTGGGGGAGAGGAACCCCACAAGTGTGGATTTCCTTAGGCACTCTCCATAACTCTAGGATATCTGTTACAATTCTCCTTACATCCTTATATTACACTTCTCTTGTTTAAATCAAAGTGTGATTTCTGTCTCCTGATTTCATGGGGACTCATGCACAATTGAGAAGAACAGTGATCCCTGGAGACAAACGAGTAAACAGGAGATCTGGGGACACATTTAGTCAAGCCATTGGACCTGAGCAAAGAGCTGAGCTCCTTGATAATAGGAAAGACATTCACAGAATCTCAGTATTTGCACATCCTCATCAACTTTATCTACAGACTCCCCAACAACTGTTTCACTATGGCACAGCTAGCTCATTGGGACACCCAAGTGGGAAACAGGGAGGGTAACGTGGATATTACCAAGCTACACGGAAGCTTCAGTGCTTTCTGGCAACCCGCATTATCAGGGGAGTCTTCTAGTCCTTTACCTGTGGAGTGACTCTAGCCCCCTACAGGCATCACTGTCTATAAAAAGTCAAACAGGAGGGCTCACTCTGGATGTTCAGTCAGGGAATCAAAGGCCTAATCTGGGTAGGAGAAGGAACCTCCAGATGGACTACAAAACCACTCTATGTTTATTAACATAAACACTTGAAACGTTGATAATAACACAGTGAATACTGATTCTGATTAGTTCCTTGGAATCAATTTACTATTCATAAAATTAAAACACATTCGTACTTTCTCTTATTTTCTCTTGATTCACATCATTTGAACAGATATCACTCATTTTTCCTGTCAGGTATACAATGAAGATTAGAATCCTCCCTCAGCATTTTCCCGAACCAAATAAAAGGTCTCTACTGTCAAATCTGCATGTAACCCTTGATGTTCTCCCCTCTCTCATCCTAGAAACCAAATCAACCAAATACAGAACGCTTTCCCCATCTCCTACTCCCGTCCCTTCCAACATGGCTAACTCCTATGCCTTGTCTTTTTATAACTTAAATATTTATCAACTCTCTTGCCTTCATCTACTCCCATCTAAAGATACAGAAAATAATACTGTCCTCTACTTTAGCTACATAACGCTAATCCATTTGTAATAATATATTTACTTTCTTGGATAGAAGTCTGCCTCCTCCAATAGTTTACAAGCGTCCTAAGAAGAGCTCTGGGTTGAATTTTTTCACTAAGCACTAACCAAACATTCATTAAGCGGGAGTATGGCCTCTAATAAAGGAATAGATGCAGGAAATGCCTGGATTCTTTCACTTTTACCTTCTACAAAACTCTCAAATCATTTCACTTCCTTTTCCATAACAATCATCCACATCTAGGAGCCACGATCATGTTTTAAAACTTATCCACCCTAAGTTTCTATCTTGATTCTGTGCTTTCACTCTCATCTTTCCTGAAGTCCATTCCCAAAGCAGGAGTTAGTGGGTTCTATTTAAGTTGCAACGGATTCAGATCACTCTCCTGCTAAAACATCTCAGCAGTTTCCATGGCCTTAGAAATATCTCATTCCATTGGTCCGGTCCCTGCTCTCCGCTCTATTTGCGGCCACTCTGTTCTGCTTCTGCCCGCACTCTTTCCTCAGTTTAACAAATACACCAAGGTCTCACCTACACTGGATTTTGCTCATCAAGTTCCCTTCACCTGAAATGTTCTCACCCACTCTACAAATCCTCACAATCACTCAATGACCTGACTAGGTCCATCCTACTACAACTTAAGTCTCAACCCCTCCCAATACGTATTACCATCTCATATTAAGCTATTCTGATGTCCAAATCACAAACTTGCCAGTATTCGTTTAATATCTGTATTCCTAAACAGACTGGAAGCCCCATGGTGGCAGTACTTTGTCCATTTTGATGGCCCTTGTTTCTCCGTCCCTGGCACAGATTCTACCTCATTAAAGGAATTCAATGACCATTTGTGGATTGAATCGCCATTCTCCACAAGAGCGTTACAGTATAGTATGCACAAATAAAGGAGCACAGAAATAGAATTACAACCTAAAAATTATGTACGACTCACATAAAACGCCTGCGTAGCATATAATATAATGCAAAACACTGCACGTCTGAAAATATATTTGAATATTTTTAATCAGGATGAAAGTGGACAGGATATTCGTTTTAAAAACAAGCACCCTGATGTTAAAACTAAAATTTGTTCCTTATGTTTCTCCATATTTTTAGACATGTTTTTAAAAAGTTCGTTCAGAAACTACTAAATGGCACAAGACCTGTAGAAGGAAATTTATAATATCCAGCTAAAGTAAATGTATATTTGCCCTTTGACCTAGAAAAACAACCTAAGAAGCTTGCCCTGAAAATACACCACCACAAATGTGAGACAACCTATACAGAAGTTTATTCACTGCGAGCGATTAACAGCTGCTAAGATAATTGTTAGAAAGGTTGTTGGGGAACAAGACATTCTGAGTATCAAAATATGACCCCACATAGGACTTTTTATTCACAAGGAGAAGTCTACCTTTAAAACACAGTGTTCTGCTGATCACTACCTTAAGTAACCAAAGTTAGCACCACTAACGGAGGGATGGCATAAATTTTTGTCTTCCCTGTGGAATGCAATTTGATGTACACACCACTTGCACAATATTATGAAATAGTCTTTTGAAGCCTCTACACCAGGAGCTGGCACACTGTGGTCACAGGCCTGTTTGTGTAAATACAGCTTTGTGGGAACACAGCTGTGCCCATTTCTTTATTTGGGTCTATGGCTGCTTGCCCACTACAAAGGCAGAGCTGAGTAATCTGGATACCTTATGGCCTGCAAAGCATCAAGTACTTACTATCTGGACCTTTTCAGACAAAAAGTTTGCCAACCTCTGTTCTGGACCCAATTACCAGTTGGCAGGAAATACAAGAAACAGAAGAAACATTTAAACACACCAAGAAAATAAAATCCGAAACATCAAAATGCACTACTTTCTAAAAGAATGTGTGTGATTCTTCAAAGAGTCAATACAATGGACAAACAGCAGCAACCGATCTAGGTCAAAGATGAAAAGACATAAATGACCGCCATATATAATCACTGATTGAGTCCTAGTTCCAAAAACATATTTCAGAACAATGTAGAAAATTCTCCTTTTTACAGAGTGGATATTTGATGACATTCTTTTTAACTTTCTTGGGTGAAACAGTATTATTGTGGTTTTAATAGGATAACGTCCTTATCTTTGGGAGATGGATTACCAAGTATTTAAAGGTCAAGTATCATGTCTGCAATTTATTTTCAACTCACTTAGTTTCAAATAGTTATCATAAAACATATTTATCTATGGAGAGAGAAAACACGCAAAATGCTAAAAATGGTGAATCTACTACAATGAACATTCATTGTACTGGATGTTCAAGTTTTCCGTAAGTTTAGGATTTTACAAAAGAAAAATGTGGGGGTAAAATACTTAGTCCAAACACCCTGTTAATGGTAAACTTCACTATTCTAGAACTGGTGTCATAAAGTCTCCATCTTTTTCTTCTGGAGGCCCATGTTTAAAACCTCTGTGGGGATGGAGGGGCCCAGAAGTTCAGACTATTCCCGCTTTTCTTTAGATGCAAGACCTGTGGTCAACATCTGCTTATAATCACATACACAAATATGCTCACCCTTGACCCTATCTTACCTTCATGTAATGTTCAAAATAACGCGCCAAGACAAGGCCAAATTCTCCGGCGACACGTTCTGTCGCCCAGGAAAAGCAGCAGAGGCCCCTGACCCACTTTCCCCCCGACTCACAGCCACACGGCGGGGGCGCAGGTCCCGAGAAACGGGACTCGTACAGCGGAACTGCTTCTCCTTCTGGGGAAAAGTCTCGAAGGTGACGCGGAGGCTCTGACCAGGGAAGCGCAGGGGACGCCAATGCCCCGGGCAGCGCCCTTCCCGTCCCGGCTCAGCGCGGGGCCCAGCGGCCGGGCGTACGAGCAGAGGGCCGGCCTCTCTACGGAGCCCCTCGGGTCCCGGGCAGCACCTGTCCTTTAACGCCCTCCGTGCGCCCAGGGCCCTCCCTTCACCGGCCTCAGCGAGGACGGGGCCACCGCACGAGGACCGACGGTACCGCTCCACTAGGCGCGGAGTCCCGGGACAAAAAGACCGCGCGAGCCAGTGACGCAACTTCCGCTTCCTGCCTCGGGAGTAAGGGGCGGGTCTCTAGGGCTCGGGCTGCCAATCACGTCCGTCCATTTCCGGCAGAGAACTCGCAGTTCTCCCTGCGTGGGTGCCGGTGGGCCCTGGGGTTGCTCGGTGCCGGGCTGGGGGCGGAAACAGGCCCGGCGGCCCAGGCGGAGGATGGAGGCCGGCCTGGGGGCGGGGCTACAGGATGAGTGCGGCGCCGATACCCGGGTGCGGCTTTGGAGGCAGGATGAGACACAGCGCGAGGTTTAGACATCAGAAGGGAGAGGCTGGGGGTGGGGACTCACGCCGCCGCGTGCTCCTCAGAGGTTTCTTTGCCCGCCTGTCCTCACGTTTCTAGAGCCCTTACTATGATGCTCCCTTAATAACGGGCCTGCCAATCCATGAGATGGTCTATCGGCTCCGTTCAATCAATCCCTTATTTATATTTTATTTCCCCTTATTTCTCTTTATTTACCCCTGGCACTATGCTGAAGTCTAATCATTGATTCCTTTGCGTTTGAGTGTAATGACGTTTTTCTGTAGCTATAATTTTTGTCTCCTTCAAATGTATATTTCTGGTTTTTATCTTTCCGATCTTACCATTTGGTCATGGCCTCCCATACTAAATTGTGAATTAGCGCCGATACCAGGCTTTTTAACTCAGGAATGGTTCTAAAGTTTGTCAGGTAATCATGTTGGCTGTGGGTTTCAGTGGGTGGCTTCGTGGAGTTAATAAAAGTCTTTCTAAATCCTGAATTAGTAAAACGTTTTACCAATAATTGTTCATATGCATTATTAAATGTTTTATGCACCTATTGAACTGATATCTTTTGCTTCATGAATGTTTCATCTGTTGCTGTACAAAATATTTAATTTTTAGTAGCTGATGCAGGGTCAGCAAGCCGAGGAGTTGCAAGAAAGATTTCTTGGACTCAAGGTCTGACAGTAGTGCACTTTTATTTAGAGAAAAGCATGGAATAGCATGGGGACAGGACCCATGGGCAGTAAGAGCTACTGCTGCGTGGGGACAGGACCCATGGGCAGGAAGAACTGCTGCAAACATGGGTTGAGGGTATGGCTAAATTCAAGGCATAGGTATATGAGTTATCTCTTTACAAGACAAAGGAAAGAATATGTAAAAAAAGTTGTTAAAATGGTATCAGTGCAGGTGGGGTCTGGTTATTGGGTGGTCCTATAACTTTTAGATAAGAATCAAACCAGATTAAGTAAATGGCTGAAGCCACCGCTTAAATATTATTTTTAGCTAAAGACAAAGGAGGATGTTGGGGGTGGAGGGGGAGTCGATCATGGGAGATTACCACACAAGTACAGTAAACAAATGCAGATTTAAGTCCTTGCCTTTGGCATTGATTAAGAGTTTCTAGAGATAAGGTCATCCCCCCTTCATAAGGGGGAGACACCTTTACAGGTGGAGATTTCCTTTGCAATGCAAATGTCTCTTAACAAAGGGTAAGTAAATTCTACTCCTAAGAGCCTCTTTCCCGTCTGTAGTTTTTAAAATTAACCAGTCTAAAATAATTCTCATCAGTAGCTGTGAAAGGCTTTTTTAAAAAATAATTTCTGGGTTTCCTACTGTCGATGAGAATATTCCATAACCAATCTGTAAATGAAAATTTGGGTGAGTTTATTCTGAGCTGAAATCTGAGGATTATAACCCGGGAGAGTCTTTCCACAAAGGAACAGAGCACTCCAAAGAAGTGGGGGTACATAGGGCGGTTATATACCCTCAAAGAGGGTGTTTCACATATGATTGAAATGTCCCTCCCACAATAGTCACAAGATTGCCCTGTCGGCACAGCACTTGATGGACACAGCAGGTAGTGGGTCTGCTATCTTGGTGGGCGTAGCAGGAGGCAAGTCTATTGTCTCCAGCTGGGCGGTCACAGGTGAGCGCAGCAATCAGCTTCTAGCCTAAGGAAAGATACTTAATCCTTAAGGAGCCGCCAATGTTGGGAGGGGGAGGGAAGTTGCACCTTTACCTGAAGGGCCTTTATTCTTGCCATAGGGAAAATCTAAAGCAGGTATACAATGCATGCTCAACGACCCCAGTCAGGCCCTTTTGGAAAAGACAAGGTCAGGCCGAATTAGGTTTATGTCAAATGGCTTCCTCATATTCTCCAATATATCCTATTGCTTGCCATTTTTATTTGACACTACCTTGCCTTAAAAGTTCTCTTGAAACCTAGATTACATTCAAATTTATGAGTTTTGTTCTAAAATTTTTAATTTTTAATGACATTTTTAGTTTTTAATCCTCACAGATTTTTTTTTTTAGTGTCAACGAAAATAATCCATAACCAATCTATAAATGAAAATTTGGGTGAGTTTATTCTGAGCTAAGATGTGAGGACCATGTGCTGGGGCCTTTCTTCCCAAAGGAAGAAAGGGCACCAAAGAAGTGGGGTGTACAGAGTGGTTATATACCCCCAAACAGGATGTTTCACATATGATTGAAATGTCCCTTTTACAGTAGTCACAAAACAGCAGGTAGGTCTGCTGTCTTGGTGGACATAGCAGGGTGGCAGGTCTGTTGTCTCGAGTTGGGTGGTCACAGGTGAGCTGGGTGGTCAAAGGTGAGCACAGCAATTAGTTCCTAGCCTAAGGAAAGATGCTTATCCTTAAGGAAATGCCAATGTGGGGGGAAGTTGCATCTTTATCTTAAGGCCATTTGTTCTTGCCATAGTAAATGTTTAAAGCAGATATAGAATGCATGCTCAATGGCCAACGTCAGGCCCCTTTGGAAAAAACAAAGTCAAGCCAAATTAGGTTTACATCAAATGGCTTCCTCATATACTCTGATATATCCTATTGCTTGCCATTTCTATTTGTCATTAGCATGTGGTGTGGGGTAATGGATTCACTTTTTTTCCCCTCCAGAAAAATGGCCACTTGGTAATAATATCATTTATTGATAGATTGTCCTTGACCTACTGATTTGAAATTCCACCTTTATTAATAAATTCCTATATATATCTATCAATTTCTAGACTCTCCCATTCCAGTAATATTTACTTGTGCCCATATCATACTCTTTTAATTATAATAGTTTTATATTGTTTTAACATTTAGAATTGAAACTATAATGGTTGTTGAAGTTTGTTTCATCTCACTACTCTAGGTGCTTCAAAGACATTAAATTTTTTATACTCTTAATGATGTAGCTACTCATGACTTTTCCTCTTTTGTTTGTTTTCTGCAACAGCTATATTGAGATATAATTTGTGCGCCATACAATTTACCCATTTAAAGTATGGGTAAAGTATACCCATACTATACTATTCGGTGTTTTTTAGTATGTCTGCAGAGTAGTGCAACATCACAATTTTAGAACGTTTACATCAATACAAAAACACCATTTGGCTGTCATACTCCCGTTTTCCTACTCCCTTAGCATCTAAGCTGCCAGGAACCTACTTTCTGTCTCCATAGATTTGCATTTTCTAGACATTTCATGTGAATGAAATCATATAATACTTTCTAATTGATGTGTAGTGGTATTATTACCACACAAAGGGCATAGTCTGCTCTCCGCGAGACAAAAGCCAATTGTTAAGAGGCAAGACGGTGGTAGAGAAAGGGCATTTTATTACAGCTTGCTAGAAAGAGGGAAGATGGTCGACTAATGTCTGAAAGATCCATCTTAAGAGGGGCACAGAATCTTGAAGCAGTTATATAGGCCAGTGGGTTATAGGGGCGGGGGTTAGGAATGTTGACCCTCTGATGTTACAGACTGGGAGTTGCCACACCAGATCTTTCGGTTTTCATTGATGATGGCTATCAGCATAGACTCTCTGTTTGGGAGGTCATCACATTCCTAAGGAACTCAAAAGAATGAAGTTATCATCTTATCGCAGCTGGGAGGTATATGCACAAGCAGGGGTCGTAAAATCCACAGAATGGGTGGATCTCCTGGAGGGTGCAGATCCAGCTGAGTTAGTTAGTCAGAAGTCATTCAAGGTTATAACATGGTCTCTTTTCTACAATATGGCTTCCCTTATGTCAACCTTGTATTGAGCTGCTTTCAGTATCTCATCCTTGTTTTATTTAGGTCCTTTGTAATTTTTTTTCAGCAAAGTTTTGTAGTTTTCAGTATACAAGTCTTTTACCTCCTTGGTTAAATATATCCCTAGGTATTTTATTCTTTTTGATGCAATTGTAAATGGAGTTTTAAAAATTTCTTTTCAGATTGTTCATTGTTGTGTATAGAAACACGTTGATTTTTCTGTGTTGATATTGTACACTGCGACCTTGCTGAATTTGTTTCTTAGCTAGAGTAGTTTGTGTATGTGTGTGTATTAACCACGCACCTTGCTTTTCTTTGTCTGCACAGTATTACATTGTACTAGTGTTCCCTCATTTATCTAGGTAGGTCCCTAGTGACTGACAGGTAGATTGTGCCCAATACTTTTATATAACTACAAGGCTGCAGTGAATAACCTTGTACATAGAACATTTTGCTTGAATATGAATGTACCTGAATGGTGAATTCTTATCATTGGAATTGCTGAGTCAACTCTAAAATCAGGAACAGCATATATGAGGACAATGAGATATAACAACGAGCAAGGCATGTTAATATAGCTGCAAATAGTTTAGCATTATTTCATTAACATTAACAATTTTATTACTATTTCATAAGCTAAAGGTTATTTTACTGCTCTTCTCCAATCTTATTATGTGTTTCCATGAAAACAGGCTCTCAACACAAAAGCTGTATACAGATGGTTTTTTAGGGGGGAAATTTGATCCCAAGGAGAAGGAATAGAGAACAATGGGAGTCAAACAGAGAAGGAAGGAAAGACACTGGGAGGAATCATCATTTTTATCCCTCTATGGGTGACTACTGCTCAACGCAACCAAACCCTTCTGAGATGCATTATGAAATGTGTCTTAGAATTTTACGCTAAGTAGATGAAAGACAACAGATCGTGTCTTCTATTGGCCTAAGGTGATTCCAGTGGGATCAACATCCCCACATTTCTGAGTTTCACATTTGTGAATACAAAGCACATTCCCTCAGGTGTCACATACTGTGGTATCAGAGAAGCCTCATGGCAGGAAGCAGGAGGAATGTGGCATGGGCCTGAAGCAGGTGCTGTCCAGTTGCAGCTGTGCAAAGCTTTTCACAGCATCCTTTAAAATAATTAAAGAAGACATGGCTTAAATAGAACGATGGGCAAGAAGATCTTGAATTGGTGCCTATCTTAGTTGACTAGGGCTGCCGTAGCAAAATACCAAAGCCTAGGTGACTTAAACAACAGACATTTATGTTCTCACCATACTGGAGGCTGGAAGTCCAAGATCATGTACCAGCAGGTTTGGTTTCCTCTGAGGCCTCTCTCCTTGGCTCGCAGATGGCTGCCCTCTTGCTGCCTCTTCACGTGGTCATCTCTCTGTGCACAAATGCCCCTGGTGTCTCTCTGCTTGTCCTTATGTCTTATTCTTATAAAGACATCAGACAGATTGGATTAGGGCCCAACCTAATTACCCGATTTTAGCTTAATTATCTCTTTAAAGGTCCTTCCTCCACATACAGTCACATTTTGAGGTACTGGGGATTAGGTTTTCAACATATGAATTTTGGGGGCACACATCTTAGTCCATAACGGTGCCCAAGATGTGTGTAATATACCCTTCCAAAACTATTCCCTTTTATTAATCATGTGGGAAACATGCTATCAAAACTATAGTCCTTGTTTCATTTTCTATTCTGTTATTTACAATGCTATTAGATCCGTATTTTTGCTTTAACGAGGCAAATTACCTAAATTTTATGTCAGTAAAATGTATATGAAAAACAAGACATTCTGAAATTAACAGATGGGTTAATGGGAGAAAGAAGGGGAAATCCACTCTACATCTGACAGTTAGAAATGTTAGTTTGTGTAGATGTTGTTTAGTTATCAGGCAAAGCCTGGGAGAGAGAGCTCCTAAGATCATTTCTAATTCTAGTATTAGCATTGGTGTGATTGATTTGTGCCTTTAAATATTTATTTCCTGATACCTAATAAGTACTGGTATGAAGTTTGAAACAAAATAAAGGCTCATTTTTATAGAGCCTACGTTCTATTAGGATAAAGAAAATAATATATAAATAAATAACAAAAAATAGAAACTGCGATAAGTGCTGATCAAAAAAAGGTAAAGACTAAGTAAGGAAATCTATTTTAGCATAATGTTTTTGTTGCTTAACCATCTAGGACAATTCCATATGTGCATCTGTTGATGTTGTCAATTGTGTTATTCTCTCTGATATAACATGTTTAGAATGAAAGAAGGAAGGAAAAAAGAAATGAAGGAAAAGACATTGAGTTTCTTCTTGGAAAGGTTAGTTTGATGTGCCTACTAAATACCCTGCTAATAACATCTACTTGGAAGTGGCATGTGTTGGTCTGGTGTCCTGTCTTAATGGCAGTAGTGGGAGAGAGAACTGGGCTTACAGAGAAGCAGGTCAGAAACACAAGGTTCTGCTTGGCTGAGTCTCACTCATGATCATTCATTCTCAGTTTAAGCCTCACTTCCTAAGGGAAGTCCTTCCCTACTCCTGACCCTCATGCATCACAAATAAGCTCTCCTGGGACATATATTGTTGCAGGTCATGATTCAAATGGCTGATGGGGTGGAATGCAGTGAATCCTGTGCTGTGTCACCCACTTCTCTGTCGGAATTAAGGGCTTATTCTTCTAGGTGCAGAGTGAAGACATCTGACAGCCCTCAGCTAACCTAAAGGAACCTGCCCCATTCAAGGTCACATGACTCAGATCTCTTCCAGTGGGAGCTTAAGTGACCAACAGCCATCTTTATCCACCACTGTGCTTGTACTGAGGTTGCTCCCAGGCTGTTCTCAGCAACTGACTGAGCACAGCAGGGTACCAGTGCGTGCCCGTTGCCATAGTCACACAATGACATTGATGACGAGGATCAGTTACCCCTGCCAGAACAGTAATGACTCTGCTTGGCATGAGGGACATGAAGTGCTAGGCAGCAGAAGTTCAATGGAGTTTTGCCATGGCTGTGCAAGTGTTAGCCTTTCAGGAGTTGTATGGGAAGAACAAAATTCCTCTGCCCACTCTAGGTCCTTCTGGCTGGGCTATGAATTAAATTGGCATAAGACAGAGTAACAGGAGAAAAGCAAACAAAGCTTTATTACATGTATGCATGAGAAAAACTCAGGAAAACGGAGTAACTCAGCCATCTGGCCAAAGCTGCCACCTTAAATATTATCTTCAGCTAAAGGCAACGGAGGATATTGGGGGTAGTGTTTTGGGATTTCAGAGGGGAGGAAGACAATTCAGGTGGGGTTGGAAATGCAAATGTTTGTTAAACAAGTTTTGCTGGGCCAAAAATGGGCTTGTTGGTGCCTTTCTATCACATCTATTTTACATTGTACTACAGCTGTCTTATGTTATTAGCTCCTTCCTGGAACAAGCCTTCTATGTTAAATTATTTTAGGCAGTTTGAGGGAAGGTCAAATGTTCTTCCTGAGTCTTCTGAGCCTTTATTGTCTTCAGCTCAAAATAATCCACATACCAGAGTGGTTCATCTTGGGGTGGCCTACCCTTAACCCCATCGGAGTGAATACCTCTAAACCTGCAGAGGCCAGAGGTTGGAGACCCGAAGCAGAAACTTCCCAAGAAACTCACTGGGAGTAATAGTAGCTGGGGTCACTTCTGCTTCCAACTTTTGATTCCTGGACCCATGAATTCTACAAACTGGAGATACAACACCTTATGATTATCATTGATTTGGAGTGTATACTGCATCTTGTGAATTATGTAGCCAGAATATCCTGTGTATTCAAATGCCTACACTAAATGTGATCATCCTCTTTGAAATTAATTATGTTCAAATATCTTCCATTTAATTTTTATTTTTTAAAATTTATTTATTTATTTATTTATTTTTTAGGAAGATTAGCCCTGAGCTAATATTTGCCACCAATCCTCCTGCCTTTCACTGAGGAAGACCAGCCCTGAGCCAACACTCGTGCCTATCCACCTCCACCTCACATGTGGCATGCCCACCACAGCATGGCCTGACAAGCAGCGGGTAGGTCTGCACCTGGGATCCAAACCGGCAATCCCTGGGCTGCAAAAGAGGTACATGAGAACTTAACTGCTTCACCACTGGGCCGGCCCTAATTTTTTTTTTTAACTAACCATACTCCATACTCCCTTAAAGCTATATTTTACCTCATTCATCCCTTTCCCTTACAAATGTTATAAGTGATGTATTTTTGCCACCTATGTTTCCTCAATACTCACTCTTCAACCCACTCTACCTGGATTATTTCTGCCCCTGCCCCTCTATTTAGACATAATAAATGGAACCCTCCCTGGTGTCTACAAAGGCCTCCATGTTGCCAGCAAAGGTCAAAGGATATTTTCTGTCCTCATTTGGTTAATCCTTTCAACAAAACCAAAACTGTTAACCACTGTGCTTTTCATCAGAAAGGACCTCTTTGCTTCCATGACATTGTGGACACCAAGGGATCTATAAAATCATGAGAGATTCGTCAAGGGAAGAACATCACAGAGAGTTGGTTCCTGCGTTTGGCTCTTGTAGAAATTAAACTTCCTTAGGGGACACCTTGTCACCTTTAAGACAAACAAAAGAAAGAAGAATTTCTTCTTGGAATAAATATCTTCTTCTTCCCCCGCTGTTGCCTACCCAGACACAACGGTGGCTGAAAATTTTCCATTCTCTTATTTTTGTACCACAAGGGAGCTGAATTGCTTGGAAGGAGGAAATTCAATGGAACTTTCATTTATGAGAACAATTTATTTAATGAGAAGCTCTGAGAATTCAAGCCTTGAGGTAATAATAGTGTATCCCTGTTGCTTTTTTCCTGTAATTGTCTGATTCTTGCCTAGGTGAAAACCCAAATGGACTTCCCAGGGACAGAGCTGAGAGAACAGAAAGCTTCAGTGATAACCATCAGAGAGGGTCATAGTGTCCCAGCGAGGGCTGGAGGAGTAAAAAGGAAAAGAGGAGAGATAGTGGGTACTGGGGTTTACCTCTAGAGTAACAAGACCGAGACAGTCCTATGTGTATTTACTTTGTGAGGGTGAAGTCTCAGTACTTTCAAGGTACTTTATACTGAAACCGGTCTTTTCCAGCTCTTGTTCTGTTTCCTACTCTCTCTTTTTGGAATCTAGACCCTTTTTCCAATGAGAGTTATTTTCTGGAGCGTCTCCACCTCTTCTCTACTCTTTCCCATAATTGTAGGCTTCTGTTGGATTTTCTGTGTCCAATCATTTCTTCACCTACTACTTACTCACCAAAGATCTATTATGCACCAGGTATTGTCTATTTTATTCCTCATGGGGTTGGATTTTTCTATTATGTTCTCTAACTATTTTTGCAGCAGATGCACCTTACCCATAGCACTTAATTGTTCTGTATTGATTGTTGTCATTGTTTAACTTTAGTGTTCACAATATCGTCTACAAATAATATAATGCAAGCTTATTGGATGTATTTTTCCCTACAGCCTGTCTTCTCTCTCTCATCCTTGTTCCTTGCTTCTTCCAATAAAGTGCTTGTAGATGAATCCTTGGCTCAAAGTTGAATCTCCTGGTTCTTTTTCTCCCCTAAAACACATGCTTGATTTCTTCAACTTCCAAAACACCAATGACTTCACTTTTGTTTGTTTTTTGTTAGTGTCTCCTCAACAACTCCTTCAGTAATTCCTTTTTGACTTTTCTTCCATATGTGCTGTCCACAAAGTTGTATTTATGGTCAGCTTTCTTGCAGCCATTGTTATGATTTCTAACTTTAGATTTAACCTATTTATCATTTCAAGTGCTGGTGTGGTTTCCCTAAAAATGATCCTCTCCAACTTTGATGGTTTTTGCCTTCATGTGACTGTGTGCTTGTTTTCTTCAAAAGAAACAGAATGAAAATCATAGTCATCACAACAAAGTGCTTACTGCATCAGGACTGTGCTTGGACCTTCACATGTATGAATTTATTTCATCTTGGAAAACTTTCTTTGAGATGTTTCCTCTCATTCACCCCACTTTTCAAAAGAAGAGACTGAGATTGAGATGGACTATTACCTGGCTAGATGACACTGACTTTGCTATCCTACTTTTCAGAAGAACAGTGATGTGATTTTCATCTTCTAAGTAGGAATGTAGATTTAGAAGCTGGTTTGTTCAGATGATTCACAGTAATATACTGCCTAGAATATTGTTGCTTCATTCTTGTAATCCTTCTTTCCTTCCATCCATCATTCCTTCCTTTCCTTCTTTTATTTGACCTTTATTTCCCATCATTGTGAATAGAAATACACCCTCTAAGATCCTAAAGAATGTAGTAATAAATACAATAGAATCAGATTGGTTTTTTACATGGTTTAACTTTTTTTTCTGAGACTCTCTGGAGGTGCCATAGAAATCAGAGTTACACATGTGTGGAAGGTGTTCGGAGCTTAGTTCACTTTTTGAGAAGAATCTTGATAGACTTGAGTCTGCAAGGAAGGGTAGAATAGTAGATGCTGTCAACTATCCTACCATGTTCCCTGGGATCCTTTCAGCATCTCCATTTCATGACTGCTAGTGGCCAACACCAGCTGGAACCTACTTTGTCCAACATGTGGTGGCAGAAGTGACAGGGAATTATGCCACATTAGAGACAGTCCTTGAAGGAAAGGTGTGGGGTATGCCATGTCTTTTACCCTTTAACTGGGATAATGCTGAGGTTTGGATTCTGTAACATTTTCCAGAATTTTCCCACAGGATGAAAACTCTCACAGTGGTAGCTGATCTAATGCAAGCTTTATTGGATGTATCTTTCCCTATAGCCCTTCTCCTCTCTCTCACCCACGTTCCTTGCTCCTTCTAATAAAGTACTTGCACACAAATCCTTGGCTCAGCATCTGCTTCTGTGGGAACCAAAACTAACACAAGATAAAGACTGTGATGTATCAAGACAATATCATGAAAGGATTTAGGGACTTTCAGAGAAAAAGAAGAAAGTAATTATCGGAGAC
Source organism: Equus asinus (assembly GCF_041296235.1). Lineage (NCBI taxonomy): Eukaryota > Metazoa > Chordata > Mammalia > Perissodactyla > Equidae > Equus > Equus asinus. Next base: position 20,877,434 of record NC_091809.1, on the reverse strand, counting down.
AATAATTACTGCAATTATTGTCTGCAAAATTACTCAAGGACTGCAAAATTACCTAAAAATAATAAATTTGTTAGAAACAAAAGAATTATTTGATGTGGTTTCAATTCATTTTGATTCCATTAAGTTTAATCCAATGTGCATTTCTTGTCTGCTGTGTACAAATTGAGGAGGGGACCAGAGAGGCACAAATTATTGCAATGCAGAGGGTGATCATAATAATACTGGTGCATGGTAGATCCTGTGGAAAACAAAGGTAAAAGTTTACAGCTCACCTTGTGTAATTCCAATAAAAAAGTTTGGGTGACATTCAAGAGTGAGGTACATCAGGAAGATATATGCAACTTATGGCTGAGATATTAGAAATAAGGTTGGAGGGGCCGGCCCTGTGGCCAGGTGGTTAAGTTTGCATGCTCTGCTTCAGCAGCCCAGGGTTTTGCTGGTTTGGATCCTGGGTGCGGACATGGCACTACTCATCAGGCCACGCTGAAGCAGTGTCCCACAGGCCACAACTAGAAGAACCCACAACTAAAATATACAACTATGTACTGGGGGGATTTGAGGAGAAAAAGCAGGAAAAAAAAAAGAAGATTGGCAACAGTTGTTAGCTCAGGTGCCAATATTTTTATTTATTTATTTTCCTTTTTTTTTAATTTTTTTTCTCCCCAAAGCCCCCTTTCCAAATTCTGGAGGCCCTCTGCACTCATTGGCTCATGGCCCCTTCCTGCATCTTCAAAGTCAACAGTAGAACATCTTCACATCTCTCTCTAGAACTCCTGCCTCCCTCTTCTAAGGACTCTAGAGATTATATTGAGCCCACTCAGATAGTTCAGGATAATTTTCCAAATTCAAGATCCTTAACTTGATCACATCTGCAAAATGCCTTTTGCCATCTGTGGTGACATAGTCACAGGTTCTGGAGACTAGTACATGAATGTCTTTGGGAAGCTATTATTCAATGTGCCACAGGAGATGTGTGTGAGTTAGGTTTTGCCAACAATTGAGGGATAAGGCCTTGATTTGAGAAGGTAGAAGGTCTATGATGACACTCCTTGCTGATTTTCATTGGACGTGATAATCTCATGGTCCTGGCTCATGTTAATATGTCTGCACTAACAGCCAGATCTGCTTTGCTGGCAAGTTATAGAAGAGAATTTCCTGATTCGTCTGAGCTGAGGCTCAGGTGGACACTGGCACAACTGGTCGCAGTGGCTCAAACACTACAAAGATTTCCTTTCAGATTATCAGCTTTATTTTCTCAGCCTGACTACTTGCAAATGGGAAGAGACATAGAAACCAGCAGCTCTCACAGCTCACACCTCACAGCTTCATTACTGAAGAGGAACTGGATTAATTTTGGCTTCTCTGCAAAAAATCTCAGAAAAGGGCTGTGATTGGCACAATCATGTGCTCTTCCTACCTTGGACAATCGACTGTAGCCAGGAGACAATGTCACTGGCAGCCCCTTCAGAACCATATTTGTTTATTTAATTTATCAAACCTATTTTTACTGAGTATTTACTATATGTCAATCATTATTTTATGCTCAGCTTTTCAGGATGAAGAGGATCAGGAGTGTGAGGAGGTCAGGTTGTCATATTATAAGGATAATCTTAATAAATCTCGTCGAGAAAGTTGCATTTGTGAAGACAGTGAATGAGTGAGGTGAGTGCATACTGGGGAAAGAGTGCCCCAGACAGAAGGGAAGGTTAACATAAAGACCTGAGATGGGAGGTGGCCTGGGGTGAATGTGGCTGGAGCAGAGAGAGTTGGGGTATCACAGTAGAAGGGGAAGACAGGTGTCAGGGGCTGATCATGTGCGGCTCTCTCTGCCATTGAAGGACTTTTGCTTTCATCTACTCTGAGTGATGTGGGGATTCATTGCTGGGTTTTGAGCAGACATATGACATGCTTAGGATTTTAAAGATCATTCTGGCTGCTGAGTTGAGAATGGATTGTAGGATGTGAGGAAGTCTGCTTGGAGGTGATGGCAGCCAGCCGGGTTTAATCCAATGGATATAGGAGGCCAGGACCCAAAGGGATAGTGGTGTAAGGGTTGAGAAGCAGCAGTCAGTTGGGCTGAGAGGATTTGTTGCCAGGTAAGATATGCATGAGAGAGAGGAGACAAGAATGACTCGAGAGTTTTGGGCCTGAACAATGGAAAGAATGGAATTGTATCCATTGAGCCAGGGAGGGCTGTGGGTGGAGCAAATTTGGGAAGGAAAGGGTACATCAGAAGTTCAGGTTTTGAAATGTCAAAAATGAGATATGACAAATTGATAAATATTATATGATTCTACTTATATGAGGTACCAAGAGCGGTCAACTTTCTAGACACAGAAAGCAGAATGCTGGGTGCCAGTGGCTGGGGAAGGAAGGAAATAAAGAGTTAGTGTTTAATGAGTACTCAGTTTTAGTCTGGGAAGACAAAAAAGTTTGGCAAGGAAAAGGGACATCAGAAGATCAGATTTTGAAAGGTCAAAATTGAGATAATTCAAATGGATAAATATTATATGATTCCACTTATATGGGATAACTAGAGGAGTCAAATTCATTTAGAGTGAAAGCAGAATGGTGGGTGCCAGGGACTGAGGGAGGGGGATGGGTAGTTAGTGTTTAATGGGGACAGAGTTCCAGTTTGGAAAATGAAAAAGTTTTGGAGATGGATGGTGGTGATGGTTGCTGATCAATGTGAATGTACTTAATGCTAAGTAACAGAATTATATACTTAATTTAACCACAATAAATAAGATCAAATAGCACATAATAATGGAGAAAGGTTGTGAGATTTCTTTCTGACAATATTTTCAATATCATTATAAAGTAACAGGTAATGGCTGGGATTTTTTAGACAAAAATCTTAACACTAGCTCTCAAAAGTCTTTACCAGGATTTCTAAGCCATGACAATATTGACATTTTGGTCTATATAATTATTTATTGTGTCCTGTGTATGGTGAGATTTTAACAGATCCCTGTCATCTACATGCTACATGCCAGTACTGATTTGTGCTAACTAGAAATGTCTCCAGATTGCCATTTGTCCTGTAGGGGGCAAAATCAGCCTGACTGAGAATCATTGGAATAGAACAATTCTATGGGTGGCAGAGTTTATGGTGATCCCTTCAAAGAGAAGGGGATAAAAGGAAACTCAACATTTTAGGGAGGATAAAACATCAGCTGAATCTTGGAAAGTTGGAGGAGAGGGGTGAACAGAACACCCCATTGGTGCTATCCTAAAGGTCAAATGTATTAGTCTGATGATCGTGGGTCATCACAGGGGGCAGCATAAACCAATTAATTGTACAGAGAAAGGGAGAAGGTTCTGCTGAGAGAATCAGGAGTTAGAAAGACAAGCTGATGCTTGGCTGAATCCTATCCATGATCCTTCAGTTCTCAGTTATAGGGCCCCCTTAGATATAGGCTCTCATTGGACACTTACCATCCATCACAACATTTGCCACCATTGTCATTAAATAATTATTTATATAATTATTTTTTTTAATGCCTTCCTCTTAAAACCTCCACCTGAACTTTGAATTGGATCCCCTCCTAACTTTTGGGAAAACTTACACTTTCCCTTTCCCTTTCTTTATCCTGTATATTCCAACGTCTGCATGCAATATTATAATTTCCAATGCCGTGGGGATGTTCCGCATTCTCATTTCTTTTGATGAAAATGAAACTCATACTCCCCTTTGGCTATTGCTCCAAACTTTTGGAGAATTTGGTCTCCACTTGCAACTTCTATTTCCAGTCTGCTCACTCTCTCTCCCACCAACTCATCTGGAGTCTTTCTACTTCCATAACAAATTGCTCTCCCTGGGGTCTTTGATAACCTTGTGGTCCCAATAAACTCCAAGGGATATTTCCCTTCTTCAAAATGCTTGATTTTTCAGTAGCAATGACACTAATAGCTGGATTCTCCTCCAGGAAATCGGGGCCTCCTCACGCATTTCATTTTTGTGACAATAAGATTCTGAGGGTCGAGTCTATTTGGCTCCTTGTAACATTAACACATCCCTCAGAAAAAACTCCTGACTTTGAAATTAAATCCTGTGAAGGGGAGGCAGGATATAGGGCAGTATCTTAAGGAGCCCTGGGAAACCTTTTTGAAGGAAGAGAAAGAAACATTTTTAATCTTCAGGAGAATGATCTTATTGACTGCAAATGTTTGAATGTACCAGGTAAAGAAGGAATAATTGGAAGAAAGAAACCCATTTTCTCAATTATCTTCATGGAAATAGAAGTGGTAGGAGATTTTGTTTCTATTGTTCTCCTTAACCTCAAGGGAGCTTGACTGTTTAAAGAGTAGAATGAAGATAGGAGAATGTATTTAATGAGACACTGTGAGAATTCAGCCCCCAGGTCCTGGAAACTTGCAATAAGGTTCCCGGGTCCCTAAGATAAACCATCTTCAGCCTTCCAGAGAGACCCGTTATGAATTCCCTGCTTCAAGCATCTCCCTATACTTTCCTATTATAAAGTCGTTACAGAGAATTAGCAAGGGCCGTCAGGGGTTTACGTGATGCCATCTGAAAGAGCCAGTGTGTGCCAGTAAAGGCTAGGGGCAGGGTTGGGGAGGGTAGATGGAAACAGTGGAGGGAAAACTTTTGTTAGACCAGAGTACAAGGGCCACAACAGAGTCTCCAGACCAGCAGCATCAACATCCCCTGGGAGCTTGTTAGGCAAATTCTTGTCTGTCATCCCAGATCTACTAATCAGAAAGTCCAGGGTCAGGCCCAGCCATTTGTGTTTATGCATCTTATGAATGTAAAAAGTGGATCCAGGTGGATCTTACACAGGGCTAAAATTTGAAAACAACTGCCCTAGGGGATTTGTTGAAATGGATTATGAAGGGTCCACGTGGGGCTGAATCTTTAGAGACCCGAGGGCTCTCTACCTCTCAAATCTTATCTACTAATAATGATATATTTGTCTTTGACTTCACATTGCTTATGTCCCCTTTCTATTTGCATCTTATGAGTTTGTTTGAATTATTAGAATAATATTAAATCCTTATGGTTCACAGCAGCAATTCTTGAATGTTCATTAATTGTCATTCTTAACGTATCCATGTTCAAAGAACACTGAAAAATGCACATTATTTATCATTTGGAAGATAAATCCTTGTTGTCCTACTTTGAGAAGCTGCACCCTCCACACACACACCAACACCCCACCATTTGCAGCAGTGGCTGTTAAAAATTATCAAATACATTTTGATTCCTAATGCACTTGTTAGCTTTTATATCGATCTATTTATGCAATAAATGAATGTAAATAGATTTCTTAATGTTGAGGCATATTTAAATCCCTGGGATAAGCATTATTGACCCATGGTATATTGTTCTTTAACATACTGATCAAGACAGCCTTAAAAACAAACAAACAAAGAAAAAACTTATAGATACAGAGAACAGGTTGGTGGTTGCTGGGGGTGGGGGTGGGGGGGAGGGCAAATGGATGAAGGTGGTCAAAAGATACAAACTTCCAGTTATAAAATAAATAAGTCATGGGATGCAATGTACAGATTAGTGAGTATAGTTAATAATACTGTATTGTCTATTTGAAAGTTGCTAAGAGCATACATCTTAAAAGTTCTTATTATATGAAAAAATTTACAACACGTGGTGATAGATGTTAACTAGACTTATTATGGTGATAATTTCCCAAATATACAAATATTTCATCATTATGTTGTACACCTGAAACCAATATAATGTTATCTGTCAATTATATCTCAATTTAAATAAAGTTGATCCAAACGTCCCAAGAGGTGGGCCCTAGTGAATGCTGTGCTGCATCGCCCAGATCCCCCTTCTGGATTAAGGGCTTATTCTTCCAGGTGCAGGGGGTACAGCCATGTGACAGCCCTCAGGCCTCTTTGAGAATTGCCCTCAGCTAAAGGAAACTGCCTCACCCAAGGTCACACCACTCAGATCGCTTGCTGTGGGAGCATAACTGACTGACAGGCATCTGCATCCACTGCCGTGTTTGTATTGAGGTTGCTCCTGGGCTGCTCTCAGCTACTGACTAAGGACGGTAGGGTACCAGTGCTTGGCCATTGCCATGATCACACAGTGACATTGATGACCAGGTCGATTACACCTGCCAGGTCGGTGACTCTTCTTCTTCACCAAAGAGACCTGAAGTGCCAGGTCCCAGCATAGCTGGAAGTTTAATTGAATTATTGTCATTTCTCTGTGTTATTCCCTTAGGAGTCAAAAAGTTTAAACTTACAGAGGCAAGAGCTGGGAAGACCTGAAGCATAAACTCCCCACGTGGCTCAGTGTAAGTGATGCTAAGTGGGGCTGCTTCTACTTCCAACCCTCGATGTCTGGACCCATGTACTCTCTAAACTGGAGACACAGCACATTATGATTGTCATTGATTAGAGTTTATACTACATCCTGTGAATTATGTGGTTAGCGTTTCCTATGTATTCAAATGCCTACAGTAAATATCATTCTCCTTGGAATCAATCATGTTCTCGTATCTTCCGTTAAATTTCTTGTAATCATCCTTTACTCAATGCTCCCTTTACGGTATGTATTACCTGTGTCCTCCCCTTCTTTAACAAACTTTATGTATGATTTATCTTTGCCACCTATGTTTTCTCAATACTCCCCCTTCAACGAACTCTACCTGGATTATATTTGCCCCTGCCTCTCCATTTACAGGTATTAAACGGAGCCCTCCATAATATTCACAGAACCCTCTAAGTCACCAGCAATTGTCAAAGAGTATTCTCCCTTCTTATTTGGTTAGTCCTTTCAAAAAAAACAAAAAGTATTAACCACTCTGTTTTTCTTCAGAAAGAACCTCTTTGCCTCCACGACACTGTGGACACCAAGTGATCCCTGAAATCAACAAAAATTCTTGAAGAGAAGAACATCACAGAGAGTTGGTTCCTGTAGAAATGAAACTTTCCTTAGGGGACACTTTGTCACTTTTAATTCAAACCAAAGAAACAAGGTTTTTTCCTTTGAGAAAACACCTTCCCCCCTACCCCCCCCCCCCCCCCCCCCCCCCCCCCCCCCCCCCCCGTTGCCTACACAGATGCAACATTGGCTGAAAATTTCCATTCTTTCATCTTTGTACTCCAAGGAAGCCGAATTCTTTGGGAGGAGGAAAGTTAGTGGAACAATTTCTTTGATGAGGAGCTCTGAGAATTCAACTCTTGAGATGATAATAGCGTGTCCTTTTTGTATTTTTCCTGTAATTCTGTCATTTCTGCCTAGGGAAAACGCATTTGGGCTTCCCAAGGGCAGACCTCAGAGAACAGAAAGCTTCAGTGATAACTATCAGAGAGGGTCAGTGTGTCCCAGTGAGCACTGGTGGACTTGGAAGGAAAAGAGAGAGAAAGTGTGTACTGGGTTTTACCCCAAGAGTAATGAGACAGGGACGGTTTTGTATTTATTTGTCTTCAAAGGTGAAGTCTGTGTACTTTGAAGGTACTTTAGTTTCTACTGAAACCAGTCTTTTCCAGCTCTTATTCTGTTTTCTTCGCTCTCTTTTTGGAATCTAGGGCCTCTCGCCGATAAGAGTTATTTCTGGGAAAGTCTTCACCTCTTCTCTACTCTTGACCATAATTGCAGGTTCCTGTTGTTTTCCTGTGTCCGATCATTTTCTTTCTAACTACTCACTGGAGATCTATTATGCACGAGGTATTGTCTATTTTATTCCTTATGTGATTGGATTTTTCTATTATGTTACCTTTCTATTTTTGTAGGAGATTCACCTTACTGATAGCACCTACTAGCTCTGTATTGATTGTTGTTTCCCTTTAGTGTCCACCTTATCATCTACAAATAACATGCTTATCTCTGATGTTCCTTACTCAGCCCAGTTTCCTTTTCTCATCTTACCAATCTCTTTAAATGTTCAGGAGCCTGTTGAGTGATTGAAGTCAGATCAGACTACCTTGATGTACTCATGAATTGAATACAAATATCTGAGTGTTTTAATGTAGAATACCCTGTTGGCTGTAGTTGTAACTACAAAGAATGTAAACATGCTTTCTTGGGTTAAGAAATTGTCCTTAGTTTCCTTATGTAGCAAGAGGCTCTGTCTTGGCTGCTAACCCAGTAAATGCTGTTACATTTTCCCATTTCCATTTTATATTGTGATTACGATTGTGATTTCTCTGACCTATTTTCATCATGAGTTATGTTAACAAATATCACAGTATTAAACCAGCTTCCCATTCCTAGAATAGGTCTTATTTATTCATGACATGTTGTTCTCTTAAAATAGATAGGAATGCATTTGATTTAACTTTATTATCGTATTTTCTGTCTGCATTTAGGCATGTGATCTTGAGGATTTCTTTTTTGTTTCATAGTTGATGCCTCGAGTCTCAGTCTTTATTATACATTAACATTTGCATATATTGAGTACCTACTATGCACCAAGTACCATGTAAGTCCCTGGAAAGACTACAGTGAGCAAAAACACTCATGTCCTCTAACTCACAAATAAACATAAAACTACCTGCATGAGAGGCACATCCAGGAATAGTCCAGGATGCTGGGCTTGTGGGCCTCCCCACCCTGCTCTATTCTCCATCTCACTGGCCTCTGAAACCCCTTCCATTCTCAAGCTCACCAGCTCACAGGGCAACCGTGAAATCTTTTCTCTCAGCCCAAAATGCTTGCTCTTTCCTTTTTTGCCTTCCTCCCATAGCTCAAATATTCATATTTTAGAGAGGCCTTTTCTACCCACCTCTCCAGACTAAATTGGTCCTCAGTGATTTTTTTCCCTCTCTAATTAATCGTATTCTCTAGGCATTAATAGCAATGATTTTTTTCTATCATGGAGAATATAAACATTTATTTGTATCTTAATTTGCCTTTTCCTTATTATTTCTTTAAAGATTGGCCCTGAGCTAACATCTGCCGCCAATCTTCCTTTTTCTTTTTCTTTTCTCCCCAAAACCAGTACATAGTTGTATATCCTAGGTGTAGGTCATTCTAGGTCTTCTATATGGGATGCTGTCACAGCATGGCTTGATGAATGGTGCTGGGTCCACGCCCAGGATCTGAACCGGCAAACCCAGGCCACTGAAGAGATGTGCACAAACCCAACCACTTGGCCACGGAGCTGGCCCCTGCCTTTAACTATTATTATTATTTCTTTAAAGATCTTATTTTTTTCCTTTTTCTCCACAAAGCCCCTAAGTACAGAGTTGTATATTCTTCGTTGTGGGTCCTTCGAGTTGTGGCATGTGGGACGCTGCCTCAGCATGGTTTGATGAGCAGTGCCATGTCTGCACCCAGGATTCAAATCAACGAAACACTGGGCTGCCTGCAGCGGAGCGCGCGAACTTAACCACTCAGCCACGGGGCCAGCCCTGCCTTTAATTATTTAACAAGGATTTGATTTATGCAAACTTTTTATACTTTTTATCCAATCAATAATTTTTTACCATTAATTGCACTGATTGTTAATATAACATCCCCACTTCTCAGTGTGTACACATGAGCACACATCTCAAACATGCATTGTATTTTATTTTAATGATTGTGTGATTTTTTCCCCCTCCTCTTATCTATGTAGTCCACACCTTTTCCCTCTTTTTGGAAGAATCCACCTGGCAGGCAGTCTCTGAAAGGGGTCGCCATAGGGATGTTTATTAATTAGTGCTGCCAGAGGTAACAAACCTGTTGTGTTTATAATGACTAGAATTCCATCCTTCATGGCTGCCCCAGTTATGGGAAATTTAATAAATGATAGCCATACAAGATAGATTTATTGTGATGTTAAGAACAGAGGCTGACATTTATCAAGTGTGCACTGTATGTCACAGGAATCACAAGAAAAATTACACGCATCATCTAATTTAATTCACTCATCAGTCTTACAATGAAGGGAATATTTGCTACTCCCACTGTAGAGGTGAGGAATCTGCAGCTGAGAGAGAGAAAACAGCTTTCTGAAGGTCACACAGATATTAAGTTAGTCGAGCAAAGTCCTATTTTAGGAAATCTGACTTTAGACCCTATTTTCTAAATCAAAGTCTATACTGTACTTTTGGAGAGTTACATGTCAAAAATAATTGTCATAAAAGGAACAGATTAATAATGATAATGATAGCTATCATTTATTGAGATCATTCTGTATACAAAGGTATTTCTACACCTCACAAAGAGTGTAATAGCAGTAACCACATATTCAGAAATAAAAAAAGAAGGCACTTGACTGTTAACTGTGACATCAGTAGGAAGCATCAAGTGATAAAATTAAGGTTGTTTAAGATGAGAATCCATATCTTAGTAATCATTATAGAACTCTTTGAATGAAGGATGTATGGAGATTCAAGAAAAGATATCAAATGTCTTCAATTATTTTGAGAGGGTCATACTATAGAAGAAATGTCTTTATGACTATCGATTCAAATAGAATTAGAACCAGTGAGTTGGAGATAAACAGAGTTTTCTGCTAAATTTTAAAAAGGCTAAAAAATTACACTTAAAATGGAAATGGGTATCACTTGACTAAGTGAATCACTGTCATTGGAAAGACTCAACAGAGAGTAAGTTTGTTCACCTAAAGGGGAATGAAGAGGTGCTGACTAGCTGAGGCACCGGCTGGATGTGCATTGAACGTTGCTTTTGCCTCCTTACATGCCAGCCACATGGAAGCAGGAAACCACACACAACTATCAGAATTCATCCTCTTGGGTCTCTCAGAGGATCCTGAACTGCAGCCTCTCCTCTTTGGTGTGTTCCTGTTCATGTACCTGGTCACCGTTCTTGGGAACCTGTTCATCATCCTGGCCATCAGCTCTGACTCCCACCTCCACACCCCCATGTATTTCTTCCTCTCCAACCTGTCCTTTGTGGACATCTGCTTCATCTCCACCATTGTCCCGAAGATGCTAGTGAACATCCAGGCACAGAGCAGAGTCATTTCCTACAAAGGATGTCTCACACAAGTATATTTTTTTATGCTTTTTTCTGTAATGGACGATTTCCTTCTGACTGTGATGGCCTATGACCGGTTTGTGGCCATCTGCCACCCCCTGCACTACAATGTCATCATGAACCCCCGCCTCTGTGGCCTGCTGGTTCTGATGTGCTGGTTCACCATTTTCTGGGTCTCCCTGCTTCATATTTTACTGATGAGACAGCTGACCTTCTGTATAGGCACTGAAATTCCACATTTCTTCTGTGAACTGGCTCAGGTCCTCAAATTAGCCTGCTCTGACACCCTCATCAATAACATCATCATGTATGTGGCCACTGCTCTGATCGGTGTGTTTCCTCTCACCGGGATCCTTTTTTCTTACTCTAAAATTGTCTCCTCCTTAATGAGGATATCATCTGCAGGGGGAAAATATAAAGCATTTCCCACCTGTGGGTCTCATCTCTCTTCGGTCTCCTTGTTCTATGGGACAAGCTTGGGGGTCTACCTCAGTTCTGCCGTGACCCATTCTTCCCACAGAAGCTCGGTCGCCTCAGTGATGTACACTGTGGTCACCCCCATGCTGAACCCCTTCATCTACAGCCTGAGGAACAAGGATGTGAAGGGGGCCCTGGGAAGGCTCCTGAGTCGAGCATCCTCTTCTCTGTGATAGGCCACTGGCCTCAGAACTAATTGCACACAGTCGGCCCCAAAGGCAAACATTATGAATTTCATCACCAGGTTCTTTTTCTCCCCTAGAAGACATGCTTGATTTCTTCAATTCCCAAAGCACTCATGATTTCACTTTTACGTATTTGTAATAGTTTCTTGTCAACAACTCCTTCAGTAATTCCTTTCTGAGTTTTCTGCTTATGTGCTGTCATGTTTGGTCAGCTTTCTTGTAACCATTCTTAAGATTTCTAACTTTAGATCTAAAGCATTTCTCATGTCCAATGCAGACATGGTTTCCCACAAAATTATCCTCTCAAATGTTCATGTTCTTCACCTTCATTTGGTTGTGTCCTTTTTTCTTCCAGAGGAAATGCAATGAAAATCATACAGTAGTCACAACAAAAGGCTTACCTCTCAGGACTATGCTTGCTTCTTCACATGTATGACTTTATTTCATCTTGAAAACATTTCTTCGAGATGTTTTCTCTCATTTGCCCCACTTTTCAGAAGAAGAGACTGAGCTTGAGTTGGAATCTAACCTGGCAATCTGAAACTCACTTTGCTATCCTTCTCTTCATGAGAACGGTGATGTGATTTTCAACTTCAAAGTAGGAATGTAAATTTGAAAGCTGGTTTGTTCAGATGATTCATAGTAATATACCACCTAGAATAACTCTGAGATGTTGTTTCATTCCTTGTGATCCTTCTTTCCATCCTTTCTTTCTTCTTTCCTTCCTTCCATTCGTTCTTATTCCCATCCTTTCTTCCTTTCTTATTTTATTCCTCTTTTCTTCTATTCAACCTCCCTCCTTCCCTCCATTCCTCGTTTCCTTCCTTTCTTCCTTCCTTTTTTTCTATCCTCCTCCTTCTTTCATTTGACCTTTATTTCTCATCACTGCAGTTTTGAGACACACCCTCTAAGATCCTAAAATGTGCAGTAACGAGCATAATAGAATCAATGTTTTTTTTATAAGGTTTTCTTCCCCTGAAAAAACTTTCTGGAGGTGCCATCAGGAATCATACTTACACACGTGGCAAGTTTTCAGAACTTACTCACCTTTTGGGAAGAATGTTGACAGAATTGAGTCTGCAGTGAAGGATGGAGTCATAGATGCTGTCAACATTCCCCCCACAATCCCTGGGATACTCTTACCATCTCCATTGCATGACTGCCAATGGTTGGCACCAGTTGGAACCTACTTTGCCCATTCTGTGGTGCTACAAGTGACAAGTAATCATGCCCCATCAGAGCCAGCCCTGAGGGAGAGGTGTGGGGTTTGCCATGTCTTCTACTGTTTAACTGGGATAATGATGAGGGTTGGATTTTGTACCATTTCCAGAATTTCCCCACAGGATGCAAACTCTGCTCAATCACAGTGGTAGCTGACCTAATGCAAGCTTATTGGATGTATTTTCTTCCCTGATTCCCTTCTCCTCTCTTTCATCCATGTTCCCTGCTCCTTCCAATAAAATGCTTGCAAATGACTCCTTGGCTCAGTGTCTGCATCTCTGGGAACCAAAACAAACACAGGTGATAAAGACTGTGAAGTATCAGGACAATAACATGGAAGGATTTAGGGAGTTTGAGAGAGAAAAAGGTAAGTAATTATTGGAGACATAGTAAGGACTGCAAAATTGCCCCCAAATTATAATTTATTAGAAGTGAAAGACTTATGTGATGTGGCTTTAATTCACTTTGATTCCATTAAAATTAATCCAATGTGAATTTATTGTCGACTGTGTACAGATTGAGAAAGGGATCAGAGAGATACAAATGATTGCAATACACAGTGGTGAGCATAATAATATCGGTGTTTCTTAGATCCTGTGGAAAACAAAGGTAAAGGTTTTCAATTCACTTTAAGTAATTCCAGGAAAAAAATCTTTAGACGTTTACTTTTTAATATTTTTATTGTCATAATTTACATACATGTAATTCATCCATTGATAATATAAATTCAATGATTTTAGTAAATTTAGAGTTACGTGATCATTACCACAATCCAGCTTTAGCATATGTCTATCACCTGAAAAAGTAATCTTGTGCCCATATACAGTTAATTTCCATACCCACCTCAGCCCTAGGAAACCGCTCATCACTTTCTGTCTCTATAAATTTGCCTTTTTGGACATTTTATATAAATGAAAACATGCAATATGTAGTCTTTTCTATCTGGCTTCTTGTACTTACCAATGTTTTAGGAGCTCATCCACGTGGAAGGATGTATCAATATTAAGTCTGTTTTAATTGCAGGATAGTATTCTATTGTATGTAAATACCACATTTTGCTTACCCATTTACCAGCTGATGGACATCTGGATATTTCCAGTTTGGGATTAATATAAATAATGCTGTTGTGAACATTTGTGCATGTGTTTCTGCATTGACATGCATTTTCATTTCTCTTGGGTAGATATCTTGGGGTGCAATTACTCAGTTTTATGGTAAATTTAAGCTTAACTTTTTAAGAAACTTCCAAACTGTTTTCCAAAGTGGTTGCACCATTTTACATTCTCACCAGGAAAGCATGAAAGTTTCAGTTTTTCCACATCTTGACAAACCCTTGGTATTCAGGAAAAACTTCTAATAGGAGAATATGCTTGAATGTTGAAGAACAAATAATGAGTAGAAATTTAACTAGAGAGGGGTTTAGGTGACATTCAAAAGTGAGGCCTATCAGGAAGATATCTGGAACATATGGCCGAGATATTAGAAACAAGGTTGGATATATAGATGGAAGACAGACAATTGAGAGTCTAGTTTTATACTAAGGATTTTATAAGCAATTGCACATCAAGGCCATGATGTAATCATATGTATAATATGCATACTTGAGGATTGTCCTGAGTGGGAGAAATTGAAGGCAGAGGGAACAGTTAGGAGGCTGTGGAAATGGTCCAGGGTGAGATGATGGAGATCTGATCTAAAACGGTAGCAGTGAGGGGCTGGCCCAGTGGCATAGTGGTTAGGTTTCTGTGCTTTGCTTTGGTGGCCTGGGGTTCGCAGGTTCAGATCCCAGGTATGGATATAGGGCTGCTCGTCAAGCCATGCTGTGGTGGTATCCCACAAATAAAATAGAAGAAGATTGGCACAGATGTTAGCTCAGTGACAATCTTCCTCACACAAATAAAAAATAAAACAGTAGCAATGAGATGAGTATATCTTGGAAGAAAGATGTGTTAGTTCCATTGCTGGTGTAACAATTTACTCTAAGTCTAGTGGCTTAAAAGGACACAAATTTATTTTCTTACAGCTCCAGAGTTCAGAAAACATGTATCACCAGGGATGCTTTTCTTCTGGAGACTCTAGAGGAGAATCTACTTCTTTGTCTTTTCTAAACTCTAGAGGCCCCTGGCATTCATTGGATCATGGTCCCTTCCTCCATCTTCAATGTCAACAGTGTAGCATCTTTAATACTTTCTCTAACCCTCCTGCCTTCCTTTTATAGGGATGCCTGTGATTACATTAACCCCACCCAGATTTAGGATAATCTCTCCATCTCAAGATCCTAGACTTAATCACATCTGCAAGTTCCTTTTGCCATCTAAGGTAACATATTCACAGTTTCAAACATCTTTCGGAGGCTATTATTTAACTTGCCACAAGAGATGTGTGTGAGTTAGAATTTGGCAACAATTGATTGATAAAGCCTTGAGCTGAGAAAGTGGAGCGTCTGTCATGGCATTCCATGTGGTTTTCACCGGGCAGGATCATATCATGGTCTCGACTCATGTAAAGATAAGGCTGCACCAGACAGGTCTGCCTTGGTGGCAAGTGATAGAAGAGAACTTCCTGATTCATCTGAACATAGTTGAGCAAAGGCTCAGCTGGACACTGGACACAGGGGCTCAAATACAATGAAGATTTCCATTCAGATTATCAGCTTTGTTTTCTCACACTAGCTACCTCCACATGGAAAGAGACTCAAAAAAACCAGCTCTCACATCTCACACCTCAAAGTTTTGTTACTAAAGAGGGACTGGATTTACTTTAGCTCCTCGTGTGTGAAAAAAATATCAGAAATGGATTCTAATTGACAGGATAATGATCTCTTCCAACCCTGGACCAATCGACCATGGTCAGGAAACAAGGTTACTGGCAGCCCCTTCAGAACCACAGATGTAGATTCAATTTAGTGAACCTATTTTTACTGAGTATTAACTATGTGTCAGTCATTATTTTAGGCTAAACTCCAAAGGATAAAGAGAATCAGGGGCGTAGGGAGGGCAGGTTGTCATGTTATAGAGGATCGTCTTAATAAACCTCATTTAGATAGTTATACTTGTGAAGACAGTGAATGACTGAGGTGAGTGCATATCTGGGGAAACAGTGCCCCAGGCAGAGGGTAAGGTTACTAGAGAGACCCTAAGGTGGGAGGTGGCTTAGGGGGAATGTCGCAGCAGCAAACAGAGTGAGGGGAGCATAGCAGAAGAGGAAGAGGAAGAGGTGTCAGGGGCTGATTCTGTGAGGCTCTCTCTGCCATCAAAGGACTTCTGCTTTCATTTGCTCTGAGTGGCAAGGGGAGTCATTGTAGAGTTTTGAGCATACACATGACATGATTAGCATTTTCAAAGGTCATTCTGGCTTCTGTGTTGAGAACATTGTAGGGTGTGAGGAAGGCTGCTTGGAGCTGACTGCAGCAAGCCGTGAGATGTAGGAGACTAAGACCCAGTGGAGACAGAAGTTTAAGAGTTGAGAAGTGGTTAGTTTGGCTATATTTGCAAGGTAGAGCCAAGATGATCTTTTGTCATCCAGAATATGGATGTGAGAGAAAAGAAATAAGAATGATTCCAGGAGCTTAAAAAACTGGAAGAATGGAATTGCATTCACTGAGACAGGGAGGGCTGTGGATGAAACAAATTTCACAAGGAAAAGGGACGTCAGAAGTTCAAATTTTGAAAGGTCAAAATTGAGATAACTCAAATGGATAAATACTATATGATTCCACTCATATGAGATGGCTAGAGGAGTCAAACTCATTGAAAATGAAAGTTGAATGGTGGGTCTCAGGAAGAAGGAGAGGAGTAGTTAGTGTTTAATGAGGACAGAGCTTCAGTTTGAGAAAATGAAAAAGTTTTGGAGGTAGGTGATGGTGATGGTTGCTTATCAATGTGAAGGTACTTAATGCTAAGTAACAGAATTGTACACTTAAGAATGGTTAAAAAGGTACACTTTATGTTACGTAAATTTAACCGCAATAAATAGGATCAAGTAGCACAAAATAATGGAGAAAAGTTGTGAGATTTCTTTCAGATAATATTTTCAATATCGTTATAAAGTAACAGGTAATGGCTCGGATGTTTTAGACAAAAATTTTAACACTAGCCCTCAAAAGTCTTTGCCAGGATTTCTAATCCATGACAATATTCATATTTTGGTCTATATAATTATTTATTGTGAGGGGTTTTCCTGTGTATGGTGAGATTTTAAACAGATCCCTGTCATCTACTCACTAGATGCCAGCACTGAATTCTGATAACCAGAAATGTCTCCAGACATTGCCAGTTGTCCTGTAGTGGGCAAAATCAACTTGACTGGGAACAACTGGAATAGGACAATTCCATGGGTGCCAGAGTTGATGGTGTTAACTTTCACAGTATAAGGACAACTGGAAGAGCAATATTTTAGGAAGAGTAAATTATCAGTTGAATTTTGGAAAGTTTGAGGTGAGGGGCAAACAGAACACCCCATTGGTGCTATTCTCTCATAGGTCAAATGTATTGATGTGGCGATCATCAGTCTGCATAGGTGGTAGCACAAATTATGCGGGGTCAGCGAGCCGAAGAGTTGAAAGAAAGATTTCTTGGACTCTCAAGGTCTGGCAGTAGTGCTCTTTTATCTGGAGAACAGTGTGGAATAGCAATGGGGAGAGGACCCTTGGGCAGTAAAGTGCTGCTGAAGCACGGGGACAGGACCTATGGACAGTAAGAGCTGCTGCCGCATGGGGACAGGACCCACGGTCAGGAGGAGCTGCTGCATGGGGACAGGACCTATGGGCAGTCAGAGCTGCTGCAAACATAGGTTGAAGGTAGGGCTAAATTTAAGGCATAGGTATGTGAGTTATGTCTTTACAAGACAAAGGAAAGAATGTGTAAAAAAGTCATTAAAATGGTATCAGTGCAGGTGGGGTCTGGTTGTTGGGTCGTCAGATAACTTTAGATCAGAATCAGACCTTATTAAGTCAGGACATCATATGCTTCCCAGAGGATATTGGTGGTGGGGGGAGTCAGCTACTTGAGGTTACCAGACAAACACTATAAAGACTTAAGTCCTTGCCATCCCCATTAAGAGTTTCTAGAGATAAGGTCATCCCCACTTCCTACTGGTGCAGAGAGGGAGACACCCCCACAGATGGAGACTTCCTTCACAAATGCAAATATCTCTCATCGAAGGGCAAGCAAATTCCACGCCTCAGAGCCTCGTTCCAGTCTGCAGTTTTGAGAAGTAACCAGACTAAAATAATCCTTATCACAAACACAGAAAGGGAGAAGTTCCTATTGAGAGAGTTGAGAGTTAGGAAGAGAAGCTGATGCTTGGCTGAATCCTACCCATGATCCTTCAGTTCTCAGGTATAGGACCCCACTCAGTATATGCTCTTATTAGACACAATACCATCCATCAAAACATTAGCCACCGTTATAATTAAATAATTATTTATAAAATTGTTTTTAAATGCCTGCCTCTTAAAACCTCCACCTGACTTTGAATCCCATGCCTTCCTAACTTTTGGGGGAACTTATGCTACCTCTCTTCCTTTCTGTATCCTGTATATTCCAATGTCTACATGCAATATTGTCATGTCCAATGTCATAGGACTCTTCACATTTCATATCTTTCCATGAAAATGAAACTCATACATAGACCCCCTACTCCTCTTTGGGTATTGCTCCAAACTTTTGGAGAATTTGGTCTCCACTTGCAACTTGTATTTCCAGTCTGCTCACTCTCTCTCCCACCAACTCATCTAGAGTCTTTCTACTTCCATAACAAATTGCTATCTGTGGGGTCTTTGATAACATTGTGGTCCCAATAAATTCCAAAGGATATTTCCCTTCTTCAAAATGCTTGATTTTTCAGTGGCAATGACACTAACAGCTGCATTCTCCTCCATCAAATTGGGGCTTTCTCATGTATTTCATTTTTCTGACAATGGGATTCTGAGGGTCAAGTCTATTGGACTCCTTGCAACATTAACATATCCCTCAGGGAGAATGTCCTAACTTCGAAATATATCCTGTGAAGGGGAGGCAAAAATTAAGGCATTGTAAGGAGTTCTGAGAGACTTTGAAGGAAGACAAAGAATTCTTTTTTTAATCTCCAGGAGAAGGATCTTGTGATTTCAAATGTTTGAATCTACCAGATAAAGGGAAAATTGGAAGAAAGAAATCCCTCTCTCGTCACAGCTATCTTCAGGGAAACGAAGTGGCAGAAAGTTTCTTTTCTAGTATTCTCCTTCTACCCTGAGGGAGCTTGTTTAAAGAGTAGAGTGAAAATAGTCATGAGACTCACTGAGAATTCAGCCCCGAAGGTGCTGGAAACTTCAAATAAGTTTCCAGTGTCCCAAGGTGAACCATCTTGGGCATCCCAAAAATATGGGTTATGAATTCCCTGCCTGGAGCCTATCCCTGTACTTTCTGGGGAAAAGTTACTGTAACAGAAAGATCAAAGGCCACCAGGGGTTTCCACGCTACCATCTGAAAGAGCCAGTGTATCCTAGTAAAGGCTGGGAGTGGGGTGCAGCACGGAAGACGGAAACACTGGAGGGAAAAGTTTTATTACATCAGAACATAAAGGACACAAACAAGTGTCTCAAAGTGTCTCCAGACAAGCAACATCAGCATCCCCAGAGACATGAAAATTCTTCTCCTTCATCAAAGATCTACTAAATCAGAGACTCTAGGGTCAGGCCCAGACATTTGTTTTTAATAAGCCATCCAGATAGAGATTATGCAAGGCTAAAATTTGAAAACAACTGCCCTAGGGAATTTGGTGAAATGGATGATGAAGGATCCACACGGGGCTGCATCTTCAGAGATTTCAGGACTCTGCATCTCCAAAATCTTATCTACTAATAATGATACATTTGTCTTCTACTTTACAATGCTTATGTTACCTTTCTATTTTCATCTTATGAATTTGTTTGAATTATTAGAATAATATTAAATACGTATTGGTCATAGCAGCAATCTTTGCATGTTCTTTCATTGTCATTTCTTTTTTTAAAAATTATTTTACAGAGGTCATATTGGCTTATATCTTTGTGTAAATTTCAGGTGTACATTATTATGTATCAGTTTCTGTATAGACTGCATTGCAGTCACCACCAATTGTCTAGTTTTTATCCATCACCATATGTATATGCCCCTTTACCCCTTTGCCCACCTCCCACCCCCTCCTCTCTGGTCACCACTAATATGTTCTCCTTATCCATGTGTTTGTTTATTTTACATGTGAGTGAAATCATGTGGAGTTTGTGTTTCTTTGTCTGGCTTATTTCTTCTAGCATAATACCCTCAAGGTCCTTCATCATTATTGCAAATGGTATGATTTTGTCTTTTTTATGGCTGAGTAGTATTTCATTGTGTGTATATATATATATATACATACATACCACATCTTCTTTTTCCATTCATCCATTGATGGACACATGGGTTGCTTCCATATCTTGGCTATTGTGAATAATGCTGTGATGAACATACGGATGCATAAGTCTCTTTGAATTGCTGATTTCATGTTCTTTGGATAAATACCAAGTAGTGGAATAGCTGGGTCATATAGTATTTCTATTTTTAATTTTTTGGGAAATCTTCATACTGTTTTCCATGGTGGCAGCACCAGTTTGCATTCCCACAAGCAGAAGGATTCCCTTTTCTCTGGATCCTCTCCAACATTTGTTATTATTTGTCTTGTTAATTATAGTCATTCCGATGGTTGTAGGTGATATCTCATTGAAGTTTCAATTTGCATTTCCCCAATAATTAGTGATGTTGAGCATCTTTTCATGTGCTGTTGGGCCATCTGTATATCTTCTTTGGCAAAATGTCTGTTCATATCGTCTGCCCACTTTCTGATCAGGTTGTTCACTTTTTTCTTGTTGAGTTGTATGAGTTCTTTACATAGTTTGAAATTAACTCCTTGTCAGATATATGATTTGCAAATATTTCTCCCAGTTGTTAGGCTGTATTTTTGTTTTGTTGATGGTTTCCTTTGCCTTGCAGAAGCTTTTTAGACTGATGTAGTCTCATTTGTTAATTTTTTTGTCTGTTTTCCTTGCCTGAGTAGACATGGTATTCGAAAAGAGACTGCTAAGATGGATGTCAAAGAGTATATTTCCTATATTTTTTTCTAGGAGTTTTATGGTTTCAAGTCTTACAGTCAAGTCTTTAATTCATTTTGAGGCTTTTTTTTTTTTTTTTGGTACAGTGTAAGACAATGGTCTACTTTCATTCTTTTGCATGTGGCTGTCTGCTTTTCCCAATACCATTTATTGAGGAAACTTTTCTTTCTCCATTGTATGTTGTTAGCTTCTTCATTGAAGATTAGTTGTCCATAGATGTATGATTTTATTTCTGGGCTCTCAATTCTGTTCTATCGATGTCTGTGTCTTTTCTTCTGCCAGTACCACACTATTTTGATTACTATAGCTTTGTAGTGTATTTTGAAGTCAGGGAGTGTGATACTTCCAGCTTTGTTCTTTTTTCTCAGGATTGCATTTGCTGTTTGAGGTCTTTTGTTGTTCCATATGAATTTTAAGATTCTTTGTTCTATTCCTATGAAGAACGTCACTGGGATTCTGATTGGGGTTGCAATTAGTCTGTGCTTGCTTTAGGTAATATGGACATTTTAGCTATGTTTATTCTTCCCACCCATGAGCATGGAATCTCTTTCCATTTCTTTATATCTTCTATCTCTTTCAATAATGTCTTATAGTTTTCAGTATAGGTCTTTCACCTCCTTGGTTAAATTTATTCCTAGATATTTTATTCTTTTTGGTGCAATTGTAAATGGGATTGTATTCTTGACTTCTCTTCCTGCTAGTTAATTATTAGTGTATAGAAATGCAACTGATTTGGTATGTTGAGTTTGTACCCTGCAACTTTGCTGCAGTTGTTGACTGCTTCTAATAGTTTTCTGGTGGATTCTTTAGGATATTCTATATATGGAATCATGTCATCTGCAAACATTGAGAGTTTTACTTCTTCCTTTCCAAGGTGGATCCCTTTTTTTTTTGGTAAGGAAGATTTGCCCTGAGCTAACATCTATGCCAATCTTCCTCTATTTTTTATCTGTGGGATACTGCCACAGTATGGCTTGATGAGTGGTGTGTAAGTCTGCACACGTGATCTGAACCCATGAATACCTGGTTGCCAAAGTGGAGCACATGAACTTAACCACTATGCCACTGGGCTGGCCCCCCCCCCCCACACACCCTTTTTTATTTTTGGTGAGGAAGACTGGCCCTGAGCTAACATCTGTTGTCAATCTTCCCCTTTTTTTCTGCTTGAAGAAGAGTGGCCATAAGTTAACATCTGTGCCAAAGTTCCTCTATTTTGTATGTGAGTAGCTGCCACAGCATGGCTTGATAAGTGGTATAGGTCCATGCCCAGGATCTGAACCCACGAACCCAGGCCACCAAAGCAGGATGTGCTGAACTCAACGACTATGCCACTGGATTGGCACCTGCACCCCTTTTATTTCTTTTCCATGCCTAATTGCTCTGGCCAAAACTTCTAGTTTGATAAGAGTGGTAAGAATGGGCAGCTTTGTCTTATTCTGTTCTCAGAGGAATGGCTTTCAGATTTTCACCATTAAGTATGATGTTGGCTGTGGGTTTGTCATATATGGCCTTTATTATGTTGAGGTGCTTTCCTTCTGTACCCATTTTATTGAGAGTTTGTATCATAAATGGAAGTTGGACGTTGTCAAATACTTTCTCTGCATCCCTTGAGATTATCATGTGATTTTTGTTTCTCATTTTGTTAATGTGGTATATTACCTTGGTTTGAAAGTATTGAACCATCCCTGAGTGCCTGAAATAAATCACACTTGATCATGGTGTATAATCCTTTTAATGTTTTGTTGTATTTGATTGGCTAGTATTTTGTTGAGGGTTTTTGCATCTATTTTCATCAGCATTACTGGTCTGTAATTTTCCTTTTTTGTGTTGTCCTTGTCTAGTTTTGGTATCCAGTAATGTTACCCTCATAGGATGAGTTAGGAAGTGTCCCATCCTCTTCAATATTTCAGAATAGTTTGAGAAGGGTAGGTATTTGATCTTCTTTGAATGTTTTGTGGAATTCACCAGAGAAGCCATCTGGTCTGGGACTTCTTTTGGGGGCAGGGGGTTTTGACTAGTGTTTCATGAACTTTACTTGTGATTGGTCTATTCAGATTCTCTGCAGAAACCTTACAAGCTAGGAGATAATGGAATGATATATTCAAAACTTTAAAAGATAAAATCTTCAGCAAAGAATACTCTATCCAGCTAAAATATCCTTCAGATATGAGGGAGAAATTAAATCTTTCCCAGATGAACAAAAGCTAAGGGACTTTGTAGCTAGGAGACCTCCCCTACAAGAAATCCTCAAGCAGGTCCTCATACCTGAAAAAAGAAAAAAAGGGAGAAAGGGGTCACAAAACAGAGTTAGGAGATAAATAGGCAGACAGAATCAAAATAGGATAGCAAATATTCAACTATAGCATTAGGCTAAAGGGAAGGAAAACACCAAAAACAAAGGCAATCTTGTCACTTCGACCTCAAACTCACAACACTAGTTGGAATAAGATACGAGAAAAACAACATAGGAGGGGAGGAGGAAAGGGACTGAATAGGTTTAGATTAAGGAAATAAGGGGCCATCAGAAAATAGACTGTCTTATACACAAGATTCTGAATACAGACCTCAGGATAGCAACTAAACTAAAAAGCAGAACAGAGACACAACAAATAAATAAGGAAAAAACAAAGAAGCTCGTCATAAAAAATTACATAATTCAATAGGTAGACCAAAACACACAGGATGAGAAACAAAGGAAATGCAGGAAAACCAGAAAATGAGTGATATAACGACAGCATCAAGCCCTCATACATCAATAATCACCGTGAATGTAAAGGGATTGAATTCTCCAATAAAAAGACAGAGTGGCGAGATGGATTAAAGAACAAGATCCAACAATCTGCTGCCTCCAGGAAACACACCTCAGCTCTGATGACAAACACAGCCTCAGAGTGAAGGGGTGGAAGATGATACTCCAAGCTAATGGCAAACAAAAGAAAGCAGGTGTTGCAATACTTATATAAGACAAAGTAGACTTCAAGATAAGGCAGGTAAAGAGAGACAAAGAGAGGCAATATGTAATGATCAAAGGCACACTCCATCAAGAGGAAATAATGCTTATAAATATCTATGCACCCAACACAGAAGCACCAAAGTTCATGAGGAACTATTAACAAACTTAAAAGAAAATATTAAAAACAACACAATAACAGCAGGGGACCTCAACACCCCACTCACATCAATGGATAGATCATCCAGACAGAAAATCAACAAGGAAACAGTGGAATTAAACAAAAAGCTAAACCCGTTGGACTTAGTAGACAAATATAGAACACTCCATCCACAAACAGCAGAATACACATTCTTCTCAAGTGTGCATGGAACATTCTCAAGGATAGACCATATGTTGGGAAACAAGGCAAGCTTCTATAAATTTAAAAAAATTGAAATAATAAGAGGCATCTTTTCCAATCATAGTGCTATAAAGCTAGAAATTAATTACAATAAAAAAGCTGAGAAAGGGACAAAGATGTGGAGAATAAACAATAGGCTATTGAACAAGCAATGGATCATTTAAAAATTAAAGGAGAAATCAAAAAACATCTGGAGACAAATGAAAATGATAACATACCATACTAACTCATATGAGATGCAGCAAAAGCCATATTAAGAGGGAAATTCATCACAATTCAGGCACATCTTAACAAACAAGAAAAATCCCAAATAAGCAATCTCAAGTTACACCTAGCTGAATTAGAAAAGGAACAACAAACAAAGCCCAAAGTCAGCAGAAGAGAGAAATAATAAAAATCAGAGCAGAAATAAATGCTATTGAAACAAAAAAGGCAGTAGAAAGGGTCAATGAAACCAAGAGCTGGTTCTTTGAGAAGATAAATAAAATTGACAACCCCCTAGCCAGACTTACAAAGAAAAAAGAGAGAAAGCTCAAATAAACAAAATCAGAAATGAAAGAGGAGAAATAACAACAGACTCCACAGAAATACAATGGATTATAAGAGAATATTACAAAAAACTATACGCCAACAAAATGGATAACCTAGAGGAAATGGATAAATTCTTAGACTCTTACAACCTCCCAAAGCAGAGTCAAGAAGAAACAGACAATCTGAATAGAACAATCACAAGGAAAGAGATTAAAACAGCAATCAAAAGCATCTCGAAGAGTAAAACCCCAGGACCAGATGGCTTTCCTGGGGAATTCTACCAAACTTTCAGAGAGGATTTAATATCTATCCTTTTCAAGCTATTCCAAAAAATTAGGGAGGATGGAACACTTCCTAACACATTCTACGAGGCCAACGTCACTCTGATACCAAAGCCTGACAAGGACAGCACAAAAAAAGAGAACTACAGGCCAATATCACTGATGAACACAGATGCAAAAATCTCTCAACAAAATCTCGGCAATCTGAATTCAGCAATACATCAAAAGGATCATACATCACGATCAAGTGGGATTCATAGCAGGGACACCAGGATGGTTCAACATCCACAAACCAAACAATGTGATACACCACATCAACAAATTGAGGAATAAAAACCACATGATCATCTCAATAAATGCAGAGAAAGCATTTGACAAGATCCAACAGACATTTATGATAAAAACTCTTAACAAAATGGGAATAGAAGGAAATTACCTCAACATAATAAAGGCCATATATGACAAACCCACAGCCAACATCATACTCAATGGGCAAAAACTGAGTGCCATCCCCTTGAGAACAGGAAAAAGACAAGGATGCCCACTATCACCACTCATTCAACAGAGTACTGGAGGTTTTGGCCAGAGCAATTAGGCAAGAGAAAGGAATAAAAGGAGTCCAAATAGGGAGTGAAGAAGTGAAATTCTTGCTGTTTGCAGACAACATGATCTTATATATAGAAACCTTCCCAAAATCCATCAGAAATAGAAATAATGAAAAACTACAGTAAAGTTGCAGGGTGCAGAATCAACTTACAAAAATCAGTTGCTTTTCTATACTCCAATAACGAACTTACAGAAAGAGAACTCAAGAATATAATTCCATTTGCAATCGCAACTAAAAGAATAAAGTATCTAGGAATAAATTGAACCAAGGACGTGAAGGACTTATACAATGAAAACCATAACACATTACTGAGAGAAATTGATAATGACTTAAAGAGATTCCTTGCTCACGGATTGGAAGAATAAACACAGTTAAAATGTCCATACCACCCAAAGCAATCTACAGATTCAATGCAATCCCTATCAGAATCCCAATGAAATTCTTCACAGAAATAGAGCAAAGAATCCTAAAATTCATATGGGGCAACCAAAGACCCCGAATTGCTAAGGCAATCCTGAGAAAAAAGAACAAAGCTGGAGGGATCACAATCCCTGACTTCAAAACGTACTACAAAGCCACAGAGATCAAAATGGCATGGTACTGGTACAAAAACAGGCACACAGATCAATGGCACAGAACTGAAAGCCCAGAAATAAAACCACTCATCTACAGACAGCTAATCTTTGACAAAGGTGCCAAGAACATACAATGGAGAAAAGATAGTCTCTTCAATACATTGTGTTGGGAAAACTGAACAGCCACATGCAAAAGAATGAAGGTAGACCACTATCTCATGCCATACACCAAAGCAAACTCAAAGACTTGAAGATACATCCTGAAACTATAAAACTGGAAGATAATATCGGTAGTACACTCTTTGACATCGAACTAAAAGGATCTTTTCAAATACCATGTCTTTTCAGACAAGGGAAACAAAAGAAAAAATAAGCAAGTGGGGATTCATCAGACTAAAGAGCTTCTGCAAGACCAAAGAAACTAGAATCAAAACAAAGAGACAACCCACCAATTGGGAGAAAATATTTGCAAATCATATATCTGACAAGGGGTTAGTCTCCATAATATATAAGGAACTCACACAACTGAACAATAAGAAAGCAAACAACCCAATCAAAAAGTGGGCAGAGGAGATGAACAGACATTTTTCCAAAGAAGATATACAGATGACCAATAAACACATGAAAAGATGTTCAACATCACTAATCATCCGGGAAATGCAAATCAAAACTACAGTAAGATACCACCTTACACCTGTTAAAATGGCTATAATCACTAAGACTAAAAATAACAAATGCTGGAGGGGATGTGGAGAAAAGGGAACCCTCATACACTGCTGGTGGGAATGCAAACTGGTGCAGCCACTATGGAAAACACTATGGAGATTCCTCAATAAACTAAAAATAGAAATACCATATGACCCAGCTATCCCACTACTGGGTATCTACCCAAACAATTTGAAATCAACAATCCAAAGTAACATATGCACCCCTATGTTCATTGCAGCACTATTCACAATAGCCAAGACATGGAAGCAACCCAAGTGCCCATCGACCAATGATTGGATAAAGAAGATGTGGTGTATTTATACATACACACACACACACACACACACACACACACACACACACACACGTCAATGGAATACTATTTAGCCAGAAAAAGGCAAATTCATTCCATTTGCAATAATATGGAAGGACCTAGAGGAAATTATGCTAAGAGAAATAAGCCAGTCTGAGAAAGACAAACCCCAGATGATTTCACTCATATGTGGAATATAAACAAGTATTTGGACAAATAAAACAGTTCAGTGGCTACCAGGGGAAGGGGAGTGGGGGGTGGGCACAGGGGGTGGAGGGGAGCACTTATGTGGTGACAGACAAGAAATAATGTACAACTGAAATTTCACATTGATGTAAACTATTATGAACTCAATAAAAAAATTCAAAAAAAATTAGACATTTTTGGCTACAGAAAAATTAAGTGATTTGTACAGCAAAAGATAAAACACTAACAGAAAAATAGATATCAATTCAATAGATGCATAAAACACAGTTGATGCACATGAACAACTCTTGATAAAATGTATTACTAAATCCGTGTTTTAAAAGATCTTTATTAACTCCACAAACACCATCCACTGAAAACCACACCAAACATGATTACCTGGAGAAACTTTAGAACCATTCCTGAATAAGTGAAGAATGCCTGGTATCAGTGTTATTTTACAGAAATGGAAACAGAAATAGATATATGAAACAGAAAAAAAATTCACAGAAATTGTCATTATATTGGAGACAAAATCAATGATGAATCTGGCATGGTGTCCAAATAAGGCCCTAAATATGGGATTCATTGAATGGAGGACATAGACTATCTCATGGATTTGTGGGCTTATCAATATGGACAATCATTGTAAAGACTCTATGAATGCGGGGAAAGGCAGGTGGAAAAAGTTTTCTTGTGCAGGCTGTGGAGTGACGCCCTTCCCCCAGCCTTCCCTTCCACCTTCCAAACAGGAGCTGGGCCTCCTCCCACCTCCAACTCTGCCCCCACGTATGGGCCTCCGCCCTCCACCTGTAGCCCCACCCATACACCCTGTTCTAGCTTCAGCCCTGTCCTCTGTTTCTTCCTGGCCTCAGCCCCGGGAATGAGCAGACTGGGGGCCCCTCTGCACCCATGTGGGAGGAATCTACAATTTCTGTGTCTGAAGTGGTGGAACATACCTGACAGCTCAAACACTGAAGCACCGCCCCACCCCCCGCCCCCAGTCCCCAAGCAGGAAGCGGAAGTCAAGTCACACATTTTTTGTGTTCTTTTCCACTGCTTGCTAGGTGAAGTTTGGAGCTTATCAAGTTGGTCGTCGTCGGACCTAGGTCAGCTCTGGTGAGCCTCCTGTGAAAGGCAGGGAGGAGGGAGAGAAATCAAAGGATGGTTTGGGTCAGGGCCAACAAGGGGCCTGCTTAGAGACACCAGGCCTGTGCATTCGCATCCATCTAGACTGCCTGACCAGACTGCTGGTGCCATAGGTACCCAGGTTCTCTGGGTCAGAAAATGGGAGGACACACTCTTGAGGCCTTTTCATCCATGGTGCTCCCTCTTCAGAAGCCTCCAAAACAACCTTTGTGACTTTTCTCCAGAGGGATGAAAACTTCTGTTGGAGTGAACTTGACTCCACCCCTATGTCCTCACATCCTCGTGTCCACATGGGCTTGGCGATTCTAAAGTATTCCAAAGAGTACTGGGGGAAAATTGGTTCAAGAGAGCCTGTTTCCTTTTTGTATGCAAAAGAATGTTTTATCTCAGAATTTGGTTTTGTCTTTGCATGTTCTTTATTTATTTTGGACACACTACATTCAAGTAGAAAGATAATTTACTTTCTTAGATGTCTATGGTGTGCATATTTCAGTGTTTAATTAGAAACATTTGTAGATCATAAATCTTTCTGCTGAAGAGAAACAAGACTATTCACCTATCTCTTCATCTGGACTTCCTGGTCCTGTACATCTCCACAGAGCTTCAAACCAGGAGCCTCCAGGAGAAAAGAATGGAGGCCTTATTACACTACTTCTAGAATAACTGAATTTCCCACTAACAGGATTTTTGAACTATGCTTATTATTTTGACATTTTTCTTTTGAAAAAATCTTAAACCTCAAGAAAATGTAAAGGTTATTGGGTAAAGTCCCACTGCCCAATGAGCATAGAAACTAATACTATGGCACTGGCTTTTGAGAAAATAAAAGGCTGTATTGTCATATCAATTGGCAAGGAGGAAGGAGGCAAGCCTCTCAAATCTATCGCTAAGATCCAGGGTTTAGGGTAAAATTTAAGGGATTAGGGAGCAGAGACTGGTATGCAGAAGCCCTGGCAGGATAGGTTCGGATTGGAAGCACTCCAAACAAGACCATTTTGGTAAGGTATGGAAAATGGCTTTAACACTGGGTCTTCCTGGGCAACGGACCCCTCACTTCTGAAAAGGGTCTATCTTTCAAGTTCCAGTCATGTCCTGGTCCTTTGGATTCCACAGTGGAGAGAATCTTTGGTTCCAGGTTTTATTTCAGGTCACAATTTTCTTCTCTGCATAAGCTCCAGCCACATGACTTGTAGCGTTGGCTCACTGCCCTGCAAGATAACTTTGATATGATAGGGCCAGTTTGAACTGGTCCTGTGGTTACAAATCCCTCTTTTCTTCGTACATTCCTCAGTCTTGAGGGATATAGAGTGATGACCACTCTAGCTGCTTCCTGCTTATTAAGGGTGCAGATATGGTTTTTGTGAATCAAATTGTTTGGCAGTTAATTATAAATAATTGTGGGTCTTGGAGTGCTATTCACAGAGCGGTTGGTATCCTTGGGTCTCTTAGCTAATGTGACATAAAAACAATCCAGTGGCCTGCAGTCTTTGAGTAATAAATTTGACAAGAAAATTGAGAATTATCCCAAAAAGGAGGAGTAACAAGATCATAACCCAAGGACTATTACTGAGTATAGGCGTGTCCTGTTCGGAAGAAATCCTTATCTATGAAGAAATACTGATATGGGGGGAAGGCAACATCTCTATCTTTAGGGGCATCATTCTTGGCTTTGGGACATTGTAAATGTTAAAACAGATGTACAATGCATGCTCGACAGGCCACGTCATGCCTTTCTAGTAAAACAAGCTCAGACCAAATTAGTTTTAAACCAAATGTCTTCTTCACATACTCCAATATATTAACTTTCCTTATTTATTTTCATTTATTAATCATTTCCCCTTTTGACCCATAACCTTTCAATAGAAAGTGTTGATGATCAAAATATTGTCCCTCAATGCAAGGGTGGTTGCTCCCTGCCATGGGTCCATCATGTCCCTCAGTGTTATGTTTTTATTTCATTGATTTACCCCGTTATCCATGTTGGGAGAAAATAGTCAGATACAGTGGATAAACATAGAAGTATGTATTAACAGAAGAAGCATTTCATAGGTTATGTAATTTTTAAATTAATTTTAGATTGTCACACAAGCATTGTACATTTGCTTTTACTTGACTCCTTATGCTTAAGGGTATTCATCTGCCTTTTCATGTGCTTTAGCAGAGATGACACATTGGAAGATTCATCAGGTATAAAAATGGAGTATTCAGTTTGAATGATTGTACATATACCACCTTGGGATGCAGTTAGAATATCTAAGCCCATTCTATGTCTAAGTACAGCCTTTCTCACTAAAGACATTTCAGTATTTAATAAGGCTATTCCTGCTTGACTATCATTAAGGACTTGCTGAGTAAATTTATTCATTATACATGATTAGACATTATATGTGATATGACATCTTCTAGCCCCAAGGAAGGAACAAATATAACCACTAGATGGTCATACCAGTGGAATATTGAATGAGTTTATCTGGCCATAAAGAGAGAAAGATTGGCAACAGATGTTAGCTCAGGATGAATCCTTCCCTGCTTCCAAGAGAAACCCAAGGTTCAGCATTATAGCCATCAAGCTGGTAGCCAAGGGCAGAAGTTTGTTCCACATCAACGTTGAGTTCCATTAGGAGCCACCAAATCAATGCCTGGCCTTCAAGACTAGTCTGTTCCAAAGCAAACACTTTCTTTAAGTATGATAGTATTCTGTAAACCTTAAATGGAACAAATATAAAATGGATATATGGTTTAAGCATGACAAAGGTTTAAGTGAGGAGATATAACGTTGGGAATACAGGCCTCGTCCAGAGTCTTGGGACAGCTGTCTACAACAGATGCGATCTTCTTCTCATCCTGCTTTGGAGATATTTGTCTTGGTCAGTTGAAGTTGGGTATCAGAAATAGAAAATGAAACACACTCAGATGGTGAAGACTTTTTAAATGAGAAATGTGAATCTATGATTCTATGCTTTTTGACTTTACAGTGTATGAATTGGTTAAGAGTACCTGGTAGGGTTCTTTCCAATGGGGCTGCAAAGAGTTTTTCATATCGTGTCTTTTCCAACAAACAAAATCTCCAGGTTTTAGTCCATGATTCAGAAGGTCTTCATGTCCCAGGAGCTTGCTGTGAACGAAATGAGCTACCAACTTTTCTTTTTTTTTAAAGTGTCTCAATGAGACCTTGACAATAATGTAAGATTTCTCCTGTAAGCAAAATTCATCTAATTGTGTAGGCCATCCTGTTATTATTTCAAAATGAGACAGCTGATGCTTACCAAACAGTGTAGCTCAAAGATTGAGGAGCATTAGAGGAAGAGCTTTTGGCCTTGAGAGATTAAATGCTTCCAAAAGCTTTGCCAATTGAGTTTTGATAGTGCCGTTAGTTAAAATGTTTTTATTGCCCAAATGTCACAAATAGGTTTAATTATTTGCCTAGTGGATTGAGTTCCCCAGTCACTGTGTAACTCAGCAGGAATTCCCAAACAGGAATTATCCTTTCCAATAATAATTTACCTACTGCTAAATCCATTGTTCTTCTGCAAGGAATAGCCTCAATCATTACCAAGATATATGTATATCCTTGAAATGGTGGCATTTGAACAATGATCAATTGCCATGCCTCAAAGTGTCTCTTCGGAAATGGAATGTGGGCTTGTGATCCATGAAGTGGTTTCCCTGCATTATACTTTCAGCACAAAGCACAATGACCATAGGATTTAAGAGCCACTGTGGGAGAAATTTTCCAAAACTATTGTTTTTCCCATAAAATCATCTTTCCCAGTGCCCAATGGGTTAATTGATGAATATGCTGGAGCAGCAGCAATTGTGCTCTAATAGACACTGTGGGTTTTTTATCAGGTCCAAAACACATCTCCATGGTGGTGTCAAAAATTCCTCCTTTTCAATAAAATTGTCCCATTCACATCAACATGGATGGACCTTGAGGGTATTATGTTAAGTGAAATAAGCCAGACAGAGAAAGACAATCTCTGTATGACTCCACTCATGTGGAGGTTAAACATGTAGACAAAGAGAACAGATTAGTGGTTACCAGGGGAAAGGGGGTGGGGGTGGGGTGGGCACAAAGGGTGAAGTGGTGCACCTACAACACGACTGACAAACAATAATGTACAACTGAAATTTCATGAGGTTGTAAACTATCATAATCTCAATAAAATGTTAAAAAAAACTATTCCAACAACACTGAAAAAAATTCTCCCTTTTCATTGCCGTATTTCTTTCTCTTCTTCCATGGTGATTTCTCGAGCCTGTAGAAGGAAATCTTTTACTGGGTTTGCAGAGTTAATAGGAAGTAGCAGGCATTCTTGAGGCTTGACGGCACATCCAACCCAATAGTGACCTTGCTCATCGTTTAAGTAAGACCCATCTGTAAACCCAACTAGATAAAATGCAGCCATGGTCATTTTCTTTGCATGGTGCTGGAAGCAAGGCAGCAGGGTTAAGATAATAAATAATATTTACCCACACAGTATAACCTAAGAAGGTTTATCATTATTCACTTGACAATGCTTCCCAGGCAATTTAACATACCAAATAAACCTAATTAGTTTTAGTATTTTCTCTTTATAGGAAGAAAGAATCAACTCTTTGAGAAGTCCCAGGGACCCACTGGAAGTTCTCAAAGTTAATTTTTATGTCAAAAGAAAGACTTCAGGGGCCAGTCCTGTGGTCAAGTGGATAAAGGTTGGCATGGGGTCCAGGTTCGTGGGTTCAGATCCCAGGTGCGGGCCTACACCACTCATCAGTCATGCTCTGGTGGCACCTCAAATACAAAATAGTGGAAGACTGGTATAGATGTTAGTTCAGGGGTAATCTTCCTCAAGCAAAAAAAAGAGAAAGACAACAGATTTTAGCTCAGGGTGAATCTTCCACAGCAAAATAGTAATAATAATGATAAATAAATAAAATAAAGACTTCATTTAGGATTTGAATTTTGGGGGAGCTTGTCAAAAATCAGGTTTCAAAACACTTGATCAAACAAGATCATAGGTCACTGGGAAATAATGTTTAGTTATCCATTTAAGCATGACGACAAAGGTTTTCAGGCAAATACAGAAATGAAATAGCTGTAAGAAAATCCTTAGCTCCTATGGTTAAAGACCTGATAAAAACAATACAGGAAGTTAATTTTGATAAAACATAAAATCCTTACTCTTCTGGTAGACTACTTATAGGTAACAACAACAACAAAAAACCTTTCATAATCTCTTTATCAAGAGCAGACTAAAAGCCCAAAGAAATTATTCTTTAAAATAAAGAAAGCCAAATTCTAATTTTGCACCAGCTTAGTTTTGACGTTAAAACTCATTCTCTTAATTAAATTAATTTTAATCCATGCACAAAACTCTTTCCTCAGGGTTCCTCTTCCACAAACCTTCTGTAACTTTATTATGTTTAGACTTTGTCCCATGTCTTCCCTCCCTCCTAGTATTTTAGGACAAATTTGTCCTTCTTAACAAAACAAACAAAATTATCTCCATTCATTATACCTTCTTTACTGAAAAAATACATCTTACTTTCCTTAATATTTTACATCAGCAGCCTGTGGATTGGCAGACTCACAAATACTACCTAGAAACGTGTTTTTTCACAGAAAATTTCTCAGCATGACACAAAACATGTCTATCAATAAACCCAAGTATTTTTAAACTTCTCTGTAATTAGAAGCCAAAGATAGATAAAACTACGTTTAGTAATTAATATCTAATATTTTATCTCATGTGGAAATGACCTAGATACTCAATACATTTTATTGTTTAACTCAATTTAGCAAACTCTTGAAGTTTGGTAACTTCAAGTTACCAAAATGTTTTGAAGTTAAGTACATATATATTAACACATAATTATCGTTAAAAGTTCATCCAACACTTTTATCTTTCCACATCTATTTAGTTGACTTGCTCCTAATAATTATTTAGATTGCTTACAACCTCTCATGAAACATTAGGTAATATCAGCTATTACTCTTGTTATATTCTTTGTTGACAAATTTTATAACAAACGTTTGTGCCATATCCAATGCTGATAACTCTGGAAATATGTTTATTTCAATCAAACAAACAAACTTCAATAAGCTTTCATTTACCAGAGATTGTTTTATATCACATTAACTTGAAAGACATTTGGGTTAGTTTCCATTACATTTATATATGCACTTACTTTAAGCCAACTAAATAGAGTTCTTTTAAAAATTATACCATCCAGAGGTAAAAAAATACATAACACATATATAACATATATAGACACACATGCATAGAGACTCCACAGCTATTTTTTAAAGATTACTGTCATGACACTAGTTACGAAAGAGTAATTGAATGCAAATTTTGTTTTAAACTCTTTCTTCTAATATTTGTGAAGACACTTAAAATGTAGATTTTGAGCAAAGGTGACTCTACAGGCATTTTTCTTTCCTTTTTTCTTTTTCTTTTAGTCTTAGACATTGGTGATGGTTAGATAATAGTTTCTGAGGTTATTAGCTTTTTGAGAGAAAGAAAATGGGTGCAATCTTAACTGCCTCTAGAGCTGCATTTCCTCTTTGCAAGGATTTGTAAGTTAAGGACAGTTGTTCTTAATTCCCCAGAAATTGGGTTGTAACTGAAATGGTGTTATAGGTTGATCTACCTGTCCAACTACATCATCTTGAATATATTTCTTTCTTTCTGGGTGCTTAGTTTTATTTCGACTTAGGGAAGACCTAAAAAATTCTTATCAGACTCTGTATATCAGCTTCCAAGTTGGCTGAGTTTCTGATCATAAGTTGCTAAATCCTTTCAAATATCTTGTCAGGTTCCAGCTGGTATGAACAGTAATTATACCTGGCAGTATTGAACAAATCCATTAATCTTTAACGTAGCAGTTTCCCAGAAGATCTCTGAGTCTCGGTAACTCTGGGAGGGGCTCATATTGGGACCTCATTCAAAGGTAGATTACGGAGTGTCTGTAAAGCCCTGACCTAATAGGCTTTTCTTTTAGGTACCTTTTATAACTTAGTTTTCTAGGTTTTTGTGACAAAACTTCCAATAAGGCTATTTTGGAACTTTGAAGTCTTTGCTTTTAGGGCACTTTTTAAATGATCTTATCTAATTGGAATATTCCTTTTAACGGCCAATATAATTCCTCTGAGGCTGACAAGAGTTCAGTAGGTCCCTTATTTATATTGGTCTCATAAACTTTGCTATGGCCAACCAAAAGCCAACCTCTATAGCCAATTTTAAAGTGTAAAACAGTCAGACATAGACAAACATGAACAAACAAAGAAATCTAATACCCTGGATCTATAACCCAGGGTTCAGGACTGTAACCCAACCTTCTGAGAAACTCAGTGGTTGTAATCTTACATACTGTCTCCCAAGCTGGGAATATAGCCCATAATGCTAGCCATGGGACTCTAACCTAAGTCTTGGGACTCTAACTTGACTGAAATCTCTCCAGAATTGTGGGTTAACAATTCTGATGAGGTTGTTAGACAATTTGGGCACAAGCATGTGTTAACAAGGTCGCTCACCCAAAAGACATCTGATTCAGAAGAAGTTTCTTTTCACAAAAGTGAAAGAAAGGGCTGAGGAGCCTGGAGTACTGCAGCAGGAAATGGGAATTCAATCAGCTGAGTCTAGACACAAGTGCCTAGGCAGCCACTTAGGGCTGGTGATGAGACCATGCATCCCTACAGAACTTCAGACAGGCAGTGACAAGACTAAAATCCCTTCATGGTCACCAGACATTTACTGGGTAAGGGCCTACTGCCTGACATGCATAGAAGCCAATAGAATGGCAGTGGTTTTTGAGAAAATAGAAAGCTTTATTGCAAGCTTGACTGTCAGGAAGACAGCAGGCAAGTCTTTCAAACCTGTCTCCCTGATCCAGGGTTTGGGGTAAAATTTAAGGGCTTGGGGGTGGCACGCTGGTATGCAGAAGCACAGGACAGCTTTGGATGACAAGGACTCCAACCAAGACCATTTATGGCAAGGTGTGGAAAGGGGCTTTAACACGAGTCTTCCTGGACAACAGACGTCTTGCTTATGAAAAGGGTCTGTCTTTCAAGTTCCCATCATGTCCCAGTCCTTTTAGTTCTTGGAGGGGGCAGATCTTTGGTTCCAGGTGTTATTACAGGTCAAAATTTTCTCATCTGTACGTGCTCCAGCCACATGACTTGCAGTGTTAGCTCGCTGTCCCTCCAGGATAACTTTGATATGACAGGGCCAGTTTGAAGTGGTCTTGTGGTTACATCAACAACTAGTACAAGGAGTGTCCCTTGAAGTAGATTCACCCATTTTAGCATTTTGCATGTTTGCTCTCTCTCTAAATAAAGACATACATTTTTTGGTGAACTCTTTGAGAGTAAGAAGAAATTAAATTGCAGACACGATACTTGTTTAAATACTTGACTTAAATATCTAAGATATGCACTAAAACCATAATACTATTATTTCACCTAAGAAAATTAAAAATAACGTCATTTAATATCTACCCTGTAAGAATTAAAATTCTCCACACTCTTCCAAAATCTATATTTGGATCTAGAACCCCGTTAAACTTTATACATGACCATTGGTTATGGTTTTTTGTCTCTTTTAACCTAGAATAGAGCTACTGTTTCTCAAAAATACTGACTTTGAAGAGTCATGTGTTCTGTTAGAAACTCACAGTTTTTGATATTTCTGATTTTATTGTCATTGTGTGTTTAAATGTTTGCTTTATTTATTCTACTTCCTGTAAACCGATATATGGGTCCCATACAGAGATTGGCAAACCTTTCCTCTGCAGAGGCCCAGGGAGTAAGCAGCTTATTCTCTGTGGACCATCAGGTCTGGAATTACTCAGCTCTGCCTTCATAAAACACAAACAGTCATAAGCCTTAGTAGACAAATTGGTATGCCTTTGTTCCAACAAACCATTTTTTTTTTTTTTAAACAATAACAGGCTCGTGAGCTGCAGTTTGCCAAGTTCCTGTCCAGAGGCTTCAAAAGATCTTTTGCACAATTTTTTTGTAGGGTTATTTAGTGCACTTAAAATTGTATTCTATCAGGAAGTTATAAATTTATATTGAGCCATTTTTATTCCTCTCACATGCTTAAGTACTACTCAAATATAGTTACAATGTCATAAATATTTCATTACCTAAAGTCTAATACTATCTTATAATACTATCTTGTAACTTGTATATGAATAAAAGTGGAATGATATAGAATTGGATGGTTAGTATTTTTAAATACAGGCATATAAATAAACACATACAAATAACAAGCATAGAGAAAACATGCAGAACTAATACACTTTATGTTTCTGGAATTGACCTCAAGGTTGTTGTTGATACCTGTAGTTTATTTCTTTTATTGTGGTTATAGTAGTTTACAAAATTGTGAAATTTCAGTTGTACATTATTATTTGTCCGTCACCATATAAGTGCTCCCCTTCACCCTTTGTGCCCACCTCCACCCCCCTTTCCCCTGGTAACCACTGAACTGTTCTTTTTGTAAGTGTTTTTGCTTATCTTTCACATATGAGTGAAATCATAAGGTGTTTGTCTTTATCTGTTTGGCTTATTTCGCTTAACATAATACCCTCGAGGTCCATCCATGTTGCTGCAAATCGGGCAGTTCTGTCTTTTTTAAGGCTGAGTAGTATTCCAGTGTGTGTGTGTGTGTGTGTGTGTGTGTGTGTGTGTGTGTGTATACCCCACATCTTCTTTATCCAATCATCAGTTGATGGGCACTTGGGTTGCTTCCACACCTTGCCTAGTGTGAATAATGCTGCAGTGAACATAGGGGTGCATAAGTCTCTTTGAATTGTTGATTTCGAGTTCATTGGATAAATACCAAGTAGTGGGATGGCTGGGTCATATGGTATTTCTATTTTTAATTTTTTCTTTTTTCCAACCTAACTTATGTCTTCAGAAATTTTCTTCTACATTGTGGTTTACATTTATTCTGCTACCTTGTCTTTGATTTTTACATTGATGTGCTAAATCCATCTGGAATACATTTTATATATGGTGTCACTACATGCCTAATCATTTCTCTTGCATGGATATGAAACTCTCCAGGACCATTTATTGAAAAGGTCATTTTTCATTTTTTCTCTATGGTACCTTTCCTGTCATTTATCAGATTGCATATACATGTCTTTGTGTTTTTAATTATGATTCATTGATTTTTCCAATGTTAAATCAACCTTGTAATTCTAGAAGAAATCAATTTGGACATAATGAATTATCTTTTTAAAAATGCCTGAATTATGCTATTTACTGATAATTTTGAGAAGTTTTTTTGCAGTTATTTTTGGGTACCTGGTGTGCAATACTCTATCACTGCCTGAATTTTTTTTTTAATGAAACTGGGCCTCTTTATTCTTTTCTAAGTGCACTTAGTTTGTGAGTCTTTAAATCATTTGAGGGGGGAATTAGAATATTTTATGCATTGGAATTTTTATCTATAAGGAAGGCCTTTCCTTGTGTTTATCTTCAAAGACATTCAATATATTCTAATCTTCTGCAAAACATATTGTGTATTTTTGTTAGATTTATTCTTCAGCAATTTATAATTGTCTTCCTATAGTAAAGTAACTATTATTAATATTAGAATTTTTCTGATTGTTGTTGATGTATACAATGCAGTTGAATTTGTAACTAGCAGTCTTCCTAATGTTTTTACCAGTTCTAATAACAATATGTTTAGTTTTCTCACCATAGGAAATCATGTCTGTAAATAATGACAGTTTTACTTTTCCACTTTAATCCTTAGGACATACATATCTTTTCTGGCTTTGTGAGTCTGAATGAGATCTACAATTTGGACTAGAAGTAGTAAAAGCAGCAATCTTGCATTCTTCCCAGTTCTAACAGGATATGCTTTCCACCTTAACATTCAAGATTGTTTCCACCAATATTGTATTATAATCATTAAATTTTATAAAAGACTAGATTTAATTATCCCAACTACTAACAAAAAAGGACAATCATGTAATGTGACAGAGGTACAAACTATTGCTACAGTAGCAATAATATTACAATATATAATGTATCAAATTAACATGTTGTATGCTTTAAATTTACACAATGTTATATGTCCAATAGCTCTTTTAATTAAAAAGAAAAGATTGTTTCCAGAGTTTTTTTTTCCTATGTATCCACTCTATATATGGTTATAGAAGTTCCTGATATTTCATAGTTTGGAAGATGAATGCCTATGAATTTACCGAATGCTTTCCCTGCAGCACCTGAGATGATCGTTATTTGTTCACTGAAATCCAAGCATCTAGAACGGCAGCTGGCCCATGACAAGTACCGAATAAATATTTGAATGAGTGAATGAATGAAAGGACTATTTAAGGAAATAAATGTGGTTATTATAATTATCACTTTTCTATGATTAAGTTAACCTTGCATTCCTGAATAAACTCAACTTCTACATAGAGGATCAATTTTTTCTTTTATATATATATACACACACACACTTAGTTGGATTCTGTTTACTAATATTTTATACAAGCATTTTAATGAGATGGTTGAGTAACATTGACATGTAATTGCTTTTCCCCTATTTTGTCCTGAGTGGCATTTAAATGTAGATTAGGACAGCCTCCTTTACAGCAATGGGAAGTATTCTCACCTATCCTTAAGTCTTAAACTGTTTCCATAATGTAAGACATATCCATTTCTTTGATGTAGGGTGCACTGAACTAGTAAAACTTCCTGGATGTAGGATAATTGTTATGATAGTTGTTTTTGGTACTTTTCCCCTCCAATGATATTAAGTATTGACTGAATTCCTTCTATGGTTATAGGACAGCTAAGCCTTCCAATTTCATCTTCAGCAGGTTGAGTATACGTTTTTAGGCATTTTGCCCATATTAAAATGGATAGTATGGATGCACTTGGTTAAATTTTTAATGTTTGCTGCTTATATAATTAAATTCTATTTGTGACCTTTTTTCATCCCAAATATAATTTATTTCTGCATTCTCTTTTTTTTTTGCATTCATTGTAGCAGAAATTATTCAGTTTGTTGCAAAGACAGTCTTGAATAATCTGCACCATCGATTTCCATTTCTTTGATTAATTTATTTAATTTATTTATAAATTAGTGTGTTTTCCATTTATTTAATTTCTGTTATGTATTTATATACCTATATCACTGTGCTTTTGCATTCTCAGTCTTTCTGCACCCTGCTTTTTTATCATAGTAAATTATTCATTCTGCCATCTTAGCCATTTTTAAGTGGACATTTCAGTGGCATTAAGTACATGCACTTTGTCCTGCTACCATCACCACCATCCATCTCCATAACTCTTTTCACCTTGTTAAACTAAAACTCTATATACATTAAACATTAATTCTTCATTATCACATCCCCCCAACTCCTGTCAACCACCATACTACTTTCTATCTCTATGATTTTGAGTATTCTAACTACTTCATATAAGTGGAATCATACAGTACTTGTTTCCTTGTGACTTGCTTATTTCACTTAGTATAATGTCCTCAAGGTCATTCGTGTTGTAGCACTTTGCAGGATTTTCTTCCTTTTTAAGGCTGAATAATATACCCTTGTGTGTATATACCACATTTTTCTTAGCCATTCATCAAGTGATGGACACTTGATTTGTTTCTACATTTAAACTACTGTGAATAATGTTGCTATGAATAAGGGCGTACAAATATCTATTCAAAACCCTGTTTCCAGTGTTTTTGGGTGTATACCCAGAAGTTGAATTTCTGGATTACATTGGAAGTTTATTTTTAATTTTGTGAGGAATGTCATACTGTTTTATACAGCAGCTCTACCCTTTTACATTCCCACCAACAGTGCACAACGGTTCCAGTTTTTCCACATCCTCACCAACATGTTGCTTTCTGTGCTTTGAGAGTAGCCATTCACAAGGGTGTATATTGCTATCTCAGTGTGGTTTTGATGTGCA
Organism: Equus asinus; assembly: GCF_041296235.1. NCBI lineage: Eukaryota > Metazoa > Chordata > Mammalia > Perissodactyla > Equidae > Equus > Equus asinus. The sequence continues at coordinate 20,835,886 of NC_091809.1, read as the reverse complement.
TTTCCTAAATGATTAGCGATGTTCAACATTTTTATCACGTGTTTATTGGCTATTCATATATAAACTTTGGAGAAATGTCTATTCAAGTCCTTTGCCCACTTATGAATCAGCTTGTTTGCTGTTCTTGAGATTGAGGAGTTTCCTATATATCTTAGATATTAATCTCTTATCAGATATATGATTTGCAAATATTTTCTCCCTCTTAATAGATTCCCTTTTTACTCTGTTGATAGTGCCTTTTGATGAGCAAAATTGTTCTCTTATAATCCTATTTCTGTAGAATCTTGGTAATGCTCGCACTTTCATTTCTGGTTTTAATAATTTGTCTCCTGTTTTTTCTTAGTACACGTAGGTAAATGGTTGTAAATTGGTTGAGCCTTCCAAAGAACCAACTTTGGGTTTCATTGATATTTTCTATTTTTTTTGTATTATCTATGTCATTTACCTCTGCTCTAATATTTATTATTTCCTTCCTTCTGCTAGCTCTGAGCTTAGTTTCTCTTTCTCTAGTTCTTTAAATTATAAAGTTAGGTTGTTGACTTGAGATCTTTCTTGTTTTTTAATGTAAGCCTTTAAAGCTGTAAATTTCCAACTTAGCACTGCTTTCACTGCTTCCTGTTAGTTTTAGTATATCACGATGTGTTTTCAGTCTTCTCTCAATGTGTTCTAATTTCCCTTGTAATTTGTTCTTCGATCTATTCATTGTTTTAAAGAGTGCTATTTCATTTCCACAATTTTCTTGATGATCCAGTTTTTTGTTGCTGTTACTAATTTCTAAATTCACCCTTTTTCGATCAGGGAGGATATTTTATATGCTATCTATTAAATCTATATACAATTTTTGGCCTAATATATGGTCCTTTTTGGATAATGTTCCATTTGCACTTGAGAAGAATGTGCATTCTGTTGTTGGGTAGTGTTCCATATATGTGTGTTACATTTAGTTGGATTATTGTCTTCCATTTGCATGCTTATCTTCTGTCTGGTTGTTCTGTTCTTTATTGCGACTGGTGTATTGAAGTCTTCAAATGTTATTGTAAAACTGTCTATTTCTTTCTTTAAATCTGTCAGTTTTTGCTTCACATAATTTGATGGTCTGTCATGAGGTGCATATATCTAATTGTTATATTTTCTTGTATTGAACCTTTTAGTAATATATAATGTTCATCTGTGTCTCGTGATCTTTTGAGTTAAAATCTATTTTGTGTGATATTGGTATAGCTACCTCTGCTCTCATTTTGCTACCATTCGCATGAAATATATTTTTCCATACATTCACTTTCAACCTGCTTGTGTCTTTGGATCTAGAGTAAATCTCAGTAGACAGCATATAGTTGGATCATGTCTTTTTATCCATTCTGACAATCTCTTTGTTTTCATTGAAGTTTAATCCATTTACATTTAAAGTGTTGATAAAAAGGGGTTTACTTCTGTCATTGTGCTATTTTACATATGCCTGATACTTTTTTGTATTTCACTTATTGCATTATTTCTTTTGTGTTTAGTATTTTTTCTGTAGTGAAATGGTCAAGTTCCTTTGTCCTTTCCTTCCTTGTATGTTCTATAGCTGTTTTTTGTTGTTATTGTTACCATGAGGGCTACATTTAATATCCTAGTGTTATAACAATTTATTTTAATTTACACCAGCTTAATTTCAATAACATATAAAATTTGAACCTTTAGAGCTCCATCTCTGTGTCAGTTATTGATGTCACAAAATTACATCTTGATATACTGTTTGCAAAAAGTAAACTAATAATTCTTTTGAATGCACTAGTCTCGAATTATGTAGAAAACAAGATTTAGTTACAAATCAAAGTTCTAGTAATAATGGGCTTTACAGTAATGATTTTTTTCTTTAAATGTATTAGTCTGAAATCACATAAAATACCAAAATTACAGTTATTAACCACGATAAAATAGTATTTGGTTTTATAATTGCCTGTGTATTTACCTTTATTGAGCTATTTATTTCTCCGTGTGGCATCAAGTTACCGTTTAGGTCCTGTAATTTCATCTTGTAGAGTCATTCGAGCATTTCTAATAGGGCAGGTCTTGTGGTAAAAAGTCCCTCAGCTTTTTCTTTTTCAGTATTGCAAGTGACTTCTTTTTTTATTGCAGCAACATTGGTTTATAACATTTCAGGTGTTATAAATTTAAGGTGTGCATTATACTTTGATTTCTGTGTAGATTACATCATGTTCACCACCCAAAGACTAATTACAATCCATCACCATACACATGTGGCTAATCACCATTTTTGCCCTCCTCCCTGCCCCTTTGCCCTCTGGTAACCAGCAATTCAAGCTCTGTTGATTATCTAGGAGTGTGTTAATTTATCCCTCAGTTTTGAAAGATAGTTTTGCCAGACAGAGGAATCCTGGTTGATATTTTCTTTTTTTTAGTACTTTCAATATGTCAGTCTACCGTCTTATGGCCTCCAAAGATTCTGATGGGAAATTTGCTAAGCTTTTTCATTGAGCATTCCTCATGTCTGACAACACAATTCTCACTGGCTACTTTCAAGATTCTCTCTGTTTTCTTTTTTTTTTTTAAAGATTTTATTTTTTCCTTTTTCTCCCCAAAGCCTCCCGGTACATAGTTGTATATTCTTCGTTGTGGGTCCTTCCAGTTGTGGCATGTGGGACGCCACCCCAGCGTGGCTTGATGAGCAGTGTCATGTCCATGCCCAGGATTCGAACCAACGAAACACTGGGCCGCCTGCAGCGGAGCGCGCGAACTTAACCACTCGGCCACGGGGCCAGCCCCTCTCTGTTTTTTGAAAATTTGATTTCAATGTGTCTTCATCTGGTCAATTGGCACTCATCTTCTTGGAATTCATTTGGCATCTCTGACGTTTGTATTCAACTCACATATCGAATTGGGAAGCATTCAGCCATTGTTTCTTCAAATATTTTCTCTGATCCTTCTCCTTCTAGGACTTCCACAATGCAGTGTTGGTTTGTCTGAGGATATCCCACAGATATCTTAGGCTGTGTTTGCTTTTCTTCAGTCTGTTTTCTTTCTGTTCCCCAGACTTGATTATTCCCATTCCCCTATTTGGAATTCACGAATTCTTTCTTCAGCCTGCTCAAATATGTCTTTGATTCCCTCTAGTGAATTCTCCATTTCACTTACTGTACTTTTCAGCTCCAGAATTTCTTCTTGGCTGTTTTTAAAAAAGGTTTTTCTATCTCTTGATTGATATGTATATTTTGTTCATCCACTGTTTTCTTGACTTTCTAAACATCTTTTTGGAAAATGTTTAACACAGTTGTTTTAAAGTATTTGCCTAGTAGATATATTATGAATTCTTTTCAGGGACAGTTTCTGTTATTTTTTCCTGTGAATGGGCCATATTTTCATGTTTCTTGGTATATCTTGTGATTTTTTTTTGTGTGAAACACTGGACGCTGGAACCTTTTTGTGAAACACTAGATATTTTAATCTAATCTTATGGTAACACTGGAAACCAGATTCTACTCCTTTACCAAATTTTGCTGGGGTTTTTTTGTTATTGTTTTTGCTTAATTACTATAGGCTCTCTGTGTACTGAGGATCAGCTCAAAGTGTAAACACAAGGTCTTCTCAGGTCTTTTCTGAGCCTTTCTCTGGGTACGTACAGTCATTTCTAAGTTTTGCCATGACACAATCAAACTAAATGTAAAAAAACTTTAATGCTTCTCTCAACAGAAGATGGAATTTCTTTTACACTTTTGTCTGAGCTGGCCTTATGACTTGCTTTGACCAACAGGAACCAGCAGATCTGAGTTGTGCAAATTCATTTTCAAGAAACTTCTGGTATAAAATGATTGCTGTTTTCTGCTGTTTTGGGGTTTGCTACACAGCAAAGGGCACCTGACACACACCCTGTGGCACACAAGCCTATAAGCTGTAGCATCTCAGTGACAAATTGGAGTAGTCTCCAGAACCAGGCTCCATGTTGTTAACAGTGAGGCTATCCCTGAGAGACTGGGCATCTCCCTTATGACATCAGATGAGAAAGTCAAGATCTGAGCTCTTCTTCCTCTGCTTCAGGTCTCCAGGACAAACATTAGGGCTCAGGGCTCAGAGACTAGTTGTAGATGGGACGAGATATGAGTGGGTTACCAGAAGTTAGAATCCCCTGACTCAGTCAGCGGTTATGTCAGTGATTTCCAAAACCACTGTTAGAGGGAATCTTCCAGCCTGTCTCAGATTATTTCTATTGCCCCCTGAACCTTTTAGGAGGAGAATGTGGTGGAAAGATGTGTGGAAGCCCCCAAGTGGCTTCCCTTCACTCTAAAATAGTGACTCCAACACTACCTAGTGTTCGCCAAGTTAAGTTCCCAAACCACTCAGGGTTTTGAGTGGTTTTGGGGTGAGGCTGCCATCCTTTCTCTAATTGTGTTAATTGGCTGGAGCAGAGGATTTTGCCTTTGGGTTTAGCTAGAGCCGTCCTTCTGAGAAGTGGGAGTGATCATCCTACTTGAGAAAGGGTATGTCTGACAGGGACTCGACTATACCTTTGGCCAAATGCAGCATACCAACAGTGAAACAAATGGGAATGGGGACCATTCTGCCGGGGTCCAGCCTCGGCAGAGTCCAGGTTCCCACGGGAGAGATGGCGTTGGCGAAAAACGAGGGAGGGGAAATAAAGAGGACGTGAGACTTGGGTTGGTGTTAGCAAGTCCAACTTTACTGTGCACAAGTGTCGTTTATATATTTTTCAGGATTAGTACAGAAATAGTTCTACAAATATTCTCAGAGAGACAAGGAAGTAAAAAACGAGCACAAGAATATTTATTAGCATTCTATTCTATAGAGCATAAGGTTAATGGTAGTCTTCTCCGCAATTAACTAGTGTTTGTTGTCTCTAAGCTAAAGGAGATAGGTACCTAGGCATCTGTTGTGATTCACGGTAAAGTTAAATCAAAGAGAGAAGGTCCAGGCCTCCAGACAGGACAGCAGTCTGTCTGGTTACATCCTGGTGGAGCCATCCCTTCCTCCCTCAATCATTTACGCCATTAGTGTAGATGGTTAATGGGAACAAAAGGCGACTCCACGGTGTCTTATCCCCAGGGCTATCTATGCATTCTCAGCGGGCAGTTAAATATCTTTACATTTTTGTGCCCTTTAGGGGGTGAAAGCATTCCTTTGTCTTCTAGATTGTGGAGCTAACAGTCCCTTGAGCACACTGCCGGAGAAAGTATCATTTTGTTAGTAAAGGGCTGAAAAGCTAAGCTAAACTATATATCTTCAAGAATAAAAAACAGAAATAAGTATAGACATAACCTTGATAGAAAGCATGCATATAATTCAGAAAATATCAGGGGTCTCGGCCAGCCATTCTTCACCGAGGGGCATCCCTGCACCCCTCGGCCCTTCTACTCATCAATTATTTATTATTTATCGCTTTTAGGAGAAAACCTCTATAACATTTTAGCAGAAAGCAGAAGGTCAAGAATAATATATAGATACTTCTTGATCATCCAATTGACCAGCAAACTTAGAAGGACGATGCATATATATTTAGACAAAGAACTGGAGGGAGAAGGAAACATTAACCAGACAGAGGCCATAAACCTAATTCGACATCTTATCTGGACAGGATTCCTTTCTGCTTGTCTCAAATGGGACTGTGTGCTCCTCCATTAATTAACTGAAAAATATCTTGAAAGTTACCTGCAGGAGGTCACATTCTGTTACTATACCTAATTTTCCCGGGAGGTAGTGCCTCCCAAGCAGCCACCCAAAGGAGTGAAAACTGGAGGTTAAGAAAGGAAAAGGAATGAAGGGCAATTAGAAGCAGCACAGGTTTCAGAACTATGTGAGGGGCTGGCCAGTTATTCTTCACCAAGGGGCGACCCTGCACCCCTCGGCGTTAATCGGCTGGACCCTGTCAAACAGCCGATCAAATGATGTAGCCACGGCTCCCAGCACCATTCCACAGTTTGGCCTTGGGCATACAGCTTTCACATTGACCTCTTCTCCCAGAAGTCCTTGTCAGTGCTGTCTCCTCATTCCCTGACAGGTGCCATTTATTGGGTTTCCCCTTGGCCCTGACATTGTGGGGACCACTCAAGTACCTACTGCTCTGGCCGTTCACTTTTAGCCCTCATCATCCTCTATCACAGCAACCTTTCTCACACCTTTTCTCCCTCCCTGACTGCTCTGGCACTTCTCATTAAAGGGTGGCCAGTGGGTGGGGGAAATATCAGAGGGAATTACAGCATCCAGGAAATGTCTTTGCAAAGGAGATACCCTCTGAAACACAATGCTTTGTTGTAAGAGCCTTAAACTGAGGCCAAATGTCTTTAGAAATGAGGTGTAGAGGAGGGTCACCTTGCATTTGTGCGCAAAAAGGGGAGGTGAGATGTTTGACTTTGAGCTTGTAAACCATTTGGTCAGTGAACATGTTCAGACAACCACACCCCTCACTGATGATGTTCTGTGTTCACCCCATGGTGACTCCTGGGGCACTGGGTTGCAGGGCTGTTCTGGAGGGCCATGTGATGACTCCTCATGCTACACAGCCCCATGGCAAAATCTGCACCTGGGCTCCTGAGCTTCCACTTCTGGGTAGACAGTTACTGGAAATCTTCTGGGTATTGGAAACTACCTTTTCAACTATAATTTTATGAGATCTAAAGACAAATCAATTACGTCTGCTGAAAAACAGTAGCCAGCGAAGTTCTGAACACTTAATATGAAGAATTTAAATATCTCAATTTTTATACTCCTTACAATATTGAAATATTTTGGATATGTTGCATTAAAGAAAATTTATTATTAAAGTTGACCTGAGTTCTCTTTTGGTTTATTGTGGTTACAGAAAATTTTTAAACTCTATAAAACATGTTATGTTTCTTTTTTTTTTCCCTTCTTCAGGATTAGCCCTGCGCTGACATCTGCTGCCAATCCTCCTCTTTTTGCTGAGGAAGACTGACCCTGAGCTAACATCCGTGCCCATCTTCCTCTACTTTATATGTGGAACCCCTACCACAGCATGGCTTGCCAAGCCGTGCCATGTCCACACCTGGGATCTGAACCGGCGAACCCCGGGCCGTTGAAGCAGAACATGTGTGCTTAACCACTGTGCCACTGGGCGTGCCCCAACCTTATGTTTCTAAACTACTGCTGGGCAATAAGAATGGAAAAATGAAATATTGTATTCATTTGACACAGTTTACTTTCCCTTGAAGGTGTATGGAGGCCTGTATCTTCTTTAAAGTTCTTATCTCTAGTTCGTCCTTTATCCTTTCAGCAAATAATTAAGTTCTGTCCCTGTGTTAGGAAGTGAGAAGATATAAGTAATGCATACAGAAAACGTCTGATGCCTTGAAGATCCAATATTCCTATGGAAGTAGGTAGATAATAAACCAATGATTAATATATCAGGCCCAAAACAATGTGGGAAAAATCAGGAAGGTAGGAAATTAAGGAGTCCTATATATACCCACACTGCCAAAAATATTCTGGGGAAGATAATGGCAGAAAATGGAAACAATAATCATTGGCTATTCCACCTTTGAACACAAAAAATTAGAAACAATGTCAAGATTTTTACCAAAAAAATCTCTGAATACATTGCAAGTATGGGCAACTTCAAGAGAGTCTTAATTGGGAACACTCAAACGAAACAGGTCTGCTCTCTCCCCATCCCCTTTTCAGAGGGGAAATGCCAAATCAGACTTTATCCAACATCTGTGTATTTTATGGTTCTCTTCAGATAAGTATCTCTTCAGAGAAACACCTTTGCACATTATCAGTTCCTTTGCTTTGCTTTGTATTAATTTATTCTTCAGATTTCCTTCATGTTCATTTATTTTACATCTCTTAACCTTATGTGATTTAAAGCTCAATTCTTTTTCTTTAATATAAATTGCACTCTTTAATAAATCAAAAACAGAAGACTAGCCTAAATGGTAATCTACACAATGGTATTCTAATGGCGAACACAGAAAGTTCCATGGTTCATTATCCATAAACCAAACAGCCTCACAATGACCCCATAATTGAGAGGCCTAAAATCCTATGCATAAAGTCTATGCTGTCTGACACTAGGATCTGTTTTCTTTTGGAGAGTTTTTGCTTGTCGTGGCACCATTATGTGTCTTTTGTCTACCATTGTCTTTGTTACCCTGAAACCACATGTGGTCACAGAAAAAAAGAGCTATTTCCTAGTTGAGATTTTATTTAATACTACAATTCTCAAACTGGGGGACTTTGTGCTGATGGGGCCAACAAATTTGTTTAGATTTGTAGCAACTGCATAGATTTTTTTTTATTGTGATACAATTAACACACAAATACACACCTTAAGTGTTCAGTAAATGACTTGAAAATTGCGCACTTGTGTAATCAGCCTAAACAAGCTACATAACATATTCATCTTCCCCAAAAGCCCTCTTGCCCCTTCTAGTCCATTCCATCTCTTCCACAGACAAGCACTTTCTGATTTCAAGTACCAGATATTCTGTATACATATATTAGGCAGTTTGCTCATTTTCAAATCTATGTTTTACCTGATTTTTCACTATTGCTTAGAGAAACAATAGGGGAGAAAGATGTTTAAATCTCCCACTGGAATTGTGGACTTAGAGTCTATTTCTCCTTGTATTTCTGTCAAGCATTGCTTTAGATATTTTGTATCAATATTTTTAGATGGATTCACATTTCACCCTTTTGTATGTTGAAGAATCTGTGTCTTTTATCTGAACTAACTCTATCTCTAGAAATGCTTTTTGACTTAGAGTCTTATGTTATCTAACGGTAGGATCTGCTTCTTGAGGAGAATTTTTGCATATCATGGGCAGCGTTATGTATCTTTTGTTTACCAATGTTCCCCTAGCATCTGACATCGAGCCTTGATCATTGGCACCCGTGATTCTTGACTAACAGACAACTGAGGTCTTTCTCAAAATTAAGGAACCTACATATAGCAAAATAACTGGATCTTAGGTTGCTAGATGTAGCACAGAACCCTGCAGGGGAAATAATTAAATACCCATCTAGAGGAAGAGGACGACAAAAGCATAAAGTGCACTGGTGCTACAGCTGCTACTGCTACATCTTGATACCCGAACTAGGGGCTTTCCATATATCAAAGTCTCCCCAGTTTGTGCATTTTCCCAAAATCTGTATGAAAAACACCTGTCCAGATAAGGTAAAATTTAAAAGTGAATGGGGGAAACAGGATCACCATAATATCTAGCAATTTTCCCTGAGTTTCACCCAAAAAAATCAAACGGGGGAAATTCAAAAAGACATATGCATACCCACACTATTCACAGCACCCAAAAAGTGGAAGGCACCCAACTGTCCATCGATGGATGAATGGATACACAAAATGCATATACACACAACGGACTATTTTGTTCTTAATAAAGAATAAAATTCTGTACATGCTAAAACATGGGTGAACCTTGATGACATTCTGCTATGTGAAATAAGCCAGACACAAAGGCCAAATAGTGTATGATCCCACCTTTACAACATAACTCGAGGAGTCTACTTCATAAACAGAGAGACAGAAAGCAGAACAGTGGTTTCAAGGGGCTATAGAAAAAGGCTATGGCGAATTAGTGTTTAGTAAGTACCAACTATCAATTTGGGATGATGAGAAAGTTCTGGAGATTGATGATGCTGACGGTTGCACAAGGAGTGTATTTAATGCCACTGAGCCGCAGTTAAAAAGGTTAAACGAGTAATTTTTATCTGATATATAACTTATTGCAATAAAAATTGCAAGTGGAGGATTATTATTAGTATTTAATGGAGCCTCCCCAAATCACAGATCTTGGTAAAAAGAAAGTCAAAACTGGCCCTCATAAAAGTCAAGTTCAATAAAATACCCACCCATAGGTACAAAGACCTTAAAGTGCTTGAGATTTTTATTAATAATACTAAATTTATACATCTGAGCTGTTTATTCAAACACATTATAAATCAACTTGCAAATAAAAAGCCAGATTTTAAAATGGTAAATTTAAAAATGACTACTAAATTCACATCCTGAACCGAGGAATATAGCATGGTAAAAAAATGAGAATAAAAAATCCAACTGCTCTGCCAGCATTTAAGAGAATACAACAACTAACACAAAACAGTACTTTTAAACACCCACATGTTGTGTCACCCCTGAACACAGGGAGGTTAGTGGCCTTATGAGTACAGCTGCCACAGCCATTCAAAAACAGGAATGCTCTGCTATTGACTAGGCAGGCTCTGGCAGGTGGCTCACACAGGGACAGCTAGGATGTCACTGAAGGCCAATGACTGCTGAAGGAAGATTGGCTTTGATACAAATCAGCCAGTGAGAAGTGCTTCAAGGAAGAAGCCCACACAACATAGTGTCTATCTACCCAGCTGAAAGTAGCTAAGTATCTCTGGGAGCCACCCTTGCAGAAATTTCACCTCCAATCTGCACAGTGGAGGGAGGGGTCACATGGGTCTTCGAAGTAGCCCGGGGACCTGGAGCCCCAAGAGTCATCATGGGATGAACAAAGACCAATATTCATGAAGGGAATGGGCACCTAAACACATTTTTTGACCAACAACTCTGGGCTTTGCTCTAGAGGAAAGACGTGCAATACTGAGGCAGAAGTAAAGCCCCCAACTGTCGCGTTACCTTTTCTGTCACCTTGAGGAAAGAATGATGAAACTGATCTCACTGATGGAAGCAATTCCATTTCCCACGAAGGGGTTATGGTGAAAGGTGGTATGTTCCAATGGGTGAGAAGTTAACTGGCTCAGAAGCCCAAAGATAGAAATGAAATATCTCCTCTTTCTCTGAACACAAATGCAGGCTGATCCTCACTTCTAAAGAACATTCACGCTCACCTCAAGGCTCTTGTACTAAAGGGACACTTTTCTGCTGTTCTATCCTGTGGACAGACACACTACTCAGAGACAATCACTTCTTTGGTGATATCCCTCTCCCCAGGATGCACACCCTTTATGTGAGAAGTAGCAGAGGAATCAAGGAGGGAGAAAAGCTGGGAGGAACATAAGTCTGGGCAATGAGAGAAGAAATGACCAGAGCTGCAGTCACTGCAGTGGCCCCCAAAAGACCAGGGAACAATGCCAATGGGAAACCCAATAGACGGCACCACTGGGGACTGAGGGAGACCATCAGGAGAAAATTCTTCAGGGATATAAAAGGCTAATGTGAAGCTGGTATGATCCAGGCAAAGCTGAAGAATAACAGCAGCTGTCCCGACCGTCATTACTAAGTTTTGTCCACAGCAGGGCAATCATGCAATCTCCATCTGTGTGTCCCCTTAAGGAAGTGGCCAATTTTCATCATAAGATAGCACATTCTGTTAAGTGTTCGATGACACTGAGCACTTCCCCACAGGGGCATATGTGTCCCTGTCACATAGCGTCTCACAAGAAGGGGAAGCTCTCCCACCTCTCAGGGTCCGGGACCTGCTCATCTTGCACCTGGACCTGCTTAGAGGCTCCTCTGACTATGGACTTATTTCTAAGTCTCTCTGCCAGTGTGCTGCTCAGAGGCTGAATAATAGCCGTTAGTGGATTCATAAGTCCCAGTACACTTTGTAGGAGAGAAAAGGTGTTAATTCAGAATTAAATGAAAAACCTTAATGGATTTTAGGGTAGCAACTAAAATAACTGGATTGCATAAATTATGGATTACATAAATTTCAATCATCAAGAGTAAATTCATTTACATGAAAAAAAGAGCAGAGAGGGAAGAAAAACAAGTTAAATACTGAAAACAAAATTACAAGCTAGACATAAATCCAAATTTATTAGTAATTACATTATGGACAATGTTCCAGGTCAAAAAAAAAAAAGGATTTTAAAGACAATTTCAAATACCTAGATATTTTAAAATTCCACATTAAGTATGTATAAGACATTTAAAAATTAAGGGTACAGTAGACTAAGAAAGTAAGGAAAACTGATATAGTTATTGACGTACTTGTTGACGAGCTTCATTACTAAGTAGGACACTGGGGATCCATTTCTCACCCTGCTCGTCCCTATCAAGCGGAAACCTCTGGGAGAAGAGATTTCATGACTGGGTTGCAGATACCCTTATGTCTTCATACCCAGCCTGGCACTATTGTTCTTCCAGAAAGTCACGTCTCTATCAACATGCCATTCTCATCATCAAAACCGTTGGACCTGTAGTTTGATCACTCCCTTCTTCCAAGGTATTAACTGTTCACTATTTCATGAATGTTGGCAGAGGACCCGAGACACTGAAGTCAGAGACAGATATTTAACTCATGAACAGCCAACGCATGAACATCAGCACGTTCATACTGGTCACCTTTGTCCCTATGTCTCTGAAGGAGACCTGGCATGAAATGTGGTTGTTCTTGCACGCGAGGCATCCACAAGACTGGCTGGACTTTTCTGCAAACAGAATGTTCTGCCTGGTGAACTCACAAGGCCCCAGGGAAAACACTGCTTGCAAACAAGAATGTTTTATCAGCTCCTCAAAAGGAGCAAGCCTGGGACCTTGGGAGTTTGAAACATTATGAAGGAACCTATGAACAGATGTGTAGGGGAAAGGTCATTATTGTGGGACGCTTGCGCAGGCTTAGGTTGCTGACTCACTGCTTTGGCAAAAGGCTGGCTTTGTTTATGGGCTATAAGAATAAAGAGCTCCAGGAACTCGAAACTACTGCACAGCAACCGGTGTTCGTGTTTTCATTTCCTTGGCAGCATGTCTCTCACACACAAAGGGCCATATGGATGTCTGCACACTGGGCTGTGTTACAGAAGAGGAAGGCGGAGGTTGTGGAACCTAGTTTACTTCAGGTAGTAAGCAAGTCTCCTCTTCATCTCAATGGGAGAGATGATCTCCCTACAACTGTGTTCCTCACTGCAAACACTTGCAAGAAATGGCCAAGGGGCACAGATGTTAGCTTAGAGACAATCTTCCTCAGGCAAAAAGAGGACAATTGGCAACAGATGTTGGCTCAGGATCAATCTTTCTCACCAATGTCCCTCCTCCCCTGCCCCCCAGCCCAAAGAAATGGCCACGGGGAAGAGTGGTCAAGGTATTGTTGCATATTCAAAAAGACGAGTAGGAGCAAGATAGAAGGTGCACACATACTTCCTGTTCAGGATTTGCTAAGCTTGATTTGGACTATCATTACAATGGCTTGATTAAGCCTCAAGAAATTCTCAGGAAGCAGCTGCAGCCTTGATGGCCATCCATGATGTAACCCACAGCTGCTCAAGCATCAGAACTATATGAATTTGTATCACTGATGCTGCAGTGAGGTTGTGCTGGTCTGTGTCTGTGACCAAGGTTCACAATCAGGAACTGTCAGTGATGGCATACACAGCAGAGTATCAGGACTAGCCATATTTGCACGAGTTTCTCCATTTTCACAGCATATGGATGGAATGACAAACACAGAAGCAGGTCCTATCACTAGCAGCAGCTCTTCTTTGAGCTGGAAAGATAACATAATTGTTACGCCACGCTGTGGTGCTAGATACAAAGATGAAAGAACGTTCACTGTTCTCACCCTCTTTGTGCACAACTTAAGGTTAAACACCCTCCACAGGTGCTAAGGTGGTTGTTTTCCCACACAGGTATGAAATCAGGGTGTCTCCCAATAGTAGGTAAAACCTCACTTTTTCTAAACTCTTCCCTTGCTTGACCCTGACCTTTTATCCAAAGGGAGCAGGTGTGAGAAAGGAACAAAAACATTCCCAGATAATTTACAGAGACATATCATATCCCCCACCTTGGGTGGCATGAGGCACTGTAGATGGACTCTGTGAGTAGTGAACTGATTGAAGCAGTCACTACGCTCACCATCTTAGACCAGGACAATACAACAACAGAATCCAGGTAACTCTAAATCTGGCAGTCACACTTTTGGCCAGGCTGCAACATGGAAGATGTAGAAACTCTGCTGGTTTAGCATTGCTATCAGGGGATTGCTATACCATTCCCAAAAGTGATCAGGGCAGAATGGCACATGTTCAAAACACATCTATAGATCCACCCTATAAGCTAGAGCACTACATGTTTCTTACATTTAATGGCTTCAGCATGAATTCTTACATGCTGTATAGTAGCAGATTCTGATTGCTTTGCCACATTGCTTAAGTTCCTGAGGCATCTAATTAGTGTTCTTTCATGTATTCAAAGCAAATATGGACACTTGTAGGCTTTTCCACATTCTCACATTCACAGGGCTTCTCTCCATTGTGAGTTCCTACATGTTTACTAAGGATCGAGGACCAAGTGAAGTCTTTCCCACATTCCTTACACTGATAGGGTTTCTCTCCAGTGTGAATTCTTACACTTGCTTAGTCTTGAGGAAATAGCGAAGGCTTTTCTGCAGTGCTTACATTCACAGGGTTTCTCTCCAGTGTAAGTTCACAAATGGATGCAAAATGTTGAGGCATATAAATATGCTTTTCCACATACCTTAGACTCAAACGGCTTCTCTCCAGTGTGACTTCTCAAATGTGTACTCAGATATGAGGAAGTAGTAAAGAATTTCCCACACTCACTACATTCAAAGGTTTCTCTCCAGCATGAATACTTAGATGTCTCCTTAGGCTTGTCAAAAAAGTATAGGCTTTCCCACACTGCTTACATTTATGGGGTTTCTCTCCAGCGTGAATTCTTGCAAGTGCAGTTAGGTTTGAGGAAACACCGAAGGTTTTCCCACATTTCATACATTCATAGGGTTTCTCTCCAGTGTGAATCCATTTATGTTAAGAGAGAATGCCTAATGAAGGCTTTCCCACAATTGTTGCATTCATAGGGTTTCTCTCCAGTGTGAATTCGTTTATGTTCAGTTAAGTCTGAATATATATTGAAGGCTTTCCCACATTTGTTGCATTCATAGGATTTCTCTCCAGAGTGAATTTGTTTATGTCTAGTTAAGTCTGAACGCCTAATGAAGGCTTTCCAACATTCATTGCATTTATAGAGTTTCTCTCCAGTATGAATTCTTACATGTTAGCTTAAATTTGACTTAAAAGTGAAGGCTTTCCTGCATTTCCTACACTCACAAGGTTTCTCTCCAGTGTGAGAACACAAGTGAATGGTAAAATGTGAAGAAGTAGCAAATGCTTTCCCACACATATTACATTCAAAAGGCTTCTCTCCAATATGAGTTTTTATATGTCTAGTAAGGCAAGAGCACGTAGTGTAGGCTTTCCCACATTCCTTACATATGTAATCTTTCTTAGCAGTGTGAGTTTGTACACATAAACCAAGGCTTGTGGAGTATATAAAAGCTGTCTCACATTCCTTCCATACTTAACAGTTTTTCTCTATTGTGACTTCTCATTTGTGCCTGAAAGGAAGACTGATTAACAAAGGCTTTCTGACTGTCACTGCATTCAAAGCCTTTCCCTTGCATGCTAGTTTTCCAGGACACAATATTTGGAGTCAGGCTGACAGTTTTTCCAGACTGATTGAACACAGAAAGTTTCTCTCCAGTAGAGGTTTTCTTGTGCAGAGTAAGGAAGTTTTTTCCATACTGACTACCCACATAAGTGTTCTTTCCATTTTGAGTTCTCCTGGGTGTCTTGAAGCATGAATGTTCACTGACGTGTTTTCCACATTCCTTACAATCACAGAGTTCCCATCCATTGTGGCTTCTTTCCTGTTGATGAACGAGGATTAAAAGACTTCTCAGAATCATTAATTGATCTTATCCATCTAAAAATTAACACATCATTACAATGGTGATTTGATGTTTACCATTTTCATTACATTCATACAACTTACTACTCTGTTGATTTCTTTCAAGTTGAATGATAAACTCCTGCCCAAATGATGTGCGATCAATTCTGATCATAAAAGACTGCTGTACAGTTCCATGGAAAAGTTTTAAAAACCCAATGTTTAGTTACATATGCAGGAATGAGTACTTGTGCAAATTATGAATCAATAAGTTTCAACTTAGGTATTCCCCAAATTCACCATATTCACAATATCTCGCCAGAGACATTGTTCTCTCAGGAGAATGCCACTTATCTCAAATATCTATCATTTGTGCCGATCTTCTATCGAATGAAATTCCTAGCCTTTCCTGAATGTGGAAAAGAAATATTTCTTTTCAAACTTACCGATCTTACCATTTCTATCCTATTGGATGTTTTTTCCACTAAAATATCCTGTGGAGGAACTGTGGACTCTTTGGTTTTAAGTTGCATTTTCCATTCTAAAGTAAAAGAGGTCAACAAATGCAAAAGTTTGCAAAAAGAAATGGTAGGTTAAAGGAATTAAAAACAAAAAGACTCATTTGTATTATTTACAAATTAACCATGGTGAAAAGAGAAAAACCATGACAGATTGAGTTGTTTGACTAGGTCAACAATTTAACGATGATAAAGATATGGAGGTAAAATTGAGTAGTTGATTAAAAAATGATTCTATGAAAATTAAAAATGTTTGGAAAAGAGACACAATATTATCAGAGAAATCAAGCAAGCAAGCTCTGGACTAAAAGCATACATTAAAAAGATAAACTTAAAAAAAAACAACCAGGGGCCTGTGCAATGGTTAAGTTCACACACTCTGCTTCAGCAGCTGAGAGTTCTGTGGTGGCATGCCACCTAAAAAATAGAGGAAGACTGGCACAGATGTTAGCTGAGGGCAAATCTTCCTCAAGCAAAAGAGTAAGACTGGCAATGGATATTAGCTCAGGGCCAATCTTCCTCCCCACAAACAAAAAAATCCACCCAAACCAGAATAAGTCATTTGGTGAAATCACAGGAAATTCTGAGTAAACGTACAGAAAGAACTTATGTGAAGCTGAAGATGTCCCAAAGATTCAGAGACCAATGACCTCAGCCATCTGAGAAAAAGAACATCTTACACAGTTTCCTCATTACTATTTCAAACATGGTGAAATATTCATTAACCAGAGAAGTTCTTCACCATGACTCACCTTGGAGGATTCCTTTCTTCACTGTCCTCAACTCTTCTTGTTCCAACCAAGAGATCAGATTGGGTTTGAACAGTTGATACCCTGTCCAGGAGGAAAGATATATTAGTGGACAAGGCTCTTGTAAAACATGATAAACACTTGGAAGTATCAGGTCTTATATTTCTTTTTTTTTTTCTGCTTTATCTCCCCAACCCCACCCCATACACAGTTGCATATCTTAGTTGCAGGTCCTTCTAGTTGTGGGATGTGGGATGCCGCCTCAACGTGGCCTGACGAGTGATGCCATGTCCGTGCCCAGGATCTGAACCCTGGGCCGCCACAGCGGAGCGCGCGAATTTAACCACTTGGCCATGGAGCTGGCCTCCAGGTCTTATATTTCTAATGAATATTGTAAAATTATTTCAAATGAGATAAAAATGCAAAACCCCCCCCTTCTGTGTCCCAAATAGACCGTTGATCTCTGGCCCCTGAAACTCCCTTTAGAGGTAGACATATATATGTTTACAAAACACCAAGACTTTCATTGAAAGAGGAAATAAAGTGCAAAAAAGACATTTTCATTCTCATGGAGAAACCATACACCAGTGGCTGTCAAACTCCAGTGTCCATCAGAAAGAATCCTGTCCAGTGTTTCTTAAAACACAGATGACTGAGGCCCCAGTGCCAGAGTTTCATTCACCATGTCAAAGGGGAATCTGAGAATGCACATTTCTAACAGAGTGATGGTGAGGCTGTTAGTCATACAACCACATTTTTATAGCAACTATGCTGAATTAAAACCCAATAGGGCAGAGACTATGTATCTCTTATTTCGCATTGTATTCAGATTTCACATCACCCATCCAGAAACATAGAAAGTACGTAATATTTACCTATATCATAAGAGGCTATAGGAATGATGGCAACTTTACCTACTGTGGTCAGGTTCTTGTAGGTCTCCAGCATAACTTCTCTGTATAGGTTTTTCTGAGCAAGGTCCAGTAAAGTCCACAGCCATTTCTCATCAAAGGTCACAGAACCCTAAACCATCATACATAAGCTGGCTTCAGTAAAGTGACATCTCCACCAATATTCACTGGGGAATGAAGATGGGAGATGTAACTGCAATAGAGAGTTTCAAGGTCTCTCATCATCTCCGCCAGGGTGAAATGGTCCTAGGTACTCTTCTATCTAAATTCGTTCACCATTTATATCCTTCAGTTATACCTGTAATGGAACCTGTAACACTTGAACTTTTCTCACCACAACTAGACTAAAAGCTCATCTTATTTCCCTCTTGCAAGACGCTCCTGAGAAATTGCAGACACTTGTAAATGCTGGTGAATAAATAAATTCTTTGGAGAAATGCACACTCTTATCTTCCTTACTATCTGTCACTGCACTAACTAATATAAAAATTATGCAGCCACTCTCATCAGAGTCAATATTGGTGCTAATAATGGAAATAGTCAGATTATTGACGGTAATCCATCACCAATAGGAAGCACCATTTTGTGAGGAAATTCAACAGGAATTCCATCCTTGAGTAGCTACGTTTCTTTAAGAAGCTCTGGAGACAGGTCAATCTAGAAGGAAACACGTCTGTTTGGTGGATGGAGCATGTCATTTTGTAGAATACACTTCTCTCGCTGTTTGCAGATGACAAGATTTTATATATAGAAAGCCCTAAAGAATCCATCAGAAAACTAATAGTTTAGTAGTAGTAATCAACTACAGCAAAATTGCAGCATACAAAATCAACTTACAAAATCACTTGCATTTCTCTACTTTTATAATGAACAACAGAAAGAGAACTCAAGAATACAATCCCATTTACAATCACAACAAAAAGAATATATTATCTAGGGAACAAATTTAACCAAGGAGGTGAAAGACCTATATACTGAAAACTATAAGACATTATTGAAAGAAACTGAAGATATAAAGAAATGCAAAGACATTCTACACTCACGGATTGGAAGGATAAACATAGTTAAAAAGTCCATATTACCTAAAGCAATCTACAGATTCAATGCAATCCCAACCAGAATCCCAATGACATTCTTCATGGAAATAGAATACAGAATCCTAAAATGTACATGGAACAACAAAAGATCTTGAATAGCCAAAGCACTCCTGAGAAAAAGAACAAAGTTGGAGGCATCACAATATCTGAATTCAAAATATATCACAAAGCTATAGTAACCCAAACATCACGGTACTGGTATAAAAACAGACACAGAGATCAATGGAACAGAATTAAAAGCCACACATCCAGGAGCTGGCCCAGTGGCGCAGCGGCTAAGTTTGTATGTTCCGTTTCGGTCCAGATCCTGGGTGGGGATCCGGGGTGCGGACATGGCACTGCTTGGCAAGCCATGCTGTGGTAGGCATCCCACATACAAAGTAGAGGAAGATGGGCACGGATGTTAGCTCAAGGACAGTCTTCCTCAGCAAAAAGAGGAGGATTGGCAGCAGATGTTAGCCTTGGGCTAATCTTCCTCAAAAAAGAACAAAAACAAAAACAAAAAACCACACATCTATGGACAGCTAATCTTCGACGAAGGAGCCAAGAACATACAACGGAGAAAGGAAAGTCTCTTCAATAAATGGTTTTGCAAAAACCAGACAGCCACACGAAAAAGAATGAAAGGAGAGCATTATCTTTCGCCAGACACAAAAAATTAACTCAAAATGGATCAAAGACTTGAAGGTAAGACGTGAAACCATAAAACTCTTGGAAGAAAATAAAGACAGTATACTATTTGACATTGGTCTTAGAAGCATCTTTTTGAATACTATGTCTATTTGGGCAAGGGAAACAAAAGAAAAAAATAAACAAATGGGACTACATCAGACTAAAGAGCTTCTGCAAGGCAAAAGGAAATGAGGAAGAAAATGAAAAGACAATGCACCAACTGGTAAAAAATATTTGCAAATTATATATCCAACAAGGGGTTAATCTCTAAAATATATAGAGCTCATACAACTCAATAACAAAAAAACCATCTGATCAAAAAATGGGCAGAGGAGATGAACAGACATTTTTCCAAAGAAGATATCCAGATGGCCAACAGACACATGAAAGGATGTTCATCGCTAATCATTAGGGAAATGCAAATCAAAATGACAATGAGAAGTCACGTTACTCCTATTAGAAGGGCTATAACTACCAAGACAAAAAACAACAAATGTTGGAGATGATGTGGAGAAAAGGGAACCCTCACACACTGCTGGTACAAATGCAAACTGGTGCAGCCACTATGCAAAACAGTATGGAGATTTCTCAAAAAATTAAAAATACAAATAGCATAAGATCCAGTGATCCCACTTCTGGGTATTTATCCAGACAACTTAAAATGAACAATTTAAAGGACAATGGAGAACCTTAACACTACTCTTCAAGTGTATATAGATTATAGGTAAATAATTGTTCACAAGACAATGTACATCTCATTTTTCAGAAATGTATTTAATTACCTTAAGAATGTAAGGGTGGGAGGAACACTGTCATCTTTCGAGCACTCATCCACCAGCCTCGGCTTCTCTGCACACCACTCAGTTGATTCCCACGGCCTCCTTATATGGATACTTAGCACTCTAGCTCTTGCACATGTAGTGTCACCCCAACTCACTCCACATGTATCCACCAGTCATGGCTTGTCTGCATTCCAGAAGGTTCCTTCCTGCTTGCCCTCTGACTGTTGACTAGTTCTGGCCCTGGCAACCTAACAAACTTCTTCACCATCCAATGGACTGCCATGACACCTTCTCCAACAAGATCTGAAGTCAAGTCTTGGGGAGAGGGCTGCCCTAAAACTTTGGTCTGCCTTAGGTACTCTCCATCAACTCTAGGATATCTGTTATAATTCTCTTTATATTACACTTCTCCTGTTTAAATCAAAGTATGATTTCTGTCTCTTGATTTCATGCAGACTTACACAGACTTGAGAAGGACAGTGATCCCTGGAGACAAACGAGTAAAGAGAAGATTTTGGGATAGGATTGGTCAAGCCTTTGAACTTCAGCAAAGAGCTGAGTTCCTTGCCCATGGGAAAGACATTCACAGAGTTACAACAGTCAAGCTATTACCTATGGCTGATTGTGATACAGTGCCAACTGAAGCACGTGCCTTGGGAGAACCAGTGAATGCTACGATTAACAATTATAGCAATAATGATGATTATAATGGTTGTGACGAGGGCTGGGTTCTTTTCACTGTAGTTGCCTAGAAAATGGCAAGCTCAGATCTGCGATCTTGGCACTCAAGTCAAAGTCTGTGACCAGAGAGATTCCATGACAGCTCTTAAAAACTCACTTCTTGTGGTCACAGGGGGAAGATACTGCTGAAAACCAAACACAAAATTGTTCAACCACAGTTAAATTCAGTCTCATGAAGTTGTTAATGTGAAATTGAGGGCACTAATCAGGGAATAAGGAGAGGGAACTTGAAATGGGGACATCTAGTTGGACCCAGATGAAACTCAAAATCTTGAACACCCAAGACACTCTGACTCTCCTTTACCATGAAGCAGGTAGCTTGCCCTTTGCTTTCTAATGAGCCTAGCCTTCCTCTGCTTGACAACTCTGTCATAATCTCACTTGGAGTAGATGCCTTATAAGCAATGCTCACTCTCAAGACCCACCACAAACATCTGCTATTGCCTCTAGACTCACAACGAATACAAAATCCAAGGGAACAGGTATAAAATGTAAAATTAGGCAGGCAAAAATAGCTTACACACAAAATAGAAGAAACCAGGCAACATGAAAGCTTCTAAGGGCTCCTAAGAGATCAAGCTCGGGCAACTACAGTGAATACAAGCTGTATGGCAGCTTGCAAAGGTTCTTCCAACATCAACTGCAGTTGCACTACCTCCAGTCCATGTGTATACCTTTCTGTGGCAGTCCTTACACTCAGGTGACTGAGACAAGAGTCTAGTTTACAGATGACTCTGCATAGTAAGCTAGTACCACCTGGAGGAGTAGAGTTGAAGCTCTATATCCTTAGTTATATGTCTTCTAGTAAATCAACAGATGAATAACTTCATCTAGTAATTAAAATTCCCTCAATTTTACCTTCTATAAAACTCTCAAGTCATTTCATTTATTTTTTTTCCCATAATAATCATCCAGTTGTAGGTTGCCACTATTATGTTTTAAAACTTAGTCAACATCATCTTCTATGCTGACTCCACACCTTCACATTCACATTTCTTTAAGACCATTCTCAAACTAGGAGTTTGTGAATTCTATTCAAGTTGTAAGTAGATTCAAATTACTCTCTTTCTTAAAATATTTCATAAGTTTCCCATGGCCTTAGAGTACAGTTCAAAGTATGTAATTCCCTTGGTCCCATCCCCGCTCTCCAATTTACCTCCCATTATTCTCTGGTTCTGCTCTGATTCAGCCAACTCTCTTTCCTCAGCTTAGGAAACACACTAAAGCTTTCAACTGCTCTTGTATTTTGCTCATGAAGTTCTCTTCGTCTGCAACGTTTTCATTCACTCTATACCTCCCCATTCTTGCTCAAAGACCTGACTAGCTAAATCATATCCATCCTTTCATTCTCAACTGAAATATCAACCCTTTCCAATATATCTTCTCCCTTCATATTAAGCCATTATTCTGTCCAGATAACAACCCCTCCCAATATATCTTCTCCCCACATATTAAGTCACTATATGTCCAGTATTCACCTAAAATCTGTCTTCCTAAATAGACTGTAAGCCTCATGGTGGCAGTACTATCTCTGTTTTGATGGCCATTGTTTCCCTGTCCTTGGCACACCGCATAGCTCATTAGAGTATGACAATGATCATCTGTGGATTGTCAGAGGAATGCCATTCACCACGAAAATGTTACAGTGGAGGATACACACAAATTGAAGTCACAAAAAATAGAACTACAACACAAAAATTAAACAGGAAGCATACAAAATGTCTGTGAACAACACAATATAAGCCTAAACACTGTACTTCTGAAATGTATTTGAGTATTCTTACTCAGGAAGAAAGTGGACCAGCATTCATTTTGAAAACAAGTGTCTTGCAGTTAAAACTCAGATATGTTCCTTGTGTTTTTCCAGAATGATTTTTCAACATGTTTTGAAGTTGATTCAGAAACTACCAAATGGCACAAGATTTTTACAGAAGGGATTTATATATCCAGAAAAATTAAATATGTACCTGTCCTTTGACCAACCTTAAAATCCTGCCCTGGAAATGCACTTCTAAAAACGTGAAACAACCTATACAGAAGATCACTGCTGGTTACTCAGAGACGCTTGAACAATTGATAGAAAGGTTGCGGGGGAACCAGATACTATGAGTGTCAAAATACCACCCCACATATGACTTTCTTATTCAAAAGGAAAAGTCTACCTGTAAAATAGACGTCTCTGGTGATCACTACCTTCATCAATCAACTATGGCATCATTAATTGAAGGACAATGTAAGTCTATGTCTTCCCAATGAAATGCAACTTGAGGTATACAACATCACCTAAAAAGTATTTTGTAAATGATCTTTTGAAGCCTCTAGACCAGAACAAAGCTGGAGGCATCATGCTGCCTGATTTAAACCATATTACAAAGCTACAGTAGTCAAAACAGGATGGTACTGGTACAAAAACAGATGAACAGATCAATGGAATGTAACAGAGAGCCCAGAAATAAACCCACACATATATGGTCAATTAATTTACGACAAAGGAGCCAAGAATATACAATGGGGAAAGGACAGTCTCTTCCATAAATAGTGTTGGTAAAACTGGACAACTACATGCAAAAGAATAAAACTGGACCACTATCTTAAACCATAAATAAATGGATTAAAAACTTGAATGCAAGACCTGAAACCACAAAACTCCTAGAAGAAAACAAAGGTAGTAAGCTCTTTGACTTTGGTCTTGGAGATGATTTTTTGGAAGTGGGACTACATCAAAGTAAAAAACTTCTGCACCAGAAAGGAAACTATGAACAAAATGAAAAGGCAACTTACAGAATGGGAGAAAATTTCTGAAAATCATATATCTGCTAAGAGGTTAATATCCAAAATATATAAAGAGTTCATACAACTCAATAGCAACAAAATAAACAATCTGATTAAAAAACGGGCAGAGGATCTGCATAAGCATTTGTCCAAAGAAGACATACAGATGGCCAACAGGTACATGAAAAGGTGCTCAACACTACTCATCATAAGAAAAATGCAAATCAAAACGACAATGAATATCAACTCACATCTGATGGATGAATGGATAAAGAAAATGTGGTATATATACACAATGATATATTAGTCAGCCATGAAAAAGAAGGAAATCTTGCCATTTGCAATAACATGGATGGACCTTGAGGGCATTATGCTATGTGAAATAAGTCAGAGAAAGAGAAATACCATATGATTTCACTTATACATGGAACTCAAAAGACTGAAACTCTTGGATAGAGTAAACAGTTGAGTGAATGTCAGAAACGGGGTGGGGGGGGTGGGAGAAATGAGTAAAAGTGGTCAAAAGGTACCAACTCCCAGTTATAACATAAATAAGTCCTGGGTACATGTAATGTACAGCAGTGACTATAGTTAATAACACTGTATTGTATATTTGAAAGCTGCTAAGAAAGTAGATCTTAGAAGTTCCCACCACAAGGGAAAAAAATTGTATGTGTAGTGATCATTTCAGAAAATATACAAATATTGACTCATCATGCTGTATACCTGAAACTAATGTAATGTTGTATGTCAATTATATCTGAAGAAAAAGAAATATAAAAATGTGTGACTATATAAAAGAATGTATTACTCTTCGAAAAGTCAATATAATGGAGAAACAACAGCCAATGCTCTAGGTTAAAAGACTAAAAGACATAAAAATTTGCCATATATAAACCCTGACTGCATCCTAGATCCAAACACACCCAAAGGCATATTTGGAACAATGTGGAGAATTTTACTTTTCACACAGAGTAGGTAGTAACTGACATTATTTTGTATATTTTTTGGAAAATAATGGTATCGTGGTTTTCTAAACACAATGTGTTTATCTTTAGGAGATGCATCACCAAGTATTTAAAGGTCAAGTATCACGTCTGCAACTTACTTTCAACTTACTTTCTCAAATAATTCACGAAAAAATGGATATTAGTCTAGAGAGAGGAAACATGCAAAATGCTAAAAATGGGTGAACCTACTTCAAAGGACAGTCACTGTACTGGATGTTCACACTTTATTTACGTTTAAGGTTTTTCAAACAGAAAATGTGGGAAAAACTATACTTAGTCCAAACAGCCTGTTTACCGGAAGTTCAATTATTCCAGAACTAGGAGGAAAAAAAGCCTACATCCGTTTTTCTGAGGCCCATGTTTTGAAGTTTTGTGTACTTGATCTGAGTATTTGTCTTTATTTTTGATACATTATGTTCAGGTAGAAATATGATGTACTTTTTTAGATGTCTATGGTGTGCATATTTCTGTATAGAAATGTTAGCATATTTAGACCGTAAATCTGTCTACTAAAGAGAAACAATACTCACCTCTCTCTTCATCTGATTTCCTACGGGCCGGAGTCAACCCATCGGAAAGGCGGAAATCCTCTTCCTCACGGAGAAAAGTCACAAGGCTGCTGTGGAGCCTTGGAGGGAGGAGCACAGCGGATGACGCGACCCCACAGAAGCGCCCTCACCCCACTGCAGATCCGGCTCCTCGTGGAGAACGACGGAAGCGAGCGGCGCGCACCAGGCCCCTCTGAGCAGGCCCCGGGCGGCTGGCCAAACCCGTCCCGTGACTCCCTCTTCCACCCGCTCCCCCTCCTTCACGCCGGCCTCGCCTAAGCCGATCCGGGCCAGACGACGACCAACAAAAACCGATTTAAGACGCACCGCGAGCGCAGCGGCAAAGACTGTACCTAATTGTGACGTCACTTCCGCTTCTTGCCGGGGGGCGGGGCTCAGGCGATGGAGCGCTGGACCACGTGGGACCACTTCAGAGAAATTCTGATTTCCTCCAGCGTGAGCGCGCATGGGCTTCGGACTAGCTGGGCGCCAGGCCTGGGGCCCGAATCAGGCCCAGGGCCGTGGTTGAATCTCGAACCAGCCCTGTGGGTGGAGCTACGACGGAGGGCGCGGCCGATCCCTGAGGGCGGGGCTGGAGGTGGGATGAGACCCAGCGCGCGTTTGGACGCTGCATAGTCAAGCCTGAAGGGCGAGGCTGAGGGTGGAGACCCAGCCACCAGCGAGCACATCAGAAGGTTTTCTCCCTCTTCTCCCCTCGTTCCTAGAGCCCTTAGAGTGAGTGATTCTCCCGTATTGATAATCCTGCCAGTCCAGGAAGTGATCTGTCTCCTCTAATCAATCCTGTCTTTAGGCTTTTATTTGAAATACACACAATGGTAAACTCCGAACTCTAAAACGGATTCCTCTGGGTTTTCACTGTAATGACATTTTCTGCAAATCTTTTATTTTTTTCCTCTTCTAGTATGTATTTCTTTTTTTTAATTTTTATTTCTTTTTGAAATAGCACTGATCCTGGGCATTCTTAACTTATTCAGGAATAGAGCTAAAGTTTCTCTGGTAATCATGTTTCCCGTGGTAGTGTATATCATTCATTTTTATTGCTGAATATTCCATTGTATGGATATACTGTTATTTATACATTCTATATACAAATTCCTATTCGCATATATGAATTGCAAATATTTTCTCCCATTCCATGGGTTGTCTTTTACTTTCTTGATGTGTCCTTTGGAGTACAAAAGTATTTAAGTTGATTGACCTTTGACATACAAAAGGCCTTAATTTTGGTAAAGTCCAATTTATCTATTTTTTTCTTTGGTTGCAATTGCTTTTGGTATCACATCTAAGAAACTATTGCCAAATCCAATTTCATGAAGTTTTCCCCCTATGTTTTACTTCTAGGAATTTTGTAGTTTTAGCTCTTATGGTTGGTCTTTTATCCATGAATTTTTGTATGTGGTGTAAGGTAAGAGACGGAAAGCAGTAACATTCCACTGTGCTTCATCACAGATGATGGTTAGCAGTGATCACAGTTGGCATAGTCCAGGAACTGTCATTGCTGTTTACTCAGCTAATCCCAAGGCATGGAAATAGTTGTTTATTTTCAGTTTTTAGAACAGGCAAAATTAAATTATTATGCGGAGAAGCAGTACATTATTATGTTTATATAATAAGTTTTAAGTGTTGAAGGCCCAGTTTCAACATACATTGGGCCATATTAGTTATTTTAACTAAGCGTCCATGAAATCACATTTTATCAAGAAAATTAAAAAATGCCAGACTTATCTTAAATTTATTTTTCATGGTGTCAGGGCATCTATGCCTAAGATGGGGTGTTTTAGAACAGTGGGTACAATGACTATGGGAAATTTAGGCAAGCCTACAGTTGAAGTGAGGTACACTTATTTTCCTCTATTTTATTTTTAGTTACTTTTTTTATGATTATAGGGGAAATTGTGTTTAAATTTAGTGGGGTCCCCCAGGTATAACTATAATTTGAGACCAAGTATTGATTAACTCTATGAAGCTTCTTCAATTAGTATATGTTAGCAAATGTTAAGTTTAATTTAGAACATATTTTGAAGGCACAAAAGCCAATCACAGTGCTCCTTTTATCTTTTTGATATATGAATTTTTAAATACAGTCATGCATCACTTAACTGTGGGGATACGTTTTGAGAACCACGTCATTAGGTGATTTCATTGCTGTGCGGACATCACAGAATGTACTGACACAAAGCTAGATGGTATAGCCTCCTACATACCTAGGGTATATGGTACTAATCTTATGGGACCACCACTGTATATGCAGTCCATTGTTGACTGAAATGTCATTATGTGGCACACGACTGTATATAAATTTTGTCACATATTTATTACATATATGATAATTATATACAACTTGTTATGTAAGTTTTAGTATATAAGTTTTAATATATAAATTTTGGTTTTTCAGTTGTTTGAATTATGGATATTTGATTTAGTTCTATTTGTGTGTATATATATTTATAATTTATTTACATACATCAAATATTAAATATTACATTTATGTATTTAATTTACTTATTTACTCACTAATCATCAGGGAAATGCAAATCAAAACTACAATGAGGTATCACCTTACAGCAGTCAGAATGGCTGTAATTACCAAGACCAAAAACAACAAATGTTGGAGAGGATGTGGAGAAAAGGGAATGCTCATACACTGCTGGTGGGGATGCAAACTGGTGCAGCCACTGTGGGAAAACACTATGGAGATTCCTCAAAAAACTAAAAATAGAACTACCATATGGCCCAGCTATCCCACTACTGGGTGTCTACCCAAACAACTTGAAATCAACAATCCAAAGTAACATATGTACCCCTATGTTCATTGCAGCACTATTCACAATAGCCAAGACATGGAAACAATCCAAGTGCCCACTGACTGATGATTGGATAAAGAAGATGTGCCATATATATATATATAATGTACTACTCAGCCATAAAAAAAGACAAAATCATCCCATTTGCAACAACATGGATGGACCTGGAGGGTTTTATGCTAAGCAAAATAAGCCAGACTGAGAAAGACAAACAGCATATGATTTCACTCATATGTGGAATATAAACAAACACATGGACAAAGGAAATAGTTCAGTGGTTACCAGGGGAAGGGGGGCGGAGGGTGGGCACAGGGGGTGAAGGGGAGCACTTATGTGGTGACAGACAAGAAATAATGTACAACTGAAATCTCACAATGATGTAAACTATTATGAATCTCAATTAAAAAAATCTATAAAAAATTTTACTTATTTACCTTTTATTTTCTCCCCTGTATCTAGGGGTTTATTTTTCATTGTTGTTTTTAAATCAGTAAGACTAGCATTGTGTTTGCTAGACCTGACAGTTACTCAGTACATAGAATTTAAAGTTCCCTTTTTTTGGAAGGGGGGAATTGCTTGTAGCCACGTAAAGCCCAGGCCTTTATACTACTTCTTTTTTGTTGTTTTATTGTCAGTTTCTCGTCTTTCCCCGCTTTTTCCTTTAGGTATTTGCCTGACAAGCTCCTGGTGTCCTGAGTGGCCCCTGCTCACAGCAGGGGGCCTCCCTTTCTAGACTGTCCCTATCAACCTCAGAAGCACTGGAGTCTACATCCAAGAAAGCAACATGGGGGAATCCCAATTTTGGAGTAATTGAGTTTTTAGGAAGATGCTCTTACATGTTGATAGGCAGTGGCACTGAAGACAGCCCAAGCACATTCACTGGGAGATTTACAAACCAATTTGAGTTGAGAAATCTCCTGAGGATTCTTAGGAGGAGCAAGAACAAATTGTCTCACCCCTTTTCCTTTTTCATTAAACACTGAGCCACCAGTCTCCATTGAGCAGATCCCTCCTATCCCACTAGGTTGGTGAGCAAGTCGTGACAGAAGCAAAGCAAGGAACAACAGAGAGAAGCGAGGGCTGCTGGTGTCTTTGCTGGGGACTTCCTGATCTCTCTGTCTCCCACAGGGGATGTCACACCGAGGATATCCCTCTTGGTGTTGCAAGGAACATCATAATTTACATAGTGCCAAGGGAAGATGTTTCTGATTGTCTTTACAAATTGGTAGGGAGAAAATACTATCAATTAGGTCAATAGCTCACATTTATATCAAATGAATTAATGAACATTCATTATTAGGGAAAAAGGGTAGGCACTATATAAGAATGTAATGACAATTTAACAGAAACATATAAAATGACTATATTTGTATGCATGCAGTTATATTGCCTCGAAATGAAACGAGAGAAGAATTTAAAAAATAATCTGATTATCCACAGTCATAGTGGGGCATTTTGACACAACTGTCTCAATAAAGGACAGATGACAAGGTAAGGTCTGTAATGATACAGATCTAAAAAACACAAGAAGAAAGAATCTATTATACCCAACAATTACAGAATATACATTGCTTCCAACCATAGTTGAAGGATTCATAAAACCTGACCACATATGAGATGTATCAGTTGAGACTGATATCCACTGTAACAGAATCTTCCCACAAGAGTAGTTTAAACCAGGTAGGAGTTTATTTTTCTCATGTTCCATGAAGTCCAGAAATAAGCAACCCAAGGCTGGTACAGCCAAATAATATTGTATGTCCCTCTCGTATAATCAGTAGCCTATGACTGTCATCCTCTTGGTCTATTTTCTAGGAAAGAAGAAACAAGGCAAAGGGTAAAGAGAAAATGCCAAATGAGATGCTCCCATTTCCATGGGCTTCTTTAGAACCAACAAGCAGTGACCTTTGCCTATTGCTCACTGGACAGAACTATGGGCTTATGGGCAGTCAGAGCTGCAAGGAAAGCTGGAGCTGAGTCCTTAAAAAATTGTCCACCCTGCCAATGTGAACAAAATTGTAGTTTTGTTACTTTAAGGAAGGAAGGGAAAACTGGACATTGGGATGGCAATGTGTAGTGTCTCACACATTAGGCCACACAGCAAGTCTCCAACAATTTTCTGTTTGAATCTATATTGTTTAGCATCTCTATCATGAAGATCGTGCATTCTGTGCATAATTCAATTAAGTAAGAAATCTAGGACAAAAAGATAACTAAAATATGATACAGTCTGCACATTAAAAAATAAACTTCTAAATAACCTATAAGTCCAAGACATCTTGATGAGGATTGGACAATGTTTAATACTAAATTACAATGAAAACATTATACATCAAAACTTTTGTGATGTAGATCAAGGAGAATTTAGAGTGCTACATAACCTTTAGCACTCATCAGTTAATAAGCTGTCACACTTTAAGGATGAAACACTCACTGATAAAGATAATCACAGAACTATAACATTTATAAGGTTGGTCCTGGTATAAGGTGAATCAAGAGATGTACCTAAAGGCTTTCTACGTTGATCACAATGTAGGTTTCTCTCCAGTGTGAGTTCTAAAATGAGAAGTGAGGTGTGAAGGACCACTTAAGGCTACTCCACGGTCATTTCATTCATAGAGTTTCTGCCCAGTATGTATTCGCTTGTGCATTATAAGGTTAGTGCTGGTGCTGAATGCTTTTCCACACTGAGTACATTTATAGGGCTTCTCACCTGTGTGAGTTCTCACATGGACCCTTAGGCAAGAGGAATTCCTAAAGGCCTTCCCACATTCTTTACACTCATAGGTTTTCTCTCCAGTGTGAGTTCTCTTGTGTACAATGAGATAAGAGCCTGTGCTGAAGGATTTTCCACACTGATTGCACTCATAAGGTTTCTCTCCAGTGTGAGACCGTGTATGTTTCTTAAGGGATGACTGATCAATGAAGGCTTTCCCACAGTCACTGCATTCGTAGGGTTTCTCTCCAGTGTGGGTTCTCATATGTTTCTGAAGGGAGGAAGGAACAGTGAAAGCCTTGCCACATTCCTTACAGTCATAGGGTTTCTCTCCAGTGTGAGTTCTTTTGTGCACATTAAGATGAGAGCTCTGGCTGAAGGATTTTCCGCAATGATAACACGCATAAGGTTTCTCTCCAGTGTGTGATCTAACGTGTTTCTTAAGGGAAGAATGAAAAATGAAGGCCTTCCCACAGTCACTACATTCATAAGGTTTCTCTCCAGGGTGAGGTTTCACATATTTCTGAAGGGACAAGGGGCCAGTGAAAACTTTCTCATGTTCATTAAATTTTAAGCTTTCCTCCACAGTATATAGTTTTTGGTGGACACTGAGAGAAGATCTTTTCCCATAGACACTGCATTCACAGAGTTTCTCTCCTGTAGGTATTTGGTCATGTACTGAAGAGGAAGAGTGTAAGCTGAAGGATATAAGACATTGATAACACTCATAAGATTTCTCTTTTGTGAGAGCTCTTAAGCATTTCCTAAGGGATGACTCTTGATTGAAAGCTTTTCCACAATCATTAAATACAAGAGTTTTTTCTCCAGTGTGAGTATTCACATGACTTCTACGGGTTGAGGGATGGCTGAAGTCTTTCCCATATTCTTTACATTTGTAGCATTTCTCTCCCTTGCAATATCTTGCACAAATAAGGTGACAGTTCCTTCTGAAGAATTTTCCACAACGATCAAATTCTAAGGGTTTCCGGCCAGAATGAGTTGGTGCCTGTTGAATAAGGAATAAGTGGTGACTAAAGGCTTTCTTACTTTCGTTACACTTATGGGGATTCTTTTCCATGTGGATTCTACCATATAGAGAAAGCATATTATTATGACTGACATTTTTACCATTTTTAGAGAGTGTGTACGATTTTTGCCCTACTAGTTCTTTCAAGTTGAATAAGCTGAATGCTCTTCCCAAGGCTCTGTCATATTCATTCCCATCAAAGGGCATCCTAAATATGGAGCTTTTCTAATGAGTGAAGAATGAATGAGTTATGTATTAAATATTTAATAATGGAATCACATTTAAGTGAATGTTTACTTTTTGATATTCTCTGTGAGGCAGCAAGTGTTGAGGTAGGTTTGGAGATTCCTTCAATTTTACGAGACTCCTAAAGTCATTCCTGAGACAGCTTTCTGGTGAATGAAGCCTACTTGCCTCAACTGTCTCCCCTTGTTTCAGTGCTGCTGCCATTTTAACTCATAGAAATTCACAGACCTCTCCTACTGTAAAAAATTAGCAATCATTCCTAGTGAATCTTACCATTTTTCTGCCATTGGAAGTTTTTTCCCCAGCAACATTCTGCATAGGAATTGCATCTTTGGATCTCAGTTGAGTATCCCAGTCTGAAACTGAATAGGGAGAATTTTTATAACTATTGGGAGAAAAAGTAGATGAAAGAAAAAAGGAGGCAGGCATCCTATGGATCTGTTTTCAAATAATAACACTAAATATAGGAAGAAAATGTGAAAGATCCAACCAGTGACCAGAGAAATTATTTTAGGCACTACGCTCTGGGAAGAGATGCCAATGACAGGAACAAAAAAATGGAAATGGGAGGTATTTTACATAGAAAGGATTCTGGAGGCTTGAGACAATAAGAGAGGGTATTATCTGGAAAGCAAAGTAGGGAGAAGTAAACGAAAAGTATTCAAGGAAATGTGAATTTGAAAGAGGAATTAACACGGTTTTTTTCTCTGAGACCAAATGAAAGTATGAATGAATGGAGAGATGGTAAAAGAAGGAAAGCTCAGGTAGTGGCCTCAGAATTCTTTTCCTTCACTGATTGACAGTCCCAAATGTACTTCCCCTCACTGGCTATGGCTGCTCCACACAGTGACTCCTTTCTGCCTAGGGCTCACCTGTACAGGCACCTTGGAGAATTCCTCTCTCCTCTGGCCTCAGTTCTTCCTGCTCCACTTCAGTGATCAGATTGTGTTTGCAGAGATGATACCCTGCTCATGGGAAAGACACATGACTGTAGGAGACAAGAAATCCTTCCACAAAATTGAGTCTAATACTTTCATCTTAAAGGATTCTGAAGACAGGCAAGTACAACTTTAGGAGCAGCAAAGCAATCAGATCAGAGCTCTTTCACAAGGGCCTCAGAACAAACCCCCACACTCCACATCCCGCATGGAACTGACCCTTGAAATCCATGCCCAAGATCACAGACATGCTGCAAATTACCTAAATCTTTTAATGAAAGAGAAAATGAAATCAGCACATTTTCATGGGAAGCCATGAGACTGCCCCACAAAGGCAGGGACCATCCATTTTGGGTTTACCACATACTGCCATTCTTTACAGAGATCCTGGAACACTACATGTGATGAAAAACTGTTTAGTGCATGCACAAATGTATAAATAAAGGAATGAGCCCAACCTTACCCACTGAAGCCAGGTTCCTAAAGTTCTCCAGCATTACATCTCTGTACAGGATTTTCTGAGCAGGATCCAGCAATGCCCACTCCTCCTGGGAGAAGTCCACTGCCACTTCCTCAAAGGTCACTGAGTCCTAAAACATCACACACACATTCTGGCTCAGCCAAGGACCAGCTCTAATGCTGACCTGGGAGGACGGTGGGTGAGGCCGACAGGACTGGGGAGGGAGACCAATGCCTAGGAAGCTCAGACATCTCATTATCTGACCCAAGGTTCAGTTCTTGGAACTCTCTTCTTTTGCTCTCACTCCCTGGACCATCTCATTCAGGCCTGTGGTTTTAGCAGCTTTTCTAACACACAGTTGGCCTGATATTTCCACAAGTAGGTTGTGAGGACTCTTCCAGTCTTATTTAAGATCCAATACAGACTGAGCACATTGCAGGATGAGAAAAATACTTGGAAAATGGATGAAATGGTTTTCCTAGTGAAAAATCTTTCTTTTCTTCATAGCACCAAGCAGAATATGGAACCAACGCTTACCGTGGAAGAATATATGAAAAAAATTATATGAAAAAAATTAACAAATACTGTAGGAATAGAAGGCTTTCCTAAGGCATTCTCTCTCCCATTCTAAGAAAACCAGAGAACTAGGGAAGCCTGAGGCTGGTCTAGTTGGGCTGTGACGCTGTGGGTCACAGGCAAGGGATATGTCCTTTGGGGGGGTCAGCCCCATGGCATAGTGGTTAAGTTCAGTGTGCTCCACTTCAGTGGCCCGGGTTTGCAGGTTCAGATCCCGGGCGTGGACTTAAACTACTTCTCAGCCATGCTGAGTTGGTGACCCACATACAAAATAAAGACAGACTGGCACAGATATTAGCTCAGGGCTAATCTTCCTCAAGCAAAAAAAGAGGCAGATTTGGAAGAGATGTTAGCTCAGGGCAAATCTTCCTCAGCAGAAAAAAAAAAAGAGAGATGTGTTCTTTGGGAACAGTGATGTATTTTTGGAAACAGAATAATTTCTCCCATACCTGTGACCAGGTTCTCAGCAATCCTGCAGCCATAGTTCCTCTGGTGTGTCTCTCTCCTGGCCAGGCAGGGTCCTGAGCAAGCAGAGCTAGAGCAGAAGAAAGAAGCTGTGAGAGCCTAGGACTGACAGATACACTCAGAGGCTTGGAAGCTTCTGCATACGAGCTTCAGAGTAACCACATACACGCATGTGCAAACACACGGTACAGTTCACTCTTAAGATTGTATCTCCCTACCCAAGAACAATTAGGAATTGGGAATATAGTATGTACTTATCTTTTCTTTGTAACCTTTTTCCTAGACTGAACCACCGAAAATGCCTGGAGTCCTTAACAACTTAAGAGCAATGAGGCCTTCTAGTGCCAAAAAGCCTCTAAGTGCCATTTACCTGTGAAAGAAACCAGGACTCATCTGGGAAATAGCTGAGTCTAGTGTAGACCAAGAAACGTTCAAGATGAGCCTGGAACATCCTATACTCGGAAAGCAAGGAGCCTTTCAAAGACTAATTGGGTTGCGTCAAAAAGATATGGGAGACAACTTAAAATGGCTCCTTTTAAGTCTGGCTTCAGGTGGAACAACTTAATAAAGAATAATGACTGGAGTCAACTGAAATATAGCAAATGTAAAAAAAAATCATGAGTCCATAATGATACCAAAAAAATCCTTCAATGGTCACTGTTGGAGGTGGGCAGGATATTAATTCATTATTTCGAAATTCATAATAAGAAAGAATCAAGCATGTATCCCCTCCTCTCCTTTATCAACAATATTTTATGATTACCAAATAGTTATGATAAAGGAAAGCTTATCCTTTATCCTACTGAAGAATCATAGAAGCCTTATTAGAAGCTCCATTTATTATGAAGATAATGCTAGAATTAGAAAGTCACCATTGTACAACCACTAGTGAATTAACGATCTAGGCAATGACAATCAATGGCTACTAAAATATTAGGTAAAGAGTGGGGATGTTTCTTTCCAACTTTTAACCTTGAAAAATATTTCAAACTCAAATAAGTAAGAATAGCGTAAATATGATGAACTTCCATATACTCTTCACATAGACTCTTCTCCAACCGTTAAAGTTCTGTCACATTTGCTTTCTCTCTCCTCTCTTCGTAGGGGGCTGTGGATGTGTGCGCGTGCATGTGTGTGCTTTAGCAAGAATGATACTGACAGAAATTCATTTGAGAGGAAACTGCAGATGCCATGACTCTTTCCTCCTACATATTTCAGTGTCATAGGAAGTTGGACATTTTCTATCACAACCACAACAATCAAAACCAGGAACATTTAACATGGATTTAATATCATTATCTAACACAGAGTTCACATGCAGGATTTCACCAACTGGCCCAATCATGTCCTTTATAGTGTAGGGGAGGAAGACATTTCCTCTATCCAATGTGGGTTCGTCTGGCAGGAGAACAAATTAAATTCACATGAGACAGAATAGCAAGAGAAAATTAAACAAAGCTTTATGAGGACCATGGCCCGGGGCCTTTCTTCCTGAAGGAAGAAAGGGCACCGAAGAAGTGGGGTGCACAGAGCGGTTATACACCCCCAAACAGGATATTTCACATATGATTGAAATGTCCCTCCCACAATAGTCACAAGATTGCCCTGTCAGCACAGTGCTTGATGGACACAGCAGGTAGTGGGTCTGCTATCTCGGTGGGCGTAGCAGGAGGCAAGTCTATTGTCTTGAGCTGGGTGGTCACAGGTGAGAGCAGCAATCAATTCCTAGCCTAAGGAAAGATGCTTAATCCTTAAAGAAATGAGACGGGGAGGGAAGTCAGTTACAGGAGGTTAAAAGACAAGCACAATAAAATGCAGATTTAAGTCCTTGCCTTTGGCACTGATTAAGAGTTTCTAGAAAGAAGGTCATCTCCTTTTTTCCTCCTGGTACAGAGAGGGAAGCACCTTTACAGATAGAGATTTAGTTCTACTTTTTAGTTGCTTTCCTGTCTGCAAAGAAACCAGCCTCAAATAGTCCTCATGCCAAAGAGACATATCTTGGGGTGGCCAAATCCAGGTCCCCACAATAGCAATCACTTTTGAAATTTCCCATCCAGAGCATGCCCTCAAACCATCTTTCTTTAATCTCTTTTCATCTGGACCAGTCCCTCAGGCTTCCTTTATCTTTCAAGATATGAAGAGTGCAGGACGAATGTTTCAGTCTGTAGCTTAGTTTTGGTTTGTCTGATGTTTTCTTATGATTAGATTCAGAAAGTTCATTTTCGGATGAAGCATTACATTAATTGATGCAGGTCCTTCTCAGGGCATAATTTAAGGAGGCATATGTCACCAGTTTGTCTCATTATTGGTGATAACTTTGATCACCTGGTTAAGGTGGCATGCAACAGGTTTTTCCATTAAGTTACCCTTTCTCCTTTTGTAATTAAGAAGGAATCTTATTAGTTAGGGGATAACTTAAGACTCTATAAGTAAGCTGGGGAACTTTATAAAGGAAGGGTCAAGCTGACATCAGAACCAACTGATAACTCTTGTCACAAAAGAGGCATCTGGACGTCACGTGAGTTCTGATATGATGTAACAAGAAACAGCACCAACTATAATTTTGCCAAAAAAAAAACCCTGACAAATCTTTTCATCTAATTAGCAGTTTATTTAAGAAGAGGAAGAGGAGAGACTGAGGGATATGTTAAATGACATCATGAGGTTACAATCAGCCAAACCCAATTTGGAGGAGAAAGTGGAAGGAGAACGTTACTGACTAAGAGACTTAAGAGACATAACAATCCACTGAATGTGTGGACCCTGCATATTGATTCGAACAAAACTAAGGGTAAAAACACATTTTGAGGCATTTGGGGTGAAGTGAACACAGACTGGGTATTAGATGATATTGGTAAAGAGAAAAGCAGCCCCCGACATCTAGGAGCTGCCTGGGAACCATCAGCTAGGTCTGGGTGTTCTCCTGCTGAACATAAACAATTTCACAGAACAGCAACAGCAGACAAGGCCACTCTGGGACCATGATTTATCAACAAAGACAAGGCCGCTCTGTAATGACATCTGAACACAGACAAATCATAAACATCAGCTGGGCCTCAAAAGTGACCAAACATCCCTCTCTTCTGGCTAATATGAGCAATTGCTGCTTCTTTATCAATGACAGCTTTACTCCGGCCTAGTGTTTCCTCCTTCTAGGTAGCTTTACTAAGATATGCAATCATAGAATTACCCTCGCTTCCTGACAACATCTAATCTGGAACCCTCCCCCAAAAGCTTCTAACACAAGCCCAAATCCTTTAAGTCTAACACTCTCTTACTGAGACATCCCACAGTTCACCATGTTACGTGTTCTGCCTTCCTGCCAGCAGAATAAATCCGATCTGTTTAACTATAGGTGTGTCCCAACTTGTTTAGTCAAAGACCACTGACAATATCAAGAACTATGATTAATTTGGGGGGTGTGAGAACGGTATTGTGAAAATGCCAAAAACTTGGGTTAAAAGTTTATTCTTTTTAATGGATCTGTAACAGTTTTCCCTTCCTTTTTTAGCCCCTAACTGGGTTAAGCTGGTTGTATCCTCATAATACCCTTTTGTTTTAGAGATACCACTCAAATTATGGGTGAAACGATATGATGTCTGGTATTTGTTTTAGAATGCTCTAGGAAAACAAAACTTAACTACAATAGTAAGCTAGGGGAAGAACAGACATATTAAGAAGGCAAAAATACTGGTAATCATTGAAGTTGGATGATGGGTACAGAGAGGCTTCATCATAGTACCCTCTACTCCTCAGTATATTTGAAAATCCATAATTCAAAGTTTTAAAGAAAACAAAGAAATTTTCCATACAGAAGGGGACAGTGAGAAATGTACTGGTCTAGACCTTGGCATAAGATAAGGGAGAAAAACAAAATCTTAGGTTTCAGTCCAAATTCATATTATTTGTGTAGTCCAAAAAACCTCAAAAGAATAATTTCATTTAAAGAGGGTCCTAGGTTGTATTGCCCCCAGACAATTAGTGTGAGTAAATAGACCTATCTCTGGAAGCCAGGCTTCATAGAATTCCCACATATAAGGTTTTAAGTAAATTGAAGAAGTCACAGTTAACAAAATTTATGAAATGCAAATATACAATGTACCATGGGTGCAAGGCAGCCAAAACACAGGCAGCAGGAAAAAAAACCCCACAACACTTCAGATATTATTAGACTTTTTCAATATGGAATACAAAAAAACTATATTTAGCAAGCTTAAAGAAATTAAGAGAAATGTGGATGAATATGGAATAAGACAATAAAAACAGTCAAGCACTTCTAAAAAACAAACATAATTTTTAGAAATAAAAAATATACTCATTGGGGCTGGCCCAGTGGCACAGCAGTTAAGTTCGAACGTTCCGCTCCAGCTGCCCAGGGTTTGCCGGTTCAGATCCTGGGTGTGGACCTACATACCGCTCACCAAGCCACGCTTGATGTGAGAATGCTTTATA
Source organism: Equus asinus (assembly GCF_041296235.1). Lineage (NCBI taxonomy): Eukaryota > Metazoa > Chordata > Mammalia > Perissodactyla > Equidae > Equus > Equus asinus. The sequence continues at coordinate 20,796,759 of NC_091809.1, read as the reverse complement.
TGTGGGAAGCCAGGCATCCCACATATAAAATAGAGGAAGATGGGCATGGATGTTAGCTCAGGGCCAATCTTCCTCAGCAAAAACAGGAGGATTGGCGGCAGATGTTAGCTCAGGGCTGATCTTCCTCAAAAAAAAAAAAAAAAAAAAAAGAAAAAAGTATACTCACTGAAGTTAGGAACTCAGTGCAAAGACTCACTACCAGATTAGAATTCTGTTACACCATTTGATGAGAAACTAGCTAGGAATTTCCTAGAATTAGTAAAGGACACTAACCTCTGGATCCAGGGGGCACAATAAGTCCCAAGCTGAATGAATAAAAAGAAATCGACACCTAGATTCATTATAGTTTTTTCTTCCTTGGTGTTGATTAATTTTTCTACAATATTAAAAGCAGCCAGGGGAAAAAGAGGTCACCTAAAAAGAAAAGCAAACTGATGGCTCACTTCTTAAGAACAACAATGAATGTCAGAAGAAAGCAGGACGATATGCTCAGTGTACTGAGAAGAAAGTAACTATCAACCTAGAATTCTAAATCCAGTTAAAATATCTCCTTTAGGTTTCAGGGTGAATTTAAAAAAATCCAACCTCAATCTATTCAAGCTTCTAGACTAACTACTTTTAATAGGAGATAGAGAGATAAAGCAGTTAAATACCACAAAGAAACAGCCAAATCCATAATGTAGGACATTTTAAGGACAAATGACTTGATATGTCCAATAAGTCAATGGGTAAAAAACAAAAAAAAGACAAAAGGAGGAGGAGAGAAAACAGAAACTTAAGAGAGATATATTCAAAAAGCAATGTGGGGACCCCGATAGGATCCTGATTTGAACAAACCAACTGTAAAAAGATATTCTGGAGACGATCAGGGAACTTCGGAGTTTGCCAGGGGGGAAAATGCTGTGATGGTTGTGTACCAGCTCAAGATGCATACTTAAGTATTTACCGATGAAAGCACATGTCTGGAATTTGCTGTAAAAAAAAAAAAAAAACCCTCCAGAAATAAGGAAGAGCAGGTAGATAGGTTACAAGCACTGTCCAACACTATTATCTAATATGGTAGCCACCAGTCACATTTGGCTATTGGGCACTTGAAGTGAGGCTAGTGTTATTTAAGCAATTTAAATACCACACGTGGCTAGTGGATTACACAGCTCAGGCCTAGGTGATCCAAGATTGGTAAAATATTGATAATTGTCAAAGCTGAGTGTCAACGACATGAGGATTCATTATACTCTTCTCTCTAGTTTTGTGTATGCTGGAAAATTTTCAGATGAAAAGCTTAGAAGTTTAAAAGAAGGAGGGTAAAATAAAGACATTTTAAAATAAAGATATGAGAGAGCTTACCCATCAAAGGATCATCCCTAAAGTAAATTCTAGGATTCCAGGAAATAGGAATTTGAACACCTGAAATGTTAAGAAAGTAGAGTGAACAAAAATAAAATGGGTAAAACTAATGAGCCTTGATTATATAAAATAGTAATAATAATATCTAATTTGTGAGATGGAAAAGCAAGCTAGAATTCTAATACTGAATAATAAAAATATACAAATTGGGAGGGAGGTAATTACAGTTTTATGTTCCTTGTATTCTTCCAGTAGAGAATAAAGATATTGATTAGCTTTAGACCAAGTATGCATGATAACATAGCTAGGGTAACAGCTGAAGAAATGGACATAGAAGGTTTAACTCACAATCTAGAAGAAAAAATAGAATGAGAAAAAAAAAACCCTCAATTATTCCAAAGGTTAGAAAAATAAGGAGGGAAAAGAAACCAAAAAAAGTAGTAAAATAAAAAGCACATGTGAAATGGTAGAGAACGTCTATTTCAATAATCACAATAAATGTACAAGTAAGTGGCCTAAGCTCTACAGTTGAAAACCAGAGACTGCCATGGTAGATGAAGACAAACTCCAGCTCGAAGCTCCTTCATAAGATGCACTAAACATCAAAATAACACTGAAAGTCCGAATCTCAAATATGAAAACAACGCACCTGCCAGGCTATATTAACCAAAACAGTTTGTTTGGCTAACTTCACTTCACACATTTTAAGACAAAAGGCACTGCAAAAGGTGACTACATCAGGGTACAAGATTCAATTAACCAGGAACTTATAAAGATTCTGAAGTTGGTTATATGAGTAACGTAGTCTCATAAATTTTATAACAGACGCTAACAGAATTAAAGTGGAAATAGACAAGTGAAAGAGATTTTAACACACTTCTCTCAGTAATGAACAGATCAGAAGAAAAAAAGAGGGCATGAAGATTTGAATAATAAAATGAACAAGCTTAATCTAAAACACTTACAGATACTATGCTCAAGAAAGGGAGAATACACATATTCTTTTCAATCACATGTGGAATGTTTGCAAAAACTAGCCCTACTGTTATTCTACAAAGGTAGTCTTAAACCTTTCAAAGAATTTGTATACAAGTATTTTCTCTGAGAAAAATGTAATTAACTTATATAGTAATAACAGAAGAAAAGTATTATGTTGAATCACATGAAACTAGCATTTTAGCAAGTTAAAAAAATGGTTGAATGTTAGCAGCTTCATATGGTTCGTTCTAATAGAAAAAAGTCATATATTTGGAGTTTAGGAAAAAATCACACTTATGATTAGTTCTAGGTACCAAAACTTGTAGGTTGTAGCTAAAGTGGGTCTTAGGAAAAAAAGTAAGCTTTAAATGCTTACATTAGAAAAGAAATGAAGTTAAAAATTAATCTAAGTTTCCAACTAAGAGGATGGAGAAAAAATTCTCAAAATACATGAAGAAAAGTTGAGGGAAAAAAAGAATATGGTATGAATATGAACTAGAAAACAAATAACAGAGAGGACCAATCAAGTAAAAAAATTGGCTCTCTGAAAACAAATAAAATAGGAAAAAAGCAAGATTATTCAAGAAAAAAAGGGAGGCCTATAAAGAAAATGAAAAAGCAAAAGAGAACACAATTACAGATGCTGCAGAGTTTAACATATGATTAAACATTATGTGTTTAATTATGTTCATAACTAAACATTATGAACAACTTTATGCCAATCAAGCTCAAAACTCACACACAATAGGTTACTAGAGAAATAAAATTTACCAAAAATGACTTGATATAAATAACTGAATAGTATTAAATAATTGCAAATATGAACTGGAAGGTGATGGTTGCATGATATTGTGAATTTAATTAATGCCACTGAATTTTACGTTTAAAAATGGTTATGGGGGCTGGCCTGGCGGCATAGTGGTTGAATTTGCGCACTCTGTTTCAGAGGGCTAGGATTCACAGGTTTAGATCCTGGGCTCGGACCTACACACCACTCTGCAGGCCATGTTGTGGTGGCATCCCACATACAAAGTGGAGGAAGACTGGCACAGATGTTAGCTCAGGGACAACCTTCCTCAAGCAAAAAGAGGAAGGTTGGCAACAGATGTTAGCTCAGGGACAATCTTTCTCACCAAAAAACGTTTTAAAAAAAAGAAGGTTTTAAAGGCAAATTTTATATTATATACATTTTACCACAATAAAAAATGTATTAAAAAAATGAAATAATCTGGGCTGTTGCTGATCCCTTCAGTGAGGCTCCAGGTCTCCCCAGCCCTGATAACTCACTGCCTGGACAGATTCCTTAAAAAGAACACCCGAAAACAAAAGCAGTAGCAGAATAAAGAACTAGGTATTTAAATTACTCCCACAAAGAAAACACCAGGCCCAGAGGTTTTATAGGTCAGTGCTGCCTTTCAAAGAAGAGAACAGTCCAATCTGACTCAAAGTCTTTAGGGATTAGACATACGAAGATTCTGGTAACTTAAACTATACTTCAATATATTTGGTCACATGTCTCCATATTACTAACCATTAGTAGGGGTAATGACTTATCAAATCTATAAGGCAAGAGTTAGATATTTGGAAGGTTTTATTTAATTTAGCCTGCATGTAAGAACTCCAGAATTGGGCATGATCCAAAACGCCATGTTTGCATTTTGATTAGTCTATTACAGTACCGCAGGGGAGGGATGCGGGGAGACAGACATGGCCACTTTTAAAACAATTTCATGTAACAGTTTGACTTATCTTTGTTTAAGAGTATAAAGCGAAGAGGAATGTTCTTTGAGACTGACAATATTGATATCAAACACGACAAGCCATTATAAGAAAACAAAATGATAGGTAAATATCATTTATAAACATAGATACAAATATTCCAAGGAAAATAATTCTAAACCAAATACATCAATAAACGAGAAAAATGACACATCAGAACCAAGTTGGATTTATCCCAGGAATGCAAAAGGGGTTTATTAGAAAATTGATAGATCAAAGGAGAAAACAGTATAATCATCTCAATGATACAGTAAAAGTGTCTGATAAAAGCTAACATCGCATCATGACTTAACAGCCTTAGCAACTCTATAAAAAAAAAGACAACTCAAAAAATGGGCAAAAGAGGGGCTGGCCCCGTGGCCGAGTGGTTGGGTTCGTGCTCTCCGCTGCAGGTGGCCCAGTGTTTCGTTGGTTCGAATCCTGGGCACGGACATGGCACTGCTCATCAAACCACGCTGAGGCGGCGTCCCACATGCCACAACTAGAAGGACCCACAACGAAGAATATACAACTATGTACTGGGGGGCTTTGAGGAGAAAAAAAACAAAAACAAAAACAAAAAATGGGCAAAAGATCTGAATGGATATTTTTCTAAAGGAAATATAAATGGCCATTAAACACATGAAAAGATGCTTCTCATTAGCCACCAGGAAAACATAAATCAAAACCACAATGACATAGCACTTCACACCCATTCTGATGGTTAATCAAAAAGACTAACAGGCATTGGTGAGGATGTAGAGAACTCGGAACTCATATTTTCCTGGTGGAAATGTGCAATGGTGCAGCTACCTTGGAGCTGTCTGGCAGTTCATCAAAATGTCAAATATAGAGTTACCATATAAACCAGCCATTCCACTCCTAGGTATATACCCAAGAGAAATGAAAACATAGATACACACAAAACTTGTACATGAATGTTCACAGCAGCATTATTTATAATAGCCGAAAAGTGGAAATAACCCAAATGTCCATCAAATGAGTGGATAAATAAAATGTGATGTATCCATACAAGGGAGTATTATTTGGCCATAAAAAGGAATTAAATATTGACACATACTACAATGTAGATGAACCTTGAAAATCATATGCTAAATGAAAGAGACCAGTCACAGAAGACCACATATTGTATGATTTCATTTATATGAAATGTTCGCAATGGATAAATCTATAAAGACAAAAAATAGATTAGTGGTTGCCTAGGTCTGGGAGGTAGGGAGGAATGAGCAGTGACAGCTAATGGGTACCGGGTTTCTTTTCGGGGTTATGAAAATGTTCTAACATTAGGTTGTGGTGATGATTGTACAACTCTGAGAATATATTAAAATCCACTTAATTGTACACTTTAAATGGGTGACTCATATGTGAATTTTAACTCCATAAAGCTATTATAAAAAATAATTTTAGTAAGTGAGGAAAATAAGGATTGGAAGAGAAGATCTTTAATCTGAAAATATATCAAAAACGTAGGGGAAACATCTAACTTACTGGTGACAAATTGAAGGCCTTTATTTTGAGACACGGAAAAAGACAAACGTGGCTCCTTCTAACCAAGTTAGGATATGGGCCACATTTTCAGGTTTTTACAAATAACTACTTTGGAATTTTCTTTTAAAAAACAAAGGTCCCTCTCACCACTTATATCTGGATCAAAAACTGGCAAAATTGCACCACATATGGGTTAAGAGCAGAGGCATATTTGAATACAAATTCCCAGACTAAATCTGGGATATCTAGGGATTTAAAATCAAAACCTCCAGCTTCATTACACACTCATGTATATTTTCAAAAAAATATGTATCTTTCCTTATCAAATATTAAGATTTTTTTGCAATTGACACATGAATGAAAGTTTTGTTCCTCTTATTTCTGATGAGAGCAATAAATCTTTCATTTTCTTGAGATTCATGAAAACCAACATATATAACTGTGATAACCTGAAATTAAACCAATTGTACTGTTACAGGTGCCAAAACAGTGGGGAAAAATAAACAGTCCTTCTCTCTACTTTTCCCTGAGTTGTGATGGCTCTTAATTTGAAAAATAATGATTACTAAGAGGCAAAATGATTGAGGAAAAAAGGTCAGTCTTATTCAGATATGATTTCACCCTGATGTAATAGGTCTCTGGGGCCGCTGATGGGTGAGTTTTCAGGTTCATCTTGGGATCTGCAGAGTAAGTGGCTTAATAATAAAATCATGTGCTTCACTAGCGTCATGCCGAGCTATCTGAGGTCTAACAAGAGTGTATATGATATGCACATTCAATCAGATGGATACAATTTGCTGTGTAACTTTCAAGAGAGGGGAAAGAAATGGAAGGAGATAAAAATTATCCATTCCAGGATCACAGTCACAGAACCATGGATGAGTGTTCACCCGTAAGGGCCCAGCCTAGGACTACCTACCTGTCTTAACTATTCACTTTTTTTGTGTGTGTGAGGAAGATTGGCCCTGAGCTAACATCTGCTGCCAATCTTCCTTTTTTTTTTCTCCTCAAAACCCCAGTACATAGTTGTATATCCCAGTTGTAAGTCCTTTTAGTTCTATGTGGGATGCCACTACAGCATGGTTTGATGAGCACAGTGTAGGTCCATGCCCAGGATCTGAACTGGCAAACCCTGGGGCACCAAAAGAAAGCACTGGAACTTAACCACTATGCCGCCAGGCCAGCTCTTTATTGTTGTTTTCACTTGCATTTCCTTGATGACATATGTTGTGGAACATCTTTTCATATGCTCATTTGCCATCTGTATATCTTCTTTGGTGAAGTGTCTGTTAAAGTCTTTGGCACATTTCTTATTCAGGCTGTTTATCATCTTATTGAGTTTTAAGAGTTCTTTGTCTATTTTGGATAACAGCCTTTTAACCAGATGTGTTTTTTGCAAGTATCTTCTGTAGTTTGTCTTCTCACTCTCTTGACAACGTCTTTTGCAGAGCAGAAGTTAATTTTAATAAAGTCCAGTTTATTTTAGTATCATGCCTTCAGTGTTATATTTAAAAAGGTATTACCACACCCAAGGTCATCTAGATTTTCTCCTATGTTATCTTCTAGAAGTTTCATAGTTGTGTGTTTTACACTTAGGTCGACAATGCATTTTGAGTTAATTTTTGTGAAGAGTGTAAGGTCTGTGTCTAGATTCATTCTTTCGGATGAATGTCCAGTTGTTCCAGCACCTCTGCTGAAAAGAATTCTTTACTCCATTCCATTGCCTTTGCTCCTTTGTCAAAGATCAGTTGACTATATTTACACGGGTCTATTTCTGAGCTCTCTATTCTGTTCCACTGAACAATTTGTCTACTTTTTTACCAATATCACACTGTCTTGATTGATGTAGCTTTACAGTAAGCCTTGAAGTCAGGCAGTGTCAGTCCTCCAACTTTGTTCTTTTCCTTCAATACTGTGTTGGCTATTCTGGATCTTTTGCTTTTCCATATAAATGTTAAGAGTTAGTTTGTCAATATCCATAAAATAAGTTGCTTGGATTTTGAGTGAATTTATGGATGAAGTTGGGAAGAAGTGACATCTTGACAATATTGAGTTTTTCTATCCATAAACATGGAATATCTCTCCATTTATTTAGTGCTTGATTTTGTTCATCAGAGTTCTGTAGTTTTCCTCATATAGATCTTGCATATATTTTGGTGTGCTAATGTAAATGGTATTGTGTTTTTAATTTCAAATTCCATTTTTTCCTTGCTAGTATATGGGGAAATGATTGATGATGGTTTCAAGGATATGTGTGTCTGCACCAAAACTTAAATCGTACACTTAAAGTATGTGCAGTTTATTGTATGGCAATTATATTTCAATAAACCTGTTCATTAAGAAAACCAACCTCAGTAACTCAAACCAAAGACTCTAACAACAAGAAAAAAGCTATTTGAACAGACAGTTCACTGAAAATACATGAATGAGAAGCACATGTAAAGATGCTCAACATCGTTAATCTTTAAAACTATGGGTCTACCTTAAAAAACACACACACACAAAGGCAAATATTTAAATAAAAATTTACTTTGTTTTCTTATCCAGTATCAATTTTCTTGTAGGCAGTAAGGGAAAATTTGTACTCCAAAAGTTTCCCAAATTCCTTACCCTTAGGTTTTATTTAAAAACCTTTTTTTTTTTGCTGAGGAAGATTTGCCCTGAGCTAACATCTGTGCCAATCTTCCTCTGTTTTGTATATGGGTTGCTGACACAGCATGGCCACCAACAAGTGGTGTAGGTCCGTGCCCAGGAACTGAACCCAGGCCACTGAAGCAGAGTGTGCCAAACTTAACCACTAGGCCATGGGGCTGGCACCTTAAAACCCTTTTGATAACCAAATTTTTTCATTAAGGAAAAAAACCTTTTTAGGATTTTTATTTTTATAAAAACATATTTACTAAAAGCATTCTGATTTTTTTTATTCAAACAAAATTTCTCCAGTGTGACTTTTTACATGTACAGTAAATTAAGATAGCCTTTTCCACATTCCCTGTATTTCTTTCTTTGTTTTTTTTTAAAGATTGGCACCTGAGCTAACATCTGTTGCCAATCTTCTGCTTTTCCCTTCTTCTTCTCTCCAGAGGCCCCCAGTACATAGTTGTATATTCTAGTTGTAGGTCCTTCTAGTCCTGCTATGTGGGACACCACCTCAACATGGCTTGATGATCAGTGTGAGGTCCACTCCCAGGATCTGAACCAGCGAAACCCTGCACCACTAAAGTGGAGTCCGCGAGCTTAACCACTCAGCCACAGGGCTGGCCCCCACATTCCGTATATTTCTAATTTACAGTCTCTCTCCAGTGTGAATCATGTTTCCTAATGACAAAGAACAATCAAAGGCTTTCCTTTATCCATTTCACTCATGGGATCTCTCATAATGTGTGCTTTCATACTTTCCCATAGAGGAGGATAAAAATTCCTACACTTTTTACATTCGTAAGATTTTTCACACTTGTGAAATCACAGCTGAATATTAAGGTATAAGGCAGAGCTAAAGGCTTCCAACCTCCTTAGAGTAAGGTTACCTCCAGTATAAATTAGTACATGTTCAATAAGTGTGAGAAAGTGTTGAAGGCTTTCCCACATTCTTTACAAGCATAAGCTTCTCTCAAGTGTGAATTCTTATACATTTGGTAATGCATGAGGAATTACTAAAGGTTGTCCCACATTCCTCATATATATGGCTTATCCCCACTGTGAGTTCTTAAATGTCGAATAAGATATGTGGATCAAGTAAAGGCTTTCCCACATTCCTTAAATTCAAAAGGTGGTTCACCAGTGTGAGTTCTTATGTGTACTGTAAGGTGTGAGGAAATGGTAAAGACTTTCCCACATGTTTTACATTTATATGGCTTCTTTCCAGTATGTGTTGTTTTACGTTGACTAAGGTGGAAAGGATATCTAAATGCCTTCCCACATTCCTTACATTCAAACGGACTTTCTACACTGTGAATTCTTAAATGTTGAATAAGAAATGAGGATCTAATAAAGGCTTTCCCACACTTCTTACAATTACAGGGTTTTACTCAGGGTGAGTTTGCAGGTGATATTAAAGCAAGATGAATTACTAAAGGCTTTCTCACATTCCTTACATTGATAAGGCTTCTCACCATTGGGCATTCTCATATATACAGTAAGGTGTGAGAAACTAGCAAAGGCTTTTCCACATTCCTTACATTTATAAGGCTTTTTTCCAGTGTGAGTTCTTCTGTGTTTTATAAGACCTGAAGAATCAATGAATGCTTTCTCACATTTATTACGCTCATATGATTTTTCTCCAGTGTGAACTTGCATGTGAATATTAAGTTTTGAGACACAAGTAAACTCTTTGTCACACTTCTTACAAACATAGTGTTTCTCTCCAGTATGAAATTTTATATGTTTAGCAAGATCTGGGGAATAAAGAAGGCTTTCTTAAATTTCTTACATTCCACAGGCATCAGTCCACTGTGAGTTCTTAAATGTTGAGTAAGATGTGAAGACCCAGTGAAGGTTTTCTTAAATTCTTACATTCATAGGGTTTTTCTACATTGTGAGTTCGCATGTGCACAAAAAGGCTTATAGAAGGAGAATAAACTTTCCCATATTTCTTAAGAGCATACGTTTTATCTCCATCATGAATTCTCATACATTCTCTAAGATGTGAGGAAGAAGGTAAGCCTTTTCCACAGTCAGTGCATTTACAGGATTTCTCTTGAGTATAAGTTTTCTTGTGAACCAGAAGATGTAGATTTTGGCTGCAGGCTGTTGCACATTGATTACACTTAGGAGGTTCCTCTCCACTATGGGTTTTCTTAAGTAGTTTAAGGGCAGAGTTCTTTGTGAAGGCTTTGCCACACTATTACACTCACAAGTTTTCTTTCTGATGTAAGTACTCCTGTGAGTTTTATGGTATGAGTGTTCACTCAAGGCTTCCTCACAATGGGAAAAAAACGATTCCTCTCCATTGTGTTTTCTCTCCTGTTGAAGAGATTATTGAGAAAAGTTTCCTAGGTTTATTATGTTCAGAGATTCTCCCCTCTGCCTTGAATTGTGGTAGACTATACAGGAAACAAATCAGTATGACTGAAGTATTTTTGTTTTTTCTTCCATTTTCACTGCAATGCACGGTACCAGACCTGCGTGCTTTCAAGCAGTATGAAGTGACAATTCTGTAGAAAGTTCTGTTGTATTCTTTATTTCACAAGGATTCTTATAGAGTTTAGCTGGTAAGTGATCGAGACAGAATTATTTATCAAAAACTTCATCTGAATTATATATATGGGAATATTTAGCTGAGTGAACACTGATGAAATATATTGTGAAGGGTATTTAAAGTATTTGCCAAGTTCACTCTCCAAGACTCTATAAGAAACAGCTTCTTTTTGGGTGAATAACACTAGCCTCAAACGTCTTTCATGATTATTGTGCTGCTTTTCTAATTTATGGAATTTCCAATCTTCTACTAGTGTGGAAGGCAAGGAATTACACCTTGTGAATCTTACCATTTCCACCACACTGGATGTTTCCCCTGCAAAATATTCTGCTGAGGTGCTGACCATTTGGTATTAAGACATGCGTCCCAATCTGAAATAAGATAAAAAAAAAATAAGTTCTTGGAGAAATAAATGATGGAAGGAAGGTTTTAAAAATGAAGGCCAATGTGTATTTACTTTCAAACATTAACTTAAAATATATTGAAAAAAAGAAATAAATGAAAACAGAGATTGAGAAGTTTGGTTGTATTAAGAGTTTGGCAGTGATAAGGTACTGTGGTCACAGTTAGGTGATTTACTAAGAAATGATTCTATAAACATTGAGACTAACAGTGAACAGAAAGCAGTATAACCAGGAAAACAAAGTTGAAAGAAATGGATAAAGAGCTAAATGCAAATGATAAATTTGAAGAAGAAATGGGACAGATCTTACTGTCCCCAGGCGAAAAGGAAGTTTAAGAAGGTGGATGAAAAGTTAAAGAAAAAGGGAAGTTTGAGGTACGAAAGGAACCTTAGAAACCAAGTGGCCTCAGTATTCTTAGGAAAAAAAAAAAGATCTTCAAAGCTTCCTATTTAACATTTCCAAATGGTCTGCACCTTTCATGGATTAGAGTTGTTTCACATAAAGAACCACACCTGCCTTCTCCCTCGCTTTGCAGAACTCTTCCCAGTGTCCTCAGCTCTCCTCTTTGTTCCACCTGAAAGATCAGACCAGGTCTGCTCTCAAAGAAAGACGACTGATGTAAGAAGAAAATGCAAGGATGGCAAATACTTCCATAAACCAAGGGGCCAAAATTCTGCTCTTCAGGGATATCAAATAGTGTTGGTATAATTTGAGAAACAACAAAATGCTCATGCCAACTCTAATAAACCAGTAAACCTTCAAATAAACTAAAGTGCAAACACACATTCTGTCTCTCATTGGGCACCAAAAGGGTTGCTGATCTTTCCCCTGAAATCCCGGCTCAAGCTTGTATAAACATTTTTGAAGTCCTAAGCCTTTTACCCATAGAGAAAGTAAAGCCAGTGCAATGAACAGATCTTCATTTTCATGAGGAAAACACTTGATGGTAAGGTCCCTGAGAGCAGAAACAATGTCTGCTCTGTTTACTACTGCATTGCGATTAATAAGCACAGAGCCTAAGATACACTCACTTTAAAAATATTTGTTCCTGAAAAAACTAAATGAAGAAATGCTATCAGCCTTACGTATTGCAACCAGATTCTTGTAGTCCTCCAGCATCACATCTCTGTACAGGTTTCTCTGAATTTGTTCCGGCAAAGTCCACTCCTCCTGGCTGACTTCCACAGACACGTTCTCTCACTGGGTCCTAAACCATCACAGACATCTTGGCATCAGGCAATTGCCATCTCCACCAATATTCACTGGAGAAAGAAGAAGGGAGATCCAATGCCTAGACAGGGTTCCACGTTCTCCCACCACCTCCCTGAGGGCTTGACCTTCTCCTCTCTACCTGGACATACTCACTGGTGATCTCATCCAGTTACATAGCTTTAAGAGCACCTCTTTCACCCGACTGAATAAATGTATCTATCTCCTCACAACCAGATTGTGACCTCTTCTAGTCTGACTTTTCTCTACTGACAGGATTTAACACAGTGCTGAGCAGATTACAGACATAATAAATGCTGGTAAATGAACGAATCATTCCTCCAGCGACAGCACAAATTCTGAGACTTGCATGTCCACTCTCTCACTGTCTATCATAGCAAAATGACAACACACGATCAACATGGATGAGAATCGTATTGAGTTAATAAATATTGTCCTCCCTCGGAATCCGATGGAGACTGGTGCCAGGACCCCACCCCCCGCACCTCCCTCCCCGAGGATATCAAAATCCACAGATGCTCAAGCTCCTTATATAAAATGGCATAAAACGGCGTGGTATTTGCATATAACCTACACACATCCTCCTGTATAGTTTAAATCATCTCTAGATTACTTATAATACCTAGCACAATGTATACAATATGTAAATAGTCGTTATACCGTATTTTTAGGTAATAATGATGACAAAAAAGTATTCCTGAGGCTGTAGCACTTTACATAGCTAGCCTTAAACTCCTTGCTCTGGCTCTCCTCAACCCCCTCACAGTAGTGCTCATAGAGGGTAAGTGCTGTTCCACTCATAATTTCGCCATCAATAGGGATATGCTTCTGTGACATGTCCTCTAGCCACACACAATGCTTTCTCAGTCTTTGCAAGTGCTTTATCGTGAACCAGAGAGACCACTTTTGCCACTGTAGGGGCAGCACTAACACTTCCATGAGTTCAAGTTCTTTCTGCTTGATTGTGCAAACGCTCAGTTTCTTCTTCCTGACCTCACAGCCCTTCAACAAGCGCCATGACACTTTTCAAAAGATCTAAGATTTTTATTTTCTCAGAGAGAGAGCACTTAACACTCCCTCTTAGCCTTCAAGGGATTGCTTTTACCACTTAATTGCTTTTTAGGAGCCATTTTTTCACAGAAACAAAGGGTGCATACAACACAAGTAGCAAATGAGCCAGACTCAAGGTGAAGCATGCTCAAACAAGGAGTGCTGAAGAGACTGAGGATCTGTGAAATGGCAGCAGGCTACAGCAGGGTATGCCTTCACATCACTTCATTTGCATGGATTCTGCATAGTACTCAGCATGCAGCAAATTCAAGTTTTGCTTTTTGGAACTTTCTGCAGTTTTCCTTTGTTTTGTTTTTAATATTTTTGATCCATGGTTGGTTGAATCTGCGGATGTGGAACCCGCAGATACAAAGGGCCAACTGTACTGGGACAACAGTACCATTTCCCTATGTAACCTGTCAACCACATGAGAGGTCCTGAGGAAATTTAACTGGAGACTCAGGCCCTAAGCAGGCCCTATTTACATTAAGCAGCTCCGTTCCACTAGAAGGAACCCTGTCTACCTGGTAGGAAGAAGCATGCACTTTAATAAAAGAACATATTTTCTACTTACCTGAGAATAATTTGTCAGAGATCCAGCCACAGTCTTTTCCCCTTCTGACTTCTCCTTATGAAGACAGAAAAAGTCTTGGGAAAGACAACCTTGTGGAGAAGAAATAAAACCTGAGAACCCAGGCTGCCCACAGTTTCCACACTCACAAGCCTGGAAGCCATTCCACACTAATTCTAAATGGACACACACACACACCTGCCATAAAACGCCCGAGCAGCCTCTCTCATCTGAAGTTACGAAAGAAAAGGGGTTCTGGACTTTGATAAACAGGAGGAGGAGTTTAATAATCCCATTTTACAGATAAAAAAATTCAAAGTCCAGAAAGACAGAGTTGTTGTTTGCCAACAATGATAAAACTCATCATATGATTAAGCAAAACTTCTCCCACAAAAATATACATACTTACTCCTCCTTTCCAAATACCAGGACTTGGACAACAGGATAGTCTATCTGCTTAAGGCCCCTCCTAGACAGCTGAGAAGCAGGACTGCTCAGGCCCTGATCACAAGACAGGCCGTTCATGGGCTAGTTAACGCAGGGTCTCTGAAAGGAGCATCAACAAGGACTTACCACAAGGGGAAAGATCAATGTCTGGCATCCATTGAGTCAGAGAGTGAAATCTGCCCAAATATTTCTTGTTCCCAAAGTCTCTTCAAGACAGTGTCTGAATTTAATGGATAGGTCAATCTCAATTCCTCTTGATCAGGTAGTAACTGGGAGTCTTGCCTCCTACCGTCAATCTTTAAGCAACAGGTAATACTCATCTGCCATCAAGCATCATTCATCAGCCTCTGTGGAAGATGAGGTTATATATGTGAAAGCCAATAGAAACTGTAGAGTGCTAAACCACATGAATATAAACAATAACAACTGTCATTTACTGAGTACTCATTATATGTCAGAAACAGTAGTAGCTCATTATCAAAATAGTTATTATTAATGTCATTCAACAGTTGAGGCAACCTATGTTCAGACAGGAGTAGTAACTGGCCCAAGATGACCAATTAAGCAGGAGTGAGTCTGGGTTTGAATGCGGGTTATTCTGTCTCAAAAGCCTGAACTTCTGAGGTTACTATTATTCTCCAACATGACTGGAAGATGATCTCGAAATGGTGTGCAGGAAATGATTAACACAGCATATCTGGGTTGCTCAAACTCGGCACTTTCCTGAGAAAGTCCTGTCTTCAGGACGCACCTTTGGCTTGTCTTGTGGAAAATGACCTCCGAGCCCATGGAATATCCTGCCGGATAAGAGTTTCTGTATGCCCCAGGACCTGGACCATACTATACTAGTTTGACCGCACAGTTTAAGCTAACAAGGTGATTGATAGTGACCACCTGTTTATATATGCCTCAGACTTTGGGCAACGTGAGTAAGTTCAAACCCTGGGGGGCTGAAGTCAGTCATGCAGGTGCTACACGGCCACGTGACTGACCTCCAATAAAAAACCTGGACGCCAAAGCTCAGGTGCTACAGACTGAATGTTTGTGCCCCACCCCATTCATATACTGAAACCTAATCCCCAAAGTGATGATATTTGGAGGCGAAGCCTTTGAGAGTTGATTAGGCCCCTTATGCAAAAGGGATTAGTACCCTTATAAAAGAGACCCCAGATAGCTCCCTTGTCCCTTCTGCCGTGTGAGGATGCAGAAAGAAGACCATCATCTACTAATCAGAACGTGAGTCCTCACCAGACGCCAAATCTGCTGATGCCTTGATCTTGGTGTTCACAGCCTCCAGAACTGTGAGAAATTTCCGTTGTTTGTAAGCCACCCAATCCGTGATATTTTTGTTACAGCAGCCCACCGACCAGACTAATACATGATGGGCTTCCTTGGTTGGCAACATTTTACATGTGATGTTACACATTGTTACTAGGAGGATTAAGCAATGCCCATGTGACTGCACTAGGAGAGGACACCTGGAAGCTTGTGCCTGATTTGTTCTGGAATTAGTCTCCTGTGTCTTTTCCCTTTGCTGATTCTAACCTGCAGCCTTTTGTTGTAATAAACCATAACCATGGGTTTAACAGCAATGAATGCTGTATGTCCCTCTAGTGAATTGCTGAGCATGAGGGTGGTCATGAGGACCCCCAACCCAAACGGTTTATCGAATTCAGCTCTCTCTGACAGATGCCAGCATCAGAAGCCCTTGAGTAACTAATGGCCATCAAAAGTGGTCCAGAGAGTTCAGGCGGCTTTAGAAGAGGTTGCCAAAGTCTTTACAGTGAAGGAGTCTCTGAGGACACTAATGGGAGTGCCTATTGATTTTAATTTGAAAGTAAAATTTGTAAATGAGGCATATGGTGACAGCAGAACCCAAAAAGGACTACAAGATGTCAGACTTAAGTGTCCTTAATAAGTGTGTCAAACGAATCTCCGTGCAGGAGGAGATCATCAATGTAAAGCCACATAGCCCAGGTTGCCTTTCTTCAAGTCCTTTCACAGGCTTATGCCTTCATTCATTATGCATATATTTATGAAGGGCCTTTTCTTTGCTACATAATACACTAGGCACTGAGCAGAGAGCAGTGAACTATACAGAAAATGCCCCATGCCTTAGGTATCTCACATGCCAAAGGGCTAAGCAGATGATAAACACATTAAATTTGTATTATATTAGTTGGTGGTAAGTGCTATGGAAAAAAGTAGATGAATGGATAAGGAATATTATCCCCTACCTCCCCCACCACACACACATACACCCAAAGATGTTTCTTTACAAACTCAAGACTAGTTCCGGGCAAGACAATGACAGGCTAGGAAAACTGCCATTTCAGAAAACTCTTGAAAACTGACATCTGCCTTGTCTAAAAAGTGATATTCAACTTTTGGTTCAAAGCACTAGAATAGTACCATGGTTCACAAAATAAACTCAGAATACATTGCAAATGCTGGTCTACTCCAGCAGGGGATCAGCTTAGAAACACTCAAATAAGAGATCTGACACTCTCCCGTAGATCCTATCAGAGAGCATAAAATGTATGGAGTGGGTGGAGGGCTCAAACAGACTTTGCCAAAGTTTATCTATTTTATAATTTTTCTAAAAAATTCACATCTTAGTACTACGCATCAGTTCTACTTTTTTCCCATTAAATTTTGCCTTTATTTTTATTCCTCCCTTACTTACGCTTTATGTTCATTTTCCTGATCTCTTTCAAACATTTGGAAATTATAGCTGAGTTCATTTTTTAAATATTTTATTGAAGTACATATTCAAACAAGTATAGAATTACAAATGTATAGTGTATTATCACGAATTTCTATACCCCTGAAGCACTCATTATGCCTCATCTAAATCATTATTCCTCTCCTCTCTCAAATGGAAGCACTATTCTGACTTCTAACACTATAGATTAATTTGGGTTGTTTTTGTTCCTTAACACAGGATGGAACCAAACCTGGGCCCTCTGATATATCCCACGTGCAGGAGGAGGGGTGGCCTCACATGTCCTCAGTCTCTTGCCAGATGCCATGGTGCTGGAGGATGTCACCCCTCCTGCAGACCCTTGACTACCTAGGAAGCCACTTGGGACCAACTGAGTGAAAAGCAATGAGAATTCATGGCATTCTATGCTGATGGCACTACTAACCATCATATGTGATAGAGCCTCATAGAATGTTGCTGTTTTCCATCCTTTAGCCATGATGTTTCTAATAAAGGATGGGACCCCAAAAAACAACACTCTTGGCCAAACTTCAGGCAGTACAATAGTTATCATAAACTATTGGACCATTACCTAAAAATATAAATCAAAATCACACATCTCTACATATAACTACAACCACAATACAAGGATTTGCCTGGATATTCCTTATTCCCTTTGGTGTTACAGACATTTACTGGTAGTAACCAAGACACATTTCACTGCTTAGAATATACAATGCTGGGTTCTTGCAAAAGGCATTCAATATAACTTTCACATCCCCTATAGGTACAGATAACCGGATTAACTAGACACATAATGGTCTCCTGAACAAATCCTGTTCAGATTCCAGTCGAACAAATAAACCCTTAAAGTTTTCTATTTTGCCCCAGGCCTTAAACTTTATCTATAAGTTTTTAATCTTGCCCCATCCCATAAGGGCTGGAAGCCAGATCGAAGGGGCATACTCTCCTGGGACCTACTAACCATTGATTGTCCCAAAGACCAGGCAACTGTTTATCTTATATGGGACCCATTTGAACATAAGCTTCCATCAAAAAACAAAAACCCTGTCAAGTACAGCTGCACACTATTCTGGCAACAGTGGACTTATTATTGGTCTCGTTGCTTTCACTGGTTTATAATCCAGAGGCTCAAACTCTCCAAATAAGCCATTGTTTCAACTAAACATGGCAAATGTGGGGCCGGGCCTGTGGCAGAGTGGTTCAGTTCGCATGTTCCACTTGGGCAGCCCAGCGTTTTGCCGGTTCGGATCCTGGGTGCGGACACGGCACCACTCATCTAAGCCATGCTGAGGCGGCATCCCACATGCCACAACTAGAAGGACCCACAACTAAAAATATACAACTCTGTACCGGTTGGCTTTGGGGAGAAAAAGGAAAAATAAAATCTTTAAAAAATACATAAGTAAATAAAAGTAAACATGGCAAACGCTGAGGTCCACATCAACTGGAGTGGGTATCCACTAGAAAAGGATATTCTAGTTCCACACCTCAGCAACATCACCCTGGCCCAGGAGCTCATTGCTGGAGATGACATCACCTCAGATGACATCACTCTAGCCCAAGATCTCTCCACTGGGGATGGCTTCACCCTGACACTAAAACTTCTGCCCTCGCAACCCCATGGAGTGCTTTTTCTAAAGCACAAATTGAATGTAGGACAGTTTTTATTTTCTTCCTTCGATATTGGGGATTCTATTATGATTCTAAATTCCCTGTCTGCTTAGCCCATGATCAAGGTATATTCCTTGCTCTCTGCCAAAACATACGCACCTACACTCCCATGCCTACAGGGCAATCTAGTAGAGGTTACTAGTATCTATATCATTCCAAAAATTAATAGACTGTATGATTTCAAGTATATGACATTCTGGAAAAGGCAAAAGTATGGAAACAGTAAAAATATCAGTGGTTGTCAAGAGTTGGGGGGTTGGCGGGAGAATAGGCAGAGCACAGAGGATTTTTAGCACAGTGAAGATACTCTGTATGATGCCATAATGATGGACTGGATACATGTCATTATACATTTGTCCAAATCTATAGAATGTACACCAAAGAGTGAACCATAATGTCATCTGTAGACTTTAGGTGTTTATGATATGTCAATGTTGGTTTATTAGTTGTAACAAGCGTACCACTCCAGTGGGGGATGTTGGAGGAGGTGAGGAGAGCAGGTATTATATGGGAACTTTTTGTACTTTCCCCTGAATTTTGCTGTGAACCTAAAAACTGCTCTAAAAACAAAGTTTTAATTTAAAAAAAGAAGAAAAAATTAGTAGAGATTATTACTTTCCCCAGGAAGCACTTGCCTGACATTAGTCAACCCCTCGATGTCCTGGGGAGAAGACCACCCATTCCCTGATGCCTTCTCCTACTGACCCCTCCAACTTTTCATCATGACCTCCTGCCTTGAGACGATAATCACTCCTCCCTCTTGGTTACACACAATACCACTAATCTTCACATATACTTTACAAACTTACCAGCTCATACCCTCCAACAAAACTGCCAGACGTGCCACCCTGATCTGAGCAAATTTCTAAAACATGTTACAACTCCACCAAGATATTGTTAGGGACCACAAAAAATTTTAGATTTATTTTCTTGATTAATGCCATATAAATGGGAAACTTAATTAGGGGCTGGCCTACAAGGACTCCTTGTGCTTCTACTTGTGTTCCTCCTTTCTACTATCATGGTAAAATGCTCTCTGTGTTGTTTAGGAAAACTTAGGCCCTAGTCTCTAAAAGTCTCCACTATCATCACCCCAAAGTTACTATCATATCAAAATATCAGCATACTGATGGTATTGTACACATACACATCTTTTTTTCTATAGAGTACAAGGTTTTGACATCTGAAAAAGAAACCTTTTTGGTTTTTTTTTGAGGAAGATTAGCCCTGAGCTAACGTCTGCTGCCAATTCTCCTTTTTTTTACTGAGGAAGACTGGCCTTGAGCTAACATCCGTGCCCACCTTCCTCTATTTTATACGTGGGACGCCTCCTCAGCATGGCCTGGTGAGTGGTACCACGTCTGCACCCGGGATCCGAACCGACGAACCCTGGGCTGCCAAAGCGGAACGTGCGACTTAACCACTGTGCCACCAGGCTGGCCCCAGGAGCACAACTTTGATATGCAAACCAATCACTCCAGGGCCATACTATCTCTATCTGACCCACACACCATAGGAGCCATACACCGTAGGAGGCAATATTCCTCTGCCTTAATCATCCCAGGGCCAAAGAGTAGGCAACTAGAGACCACGCCTATAGTCCAAAGCCTGCCAAAATTATTCAAACTAGCCAATCCTGGCTGTTTTCTCTGCCTTACCTTTCCCGTGGAAATTCCCATTAAGGCAGTGGCCTAAACCTTTTCCTAGCTGCTGCTTCTTCTGCATCCTGACCACCCTGGTATTTTTCTATATGAACCTGCATAGTATGCCTTGCCTCTTGTCTCTAGGACCTGTGAGTACCTTTGTGTCTTCCTGAGCCTCTCCTGTCTCCTCTTGTGGCAGCACCTGACTGACGAACTCATAAAAGAATACATGACAGAGTTACTACTGCTTTCTTATTCACTAAGAAACTTTGTTCTCTAAAATCAGAGACTATCAGAAATTCACTGCTTGAAATTATATCAGAAAGACTGAAACATCCCAATTTCACCTGGAGGATCTATGTCATTATTTCAACACTGAGAAAGAGGAGTCTAGATTTAAAAGCCAGGTGCTGAGCTTCAAATAAAGGATTTCTGGACACAACATTCCACATCTATCTTAATTTTATTATTTCCAGGGAAATGGGATCCTGGGTTGTTTGGAGTGCAGACTTCATGTCAATCCCTTTATACAGTCCTGCTTTGCTTTGAGACTATCAAAATATTGCTTCATTCCAATTTAAACACCACCCTTCCTCAGAATCCACTAAGTATCCACTTTGCTTTATTCGGCTGAGACACCCACTGTTCCTCTGCTGTGCAGTCTCCCTCATTGCAATGAGTAAAAAAATCTGATTTTCTTGGACTACAGTTTTGTTCCTAGTTTTGTCAGGCTGCTTTGGCTAGGATAATTGGAAGCAACACAAATTCTATTCATAGGAGACAGGGTGAATAAACTATCATATATGCACTAATGAAGGGCCCTGTAGCCAGAAACAAGGGTAAGGAAGATCACTACAACCGGGTATAGATTAATTTCCAGTATATAGTGTTAAATGGGGAAAAAAAGTACCTTCATGTGAAGATAACCTGAATACACACACACACGGTGGTTATGTCACCCAGGGAAGTCCCTAAAACATTTCCATATCAAAAACAAAGCACAGCTTTGGGAACCAAGGTAGAACAATGCCAGGAGGCCAGATAGCAGAACCAGTCCAAACCAGAAAGGTCCAAGATGGTGATGGGGTGCCGTGTGCAAAAGCTGCCCTGTGCAAGAAGAGACGATCTGAGGATGCCTCATGCCCCCCCCAGAGTGATGATGCAGAGACCCCTCCCCCTTCACATGCCATTAAGAACCCTGCTCACCTTCCCTTCCAGAAGGTGCTTAAGAGCACGGGCTTTGCCTCCTCCATTCACTGATCAATGAATAACGTTTCTGCTCTACTATTCTGAACCTGGTCCCATTCTATTGGCACAAGCAGCTCTCACTTGTGGGTCACTGGTCCCTTAGGGCTCAGTGACAATTATTTCTGAGAAACACTGAACGGTTACACTACAAACTAATAGATGAAAACGGCTAGCTACTAGTGGTTATGTGAGACTTCTGAATTACCTTTTTATATGGTTTTGCCTTTGAACCATGAAAAAGTTTTAAAAACTTAAATAATAAGTTTATTCAAAAAGGAAGCAAACCTTAATGTTAAATGTAAACAGAAACGAATGTAACAGTGTATCAAATTGATAGCATAACCCATAACCTTGCAGAGAAAAGACTTAGAGTTCATACAAATATTTGAGCACAGTATTCTGCACTTTATATCCTTAATATAAACCTATAAGGACAAAAAGAAATGCAAAGAAACTCAATACTTTACTGAACAAGTCTACAGTTGGTAGTAATATTGATTTTATAATTTTTTAAACTACTGTACACAGACTGTAGAATAAAAAAATATATTAATGCTATTAGGAACCAAGTTTTTATTACAAGAGAAAAGAGATACAACTATAAAATAAGAGAAAGAAAAAAGCATATAATATTAAACTGGTACTGGGAATATGAATATGGACTTATAATGTAAGAAAATATATATTTTAGATATCTACCGAAAGGCTTAGACAATTATACCCTAGTATAGTAGCACTGAGCCCATGTATCACATAGACCTTGGTGTCCAAAAGGAAATAGGCTTTTTGGAGAAATCATTGATTCCAGGTCTGTAACAGGAAAGTATAAGTTGTGATACTCCAAAAAGAAAAAAGTATAGAGGCCAGGGGAGGTGGGGAAGGAAAGCTCCTCCTCACAGAAGACTGCTAGCTCAATAATGGAGAAGGAATTAGAAAACTTACACAGAATAAGGGCCAACCCCAGTGGACTAGTGGTTAAGTTAGGCACACTCTGCTTTGGTGACCCAGGTTTGGTTCCTTGGTACGGACCTACATGACTCGTCTGTCAGTGGCCATGCTGTGGCAGTGGCTCACATACCAAAAAAAGAGGAAGACTGGCAGCAGATGTTAGTTCAGGGCAAATCTTCCTCAGGAAAAAAACATTAGAATTAGAAAAACTACCATTTTGTAACCCCCCAATGTAAAAATAGGTTAAGGTGAAGATCAACAAGTGATGCTAAAACCACTGTTGAAAGGCTGTTGGAGAACAGATTATTGTTGTTAAAGTATCACTCACAGATCATCGAAAAGAAAAACGTGACTATGAAAGAAAAGGCACCTTGACCAAATGCTTAGCATCACTAATAAATATGGGACAACTTTCATTTATGTGCCTCCTGACACATAATGATGGCATACAATATGAAGTACACATCACCTAGGAAATTTTGAAGTCTAAATCTGGACAAGCTCTATGTTGCTACTGTGAACATGAAATGTGGCCAGTGCAACTGAGAAACTGAATTCCTAATTTTACTTACTTTTGACAAATAAAAATGGCAAGTAATAGGATATATTGGAGTATATGAGGAAGCCATTTGGTGTAAACCTAATTCGGCCTGACCTTATTTTTCCAAAAGGGCCTGACCGAGGCCATTGAGCACGCATTGTATATCTGCTTTAGACATTCCTTATGGCAAGAACAAAGGCCCTTGAGATAAAGGTGCAACTTCCCTCCCTCTCCCAACGTTGGCATTTCCTTAAGGATTAAGCATCTTTGCTTAGGCTAGGAACTGATTGCTGCGCTCACCTGTGACCACCCAGCCCAAGACAATAGGCTTGCCTCCTGCTGTGCCCTCTGAGATAGCAGACCCACTATCTGCTGTGTCCATCAAGCGCTGTGCCAACAGGGCAATCTTGTGACTATTGTGGGAGGGACATTTCAATCATATGTGAAACATCCTGTTTGGGGGTATATAACCACTCTGTACACCTCACTTCTTTGGTGCCCTTTCTTCCTTCGGGAAGAAAGGCCTTGGGCCATGGTCCTCAGATTTTAGCTCAGAATAAACTCTCCCAAATTTTCATTTATAGATTGGTTATGGATTATTTTCGTTGACACTTTTAATTAACTTAAGTTTAGAAATAAAATTGATTCAGTTTCTAAAATCCTTTTGAGTATGTTTGGAACAATCTGGGTTTGTAAATCTACCTTGTCAACAGTAAATTTTATGAAATCTAAATACAGATCAAGCATTTCCAATGAAAATTTAGCACCCTCACTGAGATGTGTCGTAACTGTAAAATACACACTCGATCCCAATGAATTCGTACAAAAGAAATGCAAAATTTCCCATTAGTAATTTTTATATTGACTACATTAGTCATTAATTTCACTAACAATGTTCTATAGATAACTGGATATGTTGGGTTAAATAAGATATATTATTCAAAATAATTTCACGTGTACATTTGTAATTTTTCTAAATTGGGTGCTAAAAAACTTGTTACATCTGTACCTTGCATTATATTTGCATTTAGACAGTACTGCTCTAGACTCAATGTCCATTTTACAAGAAATACAAGAGACAGACAAATTAAGTCAACAAAATCCTGGGAAAACAACATCATATCAGAACGCCAATATTTTACAATATAACTACCCTGGAATCTTCAGGAACCAAAATTAAATTTCAAAACTGCAGGCAAATGTTTTAGGCGAAACAGACTAAAGAAATTAAAGACGAAATGTATTGCATGCAAATCTTTAGATTCTAGCCCCCAAAAAACCAACTATAAAGACAACTATAATAGACATTATTGGAAAACTGGAGAAGTTAGATTTTCTTGGGTGGGACAACGGAATTCTGTTTTGTTTTAGTGGGAGACTGTCCTCATCCTTAGGAGGTGCATGTTTAAGATGAATGGGTGAAGTGAATGTCTGCAATTTACCATTAAGTAATTCATCATAACAGCATCCTTACAACAAGAGACAAAAGAGACAAAATCTTAACAGTTAGTGAATCTAGATGAAGGGGTCATGGATGTTCGTTTGATTGCCGCTACAGATTTTCTTTAGATAAGAATTTCAAAACGAATACCTGGGAGAAAAATCCATCCGTCAAAACTCATTTTACTCACGGTAAATTCAATTACCCACGTCTGTGGCTAACAGACATGAGCCTGCATCGTCTTTCTTCCTAGAGACGCCTGTATCTTGAAGCTTTGGGGATTTACAGGGCTCTGACGGGGTAAATTTTATATTTATATGAATTCATTCACTCGTGCACTTAAATACAGAGCGCTCCCTAGTACCTGCAAAGCTTTCTCTTTCCACTGGAATATAAACTTACCAGACTCCCATAACCGACACCCACAGCCGGAGCAACTCCGCCTAGTGCTCCCCGGGACCCGAGAGAACTGCGGGCTGGCGGGGACAAGGGGGCGCTGGGCCCGGGTCACTGTGACGCGAACGACGGAGATGCTTGTCTTTCGCGAGAAAGGACCCGCAGGTTGCTCTGGAGGCCTCCGAAAAGGGGAGGCCGGCGGGGTAACAGGCCTCCTCCTCCCGGGGCTGCTGCCTCGGCTCCACCCGGCTGAGCGAGCTGGTGCTTTCGGAGGAAGGGTGGCTGCCGCGGCCGCGCCCAGGCCGGCGCACTTTGACCCCGCGCCTCCCCTTTGGGTCTGTCTGGCTCCACGCTCCCAGATGCGACAATTTCTCCCCCTTCGCGGGCGGGAGCGCGCAGCTAAGATGGCCGCCGCCTCGCGCACGCGCACTGTCGGCCTCCAGGAACAGCCTAAAGGGCGGGACCTCAGAGATCCTGCAGACGCTTCTTGCAGCCTGGAGCAGGGGAGAAACGTAGTGGGGTGCTGGGTCCAGACCCGGAGGCCGGGCTGTGGCCGAGGGCCGGCGCGGTGGTTTATTTTCCTACCTAGCCTGTGCCTCTTACACGTCTTGCACGAATAGCAATTGCTTTCAAATTTTGTGCATATTTGAATGCACAAATGCATTCAACTCTTCATTGCACAACGGTTGCTGCGATTCCCCCCCCCCCCCAACCGCGAGATAGTGAATACACTTACTTCATAGTTGCACTTGACCTTTTTGATGCGGGGTCGGTGAGCCGAGGAGTCAAAAGAAAGATTTCTTAGACTCTCAAGATCTGGCAGTAGTGCTCTTTTATTTAGAGAATAGTGTGGAATAGCATGGGGACAGGACCCAAGGACAGGCAGAGCTGGTGCGTGGGGACAGGACCCACGGGCGGTCAGAGCTCCTGCTGCTGCCCCCGCTGGCATGGGGACAGGACCCATGGGCAGGCAGAGCTCCTGCTGCTGCCCTGAGTTGAGGGTTAGGGCTAATTTTATAAGGCATGGGTACGTGACTTATTTTTACTGGAAAAAAAGAAAAAGATGATGTAAAAAGTCATTAAATGATTTCAGTGCAGATGGGGTCTGGTTATTGTGCGGTCATATAACTTTAGATACGAATCTGGCCATATAGATCGGCATGCAGGTGAGGATGCCCCGGGCTTCTCTCCCTGGGGCAGTCCTAATTCATGCCATAAAAAAAGTCCACTGGGTCATATAGTTTGGCATGTAGGCCAGGTCACCTTGGGCTTCTCTAGCTGGGGCAGCCTTAATCCACATCGCTTTTCATATGGCAACATAAATTCACTGTACGTGATTCAGTTTTTCAATGTAGTTCAGCCTCCTCTCTGTGATTCCCCTTGCCTGGGAAGGGAGCTGCAAATTGCAGTTAAGATGGCGGGGATCAAAGGCTACAGCATCTCAGTCTGGGGCCTCTGACACTACACTGGAAGTGAAGAGGTGACCCTAAGTTTAAATCTGAGATGGCTTCTGCTAACTATGTGGCTGAGGCTGCTGTCCTGGAGCAAGGGGGAGATTCTTTAGCTGCTGGGTTTCAGAGTGACTGTAATGCCCAGTGGGTCTCTGATTTCCGTTATGTTTCAGAGTTAAAAGTCCAAGAACTTGACCATCCCTTTCATGTACAAACAGAAAAAGAAAACAGCTTAACAATTTATCATAATTTGGGAGACTTAGAGTTGGAGAGTTCTCCATATTAGCCTTGAGTTGGTCAAAGGCTAACTCTGCAGTGACCTCTTAAGGCAGAGACTCAGGAGTGTCATTAGTCATATCATGCAAGGAGGCAGATAATTAAGTTGGCAATGCACAGACTATATACAATAAGTCTTAGGAATCCTCTAAGTTGTCTTTTGGTAAAAGGGGAGGGAATTCTGAATGGCTGTAATTCTCGCTGGTGTGAGGGACTTGCTTCCCAGGGATATGTCATGGACTAGAGACAGTTAGCCATTAATGATTAGGTAACTAGTAACTAAAGTATTTTTTGGCAATTACTAACGGTAGCTTTTAGTTATTCACCCACCCATTGTTAGCTGTGCTGCTTAGGCAACATATTATCCGATTCCCAATAGGTTCCTATAGATAACACTTCCCTGGTGCCTGGGTCACCATGGTAATGTATGCTTCAGTTGTTTTTCAGGAAATAAGAGTGGACCCCTGTCTGGTTCAGTCTGGTTGAGACCCCCCAACTCATCAACTTGGCCTGTACAGATGACTGATAGGTAACCTCCTGTCCAGGAGCCAAAAACTCCACCCTCAGATCATGCCAACACTGCTGTTTTTTGAAGATGTGTCCTACGATGAGACATGAAGTTTGACTATGCTTGCACAGATCATTAATTACTTCACTCCTCCTTGCCTCCAGTCATCTTTTCCCACACTTTAGACCACCTTGCCCTTCTCCCCCATAAATATTGCTAGTCCCCAGTTTTGGGGAGGTGGATTTGGGATTTGCTCTCCTGTCTCCTCACTTGGCTGCCTTATGAATAAACCCTTTCTCTGCTACAAACTCATCGTCTCAGTGATTGGCTTTATCATGTGACAGGCAAAACGACCCTGGTTTGGTAACAGAACCTGCTGGGTCTGATCGAATTGTAATTTATCCTCAGAAACTTTATGTGTTTACATAGCCAAAGTTTTCCAGAGATAAAGAGATTCCTCTTGGGAAGAGCTTAGATCAGGTGAACATAAAAACAAGTCATCTACATTTCCAATCAAGGTAGAAGAATAGGGAGGGTGTAAGTCTTGGAGATTATGGCTGAGAACCTGAAAGAAGTATGAGGGACCTTTAATGAAGCCTTGTGTCATCATTGTCCAGGTGTATTGTTTTGCCACGTCAAAGTGAAAAGATACTGGGAGTCAGGATGTAAAGGAATACTACAGAAGGCTTAACAGAGACGTAGTACTGTGAAGGATGTTGATTTTAGATGGAAAGAAGCCAGAACAGTATTTGGGTTGGGGACCACAGCAGGCATGGACACACAATATAATTTATAGCTCTTATGTTTTTACAAAACAATACCCACTCCCATTACATTTTTAAGGAGGTGGGAGTGTTACAGAACCTGGTGCAAGGAATGAGGAAGCTCTTGGCTATGAAATTTGCAACAATAGGTTATAGTGCTGCTAGAGCTTTGAATTTTGATACTGGCACAATTTGCAGAGGCATTGTGGGCTTTATATTGATTCATATGGGTTCTATAATCTTTCTTTTTCCCATATCTGTAGATGAGGTTGCCTCTATAGATGAGACATCAGGTACCAAGGAAAGTAAATCAGAATACGGAAGTGATTATAAGGAGGAATTGAGTTGGGGACACAAGAGTGGAGGATCCTCAAGGGAAGCCATCATAAATTAGTATATTAGGACATCAGAGTCTGGGAGATAATAAAAATTCTTCAGGTGTGCACCTAATAGTGGCTCCCCATTGAGCCCAAAGTCCTATCCAAATAGTTTAGTGGGAGTGGAAGGACTGACGAGAAAGACATGTGGAGAAGTTAAGGGTTCCCAAAGAGACAGGCAAGGTGGGGAAAGAAAAGGGACCGAGAGAGTATGTTCTTCCCCCCACCCCCTGCCATGTAGCTGGAGTGTTAAATTAAGAATGTGAAGATTATGACCTGGTGAATGGAGAGGTACAAGCCACCCACGTGGGGTTGGCAGGTAGCTCTTTCAGCATCCAAGCTCCTCCTTTGGGGAAGTGAAAACCCTGGGGTCATTTTGATTGAAGGCACAGTTTCAACCCACCCACACAAAGGAAGTAAAGTCATAAGATTTATTACTTATAAATCCCAGAAACAAGGGGGCACAATGAGCCAGGGGAAGCTAGTGCCTTGTGTCTGTTGCAAGTCACGAGTGAGCAGGAGATAGCACCTGTAAGGTGGTTGGGGCAGAGGTCACTAACTTTTCTCGGGCTCAAGTCTAAGTGGCTGTTTTAACAGGTGCCCTGGGAAAAGCATGGTGGGAATCCTAAGCTCAGGTCCTTATCTAAATGTCCAGACTTTGGGTGTGAGCAGGCTTGTCATACTGTAAAATACTTAGGCAGCAATTCAAAATAGCTGTTTTCTCATCACAGAGAGGGAGAGAGGGAGAATGTCAATATATTTGATTGGTAAGTCAGACCATTGAGACCTTTTTATTGCTCTAAGGAAGGTTCATGGAACACTGAGAGAAATTAATGGTGGGAAGTGTGTCCCTGGTGTTTTCCAAAACTAAGGTTTGATGGCCTTTTACTCATAGTGTTACTTCACCTTGCTGATCCAAGGGTCATTTGTGAGATAAGCAAAGTAATAAACCTTTTCATACCCTCTTGGTATATGTGTGTGGCATCATCAGTCTTGACATCCAAAGCAAATTTTGGGTATGTGTGGGTCCATCCTGTGTCTGCAGGGTGGCCATAAGATAATTGGTTCTGTGGATATCAGTCAGCCTCCTTCACCACCTGCTCTTGTCGACCCAATGGGCTCCTGAAGAAAGTGGCCATGATGGCAGGGATGGAAGTTATGCATGGGCTCAGCAAGATGGACACTACCACTCATCTTGGGCTCAGCTCTAAGTGGCTATTTTAAAAGGTGCTAAAGCCCCTATTAAAGCCCCTGCTAGGTGCCCAATATGCCAACAGAAAGACCATTACTGAGCCACTGATGTGGCACCACTCCTTTGCGAGGAAGGGAATCAGCTAGGTGGCAGGTTGATTACATTGGACCACATCCATCATGGGAAGGTAAGTGATTGTTTCTTAGTAGAGTAGACACTTACTCTTGTCAATTTAGAAAGCAAATTTGCCTGTTACTTTATCTCAAAATGAGTTTATTCTGGGATAACTAAAAGAATTGCAGTTTGGGAAGTGCATGCCATGGCAAACCCACAGGCAAATCCAGAAAACAAAGGAGGGGAGCTGCCTTTGTGGAGAAGAAGGGGGAGCAGGGAGGGATGAGTAGGGACTTTCCAAATCAAAGTCCATTGGGGGAAAGTAGCAGTTCAGAGTGGCAACGGCTTCTCATTGGCTGAGCTGCAGCATTTCTCATTGACTGGGCTGTTGCCAGGTGGGGAGAGAAATCTTCCTTTAGGAGTAAAGCAGTTTTTCTCCTGTCTAGGATGCAAGCCTCGGTCTTTTCCCATTTGGTGTAATTGATGATGTGTAATAGGGCTTGAGAGCTCCCTGACAGGACTTCCTGACTCCAATTTAGTTAAGGTTCCTTTTATTAATTTCCACACTCTGGATATGAATTTGTCTTCTGTGTCTGCACTGCTTCTGCCAAAACTACCATCTGTGGACTTACAGGATACCTGTGCACCCATATGGCATTCTACACATTACCAAGGAACTCATTTCATAGCAAATAAAGTGTGGCAGTGGGCCCATGCTCACAGAATTTTAACATATTTAGAGATTCATGTAACTATTCTAGAATGGCCTTTTGAAGATTCAGTTGTGGCACCAATGAGGCAGCAATAGCTTGACGGGCTGGGGCAATGTCCTCTAGAATGTGGTATATGATTTAACACAGCATCCAGTATATGATGTTCTTTCTCCCATAGCCAGTATTCATGGGTCTAGGGATCAAGGGCTGGAAACAGGAATGGCTCCACTCACTATTACCCCTCATGATCTGCTAACAAAATTTTGCTTCCATCCCCATGACAGGTTGTGTTGATCTAGAGGTCAAAGCTCCAAAGAGGGGAATGCTTCCACCAGGGGACACAATAATGATTCTACTGAACTGGAAGTTGAGACAACTACCTGTCTACTTTGGGATCATGATGCTCAGAATCAATAAGGAAAGGAGGGACAGTTACTGTACTAGTTGGGGTGATTGATCCTGACTACCAAGGGGAAATTGGGTTGCTACCACATAGTGGGAGCAGGGAGGGCTACATCTGGAATGTAGGCGATCTCCTAGGGTATCTCTTAGTACTCCCTTGTCCTGTGAGTAAAGTCAATGGAAACCTCAACAACCCAATTCACGTAGGACTTATAATGGCTCAGATCCTTCAGGAATGAAGGTTTGGCTCACCCTACAAAGCAAAGAACATGATCAGCTTAGGTCAAAGAAAATATGAAATGGGTAGTGGAAGTAGGTAGAAGGTAGAAAGGACTGCAGAAATCTTGGTACATAACAACTTCCTCCAAACTCCTGCACCAAAAAACTTGACCAAACTCAAGCACGGCTTCAGGCAGCACCAGGCTGTGTCCCTAGGATGACCTCAGCCCCACATTAAAATGCCTGTCTGAGAGAGCTCAACACTGCCAGGAAAATTTACTGTTTGTTTTAGCCAACACCTAATGATAGGCCCCTGACCTCTCATTCTTAGAGATTTACTAAAAAGGGCTTCCAACAGTGAATATGTACCTCTTGCAACTCGGAAGTGTTTCTCTCAAGGGCCTGCGAGCCATTCCTTTGAAATGTGATCACTGGGAAGGATAGGGCCTCTGTCTCTCAGTCTCTGGGCTCCCCTGCACAGTGGCCTGGGGTAAATCCTTTGTCCACTTTCCCCAGTGACTTCCTTTGGTCCTCCTGGGAGATTAGAAAGAGTGTAGGTAGCTGACACACTGGTCAGGGACAAAAGCCCACAATGGGACAAAACAGTGAAGCACAACAATTTTTAAAAAAATGTACATAGGGGCCCGCCCCATGGCCCAGTAGTTCAGTTCACGCGCTCCACTTCAGCAGCCCGGGGTTTCACTGGTTTGGATCCTGGGCATGGACTTAGCACCGCTCATCAGGCCATGCTGAGGTGGTGTCCCACATAGCACAACTAGAAGGACCTGCAACTAGAATATACAACTACATACTGGGAAGCTTTGGGGAGAAGAAGAAGAAAGAAAGAAAGAAAAAGATTGGCAACAGATGTTAGCTCAGATGCCAATCTTAAAATATATATATATATAACATAAAATTGACCATTTTAACCACTTTTAAGTGTACAACTCACTGGCATTAAGTACATTCACAATGTTGTGTAACTACCTTCACTATCCATCTCCAAAACTTTTTCAGCATCCCAAACAGAAACTCTGTGGGGAAACAAACATTTTTATGAAATTGGGTCATGCTTTGGTCTCCAGGGTCTCTGGAGATGGGAAGGTGTGAGTTTAGTTGCAGCAAAATGAGGATGTCGCATTTGTAATCAACACAGTAAAACTCCAACAAGATCTCAATCCATTGGTTTTCTCTCTGTGCCCCAAGGTCACCTCTGAAGTGGATGCGGTTGACACAAATAATCCATAATCAATCTATAAATTGAAATTGAGGTGAGTTTATTATGAGCTAATATTGAGGATTATAATCTGGGAGAACTTTTCCACCAAGGAAGGAAGCTCTCCAAAGTGGGGTGTACAGAGTGGTCATACACTATCTTGGAACAAACAATATACGTTACATATGACAGGAATAGCTCTTTTACTAATGTCATGAGATGCTGAGCTAGCACAGCAGGTCAGTGGTCATGAGATGAGTTAAAGCAGGTCAGTAATTAATCCTTAGTTTCTGGGAAGAAATGCTTATCCTTAAAGAAATGCTGATATTGGGGAAGCAACATCCCTATCTTTAAGGGCATCATTCTTGGCTTGGGACATTGTAAATGTTTAAAGCAGATGTACAATGCATGCTCAACACGCCACATCAGGCCTTTCTGGAAAAACAAGGTCAGGCTGAGTTAGTTTTAAACCAGATGGCTTCCTCATATACTCCAATATATTCTATTGCTTTTCATTTATTTCTCAATGCACACATTTAGACACTTCAAAGAGCCTTCAGGGAGGAGCGGGCTCCTTTGAGATTGAACTTGAAATAACAGAACAAAATTAACTTTCTGGACACTGATATGATTCCCTTTGGCTTCATCCTATTATTATTGGCCTATTTTGTACATTTCCCATGGATGATGACGTTGTTCTAAACACTCTAGCATGAGTGGTAATGAACAATCCTATTACCCTGGACTTCCTGCTGACCAGTCGAAGCAGGTTATGTTCAGCTGCCTAGCTCAGTGCACCTGGCTTAATGACATACTTATTTGGCTTGGCTCTGGATGGAAGCCTGGCTGTCGTATATCCTCCATGGACCCCTCATTGCCCTACTGGGAGTCATGGTCACTCTTTCCTGATGATCCCTAAAAAGGAACAGAACCAATTTGGTACGAGCTCCTATCAGTACAATTAATTAGGGGATCTGTATTAGTCTCCTATTGCTGCTGTAACTAGTTATCAGAAACTTAGCAGCTTAAAAGAACACAAATTTATTGTCTTACGGCTGTGGAGGTCAGGCGTCTGAAATGGATCTCACTGGGCCAAATTCAGTGTGTCCACAGGGCTGTGTTCCTCCCGGAAGCTGTAGGGGAGAATTCGTTTCCAGCTTCTAGAGGCTGCCTCCATTCCTTGGCTCATAGCCCCACATCACTCTGACTTCTGCTTCCATCCTCACATCTCTTTCTCTGACTCTGACCCTCCTGCGTTTCTCTTTCACTTATAAGCATCCCTTGATTACATTAAACCCACCTGGATAATCCAGAGTAATCTCCTCACGTGAAGAGCATTAATTTAGTCACACCTACAAAGTCCCTTTTGGCATATAAAGTAACATATTCACAGGTTCTGGGGGTTAGGACATGGACAACCATTCTGCCTACCACAAAAAGTATCTAAAGAGAATTCTTAGCTAGATACATGAAAGGTTGGGACCTAGAGTTGTAGAGAAATGGCTCTCCAGGTGCCTCAAGACTTTGCATCTATCCTTATGGACCACGCAGGAAAAGGCTTGCCTGTGTTGGAAGATCACTCCCTGTGATCTTCCCAGAACATGAGAGGATGGGAGGCCTGTAAAGAGCTGCTAGGAGGCCATCTCCCACTTGCCTCCCCTGGGAGGCTGTCATGAGACAGTTTCTCATTGCCTCCTGGATTCTGATAAGACAAGGGGGTCCTGCCTTGCTCTCTTAAGAATAGAACTGCAGAATTTAAAACTGCTTAGCTGCAGTCTAGATTTAGCTCCCCAGCAATGGTGAAGAGGAAATGGTCACAAAGTAAGGGTTGAAGTCGGTGGTAATTTGTGGCTGGCAGTTGGGGATCTGATTGTCCCTGGGGTATCGCCCAAATGGTTTTATCTAGTCCAAGGTGATTAGTTCCACTTCCTGGGTATTGGGAGCAGGTTCAAGTTTGTTTTACAGCATGTTTAGCGGAGCAAAGTTTGTGGGTGGTAAGTGAAGATGTCTCTCTCTTCTGAGAAACTTTCACTGAATAGAACATGTTTGCCAAATCTATAACTTTGTACTGTTCACCCATGTTATTTTGCATGTGGTCCTTTAAGGCAATGATATTTGGTAGGGATGCTCTAATAAAGGGTACAGTCTTGTTTAACTCTCTACATTCTATAATCAGCCTCCATTTATGTGTAGTGGTTTTAAGCACAGGCCATACCACGGAACTTAAAGGTGAGATAGTAGGAATTAGGTCCCCTTTTTTCGCTAAGTGAGCTAGGATAGGCTGTAATTCTTCGGGTCTTTCCTTAGCTAGTACTGTGGCATATTGACCACCCACATATTGACCACAAGGGAAAGTTGACTGGTCCCCACCAGGTGGCGCTCACCAATAGCAAAAGCTTTAGGCTTTTCATGAGGTTGACTGAGGAGGCCCATTCCAACAATGGGAAAATGGATTGTCTGGGAGGAACAACAAGGACAGAAGCATCTTTTAGCAAAAGTGGGCCAATTTTAATAGTTACGCAGGTAATTGCCCTTGTAATTCATTCCCCTCCAAAGTCATTCACTTCCTGGGGTGGTGTGGAGGGGGGTGCTTCCTGGGTTAGCTCCTTAAGGAAGGGCTTGAGCTCTGGCCTGCAGAGATGGTGTATACTTCCTCCTCCAAGAGAGAATCAGCCCTTCTTCTTTTTTTCCTCTTTTGTCTTTTATTTTTGGATGGTCACTGGCAAAGTGGAGGATAAAATCTCTCAGTTCCTATTTTAGTGACACCATGTTTTTTGCGTGTCCCTCTCTAGCTCCCCTCTCTGGTGGGCACCAGTCCTTTTTCCAGGATCCTCCCCTCTGTCATGTCTCATCTCCTCCAGGAGTTTAGGCTCCCACTTCCTCTCTGGGTAGCATCCTGGTGAGAAAGTGCCTTATGCAGGGTCCAACACCCATCCTGTGATTTGGAGTCACCTCCTTTGGACTCCTGGGAGGGACAGGGATATAAACTTCCTTGGCTTTAGTTACTTTAAGTAATGTTTTAGCTGGCTCAGCCCAGGAGTTGGGGGTCTCAATATCCCTCTGGGGAAGGGCTAGAATGACGCTGTCCTTGACAGTGGATCTGAGTGAGACTACATTAAAAAGAAGCATGCTAGCTGTGGACAAAGGCCCCTCCCCTGACTGTCCTTAGGAGACCAGCCTTGGTCTGTCATCTCTGCCTTATGGGCTTGTCAACCTTCCATAGCAGTCCCAAGGGATGAGGACATCCTCTTGTTTCAGAGTACGCCAAATCAGCAGCTTAACCACGAAGACCTCCTCTTGCTACAGCATGTGATGCAGTCAGGGGCAGCCCACCCTTGGTCCAGAGGTGTGCACTCCTTCCCCTTTTCTTCTTTAGGTCCATAAGTCTTACAAGATCCAGCACCCGCCTAGTGGGGGACCCAGGTAGGTGGGCTGACCTCCTTCTCTAGGCAGCTCAGTGCCTCTGACCCCAAAAGTCAGTTCCAATGGAGTGAATTCACTCAAACACTGGTATTACCTCTTGTTGAGGCTAATGAGACATAGGGGGAGATCATGAAAAACATAAAGAGTAAAATAGCCCAGACTAACGCCATACCAAACTGATGCGAAGGCATTTTAAATTTTGAGTCCCGCCCACTTAAGATTGTCCAGTATAGTTTTGCCAATTGATTGTCCTGTTGACTGGGTAGTCCCCATATCTATTTCCTGATCACCAAAATCCCATCCTTGTCACCACATGTAGGAGTTTAAGGGATTTGGGGGCCAATGTAGGAAGAAGATAGGACCATGAGAGGGAAGCAACAAGCTTTATTGGGTTGACCAAGATTCTCTCCTCCACCAAACTCTGCTCAGGCTCCCCTGAACTCCTTTGCAACTAGGTCTCTACTTTTGGAATTCTGTGTTCATCTCTGCAGTGTCCAGTTTTAGCAAGAATGCTGCTAAGTCAGCTTAGCCAGAATCCCCTATCCTCTATATCTGATCACTCTCGATATCTAATCAGGTTCCTCATTCTTCACCATCCTCCAGGGGACATCTGATCACCTTGGCCTGCCTTCAGTAAGAATCCTGTTAGGGTTTAGTCAGAGCCCCCCTTCCCCCCGATGTTTCCTCAGTAATTTTCTATCCACTGACCCCTACTTTGCTCCTTGGCTATAAATTCTTATTTTCCCATGTTATATTTGGAATTAAACTTGGTTCTATATTGTGGTCTCTTTTTCCTTATTGCGATAGTCCTGAATAAAATCTGTTTTACCACTTTAACTACTGTCCACCTCTGTTTTTTCTATGACAGGGTGGCACTTGGAGAGGGTTGCATGAGAGGGGAAGTTCCTCATAGCATGAGGCCATCCAGAGGCTTATGGCACAGGGGCCATCATGTATAAAGGGAGGAGGGCATGGGAACCCCTGCAGGGAGAGGGGAATCTGGGAGGGGGCTTACATGTCTAGGTGACGTTGCTCAGTAGTGTGGATGGGAGTCCCTGGGTCAGAGAGCTCTGAACGGGCTTAGCACCTTGGGATCTTATAACCAAAGGCTCTATTTTATCAATGTCAGCAGATGCTGGGTGAGATTTCATGGGGTGTGCAAAGCAGGCAGGCTTTAATTAGCTAAAAAACGCTTCTTTGGGCTATTTTAAAAATAATTGGATGTGTCACAATTTGAGTTTGGCGCCAGTGGGCTTTTGAGCTAGTGGGTCTAAACCTGTAGTGAAGAAATAAACAACCTAGGCGCCAATACACAGAGCCTGTCTGTCACTTAATAACATAAAAGACCTCTACCTTATACTACATATCAAAAGATATTCCTGGAGGCGTAAAGATTGAAAAGGTTTACAAATACTAAAATTTGGAAGAAAATCAGGAAAATATTTTTATATTCTAGGGTTTCAGAAGACTTTTAAAAGGAAGCTAGGAAACTCAGAAACCATTTTTTTAAAAAGTATAGACTCATCGGGTTATAAAAAGTTAAATATTTTATACAGATATGATATCATAAACTAAGTTAAAGGAGCAAAATTATGTTATCAATTCAATAGATGCATAAAACATTTGATAATGATTAAAAGTTGGTAAAGTGTCTTCATAACCAGATTTAAAAAGGGACTTTATTAACTTGATAAAGGCCACAACTTATAGCAAATAGCTTACCAAGGAACCTTGATAATCATTACTGACCAATCAAGAATGCTTGATTTCCTTCTGACTTTATAACATAGTTTGAAAAGCTCTGAACAAACAAGAAAAAAAGAAATGTTACTATTAGAACAAGAAAAAAATATGCACAAAAGATTTTATTTATACTGAAAGTCCAAAATAATGAGCTAACAACTATTAGGGGTCAGCAAGGTTTCCAGGTAAATGACCCACATAAACAATTATCAACAACCTTCCTCTACATGAGCAGTAATCAATAAAACAATGAAAGGGAAAACTAAAGGCCTAATGAAAGGACTGAATGAATGGAAAGGAGATCTCATAGGCTGCTATAGGCTTCGAGTTAGAAGTATTGTGTCCTGTGTTAGGCAACGTGTAGAAGGGTAGGTATACACGCAGTTAATGAGCATCCTGTCTCTGACTCCTGAGAACCTGGATGGGAGACCCCTTGTCTTAGTCACCTTAGTCCCACCCCCAGACCTCGCCAAATTTAGCTCGCTGGGAATTTGCAATCAAGTCCCGCCCCTCGACCTGGTCCCCACCCTAAGCCACGCCCCTATCCCCGGTCTCGCCCCAGCCCCGCCCCAGCCCCGCCCCTCACATCTAGTCAACCAAGCCCCGCCTCTAGCATGGTCTCTGCCCCGTTCAAACCCAACTCTTGCTCTAGGGACCCACCGTGTGCCTTCGCGGGAGGCAACTAGAATTTCTCCTCCATTCATTGCTGGAAGCAGCCAGCGCCCTGCTTCCCCGCTACTCCCTTCCTTCCTTAATCCCTATTTCCCCGCTCCTGAGGCCCCGCCCCCTACGCTGTGCGCGGCGCAGAAACCGGAAGCAGGGCCGCTTCTGCGCGTGCGCGAAGCGGCGGCCATATCTCCTCCTGCCCTCGCTCGCGTGTGAGGTGAGTTTTCGTCTCCGTGCGCTCCCTGCCCGGCTGGGCCGGGCCCGCCCCAGGTTGGGTGCGCGGGAAGCGGAGAGCTCTGCCTTGGGGCTCGGCGGTCAAAGGGCGGCCGACGCCGGAGCCTCGCCCCGCCGCGGCGCTTCCTCAGAGAGCCCCGGCCCGCTCCGTCCGCGGCTGCGGCTCGTCCCGAACTCTCCGAGTTCGCGACTCTGGGCTGGATCCAGCAGTCGGTGAGTCCGCTGCGGGCTGGAGTTGCGGAACCTCCTGCTTATGTTAGTCGGCCTCCAAAAGCATCCTCTGCTCTCTTTCCGGAAGGGAAAAACCTCCCTGCCAGTCGGGTCACCGGGAGAGAGCTCAACCTGGCTGTGGCCGCGCTGTCTGTGAATTTCGGCGTGTTCGGCGAGCGCGGGGTGACATTTGCCTCAGCTGCGTCCTCTCCTCGCCCCTCCTGGTGCGGGAGAGATTATTTAACCTGTGACTTTTACCCTGCCGTTGGGCAGGGTTTGCTACATTATATTCAGGTGCATAAAGCTGGGCTGATTATTTACTATCTTTGTGACCCTCCTCCTTGCTGAATGCAGCTATAATTTTAATCACTTATCTGTAGTTTTTTTTAATTTCACACAAAGTGTGATCATCTGCCAGTTTCAGCGTTTTCTTTTTTTATTCCTTGTACCCTGGATTTCTTTTTATTGCTTCAATGCACTTGCCAGGAACTTCAGTTCAATGTGGAACAGCATGTAATTTGCATCCTTGCCTTGTTCCTGATCCCAGAAAGAATTATTCTACCGTTTCACCATTAAATAGGATGTTTGCTCTAGGTGTTTGTAGATAATATATATATATTTTTAATTAAAATCAATTCCCTTTTAGTCCTAGTGGGTTAAATTATCATCACAATGGATATCGATAGGAATAAGTCACTATTTTGTATCTAAGAGGATATGCTCTTTTTCTGTTAATGTGATGAATTATATTAATCTATGATTCCATTTTTAACCCCCTTCCTAGGAGGAAGTGAAATTAGTTTGCGATTACTATCCTCATTTTTCATTTCTCGACTGTACTAATATTTTGCACTTATGTGTATGAATGAGATCTTTCATATTTTTTTTGAGTTGGACTTTTCTGGTCTTGGAAACACTCAGGAAAAAATCCTCCCTCCCCCCATAGAATTATGAATCCTTACTTATTTAGTGAACTTGCCTGTAAAACAGTAACTTCTGTTTCTTCTGTGGGCATGTTTTAAACTACTGACTTTTTCCTCTAATGACTGGATGTAATCAGATTTGTATTTATTTTAGATCATTGCTGGAAAGTTGTACTTCTCTCTAGAAATTCATCCATTGTGCATTTTCATAACTGTTGTCTTAATTTTTTTGTTATATGCTCCATGTAACATCTGTAATTATGACCCATTCATAACTCTTGTTGTCTTCGCTCTGTTGTTCTTAAAGAAAATTACTTAGTATTTGTCAATTTCATTAGTTTTCAAAGGACACATTGTTAATTATTCTGATTCTGTTTTTTTAATATTTTAAATATTATTTTGTCTTATTTTCATTTTTGTAAACCTTTATGCTATTATTTTTCCAACCTTTAGGTCAGTGGTTAGCCCGTTGATGCTATTTTTTTCTTCTCTGGGAGTTGATGATATTTATAAATATATAAACGTATATACACTCCAGCTGTGGGTTTCCATTATTATCTGAAACAGTTCTTTTAATTTTCTACTTCTACCCTACCGCATAACTAGTCCTGAGACGCTAAAGATAAATTATGTGTGCCTCCTTGTCCCTAAAATGTGCTGCATTTCTGTATGGCATATACCACTACCTGATATATTTTGTTTATTTACTGTCCTCCCTCAAAACAATGTAACATCCACATGCTTCAGAATTATTCTGTTTTGTTTAGCAGTGTACCCCTGTGACTGCATGTGGTAGGATCAGGGTAAATATTACCTAAATAGATATGAAATGAAGGAGCCGGAGGTAAGGGCCTTAAGGGAAACATCCTTGCTCAAGACATAGGGCTTAATCAAGAGGAGCTGCAAAATAAAACATTCGAGTAGAACACTTCATTTGTCTACTCTTTAAAGAGCCCAGCAGAGTTTTAGGCCAGACTGTGGTAATGTTAGGGAATGCGGGCCTCATTAACAACTAAATTCTAAAGTTTATGTTCAGGAATATACTCACTGGGCTTTTAGGCTTTGAAGACAGATAGACCTGCATTCACACATCTGTATGTGTAAGACATCCTGAGTTACACACATCTCAGCAGCTTTCTAATTGGATAACATTGAGTGTGTGGTTCATTGACTCTTTCTAAGATTTCTCAACTATAAACTGGTTGTAATGATATCTGATTTGCAGAGTTTCTAGGAAATGAATAATCTCTTTGCAAAGGTATGGACATCACTCTGCAAAGTCGTTCTAACATCATGGTTGCTGAAATGGCACACGTTGTTATTAATATAGCAAAGAATGTTACAGTTTTTATTCGCTTTAAAATACACTGCTTGATCCATTGCAGTGGAAGAAACTGTTGCATTTTTCTTATTTGAAATGTGTGCTACAGTGCTGCGCTGTCACTCTCAGA
Organism: Equus asinus; assembly: GCF_041296235.1. Lineage (NCBI taxonomy): Eukaryota > Metazoa > Chordata > Mammalia > Perissodactyla > Equidae > Equus > Equus asinus. Next base: position 20,755,770 of record NC_091809.1, on the reverse strand, counting down.
GATGATACATTTGCTAACTTCAAGTATTCTTTTTCTGCTGCTGCTGTACTGTACAGGCAAAGTTTAACATGAGAATTAGAGCATGCCTCCTGCATGTGGAATTCAGTCAGTTGAGGCTCTTTTCTCAAAAACCGGGTTTCAGGGACTGCAGCCCATGGAGGGGAGGGTCCAATGGTTAGTAGATGAGCATTAAAGCCTGTTAGCCTGCTAAGGGGAGCAGAAGTAAGAAATATTGGGAGGAGAGCTGCCAGAAGTCTGGCATATAAGTCAGTGCTTTCTTGGATTTGAGACAGAATTTATATTCTTACGGTTGAAGGCACTGTCTGATACTTTTTATGCTTTTCCTTATCCTGGGCAAATGGGCAGCTAAACTTTAAGACTTCAGTTAATTTATAAACTGGGACTTTTAACCTCTTTTTTTAATGATCCGCAAGGACCAGAACACTGTTTTCCAGCTCTAGAGGAGAAAAGATTGTTCCACCTTCCTACAAGATCAGTTTCTTTGCTCGTGTGTCTTGTGAGTATGCGTGTGCATGTTTGTGTGTGTTTTTTGAGGGGAGTGGTCACTCGTAATGGATGTGCTGCATTATCCAGGCTGATGAGTGTGGGAATTGTGGGGAGACGTGGATTCTCATGTCTTCTTTCCGCCCCAGCTCTAACTTCTCAATACCCTGCCTTTGTTCATGAAGGGACCATGGAGGAAGAAAGAACAGCTGCTGAATCACGGAAAAATATGGTAAGTAAGAGCTGATAATTCTCCAAAAGAGTATTTCCATTCTGCCAGGTCATCGATCTCCTAGTTCCATAGAGCAGGATCAGCAGCCTGTTTCTGTATTGGGCCATGTGGTAAGTATGTTAGGCTTTGGAGAGCAGAGTTTCTATTGTAACTCAACTCTGCCATTTTACTGTGAAAGCAGCCATAGACATTATAGGAACAAATCTTTTATTGTGTTCCAATAAAACCTCACTTACACAGTTGGGTGGTGGGCTGGCTTTAGCCCCTGTGCTGGAGTTTGCAGACACCCGACCAAGAGTGTAAGGAAACATGGCCAACTGTGGGCCTAGGTAGAAAGTGGTGCTTCTGCGGGCTCCTGGGCCTCAGGTTTGTGGGGGGAAAAACAGAAAGAAAAGCTCCCTGTCCCTCAGTGTTTTTATTCATTAAAACCTTATCCAGATTTGATCCAGTGTTTCACTGTTCTTGCTATGAGGGGAGAGAAGTGAAATCGTTTCTGTAACAAGGATGGCTGGTGTCAACATGGAAATTATTTCATTTCTAGAGTGGTTCTCGTTTCTGCTATATGCTCTGGACTGTTCTGGATCATTAGGAGACTGGAATTAGTCACCATCAAACTGTGGAGAGATCAGTTTAGTGTTTTAGAAGTGTTAAGTCCGTGAGACAGGATTTGATCAGTCAGGAAAGGATGTGTGCATAGAAAGAGAGAGAGATCTGATGACTAAGTCCTTGGTAAGATGTTGGAAGACCATAAAATCTTCAGAACTACCTATGAATTCATCCTGAGTTCCCCACTGTTATCAGCCTCATCATGAACACATTGGGGGAGTTGGAGCCTTTCTGAAAAGAAAATATGCGATGTTTTAGGACTCAGTGGTCTTTGAGGATGTGGCTGTGGACTTCACTCAGGAGGAGTGGGATTTGCTGAATCTTGCTCAGAGGAACCTCTACAGAGATGTGATGCTGGAAAACTTGCAGAACCTGGCCTCACTAGGTAAGAATGACAACATTCCTTCATTTAGTTGTTTAGAAAACAGTTTTATTAATTGACTTTGTTTTAGGATTTAGGCTGTGGAATTGGAATACATTGGTAGATAAGACAGACGTAATCACTGACCCCAAAGAGTTTATAGTCTAGGAGCTTCACCATGAAAATAAACATCTGTGTATTGAACTCACGTTTCCTTTTTCTTGTGGTTGAAAGCCTCAAGGCTTGTTAAATATTGAAAGTGTGGGTCACTTTGGGGCACAGGGAGGTTTGTAGTTTGGGACCTTTTGAGAATTTTACTGACATCAATGCCCTTTATTCAAAGACCACCAGGAACATACTATAGTTAACAAGTGGAGTTTATTACTCAGTGCATTGAGGGGGAACACTCATGCCATGGGGAGCTGTGGAGTGTCTCAGTAAGAGGGTGTAAGAAAGTCTATATTATAGGATTTGTACTTTGGTTGGGTAATTTGGGGGTGGGTCTGTGGAAGCAGGCTGTCTTAGTTTCCTAGGCTTTCCATAACAAAGTACCATGAACTGGGTGGCTAAAAACAACAGAAACTTATTCTTTCATGTTTCTGCAGGCTTGAAGTCTCAAGTCAAGGTGTCATTAGGGCCATTACTCCTTCTGAAGGCCCAATGGAAAAAAAAAATCCGTTTTTGTCTCTTCCTAGCTTCTGGTGTTGCCAGCAATCCTTGGTGTTCTTTAGCTTGCAGCTGTACCACTCTGAACTCTGCCTCCATTTTCATATGGCCACCTTTCTTCTGTCTCTGAGTCTTTCTCTCTCCTTATAAGGACACCAGTGATTGGATTTAAGGCCCACCATAATCCAGTATAACTTCATCTTAACTTGATTATATCTTTAAAGATCTTATTTCCAAATAAAGCAACATTTTGAGGTTCTAGGTGGACGTTAAATTTTTTTTAGTACACTTAATTTTTTTAGAGCAGTTTTAGGTTCACAACAACATTGAGTTGAAGGTACAGAGATTTCCGATTATATCCACTGTGTGCATATATACATAGCCTCCCACCCTATCAACATCCCCCACCGGAGTGGTATATTTATCGTAATTGGTGAACCTGAATTGACAACATCATCATCACCCAGAGTCCATAGTTTACATTAGGGTTCTGTCTTGGCGTTGTACATTCTCTGGTTTGGGCAAATATGTAATGATGTGTATCCACCATTATGGTATCATATAGAGTAGTTTCACTGCCCTAGAAATCCTCTGTGACCTGCCAGTTCGTCCCTTCTTCCTTCCTAACTGGTGACAACTGTTTATCTTTTTACTGTCTCCATAGTTTTGCCTTTTCCAGAATGCCATGTAGTTGGAATTATATAGTGTATAGACTTTTCAGATTGGCTTCTTTCGCTTGGTAATATGCATTTAAGTTTCTTCCATGTCTTTTCGTGGCTTGATAGCTCATTTCTTTTTAGTGCTGAATAATATTTCATTGTCTGGATGTACCACACTTTATCCATTCACTCACTGAGGGGCATCTTGATTCCATCAAAATTTTGGCAATTATGAAGAAAGCTGCTATAAACGAGGATGTACAGGTTTTTGTGTGGACATGTTTTCAACTCCTTTGGGTAAATTCCAAGGAGTGTGATTGCCTGATTGTATGGTAAGATTAGTTTTGTAGGAAACTGCCAAACTGTCTTCCAAAATGGCTGTGTCATTTTGCATTCCTCCCATCAATGAATGAGAGTTCCTGTTGTTCCATGTCCTTGCCGGCATTTGGTGATGTCTGTATTCTGGATTTTCACTGTTCTCATAGGTGTGTAGTGGTATCTTGTCATTTTAATTTATATTTTCCTGATATGTGATGTGGAGCATCTTTTCATATGCTCATTTGCCATTTGTATATCTTCTTTGATCAGGAATCTGTCAGAGTCTTTGGCCCATTTTTTAAACAGGTTGTTTGTTTTCTTATTATTGAGTTTGAGGAGTTTTTTATATGTTTTGGATAGCAATTCTTTATCAGATGTGTCTTTTGCAGATGTTTTCTCCCAGTCTGTGTCTCCTCTTTTCATTCTCTTGATAGTATCTTTGGCAGAGCCAAAACTTTTAATTTTAGTGAAGTCCAGCTTGTCAATTCTTTTCTTCATGGATTGTGCCTTTGGTGTTGTATCTAACAAGTCATCACCAAACCCCAGGTCATCTAGATTTTTTCCTGTGTTATCTTTTAGGAGTTTCATAGTTTTGTGTTTTACTTTTAGGTCTGTGATCCATTTTGAGTTAATTTTTCTGAAGAGTGTAAGGTCTGTGTCTAGATTTATTTTTTTGCATGTTGATGTCTAGTTCCAGTCTTTGTTGAAAGGATGGTCTTTTTTCCACGTATTTCCTTTGCTCCTTTGTCAAAGATCAGTTGACTGTATTTATGTGGGTCTGATTCTGGACCCCCTATTTTGTTGCATTGATCTATTTGGACCTGAATTTTTGAGGGACACTGTTCAACCCAATCCACAGGTGGTCATTTTAGATTAGATGTTGACAGAAAGTGGGGGAAATTCTATTATTCAGTCTTTTGTGGGTGGCACAGTAATTTTTTTTTTCTGTCCTTAGACTAAATTGTAAAGTTACCTTGTTTTGTTTCATTTTATCATGGTTTCAGAGTAACTTTGTCTAAGATTGGTTTTCTGTGAGGTTATTTTTGTTCAACAGAAGAACAAAATTTCCTGACTGTAAGTATCAGACTTGCTTCTAATATATTGAGGTTTAGATGGGAATGTCAGATCAGTTCTAGACATGAGAGGCTGTGTCTTCCCTATACATCTACCTCCACTTAAAAAAAAAAAATAAATCAACATTTTGTTGCAGTTAGATTCACATTTGCCCATCTTTAGAGGATCAGAAGACCAAAGTTTTGGCCCTGTCTCATGGAAATGTTTGTGGTTTCTTGCTTTTTCCCCTCGTGATATGCCTTTCTGCATTGACAGGATATCCACTGCACACACCCTGTTTGATCTCCCATTGGAAACAAGAGGAGGACCTGGAGAGAGTGAAGAGAGGACCTATCCAGGGGGAGCATCAGGAAGGCAAGAATCCTTGGGAGAAACTCTCCTGTTTGGGGAATATTACATTTGGAAAAATCATATAAAAGCAGAACAAAGCTTTGTTTTGTCTGAGGAGGCCAGTCTTCCACAGATACTTTAGATTACTATTTTGACTTTTTATCACTCCTTGCACTTTTTCTTGGGAAAGACCTTCCATATGTCGTCTTTGTAAGTTAGTGTTTAGTGATGTGCATTTTATCCAGTTCCCTTCTGTTTTGCTCTCCTGGTAATACCCTATTTATATTACCATCAGTCTCAATCACCATGAAATTATTTCTTCATCAGTTGCTTACCATTTTGACCCTTGTGCTCATTACCAAAGTCCTTAAATAGCCAAACTGCCAAAAATCCTTTGTTCATAAGTGTATTTCCTTTTTTGTTTTAGGTTTTGAGACCCAACTTAAAACTAATGAATCAGTCACTCCACAAAATATTTATGGAGAAAAAACATCCAAGGAACAGAAAACAGTAAGATTCAAAAGGAGTGATTCCTGGTCATCCATTTTGCACAAAAACTGGAAATACCATGGTATTGATTATCTGAACAAAAATCATGAGAGACATTTGAGGTGAGTGCCACTCATACAAGAGAAAGTAGTGTCTCAGGAGAGAATCATAATATGTCATGAAATTTAAAAAACGTATTTAAAACTTGGTCAGAAATTGTGATTTCATAAAGAATTTTCACAAGGTATTTTTCCCCACAAATGAGACTAATATCTTCAATGTTTGACACTTAATTCAGTTGTAAGCAATTATCAGAAAAATCTTCTAAGTCAAAAACTCAGTGATAATATTGGCTTTTGTAGAGCCCTCTATGAGAACTTTCAGTTTATGACTTGACAGGGCAGAAAACATATATAGTTACTAAAACTGGTAAAAGTATATTACTAATAATGTGCCTTTTATTTTTAAAAGAAGTCATGTGGTTGAGAACATCTATGAATGCAATGAAGAAAATCAGTGTGGACAAACCTTCAGCCAAATTCCAAATCTTAATATACTCAAGAGAACTGAAGTAAAATCCTATGAATGCCATGAGTGTAAAAAGGCCTTCACAGATCATTCATCCCTTAAGAATCACATCAGGTCTCACACTGGAAGCAAACCCTATCAATGTAAGGAATGTGGGAAAGCGTTCCATTTTCTTGCTTGTTTTAAGAAACATGTGAAAACTCCCACTGAAGAGAAACCCTATGAATGTAAAGAATGTACCAAAGCCTTCAGTTGTTCTTCATTCTATCGGGCACATATGAAGATTCACACCGGAAAGACAAATTATGAATGTAAAGAATGTGGGAAAACCTTTAGCTGTTCTTCGTCCCTCACAGAACACAAAAGAATTCATAGTGGAGATAAGCCTTATGAATGTAAGGAATGTGGGAAGGCCTTTAGTTGTTCCTCCTCACTCTCCAAACACAAAAGAATTCATAGTGGAGATAAGCCATATGAATGTAAGGAGTGTGGGAAGGCCTTTAGTTCTTCCTCTCATCTTATAATACATATAAGAATTCATACTGGAGAGAAGCCTTATGAATGTAAAGAGTGTGGGAAGGCCTTCAGCGAGTCCTCAAAACTCACTGTACATGTCCGAACACATACAGGAGAGAAACCCTACAAATGTAAGGAATGTGGGAAAGCCTACAACTGTCCCTCCTCGTTAAGTATCCATATGAGAAAACACACTGGAGAGAAACCCTACGAATGTCTGGAGTGTGGAAAAGCCTTTTATCTCCCTACTTCCCTTAATACGCATGTGAAAAATCAAAGTAGAGAGAAACCCTATGAGTGTAAGGAATGTGGAAAAGCATTTAGTTGTCCTTCATCCTTTAGAGCACATGTGAAAGATCACACTGGAAAGATACAATATGAATGTAAGGAATGTGGGAAGGCCTTTAGTCGTTCCTCATCCCTCACTGAACACTTGAGAACTCACAGTGGAGAGAAGCCTTATGAATGTAAGGAGTGTGGGAAAGCGTTTATTAGTTCCTCCCACCTTACAGTACATATAAGAACTCACACTGGAGAGAAACCTTATGAATGTAAGAAATGTGGGAAAGCCTTTATTTATCCTTCAGCCCTTAGGATCCATATGAGAACACACACTGGGGAGAAACCCTATGAATGTAAGGAATGTGGGAAAGCCTTTCGCCATTCTTCATACCTTACTGTACATGCAAGAATGCACACCGGAGAGAAACCCTTTGAATGTCTGGAATGTGGGAAAGCCTTCAGTTGTCCCTCATCCTTTCGAAGACATGTCAGAAGCCACACTGGAGAGAAACCGTATGAATGTAAGGAATGTGGGAAAGCCTTTGTTTGTCCTGCCTACTTTCGAAGACATCTGAAAACTCACTCTAGAGAAAACATGTAAGGAATATGGGAATGTCTGCAAAACTTTTTCAAACCTTAGGTAACATGTGAGATCTCACACTGTGGAGACACCCTATGAATGTAAGAGAGCAGGAAATTGTCGTTCATCTTTTTGAAGACTTTGGAGAACTTACAACTGAGAGGAACCCTGTGTATGTAAACCATGTGGTGATGCCTTCGTGAACATCTCTTACTGTGTGTAAGAAAATTCATACTAGAAGCAAAGACCAGTGCCTCATCCTTAAAGTGGACTGCTGGCTCATTAATTTTCAGTTTTTATTTTCTGATATGAATATTTAAGGTGATAAATTTTCCTCTAATACCTTTTCAGCTCCAGCCACATTGTTTTATTATAGAGTGCCTTTATTTTGGTTTAGATGTAAATGTTATTTCCATTACAAAGTCTTTTGGACCCATGGGGCATTTGAAATATATTTTTTCATATGTAGGCAAGAGTGGTCCTTTTTAAATTTAGCTTGTAATTGATTCTTATTGTCTCCGGTGATTATGATGTGACACTTTGGTATTTGTAATTACTTTTTCATCTAGTATGGCAGTTACTGAAAATTGCCTACCCAGTATTTTTTCCCCTTCTTTTTAGTAAGAGAACTTAAAGTTTTTGAGGTTATCAGCTTTTACTATTGAAAGCTTTTCCTGTCTAATAAGTAATTTCAGCAGAGGTTAATAGTGCAAAGGTCTTGAAAGAAGAGTCTCATCTGATAAGCTGTTTTTGTATTTTGTTCTTTGTCCTTGCTTGTGGCTGGGAATTGGACCCAATGTTTGAGTTTTAAAAAAAGACCTTGTGACAAGAAAGCTAGAAGTGAAGTTGGTTGGGCTGGCTTAACTTGTGTTAATTTGGGCATGGCTGGGACTACATTTCCCAGAATCACTTCCTTATCCAGTTCCAGATTAGACAATTGGAAGGCAGAGGGAAGAAGCTGTTGAGTGGGGCCATGAGACAGGGAGACAGATGCATAGGGGGCCTGGTGGGCTCCAGTTTCCAGCTCATTTTCCTCATTATTGGACCCCACTGATCAATACAACAGGACATAAGTGCTTGGCTTTAGTTACCTCAGAGGCAACGGCTCCATTGACATCTCTAAATTAGTCCATCATGGGCATACACAACTTCTTGGATTATCTGGCAAGTTCCAGCATTGTCATTTTGCTGATATTACAGTCCTTTTGGCACATTAACTGACTCAAGAGTTGGCCTCAGTTTGGAGCAAGTACTGGTGTCATCTATGTAGTCCAATCCCATCATGTCACTTTGCTCATAGGGAAATATGCATCTATACAAGCCCACTTTGAACTCAAAAAAGCAGGGAGAAGAGCTGTGGAGAATGAGGAAAATTAAGTATAATTGAGGTAAGCATCAGACAGGCTGTCATCTCATTTCAGTGCAGGAAGATTTATATTTGATACCTTCAAAGAGGGAAGATTTTATTACTTTTTTAATTCAAGAAGATGAAAGCTATTTGGTTTGCCCTGCTTCAGGTGCATCTAGCTACACTTTTTCCTTCCATTATGTTTTCCCTTTACTTCTAAAAATATAGTTTACCATTTCCCTTTAAACACCTTTTACTGTTTTATTAAGGCATGCATACACTAATATGCATGCAGTGTGCTAATCGTAAATGTGCAGCTTGATGAAATTTCACATATGCGTACCCCCTGATAAGCATAGAACATTTCCACAACTCTGCAAACTTCATTCATCTGCCTTCTCAATAATTGTTCCATAGAGGCAACCACAATTTTGGCTTTTATTATAATTTATTATAATAATTTATTAGGTTTGGTTGTTCACTATATTTATATAAATATTAAAATACAATATGTACAGTTAAGTGTTTGGCTTTTCTCAACATTAAGTTTAGTTTGCCTTTTAGTGTCTTTTGACAGACTTAGACACTTATTACTCTTGGTGTATGCTTTGTATGTAGGAATGAGATTACTGAATCATAGGGTAGACCTTATATTTATTTTGGTAGGTATTCTGATTTTTCAGAAAGTTTGGTTCCACCTATAATCCTAAAAGCAATACGTGAAAGTCCTAATTGTTCCACACACCTGGCCACCACTTTTTAATTTGGCAGAGGATGGGGTAATGTTTTTGGGTTTGATTTGCATTTGCCTGGTATGTAATGGTGAATACTTCTTTATGTGCTTATTGGCTGTTTGGATATCTTTAATGAGGGCACCTTTTAAGCATTTTACCCATTTTTGGTTCCTTTTTCATTTGAAGGGTTTCCTTCTGGTTACTTGTCTTTTATTGTATGTATGTGTTTCTCTATATCTAATTACATACACATATGTATGTATAAACTGTGTTATATATTATATATACATAAATTATAATATGTATATTATATATACATATACTGCAGATAACTTTTCTTAATCTCTGGCTTATCTTTTCATTTTTGTAAGCTATAAAGGGAATTTGTTGGTTTGATTTCTGAAAACTTCTTAGGTATGACTAGTTTCAAGCATGTTTGGATCCTCTGGCTAAAAAGATGTTTTCTGGATGAGTTCTGTCTCCATGTCTTGGTTGTGCATGTTCTTGTATTAGCTATTCTTGGTGGCATGCTAACTCTCGTTATAGTGGGCCCCAGAAGATCCAGGCTGCTTTCTTTCCAGGTTGAGGTCTCAGGGAGAAGAGAGTGATTGTCTGTCTGAACAATTCCAATATGATTGTTAGAATTGAATTTGATTGGCTCACTTGCCAACCATTATCCAATCACTCTGGCCAGAAGAATGTAATCCGCTGACTTGTTTAGGACTGGCTCCCATGCTCATCTGGAAACCACAGTAGAGTCTGCACCAACTGAATCATAAGAGTTCTGACAGTTGTCATGTATATGGAGAGGTGGGGAGGAGGCAGCAGTGTGCAGAGGAGATCTAGAAGTAGAAGTAGTAGTACTGTGAACTAGCACATTGTGCTTATGCTGGGCTTAGCATTGGGAGGGAACTGTGAAGTCTGGGAACTCGGCCAGGACTAAGTAGTTTTATAGGTCCTTTCAGAAAGGTGAGATGTCATCTGTTAACATGTCTGGATCGCTAAAGATGGCTTCTCAGTGTTTATGTTGCTGTCTAGTGTTTTTGGAAATCTGGTAACAAGAGCCTTCCAACTGTTTCCTTCTTCAAAATTGTCTTGCCTTTTCCATTCCCCATTTGTTTCTATATTAATTTTAAAATCTCCGTATCAGTTTTCACAGATAAATCTTCTGGGACTATGCTTGGAATTTTATTAACTTCATAAAGTAACCTGAATAAAATTTAACATCTTTACAATATTGAGTCTTTCAGTTGATGAACATAATGTAATATGTCCATTTACCTACGTCATCTTTAATTTCTCTTAACAGTGTTTTGTAGTTTTAATTGTAGAGGTCTTGAATACCTTTGTTTAGTTTATTTCTAGGTATGTGGTATATTTTGCTTCATAAATATTTACTTTTTCAATTTTTTGGGCTAGCACATAGAATTGCAATTGATTTTATGCATTGATCTTTTATCCAGTGATGTTTTTAAATCCAATTATTTATTCAAATAGTTTACAGATAATTTTGGATTTTCTGTGTATACAATCCTGTCAATACCAATAAAAGAAAGTCTTACTTGATTTCTAAACTTAATCTTTTATTTTTCTTGCCTCATTGCTTTACATTGATGAATAGAAATGATGAAAATGAACATTTTTGCCTTGTTCCTGTCTTACGGGAAAGTGTTCCATATTTCACCATTAAGTATAATAATAGCTGTAAGTTTGTTATAGATAAGCTTTATCAAATGAAAGGAATTCCATTTTAGTCCCAGATTGCCAAGATTTTTTTAAATCCTAAATGGATACTGAATTTTATGCAGTGCCTTTTCTGCGTGTATCAGGTTCTTTAAAAAATCCTTTAGTCTGTTAGTATGGTGAGTTACTATATTCCTTGATTTTTAAATGGTGAAACAATATCTATTCCTGGAATAAACCACACCTGACATAGTATGTATTAGCTTGTTAGCTTTTTAATTTGGTAGATTCAATATGCTGCTTTAGAAAGATTATTTCTGGGCCTGGCCCCATGGCCTAGTGGTTCAAGTTCCATGTGCTCTGCTTCAGTGGCCTGGGTTTGTGGCTTCAGCTCCCAGGTGCAGACCTACTCTGCTTGTCAGTCTTGTTATGGAGGCATCCCACATACAAAAAGATGAGAAAGATTGGCCTGGATGTTAGCTCAGGCCTAATGTTCCTTAAGGAAAAAAAAGAGGATTGGCAACAGATATTAGCTTAGGGCGAATCTTCCTAAAAAAATAAAAATAATAAAGTTATTTCTGTGTCTGTGTTAATGAGAGGTTTGTCTTGTAATTTCTTTTATTTTAATATGCTCGCCTAAGTCTTCTGTCAGGTTTATGCTGCCTCATAAAAGGAGTTGGAAATTGTTCTGAAAGACTATATAAAGTTTGAACTATCTATTCCTTATATGTTTGGAATAATTCACCAGTGCATCTGTCTTTGGGTTTTCTTCACACAATGCTTTTGCAACATAGTTTCACTGGTGAATTATACCAAACATATAAATAGATTTAAAAAAGTCTTCAAATTTTCTAGTTGTTCTTGTGTTAGTTTTGCTAAATTGTATCTGTCCATTCCATAACTTGGAATTTGTTGGCATAAAGTTGTTCATAATATCCTCTAATTTCTTATTAATGTCTGAAAGCTGTAATTATATCCACTTTTTCATTCCTGATATTGGTAATTTATGTGTTCTCTTTTTCTTCATCATGGTAGGAATTTAGATAGATTAATTTTTTTGAAGAACCAGCTTTCAATTTATTTTATTCTGCTTTCTCATTCTTTAGTTTCTAGTCTTATCCCCTTTTATTATATTTAGGTTTAATGTCCTCTTCTTTTTCTGGCTATTTGAGATAGACACTTGTATCAGTGCCTGTCTTCTACTATGTCCAGTCTGCTTATGAACCCATCCAATCAGAACTTTCAACTTTTTTTTTTTTTTTACTTTTTTTCCTTTTTCTCCCCAAAGCCCCCGATACATAGTTGTATATTTGAGTTGTGGGTCCTTCTAGTTGTGGCATGTGGGATGCCGCCTCAGCGTGGCTTGATGAGCAGTGCCATGTCTGTGCCCAGGATTCGAACCAATGAAACACTGGGCTGCCTGCAGTGGAGCATGTGAAGTTGACCACTTGGTCATGGGGCCGGCCCCAGAACTTTCTACTCTTAATTATAAGTAGTAATGCATTTGAGATATGTGCAGAAAAACCCCTTTTACGTGCCTGTTATCTTCAGGTCATGTGGTTTCCTTGGTAGAATGGAAAGAAAACTGGATTGGGAATCGACACCCGATTTCTAGTCTTCACTTTTCAACTCATTACCTCTGTGATCTTAGAAAAGTCATTTAGGGGCCAGCCTGGTGGCACAGCGGTTAAGTTCGCACATTCTGCTTCAGTGGCCCGGGGTTCACCGGTTCAGATCTTGGGTGTGGACATGGCACTGCTTGGCAAGCCATGCTGTGGTAGGCATTCCACATATAAAGTAGAGGAAGTTGGGCATGGATGTTAGCTCAGGGCCAGTCTTCCTCAGCAAAAGGAGGAGGATTGACAGCAGATGTTAGCTCAGGGCTAATCTCCCCCCCCCCCCCCCAAAAAAAAGTCATTTAAGCTTTCTGGTCCTTCATTTTGCCGGGGGGAGGCTGTGTTTAAACTCTTTATTATGAAATAATAGATTCACTCTAGGCTGTGAAAAAATATGTACAAGAAAGTCCCATGTATCCACCCAGTTTCCCCCATTGGGAATCTACAGAGCTTATTCAGATTTCACCAATTTTAAATGTGTGTGTTTTTCTTTGCAGTTTTAGCACGTGTAGATTAATGGAATCGCTACCACAATCAAGATACAGAACTGTTGCATCACCAGAAGAAAACTCTCTTAGGCTGCATCTTTCTATTCACCCTCAAACCTCTCCATCATTAGCCCTGAAAACCACTATCTGTTCTCCATCTCTGTAGTTTTATTTCAAGAATGTTATATAAGTAGAATCATACAGTATGTAACCTTCTGAGAGATTTTTTTTTCACTCAGCATAATATCCTTAAGATCCATCCAAACTGTTGCATGTAGCTGTGTTCTTTTTTATTGCTAAGATGTGAGCAGTAGGTTCTTTGGAAATGCTCTTCATCAAATTAAGTTCCCCTCTTCCTAGTTTGCTGAGATTTATAAAAGTCATGACTAAGTTTGGGATTTTGTCAGATGCTTTTTCTGCATCAATTGATAGATCATAGCCTGTTCATGTGGAGGATTACATTGGTTTTCAAATAATGAACCAGCCTTGCATGTCTGGAATACATCTCCAGTTGTGTAATTCCTTTTATACATCACTGGATTCAATTTACTAATATTTTGTTGAGGATTTTTGTGTCTAAGTTCATGAGAGATACTGGTCTGTAATTTTCTTTTTTGTACTGTCTTTGGCTGGTTTTGAAATTAGGGTAATACTGCCTTTGCAAAGTGAGTTGGAAAGTGTTCCCTCCTGTTGTCTGGAGGAGATTATGTAAAACCGGTGCTAATTCTTTTTTATATATTTGGTAAAATTTTTCAGTGAAACCATCTAGGGCTGGAGATTTCCTTTGGGGAAGTTTTAAAATTACTAATTCAATGTCTTTAATGGTTACAGGACTATTCAGATTATCTGTTTCATCATTGTTGAGTTTTGGTAGTTTGTGGTTTTTGAGTAATTGGTCCATTCTTTTTTTTTTTTTTTCTGCTTTGTCTCCCCACATCCCCCCTGGTATATAGTTGTATATCTTAGCCACAGGTCTCTCTAGTTGTGGTATATGGGACGCCACCTCAACGTGGCCTGACGAGTGGTGCCATGTCTGTGCCCAGGATCCGAACCAGGGAAACCCTGGGCCGCCACAGTGGAGGGCTCGAACTTAACCACTCGGCCACGGGGCCGGCCCTGGTCCATTCTTTTTTTTAAGTAGTCAAATTTATGAGTGTAATGTTATTCCTGGTATTCTCTTATTAACCATTTAATGACTGCAAGATCTGTACTGATATCTACCACTTGTTTCATTCCTGATATTGGTATTTTGTGTCTTCTTATCTTTGTCAGTCTTGGTAGGGCTTTATTAATTGATTTATTGTTGAGTTTTTCAAAGAGCCAGATTTCTCTTCCATTGAGTTTCTCTATTTTCCTATTTTCAATTTTATACATTTCTGCTCTTATATTTGTTATTTCCTTCCTTCTGCTAGCTTTGGGATTTTTGCTTTTCCTTTTCTAGTTTTTTTAAGACAGGAACTTGGAATATTGATTTGAGATCTCCTTTTCTAATGAGAACATTTAGTGCTAGGTTGCATCCCACATATTTTGATATGTTACAATTTTATTTTCACTTAATTCGATGTATTTTAAAAATTTCCTTTCAGACTTCCTTCTTGACTCATGAATTATTTAGAATGTTTGGACATTGTCCTGTTTTTCTGTTACTGATTTCTACTTAGATTCCATTATGGACAGGCAGCATATTTGTGATTCCAACTCATTTTAAAAACAACAAAAAAATCTAGAGGCAAGAATAGGAGGATATAAACAGAATACATTAGGAACTTTGAAAATTAAAAATGGTTATTGAAATAAAAAAATGAAAGTTTTTTTTTCTTTTTAAACTCCAGAGTTATGAGATTGAAGAGGAAATTATTAATTTGAAGACAGATATACAAAGATATAAAGCATGACAGAGCAGTTATGAGACCTGTAGGATAGAGCAAGAGGTGCAATAGAGTGTGTCTAATGGCTTCCCAGAAGAAATAAGGATGAGATGGCATAGAAACATTATTTCAAGAGTAATGTCCAAGAATTTTCTGTCATTGAAGAAAGACACCAATTCTTAGATAGAAATATGAGTGTCAAGCAGAAAGGAAAACACCAATGAAGTGCCTTCTACATCCAGGTGCTCTACTAAGTGCTGAGGATACAGGAGGGAACAAATCAAACAAAAATCACTGCCCACGTGGAATTTACATTCTAGTGAAAGCAGTAGTCAATAGGTAAAACAAAAGCTTTAAGGAAAAGTATACTAGGGAGGGGAGTAGAGAAGACTTGAGAGGCTACAATTGTAAATTGGGTGATTCAGAAATTGAGAAATGGAGATTTGAACTAAATCCTGATGGATGTGAGAAAGGGAACCAGGTAGATATTGTGGAATACAGGTACAGGTAGAGCAAGCAGCAGGGGCAAACGGCTCGAGGCAGGATGTCCCTGGTGTGCTCCAAGAGTTGTGACATTGGAATATTTTGTGGAAATTATGCATACAAAACTTTAAGAACCAAAGGCCACCTGTGACACTGCCCAAACCTTCAGATAAATTATCTGTTCCTCAAAACTTTGGATGTATTAGATTGAGTAAAACTTGATAGCAGTGGTTCTGAGTCGCTAGTACTTTGAGACACTGATGAGGCATATGGACCAGAAGGTCCATAATGCATAACGCAGGCACACATAATTGTGACTATATTTTGTGAAGGTTCTCAAAGCTCCGTACCTGGAATCCAATTTGAGAGACTGAATGCAGAGGTGAGAGGCTTGTGATACATGTAGGCTGCCTCTGGACAAGATAAAGGACTCTAATTTATTAGGCCAGTGTGCACAGCAGTGGTTTTCAACCAGGGGCAGTTTTACTCTCCAGGTGACATTTGGCAATGTCTGGAGACATTTTTGGATGTCACAACTGGTGGGGCTGGGGCTGCTGGCATCTAGTGGGTAGGGACTAGGAATGCTGCAATGCACAGGATAGCCCCCACAACCAAGAACTAACTGGCCCAAAATGTCGGTAGAGCTCAGGTTGAGAAAGCCTGGTGTACAGCTAATCTCTTTCCATGGCAGCTTCCATCTCTACTGAGGTTCGCTATCTGAGTGTTTCCAAGGAAATGCTGAGCCATAATTTGATGGAATGTCTTAATTTTCATCACCCAGGGGACAGCAAGAGGACTAGGTGTCCAGTGATTAAAGGATCTATATGTTAGCCTCCAATTTTTGAATGCTCAAATGTGACCCCTCCGTTAATCCTTTCTCTTGCTCCTTTAGTGGTTTCCTCTCATGGTCTAAGTAATGTGGCTTTCACTACCACGTTGTAGAAGATTAATGGCCCCATTTCTTCATTCTTTGTGTAGTCATGTCCTTTGTCATGTGACTTGTTTGGCCAATGGAAAGTTAGCTAGCAAAATGTGACTAGAGGCTTAAAACACGCTGGTACAGCTGGGCTTGCTAGCTTTAGCACCTGTGGCATTACCACAACATCTAAGAGCAGCCTAATAGCCCAGTTGAGCCCAGTGCAGATCAGCCAACCCATAGATTTGTGAGCTCAACAAAAACTTGATGTTTTGCCTCTGGGATTTTTGTAGTCATTTGTTGTGCAGCATATTGTAGTAATAGCTAATTGGTACACACATGTAGGCTATCGAGTCTCACATTTAAATCTCTGGTTCAGACCTCTCCTCTGAACTCCAAACATACATTTGGATGTCTAATAGGCATCTTAAAGATAACATGCCCTTGGGGTCAGCCCCGAGGCCGAGTGGTTAAGTTCGCACTCCACTTTGGAGGCCCAGGGTTTCTCGGGTTCGGATCCGGGTGCGGTCATGGCACCGCTCATTGAGGCAGGGTCCAACATAGCACAACCAGAGGCAAGAAGAAGAAGAAGGAGAAGCGGGGGGAGGGGGAAGGGGAAGGGGGAGAGGGAGAAGATTGGTAACAGCTGTTAGCTCAGGTGTCTATCTTTAAAAAAAATAGCATAGAACTCTAATAAGATAGAACTCCTCTCTAGCAAGCTACTTTATCAAACCTCTTCCACCCTTATAAATGACACCCTGATCTCAGTAACTAAAAGTCAAAGTTATGACTTGTTTTGGATTCCTTCCTTTTAAGTGACTGACACTTCATAATGAGTCAAACATTTGTTGAATGAATACATTTACCTGTACTTTCTGCTACTAGAATACATAGGGCACAATGTTGTGATCAGATCTGTTTTGCAATTCATCATATACCCTAGTTAAGTCTTGTGAAATATGATAAAACTTCTAAAGTCTGCACTTCCTCTGTGAAGCCAGATTATCCAGAGAGAAGCTTCTAAATTAGTTGCTTTCCTCTTACCTTCTTCAATTATAAAATATATTTTAAGGCTAATATATAAAAAACGGGTGTTAAAAATAGACAAGGAACAAGAAAGTTTTTGTTTTTAGTCCATGGCAGATATATTATCAACATTGGCCATAAATTAAGTCGAAGCCATTCAGTACTATGAGAGATGAGTATAGGAAGTGCTACTGGTGTGGCTGGGGAGGGACCACATCCCTTGTGTGGGATCAGAAACACTTCCTTCACTGTCCCACGTTTTTGGACTGTGGAAGTGTTTAGAAGGCCTAGATTTGTTTCAGAGAGGGCTTTGAAGAGAAGGGGCTCACTTGGTTTTATGAGGGGAGAAGAGGTAAAAGAAAATAATATTTAACATTTGTGAGTTTTACTCTGTCATTTACTATCTTAAGTATTAACTTCTATATAATAACTTATCATCACAAAAACCGTATGAGGCAGATACGATGAACATAACATGCATGGTGAAATGGAAGTATAAATGAGCTCAAACTGCTCAGGGTTACATAGTTAGTATATAGTGGGACTATGCCTGAATCCAGAACCCATGCTTTCTATGACTACACTATACTGCTTCCAGAGACCAAAGAATTCTGAGGAACCAGTTAGGGCAGGCAGGCTGGGGTGCGGTTGGACAGGGAACTACTAGGGCCAGCTGGGGGTGAGAACAGCATTCTGGTGTAAGCCTCACTTGGCATCTTTTAGGCAGGGACCAGATGTCTTTTAAACCATCCACATCGTATGGACTCCCTATATTATGGAAGGAGTGTGGTTACAATGGAATGCGAGAATGCAGTCAAAGTATGAGAGACCAAGATTGCTGTATCTGAGTGAAAACTTATGGCACGTTGTTAGCATTGTGTAAATATTAATCGTGTGCTTCAATTGAAATAGCTAAAGTTTATTGAGCTATTAGTCTGTGTCAGGCACTATTTGAAGCACTTTATAGCTATAATGCATTTACTCTTCACAAAAAAACTTTGAGATAGATGCTGTCATGATCCACATTTTATAGATGGGGAAAACGCGGCAGAGAAACTATGGATCTTGCCCAAGGTCACACAGCTAATAAGTATCTAAATCTGCCCAGCTTCAGAATTCACACCAAAAACCACATGTAATTACGCAAAAGAGTAATTTGTGGAAATAGTATTTTATCTGTTGCACAGCAGCAAATGCTGAAATTCTTTGGCTACATTTTCTAACTCAGAGTACACTTGAATAGTAATTTGTAATAGTTAACATTTGTTAAACATTTACCATGTGCCACACACTCACAAATTACCTATTTTCTTTATACAAAATTTATGCTTTAAAAATTAATTGCAAATTTTATTTTTATGGATTGATTGCTTCCAATTTCAAGATGAATATCTTCCTGCAGTAAACCTCTCATTTTTGTTGTCTTTCTACCCTTTTTAACTTTTTTATTGTGGCAAAAAACGATTACATAACATAAAATTCACCCTCCTCGAAATTTCCAAGCATACAGGACACTAATGTCAATCATATGCACACTGTTGTGTGTGCCACAAATCCCCAGAACCCTCCCGTCCTGCATGACTGAAACGCTACACGCATGAACAACTCCCATTTCCACCTCCCCTCAGCCTCTGGCAACCATCATTCTACTTTCTGTTTCTATGAGTTTGACTGCTTTAGATGCCTCATATAAGTGGAATCATGCAGCATTTGTCTTTTTGTGACTGGCTTATTTCACTCAGCATAATATCCTCAAGGTTTATCCATGTTGGTAGCATATGACAAAATTTCCTTCTTTTTTATGGTTGAATAATACTTGATTGCGTATATACACCACATTTTCTTTATCCATTCCTCTGTTGATGGATATTTAGGTTGCTTCCATGTCTTGGCTTATGTGAAAATGCTGCAATGAACATGAGTGTGCAAATGTCTCTTCTCTTTTCTGAGCCTCAGATTCCTAACAGAAAATTGGGGCTATTTGCACTTATCTTCAAAGTAGGGCTGCCAGATTTAGCAGGGGGAAAAAAAACGATGCCTAGTTAAATTGGAGTTTCGGACAAACAATGTGTATATTTGGGACACACTTATACTAAATAATTCTTCATTGTTTATCTGAAATTCAGTTTTAAATGGGCATCCTGTATTGTGTGTGTGTGTGTGTGTGTGTGTGTGTGTGTGTAAGGAAGATTGGCCCTGAGTTAACATCTGTTGCCACTCTTCCTCTTTTTGCTTGAGGAAGATTGTTGCTGAGCTAACATCTGTGCCAATCCCCCTCTATTTTATTTGGGATGCTGCTACACTGTGGCTTGATGAGCGGTGCTGTCTGCTTCTGGGATCCAAACCTGCATACACCAGGCTGCCTAAGCAAAGTGTGCAGACTTAACTGCTATGCCACTAGCCGTCCCTAGGCATCCTGTATTTTATCTGGCAATTCATATTTCCAAGTTCCTTATGAAGATTAGACATATGTGATAAATTCTATCAGTCGTATAAGTGCACATCAAAAGTGGTAGCCATTTTCATAACTTATATATATTTCCATTTAAAATAAGAATTCCAGGAATTCAAAACTAACTTGATATTGCTATCTTTATGACCCTGGACAAGTTCAAGCTGTGATCCTGAGCACTTCACCTAACTTCTGAGTTTATTCCAAACTATGATCTGTGGACCAAATCCAGGTGCTACCTATTTTCATAAATAAAGTTTTATTGAAACACAGCCTCACTCATTCGTGTATATGTTGTCTATGGCTACTTTTGTGCTATAATGACAGAGTTGAGTAGTTATAACAAACATCATATGGCCTACAAAGCCTAACATATTTACTGTCTGACTCTTTACAGGAAAATTTTGCTGACCCTTTCTTGATATTATTGTGATAATAATTGTATTATTTAATTGTAAATATCTAATACTGTATGGGGTTGCTGTGATGAGGAAACTAAGTAAATGTAAAGTGCTTGGGACAGTGTTCGGCACATATGAAAACATCTATAAGTGGAAGTTGTGGTTATCATCTTAATAGACCAAAGGAAAAAACATACAAATTTCTAGAGATGTTAATATGGCATTTGGGAAGTTATAACCTATTCCAGATTAGAAATCTTTAGAACAGGAATATAAAGAACACAGTATGTATACTAACCAACAGCAAGTATCAGGTTTAATGGTAGAACCCTAGAATCATTTTCATCATAGTGAGCAATGACACAAGTCCATTCTATCACTATAATATTATATTTTGAGAAGAGATAGCCTGTGCATTTGGACAGAAACAAAACAAGGGAAAAAAATGCAATGATGAATGATTTCAGATAATATAATTCTACTGAAGAAAAACAACTAGAAACACTCAGAGTAAAGAAGAGTGCTAGATAATGGAAATATAGAATTTAATTGTTTTCTAATATGCCAATATAAATCAGTTAGCAATAAATGAAACCAATGAAGTCATTCAAATTAGCAACAAAAAGTTACTAAAGAATAAAGACAAGGAATGAGAAAGACTTGTATTGAGAAAAGTATGAAGCTTTCCTTGCAGACATAAAAGTGTTCAAATATGGAAATATTTTCAGGTTATATCATGGGAAATGTTAAGAGTAAAAATACCAATATTTCTGATATTGTGTCATCATTAATGCCATTTCAGTAAATGAAAATTGCAATGGAATTTTTAACTGGAAATAATAAATCTAATCTTTACAGGATGGAGGAGGCCAAGTGGACTTACCCCTAGGAGTGGGTAGGGCTCAGAAGTAATTAAGATGGACCAGGGACACTGGCTTTTCTCCTCCCACTGTTCCCCCAAGATTGGGAAGTCTTCAGGGAATGGAGTTCATGGACCAATTTGGCTAATTATGAGCTCTGTGCATTAAGCTCTCAAAGCCACACAACTGTAAATAATCAGCCTGTGTCTCCAGCCCTTCAGGTTGCCAGCTCATGTGTAGTGGGCTTCACACCTGTGTCTCCTCCTCCTCGAGTAATAATCTCCAATAGGAAGCCACACCCTAAGTCTGTCTTTCTGCCGTTCCTCAGGACAGACCCTCAGCCATTATTGCTCCCTAGATAGGAGAGGGGCAGCAGATTGACCCTGCTTGGTCATGTACCAGCTGAGTCGCAGCCCAGCCCAGTGAGTACCATGGGAGACAGTGGATGGAGGAGGGACTGTGGGAGCATTGTTTCCTCATTGCCAGGACAAGCAGGACAGTTGGGATAGACAGCTGGTGGGGCACGAATATGCAAAGTTTCAGCTCCGAGCTCTATGAAGTTTATGTTCTTGGTTCTGGTGGGCGTGGTCCAAGAACACTTATTCGGAATTCTGCTTTCCTCCCACACTGGTTCTAGCTGGCATAGGCATTACCCCGATGTTAGCAAGAAACAGTCCCTTAAGTACTCCAAAATCATGGAGTGAGGATGAAGACAGTAAGCATGATATCATGAACCTTCCTCGACGACTTCCTAAGTGCCAGGCTCTCAGCTAATTGTTCTAGGTAGCTTGTTTGATTTCATCTGCATAATGACTCCCCAAGAAAGAGGAATGCACATTATCATCATTTTACAGATGAATAATGGAACATAGCATTTAAATATAAGTTGCATTAGGTCATGGGGTAAAATGGAAGTGAATTCCTGTTTGAATCCAGGCATTCAGACTCCAGACACAGGACACTTAGCCAGTATTCTCTCCTGCCCACCCAACCTGTCATTTCACTTACCTGGAGGTCACTTCACCTGGAGGTAACTCTAGGCAAAGACCCCATGTTCATTGTTGTCTTCCTTTGGGGGTTCCCAGTAGACCTCAGCAGACAGTAATGGGTGACTCTTGCTGCATCGACTATAGGAAGCCATAGCTGAGATCAAGGTGGAGATCATAGAAGGATCAGCAGGTTATAATTTAGGACAGATCTCTCTCTTGCCCACGTCCACTGCCTGTTTCACTCTTGTACTTTAGCGCTTCTCAATCTCTAAAGGAAATGTAAAGTCAGGGTGTTAGTTTCCATTCTTAGTTAGGAAACTGAAATCAGTTAAAAGATGATCTTAGCTGTACTTTTGGTTAAGACCTCTGGAGTTCTGTGTGAAGCTTTCTGAAGTGTAGGGAAACAGAGTGAAGAAGTTTATTGGATGGGCATCAGAGACTGACAATTTAATTTTGTCTGCTCTATTGCACAAAATGGGGCAGGTTCTTAGTATCTCTGAACCTCAGGGCTGCCATCTGGGTTAATCTCTAGTTGATACAACTGCATTTTTGCAAGGATTAAATGATATACTTGATACAGCTGCATTGTTGCAAGGATTAAACAGTATAGAATGTGATTACATATGTAAGGAATGTATATAGAAAAGGCAAAATAAATTTCAGAGATGATGATTATTAATATTAACAGCCTACTTTCTTACTATTTGACTATACTATCCTGTGATCTGAAGGTATGGTTTCTTGAATCGCTGACAGGATATTTTACTTTGTTCTTGTGCAGCTGGATAGTGAGTGTTTGGAGAGAAACAACTGAGTCTCATTCATTTCTGATTCCTCAGAGCCTATACTGTCTTTGGTACAGAATAGGCAACAAAACAAAAAATCTCTGTCAAATATTAAATATACTCTTAGTTCACATGAACATGGAGTAGGCAATCAGGCTCCCACCCACTGGTTGCTTTCCTGCCTGTTCTTTCATCCCTTCCAGCAATATCCCATAGTATGGAGATAAATACAAGTGGGCTGTGTATTTCTATGGCATGGACTTCCTACAACACTATGATTTCCCTTTTATAAGATATACATCATTCAGTTGTCAAAAAATTGTGGCAATCTTAATGAAAATTTTAAAGGAGGAAGAAAGAGAAGGGGAGGATAAATCTTTGTGGACTGAGACACTTTTAGAATTTTGCATTTAGGATGTTGAGTCATTCCATGCTCCAATTCCTTGGGACAAGAAAGTCTTTGACCTCTCTGCCATGGAATTAAATAGAAGTCATTAAATGTTTCTTGAGATTAAATTTATCCATTACCTGCTACTGCAATAGTAATTTAATTCTGATTAAAATACCCTAACTGAATATTAAATTTCTGAGGATATGTTATTCTCACCATTTGTAGGGAAGAATTGCCATCACAAAGAGATTGAGATATTGATACACATTTCAAATTTAGTGTGTGAAAGATGTGGGATTTAGACTTTCATCTTCTGACTCCTGCCCTAGGACTCTGCTACTTCCGCTGGAGTGGAATGAACTTTTTTTTTTTCTAGCCTGCTTTGTCCCAGGTGAGCAAACAGAGGCAGAAGCTTTCATTTCACCCCTTGGGAATCAGTGAGGACATCTGTGAAATGGGAATGGGCCAAGTGGTTCGTAGGAGTCTTTCTGGCATGAATATTGTGGTTCATAGTGTTTTCTGTGAATAGTAATTGTTTTTCCATCCCACTTCAGAAACCTGAAATATGCAAATATTATTTCCTCTACAAGTTGAGAATTTCGTGTGTGTTATCACGGAATGACTATTACTAGACAGACTTGAGGGATATTCCTAATTCTGTATCTCAGAAGTAAGAGCAGATACTTGATTGTATCTGATTTTTTTTATCAGGAAGAAACATGGGCAACTAGTAGTAAAATTCAATGTGTACTGATTTTTGCCATGAAAACATCTATGCTTCATATACATATATATATATATATATGTATCTTTTAAATATTCTCACTTGTGTGATATGGATATGTAAAGGAATTTGCATAGGATTGTCGTAATAAGGAACTGAAGAATAAAATGAAGTCTCTCCCTCTAGCAATACTATGCTTCAGGTAAAATGTTTGAATTAGATGTATGTCCTTCACAGAAAGACTTAAAACATAAAGTTTTAATGAGAATATTTCAGGGATAATGTGTATAGTATGATACTTTTCACCTAAGTTTTCCGGAAGACTATTTATGGATACAAAACCAAGGCTAACATCCTGGAAACACTGGCAGGAAAGTATACCAGCTAAATCATGACAGTGGTCGACTTTGTGGGACAGGTATGCAAGAGAACATGAGAGGATAGCAAGAAAACAAAGTTTATTGGTAATATTTCAAATCTCTGTAAAATATAAGTTCTGAAGCAAATACTATCGAATGTTCACATTTTTAATATGGTGAATGGGTAATAAGGATAGTAATAACACATAACAATGGAGCATTTACTGAGTGGGAATATTCTCAGGTGATTGTTCCCAACTCTGGCTGTGCATTAGAATCGTCAACGGACTCACGTGTAGAGATTCTGACTTAAGTGGTTTTAGGATGGAGCCAGGCCATCAGTATGTTTTAAAAGATCCACAGGTAATTATAGTGGTTAATCAGAAGTGGGAACCACTGGTCTAAGCACTTTATATTTAATTTCTTACAACAATCCTATAATATAGGTTCTATTTTTATCTCCATTTTATAGATGAAAAAACAATTCAGGCTTTTGTTACATTCTTTTCTGTAGTTTCTTCTTTTGCATTTTTCTCAAATTAAATCAATTACCTACCAGGAGAAAGGAAGACCTGAGTTGCTGATGTAAGGAGAATTGGAATCCCTATTATCCAGAAGGACTGATGTGAAAAGTTCTTAACAAGGCTTAAGAAGACTGGGTTTCAGACGTAGCTTTGGGACTTCCCCTGGTTCTAAAACCTCAACTGTAAATAAGAGGATTGATTTGACAAGGAAACGATGCTTCACAGGTTTTGGAATTAGAAACGTGTTTGAACACTTTTATCAAGCTACTACAAGATGGAGAGAAGAAAAGCAAACAGCAGTCTCAAACACTAAGCCTGTCCCTGAGGTTGTGTAGCATTGATACAAATAACTTTGCATAAAAAGCCTGGTGTTAATATTTGAAGACTTTTAAAAGACAACCCACATATTTGAGGGAACTCTTATTTCCATTGAGGATGGATATAAGAAAACCAAATAATTATGAAAATCTGGGAAGATAATTACATCAAAATTCTAACTGATTAAATACATTTGACTTTAATTTAGAATATAAATGTTATTGAGTGTTTATAAATATCCCAAGTTAAGGAAATTTCTTGCTCTGAATTTGGATAAATTAAACTATATTTGACTGCTTCCTAGTGTCTTTTATTTGGAGTGTTTTTTTTTTTTTTGAGGGAGAAAGATATTTTGTATTCCATATGTTTCCTTCAATGGAGGGGACTGATATTTTACTGTGTTCATCAATTTATTAACTATAAATTGGCTTGATCCTTGATCACACTTTGGCAGAGTGTTTCTAAAGTGGGTATATATAGAAAAAGGTAAATAACTGAGAAATCAATGAGGAAAGTGTTCTGAGAGGAAATGAGAAATATTGCTGAAGGTACTGGAGTATATGGCTCTCAAGTGTGACTGCTTTACTTTGATTTGCTTGATTCCAAAATAAGGATACAGCACTGGCTGTCTGTTTGCTTGTTTCATTTATCCTGAGCCTCTTTTCATTTCTAGGAGGTGTCTCAGTCACATGGGACCAAAGAATCTAACACGTGTCTCAGAATTCCTCCTCATGGGCCTCTCAGATGACCTGGAACTCCAGCCTCTCCTCTTCGGCCTGTTCCTGTCCATGTATCTGCTCACTGTGCTTGGGAACCTACTCATCATCCTGACCATCAGCTCTGACTCCCACCTCCACACCCCCATGTACTTCTTCCTCTCCAACCTGTCCTTGGCTGACATTGGTTTCACCTCCACCACAATCCCCAAGATGATGGTGGACATCCACACTCACAGCAGAGTCATCTCCTATGTGGGCTGCCTGACTCAGATGTCTTTTTTTACTCTTTTTGGATGTTTGGACAGTCTCCTCCTGAATGTGATGGCCTATGACCGATTTGTGGCCATCTGCCGCCCCTTGCACTACCTGGTCATCATGAACCCCCGCCTCTGTGGTCTGCTGGTTTTGGTATCTTTTTTCATCAGTCTTTTGTACTCTCATCTGCACAGTTTGATTGTGTCACAACTTACCTTCTTCATGGATGTGGAAATCCCACATTTCTTTTGTGACCCTTCTCAGCTATTCAACCTTGCCTGTTTTGAAATCCCCATCAGTAACATATTAATGTATTTTATTGCTGCTATTTTTGGTGGTGTTCCACTCACAGGGATCCTTTTCTCTTACTATAAAATTGTTTCCTCCATTCTGAGAGTCCCCTCAGCAGGTGGGAAGTACAAGGCCTTCTCCACCTGTGGCTCTCATCTGTCTGTTGTTTGCTTATTTTATGGAACAGGACTTGGTGTATACCTCAGTTCTGCTGTCTCACATTCCCCCAGGAAGGATTCTGTGGCCTCAGTGATATACACTGTGGTCACCCCCATGCTGAACCCCTTCATCTATAGCCTGAGGAACAGGGACATCAAGACAGCCATGCAGAGGCTCCTCAGAAGAACAGTGTAATCTCAGTACGTGCACCATCTTTTTCAGTGTGTGGGTTGGAAGAGCCAGTAAATCCAAACAGCTGGAATTCGAAATTATGCACATTTGGTTTCATGATTTTTGCAGCTTTTGTGCCTTTCACTCTTCTCAGTGTTTCATATCGTCATTTGGTACATCTTTAATGGCCTTAAGGGAGTATTGTTGGATACTGTCCTCATTATAACAACTGCCATGGAATTAAATTATCATATTACAGCTATACAGTCTTCATTATTTCTCATCTATAAACCAGGCATCCTGGAGAAATGCACAGTACTTTTTAAAATATTTAATAATCCTTGACACTTTCCAAAATTCATGTCTGTTTCCCACAGAACTTTTGTATCTTTCAGACCTGTCTATGTGTGTTATGTGTAAGGATGCATGCAACTGGTCTTCAAATTTGGCTTCATATTGGAGTCATCTGGAGATCTTTAAAATAATGATAATTGCCTCTCACCACAGATTATAATTGAATTGGACTGAGGTGTAGCCTTAGCATGAGGATTTGAAAATCATCCAGTTGATTCTCACGTATAACCAAGGTTGGCAATGACTGATTGAATCACATGTTTCATTCAAAAATGACTAGTGTGTTTGGATCTTTCACTGCTCCTGAGCGGACGCTGAAGTTGTTAAGGTCATCCTAGCTCACAAGAGGAGTGGTATGAAAAAGTTTGCCTTTGCAACAGGCACTGTGATTTTTTCCAACATTCTTGATATTTCTTTACATACATTCAGCTTCCATACCATACAACTAGTCATCTGTGCTGGTTAATAAGATATTGTCACCTTGCTCCAAACCCACCCTTCTATACTTTACTTCAGCAAAGGGTGGCTCTTTCCTTTCACTAGTAACAGTATCTTTAGGACTTCGCTTTGAAACTATTCTTCCCTGTCTTTTGTTCTGATGAATCTTTCAGCTCTCATCTGTGTCTACGATATGGGTATCCATCTTTCTTTTAGAGATGTTGCAGAGTTTCTGAGGCAGTGACCTGGTGCTCTCTGAAAACCAGCCTTCTAACTAGTTTAATTTACTTGGCCTTTTGCCTTAAGCTCAATCATCTACCAACTTCACTGATCAGAAACTTTGATACTGGAGAAGGAAGTGCTCTTTACAGAGGATGAAGCCATACCAGCCAGTGAGAAGAGATACTTCCCATTAAAAAAATGACTAAATTAGGGTTTTGATTCCCTGGTTTTCATGAGACAGTTTGGATCTGATCTACTCTGGAACAATGAATAAGCTTTGTCTCTATTTTTGAAAACCTAAGTAATGGGCAAAAGCCTATGGAATTTGCCAAGGTGATTGTGTTGGTTAATTTTATATGTCAATGTGGCTGTGCCATGGTGCCCAGACATTTGGTCAAACATTATTCTGGATGTTTCTGTGAAAGTGTTTTCTGGCGGAGATTAATGTTTAGATGGGTGAACTTTGAATAAAGCAGATGACTCTTTCTAATATGGGTGGGCCTTGTCTAATCAGATGAAGGCCTTAATAGAACAAAGACTGACCTCCTGGAAGAAGAAGAAATCCTGCCAGCAGACTGCATTTGGACTTGAACTGCAACTCTTCCCTGAATCTGGCCTACCCTGCAAAATTGTGTTTACCAAGCCTCCACAAACACCTGAGCCAATTTCTTAGAATAAATCTCTCTGTATTTATATGTTTATTCATATCCAGTTGGTTCAGTTTCTCTGGAAATCCCTGACTAATACAGTAATGTTGCCTTTTGATATCTCATTTTATATTCTCCCCAGTGGTAATACTTTCTTTTTCCTCTTTAAACTTCAACATTTAGAATGAGTGCTGCTAATCGATTAGCACTGTGCATGAGGGGAAAGCCTGGTTGGAAATAAGGCCCACAGTAACTATATAGGAGTGAGGCTACTATCCTTGATATGAGAGAGGTATCACAGATAATAGAAAGGGTGTGGGATTTGAAAACACAGCTTCACATAGATCTTGGTGAAAATTTGAGACCTGTGTCAACTCAGTGCCCTTCAGATTCATGATCAGTAAAAAGGAAACCTACGAAATGGGAGAAAACATTTGCAAACCATATGTTTGATAATTTGATAAACTCCAAAATATATAAGGAGCTCCTACAACTCAATAGTAAAAAAACTAATAACCTAGATTATTAAAAAATGGGGAAGACTCAAATAAACATTTTTCCGAAGAAGACATACAGATGCCTAACAGGTATATGAAAAGGTTCTCAACATCATTATTCATTGGGGAAATGCAAATCAGAACCACCTTGAGATCACATCACACTTGTCAGAGTCGCTATTATAAAAAAGAAAAAAAGTGTTGGCAAGGATGTGGAGAAACTAGAATGCTTGAACACTGTTGGTGTAAATAGAAAAAATCTTATCCACTATGGAAAACAGTATGGAGTTTCCTCAGGAAATTAAAAATAGAACTGATTTATCATCCAGCAATCCCATTTCTTGGTATTTGCCCAAAAGAATTGAAATCAAGACCTTAAAGTGATAGTAGCACTTCTACATACATTGCAGCACTATTCACAATGGCCAAGACCTGGGACGAACCTAAATGTCCATTGATAGATGAAGGAATAAAGGAAATATGATCGTATATATATGTATGAAAAGATTATATATATAAGAGAATACTCTTGCACTGAAAAGCAGAAAAAATCTTGCCATTTGCAACAACATGGATGAACCTTAATGGTATTATGCTAAGTGAAATAAGCAATCACGGAAAGACAAATATTACATGCTTCCACTTACAAGATGTGTGTGCCAGGGACTGACAGGAGGGAGAAGTGGAGAATTACTAATCAAAGGGCATAAAATTTCAGTCAAGCAAGTTGAGTAAGCTCTAGAGATCTGCTGTAGAACATTGTACCTACAGTCAACAATAATATGTGAACACTTCAAAATTTGTTGATAGGGTAGATCTCATGTTAAATGCTCTTTCCACTATATATATAATATTATTATATTATTAGTTATGTATATAGTAGTTGCCCTTAGAGACACAAATATTAACTGAGAAAATGGAAATATTGTCATATTCTTGATATGGAAGACCTAATTCTCCATCAATTTCTTGGTCATTTGAGTACATTTGATGATAACAAACTCACATGTTGATGTATGTTAATTTAAAACACGCGTCTGAATTTTTTATTAAGATGCATGAAACTTGAAAGTCAGAAGGAAGAGTACAGGCGAGATTCCTCCTGAGACATAGAAGGTTCAGATCCTATAAGGGACCTTTATGTTTCCTATGATCCTGTTCTATTAATCTTAACAAGTCCTCAGAGATTGTGATGATGTGGACCAATTCGGCTAATTGCAAGCTCTGTGCGTCGGTCTCTTGAGCCCACACAACTGTAAATAATCCCCTGTGCCTGGAACCTTTCACTGTACTGCTGGTCCCAGTACAGTTCGATCTGTATGTGTGTCTTCTCTTCCCAGAGTTATTGTGTGCATCCAGGAGTCCATCCCTGACTCTGTCGTCCTGCCCTTGCTGAGAACGGAGCCTGAGCCTTCATCACTCAACAGGCATGGGAAGAGCGATGGATCATCAATCCTTTGCCATGCCGCAGCATAGAGGCAGTGCAGTCCAGTGAGTGCCCTTGGAGATACTGCGTACAGCAGGGACTCGGGGAGCATTGTTTCTTTATCATCAGGATGGGTAGGACAGTTGTTGTAGCTAGATGGGAGGGCAGCAATATGCAGTTTCACCTCAGAGGCCCATGAAGTTTCTGTTCTTGGTTCTGGTGGGGATCTGGGGACTCTCATTCAGAGTTCTGCTTTCCTCCCACTCTGGTTCCAGATCCGATAGGCATGTCTCTCACTGGAGCAGGAAATGAGTCCCTATAAACTATCCCCTAAGCACCCCAAAATGATCATGAAGGTGATGTTGAAGAAGAGTGGGAGATGATGCCCCTGTACATGATATTGTGAACATTTATCAAAGATTCTCAAGTGCTAGGCTCTGAACTAAGTGCTCCACATGGCTTGTTTCATTTCATCTGCATAGTCACAACTAAGATATATGTACACGTTATTGTTCTTTTACAGATGAGGACAAGATTCTAGACTTTTAATGTAACTCGATCTGAGATAGAATGGGATGAAGCCAGGTTTCAGTCAAACAGTCTGACTCCAGACAGAGGTTTCCTGGCCAGAATTCTCCCCCTGCCAACCCAAAAGCCGTGTCCCTTCTATGTTCATTTCACACAGACACCCTCTGTTCCTTGTGCTCTTCTCCTTGGAGGTGGCACGTGCTGCCTGAACTATAGGAAGGATGGCTGAGATCACAGGCAGGCATCACAGAAAGAACTGGCTCATGACAATTTAGAGTAGGTCTTTCTCTTGTCTCTACTCCTGGATTTTGCCTTAGCTGTCCACTTCATTTTCCATTCTTGTGATTTTACACTTATCCATTTCAAAGGGAGATATAACATCAAGCATTTCAGATCTATCCATACTCAGGAAACAAGAAACTATTAAAAGATGTACAATATATGTGTCATTGGTTAAGTCCTGTGAATCGCTGCTTTAAACGTTCTGAATTTTAAAAGATGAGGACATTAACTTCATGTGCCTCAGAGATCCATAATGTAATTTTGCTCTACTTTTTATCTAGTGACATGGAGAAAGTCTTTAGTATCACTGAGCCTCAACATTATCATCTGAGTTGATTCCTGGTTGATAGCACTCCATTGAGTAAGGACTAAATAGATAATGTACTATCTATGTGATTAAATATGTGATGGATACATATAAGGGCAAAAAATTTAGATATTATTAATATTGATAACACTAAACTTCATTCATACCATTCAACCAAAATATTAGGTGATCAGATGGTTTTGTTTTTAAAGGATAGCTGACAGAACATTTTATTTTTGTCCCTATACAAATAGATATTGAGTACTTGGAAGGAAACAACTGAGTCACATTCACCTCTGATTCCCCAGATCTTACATCATCTTTGGCCCAGAGTAGGCAACAACAACAAAAAACCCTAAAATATGTTAGATATTGAGTAGACTCTTTTTTGGTTCAAGAAACAGAGCATACACATTATAGCTCGTACAACTGAAGCATTCTTGCCTGTGCCTTCATCCATTTCAGAGATGTCCCAGAGGACAAGAGACAAGATAAAATAGCACTTGTTTGTGTGTATGTCATAGACATTCAATAAGATATATTACTTTCCATAGCATCTACAACATTCACTTATTCAAAAACCATCACAGTGATTTTCATAAATATGAAAAAGAAGTGGCAGAATGATAACAGGAAGCTACATTTTGTTGTGTGAACTGAGACACATTTTAGGATTTCTAGCGTCCTGAGACAAGAGAGCCTTCAGATTCTCTGCTGTATAATCAAATAAAAGGTTATTAAAACTTTCTTGGGAGCCAGCCCTGATGGCCTAGTGGTCAAAGTCCGGTGCTCACTGCTTCAGCGGCCTGGGTTTGCTTCCCATCATGAAACCACACCACCCACCTGTCAGTTGCTATGCTGTGGTGGTGGCTCACATAGAAGAACCAGAACGACTTATCACTAGGATATACAACTATGTACTGGGGCTTTGGGGAGGAAAAAAATAAGGAGGAAGATTGGCAACAGATATTAGCTCAGGGAAAATCTTTCCCCACAAAAACTCCCCGACTTTCTTAGGGTTGCATTTCATCAATAACCCCACTGTTCCAGTAATGATTCAAATTCCTGTTACAAAAAAATAACCAAATGTTTATTAACTTTCCCCTTCCTTGGATGCCACATCTCTGGAGATGGCTGTTATTCTCTTCATTTTCAGATCAGGAACATGAGCACAGAGAGGTTGAAGGATTTACCCACACTTCTGTGAATTAGTTTAATGAAACAGTGGTTGTATTTAACAGCCTAGTTTGAAAGTCTGAAATATGGAAATATTATTCTCCATATAAGATGTAAATTTTCATGTGGAACTATCATGGAATGACTATTATTAGATACTTGAGAATATATCAGATGCTATACCTTAATAATAGCATGTAGTTAATAGAAATTGATTTTTCTACTGCAAAAACAAATGTAGGCAATAAATAGTAAAATTCAACTGGCATTGAAATTTTCTTTTTCCCCTAAGGAAGGTTTGCCCTGAGCTAACATCTATTGCCAATCCTCCTCTTCTTTGCTTGAGGAAGATTAGCCCTGAGATAACAGCTGTGCCAATCTTTCTCTCTCTTGTTTTTTGAATGTGGGACACCTCCACAGTGTGGCTGGTGAGTGGAGCAGGTCCGTGCCCAGAATCTGAACCCGCAAACCTGGGTCACTGAAGCAGAATGCATGAAACTTTAACCACTTGGCCTTGGGGCTGGGCCCCAACTGGCATTGATTTTTACAACATGAACAACTGTCTTCCATGCACATATTATGTAGAAATTCTCACCTGTATGACATGGAGGGGGCAAGAGAATTTTTATAGGATTGTTGAATAAGGAATTGATAAATGAAATGATGTTCATTCCTCAGTACTACTATGTATCAGTTAAAGTGTTACGTCTAGTATTAAACACAGTGTTGTAGTAAATAAGAACATCTAGATGCAATATGTATAGTAATATACTCTATAGATAAATTTTCAATAAAACCTCTTACAAATACATAAATAAGTACTAACATGGAAACAATGACAGAAAATATACCCACATAATTAACGACAGCTGTTGTTTTGAGGGACAGGTGTTCAGGGCAATGGAATCCTGCAGGAATTTAAAGAAAACTCAAATTTTATCTGTAATATTTTAAATCTCTATAAAATACGAGTTTTGAAGAAGGTATTGTTAATAGGTAATAATAGGTAATATTAACTGAACATTTTCTGAGTGCCTAGCAATATTCTAAGGCATTGTTCTTGACCCTGGCTGTAGGTTAGGATCATTAAGAACTGTGTGTATAGAGATTATTAGTTAGTTGGTTCTAGGCTGTGGCCAGCGTATCAGTACATATTACAATGTTCACAGGTAAGTACAATAGTAAACTAGGATTGAGAACCATGGGCAGAGCACTTTATGTTTAATTTAACTTAATTTCTTAAAACAACCCTATAAGGTAAGTTCAATTATTGTCTCTATTTTACCGAAGTGAAAACTTTCTAGGTATTTGATATATCCATCTCTGTCATTTTCACTTTTGCATTTTCCCCAAATTAACTCATAATGTGACCTGTTAAGGAAAATGAAGATCAGAGTTGCCTTTGGGGAGTTGATTTAAGGAGAATTGTATTTGAGGAGGATTGAATGAAAGGAAAATTGATTTAAGAAGAATTCTCCCTGTTTCAGTAAGGGTTGAAATGAAGTAGGCATAAGAAGGCTGGATTTCAGACCTGGTTTGGAGGTCTTCCATGTTCCTAAATTCGATTGTAAATAAGAAAGCTGGATTTGAGGAGGACACTATACTTTCAAATGTTTAGGGTAAAAAATAAATATAAGCACTTTTACCAAGCCACTACAAAATGGAGACAAAAAAAAAAAAAAAAAGAGCAGTGTCAAACATCAGGCGTTTCCCTAGGTTACATAGAGTTGATATATAATCCTGCATAAGATGAGAAATTGGAAGAAACTATTTTTTTTAAAAGTTAATTATTGTTGAATGATTGAGATCTGTACTGTACACTAATACTATCAATGGGGGGGTCAATGCTGCTCTATGATTTTGTGCATTTACAAAAATATTATTTATCAAAATTTGAAGTCTACCAGCCAAGGATAGAAGTTATATTTGAAAAGATTTTCCCCCAGTTTTATTGAGATATAATTGACATACAGTACTGTATAAGTAAGATGTGCGTCATAATAATTTGACCTACATATATTGTGAAATGACTATCACAATAAGTTTAGTTAGCACCATCATCTCACATAGAGACAAAAAAAAGAAGAAAAATGTTTTTTTTCCTTATGATGAGAACTTTTAGGATTTACGCCCCTAACAACTTTCAAATATACCATAAGGCAGTGTTGACTATAGTCATCATGTTGTACAGTCCGTCCTCAACACTTATTTATCTTGTAACTGGAGGTTTGTATCTTTTGATCACTTTCATCCAATCCCCCCACCACCTAACCCCTACCTCTGGTAACCACAAATCTGATATCTTTTTCTATAAGTTTGTTTTTTTTAGATTCCACATATAAGTGAGATCATACAATATTTGTCATTCTGTCTGACTTATTTCACTTAGCCTAATGCTCTTAAGGTCCGTCCATGTTGTTGCAAATGACAGGATTTCATCCTTCTTTATGGCTGAATAATATTCTGTTATATATGTCACATGTATATCACATTTTCTTCACCCACACATCTATCAATGGACACTTAGTTTGTTTCCATGTCTTGGATATCATAAATAATGCTTCTATGACCATGAGGGTGCAATATCTCTTCAACAAAGGGATTTTGCTTCCTTCGGATGTACTCCCAGAAGTGGAATTCCTGGATCATATGGTGGTGTTGACTTTTTTGTGTAACCTCCATACTGCTTTCCATAGCAGATGTACCAATTTGCAATCCCACAAACAGTGCACCAGTGTTCCCTTGAAAAGCCTTTTAAAGACAACTGACATATTTGAGTGAGCACATATTTCCATGGAGGAGAGCAATCAGAAAACCAAAGAATGATGAAAAACCAGGAAGATAACTGGGACATAAAAAAGTCTTCCTGATTATGAATATTTGACTTTAATTTAGAATCCAGATAATGTAGTTCTGGCAGTTATAGAGTTTACCAATATTCCAAATAAAGGGAATTTCTTGCACTCTATCCGAATAAAATAAGACTGCTTGTAGACATCCTTTAATTAGCATGATTTTTTTTTTCCTTAAAGGGAGAAGGATATTTCTTATTCAACATGTTTCTTTAAAAGTGTAGGCTGTGTTTTATGGTGTTCTGGATTTATCTCTAAATGTCCTTGATCTTATTACATTCCTAATGTGAGTTTCTCTGAAGTAAGTTTGTATAGAAAGAGATGAATAACACAGAAACCAATGAGGAAGCAGTTCTATGAAACTTGGATTCGAGACACTTAGACATGTTGCTGAAGGTACTGGGGAGTATGACCTCACAAGTGAATTGCCTGAATCCAAAATATGGACACAGTGCTGGGTGCCCATTTACTGTTTCCTTTTTTCTGACTTTCTTCTCTTTTTCAAAAGGTGTCCAAGCCACACAGAACCAAAAAATCTAACACGTGTCTTAGAATTCTTCCTCATGGGACTCTCAGATGATCCAGAACTTCAGTCTGTGCTCTTTGGGTTGTTCCTGTCCATGTACTTGGTCACTGTGCTTGGGAATCTCCTCATCATCCTGACCATCAGCTCTGACTCCCACCTCCACACCCCCATGTACTTCTTCCTCTCCAACCTGTCCTTGGCTGACGTTGGTTTCACCTCCACCACAATCCCCAAGATGATGGTGGGCATCCAAACTCACAGCAGAGTCATCTCCTATGTGGGCTGCCTGACTCAGATGTCTTTTTTTATGCTTTTTGGATGTTTGGATAGTTTCCTCCTGACTGTGATGGCCTATGACCGGTTTGTGGCCATCTGCCACCCCCTGCACTACTCAGTCATCATGAACCCACACCTCTGCAGCTTCTTGGTTTTGATGTCACTTTTCATCAGCCTTTTGGTCTCCCAGATGCACAATTCGATTGTGTTACAACTTACCTACTTCAAAGATGTGGAAATTTCTCACTTCTTCTGTGACCCTTCTCAACTCCTCAACCTTGCCTGTTCTGACACCTCCACTAATAACGTAGTCATGTATTTGGTTGGTGCCATCTCTGGTTTTCTTCCTATCTCAGGGATCCTTTTCTCTTACTATAAAATTGTTTCCTCTGTTCTGAGAGTCCCCTCATCAGGTGGGAAGTACAAAGCCTTCTCCACCTGTGGCTCTCACCTGTCCGTTGTTTGCTTATTTTATGGAACAGGCCTTGGGGTTTACCTCAGTTCTGCTGTCTCACTTACTCCCAGGAAGGATGCGGTGGCCTCGGTGGTGTACACTGTGGTCACCCCCATGCTGAATCCCTTCATCTACAGTCTGAGGAACAGAGACATCAAAAGAGCCATGCGGAGGCTCCTCAGCAAAACAATCTAATATCAGCACCTGTGCCACCCATTTGGAGTGTAGGTTGGAAAATCCAGCAAAACTAAACATCTAGACCTGTAAATCCTACCTCTCTCATAACATCGTTTTGTAGCTCTCATGGTTTTCACTTCTTCCCATTTGTAATATCCGAATATTGCTTCTTTTGGTATGTCTTTAGTGGGACTGGGGGAGTATTATGTGATCCTTTGTATGTCATAATCACTGCATGACTAAGTCCTGTTAGATCTATGGAGCCTTCTATAGTTTATCATTGATGACCCAGGCATCCCAGAAAGATGAAAACTCTCTTTTTGTATATTTAAAAGTTACATATTTCCCGCAGTTTTTGTGTACTTTCCGTACAAATTTCTCATTTATCAAATCTGTTTAAGCTGGTTATACGTGAGGACGCATGTCACTGGTTCTCAACCTTGGCTTTTATTGAAATCATCTAGGAGGCTAAAAAATACTGATAACAGTCTCACCACCAGAGATTCTGATTTAATTAGACTGCAGTGTTGCCTGAGCATGAGGATTTTTAAGAGCCCCCAGGTGGTTCTCGTTCGCAGCCAACATTGAGAACTACTGATCTAATTCAGATCTTTCATACAAAGATCACCTGTATGTCTTGGGTCCTAACTGCTCATGGACAAATGCTAAAGATCCTAAAGAGATCACAGCTCCAAAAGAGAAGATACGAAAAGTCTACTGTTGCACTAGGCGATGTATTTTCCCATTATCCCTCATAATGTTTCTTCAGCTTTTTTCTCTCTGTACATCATACAGCTTGGTTATTGTATCTGCTCCAAGATTACACTTCTATACTTTGCTTTGTGGTGCTGGGGTGGGGCTCTTGAAATCACTGCTCTACTTTCCATCTTGTGCTCACTTACACACTTTCAATAGTGATCAGTAAAAGTCGCTCTGCCCTAAAAGCTCAAATTTCCCCTTTACACCCCTCAAACCCCTGGTGTGGTAGCTTCTTCCTTCACTTATGATTGTTATATTACCGCTCTTTTATGCCTTTCAGTCCTTCAATAACTGTTTAAGCCATTCCCTAATTAAATTCTCTTCATTAAAATGACTAAATGGTTTCTCTTTTCTTGACTGAACCATTAGTGGTATTGTCACATGGGGTCTAAAAGTATGTTGTGAGGTGTCTGCAGTTGGAAGGTTGAGAAATGTGCTTAGGTAAGAAAGGTGGCTGTAAATGAACTGGAAATAGGTGGTGATATCATATTCCAAGTTGTTTGAATTTATCTTCTTTTATGTTACTCTAGGATTGCAAAGGACCGTGTTGTCAGCAAAGTGGAGTTCTTTCCAGTAACAGCCTGGTTAGGACTTCACTTTGTTACCATCCTTTCTGTAATGATAACTCAGTTTTTGGGCTCCTTTTGAATTCAACAAGATTGGTGTCCATCTCTCCTTAGAGATGTCACACATAATTTTTATGGTAATAATCTTGGCCCGAGGAAAAGCTGTCCATAACTAGCTTAACTTACTTTGCCTTTAAGGGAATCGCCTACCAATATACTGACGAGAAAATTTAATTTTAGAGAAGGGAATGCACTTTGTAGAGGATAAATTCAATTCATACCAGTTAGTGGAAAGAGATTTCATCCAATAAAAATTACTAAAATATTAAATGTGCATATCCATGTATGCAAACCTAAATGATTGCCAGAGAACCTTGGAATGTGCCAAAGTAGTGTTGCTTTTTTTTGTATGTGTGGTTTAATTTCCAGTTTATGTTCTGTTAACTTTACTACCTCCTATTTTCATATTACATCATCTTAAAATTCACAAAGACAAATGCATATAAGAAATTCTAAATCTGAAAATTTTCAAATAGAAAGTACACATGTGAGTACTAATCCTAGATCTTTTACAACATGAAAGCAATGCCTTTCCATAACGTTCACAATAGGTAAAATGGGATTAAACACACTTGCATCACAAGATTGGGTTGAATTTATATGATAAAAACAATGCAAAAATTATTTAATTTTGAATGTTTCCAGATGATGAGAAAATGAGATGTTAGACTTAGATTTCAACTTGTCATACAGGACAGCCTTTTCTGACCAAACCTTTTATGTCCTCTTTTCTGGCTACTATATCATTCCATTAGCACTTCTGAAACAGTGGTGAACAGGACAACAGACATTATTCTGGAGGTAGATGTACCTTGTTTGCAAACAAAACTAGGGCATTGTATTTTCTTGGGCTTTCAGTTTTTTTTCTGGCATTATTGAAACAATTGACATATAACATTATGTAATTTTAAGGTGTACATTATGATGTTTTGATACACATGTATATTGCAAAATGTTCACCCAAAATAAGTTTAGTTAACACACGCTTTACCTCACATGGTTACCATTTTGTTATTTTTGTTGTTATGGTAAGAACATTAACTTTGCTCTCATAGCAACTTTAAAGTACACAACACAGTTTTGTTAACTATAGTAGTTAACTATACATTATATATTAACTATACATGATGTACATCAGATCCCTGGACTTTATAACAGAAAGTTTTTACCCTTTGACCAATATCTCCCCATTTCTACCCCTCAACCCCTGGAAACTGCCAGTCTACTATGTTTCTATGAGTTCAATGTTTTTAGATTTCACATATGAGAAAGATCATACAGTATTTGTTTTTCTCTGTCTGACTTATTTTACTTAGCATAATGCTTTCAATGTCCATCCATGTTGTAGCAAATGGCAGAATTTCTCCCCTTTTCATGGCTTAATAATATTCCACCGTGTGTGTGTGTGTGTGTGTGTGTGTGTACATGACCTGAGGCTTGGAGCACAAAGTCCCTATAGAGTATGAAGGCTGTGTGGTGGCCAGTATCTGAGATGCTTCCAATGATCCCCAGCTCCTGGTTTTCATAAGGGGAACTCCTGCCTGTATGTATATCCCTCCCATTGAGTGTGAGATGGATATAGAGACTCACTTCCAACAAAGAGAATGTAGAAAAAATGTTGAGAAGTCACTTCTGGAAATAGAGTGAAAAACAACTGGCTTTCTTCTTGCTGCTTCTCTTTTGCTCTTTCAGTTGCTCATGTTGGTGGAACCCAACTGCCATGTTCTGAGTTGTCCCATCAAGAGGCTCTTGTGTCAAGGAACTGAGGGAGTTCTCTGGCCAACAGCCTGCAAACATGTGAATCCTACCATGAGTCCTATGAGTGAGTTTGAAAGTGGGCCTCTGCCAGTCAAACCTTGAGATGACTGCAACCCTGGCTGACACCATAACTGCAACTTTCTGTGAGGCCCTCTGAAGTATTTAAGTAAAGTATCAGTTACCGAATAAATATATAAAAATCAATAGTTTTGCAATATGCCAATGTAGTTCAATTAGATAAAAAATTTAGAACTGAAGACTCATTCACTCATTCAAATTAGGCAAAAAAAAAAAAATCCTTTAAATCTCCAACATATAAAATGCTAACCCAAGCAAGGTCTAAGGAAATGAAAATTACAATTTATCTTTAGATAAAAAAATTAACTGAGAAAATGGAAATACTATCACATACTTGGTATAGAAGACAATTCTGCATAGACTTCATGATCAATACAGTGGATTTACAGACACGAAAATCACACACTGAGTTGTTAAATTGAAAAGAAGTCTGAATTTTATGTTAAGGTCCTGCAACTTGGAAGTAAGAAGAAAGGAGTACGGGTGAACTTGCTCCTGAGGCGAGGAAGGACCCAGACCCTTCTAAGGACATTCACTTGTCTCCTTTTCCTCTTCCATTAATATTAGCAAGTCCTCAGAGATTGGGATGACGTGGGCCAATTGGCTAATTATGAGCTTTGTGCATTGAGTTCCCAAGGTCATACAACTATAAATCATTGGCCAGTGCCTTCTGCCCTTTACTTTGTCAATTCTAGTATCGTGCATCTGTGTCTACATCTCCTCCCTTTGTGGGCATCTGCATCAGAAGGTCCCAGCCTGAGTCTGTCTTCCTGCCAGTCCTGAGGAGGGACCTTGAGCCTTCATTACACACCAGGCAGGAGAGGGGCAGTGAATCCATACTCTAGGTCATGCTCCAGCAGAGATGCAGCTCAGCCCAGTAAGTGCTGTGGGAGACAGTGATCAGAGGAGGGACTGTTAAGAGAATGATTTCGTCCTCAAGAAGATAAATATGACAGTTGTTATAGACAGATGGGAGGGCACCAGTATGCAAAATTTCAGATCAGAGACCTATAGAATATATGTTCTTGCTTCTGATGGGGGTGTGAGAACTCTTATTCAGAGTTATGCCTCTACCCTTACTGGTTTTGGCTCTGGTTGGCATCTCCCCCACCACAGCAAAAAATGGGTTTCTTTAAACTTTCCCCTAAGCACTTCAAAATGATCATGAAGGTGATAAGGAGGATGATGATGAGGGGGATGAAATTAGCCATGCCATCATGTTTATTGAGGGCTTCCTAAGTGCCGGGGTCTGAGGTATGTGTTTTATGTATCTAGTTTGACTTTATCTGCATAATCTTCCCCAAATTGTAAGTGCACACATTGTTATTATTTTACATAAGAGGAAATGAGCACAGCATTTTCTGTAATTTGTACCAGATCATGAGTTAGGAAGAGTTGAAGCCATGTTTGAATTGGGGCAATCTAACTTCAGACTCAGGACATCTGGCCATTCTTCTCTCCTGCCAACAAACAGTCATTTCACTTCCCAGTCAGTCCTGGCAGGGACTCCCTGTTTACTATGCTCTTCTCTTTAGGTATTTCTCATAGAACACACTGGAGAGCAGTAGGTAGCACTTGCTGCATCAACTATAGGAAGGATGGCTGAGATCACAGGCAGTGTTTGTAGAAAGTTTGCAAACAGTAATTCAGGGGAAATCTCTCTCTTGCCTCTGCCCCTGGAATTCACTTCAATTGTCCACTTCCTCCTCCGTTTTTATGATCAACCTGCTCAATCACAGGATGAGACATACAGTCAGTGTCTTGGAGTCCATTCCTACACAGGAAACTGAAAACAGTTAAAAAATATATCTCAGATATACCTGTGGTTAAGACCTCTGTTCCTCTGCTTAAAACTTTCAGAAAGTCTGGAAGTAATGAAGTTCTGTGCAGAGGACTCAAAGACTAACAATTTAATTTTGAATCCTGCCTGCTCTACTTATTATTAGTTTATTTTGGGGAAAGTTCTTAGTATCTCTAAGACTTAAGATTGTCATATGAGTTGGTTCCTAGTTGATACAACTCCACTGAATAAGGATTAAACAAATAATGGTTGCCCTCTCCATGATAAATATGTGATGGATGCATAAAGCAAGGGCAAAATAAATTTTAGATATTTTATTACTAATGATGATAAGAGTAATTCTCATGTCATTTGACTTAAATATCTGGTGATCTAAAGTTACAATTTTTCTACATCCCTGACAGGACATTTTACTGTTGTTTATACAAGTACATTCTTAGTAGGAAGAGCAATGACTGAGTCTTATTTATTTCTGTTTTCCAGAGCCTCTACCTTCTTGGCACAGAGGAGGCATCAAAAACAAAAAAGTCTCAGTTAAATATTGAATACACCCTTCTATTGTTCATTGAAATAACATGTGTACAATACGGCTTCCACATATTTGTCTGTTCATGCCTTTTCCGGAATGCCCCACAGGACTAGAGACAAGATGAAATAGTGCTTTGTTTGTGTCTGTGTCCTGGACTTTCTATGGGATCAATTACTTTCCATGTAATAGTATCTACAACATTCAATCACTGAAAAACTATTGCAGAGATTTTCACAAACATATAAAGAAAAGAGGCAGAAATGAAGAAAGTGGTAAATCTTGTTGCATGGGCTCAGACACATTCTGGGATTTCACGTCATTCCCTGCTCCAGTGTGCTGAGACAGGAGAAGCTTTGACTTCTCTGCCGTGTAATCCATAAAATGTCATTAAATTTTTGCAATTGTATTTCATTACTAAATATTCTATTTTAATAATGATTGATATTTTTTATTAAAAATTGACCAAATATTTATTGAGTTCCAAACTTCCCTTAGGTTTACACATATTCCAGAGATGGGTGTTAGACTCTCCATTTCCAAGAAAGAACGGAAGCACAGAGAGGTTGAGAGCTTTACACACCCTCCACATATAGCAGGTAAAAGATTCAGGACTCAAACATTGATCTCCTTGTCCCTACACCCTTCTCTGTCACCCCCACTGTAGCTACTGCATAGTTCTTTCCAAACCTACTTTGGTCCCACATGAGCAAGTGGAGGTAAAAGAATTGATTCATCGTCTTTTCATTCAGTGAGTCCACCTGTGAATTATGGATGTGAGCCAGTGGTTTATAGGGTCAATAATGGCATTAATGTGGTGGATTATAGGGTTTTCTATGAATAGTCATGCACTTTACAGACAGTTTTGATATCTCAGATTGAAAATATTTCCTATATGAGAGAAAAGTTTCATATGGATTTATCATGGAATGATTATCACAAGAGAGACTTCGAGGATATTTTCAGTGGTATGCGTACCTTAAGAGTAAGAGAATGTAAAAGAAAGTAAAAGAAAATGATTTTTGTAGTAGGACAACAAATATAGACAATTACCAGTAAAATTTCACATGCATCAATTGTTAGATGTTGAAAAACTAATCCCCACTCACCTATTGTATACAAATTCTCGCTTGTGTGATATAGAGATGGGCACAAGAATTTTCATAGGATTGTTGTAAGAAGAAAGTGATATAAATAATAATATAATATAAATGTAAAATATATAATGTAAAATAAATATTTATTTAACACGAATAAGATAAATTAGGGGCCGGCCCCATGGCCAAGTGGTTAAGTTCGTGCACTCCACCTCGGCAGCCGGGGATTTTGCCAGTTTGGTTCCTGGGCGTGGACATGGCACTGCTCATCAAGCCATGCTGAGGTG
This sequence comes from Equus asinus, assembly GCF_041296235.1. Classification (NCBI taxonomy): domain Eukaryota; kingdom Metazoa; phylum Chordata; class Mammalia; order Perissodactyla; family Equidae; genus Equus; species Equus asinus. The sequence continues at coordinate 20,711,971 of NC_091809.1, read as the reverse complement.
GCATCCCATATTCCACAACTAGAAGGACCCACTCTACTATATACAACTATGTACTGGGGAGATTTGGGGAGAAAAAGCAGAAAAAAAAAGATTGGCAACAGTTGTTAGCTCAGGTGCCAATCTTTAAAAAAAATTATAAATATTAGATTATAAATATACATTTTAAATTTGCTAATGTTTAATTAAAATACATAAATATAAACTGATAAACTGAATAAAATGATGTCTTCCCTTATGTAATAATGTACATCAACCAAAGGTTTGAAGTAGTTTGTATGTACTTCACAAAGAGACTTAAACACCATGTTGTGGTAAACAAGTACATTTCAGAGGCAACATGTGTAGTACACTGTTTAGGTAAGTTTTTAAGAAAACTGGCTATGGATATATAAATTAATATTGACATTATAGAAACATGACAAGAAAATATACCCATCAAATTCACGACACTGGTTGCCTTTGCGGGACAGGTATGCAGAAGAATGAGAGTGAGCTGAGGTACCAGACAAAGTCAAATTTTATCAGTAATGGTTCAAATCTCTATAAAATATGAGATGAAGCAAATGTTATTAAATGTTTATATTTTTGGTATCAGTTGTGGGTATTGATGATAGTAATAATAGGTAACATTAATGGAGCATTTTCTAAGTGTTGGGACATTTTCTAAGGTAGTGTTTATCAACCCTAGATGCATGTTAGGATGAGCAAGAACCTCATGTGTAGAGGTCTTGAATAAATTGGTTCTAGGCTAAGGCTATGATATCTGTATATTTTAAAATAATCACAGGTAAATATATCAATCAGCTGGAACTGAGAACCACTGATCTAAAAAATTTAACTGTTTTCTTAAAACTTTCTTACAATATCTCTATAAGGTATGTTCAATTATCCCAATTTTACAGATAAGGAAACCGCTGAGAAGCATTTATATTATTCTACTTTTGCATGTTTTTCTCAATTAAATTATAGTGTGACCTGCCAAAATAATAACACTGAATTACCTTCAGGTAGTTGAAGTAAGAAAATTGCAGTCTCTGTATCAGGAAGGATTAAATGAAAATCTGTTAACTAGACATAAGAAGGCTGGGTCTTAAACCTGACTGTGGGACCTCCCCTGGTGCTGAACTCAACTGTATATAAGAGGGCTTATGATCAGAAAAACAAGACCAACATGTGTCTGAATAGTGCTCAACATCACTAACCATCAGGGAAATGCAAATAAAAATCACAATGAGCTATCACCTCACATCTGTTAGAATGGCTGTGATTAAAAAAAAAAAAGACTAGTGTTGGTGAGGATGTGGAGAAAAGGGAACCCTGGTGCACTGTTGATGAGAATGAATATTGGCACAGCCATTATGGAAAACAGTATGGAGGTTCCTCAAAAAGTTAAAAACTACTACTAATTAAAATGGAACTACCATATGATATAGCAATCCCATTTTTGGGTACATACCCAAAGGAAGTGAAATCAGTATCTCGAAGAGATCGCTGCACTCCCATGTTCATTGCAGTATTATTTGCAATAGCCAAGATATAAAAATGACTGGTGTCCAGTTGACAGCGGAATGGTTAAGGAAAATGTGATAGATATATGCATGTATATGTATATATTGTGTGTATATATTCATATACACACATACACACACTAGAATGTTATTCAGCCATAAAAAGAAGGAAATCCTACCATTTATGACAACATGGATGGACCTAGAGGTCATTATACTTATTGAATTATGCTAGAAATAGAAAGACAAATACTGTATGATCTCACTTACATGTGGAATCTAAGAAAACCAAATTTATAGAACCAAGGAGTAGAATTGTGCTTGTCAGGGGCTGACGGGGGGAAATGGGGAGAATGTTGGTCAAAGGGTAAAAACTTCCAGTTAGAAATGAATAAGTTCTTGGGATCTAATATACAGCATAGTGGCTATAGTTAATTATTATGTTTTGAATACTTGAAATTTGCTAAGAGTAAATCTTAACTGTTCTCACCACACACAAAAGATGGTAAGTGTGTGAAGTGATGGATGTGTTAATTAATTTGGTTGTGGTAATCATTTAATATGTGTATTAAATCATCACACTGTACACCTTAAAAAAACCTTTATATTGTACCTCCTAAATGTTGACAATTTTTATTTGTCAATCAAACCTCAATAAAGCTGGAAAAAAATAAACAAGGAAACAAGATTATCAGGCCAGTACTCAGAATAGAGACCAAAAAGACAAAGAGTGGTTTCATACACAGGACCTTTTACTGAGATTGTATGGGGTTGATACAAATGAAACTGTGTAAAATAAAAAATTTTGAGAGTGTTTCTCAAATTTCATTATTGTTTAGTAGTTCACAGTTGCTTTCTACGCTAACATCTTGATAGTCATCAAACTATTTAATTATGTGCACTTAACTGAACCATATTTACCAAAATTTGAAGTCCACCAAAGCCAAACATAGGAATTATATAATAAATGACTCCTAACAGACAACCCTCATATTTGAGCAATCACTATTTCCATGAAGGAATGAAGACAGAAAACCAAAAATGATAAAACTCCTGAAGGTAACTATGAAAAAATACTTTCTGAATATGAACATTCAACTTCAATTTAGAATCCAGATTACACAGTCCTGCCTTTTATGGAGTGTTTTAATAAATATTCTAAATGAAGGGAATATCTAGCATTGTATTTGAATAAAATAAGGTATATTTAACTACTTCTTAATTTCTTTAAGTTCAAATGATTTTTTTTCTTAAAGGGTCAAGGGTATTTATTATTCTATGTTTTTTTTCTTGAAGTGGGCTGTATTTTACTGTGATCATGGATTTATCTCAAATGTTTTTGCTCATCTGATACTCTTCAGTCGAGTGTCTCCAAAGTAAGTTTGTATAGAAAGAGATGAATAACACAGAAACCACTGAGAAAACAGTTCTAGGAAAATTGGATTTGAGACACTGAGAAATATAGTTGAAGGTACTGGGGTGTATTACCTCACAAGTGAATTGCTTAAATATGTGTCCAAAATATGGACACACTGCTGGGTGTCCATTTGCTTGTTTCCTTTTTTCCAACTCTCTTTTCTTGTTCAAAAGGTATCCAAGATACACAGAACCACAGAATCTAACAACTGTCACAGAATTCTTTCTCGTGGGACTCTCAGATGATCTGGAATGGCAGCCTTTGCTCTTTGGGCTGTTCATGTTCATGTACCTGGTCACCATCTTTGGGAACCTGCTCATCATCCTGCTAGTCACCTTTGACTCCCATCTCAATACCCCCATGTACTTCTTCCTCTCCAACCTGTCCTTGGTTGACATTGGTTTCATCTCTACCACAGTCCCCAAGATGATTGTGGACATCCACACTCACAGCAGAGTCATCCCCTATATGGGCTGCCTGACACAGATGTCTTTTTTGATCCTTTTTGGATGTATGGATGGCAGACTTCTGACTGCAATGGCATATGACCGGTTTGTGGCCATTTGTCACCCTCTGCACCACCCAGTCATCATGAACCCATGCCTCTGTGGCTTCTTAGTTTTGGCATCTTTTTAAATTAGCCTTTTGGACTCCCAGATGCACAATTTGATTGTGTTATAACTTACCTGCTTCAAGGATGTGGAAATTTCTAATTTTTTCTGTGACCCTTCTGGACTCCTCACACTTGCCTGTTCTGACATTTTCACCAATAACATAGTCATGTATTTTGTTGGCACCATCTCTGGTTTTCTTCCTATCTCAGGGATCTTTTTCTCTTACTATAAAATTGTTTCCTCCATTCTGAGGGTGCCTTCATCAGGTGGGAAGTACAAAGCCTTCTCCACCTGTGGCTCTCACCTGTCAGTTGTTTGCTTATTTTATGGAACAGCTATTGGAGTTTACCTTGGATCAACATTGTCACCTTCCCCCAGGAAAGATGTTACAGCCTCAATCATGTACACCATACTCACCCCCATGCTGAACCCCTTCATTTACAGCCTGGGGAACAGGGACATCAAAAGTGCCCTGTGGAGACTCTACAGCAGACTAATCTAATCTCAGTATGTGCACAATCCTTTCTGGAGTGTGGGTTGGAAAAATCAGCAAAACCAAACATGCAGACCAGTGAATACGGCTTCCTTGATCGCGTTATTTTTTCATTCTCATGGTTTTCATTCCTCTCCATGTTTCATATATGAATATTACTTCTTTTGATTCATCTTTAATTGGATTGAGGGAGTGTTCTGGGACCCTGTGTGCATCATAATGAATGCATGAGAGGTTCTCTTCATTGCCTCTGGTATCCAGGTGAAATGTATGACTCTTTTGTCATATGCTTAAAATTTTCATCCTTTTCCATGGTTTCTGTGACTGTTCCATCAGAAATTTGCATCTGTCAAATCTATTTATTCAGGTAACACCTGAGGATGCAGTTCACTGGTCTTCAGTCGTGGATTTTACTGGAATTCCCTGGTGGAGTTTTATAAATACTGATGACTGGGTCTCATCACCAGAGATTCTGATTTAGTTGGACTGGTTTGTGTCTAGGTATGAGGGTTTCTTTTAAATCATCTGAGATGGTTCAGTTGTGATTTCTGAAAGAGATCAAGCTCATAAAGTTTAATATATGAAAGAGCTTATTGTAACTCCTGGCAATGTGGTTTTTTCCAAATGTTTTCTTAAAATATGTTGTCCTTCAATGCCATAAAATTTTCATTTGTGCTGATTATTAAGCTATTGTATCTCTGCTCAAAACTCGCCCTTCTATACTCGTTTTGGTGGTCCCAGACTGGGTCTCTTGAAATCACTGCTCTGGCTTTCTTGTTACATACTTTTAATAATGCCCAGTAAATTTCACTAGACTCTAAAGTTAAGTTCACTACTTCCTTTACACCCCTAAGCCCTTGGGCTTTATTGACTTCCATCTGGAACCACAATGTTCCATTTTTGCCTTTGTCTTGCAGTAGCTATTTAACCGACTCCTTGAACTCAATTCTCTTCATTGAAATAGTTTGCTTGATTTCTTTTTTCTTCGCTGAACCCTGAAAGATAAATCATAACATGGAGAGAAAATATATTATGAGTTCTGTGCGACTGGAGTATTGAAAAATGAGCTAATAAAGTAAAAGTGGTTTTAAATATATATCTGTGTTAAGAGTGTACAACTGAAATTTAAGTACTGGTATCATATTTCCAGTTGATGTGTGGCTCTAATAGTGTCTGAGGATCATTAAATCACAAATTTCATCATAAATAAATTGAATTTTGTCTTCCTTTTCTTTACCCTATGCAGGAAAGGTCCACGTTGTCAGCAAAGGTGAACTCTTTCCTTTTCCTAGTAGCGGTCTGGTTAGGACTTCACCTTATTACCATGCTTCCTTGACTTCTGTTATGGTAACTCACTCTTTGGGGTCCATTTTTGTTTTTGAAAATGAATATCCATGTTTCCCTGGAGATGTCACACATAGTTTTTGGGTAGTGATATTGGTTCTTTGAAAACCTGTCCAACAACTAGTTTAATTTATTCTGCTTTTTTATTTCTAAAGTAAATCACCTATGAACTTCATTGATAAGGAACTTTGATGTTGGAGAAAGAAATGAACTTGAGAGATGATGAAGCCAGAGCAGTTAGTGGGAAAATATCACCCAATAAAAATTACTGCAATTCTACATTTGCATATCCATTTTTGCAAGTCTGTGTGATAGCTAAAGGACCTTGGTAAGTGGGAAAGTATGTTGTCTTTTGATATCAAATGGTGATTCTCCCCAGTGTAACACTTTGGATTTTTTAAAAGATTTAGAGTTAGATTAGAAGAGTGCTGTTGATGGGTTAACACTAAGTTTGGTGTGACGATGCTTGATTAGAATAGGAAACACAGATAATAGAATGTGGGATATGAAGACACTCCACTGCCCAGATATTGACCCCAAAATTTAAAGCTTTTGGCAACTCAAAGTTCCTTTCTGAGCCTCCAAATCCTCAGCAGCAAATTAAATGCAATAGTGCTTACCTTCCAAGGCCATGCAATAATTACATATAGTTGCGTCATGGACCAGTCAAATAGCAGTTTCCCAGTCAAATGCTAAATCCTATAGTAACATTAAGGAAGTTAATTTAACAAGCATTCCAGTAATTCATAAGTAACCTGATGTCACAAACTGTGTAACTTTAAGTATCATTATAACATTTCTATTTAAATTCCTCATCTGTAGAGTTATGGTAACAAGAGCACTTAATCGAGGCTGGCTGAGAAGATATTACCAAATGAACTGAATAAAATATTGTTTGGTATATAGTAGTGGATCAATAAGAGCAAACTATCATAATCAATAATTAATAGGCTAGTGCATAGTTTCAACATATGGACTTTGGAGGCTAAAATTTGATTTGCGACATCTGCTCCTCTAACTTATTACCTGAGTACATTGAAATATATTTTTATAACTCTCATAGCTTCTAATGCTTCATTTTTAATAATATTTGGCTGAAAGCACCCTAGAATTAAACAGACAATATGCACATGGTAAGAACTAAGTAAATGTAGATGTCGTTATCATCATTATCTCCTCTAAGGCTGACGTATTTCCTTTTTCAACTTTATTGAGATACAACTGATATATAACATTGTGTAAGTTTAAGTGCAATGTGTTGACTTGATATGCTTGTACGCTGCAAAGTGACTACCACCATAAAGTTAGCTAACACTTCCATCACATCACATAATTACCATTTCTTTTTTATTGTGAGAACATTTAAGATATATTCTCTTAGCAACTTTCAAGTATATAATATATTATTGTTAGCTGTAGTCGCCATACTCTACATTAGATCCCCAGAAATTATTCATCTTATAATTGGAAATTTCTACCCTTTGACCAACCCCTCCCCATTTCCCCCACCCACCATCCCCTGGCAACCACCATTCTACTCTTTGGTGCTAAGGATTTGGCTCTTTTAGGTTCCACATATAAGAGACATCATGCAGTGTTTATCTTTCTCTGTCTGACTTATTTCACTTATCATAATCCCCTTGAGTGTGTCCTGTGCCTAGTGACTTGCTTCCAACCAATGCAACATGACAGAACTGAAGAGATGTCACTTTTGAGATCTGAGTACAAAAAGACTCTGGCTTTCATCTTTCCAGCCCTTGTTTCTCTGTTACCTGTCTGCTTGTTTTGATGGAAGCCAACTGCCACGTGTGACCTTCCCCATGAGAGACCCATGTGGCAGAGAACTGAGGAAGGCCTCTGGCCAACAGTACACAAAGAACTGTATCCTTCCAAAAGCCATGTGAGAGGGCATGGGACAGGTCCTCTCTGAGTCAAACTTTGAGGTGACTGAACACCTAGCTTACATCTTGATTGCAGTCTTGTTAGACACCGTGGTTTATTTAAGAGAAGTCGTAACTTATAATAAGAACATAAAAGTCAATAGTTTTCTTTTTTTTATTGAGTTATTGATAGGTTACAATCTTGTGAAATTTCAGTTGCACATTAATGTTTGTCAGTCATGTTGTAGGTGCACCACTTCACCCTTTGTGCCCACCCCCCACCCCGCCTTTCCCCTGGTATACACTAAACTGTTCTTAGTCCATAATTTTAAATTCCTCATATGAGTGGAGTCATACACAGATTATCCTTCTCTCGCTGGCTTATTTAACTTAACATAATTCTCTCAAGGTCCATCCATGTTATTGCAAATGGAATGATTTTGTTCTGTTTTACAGCTGAGTAGTATTCCATTGTATATATGTACCATATCTTCTTTATCCATTCATCTGTTGCTGGACACTTAGGTTGCTTCCATGTCTTGGTTATTGTAAACAGTGCTGCAATAAACATTGGGGTGATAGGACTTTTGGGATTGCTGACTTCAAGCTCTTTGGATAAATACCCAGTAGTGGGATGGCTGGATCGTATGGTAGTTCTATTTTTAATTTTTGAGGAATCTCCATACTGTTTTCCATAGTGGCTGCACCAGTTTGCATTCCCACCAGCAGTGTATGAGGGTTCCTTTTTCTCTGCAATCTCTCCAACATTTGTTACTATTAGTTTTAGATATTTTTGTCATTCTAACGGGTGTAAGGTGATATCTTAGTGTAGTTTTGATTTGCATTTCCCTGATGATCAGCGATGATGAGCATCTTTTCATGTGCCTATTGGCCATCAGTATATCTTCTTTGGAGAAATGTCTGTTCATGTCTCCAGCCCATTTTTTGATTGGGTTGTTTGATGTTTTGTGGTTGAGTTGCGAGAGTTCTTTATATATTATGGATATTAAGCCTTTGTCAGATATATGACTTGCAAATATTTTTTCCCAGTTAGTGGGTTGTTTTTTTGTTTCAATCCTGTTTTAATTTGCCTTGAAGAAGCTCTTTAATCTGATGAAGTCCAATTTGTTTATTCTTTCTATTGTTTCCCTTCTCTGAGAAGTCATGGTGTCCGAAAAGATCCTTTTAATACTGATGTCAAAGAGTGTACTGCCTACGTTTTCTTCCAGAAGCCTTATGGTTTCAGGTCTCACCTTTAGGTCTTTGATCCATTTTGAGTTTATTTTGGTGAATGGTGAAAAGGAATGGTCAATTTTCATTCTTTTACATGTGGCTTTCCAGTTTTCCCAGCACCATTTGTTGAAAAGACTTTCTTTTCTCCATTGTATGCCCTCAGCTCCTTTGTCAAAGATAAGCTGTCCATAGATGTGTGGTTTTATTTCTGGCTTTCAATTCTGTTCCATTGATCTGTGCACCTGTTTTTGTACCAGTACCATACTGTTTTGATTACTGTAGCTTTGTAGTATGTTTTGAAGTCAGGGATTGTGATGCCTCCCATTTTGTTCTTTTTTCTCAGGATTCTTTAGAAATTCGGTGTCTTTTGTTGCCCCATATGAATTTTAGGATTCTTTGTTCTCATTCTGTAAAGAATGTCATTGGGATTCTGATTGGGATGGCATTGAATCTGTAGATTGCTTTAGGTAGAACGGACATTTTAACTATGTTTATTCTTCCAATCCATGTACATGGAATGTCTTTCCATCTCCTTATGTCGTCATCCAATTCTCTCAGAAAGGCCTTGTAATTTTCATTATATAGGTCCTACACTTCCTTAGTTAAATTTACCCCAACGTATTTTATTCTTTTTGTTGCGATTGTGAATGGTATTGTATTCTTGAGTTCTTTTTCTGTTGGTTCATTACTGGAGTATAGAAATGCTGCTGATTTATGCAAATTGATTTTATACCCTGCAACTTTGCTGTAGTTGTTGATTACTTCTAACAGTTTTCCAATGGATTCTTTGGGGTTTTCTATATATAAGATCATGTCGTCTGCAAACAGTGAGACTTTCACTTCTTCCCTCCCTATTTGGATTCCTTTTATTCCTTTTTCTTGCCTGATTGCTCTGGCCAGGACCTCCAGTACTATGTTAAATAAGAGTGGTGATAGAGGGCATCCTTGTCTCGTTCCTGTTTTCAGGGGAATGGCGTTCAGCTTTTGCCCATTGAGTATGATGTTGGCTATGGGTTTGTCATATATGGCCTTTATTATGTTGAGGTAGTTTCCTTCTATGCCCATTTTGTTCAGAGTTTTTATCATAAATGGCTGTTGGATCTTGTCAAATGCCTTCTCTGCATCTATTGACATGATCATGTGGTTTTTATTCCTCAGTTTGTTGATGTGGTGTATCACGTTGATTGATTTGTGGATGTTGAACCATCCCTGTGTCCCTGGTATGAATCCCACCTGATCCTGATGTATGATTCTTTTGATGAATTGCTGAATTCTGGTTGCCAAAATTTTGTTTAGAATTTTTGCATCTATGTTCATCAGTGATATTGGCCTGTAGTTCTCTTTTTTCGTGGTGTCCTTGTCAGGTTTTGGTATCAGCATGATATTGGCCTCATAGAATGTGTTAGGAAGTGTTCCATCTTCCCTAATTTTTAGAATAGCTTGAAAAGGATAGGTATTAAATCCTCTCTGAAAGTTTGGTAGAATTCCCCAGGAAAGCCATCTGGTCCTGGGGTTTTATTCTTTGGGATGTTTTTGATTGCTGTTTCAATCTCTTTCCTTGTGATTGGTCTGTTCAAATTGTCTGCCTCTTCTTGAGGGAGCTTTGGGAGATTGTAGGAGTCCAAGAATTTATCCATTTCCTCTAGGTTATCCATTCTGTGGGCATACAGTTTTTGTAGTATTCTCTTATAATCTGTTGTATTTCTGCAGAGTCTGTTGTTATTTCTCCTCGCTCATTTCTGATTTTGTTTATTTGAGCTTTCTCCCTTTTTTTCTTTGTAAGTCTGGCTAGTGGTTTGTCAATTTTATTTATCTTCTCAAAAAACCAGCTCTTTGTCTCATTGATCCTTTCTACTGCCTTTTTCGTTTCAATAGTATTTATTTCTGCTCTGATTTTTATTATTTCTCTCCTTCTGCTGACTTTGGGCTTCATTTGTTCTTTTTTCTCTAGTTCAGTTAGGTGTGCTTTAAGGTTGCTTATTTGGGATTTTTCTTGTTTGTTAAGATGTGCCTGTATTGTGATGAATTTTCCTCTTAATACAGCTTTTGCTGTATCCCATATGAGTTGGTATGGCATGCTATCATTTTCATTTGTTTCCAGGTATTTTTTTTATTTCTTCTTTAATTTCTTCAATGATCCATTGCTTATTCAGTAGTGTGTTGTTTAGTCTCCACATCTTTGTGCCTTTCTCAGCTTTTTTCTTGTAATTAATTTCTAGCCTTACAGCACTATGATCTGAGAAGATGCTTGTTATTATTTCAATTTTTTTAAATTTGTAGAGGCTTGCCTTGTTTCCCAACATATGCTCTATCCTAGAGAATGTTCCATGTGCACTTGAGAAGAATGTGTATTCAGCTCTTTCAGGGTGAAGTGATCTATATATGTCTATGAAGTCCAATTGTTTTAGTTTTTCATTTAGCTCCACTATTTCCTTGTTGATTTTCTGTCTGGATGATCTGTCCATTGATGTGAGTTGGGTGTTGAGGTCCCCTACTATTATTGTGTTGTTTTTAACATCTTCCTTGAGGTCTGTTAATAGTTGCTTTATGAATCTTGGTGCTCCTGTGTTGGGTGCATAGATATTTATAAGCGTTATTTCTTCTTGATGAAGTGTCCCTTTGATCATTATATATTGTCCCTCTGTGTCTCTCTTTACTTGTCTTATTTTGAAATCCACTTGGTCTGATATGAGAATTGCAACACCTGCCTTTTTTCCTTGCTATTTGCTTGAAGTATTGTCCTCCACCCCTTCACCCTGAGTCTGTGTTTGTCCTTGGGGCTGAGGTGTGTTTCCTGGAGGCAACAAATTGTTGGATCGTGTTCTTTAATCCATTTTGCCACTCTGTGTCTTTTTATTGGAGAGTTCAATCCGTTCACATTGAGAGTGATTATTGATGCATGAGGACTTAGTGCTGTTAATCTGTCACTCATTATCATGTTTTCCTGCGTTTCTTTTCCTGTTTGCTTTAGACTACCCATTTAATACTGCAATTTCTTATGCTGAGTTTCTTAGATTTTTCCTTATTTATGATTTGTGACTCTGTTCTGTACTTTATTTTAGTGTCTACCTTGAAGTTTGTATTTAGAATCTCGTGTATAATATAGTCTATTCTCTGGTGGTCTCTTACCTACTTGTCCAATACTGATTTAGACCCTTTGCTCTTCCCCTCCTAAATAATTATTTTCATTTTTTATTCCAACTCGTCTTATTAATTGGTAGTTAGAGTGCTAAGATCGTCCTTGTTTTGGTAGTTTCCTTACCTTTACCCTAATGCTATAATTGAATATTTGCTATCCTGTTCTGGTTCTATCCATCGGTCTCCCTAGTCTGTGGATTGTGTCCCCTTTCTCCCTTTTTTCTTTTTTCAGGTATGAGAGCCTTCTTGAGGATTTCTTGTAATGGAGGGCTTTTAGTTACAAATTCCCTTAACTTTTGTTTGTCTGGAAAAGATTTAATTTCTCCCTCATATCTGAAGGGAATTCTTGCTGGATAGAGTATTCTTGGCTGAAGATTTTTATCCTTTAAAGCTTTGAATATGTCACTCCATTCTCTCCTAGCTTGTAAGGTTTCTGTAGAGAAATCCGCTGATAGTCTGAGAGGGGCTCCTTTATAGGTTTTTCTCTTTTATTTTCTTACTTCCCTGAGTATTCTTTCCTTATCTTTCCTTTTTGCCAACTTTACTACTATGTGCCGTGGGGTAGCTCTTTTTACATTGACAAATCTAGGAGATCTAAAACCTTCCTCTCCACACATTTCTCTGTCGATCCCTAGATTTGGGACGTTCTCTTCAATAATTTTGTTAAGCACACTTTCTGCTCAATTTTCCTTTTCCATATTCTCTGGAATTCCTATGATCCTTATGTTCTTACTCCTCATTGAATCCATTATCTGTCGGAGATTTTCCTCATTTTTTTAAATTCTTAGTTCTCTTTCTTCCTCTGTCTGGTGCCATTCAGCCTGTCTATCTTCAATTATGCTAATTTTCTCCTCTATGTTGTCTACACGGGCATTCAGGGAATCCGTATTCTGTTTTATCTGGCCCATTGTGTTTTTCATCTCAAGTAATTCTGTTTGATTCTTCTTTATGATTTCAATCTCTTTTGTGAAGTAACTCCAGAACTCGGCTTGTTTCTCTATCTTTCTCTCTACCTCATTGAGTTTTTTGATTATAGCTGCTCTGAACTCATTATCACTTAGTTTACCTAATTGCAAGTCCTCAGGACTTAATTCTATGTTTTTATTGTTTTCCTTCTGGTCTGGGGCTTTTATAAATTGCTGGATGGTAGAGGAGTGGTTTTTTCACATGGTGGTAAAATTCAGTTGCAGTTACAGCCTGTCGCCACTAGATGGGGGTCAAGAGCCGCATGTTATGAACTCTCTGCCTTGGGGCAAGATGGCTGCGCCCACTGGCTTTGCGGCGGGGGGCGGGGGGGGGGGGAGGGGGGCGGCTGTTACATGCGCCAGTCTGGGTTCAGATCAGTTCTGTTCTCTGGTCTCCCAAGGCCCTTGATTTATGGAGTCCCCACGGACGGAAGCTTTCCCCCCATCAGCGGGTCTCCACTGAATCAGTGGCAGGAGTCCTGGATGATCCCCTGGTCACACGGCCCCTCCCCTGCTCCTTCCCGACCTGTGCCGCAGCTATCGCAGACTCTAGGGGAGGGAGCGATGTTCTCTCCTACTGTTCCAGTGCCTCCGAGGGTGTAAGCAAGGTTATGATCTCCGCCTTCTTGGTATTGTAGGTCTCTAACGAGCTGGCATTATGTTTATTCTCTGAAATTCAGTTCTTCCAATCTTTTGTTGTATTTTGGAGGGGAGAGAATCCCGGGTCAGCTCACCCCACCACTTTGCTCCGCCCCACCTCAGGGTTTACAATAGTTTTCTAATATACTAACATACATCAATGAAAGAGAGAAACTAGAACTTGGGCCATCATTTAAATAAGCAAAAAAGCCTAAAAAAAGGATCTGTAAAATTCCTCTTCAAGACAGAAATCTTAACTGAGAAAGTGGACATAGTTTCAGATTCTTGTTATAGGAAACCTAATTCTCCCTAATTTACATCAGCAACACAATGGATTTGCAGATGTGAATGTGCAAAAGTCATAAATTAAGTTGAAAAAGAAAAGAGTCTGCAGTTTATGTTAAGATCCTTGAAACTGGAAGTCACAAGCAAAGTGTACAGATGAGCTTTCTTCTGAGAAGAGGAAGGGCCCAGACTCTTCTAAATACATTCACTTTTCTCCTTTTCCTCTTCTGTTAATAGTAGGCAGTTCCCAGAGATTGGGATAACATGGACCAATTTCACTAATTATGAGTTCTGTGCATTAAGTTCTCAAGGACATACGGGTTTAAATAATTAGCCAGTGTCTCCAGCCTTTAAATGTGCCAGCCCCGGTTAGGCTTCATGCCTGTGACTCCTCTTCCCAGAGTCATTGTCTCCACTGGAGGATTCATACCTGAGTCTATCTTCCTGTCAGTCCTGAGAACAGAGGCTCTCCCCTCATCATTCACCAGGCCGGAGAGGGCAGTGGAGCCAATCTGTTAAGTCATGACCTGGAAGAGATACAGCACAGACCAGTGAGCGCCCAGGGAGATGGTGGATGGAGGAAGGATTATAGAAAATCTTGTTTCCTCATTATCAAAAGAAGCAAGACAATTGAGATAGCCAGATGGGAGGGCATCAATATGCAAGTTTCAGCTCAGAGGCCAATGAAGTTTATGTTATTTTTCTGTTGGGGATTTCGTAATTGTCTTTCAAAATGCTTCTTTCCTCCACCACCATGTCTAGCTTCCATAGGCATCACTCACACCACAGCAGGAAATGAATCTCTCCAAACCATCCCCTAAGTGCTCCAAAATGATCATGAATCTGATGATTATGATCACGATGGTGATGAGGAGAATAAGCATGATATTATGAAGCTTTATTGAGGGTTTCCTATGATGGCCTCCAAGCTATGTGCTCTGTAGCTTTTAAATTTTCATCTCCATAATCATCCCCAAGATATAGATGCACACATTATCATAATTATACAGTTGAGGAAAGGATTACAGTATTTTTATTTAATTTGAACCATGTCCTGGGGTAAAAATGGGTGGAGTCAGGTTTGGATTTGAGCAGCAAGACTCTATTCACAGGGCACAGGACAATGTCTTTCCTTAAAATTTAGTTTTATGTCATTATTGAGCCCTTGAGATGTGGCTAGTCCAAACTGAGATACGCTATCAGTATGGAATACTAGATTTTGAAGACATACCAAAACATGTAAAATATCTCAATTTTGTATATTGGTAAAACTACATTATTTTTTCTATAGTGGGTTAAATAAAATGTTAAAAAAATAAACCCAAACAATGTACTCAAACTTTTCTTTCTCTGTCCAGGTCACTCCAGGCAGAATGCTTGCAGGGAAATGACTGAGTCTTATTCATTTCTGATATCCCAACACCTACACTGTGGTTGGCACAGCATAGGCAACCAAAACAAAATATTTATGTATGTAAAAATCTCTTTTAAATATTGATTACCATTTGTTATTTCACAGGAACACAGCATAATCAATATGGCTTCTACACACTGGAGGCTTTCCTGCCTGGGCTTTTATCCCTTCCGGGGATGTCCTGTATGACTAAGGAAATGAGTAAGATTGGTCCTTTCCCTCCAAGCACTCTTCCAGGAGTGAGAAATTAGTCAAACCTGAGGAGGAGGGTCATGGGAACCTCCAATTTGTATCCAAGTTGAACAGAAGTTGTGGGTAAATGGGGACCTACTACTTATTTTATTTTTTTTTGAGGACGATTAGCCCTGAGCTAACATCTGGCACCAATCCTCCTCTTTTTGCTGAGGAAGACTGGCCCTGAGCTACCATCCGTGCCCATCTTCCTCTGCTTTATATGTGGGACGCCTACCACAGCATAGCTTGCCAAGCAGTGCCATGTCTGCACCTGGGATCCAAACCAGCGAACCCCAGGCAGCCAAAGTGGAATGTGTGCACTTAACTGCTGCGCCACCAGGCTGGCCCCAAGGGACCTACTACTCTTGATTGACATCTGAATTGGAAGCAGTGTTGGGGACTGAGCCCTTGACCTGTGGGATCTGACACGCTAGGCAGATAGTGTCAGAAGTAAAATAAATTGTAAGACATACAGCGACTGTGAGGAAATTCCCCCACATTTGGTGACCAGAAGTGTCAGAAGTGAAGGGTTATGTGTGAGAGTAAAGGAGACAAAACAGGATGTGAAAAACTGCTTAGGTGTTTCCTATACAGTGCCAAAGACTTAATTTAATTTTAATTTAGTCAGAATGTCCATGCCCATTCTAGGATTTTTGAGGGCAATGGGTGCTATTGAAATAGGGAATTCAGGCAAGACAATAATACCAATGGTAAAGGTGAGGCATACTTTTTGTCCTCTAATTTTATGTTCAAGAACCTCCCTAAGATTATAGAGAGTACTTTATTCAAATTTAGTGGGATCCCCAGCAGTAATTTGAGTGCTGGTATTCATTGAGGACACAAAGCTTTGCCCATTGATGCTTTACAGCAGATATTAAAACTAATTCAGAACCTGCATTGAAGAGATGGCAGAGCTAATCAGTGCCATTTCATTTTTTGTTCTATAAATTCTTTTAATAAATGTTGGACTTCCAATGGGGTCAAATTGTACACTTCTGTTTCAGTTTTCTGTTTCCTCCTTCATGTCCAGATTTCTTTCTGTCTCTTCTTTTTCTCTCTTTATGTATTTATTTTCTATCACTAGATGTACTACAAAGGAGGTCTTCTCTATCCTGCTCATATTTATAAATTTCTTTCTCCAGAGATCCTCCAATCAGTGTCTTCAGGGTTAGGGACCTCCTCCATGATAATGGTTGTTTTATGGGGTTTATATACCCTGTGTTTAAATCAGGTACGAATTAACTCCTTTCCTGGGCTACAGGGATGCCATGGGTGTTTCTCCCCATAACCCTGAGGAACTGAATTTTTGTTGTGACAAAGGCATGTGGTAACAGTTGCAGCAGGGCTGTTTATAGATCTTGATCTGTTTTTAGAAGCGCAGGCCTCAGCATGACATAGCTGCTTTCTTTCTTCTTCTCCTCCGTCTCCTTCTTCTCCTTCTTCTCTTCTTTCCTCTTCCTATTCCTTCTCCTCTTCCTCTTCCTCCTCTTTCTCCTTCTCCTTCTTCTCCTTCTCTTTCTCCTTCTCCTTCTTGTTCGCTCTCTCCTTCCCCGTCTCCCTTTCCCTCTCTCTCTCTTCTTCTCCCTCCCTCTCTCTCTCTCTCTTGCTCACTCTCTCCTAATTCCCTAAAGACCACTCTTCCATGAGAAACCACTCAGTGGACCTGTATCTTGCTCAGGGTGTACTCTTTCCACCCACAAGGGCCAATGCCTGGCTGAAACACACAAACCAATCAGGGTAAGAGTCTTTCCCTTGACCCTAGTGTCAGTAACAGCTTCATTCCAAGACACACAGATAGATCTGAGCTGAGACACAAGACCTAGGACTACATTAAGGAAGGACCCAATCCCATACCCTTGTCTCTAATAGCCAAGTAACTATCAAAACATCTACATTAGGTAAGTTATATCTATAAGAGAAGATTGTGTTACCAAACACAAACACAGGTTCATTACCCAATACACAGGAAAGTCAAATGACCAAAATATTAAGCTTGTGGGAAGGAAATAGATTTATTATCAAAAGGCAGCCAGGTGAGGAGATGGGAGCTAAAACTCAAATCCACCTCCTTGAAGGGAAAAGGTAGGGGTTTTTATGTGGGCTTTTAGGTATGGGAGGGGGAGCATGTGGCTTTGCTGGTTGGCACCTTCCCACCAGCCTGTATTTGGCAAAGAAGATGGAATGTCTTTTTCCTTGAGTGTCTGGACTTTTCTGATGACTTCTCATTCTCAGCCTGCATTTGGCCCTGTTAGGCTGAATATCTGTTCTTCTTGATGTTTGGACTTTGACTTCCTGGGAAAAACAGCTCATTCATATACTAAGGAGGGACAGAAAGACCTGGTTAGCTTTAAAAAACAGTTGATTATGCTGAGTATGCCCAGGTGCAGTTAGGAAAGCATATCTCAAATTTTTTTTCCTCTCTTTTTCTATCCCGGGGAAGATTTAACCCCTTTGTTCTTGGTTTCAATTGGAAGGACTCAACAAATGCAGCAGAATGCAGAACAGTCCAAAATGTAAGCTTCTAGGAGGCAGTAGCTCAAAGTACATGTTTATCATCAGGGAGCAGAGCCAGGGAGCAAGCCAGAGCAAGAGAAGAAAAACCTCTGAGGGTGGCAGTCATTGTCTCAGTGCCCCATGTGCTACATCAAGTGTAGTGGACACTCTGCAGAAATACGATGGACCTCCACTTCCATGGACATCAAAATTTGGCAGATGTTGAGGCTGATAAAGCCAACACACAAGAGGGTTTAAAAAGTTTATTCAACATATAAAGATCTCCCTGTCGGGGGCGGCCCAGTGGACAAGTGGCTAAATTCTGGCATTCTGCTTGGGGCCCGGGTTTCGCCAGTTCCTGGGCGCGGATATGGCACCCCTCATCAGGCCATATTGAGGTGGCATCCCACATTGCACAACAAGAGGCATTCACAACTAGAATATACAACTATATACTGGGGGGCTTTGGGGAGAAGAAAAAGAAGAAGAAAAAAACAAGATTGGCAACAGTTGTTACCTCAGGTGCCAATCTTTAAAAAAAAGAAAAGATCTCCCTGTCTGGGGGGAGCATAGCAGGCCTTCTAAGCTGGTCTGAAATGACACAAGAGTTCAAAGAAAGTGGCTGGCTTGGGTTTTTTTAATTGTAGTTTTGGTATGGGTTCCCAGTGAGAGTTCCTGTACATGTGCGTGGGCTTATGAGGTTTGAATATCTCTCTGTTGCTGAAAGAGGACAGACCCAGTCTTTCTTCTTTTTTTTAAATTAAGGCGTAATTAACATACAATATTATATTAGTTTTAAGTATACAACATAATGATTCAGTATTTGTGTATATTGTGAATTGATCACCACAATGAGTCTAGTTAACATCCATCACCATACATAGTTACCAATTTTTTTTTCCTGTGCTGAAAACTTTAAGATCTACTCTGTTAGCAACTTTCAAACATGCAATACAGTATTGTTACTATAGTCACCATGGTGTACCTTACATCCCCAGGACTCATTTATTACAACTGGAGGACCTGGTCTTTTTTATCAGCTAGCCTAGATAGTGAGCATAAACAGAAGAGGCATGATTTAAAAACTGTTAGCACCCAAACATCACACTCAAAAAGTGAAGTCAGGCATTTTATTACATAGTTCTTATAGGGTTTTCATATGTAGTCCAAATCAAGAGAATTAATTGCCCTGCATATGAATAAAATAAAGTACATTTGAATGCTTATTAATGTCCTTTAATTACAACAATCTTTTCTCTAAAGGAGTTGATATTTCTCATTCCTTTTGTTTCCATCAAAGAATGGAACTACTATGTTAGTATGTCCATGGATTTTTAAAATCTCTAAGTATCCTTGTGCCTCTGAATTTTCAGCCCAGTCTTTCTAAAGTGGGTGCACATAGAGACAGGTGAATGGAGCAAAAGCCAATGAGAACAGAGTTCTAGGAAGAATGTGTTTGCCACAGCTGAGAAATATGGCTAAGGGGTATGGTCCTCAAGTATGAATACTTTATCTATGAATTGCTTGAATGCAAAATATAGACACTCTTATGGGTACCCGTATACTTCTTTACTTTATATCAACTCTCTTTTATTTTCCAAAAGGTGTCTCTGCTATGTGGAATCCCAGAATCTAACAGGAGTCTTGGATTTCCTATTTCTTGGGCTCTCAGATGGTCCAGAACTTCAACCTCTAATCTTTGGCCTGTTCCTGTCAATGTACCTGGTCACTGTGCTGGGGACTCTGCTGATCATCCTGGCTGTCAGCTCTGACTCCCACCTCCACACCCCATGTACTTCTTCCTCTGCATCCTATCCATGGCTGACGTTAGTTTTATTGCTACTACGATCCCAAAGATTATTTTAGACTTTCTAACTCATAGCAGAGTCATCTCCTATGTGGGCTGCCTGATTCAGTTGTCTTTTTGAAATCTTTTTGGATGTTTGGACAGTTTACTCTTAACGCCGATGGCCTATCATCGATTTGTAGCTATGTTTTCTTATCCCCTGCACTACCTGGTCATGATGAACCCACACCTCTGTAGCTTGCTGTTTCTGGTGTCTTTTTGATCAGCCTTTTGGACTCCCAGCTGCACTGCTTAATGACATCACAACTTACCTTTTGCATGAATGTGGAAGTTCCTCATTTCTTCTGTGATCCTCCTCAACTCTTCAAGCTTGCCTGTGACAATACCTCCACCAATAAAATATTAACCTATTTTATTGGTGCCATCTTTGGTGGTATTCCAGTCTCAGGTATCCTTTTCTCTTACACTTGAATTATTTCTTCCATTCTGGGAGTGCCAACAACAGGTGGGAAGTACAAAGCCTTCTCCATCTGTGGCCTCTCATCTCTCAGTTGTTTGCCTATTTTATGGAACAGGCCTTGGGATGTACCTCAGTTCTCCTGTTTCACGTTCCCCCAGGAAGGATGTGGTCGCCTCAGTGATGTACACTGCAGTCACTCCCATGCTGAACCCCTTCATCTTCAGCCTGAGGAACAGGGACATCAAGAAGGCCACGTAGAGGCATCTCAACAGAACAGCCTAGACTCAATATTGGGCCACTTTTTGTTTTGTGGATTAGAAATGACAGAAAAACTAAACGTCTAGAGTTGGTGCCTCTTTGGTCACATAATTTTTGTAGCTCGTGGTTTTCATTCGTCTTGATTTATCATATCTGAAAAAAAATTTTTTTGGCACGTCTTTGGTGGGATGAAGAGAGTATTCTGGGATCCCACATGTGTCAAAATCACTGCACTATCTTTGGAATCTTATGCGTTTGTCACCTATGACCCAGGCATCCTGTAGAAATTCAGAACTCTCTTTTTAAATATATATACAGTTCTCAACGATTTTCACTTTCCATGTCTATTTTCCATAAAACTTTGACTTCAATCAAACCTATTGATGCAGGTTGTGTGAGAGAATGTGTGTCACTGGTCCCCAAGCTTGGCCTCATACTGGAATCATCTGATGAGCCTTAAAAATCCTCATGCCAGAGTCCCACGACCATAGTTTAAGACTTAATTGGACTGCAGAGTGAAAAGAGTGTGAAAGGTTTTAACAGCTCCCCAGGTGAGTCCAATGTGCAGCCAAGGTGGAGACCTGTTGAATTTTATCAGAACTTTCATTCAAGATAAATTGTATGTCTTGTGTCCTTTACTGTTCCTGACCAGATCCTGAAGATCTTAAAGTGATCAGAGTTCACAAAGGAGAAGAATGAAAGAGTTTGCCTTAGTAACAGGCAATGTGATTTTTTGGGCATATTCCTGTGAATATTTTTTCAAACATCTTCTCCCTCCACACACTGGAGCTGGTCCTATATGCTGGATATTAAGCTATTGTTTTTCTGCTCCAAACGTACCCTTCTGGAATCTAATTTGTGATACTGTGTGTGTGTGTGGCGGGGGGGTGGGAAACTATAAACCAATGCTCGAATGTTCCATCTGGCTTCCCTTTAGATTCTTCCAATTACAGTCAGTAAAGTCAGACGCACCAATGCCCAACCTTTTCCCTATACCCCTTAGCCTATCATACTGTCGCTACATCCTACAGCTATGACTCTCTGTTACCATATTTTTTCTTTTATGCTTTTCATCTTTTAATAAGTGTTTAGCCATACTTATATTAAATTATCTTCATTAAAGTAACTAGTGTGGTTTCTCTTTTCTTGATTGAACCCTGGCTGATAAATCGTAAGGCTAGGTTGTGAGATGCAATTGGAAGATTGCAAAGTGAGCTCACGATAAAAAAGTGATTGTAATGATTATGTATTGGTCAAGGGTATCCAACTGATAGTAGTGGTCTGATATTTCTAGTGGCTGTGTGGTTCTAATCTTGCCTGTAGATCATTGTCACCCAAGTGATTATTAATAAATTTAACTTTATCTTTGTTTTCATTGCTCAAGGATAGCAAAGGACCATGTCCTCAGCAAAGGGGAGATCTTTCCTTTCACTGGGAACAGGCTCTTTAGGACTCCACTTTGTTTCCCTGTCTTCTGTCATGATCAATGTGTCATGGGCTCCTTCTGTCTTCTGCTACATAGCCAGGTACCTGAGTACATATCAATCTTTCCTTTAGAGATGCTACACAGTTTCTGAGGTAGCAATGTGGGCTTTCTGAAAAGCTATCCAATAACTGGTTTAATCTACTCTGCCTTTTACCACTAAGCTAAATTGCCTACCAACTTCACAGACAATGATTCTAGTAGTTGATTGGCTCTTCCAATTATGAAATTACTTCAGTTTAATTTTGGATTTTTCTTCCCATCCAAACATATAAAATGTCTCAACACTCACTCTTCCTTCTCTAATCCTTCTCTGTACTCCTGCCATTTGGTCATTTGGGCTCCCTAAAATTTTCCCCTGCCACTGATGCACACACACATGATTAGTATACTTTCTCCCATGTCCAACTTAACTGGGTAAATACTCAAGCTTTCTTCCTATCAGTTAATGAGAAATCAATCTCTGAGTTCCTCATACAAAGAAATCTGAACCAATAGGACTTCAAAGATAAGATATAGAGGTTGCCACAAATCATGATTCCCATACATTCCACTTTATCTCACTATGTAAGCCAAAATCACGTTTTTAAAAAGACTTCCAGAGTTCAAATACAAAGATTCTAAAGAAAATATATTTGAAGAGAGATGAGCCCTTACTAGTTGAGCAGAAATCAGAAGCTTTTAGACTTGCTTATTGTATTGGTACTGAAATGGCTGTGGCTTCTCCTGGCAAAGATGAAAGTACTCTGTTGGTATAAGAGAAGCCAGGGAAACTTCTTATGACATGGCCAGGAGCAGCATGGGGGAGGGGGCCGGGGGGTTGGCAGAAATACCTAAAACCGAGCAAGCTTTTCCATGTGCCTGTCCTTCTCCAGTAAAGGTTTGTTGAGAAGATGGTGATGTAAAGAGTTGGGGACTATGCTGGAAAGCAGAGAGACATCTATAGAATCTTGTTGTGCTTATGGCTCAAAGTTCTGATAGAGGATAAGGCTTTTGTTCTGGGAAGCTTCTAAGATGCTCCCAATATCCCCTGCCTCCTGTTATTTGTGCCCTTGTATATATCTGTCTCTAATTGAGCTGGACCTTGTGACTTGCATCCCGTGAACAAACTATCAACAAATATTGTTATATCAACTCTATATTAATGTGTAAATAGACTCAGGTTTTCAACTCACCAGCCTTCTTCTACTCTCCCACCAGGTCATGCCGATGGATGATAGCTGCCATGTTGTTAGTTGCCCAATGGAGAAGCCCATATGGCAAGAAACTGAGAGATGCCTTTGGCCAGCAGCACACAAAGAACTGAATCCTGCCATTGCCACATGAGTGACCTTGGAATCAGGTCCTCTTCTAGTCAAGCCCTGAGATCACCACAGCCCTATATGCAAAATGCAGACATCTGAGAAACCTCCTGTAGTATTTAAGCAAATTGTCAATTTAATGTGTGTCAAAATAGTTATTTAATGTCCCATACATAATGTAACATACATAAATTCTACAGAAAAATTAAAACATCGGCTGTCATTCAAAATAGCAAAAACATACATCTCTAAACATAAAACCCCAAACCCCAAAGCAGGAATATAGAAAAACACATGGGAAATTCTCCTTAAAGATATAAATTAATGGAAACTGCATTAGGTTCTTGGTAAAGAAGACATAATTCTCCCAACATAGCATGATGAACTCAATGAATTTGCGGACATACAAGTCACGTGTTGCTTTTTTTAATTGAAAAAAATCATCTGAATTTATAAAATCCCTGCAACTTGGAAGTCAGAAGTGAGGAGTATGGGTAAGCTTCCTCCTGAAAAGAGGACTCTTTCAAATAATTCACTTTTCCCTTTTCCTCTTCCATTAATAATAGCAAGTCCTCAGAGAATGGGATAACAGGGACGAGTTTTGCTAATTATGAGCTCTGTGTGTTGAGCTCTCAAGGCCATAGAAGAGTAAATACTCAGCCTGTGCCTCCAGCCCTTTAGGATCCTGGTCTCACTCCAGCAGGGTTCACATCTGTGTCTTCTCCAAGAATCACCATCTGCATCAAGAGGCCCATGACTAACTCTGTCTTTCTCCCAGTCCTGAGGACAGAGCATGAACTTTCATTGCTTGCTAGGCAGGAGACCAGCAGCAGATTCTCATTCCTTGGTCATACTCCAGCAGAGACACCAAGCAGCCTGGTGAGTACGATAGAGATGGTGGATGGAGAAGCGACTGTCAGGAACATTGTTTTTTCATCAGTAGGACAAATAGGAGAGTTGGGACAAACAGATGGAAGGGCAATGATATGCAAAGTTTCAGCTCAGAGCTCCATGTAGTTTATATTTGTGATTCTTGTGGGGATCCCAAAACTCTCATTCAAAGTTCCGCTTTTCTCCCACAGTGGTTCTGCCATTGTAGATATCTCCCCCATGACAGCAGGAATGAGTCCTAGTGAATTGTTCACAAAGCAGTGAACACGGACCAAGAAGGTGATGAGGATGATACTGATGAAAATGATGACAGTAGCACAATATTACAGACCTTTAGTTAGGGATTCTATGTACCAGGATCTGAGCTAAGTTCTTTATTTAGACTGTTACCACTTATCTGCATTACTATCCCCAAAACAGGGAAACAAGCATTATCATCACTCTACAGTTGAGGATAAGAGCACAGCATTTTATGTAATTTTTACATAAATAATTTACATAAAAATGTCTTGCAGTCAAAAGGATCAAAGTCAGGTTTCAATGCAGACAGTGAGACTCCATTCACAGGGCACCTAGACAATATTCCCTCCTGCCAACTCATCCTGGCATTTCTCTTCCTTTCTTTACAGGCAGAGCCCCTCACCCACTGTGCTCTTCTCTTTGTGTTTCTGGTAGACCACAACGGAAAACAGTGGGTTGCCCTGGCTCATGAGCTATATTGTAAGTATGACTGAGACTACATGCAGGAATCACAGAAATTGTTGACACACGATAATTCTGGGAAGAGCTCTTTCTTGTCCCTGCTTCCAGATTTGCTTCAATTGTTCCACTTCCTCCTTCATTCTTGTAATTTATTCCCTCTTGATCTAAGGGAGACATAAATTCAAAATGTTGAGTTTCATTCTTACTCATGAAACAGTTACAAGGTATACTCTAGGAAGTTTGGAATAGCTTTCTGGATATCTGCTCAAACCATCATTGTTAAACAGTGAACAGTTTCAGATCCTGGTCCTCAGAGATACCCCATTTAATTTTGAATCCTAGCTGTTGCATTTATTATCTGTGTGACACTGGGAAAGTTGTTAGTATCTCTGAGGCTTAACGTTTTCATCTGAGTTGATCTCCAGTTGGTACAACTGCATTGAGTAAGATTTAAATATAAAGGGTATTGAACATGTGCCTAAATATGTGATGGATGTCTACAGTAAGGGCAAAGTAAATTTTAGCCATTTTTATTAGTATCAAGGCTAATCACCAGAGACCCAACTAAATTATCTTGTGATCTACAAGTTTGACTTTCTCTGGATCCTGAGAGAACATTTAATTCTCATCTTTATGCAAGTAGACTCTGATGCCTGAAGGGAAACAACTTAATCTCATTCATTTCTGATTCCTCACAGACTATCATTGCTTGGCATAAAATAGGCTACAAGAACAGCAACAACCTCTGGTGTATATCGAAAATACACTTTCTTAGTTCTCAGAAACAGAGCATAGGCAATATGACTTCCATACACTGGGTACTTTCCTGTCTATACTTTCATTACTTCCAGCGATGTTACATAGGGCGAGACAAAAGACAAAACAGTGGTTGCATCTATGTCACAAATTTTCTGAGAGACCTTTCATTTCCATTTAATAGAATCTATAATACTCAATTACAAAACATGTGGATATATTCTTAAAAATGAAAGCAAAAAAAAAAAAAAAGAGAGAGAGAGAGAGAGAAAGAGAAAGGGAAGTAAATCTTATTGTGTGAACTGAGACATCTGCTCGGAATTCCACTCATTCCATGAACAAATTACCTGGGACATGATAGGCTTCTGTCTCTTTGCTATATAGTAGAATAAAAGATCATTAAATATTTCTTGGGATTATGTTTTATCAATAAACCCCCTATTCCAATAATGATTCTAATTCTGATTTAAAACCATGGGTGGATATTTATGAAGTGCAAACCTCTGTTAGGTGTTACACCTGTCCCAAAGATGGATATTATTCTCCCCATTTCTAGCTAAAGGATACAAGCACAGAGAAGTGGGGGGATTGACACGCACTCCACATTTAGGGGGTGAAAGATGTGGGACTCAGACAAAGGTCTCCTGACTGCCATCCCTGGGCTCTGTGCTCTTGAACAGAGTGGAATGATTGTTTTCTTTTGAAACCAGCTTTAGTTCCAGATGAGCAAACAGAAGCAAAGCCTAGATTCTTTCTTTTGTGATTTGGTGAGTTCATCTGTGAATAAGGGGAATGGGCCAAGCCTTTAATTTGTGAATAGTGTAGAACATAGAATTCTCTATGAATAGTAATGCATTTTGTAGTCCATTTTGGAAATCTGAGATTTGGAAATATTATTCCCTATACAAGATGGGAATTTTCACATGGACCTATCACGGAAGGGCCATTGCAAGACAGACTGAGGGATCCTTCTGATTCTATACCTTGACCATAAGAGTATTCAGTTGACTTTGTTTACATTTTCTATTGGAAAAATACATGTAGATAATTGAGTAAATTTGCACATGTATTCATTTTTATATGAATTAACATGAACTTACATAATTAACTTTGATGCATATATCTTATGGAAATTCTCACTTGTGTGATATGCAGATGGGCACTAGAATATTAAGTATATTCTAATAAGAAATTAGAAGATAAAATGATGTTCATCTCTCAGGTAATACTATGAATCAATTAAGTTGTTTGAAATAAATGTGTGTACTTCACAGAGACTTAAAATACAATATTTTGGTATTTGAGAACTTCTCAGGAAACATGTATATTATGATAGTATTTAGGTAATTTTTCAAGAAAACTGTTTATGAATACATAAACCAATACTGATATTGTGGAAACATTGACAGGAAAATACATCCACCAAATTCTTGACAGTGTTTGCCTTTGGGCAACTGAAGTGAAAAATAAAGGAATCACGCAGGGATAGCAAAAACCCTTAAATTTATCAATAATAAATGAGTCCTGAAGCAAGTGTGATTAAATATTTATATGTTTAATATGAGTAGTAGCTAATAATGGTAGTAATGATAAATGTTAACATTAATGGAACATTTACTACATTCCTGGCAATGGTTCTTTCTATCCTAGCTATGTGTTAGTATGACCAAAGGATTTATATGTAGAGATTCTGCTTTAATTGGTTCTAGGTTGTAACCAGCACATCAGTAAGTTTTTAAAGACCAACAGGTAATTATAATGACCAACTAGCATTGAGAACCACTGTCTAAGCACTTTATCATTATTATTTATTTTGATTTCTTATAGCAACCCATTAAGGTAGGTTTAGTTAATATAACCATGTTACAGATGAGTGAACTACCCAGGTATTTGTAATAGTATTCTCTGTTATTTTTACACTTGCGTTTTCCCCAAATTACCTCATTTTTCCAGTAATTTTATTGAGAGAATGTTGGTTTACAATGTTATCTAATTTTGGGTGTACATTGATATTTATCAGTTTCTGAAGTCTTCATCATACTCACTGCCAATAGTCTAATTTTTGTCTGTCATCATGCATATATGCCCATTTACCCCTTTCGCCTGCCCCCAAACCCCCTTCCCCTCTGGTAACTGCTAATCTTTTCTCTTTATCCATGTATTTGTTATCTTCCACATATGAGTGAAATCATGCAATGTTTGTCTTTCTCTGTCTGGCTTATTTTGCTTAACATCATACACGCAAGATCCATCCATGTTGTTGCAAATGTGATGATTTTGTCTTTTTTATTGCTGAATAGTATTCCATGTATATGTACCACATCTTTTTTATCCGTTCATATGTAGAAGGGCACTTGGGTTGCTTCTATGTCTTGGCTATTGTGAATAATGCTGCAATGAACATAGGGGTGCATAAATCTCTTTGGATCATTGATTTCAAGTTCTTTGGATAAATACCCAGTAGTGGGATAGCTGGATTCCATGGTATTTCTGTTTTCAGTTTTTTGAAAAATCTCCATACCATTTCCCATGGTGGCTGCCCCAGTTTGCATTTCCACTAGCAGTGTATGAGGGTTCCGTTTTCTCCACAACCTCTCCAACATTTGTTGTTTTTTGTCTTGGTAATTACAGTCATTGTGAGAGGTGTAAGGTGATATTTCTTTGTAGTTTTGATTTGTATTTCCCTAATAATTAGTGATGCTGAACATCCTTTCATGTGCATATTGGCCATCTGTACACCTTCTTTGGAAAAATGTCTGTTCATATCCTCTGCCCATTCTTTGATTGAGTTGTTTTCTTGTTGTTGAGTTGTATGAATTCTTCATATATTTTGGAGATCAGCCCCTTGTCAGATAAATGATTTGCAAATATTTTCTCTCAGTTACTGGGTTGTCTTTTCATTTTGTTCATGGTTTCCTTTGATTTGTAGAAACTTTTTAGTGTGATGTAGTCCCATTTGTTAACTTTCTCTTTTTTTTTCCCTTGCCAAAGTAGACATGGTGTCTGAAAAGATGCTACTGAGACCTATGTCAAATAGTGTACTGCCTATATGTTCTTCTAGGAGTTTTGTGGTTTCAGGTCTTACATTCAAGTCTTTACTTTATTTTGAGGTAATTCTTGTGTATGGTGCAAAATAATGGTCTACATTCATTCTTTTTCATGTAGCTGTCTAGTTTTCCCAAAACCATTTATTCAAGAGACTTCCCTTTCTCCATTGTATGTTCTCGGCTCCTTTCTAGAAGATGAACTGTCCATAGATGTGTGATTTTCTTTCTGGTCTTTCAATTCTGTTCCATTGATCTATGTGTCTGTTTTTGTGCCAGTACCGTGCTGTTTTGACTATTATAGCTTTGAGGTATATTTTGAAGTCAGGGATTATGATGCCTCCGGCTTTGTTCTTTTTCCTCAGGATTGCTTTGGCCATTTGGGGTCTTTTGTTGTTTCATATACATTTTAGGATTCTTTGTTCTATTTATATGAAGAGTGTCATTGGGATTCTGACTGGGATTGCATTGAATCTGTAGATTGCTTTAGGTAGTATGGACATTTTAACTTTGTATTCTTTGGACCCATGAACATGGAATATCTTTCCATTTTTTTTAAGGCTTCTTCAATTTCTTTCAATAATGTCTTATAGTTTTCAGTGTACAGGTATTTCACCTCTTTGGTTAAGTTTATGCCTAGATATTTTATCCTTTTTGTTGCAATTGTAACTGGGATTGTATTCTTGATTTCTCTTTCTGCTAGTTGATTGTTAGTGTATAGAAATGCAGCTGAATTTTAAAAGTTGATTGTGTATCCTGTAACTTTGCTGTAGTTGTTTATCATTTCTAATAGTTTTCTGATGGATTCTTTAGGGTTTTCTAAATATAGAATCATGTCATTGGCAAATAGTGAGAGTTTCTCTGCTTTGTTTCCATTTTGGATTCCTTTTATTTCTTTTTCTTGTATAGTGGCTCTGGCCAAAACCTCCAGTACTATGTTGAATAGGGGCAAGGGTGGGCATCCGTGTCTTGTTCCTGTTCTCAGAGGGATGGCTTTCTGTTTTTCACCCTTAAGTATGATGTGGGCTGTGGGTTTGTCACACATGGCCTTTATTATGTTGAGGTAATTTCCTTCTATATCCATTTTATTGAGAGTTTTTATCACAAATGGATGTTGGATCTTGTCAAATGCTGTCTCTGCATCTACTGAGATGATCACGTGATTCTTATTCCTCATTTTGTTAATGTGGTGTATCACACTGATTGATTTTCAGATGTTGGACCATCCCTGCATCCCTGGAATAAATCCCACTTGATCGTGGTGTATGATCCTTTTAAGGTATTGCTGTATTCAGTTTGTCAATATTTTGCTGAGGATTTTTGCATCTATGTTCATCAGTGACATTGACCTGTAGTTTTCCTTCTTTGTGTTGTTCTTGTCTGGTTTTGACATCAGGGTAATGTTGGCCTCATAGCATGAGTTAGGAAGCATTCCATCTTCTTCATCTTTTTGCAACAGCTTGAGAAGGATGTGTATTAAATCTTCTTTGAGTATTTGGTAGAATTCTCCAGAGAAGCCATCTGGTCCTGACCTTTTGTTTTTGGGGAGGTTTTTGATGACTGTTTCAATCTGTTTATTTGTGATTGGTTATTCAGATTCTTTTTTTCTTCTTGATTCAGTTTTTGGAGGCTGTATGAATCTAAGAATTTATCAGTTTCTTCTAGATGGTCCAATTTGTTGGCATATAATTTTTCATAATATTCTCTTACAATCCTTTGTATTTCTGCAGTATCCTTTGTAATTTCTCCTCTTTCATTTCTAATTTTTTTATTTGAGCCTTCTCTCTCTTTTTATTAATGAGTCTGGGAAAGGTTTGTCAATTTTGTCTATCTTCTCAAAGAATCAGCTTTTAGTTTCATTAATCCTTTCTACTGTTTTTTTTTAAGTCTCTATTTCATTTATTTCTCCTCTTATTTTTACTATTTCCTATCTTCTGCTGACTTTGGGCTTTGTTTGTTCTTCCTTTTCTAATTCTATTAGGTGCAGTTTAAGATTCATTATTTGAGATTTTTCTTGTTTGTTGAGGTGGGCCCTTATTGCTATGAATTTCCCTCTTATGACAGCTTTTGCTCCATCCCCTAAGAGTTGGTATATTGTATTTTCATTTTCGTTTTTCTGCAGGTATTTTTTAGTTTCCAAGTTAAGTCATTTTTCACCTGATAAGAGAAATGAAGACCCAATTGCATTCAGGGAGCTGAATTTAGGAGAAATGCAATACCTCTTTGTAGGAAGGATTGACTTAAAAAGCTCTTAAACTGGGACAAGCAGGCCATATTAAGGATTCAGGCCTGGACTTTCTTCTGAATTTCTCAACTATTCATAAGAGGTTGGATTGGAGGGAAAAACAATGCTTCACAAATGTTTAGGATTAGAAACATATGTAAGAATTTTCACCAAGCCACTACAAAAACAGCAAAAAATGATATTAACCTCAGATGTTTCCCTGAGATTGTGTAGCAATGATAAAAAAATAACCTGGCAAAAAATGAAAGATAGATGCAGATTGTTCATCAAAATGTAATTATTGCTTAATCATTGGTGCATTGTAAATTAATGCCACCTTTTGGATCAGTGATGCTATATGACTCTGTGCATTTACCAAAAACTTATTTATCAAATGTGAAGTTCATCAAGGCCAAATATTTATACATTTGAATTATTTTGAAAAGACTTTGAGCAGACACTCACACATTTGAGTGGGCGCTTATACCCATGGAAGATGGATGTCATACAATCAAATAAAAAGGAATCCAGGAGGATCATTGGCATATAAAATGCTACATGATTATGAGCATTCTATTTTAATTTAGAATCTAGCTAGTGGTGTTTTAGCTCATCTAGGGCTACATTCCAAATTAATGACATTTCTTGCACTGCATTTGGATAAGATAAAGTACACATGACTGCTTCTTAGTGTCCTTTAATTTGTATACTTTTTTTTCTTAAGAGAATGACATTTCTTATTTTTAATTTTTCCTTCGAAAGTAGGGTGCAGATATTTTACTGTGTTCATGGATTTGTTATCTCAAATGTCCTTCCTTATCTAATAATCTTGGCTCAGTGGTTCTAAAGTGAGTGTATGTAGAAACAGGTGAATAGTCCTGACATCAGTAAGGAATGAGTTCTAAAGACAGTTCATAACTGAGAAATATCTCTGAAGGTAATGGGGTGTAAGGTTTCAAGTGTGAATAGTTTTGAATTGCTTGAATGCAAAATATTAACCTTTGGCTGGGTGTCTCTTCACTGTGTTTTGTTTATTCAACACTCTCTGCTTTTTTAAAAGGTGTCATATCTAGATGGGACCACAGAATCTAACAAGTGTCTTAGAATTCCACCTCCTCGGTCTCTCAGATGATCTGGAATTGCAACCCCTAATCTTTGGGCTTTTTCTAACCATGTACCTGGTCACCGTGTTTGGGAACCTGCTCATAATCCTGACTGTCAGCTTTGACTTCCACCTCCACACCCCCATGTACTTCTTCCTTTCAAACCTGTCTTTGGCTGACATCAGTTTCAGCACCACTACAGTCCCCAAAATGCTGGTTAACCTCAAGACACACAGCAAATCCATCACCTATGCAGGCTGCTTAACTCAGGTGTCCTCATTTTCTCTTTTTGTATGTTTAGACAGTCTACTCCTGACCGTGATGGCCTATGACCGGTTTGTGGCTATTTGTCATCCTTTGCACTATCCAGCCATCATGAACTTCCACCTCTGTGGCTTGTTGGTCCTGGTGTCATTTTTCGTCAGTCTGTTGGACTCCCAGCTGCACTACTTGATGATGTCACAGCTTACCTTCTGTGCAGATGTGGAAATCCCTCATTTCTTCTGTGACCCTCCTCAACTCCTCAAACTTGCCTGTTCTGACACTTCCACCAATAACATATTAATCTATTTTATTGGTACCATCTTTGGTGGTGTTCCACTCACAGGGATCCTTTACTCTTATACTCGAATTATTTCCTCCATACTGAGGATCTCATCATCAGGTCTGAGGTACAAGGCTTTCTCTACCTGTGGCTCTCACCTGTCAGCTGTTTGCTTATTTTATGGAACAGGCCTTGGGGTGTACCTCGGTTCCAGTGTCTCATCTTCCCTGAGGAAGGAAGCAGTGGCCTCGGTGATGTACACTGTGGTCACTCCTATGCTGAACCCCTTCATCTATAGCCTGAGGAATAGTCACATCAAGAATGTGTTGTGGAGGATTGTCAGCAGAATAGCCTAATCTCAATACTTGTGCTATCTTTTGGTTCATATGCCTGGAAAATGCAGCAAAACCAAACAGTGTAACAAGAAATTCTGAGTCTGCAGTCATATAGTGTATATGTACCTATACAGCTCTCTGCTTTCAATTTACACAATTTTCCCTCTTACTGTAGCTGTAATAAAGCTTGGAGATTATTTTGGACTCCCTACTTAAGTCATAGCCCCTCTAGGATTATACGGCACACATCTGTATACCCTTTCACTTTCCTGACACATTACCCAAGACTCTTGGTCACGAGCAGTCTTGTTTCTGTCATTGAAAAATAATCACAGCTCTCTCTTTCTTGTTATTTTTTGTTTCTATCCTTTTCCCAAGGTTTTTTTCTATATGTTAGGAGGATCTAAACCCTACCTTAAGGACGAAGATATCTACTATATTTTTGCTCCTTAATGATCTTCGTCAGATTCTTGAGAAAGCAGAGTGATAATTAAATTTCCTGTCCAAACCAGGGTAGTATTTTTAAATTTAAATTTGGCACTATTAATACTGAGTTTGAATAAACAATTATCAATTGAGACTTTCCTGGGAAAACTAGAATGTATGATTCCCAAGGAGAAAATGGGAGAGGACAACAGGAGCAAAGGAAATTCTCAATTTCCCTGATAATTCTCCCTCCCATTTCATCTAATATCTCGCTAATCACATAACATAGCCAGACACAAAGGGACAAGTGCTGTATGACTCCAGTTATAGGAGGTCTCTAGGTGCCTCAAATTCGTAGAGACAGACAGTAGGATGGTTGTTGCCAAGGACTGGGGGTGGAAAATGGGGAGTTAGTGTCTAAAGGGGACAGAGTTTCAGATTCAGAAAATGGGAATGTTCTGGAAATGGATGGTGGTGATGGTTGCACAAAAATGTGAATGTACTTAATGCCACAGAACCGTACGCTTACAAATCGTTAAGATGGTAAATTTTATGTTATTTTACCACAATAATAATAAAATGATCTCCTGTCAGAAACGAGGAACATGTTACTCCACATGGTGGGTATGTTACTCAGCCCTCAGCAATCAAGCCCTATAGGGATCTGTCTCAGTTGCAGGAAGTCACCTTAAATAAGGTCATGCCTACTTCCTTGGGCAGACCATTCCTGATGACTCTTCAATGCAGGTGTAAACATTTAGCCCTTTGGCCCTAATTCCAGCTGACTCCAAGGGATTATCCTAGCTCCAGAGCTCCCTGGTGGTTTTTGGAGGCCTTTGAAAGGCTTCAACTTGGCTTGACTTTTTCCACTGTTCTTGCTTGCTACAAAGAGTTTGCCAAACTGTAAAGTCTGAGGGAACAGTCCCACTGGACTGCCCTCACTTCAGACCAGTTGGCTACATTTTCAGGGACTCCCTCACATTCAATATTTTGCTAGAATGATTCAAACTGTGGGGACTCCCACAGATTTGATAATGGACTGGATTGGCTCACAGAACTCAGGAAACCATTGGACTTATGATGACAGTTTTTTTATAGCAAAATGATACAAATTAGAATTATCTAAAGGAAGGTACACATAGGGCACATATGTACGGAGGGCCTCCATATGTAAAGCTTCTTGTCCTTTCCCCATGGAGTCCAGACACCAGACCTATTACCTCTTCCTGTCTACAATGTGTGACAATACTCAAAGAATATTGCCAACCAGGTATCTCACCTGAGCTTCAATGTCCAGAATTTTTATTGAGGCTTCATTATATAGACATGATTAGTTGAATTATTGTCCATATAGTTGAACTTGATTTCCAGACTCCCTCCCCAGAGGCTGGGCTGATATCAATTTGCCGAAAACTGCAATGCTTTAATCACATGATTGGAATTTTCTGCATGACCAGTTTCTATCCTGAGTCATTTCATTAGCATAAAATATCACGTATGATCCACAGGATGGGAGCCCACCATGAATAACCAATCACTCCTAACACTAGGGAAATTTCAAGGGTTTAAATGTTAGCTCCCTGGAACTGGGACAAAGGCCATTACTCTTTTTAGGTGAGGATGAATTACTTACTACACATCTACCTTTCCACAGGTGTGGAATTCAGGAGGTCTGCCTCTTACACATCCTCATGTTAATCACTGTCTCAGAGTTGGCTTCACAAAGAACTCAACTTGGGACAACTTGTTTACTAACAAAATTAATTTGAGAAGATTTTAAAGACAAATAACAAATAAACAAATAACTATTCCAAGATAATTATTTGAATAGTCAATGATGGTCTGTGAATCACAAACCCAATGCTGGTCTCCATCATGGGAAAATTCAAAGACAGGAGATGGACAATAAAAATTGAGGGGCATCAGGGAGATCCCCATAGAAAATCTTAATGAATCTGGAAACCCAAATTCAGAGATGTTTTATAGAAAGGGGGTCCAGGGTTTGAAATAATATCTGCATGTATATTATACTTCAAAAAAGTTTATTTAAAAATATTAACACCCTAGGGTGTAAATAAAGTATGATTTAAGACTAGTAATTAATTTGGCCTCTGTCATCCTCCTGAAAAATCTCCTCCTCAAGTTGCTAGAGACAGTTGTCCAGTCACAAGCACTCTCCACCCCAATTATGTCACTAGTTTGGTCACAGCCCCTAGATTCTTCTGTTCATTAGATTTTGAAGGCACTGAGTGTGGGGATAACCTCATGGTTTAACACTGAGGATATTCTGCCCTTCCAGGAAGAGAAGGTTTCTGAAGAACTGAGGAACATTCCAAGGCTTGTCCATTAGAATAAAGAGATGACACCAACTAGTTGAAGGTGCTTTAACTTCATCTTGGCAGACACACTACTTAATTCTCATTCTTTCCACTGTCAAAATCCACCGACATATAGCTGTTCAGATTTTCCAGTGAGAGACCTACTCCCTTCTAGGTTGCTCAGGTCCCCCCAATTTTGTCATTTTATTATTAGTTTTTAAAACTTCTTCTTTGAGGTCATATTGGCTTATAATATTGTGTAAATTTCAGGTATACATTATTGTAGTTCAGTTTCTGAATAGACTGTGTCATGTTCACCACCAATAGTCTAGTTTTACCCACCACCATACATATGTGCCTCTCTACCCCTTTTGCATTCCCCCAACCCCCTTCCCCTCTGGTAACCACAAATCTGTTTTTATCCATAAATTTGTCTTCCACATGTGAGTGAAATCATACAATATTAACCTTTCTCTGTCAAGCTTATTTCGCTTAGCATAATTCCCTCAAGGTCCATCCATATTTTTGCATATGGCACAACTTTGTCTTTTTTATGACTGAGTAGAATTCTGTTGTATATATACACCACATCTTCTTTATCTATTCATTCACTGATGGGCCCTTGTGTTGCTTCAATGTCTTGGCTATTGTGAATAATGTTGTGATGAACATGGGGATGCATAAATCTCTTTGAAGAGTGGATTTCATATTCTTTGGATAAATTTCCAGTAGCGGGATAGCTAGATGATATTTATATTTTTAAGTTTTTGATAAATCTCTATAGTCTTTTCCATAGTGATTACACCAGGTTGCCTTCCCATCAGCAGTGCATGAGGGTTCCATTTTCTCCACATCCTCTCCAACATTTGTTATTTCTTGCCTTATTAATTATAGCCATTCTGACAGGTGTAAGGTGATATCTCATTGTAGTTCTTTTTGTTTTATTTTGTTTTTGAGGAAGATTAGCCCTGAGCTAACATCTGCTGCCAATCCTCCTCCCTTTGCTGAGGAAGACTGGTGCTGAGCTAACATCCATGCCCGTTTTCCTCTACTTTATATGTGGGATGCCTGCCACAGCATGGCTTGCCAAGTGGTGCCATGTCTGCACCCGGGATTCTAACTGGTGAACTAACTGGCTGTGGAAGCGGAACGTGTGAACTTAATCACTGCGCCACCTGGCTGGCCCCTGATTGTAGTTTTTGATTTGCATTTCTCTAATAATTAGTGATGTTGAGCATCTTTTCATGAGTCTGCTGGCCACCTGTGTATATCTTCTTTGGAAAAATGTCTGGTCATATCCTCTGCCAATTTTTTTTAAAAGTAATTTCATTGAGATCATAATGGTTTATAACATTGTGTAATTTCGGATGTACATTATTGTTTATCAATTTCTGAATGGACTTCTTTTGTTTCTCTTGTCTGAGTAGACATGGTATTCGAAGAGACTAATAAAACCAATGTCAAAGAGTATAATGCCTATATTTTCCTCTAAGATTTTTATGGTTTCAGGTCTTACATTCAAGACTTTAATCTATTTTGAGTTGATTTTTGTGCTAACAGGCCAAGGGAAGAACCTCAATGGCGCCCACCAAGGTCTGTGTCAGTACGCCTGGACCAGGTCAGAATAATGGCCCCCACCAATGTCTCAGTCTCCGGAGAGTTCCCTCCTCTCACCAAGATGCCTCCAGAGCCCACCAGGTGAGTCTCGTTTCACCAAAGGACTGTCAGCCTTCTCTCTGGTGATTTTAGGTTGCTGCAGTGAGTGAGTTTGTGCGTGGGCCCTTTAAGACCCAGGTCTTTTAGACTTTTGGCCGATAGCTTTTCTGGGGGTATCCTCACTGCAGTTAATAGCTAGAAAAGCCAGACAGTAAGGCCCTCGTCTGGGTTGGGCTGAGTCTGCAGGGTGCTTATAGCTGTATCGGCCCCTGCTCCAGACCTCACTCCTCCAGGGAGGGCTGTGTACCTTAGGGTGGCTCCCGCCTGGCCAGCTGAGAAGCTCTGCAGCTCCCAAAGGTGGCTTTTTTTCTCTCCAGTGGGAATTTCTGCCTCGTCTGCCTTAGTCAGGACTGTCCCTTGTTGTGGGGGCTCTTTTTATCCAGTTTTCAGTTTTCTCTCCAGGGTAATTTTTCCAAAAATAGTTGTAACCTGGTTGTGTTCATGGGAGAAGACAAGTTCAGAATCTGCTTACACTGCCATCTTGACAAGATCTCTCTAGACCAAATTCTCCAAAACTTTGGAGCAATACCCAAAGGGGAGAATGAATCTAGGAGTGAGTGTCATTTTCACTGAATGAATTGGGAATGTGGATCATTCCCATGACATTGGAAATTTTAACATTGCATGCAGATATTGGAATATACAGGATAAAGAAAGGATAAGTGATAAGTGATGGTGTAAATCCCACAGGTTCGTTTCCTGGGTGCAGACCTGCACCACTCGTCTGTCAGTGGCCATGCAGTGGTGGCAGCTCACATACAAAAAGGGGAAGATTGGCAGCAGATGTTAGCACAGGGCAAATCTTCCTCAGCAAGAAAAAAGAGACAAGTGTTGGCAATGATGTGGAGAAACTGGAACGTTTGCATACTGTTGATGTAAATAGGAAATGTCTTAGCCACTAAGGAACACGGTTTGGAGGTTCCCCAGGAAATGAAAAACAGAACTGATCTCTCATCCAGCAATCCCACTTCTGGGTAATTGCCCAAAAGAATTGAAATCAAGAACTTAAAGAGATAGTAGCACTCCTATGTACATTGCAGCACTATTCACAATAGCCAACATATGGGAAAACCTAAATGTCCACCGAGAGATGGAATGGCTAAAGAAACTTTGATTATATACATATGTATGAAAAGACTATATATATAATGGAATACTATTCACCCTGAAAAAAAGAAAAAAAGTCTTGCCATTTGCAACAACATAGAGGAACCTTAAGGATGATATGCTAAGTGACATAAGCCAATCACAGAAAGACAAGCATTACATGATTCCACTTACATAATGTATATGCCAGGGGCTGGCAGTAGGGGGAAATAGAGAATTATTAATGAAAGAACATAAAGTTTCCATCAAGCAAGATGAATAAGCTCTAGAAATATGCTGTACAGCATTGTACCTATAGTCAACAATCATATGTGAACACTCCAAATTTAAGAGGGTAGATCTCATGTTAAGTGATATGTCTACAATGTAAAAAATTAGTTTTCCTTAGGGCATAAGTATTAACTGAGAGAATGGGAATATTGTCAGATTCTTGATATACAAGACCTAATTTTCCTTCAATTACTTGGTCATTTGAGTTCATTTGATGATGATAAACTCACACATTGATGTATGTTAATTTAAAATGTAAGTCTGAATTTTTTATTAAGATTACAAAACTTCGAAATCAGAAGGAAGAGTACACGTGAGATTCCTCCTGAGAAGTGGAAGGCCTCAGTTCCTACAAGGGACATTTACGTTTCCTCTGATTCTGTTCCATTAATCTCAACAAATCCTCAGAGATTGGGATAACATGGAACAATCTGGCTAATTGTGAGCTCTGTGCGTTGAGCTCTCCAGCCCACACAGCTCTAAATAATCAGCCTGTGTCCTGCAACCTTTCAGGTTGCTGGTCCAAGTATAGTTGGAACTGTGTGTGTGTCTTCTCTTCCCAGAGTTATTGTATGCATCCAGGGGTCTATGCCTGACTCTGTCTTCCTGCCGGCCCTGAGAATAGGGCCTGAGCCTTCACCACTCATAAGGCATGGGAAGAGCGACAGATCATCATTCCTTTGTCATGACCATGGATAGAAGCAGCACAGTCCAGTGAGTGCCCTTGGAGCTATTGGATACAGGATAGACTGTAAGAGCATTGTTTCTTTAATATTAGGATGAGTACGACAGTAGTAGATCAGAGGGCACCAATATGAAGTTTCAGCTCGGAGGCC
The DNA here is from genome assembly GCF_041296235.1 of Equus asinus. Classification (NCBI taxonomy): domain Eukaryota; kingdom Metazoa; phylum Chordata; class Mammalia; order Perissodactyla; family Equidae; genus Equus; species Equus asinus. Next base: position 20,672,733 of record NC_091809.1, on the reverse strand, counting down.
TGTGAAGGTAATGTTCTTGGTTCTGGTGGGAATCTGAGAACGCTCATTCAGAGTTTGCTTTCCTCCCACACTGGTTCCAGCTCCCACAGGCATCTCTCCTACTGGAGCAGGAAGTGAGCCCCTCTAATCTGTCCCCTAAGCTCTCAAAAACTATTCATGAAGGTGATGATGAAGATGAGTGGGGGATGATGCAAGATGAACTTGTACATGATATTGTGAACCTTTATTAAAGATTCTCAAGTGCTATGCTCTGAACTAAGTGCTCCATATGGCTTGTTTCATTTCATGTGCATAGTCACCCCTAAGATATATGTGCACATGTTATTGTTCCTCTGCAGATGAGGAAAGGATTCTAGACCTTTAATGTAACTCGATCTGGGATAGAATGGGATGAAGCCCGGTTTCAATCAAACTGTCTGACTCTAGACCCAGGGACCCTGGCCAGAATTCTCCCTCTACAAACCCTACCAGCCATACCCTTTCTTTGGTAGTTTCATGCAGACACCCTCTGCTCACTGTGCTCTTCTCCTTGGAGGTTACTGGTAGACCACAGTGCAGAGCAGTGGCTGGCACTTGCTGGGTGAACTGTAGGAAGGATGGCTAATCACAGGCAGGGATCACAGAAAGAGCTGGATCCTGACAATTTAGAGCAGATCTCTCTCTTAACTCTGCTCATGGATTTTGACTCAGCTGTCCACTTCCTCCTCCATTCTTGTAATTTAACCCTTCTCTATTTCAAAGGGAGATGTAGTATCAAGTCTTTCAGATCCATCCATACTCAGGAAACAGGAGCTATTGAAAGATGTATAATAGGTGTGTCATTGATTAAGACCTCTGGATCTCTGCCTTAAATGTTCTGAATTTTAACAGAGTGAAGACATTAACTGCATGTGCTACAGAGATCCATAATGTAATTTTAAGTCCTATCTGCTCTACTTTTTATCTAGTGACCTGGAGCAAGCTCTTAATATGTCTGAGCCTTAACATTGTCATCAGAGTTGATTCCTGGTTGATAGCACTCCATTGAGAAAGGACAAAGTAGACAATGCACTGTCTATGCAATTAAAATGTGATAGATACACATAGGCAAAAAATTTATGCATTATTATTAATATTGATAACACTAATCTTCATTCATGCCATTTGACCAAAATATTTGATGATCTGATGGTTTGGTTTTCAAAGGCTATCCAACAGACCTCTGTATTTTTCTCCCTATACAAATAGATATTGAGTGCTTGGAAGGAAATGACTGAGTCAAATTCACCTCTGATTCCCTGGATCTTACACCGTCTTTGGCACAGAGTAGGCAACAATAACAGAAAACCCTAAAATATGTTAGATATTGAGTAGACTCTTTTTTGGTTCAAGAAACAGAGCATAGACACTATAGCTCGTACAACTGAAGCCTTCTTGCCTATGCCTTCATCTGTTTAATGAATGTCTCAAAGGTCAAAAGACAAGATAAAATAGCAACTGCTTGTGTGTGTCTCATAGACATTCAGTAAGATTTATTATTTTCCATAGCATCTACAATATTCAATTATTCAAAAACTGTCATAGTGATTTTCATAAGTGTGAAAAAGAAGAGGGAGAATGAGAATAGGAAGGTACATTTTGTTGTGTGGGCTGAGAAACATTTTAGGATTTCTAGTGTCCTGAGACAAGAGAGCCTTCAGAGTCTCTGCTGTATAATCAAATAAAAGGTTATTAAAACTTTCTTAAGGTTGCATTTCATCAATAAACCCACTGTTCCTATGATGCCCCAATTCCTGCTACAAAACGATAATCAACTATTCCTTAAGTTCCCCGTCCCTTGGATTCCACACATCTCTGGAGTTGGCTGTTGTTCTCTTCATTTCCACATCAGGAACATGAGCACAGAGAAGTTGAAGGATTTACACACACTTCTGTGAGAGTAATGAACCAGTGGTTTTTAGGGGTACTTGTGGGACTAATATGGAAAATCCTATGGATTATAGGATTTTTCTATTAATAGTAATGTACTTTACAGCCCATTCTGAAAATCTGAAATGTGGAAATATTATTCCCCATCTAAGATGTGAATTTTCACGTGGAGCTATCATGGAATGACTATCATGGAATGGCTATCATGGAAGTTTCAAGTTAGATACTTGATAATATACCTGATTCTATGCTTTAATAATAGCATCTGGTTGACAGCAATTGATTTTTCTATCGGGAAAACAAATATAGGCAATAAATAGTAAAATTTAACTGGCATTGATTTTTACAACAAAACAACTGTCCTTCATGCAATTATCATATAGGAATTCTCTCTCACTTGTATGCAATGGATGAGGCAAAGGAATTTTCATAGGATTGTTGAAATAAGGAACTGATAAATAAAATGAAGTTCGTTCCTTAGTAAAACCATGTATCAGTTAAAGTATTATATCTAGTGTTAAACACAATGTTGTAGTAAATAAGAATGTTTAGATGCAATATGTATAGTAATACCCTATTTAGATAAATTTTCAAGAAAACCCTTAAAAAATATATAAATAAATACTAACATCGTGGGAACAATGACAGGAAAATATACCCACGAAATTAATGACAGTTGTTGTTTTGGGAGACAAGTGTTCAGGGCAATGCAATCATGCAGGGATTTAAAGAAAACTCAATTTTATGTGTAACATTTCAAATCTCTATGGAATATGAGTTTGAAGAAGATATTTTTAAATGTTCATATTTTTAATATAGATATTGGGTATAAATTATAGCAATAATGGGTAATAGTAAGTGAACATTTTCTAAGTGCCTGGGAATACTCTAAGGCATTGCTCTTGACGCTGGCTGTATGTTGAGACCACTAGGAACAGTATGTAGAGAGATTATTATTTAATTGGTTCTAGTCTGTTGCCAGGGCATTGGCACATTTTACAGCATTCACAGGTAAATAGAACGACAAACTAGGATTGAGAACCATGGGTCTGAGCACTTTATGTTTAATTTGATTTAATTTGTTAAAACACCCTATAAAATAAGTTCAATTATTATCTTCATTTTACTGAAGTGAAAACTTTCCAGGTGTTTGATATATCCAGCTCTGTCCTTTTCTCTTTTGTGTTTTCCCCAAATTAACTCATAGTGTGAAAATGAACATCAGAACTGGCTTTAGGGAGTCTATTTAAGGAGAACTGTATTTAAGGACAATTGATTTAAAGGAAAATTGATTTATGGAAAATCCTCCCTGTGTTGGTACAGGATGAAATGAATTAGGCATAAGAAGCCTGGATTTCAGACCTGATTTTGGGAACTCCCATGGTCCTAAATTCTTCAAATGTAAATAAAAGAGATGGATTTGAGGAGGACACAGCATTTCCAAATGTTTAGGACAAAAAAAAAAAATACATGTAAGCACTTTTACCAAGCTGCTACAAAATGGAGACCAGAAAAAGAAAGAGCAGCGTCCAACATCAGATGTTTCCCCGGGGTTATGTAGGGTTGCTATACAATCCTCATAAGATGAGAAATTGGAAGAAACTGTTTTTTTTTTTTTTAAAGTTAATTATTGTTGAATGATTGAGAAGTGCACTGAACACTAATGCCATCTATGGGGCCAATGCTGCTGTATGATTTTGTTCATTTACCAAAATATATTTATCAAAATTTCAAGTCTACCAGCCAAGGGTAGGAGTTATAATTGAAAAGATTTTTCCGCAGTTTTATTGAGATATAGTTGACATACAACACACTATAAGTAAGATGTGCATCATAATAACTTGACTTACATCTATTGTGAAATGATTACCACAGTATATTTAGCAAACATCCATCATCTCATATAGAGACAAAAAAGGAAAATGAGTTTTTTTCCTTATGATGAGAACTTTTAGGATTTACTCTCTTAACAACCTTCAAATATACCATAAAGCAGTGTTAACTTTAGTCATCATATTGTACATTACATCCCAAGTACTTTTTCACCCTGCAACTGGAAGTTTGAACCTTTTGACCACCTTCATCCAATTCCTCCACTACCTAACCCCTGCCTCTGGTGGCCACAAATCTGATCTCTTTTTCTATAAGTTTGTTTGTTTTTAAATTCCACATCTAAGTGAGATCATACAATGTTTGTCTTTCTCTGTCTCACTTATTTCACCTAGCACAATGCCTTCAAGGTCCATCCGTGTTGTCACAAATGACAGGATTTCATCCTTTTTTATGGCTGAAAAATATTCCATTATGTATATCACATTTTCTTCCTCTATACATTTATCAATGGACATTTAGGTGGTTTCCACATTTGAATATTATAAATAAAAATACTATGACCATGGAGGTGCAGATATCTCTTCAACATAGTGATTTTGTTTCCTTTGGATATACTCCCACAAGTGGAATTGCTGGATCTTAAGGTATTTCTATTTTGAATTTTTTGAGGAACCTCCATACTGTTTTGCATAGTGGATGTACCAATTTGTAATCCCACCAACAGTCCACAAGAGTTCTCTTCAAAAGACCTTTTTTTTTTTTTTAAGATTATGATAGATTACAACCTTGTGAGATTTCAGTTGTACATTATTGTTAGTAATGTTGTGGGTACACCACTTCACGCTTTGTGCCCTCCCCCCACCCCCCCTTTTCCCTGGTAACCACCGATCGGTTCTCCTTGTCTATATGTTAACTTCCACCTATAAGTGGAGTCATATAGAGTTCGTCTTTCTCTGTCTGGCTTATTTCGCTTAACATAATACCCTCAAGGTCCATCCATGTTGATGCTAATGGAACAATTTGGTCCTTTTTATGGCTGAGTAGTATTCCATTGTGTATATATACCATATCTTCTTTATCCAGTCATCAGTTTCTGGGCATTTAGGTTGGTTCCACGTCTTGGCTATTGTAAATAATGCTGCGATGAACATAGGGGTGCATGGGACTCTTGGGATTGCTGATTTCAGGTTCTTAGGATAGATACCCAGTAGTGGGATGGCTGGGTCATAGGGTATTTCTCTTTTTAACTTTTTGAGAAATCTCCATACTGTTTTCCATAGTGGCTGCACCAGTTTGCATTCCCACCAACAGTGTATGAGGGTTCCTTTTTCTCCACAACCTCTCCAACATTTGTCACTCTTGGTTTTGGATGTTTTTGCCAATCTAACGGGTGTAAGGTGATATCTTAGTGTAGTTTTGATTTGCATTTCCCTGATGATTAGTGATGATGAACATCTTTTCATGTGTCTATTGGCCATACATATATCTTCTTTGGAGAAATGTCTGTTCATGTCCTCTGCCCATTTTTTTGATCGGGTTGTTTGTTTTTTTGTTGTTAAGCTATGTGAGTTCTTTCTATATTATGGAGATTAATCCTTTGTCAGATAAGTAGCTTGTGAATATTTTTTCCCAATTAGTGGGCTGGTTTTTTTGTTTCAATCCTGTTTTCCCTTGCCTTGAAGAAACTCTTTAGTCTGATGAAGTCCCATTTGTTTATTCTTTCTATTGTTTCCCTCATCTGAGGAGTTATAGTGTCCGAAAAGATTCTTTTGAAACTGATGTCAAAGAGTGTACTGCCTATGTTCTCTTCTAGAAGACTTATTGTTTCAGGCCTAATCTTTAGGTCTTTGATCCATTATGAGTTTATTTTTGTGAATGGTGAAAAAGAATGGTCAATTTTCATTCTTTTACATGTGGCTTTCCAGTTTTCCCAGCACCATTTGTTGAAGAGACTTTCTTTTCTCCATTGTAGGCCCTCAGCTCCTTTGTCAAAGATTAGCTGTCCATAGATGTGTGGTTTTATCTCTGGGCTTTCAATTCTGTTCCATTGATCTGTGCACCTGTTTTTGTACCAGCACCATGCTGTTTTGATCACTGTAGCTTTGTAGTATGTTTTGAAATCAGGGATTGTGATGCCTCCAGCTTTGTTTTTCTTACTCAGGATTGCTTTAGCAATTCGCGGTCTTTTGCTGCCCCACATGAATTTTAGGATTCTTTGTTCGATTTCTGTAAAGAATGTCCTTGGGATTCTGATTGGGATAGTGCTGAATCTGTAGATTGCTTTAGGTAGTATGGACATTTTAACTATGTTTATTCTTCCAATCCATGTGCATGGAATGTCTTTCCATCTCTTTATGTCGTTGTCAATTTCTTTCAAGAAAGTCTTGCAGTTTTCATTGTATAAATCTTTCCCTTCCTTGGTTAAATTTATGCCAAGGTATTTTATTCTTTTCGTTGTGATTGTGAATGGGATTGAGTTCTTGAGTTCTTTTTCTGTTGGTTCATTGTTAGTGTATAGAAATGCTACTGATTTATGTATGTTGATTTTATACCCCGCAACTATGCTATAGCTGTTGATTGTTTCTAATAGTTTTCCTATGGATTCTTGGCGGTTTTCTATATATAAGATCATGTCGTCTGCAAACAGCGAGAGTTTTACTTCTTCATTGCCTATTTGGATTCCTTTTCTTTCTTTTTCCTGCAAAATTGCTTTGGCCAACACCTCCAGTACTATGTTGAATAGGAGTGGTGGAAGTGGGCACTCTTGTCTTGTTCCTGTCCTCAGAGGGATGGCTTTCAGTTTTTGTCCGTTGAGTATGATGTTGGCTGTGGGTTTGTCATATATGGCCTTTATTATTTTGAGCTACTTTCCTTCTATACCCATTTTATTGAGGGTTTTTTTTAATCATAAATGGATGTTGGTTCTTGTCGAATGCTTTCTCTGCATCTATTGAGATGATCACGTGGTTTTTGTTTCTCATTTTGTTAATGTAGTGTATCATGTTGATTGACTTGTGGATGTTGAACCATCCCTGTGTCCCTGGTATAAATCCCACTTGATCATGGTATATAATCTTTTTGATGTATTGCTGTATTCGGTTTGCCAGAATTTTGTTGAGGTTTTTTGCATCTATCTTCATCAGTGATATCGGCCTGTAGTTCTCCTTCTTTGTGTTGTCCTTGTCAGGTTTGGGGATCAGAGTGATGTTGGCTTCATAGAATGTGTTAGGGAGTACTCCATCTTCCTCAATTTTCTGGAATGGTTTGAGAAGGATAGGTATTAAATCTTCTTTGAATGTTTGGTAGAATTCTCCAGAGAAGCCGTCTGGTCCTGGACTCTTATTTTTGGGGAGGTTTTTGATTACTGTTTCTATTTCTTTACTTGTGATTGGCCTATTCAGATTCTCTGTTTCTTCCTGATTCAGTTTGGGTGGTTGTAAGAGTCCAGGAATTTGTCCATTTCTTCTAGGTTGTTCAATTTGTTGGCATATAGTTTTTCATAGTATTCTCTTATGATCCCTTGTATTTCTTGGTATCTGTTGTGATTTCTCCTCTCTCATTCCTAATTTTATTTATTTGAGATTTCTCTCTTCTTTTCTTGGTGAGTCTGGCTAAGGGTTTGTCGATTTTGTTAATTTTTTCAAAGAACCAACTCTTTGTTTCATTGATCCTTTCTACTGTCTTTTTTGTTTCAATACCGTTTATTTCTGCTCTTATTTTTATTATTTCCCTCATTCTACTGATCTGGGCTTTGTTTCTTCTTCTTTTTCTTGTTCTGTTAGGTGTCGTTTGAGGTTGCTTATGTGAGCTTTTTCTTGTTTAGTGAGGTGAGCCTGTATTGCAAAGAATTTCCCTCTTAGGACTGCTTTTGCTGCATCCCAAATGATTTGGTATGTCGTGTTCTCATTTTCATTTGTCTCCAGATAATATTTGATTTCTTCTTTAATTTCTTCAATAATCAATTGTTTGTTCAGTAGCGTGTTGTTTAGTCTCCACATTTTTGCACCTTTCTCTGCTTTATTCTTGTAGTTGATTTCTAGTTTAATAGCATTATGATCAGAAAAGATGCTTGATATTATTTCAACTCTCTTGTATTTATTAATGCTTGCTTTGTTTCCCAAAATATGGTCTATTCTTGAGAATGTTCCATGCACACTTGAGAAGAATGTGTAGCCTGCTCTTTTTGGATGAAGTGTTCTATATATATCTACTAAGTCCATCTGGTCTAATTTTTCATTTAATTCTATAATTTACTTGTTGATTTTCTGTCTGGATGTTCTATCCATTGGTGTTAATGGGGTGTTGAGGTCCCCTACTATTAGTGTATTGTTGTTGATGTCTTCTTTTAGTTCTGTTAAGAGTTGCTTTACAAATTTTGGTTTTCCTGTGTTCGGTGCGTATATATTTATAAGAGTTATGTCTTCTTGGTGGAGAGTCTCTTTTATCATTATATACTGTCCCTCTTTGTCTTTCTTTATCTGTTTTGCTTTGAAGTCTACCTTGTCTGATATTAGTCTAGCAACACCTGCTTTCTTTTGTTCATTATTAGCTTGGAGTACTGTCTTCCATCCCTTCACTCTGAGTCTGTGTTTGTCTTTGGGGCTGAGGTGTGTTTCCTGGAGGCAGCATGTTGTTGGGTCTTGTTCTTTGATTCATCCTGCCACTCTGTGTCTTTTGATTGGAGAGTTCAATCCATTTACATTTAGAGTGATTATTGAAATGTGGGGGCCTACCGCTGCCATTTTATGTCTTGTTTTCCAGTTCTCTTCAATTTCCTTTGTTTCTCGTCCCACGGTTTAATCTGTTCTGATGGAGAGCTGCTATCTCTGTTGTTGTCCTTCTACTTTTCTCCTTTGCTCTTGGTTTTGTAGCCTCTTTCCTTTTTTTGATTTTTCAGGAATGAGGGTTTTCCTGAGCATTTCTTGAAGAGGAGGTTTTGTGGCAATGAACTCCCTTAATTTTTGTTTATCTGGGAAAGTTTATTTCTCCACCGTATTTGAAGGATATTTTCACTGGGTAGAGAATTCTCAGCTGCAGGTTTTTGTCCTTCAGATTTTTGAATATATCATTCCACTCTCTTCTAGCCTGTAAAGTTTCTGCTGAGAAATCTGCTGATAGCCTGATGGGGGTTCCTTTGTAGGTTAATTTCTTCTGCCTGGCTGCCCTTAGTATTTTCTCCTTGTCGTTGACTTTTGCTAGCTTCACTACTATATGCCTTGGTGTTGGTCTACTTGCATTGATAAAGTTTGGAGATCTATTGTCTTCTGTCACATGACGTTCCATCTTTCTCCCCAGGTTTGGGAAGTTCTCAGCCATTATTTCTTTGAATAGGCTTTCTGCCCCCTTCTTCCTCTCTTATTCCTCTGGTATACCTATAATCCTTAGGTTGCATCTCCTAATTGTGTCAGATAATTCTTGGAGAGTTTCTTCATTTCCTTTTAGTCTTAGTTCTCTCTCCTCCTCTGCCTGCAGCATTTCTATATTTCTATCTTCCAAATTGCTAATTCTTTCCTCCATATTATCGGCCCTACTGTTCAGTGCATCTAGATTTTTCTTAATCTCCTCTATTGTGTTCTTCATTTCCCGTATTTCTGTTTGGTTCTTCTTTGTAGTATCGAACTCTTTTGTGACAAAGCTCCTGAACTCATTGAGTTGTCTATCTGAATTCTCTTTTAACTCATTGAGTTTTTTAATGATGGCTGTTTTGAAGTCATCATCATTTAGGTTATATATTTCATTGTCTTTGGGATTGTTTTCTGTGTGTTTGTCATTTTCCTTCTTTTCTGGAGATTTAATATATTTTTTCATATTGCTTGATGCTGTAGATTTGTGCCTCCGCATAGAGACAGAGTTTAGTTACTGCTTCCACTTGTTTCTACTGGTGTGGTGGAGGAACAGCTGTTTATACTGCACCAACCAGGGACCCTATCACCTGTTGCTAACTGGGCCTGGGCCTCCTCGCAGTCACAGTGATCCTGTGGGTTCCCTCTTCAGCTGTGGGGGCCATCACAAGGGGGCTTCAGGCTGCTGGTGCCTACTGTTGCAGACCACCTAGACGAGCTCCCTCCTTAGGGTCTGCAGTGGTGTTATGGGCTTTCCCAGTGGCCAGGGGAAGGATCACTTATATTTGCAGCTCTGTCACTGTCGGCACCCACAAAATCTCACTTGTCCACTATGGGTCACAGCAGAGCTATGGGCATCTTCTGCAGTCTGTGGTTAGCTCACCTAGCTATGCTACTTTTGTCCCAGGTCTTCCAGCCTTGTGGTTGCCAGGTGGGTGCTCTCTACTAGTGCTGTGCAGAGGCTATCGCTGAGGCTGCTGTGAGACTGTAGAGTTTCCCCCTGGGCCACAGAGCCAGGTCGCTGGAACTCCCACCCAGCCCCAGTCCTCTCCTCTAGGATCTCAGGGAGCCCTTTGCCCTATCAGGGGGATAGCCGGAGACCTTGAGTTCAGTGGCAGCTGGCCAGCTGCTGCCCTGCCTGGGATTCTCCTCTTCAGGATCCTCCTGGCATTGTGGATGCTGGCCGGGGCCTCTCTGCTAATGGCAGGCAGGGACTTTGCCTGCTGCCCAGACAGAAATCTGGAGTTTCCCACCCGGGCCGTGGAGTTGGCCACTGGAGTTCCACCCAGCCCCAGTCCTCTCCCAGGAGATCTACAGTAGTCCCAAGCCCCTCCCGGGCGAAAGCCCGGGCAGTGGAACCAGTGGTGGCAGCTGGTGGGCCACCACGCCATTTGGGATTCCCTCCGGGAGCCTCCCCAGCGTTGTGGATGCTGGGCGGGGCCTCTCCGCTAATGGCAGGTAGAGACTTTGCCTGTTGCCCGGACGGAACTCCAGAGTTTCCTTCCCAGGCCGCAGAGCTGGCTGCTGGAGCTCCACCGAGCCCCAGTCCTCTCCCAGGAGATTTCCGGTAGTCCCGAGCCCCTCCCAGGCGAAAGCCTGGTCAGTGGAGCTGGCGGCGGCATCTGGTGGGCCGCTGCACCATTTAGGATTCTCTCTGGGAGCCTCCCGGTGTTCTGGATGCTAGGCGGGGCCTCTCCGCTAATGGCAGGTAGGGGTTTTCCCTGCCGCCTCCAGTGTGTAACTCTGGAGCTTCCCTCTGGGCTTAGGTGTAATTGCAGTGGGTTTAGGTAGGGCTCTGGTCACCTGTTCCCACCGTTGCTCCTCTGGTGTGTGCTCCCTCCTGCCCTTGGTGTGTGGCAATGTTTTGGGGGCATCCGCTGGAAGAAAGCCGCTTGCAGGTACTATGCTGTTCGGGGGTCGGGGTTGGAGAGTTTTCACCTATCTCCACCTCCTCCCGGAGGGAAGTACATCCGCCTTCTGATGTATAGCAGCGTGGGTCTCTCAGGTGTCCTGAGATGCTATATGGATATCCTTTGTTAAGTGATGAATGTCCAATTAGTTGTAGATTCGAAGGGGGAGAGACAAAGAAGACTACTCACACCGCCATCTTGGATCTTCTCCTCTTCAAAAGACTTTTAAAGACAACCCACATTTTGCAAGCACGTATTTGCATGAAGGAGAGATATCAGAAAACCAAAGAATGATGAAAACCCAGAAGATAACTGGCACATTAAAGAAAGACTCTCTGATTATGCATGTTTGACTTTAATTTAGAATCCAGATATTGCAGTTCTAGAAATTATAAGGTTTATTAATATTCCAAAAAAGAGAATTTCTTGCATTCTATCTGAAAATAAATAAGCTTACTTCTAAGTGTCCTTTAATTAGCATGATTTTTTTTTCTTAGAGGAGAAGAATACTTCTTGTTCAATATATTCCTATTAAAAAGTGGGTTATATTTTATGGTTTTCATGCAATTGCTATCTCTAAATGTCCTTGTTCCTATAACATTCTTCAGGTGAGTGTCTCTAAAGTAAAGTGTGTATAGATAGAGATGAATGACACAGAAACCAGTGAGGAAACAGTTCTAAGAAAATTGGATTTGAGGTACTGAGAAATACTGTGAAGGTCCTGGGGTATGTGACCACACGAGTGAATTGCTTGAATCCAAAATATAAACATAGTGCTGGGTGTCCATTTACTTGTTTCCCTTTTTCCAAATCTCTCTTATTTTTCAAAGGTGTCCAAGCTACATAGAATCACAAAACTTTACATGTGTCTCAGAATTCTTCCTCATGGGACTCTCAGATGATACAGAACTGCAGCCTTTGCTCTTTGGGCTGTTCCTGTCCATGTACCTGGTCACCATGTTGGGGAACCTGCTCATCATCCTGGTGGTCAGCTCTGACTGCCACCTCCACACTCCCATGTACTTCTTCCTCTCCAACCTGTCCTTGGCTGACATTGGTTTCACCACCACCACAATCCCCAAGATGATGGTAGACATCCAAACTCACAGCAAAGTCATCTCCTATGTGGGCTGCGTGACTCAGATGTCTATTGTTACTCTTTTTGGATGTTTGGACAGTCTACTCCTGACTGTGATGGCCTATGACTGGTTTGTGGCCATCTGTCATCCCCTGCACTACTCAGTCATCATGAACACACGTCTCTGTGGCCTGCTGGTTTTAGTGTCTTTTTTCATCAGTCTTTTGTACTGCCAGCTGCACAGTTTGATGGTGTCACAACTTACCTTCCCAATGCGTGTGGAAATCCCTCATTTCTTCTGTGACCCTTCTCAGCTATTCAACCTTGCCTGTTCTGACACCTCCAGTAATAATGTATTAATCTATTTTATGGGTGCTATCCTTGGTGGTGGCCCACTCATAGGGATCCTTTCCTCTTATATTCGAATTGTTTCCACCACTCTGAGAGTCTCACCAACAGGTGTGAAGTACAAAGCCTTCTCTACCTGTGGATCTCACCTGTCAGTGGTTTGCTTATTTTATGGAACAGCCCTTGGGGTGTACCTCAGTTCTGCTGTTTCACATTCTCCCAGGAAGGGTGCTGTGGCCTCAGTCATGTACACTGTGGTCACCCCCATGCTGAACCCCTTCATCTATAGCCTAAGGAATGGAGACATGAAGAGGGCCATGCAGAAGTTCCTCAGAAGAATAGCCTAATCGCAATACCTGTGCCATCTTTTGCACTTGTATGGTTTGGAAAAGCATGTAAAACCAAACACCTGGAGTTCAAAATCCTGGCCATTTGCTGTCATAAGTTTTGTATCTATCATGCCTTTCAACGCTCTCAATCTTTCGTATCTGAAGATTGCTTCATTTCCTACATCTGTAGTGGGACTGAGGGAGTATTGCGAGATCCCATCTTCGTTATAATCAGTGCGTGATTGAATCACATTATAGTTCTAGAGCATTCTGTGTTTCCCATCCTTCTCCCAGGCATCCTGGAGAAATAAATGTACAATGCTTTGCTTTTAAATAATTACAATCCTCAACTCTTTAAAAAATTCATGTCTGTTGTCCATGCAACTTTTGTATCTTTCAGACCTGTTTATGCATGCTATGTGTGATGATGCATGTAACTGGTCTTCAAATTTGGCTTCATATAGGGGTCACTGGGAGGTCTTTAAAAGTATTGATGACTGCTTCTCACCACAGATTATAATTGAATTAGACTGAGGTGTAGCCTTAGCATGAGGATTTGAAAATCACGCCAGTTTGTTCTCATTTATAACCAAGGTTATGAACTACTGATATAACCATATGTTTTGTTCAGAAAGGACTAGTATGTATGGATCTTCTACTACTCATGAGCAGTTAATGAAGTTCTTAAAGTCCTGCTAGCTCACAAGAGGGATGATATGAAAAAGTTCACCCTCACAGCAGACATCGTGGTTGTTTACACCATTCTTGATATTTATTTACATATATTCTGCTTCCATGCTACATAACTAATCATCTGTGCTGGTTTAAAAGATATTTTCACCTTACTCCAAACTCACCCTTCTATACTTTTCTTGAGCAAAGCATAGCTATTTCCTTTCACCAGTAACAGTATCTTTATGCCTTTACTTTGGAGCTCTTCTTTCTTTTCTCTTGTCCTGACATTCTGTTTTTGGGCTCTGATCTCTGTCCACTATAAGGGTATCTATCTTTCCTTTAGGGATGTTGGACAGAGTTTCTGAGGCAGGGAGCTGGGGCTCTCTGAAAACCTGCCTACTACCTACTTTAATTTCCTTGGCCTTCTGCCACTAAGCTTAATCATCTACCAACTTCACTGATCAGGAACTTTGATACTGGAGAAGAAAACACCCTGTACAGATGATGAACCCCTACCAGCCAGTGAAAAGCAATACTTCCCACTAGAAATGAATAAATTAGGGTTTTGATTCCTTGGTTTTCATGAACTGAAATGAGATAATTTTGATATGATCTACTCTGGAACAATGAATAGGCTTTGTCTCCATTTCTGAAAACCTAAGTCATGGGCAAAAGCCCTTGGAATTTGCCAAGGTAATTGTCACTATTAATTTTATGTGTCAACTTAGCTGAGCCACGGTGCCCAGAGAGTTGGTCAAACATTACTCTGGATGTTTTTGTGTTAAGTGTTTTTTGGCTGAGATGAAAATTTAGAGCAGTGGACTTTGAATAAAGCAGATGACTCTCTATAATGTGGATGATCCTTCTGGAATCAGTTGAAGGCCTAATAAAACAAAGACTGACCTACTAGAGGAAGAAGAAATCCTGTTTATGGACTGCCTGTGGACTTGGACTGCCCTGTTCCCTGAATCTTAGCCTGTTTGCTTACCCTGAAAAATTTGGACTTGCCAAGCCTCCACAATCACACAAGCCAATTTCTTAAAATAAGTCTCTCTGTAGATAAATAAACGCATATCCTCTTGTTTCTGATTGTCTGGAAAACCCAAACTAATACAGTAATGTTGTCTGTGACATCTCACTTTATAGTTGCCTCAGAGGTTATGCTTACTTTTTCCTGTTTAAACTTCAACATTTAGAATGAGTGCTACTAATTGATTAACACTACAAATGTGGGGGGAGCCTCAATGGAAATATGCCAAAAAGGGCCACAGTAACTATGTATCATATCCTTGATATGAAAGCTACATAACAGATAATAGAGAGGGTATGGGATTTTAAAACAAAACTCCACCCAAATCTCAGCAAAAATTTGAAACCCGCGGCAACTCAGTGCACTTCAGATACCTCGTCAGTGAAAAGTCACCTATGGAATAAAGAAAAACATTTGCAAACCATATGCCTGATAATTGGTTAATTTCCAAAATATGTAAGAAACTCCTACAACTCAATAGCAAAAAAAAGTAATAACCTGATTAAACAATGGGGGAAGGATTTAATTAGAGATTTTTCCAAATAAAACATACAAATGGCTAACAGGTATATGAAAAAGTGCTAAAGATCACTATTCATCAGAGAAATGCAAATCAAAACCACACTGAGATATCACAGTCTTGTCAGGATAGCTACTATATAAAAAACAAAAGGCAACAAGTGTTGGCAAGGATGTGAAGAAATTGGAACCCTTGCACACTGTTGATGTAAATAGAAAATGTAGTAGCCACTATGGAAAAAAAATATGGAGGTTCCTTAGAAAATTAAAAATAGAACTAGCATATTATCCAGCAACTGCATTTCTTGATATTTACCTCCCAAAATATTGAAATCAAGATCTCAAAGAGATAGTAGCACTCCTATGCTTATTGCAGCACTATTCACAATGGCCAAGACATGAAAACAACCTAAATAACCATTGAGAGATAAAGGGATAAAAAACTGTTAGATATATCTATATCTATATCTATATCTATATTTATCTATATATATCTATATAGATAGATATATAGACTTACCAGGTCTATATATGCCTATATAGATGGATTACACACACACACACACACATATATATATATATATATATATATATATGGATTACACATATATGTATGTATCACACACACACACATACACACACACACATATATATGTATATATAATGGAATACTATTCACCCTGAAAAGAGAAGGAATTCCTGCCATTTGCAACAACACGGATGAACCTTAAGGGTATTATGCTAAGTGAAATATACCAATCACATAAAGACAAATACTGCATGATGTGTCTAAAATACTTAAGCAGTGCAGCTGGGAGTCCAAAAGGCTGATCAAAAAGACACCAGAACCAGCAAGCTACAGACGAATGGGTTCATCATGACCAGGTAGTGCAGGGGATAAGAAAAAATAGCTACAAATCGATCATAGGCCATCAAAAAGAGCCATGCAGAGATGACTCAGCCAACAATCTAATATCAGTACCTGTGCCATCCATTAGAAGTGAAAGTTGGGAAATGCAGCAAAACTAAATATCTAGACCTGAAAATCCTATATCTCTTATCACATAGTTTTGTAGCTTTCATGGCTTTCACTGCTCTCATTTTGTAATATCTGACTATTGCTTCTTTTGGTATGTCTTTAGTGGTACTGAAGGAGTATTCTGGGATCCTTTGCATATCATAATCACTACATGACTGAATCTTGTTATATCTATTGAGCCTTCTGTAGTTTATTATTGATGACCCAGGCATCCCAGAAAGATGAACAACTCTTTTTCATATAGTAAAAACTTACATCATTCCCATATAAATTTCTCCTTTATCAAATCCGTTTACACAACTTATGTGTGAGGATGCGTGTTACTGGTTCTCAGCCTTTGGTTTTATTGAAATCACCTGGAAAGCTAAAAAATACTGACAACTGGATCTCACCACCAGAGATTCTGATTTACTAGGACTGGGATGTGGCCTGAGCATTAGGATTTTTAAACACCGCCAGGTGGCTCTGTTGTGAAGCCAACATTGAGAACTACTGATCTAAGCCAGATCTTTCATTCAAAGATAACCTGTATGTCTTGGGTCCTAAGTGCTCATGGGCAAATGCCAAAGATCCTAAAGAGATCAGAGCTCCAAAAGAGAAGATAAAAAAAATCTGCTGTAGCAGTAGCAGTGTGTTTTCCCCATGATTCCTGATAATGTTCCTTCAAATATCTTCCCTCTCTCTACACCATACAGCTGGGCATTTGTGCTGATTATGAAGCTATTGTCTCTCTGCGCCAAACTCACACTTCTATACTTTGCTTTGTGGTGCTGGGGTGGGCCTCTTGAAATCACATCCATTACCTCACATAATTACCATTTTGTTGTTGTTGATATTATGGTGAGAACATGAACTCTACTCTGATAGAAACTTTCAAGTACACAATACAGTATTGTTAACTATCGTCACCAGGATGTACGTTAGGTCCCTGGGACTTATTCATCTTAAAACTGAAAGTTTGTACCCTTTGACCAACATCTCCCCATTTCCACCACCCCTCAGCCCCTGACAATCACTAATCCACTCTCTGTTTCTATGAGCTCAATGTTTTTAGATTTCACATACAAGCGAGATTGTACAGTATTAACCTTTCTCCATCTGACTTATTTCAGAAAAATGGTCTCAAGATCCACCCATGTCATAACAAATGGCAGGATAGCTTGTTTTTCATAGATGAATAATATTCCACTCTGTGTGTGTGTGTGTGTGTGTGTGTGTGCGCGTGTGTGTGTATGACCTCAATTTTCAAGTTCTAAGAGAACAAAGTCCTTATATAAGATGAAGCCTGTGTGGTGGGCAGTATTTGAGATGCTCCCAATGGTTCCTAACTCGTTTTTTCATGCCTTTGTGTATTTCCTTCACAATAAGCATTAGAGGAACATAATGACTCACTTCTGACAATGAGAATGTGGAAGAAATGTTGGCTAGTCACTTCTGGGAATAGAATGAAAAAAAGTGTTTTTCTTTTTACTGCATCTATATCTTTCTCTCTCTTGCTCACATTGATGGAACCCAGCTGCCATGCTGTGAGCTACCCCATCAAGAAGTCCATATGTGAAGGAACTGAGGGAATTCTCTCACTGATAGCCTGCAAATGCATGAATCCTACAGCCTATGAGTGAGCTTGAAAGTGGCCTTCTGCCAATCAAGCCTGGGGATGACTAAACTCTTAGCCAACACCTTGATTGCAACCTTCTAAGAGTTCCTCTGAAGTTTTTAAGTAAAGTATCAGTTGCCAAATAAATATGTAAAAATCAATAGTTTTGCAATATGTCAATGTAGTTCAATTAGCTAAAAAATTTAAAATTCGTCTCATTCAAATTAGCAAAAACAAAAAAAATCTTGTAAATCTCCAACATATAAAATGCCAACCCAAACAAGAGCTAAGGAAATGAAAATAATTTTTCCTTAGAAACAAATATTTACTGAGAAAATGGAATAGTATCACATCCTTGTTATGGAAGAAATAATTCTGCATATATTTCATGATTAATAAAATGGACAGATATCAAAATCATACACTGGGTTGTTAAGTTGAGTAGTTGGAATTTTATGTTAAAATCCTGCAACTTAGAAGCAGAAGCAAGGAGTACAGGCAAACTTTCTCCTGAGGAGAGGAAGGACCCAGATCTTTCCAAGGACATTCACTCGTCTCTGATTCTTCTTCCAATAATATTAGCAAGTCCTCAGAGATTGGGATAATGTGGCAAAACTTCCTAATTATGATCTCTGTTCATTGAATCCCCAAGGTGATGCAATTGTAAATAAATGGTCATACAATTATAAATGAAAAGATAAAGGACTCCAGCACTTTAGTTTGCTAATTCTATTATTGTGCCTCTGTGCCTGTGTCTCCTCCCTCGATGGGCATCTGCTTCAGAAGGTCTCAGCATGAGTCTGTCTTCCTGCCAGTCCTGAGGAGGGATCCTGAGCCTTCATTACACACCAGACAGGAGAAGGGTAGTGAATCCATACTCCTTGGTCATGCTCCAGCAGAGATGCAGCCCATCTCAGTAAGTGCTGTGGGAGACAGTGATTGGGGGAGGGACAGTTTGAGGCATTATTTCCTCTTCAAGAAAACAAACATGACAGTTGCAATAGACAGATGAGAGGGCACCAATATACAAAATTTCATATCAGACACCTATGAAGTTTATGTTCTTGGTTCTGGTGGGGGTGTGAGAACTCTATTTCAGAGTTCTGCTTCCAGTCTCACTGGTTTTGGTTCTGGTTGGCATCTCCCCCACTGTAGCAGCTAATGGGTCTCTTTAAACTTTCCCCTATGCACTCCAAAATTATCATGAAGGTGATGACGATGATGAGGAGGAGGGTGACATTAACCAAACATCATGTTTATTGAGAGCTTCGTAAGTGATGTGCTCTGAGGGCTGTGTTCTATATATTTTATTTGATTTCATCTGCATAATCTTTCCCAAATTATAATGCATAATTATTATTATTTCATGTAAGAATAAAGGAGCACAGTATTTTATATAACTTGTAGCAGATCATAAGTTAGCAAGAGTTGCAGTCACGATTGAATCTGGGCTGACTCTAGCTAGACTCAGGGTGTCTGGCCAGTCTTCTCCTCTGCCAACCCAAACAGTCATTTTGTTACCTGTCACAGACACAGGTTCTTTACCCACCACACAAGAAGGGCCAAATAACAACTGGAACACCAGGCTTATGGCAAGGGAAGAGGTTTTTCTTTCAGGTGCTATCAGCTGGCAGATGAGAGTGAGCCCTCAAATGTATCTTTTTTCCCCTGAAAGATGGGAGGCCTTAGGTTTTAAAGGTCGTGAGGAATGCAACTGATTGTAGGGAGTGGGGAGCCTGTGGCCTTGCTAGTTGGTGTTTTCACATCAGCCTGTGATAGGCCTTGTGAGGCTGCTTGCAGCAAGGAGAATGGCAAGATAAGGGAATCTGGAGGTGGATGTCCTTGGTTGTCTGCCTCTGTGGTGGATGGTGGATTCTGGTGCCAGGAAGCCAAAGAATAAGCAGAGAAAGGGGATGAGTGCTTTGATTTTAAATCCTGTATATGCTGGGTTTAATGTAGGGGAATGGATTTCGGGGCCGGTATCAATTTCAGTTCCCTGTCAGTCCTGGAAGAGACCCCCTGTTTACTATGCTCTTCCCTGTAGTGGTTTCTGGCAGACCACAATGGAGAGTAGTAGGCAGTGCTTGCTGCATCAACTATAGGAAAAATGGGTGAGATCACAGGCAATGATCATAGAGTGTTGGCACAGAATAATTCAGGGTAGATCTCTCTCTCTCTTGCTCCTTGTCCTGGATTTCACTTCAACTGCCTACTTGCTCCTCCATTCTTATAATCAGCCTACTAAACCAAAGAAGGAGATATAAAGTCATAGTCTTGAGGTCCATTCCCACTCAGGAAACTGAAACAGTTAAAAAAATGTGTGTCGTATGTATCTGTGGTTAAGAACTCTGTACCTCTGCTTAAAACTTTCAGAAAGTCTGGGGCTGGCCCCGTGGCTGAGTGGTTAAGTTTGCGGGCTCTGCTGCAGGCGGCCCAGTGTTTCATTGGTTTGAATCCTGGGCGCCGACATGACACTGCTCATCAACCCACGCTGAGGCAGCATCCCACATGCCACAACTAGAAGGACCCACAACGAAGAATATACAACTATGTACCGGGGGGCTTTGGGGAGAAAAAGGAAAAAAACTTTCAGAAATTCTGGAAACAATGATGATGAGTGCACGAGACTCAGAGACTGACAATTTAATTTTGAATCCTGTCTGCTCCTCTTATTATTAGTGTGTTATGAAGCAAATTCTTAGTATCTGTGAAACTTACAATTGTTTTCTGAGTTGGTTCCTAGCTGATACAACTCCAGGAAATAAGGATTAAACAAGGAATGAATGCTGTCTCTGTGATAAACATGTGTTGAATGCGTAAAGTAAGGATAAAATAAATTTTAGATATTTTATTACTAATAATGATAAGGCTAATTCTCATGTCATTTGACTTAAATGTCCGGTGACCTGAGGTTATGGTTTTCCTACCTCCCTGACAGGACACTTTATTTTTGTTTACACAACTACATCCTTAGTATATGGAAAGAAACGAGTGAGTGTCATTTACTTCTGATTCCGCAGAGCTTGTACCTTTTTGGCACAGAAGAACTATCATAAAGTGTGGGCAATATGGCTTCCACACATTTGACCATTTCATACCAGTGTTTTCATCCTTTTCAGGAATGTCCCAAGGGGCTGGAGAGAAGATAAATTAGTGCTTGTTTACATCTATATCAGGAACTTCTTAGGGGACCTACTATTTTTCATTTAATATAGTATCTACAGCATTCAATTGTTGCAAGACCACTGCAGAGACTTTTATAAATTTGAAAGAAAAAAGAGGAGGAAATGAAGGAGGCAGTAAATCATATTGCATGGTCTGAGACATTTTAGGATTTCATGTCATTCCCTGCTCCAGGGCACTGAGACAGGAGAGGCTTTGACCTCGCTGCCATATAATGCATAAAATATCATTAATTTTTTTGGATTGTATTTCATTACTAAACACACTATTCCAATAATTATTGAATTTTTTAATTAAAAAATTGACCAAATATTTATTAAGTTTCAAACTTCCTTTAGGTGTCACACATGTTCAAGAGATGGGTGTTACACTCTCCATTTCCAGGAGGGAACAAAAGTGCAGAGAGCAGGAAAGTATATACACTCCACATATAGTGGGTGAAAGGCTCAGGACTCAAGCATCAATCTCCTTGTTTTTGCATTAGGTCTCTGTTACCTCCATTGTAGCCAATGAGTAATTCTTTTCAAACCGAGTTTGATACCAAATGAGCAAATGGAGGCAGAAGAATTGATTCCTACTCTTTTGGTTCAGTGAGTCCAGCTGTGAATTATGGGAATGAGTCAGTGTTTTCTAGGGGCAATAAGGGCATTAAAGTGGTGGATTATAGGGGTTTCTATGAATAGTCATGCACTTTACAGTCAGTTTTGAAATCTAAGATTGAAAATATTTTCTATACAAAGTGAAAGTTTGATATGGATCTGCCATGGAATGATTATCATAAGACAGACTTCAAGGATATTTGTAAATTTATACCTCATCACTAGTGAATATAGTTGATAGGAAATGCTTTTTGTAGTGGGACAACAAATATAGGTAATTATTAGTAAAATTGAACATGCACTGATTGTTATAAGTTGAAAAACTAATCCCCTCTCACCTATTATATACAAATTCTCACTTGTGTGATATGGAGAAAGGCATAAAAAGTTTCCCAGGATTGTTTTAAGAAGAAAATGATGTAAATAATATATATAAAATATATGTAAAGACTTAATATATAAATAAAATAATTTAAATTATAAATACATTATTACCTTTAAATATATATAGGAAATTTCTTGAATTTATATTACAATATGTAAGTATAAACTTAAACACTGAAAAAAATGACATCCTCCCTCACATAGTAATGTGCATCAGTAAAATGTTTGGAGTAGTTGTATGTACTTCACAAAGAGAATCAAACCCCATGCCATGGTAAACAAGTAGGTTTCAGAGGCAAAACGTCTAGTACACTGTTTGGGTAAGTTTTTAAGAAAACTGTTTAGGGATGCATTAGTCAATATTGACTTTACAGAAACATTGACAAGAAAATATACTCATCAAATTTATGACACTAGTTGCCTTTGGGGACAAGTATGCAGAAGAATGAATCAAGCTAAGATACCAAGAAAAGTCAAATTTTATCAGTAATGTTTCAAATCTCTAACTGATATGAGATCTAAAGCAAATATTATTACATGTTTATATTTTTAATAAATGTAGTTGGTATTGATGATATTAATAATAGGTAATATTAATGAAGTATTTTCTAAAGTTTGGGCAATACTGGAAAGGAGTGTTTCTCAACCACAGCTGCACATTAGGATGACCAAGAACCTCACGTGCAGAGATCCTGAATAAAGTGGTTGTAGTCTGAGGCCAGGATATCCACATATTTTTAAATAACCACAGGTAAATGTGTCATTCAACTGGAACTGAAAGCCACTGACCTAAGCAATTTGAGTGATTCTTTTTTTTTTTTTAACTTTTTTGGCAAGGAAGATTAGCCCTGAGCTAACATCTGCTGCCAATCCTCCTCTTTTTGCTGAGGAAGTTTGGCCCTGTGCTAACATCTGTGCCCATCTTACTCTATTTTATATGTAGGATGCCAGCCACAGCATGGCTTGATGAGTGGTGCATAGGTCTGTGCCGGGGATCCGAATTGGCAAAATCCTGGCCTATGAAGCAGAGCACACAAACTTAACCACTATGCCACCAGGCCAGCCCCACAATTTGAGTGATTTTTAAAATCTTTCTTACAATATTCCTATTAGGTAGGATCAATTATTATCCCAATTTTACAGATGAGGAAAGTGCCCTGAGACATTTATATTGTTCTATTTTGCATTTTTTTCAATTAAGTCATATTGTGACCTGCCAAAATAATAAACCTGCATTACCTCCAGGTAGCTGAAGTAAGAGAATTGCAATCCCTGTATCAGGAAGGATTAACATGAAAATCTGTTAACTGGACATAAGAAGGCTGGGTCTTAAACCTGACCATGGGACCTCCCCTGGTGCTGAACTCCTCAACTGTAAATAAGAGGGCTTATGAACAGAAACACAAGACCATCAAGTATCTGAAAAGGGGCTCAATATCACTAATCATCAGGGGAACGAAAATCAAAATCACAATGAGATATTACCTCACCCCTGTTAAAATGGCTATGATAAAAAAAAAAAAAAGAAGCAAGTGTTGATGAGGATGTGGAGAAAATAGTGCACTGTTGGTGGAAATGAATATTGGTATAGCCATTACAGAATACAGTATGGAGCTTCATCAAAAAGTTAAAAATTATTGCTAATTAAAATGGAACTAGCATATAATCCAGCAACTCCCCTGCTGGGTGTATATCTGAAATGAAATCAGTATCTCAAAGAGATATCTGCACTCCCACATTCATTGCAGTAGTGTTCACAATAGCCAAGATATAAAAACAACCGAAGTGTCTGTTGACAGATGAATGGATAAAGAAAATGTGTGTGTATATATATATATATATATATACATTTACATGTGTATACATGTATATACATATATACATGAACAAACACACACACACTAAAATGTTATTAAGCCATAAAAAGAAGTAATTGCTGCCATTTGTGACAACATGGATGGACCTGGAGGGCATTATGTTTATTGAATTATGCTGGACATAGAAAGACGAATACTGTATGATCTCACTTATATGTGGAATATAAGAAATTTGAACTCATAGAACCAGGGTGTAAAACTGTGCTTGTCAGGGGCTAGGGGTGGGTGGGAGATGTTGGTCAAAGGATACAAACTGTAAGTTGTAAGATGAATAAGTTATGGGGATCTAATGTACAGCATGGTGACTATAGTTTATAATATTGTATTGAATACTTAACGTCTGTTAAGAGAGTAAATCTCAGGTGTTCTCTCCACACATAAAAGATGGCAAGTATGTGCGGTGATGGATGTGTTAATTACCTTGGTTGTGACAATGATTTAATATAAATCATGATTTAATATTAAATATTATATTTAAGATTAAATATTAAATATAAATCATCACATTGTACATATTAAAAAATATCTTCATGCTGTACAACATAAAGATATACGATTTTTATTTGTCAATCATACCTCACTAAAGCTAGCACAAAAGGCAAAAAACAACGAAGCAGTATTATCACGCCACTACAGAATAGAATCCACAAAAGAGAAAAGAGTAGTCTCATACACTGGACGTTTTACTGAGGTGGGATGGGGTTGATACAAATAATCCTGTCTGTAATAAACAATTTCAAGAGTTTTTCTTAAGTTTTATTTTTGTTTACTCACTGAAAGATGCTCTGTACACTAATGTGACATATTCTCAGTCATCAATGCTGTATAATTATGTGCAATTAACTAAACCACACTTATAAAAATTTGAATTCCACCAAAGCCGAAGATGGAAATTACATACTAAACAACTTTCAAAAGAAAATCCTTATATTTGATCACTTATTTTCATGAAGGAGGGAAGACAGCAAAGTCGGAATGATAAAACTCATGATGATAACTATCACATAAATTTTTTGTCTAAGAATATTCAACTGTAATTTAGAATCCAGATTATGCAGTGTTGCCTTTTCTAGAATGTTTTTATAAATATTCTAAGTGAGGGGAATATCTAGCACTGTATTTGGATAAAATAAGGTATATTTAACTACCTCTTAATTGCTTTAAAGTGATTTTTTTTCCTTAAAAGGGGAAGGGCATCTGTTATTCTATATCTTTTCTTAAAGAAGTAGGCTATAGTTTATTGTGATCATGGATTTGTTACCTCAAATATTCCTGCTACTCTGATACTCTTTGTTTGAATTTCTCTAAAGTAAGTGTGTGTATAAAGAGGTGAATAACACAGAAATCAATGAAGAGACAGTTTTGAGAAGATAAGATTTGTCATACAGAGAAATATTGCTTAAGGTACTGGGGTTCATAACCTCACAAGTGAACTGCTTGAATCCAAAATATGGACACACCGCTGGATGTTCATTTACTTGTTTCCTTTTTTCCAACCCTCCTTTCTTTTTCTACAGATGTCTAAGCTACAGAGAACCAAAAAATGTAACAAGTGTCTCAGAATTCTTCCTCGTGGGATTCTCAGATGATCAAGAACTGCAGCCTTTGCTCTTTGGGCTGTTCCTGTCTGTGTACCTGGTTGCCATCTTTGGGAACCTGCTCATCATCCTGGTTGTCAGCTGTGACTCCCACCTTCACACTCCCATGTACTTCTTCCTCTCCAACCTGTCCTTGGTTGACATTGGTTTCATCTCCACCACAGTCCCCAAGATGATTGTGGACATCCAAACTCAAAACAGAGTCATCTCTTATGTGGGCTGCCTGACGCAGATGTATTTTTTTGTCCATTTTGCATGTATGGATGATATGCTTCTGACTGTGATGGCCTATGACCGGTTTGTGGCCATCTGTCACCCTCTGCACTACTCAGTCATCATGAGCCCACGCCTCTGTGGCTTCTTAGTTTTGGCGTCTTTTTTAATTGGCCTTTTGGACTCCCAGCTGCACAATTTGATTGTTTTGCAACTTACCTGCTTCAAGGATGTGGACATTTCTAATATCTTCTGTGGCCCTTCTCAATTCCTCAGCCTTGCCTGTTCTGATACTCTCTCCAATAACATAGCCATATATATTTTTGGTGCCATTTTTGGTTTTCTCCCTTTCTCAGGCATCTCTTTTTCTTACTATAAAATTATTTCCTCTATTCGGAGAGTTCCATCAACAGGTGGGAAGTATAAAGCCTTCTCCACATGTGGCACTCACCTGTCAGTTGTTTGCTTATTTTATGGAACAGGCTTTGGCATTTACTTTGGATCAGCATTTTCACCTTCTCTCTGGAAGGATGTGGTGTCCTCAATCATGTGCACAACAGTCACCCCCATGCTGAACCCCTTCATTTACAGCCTGAGGAACAGGGACATCAAGAATGCCCTGTGGAGACTCTATAGCAGACCAATCTAATCTCAGTATGTGTGCCCTTTCTGGCATGTGGGTTGGAAAAATCAGCCAAACCAAGCATGTAGACCAGCCAATACTGCTTCCTTGGTCATATTATCTTTTCAGCCTCATGGTTTTCATTCCTATCCATGTTTCATATATGGAAACTGCTTCTTTTGATTGTTCTTTAATTGAGTTGGGGTAGTATTCTGGGATCCTTTGTGCATCACAATAAATGCATGAGAGGTTTTCCTCAATGACCCCGGTATCCAGGTGAAATGCACAACTCTCTTGTCATATGTTTAAATTTTACGTCCTTTATTATGGTTCTTGTGTTTTTTCCATATGAATTTTGCATCTGTCAAATCTATTTATTCAGGTAATGTCTGAGGGTGCTGTTCATTGGATCTCAACCATGGATTTTATTGGAATCTCTTGGGGAGTTTTATAAATACTGATGACCTGGTCTCATCACCAGAGACTCCGATTTAGTGGGGCTGGAGTGTCTCTAGGTATGAAGATTTTTAAAGCATCTGAGATGGTTCAGTTGTGAGTTTCTGTAGAGATCAAGCTCAAAGGGGCAAGTTATGACAGAGCTTATTCTTGCTTCAGATAATGTGGTTTTCTTCAAATACCTTGCCCTTTAACACTGTAGGATTTTCATTTGTGCTGGTTATTAAACTATTGTCTCTCTCCTCCAAACTCACCCTCTGTACTTATCTTTATGATGCTAGGGTGGGACTCTGAAATCACAACTCTATTTTCCATCTGGCTTTCTCGTTATGTATATTTAATAACTGTCAGTAGATTTCACTACACTCTAAGGTTAAGTTCACTACTCTCTTTACTCCCCTAAGCCATTGGTATTTATTGGCTTTCATCCGGCACCACATCGTTCCATTTTTGCCTTTGTCCTCCAGTAACTATTTAACCAACTCCCTGTACTCAATTCTCTTCATTGAAATAATTACCTTGGTTTATTTTTTCTTGACAGAACCCTGAATAATAAATCATAACATAAGGAGAAAGATGTATTATGAATTGAGTGAAATTGGAATATTGCAAAATGAGCTCATAAAATAATAGGGGATTACATATATATCTTTGTACAACTGAGATTTAGTTACTGATATATCACCAGTCGATGTGTGGCTCTAATGGTGTCTGAGGATTATTAAATCACAAATTTCATCATAAATAAAGTAAACTTTGTCTTTTTTTACTTTACCCTATTCAGCAAAGGTCCATGTTGTCAGTAAAGGTGAACTGTTTCCTTTCGCTAGTAGTAGCTTGGTTAGGACTTCACCTTGTTACCATGCTTCCTTGACTTCTGTCATGGTAACTGAGTCTTTGGGGTCCATTTGTGTTCTTCAAAATGCCTATCCATCTTTCCTTAGAGATGTAACACTGTTTTTGGGTAGAAATCTTGGTTCTCTCAAAACCTGTCCAACAACTAGTTGAATTTACTCTGCCTTTTACCTCTAAGGTAATCACCTACCAAATTCATTGATAAGCAAATTTCATGTTGGAGAAAGGAATGAACTTGGCAGATGATGAAGCCATAGCAGCTGTGGGAAGACATCACTCAATTAAAATTATTACATTTCTATATTTGCATTTCCATTTATGCAAGCATATGTGATAGCCAAAGGACCATGATAAGTGGTAAAATGTGTTGCCTTTTGATGTCAAAGTTAGACTCTTCCCATAGGTAGTACTTTGTACTTCTTTTTTATGTTTAGATTTAGATATAGAAGAGTGCCAATGATGGATTAACAGGAAATGTGGTGTGACAATACTTGATTAGAATAGGAAATGCAGATAATCAAAAGAATGTGGGGTATGAAGATAGTCCACAGCCAAGATATTGGCTCAAAAATTAGAAACCT
The DNA here is from genome assembly GCF_041296235.1 of Equus asinus. Classification (NCBI taxonomy): domain Eukaryota; kingdom Metazoa; phylum Chordata; class Mammalia; order Perissodactyla; family Equidae; genus Equus; species Equus asinus. The sequence goes on along the minus strand of NC_091809.1, from coordinate 20,644,757 downwards.
TTAACAACTCAAAGTTCCTTTCTGAGTCTCTAAGTCCTCAGCAGCCAACTAAGTACAATAGTACATGTCTTCCAAGGCCATGCAATAATTATACATAATTGTGTCATTTGTGTCATGCACAAATGAGTCAAATGGTAGTTTATGTTCAAATGGTAAATGCTATTGTAACATTAAGGAAGCTAATTTAAATAACATTCCAGTAATTCATAAATAACCTGATGTCACAAACTGTGTGACTTAGAGTACAATATATAATATTTCTACTTAAATGTCTCACCTGTAGAGTTATGATAACAAGAGCACTTAACTGAGGCTGGTTAAGAAGATGCAATCAAATGGACTGAATAGAACACTATTTAGTATATTATAGTGGATCAATAAGGGCAAACTATCATAATCAATAATTAAGAGGCCATTGTATAGTGTCAATATATGGGCTTTGTAGGCTGAAATTTGATTTACAACATCAGCTCCTCTAAGTACACTGGGATATATATTTTTTTAACTCTTGTGACCTCTAATCCTTCATTTTTAATGATATTTCACTGAGAGCACTCTAGGATTAAACAAACAATATGCACATGCTAAGAACTAAGTAAATATAGATATCATTATCATCATCATCTACTCTAAGATTGATGTATTTCTTTTTTCAACTTTACTGAGATATAATTGGCATATAACATTGTGTAAGTTTAAGATGTACAATGTGTTGACTTGATACACTTATACATTGCAAAGTGATTGCCATCATAGGGTTAGCTAACACCTCCACCATGTCACAAAATTATCATTTCTTTTTTGTGGTGAGAACATTTAAAATCTACTCTGTTAGCAACTTTCAAGTACATAACAGAGTATTGTTTACTACTATGACCATGCTGTACATTAGATTCCCTGAACTTATTCAACTTATAACTGGAAGTTTGTACCTTGGACTAACATCTCTTCATTTTCCCACCCCCACCCCATAGTGGCCACCATTCTACTCTCTGTTTCTATCAGTTTATCTTTTTTAAATTCCACATATAATAGATATCATGCAGTATTTATCTTTGTCTGACTTATTTCACTTAGCATAATGCCCTCAAGTTCCATTGATTTTTTTCACGAATGGCAGGATTTGCTTCTTTCTGTCGACGAAAATAATCCATAACCAATCTATAAATTAAAATTTGGGTGAGTTTATTCTGAGCTTAAATCTGAGGATTATAACCCAGGAGAGTCTTTCCTCAAAGGAACAGAGCACTCCAAAGAAGTGGGGGTATACAGGGTGGTTATATACCCTCAAAGAGTATGTTTCACATATGATTGAAATGTCCCTTTTACAATAGTCATGAGACTGCTCTGTCAGCACAGTGATTGATGGACACGGCAGATAGGTCTGCAGTTTCAGTGAACACCGTGGAGCGGCAGGTGTGTTGCCTCGGGCTGGGGGAAGGGGGTCACAGATGAGCACTGCAATCTGTTCCCAGCCTAAAGAAAGATGCTTAATCTTTAAGGAGATGCCAATGTTGGGAGGGGGAGAGAAGTTGCACCTTTATCTCAAGGGCCTTTGCTCTTGCCATAGGGAATCTCTAAAGCAGATATACAATGCATGCTCAACGGCCTCGGTCAGGCCCTTTTGGAAAGACAAGGTCAGGCCGAATTAGGTTTACACAAAATGGCTTCCTCACATACTCCAATATATCCTATTACTTGCCATGTTTATTTGTCATTTCTCACAGCTGAATAAGACTCCGTTGTATACATATGCAACACATCCTCATTATCCATTTGTGTGTTGACAGACATTTAGGTTGTTTCCATATTTTGGCTATTGTGACTAGTGCTGCAATGAACATGGGAGTGCAGATATTTCTTCAATGTCTTGTTTTCATTTCCTCTGCATATACACCCAGAGATGGGATTGCTAAATCATGGTATTTCTGTTTAATTTTTTGAGGCACCTACATGCTATTTTCCATAGTATTTGCACCACTGTATATTCCCACCAACAGCGCACAAGAGTTTCCTTTCCTTCATATCCTCACAACACTTATCTTGTGTCTTTGAAGATAGCCATTCAAATAGGTTTGAGCTGATATCTCACTGTGGTTCTGCTTTGAATTTCCTTAGCGATGAGAAATGTTGAACACCTTTCATACACCAGTTAGCCATTTGTTAGTTTTTGGAAAACTGTGTGTTCAGGTCCTCTACCCAGTTTTTTGCATCAGGTTGTTTTGCTACTGGGTTGAATGAGTTCTTTATCTATTTTGAATGTTAACCCCTTATCAGATATATGATTTGTAAATATGTTCTTACATTCTGTAGGTTGCTTTTTTATTTTGTTGATTGTTTCTTTTACTATGTAGAGCCTTTTTAGTTTGATGTCTTCTCACTTATTTGTTTTTCCTTTGTTGCTTGTGCCTTTGGTGTCATATCCACGAGATCACTGTCAGATCAAAGTCAAGTAATTTTTTCCCTATTTTTTCTTCTAGGAGTTTTATGGTTTCAGGTCTTATGTTTAAGTCTTTAACTCATTTTCAGTTCATTTTTTGTGAGTAGTGTAAGATAAGGGTCCAATTTTGTTCTTCTGCATGTGGTTATGCAGTTTTCCCAGCACCATTTATTGAAGAGACTATTCGTTCCCTATTGAGTGTTCTTAGCTTCCTTGTCAAATATTAGTGAACTGTACATGCAGGGGTTTATTTCTGGGCTCTTGATTCTGTACCATTGGTCTCTGTGTCTACTTCTGTGCCAGAATCATACCCACTAGTGGCTTGTATTTGTAGTCCTGCTCTTCTTCCTTGTTTCTAGTTGTGTCTATATGTATAACCTTTGCTATTCTCTTGGTGGGGTGAAAGTGAGGCAGGTCCTTTGCGCAGGGCACTGAAAGGCTGGAGAAGCTGGCACTCTCCCTTTCCCAATGAGGGGATTTCTTGCTAGTTGGATAGACTCCTCTTGGTGCTGAGTAGTGCTGCGCTCCGTGATGGCATGATGCATCTTCCTGCCAGTCCTGAGGACAAAACCTCAAACCTCATCATTCACCAGGCAGCAGACCACAGTGGATCCAAACTTGTAGGTCATGACTCAGCAGAGACACAGCACAGACCAGTGATTACCCAGGGAGATGGAGGATGGAAGAGGGACTGTGGAGGATCTTGTTCCCTTGTTATCATGACAAGCAAGTTAATGGAGATAGCCAGATGGGAGGGCATCAATATGAAAAATTTCAGCTCAGAGGCCAATGAAATTTATGTTCTGTTTTCTGTTGGTGATTTCAGAACTCTCATTCAGAATTCTGCTCTCCTCAACCAACATTTCTAGCTTCCATAGGCATTGCTCACACCAGAGCAGGAAATGAACCTTCCAAATCATTCTCTAAGCACTCCAAAATGATCATGATCGTGATGGTCATGAGGAGAATAACCATAATATCATGAAACCTTATTGAGGGTTTCCTGTGACAGGCTCTGAGCTGTGTGCTATGTAGCTTTTTAAATTTTCATCTGTATAATCACCTCCAAGATATAGGTACACCCATTATGACTATTTTACATTTGATTAAAGAAGTATAATATTTTTATTTAATTTGTATCAGGTCCTGGGGCAAAAAGGATAAACTCAGGTTTGGATCTGAGCAGTGAGACTCTATTCACAGGGCACAGGGAAATGTCTTTCCACACCATTTAGTTCAGTGTGTCTACTGAGCCCTTGAAATGTGGCTAGTCCAAATTGAGATGTGCTGTCAGTATAAAATACCAGATTTTGAAGATGTTCAAAAAAAGAACATAAAATATCTCAATTTCGTATATTGGTGAAATTATAAGACTTTTGGTATAGTAGGTTAAATAAAATGTTAAAATTTAAAAAAGCCCCAACCAACCCACTCAACCTTTCTTTTCTCTTTCCAGGTCACCTCAAGCAGAACGCTCACTGGGAAATGACTGAGTCTCATTCATTTCTGATTCCCCAGAACCTACACTGTGCCAATCACAGTAAAATATATACAAAATAAATAAAATATATATAAATATGAATAAAAACTATAAATAAAATGAAATAAAATATATATAAATCTCTGTTAAATATTGATTACCTTTTGTTAGTTCACAGGAACACAGCATAGTCAATATGGCTTCCACACACTGGGGGCTTTCCTGTCTGGGCTTTCATCCCTTCCAGAGTTGTCCTGTATGACTAAAGAAATGAATAAGATTGTTCGTTTCCCTCCAAATACTCAGAATGACAAATTAATCCAACCTGAGAAGGAGGTCATGAGACCCTTCAATTTGTAGCCACGTCTAACAATAGTTGTGGTAACTTGGGGACCTACTACCTATGATTGGCATCTGAAGTGGAGTGTGGGAGCAGTCTTGTAGAATCCAAAACTCCAGGCAAGCAGTGTAAATTGAATTAAATTTTAGGACACTCAGCTGGTGTCATGGAGAATTGCCACGTGTAGTGAAAACTCCCACAGTTGGTGACCAGAAATGTCAGAAATGAAGCCTTCTGGGTATAAGTAAAGGAGACACAACAGGAGGTGAAAAACTGGGTAGGTTTTTCCTATACAGTGCCAAAGACTTAATTTAATTTTACTTTAGCTAGAGTATCCATGACCACCATGAGATTTCTGAGGGCAATGGGTACTGTTGCAACGAGGAATTCAGGCAAGACAGTAGTTCCAATGGTGAAGGTGAGGCACACTGTTTGTCCTCTCTTTTTGTGTTCAAGAACCTCCCTAAGGTTACAGAGGATACCTTGTTTAAATTTAGTGGGATCTCCAGCTGTTATCATAATTTGAGCCCCAGTATTGATTCAGGACGTGAGATTTGCCAATCGGTGCATTTCAGCAGACACTAAAGTTAATTCAGAACCTATTTTGAAGAGATCCAAAAACTAATTGGCATCCTTTCATTTTTTGTTCTGTAAATTCTTTTAGTGAATTTTGGACTTCCAAGTGGATCAAGTTATGTATCTCTATTTCAGTTTTTTGTTTCCTCCCTCATATCTAGGTTCTTTCCTTCTATTCTTTTCCTCTTTTTATTTATTTATTTTTTATCACTAGATATACTTCAAGGGAGGTCTTCTCTATGCTGCTCATATTTATAAATTTCTTTTTTCCAGAGAGCTTCAAATCAGTATCTTCATGGATAGGGACCTCCTCCATGATAACGGTTGTTTAATAGGGTTTATATGCACTGTTCTTGAAAGAGGTTTGAATTAATCCCTTCACTGTAGTACAGAGATGCCATTAGAGTTTCTCTCTATAACCCTGAGGATCTGGATCTTTGTTGTGACAAAGACATGGGGCAACAGCAGCAGCAGAGTCTGTTTTTAAGAGTGCAGACCTCGGCATGACACAAAATAGCTCCTTTTCTTCTTCTCTGTTCCTCTCCTCCCTTGCACTCCCCCTCTCCCCTTATCTTCCTCCTCCTCCTCCTCCTTATTCTTCTCTTTCTCTCTCTCACTCTCTCTCGCTTTCTCTCTCCCCTAGTGACCACTTTTTCATGAACAACCACCCCATGGACCTATATCTTGCTCAGGGTATACTCTCTCCCCTGAGCTCTCTCAAGGACCAATGCCTGGTTGAAACACACAACCAATCAGGTTAAGAAAGAGTCTTTCCCCTGACACTAGTGTCAGCCACAGCTTCATTCTCAGACATACAGATAGGCCTAGGCTGACACAAGACCCAGGGCCACCTTAAGAAAGGACCATGCTATTGTCTCTACTAGCCAAGTAATTATTGCAATATCTAAATTAGGTAAGTTATATCTATAAGAGAGGATTGGAAAGACTCAACAAATGCATCACAATGCAGCACGGTCTACAGTACAATCTTCTTGCAGGCAGTAGCTCAAAGGGCATGCTTACCACCAGGCAACAGAGCCAGGAAGCAAGCCAGAGCAAGAGAAGAAAGACCTCTGAGGGAAGTGGTCATTGTCTCAGTGCCACACTCACTGCATCAAGTGGAGTAGACACTCAGCAGAAATAGGATGGACTCCCACTCAAAATTTATGTTGGATGTTGAGGCTGATAATGCCATACAAGCAAGAGGGTTTACAAAGTGTTATTCCACATATAAAGATCTCTCTATCTAAGGAGAGCATGATGTGACTTCTAAGCTATCATGAAATGATTCGAGTTCAAGAAAAGTGGCTGGCTTGGGTTTTTTATTGTGGTTATGGTGTGGGTTCACAGTGAGTGTTCCTGCAAATGTGCATGGGCTTGCAAGGTTTGAATCTCTTCCTGTTGCCAAAGGAGGGAAGACCTAAGCTTTCTTTTTTTTTTTTTTTACTGAGATATAATTGACATATAATATTATATTAGTTTCAGGTTTACAACATAATCATTCAGTATTTTTATGTATTGTGAAATGATCACCACAATAAGTCTAGTTAACATCTGTTGCCATACATAGTTCCAGTTTTTTTCCTGTGATAACTTTTAAGATCTACTCTCTTAGCAACTTTCTTTTTTTTGGTGATGAAGATTGGCCCTGAGATAATATCTGTTACCAGTATTCCGTTTTTTTTCTCCCCAAAGCCCCGGTACATAGTTGTACATCCTAGTTGTAAGTCATTCTAGTTCTTCTATGTGAGATGCCACCACAGCTTGGCTTGATGAGCAGTGTGTAGGTCTGTGCCCAGGATCTGAGCCGAGAAACCCTGGGCTGCCAAAGCAAAGCAGGCAAACTTAACCAGTCAACCACGGGGCCAGCCCCCTTGGCAACTTTCAAATATGAAATAGAGTATTATTAACTATCATCACTATGCTGTACATTACATCCCCATGACATTCATTTGATAATTGGAGGACCCAGGCTTTTTTTTTTTTTATCAGCTAGCCCAGATGTTGGGCGAAAGAAGAGAGAGAGTTTTGGTTTAAAAAATCTTAGCAGCCAAACGTCATACACAAAAAATGGAGTCAGACACTTTATAACGTAGTTCTTATAGATTATTCATAGATAGTCCAAGTCAAGGGAATTAATTGTCCTGGATTTGGATAAAATGAAGTACATTTGAGTGCTTACTAGTGTCTTTTAATTAAAACATTTTTTTTCTTTAACAGAGAGTATATTTCCTATTCCTTTTGTTTCCTTCAAAGGAGGCAACTGATATGTTAGTGTGTTTATGGAATTTTTAAAACTCTAAATATCCTTGCTAATTTGTTTGGTCCAATCATTCCAAAATGGATGAATATAGAAACAGGTGAATGGAGCAAAAGCCAAAGAGAAAAGAGTTCTGAGAAGAATGTGTTTGCCACAACTGAGAAATATTGCTGAAGGGATATGATCCTCAAGCATGAGTACTTTATTTATGAACTGCTTGAATCCAAAATATAGACACACTAATGGGTACCTGTATACTGGTGTACTTTACATCTCTCATTTGTTTTCCAAAAAGTGTCTCTGCTCTGTGGAACCCCAGAGTCTAACAGGTGTCTTTGAATTCCTCCTCTTTGGACTCTCAGATGATCCAGAACTGCACCCTCTAATCTTTGGCTTGTTCCTGTCTATGTACCTAGTCACTATGCTGGGGAATTTGTTGATCATCCTGGCTGTTGGCTTTGACTCCAACCTCCACACCCCCATGTACTTCTTCCTCTCCGTCCCATCCATGGCTGACATCAGTTTTACTTCTACCACAGCCCCAAGGATGATTTTGGACATTCTAACTCATAGCAGAGTCATCTCCTATGTGGGCTGCCTGATTCAGTTGTCTTTTAAAAATCTTTTTGGATGCTTGGAAAGTGTACTCCTAATTGTGATGGTCTATCATCAGTTTGTAGCTATTTGTTATCCCCTGCCCTACCTGGTCATCATGAACACGCACCTCTGTAGTTTGCTGGTTCTGGCGTCTTTTTTTTTTTTTTTTTGAGGAAGATTAGCTCTGAGCTAACATCTGCTGACAATCCTCCTCTCTCTCTCTCTTGTTTTTGCTGAGGAAGATTGGCCCTGAGCTAAAATCCATGCTCATCTTCCTCCACTTTATATGCAGTATGCCTACCACAGCATGGCTTGACAAGCGGTCCGTAGGTCTGCACCTGGCATCCGAAGTGGCGAATCCTGGGCCACTGAAGCCTAACGTGCAAACTTAACTGCTGTGCCACTGGGTCAGCCCTCTGGTGCCTTTTTTGATCAGCCTTTTAGACTCCCACCTGCACTGCTTAATGATGTCACAACTTACCTTTTGAACAAAGGTGGAAATCACTCATTTCTTCTGTGACCCTCAACTCCTCAAGCTTGCCTGTAATGATACCTAAAATACTAATATATTTGTTGGTGCCATCTTTGGTGGTGTTTCAGTCTCAGGGATTCTTTTCTCTTTCACATGAATTGTTTCTTCAATTTTGAGAGTTCCATCAACAAGTGGAAGGTACAAAGCCTTCCCCACCTGTGGCTCTCACCTGTCAGTTGTTTGCTTATTTTATGGAACAGGCCTTGGGTTGTACCTCAGTTAGACTGTCTCACGTTCTCCCAAGGATACAGTGGCCTCAGTGATGTACAACATAGTCACCACTATGCCAAACCCCTTCATCTTCAGCCTGAGGTACAGGGACATCAAGAGAGCCTTGCGGAGGCTCTTCAACAAAACAGCCTAGTATCCATCCTTGGGCCATTTTTTATTGTTCTGTGCATTAGAAATGATTGCAAAACCAAACTACGGGAATTGGCAAATGCCTCTTTGGTCACATAATTTTTGTAGCTCATGATTTTTATTCCTCTTGATTTATCATATCTGAAAATTGCTTATTTTGGCACATACATGATCAGATTGAGGCAATATTTTGAGATCCTGTGTATGTCAAAATCACTGCATAATTGAATCCTATTACATCTATGGAACTTTCCACATTTGTCACCTGTGACCCAGACATCCTGTAGAAATTCAGAACTCTATTCTTTAATATATATATATTCAATTAATCAACCATTTCATTTTCCATGTGTATTTTCCATAGAACTTTGGATTTGATCAAATCTATTGGTGAAGGTTGTGTGAGAGAATGTATGCCACTGGTCCTCAAGTTTGGCTTTATAGTTGAAGGATCTGATGAGCTTTAAAAATTCTCATGCCTAAAACCCAGCACCATAGATTAAGCTTTAATTGGATTGGAGAGTGAAAAGAGAATGAACAGTTTTAACAACTCCCCAGGTGACTCTAATGTGCAGCTAAGGTGGAGAACTATTGAATTTTGTCAGATCTTTCATTGAAAGATGACGTGTCTGTCTTGGGTCCTTTACTGTACATGATCATGTCCTGAAAATCTTAAAGTGATCACTGCTTGTAAAGAAGATACAAGAAAACTTGCCATAGTAACAGGCAATGTGAATTTTCTCAAATTCCTGGTAACATCTTTTCACATATCTCCTCCCTCCACATTCTTCATATATGCTCTTTATTAAGCCTTTGTTTTTCTGCTTCAAAGTTCCCCTTCTATAATGTAGTTGGTGATACTGGAGTAGTAGGAGAATCTTTAAAATACTGCTCTGATTTTCCATCTGGTCTTTTTTTCTAGGTTCTTCCAGTAGTAATCAGTAAAGGACAACATATCCTTATAAGCCTAACCTTTTCCCGTATCCCTCAGCCGATGGCATGGTCACTTCCTGGAGTTACATTTTTATGTTACTACCTTTTTCTTTTATGCCTTGCATCTTTCAATAACTATTTAATCAATTACTTTTATTAAGTTATCTTCATTAAAATAACTAGTGTGGTTTCTATTTTCCTGATTGAACACTGATGGATAAATTGTTGATGAGGAGAAAGGTATGCTGTGAGATTTTGAAATTGGAGTATTATATAATGAGCTCAGGAAACAAAGGTGATTGTAAAGATATGTCTTGGTCAAGGGTATACAATTGAGATTTTAAATAGTGATATGATATTTCCAGTCCCTCTGTGGTTCTCTTTGTGCCTGTAGATCATTGTCACCCAAGTCATTCTGAATAAATTTAACTTTTTCTAATTTTATTATTCAAGGATAAAAAAGGGCCATCTCCTCAGCTAAAGGGAGAACCTCCCTTTTATAAGTAACAGCCCCTTTAAAGTTCCACTTTGTAAGCACACTTTACTGTCTTCTGTCGCTATCAATCTGTCTTTGGGCATTTCTGTCTTCTGCAACATACCCAGGAACCTGTGTAGATATCAATCTACATATCAGTATTTCCTTTAGAGATGCTACACATTGTTTCTGAGATAGCAATCTGGACTCTGGGAAAGGCTATCCAATAAATAGTTTAAATCACTCTTTCTTTTACCGCTAAGCTAAATCACCTACCAACTTCACTGACAATGAATTTTGAAGCTGAAAGTGTGCTTTAACCTGGATGCTGGAGCTAAGACCTTACTATTTTTGCAAATAAGATGGTGAGCAATTTAAGGGCTGGAACTTAATATCCTTTATCTTTATACTCCAAATCTAGCACAACGAGGGCAGAGACCAGGCACACATTTACTTTGTATAATGTGAATAAATTATTCCCTCTTTTAGCAGAAAAAGTGAAAATATTTTAAAATCCATATATCCAGCATTTCCCTTTCTCCCTGGACCACTGGGCCTTCTGTAGAGTGCTCTCTAAGCTCCTGAGAGAAGAAATGTATCATTTGTTTATCCATATTAGGATAAATATTCAGTAGGATATATTTTTGTCCATCTAATAATATGTACAAGATTGAAAGTCACAAAATAAAGGATAGGTTTACAAGTTCTACAATAATAAAGGGATAAAAAATGAGAACATAAATTTATCAATTGAACATCTAAAAAGAGGATACAATAAGTTGTTCATCTTTCAGTTTCTTTCAAGAATGCACATTGTAGAAGGAAGGAGGAATTAGGAAAAACACAAAACAAATCATTCACAGACATATCCTTGGTTTTCATACCATGTCTTTTAAACTCAGTTTGGCAGTGACCCTGATATCTGAAGTTTCTTACTCTCTTACCACTCACCTCTCTTCTAATTCTTCCTTACACACCTGCCATTTGGTTATTTCGTCTCCTCCAAATTTTCCTATGCTATTGATGCACACACACATAATTAGCATCTTTGCTTTTATGTCCAATTTAATTTGGTATATATTCTATAGACCATCTCCCACATATCCCACTTTATAAGACAAAAGCCCATGATATTAAAGACTTCAATACAAAGATTCTAAAGAACATATACTTAGAGACAGATGACCCCTCTCTGGTTGAGTAGAAATCAGATATTTGTTGAATTTGGGTACTGAATAGCTATGGCTTGCTCTGACATTGATGGAGATCAAGGACATCCATGGAAAAACTATCAGTGCAAGAGAAACCAGAGGGATTTCTGAGTATATGGCCAGGAGCAGCATGGTGGGATCTGCAGAAGTACCCCTAACAGAGCAAATTCTTCCATGTGCTCATTCTTCTCCAGGGAATTTTTCCTGAAAAGATGATGGTGTGATGGGTTGGAGATGATGCTAGAAACCAGAGGAGCATCTCCCTTGTCTTCTTCTTCTGAGTCAATTGAGTCAACTGAGTCCTGGTAAAGGGTGAGGCCTGTGTGTTAGGTAGCTTCAAAGATGCCCCCAATTCCCCCTACCATCTGTATTCACACCCTGCATATACCCATCTCCTTGAGTGTGAGATGGACGTAGTGATTTGCTTCCAATGAATAGAATGAGGAAATATATGGGATATCCCTTCCAATATTAATGTGTAGAAAGACTCTGCTTTCACCTTGCCTGATCTCTCACCATCAGGCTCTAATGGAAGCTAGCTTGCATGTTTTTAACTGCCTAATGGAGAGGCCTATCTGGCAAGAAACTAAGGGAATCCTCTGTCCCTCAAGGAATTGATGCCTATCAACAACCGTCTAAGTGGGCTTAGAATCAGATGTTCTTCCATTCAAGCCTTAAGATGACTTCAGCCCTGGCCTATATTTTAAATGTAGACATCTCTGAGACCACTTGAACTATTTAAGCAAACTATCAAGTTACCAGATAAATATGTCAAAATAAACAGTTGTTTAATGTAACAATACGTCTACTTGAAAGAAAAATGAGAACCTGAATTGTCATTGAAAATAACAAAAACCATAAATCTCCATCATATAAAACCCAAAACCACAAGCCAGCACAATAGAAAGAAAAATAGGAAGTTCTCCTTAGAGACAGAAATCTTAACTGTGAACATAGAAATGCTACCAGATTCTTGGTATAGAAGACCTAATTCTCTCTAAATTACGTGATTAATTCAGTGGATTTGCTTTGAATTTTATAAGATAAGCAACATAGAATTAAGAAGTGAGGAGTAGAGGTCAGTCCCCTCTTGAGAAGAGAAAGGGCCTAGATCCTTCCTAGTATGTTCACTTTCCTCCTTTTCTTCTTCCATTGAATTAGTAAGTCCTCAGAGATTGAGATAACATGGACCAATTTGGCTTATTATGTGCTGTGTGTAATGAGCTCTCAAGGCCATCCTACTATAAATAATCAGCCGTGCTTTCCACCCCATCAGTTAGCCACCTCTAGTCCAGTGGGTTCTACATGTGTGCCTACTCTTCTCAGAGTAGTTGTCTGTACCATGAGGCCCATTTCTGAGTCTACCTTCCTGCCAGTCCCGAGGACAGAGCCTCAGCTCTCATCCAACACAAAGCAGGAGAGGGGCAGCCAATTAGCATTCCTCTGTCCTGCCCTCGCAGAGATGCACTGCAGCCCATTGAGTGCCATGTTCAATGGTACACACTGAATGCGGGAAGGACTGGGAGAGCATGGTTTCCTCATTATCAAGACCAGCATGGGGGCCGACCCCGTGGCTGAGTGGTTAAGTTTGCACGCTCCGCTTTGGTGGCCCAGGGTTTTGCTGGTTCGGATCCTGGGCGCAGACATGGCACCGCTTGTCAGGCCACGCTGAAGTGGCGTCCCACATGCCACAACTAGAAGGACTCACAACTAAAATATACAACTATGTACTGGGGGGACTTGGGGAGAAAAAGTAGAAAAAAAAAGGTTAGCAACAGTTGTTAGCTCAGGTGCCAATCTTTAAAAAAAAAAAAAGACCAGCAGGACAGGTGGTACAACCAGAGGGGAGGACACCAAAATTCAAAGACTCAGCTCAGAGCCCTACAAAGTTTATATTGTTGGTTCTGATGGGGATCTTGGAACTGATTTAGATCTCTATTTTCCTCCCACACTGGTTCTATCTCTCATAGACATCTTCCCCACAAGAGCAGGAAATAGGTCCCTGTAAACAGTCCCCTAGGCACTCAAAAAGATCATGAAGGTGATGATAATAATGACGAACATGATGCAGTGATAACTGTATCGCAAACCTTTAACTAGGGATTCCATGTGCCAGGTGCTGAGCTATGTTTTTTATTTACCTTTGATTTGCATTACCACCCCAAAAGAGAGCAACATACATGATCATCTTTTTAGAGTTGAGGATAGGAGCACTACATTTTCACATAATTTTTACCAGGCCTTGGGATTGAAAGGGGCAAAATCATGTTTGAATCCAGACAGTGGACTCCATTGACAGAGCTTCTAGACAGTATTCCAGCCAATCCAACCTGTGTATCTCTTCCCTGTTACTCCAGACAGAAACCCCAGCTCACTGTGCTCTTCCATTTGGAGTTTCTGGTGACCACAGGAGGGGGAAGGGGGTTGGACTTGCTACATCAACTACAGGAAGCATGGCTGAGCTCAAGATGGGAACCAGTGAAAGAGTCAGCTCCTGGCAATTCAGGGCAGATCTCTCCCTTGTCCCTGCTCTTGGATTTTGCCTCACTGTTTGCTTCCTCCTCCATTATTATAATTTAACCCCTCTTGATCTCTAAGGAGACATGAAGAGGTTCCATTCTTAGTCAGGAAACAAGACACTGTTAAAAGATATACCTTGAGACATTTAGAAGAGACCTCTGAATCTTTGCTTAAACTCTGAAGTGTAGAGAAACCAAGTTCAGAGCATGGACCTCGGAAACCTACCACTTAATTTTAAATCCATCTGTTCTACTTATTTTCTGTGTGATTTTGGTTAAGTTCATAATAACTCTGAGCCTCTATGTTGTCATCTGAATTGATCTCCATTTGATACAAGCACGTCAAGTAAGAATTAAACCAAATGAGTACTGAACATGTGACTGAATATGTGATGGATGCATAACATAAGGACAAAGTAAATTTTAGGCCTTGTTATTATTATTATTATTATTATCAAGGCTAAGCACCATCTATCCAATTAACTTGTCCTGTGATCTGCAGGTTTGGTTTTCTCTGGATCCTGAGAGTACATTTTATTTTTGTCCTTATACAAGTAGATTTGAAAGCCTAAAGAGAAATAATTTAGTCTCATTCATTTCTGATTCCTTAGAGAATATCATTGCCTGATAGAGAGTAGCCTAAAAGAACAGCAGTGATATCTGTTATATATTGAATAGACACGTCCTTGGTTCTCGGGAACAGACCATTGTCAATATGGCTCCCCCACACTTGGAACTTTCCTGCCTGTTTTTACTTCCAGCGATGTCATGTAGGACTAGACAAAAGATAAAACAGTGCTTGTATCCATGTCACAAATTTACTAAGGGATCCATCGTTTTCCATTTAATAGAACTACAACACTCAATTATTAAAAAAATTGTGGAGATTTTCATAAAAATAAAAAAAAGAGAGAGACAAAGAGAAAGCAAGGTGAATATTATTGTGTGGACTGAGACGCATGTTAGGATTTCCATTCATTGCATGAATCAATTCCGTGGGACATGATAGGCTTCTATCTCTCTACCAAATAATTGAATAAAAGGTCGTTAAAACTTCCTTGGGATTGTGTTTCACTAATAAACCTACTATTCCAATAATGATTCTAATTCTGATTTAAAACCTTGAGTGGATATTTGTGAACAACAAATCTTTGTTAGGTGCCACACATGTCCTAGAAATAGATACTATTCTCCCCATTTCTAGGTAGGGGATACAAGCACAGAGAGGTTGAGAGATTGATACACATTCAACATTTATTGAGTGAAAGATGTGGGACTCAGACAAAGGTCTCCTAATTTCTGTCCCAGGTCTCTGTCTACTTTAACTTAACAGAATGATTGTTTTCTTTTGAAACCTGCTTTATACCCAGATGTGCAAACAGTAGAAAAACCATAGATTCTTTCTCCTGGAATTTGGTGAATTCATCCGTGACTTAGGGAAATGAGCCAAGTGGTTTACAGGGAACTTTAGGGAATGAATGTTGTAGATCACATGGTTCTCTACGAATAGCAATGAATTTTGCAGCCCATTTTGGAAATCTGAGATATGGGAATATTATCTCCTATATAAGATGGGAATTTTCACGTGGACCTATCATGGAAAGACCCTTGCAGGACAAACTTGGAGGATCTTTCTGATTCTATACCTTGACAATAAGAGCACGTAGTTGATTTTGTCTAAATTTTCTACTTGGAAAATAAATGTAGATAATTAATAGTAAAATTGCAAATGTATTAAATTTAACAACTCAAGCAATTATCTTTCATGCATATACCTTATGGAAATTTTCACTTCTGTGCTATGGAGATGAGCACAAGAATTTTATTAGGACTAGCACAATAAAAAATTGAAAGACAGAATGAAGTTCATCTCTCAGGTAATACTATGCATCATTTAAATTGTTTGAAATAGATGCATGTACATCACAGAGACTTAAAATACAAATATTTTGGTACCCAAGACCTTCTCAGGAAATAATATGTGTATTATGAAAGTATTTAGGTAAGTTTTCAAGAAAACTATTTACAAATACATAAATCAATACTGATGTCATGAAACATTGAAAGAAAAACACACCCGCCAAATTCATGACAGTGTTTGCCTTTGGGCAACTGTAGTGCAAGAGAATGAGATCATTCAAGGATAGCAAAAAACTGTCAACTTTTATTCGTTATGAATTCTGAAGCAAGTATGTTAAATACTTCTATGTTTAATATGAGTGGTAGGTAATACTGGTAATAATAATAATACTAGGTATCACTACTGGAACGTTTACTAAGTGCCTGGCAACGGTTCTCCACCCTGGTTATGTGTTAGTATGATCAAAGGATTTACATGTAGAGATTCTGATTTAATTGGTTCTAGTTTGTGAGTAGCACACCAGTAAATTTTTGAAGATCAACAGGTAGTTATGCCTAACTAGCACTGAGAACAACTATCAAAGCATTTTATCACTTTTATTTAATTTGATTTTTATAGCAAGGTAGGATCAATTATTACACCCATTTTACAGATGAGCAAACTACGGTTTGTGAATTGCTTGAATCCACTTGTCACCCCCTGCACTACGCAGTCATCATGAACCTCCACCTTTGTGGGTTGTTGGTCCTGGTGTCATTTTTCCTCAGCTGCACTACTGCACTTGTGGCTCTCACCTGTCAGTTGTTTGCTTATTTTAGGGAACAGGCCTTGGAGTGTACCTCAACTCCACCGTCTCATCTTCCTCAAGTAAGAGTGAAGTGGTCTCTGTGATGTATACTGTTGTCATCCTTATAATGAACCCCTTCATCTACAGTCTGAGAAACAGAGACATCAAGAGTGCCTTGTGGAGGATTGTCAACAGAATAGCCTAATATCAATGCTTGTGCTATACTTTTGGTTCACAGGACTGGAAAAGGCAGCAAAATCAAACATGCACAAGAAATTCTGAATCTCTAGTCAAATAGTATATATGTATCCATATGGCTCCTCTGCTTTCTTTTTACAACATTTTATCTCTTTGTGTAGCTTTAAAAGAGTTGGGAGATTATTTTGGACTCCCCACTTAAGTCATAGCCCCTCCAGGCTTATGCATGGTACCTCAGTATACTCTTGTCACTTTCCTTAAGCATTACCCAGGACTCTTGGTCACCAGCAGTCTTGTTTCTATCATTGCAAAATAACCATAGTGATGTCTTTTTTATTATTTATTGTTTCTATACTTGTCCCATGATTTTTTTCTATGTGTCAGGAGGATCTAAACCCTACCTTAAGGACCAAGACATCTACAATATTTTTGCTCCTTAATGATCTCAGTCAGATCCTTGAGCAAGTAGGGTGACTGTTTAGTTTCCTGTCTAAATCAGGGTACTATTTTTAAATTGAAATGGGACACTATTAATACTGAGTATAAATAAATAGTTATTAACTAGGATTTGCCTAGGAAAACTGGGATGAATGATTCCCAAGGAAAAAATGGGAGAGGACAACCAGACCAGAGGCATTTCCCAATTTTTTGGATAATTCTCCTTCCCATTTCATTGAACATCTCCCTAGGCATATTACATAACCAGACACAAAATGACAAATACTGTATGATTCCACTCATATGAGGTCCCTAGAGAAGTCACATTCATAGAGATGGAGAGTAGAATGGTGAGTGCCTAGGGCTGGGGGAGGAGGATGGGGAGTTAGTGTTTAACGAGGACAGTTTCACCTTTGCAAGATGCAAGGAGTTCTGAAGATGAGGGTGGTGATATTTGCACAACAGTGTGAATGCACTTAATGCCACAGAACTGTACACTTAGAAATGGTTAATATGGTAAATTTTATGATATTTTAGCACAATAAAAAAGTGATCTCCTGTCAAGAATGAGGGACGTATTGCTCCAGATGCTGACTGTGTTACTCAGCCCTCAGCAATCCACCCATATAGAGATCTGTCTCAGCTACAGAGAGCCACCTTAACAAAGGCCATGCCTTCTTGCTGGGGCAGCCCACATCTGATGACTGTTTGACGTGGTGGTGTAAACATCACCCATTTGCCCTAATTCCAACCAACTCCAAGGGATTATCCCAACTCCACAGCTCCCTTGTGGTTTACAGAGGCCTTTAATGGGATCAACTTGGCTTGACTTTTTGCATGCCCTTCCTTGCTACAAAGGGTTTTGCAAACAGCAAAGTCTGTGGGAATAGTTCCTGCAAGAGTGCCCTCACTACAGACACTAGCCACTAGCTCAGGGGTCCCCAGGGCCATCCTTGCTTCAGACCAGTTGGCTACAAATTTGGGGACTCTTTCACATTAAATAATTCACTAGAATGATTCAAACTGAGGGGACTCCCTCAGGTTCAATGATGCACTAGAATGGCTCATAGAACTCAGGAAAGCTTTGTACTTCTGATAATAGTTTTATTATAGCAAAAGGATACAAATTAGAACCAGCCAAAGGACGATACTCATAGAGCTATTTGTATGGATGGGTTCCATATGTAAAGCTTCTTGTCTTCTCCTCATGGAGTCCAGATCTCAGACCCATGACATCATCCTGGCTACAGTGTGTGACAATACTCAAAGAGTATTTCCAACTGGGTAGCTCACCTGAGCTTCAATGTCCAGAATTTTTATTAAGGCTTCATTACACACACATGATTAGTTGAATTATTGCCCATATGGTTGAACCCAGTTTCCAGGCTCCCTGCCAGAAGGCTTGGCTCATATTGCTTTCCCCAAAGCACCAACCACATTTAATCACATGATTGGTCTTTTGGCATGGCCAGCCCCTATACTGAGTCATCTCATTAGCATAAAGTATCAGATATAGTCCCTGGGAGGGGGAGCCCACCCTAAATAACCAACCACTCTTATCACTAGGGAAATTTCAGAAGTTTGAATATTACCTCCCAGGACAAAGGCAACATCTCTCTTTAGGCCAGGCTGAATTCTTTACTATGTATCTACCTTTTCACACGTGTTGATTCCAGGTGCATTTCCTGGTAAACCTCCTGCACACTAATCACTGTCTCAGACTCTACTTCCTAAGGGACTAGAGAAGTTTTTAAAGACAATTCAAGGTAGTTCTTTAAATAATCAGCAATTTTCTGTGAATTACAAACTAAATGCTGGGCTCCATGATGGAAAAATTTAAAGAGAGGAGATGAAGAATATAAATTTGGGGACATCAGACAGATCCCCATAGAAAATCTTAATGAATCTGATAATCCAAACTCAGAGATGTTTCATAGAAAGGGAGTGCAGAGTTCAAAATAATTAGGTAACATACATATCTGCATGTGCAATATAGTTCAAAAAAGTTTATTTAAAAATATTAAATCCTAGGGTGAAAATAAAATATGATTTAAGAATTGTGATTTATTTGGCTTCTGTCATGCTCCTGCAGTTTCTCCTTCTCAAATTTCTAGAGCCAATTGTCTAATCATAAGCACCTATAGGGCTGGCCTGGTGGTGCAGCGGTTAAGTTTGCACGTTCTGCTTCTTGTCGGCCCAGGGTTCCCTGGTTCAGGTCCTGGGTGCAGACATGGCATCACTTGGCACGCCATGCTGTGGTAGGTGTCCCACATATAAAGTAGAGGAAGATGGGCACAGATGTTTCAGATGAGAGACCTACTCCCTTCCAGGTCACTCAGGCCCCCAAAATTTTGTCATTTTAGACCCTCATTTCCTTTTTCCAAAGCAATTAAGTGATCTGAGCAGCACTGTCTCAGTTATATTATTTGCTTTTCCCATTCTTCAAAAAGAGTTCATAAAAACGTTTTGCTCTTGCAAAAGTGTTCCACTTGGCTTCTCAATATTCACTTTCTAGCTATTTACATGGCAGCCAGATTGTTTTTTAGATGTACTCAAAACTTGTGGGGCCAGCCTTGTGGCCAAGTGGTTAAGTTCATGTGCTCTGCTTCGGTGGCCCAGGGTTTTGATGGTCCGGATCCTGGGCGCGGACCTAGAACCACTCATCAAGCCATGCTGAGGTGGCATCCCACATGCCACAACTAGAAGGACACACAACTAAAATAATATGTATATGACTATGTACTGGGGGGCTTTGGGGAGAAGAAAGAAAAATAAAATCTTTTTAAAAAACACAAACTTGTGATTTCTCTGTGTAAAATCTCCTGATCATTTTCTGTTACTCCTAGAATAACATTTGAACTCCTTGCCAGGGTCTGTAAGATCTTCATTATTTAGTCTCTCCTATCTCTTTCTAACTCCTTCTCTGGTCCCTGGACCAGCACTGTCAACATCACCTGAGAACTTATAAATGCTAATTTTAAAGTCCCACTCTTGACCTATTGAATCAGAAACTCTGTGGCTTGAACCTAGCTATCTCTATTTCAACAAGCCCACCAAGTGATTCCATTGAACACTCAGTTTGAGAACCACTTGTCTAGACATACTGGCTTTTTTGTAGTTCTTCAAACAGACCATGCTCTTTTCAGCTGCTAAACCATTACACTTATTTCTCTCTGCCTAGAAACTTCTTCCCCTTTCCTACTCAACTTTTCACTTAAATATCAGCACTTAATAATGCCTTCCCTGACCACACATCTAAATTTCCCTAATGTGCCCTCCATCAATTTAGTCTCTGTTCCTTTTTGACTATCATTACCTTCTGACTGAACTGACACATTTTGAGTATTATGAGGGCTAATCTTTATACCAGGCTGCCTCTGCTATTCTATTCCAAATTAAACTCATGCACCAAGAAAGTGAGTTTTGCTCCTCTTCTAGTCTGAAGTCCTTTGTGAGTTGTGATATTATCATCTTAAACAGGGGAGTCATTGGGCAATTTCATTGCTGAAACAATGCTGTGGTAGAAATTTGCTATGAAGTCTAGAAAGTCATTGACTTACCAAAGGAAAATTGCATCATAGTCCAACAGGTAAGTAAGAATCTATTCAGGACTATTGCAATAGAAATCAAGAGTACTAAAATAAGGGAGAGAGATTGAACTCATCTCCACTGAGACAAAAGATGGAAAAATTTTAAAAGCTGAGGTGAGCTGATGGAAAAGTACTGGAAGATGTTAGTGAGGAGGTTGGTTGACGTGATTAGGACATCTGTGTTTGCTATTCAGTACTTGCTAACTTCAGGCTCCTACCCTCCCACAGAAGCTGGGAGATAGGGACCCTCCCTTTCTTGATGATTACATTTCAAACAGGTAGCTCCTCTGATCCTTAAGATAGATGTTCTTGGGTAAAACTGACAAGAAGCTGGGAGAAGATTTATCTACTTTTCAAAGGAGTAGAAAAGGAATTTGCAATGAGAAGTTTTCTCAAGTAAATGCTCTAAGAAAAGAAAGGTCAGGGATCTATAGTAAGAAAAAAATCTGTTTAAAGTTTATCAAGCTGAAGGGAATAAGTCAGTTTTAATCAATGTATATCCAAAATTTCCACTGTTGTTTCACTTCTAAATTCTTGAGTTTTTGGATATAGCCTGGCTAGTTAGCCCCCAAACTTAAGTAGAAGTTTTAAATTATGTTTACAAGTATCTTGAGTTCTAAACTCAAATGGTCTCATTAACCTTAAGAGGCGAGGTGGACGATTGAGCAAAATTCCAGAATGGCAATTGGGGTCCATGACTCCCAGGGATCTGTGGTGGTGACGACAGATCATAGGTGAGCAGACATCTGGAGTATTTTTTGACTTAGATGACTGAAAATATCGAGTAAGTCAGCAAATGTCAGATGTCAGCTACCACAATTGAAAATCACGATTCTTTTCCCTGTCTCCAGAGCCAAGCTTATTTTCAGACACAAAGCCTAGAGATTAAAGGGGAGGTGGGTCCCCCTTTTAGAAGCCCATTATATTGTCCTTTGAAATGGTGATCTCCCTCAGGGACACCTCTTGGTGGCAAGAGATTTCATCAGACTCCTTCCATCCTGGAGTGGGCAGCAATTAATCTTTACCAAGATGAATATTCCTGCATTTGTATTTGCCTTTTCTACCTGCAGTTCCTTGGCAAACACCACCCTCCAAAGACTTAACACATTATCTAGTTTCTTTATGTTTAAGAAGATATGAAAATAAACACCTATCAAGAGATATGCTGATCCTCACACATTCTGCGTCACCTGAAGCTGCTCAGCATCGCATACCTAAGGGGCAGCAAATCTGTGATTCGATTCTTACTCTCCTGACTTGTAATCCAGTGCTCTGTCTTGACAACATACTTGAAGATAGGTCCCCTTTCAGCTAGATTTTTTTCACTGTCTGGACTCCTGTGTTTGGGCCTTGGTGAATTCACCTGCAAATTGAAGTGACTAGACAGAAAAAATCTTAGAGCCTGATTAGTTCTAATACTCTAGACCCTGCGGTTTTTCTGTCTCTGGTGATACATTTTCATAACTTCTTTTGGAAATACACTAAACAAACCTATGGAGAAAAGTTCAGCCTCATTACCAACCAAATAAATAATTTATCCATCAGAGTATTTTCTGTTCGGACATATAATGTGATTTGATGAACTCTGAGATCCTGGATTTAAGCTCTATGAGAGCAATGATTTGTGTCTATTTTTCTTTCTTCCTTCACTACTGTATACTAGAACAGCTACAACAGCCTGGCACACCAAAAGTGCTCAGTGAATACTGTCAAATGAATGAATTTGCTAAGAACTAGCAATGGTGGTAACTAGAATGCACTATTTCATAATTCTTAATCAACTGTCCCAAGCTGGTACTTGAAGTGGCTGGAATCAACCTGCAGGACTGGAAATCCAAGGTAAGGTACAATAATGGATAAGAAAAAGGAGGGATGAAGAGAGCAGAAGTGAGAAAAACAGGGGAGTCACAATAAGAGGTTAAGACAAAGTACTCTCAAGGCAATTCTGACCAAAATCACATATGGATGCAGGTGAGGAACAAAATTCCATGTTATTAAGAGGCAGGATGTCTTCAACCAATTGCTGCTGCCATTGTCAGCTCAAAACCCAGGATGAATCTTCTCATCACTGAACATAGAGTGTTCTCCTGAGAACATTTTGTAGAGCCCTCTTGATGTCCCTGTTCCACAGGCTGTAGATGAAGGGGTTCAGCATTGGGGTGACCACAGTGTACATCAAAGAGGCAATCATGCCCCTCCAGGAAGATGCATCAGGACTGAGATACACACCCAGGCCTGTCCCATAGAATAAAGAAACCACAGACAGATGAGATGCACAGGTGGAAAATGCTTTATATTTCCGAACAGCTGATGGCATTGTCAGGATTGAGGAGACAATTCGGGTATAGGAGAAAAGGATCCCTGAGAAGGGAAAAATGCCAAGAAGACCAGTCATCACATATTGCAGGATATGATTGACGAGTGTGTCCGAACAGGCAAGCATGAGGGCCTGAGCAAGTTCACGGTAAAAGTGTGGAATTACCCAAATGGTACAGAGGGACAGCCGCAATATCAATAGACTGGATCAGGGAGTATGATAAGCTGATGAACCAGGACACAAGAACAAGCAGGCCACAGAGGCAGGGGTTCATGATGACTGGGTAGTGCAATGGGTGACAGATGGCCACAAACCGGTCATAAGCCATCACAGTTAGGAGAAAAGTGTCCATACATCCAAAAACCGTGAAAAAATACATTTGGGTGATGCAGCCTGCATAAGTGATGGATTTACTCCATGTCTGGATGTTCAGCAGCATCTTTGGGACGGTGGTGGAGGTGAAACAGATGTCAGCAAAGGACAAGTTGGAGAGGAAGAAGTACATGGGGGTGTGGAGGTGGGGATCACAGCTGATGGCCAGGATGATGAGCAGGTTCCCAAGCAAGGTGGTCACAAACATGAACAGGAACAGCCCAAATAGGATGGGTTGATGCTCTGGGTCTTGTGAAAATCCCAGGAGTAAAAATTCTGAAACTCTTGTTTGATTTCCTGGTTCCATGTTGTTGACACATCAGCTAGATGGTTGAGAAAGGAAAATAATGAGTAATGGACACTGGACAGACTCTAAGTATCTCCACATTTTAAATTTCTTGAAGTGTTCGGCATAAATGCTTTAATATGAAAAAATTTCGAATCCTACCTTCTGTTTTTTGCTACATGCCACATTTCATAATGTTAATCAACCCCTGTCCATTGGCCTCTGGGACACTTATCTATCTTCTTTTCTTATCTTGGCTTAGAATCATCAAATCTACAAAGTTAAGAGCAACTTTGGACCTAAGAGACAAAATGGCCCATACTCACTCTAACACAAACGTGGAACATGAGGTCAAGTGAAGCTCAGTAACTTGATCTGGGTTATCTGTTTAGTCAGGTACTCAGAAAAGCGTCAGACAATTGTGTCTCAGAGGTGAGAAAATTTGAGAGAGTATCTCACACATCTTGACAGAGTATTGCAGGGGAAGAAAAAGAAAGAAAAAAAATGTTTTTACCAGATACTAAGCCACATTCATAAACACTTAATGCATCCTGTACCAGGAACCATCAATATCCTGCTGAAGCAGGGCCAGATACTTCTTGGACATTTGCCAGTTGAGAAAATGACCTTCATCTGTGAAGTTAAAGGATTAGTTAAACGGTCCAATGAAAGCATGGCTATCAAGGCTTAAACCATTTCAGTACCATAAAGTAAGATCCTACAAAGGTCACAAACAGAATTTGGAGTAAAATCCTCTATGGTACTCATTAAATACTGGAGGAAGAGTGAAATTGCATCAGGATGTTTACATATGACCCTGAAATGATGAGGGACTGTGAGAAACATGGCACTCAGATTAAGTTGATGCTTAGAATGGGGCTGGGAATATGGGGACACTCATGCAGAGCCCACCTACCCTCTGATTCTCTCCACTCCAGGTCCTGAGAGTCCTATACCCTGACACAGAGGAATTGGTCATGTAATGAGGGACAAGAAAAAACACAGGATCATAAAATGAACTTCAATGTTCTGTTTTGCCTTGTTAGAAATATTTTTGCATACTTCCTATTTTGTAACACGCCTAGCTAGAAAGGTAAAAGGCCACCATTGGCTGTCATCACTGTCAATCTTCATAGGTATAAAAAACCAAAGCAGATAGCAACTCTGGAGTGATAAAAATGGTCATATCATACACAAATTGTTTAAGTATGGACGAACATCTTTGTTCTGACCCTTTGGAGGATGGGCATTTTGCATCATTTCTGGTGGTTTCTAATTAGTTGAGAGGTATTCTAAGGAAATAGATATGATTTATCTTTAAAGTACTATAGTTTGTCAAAGATACCCTTGACTTTTAATGAACAGAGTTTGCTCTCTTGCATTCCAATTTTTTTTTTTATTGAGCAGAATAGAACAGAGTCATGGGAAATACTCATGACTCTGGGTCTTCCCTGGATGTGCTCTGCATGTTAATGGCATCAATTGCATTGGAAAAGAGGCAAACAATTTCATTTCCTACTAGGTCTATTGCACAGGTTCCCTCCTGGTTGGAAGCCACACCTTCAATTCTGGCCCACAGCCACTTGACTGATGTTTCCAAAATGAAAATCTGATGATATCACTGTCCTACCTAAAACACTTAGAATGCCTTCCTGCCACCTTCTGAAAACATGCAAACTCCTTGGTGTCTTATAGCTCCACCCTGACCCTCTAGCCTTATTTCTCCACACTTCTCACCTCTTTCCCTAAATTCTGATCATTCAGAAAAGCTTCTCTTTGCCTAAATGTGTCATAAACTCATGTCTCTGAAATTTTTCAAGACCTACTCCTCTGCCTAAACCTCTCTCTCCTTTCTTCTCTTAATTCCTACCCGTCATTCCGTACTTGGCACAGCTCTCACCTGCTTAGATGATTTATAACCTCCTCAGGTCTCAATACTAACTGAGCTCTTAGAACACAGAAAACTCTCCATATTGGTTTGATGGCTGATTTAATAAATGGATGAGCATACGAACCAATATTTTTCCTTTGCTGCAGCTCATCAAATAGTCCCTGGGTGTCTATTACTCCAAAACTTCCAGCAAAATTTGCCTTCAGTGGGGTTTCTATATGGAGAGGATAAAAGAAATAACATGTTGATGGAAGAAAGGTAGAAAAGGAATATGAGTTTCTGCTCCTTAAATAGACAGGCCCCCCTCTAAATCTTGATTCCCAATGTTGATCCCTCCCTGGTCTCAACAATTTAGTGTATTTTCTCCTGCTCTTTCATCTACCTGCTCTCTCACCTGAGGTCTTTAAGCATAGAAGCATCAGCAACTGCTTTTTCCCAGCTTTTGTCTGAAACACCTATATGCATGTCCCTGACTTTCTGTCTTAATTATGTAGATGTCCAAACAGGAGGTAACTGAGAGACTAAGTTGTGAAATTACACACTTCCAAGAATTTTCTCTAAGGATTGTCACACAGCTATTTTTCTGGGATTATAAATGAGGACACTCATCATCTTACAAATTCTCTTCCTGGAAGTTCCTCAATATTCATATTCTCAGTCCTTTTATTTGCATGTGAAACTGATGAGTACCCCCCCAACTCTGAATGAGGAGACCCTGCCTCCTTTGTGCTCTCTCTTCAAACACTTGAAGATCTGCTTTTCAGGAGAGAAAAATAGCAGGGAAACGGATAGAGATCCTCATTCCTTTACCTCTGCTAAAAGACCTGGGAAGGAGAGAGACAGAGGATCGACAGAAACTGGACAGATGCCCCTGTCTCTCCCTCTCCTATGCTATTCTAGACATTGCCTCATGTCTGACCCTCATCCTTTTTGTCTCATACGTGTATATCTTGATGTAATGTTTCTTCTTACAGGATTTAATGAACACCACAGAGGATACTACTCAAAATTGTTTTCACGACCTTTTCTGACTTGAGAAATGGTTAAAGATGGAGTCAGCCTCCGAAGCTGGATTGTGTTCTCAGCCGCATATTGTTTCCCCTGAGAAAGAGATGTACATTCCATGCAAACCTTCAAGGTTTGGAAAGTAGGTTTGTTTGGTGAATGTAAGTAGATAACTATTTGGCCACAGAGGTGTTTTTTTTTTTTTTCCCTAGTATGGTCAAATATTGCTTCCTCAAGGCAAATAAGAAGATTGATGCGATGAAAAAAATATTCAATGAAAGAAATAATTGACATGAAGGAGAGGGACTGGTAAGAATCAGTCTGGTTCTGATGGACAAAACTGGGGGATCTGGCTGCTGCAGGGTTTTTGCTTAGACCCTCAAAATACAAATAAACTGCAATGATTACTTTTTTCATTAACTCCCACCTGGGTTTGCAACAGTGGCCAAATTGAGATTTAAAGGGGTCACGAATTATGATTAGTAACACTTATCTTAGCAAGAAGGTTCCCACACATCAGAAACATTTTACCTTATCAGAGGTTAGAAACTAGAAGTGAAAGATACAGCCATTTGCCACTTACACTTCCTCCTTTAACCATGCACCAAAATAAATATTCCCTATTCTGTTTCTAGTGTCTAGTGTTAGTGGGCAACTTTCTTGAGCCATGCCAGAAAGCAGAGAAGAATTGAAATAGATTGCTTGTCAATCACTGAAAAAGATCTGGAAGCCAGTCTGCAAGAAGGGCTTCTTTGGGACAGGCTAAGTGTAAGCTCTTGTGGATACAAGGATTAATGGTGTGGTCTTTGTTTTCAGGGAGCCCCCCACCCTGTGGTGGAGTTGGATATCTGCATAAACTGGTCATTGTAGTACAGTGAATTAAATGCTAAGGTAAAGGTAGTTATAGTCTTCAGAGTAGAATAGAGAGAGGAATCCCAAATCTAGCCTGGAGTGATGGAGTCAGGGAAGAATTCCTGGAGGAAGACATCCTCCAATGATTAGCTATCTAGGTGGATGATTGAGTGGGGCCTTTCCTGGCAGAAAAGAGAGCAAGGGAAAAGGCCCATAAGCAAGAAGCAGCATGGAACAGAATGCTCTTAGTAACGTGCTGAAGCACAAAGTGCAGAAGGGAATGGTGCAGAATGGTTGGAGAGGCAGGCAGGAACCGTATTTCTGGGAATCTTGAAATAGATAATGGGTAAAGGATGGGGGCTTTGAGGGACTGTGACCAAAGGGGTAACATGATCCATATCACAATTTTCCCTGGGTCATGGAATGAAGGATGGATTTACAGCAAGCAAAACTTAGGGCAAAGGGAATTTGTTGGGAATACTCACATTGTTAGAGTTGAAGGGACCAAACCACTTGTTTTAAGGAAGAGGAACAAAGGCCAAAAGAGGTGAGGAAATGATTTGATATCTTGCTAATGATTCCATGTCCCTGCTTAAGGATACGACCTGACACCCAAGTGGAATCAAGAGGAAATACAGAGAAGGGGCATGTGAGTTTCAAAGTTTCCCAGAATACTCCCAGATTAACAAGGTGGGATGTCAGGAGGTGAATGGATGTTGAACTTTCCTGTGTCCTTCACTTCCCCTCTCTCATCCACTTCACCCCAGTCTTTATACACTATAGCCCTGGATACCAGGGAACACAGACCCTCCCCTCTTGAAGATCTCTAAGTAGAACCAAGGATAAGGGTGCAGAAGGTGGAGGAAGGATAGATCTTTTTGGAGAAACAGGAAATGTTCTCAAGCAAAGGAGGGTGACAGAGAAGAATTCATAAATACTTGTCTAGGCCAAGTGAAGATGGATGCTCCAGAGTTCTTGGACCAGGTAATAGAAGAAAAGAACAAGAAGAGATAAAGACTTCACTGTGAAAGACATAAGGCTCTATCAGCACCTGGTGGTAACCAATTGTACACCTCGGACTGGTAACTCTATCGTTACATAGTTTGGTCCTGATAAGTGCCATCGTGTCAAAGAGCGGACTGGTGTTTATCCTCTTCCTCTCCATCTCCATTATCTCCATCAGCCATCCACCTACATAACATACAATGGAAGCAAATGCTCACTGTGCAATGGCAACTTCAAATAAGGAGTCTAGCCGTTTACTCTCCCAAGCAATTAGCCCCTAGTGCTCTTTCTCCATAGACATAATTGGTTCAATAGTCAATGTCCTTTCCACCTGGCCACTTCTTTTCCCTATTTCCTGCACTTACTGGGTTATGCAGGTTGGCAAGGTTAGCACACCACAGGGACCAGCTCCTCTGAATCTTTCTCTCATGGAGGGTGAACACTGAAGACAGAAAGTCTGTTCCCCAAAAGAGCAGGGATACAGAGTCAGGCACGTTGTATGGGGCCTACCTGATTTCTCTTGGAGAAGGCATGAGTGTCTTGAGCCTGGTACCTGAGAGCCTTGGTGAGTATAAGTTGATCTTTTACAGGTTTGGTGGCCCTAGGAGCTGAATTCCCTCTGAAGCTTGTTAGACAAATTGATCAACGGATCCCCTAGTCCTTGTAGTTTGACTCCTCAAAGGAAGGGACCACCGAGGAAGGGGTCTCTGACCTGCCAGTTCCTTATCCCTGGGGGACTAACAGTGGCGCCAGCTGTCATTCTTATCTCCTGGGTCTTTTTCCTCCGGGAAGAATCACTTTAGTTTTCCTTGGATCTCCTCTTGGGGACAAGTTTCAGGATTTTCTGACTTGTAGTTTCCTCATCAGGAAGATGGCTGAGTAGTGAAGGGTCCCAGGACTCACTAGTATAATGCTTCTCAAACACTAGCCTTCGCTAGGATGAACTTGAGGTTTGTCAAAACACAGATTTCTGAGTCCTACCCATAAGTTTCTACTTTCTATCTCAGTAGGTCTGGGTTTGGGTGTGATCATTTGGATTTTTCACAAATTCCAAATTTTGCTAGTCCCTGTGACAATCCTTTATTTATTTTAAATTAACATACTTTATTTTTTAGAGCAGTTTTAAGTTTACAGAAAATTGGGCAGATATTGTGAGAGTCTCCATACACCTTCATTCTCCCTTGCTCACAGTTTCTAACATCTTGCATTAGTGTGGTGCCTTTTTTACCATTGATGAATCAATATTGATACACTGGGATTTTTTTTTGAGCCTTTTATTTATTTATCTTTTTTTTGTAACATTGGTTTATAACATTATATAAGTTTCAAGTGTACATCATTATATTTCGATTTCTATCTGTATTACATCATGTTCATCATCCAAAAACTAATTACAATCCATCCACACACTTGTATCTAATCACCCCTTTCATCCTCCTCCCTCCCTGCTTTCCCTCTGGTAACCACCAATGCAACCTCTGTCTCTATGTGATTGTTTTGTTGTTGTTTTTATCCTCTACTTCTGAATGGGATCATACAATATTTGACTTTCCCCCTCTCACTTATTTTGCTTATCATAATACCCTCAAGGTCCACCCATGTTGTCACAAATGACTGGATTTCATAGTTTCTTGTGGCTGAGTAGTATTCTATTGTGTATATATACCACAAGTTCTTATCCATTCATCCCTTGATGGGAACCTAGGTTTCTTCCAAGTCTTGGCTGTTGTGAATAATTCTGCAATGAACATAGGGGTGTGTGTAGCTCCATTCATGTTTTCAAGTTCTTTGGATAAATACCCAGCAATGGAGTAGCTGGATCGTATAGCATTTCTCTTTTTAATTTTTTGAGGAATCTCCATACTGTTTTCCATAGTGGCTGCACCAATTGGCACTCCTACCAGCAGTGTATGAGAATTCCTTTCTCTCCACATCTTCTCCAACACTAGTTTTTTCCTGTCTTGTTAATTATAGCCATTCTGACAGGAGTGAGGTGATATCTCATTGTAGTTTTGATTTGCATCTCCCTGATAGTTAGTGATGTTGAACATCTTTTCATGTGGCTGTTGGCAATCTGTAGGGCAATATTTTATCATTTTAGCTTTATTAAAACAATCAGTTGAAGTTTTTGTTATTATATAGCTTCCCAACTTGTCCCAGACTTACCAGGTGAACATCTCTAGGAGAAGAGCCTGAGAATACACTTTTAAAAGAATATTACAACAGCTTAATATTTTATGTATATTTTTATTTTGGATATATGTATAACAAAATTTACCACTTTAACCATTTTTTAATTTTACAGTTCTGTTGCATTTAGTACATTACAATATTGTGCAACCATCACTACCATCTATTTCCAGAACTTTTTCATCATTCCAAACATGAACTCTATATACATTAAACAACCATTCCCCATTTGTCCCTCCACTCAGCCCCTGGAAACCTTTATTTGCTTTCTGTCTCTATGAATTTGCCAATTCTAGGTGCCTCATATAACTGCAAGCATATAATACTTATCCTTTTGTGTCTGGCTTATCTCACTTAGCGTAATGTTTTCAAAGTTCAACCATGTTGCAACATGTATCAGAATTTCAGTCCTTTTTAAGGCTGAATAATACTCCATTGTATGGATAGACCACATTTTGTTCATCCATTCATCTCTTGATGGAATTTGGGTTGTTTCCATATTTTGGCTATTGTGATTAACGCTGATATGAATATTTGTGTGCAAGAATCTATTTGAGTTCCTGCTTTCAATGCTTTTGAGTATATACCTAGACACGGAATTGATGAGTCCTGAGAATCTACTCTTAAAAGCATGCCAAATGATCAGACATTATAGGAAACACTAGCCTAGGATGTTGAACAACAAATCCTGGGAGGTCTCAATGACCCATATGCTGCACTTTGGTAGTTCTTAGGAGAAAACAGAAAAGGCAAAGAGTTAGGATGTCAAATTCGTGGATCTGAAAGATTTTGATAGGGGCTTTGCACCTAGGTGTCTCTAATTAATTAATTAGTCAGATCTTTACTGAATGACTTAGGCCAAGTACTGTTTAGGACCCCATCATTGAATGGTAAACAAGACACCAGACGGAATTCCACCACAAAATGCAGAAAGATCATTCGCTACTGCCTTGAGACAGGAGATATCATGTTTACTGAAGAGCAATTTGGATTGAAATGGCAACTTCCCAAGTAGATATTAGCCTTTTTTTCTTTGTTAAATCACATTAAATTTATAAAAATGAGCAAAATTATACTTACGATAGGCTTTAAAATGACAGAGGAAACAGTACAGCAGGAGAAAGAAGGTACAGGAAATCACCACAGGGATCCAAGATGTCCAAGCATGTCTAAGTACTTCTCTCAGAAGCCAAGGATGTGTGCTATATTCAAATCACAAGCCACCAGGATAAATTCAGATGTCTCATTGTCAGGCGGGCAAAGACAATGGTGTACTGAAAGGACAATTATACTCCATTGGTCACAGAGTCAAAACCAGGTTAGGTAACCAGTTGTAGAATATCAATCTATAAATTTTCAATAAATAAAAGAGACAAGCTTCTGGGGGAAGCTTCTGTATTTTAAATAGCACCTTATAAATCATTACATACCTATATTTCACTCCTTTCTTGGACAAGAGTTAGTATCCTGATTCCATGTGACCTTGGAAATAAGCCTAGTGCTACTAAAGACCGGTTGGAATTTAATCCTATCCTCACATACCCATCAATAGGGAAACAGTTGAATGAGCATGGAAATCATATTTTTGAATCTTATGAAGCACACTTACGAGGAAAAAAAGCAAAAAAATGTAACTACTATGATCCCATCTAGTTAACAAACACAATACAAAATTACACATTTTCTGTGGTTACATGTATGTGTGTGAAAGGATAGAATGGCTACCCTGAACATCCTTCCCTCCAGCATGTAGAAGCTTTGGAAAGGACAATTGGTGCCAAGAAGGTGATTTTGACCCTGATATCAGTTTCTCCACATTAAACCCAGTATATATGGGGTTGAAACCAAGACACTCATTGCCTGCTTACTCTCTGGCTTCCTGGCTCCAGAATCCACTATCCTCCATGGAGACAGACACCATCAAGGACAAGCACCTGGATTATCTCCTCCCTGCAAAGAGTTACAGGCTGGTGGGAAAGCTGCTGACCAGCAAGGTGATGGGCTTCCTCCTCTCTGCAAGTAGTCTCAAGGCCAAAGACAGCCTGGTGGAAAAGTTCCAACCAGCAAGGCCATATCTCCCCCACCCCTATCTAAAACCCCAAATAAAAACCCTTCCTTTTAGCTTTTCAGGGAGTTTGGGATTTCAGCGTTAGCTGCCCTCTCTCCTTGCTCAGTGCTGTGCAAAAATAAAATTCCTACTTTCTTCCACCACACCTGGTGTCAGAGATTGGCTTGCTGTGCAATGGGTGAGGCAACTCATTTCAGGTTCGTTATCAAAGGGGCTAGATTGGACAGTCTATGAGACAGATGAACCATCTGTTTCTTGTCTCTCCCTAGGAGTTTGATCTCTTAGGATTAGGCAGAGAGAAGAGGAAACTGGATATCTTGAGTTGTGGAGGTTGTATCTTGCTCTGATGTGATGCCCTAGAAATGGAGAGACTTTTAATTGGGGTAATCAATGCCTGTTTGGACCAGAATGAAGTCAAGCCCTATAGACCTGGGGACAATTGCAGGCACACTGGAAGAGATGGGGTGCACATTCTGATGAGCGACAGATGGGGCCGTGATGTCGAGAAACATGAAATGCCGTCTGCTTCATGGATAGATGATAGGGACAGTGGAATCTAGTGACTGCCTTAATGAACAGATGAAAGGTTACTATCCTCTCCCTTTCTTTCAATCTCCTATGTTTTACCAGTTTACGAGCCATTAAGGCACACTGTGATTCTCTATTAGTTCCCTTGGTAAAACCATACAGACTCAAATTGTGGCAAGTTTAAAACATGGTTCTGAAATTCTTTGCTATTCCTCTCAAATATCAGGTCCCCTGTCTTGAATCTTAAACTGTGATGCTAAGTTTGATTTATAGTCAAAACTACTTACTATCTCTGTAAATTTTGGGTAAGTTACCTGGCCTCTCATAATATTAGTTTCTTAGTTGTAAAATGGGATGAATAATAATTACAATCTTTAGCAGATTTTTTAAAAGAAATTTAGAATCAAATAAGGTAATATCCCAGCTATTTGTTCCTACATGACAAACCAAGACAAAATTTAATGGCTTAACGTGAACCATGTTACTTTTATCTCATGATTTTGTGGGCTAAGTGTTTGGGAAGGGCTCGGCAATTCTGCTCTAATTCACAAAGTGCCGTTCACCTAGCAGTTTGGCTGGCTGAAAAGCCTAAGATGGTGACACTCATATGTCTGGTGCCTTAGCAAGAACTGGAAAGTTGGCCTTCCCAAATATTGGGACCACATCACCTACATATGGCTTTTACAGCATGCCAGTCTCAGAGTAGTCAGAAATCTTATATGGTGGCTTAGTGCTGCCAGAGTAAATATTCAAAGATCTGTCAGTGAGGCAAGATCACTTTTGCTGAACACCCTTGGTCCACTCACAAGTCATTCTAGTTTAAAGAAGAGAAGAAATAAACATCACATTTCTTTGGGAAAGAATTTATAGCCATCTTTAATTTGTTACAGGTAATGAATGTAAGCTTAGCATTGTATCTAGCACATGGCAAATAATTAATAAATGTTGAGTCCATTAGTGTTATAATGGGTTTAATCACCACGTGTGCAGTAATAAAAATGTGTGAACAGAAGCAATGAGAATAAAGCCACATTCTATCATAGAACTAAATTAAGATTTAACAAGTAATACTTTTAGAACATTTTAATTATATTCATCATCATTATGATCATTATCTTAATACTAGAATACTCTTATTTCATGGGATACCTAGAGATGCTTCAAGTCCAAGCTTGGTATTCATTGGTGTAGACACAGGAAAGTTGATCAAAGACAGAAACTTATAGATAGCAGAGAGGATAGGAATTTTCAAAGAAATTATATAAGGAAAGCTTAATTTTCCTCATATATAAAAATAAAGTTGTACATGCCCAAGGAATAGTGGGCAAGAAGCAAAGCCATTGAAAGATGAGCTAGGGTTTACCTAGCTACCTATTGGATACATTTAAGTCCCAAATTCATCATGGATAAGAAGATATTCTGCTAAGGAATGCTCCCAGCACTCTCTGGCAGAATTCTAATATGTTTCTCCGAGATTCCCAGCCCTGAGCAAAGAACACTTTCTCCCAGTTATTCAATAAAACTCTAATCTACGTGCTTCCATGAATGGATTTTGCAGATGAAATTAAGGTCCCACCTCAATCGACCTTGAAATAGGTGATTATCTGGATGATTTTAATCTAACCATATGAGCCCTAAAAAAACAGAATTTTCTCCAGGTGGTCAAAGAAGAGGAAATAAGAGATTTGAAGCAGGGAAAGGATTTGACATGCCATTTTTTGCTTGAAGAAGGAACTGGTAATGTGTTAAGGAATGCAGGGAGCCCCTAGGAGTTGACAGCTACTAAGAAATAGGAACCGTGGCATACAGAAAAATCTAGCCCAAAGATCCCTATTCTGGAATCCCTGGGACATGTGAATATATACCTTACATGGCAAAAAGGACTTTGCAGATATGACTAAATGAAGGATCTTGAGATGGGGAGATTATCTTGACTCCAAATGAGCCCAATCCACATGCAATCATGAGGATATTTGTAGGAGAACATTAAGAGAATCAGAATGAGAAAAAGAGATGTGAAAATTGAAGCATATGAGAGAGAGGGAGAGAGAGAGAGAGGGAGAGAGAGAGAGACTGACTACACTACTAGCTTTGACGATATAAGAAGTGGGCCAGGGACCAAGGGATATTGTGGTCTCTAGAAACTGAGAAAGACAAGGAAATGTGTTTTCTCCTAGAACCTCCAGAAGGAATTCAGCTTTGCTGACCCATCTTAGACTTCTGACCTCTAAAACTGTGCTGTTTCAAGCTACTTAGTTTGTGGTAATTTTTATAGCAGTCATAAGAATCTAATATATGGGCCTCAGTCCTACAACCCAAAAGGACTGAATTCTGCTAACAACTCAAATGGATTTAGAAGCAATTTTTGCTTAGAGCCTCCAGAAGAGAATTTGGTCTGGCTGGCACCTTGATTTTGGCCTTATGATACCCTGACTAGAGAACCCACTTAAGCCAAGCCATACTTCTGACCTATAGAACTGTAAGGCTAAAAAATGTTCATTGTTTAAAGCCAGTAATCTTGTTGTAGTTTGTTAGATAGCAATAGAAAACTAAGCCTGGTACATCAAGCTGTAGACCAATGGGTCCAGCATGGACACAATCATGGTCCACTTCACTGAAGCTGTTGAGCTTCTCTGGGAAGAATGAATCACAGCTGAAATGAGGTAGAACTCCAGGCCTGTCCCATAGAACAAGGAACCCAATAGACTTGGCCTTCATAATTCCATTGTCACAAAAATGAAATGCATGAGAAAGGTCTCTATTTCAACAAAAAGAAGGCAGACGTTAGTGATGTCGCTACTGAAAAATCAAGCATTTTAAATAGTGCAGACAACATGATGATTCAACATTTGTATATTTGGGGAAACGATCACCACAATAAATCTAGTTAACATGCATCACCAAATATAGTTACAAATTGTTTTTCTTGTGATTTGAACTTTTAAAATCTACTCTTTTTGCAACTTTCAAATATACCATACAGTATTATTAACTATAATCCTGTATGCTACATCTGCAGTACTTATTTACTTAATAATAGGAAGTTTGTTCCTTTTCACCAACTTCAACCATTCCTCAATCCCCTCTGGCAACTACCTATCTGTTCTCTGTATCTATGAATTTGCATTTTTGTTTGCTTTTAAGGCTCTCTTGATCAGTATGTTAAAGAACAAGACACCTTGGGTCAATAATGCTTATCCCAGGAATTTAAGTATGCTTCAACTTTAGAAAATTTATTTATATTCACTTATTGCATAAACATATTGATACAAAAGTAGAAAAGTTTAATAGGAATCAAAATGTATTTGATAGTTTTTAACAACTATTGCTACAAAGGATGGTGTATATGTATGTGTGGGGAGATGTAGGCTCTCAAAGTAGAAAAATAACTATGTATCTCTCAAATGATAAGTAGTGTGGACTTTTCAGTATTAGATAATGTTCAGTTGAACATGCAAGCATTAATAAATGACATGTAATGAACACGCAAGATACTGGTGTGGAGGATCAGAATTTGCCACCCTAAAATGTGTCTCTTTGGCTTTATGATTTTTAAGAACAAAAGACTTAATAAGAAAATTTGACCTCCTCCTTAACTGCTAGAAGAATTAAGATAGAAGCCCTGTTCCAGGAAGGAGCTATCACCACAGATAACTATAATGGTAGACAGGGAGGAACCTAGCAAGGCCCATTTGATCAAAGTCCTCCCCGTGTCCCATTGTCTTTGCAAATTATGGCAAATATTTGTTCACCAAACATTTGCTTTTCCATCTTTAGGTGGATTGCCTTCTTCCCCTTTGAAGTCTCAAACCACTACCTCCCAACATTCTCCATTGTCTTTAGCTGAAGATAGTATTTAAGGTGGTGGCTTCAGCCGTTTTGATGAATTACTCAGTTTTCCTGGGTTTCTCCCATGTATACCTGTTATTAAATTTCCTGGATTTTCTCCTGTTATTCTATGTCATGTCAATTTAATTCTTAGACCAGCCAGGAGAACCCAGAGGTTAGAGAAGTATTTCTTCCTCACTTACACTGCTATGAATAAAAAGTATTTAATTTTATTTTGATATTACAAGCAAATGCACAAGAAGAGAAAAGAAAGGGAACATAAGCATTGTAAAGTCAAAGACAGATGTATGTTATTTGAAGATAAGATTTGGTAGGTGCAGAGCCCTCAGATCTCTGAAGATGCGGGCTTCTGTGAGTCCTTCATCATCCATTTCAAGGAAGCCCTAGGGTAGTTGTTTTCAAGTTTTAGCCATGCATAAGTTCCACCTGGATAGCTTATTAAACACAAATGACTGAGCCTGACCTTGGAGCTTCTGATTAGTAGATTTGGGATGAATGACAAGAATTTGCATGTCTAACAAGCTCCCAGGGAATGCTGATGCTGCTGGTCTGGAGACAGTTTGAGAATCACTTGTTTGTGTCACCCAGTACTCTGATCTAATAAAAGTTTCTCCTCCACTGTTTACGTTGCTAGGATAAACTGGCTCTTTCAGACGGCATCATGGAAACCCCTGGTGGCCCTGTCTCTTTCTACTACAGTGAATTTTCCCCAGAAACTACGGGGAGATGCTCCAGACAGGGAAATCATAACCCATATCTCTGGGAGGCCCAACGTGGTTTACCCTGGGGACACTTCCAGCTTATTTAAAGTTTCTAGGAACATAGGGGCTGAATACTCAGATAGCCTCATTAAATGAATTGTTCTATTTTCATTCTACTCTTTAGAGAGTCAAGCTCCCTTGGGGTAGAAGGAGAATAATAGAAGCCAAACTTTCTGCCACTTCTGTTTCCCTGAAGATGGTTGTGGAGAGAGGCAAGTTTCTTTCTTCCAATTATTCCTTCCTTCTTTGGTACATTCAAACATTTGTAGTCAACAAGGTAATACTCCTGATGAATAAAAATTGTCCTTATCTTCCTTTAAGAAATCTCCAAAATCTCCCTAAGATACCACTGAAATTCTCACCTCTCCTTTACAGGATTTAATTACAAAGTTAGAAATTTCTCTGTGAGGTATGTGTTAAGGTTGGAAGGAGCCCAAAAGACTTGACCCTCTCAATCCCATTGTCACAAAAATGAAATGCATGAGAGTCCCTATTTCCTGAAGGAGAATACAGTCATTAGTGGTGTTGCTACTGAAAATCAAGCATTTTGAAGAGTGGAAATATTCCTTAAAATTTGTTGGGGATGTCAGTTCACTGAAGACCTCAGGGAGAGCAATTGTGATGGAAGTAGAAAGATCCAAGATGAGTTGGTTGAAGAGAGAGTGGAAAGGGAAGTTGCAAGTACAGACCAAATTCTCCAAAGGTTTTGTGCAATAACCAAAGGGGAGCACGGCTCTTTGAGAGAGCTTCATCTTCACTGAAAGAAATGGGAATGTAGAACATCCCATGACTTTGGAAATTATAACATTGCATGCAGATACTGGAATATGCAGGATAAAGAAAGGATAAGAGAGAGTGTAAGTTCTCCCAAAAGTTAGGAAGGGATGGGTTTCAATATTCAGTTGGAGGTTTTTAAGAGGATATCATTAAGAAAATAATTATACAAATAATTGTTTAATCATAGCAGTGGTTAACGTTGTGATGAATTGTATACTGTTCACGGACAGCGTGTATCCAATGGGGCCTGTAATTTAGAACTGAAGGATCATGGATAGGATTCAGATCAGCATCAGCTTATCTTTCTAAATCCTGACTCTCTAAGCAGAACCTTCTCCCTTTCTCTGTACAATTACTTGATGTATGGCTGCCACCCAAACAGACTGATGATTACCAGATCAATATATTTGACCTCCAAGATAATAGCATCAGTGGGGGATTCTGTTCACCCTCACCACAGTCTTTCCAAGATTCAACTAATGTTTCAGCCTCCCTAAAGTATTGCTTTTCCTGTTATTCCCATACTGTGAACACTACCACCATCAATTCGGGCACCCAGGGAATTGTTCTACTCCGGTGGTTCTCAGTTATGGTGATTCTGCCCCCTACAGGACAACTGGCAATGTCTGGAGACACTTCTGGTTATTATCACTCAGTGCTGGCATCTGGTGAATAGAACACAGGGTTCTGTTAAAATTTTTACCATACACGGGAAAGCCCCTTACAACAAATAATTATATAGACCAAAATGTCAATATTGTGGTGGGTTCAAAACGCTGGGAAAGACTGTTGAGAACTAATGTTGAAACTTTTATCTAAAATATCCCAACCATTCTCCATTATTTTATAAGGATATTGACAATATTATCTGAAATATATATCACAGTCTTTCTCCATTGTTTTGTCCTGCCCAATCTTACTTATTGTGGTTAAATTTATATAATTTACAACGTACTGTTTTAATCATTTTTAAGTGTAGACTTGGCATTGAGTACATTCACATTGTTGAGTAACCATCACTGCTATCCATCTCCAGAAGTTTTTCGTTTTCCCAGACTGAAGCTGCCCCCACCAAACATTAATTCCCCATTCACCTTCTCTGGCCCCTGGAACTCACTGTTCTTCTTTCTGTCTGTATGAGTTTGATCCTCTAGTCATCTCCTGTCAGTAGAATCGTATAATATTTATCCATTTGGAATATCTCATTTTGACATTTTAAAACCTGAACTTCTGATGTCCCCTTTCTTTCCAAGTTTGCTCCACCCATAGCCCTCCCTATCTCAATGGATGCAACTCCATTTTCTCAGTTGTTCAAGTTCTAAACCCTGGAGTCATTCTTGTTTCCTCTCTTTCTCTCACAACCATGTCCTGCCTGACAATAAATCCTCTTGGCTATACCTTCCAAATATACCAAACTGACCACTTCTTGATCCTTACACTACTATCTCCCCTGGGTCCTAGCTACCTATATCTCACCTGGCTTGCAGCAGTCAGCTCCAAGCAGGCTTCCTCACACCCTACAATCATTTTCAACTCAGCAGCCAGAAAGACTTTTTAAAATCCTAACCATGTCATGTGTCACCTCAAAACCCTGCAATGACTCCCCATATCACTCAGTGTAAATGAAAGCAAAAGTCCTTCAATGGCAGAGAAAGCCCCACAGGATCAGCCCTTGAGACATGTACTTTTCTGCTATGCTCCCCCTCACTCTCTCTGCCACAGCCATATGCCCCCCCAAGACATTCCCACCTCAGGGTCTTTGTATTAACTTTACCTTCTGCCTGGGGCGCTCTTTCCCCAGGTATGCGCTCACCTCAGTCATTCACTATCTTCACAATTGTAACTTTCCCAATGAGGTTTATTAAGACCATCCTTTATAAGATGACCACCTCCCCTCCCCACACTCCTGATCCTCTTTATCCTTCAGAGTTGAGCCTAAATTAATGACTGACACATAGTTAATACTAAGTGAAAATAGGTCTGATAAACTGAATAAAGTAATGTGGGTTTGAAGGGGCTGCTAGTGACATGACTCCTGATTACAGTTGATTGGTCCAAGGTAGGAAGAGCACAGGATTTTGTCAATTAGAATCCTTCCTGAGATTATTTTTCACACATGAGGAGCTAAAATAAATCCACTTCCTCTTTAGTAGTGAAGCAGTGAGGTGTGAGATGTGAGAGCTGCTGATTTTTTAGTCTTTTGCCATGTAGGGATAGCTAGTCTGAGAATATAAATTCAATAATCTGAATTGAAATCTTCACTGTGTTTGAGCCCTGTGCCCAGTGTCCATCTGAGACTCTGCTGAGATGTGTTCAGATGAATCAGGAAATTCTCTTCTATCCCTTGCCACCAAAGCAGACCTGTCTGGTGCAGACTTATCTTTATGTGAGCCAGGACCGTGTGATAACCATGCCCCATGAAAATCAATAAGGAGTGCCATGACAGACCCTTCACCTTTTCAGCTCAAGGCCTTATCAATCAAATTGTTATCAAATTCTAACTCACACACATCTCCTGTGGTAGTTTGAATAATAGTCTCCCAAAGACACCCAAGTAATAATCCTGGTGGGAATGTAAAATGACACAGCCACTTGGGAAAATAGTTTGGCAGTTTCTTAAAAATTTAAGCATACATTCATCAGACAGCCCAGTAATTGCACTCCAAGTTATCTGCTCAAGAGGAATGAAAATGCATGTTAACACAGAGACAAGTGCACAAATGTTCATAGCAGCATTGTTCATAATAACCCCAAACTGGAAATATCCATATGTCTGTCATTTGGCAATTGGATAAGCAAAATGTGATATATACATAGAATAGAATACTAATCTGCAATTAAAAGGAACAAAATATTGATACATCCACATGGATGAGCCTCAGAAACATATGCTAAGTAGAAGAAGCCAGATACAAAAGACCACATATTATATGTTTCCATTTATATAAAATTTCTAGAAAAGGCAAATTTTTAAAGACTGAAAGTGATGAGTGGTTTCCTAGGGCTGAGTCAGGAGTGGGAATTAACTGCAAATGGACACAAGGATAATTTTTGAAGTGATATACATATTCTGAAACTGGATTGTGGTAATAATTGCATAAATGTATAAATGTACTAAAATCATTGAGTTTACACTATCATGGGTGAATTACATGCATGTAAATTATGTCTCAGTAAAAACAATAAAAGCTAAGTGTTTAAAAGTTTTTTCCTGGAATTACTCAAAGTCAATTGTAAACTTTTACCTTTGTTTTTCACGGGCTCTATGACACACCGGTATTATTGTGCTCACCCCCTTGTATTGCAATCATTTATATCTCCCTGGCCCCCTCTTCAATTTCTACAAAGTAGACAATAAATGTATATTGTATTAAACTTCAGTCAAAGTGAACTGAAGCCACATCAAATAAGTCTTTTATCTCGAACAATCTACAATTTTTGAGAAATTTTGCAGTCCTTACTATGTCTCTAATAATTACTTTCTTTTTCTTTTCCCTCAAAGTCCCTAAATCCATTCATGATATTGTCTTGATATATCACGATCTTTATCACCTGTGTTTTGGTTCCCAGAGAAGCAGACACTGAGCCAAGGATTCAAGTACAATCATTTTATTGGAAGGAGCAATGAAATGGATGGGAGAGAGAAGTGGACAAAGGGAAGAAAATAAATCTAGTAAAGCTTGAATTAGGTCTGCTACTCCAGGAAATGAGCAGAGTTTTCATACTGTGGGGATATTCTGGGAAATGGTACAAAATCAAAACCTCAGAATTATCCCAGCTAAAATGCGAAGGAGATGGCATACCCCAAATCTCTCCCTCTAGGGCTGTCTCTGATGGGCCATAATTTCCTCTCACTTCTGCCACCATGTATTGGGCAAAGCAGGTTCTGGCTGGTGCTGGCCATTGGTAGTCCAATAATGGAGATGATGGGAGGATTCTAGGAAATGTGGGAGGAATGTTAACAGCTTCTACTACTTCATCCTTCCCTGAAAACTCCATTCTACCAACATTCTTCTAAAAAATTAGCTAAGTCCTCAAAACTTTCCACACATGTGTAACTAGAATTCCTGATGGCACCTCTGGAGAGTCTCAGAAAAAAAAATAAGCCAAGTGAGAAAACAGTACCACTTCTATTGAATTCATTATTACGTGTTTTAAGATATTAGAGGGTGTATATCAAAATTGCAATGATGGGAAATAAAGGTCAAATAAAAGAAGGAAAGGAAGAAAAGAATGAAGGAAGGGTCACAAAGAATGAAGTGATGTCTCAGAGTTATTCTAGGTGGTTTATTACTATGAATAATCTAAAAAAATGAGCTGTTAAATCTATATTCCAAATCGAAAATTGAAAATCACATCACTGTTATGAAAAGTAGGATAGCAAAGCCAGTGTCAGCTAGCCAAGTTAGAGTCCAACTCAATCCCAGTCTCTTCTTTTGAACAGTGGACTGAATGAGAGAAAATATCACAAAGAAATGTTTTCAAGATGAAATAAAGTCATACATATAAAGAAATAAGCACAGTCCTGATATGGTAAGCACTTGTTTACAACAAGTTATACTGGTATACTTGTATACCAATTACTGCTGTAATTATACTGCACTATAATTTTGAGTCCATTTGTTCTGGGAAAACAAGACCAAAACCAAATAAAAGTGAAGAACATCAATGTATGTATTTTTGGGGAAATCACATCAGCACTCGATACGTGCTTTAAATCTAAAGTTAGGACATACAACTTTCATGTCTTTCCCATCTGTTTATGCATGTTATACGTAAGGATGCATGTAACTGGTCTTCAACTTTGGCTTCATGTTGGAGTCATGTGGGGGAATCTTTAAAAATATTGATGACTGCTTATCACCAAAGATTATACTTCAGTTGGACTGACATGTAGCCTTAGCACGAGGATTAAAAAATTATCCAGTTGGTTCTCATGAATAACCAAGGTTGTGAACTACTGATTGAATCACATTTTGTTCAAAGATGACTAGTATATATGTATCTTTTCCTGCTAATGAGCAGATGCTGAAGTTCATAAAGTACTCCTAGCTCACAAGACGGATGATACGAAAAAGTTTACCCTTGCAACAGGCTCTATGATTTTTCTCAAAATTACTGATGTTTACATATTTTCTCCTTCCATACCATACAAGTAATTATCTGTGCTGGTTAATAAGATATTGCCACCTTGCTCCAAACTCACCATTCTATACTTTGCTTTAACAAAGCTTGACTCTTTCCTCTCACTATTAACAGTATCTTTAGGACTTCTCTTGAAGCTGTTCTTCTCTGTCTCTTGTCCTGAAAAATCTGTCTTTGGACTATGATCTTTGTCCACTATATGGGTATGCATCTTTCCTTTCAGTATGCCACACAAAGTTTCTGAGGCAGTGAACTTTGGATCTCTAGAAACCCGCCTACTAACTGGTTTAGTTTACTTGGTCCTTCATCAATAAGCACAATCAACTACCAACTTCACTCATCAGGAACTTTGATACTGGAGAAGGGAATGCCCTTTACAGAAGATGAAAACCTACCAACCCGTGAGAAGAGATATTTCTCAATAAAAACAGCTAGATTAGGGTTTTGATTCCTTGGTTTTCATGAACTGAAATGAGACAGCTTGGGTCTGATCTACTCTGGAACAATGAGTAGGCTGTGTCTCTATTTCTGAAAACCTAAGTAATGGGCAAAAGCACTTGGAAATTGCCAAGGTAATTATGATGGTTAATTTTATGCGTCCACTTGACTCGGTCATGGTACCAAGAAATTGGGTCAAACATCATTCTGGATGTTTCTTTGGAAGTGTTTTATGGCTGAGATCAATGTTAAGATCAATGGACTTTGAATAAAGCAGATGAGTCTCTCTAATGTGGGTGGGCCTTATCCAATCAGTTGTAGGCCTTAATAGAACAAAGACTGACCTCCTAGAGGAAGAAGAAATCCATCGATCAGACTGCCTTTGGATTTGAACTTCAGCTCTTCCCTGAATCTTCAGCCTCCTGGCTTACCCTACAAAATTTGGGCTTCCCAAGCCTCCACAATCACATGAGCCAATTTCTCAAAGTAAATCTCTGTATATTAGTATATACGTATCCTGTGGGCTTTGTTTCACTGGAAAACCCTGACTAATAATGTTGCCTTTTGATATCTCATTTATTTTTCCCCAGAAGTAGTGTTTCTTTTTCCTCTTTAAACTTCAACATTTAGAATGAGTGTTACTAATTTATTAACAATATTTGTGGGTGAAAGCTTAGATGGAAATACATGAAAAAGGTCCACAGTAACGATCTAGG
Source organism: Equus asinus (assembly GCF_041296235.1). NCBI lineage: Eukaryota > Metazoa > Chordata > Mammalia > Perissodactyla > Equidae > Equus > Equus asinus. The sequence goes on along the minus strand of NC_091809.1, from coordinate 20,599,960 downwards.
ATTGGTGATACTATTCTCGATATGAGAGAGGCATTATAGATAATAAAGAGGTTATGGGATGTGAAGACTCAGCTCCACCAAGATCTCAGCAAAACTTTGAGACCTGTGGCAACTCAGTGCACTTCAGATTACTCATCGGTGAAACGAAAATCTGTGGGATGGGAGAAAACATTTGCAAACCATATGTGTGACCGTTGGTTAATTTCCAAATGATATAAAGAACTCCTATAAATCGATAGTAAAAAAAACCCTAATAACCTGATTAAAAAATAGACTAAGGACTTAAATAGACATTTCTCCAATGAAAACATACAAGTGGCTAAATGGTACAAGAAAATGTTCTCAACATCACTATTCATCAGGGAAAGGCAAATCAAATCTACACTGGGATACCATTTCACACCTATCAGGGTGGTTATTATATAACAACAACAACAAAAAAACAAGTGTCTAAGCATGTGGAGAAATTAGAACATTTGAACAACATTGGTGTAAATAAAAAATGTAGCCACCATGGAAAACAGTATGGAGATTCCTTAGAAAATTAAAAATACAACTACCATATGATCCAGCAACCCCACATCTTGGTATTTACCCCAAAGAATTGGAATCAATATCTCAAAGAGACAGTAGCAGTCCTTTGTTCATTGCAGCACTATTCACAATAGCCAAGATCTAGGAACAACATAAATGTCCATTGAGAGATGAATGGATAAAGAAGATGTGAGAAAAATGAATAGATATAAAAAGATTATATGTGTAATGGAATACCATTTGCCCTGAAAAAAGAAGGAAATCCTGCCATTTGCAATAACATGGATGAAACTTAAGGATATTTTGGTAAGAAAAATAAGCCAATCACTGAAAGACAAATACTGCATGATTTCACTGATATGATGTTCCTAAAATAGCCAAATTCAAAGAATCATTGAGTGATATTTTGGCTTGCGGGAGCTGCCAGGAGGGTGAAATGGAGAGTTACTAACAAAAGAGCGTAAAATTTCAGTCAAGCAAGATGACTAAGCTCCAGAGATCTGCTGTACAACACTGAGCCTACAGTAAACAGTAACGTATGAACACTTCAAAATTGTTAAGAGAGTAGATCTCATATTAAGTTTTCTTTCCATAACAATAAAAAAACCCCTTGTCCTTAGAGACAAGAGGTTAACTGAGAAAATGGAAAGACTATCAGATACTTGATATAGAAAACCTAATCTTCCCTAAATTACTTAGTCATTTGAATGCATTTGATAATAAATTCACATGTTGATGTATGTTAATTTAAAAAGTAAGTGAATTTTTTATTAAGATGTATGTAACTTGAAAGTCAGAAGGAGGAGTGCAGGTGAGATTTCTCCTGAGAAGTGGAAGTCTTCAGATCCTGCAAAGGATGTTTTCTTTTCCTATAATCCTGTTCCACTAATCTTAAAAAATCCCCAGAGATTGGGATAACATGGACCAATGTGCTAATTATGGGCTCTGTGCATTTTGCTCTCAAGCCCACAAAACTGTAAATAATCAGCCTGGGCCCTGCAACCTTTCAGTTGGCTTGTCCCAGTACAGATGGATCTGTATGTGTGTCTTCTCTTCCAGAGTTATTGTATACATCCAGGGGTCCATGTCTGACTTTGTCTTCCTGCCAGCCCTGAGAACCATGCCTGAAGCTTCATCATTCACTAGGCATGAGAAGGACAATGGATCCTCATTCTTTTGTCATGCCCTACATGCATAGAGGCAGCACAGTCCAGTGAGTGTTGCTGTAAATACTGGGTACAGAAGAGACTGGGGGAGCATTGTTTCTTTATCATCAGGATAGGTAGGACAGTTATAGTAGCCAGATGGGAGGGCACCAATATGCAGTTTCAGCTCAGAGGCCTATGGAGTTAATATTCTTTGTTCTGGTTGGGATCTGAGAATTCTCATTCAGACTTTGCTTTCCTTCCCAACTGTTTCTACCTCCAATAGGCATCTTTCTCACTGGGGTAGGAAGTGAGTCCTGCTAAACTGTCCCCTAAGCTCCCCAAAATGATCATGACAGTGATGATGAAGATGAGAGTCAAATGATGCCAGATGACCATGTACATGATATCATGAACCTATATTAATGATTCCCAAATGCTAGGCTCAGAATTAAATGCTCTATGTAACTTATTTCTTTTCATCTCTATAGTCACCCCTACGATATATGCCACACGTTATTGTTCTTTCACAAATGAGGAAAGGATTATAGGCTTTTAATACAACTTGAACTGTAATAGAATGGGATGAAGCCAGGTTTGAATCAAATGGTTTGACTCCAGACACAGGACACTTGGCCAGCCTTCTCCCCCTACCAACCCAACCAGCCATGTCCCTTCTCTTGTCATTTCACACAGGCACCCTCTATTCCCTGTGCTCTTCTCCTTGGAGGTTACTGGTAGACTACCATGGAGAACAGTGGGTGGCATGTGCTGCATCAACTATAGGAAGGTTGGCTGAGATCACAGGCAGGGATCACAGAAAGAGATGACATAACAATTTAGGGCAAATCTCTCTCTTGCCTCCACTCCTGGATTTTGCCTCAGCTGTCCACTTCATCCTCCATTCCTGTAACCTACCACTTCTACATTTCAAAAGAAGATGTAACATCAGGGTCTCAGGTCTTTGCATCCTCAGGAAACCAGAAACTATGAAAAGATATGCAATATATGTATCATTGATTAAGAACTCTGGTTCACTGCTTTAAATTTTCACACAGTGAAGATATTAACTGCTTGTGCCTCAGAGATGCATAAAGTAATTTTAAGTCCTTTTCACTCTACTTATTATTGATGTAGAGCAAGTTCTTAATACATCTGAGCCTAAACATCAGCATCCAAGTTGATTCCACTACTTTGAGTAAGGACTAAAAAGATAATAAATACTATCTATATGATTAAATATGTGATGGATGCATATAACAGCAAAATATTTAAATATTATTGTTATACTTATTATTAATATTGATTACACTAAGCTCCACAACATTGACCAAATATCCTTTGATCTGATGGTTTGGATTTCAATGGATACCCAACAAAACATTTTAGTTTTGTCCTTATAGAAATAGATACTGATCACTTGGAAGGAAAATGACTGAGTCACGTTCATTTCTGATTTCCCAGATCTTACATCGTCTTTGGCACAGAGCAGGCAACAACAGCAACAAAACCCCCAAATTTGTTAAATATTGAATAGACCCTTTTTTGTTTCAAGAAACAGAGCATAGTCAATATGAGTTACACAACTGGTGCTTTCTTTCCTGTGCCTTTATCCGTTTCAGGGGCATCCCGTAGGTCAGGCGATAGGATAATAACACTTGTATTGTGCATATGTCATAGGTGTTCAATAGGGCCTCTAATTTTCAATTTAATAACATACACATCATTCAATTATTTGAAAAAAGTCACAGTTATTTTCATAAATATGAAAAAGAAAAGGCAGAATGAGCACAGGCTTGTGTATTTTATTGAGTGGGCTGAGGCACACTTTAGAATTTCCAAGGTCCTGAAAAAAGAGTCTTTAGATTCTCTGCCATATAATCAAATAAAAGATTATTAAAACTTTCTTAGTGTTGCATTTCATCAATGAAATCACTGTTTCAGTAAGGATTCAAATTCCAGTTACAAAACAATGACCAAATATTTATGAATTTCCACCTCTCTTGGATGCACACATCTCTGGAGATGGTTCTTATTCTCTTCATTTTCAGGTCAGAACACCAGCACAGAGAGGGTAAGGGATTTACAAACACTTCTGTGAATTAGGGTAATGAACCAGTGGATTTGGGGCCTCCTGTGGCAGTAATATAGTGGATTATAGGATTTTCTGTTAATAAGAATGCATCTTCCAGCCCAGCTTGAAAATCTGAAATATGGAAATATTATTCTCTATATAAGATGTGAATTTTCATATGGAACTATCATAGAATGACTATTATAAAATACTTGAGAATATTTCTGATTCTATACCTGAATAAGAGTGTGTAGTTGATAGCAACTGATTTTTCTATTGAGAAAACAAATGTAGGAAATATAGAAAAATTCAGCTGGCATTGACTTTTACAAAACAAGCAACTGTCTTCCATGAATATTTCATATAGAAATTCTCAATTTTATGACATGGAGACAGGCAAAAGAATTTTCATAGGATTGTTGAAATAAGGAATTGGTAAATAAAATGAAATTCACTCCTCAGGTAATACTATGTGTCCATTAAAGTATTATGTCTAGTATTAAGCACAATGCCATAGTAAACAAGAATATTTTAGATGCAGTGTGTGTAGTAACATGCTATTTAGGTAAATTTTCAAGAAAACCTTTACAAATACATGAATAAATACTAAAATTATGAAACACTGACAAAAAAATATACACACCAAATTAATGACGTGGTTGCATTGGGGGATGGGTATGCAAGGCAACGGAATGATGCAGGAATTTAAAGAAAACAATTTTTATTGGTAGTATTTCAAATCTCTATAAAATATGAGTTTTGAAGTAAGTAATGTTAAATGCATATATTCTAAATATAGCTATTGGGCATTAATTACAGTAATAGCAGATAATATTAACTGAACATTTTCTAAGTGCCTGGCAACATTCTAAGATACTGTTCTTGACCCGGCTGTACATTAGGACCACTAAGAACCATTTGTGTAGAGTTTATTATTGAATTTGGCTATATGCTGTGGACAGGGCATCAGTATGTTTCACAATATTCACAGTTAAATACAATAACCAACAAGGTTTGAGAACCATGGGTCTGAGCATTTTATGTTTTATTTAATTTAATTTCTTAAAACAACCCTATAAGGTAAGTTTAATTATTATCTCCATTTTACTGATGTGGAAACTCCCCAGGTGTTTGATATATCCATCTCTGTTGTTTTTTCTTTTGGATTCCACCCCCCCCCCCCAGCCAATTAACTCATGGTTTGACCTGTCAAGGAAAATGGAGATCAGAGTTGCCTTTAGGTAATTGACTTAAAGAAAATTATATTTAAGGAGAATTATCATAAAGGACAGTTGATTTAAAGAGAATCCTCCCTGTTTCAGTAAAGATTGAATGAAGTAGGCATAAGAAGGCTGGATTTCAGGCATGGTTTGTGGGCCTCCCATGGTCTTAAATTCCTCAATTGTGAATAAAAGAGTTGGATTTGATGAGGACACAGCACTTCCTAATGTTTAGGGTTAGAAATACATGTAAGTGAGGTCTCATCAAGATGGCACTGTTGGCAGACTCTGAACTCATCTCCTGCTACAAACACAACCAGGTTACAACTATTCTTGGAAAAATTACCCTGGAGAGAAAACTGAAAACTGGATAAAAAGAACCTCCACAGAAGGGACAGTCTAGACTGAGGTGGAAGAGGCAGAAATTCCTTCTGGAGAGAAAAAAGCCATCTTCATGAGTGGCAGAGCTTCACAGCCAGACAGGTGGAAGCTACGCTAAGGTACACAGCCCTCTCTGGAGAAGTTGGGACCTTAGTAGGGGCATGTTACCACTATAAGCATCCTTCAGACTCAGCACAACTGAGACAAGAGTCCTACTATCTGGCTTTGCTGGCTATTAACTGCAATGGGGGATACCCCTAGAAAAGCTGTTGGAAGAAAGCCAAAAAATCCAACTCTTAAAGAGCCCACACACAAATTCACTCATCTCAGAGAGCAACCTAAAATCACCAAAAGGAAAGCTGCACAGTCCTTTGGTGAAAAAAGACTCACCTGGTAGGCTCTGGGTGCATCTTGGTGAGAGGTGAGACCTCTCCAGAGACTGAGACATTGGTGGTGGCCATTGTTTTGACCTAGTAAAGGTATGCCAACACAGACCCTGGCGATGCCATTGAAGTTCTTCCCCTGTCCTGACAGCCCAGGGGTCTGCCACACCCACTACAGCACAGATTTAATCCAGTACAACCAGGGCAGGCAGCCCACCCTAGGGACTGACCCCACCTGAAAGCAAGCCCTCAGGCTACTTGTTGGCTTGCATAGACTTGATAACTTGATCCTAAACAGGCAGGCGAATGTGTCCACCTCTGTGGGGCAGGTCTTGTTTGAGGACCAGGTGAACTGTGGTGGGCATTGGTGGAGAGGTGGGGGCCTCTGCAGTGGGGTGACTGGATAAGCTCCAGGGGGTCAGGAAGTGTTGTGTTGATGGTGTGTGTGGGACTTTTGAGGGTGGGGCTTATCAGCACAGATGACCTGTGCTTCACAAGCAGCCACAAAGAGAATTGGCTCCACCTTCCAAAACCTGAAGGAATTGGATGCTCCCATGCCTAGGGCCAGCCTCACTCAGCTGCAATCCTAAGAGAGCTGACAACAGCCTTGAAGGCCTGAGGCCTACAACAACTGTAAGCCCCTGAGACTAGCAACCAGCTACACTGAGTATCTACCCAATTAACAGGAAAACTGAAACAGGAGTGTGCTATTAGACCTTATAGCCAATGGTGCTAGGGCTCTCCAAACCTGATTTATGAACAGCCAGCCAGGGAGTGAAAGACTAGATTCCCTGGGTATCTGCAGTAACAGCAACCCTGCTGTAGCAGAAGGACACAAGTAGCCCACACAGGGCTCACTCCTGGATCATTTTGGACTGTAAATGAGAGGGAAACACTCTGCTGGGCCTCAAAAGGCATCTCTTATATAAGTCCACTTCTCCAAGATCAGGAGACATAGCTGGTTCACCTAATACATAGACATAAACACAGAGAAAGAGTCATAATGAAGAGGCAAAGGAACAAATTCCAAGCAAGGCAACAGGACAAAATCCCAGAAAAAGAACTAAATGAAACAGAAATAAGTGACCTACCTGACAAAGAGTTCAAACAGAAACTCATAAGAATGCTTGCTGATATTGGGAGAAGACTGGTTGAACACAGTGAGAATGTCAACAAAGAGTTAGAAGATATACAAAAGAATCAATCAGAAATGAAGAATATAATACTGGAAATGAAAAATTCACTAGAGGGACTCAATAGCAGAGTGGATGATTCAGAAGAACAGATCAGCAAGCTGAAAGAAAGACTAGAGGAAATCATCCAAGCTGAACAGATAAAAGAGAAAAGAATTATACAGAATGGGAACACTCTAAGGGAACTCTGGGACAATATTAAGTGCACTAACATTCATATTATAGGTGTCCCAGAAGGAGAAGAGAGAGACAAAGGGGCAGAGAATCTATTTGAAGAAATAATAACTGAAAACTTTCCTAACTTAAGGAAGGAAACAGACATCAAGGTACAGGAAGCAAAGAGAGCACCAAACAAGATGAACACCAACAGGCCCACACCAAGACACCTTATCATTAAGTGTCCAAAATTAAAGATAAAGAGAGAATGCTAAAAGTCGCAAGAGAAAGGCAAAAAGTGATATACAAAGGAAAGCCAATAAGGCTATTAGCGGACTTCTCAGCTGAAACCCTACAGACAGGAAGAGAGTGGCATGACATATTTATAGTGCTGAAAGGAAAAAACCTACAGCCAAGAACACTCAATCCAGCATGGTTATCATTCAGAATGGAAGGAGAGATAAAGAGCTTCCCAGAGAAGCAAAAATTAAAGGAGTTTATCACCAAGAAACCAGTTTTACAAGAAATGCTTAAGGGAGTTATTGAAGTGGAAAAGAGATGATCACATATAGCGATAATTATATTATCACCTCCCCTCCAAAAAAACCAGGCAATCAAATCACTGGTAAAGGCAAAAATACAGTAAAGGTAACAGATCAAGCTCCTATGAAGACAATATGTAGGTTAAAAGACAAAAGTACTAAAATTACTTATTTTACTGGTAAGAGGGTGATGGATAGATACACACAAAATAAGAGATTAGATATGATTTCAAAAACATAAAATGTGGGAGGAGGGAAGTAAAAGAGAAGCTTGTTGAAAGAGGTCAAGTAAAGAGGCTATCAACTCAATATGGATTGCTATATATGTAGACTATTATATAGGAACCTCATGGTAATCACAAACCAGAAACCTATAGTAAGTAAACAAATAAGTAAGGGAAAGAAATCAAACATATTATTAAAAAAGCCATTAAACCACAAGGGAAGAGAGCTAGAGAAGAAGAAAGAGATGGATAAGATCTACTAAAACACCCAGAAAAAAAGTAACAAAATGTAGAGAAATACATATTTATCAGTAGCTACTTTAAATGTCAATGGACGAAATGCTCTAATCAAAAGACATAGGGTGGATGATTGGATAAAAAAAACAAGACCCATATATATGCTGCATACAAGAGACACAATTCAGACCTAAAGACACTCACAAGCTGAAAATGAAAGGATGGAAAAAGATAGTTCACGCAAATGGCAAAGAAAAGAAAGTGGAGGTAGCAATACTTATATCAGAAAAAAATAGACTTTAAAACAAAAGCTATAACAAGAGACAAAGAAGGGCACTACATAATGATAAAGAGAACAACCCAATAAGAGGATATAACACTTGCAAATGTCTATGTACCCAACATAGGAGCACCTGAATATATAAAGCAACTATTAACAGACATAAAAGGAGAAATTGACAGTAATACAATAATAGTAAGGGACTTTAACACTCCACTTATACCAATGGATAGATGATCCAAACAGAAGATCAATAAGGAAACATGGGCCTTAAATGACAATTTAGATCACATGGACTTAGTGGGTATATATAGAACATTCCATCCAAACACCACAAAATACACATTCTTTTCAAATGCAAATGGAACATTCTCCAGGATTGATCACATATTAGACCAGAAAACAAGTCTCAATAAATTTAAGAAGATCAAAATAATACCAAGTGCCTTTTCTGACCACAAAGGTATTAAATTGGAAATCAACTACAGGAAGAAAATCAGAAAAGCCACAAAACTGTGGAGATTAAACAAAATGCTACTGAACAATGATTGGGTCAATGAAGAAATCAAAAGAGAAATAAAAAAATTCCTGGAGACAAATGAAAATGAAATGAAAATATGACATGCCAAAATCTATGGGATACAGCAAAAGTGGTTCTAAGAGTGATGTTTATAGCAATTCAACAAACAAGAAGAATCCCAACTAAACAATCTAACAGTGCACCTAAAGGAACTGGAAAAAGAAGAAAAAATAAAGCCCCAAAACAGCAGAAGGAAAGAAATAACAAAAATCAGAGCAGAAATAAAGAAAATAGAGACTAAAAAAAAAAAAAAAAGGAAAAAATTAATGAAACCAAGAGCTAGTTCCTTGAAAAGATAAACCAAATTGACAAACCCTTAGCTAGACTCACCAAGAAAAAAGACAGAAGGCTCAAATAAAATAAATCAGAAGTGAAATAGGAGAAATTACAATGGACACCTCAGAAATACAAAAGGTTATAAAAGAATACTATGAAAAGCTATACACCAACAAATTGGATAATCTAGAAGAAATGGATAAATTCTTAGAATCAAACAACCTTCAAAAACTAGATCAAGAAGAAGTAGAGAATTTGAATAGACCAATCACCAGTAAGGATATCAAAACGGTAGTCAAAAAGCTTCCAAAAAATAAAAGTCCAGCATCAGTTCGCTTCCCTGGTGAATTCTACCAAACATTCAAAGAAGACTTAATATCTATCTTTCTCAAACTGTTCCAAAATATTAAAGAGGAAGGGAAGCTTCCTAACTCATCTTAAGAAGCCAACATTATCCTGATACCAAAACCAGACAAGGATGACACAAAAAAGGAAAATTACAGGCCAATATCACTGATGAACATCAATGCAAAAATCCTCAACAAAATACTAGCAAATTGAATACAACAATATTTTAAAAAGATCATACATCATGATCAAGTGGGTTTTATTCCAGTGATGCAGGCATGTCTCAACAACTGCAAATCAATCAACGTGATATACCACATCAAGAACACAAAGAATAAAAATCACATGATCATCTCAATAGATGCAGAGAAAGCATTTGAGAAGACCCAGCATCCATTTATGATAAAAACTCTAAAAAAAAAAAAAAACAAAAAACCAGATATAGGAGGAAAATCCCTCAACATAATAAAGGCCATATATGACATACCTACAGCCAATATCATTCTCAATGGGGTAAAACTGAAAGCTATCCATCAAAGAATAGTAACCAGACAAGGACGCCTACTTTCACAACTTTTATTTAACATAGTATTGGAAGTCCTAGCCAGAGCAATCAGGCAAGAAAAATAAATAAAAGGGAACCAAATTGGAAAACAAGAAGTGAAACTGTCATTCTTTGCAGACTACATGATTTTATATATAGAAAACCCTGAAGAATCCACTAAAAAACTTTTAGAAATAATAAATGAGTACAGTCAAATCGCAGGATACAAAATCAACATACAAAAATTTGTTTTGTTTCTATACACTAACAACGAAGTAGCAGAAAGAGAAATTAAGAATACAATCCCATTTACAATTGCAATAAAAAGAATAAAATATCTAGGAATAAACTTAACGAAAGAGGTGAAAGATCTGTACACCAAAAACTATAAAACATTGTTGAAAGAAATTGAAGAAGACACAAAGAAATGGAAAGATATTCTTCTTGGATTGGGAGAATTAACATAGTTAAAATGTCCATACTTCCTAAAGCAATCCATAGATTCAATACAATCCCTATCAGAGTTCCAACAATATTTTTCACAGAAATAGAAGAAAGAATCCTAAAATTTATATGGAACAACAAAAGACCCCGAATAGCCAAAGGATGCCTGCAAAAACAGAACAAAGCTGGAAGTATCACACCCCCTGATTTCAAAATATACTACAAAGCTAGAGTAAACAAACAGCATGGTAATGGCACAAAAACAGACACACATATCAATGGATCAGAATCAAGATCCCATAAATAAACCCACACATTTATGGACAGCTAATGCTCGACAAGGGAGCCAAGAGCATACGATGGAGAAAGGAGAGTATCTTCAATAAATGGTGTTGGGAAAACTGGACAGCCACATGCAAAAGAATGAAAGTAGACCATTATCTTACACCACGCACAGAAATCAACTCAAAATGGATTAAAGACTTGAATGTAAGACTTGAAACCATGAAACTTCTAGAAGAAAACATAGGCAGTACGCTCTTTGACATTGGTCTGAGCAGCATATTTTCAAGTACCATGTCTGACCCAGGCAAGGGGAACAAAAGAAAAAAATGAACAAACGGGACTACATCAAACTAAAATCTGCACAGCAAAGGAAACCTTCAACAAAGCAAAAAGACAACCTAACAATTGGGAGAAGATATTTGCAAACCATATATCAGATAAGGGATTAACATCCAAAATGTACAAAGAACTCTTACAGCTCAACAACAAAAAAACTAACAACCCAATTAAAAAATGGACAAAAGATCTGAACAGAGATTTCTCCAAAGAAGATATATGAATGGCCAACAGGCATATGAAAAGATGCTCAACATCATTAGCTATCAGGGAAATGCAAATCAAAACTACAATGAGGTATCACCTCACTCCAGTCAGAAGAGCTATAATTAACAAGACAGGAAACAACAAGTGTTGGAGAGGATGTGAGGAGAAGGGAACCCTTGTACACTGCTGGTGGGAGTGCAAACTGGCGTAGCCACTGGAAAGCATACTGGAAAGCAGTATGGAGTATCCTCAGATAATTAAGAATAGATCTACCATATGATCCAGCTATCCCCCTGCTGGTTATTTATCCAAAGAACTTGAAAACACAAAGGCATAAAGATACTTGCACCCCTATGTTCATTGCAGCATTATTCACAATAGCCAAGACTTGGAAGCAACCTAGGTGCCCGTCAAGGGACGAATGGATAAAGAAGATGTGGTATATGTGTATAATGGAATACTACTCAGCCATAAGAAATTATGAAATCTGGCCATTTGTGACAACATGCATGGACCTTGAGGGTATTATGCTAAGTGAAAGAAGTCAGAGGGTGGAAGTCAAATACCATGTGATCTCACTCATAATTAGAAGATAAAAACAGCGACAAACACATAGCATCAGAGATTGGATTGGTGGTTACCATAGGGGAAGGGAGGAGGAGGTAGGGCAAGAGGGCGGATTAGGCTCACATGTGTGGTGATGGACTATAGTTAGTTTTTTGGGGGGTGAATATGTTGTAATTTACACAGAATTAGAAATATAATACAATTTACATCTGAAAGCTATAAGTTTTTTTTTTATTAATGTTATGATAGATTACAACCTTGTGAGATTTCAGTTGTACATTTTTATTAGTCATGTTGTGGGTACACCACTTCCCCCTTTGTGCCCTTCCCCCACCCCCCCTTTTCCCTGGTAACCACCGATCAGATCTCCTTATCAATCTACTAACTTCCACCTATGAGTGGAGTCATATAGAGTTCGCTTAACATAATACCCTCGAGGTCCATCCACGTTGCTGTGAATGGGCCAATTTTGTCTTTTTTTATGGCTGAGTAGTATTCCATTGTGTATATATACCACATCTTCTTTATCCAATCATCAGTTTCTGGGCATGTAGGTTGGTTCCACGTCTTGGCTATTGTAAATAATGCTGCCATGAACATAGGGGTGCAACGGACTCTTGGGATTTCTGATTTCAGGTTCTTAGGATAGATACCCAGTAATGGGATGGCTGGGTCATAGGGTATTTCTATTTTTAACTTTTTGAGAAATGTACATACTGTTTTCCATAGTGGCTGTACCAGTTTGCATTCCCACCAACAGTGTATGAGGGTTCCTTTTTCTCCACAGCCTCTCCTACATTTGTTGCTCTTGGTTTTGGATGTTTTTGCCAATCTAACGGGTGTAAGGTGATATCTTAGTGTAGTTTTGATTTGCATTTCCCTGATGATTAGCGATGATGAACATCTTTTCATGTGTCTCTTGGCCATATTCATATCTTCTTTTGAGAAATGTCTGTTCATGTCCTCTGCCCAGTTTTTGATCGGGTTGTTTGTTTTTTTGTTGCTAATCAGTGTGAGTTCTTTGTATATTATGGAGATTAACCCTTTGTCAGATAAGTGGCTTGTAAATATTTTTTCCCAATTAGTGAGCTGTTTTTTTGTTTCAATCCTGTTTTCCCTTGCCTTGAAGAAGCTCTTTAGTCTGATGAAGTCCCATTTGTTTATTCTTTCTGTTTCCCTCAACTGAGGAGTTATAGTGTCTGAAAAGATTCTTTTGAAACTGATGTCAAAGAGTGTACTGAATATATTCTCTTCCAAAAGACTTATTGTCTCAGGCCTAATCTTTAGGTCTTTGATCCATTTTGAGTTTATTTTGGTGTGTGGTGAAAAAGAATGGTCAATCTTTTGCATATGGCTGTCCAGTTTTCCCAGCACCGTTTGTTGAAGAGACTTTCTTTTCTCCATTGTAGGCCCTCAGCTCCTTTGTAGAACATTAGCTGTCCATAGATGTGTGGTTTTATCTCTGGGCTTTCAATTCTGTTCCATTGATCTGTGCCCCTGTTTTTGTACCAGTACCATGCTGTTTTGATCACTGTAGCTTTGTAGTATGTTTTGAAATCGGGGATATTGATTCCGCCGGCTTTCTTTTTCTTGCTCAGGATTGCTTTAGCAATTCGCGGTCTTTTGTTGCCCCATATGAATTTTAGGATTGTTTGTTCAATTTCTGTGAAGAATGTTCTTGGGATTCTGATTGGGATAGCATTGAATCTGTAGATTGCTTTAGGTAGTATGGACATTTTAACTATGTTTATTCTTCCAATCCATGTGTATGGAATGTCTTTCCATCTCTTTATGTCATCGTCAATTTCTTTCAAGAAAGTCTTGTAGTTTTCATTGTATAGATCCTTCACTTCCTTGGTTAAGTTTATCCCAAGGTATTTTATTCTTTTCGTTGCGATTGTGAATGGGATTGAGTTCTTGAGTTCTTTTTCTTTTAGTTCATTGTTAGTGTATAGAAATGCTACTGATTTATGCACGTTAATTTTATACCCTGCTACTTGGCTGTAGTTGTTGATTATTTCTAATAGTTTTTCTATGGATTCTTTGGGGTTTTCTATATATAAGATCATGTCGTCTGCAAACAGCGAGAGTTTTACTTCTTCGTTACCTATTTGGATTCCTTTTATTTTTTTCCTGCTGAATTGATCTGTCCAGCACCTCCAGTACTATGTTGAATAGGAGTGGTGAAAGTGGGCACCCTTGTCTTGTTCCTGTCCTCAGAGGGATGGCTTTCAGTTTTTGTCCATTGAGTATGATGTTGGCTATGGATCTGTCATATATGGCCTTTATTATGTTGAGGTACTTTCCTTCTATACCCATTTTATTGAGGGTTTTTATCATAAATGGGTGTTGGATCTTGTCGAATGCTTTCTCTGCATCTATTGAGATGATCATGTGGTTTTTGTTTTTCATTTTGTTGATGTAGTGTATCACGTTGATTGACTTGCAGATGTTGAACCATCCCTGTGTCCCAGGTATAAATCCCACTTGATCATGGTGTATAATCTTTTTGATGTATTGCTGTATTCGGTTTGCCAGAATTTTGTTGAGGATTTTTGCATCTATGTTCATCAGTGATATTGGCCTGTAGTTCTCCTTCTTTGTGTTGTCCTTGTCAGGTTTGGGGATCAGAGTGATGTTGGCTTCATAGAATGTGTTAGGGAGTACTCCATCTTTCTCAATTTTCTGCAACAGTTTGAGAAGAATAGGTATTAAGTCTTCTTTGAATGTTTGGTAGAATTCTCCAGAGAAGCCGTCTGGTCCTGGACTCTTATTTTTGGGGAGGTTTTTGATTATCGTTTCTATTTCCTTACTTGTGATTGGCCTATTCAGATTCTCCATTTCTTCCTGATTCAGTTTGGGGAGATTGTAGGAGTCTAGGAATTTGCCCATTTCTTCCAGGTTGTTCAATTTGTTGGCATATAGTTTTTCATAGTATTCTCTTATGATCTCTTGTATTTCATTGGTATCTGTTGTGATTTCTCCTCTCTCATTCCTAATTTTATTTATTTGCGATTTCTCTCTTCTTTTCTTGGTGAGTCTGGCTAAGGGTTTGTCAATTTTGTTAATTCTTTCGAAGAACCAACTCTTTGTTTCATTGATCCTTTCTATTGTCTTTTTTGTTTCAATATCGTTTATTTCTGCTCTTATTTTTATTATTTCCCTCCTTCTACTGACTCTGGGCTTTGTTCGTTCTTCTTTTTCTAGTTCTGTTAGGTGTAGTTTGAGGTTGCTTATGTGAGCTTTTTCTTGTTTAGTGAGGTGAGCCTGTATTGCGATGAATTTCCCTCTTAGGACTGCTTTTGCTGCATCCCAAATGATTTGGTATGTGGTGTTCTCATTTTCATTTGTCTCCAGATAATATTTGATTTCTTCTTTAATTTCTTCAATGATCCATTGTTTGTTGAGAAGCGTGTTGTTTAGTCTCCACATTTTTGCACCTTTCTCTGCTTTTTTCTTGTAGTTGATTTCTAGTTTAATAGCATTATGATCAGAAAAGATGCTTGATATTATTTCAACTCTCTTGTATTTATTGATGTTTGCTTTGTGTCCCAAAATATGGTCAATCCTTGAGAATGTTCCATGTGCACTTGAGAAGAATGTGTAACCTGCTGTTTTTGGATGAAGTGTTCTATATATATCTATTAAGTCCATCTGGTCTAATTTTTCATTTAATTATATTATTTCCTTGTTGATTTTCTGTCTGGATGCTCTGTCCATTGGTGTTAATGGTGTGTTGAGGTCCCCCACTATTATTGTATTGTTGTTGATGTCTTCTTTTAATTCTATTAAGAGTTGCTTTACAAATTTTGGTGCTCCTTTGTTGGGTGCATATATATTTATAAGTGTTATGTCTTCTTGGTGGAGAGTCCCTTTTATCATTATATACTGTCCCTCTTTGTCTTTCTTTATCTGTTTTGCTTTGAAATCTACCTTGTCTGATATTAGTATAGCGACACCTGCTTTCTTTTGTTCATTATTAGCTTGGAGTACTGTTCTCCATCCCTTCACTCTGAGTCTGTGTTTGTCTTTGGGGCTGAGGTGTGTTTCCTGGAGGCAACACATTGTTGGATCTTGGTCTTTGATCCATCCTGCCACTCTGTGTCTTTTGATTGGGGAGTTCAATCCATTTACATTTAGAGTGGTTATTGAGACGTGGGGGCCTACCACTACCATTTTGTGTCTTGTTTTCTGGTTTTCTTCAATTTCCTTTGTTTCTCGTCCCATGGTTTAATCTGTTCTGATGAAGAGCTGCTACTCTCTGTTGTTGTCCTTCTACTTATCTCCTCTGCTCTTGGTTTTGTAGCCCCTTTCCTTTTTTGGATTTTTCAGGAATGAAGGTTTTCCTGAGGATTTCCTGAAGAGGAGGTTTTGTGGCAATGAACTCCCTTAATTTTTGTTTATCCGGGAAAGTTTTTATTTCTCCATCGTATTTGAAGGATCTTTTCGCTGGGTAGAGAATTCTCGGCTGTAGATTTTTGTCCTTCAGATTTTTGAATATATCATTCCACTCTCTTCTAGCCTGTAAAGTTTCTGCTGAGAAATCTGCTGATAGCCTGATGGGGGTTCCTTTGTAGGTTAGTTTCTTTTGCCTGGCTGTCCTTAGTATTTTCTCCTTGTCGTTGACTTTTGCTAGCTTCACTAGTATATGCTGTGGAGTTGCTCTTCTTGCATTGATAAAGTTTGGAGATCTATTGGCTTCTGTCACCTGAAGATCCATCTCTCTCACCAGATTTGGGAAGTTCTCAGCCATTATTTCTTTGAATAGGCTTTCTGCCCCTTTCTCCTTCTCTTCTCTCTCTGGTATACCTATAATCCTTACGTTGCATCTCCTAATTGTGTCTGATAATTCTCGGAGAGTTTCTTCATTTCTTTTTAGTCTTGCTTCTCTCTCCTCCTCTGCCTGCAGCAATTCTATATTGCCATCTTCCAAATTGCTAATTCTTTCCTCCATATTATCAGCCCTACTGTTCTGAGCATCTAGATTTTTCTTAATCTCCTCTATTGTGTTCTTCATTTCCAATATTTCTGTTTGGTTCTTCTTTATCGTATCAAACTCTTTTGTGACATAGCTCCTGAACTCGTTGAGTTGTCGGTCAGAATTCTCTCTTAACTCATTGAGAATCTTAATGATGGCTGTTTTGAAGTCATCGTCATTTAGGTTATATATCTCATTTTCTTTGGGATTGTTTTCTGTGTATTTGTTATTTTCTTTCTGTTCTGGAGATTTAATGTATTTTTTCATATTGCTTGATGTTGTTGATTTGTGCCTCCGCATAGAGATAGAGTTTAGTTGCTCCTTTCACTTGTTTCAGCTGCTGCGGTGGGGGAGCAGCTGTTTGTACTGCACCAACCCGGAACCCTGTCCGCATTTGCTAGCTGGGCCTGGGCCCCTCCTCATAGTCACAGTGGTCCTTTGGATTCCCTCCTCTGCCCTGGGGGCCGTCACAGGGGGGCTTCAGGCTGCTGGTGCCTACTGTTGCAGCCCACCTAGATGTGCTCCCTCCTTGGGGTCTGCAATGGTGTTATGGGCTTTTCCAGCGGCCAGGGGTGGGATCACTTATATTTGTCGCTCCGTCGCTGTCGGAACCCACAAAATCTCACTTGTCCACTATGGGTCGCAGGAGAGCTATTGGCATGTTCTACAGTCTGTGGTTAGTTCACCTAGCTATTCTACTCTTGTCCTGGGGTCTTCCAGCCTTGTGGCTGCCGGATGGGTGCTTTCTACTAGTGCTGAGCAGAGGCTTTCCCTGAGGCTGCTGTGAGCCTGTAGGGTTTCCCCCTAGGCTATAGAGCTGGGTAGCTGGAACTCCCCCCAGCCCCAGTCCTGTTCCCCAGGAACTCGGGGAGCCCTTTGCCCTCTCTTGGGGGATAGCTGGAGATCCTGATTTCAGTGGTAGCTGGTCACCTGCTGCCCTGCCTGATATTCTCCTCTCCGGGACCCTCCCGGTATTGTGGATGCTGGGTGTGGCCCCTCCGCTAATAGCAGACAGAGAGTTTTGTCTGCTGCCCGGGCAGAACTCTGGAGCTTCCCCTCTGGGGCGCGGAGTGGGCCTCTGGAGCTTCACCCTGTCCCAGTCCTCTCCAAGATCTCTGGCAATCCCTAGCCCCATGGGGCAGGCCACAGCAGCTGGAGGTCACTTCGCCCTCTGGGATTCTCTCTGGGACTTTCCTAGAGTTGAATGCTGGGCATAGCCCCTCTGCTAAAGGCAGACAGAGAGTTTTCTCTGCTACCCGGGCAGAACTCTGGAGCTTCCCCTCCAGGGCGCAGAGCTGGTCTCTGTAGCTTCCCCCAGCCCCAGTCCTCTCCGAGATCTCCAGCAATCCCTAGCCCTACGGGGTGGGCAATGGCAGCTGGAGGTCACCTCGCCCTCTGGAATTCTCTCCGGGACTTTCCCAGAGCTGTGAATGCTGGGCGTGGCCCCTCTGCTAATGGCAGACAGAGAGTTTTGTCTGCTGCCCAGGCAGAACTCTGGAGCTTCACCCAGCCCCAGTCCGCTCCGAGATCTCCGGCAATCCCTAGCCCCACCGTGCAGGCAGTCGCAGCCGGGGGACCTCCGTACCCTCAGTGATTCTCTCTGGGACCCTCTGGGCACCGTGAACACTAGGCGGGATCTCCCCACCAATGGCGGGGAGAGACTCTCCCCGCGGGCTCAGGTCTGTAACTCTAGAGTTTCCCTCTGCATTTAGGAGTAATTGCGGGGGGTTTAGGTAGGGTTCTGGTCACCTGTTTCCACCGTCACTCCTCTGTTGTGTGCTCACTCCTGCCCTAGATGTGTGTTGACCTTCTGGGGGCATCCGTTGGAAGAAAGCCGCTTGCAGGTACTAGGCTGTTCGGTCGGGGTCGGAGAGTTTTCACCTATTTCCACATCCTCCAGGAGGAAAGTCCATCCGCCTTCTGATGTATAGTCGCATGGGTCTCTCAGACGCCCTGAGATGCTGTCTGGATATCCTTTGTTAAACGATAAGTGTCCAAATAATTGTAGACTCGAAGGGGGAGAGGCAAAGAGGACTACTCATGGCGCCATCTTGGATCCTCCCATTCCTGAAAGCTATAATGTTTTAATCCAATGTTGCTGAAATAAAAAAAAAAAGAATGTGGAATATGAAGACACTCCACTGCCCAGATATTGACTCAAAAATTTGAAGATTTTGGCAAGTCAAAGTTCCTTTCTGAGCTCCCAAATTCTCAGCAGCAAATTAAGTGCATACTGCTTATCTTCCAAGGCAATACAATAATTATACATAATTTTGGCATGGATGAATCAAATGGTAGTTTCATTCAAATGGTAAATCCTATTGCAGCACTAAGGAAGTTAATTTAATAAGCACTCCAGTAATTCGTAAGTAGGCTGCTGTCACAAATTGTATAACTTTAAGTATCATACATAACATTTCTATTTAAATTCCTCATTTGTAGATTTATGATAACAAGAGCACTTACCTGAAGCTGGTTGAGAAGATACTACGAAATAGACTGAATAGAATACTATTTAGTGAATAGTAGTGGATCAATAAGGGCAAACCAACATAATCAATAATTAATAGGCCGGTGTATAGTTTCAACATATGGGCTTTGGAGGCTAAAATTTGACTTACATCAGCTCCTCTTTTTACCTGAGTACGCTGGGATATATTTTTATAACTCTCACTGCCTCTAATGTTTCATTTTTAATGATATTTATCTGAAAGCACTCTAGAATTAAACAGACAATATGCACATGTAAGAACTAAATAAATATAGATATCATCATCATCATTATCATCTACTCTAAGGCTGATATATTTCTTTTTTCAACTTTATTGAGATATAATTGACATATTGTGTAAGTTTAAGGTGTGCAATGTATTGACTTGATATACTTATATGTTGCAAAGTGACTACTACCATAGGGTTAGCTAATACCTCCATCACATCACTTCATTACCACTTCTTTTTTTGTGGTGAGAACATTTAAGATTTATTCCCTTAGCAACTTTCAAGTATATCATATATTATTGTTAACGACAGTTACCATACTCTACATTAGATCCCCAGAATTTATTCATCTTATAACTGGAAGTTTGTACCCTTTGACCAATATCTCCCCATTTCCCTAACCCATCAGCCCCTGGTAACCACCATTCTACTCTCTGTTTCTAAGAGTTTGACTTTTTTAGATTCCACATATAAGAGAAAGTATGCAGTGGTTATCTTTCTCTATCTGACTTATTTCACGTATCATAAACGCCCTGAGTGTTGGTTGCTTCCAGCCAACACAATGTGACAGAACTGATGAGATGTCACTTTTGAGATTAGAGTTCAGAAAGACTCTGGCTTTCAAATTTCTGGCCGTTGTTCCTCTGTCACCTATCTGCTTGTTCTGATGGAAACCAGCTGCCACCTGTGAGCTTCCCATGTGGCAGAGAACTGAGGAAGGCCTCTGGCCAAAAGTGCACAAGGAATGTTATCCTTCCAACAGCTATGTGAGAGGGCTTGGGCCAGGTCATCTCCCAGTCAAACCTTGAGGTGACCAC
The DNA here is from genome assembly GCF_041296235.1 of Equus asinus. Taxonomy (NCBI): domain Eukaryota; kingdom Metazoa; phylum Chordata; class Mammalia; order Perissodactyla; family Equidae; genus Equus; species Equus asinus. The sequence continues at coordinate 20,579,487 of NC_091809.1, read as the reverse complement.
AGACCTAGCTGACATCTTGATTGCAGTCTTGTTAGAAACCCTGATTTATTTAAGAGAAATATCAAGTTGTAATAAGAACATAAAAGTCAATAGTCTTCTAATATATCAACATACGTCACTGAAAGAGACAAACCAGCACTTGGGCCATCATTTACATAGTAAAAATGCCTTAAAAAAAAGGAAATAGAGGGGCTGGCCCCGTGGCCGAGTGGTTAAGTTTGCGCGCTTTGCTGCAGGTGGCCCAGTGTTTCGTCGGTTCGAATCCTGGGCGCGGACATGGCACTGCTCGTCAGACCACGCTGAGGCAGCGTCCCACATGCCACAACTAGAGGAACCCACAACGAAGAATACACAACTATGTACCGGGGGGCTCTGGGGAGAAAAAGGAAAAAATAAAATCTTTAAAAAATAAAAAAATAAAAAAAAAGGAAATAGAAAATTTTTCTTCAAGACAAAAGTCTTAACTGAGGAAAAGGACATAGTTTTAGATTCTTGTTATAGGAAACCTAATTCTCCCTAATTTACATCAAGGACACAGTGGATTTGCAGATGTCAGAGTCCAAAAGTCATAATTAAATTGAGAAAGAAAAGAGTCTGGAGTTTATGTTAAGATCCTTGAAATCGGAAATCACAAGCAAGGTGTACAGATGAGCTTCCTTCTGAGAAGAGGAAGGGCCCAGACTCAAGTAAATACATTCACTTTTCTCCTTTTCCTCTTTAGTTAATATTAGGAAGTCCTCAGAGATTGGAATAACATGGACCAATTTCATTAATTATGAGTTCTGTGCATTAAGTTCTCAAAGACATATGGGACTAAATAATTAGCCAGTGTCTCCAGCCTTTTAATGTGGCAGCCCCAGTTAGTCTTCATACCTGTAATTCCTCTTCTCAGAGTCATTGTCTCCATCGAGGGATTCATGCCTGAGTCTGTCTTCCTGCCAGTCCTGAGAACAGAGTCTCAGCCCTCATCATTCACCAGGCGGGAGAGGGCAGTGGATCCAATCTCCTAAGTCATGACCCAGCAGAGATACAGCACAGACCAGTGAGTGCCCAGGGAGATGGTAGATGGAGGCGAGATTATAGAGGATCTTGTTTCCTCATTATCAAAACAAGCAAGACCATTGAGATAACCAGATGGGAGGGCATGAATATGTGAGTTTCAGCTCAGAGGCCAGTGAAGTTTATGTTCCTTTTCTGTTGGGGATTTCATAACTGTCATTTAAAATGTGGCTCTCCTCCACCACCATGTCTAGCTTCCATAAGCATCACCCACACAAGAGCAGGAAATGGATTTCTCCAAACCATCTCCTAAGCACTCCAACATGATCATGAATTTGATGATTATGATCACGATGGTGATAAGGAGAATAACCATTATATTATGAAGTTTTACATAGGGTTTCCTGTGATAGCCTCCAAGCTATGTGCTGCGTATGGGTTTTTAATTTTCATCTCCATAATCACCCTCCATGATATATGTGCACACATAATTTTACAGTTGAGGAGAGGAGTACAGTATGTTTATTTAATTTGAACTGTGTCCTGGGGTTAAAAATGGGTGGGGTCAGGTTGGGATCCAAGCAGCAAGACTCCATTTACAGGGCACAGGACAATGTCTTTCCTTAAAATTTAGTTTCATGTCGTTATTGAGCCCTTGAAATGTGTCTAGTCCAAATTTATATATGCTGTCAGTATGGAATAACAGATTTTGAAGAAGTACCAAAAAATGTAAAACATCTCAATTTTGTATATTGGTGAAATTATATTATTTTTTGTATAGTTGGTTAAATAAAATGTTAAAATTAAGAAAAAAACCCAAACCAATTTATTCAAACTTTTCTTTCTCTGTCCAGGTCACTCCAGACAGAATGCTTGCAGAGAAATGACTGAGTCTCATTAATTTCTGATTTCCCAACACCTCCACTGTGGTTGGCACAGACTAGGCAATAAAAACAAAATATGTATCTATTAAAAATCTCTTTTAAATATTGGTTACCATTTGTTATTTCACAGGAACACAGCATATGGCTTCCACACGCTGGGGGATTTCCTGCCTGGGCTTTGATCCCTTCCAGGGATGTTGTACAACTAAATAAATGAATAAGATTGGTCATTTCCCTTCAAGCACTCTTCCCAGAGTGACAAATTAATCAAACCTGAGGAGGAGGTTGTGGGAACCTCTAATTTGTCGCCAAGTTGAACAGAAGTTTTGTGTAACCTGGGGACCTACCACTTGTGATTGACATCTGAAGTGGGAGCAGTGTTGGGGGACTGACCCTTTAATCTGTGGGATCTGACACTATAGGCAAATAGTGTCAGAACTGAAATAAATTGTCAGACATACAGCTGGTGTGAAGAGATTTCCCCTCATTTAGTGACCAGAAGTGTCAGAAGTGAATAGTTCTGTGAGGGAGAAAAGGAGAGAGAACAGGATGTGAAAAACTGCTTAGGTCTTTTCTATACAGTGCCAAAGGCTTAATTTAATTTTAATTTAGTCAGAATGTCCATGTCCATTCTAGGATTTTTGAGATCAATGGGTGCTATTGCAATGGGGAATTCAGGCAAGATAATAGTTTCTATGGCGAAGGTGAGGCATACTCTTTCTCCTCTAATTTTATGTTGAAGAACCTCCCTAAGATTATAGAGAGTATTTTATTCAAATTTAGTGGGATCCACAGCTGTGATCTGAGCCCCTGTTTTCATTGAGGACACAAAGTTTTGCCCTTTGGTGCTTTTCAGCCAATATTAAAGCTAATTCAGAAGCTTTATTGAAGAGATGCCAAAGCTAATTGGTACCATTTCATTTTTTGTTCTATAAATTCTTTTAATAAATATTAGACTTCCAATGGGGTCAAATTGTATACTTCTGTTTCAGTTTCCTCCCTCATATCCAGATTTTTTATTTCTCTTCTTCCTCTCCTTCCCCTCCTTCCCCTTCTCCTTTACTTCCCCTTTTCCTCCTCCTTCCCTCTCCCCTCCCCCTCCTCCTTCTTCTTCTCCTCTTCCCTCTTCCTCCTACTCTTCTTCCTCTTCCTCCTTTTCCTCTGCCTCCTTCTTATCCTCCTCCTTCTCCTCCTCCCCTTTTTATTCTTCTTCCTCTTCTTTTTCTTCTTCTTGTTTTTCTTCTTCATTCTCTCTTTCTTTGTCTATCTCTCTCTCTCTCCTAATTCCCTAAAGACCACTCTTTCATCAGCAACCAATCAGTGGAACTATATCTTGCTCAGGGTATATCCTTTCCACCCACAAGGCCAATGCCTGGTTTAAACACACAACCAATCAGGGTAAGAGTTTTTCCCCTGGCCCTAGTGTTAGTCACAGCTTCATTCTAAGACATACAGATAGATTGAGCTGACCTGCGACACGAGACCTAGGGCTACATTAAGGAAGGACTCGACCCCATACTCTCATCTCTAATAGCCAAGTAATTATTGAAACATCTAAATTAGGTAAATTATGTCTATAAGGGAAGATTGTGTTACCAAACACAAACATAGGTTTGTTACCCGATTCACAGGAAACTCAAATCACTGAAATATACTTGCGGCAAGGAAAGAGATTTGTTATCAAAAGCCAACCAGATGAGGGGATGGGAGTTAAAACTCAAATACACCTCCTTGAAGGGAAAAAGGTAGGGGTTCTTATTTGGGCTTTTAGGTAGAGGAGGGGGAGAATGTATCCTTGCTGGTTGGCACCTTCCCACCAGCCTGCATTTGGCCTTGAGGATGAAACCACTTTTTCCTTGAGTGTCTGGACTTTTCTGGTTACTTTCCATCCTCAGCCTGCTTTTGGCATTGTGAGGCTGAATATCCATTCTTCTTGATGTTTGGACCTTGATTTCCTGAGAAAAACAGCTCATTCATATACTAAGGAGGGAAAGAAAGACCTGATTAGTTTTAAAAAACACTTGTTTATGCTGAGTATGCCCAGATGCAGTTAGCAAAGATTATTTCAAAATTTTTTTTCTCTCTATTTCTAGCCCAGAGAAAATTTAACGCCTTCATTCTTGGTTTCAATGGGAAGGACTCAACAAATGCGGCACAGTCCAAAGTGCAAGCTTCTAGGAGGCAGTATCTCAAAGTGCATCTTTGTCATCAGACAGCAGAGCCAGGGAGCCAGCCAGAGCAAGAGAAGAAAGACCTCTGAGGGTGGTGGTCATTGTCTCAGTGCCCCACTTGCTGCATCAAGTGTAGTGGACACTCTGCAGAAATAGGGTAGGCCTCCCCTTCCATGGACATCCCAGTTTGGCTTGGATGTTGAGACTGATAACAACACACACACAAGAGGGTATAAAAAGTTTTATTCCTTATATAAAGATTTCCCTGTCTGGGCAGAGCACAGCAGGCCTTCTAAAGTGGTCTGAAATGACAGAAGAGTTCAAAGAAAGTGGCTGGCAACGGTTTTTTTATTGCAGCTATGGTGTGGGTTCACAGTGAGATTTCCTGTCTCTGTGCATGGGCCTGTGAGGTTTGAATCTCTCCCTGTTGCCAAAGGAGGACAGATCCAGGCTTTCTTTGTTTTTTAATTAAGGTGTAATTAACATATAATATTATATTAGTTTCAGGTATACAACACAATGATTCAGTATTTTTGCATATTGTGAAGTGATCACCGCAATAAGTCTAGTTAACATCCGTCACCATACATAGTTACCAATTTTTTTTCCCTGTGCTGAGAACTTTTAAGATCTACTCTCTTAGCAACTTTCAAATGCGCAATACAGTATTGTTACTATAGTCACCAGAGTGTACATTACATCCCTAGGACTTATTTATCACTGGAGGACCCAGTCTTTTTTATCAGCTAGCCCAGTTACTGGGCAGAGGCAGGAGAGAGGCATGATTTAAAAACCTTTAGCACCCAAACATCATACTGAAAAAATGGAGTCAGGCACTTACATCATTCTTACAGGGTGTTTATAAATAGTCCAAATCAAGGATATTAATTGCCCTGCATTTGAATAAAATAAAGCACATTTGAATGCTTATTAATGTCCTTTAATTACAATAATTTTTTCTCTAAAGGAGACTGTATTTCTTATTCCTTTTGTTTCCATCAAAGAAGGGAACTGCTATGTTAGTATGACTATGGATTTTTAAAATCTCTAAGTATCCTTGTGCCTCTAAATTTTTAGCCTAGTCTTTCCAAAGTGGATGCACATAGAAACAGGTGAATGGAGCAAAAGCCAATGAGAACAGAGTTCTAAGAAGACTGTGTTTGCCACACCGAGAAATATTGCTAAAAGGGTATGATCCTCAAGCATGAATACTTTATATATGAATTGATTGGATCCAAAATATAGACACTCTTACGATTACCTGTATATAGTTCTTTCCTTTATATCGACTCTCTTTTATTTTCCAAAAGGTGTCTCTGCTATGTGGAATCCCAGAATCTAACAAATGCCTTGGAATTCCTTCTTCTTGGGCTCTCAGATGATCCAGAACTGCAACCTCTAATCTTTGGCCTGTTCCTGTCAATGTACCTGGTCACCATTCTGGGGACTCTGCTGATCATCCTGGCTGTCAGCTCTGACTCCCACCTCCACACCCCCATGTACTTCTTCCTCTGCATCCTATCTGTGGCTGACATCGGTTTTGCTACTACTATGGTCCCAAAGATGATTTTGGACATTCTAACTCATAGAAGAGTCATCTCCTATGTGGGCTGCTTGATTCAGTTGTCTTTTTTTTACTTTTTTGGGTGTTTGGACAGTTTACTCTTAACTCTGATGGCCTATGATCGTTTTGTAGCTATTTGTTATCCCCTGCACTACTTGGTCATCATGAACCCACGCCTCTGCAGCTTCCTGGTTCTGGTGTCTTTTTTGATCAGCATTTTGGACTCCCAGCTGCACTGCTTAATGATATCACAACTTACGTTTTGCACGAATGTGGAAGTTCCTCATTTCTTCTGTGATCCTCCTCAACTCCTCAAGCTTGCCTGTGACAATACCTCCACCAACAAAATATTGATCTATTTCATTGCTGCTGTTTTTGGTGGTATTCCCGTCTCAGGGATCCTTTTCTCTTATACTCGAATTATTTCCTCCATTCTGAGAGTCCCATCAACATGTGGGAAGTACAAAGCCTTCTCCACCTGTGGCTCTCATCTGTCAGCTGTTTGCTTATTTTATGGAACTGGCCTTGGGGTGTACCTCAGTTCTCCTGTTTCATGTTCCCCCAGGAAGGATGTGGTGGCTTCAGTGGTGTACACTGCAGTCACTCCCATGCTGAACCCCTTCATTTACAGCCTGAGGAACAGAGACATCAAGAAGGCCATGCAGAGGCTCCTCAACAGAACAGCCTAGTCTCAATACTTGTGCCAGTTTTTGTTCTGTGGATTAGAAATGATTGCAAAACTAAACATCTAGAATTGGCAAACATGCATCTTTGGTCACATAGTTTTTGTAGCTCATGGTAATCATTTGTCTTGATTTATCATATCTGAAAATTGCTTTTTTGGGCACATATTCGATGGGATTAAGGGGGTACTCTGGGGTCCCACATGTGTCAGAATCAGTGCACAATTGAATCCTATTACATCTTTGGAATCTTCTGTGTTTGTCGCCTATGACCTAGGCATCCTGTGGAAATTCAGAACTCTCTCTTTTAATATATATACAGTTCTCAACCATTTTCACTTTCCACATCTATTTTCCATAAAACTCTGACTTCAATCAAACCTATTGATGCAGGTTGTGTGAGAGAATGTGTGTCACTGGTCCCCAAGCTTGGCCTCATACTGGAAGCATCTGATGAGCCTTAAAAATCCTCATGCCGGATTCCCACAACCATAGTTTAAGATTTAATTAGACTGCAGAGTGAAAAGAGTGTGAATGGTTTTAACAGCTCCCCAGGTGAGTCTAACACGCAGCTAATGTGGAAATCTGTTAAATTTTGTCAGACCTTTCATTCAAAAATAAATGATACGTCTTAGGTCCTTTACTGTTCATGACCAGATCCTGAAGATCTTAAAGTGATCAGAGTTCATAAAGGAGAAGACTTGAAAGAGTTTGCCTTAGTAACAGGCAATGCGATTTTTTTCTCATATTCCTGGTAATATTTTTTCACCTATTTCCTCCCTCTACATGCTAGAGCTGGTCCTATATATTGGGTATTAAGCTTTTTTGTTTTCTTCTCCAAACTTAGTCTTCTTTAAGCTAATTTGTGATTCTGTGTGAGGGGTGGAAGTGGGGGTGGGCTGGGAATCTATAAACCAAAGCTCAGATGTTCCTTCTGGCTTCCCTTTAGATTCTTCTAATTACAGTCAGCAAAGTTCACACACACTAATGCCCAACCTTTTCCATATAGCCCTTAGCCTATTGTATTGTCTCTACATCCTACAGCTATGACTCTATATTATCATAATTTTTATTTTATGCTTTTCGTGTTTTAATAACTATTTAGCAATACTTAAATTATCTTCACTAAAATAACTAGTGTGGTTTCTCTTTTCTTGGTTGAACCCTGGCTGATAAATCATAAAGCTACATTGTGAGATGCAATTGGAAGATTGCAAAGTGAGCTTGTGACAAGAAAGTGATTGTAATGATTATGTCTTGGTCAAGGGTATACAATTGATACTTAAAGTAGTGGTATGATATTTCTAGTGGCTGTGTGGTTCTCATTGTGCCTGTAGATCATTGTCACCCAAGTCATTATGAATAAATTTAACTATACCTTCATTTTCATTACTCAAGGATGGGAAAGGACTATGTCCTCAGCAAAGGGGGGAGATCTTGCCTTTCAACAGGAACAGGCTCTTTTGGATTCCACTTTGTAAACATGTTTTCTTTTCTTCTGTCATGATCAACATGCCATGGGCTCTTTCTCTTTTCTGCTACATACCCAGGTACCTAAGTACATGTTAATCTTTCCTTTAGAGATGCTACACATAGTTTCTGAGGTAGCAATCTTTGCTTTCTGAAAAGCCATCCAGTAACTGGTTTAATTTACTCTGCCTTTTGCCGCTAAGCTAAATTGCCTACCAACTTCACTGACAATGATCCTAGTACTTGATTAGCTCTTCTCATTATGAAATCCCTTCAGTTTTATTTTGGATTTATCTTCCCACCCAAACATACAAAATGTCTCAACACTCACACTTCCTTCTCTAATCCTTCTCTATACTCCTGCCATTTGGTCATTTGGGTTCCCTAAAATTTCCCCCTGACATTGATGCACACACATATAATTAGTATGCTTTCTCCCATATCCAACTTAACTGGGTAAATACTCAAGCTTTCTTCCTATCAGTTAATGAGAAATCAATCTCTGAGTTCCTCATACAAAGAAATCTGAGCCAATAGGACTTCAAAGATAAGATATAGAGGTTGACACAAATCATGATTCCCATGCATTCCACTTTATCTCACTATGTAAGCCAAAATCACATTTTTAAAAAGACGTCAAGAGTTCAAATACAAAGATTCTAAAGAAAATATATTTGGAGGGAGATGAGCCCTTAGGAGTTGAGCAGAAATCAGAAGCTTCTAGAGCTGCTTATTGTATTGGTACTGAAATGGCTGTGGCTTCTCCTGGCAAAGATGAAAGGACTCTGTTGGTATAAGAGAAGCCAGGGAAACTTCTTATGACATGGCCAGGAGCAGCATGGGAGGGTGGGAGATTGGCAAAAATACCTAAAACAGAGCAAGTTTTTCCATGTGCCTGTCCTTCTCCAGTAAAGGTTTACTGAGAAGATGATGATGTTAAGATTTGGGGACTATGCTGGAAAGTAGAGAGACATGTCTAGAATCTTGTGCTTATAGCTCAAATCCCTGATAGAGGGTCAGGTTTTTGTGGTGGGAAGCTTCTCAGATGCTCCTAATATCTCCTGCCTCTTATTATTTGTGCCCTTGTATATACCCATCTCTAATTGGGCTGGACATTGTGACTTGCATCCAATGAACAAACTATCAAAAATATTGGTATATCACCTTAACATTATTGTGTAAATAGACTCAGGTTTTCAACTTGTCAGCTGCCTTCTACTCTCTCACTAGCTCATGCTGGTGGAAGATAGCTGCCATGTTGTCAGCTTCCCAGTGGAGAGCCCATATAGCAAGAAACTGAGAGATGCCTATGGCCAACAGCACACAAAGAACTGAATGCTGCCATTGCCACATGAATGACGTTGGAATCAGATCCTATTCTAGTCCAGCATTGAGATGACAGCAGCCCATATTTAAAATGCAGACATCTTTGAAACCCCTTGTAGTATTTAAGCAAATTGTCAATTTAATAAGTATGTCAAAATGGTTATTTCATGTAGTGACATACATAAATTTTACAGAAAAATTAAAACTTTGGCTGTCATTCAAAATAGCAAAAACATACACATTTAAACATAAAATCCCAAACCCTAAAGCAGGAATATAGAAAGAAACATAGGAAATTCTCCTTAGAGACATAAATTTTAATTAAGAAAATGGAAATTACATTAGATTCTTGGTAAAGAAGACATAGTTCTCCAAACATAGCATGATGAACTCAATGAATTTGCAGACATACAAGTCACACATTGCTTTTTTAATTGAAAAAAATCATCTGAATTTATAAAATCCCTGCAACTTGGAAATCAGAAGTGAGGACTATGGGTAAGCTTCCTCCTGAAAAGAGGACTCTTTCAAATACATTCCCTTTTCCCTTTTCCTCTTCCAATAATAATAGCAAGTGCTCAGAGAATGGGATATCATGGGCAAGTTTTGCTAATTATGAGCTCTGTGCATTGAGCTATCAAGGCCATAGAAGAGTAAATAATCAGCCTGTGCCTCCAGCCCTTCAGAACTCTGGTCCCAGTCCAGCGGGGTTCACATCAGAATCACTGTCTGCATCAAGAGGCCCATGAATAACTCTGTCTCTGTCTCTCTGCCAGTCCTGAGGACAGAGTGTGAACCTTTATTGCTTGCCATGCAGGAGATGTTCAGTGGATTCTCATTCCTTGGTCATACTCCAGCAGAGACACCAAACAGTCATGTGAATACCATAGAGATGGTGGATGGAGAAGTGATTGTCAGGAGCATTGTATTTTCATCAGTAGGACAAACAGAAGAGTTGCGACAAACAGATGGGAGGGCACTGCTATGCAAAGTTTCATCTCAGAGCCCTGCATAGTTTGTTTTTGGTTCTAGCGGGGATCCAGAAACTGTCATTCAAAGTTCTGCTTTTCTCCTGCAGTGGTTCTACAATTGTAGGTATGACATGCTCCCCACGACAGCAGGAATGAGTCCCAATAAACTGTTCACAAAGCACTGATCAGGGATCAGGAAGGTGATAAAGATTGTACTGAAGAAAATCATGACAGTATCACAATATTAGAAACTTTTACTTAGGGATTCTGTGTACCGGGTACTAAGCTAAGTTCTATGGCCTTGAGAGCTCAACACACAGATAAAACTGCGTTACTACCCCCAAAACAGGGAAACAAACATTATCATCACTCTACAGTTGAGCATAGGAGCACGGCATTTTATGTAATTTTTACATAAAAGTTTACATGATTTTACATTAAAAAAAGGTCTTGCAGTCAAAAGGGGCGAAGTCAAGTTTCAATTCAGACAGTGAGACTTCATTCATAGGGCACCTGGACAATATTCTCTCCCGCCAACCCAACCTGGCATTTCTCTTCTTTTCTTTACAGGCAGAGCCCCTCACTCACTGTGCTCTTCTTTTTGGATTTCTGGTAGACCACAAGGGAAAACAGTGGATTGTCCTGGCTCATGAGTTATAGTAAGTATGGCTGAGATTACGTACAGAAATCACAGAAATTGTTGACACATGCTAATTCTGGGAAGATCATTCTTGTTCCTGTTCCCAGATTTTGCTTCAATTGTTCCACTTCCTCCTTCATTCTTGTAATTTATTCCCTCTTGATCTAAGAGAGACATAAAGTCAAAGTGTTGGGTTCCTTTCTTACTCAGGAAACAGTTAAAAGGTATACCCTAGGACGTTTGGAAAAGGTTTCTGTATATCTGCTTAAACTCTCATTGTTAAACAAAGAACAGTTTCAGATCCTAGTCCTCAGAGATACTCATTTAATTTTTTATCTTATCTGTTGTGTTTATTATCTGTGTGACACTGGGCAAGTTGTTAGTATGTTTGAGGCTCAACGTTTTCATCTAAGTTGATCTCCAGTTGGTATGACTGCATTGGGTAAGATTTAAATATAAAGGGTATTGAATATGTGCCTAAATGTGTGATGATGCTTATAGTAAGGGCAAAGTAAATTTTAGGCATATTTATTAGTATCAAGGTTAAGCAACAGAGACCCAAGTAAATTATCCTGTTGATATCGAACCTGAAGAGAGTTCGCTGACCCATTGCACAGCAAGCCAATCTTTGACACTGGGGGTAGTGGAAGAAAGTAGGAATTTTATATTTGCACAGTGCTGAGCAAGGAGAGAGGGCAGCTAATGCTGAAATCCCAAACTCCCCGAAAAGCTAAAAGGAAGGATTTTTACTTGGGGATTTAGGTAGGGGAGGGGGAGCGTATGGCCTTGCTGGTCGGAGCTTTCCCACCAGCCTGTCTTTGGCTTTGAGACTACTTGCAGAGAGGAGGGAGCCCATGACCTTGCTGATCAGCAGCTTCTCCATGAGCCTGTATCTCTTTGCAGGGAGGAGATAATCCAGGTGCTTGTCTTTGGAGGGCGTCTGTCTCCCTGGAGATAGTAGATTTTGGAGCCAGGAAGCCAGAGAGTAAGCGGGGAATGATTGTTTTGGTTTTAACCCCATAGAGGCTGGGTTTAATGTGGGGAAACTGATATCAGGGTCGGTATCATGTGATCTACAAGTTTGACTTTCTCTGGATCCTGAGAGAACATTTAATTCTCATCCTTATGCAAGTAGACTCTGATGCCTGAAGGGAAACAACCTAGTCTCATTCACTTCTGATTCCTCACAGCCTACCATTGCTTGGCATAAAATAGCCTACAAGAACAGCAACGACGTCTGTTGTATATTGAATATTCACTTCCTTAGTTCTCAGAAACAGAACACAGGCAAAATGACTTCCATACACAGGGCATTTTCCTGCCTGTACTTTCATTACTTCCAGCGATGTTACATAGGGCTAGACAAAAGATAAAACAATGATTGTATCTATGTCGCAAATTTTCTACGAGACCCTTCATTTTCCATTTAATAGAATCTACCATATTCAGTTAAAAAACATGTGGATATTTTCTTAAAAATTAAAGCAAAAAAAAAAAAAGAAAGAGAAACAGAAAGGGAATTAAATCTTATTGTGTTAACTGAGACACTTGGTAGGAATTCCACTATTTCATGAACAAATTACCTGGGACATGATAGGCTTCTATCTCTTTGCTATATAATAGAATAAAAAGTCATTACATCTTTCTTGGGATTACGTTTTATCAGTAAACCCACTATTCCAATAATGATTCTAATTCTGATTTAAAACCACGGGAGGATATTTATGAAATGCAGACCTCTGGTAGGTGTTACATACGTCCCAGAGATGGATATTATTCTCCCCATTTCTATCTAAAGGATACCAACACAGAGAAGTGGGGAGATTGACACATGCTTCACATTTAGGGGGTAAAAGATGTGGGACTCAGACAAAGGTCTCCTGACTGCCATTCCTGGGCTCTGTGCTCTTGAACAGAGTGGAATGATTATTTTCTTTTGAAACCTGCTTTAGTCCCAGAGGAGCAAACAGAAGCAAAGCCTAGATTCTTTCTTTTGGGATTTGGTGAGTTCATCCGTGAATTAAGGGAGTGGGCAAAGTCATTTACAGGGGCCTTTAATTCATGAATATTATAGAACATAGTATTCTCTATGAATAGTAATGCGTTTTGTACCCCATTTTGGAAATCTGAGATTTGGAAATATTATTCCCTATACCAGATGGGAATTTTCATGTGGACCTCTCATGGAAAGACCATTGCAAGACAGACTTGAGAGATCTTTGATTCTATACCTTGACCATAAGAATATGTAGTTGATTTTGTTTACATTTTCTATTGGGAAAATAAATGTAGATAATTTATAGTAAAATTGCACATATATTCATTTTTACAACTCAAATAATAAGTCTCATGCATATATCTTATGGAAATACTTGTGTGATAAGCAGATGGGCACTAGAATATTATTAGAGACATTCTAATAAGAAATTGGAGGATAAAATGAAGTTCATCTCTCAGGTAATACTATGAATAAATTAAGTTATTTGAAATAAATATGTGTACTTCACAGAGACCTAAAATACAATATTTTGGTAAATGTGAACTTCTCAGGAAACAATATGTGTATTACGATAGTATTTAGGTAATTTTTCAAGAAAACTCTTTATGAATACATAAACCAATACTGCTATTATGGAAACATTGAAAGGAAAATACATCCACTAAATTCTTGACAGTGTTTGCCTTTGGGCAACTGAAGTACAAAATAAAGGGATCATATAGGGACAGCAAAAAATCTTAAATTTATCAATAATAAATATGAGTTCGGAAGCACAAATGATTAAATATATGTTTTAATATGAGTATTAGCTAATAATGATAATAATGATAAATGTTAATGTTAATGGAGCGTTTACTACATGACTGAAAATGGTTCTCTATCCTAGCTATGTGTTAGTATGACCAAAGGATTTACATATAGAGATTTACATTGGTCTAGGTTGTGACCAGCACATCAGTAAATTTTTAAAGATCAACTGGTAATTATAACGACCAACTAGCATTGAGAACCACTGTCTAAGCACTTTATCATTATTATTTAATTTGATTTCTTATAGCAACCCATTAAGACAGGTTCAGTTAATATAACCATTTTACAGGTGAGCGAACTACCCAGGCGTTTGTAATAGTATTCTCTGTTATTTTTGCATTTGCATTTGCATTTTTCCTAAATTAAATAGTTTTTTCAGTAATTTTATTGAGATCATATTGGTTTACAATATTGTGTAATTTTGGGTGTACATTAATATTTATCCGTTTCTGAACAGACTTCATCATGCTCACCACTAATAGTCTAGTTTTTGTCCGTCCCCATACGTATATGTGATGTTTACCCCTTCCAGTCACTCATGAACCCTCTTCTCCTCTGGTAACCACTAATCAGTTCTCTTTATCCATATATTTGTTATCTTCCACATATGAGTGAAATCATGTAGTATTTGCCCTTCTCTATCTGGCTTATTTCACGTAACATCATACCATCAAGGTCCATCCATGATGTTGCAAATGGGATGATTTTGTCTTTTTTATGGCAGAGTAGTATTCCATTGTGTATATATACCACATCATTTTTATCCATTCATCTGTAGAAAGGCACCTGGGTTGCTCCCATGTCTTGGCTCTTGTGAATAATGCTGCAGTGAACATAGGGGTGCATAAATCTCTTTGGACCATTGATTTCAAGTTCTTTGGATAAATACCCAGTAGTGGGATAGCTGGATTACATGGTGTTTCTATTTTGAATTTTTTGAGAGATCTCCATACTGTTTCCCAAAGTGACTGCAGTAGTTTGCATTCCCACCGGCAGTGTGTGAGGGTTCCTTTTTCTGCATATCCTTTCCAATATTTGTTCTTTTTTGTCTTGGTAATTATAGCCATTCTGACAGGTGTAAGGTGATATCTCATTGTAGTTCAGATTTGCATTTCCCTAATAATTAGTGATGTTGGACATCCTTTCATGTGTCTGTTGGCCATCTGTATATCTTCTTTGGAAAAATGTTTGCTCATATCCTCTGCCCATTTTTTGATTGAGTTGTTTCTTTGTTGTTGAGTTGTATGAGTTCTTTATATATTTTGGAGATGAACCCCTTGTTGTATAAATGATTTGCAAATATTTTCTCCCAGTTGGTGGCTTGTCTTTTCATTTTGTTCATGGTTTCCTCTGATTTGTAGAAGCTTTTTAGTCTGATGTAGTCCCATTTGTTAACTTTTTCTTTGTTTCCCTTGCCAAAGTAGACATGGTATTTGGAAAGATGTCACTAAGACCTATACCAAATAGTGTGCTTGCCTATATGTTCTTCTAGGAGTTTTATGGCTTCAGGTCTTACATTCAAGTCTTTAATCCATTTTGAGTGGATTTTTGTGTATGGTGCAAGATAATTGTCTCCTTTCATTCTTTTGCATGTGGCTGTCCAGTTTTCCCAACGCCATTTATTGAAGAGACTTTCTTTTCTCCATTGTATGTTCTTGGCTTTTGTGTCAAAGATTAACTGTCCATATATGTGTGGCTTTATTTCTGGGCTTTCAATTCTGGTCCATTGATCTGTGTGTCTGTTTTTGTCCCAGCTCCATGCTGTTTTGATTACTACAGATTTGTAAGATTTGTAGTGCATTTTGAAGTCAGGGATTGTGATGACTCCAGCTTTGTTCTTTTTCTCAGTATTGCTTTGGCTATTCGGCATCTTTTGTTGTTCCACATATATTTTAGGATTCTTTGTTCTATTTCTGTGAAGAATGTCATTGGGATTCTGATTGCAATTGCACTGAATCTGTATATTGCTTTAGGTAGTATGGACAGTTGAACTATGTTTATTCTTTGGACCCATGAGCATGGAATATCTTTCCATTACTTTATGTCTTCTTCAATTTGTTTCAATAATGTCTTATAGTTTTCAGTGTACAGGGTTTTTACTTCTTTGGTCAAGTTTATTCCTAGATATTTTATTCTTTTGGTTGTGATTGTAAATGGGATTGTATTCTCAATTTCTCTTTCTGCTAGTTCATTGTTAGTGTATATAAATGCAACTGATTTTAAAAATTGATTGCATATCCTGCAACTTTGCTGTAGTTGTTGATCATTTCTAATAGTTTTCTGATGGATTCTTTAGGGTTTTCTTTATATAGAATCGTGTCATCTCCAAACAGTGAGTGTTTCATTTCTTCCTTTCCAATTTGGATTCCTTTAACTTCTTTTTCTTGACTAATTGCTCTGCCTCAAACCTTCAGTACTCTGTTGAATGGGAATGGCATGATTGGGCACACTTGTCTTGTTCCTGTTCTCTGAAGGATGGCTTTCAGGTTTTCAACATTAAGTATCATATTGGCTGATGGTTTCTCATATATGACCTTGATTGTGTTGAGGTACTTTCCTTCTATACCCATTTTTGAGAGTTTTTTTTTTTAATCTCAAATGGATGCTGGATCTTGTCAAATGTTTTCTCTGCATCTATTGAGATTATCATCTGATTCTTATTCCTCCGTTTGTTAATGTGGTGTATCATAGAGATTGATTTGTGGATGTTGAACCATCCCTCTGTCCCTGGAATAAATCTCACTTGATCATGGTGTATGATCCTTTTAATGTATTGCTGTGTTCGATTTGTCAATATTTTGTTGAGGATTTTCACATCTATGTTCATCAGTGATGTTAACTTGTAATTTTCCTTCTTGTGTTGTCCTTATCTGGTTTTGGATCAGGGTAATGGTGGCCTCATAGAATGAGTTAGGAAGCATTCCATCTTGTTCAATTTTTTGTAATAGATTGAGAAAGATAGGTATTAAATCTTCTTTGATTATTTGGCAGAATTCTCTAGAAACTCCACCTGGTCCTGGACTTTAGTTTTTTTGGAGGTTTTTGATGACTGTTTCAATGTGTTTACTTGTGATTGGTCTATTCAGATTCTCTATTTCTTTTTGATTCAGTTTTGGGAGGTTGTATGAATCTAAGAATTTATCCAGTTCTTCTAGATTGTCCAATTTGTTGGCATATTGTTTTTCATAGTATTCTCTTATAATCCTTTGTATTTCTGCAGTATCTGTTGTAGTTTCTCCTTTTTCATTTCTAACTTTATTTAATTCAGCCTATAAAAACAAAATAAATTTATTTATTCGGCCCTCTCTCTTTTTCTTAGTGAGCCTTGCTAAGGGTTTGTCAATTTTTTTAAATCTTCTCAAAGAAACAGCTTTTAGTTTCATTAATTCTTTCTACTTTTTTTTTTAAAATTCTGCATTTCATTTATTTCTTCTTTGATTTGTATTTTTTCCCCCCTTCTGCTGACTTTGGGCTTTGTTTGCTCTTTTTCTAGTTCTGTTAGGTGCAGTTTAAGTCTTGTTATTTGAGATTTTTCTTGTTTATTGAGGTGGGCTCTTATTGCTGTGAATTTCCCTCTTATGACAGCTTTTGCTTCATCCCATAAGAGGTGGCATGCCATATTTTCATTTTTGTTTTTCTCCAGGTATTTTTAAATTTCCAAATGAAACCATTTTTCATCTGCTAAGAGAAGTGAAGACCTGGTTGCCTTCAGGCACCTCAATTTAGGGGGAGATGCAATACCTCTTCTTAGGGAGTATTGACTTAAAAAGCTCTTAAGCTGGGATAAGCAGGTTATCTTATGGATTCACGCCTGAAGTTTGTTCTGAATTTCTCAAAAATTCATAAGAGGTTGGATTTGAGGAAAAAACAACCTTTCACAAATGTAGTGTTTAGGATTAGAAACATATTTAAGAAGTTTTACCAAGCCACTACAATCAAAAACAGCAAAAAGTGATCTTAACCTCAGATGTTTCCCTGAGATTGTGTAGCAGTGATAGAAAATAACCTGGCAAAAAAATAAATAAATAAAAGATAGGTGCAGATTGTTAATCAAAGTGTAATTATTGCTTAATCATTGCTGCATTGTAAATTAATGCTATCTTTGGGATCAGTGATGTTATGATTCTGTGCATTTACCAAAAACTTATTTTTCAAAATAAGTTCAGCAAAGCTAAATATTTATATATTTGAATTATTTTGAAAACTCTTTGACCAGACACTCCATACATTGGAGTGAACATTTATACCCATGGAAGATGGACGTCATACTATCAAATAAAAATGAAAATCCAGGAGGATAATTGGCATACAAAATGCTATCTGACTATGAACATTCTATTTTAATTCAGAATTTAGCTAATGAGGTTTTAACTCATCTAGGGCTACATTTCAAAGTAAGGGCATTTCTTGCACTTCATTAGGGTAAGATAAAGTACATATGACTGCTTCTTAGTGTCCTTTAATTTGTATATTTTTTTTCTTAAGAGAGAAGAACACTTCTAACTTTTTATTTTTCCTTCAAAAGTAGGGTGCAGATATTTTACTGTGTTCATGGATTTGTTATCTCGAACGTCCTTTCTTTTCTAATAATCTTTGTCTCAGTGCTTCTAGAGTAAGTATATATAGAAATAGGTGAATAGTCCCAATACCAATAAGGAATAAGTTCTAAAGAGAGTTCATAACTGAGAAATATCTCTGAAGGTAATGGGATATAAAGTTTCAGTTCATTTTGAACTGCTTGAATCCAAAATATGAACATTCTGTTGGGTGCCTCTACACTGTTTTATTCATTCAACATTCTTTTCTTTTTTAAAAGATATCCTATCTAGATGGAACCACAGAATCTAACAGGTGACTTAGAATTCCTCCTCCTGGGTCTCTCAGAGGATCTGGAACTGCAACCCCTACTTCTTGGGCTGTTTCTGACCATGTACCTGGCCACCATGTTTGGGGACCAGCTCATAATCCTGACTGTCAGCTCTGACTCCCACCTCCACACCCCCGTGTACTTCTTCCTTTCACACCTGTCTTTGGATGACATAAGTTTCAGCACCACTATAGTCCCCAAGATGCTGGGGAACCCCAAGACACACAGCAAATCCATCACCTATGCAGGCTGCCTAACTCAGGTGTCCTCATTTTCTCTTTTTGTATGTTTAGATAATCTACTCCCAGTCATGATGGTCTATGATGGTTTTATGGCTATTTGTCATCGTCTGCACTACCCAGCCATCATGAACTGGTGTCATTTTTCATCAGTCTTTTGGACTCCCAGCTGCACTACTTGATGATGTCACAGCTCACCTTCTGTGCAGATGTGGAAATCCCTTATTTCTTCTGTGACCCTCCTCAACTCCTCAAACTTGCCTGTTCCGACACCCCTACCAATAACATATTAATCTATTTTATTGGTGCCATCTGTGGTGGTGTTCCACTCACAGGGATCCTTTACTCTTATACTCAAATTATTTCCTGCATACTGAGCATCTTATCTTCAGATCTGACGTACAAGGCCTTCTCCACCTGTGGATCTCACCTGTCAGCTGTTTGCTTATTTTATG
This sequence comes from Equus asinus, assembly GCF_041296235.1. NCBI lineage: Eukaryota > Metazoa > Chordata > Mammalia > Perissodactyla > Equidae > Equus > Equus asinus. The sequence continues at coordinate 20,560,409 of NC_091809.1, read as the reverse complement.
GAATAGGCCTTGGGGTTACCTTAATTCACTGTCTCATCTTCCCCAAGGAAGGAAGCAGTGGCCTTGGTGATGTCCACTGTTGTCACCCTTATGCTGAACCCCTTCATCTACAGCCAGAGGAACAGTCACATCAAGAGCGTGTTGTGGAGGATTGTCAGCAGAATAGCCTAATCTCAATACTTGTGCTATCGTTTTTGGTTCATAGGAGTGGAAAAGGCAGCAAAATCAAACAGTGTAACAAGAAATTCTGAGTCTGCACTCATATAGTGTATATGTACCTCCACAGCTCTCTGCTTTAAATTTACAATTACCTATCTTAGTGTTACTAGAATAAAGTTTGGAGATTATTTTGGACTCCCTACTTAAGTGATAGCACCCCTCCCCAGGATTATGCATCACACATCACAACATGCATCATACTCTGTTACTTTCCTGACACATGACCCAAGACTCTTGGGCATGAGCAGTCTTGTTTCTATAATTGCAAAATAATCATAACTCTTTCTTCCTTGTTATTTATTATTTCTCTAGTTTTCCTAAGATCTTTTCTGTATGTTAGGAGGATCTAAACCCTACCTTAAGGAAAAAGACATCTACTATATTTTTGCTCCGTAAGGATCTTGGTCAGATTATTTAGCAAGTAGGGTGATAATTTAATTTCCTTTCCAAACCAGGGTAGTATTTTAAAATTCAAATTGGACACTATTAATGCTGAGTTTGAATAAACAATTATCACTTGAGACTTTCCTAGGAAAACTAGAAGGTATGATTCCTAAGGAGAAAATGGGAGAGGACAACAGGAGCAAAGGCAGTTCCAAGTTTCCCTGATAATTCTCCCTCCCAGTCCATCTAATATCTCACCAATCACATTACATATCCAGACACAAAGGGATGAATGCTGTATGACTCTGTTATAGGAGGTCTCTAGATGGCTCAAATTCATAGAGACAGACAGTAGGATGGTGGGTGCCAAGGACTGGGGGTGGAAAATGTGGAGTTAGTGTCTAACAGTGACAGAGTTTCAGATTCAAAAAAGGAGAATGTTCTGGAGGTGGATGGTGGTGATTTTTGCACAAAAATGTGAATGTACTTCATGCCACAAAACCGTGCACTTAAAAATGGTTAAGGTGGTAAATTTTATGTTACTTCACCACAATAAAAAAATGATTTCCTGTCAGAAACAAGGGACATTTTACTCCAAGTGTTGGGTGTGTTAGCCCTCAGCAATCAAGCCCTGTAGGGATCTGCCTCAGCTGCAGAAAGTCACCTTAACCAAGGTCATGCCTACTTCCTTGGGAAGCCCACATCTGATGACTCTTTGATGCAGTTATAAATGTTTGGCCCCTTTTCCCCAATTCCAGCAGACTCTAAGGGATTATCCTAGCTGCAGAGCTCCCTGGTAGTTTTGGGGGGCCTTTGCTGGGCTTAAACTTGGCTTGACTTTTTTCACTGCTTTTCCTTGCTACAAAGAGTTTGCCAAACTGTAAAGTCTGAGGGAACAGTCCCACAGGACTGCCCTCACTTCAGATGAGTTGGCTACACCTTTGGGGACTCCCTCACATTCAATATTTTGCTGAAATGATTCAAACTGAGGGGACTCTCCTAGATTTGATAATGCACTAGATTGGCTCACAGAACTCAGGAAAGCATTGTACTTATGATGACAGTTTTATTATTGCAAAATCATACAAATTGGAACTATCCAAAGGAAGATACTCATAGGGCATATACATATGAAGGGGCTCCATATGTAAAGCTTCTTGTCCTCTCTCCATGGAATCCAGACCCCAGACCTGTTACCTCCTCCTGTCTATGATGTGTGACAATACTCAAAGAATATTGCCAACCAGGTATCTCACCTGAGCTTCCATGTCTAGAATTTTTATTGAGGCATCATTGCATAGACATGATTAGTTGAATTATTGTCCATAAAGTTGAACTTGATTTCCAGCTGCCCTCTCCAGAGGCTGGGCTTATATCACTTTGCCAAAAGCTGCAACTCTTTAATCATATGATTGGACTTTTTGGCATGATCAGCCTCCATCCTGAGTCATCTAGCATAAACTATCAGGTATGATCCACAGGAGAGGGGCACACCATGAACAACCAATCACTCATAACCCTGGGGAAATCTCAAGGATTTAAATGTCACCTCCTAGGAACTGGGACAAAGGCCATTACCCTTTTTAGGTGAGTCTGAATTCCTTACTACACATCTACCTTTCCAAAGTTGTTTATATCAGGAGGTATGCCTCTTAAACCTCATCATGTTAATCACTGTCTCAGAGTCTGCTTCACAAAGAACTCAACTTGGGATGCCTTGTTACTAATAAAATTAATTTGAGAAGATTTTAAGGACCGTTCCAAGACAGTTATTTGAGCAGTCAGTGATGGTCTGTGAATTACAAACCCAATGCTGGGTTCCATACGGGAAAATTCAAAGACAGGAGATGAACAATAAAACTTCAGGGAGGTCCTCACAGAGAATCTTAATGAATCTGGAAACCCAAACTCAGAGATGTTTTATAGAATGGGGGTGCAGAGTTTGAAATAATATCTGCACGTGTATTATACTTCAAAAAAGTTTATTTAAAAATACTACACCCTTGGATGTAAATAAAGTATGAATTAAGAATAATAATTAATTTGGCCCCTGTCATCCTCCTGAAATATCTCCTCCTCAAATTTCTAGAGCCAATGGTCCAATCGTAAGCATTCCTCACCCAAATTTAGTTACTAGTTTGGCCAGAGTCCCTCAATTCCTTTGTTCACTAGATTTCGAAGGCATTGAGCATGGGGATGACTTCATGGTTTAACACTGAGTATATTTCTGCCCTTCTGGGAAGAGGAGGTTTCTGAAGAACTGAGGAACATTCCAAGGCTTGTCCATTAGAATAAAGAGATGACACCAACTAGTGGAAGGTGCTTTAACTTCATCTTGGCAGACATACTACTTAATTCTCATAGTTTCCTCTGTCAAAATCCACCAGCATATAGCTATTCAGATTTTCCAGTGAGAGACCTACTCCCTTCTGGGTCACTCAGATATCCCCAATTTTGTCATTTTATTGTTACTTTTAAAAAGTATTTTATTGAGGTCATATTGGCTTATAGCATTGTGTAAATTTCAGTTGTACATTACTATACAGTTTCTTTATAGACTGCATCATGTTCACCACCAATAGTCTAGTTTTATCCATCATCATACGTATGTGCCTCTTTACCCTTTTTCCATTTACCCAACCCCCTTTCCTTCTGGTAACTACAAATCTGTTCTTGTCCATGTGTTTGTTTATCTCCCATATGTGAGTGAATTCATACAGTGTTTCTCTTTATCTGTCTACTTATTTTGTTTAGCATAATTCCCTCAAGGTCCATCCATATTGTTGCATATGGAACGATTTTGTCTATTTTTCTGGCTGAGTAGTATTCTGTTGTATATATATATACCAAATCTTTTTTATCCATTCATTCATTGATGGGCCCTTGTGTTGCCTCTATGTCTTGGCTATTGTGAATAATGTTGTGATGAACAAAGGGATGCATAAATCTCTTTGAAGAGTTGATTTCATGTTCTTTGGATAAATTTCTAGTAGTGGGGTAGTTGGATCATATGGTTTTTATATTTTTAAGTTTTTGATAAATCTCTATACTTTTTTCCATATTAGTTACACCATGTTGCCTTCCCACCAGCAATGCATGAGGGTTCCATTTCCTCCACATATCTCATTGTAGTTTAGATTTGCATTTCCCTAATAAATAGTGATGTTGAACATCTTTACATGTGCCTGTTGGCCATGTGTATATCTTCTTTGGAGAAATGTCTGGTCATATCCTCTGCCCAGTTTTTTAAAGTAATTTTATTGAGATCATACTAGTTTACAACATTGTGTAAATTTGGGTGTACATTATTGTTTATCAATTCCTGAATAGACTTCTTTTGTTTCTCTTGCCTGAGTAGACACGGTATTCAAAAAGAGACTGCTAAAACCAATGTCAAAGAGTGAACTGCCTATATTTTCTTCCAGGAGTCTTATGGTTTCAGGTCTTACATTCAAGTCTGTAATCTATTTTGAGTTGATTTTTGTGTATGGTGTAGGATAATGGTCTACTTTCATTCCTTTGCTTATGGCTGTCTAGTTTTCCCAATATCACTTATTGAAGAGATTTGCCTTTCTCCATTGTGTGTTCTTGGCTGCTTTGTTGAAGAGTAACTGTCCATAGATGTGTGGTTTTATTTCTGGGCTTTGACTTCTGTTCCTTTGATCTGTGTGTCTGTCTTTGTGCGAGTACCATGCTGTCTTGATGACTATAGCATTGTAGCATATTTTGAAGTCAGGGATTGTGATGCCTCCAGCTTTGCTCTTTATCCTTGGGATTGCTTTGGGTATTCATAGTCTTTTGTTGTTTCATATAAGTTTTAGGATTCTTTGTTCTATTTCTGTGAAGAGTGTCATTGGTATTCTGATTGGGATTGAATTGAATCTGTATATTGCTTTAGGTAGTACAGACATTTTAACTATGTTTATTCTTCTGACCCATGAGCATGGAAAATCTTTCCATTTCTTTAAGTTTTCTTAAATTTCTTTCAATAATGTCCTATAGTTTTCAGTGTACAGGTCCTTCACCTCTTTGGTTAAGTTTATTCCTAGATATTTTATTCTTTTTGTTGCGATTGTAAATAAGACAGTATTCTTGAGTTCTCTTTCTGCTATTTCATTGTTAGTATATATAAATGCAACTGATTTTCAAAAATTGATTGCGTATCCTGCAACTTTGCTGTAGCTGTTGATCATTTCTAATAGTTTTCTGATGGATTCTTTAGGGTTCTCTATATATAGAATCATGACATCTGTAAACAGTGATAGTTTCTCTTCTTCCTTTCCGTTTTGGATTCTGTTTATTTCTTTTTCTTGCCTAATTGCTCTGGTGAAAACCTCCAGTACTACATTGCATAGGGGCAAGAGTGGGCATCCTTGTCTTGTTCCTGTTCTCAGAGGGATGGTTTTCAGTTTTTTACCATTACATATGATGTTGCTGTGGGTTTGTCACACATGACCTTTATTATGTTGAGATACTTTCCTTCAATACTCATTTTATTGAGATTTTTTAATCACAAATGGATACTGTATCTTCTCAAATGCTTTCTCTGCATCTATTGAGACGATCATGTGATTCTTATTCCTCATTTTGCTAATGTGGTGTATCACACTGATTGATTTGCAGATGTTGAACCATCCCAGCATCCCTGGAATAAATCCAACTTGATCACAGTGTAGGGGCCTCTTAATGTATTGCTGGATTCAATTTATCAATATTTCGTTGAGGATTTTTGCATCTATGTTCATCAGCGATACTGGCTATACGTTTGTTTCTTTCTGTTGTTCTTGTGTTGGTCTCATAGAATGTGTTAGGAAGTGTTCCATCTTGTTTAACTTTTTGGAAAAGTTTAAGAAGGGTAGGCATTAAATCTTCTTTGACTGTTTGGTAGAATTCTCCAGCAAAGCCATCTGGTCCTGAACTTTGTTTTTTGGAGTTTTTTGGTGACTGTTTCAATCTATTTACTTGTGACTGGTCTATTCAGATTCTCTGTTTCTTCTTGATTCAATTTTAGTAGGTTATTATGAGTCTAAGGATTTGTTCATTTCTTTATGGTTACCCAATGTGGGTATATAGCTTTTCATAGTATTCTCTTAGTATTCCCTTTGTATTTGTGTGGTATCCATTGTAATTTCTCCTTTGTTTCTAATTTTATTTATTTGAATCTTCTCTCTTCTTTTCTCGGTGAATCTGGCTGTTTGTCAATTTTGTTTATCTTCTCAAAGAATGAGCTGTTAGTATCATTAATCCTTTCTACTGATTCTTAGTCTGTATTTCATTTATTTCTGCTTTAAGTTTTATTTGCATCCTTCTGCTGACTTTGGCTTTGTTTGTTCTTTCTCTAGGTCTGCTAGGTGTAGTTTAAGATTACTTATTTGAGACTTTTCTTGTTGGATGAGGTAGGACTGTATTGCTCTAAATTTCCCTCTTACTATTGCTTTTGCTGCATCCCATAAGAGTTGGTAAGTTGTGTTTTCATTTTCATTTTTACCCAAATATTTTTTTATTTCTCCTTTGATTTCTTCATTGATCTAATGGTTATTCATTAGAAAGTTGGTGTCCACATATTTTTGACTTTCCAAACTATTTTCTTGTTGTTGGTTTCTAGTTTCATAGCATTGTGATCAGAAAATATGTTTGACGTGATTTCAGTCTTCTTAAATTTATTGATGTTTGCCTTGTTTCCCAACGTATAGTCTATCTTTGAGAATGTTCCATGTGTTTTCTGTTGTTTTTGGATGGAATGTTCCGTGTGTTCCTATTAAGTCCATCAGTCTAGTGTTCATGTAAGGCCACTGTTTCCTTGTTGATTTTCTGTCTGGACAAACTATCCATTGATGTAAGTGGGGTGATGAGGTCTGCTACTATTATTGTGTTGCTGTCAGTTTCTCCTTTTAGGTCTGTTATTAGTTGCTTTGCATAATTTGGTGTTCCAGTGTTAGGTGCACAAATATTCATGTGTTATGTCCCCTTGGTGCAATATCCCTTTTATAATTATATACTGCCCCTCTTTGTCTCATTATATCTTGTATACTTGAAATCTTCTTTGTTTGATATAATTATGGCTACACCTGCTCACTTTTGCCCACCATTTGCTTGGAGTATCATCTTCCACCTTGTCAGTCTGAGCCTATGTTTGTCTTTACAACTGAGATGTGTTTCCTGGAGGCAGCATATTTTTGGGTCTTGTTTTTCAATCCATCCAGCGACTCTGTTGATTTGATTGGTGAATTCAATCCATTTACATTGAAAGTGATTATTGATATATGAGGGCTTAATACTGCCATTCTATCTCTTGTTTTCTGGTTGTTCTATATTTTCACTGTTTCTTTTCCCTTGTATTTCTGACTGCCATTTCAGTTTGGTGGTTTTCTGTGATGGTTTCTCTTTATTTATTACTTGTGACTCTGCTCTGATTTTTTGTTTACTGATTATCATGAGGTTTGTATAAAAGATCTTATAGATGAGATATTCCATTTTCTGTTAGCCTTTTATCTCTACTAGCCTAAGCAGATTCCATCCTTTTCCTCTTCCCCTTCTGTGTTATTCTTGTCACAAATTATTCCTTTTTTTATGTCTGGAGCTTGTGACAAAATTGAAGGGTTTATAGTTATTTTTGATGCTTTCTTTCCCCTTATCCTTTAAGTTATATATGTTTGCTAACTTATTCTATTAGAGAGCTGAAAGTTTTCTATTTTTTTCTGTCTGTCTCCTTGCTCAAAGCTTTGTAAACCTTTGCCTTATTGTTTCGGGTAGGACAGCTCCCTTCATCCTTTCTTTTAAGGTAAGTCTAGCGGCGAGAAACTCTCTCAACCTTTTTTAATCTCAGAAAGCATTTACTTCTCCATCATATCTGAAGGATAATTTCACTGGATAGAGTATTATTGGTTGATAGTTTTTGTCTTTCAATTTGTTTTCTTTTTGAGGAAGAGTAACCCTGAGCTAATATCCACTGCCAATCCACCTTTTTTTAATGAGGAATATTGGCCCTGAGCCAACATCCATGCCAATCTTCCTCTACTTTATATGTGGGATGCCTGCCACAGCATGGCTTTGTAGCACTATGTAGGTCCACGACTGGGATCCAAACTGGTGAACCCCAGGCCGCTGAAGTGGAGTGCATGAACTTAACCACTACACCACCAGGCCAGCCCCTGTCTTTCACTTTTTTGAATATATGATTGAATTCTGTCTTGGCCTGTAAGATTTCTGCTTTGAAATTTGCTAAAAACCTGATAAGTCTTCCTTTGTAGGTCATTTTCTTCTGCCTGACTGCCCTTAATATTTTTTCGTTGTAATGACTTTTGACAGCTTTACTATTATATGCCTTAGAGAAGCTCTTTTTCATTGATGTAATTAGGACTTCTATTGGCTTCATCTACTTGACTGTGCAGTTCTTTCTCGAGGTTTGGGAAGTTCTCAGCTACTATTTCTTTGAATAATCTCTCTGCCCCTTTCTCCTTGTCTTCTCCCTCTGGAATACCTATAACCCTTATGTTGATTTCCCTAAATGAGTCAGATATTTCTCAAAGAATTTCTTCATTTTTTAAAAATCTTAGTTCTCTGTCCTCCACCTGAAGCATTTGTAAATTCCTATGTTCGAGATCACTAATTTTCTCCTCCATAAGGTCTGCTCTATATTTTGCTTTTTACTTTACATTTTGTCTCACTAATTGTGTTCTTCATATCAAGAATTTTGGTTTTGTATTTTTGTTTTTTAGGGCTTCAATCTCTTTGACGAAGTATTCCTTCTGTTCATTAATTTTATTCCTGAGGTTATTGAACTGTCTTTCTGAGTTCTCTTGTGACTCACTGAGTTTCTTTGTGACAGTTATTTTGAATTTTCTGTCATTTAGATTGTAATCTTCTGTGATCTCAGGTTTGTTTTCTGGAGAGTTGTCAATTTCCCTCTGTTCTGCAGCGTTACTCTAGTTCTTCATGGTGTTTGATGAATTGATGCTCTGCCTGTGTGTTTGTGATAGTAATCACCTTTTCTTATTTGGGTACAGCTTTGGTTACTTTGCTCTGGCCCACTGGGTCTTGTATTCCTCCACTGGGTCTCCATGGGCTTGGATGCTGCTGTCCCATGCACCACCTGTGCTGCTGTTCCCAGGTTGTCTTGGGGGTGCTTGTTGCACTGCTGTCATGGGTGGGGGTTTATGGGTGTCACTGTTGCTGGTGGGGCCCTGAGGACCTGGAGTCTTTCATATAGCCTCTGCTGCTGGTGGAGCAGGTTTTTGGGTTGCCATGGCTGATGGGCTGGTTCACTGCTTTTGCTGTGATTCCTGTTGATCCTGGTTGCAGATTCCACTGACCACTGCTGGGGGACACAGGCTGTTTTCTCTGTTCTGGTGTGGCTGCTCATACTTGTGCTGGTTGGGCTACTTTACATTCACACATGCTGGGCTGCAGCTGCAGGGTGAGGTATCTTCACATGAGCTGGGCTGCCACTTGTCAGTGGCTTGCACTTGTGCAGTCAGAGCCTCTGTGTTCAGTGGGCAGGTCATGCTCATGTGGGCCAGACACCTTCACATGGACTGGGCCACCATGCTGAGCGGGTGTGTCACACTCTGCTGGTGGGATCCATGCTGGCATGGTGTGTCCTTGTGTGGGCTGAGCTGCTGCCACTTAGTGGGGAGCATTCACATGGGCCGGGCTGCCACAGCATGGTAGGCACCCTGCAGGGGAGTTACTGCTCAATAATTGCATCTGGGCTGCCCCTATCTCCACTCACAGTAGTGCCGGCTGCTATGTGAGGGTCCATGACCTGGATCACTCCTACCAAGGAAGGAGAAGGGCCCACTCCAAGATTTCCACTGTTTCCCAGGGGTCCAGTCCACCCACCTTCACATGTATAGCTGCATGAATCTCTCAGGCTTACTGTTGTGCTGTGTAGGGAATCCTTTGTTGGTTAATGGATGTTTGTTTAATTGTAACTTAGATGGGAGAGACAAAGGGAACAACTCTGCCATAATTCTAACATCACCCCAAATTTTGTCGTTTTAAATCCTTATTTCATTTTTCCAAAGCAATTAAATGATCTGAATAACACTACCTCAGTTACATGATTTGCTTTTTCCAGTCATTAAAAAATTTCGTATAAACACTTTGCTCTTACAAGAGTGTCATAAGTAGCTTCTCAATATTCTCCCCCTTTTCATGTAAATATCATCATATAACGACACCTTCCATGACCACCCATCTAAATTCTCTTAATATGCTCTCTATCAAGTTAGTCTCTGTTCCCTTTCACTAGCATTACCTTCTGAGTGAACTCACACATTTTGAGTCTTATGAGGGGCAGTCTTTATATCAGGCTGCCTCAACTATTCTGTTCCAAATTAAACTGATGCATCAAAAAAGTGAGTTTTGGTGCTCTTCCAATCTGAAGTTCTTGGTGAGATGTGATAATATCAGCTTAAGCAGACAAGACATAGGGCAACTTTATTGCCAAAACAATACTTTGGGAGAAATTTGTTATGAAGTATCATTAGTCATTGATTATACCAGAGGAAAATTGCATCATAATCCAATGGTTAAGGAAGACTTTATTCAAGGCTATTGCAATAGGAGTCAAGAATATTGCAATAAGGGAGAGAGACTGAACTTACCTCCACTGAAACAAAACATGGGAGTATTTTAAAGCTGAGGTGAGCTGAAGGAAAAGTACTGGACTATGTTAGGGGGGAGGGTGGTTGATGTGATTAGACCATCTGTGTTTGCTAATCACTGCTTATTGAATTTAGGCTCCTGCCCTCCCACAGAAGCTGGGAGAGAGGGATGCTCTTTCTTCATGATTGCATTTCAAAGGGATGGCTCCATGGTCTTTAAGAAAGACATTCTTGGGTCATAAAACTGACAAGAATCTGGGAGAAGATTTATGTACATTTTAATAGGGCAGAGAAAGAATTTGCAATGACAAATTTTTAAAGTAAATGCTCTAAGAAAAGAGAGATCAGGGATCTGTAGTCCAAAAGAAACTTGTTTAAAGTTTAGTCAAGCTGAAGGGAATGTTAAGACAGTCTTAGTCAATGGATATCCAACATTTCCACTGTCTTTCCAACTTTGAAATTCTTGAGTTTTTGAATATGGCCCAGTTAGCTAACCTTCACACTAAAGCAGAAGTTTTAAATTATGTTTAAAAGTATCTTGAATTCTAAACTCAAATGGCACCTTTACCATGAGAAGCATGGTGGATGATTGAACAAGAAATCTGGAATAGCAGCCAGAGTCCATGACCCACAAGGATGTGTGGCAGTGGTGACAGGTCATAAATGAGCACACATTAAGTGTATTGTTTGACTTAGATGACCTAAAATATTGAGAGTAAGTCAGCAAAAGTCAAATGTCAGCTACCACAATTGAATTCTTCTCCCAGTTTCCAGAGCCAAGCCTCTTTTCAGACTCAAAGCCTAGAGATTAAAGGGGAGGTGGGTGTCCCTCTTAGAAGCCCATTATACGGTTCTTCAAAATGGTAATCTCCCTTGAGGACTCTACTTGGTGGCAAGTTCATTCCATCAGACCCCTTCCATCCTGGAGTGGGAAGTGATTCATCTTTACAAAGAAGAATATTTATGCATTTATGCTTAACTTTTCTTCCTGCAGAGCCTTAGCAAACACTACCATCCAAAGACTTAACACATTATCCAATATCTTTGTATTGAAGAAGATATGAAAATAAATACTTATCAAGAGATATGCTGGTTATCACAGATTCTACACCAGCTGAAGCTGATCAGAATCATATACCCAGAGGGCAGCAAATCGGTGACTCCATTCTTACTCTCCTGAATTGTAATCCAGTGCTTTGTCCTGACACCATACTTGAAGATATGTCCCCTCTCGATTAGATTTTCTCACTCTCTGGGCTCCTGTGTTTGGTCCTTGGAGAATTCACCTGAAAAATGAAGCAAATAGACTGAAAAACATATTAGAACCTGATCTAGTTCTAATATTCTGGACTCCGTGTTTTTTCTATCTCTAGTGCTACATTTTTACAGCTTATTTTGGAAATGCCCTAAACAAACATATAGAGAAAAGTTCAGCCTCACTAATCACAAAATAAATAATTTATCCATCAGTGTATTTTCTGTTTGGACATATAACGTGATCTAATGAACTCTGAGATCCAGGATTTAAGCTTCATAAGGGCAAAGATTTTCTCTGTTTCTTTTTCTTCACTGCTGTCTTCCAGAGAGCCACAACAGCCTGGCCTACCAAAGGTGCTCAGTAAATGTTGCCATTGTTTGACTTTGATAATAACTAGCAATGGTTCTCAATAGATTTCACTATTTAATAATTCTTTCTGAACTATTCTGAGTCAATACTTGAAGTAGTTGGGGTCAATCTGCAAGACTGTAAATTCAAGCAAGGTGTAGTAATGGATAAGTAAAAGGAGGGATGAGGAGAGTAGAACTGAGAATAACAGAGGAGTCACCATAAGAGGTTAAGACAAAGTGCCTATAGTGCAATTCTGACCAAAATCACTTATAGAGGTGGGCGAGAAACAAACTTCCATGTGATTAAGAGGTAGGATGTCTTCAACCAACTGCTGCTGCCACAGTCATCTCAAAAATCTAGGATGGTTGTTCTCATCACTGAACCTAGAGAATTTTCCTGAGGACTTTTTGTAGAGCACTCTTGATGTCCCTGTTCCAGATCCTATAGATGAGGGGGTTCAGCATTGGGGTGACCATGGTATACATCACCGAGGCAATCATGCTTCTACAGGAAGATGCGTTAGAACTGAGATACACAGCAAAGCCTCCCCCACGGAATAAAGGAACCACTGACAGGTGAGATGCACAGCTAGAAAATGCTTTATATTTTCCATCAGCTGATGGGATTCTCAGGATTGAGGAGACGATTTGTGTATAGGAGAAAAGGATCTCTGAGCAGAGAAACATGCAAAGAAGGCCAGTCACTATGTATTGCAGAATGTGATTGATGAGTGTGTCTGAGCCAGCAAGCCTGAGGGCCTGAGCAAGTTCACAGTAAAAGTGTGGTATTATCCAATTGGTACAGAGGACAGTCACAACATCAGCAGACTATGGGTCAGGGACTACAGAAAGCTTATAAACCAGGACACAGAAACCAGCTGGCCACAGAGGCAGGGGTTCATGATGACTGTGTAGTGCAGGGGGTTACAGATGGCCACAAACCTGTCATAGGCCATAACAGTGAGGAAAAAATTGTCCAGCCCTCCAAAAGCCATGGAAAAAAAATTCCTCTGGGTGATGCAGCCTAGTTAGGTGATAGATTTACTTTGTGTCTGGATATCCAGCAGCATCTTGGGGCAGTGGTGGAGGTGAAATAGGTGTCAGCAAAGGATAAGTTTGAGAGGAAGAAGTACATGGGGTTGTGGAGATGGGATTCAGAACTGATGACCAGATTGATGATCAGGTTCACAAGCATGGAGACCACAAACATGGACATGAACAGACCGAATAGGATGGGTTAACGCTCTGAGTCTTGTGAAAATACCAGGAGTAAAAATTCTGAAATGTTTGTTTGATTTCCTGGTTCCATGATGCTGACACAAACAGCTAGATGATTGACAAAGGGAAAGAACATGAAATAGACACCATACAGAATCTATAGTATCTCTACATTTTTACCTCTTGAAGTGAAAGATTGGGCATAAACACCTTTACATAACAAAACTGTGGAATCCTACATTCTGTGATGTGTTATAAGCAACATTTCTTAGTGTTGATCAACCCCTGTCCATTGGCCTCTGGGACATTCATTCATCCTCTTTATCTTTGGCTTATAATGATAAATGTAAAAGTTAAGAGCAACTTTGGACCTTAGAGATAGAATGGTCCATACTCGCTCTAACACAAATGTGGAACACAAGGTCCAGGGAAGCTCAGTAAGTTGATTTGGGTTATCTACCTTGTGTGGGACTCAGAAAAAGGTCAGACATGTCTCAGAAGTGAGAAAATTTGAGAAAGTATTTCAGGATGAGTAGAATGTAGGCTTACTTCTCAAGGGGAATAAAAAGAAAGAAAGAAAATATTTTCACCAAATACTAAACCACGTTCACAAATGCTTAATGCTCTGTGTACCAGGAACCATCAACATTCTGCAGGAACAGGGCCAGATGCTTTGTGGGCATTTGCCACTTGAGAAAGTGCTCTTCATCTGTGAAGTTAAGGAATTGGTGAAACCATCCAAAGAAAGCAGGGATATCAAGGCTTAAACCATTTCAGTATGATAAGGTAAGATACTACAAAGGTCACAAACAGAATTTAGAGTAAAATCTTCTATGGTGCTCATTAAATACTGAAGGGAGAGAGAAATTGCACAAATATATTTATATATAAGCCTTAAAGAATGAGGGTCAGACATGGCAATCACATTAGAGTGATGTTTAGAATGGGGCTGGGAAGACTGGAGCGCTCATGCCAAGCCTACCTACACTCTAACTCTGTCTACTTCAGGTCCTGAGGGTTCTGTACTCAGACACAGAGGAATGGATCCTATACCTAGGGACAAGGAACAGCATAAGATCATAAAATGATCTTCAGTGTTTTGTTTGTTTTGTTAGAAGTATTTTTACACAGTTGCTATTCTGTAATGCCCCTGATTAGAAAGTAAATAGGCCACAATTGGCTGTCATCATTGTCAGTCTTTTTAGGCATGAGAAACAAAAGCAGATAGTGTCTCTGGAGTGATAAAAATGGCCATATCATATGCAAATTGTTTACCTATGGATGAACACCTTTGTTCTGCCCCTTTGGGGGATGGGCAATCTGCAATCATCTCTGGTGTTTTCTGATCAGTTGGGAGATGTTCTAAGTAATTGTCATGATGCATCTTTAAAGTGTGATAGTTTATAAAAGATTCCCTTGACTTTTAATGAATGTGGCTTGCTCTCTTGCATTCCAATTTGTTTTATTGAACAGAATAGCAGAGTCTGTGTGTGAAAGACCTAAGATTCTGGGTCTTCCCTGGAGTGTGCTGTGCATGTTAATGGCATCAATTGCATTGGGAAAGAGGAAAAACAATTTCATTTATTACTAGATCTATTGCAGGGCTTCCTTCCTGGTCTCCAGGCTCACATTGAATTCCACTTGATTACACAGTCACCTGACTGATATTTCCAAAATGGAAATCTGATTGTATCACTTCCCTATGTAAAACTCTTAGAACACCTTCCTTCCACCTTCTGAAAATGTGCAAACTCCTTGGTGTATCACGGCTCCATCCTTACCCTCCAGCATTATTTCTCAGCACTTCTCAACTTTTAAACTAAATTCTGATCATTCTTAAAAGCTTCCCTTTGTACAGATGTGTCATACTCTCTTATTTCCCCACAATTTTCAAGACCGTCTCCCTCTGCCTAAACTTCTTTCTACGTTCTTCTCTAATTCCTATCTGTTATTTTATACTTGGCACAGCTTTCACCTGCTCAGGCGATTCCTGACCTCTCCAGGTCTCAATACCAGCTGAGTTCTTTGCACACAGGAGATCCACCCCATTGGTTTGATGACTTACTAATAAATGGATGAGCCTAGAACTCAATATTTTTCCATTGCTGCAGCTTTTCAAAAGTTCCTGGGTGTTTATGACTCCAAAAGTTTCAGTAACACTTGCCTCCAGGAGATTACTGTATGGAAAGGATAAAAGAAAGATGATGGTGGTCGAAGAAAGCTGGAAAGGGAGACAGAAAATGAATATAAATTTCTGATGATTAAGTATCCAGTGTGTCTTCTCAATCTTTATAGAAAATGTTGACCCATCCCTGGTCCCAACGATTTAGCCTATTTTCTCTTGTTCTTGAATCTGCCTATTCTCTCATTTGAAATCTTTACCCATAGAAGTGTCAGAAACTGCTTTTCCACAGCCTTTGTCTGAGATACCTACTTGGATGTCCCTGAATTTCTGTCCTAATTATCTAGAAGTAAAAACAGGAGGTAAATGAGAGACTAAATAGGCCAATTACACATTGACAAGAAATTTTGCAAGCAATCAATTGTCACACAGTTATTTTTCTGGGATTATAAATGAAGACACTCATCATCTTCCAAATTCCCTTCCTGGAGGTACCTCAACATTCATATTCTCAGTCCTTTTACTTCTGTGTGAATATGATAAATACCGTCCAGCCCTGAATGAGGAGAACCTGCCTTCTTTACACTCTGTCTTCAAACAGTTGAAGATTCAGTTTCCAGGAGAGAGCAATAGAAGAAATGTTGATGAATATACTCATTCCTTTATCTCTGGCAAAAGACCTGGAAAGGAGAGAGCCAGAGGATGGGCAGAAACTGGACGAATGCCCCCTCTTTATCCCTCCCCCTAGTGCTACTCTAAGCATTGCCTAGTGTCTGGCCCTCACCCTTGAGGACTCATATGTACATATCCTGGTTCAATGTCTCTTCTTACATGTTTAATGAGCACTGTAGAGGATAGCACTCAAAATTCTTTTTATGACCTTTTCTGACTTGAGAAATCTTTAAAGAAGGAGTCAGCCTCCAAAGCTGGAATATGTTTTCAGCTGGATATTGCTTACCCTGAGAAAGAGATGTACAGACTATGCAAATCCTCAAGGTTTAGAAAGTAGATGTGCTTGGTAAAAGTAAGTAGATAACTATTTGGCCACAGAGATGGTTTGTTTCCTACTATGGTCAAATATTGCTTCCTCAAGCCAAATAAAAAGATTGAGACAATGAATAATATTCAGTGAAAAAATAATGAATACTAAGGAGAGAAATCATAAGAATCAATCTTGTTCTGGTGGACAAAACTGTGGGTCTGGCTTCTCCAGGGTTTGTGCTTAGGTTCTCAAAATTCAAATCCACTGCAATGATTACTTCTTTCATAAAGTCTCGCTTGAGTTTTGAGCAGTGGCCAAATTATGATCCAAATGTGTCATGAAATTATGACTAATAACATTCCTCCTAGGAAGAAGTTTTCCACACATTACACACCTTTTACCTTAGGAAGAGAGGTTAGAAATTAGAAGTGGAGGATACAGCCATTTGTCACTTACACTCCCCCCTTATCCATGCACCAAATAAATATGTCCTATTCTGTCTCTAGGGTCTAGTGTTAGCACATAATTTTTCTGAGATATGCCAGAAAGAGAGAAGAATTGAGATAGACTGTTTGTCAGTCAGAGAAAAAGTCCTGGAAGCCATTATGCGAGAAGGGCTTCTTTGGCTCCAGCTACATGTACGCTGTTGGGGACACAAAGATTAATGGTGTGGTGTTTGTTCTCAGGGAGCCCACCTTCAAGAGGTAAAGATGGATGCAGAAACTAGTCATTGTACTACAGTGAATTAAATCCTAAGAGGAAGGCCATCTGCAGAATGACATAGAGAAAGAAGTCCCAAATCTAGCCTGGAGTAAGGGATTCAGGGAAGGATTCCTGGAAGAAGAAAATTATGGGCAAAGAGTTATCTAAAGGGATGACTGAGTAGGGGCTTTTGTGGGAGAGAAGCGAGCAAGTGAAAAGGCCCATAAGCAAGAAGCAACATGAGACGGAATGCTTTTAGATTTTGCTTAAGCATAAAGTGAGAGATGAGAATGGTGAAAAATGAGGTTAGAGAGATGGGTGGGGATCACGTATCTGGCAACATTGAAATAAATAATGGCTAAAGGATGGAGGCTATGGAGGATCTGTGGCCAAAGGAGTAACATGATCTGTATCACAATTTTCCCTTGTACATGGAGTGAAAGATGGATTTAAGGGAGGCAAATCTAAAGGCAAAGAGATTTTCTTGGGAATTCTCACATCATTAACATTGAAGGGGCCAAACCACTTGTTTTGAGGAAGAGGAACAAAGTCCAAAAGAAGTGAAGAAATGATTCCAATATATTGCTACTGATTTCCTGTCCCTCCTTAAGAATGAGGCCTGACACCTAAGTGGAATGAAAAGGGACTATAGGGAAGGGATGTGTGAGTTTTAATGTTTCCCAGAATGTCCCCAGATTCAAAGTATTGGATATTAAGAGGGGACTGGATGTTGGACTTTCCTATGTCCTTCACTTTCCCTCTCTTACCTACCCCACCCCAGTATTCATACACTGCAGCCCTAGATACCAGGGAACGGAGACCCTGCTCTTTTGAAGTTCTCACTGGGTAAGAGTGCAGATGGAAGGGTAAGAACAGATCCTTTTGGAGAAGGGGGAGATGTTCCCAAGCAGATGAAGGTGACAGAAAAGAAATCAGAAACATTTGTGTAGGCTGAGTGAAGATGGAGTCTCTAGAACTGTTGGGCCAGATAATAGGAGAAAAGAAGAAGAAGAGAGAAAGACTTCACTGTGACAGATGTAAAGCTCTATCGGTATCTGGAAGCATCTGTTTGTATATCTCAGACTGATAACTGTATCACTGCACAATGTCGTCTTTGGGAGCGCTATGATGTCAAGATTCTTTCCAGTTGGCTACCTCTTTCCTGTTTCCCACAACACTCACTGGGCTATGCATGTTTGGAAATGTGGGCCCACCACAGAGACTAACTCCTCTGAAGCTCCCTCTCATGGAAGATGGCTGTTGAAGAAAGATCTTTCCTCTAAAAGAGCAGGGATACAGAGCCAGGCCTGTGTTACAGGGCCTGGCTGATTATTTCTGGAGAAAACACGAGTGTCTTGAACTTGGCACATGGAAACCTTGGTGACTATAAGTTGATGTGTTACAAGTTTTGTGGCCCTGAGGGTTGAATCCCCACTGAACCTTCTTAGACAAATGGATCAATGGATCTCCCATTCCCTGATCAGTTTGATTCTTTAAGGGCAGGGATCACAGAGAAAGGGGTGTCTGACCAGCTAATTCTTTATCTTTGAGAGATTAACATAACAGTGGGGCCAGCTCTGATTCCTGCCTCCTGGGTCTTTTTCCTCTGGGAAGAATCACACTAGTCTTTCTTGTATTTTCTCTTGGGGACAAGTGTCAGCATTTTCTGACTTGCAGTTTCCTCATCAGGAAGATGGCTAAGTAGTGAAGGGTCCTACGATTCACTAGGGTAATGCTTCTCAAACTTTAGCCTTCACCAGGATCACCTTGAGGGTTTGTGAGTCGTACCACCATGTTTCTATCTCAGTAGGTCTGAGTCTGAGTGTGACAAGTTTGATTTTTAACAAATTCCAAATTTTAATGGTCTATATATATCCAGAACCAATGTCTTGGGGCAATGTTTCATCATTTTTGCTTTTTCAAAGTGATCAACTCAGGCTTTTGCTAATATATAGCTTTCCATCTCATCCCAGACTTACCTGGTCAACATCTCCAGGAGAAGGGCCTGAGGATGTACTCTAAAATGAATATTACAACAGTTTTGTTTTATCATTTATTTACATTATTTACATTATTCTGTTGCGTGTATATATATATATATATGTAATGAAATTTACCATTTTAACCATTTTTAAGTATATAATTCTGTGGCATTAAGCACATTTACAATGTTGTGCAACCATTCCCTCTATCCATTTACGGAACTTTTCTATCATTCCACGCCGAAATTCTATACCCATTAAATAACAATTCCTCATTCTTTGATCCCCCCAGCACCTGAAAACCTCTATTCTAATTTCTGTCTCTATGAATTTGCCTATTCCAGGTACCTCACCTAATCAAAATTGTATAATCCTTGTGCTTTTGTATTGGTTCATCTCACTTAGCATAATGTTTTCAAGGTATGACCATGCTACAACATGTGTCAGAATTTCCTTCCTCTTAAAGCCTGAGTAATATTCCATTGTATTGATATACCACGTTTGTTTATCCATTCATCTGTTGATGGACATGGGTTGTTTCCATATTTTGGCTATTGTGAATAATGCTGCTATGGACATTGCTGTACAATAATCTATTTGAGTTTCTGCTTTCAATGCTCTTGAGTATATACCTAGACACAGATGATGGATCCTGAGAGTCTACTTTTAAAAGCATGCCAAAAGATCAAGCACTCTAGGAAAAACTGTCCTAGGACTTTGAAAACAAATCCTGGAAAGTCCCAATGACCTCTGTTCTTCAAGTTGATAGTCCTTAAAAGAAAATGGAAAAAACAAGGAATCAGTAAGTCACCTTAGTGGATCTGAAAGATTTTGAATGTGTTTTTTCACCTAGATGTCACAAATTAATTAATTAGTAATATCTTTACTGAGTGATTTAGGTCAAGTACTGTGTAAGAACCCAGCATTAAGTGGTAAACAAGATACCAGACAGAATTCCACTATAGAAGAAAGTTCACTGGTTAATGCCTTGATAGAGGGGCAGATGTATTCTCCATAGAATAATTTGGGTTGAAATGGCAACTTCACTGGTAGATGTCAGTTAGGCATTTCTTCTTTGTTAATCACATTAGAATTCTAAAAGTGAGCAAAACGTATACTTCTTGTAGACTTTAAAACAACAGACAATATAGTAAAATGAGAAAAATAAAGTACAGGAAAACAAAACAGGATCCAAGACATCCATGCATATCCAAATACTTCTCTCAGAAGGCCAGGATGTGTATTATCTTCCAATTATAAACCATCAAATTAAGTGCAGATATCTCAGTGTCAGGGAAGTAAAAGCATGAGTGCACTGAAAGGTCAGTTAAGCCCCATTGGTCACAGAGTCAAAACCAAGCTATGCAACCCAGTTTTGGATCATCAATCTATAAATTTTGAATGAACGATGCAGAAAAGCCGATATGGGAGATACAAGGGAGGTTTCTGTATTTCAAACAGCACATGGTAAGTTATTACATAGTTATACTTCATTTCTATCTTGAACAAGACTTAGTATCCTGATTCCAAGTGACCTGGGAAATAAGCCTAGAGATACTAAAAATCCAGTTGCAAGTTAATCCTATCCTTGCATGCCCATCAATAGGGAAATAACTGAATAAGCATGACAAGCATACATTGGAATACTATGCAGCATGTTGATAAGGAAAAACAACAAATCAATATAATCAATACAATCCCATCTAGTTAAAAAACACAATACAAAATCACACATTTTCTGTGGTTATATATGCATGTATGTGTAAGGATATAAAATATTTTCATGCTAGATGAGAGATGGCCACCATGGACCTCCCTCCCTCCAGCATGCAGAAACTGTAGATTGTAAAATTGGTGCCAAGAGGGCGATAGGTTGAACAATATATGAGATAGAAGAACCATCTGTTTCCAGTCTCTCCCCAAGAGTTTGCTCTCTTAGGATTGGGCATAGAGAAGAGAGAATTGGATATGTTGAGTAATGGAGGTTGTAGTTTGCTCTGATGTGATTCCCTAGAAATGGAAAGATCTTAATTTTGGGAATTGATTTCTTTTGGGGATAGAATGAAGTCAAGACTTGGGGACAATTGTAGGGACACTGGCAGGGAAGGAGTGCAGGTTCAGGTGAGCCACAGGTAGAGCCATAAAGTCCAGAAAGATGGAATGCCATCTGCATCATGGATAGAAGATAAGGACAGTGCAATCTAGTGACTGCCTTTTAGAACAGATGAAAGGTTTACCATTCTCTTCTTTTCTCTCTGTTTCTTTCTATGTCTTACCAAATTAAGAGCTGTTCAGTCACACTGTGATTCTCCATGCAGCTCCCTCAGTAAAACCTTATAGACTCAAATTGTGGCAGTTTTAAGACAGGGTACCCAAATTCTTTGGTATTCTTCTCATGAGAAATGTCATGTCTCCTGTCTTGAACCTTAACCTGTGATGCTAAGTTTGAATGACAGTTGAAACTACTTACTACCTCTGTAAACTTTGGGTAAGTTAGCCAGCTTCTCAAAACATCAGTTTCTTAGTTTTACAAATGGAGCCAATAAAAACGACAATTTTGCAGAATATTTTTTAAAAAGTGAGAATCAAATAAGGTAATATCTCATCTATTTATTCCCACATGACAGACCAAGCCAAAATTTAATGGCTTAACGAGAATCATTTTACTTTTCTCTCATGATTTTTTGGGTCAGGAGTTCAGGAAGAGCTCAGCAATTCTGCTCTACATTACATGGTGCTGTTCAGCTAGCAGTTTGGCTGGCTGAGAAGTCCAAGAGGGTGACACTCCTATGTCTGATGCCTTAGCAGGGAGAACTGGAAAGTAGCCTTAGCTGAGACTGTTACCAGAGCAGCTACATATGTCCTCTCCAGCATGCCAGTCTCAGAGTAGTCAGAATTCTTATATGGTGGCTTAGTGCTGCCAGAATAAATATTCAAAGAGGCCAAGGATTTTATAACTTAATGTTGTAGGTGAGACAGCATCACTTTTGTTGAACTCCATTGGTCCAGTCACTGGCCATTTCTCATTAAAAGAGAGAAGAAATGGACATTGTCTCTTTATGGGAGAGAAACTGTATTCGTCTTTAATTTGTTACACATAATGAATGTAAGCTTAGTATTAAATCTAGCACATGGCAAATAATTAATAAACGTTGGCTCTTTTAGTATTATAATGGTGTGCATCATCATGTGTGCAGAAATAAAAATGCATCAACAGAAGCAATGTGAGTAAAGACACACTCAATCATAGAACCAAACTAAAATTTAGCAAGCGATGCTTTTAGATCATTGTTATTATTATCATAATTGTGATCATTATCATTATTTGAGAATACTATTCTTTCGTGGGACACCTAGAAATGCTTCAAGTCTAAGTTTAGTACTCACTGGCGTAGATGTAGGACATTAATCAAGACAGAAATTTTTAGATATCATGATGATAGAAACTGCTAAAGAAATTACATAAGGAAAACTTGATTTTCCTAATGTATAAAGATAAATTTGTAGATGCCCAAGGAATAATGAGCAAGAAGCAAAGTTATTGAAAGATGAGCTAGGTTTTACTATTGCTACCTACCTATAGGATCCATGTAAGTCCCAAATTCATGATGGACAACAGGATGTTCTGCCTAGGAATATTCCCAGGGCTCCCATGCAGAATTCTAAGATGTTTCTCCAAGATTCCCAGCCCTTGGAATGAGATTTTCTTTCAGTTATTCAATCAAACCCTAATCTAGGTGCCTCTAGGAAGGGATTTTGTAGCTGAAATTAAGGTCCCAATGCATTTGACCCTAAAATAGGTAATTATCTGGGTGATCTTAATATAACCATATGAGCCCTAAAAACCCAGAGTTTCACTAGCTGGTCAAAGAGAGGAAGTAGGAAATTTGAAGCATGAAAAGGATTTGACATGTCATTGTTTGCTTGAAGAAGGAAGCGGTAATGTGTTAAGGAGCACAGGGGGCCTCTCAGAGTTGGTATCCCTAAGTTAACAGCTACTAAATAATAGGGACTGTAGCAGACAGCATAATAGAGCTCCAAGATGCCAACTCCAGAATCCCCAGAAGCTTTGAATATGTACCTTACGTGGCACAATGGCTTTGCAGATGTGAATAAATGAAGGATCTTGAGATGGGTAGCTTATCATGAATTCTCAAAGTGGCTTAATCCCAATGTAATCATGAGGATCTTTGAAAGAGGACATCAGGAGGATTAGAGTGAAAAAAGAAGATGTGAAAATGGAGCAAATGAGAGAGAAAGAGAGAGAGATTGACAGTATTACTATCGTTGAAGATATAGGAAGGGGGCGAGAGACCAAGGAATATCAGAAGGCTCTAGAAACTGGAAAAGACAAGGAAATGGGTTCTTTCCTAGAGACTCTGGGAGGAATGCAGCACTGCTGACTCATTTTAGACTTCTGACTTCCAGAGCTGTAAGGTGATCAATGTTTGTTGTTTTAAGCCACTTAGTTTGTGGCAATTTTTCTAGCAGCCATGGGAAACTAATACAGGGCCTCAGTCCTACAACCACAAAGGACTGAATTCTGCTAACAACCCAAATGAGCTTAGAAGCAAAATTTCCCTAGAGCTTCCAGATGATAATTCAGCCTGTCTGGCACCTTGATTTTCACCTTATGATTCCCTGACCAGATAACCTTGTTAAACCAAGCCTGAATTTCAACCTACGGAACTATGAGATTAAAAAAAGTAAATTGTTTTAAGCCACTAAACTTGTGGTAATTTCTTAGATAGCAACAGAAAACTGAGCCTGGTATATCAAGCTGTAGATGCAGGGGTTCAGCACAGATGTGACCATGGTCCCCATCATTGGAGCTATTGAGCTTCTCTAGGAAGAATTGATCATCAGAGAACTGAGTTATAACACAATGCCTGTCAGACAGAACTTGGAGCCCAATAGATTTGACCTTCAGAGGCTCATTGGCACAAAAATGAAATGCCTGAGAAATGTCCCTATATGCAGAATGAGAAGACAGCCAGTAGTGACATGGATACTGAAAAATCAAGTATTTGAAGAGTGAAAATATCCCTGAGAATTTATTGAGTACATAAAGTCACTGCAGACCTCAGGGAGAACAATTTGGGATGGAGGTAGAAAGACTCCAGGTGAACTGGATGAAGAGAGAGTGAGCAGAGTGGAAATGGAAGTAACAAAATTCTTCAAAAGTTTGGAGCAATATCGAAAGGTGAGTACGAGTCTAGGAGTGAGTTTCATTTTCATTGAAAGAAATGGGAATGTGGATCATTCCCAAGACACTGGAAATTTTAACATTGCATGCAGACATAGCAATGTCTGCCGGATAAGGAAGGGATAAGTGATGGTGTAAATCCCGCCAAAAATAATGAAGGGATGGGATTCAAAGTTCAGGTACAGGTTTTTAAGAGACAGTCAATATTAAAATATTAAAATGGAAGTAATTATTTAATTACCATGGTTGCTAGTGTTGTGATAGATGGTATAGAGTCCAATGAGAGCCTTATCCAGTGGGCCTTATAACTGAGAACTGAAGGATCATGGGTAGGATTTGGCCAAGCATCAGCTTCTCTTTCTAACTCCTGACTCTCTCAACAGGAACTTCTCCCTTTTTCTATACAATTAGTTGATTCATACTGTCAGCCAGGGAGACAGATGATCACCAGACCTATACGTTTGACCTCTGAGAAAATAGCACCAATGAGGTGTTCTGTATGATCCCCAACTCAAGCTTTCCAAGATTCAACCAATGTTTTGTGTTCCCTAAAATGTTGCTTTTCCTCTGATTCTCTTCTCTTTAAAAGCTAACACTATCAACTCTGGCACCCATGGACTATGCAAGTTGTTCTCAGTCAGGTTGATGTTTCAGCCTCCAGGACAACTGGCAATGTCTGGAGACATTTCTGATTATCACAACTCAGTGCTGTCCTCTAGTGGGTAGATGGTAGGGGTCTGTCAAAAATCTTACCATAAACAGGACAGCCTAGACCAAAATGTCAATATTGTGGTGGGTTAGAAATCCTGGTAAAGTCTGTGGAGGTCTAAAGTTGAAATTTTTATCTAAAAAATCCCAACCATGCTTTATTTTATAATGATATTGAAAATTCATCTGAAAGAAATCTCACAATATTTCTGCATTAGTTTGTGTTACTTCATCTTTTTTCTTGTGGTTAAATTTGTATAACATATAAAGTAGGATTTCAACCTTTTTGAAGTGTACAATTCTGTACACCTGGCATTAAGTACATTCACATTATTGAACAACCATGTCCAGCATCTGTCTCTAGAACTTTTAATTTTCCAAAACTGAAACTCTGTCCTCATTAAATAATACTCATTCTCCCTCCCGTAGCCTCTGGGACCCACCAATCTGCTTTTTTGTGTCTATGAATTTCTCTACTCTTGTTCCCTCATATAAGGGGAATTATATAATATTTTTCCATTTGGAATATCTCAATTTTAACATTTCAAACACTAATTTCTGATATTCCCTTTCCTTCCCAAATTTGCTCCACCCACAGCCCTGTCTTTCTCAATGGATGCAATTCCATTCTTTCAGTTGTTCAGGCTCCAAACCGTGGAGTCATTCTTGTCTCTTCTCTTTCTCTCACACCCATATCCTGACTAAGAGCAAATCTTCTTGGCCCAACTGACTGCCTCTCAACCCTTACATTACTATTCCCCTGGGTCCTAGCCTCCTATATCTGACCTGGTTTGTTGAATTCAGTTCCAAGCAGGCTTCCCCATACCCTAAAATCCATTCTCAACCATGCAGTCAGAATGATCTTTTAAAATGCTAAGTCAGATCACATCACTCGACTGCTCACAGCCCTGCAATGACTGCCCATATCATTCAGAGTAAATGAAAGCAAGAGTCCTTCAATGGCAGACACAGTCTCACAGGATCAGCCCCTGATATCTGCCTATCTCTTCTACTGTGCTCCCCTCACTCTCTCTGCTCCAGCCACATGCTCTCCAAGTAACCTCCCATCTCAGGGTCTCTGTATTAGCCTCACCTTCTGCTGGGGGCACTCTTTCCCCAGATATGCACTCATCTAGGTCATTCACTGTTTCACAAATGTAAGTTTCTCAATGAGGTCTATTAAATCATCCTTTATAAGATGACAACCTGCACTCCCCACACTTGTGATACTCTTTATCCTGCATAATTGAGCCTAAAATAATGAATGACACATAGTAAATACTCAGTAAAAATAGGTTTGACAAATTGAACAAACACATGTGGTTGTGAAGGCACTGCCAGTAACGTTATCTCTTGACCACAGTTGATTGATCCAAGGTGGGTAGAGGACATAATTGTATCAGTTAGAATTCTTTTCTGGAAATGTTTTTTTACACATGAGGAGTTAAAACTAGTTCCTCTTTAGTACTGAAGCTATGAGGTGTGAGTTGTGAGAGCTGTTGCCTTCTGAGTTTCTTTTCACCTGGGGGTAGCCAGTCTGAGAAAATAAGGATGATAATCTGAAAGGAAATCTACTTAGCGTTGGAACCCCTGTGTCCAGTGTCCAGCTGAGCCTCTGTTTGGTTATATTCAGATGAATCAGGAAATTCTCTTCTATTACTTGCCAGCAAAGCAGACCTGTCTATTGCGGCCTTACTTTTACATAAGCCAGGACCATGAGATGATCTGCCCAATGAAAATCAACAGGGAGTGCTGTGACACTTTCTCAGTTCAAGGCCTTATAAATCAATTACTGGCAAATTCTAACACACACACATATATATCTCACAGTAGGTTGAATAGTAGCCTCCCAAAGATGTCTATGTACTATACTCTGGAATTTGTGAAAGCGTTACCTTAGACTTCAAAAGGTACTTTACAGGTCTAATTAAGTTAAAGATCTTGAGATGGGAAAGTTATTCTGAATCATCTTAGTGGGCTCAATGTAATCACAGGTGTCCTTAGAAGAAGATAGGAGGGCTAGAGAGAGATTTGATGATGCTATACTGTTGACTTTGAAGATTGAGGAAGGGGCCACAAGTCAATGAATGCAGGGGTCTTCTAAAATTTGGAAAAGGCAAAGAAGCATATTCTCCTCTAGAGCCTCCAGAAGGTAGGCAGATATGCTTATACATTTTAGACTTCTGACCTCCAAAATTGTAAGATAATGTATTTGTGTCATTTTAATCCACCAAACTTATGGCATCTTTCTTCAAAAATCTACTCATCTTGGGGCTGGCCCCGTGGCTGAGTGGTTAAGTTTGCGCCCTCCGCTGCAGGCGGCCCAGTGTTTCGTTGGTTCGAATCCTGGGCGCGGACATGGCACTGCTCACCAAACCACGCTGAGGCAGCATCCCACATGCCACAACTAAAAGGACCCACACTGAACAATATACAACTATGTACTGGGGGGCTTTGGGGATAAAAAGGAAAAAAAAATCTTAAAAAAAAATCTACTCATCTCACTGCTACTGGCTTAGGTCAGGTACCCATCATCTCTCCCCTGAACTACTTCCACAACCTTCTAATTATTCCCTCTGCCTCTAATTTCTCCTACTCAGGGAAATCCTAAATTCCTCGTGTTATATGTATGATTATAGCATGGCTCTGGTACTCAATCGCTTTTAAAATATTTAGTATGTCAAATTAGACTCTCAATGATCTGTCCTCCATCTACACATCCAATCTTATTTCTGATGTCTCAGCCATAAGTTCCATATATCTTGATGATACGCCTCACTCTTGAATGTCTCTTGAATGTCACCCAAACCCATTCTCTAGTTAAATTCTATTCATTATTTGTTCCTCAACACTCAAACATATTCTCTTATTAGAAGTTTTTCCTAAATAACAAGTGTTGGCAAATGTGTGAGAAAACTGGAACCTTCGTGCTTTCCTAGTGGGAATATAAATTGGTGCAGCAACTTTGGAAAATAGTTGGGCAGTTTCTTAAAAGGTTAAGCATAAGTTTACCATACAGCCCAGTAATTGCACTCCAAGGTATCTACCCAAGAGAAATGAAAATGTGTGTCAACACAGAAACATGTCAACACAGAAAATGTTCTTAGTAGCATTATCCGTATTAATCCCAAACTGGAAATATCCAAATGTACGTCAACTGGTAACTGGATGAGCAAAATGTGGTATATACATACAATAGAATACTACTCTACAATTAACAGGAAGAAAATATTGAAATATACGTCCACATGGATGAGCCTCAAAAACATATGCTAAGTAGAAGAGGCCAGATACAAAAGACCACATATTGTATGATTCTATTTGTACAAAACATCTAGAAAACGCAAATTTATACAGACAGAAAGTGATAAGTGGTTTCCTAGGGCTCTGGTAAGAGTGGGAATTAACTGTAATTGGGCACAAGGGAAATTTTTGAAGTGATAGACATATTCTAAAACTGGATTTTGCTAATGGTCACATAAACCTACATTTATTAAAATTGTTAAATTTACGTTATCAATGGATGAATTCCACGTATGTAAATTACACCTTGGTAAAAACGTTAAAGAATAAATGTCCAAAGAGTTTTTCCTGGAATTACTCAAGGGGAGTTGAAAACATTTACCTTTGTTTTCCAAAGAATCTACTACACATCAATTTTATTATGCTCACCTCTCTGTATTGCAATCATTTGTATCTCTCTGGTCTCCTCCTCAAATTGTCCACAGTAGATGATAAATGCACATTAGGTTAGACCTAAAGGAATCGCAGTGAATTAAAGTCATACCAAATAAGTCTTTTATCTTTAACAAATTATAATATTTGAGCAATTTTGCAGTCCTTACCATGTCTGCAATAATTACTTTCTTTTTTTCTTCCTTAAAGTCCCTAAATCCATTCATGATATTGTCTTGATACATCACAGTCTTTATCATCTCTATTGGTTTTGGTTCCCACAGAAGCAGACACTGAGCCAAGAATCTATGTGCAAGCACTTGTTGTAAGGAGAAAGGAACATGGATGGGAGAGAGGAGAAAAGATACATGGAAGAAAACACATCCAATAAAGCTTGCATTAGATCAGCTACCACTGTGATTGAGCAGTTTTCATCCTGCGGGAGAAATTCTGGAAAATGGTACAAATCTAAACCTCAGAATTAGTCCTGCTTAAAGGTCAAGGAGATGGCATACCCCACATTTCTTGCTCAATGGCTGTCTCTGATGGGCAATAATTCCCTATCACTTCTGCCACCACATATTGGGCAAAGTGGGTTCCAGTTGGGGCTGGCCATAGGCAGTCACTCAGTGAAGAGGGTACAAGGATCCAGGGAATGTGTGAGGAATATTGACAGCATCTACTACTCCATCCTTCCCTGCAGACTCGATTCTATCAAGATTGTTCTGAAAAAGTAAAATAGGTTCTCAATACCTTCCACACGTGTGTAACTATGATTCCTGATGGCGCCTCCAGAGAGTCTCAGAAGAAATAAATTAAATCACCCAAGAAAACAACTTTGATTCTATTGTATTCATTATTACATGATTTGGGATCTTAGAGGGTATATCTCAAAATTGCGATGATGAGAAATAAAGGTCAGATAAAGGAAGGAAGGAAAGAAAAGGATGAAGGAAGGATCATAAAGAATGAAGCAACAACTCAGTTATCTTTGGTGGTGTACTTCTATTAATCATCTGAACAAACCAACTTTAAACCTATATTCCTCCTTTGAAGTTGAAAATCACATCACTGTTCTTATGAAAACACAGGAAAGCAAAGTTAGTGTCAGGTGGCCTAGTTAGAGTCCAACTCAATCTCAGTCTCTTCTTTTGAAAGTGGAGTGAATAGGAGAAAATATCTCAAAGAAATGTTCTGAAGATGACATATAATGATACATGTGAAGAAACAAGCACAGACCTAATACGTAAGCACTTGTTTTGATGACTGTATTATTTACATTCATTTCTTCTGGAACAAACCATCACAGAACCAAATGAGGTTAAAAACACCAATGTTTGAGAGGATAATTTTGGGGTAAGTATGGCAGAACTTGATATGATAGTTTCTTTGAATCTAAAATTAGAATATATAGCTTTTGTATCTTTCAGATCTCTTAATGCATGATATGTGTAAGGATGCATGTAACTGGTCCTCAACTTTGGCTTCATGTTGGGTTCCCCTGGAGATTTTTAGAAATATTGCTGACTACTTCTCACCACAGATTATAATTTAATTGAACTGAGGTATAGCCTTAGCATGAAGATTTAAAAATTATCCCAGTTTGTTCTCATTTATAACCAAGGTTGTAAACTACTGATTGAATCACATATTTCATTCAAAGATGACTAGTGTGTTTGGATCTTTTACTGCTCATGAGCAGATGCTGAAGTTCTTAAAGTAAGTTTTACTAGCTCACAAGAGGGATGATATGAAAAAGTTCACCCTCACTACAGCCACTGTGATTTTTCACAACATTTCCTGATATTTCTTCACATATCTTCTCCTTCCATAGTATACAAGTAGTTATCTGTGCTGGCTAATAAGATATTGTCACCTAACTTCAAACTCATCCTTCTATACTTTACTTCAGCAAAGGGTGGCTCTTTCCTGTCACTATTAACAGTATGTTTAGGACTTCACTTTGAAGCTGTTCTTCCCTGTCTCTTGTCCTAACAAATCTGTCTTTCAGCTATCATCTGTGTCCAATCTATGGGTACCCATCTTTCCTTTAGAGATATCTCACAGAGTTTCTGAGGCAGTTATCTGGAGCTCTCTGAAAGGCTGTCTACTAACTAGTTTAATTTGCTTGGCCTTTTGCATTAAGGTCAATCATCTACCAACTTTGCTGATCAGGAACTTTGATACCGGAGAAAGGAATGCCCTTTACAGAGGTTGGAGCCATACCACCCAGTGAGAAGAAATACTTCCCATTAAAAAATGACTAAACTAGGGTTTTGAATCTTTGGTTTGAATGAACTGAAATGAGACAGTTTGAGTCTGATGTACTCTGAAACAGTGATGAGGCTATGTCTCCATTTCTGAAAACCTAAGTAATGGGCAAAAGCCCTTGGAATTTGCCAAGGCAATTGTATTGGTTAATTTTATATGTCAACCTGGCTGGGTCATGGTGCCCAGATATTTGGTCAAGCATTATTCTGGATGTTTCTGTAAAAATTTTCTTTGGCTGAGATTAACATTTAGTTTAGTGGACTTTGAATAGAGCAGATGACTCTCTCTAATGTGGGCAGGCCTTATCCAATCAGACAACGGCCTTAATAGAACAAAGACTGACATCCTGGATGAAGAAGAAATCCTGAAAGAAGACAGGGTTTGAACTTGAACTGAAAGTCTCCCCTGAATCTTCAGCCTGCTGGCCTACTCTGCAAAATTTGGACTTACCAAGCCTCCACAATCACATGAGCCAATTTCTTAAAACAAATCTCTCTCTATATATACCTTTATCCATATCCTGTTGCTTCTGTTTCTCTTGAAAACCCTGAGCAGTACAGTATTGTTACCTTTTGATATCTCATTTTATATTCTTCCCAGTGGTAATATATTCTTTTTTTCTCTTTAAACTTCAACTTTTATAATGAGTGCTACTAATTGATTAACACCATGCATTAGAGGAAAGCCTCAATGGAAATATGCCAAAAGGTCCAGAGTAACTATGTAGGACTGGTGCTACTATCTTTGATATGGAAAAGGCCTCACAGATAATAGATAACCTATGGAATTTGAAGACAAAACTTCACCTAGATCTTGCCAACAATTTGAGACCTGTTGCAACTTAGTGCACTTCAGATTCCTCATCAGCAAAAGGCAACCTATGGAATGGGGGAAAACATTTGTCAACCATAGGTCTGATAATTGGTTTATCTCCAAAATATATAAAGAGCTCTTACAACTCATTAGTAAGAAAACTAATAACTTGGGTTATTAAAAAATGAGTAAGTACTCAGATAAACATTTTTCCAAAGAAAACATACAAGTGACTAACAAGCATGTGTAAAGATTCTCAATACCACTATTCATCAGGAACATGCAAATCAAAACCACACTAAGGTATCACATCACCCATGTCAGGGTGGCTATTATAAAAAAAGAAGAAGAAGCCAGGCCTGGTGCGCTACTGGTTAAGTTCAGCTCGCTCCACTTTGGTGGCACAGGTTCATTTCCTGGGTGCAGACCTACACCACTCATCTGTCAGTGGCCATGCAGTGGTGGCGGCTCACATACAAAAAGAGGCAGATTGGCACTGGATGTTAGCACAGGGCAAATCTTCCTCAGCGACAAAAAAGAAAAGATAAGTGTTGGCAATGATGTGGAGAAACTGGAACATTTGCACACTGTCGGTGTAAATAGGAAATGTCTTAGCCACTAAGGAAAACAGTTAGGAGGTTCCCCAGAAAATGAAAAGTAGAGCTGACCCATCATCCAGTAATCCCACTTTTTCATATTTTCCCAAAAGACTTGAAATCAAGACATTAAAGAGATAGTAGCACTCCTATGTACATTGCAGTACTAGTCACAAAAGCCAAGATCTAGAAATATTAACCTAAATGTCATTGAGACATAAATGGATAAGAAAATTGTATCATTATATATATATATTGAATATATACAGATTATATATATAATGAAAATATTATATATATAATGGAATAGTATTCACCCCCCAAAAAGAAAAAAATCTTAACATTTGCAACAACATGGATGAAACTTAAGGATAATATGCTAAGTGAAATAAGCCAATCACAGAAAGACAAACATTACTTGATTGCACTTACCTCATGTATGTGCCAGGAGCTGGCAGTAGGGGGAAATGGAGAAGTACTAATTAAAGGCATAAAATTTCATTCAAGCAAGATGAATAAGCTTTGGAGATCTGCTGTACAATACTGTACCTATAGTCAACAATAATATGTGAATGCTTCAAAATTTGTTAAGAGGATACATCTCATGTTAAGTGATCTTTCCACGACATAAAAAACAAAGTTATCCTTAGAAACACAAATATTAACTGAGAAAATGGAAATGTTGTCATATTCTTGATATACAAGACCTAATTCTCCCTCAATTACTTGGTCATTTGAGTGCATTTGATGATGATAAACTCACATGTTGATGTATGTTAATTTAAAATGTAAGTCTAAATTTTTTATTAAGATGTATGAAACCTGAAATTCAGAAGGAAGATTATAAGTGAGATTCCTCCTTAGAAGTGGAGATTTACATTTCCTATGATCCTATTCCATTACTCTTAACGAATCCTCAGGGATTGGGATAACATGGACCAATTCGTCTAATTATGAGCTCTGCGCATTGAGCTCTCCAGCCCACACAGCTCTAAATAATCAGCCTGTGTTCTCCCAACTTTCAGTTTGCTGATCTCAGTACAGTAGGTATTATATGTGTGTCTTCTCTTCCCAGAGGTATTGTATGCATCCAGGAGTCTATGCCTGACTCTGTCTTCCTGCCAGTCCAGAGAACAGGGCCTGAGCCTTCTCTACTCATCAGGCATTGAAACAATGATGGATAATCATCCCATCATCACGCCCACACATAGAAGCAGCACAGTCCAGTGAGTGTCCTTGCAGATACTTGATATAGGAAAGGCTGTGAGAGCATTGTTCTTTACCATCAGGATAAGTAGGACAGTTGTAGTAGCTAGACTTAAGGGCACTAATATGCAATTTCAGCTCAGAGGCCTATGCAGTTAATGTTCTTGGCTCTGGTTGGGATCTGGGAACTCTCATTCAGAGTTCAGCTTTCCTCCCACAGCGGTTCTAGCCCCCATAACCATCTCTCTCACTGGAGCAGGAAATGAGCCCCTCTAATCTGTCCTCTAAGCACTCCAAAATGATTCATAAAGGTGATGATGAAGATGAGTGGGGGATGATGCAAGAAGACCCTGTACATGGTATCATTAACCTTTATTAAAGATTCTCAGGTGCTAGGCTCTGAACTAAATGCTATGTATGACTTGTTTCATTTCATCTGCACAGACACCCCTAAGATATATGTGCGCATGTTATTGTTCCTTTACAGATGAGGAAAGGATTCTAGACTTTTAATCTAACTTAATCTGGGATAGAATGAGATGAAGCCAGGTTTCAATCAAACAGTCTGACTCTAGACATAGGGCCCCTGGCCTGAATTTTCCTTCTGCAAACCCGACCAGCCATACCCCTTCTTTGGTCATTTCATACAGACACCCGCTGCTCACTGTGTTCTTCTCCTTGGAGGGTACTGGTAGACCACAGTGGAGAGCAATGCCTGGCACTTGCTGCCTGAACTATAGGAAGGATGGCTGAGGTCACAGGCAGGGATCACAGAAAGAGCTGGATCCTGACAATTTAGAGCAGATCTCTCTCTTGCTTCTGCTCCTGGATTTTGCCTCAGCTGTCCACTTCCTCTTCCATTCTTATAATTTAAGGCTTCTCTGTTTCAAAGGGAGATGTAACATCATGTCTCAGATCCATCCTCAGTTTCCATCAGGAAACAGGAAGCAATTAAAAGATGTACAATAGATGAGTCATTGGTTAAGACCTATGGATCTCCACCTTAAATGTTCTGGATTTTAACAGAGTGAAGACATTAACTGCATGTGCTACAGAGATACATAATGTAATTTTAAGTCCTGTCTGCTCTATTTTTTATCTAGTGACCTGGAGCAAGCTCTTAATATGTCTGAGCCTCACCACTGTCATCCGAGTTGATTCCTAGTTGATAGCACTCCACTGAGAAAGGACTAAATGGACAAGGGATCATTTATGCAATTAAAATGTGATGGGTATATATAAGGGCAAAAAATTTATACATTGTTATTATTAATATTGATAACAATAAGCTTCATTCATACCATTCAACCAAAATATTCAATGATCTGATGATTTGGTTTTCAAAGGATACCTGACAGAACACTTTATTTTTGTTCTTATACAAGTAGACATTGAGTACTTGGATGAAAATGACTGAATCGCATTCACTTCTGATTCCTTAGATCTTACATCATCTTTGTCACAGAGTAGGCAACAACAGCAAGAAGAAACAAAATATGTTAGATAGTGAGTAGACTCTTTTTTGGCTCAAGAAACAGAGCATAGACACTATAGGTTGCACAACTGGAGCTTTCTTGTCTGTGCCTTCATCCATTTAATGGATGTCTCAGAGGTCAAAAGACAAAATAAAATAGCACTTGTTTGTGTTTATGTCACAGACATTCAATAAGATTTATTATTTTAAATAGCATCTGCAAAATTCAATTATTCAGAAACTGTCATAGTGATTTTCATAAGTATGAAAAGGAAGAGGCAGAATGAGAACAGGAAGGTACATTTTGTTGTGTGGGCTGAGACACACTTTAGGATTTCTAGTGTCCTGAGACAAGAGAGCCTTCAGATTCTCTGCCATATAATCAAACAAAAGGTTATTAAAAACTTCTTAGGGTTGCATTTCATCAATAAACCCACTGTTCCTGTAATGATTCCAATTCCTGCTACAAAACAACAGCCAACTATTTCTTAAGTTCTCCCCCCCTTGGATTCCACACATCTCTGGAGACGACTGTTGTTCTCATCATTTCCACATCAAGAACACGAGTACAAAGAGGTTGAAGGATTTATACACACTTCTGTTAATTAGGGTAATGAAACAGTGGTTTTAGGGGTGCTTACAGCACTAATATGGAAAGCCTATGGATTATGGGATTTTCTATTAATAGTAATGTACTTTACAGCTCAATTTGAAAATTTAAAATGTGGAATTATTATTCCCCATCTAAGATGTGAATTTTCACATGGAGCTATCATGGAATGACTATCATGGAGGTATCAAGTTAGATACTTGTTGATATACCTGATTCTATACTTTGATAATAGCATGTAGTTGATAGCAACTGATTTTTCTGTTAGGAAAACAAATGTAGGCAAGAAACAGTAAAATTTAACTGGCATTTATTTTTACGACAAAAACAACTGTCCTCCATGCAACTATCATATAGAAATTCTCACTTGTATGAAATGGATGAGGCAAAGGAATTGTTATAGGATTGTTGAAATAAGGAATTAATACATAAAATGAAGTTCATTCCTTAGTAATCCTACATATCAGTTAAAGTATTATATCTAATATTAAACACAATGTTGTAGTAAATAAGCATGTTTAGATCCAATATGTAACAACAGTTGTTGTTTGGGGAGACAAGTGTTCAGGGCAATAGAATCACGCAGGGATTTAAGAAAAACTTAGTCTTATGTGTAATATTTGAAATCTATATCAAATAAGAGTTTGAAGAAGGTATTATTAAATGTTTATGTATTTAATATAGACGTTTGGCGTAAAGTATAACAAAAGTGGGTGATAGTAACTGAACGTTTTCTAAGTGCCTGGCAATGTTCTAAGGCATTGTTCTTGACCCTGGCTGTATGTTGAGACCACTAAGAACAGCATGTATGGGGATTATTATTTAACCGGTTCTAGTCTGTGGCCAGGGCACTGGTACCTTTTACAATATTCATGGGTAAATACAATAAGAAATTAGGATTGAAAACCATGGGTCTGAGCAGTTTATGTTTAATTTAATTTAATTTGTTAAAACAACCCTATAAGGTAAGTTCAATTATTATCTTCATTTTACTGAAGTGAAACCTTTCCAGGTGTTTGATATATCCATCTCTGTCCTTTTCTCATTTGCATTGCCCCAAATTAACTCACATTGTGACCTGTCAAGGAAAATGAAGATCTGAGTTGCCTTTAGGGAGTTGATTTAAGAACTGTGTTTAAGGAGAATTGATTTAAAGGAAAATTGATTCATGGAGATTTCTCCCTGTTTTGGTACAGATTTAAATGAAGTAGGCATAAGAAGGCTGGGTTTCAGACCTGGTTTTGGGAACTCCCGTGGTCCTAAATTCTTCAAATGTAAATAAGAGAGATGGAATTAAGGAGGACACAGTATTTGCAAATGCTTAGGATAAAAAATACTTGTAAGCAATTTTACCAAACCACTACAAAAGGGAGACCAGAAAAAAGAAAGAACAGTGTCTAACATCAGATGTTTCCCCAAGTTTATGTAGGGTTGATATACAATCCTGCATAAGATGTAGAAATTGTAAGAAACTGGTTTTTTTTAAGCTAATTATTGTTGAATGATTGAGAAATGTGTTGTACACTAATGACATCTGTGGGGCCAATGATGCTGTATGATTTTGCTCATTTACCAAAATATATTTATCAAAATTTGAAGTCTATAAATTAAGGGTAGGAGTTATATTTGAAATGATTTTTACCTTAGTTTTATTGAGATACAATTGACATCCAGCACTGTATAAGTAAGGAGTTCAGCATAATAACTTGATTTACGTATATTGTGAAGTGATATCAGAATATTTTTAGTTAACATCCAGCATCTCATATGGAGACAAAAAAAGAACAGAAATGGTTGTTTGTCCTTACGATGAGAACTTTTACAATTTACTCTCTTAACAACTTTCAAATATACCATAGGGCAGTGTTAACTGTAGTCATCATGTTGTACATTACATCCCCAGTACACTTTTATCTTTCAACTGGAAGTTTAAACCTTTTGACCACCTTCATCCATTCCCTCCAATACCTAACCCCTGCATCTGGTAAGCACAAATCTGATCTCTTTTTCTATAAGTTTGTTTATTTTTAGATTCGATATGTAAGTGAGATCATACAATATTTGTCTTTCTCTGTCTCACTTATTTAAGTTAGCATAATACCATCAAGATCCATCCATTTTATCACAAATGACAGGATTTCATCCTTTTTTATGCCTGAATAATATTCCATTATATATATCACTTTTTCTTCATCCATACATTTATTGATGGAAACTTAGGTAGTTTCCATGTTTGGATATTATAAATAAAACTACTATGACCATGGGAGTGTGGATATCTCTTCAACATAGCGATTTTGTTCCTTTGGATATACTCCCAGAAATGGAATTGCTGGGTCATATGGCAGTTCTATTTTAAATTTTTTGAGGAACTTCCATACTGTTTTCCATAGTAGATGTACCAATTTGCAGTCCAACCCACAGTGCATAAGAGTTCTCTCCAAAAGTCTTTTAAAAACTACCCACATTTTGCAAGCACATATTCCACAAAGGAGAGATGTCAGAAAACCAAAGAAAGATGAAAATCCAGACAATAACTGGCACGTTAAAAAAGGACTCTCTGGGGCTGGCCCAGTGGTGCAGCGGTTAAGTTCATGCGTTCTGTTTCAGCCGCCCAGGGTTCACTGGTTCGGATCCTGGGTGCGGACATGGCACTGCTTGGCAAGCCATGCTGTGGTAGGTGTCCCACAGATAAACTAGAGGAAGATGGGCACAGATGTTAGCTCAGGGCTAATCTTCCTCAAAAAAAAAAAGTAAAAAAAAGACTATCTGATTATGATTATTTGACTTTAACTTAGAATCCAGATATTGCAGTTGTAGCAATTATAAGGTTTACTAATATTCCAAAAAAAGGCAATTTCTTGCATTCTATCTGAAAAAAATAAGACTACTTCTAAGTGTCCTTTAATTAGCATGATTTTTCTTCTTAGAGGGAGAAGAATGTTTCCTTTTCAATATATTTCTTTTAAAAAGTAGGCTACATTTCATGGTGTTCATGGATTTGTTATATCTAAATTTCCATGTTCTTATAACATACTTCAAGTGAGTGTCTCTAAAGTAAAGTGTGTATAGAAAGAGATGAATGACACGGAAACCAATGAAGAAACGTTTCTAAGAAAATTAGATTTGAGACACTGATGAATATTGTGAAGATCGTGGGGTGTGTGACCACACAGATGAATTGCTTGAATCCAAAATATGAACACAGTGCTTGGTGTCCATTTACTTGTTTCCATTTTTCCAACCCTCTTTTATTCTTCAAAGGTGTCCAAGCTACATAGAAAAACAAAATTTTACATGTGTCTCAGAATTCTTCCTCATGGGCCTCTCAGATGATCCAGAACTACAGCCTTTGATCTTTGGGCTCTTCCTCCTCACGTACCTGGTCACCATGTTGGGGAACCTGCTCATCATCCTGGTGGTCAGCTCTGACTCCCACCTCCACACTCCTATGTACTTCTTCCTCTCCAACCTGTCCATAGCTGACATCGGTTTCACCTCCACCACAATCCCCAAGATGATGGTGGACATCCACACTCATAGCAGAGTCATCTCCTATGTGGGCTGCGTGACTCAGATGTCTATTTTTACTCTTTTTGGATGTTTGGACAATCTACTCTTGACTGCAATGGCCTATGACCGGTTTGTGGCCATCTGTCACCCCCTGCACTATTCAGTCATCATGAACCCAGGCCTATGTGGCCTCCTGGTTTTGGTGTCTTTTTTTATCAGTCTTTTGTACTCTCAGCTGCACAGTTTGATGGTATCACAACTTACCTTCTTCATGTATGTGGAAATCCCTCATTTTTTCTGTGACCCTTCTCAGTTATTCAACCTTGCCTGTTCTGACACCTCCACCAATAACGCATTAATCTATTTTATGGGTGCTATCCTTGGTGGTGTTCCACTCACAGGGATCTTTTTCTCTTATACTCGAATTGTTTCTGCCACTCTGAGAGTGTCATCCACAGTTGGGAAGTACAGAGCCTTCTCTACCTGTGGCTCTCACCTGTCAGTGGTTTGCTTATTTTATGGAACAGCCCTTGGTGTATACCTCAGTTCTGTTGCTTCACATTCCCCCAAGAAGAGTGCTGTGGCCTCAGTGATGTACACTGTGGTCACCCCCATGCTGAACCCCTTCATCTACTGCCTGAGGAACAGAGACATCAAGAGAGCCATGCAGAAGTTCCTCAGAAGAACAGCCTAATAACAATACCTGTGTCATCTTTTTCAGTTATGTGGGTTAGAAAAGTATGTAAAACCAAACACCTGGAATTAAACATCCTGCCCACTTGCTGTCATAACTTGTGTATCCATTGTGCCTTTCAATCCTCTCAATCTTTCATATCTAAATATTGCTTCATTTCCTGCATCTGTAATGGGTTTGAGGGATACTGTGAGATCCTATACTCATTATAATCAGAGCATGATTGAATCATATTACTGCTCTAGAGTCTTCTATATTCCTTCTCCAAGGCATCCTGGAGAAATGTACAACACTTTTCTTTTAAATAATTACAATTGTCAACCCTTTAAAAAGTTTGTGTCTGTTGTCCATACTTTTGTATCTTTCAGATCTGTTTATGCATGCTGTGTGTGATGATGCATATAACTGCTCCTCAAATTTGGCTTCATATAGGGGTTACCTGGAGAATTTTAAAAATATTGATGATTGCCTATAAATGAATTTGCATGAAGTGAATCCTTAGCATGAGGATTTGAAAATCACGCCAGCTGGTTCTCATGTATAACCAAGGTTATGAACTACTGATCTAATCATATATTTTGTTCAAAGATGACTAGTATGTTTGGATCATCTACTGCTCATAAGAAGATGTTGAAGTTCTTAAAGTCCTCCTAGTTGACAAGAGGGATAATATGAAAAATTTCTCCCTCACAACAGGCACTGTGATTTTTCCCACCATTTTTGATATTTCCTTACATATATTCTCCTTCCATAACATACAACTAATCATCTGTGCTGGTTTAAAAGATATTTTCACCTTGCTCCAAACTCGTCCTTCTATACTTTAATTCAGCAAAACATAGCTATTTCCTTACACTAGTAACAGTATCTTTAAGACCTCACTTTGGAGCTATTCTTCCCTATCTCTTGTCCAGACATTCTGTTTTTGGGCTCTGATGTGTGTCCATTATAAGGGTATCTATCTTTCCTTTAGGGATGTTGCACAGAGTTTCTGAGGCAGTGATCTTGGGCTCCCTGAAAACGTGCCTACTGCCTAATTTAATTTCCTTGGCCTTTTGCCTCTAACCTCAATCATTTACCAACATCACTGATCAGGAACTTTGATACTGGAGAAGGGAATGCCCTTTACAGAGGACGAACTCCTATCAGCCAATGAGAAGAGACACTTCCCACCAAAACTGGTAAATTAGGGTTTTGATTCCTTGGTTTTCATTAACTGAAATGGCATGGTTTTGGTCTGATCTACTCTGGAACAATGAATATGCTGTGTCCCCATTTCTGAACACCTAAGTAATGGTCAAAAGCCCTTGGAATTTGCCAAGGCAATTGTGATGGTTAATTTTCTGTGTCAGCTCAGTTGGGTTATGGTGCCCAGATATTTGGTCAAACGTTATTCTGGATAAATTTATGAAAGTGTTTTTTGGCTGAGATTAAAATTTAGAGCAGTGACTTTGAGTAAAGCAAATGACTCTCTCTAATGTGGGAGGTCCTTCACCACTCAGTTGAAGGCCTTCATAAACAAAGACTGACCCACTGGAGGAGGAAGAAATCCTGCCGGTGGATTGCCTGTGGACTTGGACTGCAACTGTTCCTGAATCTTTAGCCTGTTGACCTACCCAGCAAAATTTAGACTTGCCAAGCCTCCACAGTCACATAAGCCAATATCTTAAAACAAATCTCTCTGTAGATAAATAAATACATATCCTCTTGGTTCTGATTGTCTGGAAAACCCAAACTAATACAGTAATGTTGTCTATGACTTTATATTTTCCCCAGAAGTTATGCTTGCTTTTTCCTCTATAAACTTCAACATTTAGAATGCATGGTAATAATTGATTAACACTATGAATGAGGGGGGAGCCTCAATGGAAATATGCCAAAAAGGGCCACAGTAACTATCTAGCAGTGGTGTTACTATCCTTGTCATGAGAAAGGCATCACAGATAATAGAGAGGGTATGGGATTTTAAGACAAAACTCTACCTAGATCTCAGCAAAAATTTGAGACCTGTGGCAACTCAGTGCTCTTAAGATACTTTGTCAGTGAAAAGGCACCTATGGAATAGAAAAACATTTGCAAACCATACATATGCCTGACAATTGGTTAATTTCCAAAATATATAAGAAACTCCTATAGCTCAATAGAAAAAAAATACTAACCTGATTAAAAAATCGGTGAAGGAGTTAAATAGAGATTTCTCCAAAGAAGACATACAAATGGATAACAGGTACATGAAAGGTGATAAAAATCACTGTTCATCAGCAAAATACAAATCAAAACCATACTGAGATATCACTTCACTCTTGTCAAGATAGCTACTATATAAAAAAACAAAAGACAACAAGTGTTGGCAAAGATGTGAAGAAATTGGAACCCTTGCACACTCTTAATGTAAATAGAAAATGTGGTAGCCACTATGGAAAAAAACTTGGAGGCTCCTTAGAAAATTAAAAGGAGTACTACTGCATTATCCAGCAATTCCATTTCCTGGTATTTATCGCCCCCAAAATTTAAATCAAGATGTCAAAGACATAGTAGCACTCGTATGTTTATTGCAGCACTATTCACAATGGCCAAGATATGAGAACAACCTAAACAGTCATTGAGAGATAAAGGGATAGAAAACTGTGAGATAAATATATATATATATATATATACTATTTAACCTGAAAAGAGAAGGAAATCCTGCCATTTGCAATAATATGGATGAACCTTAAGGTTATCACGCTAAGTGAAACAAACCTATCACATAAAGACAAATACTACATGATGTGTCTAAAATACTTAAATTCATAGACTCATCGAGTAGAATGGTGGCTGCCAGGGGCTGGCATGAGGGGGAAATGGAGAGTTACTAATTAAAGGGCAAAAGGTTTCATTCAACCAAGATGAATAAACTCTAGAGACCTTGTTAGCAGCATTGTCATATAGACAAAAATAACATATGAACACTTTAGAAACTATTGAGAGGCTAGATCTCATATTAATTGTTATTTCCATAACCATAAAAAAGTGTTGTCCATAGAGATACAAATGTTAACTGGGAAAATGGAGATATTGTCAGAATCTTGATGTAGAAAAACTAATCTTCTTCAAATTACTTTGTCACTGGAATGCATTTGACAATAAATTCACATGTTGATGTATGTTAATTTAAAAAGTCTGAATTTCTTATGAAGATGTATGAAACTTGAAGGTCAGAAAGAGGAGTACAGGTGAGATTCTTCATGAGATGTGGATCTCCTCCTATGCTACAAAACACATTTACTTTTCCTATGACCCGCTCCATTACTCTTAACAAATCCTCAGACATTGGGATAACAAGGGCCAATTTGACAAATTATGAGCTCTGTGCATTGAACTTTCCAGCCCAAACAGCTGTAAATAATCAGCCTGTGCCCTGCAAACTTTGTCTGCTGGTCCCAGTACAGTTGGACCTATATGTGTGTCTCCTCTTCCCAGAGTCATTGTATGCGTCCAGGAGTCCATGCTTGGCTGGTCTTCCTGCAAATCCCAAGAACCAAGTCTGAGCCTTCATCACTC
Organism: Equus asinus; assembly: GCF_041296235.1. NCBI lineage: Eukaryota > Metazoa > Chordata > Mammalia > Perissodactyla > Equidae > Equus > Equus asinus. Next base: position 20,517,275 of record NC_091809.1, on the reverse strand, counting down.
ACCAGGCATGGGAAGGGCGATGGATCTTCATTCCTTTGTCATGTAGCTGCATAGAGGAAGTACAGTCTGATGAAGCCATTGGAAATACTGGATACAGGAGGGACTGGGGGAGCATTATTTCTTTATCATCAGGATAGTTAGGGCAGTTGTGGTAGCCAGATGTGAGGGCACCAATATACAGTTTCAGCTCAGGGGCCTATGAAGGTAATGCCTTGGTTCTGATGGGGATCCAAGAACTCCCGTTTAGAGTTCTGCTTTCCTCCCACTTTACTTCCAGCTCCCATAGGCATCTGTCTCACCAGAGCAGGAAATGAGTTCCTCTAAACTGTTCCCTAAACACTCCAAAATGATCATGAAGATGAGTGGGGAATGATGCTGCATGATCACATACATGATATCATCAATACTTATGAAATTTTCCTACATGCTAGGATCTGATCTAAGTGCTCCATGTAACTTGTTTCTTTTCATCTGCATAGTCACCCCTAAGATATATGTGCATGCATTATGGCTATTTTACAGATGAGAAAAGGATTATAAACTTCTAATTTAACTTGATCTGGGACAGGATGAGATGAACCCAGATTTGAATCAAACAGTCTGACTCTGGACATAAGGCCTCTGGATCGAGTTCTCCGCTGCCAACCCAACAAGCCATATCCCTTCTCTAGTCATTTCATGCAGACACTCTGTGTTCCCTGTCCTCTTCTCTTTGGAGGTTACTGGTAGACCAGAGTGAGAGCAGTGGGTGGCACTTGCTTTATCAACTATAGGGAGGATGGCTGAGATGACAGGCAGGGACCACAGAAAGAGTTGGCTCATGACAATTTAAGGCAGATCTCTTTCTTGCCCCTGCTCCTGTATTTTGCCTCAGCCATCCATTTCCTCCTCAATTCTTGTAATTTAGCCCTTCTTTATTTCAAAGGGAGATGTGACATCAGTGTTTCAGGTCCATCTATATGTAGAAAACCAGAAACTATTAAAAGGTGTACAATAGATGTGTCATTGGTTAAGGCCTGTGGATGTCTGCCTTAAACTTTCTGAGTTTTAATGAAGTGAAGAAGTTAATCGCATGTGCTACAGAGATCCATAATGTAATTTTTAGTTGAACCTTCTCTACTTATTATACATTGACATGGAGCAATTTCTTAGTGTCTCGGAGCCTCAAGATTGTCATCAGATTTAATCCTTAGTGGGTAGCACTCCGTTGAGTAAAGACTAAGTAGATAATGCATACTACCTATGTGATTAAATATGCAAGGGATGCATATCATATATGGGCAAACTATCTAGATATTGTTATTATTATTAATAACACAAAGCTACATTTATACAGTACAATTTGATCAAAATATCTTGTGATCTGATGGTTTGGTTTTCAATGGATACCTGACTAAACATTTTATTTTTGTCCCTATGAAAATAGATACTGAACAAGAAAGGAAATGACTGAGTCACATTTATTTCTAATTCCCTGGACCTTATATCTCCTTTGGCACAATGTAACAAGAACAATAGAAAACCCCAAAATAAGTTAAATGTTGAATAGACCCTTTTTTGCTTCAAGAAACAGAGCACAGTCAATATGGTACACACACAGTGCTGCTTCCTTGCCTGTGTCTTCATCCATTTCAGGGACGTCCCATGAGATAGCAGACAGGATGAAATAGTACTTGTGTGTATGTCATAGACCCTCAGTAGGATCTATTATTTTCCATATAATAACATATAAAGCCTTGAGTTATTAAAAAAAATCACAGTGATGTTCATAAATATGAAAAAGAAAAGGCAGAATGAGAACAGGAGGGTACATTTTATCGTGCAGTCTGAAACACGTTTTTAGGATTTCTAGTGCCCTGAGACAAGAGATCTTTCAGATTCTCTGCCATATAATCAAATAAAATGTTATTAAGACTTTCTTAGAGTTTATTTCATCAATAAACACACTGTTCCAATAATGATTCAAATTCCAGTTACAAAACAATGACAAATATTCATGAATTTCCACTTCCCTTGGATGCCACGCATCTCTCAGATGGCTGTTATTCTCTTCATTTCCAGATCAGGAGCACGAGCACAGAAAGGTTGAGAGATTTACACACACTTCTGTGAATTAGAGTAATGAACCACTGGTTTTTAGGGGCACTTAGCACTAATATGGTGGATGATGGGATTTTCTATTAATGGTAATGCACTTTACAGCCTGGTTTGAAAATCTGAAATATGGACATATTATTCCCTATGTAAGACATGAATTTTCATATGAAGCTATCACGGAATGACTATTATTAGATATTTGAAAATATTTCTGATTTTATATCTTAAAAATACATGTAGTTGATAGCAGCTGATTTTTCTATTGTTAAAACAAATACAGGCAATAACTACTAAAATTTAACTGGCATTGGTTTTTACAACAAAAACAGTTGTTCTCCTTGCACATATCATATAGAAATTCATACTTGTACAACGTAGAGAGAGGCAAAAGAACTTTCCTGGGATTGCTGAGTAAGGAATTGGTACATAAAAATGAAGTTCATCCCTCAGGTAATACTATGTATCTGTTAAAGTATTATATCTAGTATTAAACACAGTGTGGTAGTAAATGAGAACATTTTAGGTGCAATATGTGTAGTAATATGCTATTTAAGTAAATTTCCAAGAAAATCCTTAATAGATAGATAAATAAATATGACCATGATGGAAACACTGACAAAAAATATACCCACCAAATTAATGACAGTGGTTATTTTGGGGGACAGGTGTACAAGGCAATGGAACCAGGCAGGGATTTAAAGACAACTCAGATTTTATTGGTAATATTTCAAATGCCTATAAAATATAAGTTTAGAAAAAAAATATTATTAAATGCTTATATTTTTAATTTAGACACTGTATATTAATTACTCTAATAATAGGTAATATTAACTGAACATTTTCTAAGTGCCCAGCAATATTCTAAGGCATTCTTCTTGACTCTGGCCTTACATGAGACCACTAAGAAACATGTGTGTAGAGATTATTATTTAGTTGGCCCTTGGCTGTGGCCAGGGCATTGGTACATTTTACCATATCCACTGGTAAATGCAATAATCAACTAGGACTGAGAACCATGGGTCTGAGCACTTTATGTTTTATTTCATTTAATTTCTTAAAACAACCCTATAAGGTAAGTTCAATTATTATCTCCATTTTACGAACCTGGAAACTCCCCAGGTGTTTGATAGATCCATCTCTGTTCTTTTTTCTTTTGCATTTTCCCCAAGACTAACTCATAGTGTGATCTATTAAAGGAAGTGAAGGTCAAAGTTGCCTTCAGGAAGTTGATTTAAGGAGAATTGTATATAAGGAGAATTGATTTAAATGAGTATTGATTGAAGGAGAATCCTCTGTTGTTTCAGTACAGACTGAAGTGAAGCAGGCATAAGCAGGCTGGGTTTCAGACCTGGTTTGGGGACTCCTATGGTTCTACATTCTTTAACTGTAAATAAGACAGTTGGATTTGATGAGGACACTGCACTTCAAATGTTTAGTTTAGAAATGCACGTAAGCACTTTACCAAGCAGTACTAAATGGAAATCAAAAAAACAAAGATCCGTGTCAAACACCAGATGTTCCCTCAATTTTATGTAGGGTTGATACATAATTGCACATAAGGTGAGAAAGTGGAAAATTTTTTTTAAGTTTACTTATTTTTTAAATTGTGAGATATGTTGTGCACTAGTGTCTCCTATGGGGTCAATGATACTGTATGATTTTGTGCATTTAGCAAAACATGTTTATCAACATTTGAACTCTACCGGGTCAAAGTTAGGAGTTATATTTGAAAACACTTTTAAAAGACAGCAATAATACTCTGGTGAGCACGTATTTCCATGGAAGTGAGAAGTCAGAAAATGAAAGAATGATAAAAACCCAGGAAGATATCTTGAACATAATAAAAAAGTCTTTTTGATCATGAACATTTAATCTTAATTTAGAATCCAGATAATGCAGTTCTAGCAATTATACAGTTTATCAGTATTCCAAATAAAAGTAGTTTCTTGCACTGTATCTGGATAAAATAAAACTGCTTCTAAGTGTCACTCAATTAGTATGATTTTTTTCTCTTGGAGGCAGAAGGATGTTTCTTATTTAATATATTTCTTTAGAATAATAGGCTGTATTTTATGGTGTTCATGAATTTGTTATCTTTAAGTGTCCTTGTTGTTATAACGTTTTCAGGTGAGAAGCTCTAAAGTAAAGTGTGTGTATAAAGATGAATAACACAGAAAGCTATGAAGAACACTGCTAATAAAATTGGATTTGAGACACTGAGAAGTATTGGGAAGGTCCTGGGGTGTATGGCCCCACAAGTGAATTGATTGAATCAACAATATGGACACAGAGCTGGGTTTCCATATACTTGTTTCCTTTCCTTCCAACCCTCCTTTCTTGTTCAAAAACTGTCCAAGTTACACAGAACCAAAAAGTCTAACACATGTCTCAGAATTCTACCTCAAGGGACTCTCAGATGATCCAGAACTGCAGTCTGTGCTCTGTGGGGTGTTCCTGTCCTGTCACCATGCTTGGGAATCTGCTCATCATCCTGGCTGTCAACTCTGACTTCCACCTCCACACCCTGATGTACTTTTTCCTCTCCGATGTACTTTCCTCTGGTTTTGATAGATGTGGAAATTTCTTATTTCTTCTGTGACACTTCTCAACTCTTCAACCTTGCCTGTTCTGACACCTCCACTAATAACACAGTCATGTATTTGATTGGTGCCATCTCTGGTTTTCGCCCTATCTCAGCGATCCTTCTCTCTTACTATAAAAGTGCTTCCTCCATTCTGAGGGTTCCCTCATCAGGTGGGAAGTACAAGCCTTCTCTACCTGTGGCTCTCATCTGTCCATTGTTTGCTTATTTTATGGAATAGGGTTTGGGGTTTGTCTCAGTTCTGCAGTCTCACTTTCTCCCAGGAACGATGTGGTGGTCTCGGTGGTGCACGCTGGTCACCCCCATGCAGAACCCCTTCATCTATAGTCTGAGGAACAGAGACATCAAAAGAGCCATGTGACAGCTTCTCAGCAAAATATCTAATGTCAGTACCTGTGCCATCCATTAGAAGTGAAAGTTGGGAAATGTAGCACAACTAAATATCTAGATCTGAAAATCCTATATCTCTTAACACACAGTTCTGTAGCTTTCATTTCTCTCATTTTGTAATATCTGAATATTGCTTCTTTTGGTATGTCTTTAGTGGGACTGGGGGAATATTCTGGGTTCCTTTGAATATCATAATCACTGCGTGACGTTATCCTGTTATATCTATTGAGCCTTCTGTAGTTTATTATTGATGACCCAGGCATCCCAGAGGATGAACAACTCTTTTTTATATAGTAAAAAGTTACATCTTTCACAAATCTCTTGTGTATTTTCTGTATAAGTTTCTTATTTATCAAATTTGTTCATGCAAGTTATGTGTGAGGATGCATGTCGCTGGTTCTCAGCCTTTGGTTTTATTGAAATCACTGGGAAGCTAAAAAATACTGATAACTGGATAGCATTACCAGAGATTCTGATTTAACAGAACCGGGATGTGCCCCGAGCATGAGGATTTTTAAAAGCCCCAAGGTGGTTCTATTGTGCAGCCAACATTGAAAACTACTGATCTAAGCCAGATCTTTCATTCAAAGATAACCTGTGTGTCTTGGGTCCTAAGTACTCATGGGCAAATGCCAAAGATCCTAAAAAGATGAGAGCTCCAAAAGGGAAGATACAAAAAACTCTACTGTAGCAGTAGCAATGTGTTTTCCCCATGATTCCTGATAACGTTCCTTCAAATATCTTCCCTCTCTCTACACCATACAGCTGGGCACTTGTGCTGATTACAAAGCTCTTGCCCCTCTGGCTCCGAATTCACACTTCTCTGCTTTGCTTTGTGGTGCTGGGGTGGGGCTCTTCAAATCACATCCATTACCTCACATAATTACCATTTTGTTGTTGTTGATATTATGGTGAGAACATGAACTCTACTCTCATAGAAACTTTCAAGTACACAATACAATATTGGTAACTATAGTCACCAGGATGTACATTTGATCCCTGGGACTTATTCATCTTAAAACTGAAAGTTGGTATCCTTTGACCAACATCTCCCAATTTTCACCACCCCTTAGCCCCTGACAATCACTAATCCATCTTCCATTTCTATGAGTTCTATGTGTTATATTCCACATAAAAGTGAGATTGTACAGTATTAGTCTTTCTCCATCTGACTTATTTCACTTAGCAAAATGCTTTCAACGTCCATCCACATCATAGCAAATGGCGGGATAGCTTTTTTTCCTGGATGAATAATATTCCACTGTATGTGTTTGTGTGTGTGTGTATGTGTATGTGTCTGTGTGTGTGTAGATGACCTGAATCTTGAAGTTCTAGGAGCACAACGTCCTTGTATAAGATGAAGCCTGTGTGGTGGGCAGTACTTGAGATGCTCCCAATGGTTCCTAACTCATTTTTTCATTCCCTTGTGTATTTCGTATTCCTTCACAATAACCATTAGATGGACATTGTGACTCACTTCTGACAATGAGAACGTGAAGAAATGTTGGGAAGTCACTTCTGGGAATAGAGTGAAAAAAAATCTATTTTTATTTTTGCTGCATCTGTCTTGCTCTCTATGTTGCTCACATTGATGGAATTCAACTGCCAAGTTATGAGCTAACCCATCAAGAGGTCCAGATGTCAAGGAACTGAGGGAATTCTCTCACTGATAGCCTGCAAACGCATGAAACCTACCAATAGCCCATGTGTGAGCTTGAAAATGGTCTTCTGCCAGTCAAGCCTTGGGATGACTGAATTCTTAGTCAACACCTTGATTGCAACCTTGTAAGAGGCCCTCTGAAGTTTTAAAGTATCAGTTGCCAAATAAATATGTAAAAATCAATAGTTTTGTAATATGTCAATGTAGTTCGATTAGATAAAAAATTTAGAACTTGTCGCATTCAAATTAGCAAAAAAAAAAAAAAAATCCTGTAAATCTCCAACATGCAAAATGCCAACCCAAACAAGAGCTAAGGAAATGAAAATAATTTATCTTCAGAGACAAATTTTAACTAAGAAAATGGAATAGTATCACATTCTTGTTATAGAAGAACTAATTTTGCATAGATTTCATGATTAATAAAATGGATTTAAAGACATCAAAATCACACACTGAGTTGTTAAATTGAGAAGAAGTTGGAATTTTGTGTTAAAGTCCTGCAACTTGGAAGTAAGAAGTAAGGAGTACGGGTAACTTTATCCTGAGGAGAGGAAGAACACAGATCTTTGAAGGCATATTCACTTGTCTCCAATTCTTCTTCCATTAGTATTAGCAAGTCCTCAGAGAGTGGGATAACATGGCACAACTTGTTAATTATGAACTCTGTTCATTGAACCCCCAAGGTGATGAAACTGTAAATAAATGGTCATACAATTATAAATGAAAAGATAATGGACTGCAGCACTTTAGTTTGCTAATTCTATTATTGTGCTTCTGTGCCTGTGTCTCCTCCCTTGATGGGCATCTGCATCAGAAGGTCCCAGCATGAGTCTGTCTTCCTGCCAGTCCTGAGGAGGGATCCTGAGACTTCATTACACCCCAGACAAGAGAGGGGTAGTGAATCCATACTCCTTGGTCATGCTCCAGCAGAGATGCAGCCCACCTCAGTAAGTGCTGTGGGAGACAGTGATTAGGGGACAGACTGTTTGAGGCATTATTTCCTCTTCAAGAAAACAAACTTGACAGTTGCAACAGACAGATGGGAGGGCACCAATATACAAAATTGCAGATCAGACATCTATGAAGTTTATGTTCTTGTGAAATCTTGTGAGATCTCTAATTCAGAGTTCTGCTTCCAGTTTCAGTGCTGTTGCTTCTGGTTGACATTTTCCCCTCTGTAGCAGCAAATGGGTCTCTCTAAACTTTCCCATTAGCCCTTCAAAATGATCATGAAGGTAATGATGATGATGAGGAGGAGGATGACATTAACCAAACATCATGTTTATTGAGAGCTTCCTGAGTCCTGTGCTCTGAGGTCTGTTTCATGTATTTTATTTGATTTCATCTGCATAATCTCTCCCAAATTATAAATGTATAATTTTTATTATTTCATGTAAGAATAAAGGAGCACAGTATTTTATATAACTTGAGCAGATCATAAGTTAGCAAGAGTTGCAGTCACAATTGAATCTGGGCTGACTCTAGACTCAGGGTGTCCGGCCAGTCTTCTCCTCTGCCAACCCAAACACTCATTTTGTTACCTGCCACATACACAGGTTCTTTACCCACACAAGAAGGGCCGCATAAAAACTGGAATGCTAGGCTTATGGAAAGGAAAGGGATTTTTATTTCAGTTAATATCAGGTGGGAGATGAGAGTGAGCCTTCAAATTCATCTTTTCTCCCCAAAAGATGGGAGAAGGTCATAGGTTTTAAAGTTTGTAAGGAATGCGAATGATTGTAGGGAGTGGGTAGCCTGTAGGCTTGCTAGTTGGTGTTTTCACATCAGCCTGTGTTAGGCCTTGTGAGGCTGCTTGCAGCAAGGAGAATGGCAAGATAAGGGAATCTGGAGGTGGATATCCTTGGTTGTCTGCTTCTGTGGTGGGTGGTGTATTCTGGTGCCAGGAAGCTGAAGAATAAGCAGGGAAAGGGGATGAGTGCTTTGATTTTGACCCCATATATGCTTGGTTTAATGTAGGGGAATGGATATCATGGCCAGTATCAATTTCAGTTCCCTGTCAGTCCTGGCAGAGACCCCCTGTTTACTATCCTCTTCCCTGTAGGGGTTTCTGGTAGACCACAGTGGAGAGTAATAAGTAGCACTTGCTGCGTCAACTCTAGGAAAAATGGGCAATGATCATAGAGAGTTCATGCACGATAATTCAGGGTGGATGTCTCTCTCTTGCCCCTGCTCCTGGATTTCACTTCAACTGCCTATTTGCTCCTCCATTATTATAATCAGCCTACTAAACCAAAGAAGGAGATATACAGTCAGAGTCTTGAGATCCGTTCCTGCTCAGGAAACTGAAACAGTTGAAAAAATGTGTCTCATATGCACCTGTGGTTAAGACCTCTGTACCTCTGCTCAAAACTTTCAGAAAGTCGGGAAACAATGAAGTTGAGTGCATGGGACTCAGACTGACAATTTAGTTTTGAATCCTGTCTGCTCCACTTATTATTAATGTGTTATGAAGCAAGTTCTTAGTATCTGTGAAACTTACAATTATCTTTTGCATCGGTTCCTAGTTGATGCAACTCCACATAATAAGGATTAAACAAATAACGGATGCTCTCTCTGTGATAAATATGTATTGAATGCATTAAGTAAGGATAACAAAAAGTTTTAGATATTTATTCCTAATAATGATACTGCTAATTCTCATGTCATTTGACTTAAATCTTTGGTGACCTGAAGTTACAGTTTGCCTACATCCCTGACAGGACACTTTATTTTTGTTTACAAAACTACAACCTTAGTACATGGAAAGAAATGACTGAATGTCATTTAATTCCAATTCCCAAGAGTCTGTACCTTTTTGCCACAGAAGATATATCTTAAAGTGTGGGCAATATGACTTGCACACATTTGACAGTTTCATGCCAATGTGTTCATCCTTTTCAGGAACGTTCCAATGTACTGAAAAATAGTGCTTGTTTATGCCTATATCAGGAACTTTCTAGGGGACTTACTATTTTTCATTTAAAATAGTATCTACAGCATTCAATTATTGGAAAACCACTAGAGACTTTCATAAATTTGAAAAAAAAAGAGGCAGAAATGAAGGAGGCGGTAAATCATATTGCATGGGCTGATACATTTTAGGATTTCATGTCATTCCCTGCTCCAGTGCTCTGAGACAGGAGAGGCTTTGACCTCTCTGCCATATAATGCATAAAATGTCATTGCAGTTTTTGGATGGTATTTCATTACTAAACACACTATTCCAATAATTATTGAATTTTTTTTATTAAAAAATTGACCAAATACTTATTAAGTTTCAAACTTCCTTTAGGTGTCACACATGTTCAAGAGATGGGTGTTACACTCTCCATTTCCAGGAGGGAACAAAAGTGCAGAGAGCTGGAGAGTACATACACTCCACATACAGTGGGTGAAAGACTCAGGACTCAAGCATCAATCTCCTTGTTTTTGCACTAGGTCTCTGTTACCTCCATTGTAGCCAATGAGTAATTCTTTTCAAACCGAGTTTGATACCAAATGAGCAAATGGAGGCAGAAGAATTGATTCCTACTCTTTTGGTTCAGTGAGTCCAGCTATGAATTATGGGAATGAGCCAGTATTTTCTAGGGGCAATAAGGGCATACATGTGGTGGATTATAGGGGTTTCTATGAATAGTCATGCACTTTACAGTCAGTTTTGAAATGTAAGACTGAAAATATTTTCTATGCAACCTGAAAATTTGATATGGATCTACCATGGAATAATTATCATAAGATAGACTTCAAGGATATTTGTAAATGTATACTTTATTACTAAGAGGATGTAGCTGATAGGAAATTCTTTTTGTAATGGAACAACAAATATAGGTAATTTTTAGTAAAATTGAACATGCACCAATTGTTAGAAGTTGAAAAACTAATCCCTTCTCACCTACTATATACAAATTCTCACTTGTGTGATATGGAGAGAGGCACAAAAACTTTCATAGGATTGTTTTAAGAAGAAAATGATATAAATAATAATATAATATATGTATAAAATATATGTAAAGATTTATTTAATATATAAATAAAATAATTTAAATTATAAATACATTATTATGTTATAAATATATATTTGAAATTTTTTGAATTTATATTACAGTATATAAGTATAAACTTAAACACCGTATAAAATGACATCTTCCCTTATGTAGTAATGTACATCAGTAAAATGTTTGAAGTAGTTGTATGTACTTCACAAAGAGAATCAAACCCCATGCTGTGGTAAACAAGTAGATTTCAGAGGTAACATGTCTAGTACACTGTTTAGGTAAGTTTTTAAGAAAACTATTTAGGGATACATCAATCAATATTGACTTTGTGGAAACACTGACAAGAAAGTATTCTCATCAAGTTTATGACACTAGTTGCCTTTGGGGACAGGTATGCAGAAGAATGAAGTCATGGTAAGATACCAAGAAAAGTCAAATCTTATTGTTAATGTTTCAAATCTCTATATGATATGAGATATGCAGTATTTTTCACAATAGCCAAGAAATAAAAACAACCAAAGTGTCTGTTGACATATGAATGGATAAAAAATGTGTATATACACACACACAGACACACACAGTCTTATTGTTAAACTATAAAAGGAAGAAAAGCCTGCCATTTGTGACAACATGGAGGGACCTAGAGGACATGATGCTAATTGAATTATGCCAGACATAGAAAGACAAATAACGTACGATCTCACTTATATGTAAAATATAAGAAAGTTCAACTCATATAACCAGTGTGTAGAACTGTGCTTGTCAGGGTCTGAGGGTTGGTGGAAGGTCTGGGGGTTGGTGGGAGATGTTGGTCAAGGGTACATTCTCTAAGTTGTAAGATGAATAAGATTTGGGGATCTAATGTACATCATGGTGACTATAGTTTATAATACTGAATTTAATACTTGAAAGCTGTTAATAGAGTATATCTTAAGAGGGCTCGCTACACACACAAAAATGGTAAGTATGTGAGGTGATGGGTGTGTTAATTAATTTGCTTGTGTTAATAATTTAACATGTCTATTAAATAATCATACTGTATACCTTAAAATACCTTCATGCTGTACACCCTAAAGATACACAATTTTTATTTGTCAATTGTACCTCACTAAAGTTTGAAAAAAACCCAAAAAACAATGAAGCAGTATTATCATGCCACTACAGAACAGAGTCCAAAAGAGAAAAGAGTTGTCTCATATACTGGATCTTTTACTGAGATGGTATGGGGTTAATACAAATAACCCTGTATATAATAAACAATTTCAAGAGTGTTTCTTAAATTTCATTATTTTTTAATCATTGAAAGTTGTTCTGTACACTAATGCCATCTTCGTAGTCTTCAATGCTGTATGATTATGTGCATTTAACTAAACCATATTTACCAAAATTTGAAGTCCATCAAAACCAAAGATAGGAATTATTCGCTAAACAACTTAAAAAAAAAACCCTCAAATTTGAGCAATCACTTATTTCCATGAAGGAGGGAAGACAGCAAACCAAGAATGATATAACTCATGATGATAACTATCACATAAAAATGTTTTCTGATTATAAACATTCAACTGTAATTTAGAATCCAGATTACATAGTCCTGCCTTTTATACTGTGTTGTCATGAATATTCTAAATGAAGGGAATATCTAGCATTGTATTTAGATAAAATAAGGTATGTTTAACTGCTTCTTTCTTAATTTATTTTTTAATTGAGATTCATAATAGTCTACATCATTGTGAAATTTCAGTTGTACATTATTTCTTGTCTGTCACAACATAAGCGTTCCCCTTTGCCCCCTGTGCCCACCCCCCACCGCCCTCCCCTGGTAACCACTGAACTGTTTTCTTTGTCCACGTGTTTGTTTATATTTCACATATAACTGAAATCATATGGTGTTTGTCCTTCTCAGTCTGGTTCATTTAACTTAGCATAATACCCTCCAGGTCCATCCATGTTGTTGCAAATGGGATGATTTTGTCTTTTTTATGGCTGAGTAGTATTCCATTGTGTATGTATATATAGATATATATACACACACACCACATCTTCTTTATCCAATCATCGGACGATGGGCACTTGGATTGCTTCCATGTCTTGACTATTGTGAATAGCACTGCAACAAACATAGGGGTACATATGTTACTTTGGATTGTTGATTTCAAATTGTTTGGGTAGATACCCAGTAGTGGGATAGCTGGGTCATATGGTATTTCTAATTTTTAGTTATTTGAGGAATCTCCATACTGTTTTCCATAGTGGCTGCACCAGTTTGCATTCCCACCAGGAGTGTGTGAGCATTCCCTTTTCTCCACATACTCTCCAACATTACTTGTTTTTGGTCTTGGCAATTACAGCCATTCTGACTGGTTTAAGGTCATACTCATTGTAGTTTTGATTCGCATTTCCCTAATGATTAGTGATGTTGAGCATCTTTTCATGTGCCTGTTGGCTATCTGTATATCTTCCTTTGAAAAATGTCTGTTCACATCCTCTGCCCATTTTTTGATCTGCATGTTTGTTTTTTTTTTGTTGTTGAGTTGTGTGAGATCTTTATATACTTTGGATAATAACTCCTTGTCTGATAAATGATTTTCAAACATTTTCTCCAAGTTAGTGGGTTGTCTTTCCATCTTGTTGATGTTTCCTTTGCTTTGTAGAAGATTTTTAGTCTGGTGTAGTCCCATGTAACTTTTTCTTTTGCTTCCCTTACCTGACTAGACACGGTATTTGAAAAGATGTGGCTAAGACCAATGTCAAAGAGTGTACTGCCTATATTTTCTTCTAGGGTTTTTATGGTTTTGGTTCTTACATTCAAATCTTTAATTCATTTTGAATTAGTTTTTCTTTATGGTGCAAGATAATGGTCTACTTTCATTCTTTTGCATGTAGCTGTCCAGTTTGCCCAACACCATTTATTGAAGAGACTTTCCTTTCTCCATTGTATGTTCTTGGCTCCTTTATCAAAGACTAACTGTCCATAGATGTGTGGTTTTCTTTCTTGGCTTTCAGTTCTGATCCATTGATCTGTTTGTCTGATTTTGTTCCAGTACCATGCTGTTTTGACTACTATAGCTTTGTAGTATGTTTTGAAGTCAGGGATTGTGATGCCTCCAGCTTTGTTCTTTTTTTTCCTCAGGATTTCTTTGACTATTTGGGGTCTTTTGCTGTTCCATATAAATTTTTGGATTCTTTGTTTTATTTCTGTGAAGAATGTCATTGGGATTCTGATTGGGATTGCATTGAATCTGCAGATTGCTTTAGGTAGTATGGACATTTTGGCTATGTTTATTCTTTGGACCCATGAGCATGGAATATCTTTCCATTTCTTTATGTCTTCCTCAATTTCTTTGAATAGTGACGTAGTTTTCAGTGTACACGTCTTTCACGTCTTTGGTTAAGTTTATGCCTAGATATGCCATTAATTTTTTGCAATTGTAAATGGGATTGTATTCTTGATTTCTTTTTCTGCTAGTTCATTGTTAGTGTATAGGAATGCAAGTAATTTTTTCAAATTGATTTTGTACTCTGAAACATTGCTGTAGTTGTTGATTATTTCTAGTGGTTTTCTGGTGGATTCTTTAGAGATTTCTAAATATAGAATCATATCATCTGCAAATAGAGAAGTTTCACTTCTTCCTTTCCATTTTGGATTCCTTTTATTTCTTTTTCTTGCCTAATTGCTCTGGCCAATACCTCCAGTACTATGTTGAATAGGAGTGGTTAGTGAGCACCCTTCTCTTGTTCCCGTTCTCAGAGGGATGGCTTTCAGTTTTTCACCGTAAGTATGATGTTGGCTGTGAGTTTGTCACATATAGCCTTTACTATGTTGAGGTACTTACCTTCAATACCCATTTTGTTGAGAGTTTTTATCATACATGGCTATTGGATCTTGTAAAATGCTTTCTCTGCATCTATTGAGATGATCGTGTGATTTTTATTCCTCATTTTGTTAGTGTTGTGTAACACATTGATTGATCTGTGGATTTTGAACCATCCCTGTGTCCCTGGAATGAATCCCACTTGATCACGGTATATCATTCTTTTAATGTATTGCTGTATTTGGTTTGCCAATATTTTGTTGTAGATTTTTGCATCTAAGTTTATCAGTGACACAGTTCATACAGTGAGTTCATACAGTGATCAGCCTATAGTTTTCCTTCTTTGTGTTGTCCTTCTCTGGTTTTGGTATCAGGGTAATGTTGGTCTCATAGAATGTGTTAGGAAGTGTTCCATCTTCTTCGATTTTTCGGAATAGTTTGACAAGGATAGGTACTAAATCTTCATTGATTGTTTGGTAGAATTCTCAGGAGAAGACGTCTGGTCCTGGACTTTTGTTTTTTGGGAGGTTTTTGATTACTGTTTCAATCTCTGTACTTGTGATTGGTCTGTTCAGATTCTCTGTTTCTTCTTGATTCACTTTTGGGAGGTTGTACGAGTGTATGAAGTCATCCATTTCTTTTAGGTTATCAAATTTGTGGGCATATAATTTTTCATAGTATTCCCTTATAATCCTTTGTATTTCTTCAGTATCTGTTGTGATTTCTCCTCTTTCATTTCTAATTTTATTTATGTGATCCTCCTCTCTTTTTTCTTGGTAAGTCTGGCTAAGGGTTTGTCAGGTGTTTTTTTATCTTCTCAAAGAACCAGGCGTTAGTTTCATTGATCCTTTTTACTGTTTTTTCATCTCTATTTCATTTATCTCTGCTCTGATTTTTATCATTTCCCTCCTTCTGGTGACTTGGGCTTTGTCTGTTCTTCTTTTTCTAGCTCTGTTAGGTGTATTTTCAGATTACTTATCTGAGATTTTTATTGCTTGTTGAGGTCGGCCTGTATTGCTATGGATTTCCTTTTATGACAACTTTTATTGCATCTCATAATAGTTGGTATGTTGTATTTTCATTTTAATTTATCTCCAGGCATTTTTTAATTTCCTCTTTGATTTCTTCAATGATCCAATGGTTGTTCAATAGCATGTTGTTTAGTCTCCACATATTTCTGACTTTCCCAGTTTTGTTCTTATAGTTGATTTCTAGCTTCATAGAATTGTGATCAGAAAAGATGGTTGTGATGACCTCAATCTTCTTGAATTTATTTGGGCTTGCCTTATTACCCAACATATGGTCTATCTTTAAGAATGTTCCATGGGCACTTGAGAAGAATGTATATTCAGCTGTTTTGGGATGGAATGCTCTATATATGTCTGTTGAGTCCATCTGGTCAAGTGTTTCATTTAAATCTACTATTTCCTTGTTGACTTTTTGTCTGGTTGATCTGTCCGTTGGAAGTAAGTGGGGTGTTAAGGTCCCCTACTATTATTGCGTTGCTGTTAATTTCTCACTTTATGTCTGTTAATAATTGCTTTATGTACTTTGGTGCCCTGTGTTGGGTGCATATATATTAATAAGTGTTATGTCCTCTTGGAGGAATGTCACTTTAATCATTATATACTGCCCCTCTTTGTCTCTCACTGTCTTTTTTAACTTGAAGTTTGCTTTGTCTTATAAAAGTATGGCAACACTTGCTTTCTTTCATTGGCCATTAGCTTGGAGTATTGTCTTCCATCCCTTCACTCTCAGCCTATGTTTGTCTTTCTAGCAGAGGTGCATTTCCTGGAGGCAGCATATTATTGGGTCTTGTTTTTTAATCCATCCAGCTACTCTAGTCCATTTACATTTAGAGAGATTGTTGTTACATGAGGGCTTAATGCTGCCATTTTATCTCTTGTTTTCTGATTATGTTTACACTGTTTCTCTTCCTTTGTATTTCTGACTGCCATTTCATTTTGTTAGTTTTCAGAGTGGGATTTCTCAGTTCTCTCTCTTTTTGTGAACTGTGGCTCTGCTCTGATTTTTTGTCTAGTGGTTACCATGAGGATTGTACGACAGATATGGGATATGAGATAGTCCATTTTCTTATAGCCTCTTATCTCCATTACCCTAAGAAGGTTCCTTCCCTTTCCTCTCCCCTTCTGAGTAATTGCTGTTATGCACGGTTCTGTTTTTAATTTTGTGAGTTTGTGGCTAAGTTGAAGTGTTTATCATTGCTTTTGGTGCTTTCTTTCCCTTTCTGTTTTAAGTTTTAATTGAACCTTTGCCTCTCTGTTCTAGTAGAGAGCTACAGGTTTCTGATCATGTCTGTCTATTTATCTCCTTGCTCAGAGCTTTGTAGACCTTTGCGTTTTTGTTGCTGGTGTGAGGGCATCTTTAATTATCTCTTGTAGGGGAGGTCTAGCAGCAATATACTCCCTCACCTTTTGTTTATCTGGGAAAGTGTTTATTTCTCCATCGTATTTGAAGGAAAGTTTCACTGGATAGAGGATTCTTGGCTGAAAGTTTTTGTCTCTCAGTATTTTGAATATCATTCCATTCTCTCCTAGCCTGTAGGGTTTCTGCTGAGAAAACCACTGAAAGCCTGACAGGGTTTCCTTTGTAGGTTATTTTCTTCTGCTTTCTTGCTCCTAATAGTCTTTCTTTATCCAAAACTTTTGACATTTTGACTATTACATGCCTTTCAGAGGGTCTTTGAGCATTGATAAAGTTGGGCCTTCGAGTAGCTTTGTTTATCTGTAACTCTGAAACTATCCTCATGTTCGGAAGTTCTCAGCAATTATTTCTTTGAACAAGCTCTCTATTCCTTTCTCCCTCTCTTCTCACTCTTGAATACCTATAATCTTTATGTTGTTTTTCCTAATTGAGTTGGATATTTCTTGAAGAATTCCTTCATTTTCTTTTAAATCTTAGTTCTGTCTCCTCCTCCACCTGTAGAATTTCTATATTTTTATCCTCATGAAGACTAATTCTTTCCTCCATAAGCTCAATTCTATTTCTAATGATTCTAGATTATTATTTATTTCATTGTGTTTTTCATATCAAGAATTTCTGCTTGGGTTTTTAAAAAAAATAATTTCAACCTCTTTGGTGAAGAGATTCATTTTATTGCTGAGCTCCTTGAATGTCTTTCTGTGTTTTCTTATGTCATTGAGTTTCCTTATGAGAGCTATTTTGAATTCTCTATTATTTAGGTTGTATATTTCTGTGTCTACAGTGTTTCTTTCTGGAGAATTGTTATTTTCCTCCTGGTTTAAATTGTTGCTGTAGTTTCTCATGGTGTTTAATGAACGAATCTTTTGTCAGGGCATTTGTGGTATTCTTAGGACACAGATTCTCCCTGTTATGGTAGAGGAGAGCAAGAGCAGTGTTTCTGGCCCCACCCATCTGCTGGAAGCTGTGGGGATATTATGGGTGCTTGCTCTAGCCTGGGGTGCATACAGGCACTTGAGTGGACTCTCCTTGTTTGGCCTGGCTTCCTTGCTAAGTTAGGGCCCCTCTTTGGCTCCTCAGGGGCAATCTGAGCTCCCCTCCCCACAAGAAAGTGATCAACAGTGGGCTCAAAGCTGCCACACCTATTCCTGCAGCCACCTGGATCTGTTCCTTTTTTGGGAGTGTAGCTGCACTGTGAGTGTTAGCACACACTGGGGAAGTGTTTGCCCCAGCATGGAAATCCACTGAGGTCCCTGTTTGCAATCCACAATCTGTGGGCCACTGTGCTTGGTAGGCAGGGCTTCCATGCTGGGGCCTGAGCTATGGCTGCTCCTTTATGGCACAGGGGCACGGTGGGCTCCCTTTCTTCACTGGGAGAGTGACCACAAGTACAGGCTAAAGGTTACCACCTCCTCTTCTTATGGTTGCCCCTCTGCATGTTCCAACTTTCTGGGCTCTTGCACTAGGTTGGAAAGTGTTTGTGTGTGTGCACAGGGCTACTTGGGGAGTGCAGGGTGTGCTCACCTATCTCTGCCACTTCCTGGAGGGCCAGTCCATCCACTCTCATATGTATAGCTGCATTGTCTCTTAGGCGTCCTGTTGTGCTGTGTGGGCTTCCTTAATTGGTCAGTGAATGTCTGCTTAGTTGTAGTTCAAAAGGGGGAGAGACAAAGGGAACAGCTCACTCCTCCAAGTTGTTGATGTCCTTAACTACTTCTTAATTGTTTTAAATTTAAATGATTTCTTTTTCTGAAAGGGGGAAGGGCATTTCTTATTCTATGTTTTTTCTTAAAGAAGTAGGCTGTATTTTATTGTGATCATGGATTTGTTCTCTCAAATTTTCCTGCTACTCTGAACTCTTCAGTCATGTTTCTGTAAAGTAAGTATGTGTAGATAGAGGTGAATAACACAGAAATCAATGAAGAAACAGTTCTAAGAAGATAATATTAGTCATACAGAGAAATACTGGTGAAGGTACTGGGGTTCATAACATCACAAGAGAATTGTTTGAATCCAAAATACGGACACACTGCTTGGTGTTCATTTACTTGCTTCCTTTTTTCCAACCCTGCTTTCTTTTTCAACAGGTGTCCAAGCTACAGAGAACCACAAAATCTAACAGGTGTCTCAGAATTCTTCTTCATGAGACTCTCAGATGATCCAGAATTGCAGCCTTTGCTCTTTGGTCTCTTCCTCCTCGTGTACCTGGTCACCATCTTGGGGAACCTGCTCAGCATCGTGGTGGTCAGGTCTGACTCCCACCTCCAAACACCCATGTACTTCTTCCTCTCCAACCTGTCCTTGGTTGACATTGGTTTCATCTCCACCACAATCCCCAAGATGATTGTGGACATCCAAACTCAAAACACAGTCATCTCTTATGTGGATTGCCTGACACAAATGTCTTTTTTTGTCCATTTTGCATGTATGGATGATATGCTTCTGACTGTGATGGCCTATGATCGGTTTGTGGCCATCTGTCACCCTTTGCACTACTCTGTCATCATGAGCCCATGCCTCTGTGGCTTCTTAGTTTTGGCATCTTTTTTAATTGGCCTTTTGGACTCCCAGCTGCACAATTTGATTGTGTTACAACTTACCTGCTTCAAGCATGTGGAAATTTCCAATTTCTTCTGTGGCCCTTCTCAACTCCTCAGCCTTGCCTGTTCTGACACTATCTCCAATAACATAGTCATGTATTTCGTTGGTGCCATTTTTGGTTTTATCCCTTTCTTAGGGATCTTTTTCTCTTACTATAAAATTATTTCCTCCATTCTGAGAGTTCCATCAACAAGTGGGAAATATAAAGCCTTCTCCACCTGTGGCTCTCACCTGTTAGTTGTTTGCTTATTTTATGGAACAGGTCTTGGAGTTTACTTTGGATCTACATTGTCACTTTCTCCATGGAAGCATGTGGTGGCCTCGATCATGTACACCATACTCACCCCCATGCTGAACCCCTTCATTTACAGCCTGAGGAACAGGGACATCAAAAGTGCCCTGTGGAGACTTTACAGTAGACTAATCTAATCTCAGAGGTATGTGTGCCCTTTCTGGAATCTGAGTTGGAAAAATCAGCCAAACCTAACATGTAAATCAGTGAATAGTGCTTCCTTGGTCATGTACTTTTTCAGTCTCATGGTTTTCATTCCTATTCATGTTTCATACACAAAAGTTGCTTCTTTTGTTTGGTCTTTAATTGAATGGGGGAATCTTCTGGGATCCTTTGTACATCATAACGAATGCATGGGAGGTTTTCCTCAATAACCCAGGTATCTAGGTGAAATGCATAACCCTCTTGTCATATGCTTAAATTCCACATCCTGTTCTACAGTTCCTGCGTATTTCCCATATGAATTTTGCATCTGTCAAATCTATTTATTCAGGTAATGTCTGAGAATGCAGCTCATTGGATCTCAACCATGGATTTTATTGGAATCTCCTGGGGAGTCTTATAAATACTGATGACCAGCTCCCATCACCAAAGATTCTGATTTAGTCTAACTGGTGTACGTATAGGTATGAGCATCTTTAAAAGAATCTGAGATGGTTCAGCTGTGAGTTCCTGAAGAGATCAAGCTCAAAGTGGCAAGTTCTGAAAGAGCTAATTGTAGCTTCAGACAATGTCATTTTCTTCAATTTTTTTTTCTTCAAATACCTTGTCCTTCAACACTGTAAGATTTTCATTTGTGCTAGTTATTAAGCTATTGTCTCTCTGCTCCACATTCATGCTTCTGTACTTTTCTTTGTGATGCTAGGGTGGGTCTCTGAAATCACAGCTCTATTTTCCATGTGGCTTTATTGTTATGTATATTTAATAATTGGCAGTAAATTTCACTACACTCTAAAGTTAAGTTCAATATTCCCTTTACACTCCTAAGTTGTTGGTATTTATTAGCTTCTGTTTGGCACCACATTGTTCTATTTTTCCTGTTGCCTGCAGCAGCTATTTAATAAACTCCCTGTATTCAATTCTCTTTGTTGAAATAGTTAGCTTGGTTTCTTTTTTCTTGGCTGAACTCTGAATGATAAATCATAACATAAGGAGAAAGGTATATCATGAATTGAGTGCAATTGGAATATTGAAATATGAGCTCATAAAATAATAGTGGCTTTAAATATAAACTTTGTAAAGAGTGTACAACTGAGACTTAAGTGCTGATATCATATTTCCAGTCAATGTATGTCTCTAATGGTGTCTGAGGATTATTAAATCACAAATTTCATCATACATTAATAGAACTTTGTCTTCTTTTACTTTACCCTATTCAGCAAAAGTCTGTGTTGTCAGCAAAGATGAAGTCTTTCCTTTTAATAGTAACAGCTTGGTTAGGACTTTACCTTGTTACCAGGCTTCCCTGTCTTTTGTCATTATAACTCAGTCTTTGGGCTCCTTTTGCATTCTTAAAAATGAGTATCTATCTTTCCTTAGAGATGTCACACATAGTTTTTGGGTAGCGATCTTGGTTCTCTGAAAACCTGTCCAACAACTAGTTGAATTTACTCTGCCTTTTACTTCTAAGGTAAATCACCTACCAATTTCACTGACAATGGACTTTAAAACTGAGTGTGCTCTAACCTGGACGCCAGAAAGGAGACCTTCTAATTTTTGGAAATGAAACTATGAGCAATTTAAGGACTGGGACATAGTATCCTTAATGCTTATATTCCAAATCTAGCACAGTGAGGGCAGAGATTAGGCACAACTTTACTTTGTATAATGTTGAATAAATTATTCCCTCTCTTAACAGAGAAAGTGAACATATTTTTTAATCCACATAGTCAGCATTTCCCTTTCTCCCTGAACCAGTGGAAGTCCTGGAGAGTGTTCTATAAACTCTTCAGAGAAGACATTTATCGTTGGTTTATTTCAATTAGTATTAATATTCAACAGGAACTATATTTGCCCATCTAATAGCATGTACAAGATTAAAAGTCACAAAATAGGGGCCGGCCCCATGGCCACGTGGTTAAGTTTGCACACTGTGCTTTGGTGGCCTGGGGTTTTCGCGGTTTGGATCCTGGGTGTGGACATGGCACTGCTCATCAGGCCATGTTGAGGTGGCGTCCCACATGCCACAACTAGAAGGACCCACAACTAAAAATATATATATTTACAAACTATATACTGGGGGGATTTGAGGAGAAAACGAAGGGGAAAAAAAGTCACAAAATAAAGGGTGGGCTTATAAGTTCTACAAATAATAAAGGAATAAAAGGATAGAAATTTATCAAGAGGACATCTAAAAAGAGAATATAAAAAGGTGTTGGTCTTTTTGTTTCCATCAAGGATACTCATCATAGCAGGGAGAGGGGACTGGGAAAAACACAAAACAAATCACTCATAAACATATCTTTGGTTTTCATACCATGTCTTCTAAACTCAGTTTAGCAGTGACCCTAATATCTAAAATATCTCATTACTCATCTCTCTTCTAATCCTTCTCTACACTTTCTCCATTTGGTCTCCCCAAATTTTCCTCTGCCATTGATCCACGCACACATAATTAACATCTTTTCTTTTATCTGCAACTTAGTTGGGTATATATTCTAGTTTTCTACATATCAGTTAACGAGAAATCAATCTCTGAGATCCTCATACAGAGAACTGTGAGGCAGGAAGACTGCAAAGATAAGATGTGAAAGTTTGCAACAGACTCCCACACATCCCACTTTCTAAGCCCAAAGCACATTATATTAAAGATTTCAACACAAAGATTCTAAAGAAAACACATTTAGAGAGAGATTAATCTTCTCTAGTTGAGTATAAATGAGATGTTTGTTGAATGTGGGCACTGGATAGCTATGGCTTGCTCAGACATTGATGGACATGATGACATCAATGGAGGAACTCTACTGGTGTAAGAGAAACCAAAGGGATTTCTGACTGTATGGCAATGAGCAGCATAGTGGGATCTGCAGATGTACCCCAAACATTGCAAACCCAAAACGTGCAAATTCTTCCATGTGCCAGTTCTTCCCCAGGGAATTTTTCCTAAAAAGATGATGGTATGATGGGTTGGAGAAGATGTTGGAAAACTAGAAGAACAGCTCCATTGTCTTATTTTTCTTACAGCCAACAGTCCTGTTAGAGGGTCAGGATTGTTTGATGGGTGGCTTCAAAGATGCTCACAATTCCCCCTGCCACTTGTGTCCATGCCCTTGTATATCCACATCTCCTTGATTGCTGGATGGATGTAGTGACTTGCTTCCAATGAACAGAATTTGGAAATATATGGGTTTTCCCTCCCAATATTAATCTGTAGAAAGACTCAGCTTTGATCTTGCCTGCTCTCTCACCAGATGGCTCTGATGGAAGCCAGCTGCCATATTGACAACTGCCAGATAGAGAGGCCCATCTGGCAAGAAACTAAGGCAATCCTCTGACCCTAAAGGAGTTGAATTCTATCAACAGCCATGTAAGTGAGTTTGGAATTAGATACTCTCCAGTAAAGCCTTGAGATGACTGTAGCCCTGGCCTACATTTTAAATATAGACATCTCTGAGACCACTTGAAGTATCCAGGCAAACTATCAAGCTATCAGAAAATGCGTCAAAATAAACAGTTGTTTAATGTAACAGCATACATCTACTGGACAGAGAAACTAGAACCTGGACTGTCATTCAAAAGAGCATAAAACATAAATCTCCAACGCGTGAAAGCTCTAGACCAGAAGCTGGCAAACTACAGTTCACAAGCCTGTTTTTATAAAAAACATTTTATTGGAACAAAGCCATACTCATTTGTTCACTAAGGTTTGTGACTGTTTGTGCACTATTAAGGCAGAGCTGATTAATTACAGGCCATATGGTCCACAGAGCATAAAGGACTCTACCTGGGATTTTTCAGAGGAAAAGTTTGCTCATCTCTGTACTGGACCCAATTACCGGTTTACAAGAATTAAAAGAAATGTAAGAAACACTTAAACACACCATGAAAATAAAATTAGAAACATCAAAAAATGTGAGTTTCTAAAAGAATACATGACTCTTCAAAGTCAATATTTCAAGAAACAATAGCTCTGTTCTATGTTAAAAGAGACTAAAGAACATAAGCAACGTCACATGTAAATCTTGATAGAGTCCTAGATCCAAAACATATTTTGGAACAACGTAAATAATTTTTGTTTTTACAGAGTAGATGTTAGATGACATTATTTTTAATTTCCTTGGGTGAAATAATAGTACGATTTAGTCCTTATCTTAAGGAGATGTATTATTGAGTATTTAAATGTCCAGTATCATGTCTGCAGCATATTTTCTAACTACTCTCAAAGAGTTCACTAGAAAATGTATTTCTTTATCTAGAGACAGAGCAAGCATGCAAAATGCTAAAATGGATGAATCTACGTCAGTGGACACTCCTTGTACTAGTTGCTTACATTTTCTTTAGCTTTAAGATTTTTCAAAAGAAAAATGTCGGAAAAATACCCTCACTTCAAACACCCAGTTAAGGAGTAATGCAATTACTCAGGAGGTAGTGCTATAAAGCCTCCATTCTTTTCTCCTGGAGGCCTCTGGTTTGAAGCTCTGTGGGCACGTACAGGCCTAGGAAGTTCAGATGAAGAGACAGGTAACAGCCTTGTTTCTCTTTAGCAGAAACACTTGTGTTCTATATATGTTTCTAATTAGATAGGGAAATACCCACACCATAGACATCTAAGAAAGTATATTATCTTTCTACTTGAATGTAGTGTTTCAAACACAAGTAAGAAACACATAAAGACAAAGCCAAATTCTCACTTGAAACATTCTTTTGTATACAAAAGGAAACAGGCCATTTGGAACCAAGTTTCCCCCAGTGCTCACCAGAATATGCCAGAATTGCCAGGCCCCTGAAGAAGCAAGGACGGGCGGGCCGAGTCAAGGTCACTCCAACAGGAAAAATTCTTTTCCTTTTGGAGAAAAATCACAAAGCTTGTTTTGGAGGCTTCTGAAGAGGGGAGCAGTGTGGATGAAAAGACCCTATGAAAGCGCCTTTCCCACATTTTCCAACCCTGGGTATCTGGGGATCTATAGCACCAGCGGGCTATCCAGCAGTCTAGGCGAATGTGAACCGTGCAGGCCTGGCATCTCTAAACAGGCCTCTCAGCCTCCTTGACCGAAAGCGTACTTTGATTCCTGTCCTTAATTCCTACCCTTCTCCTGAGCCTCACTAGAGCCCACAGAGACTGGACCAGACCCTCTTGATAAGATTTAGGCTGTACCTAGGCCGCAACGGAAAAGAATGCAAGAAATTTGTGGTTTCACTTCTGCTTCTTGCCTTGACCCGGAAGGGACGAGGCTTCGGCGTTCCAGCCGTGACGTAAGTTCCACCGCTTTAGAGCATAAATTGTAGATTCCTCCCGCGTGGATGCGGTTGATCCCCCCAGCGTGGATGCGGTTGATCCCCGGGTCGGCTCATGTTAGAGGCCGAGGACAGGAAGAAGCCCAGAGGCCAAGGCTGGAGCTAGAACCAGGTATTTAAGCGGGTCTACTGGTGGAGGGCGGGGCCCATACATGGGTCGGGGTTGGAGGCGGGACGAGGCCCAGCTGCTGTTCCGAAGATGGAAAGTCAAGGCTGGGGTGGAGGCTCACCTCACAGCCTGCGCAGCAAAAGATTTTCTACCTTCCTTTCCCCACATTCCTAGAGTCTTTACAGTGAGTTTCCCATGTTGGTAAACCTGCAAAGCCGTGAAATAGTCTTGTCCTCCATTCAATCAATCCCGTATGTAGGGCTTTATTTGGACACCAAGCCAAAGTGTCCTCATTGATATTTTGCGTTTTCACTGGAACATTTTCTGTAAATTTTTTATTTTTTTCTGTTTGAAATATGTATTTCTGATTTTATTTTTGTGAAATAACACTGATGCCAGGCATTCTTCACTTATTTAGGAATGGTTCTAAAGTTTCTCTGGTAATCATGTTCGCTGTGGTTTTCACTGGATGGCCTTTGTAGAGTTAATAAAGATCTTTTAAAACACAGATTTAGTAACACAGTTAATCAAGAGTTCATGTGCATCGTCAAATGTGTTCTATGCATGTATTGAATTGAAATATATTTAGCTCTAATATTTCATCTTTTACTGTATAAATCATTTAATTTTTCTGTAGCCAAAGAAGTCTGTTTTTTAAAATAATAACCGGATTTCCTGCTTTGCCTTAAGTCTCTGCCAACTCTAGGTTATATACAGACCATATAATTTTCTTCTTAAATGTATTGTATTTAAAGACACTTTAATCTTTAATCATTGTGATTTGCTAAATTGAAAAGAAGCTGAATTTTATGCTAAGATCCTCTAACTTGGAAGTGAGAAGCAAGGAGTACAGTTGAAATTCCTCCTGAGGAGAGGAAAGACCTCGACCCTTTCAAGGACATTCACTTGTATGTTTTTCCTCTTCCATTAATATTATCAAATCCTCAGAGATTCAGATGGCATAGACCAATTGGCTACTTATGAGTTTTGAGCGTTGAGCCCCCAAGGTCATACAACTCTAAATAATTGGCTGGTGACTCCAGCTTTTTACTTTGTCAGTTCTACTATTGTACCTCTGAGCCTGTCTCCTCCCTGATGGGCATTTGCCTCAGACGGTCTCAGCGTGAATCTGTCTTCCTCCCAGCACTGAGGAGGAACCCTGAGCCTTCGTCACACATCAGGCAGGAGAGGGGCAGTGAATCCATCCTCGTTGGTCATGCTCCAACAGAGATGCAGCCCATCCCAGTAAGTGCTGTGGAAGATGGTGATTGGGGCAGGGACTGTTGGGGGAATTATTTCCTCTTCAAGAAGACAAATATGACAGCTGTACTAGACAGATGGGCGGGCATCAATATATAAAATTTCAGATCAGACACCTATGAAGTTTATGTTCTTGGTTCTGGTGGAGGTATGAGAATTCTAATTCAGAGTTCTGCCCCTACTGTCACTGGTTCTAGCTCTGATTGGCATCTCCCCTACCATAGAAGCAAATGGGTCTCTTTAAACTTTCCCCTAGGCACTTCAAAATGGTCATGAAGGCAATAGTGAAGATGAAGAGGAGGATGACATTAATCATAAGATCATATTTATTGACGGCTTCCTAAGTGAAGGATACTAATGTGTGTGTTTTATATATCTTTTTGGATTTCTTTTGCATAATGTCTCCCAAATTATAAGTGTACACATTATTATTGTTTTATGTAAGAGGAAAGAGTGGCAGCATTTTATGTTAATTTTACCAGGTTGTGAGTTAGAAAGAGTTGCTGCCATGTTTGAGTCTGGGCAGTCTGATGCCAGACTCAGGGTATTTGTCCAGTCTTCTCACCTGCACACCCAAATAGACATTTCAATTCCCTGTCAGTCCTGGCAGAGACCCCTTCTCACTGTGCTCTTTCTTTTAGGGGTTTCTGGTAAAACATAGTGGAGAGCAGGAGGTAGCACTTGCTGCATCAACTATAGGAAAGGTGGCTGAGATCATACGCAATGATGACAGTGAGTTGGCACACAATAATTTAGGGTAGATCTCTCTCTCTTGCCCCTTCTTCTGGATTTCACTTCACCTGTCCACTTACTCCTACATTCTTATTATTAGCCTACTCAATCACAAAAGGAAACATAAAGTCAGAGTCTTGGGGTCCATTCCTACTCAGGAAATGGAAACAGTTTAAAAATGTATCTCAGATGTACCTGTGGTTATGACATCTGTTCCTTTGCTTAAAAGTTTCAGAAAGTCTGGAAACGATGAAGTTGAGTGCATGGGACTCAGAGACTGACAATTTATTTTGAATCTTGCCTTCTCTCTTATTATGAGTGTTATGAGGCAAGTTCTTAGCATCTCTGGGACTTAAGCTTGTCCACTGAGTTGGTTCCTAGTTAATACAGCACCACTGAATAAGGATTAAACCAATAATAGATGCCCTATCTGCAAGAAATATGAGACGAATGTACAAAGTAAGGCCAAAATAAATTTTAGATATTTTATTAGTAGTAATGATAAAGCTAATTCTCATGTCATTTGGCTTAAATATCTGGTGACCTGAAGTTATGGTTTTCCTACATTCCTGACAGGACACTTTATTATTGTTTATACATCATTAGTATTTGGAGAGAAATGACTGAGTCACATATATTTATGAGCCTCTATCTTTTTGGCACAGAGGAGGAATTGAAAGCAAAAAGCTCTCAGTTAAATATTGAATAGACCCTTCCATTCATTGAATGACCTTCTATTCATAGAAATAATGAGTGGGCAATGTGGCTTCCACACATTTGACCATTCATGCCTTTTCAGGAATGTCCCATAGGACTGGAGACAAGATAAGATAGTGTTTGTTTGTGTCTATGTCATAGACTTTCTGAGGGACCTATTTTTTTTCCCATTTGATGGTATCTACAGCATTCAGTCATCTAAAACCATTGAAGAGGTTTTCACAAATCTGAAAAAAAGAGGCAGAAATGAAGTAGAAAGTAAATCAGGTGTAGGGCTGAGACACACTTTAGGGTTTCAGGTCATTTTATGCTCCAGTGTGCAGAGACAGGATAGGCTCTGAACTCTGTGCCATATAATCCATAAAATGTCATTAAATTTTTGGATTGTATTTCATTAATAAACACGCTATTCCAATATGATTGAAATTTTTGTTAAAAAATTAATCAAATATTTATTCAGTTCCAGACTTCCCTTAGGAGTCACACATGTTCCAGAGATGGGTGTTAGAGTCTCCATTTCTAAGAAGGAGTAGAAACACAGAGAGGTTGAGAGATTTACACACACTTCACACGTGGGCGGTGAAAGATTTGATACCGACCTTGATATCAGTTTCCCCACATTAAACCCAGCATATATGGGGTTAAAACCAAAACACTCATTCCCTGCTTACTTTCTGGCTTCCTGGCTCCAGAATCCACTATCCTCCATGGAGACAGACACCGTCAAGGACAAGCACCTGGACTATCTCCTCCCGCAAAGAGATATGGGCTGGTGGGAAAGCTGCTGACCAGCAAGGTCATGAGCTCCCTCCTCTCTGCAAGTAGTCTCAAGGTCAAAGACAGGCTGGTGGGAAAGCTCCGACCAGCAAAGCCATATGCTCCCCCTCCCCTACCTAAAACCCCAAATAAAAGCCCTTCCTTTTAGCTTTTCGGGGAGTTTGGGATTTCAGCGTTAGCTGCCCTCTCTCCTTGCTCAGTGCTGTGCAAAAATGAAATTCCTACTTTCTTCCACCACACCCGGTGTCAGAGATTGGCTTGCTGCACAATGGGTGAGCGAACTCACTTCAGGTTTGGTAACAGATTCATGACTCAAACATTGATCTCCTTGTCCCTGCACCCCTTCTCTATCACCTCCACTGTAACTAAGGCATAGTTCTTTTCAAACCTACTTTGGTCCCACGGGAGCAAATGGAGATAGAGAAAGTGATTCATCCTCTTTCGGTTCAGTGAGTCCATCTGTGAAATATGGTAATGAACTACTGCTTTATAGAGGCAATAATGGCATTAATGTGGTGGATTATAGGGTTTTCTATGAATAATCATGCACTTTACAATCAGTTTTGAAATCTAATGTACAAAATATTTTCTGTACAAGATGAATATTTAACGTGGATCTATCATGGAATCATTATCACAAGTCAGACTTCAAGGATATTTTCAAATGTATACCTTAACAACTAAAGGATGCAGTTGATAGAAAGTGGTTTTAGTAATGGGACAAAAAATATCGGCAATTATTTATTATTAAAATTGAACATGCACCTATTATTTACAAATTTTCACTTGTGTGATATAGAGAGGTACAAGATTTTTCATAGAATTGCTCTAAGAAGAAAGTGATATAAATAATAATATATAAATATATAGAATTTAAAATAAATATTTATTTAATATATCAATATAGTATATTAAATTGTAAATATTACATTATAAATATATATTAAATTTTTAAAATTTATATTAAAGTATGTAAGTATAAACTTATAAATTGAATAAAATGATGTCTTCCCTCACGTAATGTGTGCATCAGTAAAATGTTTGAAGTAGTTGTATGTACTTCACAAAGAGACTTACACACCATGTTGTCATAAACAAGTACATTTCGGCAGCAACATGTGTAGTCCACTGTTTGGGTAACCTTTTAAGAAAACTGATTATGGATACATAAATCAATATTGACATTAAGGAAACATTGACAAGATAATTACCCATCAAATTCATGACACTGGTTGCCTTTGGAGGACAGGTTTGCAGAGGAACATGATTGAGCCAAGATACCAAGAAACATCAAATATTATCAGTCACGTTTCAAATCTCTATAAAATATGAGACCTGAAGCAAGTATTATTAAATGTTTATGTCTTAATATTTGTGGTAGGTACTGATGATAGCAATGATAGGTAATATTAATGGAGCATTTCTAAATGTTGAGCAATATTCTAACGCAGTGTTCTTCAGCCCAAGCTGCACATTAAGATGACCAAGAACCTCACATGTAGAGAATTTGAGTTAATTGGTTCTAGGCTAAGGCCAGTGTATCTGTATATTTTAAAATAACCACAAGTAAGCATATCAATCAACTGGAATTGAGAACCACTGCTCTAAGCAATTTAAATGATTTCTTCCTTACAATATTCCCATATGGTAGGTTCAACTATTATCCCAATTTTACAGATGAGGAAACTATCTAGGAACATTTATATATATATATTTTTTTATTTTTCATTTGTTCTCAATTAAATCGTTGTGTGATCTGCCAAAATAATAAACCTGAATTACTTTCAGCTAGCTGAATTTATAGAATTGCAATCCCTGTATCACGAAAAATTAACATCAAAATCTACTAACTTGACCTAAGAAAGCTGGGCCTTAAACCTGACCATGGGACTTCCCCTAGTGCTAAACTCCTCAACTGTAAAAAAGAGGGCTTATGATCAGAAAGACAAGACCAACAAGTATTTGAAAAGGTACTCAACTTCACTAACCATCAGGGAAATGAGAATCAAAATCACAATGTGATATTGCCTCACACTTGTTAAATGGCTATGATCAAAAAACAAAAGACAATAAATGTTGGTGATTATGTGGAGAGAAGGGAATCCTGGCACACTGCTGGTCAGAGTGAATACTGGTATAGCTATAACGGAAAACAATATGGAGGTTCCTCAAAAAGTTAAAAACTACTGCTAATTAAAATGGAATTATCATATGATCCAGCAATCCAACCTCTGGGAATATGTCCAAAGGAAATGAAATTAGTCTCTAGAAGAGATATCTGCACACCTGTGTTCATTGCAGTATTATTCACATTAGCACAGATATGCAAGATATCTTTGCAAAGATAGTAAAGTGTGTCTGTTCCAAGATAAATTGATAAAGAAAATGTGATACAGACACAAACACATATGCACTGGAATATTATTCAGCATAAAAAAAGAAATCCTACCATTCATGACAACATGGATGGACCTGAAGGAAATTATGCTTATGAAAATACTTCAGAGATAGCACGACAAATTCTGTATGATCTCACTTCTATGTGGAATCTAAGAAAATTAAAGTCATCCAACCAGGGATTAAAACTGTGCCTGTCAGGGCCTGAGGGGTGGGAGAAATTGGGAGATGTTGGTCAATGGGTACAAACTTCCAGTTAGAAGATGAATAAGTTCTGGAGATCTAATGCACAGCATGGTGACTATAGTTAATTATACTGTATCTAATAGTTGAAATCCACTAAGAAAGTAGATCTCAAGTATTCTCACCACACATCAAGAAAAAGGCAAGTATGTGAGGTGATGGATGTGTTAATTAATTTGGTTGTGGTAATCATTTAATATCTATATTAAATCATCACATTGTACACCTTAAAAAAACCTGCATGTTGTATAACCTAAATGTATACAATTTTTGTCAATCATACCTCCATTAAGCTGGAAAAAAAAGGAAAAAAAAACAATGAAGCAGTATTATCAGGCCACTACAGAATGGAGTCCAAAAAAAACAGAGTGGTTTCACACACCAAACCTTTTACTGAGATTGTATGGAGCTGACACAAATAAATCTGTATAAAATTTTTTAAAAAATTTGGTTTCTTAAATTTCATTATTGTTTAATCATTGACAGATGCTCTGTACACTACCACCATCTTCATAGTCATAAATGCTTATGATTATGTGCACTTAGATAAACTATATTTACAAATATTTGAAGTACACCAAAGCCAAAGATAGGAATTATATAAGAAATGACTTTCAAAAGCCAGTGTCATATTTAAGTAATCACTTATTTCCGTGAAGGAGGGGAGACAGAAAACTAAGAATGATAAAACTCATGAAAATAACTATCATATAAAAGTGTTTTCTCTTTAAAAACATTCAACTTTAATTTAGAATCCAGATTATGCGGTCTGGCCTTTTATAGAGTGTTTTTATAAATATTCGAAACGAAGAATATCTAGCATTGTATTTGAATAAAATAAGGTATATTTAACTACTTCTTAATTTCTTTAAATTCAAATGATTTTTTTTTCTCAAAAGGGGAAGGGTATTTCTTATTCTATATTTTTCTCAAAGAAGTAGGCTGTATTTTACTGTTGTGAACTTAAAAAAGCAAATTCAACTGTTATTTTACCCTCAAAATGAGTTTATTCAAGAATAGCCAAAAATAGTGCAACCCAGGATGTACATGATATGGTGAACCATGGGCAAATCTGGAGAAAGAAAAGTGTGAGCTGCATTTATAGAGTCAAAGGGGGAGTAGGGAGGGGCAGATGTAAATGAGAGCCTATTAGGGGAAAATAACAATCTAGCATGACAACAGCTCCTCACTGGCTGAGCTGTGACATTTCTCCTTGGTTGGTTTGTTGCCAGGTGGGGAGAGAAATCTTTAGTAGTAAAGCAGTTTCTCTTCCTGTGCAAGATGCAAGCTTAACTCTCTTCCTGTTTGATTTAATTGCCCATGTGTGTAGGGCATGAGAGCTCCCCTTATAGGCCTTCCTACTTCAATTTATGTTCATTTTTAATTTCCACCCTGTGATCATGAGTTTATTATCTCTAATGTTCTTGCTCCTCTAGTTCTCTTCAGTTGAGTTTCTCTAAAGTAAGTGCGTATAGAAAGAGATGAATAACTCAGAAATCAATGAAGAAACCGTTCTAAAAAAATTGAATTTGAGGCAGTAAGGAATATCGCTTCAAGTACTGGGATGTTTGACCTTACAAGTGAATTGCTTGAATCCAAAATAGGGACACAGTGCTGGGTGTCCATTTACTGTTTTCTTTTTTCCATCACTCTTTTCTTTTTCAAAAGGTGTCCAAGCTACATAGAACCACAGAATCTAACAAGTGTTTCAGAATTCTTCCTCATGGGCCTCTCAGATGATCCAGAACTGCAGCCTTTGCTCTTTGGGATGTTCCTGTCCATATACCTGGTCACCATCTTGGGGAACCTGCTCATCATTCTGACCATCAGCTCTGACTCCCACCTCCACACCCCCATGTACCTCTTCCTCTCCAATCTGTCTTTGGTTGACATTGGTTTCATCTCCACTACTGTCCCCAAGATGATTGTGAACATCCAAACTCACAGCAGAGTCATCTCCTACGTGGGCTGCCTGACACAGATGTCCTTTTTTTATCCTTTTTGGATGTATGGATGGTATACTTCTGACTGCAATGGCCTATGACCGGTTTGTGGCCATCTGTCACCCTCTGCACTACTCAGTCATTATGAGCCCACGTCTCTGTGGCTTCTTAGTTTTGGCATCTTTTTTAATTAGCCTTTTGGACTCCCAGATGCACAATTTGATTGTATTACTACTTACCTGCTTCGAGAATGTGGAAATTTCTAATTTCTTCTGTGACCCTTCTCAACTCTTCAACCTTGCCTCTTCTGACACCTTCACCAATAACATAGTCATGTCTTTTGTTGGTGCCATTTTTGGTTTTCTCCCTTTCTCAGGGATCCTTTTCTCTTACTATAAAATTATTTCCTCTATTCTGGGAGTTCCATCAATAGCTGGGAAATATAAAGCTTTCTCCACCTGTGGCTCTCACCTTTCAGTTGTTTGCTTATTTTATGGAACAGGCCTTGGGGTTTACTTTGGATCTTCATTGTCACCTTCTCCCTGGAAGGATGTGGTGACCTCAATCATGTATACCATAATCACTCCCATGCTGAATCCCTTCATTTACAGCCTGAGGAACAGGGACATCAAGAGTACCCTGTGGAGACTCTACAGCAGAGTAATCTAATCTCAGTATGTATGCAGTCCTTTCTGGAGTGTGGGTTGGAAAAATCCGCAAAACCAAACATGTAGACCAGCCAATACTTGTTCCTTGGTCATATTATTTTTTTCAGTATCATGGTTTTCATTCCTCTCCATGTTTCATATATGAATGTTACTTCCTTTGATTTGCCCTTCATTGGACTAGGGGACTGTTCTGTGATCCTTTGTACATAATGAATGCATGAGATATTTTCCTCAGTGACCCTGGTATCAGATGAAATGCACACGTCTCTTGTCGCATACTTAAATTTTACATCCTTTTCCATGTTTCCTGTGCATTTTTCCATACAAATTTTGAATCCGTGAAATCTGTTTATTCAGGAGATGTCTGGGGATGCAATTCATTGGTCCTCAAACATGGATTTTATAGGAATCCCCTGGGGAGTTTTATAAATATTGATGACTGGGTCTCATCACCAGAAATTCTGATTTAATTGGTCTAGTATGCATCTAGGTATGAAGATTTTTAAAAGCATCCAAGATGGTTCAGTTGTGAGTTCCTAAAGAGGTGAAGCTCAAAGGGGCAAGTTATAAGAGAGCTTATTCTAACTCCAGTAATCTGATTTTCATCAAATACACTATACTTCCACACTGTAAGATTTCACTTGTGCTCATTATTAAGGTGTTATTTCTCTATTTCAAACTCACCCTTCTATATTATCTTATGGTGCTAAGGTAGGTGTCTTAAAATCACTGCTCTATTTTCCATCTGGCTTTCCTGTTACATACGTTTAATAATGGCCTGTTAATTTCAACACACTATAAAGTTAATTACACGTCTAATACCCATAAGCCCTTGGTATTTATTGGCTTCCATCTGGCACCACATTGTTCTCTTTTTGCCTTTGTCTTGCAGTATCTATTTAACCAACTTCCTATACTCAATTAAATTCATTGAAATAATTAGCTTGGTTTTATTTTTCATGACTGACTCATGAATGATAAATCATAGTATGGGGTAAAAGGTATATTATGAATTGCATGCAATTAGAACATTGAAAATGTGCTCATAATATAAAAGTGGTTTAAAATATATATCTTTGTTAAGAGTGTACAACTGAGGTTGAAGTACTAGTATGACATTGCTAGTTGATGTGTGGCTCTATTGGTCTCTGAAGATTATTAAACCACAAATTTCATCATAAATGAATTGAACTTTATCTTCTTTTACTTTACTCCATGCAGCAAAGGTCCATATTGTCAGCAAACATGAACTCTTTCCTTTCTCTAGTAGCAGCCTGGTTAGGGTTTCACCTTGTTACCATACTTCCCTCACTTCTTTCATGATAATTCAGTCTTTGGGGTCCATTTGTGTTCTTCAAAATGAGTAACCCTCTTTCCTTAGAGATGTCACCCATAGTTTTTGGGTAGTAATCTTGGTCCTCTGAAAACCTGTCCAAGAACTAGTTGAATTTACTCTGCCTTTTACCTCTAAGGTAAATCACCTACCAACTACATTGATAAGCAACTTTGATGTTGGAGAAAGGAATGAACTTGATAGATGATTAAGCCATAGTAGTGTGTGGGAAGATATCACCCAATACAATTACTACATTTCTATATTTGCGTATCCACTTCTGCAAGCCTATATGATAATCAAAGGACCTTGAAAAGTGGGAACTTATCTTGCCTTTTGATGTCAAATTGTAGACTTCCCCCAGTGTAGCACGTTGTGTTTTCTCTAGATTTAGATCTATAAGAGTGTTAATGGTCTGATAACACTAAACATGGTGTGACAATACTTAAATAGAATATGAAACACAGATAATAGAAAGAATGTGAGATACGAAGTCACTCCACTACCCAGATACTGGCTCAAAAATTTGAAACCTTTGGCAACTCAGTGTTCCTTTCTGAGCCTCAAAATCCTCAGCAGGAAATTAAAGTGCAAGAGTGTTTATCTTTCAAAGTTGTGCAACAATTATATACAATTGTGTCATGGACCAGTCAAACAGTAGTTTCCCATCAAACAGCAAATCCTATTATAACATTAAAGAAGTTAATTTAAATAAGCATTCCAGTAATTCATAAGTAACCTGATGTTACAAACTGTGTGACTTTGAGTATGATACATAACATTTCTGTTCAAATGCCTTATCTGTAGAGTCATGAAAACAAGAGCAGTTAACTGAGCTTGGTTAAGAAGATGCAATCAAATGGACTGAATAGAACACTATTTAGTATATAGTAGTGGGTCAATAAGGGCAAACTGTCCTAATCAATAATTAACAGGCCAGTGGACAGTTTAAGCATATGGGCTTTGTAGGCTGAAATTAGATTTACAACATCAGCTCCTCTAATTTATTAGCTGAGTACATTGGAATATATTTTTTTAACTCTCATGGCCTCTAATGCTTCATTTTTAATGCTATTTAGCTGAGAGTACTCTAGGATTAAACAGATAATAAACACATGGTAAGAACTAAATAAATATGATTATCGTTTTCATCATCATCTACCCTAAGGTTGATGTGTTACTTTTTTCAATTTTACTGAGATATGATTGACATATAACATTGTGTAATTTTAAGACATGCAATGTATTGATCTGATGCACTTAAACATTGAGAACTGATTACCAACATAGAGTTAGCTAACTTGTCCATCATGTCACATAACAACCATTTCTTTTTCATGGTGACAACATTTAAGATCTACTCTCTTAGCAACTTTCAAGTATATAATACAGTGTTGTTAACTACAATCACCATGCTGTACAATAGATCCCAAGAACTGATTCATCTTATAACTGGAAGATTGTACCCTTGACTAACATCTCCCCATTTCCCCACCACAATTGTCTAGTAGCCGTCATTCTACTCTCTGTTTCTGTGAGTCTGTTTTTTTTAGATTACACATATAAGAGATATGCAGTATTTACCTTTCCCTGTCTGACTTATTTCACTTAGCTTAATGCCCTCAAATTCTACTGATGTAATCACAAATGGCAGGATTTGCTTCTTTCTCGTGGCTGAGTAATATTCCATTGTATATATACACAGCACATCTTCTTTATCCATTTATATGTTTACAGACACTTGGGTTGTTTCATATCTTGGTATTGTGAATAAAGCTGCAATGAACATGGGAATGCAGATATCTCTTCAGAGTCCTCATTTCATCTCCTTTGGATATATGCACAGTAGTAGGGTTGCTGGATCATATGGTAGTTCTATTTTTAATTTTTCAGGCACCCACATACTTTTTTCCATAGTGGCTGCACCAATTTACGTTCCCACCAACAGTGCACAAGTGTTCCCTTTTCTCCACATTCTCACCAACATTAATCATGTCATTTTTTGAAGATAGCCATCCTAACAGGTGTGAATTGATATCTCATTGTGGATATGATTTGCATTTCCTTGATGATGAATGATGTTGAGAATCTTCCATGTACCTGTTGCCCATGTGTTAGATTTTGGAAAACTTTCTATTCAGTTCCTCTGCCCATTTTTTAATGGGCTGTTTATTTTTTTGCTACTGAGTTGTGTGAAACCTTTATATATTTTGAATATTAACCCCTTATCGGATACATGATTTTGAATATATTCTCCCATTCTGTAGGTTGCTTTTTCATTTTGTTGACTGTTTCTTTGGCTATGCAGAGGATTTTTAGTTTGGTATAACTTCACTTCATTATTTTTGCTTTTGTTGCTTGTGCTTTTGGTGTTGTATCCAGGAAATCACTTGCAGACCGATGTCAAGGAATTTTTCCCAATGTTTTCTTCTGGGAGTTTTATGGTTTCCTGTCTTGTGTTTAAGTCTTTAAATTGTTTTCAGTTCATTTTTGTGAGCAGTGTGAGATAAGGGACCAATTTTATTCTTCGGCATGTGGTTATCCAGTTTTCCCAGCACCATTTATTGAAGAGAATATCCTTTCCCCATTGAGTGTTATTGGTTCCCTTGTCAAATATTAGTTGAGTGTATATACAGAGGTTTATTTCTGAGCTCTCAATTCTGTACCATTGAACTCTCTGTCTATTTTTATGCAAGTGCCATACCCACTCATGCTAATATTTGTGGTCCTGCTCTTCTTCCCTGTTTCTATCTGTGTCTATATGTCTAAGCCTTGCCATTCTCTGGGTGGGGTGAAACTAAGGCAGGTCCTTTGTGCAGGGCACTGAAAGGGTGGGGAAGCTGCTTATCCACCCCACAATCTCTTTCGCAGTGAGAGGATCTCTTGCCAGCTGGGGAGTTTCCTTTTGGTGCTGACCAGTGCTGGGCTGGGGGATGGGATGATGCCGGTAAGTTGAAGCTGATCTTCCTTCCCTTTTGTGTGTTTATTCTTGGGTGTTTTGTTGCACTGTGTGGCTGAGAATTCTTAAGTAGACTCCTGAGCTATCCCAGAACTGTGTTTGTTCATGGATAGCTGTCTAATTGTTGATCTTTTTCAGGGGGACAGACGCTGGGTACTCCTACTTCACTATCTTGGTTTTGTCAAGTTTTCTTAATATCAGTTAATGACAAACCAATATCTGAATTCCTTATCCAGAGACCACTGTGCCAGGAGGACCAAATGGTAGGATGTAGAAGGTTGTAAAAGACCATCATTTCCATATAACTCACTTTATAAACTAGAACAAAACAGACAGGCCAAATGCACTTTTATTTAAACTTTAAGATCTGTGAACACAAAGTAATCTAATCAAAATGCATTCTGGAGCAAATGAGCTATTCTCGATGAGTAGAATTCAGAAGCCACAGGACATTTGCTGACCTGGGGCACAAAATGGCTGCAGCTTGGTGTCATATCAATGGAAGGACCCTGGTAATCTAAAAGAAACCATGTTGGCTTCTTCTGACTGCATATCCTGAAGAAAGATTGTGGATCCTACAGAAATACCAAATCAAAGGCAATTTCTACCCATGTACCAGTTCTTCTGCAAGGAAATTTTGCTGAGAGCATTGTGGTATTATGGATGTGGACTATCTTGGGAAGCAGAGAGTCATCCCCAGAGTCTTGTGGTTGTTATAGAGCAGCATCCTGATAGAGGGTGAAGCCTGCATGGTGGGCAGATACTAACATGCTCCCAACAACTTCCACTTTCATTGTTCATGCCATTGTGGAGAACAATTTCCTTGAATGTGTCTTGGGCCTAATGACTTGCTTCCAACCAACACAACATGGCAAAACTGATGAGATATCACTTCTGACATTAGGGTACAAAAAACTCTGGCTTTCATCTCCCTGGGCCTCGTTTCTCTGTCATATGTCTGTTTGTTCTAATGGAAGCCACCTTCCATGTGTGAACTTCCCCAGTAAGAAGCCCGTGTAATGGAGAACTGAGGAAGACCTCTTGCCAACAGTCCACAAGGAACTGCATCCTTCCAAAACCTATGAGAAGGAGCTTCAAAACAGTTTTTTTTCCCAGGTGAATCTTGAGGGCACTGCAGTCCTAGCTGACACATTGATTACAGTCTTGTTATATATACTGATTTATTTAAGACAAGTAGAAAGCTATAAATAAATGCATAGAAGTCAATAGTTTTCTAGTATATGAACATATATCAGTGAAGGAGAAAAATTAGAACTTATACTGTTGGGGCTGGCCCCATGGCTGAGTGGTTAAGTTCACATGCTCTACTTTGGTAGCCCAGGGTTTTGCTGGTTCAGATCCTGGGCATGGACCAAGCACTGCTCATCAAGCCATGCTGAGGCAGCATCCCTCATCATGCAACCAGAAGGACCTGCAACTAGAATATACAACTATGTACTGGGAGGCTTTGGGGAGAAGAAGAAGGGAAAAAAATTGGCAACAGATGTTAGCTCAGGTGCCAATCTTTAAAAAAAGAAAGAACTTAGGCTGTCATTTAAATAAGCAAAAAAACCCTAAGAAAGGGAATATTTCTCTTAGAGACAGAAATCTTAACTGAGAAAATGGAAATAGTTTCAAATTCTTATTATAGAAGAATAAATTCTCCATAATTTAATGATTAACACAATGAATCTGAAGTTGTCAAAGTCAAAAAGTCGTAAATTAAATTGAAAAAAAGAGTCTGCTCTTTATGTTAATATTTTTGAAATTGGAATTCAGAAATGAAGTGTACAAATGAGCTTTCTTTTGAGAAGAAGAAGGGCCCAGACTCTTCTAAATATATTCAGGTTTCTCCTTTTCTTTTTCTGCTAATATTAGGAAGTCCTCAGAGTTTAGTATAACATGGACTGATTTCACTAATTATGATCTCTGTGCACTGAGCTCTCAAGGCCATATATGAGTGAATAATTAGCCAGTGCCTCCAGCCTTCCAATGTGCTTATCCCAGTTATCTTCATACTTGAATCTCCTCCACCCAGAGTCATCATCTCCATCAGGGGGTCCATGCCTGAGCCTGTCTTCCTGCCAGTCCTAGGGACAGAGCCTCAGTCCTCATCATTCACCAGGCAGGAGAAGGAAGTGGATCCAAACTCCTAGCTTATGACTCAGCAGAGATACAGCATGGACCAGTGAGTACCCAGGGAGATTGTGGACGGGGGAGGGACTATGGAGGATCTTGTTTCCTCATTATC
Source organism: Equus asinus (assembly GCF_041296235.1). Taxonomy (NCBI): domain Eukaryota; kingdom Metazoa; phylum Chordata; class Mammalia; order Perissodactyla; family Equidae; genus Equus; species Equus asinus. The sequence goes on along the minus strand of NC_091809.1, from coordinate 20,476,541 downwards.
AAGACACACAAAACAATTGAGATAGCCAGATGAGAGGATATCAATATGCAATGTTTCAGCTCAGAGGCCAATGAAATTTATGGGTTTTTTTCTGTTGGGGATTTCAAAACTCTCATTTAGAATTCTGCTCTCCTCCACCACCATTTCTAGGTTCCATAGGCATCGCCCACACCAGAACATGAATTGGACTTCTCAAAAACATATCCTACATTCTCCAAAATGATCATGATCATGGTGGCGATGAGGAGAAAAGCCATAAGGTCATGAAATTTTATTGAGTGTTTCCTGTGACAGGCTTTGAGCAATGTGCTATGTAGATTTTAAATTTTCATCTGTATTATCACCTCCCAAGCTACTGGTGCACCCATTATCATTATTTTACAGTTGAGGAAAGGAGTTCAGAATTTTTACTTAATTTGTACCAGGTCCTGGGTAAAAAGGGGTGAACTCAGGTTTGGATCTGAGCAGCAAGACTCTATTCACAGGGAACAGGACAATGTCTTTCCATACGATTTAGTTTCATGTGGCTATTGACCCCTTGAAATGTGACTAGACCAAACTGAGACGTTCTGTCAGTATATTTCACTTTGAAGATTTAGAAAAAAAATAAAGTAAAATATCTCAATTTTGTATATTGGTGAAATTATAATATATTGGTGAATTATAATAGAAGGTTAAGCAAAATGTTAAAATAAAATAAGAAAACAACCAATCTGCTCAAACTTTCCTTTTTCTTTCCAGGTCACTCCAGTCAGAATTATCAATGAGCCTCATTCATTTCTGATTCCCCAGCACCTACACTTTGGTTTTCATAGCATAGGCAACCAAAACAAAAGATATATGTATAAAAAGTTCTCTGTTAATTATTGATTACCCTTTGTTAATTCACAGGAACACAGCATAGTCAATATGGCTTCCACACACTGAGGGCTTTCCTACCTGGGCTTTCATCCCTTCCAGGGATGGTCTGTATGACTAAAGCAATGAATGAGATTCGTCATTTCCTTCCAAGTGCTCTTTCCAGAGTGGCAAATTAATCAAACCTGAAAAGGAGGTCACGGAAACCTCCAATTTATAGCCAAGTCAAACAAAAGTTGTGGGTAACCTGGGAACATACTACTTATGATTAGCATCTGAAACGGAGTGAGAGCAGTCTTATGGGTTTTGAAACTCCAGGCAGATAGTGCTAGAATTGAATTAAATTGTACGACACTCAGCTGGTGTCCTGGAGAATTGCTTGGTGTTGGGAAAACCCCCCACATTTGGTCAACAGAAATGAAGTATTCTGTGTAAAAATAAAGGAGACACAAGAGGAGGTGAAAAACTGGGTAGGTTTTTCCTAGAGTGCCAAAGACTTAATTTCGGTTTAGTCACAATGCCCATGTCCACTATAGGATTTTTGAGGGCAATAGGTGCTATAGCAACAGGGAATTCAGGCAAGACAATGGTTCCAATGGTGAAGGTGAGGCATAGTGTTCATCCTCTTGTTTTGTGTTCAAGAACCTCCCTAAGGTTACAGAGGATACCTTGTTTAAATTTAGTTGGATCCCCAGCTATTACTGTAATTTGAGACCCAGTATTGATTGAGGACATGAAAGTTTGCCGATCAGAGCATTTAAGCAGTTATTAAAGTTAATTCAGAACCTATGTTGAAGAGATGCAAAAACTAATTGGTGCCCTTTCACTTTTTGTTCTATAAATTCCTTTAGTAAATTGTGGGCTTCCAACTGAATCAAATTGTATATCTCTGTTTCAGTTTTTTGTTTCCTTCCTTATATCCAGGTTTCTTTCTTTCTCTTCTTTTTCTCTTTTTATCTATTTACTTTTATCACTGGATATACTTCAAGAGAGGTCCTCTCCATGCTGCTCATATTTAGAAATTTATTTTTTCCAGAGAGCTTCAAATCAATATCTTCATAATTAGGGACCTCCTCCACGATAATGGTTGTTTTATAGAGTTGATGTACCCTGTGCTTAAATCAGGTTGGAATTAATCCTTTCACTGTGCTACAGTGGTGCCATGGGTGTTTCTCCCTATAACTATGAGGATCTGGATCTTTGTTGGGACAAAGGCATGGAGCAACAGCAGCAGCAGAATATTTAAAGGTTCTGGTCTGTTTTGGGGAGTGCAGATCTCAGCATGACGCAAAATGGCTCCTTTTCTTCTTCTTTCTCTTCTTCTTCCTTTTCCACCACCTCCTCCTCCTCTTCTTATTTTTTCTTCTCCTTCTCCTTCTCCTCTCTCCCTTTTTCTCTCTCGTTCTTTCCCTCTCTCCCCTAATGACCACTCTTTTGTGAGCAACCACCAAATTCACCTATTTCTAGCCATATTGACTATGCTGTGTTCCGTAGGATATAAAGAGTAGAGTATACTCTTTCCCCTGAGTTCCCACAAGGGCCACTGCCTGGCTGAAACACACCACCAATCAGGGTAAGAGTCTTTCCCCTGACCATAGCATCAGTTACAGCTTTATTCTAAGACATACAAATAGGTCAGGGCTGAGACACAAGACCCAGGGCCACATTAAGGAAGGATCCAATCCCACACTCTTGCTTTTAATCGCCATGTAATTATTGAAATATCTAAATTAGCTAAGTTAGATCTATAAGAGAGGATTTGAGGGACTCAACAAAGGCTGCACAATGCAGTGCAGTCCAAAGTGCAAGCTTCTAGCAGGTGGTAGCTCAAAGTGCATACTTATCAGTCCATAGAGCCAGGGAGCAAGCCAGAGCAAGGGAATAAAGAACTCTGAGGGCAGTGGCCATTGTCTCAATGCCCCATTCACTGCATTAAGTGTGGTGGACCCTCTTCAGAAATAACACGGACTCGCACTCAGAATTTGGCTTGGATGTCTAGGCTGATAATGCAACAAAGACAAGATATAAAAAGTGCTATTTCTCATATAAATATCTCCCTGTCTGAGGAGAGCAAAGCATGCCTTCTAAGCTGGTGTTAAATGACTCAAGAGTTCCAGAAACGTGGCTAACTTGGGTTTTTTATTGTGGCCATGGTGTGGGTTCACAGTGAGAGTTCCTGCATATGTGTATGGGCCTGCAAGGTTTGAATATCTCGCTGTGGCCAATGGAGGGAAGACACAGGCTTTCTTTTTTTATTGCGATATAATTGACATATAATATTATGTTAGTTTCAGGTGTACAACATAATGATTCAGTACTTAAATATGCTATGAAATGATTACCACAATAACTCTGGTCAACGTGTCACCATAAATAGTTCCAAACATTCTTTCCTTGTGATGAGAACTTTTAAGATCTACTCTCTTAGCAACTTTCAAATATGCAATACAGTATTATTAACTATAGTCAATACACTGTAGATTATATTCCCATTACTTTTATTTTATAACTGGAGGACAAGGTTTTTTATCAGCTTGCCCAGATGTTGGGTGGAATTGGAAGAGAAAGAGGTTCAGTTCAAAAACTGTTAGCAGCCAAACATCACACACAAAAAATAGAGTCAGACACTTTACAGCATAGTTCTTATAGATTGTTCATAAACAGTCTCAGTCAAGGAAATTAATTGTCCTGCATCTGGATAAAATAAATTACATTTGAGTGCTTACTTGTGTCCTTTAATTAAAACAAATTTTTTCTTTAAGGGAGAGGATATTTCTTATTTCTTTCATTTCCTTCAAAGAAGGGAACTAATATGTTAGTGTGATTATGGATTTTTAAAATTTCTAAATATATCTGCTAATTTCTTTAGCTCAGTCTTTCCACAGTGGACACACATAGAAATAGGTGAATGGAGCAAAAGCCAAAGAGAAAAGAGTTCTGAGAAGAATGTGTTTGCCACAACTGAGAAATATTGCTAAAGGGATATGATCTTCAAGCATGAATACTTCATTTATGAACTGCTTGAATCCAAAATACAGACAAAATGATGGGTACCTGTATACTTGTTTCCTTTACATCATCTCTCATTTCCTTTCCAAAATGTATCTCTGCTATGTGGAACCACAGAATCTAACAGGTCTCTTGGATTTTCTGATTCTTGGGCTCTCAGATGATTCAGAACTGCAGCCTCTAATCTTTGGCCTGTTCCTACCTGTGTACCTAGTCATCATGCTGGGGAATCTTTTGATCATACTGGTCTTCAGCTCTGACTCCCATCTCCTCACCCCCACATACTTCTTCCTCTCCATGCTATCCATGGCTGACATCAGTTTTACTTCTACTGCAGTTCCAAAGATGATTTTGGACATTCAAACACACAGCACAGTCATCTCCTATGTGGGATGCTTGATTCAGTTATCTTCTTTTTTGGATCTTTTTGGATGTTTGGACAGTGTACTTCTAACTCTGATGGCCTACAATTGGTTTGCAGCTATTTCTTATCCCGTGCACTACCTGGTTGTCACAAACCCCTGCCTCTGTAGCTTGCTGGTTCAGGTGTCTTTTTTGATCAGCTTTTTGGACTCCCAGCTGCACTGCTTAATGATATCATAACTTACATTTTGCATAAGTGTGGAAATCCCTCATTTCTTCTGTGACTCTCCTGAACTCCTCAAGCTTGCCTGTGATGATACCTCCACCAATAAAATATTAATGCATTTTATTGATGCTATCTTTGGTGGTGTTCCAGTTTCATGGATCTCTTTACTTTATATATGAATTATTTCCTCAATTTTGAGAGTTCCATCAACAAATGGGAGGTAAAAAGCCTTCTCTACCTGTTGCTCAAACCTGTCAGTTGTTTACTTATTTTCTGGAGCAGGCCCTGGATAGTACCTCAGTTCAACTGTCTCACAATCTCCCAAGAAGGATGTGGTGGCCTCAGGGATGTACACTGTAGGCATCCCTATGCTCAACCTGTTCATCTACCACCTGAGGAACAGGGACATCAAGAATGCCTTGCAGAGGCTGGCCCGGTGACACAGTAGTTAAGTGTACACATTCCACTTTCATGGCCTGGGGTTCGCCAGTTCGGATCCTGGGTGTGGACATGGCACGGCTTGGCATGCCATGCTGTGGTAGGCGTCCCACATATAAAGTAGAGGAAGATGGGCACAGATGTTAGCTCATGGCCAGTCTTTCTTAGCAAAAAGAGGAGGATTGGTAGCAGATGTAAGCTCAGGGCTAATCTTCCTAAAAAAAAATTCTTGCAGAGGCTCCTCAACAGAACAGCCTAGTTTCCCTGCACAATTTAATATCATTTAATTTACATTTTCTTTCTTAAAGAGAGAAGGATATTTCTTGTTCCATATTTTTCTTTCAAAAGTTTGGGGCAGATATTTTACTGTGGTCATGGATTCATTATCTCAAAATGTCTTTGCTTATCTAATATTCTTTGGCCCAGTAGCTCTAAAGTGGATGTGTATAGAGAGGGTGTGGTATCACAGACATCAATAAGGAACGAAGTCTAAAGAGAGTTCACAACCGAGAAATATCTCTGAAGGTACTTTCGTGTAAGGTCCTCAAGTGTGAATACTTTAGTTGTGAAATTTCTTGAATCCAAAATATTAACATTTATCTGGGTGCCTGTATACTTGTTTTGTTTATTCAACACTCTGTTCTTTTTCAGAAGGTGTCCCATCTACATGGAACCACAGGTTTTAACAGGTGTTTCAAATTCTTCCTCCTGGGCCACTCAGATGATCCAAAACTGCAGCCCCTTCTCTTTGGGCTGTTTTTGACCATGTACCTGGTCACTGTGCTTGGGAACCTGGTCATCATCCTGACTGTCAGCTCTGCCTCTCACCTCCTCGTGCCTATGCACTTCCTCCTGTCCAGTCTGTCCTTGGCTGACATCAGTTTCAGCACCATTACCGTCTCCAAGACACTGGTGAACCTCCAACACACAGCAAATCCATCACCTACACAGGCTGCCTAACTCCAATGTCTTTTTTTCTTTCTTTTTGGATGTTTGGACAATTTACTCCAGGCTGTGATAACCTGTGACTGGTTGGTGGCCATTTGTCACCCCCTGCACTAGCCGGTCGTGAACCTCCACCTTTTTGGCTTGTTGGTCCTGGGGACTTTTGAATTCCCATATGTGTTACTTGATATTGTCACATCTTAGCTTCTACAGAAAGTTAGAAATTCTTCAGTTTTTTTCTGATGTTCCTCAGCTCCTCAAACTAACCTGTTCTGACACCTCCACCAATAACATTGATCTGTTTTCTTGTTGCCATCTTTGGTGGTGTTCCACTCACAGGGATCCTTTACTCTTATACTCAAATTATTTCCTCCGTTCTGAGAGTCTCATCATCAAGTGGGATGCACAAAGCCTTCTCCACCTGTGGCTCTCACTTGTCCGCTGTTTGCTTATTTTATGGAATAGACTTTAGGGTGCACCCCAGTTCCAGTGTCTCATCTTCCCCAAGGAAGGATGCAGTGGCCTCAGTGATGTACACTGTGGTCACCCCCATGCTGAACCCCTTCAGCTACAGCCTGAGAAACAGGCACATCAGGAATGCCTTGTGGAGGATTGTCATTGGTATAGCCTAATGTCTATACCTGTGCCCTATTTTTGATTCACAGGACTGGAAAAAGCAGCAAAATCAAACATGAGCAAAAAGAAATTCTGAATTAGCAGTCACATAAAATGTATGTATCCATATGGCTCCCCTGCTTTCTTTTTACAAAATTTTTTCTCTTAGTGTAGCTCTAATGGAGTTGTAAGATTGTTTTGGACTCCCCAGTTAAGTCATAGCCCCTCCAGGTGTATGCATTGTACATCTGTATACCCTTCTCACTTTCCTTAAGCATTATCCAGGACTCTTGGTGATGAACAGTCTTGTTCTGTCATTGCAAAATAATCATACCTCTCTCTTTCTTATTATTTATTATTTCTATACTTGTCCCCTGACTTATTTTCTATGTGTTAGGAGGATCTAAAGCCTACCTTAAGTACCAAGACATCTGTAGTATTTTTCTCCTTAATGATGTCCATCAGATTCTTGAGCAAGTAGGGCAACTATTTAATTTCCTGCTCCAAACAGGGTAGTATTTTTAATTGAAATGGGATACTATTAATATTGAGTGTAAATAAACACTTATCAACTAGAGCTTTTGTAGGAAAACTGGGATGTATGATTTCCAAGAAGAAAGTGGGAGAGGACAACCAGAGCAATGGCAATTCTAAGTTTTTCTGATAATTCTCCTTCCCATTTCATCTAACATAACCCTGGTCATGTTACATAGCCAGACAAAAGGAAAAATACCGTATGATCCCACTGATATGAGATTCCTAGAGGAGTCACATTCATAGAGACAGAGAGTAGAATGGCGGGTGCCAGGGGCTGGGGGAGGAAGTGGGAAGTTAGTGTTTAATGGGGACAGAGATTTAGTTTTGCAAGATGAAAAGAGTTCTGAAGATGAAGGTGGTGATGTTTACACAACAATGTTAATGTACTTAATGCCACAGAACCATGCACTTAGAAATGGTTAAGATGGTAAATTTTATGTTATTTTAACACAATAAAAATTATCTGTCAGGAATGAGAGACATGTTGCTCAAAATGTTAGGTGTGTTACTCAGCTCTCAGCAATCAACCCATATAGAGATCTGCCTCAGCTGCAGAGAGACACATTAACCAAGGTCATGACTTCTTCTTGGAGCAGACCACATCCAATGACTGTTTGATGTGGAGGTGTGAACATTTGGCCCCTTTGCCCTAATTCCAGCCACGGACTTAACCACTCAGCCACGGGGCTGGCCCCATAAGTGGCTTTTTCAATATTCGGTTTCTCCCCATTTATGTGGCAGCCAAATTGACATTTTAGGTGCAAACAAAGCATGATTTCTCCGCTTAAAACATGCCAGTCATCTTCTGTTACTCCTAGAATAAAATTTGAACTCCTTGCCAGGGTCAATAAGTTATTTAGTCTCTCCTATCCCTTTCTAGCTCCATCGCTGGTCCTTGAACCAGCACCATCAGCATCACCTGGGATCTTATAAATGCAAATTTTCAAGCCCCATCCCAGATTTCCTGAATCAGAACATCTGTGGCTGGAACCCAGCTATCTGTAGTTTAGCAAGCCCCCCAGGTGATTCCATTTCATGGTAATTTTGAGAACCGTTTGTCTAGACATAGTGGTTTTCTTGTAGTTCTTCAAACAGACCTTGTTCTTTTCAGCCTGTAGACCACTACACTTATTTCTCTCTCTGCCTAGAATTTTCTTCCCCTTTCCTTCTCAAATTTTCTCCTAAATATTAGCATTTGATAATGCCTTCCATGACCCTCCATCTAAATTCTCCTAATGTGCTCTCCATCAAGTTAGTCTCTGTTCCTCTTTCACTATCATTAACTTTTGAGTGAACTCACACATTTTGAGTACTGTGAAGGGCAGTCTTTCTATCAGGCTGCCTCAGCTATTCTGTTCCAAATTAAACTGATGCATCAAGAAAATGAGTTTTGCTGCTCTTCCAGTCTGAAGCTTTTTGTGAGATGTGATATTACCAGCTTAAACAGGCAAGACATTGGGCCACTTCAATGCCGAAACAATACTTTGGTAGAAATTTGTTATGAAGTCTAGAAAGTCACTGATTGTACCAAAGGAAAATTGAATCATACTCAAACAGGTAAGAAGACTTTATTCAAGACTATTGCAGTAGGAGTCAAGGCTATTGAAATAAGGGAGAGAGAGATTGAAGTTATCTCTGCTGAAACAAAAGATGGGAGGAGTTTTAAAGTTGGGGTGAGCTGATGGAAAAGTACTGGAAGATGTTAGAGAGAGGTTGGTTGATATGACTAGACCATCTGTGTTTGATAATCCCTGGTTATTGATATGAGGCTCCTACCCTCTCATAGAAGCTGAGAGATACGGACACTACCTTTCTTGATTACATTTCAAAGGGATGGCCCCTCAGGTCTTTAAGAAAGACATTCCTGGGTAGTAAAATTGACAAGATGCTGAGATAAGATTTATCTACATTTCAAAGGGATGGAGAAAGAATTTGTAATGACAGGTTTTCTAAAATAAATGCTCTAAGAAAAGAGAGGTCATTGGTCTATGGTCAGGAAGAAACCTATTTAAACGTTAGTCAAACTGTGGGGAATGTTAAGGTAGTCTTAGTCAATGGATATCCAACATTTCCACCATTCTTCCAATTTTGAAATGCTTGAGTTTTTGAATATGACACTATACTAAAGCAGAAGTTTTATGTTTTACAAGTATCTTGAGTTTTTAACTCAAATGGTAGCATTAACTGTGAGAGGCAAGGTAGGTGATTGAGCAACAAATCCTGGATGGCAACCATGGTCCATGACCTACAGGGCTCTGTAGTGGTGGTGACAGATCATGGATGAGCAGACATCAACACTAATGTTTGACTTAGGTGGCCAAAAATATCAAAAGCAAGTCAGCAAAAGTCAGATGCCAGCTTCCACAATGGAAAATCATGATCTTCTCCCAGTTTCCAAAGCCAAGCCTGTTTTTAGACTCAAAGCCTAGAAATTAAAGGGCAGATAGGTGCCCCTCTTAGAAGTCCATTATAAGCTTCTTCAAAATGGTAATCTCCCGCAAGGACTCAACTTGGTGGCAAGATTCATCAGACTCCTTCCACCCTACAGTGGACAGTGATTCATCTTTACCAACATGAATAATTATACATTTATGTTTGCCTTTCCTGCCTACAGTGACTTGTCAAATACCATCTTCCAAAGACTTAACACATTACTCAGTTTCTTTATGGTGAAGAGTATATGAAAATAAACACTTATCAAGAGATCCACTGGTCATCGCATGTTCTGCATCATATGAAGCTGCTCAGCCTCAGATATCCAGAGTGCAGCAAATCTGTGATTCAATTCTTGCTCTCTTGAACTGTAACCCAGTGCTCTCTCCTGACACCATACTTGAAGATATGGCCCTTTTCAGGCAGACTTTGTTATTGTCTGGACTTCTGCATTTGGGCCTTGGTGAATTCACTTGCAAAATGAAGCAACTAGACCGAACAGCCTCTTAGAGCCAGATCAGTTCCAACACTCTGGACCCTGTGGTTTTTCTGTCTCTCATGATAAATTTTCATATGTTATTTTGGAAATGCACTAAACAAACATATGGAGAAAAGTTTAGCTTCACTAATCACCAAATAAATAATTTATCCATCAGTGCATTTTCTGTTTGGACATATAATGTGATCTGATGAACTCTGAGCTCCAGGATTTAAGCTCTGTGAGGGCAACAATTTTTGTCTGTTGTTTTTTTCCTTCCTTCACTGCTGTATTCCATAACAACTACAACATCCTGGCACATTAAAAGTTCTCAGTAAATATTGTCAAATGAATTTGATAAGAACTAGCTATGCTTATTGATAGAATGCAATATTTCATAATTCTTATTCAACTATTCTGAGTCAGTACTTGATGTGGCTAGAATCAACCTGCAGTGCTGGAAATCGAAGCTGAGGTGTAGTAATGGATAAGTAAAAGGACAGAGGAGGGCAGAACTGAGAATAACAGAGAAGTCACATTAAGAGGTTTATACAGAGTACTCACAGGGCAATTCTGACCAAAATCACATATGGAGGTGGGTGAGGAGCAAAATCCTGTGTGATTAAGAGACAGAATTTCTTTAGCTAACTGCTGCAGCCACTGTCAGTTCAAAATCCGAGGGTGGGTGTTCTCATCACTGAACATAGAGTGTTCTCCTGAGAACTTTTTGTAGAGCCCTCTTGATGTCTCTGTTCCGCAGGCTGTAGATGAAGGGGTTCAGCATTGGAGTGACCACGGTGTACATCACTGAGGCAATCATGCCCCTCCAGGAAGATGAGTCAGAACTGAGATACACACCAAGGCCTGTCCCATAGAATAAAGAAACCGTGGACAGGTGAGATGCACAGGTAGAAAATGCTTTATATTTCCCATTGGCTGATGGGATTCTCAGGATTGAGGAGACAATTTGAGTATAGGAGAAAAGAATGCCTGAGAAGGGAGCAATGCCAAGAAAGCCAGCTACCATATATAAAATGATGTGATTGACAAGTGTGTCTGAGCAGGCAAGCATGAGAGCCTGAGCAAGTTCACAGTAAAAGTGTGGAATAACGTGATTGGCACAGAAGGACAGTTGCAACATCAACAGACTCTGGATCAGGGAGTATGACAAGCTGACAAACCAGGACACAAGAACCAGCAGGCCACATAGGTGGGAGTTCATGATAACTGGGTAGTGCAATGGGTGACAGATGGCCACAAACCTGTCATAGGCCATCACAGTGAGGAGAAAAGTGTCCATACCTCCAAAAACCATAAAAAAATACATCTGGGTGATGCAACCTACATAGGTGATGGATTTGCTCCGTGTCTGAATGTTCACTAGCATCTTTGGGACAGTGGTGGAAGTAAAACAGATATCAGCCGAGGACAAGTTAGAGAGGAAGAAGTACATAGGAGTGTGGAGGTGGGAATCAGAGGTGATGGCCAGGATGATGAGCAGGTTCCCGAGCACAGTGACCACAAACATAGACAGAAATAGCCCAAATAGGATGAGTTGATACTCTGAGTCTTCTGAAAATCCCAGGAGTAAAAATTCTGAAATACTTGTCTGATTTCCTGGTTCCATGTTGCTGACACAATCAGCTAGATGATTGATAAAGGGAAAGAACATGAAATAGACACTGGACGGACTCTAGAGTCTCTCTACTTTTTTAATTTCTTTTTTTCTTAAAGATTGGCACCTGGGCTAACAACTGTTGCCAATCTTTTTTTTTTCTGCTTTATCTCCCCAACCCCCCCCCCCCCCACCCCACCCCGGTACACAGTTGTATATCTTAGTTGCAGGTCCTTCTAGTTGTGGGATGTGGGACGCTGCCTCAACGTGGCCTGACAGGCAGTGCCATCTCCGTGCCCAGGATCCGAACCCTGGGCCGACGTAGCAGAGCCCGCGAACTTAACCACTCGGCCACGGAGCTGGCTCTTACTTTTTTAATTTCTTAAGTGAAGGATTGAGCATAAACACTTTAACATGACAAAATTTAGGAATCTTGCATTCTATTATTTGTTATATGCGACATCCATAATGTTGCTCCACCTCCAGGACATTCATCAATCCTCTTTATCTCTGGCTTAGAATCATCAAATCTTAAAAGTTAAGAGCAACTTTGAACCATTCTCATGCTAACACAAATGTGGAACATGAGCTCCAGTCAAGCTCAGTAACTTGATCTTTGTTGTCTGCCTTTTCTGGGACTCAGCGAAGGGTCAGACATTCGTGTCTCAAAGGTGATAAAATTTGAGGGAATATTTCAAATATCTGGATGGAGTATTGGAGGATGAGTAGAATGGAGGTTTACTTCTCAAGGAGAAAAAAAAAAGAAAGAGAGAAAGAAAAAGAAGATGTTTTCACCAAATAATAAACCACATTCATAAATGCTTAATGTTTCCTGCAACACGTATCATCAACATCCTGCAGGAGCAGGTCCAGATGTTTCCTGGACATTTTCCACTTAACGAAATTGCCTTCATCTGTGAAGTTAACGATTGGTTAAACTGTCCAAGGAAAGCATGGATAGCAAGACCTAAACGACTTCAGTACTATAAGCTGAGATACTACATAAGTCACAGATAGAATTTTGAGTAAAATCCTCTATGGTGCTCATTAAATACTAGAGGGAGAGAGAAAGTGCACCAGGATGTTTGCATATGAACCTCAAAAGGTGAGGATCAGATGTGGCCCTCACATTAACGTGACATTTAGAATTTGGCTGTGACGATGAGGGCACCTATGTAGAACCCATATGCTGTCTGACTCTCTCCACTCTAAGTCCTGGGGGTCCTGTCCCTAGACAGAAAGGAATGGGTCACGTAGCACAAGGAAGAATAAGAGATTATAAAATGATATTCATTCTTCTGCTTTGCCTTGTTAGAAGTATTTTTGCATACTTACAATTCTGTAATGCCCCTAACTAGAAAGGAAAAATGCCACCACTGGCTGTCATCACTGTCAGTCTTCTTAGGTATAAAAAATGAAAGCAGATAATGTCCCTGGAGTGATAAAAAAAAAAGGCCATATTTTATGCAAATTCTTTAACTATGGATGTTCATCTTTGTTCTGACCTTTGGAGGATGAGGAGTTTACAATCAGCTCTGGTGGTTTCTGACTCATTGGGAGGTATTCTAAACAAATTATCATAATGCATCTCTAAACTATGACAGTTTCTAAAAGATTCTCTTGACTTTTAATAATTGTGGCTTGCTCTCTTCATTCCAATTTGTTTTATTGGGCAGAATAGAAGAGAGTGCATGGGAAATACCCAAGATTCTGGGTCTTCCCTGGAGTGTGCTGTGCATGTTAGTAGCATCAACTGCATTGGACAAGAGGAAACAATGTTATTTCCTACTAGATCTATTGCAGGGCTTCCTTCATGGTTTCCAGCTTCACCTTCAACTCCCCCACACAGCCACTTGATATTTCCAAAATAAAAATCTGATCATATCACTTGCCTACTTAAAATCCTTAGAGCACCTTCCTGCCACTTTCTGAAAACATCCAAAGTATCCTAGCTCCACTTTGACCCTCCTGCCTTATTTCTTCACACTTCTCAAGTCTTACCCTAAATTCTGATCCTTCTGAAAATCTTCCCTCTGCCAATATGTGTCATAATCTCTTATGTCCTGGAAATTTTTCAAGACCTTCTCCCTCTGCCTAAACCTGTCTCTAGTATCTTGTCTTAATTCATACTTGATGTTCTGTACTTGGCACAGCTGTCACCTGCTTAGGTGATTCCCAACCTCCCCTGGTTTCAATACCATCTGAGTTCTTAGCACACAGGAGACTCTCCATATTGGGCTGGAGGCTGAATTAATAAATGGAGGAGCATAGAAACCAACACTTTTCCATTGTTGCAGCTCATAGTGCCTGATTCCTGGGTGTCTATGGCCCAAGAATTTTCAGCAACCCTTGCCCTTCAAGAGTTTACTACATGGAGAGGATAAAAGAAGGAAGATGCTGGTGCAAGAAAGGTAGAAAGGGAGGCAGAAAAAGAATATAAATTTCTTCTCATTAAATAGCCAGGACCTCCTGTCAACCATCATTTCCAATGTTGACCCCTCACCAGTCCCAACATTATAGCTTATTCTCTCTTGCTCTTACATCTACCTACTCTCTCACCTGGAATCTTTACCCACAGAGGCATCAGCAACAGCTTTTCCATAGCATTTCTCTGAAATACCTATGTGCATGTCTCGTACTTTCTGTTCTAATTATCTAGAGGCACAAACAGGAAGTAAGTGAGAGACTCAATAGGAAAATTACACATTTCCAAGAAATTTCACAAAGGATTAATTATCTCAAAGTTATTTTCCTGAGATTATAAATGAGGACACTCATCATCTTCCAAATTCCCTTGCTGGAGGTACCTCAACATTCATATTCTCACTTGACCCCTGAATGATGAGAACTTGCCTCCTTTGTACTCTATCCTCAAACACTTGAAGATCCAGTTTCCAGGAGAAAGCAATAGCAGGAAAGTGGATAAAGATTCTTATTCCTTTACCTCTGGTTACAGGACCCTCAAGGCCTGGAAATGAGAGAACCAGAGGATGGGCAGACACTGGAGAGATGCCCCCTGTCTCTTTCCCCCTGGTGATATTCTAAGCATTGCCTTATGTCTGCCCTTCATCCTTTCAGGCTCATATGTAAACCTCCTGGTGCAGTGTCTTTCTTCTTATGAGTATTTAATGAGCATCGTAGAGGATACAACTCAAAATTATTTTCATGACCTTTTCTGACTCGAGGAGTGGTTAAACAAAGAGTCAGCCCCTGAATCTGGAATGTGTTCTCAGGTGCATATTGCTTCCCCTGAGAAAGAGATGTACAGTCCATGCAAACTTTTAAGATTTAGAAAGTAATTATGTTTGGTGAAAGTAAGTTGGTAATTATTTGGCCAGAGAGATGGTTTTATTCCTAGGATAGTCAAATGTTGCCTCCTCATGTTCTAGGATAGTCAAATATTGCCTCCTCATGACAAATAAAAAGATTGAGACAACAAAAAAATATTCCATGAGAAAAATAAAGGACACAAAGGAGAGAAACTGGTGAGAATCAATATTGCTCTGATGGACAAAGCAGGTATGGCTGCTTCAGGGTTTGTGCTTAGGTTCTCAGAATTCAAATCCACTGCAATGATTACTTCTTTTGTAAAGTCCCACCTGGGATTGTAATAGTGGCTGAATTGTGATTCAAATGGTTCATGCAATTATGAATAATAACATTCATCATAGGAAAAAGTTTCCCAACATTAGAAACCTTTTAGGATCATAGGTTAGAAATTATAAGTAGAGAATACAGTCATTTGTCACTTACACTTCCCCATTAATCCATGCACCAAATAAATATGTCCTATTCTGTTTCCAGCATCTAGTCTTAGTGGGAAATTTCATTGAGGCATTCTAGGAGGTAGAGAAGAATTGAAATATACTGTTTGCCAGTCACAGAAAAAGTTCTGGAAGACATTCTGCAAGAAGGGCTTCTTTCAGACAGGCCAAGTGTAAACTGTTGGGGATATGAGGATTAATGGTGTGTTTTTTGTCCTCAGGGAGCCCACCTTCCAGAGGTAGAGATGGATGCGGAAACTGGTCATTGTAATACAGTGGACTAAATGCTAAGATAAAGGCAGTCTGCAGAGTAGTGTACAGAGAGGAGTCCAAAATACAACCTGGAGTGATGGAGTCAGGGATAGATTCCTGGAGCTGAGTGAGAAGTTATTTAGGGGAATGATTGAGTGAGTAGGGGCTTTTCTGGCAGAGAAGAGAGCAATGGAAAAGACCCATGAGGAAGAAGTAGCATGGGACAGAATGCTCTTAACAATTTGCTGAAGGATAAAGTGGGAGATGGGAATGATGAAAAATGAGGTTGGAGAGGCAAGCAGGGACCACATCTCCAGGAACCTTGAAAAGGATATTGGATAAAGGATGGGTGCTGTCAGGGACTGCAAGCAAAGGAGTAGCACGATGCATATTACAATTTTCCCTGGTGCATGGAGTGAAATGTGGATTTAAGGCAGGCAAAACTAAGGGCAAAGGGAACTTTTTTGGAATCCTCATGTCCTTAGAGTTGCAGGGACCAAGCCACTTGTTTTATGGAGGAGGAACAAAGGCCAGAGGAGGTGAGGATATAATTCCAATATCTTTATAATGATTCCATGTCGCTACTTAAGGATATGACCTGAGACCAAAGTGAAATTAAGAGGAACTATGGGGAAGGGACATGTGAGTTTCAATGTTTCCCAGAATGTTCCCAGATAAAAAGGGTGGGATGTCAAGAGGGGACTGGATGTTGGACTTTCTTCTGTGCACTTTCCCTCTCTCACCCATCCCACCCCAGTCATTACACACTGCAGTCTTAGATACATGGGAACACAGACCCTCCTCTGTTGAAGGTCTCTAATCAGAACTTTGAATAAGGGTACAGAAGGAGCAAGAAGAGCAGAACCTTTTGGATAAGCAGGAAATGTTCCCAAGCAAATTAGGATAACAGAATTCAGAAAGCTCTGTCTAGGCTGAATGAAGATAGAGGCTCTGGAGTTCTTGGGCCAGGTAATAGGATAAAAGAGCAAGAACAAATACAGACTCCACTGTGAAGGACACAAAGCTCTACCAGTATCTGGTGGCATCCATTTCTATACTCACACTGGTAACTGTGCCACTACATAGTGTGGTCCTGGGAAGTGCTATAGTGTCAAAGAGTGGACCAGTGTTTAGCCTCTTCCTTCCCCTTCCTACATTCTCCATCAGCCATCCACTCACATAATATACAATTGAAGTAAAAACTCACTATGCAATGGCAGCTTCAAACAAGGAGTTCAGCCATTCACTCTCCCAAGAAATTAGCCCCTAGAGCTCCTTCTCCATAGACATCATTGGGTTTCCACTGCCCTGTTCTTAACAACAGTAAATATTCTTTCTATTTGGCCACCTCTTTTCCCTATTTCCCACAACACTTACTGGACCATGCAGGCTTGGCAATGTCGGCCCACCACAGGGACCAGCTCCTCTGAATCTTTCTGTCTTACAGAGGATGAGTGATGAAGGCAGAAGGTCTGTCCCCAAAAGAGCAGAGATACAGAGCCAAGCATGTTGTACAGGGCCTGGCTGATTTCTCCTGGAGAAGGCATGAGTGTCTTGAGCCTGGCACATGGGAACCTTGGTGACTATAAGTTGATGTGTTACAGGTTTTGTGGCCCTGGGGGTTGAATCCCCTGTGAAGCTTGTTAGATAAATTGATCAGCGGATCTTCCGCTCCTGATAGTTTGACTCCTCAAGGGCAGGGACCACACAGGAAGGGGTGTCTGACCTGCCAATTCCTTATCCCTGGGAGACTAGCAGTGGGACCAGTTGTGATTCCTGTCTTCTGTGTCTTTATCCTCTGGTAAGAATCACTCTAGTGTTCCTTGGATCTCTACTTGGGGACAAATGTCAGCATTTTCTGACTTATAGTTTCCTCATCAGGAAGATGGTTGAGTAAGGAATGGTCACAGGATTCACTAGGGTAACGTTTCCAAATGTTAACCTTGACCAGAATGACCTTGAGGATTTGTTAAAACACAAGGTTCTGAGTCCTACCCTCAAGTTTCTACTACCTATTTCAGTAGGTCTGGGTTTGGATGTGATCAGTTTGATTTTTCACAAATTCCAAATTTTGCTGGTCCCCATGATGATCCTTTGAGAATCATTGCCTGAGGGCAATGTTCCATCATTTTAGCTTTATCAAAACTATCAGTTGAGGTTTTTGTTATTATATAGCTTACCATTTTATCCCAGACTTACCTGGTCAACATCTCCAGGGAAAAATCTGAGAATATACTTTTAAAAGAAAACTACAACAGCTTTATCTTGTTTATATTTTGTTTATATTTTTGTTTTGGATATACACACACACATATATATAAAACAAAATTTGCCGTTTTGATGATTTTTTAATGATACAGTTCTGTGGCTTTAAGCACATTCACAATGTTGTGTAACCATCACCACCATCCATTTCCAGAAATTCTTCATCATTCCACAAAGAAAGTCTGCACAGATTAAAAAAAGAACCCTCAATTTGTCTCTCTCCCAAGCCCCTGGGAGGCTTTGTGTCTCTATGAATTTGCCTATGGTAGGTACATCATTTAAGTGGAATCATATAATGCTTATCCTTTTGTGTCTGGCTTATCCCACTTAACATAATGGTTTCAACCATGATGCAACATGTATTAAAATTTCAGTCCTTTTGAATGCTGAGTAATATTCCATTGAATAGATAGGCCACATTTTGTTCATCCTTTCATCCGTTGATGGACACTTGGGTTGTTCCATATTTTGGCTACTGTAATTAATGCTGCTATGGACATTAGTGTACAAGAATCTATTTGAATTCCTTCTTTCAATGCTCTTGAATATATACCTAGACATGAAGTTGATGGATCCTGAGAATCTGCTCTTAAAAGCATACCAAATGATCAGACATTCTAGGAAACACTGTCCTAGGGCATTGAACAATAAATCTTGGAAAGTCCCAATGACCCCTATTCTGTACTTTGGTAGTTCTTAAGAGAAAACAAAAGAGGTGGAAAGTCAGGATGTCAGATTAGTGGATCTGATGGTCTTGACAAGGGCTTTGTACCTAGGGGTAACTTATTACTTAGCCAAATCTTTACTGAAAGATTTAGGCCAAGTACTGTGTAAGATCCCAGTGTTAAATGGTAAACAAGACACCAGATGGAATTCCATCATAAAATGAAGAAAGATCATTAGTTAATGCCTTGAGAGAGGGGCAGATGTGTTTTCTGAAGAACAATTTGGGTTGAAATGGCAACTTCCATAGTATATATCAGAATTTTGGCTTTATTAAATCACATTAAAATTCTAAAAGTGAGCAAAAAACGTACTTATGATAGGCATTAAAATGAGAGAGGTACAGTACAGTGGGAGAAATCAAGTATAGGAAAACATCACAGGGGTCCAAGACATCCAAGTATCCCCAGGTACTTCTCTCAGAAGCCCAGGATGTGTGTTATCTTCAAATTGCAAACCACCAAGATAAGTGCAGATATCTCTTTGTCAGGAAAGCAAAGGCATGAGTTTACTGAAATGACAGTTATACCCCATTGGTCACAGAGCCAAAACTTGGTCACATAATCCAGTTGCAGACCATGGATCTATTAATTTTCAATAGAAGATGGATCAAGCTGATACAGAAACTTCTGGGCGAGCTATATTTCACTTCTGTCTTGGAGAAGAGTTAATATCCTGATTCCAAGTGACCCTGGAAATAATCCTCCAGTTACTAAAGACCAGTTGCAAGATAATCCTATCCTCATACACCCATCGATAAGGGAAATAACTGAATAAACCGGGAAATCATACTTTGAAATCCTATGCAGCATTTTGATTAAAAAACAGTAAAGCAATATAATCAATAAAATACCATCTGGTTAAAAACACAATACATGATTACACATTTTCTGTGGTTATTTATATATATATATGTGAAAGAATAGAAAATGTGTCAAGCTAGATGAGGGATGGCCACCCTAAACACCCCTTTCTCCCGCATGCAGAAGCTCTGGAAAGTATAATTGGTGCCAAGAGGAGGCTAGGTTGAACAGTATATGAGACAGATGGACCATCTGTTTCCTGTCTCTCCGCAAGGATTTTCTCTCTTAGTATTGGTCAGAGAAAAGAAGAAATTGAATATATTGAGTTGTGGAGATTGTATCTTGCTTGATGTGATGCCCTAGAAACGAGACCTTCAACTGGGGTAATTGTTGTCTATTGGTGTCAGAATGAATTCAAGCCCTGTAGCCTTGGGGACAATTGCATGGACACTGTCAGGAAAGGAACGCAGATTCAGGTGAGCCACAGGCAGGGCCATAATGTTCAGAAACATGGGATGCTATCTGCTTCATGGATAGAAGATAAGGACAGTGGAATCTAGTGGCTGCCTTATAGAACAACCAAAAGGTTTATCATCCTCTCCCTTTCTCTGTCTCTTTCTATGTCCTATCAATTTAAGACCTATTCAGTCATACAGTGATTCTCCATGCAGCTCCCTTGGTAAAGCCATATAGACTCAAATTGTGGCAGGTTTAAAACATGGTTCCCAAATTCTTTGATATTCACCTCAAATGTCAGGTCCCCCATCTTCAATCTTAACCTGTGATGCTAAGTTTGGATCACAGTTGAAACTACTTTACTACCTCTGTGAACTTTGGGTAAGTTATCCAGCTTCTCAAAATGTCAATTTCTTAGTTGTAAATGAGACCAATAATAACTATAATTTTGCTGATTTTTTAAAAAATTGAGAATCAACTAAGGCAATATCCCAGCTATTTATCCCCACGTGACAAACCAAGCCAAAATTTAATGGCTTAATGGGAACCATTTTACTGTGATCTCCTGATTTTGTGGGTCAAGAGTTCAGGGAGGACTCAGCAATTCTTCTGCTCTACATTATATGGTGCTGTTCAGCTAGCAGTTTGGCTGCTTAAGAAGCCTAAAATGATGACAGTCATATCTCTGATGCCATAGCAGAGAGAACTGGAAAGTTGGCCTCCGCTGAGACTAGGGCCAGAGCACCTAAATATGGCCTCTCCAACATGCCAGTCTCAGAGTAGTCAGAATCCCTATATGGTGGCTTAGTGCTGCCAGAGTAATTATTCAGAGTCCAAGGATTTCATAAATTAGTCTTGTAGGTGAGGCAGCATCACTTTTGCTGAACCCTCTTGGTCCATTCCAGATTAAAGGAGAGAACAGACATCATCTGTCTATGGGAGAGAATTTGTAGCCATCTTTAATTTGTTACAGGAAATGAAGGTAAGCTTAGTATTGAGTCTAGCACATGGCAAATAATTAATAAATGTTGGCTCCATTAGTATTGTGATGGTGTTAATCACCATGTGTGCAGAAATACAAATGTGTGAGCAGAAGCAATGCACATAAAGACACACTCAATCATAGAACTAAATTAAAATTTAAAAAGCAATACTTTTAGATCATTGTTATTATCATCATCATTAGGATCATTAGCATTATTTAAGACTACTTTTATTTCATGGTATGCCTAGAGGTGCTTCAAATATAAGCTTCCTGCTTGTTGGTGTAGATGCAAACAAGTTGATCAAAGACATAAATTTACAGACAGCAGAGAGAAAAGAAATTCTTAAAGAAACTACATAAGGAAAACTTGATTTTCCTACTGTATAAAAGTAAAGTTGTAGATACCAAAGGTATAGTGGGCAGGAAGCAAATGTATTAAAATATGAGCCAGGGGCCAGCCCGGTGGTGCAGCGGTTTAGTGCGCACGTTCTGCTTCGGTAGCCTGGGGTCCGCCAGTTCAGATTCAGGGTGCGGACATGGCACCGCTCATCAAGCCATGCTGTGGTAGGCATCCCACATATAAAGTGGAGGAAGATGGGCACAGATGTTAGCTCAGGGCCAGTCTTCCTCAGCAAAAAGAGGAGGATTGGCAGCAGATGTTAGCTCAAGACTGATCTTCCTCAAAAAAAAAAAAAAAATGAGCCAAGTTTTACCATTGCTACTTACTGAAAGGATCCATTTAAATCCCAGATTCATCATGGACAAGAAGATGTTCTGCTCAGGAATGTTCCCAGCACTCCCATGCAGAATTATAATATTGTTCTCCAAGATTTCAGCCCCTAACATGCAGTTTCTTCCGGTTATTCAATCAAACCATATTCTGGGTGCTTCTGTGAAGAGATTTTGTGGATGAAATTAAGGTCCTGACTCAATGGATCTTAAAATAGGAAATTATCTGGATAATCTTAATCTAATCATATAAACTCTAAAAATAACCAAACAGAGTTTTCTCTAGCTGGTCAAAGAAGAGGAGGCTGGAATTTTGAAGCCTGAGAAAGATTTGGCATACCATTGCTTGCTTGAAGAAGGAAGTGGTAATGTGTTAAGGAATGCAGGGAGCCTCAAGGAGTTGAGAGTGTCCCTTGATTGATATGTACTAAGCAACAGAGACTGTGGCAGACAGATCAGTAGAGCCCAAAGATGCTCATTCCAGAATTCCTGGACCCTTGGAATACATGCCCTGCATGGCAAAAGGAACTTTGCTGATTTGACTCAATGAAGGATCTTGAAATAAGGAGAAGATTTTGGATTATCCAAGTGGGCCCAATCCCAACGTAATCACAAGGATCTTTGTAAAAGAAAATCAGGAGGATCAGAGTGAGAAAAGAAGATGTAAAAATGGGAGCATGTTACAGAGAGAGGGAGAGGGAAGGAGACAGGGAGAGACTGACTACACTACTAGCTTTGAAGATGAAAAAAGTGGATGAGGGACAAAGGAATACCAGTGACCTCTAGAAACTGGGAAAGACAAGGAAATGTGTTTCCTTCTAGAACCTCCAGAAGGAATGCAGCACTGCTGACCTTCTTATACTTCTGACCTCTAGAACTGTAAGATGATAAATATGTGTTGTTTTAAGCTACTTACTTTGTGGTAATTCGTATGGCAGTCATAAGAAACTAATACAGGGGCCTTATTCCTCTAACCACAAAGGACTGAATTCTGCCAGCAACCTAAATGAATTTAGAAGCAATTTTTTCCTATAGCCTCCAGATGAGAATTCAGTCTGACTGGCGCCTTGATTTTGGCATTGTGAGTCCCTGACCAGAGAACTCTCAGACTTCTGACCTACAAAACTGTGAAATTTTCAAAAGTGCATTGTTTTAAGCTACTAAACTGTGGTAGTTTGTTAAATGGCAATAGAAAACTAAGCCTGGTACATCAAGCTGTAGATGAAGGGGTTCAGCATGGACATGACCATGGTCCACTTCACTGAAGCTATTGAGCTACTCTGGGGAGAATCACACAAGAACTGAGGTAGATCCCCAGGACTCTCCCATAGAACAAGGAGCCCAATAGACTTGGCTTTCAGAAGCCCATTGTCACAAAAATGAAATGCATAAGAAAGACCCCTATTTCAAGAAAGAGAAGGCAGACATAGTGACATTGCTACTGAAAATTTAAGCATTTTGAAGAGTGGAAAAATCCCTAAGAAATTATTAGGGACATAAGGTCATGGCAGATCTAAGGGAGAGCAATTTATGATTGAGGTACAAAGACTCCAGATGAGTTGGTTTAAGAAAGAGTGAGCAGGGTGGAAATGGAAGTAATAATTGTAGAATGAATTCTCCAAAAGTTTGGAGCAATATCCAAAGGGGAGTGTGGATCTAAGAATGAGTTTCATTTTAATTGAAAGAAATGGTACTGTGGAACATCCCCATGACATTGGAAATTATAACATTGTACGTAGGCATTTGAATATACAGGATAAAGAAAGCATAAGAGATAGTATAAGTTCGCTGAAAAGTTAGGAAGGAATGGGATTCAAAGTTCAGGTAGAGGTTTTTAAGAGACAGTCATTAAGAAAATAATTATAGAAATAATTATTTAACTACCATGGTGGCAAATGTTGTGATGGATGGTAAGTGTTCAATGAGAGCACATATCCGGTGGGGCCCTATAACTGAGAACTGAAGGATCATGGGTAGGATTCAGCCAAACATCAGCTTGTCTCTCTAACTCCCAGCTCTCTCAACAGGAACTTCTCCATTTTTTCTGTACAATTACTTGATTTATGCTGCCACACATGAAGACTGATGATTGCCAGTCCAATACATTTAACCTCTGAGTTAATAGCACCAATGGGGTGTTCTGTTTGCCCCTAGCCTCAAGCTTTCCAAGATTCAACTGATGTTTTACCATCCCTAAAATGTTCTTCCTGTTATTTCCATCTCTTTGAAAGCTAACACCACCAAGTTTGGCATTCATGAATCGTTTACTCATGTTCTCAATCGGGCTGATTTTGCTTCCACTGGAACAATTAGAAATATCTTGAGACGTTTCTGGATGTCAGTTATAAGTGCTGGCATCTAGTGTGTAGGGCCAGGGATACTGTTCAGTATCATACGGTACATAGTACACCTCTCTATGAGAAATAATAAAGACCCAAAATGTCAGTATCGTTAAAGTTGATAAATCCTAAAATACACTTTTGAGGAGTAATATTAAAATTGCTATCTAAAGGATCCAAACCATTCTTTAGTACTTTACAATGATAATTGAAAATATCTCCAAGAAATATTTCAAGATGAAATAAATTCATACATGTGAAGAAATAAACACAGTCCTGATGTGGTAAGCACTTGTTGTGACTACTGTATAATTTTCATTCCATTTCTTCTAGAGAAAACAAGCACACCACCAAATGAAGATGAAAACCATCAACATTTGACAGATGATTTTTCGGGGAGACCACATCAGGACTTAAAATGATAAGTACTTTATATCTAAAGTTAGAAATCTTAAGAATAGCTGCAAAAAGCTGATCAAACAAGGAAATTTAATGGACAATGTATAACCAAGAAAAGTCAAAAATGAATTACTGAGGAGATTATTGACCAGAAACTGACACAAAAACAAACAAAAGAAAGTCAGAAGGTGCTTTGGGAATAGAAAAAAATCAAGCATATTTTTTAGGGGATAAAAATAAAAAGGAGATTTAAAATTGCAATATTTGCTTTTGGGGCCCAAAATGTCCACTATGTTTTGATGCTAGTGGCCCATCATGGAAAAGATGTTGCCTAGATGAAGACTTTTCATACAGCCCCTTCACATCCTTGTTCCTTAGGCTGTAGGTGAAGGAGTTCAGAACAAGGGTGACCACGGTGTACATCACTGAAACGATTGAGCTTCCTTTGGAAGAGTGGGTCACAGCAGAACTGAGTTAGACCCCCGGCTTCTCCTATAGTACAAGTATTTCACACAGAGTTGAGATCCACATGTGGAAAATGCTTTATATTTTCCTCCTGTAGAGGACATCCACATTAAGGAGGAAACAATCTGAGAGTAAGAAGAAAGGATCCCAGTGAGAAGAAACAAACTGAGCAGGACAGGGGCCACATACAATGAAATGTTATTGATGAGGGTGCCAGAGCAGGATAATTGCAGAATGTGAGCCAGTTATCAAAAGAAATATGAGATTTCAGTGCAGACACAGAGAGTCAGCCACATCATCAGTAGAATATGCGACAGGGAGAGAGATAGATGGATCAACCAAGATACCAGGACCATAAGGCTACAGAAGCATGGGTTCATGATGATCATGTAATGCAGGGGGTGCTGGATGGCCACAAACAAGTCATAAGTCATCATGGTCAGAATAAAACCATCTATTCCAGCAAAAACCATAAAAAATACACCTGAGTGAGGCATCCTACGTAGGAGATGTCTTTACTATGTTCACTAGCATCTTCAGGATGGTGGTGGAAATGAAACAGATATCTACAACGGACAGTTTTGAGAAGAAGAAATATGTAGGGGTGGGAGGTGGGAGTTAGAGCTGATGGTCAGGATGATGAGAAGGTTCCCAAGCATGTTAACTAGGTACATGGACAGGAACACTCCAAAGAGCAGGGGCTGCAGTTCAGGATCCTCTGAGAGACTCAGTAGGAGGAATTCTGATACTTCTGTGTGGTTTCCTGCTTCCACGTAGTTGATATGTCTGCCAGGGAAGGAGGCAAATGGAATGTTCAACAAACATCCACCTGCTGCCTCAGCTAGTCAGCACCTCTTGATTCCCCCTTTAGGTGGACAAACTTTGCCCTCTGTTGACTCTTTCCAATGACAGTGATTCACTCAGTAAAGTGGTAGCCTACTTCCATTTTAAATGTGTGTAATCCTTCAGACTTTCTTTAATTTAGCAGAAATCTTTTTCTCTCTCTTTATCTCCTACTCACTGGTTTTAATTGTATTTGGATCTATGAACATAAACCACTTTCTTCCTTGATATGATTCTTCCAAAGTTGAAGACATTGAAGATATTCTCTTTGATAATCTCCATACTTCCTTTATTCTAATAACTCCGTAATACTGATGTAAATGTGTGTTACTGCAAAGAATCAATACTGTGACAATTATTTTTTTTATCTAGAACTCTCCCAATGTGCAGTATAGAGCTGTGATTTAGAAAATGGGATCCTGAGCAAGACTTCCTACAATAGAATTTTGCTCCACCAACTTACTATCTGTGTGACTTTGAGAAAGTTATTTGATCTCTCCTCACTGCAGATATCTCACCTCTACAATGGGAGTAGTAATTATTCCCTACACAGTAAGACTGGTGAGTGAATTAAATGAGACAATGCATCTAATTTCTCTTGTGATTCCTGTGACATACAATGGACACTTAATAAATGTGAGCTTCTGTTCTTAACATCAAAATAAATCTGACTTGTAAGGCCATCATTTCTCAATATTCCCTTAAAATAGAGCAGTCATCAAGGATGGATTCTGATCATTGTGTATGCAACAGGTCTGTTACCTCTTTTGACTGCCATGCAGCACTAATTAATCAAGATCCCTATTACTCCCTCTGTCAGAGCCTGCCTACTAGGTGGATTCTTCTAAGAAGAGGGAAAAACATGTGGACTACACAGATGAGAGGAGGGAACAAAATCACAAAAACATTAAAATAAAATACAAAGAGTGTGTGCTCAGTGTACATGCTCAGAAGTGGGGATGTGTTGTATTGAAAATCAGTGGAATCAATTGCAAAAAATGATTGATAGATTTTATAAAAATATTAAATCATCTACAAATCAAATCACCCCCAAAATTGAAAGTCATATTTAAGATTTAAAAATAAATGTTTATATTCTCCATGAGAGAAAAAGCTTCAATGTTACTAACATCAAGAGAATGCTGACTAGTTGAAGAAAGGAAAATCTTTGAGAGCCAATATAGTCTGCAGATGTGGGTGGAACAGTCTTCTCTGAAATATGAATTTTGGAACTTTGAGAGGAAGAATCGGTAATTGTTAATTAAGACAAGTAAAGAAACAGCAAGCATTTTGGTCTGAGAGAACAGAATTCATGATTGCACTGTGGGTAGATGAGTTGGGAATAGAAGGGACTTGAGATATTAGTGAAATGGAGGACAGATTGTTATAGTCAGGAGGACAGAGGGGATGGGGCCCACAAGTCCAGCATGCAGTACTATTCCTTGATGACTCTGTCGTGTTGGTAATTTTGCTTATTTGTGGGTCAGAGGACATAAGTACTTTGCTCACTATTGTCTTTCCAGTGACTTACATGGTGCCTGGCACATAGTAGGTGTTCAATACAGACAAATGTTAGATGTGTAATAAAGACTGAGATACGACACATCAACTATGACAAAAAGATAGAAATCTTCAAGATCACATATGTCTGAATGTAAACACATAATTGAATAATAAAGTTAAATAAAATGTATTCATATCTATTTAAATAGCATAACACATTATGAATAAGTAATTCCTGTTCTAGGAATGGGAAGCTGGTTTAATACTGTGATGTTTGTTAACAATTTATCACAAGAATAAGTCAATGAAGAGAAATTATAACCATAAACACAATACAAAATGCATTTGAGAAAATGTAACAGCCATTGCTCTGATCAGTGGCCTGGACAGACGCTCCTGTTAAAGGAGGAAATTAAGGACAATGTCTTAACTCAATGAAGAATGGTTGCTTATAACTTCAGCCAAGAGGATATTCTACATTAAAACACAAAAATATTTGTGTTAAATTCATGAATAGACCAAGGCAGTCTACTCCAACTTCAATCACTTGAAATTCTTCTGAATATTTAAAGACACTGGTAAGAGGAGAAAAAGAAATTGGGCTAAATATTGAACATCAGAAATAATTATAATATTTTTAGATGATATTGTGAACGCTAAGATGAAACAACAATAATCCATATAGAACTCTCAAGTGAGAAGAGCCAAGATGGCGCCGTGAGTAGTCCTCTTTGTCTCTCGCCCTTCGAGTCTACAATTATTTGGACACTTATCGCTTGACAAAGGATATCCAGACAGCATCTCAGGACGTCTGAGACACCCACGCGACTATACATCGGAAGGCGAATGGACTTTCCTCCGGGAGGATGTGGAAATAGGTGAAAACTCTCCGACCCCGACGGGCAGCCTAGTACCCGCAAGCGGCTTTCTTCCAACGGACGCCCCCAGAGGATCCACACACATCTAGGGCAGGAGCGAGAACACAACAGAGGAGCGACGGTGGAAACAGGTGACCAGAACCCTACCTAAACCCCCTGCAATTACTCCTAAACGCAGAGGGAAACTTTGGAGTTGCACACCTGAGCCCGCGGGGAGAGTCTCTCCCCGCCATTGGCGGGGAGACCCAGCCTGGTGCTCGGGGCGCCCGGAGGGTCCCAGAGAGAGACACGGAGGGCACGGAGATCTCCCAGCTGCCATTGCCCGCCCCGTGGGACTAGGGATTGCCGGAGATCTCGGAGAGGACCGGGGCCAGGGGAATTTTCAAAGGCCGGTTCTGCGACCCGGAGGGGAAGCACCGGAGCTCCTCCCGGGCAGCAGACAAAACTCTCTGTCTGCCGTTAGCAGAGGGGCCACGCTGAGCATTCACGGCTCCGGGAGAGGCCCGGAGAGAATCCCAGAGGGCGGGGCGACCCCCAGCTGCCGTTGCCCACCCCGTGGGGCTAGGGATTGCCAGAGATCTCGGAGAGGACCGGGGCGGGGGGAACTTTCAAAGGCCGGTTTTGCGACCCGGAGGGGAAGCGCCGGACCTCCGCCGGGGCAGCAGACAAAACTCTCTGTCTGCCATTAGCAGAGGGGCCACGCCCAGCATTCAGGGCTCCCGGCAGAGGCCCGGAGAGAAGCCCTGAGGGCGGGGCGACCCCCAGCTGCCGTTGCCCGCCCCGTGGGACTAGGGATTGCCAGAGATCTCGGAGAGGACTGGGGCTGGGGGAACTTTCAAAGGCCGGTTTTGCGACCCGGAGGGGAAGCGCCGGACCTCCGCCGGGGCAGCAGACAAAACTCTCTGTCTGCCGTTAGCAGAGGGGCCACGCTGAGCATTCACGGCTCTGGGAGAGGCCCGGAGAGAATCCCAGAGGGAGGGGCGACCCCCAGCTGCCGTTGCCCACCCCGTGAGGCTAGGGATTGCCGGAGATCTCAGAGAGGACTGGGGCTGGAGAGAGTTCCAGAGACCCAGCTTAGTAGCCTAGGGGGAAACCCTACAGGCTCACAGCAGCCTTAGGGAAAGCCTCTGCACAGCACCAGTAGAAGGCACCCAGCCGCCAGCCACAAGGCTGGAAGACCCCAGGGCAAAAGCAGCATAGCTAGGTGTACTAACCACAGACTGTAGAAGATGCCAATAGCTCTCCTGCGACCCATAGAGGACAAGTGAGATTTGGTGGGTGCCGACAGCAACGGAGCGACAAATATAAGTGATCCCACCCCTGGCCGCTGGAAAAGCCCATAACACCGTTGCAGACCCCAAGGAGAGAGCACATCTAGGTGGGCTGCAACAGTAGGCACCTGCAGCCTGAAGCCCCCCTGTGACGGCCCCCACGGCAGAGGAGGGAATCCAAAGGGCCACTGTGGCTACGAAGAGGGGCCCAGGCCCAGTTAGCAACTACGGACAGGGTTCCTGGTTGGTGAAGTATAAACAGCTGCTCCCCCCACCGCAGCAGCTGAAACAAGTGAAAGGAGCAACTAAACTCTATCTCCATGCGGAGGCACAAATCAACAACATCAAGCAATATGAAAAAATACATTAAATCCCCAGAACAGAAAGAAAATAACAAATACACAGAAAACAATCCCAAAGAAAATGAGATATATAACCTAAATGACGATGACTTCAAAACAGCCATCATTAAGATTCTCAATGAGTTAAGAGAGAATTCTGACCGACAACTCAACGAGTTTAGGAGCTATGTCACAAAAGAGTTTGATACGATAAAGAAGAACCAAACAGAAATATTGGAAATGAAGAACACAATAGAGGAGATTAAGAAAAATCTAGATGCTCTGAACAGTAGGGCCGATAATATGGAGGAAAGAATTAGCAATTTGGAAGATGGCAATATAGAATTGTTGCAGGCAGAGGAGGAGGGAGAAGCAAGACTTAAAAGAAATGAAGAAACTCTCCGAGAAGTATCAGACACAATTAGGAGATGCAACGTAAGGATTATAGGTATACCAGAGGGAGAAGAGAAGGAGAAAGGGGCAGAAAGCCTATTCAAAGAAATAATGGCTGAGAACTTCCCAAATCTGGTGAGGGAGATGGATCTTCAGGTGACAGAAGCCAATAGATCTCCAAACTTTATCAATGCAAGAAGACCAACTCCACGGCATATAGTAGTGAAGCTAGCAAAAGTCAACGACAAGGAGAAAATATTAAGGACAGCCAGGCAAAAGAAACTAACCTACAAAGGAACCCCCATCAGGCTATCAGCAGATTTCTCAGCAGAAACTTTACAGGCTAGAAGAGAGTGGAATGATATATTCAAAAATCTGAAGGACAAAAATCTACAGCCGAGAATTCTCTACCCAGCGAAAATATCCTTCAAATACGAAGGAGAAATAAAAACTTTCCCAGATAAACAAAAATTAAGGGAGTTCATTGCCACAAAACCTCCTCTTCAGGAAATCCTCAGGAAAACCCTCATTCCTGAAAAATCCAAAAAAGGAAAGGGGCTACAAAACCAAGAGCAGAGGAGATAAGTAGAAGGACAACAACAGAGAGTAGTAGCTCTACATCAGAACAGATTAAACCATGGGACGAGAAACAAAGGAAACTGAAGAAAACCGGAAAACAAGACACAAAATGGGAGTGGTAGGCCCCCACGTCTCAATAATCACTCTAAATGTAAATGGATTGAACTCCCCAATCAAAAGACACAGAGTGGCAGGATGGATCAAAGAACAAGATCCAACAATATGCTGCCTCCAGGAAACACACCTCAGCCCCAAAGACAAACACAGACTCAGAGTGAAGGGATGGAGAACAATACTCCAAGCTAATAATGAACAAAAGAAAGCAGGTGTCGCTATACTAATATCAGACAAGGTAGATTTCAAAGCAAAACAGATAAAGAAAGATAAAGAGGGACAGTATATAATGATAAAAGGGACTCTCCACCAAGAAGACATAACACTTATAAATATATATGCACCCAACACAGGAGCACCAAAATTTGTAAAGCAACTCTTAATAGAACTAAAAGAAGACATCAACAACAATACAATAATAGTAGGGGACCTCAACACACCATTAACACCAATGGACAGAACATCCAGACAGAAAATCAACAAGGAAATAATAGAATTAAATGAAAAATTAGACCAGATGGACTTAATAGATATATATAGAACACTTCATCCAAAAACAGCAGGTTACACATTCTTCTCAAGTGCACATGGAACATTCTCAAGGATTGACCATATTTTGGGAACCAAAGCAAACATCAATAAATACAAGAGAGTTGAAATAATATCAAGCATCTTTTCTGATCATAACGCTATTAAACTAGAAATCAACTACAAGAAAAAAGCAGAGAAAGGTGCAAAAATGTGGAGACTAAACAACACGCTTCTCAACAAACAATGGATCATTGAAGAAATTAAAGAAGAAATCAAATATTATCTGGAGACAAATGAAAATGAGAACACGACATACCAAATCATTTGGGATGCAGCAAAAGCAGTCCTAAGAGGGAAATTCATCGCAATACAGGCTCACCTCACTAAACAAGAAAAAGCTCACGTAAGCAACCTCAAACGACACCTAACAGAACTAGAAAAAGAAGAACAAACAAAGCCCAGAGTCAGTAGAAGGAGGGAAATAATAAAAATAAGAGCAGAAATAAACGATATTGAAACAAAAAAGACAATAGAAAGGATCAATGAAACAAAGAGTTGGTTCTTCGAAAGAATTAACAAAATTGACAAACCCCTAGCCAGACTCACCAAGAAAAGAAGAGAGAAAGCGCAAATTAATAAAATCAGGAATGAGAGAGGAGAAATCACAACAGATACCAATGAAATACAAGAGATCATAAGAGAATACTATGAAAAACTATATGCCAACAAATTGAACAACCTGGAAGAAATGGACAAATTCCTAGACTCCTACAATCTCCCCAAACTGAATCAGGAAGAAATGGAGAATCTGAATAGACCAATCACAAGAAAGGAAATAGAAACGGTAATCAAAAACCTTCCCAAAAACAAGAGTCCAGGACCAGACGGCTTCTCTGGAGAATTCTACCAAACATTCAAAGAAGACTTAATACCTATTCTCCTCAAACTGTTCCAGAAAATTGAGAAAGATGGAGAACTCCCTAACACATTCTATGAAGCCAACATCACTCTGATCCCCAAACCTGACAAGGACAACACAAAGAAGGAGAACTACAGGCCGATATCACTGATGAACATAGATGCAAAAATCCTCAACAAAATTTTGGCAAACCGATTACAGCAATACATCAAAAAGATTATACACCATGATCAAGTGGGATTTATACCAGGGACACAGGGATGGTTCAACATCCGCAAGTCAATCAACGTGATACACTACATCAACAAAATGAAAAACAAAAACCACATGATCATCTCAATAGACGCAGAGAAAGCATTCGACAAGATCCAACACCCATTTATGATAAAAACCCTCAGTAAAATGGGTATAGAAGGAAAGTACCTCAACATAATAAAGGCCATATATGATAGACCCACAGCCAACATCATACTCAATGGACAAAAGCTGAAAGCCATCCCTCTGAGGACAGGAACAAGACAAGGGTGCCCACTTTCACCACTCCTATTCAACATAGTACTGGAGGTGCTGGCCAGAGCAATTCGGCAGGAAAAAAAAATAAAAGGAATCCAAATAGGTAACGAAGAAGTAAAACTCGCGTTGTTTGCAGACGACATGATCTTATACATAGAAAACCCCAAAGAATCCACAGAAAAACTATTAGAAATAATCAACAACTACAGCAAAGTAGCAGGGTATAAAATTAACGTGCATAAATCAGTAGCATTTCTATACACTAACAATAAACTAACAGAAAAAGAACTCAAGAACTCTATCCCATTCACAATCGCAACGAAAAGAATAAAATACCTTGGGATAAACTTAACCAAGGAAGTGAAGGATCTATACAATGAAAACTACAAGACTTTCTTGAAAGAAATTGACGATGACATAAAGAGATGGAAAGACATTCCTTGCACATGGATTGGAAGAATAAACATAGTTAAAATGTCCATACTACCCAAAGCAATATACAGATTCAATGCTATCCCAATCAGAATCCCAAGAACATTCTTCACAGAAATTCAACAAACAATCCTAAAATTCATATGGGGGAACAAAAGACCACGAATTGCTAAAGCAATCTTGAGCAAGAAAAACAAAGCCGGCGGAATCACAATCCCTGATTTCAAAACATACTACAAAGCTACAGTGATCAAAACAGCATGGTACTGGTACAAAAACAGGTGCACAGATCAATGGAACAGAATTGAAAGCCCAGAGATAAAACCACACATCTATGGACAGCTAATCTTCGACAAAGGAGCAGAGGGCCTACAATGGAGAAAAGAAAGTCTCTTCAACAAATGGTGCTGGGAAAACTGGACAGCCACATGCAAAAGATTGAAAATCGACCATTCTTTTTCACCACACACCAAAATAAACTCAAAATGGATCAAAGACCTAAAGATTAGGCCTGAGACAATAAGTCTTTTGGAAGAGAATATAGGTAGTACACTCTTTGACATCAGTTTCAAAAGAATCTTTTCGGACACTGTAACTCCTCAGTTGAGGGAAACAATAGAAAGAATAAACAAATGGGACTTCATCAGACTAAAGAGCTTCTTCAAGGCAAGGGAAAACAGAATTGAAACAAAAAAACAGCTCACTAATTGGGAAAAAATATTTACAAGCCACTTATCCGACAAAGGGTTAATCTCCATAATATACAAAGAACTCACACTGCTTAACAACAAAAAAACAAACAACCCGATCAAAAAATGGGCAGAGGACATGAACAGACATTTCTCAAAAGAAGATATGAATATGGCCAATAGACACATGAAAAGATGTTCATCATCGCTAATCATCAGGGAAATGCAAATCAAAACTACACTAAGATATCACCTTACCCCCGTTAGATTGGCAAAAACATCCAAAACCAAGAACGACAAATGTTGGAGAGGTTGTGGAGAAAGAGGAACCCTCATACACTGTTGGTGGGAATGCAAACTGGTACAGCCACTATGGAAAACAGTATGGAGATTTCTCAAAAAGTTAAAAATAGAAATACCCTATGACCCAGCCATCCCATTACTGGGTATCTATCCTAAGAACCTGATATCAGATATCTCAAGAGTCCGTTGCACCCCTATGTTCATCGCAGCATTATTTACAATAGCCAAGACGTGGAACCAGCCTACATGCCCAGAAACTGATGATTGGATAAAGAAGATGTGGTATATATACACAATGGAATACTACTCAGCCATAAAAAAAGACGAAATTGGCCCATTCACAACAATGTGGATGGACCTCGAGGGCATTATGTTAAGCGAAATAAGTCAGTCAGAGAAAGACGAACTCTATATGACTCCACTCATAGGTGGAAATTAGTATATTGAGAAGGAGATCTGATCGGTGGTTACCAGGGAAAAGGGGGGGTGGGGGGAGGGCACGGAGGGGGTAGTGGTGTACCCACAACATGACTAACAAAAATGTACAACTGAAATTTCACAAGCCTGTAATCCATCATAACATTAATAAAAAAAAAAAAAATAATAATAAAAAAAAAAAAAAAAAAAAAAAAGTCAACGACAAGGAGAAAATATTAAGGACAGCCAGGCAAAAGAAACTAACCTACAAAGGAACCCCCATCAGGCTATCAGCAGATTTCTCAGCAGAAACTTTACAGGCTAGAAGAGAGTGGAATGATATATTCAAAAATCTGAAGGACAAAAATCTACAGCCGAGAATTCTCTACCCAGCGAAAATATCCTTCAAATACGAAGGAGAAATAAAAACTTTCCCAGATAAACAAAAATTAAGGGAGTTCATTGCCACAAAACCTCCTCTTCAGGAAATCCTCAGGAAAACCCTCATTCCTGAAAAATCCAAAAAAGGAAAGGGGCTACAAAACCAAGAGCAGAGGAGATAAGTAGAAGGACAACAACAGAGAGTAGCAGCTCTACATCAGAACAGATTAAACCATGGGACGAGAAACAAAGGAAACTGAAGAAAACCGGAAAAAAAGACACAAAATGGGAGTGGTAGGCCCCCACGTCTCAATAATCACTCTAAATGTAAATGGATTGAACTCCCCAATCAAAAGACACAGAGTGGCAGGATGGATCAAAGAACAAGATCCAACAATATGCTGCCTCCAGGAAACACACCTCAGCCCCAAAGACAAACACAGACTCAGAGTGAAGGGATGGAGAACAATACTCCAAGCCAATAATGAACAAAAGAAAGCAGGTGTCGCTATACTAATATCAGACAAGGTAGATTTCAAAGCAAAACAGATAAAGAAACACAAAGAGGGACAGTATATAATGATAAAAGGGACTCTCCACCAAGAAGACATAACACTTATAAATATATACGCACCCAACACAGGAGCACCAACATTTGTAAAGCTACTCTTAATAGAACTAAAAGAAGACATCAACAACAATACAATAATAGTAGGGGACCTCAACACACCATTAACACCAATGGACAGAACATCCAGACAGAAAATCAACAAGGAAATAATAGAATTAAATGAAAAATTAGACCAGATGGACTTAATAGATATATATAGAACACTTCATCCAAAAACAGCAGGTTACACATTCTTCTCAAGTGCACATGGAACATTCTCAAGGATTGACCATATTTTGGGAAACAAAGCAAACATCAATAAATACAAGAGAGTTGAAATAATATCAAGCATCTTTTCTGATCATAACGCTATTAAACTAGAAATCAACTACAAGAAAAAAGCAGAGAAAGGTGCAAAAATGTGGAGACTAAACAACACGCTTCTCAACAAACAATGGATCATTGAAGAAATTAAAGAAGAAATCAAATATTATCTGGAGACAAATGAAAATGAGAACACGACATACCAAATCATTTGGGATGCAGCAAAAGCAGTCCTAAGAGGGAAATTCATCGCAATACAGGCTCACCTCACTAAACAAGAAAAAGCTCACGTAAGCAACTTCAAACGACACCTAACGGAACTAGAAAAAGAAGAACAAACAAAGCCCAGAGTCAGTAGAAGGAGGGAAATAATAAAAATAAGAGCAGAAATAAACGATATTGAAACAAAAAAGACAATAGAAAGGATCAATGAAACAAAGAGTTGGTTCTTCGAAAGAATTAACAAAATTGACAAACCCCTAGCCAGACTCACCAAGAAAAGAAGAGAGAAATCGCAAATTAATAAAATCAGGAATGAGAGAGGAGAAATCACAACAGATACCAATGAAATACAAGAGATCATAAGAGAATACTATGAAAAACTATATGCCAACAAATTGAACAACTTGGAAGAAATGGACAAATTCCTAGACTCCTACAATCTCCCCAAACTGAATCAGGAAGAAATGGAGAATCTGAATAGGCCAATCACAAGTAAGGAAATAGAAACGGTAATCAAAAACCTCCCCAAAAACAAGAGTCCAGGACCAGACGGCTTCTCTGGAGAATTCTACCAAACATTCAAAGAAGACTTAATACCTATTCTCCTCAAACTGTTCCAGAAAATTGAGAAAGATGGAGAACTCCCTAACACATTCTATGAAGCCAACATCACTCTGATCCCCAAACCTGACAAGGACAACACAAAGAAGGAGAACTACAGGCCGATATCACTGATGAACATAGATGCAAAAATCCTCAACAAAATTTTGGCAAACCGATTACAGCAATACATCAAAAAGATTATACACCATGATCAAGTGGGATTTATACCAGGGACACAGGGATGGTTCAACATCCGCAAGTCAATCAACGTGATACACTACATCAACAAAATGAAAAACAAAAACCACATGATCATCTCAATAGACGCAGAGAAAGCATTCGACAAGATCCAACACCCATTTATGATAAAAACCCTCGGTAAAATGGGTATAGAAGGAAAGTACCTCAACATAATAAAGGCCATATATGATAGAACCACAGCCAACATCATACTCAACGGACAAAAGCTGAAAGCCATCCCTCTGAGGACAGGAACAAGACAAGGGTGCCCACTTTCACCACTCCTATTCAACATAGTACTGGAGGTGCTGGCCAGAGCAATTCGGCAGGAAAAAAAAATAAAAGGAATCCAAATAGGTAACGAAGAAGTAAAACTCGCGTTGTTTGCAGACGACATGATCTTATACATAGAAAACCCCAAAGAATCCACAGAAAAACTATTAGAAATAATCAACAACTACAGCAAAGTAGCAGGGTATAAAATTAACGTGCATAAATCAGTAGCATTTCCATACACTAACAATAAGCTAACAGAAAAAGAACTCAAGAACTCTATCCCATTCACAATCGCAACGAAAAGAATAAAATACCTTGGGATAAACTTAACCAAGGAAGTGAAGGATCTATACAATGAAAACTACAAGACTTTCTTGAAAGAAATAGGCGATGACATAAAGAGATGGAAAAAAATTCCTTGCACATGGATTGGAAGAATAAACATAGTTAAAATGTCCATACTACCTAAAGCAATATACAGATTCAATGCTATCCCAATCAGAATCCCAAGAACATTCTTCACAGAAATTGAACAAACAATCCTAAAATTCATATGGGGGAACAAAAGACCACGAATTGCTAAAGCAATCCTGAGCAAGAAAAACAAAGCCGGCGGAATCACAATCCCCGATTTCAAAACATACTACAAAGCTACAGTGATCAAAACAGCATGGTACTGGTACAAAAACAGGTCCACAGATCAATGGAACAGAATTGAAAGCCCAGAGATAAAACCACACATCTATGGACAGCTAATCTTCGACAAGGGAGCAGAGGGCCTACAATGGAGAAAAGAAAGTCTCTTCAACAAATGGTGCTGGGAAAACTGGACAGCCACATGCAAAAGATTGAAAATTGACCATTCTTTTTCACCACACACCAAAATAAACTCAAAATGGATCAAAGACCTAAAGATTAGGCCTGAGACAATAAGTCTTTTGGAAGAGAATATAGGCAGTACACTCTTTGACATCAGTTTCAAAAGAATCTTTTCGGACACTGTAACTCCTCAGTTGAGGGAAACAATAGAAAGAATAAACAAATGGGACTTCATCAGACTAAAGAGCTTCTTCAAGGCAAGGGAAAACAGAATTGAAACAAAAAAACAGCTCACTAATTGGGAAAAAATATTTACAAGCCACTTATCCGACAAAGGGTTAATCTCCATAATATACAAAGAACTCACACGGCTTAACAACAAAAAAACAAACAACCCGATCAAAAAATGGGCAGAGGACATGAACAGACATTTCTCAAAAGAAGATATGAATATGGCCAATAGACACATGAAAAGATGTTCATCATCGCTAATCATCAGGGAAATGCAAATCAAAACTACACTAAGATATCACCTTACCCCCGTTAGATTGGCAAAAACATCCAAAACCAAGAACGACAAATGTTGGAGAGGTTGTGGAGAAAGAGGAACCCTCATACACTGTTGGTGGGAATGCAAACTGGTACAGCCACTATGGAAAACAGTATGGAGATTTCTCAAAAAGTTAAAAATAGAAATACCCTATGACCCAGCCATCCCATTACTGGGTATCTATCCTAAGAACCTGATATCAGATATCTCAAGAGTCCGTTGCACCCCTATGTTCATCGCAGCATTATTTACAATAGCCAAGACGTGGAACCAGCCTACATGCCCAGAAACTGATGATTGGATAAAGAAGATGTGGTATATATACACAATGGAATACTACTCAGCCATAAAAAAAGACGAAATTGGCCCATTCACAACAATGTGGATGGACCTCGAGGGCATTATGTTAAGCGAAATAAGTCAGTCAGAGAAAGAC
Organism: Equus asinus; assembly: GCF_041296235.1. Lineage (NCBI taxonomy): Eukaryota > Metazoa > Chordata > Mammalia > Perissodactyla > Equidae > Equus > Equus asinus. The sequence continues at coordinate 20,437,657 of NC_091809.1, read as the reverse complement.
GAACTCTATATGACTCCACTCATAGGTGGAAATTAGTATATTGAGAAGGAGATCTGATAGGTGGTTACCAGGGAAAAGGGGGGGTGGGGGGAGGGTACAGAGGGGGAAGTGGTGTACCCACAACATGACTAACAAAAATGTACAACTGAAATTTCACAAGCTTGTAATCCATCATAACATTAAAAAAAAAAAAAAAAGAACTCTCAAGTGCTATCAGTGAGTCAAATCTGCTGCAAAATAGGGAATGCAATAGAAAAATCCCATCATATGAGGAATAAAATGGACATGAGGAATGATAGATCTCCAGTGAGTATTTAGTGAATAAATGATTGGACAGTAGAAATCCAAAAGGAGGCTGCAATTCTGGGAAAGAGTGGAGAAGAGGTGGAAACTCCCTGGAAATTAACTCTTATGGGAGAGAGGCTCTAGATTCCAAAAAGAGAGAGAAGGAAACAGAACAAGCACTGGAAAAGACTGGGTTCAGTGGAAACTAAAGTGCCTTCAAACTAGAAACTTCACCTTTGCAGACTAAATAAATATGGAACTGCCCCAGTCTCATTATTCTAGAGGTAAAGCCCAGTACCCACTTTCTCTCCTCTTTTCCTTCCAACTCTACCAGCTCTCACTGGAATATACCGACCCTCTGTGATGGCTATCACTGAAGCTTTCTGTTCTCTGATGTTTGTCCCTGTGAAGCCCAATGGGGTTGCATTTGACTAGGATCAGAGAATTATAGATAACAGATAAGAGAAACATGTTTAAAGTTTTTAGCATTTCACGGGTTGAATTTTTCAATGTCTCATTAAATACTTTTTTCTATTGACTTTTCTCTCTGCAAACAATTCAGCTTTCTTGGGATACAAAGGCAAGTGAATGGAAAATTTTCAGTCAATGTTGTGTCTGTGCAAGCAGCAAAGAGGGAAATGAATTTATTTCCTTTAAGGAGAAACTCTTCTTTCTTTGATTTTATTTAAAAATTGCAAAGTGTCCCCTAAGAAAAGTTTACTTTCTATAGGAACCAAATCCAGGAACCAACTTTCTGTGATGTTCTTCCCTTGAAGAATCTTGGGACATTTTTATGGATCACTTTGTGTCCATAATGTCATGAAGGCAAATAGATCCTTTTGAATAAAAGTGGGGTGACTAATAGTTTTGGTTTGTTGAAAGGACTAATAAAATGAGGACTGAAAAATATCCCTTGACATTTGCTGGTGACATGGAGTCATTTGTTGATATAAGGAGGACTCCATTTATTACCACTAAATAGAGGGGCAGGGGCAGAAATAATCCAGGTTGAGGGGGATGAATAGTGAGTATTGAGGAAATACAGATGGCAAGTAAAAATCATATATAAAGTTTGACAGGGAAGAGGAGGACAGTGATAAATCATAGCCTAAAGAGAGTATCGAGCATGGGAGAATAAAAAAAAAATCAATGAAAGATATAGGAAGAAATTTCATTTCAAAGAGAATGATCATATTTCATGCAGACATTTGAATACACAGGAAGTGTTGATACATAAGCCACAGGATGCAGTAAACACTAGACATCAATGACAGCCATAATGTGCTCTATCTCCAATTTAGAGAATACAGGGGTCCAGAAATCAAGTGTTTGAAGCAGAAGCAACACTGTCGAACATCACTCACTGTGAGCCACGTCAGGTTTGTGCTTCGAGTTTCCACATCTCTGGCCTCTGCAGGTTTAGAGGTCTTGACTCTAAATGAATAAGCCTTCCAAAGACATGGCAAAATCTCATTGAACTTCTACTGCCTGGCACTTCAGGTCTCTCATGTGACGAAGAGGTGTCACCAGCCTGGCAGGTGTAATTGACCCAGGTCATCAATGTCATTGTGTGACCATAGCAATGGGCATGAACTTGCACTCTGCTGTGCTCATTTCTCAGACAGTGGCTGGGAGTAGTCCAGGAGCAAGCTCTGTGCAAACACATTGGTGGATGCAGATTTATCTTGGTAAGTCATGCACCCCCCAACAAGAAATCTGAGTGGTGTGACCTTGAGTGAGGCAGGTTCCTTTAGCTACGAGCAATCCTGATGTGAGCTGAGGGCTGAGGGCTGAGGGCTGTCAGAAGACTGCACCACCTGCATCTGGAAGAATAAGCCCTTAATCCTGAAGGAGGATCTGGGCAACGTAGCACCGCATTCACTAGAGTCCATCCCTTTGGAAATTTCCATCAACTTTTAAAAAAATTTTGAGATAGAATTATTTAACATTACATTAATTTCAGGTGGACAAGATGATGATTTGATATTTGCGTATATTGGGAAATGATAACACCAATAAATTTAGTTAACTTGCATCACCCCATGTAGTTACAAATTATGTTTCTTGTGACAAGAACTTTTAATCTACTATCTTAGTAACTTTCAAATATACATTATATTATTAACTATAGTTACCTGCTGTACATTACATCCCTAGGAATTACGTATTTTATAACCAGAAGTTTTTACCTTATTATCACTTTCATTCATTTCTTGCTCCCTCTGGAAACCAACAAGCGGCTCTTTGAATCTGTGAGTTTGTTTTTTGTTTGCTTGTTCTTAAGGCTGACTTGATCAGCCTTAAATGTATGTTAAGTAACAATACACCATGGGTTAATAATGCTTATCCCAGGTATTTAAGTATGCTTCAACCTTAGGCAATCTATTCACATTCATTTATTGCATAAATACATCAAAACAAAAGCTAAGTTCGATAGGAAGCAAAATGTGTTTGATAATTTTTAACAGCCATTCCTGCAAATTGTGGTGTGTACATATACGCAGGAGGGATGCAGGCTCTTAAAGGAGGAAAAATTAGGATATATCTTTCAAGTGAAAAATAATATGGATTTTTCAATGAGAGAGAGCTTTTGACTGAACATGAAAGCATTAGGAAAAGATGATTAATGAACATGCAAGAATTGCTGTTATGAACTATAAGTATTTAATATTATTCTGATAATTCAAACAAATGCATAAGATGAGAAGAGAAAGGGACATAAGCAGTGTAAAGTCAAAGACAAACGTATCATTATATGTACATAATATTTTGAAGGTGGAGAACCCTCAGATTGCTGAAGATGGAGCCCCAGGTGGATTCTTCATCATCTATTTCAACAAGGCTACTGGGGCATTTTTCAAGTTTTAGCTGTGAATAAGATCCACCTGGATGGCTTATTAAACACAAATGCCTGAGCCTGGCCCTGGAGTTTCTGATTTAGTAGATCTGGGATGAAGGAAAAGAATTTCCATGTCTAACAAGCTCCCAAGGGATGCTGATGCTGCTGGTCTAGAGACACTCTGAGAGACACATTTGTTTCCCTAGTACTCTGGTCTAATAGAAGTTTTCCCTCTGCCATTTATATCTTCCATCACCCACCCCACCCCTATGCTTTGCTAGGATATACTGGCTCTTTCAGATGTTCAGATGGCATCATGGAAACCCCTGGTGGTCATGCTCTTTATCCTATACTGACTTGTCCTGAGAAAGTACAAGGAGATGTTTCAGGCAGGGAATTCATAACCTACATCTCTGGGAGTCCCAAAATAATTTTCCTTGTGGAAACTGTAATGTTATTTAAAGTCTCCAGGCTCTTGGGGGCTGAATTCCAAGCATCTCGTTAAGTAGATTGTTCTATTCTCATTCTACTCTTTAGAGAATCAAGCTCCCTTGGGGTGGAAGGAGAATAATAGAAACAAAACTTTCTGCTACTTCTGTTTCCCTGAAGATAGCTGTGGAGAGAGATGAATTTCTTTATTCTAATTATTGCTTTTTATCTGGTACGTTAAAACATTTGCAGTCAATAAGATCATTCTCCAGGAGATTAAAAAAATTCTTTATCTTCCTTCAAAGAAGTCTCCCAGGGTTCCTTAAGATACTGCCCTAATTCTTGCCTCCCCTTTGCAGGATCTAATTGAAGTTAGGAATTTCTTCCTGAGGGATGTGTTAATCTTATAAGGAGCTCAATAGACTTGTTGCTCAGAATCCCCTTCTCATAAGAATGAAATGCATGACAAAATCCCTATTTTCAAAAGGAAAATGCAGCCACTAGTGACATTGCTACTGAAAAATCAAAAATTTTGAAGAATGGAAATACCCCTTAGAATTTATTGTGGACATAAGGTTAGTGCAAGCCCCAGGGAAAGCAAATGTGATGGAGGTAGAAAGACTCCAGATAAGTTGGTTGAGGAGAGAGTGAGCAGAGTGGAAATGAAAGTTGCAAGTATAGACCAAATTCTCCAAAAGTTTGGCGCAATACCCAAAGGGGAGTATGAATCTATGAGTGAGTTTCATTTTCAATGAAAAAATGAGACTGTGGAATTACCATGTCATGGGAAAGTATAATATTGGATGAAGACATTAGAATATTCAGGATGAAGAAAGAACAAGGAATAGCATAGTTTCCCCCAAAGTTGGGAAGGAATGGGATTCAAATTTCATGTGGAGGTTGTTAACAGTCACTAATAAAATAATTACTTAGTTACCACAGTGGCTAATGTTGTGATGGATGGTATAGTATTCAATGAGAGCATAATCCAGTGGGGCCTATACTGAGAACCGAAGGATCATGGGTAGGATTCAAGCCACAGTCAGCTTGTTTTCTAACTCCTGACTCTCTAAGCAGAACCTTCTCCCTTTCTCTGTACAATTACTTGATTTATGCCACCTATGCAGACTGATGATCACCAAACCAATACATTTGACCTCTGACAATAGCACCAATGGAGTGTTCTGTTTGCACCTCACCTCAAGCTTTCCAAGATGGAATTAATGTTTTATCACCTCTAAAATGTTTCTCTTCCAGTTATTGCCATCTCTTTGAAAGCTAACACCATCAACTCTGGCACCCATGGTATTGTTCTAGTCCAGTGGTTCTCAATCAGGTAGAATTTCCCCCCTACAGGACAACCTGTAATATCTGGAGACATTTCTGGCTATCATAACTCAGTATTGGCATCTAGTGGGTAGATGACAGGAATCTGTTAAAAATCTTACCATACACATGATAGGCCCTCATTAAAAATAACTATATAGACCAAAATGTTAATATTGTGGTAGGTTAAGCACCCTGGTAAAGATTGTTGAGGACTAATGTTAAAACTCTTATCCAAAAAAAATCACAGCCATTGTCTATTATTTTATAACTATATTGAAAAAATTATCTGAAAAATCTTGTTACTGCACAAAGATCTCCTACCTGAGGTGCATAAAAAAGCCAATTATGGCATCAGCTTTGGGGAAAAGAAACCAGCTTTAATATGAGATCAATCTGCAAGGAAACAGGAGGCATACACTCTCAGATCTATCTCCCTGATTCAGGATCTGAGGCAAAATTTAAGAGGTTAGGAAAAGCTGGACTGGCACATGGAAATGCTGGTGAGGGAGGTTTTGATTGAAGGACTTTAAGCATTTATGGTAAGGTTTTAAACATTTATGGTAAGGTGGAGAAGGGGTTTTAATACGGAATCTTCCTAGACGATGGACCATTTGCTTCTGATGAGAGTTCAACTTTCGAGTTCTGGCCATGTCCCGGACCTTTGGTTTCTTTGGGAGGAGAATCTTTGGTTCAGGTGTTATTTTAGGTCAAGATTTCCTCTTATGCACATAGTTTGGTCACGTGACTACAAATTTTCTGAAAAGTAACTCTAAATCACTGTGTTGATAAGAGGTGGGGTTAGTCCAAACTGGCCCTAGTGTGCCTGTGGTTACAATCTTACAAATGTTCTCTGTTGTTTCATGCTGCTTCATCTTTTTTTTATAGTGGTTACATTTATATAACACACAATGTACTGTTGTAACCATTTTTAAGTGTAGAATTCTGTACACTTTGATTAAGTATATTCACATTGTTTGGCAACATTCATCACCATCTGTCTGCAGAATTTTTTCATTTTCCTAAAGTGAAACTCTGTCCCCATTAAACACTAACTCCCTATTTCCTCCTTTCTCAATTTCCTTGCAACCAACATTGCACTTTTTGTATCTATGAAGTTGACTACTCTTGTTACCTCATATAAGTGGAAGCATCTTATATTTGTCAATTTGGATGATTTCATTTTTGACATTTCAAAATATGAACTTCTGTCTTCCCCTTTCCTTCCCAAATTTGTTCCCCCCATAGCCCTCCTTGTCTCAATAGATCCGATTCCATTCTTTCAGTTGTTCAGGCTCCAAACCCTGGAATCATGCTTATTTCTTCTCTTTTTCTCACACCCATATCCTGCTTTTCAACACATCCTCTTGGCTCTACTTTAAAAATATAGCTCAACTGACCACTTCACAATCCTTCTACTCCTATCTCCCCAGGTCCCAGCTACCTATATCTCACTTGGCTTGCTGCACTCAGCGCCAGGCAGGCTTCCTCAAATCCTACAATGCATTCCCAAGCCAGGAGCCTGACTGATCTTTTAAAATCCTCTTCATGTCATGTGTCTGCTCAAAACTCTGCAATGACTCCCCAGATGACTCAAAGTAAATAAAAGCAAAAGACCTTCAATGGCAGAGAAAGACGCACATGATCAGCCCCTAATACCTGTCTTCCTCTTCTACTGTGTTCCTTGCCCTCTCTGTTCCAGCCACATTACCCCCAGGCCACCTCCCACCTGGGGCACTTTTTCCCCATACATGCACTCACCTAACTCATTTGATGTCTCCACAAATGTAATTTTCTTAATTAGGTTTATTAAATCATCCTTTATAACATGACAAGCTGCCCTCCATACACTCATGATCCTATTTATCCTGTGGAGTTGAGCCTAAAATAATGACTGACACACAGTAAATACTCAGTAAAAAGTTTTGATAAATTGAACAAACAAATGTGGTCTTGAAGGGGCTGCTGGTAACACTGTCTCCTGACCATAGTTGATTGGTCCAAGGTGGAAAGAGCACATGAGTGTGTCAATTAGAAACTTTTCTGAAATTTGTTTTAAAACACGAATAGCTAAAATTAATCTAGTTCCTCTTTAGTAGTGAAGCTACCAGGGGTTAATTTTGAGATCTGCTGGTTTTAGCAACTCTTTCCAAGTCAGATAGCCAGTGTGCAAAAATAAAAATGATAATCTGAAAGGAAATCCTCATAGTGTTGAGTCCCTGTGTACAGTGTCCAGTTGAACCCCTGCTCAGGTATTATCAGATCAATCACAAAATTCTCTTCTATCACTTACCAGTAAAGCAGACTTGTATAATGCAGCCTTATCTTTACATGAGCCAGGACCCTGAGATGATCATGCCAAATAGAATCATCAAGGAGTGTCATGACAGACCCTCCGCCTTCTCAGCTCAAGACTTTATCAGGTAATTGTTGGCAAATTCTAACTCACACACATCTATGGTAAGCTGAATAATAGCTCCCAAAAGATGTACATGTACTTATCTCTGGAATCTGCAAATGCATTATCTTAGATGATGAAAGGAACTTTGCTGGTGTAATTAAGTTAAAGATCTTGAGAAGGGAAATTTATCCCGAATTATCTTGGTGGGCTCAATGTCATCACTTGGGTTCTTATAAGAGGAAACTAGGACTAGAGAGATATTTGAAGGTGCTATAGTGTTGACTTTGAAGATGGAGGTAGAGGAAACAAGCCAATGGGTGTATGGGGCCTCTCGAATTTGGAAAAAGCAAGGCAGTAGGTTCTCCTCTAGAGCTGTCAGAAGGTAGGCAGTCCTGCTTACACATTTTAGACTTCTGCCCTCCAAAATGGGAAGATCACAAATTTGTGTCTTTTTAAGCCACCAGAATTTGAGCTATTTGTTAACAGCAGCGATCCTAACTAATACATCTTTCTTCCAAAATCTACCCATGTCATTGCTACTGGCATAGGTCAGGTCCCCATCATCTCTCCCCTGGACTGCTCCTACACCCTCCTAACTGTGCCCTCTGCCTCCAGTTTCTCTCAGTCAGGGCAATCCTAAAATCCTCATCTTGCACATATAATTACAGCACGAGTCTGGTGCCCAACTGCTTATAAAATTCTCTATATGTCAAATTAGACTCTCAGTGGTCTGTGTTCCATCTACATATCCAAAGTTATTTCTAATATCTCAGCCATAAGTTCCATATATCTTCCTGATATGCCTCACTCTTGAAAGTCTCTTGAATGTCACCCAAACCTACTCTCCAGTTAAATTTCTACTCATTACTGGTCTTCAACATTCAAGCGTATTTTACTGTTTGAAGTTTTTCTTGAATGGTAAGTGTTGGTGAAAATGTCCAAAAGCTGGCATATTCATGCTTTCCTGGTGGGAATGTAAAATGGTGCAGACACTTGGGAAAATAGGTTGGCAGATACTTAAAAAGTTAAGCATAAATTTACCATATAGCCCAGTAATTGCACTCCAAGATATCTCTCCAAGAGAAATGAAAATGCATGTCAACACAGAGACACGTGCACGAATGTTCATAGCAGCATTATTCATAATAGCCCCAAATTGGAAATATCCAGATGTCCATCAGCTGGTAACCGGATAAGCACTATGTGGGATAAACATACAATAGAATACTATTCTGCAATTAAAAGGAACAATGTATTCATACATGCATCTGCATGGATGAGCTTCAAAAACGTTGGTAAGTAGAAGAAGCTAGATACAAGAGACCACATTCTGTATGATTCTATTTACATAAAATATCTAGAAAAAGCAAACTTACAGAGGCAGATAGTGATAGGTGGTTTCCTAGGGCTCAGGTAGGTGTGGGAATTAACTATAATTGAGCACAACTGTACTTTTTGAGATGATAGACATATTCTAAAAACTGGATTGTGGTAATGCACACATAACTCTATAAATTTACTAAAATCATTTAACCTACATTATCATGGGTGAATTTCATGTATGTAATTTACTTCTTAATAAAAATGTTAAAAATAAAGACTTCTTTCTATTTGTGAAGCAGTGTCTTCGGTGGCGGCAGCGCCTCCGACTGTTCCAGTTTCCTTCCCTCCTCAGCTCCACTAGGAGGGCGTGCAGTCTAGGAGTCGTGGCCTTTGGGCCGGCGTGTGGTGGGTCTGCCTCGCTTGTGCAGCGCTCGCCCGCCAGCCGCGGAGAGCCGGAGCCGCCAGGGAAGCGGCGCGGGCCGGGCACCTCGCGGAGCCCAGAGTGCAGATGGAGACAAAGCGGGGTCACCCCCTCTCCTCGCGCCAAGATGTGGATCCAGGTTCGCTCTATCGATGGCTCCCAGACAAGCACCATTGAGGACGTGTCTCTCAGAGCCGCAACTGAGGAGCTGCGTGAGCGGGTGTGGGCACTCCTCGACCTGCGGCCCAAGTGCCAGCTCCTCTTCCACCGGGGCAAGCAGGTGAGGAGCGCCCAGCGAGCCCCTCGGGAATCCGGGGCGAAGACAGCCGGGAGCCTCAAGGATGCGTTAGCTGGGCAGGCCAGAGGGCTTGGTGCTCTTCGCGCGTGCAGAACGCACCTGGCTTCCCCTCGGGTGGGCAACCAGCGATGCTCAGAGTGCCGGCCCTGGGCACGCCGAGGGGGCACAGCGGGGTACCCGCCAGCCCTCAGTGCAGGTGCACCCTGAGTGCTGAGACCTCACTGCTCTTTCGTAATAGGGCCGCAGCCGCAGACACAGCCCATCAGAGCGCCTGAGTTCCGTTGCTTCCAGCGCTTGGCGAGGTCCCAGGCACCTGGAGGGCGGGGGAGGGCAGCGGGCTCTGGCGGCCATGCCATAGTGCGGGTGGGGAGGGCCAGAGGTTCTGGTTCCCTGTGCGCTAGGCCGGCTTACTGCTCGCATAGCTTCCGTGCCTCTTCTGCTCTCTGGGTTTCCAAATAGGAGGAGGAAATTTACATATTTCTCTCAGGCACAAGAACCTTAGCCTTGCCTGTTCATCTGAAAGGGATTTGTACACCCTGAAGATTCGAAGGGTTTCTGCCCCGCCTACCTCACCTCCTCTCCTAGAATTAAAATCTGTTTTGGGAGAGATTAGATAGCTCCGGGGCTGAAGGAGCTATTGATGTAATCCGGGACCGGGTTTAAACTGCCCAGTATAGGCCAGGGGGGTTATTCCCAGGGTAGAAAGGAGTATAAAAGACTGCTCTTCTTACGTCTTACCTTATAAGAGTTCCCTCACCCAAGTTTTTAACACAGCAACTGGAGCATAGCCAGCGGTACATACTTGAAGGCTGAAACTATTTTTTTTTTTTTTGCAGTGAGGGTGTCTTCTGTGTGTCTTCAGTCGTTGTATGGTATGACCATCGTCTGGCCCACTGAAGATTTTTTCCTATCTCACAAGTCTCTCATGGTCTATACCTAGAGACCCAGACCCCTCCTATTTTTCTTGTGTCTTTGTTTTTTTCAAAAAATATTATCCACTAAAAAAGTTGGCATCCTCCGGTTGACAGGCAACAGTTTGGTTCCAATCTTGTGGTTTGAAATAAATGTAGCACTCTTTGATTTGGTAGACATAGCCATTTTCCAACAGCCACAAAGCGTTTGAAGGAATATTTTTCTCCCCTTCATAGGCTTACTTTTCAATAACTGCCCAGAAATTTCAGAGTAAGAAGAATACACTCTGAGAAAGAATGAGCCAGAGATTAATTTGTTTTTAACCAAGTGATAGCATCTTTGATATGTGTTTGCAGCCAGTTTTATATTGGTCCTTTAGTGTTTGACTTGTAAAAAACAGGTGTTCTATCTAGTTGTAAACTTTACTTTTGAAATAATTGTGTGTGTATCAAACGCGATGTTGCTTTATATTGCTAGGGACAGCAGTTCATGAATTCCTGGGATACTTTGGTGACTTCAGCACTAGAGATAGAAATGAAGCATGAAGAATATATTCCTGAGCAATATCCCTAAAGTCTAATTATCAAACAGCTAAAAGAAAATATGCACCTGGCTGTCTTGGGGAAAAGGTAGAGATTGGGTTAAATTTAGGACAACTTTCTATCCCACAAGTGGACTTCCAGTAAACTAGGAAATTGGTTCCAGGTTCAGGGAAAACTGTTGAGGACAACAACCTTTTGTACTTCTTACCTCAGGACAGTTGATAACTCACTACTTTGATTTCTTCAGCTCAGTGATAAACTAACAGGGATGAGGAATGGACATTTGGTGCCCCAATGAGTTGGAGACAGAGAAGGAAGACACAGCCCCAGCTGTGTTTACTTCCTTATGAGCTAACAAGCAGCCATGGCAGTGATTATTATCTTCATTCTCCTTTCCTCTTTGAAGTCCAGAGTGCATGGACAGGGTAGTGTGTCTGTAGCAAGAAACTACTGGATTGCCATCACCAGGCTGCCCCTGTCTTATGAAATACCTTCATGCTTGTTAGAAAAAGGAACCCCTTCCTCAAGATGCTTTACTGCCACATGGTGAAAAATGTCGTAAATAAAAACAAATTTACTGTGTCTGTAATGTAAATGGCGCCGTTTACTCCTTCTCCCCGCTATTGTATGTTAGGGCTGCTGGTTTTTAATCATTGGTGTATATCAGAATTGCTTGTGGATATTTGTTATAGATGCTCAGCTCACCCAAGAATTGCAAGTAGTTGAATTTAATAAGACCCACAGGAGATTTTTTTCAACACCAGAGTTTGAAAATGAACATTGAAGGATACTCAGTCTCCTGCTAGTTTCTTGCTATTTGAAGTATGGTCCCTGGATCAGCAGGACCAGCAGTATTAGCTTCACCTGGGAACCTCACACCAGACCTATTGAAGTAGAATCTGCACTTTAACAAGATCCACAGGTGATCTGTACGCAAATTAAATTTCAGAAGCAGTGTAATTGTGTAATTGACTCCACTTTTGAGGGTCAAAATAGAAAGCAGCAATTCAGGGCTGTAAGTTCTGGTGGGAATAGGGTACTCTCATTTGGATATCCTTCCCAGTGAAATTGAGTTTGATGCACCCTGGGAATTGGTTTTTTTAAAGGAAGAGTTATATTGGTGAATCTCTAAATCTCTTAAGAATCTATAGCGTTTCCTACTTTGGAAGGATTCTCTCCCCTCCTCTCATCCTTTCCCTTGTACCACTAGAAGGATAGCCTTAGAATAGGTTGTAGATGTGAAGCTTGAACCAGAGCTGAAGAAAACATGAGTACTTGCATTTTGCTCCCAGACTCTTGTTTTTCATGCAGAATGCAAAATAAAAGTTTGCCTATTAAAAAAATGTTAAAAATAAATGTCTAAAGAATTTTTCCTTAAATTACTCAAGGAGAGGTTAAATATTTTACCTTTGTTTTCCACAGTTCCTACTACACAGCAATATTATTATGCTCACCTCTCTGTATTGCAATCATTTGTACCTTTCTGGTCCCCTCCTCAATTTGGACACAGTAGACAATAAATGTACATTGGATTAAACTTGTTGGAATCAAAGTGAATTGAAGCCACATCAAATAAGAAAATAATATCTTTTTTCTCTAAGATATTAGGACTTTTGAGTAATTTTTCAGTCCTTACTATATCTCCAATAATTAGTTCTTTTTTTCTCCAAAAGTCGCTAAATCCTTTCATGATGTTGTCTTGAGACATCACAGTCTTTGTCATTCATGTTAGTTTAAGTTCCCACAGAAGCAGACACTGATGCAAGGATTCATGTGCAATCACTTTATTGGAAGGAGCAAAGAACATGGATGGGAGAGAAGAGAAGTGGACACAGGGTGTAAAATACATCAAATTAAGCTTGCATTAAGTCAGCTATGACTGTGATTGAACAGAATTTTCATTCATTGGGGAAATTCTGGAAAATGGTACAAAATTCAAACCTCAGAATTACCCTAGTTAAAGGATAAAAGACAAGGCATACCCTAAAATGCTCCCTTAAGGGCTGCCTCTGATTGTGCATAATTCCCTGTCACTTCTCCCATGATGTATTGATTAACATAGGTTCCAGCTGGTCCTGGCCATTGGCAGTCATGGAATGGAGATGGTGAGATGATCCCAGGGAATGTGGGAGGAATGATGACAGCATCTACTACTCCATCCTTCGCTGCAGAATTAATTCTATAAACATTCTTCTCAAAAATTAAGCTAAGTTCTAAACACATTCTACACATGTGTAACTAACACTTCTGATGGCAGCTCCAGAAAGTACCCCCCCAAATTAAAATTTCATGATGATGAAAATTTCATGATGATGAAAATTCATCATGATCTTAAAATTTCAATGATGGTAAGTAAAGGTAAAAAAAGAAGGAAAGGAACAAGGAGAAAAATGAAGGAAGGATGGATGAATGGAAAGAAGGAAGAAAGAAAGGAAAAAGAATGGAAAGAAAGATCACAAAGAATGATGCAACATCTCAGAGTAATTCTCGATGGTATAGTTCTATGAATCATTTGAACAATCCAGCTTTCAAATCTCCATTTCTGGTTTGAAGTTGAAAATCACAACACTGTTCTTATGAAAAGGAGGCTAGCAAAGTCAGTGTCAGTTAAGTAGGTTATTGTCCAACTCAATCTCAGTTTCTTCTTTTGAAAAGTGGGGTGAATGAAAGAAAATATCTCAAAGAAATGTTTTCAAGATGAAATAAAGTCATACGTGTGAAGAAACAAGCACAATCCTAAGTGGTAAGCACTTTGTTGAGATGGCAGTATGATTATCATTCCATTTCTTATAGGGAAAACATGCACACTAACAAATGAAAGTGAAGAACATCAATGTTTGAGAGGATAATTTTGGAGAAACCACATCAGCACTTGATATGATAAGCACTTTAAATCTCAAGTAGGAAAACATAAGAATGACTAAATCAACCTGACCAAACATGAAACTTTATGAACAGCATATAGAGAAGAAAAGTCAAAAAGGAATTACTGAGGAGGTTGTTGAGGACAAATTAGTACAAAAATGAATGTGAAGTCCTGGGTTTTTTTTTGGGAATTGAAAAGTTTAAGAGTGTCTTTTAGGGAGCAAAAGAAAAAGGAGATTTAAATTTGCAACACTTACCATTGGAGCCCAAAATATCCACTAAGTTCTGAGGCCAGTGACCCATCATGGACTAGAGGCTACTGAGCCAAGGAGCCTTCCCAGGGCTCCCTTTACATCCTTGTTCCTCAAACTGTAGATGAAGGGGTTCAGCATGGGGGTGACCACGGTGTACATCACTGAGGCAATTGAGCTTCTCTGGGAAGAATGGGTCACAGCAGAACTTAAGTAGACCCCCAGGCCTGTCCCATAAAACAAGGTAACTGCAGAGAGGTGAGACCCACAGGTGGAAAATGCTTTATATTTTCCTCCTGCAGAGGACATTCTCATTAAAGAGAAGACAATCTGAGAGTAAGAAAAGATGATCCCGGTGAGAGGAAACACACCCAGCAGGGCAGTGGCCACATACAAGAAGATGTTATTGATGAGGGTGTCAGAACAGGCCACCCTGAGAACCTGAACCAGTTCACAGAAGAAATTTGGAATTTCAGTGCCTATGCAGAAGGTTAGCTGCATCATCAGTAGGATATCAATCAAGGAGACAGATAAAATGATGAACCAAGACATCAGGACCAGGAGGCCACAAAGGCGTGGGTTCATGATGACCATGTAATGCAGGGGATGGCAGATGGCCACAAACCGGTCATATGCCATCACACTCAGAAGGCAATTATCCATTCCAGCAAAAATTGTAGAAAAACACACCTGAGCGAGGCATCCTATGTAGGAAATGTCTGTGCTCTGTGCCTGAATGTTCACTAGCATCTTCGGGATGGTGGTAGAAATGAAGCAGATGTCTACAAAGGACAGGTTGGAGAGGAAGAAGTACATAGGGGTGTGGAGGCGGGAGTCAGAGCTGACGGCCAGGATGATGAGCAGGTTCCCAAGCACAGTGACCAAGTACATGGACAGGGACACTCCAAAGAGCAGGGACTGCAGTTCAGGATCCTCTGAGAGACCCAGGAGGAGGAATTCTGATACTTCTGTGTGGTTTCCTGCTTCCATGTAGCTGGTATGCCTACCAAGGAAGGAGGAAAAAGCAGTGTTCCATGAACATTCAACTGATACCTCAGCAAATCTGCACCTCTTGATTCTACCTTTAGGTGGACAAACTTCACCTTTTGTTGAGTTTTTCCAAGGACAGTGATTCACTCATTCAAGTGATAGCCCATTTCCATCTCAAATATGTGTACCATTCAGACTTTCTTTAATTTTACAGAAATCTCTCTTCTTTGATCTCCTACTCATTGGTTCTAATTCTTCTATTTGAATCTTTGGACTTAAACCAATTTCTTCTTTGATATGACTCTTTCAAAATAATTAAAGACAGTTAAGATATTTTCTTTGATAATCCCCATACTTCTTCCATTCTAATAACCCTATGATAGTGATTAAGACATGGGTTTTCAGCCCAAACAGCCTCAATTCTGTGACCTGATGCTTCCTATTATGTCACAGTTAACTCTCATGTGTCTTATATTTTTTTATTTCTAAAAATGTGGTTACTGCTATTATATTCTTTGTGAGGTTCAGAAATGCCTTTGATCACAGTAGAATCTCAATAAACTATAGCTATTATCATTATTAGTCTGTTCCTTTTATGACAACTATTTTTGATACATAACTCTCCAAAGGTACAGCATAGAGCTGTGAATTAGAAAATTGGATCTTAAGTCAGACTTCCTAGAATAGAATTTTGATCCATCAGCATACCATCTGTGTGAGCTTGAGAAAGTTATTTAGTCTGTCTTAACTGCAGATACCTCACCTCTACAATGGGAGTGGTAAATATTCCCTACAATGTAAGACTGATGAGTGAATTAAATGAGATGATGCATGTAATTTTTATAGTGCTATTCCTGTGACATATAGTGGACACTTGATTAATGTGAGCTTCTGTAGTTAAGGTCACAATAATTCAGTTTTCCATGGCTATCATTATTAATATTCCCCTTAAACTAAGGTAGCCATCAAAGATAGAATTATGTTCACTATAAACACAATGGGTCTGTTACCTCTTTTGACCGCCATGCAGCACTTCTAATTAATGAAGATCCCTTTGGCTCCCTCTTTCAGAGACTGCTTGCCAGGTGGTTTCTTCTGAGAAGAGGGAAAAGCATGCGGACTACATAGGTAAGAGGAGGGAATAAAATCACAATACCGTTAGAATAAAATACACAGTATTTGTGCTCATGTGTACATGCTCGGAACTGGGAATATATAGTATTAACCAGTGGAGTTCATTGATAAAACTATGCCTGATATATCTGACAAAATATTCAAAGCTTCTGTAAATTAAATCATCTTAAAATTTAAAGGCAAATTTAAGATTTGATTATAATATTCTCCATACTAAAATAAAGATCCACGTTATTAATGCCTAGAGAATCCTACTTGAAGAGAGAAAAAATCACTGAGGACCAATTTATTCTGGGAGATCGGTGGAAAAGCCTTCTCTAAAATATGGATATTTGAATTGTGTGAGGAAGGATGGTAATTGTAAATCAAGGGAAATAATAAAAGGGAAGCATTTTGGCTGAGAGAAGACAATTCATGGTCACCCTGAGTAGGTGAGCTGGGGAATGGAAGGGATTTGAGAGGCCAGTTCGGTGGTGAGCAGAGAGTGGGGGTCAGGAGGACAGAATGGGTGAGACTCCCAAGTCCAACATCCTGTACTATTCACTGATGTGCTTCTAACATTAGAAATCTTAGGTTTGTTTGTGGGTCAGAGGATGCAAGTGTGTTTGCTCACCACTCTCTTTCCAGGGATTACATGGTGCCTACCACATACTAGGTAGGTGCTCAATACATGCAAGTGTTAGGTGTATAATAAAGATTGAGACCCAGAGCATCAACTATAGCACAAAGTGAAATCTTCAAGCTCCCGTTTGCCTACATATAGACACAAAATAGAGTAATGAAGTTAAATCAAATGGATTCATATCTATTTTAAGAGAATGATACATCATGAATAAGTAATACCTACCTAGGAATCAGAACCTGGTTTAATGCTAGGATGTTTGCTAATGTAATTCATCACAAAAATAGGTCAAAGAAGAGAAATCATAAGCATAATCACAATTAAAAATACTTTGAGAAAAGGTAACAGTCATTACTGTGGTTTGCAGCCCAGGCAGAGCCTCTCGCTAAATGAGGAAACCAAAGACAATTTCTAAACACAATAAACAGTTGTTGTTTTATAACTGCAGCCAACAGAATATTCTAAATTAAAAACACTAAAATATCTGTGTTAAATTCATGAACAGACCAAGTCATTCCAATCCAAGTTCAATCATTAGATATTCTCTTGAACATTTAAGGAGACTGGAAAGAGGAGAAAAGGAAACAGGTCTGAGTACCAAACATCAGAACTACATTACTTGTAGATGATGTTGTGAACACTAAAGTGAATCAACAATGATAGTAAATGCAGAACGATTAAGTGCTCTCAGTAAGTCAAATCTGCTGTAAAAATAGCTAGGGAATATAATAGAAAAATCCAATCACATGAATAAAATAAACAATACCTCATTCATGATAGATCTCCAGTAAGTAGTTAGTGATTGGACACAGGAAATCAAACAGGAGCCTGCAATTCTGAGAAAGAGTAGAGAAGAGGTGGAGACTCTCCAGAAAATAACTCTCATCACAGACAGGCTCTAGTTTCCAAAAAGAGAGAGAGGAAAATGGAAAGAGAGCTGGAAAGGACTGGGGTCAGTAGGAACTAAAGCACCTTAAAAGTACAGAGACTTCACCATCGTAGACTAAATATATATGGGACTGTCCCAGTCTCATTACTCTAGTGGTGAAGCCCAGTTCCCAATTTCTCTCCTCTTTTCCTTCCAAATCCACCAGCCCTCACTGGAGACACTGACCCTCTCTGACGGTTATCACTGCAGCTTTCTGTTCTCTGACATCTATGCCTGGGAAGCCGAATGGGGTTGCAGTTGGCTAAGATCTGAGAATTATAGGTAAGGGGCAACAGAAATGTGTTTAATGTTTCCAGAGTCTCAAGAGTTGAATACTCAGAGCGTCCCATTAAATAAATTGTTCTATTGACTTTCTTCTCTCCAAACAATTCAGATCCCTTGGGGTACAAAGATAAGAGATGAAAACTTTTCGGGCAATGTAGTGTTTGTGCAAGCAGCAAATGTGGTGAATGGATTTATTTCCTTAAAGGAGAACCTTTTATTTCTTTGACTTGAGTTAAAACTTACAGGGTGTCTCCTAAAGAAAGTTTAATTTCTATAGGAATCTGTGCAATGCACCGCAACATTCACTAGAGTCTATCACTTGGGACATTTGAATCACTTTTTTTTGGGTGGGTGAAGAATATTGGCCCTAAGCTAACATCTATTGCTAATCTTCCTCTTTTTGCTTGAGGAAGACTGTCTCTGGGTTAACATCTGTTGCAATCTTCCTCTGTTTTGTATGTGGGATATCACCACAGCATGGCTTGATGAATGATGCTATGTCTGAACCCTGGATCTGAACCTGTGAACCCTGGGCAGCCAAAGTAGAGTGCGCTAACTTAACTACTGCGCCACCAGGCAGGCCCCCTGCATCATTTCCAGGAAGGTCCCCTGCATCATTTTTTTTAAAGTGAGATATAATCTATTTATAACACTAGAGTATAGTACAACGTGATTCTATATTTGTATATGTTTGGAAATGATCACCATAATCAGTCTAGTTAACATCATCACCACAAGTAGTTGGAATTTTTTTTCTTGTGATGAGAACTTTTTGTTTTTTGAGGAAGATTAGCCCTGAGCTAACATCTGCCGTCAATCTTCCTCTTTTTTTGCTGAGGAAGACTGGCCCTAAGCTAACATCCATGCCCATCTTCCTCTACTTTATATGTGGGATGCCTGCTACAGCACGGCTTGACAAGCGGTGCATAGGTCTGCACCCAGGATCCGAAGCATTGAACCCCAGCCTGCCAAAGCAGAAGGTGCAAACTTAACTGCTGTGCCACTGGGCTGGCCCTTGTAATGAGAACTTTTAAGATCTACTCACTTAACAACTTTCAAATATACATTACATTGTTATTAACTATAGTTACATGCTGTACATTATATCCTCAGGACTTATTTATTTTATGACTGGAAGTTTTTACCTTTTTTACCCATTCCTCACCCCCTCTGGCAACTACCAGTCTGTTCTCTGAATCCATGAGTCTGTTTTTTCATACTTTTGTTTTTAAGGCTGTCTTGATCAGTATGTTAAAGAACAATACAACATGGATCAATAATGCTCACCCCAGGAATCTAATTATGCTTCAACTTTAGGAAATCTATTTAGATTAATTTATTGCATAAATATATCAAAAGAAAACTGTCCAGTTCTATATGGGTCAAAATGTATTTGATAATTTTTAACAGCCATTGCTGCAACTGATGGGCTGAATGCATGTGTGTATGGGGGGTGGGAGGCTTGCAGGCTCTCAAAGTAGGAAAATAAGGATATGTCTTTCAAATTAAAAAAGTGTGTATTTTTCAATGAGAGATATTCTTTCAACATGGAAATGTTAACAAATGACAAAGAGCATGCAAGAATTGCTGCTAAGAACCTTAAGATTTAATATTATATTATTTGGATAATTCAAACAAATACAGAAGATGAAAATAGAAAGTGGGCATGAGGTTTGTAAAGTCAAACATAAATGTACGATTATTAGTAGATAAAATTTTGGAGGTGAAAGGCCCTCATATCTGAAGATGCAGCCCCATGTGAGTCCTTCATCATCCATTTTAACAAGGCCACTAGGGTAGTTGCTTTAAAACTTTAACCATGGTAAGTTCTGGATGGTTTATTGAGCACAGATGTCTGGCCCTGACCCTGGAATTTCTGATTGAGTAGATCTAGGATGAAGGACAAGAAGTTGAGTGTTTAACAAGCTTCCAGGGTTCACTGATCTGTTGGTCTGGAGAAAATTTGAGAGACGCTTGTTTGTGTCCTTTGTACTCTGGTGTAATAAACGTTTCCTTCCACTTTTTACATTTTCCACCCACCCCCACCCCATACCCAGCTTTTACCAGGATACATTGGCTTTTTCAGATGGCATCATGGAAACACCTGATGACCCTAGCACTTTCTCCTACTACAACTTTTCCCAACGAAGCACAGAGAGCTGATACAGGCAGGAAATTCATCACTCATATCTCTGGGAAGACTACGATGGTCTGCCTTGGGGACACTGTAATCTTATTTAAAGTTTCCAGGACCCTGGGGGCTGAATTCTCAGAGCATCTCTGAGAATTAAAGAAATTGTTCAATTTTTTTTACTCTTTAAACAATCAAGCTCCCTTTGGGTAGAAAGAGAATAATAGAAAAAGAACTTTCTACCACTTCCATTTCCCTGAAGATAGTGATGGAGAGAGAGGAATTTTTTTACTTCCTATTATTCCTTCTTTATCTGGTACGTTCAAACATTTACAGTCAACAAGATCATTCTCCTAGAGATTAAAAAAGTTTTTTTTAAATAGATCTGACTCTCAGAATCCCATTGTCACAAAAATGAAATGCCCCAGAAAGATCTTTATTTAAAGAAGAAGAATGCAGCAATTAGTGAGGTTGCTACAGAAAAATCAAGCATTTTGAGGAGTGGAAATATCCCTTAAGAACTTATTGGACACGTGAGGTTACTGCAGACCTCAATGAGAGCAATTTATGATGGAGGTAGGACGACACTGGATGAGTTGGTTGAAGAGAGAGTGAGCAGAGTGAAAATGGAAGTTGCAAATATAGACCAAATTCTCCAAAAGTTTGGAACAATATTCAAAGGGGAGTATGAGTCTATATGTGAGTTTCATTTTCACTGAAAGAAATGAGAATGTGAAGCATTCCCATGACATTGGAAATTATAGGATTGCATGCAGACATTAGAATACAAAGGATAAAGAAAGGATAAGGGATAGCATAAGTTCCCCCCAAAAGTTAGGAAGGGATGGGATTCAAAGTTCAGATGGAAGTTTTTAAGAGGTAGTTATTAATAAAATAATTATGCAAATAATTATTTAATTATATGGTGGCTAATGTTGTGATGGATGGTATAGCGTCCAATAAGAGCATATATCCAGGGGCGTCCTATAAGAGAGAACTAAAGGACCGTGGGTAGGATCCAGCGTAGCATCAGCGTTTTTTCCTAAGTGTCAACTCTCAACAGGAACTTCTCTGTCTTTCTGTAAAATCACTTGATGTAGACTGCCACCTGTGCAGACTGATAATTGCTAGACCAATACATTTGATCTCTGATGTAATAGCATCAATAGGGAGTTCTGTTTGTCCCTCACCTCAGTGTTTCCAAGATTAAACTGATGTTTTATCCTCGCTAAAATGTTGCGTTCCCTGTTATTTCCATACTGTGAATGCTAACTCCATCAACTTTGGCACTCATGGAATTGTTCTACTCCAGTGGTTCTCAATCAGGCAGATTTTGCCCCCCTATAGGACAACTGGCAATGTCTGGAGACATTTTTGGTTATCACAACTCTGCTGGCATATAGTGGGTAGACCACAAGGTTCTGTTAAAAATCTGACTATATGCAGGACAGATCCTTACAACAAATAATTATATAGGCCAAAATGCCAATATTGTGCTGGGTTAGAAAACTCAGCAAAGACTGAGGACTAATGATAAAATTTTTATCTAAAAAAATCACATCAATTCTCTATTATTTATAATGATATTGAAAATATTTTCAGAAAGATATCACAATCATTCTCCATTATTTTGTGCTACTTCATCTTTTTTTATTGTAGTTAAATTTATATAACATATGTAGAGGAGTAAGACAAATCCGCTACCCACTCTAGGTCCTTCTGGCTGGGCTACAGATTAAATTCACATGAGACAGAATAACAGGAGAAAATCAAACAAAGCTTTATGACATGCCCACATGGGAGAAACTCAGGAAAACTGACAACTCAATAAAATGACGGAGTTGCCAGCTTAAATACTACCTTCAGCTAAAGGCAAAGGAGGATGTTGGGGGTAATGGTTTGGCTACTTCAGATGGGAGGAAGACCATTTACGTGGACATCGAAATGCATATGTTTGTTAAACAAGTTTGCTGGGCCTAAAAAGGGCTTGTTGATGCATTTCTATCACATTTATTTTATATTATACTACAGCTATTTTATGGTATTAGCTATTTCCTGGAATAGGCCTTCGGTGTTAAATTCTTTTAGGCAGTTTTGGGGAAGGGCAAATGTTCTTTCTGAGTCTTCTGAGCCTTTATTATCTTCAGCTTGAAATTATCTGCATACCAGAGTGATGCATCTTGGGATGGCTTGCTGTGAACCCCATCACATACAATGTGCCATTTTAACCATCTCAAGTGTGCAATTCCGTATACTTGGCATTAAGTGTATTCGCACTGTTGGGCAACCATCAGCACCATCCACCTCCATAACTTTTCCATCTTCCCACACTGAAACTCTGTCCACATGAAACACTAACTCACAATCCCCCTCTTCCAGCCCCTGGCACCCACCATTCTACTTTTTCTGTCTAAGAATTTGTCTACTCTTGATACCCCATATAAGTATAATAATATTATATTTACCCATTTGGGATATGTCAATTTTGACTTCTCAAAACCTGAACTTCTGTTTTCCTCTTTCCTTCCTATGGAATTGAAAAAGATAATCTGTCATATTAAGGCGCTAAGATGGAGCTGGGTGGACATAAAGAGAAGAGGGACAAATTCTTCCTTCAGGATGAACTCTTGAACTCGTTAGTGGCCTGAAATGTATCTGAACATCTTCTCAGGGAAGGTAAAATGGTTGGGATAGTAACCTCATTCTTATTTTAATGGATTATGTCAACCTACTCTCGCCTCATGACTACTTTGTGCCTGTAATTTATTGGGAAACATTCTTTTCTCTTTTTTTCTTTGCCTTTGTTAGCTATTACTATAAAACCTTCCCTCTCTCTTCAATGGCCTGGAAACCATTGAAGTGCTATTTGAATCTGTGTTCCCGGGCTGTGGTCCTAACACACCCCAAATAAACTTCTTTTTGTTTAAAATCTATCAGAGTCTACCTCATAATTGGTCAACATCCCCAAATTTGCTCCACTCACAGCCCTACCTATTTCAATGGATGCAATTTCATTCTTTCAGTTGTTCAGGCTCCAAACCTTGGAGTCATGCTTGTTTCCTCTCTCTCTCACACTGTATTTTGCCTGGCAACCAGTCCTCTGTGCTCTACCTTCAAAATGTAGCCAAACTGACCACTTCTCAACCCTTACTCTACACTTCCCACCAAGATCCTAGCTACCTATATCTCAGCTGGCTTGCTGCAGTCAGCTCCAAGCTGGCTTCCTCACACCCTACAATCCATTCCCTACTTAGCAGCCAGAGTGACCTTTTAAAATTCTCATCATGTCATGTGTCTGCTCCAAACCCTACAAAGTCTTCCCACTTCACTCAGAGTAAATGAAATAAAAATCCTTCAATAGCAGGGAAAGCCTCACATTGCTAGCTCCTTATACATGTCCTTCTCTTCTATTGTGCTTACTCTCACTCTCTTTGCTCCAGCTACATTCCCCCCAGGCCACCTCTCACCTCAGGGTCTTTGTATTAACTTTACCATCTTCTTGGGGCACTCTTTCCCCAGATATGCACACACCTAAGTCATTTTCTGCCTTCACAAATGCAACATTCTCAATGAGTTTGCTTAGATTGTCCTTTATTACATGACAACCTGCCTTCCCCACACTCTTGATCCTCCTTATCCTGTAGGGTTGAGCCTAAAATAATAACTACTGCATAGTAAACACTCAGTAAAATTAGGTTTGATAAATTGAATAAACAAATGTGGTTCTGAAGGGGCTGACAGTGACAATGTCTTCTGACAACAGTTGATTGGCACAAGGTGGAAAGAGAACTTGATTTTGTCAATAAAAATACTTTGCTGAGATTTTTTTTTTTATATGCTGAAACAAAACAAGTTCCTCTTTAGAAGTGAACCTACCAGGTGTGAGTTGTGAGATCTGCTGTCTTCTGTGTCTGTTTCCATATGGGACTAGCAAGTCTGAGAAAATAAGGCTGATATTATGATTTGACACCTTCATAGTTTTTAAGCCACCTGTTTCCAATGTCCAGCTGAGCCTCTGCTCAGCTATCATCAGATGGACCAGGAAATTCTCTTCTATCACTTGCCACCAAAGCAGACCTGTCTGGTACAGCCTTATCTTTACATGAGCCAGGACCATGTGATGACCATGCCCAGTGAAAGTCAATAAGGAATGCCATGACAGACTCTCAATCTCAGTTCAAGGCCTTACTGATCAATTGTTCGAAAATTCTAACTGACACACATCTCTTCTGGTAGGTTAAATAATAGCCTACCAAAGATGTATGTGTACTAATTTACAGAATCTGTGACTATGTTACTATGGATGGAAAAAGACACTTTGCAGATGTGATTAAGTTAAGGATCTTGAGATGGGAAATTTTCCATAATTATTTGGGTCATCTCAATGTAATCACAAATGTCCTTAGAAGAAGAAAGGAGGTCTAGAGAAAGAGGAAGATGCTATACTGTTGACTTTGAAGATGTGGGAAGGGGTCATGAGTCAATGAATGCAAGGAGCCTCTATAATTTGGAAAAGGTAAGGAAGCAAATAGTCTTATACAGGCTCCAGAAGGAAAGTAGCCCTTCTTAGACGTTTTAGACTTCTGACCTCCAGAATTGTAATATAATAAATTCATGTAATTTTTAGCCACTAGAGTTATGGCAATATTTTACAGTAGAAATTGGAAAGTAATACATCTTTCTTTCAAAATCTACCCATCTCATTGCCACTGGCTTAGGTCAGACCCCCATCATTTCTTCTCTGGACTATTTCCACAGCCTCCTAACTTTTCCCTCTGCCTCACATTTCTCTCACTCAGGGAAAACCTAAAAAGTCCTCATTTTATGAATATGATTCCAGCATAATTCTGGTTCTCAATTGTTTATAAAATTCTCCATATGTCAAACTAGACTCTCAATGGTCTGTCTTCCATCTACATACCCAAGCTTATTTCTAATATTCCATAAGTTCCATATATCTTCCTGTTATTCCTCACTCTTGAATGTCTTGCAAACCTACTCCCTAGTTAAATTTCTACTCACTTTTTGTTATTCAACACTCAAGCATATTGTCTTTTTAGATGTTTTTCCTGAATGAAAAGTGTTGGCAAAGATGTAGAAAAATTGGAAATGTGATGGATTACGGATGGGAGTGTAAAATGGTGCAGTCCCTTTGGCAAATAGTTTGGCAGTTTTCTTAAAAAGTTAAGCATAAATTAACATATAACAAAGTAATTGCATTCCAAGGTATCTACCCAAGAGAAATGAAAATTCATGTCAACACAGAGTGTTCCTGGCAGCATTATTCGAAATAAACTCAAACTGGAAATATCTGGATGGCCATAAACTGGTAATTGGGTTAGCAAAATGTGGTATATACATACAATAGAGTACAATTCTGTAATTGAAAGGAAGAAAACATTGATACATATTTCCACATGGACGAGCCTCAAAAACATTGTTAAGTAGAAGGAGATCAATACAAAAGTCCATACGTTGTTTGATTCTATTTATATAAAATATCTAGAAAGGGCAAATTTGTAGAGAGAGAAAGTGGTGAGTGGTTTCCTAGAGCTGAGGTGGGAGTGGGAATTCACTACAAATGAACACAAGGGTACTTTTTGAGGTGATAGTTATATTCTAAAACAATTGTGGTAACATTTATGTAATTCTATGTTTACTAAAATCATTGAATTTAAATTATCATGGGTGAATTTCATGTATGTAAATTACACCTCAATAAAAATATTAAAAAATAAATGTTTAAAGAGTTTTTCCTGGAATTACTCAAGGTAAGTTGAAAAGTTTTACCATTGCTTTCTACAGGACCTACCATGCACTAATATTATCATTCTAACCCTTCTGTATTGCAATCATTTGCAACTGTCCGGCCTCATCCTCAATTTGTACACAGTAGAAAATAAATGCACACTGGATTAAACTTAATGGAATCAAAGTGAATTGAAGCCACCTCAAATACGTCTTTCACTTGTAACAAATTATGATTTTTGAGCAATTTTGCAGTCCTTACTCACTATGTCCCCAATAGTTAGTTCCATTTTTCTACCAAAGTCCTTTGTTCTTTGATGATATTGTCTTAAACGTCTCAGTCTTATCACCTGTGTTAGTTTTTTTTCCCACAGAAGCAGATGCTGAGCCAAGAATTCATGTACAAGCCCTTTATTGGAAAGAGAAAGGAACATGGATGGGAGAGAGGAGTATGTATACAGGGAAGAAAATACATCCAATAAAGCTTGTATTAAGTCAGTTATCACTGTGATTGAGCAGAGTTTTCATTCAATGAAGAAATTCTGGAAAATGGCACAAAATCCAAACCTCAGAATTATCCTAATTAAAGGATAAATGAGATGGTATACCTCACCCCTCTCGCTCAGGGATTTCTGTCATAGGGCGTAATTCCCTATCACTTCTGCCACCATGTATTGGGCAAAGTAGGCTCCAGCTAGTGCTGCTCATGCATTCATGCAATGGAGATGATGAGATGATCCCAGAGAATGTGGGAAGAACGTGGACATCATCACCTACTCCATCCTTCACTGTAGAGTCAATTCTATCAGCATTCTTCTAAAAAGGTGATCTAAGTTCTGAACATGTTCCACAAATGTTTAACTATGATTACTGATGACACCTCCAGAGAGTCTTAGAAAAAAAAAACGAAACCATGTAAAAACCCCCCAAAACCTATGATTCTATTGTATTCATTACCACATGTTTAGGATCTTAGAGGGTGTATCTCTAAATTGAAATTATGGGAAATAAAGGTCAAATAAAAAAAGGAATGGGAGGAAGAAAGAAATGAAGAAAAGAAGGAACGATGGAAGAAAGGAAGGATAACAAAGAATGAAACATCATCTCAGAGTTATTCTAGGTGATACATTACTATGAATAATCCGAAGAAACTAGTTTTCAAATATACATTCCTACTTTAAAGTTGAAAATCACATCACCGTTCTTATGAAATGTAGGACAGCAAAGTCAGTGTCAGCTAGCTAGGTTAGAATCCAACCCAATCTCAGTCTCCTCTTTTGAAAAGTAAGGTGAATGAGGGAAAATACTACAAAGATTTGTTTTCAGGATGAAATAAAATCATACACGTGAAGAAAAAAGAACAGTTCTGATTGGTAAGCATTTTGTTGTGCTGACTGTATGATTTTAATTCCATTTCTTCTGGAGAAAACAAGCACTCAACCAAATGAAGGCAAATAACATCAGTGTTCGACAGGATAATTTTTGTGGAAACCACATCAGCACTTGACATGAAAAATGCTTTAAATATAAAGTTAGAAATCTTAAGATTTGCTGTAAGAAAGCTGATCAAACATGGAACTTTAAGGACAGCGTATAAACAAGAAAAGTCAAAAAGGAATTACTGAGGATCTTGTTGAGGAGAAACTAATATAAACAAATTGAAGTCATGGGCATTTTGGAAATGAAGAAATCAAGCATGTCTTGTTTGGAATAAAAAGAACCAGAAGATTAAATTCATAATATTTGCCTTTGGGACCCACAATGTCCACTACTTAGTTCTGAGGTCAGTGGCCCATTATGGACAAGAGGTGATCACTTGAAGAGCCTTCCCAGGGCCCCCTTCACATCCTTGTTTCTTAGGCTGTAGATGAAGGGGTTCAGCATGGGAGTGACCACGGTGTACATCACTGAGGCGATTGAGCTTCTCTGGGGAGAATGGGTCACAGTAGAACCGAGGTAGACCCCCAGGCCTGTCCCATAGAACAAGAAGACTGCAGAGAGATGAGACCCACAGGTGGAAAATGCTTTATATTTTCCTCCTGCAGAGGCCATCCTCATTAAGGAGGAGACAATCTGAGAGTAAGAAAAGAAGATCCCAGTGAGAGGAAACACAACAAGGAGGGCAGTGGCCACATACAGAGAGATGTTATTGATGAGAGTGTCAGAGCAGGCCACTTTGAGAACCTGAGGCAGTTCACAGAAGAAATGTGGAATTTCAGTGCCTAAACAGAAGGTCAGCTGCCATAACAGTAGAATATGAAGCAAAGAGACCCAGAACATGATGAACCAAGACATCAGGACCAGAAGGCCACAGAGGCGTGGGTTCATGATGATCATGTAATGAAGGGGATGGCAGATAGCTACAAACTGGTCGTACGCCATCACAGTCAGAAGGAAATTATCCATTCCAGAAAAAATTATAAAAAAATACACCTGAGTGAGACATCCTATGTAGGAAATATCTTTGTTCTGTGCCTGAATGTTCACTAGCATCTTTGGAATGGTGGTGGAAATGAAGCAGATGTCTATAAATGACAGGTTGGAGATGAAGAAATACATAGGGATGTGGAGGTGGGAGTCAGAGCTGATGGCCAGGATGATGAGCAGGTTCCCAAGCACGGTGACCAAGTACATGGACAGGAACACTCCAAAGAGGAGGGGCTGCAGTTCAGGATCCTCTGAGAGACCCAGGAGGAGGAATTCTGATACTTCTGTGTGGTTTCCTGCTTCCATTAAGTTAGTGTGTCTGCTGGAGAAGGAGGCAAAAGCAATGTTTGGTGAACATCCAACTGGCACCTGAGGTAGTCAGCACCTCTTGATTCCACCTTTAGGTGAACAAACTTCAACCTCTGTTGAGAGTTTCCAAGGATGGTGATTCATTCAGTCAAGTGGTAGCTCATTTCTATTTTATGTGTAATTATTTAGCCTTTCAAAATTTAGTAGATATCTCTTTTATCATCTACTCACTGGTTCTAATTCTATTTGAGGCTATGAACATAAACCAATTTTTCTTTGATATGACTCTTCTGAAATGATTTAAGATATTTAATATCTTTGATAATCTCCATGCTTCCTTCTTTCAAATAGCTCTATGATGGTTAGTAAGATGTGAATTCTTAACTCAAAAAGCCTTAATTCTATGACTTGATACTTCCTATTGATGTCACACAACTCAAGGACCTTGTTTTGTTTATTTCTAAAAATGTGGCTACTGCTATTACCTTCTTTGTGAGGTTTAGAAATAACTTTGTACACAGTAGGGTCTCCATAAATGATAGCTGTTACTGTCATTATTAATCTGCTCCTTTAATGACAATTAGTTTTGATATGTAACTCTCCCAAGGTACAGTACAGAGATGTGATTTAGAAACTGGGATATAGAGTCAGACTTCCTAGAATAGAATTTAGCTTCACCAACTTATAATTAGTGTGACCTTAACAAAGTTATTTAATCTCTCTTAGCTGCCGATCCCTCACCTCTGCAATGGGAGTAGTAAATATGCCCTACATTGTTAAGACTGATGAGTGAATTAAATGAGGTGATGCAAGTAGTTTTTCTTGTGATTCCTGTGAAATACAGTGGACACTTAATAAATGTCAGCTTATGTTCTTAACATCATAATAAATCTGTATTGTATGGCTATTATTTACTAATTTCCTTTAAACTGGAGCAGCCACCAAGGATGGAATTCTAATCATTATGAACAAGTCTGGTGCCTCATTTCATCAGCAGTCAGCACTTCTGAGAAATGAAGATTCCTATGACTTCCTCTTTCAGAGATTGCGTGCCAGGTGAATTCTCCCAAGAGGATAGAAAAGCATGTGAGCTACATAGGTAAGAGGAGGGAAAAAGTCAGAAAACATTTAAAATAAAATACAAGATATGTTTGAAAGTGTGTGCTAATGTGTGCCTGCTCAAAAGTGGGCTGTGTAGTATTAACAATGAGTGCAGTTAATAGTAAAAGAATGATAGTTTTGATGAAAGTGTAAAATGTTACTATGAATCAAATCACCCTTAAAAACTCAAAGGGAAATTAAGATGCCAATAAATGTTTATATTCTCCATGATAGAAAAAATGTGTTATTAATGCCTAGAGATAGCAATTAATTTGAGAAAAAAAATTGAAGACACAATTAGTATAGGGAGGTTGGTAGAAAAGCCCTCTCTAAAATATGCATTTTAGAGCTGTCAGAGGAAGGATGAGTAATTGTTACCAGGGGGAATTTTAAAAAGGCAAGTATTTTGGGCTGAGGGAACAGAATTCATGGTTGCCCTGTGGATCAGTGAGTTTGGAAGTGGAACAGATTTCAGGGGTCAGTGACATGGAGTGAGGGTCAGGAAGGATAGAGTGTGTGAGGCTCACAAGTGCAGCATCCTGTACTATTTCTTGATGTGCCCTCACACTGGTAATTTTTTGTTGATTTGTGGGACAGACTGCAAGAGTGTTTTTGCTCACCATTGTCTTTTCAGGGACTTACATGGTGCCTGGTCCATAGTAGGTACTCAGCACATGCAAACATTAGATATATAATAAAGACTGAGACCCAAAGGGTCAACTGTAACGCAAAAAAATAAATCTTTAAGCTCACATATGCCTGAATGCAGAAACAGAATAGAATAATAAAGTTAAATAAAAAGCATTCATACCTACTTTAAGAGAATAATACATCATGCATAATTAATGTGTAATCTAGGAATAGGAAACTGATTTAATACTGTGATATTTGTTAACATAATTCTTCACAAAAATAGGTCAATGAAGAGAAATCATAACCATAATCACAAGAGAAAATGCATTTGAGATAAGGTAACAGCCATTACTGTGGTTATCAACCACAACAGAACCTCTCGCTAAATGAGGAAATGAAGGACAATTTCTATACTCAATGAAGAATGGTAAATTTAAAACTGAAGCCAACAGGATATTATACATTAAAACACTAAAATATTTGTGCTAAATTCCTTGAGACAAAGCAGTCCACTCCAACTTCAATCACTCTATAGTCTCCTGAACATTTGAAGAGACTGGAAAGATGAGCAAAGGAAATTGAGCTGAGTATCAAACGTCAGAAATAATTATATTATTTGTAGATGATACTGTGGAAACTAAAGTGAAACAATATCAACAATCCACACAGAAACTACTAAGTGCTATCAATGAGTTGACTTGGCTGCAAAAATAGTTAGGGTGTATAATAGAGAAACCCTATCACATGAAGAATAAAGTAGGTACTACCTGGTGCATAATATATTTCCAGTAAGTAGTTATTGAATAAATGATTCGACACAGGAAATCCAATGGGAGTCTACAATTGTGGGAAAAAGTAGAGAAGTGGAGACTCTCCAGAAAATAACTCTCATTGGAGACAGCTCTACATTACAAAGAGAGAGACGGAAACAGAACCAGAGATGAAAAAGACTTTCACTTCAGTGAAAATCAAGTACCTTCAAAGCACAGAGACTTCACCTTTCTTCGAGTAAATAAATATTAGTGTCCCAGTCTTCTTATTCTTGAGGTAAACCCCAGTACCCATTTTCTCTCCTCTTTGTCTTCTTACTCCACCAGCCCTCACTGAGACACAACGACCCTCTTTGATGGTTATCACTGAAGCTTTCTGTTCTCTGAGGTCTGCACATGGGATGCGCAATTGAGTTTGCATTTGGCTGAGATTAGAGAATTAAAACTAAGGAGCGTGTTCAAAGTTTCTAGCATCTCAAGGGTTTAATTCTCAGAACTTCTCATTAAATAAATTGTTCTTTTGACTCTCTTCTCTCCAAACAATTCAGCTCCCTTGGGTTACAAAGATAAGAACATGGGTAATTTTCAGGCAATGTTATTTCTGTACAAGCAGCAAAGCAAAAGGAGAAACTCTTCGTTCTTTGATTTGACTTGAAAATTACAGAGCGTCCCATGGGGAAAGTTTAATTTCTGTAAGAACCAAAACCCAGGAACCAACTTTCTGTGATGTTCTACTCTTGAAGAGTCTTGGAGATTTTATGGATCACTTGGTGTCCACAATGTCTTGAAGACAAAGAGATCCTTTCTGAAGAAAAGCAGAGTGCTTAACAGTTTTGGTTTTGTTGAAAAGACTAACCAAATGAGAACTTAAAAATATCGCTTGACATTTTCTGGTGACATGGAGGCCTTTGTTGATATTAGGGAGGGCTACATTTATTACCTCTAACAGAAGGGCGGGGCAGAAATGATCCAAGTAGAGTGTGTTGAAGGATGAGTATTGAAGAAATATAGGTGGCAAATATAAATCATATATAAAGTTTGTCAGAGAAGGGGAGGACAGAGGTAAAATACAGCCTAAAGTGAGTATCGAATATGTAAGAATTAAAAAAAAAATAATGGAAGATATAGGAAGACATTTAATTTCAAAGAGAAGGATTATATTTAGTGCAGGCATTTGAATACACAGAAAGTGCTGACTACAAAATTCACAAAATGCAGTATACACTCTAAATCAATGACAATCATCATGTGCTGTATCTCCAGCTTAGAGAATAAATGGGTCCATAAGTCAAGGGTTGGAAGTGGAAGCAACCTCATCTAATCTCTCTTCCAGTGAGTCACTTGGATATTTATGCTTCAGTTCTTCACAGCTCTGGCCTCTGCATATTTAGAGATCTTGAATCCTAAAGGGATAATACTTCCATAGATATGGCAAAAGTCCTGTGAAACTTCAAGCAATGCTGCTGCTTGGAATTTTAGGTCTCTTATGCCAAGAAGAAGATTCACTGTCCTAGTAGGTGTAGTTGACCCTGGTCATCAATGTCATTGTGTGACCATGACAATGGGCATGCACTGTTACCCTGCTGTGTTCAATCCAGTGGGTGGGAGGAACCTCAGTGCAAACACAGTGATGGATGCAAATGGCTTTCAGTCAGTTATGCTCCCACAGCAAGTGATCTGAGTTGTGTGACTTTGGGTGAGGCAGCTTCTTTTACCTGAGAATAATTCTCAAGGAGGGCAGAAGGGTGAGGGCTGTCAGATGGCTGCATTCCCCTGAACCTGAAGAATAAGCCCTTAAGTCCAAAGGAGGAGCTGGGTAATGCAGCAAAGCATTTACTAGAGTCCATACTTTGTGACATATGGATCACTTTCTTTTTTTTAAATTTTTTTAAATTGTTTTTTACTTTTTTTTTGAGGAAGATTAGCCCTGAGCTAACTGCTGCCAATCCTCCTCTTTTTGCTGAGGAAGACTGGCCCTGAGCTAACATCCGTGCCCATGTTCCTCTACTTTATATGTGGGATACCTGCCACAGTGTGGCTTACCAAGTGGTGCCATGTCCACACCTGGGATCTGAACCAGCAAACCCCGGGCCACTGAAGCAGAACATGTGCACTTAACCACTGCATCACTGGGCTGGCCCCTGGATCACTTTCTTTTTAATTGAGATACAATTAACATATAACACTATATTAGTTTTAGGTGTACAACATGATTCAATATTTGTATATACTGGGAAATGATGACCACAATAAATCTAGTTAACATCCATTGCCAAACAGAGTTACAAATTATTTTTCTTGTGATGAGAACTTTTAAGATCTACTCTCTTAGCAACTTTCAAACATACAATACAGTATTATTAACTATAGTCATATGCTGTACATTACATCCCCAGGACTTATTTATTTCATAACTGGAAGTCTTTATCTTTTTATCGCCTTCACCCATTCCTCCTCCACTCAAGCAAACACCAGACTATTCTCTGAGTCTATAATTTTGTTTTCTGTTTGTTTATTTTTAAGACTGTCTTTACTAGAATGTTAAAGAAAAATACACCATGGGTCAATAATGCTTATCATAGGAATTTAAATATGCTTCAACTT
The DNA here is from genome assembly GCF_041296235.1 of Equus asinus. Taxonomy (NCBI): domain Eukaryota; kingdom Metazoa; phylum Chordata; class Mammalia; order Perissodactyla; family Equidae; genus Equus; species Equus asinus. The sequence continues at coordinate 20,404,083 of NC_091809.1, read as the reverse complement.
TAGGCACTCTATTCATGTTCATTTATTTCATAAATATACCAATACAAAAGCTGGCAAGGACAATAGGAATCAAAATGTAGCTGATAATCTTTAACAGCCATTTCTCAAATGGCAGTGTTTACTTGTGTGAGGGGAGGATGCAGTCTCTCAAAGCAGGAAAATAAGGATATATCTTTCAAATGATAAATAACGTGGATTTTTCAATGAGAGATAACACTCAATTGAACATAGAAGTATTTAGAAATGACAATTAATAAACATGAAGAATTGCTGCTATTAACCATAAATATTTAAAATTATTCTAATTCAAATAAATGTACAAGATGGAAAAAGGAAACACAAGCATTGACAAATGTTTCATTTGTCACAAGAGACAATGCAAGAGACAAATGTATCGTTATTAGTAGATAAGATTTTGGGTGTGGTGTTACCACACAAAAATAGGGTTCTTCTATCCATGTGCATAAATAAGTCAATTAATTATGGCATCAGCTTTTGGGAAGAGAAGTCAACTCTATTCTGCAAGATTGATATGCAGGGAGACAGGGAGCCTGTACCCTCAGATCTCTTTCCCAAATTAAGGATTTGAAGCAATCTTTAAGAGTTTAGGGACAGCAGACTGGCATGTGGAAATGCTGGTGGGACAGGTTTTCATTGGTGGGCTTCAATCATTGATGGTAAGATTCTAAACATTCATGATTAGGTTCTAAGATTTTATGGTAAGGTTTTAAACATTTATGGTAAGGTGGGGAAGGAATTTTAACACCAGATCTTTCTGAATCATGGACCCTGACTTCTGATAAGAGTTCTGACTTTTAAATTCCCCACTGTCCTTTGGTTCTGTGGGGAGGAGAATCTTTGGTTCTGTGGCTATTTCAAGTCAATATTTCTTCTTCTGTGCATACTCTGGCTATGTGATTTCTCAAATTTTCTGAAAGACAATTTCTTATTCACTGTGGGTAAAAGATGAAGTCTATTGAACAGGTCCTGGAGGGCCCATGGTTACAAATACCTCCCCCCTTTTTGTTGTTCATTCCTCAATTCTGAGGGATATAAGGTAATGGCTGCTCTATCTTCTTCCTGCTGATAAGAGATGTAGGCTGTTCCATCTCATTGAATCAGTCTCTTAGCAAGTCAGTGATACAGCTGTTCTCTCAAAGTTAGGCTTATATTGTATAAATAAGTAACTAGGTATTTATTAGGAAGAATTTCTACAGAAACAACAATAACAACAACAACAAACAAAGATAATAGGTTGAGAAAATTATAAGCCAGTCTCTGAGCCAAAGGGTCAGTCCGTCAAGAAGATTTCTATAAGTCAGGGTCAAAGCATCTTTGGAAGTTTTAAATGTCTCTGATGATGTCGTTAGGTGTTCAGGTATATTTCTGAGTGTCTGACAAGCAACAGGCATGAATCTTTCTTGTTTATATTGAGTTGTCCAGAATCAGTTTGCAGGGCTTCAGGAAAAAGTGGTTTCAGTTCTCAATGATTCCAAAAGAAAAAGATGGAAAAAATTTAAAGCATGGATATTTCAGGAGACTAGAAGAATTCAGGACCCAGTCCAGTTTACAGATAGAAAACAAAAACCTCAAATACAATTGACAGAACGGCAATCCATGAATGTGTATTATAGTTTTTATTGAAATATATTTTTTCTCTAAAGTCACCCTCATTTTTACCAAACAGAACAAAATTAAGACTCATTAGTTTGAAAAATGTCTAGTTTCAATAAACTTGGCCTAATTATTTACATAAGTACAAGAATAGCAATTGACAATATAGGCTGTTTTAAATCTGCTTTGCTGGAACTCTTCATAAGGAAACAGATGGAACTTTAAAGGCCACTGGAGCCAGGAAAACCAAGCCAAGGACTTGTCATCAGACTCAATCTGCAATACCTAGAGATTTGGGTGAATTCTTCTCTTCTCTTGAGGTTCCCCAAAATATCCTGAGGTTCTTTACAGCTTCCAGGGAATGCAGCTTCTTTACTCATCTAGTAAAATTTCTGGGAACCATCTAAGCAAGGTACGAGGCCAATATTTCCAAATGGTTTTATTTCATAAAGTCAGTCCTTGTCCCTTAAATCTGTTTTGGTCATATCATATCTGAGTCTATGCATATTTTTCTCAAGTATGACATTCTAGTCAAAGCTTTGGTAATCTAATCAATTGTGTCCCATCATAAGGAGAACAGATTTTTATTGAACTTATGCAAATAAAGATATAGCCTGAAAATAGCAATAATTGCTCACTAAGAGTTTCCAAATTCTGGAGGGATCAGGTAGGCATAAAAAGATAAATGTTTCAATTCTGATACAATCACCTAAAATAATTCTTACAAAGGTATAATTTGCCAAATGCTATAAGTCATAATTAGCTTAAGAGAAAAAGATTTCCTTAAGTCTGGAAAAAGAAAACATTAAAAAATCAGCAGTACTTCAAATGAAAATCATCCCCCCCAGTTCATTCAGTTTCATGTAAACAACACTTGATCTTGATCTTTTGTTGGAAGTATCATGAAGTTGTAATTTTCTGTTAGAGTTCTGTAATTCCTCATCTACTTCATAAGAAAGTTTATCAGAAAGCTGTATTCTAGAGTAAGTGTCAAAGTCCTTTCCATGAGTCTCTCTTAAGATGAAAGACACCTGAAAGTAAAACAACTATCTGCAAATGACAAAAGACTCAAAAAGAGCAATTGACAGAGAAACTTAGCTATTTCTGACATACAACACTTCAAGATAATAACTACAATTAGGATTGATTGCTGGGACAGATAAGAATTTTAGGAATGTTATATAATTTTTTAAAACACTTACATTAGTAACATTCACCCACACAATATAACCTAAGATGGTTTATCATCACTTATTTGACAATGCTTCCCATGTAATTTAAGATACCAAACAAGCCTAATTCATTTAATATCACCGTCTTTATAGAAAGAGAGAACAGATTTCTTTGAGAACTCCTCTGAAAATTCTCAAAGTAAAAAAAATTCAGGGCAAAAGAAAGACTTCATTTGGGATTTGAATTTTGGGGGAAGCTTGTGAAAAATATCAAAAAGTTTTAAAACACTTGGTCAAATAGGAAGCAATGCTCACTGTGGAAGAATGCTTAATTATCCATTTAACCAAAGTGAGACTCACTCAAAAGTAAAGAAAACCTTTTATAACATCTTTATCAAGAGCAGATTGAAAGTTCCAGAAAATTATCCTTTTAAGAGAGAGAAAACCGGTCTTTTTTCCAAGATGGCGGCATAAGTAGACTCTGAACTCATCTCCTCCCACGAACACAGCCAGGTTACAACTATTTTGGGGAAAATTACCCTGGAGAGAAAACTGAAAACTGGATAAAGAACCTCCACAACAAGGGACAGTCCTGACTAAGGCGGAAGAGGCAGAAATTCCTGCTGGAGAGGAAAAAAGCCACCTTTGGGAGCAGCAGAGCTTCTCAGCTGGCCAGGCAGGAGCCACCCTAAGGTATGCAGCCCTCTCTGGAGGAGTGAGGTCTGGAGCAGGGGCTGATACTGCTATAAGCATCCTTCAGACTCAGCCCAACTGAGACGGGGGTCTTACTGTCTAGCTTTGCTGGCTATTAGCTGAGGAAGACTGGCCCTGAGCTAACATCCATGCCCGTCTTCCTCTACTTTACATGTGGGATGCGTACCACAGCATGGCTTATCAAGTGGTGCCACGTCTGCACCCAAGATCCAAACTGGCAAACCCTGGGCCACCTAAGCAAAACCTGCACGCTTAACTGCTGAACCACTGGGCTGACCCCTCAATTGTTTTCTATACACTAACAAGGAAGTAGCAGAAAGAGAAATTAAGAATACAGTCCCATTCACAATTGCAACAAAACAGAATAAAATACCTAGAAATAAACTTAATCAAAGAAAGGAAAGATCTGTACATTGAAAACTACAAAACATTGTTGAAAGAAATCTGAGAAGATGCAAAGAAATGGAAAGATATTCTGTGCACTTGGACTCGAAGAATTAACATAGGTAAAATTTCTGTACTTCCTAAAGCAATCTACAGATTCAGTACAATCCTTAACAAAGTTCTAATAATATCTTTCAAAGAAATAGAACAAAGAATGCACAAATTTATATGGAAGAACAAAAGACACCAAATAGCCAAAGGAATCCTAAGAAAAAAGAACAAAGCTGGAGATATCACACTCCTTGATTTTAATATATACTACAAAGCTATAGTAAGCAAAATAGCATGGTACTGGCACAAAAACAGATACACAGATCAATGGAACAGAATTGAGAGCCCACAAATAAACCCACACATCTATGGGCAGCTAATTTTCAACAAGGGAGCCAAGAACATACAATGGAGAAAGGAAAGTCTCTTCAATAAATGTTGTTGGGAAAACTGGACAGCCACATAAAAAAGAATGATATTAGACCATTATATTACACCGTACACAAAAGTTAACTCAAAATTGTTAAAGACTTGAATGTAAGAACTGAAACCATTAAACTTCTAGAAGAAAATATGGGCAGTACACTCTTCAACATCTGTCTTAGCAGCATATTTTCAAGTACCATGCCTGACCGGGCAAGTGAAACAATAGAAAAAATAAACAAATGGGACTACATCAAATTAAAAAGCTTCCACACAGCAAAGGAAACCATCAACAAAATGAAAAGAAAACCTAAGAATTGGGAGAAGATATTTGCAAACCATATATCAGATTAGGGGTTAATGTCCAAAATATACAAAGGACTCATATGTCTCAACAATAAAAAAACCCAACAGCCCAATTAAAACATGGGCAAAAGATCTGAACAGAGATTTCTCCAAAGAAGATATATGGATGGCCAATAGACACATGAAAAAATGTTCAACATCATTAGCTGTCAGGGAAATGCAAATCAAAACTACAATGAGATATCACTTCACTCTGATCAGAATGGCTATAATTAACAAGACTGGGAACAACAAGTATTGGAGAGGATGTGGAGAGAAGGGAACTCTCATACACTGCTGGTGGGAGTGCACACTGGCACAGCCACTAGGGAAAACCATCTGGAGATTCCTCAAAAAATTGACAATAGACCTACCATATGATCCAGCTTTTCCAGTGCTGTGTATTTATCCAAAAAACGTGAAAACACGGATCTATAGAGATACACACACCCCTATGTTGATTGCAGCATTATTCACAATAGCTAAGACTTGGAAGCAACTTAGGTGCCCATCAAGGGACAAATGGATAAAGAAGATGTAGTATATATACACAATGGAATACTGTTCAGCCATAAGAAATTATGACATCTGGCCATTTGTGACAACATGGATGGACCTTGAGGGTATTATGCTAAGTGAAATAAGTTAGAGGAAGAAAGCCTTATGCTTTATGATCTCACTGATAAGTAGAAGATAAAACCACCACAAACAATCACATAGAGACAGAGATTGGATTGGTGGTTACCAGAGAGGAAGGGGGGAGGGAGGAGGGTGAAAGTGTTGATTTGGAACATGTGTGTGGTGATGGATTGTAATCAGTCTTTGGGTGGTGAACATTATGTAATATACACAGGAATCAAAATATAATGATGTACACCTGAAATTTATATAATGTAAACAAATGTTATTACAATAAAAAATGACATTTAAATAGATATCATTATTCCTGATATTATGTCACCATTAATGCCATTTCAGTAAATCAAAATTGTAATTGAATTTTTAACTGGAAATAATAAATGTAATCTTTACAGGCTAGAGGAGGCCAAGTGAACTTCCTCCTGGGAAGAAGTAGGGCTCAGAAGTAGTTAAGATGCATCAGGGACACTGGCTTTTCTCCTCCTGTCAATCCTCCAAGATAGTGAGTCCTTCAGGAAATGGAGTTCATGGGCCAATTTGGCTAATTATAAACTCTGTGCACTGAACTCTTAAAGCCACACAACTGTATATTATCAGGCTGCATCTCCAGCTCTTCTTGTTGCTGGCCCATGTCTAGCAGGCTTCACAACTGTGTCTCCTCCTCCTAGAGTAGTAATCTCCATCAGGAGGCCACATCCTCAGTCTGTCTTTCTGCCAGTCCTGAGGACAGAGCCTCAACTATCATTGCTCGCCAGGCAGGAGAGGGGCAGCAGATTGGTCCTCCTTGGTCATGCACCAGCAGAGTCACAACACAGCCCAGTGAGTGTTGTGGGAAATACTGGATGGAGGAGGGACTGGGAGAGCAGTGTTTCTCATTGTCAGGATAAACAGGATGGTTGGAATAGACAAATTGTAGGGCACTAATATGCAAAGTTTCATTTCCAACCACTATGAAATTTATGTTCTTGGTTCTGGTGGTGGTGGTGGGGGGGGTGGTCCAAGAACTCTCATTCGGAATACTTCTTTTCTTCCACACTGGTTCTAGCTCCAATAGGCATTACCCCCATGATAACAGACAACAGTCCCTTAAGTACTCCAAAATCATCAAGTGAGGATGAGGATGAGGATGAAGACAGTAAGCATGATATCATGAACCTTCCTCAAGGACTTCCTAAGTGCCAGGCTCTGAGCTAAGTGTTCTATGTAGCTTGTTTCTTTTTATCAGCATAATGACTCCCCAAGAAAGAGGAATGCATATAATCATCATTTTACAGTCAAATAAGTGAACATGGCATTCCATATAACTTGCATTAGATCATGGGGTAAAATAGGAGTGAATTCCAGTTTGAATCCAGGCATCCAGACTCCAGACACAGGGTACTTAACCAGTAGTTTCTCCTGCCCACCCAATCTGTCATTTCACTTGCCAGGTCACTCCAGGCAGAGACCCTATGTTCACGGTCATCTTCCTTTGGGAGTTCCCAGTAGACCTCAGCAGAGAGTAATGAGTGTCTCTTGCTGCATCAACTATAGGAAGTCACAGCTGAGATCAAGGCAAAGATCATAGAAGGATCCCCAGGTTATAATTTAAGACAGATCTCTTTCTTTCCCCTATTCACTCCCTCCATCACTCTTCAGTGCTTCTCAATCCCTAAAGGAAAAGTAAAGTCAGGGTGTTTCTTTACATTCTTACTTAGGAAGCTGAAATCACTTAAAAGATGATCTTATCTGTACTTTTGGTTAAGACCCCTGGACTTCTGTGTTAAACTTTCTGAAGTGTAGGTAAACAGAGTGAAGAAGTTTATTGTATGAGCATCAGAGACCGATAATTTAATTGTGCCTGCTCAATTTATTATCTTGTGCAAAATGGAGCAGGTTCTTAATATGTCTGAACTTCAACTCTGCCATTTGGGTTAATTTTTAGTTGATACAACTGCATTGTTGCAGGGATTAAATTGCATAGTATGCAACTACATATGTAATGAATGTGTGTAGAAAGGGCAAAATAAATTTCAGATATTATTATTATTAGTATTAACAGCCTAGATTCCTGCTGTTTGACTAAAATATTCTGTGATCTGAAGATATTGTTTCCCTGGATATCTGACAGGACGTTTTATTTTGTCCTTATACAACTGGATACTGAATGTTTGGAGGGAAACAACTGAGTCTCATTCATTTCTGATTCCTCAGAGCTTATACTGTCTTTGGCACAGAGTAGGCAACAGAAACAAAACAAAATCTCTATTAAATATTAAATGTACCCTTAGTTCACATGAACTCGGAGTAGGCAATAAGGCTTCTACCCACTGGGTGATTTCCTACCTGTTCTTTCATCCCTTCTAGCAATATCCCACAGGACTAGAGATGCATACAATAGGACTGTGTATTTCTATGGCATGTACTTCCTACAAGCATATTACTTCCCTTTGATAAGATATACATCATTTGATCACCAAGAGATTGTTGTAATCTTAAATAAAGAAAAATTTAAAGCACGAAGAAAGAGAAGGGGAGGATAAATCTTACTTCATGGACTGAAACACTTTTAGGATTTTGCATTTAGGATGTGAAGTCAGACCATGCTCAAGTTCCCTGTGACAACAAAGGCTTTGAATTCTCTGCCATAGAATTAAATAAAAGTTATTAAATATTTATTGAGATTAAATTTATCCATAACTTGCTACTGCAGTAATAATTCAAGTCTGATTAAAATGCCATAACTGAATAAGTGCCAAATTTCTGAGGATATTACTTTCCTCATTTAAAGGTAAAGAATGCCATCAGAAAGAGATTGAGATATTGATACACCCTCCAAATTTAGTGTGTGAAAGATCTAGGACTCAGACTTTCATCTCCTGACTGCTGCCCTGGGGCTCTGTCACTTCCACTGGAGCGGAAATAATTTTTTCAAGCTTGCTTTGTTGCAGATGAGCAGATGGAGACAAAACCATTAATTTCTCCTCTTGGGATTCAGTGAGGACATCTGTCAAATAGGGGGGATAGGCGAAGTGGTTCATAGGAGTCTTTCTGGAATGAAAATTGTGGTCCACTGTTTTTCTATGAATAGTAATATTTTTTCCATTTCACTTTGGAAATCTGAGACATGCAAATATCATTTCCACTACAAGTTGAGAATTTCACGTGAGCTATTATGGAATGACTATTACTAGACAGACTTGAGTGATATTCCTAATTATATATCTCACCACTAAGAGCAGATACTTCATTGTATCCTATTTTTTTTTTGAGGAAGATTAGCCCTGAGCTAACATCTGCTGCCAATCCTCCTCTTTTTGCTGAGGAAGACTGGCCTGGAGCTCACATCCATCCGCATCTTCCTCTATTTTATATGTGGGATGCCTACCACAGCATGGCTTGCCAAGCAGTGCCATGTTCGCACCTGGGATCCGAACTGGTGAACCCTGGGCCGCTGAAGTAGAACGTGCTCACTTAACTGCTGCACCACTGGGCCGGCCCATATCTGATTTTTTTTTATTGGGAAAAAATATGGATGCCTAATAGTAAAATTAAATGTGTATGGATTTTTACAATGAAAATAACTATACTTTATATATGTAAATATCTTATAGATATTCTCACTTGTGTGATACAAAGAGGTAAAATAATTCGTATAGAATTTCCATAATAACGAACGGAAGAATAAAATGAAGCGGTTCCCTCTGTCAATAATACGCATCAGCTAAAATCTTTGAACTAGATGCATATACTTCACAGAAAGACTAAAAACATAAAGTTTTTCAGGAACAATATGTATAGTATAGTACTTTTTAGCTAACTTTTCAGGAATACTGTTTATGGATACAAAACAAATGCTAACATCATGGATACATTGGCAGGAAAATATACCCACCAAATTCATGACAATGGTTGACTCTGTGGGACAGGTATGCAGGAGAACTGGATCATGAAGGGATGGCAAGAAAATTGAAATTTCATTGGTAATATTTCAAATCTCTATAAAATATAAGTTCTGAAGCAAATATTACTGCATGTTCACATTTTGAGACGATGAGTGAGTATTAATGATAATAATAACAGACAACATTAATGAAGCATTTACTGAATGTCTGGTAATATTCTAAGGCAATCGTTTTGAACCTTGGTTGTACATTAGAATCACCAACAGACTCACATGTAGAGGTTCTGATTTAACTCATTCTAGGATGGAGCCAGGCCATCAGTATGTTTTAAAAGATCCAGAGGTAATCATATGGTTAATCAGGAGTGAGAATGACTGGTCTAAGCACTTTATATTTATTATTTAACTTAATTTTTACAACAACACTATAAGGTAGGTTCTAATTTCTTCCCCATTTTATACATGAAGAAATAATCTAGGCTTTTGTTATATTAGTCTCTGCACTTTCATATTTTGCATTTTTCTCAAATTAAATCAATTACCTGACAGGAGAAATGAAATCCCAAGTTGCCTTCAGGGAGCTGATGTACGGAGTATTGGAATCCCTGTTTTCAAGAAGGATTGATGTGAAAAATTCTTAAGTAGACTTAATATGACTAGGTTTCAGGCAGATGGGGACTTCCCCTAGTTGTAAAACCTCAACTGTAAATAAGAGGGTTGATTTGATGAAGAAACAATGCTTCACACATTTTGGAGTTAGAATTATATTTAAAACACTTTTACTAAGCCACTGCATGATGGAGACAAGAAAATCAAACAGCAATCTCAGACACTAAGCTCATCCCTCAGGTTGTGTACCATTGATACAGTAACTTTGCATAAAAAGCCTACTGTTAGGATTAATATTTGAAAAGACTTTTAAAAGACAACCCAGGGGTTGCCCTGGTATCATATTGGTTAAGTCCAGCGCACTCCACTTCTGCAGTCCAGGTTCATGGGTTTGGATCCCAGGTACAGGCCTACACCGCTCATCAAGACATGCTGTGGTGGCAACCCACATACAAAATAGAGGAAAGATTGGCACAGATGTTAGCTTAGGGACAATCTTCCTCAAGCAAAAAGAGGAAGATTGGCAACAGATGTTAGCTCAGGGCAAATCTCCCTCACCAAAAAAATAAATAAATAAAAGACAACCCACATATATGAGTGAGCACTTATTTCTATTGAAGGTGGATATCAGAAACCAAATAATGATGAAAATCAATGAAGATAACTCTTACAACAAAATTATAATTAATTAAATACATTTGACTTTAATTTAAAATATAAGTGATGTTACAGAGAGTTTATACATGGTCCAAGTTAAGGAACTTTCTTACACTGCATTTGAACAAATTAAACTCTATTTGAAGCTTTCTAGCACTTTTTAATTGGGGTGACTTTTTTTTTAAAGATTTTATTTTTTTCCTTTTTCTCCCCAAAGCCCCCCGGTACATAGTTGTATATTCTTAGTTGTGGCTCCTTCTAGTTGTGGCATGTGGGACGCCGCCTCAGCGTGGTTTGATGAGCAGTGCCATGTCCACGCCCAGGAAGTGAACCAACAAAACACTGGGCCTCCTGCAGCGGAGCATGCAAACTTAACCACTTGGCGATGGGGACAGCCACTGGAGTGATTTTTTAAAGGAAGAAATATATTTCATTTTCCATATATTTTCTTCAACGGATGGGACTGATATTTTACTGGGTTCATAAGTTTAATTCTTTAGAGTTAGAGTTAGAGTTTGCTCCTCTTGCTTTGAGGAGCAAAGTGGCTTGCTCCTCGATCACACTTTGGCTCACTGTCTCTAAAGTGAGTGTATATAAAAACAGGTAAATAACCAAGAAATCAATGTGGAACGAGTTCTAAGAGGAAATGAGTGCCACCACTGAGAAATATTGCTGAAGGTACTGGAGTGTATGGTCCTCAAGTGTGAATGCCTTACTTTGCTTGGCTTGAATCCAAAATATAGACAGAATGCTGGCTGTGTATTTGCTTGTTTCATTCATTCCAAGCCACTTTTCCCTTCCAGGAGAGGTCTTAGCAACATGGGACCAAAAGAACCTAACAACTGTCTCAGAATTCTTCCTCATGGGGCTCTCAGATGACCTGGAACTTCAGCCTTTGTTCTTTGGGCTATTCCTGTCCATGTACCTGGTCACCATATTAGGGAATCTGCTCATCATCCTGGCAGTCAGCTCTGACTCCCACCTCCACACCCCCATGTACTTCTTCCTCTCCAACCTGTCCTTGGCTGACATTGGTTTCATCTCGACCACTGTCCCCAAGATGATTGTGGACATCCACACTCACAGAAGAGTCATCCCCTAGGTCAGATGCTTGACACAGATGTCTTTTTTTATCCTTTTTGCATGTATGGATGATATGCTTCTGACTGTGATGGCATATGACCGATTTGTGGCCATCTGTCACCCTCTGCACTACCCCGTCATCATGAACCCCCACCTCTGTGGCTTCTTAGTTTTGACATCTTTTTTACTTAGCCTTTTGGACTCCCAGCTGCACAATTTGATTGTGTTATAATTTACCTGCTTCAAGGATGTGGAAATTTCCAATTTCTTCTGTGACCCTTCTCAACTCCTCAACCTTGCCTGTTCTGACACTTTCACCAACAACATAGTCATGTGTTTTGTTGGCACCATCTCTGGTTTTCTTCCTATCTCAGGGATACTTTTCTCTTACTATAAAATTGTTTCACCTCATTAGGTGGGAAGTACAAAGCTTTCTCGACCTGTGGCTCTCACCTGTCAGTTCTTTGCCTATTTTATGGAATGGGCTTTGGGGTTTACCTCAGTTCTGCTGTCTCACTTTCTCCCAAGAATGATGCAGGGGCCTCAGTGGTGTACACTGTGGTCACCCCCATGCTGAACCCCTTCATCTACAGCCTGAGGAACAGAGACATCAAAAGAGCCATGCAGAGGCTTCTCAGCAAAACAATCTAATATCGGTATCTGTGCCATTCATTCAGAGTGAAAGTTGGGAAATGCAGCAAAACTGAACATCTAGATCTGAAAATCCTACCTCTCTTATCAAATTGTTTTGTAGCTTTCACAACTTTCACTTCTCTCCATTTTTAATATCTGAATATTGATTCTTTTGGTATGTCTTTAGTGACACCTGGAGTATATTCTGAGATCTTTTGTGTATCATACTCACTGCATGACTATGCAGTGTTTATATCTATGGGGTCTTCTGTAGTTTATCATTGATGATCCAGGCATCCCAGAAAGATGAAAAACTTTCCTTTTGTATGTTTAAAAATCACATCTTTCCCACAGCTCTTATATATTTTCCATATGAATTTATAATTTACAAAATATATTTATGCAGGTTATGTGTGAGTTTGCATGTCACTGGTTCTCAGCCTTGGGTTTACTGAAATCATCTGGGAAGCTTAAAAATACTGATAACTGGGTCTCACCACCAGAGATTATGATTTAATTGGACTGGAGTGTGGTCTGAGCATGAGGATTTTTAAAAGCCTCATGCTCAGGTGGTTCTAGATGCAGCCAACATTGAGAACTACTGATTTAAGTCAGATCTTTCACTCAAAGATGACCTGTATGTCTTGGATCCTAACAGCTCATGGGCAAATGCCAAAGATCCTAAAGAGATCATAGCTCCAAAAAGGAATATATGAAAAGCCTGCTGTAGCAATAGGTAATGTGTTTTCCCCATAATTCCTGATAATGTTTCTTCAAATATTTTCTCTGTGTACACTATACAGCTGGATGTATGCTAGTTATGAAACTATTGTCCCTCCGATCCAAACTTACACTTCTGTACTTTGCTTTGTGGTGCTGAGGTGGGGCTCTTGAAATCACGGTTGTATTTTCCATCTTGTGTTCACTTTACAAATTTTCAATAGTGGTCAGTAACAGTAATTATGCCCTAAAAGCTCAGCTTTTCCCTTTAAACCCCTCAAGCCCTTGGTGTGGTAGCTTCTTCCTTCACTTATGCTTGCTATTTGCCACTCTGTCCTTTTTGGCCTTTCAATAACTTCAGTAACTATTTAACCAACTCACTATATTAAAATATCCTCATTAAAATGACTAGTTGGTTTCTCTTTTCCTGACTGAGCCCTGGCTGATAATGTAACATGGTTTATAAAAGTATGTTGTGAGGTGTCTGCAGTTACAAGATTGCAAAAGGTGCCCAGGTAAGAAAGGTGGGTGTTAATGCTATGTCTTGGTCATGAGTATACAACTGGAAAATAGGGGTGCTATCATATTTCCAGTTGCTGTGTGGCTCTAATGGTGCTTGTGGATCATTAAGTCACCATGTCACCAGTATAAATTTATCTTCTTCTACGTTACCCTAGGACTGTAAAGGACCATGTTGTCAGCAAAGTGGAGCTCTTTCCAGCAACAGCCTGGTTAGGACATCGCTTTATTATCAGGTCTTCTGTCATGATAACTCAGGCTTTGGTCTCCTTTTGCGTTCTACAAGATTAGTGTCCATCTTTCTTTAGAGATGTCAAATCATTTTTACAGTAGTAATGTTGACTATCTGAAAAGCTGTCCATAACTAGCTTAATTTACTTTTACTTTAAGGAAAATCACCTACTGCTTCATTGATGAGCAACTTTGATGTTAGAGGAAGGAACACACTTGACAGAGAATGAATTCAATTCATACCAGTTAGCAGGAAAGTATTTCACCCAATAAAAACTATGAAAATACTATATTTGCGTATACATATATGCAAACCAAAGAGATAGCCAAAAAACGTTGGAAAGTGCTCAAGTAACGTGGCTTTTTTGTGTGTGGCTTAATTTCTAGGTTTTTTTTTTTCAATTTGCTACCTCCTGTTTTCATATTACACCATCTTAAAATTCACAAAGACAAACGAATCTAAGAAATTATAAATCTGAAAGTATTATAACAGAAAATACACACCTGAGTCATAACCCTAGATTTTCTACAACATGCATGCAATGCCTTTCCTTAAAGTTCACAATTGGTAAAATGGGAGTATATACACTTGTGTTATAAGATTGGGTTGAACTCAAATTATACAACAATGTGAAAATTATTTAATTTTAAGATGTTCCCAGATGACTAAAAAATGAGATTTTAGACTTAAATTTCAACTAGTCATACATGGCAGCCTTTTCTGACCAAAATATTTTCTGTCTCCTTTGTGACTATTATATTATTCCACTAGTACTCCTGGAACAGTGGTGAACATGACAACAGACATTATTCTGGAGGTGGATGTAGCTTGTTTGCAAATAAAACTAGAGAATTTGGGGTTTTTTGGTTTACTTTTTCAGGATTTTTCCCCCCAGCATTATTGACACATAATTGACATATAGCATTGTATAAGTTTAAGGTGTATAATATTGTATTTTGATCCACATACATATTGTGAAATATTTACCAAAATATGGTTATTTAAAACATCCTTTACCTCACATAACTACCACTTTGTTGTTGTTGATGTTACAGTGAGAACATTAACTCTACTGCCATAGCAACTTTCAAGCACACAGTAAAGTTAACTATAGTCACCATGATGTACATTAGATCCCTGAAACTTATTCATCTTATAACTGAAAGTTTGCACCCTTTGACCAACATCTCATCCTTTCCACCACCCTTCAGCCCCTGGCAACCACAAATCTATTTTCTGTTTCTATGAGTTCAGTGTTTTTGGATTCCACATATAAGCAAGATCCTACAGTATTTGTCTTTCTCAGTCTGATTTATTTCACTTAGCATAATCTCAATTTCCATGCATGTTGTAGCAAGTGGCAGAATTTCTTCCTTTCTCGTGGCTGAGTAAAATTCCATTGTGTGTGTGTGTGTGTGTGTATACATAGTCTGAATGATGAAGTGCTTGAAGCACAAAGTCCTTATAGAGAATGAAACCTATATGGTGGGCAGTATCTGAGATGACCCCAAAGAACATAAACTCCTAGTTTTCATGCCCTCATATATTTCTCTATCATGTGTGAGATGGGAATAATGACTCACTTCCAATAATGAGAATGTGGAAAAATGTTGGGAAGCCACTTCTGGGAACAGAGCAAAAAAAATCAGGCTTTCCTTTTGCTGCCTCTCTTGCTCTCTTGGTTGTTTTGCTTGATGGGGCCCAAATGCAATGTAGTGAGCTGCCCCATCAAGAGACCCATGTGTCAAGGAACTGAGGGAGTTCTCTGGCCAATAGCCTGTAAACACATGAATACTGCCAACAGTCCATGAGGGAGCTTGAAAGTGGACCTTTGCCAGTCAAGCCTTGGGATGACTGCAGCCCTAGCTGATTTAGACCTTCTAAGAGGCCCTTCAAAGTATTAAATTAATCAGTTACCAAATAAATACATAAAAATCAACAGTTTTATAATACACCAGTGTAGTTCAATTAGATAAAAAATTAAGTAATTTAGAACTGAAGACCCATTCAAATTAACAGCAAAAACTCCTGTAAATCTCCAACATATAAAATGCCAACCCAAGCAAGAGCTAAGGAAATGGAAATAACTTATCCTTAAAGACAAATATTAACTGAGAAAATGGAAATATCACATTCTTTGTATAGAAAACCTAATTCTGCATAGATTTCATGATTAATACAATAGATTTAAAGATATCAAAATCACACATTGAATTGCTAAATTAAAAAGAAGTCTGAATTTTGTTTTAATATCCTGCAACTTGGATGTAAGAAGCAAGTACAGGTGAACTTCTTCCTGAGTAGAGGAAGGACCCAGATCCTTCCAAGGACATTCACTTGTGTCCTTTTCTTCTTCCTTGATATTGGCAAGCCCTCAGAGGTTGGGATGACCTAGACCAATTGACTATTAGCTTTGTGCATTGAGCCCCCAACGTCATATAACTGTAAATAATTGGTTCTATAATTTAAATAACTGGCTGCTGCCTCCTGCCCTTTGCTTTGCAAATGCTAATATCATGCCTCTGTGTCTGTGTCTCCTCCCTTTTTTGGCATCCACATCAGAAGGTACCAGCCTGAGTCCATCTTCCTACCAGTCTTGAGGAGAGACCATGAGCCTTCATCACACACCAGGAAGGAGAGGGGCAGTGAGTCCATACTTCTTCATCACACTCCAGCAGATATGCAACTCAGCCCAGTAAGTGCTGTGGGAGATGGTGATTGGAGAAGGGACTGTCAGGAGAATTATTTCTCCTCAAGAATACAATGGATCATTGGGAGGGCACCCATATACAAAATTTCAGATCAGAGACCTAAGAAATTTATGTTCTTCATTCTGCTGGGGGTGTGAGAACTCTAATTCAGTGTTCTCCTTCCACCCTCACTGGTTCTGGCTCTGACTGGCTTCTCCCCCACAATAGAAGCAAGTGAGTCTCTCTAAATTTGCCCCTAAGCACTTTCAAATGCTCATGAAGGCTTTGATGAGGATAAAGATGAGGAGAATGACATTAACTATAGCATCATGTTAATGAGGGCTTCGTATATGCCAGTCTCTCAGGTACGCATTTTATGTATATTGTTTGATTTCATCTGCACATTCTCTCCCAAATTATACATGCACAAGTATTATCATTTTACCTAAGAGGAAAGAAGCACAGTATTTTACGTAACTTGTACAAGGTCATGAGTTGGAAAGACTTGAAAGAATCTGGGCAGTTTAACTCCAGACTCAGGGTGTCTGGCAAGTCTTCTCTGCCAAACCAAACAGTCAGTTCACTTTCCTGTCAGTCCTGGCAGAGACCCCCTGCTCACTAAGCTCTTCCCTTTAGGGTTTACTGGTAGACCACAATGGGGAGCAGTAGGTAGCACTTGCTGCATCAATTATAGGAAAGATGGCTGAGATCACAGGCAATGATCATAGAGAGTTGTCACATCATAATTCAAGAGAAATCTCTCTCTTTTGTCCCTGCTCCTGGATTCCACTTAAACTGTCCACTTTCTCCTCCATTCTTATAATCAGCCTACTCAATAACAAAGGAGACATAAAGCTAGAGTCTTGGGACTCATTCCTATCTAGGAAAGAGTGAACTGCTAAAAAATGTGTCTCAGATATACCTGTGATTAAGACCTCTCTACCTCTGCTTAAAACTTTCAGAAAGTCTGGAAACAATGATGTCGAGTGCATGGGACTCAGAGCCTGACAATTTAATTTTGAATCTTGTCTACTCCACTTATTATTAGTGTGTTATGGGGCAAGTACTTAGTATCTCTTGGACTTAAGACTGTCATCTGAGTTGGTTCCTAGTTGATACAACTCCACTGAATAAGGATTAAACAAATAATGAATGTCCTCTGTGCAGTAAATGTGATGATTGTATAAAGTAAGGGAAAAATAAATTTTAGACATTTTATTACAATAATGATAAAACTAGTTCTTATGTCTTTTGACTTAAATATCTTGTGACCTGAATTAAGGGTGTTTCTACATCCCTGACAAGGCAGTTTATTTTTGTTTATACAAGTACACCCTTAGCATACAGAAAGAAATGAGTGAATCTCATGTATTTATGGTTCTTCAGAGCCTCTACCTTTTTGGCATACAGGAGGCATCAGAACCGAAAAAACTCAGTTAACTATTGAATAGAGGAGTGACGTCAGCATTATGGTGGAGTGAACTCTTCCCTTGGAATCTCCTTACTAAAATACAACTAAAGGGACATTCAAATACCAACACAGGACCCACATACAACACAGGAAACGTCTGGGAGACCCACACAGTCATATGCCTGAAGGTGGTGGCGAGGCTGGGCAGAGGAAGGTGAAGCTGCTCAGCAGGAGCACTGTTCAGAGAGAAGACTCACAGCTAGAGGAGGGGGGCACAGTTAAGGAGAGGTACTCTGTCCTGCCTGGCACTCCAGCCCAATGTTTGCGGGAGAGCACGTGGTGAGAGAGGGGCTGGTTTCATGAGTGGTTCAGCTGGGGAGCAGTGCTCTGTTCCCACCCTGTGCTCCAATCTCACATTTGCCATGAGAGCCACACAGTGAGGGAGGGTCTGGTTAGCAAGTGGCTCAGGTGGGGTGGGGCACTCTGTCCTGCCCGGCACTCTGGCCCCACACTCCAGCCTCACGTTTGCCAGGAGAGTGGCACAGTGAGAGAGGGGCTGGCTAGAGGAGTGGCTCAGCTGGGGAGAGGTGCTCTGTTCCTGTCCAGTGCTTCAGCCCTGCACTCCAGCCACACAATCACAAGCAGCACCACTCAGAGGGAGAAGCAGTGGCAGGTGCTACAGAGCACTACACAGAGAGACAGGCATCAGTTGGGGGAGGCATGCAGGTATGAGAAAGTGCTCCTTATCCCACCTGGCACACCAGTCCTGCTATCACCCAGAGCTCTCCACAGAGTGAGAAGTGGAGGCTGAGATAAGTATAAGAGAAGGCAAGCACCCCTCCCCCTGCCCAGTGCTCCAGACCTGCCATCAGCCAGAGCATCGCACAGTGAGAAAAGCAACCAGTGGCCAGAGCTGGGGATCCCCAGACCATGCTGGACCCAGAATACAAACAGCCTGATCCTCACCTAGTGGAGGCACGTGACAACAATGACCAGATAATAATACCATGCTGAGGCAAAAATCCACACCATCAAGCAATATGAGAAAGTATATTAAATCTCCAGACCAGAAGGAATATGACAAGTTCCCAGAAGCCAACCCTGAAAACACAGAAATCCATAACCTAAATGACAAAGAATTCAAAATAGCTATCATGAAAAAACTCAATGAGTTACAAGAAAACACAGAAAGACAAATTAACAAATTCAGGAGCTTATTCAAAAAAGAGATTGAAACTTTAAAGAAGAAGCATTTAGAATTGCTGGAGATGAAAAATACAGTGGATGAGATTAAAAAAACTCTGGACTCCCTAAACAACAAAACTGACAATATGGAAGACAAAATTAGCAATTTAGAAGACAATACTATAGAAATCCTTCAGAGTGAGGAGAAGAGAGAACTAAGACTAAAAAGAAATGAAGATGCTCTCATAGAAATATCTAACTCAATTAGGAAGTGCAACGTAAGAATTACAGGTATTCAAGAGAGGGAAAAAAATGAGAATGGAGCAGAAAGCTTGTTTAAAGAAATAATAGCAGAGAATTTCCTAAACATGGGAAACGAGATGGAAATCCATGCAAAAGAGGCTACCAGAACTCCCAACGATGTTAACTTAAAAAGACCTACTGCAAGGCATATAGTAGTAAAGCTGGCAAAGGTCAATGACAAAGAAAAAATATTAAGGGCAGCAAGGCAGAAGAAAATAAGTCACAAAGGAACCCCTATGAGGCTTTCAGCAGATTTCTCAGCAGAAACTTTACAGGCTAAGAGAGAGGGGAATGATATATTCAAAATTCTGAAAGACAAAAACTTCCAGTCAAGAATTCTCTATCCAGCGAAAATCTCCTTCAGATATGAGGGAGAAATAAAACCCTTCCCAGATAAATAAAAGCTAAGGGAGTTCATCACCACAAGACCACCACTACAAGAAATCCTCAAGAAGGCTCTCATACCTGAAAGGAAAAAAAAAAAAAACAAGAAACAGGAAAATGGCCACAAAGCCCTCAGCAAGGAGATGAATAGGTATGCAACAGTCAGAAGTCAGCAGCTGTCTATCAGATCAAGTTGGTAAACACTTAATTCTTACATCAAAGATAAAGAAAAGAAAACCACCAAAATAAAAATTATATCATCACCTTAACCACAAACTCACAATATAAGATGGAATAAGAGATGACAAAAATAAATTAGAAGGGGAACAGGAAATGGATGGAAATCAGTATAGTCTAAGGAAATAAGAAGCAATCAGAAAATGGATGATCTCATCTTTGAGACTTTTAATATGAACCTAGTGGTAATCATTAAACAAATAATTAGAACAGAGACATATACAATAAACAAGGAGAAAATGAATAAAACCACCATAGAAAACTACCTAATCAAATTGGTAGCCCGATATACACGGGACAAGAAAAAAGGGGTATGCAGAAGAACCAGAAAACATGCAATAAGATGGCAGTATTAAGCCCTCGTATATCAATAATCACTCTAAGTGTAAAGGGACTGAATTCTCCAATCAAAAGACACAGAGTGGGGCCGGCCCCATGGCTGAGTGGTTGGGTTTGTGTGCTCCACTGTGGTGGCCCAGGGTTTCACTGGTTTGAGTCCTGGGCGTGGACATGGCACTGCTCATCAGGCCACGCTGGGGTGGCATCCTGCATGCCACAGCTGGAGGGACCCACAACTAAAATTGCACAACTATGTACTGGGGGACTTTGGAAGGAAAAATAAAACCTTTGAAAAAAAAGACACAGAGTGGCAGGATGGGTTAAAGAAAAAGACCCAACAACATGCTGCCTCCAGGAAACACATCTCAGCTCTAAAGACAAACATAGGGTCAGAGTGAAGGGGTGGAAGACAATACTCCAAGCTAATGGCAAACAAAAGAAAGCAGGTGTTGCCATACTTATATCAGACAAAGTAGACTTCAAGATAAAACAGGTAAAGAGAGACATAGAGGGGCAGTATTTAATGATAAAAGGGACTCTCCATCAAGAAGACATAAGACTTATAAATATATATGCACGCAACACAGCAGCACCAAAGTACATAAAGTAACAATTAACAAACCTAAAAGGAGATATTATCCACAACATAATAATAGTAGGGAACCTCAACACCTCGCTTATTTCAATGGATAGATCATCAAGACAAAAAGTCAACAAAAAGATAGTGGAATTAAATGAAAAACTAGACCAGATGAACTTAATAGATGTATAGAGAGTACTCCATCCAAAAACAGCAGAGTATACATTCTTCTCAAGTGCATATGGAACTTTCTCAAGGATAGACCATATATTGGGAAACAAGGCAAACCTCAATAAATTTAAGAAGATTGAAATCATATCTACTATCTTCTCTGAACATAATGTTATGAAACTAGAAACCAACTCCAAGAAAAAAGCTAGGAATGGAAATAATATGTGGAGACTAAACAACATACTACTGAACAATCAATAGGTTGCCAAAGAATAAAAGGATAAATTAAAAAATATTTGGAGAAAAATGAGAATGAAAACACACCATGCCAACTCACATTGGATGCAGCAAAAGCAGTCCTAAGAGGGCAACATATAGCAATACAGGGCCATGTTAACAAAGAAGAAAAAGCTCAAATAAACAATCTTAAACTACACTTAACAGAATTAGAAAAAGAAGAACAAACAAAGCCCAGAACCAGTAGAAGGGGAGGAAATGATAAAAATTAGAGCAGAAATAAATGAAATTGAAACAAAAAAGACTGTTAAAAGGATCAATGAAACAAGGAGCTGGTTCTTTGAGAAGATAAGCAAAACTGACAAACCCTTAGCCAGACTCACTAAGAAAAAAAAAAGAGAGAAGGCTCAAATAAATAAAATTAGAAATGAAAGAGGAGAAATTACAATGGATACCACTGAAATACAAAAGATTATAAGAGAATATTATGAAAAACTATACGCCAACAAACTGGACAATCTAAAAGAAATGGATAAATTCTTAGCCTCTTAGAACCTCCCAAGACTGAATGAAGAAGAAAGAGAGAATCTGAATAGACCAATCACAAGTAAAGAGATTAAAACAGTTATCAAAAACCTCCCCAAAAATAAAAGTCCAGAACCAGATGGATTCTCAGGAGAATTCTACCAAACATTCAAAAAAGATTGATTACCCAGTCTTCTCAAACTATTCCAAAAAATTGAGGAAGATGGAAATATTGCTAACACATTCTACAAGGCCAACATCACCCTGATACCAAAGCCAGATAGGGACAATACAAAGAAGGAAAATTACAAGCCAAGATTGCTGATGAACATAGATGAATAAATCCTCAACAAAATATTGGCAAACCAAGTACAGCAATAGATTAAAAAGATCATAGACCATGATCAAGTGCGATTCATACCAGAGACACAAGGATGGTTCAACATCTACAAATCCATCAACATGATTCACCACACTAACAAAATGAGGAACAAAAACCACACGATATTCTCCATAGATGCAGAGAAGACATTTGACAAGATCCAACATCCATTCATGATAAAACACCCTCAATAAAATGGGTATAGAAGGAAAGTACCACAACATGATAAACGCCATATATGACAAACCCACAGCCAACATCATACTCAATGGGAAAAAATTGAAAGCCATCCCTCTGAGAACAGGAACAAGACAAGGGTGCCCACTCTCACCACTCCTATTCAACACAGTACTAGAGGTTTTGGTCAGAGCAATTAGGAAAGAAAAAAAAAATAAAAGGAATCTAGATAGGCACTGAAGAAGTGAAACTCTTGCTGTTTGCAGATGACATGATTTTACATATAGAAAACCCTAAAGAATCCATCGTAAAACTATTAGAAATAATCAACAACTACATCAAAGGTCAACTTACAAAAATCAGTAGCATTTCTATACTCAAATAATGAACTAACAGAACAAGAACTCAAGAATATAATTCCATTTACAATCGCAACAAAAAGCATAAAATATCTAAGAATAAATCTAACCATGGAGGTGAAAGACCTATATAAAGAAAACTATAAGCCATTACTGAAGGAAATTGATAATGGCATAAAGAAATGGAAAGATATTCCATGCATGTGGATTGGAAGAGTAAACATAGTTAAAATGCCCATACTACCTAAAGCAATCTTCAGATTCAATGCAATCCCAATCAGAATCCCAATGACATTATTCACAGAAATAGAACAAAGAATTTTAAAATTCATCTGGGGCAACAAAAGACCCCAAATAGCCAAAGCAAGACTGAAAAACAAGAACAAAGCTAGTGGTATTGCAATCTCTGACTTCAAAATATATTACAAACCATAGTAAGCAAAACAGCATGGTACTGGAACAAGAACAGACAGACAGATCAATGGAACAGAACTGAAAGCCCAGAAATAAAACCACACATCTACGGACAACTAATCTTTGACAAAGGAGCCAAGAACATACGCTGGAGTAAGAAAAGACTCTTTAATAAATGGTGCTGGGAAAACTGGACAGCCACATGGAAAAGAATGAAAAAGTAGACCATTATCTTTCCCCATACATAAAAATAGACTCAAAAGGGACCAAAGACTTTAAGGTAAGACCTGAAGCCATAAAACTTCTGGAAGAGAATATAGGCAGTACACTCTTTGATATCAGACTTAAAAGGATCTTTTTGAATACCATGTCTACTCAAACAAGGGAAACAAAAGAAAAATAAACAAGTGGGACTTCATCAGACTAAAGAGCTTCTGGAAGGAAAAGGAAACCAAGGTCAAAATGGAAAAACAACCCACCAACTGAGAGAAAATATTTGCAAATCATAGATCTGGTAAGGGGTTAACCTCTATAATATATAAAGAGCTCACACAAATTTAACTACAAAAAACAAACAACTCAGTCAAAAAGTGGGCAGAAGACACGAACAGACATTTTTCCAAAGAAGACATACAGATGGCCAATAGGCACATGAAAAGATGCTCAACATTACTAATCATTTGGGAAACGTAAGTCAAAACTACACTTAGATAGAATCTTACACCCATTAGAATGGCCATAATCACCAAGACAAATAACAAATTTTGGAGAAGTTGTGGAGAAAAGGGAACACTCATCCACTGCTGGTGGGAATGCAAACTGGTGCAGCCACTGTGGAAAACAGTACAAAGACTTCTCAAAAACTTAAAAATAGAAAACCATATAAAGCAGCTATCTCACTACTGGGTATTTACCCAAAGAACTAGAAATCAACAATTCAAAGAGACTTATGCATCCCTATGTTCATTGCAGCATTATTCACAATAGCCAAAACCTGGAAGCAACCTAAGTGCCCATCAACAAATGATTGGATAAAGAAGATGTAGTATATATACACGACGGAAGAATACTCAGCCATAAAAAAGACAAAATCATCCCATTTGCAACCACATGGATGAAGCTTGAGGACATGATGTTAAGTGAAATAAGCCAGACAGAGAAAGACAAGCACCATATGATTTCACTTATATGTGGAATATAAACAAACTTACAAACAAAGAGAATAAATTAGTGGTGACCAGGGTAAGGGTGGGCACAAGTGGTGAAGGGGCATACTTATATGGTGTATGACAAACAATAACGTACAACTGAAATCTCGCTATGTTATAAGCTATTATGACCACAATAAAAAAATATTTTAAAAAAGACCCAACAATATGCTGCCTCCAGGAAATGCATCTCAACTCCAAAGACAAACATAGGCTTACATTGAAGGGATGGAAGACAATACTCCAAGCTAATGGTCAACTAAAGAAAGCAGGTGTTGCTATACTTTTATCAGACAAAGCAAACTTCAAGTTAAAAAAGACAGTGAGAGACAAAGAGGGGCACTCTGTAATGATAAAAAAGACATTTCACCAAGAGGACATAACACATATGAATATATATGCACCTAACACAGGGGCACCAAAGTACATGAAGCAATCATTAGTGGACCTAAAGGGAGAAATTAACAGCAACACAATAATAGTAGGGGACCTCAACACCCCACTTACATCAGTGAACAGATCACCCAGACAAAAAGTCAACAAGGAAATAGTAGATTTAAATGAAACACTAGGTCAGATGGACTTAGATGTATATAGAACACGCCATCCAAAGACACCAGAATATACATTCTTCTCAAGTGCACATGGATTATTCTCAAAGATAGACCACATGTTGGGAAACAAGGAAGCCTCAATACATTTAAGATGATTGAAATCATCCCAACCATCTTTTCTGACACAATGCTATGAAGCTAGAAATCGACCACAAGAACACAACTGGGAAATTCAGAAAGACTAAACAACATGCTATTGAACAAACATTGGATCATTGAAGAAATCAAAGGGGAAATGAAAAAATACCTGGAGAAAATTGAAAATGAAAATACAACATACCGGCTCTTATAGGATGCAGCAAAACTGGTTGTGAAAGGGAAATTCATAGCAATACAGGCCCACCTCAACAGGCAAGACAAATCTCAAATAAATAGTCTTAAAATGCACCTAACAGAGCTAGAAGAAGAAACACAAACAAAGCCCAAAGTCAGCAGAAGGAGGGAAATGATAAAAATCAGAGCAGATATAAATGAAATAGACTTAAAAAACAGTAGAAAGGATTAATGGAACTAAGAGTTGGTTCTTTGAGAAGATAAACAAATTGACAAACCTTTAGCCAGACTCACCAAGAAAAAAAGAGAGAAGTCTCAAACAAACAAAATTAGAAATGAAAGAGGAGAAATTGAAACAAATACTCCAGAAATACAAAGGATTTTAAGAGAACACTGTGAAAAACTATACACCCACAAATTCGATAACCTAGAAGAAATGGATGAATTCCTAGACTCATACAACCTCCCAAAACTCAAGAAGAAATAACAATTTGAACAGACCAATCACAAGTACAGAGACTGAAACAGCAATCAAAAACCTCCCAAAAAACAAAATCCCAGGACCAGATGGCTTCTCTGGAGAATTCTGCCAAACATTCAAAGAAGATTTAGTACCTATCCTTCTCAAACTATTCAGAAAAATTGAAGAAGATGGAATGCTTCCTAACACATTCTATGAGGCCAATATTACCCTGATACCAAAACCAGACAAGAACAACACAAAGAAGGAAAACTACAAGCCAATATCACTGGTGAACTTTGATGCAAAAGTCCTAACAAAATGAAGGCCAACCGAATACAGCAATATTTTAAAAGCATCATAGACCAAGATTAAGTGGGATTTGTTCCAGGGACACAGGGATGGTTCCACATCCACAAATCAATCAATGTGATACACCACATTAACAAAATGAGGACTAAAAATCACACGATCATCTCAATAGATGCAGAGAAAGCATTTGAGAAGATCTGATATCCATTTTTCAAAAAATCTCAATAAAATAGGTATGGAAGGAAAGTACCTCAAAATAATAAAGGCCATATACAAGAAACCCACAGCCAACATCATACTCAATGGTGAAACACTGAAAGCCATCTCTCTGAGAACAAGAACAAGATAAGGGTGCCCACTCTCACCACTCCTATTCAACATAGTCCTGGAGGTGTTGGCAAGAGCAATTAAGCGAGAAAATGAAATAAAAGGAATCCAATTTGGAAAGGAAGAAATGAAACTTTTGCTATTTACAGATGACATGGTTCTATATATAGAAAACCCTAAAGAATCCACCAGAAAACCATTAGAAATAATCAACAACTACAGCAAAGATTCAGGGTACAAAATCAATTTTAAAAAAATCAGTTGCATTCCTATATGCTAATAATAAACTAGCAGAAAGAGAAATCAAGACTACAACCCCATTTACAATTGCAAAAAAAGAATAAAATACCTAGAAATAAACTTAACCAAAGTGGTGAAAGACCTGTACACTGAAAACTATAAGACATTATTGAAACAAATTGAAGAAGACATAAAGAAATGGAAAGATATTACATGCTCATGGGTCCAAAGAATAAACATAGTTAAAATGTCCATACTGCCTAAAGCAATCTACAGATTCAATGCAAAACCAATCAGAACCCCAATGACATTTTTCACAGAAGTAGAACAAAGAATCCAAAAATTTATATGGAATAACAAAAGACTCCAACTAGCCAAAGCAATCCTGACAAAAAAGGACAAAGACGGAGGCAACACAATCCCTGACTTCAAAACATACTACAAAGCTATAGTCATCAAAACAGCATGATACTGGCACAAACACAGGCACACAGATCACTGGATCAGAATTGAAAGCCCAGAAATAAAACCACACATCTATGGACAGTTAATCTTTGATAACAGAGCCAAGAACATACAATGGAGAAAGGAAAGTCTCTTCAATAAATTGTGTGGGGAAAACTGGACAGCCACATGAAAAAGAAGGAAAGTAGACCATTATCTTGCACCATACACAAAAATTAACTCTAAATGGATTAAAGATTTGAATGCAAGACCTGAAACCATAAAACTCCTAGAAGAAAATATAGGCAGTACACTCTTGGACATTGGTCTTAGTAATGACTTTTCAGATACCATGTCTACTCAGGAAAGGGAAACAAAAGAGAAAGTTAACAAATGGGACTACATCAGACTAAAAAGCTTCTGCAAAGCAAAGGAAACCATGAACAAAATGGAAAAGACAACCCACCAACTGGGAGAAAATATTTGTAAATCATTTATCAGACAAGCGGTTGATCTCCAAAATATATAAAGAACTCATACAATTTAACAAAAAAACAAACAACCTGATCAAAAAATGAGCAGAGGATATGAACACATTTTTCCAAGGAAGATATACAGATGGCCAACAGAAATATGAAATGATGCTCAACATCACTAACTATTAGGGAAACGAAAATCAAAGCAACAATAAGATATCACCTTACACGGGTCAAAATGATTATAATTACCAAGAAAAAAACCAACAAATGTTGAAGAGAATGTGGAGAAAAGGGAACACTCATACACTGCTGCTGGGAATGCAAACTGGTGCAGCCACTACGGAGAACAGCATGGAGACTCCTCGAAAAATTAAAAACAGAAATACCATACAATCCAGCTATCCCACTACTGAGTATTTATCCAAAGAACTTGAAATCAATGATCCAAAGAGATTTATGCACCCCTATGTTCATTGCAGCATTATTCACAATAGCCACGTGAATAGCATGTGGAAGATACCCAAGTGCTCTTCTACAGATGAATGGATAAAGAAGATGTGGTGTATATATATATACAATGGAATACTACTCAGCCATAAAAAAGACAAAATTGTCCCATTTGAAACAACATGGATGGACCTTGAGGGTATGACATTAAGTGAAATAAGCCAGACAGAGAAAGATAAATACCGAATGAGTTCACTCATATGTGGAACATAACAAATTCATGGATAAAGAGATCAGATTAGTGGTTACCAGAGGAGAAGGGGGTTGGGTGGATGGTGGGTGAAGGGGATAAAGAGGCACATACGTATGGTGATGCATAAAAATTAGACTACTGGGGGTGATCGAGATGAAATGTATTCAGGAATAAATAAACAATAAAGTACACCTGAAATTACACAATGTTATAAACCACTATAATCTCAATAAAATTACTTTAAAAAAAGATACCCAGGAAAAAAATTAAAAAAAAATAAAATACAATAAAAATTGGTTAGTGCTATTACTTTCTTTGTGAGCTTTATAAATGCCTTTATGCAAAGTAGGACCTCAATAAATGATAGCTATTATTATCATTATTAATCGCTTCCTTGTATGGCAATTATTTTTGATATATAACTCTTCCAAGGTACAGTATAGAGATGTGATTTAGAAAATGGGATCTTGAGTCCGAGTTCCTAGAACAGAATTTTGCTCCACCAGTTACTATCTGTGTGACCTTGATGAAGTTATTTAATGTCTCTTAGCATAGATACCTCACCTCAACAATAGGGTTAGTAAATACTCCCTACCTTGTAAGACCGTCAAGTAAATTGAATGAGATGAGGTATATAAATTTTGTGTGTGAATCTTGTGACATACAGTAGACACTTGCTAAAAGTGACCTTCCATTTTTAGGTCACAATAAATCTGTCTTGTTTGGCTATCATTTATCAAATTTCCCTTAAACTAGCAGAGTCATCAAGGATGGAATTCTGATCATTATGAATGCAACAGGTCTGTTACCTGTTTTGACCAATGTGCAGCACTTCTAATTGATGGACATAACAGTGTCTCTCTCTTTCAGCGACTGCCTGCCGGGTGGATTCGTCCAAGAAGAGGGAAAACACACAGACTACATGGATAAGAGGAGGGAAAAAAGTCACAATACCATTCAAACAAAATAAAAACTGTGTGTGTTCGTGTGTGATCACGTATACATGATTAAAAATGGGGAAATGTATTAAAAATCAGTGGAATTCATTGCAAAAAATGTGATTGATAGATTGAATAAAAAATACTCAAAACTCCTATAATAGAAATCATACTAAAAATTGAAAGGCAAATTTAAGGTTTGAAAATAAATGTTTACATTCATCATGATAGAAAAAGCTTCAGTGTTATTAATGTCTGGAAAATTGTAATCAATTAAAGAGAGAAAAAATTGAGGGCCAATTTAGTTTGGGCATGTGGGTGGAAAAGGCTTCTCTGCAATATGAATGTTTTAGCTGTGAGAGGAAGGATGATTAATTGTTATCCAGGGGAAATAAGGTAGGGTAAACATTTTGGGCTGAGGGAACAGAATTCACGGTTGCCTTGTGGGTCACGGAGCTTGAGAATGGAAGGATTCGAGAGGCTAGTGAGATGGAGAACAGAGAGTGTGGGTCAGGAAGACAGAGTGGGGAAGGCCCAAAAGTCCAGCATCCTGTACTATTCCTTGAGGTGCCTCTCACATTGGTAATTTTATGTTTATTTGTGGGTCAGAAGATGTGCGTATTTTGCTTACGCTTTTCTTTCCAGGGACTTACATGGTGCCTGGCACATAGTAAGTGCTCCACACATACAGGTGTTAGATGTATAATAAAGATTGAGAACAAAAGCATCAACTATGACACAAAAAAGAAATCTTCAAGCTCACAAATGCCTTAATATAGACACAAAATTGAATAGTAAACTTAAATCAAATGCATTCACATTTATTTAAGAGAATAATATAACATGAATAAGTAATACCTATTCTAGGAATGGGAAGCTGGTTTAATACTGTGATGTTTGTTAACACAATTCATGACAAAATAGGTGAATGAAGAGAAATGATATCCATAATCACAATAGAAAATGCATTTGAGAAACTGTAACAGCCATTACCGTTGTTAGCAGCCAGGACAGAATCTCTTGCTAAATGAAGACATTAAGGACAATGTCTTAACCCAATAAAAAAGGGTTGTTTTACAACTACAGCCAACAAGAGATTCTACATTAAGGCACTAGAATATTTGTGTTAAATTCATGAACAGACTGAGGCTATCTGCTCCGACTTCAATCATTCAATTGTCTCCTGAACATTTAAAGAGACTGGTAAGATGAGAAAAGGAAATTTGGTCTAAGTACTGAACATCAGAAACAATAATATTATTTGTAGGTGATATTAGGGAAACTAATGAGACAACAGAAATAAATACAGAACTAGTAAGTGCTATGAGTGAGCTGAATCTGCAGCAAAATAGTTAGGGAATATAATGGAAAAAATACAATCCCATGAGGAATAAAATAGACAATACCTGGTGCATAATAGATCTCCAGTGAGTGGTTAGAGAATAAATGATTGGACACAGGAAATCCAACATGAGCCTAAAATTATGGCAAAGAGTAGAGAAGAGGTGGAAACTTTCTGGAAAATAACTCTTACAGAGGAGAGGCTCTAGATTCCAAAGAGAGAGAAGAAAACAGAACAAGACCTGGAAAAGACTGGGTTCAGTAGAAACTACAGTACTTCAAACTACCAGGATTCAACCTTCCTAGACTAAATAAATATAGGACTGTCCCAGTCTCATTACTCTAGAGGTAAAGCTCAGAACCCACTTACTCTCATCTTTTTCTTCTTACTCCACCATCCCTCACTGGACACACTGACACTCTCTGATGGTTATCAGTGAAGTCTTTGTTGTCTGAGGTCTGTCCCTGGGAAGCCTAATTGGGTTTCACCTAGGCAGGGATCAGGGAATTATAGAAAAAATGACAGCAGGAACATGTTCTTATTATCTCAAGGGTTGAATTCTCAGAGCTCCTCCTTAAATAAATGGTTCTATTGACATTTTTCTTTCCAAAAAAAAAATCAGATCCATTGGGGTATAAAGACAAGAGAATGGAAAATGTTCAGCCTATGTTGTGTCTCTTTAGGCAACAGTGGGGAAAGAAGAAAGTAGTTTCTCCAAGAAAAATTTCCTCTTTCTTTTGTTTGACCTAAATATGACAAGGTGTCCCGTAAGGAACATTTAATTTCTATAGGAACCAAATCCAAACACCAACTGTCTGTGACATTCTTCCTTTGAAGAATCTTTGGAGATTTCATGATTGCTTGGTATCCACAGTGTCATGGAGGCAAAAAGGTCCTTTCTGAAGAAAAGCTGAGTGGTTAGTAGTTTTGGTTTTGTCAAAAGGACTAAACAAACGAGCATTGAAAAATATCCCTTCACATTTGCTAGTGACATGGAAGTTTTATTGATATTAGGGAGGGCTACATTTATTATTTGTAAATAGAGGAGCAGGGGCAGAAATAATCCAGGTAGAGTGGGTCACAGTCAGTATTGAGGCAACATAGGTGGCAAATATAAATCACCTATGAAATTTGTAAAGGAAGGGGAGGACAGAGGTGAAACATAGCCTAAAGGGAGTATCAGGTATGCTTAGTTAAAACAAACTCTTTAATGGAAGATGTGGGAACATGGTTAATTTCAAAGAGAATAATCATATTTATTGTAGGCCTTTGAATATACAGGCCATTGTGGCTACGTAATTCACAGGAT
Organism: Equus asinus; assembly: GCF_041296235.1. NCBI lineage: Eukaryota > Metazoa > Chordata > Mammalia > Perissodactyla > Equidae > Equus > Equus asinus. The sequence continues at coordinate 20,372,365 of NC_091809.1, read as the reverse complement.
GCACTATATACCCTAAATGAATGACAATCATAATGTGTTGCTTCTCCAGTTTATAGAATTCATGGATCTAGAAATCAAGGGATAGAAGCAGAAGTGTCTCCACCTAGCATCACTCCCAGAGAGCCAGTTGGGGAGTTTGTGCTTCAGGTCTTCTTAACTCTGGCCTCTGCATAATTTGAGGTCTTGACCCCTAAAAAGGATAAAACTTTCAGAGACACTGTGAAAGACCCATTAAACTTCAAGCTATGCTGCTGCCAGGCATGCCAGGTCCTTCATGCCAAGAAGAGGAGACAACATTCTGGCAGGTGTAACTGACCTTGGTCCTTAATGTCATTGTGTGACCATGGTAATTGGTATGCACTGGAACCAATTACTGCTGTGCTCACTCAGTAGCTGGGAGCAGCCCAGGAAGAACCTCATTGGAAACACAGTGGTGGAGGCAAATTGCAGTTGGTCAGTTATACTCCCACAGCAAGATATCTGAGTGGTGTGACCTTAGGTGATACAGGTTCTTTTAGCTGAGGGCAATTCTCAAAGAGGGCTGAAGGCTGAGGGCAGTCAGATGGCTGTACTCCCTGCTTCTTCTGAATTAAGAATAAGCCCTTACTTCAGAAGGGAGAAGTGGGCAACACAGCACAGGATTCACTATAGTCTATGCATGGCCATTTGGATTGTGAGCTTTCAACAACATATACAGTATCCCATGAAGCCTTATTTGTGATGCATGAGGATCTGGAGTTGGGAAGGACACTCCTTAGGTGGTGAGAGCTAAACTGAGAACTGAAGGATCATGAGTAAGACTCAGCCAAGCATAATCCTGTGCTCCTGATCTGCTTCACTGTAAACTCAATTCTCTCTCCCAATACTGCCATTAAGACAGAACACCAGACGACATATGCCCCTGCCAAGTGGATAATATTACTGGGGTGTTTCACAGGCACAACAAAATGAACCTTTACAACAACAAACTCAATATTTTTTCCTTCATTCCCATTTTCCTTCCTACCTTCCTCCTAAACACGTTATATCAGAAAGAGTAACAGTATTGACAACATCAACAGAGCCACAGATGGAATTGCCCTAGATGGTTAAGTAACAATAACATTATGTTAAGATGTGCTTCCCAATTAGACTTTACGTTTTTATTAGCACTTATCACAGTCTCCATTTTTACTATTTATTTATATATTAGTTAATTTTATTTCTCCCAAAGAATGTAAGCTCTATGAAACTTGGGCCTTTATTTTGTTTCAAACTTCATACCAGTACCTGGAAGATATCAAGTAATAAATATTTAAGGCATGAATCAGTCAACCACACCAATGCTAATACTAGAATTAGAAATCAACTTGGGAGTGCAGATATGCTTCCAATTTGCTCTCTCTCTCAGTCTCTGCCTAATAGCAAACATCATCTACACAAACTGAACATTTGTAACCATTAGAAATTTGTACAATGAATTTCTTCTCATTTCTTCCATTAATCCACATGTTAATTTCAGAATGTCTCGTTTTTCATATACATTTTATTGACACCTAAAATTTAGGTAATTTGCCTGTTTTAATTTGCCTGATTAAAGCAAAAACCCAGACCTAAGCGTAGTGTAAATAATGGAATAGAAAAGGAAACAAGAAGTATGGTTTAGATAGCATGTTTCCCACATGATTATTAAATGGGAATAGTTGCATGAGGGTATATTAAACACAACTTGGGCACTATTAAGGACTGAGTTGTGGGGCCCCTATATTCATATGTTTAAACCCTAACCCCCAGTACATCAGAATGTGACTGTATTTGGAGAAAGTGTCTTTAAAGAGGTAATTAAGCTAAAATGGGGTCATTAGGGTGGGCCCTAATGCAATCTGACTGATATCTTTATAAGAAGAGGTGATAAGGTCACACAGAGAGGCACCAGTGGCATTCGTGCACAGACAGATTGACCATGTGAAGAGGCAGCAAGACAGCCAAAGAAAGAGGCTTCAGAGGAAACCAAGCCTGCTGGTTGCTCGTTATATAAAAATATCATGAACAACCTGTCAGTCACTAGGGAACTCCTTAGATAAACGAGGGAACATTTGTACAATGTAATACTGTGCAGCCAAATAAAAGCAAGATGTATGGTTAATCTACACACAAACACAAACACATAGACACAAAGTACTCTAGCTAATAAATTTGGCAAGGTCGCAGGGTACAATACCAACACAGAAAAATCAATGTGTTTTTAATAGACAACAATGAACAACCTGAGAAGGGAATCCTAAAAACTCCACTTACAATTGCATCATAAAGAATAAAATACCTAGGGTATATTTAACCAAGGAGGTAAAAGACTTGTATACTGAAAACTACAAAACTCTGCTGAAAAAAGTTACAGAGGACCTCAATAAAACAAGGATGAGATACAACTACACGCCAATTAGAAAGAAAGTATTATATGACTTCATTTATGTGAAAAGTCTAGAAAATGAAAACACAAATCTATGGAGACAGAAAGTAGGTCTGTGGCAGCTTAGACATTAAGGGAGTAGGAAAATGGGGGTATGACAGCCAAAGGGTACTTTTGGACTGATGCAAAGGTTCTAAAATTGTGATGGTTGCACCACTCTGAACATATTCAAAAACATTGAATGGTATAGTTTTAAAAGGGTAAATTGTACAGCATGCAAATTACATTTCAGTATAGCTGTTGCAGAAAACAAACAAAAGAGAAAATCATGATAGTGTCTACACCATTGGGAGCATAAAACATTTAATGTTTCTGAAGCACCTAGAGCATAAGATGCAACAACCTTTTGCTACCATTATATTTTTACTTCTGAATGTTAAAACAATATAAAACTATTGTAATCTAAAGAGTATGATATGGGCATAAATAAATATTACTGGCACATAATAGTTTAGAAATTGATACAGGCATATATAGGAATTTATTGTTTAATAAAGGTGAAATTTCAAATCAGTAGGTCAAGCATAGTTTATCAATAAAGCATATTACAACAAGTGGTCATCTTTCTAGAGGAAAAAAGAAATTGGATCCACTACCCCACACCACATGCCAAAATACATTCTTTGAGGAACAAAGACTAAAATGTCACTAAAAATAATACATTTAGAAGAAATCTAGGAAATCTGAATGTAATCTACAGTTTGAAGAGAATTTTTAAAACAAGCCAGGAAACCCAGAATATTTTTTAAAAAAGAGTATGTTAGCTACACAAAAATTAAACATTTTGTACAGCAACAGATGAAACATTCTCAAAGCAAAACAGTTATCAATTCAATAGATGCATAAAACACATTTACTAGTGCACATGAATAATTCTTGGTAAAATGTGTTCGTAAATCAGGATTTTAAAAGACTTTTATTAACTTCCCTAGGGCCACCCACTGAAAACCACAGCAAATATTATCACTGGAGAAACTTTAGAACCATTCCTGAATAAGTGAGGAATGCCTGGTATCAGCGCTATTTCACACCTTAATATGGGGGGCCCTGGACCATATGGTAAGATCAGAAAAATAAAAAACAAAACTACATATTTGAAGAAGACATAAACTTACAGAAATAGGCCATTATATTCAAAACACAAAGAAAGCAATGATTAGAGTTTAGCATGTTGCTGTGGACAGATTTTTGGGACCCCTCTCCCTGGTCTAACAGGCAAATCTAGCAAGCAAACTGCATAGGCTTTAAGTTATACAATAAAATCCATGCTGTACTGTGAAGCAGCCATGCAGGCCATCTTCAGCCTGTGTCAAATGACTTTGTGACCCTACATCTCATGACTGAAGACACCAGCTGGACAGATCCACAACAGGAACATATAAAGGGGTACCTTCCTCTCACATTCCCCAGCTGTTATTTCTTAGAGATTGAGGGACTAATTAACAACCCTGGTCCTTGCCTCCCTCCACATATAGGTAACGTCAGCATCTCTGAACTTATTTGATGTACAACCAAAAAATTCTCACGTATGTTACCTTCAACATATACTCTAGAGAAAAGCCCAGATGTACTCTATCCCCTCCGCGCCTTTTAAAAAAACACATATGAGGGGAGAAGAGCCAAGATGGCGCCGTGAGTAGTCCTCTTTGTCTCTCACCCTTCGAGTCTACAATTATTTGGACACTTATCGCTTGACAAAGGATATCCAGACAGCATCTCAGGACGTCTGAGACACCCACGCGACTATACATCGGAAGGCGGATGGACTTTCCTCCGGGAGGATGTGGAAATAGGTGAAAACTCTCCGACCCCGACGGGAAGCCTAGTACCCGCAAGCGGCTTTCTTCCAACGGACGCCCCCAGAGGATCCACACACATCTAGGGCAGGAGCGAGAACACAACAGAGGAGCGACGGTGGAAACAGGTGACCAGAACCCTACCTAAACCCCCTGCAATTACTCCTAAATGCAGAGGGAAACTTTGGAGTTGCACACCTGAGCCCGCGGGGAGAGTCTCTCCCCGCCATTGGCGGGGAGACCCAGCCTGGTGCTCGGGGCTCCCGGAGGGTCCCAGAGAGAGACACGGAGGGCACGGAGATCTCCCAGCTGCCGTTGCCCGCCCCGTGGGACTAGGGATTGCTGGAGATCTCGGAGAGGACCGGGGCCGGGGGAACTTTCAAAGGCCGGTTATGTGAACCGGAGGGGAAGCACCGGAGCTCCGCCCGGGCAGCAGACAAAACTCTCTGTCTGCCGTTAGCAGAGGGGCCACGCTGAGCATTCACGGCTCCGGGAGAGGCCCGGAGAGAATCCCAGAGGGCGGGGCGACCCCCAGCTGCCGTTGCCCACCCCGTGAGGCTAGGGATTGCCGGAGATCTCAGAGAGGACTGGGGCTGGAGAGAGTTCCAGAGACCCAGCTTAGTAGCCTAGGGGGAAACCCTACAGGCTCACAGCAGCCTTAGGGAAAGCCTCTGCACAGCACCAGTAGAAGGCACCCAGCCGCCAGCCACAAGGCTGGAAGACCCCAGGGCAAAAGCAGCATAGCTAGGTGTACTAACCACAGACTGTAGAAGATGCCAATAGCTCTCCTGCGACCCATAGAGGACAAGTGAGATTTGGTGGGTGCCGACAGCAACGGAGCGACAAATATAAGTGATCCCACCCCTGGCCGCTGGAAAAGCCCATAACACCGTTGCAGACCCCAAGGAGAGAGCACATCTAGGTGGGCTGCAACAGTAGGCACCTGCAGCCTGAAGCCCCCCTGTGACGGCCCCCACGGCAGAGGAGGGAATCCAAAGGGCCACTGTGGCTACGAAGAGGGGCCCAGGCCCAGTTAGCAACTACGGACAGGGTTCCTGGTTGGTGAAGTATAAACAGCTGCTCCCCCCACCGCAGCAGCTGAAACAAGTGAAAGGAGCAACTAAACTCTATCTCCATGCGGAGGCACAAATCAACAACATCAAGCAATATGAAAAAATGCATTAAATCCCCAGAACAGAAAGAAAATAACAAATACACAGAAAACAATCCCAAAGAAAATGAGATATATAACCTAAATGACGATGACTTCAAAACAGCCATCATTAAGATTCTCAATGAGTTAAGAGAGAATTCTGACCGACAACTCAACGAGTTTAGGAGCTATGTCACAAAAGAGTTTGATACGATAAAGAAGAACCAAACAGAAATATTGGAAATGAAGAACACAATAGAGGAGATTAAGAAAAATCTAGATGCTCTGAACAGTAGGGCCGATAATATGGAGGAAAGAATTAGCAATTTGGAAGATGGCAATATAGAATTGTTGCAGGCAGAGGAGGAGGGAGAAGCAAGACTTAAAAGAAATGAAGAAACTCTCCGAGAATTATCAGACACAATTAGGAGATGCAACGTAAGGATTATAGGTATACCAGAGGGAGAAGAGAAGGAGAAAGGGGCAGAAAGCCTATTCAAAGAAATAATGGCTGAGAACTTCCCAAATCTGGTGAGGGAGATGGATCTTCAGGTGACAGAAGCCAATAGATCTCCAAACTTTATCAATGCAAGAAGACCAGCTCCACGGCATATAGTAGTGAAGCTAGCAAAAGTCAACGACAAGGAGAAAATATTAAGGACAGCCAGGCAAAAGAAACTAACCTACAAAGGAACCCCCATCAGGCTATCAGCAGATTTCTCAGCAGAAACTTTACAGGCTAGAAGAGAGTGGAATGATATATTCAAAAATCTGAAGGACAAAAATCTACAGCCGAGAATTCTCTACCCAGCGAAAATATCCTTCAAATACGAAGGAGAAATAAAAACTTTCCCAGATAAACAAAAATTAAGGGAGTTCATTGCCACAAAACCTCCTCTTCAGGAAATCCTCAGGAAAACCCTCATTCCTGAAAAATCCAAAAAAGGAAAGGGGCTACAAAACCAAGAGCAGAGGAGATAAGTAGAAGGACAACAACAGAGAGTAGCAGCTCTACATCAGAACAGATTAAACCATGGGACGAGAAACAAAGGAAACTGAAGAAAACCGGAAAAAAAGACACAAAATGGGAGTGGTAGGCCCCCACGTCTCAATAATCACTCTAAATTCAAATGGATTGAACTCCCCAATCAAAAGACACAGAGTGGCAGGATGGATCAAAGAACAAGATCCAACAATATGCTGCCTCCAGGAAACACACCTCAGCCCCAAAGACAAACACAGACTCAGAGTGAAGGGATGGAGAACAATACTCCAAGCTAATAATGAACAAAAGAAAGCAGGTGTCGCTATACTAATATCAGACAAGGTAGATTTCAAAGCAAAACAGATAAAGAAACACAAAGAGGGACAGTATATAATGATAAAAGGGACTCTCCACGAAGAAGACATAACACTTATAAATATATACGCACCCAACACAGGAGCACCAACATTTGTAAAGCAACTCTTAATAGAACTAAAAGAAGACATCAACAACAATACAATAATAGTAGGGGACCTCAACACACCATTAACACCAATGGACAGAACATCCAGACAGAAAATCAACAAGGAAATAATAGAATTAAATGAAAAATTAGACCAGATGGGCTTAATAGATATATATAGAACACTTCATCCAAAAACAGCAGGTTACACATTCTTCTCAAGTGCACATGGAACATTCTCAAGGATTGACCATATTTTGGGAAACAAAGCAAACATCAATAAATACAAGAGAGTTGAAATAATATCAAGCATCTTTTCTGATCATAATGCTATTAAACTAGAAATCAACTACAAGAAAAAAGCAGAGAAAGGTGCAAAAATGTGGAGACTAAACAACACGCTTCTCAACAAACAATGGATCATTGAAGAAATTAAAGAAGAAATCAAATATTATCTGGAGACAAATGAAAATGAGAACACGACATACCAAATCATTTGGGATGCAGCAAAAGCAGTCCTAAGAGGGAAATTCATCGCAATACAGGCTCACCTCACTAAATAAGAAAAAGCTCACATAAGCAACCTCAAACGACACCTAACAGAACTAGAAAAAGAAGAACAAACAAAGCCCAGAGTCAGTAGAAGGAGGGAAATAATAAAAATAAGAGCAGAAATAAACGATATTGAAACAAAAAAGACAATAGAAAGGATCAATGAAACAAAGAGTTGGTTCTTCGAAAGAATTAACAAAATTGACAAACCCCTAGCCAGACTCACCAAGAAAAGAAGAGAGAAATCGCAAATTAATAAAATCAGGAATGACAGAGGAGAAATCACAACAGATACCAATGAAATACAAGAGATCATAAGAGAATACTATGGAAAACTATATGCCAACAAATTGAACAACCTGGAAGAAATGGACAAATTCCTAGACTGCTACAATCTCCCCAAACTGAATCAGGAAGAAATGGAGAATGTGAATAGGCCAATCACAAGTAAGGAAATAGAAACGGTAATCAAAAACCTCCCCAAAAATAAGAGTCCAGGACCAGACGGCTTCTCTGGAGAATTCTACCAAACATTCAAAGAAGACTTAATACCTATTCTCCTCAAACTGTTCCAGAAAATTGAGAAAGATGGAGAACTCCCTAACACATTCTATGAAGCCAACATCACTCTGATCCCCAAACCTGACAAGGACAACACAAAGAAGGAGAACTACAGGCCGATATCACTGATGAACATAGATGCAAAAGTCCTCAACAAAATTTTGGCAAACCGATTACAGCAATACATCAAAAAGATTATACACCAGGATCAAGTGGGATTTATACCAGGGACACAGGGATGGTTCAACATCCGCAAGTCAATCAACGTGATACACTACATCAACAAAATGAAAAACAAAAACCACATGATCATCTCAATAGACGCAGAGAACGCATTCGACAAGATCCAACAACCATTTATGATAAAAACCCTCAGTAAAATGGGTATAGAAGGAAAGTACCTCAACATAATAAAGGCCATATATGATAGACCCACAGCCAACATCATACTCAATGGACAAAAGCTGAAAGCCATCCCTCTGAGGACAGGAACAAGACAAGGGTGCCCACTTTCACCACTCCTATTCAACATAGTACTGGAGGTGCTGGCCAGAGCAATTCGGCAGGAAAAAGAAATAAAAGGAATCCAAATAGGTAACGAAGAAGTAAAACTCTCGTTGTTTGCAGACGACATGATCTTATACATAGAAAACCCCAAAGAATCCACAGAAAAACTATTAGAAGTAATCAACAACTACAGCAAAGTAGCAGGGTATAAAATTAACGTGCATAAATCAGTAGCATTTCTATACACTAACAATAAACTAACAGAAAAAGAACTCAAGAACTCTATCCCATTCACAATCGCAACGAAAAGAATAAAATACCTTGGGATAAACTTAACCAAGGAAGTGAAGGATCTATACAATGAAAACTACAAGACTTTCTTGAAAGAAATAGGCGATGACATAAAGAGATGGAAAAACATTCCTTGCACATGGATTGGAAGAATAAACATAGTTAAAATGTCCATACTACCTAATGCAATATACAGATTCAATGCTATCCCAAGCAGAATCCCAAGAACATTCTTCACAGAAATTGAACAAACAATCCTAAAATTCATATGGGGGAACAAAAGACCGCGAATTGCTAAAGCAATCCTGAGCAAGAAAAACAAAGCCAGCGGAATCACAATCCCCGATTTCAAAACATACTACAAAGCTACAGTGATCAAAACAGCATGGTACTGGTACAAAAACAGGTCCACAGATCAATGGAACAGAATTGAAAGCCCAGAGATAAAACCACACATCTATGGGCAGCTAATCTTCAACAAAGGAGCTGAGGGCCTACAATGGACAAAAGACAGTCTCTTCAACAAATGGTGCTGGGAAAACTGGACAGCCACATGCAAAAGATTGAAAATTGACCATTCTTTTTCACCACACACCAAAATAAACTCAAAATGGATCAAAGACCTAAAGATTAGGCCTGAGACAATAAGTCTTTTGGAAGAGAATATAGGCAGTACACTCTTTGACATCAGTTTCAAAAGAATCTTTTCAGACACTGTAACTCCTCAGTTGAGGGAAACAATAGAAAGAATAAACAAATGGGACTTCATCAGACTAAAGAGCTTCTTCAAGGCAAGGGAAAACAGAATTGAAACAAAAAAAACAGCTCACTAATTGGGAAAAAATATTTACAAGCCACTTATCCGACAAAGGGTTAATCTCCATAATATACAAAGAACTCACACGGCTTAACAACAAAAAAACAAACAACCCGATCAAAAAATGGGCAGAGGACATGAACAGACATTTCTCAAAAGAAGATATGAATATGGCCAATAGACACATGAAAAGATGTTCATCATCGCTAATCATCAGGGAAATGCAAATCAAAACTACACTAAGATATCACCTTACCCCCGTTAGATTGGCAAAAACATCCAAAACCAAGAATGACAAATGTTGGAGAGGTTGTGGAGAAAGAGGAACCCTCATACACTGTTGGTGGGAATGCAAACTGGTACAGCCACTATGGAAAACAGTATAGAGATTTCTCAAAAAGTTAAAAATAGAAATACCCTATGACCCAGCCATCCCATTACTGGGTATCTATCCTAAGAACCTGATATCAGATATCTCAAGAGTCCGTTGCACCCCTATGTTCATCGCAGCATTATTTACAATAGCCAAGACGTGGAACCAACCTACATGCCCAGAAACTGATGATTGGATAAAGAAGATGTGGTATATATACACAATGGAATACTACTCAGCCATAAAAAAAGACGAAATTGGCCCATTCACAACAATGTGGATGGACCTCGAGGGCATTATGTTAAGCGAAATAAGTCAGTCAGAGAAAGACGAACTCTATATGACTCCACTCATAGGTGGAAATTAGTATATTGAGAAGGAGATCTGATCGGTGGTTACCAGGGAAAAGGGGGGGTGGGGGGAGGGTACGGAGGGGGAAGTGGTGTACCCACAACATGACTAACAAAAATGTACAACTGAAATTTCACAAGCTTGTAATCTATGATAACATTAATAAAAAAAAAAACACATATGAACTCTAGTTGTAAGGTTTTTCTTTTCCTCTTCCCTGCATGTGCACTGTTTTGTGAACGAGATATAAGCTGCACTACACACCTCAGAGCAGCTCCATCAGTTCATTCTGTTGAACTGTTTTCCTGTGGTTCACACTCCTCACACTGATTATTGAATCAACTCCTTTACTAACATCATCTAGACTTTAATTCAGTCCACTTCTAGCAAAATCGTTACCAATAGATGCATAAAACACATCTGATAATGCACATGAATAACCCGATAAAATGCGTTATTAAATCAGGGTTTAGACTCGTTATTAACCCCACAGAGGCCTTCCACTGAAAACCACAGCAAACGTGATTACCTGGGAAACTTTAGCTCTATTCTTGAATAAGTTAACGATATCCAGGACGAGCGTTATTTAAAAATAAATAAATAAATAAAAAGAGAAATATATACTAGAAGAAAAAAATAAAAGATTTGCAGAAAATGTCATTACATTGAAAACCCAAAGGAATCAACTTTAGAGTTTACAATTTAGCATGGTGTCTATTTCAAATAAAGGCGTAAAGATAGGATTTATTGGAGACAGATCACTTCACTCATTGGCAGGATTATCAATACGGGAGAATCACTGTAAGGGCTCTCGGAACGAGGGGAGAAAAGGGAGAAAACCTTCTGAAGTGCTCGCTGGGGGCTGGGTCTCAACGCGCAGCCTCGCCCTTCAGGCTTGACTATGCAGCGTCCAAACGCGCGTTGGGTCTCATCCCACCTCCAGCCCCGCCCTCAGGGATCCGCCGCGCCCTCCGCCCGTAGCTCCGCCCATCGGGCTCGTTCGACACTCAATCTTGTCCCTGGGGCTGATTAGGGGTCAACCCCCGCGCCCAGCCAACCAGGCACCCATCCACCCCCACGCGGGAGGAAACCAGAATTTCTCTATCTGACCTGGCCGAGCGGGGCCAGTCGGCCCCAAGGCCGGAGCCCCGCCCCTTCCCGCCACCCCCCAAACAGGAAGTGGAAATGACGTCACAATCGGCCACAGTCTCTGCCGTTACTGGCCCATCTTGAAGTCATGAGTGTTGGTCGTGGTCCTGCCCGGATCGGCTTAGGCGACGCCGGCATGAAGGAGCGGGAAGCGGGCGGAAGAGGGAGTCACAGGACGGGTTTGGGCGGCCGCCCGGGGCCTGCTCAGAGGGGCCTGGCGCGCGCCGCTCGCTTCCGCCGGGGCTGCGGGGTCTCCCGGCAGGGCCAGGTCCTAGAGGCCGCTTGGCCGTCGTGCCCCGGGAGGAGCCGGATCTGCAATGGGGTGAGGGCGCTTCTGTGGGGTCGCGTCATCCTCTGTGCTCCTCCCTCCAAGGCTCCAAAGCAGCCTTGTGACTTTTCTCCAGGAGGAAGAGGATTTCTGCTTTTCCGGTGGGTTGACTGCAGTCCGTGTCCGCGTCCTCAAGGACCTGGTGCTTCGGGTGTCTCCAGTGAGCACCGGGGAAGGGTGGGTCCAGAGGCCTCTGTCTCCTTTTGTACGTAAAAGAATGCTTGATCTGAGATTTGAGTTCATCTTTGCACGGTCTTTATTTATTTACACATTATTACACGGTATTTATTTACACATTATATTCGGGTAGGAATATGATGTACTTTCTTAGATGTCTATGGTTTGCATGTTTCTGTATAGAAATGGTAGCATATTTAGACCATAGTCTGTCTACTAAAGAGAAACAAGAATACTCACCTCTCTCTTCATCTGAATTTCCTAAGCCTGTTCCTCCCCACACAACTTCAAAACATGAGCCAATCAGAGAAACGGATGGAGGAGTTTTTGCCCTAGTTCTGAAATCATTGAACTTCCCCTAAACAGGATGTTTGAACTAAGTATAATTTTTGCCACGTTTTTTGTTTGAAAAATCTTAAAACTAAATAAAGTGTGTACATCTATTACAATGAATGCCCACTGAAGTAGATTCATCTATTTTTAACTGGGGTTATGTATCTATTTCCCATTATATTCAGATTTGGCATCATGAATGTGGGAACACAGTAAGTACATAATATTTATCTGTTCTCTAAGAGGTGACAAGGAATGATGGTGGCCTTACCTGCTGTGACCAGGTTCTGGCAGTTCTCCAGCATCACATCTCTGTATAGGTTTCTCTGAGTAAGGTCCAGTAATGTCCACTTCTGGGTGAAGTCCACAGCCACATTGTCAAAGGTCATTGAATCCTAAACCATCACACACATGCTGGTGTTAGCTAAGAAATATCTCCACTGATTATTCACTGGAGAATGAGGATAGAAGATCCAGTATCTATGCAGGGTTATGAGTTCTCTCATTATCTTCCCAGGTTGCTATGGTTCTATGTTCTTTTCTCTATCTAGATTCACTCATTGCTGGTCTTCACTCATATGGCTTTAATAGCATCTCTTAAATATGACCTTATCTCATCAAAACCAAAGTAGGAGGTCTTGTCTTATTTCCCTCTATTGCAGCATACTCCAAAGTATTCTACAGACTCTTAATAACAGTGTAGAACGATTGATTCTTTGAGAAGAGGAATTCAAATCTTTATCATATGTCAGAGCAAGCAGCAAGTAAGAAACATGTAGTTGACATCCATGAAGTTCAAGATTGATTAGAGACTGGGGAATCCCTCTTCAATATGAGAGGTTCCACTTCCTGGGAAATTCAACTGGGGATTTAGTCCTCGTATGGAGTTCTTTTTGCTTTAGGAAGCTCTGGACACAGGCATGGGTAGAAAGAATGTATCCACCTGGTAAATTTCAAGATGTCATTCACTAGGATATGATTTTTTCTTATCTGCTGACAATTTTTCAGCCAGACAGCCACCGACATTTCTGCCTCTGTGTTCCGCTCATGAAGAGAGGATCCCTAGAAATATCTCAGAGAAAAGAAGGCATACATCAGAATGCAGAATGACCATATTTCCCAGATTTATCCAACTGAAAATTATTCCATCCTAGTTTGCGAATCCCATATATCCTTACACATTCAAGCAATCTCACACAAATACACACAAGTGTCATAAAACGCCAGAGTAGTTCTGTCTCACCTGGAGCCAGAAAAGGGGATTTTGAGCCATGCTGCCCATGAGGAAAGGGAATGGTCTTATTTACAGGTACAGCAACTAAAACTCTGAGAAATATGATTCTTCATTTGCCCAAGATGATAAAACTCATGAATGGTGTTATGCAGAACCGGTTCCCAAAGCACACATGCAGGAAGCTGACTTAAATCACAGCATTCTCTGGCATACTTCAGCTGCTTCTTAATGAACCAGCAGCATGACTGCTCAGGCTGAGACCACTGGACTCTATATTGTGCAGGGGTGACATTTAGCATACTCTAAAAATGAGAATCAACAAGGACTTACCAAGGGTCAAATCAATGGCTGCTATCCTTGGAGAGTAATGCTAAAATATGGCTGAGGGTTATGTGAAGCCTAGGTCCCTTCATTGCAACTTAGTATCTAAGTGGATATGACAGTCTTCGTCATTCTTGACATGGGTCATCTGGAGTCCTGTTTCAGTATCAATCATTGATCAAAAAGCATTACTTGTTAGTCATCAAACATCATACAATAGCTGTCTCTCTGTACATGATATACATGAAATTCACTAAGAATAGTACACTCTATAGCATGAATGTTAGAAACATTAATTACTATTTACTGAAAACCAGTAAATGACGGAAGTCTGAATACAAGCGTTACATATATAAGCTCATTTAATTATTATAAGAACCCTTTATAAGGGGTATCATCACCCCTATTTAATAGCTGAAAAAAGCTAGATTATGATCACACTAATAATTGGTCCAACATCACCCAGTTAGGAAGTGGAGAAGCGGAAAGTGAATGCAGGTAAGTTTATCTCAAAAGCTTGATCTCCTGAGGTTGTTTTTATTCCCAAATATGACCAGAAGCTGGTGTAGACCTGCACTGTCCATTATGGTAGTCACTAGCGACATATGCTGTTGAGCAGTTGATATGCAGCTAGAAAAGAGAATTTTAAATTCTTATTTTAATTAAATTTTATATTTAAAATATGTTACTAGATTCACTTATTTGAAAACTGAAATGTTTGGAAAAACTTGGATACTTGCATCTACTTTCTCAACTGCAATTTTTACATGATGCAAACACAAAAGTATATGTGATGAAAATTTCATGTGCTAAGGGTGCCAGACCAAACAGAGTGGAATATCATAATAGATTGGACCAAATTCATTGACATGGGTGCACTGAATAGACAGTCTGGATTTAATATATTAGCTCATGGACCTGGGAATGGCTCTAACAGCTTACTTGCTTGGACTGAAACTCAGACTCAATGGGGGCCTACAGTAATGAGCTGATATTGCCAGAGCTTCCCCAGCAAAATGCAATAGAGTGAATCTAGAGATATGGGAACGTTGCACCAGATTTATCATGTGTGTACAGCCCCCATTCCCCATTCTATGTTGATGGAATGTTAAAGACTCTGTGTTCATAAAGATATTGATAAATAGATCAATAATTGGACCACCTCCATCCTTGGAAAGCTCTGTGGGTATTTTCCTTTATAAGCCGGGTATGACTGTAGAGGATACCATCATTGAGATGAATTACCTGATTTCACAGGGCACGAAGAGAACCCAGAGCAGCAGAAATCAAGTAGGTAGCACTTAATTTCCAGAGACAAGGTGGCACATAAACTGTCAAGGACAGTGGGAATGAAGCAGGAATCATAATGCTTTGGTCTGCAGAGATCTTTAGTATAACTGACCCCAGGCTAGTTGGTTCCTGGGAATGAAACAGACATGCAGCTTATTTAGAACAAGGGTCAAGAAACAGCTCCAAAAGTCCAGATAGCTAATTTTAGGCTTTGTGGTTCAAATGGTCTGTTTTGCTAAACTCAACTCTCTCATCGTAGTATGAAAGAAGCCTCAAACAATATGTAAACAAATGAATATGGTTATGTTCCTATAAGACTTTATTTACAAAAACAGGTGGAGGGCCAGATTTGGCCCAGTATCTGTAGTTCTGCGAATTGTGTACTAGAATTTTGCTTGGTATCTGTAACAAGAAGTCTCAAGTCTGGTAACCAGAAATATGACTTAAGCCACTACTGTGGAAAAACACAGCTCACTACCCAATTCCAAGACAGATCAACTCACAAACTTAGAACCCCTTCATCAAAGGAAAGACCCTGCACCATCATCACAATTTATAGTATAAATCTTCCTTCAAACTCTCCACAAAGGGACTTGCAGTCATTTACTAGAGTGACTATGCATTGGGGAAAAGGAAATACCCAGAATGGCTCTAAGATGACATTAATTACTGAGGATCCAAAATACCATTGTGGCCCTCCACCACTCAAAGTGGAGGCTTATGCTTGTCAGGTGATGGATCAAGTCTTAACTCCACTGAACTCTTACTGGACCCAGCTGAACTAAGGACCCACCCTGTGGTTATTTTCCCAGTTCCTGCATGTATAATTAGACTACAGATATTCTTGGCAATTAGCAGAATTCTCTTAAATTAGCTCTCACCCCTGGGGTGAGGACCACTATGGTAGGAAAAGCTAAATGGAGGATCCTAGGATTCCCCACCACCTGACATAATAATCCAGAAATAATACAACATTGCTGAAAGAACTGCAAAAATCAATGCCAACATCAAACTTGCCTAAGGGCAGAGAAATTGCGAGGAATTGGTCTTGAAATAAACCATAGGTATCAACAACAACCTGGAGACCAATTCTACAAACATAAACTGTAGTAGTTCTGCATGTTTTCTCTATGCTTTTTGTATGTATATGTTTCTTTACATGCATATATTTGCATATGCTAACCATCCACTTCTATATCCTTCTCATTTTAGTAATATGCAAGTTACAAGAAAACACTACAATTTAGTCTTTAGGTAGCAGAATATTCATGGGATTGTAACTAAATCTGAGGAGTACTTACTGTGGCCTGTGTCGGGGATAAAAATGACTCGACATAAATTTATAACTTCCTGAGAAAATGCAATTTTAAGTGCACTACATCATCTACATAAGACTTTCTAAATGATCTTTTGAAGCATTTAGATCAGAAGTTGGCAAACTACAGCTCACAGGCCTGTTTTTGTAAAGAAAGCTTTATCAGAACAAAGCCATACCCTTCTATTTACTAAGGCTTATGACTGCTTGTGCACTACAGAGGCAGAGCTGAGTAATTACAGACCTTCTGGCTGCAGAACATAGAGTACTTTCTACCTGGACCTTTTCGGAGTAAAAGTTTGCCAATCTCTGTACTGGACCCAATTACCAGTTTACAGGAATTACAAGAAATGAAAGAAATATTTAAGCTCACCTTGCAAATAAAATCACAAACATCAAAAAGCTTGAGTTTCTAAAAGAATATGTGATTCTTCCAAGTCAATTTTTGCAGAAACAATACCTCTGGTCTAGGTTAAAAAGACTAAAAAACACATACAATTATCATACATAAATCTTGATTGGCTCCCAGATCCAAAAATGTATTTTGGAACAATGTGCAGAACTTTAATTTTCACAGAGTAGATATTAGATGACATTAGTTTTAATTTCCTTGGGTGAAATAATAGCATGATGGTTTTAGTCCTTATCTTAAATAGATGTATTACCAAGTAATTAAATGGCAAGCATCATGTCTGCAACATATTTTCTACTGACTCTCAAAGAGTTAACCAAAATATGAAATTATCTAGAGAGAGAGCAAACATGCAAAATGCTAAAATGGGTGAATCTACTTCAATGGACACTCCTTTTATTAGTTATTTACATTTTCTTTAAGATTTTTCAAAAGAAAAATGTCGGGAAAATACCGTCAGTCCAAACATTCGGTTAATGGGAAATTTAATTATTCTAGAAGTAACGTAATGAAGCCTCCATTCCTTTCTCCTGGAGGCCGCTGTTCTGAAGCTCTGTGGAGATGTACAGACCTAGGAAATTCAGATGAAGAAACAGGTAATAGCCTTGTTTCTCTTTAGTAGAAAGACATGTTCTACTTACGTTCCTAATTGGAAACTAAAATATGCACCCATAGACATCTAAGAAATTATATTTCTACTTGAATGTAGTGTGTCAAAAAATAAGAAACCTGCAAAGACAAAGCCAAATTCTCAGATGAAATATTCTTTTGTATACATAAGGAAACGGGCCATTTTGAAGCAAGTTTCCCCGAGTGCTCACCAGAATATGCCTGAATCGCAAGATCCCTGATGAAGCAAGCACACGGGGGCCAAGTCAGGGTCACTCCAACAGCAGAAATTCTTTTCCTTCTAGAGAAAAATCACAAAGGTTGTTTTGGAGGCTTCTGAAGAGGGGTGCAGGATGGGCGGAAAGACCCCATGGAAGTGCCTTTCCCACATTTTCCGACCCTGGGTATCCGGGGACCTATGGCACCAGCCGGCTATCATGCAGCCTAGGTGGATGCGAACAGTGCAGGCCAGGCCTCTCTAAGCACGCCCCTCAGCGGCCCTCACCCAACCCGTCCTTTGATTCCTTCCCTTTTCCTCCCTCCCATTCGTGCGAACCTCACCAGAGCTCACAGAGGCTGGAACAGATGAACTTGATATTCTCATTGTTGCGCAGAGCCCCCAAGGGAAAAGAATGCAATGAACAAGTGACTTCATTTCCGCTTCCTGCTTTGATCCCGGAACATGCAAGTCTTCGGCATTCGAGTCATCAGGTAAGTTCCACCGTGTCAAACACAGAAATGGTAGATTTCTTCTGCATGGTTGTGGTTGGGCTGTGAGTCTGGTCATCGTGGGGGATGAGGAGAGGAAGAAGTGCATAAGCCAAGGCTGAAGCTGGAACCAGGTACGTGGGCTGGGCTACGGGTGGAGGGCGGGGCCCATACATGGAGGTAGGGGTGGAGGCAGGATGAGGCCCATCTCCTGTTTGGAACATGGATGTGGAAGGCTGGGGTTGGGCGTTAACCTTACAGCCTGCGCAAGAAAAGCTTTTCTGCTTTCCTCTCCCCACGTTCCTAGAGTCTTTACAATGATTTTCCCTTGTTGGTAATCCCGTAAATCTATGAAATATTCTGTCCTCCATTCAGTCAATCTCATTTGTAGGGCTTTATTTAGACACCAAGCCAAACTCATCATTGATTTTTTGCATTTGCAATATAATGACATTTTCTGTAAATCTTTTATTGTTCCGTTTCAAATATGTTTCTTTTTTTTAATTTTTGTGACATAGCACTGATACCTGGCATTGTTCGCTTATTCAGGAATGGTTCTAAAGTTTCTCCGGTAATCATGTTTGCTGTGGTTTTCAGTGGATGGCCTTTGTGATGTTAGTAAAGATCTTTTAAAATACTGATTTAGTAATACATTTTATCAAGAGTTCACGTGCATGATAAAATATGTTTTATGCATCTATTGAATTGATATATTTTGCTGTTAGTTTCATATTTTACTTACAAATCATTTAATTATACTGTAGCCAAAGAAATTGGCTTTTAAAAATATCTGGATTTCCTGCCTTGCCTTAAAAGGTTTCTTCAAACTCTAGATTACATACAGATTTCATAATTTTCCTCTTAAATGTATTATATTTAAAGAGACTTAGGTCCTTAATCCTTATGGAATACGTTTTGAAATGTGATATGGGGTAGTAGATCCAATTACTTTTTTTCCTCCAGAAACTATTGCTAATTGCTTTAGTACTGCTTGTTGTTAAACTGCTTTTGATCTACTGATTTGAATTTCCACCTTAAACAATAAATTCTGTTTCAGTTTCTAGACTCTTCTGTGCAAGTAATATATTTATGTCCATATCACACTCTGTTTATTATAGTGGTTTTATATAAATTTTAATATTTAGTGGTAAATATATAATGGTAGGTAATATTTATTACTATTTATTTATTTAGGTAATATTTATTTACTATTTAGGTAATATTTATTACAGTAATAGTTATTACTGACTGCTTTAGGTGCTCAGCTTGGGGTGCTTTATGAGTCAGCTGATAATGTGTGCAAACAGATGGGCTTACTATTGGAATCTGCATTTGAAGGAGCAAACACCCGTTTCAGCCTTTATAGACTGCTTTCACTAGATAAGGAATGTCTCCTGTCTGGTCCATGAGCTGATGGCTTTGCCTTTCAGATCATAGTCAAGTAGAGTTGGACAGTGGTCATGTGGCTACTGCCATGTCTGTAGTGGGGTCTATGGTTGGCAGCCCTGTTACCAGGGATATCAACCCTGTCTGGTCCCCTGAGAGGACAGGACTGCCTCCTCTTTATTAGTGAAGGTGTGAGGTGTGGGTTGTGAAAGTTGCTAGTTTCCATGTGAGAGTAGCCAATCTGGAAATAAAGCTGATAATCTGAATGGAAATCTTCACAGTATTTGAGCCCCTGTGTCACTCAGCTATGTTTAGATGAATCAGGAAATTCTCTTTATCACTTGCCTCCAAAGCAGACCTGTCAATGCAGCCTTATCTTTATGTGAGCTTGAACCATGAGATGATCATGCCCAATGAAAATCAACAAGGAGTGCCATAGCTCCTCCACCTTCTCAGCTCAAATGCTTATCAGTCAATTGTTGGCTCACACACATCTCTTGTGGTAGGTTGAATAATAGCCTCCCAAAGATGTTTGAACATGTGAATATGTTACCTTAGACGGCAAAAGGCATTTTGCAGATATCATTAAGTCAAGAATCTTGAGATGGAGGGATTATCCTGAATCTGGATGAGTTCAGTGTAATTAGAAGCATCCTTATAAGGGAGGCAGGAGAGCTGGAGAGAGTATTGAAGATGCCATACTGTTGACTTTAAAGATGGAGGCAGGGGCCACAAGCCAGTGGATGCAGGGCACCTCTAGAATTTGAAAAAAGGCAAGGAAACAGATTCTCCTCTAGAACCTCCAGAAGGAAAGCATCCCTGCTGACATGTTAGATTTATTACCTCCAGAATTCTAAAATAATAAGG
Source organism: Equus asinus (assembly GCF_041296235.1). NCBI lineage: Eukaryota > Metazoa > Chordata > Mammalia > Perissodactyla > Equidae > Equus > Equus asinus. Next base: position 20,351,938 of record NC_091809.1, on the reverse strand, counting down.
TTGTATCATCTTAAATCACTAGACTTAGGGCAATTTGTTACAGGAGCAATAGGAAATTAATACATCTTTCTTTTAAAATCTGTCCATATCATTGCTGCTGGCTTAGGTCAGGTCTCCGTCACCTCTCCCCTGGACTATTTCAATAGCCTCCTAACTGTTCCCTCTGCTTCCAGTTTCTCCCACTCAGGGCAAACCTCAAATCCTCAAATTATACGTATGATAACATCATGACTCCGGTTCTCAATTGCTTATAACATCCTTAGTATATCAAATTAGACTCTCATTGGTCTGTCCTCCATCTGCGTGTCCCAACCTTATTTATAATACCTCAGCCATAAGTTCCATATGTCTTCCTGATGTATCTAACTCTTGAATATCACCCAAATATATTCTCTGGCTAATTTTCTGCTTATTATGTATTATTCAACCTCCAAGCATATTCTCCTTTTAGATGTTTTTCCTGAATACCAAATGTTGGCTAAGAGGTGGAAAAACTGGAACCTTCATGTGTTCCTGGTGGGAATGTAAAATGGGACAGCCACTTTTGGAAAATAGTTTGGCATTTTCTTAAAAAGTTAAGCATTAATTTACCTTTCAGCCCACTAATGGCACTGCAAAGTATCTCCCCAAGAGAAATGACAATGCGTGTCAACACAGACACAAGCCAAATGTTCATGGCAGCATTATTCATAATAACCTCAAACTTGAAATGTCCAAATGTCCATCAGCTGGTAATTGGATAAGGAAAATGTTGTATTTACCTACAATAGAATACTAGTCTGCAATTAAAAGGAACAAAATATTGATACTTACTTCCACATGGATGAGCCTCAAAAATGTATGCTTAGAAGAAGTCAGATACAAAAGACCACATATTGTATGATTCCATTTGTTTAAAATATGTAGAATGGCAAATTTAGAGGCAGACAGTGGTAGGTAGTTTCCTACACTTGAGGTGGGAGTAGCAATTAACTGCAAATGGATACAAGGTTAGGTTTGAGATGATAGACATATTCTAAAACTGCATTGTGGTAATAATTGCATAGTTATAAATTTAGTAAAATCTTTGAATTTACGTTATCGTGGGTGAATGCTATATATGTGAATTACACCTCAATAAAATGTTAAAAAAATCAATGTCTAAAGAGTTTTCCTGGAATTACTCAAGGTGAATTGAAAACTTTTACCTTTGTTTTCTGCAGGATTTATTACATATCAATATTATATTCCTCACCTCTCTGTATTGCAATAATTTGTATCTCTTTGGTCCCCTCCTCAATTTGTACACAGTAGACAATAAATGCACATTGGATTAAACTTAAAGCCTTCAAAGTGAATTGAAGCCACTTCAAATAAGTCTTTTGTCTCTAAAAAATTATGATTAATGACAATGGCTGCTTTGGAGGACAGCTGTACAGGGCAATGGAATTATGCAGGGATTTTTAAAAAATATTTTATTGGTAATATTTCAAATCCCTATAAAATATGAGTTTTGAAACAAATGTTATTAAATGCTCATGTTTTTAATACAATTGGGTGTTAATTACAGTAATAATAGGTAATATTAGCTGAATGTTTTCTAAGAGCCTGGCAATCTTGTAAGGCATTGTTCTTGACCCTGGCTTTTACATTGAGACTACTAAGAACTGTGTGTGTAGAGATTAGTATTTAGTTGGTTTTAGGCTCTGGCCAGGGCATCAGTACATTTCACAATATTCACTGGGAAGTACAGTAATCAACTAGGATTGAGAACCATGGGCTTTATGTTTTATTTAATTTAATTTGTTAAAACAACCTCATAAGGGAAGTTCAGTTATTTTCTCCATTTAACAAATGTGAAAACTCCCCAGGTGTTTGATATTTCCACCTCTGTTCTTTTTTCTTTTGCATTTCCCCCAAATTGACTCATAGTGTAAAATGAAGATGAAAGTTGCCTTCAGGGAGTTGATTTAAGGAGAACTGTATTTAAGGAGAATTTATTGAAGGATAATCCTTGTTTCAGTACAGACTGAAGTGAAGGGGCTATAAGAAGGCTGGGTTTCAGAGCTACTTTGGGGGCCTCCCATGGTCCTAAATTCTTCAGTTGGAAATGAGAGAGTTGGATTTGATGAGGACCCAGAACTTCAAGTGTTCAGGAATAGAAATAAATGCAACTACTTTACCAAGCCACTACAAAACAGAGATGAAACAACAACAAAAAATGCCATGTCAAACACCAGATGTTTCCCCAATTTTATGTAAGTTGATACATAATCCTGCATAAGATGAGAAATTGGAAGAAACTTTTTTAATATTATTTTTAAAATTGTGAAATATGTTGTACACTAATGCCATCTATGGGATCAATGACGGTGTATGATTTTGTGCATTCACCAAAACATGTTTAGCAACATTTGAAGTCTACCAGGCCAAGGTTAGGAGTTATATTTGAAAGGACTTTTTTATTAATGTTATGATAGATTACAACCTTGTGAGATTTCAGTTGTACATTTTTATTAGTCATGTTGTGGGTACACCACTTCCCCCTTTGTGCCCTCCCCCCACCCCCCCTCTTCCCAGGTAACCACCGATCAGATCTCCTTATCAATATACTAACTTCCACCTATGAGTGGAGTCATATAGAGTTCGTCTTTCTCTGACTGGCTTATTTCGCTTAACATAATACCCTCAAGGTCCATCCACGTTGTTGTGAATGGGCCAATTTTGTCTTTTTTTATGGCTGAGTAGTATTCCATAGTGTATATATACCACATCTTCTTTATCCAATCATCAGTTTCTGGGCATGTAGGTTGGTTCCACGTCTTGGCTATTGTAAATAATGCTGCGATGAACATAGGGGTGCAATGGACTCTTGAGATTTCTGATTTCAGGTTCTTAGGATAGATACCCAGTAATGGGATGGCTGGGTCATAGGGTATTTCTACTTTTAACTTTTTGAGGAATCTCCATACTGTTTTCCATAGTGGCTGTACCAGTTTGCATTCCCAACAACAGTGTATGAGGGTTCCTTTTTCTCCACAACCTCTCCAACATTTGTCGTTCTTGGTTTTGGATGTTTTTGCCAATCTAACGGGGGTAAGGTGATATCTTAGTGTAGTTTTGATTTGCATTTCCCTGATGATTAGCGATGATGAACATCTTTTCATGTGTCTATTGGCCATATTCATATCTTCTTTTGAGAAATGTCTGTTCATGTCCTCTGCCCATTTTTTGATCGGGTTGTTTGGTTTTTTGTTGTTAAGCCGTGTGAGTTCTTTGTATATTATGGAGATTAACCCTTTGTCGGATAAGTGGCTTGTAAATATTTTTTCCCAATTAGTGAGCTGTTTTTTTGTTTCAATCCTGTTTTCCCTTGCCTTGAAGAAGCTCTTTAGTCTGATGAAGTCCCATTTGTTTATTCTTTCTATTGTTTCCCTTAACTGAGGAGTTATAGTGTCCAAAAAGATTCTTTTGAAACTGATGTCAAAGAGTGTACTGGCTATATTCTCTTCCAAAAGACTTATTGTCTCAGGCCTAATCTTTAGGTCTTTGATCCATTTTGAGTTTATTTTGGTGTGTGGTGAAAAAGAATGGTCAATTTTCAATCTTTTGCATGTGGCTGTCCAGTTTTCCCAGCACCATTTGTTGAAGAGACTTTCTTTTCTCCATTGTAGGCCCTCAGCTCCTTTGTTGAAGATTAGCTGCCCATAGATGTGTGGTTTTATCTCTGGGCTTTCAATTCTGTTCCATTGATCTGTGGACCTGTTTTTGTACCAGTACCATGCTGTTTTGATCACTGTAGCTTTGTAGTATGTTTTGAAATCGGGGATTGTGATTCCGCTGGCTTTGTTTTTCTTGCTCAGGATTGCTTTAGCAAGTCGCAGTCTTTTGTTGCCCCATATGAATTTTAGGATTGTTTGTTCAATTTCTGTGAAGAATGTTCTTGGGATTCTGATTGGGATAGCATTGAATCTGTAGATTGCTTTAGGTAGTATGGACATTTTAACTATGTTTATTCTTCCAATCCATGTGCATGGAATGTCTTTCCATCTCTTTATGTCATCGTCAATTTCTTTCAAGAACGTCTTGTAGTTTTCATTGTACAGGTCCTTCACTTCCTTGGTTAAGTTTATCCCAAGGTATTTTATTCTTTTCGTTGCGATTGTGAATGGGATTGAGTTCTTGAGTTCTTTTTCTTTTAGTTCATTGTTAGTGTATAGAAATGCTACTGATTTATGCACGTTAATTTTATACCCTGCTACTTTGCTGTAGTTGTTGATTATTTCTAATAGTTTTTCTATGGATTCTTTGGGGTTTTCTATGTATAAGATCATGTCGTCTGCAAACAACGAGAGTTTTACTTCTTCGTTACCTATTTGGATTCCTTTTATTTCTTTTTCCTGCCGAATTGCTCTGGCCAGCACCTCCAGTACTATGTTGAATAGGAGTGGTGAAAGTGGGCACCCTTGTCTTGTTCCTGTCCTCAGAGGGATGGCTTTCAGTTTTTGTCCATTGAGTATGATGTTGGCTGTGGGTCTGTCATATATGGCCTTTATTATGTTGAGGTACTTTCCTTCTATACCCATTTTATTGAGGGTTTTTATCATAAATGGGTGTTGGATCTTGTTGAATGCTTTCTCTGCATCTATTGAGATGATCATGTGGCTTTTGTTTTTCATTTTGTTGATGTAGTGTATCACATTGATGGACTTGCAGATGTTGAACCATCCCTGTGTCCCTGGTATAAATCCCACTTGATCATGGTGTATAATCTTTTTGATGTATTGCTGTATTCGGTTTGCCAAAATTTTGTTGGGGATTTTTGCATCTATGTTCATCAGTGATATCGGCCTGTAGTTCTCCTTCTTTGTATTGTCCTTGTCAGGTTTGGGGATCAGAGTGATGTTGGCTTCATAGAATGTGTTAGGGAGTTCTCCATCTTTCTCAATTTTCTGGAACAGTTTGAGAAGAATAGGTATTAAGTCTTCTTTGAATGTTTGGTAGAATTCTCCAGAGAAGCCGTCTGGTCCTGGACTCTTATTTTGGGGGAGGTTTTTGATTACCGTTTCTATTTCCTTACTTGTGATTGGCCTATTCACATTCTCCATTTCTTCCTGATTCAGTTTGGGGAGATTGTAGGAGTCTAGGAATTTGTCCATTTCTTCCAGGTTGTTCAATTTGTTGGCATATAGTTTTTCATAGTATTCTCTTATGATTTCTTGTATTTCATTGGTATCTGTTGTGATTTCTCCTCTCTCATTCCTAATTTTATTTATTTACGATTTCTCTCTTCTTTTCTTGGTGAGTCTGGCTAAGGGTTTGTCAATTTTGTTAATTCTTTCAAAGAACCAACTCTTTGTTTCATTGATCCTTTCTATTGTCTTTTTTGTTTCAATATCGTTTATTTCTGCTCTTATTTTTATTATTTCCCTCCTTCTACTGACTCTGGGCTTTGTTTGTTCTTCTTTTTCTAGTTCTGTTAGGTGTCGTTTGAGGTTGCTTATGTGAGCTTTTTCTTGTTTAGTGAGGTGAGCCTGTATTGTGATGAATTTCCCTCTTAGGACTGCTTTTGCTGCATCCCAAATGATTTGGTATGTCGTGTTCTCATTTTCATTTGTCTCCAGATAAAATTTGATTTCTTCTTTAATTTCTTCAGTGATCCATTGTTTGTTGAGAAGCGTGTTGTTTAGTCTCCACATTTTTGCACCTTTCTCTGCTTTTTTCTTGTAGTTGATTTCTTGTTTCATAGCGTTATGATCAGAAAAGATGCTTGATATTATTTCAACTCTCTTGTATTTATTGATGTTTGCTTTGTTTCCCAAAATATGGTCAATCCTTGAGAATGTTCCATGTGCACTTGAGAAGAATGTGTAACCTGCTGTTTTTGGATGAAGTGTTCTATATATATCTATTAAGTCCATCTGGTCTAATTTTTCATTTAATTCTATTATTTCCTTGTTGATTTTCTGTCTGGATGTTCTGTCCATTGGTGTTAATGGTGTGTTGAGGTCCCCTACTATTATTGTATTGTTGTTGATGTGTTCTTTTAGTTCTATTAAGAGTAGCTTTACAAATGTTGGTGCTCCTGTGTTGGGTGCGTATATATTTATAAGTGTTATGTCTTCTTCGTGGAGAGTCCCTTTTATCATTATATACTGTCCCTCTTTGTGTTTCTTTATCTGTTTTGCTTTGAAATCTACCTTGTCTGATATTAGTATAGCGACACCTGCTTTCTTTTGTTCATTATTAGCTTGGAGTATTGTTCTCCATCCCTTCACTCTGAGTCTGTGTTTGTCTTTGGGGCTGAGGTGTGTTTCCTGGAGGCAGCATATTGTTGGGTCTTGTTCTTTGATCCATCCTGCCACTCTGTGTCTTTTGATTGGGGAGTTCAGTCCATTGACATTTAGAGTGATTATTGAGATGTGGGGGCCTACCACTACCATTTTGTGTCTTGTTTTCTGGTTTTCTTCAATTTCCTTTGTTTCTCGTCCCATGGTTTAATCTGTTCTGATGTAGAGCTGCTACTCTCTGTTGTTGTCCTTCTACTTATATCCTGTGCTCTTGGTTTTGGAGCCCCTTTCCTTTTTTGGATTTTTCAGGAATGAGGGTTTTCCTGAGGATTTCCTGAAGAGGAGGCTTTGTGGCAATGAACTCCCTTAATTTTTGTTTATCTGGGAAAGTTTTTATTTCTCCATCGTATTTGAAGGACATTTTCGCTGGGTAGAGAGTTCTCGGCTGTAGATTTTTGTCCTTCTGATTTTTCAATATATCATTCCACTCTCTTCTAGCCTGTAAAGTTTCTGCTGAGAAATCTGCTGATAGCCTGATGGGGGTTCCTTTGTAGGTTAGTTTCTTTTGCCTGGCTGTCCTTAGTATTTTCTCCTTGTCGTTGACTTTTGCTAGCTTCACTACTATATGCCGTGGAGTTGGTCTTCTTGCATTGATAAAGTTTGGAGATCTATTGGCTTCTGTCACCTGAAGATCCGTCTCTCTCACCAGATTTGGGAAGTTCTCAGCCATTATTTCTTTGAATAGGCTTTCTGCCCCTTTCTCCTTCTCTTCTCCCTCTGGTATATCTATAATCCTTTGGTTGCATCTCCTAATTGTGTCTGATAATTCTCGGAGAGTTTCTTCATTTCTTTTTAGTCTTGCTTCTCTCTCCTCCTCTGCCTGCAGCAATTCTATATTGCCATCTTCCAAATTGCTAATTCTTTCCTCCATATTATTGGCCCTACTGTTCTGAGCATCTAGATTTTTCTTAATCTCCTCTATTGTGTTCTTCATTTCCAATATTTCTGTTTGGTTCTTCTTTATCGTATCAAACTCTTTTGTGACATAGCTCCTGAACTCGTTGAGTTGTCGGTCAGAATTCTCTCTTAACTCATTGAGTATTTTAATGATGGCTGTTTTGAAGTCATCATCATTTAGGTTATATATCTCATTTTCTTTGGGATTGTTTTCTGTGTATTTGTTATTTTCTTTCTGTTCTGGAGATTTAATGTATTTTTTCATATTGCTTGATGCTTTTGATTTGTGCCTCGCATGAAGATAGAGTTTAGTTGCTCCTTTCACTTTTTTCAGCTGCTGCGGTGGGAAAGCCGCTGTTTGTACTGCACCAACCAGGAACCCTATCCACAGTTGCTAGCTGAGTCTGGGCCCCTCCTCGTAGTCACAGTGGTCCTTTGGATTCCCTCCTCTGCCATGGGGGCCGTCACAGGGGGGATTCAGGCTGCTGGTGCCTACTGTTGCAGCCCACCTAGACGTGCTCCCTCCTTGGGGTCTGCAACAGTGTTATGGGCTTTTCCAGCGGCTAGGGGTGGGATCACTTATATTTGTTGCTCCATTGCTGTCGGCACCCACAAAATCTCACTTGTCCACTATGGGTCGCAGGAGAGCTATTGGCATCTTCTACAGTCTGTGGTTAGTTCACCTAGCTATGCTGCTTTTGTCCCGGGGTCTTCCAGCCTTGTGGCTGCTGGCTGGGTGCTTTCTACTAGTGCTGTGCAGAGGCTTTCCCTGAGGCTGCTGTGAGCCTGTAGGGTTTTCCCCTAGGCTACGGAGCTGGGTCGCTGGAACTCCCCCCAGCCCCAGTCCTGTTCCCCAGGAACTCAGGGAGCCCTTTGCCCTGCCTTGGGCGGATAGCCGGACATCCTGATTTCAGTGGTAGCTGGTCAGCTGCTACCCTGCCTAATATTCTCCTCTCTGGGACCCTCCCGGTATTGTGGATGCTGGGCGTGGCCCCTCCGCTAATAGCAGACAGAGAGTTTTGTCTGCTGCCTGGGCATAACTCTGGAGCTTCCCCTCTGGGGCTCGGAGCGGGCCTCTGGAGCTTCACCCAGCCCCAGTTCTCTCCAAGATCTCCAGCAATCCCTAGCCCCACGGGGCGGGCAATGGCAGCTGTAGGTCACTTCACCCTCTGGGATTCTCTCCAGGACTTTCCCGGAATTGAATGCTGGGAGTGGCCCCTCTGCTAATGGCAGACAGAGAGTTTTGTCTGCTGCCTGGGCAGAACTCTGGAGCCACCCCTCCAGGGCGCAGAGCCGGCCTCTGGAGCTTCCCCCAGCCCCAGTCCTCTCCGAGATCTCCTGCAATCCCTAGCCCCACGGGGCAGGCAACGGCAGCTGGAGGTCGCCCCATCCTCTGGGATTCTCTCCGGGACTTTCCCGGAGTTGAATGCTGGGCGTGGCCCCTCCGCTAAAGGCAGACAGAGAGTTCCGTCTGTCGCCCGGGCAGAACTCTGGAGCTTCCCCTCTGGGGCGCAGAGCCGGCCTCTGGAGCTTCCCCCAGCCCCAGTCCTCTCCGAGATCTCCGGCAATCCCTAGTCCCACGGGGCGGGCAACAGCAGCTGGGGGTCGCCCCGCCCTCTGGGATTCTCTCTGGGACTTTCCCGGAGCTGTGAATGCTGGGCGTGGCCCCTCTGCTAATGGCAGACAGAGAGTTTTGTCTGCTGCCCGGGGTGAACTCCGGAGCTTCCTCTCCAGGGCGTGGAGTCAGCCTTTGGAGCTTCACCCAGCCCCAGTCCGCTCGGAGATCTCTGGCAATCCCTAGCCCCACCATGCCAGCAGTGGCAGCCAGGAGACCTCCATACCCTCAGTGACTCTCTCTGGGACCCTCCTGGTGCCACGAACACCAGGCAGGATCTCCCCGCCAATGACGGGGAGAGACTCTCCCTGCAGGCCCAGGTGTGCAACTCCAAAGTTTTCCTCTGCGTTTAGGAGTAATTGCGGGGGGTTTGGGTAGGGTTCTGGTCACCTGTTTCCACCGTCTCTCTTCTGTTGTGTGCTCGCTCCTGCCCTAGATGTGTGTTGATCTTCTGGGGGCGTCCGTTGGAAGAAAGCTGCTTGCGGGTACTAGGCTGTTCGGTCGGGGTCAGAGAGTTTTCACCTATTTCCACATCCTCCCGGAGGAAAGTCCGTCCGCCTTCCAATGTATAGTCGCGTGGGTCTCTTAGACGTCCTGAGATGCTGTCTGGATATCCTTTGTTAAGTGATGAGTGTCCAAATAATTGTAGACTCGAAGGGAGAGAGACAAAGAGGACTACTCACGGCGCCATTTTGGATCCCCTCCTCCTGAAAACACTTTTAAAAGACAACAAAAATGTTTGATTGAGTATGTATTTCCATGGAGGTGAGAAGTCAGAAAATGAAAGGATGATGAAAACCCAGAAAGATAACTGGTACATTAAAAGGAAAGGCTTTTTGATCATGAACATTTGACTTTAATTTAGAAACCAGATAATGTAGTTCTAGCAATTATGCAGTTTATCAGTATTCCAAATAAAGGGCATTTCTTGCACCATATCTGAATAAAATAAATCTGCTTCCAAGCGTCATTTAATTAGGAGGGTTTTTTTTTTCCTCCTGGAAGGGGAAGGATATTTCTTATTCAATGTATTTCCTTAAAAGAGTAGGCTTCTATGGTGTTCATGGATTTGTTATCTCTAAATGCCCTTGTTCCTATAACATTCTTCATGGGAGAGTCTCTAAAGTAAGTGTGTATAGAAAAGATGAGTAACACTCAAACCTTTGAGGAAGAATTCTAAGCAAATTGGATTTGAGAAATATTGCAAAGATATTGTGGTGTATGACTTCACAAGTGAATTGCTTAAATCTATAATATGGACAGAACACTGGGTGTCCATCTACTTGTTTCATTTTTTCCAACCCTCTTTTCCTGTCGAAAGGTGTCCAAACTACATAGAGCTGCAGAATCTAACATGATTCTCAGAATTTTTTCTCATGGACCTCTCAGATGATCCAGAATGCCTGTGCTCTCGGCTCTGTTCTCCTCCATGTACCTGCTCACCACGTTGGGGAACCTGCTCAACATTCTCGCCATCAGCTCTGACTCTGTCCTCCCCACCCCCATGTACTTCTTCCCCTTCAACTTGTCCTTGGCTGGTGTTGGTTTCACTTCCAACACAATCTCAAAGATGATTTTGGATATTCACACTCACAGAAGAGTCATCTTTCATGTGGATGGCCTGACTCAAATGTCTTTTTTTATGCTTTTTGTATTTTTGGATAGTCTCCTCCTGACGGTGATGGCACGCGGCTGATTTGTGGCCATCTGTCACCCCCGTACTCTTCCGTCATCATGAAGCCAAGCGTCTGTGACTTGTTGATTTTTTTGTCATTTTTAATTAGCCTTTTGGTCTCCCAGATGCACAATTTGATGTCTTACAACTTACCTACTTCAAGGCTATGGAAAGTTCTCATTTCTTCTGCGAGTCTTCTCAAATACTCAACCTTGCCTGTTCTGACACCTCCAGCAATAACATAGTCAAGTATTTTTTGGCACCATCTCTGGGTTTCTTCCTATCATAGGGATCCCTTTCACTTACTATAAAATTGTTTCCTCCATTCTGAAGGGCCCTCTCATCAGGTGGGAAGCACGCCGACTTCTCCACCTGTGGCTCTCACCTATCAACTGTCTGCTTATTTTATGAAACAGGCATTGGAGTTTACCTCAGTTTCGCTGTTTCACTTTCTCTCAGGATTGATGCAATGGCCTCAATGATGTACACTGTGGTCACTCCCATGCTGAACCCCCTCATCTACAGTCTAAGGAACAGAGACATCAAAAGAGCCATGAAGGTTCCTCAGCAAAACAATGTAATATCAGTACCTGTGCCATCCATTTGGAGTGAAAGTTGGGAAATGCAGCACAACTAAACATCTAGACCTGCAAATCCTAACTCTCTCATCACATTGTATTGTAGCTCTCCTGGCTTTCACTTCTCTCCTTTTGTAATATCTGAATAATTGGTGGTTTTGGGTGACTTTAGGGGACTGTATTTTGAGACTCTTTTTCATATCATAATCACTACATGACTAAATTCTGTTTATATCTATGGAGCCTCTGTAGTTTATCTTTGATGACCCAGGCATCCCAGAAAGATAAACAACTCTCTTTTTATGTTTAAAAGTTACATCTTTCCCAAAGCTCTCGTGTATTTTCCATAAAGTTTTCTCATTTATCAAATACGTCTATGCATGTTATGTGTGAGGATGCATGTCGCTGGTTCCCAACCTTGGCTTTTATTGAAATCATCTGGGAAGCTTAAAAATACTGATAACTGAGTCTTGCCACCAAAGATTCTGATTTAATTAGACTGGGATGTGGCCTGAGCATGAGGATTTTTTAAAACCCCTAGGTGGTTCAGGTATGCAGCCAATAGTGGGAATTATTTTTTTTTATTGTAATAACATTAAACAAATTTCAGGTGTACGTTGTAATATATTTTGATTTCTGAGTAGACTACATCGTCTTCACTACCCAAAGACTAATTACAATCCATCACTGCACACATGTGCCTAATCATCCTTTTCATCCTCCTCTCTCTCCTCTTTCCCCTCTGGTAACCTCTGATCCAATCTCTGTCTCTATGTGTTTGTTGTTGTTTTTATCTTGTATTTATCAGTGAGAGAATATGGTATTTGACTTTCTCCCTCTGACTTATTTCACTTAGCATAATACCCTCAAGGTCCATCCATGTTGTCATAAATGGCCAGATTTTGTCATTTTTAAAGGCTGAGTAGTATTCCGTTTTGTATACATACCACATCTTCTTTATCCATTCATCCCTTGATGGGCACCTAGGTTGCGTCCAAGTCTTGGCTGTTGTGTATAATGCTATGATGAACATAGGGGTGCATGTATCTTTATGCATTCGTGTTTTCATGTTCTTTGGATAAATACCCAGCAGTGGAATACCTGGATCAAATGGTAGATCTATTCTTAATTTTTTGAGGAATCTCCATACTGTTTTCAATAGTGATTTGCCAGTTTTCACTCCCACCAGCAGTGTAGAAGGGTTCTCTTCTCTCCACTCCTCTCCTGCATTTACTGTTTCCTGTCTTGTTAAATAACCATTCTGACTGGAGTGAGGTGATATCTCATTATAGTTTTGATTTGCATTTCCCTGATAGTTAATGATGCTGAACATCTTTTCATGTGCCTGTTGGCCATCAGTATGCATTCTCTCAAGAAGCGTCTTTTCAGATCTTTTGCCATTTTTTTAATTGGGTTGTTAGTTTTTTTTGCTGTTGAAGTGTATGAGTTCTTTGTATATTTTGGATATTAGCCCCTTATCAGATATATGGTTTGCAAACGTCTTCTCCAAATTGTTAGGTCATCTTTTCATTTTGTTGGTGGTTTCTTTTGCTGTGCAGAAGCTTTTTAGTTTGATGTAGTCCCATTTGTTTATTTTTTCTATTGTTTCTGTTGCCCGATCAGACATGGTACTTAAAAATATGCTGCTAAGACCAATGTCAAAGAGCATACTGTGTATGTTTTCTTCTTGAAGTTTAACGGTTCCAGGTCTTACATTCAAGTCTTTAATAAATTTTGAGTTAATTTTTGTGTATGGTGTCAGAAAAAGGTCTACTTTCATTCTTTTGCATGTGGCTGTCCAGTTTTCCCAGCACCACTTATTGAAGAGACTCTCCTTTCTCTATTGTATGCTCTTGGCTCCCTTGTTCAAAATTATCTCTCCATATATGTGTGAGTTTCTTTCTGGACTCTCAATTGTATTCCATTGATCAGTGTGTCTGTTTTTGTGCCAGTATCACAGTTTTGGTTACTATAGCTTTGTAGTATATTTTGAAATCAGGGAGTGTGATACCTCCAGGTCTGTTCTATTTTCACAGGAATCCTTTGGCTATTCGGGGTCTTTTGCTGTTCCATATAAATTTTAGGATTCTTTGTTCTATTTCTGTGAAAAATTCTGTTGGAACTTTGATGGGAATTGCATTGAATCTGTAGATTGCTTTAGGAAGTATGGACACTTTAACTATGTTAATTCCTCCAATATAAGTGCACGGAATATCTTTCCACTTCTTTGTGTCTTCTTCAATTTCTTTCAACAATGTTTTATAGTTTTCATTGTACAGATCTTTCACCTCTGGTTAATTTTATTCCTAGATATTTTATTCTTTCGTTGCAATTTTAAGTGGGAGTGGAATTACTGATCTAAGCCAAATATTTCATTTAAAGTTGACCTGTGTGTCTTGGGTCCTATCAGCTCATGGGCAAATACCAAAGATCCTAAAGAGTTCCAAAAAGGAAAATATGAAAAATCTACTGTAGCATTAGGCAATAAGTTTCCCCCATTATTCCTCATACTGTTTCTTCAAATATTTTCTCTCTCTGTACTCCATACAGCTGGTTTACGAACCTGTTGTCACTCTGCTCCAAACTTACACTTCTGTACTTTGCTTTGTGGTGCTGGGTTGGAGCTCTTGAAATCACTGCTCTATTTCCCATCTTGTGTTCACTTTACGTACTTTCAATACTGATCAGTAAAAGTCACCCTGCCTTAAAAGCTCAACGTTTCTCTTTACACCCCTCAAGCCCTTGGTGTTGTAGCTTCTTCCCTCATTTATGATTACTGTATTACCACTTCATCTTTTTTTTTTGCTTCTCAGTCCTTCAATAGCAACTTAAGTAATTCCCTATATTAAATTCTCTTCATTAAAATGACTAATTGATTTCTGTATTCTTGAATGAACCCTGACTGATATTGTAACATTGGGTATAAAGATATGTTATGAGATGTCTGCATTTGAAAGATTGCAAAATATGTCCAGGTAAATATTGTTTCTCGGCCGTGGATATACAACTGGAAAATAGGTACTGATATCATATTTCCGGTTGCTAGGTGGCTTTAATGGTGATTGAGGATCATTAAGTCACTCAAGTCATCACAATAAATTTATCTTCTTTTACATTATTCAAGGACTGCAAAGCACCATGTTGTCAGAAAGATGGAGCTATTTCCAGTAACAGCCTGATTAAGACTGCACTTTATTGTTATGTCTTTTGTCATGATAACTCATGGGCTCCTTTTGAGTTCTACCAGATGGGTTTCCATCCTTCCCTAGAGATGTCACACATCCTTTTTGTGGTAGCAATCTTAATTCTCTGAAAAGATGTCCATAACTAGCTTAATTTCCTTTGCCTTTATGGAAAATCACCTACCAACTACATTGATGAGAAACTTTAAGGTTAGAGAAAAGAATGCACTTTGAATTCAATTCCTGCCAGTTAGTGGGAAGAGATTTCATGCAATAAAAATTACTAAAATGTTATCTTTGCATTTCTGTGTATACACACCTAAATGATAGACAAAAAACCTTGGTAAGTGCTAAAGTCATGTTGATTTTTGTGTGTGTGTGTTAATTTCAAGTTTATGTTTTGTTAAATTTACTGCCTCCTGTTTTCATATCACATCATCTTAAAATTCACAAAGACAAATTGATACAGGAAATTTTAAATCTGAAAATATAGTAGAAAGTACACACCTGAGTACTAACCCTTGATTTTCTACGTGTGTGAAATACCTTTCTGTAATGTTCACAATTATTAAAATAGGAGTAAATACACTTGTATCACAAGATTGGGTTGAATTTAAATGATAAAAAGAATGTTAAAATTATTTAATTTTAAAATTTTCCCAGATGACTAGTAAATAGGATCTTAGACTTACATTTCAATTTGTCATACAGGGCATCATTTCCTGACTGAACCATTTTGTGTCCTCTTTTCTGGCTCTTATATCACTCCATTAGTACTTCTGGAACAGTGGTGAGCAAGGTATCAGACAATTTTCTGGGGGTAGATTCACTTTGTTTTTTTGTTTGTTTAGTTTTTCAGTTTTTTCCAGCATTAATGAGACATAATTGACAGATAACATTGTGTAAGTTGAAGATGTGTAATATGATGTTTGATAAACATATATATTTTGAAATGTTTACCAAAATAAGATTAGTTGACCTTATCTGTTACCTCACATAACTACCATTTTGTTGTTGATGTTATGGTGAGAACATTAATGCTACTCTCATAGAAACTTTGAAGTACAACACAGTATAGTTAACTATAGTCACCATGATGTACGTTACATCCCTGGAACTTTTTCATCTTATAACTGAAAGTTTGTACCCTTTGATCAACAACACCCAAATTTCCACCACTCCTCAGCCCCTGGCAACCACCAATGTACTCTCTGCTTCTATGAGTTAAATGTTTTTAGATTCCATATATAAGGGAGATTGTCCAATATTTGTCTTTCTCTATCTGACTTATTTCACTTATCAAAATGCTCTCAAGGTCAATCCATATCAAAGCAAATGGCAGGATATCTTTATCATGGCTGAATAACGTTCCTCTGTGTGTGTGTGTGTGTGTGTGTGTATCCATGACCTGAATCTTCAAGTGCTTAGAGCACAAAAGCCTTATAGAGGATGAAGCCTGTGTGGTGGGCAGTATCTGAGATGCTCCCAATGATCCTTAACTCCTTGTTTTCTTGCCCTTGTATATTTCCTTCACATTAAGTGTAAGATGGACATGATGACTCACTTTTGACAATGAGAATGTGGAAGAAATGTTGGGAAGTCACTTCTGGGAATAGAGTGAAATAAATCTATTTTTCTTTTTTCTGCCTCTCTCTTGCTCTCTGTTGCTCATATTGATGGAACCCAACTGCCATGTTTTGAACTGCCTCATAAAGAGGTTCATGTGTCAAGGAACTGAGGGAATTCTCTCACCAATAGCCTGAAAATACATAAATCCTACCAACAGCCTATGAGTGAACTTGAAATGGTCCTCAGTCAGTCAAGCCTTGGAATGACTGAACCTCTAGCCAATACCTTGATTACAGTCTTCTCTGAGGTCCTCTGAAGTTTTTATGTAAAGTATCAGTTGCCAAATAAATATGTAAAAATCAGTAGCTTTGTAATATGTCAATTTAGTTCAATTAGATAAAACATTTACCATTGAAGTCTCATTCAAATTACCAAAAAAGAAAAATTCCTGAAAATCTCCAACAAATAAAGTGCTAACCCAAACAAGAGCTAAGGAAAGAAAAATAACAATTTATCCTGAGAGACAAATATTAATTGAGAAAATGGAAATAGTATTGATACGGGGACGGCTAGCCAAAGAGTTGAAAGAAAGATTTCTTGGACTCTCAAGGTCTAGCAGTAGTGCTCTTTTATTTAGAGAATAGTGTGGAATAGCATAGGGATAGGACCCATGGGCAGTAAAGAGCTGCTGCTGCATGGGGACAGGACCCATGGGCAGTCAGAGCTGCTGCTGCCCTGAGTTGAGAGTTAGGGCTAAATTTATAAGGCACGGGTACGTGACTTATTTTTACTGGAAAAAGAAAAGATGATGTAAAAAGTCATTAAATGATTTCAGTGCAGATGGGGTCTGGTTATCATGTGGTCGTATAACTTTAGATATGAATCTGGTCATATAGATCGGCATGTAGGCAAGGATGCCCTGGGCTTCTCTCCCTGGGGCAGCCCTAATTCACACCATAAAAATCCATCGGGTTATATAGATCGGCATGTAGGCCAGGTCACCCTGGGCTTCTCTACTTGGGGCAGCCTTAATCCACATCAGTATCACATTCTTGTTATAGACGACCTAATTCTGCATAGACTTCATGATTAATACAATGATTTACATATATCAAAATCACACAATGAACTGTTAAATTGGAAAGAAGTCTGAATTTTATGTTAAAATTCTGCAACTTGGAAGTACAAAGCAGGAGTACAGGTGAACTTCCTCCTGAGGAGAGCAAGGACCTAGATCTTTCCAAGGACATTCACTTGTCTCTTATTCCTCTTCTATTAATACTAGCAAGTCTTTGGAGAATGGGATAACATGGCCCAACTGACTAATTATGAGCTTTGTGCATTGAGCACCCAAGGTCATACATGTGTAAATAAATGGTCATACAATTGTAAATGAAAAAATAAAGGACTCCGGGCTTTAGTTTGCTAGTTCTATTATCATGCCACTGTGCCTGTGTCTCCTTCCTTCATGGCATCTGTATCAGAAAGGCTCAACCTGAATCTGTCTTCCTGCCAGTCCTGAGGAGGGACCCTGAGCCTTCATCACACACCAGGCAGGAGAGGGCAGTGAATCCATACTCCTAGGTCATGAGCCAGCAGAGATACAGCACAGACCAGTGAGCACCCGAGGAGATGGTGGATGGAGGAGGGACTATGGAGAATCTTGTTTCCTCATTATCAAGACAAGGAAGACAATGGAGATAGCCAGATGGGAGGGCATCACTATGCAAAGTTTCAGCTCAGAGGCCAATGATGTTTATGTTCATTTTTCTGTTGGGGATTTCAGAACTCTCATTCAGAATTCTGCTCTTCTCCACCTTTTCTAGTTTCCTTAGGCATCATCCACACCCGACCAGGAAATGGATCTCTCCAAACCATCCCCTAAGCACTCCAAAATGATCATGAATGTGATGATTATGATCACGATGGGGATGAGGCATAATTATAATAACATGAAACTATTGAGAGTTTGGTTTGACAGGCTCTGAGCTACGTGCTGTTCAGCTTTTAAATTTTTATCTGCATAATCCCCGCAAGATACAGGTGAATACATTATCATAATTTTACAGTTGAGGAAAGGAGTATGATGTTTTCACTTAATTTGTACCAGGTCCTGGGGTAAAAAGGGATGAAGTCAAGTTTGGCTCTGAGCAGTGAGACTCTATTCACAGGGCACAGGACAGCGCCTTTCCCTACAAGTTGGTTTCATGTGGCTGTTGAGCCCTTGAAACGTGGCTAGTCTAAACTGAGATGTGCTGTTAGTATAAAATACTAGACTTTGAAGATGCACAAAAAAGAATGTAAAATATCTCAATTTTGTATATGGTGTAATTACAATATTTTTGGTATAGTTGGCTAAATAAAGTGTTAAAGTTAAAAAAACGAAAACCAACCTACTCAACCTTCCCTTTCTCTTCCCAGGTAGCTCCAGGCAGAATGTTCACAGGGAAATGACTGAGTTTCATGCCTTTCTAGTTCCCCAGAACCTACACTGTGGTTGGCACTGCATAGGCAACCAAAACAAAATATATATGTGTATAAAAATCTTTGTGAATTATTGATCACCCTTCATTGGTTCACAGGAAAAGAGTAGTCAAAATGCTTCCACACACTGGGGGCTTTCCTACCGGGGCTTTCAGACCTTGCAGGGATGTCCTGTGTGACTAAAGAAATAAATGAGATTGGTCGTTTCTCTCCAGGCACTCTTCCCAGAGTGATAAATTAGTTGAACCTGAAAATGGGTCATGGGGACCTCCAAATTGTAGCCAAGTCAGACAGAAGTTGGGACCTACTACTTATGATTGGCACCTGAAGCAGGAGCTTGTGGGGCTGAGGAGTCATGGGACTGAGCCCTTAACCTGTGGGATCTGACAGTCCAGGCAGATAGTGGCAGAATTGAATTAAATTGTGGGACACTCAGCTGATGTCATGGAGAATTGCTTGATGAGGGAAATGCCCCCATATTTGGTGACCAGAAGTGTCAGAAGTGAAGGGTTTTGTGTGAAAGTAAAGGAGACATAACAGGAGGTGAAAACCTGGGTAGGTTTTTCCTACATAATGCCGAACACTTATTGTGATTTTAATTTAGTCAAAATGTTCATGTCCACTATTGGATCTCTGATGGCAATGCATGCTATTGCGGTGGGGAATTTGAGCAAGACAATAGTTCCAATGCTGAAGGTGAGGGATGCTGTTTCTCCTCTATTTTTATAGAGGAGAACTTCCCTAAGATTATAGAGAGTACTTTCTTTAAATTTAGTAGGATCTCCAGCTATTACTGTAATTTGAGTCCCAGTACTGATTGAGAACATGAAGGTTTGCCAATTGATGCATTTCAGCACATAGTAAAGTGAATTCAGAACCTAAGTTGAAGAGATGCAAAAGCTAATTGATGCCTTTTTTGTTGTTGTTCTATAAATTCTTCTATTAAATTTTGGACTTTCATTGAGTCAAATGGTAGACTTCTGTTTCAGTTTTTGTTTCCTCTCTTACATCTGGGTTTCTTTCTTTTTACTTTTTATTTATTTTATCACTGGGTAGACTTCAAGTGAGATCCTCTCTACCCTCCTCATACTTATAAATTTCTTTCTCCAGAGAGCCTCAAATCAGTATCTTCAGTGTAGGGACCTCCTCCAAGATATTGGGTGTTTTATAGGGTTTATATACCATATGCTTAAATCAGGTTTGAATAAAGCCTTCCACTGTGCTACAGGGGTGCCATGGGTGTTTCTCATATAATCCTGAGGATCTGGATCTTTGTTGCAACAAAGGCATGGGGCAACAGTAGCAGCAGAGATATTAAAACGTCCTGGTCTGTTTTTAGAAGTTCACACCTCAGCATGACATCAATGGCTGCTTTTCTTCTTGTTCTTCCTCTCCTTTTCTTCTTCCTCTCCTTCCTCTCCTCCTCCTCTTTCTTCTTCTTCTTCCTCCTCTTCTTTTTTCTTCCTCTTTCTCTTTCACTTCCTCCTCCTCCTCCTTCCCCTCCTTATTCTCTCTTCTCCTTCTTCTCCTTCTCCTTCTCCTCTTTCTCCTTCTCTTCTCCTTCTTCTCTTTCTCTCTCTCTCAATTCCCTAATGACCAGTTTTTCATGAGCAATCATCCTATCGAGCTATAACTTCCTCAGTATATTCTTTCCCCTGAGCATTCACAAGAGCCATTGCCTGGTTGAAACACACAGCCAGCCATCAGAATAAGACTCTTTCCTCTGACCCTAATGTCAGTCACAGCTTCATTCTAAGATATACAGATAGCTCAGATAGGTCTGGGCCAAGACACAAGACCCAGGGCCACAATAAAGACATACCAATTCCATACTCTTGTCTCTAATATCTAAGTAATTATCAAAAGATCTAAATTAGGTAAGTTAGATACATATGAGAAGATTGGAAGGACACATAAAATGCAGCACAGTCCAAAGTGCAAGCTTCTAGCAGGTAGGAGCTCAAAGAGTATGCCTGTCTTCAGGCAGCAGAGCCAGGGAGCAAACCAGAAGAAAAGAAAGACCTTTGAGGATGGTGGTCATTGTCTGAGTGCCCCACTCACTGAATCAAGAGGAGTGGACACTCTGCAGAAATAGAGTGGACTCCCACTCAAAATTTGGCTTGGATGTCGAGGCTGATAATGCCACACACACGCACAAGAGAGTATACAAACTTTTATTCCTCATATAAAGGTCTCCTTCTCTGGGCAGAGCTTAGCAGGGAATCTAAGCTGATCTGAAATGACAGAAGAGTGCAGTGAAAGTGGCTGGCTTAGGATTTTTATTGTGGTTAAAGTGTGGGTTCACAGTGAAAATTCCTGCATATATGCATGGGCTTGCTAGGTTTGAATCTCTCGCTGTTGCCAATGGAGGGATGACCCAGGCTTGCTTTTTTTTATTGAGATATAATGAAAATCTAATATTTTTTAGTTTCAGTTGTACAATTTAATGATTCAGCATTTATATATATTGTGAAATGGTCAGCACAATAATTCTAGTTAACATCCGTTACCATACCTAGTTACAAAATTTTTTTTCTTTCGATGAGAACTTTTAAGATCTACTATCTCAGCAACTTTCAAATATGCAGTACAATATTATTAACTATAGTCACCATGCTGTACATAACACCCCAGGACTTATTTGTCTTATAACTGGAGGACCAAGTTGTCTATCAGCTAGCTAGATGTTTGGGAGAAGAGTAAAAGAGAGAGGTGTGACTTAAAAACTTAGCAGCCAAACATCACATTCAAGAAATGGAGTCAGACACTTTGTTAAATAGTTCTTAAAGGGTGTTTATACATAGTCCAAATCAAGGGAATTTATTTTGTGTCCTTTAACTAAAACATTTTTCTTCTTTAAGACAGATGATATTTGTTATTCCTTTTTTCTTCTTTCAAAGGAGGGAACTGATATATTAGTCTGTTTATAGATTTTTAAAATCTTTAATTATCCTTACACCTCTAATTTCTTTAGCTCAGTCTTTCCCAAGTCGATGCATATAGAAACAGGTGAATGAAGCAAAAGCCAATGAGAAGGAGTTCTAAGAAGAATGTGTTTGCCACAACCAAGAAGCTTTGCTAAAGTGGTATGGCCCTCAAGTGTGAATACTTTATCTTTGAATTGCTTGAATCCAAAACACAGACACAATGATGGGTACCTGTATACTTGTTTCTCTTACATCAACTCATTTATTTTCCAAAAGCTGTCTCTGCTCTGTGGAACCCCAGAATCTAATAGTTGTCTTGGAATTCCTCTTTCTTGGGTTCTCAGATGATCCAGAACTGTGGCCTCTAATTTTTGGCCTGTTCCTGTCCATGTACCCATTAATCATTCTGGGGAATCTGTTTGTTATCCTCACTGTTAGCTCTGATTCCCACCTCCAAGCCCTCATATACTTCTGTCTCTCCATCCTATCCACGGGTGATATCAGTTTTACTTCTACCATCGTCCCAAAGATGATATTGGACATTCAAACTCATAGCAGAGTCATCTTCTATGCAAGCTTCCTGATTCAGTTGTCTTTTCTCTTTTAATCTTTTTGGATGTTTGGACAGTTTACTCTTAACTGTGATGGCCTATGATCTGTTCATAGCTATTTGCTATCCCTTACACTACCTTGTCATAATGAATGCCCTCCTCTGTAGCTTCCTGGTTCTGGTATCATTTTGATCAGACTTTTGTACTCCCAGCAGCACTGTTTAATGATGTTGCAACTAACATTTTGCGCAATTGTGGAAATCCTCATTTCTTCTGTGATACTCCTCAACTCCTCAAGCTTTCCTGTAATGATGCCTCCATCAATAAAATGTTAATATATTGTATTGGTGTCATCTTTGGCAGTATTCTATTCACAGGGATCCTTTTCTCTTAACTCAAATTGCTTCCTCAATTTTGAGAGTCTCATCAACAAGTGGGAAGTACAAAGACCTCCAGGTGTGGCTCTCACCTGTCAGTTGTTTGCTTATTTTGTGGAACAACCTTTGGGAAATACCTCAGTTCTCTGGGTTCACATTCCCCCAGGAAGGATGCAGTGGCCTTGGTGATGTACACTGTGGTCACCCCCATGCTGAACACCTTCATCTACAGCCTGACAAACAGGGACATTGAGAGGGCCTTGAGAGTCTCCTCAACAAAACAGCCTAGTCTCAATATTTGGGCTTTTTTGCTGTTGTGGTTGTTCAGTGGATTACAAATTATTGCAAAGCCAAAGATCTGGAATTGGTAAACCTTCCTCTTTGGTATCATAATTTTTGTAGCTCATGGTTTTCACTCCTCTTGATTTATCATATCTGAAAATTACTTATGTTGGTTCATCTTTGATGGGATTAAAGAAGTATTCTGGGATCCTACATGTGTCAGAATCACTGCACAGTTGAATCTTTTTACCTCTATGGAATCCTCTATATTTTTCACCTATGACCTGGGATCCTGTAGAAATTCAGAACACTCTTTTAAATATATATACAGTTTTCAACCATTTTCACTGTCCATATCTGTTTTCCATAAAACTTTGGCTTTGATCAAATCAATTGATGCAGGTTGTATCAGAGAATGTATGTCTTTAGTCCTCAATCTTGGCTTCATTGTAGAAGTATCTGATGAGCTTTAAAATCCTCACGCCTGAGTCACCACCATAGATTATGATTTAATTGGACTGGAAAGTGAAAAGAGCAAGATCAGTTTTAACAGCACCCCAGGTGGATCTAATGTGCAGCCAAGGTGAAGAACTGTTGAATTTTGTCAGGCGTTTCCTTGAAATGTGACTTGTATGTTTTCAGTCCTTTACTGTTCATGACCAGGTCTTGAAGATCTTAAGGTGATCAGAGTTCATAAAGGAGAATATATGAATAGAGTTTGCCTTAATAACAAGCAATGCAATTTTTTCCCCTCATATTCCTGGTAATATTTTTTCATATGTCTTCTCCCTCCATGCTCTACAGCTGGTCCTATGTGCTGGATCTTAAGCTATAATTTTTTGCTCCAAACTTATGCTTCTCTAATTTAATTTGTGATGCTGTGGTGGGGGGCTGGGAATCTTTTAACTGCTTCTCTGATTTTCTATCTGGTTTCCCTTTAGACTCCTCTAATATCATTAACATTAACTTCACATGCATTAATGCCCAACTTTTTCCCTTTACTCCTTAACCTGTGGCATTGTCACTACATCCAGCAGCTATGACTCTGTTACTGTATTTTTTCTTTTAAGCCTTTCATCTTTTAATTACCATTAACTATACCTGTATTAAATTGTCTTCATTAAAATAACTAGTGTGGTTTCTCTTTTCTTGATCAACCCCTGCCCAATAAATCATAAAGTTACATTGTAAGGTGCAACTGGAAGATTGCAAAGTGAGCTCAGGTTAAAAAAGTGATTGTAAAGATATCTCCTGGTCAAGGGTGTGCAACTGCAGTTTAAAGAAATGGTATGATATTTCCAGTGGCTGTGTGGTTCTAATTGTGCCTGTAGATCATTGCCAACCAAGTCATTATTAATAAATTTAGTTCTATCTTCATTTTTATTACTCAAGGGTAACAAACGACCACATCCACAAAGGGTAGATCTTTCCTTTCACTAGTGACAGCCTCTTTAGGATTCCATTTTGTAACCATACTTCCCTGTCTTCTGTTATGATCAATGTTTCATAAGCTCTTTGTGCCTCTGCACACACCAAGGTACCTGTGTACATATCAGTCTTTCCTTTTGAGGTGCTACACGTAGATTCTGAGGTAGCCATCCAGACTTTTTGAAAGGCTGCCTAATAACTCTGCCTTTTACCACTTAGCTAAATCACCTACAAACTTAACTGACAATGGTCCTCATATCTGATGGGCTCTTCTCATTATGAAATTACTTCAGTTTAACATTATATTTTTCCTCTTGCCCAAACATTCTAAAATGTCTCAACACTCAAAATTCTTTATAATCCCACCATTTCATCATTTGGGCTCCCTAAAATTTTCCTCTGCCATTGATGCACACACACATAATTAGCATACTTTCTCCCATACCTAATTTAATTAGGAAAATATTTAAGTTTTTTTCCTGTCAGTTAATGAGAAATCAGTCTCTGAGTTCCTCATTCAGATAAATTTGAGGCATGAGGACTGCAAAGATAAGCTATAGACATTGCCACAAATCATGATTCCCATACATTCCACTTTATCTCACTATGTAAGCCAAAATCACCTGTTTTTAAAAAAGACTTGAAGAGTTAAAATACAAAGATTCCAAAGAAAATGTATTTGGAGGGAGATGAGCCCTTACTAGTTGAGCAGAGATCAGAAGCCTCTAGAGATGCTTGCTGAATTGGTCCTGAAATGGCTGTGACTTCTCCTGGCAAAGATGAAAGGACTCTGTTGGTATAAGAGAGCCCAGAGACGCTTCTTCTTATGACATGGCCAGGAGCAGCATGTTGGAGTCTGCAGAATTACCTAAAAGTGAGCAGGCTCTTCTATTTGCCAATTATCCAGTAAAGTTTTGTTGAGAAGATAGTGATGTGATGAGTTGAGAACTATTCAGGAAAGCAGAGATAAATCTCTAGAATCTTTTTGTGTTTATAGCCCCAATTCCTGATAAGAAAGTGTGGCCTTGGGGTGGGCAGCTTCTAAGATGCTCTCAATATCCACTGCTTCCTATATTTATACCCTTGTATCTTTCCATTTCCAACTGGGCTGGACTGTGTGACTTGCATCCAATGAAAAAACTATCAAAAAATATTGGAACATCACTCCAACCTTAAAGTTCAAATAGACTCAGACTTCCAACTTGCCAGCCCTCTTCTACTCTCTCACCAGTTCGTTCTGATGGAAGATAGCTGCCATGTTTTCAGCTGCCCAGTGGAGAAGCCCATGTGGCAAGAAACTGAGAGATGACTGTAGCCCTACATTTAGAATGCAAACATTTGTGAAACTCTCTGTAGTATTTAAGGAAACTGACAATTTAATAAGTATTTCAAATTAGATAGTTAATGTACAAACATGCATAAATTCTACAGATAAATTAAAACGTTGTCATTCAAAATAGCAAAAACCATAAATCTCCAAACATAAGATCCAAAAGTCCAAAGCAGGAATACAGAAATAAAAATAGAAAGTTCTCCTTAAAGACATAAATTTCAATTGAGAAAATAAAAATTTGCATTACAGTCTTGGTGTAAACGACATAATTCTTCCTACATGCATGATTAATTCAATGAATTTGTAGATCTACAACTCACACATTGCTTTTTTAATTGAAAAACATCTGAATTTATAAAATTCCTGCAACTTGGAAGCCAGAAGTGAGAAGTATGGATGAGCTTCCTCTTGAAAAAAGGAAGGACTCAGACTCTTCCTAAAACATTCTGTTTTCCGTTTTCCTCTTCCATTAATAACAGCAAGTCCACAGAGATTGCACTAACACAGACTAATTTTGCTAATTATGAGCTCTGTGCATTGAGCTCTCAAGGCCATACAAGTGTAAATAATCAGCCTGTGCCTACAGCCCTTCAGGTTCTTGGTCCCAGTCTGTCTTTTCTTCCCAGAATCACCATCTGGATCAGGAGGCCTGTGACTAGCTGTGTCTTCCTGCCAGTCCTGAGGACGGAGACTAAACCTTCACCACTTTCCAGGCAGGAGAAGGGCAGCAGATTCTCACCCTTGGTCATACTCCAGCAGAGACACAGAACAGTCCAGTGAGTACCGTGAAGACGGTGGATAGAGACGAGACTTTCAGGAGCATTGTCTTTTCATAATTAAGACAAACAGGAGAGTTGGACAAACAGGTGATAGGGCACCAAATGCAGAGTTTCAGCTCAGAGCCCCATGTAGTTTATATTGTTGTTTCTGTTGGGGACCCCAAAACTCTCAATCAAAGTTTTCATTTCTCCCTCATTGGTTCTGCTGTCATATGTATCTCTCCCATGACAGCAGTAGTAAGTCCTTATAAACTGTTCTCTAAGCACTGAAAAACAATCGGGAAAGTGATGTTGGTGATAATGATGAAAACGATGACAGTACCACAATGTGACATACGTTTACTTAGGGATTTTAAGTGCCAGGCTCTAAGCTAAGTTTCTTTATATAGCTTATTAGTTTTTATCTGCATTCTCACCCCAAAAAGAGGGAAATACGCATTATCATCATTTTACAGTTCAGGACAGAAGCACAGCATTTTTATTTAATTTTATCAGGTCCTGGAGTCAAAAAGGGTAAAGTCAGGTTTCAATCCAGACAGTGAGATTCCAATCACAGGGCACCTAAACAATATTCTCTTCTACTAATCCGACCTGGAATTTCTCTTCCTTTCGTTCCAGGCAGAGGCCCCTCCCCCCCCCCCCCCCCACTGTGCTCTTCTCTTTGGTTTTCTTCTAGACCACAGTGGAAAGCAGTGGGTTGCCCTGGCTGCATCAGCTATAGTATGGGGGAGATCACATGCAGGAATCACATGATAATTCAGAGCAGATCTCTTTCTTGTCCCTGCTCTCAAATTTTCCTTCAATTGTTCCACTTTCTCCTTCACTCTTGTAATTTTTCCCATCTTGATCTAAGGGAGGCATAGAGTCAAAGTGTTGGGTTCCATTCTTAGTCAGGAAACTGTTAAAATGTATACCTCAGGAAGTTTGCAATAGACTTCTGGAAGACTGCTTAAACTCTCCTTGTTAAACAGTGAACAATTTCTGTGCATGGTACTCACCCTTTAATTTTGAATCTTACCTGTCCTATGTGGCACTGGGCAAGTTTTTAGTATCTCTGAGCCTGAAGCTTGCCATCTGAGTTGATCTCCAGTTGATAAAATTGTACTGAGTGAGAATTAAACACAACGGGTGCTGATCATGTGAATAAAAACGTGATGGGGTCTTGCCCGATGGCACAGCGGTTAAGTGTGCACATTCTGCTTTAGCGGCCGGGGTTCACCAGTTCAGATCCCGGGTGTGGACATGGCACCGCTTGGCATGCCATGCTGTGGTAGGCGTCCCACATATAAAGTAGGAAAATGGGCGTGGATGTTAGCTCAGGGCCAGTCTTATCTTATGAAAAGAGGAGGACTGGCAGCAGTTAGCTCAAGGCTGATCTTCCTCAAAAAAAAAAAAAAAAGAAAAAATGTGATGGATGTATACAGTAGAGACAAAGTAAATTTTAGGCATTTTTCTTAGTACCAAGGCTAAGCACCAGATACCAACTAAATGATCCTGTACTCTGCTGGTTTGGTTTTCCCTAGATCCTGAGAGAACATTTTGTCCTTATGTATGCAGACTTTGATGCGTGATGAGAAACAACTTAGTCTCATTCAATTCGGCTACCCCAAAGTCTATCATTGCTTGGCACAGTGTAGGCTACAAGAACAGTAACAATCTCTGTTATATACTGAATAGAATCTTCCTTGGTTCTCAGGAACAGAACATGGTCAATATGGCTTCCACACACTGGGCACTTTCCTGCCTTTACTTTCATTCCTTCCAGTGATGTTACTTAGGACTAGGCAAAAAATAAAACAGTGCTTCTTATCTATGTCACATATTTTCTAAGGGAGCCATTGTTTTCCATGTAATATAGTCTACAACATTCAATTATAAAAAATGTGGATATTTTCTTTAAAATGACAGCAAAAGAGAAAGAGAAAGGGAAGTAAATCTTGCTGTGTGGACTGAGACACATGTTAGGATTTCCACTCATTCCATGAATAGATTCCCTAGGACATGATAGAATTCTCTCTCTGCCATATAATAGAATAAAAGGTTATTAAACCTTTCTTGGGATTGTGTTTCATCAATAAACCCACTATTCCAATGATGATTCAAATTCTGATTTGAAAATCATGAATGAATATTTATTATGTGCAGACCTCTGTTTGGTGCCACATATATCCTAGAAATGGACATTATTCTTCCCATTTCTGGTTAAGGAATTCCAGCACAGAAAGTTGGAGAGATGGACGTGCACTCCACTTTTAGTGGGTGAAAAATGTGGGACTCAGACAACAGTCTCCTGACACCAATCCCAGGGTTCTGTCTTCTTGAACAGAGCAGAATATCTCTTTTCTTTTGAAAGCTGCTTTAGTCCCAAATGGACACACAGAAACAAAGCCATAGATTCATTCTCTTGGGATTTGGTGAGTTCGTCTGTGAATTAGGGGAATGGACAAAGTGGTTTGCAGGGGACTTTAGCACATGAATATTGCAGATCACAAAGTCCTCTATGAACAGTAATGCATTTTGTAGCCCATTTTGGAAATCTGAGATATGGAAATATTATTCCAAGATGGAAATTTTCATGTGTCTGTATCATGCAAGCAGACTTGAGGGATCTTTCTGATGCTATACCTTGACAATAAGAGCATGTAGTTGATGAGTCTAAATTTTCTATTGGGAATAATTTTAGATAAGAGTAAAATTTACAACTCAAATAATTATCTTTCATGCATATACATTATAGAAATTCTTACTTGTGCGATATGGAGATGAACAGAAGAGTTTATTAGGAATTATCTCCTACTTATTAGGAGATGAGCATTAGGAGTTTTATTAGGAAATATTGTAATAAGAAATTGAAAGATAAAATGAAGTTCATCTCTCAAGTAATACTATGCCCATTTAAATTGTTTGAAATAGATGTATGTACTTCACAGAGGCTCAAAATACAATATTTTTGTAAATGAGAACTTCTCAGGAGACAGAACGTGTATTATGATACAATTTAGGTAGGCTTTCAATAAAACTGTTTATTAATGCGTGAATCTGTTTATGAATACATAAACTCAATACTGATATCATAGAAACATTGAAATGAAAGTACATCCACCAAATTCATAGCAGTGTTTGCTTTTGGGCAACTGAAGTGCAAGACAATGGGATCATGCAGGGAAAGAAAAAAACCCAATTTTATTGGTAATAAATATGAGTTCTGAAGCAAATAGGATTAAATATTTTTATGTTTAATGTGAGTAGTAGGCAATAATAGCAATAATAATAATAGGTAACATTAATGGAGCATTTACTAAGTGCCTAGCAATGGTTCTTCACCCTGGCTATGTGTTAGTATGACCAAAGTATTTATGTGTAGAGGTTCTGATTTAGTTGGTTGTAGGTTGTGACCAGCACATCAGTAAAATTTTAAAGATCCACAGGTAATTATAATGAGCAACCAGAATTGAGAAAAACTGGCTAAGCACTTTATAATTATTATTTGATTTGATTTTTATAGCAACCTGATGAGATAAGTTCAGTTAATATACCCATTTCATATACAGAACTTCCAACTTCTCAGAAGGTCAAGGACTTATCCATCAATTGTTGGCAAATTCTAAGTCACACACATCTCTTGCAGTAATTTGAATAATAGTTTCCCAAATACATCCATTTCCTAATCTCCAGAACCTATGACTATGTTACCTCATGGCAAAAGGCACGTTGCAGATGTGATGAAGTTAGGCATCTTGAGATGGTAAAATTATCTTGAATTATCTGGGTGGGCTCAATGTAATAAAAAGCGTGTTTATAAGAGGGAGGAAAGAGGGCCAGAGTGAGAATTGAAGATACTATACTGTTGACTTTGAAGAGGAGAAAGGGGCCGTGAGTCAATGAAGGCAATAGGCCTCTAGAATTTGGAAAAGGCAAGGTAGCAGAATCTCCTCTAGAGCCTTCAGAAGGAAAGCAGCTCTGCTTGTACATTTTATACTTCCGAGCTCCAGAATTGTAATATAACAAATTTATGTCATTTTAAGCCACTAGACTTGGGGGAATTTGTTACAACAACTAATACAACTTTCTTCCAAAATCTACCAATCTCATTGCTACTGGCTTAGGTCAGGTCCCCATCATCACTCCCCTGGACTATTTCCACAATATCCTAACTGTTCCCTCTGCCTCCAATTTTTCCCACTCAGGATAATCCTAAACTCCTCATATTATACATATGATTACACCATGGCTCTGGTGCTTAACTGCTTTTAAAATCTTTAGTATGTTAAATTAGGCTCTCAATGATCTATCTTCCATCTAGATATTCAACGCTATTCCTAATATCTCAGCCATAGGTTAAATACATCTCACTCTTGAATGTCTCTTGAATGTCACCCATATCTATTCTCCAGTTAAATTTCTTCTCTTTTTTTTCTATTCAACTTTCAAGCGTATTCTCCTATTAGAAGTTTTTCCTGAATAGCAAGTGTTGGCAAAAATGTGGAAAAACTGGAAGCTTCATGCTTTCCTAGTAGGAATGTAAAATGGTGCAATGACTTTGGAAAGTAATTTGGTAGTTTCTCAAAAAGTTAAGCATAAATTTATCATATAGTCCAATAATTGCATTCCAAGTTATCTATGGAAGAGAAATGAAAGTGAATGTCAACATAGAGACACAGGCAGAAATGTTCATAGAAGCATTATTCATAATAACCCCAAATTGGAAATATTCAGATGTCCATCTGCTGGTCAATGAATAAGCGCAATATGGTATACACATACAATAGAATACTATTCTATTACTATCTAAAAGGATCAAAATATTGATACATACTTCCACATGGATGAGCCTCAAAAACATTGGTAACTAGAAGCAGCTTGATACAAATGAAGAAATATTGTATGATTCCATTTATATAAAATATCTAAAAAAAGGCAAATTTATAGAGGCAGAATGTTATAGGTGGTTTTCTAGGGCTGAAGTCAGAGTGGAAATTAACTGCAAATGAACTCAAAGGTAACTTTTGATATGATAGACATTGTCTAAAACTGGGTTGCGGTAATGATTGCATAACTCTATAAATTTACTAAATTCATTGAATTTACATTTTCATGAATTAATTTCATGGCCTCAATAAAAATGTTTAAAAGTAAATGTCTAAGGGATTTTTCCTGGAATTATTCAAGGTGAGTTGAAATCTTATACCTTTGTTTTCCACAGGATGCCTTACACACCAATATTATATGCTCACTCCCTCTATATTGCAATCATTTGTATCTCTCTGGTCTCCTCCTCAAGTTATACACAGTAGACAATAAATACACACTAGATTAAACTTAGTGGCATCAAAGTAAATTGAAGCAGCTTCAAATAAGTCTTTTGTCTGCAACAAATTATGATCTCGAGTAATTTTGCAGTCCTCAGCATGTCTCCAATAGTTACTTTCCCTTATTCTCTCAATGTCATTAAACCCTTTTGTGATATTGTCTTGATGCATTACAGTCTTTATCACCTGTTAGCTTTGGTTCCTACAAAAGCTAATGCTGAGTCAAGAATTCACGTACAAGCACTTTATTGGAAGGAGCAATGAATGTAGGGAGACAGGAGGAGTGGACACAGGGATGAAAATACATCTAATAAAGCTTGCATTAAGTGAGCTACCACAGTAAATGAGCAGAGTTTTCAACATGTGGGGAAATTCTGGAAAATGGTTCAAAATCCGAAACTCAGAATTATCCCAGTTGAAGGGTGAAGGAGATGGTGTACCACACACCTCTCCCTCAAGGGCTGTCTCTGAAGGGGCATGATTCCCTGTTACTTCTGCCACTACATATTGGGCAAGGACGGTTTTAGCTGATGCCAGCCATTGGTAATCATGAAGTGGAGATGGTGAGAGGGTCCCAGGGAATTTAGAGGAATGTTGACAGCATCTACTACTTCATCCTTCCCTGCAGACTCAATACCATAACATTCCTCTCAAAAAGTGAGCTAAGTTCTCAACATCTTCCATACGTGTGTAACTATGATTCCTGATGGCACTTCCAGAGAATCCCAGAAAAAAATTAAACCATGTGGGAAAACAGCTCTGATTCTATTTTATTCAACATTATATGTTATAGGATCTTAGAGGGAGTACCTCAAAATTCCAATGACGAGAAATAAAGATCAAATAAAATAAAGGAAGAAAAGAATGAAAGAAGGAAGAAAGGAAGGACCTCAAAGAATAAAGTAACATCTCAGTGTTAATCTAGATAGTATACTACTATGAATCATCTGAACAAGCCAACGTTTAAATCTATATTCCTCCTATGAAGTTGAAAAATTACATTAGTGTTCTCATGACAAGTAAGATACCAAAGTCACTGTGAGTAAGCCAGGTTAGAGTCCAAGTCAATGTCAGTCTCTTTTTGAAAAGTGAAGTGAATGAGATAAAATATCTCAAAGATATACTTTCAAGTTGAAATAAAGTCGTATATGTGAATAAACAAGGGCCATCCTGATAGATAAGCATTTTGTTGTGACAAATGTATGATTTTCCTTTCATTTCTCCCAGAGAAAACAAGTGCACCACCAAATGGAGGTGAAGAACATCAACGTTTGAGTGGATAAATTTTGAGGAAACCACATCAGCAGTTGGTATGATAAGTTCTTTAAATCTATAGTTAGAACATAGCAATTTTTATCTTTCAGATCCGTTCATGTATGTTATATACAGGGATGCATATGACTGGTCCTAAACTTTGGCTTCATATTGGAGTCACCTGGGGATCTTTAAAAATATTAATCATTGCTTCTCACCACACATTATAATTGAATTGGACTGAGGTGTAGCTTTAGCTTGTGGACTTAAAAATCATGCCATTTGGTTTTCATGTAAAACCAAGGTTGTGAACTACTGATCTAATCACATATTTCATTCAAAGACGATTAGTATGTTTGGATCTTTTATTGCTCATGAGCAGATGCTGAAGTTTTTAAAGTCCCCCTAGCTCACAAGAGGGATGATATGAAAAATTTCACCCTCACAACAAGCACTGTGACTTTTCCCACCATTCCTGATATTTCTTTATGTATCTTCTCCTTCTATACCATACAACTACTCATCTGTGCTGGCTAATAAGATATTGTCACCTTGCTCCAAACACACCCTTCTATACTTTACTTCAGCAAAGCATAGCTATTTCCTTTCACTAGTAACAGTATCTTTAGGACTTCAATTTGGAGCTATTCTTGCCTGTCTCTTGTCCTGACACATCTGTCTTTGGGCTCTGATCTGTGTCCACTCTACGGGTATCCATCTTTCCTTTAGAAGTATTGCACAGAGTTTCTGAGGTAGTGATCTGGGGCTCTCTGAAAACCTGCCTACTAACTAGTTTAAATTCTTTGGCTTCGGCCATGAAGCTCAATCATCCGCCAAGTTCACACATCAGGAACTTTGATACTGGAGAAGGGAATGCCCTTTACAGAAGACAAAGCCATACCAGCCAGTGAGAAGAGATACTTTCCATTAAAAATGAGTAAATTAGGGTTTTTACTACTTAGGTTTCAAAGAAATGAAATGAGACAGTTTGGGCCTGATCTACTCCGGAGTAATGAATGGGCTCTGTCTTCATTTCTGAAAACCTAAGTAATGGACTAAGGCCTTGGAATTCACCCCCCCCCTTTTTCTTTTTGAGGAAAAATTAGCTCTGAGCTAACATCTGCCACCAACCCTCCTCTTTTTGCTGAGGAAGACGGGCCCTGAGCTAACATCTGTGCCCACCTTCCTCTACTTTTTATGTGAGACTCCTGCCACAGCATGGCTTATCAAGCAGTGCCATGTCCGCACCCGGGATCTGAACCGGTGAACCACTGGCTGCCAAAGTAGAATGTGTGAACTTAACCTCTGTGCCGCCAGGCTGGCCCCAAAGGCTTTGGAATTTGTCAAGGTAATTATGATGGTTAATTTTATGTGTCAAATTGGCTGGGCCATGGTGCCCAGATATTTGATTAAACATTATTCTGGATGTTTTTTGGCTGAGGTTAACATTTAGATCAGCGGCCTTTGAGCAAAGCAGATGACTCTCTATTACGTGGGTGGGCTGCCTCCACTCAGTTGAAGGCCTTAATAAAACAAAGACTGATGCACTGGAGGAAGAAGAAATCCTGCCAGCAGATTGCCTTTGGACTTGAACTGCAACTCTTCCCTGAACCTTCAGCCTGCAGGCCTACCCTGCAAAATTTGGGCTTACCAAGACTCCATAATCACAAGAACGACTTAAAATAAATCTCTATGTATCAATATATACATAATGAGTGCTACTAATTTATTAATGCTATGAAACAGGGGGGAGACTTGGTAGAAATATGCCAAAAAGGAGTGGTGCTACTATCCTTGATATGAGAGAGGCATCACAGAGAATAGAAAAGGTATAGGATTTGAAGACACATTCCCACCTAGTCTTCACAAAAATTTGATACCTATGGCAACTGAGTGCCCCTCACATTCCTCATCAGTGAAAAGGTAACCTATGGAATGAGAGAACAGATATGCAAACCATATGTTTGATAATTGGTTCATTTCCAAAATATATAAGGAACACCTATAACTCAATAGTAAGAAAACTAATGACCTGATTAAAAACTGGGTTAAGAAATTAAATAGATGTTTCTCCAAAGAAGACATACAAATTATTAACAGGAATATGAAAAGGTACTCAACATCACTATTCCTTGGGGAAATACAAATCAAAACCACACTGATATCTCACCTCACACCAGTCGGAATGTCAATTATAAAAAAACTATATAAGACAAGTGTTGGTAAAGATGTGGAGAAATTGAAATTCATCCGCTCTATTGGTGTTCATGGAAAATGTCTATGGAAAACAATATGGAGATTCATTAGAAATTTAAACATAAATCCACTATATGATCCAGCTACTCCACATCTTGGTATTTACCCACAAAAATTGAAACCAAGTTCTCAAAGAAATAGTAGCACTCCTATGTTTATTGCAGCACTATTCACAATACACAAGATCTGGGAACAACCTAGATGTCCATTGAGAAATGAATGGATAAAGAAACTGTGATACATATGTATTAAATTATTTATGGATATGTATATTATATATGTAATGAAATACTATTCACCCTGCAAAAGAAGGAAATCCTGTTATTTGCAACACCATGGATGAATCTTAAGGATATTACATTAAACAAAAAAAGCCAGTCACAGAAAGACAAATACTGCATGATTCCAACTACATGATGTATCTAAAATAATCAAATTCATAGAATCATAAGGTCAAATGGTAGCTACCAGGATTTGCAATAGGTGAAAATGGAGAGTTACTAATCAAAAGGCAGAAAGTTTCAGTCAAGCAAGAGGAATCAGCTTCCGAAATCTGCTGTACAACATCGTACCTATTGTCAATAATAACACATGAACACTTCAAAATTTGTTAGGAGGGTTGATCTCATGTTCAGGGTCTTTTCCACAATAAAAAATAGCTGTTCTTAGAGACACAAATGTTAACTGAGAAAATAGAAATACTATCAGATTCTTGATGTAGAAGACCTAATTCTTCCTAAATTACTTAGTCATTTGAATGCATTTGATGTTGATAAACTCACGTGTTGATGTGTGTTAATTTAAAAAATTTTACTAAGAAATATGAAACTTGAAAGTCAGAAGGAGGACTAAAGGCAAGATTCCCCCTGAGACCTGGAAAGCCTCAGATCCTACAAAGGACATTTACTTTTCCAATAACCTGTTCGATTAATCTTAACAAATGCTCAGAGACTGGGATAGCAAGGACCGATTTGGCTAATTATGAGCTCTGTGCATTGAGCTCTCAAGCCAACATAACTGTAAATAATCAGCCTGTGCCCTGCAAATTTTCAGTTGGCTGGTCCCGGTATACTTGGATCTGTATGTGTGTCTTCTCTTCCTAGAGTTATTGTATGCATCCAGGGGCCCTTGCCTGAGTCTGTCTTCCTGCCAGTCCTGAGAACCAAGCCTAAGCCTTCATCACTCACCAGTCATAGGAAAGACAATGGATCCTCATTCCCCTGTCACACCTCGGCATACAGGCAGCACAATCCAGTGAGTGCCATTGGAGTGATACTAGATACTACATACGAGATACTAGATACTAGATACTAGATACTAGATACAAGAGTGACTGGGTGAGCATTGTTTCTTTATCATCAGGATAAGTATGACAGCTGTAGTAGCCAGATCGGGGGGCAGCAATATGCAATTTCAGCTCAAGGCCTATGAAGCTAGTGTTCTTGGTTCTGGTTGGGATCAGGAGAACTCCCATTCAGAGTTCTGCATTCTTCCCATATTGGTTCTAGCTCCTGTAGGCATCTCTTTCACTGAAGAAGGAAATGAGTTCCTCTAAATTGTCGCATAAGCTCTCCAAAATGATCATGAAAGTAATGATGGAGATAAGTGGGAGAATGATGCCAGGTGACCATGTACATGATATCATGAAAGTGTACTAAGGATTCCCAAGTGCTGGGCTCTGAATTAAGTGCTCAACGTAGCTTGTTTCTTTTCATCTGCATAGTCATTCCTAAGATATATGTGCACACATTACTGTTCTTTTACAGATGAGGAAAAGATGACAGACTTTTAATGTAACTTTATCTGGGATAAAATGGAATGAAGCCAGGTTTGAATCGAACAGTCTGACTGTAGACACAGGGCCTCTGGCCAAAATTCCCCCCTGTGAAGCCAACCAGCCATGTAACATCTCTGATCTTTACCCACACACACACACACCTGGTTTACTGTGTTCTTCTTCTTGGATGTTACTGGTAGACCACTGTGGAGAGCAGTGGAGAGCACTTGCTGTATCAACTATAGGAAGGAGGGCTGAGATGACAGGCAGGGGTCACAGAAAGAGCTGGCTCATGACAATTTAGGGCAGATCTCTTTCTTGCCTCTGCTCCCAGATTTTGCATTAGCTGTCCACTTCCTCCTCCATTATTATAATTTAACACTTCTCCATTTCAAAGAAAAACTTAATGTCAATGTCTCAGATACATCCATACTTAGGAAACTAGAAACTGTTAAAAGAGGTACAATAGATGTGTCACTGGTTAAAGAACTGTGTATTTCTGCCTTAAACTTTCTGAATTTTAACAGAGCCAAGAAGTTAACTGTGTGTGCCACAGTGATCCATAATGTAATTTTATGTCCTATCTGCTCTGCTTATTATCTAGTAACATAGATCAAGTTCTTAGTCTCTCTGAGCCTCAAGATTGTTATGTGAGTTGATTCCTACTTGATAGCACTCCACTGAGTAAGGTCTAAGTAGCTAATGAATACTACTTTTGTGATTAAATATGTGATAGATACATATAAGGACAAAATATTTAGATTTATTATTATTATTGTTAATAGCACTAAGTATCATTTGTACAATTTGACGAAAATATCTTGTAATCCAATGATTTGGTTTTCAATGGATACCTGACACAACATTTTATTTTTGTCCCTATACAAATAGATACTGAACACTTGGAAGAAAATGACTAAATCTCATTCATTTTTGATTCTCCAGAGTTTACGTTGTCTTTGGTACAGAGTTTGTAACAACAATAACAACCACAAAAAGTCCAAAATACCTTAAATATTCAATGGACCCTTTTATTCAGAGAAACAGAGCATAGTCAATATGGGTTGCACACAGTGGCGCTTTCTTGTCTGTGCCTTCATCCACTTCAGGGATGTCACATAAGACAGGAGACAGAAAATAGCACTTGTTTATGTGTATGTCATAGACATTCAATAAGATCTATTATTTTCCATTCATTAGCATCCACAACATTCAGTTATTCAAAAACCACCACAGTGATTTTCATAAATATGAAA
Organism: Equus asinus; assembly: GCF_041296235.1. NCBI lineage: Eukaryota > Metazoa > Chordata > Mammalia > Perissodactyla > Equidae > Equus > Equus asinus. Next base: position 20,314,080 of record NC_091809.1, on the reverse strand, counting down.
AAAAAGTGGCAGAATGAGAATAGGAAGGTACATTTTATTGTGTGGGCTGAGACACATTTTAGGATTTCTAGTGCCCTGAGACAAGAAAGCCTGCAGATTCCCTACTTTAAAATTAAATACAAGGTTAGCAAAACTTTCTAAGTGCTACGTTTCATCAGTAAACCCCTTGTTCCAGTATTGATTCAAATTCTGGTTACAACAAAATGACCAAACATTTATTAAGTCCCACCTCACTTGGACGCCACATGTCTCTGGAAATGGCTGTAGTTCTCTTCATTTCCAGATCAGGAACACCAGCACAGAGAGTTTGAGAGACTTACACACATTTCTGTGAATTAGAATAATGAACTAGTGGTTTTAGGGGCACTCATTATACTAATATGGTGGATTATTGGATTTTCTATGAATAATAATGCACTTTCCAGCTCAGCTTGAAAATCTGAAATATGGGAATATTATTCCCTATATATGATGTGAAATTTCATATGGAGCTATCATGGAATGACTACTATTAGATACTTGAGAATATTTCTGATTCTATCCCTTAATAATAGCATATAACTGATAGCAACTGATTTTTCTATTGGAAAAACAAATGTAGGCAATAAATAGTAAAATTGAACTGGCGTTGAGTTTTACAACACAAACAACCATCTTCTAAGCACATATCATATAGAAATTGTCACATGTGTGGTATGGCGAAAGGCAAAAGAATTTTCGTAGGCTTGTTGAAATAAGGAATCAATAAATATAATTAAGTTCATTCCTCAGGTAAAACCATACACCAGTTAAATTATTATATCTAGTATTACGTACAATGTTGTAAACAAGAATGCTTTAGAGGTAAGATGTATAATAATATACTATTTAGGTAAATTTTCAAGAAAACCCATTACATGTACATAAGTAAATACCAACATGATGGAAACACTGACAAATACATACCCACCAAATTAATGACAGCGACTGCTTTGGAGGACTGATGTGGAGGGCAATGGAATCATGCAGTGATTTAAAGAAAACCACCAAAGAAAACTCAAATTTGTTTGGCAATATTTCAAATCCCTATAAAATATGATTTTGGAATCAAATAGCATTAAATACTATGTTTTAATATAGGTATTGTGTATTAATTAAGTAATAATAGGTAATGTTGACTGAATATTTTCTAAGTACCCAGCAACATTAAGGCATTGTTCTAGACCCTGGCTGTATGTTGTGACCACTAAGAACTGTCTGTGTAGCGATTGCTATTTAATTGTTTCTAGGCTGTGGCCAGGGCATTGGTGCATTTTACAATATACACAGGTAAATACAATAATCAACTAGGGGAACCATGGGTCTGAGCACTTTATGTTTAATTTAATTTAATTTCTTAAAACAATCCTATAAGGTAAGTTCAATTATTATTTCCATTTTACCAACATGGAAACTGCCCAGATGTTTGATATATCCATTTCTGTTCTTTTCTCTTTTGCATTCTTCCCCAGATTAACTCAGTGTGATCTATCAAAGAAAATGAAGATCAGAATTGCCTTTAGGGAGTTGATCTAAGGAGAATTGATTTAAACAAGAATTGACTTAAGAAAAATCCTCTCTGTTTCAGTACAGATTGAAGCGATACAGACATAAAAAAGCTGAGCTTCATATCTGATTTAGGGGCCTCCCATGGTCTTAAATTCCTCAATTGTAAATAAGAGAGTTGGTATCGTTAAGAACCCAGGAATTCCAAATGTTTAGGATTAGAAATACATGTAAGCATTTTTACCAAGTCACTACAAAGTTGAGACCAAAGAAACAAGACGCAGTATCAAACATCAGATGCTTTCCTGAAATTATCTAGGGTTGATATATAACCCTGCATAATATGAGAAATTAGAAGAAACTGTATTTTTAAAAGTTAATGTTGAATGATTGAGAGGTACTTTGTACACTAATGCCATCTATAGGGTCAAGGATGCTGTATGATCTTTTGCACTTAACCAAAATATATTTATCAAAATTTGAAATCTACTAGGCCAAGGTTAGGAATTATATTTGAAAAGACTTCCCCCCCCCGTTTTATTGCGATATAATTGACATCCAGCACTGTATAAGTTAAAGGTGTGCAGCATAATGACTTGACTTACACATGTTGTGCAATGCTTACCACAATGTCTAGTTCACATCCATTATCTCATATGGATACAGAAAAAGAAGGAAATTGGGTTTTTTTCTTATGATGAGAACTTTTAGGATTTACCCTCTTAACAACTTTCAAATATAGCACACAGCAGTGTTAAGTAGAGTCATCATGTTGGACATTTCGTCCCTCGTACTTACTCATCTTATAAATGATTTGACCACCTTCATCCAATTCCCTCACAACCTACTCCCCACCTCTGGTAACCACAAATCTGTTCTTTTTCTATGAGTTTTTTTTTGAGATTTTTTTTTTTGAGATCCACATATAAGTGAGGTCATTCAATATTTTTCTTTCTCTCTCTGACTTATTTCACTTAGCATAATGCCCTCAAGGTCCATCCATGTTGTCACATATGACATGATTTCATTCTTTCCTATGGCTGGATAATATTCTATTATATATCATATTCTATTATATATCATGATATATATATATATATATATACACATACACACACATATATATGCCACTTTTTTTCATCTATTCATCTATTGATGGACTTTTAGGCTGTTTTTGAGTCTTGGTTATTATAAATAATGCTGCTATGAAAATGGAAATAAAGATATCTCTTCAACATAGTGATTTTGTTTCCTTCAGACATACTCCCACAAGTGGAATTGCTGGATCATATGGTAGATCTGTTTTTTTTTTTATTGTGGTCATAATAGCTTATAACATTGTGGAATTTCAGTTGTACGTTATTATTTGTCAATCACCATATAAGTGTGCCCCTTTGCCCCTTGTGCCCACCCCCCAACCCCCTTCCTCCTGGTAACCACTAAACTGTTCTCTTTGTCTGGAAGTTTATCTTCCACAAATGAATGAAATCATACGGTCTTTCTCTGATTTATTTCGCTTAACACAGTATCCTCAAGATCCACCGTGTGAATTGTTTGAGGAACCTCATATTATTTTCCATAGTAGGTGTACCAATTTGCAATCCCATCAACAGTGCATAAGAGTTTCCTTCAAAAGACTTTTTTTTTTATTAATGTTATGATAGATTACAACTTTGTGAGATTTCAGTTGTACATTTTTGTTAGTCATGTTGTGGGTACACCACTTCCCCCTTTGTGCCCTCCCCCCACCCCCCCTTTTCCCTGGTAACCACCGATCAGATCTCCTTGTCAATATATTAACTTCCACCTATGAGTGGAGTCATATAGAGTTTGTCTTTCTCTGACTGGCTTCTTTTGCTTAACATAATACCCTCGAGGTCCATCCATGTTGCTGCGAATGGGCCAATTTTGTCTTTTTTATGGCTGAGTAGTATTCCATTGTGTATATATACCATATCTTCTTTATCCAATCATCAGTTTCTGGGCATGTAGGTTGGTTCCACGTCTTGGCTATTGTAAATAATGCTGCGATGAACATAGGGGTGCAATGGACTCTTGAGATTTCTGATTTCAGGTTCTTAGGATAGATACCCAGTAATGGGATGGCTGGGTCATAGGGTATTTCTACTTTTAACTTTTTGAGGAATCTCCATACTGTTTTCCATAGTGGCTGTACCAGTTTGCATTCCCAACAACAGTGTATGAGGGTTCCTTTTTCTCCACAACCTCTCCAACATTTGTCGCTCTTGGTTTTGGATGTTTTTGCCAATCTAACGGGGGTAAGGTGATATCTTAGTGTAGTTTTGATTTGCATTTCCCTGATGATTAGCGATGATGAGCATCTTTTCATGTGTCTCTTGGCCATATTCATATCTTCTTTTGAGAAATGTCTGTTCATGTCCTCTGCCCATTTTTTGATCGGGTTGTTTGTTTTTTTGTTGTTAAGCCGTGTGAGTTCTTTGTATATTATGGAGATTAACCCTTTGTCGGATAAGTGGCTTGTAAATATTTTTTCCCAATTAGTGAGCTGTTTTTTTTGTTTCAATCCTGTTTTCCCTTGCCTTAAAGAAGCTCTTTAGTCTGATGAAGTCCCATTTGTTTATTCTTTCTATTGTTTCCCTCAACTGAGGAGTTATAGTGTCCGAAAAGATTCTTTTGAAACTGATGTCAAAGAGTGTACTGGCTATATTCTCTTACAGAAGACTTATTGTTTCAGGCCTAATCTTTAGGTCTTTGATCCATTTTGAGTTTATTTTGGTGTGTGGTGAAAAAGAATGGTCAATTTTCAATCTTTTGCATGTGGCTGTCCAGTTTTCCCAGCACCATTTGTTGAAGAGACATTCTTTTCTCCATTATAGGCCCTCTGCTCCCTTGTCGAAGATTAGCTGCCCATAGATGTGTGGTTTTATCTCTGGGCTTTCAATTCTGTTCCATTGATCTGTGGACCTGTTTTTGTACCAGAACCATGCTGTTTTGATCACTGTAGCTTTGTAGTATGTTTTGAAATCAGGGATTGTGATTCCGCCGGCTTTGTTTTTCTTACTCAGGATTGCTTTAACAATTCGCGGTCTTTTGTTGCCCCATATGAATTTTAGGATTCTTTGTTCAATTTCTGTGAAGAATGTTCTTGGGATTCTGATTGGGATAGCATTGAATCTGTAGATTGCTTTAGGTAGTATGGACATTTTAACTATGTTTATTCTTCCAATCCATGTGCATGGAATGTCTTTCCATCTCTTTATGTCGTCGTCAATTTCTTTCAAGAAAGTCTTGTAGTTTTCATTGTATAGACCCTTCACTTCCTTGGTTAAGTTTATTCCAAGGTATTTTATTCTTTTCTTTGTGATTGTGAATGGGATTGAGATCTTGAGTTCTTTTTCTGTTAGTTCATTGTTAGTGTATAGAAATGCTACTGATTTATGTATGTTGATTTTATACCCTGCTACTTTGCTGTAGTTGTTGATTATTTCTAATAGTTTTTCTATGGATTCTTTGGGGTTTTCTATATATAAGATCATGTCGTCTGCAAACAGCGAGAGTTTTACTTCTTCATTACCTATTTGGATTCCTTTTATTTCTTTTTCCTGCCCAATTGCTCTGGCCAACACCTCCAGTACTATGTTGAATAGGAGTGGTGAAAGTGGGCACCCTTGTCTTGTTCCTGTCCTCAGAGGGATGGCTGTCAGTTTTTGTCCGTTGAGTATGATGTTGGCTGTGGGTTTGTCATAGATGGCCTTTATTATGTTGAGGTACTTTCCTTCTATACCCATTTTATCGAGGGTTTTTATCATAAATGGGTGTTGGATCTTGTCGAATGCTTTCTCTGCATCTATTGAGATGATCATGTGGTTTTTGTTTTTCATTTTGTTGATGTACTGTATCACGTTGATTGACTTGCAGATATTGAACCATCCCTGTGTCCCTGGTATAAATCCCACTTGATCATGGTGTATAATCTTTTTGATGTATTGCTGTATTCGGTTTGCCAAAATTTTGTTGAGGATTTTTGCATCTATGTTCATCAGTGGTATCGGCCTGTAGTTCTCCTTCTTTGTGTTGTCCTTGTCAGATTTGGGGATCAGAGTGATGTTGGCTTCATAGAATGGGTTAGGGAATACTCCATCTTCCTCAATTTTCTGGAATAGTTTGAGAAGAATAGGTATTACGTCTTCTTTGAATGTTTGGTAGAATTCTCCAGAGAAGCCGTCTGGTCCTGGACTCTTATTTTTGGGGAGGTTTTTTATTACCATTTCTATTTCCTTACTTGTGATTGGCCTATTCAGATTCTCCATTTCTTCCTGATTCAGTTTGGGGAGATTGTAGCAGTCTAGGAATTTGTCCATTTCTTCCAGGTTGTTCAATTTGTTGGCATATAGTTTTTCACAGTATTCTCTTATGATCCCTTGTATTTCATTGGTATCTGTTGTGATTTCCCCTCTCTCATTCCTAATTTTATTTATTTGCGATTTCTGTCTTCTTTTCTTGGTGAGTCTGGCTAAAGGTTTGTCGATTTTGTTAATTTTTTCGAAGAACCAACTCTTTGTTTCATTGATCCTTTCTATTGTCTTTTTTGTTTCAATATCGTTTATTTCTGCTCTTATTTTTATTATTTCACTCCTTCTACTGACTCTGGGCTTTGTTTGTTCTTCTTTTTCTAGTTCTGTTAGGTGTCGTTTGAGGTTGCTTATGTGAGCTTTTTCTTGTTTAGTGAGGTGAGCCTGTATTGTGATGAATTTCCCTCTTAGGACTGCTTTTGCTGCATCCCAAATGATTTGGTATGTCATGTTCTCATTTTCATTTGTCTCCAGATAATATTTGATTTCTTCTTTAATTTCTTCAATGATCCATTGTTTGTTCAGAAGCGTGTTGTTTAGTCTCCACATTTTTGCACCTTTCTCTGCTTTTTTCTTGTAGTTGATTTCTAGTTTCATAGCATTATGATCAGAAAAGATGCTTGATATTATTTCAACTCTCTTGTATTTATTGATGTTTGCTTTGTTTCCCAAAATATGGTCAATCCTTGAGAATGTTCCATGTGCACTTGAGAAGAATGTGTAACCTGCTGTTTTTGGATGAAGTGTTCTATATATATCTATTAAGTCCATCTGGTCTAATTTTTCATTTAATTCTATTATTTCCTTGTTGATTTTCTGTCTGGATGTTCTGTCCATTGGTGTTAATGGTGTGTTGAGGTCCCCTACTATTATTGTATTGTTGTTGATGTGTTCTTTTAGTTCTATTAAGAGTAGCTTTACAAATTTTGGTGCTCCTGTGTTGGGTGCGTATATATTTATAAGTGTTATGTCTTCTTGGTGGAGGGTCCCTTTCATCATTATATACTGTCCCTCTTTGTCTTTCTTTATCTGTTTTGCTTTGAAATCTACCTTGTCTGATATTAGTATAGCGACACCTGCTTTCTTTTGTTCATTATTAGCTTGGAGTATTGTTCTCCATCCCTTCACTCTGAGTCTGTGTTTGTCTTTGGGGCTGAGGTGTGTTTCCTGGAGGCAGCATATTGTTGGGTCTTGTTCTTTGATCCATCCTGCCACTCTGTGTCTTTTGATTGGGGAGTTCAATCCATTGACATTTAGAGTGATTATTGAGATGTGGGGGCCTACCACTACCATTTTGTGTCTTGTTTTCCGGTTTTCTTCAATTTCCTTTGTTTCTCGTCCGATGGTTTAATCTGTTCTGATGAAGAGCTGCTACTCTCTGTTGTTGTCCTTCTACTTATCTCCTCTGCTCTTGGTTTTGTAGCCCCTTTACTTTTTTGATTTTTCAGGAATGAGGGTTTTCCTGAGGATTTCCTGAAGAGGATGCTTTGTGGCAATGAACTCCCTTAATTTTTGTTTATCTGGGAAAGTTTATATTTCTCCATCGTATTTGAAGGATATTTTCACTGGGCAGCGAATTCTCGGCTGCAGGTTTTTGTCTTTCTGATTTTTCAATATATCATTCCACTCTCTTCTAGCCTGTAAAGTTTCTGCTGAGAAATCTGCTGATAGCCTGATGGGGGTTCCTTTGTAGGTTAGTTTCTTTTGCCTGGCTGTCCTTAGTATTTTCTCCTTGTCATTGACTTTTGCTAGCTTCACTACTATATGCCGTGGGGTTGGTCTTCTTGCATTGATAAAGTTTGGAGATCTATTGGCTTCTGTCACCTGAAGATCCGTCTCTCTCACCAGATTTTGGAAGTTCTCAGCCATTATTTCTTTGAATAGGCTTTCTGCCCCTTTCTCCTTCTCTTCTCCCTCTGGTATACCTATAATCCTTACGTTGCATTTCCTAATTGTGTGATAATTCTCGGAGAGTTTCTTCATTTCTTTTTAGTCTTACTTCTCTCTCCTCCTCTGCCTGCAGCATTTCTATATTCCCATCTTCCAAATTGCTAATTCTTTCCTCCATATTATTGGCCCTACTGTTCAGTGCATCTAGATTTTTCTTAATCTCCTCTATTGTGTTCTTCATTTCCAGTATTTCTGTTTGGTTCTTCTTTATCGTATCAAACTGTTTTGTGACATAGCTCCTGAACTCGTTGACTTGTCTATCTGAATTCTCTCTTAACTCATTGAGTATTTTAATGATGGCTGTTTTGAAGTCATCGTCATTTAGGTTATATATCTCATTTTCTTTGGGATTGTTTTCTGTGTATTTGTTATTTTCTTTCTGTTCTGGAGATTTAATGTATTTTTTCATATTGCTTGATGTTGTTGATTTGTGCCTCCGCATAGAGATAGAGTTTAGTTGCTCCTTCCACTTGTTTCTGCTGGTGTGGTGGGGGAGCAGCTGTTTAAACTGCACCAACCAGGAACCCTATCCGCAGTTGCTAGCTGGGCCTGGGCCCCTCCTCGTAGTCACAGTGGTCCTTTGGATTCCCTCTTCTGCTGTGGGAGCCGTCACAGGGGGGCTTCAGGCTGCTGGTGCCTACTGTTGCAGCCCACCTAGATGTGCTCCCTCCTTGGGGTCTGCAACGGTGTTATGGGCTTTTCCAGCAGCCAGGGGTAGGATCACTTATATTTGCTGCTCCGTCACTGTTGGCACCCACAAAATCTCACTTGTCCACTATGGGTTGCAGCAGAGCTATTGGCATCTTGTACAGTCTGTGGTTAGCTCACCTAGCTATGCTGCTTTTGTCCCAGGGTCTTCCAGTCTTGTGGCTGCCGGATGGGTGCTCTCTACTAGTGCTGTGCAGAGGCTTTCCCTGAGGCTGCTGTGAGACTGTAGGGTTTCCCCCTAGGCTACGGAGCTGGGTCACTGGAACTCCACCCAGCCCCAGTCCTGTTCCGCAGGAACTCGGGGAGCCCTTTGCCCTGTCTGGGGGATAGCCAGAGATCCTGATTTCAGTGGTAGCTGGTCAGCTGCTGCCCTGCCTGATATTCTCTGCTCCGGGACCCTCCTGGTGTTGTGGATGCTGGGAATGGCCCCTCCGCTAATAGCAGACAGAGAGTTTTGTCTGCTGCCTGCGCAGAACCCTGGAGCTTCCCCTCTGGGCTGCAGAGCTGGCCTCTGGGGCTCCCCCCAGCCCCAGTCCTCTCAGAAATCCCTAGCCCCACGGGGTGGGCAATGGCAGCTGGGGGTCACCTGGCCCTCTGGGATTCTCTCCGGGACTTTCCTGGAGTTGTGAATGCTGGGAGTGGCCCCTCCGCTAATGGCAGACAGAGAGTTTTGTCTGCTGCCCAGGCGGAACTCTGGAGCTTCCCCTCCGGGGAGCGGAGCCGGCCTTTGGAGCTTCACCCAGCCCCAGTCCTCTCTGAGATCTCTGGCAATCCCTTTCCCCACCGTGCAGGCAGTGGCAGGCGGGGGGCCGCCGTACCCTCAGTGATTCTCTCTGGGACCCTCCGGGTGCCATGAACACTAGATGGGATCTCCCCGCCAACAGCGGGGCGAGACTCTCCCCGCAGGTTCAGGTGTGTAACTCTAGAGTTTCCCTCTGCATTTAGGAGTAATTGCGGGAGGTTTAGGGAGGGTTCTGGTCACCTGTTTCCACTGTTGCTCCTCTGGTGTGTGCTCACTCCTGCCCTAGGTGTGTGTTGATCTTCTGGGGGCGTCCGTTGGAAGAAAGCTGCTTGCAGGTACTAGGCTGTTCGGTCGGGGTCGGAGAGTTTCACCTATCTCCACATCCTCCCGGAGGGAAGTCCATCCGCCTTCCGATGTATAGTCGCGTGGGTCTCTCAGACATCCTGAGATGCTGTCTGGATATCCTTTCTTAAGCAATGAGTGTCCAAATAATTGTAGACTCGAAGGGGGAGAGACAAAGAGGACTACTCATGGCGCCATCTTGGATCCTCCCTCCTCCTTCAAAAGACTTTTAAAGACAACTCACACGTGTGCAAGCTCATATTTCCATGGAGAAGAGATGTAAGAAAACCAAAGAAGGATGAAAACCTAAAAGATAACTGGCACATTAACAAAAAGGCTCTCTGGTTATGAATATTTGACTTTAATTTAGAATCCAGACAATGTAGTTCTATCAATTCTAAAGTCTATCAGTATTCTAAATGAAGGAAATTTCTGGCACAGTATCTGAAAATAAATAAGACTGCTTCTAAGTTTCCTTTAAATAGCAGGATTTTTTTTTCTTAAAAGGCGAAGAATATTTCTTATTCAATATATTTCTTTAAAAGAATAGGCTGTATTTTATGATGTTCCTGGATTTGCTATCTCTAAATATCTTTACTCCTGTAATATTCTTCAAGTGAGTGTCTCTAAAGTATGTGTGTATAGAAAGAGATGAATAACAAAAAAACCAATGAGGAAAGAGTTCTAAGAAAATTGCATCTGAGACACTGAGAAATATTTTGAAGGCACTGGCGTGTATGACCTCACAAGTGAATTGCTTGAATCCAAAATATGAACACAGTACTAGGTGTCCACTTGTTTCCTTTTTTCTAACCCTCTCTTATTTTTCAAAGGTGTCCAAGCTACATAGAACCACAGAATTTTACACATGTCTCAGAATTCTTCCTCATGGGACTCTCAGATGATCCAGAACAGCAGCCTTTGCTCTTTGCTCTGTTCCTATCCATGTACCTGGCCACCATGTTGGGGAACCTGCTCATCATCCTGGCAGTCAGCTCTGACTCCCAGCTCCACACCCCCATGTACTTCTTCCTCTCCAGCCTGTCCATAGCTGACATCGGTTTCACCTCCACCACAATCCCCAAGATGATGGTGGACATCCACACTCACAGCAGAGTCATATCCTATGAGGGCTGCCTGACTCAGATGTCTGTTTTTACTCTTTTCAGATGTTTGGACAATGTACTCCTGGCTGTGATGGCCTACGACAGGTTTGTGGCCATCTGTCAACCCCTGCACTACCCAGTTATCATGAACTCACGCCTCTGTGGCATGTTGGTTTTGGTGTGTTTTTTCACTTGCTTTTTGGACTCCCAGCTGCACAGTTTGGTGGTGTCACAGCTTAGGTTCTTCATGGATGTGGAAATCCCTCATTTTTTCTGTGACCCTTCTCAGTTATTCAACCTTGCCTGTTCCGATACTTCCACCAATAACATATTAATCTTTTTTATTGGTGCTATCTTTGGTGGTGTTCCACTTACAGGGATCATTTTCTCTTATACTCGAATTGTTTCCACCACTCTGAGAGTCTCATCACCAGGTGGGAAGTACAAAGCCTTCTCAACCTGTGGCTCTCACCTGTCAGTGGTTTGCTTATTTTATGGTACAGCCCTTGGGGTCTACCTCAGTTCTGCTGTTTCACATTCTCCCAGGAAGAGTGCTGTGGTTTCAGTGATGTACACTGTGGTCACCCCCATGCTGAACTCCTTCATCTATAGTCTGGGGAACAGAGACATAAAGAAAGCCATGCAGAGGCTCCTCAGAAGAACAGTCTAATCTCAATACCTGTGCCATCTTTTTCAGTGTGGGTTGGTAATTCAAGTAAAACCAAACATCTGGAATTTGAAAACCTGCCCATTTGCTTACATAATTTTGTATGTATTGTGCCTTTCAATATTGGCAATCTTTCATATCTGAATATTGCTTCATTTGGTACATCTATAATGAGATTGAGGTAGTGTTATGGGATCCTATCTTCATTATAATCAGCGCATGATTGAATCATATTACAGCTCTAGAGTCTTCTTTATTTCTCATCCTTCTCCCAGGCGTCCTGGAGAAATGTATAACATTTTCTTTTAAATAATTGCAATTCCCAGCCCTTTAAAAAATGCATTTCTGTTGTTCATGCACTTTTGTATCTTTCAGATCTGATCATGCCTTTTATGAATGAGAATACATGTTACTGGTTCTCAAATTTGGCTTCATGTAGGGGTCACCTGGAGGTCTTTAAAAATATTGATGACTGCTTCTCACCACACATTATAATTGAATTGGACTGAGGTGTAGCCTTAGCATGAGGATTTGAAAATCATGCCAGTTGGTTCTCTTGTATAACCAAGGTTATGAACTACTGATCTAATCATTTGTTTTGTTCAAAAATGACTAATATATTTGGATCATCTACTGCTCATGAGAAGATGCTGAAGTTCTTAAAGTCCCCCTAGCTCACAAGAGGGATGATATGAAAAATTTCACCCTCACAACAAGGACTGTGACTTTTCCTACCATTCCTGATATTTCTTTATGTATCTTCTCCTTCCATACCATACAACTACTCATCTGTGCTGGCTAATAAGATATTGTCACCTTGCTCCAAACACACCCTTCTATACTTTACTTCAGCAAAGCACAGCTATTCCCTTTAACTAGTAACAGTATCTTTAGGACTTCAATTTGAAGCTATTCTTCCCTGTCTCTTGTCCTGACAAATCTGTCTTTGGGCTCTTATCTGTGTCCACTCTACGGGTATCCATCTTTCCTTTAGAGATGCTGCACAGTTTCTGAGGCAGTGATCTGGGGCTCTCTGAAAACCTGCCTACTAACTAGTTTAGTTTCCTTGGCCAGTTGCAACTAAGCTCAATCATCTACCAACTTCACTGATCAGGAACTTTGTTATTGGAGAATTGAATGCGCTTTACAGTCAATGAAACTCTAGCGGCCAGCGAGGAAAGATACTTTCCACTAAAAATGAATAAATTGGGGGTTTGATTCCTTGGTTTTTATGAACTGAAATGAGATAGTTTGGGCCTGATCTACTTTAGATCAATGATTAGGCTGTGTCTGCATTTCTGAAAACCTAAGAAATGGGCAAAAGCACTTGGAATTTGGCAAGGTAAATATGATGGTGAGTTTTGTGTGTCAATTTGGCTGGGCCATGGCCTAGATTTGGTCAAACAACATTCTGGATGTTTTTATGAAAGTGTTTTCAGGCTAGGATTATCATTTAGATCAGTGGCCTTTGGGTAAAGGAGATGACTCTCTATAATGTGGGTGGGACTTCTCCACTCAGTTGAAGGCCTTAAGAGAACAAAGACTGACCTCCTGGAGGAAGAAAAAATCCTGCCAGAAGACTGCCTTTGGCCTTGAACAGCAGCTCTTCCCTGAATCTTCAACCTGCTGGCCTACCATGCAAAATTTGGGCTTACCAAGCCTCCACGATCATACAAGCAAGTTACTTAAAATAAATCTCTGTGTAAATATATACATATCCAGTTGATTATTTTTATCTGGAGAACGTGACTACTAAAACAATGTTGCCTTTTGATTTTATATTTTCCCCAGGGTTCATCCTTGTTTTTTCCTTTTTAAACTTCAACAATTATAATGACTGATACTAATTGATTAACACTATGAATGAGGGGGGAGCCTCAACAGAGGTATGCCAAATAGGGCCACAGTAACTATCTAGGAGTGATGCTACTATCCTTGATATGGGAGAAACATCACATGTACTAGAGAGGATATGGAATTTTAAGACAAAACTCCACCTAGATCGCAGCAAAAATTTGAGACCTGTAGCAATTCAGTGCACTTCAGATACCTCATCAGTGAAAAGGCACCTATGAATGGGAGAAAATATTTGCAAATAATATGCCTGATAATTGGTTAATTTCTGAGATATATAAGGGACTCCTATAACTCAATAGTAAAAAAGCTAATAACGTGATTAAAAAATAGTTGAAGGACTTCAATAAACAGTTCTCCAAAGAAGACATATAAATAGCCAACAGGTATAGGAAGAGATGCTCAAGATCACTATTCACCAGAGAAATGCAAATCAAAACCACACTGAGGTATCACTTCACTTTTGTCCATCTAGCTACCATATAAAAAACAAAAGGCAACAAGTGTTGGCAAGGATGTGGAGAAATTGGAACCCTTGAACACTGTTGACGTAAATTTGAAAATGTGATAGCCACTATGGAAAAAATATGGGAGTTCTTTAGAAAATTAAAAATAGTACTACATTATCCAGACATTCCATTTCTTGATATTTACCATGAAAAAATTGAGACCAAGATCTCAAAGAGATAGTAGCACTCCTGTGTTCATTGCAGCACTATTCACAATAGCTAACATATGGGAACAATCTAGGTATCCATTGAGAGATGAATGGGTTAAAAAACTGTGATATATATAATGGATTATATACGTATAATGCAATACCATTCACCCTGAAAAGAGAAGGAAACCCTGCCATTTGCAACAAAGTGGATGAACCTTAAGGGTATTATGCTAAGTGAAATGAGCCAATCACAGAAAGACAAATACTACCTGATTCCACTTACATGATCTGTCTAAAATAGTTAAAATCACAGACTCATAGGGTGATATGGTGGCTGCCAGGGGCTGGCAGTAGGGGGAAGTGGAGAGTTACTAATTAAAGGGCATAAATTTTCAGTCAAGCAAGATGAATAAGCTCTAGAGATCTGTTGTACAACATTATCCTATAGTCAAAATAATATATGAACACTTCAAAATTTGTTAAGGTGGTAGATCTCACATTGTGTTCTTTCCATAACAGTAAAAAAAATGTCCTTAAAGACACAAATTTAACTGAGAAAATGGAAATTTTATCAGATACTTGGTATAGAAAACCTAATCCTCCTTAAATTTTTTGGTCACTTGAACGCTTTAGATGATAAATTCACATATTGATGTATGTTAGTTTAAAAAGTAAGTCTGAATTTCTAATTAAAATGTATGAATCTTGAAAGTCTGAAGGAGTACAAGTGAGATTCCTCCTGAGAAGTAGAAATCCTCAGATCCTACAAAGGACATTTACTTTTCCCATGAGCTGTTCCATTAATCTTAGCAAATCCTCAGAGACTGGGATAATAATATGGACCAATTTGACTAATTATGAGCTGTGCGCATTGAGCTCTCAAGCCCACACAACTGTAAATAATCAGCCTGGGTCCTGCAAACTTTATTTGCTGGTCCTAGTTCAGTTGGATCTGTATATACGTCTTCTCTTCCCAGAGTTATTGTATGCATCCAGGGATCCATGCCTGAGTCTGTCTTTCTGCCAGTCCTGAAAAGTGAGCCTGAGCCTTCATCGTTCACCAGGCATGGAAAGAATGATGGATCCTATTCCTTAGTCATGCCCCAGCATAGAGGTGGCCCAAGCCAGTGAGTGCTGTTGGAAATACTGGATTCAGGAAAAACTGGGGGAGTATTGTTTATTTATCATCAGGATGGGTAGGACAGTTGTAGTAGCCAGATGTGAGGACACCAATATGCAATTTCAGCTCAGAGGCCTATGAAGGTTATGTTTTGGTTCTGATGAGGATCCAAGAACTCTCATTCAGTGTTCTGCTTTCCTTCCACATTGGCCTAAGCTCCTGTAGGCATATCTCTCACTGGAGCAGGAAATTAGTTCCTCTAAAATGTCCCCTAAACACTCCAAAATGATCATGAATACAATGATGAGGATGAGTAGGGGAATGATGCCAGATGCCCATGTACATGATATCATGAAAGTTTTTTAAATATTCCCACATGCTAGGATCTGAACTAAGTGCTCCATGTGGCATGTTTCTTTTTATCTGCCTAGTCATCCCTAAGATACATGCGCATACATTATTGTTCTTTCATAGATGAGGAAAGAATTATAGACTTTTAAAGCAACTTGATCTGGGGTAGAATGGGTTGAAGCCAGGTTTGAATCAGTCCTACTCTAGACACAGGACCCCTGGCTAGAATTTTCCCCCTTCCAACCTGACCAGCCATGCCACTTTACTGGTCATTACATGTAGATACCCGCTGCTTACTGTGTTCTTCTCCATGGGGGTGACAAGTAGACCACAACAGAATGCAGTTGGTGGCACTCACTGCATCAACTATAGGAAGGATGGCTGAAATGACAGGCAGGGACCACAGAAAGAACTGGCTTATGATAATTTAGGACAGATCTCTTTTTTGACTCTCCTCCTAAATTTTGCCTCAGCTATCCACTTCATCCTCCATTCTTATAATTTAGCCCTTCTCCCTTTCAAATGGAGGCAGAACATCAATGTGTCAGATGGATCTGTATTCAAGAAACCAGAAGCTATTAAAAGATGTATAATACATGTGTCATTGTTTAAGACCTGTAAATCTCTGCCTTAAATGTTCTTAATTTTAACAGAGTGAAGATGTTAACTGCACATGCCTCAGAGATACATAATGTAATTTTAAGTCCTATCTGCTCTACTTATTATCTAGTGACATGGAGAAAGTTCTTAGTATCTCTGAGCCTCATCATTGTCATCTGAGTTGATTTGTAGTTGATAGCAGCCCACTGAGTAAGGACTAAATAGATAATGAATTATGCCTATGTAATTAAATGTGTAATAGATACATATACAGGTAAAATATTTAGATATTGGTGTTATTTATGTTAATAACACTAAATTTCATTTATATTATTTGACCAAAATATCTTGTGATCTGAAGATTTGGTTTTCAATAGATAACTGACAGCATTTTATTTTTGTCCCTATGAAAATAATACTGAGCCCTTGAAATGAAATGACTATGTCACATTCTTTTGTGATTCCAGATTCATCTTTGGCACAGAAGAGGCAACAACCGAACAACTACAAAAATCCCACAATATATTAAACATTGAACATACTCTCTTTTGGTTAAAGAAACAGAGCATAGTCAATATGGCTCACACACTAGTGTCTTCCCTACTGTGCCATCATCCATTTCAGGGACATCTCCCAACTGTGCCACCATTCATTTCAGGGACATCCTACAGGACAGGAGACAAGATAAAATTAGCACTTGTTTGCCATAGACATTCAATAGGATCTAGTATTTTCCATTTAATAGCATCTATAGCATTTAATTATTCAAAAAACATCACAGTGATTTTCATAAATATGAAAAATAAGAGGCAGAATGAGTAGGGGAAGGTAAATTCTATTGTGTGGGCTGAGACATGTTTTAGGATTTCTAGTGCCCTGAGATGAGAGAGCTTTCAGATTCTCTGTGGTATAATCAAATAAAAGGTTATTAAAATATTGTGTTTCATCGATAAACCGACTAGTCCAAAAATGACTCAAATTCTGGTTACAAAATCATGACCAAATATTTATGAATTTCTGCCTCTGTTGCATGCCTCATATCTCTGGAGATGGCTGTTACTCTCTTCATTTCCAGATCAGGCATACTGGCACAGAGACATTCAGGATTTACACGCACTTCTGTGAATTAGGGTAATGAACCAGTGAACTTATGGCACTAATATGGTCGAGTATAGGATTGTCTATAAATGGTAATGTATTTTACAGCCCAGTTTGAATATCTGACATACGGAAATATTCTCTATATAAGATGTTATTTTTCATATGGAGCTGTCATGGAATGACTATTATTAGATAGTTAAAAATATTTCTGATTCTATCCCTTAATAGTACCATGTAGTTGACAGCAACTGATTTTCTATTAGAAAAACAAATGTAGGCAATAAATAGTAAAATTGAACTCGCATTGATTTTTACAACACAAACAACCTCCATGCAAATATCATATAGAAATTCTCATTTGTATGATATGGAGAGAGGCAAAAGAATTTTCATAAGATTATTGAAATACAGAATTGATAAATAAGATGGATTTCATTTCTCAGGTAATACTATGTATCAAATTATTATATCTAGTTTTAAAAGCAATCTTGTAGGAAACAAGAATGTTTTAGGTGCAATAGGTGTAGTAATATGCTATTTAGGTAAATTTTTGAGAAAACCCTCAAGAAATACGTAAATAAACACTAAAACTATGGAAACACTGACAGAAAATATATGCACCATATTAATGACAGTGGTTGCATTGGGGGACAGGTGTACAGGGCAATAGAATCATGGAGGAATATAAAGAAAACTCAAATTTTATCGATAGTGTTTCAAATCACTACAAAATATGTTTTAAACAAGTATTATTAAATGCATATATTTTAAATATAGGTATTGGGTATTATAGTAATAACATATAATATTAACTGAACATTTTCTAAGTGCCAGGCAATATTTTAAGGCATTGTTCTTGACCCTAGCTATACGTTGAGACCACTAAGGTCTGCACGTGTAGAAATTATTATGCAATTGGTTCTAGGCTGTGACCAAGGCATCAGTACAATTTACAATATTCACAGGTAAACACAATAATCAGCTAGGATTGAGAACCAAGGGTCTGACCTTTTTACGTTCTATTTAATTTACTTTCTTAAGACAATCTTATAAGGTAAGTTCAATTATTATCTCCATTTTTACTGATCTGGAGATTCCCCAGGGGTTTGATATATCCATCTTTGTTCTTCTTTCTTTTGCATTTTTCCCCAAATTAACTGATAGTGTGAAGGAAAATGGAGATCAGAGTTGCCTTCAGGGAAATGACTTGTGGATAATCGGTTTAAAGGAGGATTGATTTAAAGAGATCCCTCCCTCTTTCAGTAAGATTGAAATGAACTAGGCATAAGAAGGCTGGGTTTCAGACACAGTTTGGGGGCCTCCCTAAAGTCTTCATTTGTGAATAAGAGAGTTGGATTTGATGGGGACACAGCACTTCCAAATATTTAGGATGAGAAATACATGTAAGCATTTTTACCAAAACACTGCAAAATGGAGACCTAAAAAACAAAGAGCAGTGTCAAACACTAGATGTTTCTCTGAGATTACGTAGGTTTTGTACGTAATCCTGAATAAACCAAGAAATTGGAAGAAACTAGTTTTTTAAAAGTGAATTTTTGTTGAATGATTGAGAAGTGCACTGTACATTAATACCATCTATGGTGTCAATCATGCTATATATTTTTGTGCATTTACCAAAGCAGATTTATTAAAATTTGAAGCATATCAGGCCAAGGTTAGAAGTTATATTTGAAAAGACATTTATTTCCAGTTATATTGAGATGTAATTGATGTACAGCACTGTATAAGTTTAAGGCGTGCAGCACAAGGACTTGACTTACATATATTGTGAAATGATTATCACAATAAGCTTAGTTAACACCCGTCATCTCCTATAGATACAACAATAAATTGCTGTTTTGATAAGAACTTTCAGTGTTTACTCTCTTAACAGTTTTCAAATATACCATACATCAGTGTTAACTACAGTTATCACACTGTACATTACATCTCCAGTACTTATTTATCTTATAAGTGGAGTTTGTGCCTTTGGGCTGTGTTCATCCAATTCCCCCACCTGCTATCCAGCCTCTGGTAACCACAAATCTGATCTCTTTTTCTATGAATTTGTTTTTGTAAGATTCCACATGTGAGATCATACAATATTTGTCTTTCTCTGCCTGACCTATAACACTTAGCATAATGCCCTCAAAGTCCATCTATGTTGTCATAAATGATGGAATTTTATTACATTTTATGGCTGAATAATATTCCATATATATACATATATGTATATACACACACACACACATATATATATAGCACATTATACATCACATTTTCTTTATCCAAACATCTATCAATGAACACTTGGGTTGATTCTATGCCTTGGCTATTATGAATAATGCTGCTTTGTACGTGAGGGCACAGATATCTCTTCAACACAGTGTTTTCTTTTCCTTTGGATATAATCCCAGAAGTGGAATTGCTGGATCATGTGGCAGTTCTATTTTGAATTTTTTGAGAAACCTCCATACTGTTTTCCATAGTGGATGTACCAATTTGCAATCCCAACAACAGTGCACTAGGGTTTCCTTGAAAATACATTTAAAAGACAACCCATATATTTGCTTGAGCACGTCTTTCCAGGGAAAAGATAAATCAGAAAACAAAGAACGATGGAAACACAGGAAAATAACTGGCACATTAAAAGAAATATTTTCTGGTTATGAACATTTGACTTTAGTTTAGAATCCACATATTGTAGTTCTAGTAATTACACAGCTTATCAACAATAATAAAAAATATTCCAAATAAAGGGAATGTCTTGCACTGTATCTGAATGAAATAAGACTGCTTCTAAGTGTCTTTTAATTAGAATAGTTGTCTTTTCCTAAAGGGAGAAGCCTATTTCTTATTCAATGTTTCTTTCTTTTGTTGAGGAAGATTGGCCCTGAGCTAACATCTGTTGCCAATCTTCCTCTTTTTGCCTGAGCAAGATTGTCGCTGAGCTAACATCTGTCCAATCTTCCTCTATTTTGTATGCATGTATCCACAGCATGGTGTGATGAGCAGTGTGTAGGTCTGTGCCCAGGATCTGAACCCATGCACCCAGGGCTGCTGAAGTGCAGCACATGAACTTCACCATTACACCACTGGGTCAGCCCCTCAATGTGTTTCTTTAAAAAAGTAGGCTGTATTTTATGGTGTTCATGGATTTGTTATCTCTAAATGTCCTTGATCCTATGACATTCTTCAGATGAGTATGTCTAAAGTAAGTGTGTACAGAAAGAGATGAATAACATAGAAACCACTGAGTAAATAATTCTAAGAAAATTGGATTTGGGACACTGAGAAATACTGCTGAAGACACTGGGGTATACAACCTCGTGAGCGAATTGCTTACATCTAAAATATGGACACAAAGCTGGGTGTCCATTTACTTTGTTACTTTTTTCAAGCCTCCCTTCTTTTTCAACAGGTGTCCAAGCTATACAGAGCCTCAAAATCTGACAAGTGTCTCAGAATTCCTTCTAATGGGAGTCTCAGATGATCTGGAACTGCAGCCTTTGCTCTTTGGGCTGTTCCTGTTCATGTACTTGGTCACCATGTTGGGGAACCTTCTCATCATCCTGGCAGTCAGCTGTGACTCCCACCTCCACACCCCCATGTACTTCTTCCTCTCCAACCTGTCTTTGGCTGACATCGGTTTCACTACCACCACAATCCCGAAGATGATTCTAGATATCCAAACTCACAGTAGAGTCATCTCCTATGTGGGTTGCCTGACTCAGATGTCTTTTTTTACTATTTTTGGATGTTTGGATAGTCTACTCCTGACTGTGATGGCCTATGACCGGTTTGTGGCCATGTGTGAACCGCTACACTACTCACACACCATGAACCCATGCCTCTGTGGCTTGTTGGTTTTGGTGTCACTTTTCATAAGCTTTTTGGTCTCCCAGATGCACAATTTGTTTGTGTTACAACTTACCTACTTCAAAAATGTGGAAATTTCCAATTTCTTCTCTGACCCTTCTCAACTCCTCAAACTTGCCTGTTCTGACACCTCCACCAATAACGCAGTCATGTATTTTATTGGTGCCATCTCTGGTTTTCTCCCTATATCAGGGATCCTTTTCTCTTACTATAAAATTATTTCCTCCATTTTGAGAGTCCCCTCCTCAGGTGGGAAGTATAAAGCCTTCTCCACCTGTGGCTCACACCTGTCAATTGTCTGCTTATTTTATGGAACTGGCCTTGGGGTGTACTTCAGTTCTGCAGTCTCACTTTCTCCCAGGAAAGATGTGATTGCCTCGGTGGTGTACACTGTGGTCACCCCCATGCTGAACCCCTTCATGTACAGTCTGAGGAACAGAGACATCAAAAGAGCCATGCGGAGGCTCCTCAGCCAAACAATCTAATATCAGCACCTGTGCCATCCATTTGGAGTGTAGGTTGGAAAATGCAGCAAAAGTAAACATCTGAACTTGCAATCCTACCTCTGTAATCACATCATTTTGTAGTTCTCATGACTTTTACTTCTCTCCTTTTGTAATATGTGAATATTGCTTCTTTTTGTATGTCTTTAGCAGAACTCAGGGCATGTTACAGGATCCTTTTATATCATAATTACTGCATGACTGAATCTTGTTTAAACAGTTTATCATTGATGACCCAGGCATCCAAGAAAGATGAACAATGCTTTTGTATATTTAAAAGTTACATCTTTCACACAGCTCTTGTGTGTTTTCCATACACATTTCTTATTTATCAGGGCCAGCCCAGTGGCATAGTGGTTGAGTTCACATGCTCCACTCCAGCAGCCCAGGGATCATGGGTTCAATCCTGTGTGCATACCTATACACTGCTCATCAAGCCATGCTGTGGCAGCATCCTACATACAAAAAAAGGAGGAATATTGGCACAGATATTAGCTCAGGGACATCTTCCTCATGCAAAAAGAGGAAGATTGTCAACGAATATTAGCTCAGGGTTGATCTTCCTCACCAAAAAAAATTCTCATTTATTAAATATGCTTATGC
Organism: Equus asinus; assembly: GCF_041296235.1. Taxonomy (NCBI): domain Eukaryota; kingdom Metazoa; phylum Chordata; class Mammalia; order Perissodactyla; family Equidae; genus Equus; species Equus asinus. The sequence continues at coordinate 20,292,035 of NC_091809.1, read as the reverse complement.
AGGTTATGTGTGAGGATGTTTGTCACTGGTTCTCAACTTGGCTTTTATTGAAATTGCCTGGTAAGCTTAAAAATACTGATAACTGGATCTCACCACCAGAGATTCAGATTTAATTGGATTGGAATGTGGCCTGAGCATGAGGATTATTTAAAGCTGTCAGGTGGTTCTAGTGTTCAGCCAATGATGAGAACTGCTGATCTAGGTCAGATCTTTCATTTAAAGCTGACCTGCATGTCTTAGGTCCTAACTGCTCATGGGCAAATGCCAAAGACCCTGAAAAGATCAGGGCTCCAAAAGGAAAGATACAAAAAGCCTACTGTAGCAATAGGCAATGTGTTTTCCCCACTATTCCTGATAACGTTTTTTGGGATATCTTGTCTCACTACACTGTATAGCTGGGCATATGTTCTGCTGATGAAGCTGTTGTCCCTCTGCTCCAAATTCACAATTCTATACTTTGCTTTGCTGTGCTTGGGTGGGGCTCTTGAAATCACTGCTCTATTTTCCATCTTGTGTTCACTTCACATACTTTCAATAGTGGTCAGCAAGAGTCATTATTCCCTAAAAGCTCAACTGTGTTGCTAAAGTTTCCCAAGTGGTCCCCTGAGCTATTCCAGAACTTTTTTTTTTTTGAGGAAGATTAGCCCTGAGCTAACTACTGCCAATCCTCCTCTTTTTGCTGGGGAAGACTGGCCCTGAGCTAACATCCATGCCTATCTTCCCCTACGTTGTATGTAGGATGCCTACCACAGCATGGCTTTTGCCAAGCAGTGCCATGTCTGCACCTGGGATCCGAACTGGCAAACCCCGGGCCACCAAGAAGCGCAACATGCGAACTTAACCACTGTGCCACCAGGCCAGGCCCCCAGAAAAGTTTGTATTCAGGGATAGCTTTCTAATTATTGATCTTTGTTGGAGGGGCAGAGGCTGGGGAGTCTCTTACTTCACCTAAATGGTTTTGTCTTAGGGTCACATGTGAAGGGATGCACTATAATTAGTGTTCTGGTGGTGAACATGATGTAATGTATCCAGAATTTGAAATATGATGTACATCCGAAAACAAACAAACAAAAAATAAATGGTTTTGTCAAGTTTCTTCATATCGCTAATGACAAACCAATTTCTGAATTCCTCATGCAAAGACCTCTGAGTGAGGAAGACTGAATGGGGAGGATGTAGAAGGTTGTAAAGGACCATCATTTTCTTATAACTCACTTTATCAACTAGAAAAAAACCCAGACATTCCAAAAGCACATTTATTTATACCTTTGGATCTGTGAACACAAAGTAATCTAAAGTAATGGAGTAAATGAGCTCTTCTCAATGAGCAGAAATCAGAAGGCACTGGGCATTTGTTGAATTTGGACACAGAAAGGCTGTAGCTTGGTGTGATACCAACGGAGGGACCTTGTTGATGGAAGACAAATCACATTGGCTTCTTCTGAATGCATGTCATCAAACAACATGTTGGGGTCTGCAGAAATACAATATCAGAGGCAATTTCTACCCATGTACCAGTTCATGCTCAAGAAAATTTTGCTGAAACCATTGTGGTGTGAAGGGTTGTGGACTATGTTTGGAAGCAGAAAGACATCTCCAGGGTCTTGTGGTACCAACATCCTTATAGAGGGTGAAGGCTTCATGGTGGGAAGATTCTAATATGCTCCCCAAAACCTCTACCTCCTGTATTCACTCCACTGTGGAGGCCTATCCCCTTGAGTGTGTCCCTGATGATTTGCTTCAAACCAACACAACATGGCAAAACTGATGAGATGTCATTTATGAGATTAGGGTAGAAAAAGATTCTGGCTTTCATCTTCCTGGTCTTTGCTTCTCCTTCACTGGCATGCTTGTTCTCATGGAAGCCACCTGTCATGTGTGATCGTCCCTATGATAATCTTGTAGCATAGAACTGAGGAAGTCCTCTGGCCAACAGTTCACAAGAAACCCTTCCAGCAGCCATGTGAGAGGGCTTGGAAACACATCCTGTTCTAGTTAAACCTTGAGATGACTGCAGACCTAGCTGACTCTTTGATTGAACCGTAATCTGACACCAAGATTGCAGTCTTGTAATATACCCTGGTTTATTTAAGAGAAGTAACAAATCACAAATAAGAGTATAGCTGTCAATAGTTTTCTAATATATCAACATACACTAGTGAAAGAGAAAACTTAGAACTTGGGATATCATTTAAATAAGCCAAAAAAAAAAAAAACCTATAAAAGGGAAATAGAAAGTTCCTCTTTGAGACAGAAATCTTAACTGACAGAATGGTCATAATTTCTGCTTCTTATTATAGAAGACCTAATTCTCCCTAATTTATGTGATTAACAGAATGTACTTGCAGATGTTAAAGTCAAAAAGGTATAGATTCAATTGAAAAAGAAAAGAGTCTGCATTTTATGTTAAGATCCTTGAAATTGGAAGTCGGAAGCAAAGAGTAGAGATGAATTTTCTCCTGAGAGGCGGAAGGGCCCAGCTTCTTCTAAATACATTCACCTTTCTCCTTTTCCTCTTCTGTTAAATTAGGAAGTCCTCAGAGATTGGACTAATTTTACTAATTATGAGCTCTGTGCACTGAGCCCTCAAGGTCTTACAGGAGGGAATAAATATCTCGTGCCTCCAGCCTTTCAATGTATCAGTCCCAGCTAGGCTTCATACCTGTATCTCTTCCTCCCAAAGTCATGGTCTCCATCAAGGTATCTATGCCTGAGTCTATCTTCCCTCCAGTTCTGAGAACAGAGATTCAGCCTTCATCGTTCACCAGGCAAGAGAAGGCAATGGATCCAAACTCCTAGGTCATGACCCAGCAGAGATACAGCACAGACCAGTAAGTACCCAGGGAGATGGTGGATGAAGGAGGGACCATGGAGGATCTTGTTTCTTCATTATGAAGACAAGCAAGACAATTGAGATAGCTAGATGTGAGGAAATCAATATGCAAGTTTCAACTCAGAGGCCAAGGAAGTTTATATTTTGTTTTCTTTTTTCTGTTGAGGATTTCAGAACTCGCATTCAGAATTCTACTCTCTTCCACTACCATTTCTAGCCTCCTTGGGCATCACCCACACCAGAGCAGGAAATAGATCTCTCCAAACTATTCCCTGAGCATCCCAAAATGATCGTGAATGCAATGATTATGTTCATGATGGGGATGAGAAGAATAACCATAATATCATGAAAATTTATTGAGGGTTTCCTATGACATGCTCTGAGCTATGTGGTATGCAACTTTTAAATTTTAATCTGCATAATCACCGCAAGATATAGGGGCACATATTATCATTATTTTACGGTTGAAGAAAGGAGTACTGTATTTTTATTTAATTTCAACTAGGTCCCGGTATAAAAAGACGTGAAATCAGGATTGGATCGAGTAGTGAGACTCTATTCACAAGTCATAGGACAATGTCTTTCTGTACAACTGAGTTTCATATGACTATTGAGCCCTTGAAATGTGCCTAGTCTAAATTGAGATTTGTCTTCCGTATAAAATACCAGATTTTGAAGACATAGAATAAAGCAGCATAAAGTACCTCAACTGTGTATATTGGTGAAATTATATTTTTGGTATAGTGGGTTAAATAAAATGTTAAAATAAAATACAGACTCAACTATCCTACTCAACATTTCCTTTCTCTTTCAAGGTCACTCCAGGAAGAATCCTCACAGGGAAATGACTGAGTCTCATTCATTTCTGATTCCCCAGCACCTACATGGTGGTTGGCACAGTGCAGGCAACCAAAATAAAATATATATAAATCTCTGTTAAATGTTGATTACCTTTTGTTAGTTCACAGGAACACAGCATAGTCCATACGATTTCCACACTGAGGGCTTTCCTGCCTGGGCTTTCATCCCTTTCAGGGATGTCCTGTATGACTAAAGAAATTAATGAGATTAATCATTTCCCTCCAAGCACTCTTCCCAGAGTGACAAATTAATCACACCTGAGGAGGGGGTCATGAGAACCTCTGATTTGTAGCCAAGTCAGACAGAATTTATGGGTAATCTGGGGACCTACCACTTATTATTGGCGCCTGAAATGGAAGCAGTCTTGAGAGACTGATCTCCTAACCTGTGGGATCTGACACTCCAGGCAGATAGTGTCAGAATTGAATTAAATTGTAGGACACTCAGCTGGAATTGTGGAGAATTTCTTAGCGTGGGGAAAATCTCCCACATTTGGTGACTAGAAATGTCAGAACTGAAGGGTTTCATTTGAGGGTAAAGGAGGCACAATATAGGAAATGAAAAACTGGGTAGATTTTTCCTATACAGTGCCAAAGACAATTTTAATTCAGTCAGAATGTACATGCCCCTTATGGGATTTTTGAGAGTAATGGGTGCTATTGCAACAGGGAATTAAGGCAAGAAAATAGTTCCAATTGTGAAGGTGAGGTATACTGTTTGTCCTCTCTTTTTGTGTTCACGAACATTCCTAAGATTATAGAGAATTCCTTGTTGAAATTTAGTGGGATCTCCATCTAACTACTGTAATTTGAGCCCCAATATTGACTGAAGACACATAGGTTTGCCAATCATGGTTTGAATTTCAGCAGATATTAAAGTTAGTTCAGAACCTATGTTGAAGAGAAACAAAAGCTAATTGATGTCATTTTATTTTTTGCTCTATTAATTATTTTAGTAGATGTTGGACTTTCATCTTGGCCAAATTGTATACACCTGTTTCAGTTTTTTGTTTCCTCCTTCATATTCAGGTCTCTTTCTTTCTCTCCTTTTTCTCTTCTTATTTATCTTTTATCACTAGATATATGTCAAGGGAGCTCCTTTCTATCCTGCTCATATTTAATGAATTTCTTTATCTGGAAAGCCTCAAATCAGTGCCTTCAGGGTTAGGGAACTCCTCTGTGATAATGGCTGTTTTACAGTTTTCATATACCCTATACTTTAATTGGGTTTTAACTAACCCCTTCATTGTCCTACAGGAGTGCCATGGGTATTTACCCTGGTAACCCTGTGGATCTGGATCTTTGTTGTGACAAAGGCATGGGGCAACAATAGCTGCTGGGGTTTTTAAAGGTCCTGGTATGTTTTTAGGGGTGGATACCTCAGCATGACACACGATGGCTGCTTTTCTTCGTCTCCTCTTCTTTATTCTCCTTCTTCTTCTTCTTTTTCTTCTGCTTCTGCTTCTTCTGCTTGTCCTTCTCTTCTTCCTCCTCCCCCACCATCTCCTTCTCTTCCCTTCTCCTTTCCTTCTTCTTCTTCCTCTTCCTGTTTTTCTTCTTCCTCCTCCTCCTCCCCCTCCTTCTTCTTCTCTCTTTCTCAATTCCCTGATGACCACTCTTTCTTGAGAAACCACCTCATGAACCTATATCTGGCTCAGGGTATACTTTTTCCTGAACACCCCCAAGGGCAAATTCCTGGCTGAAATGAACAACCAATCAGGGTAAGAGTATTTCCCCTGAGCTTACTGTCAGTCACAGCTTCATTATAGGACATACAGATAGGTCTGGGATGAGACACAAGGCCCAGGGCCACCTTAAGGAAGGACCCAATCTAAACCTTTTGTCTCTAATAGCCAAGTAATTATTGAAACATCTTAAGTAGGTGAGTTAGATTTTTAGGACAGGATTGGAAGGACTCAAAAAATGCAGCACAGTTCAAAGTGCAAGCTTCTAGCAGGCAGTAGCTCAAAGAGCATGCTTGTTATCAGGCAGCAGAGTCAGGGAGCAAGCCAGAGCAGGAGAAGACCTCTGAGAGTAGTGGTCATTGTTTCAAGGCCCCACTCTCTGCATGAAGTGTAGAGGACACTCTGTAGAAATAGGATGGACTCTGACTCAAACTTTGGCTTGGATGTTGAGGCTGATGATGCCACACACACAAGAAGGTATAAAAAGTTTCATTCATCATATAAAGATCTCCTGGTCTGGTGAGAGCATAGCAGGCCTTCTAAACTATTCTGAAATTACATGAGAGTTCAAGGAAAGTGGCTGGCTTGGGTGTTTTACTGTGATTATGTTGTGAGTTCACAGTGAGAGTTCCTGAACATGTGCATGGGCTTGTGAGGATTGGACCTCTCATGGTGGCCAAAGGAGGGAGGACTCAGGTTTTCTTTTCTTTAAATTATGTTTAATTGACACATAACATTATATTAGTTTCAGAAGTACAATATAAATATTCAGTATTTGTATATATTGTGAAATGATCACCACAGTAAGTCTAAGTAACATCCATCAGCATCCATCGTTATACAATTTTTTCCTTGATGAAAACTTTTAATATCTATTCTGTTGGCAACTTTCAAATATGCAATACAGCATTGTTAACTATAATCACCATGTTGTATATTACATCCCCTGGACTTATTTATTTTATAACAGAAGGATCCAGGCTTCTTTATCAGCTACTTCATATGTTGGGCAGAAGGGGAAGAGAGAGAGATTTGGCTTAAAAACTGTTAGCAGCCAAACTTTACACAGAGAAAATGGAGTGAAACACTTTATTGCATAGTTTTTATACTGTTTATAAATAGTACAGATCAAGGGAATTAATTTCCCTGCATTTGGATAAAATAAATTACATTCAACTGCTTATTAGTGTCCTTTATTTTTTTTTTCTTCAAGGGAAAGGATATTTCTTATTCCTTTTGTTTCCTTCAAAGAAAGGAACTGATATGTTAGTTGGTTTATGGATTTTTTAAATCTCTAAATATCTTTGCTGAGAGTTGATATCAAGATAGTGGTGTAGGCAGACTCTTAACTCACCTCCTCACACAGACATAACCAATTTACAACTACTCTTGGAACAATTACCCCTGAGAGAGAACTGAAAACTGGATAAAAAGAACCCCTGCAATAAGGGATGGTCCTGACTGAAGTGGGAGAGGCAGAAATTCCTTTATGGAGAAAAAAGAAGCCACCTTTGCAAGCCACGGTGCTTCACAGCTGGCCAGGAGAAATCCTAAGGTACACAGCCTTCCCGGGAGAGGCGGAGGACCTGAGCAGGGGAGCATTACCACTATAAGCATCCTTTGGACTCAGCACAACTAAGACGAGTGTCATCATATCTGTCTTTACTAGCTACTAACAGCAACAGGGAATATCCCCAGGAAAGCTATGAGTCATAAGAGGGGAAAAAAGCCAACTCTTAAAGGACCCATGCACAAATACATCTGTTTTGGAAAACAAGCTAAAATCACCATAAAGAAAGGTGCACAGTCCTTTCTTGAAAAAAAAAAAAAACTCACCTGATAGGCTCTGGATGAATTTCAGTTAGAGGTGAGCCCTCTCCAGGGACTGAGATACTGGAAGCAGCCATTATTGTGACCTAGTACAAGTGTGCTAACACAGAAGCTGGCAGTCACCATTGGAGTACTTCCACTGGCCTGTAGGCCCAGGTTCTGCCCCACCCACTAGAACACCAATTTAATCCAGTTCAGCCAGGGCAGAACTAGGGACTGCCCTAGGGACAGACCCAACCCAACAGCAAGTCCTTGGGCAACTCATGGGCCTGTATAGGCTGGGTGTCTGGATCCTCAGCAGTTAAGGCAAGTGGGTCCACCTCTGTGGGGCAAGCCATGGGTGAGGGGCAGGTGGAGTGTGTGGGGCATTGGTGGAGTTTGTGGGGCCTCTGCAGTGGGGTTATTGGTTCTGCTTCAGAGGGTTGGGGCGTGCCCCAGGAAAGGACTGTGTTGACACTGTGTGTGGCCCTGTGGGTGGTGGGGCCTGTCAGTGCAGAAGACGTGTTTTTCAAACAACCACATAGTAGATATACAAAGCCTGAAACAACTGAGTGCTCCCATGACTGGGGCCAGCCCCAGTCAGGTGCAATCCTAGGACAGCTGAAAAGAGCCTCGGTGGCTGGAGGCCTACAGCAATTGTAAGCCCAAGCCTAGCAACCAGCAATGTTGGGGGCCTACTCACATAACAGAAAAACTTCAACAAAAGTGTGCTATTGGACCTTGCAGCCAATTTTTCTGGGCCTCCCCATGCCCAGCAAAGTGACTTTAGGGTCCATGGCAGCCACACAAATCTGAGCATTGCAACCACCCAGCCAGGGGAATAGCCTAGCCTCCCTGGGAACCTACTGCAAATGCAACCCTGCCACAACAGAAGGACACATGTAGCACACACATAGGACACCTGTGGACCATTTGGAATTGGTGACAAGAGGGAAGCACAGTGCTGTGCCTCATAAGGCATCTCTTACGTATGGCCACCTCTCTAAGATCAGGAGATGTAGCTGACCTGCCTAATCTATAGATATAAGCACAGAGAAAGAGGCTAAAAGAGGAAGTAAATGAATAGGTTCCAAGTAAAGGAATAGGAGAAAACCGCAGAAAAAGAAATAAATGAAACAGAATTAAACAATCTACCTGACAAAGAGTTCAAACAAAAAGTTGTAAGGATTCTCACTCATCTTGGGAGAAGAATGGATGAACCCAGTGAGAACTTCAACAAAGAATTGGAAAATATAAAAAAGAATCAATTAGAAATGAAGAATATAATACTTGAAATGAAAAATTCACTAGAGGGACTCAATACCAGAGTAGATGACGCAGAAGAACAGATTAGCAACCTGGATGAGGGACTAGAGGAAATCACCCAAGCTGAATAGATAATAGAAAAAATAATTAAAAAGAACAAGAACAGTCTAAGGGACCTCTGGGACAACAACAAGCACACTACCATTCATATTATAGGTGTCCCAGAATAAGAGAGAGACAAAAGGGCAGAGAATCTCTTTGAAGAAATACTAGCTGAAAACTTTCCTAACCTAAGGAAGGAAACAGACATCCAGGTATAGGAAACACAGAGAGTACCAAGCAAGATAAACCCAAAGAGGCCCACACCAAGACATATTATAATTAACATGTCAAGGATTAAAGATAAGGAGAGAATCCTAAAAGCTGCAAGGCAAAGGCAACAAGTTGCATAAAAGGAAACTTCATAAGGCTATTAGTTGATTTCTCAGTAGAAACTTTACAGGCTAGAAAGGAGGGCCATGATATATTTAAAGTGCTGAAAGGAAAAAAAAAGTACAGCCAAGAATACTCTGCCTGGCAAAGTTATCACTCAGAATGGAAGGAAAGATAAAGAATTCCCAGACAAGCAAAAATTAAAGGAGTTCATCACCAAGAAACCAGTCTTACAAGAAATGATAAGGGGACTTATTTAAGTGGGGAAGAGAAGACCACAAATAGTAATAAGAAAATTATCAGGAAAAAAAGAGCAATAAAATCACTGGTAAAGGCAAAAATACAGTAAAAATAGCAGATCAGCCACCTAAGAAGACAACATAAAGGTCAAAAGGCAAAAGAACTAAAATTAACTATTTCTATGATAAGAGGGTAACAAATGCACACACACACACACACACACACACACACACACATACACACAAAGAGGTGAAACATGATATCAAAAACATAAAATGTGGGAGGAAGGGAGTAAAAGAGTAGATATTTTAGTAAGAGGTCAAACTAAAGAGACCATGACCTTAATATAGATTGCTATATACATAGGTTATTATAAATGAAACTCTTGGTAATCACACACCAGAAACCTATAATTAATACACAAAAAATTAGAGAAAGGAACCCAAACATAATACTAAAGAAAGCCATCAAACCACAAGCAAAGAGACCAAGAGAAGAAGAGAACTACTGAAACACCCGGAAAAATAGTGACAAAATGGCAATAAGTGCATACTTACCAACAGCAACTTTACATGTCAATGGATTAATGTTCCTATCAAAAGGCATAAGGTGGCCGATTGGGTTAAAAAACAAGACACATATATATGTTGATTACAAGAGACATACTTCAAACCTAAAGACACTCGCAAACTGAAAGTGAAGCAATGGAAAAAGATACTCTATGCAAATGACAATGCAAAGAAAGCTGGGGTAGCAATACTTATATCAGACAAAATAGACTCTAAAACAAAAACTATAACAAGCGACAAGGAAGGTCACTACATAATGCTAAAGGGAACAATCCAACAAGAGGGTAAAACACTTGTAAATATCTATGCACTCAATGTAGGAGCACATAAATATATAAAGCAATTATTAACAGACATAAAAGGAGAAATAGACAGAAATACAGTAATATTTGGGGGCTTTAGCACTCCACTTACACCAATGGATAGATCATTGAACAGAAGATAAATAAGGAAATATTAGCCTTAAATGCCCATTAGATCAGATGGACTTAGGAGATATATACAGAACATTCCATTCAAACCCCACAGAGTATGCATTCTTTTCAAATGCACATGGAACATTCTCCAGGATTGATCACATATTTGGTCGTAAAACAAGTCTTACCAAATTCAAGAAGATTGAAATAAGACCAAGCATCTTTTCTGACCACAACAGCATAAAACTAGAAATCAATTACATGAAGAAAATTGGAAAAGCCACAAATATGTGGAGATTAAACAAAATGCTACTGAACAATGACTGGGTCAATGAGGAAATCAAAGGCATAAAACTACAACATGCCAAAATCTATGGGATGCAGGAAAGGTAAGTCTAAGAAAGAATTTTATAGCAATACAGCCCTACCTCATTAAACAAGAAAAATCTCAAATAAACAATGTAACAGTGCATGTGAAGGAAATGGAAAAAGAAGAACAAAGCCCAAAATCAATAGAAGGAAGGAAATAATGAAAATCAGAGCAGAAATAAATGAAATAGAAACTAAAAAACAAAAATAGAAACAAATCAATGAAACCAAGAGTTGGTTCTTTGAAAAAATAAATAAAAACGACAAACTTTTAGCTAGACTCACCATGAAAAAAAGAGAGAAGCCTCAAATAAATAAAACCAGAAATCAGGGGCCGGTCTGGTGGCACAGTGGTGAAGTTCACATGTTCCACTTCAGTGGCCCAGGGTTTGCCTGTTTGAATCCCAGGTGCGGACATGGCACTGCTTGGCAAGCCATGCTGTGGCAGGAGTCCTACATATAAAGTACAGGAAGATGAGCATGGATGTTAGCTCAGGGCCAGTCTTTCTCAGCAAAAAGAGGAGGATTGGTGGCAGATGTTAGCTCAGGGCTAATCTTCCTCAAAAAGAAAAACCAGAAATCAAAGAGGAGAAATTACAACAAACACCTCAGAAGTACAAAAGACTATAAGAGAATACTATAAAAAGCTACACATCAACAAATTGGATAATCTAGAAGGAATGGATAAATTCTTAGAATCATACAAACTTCCAAATTTGAATCTAGGAGAAATAGGAAATTTGAATAGGCCAATCACCAGTAAGGAGATCAAAACCTCCCAAAAAATAAAAGTCTGTGACCAGATGGCTTCCCTGGTGAATGCTACCAAACAGTCAAAGAATTAATACCTATCCTTCTCAAATTCTTCCAAAAACTTGAAGAGAAGAGGAAGCTTCCTAACTCATTCTACAAAACCAACATTACCCAAACACCAAAAACAGACAAGAACAACACACACAAAAAATAAAATTACAGGCCAATATGACTGATGAACATCAATGCAAAAGTCCTCAACAAAATACCAGCAAATTGAATACAACAATACATTAAAAAGATCATACACCGTGATCAAATGGGATTTATTCCAGGTATTCAGGGATGATTCAATATCCTCAAATCAATCAAAATGATACATCACATTAACAAAATAAAGAATAAAAGTCACATGATCATCTCAATAGATGCATAGAGAGCATTTGACAAGATACAGCATCCATTTACGATGAAACCTCTCAATGGAGGAAAACTGAAAGCTACCCCTCTAAGAACAGGAATCAGACAAGGATGTCCACTTTCACCACTGGTATTTAACATAGTATTGGAAGTATTAGTCAGAGCTTTTAGGCAGGAAAAAGAAATGAAAGGATCCAAATTGGAAAAGAAGAAGTGAAACTGTCATTATTTGCAGATGACATGATTTTATATATAGAAAACCCTAAATAATTCACTAAAAATCTTTTAGAAATAATAAATGAATACTGTCAAGTAGAAGAATACAAAATCAACATACAAAAATCAGTTGCATTTCCATATACTAACAACAAAGTAGCAGAAAGAGAAATTAAGAATACAATCCAATTTACAATTGCAACAAAAAGAATAAAATATCTAGGAATAAACTTAGCCAAAGAGCTGAAAGATCTGTGCGCTGAAAATTATAAAACATTATTGAAAGAAATGGAAGAAGACACAACGAAATGGAAAGATATCCCGGGCTCTTGGATTAGAAGAATTACCATAGTTAAAATGTTCATACTTCCTAAAGCAATCTACAGATTCAATGCAATATCGACCAAAGTTCCAAAAACATTTTTCACAAAAATAAAGTATCCTAAAATTCTTGTGGAGCAGCAAAAGACCCCGAATAGCTAGAAGAATCCTGAGAAAAAAAGAACAAAGCTGAAGTTACCACACTCTCTTATTTCAAAATATACTACAAAGATACAGTAATCAAAACAGTATGGCACTGGCACAAAAACAGACACACAGATCAACGGAATAGAATCAAAAGCCAAGAAGTAAACCCACACATCTAAGGGCAACTAATTTTCGACAAGGGAGCCAAAAACATGCAATGGAGAAAGGAAAGTCTGTTTGATAAATGGTGTTGGGAAACTGGACAGCCACATGCAAAAGAATGAGAGTAGACCATTATCTTACACCATGTGCAAAAATCAACTCAAAATGGATTAAAGATTTGAATGTAAGACCTGAAACCACGAAACTTCTAGAAGAAAACATAGGCAGTATGTTCTTTTGACATCGGTCTTAGCAGCATATTTTCAAGTACCATGTCTGACTAGGCAAGGGAAACAATAGAAAAAATAAGCAAATGGGACTACATCAAACTAAAATCTTCTGTACAGCAAAGGAAACCATCAACAAAATGAAAAGACACCCTAACAATTGAGAGAAGATATTTGCAAACCATGTATCTGATAAGGGGTTAATATTCAAAATATACAAAGAACTCATACATCTCAACAACAAAAAAACTAACCCAATTAAAAAATGGACAAAAGGCCTGAACAGGCATTTCTCCAAAGAAGGATACAGATGGCTAACAGGCAAATGAAAAGATGTTCAACATCATTAACTATCAGTGAAATGCAAATCAAAACTATAATAAGATATCACCTCACTCCAGTCAGAATGGCTATAATTAACAAGACAGGAAACAACAAGTGTTGGAGAGGATTTGGAGAGAAGGGAACTCTCATACACTGCTGCAGGAGTGCAAACTGGTGCAGCCACTATGGCAAACAATTTGGAGATTTCTCAAAAAACTAAGAATAGAGCTACAACATGATCCAACTATTCCACTACTGGGTGTTTATCCAAAGAACAGGAAAACACAAATGTGTAAAGATATATGTACCCCTATGATCATTGGAGCATTATTCACAATACTCAAGACTTGGAAGAAATCTAGGTGCCCTCCAAGGGACGAGTGGATAAAGAAGATGTATATGTACACAATGGAATACTAGTCGGCCATAAGAAACGATGATCTCCGGCCATTTGTGAAAACTTGGATGGACCTTGAGTGTATTATACTAAGTGAAATAAGTCAGAGGGAGAAAGTCAAATACCATATGATCTTACTCATAAGTAGAAGATAAAAACAATGGCAAACAAAGACACAGAAACAGAGAGTGGATTGTTGGTTACCAAAGGGGAAGGGGGGAGGGAGGAGAGTGAATGGGTTGATTAGGCACATGTGTCTCGTGATGGATTGTAATTAGTCTTTGGGTGGTTAACATGATGTAAGCTACACAGAAATCTAAATATAATGATGTACACCTGAAATTTATATAATGTTATAAACCAATGTTACTGCAATAATTAATTAATTAATTAATTAAAAATAAGTAAAAATAAATAGATATCTTTTCTAATTTCTTTAGCCCAGTATTTTCCAAACTGGATTCAAAAAGAAACAGGCAAATGGAGCAAAAACCAATGAGAAAAGAGTTCTAGGAAGAGTGTGCTTGCCACACTGAAATATGGCTAAAGGAGCATGGTCCTCAAGCATGAACACCTTACTTATGAATTGCTTGAATCCAAAATATAGACACACTGATAGGTAGCTGTATAACTGTTTTCTTTATATCATCTCATTTATTTTCTGAAAATGCCTCTGCTAAGTGGAACCACAGAATGTAACAAATATATTGGAATTCCTCCTCCTGGGTTTCTCAGATGATCCAGAACTGCAGCCTCTAATATTTGGCCTATTCCTGTCCATGAACCTCATCACCATGCTGAGGAGTATGCTGGTCATCCTGGCCATCAACTCTGACTCCTACCTCTACACCCCCCATGTACTTCTTCCTCTCCATTCTATCCATGGCTAGCATCAGTTTTACTAGTATCACAGTCCCAAAGACGATTTTGGGCATTCTAACTGATAGCAGTGTCATTTCCTATGAGGGATGCCTGATTCAGTTGCCTACTTTGTTAATTTTTTTGGCTGTTTGGACAGTTTACTCTTAACTGTGGTGGTCTATGATTGATTTGTAGCTATTCGTTATATCTTGTACTACCTGGTCACCACAAACACGTGCCTCTGTAGCTTGCTGATTCTGGTGTCTTTTTTGATCAGCCTTTTGGACTCCCAGCTGCACTGCTTGTTGGTATCACAACTTACCTTTTGCACAAATGTGGAAATTCCTCATTTCTTCTGTGATCCTCCTCAACTCCTCAAGCTTACCTGTGACAATACCTCCACCAATAAAATATTAATGTAAAAATTAATGTAAAAAATATTAATGTATTCTTACATTAATATTTTATTGGTGTCACTTTGATGGTATTCCGGTCTCAGGGATCCTTTTCTCTTGTATTCAAATTGTTTCCTCCACTCTGAGAGTTCCGTTAATGGGTATGAAGTAAAATACCTTCTCCACCTGCGACTCTCACCTTTCTGTTGTTTGCTTATTTTATTGAACAGCCCTTAGGGTGTACCTCAGTTCTCCTGTTTCACGTTCCCCCAGGAAGGATGTGGTGGCCTTGGTGATGTACGCTGTGGTCACCTCAATGCTGAACCCCTTCATCTACAGCCTGAGGAAAAGCGACATCAAGAAGTCCATGCAGAGGCTCCTCAACAAAACAGCCTAGTCTCAATATTTTGGCCATTTTTTGGTCTCTGGTTTAGAAAAGATTACAATACTAAACATCTGGAATTGACAAACATGCCTCTTTTGCCACATAATTTATGGAGTTCAAGGTTTTCATTCCTCTTGACTTACCATATCTTAAATTTTTTGGCACATCTTTGGTGGGATTAAGTGAGTATTCTGAGATCCTACGTATGTCAAAATCACTGCACAATTGAATCCTATTATATCTATGGAATCTCCTGTATTTATCACCTATGATTCAGGCATCCGTAGAAATTCAGAATTCTATTTTATAATGTATAAATACAATTCTTAACCTTTTTCACTGTCCATGTCTGTCTTCCATAAAACATTGGCTTCTATCAAATCTATTGATGCAGGTTGTGTGAGAGAATGTATGTCACTGGTCCTCATTCTTGGCTTCACACTGCAAGTGTCTGATGTGCTTTAAAAATCCTCATGCCTGAGTATCACCACCATAGATTAAGATTTAATTGGACTGGAGTGTGAAAAGAACATGAATGGTTTTAACAGCACCCTAGGTGGGTCTAATGTGCAGCCAAAGTGAAGCACTATTGACTTTTGTCAGACCACCTTTCATTCAAAGATGACTTGTATGTCTTGGTTCTTTTGCTGTTCGTGATAAGACCCTGAAGGTTTTAAAGTGATCAGAGTTCAGAAATGGAAGGCATGAAAGAGTTTGCCTTAGTAACAGGCAATGTGAGCTTTTTCTCATATTCCTGGTAGTATTTTTTCACATATCTTCTCCCTCCATACTCTATAGCTGGTCCTATGTGCTGGACATTAAACTACCATTTTTCTGCTCCCAACTTACCCTTCTATAATTTAATTCATGATGCTGTGGTGGGGGCTGGGAATCTTTAAAATGCTGCTATGATTTGCCATCTGGTTTACCTTTAGTTTCTTCTAATAATGGCCAGTAAAGCTCACACACACTAATGCTCAACTTTTTCCCTTTATTTCTTAGCTTGTGGCATTGTTACTACATCCTCAGCTATGACTCTGTGTTATCATATTTTTTTAGTTTATGCCTTTCATCTTTTAATAACTATTTAGCCCTAGTAGTATTAAATTGCCTTCATTAAAATAACTTGTGTGGTTTCTGTTTTCTCAATGGACCCTTGACTGGAAAATCATAAAGCTGCATTGTGAGATGCAATTGGAAGATTGCAAAGTGAGCTCAGGACAAAAAAGTAATTGTAATAATCTGTGTTGGTCAAGTGTATACAACTGAGGTTTAAAGTAATGGTATGATATTTTCAGTGGCTATGTGGCTCTAATTGTGCCTGTAGATCATTGTCTCCCAAATCATTATGAATAAATTTAACTCTATCTTCATTTTCATTACTGAAGGGTAACAAAAGACCATGTCTTCAGCAAAAGGAAGATATTACTTTTCACTAGTAACAGACTCTTTAGGATTCCACTTTGTAACCATACTTCTGTGTCATCTGTCATGATCAATCTGTGATCAGTGCCTTCTGTTTTATGCTACTCACCCAGGCACCCACGTACGTAAAAATCTTTCCTTTGGAGATGCTACACATAGTTTCTGAGATAGCAATCCAGGCTTTGTGAAAAGCTGTCCAATAACTCTATCACTAACCTAAATCACCTACAAACTGCACTGAAAATGATCCTAGTATCTGATGGGCTCTTCGCATTATGAACTGACTTCAGTTTAATATCAGATTTTTTCTTTCTGCCCAAAAATTCTAAAATGTCTCAACACTCATAATTCTTCTTTTACGTACACTATTTGGTCATTTGAGCTATCTACAATTTCCCCCTGCCATTGATGGACGCACACAGAATTAACATACTTTCTATTATATCTATTTTAATTGGGTAAATATTCAAATTTTCTTCATATCAATTAATGAGAAATCATTCTCTGAGTTCTTCATTCAGAGAAATGTGAGCCAGGAGAGCTGCAAAGATTAAATGTAGAGGTGGCCACAAACGATGATTTCCACACATTCCACTGTATCTCACTATGTAAGCAGAAAATCACATTTTTAAGAAGACTTCCAGAGTTCCAGTACTTAGAGTCCAAAGAAAATATGTTTGGAGAGAGATGAGCCCTTACTAGTTGAGCAGAAATCAGAAGATTCTAGAGATACTCATTTAAGTGGTCCTGAAATGGCTGTGTCTTCTCTTGGCAAAAATGAAAGAACACTGCTGCCTTTAGATCATTGTCACCAGTAAGACTTCTTTTTTTTTTTTTATTAAGGTTATACAAGTTAACATCCTTGTGAAATTACAGTTGTACATTATTATTAGTCAGTTGTAGGTACACCACTTCACCCCTAGTGCCCTCTCCCCACCCCCTTTCCCCTGGCAACCACCGATCAGTTCTCTTTGTCCATATGTGAACTACCACCTATGAGTGGAGTCATACAGAGTCTGTCTTTCTCTGTCTGGCTTATTTCACTCAACATAATACTCTCAAGGTCTATCCATGTTGTTGCAAATGGGACGACTTTGTCCTTTTTTATGGCTGAGTAGTATTCCATTGTATATATATATATACCACAACTTCTTTATCCACTCATCAGTTGCTGGGCATCTAGGTTGGTTCCATGACTTAGCTATTGTGAATAATGCTTCAATGAAGATAGGGGTGCATGGAACTTCTGGAATTGCTGATTTCAGGTTCTTAGGATATATAGCCAGTAGTGGGATGGCTGGGTCATAAGGTATTTCTATTCTTAACTTTTTGAGGAATCTCCATACTGTTTTCCATAGTGGCTGCACCAGTTTGCATTCCCACCAACACTGTATGAGGGTTCCCTTTTCTCCACAGCCTCTCCAAGATTTGTCACTCTTGGTTTTGGATATTTTTGCCATTCAAACAGGTGTAAGGTGATATCTTAGTGTAGATTTGATTTGCATTTCCCTGATGATTAGTGATGATGAGCATCTTTTCCTGTGTCTATTGGCCATCCGTATATCTTCTTTGGAGAAATGCCTGTTCATGTCCCCTGCCCATTTTGTTATTGGGTTATTTGATTTTTTATTGTTGAGTCATGTGAGTTCTTTGTATGTTATGGAGATTAACCCTTTGTCGGATAAATAACTTCTGAATATTTTTTCCCAATTAGTGGGCTGTTTTTTTGTTTCAGTCCTGTTTTCCCTTGCCTTGAAGAAGCTCTTTAGTCTGATGAAGTCCCATTTGTTTATTCTTTCTATTGTTTACCTCATGTGAGGGGTTATGGTGTCGGAAAAGATTCTTTTGAAGCTGATGTCAAAGAGTGTGCTGCCAATATTCTCTTCTAGAAGACTTATTGTTTCAGGCCTAATCTTTAGGTCTTTGATCCATTTTGAGTTTATTTTAGTAAATGGTGAAAAAGAATGGCTGATTTTCATTCTTTTACATGTGGCTGTCCAGTTTTCCCAGCACCTTTTGTTGAAGAGACTTTCTTTCCTCCATTGTAGGCCCTCAGCTCCTTTGTCAAAGATTAGCTGTCCATAGATGTGTGGTTTTATTTCTGGGCTTTCAATTCTGTTCCATTGATCTGTGCATCTGTTTTTGTACCAGTACCACGCTGTTTTGATTACTGTGGCTTTGTATTATGTTTTGAAGTCAAGGATTGTGATGCCTCCAGCTTTGTTCTTCTTTCTCAGGATTGCTTTTGCAATTCGCGGTCTTTTGTTGCCCCATATGAATTTTTGGATTCTTTGTTCAGTTTCTGTAAAGAATGACATTGGAATTCTGATTGGGATAGGTTGAATCTGTAGATTGCTTTAGGTAGTATGGACATTTTAACTATGTTTATTCTTCCAATCCATGTGCATGGAATGTCTTTCCATTTCGTCATGTCGTCGTCGATTTCTTTCAAGAAGGTCTTGTAGATTTCGTTGTATAGATCTTTCACTTCCTAGGTTAAATTTGTCCCAATGTATTTTATTCTTTTTGTTGCAATCGTGAATGGGATTGAGTTCTTGAGATATTTTCCTGTTAGTTCATTGCTAGCATATAGAAATGCTACTGATTTATGTATGTTGGTTTTATACCCTGCAACTTTGCTGTAGTTGTTGATTGTTTCTAATAGTTTTTCTATGGATTGTTTGGGGTTTTCTATATATAAGATCATGTCGTCTGCAAACAGTGAGAGTTTTACTTCTTCGTTGCCTATTTGGATTCCTTTTATTTCTTTTTCCTGCAGAATAGCTCTGGCCAACACCTCCAGTACTATGTTGAATAAGAGTGGTGAAAGTGGGCACCCTTGTCTTGTTCCTGTTCTGAGAGGGATGGGTTTCAGTTTTTGTTCATTGAGTGTGATGTTGGCTGTGGGTTTGTCATATATGGCCTTTATTATGTTGAGGTACTTTCCTTCTATACCTATTTTATTGAGGGTTTTGATCATAAATGGATGTTGGGTCTTGTCGAATGCTTTCTCTGCATCTATTGAGATGATCATGTGGTTTTTGTTTCTCATATTGTTAATGTAGTGAATCACGTTGATTGACTTGCGGATGTTGAACCATCCCTGTGTCCCTGGTATAAATCCCACTTGATCATTGTGTATAATCTTTTTGATGTACTGCTGTATTCGGTTTGCCAAAATTTTGTTGAGGATTTTGCATCTATGTTCATCAGTGATGTTGGCCTGTAGTTTTCCTTCTTTGTGTTGTCCTTGTCAGGTTTGGGGATCAGGGTGATGTTGGCTTCATAGAATATATTAGGGGGTGCTCCATCTTCCTCTATTTTCTGGAACAGTTTGAGAAGGATAGGTATTAAATCTTCTTTGAATGTTTGGTAGAATTCTCCAGAGAAGCCGTCTGGTCCTGGACTCTTATTTTTGGGGAGGTTTTTGATTACTGTTTCTATTTCTTTACTTGTGATTGGTCTATTCAGATTCTCTATTTCTTCCTGATTCAGTTTGTGTAGGTTGTATGAGGCTAGGAATTTATCCATTTCTTCTAGGTTGTTCAATTTGTTGGCATATAGTTTTTCATAGTATTCTCTTATGATCCTTTGTATTTCTTCAGTATCTGTTGTGATTTCTCCTCTCTCGTTTCTAATTTTATTTATTTGAGACTTTTTTTTTTTTAGTGAGTCTGGCTAAGGGTCTGTCAATTCTGTTAATTTTTTTGAAGAACCTACTCTTTGTTTCATTGATCCTTTCTAC
This sequence comes from Equus asinus, assembly GCF_041296235.1. NCBI lineage: Eukaryota > Metazoa > Chordata > Mammalia > Perissodactyla > Equidae > Equus > Equus asinus. The sequence continues at coordinate 20,271,778 of NC_091809.1, read as the reverse complement.
TGTCTTTTTTGTTTCAATATCATTTATTTCTGCTCTAATTCTTATTATTTCCCTCCTTCTACTGACTTTGGGCTTTGTTTGTTCTTCTTTTTCTAATTCCGTTAGGTGTCGTTTGAGATTGCTTATGTAAGATTTTTCTTGCTTATTGAGGTGAGCCTGTATTGCAATGAATTTCCCTCTTAGGATTGCCTTTGCTACGTCTCAAATAATTTGGTATGGCGTGTTTTCATTTTCATTTGTCTCCAGATAATATTTGATTTCTTCTTTAATTTTTTCAATAATCCATTGTTTGTTCAGTAGCATGTTATTTAGCCTCCACATTTTTGGCCCTTTCCCAGTTTTATTCTTGTAGTTGATTTCTAGTTTCATAGCATTGTGATCACAAAAGATGCTTGATATTATTTCAACCCTCTTGAACTTATTGATGCTTGCTTTGTTTCCCAAGATATGGTCTATCCTTGAGAATGTTCCATGCATGCTTGAGAAGAATGTGTAACCTTCTGTTTTTGGATGAAGTGTCCTATATATATCTATTAGGTCCATCTGATCTAATTTTTCATTTAATTCTATAATTTCCTTGTTGATTTTCTGTCTGGATGATCTGTCCATTGGTGTTAATGGGGTGTTGAGGTCCCCTACTATTATTGTATTGTTGTTGATGTCTCCTTTTAATTTTGTTAATAGTTTCTTTACGAATTTTGGTGCTCCTGTGTTAGGTGCATATATATTTATAAGTGTTATGTCTTCTTGGTGGAGTGTCCCTTTTATCATTATATACTGCCCCTCTTTGTCTTTCTTTATCTGTTTTGCTTTGAAGTCTACTTTGTCTGATATAAGTATGGCAACACTGCTTTCTTTTGTTCATTATTGGCTCTGAGTGCTGTCTTCCATCCCTTCACTCTGAGTCTGTGTTTGCCTCTGGGGCTGAGGTGTGTTTCCTGGAGGCAGCATATTGTTGGATCTCGTTCTTTGATCCATTCTGCCACTCTGTGCCTTTTGATTGGAGAGTTCAATCCCTTCACGTTTAGTGTGAGTATTGAAACGTTGGGGCCTACTGTTGGAATTTTATCACTTGCTTTCCAGTTCTTTTGCATTTTGTCCTGATGGAGAGCTGTTACTTTGTGTTATTGTCCTTCTGCTTATCTCCTTTGTTCTGGATTTTGTGACCCCTTTCCTTTTTTTGATTTTTCAGGAATGAGTTTCTTCCTGAGCAATTCTCCAAGAGGAGGTTTTGTGGTGATGAACTCCCTTAACTTTTGTTTATCTGGGAAAGTTTTTATTTCTCCATCATATTTGAAGGATATTTTGCTGGGTAGAGTATTCTTGGCTGCACGTTTTTGTCCTTCAGAGTTTTGAATATTTCATTCCAATCTCTTCTAGCCTGAAAGGTCTCTCCTGAGAAATCTGCTGATAGGCTTATGGGGTTTCCTTTGTAAGTTATTTTCTTCTGCCTGGCTGCCCTTAGTATTTTCTCTTTGTCATTGACTTTTGATAGTTTCACTACTATATGTCTTGGGGTTGGTCTTCTTGCATTAATAAAGTTTGGAGATCAATTGGCTTCTGTGACGTGAAGTTCTATGTCTCTTCCCAAGTTTGGAAAGTTCTTAGCTATTATTTCTTTGAACAGGCCTTCTGCCCCCTTCTCCTTCTCTTCTCCCTCTGGTATACCTATAATCCTTATGTTGCATCTCCTAATTGAGTTGGATAATTCTCGGAGAGTTTCTTCATTTCTTTTTAGTCTTAATTCTTGCTCCTCCTCTGCCTGCAGCATTTCTACATTCCTATCCTCCAAATTGCTAATTCTGTCCTCCATATCATCGACCCTACTGTTCAGAGAGTCCAGATTTTTCTTAATCTCCTCCATTGTGTTCTTCATCTCCAGTATTTCTAATTATTTCTTCTTTATAGTGTCAAGCTCTTTTGTGACATAGCTCCTGAACTCATTGAGTTGTCTATCTAAATTCTCTTTTAGGTCGTTCAGTTTTTTCATAATGGCAGTTTTGAAATCATCGTCATTTAGCTTATAGATTTCATTGTCTTTGGGATTGTTTTCTGGGTGCTTATCATTTTCCTTCTGTTCTGGAGATTTACTATATTTTTTCATACTGCTTGATGGCATGTATTTGTGCCTCCGCATAGAGATAGAGTTTAGTCGCTGCTTCCACTTGTTGCGACTGGTGTGTGTGGGGGGGCAGCTGTTTAGACTGCCCCAACCAGGAACCCTGTCAGCTGTTACTGACTGGGCCTGGACCCCTCCTCGTAGTCACAGTGGTCCTGTGGGGTCCCTCGTCGGCTGTGGGGGCAATTGCAAGAGGGCCTCAGGCTGCTGGTGCCTACTGCTGCAGCCCACCTAGATATGCTCCCTCCTTGTGGTCTGCAGTGGTGTTGTGGGCTTTCCCATCAGCCAGGAGCAGGATCACCTATAATCTCCAATTTGTCCCTAACAGAGCCCACCAGATCAAACTTGTCCACTATAGGTCCCAGCAGAGCTATGGGTATCTTCTGCAGTCTGTCGTTAGCTCACCTGTGCTGCTTTTGCCCCAGGGCCTTCCTGCCTTGCGATTGCCAGTTGGGACCTCTCCACTAGTCCTGTGCAGAGGATTTCGTTGAGGCTGCTGTAAGAACCTGGAGATCCTTCCTGGGCTACGTAGCCATTTCACTGGAGCTCTAATCTGCCCCACTTCACTCTCACAGGATCTCTGGGAGCCCCTTGCCTCGTCTGGGACATGGCCAGAGTCCGTGGGCCTGGTGGTGGCTTGTAAGCTGCTGCCTTGTGGGGAATTCTGCTCTAGGGAGCTTCCTAGTGTACTGAATGCTGGGTGGGCCTCCCTGCCAATGGCGAGCAGAGGCCCTCCCTGCTGGTGGGGTGTGGGACCCTGGAGCGAACCCCGGGCCTCAGAGCCAGGTGTTGGAGCTCCACCCAGTCCCCAAGTGTGTCCACGGGAAGTCCGGGCACCCCCGGCACCGACCCGTGTGCAGGAGACCGTGAGCCCAGAGGCAGCTTGCAGTCTGGAGACGCCCCTGGGGGATCCGCCCACCGGAGCTTCCCTTTGTCCTGGATTCTGGGCATGGCCTCCCTGCTAATGGCGAGCAGAGGCTTTCCCTGCCAGGGAGATGCAGGACCCTGGAGCCTTCCCCCGCACTGCCAAGGCAGGCACTGGAGCTCCAACCATGTCCCCAAGCATGTCTATGGGAAGTCCGGGCAACTCCTGCACCGAGCCGTGTGCCAGAGACCGTGAACTCAGTGGCAACTTGTGGTCTGGTGCCGTGCTGGGCCCGCCAGGAGCTACTCTTTGTTCTGGCTTCTGGGCGGGGCCTCCCTGCTAATGGCGAGCGGAGGCCTTCCCTGCTGGTGGGTGCGGGACCCTGGGGATTTCCCCCTGGGCTTAGGTGTGATCGCAGGGGTCTTGGGTAGGGATATTGTCACCTGTTTCCACCATCACTCCGCTGGTGAGTGCACACTCCTGCCCTTGGTGTATGGCGATGCTATGGGGGAGTCCGCTGGAAGAGAGCCTCCTGCAGGAACTAGGCTGTCCAGGGATCGGGGTTTGGGGGTCGGAGAGTTTTCACCTATTTCCACCTCCTCCTGGGGGCAAGTCCATCCGCCTTCCGATGTGTAGTAGCAGTAGACTTTTAGGCATCTTGAGATGCTATCTGGATATCCTTTGTTAATCGGTGAATGTCCAATTAGTTGTAGATTCGACGGGGGAGAGACAAAGAAGACCTCTCACTCCGCCATCTTGGTCCCGCCCCAGGAAGACTTCTTTTTTATGACATGGCCAGGAGAAGCATGATGGGGCCTGCAGAAATATCTAAAACTGAGCAAGCTCATCCATGTGCCAGTTCCTCTCCAGTAAAGTTTTTCTTTTTCTAGTAATTTTATTAAGATCATTATTGCTTATAACATTGTGTAATTTTGGATGCACATTATTATTTATCAATTTATGAATAGACTTCATCATGCTCACCACCAATAGTCTAATTTCTTCCATCGCCATACATATGTGCCCCTTTATCCTGTTTGGCTACCCTCCAACCCCCTTCCCAACTGGTAACCACTAATCTGTTCTCTTTATCCATGTATTTATTCTCTTCCACATATGAGTGAAATCATGCAGTATTTGTCACTCTCTGTCTGGCTTATTTCACTTAACATCAGACCCTCAAGTTCCATTCATGTTGTTGCAAATGGGACAATTTTGTATTTTTTAGGGCTGAGTAGTATTTCATTGTATACATATACCACATCTTCTTTATCCATTCATCCATAGAAGGGCACTTGGGTTGCTTCCACATCTTGGCTATTGTGGATAATACTGCAATGAACATAGGGGCACATAAATCTGTTTGGATGATTGATTTCAAGTACTTTGGATAAATACCCAGTAGTGAGATAGCTGGATCATTGGTATTTCAATTTTTAATTTTTTGAGAAATTTCCATAGTGTTTTTCGTAGTGACTTCACTAGTTGGCATTCCCACCAGCAGCGTATGAGAGTTCTCTTTTCTCTATATCCTCTCCAACATTTGTTGTTTTTTGTCTTGTTAATTATAGTCATTCTAACTGGCATAAGGTTATATATCATTGTAGTTTTTATTTGGATTTCCCTAATAATTAATGATATAGAATGTTTTTTCATGTGTCTGTTGACCACCTGTATACATTCTTTTGAAAAATTTCTGTTGATATCCTCTGCCCATGTTTTAATTGGGTTGTTTGTTTTTATATTCTTGAGTTGTATGAGTTGTTTGTATGTTTTAGAGATCAACTCCTTGTCAGTTAAATGATTTGCAAATATTTTTCCCCAGTTGGTAGTTGTATTTTTATTTTATTGATGGTTTCCTTTGCACTGCAGAAGATTTTTAGCCTGATGTAGTCCCATTTGTTAACCTTTTGTTTTCTTTCCCTTGCCAGAGGAGACATGATATTTGAAAAGATGTTGCTAAGACCGATGTCAAAGAGCATACCACCCAAGTTTTCTTCTAGATGTTTCATGGTTTCAGGTCTTACATTCAAGACTTTAATCCATTTTGAGTTAATTTTTGTATATGATGTAAGACAATGATCTATGTTCATTCTTTTGCACGTAGCTATCCAGTTTTCCCAACACCATTTATTGAAAAGACTTTCCTTTTTCCATTGCATGTTCTTGGCTTCTTTGTCAAAGATTAACTGTCCACAGATGTGTAGTTTTACTTCTGGGCTTTTGATTCTGTTCCATTGGTCTGTGAGTTTTTGTGCCAGTACCCGGCTGTTTTTTATTTTTTTTTTAATTTGTATTTTTTATTGCAGTAACATTGGATTATAACATTATATAGATTTCACATGTACATCATAATACAATTTGAATTTTGTGTAGAATATATCACGTTCACCACCCAAAAACTAATTATAATCCATCACCACACGTCTGCCTAATCCCCGCTTTTGCCTTTCCCCCTCCCCCATTCTCCTATGATAACCACCAATACAATCTCTGTTGCTTTGTGTTTGTTTGTGGCTGTTTTTATCTTCCACTTTTGAGTGAGATCATATGGTATTTGACTTTCTCACTCTGACTCATTTCACTTAGCATAATAGCCTCAAGGTCCATCCATGTTGTCACAAATGGCCGGATTTCATCATTTCTTTTCGCTGAGTAGTATTCCATTGTGTACATATACCACATCTTCTTTATCCATTTGTCCCTTGATGGGCACCTAGGTTGCTTCCAAGTCTTGGCTATTATGAATAATGCTGCAATGAACATAGGGGTGCATGTATTTTTATTCATTTGTGTTTTCAAGTTCTTTGGATAAATATCCAGCAGTGGAATAGCTGGATCATATGGTAAATCTATTCTTACTTTTCTGAGGATACTCCATACTGCTTTCCATAGTGGCTGCACCAGTTTGCACTCCCATCAGCAGTGCACGAGAGTTCCCTTCTCTCCACATCCTCTCCAACACTTGTTGTTTCCTGTCTTGTTAATTATAGCCATTCTGATTGGAGTGAGGTGATATCTCATTGTAGTTTTGATTTGCATTTCCCTGATATCTAATGATGTTGAGCATCTTTTCATGTGTCTGTTGGTCATTCGTATATCTTCTTTGGAAAAATCTCTGTTCAGATCTTTTGCCCATTTTTTAATTGGGTTGTTGGTTTTTTGTTGTTGTTGTTGAGATCTATGAGTTCTTTGTTTATTTTGGATATTAACTCCTTATCTGATATATGGTTTGCAAATATCTTCTCCCAATTGTTAGGGTGTCTTTTCATTTTGTTGATGGTTTCCTTTGCTGTGAAGGAGCTTGTTAGTTTGATGTAGTCCCATTTGTTCATTTTTTTCTTGTTTTTCCCTTGCCCAGTCAGACATGGTACTTGAAAATATGCTACTAAGATCAATGTCAAAGTGCATATTGCTTGTGTTTTCTTCTGGAAGTTTCATGGTTTCGGGTCTTACATTCAAGTCTTTAATCCATTTTGAGTTGATTTTTGTGCATGGTGTAAGGTAATGGTCTACTTTCATTCTTTTGCATGTGGCTGTCCAATTTTCCCAACACCATTCTTTGAAGAGACTCTCCTTTCTCTATTGTATGCTCTTGGCTCCCTTGTTGACTATTAGCTGTCCATAAATGTGTAAGTTTATTTCTGGGCTCTTGATTCTGTTCCCTTCATCTCTGTTTCTGTTTTTGTGCCAGTACCAGGCTGTTTCTATTACTATAGCTTTGTAGAGCATTTTGAAGTCAGGCATTGTGATGCCTATAGTTTTGTTCTTTTTTCTCAGGATTGCTTTGGCTGTTCAGGGTCTTTTGTTGTTCCATATACATTTGGGGATTCTTTGTTCTATTTCCATGAAGAGTGTCCTTGGGATTCTGATTGGAATTTCATTGAATCTGTAGATTCCTTTAGATAATATGGACAATTTAATTATGGTTATCCTTCCGACTCAAGACCATGGACTATCTTTCCATTTTTTCATTTTTTTTTTTCAATTTCTTTCAATAATGTGTTATAGTTTTCAGTGTGCATGTCTTTCACCTCTTTGGTTAAATTTATTCCTAGATATTTTATCCTTTTTCTTGTGATTGTAAATGGGATTGTATTCTTGACTTCTCTTTCTACTAGTTCATTGTTAATGTATAGAATTACAACTGATTTTTAAAAATAGATTTTGTACCCTGCAACTTTGCTATAGTTGTTGATTATTTCTAGTAGTCTTCAGATGGATTCTTTAGGATTTTCTATATATAGAATCATGACATCTGCATGAGAGTTTTGCTTCTTCCTTTCCAATTTGAATTCCTTTTATTTTTCTTGCCTAATTTCTCTGGCTAAAATCTCCAGTACTAATTTGAATAGGAGTGGCAAGGGTGGTGCCCTTATCTTGTTCCTGTTCTCAGAGGGATGGCTTTCAGTTTTTCACCATTAAGTATTATGCTGGCTGTGGGTTTGTCATATATGGCCTTTCCTATGTTGAGATGTTTTCCTTCTATACCCATTTTATTGAGAGTTTTATCATAAATTGATGTTGGATCTTGTCAAATGCTTTCTTTGCACCTATTAAGATGATCATGTGATTCTTATTCCTCATTTTGTTAATGTGGTGTATCACATTGATTGATTTGTGGATGTTGAACCATGCCTGCATCCCTTGGAATAAATCCCACTTGATCATGGTGTATAATCCTTTTAAAGTATTGCTATATTCAGTTTGCCAATATTTTGTTGAGGATTTTTGTATCTATGTTCATCAGTGATATTGGCCTGTAATTTTCCTTCTTTATATTGTTCTTGTCTGGTTTTAGTATCAGGGTAATGCTGACCTCATAGAATGAGTTAGGAAGCATTCCATCCTCTTCAATTTTTTGGAGTAGTTTGAGAAGGAGAGGTACTAAATCTTCTTTGAATGTTTGGTAGAATTCCCTAGAGAAGCCATCTGGTCTTGGGCTTTTGTTTTTGGGAGGTTTTTTTATTATGGTTTCAATCTCTTTACCTTAGGGTTCTCTAAAACCCAAAATTGATCTATTCAGATTCTCTATTTCTTCTTGATTCAGTTTTGGGAGGTTGGATGAGTCTAAAAAGTCATCAATTTCTTCTAGGTTATCCAATTTTTGGGCCTATAGTTTCATAGTATTCTCTTATAATGCTTTGTATTTCTGCATTATCTGTTGTAATTTCCAATAAAGTTTTTTTTAAAATAAAACGGACATGTAAAGAGTTGGTGACTATCCTGGAGAGCCAAGAGAAATCTGTAGAATCTTGCTGTGCTTAGAGCCCAAATTCCTGATACAGCATTAAAAGCTTTTGTGCGGGCAGCTTCTAACATGCTCTCAATATCCCCTGCCTCTTATATTCATGTCCTTGTATTTAGCTACCTCCAACTGGGCTGGACCCTGTGACTTGCATCCAATGAATAAACCAGCAAAAAATATTGGAACATCACTCTGACATTAAAGTGCAAATAGACTCAGGCTTTCAACTCACCAACCTCTTCTACTCTCTTATCAGCTCATGCTGATGGAAGCTAGCTGTCACATTGTCAGCTGCCCAATGGGGAAGTCCATGTGGCAAGAAACTGAAATATGCCTCTGGCCAATGCCCAGAAGAAACTGAATTCTGCCATGCCACATGAGGGAGCTTGGAATCAGATCCTCTTCTAGTCAAGCCTTGAGATGACTCCAGCCATACATTTAGAAGGCAGACATTTTTGAACAACCTGTAGTATTTAAGGAAATTATCAATTAAATAAGTATGCCAAAATAGTTACAAAATGTACCAACACACATAAATTCTACAGAAAAATTAAGACCTTGGCTGTCATTCAAAAATGACAAAGAAAAATACATCTCTAAACATAAAATCTAAAACTACAGAGCAGGAATAAAGAAAAAAATAGTAAGTTCTCCTTAGAGACAAATTATAATTAAGAAAATGAAAGTTGCATTAGATTCTTGGTATAGAAAATATAATTCTCTCTACATAGCCTGATTAATTCAATGAATCAGCAGACATACAAGTCACACTTTTTTTTAATTGAAAAAGAAATCATCTGAACTCATAAAATCCCTGCAACTTGGAAGTTCGAAATGAGGAGTATGGGTGAGCTTCCTCCTGAGAAGAGGGAGGGCCCAGACTCCTCCAAATATATTCACTTTTCCCCTTTCATCTTCCCTTAATGATAGCAAGTCCTCAGAGATTAGGATAACATGGACCAATTTGGCTAATTGTGAGCTCTGTGCATTGAGCTCTCAAGGTCATACATGATTAAATAATCAGCCTGTTCCTCCAGCCCCTGAAGTTTCTGGTCCCAGGTCAGCAGGCTTCACATCTGTGTCTCCTCCTCTCAGAATCACTGTCTGCATCAAGAGGCTCATGACTAACTCTGTCTTTCTGCCAGTCTTGAGGACAGAGCCCAAACCTTCCTCACTTGCCAGGCAGGAGACTAGCAGTGGATTTTCATTCCTTCGTCATATTCCAGCAGAGACACAGAACAGCCCAGTGAGTACCAAGGAGATGGTGGATGAAGAAAAGACTGTCAGGATCATTGTTTTTTCATCATTAGGACAAACAGGAGAGTTGGTATAAACAGATAGGAGGGAAAAAATGTGCAAAGTTTCAGGTCACAGCCCCAGGTAGTTTACGTTCTTGGTTCTGCTGGGGAATCCTAAAACTCTAATTCAAAGTTCTGCTTTTCTCCCACACTCGTTCTGCCATTGTAGGTACCTCCCCCATCACGGCAGGAATGAGTCCCTATAAACTGTCCCCTAACCACCAAAAAAGGATCAGGAATGTGATGATAATGATACTGATAGAAATGCTAGCAGTACCACAGTATTACAAACCTTTACTTAGAGATTCTGAATGCCAGCCTCTGAGCTGTTTTTTTAAGTTTAGCTTTTTACCTTTTATCTGCATTTCCACCCAAAAAGAGGGAAACACACATTATCATCATTTTAAAGTTGAGGATAGGAACACAGCATTTTCTATAATTTTTGCCAGGTCCTGGAGTCAAAAGGGGTGAAGCCAAGTTTCAATCAAGACAGCAAGCCTCCATTCACATGGAACCTAGGCAATATTCTCTCCTGCCAGCTCCAACTGGCATTTCTCTTCCCTTCATTCCAGGCAGAGATCCCCACTCACTGTGCTTCTCTCTTTGGTTTTCTGGTAGACCACAGTGGAAAGCAGTGGGTTACCCTTGCTGCATCAGATACAGTAAATATGGCTGAGAACACCTGCAGGAATCACAGAAAGTGTTGGCACATGATAGTTCAGGGAAGATCTCTTTCTTGTCCCTGCTCCCAGATTTTGCTTCAACTGTTTCCCTTCTTCCTTCATTCTTCTAATTTATCCACTATTGAATTAAGAGAGACATAGAGTCAGAGAGTTGTGTTCCCTTCTTAGTCAGGAAACAGTTAAAGTTATACCTTAGGAAGTTTGAAATAGACTTCTGGATGTCTACTTAAACCCTCATTGTTAAACAGTGAACAATTTCAGTGCATGGTCCTCAGAGGCTTACCATCTAATTTTGAATATTACCTGTTCTATTTATTATCTGTGTGACACTGGGCAAGTTTTTAGTATCTCTGAGCCTCAATGTTTTCATGTGAGTTGATATCAAGTTGATAAAAGTATGTTGAATAGGAATTAAACAAAATAGGTATTGAACATGTGACTAAATATGTGATTGATGCATATAGTAAAGACAAAGTAAATTTTTACTAGTATCAAGGATAAGCACCAGAGACCCAGCTAAGTGATCCTGTGATCTGCCAGTTTGATTTTCCCTAGATCTTAGAGAGCATTTTATTTTTGTCCTCATACAAGTACATTCTGAATGTCCAAAGGGAAACAACTTAGTCCCATTCATTTCTGATTCCTGAGAGCCTATAATTCCTTGGCATATAGTAGGGTACAAGAACAGTGACAATCTCTGTTATGCATTGAATAGACCCTTCCTTGGTTCTCAGGAACAGAGTGTCATCAATGTGGCCCCCACACACTGGGCACTTTCCTGCCTGTGCTTTCATCCCTTCCAGAGATGTTACATAGGATTAGAAAAAACATAAAACAGTGCTTGTATTTAATGTCACAAATTTTCTAAGGGATCTATCATTTTCCATTTAATAGAATCTACAATATTCAAGTACAAAAAGTGGTTATTTTCTTTAAAATGAAAGCAAAAACAAAAGAGAGAGAGAAAGAGAAAGGGTAGTAAATCTTATTGTGTAAACTGGAACATCTTCTGGGATTTCCACTCATTCTATGAATGAATTCCCTGGGACATGATAGCCTTCTATCTCTCTCATAATAGAATACTATCTCTCACATAATAGAATAAAAGGTCATTAAACCCTTCTTGGGACTGTGTTTCATCAACAAACCCATTATTTCAATCATGATTCATAGTCCGATTTAAAAGTCATGACTAAGTGTTTATGAAGTGCAAAACTCTGTTAGGTCCTAACATGCCCTAGAGATGGGTGTTATTTTCTCTATTTCCAGGTAAAGGATACTAGCACAGAGAGATGGAGAGATTGGCACACACTTCATACTATATGTGAAAGATGTGGGACTCAGCCTAAAGTCTCCTGACTGCCATCCCAGGGTTCTGTCCCCTCCACCAGAGTGAATAGTTGTTTTCTTTTCACATCTGTTTTAGTCTCATATGAGCAAACAGAGGCAGAATCACCAGCTCCCTCACTTGGGATTCAGTGAGTTCATTTGTGAATTAGGGGAATTGGCCTTTCTGACTTGAATACTGTGTATCACAGGACTTTCTGAGTAATGCATTTTGTAGACCATTTTGGAAACCTGAGCTATGGAAATATTAGTCCCTATACAACACGAGAATTTTCACATGGCTCTATCAAGACCATAGTTAGACAGACTTCAGGGGTATTTCTAGTCTATACCTCGACACAAGGTATGTATTTGATGATTCCTGATTTCTATTGGGCAAACAAATGTTGGAAATTAATAGTAAAATTTACAATGTATCAATTTGTATAATTCTAACAACTATCTTTCTTGAATATATCTTAAAGAAACTTTTACTTGTGATATGGAGAGAGGCAAAAACATTTTATTAGGAGTGTTTTAATAACAAATTGAAAACTAAAATGAAGTTCATTCCTCAAATAATATTATGCATCATTTGAAATAGACGTCTGTACTTCATAGAGACACTGAAAACACAATATTGTAGTAAGTGGGAACTTCTCAGGAAACAACTTGTGTAGTATGATGGTATTTAGGCAAGTTTTCAAGAAAACTAAGGTACATAAATCAACACTGATATTAAGGAAATGCTGAATGGAAAATACATCCACCAATTTCATGACAGTGTTTGCCTTCGGGCAACTGAAGTGCGAGAGAATGGGATTATGTGGGATAACAAGAAGACAGGTTTTCTTGGTATAAAGAGGAGTTCCAAGGCAAGTATTATTAAAAATTAATGTTTTTAATATGTGTAGTGGGGGATAATGATAACAATAATAGGCAACATTCATAGAGAATTTACCAAGTGCCTGGAGAAAGTCTAGGGCAATGGTTCTCTATCCTGACTGTGTGCTGAATGACCAAAGTACCTATGTGTAGAGATTCTGATTTAATTGGTTCTAGGTTGTGGCCAGCACATCAATAAAATTTCGAAGATCAACAGGTAATTATAATGACCAACTAGCATTAAAACCATTGTCAAAACACTTTATTTTTATTACTTAATTTAATTTCTTATAGCAACTCTTTAAGGTAGTGTACAGGAAAACTATGATTTTTCCTCTGCTCAGCTTCTCCTCCTGGGGCTCTGTAAATTATACAGACAAAAAATAAATTAATGAGAAAAAGTAAACAACTTCATTAAATGTAGACCACACATTCACATGAGAGTGTTCAGAGATGTGTCGCTCAAAGGGTAGTTATAACTTATGCTTATACAGCATGTTAACAAAAGAACAAAACATTTTTAGAGAAGTGGCAAGATGAAAGAAAAGGATTTTGAACTTCTATGGGTGAAAAATTATGGGAAGGCAAATATATGGGGAGACTAATGATATACAAGGGCCAGTTTTAGCAAGGTGTGTTATGTAGACTCGTCTGGTGACATGTTTGGGCTGATAAGTGTCTAGAATTATCTCTGGTGATTAAGAACCCTCCTGACTTACCTTTTAGAGAGGGGAAGGGAGCTAGCTTTATATATTTATGTCCTGCTTTTAGGCAAATAGGAGGAGGAAGGCAGAGATTTTTTTTGCATCCATTTCTTCTAAAGTTCCCTCAGCTCAAAATAATCCTTGTGCCAATGTGGTGTCTTTTGGAGTGGCATGGTATGCAAATGTCATAAGAAGTCAGTTTAAGGTTTCACACCTGGCATTGGGACTTCTATGGTTCTAAATTCCTCAACTGTACATAGAGGGTTAGATTTGATAAAATAACACTTCACAAATATTCAGGATTAGTGACATATATAAGCAGTCTTGAACAAAAAAAGCAAAATATGAACTCAATCTCAGGTGTTTCCCTGGGACTGTGTAACACTGATAGAAAATAACCCCACAAAAAATGAAAAATAGCTACAGTGTTCATTAAAAGGTAATTATTTTTTAATCACTGGTACATTAAAAGTTAATACCATCTTCAGAATTGGTGATGTGGTATGATTCTGTGCATTTAATAAAAAGCATAATTTACCAAAATGGGAAGTTCGCCAAGGCTAATTATTTATATATTTATGTTTTAAGAGACTTTTACCAGACAACCCACACATTCGAGTGAGCAATTATCTCCATGGAAGATAGATATTATAAAACCAAAAAATTATAAAAATTCATGAAGTAATTTGCATATAAAAATTATATTTGACTGTGACTGTTATGAATATGTGGTTTTAGCTCTTCTAGGGTGTTTATCCTCTTTACATATTAAGGAAATTTCTTGTAGTGAATTTCAATAATAAAAAGAACATATGACTGCTTCTTAGTGTCTTTATAGACTGACTATTTTTCCCTTCAAAGGAGAAAGATATTTATTATTCTATGTACTTCCCTCAAAAGTAGGAGGCTGGTATTTTACTGCATTATTGGATGTTTTGTCTCAAAATGCATTTGTTACTCAAATATTCTGTAGTGCAGAGTCTCTAAAGTAGACGTATGTAGAAACAGATGAGTAGCCCAGACATCAATGAAGACGGTTCTAAGAAGAATGAATTTACGACAACTGAGAAATTTTGCTAAAGGTTTAGGTTCCTCAAGTGTGAATATTTTATTTTGAATTGCTTGAATCCAAAATATAGACACTTAAGTGGGTGCCTGTATATTTGTTTTGTTTATTCCAACCTGCCTTTCTTTTTCAAAATATATCTCGGCCACATGGAACTCCAGAATCTAACACATATCTCAGAATTCCTCCTCCTGGGCCTCTCAGATGATCCAGAACTTCAGCCTCTTCTCTTTGGACTGTTCCTGTCCATGTACCTGGTCACTGTGCTGGGGAACCTGCTCATCATCCTGGTGGTCAGCTGTGATTCTCACCTCCATACCCCCATGTACTTCTTCCTCTCCAACCTGTCCTTGGCTGACATTGGTTTCATCACCACTACAGTCCCCAAGATGCTGGTGAATATCCAGACACACAGTAAATCCATCACCTATGCAGGCTGCCTAACTCAAGTGTCCTTTTTTTTACTTTTTGGATGTTTGGACAGTCTACTCTTGGCCATGATGGCCTGTGACCAGTTGGTGGCCATTTGTCACCCCCTTCACTACCCAGTCATCATGAAGCCCCATTTCTGTGTCTTGTTGTTTCTGGTATCATTTTTCATCAGCCTTTTGGACTCCCAGGTTCATTACTTGATGGTATCACAACTTATCTTCTGCACAGACCTGGAAATCCCTAATTTCTTTTGTGATGTTTCTCAGCTTCTCAACCTTGCCTGTTCTGACACCTCCGCCAATAACATAGTCATATTTTTTGGTGGGACCATCTCTGGTTTTCTCCCTATCTCAGTAATTGTTTTCTCTTACTACAGAATTGTTTCCTCCATTCTGAGACTCTCATCATCGGGTGGGAAGTATAAAGCCTTCTCCACCTGTGGCTCTCACCTCTCAGTTGTTTGCTTATTTTATGGAACAGGCCTTGGAGTGTACCTCAGTTCAGCTGTCTCATCTTCCCCAAGGAGGGATGCAGTGGCTTCAGTGATGTACACTGTGGTCACCCCTATGCTAAACCCCTTCATCTACAGCCTGAGGAACAGGGACATCAAGAGCGCTCTGTGGAGGGTTGCCAGCAGAATAGCCTAATATCAATACCTGTGCTTTAATTTTGGTCACAGGACTGGAAAAGCAGGTGGCTTTTTAAAAGATAAGCAAAGTTGACCAAACTTTACCTAGAATAACTAAGAAAAAAAGAGAAATGGCTCATTTTAATAAAATCAAAAATGAAGGAGGAGGTATTACAACTGATGCCACAGAAATAAAAAAGATCGTTAAGAGACTACTATCAACACTGTACACCAACAAACGGATGATCTAGAAGAAGGGGATACATTCCTAGAAACATACAACCTACCAAGTCGAAATGATGAAGAAATAAAAAATGTGAACAGACCAATAAGTAAGTTGATTGAATCAGTAATCAAATGCCTCCCAACAAATAAAAGCCAAAGACTGGCTGGCTTCACAGGAATTCTACCAAACATTTAAAGAAGAATTAATGCCAATTCTTTTCTAACTCTTCCAAAAAACTGAAGTGGAGGGAAGACTCCCAAACTCATGTTATGAGGCCAGCATTACCCTGATACCAAAGCCAGATAAAGATATTACACAAAAAGAAAATTACAGGCCAATACACCTGATGAATATACATACAAAAATTCTCAAAAAACACTAGCAAACTGAATTCAACAGCACATTAAAGGAATCATACACCACAATCAAGCGAGATTTATCCCTGGGATGTAACGATGGTTAACATACACAAATCAATAAAAGTGATGTACCACAATGATAGAATGAATGATGAAAATCACGTGATCATCTCAATAGATACAGAAAAGGCATTTCATGAAATTCAACATTCTTTCATCATAAAAAACTCTTGACTAATTGGGTATAGAAGGAACATACCTCAACATAATAAAGGCCATATATGACAAACCCACACTCAACATTGCACTCAATTGTGAAAGGTTGAAAGCTTTCCCCCTAAGATCAGGAACAAGACAAGGATGCCAACCTGCACCAGTCTTATTCAACACAGTACTGGCAGTCCTCACCAGGGCAATATACAAGAAAAAAAAGGAATTCAAAATTGTAAGGAAGAAGCAAATTTGTCTCTGTTTGCTGATGACATTATCTTGTATATGGGCAATCCTAAAAATTCCACCAAAAAACTGTTAGAACTAAGAAACAAACTTAGTAAAGTTTCAGGATACGAAATCAACACACAAAAAACAGTTGCATTTCTATACACTCACAATGAACTATCTGAAAAAGAAGTAAAGAGAACAATCCCACTTACAAAAGCATCAAAAAACAATGAAATACTTAGAAGTAATTTAACCAAAGAAGTGAAAATCCTATACACCAAACTGTAAGACACGGAGGAAAGACACTGAAGAAGAAAAAAAATGAATAGATATCCCATGTTTATAGATCAGAAGAGTTTATATACTTAAAATGGCCATATCATCGAAAAACATCTGTAGATTCAGTGCAATGCAGATCAAGATTCTGGTGACATTTTTCACAGAAATAGGAAAAAAAGTCCCAAAATTTGTGTGAAACTCCAAAGACCCTAAAAAGCCAAAGAAAATTTGAGAAAGAAAAAAGCTATAGGCATTCACTTCCTGATTTGAAACTGCATTACAAAGCTAGAGTAATCCAAACACCATGGCACTGGCATAAAAACAGGCATGTAAACCAATGGAACAGAACTGAAAGCCCAGAAATATGGTCAAATAATATTTGACAAGGGAACAAGAACACTCAATGTGGAAATGTGGAAAGGCTAGTCTGTTCAATAAATGGTGTTGGGAAAATTGAATAACCACATACAACAGAATAAAATTGAATGCTTATCTTACAGCATGCAAAAAAATTAACTAAATTTGAATGTTGTTGCCAGGGCCTGAGGGGTGGGGGAAATGGGGAGATGTTGCTCAAAGTGTACAAACTTTCAGTTATAAATGATTAAGTTCCAGGGATCTAAAGTACTGCATTGTGACTATAGTTAACAATACTTTATTGTATACTTGAAAATTGCTATGAAATTAGAGTTTGAATGGTCTCACCATAACAACAACTAAATGGTAATTATGTGAGGTGAAGGATGTGTTAACTAATCTTATTGTAGTAAATATTTTGCAATACATGTGTGTATCAATCATCACACTGTACACCTTAAACATACACAACGTTAAATATCAATTGTATCTCAATAAAGCTGAAAAAATAATAAAATAACCTACTTAAGGAGAAAAAAGTTAGATAAATCAGACTACATCATTTCTAAAAACTTTTGTTCATGAGAGTGCACTATCGACAAAGTGAAAGGCATCCCATGACATGGAGGGAAACATTTACAAATTTTATATTGATAAGTAACCCAAGTGTCCTTTGATAGAAAAATGGATAAACAAAATGTGTTATAGACAAAATGGAATATCAGACAGCCTTAAAAAGGTAAGGCATTTGGCACACGCTACAACACGAATGAACCTTGAAGTTATTATGCTCAGTGAACAAAACAGACACAAATGGACAAACGCTGTTTGATTCTACTTATATGAGATCCCCAGAATAGTTAAATAGATAGAGACATAAAGTGGTTGGTTAGGACCGAGAGGAGGGAGAAATGTGAATTTATAGTTTAATGGGGACAGAGTTTCAATTTAAGAGGATCAAAAATTCCTGGGAGTGGATGGTGATGGTGGTTGCAGAACAATGTTAATATATTTAATGCCACAAGACTGTACAGTTAAAAATGGTTGAAATGGTAAATTGTTATATATATTTTACCACAATGAAATAATGGAATAAAAAAACACAGATATATCTTAAACAAACAAAAAGAAGCGAGGCATACAGAAAAGTTTCCTCATGAGAAGAGGAAGGCCCCAGACCCTTCTATGGACATTCATTTTTTTCTCCTTTCTCTTCCTTTATATTAGGAGATCCTTAGAGATTGAGATAACATGGACTAATCTGGCTAATTATGAAATCTGTGCCTTGTCCCCATGGCCATACAATTGTAAATAATCAGTCCATGCCTCTAGCCCTTCAGTTTGAGGGTTCCAGTCCACTGTGCTCCATACCTAAGTTTCCTCCTCTCATTGTCATCTGCATCCAGAGGCTCATGTCTGACTCTGTCTTTCTGCCAGTCCTGAGGATGAACCTGAGCTTTCATTGTATGCCAGACAGGGGAGGAAGAGTGGATCTGTACTCTTTGTTCATGTCCCAGCAGAAATGCAATGCAACCCAGCAAGTGCTGAGGGTGATGGTGCATGGAGGAAGGATTGTCAGGAGCATTGTTTCCTCATCACCAGGACATATTGAACCATTAGGAAAGACACATGGTAGGGCAGTAATATGCCAAGTTACAGCTCTGAGCCCTATGAAGTTTATGTTCTTTGTTCTGGTAGGGGTCAAGAAATTTCATTCAGAGTTCTACTTTCCTACCTCAGTGATTCTACCTCTCATAGTTATCTCCCACGTTATAGCAAGAAATGGTTCTCGTTAATCTGTCCCTTAAGCATCTAGAAAGGATCATGAAGGTGAGATTGAAATGAAGAGAAGGTAAAGGAGGACAGTAACCATAATATCTGGAACATTTATTGAAGGCTTTCTAAGTGCCAGCCTTTGATCTATATACTATGCTGTTTGTTTCATTTCATCTGCATAATCGTCCCCAACGCATAAGTGCACGTTATCATTATTTTACAAAAGAGGAAAGTAGTACAGTATTTTAAATGTAATTTATATCAGTTATGAGTTAGAAAGGGATGAAGCCAGGTTTGAATCTGGGCGATATGACTCCAGATACAGGGCACCTGGCCATTTCCCATCCCTGTTACTCCAGACAGAGACTCCCTGCTCACAGGCCTCTCTCCCTTGGGGGTTCCTGGTGGGCCACACTCCTTGCCATATAAGTTATAGGAAGGTTATCTTAGATCACAAGTAGCAATCCTAGGAAGTTTCAATACATCAAGTACCACATAACTATGTTTTAGTTAATGACAGACAGCATGTGCGCTGACAT
The DNA here is from genome assembly GCF_041296235.1 of Equus asinus. NCBI lineage: Eukaryota > Metazoa > Chordata > Mammalia > Perissodactyla > Equidae > Equus > Equus asinus. The sequence continues at coordinate 20,252,547 of NC_091809.1, read as the reverse complement.
TGGTCCCATGAGATTATAATGGAGCTGAAAAATTCCTATTATCTAGTGACATCATAATATCATATGAAAAGAAAAGGAAACTGCAGGAGAAGACAAAGAAGAAACTCCAAGAAAGTTCACAGTGAAAGGCTTAGCAAAAGTTTTTTCAGGCCTCAACAAGCTCCTTAAAAAGTTTGGAAACATGGACCTCCGCACTGAAAGATTTTCGCTAATAGAGAGGGGTGTTCTTGGTGCATTATCTGCTTACAAGCAAATCTAGGGTGAACAAAAGAAACAAACCACCATGGACATATTTCTGAAAAGAGTGACACCTCCTCAACAAGAGCCTCAGGCAGGTCCTTCAGGAGGTGTTCTAGAAGAAGGTATTGTTATCATAGGAGGTGACAGCTCCACGTGTGTTATTGCCCCTGAAGACCTTCCAGTGTGACAAGATGTGCAGACGGAAGACAGTGATATTGATGATCCTGCCTCTGCGTAGGCCTAGGCTAATGTGCATATTTGTGTCTCAGCTTTTAACAAAACAGCTCAAAAAGTAAACAGAAATTTAAAATTTTAAAAATAGAAAAAATATTTATAGAATAAGGATATAAACAAAGAAATTATTTTTGTACAGTTGTTACAATTTGTTTTAAGCTAAGTTTTATTTTGAAAGAGTCAAAAAGTTTCAGAACATTAAAACGTTTATATAGTAAAAGAGTTACCATAAGCTGAGGTTAACTTATTATTGAAGAAAGAAAAAAATTTTTTTTAATTTAGTGTAGCCTAAGTGTACACTGTTTATAAAGTGTACAGTAGTTACAGTAACGTCCTAGGCCTTCATATTCACTCACCACTTACTCACTGACGCACAAAGAGCAACTTCCAGTCTTGCCAGCTCCATTCATGACAAGTACTCTATATAGATGTACCACTTTTTAATCTTTTATACCGCATTTTTACTGTACCTTTTCTATGGTTAGATATCTTTAGATGCACAAATACCTACCATTGCAGTAACATGCTGTAGAGGTCTGTGACCTAGGAGCAATAGGCTACACCACACAGCCTGGGTGCGTAGTAGGCTATACCATCTCAATGATGTCCTACGATGACAAAATTGCCTAATGACGCATTTGTCAGAACATAGCTCCACTGTTAAAGGACACTTGACCATACTTGATAATTCAGTGCAGGTCTCTCTGGGGTTCTTGCTCTTGTTTTGTCTTGCAGGTGTTCACTTGTCCTTTCATTTTTGTAATAAATCCACTCAATCTAAAAAGGAGATATAGTCAGGGGCTTTCTATTCAGGAAATTGGAAATATTTTTAAATGTACCTCAGGTGTATCTGTGCTTAAGACCTCTGGACGACTGCTCAAAAGCTTCTGAAGGTCAGGAAAACAATGAGGTTGAGTGCATAGAACTCAGAGACTGACAATCAAATTTTGAATCCTGTCTGTTCTACTTATTATTAGTGTGACATGGGGAAAGATCTTAGTGTCTCTAAGACTCAGTATTGTCCTCTGACTCAATTCCTGGTTGACCCAACTCCCCTGAGAAAGGATTAAATAGATCATACATGCTTTCTATGTGATGCCTATGTGATGGATCCATTTGTGATAAAGTAAGGCCAAAATCAATTTTAAATATTATTATCTTTAATAATGATAAGTCCGATCCTCATGTCATTCAACTTAAACGTACTGTAACCTGAAAGTACAGTTTACCTACATGTCTGACAGGAAATTTAATTTTCGTCCTTTTACAAATAGGTACTTAGTGTGTGGAGAGAAATGACTAGTCTCATTTATTTCAGATTCCCTAGAGCCTATACCTTATTGGCACAGAGGAGGCACCAAAAACAAACCAAAAATATTAGTTAAATGCTGGAGAGACCTGTCAGCTGTTCACAGAACAAGGCCTAAGTATTATGGCTTCTACACACTGGGACCATTCATGCCTGTGTTTCATCCCCTTTTTAGGAATGTCCCACAGGACTGGAGACAAGGTAAAATTACACTGTTTGTCTATGTCGTGGACTTTCTATGGGACCTATTATTTTCCACTTAAATGTATGCATAACATTTTATTATAGAAAAAACACTTCAGAGATTTTCATAAATGCTTAAAATATGAAGCAGGAAGAGAAAGGGGAGGCAAATCTTATTGCATGGGCTTAGGCACATTTTCATGTTTGAAGTCATTCCCTGCTCCCATGACCTGAGATGGGGAAGGCTTGGAACTTCCTGCCATATAATCCATAAAAGATCATTAAGTTTTTGGTATGATATTGAGTTACTAACCATTATTCCAATAATGATTGAAATTCTTATTGAAAACAATGAAAAATTTATTAAGTTCCAAATTTCCCTTAGGTGCCACATATGTCCTGGAAATGGGTTTTATTCTCCCCTTTGCAATAAGGAACACAAGGAGAGAATGCCTGGGAGATTTACACACACTCCACAGATAGGCGATGAAAGATTCAGGACTCAGACATTGATCTCCTTATCCTTGCACCAGGGCTTTGTATTTGCCACCACAGCTGATGAATGGTTTTCTTTTCAAAATTACCTTGGTCCCAGAGGGAAAATTGAGAGTGAAGAATTGATTTCCATTCTGTGGGTTCAGTGAGTTCACCTGTGAATTATGAGAGTGAGCCACTGCTTATAGAGGCAATTATGGCACAAAAATGTTGGTCTATAGGGTTTTCTATGAATAATCATGCAATTCACAGTTCAGTTTGCAAATCTGAGATTGAAAACGTTTCCTATAGACGATGAAAATTTCATGTGGAGCTCTTGAGGAATGATTGTTGCAAGTCAGACTCAGGGATATTTTTAAATGTGTACCTTAATTGTAAAAGGATGCAGTTCATAGTAAGTGATTTATGTTTGGGTACAATGGATGTAAACAATTATTAGTGAAAGTGAACCTGCATCAATTTTTAGACAGCAAACAACTAACTTCCACTCATATATTTCATAGAAATTTGTACTTGTGTAATAAGGAGAAAGGCACAAGAATTTTCATAGGATTGTAATAAGAATAAATCAACATGAATAATATAAATATAAAATATGTACTATATGTATCAAATTATAAATATATCATTATATTATAAAATATATTAAAAACACATCTTAAATTTATTGAATACATATCCAAAATTTGTTAATATAAAATAATAAATGGAATAAAATGATGTCCCTCCCTCAGGTGATGCATGAGTTAAAATATCAGAAGTAAATGTGAATACATCACATAGAGACTTAAACACATGTAATTATAAACAAGGACATTTTGGGGACAACACTTGCAGCATACTGTTTAGATAAGCATTTCAGAAAACTGTTTCTGGATACATAGATCAATTATGGAGACATTGGCAGGAAAATACACCACCAATTCATGACTGTGCTTGCTCTTGTGGGTCAGCTATGCAGAAGAATAGTATTATGCAAGGATACTTTTGGGGGTCAGATATGCAGAGGAACAGTATCACGCAAGAATGCTGAGAAAACTCAAAATTTATCAGTAGTATTTAAAATCACTATGAAACATGAGATCTGAAGCAAATATTATTAAACATTTATATTTTAATATAGTTATGGATATTGATGATGGTAATGAAAGGTCACAATGATTGAACATTTTCTATGTGCCTAGCAATATTTGAAGGAAGTTTTTCTCAAATCTGGCTGTACATAAGATCAACAAGAACAAAATATGTAGAGATTCTAATTAAATTGGTTCTAGGCTACAACCAGGGCATCCATATATACTAAAAAAATCCACAGGTAAATATATTGATTTACTGAGAATGAGAAGCACTACTCTAAGCAATTTAAATATATTTAAAGAATTTTCTTTTAATAACTGTATAACATTGTTTCATTTTTACCCACATGTACAGAAGAGAAACCTGAACAGATTTATTTATATTACTCTCTTCACTTTTTTTGCATTTTTCCCAATTAAATAATAGTGTGATCTGCCAAAATAATGAACCTGAGTTTTCTTCAGTTTGTTGAAGTAAGAGAATTAAAGTCCCTGTATAAAGGAGATTTGACAGGAAAATTTGTTAACTAGATATAAGAAGACCAGGTCTTAAATTCGGCTTTCGTGCCTCTCTTGGGTCTAAACTCCTTAACTATAAATAACAGGGTTTACAATCAGAAAAACAATGAATCAGTATTACCAGCCTACTGTACAACAGAGTAAAAAAAGGTAAATAGTGGTCTCGTACACCAGACATTTTATTCAGATTATGTGGGGTTAATGCAAATAACCTTGTGTAAAATAAAAAATTCAAGAGGTTTTCTTAAAATTTCATTGTTTAATCATTCACAGGTATATTGTACTCTACTCTCATCTTTGTGGTTACCAATGCTGTATGATTATACACAGTTAGCTAATCTGTATTTATCCAATATTGAATTCCATGAAAGCCAACATAAGAGTTATATATTAAACAGATTTTAAAAGACCTACATATTTGAGTGAGCACTTATTTCCATGAAGGAAGGAAGTCAGAAAACCAAATAATGATGAAAATTCATGAAGATAACATAAAAATGTTTATGATTATGTGCATTTGACTATAATTTCAAATCCAGCTAACATGATCTAGCACTTGTAGAGTGTTTACAAGTAATGTTAATCAAGGGAGTTTCTAGCATTGTATGTGAATAAAATAAAGTACATTTGACTGGTTCTTAATTTGCTTTAATTAGAATCATTTTATTTTCTTGATTTTTTTGTTTTGTTTTGTGAGGAAGATTTTCCCTGAGCTAACATCTGTGCCAATCTTCCTTTACTTTGTATGCATGATGCTGACACAGCATGGTTTGATGAGGAATGTATAGGTCCTCGCCTGGGATTCTTTTTTTTAAATTTTTTGAGGAAGATTAGCCCTGAGCTAACTGCCACCAATCCTCCTCTTTTTGCTGAGGAAGACTGGCCCTGAGCTAACATCCACGCCCATCTTCCTCCACTTTATATGTGGGACGCCTACTACAGCGTGGCTTTGCCAATCAGTGCCATGTCCACACCTGGGATCCGAACTGGCGAACACCATGGCCACCGAGAAGCAGAACATATGCACTTAACCACTGCACTACTGGGCCGGCCCTCATACCTGGGGTTTGAACTCACCAACCCCAGGATGCTGAAGTACAGCATGCAAACTTAACCACTACACCACCAGGATGGCCTCAAGGATCATTTTGCTTTCTTAATAGGGCAGGACATTTCTTCTCCATATTTTATCTTAAAAGAGTTGGCTCTATTTTACTGTGATCATAAATTTGTTATCCCTATTTTTCTTGCTCTTCTAACAATCTTAAGTTGAGTGTCTCCAAGCAGGTGTGCATAGAAAGAGGAGACTAACACAGAAAAGCAATGAAGAAAGAGTACTAAGAAAATTGAATTTATCACAACTGAGAAATATTGCTGAATGTACTGGGGTGCATGTTCTTCAAGTGTACATACTTTACTAGTGAAAAACTGAAGTCCAAGATATAGGCACAGTGATAGTTGCCATTTTTCCTATTTCCTTTTATCCAACACACCTTTTTTATTTTTATCAAAAGATGTCCAAGTTATATAGAACCACAAAATCTAACATGTGTCTTGAAATTTCACCTCATGGGACTCTCAGATGATCTGGAACTACAGTCTCTTTTATTTGGACTCTTCCTCTCCATGTACCCGGTGACCATGCTCAGAAATCTGCTCATCATCCTGACTGTCGGATCTGACTGACAGCTCCACACCCCTATGTACTTCTTATTCTCCAACTTGTCCTTGGCTGACATTGGTTACACGTCCACCACAATCCCCAAGATGATTGTGGGCATCCAAACTCACAGGAGAGTCATCTCTAATTTGGGTTGCCTGACACAGATGTCTTTTTTTATCCTTTTTGGATGTATGGATTGTATGCTCCTGACTATTATGGCCTATGACTGATTTGTGACCATCTGTCACCCACTACACTACCCAGTTTTCATGAACCCATGCCTCTGTGGCTTCTTAGTTTTAGTGTCCTTTTTTATTAGTGTATTGGACTCCTAGCTACACAATTTGATTGTGTTACAACTTAGCTACCTCAAACTTGTGGAAATTTCTAATTTCTTCTGTGACTCTTCTCAATTCCTCAACCTAGCCTGTTCTGACACCTCCACCAACAACATAGTCATGTGTTTTGTTGATGCCATCCCTGGTTTTCTTCACATCTGGGATGCTACATGTTCAAAACCAAGGCAAATTTGAATCCTACATTGAATTTTCTATACTGAATCACATATTGAATCATCTGTATTTGTCACCTATGAACCAGGAATCCTGTAGAAATGGACAACTCTCTTTTTTAAATATGCATGTAATTCTCAATGCTTTCCACATCCCATGTCTGTTGTCCATAAAACTATGGCATTGATCAAATCCATTGACACAGGTTATGTGAGAGAATGTATGTCACTGGTTCTCAATCTTGGCTTCATAAAGGAAGCACCTGGTGAGCTTTAAAAATCCTCATACCTGATCCCCACCACCATTGCCTAAGATTTAATTGGACTGGCATGTTGCATGAGTATGAAGAGTTTTATCAGCGCTCTAAGTGGGTCTAAAGTGAAGTCAAGGTGGAGCGCTAATGATGTTTGTCAGAGCTTTCATTCAACAACAACTAGTATGTCTTGGGTCCTTTAATATTCATAATCAGATCCTGAAGATCTCAAAGTGATCAGAGCTCATAAAGGAGAAGATATGAAAGAATTTGCCACAGCAACAGGCAATGTGACTTTTCTCAAATTCCCGGTAATATTTTTCACATATTTTCTCCCTCCACACTTTACAACTGGTCATATGTGTTGGTTATTAAGCTATTGTTTTTCTGCTCCAAACTCACTCTTTTTTTATTATTATTTTTTAATTTATTGAAGTCATAATTATTTATAACATTGTGAAATTTCAGTTGTACATTATTATTTGTCAGTCACCAAATGTGCCCCTTTACCCCTTATGCCTACCTCTCAACCCCCTTCACCTCTGGTAACCACTAATCTGTTCTCTTTATCCATGTCTTTTTTTATCTTCCACATACGAGTGAAATCATATGGTGTTTGTCTTTCTGTGTCTGGCTTATTCCACTTGACAGAATACCCTCCAAGTCCATCCATGTTGTTGCAAATGGGATGATTTTGTCTTTTTATGGCTGAATAGTATTCCATTGTATATATATATACATCTTCTTCATCTATTCATCAGTCGATGGGCACTTGGGTTGCTTCCACATCTTGGCTATTGTAAATAATGCTGCAATGAACATAGGGGTGCATAAGTCTCTCTAGATTGTGGATTTCAATAAATCCCAGTGGATAAATACACAGTGGTGGAATGATTAGGTTGTATGGTATTTCTATTTTTAATTCTGTTTCATTGAGTTCATAAGAGTTTACATCAATGTGAGATTTCAGTTGTACGTTATTTCTTGGCTGTCACCACATAAGTGCTCCCCTTCAACCCCTGTGCTCACCCCCATCCTCATTCCACTGGTAACCCCTGAACTGTTTTCTTTGTCCATGTATTTGTTTATATTCCACATATGAGTGAAATCATCTGGTGTTTGTCTTTCTCTGACTGGCTTATTTTGCTTAGCAAAATTCCTTCCAGGTCCTTCCATGTTATTGCAAATGGGATGAATTTGTCTTTTTTATGGCTGAGTAGTATTCCACTGTATATATATATATATACCACATCTTTATCCAATCATTAGTCGATGGGCACTTGGATTGTTTCCATGTCTTAGGTATTGTGAGTAGTGCAGCAATGAAGATAGGGGTGCATATGCTACTTTGGATTGTTGATTTCAAATTGTTTGGGTAGATACCCAGTAGTGGGATAGCTGGGTCATGTGGTAGTTTTATTTTTAGTTTTTTGAGGAATCTCCATACTGTTTTCCATAGTGGCTGCACCAGTTTGCATTCTAACCAGCAGTTTATGAGGGTTCCCTTCTCTCCACACCCTCTCTAACATTTGTTATTTTTAGTCTTCATGATTATAGCCATTTTAACAGGCATAAAATGGTATCTTAGTATAGTTTTGATTTGCATTTCCCTGATGATTAGTGATGTTGAACATCTTTTCTCGTGTTTATTGGACATCTGTATATCTTCTTTGGAAAAATGTCTGTTCATATCCACTGCCCATTTTTTGATCAGGTTGTTTGTTTCTTTGTTGTTCAGTTGTGTGAGTTCCTTATATATTACGGAGATTAACCCCTTGTCAGATATATGATTTACAAATATTTTATCCCAATTGGTAGGTTGTGTCTTTGTTTTGATTCTAGTTTCTTTGCCTTGCAGAAGCTCTTTAGTCTGATGAACTCCCACTTGTTTATTTTTTCTTTTGTTTCCCTTGTCTGAGAAGACATGGTTTTTGAAAAGATCCTTTTTAGATCGATGTCAGAGTGTACTACCGATATTATCTTCCAGGAGTTTTATGGTTTCAGGGCTTATCTTCAAGTCTTTGATCCATTTTGAGTTTATTATTGTGTATGGCATGAGATAGTGGTCTACCTTCATTCTTTAGCATGTGGTTTTCCGGTTTTCCCATTTATTGAAGAGACAATCTTTTCTCCATTGTATGTTCTTGGCACCTTTGTGAAAGATTAGCTGTCCCTAGACGTGTGGTTTTATTTCTAGGCTTTCAGTTCTGTTCCATTGATCTGTGTGCCTCTTTTTGTACCAGTATCATGCTGTTTTGATCACTATGGCTTTGTAGTACGTTTTGAATTCAGGGATTGTGATACTTCCAGCTTTGTTCTTCTTTCTCAGGATTGCCTTAGAAATTAGGGGTCTTTGGTTGCCCCATATTAATTTTAGGATTCTTTGCTCTATTTCTGTGAGGAATGTCATTGGGATTCTGATTGGGATTGCATTGAATCGGTAGATTGCTTTGGGCAGTATGGACATTTCAACTATATTTATTCTTCCAATCCACGAGCAAGAATCTCTTTCCATCTCTTTATGTCATTATCAGTTTCTTTCAGTAATGTCTCATAGACTTTTCATTGTATAAGTCCTTCACCTCCTTAGTTGTGTTTATTCTTTTAGCTGTGATTGCAAATGGAATTGTATGCTTGAGTTCTCTTTCTGTAAGTTCGTTATTGGAGTATAGAAAAGCAACTGATTTCTGTAAGTTGATTCTGTACCCTACAACGTTACTGTAGTTGTTAATTATTTACATTATTTTCCGATGGAGTTTTTGGGGTTTTCTATATATAAGATCATGTCATTTGCAAACAACGAGAGTTTCACTTCTTCCCTCCCTATTTGGATTCCTTTTATTCCTTTCTCTTGCCTAATGGCTCTGGCCAAAACCTCCAGTATTATGTTGAATAAGAGTGGTGATAGTGGGCATCCTTGTCTCCTTCCTGTTCCTAGGGGGATGGTGTTCAGTTTTTCCCCATTGAGTGTGATGTTGGCTGTGGGTTTGTCATATATGGCTTTGATTATGTTGAGGTAATTTTCTTGTATCCCTATTTTGTTAAGAGTTTTTATCATAAATCGCTGTTGGATCTTGTCAAATGCTTTCTCTGCATCTATTGAGATGATCATGTGGCTTTTATTCCTCAATTTGTTGATGTGGTGTATAACGTTGATTGATTTGCGAATGTTAAACCACCCCTGTGTCCCTGGTATGAATCCAACTTGATCATGATATGTGTTCCTTTTCATGTATTGCTGAATTTGGGTTGCCAAAATTTTGTTGAGGATTTTTGCATCTATGTTCATCAGCGATATTGGCATGTAGTTTTCCTTTTTGTGCTGTCCTTGTCAGGTTTTGGTATCAGAGTGATGTTGGCTTCATAGAATGTGTTAAGAAGTGTTCCATCTTCCCCAGTTTTTTGGAATAGCTTGAGAAGTATAGGTATTAAATCCTCACTGAAAGTTTGGTAAAATTCCCCAGAAAGCTGTCTGCTCCTGGGGTTTTATTCTTGGGATGCTTTTGATTACTGTTTCAATCTCTTTCCCTGTGATTGGTCTATTCAGATTGTCTGTTTCTTCTTGACTCAGCTTTGGGGGGTTGTAAGAGTCTAAGAATGCATCCATTTCCTCTAGGTTATCCATTTTGTTGGTGTATAGTTTTTCGTAGTATGCTCTTATAATCCGTTGTAATTCTGTGCATCTCTTGTTATTTCACCTCTTTCACTTCTGATTTTGTTTATCTGAGCTTTCTCTTTATTTTTCTTTAAAAGTCTGGCTAGGGGTTTGTCAATTTTATTTATCTTCTCAAGATCCAACTTTTTGTTTCACTGATCCTTTCTACTGCCTGTTTTTGTTTCAATAGCATTTATTTCTGCTCTGATTTTTATTATTTCTCTCCTTTTCCTGACTCTGGGCTTTGTTTTTACTTTGTCTAACTCAGGTGTACTTCGAGATTTCTTATTTGGGATTTTTCTTGCTTGTTAAGGTGTGCCTGTATTGTGATGAATTTCCCTTTCCCATATAGCTTTTGCTGCATCCCATACGCATTGGTATGGTATGTTACCATTTTCATTTGTCTCTAGATAAATTCTGATGTCTTCTTTAATTTATTCATTGATCCATTGCTTGTTCAATAGCATGTTGTTTATTCTCCACATCTTTGTCCCTTTCTCAGCTTTTTTTTTTTGTAGTTAATATCTAGCTTTATAGCATTATGATCAGAAAACATGCTTGTTATTATTTCAATTTTCTTAAATTTATTGAGGCTTGCCTTGTTTCCAAACATATGTTCTATTCTTGAGAATGTTCCATGTGCAATTGAGAAGAACGTGTATTCTGATTTTTCTGTATGGAGTGTTCTATATATGTCTCTTAAGTCCAACTGGTTTAGCTTTTTGTTTAATTTGACTGTTTCTTCATTGATTTTCTCTTTGGATGATCTATCCATTGATGTGAATGGGGTGTTGAGGCCCCCTACAGTTATTGTGTTATTTTTAATATCTTCTTTTAGGTTTGTTAATACTTGCTTTATGATCTTTGGTGCTCCTGTGTTCGGTGCATAGACATTTATGTATTATTTCTTCTTGATGGAGTGTCCCTTTGATCAGTATATACTGCCCCTCTTTGTCTCTCTTTACCTGTCTTATCTTGAAGTCTGCTTTGTCTGATATAAGTATTGCAACCCCTGCTTTCTTTTGTTTGCCATTAGCTTGGAGTATTGTCTTCCACCCCTTCACTCTGAGCCTGTGTTTGTCATTGGAGCTGAGATGTGTTTCCTGGAGGCAGCAAATCATTGGATCTTGTTCTCTAATCCATCTCACCCCACTGTGTCTTTTTATTGGAGAATTCAATCCATTTACATTGAGGATGATTATTGATGTATGAGGGCTTAATGCTGTCATTATATCACTCGTTTTCCAGTTTTCCTGCATTTCATTTGTTTGTCGTCCTATGTGTTTTGGTCTACCCATTGAATTATGTAGTTTTTTTATGTTGCATTTCTTTGTTTTTCCTTATTCATTTTTTGTGTCCGTTCTGCTTTTTTGTTTAGTGGTTACCCTGAGGTTTGTATTCACTATCTCGTGTGTAAGATAGTCCATTTTCTGATGGCCTCTTATTTCCTTAGTCTAAACTGTTTCAATCCCTTTCCTCCTCCCCTCCTAAGTTGTTTTTATAATATCTTATTCCAACTTGTGTTGTGAGTTTGTGGTTAAAGTGACAAGATTGTCTTTGTTTTTGGTGTTTTCCTTCCCTTTCACCTAATGCTATAGTTGAATATGTGCTATCCCCTGATTCTGTCTACCTATTTATCTCCTTAGTCTGTGTTTTGTGACCCATTTCTCCCATTTATTTTCTTTTTTCAGGTATGAGGGCCTTCTTGAGGATTTCTTGTAAGGAGGGTCTCATAGCTACGAAGTTGCTTAGCTTTTGTTTGTCTGGGAAAGATTTAATTTCTCTCTTATATCTGAAGGATATTTTTGCTAGATAGAGTATCCTTGGCTGAAGATTCTTGTCTTTTGAAGATTTGAATATGTCATTCCACTCTCTCCTAGCTTGTAAGGTTTCTGCAGACAAATTCGCTGAAAGCCTGATAGGGGTTCCTTTGTGGATTATTTTCTTCTGCCTTGCTACCCTGAGTATTCTTTCTTTGTCATTCATTTTTGCCAGTTTTACTACTATATGCCTTGCAGTAGGTCTTTTTACATTGACAAATCTAGGAGATCTGGAAGATTCTTCCACACATCTTTCTCTCTCTTTCCCTAAATTTGGGAAGTTCTCTGCTATTATTTCTTTGAGCACACTCTCTGCTCCATTCTCCTTGTCCTCACCTTCTTGAATACCTATCATTCTTATGTTGCATTTGCTCATTGAGTTGGGTATTTCTCAGAGACTTTCTTCATTTGTTTTTAGTCTTATTTCTCTCTCATTCTCTGTCTGGAGCCTTTCAACATGTCTATTTTCAATTCTGCTGATACATTCCTCTATGGTGTCCACTCAAGCATTCAGGGAATCCATATTTTGTTTTATCTCTTCCATTGTGTCTTTCATCTCTAATATTTCTGATTGATTCTTCTTTATAGTTTCAATCTCTTTTGGGAAGTAGCTCCTGAACTCGTTATATTGTTTCTCTACATTCTCTTTTGCCTCGCTGAGTTTTTTGATGATAGCTATTTTGAATTCATCGTCATTTAGCTTACATATTTCTGTGTCCTCAGGACTGAGTTCTGGGTGCTTTTCTCTCTGGTCTGGAGATTTGATGTAGTGTCTGATGTTGGAAGGTCGAGTCTTTCTCGTTTTGATTTTATTCAGTTGCAGATACAGCCTATCACCACTGGTTGGGGGTCGAGAGCTGCATATTCTGAGCCCTCCACCTTCAGCTGTGATCCTAGGTCCTGGAGCAGCAGGTCGCAGGGCAGGTGGGGAGAGGGGCACTTTCTCCTGCATGCACTCTGGTATTTCTTGATTGGCTCTCACTGTCTGATCTCCTGGGGTCTTGGCTTGATGAGGTCTCCCCCTAAAAAAGCTTTCACCCTGTTAGAGGGCTTCCCTCTAGGCTGCAAGGGCCTAAAGAGTCCTTGGTTATCCCATGAATAAGCAACCTCTCCCTTGCACCTTCACTCACAGATCCTCTCATGGCTGTGATTGTAGTCTTTAGTTGAGGGAGCGAAGATCTCTCTTACCCCATTCCAGCTCCTCGAAGGGGGCCTTCCACATATCCACCCTCCGTGGTGTGGCTGCATGTCTCTCCCAGGTTTTTGTGTTGTTAGGATGTCTTCTGTTGGAGTATGGATGCCCCTTTTTCGTATGTTGGAGGGGAGAGAGTCCTGGGAAAGTTCACTCTGCTATGATGCTGACATCACCCTAAATTCACTCCTCTTTACTTTAATTCATGATGCTTGAGTAGTGGTGGGATCTTTAAATTACTGCTCTGACTTTCAGTCTGGCTTTTTGTGTTTCTTTTTAGGTTCCTGCTATAGTGGTCAGTAAATATCACCATGTCCTCATGAATCAAACCATTTCCCTATACCCTGTAGTCTATGACATGGTCAGTTCCCAAAGTTATTACTTTGTTACAACATTTTTATTTTATCCCTTTTGTCTTTCAAAAATTATTTAATCAATTACTTTTATTAAATTATTAAATAACCAGTGTGATTTCTATTTTGTTGATTGAACCTTGACTGAAAAGTCATAGATGGGGGAGAAGGTATGTTGTGAGATTCTACATTTGGAAGATTGTAGAGTGAGCTCAGGAAAAAAAAAAAGTCATTGTAATGATATGTCCTTGGTCAAGGGTATATACTTGAGGTTTAAAGTAGTGGTATGATATTTCCAGTTCCTCTGTGGTTCTCATTGTGCCTGTAGATCATTAAGCCATCCAAGTCATTTAACTTTTTCTAATTTTCATTACCCAAGGGTAGAAAAGGACCATGTCCTCAACTAAAGGGATAACTTTCCATTAATTGGTAATAGCTTCTTTAAGATTCCACCCTTTAACCATGCTTCCTTGTCTTCTGTCATGATCAGTCTGTCTTTGGGCTTTTCTGTCTTCCAAACATACCCAGATTGCCATGTAGATATCAATCTATATATCAATCTTTCCTTTAGAGATGCTACACAAAGTTTCTGAGGTAGCACTCTGGGCTCTCTGAAAAGCTGTCCAATAACTAGTTTAATTCACTCTGTCTTTTACCACTAAGCTAAATCGCCTACCAACTTCACTGACAATGAACTTTGAAACTCAAAGGGTGCTTTAACCTGGAAGGGAGGGGAAAGGCCTTATTATTTTTGTGAATGAGTCTAAGAACAATCTAAGGGCTGAAACTTGATATCCTATATCTTTATAATTCAAATATAGCACTGTGAGGTCAGAGACTAGGCACATCTTTACCATGTATAATGTTGAATAAATTATTCCCCATTTTGCTAGAAAAGGTAAAAATATTTTGTAACCCATATATTCGACATTTCTCTTCCTCCTTGAACCACTGAACCTTATGTAGAGTGTTCTATATACTTCTGAAAAAATAAATGTATCATTGGTTTATTTATATTAGTGTGAATATTCAGTGGGATCTATTGTTGCTCATCTAATAGTATGCACAAGATTAAAAGTCACAAAATAAAGGGTGGGTTTCTAAGTTCTATAGTAAATGGATAAAAAATGAGGATAGAAATTTCTCAATTGGACATCTAAAAAGAAAATACAAGAAGGTGTTGCTCTTTCAATATTCCTTCAAGAATATTCATCATAGCAGGTAGGGGGTATTGGGAAAAAGAGACAAACAACCCACAAACATATCTTTGGTTTTCATATCATGTCTTCTAAACTCAGTGTGGCAGTGATCACAATATCTAAAATGTCTCACCACTCACGTCTTCTCTAATCCTTCTCTACACTCCTGCCATTTGGTCATTTTGTCTCCCCCCAATTTTCCTCTGCCATTGAGGCACACACACATAATTAGTGTCTTTTATTTTATGCCTAACTTAATCGGGTATATATTCTAGTTTTCTACATATCAGTTAATGTGAAATCAATCTGAGTTCCTCATAGAAAGAACTCTGAGCCAGTAGGACTGCAAAGATAAGATGTAAAAGGCTGCAACAGACCATCTCCCATACATCACACTTTATAAGCCAAAAGCACATGACATTAAAGACTTCAACACAAATATTCCAAAGAAAATATATTCAGAGAGAGAGGAACCCTCTCTAGTTGAGCAGAAATCAGATGTTTGTTCAAATTGGGCACTGAATAGCTATTACTTGCTCTAACACAGATGAACACTAATGACATCGATGGAAGAACTCTACTGCTTTAGGAAAAACTAGAGGGATTTCTGTCTGTATGTCCAGGAACAGCACGGTGGGATCTGCAGACGTACCCAAAGCAGAGCAAATTCTTCCATGTGCCAGTTCTTCTTCAGGGAATTTTTCCTGAAAAGGTGATGGTGTCACGGGTTGGAGATGATGCTGGAAACCACAGGAACATCTCCATCATATTATTCTTCTTAGAGCCAACTTCACAATAGAGCATGAGGTCTGTGTGGTGGGTAGCTTCAAAGATGATCCAAATCCCCCCTCCATCTGTATTCATGCCCTTGTATATACACATCTCCTTGAGTGTGATGGATGGATGCAATGATTTGTTTCCAATGAACATAATTTGGAAATATATGGGTTGTCCCTTCCAATATTAATGTGTAGAAAGACTCAGCTTTCATCTCGCCTGCTCTCTTACCAGCTGACTCTGATGGAAGCCAGCTGCCATGTTGTCAACTGCCTGATAGAGAGGCCAATCTGGCAAGAAACTAAGTGAATCTTCTGGCCCTCAAAGAATTGAATCCTGTCAACAGCCATGTAAATGAGCTTGGAATCAGGTACTCTTCTAATCAAGCCTTGAGATGACTATAGCCCTGGGCTATATTTCAAACATAGACATCTCTGAGACCACGTGAAGTATTTAAGCAAACTATCAAGTTACAAGATAAACATGTCAAAATAAACCGTTGTTGTGTCCATCCTGGTAGCATAGTGGTTAAGTTCACACACTCCACTTCATGGCCCTGGGTTCTCAGGTTTGGATCCCAGGCACAGACCTACACACTGTTCATCAAACTATGCCATGGCAGGGTCCCACCTAAAGAATGGAGGAAGACTGGCACAGTGTTAGCTCAAGGGCAATCTTCCTCACCAATAATACATAAATACATAAGTAAAATAAACAGTTTTTAATGTAACAACCTACACCTACTGAACAGAAAAATTAGAACCAGGATGTCATTCAAAATAGCAAAAAACATAAATCTCCAACACCTAAAACCAAAACCCCCCAACCAGCACTATAGAAATAAAAATAAGAGATTCTCCTTACAGATACAAATCTTAGTTGAGAACACAGGCATATTATCAGATTCTTGGTATGCAAGACCTACTTCTCTCTAAACCACCTGACTAATTCAATGGGTTTGCAGATATAAAAGTCACATGCTGCTTTCTCTAATTGAAAAAAGTGTGTTTGAGTTTTAAGCAACTTGGAATTCAGAAGTAAGGAGTAGAGGTCACCTTCCTGCTGAGAATAGGAAAGGCTGAGATTTTTCCTAGTACATCCACTTTTCTCCTTTTCCTCTTTCACTAAATAAGCAAGTCCTCAGAGACTGAGACAACATGAACCAATTTAGCTAATTATATGCTGTGTGCATTGAGCTCTCAAGGCTATGCTGCTGTAAATAATTAGGCTGTGATTTCCAGCCCATCAGTTAGCCAGTTCCAGTCCAGTGGGCTCTATATGTGTGTCTCCCCTCATCAAGGTTGTTGTCTGTACCAAGAGACCCACACCTGAGTCGATCTTCCTGCCAGTCCTGAGGACAGAGCCTTAGCCCTCAACAAACACCAGGTAGGGGAGGGCAGCCAGTAGGGTAGTTGGGACAGTCAGAGGAGAGGACATCCAAATGCAAACACTCAGCTCAGAGCCCTACCAAGTTTATATTGTTGGTTCTGATGGGGATTCTAGAACTCTGATTTAGATTTCTATTTTCCTCCCACCCTGGTTCCATCTCCCATAGACATCTTCCCCACCAGAGCAGGAAATAGTTCCCTCTAAACTGTCCCCTAGGCACTCAAAATGATCATGAAGGTGATGATGATGATAATGATGAAAATGATGACAGTAGCCACCACATCACAAATCTTTACCTAGGGAATCCAAGCGCCAGGTGTTGAACTTTGTTTTATGTAGCTTGTTATGTCTGATCTGCATTACCACCCCCAAAAGAGAGCAACGTGCATTATAATCACTTTAAAGGTGAGGAGAGGAGCACAACATTTTACACAACTTTTACCAGGCCTTGGGGTAGGGAGGGGGCAAAGCCATGTTTGAATCCAAACAGTGAACTGCATTTGCAGGATACCGAGACAGTATTCTGGCAAACCCAACCTATATATATCTTTCCTGTAACTCCAGGAAGAAACCTCAGCTCACAGTGCTCTTCCCTTTGGAGATTCATGGTAGACCACACCAGATACCAGAGGGTTGAATCTGCTACATAACTACAGGAAGAATGGCTGAGATCAAGGTTAGGATTACAGAGTCAGCTCCTTATAACTCAGGGCAGATCTCTCTCTAGTTCCTGCTCCTGAATTTTGCTTCAATGTCCACTTCCTCCTCTATTCCTATAATTTAACCTCTCTTGATCTCTAAGGAGACATACAGTCAAGATATTCGGTTCTTTTCTTAGTTAGGAAATAAGAAACAGTTAAAAGATATACATTGAGAAATTTAGAAGAGACCTCTGGACCTCTGCTTAAATTCTCTGAAGTGCGTAGAAACAGATTGACACGTTCTGTGCAAGGGCCTCATCTAATTTTCAGTATATCTGTTTTACTTACTTCCATACAACACTAGGAAGGTTCTTAATAACTCTGAGCATGGACGTTGTCATCTGAATTGATCTCCACTGATACAAGTATGTTGAGTATGAATTAGACAAACTGAGTACTGAACATGTGACTGAATATGTGATGGATGCTTATAGTAAGGGGAAAGTAAATTTTAGTTACTATTATTATTATCAAGGCATCTTCTATCCAACTAAAATATCTTGTGAGCTGAAGATTTGGTTTTCTCTAGATCCTGAGAGAATATTTTATTTTTGTCCTTTTACAGGTAGATTTCTAATGCCTGAAGGGAAACAACTTAGTCTCATTCATTTCTGATTCCTCAGAGTCTATCATTGCTTGGCAAAGAATAGGGTACAAGAACAGCACAATCTCATTTGTATTTTGGGTAAACCCCTTGGATCTCAGGAATAAAGCCCAGGCAATATGGCTTCCACACACTGGGTACTTTCCTGCCTGTGCTTTCATTCCTTCCAGCCAGGTTACGTAGGACTAAACAAAAGATAAAACAGTGCTTGTATCTACATCATGGATTTTCTAAGGGATCCATCATTTTCCATTTAATAGAATCTACAATGTTCAACTATAAGAAAATTGTGGAGATATTCATAAAAATAAAAAAGAGACAGAGAGAGGAAAGTAAACATTACTGTGTGAACTGAGACACGTGTTAGGATTTCCACTCCTTCCATGAATGAATTCCCTAGGAGATGATAGGCTTCTATCTCTCTGCCATATAATAGAATGAAAGGTAATTAAAACTCTCTTGGGATTGTGTTTCATCAATAAACCTACTATTCCAATAATGATTCTAATTCTGGTTTAAAACCATGAGTGAATATTTATGAAGTCCAAAGCTTTAGGTGCCACACATGTCCTAGAAATGAATATTATGCTTCTCACTTCTAGGTAAGGAACACCAGTACAGTGAGCTGGAGAAACTCTACAATTAGTGGGTGAAAGATGTGGGACTCAGACAAAGGTCTCCTGACTGCCATCGCTGGGCTCTCTCCTCTTGAACAGAGTGGAATGATCCTTTTTCTTTTGAAACCTGCTTTAGTCGCAGCTGAGCAAGCAGAAGCAAAACCATAGATTCTTTCTCTTGGGATTTGGTGAGTTCATCTGTAAATTAAGGCAATGGGTCAAGTAGTTTACACTTGAGTTCATGAATATTGCAGATCACAGGGTTTTCTATAAATAGTAATGAATTTTGTAGCCCATTTTGGAAATCTGAGATAGGAAAATATTATTTCCTACACAAGATGGGAATGTTCATGTGGACCTATCATGGAAGGGCCCTTGCAAGACAGACTTGAGGGATCTTTCTGATTCAAAACCTTGACAATAAGAATATGTAGTTGAATTTGTCTACATTTTCTATTAGGAAAATAAATATGGATAAGTAAACTTGTGCATGCATTGATTTTTATGACAATTATCTTTTATGCGTATATCTGATGGAAATTCTCACTTGTGTGATATGGAGATGGGCACAAGAATTTTATTAGGAATATTATAAAAAGAAATTAAAAGATAAAGTGAAGTTCATCTCTTGGGCAATACTATGCACATTTAAATTGTTTGAAATAGATGTGTGTACTTCACAGAAACTTAAAACATTGTGGCAAATGAGAATTTCTCAGGAAACAATAGGTATATTATGATAGAATTTAGGTAAGTTTCCAAGAAAAGTGTTTTATGGATATCTATATCAATGCCGATATAATGAAACCTTGAAAAGAAAATATATCCACTAAATTCACAGCGGTGTTTGCATTTGGGCAACTGAAGTTCAAGAAAATGGGATCATGAAAAGGTAGCAAAAAAGCCCTCAGTTTTTGTCAGCAATAAATATGAATTCTGAAGCAAGTATGATTAAATATTTATATATTTCATATGAGTAGTAGGTAATAATCATAATAATACTACTAGGTAACATTAATGGAGTATTTATTAGACGTCTGGTAATGGTTCTCTACCCTGGCTATGCGTTAGTGTGACCAAAGTATTTACATGTAGAGATTCTGATTTAATTGGTTCTAGGTTGGGACCAGCACATCAGTAAATTTTTAAAGATTAACATGTAATTATAATGATTAAATAGCATTGAGAATGACTGTCTAAGCACATTATCATTATTATTTAATTTGACTTTTATAGCAACCTGATAAAGCATGTTCAATAAATATATACATTTTACAAGTGAGAAAATTACCTTGGTATTTGTAATAGTATTCTCTGCTCTTTTTCCATTTGCATTTTCCCCAAATTAAATCATTTTTTGACCTGCCAGGAGAAAGGAAGACCTGATTGCCTTCAGGTTACTCAATTTATGAGAAATGCAATACCTCTTATAAGGAAGGATTGACTTAAAAGTTCTTATGCTGGGATAAGCAGGCCAACTTAAGGTTTCAAACCTGGATTTGGTTCTAAATATTGCAACTGTTCATAAGATGTTAGATTTGAGGAGAAAACAACCCTTCGCAAATGTTTAGGATTAGAAACAAATTTAAGACATTCACCAAACCACTACAAACAAAAACAGCAAAAAGTGGGCTTACCTTCATCTATTTTCCTGAGATTTTGTAGCATTGATAGAAAATAACCTGGCAGAAAATGAAAAATAGAGAGTTTATCAAAATGAAATTATTGTTTAACCACTGGTGCATTTTGAATTGACACCATCTTTGGAATCAGTGATGCTATATGATTTTGTGCCTTTACAAAAAACATATTTATCAAAACTTTGAGTCCATCAAGGCCAAATACATATATATTTCAGTTATATTTGAAAAGACTGACCAGACAATGCGCACATATCAGTGAATACTTATATCCATGGAAGCTGAATGTCGCACAATCAAATAAGGATTAAAACCAAGGAAGATAATTGGCATACAAAAACGCTATCTTATTATGAACGTTCTACTTTAATTTAGAATCCAGCTAATGGGGTTTTATCTTTTGAAGGGCTACATTCCAAATCAAGAGCATTTCTTGCACTGTGTTGGACATGATAAATTACATTTGACTGCTGCTTAGTATCCTTTAATTAGAATTTTTTTTTCTTAAAGAGAGAAGGATATTTCTTATTCCATATTTTTCCTTCAAATGTATGGGGCAGATACTTTACTGTGTTCATGGATTTGTTGACTCAAAATGTCCTTGATTTATAATATTCTTTGGCCCAGTGCTCTGAAGTGGTTCTATATAGAAACAGGTGAATAGCCCAGATATCAATAAGGAATGAGTTCTAAAGAGAATTCGCAACTGATAAATGTTGCTGAAGGTAATGGTGCGTAAAGTCCTCAATTGTAAATACTTTAGTTGTGAATTGCTTGAATCCAAAATATGAACATTTAGCTGGGTGCCTGTATTCTTGTTTTTGTTTATTCAACACTCTTCCTTTTCAAAAGTGTCCCATCTACATGGAACCACAGAATCTAACACGTGTCTCAGAATTCCTCCTCCTGGGCCTGTCAGATCATCCAAAAATGCAGACCCTCCTCTTTTGGCTGTTCCTGTCCATGTACCTGGCCACTGTGCTCGGCAACTTACTCATCATCCTGACTGTCAGCTCTGACTCCCACCTTCACACCCCCATGTACTTCTTCCTGTCCAATCTGTCATTGGCTGACATCAGTTTCAGCACCACTACAGTCCCCAAGATGCTGGCAAACCTCCAGACACACAGCAAATCCATCAGCTATGTAGGCTGCCTAACTCAGGTATCCTTTTTTTTCCTTTTTGGATGTTTGGATGATTTACTCCTGGCTGTGATGGCTTATGACCGGTTGGTGGCCATTTGTCACCCCCTTCACTACCCAGTCATTATGAACCTTCACCTCTGTGGTTTGTTGGTCCTGGTGTCATTTTTAATCAGCCTTTTGGACTCCCAGCTGCACTACTTGATGATGTCACAGCTTACCTTCTGCACAAATGTGGAAATTCCTCATTTCTTTTGCAATGTCCCTCAACTCCTCAAACTTGCCTGTTCTGATACCTCCTCCAATAACACATTAATCTATTTTATTGATGCCATCTTTGGTGGTGTTCCACTCACAGGGATCCTTTACTCTTATATTCGAATTATTTCCTCCATACTGAGCATCTCATCATCAGGTGGGAAGTACAAAGCCTTCTCCACCTGTGGCTCTCACCTGTCAGTTGTTTGCTTATTTTATGGAACAGGCCTTGGAGTGCACCTCAGTTCCACTGTCTCATCTTCTCTGAGGAAGGAAGCAGTGGCCTCGGTGATGTATACTGTGGTCACTCCCATGCTGAACCCCTTCATCTACAGCCTGAGGAATACAGACATCAAGAATTCCTTGTGGAGGATTGTCAGCAGAATAGCCTAAGCTCAATATCTGTGCTAACTTTTTTTGTTCATAGGACTGGAAAAGGCAGCAAAACCAAACACGCACAATGAGGAATGCTGAATCTTCAGTCACATAATATGTATATATACCCACTCATCTATCTGCTTTCTTTTTTACACAATTTTCCCTCTTAGTATCTCTCTCATGGATTTGGGAGATTATTTTGGACTCCCTCCTTAAGTCATAGCCCCTGCAGGATTATGCATCAGACATCACTATACCCTTCTCACTTTCCTTTAGCATTTTCCAGGACACTTGGCCATGAGGAATCTTGTTTCTATCGTTACAAAATAATCATAGCTCTCTCCTTCTTGTTATTTATTGTTTCTATATTTGTCCCATGATTTTTTTCTATATTTTAGGAGGATCTAAAACCTACCTTAAGGACCAAGACATCTACAATATTTTTGCTCCTTAATGATCTCAGTTAGATTCTTGAACAAGTAGGGTGAGTATTTAATTTCCTTTGCAAACCAGGGTAGTATTTTGAAATTGAAATGGGACACTATTAATACTAATTTTGAATAAATAGTTATCAACTGGGACTTTCCTAGGCTAACTGGGATGTGTGATTCCCAAGGAGAAGATGTGAGAGGACCTACCAGAGCAAAGGCAATTGCCAATTTTCCTGATAAGCCTCCTTCCCATTCCATCTAAAGTCTCCTCAGTCATATTACATAGTCAGAAACAAACACTTTCTGATTCTAGTCCTAGGAGTTCCCTAGAGGAGTCACATTCATAGAGACAGAAAGTAGAATGATGGGTGCCAGAGGTTAGAGGAGGAGGATGAGGAGTCAGTGTTTCTGGGGTCAGAGTTTCAATTTTATGAGATGAAAAGAGTTCTGGAGATGGATGGTGGTGATGTTTGCACAACAATGTGAATGTACTTAATGCCACAGAACTGTATACTTAAAAATGGTTATGATGGTAAATGTTATGTTATTTTCGCACAATATAAAAAAAATGTCTTGTCAGGAATGAGGGACATGTTGCTCCAAATGTTTGGTGTGTTACTCAGTCCTCAGCAGTTAAGTCCTACAGGGATCTGCCTCAGCTGAAGAGAACCACCTTAACCAAGGTCATGCCATCTTCCTGGGGCAGCCCATATCCAATGACTGATGCAGGGGTATAAACATTTTGCCCCTTTGTCCCAATTCCAGACAACTCCAAAGGATGATCCTAGCTCCAGAGCTCCCTTGCGGTTTTAGGGGGCCTTTGATCGATTTCAACTTGGCTTGACTTTTTCCACTGCCGTTCCTTCCTACAGAGTTTTCCAAAGTACAAAGTCTGAAGGAACAGTCCCCACAAGACTCTCTTCATTTCAGAAACTAGCCACAAGTTCAGGGTTTCCCATGGATACCCCTACTTCATACCAGTTGGCTACAAATTCAGAGACTCCCTCACATTCAATAATTTGCTCGAATGATTCAAACTAAGAGGACTCCCTCAGGTTTTATAATGCATAAGAATGACTCACAGAACTCAGGAAAGTGTTGTGCTTATGATGACAGTTTTGTTATAGCAAAAGGATACAAATTAGAATCAGCCAAAGGAAGAGACACACAGGGCAGAATCTGGAGGGTCCTATATGTAAAGGTTCTTGTCTGTCCCTGTGGAATCTAGACCCCAGACCCATTACCTCCTCCTGGCTATGATGTGTGACAATACTCAGAGAGTATTGAAACCAGATAGCTCACCTGAGTTTCAAAGTCCAGAATTTTTATGGAGCCTTCATTACATAGACACAATTAGTTGAATTATTGCCCTTATGGTTGAACTCAATTTCCAGCCTCCCTCCCAGGACATTGGGCTGATATCACTTGGTGCAAAGCTCCAACCCTTTAATCATGTGAGTGATCTTTTTGGCATGGCCAACACCCATTCTGAGTATTCTTATTAGCATAAACTATCAGGTATGTTTCACCAGGGGCCACCATGAATACAAAATCACTCCTATCACTAGGGAAATTTCAAGAATTCAACTACACGTATACCTTTCCACATGTGTTGATTTCAGGAGCACTGCCTGATAAACATCCTACATACAAATCACATCTCAGAGTCTGCTTCACAAGGAACTGAACCTGTGACACCTTGTTACTAATAAAATTAATTTGAGAATATTTTTAAAGAAGGGGTGCACCTACAACACCACTGACAAACAATAATGTACAACTGAAATGTCACAAGATTGTAAACTATGATAAACTCAATAAAAATTAACTTAAAAAAAAAGACAGTTCCAAGATAGTTCTTTGAATAGTCAGCAATGTTCTTTGAATTACAAACCCAATGCTGAGCTTCATGATGGGAAAATTTAAGGGTGATAAACTAAAGGATAGAAATTTGGGGGCAACAGGGAGGTCCCCATAAAAAATATTAGTTAATCTGGAAATTCAGTTTCAGAAGTTTTTTATGGGAAGGGAGTACATAGTTTGAAATAATAAGGTAACTTACTTTTTTTATGTGTATTATACTTCAAAATAGTTTATTTAAAAATATTAAACCCTAGGGTGTAAATAACATATGATTAAAGAATAATAATTTATTTGGCCTTTGCCATCCTCCTGAAATATCTCCTCTTCAAATTTCTATGTCAGACCCAAAACCATAAAAATCCTAGAAGAAAATATAGGCAGTACACTCTTTGACATCAGTCTTAGCAATGTCTTTTCAAATGCCACATCTACTCAGGCAAGGGAAACAAATGAAAAAATAAACAAATGGGACTACATCAGACTAAAAAAGCTTCTGCATGGCCAAGTAAACCATGAACAAAACAAAAAAAACAACCCACCAACTGGGAGAAAATATTTGCAAAACATATATTCAACAAGGAGTTAATTTCAAAAATATATAAAGACCTTATACAACTCAACAACAAAAAACCAAAAAACCAGATCAAAAAATGCACAAAAGATGTAAACAGACATTTTTACAAATAAGATATACAGATGGCTGACAGGCACATGAAAAGATGTTCAATATCACTAGTTGTTAGGGAAATGCAAATCAAAACTTCAATGAGATATCACCTTACACCTGTTAGAATGGCTAAAATTAACAAGAAAAAAAATAACAAATGTTGAGGAGATTGTAGAGAAAAAGGAACCCTCATACACTGCTGGTGGGAATGCAAACTTGTGCAGCCACTATGGAAAACAGTATGGAGATTTCTCAAAAACTTAAAAATAGAATTACCATATGATCCAGGTATCCCACTACTGGATATTTATCCAAAGAGCATGAAATCAACAATTCAAAGAGATTTAAGCATCCCTATGTTCATCACAGCCTTATTCACAACAGCCAAGATGTGGCAGTAACCCAAGTTGTCCATCAATAGATAAATGAATAAAGAAGATGTGGTGTATATATATACAATGGAATGCTATTCAGCCATAAAAATGACAAAATTGTGCCATTTGTGACAACATTGATGGACCTTGAGGGTGTAATGCTAAGCAAAGTAAGCCAGACAAAGACAAACACGGTATGATTTCACTCATATGTAGAAGATAAGCAAACAATGGATAAGGAGAATAGATTAGTGATTACCAGAGAGGAAGGAGGTTGGGAGAGGGCAGAAAGGATAAAGGGTCACACATATATGGTGACAGATAAAAACTAGACTATTGGTGGTGAATACGGCAGACTGTACAGAAAGTAATATATAATAGTGTACACCTGAAATTTACACAATGTTATAAGCCAATATGACCTCAATAAAATAATTTTTAAAAACTTCTAGAGCCAATGGTCCAACCATAAACACGCCCCCCAAACCCCAATTTTGTTACAAGTTTGACCAGGTCCCCTAGATTCTTTTGTTCACTAGATTTTGAAGGCATTGAGCATGGGGATGACCTAAGTGTTTAACACTGAGGCTATTCCTGCCCTTCTGGGAAGAGGAGGTTTCTGAAGAACTGAGGAACAGTCCAAGGCTTGTCCATTAGAATAAAGAGATAGGTGACACCAACTAGTGGAAGGTGCTTTAACTTCATGCTAGCAGACATACTGCATAACTCTTTTCTTGTTTCCACTGTCAAAATTCACTAGCATATAGCTGTTCACATTTTCAGATGAGAGACCAATTCCATTCCAAGTCAGGTCTCTGCAAATTCTGTCATTTTAGATCCTCATTTCTTTTTTCCAAAACAATTAAATGATCTGAACAGCACTGCCTCAGCTTCAATACTTGCTTTTCCCATTCTCCAGAAACAGTCTATATAAAAATTTTGCTCTTGCAAGAGTGTCCTAAATGGCTTCTCAATATTCAGTTTCCCTCCCTTTATGTGGCAGCCACATTGATTTTTTTAGGTGTAATGAAAATTTGTGATTTCTATGAGTAAAACCTTCCAATCATTATCTGTTACTCCTAGAATAAAATTTGAACCTCCTGCTAGGGTTTATAATCCTTCATTATTTAGTCTCTACTGTCCCTTTTCAGCTCCCTCCTTAGTCCCTGGACCAGCACCATCAACAACACCTGGGAACATATAAATGCAAATTTTCAATCCTCACCCAAGACTTTCTGAATCAAAACATCTGTGGCTGGAACCCAGCTGTCTGTAGTTTAATAAGCCAATCAGGTGATTCCATTGCATACTAAGTTTGAGAACCATTTGTCTAGATATACTGGCTTTTTTGTGTTTCTTCAAACAGACCATGTTCTTTTCAGCCTCTATACCATTGCAATCATTCTTCTCTCTGCCTAGAATTTTCTTCCCCATTCCTTCTCAACATTTCACCTAAATATCAGCACTTAATAACCCCTTTCCTGGGGCCAGCCCAGTGGCATAGTGATTAAGTTCACACACTCTGCTTTGGCAGCCCTGGGTTCACCAGTTCAGATCCTGGGTGTGGACCCATGCACCATTTATCAAGCCATGCTGTGGCAGGCATACCACGTATAAAGTAGAGGACGATGGTGAAAGATGTTAGCTCAGGGCCAATCTTCCTCAGCAAAAAGAGGAGAATTGGCAGTGGATGTTAGCTCAGGGATAATCTTACTAAAATAGATTAATTAATTAATTAATTAATGCCTTCCCTGACCACCCATTTAAATTCTCCTAATGTGCTCTCCATCAAGCTAGTCTCTGATCCTCTTTCACTATTACTACACTTGAGTGAATTCACACATTTTGAGTATTTTGAGGGAAAATCTTTGCACCAGGCTGCCTTGGAAATTCTGTTCCAAATTAAACTGCTTCATCAAGAAAGTGAGTTTTGCTCCTTTTCTGCTCCAGTCTGAAGTCTGAGTAAAATCTATTATGGTGCTCATTAAATATTGGAGGAAGAGATAAATTACAGCAGGATGTTTACATATAAGCCTGAAAGAATTAGGGTCAGAACTGGCACTCACACTAAGGTGATGCTTAGCAAGGGACTGAGAAGATGGGGGCAGTCACGTTGAGCCCACCTACTCTCTGACTCTCTCCACTCCGTGTCCTGAAGCTCCTGTACCCAGAAAAAGAGGAATGAGTCATGTAACCAGTGACAAGGAACAGCATAAGATCATAAAATGACCTTCAGTGTTCTGTTTTGCCTTGTTAGAAGTATTTTTTGTGTAGTATTTTGTAAAGCCCCTAACTAGAGAGGAAAAAGGCCACCATTGGCTGTCATCACTGTCCATTTCCTTAGATATAAAAACCAAACCAGATAGCATCTCTGGAATGATAAAAATGACCATATAATGTTCAAATTGTCTAACTATGGATGAGCATCTTTGTCCTTACCCTTTGGGGGATGAGCAGTTTGCATCACCTCTAGTGGTTTCTGATCAGTTGAGAGGTATTCTAAACAAATTGTCATGACACATCTTTAAAGTATGATAGTTTGTAAAAGATTCTCTTGACTCTTAAAGAGAGTGGCTTGCCTTCTTGTGTTCCAATTTGTTATATTGAGCAAAACAGAAGAAAGTGCATGGGAAATACCCATGACTCTGGGTCTTCCCTGCAGTGTGCTGTGCATGTTCATGGCATCGATTGCATTGGAAAAAAAGAAAATAATTTTATTTCTTACTAGATCTATGGCAGGGCTTCCTTCTTGGTCTCCAGCCTCAT
Source organism: Equus asinus (assembly GCF_041296235.1). Classification (NCBI taxonomy): domain Eukaryota; kingdom Metazoa; phylum Chordata; class Mammalia; order Perissodactyla; family Equidae; genus Equus; species Equus asinus. The sequence continues at coordinate 20,224,236 of NC_091809.1, read as the reverse complement.
CTTCAATTCCCATACACAGCCACCTGACTGATATTTCCAAGAGGAAAATCTGATTTTATCACTTCCCTACCTAAAACCCTTAGAACACCTTCCTGCTACCACCTGAAAGCATTCAAACTCCTTGGTGTATCATGGCTCCACTATGACCCTCTGACCTTATTTCTCTGCAATTCTTACCTTTTACCCTAAATTCTTATCACTCTGAAAAGCTTCCCTTTGCCCAAATGGGTCATACACTCATGTCTGCAATTTTTCAAGACATACTCCCTCTGCCTAAACCTTTCTCTATTTTCTTCTCTTGATGCCTACCTGTAATTTTACACTTGGAACAGTTCTCACCTATTAGGTGATTCCTGACCTCCTCGGGTCTCAATACTAGCTGAGTTCTTAGCACACAAGAGACTCTCCATATTGGTTTGGTGGCAGAATTAATAAATGGATGAGCACACAAACCAATATTTTTCCATTGTTGCAGCTCATCAAATAGTTCCTTTGTGGCTATCACTCCAAAACTTTCAGCAACCCTTACCCTCAAGGAGGTAATACATGGAGAGGATAAAAGAAATAAGATGTTGACGGAAGAAAATTAGAAGAGCAGGCAAAAAGGCAGCATAAACTTTCTGCTCTTTAAATGCCGAGGATCTCCTCTCAACCCTCATTTTTAATGTTGGCCTCTCCCCGGTGCCAAAAATTTACCCTATTTTCTCCTGCTCTTGTATCTACCCACTCTCTCACCTGGGATCTTTACCTATAGAAGCATCTGCAACTGCTTTTCTACAGCCTTTGCCTGAAATACCTACATGTATGTCCTTGACTTTCTGTCTCAATTATCTAAAGGCACAAACAGGAGGTGGCTGAGAGACTAAATGGGGAAATAACACGCTTACAAGAAATTTCATAAAGGATTAATTGTCAAACAGTTACTTTTCTGGGATTATAAATGAGAACACTCATCATCTTCCGTGTACCCTACTGGAAGTCCCTCAACATTCATATTCTCAGTCCTTTAACTTGCATGTGAAACTGATTACTACTTTCCATCCATGAATGAGGAGACTGACTCTTTTGTGCTCTCTCCTCAAACACTTGAAAATCCACTTTCCAGGAGAGAGAATTAGCATGAAAGTGGATAAAGATGCTCATTCCTTTACTTCTGCTTACAGGATCCTCAGGCCCTGGAAAGGAGAGAGCCAAAGGATGGGCAGACACTGAACAGATGCCCCCTCTCTTCCTCCCCAGTGTGATTCTGAGAATTACCTGGTGTCTGACTCTCATCCTTTTGGGATCATATGTAAACATCCTGGTGGAATGTCTTTCTTCTTACAATTATTTAATGTACACCATAGAAAATAGTACTCAAAATTCTTTTCATGGATTGCTGATTGGAGGGATGGTTAAAAGAGAGTCAGCCTGTGAAGTGGAATGTGTTGTCAGCTTCAAATTTCTTCTCTCAAGAAAGAGATGTACAGTCCATGCAAACTTTCAAGGTTTAGAAAGTGATTGTGTTTGGTGAAAGTAAGTAAGTAATTATTTGGCCTGAGAAATTGTTTTATTCATAGAATGGTCAAATATTGCCCCCTCAAGCCAATAAAAAGATTGACAGAATGAAAAATAGTTAGTGAGAAAGTGGACTTGAAGGAGAGGAAACAGTGAGAATCAATCTTGTTCTGAAGGGCAAGGCTGGGAGTCTGGCTGCTGCAGGGTTTGTGCTTAGGTTTTGAGAATTCAAATCTACTGCAGTAATTACTTCTTTCATAAAGTCCCACCTGGATTTGCAGCAGTGGCTGAATTGTGATTCAAATGGGTCATGAAATTATGAATAATAACATTCACTTAGGAAGAAGTCTCCTACACATTAGAAACCTTTTACCTTAGGACCAGACGTTAGAAATTAGAAGTGGAGGATACAGCCATTTGTCACTGACACTTCCCCTCTTATCCATGCACAAAATAAATATGTCCTATTCTGTTTCTAGTGTATAGTGTCAATTTTGTTGAGCCATGCCAGGAAGTAGAGAAGAATTGAAATAGACTTGTAGTCACTGAAAAAGCCCTGGAAGCCATTCTGCAAGAAGGGTTTCTTTGGGACAGTCTAAGTGCTAGCTGTTGGGGATACAAATAACAATGGTATCGTCTTTGTCCTCAAGGAGGCCACCTTCCAGAGGTAGAGATTGATGCAAAAACTAGTCATTGTAATACAGTGAATTAAATGCTAAGATAAAAGCAGTCACAATCAGAAGAGAAGAGTACAGAGAGGAGTCCCACATCTAGCATGGAGTGGAGTCAGTGAGGGATTCTTGGAGCTGGATAAGGAGGTATTTAGGTGGATGATTGAGTAGAGGTTTTCCTGGCAGAGAAGAGAGGAAGGGAAAAAGGCTCATAAGCAAGAAGTATCATAGGAAAGAATGCTCTTAGCAATATGCTGAATCACAAAGTGAGAGATGGGAATGATTAAGAATGAGGTTGGAGAGCTGGGCAGGGACCACATCTTGGGAACCTTAAAATGGATAATGGATAAAGGATGGGGGCTATGATCAAATCACCATACCACAATTTTCCCTGGTGCATGGAGTGAAAGATGGATTTAAGGCAGACAAAACTAAGGGAAAATAGGATTTGTTGGGAATCCTCACATCATTAGAGTTGAAGGAACAAATCCACTTGTTTTAAGGAAGAGTAACAAAGGCCAGAAAAGTGAAGAAATGATTCCTATATCTTGCTAATGATTCCATATCCCGGCTTACCTGACACCCAGGAAGAATTAAGATCAACTATGGGGAAGGGACATGTGAGTTTCAACGTTCCACAGAATGTTCACAGATTGAGTGGGATATCAAAATGGGACTGGATGTTGGACTCTCCTGTGTCCTTCACTTTCCCTCTCTCACCCACCCTACCCCAGTCTTTATACACTACAGCCCTAGACACCAAGGGACACAGATCCTTCTCTCTTGAAGTTTTTTAAGAAGAACCATGGGTAAGGGTGCAGAAGGAGGGGGAAGAAAAGATCCTTTAGGAGAAACAGAGATGTTTCCAAGTAAATGACAGTGACAGAGAAGAATTCAGAAATATTTCTCTAGGCTGAGTGAAGATGGAAGCTCTGGAGCTCTGGGGCCAGGTAACAGGAGAAAAGAACAAGAAAAGATAAAGGCTTCACTATGAAGAACATAAAGCTCTATCAGTATCTGGTAGCATCCATTTGTATGACTCAGACTGGTAAGTGTATCACTAGACTGTGTGATCCTGGGAGTGCTATGGTGTCAAAGAGTGGGCTGGGTTTAGCCTCTTATTCCCCTTCCCTATAATCTCCACCAACCGTCCACTACAAATATACAAGTGAGGTAAAATCTCATATGTAATGGCAACTTCAAATGGAGTATAGCCATTCACCCTTGCAAGTAATTAGCCAGGAGAGCTCATCCTCCACAGACATAATTGGGTTTCCCATGCTCTGTGCTTAACAATAGTCAATGCCCTTTCCACTCAGCTGCCTCCTTTCCTATTTCCAACAACACTTACTGGACTATGCAGATTTGGCAATGTGGACCCACCAAAGGAACAAGGTCCTCTGAATCTTCCTCTTTCATGGAGTATGGGTGATTCAGAAAGAAGGTCTGTCTCCCAAAAGAGCAGAGATACAGAGCCAGACATGAGGCACAGGGTCTAGCTGATTTCTCATGGCAGGAAGGCATGAGTGTCTTGAACCTGCCACAAGGGACCTGTGGCGACTATAAGTTGATGTGTTAAAAGTGTTGTGGCCCTAGGGTCTGAATTCCCTGTGAAACTTGTTAGATAAGTTAATCAATGAATGTTTTATTCTCTGATCAGTTTGACTCCTCAAGGGCAGGTACCACACAGGAAGGGGTCTCTGACCTGCCAATAACTTATCACTGGGAGACTAATGGTAGGGCCAGCTGTGATTCCTGTCTCCTGGGTCTTTTTCCTCTGGGAAGAAAAATTCCAGTCTTCCTTGGATCTCCTCTTGGGGACAAGTGTCAGCGTTTTCTGACTAGTAGTTTCCTCCTCAGGAAGATGGCTGAGTAACAAAGGGCCCCAGGATTCACTAGGGTACTGCTTCTCAAACTTTAGCCTTCACCAGGATGATCTTGAGGATTTGTTAAAACACAGATTTCTGGGTCCCACCCTCAAGTTTCTAGTTTCTATCTCAGTAGATCTGGGTTTGGATATGTTTCTTTGGATTTTTTATAAATTCCAAATTTTTCTGTTCCCCATGACAATACTTTGAGAACCATTACTTTAGGGCACTGTTTCACCATTTTTGCTTTATCAAAACTATCAACTGAGGCTTTTGTTAATATATAGCTTCCCACATTATCTCAGACTTATGTAATCAGAATCTCCAGGGGAAGAACCTGAGAATGTACTTTTAAAAGAAAATTACAACAGTTTTACTATATTCTATTTTTATTGATTTTTTTTATTTTGGAGATATATAGATATATATATAGCAAAATTTACCATTTTAACTATTTTTTAAATATATTGTTCTGTGGCATTAAGTACATTCACAATGCTGTGCAACCATAACCACTATCCATTTCCAGAAATTTTTGATCATTTAAAACAGAATCTCTTGTCGCCATTAAACACTAACTCCCCATTTTCCCACCCTCAGCCCCTGGAAATCTGTATTTATTTTCTGTCTCTATGAATTTGCCTATTCTAGGTACTTAATCTAAGTGGAATCATGTAATACTTATCCTTTTGTGTCTGGTTTATCTCACGTTGCATAACTCTTTCAAGGTATAACCATGTTGCAAGATGTATCAGAATTACAGTAATTTATAAGTCTGAACAATATTCCATTGTATGGCTATACCACAAGTAAAGAGGTTGAAATAATAATCAAAAACCTCCAAAAAACCAAAGCCCAAGACCAGATGACTTCTCTGGAGAATCCTGCCTAACATTCCTCAAAGATTTAATTCCTGTCTATCTCAAACTATTCCAAAATATTGAAGAAGATGGAATGCTTCCTAACTCATTCTCCGAGGCTAACATCACTCTGATCCCAAAACCAGACAGCAACAGCACACAGATGGAAAATTACAAGCCAATATCACTGATGAACATAGATGCAAAAATCTTTAACAAAACATTGACAAGCCAAACATAGCCATACATTAAAAGGATCATACACCATGATCAAGTGGGATTTTAACAGGGGTGCAGGGATAGTTCAACATCCACAAATCAATCAATGAGATACACCTCATTAACAAAATGAGGAGTAAAAGTCACATGGTCATCTCAATAGATGCAGAGAAAACATTTGACAAGATCCAACATCTATTTATGATAAAAAAAAAAAAAAACCTCTCAATAAAATGGGTATGGAAGGAAAGTATCTCAACATAATAAAAACCATACACGACAAACCTACAGCCAACATCATATTCAACAGTGAACAACTGAAAGCCATACATCTGGGAATAGGAACAAGACAAGGGTGCCCACTCGTGCCATTCCTATTTGGCATAGTGCTGGAGTTTTGCACCAGAAGAGTTAGGCAAGAAAAAGAAACAAAAGGTATCAAAATTCAAAAAGAAGAAGTGAAACTCTTGCTGTTTGCAGATTACATGATTCTATATATAGAAAACCCTAAAGAATCCATCAGAAAAGTATTAGAAATAATCAATAACTACAGCAAAGTTGCAGGATACAAAATAAATATACAAAGATCAGTTGCAAATTTATATTCTAGTAACAAACTAGGAGAATGAGAACTTAGGAGCACAATTCCATTTACAATCACACCAAAAAGAATAAAATATCTAGGAACAAACTTAACCAAGAAGGTGAAAGACCTATACATTGAAAACTATGAGACATTATTGAAAGCAATCAAAGATGACATAAAGAAATAAAAACATATCCCATACACATGGATTGGAAGAATAAACAGTTAAAATGTCTATATTACTTAAATCAATCTGAAGATTCAATGCAATACCAATCAGAATCCTAATGACCTTCTTCATGGAAATGGAACACAGAATCCTAAAATTTATATGGAATAAGAAAAGACCCCTGAATAGCAAAAGCAATCCCTAGAAAAAAGAACAAAGCTGGAAGCACCAAAATCTCTGACTTCGAAAAGCACTACAAAGATATAGTAATCAAAACAGCACAGTACTGGCACAATAACAGACACATAGATCAATGGAACATAATTGAAAGCACAGAAATAAACCATACATCTACGCACAGCTAATCTTTCACAAAGGAGCCAAGAACATACAATGGAGAAAGGAAAGTCTCTTCAATAAATGGTGGTGGGAAAACTGAAGAGCTACATGCAAAAGAGTGAAAGTAGACTGTTACCTTATGCCTCACACAAAAATTAACTCAAAATGTGTTAAGGACTTGAACGTAAGACCTGAAACCCAAAACTCCTTGAAGAAAATATAGGCAGTACACTCCTTGACATCAGTCTTAGAAGAACCTTTTCAAATATCATGTCTACTCAGGCATGGGAAACAAAACAAAAAATAAACAAATGGGACTCTATCAGACTAAAGAGCTTCTGCAAGTCAAAGTAAACCATGAATAAAAGAAAAAGACAAATGGCCAAGTGGGAGAAAATATTTGCAAATCATCTCCTACAAGGGGTTAATCTCCAAAATATATAAAGAACATAACAACAACAAAACAAACAACTTGATCAAAAAATGGGCAGAGGATATGAACATTTTCCCAAATCAGTTATACAGATGGCCAACAGGTACATGAAAAGATGTTCAACAGCACTAATTGTTAAGGAAATGCAAATCAAACTACAATAAGATTTCACCCTACTTCTGTTAGAATGGCTATAATTAAAAATACGAAAAAAAATAAATGTTGGAGAGGATGTGGAGAAAAGGGAACCCTCATACACTGCTGGTAGGAATGCAAATTGGTGCAGCCGCTATGGAAAACAGTATGGAGATTTCTCAAAACATTAAAAATAGAAATACCACACGATGCAACTATTCCACTACTGGGCATTTATCCAGGGAACTGGAAATCAACAATTCAAAGAGATTTATGCACCCCTATGTCATCCAGAATTATTCATAAGAGCCAAGACAAGGAAGCAACCTAAGTGATCATCAACTGATGAATGGATGAAAAAGATGTGGTATATATACAACGTAACACTACTCAATCATAACAAAAGAAAAAATCGTCCCATTTGCAACAAAATGGATGGAACTTGAGGGTATTATGTTAAGTGAAATAAGCCAGACAGAGAAAAACAAACACCACAATTTCACTCATATGTCAAAGATAAACAAACACATGGACAAGGAGAACAGATTAGTGGTTACCAGAGGGGAAGGGGGCTGGGGGTAAGGCAAAGGGGTAAAGGAGCACATATATATGGTGATGGATAAAAATTAGCCTATTGGTGGTGAGCACAAGGCAGTCTATTCAAAAACTGATAAATAATAATGTACACCTGATTATTTCACAATGTAATAAACCATTATGACCTCGGTAAAATATTTTTTAAAAATAAAATAAAATAAAAATAACAGCACACCAAATGATCAGAAAGACTGGAGACCCTGTCCTAGGACATTGAGCAACAAATCTCGGAAAGTCCCAATGACTCCTATGCTACACTTTGGTGCCCCTCAGGAGGAAACAGAAGAGGCAAAGAGTCCAAATGTCAGATTAGTGAATCTGAAAGATTTTTATAGGCACTTTCCACCTAGGTGTCACAAATTAATTAATTAGTCAAATCTTTACTGAATGATTTAGGCCAAGGACTGTGTAAGATACCAGCATTAAATGATAAACAAGACACCAGATGGAATTCTACCATAAAATGAAGATCAATGGCTAATGCCTTGAGAGAGAGGACAGATATGTTTTCCAAAGAACAATTTGGGTAGAAATGGTACCATCCCCTGTAGGTGTCAGATAGACTTTTTTTCTTTACTAAATCACTTTAAAATTCTAAAAGTGAGCAAAAAATATGCTTATAGTAGGCTTTTAAATGATAGAGGATGCAGTACAGAGGGAGAAATAAAGTATAGGAAAATGTCACAGGGATCCAAGACATCCAGGCATGTTCAAATACTTCTGTTAAAGACCAGGACATGTGTTATCTTCAAATTACAAACCACCAAGGTAAGTGCAGATATCACAGTGTCACAGAAACAAAGGCATGGGTTTACTGAAAGGGCAATTATACACCATTGGTAACAGAGACAAAGCCAGGCTATATAATCCAGTTGCAGACCATCAATCTGTAAATTTCCAATGAATTATGGAAACATGCCAGTATAGGGGATTCTGGTGAGGTTTCTGCACTTTAAACGGCACATTATAAATCATTATATAGCTATATTTCATTTTCATCTTGAACGAGAGTTAGTATCTTGATTCCAACTGACACTGGAAATAAACATTGAGCTACTAAAGACCACTTGCAAGTTAATCCTATCCTTACAGGCACATTAATAGGGAAATAACTGAATAAGCATGGCAATCATACTTTGGAATCCTATGCAGCACATGTATGAAAAACCCAGCAAAACAATATAAGCTATAAGATGTCGTCTAGTTAAAAAACACAATACAAAGTTACACATTTTCTGTGGTTACATATTTAAATATGTTAAAGGATAGAAAATATTTTCCAGCTACATGAAAGATGGCCACCATGAACATCCCGGCCTCCAGCAGGAAGAAGCTTTGGAAAGTATAATTGGTGCCAAGAGGGGGCTAGGATGGACAAAACATGTGACAGATGGACTATTTGTTTCCTGTCTCTCCCCAAGAGTTTGATCTCTTAGGATTGGGCAGAGAGAAGAGGGAACTGGATATCTTGAGTTGTGGAGATTGTATCTTGCTCTGATGTGATGCCCTACAAATGGAAAGACATTCAGCTGGGGTAATTGATGCCTGTTGGGCTAGAACGAATTCAAGCTTTAGGGACAACTTCAGGGACACTTGCAGGGAAATAGTGCAGGTTCAGGTGAACCACAAGTGGGACTATAATGTCCAGAAACATGGAATGCTTCTGCTTCAAAGAAAAAAAGATAAGGACAGTGGAATCTGGTGACTGCCCTTTAGAACAGATGAAAGGTTTACCATCTTCTCCCTTTCCCTCTGTCTCCTTCTATGTCCTACCAATTTAAGAGCTATTCAAGGACACAGTGATTTTTCATGCAGTTCCCTCAGTAAAACCACACAGATTCAAATTGTGGCAATTTTAAATCATGGCTCCCAAATTCTTTGATATTCTTCTCAAATGTCATATCCCCTGTCATGGAATCCTACCTGGGATGCTAAGTTTGAATAATAGTTGAAACTACTTACTACTGCTGTAAAATTTGGGTAAGTTATCCAGCCTCTCAGAACATGAGTTTCTTTGTTGTGAAATGAAACCAACAATAATTATAGTTTTCAGAATTTTTTTAAAAACTGAGAAGGAAATAAGCTAATTTCTCAGTTATTTATTCCTACATGACAAAACAAGCCAAAATCTAATGGCCTAACAAGAGCCATTTTACTCTTATTATGATCTCAGAAATTCTTCTGCTCTACATTACATGATGCTATTCAGCTAGCAGTTTGGCTGGTTGAGAAGACTAAGTTGGTGGCACTCATATGGGGTGCCTTAGCAGGGAATACTGGAAAGTTGGCCTCAGCTGAGACTGGTACCAGAGCACCTACATATGGTCTCTCCAGCATGCCAGTCTCAGAGTAGTCAGAACTCTTATATGGTGACTTAGTGCTGCCAGAGTAAATATTCAAGGACCCCAAGTATTTTACAACTTAATCTTGTAGATGAGGCAGCATCACTTTTGCTGAACTCTCTTGATCCAGTCACTGGCCATTCCAGATTAAAGAAGAGAAGAAATAGACATCACCTCTCTGTGGAAAAGAATTTGTAGACACCTTTAATTTGTTACAGGTAATGAATGTAAGCTTAGTATTGAATCTAGCACATGGCAAATAACTAATAAATGTTGACTCCATCAGTATTATAATAGCCTTAATCATGATATGTGAAGAAATAAAAACATATAAACAGAAGTAATGTGCATAAAAAACACACTCAGCATAGACCTAAATTAATATTTAAAAATAATACTTTTATATCATTATTATTATCATAATTATGATCCTAATCATTATTTATGAATGCACATTTCATAGGATACCTAGAGATGCTTCAAGTCTAAGCTTGGTACACATTGGTGTAGATGCAGGAAAGTTGATAAAAGACAGAAGTTTATAGATAGGAGAGAGGATAGGAATACTTAAAGAAATTACATAAGAAAAACTTGATTTTTCAAATGTATAAAAATATACTTGCAGATGCCCAAGGAATATTGGGCAAGAAGTGAAGATATTGAAAGATAAGCTAGGTATTACCATTGCCACCTACCTAGAGGGTCCATTTAAGTCCCAAATTCATCAAGAGCAAGAGCCCACTCTCCTGAGGAACATTTCCAGTGTCCCCACACAGAACTTTAAAATGTTTCTCCAGGATTCCCAGGAAAGTGTTCACACTTTCTCCCAGTTATTCAAACACACCTTAATCGAGGTGCTACTGTGAAGGGATTTTGCAGATGAAATTAAGGTCCAAATTCCATTGACCTTAAAATAGGAGATTATCTGGATGCTCTTAATCTAATCATTTGAGGCCCCCAAAAACAGAGTTTTCTCCAGCTGATCAAAGAAGAAGTAGAAGATTTCAAGCATGAAAAGGATTTGATATCCCATTGTTTTCTTGAAGAAGGAAGTTGTCACATATTGAGGAATGCAGAGAATCTCTAGGAAGTGAGAACGTCCCTGGGTTGACAGCTACTAAGCAATAGGGACTGTGGCAGACAGAATAATAGAGTCCAAAGACGCCCATTCCAGAATTGCTGGAACCCATATATATATACATCTTACATGGCAAAAGAGACTTTGCAGATGTGACTAAATGAGTGACCTTGAGATAGGGAGATTATCTTGGATTATCCAGTAGGCCCAATCCAAATTTAATCATGTTGATAATTGTAAGAGAACATCAGGAAGATGAGTGAGAAAAGAAGATGTGAAAATGGAAGCATATGAGAGAGAGACTGAGCTAACCAGTGCCTCTTAATTCCATCTTTAGGTGGACAAACATCACCCCCTGTTGAGTCTTTCCAAAGATAGTGATTTACTCCATCAAATAGTAGCCTCTTTCCATTTTAAATGTGTGTAGTCATTCAAACTTTCTGTAATTTAGCATAAATCTCTCTTTTTTTATATCCTACTCACTGGTTAAAATTCCTTTCTTCAATCTGTGAATATAAACAAATTTCTTCCGTGATAAGACTTTCGCCAAATAATTGAAGACCTTTTCTTTGGTAATCTCCATACTCCCTTGATGCTAATAAATCTGTAACAGTCATGAAGACATGGATTTTCAACCCAAACAACCTCAAATCTGTGACCTGATGCTTCTTACTGATGTCACAGCTAACTCTCATGTGCCTTAATTTTCTTTCTATGAATATGGTTACTGCTATCACATTCTTCATGAGATTTAGAAATGCCTTTGTGCACAGTTGGATTTCAATAAGTGATAACAATTATTATCATTAACATGTTCCTTCAATGACAAGTATTTTTGATATATAACTCTTCCAAAGTACATATAGAGACGTGATTTATAAAATGAGATCTTCCTTGAATTGAAATTGCTCCACCAACTTACTATCTCTGTGACCTTGAGGAAGTTATTTACCATCTCTTTGCTGAAAACACATCACCTCTACAATGGAAGTAGTAAATATTACCTGCATTGTAAGACTGATGAATGAAATTACAAAGGACACCTCAGAAATACAAAAGATTATAAGAAAATACTACAAAAAGCTTTATGCAAACAAATGGAATAGTCTAGAAGAAATGGGTAAATTCTTAGACTCATACAACCTTCGAAAACCGAATCAGGAAGAAATAGAGAATTTGAATATAACAATCATTAGTAAGGAGCTCAAAACAGTAAAAAAAACCCTCCCCGAAAATCAAAGTCCAGGACCAGATGGCTTCCCTGGTGAATTCTGCCAAACAGTCAAAGAAGATTTAATACCTATCCTTCTCAAACTATTCCAAAAAATTGAAGAAGATGGAAAGCTTCTTAACTCCTTCTACAAAGCCAACATTACCCTAATAACAAAACCAGACAAGGGCAACATGAAAAAAGGAAACTTACAGGCCAATATCACTGATGAATATTGATGCAAAAATCCTCAACAAAGTACTAGCAAATTGAATACAACAATACATTAAAAAGATCATACACCATGATCACGGAGATTTATTTCACAGATGCAGGGATGATTCAACATCTTCAAATCAATCAATGTGATACACCACATTAAAAAAAATGAGGAAAAGAGAATCACATGATCATCTCAATAGATGCAGAGGAAGCATTTGACATGATCCAACATTCATTTATGATAAAAACTCTGAATAAATGGGTATAGAAGGAAAGTGCCTCAACACAATAAAGGCTGTACATGACAAACCCACAGCTAATATCATTCTCAATGGAGAAAAACTGAAAGCTACCCTCTAAGAACAGGAATTAGACAATGTTGCCCACTTTCACTACTCTTATTTAACATAGCATTGGAAGTCCTAGTCAGAGCAATCATGCAACAAAAAGAAATTAAAGAGATCCAAATTGGAAAGAAAGAAGTGAAATTGTCACAATTTGCAGATGACATGATTTTATATATAGAAAACGGTAAAGAATCCAGCAAAAAACTTCTATAAATAATAAATGAAAATGGTAAATTTGCAGGATATAAATCAACATATAAAAATTAGTTGCATTTCTATACACTAACAAGGGAGTAGCAGAAAGATAAATTAAAAATACAATCCCATTTACAATTAAAACAAAAAGAATAAAATACCTAGGGATACTTAACCAAAGAGGTGAAAGATCTGTACACTGAAAACCATAAAACGTTGAAAGAAATTGAGGAAGATATGAAGAAATGGAAAGATACCTTGTGCTCTTGTATTGGAAGAATTAACATAGTTAAAATGTCCATACTTCCTAAATCAATCTACAGATTCAATGCAATCCCTATCATAGTACCAACAAAATTTTTCATGGAAATAGAACAAAGAATCCTAAAACTCACATGGAACAACAAAAGACCCCGAATAGCCAATGGAAACCTGAGAAAAAAGAACAAAGTTGGAGGTATTACATTCCCTGATTTCAATATATACTACAAAGCTATAGTAACACAAACATCATGGCACTGGCACAAAAACAGACATATAGATCAATGGAGCAGAATCAAGAGCCCAGAAATAACCCCACACATCTATGGACAGCTAATTTTCAACAAAGGAGCCAAGAACATACAGCGGAAAAAGGAAAGTCTCTTCAATAAATGGTGGTGGGAGAACTGGACAGCCACATGCACAAGAACGAAAGTAGACCATTATCTTGCACCATACACAAGAATTAACTCAAAGTGGATTAAAGACTAGAATGTAAGACCTGAAACCATAAAAATTCTAGAAGAAAACATAAGCAGTACGATCTTCTATTTTGATCTTAGCAGCATATTTTCAAGTACCATGTCTGACCAGAAAAAAGAAACAATAGAAAAAAATTTTTAAATGGGACTACATTAAACTAAAAATATTCTGCACAGCAAAGGAAACCATCAACAAAATGAAAAGACAACCTAACAATTGGGAGAAGATATTTGCAAACCACATATCTTCTAAGGGGTTAATATCCAAAATACATAAATAACACACATATCAACACCAAAAACACTAACAACCCAATTTAAAAATGGGCAAAAGATCTGCACAGACTTTTCTCCAAAGAATATATACAGATGGCCAACAGGTACATGAAAAGATGTTCAACACCTCTAATTATCAGAGAAATGCAAATCAAAACTCACTCCCATCAGAATGGCTAAAATTAACAAGACAGGAAATAACAAGTGTTGGAGAGGATGTGGAGAAAAGGAACTCTCATACACTGCTGTGGGAGTGCAAGCTGGTGCAGCCACTGTGGAAAACAGTATGGAAATTCCTCAAAGTTAAGAATAGAACTACCATACGATCCAGCTATTCCATTGTTGGGTATTTATCGAAAGAACATGTAAACACGAATGCATAAAGTGGCATGCACTCCTGCGCTCATTGCAACATGATTCACAATAGCCAAGACTTGGAAGCAATCTAGGTGCCCATCAAGGGACAAATGGATAAAGAAGATGTGGCATATATACACGATGGAATACTACTCGGCCACAAAAAATGATGAAATCTTGCCATTTGTAACAGCATGGGTGGAGCTTGAGGAACTATGCTAAGTGAAATAAGGAAGAGGGAGAAAGTCAAATACTGTATGATCTCACAACAACAAACAGTCACATAGAGACAAAGGTTGGATTGGTAGTTACCAGAGGAGAAGGGGGTGGGGGCGGTGAAAGGGGTGATTTGGCACATGTGTATGGTGATGGATTGTAATTAGTCTTTGGGTGGTGAAAATGATGTAGTCTACACAGAAATCGAAATATAGTGATGTACAACTGAAATGTATATAATGTTACAAACCAATTTTACATCAATTTTTTAAAAAAATTTAAAGCAATAAAGTTAAATCAAATACATTTATATCTATTTTAAGAGAATAATCCATCATGAATAAGTAATACTTATTCTAGGAATGGGAAGCTGGTTTAATACCATGATGCTTGTTAAAATAATTCATCACAAAAGTAGGTCAATGAAGAGAACTCATAACCATAATCGCAGTAGAAAATGCATTTGAGAAAATGTAGCAGCCATTATTGTGGTTAGCAGCTCTGGCAGACCCTCTTGCTAAATGAGGAAACTAAGGATAATTTCTTAACCCAATAAAGAATGGTTGTTTTTTTTAACACTGCAGCCAACAGGATATTACACATCAAAACACTGAATTACTTGTGTTAAATTTGTGAACAAACCAAGACAATCTACTCCAACTTCAATCAGTTGATATTCTCCTGAACATTTAAAGAGATCGGTAAGATAAGAAAAGGAAATTAGGCTGATTGTTGAACGTCAGAAATAACTACATTATTTGTAGACTATATTGTGAACACAAAAGTGAAACAACAAGCAATACAGAATTATTACATGCTAACAGTGAGGCAACTCCGCTGCAAAAATAGTTACAGCATATAATAGAAAAATCCTATCACATGAGGAGTAAAATAGACAATGCCTTGTGCATAATAGATCTCCAGTGAGTAGGTAGTCAATAAAGGTTTGGACATAAAGGATCCAACAGGAGACTACAATTGTGGGACAGAGTAGACAAGAGGCAGACTCTCCAGAAAATAACTCTTAACTGGAGACAGGCTCTAGATTCTCGAAAGACTGAGAAGGAAACAAAAGAAGAGTTGGAAAAGACTGGAATCAGTGGAAACTAAAGCACCTCCAAAGTACAGAGACTTAACCTCTGTAGACTAAATAAATATGGGACTCTCCCACTGTCATTACTCTAGAGGTAAAGCCCAGTACCCAGTGCCTCTCCTCTTTGCCTTCTTAGTCCACCAGCCCTCACTAGGACACATTGACCCTTTCTGATGATTATACTGAATCTTTCTGTTCTCTGTGGTCTGTCCCTGAGAAGCCCAATTAGGTTTTCATTTGGCTGGGATCAGAGAATTATAGGTAAAGAGTAACAACAACATGTTTAAAGTTTCCAGTGTCTCAAAGATTGAGTTCTCAGAGCTTCTTGTTATATGAATTGTTCTATTGACTCTCTTCTCTCCAAACAATTTAGTTCCCTTGGGGCACAAAGGTCAGAGAGTGGAAAATTTTCAGCCAATGTTGTATCTGTGAAAGCAGCAAGGATTGGAAATTAGTTTATTTCCTTCAAGGAGAAACTCTTCTTTCTTTGATTTGACATAAAAATAAAGTATCCCCTAAGGAATGTTTAATTTCTACAGGAGTCAAATCCAGGAGCCAACTTTCTGTGATATTCTTACCTTGAAGAATCTCTGGAGATTTTATAGATCACTTGGTGGCCACAATGTCATGGAGTCATAGAGATCCTTTCTGAAGAAAAGCAGAGTGGTTTATAGCTATGGTTCTGTTGAAAGAACTAACCAAATGAGGAGTGAAAATATTCCTTGATATTTGCTGGTGAAAATAATGCATGGTGAACATAGAAGCTTGTCTTGATATTAAGGAAGGCTCTATTTATAACTTCTAAATAGAGGGGCAGAAAAATTCCAGGTTGAGTGGGTTGAAGAGTGAGTATTGAGTCAGCATAGGTGAGAAATATAAATCATACATAATGTTTGTCAGAGAAAGGGAGGACAGAAGTAAAACATAGCGTAAAGGGAGTATCAACAATGGAAGAGTTAAAAAAATAATGGAAGATATAGAAAGACATTTAATTTCAAAGAGAATGATCATATTTCGTGCAGGCATTTGAATACATGGGAAGTGATGACTACATAGTTCACAGGATGCAGTAAACACTGGAAATCAATGACAATCGTAACGCACTGTATCGCCAATTTAGAGAATACATGGGTCCGGAAGTCAAGGGCTGGAAGTAGAAGAAGCCCTGTCTAACATCGCTCCCAGTGAGCCACTTGGGGAATTTGTCCTTCCGGTCTCCACACCTCTGGCTCTGTAGGTTTAGAGGTCTTGACACCCAGGGGGATAACACTTTCAGAGACATGGCAAAAGTCCCATTAAACTTTAATCTGTGGTCCTGCCAAGCACTTCAGTTCCCTCATGCCAAGAAGAAGAATCATTTTCCTGGCAGGTGTAATTGACCAGGTCATCAATGTCATTGTGTGATCATGGCAGTGAGCACGCACTGGTACTCTGCTGTGCTCAGTCAGTAGCTGGGAACAGCCCAGGAGCAACCTCATGCAAACACAGTGGGGGATGCAGATGGCTGTTGGTCATTTATGCTCCCACAGCAAGAGATCTGAGTGCTGTGACCTTGAGTGAGGCAGCCTCCTTTAGTTGAGGGCATTTCTCAAGGAGGACTGAATGCTGAAGGCTGTCAAATGTCTCTACTTTCTGCACGTGGACAGGGAAGAACAAGCCCTGAATTGTGAAGGAGGATCTGGGCAACACAATACAGCATTCACTAGAGTCCATATCTTGGGACATTTGGGTCAGCTTTTTTTTAAAGTGAGGTATAATTGACATATAACATTTTATTAGTACTGAGTGTATGACATAATGATTTGATATTTTTGTATACTGGGAAATGATCATCACAATAAAATTATTTAATCCATCTCCACATTAGTTACAAGTTATTTTTCTGGTGATAAAAATCTTTAAGATCTACTCTCTTAGCAACATTCAAATATACAATACAGTATTGTTAACTATAGCCATCTGCCTTATATTTCATCACCAGTACTTATTTATTTTATAACAGAAAGTTGGTACCTTTTGACCACCTTCACCCATTCCTAGCCACTTCTGGAAACCACAAATCTGTTCTCTGAATCTATGAGTTAACAAACAAGAAAACATTCTTGTTTCTTTGTTTTTAAGACTGTCTTGATCAGTACATTAAAGAAAAATAAAACAGACCAATAATGATCATCCCAGGAATTTAAACATGCAACTTTAGGTTATCTATTTATGTTCATTTAATGCATAAATACATCAAAAAAATCTGGCAAGTTCAATAGGAATCAAAATGTATTTGTTAATTTTCAACAGACATTTCTGCAAATGATCGTGTGTACTTTTGTGTAGGGGATGCAGGCTCTCAAAGTAGGAAAATAAGGATATATTTTTCAAATGATAAATAGTGTGGATTTTTCAATGAGAGATATTTCTTTTGAATATGGAAGAATTCAGAAATGACAGTTAATGAACATACAAGGATTGCAGCTTTGAACCATAATTATTTAATATTATTCTAATAATTCAAAGAAATGCATAAGTTGGAAAATGAAAGGGGATACAAGCATTGTAAAGTCAAAAACAAATGTATCATTATTAGTAGATAAGATATTGGAGGTGGAGAGCCCTCAGATCCCTGGAGATGCAGCCTTGCGTGGGTCCTTCCTCATCCATTTCAACAAATCCCATAGGGCAGTTGTTTTCAAATTTTAGCTATGCATAAGATGTATCTGGATGGCTTATTAGACATAAGTGGCTGGGCCTGTCTCTGGAATTTTTGATTTAGTAGAACTTGGATGAAGGACAAGAATTTCCATGTCTAACAGGCTCCCAAGTGATGCTGGGGCTGCTAATCTGGAGACACTTTGAGAGACACTAGTTTGTGTTCCTAGTACTCTGGTCTAATAAATGTTTTCTCTCCACTCTTTACATCTCCCCTCCCTGACGCCATCTCTAACCTCTACTAGGATACTCAGGTTCTTTCACATATTCAGATGGCATAATGGAAACCCATGGGGGCCTTGGCTCTTTCTCCTACAATGACTCAGGGAAATCAATTGTGATGGAGGTAGAAAGACTACAGATGAGATGGATGAAGAGAGATTGAGCAAAGTGGAAATGGAAGTAGAAAGTATACCAAATTCTCCAAAAGTTTGGAGCAATACCCAAATGGGAGTATAGATCTATGAATGATTTCATTTTCAATGAATGAAACAGGAATGTGGAACATATCCATGACATTGGAAATTATAACATTGCATGCAGACATTGGAATATATAAGACAAAGAAAGGATAAGTGATAGTGTAAGCTCTTCCAAGATTTAGGAAGGGAGGGGATTCAAAGTTCAGCTGGAGGATTTTAAGAGGCAATCATTAATTAAAAAACTTATAGAAATAATGATTTAATTACAATGGCAGCTAATATTGTGATGGATACATGAGAGTGTATATCTAGTATGGGCCTATAACTGAAACTGAAGGATCATGGATAGGATTCAGCCCAGCATCAGCTTGTCTTTCTAACTCCAACTTTCTCAACAGAAACTTTTCCCTCTTTCTGCATAATTATTTGATTTATATTGCCACCTACGTAGCCTGATGGTCATAAGACCAACACATTTGGCCTCTGAGACAATAGCATCGATGGGGTGTTCTTTTTGCTCATCACCTCACCCTTTCCAAGATTCAACTGATGTTTTATCCCCCCTAAAATATTTCTCTTCTTTTTATTTCCATACTATGAAAGCTAACACCATCAACTCTGGCACCATGGAATTATTCTACTCCAGTGGTTCTCAATCAGTCTGAATTTGGCCCCAGCAGTACAACTGGCAATGTCTGGATACATTTCTGGTTATCACAACTAAGTCCTGGCATCTAGTATATAGATTACAACGTTCTCAAAAATCTTACCATACACAGGAAAGCTCCTCATGAAAAATAATTATATAGACCAAAATGTCAGTAAAGTTTGGGTTAGAAACCCTAGTAAAGACTGTTGAGAACGAATGTTAAAACTTTTATCTAAAAAAATCCCAACCACTCTTGATTAATTTACAATGATAGTGAAAATATTATCTGAAAGAAATCTCAAAACCCACTCCATTATTTTATGCTACCTCATCTTTTTCATTGCGGTTAAATTTATATAACATACAATGTACTGTTTAGTCTATTTTTAAGTGTACAATTTTGTACCCTTGTCATTAAACACATTCACATTGTTGAGCAACCATTGCCACCATCATCTCTAGAACGTTTCATTTTCCTAAACTGAAACTCTGTCCTCATTAAATACTAACTCCCCATTCCTCTTCTCCAAGTCCCTGGCACCCATCTTTCTACGTTCTGTCTCTATGAATGTGACTCCTCTAGTCATCTCACATAAGTATAATCATGTGATATTTATCCATTTGGAATATATCAACTTTGACATTTCAAAACCTGAACTTATGAAGTTTCTTTTCCTTGCCAAATTTGCTCCACCACAATCCTCCCTCTCTCAATGAATGCAATTCCATTCTTTCAGTTGTTCAGGCTCCAATCCCTGGAGTCATTCTTGTCACTTCTCTTTCTCTCATTCCATATTTTGCCTGGCAACCTGTCCTCTTGGCTCCACCTTCAAAATATAGCCCAAGTGAGCACTTCTGAATTCTTTTCCTACTATCTCTCCCAGGTCCTAGCTACCTATAGCTCACCCAGCTTGCTGCAGTCAGTTCCAAGAAGCCTTCCTCACGCTGTACAATTCATTCTCAACCCAGCAGTGAGAATGATTTTTAAAAATTCTAATCTTGTCATGTGTCTGCTCAAAACCCAGGAAGGACTCTCCACTTCACTCGGAGAAAATGAAAGAAAAAGTCCTTTGTGGTTTCTTTGAGGAAGATTAGCCCTGAGCTAACTACTGTCAGTCCTCCTCTTTTTGCTGAGGAAGCCTGGCCCTGAGCTAACACCGTGCCCATCTTCCTCTACTTTATATGTGGGACGCCTACCACAGCATGGGGTGCCAAGTGGTGCCACGTCCACACCTGGGATCCGAACCGGCAAACCCTGGGCCACCAAGAAGTGGAATGTGTGAACTTAACTGCTGTGCCACCGTGCCGCCCCGAAAAAGTCCTTTAATGACGGAGAAAGCCTCACTGATCAGCCTCTGATACCTGTCTTCCTCTTCTACTATGCTCCCCTTCATTCTCTCTACAGAAGCCACATTCTACCCAGGCCAATCTAACCTCAGGATGTTTGTAATAACCTTACACTCTGCCTAGGGCAGTCTTTCCCCAGATATGCACTCACTTAGGTCATTCACTGTCTTAATAGATGTACTTTCTCAATGTTGTTTATTAAGATCATCCTTTATAACATGATACATAAACTTCCCACACTCCTTATCCTCTTTATCCTGTGGAGTTGAGCCTAATATAGTGACTGACACATAGTAAACACTCAGTAAAAATAAGTTTGATAAATTGAATAAACAAATGTAGTTCTGAAGGAGCTGCCAATAACATTGTCTCCAAATCACATCTGATTGGTCCAAGGTAGGAAGAGAGAATGATTGTGTCAATTAGAATTCTTTTCTGAGCTTTTTCATGTTTTCAGACATGAGGAGCTAAAATAAATCCAGTTCCTCTTTAGTGGTGAAGCTACTAGGTGTGAGTTGTGAGAGCTGCTGGTTTATGAGTCTCTTTCCATGTGGAGGCAGCCAGTCAGAGAAAACAAAGCTGATAATCTGAATGGAAGTCTTCACAGCATTTGAGTCCCTGTATCTGGTGTCCAGCTGAGCTTCTACTCAGATGAATGAGGAAATTCTATTCTATTACTTGCTACCAAAACCAATCTGTCTTGTGCATGCTTATATTTATGAGAGCCAGGAACATGAGAAGATCCTGCCCAATGAAAATCAACAAGCAGTGCCATAACAGACCCTCTACCTTCTCAGCTCAAGGCCTTATCAATCAATTATTGGTAACTGGTAACTCACATATATCTCTTAGAGTAGATTTAATGATAGCCTCCCAAAGATATTTGAACCTGTGAATATGTTACCTTAGATGGAAAAAGGCACTTTGCAGGTATAAGTAATCAAGGATCTTAAGATAGAGAGATTATCCTGAATTATCTAAGTGAGTTCAACGTAACCATAAGTATCCTTATAAGAGGAAGACAGGTTGGCTACAGAGAGATTTGAAGATAGCATATTGTTGACTTTGAAGACAGAGGATGGGGCCAGGAACCAATGAGTGAAAGAAGCCTCAAGAATTAGGAAAAGACAAAGAAAGAGATTCTCCTCTAGATCCTCCAGAAGGACAGCTTCCCTGTTGACACATGTTAGATTTCTGACCTCCAGAATTGTAATATAATACATTTGTGTTGTTTTAAAACACTAGACTTCTGGTACTTTGTACAGCAACAAGAGGAAACTAATACGTCTTTCTTCCAAAATCTACTCCTCTTATTGCTACTGTTTTAAGTCAGGTCCCCATCATATCTCCCCTGGATTATTTCCAGCCCTCTAACTGTTCCTTCTGCCTCCAATTTCTCCCAATCAGGCCAAACCTAAATTCTTCATATTATATGAATGATCACAGCATGGCTTTTATTCTCAATTGCTTATAAAATCCTTAGTATGTCAGATTAGACTCTCAATGGTCTGTCCTCCATCTACATATCCAATGTCACTTCCACTATCTCAGTCGTAAGTTTCATATGTCTCATTCTTGTATGTCTCTTGAATGTCTCCCAAATATACTCTCCCATAAGGTTTCTACTCATTATTTGTTCTTCAACCGTCACACATATTCTCCTATTAGAATATTTTCCTGAATCGCAAGTGGTGGTGAATGTGTGAGAAAACTAGAACATTCATGCTTTCCTAGGGGAATGTAAACTGGAGCAACTACTTTGGAAAATAGTTTGAAAGTTTCTTAAAAAGTTAAACATGAATTTACCATAAAGGACAGTAATTGCACTCCAAGGTATCTACTAAAGAGAAAGGAAAATGCATGTCAACAAAGAGACACATGCACAAATGTTTATAGCAGCATTATTCATAATAACCTCAAACTGGAAATATCCAAATGTCCATCAAGCCGTAACTGAATAACCAAAATGTGGTATATATATACAATAGAATATTATTCCAAAATCAAAAGGAACAAAATATTTATAAATACTTCCACATAGATGAGCCTTAAAAACATATGCTAAGTAGAAGAAGCCAGATAAAAGGACCATATATTGTATGATTCCATTTATATAAAATATTTAGAAAGAAGGAAATTTATGAACACAGTAAGCGATAAGTGGCTTCCTAGGGCTGAGGTGGTAATGTGAATTAACTGCAAATGGACACAAGGGTACTTTTTGAGGTGATAGACATATTCTAAAACTGGATTGTGATAATAATTGCATAACTCCATAAATGCACTAAAATCACTGAATTTACATTATCATGGGTGAATTTCACATATGAAAATTATACCTCAATAAAAATGTTAAAAAGTAAATGTCTAAAGAGTTTTTCCTGGAATTACTCAAGGTGACTTGAGAACTTTTATCTGTGTTTTTCTTGAGATCTATTACACACAAATATTATCGTGCTCACCCCTCTCTATTGTAATCATTTGTGTCTTTCTGGTCCCCTCCTTAATTTGGACACAGTAGACAATAAATGCACGTTGTATTAAATTCATGGAATGAATGTGAATTGAAGTCTCATCAAATAGGTCTTTCATCTCTAGAAAATTATAATTTTGAGTAATTTTGCAATCCTTATCATGTATCCAATAATTAGTTTCTTTTTTCTCTCAAAATCTCTAAATACTTTCATAGTAATTTCTTGATACATCAGAGCCTTTATCACCTTCATTAGTTTTGGTTCCCACAGAAGCAGAGGCTAAGCCAAGGAATAATGTGCAAGCTCTTTACTGGAAGGAGCAACAAATGGATGGGAGACAGGAGAAGTGGACACAGGAAAGCAAATATGTCCAATAAAGCTTGCATTAAGTCAGTTGCAACAGGAAATGAGCAGAGTTTCATCCTGTAGGGAAACTCTGGAAAATGATACAAAATTCACCCTCAGAATTGTCCCAAGTAAAAAGTGAAGGAGATGGCATACCCCACACCTCTCCCTCAAGAGCTGTCTCTGATGTGGCATAATTCAGTGTCACTTCTGCCACTACATGGGGGAAAAGCAGGTCCAGTCTCTGCTGGCCATTGGCAGTCATGCAAAGGAGATGGTAAGAGAATCCTGGAGAACATGTGAGGAACATTAACAGCATTTACTACTCCATCTTTTCCTGAAGACTCAATTCTATCAACATTCTTCTCAAAAAATGAGTTAAGTTATCAACACCTTCAACACATGTGTGTGTTGGCACCTCTATAATACCAGAAAAAAAGTTAAAGCACTTGAGAAAACACATGTGATTCAATTGTATTGATTATTACATGTTTTAGGATTTTAGAGGATGTATCTCAAAATTGCAGTAATGGGAAATGAAGGTCAAATAAGAGAAGTAAAGGAGGAAAGGAAGGATCATAAAGAATGAAGTAACACCTCAGAGTTATTCTACCTGGTATAGTACTAGGAATCATCTGAACAAACCAGCTTTTAAATCTACATTCTTACTTTGAAGTTGAAAATCTCATCACTTTTCCTATGAAAAATAGGATAGCAAAGTCAGTGTCAGCTACCCAGGTTAGAACCCAACTCAATCTCAGTTTCTTCTTTTGCATAGCATGGTGAATGTGAGAAAATACCTGAAAGAAATATTTTCAAGATGAAATAAGTCATACATGTAAAGAAATAAGCACAGTCCTGATGTGGTAAGTGCTTGTGTGACTGCAGTATAATTTTCACTCCATTTGTTCTGGAAAAACAAACCCACAACCAAAGGAAGGTGAAGAACATCAACATTTGAGAGGACAATTTTTGGAGAAACCACATCAGCACTTGATATGACAAGTGCTTTAAATCTAAAGTTAGAAATCTTAAGAATCGATGAAAAAAGGGGACCAAACATGGAATTTTATGGACAGAGAATAAGCAAGAAAAGTCAAAAAGACCCTACTGAGGAGGTTGTTGAGGAGAAACTAATACAAACAAATAAAAGTTTAATTTGGGAATTGAAGAAATCAAACATTTCTTTTAGAGCAGAAAAAGAACCAGGAGATTTAAAGTCTCAACATTTGCTTTGGGGCCCACAATGTCCACTAAATTCTAAGGCCAGTGACCCATCACAGACAAGAGGCTGCTCTGCTGAGGGGCCTTCCCAGGGCTCTCTTAACATCCTTGTTCCTCAGGCTGTAGATGAAGGGGTTCAGCATGGGGGTGACCACGGTATACATCACTGAGGCGATTGAGTTTCTCTGGGAAGAATGGATCACAGCAGAACTCAGGTAAACCCCTAGGCCTGTTCCATAGAATAAGGAGACCACTGAAAGGTGTGACCCACAGGTGGAAAATGCTTTATACTTTCCCTCAGTAGAATTCATCTTCATTAAGGAGGAGACAATATGAGCGTAGGAAAAGAGGATTCCAGTGAGAGGAAACACACACAGCAGGGCAGTTGTCACATACAAAAAGATGTTATTAATTAGAGTGTCAGAGCGGGCTAATTTGAGAACCTGAGCCAGTTCACAGAAGAAATGTGGAATTTCTGTGCCTATACAGAATGTCAACCTCATTATTAACAGAATATGAATCAAGGATATCCAGAAAATGATGAGCCAAGATATCAGAACCAGGAGGCCACAAAGGCGTGGGTTCATGATCACTGTGTAGTGCAGGGGGTGGCATATGGCCACAAACCGGTCATAGGCCATCACGGTCAGGAGGAAATTGTCCAGTCCAACAAAAATTGTAAGAAAACACACTTGAGTGAGACATCCCATGTAGGAAATGTCTTTGCTCTGTGTCTGGATGTTCACTAGCATCTTTGGGATGGTGGTGGAGATGAAGCAGATGTCTATGAATGACAGATTGGAGAGGAAGAAGTACATGGGGGTGTGGAGGTGGGAGTCAGTGCCGATGACTAGGATTATGAGCAGGTTCCCAAGCACAGTGATCAGGTACATGGACAGGAACACTCCAAAGAGCAGGGGCTGCAGTTCAGGATCCTCTGAGAGACCCAAGAGGAGGAATTCTGAGACTTCGGTGTGGTTTCCTGATTCCATGTAGCTGGTGTGTCTTCTGGAGAAGGAGGCAAAACCAAGGTGCAATGATCATTCAGTTGGAACCTCAGCTAGTCAGCGCCTCTTGATTCCATGTTTTGATGGATAAATTCACCCTCTCCTGAGTCTTTCCAATAAGAGTAACTCACTCATTCAATTGGTAGCCCATTTCCATTTTAAATGTGTGTGATCACTCAGTTTCTTTCATTTAGCAGAAATCTCTCTCTCTCTCTCTTTTTCTCCTACTCACTGGTTCTAATTCTCTTATTCAAATCTATAGACATAAATTAATTTCTTCTTTGATATGACTCTTAGTTGAACACCGTTAAGATCTTTTCTTTGGTAATGTCCATATTTCCTTCATTCTAATAACTCTATAATAGTGATTAAGACATGGATTTGCAATTCGAACAACCTTAATACTGTGACCTGATGCTTCCAATTGATGTCACAGTGAACCTTCTTGTGTCTTATAATTTTTCTTTCTAAAAATGTGGTTACTGGGGCCGACCTGGTGGCACAGTAGTTAAGTTCATGCACTCTGCTTTGGTGGCTCAGTGTTTGCAGGTTCGGATCCTGGGGGCAGACCTACACACTGCTCATCAAGCCATGCTGTGGCAGCATCCCACATACAAAATAGAGGAAGATTGCCACAAATGTTTGCTCAGGGACAATCTTCCTCAAGCAAAAAGCGGAAGATTGGCCATAGATGTTAGCTCAGGGCCAACCTACTTCATCAAAAACAAAAAAAAGTTAAAAATGTGGTTACTGCTATTACCTTCTTTGTAAAGTTTAGAAATACCTTTATGCACAGTAGGTGCTCAATAAATGATGGTTATCATCATTATTAATCTGTTCCTTGTATGACAATTATTTTTGATATATAACTCTACAAAAGTATGGTATAGAGATGTGATTTAGAAGATAGGATCTTGAGTCAGACTTCCTGGAATAGAATTTTGGTCCACCAATTTACTGTGTGACCTTGAGGAAGTTATTTAATCTTTCTTAGCTGCAGATATCTCTCCTATAGAACGGGAGTAGTAAATATTCCCTGCATTGCAAATCTGATGAGTGAATTAAATGAGACGAAGCATGTAATTTTTCTAGTGTGATTCCTGTGACATACAGAAGATGTTTGACAAATGTGAGTTTCTGTTCTTAACATCACAATAAATATGTCTTACATGGCCATCATTTCTCAATATTCTCTCTAAACTAGGGTAATCATCAAGGATGGAATTCTGACCATTATAAACACAACAGCTCTATCACCTCTTTTGATCACCATTCAACACTTCTGTTTAGTGAAGGTCCCCATGGCTCCCCCTTTCAGAGACTGCCTGCCAGGTGGTTTCTTCCACGGAGAGAAAAAAAGATGTGGACTACATAGATAAGAGGAAGAAACAAATCACAAACCATTAAAACAATGTACAAAGCACGTGTGAGAGTGTTTGCTCATGTGTATGTGCTCAGAAGTAAGGAAGTATTGTACTAAAAATCAGTATAGTTAATTTAAAAAATATGATTGATTGATTTGATAAAAAAATATTCAAAGCTTCAATAAATAAAATCTTCCTAAAAGTTGAAAGGCAAATTTAAGATCTGATGATAAATGTTTACATTCTCTGTGACAGAAAAATGTCAATGTCATTAATGCCTAGAGGATGCTAATTAATTAGAGAGAGAAAAAAGTTATTGATGATCAATTTACTCTGGGGAGGTGAGTGGAAAAGGCTTCACTGAAATATGAATATTTGAGCTGTGAGAGGAAGAATGAGTAATTATTAACCAGGGGAAATAAGGAAAGGGCAGTCATTTTAGGCTGAGAGAACAGAATTCAGAGTTGCCATATGAGTTGATGAGCTTTGGAATAGAAGCAATTTGAAAAGGCAGTGAGATGGAGAACAGAGAGTGAGGGTCAGGAGGCCAGAGTGTGTGAGGTCAACAAGTCCAGCATCCTGTATTATTCCTTCATGTGCCTCTCATGTTGGTAATTGTATGTTTATTTATGGGTCAGAGGACATGAGTGTTTCTGCTCACCATTCTCTTTCCAGTGACTTACTTGGGGCCTGGCACAAAGAAGTTGCTCAACATATACAAATGTTACATGGATAATAAAGATTGAGACCCAAAGCATCAACTATGACACAAAAAAAGAAATCTTCAAGCTCACATATGCCTGACTATAGACACAAAATTGAACTGTAAAGTTAAATATAATGAAGTCACATCTATTTTAAGAGAATAATATATCATGAATAAGTAATACTTATTCCAGGAATAGGAAGCTGGTTTAATACTGTGATGTTTATTAACATAATTCATCACAAATATAGGTCAATGAAGAGAATCATAACCATAATCACAATAGAAAATGCATTTGAGAGAATGTAACAGCAACTACTGTGGTTAGCAGCCTGGACAGAGTCTCTCGCTAAATGAGGAAACCAAGAACAATTTCTTAGCCCAATAAAGAATGGTTGTTTTATAACTGCAGCCAAGAGGCTGTTCTACATTAAAAAAGCTAAAGTATTTGTGTAAATTCATGAACAGGCCAAGGCAGTCTACTCCAACTTCAATCACACAATAGTCTCCTGAGCATTTAAAAAGATTGGTAAGATGAGAAAAGGAAATTGGGCAAAGTACCGAACATCAGAAATAATTACATCATTTGTACATGATGTTGAGGACACTAAGGTAAAACAACAACAATCAGTACAGAACTATTAAGTGCCATCAGTGAGTTGTATCTGCTGCAAAAATAGTTAGGAAATACAATAGAAAAAATCCAATCACACAAGCAATAAAATAGACAGTACCTGGTGCATAATAGATCTCCAGTGAGTGGTTAGTGAATAAATGATTGGACACAGGAAATCCAACAGCAATCTACAATTTATGAGAAAGAGTAGAGAAGAGGTGGAGACTCTCCGAAAAATAACTCTTATCAGAGAAAGCCTCTAGATTCATAAAAGAGACAGAAAGAAAAATAACAAGAGCTGGGAAGGACTGGGTTAAACAGAAACTAAAGTCCTTCAAAGTACAGAGACTTCATCACAGTAAACTAAATAAATATGGGACTGTCCCAGTCTTGATACTCTAGAGGTAAAACCCAGTACAGACTTTCTCTCCTCTTTTCCTTCTTACTCCACCAGCCCTCACTGGTATACTTTGACCCTTTCTGACTGATATCACTAAAACTTTCTGTTTTCTGAGGTCTGTCACTGGGAAGCCCAATTGGTTTTGCATTTGACTGGGATCAGAGAATTATGGGTGAGGGTCAAAAGAAACATATTTAAAGTTTCCAGTCTCTAAGGGCTGAATTCTCAGAGCTTCTCATTAAATAAATTGTTGTACTGACTGTCCTCACTCCAAACAATTCAGCTCTCTTGGGGTGCAAAGATAAGAGAATGAAAACTCATCAGCCAATGTTGTATCTGTGTAAGCAACAGTGGGGGAAGAAGCAGCTATTTTTTTTCCACGGAGAAATTCCTCTTTTGGTTTGATAAAAAGTGACACGGTGTCCCCTAAGGAAAGTTTAATTTCTACAGGCATCAAACCTAGGGAAAAACTCTCTGTGATGTTCTTTTCTTGAAGAATCTTTGTTGATTTCAAGTATCACTTGGTATCCACAATGTCATGGAGGCAAAAGATCTTTCTGAAGAAAATCACAGTGGCTCATAGTTTGGGTTTTGTTGAAAGGGCTAATCAAATGAGAACTAAAAAGTATCCCTTGGCATTTGCGAGTAACATGGAAGCTTTTCTTGCTATGAGGGATAGTGCCACTTGTTACTTCTAAATAAAGAGACAGAGGCAGAAATAATCCAAGTACAGTGGGTTGAAGAGTGAATATTGAAGCAACATAGGTAGCACATATAAATCATATATAAAGTCTGTCAGGAAAAGGTAGTACAGAGGTAAAATAATGTTGAAAGGGAGTATAGAGTATGTGAGAGTTAAAAAAAAATAGTGGAAGATATGGGAAGACATTTCATTTTGAAAAGAATGATCATATTTCATGCAGACATTCGGATACACAGAAAGTGCTCACTACATAATTCACAGGATACAGTATACACTAAATCAACGCCGATAATAATGTGCTGTGTCTCCAATTTAGAGAATACATGGGTCCAGAAATCAAGGGTTAGAAGTAGAGGTGGCCCCACCTAACATCACTCCCGGGGAGCCACTTGGGGAGTTTGTGCTTCAGGTCTCCACAAATCTGGCCTCTGCAGGTGTTGAGGTCTTGATTCCTAAAAGATAACACTTCCAGAGACATGGCAAAATCCCATTAAACTTCAAGCTGTACTCCTGCCTGCCACTTCAAGTCTCTCATGCCAAGAAGGGTCACCACCCTAGCAGGTATAATTGACCCAGTCATTGATGTCATTGTGTGACCAGGACAATCTGTATGCACCGGTAGTCTGCTCTGCTCCCAGTGGGAGCAGCCCAGGAGCAACCTCAGTGTAAACACAGTTGTAGATGCAGATAGCTATTGGTCACTTATGTTCCCATAGCAAGAGAGCTGAGTGGTGTGACCTTCATTGAGGCAGGTTCCTTCAGCTGAGGGCAATTCTCAAAGACAGTGAGGTCTGAGGAATGTCAGATGGCTGCACTCCTTGCACCTGGAAGAATAAACCCTTAATCTTGAAAGAGGATCTGGGCAATGCAGCACAGCATTCACTAGAGTCCATCCCTTTGGACATGTGGATCAACCTTTTTTTTTTTTTTAATTTAGATATAATTGACATGTAACATTATCTTAGTCCCAGCTGTACAACATAGTGATGCAATATTTGTACATGCTGCGAAATTATTACCACAATAAATCTAGTTAACATTCATCACGTGTTGTTACATTTTTGTTGTTGTTGTTATGAGAACTTCAAGATCTACTCTCTTAGCAACTTTCAAATATACAATACAATATTATTAACTATAGTCACTATTCTGTGCATTTATTTATTTAAGTTTGTACCTTTTGGCCTCCTTCACCCATTTTCCTCCCCCGCTAGCAACCACATCTCTAAGTTGTTTTTGTCTGTTTTTTTGTTTTTAAGGCTGTCTTTACTAGTATGTTAAAGGACAATACAACATGGGTCAATAATGCTTGTCCCAGGAATTTAAATATGCTTTAATTTTAGGAAATTATTTAACTTTAGGAATTATTATTAATTACATTCATTTGTTGCATAAATATGTCAACATAAAAGCTGGCAAGTTCAATAAGAATTGAAATGTATTTGATGACTTTTAACAGCCGTTGCTGCAAATGGTGGGATGTATGCATGTGTGTCAGGAGGGATACTGGCTCTCAAAGTAGAAAAATAAGGATATATCTTTCAAACTATAAATACTGTGCATTTTTCAATGAGATAATGCTCTTTTCAAA
Organism: Equus asinus; assembly: GCF_041296235.1. Classification (NCBI taxonomy): domain Eukaryota; kingdom Metazoa; phylum Chordata; class Mammalia; order Perissodactyla; family Equidae; genus Equus; species Equus asinus. Next base: position 20,193,235 of record NC_091809.1, on the reverse strand, counting down.
TGGAAGCATTACGAAGTGACAATTAAAGATTATACAAGAATTGCTGCTATAAACCATAGGTATTTAATATTAAAGTAATAATTCAAACAAATGCATTAGATGAAAAAAGAAAGCAGAGTTAAGTATTATAATGTTGAAAACAAATATACCATTATTAGTAGATAAGATTTTGGAGGTGGAAGGCCCTCAGATGTCTGAAGATGCTGCCCTGTGTGGGAGCTTCATCACCCATTTCAACAAATCCTCTAGGGCAGTTGTTTTCAAATTTTAGACATGCATAAGATCCACCTTCATGGATTTTTAAACACTAATGGCTGGGCCTGACCCTGGAGTTTCTGATTTAGTAGAACTGAGATGAACGACAAGAGTTTCCATGTCTAACAAGCTCCCAGGGGACGCTGATGCGATCTAGGCATGCTTTGAGTGACACTTGCTTATGTCCTAGTTATGTTATGTACCGACACTTGTTTAGTACCCTGGTCTAATAAAAGTTTTCCCACCAGTGTATTCATTTCCGCTCCTCCACCTATATCATCTTTTACTAGGATACAATGGCTCTTTCAGATGGCATTATGGAAACCCCTAGTGGCTCTAGCTGTTTTTCCTAAAGAAAGTTTTCCCCAGAAATTACGGAGAGATGCTCCAGGCAGGAAATTTATAACCCATATTCCTGGGAGGCCCAAGATGGTTTACTCTGGGGGCACTGGAACCTTATTTAAAGTTTCCAGGAACTTGAAGGTTGAATTCTCTGACCTCCTCTTTTAATAAATTGTTCTATTTTCTTTCTTTCTACTCTTTAAACAATCAAGCACCTTTGCAGTAGATGGGGAATAATAGAAGCAAAATTTTCTGCCACTTCTGTTTCCCTGAAGAAAGCGCTTGAGAGAGGCAAATTTCTTTCTTCCAATTATTCCTTCTTTATCTGGTACATCCAACCATTCATAGTCAACAAGATGATTCTGGATATCGAAAATAGTTTCTTTATCTTCCTTCAAAGAAGTCTCCCGGGGCTCCTTCAGATTCTGCCCTAATTCTTTCCTCCCCTTCACAGGATTTAATTTAACAGTTAGATGTTTCAATGTTACAAGGAGCCCAGTGTACTTGGCCCTCAGAATCCCATTGTCTCAAAAATGAAATGCATGACAAAGTCTCTGTTTTCAGAAGGAGAATGAAGCCATTAATGACATTGCTACTGAAAATCAAGCATTTTGAAGAGTGGAGATATCCCTTAGAATTTATGGGGACACATGCTTACTGCAGACCTCAGGGAAAGCAAACATGATGGAGGTAGAAGGACTCCAGATGAGTTGGTTGAAGAGAGACTGAACAGAGTGGAAACAGAAGTTACAAGTATAGACCAAATTCTCCACAAGTTTGGAGCAATACCCCAAGGAGAGTATGGGTCTATGAGTGAGTTTCATTTTCATTGAAAGAAATGGGAATGTAGGACATTCCCATGACATTGGAAATTATAATATTGCATACAGACATTGGAATATACAACACAAAGAAAGGATGAGAGACAGCATAATTTCCCACAAAAGTAGGAAGGGATGGGATTCAAAAAGTTCAGGTGGAGGTTTTTAAGAGGCTGGCAGGCATTACTAAAATAATTCTACAAATAATCATTTAATTACAATGATGGCTAATGTTGTGATGCATGGTGTAGTGTCTAATGAGAGAATATATCCAGCGGGACCTTATAACCGAGAACTGAAGGATTATGGGTAGGATTCAACCCAGCACTGAATTGTCTTTCTAACTTCTGACCCTCTCAATAGAAACTTCTCCCTTTCTCTCTACAGTTAATTGATTTATGCTGCCACCTGGTGGGCCGATGATCGCCAGCCCAATACATTTGACCTCTGAGATAATAACACCAATATGGTTGTGGAAATTTATTAAAGAAACCTTAAGTAAATTGGAGTCCAGAAGGCCTTTAAGGGGAACTCTCATCACACCTCGTCAATTACACCAAACAGGAAGAAAGGGAAACTTGCATCTTGGACAGAATGTAAAACTACTTTGCTACCGAATAAAGACTTCCCTCCTCTTCCGCCAGTAACAGCCCAGATAATGAGAAACTGGCAGCTCAGCCAATGAGAAGAGTTGCCACCCTGAACTGTTACTTTACACCAATGAACTTTCATTTAGAACAGCCCCTCCCTACTCTCCCTTTTCCTCTATAAAGGCAGCTCCTCTTCTTCCTTTCCTTATTTGCCTATGTTTTGCCATACCACGCACATTCCAAATTGCAATTCTTTTGGCTATTCCTGAATAAACTCATTTTGAGACAAAATAATAGGCAAATTTACTTTTTAAGTTGACAGGGTGTTGGGTATGCCCCACATCTCAACCTTTTCAAGATGAAACTGATGTTTTATCTTCCCTAAAATGTTGCTTTTACTGTTATTCCCATGTCTTAATAAGTTAATAAGTTAACACCATCAACTCTGGCACCTATGGAAAGTGTTCTACTCAAGTGCTTCTCAATCGGTTTGATTTTGCCCCCTATGGGACAACTGGCAATGTCTGGAGACATTTCTGATTATCACAACTCAGTCCCGGCATTTAGTGGGTAGACGACAGGGATCTGTTTAAAATCTTATAATACACAGTATAACCCCTCATGACAAATAATTATACAGACCACAATGTCAGTGTTGTGGTAGGTTAGAAATCCTGGTAAACACTGTTGAGGACTAATGTTAAACTTTTTAACTAAAAAATCCCAACCATTCTCTATTATTTTATAATGATATAGAAAATATTATTTGAAAGAAATCTCACAATCTTTCTTCATTATTTTTTGCTAATTCTTCTTTTCAATGTGGTTAAATTTATATAACATAAAATGTACAATTTTAAGCATTGTTAAGCCTATAATTCTGTATACTTTGCATTAAGTATATTCACATTGTTGGGGAACCATTGCCACCATCCATCTCTAGCACTTTTTTATTTTCCCCAACTGAAATTCTGTCACCACTAAATACTAACTTCCCACTTCTTCCCTTCCTCCCTTTCTCTACCTATAAAATTGACTACTCTTGGTACCTCATATAAATGAAATTGTAGTATTTGGAATATCTCAATTTTGATATTTCAAACCTCAACTTCTGATGTCCCCTTTCATTGCCAAATTTTCTCCACCCACTGCCCTTCCTGATTCAAAGGAATTCTATTCTTTCAGTTGTTCAGGCTCCAAACCCTGGACTCATTCTTGTTTCTTCTCTTTTTCTTACACCCATATCCTGCATGGCAACAAATCCACTCGGCTCTACCTTCCAAATATAGCCTAACTGACCACTTCTCAACCATTTTGCTACTATCTCCGGTAGGTCCTAGCTACCTATATCTCACCTGGCTTGCTGCAGTCAGCTTCAAGCAGGCTTCCTCACCCCATACAATCCATTCTCAAGCCAGCATATGGAATGATTCTTTAAAATCCTAATCATATCGTGTGTCTGCTCAAAACCCAGAAATGACTCCCCTTGTCACTCTGAGTAAATTAAAACAAAAGTTCTTCAATGGCAGAGAAAGCCTCACATGATCAGACCCTGATACCCGTCCACCTCTTCTACTATGCTTCCCCTTACTCTTTCTGCTGAAGCCACATTCCTCCCAGGCTACATCCCACTTCAAGGTCTTTTTACTAACCATACCCTCTGCCTGGGGCGCTCTTTCCCCAGATATGTACTCACCTAAGTCACTCACTATCTTCACAAATGTAACTTTCTCAATGTGCTTTATTAAGACCATCCTTTATAACATGACAACCAGCCTTCTCGGTGCTCCTGATCCTCTTTATCCTTGGGAGTTGGGCCTAAAATATTGACTGACGCATAATAAATACTCAGTAAAAATAGGTTTTATGAATTGAATAAACAAATGTCGTTCTGAAAGGGCTGCCAGTGACACTGTCTTCCGACAACAATTTATTTGTGATAGAAAGAGCACACAATTGTATCAATTAGAATCCTTTTCTGAGATTTTTTTTTGTTTTACACGTGAGCAGCTAAAATAAGTCTTTTTAATTGTGAAGCTATCAGTTGTGAGTTGTCAGAACTGCTGGTTTTTATGTCTCTTTCCATGTGGAGGTAACCAGTCTGAGAAAATAAAGGTGATAATCTGAAAGAAAATCCTCATAGTGTTTGAGCCCCTGTATCCAGTGTACAGCTGAGCCTCTGCTCAGCTAGGATAAGATGAATCAGGAAATTCTCTTCTATCACTTCCAGCAAAGAAGACCTGGCTGCTAGTGCAGACTTATCTTTCTGTGAGCCAGGACAATGAGATGATCATGCCCTATGAAAATCAACAAGGAGTGTCATCACAGACCCTCCACCTTCTCAGCTCAAGGCCTTATCAATCAATTGTTGGCAAATTCTATCTCACACATGTCTCTTGTGGTAGTTTGACCGTAGCCTACCAAAGATGTCCATGTACGAATCTGCAGAACCTGTGACTATATTACCATAGATGCCAAAAGCATTTTGCAGATGTGATTAAATTAAGGATCTTGAGATGGGAAGATTATCCTGAATTGTCTGGGTGTGTTGAGATAATCACAAGCATCATCAGAAGAGAAAATCAGAAGGGTTACAGGGAAATTTGGAGATGCTATACTGTTGACTTTGAAGACAGAGATAGGGGCCATGAGCCAATGAATGAAGGGGGCCTCTAGAATCTGGAAAAGGCAAAGAAACAGATTCTCCTCTAGAGCCTCCAGAAGAAAGCAGCTTTGCTTATACATTTTAGATTTCCGACCTCCAGAATTATAATATAAATTTATTTTGTTTTAGGCCACTAGAATTATGGCAATTTGGTACAGAAGAAATAGGTAACTAATACATCTTTCTTTCAAAACCTACCCATCTTGTTGCTACTGGCTTAGGTCAGGTCCTCATTATTTCTCCCCTGGACTGTTTTCACAGCCTCTTCACTATTCCCTCTTCCTCCAATTTCTCACACTGAGGACAATCATAAAATCCTCATATGATACATATGATTACGGCATGGAACTGGTGATTAATAGCTTTAAATATCTTTAGTATGTCAAATTAGATTTTCAATGGTCTGTCCTCCATCTACATATCTGACCTTATTTCTACTATCTCAGCCATAAGTTCCACATATCTTCCTGATATGCCTCATTCTTGAATGTCTCTTGAATGTCACTGAAACCTATTCTGTAGTTAAATTTTTACTGATTTTTTTTGTTATTCAACATTCAAACATAGCCTCCTATTAGAAGTTTTTCATGAATAGCAAGTGTTGGCCAAGATGTAGGAAAACTGGAACCTTCATGCTTTCATGGTGAGAATGTAAAATGGTGCAGCCACTTTGGAATATAGTTGACAGTTTCTTAAAAAGTTAACTATAGGGGCTGGCCTGGTGGCATATTGGTTAAGTTCACATGCTTCACTTGGGTGGCCTGGGGTTTGCAGTTTTGCATCCCAGGCACAGACCTAGCACTGCTCGTCAAGCCACGCTGTGGTGGCATCCCACATAAAATAGAGGATGATTGGCACAGATGTTAGCTCAGTGACAATCTTCCTCACACAAAAAAAATAAAAATGTTAAGTATAAATTTACCATATAGCCCAGTATTTGCACTCCAAGTCATCTACCCAACAGAAAAGAAAATACGTGTCGACAGAGAGGCACGTGAACAAATGTTCATAGCAGCATTATGCATAATAATCCTAAACTAGGTATATCCAAATGTCCATCAGCTGGTGGCTAGATTAAAAAAATGTGGTATATACATACAATAGCATACTATTCTGCAATTAACAGGAACAAAATATTGATATATACTTCCACATGGATGACCCTCAAAAACATTGGTAAGTAGAAGAAGCCAGATACAAAAGATGACATATTGTATGATTCAATTTATATAAAATATCTAGCAAAGGCAAAATTATAGAGACAGATAGTGATAGATGGCTTTCTAGGGCTGAGGTGGGAGTTGGAATTAACTGAAAATGGACAGAAGGGTAGTTTTGAGATGATAGACATATTGTGACGATTGCCTAACGATAAATTTACTAAAATCATTGAATTTACATTATCATGGGTGAATTTCATGTATGTAAATTATACCTCAACAAAAATGTTAAAAAATAAATGCCTAAAGAGCTTTTCCTGGAATTACTCAAGATAAGTTGAAAACTTTTACCTTTGTTTTCCACAGGATCAAATACACAGCAATATTATTATTTTCATCCCTCTGTATTGCAATCATTTGTATCTCTCTGGTCCCCTGCTCAATTTGTACACAGTAGACAATACACACACATTGGATTAAACTTAATAGAATCAAAGTGAATTGAAACCACATCAAATAAGTCTCTAATGAATTGCAAGTTTTGAGTAACTTTGCAGTCCTTACTGTCTCCAATAATTATTTCTTTTTTTCTCTCAAATTTCCTAAATCCTTTCATAATTTTGTTTTGACACATCACAGTCCTTATCACCTGTGTTAGTTTCCATTCCCACAGAAGCACATGATGGGCCAAGGATTCATGTGCAAGCATTTTATTGGAAGGAGCAATAAATAGTTGGGAGACAGTAGAAGTATACACAGGGAAGAAATTACATCCAATAAAGCTGGCATTGAATCACCTACCTAAGGAAATGAGCAGAGTTTTCATCCTGTGGGAAATTCTGGAAAATGACACAAAGTCCAAACCTCAGAATTGTCCCAGCTAAAGGCTGAAGGGGAATGTATTCCCCAAATCTCTCCCTCAAAGGCCGTCTCTGATGAGGCATCATTTCCTGTCACTTCTGTTTCCACATACTGGGCAAAGTAGGTTCCGGTTCATGCTGGGCATTGGCAGTTATACAATGGAGATGCTGAGAGGATTTCAGGGAACATGGGAGGAATGTTGACAGCAATTTCTACTCCATCCTTCCCTGTAAACTCAATTCTATCAACATTCTTGTCAATAAGTAACTTAAGTTCTCAACACATTCCACATGTGTGTAACTAGGATTCCTAATGGCACTTCCAGAGTGTCCCAGAAAACAGAAAATAAATGACACAAGAAAACAACTCTGTTTCTATTCTATTCATTATTATGTGTTTTAGGATCATAGATGGTATATCTCAAAATTGCAATGATGGGAAATAAAGGGCAAATAAATGAAGGAAATAAGAAAGGAATTAATTAAATAAGGAAAGAAGGATCACAAATAGTGAAGCAACACCTCAGAGTTATTCTAAGTGGTATACTACCATTAATCATCTCAACAAACTAGCTTTCAAACTTACATTCCTACTTTGAAGCTGAAAATCACATCACTGTTCTTATGAAAAACAGGGTAGCAGTCAGTGTCAGCTGGCCAGGTTAGAGTCCAACTCAATGTCAGTCTCGTCTCTTAAAAAGTAGGGTGAATGAGAGAAAATGTCTCAAAGAAATGTTTTCAAGAAGAAATAAAATCATATGTGTGAAGTAATAAGCACACTCCTGATGTGGTAAGCAATTGTTACTACTGTGTAATTTTAATTCCATTTTTTTTTAGAAAAATAAGTCCACAACCAAATGAAGGTGAAGAACATCAACATATGAGAGGATAATTTGGGGGAAACCACATCAGCACCTGATATGATAAGTGCTTTAAACTGACAGTTAGAAATCTAAAGAATGACTGCAAGAAAGCTGACCACACATGGAACTTTATGGACAGCATATAAGCAAGAAAAGTCAAAAACCAATTACTGAGGACATTGTTAAAGGGAAACTAACACAAAAGCAAATAAAAGTGAAGTCAGGGGAGTTTTGGGAACTGAAGAAATCAAGCATGTCTTTTAGAGGAGAAAAAGAACCAGGAGATTTAAATTGAAACACTAGCCTTTGGGGCTCAAATGTCCCCTAAGTTCTGAGGCCAGTGACCCATCATGGACAAAAGGCTGCTTGGCAAAAGAACCTTCCCAGGGCCCCTTTCACATCCCTACTCCTTAGGCTGTAGATGAAGGGGTTCAGCATGGGGGTGACCATAGTGTACCTCACTAAGGCAATCAAGCTTCTCTGGAAAGAATGGGTCACAACAGAACTCAGGTAGACCCCCAGGTCTGTCCCATTGTACAAGGAGACTGCAGAGAGGTGAAAACCACAGCTGGGAAGTGCTTTATACTTGCTTTCAGTGGAGGCCATCCTCATTAAGGAGGAGACAATCTGAGAGTAAGAAAACAGAATCTCAGTGATAGGAAACACACCCAGTAGGGTAGTGGCTACATACAAGTAGATGTTATTGATAAGAGTGTCAGAGAGGGCCACTTTGAGAACCTGAGCCACTTTACAGAAGAAATGTGGAATTTCAGTGCCTATACAGGTCAGCTACCTCAGCAGTAGAATATGAAGCAGGGGACCCAGGAAATGATGAAGCAAGACATCAGAGAACCAAGACGCCACAGAGGTGTGGGTTCATGATGACTGTGTAGTGCAGGGGGTAGCATATGACCGAAAACTGGCCCGAGGCCATCAGAAAATTGTCCAGCCCAAGAAAAGTCATTAAAAAATATACCTGAGTGAAGCTTCCTATGTAGGAGATGTCTTTTCTCTGTGTCTGGATGTTCACTAGCATCTTTGGGACAGTGGTGGAGATGAGGTAGAAGTCAACAAAGGACAGCTTAGAGAAGAACATGGGGGTGTGGAGCTGGGAGTCAGAGCTGCTGGCTAGGATGATGAGCAGGTTCTTGATTACACTGACCAGGTATATGGGCAGGAATAGCTCAAAGATCAGAGGCTGCAGTTCAGGATCTTCTAGGGGACCCAGGAGGAAGAATTCTGACACTTCTGTGTGGTTTCCGGCTTCCATGTAGCTGATGTGTCTTCTGGGGAAGGAGGCAAAAGCAATGTTCAATGAACATCCACCTGGCACCTCAGGTAGTTGGCACCTCTTGATTTCACCTTTAGGTGGACAAACTCCACCCTCTGTTGATTCTTTCCAATGAACCGATTCACTCAGTCAAGTGGTAGCCCATTTTCATCTTAAATGTGTGTGATCATTCAGACTTTCTCTAACTTAGCAGAAACCTCTCTCCCTCTCTTTTCATTTCCTACTCACTGATTCTAATTCTTCTATTTGAACCTATGGACATAAACCAATTTATTCTTTGATACGACTCTTCCAAAGTAATTGAAGACAGTTAAGGTCTTTTCTTTGATAATTTCCATACTTCCTTCATTCTAATAATTCTATATAGTGGTTAAGACATGGGTTTTCAACTCAAACAATCTTAATTCTGTGACTTGACACTTCATATTGGTGTGACAGTTAACTCTCATGTGTCTTATTTTTTCTTTCTTTCTAAAAATGTGGCTACTGTTATTATCTTCTTTGTGAGGATTAGGAATAGCCTTGTGCACAGTAGAATCTCAATAAATGAAAGCTATTATTATTATTAATTTCTTTTGTGACAATTATTTTTGAACTATAACTCTCCCAAAGTACAGTATAGACATGTGATTTAGAAAATAGGACCTTGAGCCAGACTTCCTGGAATAAAATTTTGGTCCACTAATTTTATGTGCAACCCAGAGGAGGTTATCTAATCTCTCTTAGCTGCAGATACTTTGCCTCTACAATGGGAGTAGAAATATCCCCTACATTGTTAGATGAGTTAATTAAATGAGATGACACATGTAAGTTTTCTAGTGTGGGTCCTGTGACATACAGGACACTTCATACGCGAACTTTTCTTCTTATAATCACAATAAATCTGTTTTTCATGACTATCATTTATCATATTTCCCTTAAACTAGGGAAGTCATCAAAGATGGAATCTGATCATTATAAACAGAACAAGTCTGTTACCTCTTTTGACTGTCATGCAGCACTAATTAATGAAGATTCCTGTGGTTCCCTATTTCAGAGACTGCCTGCCAAGTGGATTCTTCCAAGAAGAAGAGGGAAAAGCATGTGGACTACATAGGTAAGAGGAGGGAACAAAATCACAAAACCATTCAAACAAAATAAAAAGAATGTGTGCTCATGTGTACATGCACAGAAGTGGGGATACATTGTATTAAAAATCAACAAAGTTACTTTCAAAAATTATGGCTGATAGATTTAATAAAAAATATTCAAAGCTTCTATAAACAAAATCTTCCCAAAAGATGAAAGGAAAATTCAGGAGTTAAAAATAAATGTTTACATTTTCCATGATAGAAAAAAGATTCAGTGTTATTAGTGTTGGAGAATGTTAATTAATTAAAAAGAAAAAATCATTGAGGACCAACTTAGTCTAGGAGGTAGGTAGAAAAGTCTTCTATGAAATATGAATATTTGATCTGTTAGAGGCAAGATGGAAAATTGTTATCAGAGGAAATAAGGAAAGGGCAAGTATTTTGGGCTGAGAGAACAAAATTCATGGTTGCCCTGAGGGTGAGTGAGCTGGGGAATGGTAAGGATTTGTGAGGCCAGTGAGATGGAGAACAGAGGGGGAGGGTCAGGAGGACAGAGTTTGTGAGGTCCACAAGTCAAGTATCCTGTGGTATTCCTGGATATGCTTCTCATATTGGTAATTTTATGTTCACTTGTGGGTCAGAGGACATGTTTTTGCTCACTATTGTCTTTCTAGGGACTTCCATGATGCCTGGCACATAGTAGGTGCCCAACACAGACAAATTTTAAATATATAATAAAGATTGATACCCAAAGCATCAATTATAACACAAAAAAGAAATCTTCAAGCTCACATATGCCTGAATGTGGACATAAAATTTAATAATAAAGTTAAATCAAATGCATTCATTGGCACTTTAAGAGAACAATACATCATGAAGAAGTAATATTATTCTAAGAATGGGAAGTTGGTTTAATACCGTGTTTTTTGTTAACATAATTCATCAGAAAACTAGGTGAAGGAAGAGAAATCATTACTATAATCACAGTAGAAAATGTATTTGAAAAAATGAAACAGTTGTTACTGTGGTTAGCAGCCAGGACAGAGCCTTGAGCTAAATGAGGACATTAAGGACAATTTCTTAATCTAATAAAGAATGGCTGCTTTACAACTACAGCCAACATGATATTCTAAAATATAACACTAAAATGTTTATGTTAAATTCATGAACAGACTAAGGCAGTCTACTTCAACTTCAATCACTCAATAGTCTCCTGAACATGTAAAGAGAGTTGTAAAATGAGAAAAAGAAATTGTCCTGTGTACCGGACATCAGAAATAATTGTATTATTTGTAGATGATATTGTGGACACTAAAATGAAACAGCAACAGTCAATACAGAATTACTAAGTGCTATCAGTGAGTCAAATCTGCTGCAAAAATAGTTAGAGAAAAGAAAATTCCAATCACATTATGATAAAGTAGGCAATATCTTGTGCATAATAGATCTCCAGTAAGTAGTTAGTGAATTAATGATTGGACACAGGAAATCCAACAGGAGCCTACAATTATGGGAAAGAGTAGAAAAGAGGTGGAAACTCTCTGGAAAAATAACTCTTATTGGAGAGAGGCTCTAGATTCCAAAAAGAGACAGAAGGAAACAGAATAAGAGCTAGAAAAAACTAAGTTCAGTAGAAACTAAAGTACCTTCAAAGTATAGTGACTTCACCTTTGTTGACTGAATAAATATAGGACAGTCTCAGTCTCATTTCTCTAAATATAAAGCACTGCACCCACTTTCTCTCCTCTTTTCCTTCTTACACCACCAGGCCTCACTGGGACACACTGACCCTCTCTGATTGTTACCACTGAAGCTTTCCATTCCTTGAGTTCTGTCCCTGGGAAGCCCAATTGGGTTTTCACATAAGCAGGAATCAGAAAATTATAGGAAAAGGGGAACAGGGATATTTTATTATTATCTCAAGATTTGAAATCTCAGACTCCTCCTTAAATAAATCATTTTATTGACTTTCCTCTTTCCAAATAATTCAGCTTCCTTGGGTACACAGATAAGAGAGTGGAAAATTTTCAGCCAATATTCTGTCAGTGTAGGCAACAGTGGTGGAAGATGAAGGCATTTTCTCCAAGGAGAAATTCTTCTTTCTTTGGTTTGACTTAAAAGTGACAGGGCAATGAGAGGGAAAATGGTGGGGTGAGCTGACCCAGGACTCTCTCCCCTCCAAACTACAACCAAAGAATTGGAAAAACTGAATTTCAACCAATAACCCTAATACCAGACCATCAGAAAACTACAGCTACAAGATGACGAAGGATGGAGAGGCTGCAGCCAGCCTCGGAGGAGCTGGAACTGGGTAAGAGAGAACTTTGCTCCCTCCCCTAGAGACTGGGATCGCTGCCGCAGGTGAGGGAAGGAGCGGGGGAGGGGCCGTGTGACTGGGGGATCAACCAGGACTCCTGCCGCTGGTGCAGTGGAAACCCACTGACAGGGGAAAGGTCCCGTGTGCAGGGACCCCATCAAGCCAGGGCCCTGGGAGACCAGAGAACGAGAGCTGATCGGAATCCAGATCGGGGCACGAGACAAAGTGCCCCTCCTCCTGCAACCTGCGCTGTGCACCACCATCTTGGCTGAATGCAGAGGGCTCAGAACGTGTGGCTCTCAACCCCCATCTAGTGGCGACAGGCTGCAACAGCAACCAAATACTACCATCATGCACAAAAACTGCTCCTCTACCATTCAGCAATTTATAAAAGCTCCAGACCAAAAGGAAAACAGTAAAAACACAAAATTAAGTCCTGAGGACTTGGAAATAGGTAAACTAAGTGAAAATGAGATCAGAGTAGCTATCATCAAAAAACTCAATGAGGTAGAGGGAAAGATAGAGAAACAAGTCAACGAGTTCTGGAGTTACTTCACAAAAGAGATTGAAACTATAAAGAAAAATCAAACAGAAATACTAGAGATGAAAAATACAATGGACCAGATAAAACAGAATACGGATTCCATGAATTCCCATGTAGAAACCATAGAGGAGCAAATTAGCATAATCGAAGATAGACAGGCTGAATGGCTCCAGACAGAGGAAGAAAGAGAACTGAGGATAAAAAAAAAGGGGGAAATATCAGAGAAATAGCGGATTCAACGAGGAGAACAAATGTAAGAATCATCGGAAGTCCTGAGGGAGTGGAAAAGGAAAATGGAGCAGAAAGTGTGCTTAATGAAATTATAGAAGAGAATTCCCAAATCTAGGGATTGAGGGAGAAATGTGTGTGGAGGAAGCTTTCAGATCTCCTAGATTTGTCAATGTAAAAAGACCTACTGCAAGGCATATAGTAGTAAAAATGGCAAAAATGAAAGACAAAGAAAGAATACTCAGGGCAGCAAGACAGAAGAAAATAACCTACAAAGGAACTCCTATCAGGCTTCAGCCGATTTCTCTACAGAAACCTTACAAGCTAGGAGAGAATAGAATGACATATTCAAAACTTTAAAAGATAAAAATCTTCAGCCAAGAATACTCCATCCAGCAAAAATATCCTTCAGATATGAGGGAGAAATTAAATATTTTCCAGACAAACAAAAGTTAAGGGAATTTGTAACCAAAAGTCCTCCACTATAAGAAATCCTCAAGAAGGCTCTCATACCTGAAAAAAGAAAAGAGAAAGGGGTTACAAACCACAGAGTAGGGAGACAGATAGATAAAACCAGAATAGGATAATAAATATTCAACTATAGCATTAGGATACAGGAAAGGAAACCACCAAAGCAAAGACGATCTTATCACTCTAACTAAAAACTCATAACACGAGTTGGAATAAGAGATGAAAATAGTAATTTAGGAGGGGAAGAGCAAAGGGACTAAATCAGTCTAGGCCAAGTAAGTAAGAGGCCACCAGAGAATAGACTATATTATACATGAGATTCTAAATACAAACTTCAGGGTAGCCACTAAACTAAAAAACAGAACAGAGCCACAAAACATAAATAAGGAAAAATCAAAGAAAGCCAGCATAAGAAATTGCAGTATCAAATGGGTAGGATAAAGCACCCAGGAAGAGAAAAGCAGGAAAGCCAGATAATGAGCAACACATTGACAGCTTTAAGTCCACATGCATCAATTATCACTCTCAATGTAAACGGATTGAACTCTCCAATAAAAAGACACAGAGTGGCAAAATGGATTAAAGAACAAGATCCAACAATTTGTTGCCTCCAGGAAACACACCTCAGCCCCAAGGACAAACACATGCTCAGAGTGAAGGGGTGGAAGACAATACTTCAAGCTAATAGCAAGCAAAAGAAAGCAGGTGTTGCAACACTTATATCAGACAAAGCAGATTTCAAAATAAGGCAAGTAAAGAGAGACACAGAGGGATAATATATAATGATCAAAGGGACACTTCATCAAGAAGAAATAACGCTTATAAATATCTATGCACCCAACACAGGAGCACCAAAGTTCATAAAGCAACTATTAACAGACCTAAAGGAAGATGTCAAAAACAACACAATAATAGTAGGGTACCTCAACACCCCACTCACATCAATGGACAGATCATCCAGACAGAAAATCAACAAGGAAATAGTGGAGCTAAATGAAAAACTAAAACAATTGGACTTAATAGACATATATAGAACACTTCATCCAAAAACAGCAGAATACACATTCTTCTCAAGTGCGCATGGAACATTCTCAAGGATAGACCATATGTTGAGAAACAAGGCAAGCCTCTACAAATTTAAAAAAAATTGAAATAATAACAAGCATCTTCTCTGATCATAATCCTAGAAGGCTAGAAGTTAATTACAAGAAAAAAGCTGAGAAAGGCACAAGGATGTGGAGAATAAACAATACGCTACTGAACAAGCAATGGATCGTTGAAGAAATTAAAGAAGACATAAAAAAATACCTGGAGACAAATGAAAATGATAACATGCCATACCACCTCATATGGGATACAGTAAAAGCTGTATTAAGAGGAAAATTCATCGCAATACAGACACATCTTAACAAACAAGAAAAGTCCCAAATAAGCAATCTTAAACTACACCTAACTGAATTAGAGAAAGAAGAACAAAGCCCAAAGTCAGCAGAAGGAGAGAAATAATAAAAATCAGAGCAGAAATAAATGCTATTGAAACGAAAAGGGCGGTAGAAAGGATGAATGAAACAAACAGCTGTTTCTTTGAGAAGATAAATAAAATTGACAAACCCCTAGCCACACTTACAAAGAAAAAAGGGAGAAAGCTCAAATAAACAAAATCAGAAATGAAAGAGGAGAAATAACAACAGACTCTGCAGAAGTATAATGGATTATAAGAGAATACTATGAAAAATTATATGCCCACAAAATGGATAACCTAGAGGAAATGGATAAATTCTTGGACTCTTACAATCTCCCAAAGCTCACTCAAGAAGAAGCAGACAATTTGAACAGACCAATCACAAGGAAAGAGATTGAAACAGCAATCAAAAACATCCCAAAGAATAAAACCCCAGGACCAGATGGCTTTCCTGGGGGATTCTACCAAACTTTCAGAGAGGATTTAATACCTACCCTTTCCAAGCTATTCCAAAAAATTAGGGAGGATGGAACACTTCCTAACACAGTTTACGAGGCCAACATCACACTGATACCAAAGCCTGACAAGGACACCACAAAAAAAGAGAATTACAGGCCAATATCGCTGATGAACATAAATGCAAAAATTCTAAACAAAATTTTGGCAACCAGAATTCAGCAATTCATCAAAAGGATCATACATCATGATCAAGGGGGATTCATACCAGGGACACAGGGATGGTTCAACATCCACAAATCAATCAACGTGATACACCATATCAACAAACTGAGGAATAAAAACCACATGATCATCTCAATAGATGCAGAGAAAGCATTCACAAGATCCAACAGCCATTTGTGATAAACATTTTGAACAAAATGGGCATAGAGGGGAACTACCTCAACATAATAAAGGCCATATATGACAAACCCACAGCCAACATCATACTCAATGGGCAAAAACTGAGCGCCATCCCCCTGAAAACAGGAATGAGACAAGGATGTCCTCTATCACCACTCTTATTTAACATAGTAGTGTAGGTCCTGGCCAGAGCAATCAGGCAAGAAAAAGGAATAAAAGGAATCCAAATAGGGAGAGAAGAAGTGAAACTCTCACTGTTTGCAGACGACATGATCTTATATATAGAAAACACCAAAGAATCCATTGGAAAACTTTTAGAAGTAATCAACAACTACAGCAAAGTTGCAGGGTATAAGATCAATTTGCATAAATCAGTAGCATTTCTATATTCTAATAACAAACTAACAGAAAAAGAACTCAAGAACACAATACCATTCACAATCACCACAAAAAGCATAAAATACCTCAGGGTGAATTTAACTAAGGAAGTGAAAGACCTATACAATGAAAATTACAAGGCCTTTCTGAGAGAATTGGATGATGACATAAGCACATGGAAAACATTCCATGTACATGGATTGGAAGAACAAACATAGTTAAAATGTCCGTTCTACCTAAAACAATCTACAGATTCAACGCTATCCCAATCAGAATCCCAATGACATTCTTTACAGAATTAGAACAAAGAATCCTAAAATTCATATGGGGCAACAAAAGACCCTGAATTGCTAAAGCAATCCTGAGAAAGAAGAACAAAGCCAGAGGCATCACAATCCCTGACTTCAAAACATACTACAAAGCTACAGTAATCAAAACAGCATGGCACTGGTACAAAAACAGGTGCACAGATCAATGGAACAGAATTGAAAGCCCGAAATGAAACCACACATCTATGCATAGCTTATCTTTGACAAAGGAGCTGAGGGCATACAATGGAGAAAAGAAAGTCTTTTCAACAAATGGTGCTGGGAAAACTGGAAAGCCATATGTAAAAGAATGAAAAGTGACCATTCTTTCTCACCCTTCACCAAAATAAACTCAAAATGGATCAAAGACCTAAAGGTGAGACCTTAAACCATAAGGCTTCTAGAAGAAAACGTAGGCAGTACACTCTTTGACATCAGTATTAAAAGGATCTTTTCAGACACCATGTCTTCTCAGAGAGGGGAAACAATAGAAAGAATAAACAAATGGGACTTCATCAGACTAAAGAGCTTCTTCAAGGCAAATGAAAACAAGATTGAAACAAAAAGACAACCCACGAACTGGGAAAAAAATATTTGCAAGTCATATATCTGACAAAGGCTTAATATCCATAATACATAAAGAACTCACACAACTCAACAACAAAAAATCAAACAACTCGATCAAAAATTGGGCTGGAGACATGAAGAGACATTTCTCCAAAGAAGATATATGGATGGCCAATAGGCACATGAAAAGATGCTCATCATTGCTGATCATCAGGGAAATGCAAATCAAAACTACACTAAGATATCACCTTACACCCATTAGAATGACAAAAATATCTAAAACTAATAGTAACAAATGTTGGAGAGGTTGTGGAGAAAAAGGAACCCTCATACACTGCTGGTGGGAATGCAAACTGGTGCAGCCACTATGGAAAACAGTATGGAGATTCCTCAGAAAATTAAAAATAGAACTACCATACGATCCAGCCATTCCACTACTGGGTAGCTATCCAAAGAGCTTGAAGTCAGCAATTCCAAAGTCCTATGCACCCTAATGTTCATTGCAGCATTATTTACAATAGCCAAGACGTGGAAGCAACCTAAGTGCCCATCAACAGATGATTGGATAAAGAAGATGTCATATATATATATATATATATATATATATATATATATATATACACACAATGGAATATTACTCAGCCGTAAAACAGAACAAAATCGTCCCATTTGCAACAACATGGATGGACCTTGAGAGAATTATGTTAAGTGAAATAGGCCAGTTAGAGAAGGACAATCTCTGTATGACTCCACTCATATGAGGAATTTAAAAATGTAGACAAAGAGAACAGATTAGTGGCTACCAGGGGAAAGGTGGGGTGGGGGGTGGGCACAAAGGGTGAAGGGGTGCACCTACAACACGACTGACAAACAATAATGTACAACTGAAATCGCACAAGGTTGTAATCTATCAACTCAATAAAAAAAATAAAAAGAAAAAAAAAACCTCAATGAGATATCACCTCACTCCAGTCAGAATGGCTATCATTAACAAGACAGGAAACAACCAGTGTTGGAGAGGATGTGGAGAGAAGGGAACCCTCGTACACTGCTGGTGAGAGTGCAGCCACTATGGAAAGCCGTATGGAGTTTCCTCAGAAAGTTAAGAATAGATCTACCATATGATCCAGCTATTCCACTGCTGGGTATTTATCCAAAGAACTTGAAAACACAAATGCACAAAGATACATGCACCGCTATGTTCATTGCAGCATTATTCACAATAGCCAACACTTGGAAGCAACCTAGGTGGCCATCAAGGGATGAATGGATAAAGAAGATGCGGTGTATATACACAATGGACTACTACTCAGCCATAAGAAATGATGAAATCAAGCCATTTGTGACAACATGGATGGACCTTGAGGGTATTATGCTGAGTGAAATAAGTCAGAGGGAGAAAGTCAAATAGCATATTATCTCACACATAAGTAGAAGATAAAAACAATGACAAACAAGCACACAGCAACAGAGATTGGATTTGTGGTTACCAGAGGGCAAGCAGGGGAGGGAAGAGGGCGAAAGGGATGATTAGGCTCACATGTGTGGGGAAGGATTGTAATGAGTCTTTGAGTGGTGAACATGATGTAATCTGCACAGAATTCGAAATATAGTTCAATGTACACCTGAAAGTAATATAATGTTATAACCCAATGTTACTGCAATAAAAAAAAAGAACTTTAACCTTTACTACAAAAAAAAAAAAGTGACAGGGCGTCCCCCAAGGAATGTATCATTTCTGTAAGAACCAAACCCAGGAACCAACTTTGTGTGATGTTCTTCCCTTGAAGAATCCTTGTCAATTTCAAGCATCACTTGGTGTCCACAAAGTCATAGACACAACATGCCCTTTCTGAAGAAAAGCAGAGTGGTTAATAGTTTTGGTTTTGTTGACAGGGCTAACCAAATGAGGACAATATCTCTTGACATTTGCTGGTGGTGTGGAAACTTTTGTTGCTCTTAGGAAGGGCTCCATTTATTACCTCTAAATAGAGGAGCAGGGACAGAAATAATCCAGGTGTAATGAGACAGAGTTGGTATTGAGGCAACATGGGTGGCAAATATAAATCACCTGTAAAATTTGTAAGAGAAAGGAGGACAGAGGTAAAACACAGCCTAGAGGGAGTATAGAGGTATGGGTAGTTTAAAAAAAAAATAATGGAAGATATGGGAACATGATTTAATTTCAAAGAGAATGATAATATTTAGTGCAGGCATTTGAATACATAGCACATTCTGGCTACATAATTCACAGGATGCAGTGTACACTCCAAATCAATGACAATCATAATTTACTGTGCCTCCAGTTTATAGAATTCATGAGTCCAGAAATCAAAAGTTGGAAGTAGAAGTGGCCCCACCTACCATCACTCCCTGTGAGCCACATGGGGAGTTTGTGTTTCAGGTCTCCATGCTGCTGGCCTCTGCAGGTTTAGAGGTCTTGGCTCCTAAAGAGATAGCACTTTCAGAGACATGGAAAAATCCCATTGAACTTCTGCTGCCCAGGACCTCAGGTCCCTCATGCCAAGAAGAGGAGTCACTGTCTGCCAGGAGTAGTTGACCTGGTCATCAACGTCACTGTGTGACCATGAGAATGCACATGGACTGGTACCCTGCTGTGCTCAGTCAGTGGCTGTAAGAAGCCAAGAAGCAACCTCAGAGCAAACACAGGGGTGGATACAGATGGCTGTGGGTCAGTTATACTCCCACAGAAAGAGATCCGAGCGGTGTGACCTTGAATGGGGCGGGTTCCTTTAGCTGAGGGCAATTCTCAATGAGGGCTAAACACTGAGGGCTGTCAGATGGCTGCACTCCCTGCACTTGGAAGAATAAACCCTTAATTTAGAAGGGAGAAGTGGACAACACAGCACAGGATTCACTATAGTCTATCCTTTGGCTATTTGGATTGTGACCTGCAACAACATATACAGTGTCCCATGAGAGCTTATTTGTGATGCATGGAAGTTTGGAGTTGAGAGAGACTTTCCTTAGGAAATGAGAGCTAATCTGAGAACTGAAGGATCATGAGTAAGACTCAGCCAAGCATACTCTTGTCTTGCTGACCTGCTTCTCTGTAAATTCAATTCTCTCTCCCACTACTGCCATCAGGATAGAACACCAAAAGAGCATATGACACTGCCAAGTGGATATTATTAGTAGGGTAGTTCATAGGCACATCAAGCTGAACCTCTACAAGAACAAATTCAATGTTTTTTCCTTCATTTATTTTTTTCCTTCCTTCCTTCCCTTTCTCCCTCCCTCCCTTCCAAACATGTTATATCAGAAAGAGTAACACCATTGACAATGTCAAAAGATCCACACAAGGAATTGTCTAAATGGTTAAGCAATAATAACATTATGTTAAAATAGGCTTAATAGCTAGTCTTTACCTTTTTTGTGTGTGAGGAAGATTCACCCTGAGTTAACATCTGTTGCCAATCCCCTTCTTTTTTTGCTTGAGGAACATTAGCCCTGAGCTAATATCCATGCCAGTCTTCCTCTACTTTGTATGTGGGATGCCTCCACAGCAAGGCTGATGAGTGGAGTAGGTCCACACCCACAGGATCCGAACCTGTGAACCCCAGGCTGCCGAAGCAGAGTGTGTAGAACTTTAACCACTTGGCCACAGGGCTGGCCCCTAGCCTTTACTTTTTTATTAGCATTTATTACAGTCTCGATTTTTACTATTTATTTGTACATTAATGTATTCTCTTTCTCTCAATAGAATATAAGCTCTATGAAAATGGGCCTTTATTTTGCTTCAAACTTCATACCATTCCTGGAAGATAGCAGGTAATAAATATTTAGAGGCACAAATCAACCACACCAATGCTAATACTAGAATTAGAAATGCACTTGGGCATGCAGATGTTTCCAATTTGCTCTTTCTCACAGTCTTTGCCTCATAGTAAACATCATCTACACAAACTGAACATTTGTAACTGTCACAAATTTATATAGTAGATTTCCTCTTGTTTCTTCCATTAATCCATCTGTTAACTTCAAAATGTCTTGTTTTTCATATTCATTTTACTTACATGTAAAAATTTAGGTAATTTGCCTCCTTAAAGCAAAAACCCAGATCTAGTAGTGGTGTAAATAACAGAATAGGAAGAAAACAAGAACTATCGTTTAGATAGCATGTTTCCCACGTGATGAATAAAAGGGAATAGTTACAGATGGGTATATTACACACATCTTGGGAACTGTAATGGACTGAGTTGTGGGCCCCCAAAATTCATATGTTGAAACTCTAATCTCCAGTACCTCAGAATGTGATGTATTTGGAGGAAGGGTCTTTAAAGAGGTAATTAAGCTAAAATGGGGTCATTAGGGTGGGCCCTAATCTAATTCGAGTGATGTCTTTATAAGAGGAGGAGACAAGGACACACAGAGAGACTCCAGAGGCACTTGTGCACAGAGAGATGACAATGTGAAGAGACAGCAAGAGAGCAGCCATCTGCAAGCCTAGAGGAGAGGCCGCAGAGGAAACAAAACATGCTGGTACTTTGATCTTGGACTTCCAGCCCCTAGGATGGCCAGAAAATAAATGTCTGTGGTTTAAGTCACCTAGGCTTTGGTATTTTGCTGTGGCAGCCCTAGAAAACTAAGAGAGGCACCAATTAAAAATCCTCTTGCCCCATTTTTTTACTCCAGCCATGTCTTCTTTAATTATTTCAATGGAGACTGTGAAAAGCTTCGCACAGCTGCAACTGGAAAGCACCTTGCCTCAGGCCCATGTCACATTCCTCCTACTTTCTGTCCTGAAGCTTCTCTTATACCACTATATGGAACACCTGAGGGAATCTGCTCTGTACTCATAAATTTGCAACTCAGAAATGTGGGAGGTTGGGGTCAACCCCATGGCCTAGTGGTTAAGTTCGGTATGCTCTGCTTTGGGGGCCTGGGTTTAGTTCCCAGACATGGATCTATACCACTCATGGGTGACCACACTGTGGTGGTGAGCCACATACAAAATAGAGGAAGTTTGGCACAAATGTTAGCTCAGGGTAAATCTTCCTGAAGCAAAAAGAGGAAGATTGGCAAGAGATGTTGGCTCAGGGCGAATCTTCCTCAGCAAAGGTAAAAAAAGAAATGTGGGGATGTTAATCCCTCTAGGATCATCCTTGGCCAATAGAAGACATGAGCTGATATCTTTTCACCTACCTACTGGAAAGTTCTGAGACACATTTCATAATGCACCTCGGAAGGGTTTGGTGGCATTGAGCACTAGTCACCCATAGAGGGATCAAAATGACAACGATTCCTTTTGTTGTCTTTCCTTCCTTCTCTTTTTGACTCCCATTGTTCTGTACCCCTACTCTTTGTGATCAAATTTTCTCCCAAAAAACCATCTGCACACAGCCTTTGTATTGAGGCCCTGTTTTCAAGGAAACACATTATAAGATGGGAGAAGGGCAGTAAAATAATGCTTTGGTTTATGAAATAGTAATAAAATTGTTAATTTTCATGAAATAATGCTAAATAATTTGCAGTTATATTAACATGCCTTGTCATTGTTATACCTCAATGTCCTCGTGTATGATGTTTCTGATTTTAGACTTGACTCAGACATTCCAGTGACAAGAACTTACCATACAGGTACACTCATACTCATGTAAAATTTTCTATGTACAAAGTTATTCATTGCAGCATTGTTATATAAAAATATCGGCAACACTAGAGTCACTACCTGTCAGTCACTAGAGAACAACTTAGATAAATGAAGGTGCACTTGTACAATGCAATACTATGCAGCCAAGAAAAGCAAGATGAATGGTTAATTCACACACACACACACACACACACACACACACACACACAAACTACTCTAGCTAATAAACAAATTCAGCAAGTTTGCAGAGTACAATTTCAACACAGATAAATCAATGTTTCTATACACAGCAATGAACAATCTGAAAAACTCCATTACAATTGCATCAAAACTAATAAAATACATAGGGAGATAGTTAACCAAGGAGGTAAAAGACTTGTATACTGAGACCTAGAAAACTTTGCTGAAAAAAGTTACAAAGGACCTAAATAAAACAATGATGAAATACAACTACACACCAATTAGAAAGAAAGTATTGTATGATTTCATTTATAGGAAAAATCTAGAAAATGAAAACACAAATCTATAGAGACAGAAAGTAGATCTGTGGCAGCTTAGACATTAAGGGAGTAGGAAAATGGGGGCATGACAGCCAAAGACACTTTTGGAGTGAGGCAAAGTTTCTAAAATTGTGATGGTTGCACCATTCTGTGAACATACTAAAAAACACTGAATACTATAATTTTAAATGGCTAAACTGTATGGCATGCAAATTATGTCTCAACATAGCTGTTGCAGAAAACAAACAAAAGAGAAAATCTTGATAATGGCTACATCATAGGAGCAAAAGAAATGTAATGACTCTGAAGCACTTGGAGCTTAAGATGCAATAAGCTTTAGGTGCCATTATATTTTTACTTCTAAATGTTAAAACTTAATATAAAACTCTTGTAATCAAGAGTATTATACGGGCATAAATAAACGTTACTGGCACAGAAGAGTCTAGAAATTGATACGAGCATATATCAGAATTTATTGTTTAATAAAGGTGGAATTTCGAATCAGTAGGTCAAGGATAGTTTATGAATAAATGACACTATGACTAGTGGCTCTCTTTCTGGAGGGAAAAAAAATGGATCCACTACCCCACACCACATGTCAAAACACATTCTTTGAAGATTAAAGACTAAAATGTCATTAAAAAAATTTTTAGAAAACACTAGGAAAACTGAATGTAATCTAGAGTTTGAAGAGAATTTTTTAGGTCAGGCAGGAAACCTAGAAATTATTTTTTTAAAAAGATTCTTTTGGCTACATAAAAATTATTTTGTACAGAAAAATTAACATAGCAAACTGGATATCAATTCAATAGATCAATAAAATACATTTAATAATACACATGAACAATTCTTGTAAAATGTGCTAGTAAATCAGGATTTTTAAAAGATCTTTATTAACTCCGCAAAGGCCACCCACTAAAAACCACAGCAAACTGGATCACCAGAGAAACTTTAGAACCATTCCTGAATAAGTGAGGAATGCCTGCTATCAGTGCTATTTCACAAGCTAGTATGGGAGGCCCTGGACCATATGGTAAGATTGGAAAAATAAAAACAGAAATACATACTTGAAGAAGATGTAAATTTACAGAAAAATGTCATTAAATTCGAAATGCAAGGGAATCAATGATCAGACTTTAGCATGGTTTTCTGGACAGAGTTTTGGGACCCCTTTCCCTGGTTAACAGGCAAATCTAGCAAGCAAACCGCATAGGCTTTAAGTCAGTACTACAAAATCCAGGCTGTACTGTGGCGCAGCTGTGCAGGCCATCTTCAGCCTGTGTCAAATTACCTTGCAACTCCACATGTCATGACAGAAGATCCCAGCTGGACAGACTCACAACAGGAAGAGAGAAAGGGGTACCTCACTCTTATATTTCTCAGCTGCATTTCTTAGAGGCTGAGGGACAACTAAGGATCCTGGTCCTTGCTGCCTTCCACTCATAGATAACATCAGCATCTCTGAATTTGTTTGATGTATAACCAAGAAATCTTAATTATGTTATCTTCTACGTATAATCTAGAGAAAAGCCCATGTGTACTCTATCCTTTTTTAAAAACATATATGAACTCTATTTGTAAGGCTTTTTCTTCTTTTCCTCTTCCCAGCACACACACTGTTTTGTGAAAGAGATATAGGAAACTCACACACCTTGGAGCAGTTCCATCAGAGCACTCTGTTGAACTGTTTTCCTGGGGTTCGAACTCCTCACACCGATTGTTGAATAAACTCCTTAACTAGTATCATGTGGACTCTTCCAGTCCACATCTAGCAAAAATCACATCTAGCAAAAAAATTTAATAGATAGGTAAAACACATTTAATAACGCACACGAACTCTTGATAAAATGCGTTATTAAATCAGGGTTTAAAAATCTGTATTAACTCTACAAAGGACATCCACCGAAAACAATAGCACACATGATTACCGGGGAAATTTTAGCTCTATTCCTGAATAAGCTAACAATGCCCAGTACCAGTTCTATTTCAAAAAAAATAAATAAAAAGAGAAACACATACTAGAAGAGGTAAAAAATAAAAGATTTGCAGAAAATGTCACTACACTGAAAACCCAAAGGAATCAATTTTAGAGTTTAGCATGGTGTCTTTCAAATAAAGGCCTAAAGACGGAATTGACTGGATTGACAGGATTATCAATACGGGAGAATCACTGTAAGGGCTCTAGGAACGAGGGGAGAAGAGGGAGAAAAACATTTTAATGCTTCGCCCTTCAGGCTTGACTATGCAGCGTCCACACGCGCGCTGGGTCTCCTCCCACCTCCAGCCCCGCCCTCAGGGATCGGCCGCGCCCTCCGCCCGTAGTTCCGCCCACAGGTCTGGTTCCATCCTCAACCTTGTCCCTGGGCTTGATTCGGGCCCCATCCCCCACGCCGAGCCTAGCCGGGGCCCATCCGCACCCACGCGGGAGGAAAGCAGAAATCCCCGCTCCGAGGTTGCCGAGCGGAGCCGACTGCTCCAGCGCCAGAGCCCCGCCCCTTCCCAACCCCGCCCCCGACAGGAAGCGGAATGACGTCACAATTCGCCGCGGTTCCGGCGGCTCCTACCGCGGTGCATATTGAAG
The DNA here is from genome assembly GCF_041296235.1 of Equus asinus. Lineage (NCBI taxonomy): Eukaryota > Metazoa > Chordata > Mammalia > Perissodactyla > Equidae > Equus > Equus asinus. Next base: position 20,167,487 of record NC_091809.1, on the reverse strand, counting down.
CTGTTCCTGTCAGCTGTGGTCCAGCGCAGCTCGGGTTCGGCGAGGTGGGCGCGAAGGAGGGGGAAGCGGGCGGAAGAGGGAGTCACGGGACGGGCTTGGGCGGCCGCCCGGGGCCTGCTCAGAGGGGCCTGGCGCGCGCCGCTCGCTTCCGCCGTGGCCGCGGGGCCTCCCGGCAGAGCCAGGTCCTAGACGCCGCTCGGCCGTCGTGCCCCGGGAGGAGCCGGATCTGCAGTGGGGTGAGGGCGCTTCTGTGGGGTCGCGTCATCCTCTGTGCTCCCCTTTCAGAGGCTCCACAGCAGCCTTGTGACTTTCCTGCAGGAGGAAGAGGATTTCCGCCTTTCTGGCGGGTTGACTGCGGTCCGTGTCCGCGTCCCCCCGGACGTGGTGCTTCCGGCGTCTCTGGTGTGCGCCGGGGAAGGTAGGTTCCAGAGGCCTGTTTCCTTTCATATGCGGAAGAATGTTTCATCTGAGAATTTGGCTTTGACTTTGCACGGTCTTTATTTATCTTTGACACATATTCGGGTAGGAATATGATGTGCTTTCTTAGATGTCCATGATGTGCGTATTTCTGTATAGAAATGTTAGCATATTTAGACCATAGTCTATCTGCTAAAGAGGAACAAGAATACTCATCTCTCTCTTCATCTGAATTTCCTAAGCCTGTTTCTCCCTACAAAACTTCCAAACATGAGCCAGTCAGAAAAAACAGATGGAGGCTTTTTTTTTTTGCCTATTTCTAGAATAAACTTCCTGTAAACAGAATGTTTGCACTAATTATAATTTTTCCCTCTTCTTTTGTTTGAAAAATCTTAAACCTAAATAAAGTGTGAATATCCAGTGCAATGAATGTCCATTGAAGTAGATTCACTCATTTTTAGCGTTTTGCATGTTTGCTCTCTAAATAAATATCGATTTTTTGATAAACTATTTGAGACAGTAAGTTGAAAATAAATTTCAGGCATGATACTTGACTTTTAAATACTTGGTAATGCATCTCCTAAAGATAAAGACATTGTGCTAATAAAACCATAATAGAATTATTCCCCCCCTGAAGAATTTATAATAATAATGTCATCTACTGTCTATGTAAAAACTAAAATCCTCCACATTGTTCCAAAATATGCTTTTGGGTGTTTTTGGATCTAGGATGCAATCAAGGTTTATATATGGCATTTTTTTATGTCTTTTAATCTCTTTTAAAATAGAGCATTGGCTGTTGCTTCTTTGTTATATTGACTTTTTGAAGAGTCATACATTCTTTTAGAAAGTCACACTTTTTGACGTTTCTTTGATTTTTTAATTCAGATGTAATTGACATACAACTCTATATTAGTTTCAGGTGTACAGCATAATGATTCAATATTTGTATATAGTCTGAAATGATCACCACAATAAGTCTAGTTAACATCCATCACCACACATAGTTACAATTTTTTTCCCTTGTGGTGGGAACGCCTAAGATCTATTTTCTTAGCAACTTTCAGATATACAATACAGTATTGACTATAGTCGCTATGCTGTACATTATATGTACCCAGGACTTATTTATGTTATAACTTGAAGCTTGTACCTTTCAATCACCTTTATCCATTTCTCCCACCCCCAACTTCTGACATTCACTCATCTGTTCACTATATCCAAGAGTTTGAGTTTTTTGTTTGAGTTCCACATATAAGTGAGATCCTGTGGTATTTCTCTTTGTCTGTCTGATTTATTTCACTTAGCATAATGCCCTCAAGGTCCATCCATATTATTGCAGATGGCAGGATTTTCTTCTTTTTCATGGCCAAATAATATACCATTGTGTATATATACTACATTTTCTTTATCCATTCGTCCATTAGGTGTGAGGTGATACCTCATTGTGGTTTTGATTTGCATTTCCTTTATGATTAGTAATGTTGAGCATCTTTTCATGTACCTGTGGGCCATCTGTATGTCTTTGGAAAAATGTCTGTTTAGATGCTCTTCCCATTTTTTAGTTAAATTGTTTATTTTTTTACTGTTGAGTTGTCTGAGTTCTTTATGTATTTTGAATATTAACCCCTTTGGCAGATATGTGACTTGCAGAAATTTTCTTTCATTTTGTAGATTTCCTTTTCATTTTGTTGATGGTTTCCTTTGCTATACAGAAGTTTTTTAGTTTGGTGTAGTCCCACTTCTAAAAAATCATCTCCAAGACCAGTGTCAACGAGCTTACTGCCTATGTTTTCTTCTAGGATATTTATGGTTTCAGGTCTTATAGTCAAGTCTTTAATCCATTTTGAGTTAATTTTTGTTTATGATGTAAGTTAGTGGTCTAGTTTTATTCTTTTGCATGTGGTTGTCCGGTTTTCCCAACACCATTTATTGAAGACACATCCCACTGTGTATATTCCTGGCTCCTTTGTCATAAATTAACCATACATGTGTGGGTTTATTTCTGAGCTCTCTGTTCAATTGGTCTATACATCTGTTTTTGTGCTGATACCATCCTGTTTTGAATGCTGTAGCTTTGTAATATGGTTTAAATCAGGCAGCGTGATAGCTCCAGCTTTCTTCTGGTCTAGAGACTTCAAAAGATCACTTACAAAATATTTTGTGGATAATATTGTGTACCTCAAGTTACATTTCATTAGAAAGACATAGATTTATATTGTCCTTCTGTTAGTGATGCTACATTTGATTACTTAAGGTAGTAATCACCAGAGCCCTTCTTTTTAAAAATAGAGTTCTTCTTTTGAATAAGAAAGTCATAAATGGGGTGATATTTTGGCGCATTCAGAATCTTACTCCACAACAACCTTTCTGTCAATTGTTTTAGCATCTCTGAGTAACCAGCAGTGATCTTCTGTATATGTTGTTTCAGATTTGTAGAAGTACACTTTCAGGGCAGGATTTTAAGGTTGGATTTCTAGGTCAAAGGACAAGTACATGCTTAATTTTGCTGGATATATAGACCCCTTCCATAAATCCTGTGCCATTTGGTAGGTTCTTTTTTTTGTTTTTGAAGATTGGTACCTGAGCTACCATCTGTTGCCAATCTTGTTCTTTTCTTCTTCTTCCCAAAGCCCCCCAGTACATAGTTGTATATCCTAATTTTAGATCCTTATGGTTGTGCTATGTGGGATGCCACCTCAGCATGACCTGATGAGCAGTGCCATGTCTATGCCCAGGAACTGAACCGGAGAAATCCTGGGCCACCGAAGTGGAGTGCATGAACTTAACCACTCGGCCCCAGAGCTGGCCCCCATTTGGTAGTTTCTAAATCAACTTAAAAACGTGTTTAAAAATCATCCTGGGGGCCAGTCCCATGGCCAAGTGGTTAAAGTTCCATGTGCTCTGCTTCGGCAGCCTGGGTTCACGGGTTTGGATCCCTGGCATGGACATACTCTGCTCATCAGCCATGTTATGGAGGCATCCCATGTACAAAAAATAGGGGAGAATTGGCACAGATGTTAGCTCAGAGCTACTCTTCCTCAAGCAAAAAAAGAGGAGGATTGGCAACAGATGGTAGCTCAGGGCTCGTCTTCCTCACCAAAAAATAAAAATAAATTTTAAAAAAGTCATTCTGGAGAAACAGAACAAATTTTAGTTTTAACTGCAAGGCACTTGTGTTCAAAAAGGTATCTAATCCACTTTCTTCCTGAGTAAAAATACTCAAATAGATTTTCAGAATTACAGTGTTTAGGCTTATTTCTAGTGTTCACACACATTTTGTATACTTCCTGTTTAATTATTGTGTTGTTTTTCTATTTTTTTGTGACTTCAATTTGTGCATATCTCCCCCTGTAACATTTTCGTGGTAAACGGCAATTCTCTGACAATCCACAGATGATCATTATGTTACTCTAATGAGCTACACTGTGTGCCAGGGACAGGGAAACAATGGCCACCAAAACAGAGATAGTACTGCCACCATGAGGCTTACAATCTATTTAGGAAGACAGATTTTAGATGAATTCTGGCAAGTTTATTATCTAGACATAATAACAGCTTCATGTGAAAAGAGAAGATACATTGGGAGGGGTTGATATTTCAATCGAGAATGAAAACATGGATATGATTTAGCTAATCAAGTCATTGAGCTAGGGTGAGGAGGTGTAGAGTGAATGAAAACATTGCAGATGAAGGGAACTTCATGAGCAAAATACTAGAGCAGTTGAGAGCTCAGTGTATTTCTTAAGCTGAGGAAAGAAGATTGGCTGAAGCAGAGCAGAACCAGAGAATGGTGGGAGATAAATTGGAGTGTGGGAACAAGACCAGAGGAATTACATACTCTGAACTACATTCTAAGGCCATGGGAAACTTATGAAATATTTTAAGAAAGAGAGTAATTTGAGTCTACTTACAACTTAAAAAGAATACACAAACTCCTAGTTTGAGAATGGTCTTCAAGAAATGTGAGGTTGAAGGCACAATGAATAAGTTTTAAAACACAATGGTGGTTACCTACAACTGGGTTATTATTATGAAACAGAAAATAAATGAGAGTTTTATAGAAGGTAAAATTGAGAGAATGTTAATTACTAGATAAAGTTAATCCTTCATCTGTTGACTTACTAGAAGAAAATTTGCACTTAGTCCTTAAAATAGTTAAGACATAGTGAAAAAATTGAATTCCTCAAATTTTCTCACAGTCTCACTGAATATTCTCTTTTCCAAAGACTAAATTGTAATGTTAACTGCTAATAACTTGTATATAAAATAAAAATGGAAAGGATATGGAAGTGAATGGTTAGTTTAATTGGTCTCTTGATTGTGGTTGATATCCACGGGTTACTTTTCCAACATCTGGTTCCACAGTTCGCTTGCCCTCCGTGAGAACCTTAGCTGATCTGGCTTGTGCATCTGATGGAGCAACCTAAATCTTTATTCCCAGAGAGTCCAAAGCCTTCATTGTCCTGCCTTTTTTTCAGTTGTAATTTTCTATTAACTTTTTCTGTGGAGTATGCAACTGCTAGGAGGTTCTAGGCTCATCCTCCTTGCCCCAGTTGTACTGCAGTAACCCACTTTCCCTTTGGTTATAGAGAACAATTACTCCAGGCAGTAGATGAAGCCCCAAATGGCCAGGTGGCAATCTCATCTTCTGTTTTGGTGGAACCATAATTATGCCCCCTCTGGGAAGCATTCTGCATTAGAGATTAAGCTCTCCAAACCTTCAGTGCTCTAAGTTGCTAGGATTGGAAGCAAAAATTCTGTCAAGGAGCTGTTCCCACATTTGCCCATCAATTCCTGGACCCGTGTATTCTGGCTGTGGGGAGACAGTACCATGTAAGGCTATCTGATTCAAAGCGTATACTGTGTCCTGTAAGACAGAATGTTATTGTTTCAAAGGGTTGTTTCACAGTTGGTGCTTGAAATGGGATTTTCACTAAGCAATTCCTTTCATTTATATCAGCTCCTTTTGAGTGTTGAGCATATGTGGTAAGACCAGACCAGTTGATTCCATGAACATGCTCCCACTGTTGCACTTTGTAATGAAATGTGTTTCTTAATTAGAAACAATGATGTGTGAATGCCATCACTATAGGTAAAGCATTTTGTGAGTCCGTGGATGGTGGTATAAGCAGAAACAGTACTAGCAGAAAAGCAAATCCATATCCAGAACATGAATCTATTCAAGTGAGGATGGATCTTTCCCACCTCCGTAGTCGAGGAGATGCAGTATAATCACCCTGCCCCCAGGTGGGTGACTCGTCCACTCCAGGGAATGGTGTCATATTGAACAGTCAGTGTTCATTTCTGCTTTTAGCACATTAGCCACACATTAAGCAATAGTGTTAACTGGGTCATCCTTGAAAAGGGGAAGTCCATGCTGTTGAACCCGTATGTAAGGTTTATCCCTACTACCATGCCATTTTGTTCATGGGCCCATTGAGCAAGCACTGGGGTGGCTTGGGAAAGTAATGGACACCTGCAGACTGTGTCGTTTTGCCCACCTGATTATTAGTAATCTCATTTACAGTGGGTTGCCTTTGGTGGACGTTCACATGGGGCACAAATAACTTCACAGTCTGTCAGTGCAGAGATGTCCATTCATACACCTTTTCCCACAGTTCCTTGTCCTCAACCTTCCAATCTTTTTCCATCCACATCTTTGATTATCTAGCCAAAGGATTGCCAACCATTCATGAATCAGTATCCAAACATAGGGTCAGTTCTCACTGCAGACCCAATGGACAGCCAAATATACTTGTTGAAGTTCTGCCACTGGGAAAATTTTTAATCACTACTATCTTTCAGAGTCATTCTTTCAGTAAGGATATAGAGCTTCAACTACACCACCAGATGATTCAGGCTTAGTATGCAGACTCATCTGTAAACCAGACTTTTGTCTCAGTCAGCAGGATGTAAGGACCACCATGGAAAACTATACACATGGCCTGAGGAAGAGTGGGTAGTGCAATCACAGTTGTTGAAAGAGCCTTTGCAACTTACCATACAATTCACTTGTACTCACTGTAGTTGCCTGAGCTTGATCTCTTAGGAGCGTACATACTCCCCTGTTTTCTTCTGGTACATATCTGCAGAGTTGGATTTATTTTGGATGTAAGCTGTTATCTCCTGCCTTATATCTTATACCAGTTCCCTTGGATTTTGTACTAGCTGTGCGTCTAGGTGATTATAGTGGGTCTTGAGAGTGAACATTCCTTATAAGGCATCTGCTCCAAGTGAGATTATCACAGAGTTGTCAAGCAGGGGAAGGCTAGTCGTTTCAAAAACCAAAGGGCAAGCTACTTACTTCATGGTAAGGGAGGGTCAGAGTGTCTTGGATGTTGAAGATTGTGAGTTTCATCTGGGTCCACTAGATGTCCCCATTTCAGGTTTCCTCTCATTCTTCCCAGATCAGTGCCCTCAATTTCACATTAACTACTGCATGAGACTGAATTTAAGTATGGTTGAACAATTACATTTTGCATTTGATTTTCAGCAATATCTTGCCCCTGTGACCACAAAACATGAGTTTTTAAGAGCTGTCATGGAATCTCTCTGGTCCCAGACTTTGACTTGAACTCCAGGTTAGCAGATCTGAGTTTGCCGTTCTCTGGGCAACTGCACTCAAAAGAATCCATCCCTCATCACAACCATTATAATCATCATTATTGCTGTAATCATTAAGTATAGCATTCACTTAGTCTCCCAAGGCAGGTGCTTCAGTTGGCGCTGTATTACAATTAACTAGGTACTAGCTTGACTGTTGTGGCTTTATGAATGTCTTTCCCATTGGCAAGGAGCTCAGCTCTTTGCTGAAGTTCAAAGGCTTGACTAAACCTATCCCCAGATCTCATCTTTACTCCTTGTCTCGAGGGATCACTGTCCTTCTTGATTCTGTTTAAGTCTGCATGAAATCAAGAGACAGAAATTATACTTTGATTTAAACAGGAGAAGTGTAATATAAAGATGTAAAGAGAATTCTAACAGATGTCTTAGAGTTGATGGAGAGTACCTAAGGAAGGCCAAACTTGTAGGGTGGCCCTCTCCCCAACACTTAACTTGAGACCTTGTTGGAGAAGGTGTCATGGCAGGCCATTGGATGGTGCGGTAGTTCACTGGGTTGCCAGGGCCAGAGCTAGTCAGCAGTCAGAGGGCAAGCAGAAAGCAAACCTCTGGAATGCAGACAAGCCATGACTGGTGGGTAGATGTGAAGTGAATTGGGGTGGCATTACATGTGCACGACCTAGAGCACTAAGTATCCATATAAGGAGGCCGTGGGAATCAACTGACTGATGCACAGATTAGCCAAGGCTGGTGGATGAGTGCTCAGAAGAAGACAATGTTGTTTTTCCCATCCTTACTTTCTTAAGATAAATACATTGCTGAAAACTGAGATGTGTATTGTGCTATGAACAGTTATTTAGCTATAGTCTGGGTATACTTGAAGAGTGGTGTGATGAATCTCCACTGTCTGTCTATCACTAATCACTGGGTGCCTTCAGTGAGCCAAGCTCTATTCCACACCTTGTATTGCAAGCATTGGCATCCAGAACAGACATAGGCTACCCGTGATATGCAAAAAAAAACTCCTCTCCAAAAGAAAGCTGATCCTAATACCAGACAACATTGTCAAAAAGCCTTACTACAGCTACAGAGGTCATTATAATAAAAGATTCTGTTTCTCCAAAAATATAAAAATTCAAATGTGTATCCACTCAGTAATACTGTTGAAAATATATAAAGCATTGCTTGAAGTAAAAGAAGTAGACAAGTCCACAATTCTAGTGGGAGATTTTAATATATTTCACCTATATTGTTTCACTAAACAATAGAGGAAAATCAATTAGGATATACAATTAAAAATGATATGTAAACTGCCTAATATATAGAATAGTGTATATAGTAACTGATTGAACTCAGTGCTTGTCTAGTGAGTGAGTAAGGAATGTACTGGAAGGGGCAAGGAGGCTTTCTAAGGAGATAAATGTGTTCTGTATTCTGTGACTGATGATCACACAAGTATATGCAATTGTCAAAACTAATCCAGTAAATGCTTAAGATGTCTGAATTTTTCCATTAATTATATCTCAATTATGAAATAAACACAAATCATTCTATGCAGACACCATCTGGGAAAACACATTTGTGGGCCTATTCAGCCCAATGAGTTTGAAACCCCCCAGTTTAAGACCCCTGGTAGTAAGTACAGTTATATTGTGAGTCTAGACACACAGCTTTTGTGACCATATGTGTTTCTGGGTTTTAGTCTTCTGAACTGTAGAATAAGGACTGGGGTTGTGAGGGTGATAGTGGTTAATAGATAATGAACTGTGGAACTTTCATTGTTTGTCATTATTCAAATACCATTTTGTAGGTCAGCATTTGGCTTGTTAGTCTGTGTTGGATTTATGGAAAGTTATTGATTTTTTAATAAAAGAAAGTTAACTGTTAAATATAGAATGTTGAAAGAGAAACATGGAAGAAGTCTATGGAAGATACAAATAAACAGAAGCAGATTTGGTGGAAACGTAACTGATGAATAATATGAAAAGGTGGTTGTCTGAAAAGACTGAAAGAATAAAGAGATAAGCCAGTGATAAGAACTTAAAAGGAGGCCCAGAGCTTCAAGCTTCTCCAAACATCCATCAAGGGAAGCTCAAGGATGTTGACTGAATAAAATGTTTTGTTTTTCTTCCCCTCATATGCCTAGCAGCAGTCTACACCAGTGCTGTTCAATACAAACATGATTGGTAAATCATGTATGTAATAAAAATATTTTAAGTACCCACAATAAACAAAAATGGAAAAAGTAAGATTATTTCTAAGAATGTATTTTATTTTAATATTTTATTTAAAATATTACTTAAGCATGTAATAAATATTTAAAAATTAAGATATTTTACATTATTTTCTTCATTCAGAGTATTCAAATTCACTGGACACTGGGGTTTTTTTTAATCCATATACTTGATTTATATTTATATCATACAAAATTTACAGTTGAAATATTCAAGTTGTCCAAAGCATAAAAGTGAGCTACAAGCTTCTAGTGAGACATCTGGTAAAGAATGGTCCTCAGTAAATGGCAGTTGATGTTACTGATGCTCATTATAAAGCATACTCTTTTAGTAGCTTTCAGCTATGTCATTGGGTAGAACGAGCTAATTTATTGTGTTGGATGACTGATAATTAAAATTTGTTGATTAATAATTGATATGAAACAGGACTCCAGATAACCCAATCTCCAGACGGATGGAGATGGCCCTATCCACTTATATCCATAAGCTGCCATAAAATAATCTTGGTTCAAGGAAAGGAGTGTTCAGGCAAATTTCACTAATCAGTCTTGCAGGATGGTGACCTCTGATTTGTCCCATGGTAATTCCTTGGTAATGCACTTTTTCAGAGGCTGCTTTAAGTTCTCCCTGTATGATATAGAGTCCTTTGGTCTGGGCCTGGGCACTCATGCTGCTGGTTCATCTAGGAGGAGCTGAAGTAGGCTAGAGAATGCTGTGCTCTAAGTCAGCTTCCTTGTGTAGGTGCATTAGGTAGAGTTGCTGCATAATCTCATTCATGAATTTTATTGCTTTGACAAATGAAGAGTCACATTACTTAGGGCTTAGGTTTCCTTACCTGTGAAATGAAACTATTGTTCCTTTCCTGATGGGCAGCATGGCTCACAATCCCCTTTTCTGGCTGCAGGTGAGACAGGACTTCTCTTGTCATTTGATGGCAGTAGAGTGGATTTTCTTGAGTGTACAAGGATATTTGGGAATTTAAAGCTAGAAAGGAATAATTTCTAGGCAGGTGAATTTGGGAATTATGGTCATCTCTTCTTCTCTTCCCCTAGGTCTTCTTTCTAAGGATCCGTTCTGCCTTCCTGAGGAAAACTGGAAGCAGAAAGAATGGTGACTGACTGTTTGACACATCGTTCCCAGGTGCGAAGAAAGTGTATTCTACAAAATTACATACTGTATCCGCCAGACAGACACATTTCCTTCTAGGTAGACCTGTCTCCAGAGCTTCTTAAAGAAATGAAGCCAATAAGGATGGAGTTCCTGTTGAATTTCCTCACAAAGTGGTGCATCATATTGGTGTTGGATTACCCTGAGTAATCTGAGTATTTCAGTTATTGCTACCAGCTGTTGACTGATGAGGGTGGCTGCATAATTTTTATATTGTTTGGTATGCTGACAGATGGTAAGGAAGATGAGGGTGTGCATTTCTCCAAAGAATTTATTCATCAGCATTTACAAGTAACTGCAATTTTCTTAGGAGTGTCCTGTAAGAGGGAAATAAGACAAGAACTTTTAGTCTAGTTGGGGTGAGATAAGTTCATGTATTACAGGTTCCATTAAAGGTATAACTGAAGGATATCAATCATAAGTATAGATAGAAGAGTGCTTAGGACCATGCACCCTGTGAAAGTTGGTGAGAGACCTTGGAACCCTCTGTTGCCATTAGGTCTCCCATCTTCATTGCCCAGTGAACATTGATGGAGATGTTACTTTACTGAAGCCAGCTTGTATGTAATGGTTTAGGATTCCATGACCTTTGATGATGTGGCTGTGGACTTCACCCAGGAGGAGTGGGCTTTACTGGACCTAACTCAGAGAAACCTATACAGAGATGTGATGCTGGAGAACTACAAGAACCTGACGACAGTAGGTAAGGCTGCCATCATTGCTGTAGCATCTTATGGAACAGGTAAATATTATGTACTTAATATGTTCCTGGATGGGTGGTGTCAAATCTGAGTACAATGGGAAATAAGATACACATGGTCTCTGCATTAATGGGTTTTTATTCAGCGTAGTTGCTGTAAAGCTGTGGTTCTAGGACTAACAGCATCACCATCACTCTGTTAGAAATGTGCATTCTCAGATTCCACTTTGACATACGGAATGAAACTCTGGCGTTGGGGCCTAAGCATCTGTGTTTTAAAAGACACTGGACACAATTCTGATGGACACCAGAGTTTGACAACCAATGGTGTAGTAGTTTCTCCATGAGAATGAAAATCTCTTTTTGCACTTTTATTTTCTCTTGCAGTGAAAGTCTTATTGCTTTGTAAATGTGTATGTGTACATCTGAATGTGGTTTCAGGAGCCAGAGATAAACAATCTACTTGGGACACAGGAAAGGGATTTTTGCATTTTTATCTCATTTGAATGATTTTACAATATTCATTAGAAATATAGGACCGGTTCGTTGAAGTGTTTATTGTCTTTTACAGGAGCCTTGTCCATTAATATGTCTTTCCCTGTGGACAGGTTATCAGTTGTTCAAACCCAATCTGATTTCTTGGTTGGAACACAAAGAAGATTTGAGGACAGTGGAGAGAGGAGTCTGCCAAGGTAAGCGTGAAGAACAACTATGGCCAGTGAAAATTTCACTATGTTCGGAATTATAATGAGGAGACTTTTTAAGATGTGCTTTCTCTCAGAAGGCTGAGGTCATTGGTCTCTGATGCTTTGGGATGTCTTCATGTTCACATATATTCTTACTTTACAATTACTCAAAGTTTCCTGTGATCTCACCAAAGACCTGTTCTGGGTTTTTTTTTTTTTTTTTTTTTTAAGTTTATTTTAGTGTATGCTCTTTGTCCAGATCTTGCTTGCTTTCCTTCTCTGATAACATTCTCTCTCTTTTCCTATCATATTTAATTTTCATTGGATCATTTTTTAATCAACTACTCAATTTTGACTCCATATCCTTATCATTGTTAAATTTGTGACCTAGCCAAACTACTCGTCATGCTTTTTCTCTTTTTACCATGTTTAATTTGTAAATAATAACCAATGAGCCTATTATTTTTATTTCGTTTAACCTACCGTTTCTTTTTGCAAATTTTACATGTGTTATTCTGTTTTACTTTAGAATGGGAAATGCAGCTTAAAGCCAAAGACTCAACAATTCCTCCACAGGATATTTTAGGGGCAAAAACATCCAATGGGATAAAAACGGTAAGATCAGTAAGTTTGAAAAGAGATATTTCTCATTTTCCATATTCAATATAGACTGGGAGTTTCATTTTCTAGAAGATCAGCATAAGTGATAGATATTTGAGATAAGTGGCGTTCACCCAAGAGAGAGTCAGTTCTCTGGTGAGATATTATGAATATGATGAATTTGGTTGAAAACCTAGCTTCAGATTTATTGCTTCATAATTCACAAAGGTACTCATTTCCACCTATGTAACTAGACACTGGGTTTTTAAAACAATTCCCTGAAACTGTGCAGTGATCTCTTAAGATCAGAGTAGATCACACATCATCTGGGCAGGAGGATTTCATCATTCAACTTGAGCGAAATCAGCAGGATAGGAAGTTGTCTGAATGTAATGGAAATGGTAAAAATCAGACTGGCATCATAATGATGTTTCTGTTTTGAGATGGGTAAGATCAGTTAATCTGAGAAATCTTTTATCCTTCTTCATCAACAGGAAAGAAGCCACAGTGGATGGGAACTCTGTGAATGTAAGGAACATGGAAAAGAGTTCAGTGAACAATCATGCCTTAAGACACAGAGAACTCCAAATGGAGGAATCATTTATGAGGATGATCAGTATGGAAAAAGCTTCCTTACTCTGCACAAGAGATCCTCTACTAGAGAGAAACTTTCTGTGTTTAATGAGTGGGGAAAGACTGTCAGCTTGACTCCAAATATTGTGTCTTGGAAAACTAGCATGGAAGAGAAAGCCTTCAAATGCAGTGGCAGTGGGAAAGCTTTTGTTAATCAGTCTTACTTTCAGGCAGAAATGATAAGTCACAATAGAGAAAAACTCTATGAACGGAAGGAATGTGGAACAGCTTTTATTCACTCCACAAGCTTTGGTGTACAGGTGCAAGTTCAAACTGGTAAGAAACGTTACGAATGTAAGGAATGTGGGAAAAGTTTTCAGTATTTTGTGTGCTTTAAAATTCACATGGGAATCTACCCTGGAGAGAAACGCTATAAATGTAAGGAAATTAGGAAAGCCTTAATTAGCTCTTCTAACCTTGCTAAACATGTAAAATCTCATACTGGAGAGAGGTCCTTTGTATGTAAGAAGTGTGGAAAATCCTTTAGAAGTTCTTCATACCTTAATATTCACATTCAAATTCATGCTGGAATACACCCCTATAAATGTAAGGAGTGTGGTAAAGTCTACTCTGCATATTCAAGCCTAACTAAGCATGTAAAAACACATACTGGAAAGAAGCCTTTTGAATGTACTGTGTGTGGGAAAGCATTTGCTGATTCTTCGTGCTTTGTCATTCACTTTCGTACCCACACTGGAGAGAGACCCTATGAATGTGAGGAATGCGGGAAATCTTTCACTGTTTCCTCAGGCTTAACTAGACATGTAAGAATCCACACTGGAGAGAAATCCTATGAATGTAAGAAATGCGGGAAAGCTTTCATTTGTAGCTCAAATCTAAGTCAACATGTAAGAATTCATACTGGAGAGAAACCCTATAAATGCAGCGAATGTGGGAAAGCCTTCATCAGGCATTCAGATTTAACTAGACATAAACGAATTCACAATAGAGAGAAAGCCTATGATTGCAATGAATGTGGGAAAACCTTCAGAAGGCATGCATACTTAACTAAACATAAACAGATTCATACTGGAGAGAAATCCTATGAATGTATGGAATGTGGGAAAGCCTTCACTGATTCCTCAAGCCTAACTGGGCATTCAAGAATTCACACTGCAGAAAAACCCCATAAATGTAAGCAGTGTGGGAAGGCCTACGCTTTTTCGACAAGCCTAAGGAGACATGAACGTATTCACATTGGAGAGAAACTTTGAATGTGGTAAATGTGGGAAATTCTTTACTACTTCCACATGTCTAAGTACGCATTTGAGAATTCACAGTAGAGAGAAGCCGTTTGAGTGTAAGATATGTGGAAAAGCATATTGACGTTTGCCTTGACATTTTGCATCCATGTGAAAACTCACACTGGAGAGAAACCCTATGAATATAAGCACTGCAGGAAAGCCTTCACTATTTCCTCAAGACTAATTGAACATCTAAGAATTCACACTGGAGAGAAACCCTATCAATGAAAAGAATGAGAGGACGACTTCACTTGGTCCTTGGTCAGTAAACACATACAAACTCAGTGGAGGAAAGCCCTATGAATGTGAGGAATGTGGAAAACCTACAGGTGTCCATGTTTGCTTCAAATACGTGAAAGAACTAATACTAATTAGATGTCCCAGGAATTTAAGCCATATGGGAAACCAAGCAGAATCTACTACAACCCCACGTGTAAGGATTCACACTGAAGCCACTAAATGTACTATGTAGAGCTCCAGTTTATAGGGTGGTTCTGTACATGTAGTTTGAACATGTGCCATTCTGCCTTTATCATTTTTCGGAATGGTATGGCTTTCATTCTCATGATAGCAATATTAAGCTGGTGTAGTTTCTACACCTTCCAGGTTGCAGCTTGGCCGAAGATGGTACTACCAGATTTAGAGTTAGCTCAGTTGTCTTATTATTACTGACTTCACGTAAGATTGTGAAGATAGTGACTACTTGAATCAGTTCACTACTCACAGTCAATCTACAGTGCCTCATGCCAGTCAAGGTGGGGGATATAATGTCTCTATAAATTATCTAAAGATGCTTTTGTATCTCACACCTGATCCTTTTGCATAAAAGGTGAGGGTGCAAGCAAGAGAAAAGTTTAGAAAAAGTGAGGTTTTACCTATTGGGACACACCATGATTTCATGACTTGTGTGGGAAGACAACCACCTTAGCACCTGGGAGGACCTTCACACTTAGGCTGTGCAAGATGAGGATGAGAACAATGACTGTTCTGTTTCACCCCTGTGTCCAGCACCACAGCCTGGCACAACAATCATACTATGTTTCCGGCTCAAGCAACAGCTGCTGCTGGTGATCTCACTTGCTGCTTTGTTTGTCAATCCAACTATATGCTGTGAAAATGGAGAAACTCATGTAAACTTGGCTGGTCCTGATAATCTGCTGTGCTTGCTGCCATCACTGGCAGTTCCTGGATGTGAACCTTGGTTGTAGACTCAAACCAGGGCAACTTCATTGTAGCATCAGTGATACAAATTCATATAGTTCTGGTGCTTGAGCAGCCTTGGTTACATTATGGTTGGCCATCAATGCTGCAGTTGCTTGCTGACACTTTCTTGAGGTGTAATCAACAATTCTAATGATAGTGCAAATCAAGCTTAACAAATCCTGAGCAGGAAATACCTGTGCACCTTCATCTCTCTTGCTCCTGCTCATCTTATTGAGTATGTGAAGAATGCAAGACTGACTACTCTTCCCTGGGCCATTTCTTACAAGTGTGTTTGCAGTGAGGAACCATGAGAGATGAGATCATCTCTCCCATTGAGATGAAGAGCAGACTTGCTTACTACTTAACATAAACTAGGCTCCAAGTTTCAGCATTATTCTTCTTTAACAAAACAACGTGCAGACAAATATGAGGGCCCTTGCCATCACCTCCGAGAGACTTGGGGACAAAAGTAACCAGTACAAGCTTGGTGATGCTCATGATGCTGCCTATACGGTGAGTTAATTAAATATTTTGTCTCTGGCTTCAGTGTCTCAGCTTCTCTGCAAACATTCATGAAATAGTGACAAGACAATACTTGGAAGAAAGGGATAATCAAACTACAGGTCCAGCAGTTTTGTTTATGAGAATCGTATGTTGATAAGACATGGCTTTCTGGAAGAGGAGGAACAATGGCGGCCAGGCTAGATGTGGAAACAGAAGGGTATCTGCAACCTGGTCATGAAATCTTTTTCACCACAGATTTCCTCATGATGTGTGTTAGAGGGGAGGGATAAGGATCTCTGCTGTCCTGCTTACTAATGAATCTTATCATTAAGTGCATCAATAATTATATCAGCCTGGTTTTCCTTAATTTCTTAATCTTACTGGACCCTTAATTCTTAAATCTCATTTTATACATAATTAGTTTGGAGTTAAAAATTTTTTATGTAAATGAAATATGGTTTTTAAAATTAATTTATTTTTAAATTGAAACTTTTAGTCCATAATATAGTTACTAATAAATTTGGTTTTATATCTAGCATCTTGTGTTTTTCACTGCTGAACCCATTTTTCTTTCCTCTCTCATCTTTTTTTTTTTCCAGGTAAACGATTTTACTGTTGAAGATTGAAATTTATATGTATTAATTATATTTTACTTGCCCCAAGATCCTTTAACTTTTTTCTTCTTTTTTAAACTTTTTTAATTGCAGTAACATTGAATTATAACATAATATAGCTTTTGGATATACATGATAATATATTTCGAATTCTGTGTAGATTACATCATGTTCACAACCCAAAAATTAATTATAGTCCATCCCCTCACATGTGAGCCTAATCACCCCTTTTGCCCTCCCCCCCTTCCCTGTGGTAATCACCAATCCAATCTCCATTGCTATGTGTTAGTTCTTCATTGTTTTTGTCGTCTACTTATGATTGAGATCATATGCTGTTTGACTTTCTCCCTCTAATTTCACTCAGGGTAATACCCTCAAGGACCAGCCACGTTGTCACAAATGGCCAGATTTCATCATTTCTTATGACTGTATTTCTTATTTTGTATTCCATTTGTATAGATACCACATCTTCTTTATCCGTTCGTCCCTTGATGGGCACCTGGGTTACTTCCAAGTCTTGGCTGTTGTGAATAATGCTGCAATGAACATAGGGGTGCATGTATCTTTATGCTGTTACATTTTCAAGTTCTTTGGATAAATACCCAGCAGTGGAATAGCTGGATCGTATGGTAGATCTATTCTTAATTTTCTGAGGCTACTCCATATTGCTTTCCATAGTGGCTGCACCAGTTTGCACTCCTACCAGCAGTGTACAAGGGTTCCTTTCTTTCCACATCCTCTTGAACACTTATTTCCTGTCTTGTTAATTATAGCCATACTGACTGGAGGTGATAGCTCATTGTATTTTTGATTTGCATTTCCCTGATAGCTAATGATGTTGAGCATCTTTTCATATGCCTGTTGGCCATTTGTATATCTTCTAGGGATAAATCTCTGTTCAGATCTTTTGCCCATTTTTTAACTGGATTGTTGGGTTTTTTGTTGAGCTGTATGAGTTCTTTGTATATTTTGGATATTAACCCTTTATCTGATAGATGGTTTAGAAATATCGTCTCCCAATCATTAGGTTGTCTTTTCGTTTTGTTGCTGGTTTCCTTTGCTGTGCAGAAGCTTTTTAGTTTGATTTAGTCCCATTTGTTCATTGTTTCTTTTATTTCCCTTGCGTGGTCAGACGTGGTACTTGAAAATGTGCTAAGACTGATGTCAAAGAGTGTACTGCCTATGTTTTCTTCTAGAAGTTTCATGGTTTCGGGTTTTACATTCAAGTCTTTAATCCATTTTGAGTTGATTTTTGTGCATGGTGTAAGGTAATGGTCTACTTTCATTCTTTTGCATGTGGCTGTCCAGTTTTCCCAAACCATTTATTGAAGAGACTCTCCTTTCTCCATCGTATGCTCTTGGCTCCCTTGTCGAATATTAGCTGTCCATAGATGTGTGGGTTTGTTTCTGGGCTCTTGATTCTGTTACATTGACCTGTGTGTCTGTTTTTGTGCCAGTACCATGCTGTTTTGGTTACTATGGCTTTGTAGTACATTTTGAAATCAGGGAGAGTGATACCTCCAGCTTTGTTAGTTTTTCTCAGGAGTCCTCTGGCTATTCAGGTCTTTTTGTTGTTCCATATAAATTTTGGGATTCTTTGTTCCATTTCTGTGAAAAAATTTGTTGGGACTTTGATAGGGATTGAGTTGAATCTATAGATTGCTTTAGGAAGTACGGACATTTTAACGATGTTATTTTTTCTAATCCAAGAGCATGGAATGTCTTTCCACTTCTTTGTGTCTTCTTTGATTTCTTTCAACAATGTTTTGTAGTTTTCGGTGTACAGATCTTTCATCTCTTTGGTTAAGTTTATTCCTAGGTATTTTATTCTTTTTGTTGCAATTGTAAATGGCATTGCATTCTTAATTTCTTTTTCTGCTACTTCGTTGTTAGTCTATAGAAATACAACCGATTTTTGTACATGGATTTTGTATCCCGCACCTTGATTGTATTCCTTTATTGTTTCTGAAAGTTTTTTAGTGGATTCTTTAGGGTTTTCTAGATATAAAATCATGTCATCTGCAAAGAGTGACAGTTTCACGTCTTTTCCAATGTGGATCCCTTTTATTTCTTTTTCTTGCCAGATTGCTGTGGCTAGGACTTCCAATAATATGTTAAATAAGAGTGGTGACAGTGGACATCCTTGTCTGGTTCCTGTTCTTAGAGGGAGAGCTTTCAGTTTTTCTCTGTTGAGAATATTTGCTGTGGGTTTATCATATATGGCCTTTACTATGTTGAAGTGTTTTCCTTCTATACCCATTTTATTTAGAGTCTTTATCATAAATGGATGTTGTGTCTTGTCAAATTCTTTCTCTGCATCTATTGAGCTGATCATGTGATTTTTATTCTTCATTTTGTTAATGTGGTGTATCACGTTGATAGATTTGTGGATGTTGAACCATCCCTGCATCCCTGGTATGAAACCCACTTGATCATGATGTATGATCTTTTTAATGTATTGTATTCAATTTGCTAGTATTTTGTTGAGGATTTTTGTGTCAATGTTCATCAGTGATATTGGCCTGTAATTTTCTTTTTTTGTGTTGTCCTTGTCTGGTTTTGGTATCAGGATATCTTTGGCTTTGTAGAAGGAGTTAGGAAGCCTCCCCTCCTCTTCAATTTTTTGGAAGAGTTTGAGAAGGATAGGTGTTAAATCTTCTTTGAATGTTTGGTAGAATTCACCAGGAAAGCCATCAGGTCTTGAACTTTTATTTTCTGTGAGGTTTTTGATTGCTGTTTCGATCTCCTTACTGGTGATTGGTCTATTCAAATTCTCTACTTCTTCTTGGTCCAGTTTTGGAAGGTTGTATGTTTCTAAGAATTTATCCATTTCTTCTAGATTATCCACTTCGTTGGCATATAGCTTTTCATAGTATTCTCTAACTATCTTTTGTATTTCTGAGGTGTCTGTTGTAATCTCTCCTCTTTCATTTCTGATTTTATTTATTTGAGCTTTCTCTCATTTTTTCTTAAGTGAGTCTGGCTAAGGGTTTGTCAATTTTTATCTTTTCTAAGAACCAGCTCTTGGTTTCATTGTTTTTCTATTTTTTTAATCTCTCATTTATTTCTGCTCTGATTTTTATTATTTCCTTCCTTCGTGATTTTGGGCTTTGTTGTTCTTTTTCCAGTACATTTCCATGCACTTTTAGATTGTTCCTTGTCGAATATTAGCAGAGAGTCCTAGAATTAAGTCAAAAGTCAGGGGAGCCACTTATAGGTCCAGGTGGCAAGATGAACAGGTCCCCTGAGAAGTGGGACATCCTCTCCTTGAAAGAGGATATGTGTGACAGGGACATGGGTACCCCTGTGGAGAAGTGCTTGGTATCATCAACTGTACTGAAAGCACTATCTTGTGATAAAAGTTGATCACCTCCTTAAGGGGACACACCAGTGGAGGTTGCATGATGGCCCTGCTGTGGACAAAACTTACTAATGATGATGTGGACAGGTGTGATGATTCTCCAGCTTTGCCTGGATCTTACAGGCTTCACATTAGCCTTTTCTATCCCATAAGACTTTGGTCCTGACAGTCTCCCTCAGCCCCCAGTGGTGTCTTCCATGGAGTTCCCCATTGGCATTTTCCCTGGCCTTTTGGGGACCACTGCAGTCACAGCAGCTCTGGCCTTTTCTTCACTCATAGCCCAGATTTGCCTTCCAACTATTCTCCCTCCTCGACTCTTCTGCCACTTCTCAAATAAACGGTGTCCTGTGGGTCCTTGAGGAGAGGGATATTACAAAAGGAATTATTGCCCCTGAGAAGTGTGTCTTTCCACAGGTTACAGAAAGGCTATTAACCTCCCTGTGTGCAGGGAACCTACAAGTGACACAACACGTGGGCATTTAAAAGTACTGTTTTGCGTTAGGTGTAGTATTCTATGAAATGCTGGCAGAGCACTCTGGTTTTTTAATCTCAGTTTTTAACACACTACGTTCCTCGATTCAGGATCTGAATAGTAGTAATTTTAAAATTTACTCTTAAAATCTTTTTATTTGCAAGTTATAATGATTTTGAAATAATCAGATGTATAAATTTAATATTACTGATTAAGTCTCAAGCACTTTAAGGTTCTTCTGTTTATGGGTGGGTATTTTATTGAACTGCATCTGGGTGAGAGGCACTGCCAGCCAAGCCAATTTTGAATTTCTTTTCCCCCGGACCTGTGGTTTGGGGAGGCTCCATTAAGTAATGCTACTATTTCACAATTTTTTATTATGATAAACTATATATCACATAAAATTTACTCATTTAACCTTTTTAAGTTCACAGCTCAGTGGTGTTAAATACTCTCACGTTGTTGTTTTACCATCACCACCATCCATCTCTAGAACTTTTTCATCATCCCAAATTCATACTTGGTACTTATTAAACACTAACTCACCATAGCCTCTTCCTCCAGTCCCCAGCAACACCCATTCTAATTTCTGGCTCTGTGTTTATGGAGTAGACTCCTCTAGTTACCTTACGTAAGTGGAGTCATACACTGTATGGTGTTTTGTGTCAGGCTTATTTCACATAGCAGAATGTCTTCAAAGTCCATCCATGTTTTTAGCGTGTGACAGAATTTTATTCTTTTTAAGGCTGAATAATATTCCATTGTTTGTATACACATTTTGTGTATCCATTTGTCCATTGATAGACACTTGGGTGGCTTCCACCTTTTGGCTACTGTGAATAATGCAGCTTATGAAAATGGGTGTGCATATATCTATTTGATGTTCCTGCATTTCTTTTGGGTGAAACTCAAAGGGGAAATTGTTGGATATTATGATAATCCTGTTTACCCCATTCACTTTCAAGTTTTACTGTATCTGGATAGGTGTGTTATTCATAGGGACTTTGAGAAGATGTGGAAAATGGGGTGATTTTGATATATAGGAAGTCCCTAGTTTGGGTATCAAGATGTAGCAGTAGCAGCTATACGGCAGAACATTATATGTTTTTTTCTTTTGCCTCTAGATAGATATTTAATTATACCTCCTAGAAGATTGTGTATTGCATCGAGCAAGCTAAGATCCAGTTATTTTGCTTTAACTAGATATCCATTAACAATATTGAGAAGGATCTCACTTGTCTGTTAGTCAAGAATCACTAGGTGCCAGTGATCAAGGGTCAATGTCAGATACTAAGGGAACATTGGTAACCAAAAGACATAATGCTGCCCATGATATACAAAAACTCCCCTAAAGAAAGCAAATCGTACTGCCAAACAAGATAGACTTTGTCACAAAGCATTTCTTGAGACAGAGTTGATTCAGATAAAAGACTCAGATTCTCCAACATATAAAATGTTGAAATGTGAATCCACCTAATAATATTGTTACAAAATACATAAAGCAATGCTTGACAGAAATAGACTCTAAGTCCACAATTCAAGTGGGAGATTTAAACATCTTTCTCCCGTATTGCCTCTCTAAACAATGGAGAAAAATCAGCTAAAGTGTAGATTGGAAAATGATGAGCAAACTGTCTAATATGTGTACACATGTATCTTTTGCCTGTTGAAATCAAAGTGCTTGTCTGCAGAAGCGGTAAAGGGAATAGACTAGGAGAGGCAAGAGGGCTTTTAGGAGAGATGACTGTGTTCCGTATCTTGTTTAGGCTGGTGATTACACAAGGACGTGCAATTTTAAAATCATTTACAGAATACTTAAGGTTTATTTGATTGTATATTAATGGTATTACAATGAAAAAATTCTATGCAATTTCCACCAAACTAAACGCATTTGTGTGCCTCATCAGCACAAAGTCCCCCAGGTTGATAACTGTAGTATTAAAATCTCAACTTGGAGATAGACAGCTGGGTCTTCTTTTTTCCTGTGACTGTATGTGACTTCATGGTAACAAGAGGACACTGGTAACAAAAGACACATAATGCTGCACATGACATGCAAAAACTCTAATAGAAAGCAGATCCTAGTGTCAGACAACATAGAACCATGTATAGAGTTTCAGCCTTCTCAGTCATGGAGTTGTTGTGAAGGTGGATTTAGTTTGCAGATAATGAACTGTGAAACTTTCTGTTTGTCATTATAATACCATTGTGTAGATTACCACTCAGGCTGCTCTTCTGTTTTTGGTTTATTAAAGAGTGCAGTTTATTTAAAAGAAAAAGAATTGACCTTGAATTCACATAAGTTTAAAAGATCTGAAATGAACATGAAGGAAATCTGAGGAATAAAAGAATACAAATCAAAGCAAAACAAAAAAACTGATAAATAATATGCAAAAGTGGTTCTCCGAGAAGACGCACATCTGAGGAGACCTGTAAAATGCACAGATGTTGGAGAAAGTCTGATTTGGCATTTCCCCTCTGCAAAGGTGGGAGGGAGAGAGCAGACCTGTTTGATTTGAGTATTCTCAACCAAGACTCTCTTGAAGTTGCCCGCTACTTGAAAAGTATTCTGAGGGGGATTTTGTTTTTTTTTGTAAAAATCTTGACGTTGTTTCTCTAATCTTTTTGCATTCAAGTTGGTATAGTTAGTTTCCCTTTTCTGCCATTATCTGCCCCAGAATATTTGTGCCTCTGTGTGTGTATGTAGAAGACTCATTTTACTACCTGCCTGATTTCTCTCATCTTAAATATGCTTTTAGACTGATACGTCAATCATTGGCTTATTATCTACCTACTTTCATAGGAAGATTGGATCTTCAAGGCATCGGGTGATTTCTGTATTCACTACTTATCCCTTCTCACTTCCTAGCACAGGGACAGAATTTTATTATTTGCTGAAAGAATGGAAAAAGCCAGAGGTAAGAACTTTAAAGCAGTTACAGGACTCCAAACTTCTTCAAGGGAATGTCCACTGTATCAGCTGAATACAATATTTCACTTTTTATCTCTCTGTAATGCCCAGCAGCAGTTTGAAAGCATAATGTGACATGTAGAGTTTACATTTTTTCAGTAGCCATAATGAACCAAAAAAGAACTGAGATCAATTTTAATAATAAATTTTATTTAATTCAACGTATTTAAAATATTTCAACATTGTAAGCAGTATAAAGATTGAGATGTCTAAATCCTTTATACTAAGTCTTCAAATTTCACTGGATACTATATTGTCATTGGACGTCATTGATTTGTGTTTAGATCTCATACAATTGCAGTTGAAGAGGTAGATTCCAATATCCAAATATTTCCAGTAACTGTCTACCTAAGGCGAGAGCCTTGTAACTCCAGGAGCCCTGGGTGAAGATTTTGCTGCTGTTCTGCATGGCATGAGGAGTTGTCACATGGCCCTCCAGAACTGCCCTGCAACCCAGTGTACCAAGAGTCACCATGGGATGAACACAGTACATCAATGAAGAGTGTGGGTGTCTAAATATGTTTACTCACCAATAACTCTGGACTTTCTTCTAGAGACAAGATGTGATATGTTGAGACAGAGTTAAAGCCCTCACCAGACACTTTCACTTTGCCCTTATGTCTGTACAAGGTACAGGTGATTCATGGACTGCCGTACAATCCTCAAGGCACTCAAGTCTAGAGGAAATGCCCCATTGGCACCATTGGGGAAGTGGAAGGAAGAGTGCCACTGATAAAAATAGGAAAGAATGACAAAATGGACTCCATGATGTACTCGTTTCCATTTCTCATTCCATGATGTACTCATGGGAGAAAAGGGTGAGAAGTTAAGGAGATATATCTCAATGGGTCAGAAGTCAAATGGTTTACAAGCTCAGAGTGAAACATCTCACCTTCTCCTTTTGCATACAAATACAAGCTGACCCTGCTCTGCACCTCATTTCTAAGAACATTTGGCCTCAACTCAAAGCTCACAGCAAAGTTGTTGCCTTTCAGAGGTTATTTCCTGTGGAAAGACACATTTCCTAGGTGCTAAAATTTCCTCTAATATTTCCCCCACCCTCAGGCTACCCTTTCTATGAGAAGTGCAAGAGGTGTCAGGGAGGAACAAAAGGTGGGAGAAAGGCTGCTGAGAGGATGATGTGGGATAAGAGTGAAGAAAGGGCCAGAACAGCAGGTAATGAGGTGGTCCCAACAATGCCAGGTGACAATAGGACACCCAATAAATGGCACTTCTGGGGACTGAGACAGCCCTGAATAAGGACATCTGGGAGAAGAGGTCAATGCAAAAGCTATATCCCCCAGGTAAAGCTTGGGAATAGTCAGGAATGCAATAGTTTGCAATAGTTTGGAATAATGTCCCCATTACCATTTGTTTCACTGTTGATAATACCCAGCATTTGCACAAAGAAGTACCCAAGTCCCTGTCAGATATATCCTCTCCCAAGGAGGGGGAGACACTCCCACCACACAGGGGGCCAGCTCTAGCTTAAGTGGAAGTCAGGCAAAATCCAGTGCTCTAGCCAATTAAAGGATTAAGTGGAGAAGAAATGATAGTCTCATCCATTACCATTCAATACTCTGGGCTTTGGGAAATCTGGGTGGTATTGGAGTCACTATTTTAGAGTGAGGGAACGCCACTTCAGGGCTTCCACACACCCTTTCTACCACAGTCTCCTAGCAGGGTCAAGGGACAATAGAGGAACCTCAGACTGACTGGAAGACTCTAATAGCGGTTTTCGAGATCACCGAAATAACTGCTGGCAAGGTCAGGGAAGTCTAACCTCTGGTAACCCACCTGTATCTCATCTTATCTATAACTGTTTCCCTGAGACCCCAGTACTACTGAATGTCCTGAAGACCTAAAGTAGAGGATGATGAGCTCAAATCTTGATTTTCTCATCTGATGTCATAAGGGAGATGCTCAGTCTTTCACCCACTGACAAAACCCCTCCCTGTTAACAACATGAACCCTGCTTCTAGAGACTCCCCCAACTTGTCACTGAGGTGCTACAGTTTATAGGCTTGTGTGCCACAGATATGTGTATCAGGTAGCCTTTACTGTGTAACAAACCCAAAACATAGCAGAAAACAGTAATAATTTCATACCAGAAGCTTCTTGAAAACAAACTTGTACAGCTCAGTTCTGCTTGTTTCTGTTGGTCAAAGCAAGTCACAAGGCCAGCTCAGACAAAAGTATAAAAGAAAAAACACCTATTAAGAGAAGCATTACTTTTTTACGTTTGGTCTACCTATGTTACAGGGAAAATTAGAAAGTGACTGCACATACACAGAGAAAGGTTCAGGAAAGACCTGAGAAGACCTTAAGTTTACACCAAGTGCTGATCTGCAGCCTAGAGATAGCCTACAACAAAGAAGCAACAACAACAACAAAAAGGCAAAATCTGATGAAGGGGGAGAATTTGGTTTCCAGAGATACCACAGGATTAGGTTCAAATATACAGCATTTCACAAAAAGGTTCCAATATCCAGTGTTTCACAAAAAAAATCACAAGGCATACCAAGAAAGAGGAAAGTACGACCCATTCAAAGGAAAAGATAAATCAACAGAAACTGTCTCCAAAAATGACCTCATGACATATCTACTA
Source organism: Equus asinus (assembly GCF_041296235.1). NCBI lineage: Eukaryota > Metazoa > Chordata > Mammalia > Perissodactyla > Equidae > Equus > Equus asinus. Next base: position 20,141,509 of record NC_091809.1, on the reverse strand, counting down.
GACAAACACTTTAAAACAATTGTCTTAAAGGTTCTCAAAGTACTAAAGAGGATATCGAGAAAGACAAGGAAACAATGTATGAACAAAATGGAGATATCAATAAAGAGATAGAAAACCTTTTAAAAAAGAAACCAGGAAGAGATTCTGGAGTTGAAAAGTGTGGTAAGTGAAATGAAAAATTCACTAGAGGGATTCAAACACACATTTGTACAATTCAGTAAAAAAAATTAGTGAACTCCAAGATAGGAGAATGGAAATAAGAAACAGAAGGAAAAAAGACTCAAGAATAGTGGACATAGCCAAAAATATCTTTGGGATAGCCTCAAAGAGACCAACATTCTCACTGTGGAAGTCCTAGAAGGAGAAGAGTCAGAGAAAGAATTAGAAGAAATCATTGCTGAATTCTTCCCAATTTGATATATGGGTTGAATACAGACATCAAAGAAGCTGAACAAACTCCAAGTAGATGAGTTCCAATTGACCAGATGAAGACATACCAAAATCAAACTTTCAAAAGACAGAGAAACTTGAAAGTAGCAAGAGAGAAGCAAGTGGTCACACATCAGGGTCCTCAATAGAAAGCTAAGCAGATTTCCCATCAGAATCTTTGGAAGCCAGAAGATTGTGAGCTGATATAGTCAAAGTACTAAAATTAAAAAGAAAATTCTACCAAGATTCCTATATCTAGCAAAACCATCTTTCAAAAATGAGGAATATGGGCCTGCCCAGTGGCACAGCAGTTAAGTGCACACGTTCCACTTCAGTGGCCTGGGGTTCACTGGTTTGGATCCCGGGTGCAGACATGGCACTGCTTGGCAAGCCATGCTGTGCTGGGTGTCCCATGTATAAAGTAGAGGAAGATGGGCATGGATGTTAGCTCAGGGCCAGTCTTCCTCAGCAAAAAGAGGAGGACTGGCAGCAGTTAGCTCAGGGCTGATCTTCCTGAAAAAAAAAAGTGAGGAATATGGGGCTGGCCTGGTGGTGCAGTGGTTAAATTCACACATTCCACTTCTCAGAGGCCCAGGATTTGCAGGTTCAGATCTCGGGTGCAGACATGGTACTGCTTGGCAAAAGCCATGCTGTGGCAGGTGTCCCACATAGAAACTAGAGGAGGATGGGCATCGATGTTGGCTCAGGGCCAGTCTTCCTCAGCAAAAAGGGAAGGATTGGCAGTAGTTAGCTCAGGGCTAATCTTCCTCAGAAAAAAAAAAAAAACACAATGACTAAAGTAAATCCCTCTTCATCAGTATTTTAAATGTAAATGGATTAAAGTCTTAAAGAGATTGGCAGAATGCATAAAAATACATGATCCAACCATATGCTGTCTACCAGAGATTCACTATAGATCCAAAGACAGAAACAGGTTGAAAATTAAAGTATGGAAAAAGATACTCCATGCAAATGGTAGCCAAATGGCAGCAGGGGTAGCTATACAAATATCAGACAAAATAGATTTTAAGTCTAAAGATTTTATTCTAAAGAGACACAGAAAAACATTAAATATTAATAAAAGTTTCAATACAACAAGAAGGTATAACAATTATAAATATGCACCTAATGACAGACCATGAAAATATAAGAAGTAAAAACTTACAGATTTGAAGAAAGAAATAGTTTTACAATAATATTTGAAGACTTCAATATCCCACTCACAATAATGGACACAATAGCCAGACAGAAGATAAGTATGGAAATAAAAGACTTAAACAACACAATAATCCAACTGGATCTAACAGACATGTACGGAACACTACCCAACAACAGAACACACATTCTTCTCAAGTACAAATGAAATATTTGCAAGAATAGACCACAAATTAATTCTGTATAGATTTAATAGCATACAAAGTACCTTCTCTAATCAAAACAGGATGAAGCTAGAAATCAGTAAAAACAACAAACTGGAAAATCAATAAAATTGTGGAAATGAAACAACACTCTTTAAAACAACCAATATATCAAAAAGAAATTACAAGGGAAATTAGAACATAGACAAAAATGAAAACAAAACACGGCATGGTAAAACTTATGGGAAGCAGTGCTAAGGGGAAAATTTATGGTGATAAAGGATTACATTAAAAAAGCAAAATCTCAAATCAATTTGAGTAACTAGAAGAGGAATAAACTAAACTCAAAGCTAACAGGAGGAAGGAAGTAATAAATATTAGAACAGAGGCAAATGACATAGATAACACAAAAAAATAGAAAATATCAATGAAACCAAAAGTTGGTTCTTTGAAAAAAATCAACCTAATTGACAAACATTCAGCTAGATGTGCTAAGATAGAAGACACAAATTTCTAAAACCAAAAATGAAAATAAGAGCATTACTAAGACTCTACAGAAATAAAAAACATTATAAGAGAACAATTTTGTGCATCAAAAGGCACTGTTAGAGTAGACAGGCAACCCACAAAATGGAAGAAAATATTTGCAAATCATGTATCTGATAATAGATTAATATCTAGGATATACAGAGAGCTCCTCAAGATAGACAACAAACAACCCAATTCATCAATGGACAAAGGACTTGAGTAGACATTTCTCCAAAGAATATATATGAATGGCAAATAAGCAAGCAGAAAAATACTGAACATCATTAACCATTTGGGAAACGTGCACCAAAACTACGTTGAGATACCACTACACACCCTTCAAATGGCTACTATCAAAGAACAGAAAATGAGTGTTGGTGAGGATAAGGAAAAGTTGACACCCTTGTGCACTTTTGGTGGGAACATAAAATGGTAGAGCTACTGTAGAAAATAGTATGACAGCTTCTCAAAAAGTAAAAAGTAGAATTACCATATAATCCAGCAACTCAACTTCTGGATATGCACCTAAGAAAACTGAATGCAAGTTCTTGAAGAGATATTTCTTTACTCTTATTCATAACAAACTTATTCACAATAATTAGAATGTAGAAATAAATCAAGTGCCCATCAATGGATGAATGGCTAAGAAAAATGTGGTATATACACAAAAGAGTATATTAGCCTTAAAAAGGAAGAAAATCCTGCAAAGTACTACAACATGAATGAACCTTGAGGACATTATGCTAACCGAAACATGCAAGTCACAAAAGCCCAGAAATACTGTAGGATTCCACTTAGATGAAGTACTCAGAGTAGTTCAAAATTGTAGAGATAGAAAATAGTGTGGTGGTTGAGAGGAGTTGGGCAGGGGGATAACGGAGAGTTAATGTTTAATGAGTATAGAATTTCAGCTTAAAACGACAAGAAAGTTATGGAGATGAGTGGTGGTGGTGGTGCTTGCACAACAATGAGCATGTATTTAATGCCACTAAAATGTCCACCTAAAAGTGGCTAAGATGGTAAACTTTATGAATATTTTACTAAAATAAAAAGGAAAGTACAGAAAGAATAAGAAAGCAAAAGCACAGTGATAGGGGCTGGCCCAGTGGCTCAGCAGTTAAGTGTGCACGTTCCACTTCTCAGCAGCCCAGGGTTCACAGGTTCAGATCCTAGGTGCAGACATGGCACCGCTTGGCAAAAGCCATGCTGTGGTAGGTGTCCCACGTGTAAAGTAGAGGAAGGTGGGCATGGATGTTAGCTCAGGGCCAGTCTTCCTCAGCAAAAAGAGGAGTATTGGTAGTAGTTAGCTCAGGGCTAATCTTCCTCAAAAAAAAAAAGAAGCACAGTGATATAGGTATATAAATACATAACAGAAATTAAATAAAAACAAAACATGGCAGATATGGTGTAGCTTACTCAAGGGAGTCTGAAATAAATAATAAGAACAGACTACTTTCTACCACAATGAATGCCAGGAAAAAGGAGAATGCACAAAGGAATTGTATTTGGAACGCAAATAAGTCCCAAACAGAATGTAGTTACATAAGGAGCAAACATTAAAAATGTAACCAAATACATTCATATTATATATTTTAAAATGGACAAAATGCCTAGAAACATATACAAAACCTGCTGAGTAAGAAATTGGAAGGCTTAGCTGTCCTATAACGGTAAGAAGAGTTTAATCAATACTTAATATCGTTAGAGAAGAAAAGTACCAAAACCAACTATCTTAACAGTTACCATATATCCAGATAATTTTACTAGTTCAGTGCACCCTGCATTAGAGAAATACATATTTCTTACCTTATGGAAACCGTTTAAGAATTAATAAAAGGTGGAAATACTTTCCGTTGCCATATAGGAGGCTGTCATAATCAGCATCTAAATACCATTCAGGAACAAAATAAGAGAAAAAGAATTACGTGTCAGTGTTACTCAAGCATATCATTAAAAGGCTTGTATAAAATATTAGTAAACAGAACCCAACGAAGTATATACACATATGTAAGAAAAAGGTGATTCTCTATGTCCTAGTTGAGTTTATTCAGGAATCCAAGGTCGACTTCACAATAGAAAACCAATAATTATAATGACCACATTAATTTTTTAAAATAGTCTTTTTATTTATGGATTCACTCAAATATTATTAGGTACTTATCATGGGCCAAGTGCAGTTCTAGGTGCTTGAATTTTATTAGTGAACAAATATGATTATTTCAGATGCTACAGGGGAATCATTTAATAAATTCATAGGCATTCAGTCTCCAAAATATGAAATATTAGGAAATTTTATAAACTTTTATAAGATGGCTACAAAAAAAAAAAAACAAGACAGGAAACAATCTTTTCCTTTTAATTTAAAAACCTATTGTGCATATAACATTGTGTACATTTAAAGCATGCAACAGGTTAATTTGATACATTATATATTGTAATATGACTGCTATAGTAGTGATAAAGAGCAACCTCATCACATTACATAATTATCCTTTATTTTGAGTTGTTGGAATAATTAAGTCTAATCTCATCAGATTTGATGATTGTAATACAATATTGTTGTAAACGATCTTGGATGATAAAGTAGGAAGCATATCCTTTTAGAATTGGGAAGAATACAAGGCTACTGCCTGTATTACTTCTGGTCCATATTGTATTGGAGGTCTCGTTCAGGCCCAAAACCAGACAATATATATATATATATATGACCTAGGGTTAAAGTAGAAAAGTAAAACTGTCATTATTTACATAGTTTCCTATGGTGAGAAAACTAAATATACTGTTATTAGAATAGATAAAAATATGTAAGAAGACTGCTAGTTACAGATTCAACTGCAGTCTTACATCAACAACCATCAGAAGAAATCTAAGATTAAAAATAGTTATAATTGCAAAATGATTATAAAATGCTGAAGAGGGGGACCAGCCCAGTGGCACAGCGGTTAAATTCCAACCTTCCACTTTGGTGGTCCCGGATTCACCAATCCAGATCCTGGGTGTGGACCTATGCACTGCTTGTCAAGCCATGCTGTGGCAGGCATCCTACATATAAAGTAGAGGAAGATGAGCGTAGATGTTCACTTAGGGCCAGTCTTCCACAGCAAAATGAGGAGGATTGACAGCAGATGTTAGCTCAGGTCTAATGTTCCTCAAAAAAATATAAATAAATAAATTTTTAAAGTGCTGAAGAGTAAATCTAACAAAAGTACACAATATTTTTTGAAGATTAGAAAATATTGAATGTCTTTGAAGAAAAACACACGGAAAGATAAACCTTCCTTATGGATTAAAATTCCAATGTATAAAACCTTCTAATTCTCCCTTCCTCAAAATGATTTAGAGATTCACAAATGAAGTGTACGCACTTAGAAAAAAATAAATAGGCCATTTTAATTAGAAAATTCAGGCAACAATAGAATAAGATATTACACACCAATGTTACCAAAAACAACTGCAAAAAAACTTCTCCAAGTTATCAGTAATGGAATAATTCAGGCATTTTAAAAAAGATAATTCAGGAGCCAGCCTTATGGCCTAGTGGTTGACTTCAGTGCTCTCCACTTCAGTGGCTTGGGTTTGCATTGGATCCTGTGTGCAGACCTAAACCACTAATCAGTCCTGCTGTGGCAATGTCCCACATACAAAATAGAGGAAGATTGGCCCAGATGTTAGATCAGGGCTAATCTTTCTCAACCAAAAAATGGGGAAGATTGGAAGTTGGAAGATGTTAGCTCATGGCAAATCTTCTTCAGCAAAAAAAAAAAAAAAAAAGTATTATGTCCTAAGTTAGATTTCCAGAATTACAAGGTTGATTCAACATTAGAAAATCAATGCACCATATTTAAAAACACACAGACATGTATATGCAAATCTGACCAGTGACAGAAAAGGCACTGTAGAGAAAAAAATAAAAAATGATCTTTCAATAAATGATCCTGGAAAGTTTTTTATCCATGTGAAAGAAATGATTAGAGATATAGTGACACCCTATTTAAAAGTGTATTCCAGCTGGATTAAGCACATAAATATAAAATTAAAAACAAGGTAACAGAATATATGTAAACAACAATGTAGAAGAAAATTTCTGAAGACATCAGTGAAGTTGAATAAATCTGACTTTCAAAAAATTAAGAATTCTTTTTTCTTAAGACAGCATGACAAATAAAAAGACATTACCTTGACTTCTGGAAATTTTTCTCATAAATATATCACACTGTCATCCACTAACCAACAGAAGTTGGGAGCAAATCTGTTTGATTTCTCTCATACAGTATTTAGTAATGCTATTGCTAGGAGTCCAAGCAGCAGGATGAAGCCAACCTGCAGGATTTACCTCTCCTATGTCTCCTAAGGACTTGGAGTAAGTCAACTGTGAATAAGACTCAGTAGAACTTGTAGGTTTTATTGCAGATAATAAATCATGTCATCTAAACCCAGTCTGTTATACATTGCAGTCCACACGAAGGAGTTAAGACTAACCCCATACCCAAGAGAATCACTTCATAACCCAATTTTCTCCAGATACAAATATAACATAAGTATACCCAGTTCACATCTGATCAGGATTGAACACTATATTTGATTTTGAGTGTAATACAAATCACTATTTTGGGTAAGTTTGAGTAAGCCCTATGGGAAGTGACACTAAGCAGCAACAACCTCCATGGCCATACATGACATAATCGAAGGCTGCTCAAGTGTGAGATGTGATTTTTTAATCTTTAAATTGAAACAAGTGAGAGATCTCCTCAAGATGGCAGCATAGATGGGCTCTGAACTCACCTTCTCCACCAAACACACCCAGGTTACAACTATTCTTGGAAAAACGACCATGGAGAGAGAACTGAACTCTGGATAAAAAGAACCCCCATAACAAGGGAGAGTCCTGACTGAGGCAGAAGAGGCAGAAATTCCTTCTGGAGAGAAAAAAAACAACCTTCCTGAGCTGTAGAGCTTCACAGCTGAGCAGGAGCCACCCTAAGGTGCACAGCCTTCCCTGGAGAAGCGGAGACCATAGTGGGGGCATGTTACCACTATAAGCATCCTGCAGACTCAGCATAACTGAGATGAGTGTCATAATATCTGGCTTCACTGGCTATTGGCTGCAACAGGGAATACCCCCAGAAAAGCTGTTGGACGTAAGCCAAAAAAAAAAACCGAGATCTTAAAGGGCCCATGCACAAATTCACTCATCTCAGAGAGCAACCTAAAATCACCAGAAAGAAAGGTGAACAGTCCTTTGTGAAGAGACTCACCTCGTAGGCTCTGGGTGCATCTCAGTGAGAGGTGAGACCTCTCTGGAGACTGAGACATTGGCAGCAGCCATTTTTGTGACTGAGTACAGGCATGCTGACACAGATGCTGGCAGATGCCATAAGAGCTTTTCCCCTTGCCTGTTAGCCCAGGGGTCTGCCAAACCCACTAGAGGACAGATTTAATCAAGTTGAGCCAGGGCAGGCAACCCACCCTAGGGACAGGCCCCACCCAACAGCAAGCCTTCAGGCTACTTGTCAACCTGCATAGAGTGGGTGCCTCAATCCTCTACAGGCAGGCAAGTGCCTCTGCCTTTGTGTGGCAGTGGCTATGTGAGGAGCAGGTGAACTATGAGGGGCATTGGTGGAAGTGTGGAGGCCTCTGCAGTGGGGCGACTGAGTATATCCCACGGGATGGGGAAGTGTTCACAGGCCAGGACAGTGTTGACAGTTGTGTGTGGGCATGTGGACGGTGAAGCTTATCAGTGGGAGAACATCTGTGCTTCAGAAAAGCCATAAACAGGATTGTCTCCCCTTCCAAAACCTGATTTAATTGGGTGCTCCCATGACTGGGGCCAGCCCCGCTCAGATGCAATCCTAAGAGAGCTGACAACAGCCTTGCAGGCCTGAGGCCTACAGCAATTGTAAGCCCCTGAACCTAGCAACCAGCTACACTGGCTGCCTACTCACTTAACCAAAACACTGCAACAGGAGTGTGCTATTAGACCTTGCAGCCAATGGTGCTGGGGCTCCCCAAACCTGATATACAAACAGCCAGCCAGGGAGGAAAGCCTAGACTCCCTTGCTACCAGCAGCGAGAGCAGCCCTGCCACAGCAGAAGAGTACACATGGCCCACACAGGGGTCACTCTTGGAACATTTGGACTGGTGACTAGAGGAAAGCACACTTCTGGGCCTCAAAAGGCATTACTTACATAAGGCCACTTCTCCAAAGTCAGAAGACATAGCTGACTCATCTAATACACAGTTATAAGCACAGAGAAAGAGGCATAATGAGAAAGCAAAGGAATATAGTCCAAGCAAGGGAACAGGACAAAACTCCAGAAGAAAAAATAAGCAATGTACCTGACAAAAAGTCCAAACAAAAACTCACAAGTATGCTCACTGATCCTGGGAAAACACTGAGCGAATACAGTGAGAATGTCAACAAAGAATTGTAAAATATAAAAAAGAACCAACCAGAAATAAAGAATACAATACTGGAAATGAAAAATTCACTAGAGGGACTCAATAGCAGAGTAGAGGATACAGTAGAATGGATCAGTGAGCTGATGACAGAATAGAGGAAATCACCCAAGCTGAACAGATAAAAGAATTAAAAAGAAGGAGAATAGTCTAAGGGAACTCTGGGACAATATCAAGCAAACTAACATTCATATTATAGGTGTCTCCATATAGAAGGAGAAGAGAGAGATAAAGGGACAGAAAATGTATTTGAAGAAATAATAGCTGAAAATTTTCCTAACCTGTGGAAGGAAACAGACATCCAAGTACAGGAAACACAGAGAGCACCAAACAAGATAAACCCAAACAGGCCCACACCAAGACACATTATAATTGAAATGTCCAAAATTAAAGATAAAGAGAGAATCCTAAAAGCTGCAAGAGAAAGGCAACAAGTGACATACAAAGGAAAGCTCATAAGGCTATCAGTGGACTTCTCAGTAAAAACCCTACAGGCTAGAAGACAGTGGCATGACGTATTTAAAGTGCTGAAAGGAAAAACCCTACAGCCAAGAATACTCTATCCTGCAAGGTTATCATTCAGAATGGAAGGAGAGATAAAGAAATTCCCAGACAAGCAAAAATTAAAGTTCATCACCAGGAAACAAATTCTACAAGAAATGCTGAAAGGACTTATTTAAATGGGAAAGAGAAGACCACAAATAAGCATAATAAAATTATCAAAAAAAAAAGACAACAAAATCACTGGTAAAGGAAAAAAATACAGTAAAGGTAGCTGGTCAACCACCTAGGAATATAATATGAAAGTTAAAGACAAAAGTATTAAAAATAACTATTTCAATCATAAGAGAGTAATGGATAGACACAGAATAAGAGATTAGATATGATTTCAAAAACATAAAATATAGGAGGAGGGGAGTAAAAGAGTAGAGCTTTTAGAAAAAGGTCAAAATAAGAGATTATCAACTCAATATAGATGGCTATATACATAGAATAGTATAAATGAACCTCACGGTAATCAGAAACCAGAAACCTATAACAAATAAACAAACAAGTAAGGGAAAGGAAATCAAACATATTACTAAAGAATGCCATCAAACCAGAAGGGAAGAGATGAAGAAGGGAAAAGAGAAGAACTACTAAAACACCCAGAAGAAAAGTAACAAAATGGCAATAAATACATATCTATCAATGGTACTTTAAAAGGAAAAGGGTGGCTGATTGGATAAAAAAAACAGGACCCATATATGTGCTTCACACAAGAGACACACTTCAGATCTAAAGACATTCACAAGCTGAAAGTGAAAGGATGGGAAAATACATTCCATGCAAATGGCAAGGAAAAGAAAGCAGGGGTAGGAATACTTAGATCAGACAAAATAGACTATAAAACAAAAAATCTACTGAGAGACAAAGAATGGCACTAAATAATGGTAAAGGGAACAATCCAACAAGAGGATATAACACTTAATAGCTATGTACCAAACATAGAAGCGCCTACATATATAAAGCAATTATTAACAGACATAAAAAGAGAAATAGACAGTAACACAATAATAGTAGGACATCTTAACATTTCATTTACACCAATGGATAGATCATCCAGACAGAAGATCAGTAAGGAAACAATGGCCTTAAGTGACACATTAGACCAGATGGACTTAGTAGATATATAGAGAGCATTCCATTCAAAAACTGCAGAATACACATTGTTTTCAAATACACATGGAACATTCTTCAGGACTGATCACATATTAGGCCACAAAATAAGTCTCAATAAATTTAAGAAGATCGAAATATTAGCAAGCATCATTTCTGACCACAAAGGTATGAAACTAGAAATCAACTACAGGAAGAAACCCAGAAAAGCCACAAAAATCTGAAGATTAAACAAAATGCAACTGAAAAATCATTGGGTTAATGAAGAAATCAAAGAAGAAATAAAAAATTACCTGGAGACAAATGAAAATACAACATGCCAAAATCTATGGGATACAGCAAAAGCAGTATTAAGAAGGAAATTTGTAGCAATTTAGGCTTACCTCAACAGACAAGAAAAATCCTAAATGAACAATAAAACAGTGTACCTAAAGTACCTGGGAAAAGAAAAGACAAAGCCCAAAATCAGCAGAAGGAAATAACAACAATCAGAGCAGAAATAAATGAAACAGAGACTAAAAAGCAATAGAAAAAAAATCAATGAAACCAAGAGCTGGCTCTTTGAAAAGATGAAAAAAAAAAATAAAAAAGGACAAACCTTTGGCTAAACTCACCAAGAAAAAAAGAAAGTTCAAATAAATAAATACAAAAGTTTATAAGAGAATACTATGAAAAGCTGCACACCAATAAATTGAATAACCTGGAAGAAATAGATAACTTCTTAGAATTACAGAACCTTCCAAAATGGAATCAAGAAGAAGTAAAGAATTTGAATCACCAGTAAGAAGATTGAAATAGTAATCAAATCCTCCCAAAAAAAAAAAGTCCAGGACCAGACAGCTTCTCTGGTGAATTCTACCAAACATTCAAAGAAGACTTTTTACTTATCCTTCTCAAAATCTACCAAAAGACTGAAGAGGAGGGGAAGTTTCCTAACTCATTCTACAAAGCCAACATTACCTTGATAACAAAACTAGAGAAGGAAAATGCAAAAAAAGAAAATTATAGGCCAATTTCACTGATGAACATTGATGCAAAAATCCTCAACAAAATGCTAGCAAATCGAATGCAACAATACATTAAAAAGATCACAAACCATGATCAAGTAGGATTTATTCTAGAGATGCAGGGATGGTTCAGCATCCACAAATAAATCAACGTGATACACTACATTAACAAAATGAAGAATAAAATTCATGTGATCATCTTAATAGATGCAGAGAAAGCATTTGACAAGATACAACATCTATTTATGATAAAAAGTCTAAATAAAATGGGTGTAGAAGGAAAATACCTCAACATAATAAAGGCCATATATGACAAACACACAGCTAATATTGTTAACAATGGAGAAAAACTGAAAGCTACCCCTCTAAGGACAGGAACCAGACAACGAAGTCCACTGGCACTATTCTTATTTAACGTAGTATTGGAAGTCCTAGCCACAGCAATCAGGCAAGAAAAAGAAATAAAAGGGATCCAAATTGGAAAAGAAGTGAAACTGTCACTATTTTCAGGCAACATAATTTTATATATAGGAAATCCTAAAGGATCCACTAAAAACTTTTAGAAATAATAAATGAATATAGGCAAGTTGCAGGATACAACATCAACATACAAAAATCAGTTGTGTTTCTATACACTAAAAACGATGTAGCAGAAAGAGAAATTAAGAATACAATCCCATTTACAATTGCAACAAAAAGAATAAAATACCTAGGAATAAATTTAACCAAAGAGGTGAAAGATCTGTACATTGAAAACTATAAAACATTGCCAAAAGAAATTGAAGAAGACACAAAGAAATGGAAAGATATTCTATGCTCTTGGATTGGACGAATTAACATAGTTAAAATGCCCATACTTCCTAAAGCAATCTATAGATTCAGTGCAATCCCTATCAAAGTTCCAACAACAATTTTCACAGAAATAGAAGAAAGAATCCTAAAATTTATATGGAACAATGAAGGACTCCAAATACCCAAAAGAATCCTGAGAAAAAAGAAAAAAACAGGAGGTGTCACACTCCTTGATTTCAAAATGTACCACAAAGCTATAGTAACCAAACATATTTACCATAACATATAGTACCAAAACAGCATGGTACTGGCACAAAAACAGACACACAGATCAATGGAACAGAATTGAGAGCCCAGAAATAAACCCACACATATATGGACAGCTAATATTTGACAAGGGGGCCAAGAACTTACAATGGAGAAGGGAAATTCTCTCCAATAAATGGTGTTGGTAAACTGGACAGCCACATGCAAAAGAATGAAAGCAGACCATTTGCTTACACCATGCACAAAAATCAACTCAAAATGGATTTAAGATTGAATGTAAGACCTGAAACCATGAATCTTCTAGAAGAAAACATAGGCAGTCTGCTCTTTGACGTGAGTTTTAGCAGCATATTTTCAAGTACCAAGTCTTACCGGGCAAGGGAAACAAAAGAAAAAATGAACAAATGGGACTACATCAAACTCAAAAGCTTCTGCACAGCAAAGGAAACTATCAACAAAACAAAAAGACAACCTAGCAGTTGGGAGAAGATACTTGGACTGAGGTCAGCAGGCCTGTTACCTGAGGCATGAATGGACATGACTCCTCCCAGGGTCTTGGTGAGTGCCAGCAGCAATAGCAATGCCAAATGCAGCTGCAGCCAAGTCCACATGGGGACATGGCTGTTTCCAAGTCTGTAGTTGGCATCATGGTCAGTGAGCCTGCCATGTGAGAATAGGTCTGTCTTCTCAAAATGGCTCTTCTTGTTCATGGGCTCTCCTGGAGTTTTGCAACCTTCTATCTGTATCCCAAAACTTCCACATAGCCACTTTTGTCCATAGATGGCTGCCAAATTATTGTTGCTGTGGGAGGATATGAGTGGGGAGCCTTGGACTCTGCCATCTTGCTGACATCCCAGGAATTTAACTGGGCTTCAACTTTAGGAAATCTTTTTACATTAATTTATCAAATTAATTGGCATAAATATATTAAAGCAAAAGAGGGCAAGTCTAATAGAATATATATGTATTTGATGATTTTTAAAGCTATTGCTGCAAATGATGGTGTACGTGTGTGGTGGGAGAGGGGTGGGATGCAGACCCTCAAATGAGAAAAATAAGTACATATCTTTAAAATCATAAATAATGTTGATTTTTTAAAAGATAAGTGATAACATTCAATTGGTCAGGGAAGCATTAAGAAATGACAATAAACATGCCAAAAATCTCTGTTATGAACCATAAGTTTTTAACATTATTGTGATAACTCAAACATGCATAAGATGGAAAAATAAAGAAAATATAACCATTGTAAGGTCAAAAACACAATTAATTGTAGATAAGACTTGGGAGGTGGAGAGCCCTGAGATCTCTGAATATGAAACCCTGTGTGGAGCCTTCATTGTACATTTCAACAAGGCCCCTAGGACAGTTGGTTTCAAATTTTAGCCATGCATAAGATCTACTAGGATGGCTTATAAAACACAAATGGCTGGGCCAGACCCTGGAGTTTCTGATTCAGAAGAACTGGGATGAAGGACAATAATTCCCATGTCAAACAAGCTCCCAGGTTACTTTGATGCTGCTCCTCTGGGGCACTTTCAGAGACAATTGTTCGTGTCCCTAGTACTCTGGTCTAATAAAAGTTTTCCCTCCACTATTTCCATCTCTTCTCTCCCACCCTGCTCTCAGCCTTTAGTAGGTTACATTGGTTCCTTCAGATGTTCAGATAGCATGATAGAGACCCCTGGTGACCCTGTCTCTTTCTCTTACAGTGAAATTTCGCCAGAAAGTTCAGAGAGATGCTTCAGGCAGAGAATTCAAAACCCACATCTCTGAGAGGCCCAAGATGGTTTGCCTTGGGGCATTGGAAACTTATTTAAAGTTTCCAGGACCTTGGGGGCTGAATTCTCAGGCATCCTCATTAAATAAATTGTTCTTTTGTCATTCTACTGTTTAAACAATTAAGCTTCCTTGGAGTGGAAGGAGAATAATAGAAACAAAACTCTCTGCCACTTCTGTTTCCCTGAAGATAGTAGGGAAGATATCTGTATCTCTCTCTCAAGAGTCAAATTTCTTTCTTCCAGTTATTCCTACTTTATCTGGTACATGCAACATTTGCAGTCAACAAGATCATTCTGGAGATGAAAAGTTTCTTTATCTTCCTTCAAAGGAGTCTCCCAGGGCTCCTTGGGATACTGCCCTAATTGTTGCCTCCTCTTCACATGATTTAATTTCAAAATTAGGTGTTTCTCCCTGAGGGATGTGTTAGAATTACAAGGAGCCCAACAGACTTGACCTTTAGAATTGTCAGAAAAATGAAATGCATGAGAAAGGTCCCTATTTCCAGAAGGAGATTGCAGCCATTAGTGATGTTACTACAGAAAAATCAAGAATTTTTAAAAATGAAAATAACCCTGAGAATTTATTGGGCATATGACAGTCTCGGCAGACCACAGGGAGAACAATTGTGATGGAGGTAGAAAGACTCCAGATGAGCTGGTTGAAGAGAGAATGAGCAAAGTAGAAACGGAAGTGGTAAGTATAGACCAAATTCTCCAAAACTTTGGAACAATACCCGAAGGGGAGTATTTTTCCAGGAGAGAGTTTCATTTTTGTTGGAAGAAATGGGAATGTGGAACATTCCCATGACATTGGAAATTACAACCATACATGCATAAAATGGAATATACAGAATAAAGAAAGTATAAATTATAGCATAAGTTCCCCCCAGCATTAGGAAGGGCTAGAATTCAAAGTTCAGACAGAGGTTTTGAAGAGGTAGTCATTAATAAAATAATTATACGAATAATTATTTAGTTACAATGGTGGCTAATGTTGTAATGGATTATATAGTGTCCAATTCTTACTGAGTCAAAGTGGGTTCAGCTCCTGGTGAGTTAAAATAATGCTTTCCACCAGACATAGTTGTCACACTAAGTATATATGCAGCAAATAGGAGGCTATGTGAAATCATTTCCAAAGTCTTGTCTGTCAGCCAGCACAGGACAGCAGGGGTTTTGTCATTTTGGGTGAGGAACGCATATTCAAAAGGGAGTTGTGGGTATTCACTTGCTTGCACAAGCTCAGTTGGAAAAAATGCTTCCACATACAGTGAAGGTTATGATAATAAGGCCTAAGCTTCTCCCTAAGAGGAGATATTAGTGTTAAAATTGAGGTAGAAGACCCAGGCATTGCTCTTGTGGTGGGGCTTGGTCTGGTTCAGGGTGGTTGGTGATTGCATCTCCTAACATAACAAAAAGAAAAAACAATTTGGAGAAACCATTAAGTGGTCTGAAAACTTCCTTGTGTTCCTTAGGGCAATTAGTCACTGACACAATGACAGCATATATCTGGTGATTCTTTATAACTGAGAACTGGAAGATCACATACAACACTCAGCCCAGCACGAACTTTCTAACTCCTGATTCGCTCAACAAGAACTTCTCCCTCTTTCTGTACAGCTACTTGATTTGTGCTGCCGCCTGCACAGACTGATGGTTGCCAGACCAACATGTTAGACCTCTGAGATCATAGCACCAATGGGGTGTTCTAGTCACTCCTCACCTCAACATTTACAAGATTCAACAGATGTTTTATCCTCCCTAAAATGTTACTCTTTCTGTTATTCTCACATTGTGAAAGTGAACATAATCAACACTGACACCCATGGAATTGTTCTACTACAGTGGGACTCAATCCCACTCATTTTTACCCTTACAGGACAACTGGCAATGTCTGGAGACAATTCTGGTTATTACAACACAGTGTTGGCATCTAGAGGGTAGATGACAGGAATCTGTCAAAGATCTTACCACACACATAATGACTCCTCATGACAAATAATTTTATAGACCAAAATGTTAATATTGTGATGGGTTAGAAATCTTGGTAAAGAATGTTGAAGACAAACGTTAAAATTTTACCTAAAAAAACCAAATGATTCTCTATTACTTTATAAGGATATAGACAATATTAGAAAGATCTCAAAATCTTTCTCCATTGTTTTGTTCTACATCATCTTTGTTATGGTGGTTAAATTTATGTAACATATAATGTACTGTTTTAGCCATTTTTAAGTGTGCAATTTTGTACACTTGTCATTAAGTACATACACATTATTGAGCAACTATCTCCACCCTTGGTCTCCAGAACTTTTTCATTTCATCAAACTGAAACTTTGTCCCCAGTAAATGCTGTCTCCCTATTTCCTCCATTTCCCATCCCCAGGCACCCACAATTGTACTTCATGTATCTATAAATTGACTACTATTGGTACTTCATATAAGTGGAATGATATAATATTTATCCATTTGGAATATCTCAATTTTGACATTTTAAAACCTGAACTTCTGATATCCCCCTTCCTTGCCAAATTTGCTCCACCCACAGCTCTCCTTGTCTCAATGGATGCAATTCCATTCTTTTAGTTCTCCAGGCTCCAAACCATGGACTCATCCTCTCTTTCTCTCACATCAGTATCCTCACTGGCAACAAATCTTCTTGACTCTACTTCAAAATTATAGACCAACTGACCACTTCCCAACCCTTACACTACTGTCTCCGCTCAGGCCCCAGCTACCTGTATCTCAGCTGGCTTGCTGCATTCAGTGCCAAGCAGGCTTCCTCACACCTTCAAATCCATTCACAACCCAGCAGCAAGAATGATCTTTTAAAATCCTCATTATGTCACGTGTCTGCTTAAAACTGAGCAATGACTCCCCTTGTCACTCAGAGTAAATGAAAGCAAAAGCCCTTCAATGGTGGAGAAAGTCTCACATGATCAGTCCCTGTTACCTGTCGATCCTTCTATTGTGCTTCCCCTCTCTCTCTCCGCTGCAGCTACATTCCCCACAGTTATCCTACTGCCCCAGGATTTTGTATTAACTTTCCCCTCTGCCTGGGGCACTCAATCCCCAGACATGCACTCACCTAAGTCATTCACTGCCTTTACAAATGTAGCTTTCTCAATGAAGTTTATGAAGACCATCCTTTATAACATGACAACCAACACTTCCGACACTCCTGACTCTCTTTATCCTCTGGAGTTGAGCCTAAAATACTGACTGACACATAGTAAATACTCAGTATAAGTAGATTTGGTTAATTGAATAAACAAGTGTGGTTCAGAAGGGGCTGCCAGTGTCATTGTCTCCTGAGCACAGTTAATTGGTCCAAGGTGGGAAGAGGACATGACTGTGTCAATTTAAATAGTTTTCTGAGGTATTCCTTTACATACGAGGAGATAAAATAAATGTTTATTAGTGAAGCTATGAGGCGTGAGCTGTGAAAGCTGCTGGTTTCTGTGTCTCTTTCCATGTGGGGGTATCTAGTCTGAGAAAAGAAACTTGATAATCTGACCAGAAATCTTCAAAATGTTTGAGTCCCTCTGTCCAGTGTCCAGCTGAGCTTCTGATGAGCCATGTTCAGATGAACCAGGAAATTGTCTTTTATCACTTGCCAGCAAAGCAGACCTGTCAGTGCAGCCTTATCTCCACCTGAGCCAGGACTATGAGATGATTATGCTGTAGGGGGATCAGAATTGCCATCCCAAAGTGTATCTCTTTTGCTTGATTATTTTTAAGAACAAAAAGAAACTTTTACCTTCCCATAAACTGCCTAAAACAATTTAAGAAAAAAGGCCTGTCCTGATTTTCTGACAGATTGAGCCATCACCATACATAACTCTAAGTGTGGTAAAGTGAGAGGAAACTTGCTAGGCCCATTTTTATCAAAGTTCTCTCTCAGGTCACGTTTTCCATAGATGGCCCAGCAAAAATTTGTTTATCAAACATTTTCTTCTCCATTTTCATGTAAATTGCCTTCCTCCTCTTTGAAGTTCCAAGCCACTATTCCCAATATACTCCTCTGTCTTTGACTAAAGATGGTATTTAAGGTGTGGGCTTCAGCCATTTTAGTGACTTACTCAGTTTTCCTAGGTTTCTCCTACATATACAAGCTATTAAACTTTGTTTCATATTCTCTTGTAATTCTGTCTCATGTCAATTTAATTATTTGACCAGCCAGAATAACCTAGAGGGTAGAGAAATAGTTCTTCCTCCTTTTCAATAATGCATAATGGAAATCAGCAAGGAGTGTCCTACTGGACCCTCCACTATCTCAGCTCAAGGCCTTACTGATCAATTATTGGCAAATTCTAACTCACACACATCTCTTGTGGTAGGTTGTGTAATAGCCTCCCAAAGATGTTTGAACCTGTGAATATGTTCCTCGGATGGCAAAAGACCCTTGCACATGTGATTAAGTCAAGAATCTGTAGATGGAGAGATTATTCTGAATCTGGGCTCAATGTAATCATAAGCATCCTTGTAAGAGGAAGGCAGGAGGGCTAGAGAGAGTATTGAAGATACTATGCTGTTGACTTTGAAGATGGAAAAAGGGGCCATAAGCCAATGAATGTGGGGGGCTTCTAGAATTCAGAAAAGGCAAAGAAACAGATTCTTCCCCAGAGCCTCCAGAAAGAAAGCATCTCTGCTGACCCATGTTAGATTTCTCACCTCCAGAACTATTAGATAATAAATGTATGTCCTTTTAAGCCACTATGCTTAGGGAAAGTTGTTACAGTAGCAACAGGTAACTCATACGTCTTTCTTCCAAACACTTCTCATCTCATTGTAACAGGCTTAAATCAGATCCTTATGATCTCTCCCCTGGACTATTTCCATAGCCTCCTAAATGTTCCCTCTTTCTCCAATTGTTCGCACTCAGGACAATCTTAAATTCCTCATATTATAAGTATGATTACATTATGGCTCTGGTTCTCAATTGCTTATAAAATCCTTAGACTGTCAAATTAGATTCTCAATGATCTGTCCTTCATCTATGTATCCAATCTTATTTCTAATCTCTCAGTCATACATTCCATATATCCTCCTGATAGGCCTAACTTTTTAATGTCTCTTGAATATCACCCAAATATATTTCCCAGTTAAGTTTATACTCATTTTTTGTTATCCAACATTCAAGCATATTCTCCTTTCAGAAGTTTACCCTGAATACCAAGTGTTTGCCAAGATGTGGAGAAACTGGAACCTTCATATTTTCCTGGTGGAAATGTAAAATGGTGAAGTCAATTTGGAAAACAGTTTAGCAGTTTCTTTAAAAGTTAAGCATAAATTTACCATATAGCGCAGTAATTGTACTCCAACATATCTACTCAAGAGAAATGAAAATGCACCTTGACACAGAGACATGTGCACATATGTTTATAGCAGAATTATTCATAATAACATCAAACTGGGTACATCCAAATGTCCATCAACTGGTACCTGGATAAGCAAAATTTGGTATAAACATACAATAGCATTCTATTCTGCAATTAAAAGGAACAAAATATTGATACATACTTCCACATGGATGAGCCTCAAAAACATTGGTAAGTAGGGGCTGGCCCTGTGGCACAGCAGTTAAGTTTGTGCATTCCACTTCTCGGTGGCCTGAGGTATGCCAGTTTGGATCCCTGGTGCGGACATGGCACCACTTGGCAAAAGCCATGCTGTGGTAGGCGTCCCACATATAAAGTAGAGAAAGATGGGCACAGATGTTAGCTCAGGGCCAGTATTCCTTGGCAAAAAGAGGAGTATTGGCAGTAGTTAGCTCAGAGCTAATCCTCCTCTAAAAAAGACATTGGTAAGTAGAAGAAGCCAGCTAAACAAGACCACATATTGTATAATTCCATTTCTATGAAATATTTGAAATGCAAATTTATGAAGGCAGAAAGTGATAGATGGTTTCCTAGGGCTGAGGTGGGGGTGTGAATTAACTGCAAACAGACACAAGGGTACTATTTGAGGTGATAGAAGTATTCTAAAACTGAATTGTGGTAATGATTGCATAACTGTATAAATTTACTAAAATCCTTGAATTTACATCATAATGGGTGAATTTTAATGCATGTAAATTATGCCTCAATAAAAATGTTAAATAGATAAATATCTAAAGGTTTTTTTTCTGAAATTACTCAAGATGAGTTGAAAACTTTTACCTTTGTTTCCCACAGGATCTATTACATACCTATTTTATTATGCTCAAGCCACTATATTGTAATCGTTTGTATCTCTTTGGTCCCCTCTTCAATTTGTACACATTAGACAACAAATGCACATTGGATTAAACTTAATGGAATCAAAGTGAACTGAAGCCTCATCAAATAAGACTCTTGTCTCTAACAAATTATAACTTCTGAGTAATTTTGCAGTCCTTACTATGTCTCCAATAATTACTTTCATTTTTATCTCAAATTCCCTGAATATTTTCATGATATTGTCTTTATACATCACAGTCCTTATTACCTGTGTTAGTTTTTGTTCCCACAGAAAAAGACAATGAGCCAAAGATTGGTGTACAAGCACTTTGTTGGAAGGAGCAGTGAACGAACAGGACAGAGGAGAGGTCGACACAGGAAAAAAATTACGTCCAATAAAGCTTGCATTAAGTCAGCTATGATAAGAAGTAATCAGAGTTTTCACCTGTGTGGAATTTCTGGAAAATGGTACAAAATCCAAAGCTCAGAATTATCTCAGCTAAAGGGTGAAGGAGATGGCATACCCCATACCTCTCCCTCAAGGGCTGTCTCTGATAGGGCATAATTCCTTGTTACTTCTGCCACCACATATTGGGTAAAGTAGGTTACAACTGCTATTGGCCATTGGCAATAGTCAATAGAGATGGTAAGAGGCTCCCAGGGAAAGTGGGAGGAATGTTGACAGCATCTGCTTCTCCATCCTTCCCCGAAGACTCAATTCTATCAACATTCTTCTCAAAAGGTAAACTAAGTTCTCAACACCTTCCACATGCATGTGACTATGATTCCTGATGGCACTTCAAGAGAATCCCCCCCCCCAAAAAAAATTAAGCCTTGAGGAAAACCAGCTCTAATTCTATTGCATTCAATATTACATGTTTTAGGATCTTATAAGGTGTATCTCAAAAGTGGAATAATGGGAAATAAAGGTCAAAGAAGGAAGAAAAGAAAGGAAGGACCAAAAAGAATGAAGCAAAATCTCAGAGTTATTCTAGGTGGTATATTTCTATTAATCATCTGAATAAACCAGCTTTAAACCTGTATTCCTACTTTCAAGTTGAAAATCACAACACTGTTCTTATGAAAAGTAGGATAGAAAAGTCACTGTCAGCTATCCAGATTAAAGTCCAACATGATCTCAGTCTCTTCTTTTGAAAAGTAGAATGAATAAGAGAAAATATCTCAGAGAAATATTTTCAAGATGAAATAAAGTCGTACATGCACAATCTTGATTTGATAAGTATTTTGTTGTGATGACTGTGTGATTTTAATTCCATTTCTTGGGGGGAAGACAAGCACACAACCAAATGAAGGTGAAGAATTTAAATGTTTGAGAGGATAATTTTGGGGAAGCAACATCAGCACTTGATATGATAAGTGCTTTGAATATAAGTTAAAAATCTTAAGAATGACTGCAAGAACATTATACAAAATAGCCAAGACTTGGAAGCAACCTAGGTGCCCATCAAGGGACAAATGGATAAAGAAGATGTGGTGTGTATACAGAACAGAATACTACTCAGCCACAAGAAATGATGAAATCCAGCCATTTGTGACAGCATGGATGTTCCTTGAGGGTATTATGCTAAGCGAAATTAGTCATAGGGAGAAAGTCAAATACCGTATGATATCTCATAAGTAGAAGATAAACAAACACATAGCAGTGGAGATTGGATTGGTGGTTACCATAGGGGAAGGGGCGGGAAGGGCAAAAGGGGTGATTAGGCTCACATGTGAGGGGATGGACTATAATTAGTTTTTGGGTGGTGAACATGATGTAATCTACACAGAATTTGAAATATGTTACAATGTACACCCGAAAGCTAAAAAAAATAAGACATAAAAAATAAAAATAAATAAATAAGAATGGCTGCAAGAAAGCTGACCAACTTGGAACTTTATGGACAGGATACAAGCAAGAAAAGTTAAAAAGGAATTACTGAGGAGGTTGTTAAGGAGAAATCAATACACAAACAAATAAAAGTGAAGCCATAGGTGCTTTGGGAATTGAAGAAATCAATCATGTCTTTTAGGTGTGATAAGGAACCAGAATATTTATATTTGCAACAATTGCTTTTGGGGTCACAGTGCCCACTTAGTTCTGAGGCCACTGATCCATCACAGACAGGAGGCTGTTCGCCTGAGCAGCCTTCCCAGGGCCCCTTTCACATCCTTGTTCCTCAGGCTGTAGATGAAGGGGTTCAGCATGGGGGTGACCACGGTGTACATCACTGAGGCAATTGAGCTTCTCTGGGAAGAATGGGTCACAGCAGAACTGAGGTAGACTCCCACACCTGTCCCATAGAACAAGGAGATCACAGAGAGGTGAGAGCCACAGGTGGAAAATGCTTTATACTTGCTCTCAGAGGTGCCCACCCTCATTAAGGAGGAGACAATCTGAGAGTAAGAAAAGAGAATCCCAGTGAGAGGAAACACAAGCAGCAGAGCAGTGGCCACATACAAGGAAATGTTATTGATGAGGGTGTCAGAGCAGGCCACCTTGAGTACTGAGCCAGTTCACAGAAGAAGTGTGGAATTTCAGTGCCTATGCAGAACGTCAGCTGCACCATCAGTAGAATATGAAACAGGGAGACAGAAAAAATGACCGACCAACACATCAGAACCAAGATGCAGCAGAGTCGTGGGTTCATGATGACCACGTAGTGCAGGGGGTGGCAGATGGCCACAAACCAGTCATAGGCCATCGCAGTCAGGAGGAAATCATCCATTCCAGCAAAAACCATAAAAAAATACACCTGACTGAGACATCCTATGTAGGAGATATCTTTGCTCTGTGTCTGGATATTCATTAGCATCTTTGGGATAGTGGTGGAGATGAAGCAGATGTCAACAAAGGACAGGTTTGAGAGGAAGAAATACATGGGGGTGTGGAGGTGTGAGTCAGAGCTGATGGCTACGATGATGAGCAGGTTCCCAAGCACGGTGACCAGGTACATGGACAGGAACACTCCAAAGAACAAGGGCTGCAGTTCAGGATCCTCTGAGAGACCCAGGAGGAGGAATTCTGATACTTCTGTGTGGTTTCCTGCTTCCATGCAGCTAGTATGTCTGCCAGGAAAGGAGATAAACGCAATGTTTAATGAGCATCCAACTGGCACCTCAGCTAGTGAGCACCTCGTGATTCCACCTTTAGGAAACTTCACACTTTGTTGAGTTTTTCCAATGACAGTGATTCATTCAGCCAAGTGGTAGCCCATTTCCACTTTAAATGTGTGTGATCATTCAGACTTTCCTTAATTTAGCAGAAATCTCTCTCTCTTTTCTCCCATTCCCCAAATTTAACTCTCTTATTCAAATCTACAGACATAAACCGATTTTGTCTTTGATAAAATTATTGTGTTTGGAATTTGGAATTTAGAAGACAATGATTTTGTCTTCCAAAATTATTGAAGACAATGGAGAGCTTTACTTTGGTAATCTTCACAATTCCTTCATTCTAAGAAGTCTGTAATAGTGGTTAAGACACAGGTTTTCCACTTAAACAACCTGAATTCCGTGACCTGATGGTTCCTATTGATGTCACAGTTAATTCTCATGTGTATCATTTTTTTTTCCCTAAAATTGCGGTTACTGCTATTACCTTCTGTGTAAGGTTTAGAAATGCCTTTGTACATAGTAGGATCTCAAACAGTGATAGCTTTTGTTATCATTATTAATCTGTTCTTTTTTAATCACATATTTTATTTTTTATTTTTTTGGAGCTTGTCCCTGAGCTAACATCTCTTGCCAATCTTCCTCTTTTTATTTTTCTCCTCAAATCCCCAGCAAATAGGTGTATCCTAGTTGTAAGTTGTTCTATTTCCTCTATGTGGAATGCTGCCACAGAATGGCATGACCATGCCTAGGATCCAAACCAGCAAACCCCAGGCCACTGAAGTGGAGCATGTGCACTTAACCACTCAGACACAGGGCCAGCCCCAACTGTTCTTTTTAAGGTAATTATTATTGATATATAACTCTCCCATAGTACAGTACAGACCATGATTTAGAAAATGGGATCTTGAATCAGACTTTATAGAATTTTCCTCCACCACCTACTATCTCCGTGACCTTGAGGAAGTTATTTAATCTCTCTTAGCTACAGATCCTTTACCTCTACAGTGGGAGTAGTAAACACGCCCTATATTGTTAAGACTGTTCAGTCAATTAAATGAGATGATGTATGTAATTTTTCTTGTTATTCCTGTGACATACAATGGACACTTGATAAATGTCAGCTTCCATTCTTAACATCACAATAAATCTGTCTTTCATGGCTATCACTTATTAAATTTCCCTTAAACTGGAGCTGCCGTCAAGGATGGAATTCTGATCATTATAAACACAACAGGGTTGTTATCTCTTTTGACCACCTTGCAGCACTAATTAGTGAAGATACCTCTGGCTTCCTCTTTCCTAGACTGCTGCCAGGCAGATTCTTCCAAGAAGAGGAAAAGGCGTGTGGACTACATATAAGAGGAGGAAACAAAATCTCAAAAGTATTAAAATAAAATACAAGGCATGTGTGCTCATGTGTACATGTTCAGAAGGGGAGATGTGTTGTATTAACTATCAATGCACTTAAATTTAAAAAGAATATGATTGATATATTGGACAAAAAATATTTAAAGTGTCTATAAATCATATCATCCAAAAAATTGAAAATTTAAGATTTGAAAATAAATATTTGTATTCTCTGGGGGGGGGGGTGGGAGGTCAGTGTTAATTCCTAGAGAATGCTAAATAATTAGAGAGAAAATATCATTGAGGACCAATTCATTTCTAGGAAGGTGGGTAGAAAAGACTTCCCTAAAATATGAATATTTGAGCTAAGAAATGAAGGATGGGTAATTTTTAATCAGGGGAAGTAAGGAAAGGACCAGCATTTTGGGCTGAGAGAACAGAATTCCTAGTTGCCCTGTGGGTCAGTGAGCTTGAGAATGGAAGGATTTGAGAGGCTAGTGAGATGGAGAACAGAGAGTGAGGGTCAGGAGGACAGAGTGCAGGAGGCCCACAAGCCCAGCATCCTGTACCATTCCTTGATGTACCTCTCACGTTGGTAATTTTACATTTATTTTGGGGTGCGAGGATGTGAGTGCTTTTGCTCACGATTGTCTTTCCAGGGACTTACGTGTCACATGACACATAGCAGGTGTTCAACACACAAATGTTAGATGTGTAATAAAGACTGAGGTGCAAAATGTCAACTGTAAAAAAGTATACAAAAAATAATCTTCATGCTCACATATACCAGAATACAGACACAAAATTTAATAGTAAAATTAAATGGAGGGCTTTTATATGTATTTTAAGAAAATATTACATCATCAATAAATAATACTTATTCTAGAAATGGGAAGCTGGTTGAATACTGTGATGTCTGTTCACATAACTCATCACTAAAATAGGTCAATGAAGAGAAATCATAATCATAGTTACAATAGAAAATGCATTTGGAAAAGTATAACAGTCATTACTGTAGTTAGCAGCTAGGATAGAGCCTCTCATTAAATGAGGAAACTGAGAACAATTTTTAAACTTGATAAAGAATAGTTATATTGAATCTGCAGCCAACAGGATATTCTACATTAAAACACTAAAATATTTGTGTTAAATTCATAAAGAGGCAGTTGACTCTAAATTCAATCACTCCATATTCCTCTGAATATTTCAAGAGACTGGTAAGATCAGTGAAGAAAATTGGCCTGAGTACACAACACCAGGAATAATTATGTTATTTGAGATGATATTACGGTCAGTAAAGTGAAACAACAAGAAGAAGAATCAATACAGAACTATTAAGTGGTAAAAGTGAGTCAAATCTGTTGCAAAAATGGTAAGGGCACATAGAAGAAAAATACAGTCACATTAGGAGCAAAGTAGACAATACCTGGTGCATAATAGATCTCCAGTGAGTGGCTAGTGAAGAAATTATTAGACACAAGAAATCCAACAGGAGTCTACAATTACGGGAAAGAGTAGAGAAGAAGTAGAGACTCTCTGGAAAATAACTCTTATTGGAGAATTGCTCTAGATTCCAAAAAGTGTGAGAAGGAAACAGAAAAGATCTAGTTCAGTAGATATAAGATACCTTCAAAATACAGAGACCGCACCTTCATAGACTAAATAAATATGGGACTGTCCCAGTCTCATTACTCTTGAGGGAAAGCCCAGTACCCATTCTCTCTCCTCTTTGCCTTCTTCCTCCACCAGCACTCACTGGGATACACTGACCCTCTCTGATGATTATCACTGGAGTTTTCTGTTCTCTGAGGTCTGTCCCTAGGAAGCCCAACTGACTTTGCATTGGGCTGAGATTACATAATTATAGGTAAAGGGCAACAGCAAGATGTTTAAAGTTTCCAATGTCTCAAGGGTTGAATTCTCAGAGCCTCTCATTAAAAAATTTGTTCTCTTGACTCTCCTCTCGGCAAACAATTCAGCTCCCTTGGGGTACAAATATAAGAGAATGGACAATTCAGCCAATGTGTCTGGATAGGCAGCAAAGGGGGAAATGGAATTTATTTCCTTCAAGGAGAAACTCTTCTTAATTTGATTTGACATAAAAAATACAAGGTGTCTTAGAGGGAAAGTTTAATTTCTGCAAGAACCAAACTCAGGAGACAGCTTTCTGTGATGTTCTTCTCTTGGAGTCTTTGGAGATTTTGGGGCTCACTTGGTGTCCAGAATGCAACGAAGACAAACAGATCCTTTCTGAAGAACAGCAAAGGGGTTAACAGTTTTGGTTTTGTTGAAAGGACTAATCAGATGAGGATGAAAACATCCCTTGATATTTGCTGGTGACATGGAAACTTTTGTTGATATTAGTGAGGGATCCACTTATGACCTCTCAATAGAGGGACAGGGTGGAAGTAATCAGGGAGAGTGGGTTGAAGAGTGAGTATTGAGGAAATATGTGTGGCAAACATAAATCATATAGAAAGTTTGTCCGACAAACAGAGGGCAGTGGTAAGACATATCCTGAAGTGAGTATCAAGTACGGGAGAGTTAAAAAACTTGTAATGAAAGATCTTTAAGTTCAAAGAGAATGATCGTATTTCAGTGGACATTTGACTACACAGGAGGTGTTGACTACATTATTCACAGGATGCAATGTACACTCCAAATCAAGGACAATCATAATGTGCTGTATCTCCAAATTAGAGAATACATGGGTCCAGAAATCAACCATTGGAAGTAGAAGCAACCCCATCTCACATCTCTCCCAGTGAGCCACTTGGAGAGTTTGTGCTTTAGGTTTTCACAGTTCTGACCTCTGCGTGTTTAGAGGTCATGACTCCTAAAGGTGTATAACTTCTAGGAGTATGACAAAAGTCCCAGTAAACGTCAAGCTATGTTGCTTCTTGGCATTTCAGGTCTCTCATGCCAAGAAGAGGAGTCATTGTCCCTGCAGGTGTAATTGACCCTGGTCATCTGTGTCATTGTGTGACCATGAAAATGGACATGCACTGGTACTCTGCTGCGTTCAGTCCGTGGCTGGGAGCAGCCCAGGAGCAACCTCAGTGCCAACACAGTGGGGGATGCAGATGGCTGTTGGTCAGTTATGCTCCCACAGTAAGACATCTGAGTGGTGCGACCTTGGAAGGAGCAGATTCGTTTAGCTGAGTTCAATTCTCAAGGAGGGCTGAAGGCTGAGGGCTGTCATATGGGTGCAACCCCTGAACCTGGAATAATAAGCCCTTAATCTGGAAGGAGGATCTGGGCACGGCAGCATGGCATTCACTGGAGTGCATCACATGGGACAATTGAATACCTTCTTTTTAATTGAGATACAGTTGACATACAATATTATATTATTTTTAGGTGTATACGATGAGTCAACATTTTTATATACTGGGAAATGGTCACCACGATAAATCTTGTTAAGATCCATCATCACACAGAGTTACAAATTATTTTCCTTGTCATGAGAACTTTTAAGATCTACTCTCTTTGCAATTTTCCAATATACCATACAGTATTAGAAACTATCATCACATGCTGTATATTACATCCCCATGACTTATTTACTTTATAACTGGAAGCTTGTCCCTTTTTATCACCTTCATCCATTCCTCCCACACTCTGGCAACCACCAGTGTGTTATCTATATCTATAAGTTTGGTTTTTGTTTGTATTTTCGGCTGTCTTGATCAGTATGTTAAAGAACAAGAGGTCAATAATTCTTACCACAGGAATTTAAATATGTTTCAACTTTAAGAAATTTATCTTCATTAATATATTTCAGAAATATATCAATACAAAAGCTGGCGAGTCCAACTGGAATCAAAATGAATTTGAGAATTTTTAACAGTCATTGCTGCAAATAGTGGTGTGTATGTGTGTGGGCATGGAGAAATGCTAGCTCTCAAAATAGGGAAATAAGGATATATCATCCAAATGAAAAATAATGTAGATTTTTCAATGAGATTTAATGTTCCCTTGAACACGGATGCCTTAAGAAATGACAATAAACATGCAAGAATTGCTACTATGAACCATACGTTGTAAACATTATTCTGACCATGGAAACACATGGATAAGATGAAAAAAGGGGACATAAGCATTGTAAAGTAAAAGACAAGTGTATCATTATTAGGAGACTAGACTTTGGAGGTGGAGAGGCCTGAGATCTCTGAAGATGCAGCCCCATGTGGGAGCTTCATCATCCGTTTCAACAAATCCCCTAGGGCACTTGGTTTCAAATTTTAGCCATGTTTATGATCCACCTAGATGGTTTATTAAACACAAATAGCTGGGTGTGAACTTGGAGTTTCTCATTTAGTAGAACTGGGATAAAGGACAAGAATTTGTATATCTAACAATCTCCCGAGGGTTGCTGGTCCTGCTGGTCTGGAGACACTTCCAGAGACACTTGTGTCCCTAGTACTCTGGTCTAAGAAAAGGTTTTCCTCCACTGTTTCTGTCCCCCTTCTCACCCCCCCCTCAGCCTTTACTGGGAAACACTGGTTCTTTCAGATGGCATCTGAAACCCCTGATGGTCCTGTCTCTTTCTCCTATGGTGGCTTTTCCCCAGAAAGTGCAGGGAAAACCTCCAGGTAGGGAATTCATAACCCATATCTCTGGGAGGCCCAAGAAGGTTTGCCTTGGGGACACTGAGACCTTATTTAAAGTTTCCAGGACATTGGGGGCTGAATGATCAGACCTCCTCATTAATAAAGTGTTCTATTGTCATTCTACTCTATAAACAATTAAGCTCCCTTCAGGTAGAAGGAGAATAACAGAAACAAAACTTTCTGCCACCTCCCTTTCCCTGAAGATAGCTGCAGAGAGAGATGGGTTTCTTTCTTCCAATTATTCCTTCTTTATCTGATACATGCAACATTTGCAGGCAACAAGATCATCCTCCTGGAGATTAAAAAATTTATCTTCCTTCAAAGAAGTCTCTCAGGTCTCCTTATGTTCCTGCCCTAATTCTTGCCATCCCTTCACAGGATTTAATTGCAAAGTTAGGAGTTTCTCCTTGAAGGATGTGTCACTGTTACAAGAAGCCCACTAGACTTGACCCTCAGAATCCCATTGTCACAAAAATGAAATGCTTAAGAAGGGTCCCCTTTCCAGAAGGGACCTCCAATAATTACCTTCTTTTTTTATCTCAAAGTACCTAAATATTTTCATGATGCTGTCTTTATACATCAGACTTTATTACCTGTGTTCGTTTTGGTACCCACAGAAGCAGACGCTGAGCCAAAGATTCATGTACAAGCACTTTATGGGAAGGAGCAATGAATGGATGAGAGACAGCAGAAGTGGATGCGGGGAAGAAAATACATCCAGTAAAGCTTGCATTATGTCATCTACCACAGGAAATGAGCAGAGCTTTTATCCTGTGAGTAAATTCTGAAAAATGGTACAAACTTCAAACTTCAGAATTATCCCAGCTAAAGGGTGAAGGAGAGGGCATACCCCACAACTATCCCTCAAGGACTGTCTCTGAGGGAACATAATTCCTTGTTACTTAATCCACAACATACTTGGCAAAGAAGGTTCCAGATGGTGCTTGCACTTGGCAGTCATGCAATGGAGATGTTGAAAGGATCCCAGAAAACATGAGACGACTGTCAACAGCATCTACTTCTCCATCCTTTCCCACAGACTCAATTCTACCAACATTCTTCTCAAAAGCTGAGCTAAGTTCTCAACACCTTCCACATGTGTGTAACTATGATTCCTGATGGCACCTCCAGAAAGTCCCCCAAAATATATACAACTGAATGATAAAGCAACTCTGATTCTATTATATTCATTATTACATTTTTTTAGGATCTTAGAGGGTATATGTCAAAATTGCAATGATGGAAAATAAAGGTCAAATAAAGGAAGTAAGGGATGCAAGGAGGGAATAAATGAAGGAAGGATGGAAGGAAGAAAGAGAGTAATGAAGGAAGGAAGGGGATGAATGGAAGGAACACAAAGAATGAAGCAACATCTCAGAGTTATTCTAGGTGGTATATTACTATGAATCATCTGAACAAACCAGCTTACAAATGTACATTCCTACTTTGAAGTTGAAAATCTGATCACTATTCTCATGAAAAGTAGTGTAGCAAAGTCATGGTCAGTTAACCAGGTTAGAATCAAACACAATCCCAGTCTCTTCTTTTGAAAAGTGGGGTAAATGAGAGAAAATATCTCAAAGAAATGTTTTCCAGATGAAATAAAGTGATGCATGTGAAAAGACAAGCGCAATCCTGATGTGGTAAGTGCTTTGTTGTGATGACTCTATTATTTCCATTCCATTTCTTCTGGAGAAAACAAGTGCACAACCAAATGTAGGTGAAGAACCTCAACAGTAGAGAGGATAATTTGGGAAACCACATCAGCACTTGATATGATAAGTGCTTTAAATCTAAAGTTACAAATCTTGAGAACGACTACAAGAAATCTGACCAAATGTGGAACTTTAATGCACAGCATATAGAGAAGAAAAGTCAAAAAGGAATTACTGAGGAGGTTGTTGATGAGAAACTAATAAAAAAAACAAAACTGGGGGCCGGCCCCGTGGTCGAGTGGCTAAGTTCACTCACTCTGCTTCCGTGGCCGAGGATTTCGCTGGTTCAGATCCTGTGTGCAGACATGGTACTGCTCATCAGGCCATGCTGAGGCAGCGTCACACATGCCACAACTAGAAGGACCTACAACTAAGGATACACAATTATGTCCACGGGTGTTTTGGAGAGAAAAAGGAAAAATTAAAACATCTTTAAAAAAATAACTGAAGTCATAGATGTTCTGGGAATTGAGGAAATCAAACATGTCTTTTAGCGAAGAAAAAGAACCAGGAGATTTAAATTGCAACACTTGCCTTTGGGGCCCACAGGGTCCACTTAGTTCTGAGGCACGTGACTTATCACACACAAGGGGTTGCTCGATTGAGGAGCCTTCCCAGGGCCCCCTTCACATCCTTATTCCTCAGGCTGTAGATGAAGGGGTTCAGCATGGGGGTGACCACAGTGTACATCACTGAGGTGACTGAACTTCTCTGGGAAGAATGGGTCACAGCAGAGCTGAGGTAGACCCCCAGGCTTGTCCCATAAAACAAAGAGACTGCAGAGAGGTGAGACCCACAGGTGGAAAATGCTTTATATTTTCCTCCTGCAGAGAACATCCTCATTAAGGAAGAGACAATCTGAGAGTAAGAAAAGAGGATCCCGGTGAGAGGAAATGCACACAGGAGGGCAGTGGCCACATACAAGGAGATATTATTGATGAGAGTGTCAGAGCAGGCCACCTTGAGAACCGGAGCCAGTTCACAGAAGAAGTGTGGAATTTCAGTGCCTATGCAGAAGGTCAGTCGTACCATCAGTAGAATATGAAACAGGGAAACAGATAAAATGATCAACCAACACGTCAGAACCAAGATGCAGCAGAGTCGTGGGTTCATGATGACCACGTAGTGCAGGGGGTGGCAGATGGCCACAAATCTGTCATAGGC
This sequence comes from Equus asinus, assembly GCF_041296235.1. Lineage (NCBI taxonomy): Eukaryota > Metazoa > Chordata > Mammalia > Perissodactyla > Equidae > Equus > Equus asinus. The sequence continues at coordinate 20,109,075 of NC_091809.1, read as the reverse complement.
CATCACAGTCAGGAGGAAATCATCCATTCCAGCAAAAACCATAAAAAAATACACCTGACTGAGACATCCTATGTAGGAGATATCTTTGCTCTGTTTCTGGTTGTTCACTAGCATCTTTGGGATTGTGGTGGAGATGAAGCAGATGTCAACAAAGGACAGGTTTGAGAGGAAGAAATACATGGGGGTGTGGAGGTGGGAGTCAGAGCTGATGGCCAGGATGATGAGCAGGTTCCCAAGCACGGTGACCAGGTACATGGACAGGAACACTCCAAAGAGCAAGGGCTGCAGTTCAGGATCCTCTGAGAGACCCAGGAGGAGGAATTTTGATACTTCTGTGTGGTTTCCTGCTTCCATGTAACTAGTATGCCAGGAAAGGAGATAAAAGCAACATTTAATGAGCATCCAACTGGCACCTCAGCTAGTGAGCACCTCGTGATTCCACCTTTAGGAAGCATCACCCTCTGTTGAGTTTTTCCAATGACAGTGATTCATTCAGCCAAGTGGTAGCCCATTTCCACTTTAAATGTGTGTGATCATTCAGACTTTTCTTAATTTAACAGAAAACTCTCTCTTTTCTCCTACTCACTGATTTTAACTCTCTTATTCAAATCTATGGACATAAGCCAATTTTGTCTTTGATATGACTCTTCCAAAATCATAGAGACAATGAATAACTTTACTTTGGTAATCTCCACAATTCCTTCATTCTAAGCACTCTTTAATAGTGGGTAAGACACAGATTTTCCACTTAAACAACCTGACTTCTGTGACCTGATGGTTTCAATTGATGTCACAGTTAATTCTCATGCGTATCATTTTTTTCCCTAAAACTGTGGTTACTGCTATTACCTTCTGTGTAAGCTTTAGAAATGCCTTTGTACACAGTAGGATCTCAAAAAGTGATAGCTTTTATTATCATTATTAATCTGTTCTTTTTTATCGTATATTTTATTTTTTATTTTTTTGAAGCTTGGTCCTGAACTAACATGTCTTGACAATCTGCCTCATTTTATTTCTCTCCTCAAATCCCCAGCAAATAGGTGTATCTTAGTTGTAAATCATTCTATCTGCTCTAGGTGGAATGCTGCCATAGATGGCATGACTGTGCCCAGAATCCAAACCAGCAAACCCCAGGCCACTGAAGTGGAACATGTGGACCTAACCACTCGCCCATGGGGCCATCCCCAACTGTTCTCTTTATGACAATTATTTTTGATATATAACTCTCCCATAGTACAATACAGAGCATGATTTAGAAAATGGGATCTTGAATCAGACTTCTTAGAATAGAATTTTCCTCCACCAGCTACTATCTCCATGACCTTGAGGAAGTTATTTAATCTCTCTTAGCTACAGATCCTTTACCTCTACAGTGGGAGTAGTAAACACGCCCTATATTGTTAAGACTGTTCAGTCAATTAAATGAGATGATGTATGTAATTTTTCTTGTTATTCCTGTGACATACAATGGACACTTGATAAATGTCAGCTTCCATTCTTAACATCACAATAAATCTGTCTTTCATGGCTATCACTTATTAAATTTCCCTTAAACTGGAGCTGCCATCAAGGATGGAATTCTGATCATTATAAACACAACAGGGTTGTTATCTCTTTTGACCACCTTGCAGCACTAATTAGTGAAGATACCTCTGGCTTCCTCTTTCCTAGACTGCTGCCAGGCAGATTCTTCCAAGAAGAGGAAAAGGCGTGTGGACTACATATAAGAGGAGGAAACAAAATCTCAAAAGTATTAAAATAAAATACAAGGCATGTGTGCTCATGTGTACATGTTCAGAAGGGGAGATGTGTTGTATTAACTATCAATGCACTTAAATTTAAAAAGAATATGATTGATATATTGGACAAAAAATATTTAAAGTGTCTATAAATCATGTCATCCTAAAAATTGAAAACAAAATTTAAGATTTGAAAATAAATATCTGAATTCTCTGGGGAAAAAAAAGGTCAGTGTTAATTCCTAGAGAATGCTAATTAATTAGAGAGAAAAATATCATTGAAGACCAATTTAGTGCTGGGAAGGTGGGTAGAAAAGACTTCTCTAAAATATGAATATTTGAGCTATGAAAGGAAGGATGGGTAATTTTTAATCAGGAGAAGTAAGGAAAGGACCAGCATTTTGGGCTGAGAGAACAGAATTCCTAGTTGCCCTGTGGGTCAGTGAGCTTGAGAATGGAAGGATTTGAGAGGCTAGTGAGATGGAGAACAGAGAGTGAGGGTCAGGAGGACAGAGTGCAGGGGGCCCACAAGCCCAGCATCCTGTACTATTCCTTGATGTGCCTCTCATGTTGGTAATTTTACATTTATTTTGGGGTGTGATGATGTGAGTGCTTTTGCTCATGATTGTCTTTCCAGGGACTTACATGTTGCATGGTACTCAACACACAAATATTAGATGCATAATAAAGACTGAGGTGCCAAATGTGAACTGTAAAAAAGTATACAAAAAATAATCTTCATACTCACAATACCAGAATGCAGACATAAAATTTAATAGTAAAATTAAATCGAGTGCTTTTATATGTATTTTAAGAGAATAGTACATCATCAATAAATAATACCTATTCTAGAAATGGGAAGCTAGTTTAATACTGTGATGTTTGTTCACATAATTCATCACTAAAATAGGTCAATGAAGAGAAATCATAATCATAGTTACAATAGAAAATGCATTTGGAAAAGTATAACAGTCATTCCTGTAGCTAGCAGCTAGGATAGAGCCTCTCATTAAATGAGGAAACGAGAACAATTTTTAAACTCAATAAATAGTTATATTAAATCTGCAGCCAACCGGATATTCTATATTAAAACACTAAAATATTTGTGTTAAATTCATAAAGAGACCAAGGCAGTCGACTCTAAATTCAATCACTCCATATTCACCTGAGTCTTTTCAAGAGACTGGTAAGATCAGTAAACAAAATTGGTCTGAGTACACAACACCAGGAATAATTATCTTATTTGAGATGATATTATGGTCACTAAAATTAAACAACAACAGCGAAAATCAATACAGAACTGTTAAGTGCTATCAGTGAGTCAAATCTGTTGCTAAAAATAGTCAGGGCATATAAAAGGAAAACACAGTCACGTTAGGAACAAAGCAGACAACACCTGGTGCATAATAGATCTCCAGTGAGTGGTTAGTGAAAAAAATGATTGGACACAGGAAATCCAACAGGAGCCTACAGTTATGGGAAAGAATAGAGAAGAGGTAGATACTCTCTGGAAAATAACTCTAATCGGAGAAATGCTGTTGATTCCAAAAAGGATGAGAAGGAAACAGAAAAGATCTGGTTCAGTAGATATAAGGTACCTTCAAAATACAGAGACTGCACCTTCATAGACTAAATAAATATGGGACTGTCCCAGTCTCATTACTCTGAGGGAAAGCCCAGTATCCATTTTCTCTTCTCTTTGCCTTCTTCCTCCACCAGCACTCACTGGGATACACTGACCCTCTCTGATGATTATCACTGGAGTTTTCTGTTCTCTGAGGTCTGTCCCTAGGAAGCCCAACTGACTTTGCATTTGGCTGAGATTGCATAATTATAGGTAAAGGACAACAGCAAGATGTTTAAAGTTTCCAGTGTCTCAAGGGTTGAATTCTCAGAGCCTCTCATTAAAAAAGTTGTTCTCTTGACTCTCCTCTCGGCAAACAATTCAGCTCCCTTGGGGTACAAATATAAGAGAATGGACAATTCAGCCAATATTGTGTCTGGATAGGCAGCAAAGGGGGAAACTGAATTTATTTCCTTCAAGGAGAAACTCTTCTTAACTTGATTTGACATAAAAATACAAGGTGTCTCAGAAGGAAAGTTTAATTTCTGCAAGAACGAAACTCAGGAGACAGCTTTCTGTGATGTTCTTCTCTTGGAGTCTTTGGAGATTTTGTGGCTCACTTGGTGTCCAGAATGTCATGAAGACAAACAGATCCTTTCTGAAGAACAGCAAAGGGGTTAACAGTTTTGGTTTTGTTGAAAAGACTAATCAGATGAGGATGAAAACATCCCTTGATATTTGTTGGTGACATGAAAACTTTTCTTGATATTAGTGAGGGATCAATTTATGACCCCTCAATAGAGGGACAGGGGTGGAAGTAATCAGGGAGAGTGGGTTGAAGAGTGAGTATTGAGGAAATATGTGTGGCAAATATAAATCATATAGAAAGTTTGTCCGACAAACAGAGGGCAGTGGTAAGACATACCCTGAAGTGAGAATCAAGCATGGGAGAGTTAAAAAAACTTTTAAGGAAAGATATTTAACTTCAAAGAGAATGATCGTATTTCAGTGGACATTTGACTACACAGGAGGTGTTGACTACATTATTCACAGGATGCAATGTACACTCCAAATCAAGGACAATCATAATGTGCTGTATCTCCAAATTAGAGAATACATAGGTCCAGAAATCAACCATTGGAAGTAGAAGCAACCCCATCTCACATCTCTCCCAGTGAGCCACTTGGAGAGTTTGTGCTTTAGGTTTTCACAGTTCTGACCTCTGCGTGTTTAGAGGTCATGACTCCTAAAGGTGTATAACTTCTAGGAGTATGACAAAAGTCCCAGTAAACGTCAAGCTATGTTGCTTCTTGGCATTTCAGGTCTCTCATGCCAAGAAGAGGAGTCATTGTCCCTGCAGGTGTAATTGACTCTGGTCATCCGTGTCATTGTGTGACCAAGAAAATGGGCATGCACTGGTACTCTGCTGCATTCAGTCCGTGGCTGGGAGCAGCCCAGGAGCACCCTCAGTGCCAACACAGTGGGGGATGCAGATGGCTGTTGGTCAATTATACTCCCACAGTAAGACATCTGAGTGGTGCGACCTTGGAAGAAGCAGATTCGTTTAGCTGAGTTCAATTCTCAAGGAGGGCTGAAGGCTGAGGGCTGTCAGGTGGCTGCCACCCCTGAACCTGGAATAATAAGCCCTTAATTTGGAAGGAGGATCTGGGCACAGCAGCATGGAATTCACTAGAGTCCATCACACGGGACAATTGAATACCTTCTTTTTAATTGAGATATAGTTGACATATAATATTATGTTAGTTTTAGGTGTGCAACATGATGACTCAACATTTTTATGTACCGGGACATGGTCACCACAATAAACCTAGTTAACATCTGTCACCACACAGAGTTGCAAATTATTTTTCTTGTCATGAGAACTTTTAAGATCTACTCTCTTAACAACTTTCCAATATACCATACAGTATTAGAAACTATCAGCACATCCTGTATATAGGATTTAATTTCAAAGTTAGGAGTTTCTACCTGAAGGATGTGTTACTGTTCCAAGAAACCCAATAGACTTGACCCTCAGAATCCCATTGTCACAAAAATGAAATGGTTAAGAAAGGTCCCCTTTCCAGAAGGGAGAATGCAAACACTAACAACTTTGGTACTGAAAATCAAGCATTTTGAAGAATGGAAATATCCTGAGAATTGACTGGGCACATGATGTTACTGCAGAGCTTGAGGAGATCAATTGTGATGGAGGTAGAAAGACACCAGATGAGTTGGTTGAAGAAAGAGTGAGCAGAATAGAAATGGAAGTAACAAGTACAGACCAAATGCTCCAAGAGTTGGGAGCAATACCCAAAGGGGAGTATGGGTCTATAAATGAGTGGCATTGTCATTGAAAGAAATGGGAATGTGGAACATCCCCATGATATTGGAAATTCTTACATTTCAAGAAGACATTAGTATATACAGGATAAAGGATAAGGGAGAGCTGAAGTTCTGCCCAAAGTTAGGAAGGGAAATGATTCAAAGTTCAGCCAGATGATTTTAATAGACAGTCATTAATAAAATAATTATCCAAATAACTATTTAATTACAACGGTGGCAAATGTTGTTATGGATGGTGTCGTGTCCAAACAGTTCATATATCTAGGTGGCCCTATAACTGAGAATGGGAGGATGATGGGTAGCACTCAGCCCGGCATCAATTTGTCTAACTCCTGACTTTCTCAACAGGAACTTCTTCTTTCTGTGCAAGTATTAGATTTGTGCTACCACCGGTGCAGACTGATGATTGCCAGACAAATACATTCGATCTCTGAGACAATAGCACAAGCACCACTTCTGTTCCCCCCTCACCTCAACCTTTCCAAGATTCAACTGATGTTTTATCCTCCTCAAAAGGTTGCTCTTTCTGTTATTCCCATACTGTGAAAGTTAACACCACCAACTGTGGCACCCACGGAACTGTTCTCCTCTCGTGGTTCTCAATCCCACTGATTTTTACCCCTACAGGACAACTGGCAATGTCTGGAGACATTTCTGGTTATCACAACTCAGTGTTGGCATCTAGTGGTTAGATGACAAGTATCTGTCAAAAATCTTACCATACACATAATGGCTCTTCATGACAAATAATTATATATAACAAAGTGTTAATATCATCATGGGTTAGAAATCCTGGTAAAGACCATTGAAGACTGATGTTAAAATTTTTCTAAAAAACTCAAACGATTCCCTACTATTTTGTAACAATATTGAAAATAGAAAAATGTCACAATATTTCTCCATTGATTTCTGCTACTTCATCTTTTTTACGGTGGTTAAATTTATATAACATACAATGTACTGTTTTAACCATTTTTAAGTGTGCAATTCTGTACACTTGGCATTAAGTACATTCACATTGTTGAGCAATTATCACCACCTTTGATCTCCAGAATTTTTTCATTTTCCCAAACTGAAACTCTGTCCCCATTAAATACTAACTCCCTATTTTTCTCCCTTCCACAACCCCTGGCACCCATAATGGTACTTCATGTATCTATAAACTTGACTGTTATTGATACTTCATGTAAGTGGAATCATATAATATTTATCCATTTGAAATATCTCCATTTGGTATTTCAAAATCTGAACTTCTGATGTCCCCCTTCCTTGCCAAATTTGCTCCACCCACAGCTCTCCGTATCAATGGATGCAATTCCATTCTTTCAGTTCTTCTGGCTCCAAACCATGAACTCATTCTTATTTCCTTTTTTCCTATCAGATCCATATCCAGACTGGCAATGAATCTTTTTGACTCTACTTTAAAAATATAGACCAACTGACCATTTATCAACCCTTACACTACTGTTCCCAATCACACCTAGATACCTATATCTCATCTGGTTTGCTACAGTCAGCTCCAAGCTGGCTTCCTTACACCCTCAAGTCCATTCTCAACCCAGTAGCCAGAATGATCTTTTAAAATCCTCATTATATCACTTGTCTGCTCAAAACTGGGCAATTAATCCCCTTGTCACTCAGAGTAAATCAAAGCAAAAGCCCTTCAATGGCAGAGAAGGCCTCACAAGATCAGCCCCTGATACCTGTCAGTCTCTTCTACTGTGCTTCCCCTCTCTCCCTCTGCTGCAGCTACATTCCCTCCAGTTAGCCTTTTACTCCAGGGTCCTTGTATTAACCTTACTCTCTGCCTGGGCCCCTCATTCCTCTGATATACACTCCTCTAAGTCATTCACTGTCTTCACAAATGTTGCCTTCTCAATGAAGTTTATGAAGACCATCCTCTACAACATGACAACCAACACTCTCTACACTCCTGACTCTCTTTATCCTGTGGAGTTTAGCCAAAAATTGTGACTGACACGTAGTAAATACTCAGTAAACATAAGTTTGATATATTGAATACATTAGTGTGGTTCTAAATGGCTGCCAGTGTCGTTGTCTCCTGAGCACAGTTGATTGGTTCAATGTGGGAAGAGGTCATGACTTTCTGAGGTAATTTTTTATAGATAAAGAGAAAATAAGTCCCATTCCTCTTTATTAGTGAAGCTATGAGTTATGAGTTGTGAGAGCGGCTGGTTTCCATGTCTCTTTCCATGTGGTAGCAGCTGGTCTGAGAAAATAAACCTGATACTCTGAACAGAAATTTTCATAATGGTTGAGTCCCTCTGTCCAGTGTCCAGCTGGGTTCTGCTTATCTATGTACAAATGGACCAGGAAATTCTCTTCTATCATTTGTCAGCAAAGCAGACCTGTCTGGTGCAGCCTTCTCTTCACCTGAGCCAGGACCATGAGATGATCATGCTGTGGGAAGATCAGAATTGCCACTCCAAAGTGCATCTCTTTTGCCTGATTTTATTTAAGAACAAAGGACTCAGAAAGAATCTTTGACCTTCCCATCAATGGCCTAGCGGAATTTAAGATAGAAGGCTTGTCCCAGGATGGAGCTAGCACTATACATAATTCTAAGTGTGGTAAAGTGAGAGGAACCTTGCTAGACCCTCTTTTATCAAAGTTCACTCTCAGGTCACATTGTCTATAGACGGCCCAGCATATATTTGTTCACTAAATATTTGCTTTTCCATCTCCACGTAAATTGCCTTCCTCTCCTTTGAAGCCCTGAACCACTACACACAATGTCCTCTTTTGCCTTTAACTAAAGATGGTATTTAAGGTGGCTTCAGTCATTTTGGTGAATTACTCAGTTTTCCTGGGTTTTTCTCCTGTATACATGTTATTAAACTTCATTTCATTCTCTCCTATTATTCTGTCTCATGCCAATTTAATTCTTAGACCAGCCAGAAGAAACCAGATGGTAGTGGAATAGTTTTTCCTCCTTTACAATGCCCAGTGAAAATCAGCAAGGCATGCCATAAGAGACCCTCTACCTTCGTAGCTCAAGGCCTTACTGATCAATTGTTGGCAAATTCTACCTCACACACATCTTTTGCAGCAGGTTGCCTAATAGCCTCCCAAATATGTTTGAACCTATGAATACGTTACCTTTGAGGGCAAAAGGCACTTGAAGGTGTGATTAAGTTAAGAATATGGAGATACAGGAATTATCCTGAATCTGAATGGGCTCAATGTAATCACAAGCATTCTTGTAAGAGGAAGGCAGCAGGGATACAAAGAGATTTGAAATGCCTTACTGTTAATTTGAAGATGGAGACCAATGAATTCTGGGAGCCTCTAGAATTTGGAAAAGGCAAGGAAACATATTCTCCCTTAGTGCTTCCAGAAGGAAAGCATCCTTTCTGGAACATATTAAATTTATTACCTCCAGAATATTGGTTTAATAATAAATTTGTATCATTTGAAGCCACTAGACTGATAGAAATTTGTTACAGCAGCAGTAGGTAACTAATACGTTTTTCTTCTAAACTCTACTGATCTCATTGCTACTCTTCTTGGTCAGGTCCCCATCATCTCTCCCCTGGACTATTTCCACAGCCTCCTAACTGTTCCCTGTGCCTCCAATTTCTCCCACTCAGGACAATACTAAAGTCCTCATATTACACACATTATTACATTATTGCTCTGGTTTTCAATTGCTTATGAAATCCTTAATATGTCAAATACACTCTCAATGGTCTGTCCTTCATCTACGTACCCAATCTTATTTGCAATACCTCAGCCATATGTTCCTTATATCCTCCTGATATGCCTAACTTTTGAATAGCTCTTGAACACCACTCAAATATACTCTTCAGTTAAGTTTCTACTCATTTTTTATTATTCACCATTTAAGCATATTCTCCTTTTAGAAGTTTTTCCTGAATACCAAGTATTTGCCAAGATGTGGAAAAACTTCAACATTCATGCTTTCCTGGTGGGAATGTAAAATGGTGCAGCCACTTGAGAAAACAGTTTGGCAGTTTCTTAAGAAAATTAAGCATACATTTACCATATAGCCCAGTAATTGCACTCCAAAGTGCCTACCCAAGAGGAATGAAATGTATGTCAACACAGAGACACATACACAAATCTTCATCACAGCGTTATTCATAATAGCCCCATGGGAAATATCCAAATTTCCATCGGCTGGTAACTGGATAAGCAAAATGTGGTATACACATACAATAGAATACTATTCAATTAAAAGGAAAAAAATATTGATGCTTGCTTCACATGGATGAACCTCAAAAATAATTGTAAGTAGAAGAAGCCAGATAAAAAAAGACCACATATTGTATGATTCCATTTATACAAAATATTTGAAAATGCAAAGAGCCAGAAAGTGATAATTGGTTTCCCAGGACTGAGGTAAGAGTGGAAATTAACTGCAAATGGGCACAAGAGTACTATTTGAGGTGATAGAAATATTCTAAAACTGAATTGTGGTAAAGGTTGCATAATTCTACAAATTTGCGAAAATAATTGAGTACATTATCATGGGTGAATTTCATGTATGTAAATTATACCTCAATAAAAATGTTAAAAAATATATGTCTAAATAGTTTTTTCTGTAATTGCTCGAGATGAGTTGAAAACTTTTACCTTTTTTTCCACAGGATTGCCTACAGATCAGTTTGGTCATGTTCACTCCTCTATATTGCAATCCCTTGCATCTCTTTGGCCCGCTCCTCAATTTCTACACTGCAGATAATAAATACAATCTGGGTTAAAACCTGATTGTATATATGAACTGAAGTCACATCAAATAAGCCTTTTGTCACTAATGAATTATAAGTTTTGAGTAATTTTGCAGTCTTTACTATGTCTCCAATAATTACCTTAGTTTTTCTGCTTTTTCTCCCCAAATCCCCCCAGTACATATTTGTATATTTTAGTTGTGGGTCCTTCTAGTTGTGGCATGTGGGACACAGCCTCAGTATGGCCTAATGAGCATTGCCATGTCTGCATCCAGGATCCTAACAGGGGAAACCCTGGGCCACCAAAGCAGAGCACATGAAGTTAACCACTCAGCCACAGGGCCGGTCCATCCAATAATTACTTTCTTTTTTTGTCTCAAACTACCTAAATATTTTCATGATGTTGTCTTGATACATCACAGACTTTATTACCTGTGTTTGTTTTAGTATGCATAGAAGCAGACACTGAGCCAAGGATTCATGTACAAGCACTTTACAGGAAAGAGCAATTAATGGAGGAGAGACAGGAGGAATGGATGCAGGGAAGACAATACATCCAGTAAATCTTGCATTATGTCATCTACCAAAGGAAATGAGCAGAGCTTTTATCCTGTGAGTAAATTCTGAAAAATGGTACAAACTTCAAACTTCAGAATTATCCCAGCTAAAGGGTGAAGGAGAGGGCATACCCCACAACTATCCCTCAAGGGCTGTCTCTGAGGGGACATACTTCCTTGTCACTTCTTCCACCACATATTTGGCAAAGAAGGTTCCAGATGGTGCTTGCACTTGGCAGTCATGCAATGGAGATGTTGAAAGGATCCCAGAAAACATGAGAGGACTGTTGATGGCATCTATTTCTCCATCCTTTCCTGCAGACTCAATTCTACCAACATTCTTCTCAAAAGCTGAGCTAAGTTCTCAACACCTTCCACATGTGTGTAATATGTGTAACTATGATTCCTGATGGCACCTTGAGAAAGTCTCCCAAAATATATACAAGTGAATGATAAAGAAACCCTGAGTCTATTATATTCATTATTACATTTTTTTTAGGATCTTAGAGAGTCTATCTCAAAATTGTAATGATGGGAAATAAAGGTCAAATAAAGGAAGTAAGGCAAGAAAGGAGGGAATAAATGAAGGAAGGATGGGAGAAAGAAAGGAATGATGGGAGGAAGGGGGATGAATGGAAGGAACACAAAGAATGAAGCAACATCTCAGAGTTATTCTAGATGGTATATTACTATGAATCATCCAAACAAACCAGCTTCCAAAGGTACATTCCTACTTTGAAATTGAAAATCTCATCACTATTCTCATGAAAAGTAGTATAGCAAAGTCATTGTCAGCTAGCCAGGTTAGAATCCAACGCAATCCCAGTCTCTTCTTTTGAAAAGTGGGGTAAATGAGAGACAATATCTCAAAGAAATGTTTTCCAGATGAAATAAAGTGATGCATGTGAAAAGACAAGCGCAATCCTGATGTGGTAAGTGCTTTGTTGTGATGACTCTATTATTTTCATTCCATTTCTTCTGGAGAAAACAAGTGCACAACCAAATGTAGGTGAAGAACCTCAACAGTAGAGAGGATAATTTGGGAAACCACATCAGCACTTGATATGATAAGTGCTTTAAATCTAAAGTTACAAATCTTAAGAATGACTGCAAGAAATCTGACCAAACGTGGAACTTTAATGCACAGCATATAGAGAAGAAAAGTCAAAAAGGAATTACTGAGGAGGTTGTTGATGAGAAACTAATACAAAAACAAAACTGGGGGCCAGCCTCGTGGCCGAGTGGCTAAGTTCACTCACTCTGCTTCCGTGGCCCAGGGTTTCACTGGTTCAGATCCTGTGTGCAGACATGGTACTGCTCATCAGGCCATGCTGAGGCAGCATCACACATGCCACAACTAGAAGGGCCTACAACTAAGGATACACAATTATGTCCACGGGTGTTTTGGAGAGAAAAAGGAAAAATTAAAACATCTTTAAAAAAATAACTGAAGTCATAGATGTTCTGGGAATTGAGGAAATCAAACATGTCTTTTAGCGAAGAAAAAGAACCAGGAGATTTAAATTGCAACACTTGCCTTTGGGGCCCACAGGGTCCACTTAGTTCTGAGGCACGTGACTTATCACACACAAGGGGTTGCTCGATTGAGGAGCCTTCCCAGGGCCCCCTTCACATCCTTATTCCTCAGGCTGTAGATGAAGGGGTTCAGCATGGGGGTGACCACAGTGTACATCACTGAGGTGACTGAACTTCTCTGGGAAGAATGGGTCACAGCAGAGCTGAGGTAGACCCCCAGGCTTGTCCCATAAAACAAAGAGACTGCAGAGAGGTGAGACCCACAGGTGGAAAATGCTTTATATTTTCCTCCTGCAGAGGACATCCTCATTAAGGAAGAGACAATCTGAGAGTAAGAAAAGAGGATCCCGGTGAGAGGAAATGCACACAGGAGGGCAGTGGCCACATACAAGGAGATATTATTGATGAGAGTGTCAGAGCAGGCCACCTTGAGAACCTGAGCCAGTTCACAGAAGAAATGTGGAATTTCAGTGCCTATGCAGAAGGTCAGTCGCACCATCAGTAGAATATTAAACAGGGAGACAGATAAAATGATAAACCAACACGTCAGAACCAAGATGCAGCAGAGTCGTGGGTTCATGATGACCATGTAGTGCAGGGGGTGGCAGATGGCCACAAATCTGTCATAGGCCATCACAGTCAGGAGGAAATCGTCCATTCCAGCAAAAACCATAAAAAAATACACCTGAGTGAGACATCCTGTGTAGGAGATGTTCTTGCTCTGTGTCTGGATGTTCACTAACATCTTTGGGATGGTTGTGGAGATGAAGCAGATGTCAACAAAGAACATGTTTGAAAGGAAGAAGTACTTGGGGGTGTAGAGGTGAGAGTCAGAGCTGATAGTCAGGATGATGAGCAGGTTCCCGAGCACAGTGACCAGGTACGTAGACAAGAACACCCCAAAGAGCAAGGGCTGCAATTCTGGATCCTCTGAGAGACCCATGAGGAGGAATTCTGATACTTCTGTGTGGTTTCCTGCTTCCATGTAGCTGGTGTGGAAGAAAGCAGAAATAATGTTTAATGAACATGCAACTGACACCTTAGCTAGAAAGCATCACTTGATTCCACCTGTAGCTGGACAAACTTCACCCTCTGTTGAGTCTTTCCAATGAATGATTCCCTCAATCAATTAGTACCCATTTCCATTTTATATGTGTGTAACAATCAGACTTTCTTTAATTAAGCAGAAATCTCTCTCTCTTTACCTCCTACTCACTGGTTCTAATTTTCCTATTCAAATCTGTGGACATAAACCAATTTTGTCTTTGATATGACTCCTCCAACATCATTGAAGACATTGAAGAACTTTTCTTGGGTAATCTCCCTACTTCCTTCATTCTAATAACTGTAATAGTAATTAAGACCTGGGGTTTCAACCCAGACAACCTTAATTCTGTGATCTCATGCTTCCTATTGATGGTACAGTTGACTCTTATATGCCATAATTTTTTTCTTTCTAAAAATGTAACTGCTGCATTACCTTCTTTGCCAGGTTAGAAATGCCTTTATGGAGGAGTGACATCAGCATCATGGCAGAGTAAGTTGTTCCCTCTGTCTCTCCCCTGTAAGTTATAACTAAACAGATGTCCATTAACCAAAAGAGGATTCTCTACACAAGACATCAGGATACCTGAGAGATTCATGCAGCTATATATTTGAAGGTGGGTGGACAGGACCTTCAGGAATCAGTGGAACTAAAGGAGTGGGCCCCGCCCCCTTGCCAGCAGCAGTGATCCAGGTCATACAACTTGACACAGTAGCCAGCACAACTGTGAGTGGAAGAGGGCCAGCCCAGGCTGCATGCAAACACTTTTGGAGAGGTAGCCCAGCCTGAGGGTGTATCAACACACTACAGCTGCTGAACCCTTGCAAACACTCCCCATTGAATAGCAGCAGCTCAGCTCACACAAAGGCACCCTGCCCACTGAGCACAGCAGCCCTGCACACATGAGAAAAACCTGCCAAGTGCTTACAGCTAGCCCTTGTGAACCCAGAGCAGCTCAACAGGCACAACTACCAGCAGATGCCACGAGAAAAAAACCACATCTCCTACCCACCCTGCCATGATAACAGTGGAATCTGCAACCAGATACTATGACTAATGTGCTGGGAGAGGACCAATTCGTCAAAAACACCATGAAGAACTACAGTAACGCTACAGAACAGAAGGAAAATGGTAAGACTCCAGAAACCAAGCTTGAAGTCACAGAAGATTACAATCTAAATGACAGAGAATTCAAAATAGCTGTCATAAAGGAACTTGGCGAGTTACAAGAAAACGCAGAGAGATGGTGTCAAGATGGCAACATAGGTGGACTCTGAACTCACTTCTTCCCATAGACACACAAATTTACAACTACTCTGGGAACAATTACCCCTGAGAGAGCTGAAACCTGGATAAAAAGAACCCCCACAACAAGGGATTGTGCTGAGTAAGAAGGAAAAAGCAAAAATACATTTCTGGAGAGAAAAAAAGCCATCTTTGAGCCACAGTGCTTCATGGCAAACTGGGAGCAATGCTTAAGGTATGAAGCCTTCACTGGTGAAGTGGGGGATCTGAGCAGGGGAGCATTACCACTATAAACAGCTTTTGGACTCAGTGCAACTGAGACAAGGGTCATAATATCTGGCTTTGCTGACTATTAACTACAACAGGGAATACCCCCAGAAAAGCTACTGGACATAAGGGAAAAAAGCCTGCTCTTAAATGGCCCACACACAAATTCACCCATTTCAGAAAGCAGCCTAAAATCACCAGAAAGAAATGTGCAGTCTTTTGGTGAAAAGAGACTCTCTTGATAGGTTATGTATGCACTTCAGTGAGAGGTGAGAACTTCCTAGGGACTGAGAAATTGGTGGTAGCTGTTATTGTGACCTATTATAGGCATGCTGTCACAGAAACAGCCCAGGGGTCTGCCCCACCCACTAGAGCACTGATTTAATTCAGTTCAGCCAGGGCAGGCAGCCCATGATAGGGACTAGCTCCACCCAACAGCAAGCTCTCAGGCAACTTGTGAGGCCACATAGGTAGCGTGCCTGGAAACTCTTCCATCATGCAAGTGGGTCTGCCTCTGTGGAGCAGGACATTCACAAGGGTCAGACCTGCATTGGTGGAGTGTGTGGGTCCACTGTAGTAGGGTGACTGGGTCCATCTCAGTTAGTCAGAGCACAGACACGGTGCAGGACTGTGTTGACTGGGTCTGTGGCTCTGTAGGCAGTGGGGTTTCTCAGCTTCAGCAGACTTTTGCTTCTCAAACAACCACATAGGGGATCAGCCCTACCTTCCAAAGCCTGAAAAAATTGTGTGCTTTCATGCCTGGAGCCAGCCCCAAACAGCTACAGGTCTGAGAAAGTTGACAACAGCCTTCCAGGATGGATGCTTTACAGCAATTATAAGCTTCTGAACCTAGTAACCACCTACACTGGGGTCTTACTCACTTAAGAGAAACACTGCAACAGGAATGTGCTATTAGATTTTTCAGCCAAATGTGCTAGGGCTCCCCACATCCAACAACGTGAGTGAAGGGTTCATAGAAGCAACAAGCAGCTGAGCATTACAACCAGCTGGCCAGGGGGACAGCCTAGGCTCCCCAGGGACCTGACAGAAAGCAACACTGCCACAATATAAGGACACATGTACCCGACACAGGGGACACTCCTGGAATATTTGGAACTAATGACAAGAGGGAAGCACACTGCTGGGCCTCATAAGGGATCTCTTACATAAGGTCACATTTCCAAGATCAGGAGACATGGCTGACCTAGATATACACACAGAGAAAAGAGGAAAATGAGGAGGAGAAAGAATATATTCCAAGTAAGAGGACAGGACAAAACCTCAGGAAAAGAACTAAATAAAACAGAGGTAAACAATCTACCTGACAATGAGTACAAACTAAGAGTCATAAAGATGCTCACTGATATTGGGAGAAGAATGGATGAACTCAGACAGAACTTCAACAAAGAATTGGAAAATACAAAAAAGAACCAATTAGAAATGAAGAATACAATATAGGAAATGAAAAGTTCATTAGAGGGACACAAAAGCAGAGTAAATGATACAGAAGAATGGATCAGCAAGCTGGAGAAAAGATTAGAGGAAATCACCCAAGCTGAACAGAATAAAAAAAAGAATTACAAAGAATAAGAACAGTCTAACCTCTGGGACAACATCAATCACACTAAAATCCATATTATAGGTGTCTCAGAAGGAGAAGAGAGAGAGACAAAGTGGCAGAGAACCTATTTGAAGAAATAATAGCTGAAAACTTTCCTAACCTAAGGAAGGAAACAGACTTCAAGGTAGAGGAAGAACAGAGAGCATCAAACAAGATAAACCCAAAGACACCCACACCAAGGCACGTTATAATTAAAATGTCAAGAATTAAAGATAAAGAAAGAATCCAAAAAGCTGCAAGAGAAAGGCAACAAGTTACATATAAAGGAACCCCCATAAAGCTATTAGCTGACTTCTAAGCAGAAACCCCAAAGGCTAGGAGGGAGTGGCATGATATATTTAAAGTGCTGAAAGGAAAAAACCTACAGCCAAGAATATCCTACCAGGTAAGGTTATCATTCAGAATAGAAGGAGAGATAAAGAGTTTCCCAGACGAGCAAAAACAAAGAGTTTATCACCAAGAAACCAGCCTTATAAGAAATGCTAAAGGGACTTTTTTAAGTCGAAAAGAAAAGACCACAAACAAGAATAAGAAAGTTATCCAAAAAAGCAATAAAATCAATGGCAAAGCCAAATAAACAAAAAAGGTAACAGATCAACCACCTATGAAGCTAATATGAAGGTCAAATGACAAAAAGTACTAAGATATCTATTTCCAAGATAGGAGGGTAATGGATATATGTACACACACACAAAGAGGTTATATATGATACCAAAAACATAAAATCTGGGAGGAGGGGAGCAAAAGACTAGAGCTTTTAGCAAGAGGTCAAACTAAAGAAACTATCAACTTGATATAGACTGCTACATACAAAGGTTATTATATATGAAATACATGATAATCACAAACCAGAAGCCTATAATAAATACACAAAAAATTAAGAGAAAGGAACCCAAACATAATACTAAAGAAAGCCACCAAACCACAAGGGTGGAGAGCAAGAGAAGAAGAAAGGAACAGAGAACTACTAAAACACCCAGAAAGAAAGTAACAAAATGGCAATAAGTACATTCTTATCAATAGCTACTTGAAATATCAATAGACTAAATACTCTTATCAAAAGGCATAGGGTGGGTGATTGGATAAAAAGAACAAGACTCATATATATGCTGCATACAAGAGACACACTTCAGAACTGAAGACACACATAAACTGAAAGTGAAGGGCTAGAGAAAGATACTCAATGCAAATGGCAATGAAAAGAAAGCTGGAGTAGCAATACTTATATCAGACAAAACAGACTTTATAACAATAACTGTAGCAAGAGACAAAGAAGTGCACTAAATAATGATAAAGGGAACAATCCTACAAGAGGTTATAACAGTTATAAATATGTATGCACCCCACATAGGGGCACCTAAACATATAAGACAATTATTAGCAGATGTAAAAGGAGAAATAGACAGTAACATAATAATAGTAGGGGACTTTAACACTTTACTTACACCAATGGATAACTCATCCAACAGAAGATCAATAAGGATATATTGGCCTTAAATGACACATTAGAACAGATGGACTTAGTAGATATACACAGAACATTCCATCTCAAAACCACAGAATACACAGTCTTTTCAAATGCACATGGAACATTCTCCAGGATAGAGCACATATTAGGCCACAAAATAAATCTTTACAAATTTAAGAAGACTGAAATAATACCAAGCATGTTTCCTGACCACAGCAGTAGGAAACTGGAAATCAAAAAAAGGAGGAAAATTGGAAAAGCCACAAAAATGTGCAGATTAAACAAGATGCTACTGAACAACAATTGAGCCAATGAAAAAATCAAAGGAGGAATCAAAAAATATCTAGAGACAAATGAAAATGAAAATACAGCAAAGCAAAATTTATGGGATATGGCAAAAGCAGTTCTAAGAGGAAAATTAACAGCAATACAGGACTACGTTAACAAACAAGAAAAATCTCAAACAAACAATCTAACAGTGCACCCAAAGGAATGGGAAAAAGAAGAAGAAACAAATCCAAAAGTCAGTAGAAGGAAGGAAATAATAAAAATCACAGCAAAAATTTAAAAAAGAGACTAAACAAACAATAGAAAAAATCAATGAAACTAAGAGCTGGTTCTTTTAAATGATAAACAAAATTGACCAACCTTTAACTTGACTTACCAAGAAAAACAGAGAAAAGGATCAAATAAATAAAATCAGGAATAAAAGAGGAGAAATTACAACAGACACCACCAAAATGCAAAATATTATAAAAGAACACTACAAAAAACTATACACCAACAAACTGGATAACCTAGAAGAAATGGATAAATTCTTAGAATCATAAAACTTTCCAAAACTGAATCAAGAAGAAATAGTGAATTTGAATACATCAATCACAAGTAAGGAGATCAGAACAGTAAAAACTCTCCCAGAAAATAGGAGTCCAGGGCCAGATGGCTTCACTAGTGAATTCAAAGAAGATTTACTATGTAGCCTTCTTAAACTCTTCCAAAAAAATTAAAGAAGTGGGGAATCTTCCTAATTCTTTCTATGAAGCCAACATCACCCTGATACTAAAAACAGACAAGGACAACACACACAAAAAGAAATTAAAGGCCAATATCGCTGATGAACATCAATGTAGTAACCCTCAACAAAACACTAACAAATTGAAGAAAACAATACATTAAAATGATCATACACCATGATCAAGTGGGGTTTATGCAAGGGATGCAGGGATGGTTCAACATCCACAAATCAATCAACATGATACACCACATTAACAAAATGAAGAATAAAAATCACATGAACATCTCAATAAATGCAGAGAAATCATTTGACAAGATGAAGCATTCATTTAAGATAAAAACTCTGAATAAGATGGGTATAGAAGGAAAGTATCTCAACATAATAAAGGCCAAAAATGACAAACCCACAGCTAACATCATTCTCAATGGAGAAAACTAAAATCTATCCTTCTAAGAACAGAAACTAGACAAGGATGTCCACTTTCACCAATTTTACTTAAAATAGAATTGGAAGTCCTAGCCAGATCGATCAGGCAAGAAAAAGAAATAAAAGGGATCCAAATTGGAAAAGAAAAAGTGAAACCGTCACTATTTGCAGATGACATGATTTTGTATATAGAATAGTCTAAAGCATCCACCAAAAAACTTTTAGAAATAATAAATGAATACAGTAAAGTTGCAGGATACAAATCAACATACAAAAGTCAGTTGCATTTCTATACACTAACAACGAAGTAGCATAAAGAGAAATTAAGAATACAATCCCATTTACAATTGCAACAAAAAGAGTAAAATACCTAGGAATAAACTTAACCAAAGAGGTGAAAGATCTGTACACCGAAAACTATAAAACATTGTTTAAAGAAATTCAAGACTGAAAGAAATGGAAAGATATTCCATGATTTTTGTTTGGAAGAATTAACATAATTAAAATGTCCATACTTCACAAAGCCATCTATAGAGTCAATGCAATCCCTATAAAAGTTCCAACACTTTTGTCAGAAATAGAAGAAAGAATCCTGAAATTTATATCGGACAACCAAAAGACCTGAATAGCCAAAGGAATCCTAGGAACAAAGAACAAAGCTAGAGGTATCACACTCCCTGATTTCAAAATATACTCCAAAGCTATAGTAACCAAAACGACATGATACTGGCACAAAAACAGACATGCAGATCAATGGAACAGAATCGAGAGCCAGAAATAAACCCACACGTATATGGACAGATAATTTTTGACAAGAGAGCCAAGAAAATACAATGGAGAAAGGATAGTATCTTCATTAATGGTATTGGGAAAACTGGACAGCCACATGCAAAAGAATGAAAGTAGACCATTATCTTACACCATACACAAAAACCAACTCAAAATGGATTAAAGACTTGAATGTAAGACCTGAAACAATTAAACTACTAGAATAAAACATAGGCAGTATGCTCTTTGACATCAGTCTTAGCAGTATTTTTTCAAATACCACGTCTGACTGGGCAAGGGGAATAAAAGAAAAAATAAACAAATGAGACTACAGCAAACTAAAAATCTTCTGCACAGCAAAGGAAACCATTGACAAAATGAAAAGACAACCTAACAATTGAGAGAAGACTTTGCAAACCATATATCAGATAATAGATTAATATCTAAAATATACAAAGAACTCATGCATCTCAACAACAAAAAAACTAACAAGCCAATTTTAAAAAAGGGCAAAGATCTGAACAGAAGTTTCTCCCAAGAAGATATACAGATGGCCAATAGGCACATGAACAGATGGTCAACATCATTAACTATCAGAGAAATGCAAATCAAAACTACAATGAGATATCACCTCGCTCCCATCAGAATGGCTATAATTAACAACACAGGAAACAATAAGTGTTGGAAAGGATGTGGGGAGAAGGGAACCCCCGTACACTGCTAGTGGGAGTGGAAACTGCTGCAGGCACTATGGAAAACAGTGCAGAGTTTCCTCAGAAAATTAAGAATAGATCTACCATATGGTCCAGCTATTCCACTGCTGGATATTTATCCAAAGAACTTGAAACACAAATGCATAGAGATACATGCACTCCTATGTTCACCACAGCATTATTCACAATAGCCAAGACTTGGAGGCAACATAGATGCCCATAAAGGGGTGGGTGGATAAAGAAGATGTGGTGTATGTAGACCATGGAACACTACTCAGCCATAAGAAATTATGAGATCTGGCCATCTGTGACAACATGGATGAAACTTGAGGGTATTATGCTAAGTCATAGGGAGAAAGTCAAGTACTGTATGATCTCACTCATAAGTAGAAGATAAAAACAACTACAAGCCAACACATAACAGCAGAGATTGGATTAGTGGTTATCAGAGGGGAAGGAGGAGGGAGGAGAGTGAAAGGAGCGATTAGGCACATGTGTGTGGTGATGGATTGTAATTATTCTTTGGGTGGTGAACATGACGTAATCTACCCAGAATTTAAAATATACATGATGTACACCTGAAAGTTATATAATGTTATACACCAACGTTACTGCAATAAAAAAAAAGGGATCATACACCATGATCAAGTGGGATTTATCCAGGGATGCAGGGATGGTTCAACATGCACAGGTCAATCAATGTGATACACCACACTAAAACATGAGGAATAACAATCATATCATCATCTCAATAGACACAGAGATAGCATTTGACAAGATCCAACATCCATTTATAATAAAAACTCTCAATAAAATGGTAATAGAAGGAAAATACCTCAACGTAATGAAGGCCATATATGACAAACATAAAGCCCACATCATACCTAATGATGAAAAACTGAAAACCATTCTTCTGAGAACAGAAAGAAGACAAAGGTGCCCACTGTTGCTACTCTTATTCAACAAAGTACTGGAAGTTTTGGCCAGAGCAATTAGGCCAAAAAAAGAAAAGAAAACCCATCCAAATTGGAAAGGAAGAAGTAAAACTTTCGCCGTTTGTAGATGACATGATTCTATATATAGAAAACCCTAAAGAATCCACCAGACAAGTATTAGGAATAACAATTACAACGAAGCTTCAGGGTACAAAATCAAAAATTACAAAAATCAGTTGCATTTATTTACACTAATAACAAACTAGCAGAAAGAGAAACTAAGAATACAATCCCATTTAAAATCACAACAGAAAGAATAAAATATCTAGGAATAAATTTATCCAAGGATGTTAAAAATCTATACACCAAAAACTATAACACATTATTGAAAGAAATTGAAGAAGATGTAAAAAATGGAAAGATATTCCATGCTCATGAATTAGAAGAATAAACATAGTTAAAATGTCCATATTACCTAAAACAATCTACAGATTCAATGCAATCTCAATCAGTATCCCAATGACATTCTTCATGGAAATAGAATAAAGAATCCTAAAATTCATATGGAGCAAAAAAACCCTGAATAGCTAAAACAATCCTCAGAGAAAATAACAAAGCTGGAGGTATCACAATCCTTGACTTCAAAATATACTACAAAACTATAGTAATCAAAACAGCATGGTACTGGTACAAAAACAGACATATAGGTCAGTGGGACAGAACTGAAAGCCCAGAAATAAAACCACACATCTATGGACAGCTAATCTTCCCCAAAGCAGCCAAG
The DNA here is from genome assembly GCF_041296235.1 of Equus asinus. Classification (NCBI taxonomy): domain Eukaryota; kingdom Metazoa; phylum Chordata; class Mammalia; order Perissodactyla; family Equidae; genus Equus; species Equus asinus. Next base: position 20,086,334 of record NC_091809.1, on the reverse strand, counting down.
AACATACAACAGAGAAAGGAAAGTCTCTTCAACAAATGTCGTTGGGAAAACTGGACAGCCACATGCAAAAGGATGAAGGTAGAACATTATCTTACACCATACACAAAAATTACCTGAAAATGGATTAAAGACTGGAATGAAAGACCTGAAACCATAAAACTCCTACAAGAAAATACAGGCAGTACAATCTTTGACATCAGTCTTTGCAATATCTTTTCAAATACCATATCTACTCAGGCAAGGAAAACAAAAGAAAAAATAAACAAATGGGACTACTTCAGACTATAGAACTTTTGCAAGGCAAAGGAAACTATGAACAAAATGAAAGACAACCCACCAGCTGGGATAAAATATCTGCAAATCATATATCTGACAAGGGGTCAATTTCCAAAATATATAAAGAACTCATACAACCCAACAACAAAAAACCAAACAAACTAATCAAAAAATTAACAGAGGATGTGAACAGAGATTTTTCCAAAGAATATGTACAGATGGCCAAGAGGCACATGAAAAGATGTTCCCCATCACTAATTACAATGGAAATGAAAATCAAAACTACAGTGAGATATCATCTTATACCTCGAAGAATGGTTATAATTAACAAGACAAAAAATAAATGTTGGAGAGGATGTGGAAAAAAGGAAACCCTCAAACACTGCTGGTAGGAATGCAAACTTGCTCAGCCACTATGGAAAACACTATGGAGATTTCCCAAAAAATTAAAAATAAATACCATATGATTCAGCTATCTCAGTACTCGGTATTTATGCAAAGAACATGAAATCAACAATTCCAAGAGATTTATGCATCCCTGTTCATCACAGCATCATTCACAATAGCTAATTCATGGAAGCAAACCAAGTGCCCATCAACTGATGAAAGGATAAAGAAGATGTGGTATATATGCACAACGGAATACTCTGCCATAAAAAGGAGAAAATTGTGTCATTTGCAACAACATGGATGGACCTTGAGGGTATAATGCTAAGTGAAATAAGCCAGACAGAGAAAGACAAACACCATAATGATTTCATTCATATGTGGAAGATAAACATACACACGGATAAGGAGAACATGTTAGTGGTTGTCAGAGGGGAAGGGGATGGGGGAGAGGTTGAAAGGGGTAATGGAGCACATATGTATGGCAATGAACAATAACTAGACTATTGGGGGTGAGCATGATGCAGTCTATTAGAAACTGATATATACCCAATGTTATAAGCCAATATGACCTCAATAAAATAATTAAATAAAAGAAATGCCTTTATGCACAGTAGGATCTCAATAAATGATAACTATTATTATTAATATGTTCCTTTTATGACAATTATTTTTTACGTATAACCCTCTTAAAGCACAGTACAGAGCTGTGATTTAGAAAATGGGATCTTGAATAAGACTTCCTAGAAGAGAATTTTGTTCCACCAACCTACTATCTGTATGATCTTGAGAAAGTTAATCGCTCTTAGCTGCAGATACCTCACCTCTACAATAGGAGTTGTAAATATTCCCTACATTGTAACACTAATGAGTGAATTAAATGAGATGATGCACGTAATTTTTCTTGTGATTCCTGTGACATACAGTTGACACTTGTTAAATGGGAGCTTCTGTTCTTAATTTCACAATAAATCTGTCTCACAAGTCTATCAATTATCAAATTTCTCTTAAACTGGGGCAGTCATTAAAGATGGATTCTGATCATTATAAGCACAACAGGTCTGTTACCTCTTTTGGTTACCATGCAGCACTAATTAATGAAGATCCCTATGTCTCCCTCTTTCCGAGATGGCCTGCCAGGCGCATTCTTCCAAGAAGAGGGAAAAGCATGTGAACTACATAAATAAGAGGGAACAAAATTACAAAACCATTAAAATCAACTACAAATCATGTGAGAGTGTTTGTTCATGTGTACATGCTCAGAAGTGGAGATGGCATTGTATTAAAAATGTGTGCATTTAATTACAAAAAAAGATTGATAGATTTGATAAAAATACTCAAAGATTTTAGGAGTCACATCATCCTAGAAATTGAAAGGCAAAATTAAGATTTGATGATAAATATTTACATTCTTCCTGATAGAAGAAAGTTGCGTTATTAAGAGAATGCTACTAGGGAATGTTAATTAATTGAAGAGAAAAATAATCACTGAGGACCAATTTAGTCTTGGGAAGTGGGTGGAAAAGGCTTCCCTGAAACATGAATATTTGTGGTGTGAGAGGAAGGACGGGTAATTGTTAACCAAAGGAAATAAGGAAAGGGCAAGCACTTGGGGCTGAGAGAACTGAATTCATGTTTTCACTGTGGGTGAGTGAGCTTGGGAATGAAAGGGATTTCAGAGGCCAGTGAGATGGAGAACAGAGCGTGAGGGTCAGGAGGACAAAGTGGGTGAGGCCCACAAGTCCAGCATCTTGGACTATTCCTTGATGTGCCTTTCAGGTTGGTAATTTTATGATGTTTTTGGGTCAGAGGATGCGAGTGTTTTTGCTCACCATTGTCCTTTCAGGGACTTACATAGTGCCTGATACATTGTGTTGCTCAATACTTACAAATATATACAGGAAATAACACTCAGGAGGTCAGTCACAGAGTATAGCACAATGTAATTGCTGAAAGCATCAGAACAGGCAAAGTTAGCACCTCAGCCAAGTCACAGAAGAAGTGTGGAATATGTGTGTGTGTACAAAACAAGAGACACAACACCATCAGACTGTGGGGGTTGGAGAATAGGACACTGAGGGACCAGGAGATTAGAGCCAGCAGGCCACAAAGGAGTTTGTCATGACTATGTAGGCATGGCAGTTGGCCACAAACCTATCACAGGCCATCTCACAGTCAGGAGAAATTTGTCCAAACACCCCCCAAACCAAAAAAAAACACACCTGCTGATGAAGCCTGCATAGGTGAAGGCTTTGTTCTGTGGATGTTCATCAAAATTTTTGGAACTATTGTAGAATTGAGACAAATATCAGAAAAGGACAGGCGAGAGAGGAAGAAGTACATGGGAGTGTGGAGATGGGAGTCCGAGCTCATGGCCAGGATGATGAGCAGGTTCCCAAGCAAAGGAACCAGGTACATGGACAACAACAGGCCAAAGAGGAAGGACTGCTGTTCCAGATCCACTGAGTGGCCAGGAGGAGGAGGAATTCTGACACATCTGTTTAGTTTCCAGGACCCATGTAGCTGTTAATTCTGCCAAGAAACCAGCAGAGCAATGCTAAATAAAACAACCCAGCAGGAATCACTAAACATAAAAATCCATTTATCTTATTAATGCCCAAAGGCAAACAGAAAAATCACATCTTTTGAATAATAATCTAATATTCACTGAGAGGGTTAGGGAACGTCATTATCTTGTACAGGTATCATTTTGGGGAAAATCTATTCCCTCCTTGTGAACTTTATCACAAATCAGCCATTGCCTTCAAGATCTGTCTCAACAGATCATCACCCTTTGTGGTGTCCAGCTCAGCATCAACCCATTTCAGGTGTAGTACATCAACGACTTGAACATTCTTCCTCCTTTGGGGCTGAATTTTGCCTCTGGGATAATTCTGCCTTTTTCTACATTTCTCTAATATTTTAGCAGATCCTTGCATATTGGTGGTGCTGAGGCCTCACTTGCTCTGTGGCCATGCCCCCTGATAACAGCTAATTGGATCACAGAGAAGTGTCCAGCTCAAACTGGCCAAATAGTTTCTCCCCTGAGAATAATAAATAAAATTCAGATTTTAGTTAATAATCTGAGGTAGTAGACCTGATGGGACACATCAACCAAGAGTCTGGGTTTTTCAGGCTGGCCATCACTAGGTTTGCAAAGAAAGCAGCCTATGCCCCAGAGACAGTGTAGTGAGCCACTAGGCATGGCGGTAACTATAATAGTCAAAGATGGACCCTGGAGTTTGACTGCTCAGGCATGAATCCCGGCTTTGCAGCTCATTGATCTTGGACAAGTTATTTGATTTCTTGGTGCCTCAGTTTACTACTTGGTGATAGAGGATTATTTATTAATGGTACTTACTCCATAGGATTGTTGAGAGGGTAAAATGAGTTAACGTTTTAAAGCACAGTGCCTGGCACACTATAGAAACCTATAGAAATGATGTTTCAATAAATTTTAAAAGCTAGGAAATATAGTCTGCAGAGAGGAAGGCAGTGAAACAAATAGAGAGAATTGGATATCAAAGATCACTTCGTGTGAGAGAATGTGATCTTCTCAGAGAGAGAAAAAGGAAGAGACAGAGATGATCACCGTGGTTCTGAGGCATTCCAGTTTGGGGATCAGATCAGCCCTTTAAGACTTCTGGTTACCTTCTTGCTCTTTGTTCTCCTCAAATATACTTGAATTTTCCTGATAATCTTACCTTTCTTGTGGAAGCTGGTTTTATTGGGTTTCTATAACTTGCATTCAGGAGAGCATTCACAAAGATGTGTGCTTATAGAAAATACATCTTCTTGTTGACATTGCAACCCTCATGTAGTTATTTTAAAATATTCCTTCAGAGAGACAAAGTTGACACTGCAATTAAGAGGATTGTTTTATGAGTCAAACAGATATGGATTTGAATTTTGCTCTATCGCGTCTTAGCTTTGTGACTGTGGGGAATTACAGGACCTCTCTGAGCTGTTAGCGAAGAGGATTATAATGATGCAATGCCATAATGAATGCAAAGAACCTGGCACGTTGAAGGTTTTCAATAAAAGGTAATTACTATTATTATTTATGGACTTTTCCAATGACATAGTTGTTCATTTTTGCAGCCCATCTGTCATCTCTAGATTCAGTATTCTTTCTTGATATCCTTATTTTAAGGTAGCCAACAATGACTGTAGTAAAATGTAGCCTCCCCTGACACAGGAAGGGTTAATAATCACTGGAAAAAGCTTGCCAACAAACTGTGACCCGGAGGTGAGAAGGCCGGTTAGCCAATGACGGGTAAGACCCCCTGGGGGGGGCAACCTAAGCCAGGCGGCGGCCGCCCGGGGGCACAGATGGAGAAACGATATCGATATCGGGAGCAAGAGGGACCGTTGCCTAAGAGACCTTGCCTGCTCTGAGATAAAAATATAGGAGCACAGCAACAACATGATAATATCAAAACAGAGGCCAAGGGAGGGCTCCTTGAGAAATCACTAAGAATTCTTGGCATTCGCTAATTACTTCATCCAGAACACCTGTGTATGTTTAACAGATGTAAGCTATGTATATATTGAAACGCTAGTTATAATAAACTCAGAGTGGCCATCAGCCCTCTCCGCATCTATCCTGATGTGTACATTGGATTGCGACACCGACATATGGTGACCCCGACGTGATCCAAGATCGGCGGCATTATTGGTGAGTAACGATATGGGGGAATTTCAACCGCCTTTCGGCGGTCCGCCGTGAGAATGATGGGCCAACAATTGGCGATTCAGCAGAAATTATACTTTAAGACACTTCAGCGGCTGCTGAAGGCGATTTCAGTTTCGGTTTCTCCCGCCGAGTCACAGAGGATATGGCTGGCAATATCTCTAAGCAGCCGTGACTTGGCGTCGGGAAACTCGAAACGGGGCACACTCTCCAGTGCCCCGGAAAACCAAATTTGGGGAGCTCTCAATCAGCAGGCTGACTCTATGTGAATGATTCAGTGGCGGCCTCGTCAGGAAGTGCCGGAGTGGATCTCTCGGCTTCAGAGACAGTCGTCATAGATTGTGTTGACGAAACTTTTCTTGTTCCTACCAATGTCTGGGGACCTTTACAATCAGGATATTTTGGGCTATTAATGGGATGCCCTAGCTCAGCTTTGAAGGGCTTAAACATCATTCCTGGGGTAATTGATGCTGACTATCAAGGTGAAATAAAAATCATGCTCTGTTTATCTAGTTATGTGATAGAAGCTTTTACGAGGATAGCTCAGTTGATATTAATACCTTACTTGTCCCCTGCTCACGCCTCGATTTCAGTTTCGGTTTCTCCCGCCGAGTTACAGAGGATATTGCATTATCTACACATTGCCCCTGGTTCCCTGAGGATGGCACCTTGGACATTGAGTTGTGGGAAAGGGCTGGCAAGGCACTAAAGTCTCGCTTTGAGCATGGTCTTTTAAAGGATGTACATATCTTAACGACTTGGGGAACAGTACGTACTGCACTGTTCCTTTTGTGGGATCTATCGGATGAGGAAAACTCGGCCTCTTTACCCGAGCGCCCTTCAGGCAAAGCTGAGGAGGCGCCGCCACTGCCTCCTCCGCCTTGCTCGCCGCCAAGAGACTCTTTTAAAAAGGCTGTTAGTACATCTCAGACAAATTTTGAACAAACGTCCTCAGACGATGATGATTTACCATTCCCCCCTCTTTTAGAGAGGCATTTCGCCTTCAAGAACCCTCCTGTCTTGCCTACTGCTCCTCCTTGTACTCCACCAGCCCCATATGTTGATTCCAGGCAGTATAGTGTGGTTCATAATTGTCTTCGGGAAGGATTAAATCATGGAGATCCTGATGTTTTTTCCTGTGCCTTCCCCATGATGGTCAATCATGGGCGAAGAAAACATGAATCCCTTCTTTTGGGGGTGTTTAAGGAGCTGAAAAACAGCATTAGAGAGAATGGAGTGCAGTCACCTTTCACTGTTGGGATGATAGAGGCACTGGGAGCCAGTTATCGTATGCTACGTGATTGGCTTTTGCTCGCAAAGACTCTTTTGTCGCATGCTGAATATACTCTTTTCAGGTCTGAGTATAACGAGATATCTGTATCCCGATCTATGGATAATCTATCTTTAAACCCCCCTCTCCCAATCAGTGCCGACATGTTACAGGGGGTCGGCCAATATGCGACGCCTCAAGCACAGGCTGAGGCAAATAGAATGTTGCATAGACAATGTTCAGAGGTGGCATTAGCAGCCTGGAAGGCAACTCCTCCTTCAGGGGCAGACAAAGCCACCAATTCCTTTGTGAATGTTTGACAAGGGCCAAAGGAGCCATACATAGAATTTATTGACCATCTCCAGCAGGAAATTGAGAGACAAATAGCTCATCCTGAAGCAGCTCAAATTACCGTGTTGAAAATAGCTTTTGAAAACGCTAATGCTGATTGCCAGTCTGCTATGTCTCACCTTAAAGGGCGAACTCACACCTTAGGGGATATGCTGCCAGCGTGTCAGGAAGTAGGAATTCATAGCCATGTGGCCAAAGTAATGGCAGCAGCGTTTTTGCAGCTGCCCAAAGGTGCTTTTTGATAATGCCTGTTTTAAGTGTGGAAGACCTGGACACCGTACAAAACAATGCAAGTCCGGTCCAAAAGATATCCCTGGTAAAGGAGGGCCAGCTGATATTAAAAAGCCACCTTCTAAACCATGTCCTCAGTGCTGAAGGGGATTCCACTGGGCGAATCAATGTTGCTATAAAATTAATGTAGATGGTAATCTAATCAACCATGACTTGGTATCAGGAAACTCGAAACGGGGCACACTTCCCAGTGCCCCGAGAAACGAAGTTTGGGGAGCTCTGCTGCCAAGAGGGGGTCCAGTGGCTCCGGATAGCCTTGCCCACTTGACCTCCCCATTGGCCTTAAAAGCAAACCTCTGCATCTGTACAAGGTGTAGGGGGGCTTATGATGCCTGAGGGAAGTGATCACGTACTCAAAGTCAGAGGACCTGAAAACAGAATTGCCTTAATTACACCCTACATTCTTACAACTCCATACTCCCTATGGGGGTGACAAATAAAAATGGCAAGCAATAGGATATATTGGAGTATATGAGGAAGCCATTGGATATAAACCTAATTCGGCCTGACCTTGTTTTTCCAAAAGGTCCTGACTGTGGCCATTGAGCATGCATTGTATATCTGCTTAGACATTTTGAGATAAAGGTGCAACTTCCCTCCCCCTCCCAAGGTTGGCGTCTCCTTAAAGATTAAGCATCTTTCTTTAGCCTGGGAACTGATTGCAGCGCTCACCTGTGACTGCCCAGCTCAAGGCAACAGACCTGCCAGCCTGCGGGGTTCACTGAGACAGCAGACCTATCTGCCATTTCCATCAATGGCTGTGCCGACAGAGCAGCCTCCTGACTATTGTAAAAGGGACATTTCAATCATATGTGAAACATACTCTTTGAGGGTATATAATAACCACCCTGTGTACCCCCACTTCTTTGGAGTGCTCTGTTCCTTTGTGGAAAGATTCTCCCAGGTTATAATCCTCAGATTTAACCTCAGAATAAACTCACCCAAATTTTCATTTGTAGATTGGTTATGGATTATTTTCCTCTACAGGGATGAGATTTGCTTTCTCAATGGAAACTATCTCTAAACATTAAGCCTTTTTCCTAGGGGCCGCTGATGTTATTAACATTCCTCCCATACCTATTCAATGGAAAACTACCATGCCTGTATGGATAGATCAGTGACCCCTTCCAAAAGAAAAATTACAGGCTTTAAAGATGCTAATACAGGAGCAACTAAAATTGGGCCATATTGAACCCTCAATTAGTCCCTGGAATACCCCAGTATTTGCGATAAAAAAGAAATCTGGAAAGTGGAGATTACTCCAGGACTTAAAGGCAATTAATGCTGTCATGCAACCTATGGGGGCTTCACAGAAGGGAGTGCCAAACCCTTCCTCAATACCTGAGAATTGGCAAACTGTTGTTATTGACATTAGAGACTGTTTCTTTTCTCTACCTTTGTGCACTGCTGATATGGAAAAGCTCGCATTCACTGTCCCAGTTTATAACAATCAAGAGGTCCCCCAGAGATATCAGTGGAAGGTCTTGCCTCAGGGCATGAAAAACAGTCCTACCATATGCCAACAATTAGTAGGAGAGGTGTTATTAACTTTTCAAAGAAAATACCCTACTATACAACTTTACCATTATATGGATGATATTTTACTAGCAGTGCCAACTAAAAATTTTTCATTAACAGCATACCAATAATTAATTGAATTGTTAAAAGGCAAAGGTCTGCTTATGGCTCAAGATAAGGTACAGTTTACCTCCCCCTGGAAATTTCTAGGATTGATGATTGATAGATACCTGGTAAAGCCATGCATTCCCTCTATTTCCATACCCAATACTTTAACATTAGTTACATTGCAACAGCTTTTAGGAAATATCAATTGGATGCGTCCTTTTCTTGGCATCCCGACACATTCTCTGAGTCACTTGTTTTCCTTGCTACATGGTGACTCTTCCCCCTCATCTACGCGCACTCTTATCCCTGAGGCAAAACAAGAACTAAGCCTAGTAAACGAGGCTCTGACCTCCCAATTTTTAAATCGCTTTGATCCAGAAGTTCCTTTATGCCTTTATGTGATAAACACACCTAAAAGTCCTGCTGTTATCGTCTTTCAAAAAGCAGGCAAGGTTATAAAATGCTTGGTGTGGATATACTTGCCCCACACACCAGCTAAGGTACTCTATACATATTTTGATGGACTAGCAGAGGTTATTCAAAGGGGACGTTTGCGGTGTTTACAATTGCGAGGCGCTGACCCTCAGACCATTTTTTTTTTTTACCTTGCACATCTTCTCAGTTTGATCATCTCCTCAGTTATCTCTTCCCAACCTATTCCTGATGCCTTAACTGTGTTCACTGATGGCTCCGGAAAAACCAGAAAAGCCGGTATAGCTTGGTTTGCTAATAGTGACTGGCAGACCAAAGTCTCTCATGGACCTTCAACTACTCAAATTGCAGAATTGGCAGCTGTGCACATTTCCTTCTGTTATCGCTTCCGTTGGCACTCTCTCAATTTCTTTTTGCATCGGCACATACAAAAAATAGCGCTAAACAAGTCATTCGTCATTGGCTTGCTATATTTGCTTTTGTGGGGTCTCCTACATGCATTAAAACTGATAACGGTCCCAAGTTCTCAGCGGAAATTTTCCACCAATTTTGTGCAAATTGGAATATTATCCATAAAACTGGCATCCCCTATAATTCTACAGGACAAACTATTATTGAGTGATGTAATAGAACGCTGAAGGCTGCTTTACAAAAAATGAAAGGGGGAAATGAGTATTATAAGAATGATCTGCAAGGTATTCTCAATCTCGCCTTATTTACTTTAAATTTTCTGAATCTAGCAGAGGATGGCACATCAGCTGCAGAAAGATATATGGGTCAAACTCAGAACCATATGGCCCAACAAAGGCCGCATGACACACATCTGTTTTGACACAATATCTGGCAAAGTGTGGATTAAAACATCCTTATATGGATATCTGGGAGGGCCCTTTTATGGTTAAATGTGGGAAGAGAGGAGCTCTTTGTGTTTTGACAGATAAAGGCATTGAGTGCATTCCATCAAAACGTACACGGCCTGCTCTGGAATAATCGAAAAATGGACAAACGGATAAGTAAATCAGTTTTTTTATTTTTCCTCTTTTCTTCTCTAATGCATGTTGAGGTGATTTCAGAGCATGCGAATCTCACATATTGGGCCTTTATTCCTAATCCTCCTCTCTCTACTCTGGTTGCTTGGTGGCTTGCCAATCCCCCTTTGTCCTCTAATGATTCTGATTGGACAGGAGGAACCGGGGTACCCCGACAACAACATACAGGCCTGCACCAAAAGGAAGAAGAACCTCTGGTGATGTATGCTAACAATTCACCTTTTTGTATGTTTTATTAAAACAAAAGCACAACATGTGTCGCCTTTCAGGAACAAATGTATTTTATTACCAACCTAAGAAAGGACAACAGGCAGCCAATGTGACATACATTACTGCTATATCAACATCTTACAAAGACAAAAGTAATGTCACACAAGTTCCTTCCATCCCGATTTGCCATCCAAAAACTGATTGGTGTTACAAACATTACTCAGTACAGTGGTCCCCTTGCCGTACAGCATATCCAAGGCGGGGCAACATCTTTGGGGCCAACGTACTGAATTAGGGACCTCATGGACATCTTTTGAGTGACAGTCATACTTGGGCCTTCAACAGATCAAGTCAGAAACCTATAACATGGAGCGAACACAGCCTATCTGGACCCCTGTTACAACTATCTCACAATGAGACAGTGTGCAGCCCCCTCACAAAGGAATATGGAGGGTCGGGTTGCCTTTATATCACGACAATTGTCCCATGGCAAGTATGGGAATGAAACTGGCAATTATTTACTAACATTGGTCAAAAATGTTTCTCATACCCTTATGATTTGTACCACCCATCCTTATGTGTTATTATGGGGAAACAGTGTCCCTGCTATCCAAGAATCTTCTGGTATGTATGCGGTTAATATTTCTCCCCCATATTGGTATTCTGATTGTTTAACACATTATAATGTAACCTCATTGAATGTGACCTATGTAATGGTGTTAAAAAGAAGAGCACATATTTGGTTACCTGTTGGTCTAAATCGGACATGGTCCGAAGAGCATGCTCTACATATCCTCCTTGAGTCCATGAGAAAATTATGCCCTAAGTTGTTTTTGGCTACTCTAATCGCGTTCATTGTGTCCGCGGTGATTATCATTGCATCAGCTGCTACAGCTACTACTGCCTTGGTTAACAGTGTTCAAACAGCCCATAAGGTGGAGTCCGTCTTGGTAAATGTCACTCAAGAATTACAGACACAGGTGGATATTGATAAAGGGCTAATGTCAGGATTGCAGGCATTAGAGGCAGCAGTAGAGTGGCTGGGAGAGCAGCAAAATGCATTATATATGAGTATGAAACTAAAATGTGACTGGCAAGTTACCATGCAATGCGTTACCCCCCTACTGTATAATAGCTCGCTGACATCTTGGCAAGAAATAAAAAAACATTTACAGGGGGCATTTAATACCTCCCTGGCCAATGACATCACTGGGCTACAAGCTCCGTTAGAGAGGCAGTTACAAGAAGTACATAAGGTGTTCTCTCAAAAAATACTTTAAAACATTGAAAATGGGTTACACTGGCTAGAGCCCTCCAATTGGTTCTCGGGCCTCAATTTACGCATATTTGTTAATGCTGGTGTGATTTTGATATTATCCATGTTAATAGTTTATGTTTTACGTCTGCTGTGCTCCCTGAAAAAACAAAGTCAACAAGAGCAAGCATTGGTTATGATGGGCCTTCTGGTCTCAGCACAACATGATGCCTTCCTTGCTTTAAAAAACAAAAGGCGGGGAAATGTAGCCTCCCCTGACACAGGAAGGGTTAATAATCACTGGAAAAAGCTTGCCAACAAACTGTGACCCGGAGGTGAGAAGGCCGGTTAGCCAATGACGGGTAAGACCCCCTGGGGGGGGCAACCTAAGCCAGGCGGCGGCCGCCCGGGGGCACAGATGGAGAAACGATATCGATATCGGGAGCAAGAGGGACCGTTGCCTAAGAGACCTTGCCTGCTCTGAGATAAAAATATAGGAGCACAGCAACAACATGATAATATCAAAACAGAGGCCAAGGGAGGGCTCCTTGAGAAATCACTAAGAATTCTTGGCATTCGCTAATTACTTCATCCAGAACACCTGTGTATGTTTAACAGATGTAAGCTATGTATATATTGAAACGCTGGTTATAATAAACTCAGAGTGGCCATCAGCCCTCTCCGCATCTATCCTGATGTGTACATTGGATTGCGACACCGACATAAAACACAATTAATTTGCTAATTACAAAGTATAAAGGGCACATTACCTTCTTTGATTTACACATGGGATGTCTGTCAATGAAGATGGCTATAACATAGTTTGAACCAAACTAAGATCAGTTTACCAACTGGCAGGCTGTTGGCATGACTGTTCACAGTGGTCCAGAATCTTTGAACAATCCCCGTATTGCTCCACTTCATGAACACAAATAAAATGAGATTGAGTACTCTTGTCTAATAGAGATGTAAATGAAGGAAATTAAGGTAGTTGAAAACACTCCACTCTTAATGGGCTGACACAGGCTTTTAAGAGTCAATACTTTCTCATGTAAAAATTTATTCACATGTTTAATCATCTGCCCCAAATCCCACCAGTAGTGAAACCATTTACAGATTTATATTTGCTATCCCCATCTTTTCCTTCTTTTAGAAAATGGTGACAAACTTGGAATATTTCTGGAGGGTCATCCAATCCCTCTCTGTTCATGAAAAGTGTTTCAACAAACTCTTTCAAAAGTTTTTTGAGTGCCCTGGATGATGAATCGGTCAAATCCAAAGTGATTTCAAATTGTGAAGTGCTTATTTGTTTTCTTTTCATCTCTTTTAATTAGTTTGTTTTCATTGATTAAAATAACACTAAATAATATATACTATGGTACAACCATTTTTTAAAATAATATAAATATCACCAAGTAAAAGTCAAATGTCCACCTCACCTTTCCTTCATCTTTCCTCTGACTTATCTTTAATAAAAAGTGTTACTATTTCAGTGAGCTTCTTTCCAGATTATCATTTTTTAAAACATGTGTTTACCTTTGTATAGCAGTAGAGACAAGGCTGATTGATATTTATCTGGTGAGGAACAGCACAGTGAAACTGTGGGCCAAAATAGTCTCTTTCTTTTGGCAAATAGGAGCTGCCTGGCATACTCCAAGTGTTCCCAATGAGCACCAAACTAAAGGATTATCACCTGAAACCTCCAGAACCTGAATAAGGCTGTGCTGATGCTAGGTTGTTAACTAGTTTGAATATCATACACTCCCTTAGTTTGGCAGCTTGCTTTCTTGCAATCCACAATGTAAATCTCAGACCACTACCAGTGTGTTAGATACTTGGAAGTCCTGCTTCTCAGGTTCAGCCCTTATAGCAAGTGGCTGGCAGGGTTGAGCAGAGTATGGATCCTAGATCCTAAGAGGAAAAGCACCCCCACAAACACCTGAGTGCTTCTGCCCCTCCCACCCATGGTGAGGGGAGGGATGGAAGGAAAAAGAAAGCTTGGAGGCTGCACTTTCTGAGCTTTGCCAGGAGCAGCCCCTGAGTCTTCCCCTTGACTGTCTCTCTTCAGGGATGCTGTAGGATGCGCCCTCACCCTGTGCCAAACTCCTGCCACAGTGGCCTCAGAATTTCAGCACTTCTGGTCTCTAAACAACAGATAAGTTACTCTTGCTTAACAATGATGACTATTGCATATCCAATAGCAACAAGTACTGTTTTATGCACTTTACCAATATTAATTTCTTTAATCTTCATGACAACTCGAGGCAGCAGGTACTATTTTAACGTCTACCTTAACTGAGATCCAGGGAGGTCAGATGACTTGTCTAAGCTCATAAACCCAGTAAGATACAGAGTGGAGATTTAGAGCCCAGCACCCTGCCTTGTGCTTCCCATAAGTGGACATTCCAAAGTTCAATAAGTATTAAACTGTACAATTTCACTAAAAATAACATTGAATAGAAACAAAATCAAAGTCCCCTTTTCATCTCTGAAATTACAAATATTTAAAAATATAACTGTCAAATTTATTAATCTAATTTTTGCTGGGAGAACACTTGTTAAACAGCCTGGAGGGGTCCTATCAGGGAATAACATTTTGTATGTAAATATGTAAGTGCACATGGATAGGTGGCCACAGTAGATGCATCAAATTGTAAATTGTGGTTAGACTTTGGGCTTCCTATTATTTCTCTTATTATTTGCATTTTCCAAATTTTCTAGCATCTTTATATTTTTTTTATTATTGGGCACTTAAAGTGTTAAAGAGTTTTAAATATTGAAAAATGACTAAGGAAATAACCTACTGAAAGAAGTAGTAAATATTAAAAATAAAAGCATAAATCAATACATTTTTAAAAATAAGAAATGTTCATATTGATTGATCCAAGAGCTTATTTTTATAAACAATCAAAATTATGTCAAGTCAAATTTAAAAATTGAGAAATCCATACATATAAAATTAAGGAGATAGGGAATATAAAACTAGATACAGAGAAAAAAGTAAAATTTGTAATAGATTTTCATATAAAACTTTACATTGACTTGTTAAAATATCAAAGAAATACATTATTTTCTAAAAAAATTGAAGTGCCAAAATTCATTCTGATAAGAAATAAAATACACCAATTAAAAGGAAAAATAATAGTAGAGTGAAAAAATATTTCTTTGGGTCACATGGCCTTTAAAAACTCTTCTGAGCATAGTAAAACTTTTCTATGCATTGATTTTATGATGCTATATGACAATAATACAAAGAGCTGCCAAAGATAGTACAAAAAAGAAAATTCAAATGAATTTTATGTGACCAAGAAGTGCTAATCATCAGAATCAAAGACTCTTTAAGAAATAAGAAATCTATTATAGATGAATAAATGTATACCTTGCATATGCTGAAAAAAATGATACAAGCATTTACCAAAATTTAATATTATTTTTAAATTTAAAAGTGCTTCCAAAGTTAGAATGAAAGGTGTGCAGTTGGAGGGGCTCCTATAGTCCATAAAGAAAGAGGCTATTTCCCTAAATGATAAAGAATTTATTTAGCGCAAATCAATAGGCAATAACATACCATTGAAATGGTAGCTAGATTACCACTAAAGTTCTAAGCAGATAAGCATGTCTGCAGTCATCATTATCATTATTTAATTCACTCCAGAGCCTGGAGTACAGACTAAGCCACAAACCTAAAATCACAAACTTAAAATCTCTAGGAATTTTTAATTAGACTCTCTTAGCTACTACCCATGTCCTTGGTCCTAGAGTTACTGCTGGCAAAAGCCTTTTACACATGCCTAGGTACACACTCTTCTTTCCAAAAACACTTACTAAGCCCAAATGGATCATCCAGATTGTAACAGGGAAGAAGAATCTGGTTGCACTGGTGGACGGAATGATAGATGGCAATAGGTCTTCAGAAATGGTAGAGAAATAAATTTAGTTATGGGATCCAAATAGGCTGGGGGGCAGCAGGACAGCAATATTATTCTTCAATGAGCTGGGAACAAAGAAGCAGAGAAGGAGCATTTATCCTTTCAGAGACATCCAGGGTTGAATTCTCAAAGCTTCTAACTAAATGTGTCCCTACTGTTACTCTATTTTGAACAGCTTAGCCCCTTGGGGGAGAGAGAGAATCATAGTAAACTGGAAATTGTGATGTATAATTCTACTCCCATGTGGGAAATTTGGGGGCAGTCATGTTTTTCTTCACATTGGGAGCTCTCCTCTCCCTATGTGCGATCTCATAGTTCAGGATTCTCAGTAAAAAATATCCCACTAGAGTTTGGCCTACACGTTATTTTACCAATCAAAATATTTAAATAACAATTGTGTAATGCCTGCTAAGTCTCAGACAGCACCCTAAACCAAAGACTTACCCTATCAGATATAAATATAATAACACATAGCACTGTCAATACAACATTAACAAAGACAATAACAGTGAATACCACACTCTTTATCATTATTAATGTGATATTATTAATATGTAATAATAATATTAATGTTATTTAAGATACACAGCAATCCCTGACATAAGGGTTATCATACCTATTTTAGAGATGAATAACAGAAGTAGAGAGAAGATGACCAACTGTCTGTGATCATATGTTGTAAATAGCAGAGTTGGAATTAGATCAGGTATCTGACTTCAAAATAGATGGAAAATTGTGGTATGGGAATTTGAAAATAAAAAAGTTGCCCTTATAAGTCAATGGGAAAGGAAGGACTAGTATAAATAGAGTTAGAACAAATTAGCTTTTCATATGGAAAGAATATATTTCTACACCCCACTGAACAAAAATAAATCGTAAGTGCAATAATTTAAAAAATGAAAAAATATATTTTAACTATTAGAAGGAACTGTTGAAAAATTTTTCTTGCAAAACATACGCAAAGCTTTTGACAAGGTGATGCAAAATCACAATCCACAAAGAGAAAGATTGGTAACTTTGAATGCATAAAAATGGTTGACAAAGTATACCATAAATAAATTTAAAAGATGAGTCACAGATGAAAGAAGACATTGAAACATAGATAGCAGACAAAGGATTAGTGTCCAGAACATAAAAAAAAAACCCTGATACTCCTAAAAATTGATAAGGAATTGTCAAAGACTCAATTGGAAATTGGGAAGGAGATATGAACATTCAGTTCTCAAATAGAAATACAAATGATCATTTGTATGATCAATGAAACAAGAAGACTGGATTAGAAGGAGTCACAACCAAATCATGATACTAAGAGCTTCAAGGTAAATAGTGAGGTAATTGTGAGTCAAAGAGGTCTTTATTTTTAGCTCTGACGTTGTAGTGATTTTTTTTTAAGAAAAAGGATATATAGTATAGACACATAGATTATACATACACACACTACCAATGTAACTTTCATGAGGACATAAGTAATAAAAATGACTGGAAGCAAATATCTTCTAATGCTAATATCAGTTATTTCTGAGAGGTGGGGATATTTATACTTTCTATTACTCTATATACTGTCCTGTATTTTAAAGAAAAATCTCAAAATAATAAAAGAACGTGTCACTTCCAGCATGGCAGAAAGATGAGGTGCTTTGAATTCCCATATCAATTTTAGAATCAGCTTATTACTTTCTACAAAAATCCACTGGGGAGTGACATCAGCATCATGGCAGAGTGAGCTGTTCCCCAGCCTCTCCCCACTAAGATATAACAAAAAGGACATTCATTAACCAACAGAGGACATTGACACAACACAATAGACGTCTGAGAGATCCACACAGCCATATGTCTGAAGGTGGAGGTGCTGGACCCCCTGGGAGGCAGTGGAAGGAAGAAAGTGGATCTCCTCTCCCTCCCCAGTGGCAGCAATCTAGGGCACAGGACCTCTCACAGTGGCACCTAACACTGAGAGGAGAAGTGGGAAAAGGCAGCCCTCCATGGGAATGCTTTCACTCTGAGTTGCCTCCCAGCCTTTGGGAATGCTGCACACCAAGGCAGCTAAGCAGCTGCAGGGACACCAGTACCAAAGCAAGCAGCCCATGCAGGTAGCCAGTGAGTGCACAATGGGAGCATGGGTGGGAAAGAAGGCACCTCCTCCCCATATCCCTCATGGCACATCAGCATGGCTAGGCAGTCAGGGCAGGGGATCCCTGCCAGAGTGCCTGCACCTACATGTGTGCAGCAATGGTGGCCAGACATAGAGACCCCTATTTCCACAGCTTCTACTAGACTGGCACAACTTCCAGGCATTGCAGTGGGCTCAGAAAACATAGCTCCTGTCACTCCAGTGGTGGCAGGTGGAATCTGGGACCAGATACTACCACCATGCAGTGGTGAAAGTCCACCTCATCAAACAGCATGTAAAAATATATTAACAGTCTAGACCAGAAGGAAATAACAAGTATCCACAAACCAAACCTGAAGTCACAAAAATTTACTATCTAAATAACAGAGAAATCAAGAAAGAAACTCAGTGAGTTACAAGAAAACTCAGAAATACAGTTCAATGGACTCAGAAATAAAATTAATGAGCAGAGGGAATTCTTCACAAAAGAGATTGAAACTATTTTTAAAAATCAGAAATTTTGGAAATTAAGAACAAAATGAATGAGATTTTAAAAATCTGGAATCCCTCAAAAACAGAACTGATATTAGGACAGAATTAGTAATTTAGAGGACAGAAATATACAAATGCTTTAGGTGGAGGAGAAGAGTGAGCGAAGACTAAACAGAAATGAAGAAGTTATCTGAGACTTATCTGACTCAGTTAGGAAATACAACATAAGAATTATAGGTATTCAAGAGGGAGAAGATGGGAAGAAAAGAGCAGGGAGCTTGTTCAAAGAAACAATACCTGGGGACTTCCCAAAACTTGGGAAGAAGCTGGAATTACATGTAAATGAAGCTAATAGAACTCCTGATTACATCAATGCAAAAAGACCTTCTCCAAGGCATGCAATTAGTAAAACTGGCAAAAGTCAATGACAAAGAAAAAATATTCAGAGCTGCAAGGCAGAAGAAAATAACGTACAAAGGAACCCCTATTAGGCTTTCAGCAGCCTTCTCAGCAGAAATTTTAAAAGCTAAGAGAGAATGGAACACTATATTCAAAATTATGAGTGACAAAAACAATCAGCCAAGAATACTCTGTCCAGTGAAACTATCCTTCAGATACAATGGAGAAATAAAAAGTTTCCCAGATAAACAAAAGCTGAGGGAGTTCATTGCCACAAGTCACCTTCTACAAGAAATGATCAAGAAGCCCCTCATACCTGAAAAAAAGACAGGGTTTACAAAGCCTTGACCAAGGAGATAAATAGATAGACAAAATCAGAAAATTGCAGCTCTCTATCAGAACAGGATAGCAAACAATTATAACATTAAAGATAAAGGGAAGGAAAGCATCAAAAACAACTATAATCACTTCATTTTAATCACAAACTCACACTCAAAACAGAATAAGTGGTGACAACAATAACTTAGACAGGGAAGGGGAAATGGATGGAAATTACTTAAACTAAGGAGTTAAGAGTCTATCATAAAATGGACTATATCATCTATAAGATCTTTCATATAAACCTCATGGTAGTCACTAAACAAAAAATCAGAACAGACACACAAATGATAAACAAAGAGAAAATGAGAAAACCATCATAGAGAATCACAAAACTGAATTAGCAGTCAGAAACATACAGAAAGAGAAACAAGAGAAACAGAACAACCAGATAACAAGTTATCCGATGGCAGTACTAAGCCCTCATCTATCAATATCACTCTAAATGTAAATGGATTGAATTCTCCAATCCAAAGACACAGAGTGGCTGGATGGATTAGAAAACAAGACCCAACAATATGCTGCCTTAAGGAAACACATCTGAGCTCTATAGACAAACACAGGCTCAGAGTGAAGAGATGGAAGATGATACTCCAAATTAATGGCAAACAAAATAAAGCAAGTGTTGCCATACTTATATCAGGCAAAGTAGACTTCAAGATAAAAAAGGCAATGAGAGACAGAGAGTGGAAGTATAAAATGATAAAAGGGACACTCCACCAGAAAGACATAATACTTATATACGCACCAAACACAGGAGCACCAAGTACATAAAGCAACTATTAGCAAACCCAGAAGGAGATATTAAAAACAACACAATAATAGTAAGGACGTTAACACCCCACTTACATCAATGGATAGATCATCCAAACAGAAAGTGAACAAGGAAATAGTGCAATTAAACAAAAAACTAGACTAGAGGGACTTAATAGATATATAGAGAGCATTCCATCCAAAAACCTCAGAATACACACTCTTCTCCAGTGCACATGGAACATTCTCAAAGATAGACCATATGTTGGGAAATAAGGCAAGTTTCAATAAATTTAAGAAGATTGAAATCATACCAAGCATCTTTTCTGAGAATAATGCTATGAAACTAGAAATCAACTACAAGAAAAAAGCTGGGAAAGTAACAAATATGTAGACTAAACAACATGCTACTGAACAACCAATGGATCAATGAAGAAATTAAAGGAAAAGTCAAAAAATAGCTGGAGACAAATGAAAACAAAAATACATCATACCAAATCATAGGGGATGCAACAACAGTGGTCCTAAGAGGGAAACTCATAGCAATACAGGCCCACCTTAATAAACAAGAAAAATCTCAAATAAATAATCTTAAACTACATCAAACAGAAATAGAAAATGAAGAACAAACAGAGCCCAAAGTTAGCAGAAGGAGGGCAATAATAAAAATTAGAGCAGAAATAAATGGAATTGAAATTAAAAAACAAAAACAGTAGAAAGACTCAATGAAACAAAGAGCTGTTTCTTTGAAAAGATAAATAAAATTGAGAAATCCTTAGCCAGACTCACTAAGAAAAAAAGAGAGAAGGCTCAAATAAATAAAATTAGAAAGAAAAGAGGAGAAATTACAACAGACTTCATAGAAACACAAAGGATTATAAGAGAATATTACGAAAAATTATACACCAACAAATAGGACAATCTAGAAGAAATCAATAAATTCTAAGACTGTTACAACCTCCCAAAACGGAATCAAGAAGAAATAGAGAATCTGAATAGACCAATCACAAGTAAACAGATTGAAACAGTAATCAAAAACTTCCCAAAAAACAAAGGTCCAGGACCAGATGGCTTCTCTGGAGAATTCTACCAAACATTCAAGGAAGATTTAATACCTATCCTTCTCAAAGTATTCCAAAAAATTAAAGAAGATGGAACACTTCCTAACTCATTCTACAAGGCCTTCATTACCCTGATTCCAAAGCCAGAAAAGGACAACACAAAGTAAGAAAAGTACAGGCCAATATCGCTGATGAACAGAGATGGAAAAATCTTCAACAAAATATTGACAAACCAAATACAGCAATACATTAAGAGGATCATACACCATGATCAAGTGGGATTTACTCCAGGAATGAAGGGATGGTTCAACATCCGCAAATCAATCAATGTGATACACCACATTAAAAAAATGGGGAACGAAAACCACGTGATCATCTTGATAGATACAGAGAAAGTATTTGACAAGATCCACATCCATATGATAAAAACTCTCAATAAGATGGGATTAAAAGGAAAATGCCTCAACATAATAAAGGTCATATATGATAAACCCACAGCCAACATCATACTTAACAGTGAAAACCTGAAAACCATTCCTCTGAGAACAGGAACAAGACAAGGGTGCCCATTCTTGCCACTTTATTTAACACAGTACTGGAGGTTTGGGCCAGAGCAATTAGGCAAGAAAAAAAATAAAATATATCCAAATTGGCAAGCAAGAGGTGAAGCTCTTGCTGTTTGCCAATGCCATGAGTCTACATATAGAAAACCCTAAAGAAGCCATGGGTAACTACTAGAAATAATTAACAACTACAGCACAGTTACAAAGGAACAAAATCAACTTACAAAAATCAGTTGCATTTCTATGCTCTAATAATGAACTAACAGAAAAAGAACTCAAGAATACAATCCCATTTACAATCACAACAAAATGAATGAAATACTTAGGAATAAATTTAACCAAGGTGAAAGACCTATACAATGAAAACTGTAAGGCATTATTGAAAGAAATCAGTGACAACATAAAGAAATGGAATCATATTCCAGGCACACAGATGGTAAGAATAAACATACTTAACATGTCCATGCTTCCCAAAGCAATCTAGAGATTCAATGCAATCCCAATCAGAATCCCAATGACATTCTTCACAGAAATAGAACAAAGAATCCTAAAACTCATTTGGGGCAGCAAAAGACCCTGAATAGCTAGAGTAATCCTGAGAAAAAAGAAGCACCTGGAGGCATCACAATCCCTAATTTCAAAATATACTGCAAAGCTATGGTAATCAAAACATCATGATACTGGCACAAAAACAGACAAACAGATCCATGGAACAGAATTATAGCCCAGAAATAAAAACACACATCTATGGGCAGCTAATATTTGACAAAGGAGCCAAGAGCATAAGATGGAGAAAGGAAAGTCTCTTCAATATATGATGCTGGGAAAACTGGATGGCCACATGTAAAAGAATGAAAGTAACCCATTATCTTAGGCCATACACAAAAATAAACTCAAAATGGATTAAAGACCTGAAGATAAGGCGTGAAACTATAAAACTCCTACAAGAAAATATAGGCAGTACACTCTTTCACATTGGTCTTAGCAGTACCTTTTTGAATACCATGTCTACTCAGGCAAGGGAAACAAAAGAAAAAATAAACAAATGGGACTACTTCAGACTAAAAATCTTCTTCAAAGCAAAGGAAATCAGGAACAAAATTTTAAAAACCCATCAATGGGGAGAAAATATTTGTGAATCCTGTATCTAACAAGGGGTTACTCACCAAAAGATATAAAGAATTCACACAACACAACAGCAAGAAGATGAACAATCCAATGAAAAAATGGGCAGAGGATGTGTGAACAGACATTTTCCCAAAGAAGATATACAGATGACCAACAGGCTCATGAAAAGATGTTCAAGATCACCAATCATTAGGGAAATACAAATCAAAACTATGAGATATCACCTTACATCTAATAGAATGGCTATAATTACCAAGACAAAAAATAAGTGTTGGATAAGTTGTGGAGAAAAAGGAACCCTCATACACTGGTGATGGAAATGCAAACTGGTGCAATCACTATGGAAAACAGTATGAGGATTTCTCAAAAAATTAAAAATAGAAATACCCACATGACCCAGCTATCCCACTACTGGATATTGATCCAAATAACTTGAAATCAACAACTCCAAGACTCTTATGCACCCCTGTGTTCATTGCAGCATTATTTACAATAGAAAACCCAAGTGCCCATCAAGCCGTAAATGGATGAAGAAGATGTGGTATATATCTACAATGGAATACTACTCAGCTGTAATAATGGACAAGCCCATCCTATTTTCAACAACATGGATGGACCTTGAGGGTATTATGTTAAGTGAAATAATCCAGACAGAGAAAGACAAACATCACATGATTTCACTCATATGTGGAAGATAGACAAACACATGGACAAAGAGAACAGAGTAATGGTTACCGGAGGGGAAAGAGGTTGGGGGTGGGCATAAGGGGTAGAGGGACAAATATATATGGTGACCTACAAATAATAATGTACAACTTAAATTTCACAGTGTTATAAACTGTTATGACCTCAGTAAAATAATAAAATAATAATGATGGTGATGATAATAATGAAAGGAAAAAACTACCCAGGAGCAATAATTTTCTACTATCTAGAAAATTAGTGGTTACTTTATAATATGCCAATTATATCAAAAGACCTGCAAAATATTGTACTCATGTTCTACTTGTGTCAAGGCATTTGGTAGAATTTTTTCTCATTTTGAATAATAAAATAAGGATGCAAATTTTTTTTTTAAATATACATGTAGAAAGAAAATACTCAAATGTTAATAATACCCACGTGTGTGGGTAATGGAAGCCATCATAATTAATTATTCTTTTTAAAGATTTTATTTTTCCTTTTTCTCCCCAAAGCCCCCAGGTACATAGTTGTATATTTTTAGTTGTGAGTCCTTATAGTTGTGGCATGTGGGACGCTGCCCCAGCATGACCTGATGAGCGGTGCCATGTCTGCGCCCAGGATTCGAACCAGAGAAACCCTGGGCTGCCGAAGCTGGAGTGCACGAACTTAACCACTCGGCCACGGGGCCGGCCCCCATAATTAATTTTTATTTTCTCTATATTTTCATGAAAGATCATTCTAAAATAAAATACCCGTTTTAAATTTTAAAAATTATCAAATAAAATTATAATACATTACCATTACAAGTAAATAAATAAAAAATGTTTTATTGATCAAACTTTTTTTAGATTAAATTTTTATAAAAAGGATGTAAAGTACTACAAAGCCAATTTAAGAAGAACCAACAGAAACAAAAAATAGAATTTGTTGAGTAAAAATAAACAAACAACTGATTTGATCAATAAAATGGAGGGCTAATTCCTGAGGAAAATACTCAAACTTCTGGCAAATCTTATCCAAAAAAATAATAAAGAACAATCAAACATATAAACTAAGATTAACAATAGAAATAGGGGAAATTTTAAAGATGATAAAGTGAAAATTAGGAAATATGCTATTGAAGATTTGAAAATCTCATGGAAATCAATAATGTACTAAAATCAACTTACTAATATGTAGAACAAATCTAAACAATAGGAGGAAATTAAATAACATTTAAAACATTTCTTCAAAACCATATGGTTTTGTCATGTTAGAATCAATCATACTTTTAAGAAACAAGTAAATACCTAGTCAATAAAAAATGGTGAAGTCTATTCTTTTAAAATAGCCACTAAAATAAAGTGGCAGCCAAAGAGGTGTGATTCCTGGATCTCTTCTCAAGAAAGAGCTTGCCATTTAGTTTCAAGGAATATGGTTAGATGGCAGCCTCCAGCTATTACCACTTTCAGGATCTGCCTGAGTTTTCAAGGCCACACTCTTCCTGGAGTAATAGGGCCTGGTCATTGCTGCCCAATGTGGGACTCTTCCAAAGGGCAACCCATGCTCCAGAACACCTCACTGATGGCCCAAAGTTTGTCAGATCTGCATAAGCATCTATTAGGAACTTCTCCCTTCTGACATTCTAAGGAGATAGTGTTCTGGTGTTCCTAGTATCTTGGGGCTTAACATAGGAATTTTGTCCAAGCTATAACCATTTGGGCTTCTTGAGGAGATAAAAGAAGTTTTATTATCCTTTTGGATAAAAATACCTAGCTTAAAAAATGGCTACAGATTTAATTCTCATATTATATGAAGAGCTATAAGGATTCAAAGGATTTGGGGGCTGATCTAGGAAAAGATATGACCATAAGGGATAGTTGCATATACCACCTTTACTGGGTGATGCCCTGACAGGTTCGCATTTGGGGGAAGTCCTTCAGAGCAGGAGTCTGTCCAAAGGCTATAGACAAGAACTCCTGAAGGAGAGGGCGTTTGGAGAGGGGCTTAAGTGTCTAGGTGATGTTGCTCCACAGCACAGGGGAATCACTGGATCAGAGAGCCCCAAAAGACAAAGTCGCAAGGCCCTATCTTATTGATAGGTAACAGCTGTCTGGTGAGGTCTTTTTAGGGTATGCAAAGCAAGTAGGTCCTAAATGACTAAAACTTTGCTAGTTTTGGCTATTTTAAAAATAACTGGATGTGTGAAAATTTGAGTTTGGTGCTGGTGGGCTTCTGCATTAAAGAGTCTCAACCTGCAGTGAAGAAATATACACCCTAAGGGCCAATACATAGAGGCCATCTTTGTTTAATTCATATAACAAGAACAAAACATTTCTAGTGGGGGTGGAAGCAAATGTTCTCTATCTTTATTTCATATACTTTTCTGTGTCTCGGGAGGTGAGAGATTTTTGCAAAAGCACTGAGAAATCCAGGAAAATTGTATTTCCCCATATTGGGGTAGACAAGCACCGTCCAATAGAACTATTTTGTGATAATGACAATGTTTCACATCTTAACCATCCAATATGGTAGCCACGAGGAACATGGGTTAGTGAGTGACTGAAATATGGTTAATATAGATGAGAAATTGAATTTTATTAATTTAATTTTAATTTATTTACATTTACATAGTTACGTGTAGCAAGTGGCTACCGTATTGGACAGTACTGGTAGACTATGAGACAGCTCCAGAGATGGTGAGCAGCTGATTAAGATCAGGGAATTCACATGAGCTTAGGATCAGCCTAGAAGTGATACATCACTTCCACTCATATTTTATGGGACAGATCAAAACATATTACCACCTTTAACTTCAAGGGAGAAGGGAAATGGAATTCTCTTGGATGTCCAATAGGAAAGGATAACCAGAAATATTATCAATTAGCAGTAAAATCCACGATAGAGGTGTACACAACATCAAAATCCATATGAAAATCTGTGCAGCCTGTTGGGTAAGAATATGAGCTCAGGGTCAGAGTTCTGGGTTTGAATCCTGGTTTTGCCACTTGGTCCCTCTGTAACTTTGGGGAATTTTTTTAACCCTTCGAGTTTCAATTTTCTCACCTCTAAAATGGGGATGGTAATAATTCTTAAGAAGATTACATGAGATATAGAAAGCAGCATAGGCTTTCCATATAATGAGCACTAAAATATCAACTATATTTTGATATGTGTTTTAGTCATACTTTATTCAGTAAAAAGGAAAAACACTGTTGGTGATACACCCACATAAGCAACACACTCCACAGTCAAACACATAGAAATAAATTAAGGGAACAATCAATGGTTTCAGCACTCTATGCCAACATTTGAGATAACAAAGCTATAGCAAATATTTCAAATCCAAGCTAAAATTCACCTGGGTGCGAGTAGGAAAGAAGACCAAGGACAGAATTTTTGGACAGCAGATAGGGTAGACAGGTCATCATAGAAATTACAGGGAGATTAGTTGTTTAAAATCACGTTGAATAAAAACAACAATGAACAAACACATAGAGACAGAGATTGGATTGGTGGTTACCAGAGGGGAAGGGGGAGGGAGGAGGGCAAAAGGGGTAACTAGGCACAAGTGTATGGTGATGGATTGTAATTAGTCTTTGGGTGGTGAGCATGATGTAATCTACACAGAAATAGAAATATAATGATGAGCATTTGAAATTTATATAATGTTGTAAACCAACGTTACCTCAATAAGAAAATAAAAATGTGTTAAAAACTAGCAGAGAGCAAAGCCATAATCCTTCAGGACTGGATGAAAGAACAAGACAATTTGGGACATTCAAGAGTAAGAACTTCAGGGGTTGGCCCCATAGCCGAGTGGTTAAGTTTGCACTCTGCTTTGGAGGCCCAGAGTTTTGCTGGTTTGGATCCTGGGCACGGACATGGCACTGCTCATCAAGTCATGCTGAGGTGGCGTCCCACATGGCACAACCAGAAGGACCTACAACTAGAATATACAACTATGTACTGAGGGGCTCTGGGAAGAAACAGAAGGAAAAAAAAAAAACAAAAGAAGATGGCAACAGATATTAGCCCAGGAGGCAATCTTAAAAAAAAAAAAGAATTAAAACAAATTTTTTTTAATTTTTTAAAAAAGAACTTCAGAACAAAAAGTTTCTGCCATTGGTACCCACAAAACTTCTTAGGCCGGAGGCCACTGGATCTACCACAGACAAGAGGCTGATCTGCTGAGGAGCCTTCCCAGGGCCCCCTTCACATCCTTGTTCCTCAGGCTGTAGATGAAGGGGTTCAGCATGGGGGTGACCACGGTGTACATCACTGAGGCCACTGAGATTTTCTGGGAAGAGTGAGTCACTGCAGAAGTGAAGTAGACAGCAACGCCTGTCCCATAAAATAAAGAAACAACTGAGAGGTGGGACCCACAGGTGGAAAATGCTTTTTGCTTTCCCCCAGATGAGGACATCTTCCTTATGGATGAAGCAATTTGTGAGTAGGAGAAAAGGATCCCAATGAGGGGAAAAACACCCAGCACACCAGTCATAAAATATATCAAAGTGCTGTTCAGGAAGGTATCAGAGCAGGCCAACTTGAGAATGTGTGTCAGCTCACAGAAGAAATGTGGAATTTCAAGATCTTTACAGAAGGTCAGATGCATTATCAGCAAGATATGAAGGAGAGATGTCATAACACCAATGAACCAGGTAATAAAAACCAGCATACCACAGAGGCGGGGGTTCATAACAACTGTGTAGTGTAGGGGGTGACAGATGGCCACGAACCGGTCATAGGCCATCACAGTAAGGAGTAGAGTGTCCAGGATAGGAAAAAACATGGAAAAATATACCTGAGTGAGGCAGTCCATGTAGGAGATGGCTTTGTTCTCTGTATGGATGTTCACCAGTATCCTGGGGACTATGGTGGTACTGAAACAGATGTCAACCAAGGACAGATTGGTAAGGAAGAAGTACATGGGTGTGTGGAGGTGAGAGTCAGAGCTGATGGCCAGGATGATGAGCAGGTTCCCAAGCACAGTGACCAGGTACATGGACAGGAAGAGTCCAAATATGAAAGGCTGCAGTTCTGGTTCCTCAGAGAATCCAAGGAGGATGAACTCTGAAATTCCTGTTTGGTTTTCTGCTTCCATATAGCTGATGTATCTATGAAGGAAGAGATAAGAGCAACATAAATTAGCAGTAAACTGGCATTCTCCACATAATAGAAATGTTGAGCATGCTTTTCCCTCAAGTTATTTATGAAGTCAGTCATTTTGTCTAAGAGTTGGGTCTCCTTTCACTCCTAAGTGGAATCCTATAAAATAGAGTTTCATCTCAACCACTGATCAAAGTATGACAACAACAAAACCAAAATGGAATCCCTCGAAATGGGGTCTAGAATTCCTGATAGCCTATGTTACACATCCGTTTAATAAGAATCTTGTCAGATGGTCAGGGAGCTTCAAAATGTACCTCCTGGTACATCATCATGTACCTCCTGGTAGGAGGCACTGGAAAGGACACAACGTTGCATCTGTAGGATTCCTGCCAAAGATGGAGGACTTCAGTCTAAGACTAGGGAGCATCAGAAAAATCCAAATTTAGGGACATTGTACACAATATCTCACCTGTGCCCTTCAAAAATGTCAATGTCATCAAATACAAAGAAAGTCTAGGAACTGTTCCGGATTAAAGGAGGCTAAAGAGATGTGTATGTAATGCATGATCTTGGATTTTCTTTTGCTATAGATGACATTATTGGGATAATTGTCAAAATAGGAATGAATTCTGTAAACTTGAGAACAGTTTTATATCACTGTTAGTTTTCTGATTTTGATCATTGTTCTGTAGTTATTAGAGGAATATGTCCTTGTTTTTAGAGAATATTGAAGATTTAGAGGTAAAGAGGAACCATATCTGCAGTGCAACGTACTGTACTCTCAAATGGTTCTGAAAACACACACACACACACAAAGAAAAGGAAGAGAGAAAAAAGTGGATAAAGAGAAAAGTAAAGATGGTAAACATTAATATATGGTGGATCTGATAAAGGACACTATTTATGTTGTTCTTTCAAATTTTCTGTAGATCTGAAATGGTGTCCAAACTTGAAGTTAAAAAGTAGCACTTTCACAAAATGCCCAATTGAACAGGCTAGAATAAAGGAAGACAATTCACACAGGAGATGTTGTCAGAAAAGAGACTTCAAAGAATACTGCACCTGAGGTGACCACTCATAGAATTAGAGCCCACACTCACTCTCACCTAGACATCCTCTGCCAAAGGCATTTAGCCTAAAGTGGTCCTGGATGAATTGTACCCTAAGTCCAAGGCAGAAGTAAACACAAATCTGCTCTAGAAAATGTTTTCATCTGAGGATTTTTGCCTCAATGTCCATAAAGGAGATCAATTTGCAATTTTTCTTTCATTTAACCTCCTTTCCTGGTTTGCCTGCACATTCTGGTTCCTTCCCACCTCCCAGTCTTTTTAAGCACAACACCAGCCTTTCACTCTGAAGTTCTGACACCTTTTGCTTACTTGGGAGTCCTAAAACTGCTATGATTCTCCACCCAGCAATACTGTGCAAATACTGCCCTCTCTGTCTAGCAAGTACAGGCTCCCAATCCATGCCTTCATAGCCACCTGTATTTTTATTCACTGCACAAATAATAGTTATTTATTGTGTTAATTTATAGGATTGTTTGATGAATATCTGTCCCCCTCACCACTGAATCATAAACCACATAAATTCAGCTCACATGTTATAAAACTTACTTATTCTCATATCCCCATGGTTTGTATTTGAAGAGCACAAAAAGTTGAGTGAAGGATGAAACAAAAAAATGATCATATATGGCACAAACAAGAAATCTACAGGTTAATCTCAAATTGACTATAGATGCACCAAACTGAAAAAGGACTAAGATGAAGTTAGCTGTTTGATAAATATCATACTCCATTACTAATTACTGTTCATCTGAAGAGTACAAAAAATATTTAATATTAGAAAGTCTGATAACAAAGTATTTGCATGAATTGATCAACGCAGAAAATAATGATAGTTTCAACATAAACCAAAATACACTTAATAAAATTTAACAGTCCTTGATGGGAAGGGATCAGAGTAAAATTTCAGCCACATAGAATAGAAGGATACTGCCAAAGGTGATAAAGAACAGTTACATGAAACCAAGTGTTAATCCAAGATCCATCATTCAGCCCTAAAAAGCAAACAAACAAAAATAAAAGGGGAAATCATGTCTGCTGTTATCATCATTATTTAACACTGTTTCTGATAATGTAAAAGAAATACCATAAGACAAGAAAAGCAAATGTGATATAATATTAGGACATCAAAACCAAAATTGGTTGCCATCAGTGGCTGATATGATCACCTGCTTAGAACATGAAAGAAAGTCAATTTAAACACAATTAGAACTAATTGATGTCATCAGCTTTTTTATGTATCTGCAAACAATCATTAGGAAAGAGAAAAGACGTTAAAAAGTCCGTTCACAATTGCAATGACAACATAGATAACTCCTGGCACAGAGTGGGCATTCAGAACATATTTGTCAAATGAAAGAGTGCAGGTAATCTAGTAGAAACTAAGCGATGATGGGGGCAGGATGGAGAGGCAGATACCCTGCCAGAGCAGAGGTTCTCCAGTGATACCATACATCAGAATCGCCTACAGTCCTTGGTAAAACAGAGTGTTGGGTCCCATGCCCAGAGTTTCTGTCAGCCGGTCTTGGGTGAGGCTTGAGAATCTGCATTTCTAACAAGCTCCCAGAAGATGCTGATGCTGTGGCTCCAGGAATCCCACTTTGAGAACTACTGTACTAGAGAAGAACAAGGAAGGTATTAGCAGATGGGTTGGCAACTCTTAAGAAAAGGGTGCATTTGAGAGAGTGCCAATTCCTACTGACACTGAGAAAGTCACTAGTTTCCAGACTGAGCGGCCATCAGAGCTGGAGGTGACAGAAGACAGAAGCAGTAGAATCTAAAAAGACATAAATATTTTCTGAGTATACTCCATACTACTTTCCACAGTGGCTGCAACAGTTTGCACTCCCACCAGCAGTGTACGAGTGTTCCCTTCTCTCCACATCCCCTCCAACACTTGTTGTTCCCTGTCTTCTTAATTATAGCCATTCTGATTGGAGTGAGGTGATATCTCATTGTCATTTTGATTTGCATTTCCCTGATAGCTAATGATGTTGAACATCTTTAGATCTACCATATGATTCAGCTATTCCACTGTTGGGTATTTATCCAAAGAACTTGAAAATACAAATGTGTAAAGATACATGCACCTCTGTGTTCATTGCAGCGTTATTCACAATAGCCAAGACTTGGAAGCAACCTAGGTGCCCATCAAGGGACGAATGGATAAAGATGTGGTATATATACATAATGGAATACTACTCAACCATAAGAAATGATGAAATCCAGCTATTTGTGACAACATGGATGGACCTTGAGGGTATTATGCTGAGTGAAATAAGTCAGAGGGAGAAAGTTAAATACCGTATGATCTCACTTGTAAGTAGAAAATAAAAATAATGACAAACACATAGCAACAGAGATTGGATTGGTGGTTACCATAGGGGAAGGGGGGAGGGGGAATGGCAAAAGAGGTTATTAAGCTCACATGTGTGGTGATGGACTATAATTAGTTTTTGGGTAGTGAATATGATGTAATCTACACAGAATTTGAAATATATTATGATGCACATCTGAAAGCTACATAATGTTATAATCCAATGTTACTGCAATAAAAAAATTAAAAAATAACTAAAAAATAAAGAGACATAAATAATGAGGGAAATAAATTCTAGAAATTCCAAAAAATTGTCATGGCTCATTATCAACTGTGTTACCTCCTTCCCCCACCACAGTTTTAATCCTCATTTTTACATGCAATACTCACTAGGACAGTGAATTCACTCGGCTGGCATTGCTAAAAGAAATGTTTGTGCAACCTTTTTCTCCTCTGACTGTTAGATGCTGAAGACTCTCCCAGGGGATCAGGGGGAGATGGAATCGGTCACAAAGTCTTGTCTGTGAGAGGCACCAAGTGTGGTCTCCTCTTTGTCAGGCATCACTGAACTATGGGTGAGGATGCTAGGGAAGTATTTACGGTTTCTCAAGTCCCAGAAGAATGATTTCTCATCCTTCCTCATTAAATAAATTGGCCCTGTGATGTTCTACTCTTCAAGTCATTCAGCTCCTTTGGGGTAAAAAGCAAATGGCAGAACGGAACCATGTGTTCTGTTTCCAAGAAGGCACCTTTGGAGCCAGATGGATCTCTCTGCCCCCAAGGGCCTCTTCCTTCTTGGAAGAACTTTCATCACTACTGATTTGGCTTTGAGGAAAAGAGGCTGCCCCTCAGGAACATTTCTCTGCTGCAAAGACCCATCTCCCCATAACCACAGTATTCAGGGTCTTGACGTAACAGATGGAAACAGAGATTCATTTGTCTCAGTGAATCCCTTGTGGCTGTACAAGCTACGTGGTGTTGAACATGCTGTTGATAAAGAAAGTCCTGTTTCAAGAGAAAGAGTCAACTGTTTAAAATGACAATGCTAAGTCAAGTAATAAAGGCTGAACAATGGCCCTTGGATTTAGTGACATGGAAACCAGAGAAAGCAATTTTGGTAGAGCAATGGGGAGGAGTCTACTTGTGCAGGCTTGGGAGTGACTTGGCAGTGAGGAAGTTGAGCTCACAAGTGTAGAACACTCTGTCTAGAACTTTGGTTGTGAAGAGAAAGAGAGAGAATAGTATCGTAAGCTGTGTTTTTTCATTTCAGATATGAGGAAATATTTATTGGGGAAGGAAATGCTCCAGTTGACTGTAGGAAATTAAACTGATACTCTACGATTTACCATAAAAACTAGAGTTCTGTGATATGTTTTTAAATGACGTAATAATTTATTTTATAAATTATTCTTAATTCTAAGTGAAATGTATCATCTTTAATTAGTTGAGTAAATTAAAACTAGAGCAGTGAAATCAAACTCGAATGTGTTATTAACACAAGTTTCATAAGTAACAGTAATTTCCTATCACCAAGTACAACATCATTAAATGAATAGCTTTCTACTACATACACATAACTTGATAAACATTTGTAATCTTAATGGTATAACCCAACAGCCATTGAAACCATAAGTATAAGACTTCAAATATAATATAGGGAATTCTTTCATCCCTTTTAATAAACAGTCTTAGCAACAACTCCATTATGGCAAGATTAAAAAAATCTATGCCATGGGGGCTGGCTTTGTGGTGTAGCAGTTAAGTTTGTACATTCCACTTTGGCATCATGGGGTTCGCCAGTTCGGATCCTGGGTGCTGACCTACGCACTGCTTGTCAAACCATGCTGTGGCAGGCAGGCCACATATAAAGTAGAGGAAGATGGGCACGGATGTTAGCTCAGGGCCAGTCTTCCTCAGCAAAAAGAGGAGGATTGGCAGCAGATGCTACCTCAGGGCTAATCTTCCTCCAAAAAAAACACAACTATGCCATGAATTCACATTTTTGGCTATGAATGAACACATTTCTTAATAAATTTGGAGATCCTTTGAGACAAAGTGTAGCAAAAAATTAATTGGACAGGATCTTTTACACTGCAAGACTCAGTTAAAGAAAAGTACTCTTGGCTTTTCAAATTTTGAATCAACTGTTCTCTGATATTTTAAGAAAGGTCTTTATTCTACAGGCAATTGATCAGTGGCTTAATTGAAGCACTCACATTTAAAAAATATCCTTTTTAGTCTTTTCATGATAATTTCCTAATAAAATTTCCATAACTGAAAAAATAATTTGTTTTATGACCTATAAAAAAATGTTTTTCTTGATTTTGTTGCAAGATTCCAAGCCATTTTATAGCTGACCAAAGTTACAAGCTCAGATCTGTAAAAAATGGTTTTAAAACTTCTGTTGGTTGTACATCCATGTTCATCGCAGCATTATTCACAAAAGCCAAAAGGTGGAAGTAACCCAACTATCCACTGACAGATAAAGGGATAAACAAAATGTGGTATATATATATATAAGGGGATATTATTCAGTCTTAAAAAGGAGGGAAATTTTGAGCCAGCTCTCATGGCCTAGTGGTTAAAGTTTGGCATGCTCCACTTCAGCCGCCCAGGTTCAGTTCCATGGGCATGGAACCACACTACTCATCTATCAGTAGCCATGCCTTGGTGACAGCTCACATAGAAGAACCAGAAGAACTTACAACTATACATAACTATGTACTGGGGCTTTGGGGAGAAAAGAAGAAGGAAGATTGGCAACAGAAGTTAGCTTAGGGTGAAGCTTCTCCTAAAAACAAAAAGGAATGAAATTCTGGCACATGATACAACATGGATGAACCTTGAGGATATTATGCTAAGTGAAATAGCCACTCACAAAAGAACAGATATTGCATGATTCTCTTATATGAAGTTCCTAGGGTAGTCAAATTCATAAAGACAGAAAGTAGAATGGTGGTTTCTGGGACTGGGGGGAGGGAAAATGAGGAGTTAGTGTTTAATGGGGACAGAGTTTCAGTTGGGGAAGATGAAAAAGTTCTAGAGATGGATGGTGCTGACAGTTGTACAACAATGCGAATCTACTTAACGCCACAGGTTGTCCATTAAAAAATGGTTAAAATAGTAACTTTTATGTTATATTTTTATATATTATATATATATATATATATTTCACCACAACACAAAAATAGTAAGTGAAAAGAAAAAGAACATCTGCTGAACACCAGTTACCTGATTTTAGGTGATGAAATTAATCAATTTTTTGACCGTTGACAGGAAATGTCTTATCAAATTCATTTGCTAAAAATATCTCTTAATTTTGTCCACTTCATTGTCTCTGAAAAACTTTTACACAACAAATATCTTTTTTGCTCTGTTGCAGCAAGTTTTAATTGACATCATTATGACATACCTTCTTCCAGTCTCTTTTTTTTAATATTCCAGTCACAGTACTGCTTTCTGCATCTCCACTCAATTCTGCATCACTAGTATGCCTTCATTTGCAAGTCAAAAACTTGTCCATACTTATGTTTTTAACCAGGAAAATAATTTAATTGTATTATAATTAAAATAAATGTTTCTACTTAATTACCAATTACAAAGTACCTAGTATCATTGTAACTTGTGCTTTAGATTCATATAAAGATATTATAACATTACACTGGTGCATTAAAAAAAATCATTCAAACCGAATGGATCTACTGTACCAAAGAGATAACCTATCAGACATGCACAGTACAATACAACCCACCATGAAATTGATATGTAATCTCAACAAGATAATAAAGTTGTATTTCAAAGAAGAATATTTTACTCTGCTTCAGTTTGTGTGTGTGTGTACGTATGTGTGTACTGGATAACTTTTTTTAATTGTGGTAAAATACACATAACACAAAATTTACCACCTTTACCACTTTTAAGCGTACAGCCCTGTGGCATTAAAAACATTCACAGTGTTGTACAATCATCCTCACCTTCCAGCATGCCAAACCCCAATCCAATTAAATCTGCATCCCTACTGACAAAATCCAGGCATGAGGATTTTTAAAGCTGACCAGGTGCTTCCAGTATGAAGCCAAGATTGAGGACCAGTGACAGACTCTTTCACATAACCTGTTTCAATAGATTTGATCAATGCCAAAGTGTTTTGACAATAGGCATGGACTGTGGAAAGCTTTGAGAATTGTATGTATATTTAAAAACGAGAGTTGTGCATTTCATAAATTGTGCCTGCGACATAAGTAACAAATACAGACAATTCCAAAGGTGTTATAGGATTCAAACTTGATGTGGTTTTGAAACATACAGGAACCCAGAATATTTCTCTAATCCTGCTGAAGTACCAAAAGAAGCAATATTCAGATATAAAACATTAAGAGAAATGAAAGCCATGAGAGCTACAAAAATTATGTGACCAGAGAGGCATGCTTGACAATTCCAGATGTTTGGTTTTGCAATTTTTTCTAATCCACAGACCTAAAAAAATGGCCAGGCATTGCAAATAGGCTGGTCTACTCAGGAGCCTCTGCGTGGATCTCTTCATATCCCTGTTTCTTGGAATGTTGATGAAAAGTTTCAACATGGAGGTGACCACAGTATACATCACTGAGGCCACCACATCATTCCTGGGAAAATGTGAAACAGTTGAACCAAGTCCCACTCCAATGCTTGTTCCATGAAATAAGCAAACAGCTAACAGGTGAGAACCACAGATGGAGAAGGTTTTGTACTTGCCATCTGATGAGGGGACTCTCAGAATGGAGGAAACAATTTTATAGTAAGAGAAAAGGATCCCTGAGATAGGGAGAAAACCAGAGATGGCACCAACTAAATACATGACTATGCTATTGGTGAAAGTATCAGAACAGGCAAGGTTTAGGAGTTGAGAAGGGTCACAGAAGAAATTAGAAATTTCCACATCCTTGAAGCAGGTAAGTTGTAACACAATCAAATTGTGCAGCTGGGATTGCAAAAGGCTAACAAGACAAGACATTAAAACTGAGAAGCCACAGAGACATGGATTCATGATGACCAGGTAGTGCAGAGGGTGACAGATGGCCACAAATTGGTCATAGGCCATCATGGTCAGTAGCATATAATCCATACATCCAAAAAGGATCAAAAAAGACATCTGTGTCAGGCAGCCCACAGAGGAGATGATTCTTCTATGGGTTTGGATGTCCCTAATCATCTTGGGGATTGTGGTGAAGATGAAACTAATGTCAACCAAGGAAAGGATGGAAAGGAAGAAGTACATGGTGGGGTGTGGACAAGGGAGTCAGAGCTGACCACCAGTATGATGAGCAGATTCTCAAGCACAGAGACCAGGTACATGGACAAGAACAGCCTGAAGAAGAGAGAGCTGCAGTTCTGGATGGATCTTCTGAGAGAACCATGAGAAGGAATTCTGAGACACGTGTTAGATTGTGTGGTTCTATGTAGCCTGGAAACCTTGAATGTTGTAGATGCTCATAAATGGAAAATAATTGGTCCACCCAATTGTCCACTACATAGAAACAAACAAGCACTATTTTATCTTGTCTCTAGTTCTATGGGACATCCTTGAAAAGCAGGAAAGTACTTAATTTGTGGAAGCCACATTGCCTACATTCTATTAACCAAACAGAGGTGTATTCACCATTTAAAAGAGATTTTCATTTTGTTTTGTTCTCAATGCCTCTTTGGTGCCAAAAAGTATAGGCTCTAGAGAATTGGATATAAACGTGACTTTTTCTTCAAATACTAAATATCTACTTGAATGAGGACAAAAATAAAATGTCCTTTCAGAGATTGAAAGACACTATAACTTCAGCTCACAGGATGTTTAAATTGAATGACATGAGGAGCAGCCTTATCATTACCAAAGATAATAATATTTAAAATTTATTTTGCCCTTACTTTATGCACTCATCACAAATGGATTCCATAAGGAGCATCCCTCTTCTGTTAGTCATTACTCAATGTAGTTTTATCAACAAGGAGTCAAACCAGATGACAATACTGATGCTCAGAGACACTCTAACAACTTGCCTCATGTCACAGAGACAATAAGTAGAGCAGACAAGGATTCAAAATTAAATTGTCAGTCTCTGAGTTTGACCATTCAGATGACACTAAAATTCTTCAGTCTCCTGACGTGAACAAAGTTTTCAGCAGAGTCCAGAGGTCTTAAACATAGGTACATCTGAGAGCCATTTAACTGCTTCCAGTTTCTTGAGCAGGAATGGAACCCAAGACTCCGAGTTCATGTCTCCCTTTGAGATTGAGTGGGCGGATTGCACAAATGGAGGAGGGAGTGGACAGCTGGAGGGATATCCAGGAGTGGGGATTTTGCCGTCTATTATCACATGGCAACTGTTTCTGTGCTCTTTGCCTGGGATCTCAGCCATCCTTCCTGTAGTTGATGCAGCAGGTGCACCCACTGCTCTCCACTGTGGTCTACCAGAAACCCCCAAAGAGAAGAACACAGTGAGTAAGTGATCTCTTCCTGAAGTGTCCAGGGAAGTGAAATGGCCAGTTGGGTGCACAGGGAGTGGATACCAGCCAGGTGCCCTGTGTCAGGAGTCAGACTGCCCGATTTAAACTTGGTTTCACTCTTTGCTACCTCATGACCCATACAAATTACATAAAAACATTGTGCTCCTTTCCTCTTCAATAAAGTAATAATAAAGTGTGCACCTAGATTTTGAGGATGATTATGCAGGTGAAATGAAACAAGCTACATGGAATGCACAGTTCAGAGCCTGGCACTTAGGACACACTCCACAAAGGTTCAGATGTTATGGTTATTGTCATCCTCCTCTTCCTCATTCTCTTATTCTAATCTCACATTCATGATCCATTTAGAATTCATAAGGGACACTATAGAAAGATCTATTTCCTGCTCTTGCAGGCGAGATGCCTATGGGAGCTCAAACAGGTGTGGGAGGAAAGCAGAACTCTCGAGGAGATTCCTTGGACCCTCCCCCCCCCCCATCAGAACCAAGAACATAGACTCCACAGTCCTCGGAGCTGAAACTTTGTGTACTTCTGCCCTACCATCTGTCTGTCCCAAAGTCCTGTTTGTTCTCATGGTGAGGAAACACTCTTCCCGATAGTCCCTCTCATTCTTCCCACATACCTCAGAACCCCAAGTTAGGAATACGTAGTTGACTCCCAGGCTCATACAGACCCAACAAGTCTCTTTGAAGGTGCAGTGTTCCCATCCTGAAATCCTGATATCAGACCTGGGAGGAAGATGAAGCTACTACTGGGGTAACAGGCACAGGCTGGCTGGCTGGCTGCTCCCATCTTTTTTTCCAGGGGTTTGGCATTTTCCTAGGGCTATTTTCCTAGGGAAATTTGATTGTGTTCCCTAGGAGATGCTCAGGTCAGAGAAAACACACAAGGCAGATGGACGGATCAGAATGAAAACTTCTTATGCATAATGATAATTGTTGCCATCACTCCCCAAGATGATGATGACATCTCCTCATTGGTCTTGCCATCCCCACTCTGGTGCCTTCTACAGCCCACTCTCTATACAGAGGCCACAGGAAACTCAGAAATCAAAAAAAGGACATCACATCACATCGTGTTTGCTACAAAGTCTTTCAATGGCTTCACATCTCCCGCATCTTAAAACCCTAACTCCTCACATGAGTCTAGACAGCTATGAATGACCAGGGCATTGATTTTTGACCACATCCACCTCACACCTTTTTCAACATTGTCACCATGCTTCCGAAACACAGGCCTGTGACTCAAATATGTCAAATCAGTTTCTGCCTTCAGGGCTTTTGAACATGCTCTTTCCTCTCCCATGAGTGACCCTAGCCATTCACCTGGTTTGCACTTTCTCATCATTTCCATCTTAGCTCCAAATGTTACCTCCTCTGAGAAGCCCCCAGGCATGCTTCAGCACACAGCCCTATTTTAAATATACTCGTCATTATTTATTTACCTGTTAATTTGTTTATCTTTTGTATCCTTGCATAACTCCATCCACAATTAGAAGGAAATCCCATGAGGGCAGGGTCCTCATCTATCTTATTGCTCTATCACATATGGAAAGTGTTCAACTATATTTATTTGTTGAAGGTGCTCAAAAAATTTTACCTTGAATGCTGAAGAACAAAGACAGTACCTGTTAGGGTGACTGCAAAGCCGACCACAAGGCCTGTGAATGTCCTGACACCCCAGTTATTCAGTGACTGCTGACCTCAGGCTCTCTCTCTCAGAAATACCAGGGTCAAGGTGCCACATGGCCGTGTGTGACTGGGCGTGGTCAGCATCATTGCCCTGTCACTCGGGTGGTCCTTAGGAAAGCTTGCCCTCCTCTCTGCTCCTCTTCTCTACTGCTTCAATTTTTGTTCCAAAGGGTGGTCCACGGGCATACTCAGGGACCTCAGAGAAGACTCTAGGCTCTGAGCAAGACTTGAAGAAAGATGTTTCTTAATCCTTAGACTTGTAAAGAATCTGCAGATGGAATGAGATGTTTCCCCAAGGGAAGGTGGATACGCTGGAGGCCACATCTAAGAGGAGAGGAATTGCTTTAGGAAGAAAAAGGCCCAGTGGGGGCTGAGGTGTGAGGCAGGAGGATGTGAGGGTGGGGAGGGCAGATCCTACATGTGGCTCTAACTCTGCTCCCAGTGGGTAGAATCTGCAGAACCATTTACTCCCCTGACCCTGAGGGAGTGTGGGACTCTCCAGAAACAGAGTCAAAACAGTAATTTATTTAATGAGAAGTGAGGGTATTCAGCCCCAAATAATCCTCCTGTGCTCTTGGCTCAGGCTCACCTATCCTAGGCCAGGAGGAAATGCCCTTGGGCCCACCCATTTAGCTCTTTGTCCCTGCTCCTCCATCCTTATTTGTCCTCCATCAATAGAAGGAAAGATAATAGAACCCAGACTTACAGAAGTTCTATTGTGATATCCCAGTGTTGTTCAGAAACTGCTGTGGCAGAGAGGTAAGAGGGAGGTCAGAGCTTTAACTTGCATGCTTTCCTGGCACACAGGCAGGGATATAGAGGGAGGAAAGCCCGTCAAAATTGAGTAAAAGTCCCTGACTCTGGACAGGTCTCTCCAAGCCCCACTACGCCTTATATTCTCTTACCTCTAGCTCTAGTTTCACTGCCTCTCAGTTTCTGGGCATTCCCCGCATAATCCTCTCTCCACTCACAGGAAAATCCCCCTCCCTTTTTTAGAGGGGACATTTCCACCTCCATAGAGCATCTCCCCTGTGCCCAACACTAAGCTAGGTACTGCACAAAAGAGGTAACTGTAATGTATTGCTCTCCTGGGAGGATGAAAAATCCAGAAATGAACATATGCATGCAATGTGATAGTTTGCCTCATGTGTAGTCCAGTTTCTACAAGGTACAGAGGAGATCCAAAGAGACAATGGTCAGTGCTGTGTGGAGGTGTCAGTGATTTCAAGACAGAGTGTGGAAGGAGGGATAGGACATTTCTTGGTGAATACGGGAGAAAGAGGACTCCAGGTAAGGGTAAATGCAAAGGTCTAGAGCTTTGAAACTGCATAGAATCCTCTTAGAATTGCAAGATGTTGAGTATCTAATGTCAAAGCATTATTTTCCAATAGATAAAAATATGCCTCTCATACAAATATATAATGAGCATATGTCAAAGATTTATTTCTTAATGAGGGAGCCAGGAGAGTAAAGCTAGTTTGCAAAGCATTTGAGGAACAGGAATTTATATAGTTAGGAAAGGAATGATGGAATTAGTTTTCCAACTTAGATGCAAAAATACAAGAAAATAAAACTATAGCCGTTGGGGTTATCTTTTCTACCAGATAGAGATGTCCCACAGCAAGATAAATGATAATCTCTGGGGTAATCTTTTAGCTGAAGAGAAATAATTTGCATCTCTACTGGACAAAAATCATTTGCAATTTAGTAATCTCCTATGAGTTAGCACTAACTTCACAGAGCCTAGGTCCCAAGCAAACAAAAACACATTCCCCCAGAAAATGAGAGAATTAGGCAGGCCTATTAGGCAATATTTCAGTGTGATAGTGAAAGGAAATGCTGTCATCATTTTGCCTCATTGGGTAATTTCCTTCTTACTACATAGGATGGATCAGAAGACAGGAAGAGGGTGGTGGAATGGGAGATGAAGCTGGAACAATAAGACAGGGAGCAGATCATGGAGGGCATCGGACTTTGGGCTTTCTCCTGGAGAGATATGGAGCCATAGAATGATTTTTAAGATGCACATAATGATGAGATTGGAGCTATTCTGATATTCTCTGCAGAATGGTCTAGAAGGGTATCAGTCTATTTTTAGCCCAGATGAGAGGTTATGAGGACCTGAATTACAGCAGCGTTGGTGAGTGAAGAAAGTGTCCAGTGGGAGTTTATATTGCCATCTTGACACTAAGGACAGACTCTTCCTAAATAACAATCTTCATCCATTCATCTAATTTATTAATAAGTATTGTACAATAGCCATCTTTACCCATTCCTGACTCCCTATGACCTACTGCATGTCTGAGTCTCAGATGTTTCCACTGGCAAAGTTCTCACTTGTCTCCCTATGAGCCATGGAATCCTGAAATAATAAATCTGCATCTGTCATCTAGGCTGATTATATTCCTCCCCTATCTGAAAAATCTGTCCTACAGAAGATCTTTTATTCTGTATGCCACAAACACATAGATACACACACCCCCCACCACCATCAAATATTCAAAATCAAGTATTTTCAATTCTTTGCTGGATTCAGCAGCAACGTCTACCTCCCATCAGGGAGGCCTGAAGGCATTGGATGTTATTCCCAATTCACAATCAGATTATTTATCATTGCAGCCAAGTAGAGACCTTTTTATTTCTGCAGGCTGTTACTTTTGAAGTGAACACACCAATTATGATCTATATGATTCTCTGATGGTAGATATTTGGTCAAACATTACTCTGGGTGTGTCTGTGAGGGTGTTTCTGGATAAGATTAACATTTGAATCTGTAGACTGAGTAAAGCAGATTGTCCTCCTTAATGTGGGTGGGCCTCATCAAATCAGTTGAAGGCATGAATAGAGCAAAAGGGCTGAGTAAGAGAGAATTCGTTCTGCCTGACTGCCTTTGGGCTGGACATTGGGTTTTTTTGCCCTGCTTTCAGATTGGAATTGAAACACCAGCTTTTCCTGGGTCTCAAGCCTGCTAGCTTTCGGACTAGAACTATACCATCAGCTCTCCTGGTTCTCAGGAGTTTGGACTTGGAGTCCGACTACACATAGTGTCTCCCAAGCCTCCAGCTTGCCAACTGCAGATTTTGGGACGTGTCAGCCTCCATAATCACGTGAGCCAATTCCTTATAATAAATCTCTTTATAAACACACACACGCTCATCCTGCTGGTTTTCTTTTTCTGGAGAACCTTGACTATTATGCAGTTTCTTTTCCTTGTTTTCACCTCTAAATTTTTGTTTCTCTTACTCTTGCTTTCCCTTTTCTTTCCTCTTTTAAATAACAGCATAATGGTTCATGATAAGTTATCTTCCATTGAGGGGTTATTCTACACCTGACCTGCCCCAGGGGAACAGGGAGAAGGGAGGAGCCATCCTGAGATCCATTCTAAGATATGAATATATTTCTCTATAAATAACTTTTTTCTGATCACAAAGTAATATGTGCTCATTGTGAGTAATTAAGAAAATGTAGAAAAAGGGGGAAAAAAGAAAGAAAATAGGCACCCATAGTCCCACATCTCAGAAATATAAGCACATGATGTTCTGATGAATTTCTTTCCAGTCGTGGTTCATCTCCAAATTGCTACTGTTCTATATGAATGGCTTTCTCTCCTATTCTTTCCACTTAACATTATAGCATGGACACTTTGTCATGTTGGCTAGTGTTTTTGCACCACCCCATTAGATTGTTCAAAAATTTCCATTACTATAAACATTATACTCCAACAGCAATACTCTAAACAGTATACTCTAATAGCAATACTCTAAGCAGCATACAGTAATGCTCTCCAGTGTATTCTAAAGCACTATAAGCAGTACTGCTATCAAAGTTTCATACCTAAATCCTTTTTGGCCAATCTGATCATCATTTTTCCTAGAATTAAAGTAGAAGGATCCTAGTGTATATATACATTTGGAAGGTTCTTAATACTTAGTAACTTGATTTCCAGAATATCTGAGCCAAAAGGAGTCTTTTCATATACCATCATGCCAATTACCCTCATTATTATCAACACTCAATATTCTAATTAAATTTAGTGGGTTATTTTTTCACTATTTCTTTAAGTGAAATCAGATTCTTACCATATAATCCAGCAACTGCACTGGTAGTATTGACACAAGTGAGTTGCAAACTTATGGCCACATGAAAACCTGCACATGAATTTCATGTAATTTTATTTATAAATGTCAAAAATTGGAAGCAATCAAGATGTTCTTCAATAGGTGAACAGATAAACAAACTGTGGTACATCCAGACAATGGAGTATTATTTAGAAATAAAAAGAAATAAGCTAGAAAGCCATAAAAAGACATGGAGGAACCTTAAACATATGTTGCTAAGTGAAAGAAGGCTATTTGGAAAGGTTACATGATTCCAACCATATGACATTCTAGAAAAGGCAAAATTATAGTGATAGTAAAAAGACCAGTGGTTGCCAGTGGTTGGAGAGGGGAGGGATGGATAGCACACAGAACTTTTAGGGCAGTCTCTATGATACTGTAATGGTGGATAAATGC
Organism: Equus asinus; assembly: GCF_041296235.1. Classification (NCBI taxonomy): domain Eukaryota; kingdom Metazoa; phylum Chordata; class Mammalia; order Perissodactyla; family Equidae; genus Equus; species Equus asinus. The sequence continues at coordinate 20,041,816 of NC_091809.1, read as the reverse complement.
TATTACGCATTTGGCAAAACCGACAGAACTGTACAACACAGAGATAACTCTAAACTATGGACGTTAGTTAATAATAATGTATCAGTATTTGTTCATCAGTTGTAACAAAGGTATCACACCAATGCAAAATGTTAATAATAGGCAAAACTGAGGGCGAGTCGGGGGTAATATATGAGAGCTCTACTTTCTGCTCAATTTTTCTGTAAACTTAAAACTTCTCTAAAAAATAAAGTCTATAAAAATGGTATATTCTTGTTTTATTTTGATTTTCCTTGATTGTATGGAACTTGAACATTTCTTCATGTGTTGATTCACTTGTATTTAGCCTCATGGTTTTTGGATTTTTTTCTTACTGTTTTTAAGAGCTTTCAAATATATCACTACTGTACTTTGGTTATATTTTCTTATAAATTATAATTCCCTCTCCCTCCAATTTTAATTTGCCTTTTAATGTCATTTGGTATTATTGATAAACAAATGATACATTGTATGTACTTTGTGATTTCTTCCACTGCTGTTCTGCTTAGGAAGTTTGCACACTTCAAGAAGTATGCAAATATATTATCTATATTCCTTTCTAATAGTGTTCTGATTTCAATTTTTCAAGTCACTCTCTTTTCTATTATTCATTGTGAGGTATTTTTTTTAAAGTTTTCTAAGCACCATTTATGATGTCATTTTCCTTTTACGGGTTGATTTGTGATACATCTATATTGTGAACTAAATTCTCGTACTGTGTCCAGTTCTTGACTCTCCAATTTGTTCCATTGATCTCTTTATATTTAAGTTGACCACACTGTTTTAAAAGTTGCCTGTCCTCATCATCCATCTTCTTTTAAAACTTTCTTGAATTTTTAACTAAGTTCCTTAAGCTTAACCAGTTAATGTTCCTAATCACTTTTCTCAAGTGGATCTTAAGGGTCTAAATCAGAATAATTACTGCAGAGGAGTCAAAGGCAGCGATATTTCCATGGTACTCAAAGCTACAGGAAGGCTGAGCCCATGCCTCTTACTTTTCTATACTTATTCCTAACCCAGTGCCTGGTATACTGAAGGTACTCAAATAATTATGGAATAAATGAAAGATGAGAATATACAGTCATTTAGATGTCTACAAAATTTAAAGATCATCATGGCAAAGAGAAATGACCTTCAGAGAGGCAAACTGAGACCATGTAAGTTATAGACACACTTCAATTCAAAGAAAGGACCTTTTTCTTTTTTTTTTTTAAAGATTGGCACCTGAGCTAACAATTGTTGCCAATCTTCTTTTTTTTTTCTTTCCGCTTGTTCTCCCCAAGTCCCCCCAGTACATAGTTGCTTATTTTAGTTGTGGGTCCTTCTAGTTGTGGCATGTGGGACGCTGCCTCAGCATGGCCTGATGAGGGGTGCCATGTCCGCGCCCAGGATCCGAAGCAGTGAAGCCCTAGGCCACCGCAGCAGAGTGCGGGAAGTTAACCACTCAACCACCGGGTCGGCCCCAAGTACCTTTTTCTCATATGTGTATAAAATTGAAGGCAATTGCCTCTTAATTTAGGAATTCCCTCCTGTTGCAGAGACCTAATATTCAAATAGAAACTAAGGCTTATTTTTTTCTTTAATGGAGTGAAATGAAAGGTAGAAGGCTCTCTTTCTTTTTACGTTCAGTTGAAGAGACTTCATGAGAAATAGTGTCTTTGTTATTGGTTAAAGGGCTTTATGATAGGGAATTGCCTCTAGCATGCCCTTAAAATTTCTTCTAATCTGTCATTCACTCAGTAAACATTTGTAGAGCACGTATTATGTATCAGGTACTGTGCTAAGTGCTTGGGATAGAAATAGAAAAGACATTGTCCACCCAACCTAAAGAAATTTAACAACTACAACACAAACATGTAGGGAGGGCATAAATAGAATGTATGGTGGGGAGGGTCTGATTTGGTCTTTGGGATTGAGGCGTATTACAGCACATTCATCATTATGATGATTCTAGAGGGATAAATTGGGACAGTCATGAGAAGTTACTATAATAATGGAGGAATTATCTGTAAAATCTTTTCCAAGTATCCTCCTCTGAGTCAAACTTGAGACAGAGAACAGTCTATTTCAAGACAGTGGCAAATGGCGAGATGGCAAAAAAATCTCATTAAATTCTGCATTTCCTAATGATCGCCCTCTTTCTCTGCATTTCCCTGGGACTCGAAGAGACCACAACTAGAAGGCAGAAGGGAGGCGTTCATGAGGCTGATGATCCTTTCACAGGAATTGTGGAAATATGCGAGTTCCAGGTAGTAGGTACATGAGTGATCTATTTGTATACTTCTCTATATTTTTAAAGTTTGATACCGCCCCCCCGCCCCCCCTTTAAGAACAGCAGGGCGCTATGGAAATAGTTGTCAAACCCAACTGCCGTTACATGGGGAACTTAAAAAATGTTAGATTCCTGGCCATGCTACACCTGTACTCAGTTCCCAGGAGAGGGATCCAGAAGGTGGGTTTTTAAAAAGTTCCCCGGATAATCCTCATTCAGCCATTCCAGCGCAGCCCTCGGAGCAGCTTTGAAGTTCCACTTCAGCGCAGGTGGAATAGCCATGTGTTGGGGATGATGCATAGGACACCCTTCCATGCTGTGGGACATTCGTCTTAAAGAGGGGTTCCTGGTAGTAGTGCTGAAAGCAAGGAAGGGAGCGTATCATTAAAGAGGTTTTGATCAACAAAACACTTAGTTAAAACAGAACACTTCATGAGTGAAAATTCAGTTTGAAAACATATGGCACATCCCCTTTTGTCATTGTTTTAATTCCATTATTCTTGCTTCTTTCTAGGCAATTTCTATAAGTTATATGGAAGCAGGGAACCAAACAGCTATTTCAAAATTCACCCTTCTGGGACTTTCAGATGATATGGACCTGCAGCCTCTCCTCTTTGGGCTGTTCCTCTACATGTACCTGATGTGTGTTATAGGGAACCTGCTCATCATCCTAGCTATCATCTCTGACTCCCACCTTCACAATCCCATGTACTTCTTCCTCTCCAACTTGTCCTTCACTGACATCTGTTTCAGCTCCACCACCATCCCCAAGATGTTAGTGAACATCCAGACAAAGAGCAAAGTCATCACGTATGAAGGCTGTCTCACTCAGATGTATTTTTTCATGATTTTTGCTGGCCTAGATAATTTGCTGCTGACCGTGATGGCCTATGACCGGTTTGTGGCCATCTGTCACCCCTTGCACTACACAGTCATCATGAACCCCCGCCTTTGTGGTCTCCTACTTCTGCTTTCTTGGTTAATCTGCCTGACATATTCTTTGTTGCAAAGTTTGATGGTTTTGAGGGTGTCCTTCTGCAAAGAGACAGAAATCCCCCACTTCTTCTGTGAACTTGCTCAGATCCTCAAGCTTGCCTGTTCTGACACCCTTGTCAACCACATCGTGCTATATTTTGTAACTGGCCTGCTGGGTGTTATTCCCCTGACTGGGATCCTTTTTTCTTATTCTAGAATTATCTCCTCCATAATGGGAATTCCATCTACTGGGGGGAAGTATAAAGCCTTTTCCACCTGTGGGTCTCACCTCTCAGTTGTCTCCTTGTTCTATGGTGTGGGTCTTGGGGTCTACCTCACTTCTGGAACAGCCCACCCCTCCAGAAAGGGCTCAATAGCCTCGGTGATGTACACAGTGGTCACCCCCATGCTGAATCCCTTCATCTACAGTCTGAGAAACAGGGACATGAATGGGTCTCTGAGTAGACTTTTCAGCAGAGGAGCGTACTCTCAGTGAGATCATGGAAGTTAACGACAGACAACAGAGATCTAAAGTGCTGTTAACTAGTGTTCCTGAATATGTAATCTGAAGACATAGAAAAGATATACTATTCATGATATACTAGAAGACATTCCTGAACTGAAGACTAATGTGAAGCAGCACACCAAAAGGCTCACCATCTACTAAGGAGAAAGAATGGCCAACCAATAACTAAACTTCTCATGAAAATAAACTATTTCAAGGATACAGACTCCTTCCTTTAAGCATCAAGAGAGAAGTCAAGTCAAAAAAATGCAGCAGAGGAGGAGAGAGGACAACAGTGATGAAAATGTTTACACATTGTTGACTCATCTTTAACCTTCTCAGTTATGTTCTAGCTAAAACACAGCACCAAGCCTGCTGGACTATGCTTTTCCCTGGTCTGTCTAGAAATGCCATCTGGATTGCCTCATATTGACCTTCCTTGTCCCACAAAATTGTACTTATTGTATCTTGCTTTGGTGGTGCCCACTGACCTATACTGAAGACTTTAATAGGAAACATCTTTTTGTACTGTCAAATTTAAGAGAAAGTAAATCCTGATCTTTGTCAATCCATATGAGCCAGCAGATCTGAAATACAAGTCCAAAGCAATCTACTAGCTGTTTTCCTTGCCTCATCCACACTTCACCAAATCTTCACAGGCCTGCTCCTTCTCACAGGCTAGGGCTCAAATCAAAACTGTCAGAACTTCAGAGGCCTACCCTGGCTACCATCCTCCTATTCATTCCAGTTTTCATAGCACTTATATTTTGAGGTGCAGCAGAGCATAGCAGCTAAGAGGGCCCTAGGTTTAAGTATCTCTTCATCATTCACTCATGGTGTGATCTTGTATAAGTTACTTCTCTGTGCCTTCATGCTCTCATCTGTAATAATAAGGCTGACAATACATTTCCTGAAGATTTCTCGTGGGGATTAAATGTTACACATAAGAAAGTCCAGAACAGCATCTGCATAAGTACTCAATAATTGTTAGCCATAACAAGATCCAGGAGAGCAATCAAGATCTATGTTGACCACACACAGGTGCAAAGAGATTGTGAACAGTCAGCCAGGGACTCTTCTGTTGCTTTAACCCTATTAACCATAACAGCTTGCACTGCCATGGGGAGGCAGAATGGGGGGTGGGGAGGGCAGTTCAGGTCCACTATCAGAAGAGTTGGAAAAACTGACTAGACAGGGTGGATCAGGCTATGGGTTTAGATGGGGCTGAGTGCATCCTCAGAGCTCTAACTCAGAGCACCAAGGAAGCCATGTAGCAGAGAGGGCCCCGGCCAAGGCTCAGCTCTCTGAACAGTCATAAGAGCACTACACACTGGAGGTCAGATCTGCAGAGACTAGGAGAGAATGTTCCTGTACCTAGAGACTAAAGATTAGGCCAGGAAATGGCCCCAGACAAGGACTGGCTACAACAGGAAGCAGGGAAGACAAAGCATACTTTATACTGGTTCAGCTCCATGCAGAGATTCTCTTGAACTGAGAGTAAAAATTTAACTTTAATACCTGTCTTAGGTTGACCTGAGGACTGTTGAACCCTCTTGGTGATCAATGGATTCGGAAACATGCAGATTCCAATGTCTGAATCCTAATTTTACCACTTATTAGGATATCTACTCTGTCCTTAAGCAGCCTCCAATTCTTCATTTGTAAATAAGTGTTGGGGGTGATCACAGAAAATCAGTGTCTAATGTACAGATTTTCAAAAAGTAGTGGGCACCATATTTATGAACACAGCATTTATTTATTTGTGTCCCCATCTTGTGCCCAAAAGAGGTAATTCTATTGGCAGGATCCTGCACCCCAAAAAGCTCAGTACAGCTGCATCCTTCTCCAGCAGGTGTCTGAGAGAGATAGAAACTGATTGCTCCTGGGGAAAAAAAAAAATCCCTTTATTCAGTGCAGTAAGTTCTTAGCTTCCAACCATTCTATGGAACCCCTGGCCCTGGTGATCAGGGCCATGAGAATTAGATGAAGCCAAAAAGATAGGGCCATCCTAATGAGCCTGGAACAGTATCTGATTGTCTTCCATCTTTCAGTTAGTTCCTGGTATAGAAATTATTACTCTACCATGGGGTTTTTCAATCCGGGTACTGCTAACATTTGGTGACAGATACTTGTGGTGGGGGCTGCCCTGTGCATTGTAGGATATGTACTGGCATCCATGGCCTTATACACTAGACAACAGTAGCTTCCTTGACTACCATGTCCCAGTCATAAAAATAAAAAATGTCTCCAGACATTGCCAAATGTCCCTTGAGGGAAAAATCACTCCCAAATGTGCACTGATCTACCATGACCCAGGAGAACCAAGGAAAAGAAAAGGCAAGAAAAATGAAGTGAGAGGAAGACCCTGGTTTTCCTAAGGCCCAGAAAAGAATGGACCTAAGATATCAGCCTCTAGCTGAGAGAGTCCTCACATGGAGAGGGCAGCCTCAGGTCTGGAACAGAAGCACCAATTCACATTTGTTGAATAAACAGATGAACAAATTTTAGTGACCTCAAAACTCCATAGGACAAGAACCTTGTCTGTTCACTGGCTGCTGGGGGTTCACCATCTTGATTGTGGTGATAGTTTCACAAGTGTATACATAGGTCAAAACTGACCATACCGTCTATGTTAAGAATGTGCAATTTATTATACATCAATCGTCTCTATAAAAAGTTATTCCCTTTCATTTGGACCCTTCCAACACAAACACTGGCCCTGTGGTGACTGCACAAATAGGTATGATTTCTTCCCTCTCCTATCCCCACACCACTTCTGAGTATCTCCGAGTACTCTTCCACTCTTGGCTCACCCGTTGACTGCACTGGGCAGTGGGGTGCAGGCCAAAATGACACAAGCAGGGACCTGCAGTGGAGCTTATGTTTTCCTGGAAGCCACCAGCATGTGCACAGGCCCCATCTACACTGCTGGAGGATGAGACATGAGTGAAGAGCAAGTAGTTCCCAAGCTAAACTGGCAGCCAGCTGCAGACATGAGTTAAGTCCAGCTAAGCACAGACCAAATTTTCAACCAAGAGAATCATAAACTAAATAAATGGTGGCTGTTTTAAACCACTGTGCTTTGGGCAGTTTATTACGCAGCGAATATAAATAGGCCACTTCATTCCATTCTACTAAAGGGCATAGGTCACCTTTCTAAACTGCAAATCTCACCAAACTCAGTGGATTTCCTTCCAATGAACATTTAAATTGAGATGGATATATAGTGTTGATATGTTTGTGTGTTATATAATCTGTCCCATGTTACTCCTCCAGCTTTCTCTCCTACTTCAAAGAGTGTCATTTTACATGTCAAAGAATGATATATTTTTTGTGCCTTTGCACTCTGGATTCACATGCTTATTCAAATCTGAGCCTGAATACTGTAAATAAGCCTTCTACACTTAGCTTGCACCCCCTTATATGTAGCTTTCCTTGATTGCTCCAAGTTCAACATCCCCTCCTTGGGATTTTCTGAATAGATTAAGTGGTTACACTAGCTATCTCATTTATTGTTTATCTCTGTCTCTCCTCCTAGACCTTTACTCCTTTAAGGGCAGTTCTGTGTCTTATTGTCTTTCTCCCGGAAGCCTAATTCAGTGTAAGGCACTTAACTGAGATTCATTGGTTCTCTAGAGAGGAAAAAGTTCTGAGTGATTGGAGTTACCCAAACATTACACAAGACAGAGCTGGTTCCTGCTGGAGAGGATCCAAGAATTGAAAGCCATAGTCAGACAAGACTCTATGCGAGAATAATTAGAAGTCCCCTCCAGAGAGACCATGTACGGTATCGTGTCTGTCCCAAGAACCAGCAGGGAATTGCAATGAGATGCAAGAGCTCTGGGCCATTTAGGTGGAGATGGGAATTTAGCTTCCTTCTGCCCTGATAATTGATGTGATGGCAGGACTGGGCACAGAGGGAGTAGTTGCGCTGGATTCCCAAGGCTCCTAATTAAAGAAATAGTCCTGTTCTACTCAATGCTGAGAGAAAAGTGCTCTCCTTCCTTTGGGCCTGTCCTCTAGGGTACACAGTTTTTGTTTTTTTTTTCAAATCTAGGCAAGAGCAAGTCAATGATTGCTATTTCTTCACTAATGAGCCTAAGAAAACTTTTGACCAGGGCCTGCAGCACATTCAGCACCTGCACTCATGGATGTGCCAAGCACCTCCACCACTCACCCAAAGACCTGCACGGAAGCACTGCAAGAGGAAAAGGAAGAGGGCAGGGATTCCAGGAAGGCAAATGGAAGACAGAAGTCCTGGAAGAGATGAAGGGAGCTCTGACAGAGTAGGGACTCAACAAATGGGTCCAGTTTCCAGCTGGCAAGCTGACTCTTTGCTGCTGTGTCTTCAGCACGTGAATGACTACCTTACAATGGTGTGTGGAAGGCTGTAGTTAATCTACGGGTAAAGTGTTCAAATCTTCCATCTTCTTGGCTAAGGTAGAGAAACTATTCTTTAAAAAATTATGACAAATATTAAGTCAAAACAATTGTCAAAGACCCAAGGCTGGAACTTGTCTTTAGGAAGCAGATTTATTTATTTATTTAGGTTTTCAAGGAGTAACTGCGTAGGTTATAAAAAAAAAATCAGCTTTGATTCTGAATTCAGAAAAGTAGCAGTGGGCTAAAGACAAATATAAAGAAGTTTGTGTTGCTTAAACCAAAAGGGTCAGAAGGGTTTTCTTGGGCTCCTGTATAACAGGGGACTACAGTTAAAAGAAATGCTAGTCTTGATCCCTGTTTAATGAGTCTCTATAATAACCCAAGAAAACAGGGGAGACAAAAATAAAGACACTAGAGGAGGCGGGACCAAGATGGCGGAGTGAGTGGTCTTCTTTGTCTCTCCCCCGTCAAATCCACAATTAATTGGACATTCACTGATTAACAAAGGATATCCAGATGGCATCTCAAGACGCCTGAGTCCCGTGCTACTACACATTGGAAGGTGGATGGACTTTCCCCCGGGAGGAGGTGGAAATAGGTGAAAACTCTCCAACTCCCGACCCCCAACTTCTGGACAGCCTAGTTCCTGCAGGAGGCTCTGTTCCAGCAGACTCCCCCATAGCATCTCCACACACCAAGGGTGGGAGTGTGCACTCACCAACAGAGCGATGGTGGAAACAGGTGACAACATCCCTACCCAAGCCCCCCATGATTACACCTAAGCCCAGGGGGAATCCCCAGGGTCCCGCACCCACCAGCAGGGAAGGCCTCTGCTCGCCATTAGCAGGGAGGCCCCACCCAGAATCCAGCACAAAGAAAAGCTCCTGGCGGGCCCAGCACAGCACCAGACTGCAAGCTGTGGCTGGGCTCATGGTCTCCGGTGCACGGCGCGCCCAGACTTCCCGTAGATGTGCTTGGGGACACAGTTGGAGCTCCAGCGCCTGGCTCTGCGGCACAGGGGAAGGCTCCGGAGTTCCGCACCTCCCCGGCAGGGAAAGCCTCTGCTCGCCATTAGCAGGGAGACCATGCCCAGAATCCAGGACAAAGGGAAGCCCCCGGTGGGAGGAAACCCCGACATGGCACCAGACCACAAGCTGCTGCTGGGCTCACGGTCTCTGGCACACGGGTCAGTGCAGGGGCCGCCCGGACTTCCCGTGGACGCACTTGGGGACTGGGTGGAGCTCCAACACCCGGCTCTGCGGCCCGCGGGGATGCTCCAGGGTTCTGCACCCCCCCAGCAGGGAGGCCCCACCCAGCATTCGGAACACCAGGAAGCTCCCTAGAGCAGAATTCCCCACAAGGCAGCAGCTTACAAGCCACCGCCAGGCCAACGGACTCTGGCCGTGTTCCAGACGAGGCAAGGGGCTCCCAGAGATCCCGTGAGAGTGGAGTGGGGTAGAGTGGAGCTCCAGTGAAATGGCTACGTAGCCCAGGGGGGAACTCCAGGTTCCTACAGCAGCTTCAGCAAAAGCCTCTGCACAGCACTAGTGGAGAGGTCCCGACTGGCAATCGCAAGGCAGGAAGGCCCTGGGGCAAAAGCAGCACAGCTAGGTGAGCTAACGACAGACTGCAGAAAATACCCATAGCTCTGCTGGGACCTATAGTGGACAAGTTTGATCTGGTGGGCTCTATTAGGGACAAAGCGGCGATTACAGGTGATCCTGCTCCTGGCTGATGGGAAAGCCCACAACACTGCTGCAGACCACAAGGAGGGAGTGCATCTAAGTGGGCTGCAGCAGTAGGCACCAGCAGCCTAAGGCCCCCTTGCGATTGCCCCCACAACCGACAAGGGACCCCACAGGACCACTGTGACACGAGGAGGGGTCCAGGTCCAGTCAGTAACAGCTGAACAGGGTTCCTGGTTGGTGCAGTCTAAACAGCTGTCCCCACCACACCAGTCGCAACAAGTGGAAGCAGCAACTAAACTCTATCTCTATGCAGAGGCACAAATCCATGCCATCAATCAGTATCAAAAAATATATTAAATCTCCAGAACAGAAGGAAAATGATAAGCACCCAGAAAACAATCCCAAAGACAATGAAATCTATAACCTAAATGACGATGATTTCAAATCTGCCATTATTAAAAAACTCAACGAGCTAAAAGAGAATTCCGATAGACAACTCAATGAATTCAGGAGATATGTCACAAAAGAGCTTGATACTATAAAGAAGAACCAATTAGAAATACTGGAGATGAAGAACACAATGGAGGAGATTAAGAAAAATCTGGACTCTCTGAACAGTAGGGTCGATAATATGGAGGACAGGAATATAGAAATGCTGCAGACAGAGGAGGAGAGAGAACTAAGACTAAAGAGAAATGAAGAAACTCTCCAAGAATTATCTGACTCAATTAGGAGATGTAACATAAGGATTATAGGTATACCAGAGGGAGCAGAGGAGAAGGGGGCAGAAGGCCTGTTCAAAGAAATAATAGCTGAGAACTTTCCAAACTTGGCAAGAGAGATGGAACTTCATGTGACAGAAGCCAGTAGATCTCCAAACTTTATTAATGCAAGAAGACCAACCCCAAGGCATATAGTAGTGAAACCAGCAAAAGTCAACGACAAACAGAAAATACTAAGGGCAGCCAGGCAGAAGAAAATAACTTACAAAGGAAACCCCATAAGGCTATCAGCAGATTTCTCAGGAGAGACCTTTCAGGCTAGAAGAGATTGGAATGAAATATTCAAAACTCTGAAGGACAAAAACCTGCAGCCAAGAATACTCTACCCAGCGAAAATATCCTTCAAATACGATGGAGAAATAAAAACTTTCCCAGATAAACAAAAGTTAAGGGAGTTCATCGCCACAAAACCTCCTCTTCAAGAAATGCTCAGGAAAAACCTCATTCCTGAAAAATCAAAAAAAGGAAAGGGGTTACAAAATCCAGAACAAAGGAGAGAAGGAGAAGGACAATAACACAAAGTAACAGCTCTCCATCAGGACAAAATGCAAAAGAACCGGAAAACAAGTGTTAAAATGGCAACAGTAGGCCACCACGTTTCAATAATCACTCTAAACGTGAATGGATTGAACTCTCAAATCAAAAGGCACAGAGTGGCAGGATGGATCAAAGAACAAGATCCAACAATATGCTGCCTCCAGGAAACACACCTCAGCCCCAAAGACAAACACAGACTCAAAGTGAAGGGATGGAAGACAATACTCCAACCTAATAATGAACAAAAGAAAGCAGGTGTTGCTATACTTATATCAGACAAAGTAGACTTCAAAGCAAAACAGATAAAGAAAGACAAAGAGGAGCAGTATATAATGATAAAAGGGATGCTCCACCAAGATGACATAACACATAAATATATATGCACCTAGCACAGGAGCACCAAAATTCGTAAAGAAACTATTAACAAAACTAAAAGGAGACATCAACAGAAATACAATAATAGTAGGGGACCTCAACACCCCATTAACACCAATGGACAGATCATCCAGACAGAAAATCAACAAGGAAATTATAGAATTAAATGAAAAATTAGATCAGATGGACCTAATAGATATATATAGGACACTTCACACAAAAACAGCAGGTTACACATTCTTCTCAAGCGCACATGGAACATTCTCAAGGATAGACCATATCTTGGGAAACAAAGCAAGCATCAATAAGTTCAAGAGGGTTGAAATAATATCAAGCATCTTTTCTGATCACAATGCTATGAAACTAGAAATCAACTACAAGAATAAAGCTGGGAATGGGCCAAAACTGTGGAGACTAAACAACATGCTACTGAACAAACAATGGATTATTCAAGAAATTAAAGAAGAAATCAAATATTATCTGGAGACAAGTGAAAATGAAAACATGCCATACCAAATTATTTGGGACGCAGCAGAGGCAGTCCTAAGAGGGAAATTCATTGAAATACAGGCTCACCTCAATAAGCAAGAAAAATCTTACATAAACAATCTCAAACAACACCTAACAGAATTAGAAAAAGAAGAACAAACAAAGCCCAAAGTCAGAGGAAGGAGGGAAATAATAAAAATTAGAGCAGAAATAAATGATATTGAAACAAAAAAGACAGTAGAAAGGATCAATGAAACAAAGAGTTGGTTCTTCAATAAAATTAACAAAATTGACAAACCCTTAGCTAGAATCACTAAAAAAAAAAGACAGAAGTCTCAAATAAAATTAGAAACGAGAGAGGAGAAATCACAACAGATACTGAAGAAATACAAAGGATCATAAGAGAATACTATGAAAAACTATATGCCAACAAATTGAACAACCTAGAAGAAACGGATAAATTCCTAGACTCATACAACCTACCCAAATTGAATGAGGAAGAAATAGAGAATCTGAATAGACCAATCACAAGTAAAGAAATAGAAACAGTGATCAAAAACCTCCCCAAAAATAAGAGTCCAGGACCAGACGGCTTCTCTGGAGAATTCTACCAAACATTCAAAGAAGATTTAATACCTATCCTTCTCAAACTATTGCAGAAAACAGAGGAAGATGGAGCACTCCCAAATACATTCTATGAAGCCAACATCACCCTGATCCCCAAATCTGACACGGACAACACAAAGAAGGAAAACTACAGGCCAACATCACTGATGAACATAGATGCAAAAATCCTCAACAAAATTTTGGCAAACCGAATACAGCAATACATCAAAAAGATTATAGACCATGATCAAGTGGGATTTATACCAGGGACACAGGGATGGTTCAACATCTGCAAGTCAATCAATGTGATTCACTACATTAACAAAACGATAAACAAAAACCACATGATCATCTCAATGGATGCAGAGAAAGCATTTGACAAGATCCACCATCTATTTATGATAAAAACCCTCAATAAAATAGGTATAGAAGGAAAGTACCTCAACATAATAAAGGCCATATATGACAAACCGACAGCCAACATCATACTCAACGGACAAAAACTGAAACCCATCCCTCTCAGAACAGGAACAAGACAAGGGTGCCCACATTCACCACTCTTATTCAACATAGTACTGGAGGTTCTGGCCAGAGCTATTTGGCAGGAAAAAGAAATAAAAGGAATCCAAATAGGCAATGAAGAAGTAAAGCTCTCGCTGTTTGCAGACAACATGATCTTATATATAGAAAAACCCCAAAGAATCCAGAGAAAAACTATTAGAAACAATCAACAACTACAGCAAAGTTGCAGGGTATAAAATCAACATACATAAATCAGTAGCATTTCTATATGCTAACAATGAACTAACAGAAAAAGATCTCAAGAAGTCAATGCCATTCACGATCGCAACAAAAAGAATAAAATACCTTGGGATAAATTTAACCAAGGAAGTGAAAGATCTATACAACAAAAACTACAAGACCTTCTTGAAAGAAATCGACGACGACATAAAGAGATGGAAAGACATTCCATGCACATGGATTGGAAGAATAAACATAGTTAAAATGTCCATACTACCTAAAGCAATCTACAGATTCAACACTATCCCGATCAGAATCCCAATGACATTCTTTACAGAAATTGAACAGAGAATCCTAAAATTCATATGGGGCAACAAAAGACCCTGAATTGCTAAAGCAATCCTGAGAAAGAAGAACAAAGCTGGAGGCATCACAATCCCTGACTTCAAAACATACTACAAAGCTACAGTAATCAAAACAGCTTGGTACTGGTACAAAAACAGATGTACAGATCAATGGAACAGAATTGAAAGCCCAGAGGTAAAAGCACACATGTATGGACAGCTAATCTTCGACAAAGGAGCTGAGGGCCTACAATGGAGGAAAGAAAGTCTCTTCAACAAATGGTGCTGGGAAAACTGGACAGCTACATGTAAAAGAATGAAAATTGACCATTCTTTTTCACCACTTACTAAAATAAACTCAAAATGGATCAAAGACCTAAAGATTAGGCCTGAAACAATAAGTCTTCTAGAAGAGAATATCGGAAGTACACTCTTTGACATCAGCTTCAAAAGAATCTTTTCAGAGACCATAACCCCACACATGAGGGAAACAAAAGAAAGAATAAACAAATGGGACTTCATCAGACTAAAGGGCTTCTTCAAGGCAAGGGAAAACAGGATTGAAACAAACTAACAGCCCACTAATTGGGAAAAAATATTCACAAGTCATTTATCTGACAAAGGGTTAATCTCCATAATATACAAAGAAGTCACACAACTCAACAATAAAAAATCAAACAACCCAATTACAAAATGGGCCGGGGACATGAACAGACATTTCTCCAAAGAAGATATAAAGATGGCCAATAGACGCATGAAAAGATGCTCCTCATCACTAAACATAAGGGAAATGCAAATCAAAACTACACTAAGATATCACCTTACACCTGTTAGAATGGCAAAAATATCCAAAACCAAGAGTGACAAATGTTGGAGAGGCTGTGGAGAAAAGGGAACCCTCATACACTGTTGGTGGGAACGCAAACTGGTGCAACCACTATGGAAAACAGTATGGAGATTCCTCAAAAAGTTAAGAATAGAAATATCTTATGACCCAGCCATCCCACTACTGGGTATCTATCCTAAGAACCTGAAATCAGCAATTCCAAAAGTTCCATGCACCCCTATGTTCAGCGCAGCATTATTCACAATAGCCAAGTCACCAAACCAACCTAAGTGCCCAGCAACTGATGATTGGATAAAGAAGATGTGGTGTATATATATATATATATACAACGGAATACTACTCAGCCATAAAAAAAGGACAAAGTCGTCCCATTCACAACAACATGGATAGACCTTGAGGGTATTATGTTGAGTGAAATAAGCCAGACAGAGAAAGACGAACTCTGTATGACTCCACTCATAGGTGGTAGTTAACATATGGACAAAGAGAACAGATCGTTGGTTGCCAGGGGAAAGGGGAGTGGGGGGAGGGCACTAGGGGTGAAGTGGTGTACCTACAACATGACTAACAATGATGTACAACTGTAATTTCACAAGGATGTTAACTTTCATAACCTTAATAAAAAATAAAAAATAAAGACACTAGAGAAATACTTTAGCCTCTGACACAACAGCCACAGCCAATAGTAAACACAGGCTAACCTCGAGCCAAAAAACCATAAAACACACAGAAGACCTACCTACTGATGTTTCCTTTACCCAACACATCATGTCAAGTCTTCAACAAAAACTTGCAAGCCATGATAAAAGCCAAGAAAAAATAACAGTTTAAAATGAGAAAGCAAGCATCAGAGCCAGACTCAGTTATGACAGAGATTTTGGAATTATCAGACGAGGAATTTAAAGCAACCATGGTTAACATGCTAAACGTTCTAACTGGAAAAGTGAACACGCAAAACAAATGGGTAATGTAAGCAGGGAAACAGAAACTCTAAGAAAGAATCAAAAGGAAATGCTAGAAATAAAAAACTTTATTAACAAAAACAAAAAAAGACTGTTCTACCTGAAAATTTAAAAACCTCACATTAACTTTTTTTTTTTTTTTGAGGAAAATCAGCCCTGAGCTAACTACTGCCAATCCTCCTCTTTTTGCTAAGGAAGACTGGTCCTGAGCTAACATCCATGCCCATCTTCCTCTACTTTATACGTGGGACACCTACCACAGCATAGCTTTTTGCCAAGTGGTGCCATGTCCACACCAGGGTCCAAACTGGCAAGCCCCAGGCCACCGAGAAGCATAACGTGCAAACTTAACTGTTGTGCCACCGGGCTGGCCCCTTGTATTAACTCTTGAGTGAAGGGGAAACTATAAACTAAAGTTACAGAGTTTTAAAGAAATAATGATAATCAAGACTACATATTAGAATCTACGGAATGCATTTTAAAGTAGTGATCAGGGGAAAATTCACTGCACATAACACTTGTCAATAAAATGAAAGATTAAGAATTAATTATCAGTTAAGAAAAGAGAAACAAACCAAAAGAAAGCATAAGGAAGGAATAGAGATAAAAGCAGGAATTAATGAGGAAAACAGAAAAACAATAGATCTAATTAGTCAAAATTCTATTCTGGGAGGAAAAGCAAACAAATAAATCATCAGCTCATTTGGTCCAGGAAAAGAGACACAGCAAATACACAAAAATAAGTAATGACCATTGAATCAGAAAATATTTTAAAAGTTATGAGATTACTTTGCTAATCTCTAACTACACTAGACAAAATGGACAATTTTCCAGGAAAATACAGATTACCAGTATTGACTCAATATTCAAGTTAGAAAGCATACAGACCAATTTCCATAAAAGAAATAAAGTTCCAAAGGAAATAGCCCACTAAAAAGCATTTGGCCCAGCTGATTCCATAGAGAATTCTACCAAATCTCCCAACACCACATAGTCCTAAGGCTGTATAAATTATTCCAGAGCACTGGAAAGAAAATTCCTAATTCCTCTTATGAGCAAAGATAATACTAATACCTAAGCCAGAGAAAGACAGTACAAAGAAAACTACAGACCGATTGTCATTCATGAATACAAATGCAAAATTCTAAACAAATTACTAACAAACAGAATCCAAAATCGCATTAAGAAGATAATACACCATGACAAAGTGAAATTCATTCCAGGAATGCAACATTTGTTGAATACTGAGAAATTTATTAATATCATTACTATATAAATAAACAATAGTAAAGGAACCATGGTCCTCTTCAAAAGATGTCCAAAAAAACTTTGAGGAAATTCAACACCCGTTCATGATAAATCATTCAAGAATACAGGTTACCCTCTCACTATGATAAAATAAATATATACCTTAGTTCTAAAAAACTACATCTTAATTAATGGAAAACAATAGGGGCATTACCCGTAGAACAAAGCAAAGATGCCCATTATCTCTGCTACTATTTAGCATTGTATTACGGGTATTAGGCAATGCAATTAGACAGGTAAAAAAAACAACTAGAGGTGTAAGAACTGGGAAACAAGTAAAGATACCTCAATTTGTCGAGGATATGGTAGCATGCCTGAAAGACCCCAGAAAAGCAATAATAAAACTCAAAAAATATTTCAGTGAAGTAGCAAGTTACAAAATTAAGATACAAAGTTAGTAGCTTCCATATACAGAAACTGTGAAGAGAAGACATATCAGTAGAGAAAATTTCATTTACAGTAAAAGATTAAATACTTAGGGAAAACTTAACAAGAATGTAGAAAATTTGTATAAGGAAAATTTTTAAACATTCCTGACAAAAACTAAAGTAGACTGGAACAAAGGGAAAGACATTCCCTGTTCTTGCACAAGACAACTTAATATCATAGAGATGTTAGGTCTCCCCAAGTTAACTTTTAATTCAAGGTAATGCCAATAAAATACCAACAAGCTAATTTTATGGAACTGAACAAGGTAATAGGAAAGTGCATATTAAAAAAAAAAAAGAAAAGAAAAAGAAAAAGTAGGAAAACCTCGGAAAACACTGAAAAAGAAAAAAAACAAAAGGGGAACTAGACCTCCCAGACATCGAAACTATAAAGCCCGTTTTAATATAAAAGCCCGTGGCATGGTACATGAAGAGAAAAACAGACCAGAATAGAATAATGTCCAGAAATAGTACAAATACATAATGGAATCCAGTACATGACAAACATGACATGTCAAATAATAAAGATTTATTTTTAAAATAAATGATGTTGGGTCAATCTGGAAAAAAATAAATCTTAATCCTACGTCACATAATACACACAAAAAAATCCATTTCAGATGGACTGTAGATCTAAATGTGTATACCAACACAATAAAACTTGTAAAAGAAAATGTAATAGCTTCTTGCCTTCATGCTAGGCAAGTACTTCTCACACAGGAACAGACTAGTGCTGTCCATAAAGATTAGATGACATTAAAATTATGAACTCATTTCATCAAAAGATATCAATTAAAACACGAAGAGGAAAGCCACAGAGTGTGAGAAAATATCTGACAAACATATCCATTCATAAGGTTCACATCTGGAATATAAACTAAGTAAGAAAAAGGCAGGCAACTTTAGTATCATCTTATCTAACTCTATAAAAGAGCTTGCTGGAAAACCAATT
Organism: Equus asinus; assembly: GCF_041296235.1. NCBI lineage: Eukaryota > Metazoa > Chordata > Mammalia > Perissodactyla > Equidae > Equus > Equus asinus. The sequence goes on along the minus strand of NC_091809.1, from coordinate 20,023,604 downwards.
TTCACCACCACTTTGGAAAACTGCCATCACCTACAGAAATGAATATATACATCCCACATGACCCAGCAATTTCAGTCCAGGTTATACAGCCAAGAGAAACATATATGCTTGTGCATTATCAGAAATATGAAACTACGCTCAAAGCAGCATTATTCACAATAGCCCCAAACTACAAAGTCAAATGTCATCAGCACAAATGGCTTAATAAATTATGGAATATTCAAACAATGGAAGACAATAAAACGTACCAACTAGAGATACTCAAAACCATATGGACAAATTTCACAAAAATATCAGGCAAGTTAAGACAGACACAAAAGAAAAAATACTGAATGGTTCCATCTGTACAGGATTCAAAAACAAAAAACCCAAGGCACGTTGTCAGGGTCAGAATATCAGTTACCTGTGGAGAGTAGAGAAGGATTTGTCATTTGGATGAGGCAAGAAGGGGTATTATCAGAAATGCCTTTTTTTTTTTTAGTCAGAAAAGACTAAAATAGTTTTTTTCTTGCCTGAGTACATGGATGTGTTCATGTGATAATTTAGCTGTACATGAATTAAGCACTTTTCTGCATTTCAGTAAAACCTGTTTTAAATGTTACTACACACTCAAGATCATCATTACACAACCACTGCAGAAACAACTTTCGTGTTATACTGATAAGTTGAACATGCAGAGACCTCAGAACCCAGCAATTTCACACTCCTGGAACAGCTCACCAATGCTCCAGAAGGCATTTATACAATTTCTTAAAGCAGCATTGTTCATTAACTGGGAAAAATGGGAACAACTGTACATCAGCAGTAGAAAGGGTAAATAAATCGTGGGCTAATACATAGGATAACTTTCTGGAAGTGAAAATGAAACAACAGCTCCCTTCATCAATGTGACTCTTAAACCACATCTATTGCTAAGAATCTAGGCACCAATAAATCTGACTTGAGATTTGCAATGGCTTGTTAGCAAGTTTCTGTTTGCACCTTGTCCCTCTTTAGCCTATCAACCCAGAAGCCACTATGACACTTTCAAAACAGAAATTGAATAACTGTCACTTCTGTGTTGAAAACTCTCCAATGACTTCCTACTACACTGAACGTGAAAGGCAATGTCCTTCCATTTAACCCACAAGACACTCCCAGGATCAAGACCCTGTTACAGCTCTGATTTCATCATTAACTGCAACTTCCAAGATTGCTCCACTTGAGTCACACCAACCCATTTGCTACTGCATGGCTGCCCCAACCACAATTCTTTTTCATGACCTTCAGACTGCTGAGGCTGCTATTCCCCCGATTACAATATGGCGCACGCTTGCAGTTCATTTGCATCTCTGTTCAAATGTCCCCTTAAACGAAAGGCTTTTCTGATTCATCCAATAGCTCTGCTGAACCCCCATATTCCCTATCATCACCTCAGTTAACTTTCCCCCATTGCACTGACCATCATCTGATATACAGTATTTACCCATTTGTTTATCAGGTGCCTCACCTCCAAGTAGAATGTAAGCACCAGGAGGGCAAAAATCCTGATTCACCACTAGACTCAGGACATAGAACTGGGCCTGACATAAGAGGATGGACTCAGACGCAAGCACAACTACTTGTTAATAGGTTAATTTCACACAAGTAACCTAAACTTGCCTCAGTCTTCAATTCTCCATATGTAAAAGGGAGACACTGGTGGTACCCGCTTCTTAGGGCTTTTGTGAAAACTAATATACTTCTTTCAATTCAAGCCAAGAAAATAAGTGTTTAAACGTTTAAGTACATCAGAGATTTGAAATACAATTTAAAAACTTGGTTTACACAATTTAAAAACCCATATCCAACAACTGAAACTATAAGCAGATGATACTCACACATGTAGCAGTTATAAGACCTCACTAATGACAAGTGCATGGGTTACAGACAGCAACCAGCTGGGTATAGCAAAACGGCCCCACCACCAATAAAACAATTAGTAAACAGATAAACAATGAAATACTCAAAGCAGCTTAAACCAATAGTTTTATTTTTTCTCATGTTATAGGAAGTCTGGAAATAAGAAATCCAGGGCTAGTGCAGACACTCCAATAAGCCACTGTGGGGGCCAGGATCATTGCGATTTTTCTGCAGTATCCTCCTTAGCCTGTGGCTTGTATCCTCTTCATCACAAGATTGATCTTTTAACACTAAGTGCTGAATCTCCTTGCAAGGTGAGATGTAGGGGGAAGAGCAAAAAAGAAAAAATAGGGGCCGGCCCCGTGGCCGAGTGGTTAAGTTTGCGCATTCCACTTCGGCAGCCCTGCGTTTTATTGGTTTGGATCCTGGGTGAGGACATGACACTGCTTGTCAGGGCACGTTGAGGCAGTGTCCCACATGCCACAACCAGAAGGACCCACAACTAAAATATAGAAATATGTACTGGGGGGATTTGGGGAGAAAAAGCAGAAAAAAACCCCAAAAGATTGGCAACAGTTGTTAGCTCAGGCGCCAATCTAGAAAAAAAGAAAGAAAAAAACCAAACGAATCCAGGTAAGAATAACCCTTTTTCAAGAGCTTTCTCATAGCCCATACAATGACATCTGCTTATTTGTCAAATGGTCAGGCTGTGGGACATGGACTGCACAGGCTGCAAGAAAACTTGTAAAAGGTTTTAAAAAGCAGCACACTTTACTAATCTGACAAAACTTGGATTTTCTTGATATGGAAGAAGAGATATTGGGGAAGGAACCAGAAGTGCATGCCACCCTTGGCTGGACAGGAGGCCAAAAACATTCCAAAGAATCCATCTGATGAAGACATCATGCTCTGATCACAATGCATTTGAATTAGATATTCGTAACAAATAGGTACTAAAAATACCCACGTTACACAGTACAAAACACATTCTAAACAGTGTGTTGCCAAGGAAGTTATCCAAAAGGAAATGAATATATATCAAGAATGAAGGTATGGTAAAAATACTATATACAAACCTTTTGTGATGAGGCATAAGGGTTATTTAGAGGAGCATCATATTTACTAGAAAACCCCATTGAGAAGTGAATTCTCCCATGCACAACTGAGGGGGCAATGGCTGAAACTGTCCTACATATGGACCGTCTGCGGTGTGGGTTCTCATGTGTTGCCTGAAAGAATTACACAGATTATATTTTTGAAGTTTTAATTTCTCCTAGTGTGAGTACTCACACCTTTCAAAACTTGAGGGATTGCTGTAGGCCATGGTTTCTCAACCTCAGCAAGACTAACATTTTGGGGCACATGATTCTTTGTTGTGGTGGGCTCCTGTGCATTGTAGGATATTTAGCAGCATCCCTGATGTCTTCCAACTATATGCCAGTAGCATTGCCCCAGTTATAACAACCAAAAACATCTCCAGACAGAGCCAGACGTCCCCTGGGGACCAAAATCACCCCCAGATGAGAAATGCTGCTGAAGACCAAAGTTTGGCCAAGTTTTTCTGTTAAGGACCAGATAGTGATTTTAGGCTTTGTGGACCACTTACATGGTGTCTGTCACACAGTTGTCTTCTTTGAAAATTTAACAACTACTCTTAGCTTGCAAGCTGTAAAAAAAAAAACCAGACAGCTGGCCATAGTTTGCCAGCCCCTGTTACAGACTTTCCCCCATTCTTACTTTTATAGATTTTTCTCTTTAGTATGATTTCTCTCACAAGGAAGACAGTGTGAGAGCAGAAAAGGTTTGCCCAGTCAGTGAATTTAGAGATTCTCCCTACTGTGCTTACTCACGTGTCCAGAATATGAGACACAGTGTCAAAGCCATTTCGACATTAAATACTAGGCTAGAGTTTCTCTCAAGTTCTCATGTTTTTCAAGAGCTGAATGTATAATGACAGCTTCTCCACACCACATAGACATCTTCTTCCCCAGGATGAGCTCTCACGAATCTCCAAAGTGATGAGAAAAAAACTCAAATCTTTCCAACTCATTACACAAACTGGATTTCTCCCAATTTACATGTATTATTTTGTGCCCAATAAGATAAGTTCATCAAGGCTCTCTTGCCTTCCTGACACCTATGAGGTTTCCTCTCAGTCTGAGCTCTTGCGCTTCTCTTAAAGATGTGTCACTGGAGCCTTTTCCACACGGATGATGCAAACAGCTTCTCTCCCCGGTGAGTTTTCACATGACTCCGCAGGGACGAATGATCACTGAAGGCTTTCCCACAGGCCAGGCATTCATAGGGTTTCTCCCCAGTGTGTATCCTCCTGTGCACATTAAGGTTTGAGCCTATGCTGAAGGCTTTCCCACAATGATCACACTCATACGGCTTCTCTCCTGTGTGACTTCTCATGTGTGTCTTAAGGGTTGACTGGTTTCTGAATGCTTTCCCACACTGTCTACATTCAACGCGTTTCTTTACAAGATGAATGCTCATATGCCTCCTCCGGGATAAATAATCACCAAAGACTTTCCCACAGGCAGCACATTCATAGCGTCTCTCTTGAGTGTGTATTTTCCTGTGTGCGGTTAGGTTTGAGCTTGCGCTGAAAGCTTTTCCACAGAGATCGCACCCGTACGGTTTCTCTCCAGTGTGAGAATTCATATGTGTCTTAAGGATAGACTGGTTTCTGAACGCTTTCCCACACTGTCTACATTCAACGGGTTTCTTTACAATATGAATTCTCATGTGTTTTCTCCGCGATAAGAGATCACCAAAGGATTTCCCACATTCTTTACATTCGTATGTTTTCTCTACCATGTGGTTCTTCTTGTGCAAATTAAAGTTAGACTTCCATCTGAAGGCTTTTCCACACTGTGTGCATTCATAGGGTTTCTCTCCAGTGTGATTCCTGACATGCTCTTTGAGATGTGAGGGATGCTGAAAAGCTTTCCCACAGTCGACGCATTCATAGGGTCTCTCTCCAGTATGTGTTCGTTTGTGTGCAATGAGGTGGCAGCTCCTGCCATACGCCTTCCCACACTCATCACACTTGTAAGGTCTCTCCCCAGTGTGAACTCTCATGTGTATCTTCAGAGAAGATAGGGTTCGGAATGCGTTTCCACACTGACTGCAGTCAAAGGGCTTCTCTGTGAGGTGAGTTCTCGCATGACTCCTAAGGGCTGAGGGATCATTGAAAGCTTTCCCACAAGCACTGCATTCATAGGGTTTCTCCCCTGTGTGTATTCTCCTGTGCCGGGTAAGGGAAGCACTCGTGGTGAAGGCTTTTTGGCACTGATGACATTCATGCATTTTTCTCCCATTGTAAATGCTCACATGTTGAGTTAGATGTGACCTGTTCTTGAGAGCTACCCCACAGTCCCGGCGGTGATAGGGCCTCTTAACAGTGTGTCTCCCCATCGGCTGAGTAAGATGAGCACTCATGGTGAAGACTTCAAACAGGTGAGCATATCCAGTGGATTTCTCTCCAAGATGAGTTCTATCCTGTTGATTAAGAGATGAGTGCTAACTAAGGCATTTCTCATATTGATTACACTCCTATGTTATCCCCAAATAAACTGACACAAATTGAAGCACAAATTTTGGTGTTATAATTTGCAGTGCAAAAGTACTGTTCCTGCCCCATTTTGGCTCTATGAAGTAGAACAGGTGAATGCTAGCCCCTAAGGCTCCCACGTGTATAACTTCTTTCACAAAACTTTTTACATATATTTACCCCAGAGATACTGTAGGTACGGTTCCAGACAACCACAATAAAGCAAATATTGCAATAAAGCAACTCACATGAATTTTTTGGTTTCCCAGTACATATAAAAGTTATGTTTACACTATACTGTAGTCTATTAAGTATGCAATAGCATTATGTCTAAATAAAACAATGTACATACCTTAATGTAAACATACTATATTGCTAAAAATGCTAACCATCACCTGAACCTCCAGTGAGTTGTAATCTTTTTGGTGGTGGAGGGTCTTGCCCTTCACACAGTATCTGCAAAGTGCAATAAAATGAGGTATGCCTACACTTTCTTAACCATTTAAATGTGAACTGAGCCCCAACACTCAATATCTGAGACATAGTTATACAAATATTTACTCACTGGAACTCTAAGTGGGGAAGTTTGGGGCTAGCTTTAGGACTATTTCCCAAATTAGTAACACTTAAGAGTCTCTGACACTACTTCCTCTTGAAGACGTCGCTCACCTGGTTCTTGAGCTGCTTCTCTAACTTAGCCTATCTGAGTCTTCTCCCAATATGGAAGATCCAGAATTAACCCAAGGAAATCTTACCATTGTCACACCATTGGTTGTTTCCTTCCCAAAAATATCTTCCACAAGAATTGTCCATTTGGTTTTAGATGGAGTCTCCCAATCTGAAACAAATTGAGAAACTACTAACTTGCTGGAAAAAGAAAATGGTGAGATGACGGTGACAAAGACAGGTGGATTTCTTTGCAAATATTAACCCTAAAGAAGGAAAGCTGATGTGAAAGAAAAGAACACAAACATGAGTAAAAATGACTGAAAAATTTGACTGTAAAAAATTTACCCTTGGCAATGACAGGGTTGGATATTTAAGTTAATTCACTAAGAAGTAATTTTTCAAAGACTGACGTTGATAATGACAGAAGGAATATGATCAGGAATGTTAAGTACAGAGAAATGGGAGAAAGAGACCATGTGGACATGTGACATTTAAAGATGAAGCCTACCAATTCCACTTCTGGGTATTTATCCCAAGAAAACAAAAACAGTAACTCAAAAAGATATCTGCACCCTCACGTTCCTGGTAGCATTATTTACAGTAGCCAAGATATGGAAACAACATAAGTGTCCTTTGAAAGATAAATGGAAAAAGAAAATGTGGTATATATAAAGAATGGAATATTATTCAGCCGTAAAAAAGGAGGACATCCTGTCATTTCTGACAAAATGGATGGAACTTGAGGGCATACTATGCTAAGTGCAATAAGTCAGACAGAGAAAGACAAGTACTGAATGATCTCACTTATATGTGGAATCTTAAAAAAAACAAAGCAAAACCAAGCTCACAGATACAGAGAACAGACTGATGGTTGTCAGAGGTGGGGGAGTGTGGAGGGTGGGTGAAATTGGTGAAGGGGGTCAAAAGGTAGAAACTTCCAGTTATAAAATAAATAAGTCCTAGGGATATAAAGTACAGCCTGATGGCTATAGTTAATAACATTGTACTGCGTATTTGAAAGTTGCTGAGAGTAAACCTTAAAAATTCTCATCACACACGCACAAAATTTTGTAACTATGTGCGGTAATTGACATTAACTATAGGTAAAGATGAAGGGACATCGAGACCAAAGGACTTGTGAGAGAATGAAGGGGCAGTGAAAGAGAATGAATTTTCAAATTTCCCTGGTGACATTTCCTAATGGATCTCCCTCCACCCCAATCACTAGACAGAGATATTCAGAAACACTCGCATGTGCCTGGTGCTTACCGGGACAAGAGCCTCGGTGAAGTCCTCTCTCCTCTGTCCTCAGCTCCTCTTCTTGCTCCAAGTGGGAGATGAGGCTGGGTTTGCCCACCTGACACCCTACTCATGGAGAAAAACACATGCTAAGGGAGGAGTGTGCAGAAGACACCCCCTTCCCATAGACTGGGGTCAGTGCTTTGGTCTTCAGTGCTCGGAAGATGGACCAGTCTGACGTAGGAGCAGCAAAATGATGGTGCCAAATTTCTAAGGAACACAGTGAAAGGCTTTCATAAAACACAAAAACACAAATACCCACACATTTTGCTGTTTAGAGGAATGAGGACTTAACTCAGAAATCTATGCTCAAGCTCAGACACATTTAACTTCCATGGTCAACGCAATGGACAGGTCATGGGGATATCCCATGAGGGTGGGCACCAGGTCAACTTGTTCACAATTGTGTTCCAAATTCCCAGTTTCTGGGTCACAGGAAGTACTCAAAAACATCTGACATGAATGAATAGATGATGCCAGCCTTACCCACTGAGGCGAGGTTGCTATAGTTCTCCAACATTACATCTTTGTACAGTTTTCTCTGAGAAGAATCCAGCAAGGGCCACTCCTTCTCAGTAAAGTCCACAGCAACATCCTGGAAAGTCACTGATTCCTGAAACACCACACACATTTGAGGTCAGTGAGAAACCAGCTTATGTGTTCACAGATGGCTGAGGCTCAGGACTCAGCATGAGAGACTTTAAACACAGCATTTTCAGATGGAGTTCTGGGGTCCCACCATTTACTCTAGAAGTCAGTCTTCAGACTCTAACCTATGATGTGATTGCACCTCATCTCCTTGTCAAATGCAACTGTGACATGGGACCAAAACTCTCTCCACTTCTGGTCTGGGCTGAGCACTCTAAGAGAAACATCTGGCACATTAAGTCATTTCCCCTAACAATCATGAAACCAGGACAGCCTTGTAACATTCTTTGGCTCTTTCTCTTCTGCCCTGATCAGGCATCAATCAGCCTGAATGAAGATCTAAAACAATTCTAACATGTGATATTCGGGGCATCCTAGGGAAGTACCTCTCCCACCCTCAGAGGCTCTGAGATCTTGGTGTACCTGGGAACCAACACTGGTTGGCATATGCGGCTCCAGGCCATTGCAAGCAAACAGGTCCACACCCTGGGGACAGGAACGATCTTTTGAAGGAAGAGGAATTTCTGACTCTTGGAGACAGGCAGGGTCTTGGGTGGACAGAGCTAGAGAAGACAGGATCCATGAAGATTAAAGCCTGCCTGACACTCACAAATCAGCATGCTCACACTACGAGCATGCAGTGCACATCCTAAATCAATACACACAGACACAGACACAGACACAGACACACACACAATGTTTTGTAACAAGCCAGAATATCCCTGTTTCACTTAAGGACAGGAAAAAGGGTGCAGGGCTTACACATCCATAAAGAACATGATACATTTCTTCAACTTATGAGTTAAGTAATTAAAGCTCCAACAAGTAAAGCTGTTAATCTGCTTACATTTATTAAATAAATAGGACAGTGCAGGGTTACCCATTACTTGTGTCTTTTCTTACACACCAAATACACACACTCCCTCCCCTACCCAAACTCACAAAAACCCTGAATCAGATACAGTCACCTGAGGGGCTCCCAGGAGTTCCCATCCACTGCTTTTCAGTTCATCCAACACCCCTGGCAGTCCTCCCTCTGGCTGCGCACACCCTTGACACCTCAGTGAACTGGCAGGCCACTTAAGCTTGATTTCTGAGGGCATTCATCAACCCAAGAACTTACCACATGTGGGAGACAGATCAAGAGCTGCCATCCCGTGAGAATGATAGTAAATTTGCCTTAACAACAGGGCACTGGCAGTAGGAAGCTACTCTCTTGCCGTCACGGAAGTCTTCGAGCAGGCATCTATAATAAATGAGAAAAGACTACTAGGCATAGTCAAAGGCTTTCTCTCTCTCCTACTCACAAGACAATTCTGACTTTTGTTTTCCAGTATCTTCTCTTTTAAGCAGCAAGTTCCATCTGATCTTGGGCCTTTATCTTACTTAGGTAAAGCCTCCAGGAAATGTGGTGGAGATCCCTGACCTGCCTCAAGTAAGATTCAGATTCACTCTCCCAAGTCGGTCACCAAGAAAAACTCTGTTAAACTCCCTGACTTATTAAACATTCTGGTCCCAGACTTCTGTTCTGCTTTTCAACTTGAAGACAATGATCCTAGTATCCATGAGGATGGCCCATCTAAGACCACATATTCCAGTCTCCAATGCTCTTTGACCCCACACTCTACACCAACACACGTATCCAGAGGCCAAAAGACCAGGCCTTGTCATCATCAGAATCAGCTTCACTTCACAATGATTCAGAAATCTGCTCTGGGGACAAAACTTCCTACACAACATTCTTCACACGTTAACTCTCCCACTTTATAGTTCCAGACCATCCATGCTTCCATCATCTTCTATCTCTTCTCACTACAACACCTATCCAGCTAAGATTCATCACAATCCATCACTTCTACAATTTGTCCAAATTCCCTTACCTTCTGCCTAGTATCACCCCTAATGAGCAAAAGACCAGATCTAGATGATTCCAACCACCTGCCTCCTCAATGAAGGTACTTGGGACCAGCCTACACACAAGTCAGTCACACTGGAAGCTTCTGAAACTCAAAGACACTAACCTTAAACGAGCATCTACACTAACTAACAGCACACTAAGCAATCCAATCTTTCAACCTCCCAAACCATGTAAAAGTTTTTCTGAATCAACTGTCTTACTATTAACCTTACTTTCAGGAAACAGCCTTACTTTCATTTCATAGTAACCACAACTGAAATAATGTACACTCAACAAAGAACTAGAAAATGAAACAAAAAAAATAACTCCATTTATGATAGCAGAAAATACATAAAACACCTTGAAATAAGTCAAAAGCTGTACTATAAGACCTTGACAATAAAAACTGTAAAACACTGCTGAAAGAAATTAAAGACCTAAACAAGTGGGGAGGAATATTATTTCCATGAACTGCAAGGGTCGATAATATTAAGCTAGTCACTCTCCAAATTCATCTGCAGATACAACACAGTCTGTATCAAAACCCCACCAAGCTGTTTTCTAGAAATTGAAAACCAAATCTAAAATTGTATCAAAATGCAAAAGATCTAAAAGAGCCAGAACAAAGTTAAGAAAGAAAAACAGAGAATTCATATCTACTAACTTTACCATAGTCATGAACAAGCATTCGAATAAGTATAAACAAATAAGTCAATGGAACAGAGCAGAGTTAGAAACAGACCTACAGATGCACAGTCAAATGATCTTCAATAAGGGAACAAAGCAATTCAATAGGGAAAGCAGTCTTTTTAATAAATGGTGTCAAAAGAACTCAATGGAAAAAAAGACACTTTGATCTCTATTATCACAGCATACACAAAAATTAATTTGAAATTTAAAAACCTTTTTGAGATGAATCAGACACCAGAAAATAAAATACAAAGTGACTTTTTTCATGACCTAGAGTACACAACAGAATTGTAAGACTGGACACAGGGGCTGGCCCCATGGTCGAGTCGTTAAGTTTGTGTGCTCCGCTGCAGGTGGCCCAGTGTTTCGGCAGTTTGAATCCTGGGCATGGACATGGCACCGCTCATTGAGCCACGCTGAGGTGGCATCCCACATGCCACAACTAGAAGGACCCACAACTAAGAATATACAACTATGTACTGGGGGCTTTGGGGAGAAAATGGAAAAAAATAAAATCTTTAAAAAAAAAAAGACCAGACACAAATAGAATTAAACAAACAAAAAAATAAATTAGACTCCACCAAAATTAAAAATCTCCAGTCATCAAATAACATCATTAGAAAAATGAATAGGTTGGCATAAAAACAGACACATAGATTGATGGAACAGAACTGAGAGTCCAGAAATAAACCCAGGCATATACAGTTGATTAATGTATGACAAAGAATACAAATATACAACAGGGGAAAGACAGTCTCTTCAATAAACAATGTTGGAAAACTGGACAGCCACATGCAAAAGAATGAAAGTGAACCACTATCTTACTCTAAACACAAAAAGTAACTCAAAATGGATTAAAGACTTGAACGTAAGACCTGACATCATAAAACTCCCAGAAGAAAACATAGCAGGTTAGCTCCCTGACATCAGTCTTGGCAATGATTTTTTGGATTTGACACTAAAAGTCAAGGCACTAAAAGGAAAAATAAACAAGTGGGACCACAACAAACTAAAACCTTCTCCACAGCAAAGGAAACCCTCAACGAAATGAAAAGGCAACCTACTGAATGGAAGAAAACATTTGCAAATCATATATCTGATATGTGGTAATATCCAAAGTATATAACAAACTCATACAACACAATAGCAAAATAACAAACAATCTGATTTAAAAATTGGCAGAGGATCTAAGACATTGTGTCAAAGAAGACATATAGATGGTCAATAGGTACATTAAGAGATGCTCAACAGTACTAATCATCAGGGAAATGCAAAGCAAAATAACAACGAGATATCCACTCACATATGTTAGAAACTATCAAAAAGACAAGAAGTAACAAGTGTTGGCAAGCTGTAGAGAAAACGGTATCCTTGTGCACTGTTGGTGGGAATGTACATCGGTGCAGCCACTATGGAAAACAATATGGAGGTTCCTTAAAAAATTAAAAACCGAGGGGCTGGCCCTGTGGCTGAGTGGTTAAGTTCGCGCGCTCCGCTGCAGGCGGCCCAGTGTTTCGTTGGTTCGAATCCTGGGCGCGGACATGGCACTACTCATCAAACCACGCTGAGGCAGCGTCCCACATGCCACAACTAGGACTCACAACGAAGAATATACAACTATGTACTGGGGAGCTTTGGGGAGAAAAAGGAAAAAAATAAAATCTTTAAAAAAAAAATAAAAACTAAACTGCCATATGATCCAACAATTTCACTTCTGGGTATATATCTGAAGAAAACAAAAAGATTAATTTGAAAAGATATATGCACTCCAAGTTCACTGTGGTGTTATTTACATCAGCCAAGACATGGAAACAACCCAGGTGTCCATCAACTGATGAATGGATAAAGAAAATGCGGTACATAGATACACACAATGGAATATTATTCAGCCACAAAAATGAATGAAATCTTGCCATTTGTGACAACATGGATGGACTCTGAGGCATTATAATAAGTGAAATAAGTCACAGAGACAAAAAGATAAATATCATATGTTCTCACTTATGTGTAGAGCCAAAAAAAAACAAACAAGCTCATAGACACAGAGAACAGACTGGTGGCTGCCTAAGGTGTGTGTGTGGTAGTGGGAGGGGCAAAATGGTGAAGATGGTCCAAAGATACAAATTTCCAGTTATAAAATGAGTATGTCATGGGGATGTAACTATACAAAGACTGAACAGGATGAAACAGTGTTTCCTAACTATAAAATCCAACCACATCAGGCACAATATACGTCTCAGGAAATGGTGTCAATCTCTGAACACAGTGCAATGAAGTCAGCAAAGGATAACCAGAAAAATGTCACAGGAATGTAAATTAAAAGAAAATGTCCTAAATAATTCTCACGTCAAATAAGTCATAATACTTAAAGGGCTGGCCCGGTGGCACAATGGTTAAGTTCGCGCGTTCTGCTTCAGCAACCGGGTTCTCCAGTTGGATCCCAGGTGCAGACATGGCACTGCTTGGCAGGCCATGCTGTGGTAGGGGTCCCACGTATAAAGTAGAGGAAGATGGGTACGGATGTTAGCTCAGGGCCAGTCTGCCTCAGCAAAAAGAGGAGGATTGGCAGAAGTTAGGTCAGGGCTAATCTTCCTCAAAAAAAAAAAAAGAAAAAAAAAAGGAGCATACAGGTTTCTAAGGTTTCATAACCTTTTCTTTCTTGGCCTAGTTTGTGGATTTGCAATTTACTGTTGACCTTTTTTTGCAAATATGTCCTATATCCCAATAAAAATATTTGAAAGGAAAAGGATAAACAGAAAGCACCAAATATGATGGTAAAAATCAATGCAAAATATTACAAAATATTAGTAATCACAGTAAACATTAGTGGACTAACTCAAGTTACATAACAACGTTGCAGTGAATTTCTAAATCTAGTTATAAGCTATTTACACGAAAGTCAACTAAGGTATATAAAAAAAGATGAGTGCGTCGAAAAGTTTAAATACAAAAGGCATTCGACACAACTGCGAACAGAAAGAAAACCAGAGTGCCTCTATTAATGTGACGAAATTGACCAAAAAGCAAAACGAAGTTTACCTTTGCCGTCTCCAATTGCTGACCCACTAAAATGTCCTGAACTCACGTCAGCCGGGCTTTTCCGTCCCCACCCCAAGGAGTCTGAGGGTTTTTTTTTTTTTTTTTTTTTTTTACCAGATCATCAGTGCCTCCCCCTCGTCGCTAAACACAGCGGTCCTAAATTTCAATCCTCGCGTCATCAGCGTTTCACTTCGCTGATCAGAGGGTCTAAAACTCCCCGCCTGGCCGCCTTGCTTCCCGGTCCCAGGTCCCCGTCCCCGCCTTCTGGGCCTCTCCGGTCCTCAGGAAGACGGGGGGGAAAGGGTTAACCGAGGCAAGCGGGGCTTACACGACTGAGGTTAGCACCGGGAGGAGCGGAGGTCACGGAAGCTGCCGCCCAATGAACGAGAAGTTCATACAGAAAGTCCGCTCTGCCGCGGGAAACCGAAGGGTCCCCAACAGCTCGGAAGAAGCCACTGCAGACCTCTCCTCAGCCCATGTGTACAGCGGCAATAGCCTCCCCTGAGTAATGGCTTCCGCTTCACTTCCGCCTTCTAAGTCTCGCGGGACTGCACAGGCTGCCTATAACTCGGAAACGGGATTGCGAAGGCTTCTGGGAAATGTAGTTCTCAAAGCTTGGAGCGGTATGGCGGCGGTGCCCAGGTGAAATCTGACGTTCGAGCGCGTTTCCCCAACTTTTAATTTTTCAAATGGCCCAGGACTTAGTTCTCAGGCCTCTTTTCGTCTTAAAGTCATTCTGTGGTGGCAGCGAATCTCGCCGGTTTAAGTTCTATTTACACACTTGACTCAAATTTCCGTCCACAGCCCCACACCTCTACCCTGAATTCCAGATGGAATGAGATATTCTCTCCTCACTAGGATGTTTTATAAACTCTTTAAAATGGCACAAATCAAACGCCAGACTCCACCTTCTCAACCTCAAATAATAGTAATCCCATTTTTCCACTTGTCCACTGTAAACCTTGGTAACACCCTCAAACTTTTTGTCCCATCGATGAATCAGGGAATGTTCAGTCCTTGACCGTCAACCCAGAACCTGATCATTCTGCCAGAAATGTTTTTTCTTGTTACAGAGCCAAGAAAGTTCACGGCAGGACCCAGAAAAGTCGAAGTTAGCATTTTGTGGTCCTTCTTTTACAATACGTGAGCCAGAAAGTTAGGAGGCCCAGCGTCAAGGTGAGGGCGTTTACCTGGGCGAGGTGAGCATGCAGGAGCACAAGAGACATCCACGCCCACCTTGTAACGTGAGCTCTAAGCCCGACTCCACCAAGGTAGGCGTCTCCAATAAATTGCTACAGCCTGTTTCTCCTTTTGTATAAATAAGCCATCTCCTAAAACTGTTGCCAAGACTCAAGTGGGGAAGCAAGTAACTGATTACTGCGCAGCAGGGACAAGAAGCGGGCAGAACAAACCTACTGCAGAGAGGTGAGCAAAGATGGAAAGATCTGTGGCCTCAGGGGTGCCTCAGGTCCAGGCTGGAGAAACTCCAGAGAGGGAAGGGGTGGGGGGCGGGGGGAGGATCTTCAAGATCTGGAGCTAGCACAAAGGAGGAAGAAAGAAAAAAGATTCAGTTAAAATTCAGGCAGGATCTGGGGGCGTGAAAATAGAAACTGGGGGGCCCCTCCGGTGGCGCAGCAGTTAAGTGCCCACGTTCCGCTTCAGCGGCTGGGGTTCACTGATTTGGATCCTGGGTGCGGACATGGCACCACTTGGAACGCCATGCTGTGGTAGGTGTCCCACATATAAAGTACAGGAAGATGGGCACGGATATTAGCTCAGGGCCAGTCTTCCTCAGCAAAAAAAAAGAGGAGGATTGGCAGAAGTTAGCTCAGGGCTAATCTTCCTCACCAAAAACAAACAAACAAACAAATTGGGTAGTTAAAATTAGAAAACAGTGCTAAGTCAGGGTTGGAGCTTGTTTTATCAATGCTGAATCCTGGTAAACTCACTAGAAGCATTAATTGACGGGATGAAATGAAGGGGATTCAACGCTTCAAAATTGAGAATAGGGAATTTCTGCAATGCTCCCCAAACAGTAGGAAGCATTATTAAGGTAAACAATACCCCAGAAGGTTGGAAAAACCTCATGCACATCCTGTTTCTATATAAAGATATAATTATTGTGAGGAGATAAAATATAGCTGAGTTGATATCCCCCGCCCTTGTAAATGACTTTTAGCCCGTCTTTCACGCTGCCTAGAGAAACTGGAAAGAGAGAGTGAAAGTGGACTTTTATTTGTTTTTTAAAAAGTTATTTGTTGAAGTAAAACACCCATACTGAAAGCCCACAGATCAATATTTAAAGTGAACACACCTATGCGCAAATCATAAAAATGTCCACAAAGTGCACACATCTATGTAATTACTATCCAGGTTTTAAAAAAAAATGATCAGTAACCAGAAGCCCCCTTCATGGTCCTCCTGGTCATTATATTCTCTCATCCTCCAAAGGAAATCCTGTCGTGACTTAACTGTAACATCTGACGGGGTTCAGAACACAACTACCTTAAAATATGGTATGTTGGCATATTGGATATTTTAAGCTGAAGGAATTTGAGGAATGGCAGGTTCAGGAAGAAGTCTCTAACCTTCCTCTGAAGCAGGTCATGAGACCCTTAAGTGATAGGTGTCCTCCTTACACCAGTGGAAAGGAGTATTCTTATCTCCAAAGATAGAGTGACGTGGGAAGGAATCCAAATAAACAGGATTGCTAAATTTCCCTCAGTTATCTATCCTTAGCTCACATCCTTTTGTCTTATCGCCTTTTCCATGACTTTCCACTCTTCTTCAAACCTAGCATAAAAATGCTGAGGTTTAACAAATTTTTGTGTCTTTGTTTCCTCATAAAGTCTCCAGTGCTGCATAAAACTTAAATAAATTTGTATGCTTTTCTCTTGTTAATCTCTTTTGTTACAGAGCCCCAGTCAAGAACTTAGAAGGGTAGAAGGAAAGATTTGTTTTCCTCCTCTACATATCCTAGAAGAGTGCTGACTGTTGAATTTTATGTAAGTAGAATCAAACTTCTCTCCTTTGGGATTGGGGCAAGAGTAGAAAATTGACCAATGGAAGAGGGCAGAACCATGTACACGGGGCCAGCTAATGTATGACAGGATGACTGCAGGGGGGCAAAGATAGTCTTTTCTCTTTTTTTCCCCCAGGAAGATTAGCTAACATCTGCCAATTCTCCTCTTTTTCCTGAGGAAGACTGGCCCTGAGCTAACATTGTACCCATCTTCCTCTACTTTATGTGTGGGACTCCTACCACAGCATGGCTTGCCACACCATGCTGTGTCTACACCCGGGATCCGAACCGGCAAACCCCAGGCCGCCAAAGCGGAACGTGCACACTTGGTCGCTGTGTCACCGGGCTGGCCCCTAGTCTTTTCAATAAAGCTGAGTCCGTTGGATATTACATGGAAAAACTTAAAATTGATCTCTATCTCATACTACATACAAAAATCATTCCAGAATGATTGCAGATTTAAATGTGAAAGGCAAAATACAAAATCTATAGATAAGAACATGACTTCATGGCTTTCGGTAAGGAGAGATTTCTTAAATTAGAGATAAAAGAGAAGATTTGATGAACTGGAATCCATTAAAATTAAGAACTGCTCGTAAAAAGACATCATTGATAGTGAAAAGGCAACTCATGAACTGGAAGAAACACATATATATATCTAGAAAATAATTCATGTTTAGAATATGTAAGAACTTTATCACTCAATAAGACAATGACAGACAACTCAATTTAAAAATACCTCCCCCACAAAAACTCTGGACACATCACAAAACGGGATATCCAAATGGCCGAGAAACATACGAAAATGTTCTCTACTTCATTAGGGAAATGCTAATTAAATCCTCATTTAAACCACAATGAGATGCCACTGGGACAGAATGGCTTAGTGAAATACTGAAAATACCAAGTGTTAGTGAGGATATGGAGGAAGCAGAACTTACACATGCTGGTGGGAGAGTAATTTGTTATAGTTACATTGGAAAACTGGCAGAATCTACTATAGCTGCCCATATGCATATCCTATAACTCAGAAATTCCACCCCTCAAAAATATTCACTGAAGCAATATTATTAGTAGCCAAAGTTTGGAAACTATCCAAGCACCCATTCATTAACAGTGGAATGAATAAGTAAATTGTAGCATGTTCACACACTGAGAATGAATGAACTGCCATTATATGTACATTCTGGATGAATATCACAAACCTAGTGAGTTGATTACAATCTAGACAGGAGTGAGGGCATAGCATACAATTCCATTGATACACAAAGTACAAAACAGGCAAAATAATCAGTACTATTGGATATCGGGATGGTCATTACTCAGCGGGCAAGAAGACTTCCTGGATGATCTAGATGGATGCTGATAATGTGGGTGTGACCAGTTTGTGAAAACTCATCAAATTATATGTATCCTTTTCTTTCTTTTTTTTTTGTTGGACTAAGATTAGCCCTGAGATAACATCTGCTGCCAATCCTCCTCTTTTGGCTGAGGAAGAATGGCCCTGAGCTAACATCCATGCCCATCTTCCTCTACTTTATATGTGGGACGCCTACCACAGCATGGCTTGCCAAGCGGTGCCATGTCCGCACCTGGCATCCGAACCGGTGAACCCCGGGCCACCAAAGTGGAGCGTGCAAACTTAACCGCTGCACCACCTGGCTGGCCCCTCCTTTTCTGAATATATATTATAGTTCAATGAAAAATTAAAACCCAGCTCCATTCTCACTCCCACGCCCTAGGCTTCAGTTTCCTCCTCTCAGAAAATGGCAACTCTTGCCAATTTAAGTCAAAAAACCTTGGAGACATTCTTGACTGCTTTATTTCTCTCACACCCCATACCTTAGCAAATATTGATGGTCTACTTTAAAAATAGATCCAGAATCAGCCCACTTCTCACCATCTACACTGTTACCTCTCTGGTCCTAGCCTCCTTCATCTCTCCAGTAAATTGCCTTCTAGCTTCCTATTGGGTTGGGCCAAGGGGGAGGATTAACAAAAGATCAGAGGGAAGAAGAATGAGATTCAGATATTTAACCCCCAGTCACCCACCCTACAGGTCATGAGGACTGACTGCATCCCTCAAACCAAGGTGTCTACCCCTGTAATGCAGCCTTCTCTTAATAACCATAGAGTACTACTCTACTGTTTTTTTTGTTTTTGAGGAAGATTAGCTCTGAGCTAACATCAGCCACCAATCCTCCTCTTTTTGCTGAGGAAGACTGGCCCTGAGCTAACATCTGTGCCCATCCTCCTCTACTTTATATGTAGGATGCCTACCACAGCATAGCTTGTCCTGCGGTGCCGTGTCCACACATGAAATCCGAACTGGCGAACCCCGGGCTGCTGAAGTGAAACGTGGGGACTTAACCGCTGTACCACCGGGCCGGCCCCTACACTACTCTTTCTGATTTCCCTAAACCCTGGCCATACTTTTGAAAATACTGCCTTGTTAAACTCTACTCAAGTTATTCTAAATTGAATGTGTCATCTGAACCCTTTTTGGACTTGATGGATACAATAAAGGGTACCAGAATTGGTCCCAAGAAAGGGACTCTCACAATAGGAGTCTGAGATATTTGAGGAGCTCAGAGAGGGAAGTTGGGGTGGATAATGCATGGCAAATAGTAGCATCACAATTACTCAAGTTATCATTGGTGATAGCATGGGAAGAAGTGCAAGTATAAGCACTGGGAAATTAAGTGGTGTGGCACCCACATCATTGCTGTGACAATAGTGATTATGAAGTTTGTAGAGTCCTCTGCTTCTTGGGATATCCCTAGAGAGAGACATGGGCAAAGGGGGAAATGAAAAGCTGTAAATACACAATTAAGACCATGTATAGAAAGTTAGAAACCTTCGGGGGAAAAAAATGGGAATTTGTAGAGTGTGTGTCTAGCCTTATCAGAGGTAATCAGGGGGGTCATCAGCGAGTCTTATCCAAGTCATATGAGGAAGGGAGGCTCTGAGGCTCATTGCAGTAAGGGGTTTCCAGAATGTGAAAGGGTGGGAAGTGGGGGGATTAACTGTCGGGGTTTTCTAGCAGCACAGGTAAAGTTCAATATTGTCTCTCTCCTTTATATATTAGTATTTGAACCATGCATATAAATGACTAGTTTACTCTAAGATACCTTACTTGTCTTCATTTAAAAAATATATATGTTTTGAGCAGTCATTCTTAATGGGGAATGATTTGGCAATACTTGGAGATAGTTTTGGGAGTAACAACTCAGTTTGGGTGGGGTGCTACTGGGATCTAGTGGTGGAAGCCAGGGCTGCAGCTAAACATCTCAATGCACAGGACAGCCTCCCACAGCAAAGAGTTGTTAGGCTGCAAGTGTGATTAGTGCCGACGGGTGTGGGTGGGGGGTAGGCAGGGGGGATGGAGGTGCTGCAGAGGGTTGGGCAGAAAAATTGCTACCCACGTCTCCTTTGAGAACCAGGACTTTAGATGCTGAGCAACAATGTCTGAAAACCCGAATTCCTTCTGAGATGCAGAAAACAAGCAGGATCTAAGGATTTTTAAGTGTCTCTTGATTTTCCCTTGGAGTTACCTATCATTGTTCATTTGTCTGTTCGTTATCTTTTACTTGAAACACAGCAGCTCAGCCTTTTAGGATTTTTATATAAAGTTTGTCAATAAAATTATAAAAACTCAGAAGGAAAGCCCTCAGACTTTAGCTGAGAACCAGGAAAGAGCAGGGGGCAATCTTTTTCCATATGGATCATATAGTAAATATTTTAGGCTTTGTGGGTCTAAAGAAAAAAACTCACTTTCTCCTCTGTTTCTCCTTTAATCTCTCACTACACTCAATACTTCACTTCTCATACCTCTGGCCACCAAATGTGTATGTGTTTGGAAGGGAATTTCCCCCACACTAAATAATTCTCAGACTCTCTGGACATCAGAGGGATGTCCTACAATTTAACTCAATTCTGACACTATCTACCTGGACATAAGGTCAGATCCCACAGGTTAAGGGTTCAGTCCCACAAGACCGCCCCTCTCCCCACTGCAGATGCCATTGCAAGTCACTTGTGCTTCTGACTTGGCTATAAATAGTAGGTTCCCTTGACCCCTTCCCTTAGGGTCAATTAATTTGCTAGAGTAGTTCACAGAACTCAGGAAAACAGGTTACTTACTAGATTACTGCTTTATTTCAAAGGATATTAAAGAATATGAATGAACAGCCAGGTGAAGAGATACATACGGTGGGGTCAGAGGGTCCTGAACACAGCAGCTTCTGACCCCGTGGAGTATGGGGTGCATCGCCCTCCTGGCACATTGACACGTTCTTGTTCACCAAGCAGGAAGCACTCCAAACCTCATCCTTTTAGGTTTTTATGGAGGCTTCATTACATAGGCATGATTGATTAAATCATTGGTCATTGATAATTAGTTCAACCTCCAACACTTCTCCAGGGAGGTCGGAGGTTGAGGCTAAAACTTCCAACCCTCTAATCACTGTTTGGTCTTTCTGGAACCATCCCTGAGGCTATCCAGGAACCACTCAGTCAAGAGTTATCTCATTAGCATACCAAAGACACTCTTATTACTCAGGAGATTCCAAGAGTTTTGGCATTCTGTGCCAGGAACTGGGGACAAAGACCAAATATTTTTTATTATACCACAGAGACAACAAAGCAGCCCTGGGTTCATACAAGCATTCTCCCCACCACGCTCTCAGAAAACACAGAGAACACACCTCAGAAGATAGGTACTTCTGCTTGAAAAGACTGTTGCCTCCATGAAGTCGGCTTAGTTGGTACAGAAATTTAGCTTCAAAACTAAGATAGCCTTCATTTAATGATTTGTATTCAGGACTTCTGCTGCTGGTAATTGTAGGTTGGGAAATTTGGACCAAGCCTACAGCTGAAGACAACTAAAAGTCTGCGTGTAGTGATCATTAAAAAAAATATATCTTTGGGGGGCCAGCCCCATGGTGTAGTGGTTAAGTTTGCACACTGTACTCTGGCAGCCTATGTTTGAGGGTTTGGATCCTGGGCACAGACCTACACCACTCATCAGCCATGCTGTGGCAGTAACCCACATATAAAGTGGAGGAAGATTAGCACAGATGTTAGCTCAGGGCTAATCTTCCTCAGCAGAAAAAAATATATATGTGTGTATATATCTTAAAAGCACTGAAGATCTAAATACTAGTAAGAAATCACTGCACTGGAATCTAACAAGGCTGAACCCATAGAAAGAGAGGGTAGAATAGTGGTTTTTAGGGGTTGGGGAGTGGGGGAAATTGAGATGTTGGTCAGAGAGTACAAACTTCCAGTTAGAATATGAATAAGTTCTGGGGATCTAATGTACAGTATGGTGACTGTAGTTAATAATACTGTATTATTTACTTGAAAGTTGCTAAGAGAGTAGATCTTAAATGTTCTTACCACAAAAAAAGAAATGGTGATTATGTAACGTGATGAAGGTGTTAGCCAACACTCTGGTGATGGTCATTTTGCAATATATAAATGTATCAGATCAACAAATTGTACACCTTAAACTTACACAGTGTTATATGTCAATTAGATATCAATAAACCTGGGGAAAAAAACCTGGGAGAGACAAGAAAAGAAAAGAAATCACTGCATGGAGATATTGATGCAAATAATCCATAATCAATCTGTAAATCAAAACTGGGGAGGGGACAGCCCCATGGCTGAGTGGTTAAGTTCACGTGCTCCACTTTGGTGGCCCAGGGTTTTGCCAGTTCAGCATAGACATGGCAATGCTCATCAAGCCATGCTGAGGTGGTGTCACACATAGCACAACCAGAAGAACCTACAACTAGAATATACAACTAGGTACTGGGGGGCTTTGGGAAGAAGAAGAAGAGGAAAAAGAAAAAAGAAGTAGATTGGCAACAGATGTTAGCTCAGGTGCCAATCTTTAAAAAAAAATCTTGGGAGAGTTTATTACGAGCAAGGTTTGAGGACTATTGCCTGAAGGAAGAGCACCAAAGAAGTAGGGTGTATAGAGTGGTTATATACTGTCTTGGAACAAAGAGCATATATCACGTATGACAGGAATATCTCTTTTACTACTGTCATGAGATGATTAGCTGGCATAGCAGGTTGGTGGTCAGCAGGTCAGTGGTCACAAGGTAAGCACAGCAGGTCAGTAATTAATCCTTAGTTACCAAGAAGAGATACTTATCCTTAAGAAAATGCCAATATGGGGTGAAGCTACATCCCCGTCTTTAAGGGAATCATTCTTGTCTTTGGGACATAGTAAATGTTTAAAGCAAGTGCACAATACATGTTCAACAGGCCACATCAGGTCCTTTTGGAAATAAACAAGATCAGGCCAAATTAGTTTTAAACCAAATGGCTTCCTCCTATACTCCAATATTTCCTATTGCTTTTCGTTTATTTATCAGAGACCAGAAGAGGATAGGGCTCCAGAGACATGAGCCAAATATGAGGGCTGGTTTTATTTTCTGCTGAGGTAGACTAGAAGAGGCAGCTGAGGGACCAATGTGAGCTTCAAGTGTCTGCAGGCTCAGGAGTGAAGAGTGAGAGTCAGGGACTCCCTTCTTTGAGCTAGCACCCCAAAGGAAAGTCTTTTAAGAATAGAGGAGACCTGGAAGCAAACCAATCATGGTATGGATTGCAGCCAGGTTTCCCATCACCTGGGAGGCCCAGAAAGAGCATTTGTAACTACAGTGCATACTATCAGACAAAGTAGACTTTAATGGAAAATCACACTCAGTGAAAACAAAGACAGTTTCATAAAGATAAAAGATTAAATGCATTAGGAAGGTATAAAAATTCTGAATGTGTACTGAAAAGCCCATCACTTGAACTACAAGCAGAAACAGAGAAATTCAAAATCACACTGGGTAATTTTAACATATATCACTCCATGATTGATAAAACAAGAAGGCAAAAAAGAAATATCAGTCAAAATAAGATTTGAACATGACTAACAAACTTGACCTATTAGGCACATTTAGAAAATGCGTTCAATTATTGTGAAACACACATTTATCTTTCAGCACAAACAGACCATGTACTAAGTTTGAACACAAGTGTTGCATAAGGCAAGTCTTAATAAATTTCAAAGAATTAAAATTTTGCAGATTGTGTTCTCTGGCCACAATGCAACGATACTAGAAACCAGTAACAAAATCATGAACAAATATCCTTCATATATTTGGACATTAAGAAATGTGGTTGTGTATAACTCATGGATTAAATAAGAAATCTTGATTGACTTTATTCAAACATATTTCCCTGTATAGAATCTAGCAGAAATGAGGACAAAATAAAGAGGAAAATGAAGATGAGTCGAAGGGGAGAGGGCAAAATGAAGATTGGTTTATCAATATATTAATGTGAAAGTCAATGAATGTTCACTGCAAGTTTACTAACACATGGGTTGCACTCTCAATAATTAATATTTTTCGCCCAGCTTTATTGTGATATACCTGACTTTTCTTAATACCCAATAATTATTCATTTAATTTTACTAGCGCTTAATAAGACAAATTTCTGCACATACATAATTTATTAAATTTTCTTCTATATCCCAATATGTGAGATGTGTTCCCAATATTGCTGTTAAGTGTGTAATGTTACTCTGCCCATCTTACAGATGCCAAACTAAACTCAGAGAGTTAATTGATAAATGATAGGTAGTAAAACACAGGACAGAAGGATTTAATACAAATTTATTTGACTTAAAAGTGATTACTACTTTGCTAGGAGAATTGAATGATGGAAGAGTCAGGATTTCTGTCATACTCAGTATTTTATTCCCTTTGAGTCATTCTAGAAGCCCATACCCAAGGCAGATGACAGAACCATGAAAAGGAAAATGTTCCAGAGATGAGTTTCCTCAAGGCCCCCTTAATGTCCCTGTTCCTCAGGCTGTAGATGAAGGGGTTCATCATGGAAGTGACCACAGTGTACATCACTGAGGCCACTGCCCTCCTCCTGGAGGAGAAATTAGCTGCAGAACTAAGGTAGACACCAACACAAGTCCCATAGAACAAGGAAACAACAGACAGATGAGACCCACAGGTGGAAAAGGCTTTATACTTTCCACCAGTTGATGGGATTCTCAGGATGGAGGAGACAATTTGAGTATAAGAGAAAATTATCCCTGAGAGGGGACCAACACCCAACAAGCTAGTCACTAAATACACCAGGATGTTATTGATAAGAGTATCAGAACAGGCGAGTTTGAGGATCTCAGCGAGTTCGCAGAAGAAGTGGGGAATTTTCAAGTCTGTGCAGAAGGACAGATGGAACGCCATCAGAGTGTGGAGCAAGGCATTCATAATGCCAATGAACAAAGAGAGAAGAATCAGGAGGCCACAGAGGGGGAGGTTCATGATGACTGTGTAATACAGAGGGTGGCAGATGGCCACATAGCGGTCATAAGCCATCACAGTCAGAAGTAAATTGTCCATACATATAAAAACCATAAAAAAATATACCTGAGTGAGGCAGCCTGTGTAGGTGATGGCTTTGTTCTCTGTCTGTATGTTCACCAGCATCTTGGGGACTATAGTGGAAGTGAAAGAGATGTCGACCAAGGAGAGTTGGGAGAGGAAGAAATACATGGGTGTGTGGAGGTGAGAGGCAGAGCTGACAGCTAGGATGATAAGCAGGTTTCCAAGCACAGTGACCAAGTACATGGTCAGGAATAGCCCAAAGAGAAGGGGCTGTAGTTCTGGATCTTCTGAGAGACCAAGGAAGAGGAATTCTGGCACACTTGTCTGGTTTCCTGATTCCATGTTGTTGATGAGTCTGCTGGAAAGTAGAGACGTGAGTGACAATAAAACAGACACACAGACATCACTTGTTTGACAGAAATCTTTCATCTATGCCTTCAGTTCTGTAATATTTAAATAAGTCTTCTATTCCAGTTCCTCTTCTCATTCCTTCCTTCCCCAAGTAATTTTTGGGTGACTTCTATGTAACATACATTTTTCTAATGCTGAAATTAAAAAATGAACACAATTTTTTTTTTAAGAGCTATTATGCCTGCATGCCATTTTTAAATCTAGGATTAAATTCTAATAGTTTCTTCATAAAGCATCAAGCCTGGTTAGATGACTTCATTTTCTCAGAGAAGCTTAACTCTGTAGTTAACTTTATACTATCTGAATCTGCTCGTAATTGTAAATTTCAGGTATCACTGGAAATTATCTCATATTCTCTACTGCCTCAATGTGAAAAATAACAACATTCAACCATTTCTTTAAATATTCCCTATTTCACAATTACATCGAACCACTCTCTTGGGCCCATCTATTTTGGAGGAATTTCTTCAGCCACTAGAATTGTTTTTGAGCAACTGAGATTTGTCATTCGTCATCAGCCTACAGTGAAGGACATCATAAGAAATGGTTGAATGAATCTCCTTTTTAGAATTATTCAGTCTTGAAGATTTCTTGCATCAACAATGATGTGGAGTGTTGGTTCATCACCCAATATGTAATTATTACAGGCGCCAGCTGATGGAGGAACTTCAATGCCAGAGCGAGGACTTGGGGGTTTAATGGGGAGAATGCCATTGAAATGTTCCACGAGGATGTGCTGGACCTTCACTGGCACCTTTGGGAAGATTGCTCTTCAAGGATGCACAGGGTTAAATGCACTCAAGAGTGCTTGGAGGGTGGAGAATAATTACAAAACCATTGCCATTTGGACATATCCTAGAAGGTGGCTACCAAGGAAAAATCTCTATTGTAGAAATGTCACACCCAAAGGGGAAATTCCTCTCTGGTTCTTAAAACAAGAGTAGCTAAAGCTTTTTTCTGAACAACTGTTTTATTTTCTCTTATGATCACGTTTCTTTCATTTCTTTTGCTGCTGGGAAGCATAGAGCCAGATATGTGGACCATATGTAGAAACTCAGAAAGATCCATTTTATAGCATAGTTCTTTTGACTAATTTTTCCTTGGTAGCCACCTTCTAGGATATGTCCAAATGGCAATGGTTTTGTAATTATTCTCCACCCTCCAAGCACTCTTGAGTGCATTTAACCCTGTGCATCCTTGAAGAGCAATCTTCCCAAAGGTGCCAGTGAAGGTCCAGCACATCCTCGTGGAACATTTCAATGGCATTCTCCCCATTAAACCCCCAAGTCCTCGCTCTGGCATTGAAGTTCCTCCATCAGCTGGCGCCTGTAATAATTACATATTGGGTGATGAACCAACACTCCACATCATTGTTGATGCAAGAAATCTTCAAGACTGAATAATTCTAAGAGCTGGTGTGTAAGTGCATTATTGAAGAAACTGTGTCACTTCCTGCTCTAATCAAAACTAAACTATTTATCTCAGGATGTGAGTTTTGGAAGGACACATTCATAGCAGAAGTGGAGGGAGGATGGAATGCATGGTGTCTTGAGAGAGCAAAGGAGATGAATGAGTATCTTTTCCTCTGTCCTCACACTAGCTGGAGTGAGGGAGAGAACTGTTGAAGCAGCCAGAGCTAACATTCAGGCCACTTGACAGGATCAGAACTCGTGATGGCTTATGAGGCAAGGGAAGAAGGGCATTAGTCTATTCATAAGAGAAAGAAAAGAAGTTGAGCAAAATTCAAAGGACATTTGTGTCCTTCAAATGAATAAGACCCTACGTGCATTAAACAAGAAAAGGTCTCAGTGCTAGAGACATAGTGAATACTCTAGAAATATTGGTTAAAATTACTGCTGTTATTATTTTTATTAATAACGATATAGTGTTGTAGTACTCCACATGGAAAAGAAAATATTGAGCTTGGTCTAGGATGTTCCTTTCCCCTCAATTTTCTGATACACAGGCTGTTTTCTGTTTCAACAGTTACTATTCTAGAAACATGAATGGAGGGTATACATTTGGAAAATTTTTTTTTTTGAGAAAGATTAGCCTTGAGCTAACTGCTGCCAATCTTCCTCTTTCTGCTGAGGAAGACTGTCCTGAGCTAACATCCATGCCCATCTTCCTCTACTTTATATATGGGACGCCTGCCACAGCATGGCTTTTGCCAAGTGGGGCCATTCCGCACCCGGGATCCGAACCAGCGAACCCCAGGCCACCGAGAAGCGGAACATGGGCAGTTAACCACTGTGCCACCAGGCCGGCCCCCATTTGGAAAATTTAAAGATGCAAGAAAGAGACTTTACAATTTTTCTGTGTTAAATGTTGAAAAATTTCTCAAAAAATTAAAAATAGAATTACCAAATGATCCAGCAATTCTACTTCTGGGTGTATACCTAAAAGAATTGAAAGCAGGATCTCAAAGAGATGTCTGTACACTCATGTTCATAGCAGCATTAGTCACAATAGCCAAAAGGTGAAAACAATCAAGTGTCCATTGATAGATGAATGGATAAGCAAAAGGTGGACTATACATACAATGAAATATTACATATTACTCAACCGTAAAAGGAAGGAAATTCTGACACATGCCACAACATGGATGAACCTTGAAGACATCATGCGAAGAGAAATAAGCTGGTCACAAAAAGAGAAATACTATATGATCTATTTATATGAAGTCCCTAGAGAAGTCGACTTCATAGAAGAGAAAGCAGAAGAGTGGTTACAGGGGCTGGGAGAGGTGGAATGGAGAGTTAACGTTTAATGGGGTGAGAGTTTCAGTTTTGCAAGATCAAAAGAGTCCTGGAGGGGCCATCCCCGTGGCCGAGTGGTTAAGTTCGTGTGCTCCACTGCAGGCGGCACAGTGTTTCGTCTGTTCAATCCTGGGCGCAGACATGGCACCGCTCATTGAGCCACACTGAGGTGGCATCCCACATGCCACAACTAGAAGGACCCACAACTAAGAATATACAACTATGTACCAGGGGGTTTTGGGGAGAAAAAGGGGGAAAAAAAACTTAAAAAAAAACGGAGTCCTGGAGATGGACAATGGTGATGGTCACACAACAATGGAAATGTAGTTAATGCCACTGAACTATACACTTAAAAATGGTTAAAATGGTAAATCTTGTTATGTATATTTTACTATGATTGAAAAATTAATTAATTACTAAAAAATGTTGAAGACATTTGTTTTACTCATGCTCCTGTCCTTCATGGTGCTTTGAGAAATCAGTCACCCCTCATTTCTCATATTTTACGGATGTTCTTAGGGAACTCACTTCTGTCTCATCTTTTTCCCTCAGCCAGGGAATCCTGAAGATCAGGGACAATTTAATACCATTCATGGAGACTCAGACCTTACCTCTTCTTGTTCTTGGTAGGATTACATCCAAGTCCAGCTCAGAAATGACTCAGGGTGAATGTTGTCTCCTGGAAGATTCCACTGCATGTGCAAGTCTTAGATACTTACCAACTTGTCCCCTCAGTCTACTTTGGGATCCTGGAAGGCTGATCCTTGGACCCTTGCAAAGAGACCAGAATGGATTGACTAGGTGGGTCTCTAAGTGTTTAAGTGTTTATCAATTGTTCTTAGGAATGAAGGGGTAGGAACCATCCACAATAAACCTCCAGGGTCAGGAGTTAAAAAGATAATGAGAATTACAGAGCTTTCAACACCCAGCCTCCATGCCCCACAAACCAGGGGACAAAACAGAGACAGAGACTGATGGGTTGGTTAGTCTCGAGGAAGACAGCAATTACTGTAGCACTAGGGCTCTCAAACTTTAGTGTGCATCAGAAATCACCCAAAAGGTTTGTTAAAACTCAGGTCCCGCCCAAAAGTTTCTGACTGACTAGGTCTGAGGTCAGGCCCCAAAATTTGCACTTCTAATAAGTACCCAGGCAATGCTAATACTGTACTGGTGAGGGGAGCACACTTTGAGAACCACTGCTATAGACATTTCTATAGCATGGTATAGAATCAGCCACAGCTGGATTCAAACCCTGTGGATAGCCAAGGAGGGAAATCTTTGAACTGCTTGATCTTTTGCTTCTCCTCTGTGTAATGGGAATGAAAACAGAGTACCAACATCCCAGGAAAATACTTGAAAAGGGAAAAAAAATAGTACAATGCAGAGTTTGCATTCATTGTCCATATTGTTACTTTACTAGGACTTGAGAAGAGGTATTGACATGATTCCTTCCTTAGAGAGGTGCATGTTGATGGGGGTAGGAAAGAATGGCAGGAAGATAAAGGAGGAGGAGGAGGGAGAAGAGAAAGGGAACATTCATGGGACAATGCCTGTGAGTTGTGAGGAAGGAGGACCATTTTGAAAATTCTGCTGGGACCCTTCACCACATCAAGGAGAGAGTTGACTGGGGAGCCTGACCTCCTTCCCTTGAATCTCAGTGTCTCCATTAAAGGATGAGATCTAAAACCAGCACTGTAAGGATTCAGCAGCACAGGTCCCCTCCTACCGTTCCTGGTGCATCAGAATAGCCTGGAATCCTTAGAAAATTTTAGAACGTATTGAGTCCTTTGAGTAGGGACTAGGTCCCTGCAATTTTAGGGTGAAAGAAAGGGGTCAGCAGAGCCAGGAGCAATTGCAAATCTAGTGCCAGGAGACTTGGAAATATGCCAAACAGTTAATGAAAACTCAGGGGTGTCTTTAGACAGCCATTTGTAATCTTGACTATGCATCAGTCACCTGAGACCACCTGTGTTTCTTTGCTGGATGCCACTCCAGAGTCTCTGATTCGGCGTGTCTAGATGAGCCCTGAGAAAGTGCATTTCTTTCTTTCTTTTTGTTTTTTTGAGGAAGATTAGCCCTCAGCTAACATCTGCTGCCTTTCCTCCTCTTTTTTTTTGGTGAGGAAGACTGGCCCCGAGCTAACATCCGTACCCATCTTCCTCTACTTTATATGTGGGACGCCTACTATAGCATGGCTTACCAAGCGGTGCCATGTCCACACCGGGGATCTGAACTGTGAACCTCAGGCCGCCGAAGTGGAACGTGCACACTTAACCACTGTGCCACCAGGGCAGCCTCAGAAAGTGCATTTCAAATAACTTCGCAAGTAATGCTACTGCTGGCAGGGTTGGCTGCCTAATTTTTGGGTCCCAGTGCAAAATGAAAATGTGGGACCCCTTGTTCAAAAATTTTAAGACAGTGACAGCTGAGCATGAAACCAAGAGTGGCAACCTCTGCCACAGTCCAGGTTGCACACCTATGAACCCAGGCCTGGCTGCTGGTCTGGGGACAACATTTTGAGAACCATTGGTTTAGACGTCCTACTTAATTAATCTAGGACTACCACCAGGTGGGCTTAATAATAATAATATTAATAAATTGCCCCTTTTCCTCCTGAACTCCCAAGAGATTATATCTCCAGATGGCTCCACAAAAGATCACAGGAACTGAGTTTCTCCCTAGGATGTGGATTTTGAAGACAAACTGACCCTTGTGAATTTCAAGGAGACAGTCCAGTGCGGAGTTTCTGGACAAGACCCATTCTCTAAAAAGGAACAAAGTGTCTTCTTTCTGGTCTGGCAGGGGTGAGATGTTGATAGGGGACAGGCTGACATATTTACATTTTTTTTCTGGCCCTGGGGGCCTTATCTCCAAAGCTCTTCATTAGTCAAATTGTTCTCTTCATTCCAATCTGCAGCAGAAGGTAGTAAAGTACTGGTTTGCTAATTATCTGAGTGAGGATAAGCATATGCCTTTTCCTCTCTCCTGCCTCTGTTCTGTTCCAGAGTTGAAGCTCTCAGTCCAGGATCAAGATCCAACAGCAGTGACAGTCACCCTTCACCAAGCACCACTCATTTTTCTAGGAGGCGGTTTCTCAAATATCAGTCATTCCTGATTGTCTTCATGATTGTTACCAATACTCATGGACTTGAAAACAACTCTTAATCAGCTCGCATATTTAACTCAGCCCTCAGCCCAATCCTGAGCAAAGTTGTTTCTTGCTGGTGATATATTTCCTCATACATATAAAAATATGTAGTCTTTAAAATGCTCTCTGCATCCCATTTTGGGAACACTAATGATAGTCTCTCTACAGCTTCTAGATTTTTGCTTCAAGAACACCTGCTGTGGTAACCTCCTCTGATGCTCACCCCAGGGTAGGGTTCTTGGTTTGGAGGTCTCCTTCATTTATTGATGGTACTCACCTACAACTGCACTGAGATCCAGGACTTTGGCAATTATTTGATGAAAGCCCACTTTGCCCTGTAAACTACAAGTCTAAGAGAACAAGGATTTGTCAGTTTTTGCTCACTATGGCTTAACATACTGCTAAACCCAAACAGGAGCTGACTAAATATTCCTGGTATGAGCCAAGAAATTGTTTCAACCTATGAGTTAGGTGCCATTATTATACCCATAATAGAGATGAAGGAACCAAGGATTAGAAGCAATGGTTTGGTGGGAAGCTAGTAAAAGGTCTGATTTGTAGCATTGGCTGATTTCTGTGGTGTAGATTCTCTTACCACAGTCAATTTCAAGCTACCAGTGGACAGTAGCTGAAGGCAGAGCTGGGAAGAAGTTGCATGATAGGCTCTGCAGAGAGGATTTCAGCTCACCGCCTAGAGGGATTCTCTATTCTTCAAACTCCCCAAGCTCATTCATGCCTTAAGGGCTTTGTACAGCATTTCTGACATTTTTCTCCTGAAGCTTCTTCTCCCACGTCTTCCCATACTTGGCTCTTGTAATTCAGGTTGTAAAATTTTTTTAAAAAAGCCACTTTGAAAGTTAGTAAGGAAAGACTTTATTAAGGGGGACTACTGCAACAGGAAGTTGTGCAAAGTGTTAGCCAGAAACGTCTCAGGGAAGTTGAGGAACAAAGCTTCAATATGCAGCAGCTGGTGGCTGCAGAGAGAGGAAGGGGCATACTAAAAACTCCTGTGTGGGTGTGGGTGGGGGATGGTGGCAGTGGTCGGAAGTAGGAGATGGTGGGGGGGGTTGGGTAGAGGGGGCAGAGGGTAGAGGATGGTGGGGGTGGGGTGTGTCTTGAAACTCAACAAACTGCATTAAACATTGCAATAATAGGAAAGGTGAGGCAGGACATGTTCCTTTGTTGATAGGCACATGAGGGAGTGGCGGGGATCTGGGCCTGATGTGGAGCAAACAAGTTACAGTGCTGGAAGTTTGCATAAAATTCAGGGGCTAGCTGTCCTAGTCAATCCAGCCTAAGTTATGTCAAGCACAAAGTTTGATCAGCCTTGTCAAGGTCTCAGCTGGAACATTAACTCCTCAAAGAGTGCCTGTGTTCAACTACCATCCATCATTCATTATCCCATTTCCATTTACTTTTCTTCTGGCATTTGCTGTTTGCTTGAGCTTTCTTCCTTATTTGACTTTTCTGTACATAGTGTTGTTTCTTTTACATTCCTGGCATTTAGAATAGTGCCTGGTATACAGTAGGCACTCAAGAAATATTTATTCAATGAATGATAATTGCCCTGTAAAAAGATGCAACAATTTAGACTTTCCTAGGCAGTGGAACCACTCTACTGAAATTTCCAAATACTTGTATCTTTCTGGATATTTAGGAAATATCAAGAAAGTGGGATTAGGGTAAACAGGGTGTATTTGGTTTATCAATAATCCTACACTTGAATCGTAATTAGTCTTTGGGTGGTGAACATGATGTAATCCACACAGGAATGGAAATAGAATGATGTACACCTGAAATTTATAAACCAATGTTACCGCAATAAAAAAAAAATCCTACACAAAGTTGACTGTAAATCTAATCAAGAAGAACAGGGTGTGTCTTTTAATCCTTTAGTCCTTTCAATTGTATCACTAGATAAAAATCAGTGATTGTGCGTTTCTCCAGGCAGAAAGCATGCTGTTACTCAGAAGTGTGTGAATATCAGCCTGGCCCAAACTTTTACCTCGCTGACCTGTGGATTTCTGTGTGTTTTCGTGAGTAATGACTAGAACTTGTGGCAGGGGTTCCCAGCTGCCCTTCACTTTGTAAGATTTTGTGTGTGTGTGTGAGGAAGATTGGCCATGAGCTAACATCTGTGCCAATTTTCCTCTATTTTTTGTATGTGGGATGCTGCCACAGCATGGTTTGATGTGTAGTGTGTAGGTCTGTTCCCAGGATCCAAACCTGAGAACCCCGAGCCACTGAAGTGGGGCACGTGAACTTAACCACTACGCCACTTGGCCAGCTCCATGAAAGAGAATTTTTAACCTGCAAAATGTTTGCTCTTGACTATGGGCATCAGGGTGTGCTTTGAGGTTGGCATATCTTGTGAAATGAAATTTTTCAAGTATTTATGTTGGGTAGATTTTGTTCACAAAGTATGAGGATGGGCCGTTTACTATCTTTTAATCATGCATTCCACTATCAAGGTCAGCTTTGTTCTTTTCGAGAGAGCTCAGCTAATATTACAGCCCCCAATGCTTGAAAGTCAAGACATTCTAAAAAAGAGTAATGCAAACATTATCAAGGCATGTTCTGAAATTAGAGTTGAATTGACTCTATATGGAACGAATTTTGATCTCATGTTGTATTAATGAAGTAAATATTTACTTCCCCCCAAACCAGATAAAACATAATGAAGGCAAATTCCGTATCCAGTTTGGTTTAAAATGCAATGAATTTGGTTATGAAAAGGTATTCTCTTGCAGACGTTGATGCCTTGTTTACTTAAATAGGATTTATCTTATTTTAAAAACTCACTAATAAACTTCATTGTTTTTATCTTTTATTATAATATGTTTTAGTATATATATGCCTTATAATTTGGTGTGTTCACACCAACAAATTGTTGGGGTGAGATTTTGTTGCCTGTCAGTAGTCCACAAATATTTATGACATGCCTACACTGAGCTTGTTACAATTTGCTCAGTCCCATGGGTATAACAGCAAACAAAATTTACAAAGGTCAGGTCCCCTGGAGTTTACAGTTCAGCTATTAAGCCTAGTTGTAAATAATAGCTGATTGTGAGTTATTTTAAATGACAGCATGTCGGAAAGGGCTCCGTCTAAGGGTTCAGAAAGCCTCTTGGAAAGAAAAGCTGTTAAAGCGTCAACCTTAGAAATGACTAGGAGACAGCCGGGCAGTGGGCTGGGCTGTGATGGGGCCAGGAATGAGGAGTGGGTGGAGCGCATTTTAGCAGGAGGGCTTTGCACATGCAAAGTCCCTGAAGCAAATAAGTGCCTGGAGTGTTCCTGGAACTGAGCAAGACAGGACATGGCTGAAATCAAGGTGAACTAAATTGCAAGAGCCCTGACCAATTGACTCGGAACCTTGAAAGCAAGTTAAGGACTTAATTCCAAGGCAGGTGGGAAGCCTTTGGGTGCAGGGGCGTAACGTTATTAGATTTGTGTTTAGCAGAGCAAGCTGCACCTTGAGGAGGGAGCTGGGCTGAATGGAGAAAAGATTAAGGATTAGTAGTAAGGTTCAGGAATGAGCGATGGGAATCTAGATTCTGGATGGTTGCAAAGTAGTACAAAATGATGATTTGGGGGACAGATGGAAGGTGGAATTGATGCTTTGGTGACTTGTTAATGTCTTCACCCAGAGTATTGGACACTTACCACGTGGCTAGCAATGTGCTAGTGACTGGGTATAGGGTTTTAATAAAAAAAGACCACGCTCTTGTACTTTTGGACGTTGCAATCTAGAGGAAGAGAAAGAACATGATTAAGCGGAGAACTAAATATATAGTTACAAATAGTGACGAGGTCTACATAGGAAGAATAGAGAGAGCTCTTAATAAAATAAGAGGCGGCTGGCTTTATATTGGATATGGGGCTCACAATAAAGGTGATTCTGAGGAAATGACATTTAAATGGGCAGAAAAATAACAAAGAGGAAGATTTATCCATGTGGCAGGGGAGGGGGGAGAGTTCAGTAGTTGGGGAGATTTTCTCTGGAGAAAGCAGTTGAATAATTGATTGGATTTGGATGTTGAGAGAAGGGTGTGGTTTGGGTTACTCTGAGTTTCAATAGATTTGTGATGTGGGGTAGAGTAGAGGAGCCTAGCGAGGAATAGTGTTCGTTTCAAGTGATTGCCGCTGCCTTTTGGGAATGGGGGAGAGAATGTGCCTATATTAAAATTTCAATTGCTGCTGTGGGCTGCTGGAGAGAGTCAAGGATTCTATTAGGTTTTAATAGATTGCAGCCCACAGGAGGGGAGAAAGCCTTGTCAAACAATCATCACTTTCGATTAATTATAGCTGTGGGGTGGCAGTGAAGGGAGGGGTGTGATACCAATGATCCCTTCTGCCTGCCTTGAATACCTACAGCACTAATACTCCTTACTGAGAGTGCAAATGTTTGAAATAAAACAGTTTTTTGGGAAGAGATGATAAGTTTCCTAAGTTTCATCAGAGGTGCCTATGAAAATTTTAGATGTCTGTCTTTGAAAAGACACCATGATATATGGATCTTAAGCTTAAACTTGAGATCCCAAACTGGAGATTTGGGTGTTACAAGCATAGAGATGGGAATTAAGTTCAAGTGAAAGGATAAATATAGAATGCACAAAATAAGGCAAGAAATAGGGGCCAGGACTGAGCCTGGGGGACAGTCAACAGTGGGAGAGGAGCTTTCCAAGGAGCCTGAAAGAGAGTGGCTAGAGAAGTAATATGACAACCCGGAGATGGTGGTCTCAAAAGCCCAGGGAAGAGAATCATTTCTAGAAGACACTAAGGATAAAATTTTCCTGAGAGACCAACTAAGTCAAAGACAGAAATGCATTCACTGGATTAATTCTCTTAAATCCTTGGCAATTTTGGCAGAGTAGTGTCAGTGAAGTGGTGGTGGGATGAAAACCAGGTTGGAATATATTGAGAGGTGAGGAAATGGGGAGAGTGTGAGGGTAGATTACTCTTTGAAGAAGCTGAAGATAAAGAGGCACAGAGATTGAGCAGTAACTGGAGAGCTAAGTGGGGCCCAAGGCATGAATTTGTTTCAAAATGGGAGGTATTTGATTATGTTTTGATGTTAAAGGGATAAGTATAGTGGGGTAGAAGCTGATGGTGATGGAAAGGAAGAACTAATAAAGAGCTAATAAAAGCAAGCTTTTTGAGAAGATAGGAAAGGATTAGACTAGTGGTTCTTAACAGGGGCAACTTTGCCCCCTAGGGGACATCTGGCAATACTTGGAGATGTTTTTTATTTTACACCTAGAGGAGATACTACTGACATCTAGTGGGTAGATTACAAAGATGCTGCACAGGATGGTGCCCCCATAACAAAGAAGTATCCAGCTCCAAATATCAGTAGTGCCAAAGATAGAAAATATTGGCAGAGCAGAGTAGGACATATCGGCTTTAGATAAGAATGCAGACTTCTTGTTTGCAAAGTGAAAGAAAAAAGAAACCATGATGTTGTGGGATGACTTTTGAATTAGTGGCAAGAGCTAAGAAATCCTTCTCATCATTGTTAATCATTTCTCTGTGAAGGAAGATGGAAGATCATTCGTTATTGAAAAGGAAATGTTGAGACCATACGAGATTCAAAATCCTGGAGAAATTCTGAAAATGTCTTTGGATAACGAGATTAAATTGCCTGGTGAACTTTGCTTTCCTTTTAGTGTTGAGAGCTCATTTAGAGTAGATGGGCTTAAATTTGTAGTGGTTCACATATAACTGGTTGGGTAGGAATTACCCAGGCAGGATAGGCAGATGGTTGGAATTATCCAGGGCAGGTGTTATAATAGGACAGAGAGAGAGAGGAATTTAAGGTTTTGAAAAACATATTGAAATGATGGGCCATGGCATTTTCTATGTAGTGCCAAGGAAATGTGGATTATAAATAGCAATATAGTGGAAGAATGGACAGAATAGAGGCCTCTATGAGGTAAGAGAGCAGATATAGTACAGGTTAAAAAGTGAATAGAGTGGAAATATAGCAGTTGTGTTCAGAGTGGGATGTTGGTCTTTTTACCTTGGAGAGGGGAAGAACCTCGGGTGATGATAAGTTCAAAGTATGTGCCTGAAATGAGGAAGCCGTGTGATATTTGCTAGTTTATGACAAAGCACATAGAATCATCTTGAATCGAGGCAGGCCTGGGAGTCAAAATGAAGCATGACAGTCTGGTGCCAATGACTTTAATAAGTCAGGTTGTCAGTGTCGATGTCAATAAGTCGGTGGTGGTGTCAATTCAGATAAGAAGCCAGTGAAGTGCCTCATTGGAGGTGGGATTTTTGATAAGTGGTGGGTTATGTGGTGGATATACATTAGGAATGGGGAAGGTAAAGAACATCTACCATATTTCTTTGAGATTGTACATGGCACGCAAACCAAAGCCCCAGGATGAAAGACAGCTTGAATCTGAAAGGGACACGTACTGGATGCACTACGATGGAATTGTCCTCAACACAAAGGAGAAATGGAAAGCTTGTGAACTCTCTTGTTAATATGTATTTCAGAACCCTGCTTGGTGTGGACCATAGTAGCAAGAAAAGGAGCATCCTGGTCCTCCTAGTTGATGTCTGGGCATATTACTCACAGACCTGCAAAATGGCAGCCACACTTCTGTCTGGTATGTTTGGTGAGTTCCTAAGGTGGATACACTTCACTATGATTAGGTGATCTCTCCACCTTAAAGTGGGCACAAAGGAAGGGAGCTGAATAGCCACAGAGAAGGATGGGAAAGAAGGGCTGAAATGAGAGGAGGTGAGTGTGTAGCTCCATGGACCCTTGGAGCCCCAGAATTTGCTCATGTCTGATTCAAAGCCTTTTGCAATTTTGGAGGAAGCACAAATGTGCATGGCAGAGAGGGGAAAGAAAATTTATGAATGGCACATCATTATCCAATCGATTTGTTTCATGAAGTTGGGAAAGATAATAAGTCCACCTTTCTGAATTTCAATGTCATTGCTAAGAAAATTGTGACTATATGTCCATTCCTCGTGGGTATCAAGGCAACCTATTTTATGGCTCTGGATGGGGCAGTTTGCTCTGGCTAATATTCATTGTGTGTGTGTATGTGTGACTGAATTGATGTTGGGCAATTTTTTTAGGCTTGTGAATGTTACAATATTGGATCTGCCTAGACTCTTACATCACCCTCTCCTCTTAGCTCTGCCTATTCAGGACCCTGGCTGTGCCCATGAGAGGATTACAGAGGTGGAAAACTTCCACTCTGGGTTACAAGTGAGTCAAGACCTTTTTTCTTTCTTCTAAAATACATTCCTGTCCCCTGTGGTGAATGCGTCTCCTTCTAACACCCAACCTGCATCTTGAGACTTCCAATGGTGGTTCAGGGACTTCCAACAGAATTCTTCCACTACCCTACTATTTACAATTTTTTTAGGCATCCTTCCTACTTAGTGCTGTTAAGGAAAGTAAAAGAAAGATATAAGATTGTCGGAGCCTCAAAAAATGGATGATTACTCTGTGGGAAATAATTTATTCACTTAGCAAGTATTTCTCTCATGCTTGCAATGTGTTCAGGCCTGTGTTGGATCCTGGAGATAGAAGAAAGTAAAACGGTAAAAGGCCTCAGGCTGGAAGTGGAGAGAGACATTTCATCATATGTTAGAGATGCTTTAAATTCTTGAGACTGGATGAGATCATTTAAAGAGCGAGCAGGAATAGAGAAGGGAAGATTCTGAGAAATGGTTCCTGAGTTAAATGAAGAGAGTCCTCAGAATCTTGAAATTACTATGAAACAGGTCTTTCATCCCTAGTGCTATCACCCACGACCCTCTTCCCAGCAGCATTGATGGGTTTGGTTGCTGGTTGAGACAGAATGTGTTGGTATTTTAGAACCTAATAACCTTTGACGATGTGGCCATGGACTTTACCCAGGAGGAGTGGGCATTGCTGAATCCATCTCAGAGAAAACTGTACAAAGATGTGATGCTGGAGAACTACAAAAACTTGGCTTCCCTGGGTAAGGCTGACACAATCCCTTCCTGTATTTATTGAGCGTGTGTGTGGGTTTCTGGGATGAGTAAGCCCCAGTCACCTAGTGGTACAGACTAGGTTTTTTGTAGATTTTTACTTTAAAAAATATAGCTGTATTGAGATATAATTCACATATCATAATTTACCCATTTAAATTATACAAAACAATTTTTTTAGTATATTCACAGAGTTGTGCAAGCAACACCACTATCTAATTCCAGAACATTTTCATTGCCTTTCCTAAATTTTCTTTTTTTTGAAATATTTTATTTTTCCTTTTTCTCCCCCCCCCCCATACATAGTTGTGTATTTTTAGTTGTGGGTCCTTCTAGTTGTGGCATGCAGGACACCACCTCAGCATGGCCTGACGAGCGGTGCCGTGTCCGCGCCCAGGATTTGAACCAGCAAAACCCTGTGCCGTGGAAGCAGAGCACAAACTTAACCACTTGGCCACAGGGGCTGGCCCCTACTTTCCGTTTCTATAGATTTGCCTGCTCTGAACACTTCTTTTAACGGAATCATATAACATGTGGTCTTTTGTGATTGGCTCCTTCCGCTTAGCGTAATGCTTTCAAGGTTCATCCATGTTGTAGCACACATCAGTATTTAATTCCTATTTATTGCTGAATCATATTCTCTTAAGTTGGTACCACATTATGTTTATCCATTCATCAGTTGAAGGACAGTTGGGTTTTTAACATGTTTGCTATTATGAATATTGCTGCTGCAAACATTAACGTACAAGTTTTTGTGTGGACATGTGTTTTCATTACCTTAGGTATATGCCTAAGTGTGGAATTGCTAGGTTGTTTGGTAATTCTATGCTTAATATTTTGAGGAACTGCCAAACTGTTTTCCAAACCAACTGTATCATTTTACGTTCCCACCAGCAATGCATGAAGTTCCAAATTCTCCACATTCTTACTAACACTTATTGCCTGTCTTTTTTTGTTTTTTTTTTGAGGAAGATTATCTCTTTTTGAGGAAGAAAGCACCTCAAGTGGATGAGCTAAAATCCACTGCCAATCCTCCTCTTTTTGCTGAGGATGATAGGCCCTGAGCTAACATCTGTGCCCATCTTCCTCTATTTTTTTTTTTTTTATATGTGGGATGCCTGCCACAGTATGGCTTGATAAGCAGTGCGTAGGTCCACACCCAGGATTTGAACCCGTGAACCCTGGGCCACCAAAGTGGAGCAAGGGAAGTTAACCACCATGCCACCTGGCTGGCTCCTGCCTGTCTTTTTAATTATAGCTATTCTAGTGGCTGTGAAATGGTACTTCATTGTGGTTTTATTTGCATTTCCCTCATGATTAATGATGTTGAGCAACTTTTCATGTTTATTGGCCATTTGTATATTTTCTTTGGAGAAATGTCCATTTAAATCCTTTGCCTACTTAAAAATCAGATTGCCTTTTTTTCCTACTTTGTTGTAAATGTTCTTTATATATTTGGCATACAAATCTTTTGTTGGATATATGATTTGCAAATATTTTCTCTCATTCTGTGCTGCTTTTTCACTTTCTTGATGGTAACTTATAGCATAAAAGTTTGTAATTTTCATAAAGTCAAATTACGTATTTTTTTCTGGCTGCTCAATTCTATTCCAATGGCTTATATGTCTATCCTTAGGCATGCTGTTACTTGCTGTTAATTGCTGTAGCTTTGTGTAGTAAGTTTTGAAACTGGGAAGTGTGAGCTCTCCAGCTTTGTTTTTCTTTTTCAATTTGTTTTGACTATTCTGGATCTTTTGCATTTTCATATGAATTTTAGGGTTAGCTTGTCAGTTTCTGCAAAGAATCCAGGTGAGACGTTGTTTAAGGTCACATGGAATCTGTAGATGAATTTGGGTAATATTGCCATCTTAAACAATATTGTTTTCCAATCCATGAACAAAGGCTGTCTTTCCATTTATTGAGGTCTTTAAATTCTATCAACACTGTTTTATATATATATATTTTTTGAGGAAGATTGGCCCTGAGCTAACTGTTGCCAATCATCCTCTTTTTGCTGAGGTAGACTTGCCCTGAGCTAACATCCGTGCCCATCTTCCTCCACTTTATATGTGAGACACCTACCACAGCATGGCATGCCAAGCGGTGCCATG
The DNA here is from genome assembly GCF_041296235.1 of Equus asinus. Taxonomy (NCBI): domain Eukaryota; kingdom Metazoa; phylum Chordata; class Mammalia; order Perissodactyla; family Equidae; genus Equus; species Equus asinus. The sequence goes on along the minus strand of NC_091809.1, from coordinate 19,982,077 downwards.
TGCGCACCTGGCATCCCAACTAGTGAACCCCAGGCAGCTGAAGCAGAACCTGCGCACTTAACCACTGTGCCACCAGGCTGGCCCCTGTTTTATAATTTTTAATATCCAACTCTTATACTTCTTCTGTTAAATTTATTCCTGGGGTTTTTTCCTATGCTATTGTCAATTGAATTGTTTTCTTAACTTCATTTTCAGTATGCTCATTGCTGGTGTATAGAAATACCATTGATATTTTGTGTGTAATCTTGTACATTGCAACTTTGTTGAACGTGGTTATTAGTTCTAATAGTTTTTTGTGGATGCCTTCAGATTTCTGTGAATAGAGATAATTTTTCTTTGTTCCAAAGTGGATGGCTTTTATTTCTTTTTCCTTGCCTAATTGCCTGGCTAGAATTTCCAGTATAATTTTGAATAGAGATGACCAGAGTGGACATTATTTTTTTTGTTCCTAATGTTTGGGGAAAAGTTTTCAGTCTTTGTCCATTATAATAGATCATTTTATTTTATTTTACTTTTCATTTGCGGAAGATTGTTCCTGAGCTAATCTGTGTGCCCATCTTCCTCTATTTTGTATGTGGGATGCCACCACAGCATGGACTGATGAGCAGTGTGTAGGTCTGAGCCCAGGATCCAAACCTGAGAACCCTGGGTTGCCAAAGCAGAGCACACAAACTTAACCACTATGCCACCAGGCCAGCCCCTAATAGATGATTTTAAATCTTTGTCTACTAAATCCAAAATCTGGGTCACTTTAGGAACATTTTCTGATGGTTGCCTTTCTTCCCCTGTATATATGGTATACTGTCCTGTGTCTTTGCATGTGTCCTATTTTTTTGTTGAAAACAGGACATTTTAGATAATGTATTTTGACAACTTTGGTATTTGATCCCTCTGCCATAAAGGTTTATTGTTACCAATTTTTTTTTCTTGTTGGTGTTTATTTGTTTAGTGACTTTCCTAGATAAATGCTGCAAATTCTGTATTTCCTGCAGCATTCAGCCACAGTTTTCTGCTAGCTTTTTTTTTCTTAAGTCCTTGTTTTTATTTTTAAGCCTGCTTCCTAGGAGTCACTACCTGATCATTATAATTTGCTAGTCCACCAATGATTGGTAAAGAGTTTTCTTAAATGCCTTGCCTATATCTCTCCCACCCTTTGCCAAGGAGATCTATGTGAGAATTCCTGCCTTTAAGCTTCAGGCAACTTATAAGGTTTAGCTTTCACTTCCTGCTTGGACAGAGTCTACAAGTCAGCCGAAGCTGAGTGCCTTAGGACTTAGCCCTTCATAAATCTTTCCTGGGCATGTGCACAGCCTTGTTCATGCACACAGACTTTTAGATCCTTGGGAATTTGTTGGAGATTTTCAAAGATTACTATCGTTGTCTAGATCTTCTTGTTTTCCATTCAAATTCCCAGCCAATCTCTTGTTTGCCCTGAGTGAAATTATACCCATAAGCATTTAGCTATGTTTCTAGCAGAGTGCTATTTTTTGGTAGTGCCTTGGGGTAGGAGCTTATCTGAGTCAAATCAAATAGCTGCAACATCATGAGAAGAGAGATTTTCTAGGGAGCTGCAAGTTTAGCAATAAAATATTGAACATGCTCTGGAGACTTTTTTTTAAAAGACCTGCAAAAGAGATAAGACCTCTCTGTTGACTCCAAGGCTGCTAGTTTTTAGTTACCATGCCACAGAGCTGGTGAGGAAAGAGCGATGGGAATAATCTTAAGTTAAAGTGTCACAGATCCTGATCTCTTATGAAGTCTCAGTAATTTCTCTTGGATAGACAATTTTCCATTTGTTCTATGGCTTTGGTTTATCTCCAGAGTTCAGGAATGATTGATTCTGGTTGTTTTACCCATCATTTGTTGTTTTAGTGGGAGGATGGGTTAACCAGTGGCCTCATTCTGTCATTCTGGAAGTTCATCTGCTTCAAAACAAAGTCAACCTACAAAAACAGAAACCAGTTTAAGAGGCAAAGCATTTCCTTGGGTCAAAGAATTGCAATGCAGGGAGCACCAATTCAGGTGCAAACCCAAATGGTGTCTCGATAACAGGAGAGAGGGGCTCAGGGTTTTTATAGGAAAAAGGCAAGAGGATGAGATAGGCTGTAATAAAGAAGAGTTCATTGGTGCTAGATGAGTAAGGCTACAGTTGTGTTTCATAGATTGGCTTGAGATTCTGTCTTCACGCAAAAGGCTAGATTTGTACTTCATTGGTTGGTTTGAGATTCAGTCATCTGCAAAGTCAAATTTCATCAATCTTTAAGGACAGAGTGTTCTTGTCCTTACTGACTTCTTAGAATGTTGGTGGTTTGGTCCAGTTTGGGAGATGTGGAAAACAAGACATGCAAGGCAATTCCTCCGAAATGGCTGCTCTGGCTCTATTTTAATATGACTCCACTCATGTCATCTTTCACACTCCCACAGGCTTTACTTTTGTTTTGTCGATTAGAAATTTGTCGTCATTTTGCTGCTCCTAAAGTCACTCTTGCCTATCTTCAGAACCTCAAAGACCAAGGTGTTGCTATAGTTTGTGGCAGTTGTTGTGTACACCAAATGGTTCTCTCACATTTATTGCTCCCCATTGTAGGACATCAACTAAGAAAACCCACCCTGATCACCCAGATGGAGCAAAAGGGTGAAATGGAGACAGTAGAGAGAAGAATTCACCAAGACACATGTTCAGGTGAGTGCCAGCCATATATGAATGTTTTGCCTACCAGATCTGGTTGGGGTGAGGAGGAGGTACATTATGAAATGTTAAACAGAAAACTTTAAAAAATACTCTTTAAATTGAAGGAGAAAGCAGAGACCATTTGGTGTGAGCTTCCTCGTGTAGTTTCAGCTTTCCCTACTCTTTCACTTTTTACCTATCATTTCATACTTTCCTATGCTCTGAGGGGAAGATAGATCTTTCTCTTTGATATTTAAATTTGGAATCATCGTCTAATTCTTGCCATTTTACAAATATAATAATAGCCTTTGCCTGTCAATGTAATTTTCAATCATGAAAGAACCATTCTTTAGTATTACGCAAAATACTAAACCATGTTAAGTATTCTTCCTTTGATCATGAATTCATGGTTCTCTCACATTGTTTTCCCAAGTTTAGGATAAATATTTGAAGAGAAATCCACCTGAGTCTCACTTTCTTTGTCACCATCATCCTACCATTTCCTACTCTAGCCACCTGGTTAGGTTTTCCATTTTTTTTGAGATTGGGTTTGGGCTCTAACTGCTTTTGTCAACATATTGTCATCATGTCTTTTCCAAAACTTATTTTCCCCAATCTGTTCAGATGGGATGATTCTCCTTCAAACTAAACAATCACAACATAAACAAGATATTTTGGAGGAAGAAACATTCAGTGTCAAGAGGGAGGTAAGGTTCACATGGGATAATTTCTTGTCCTCCATATTAGAAGTCCAGAATTCCATATGATAGAAAAGGAGCACATGAACTATAGGGTAATTTGAGGCAAGTGATACCACGTTTGTTTGACCAACAGAAAGCAGGAGATTCTCTAAATATCATTAATTTGAAGGAAACTTGTAACCTAGCACACAAAATGGGTACAGAGAATTCTCAAAGTAAATATTTTCATAATGGAGATTAGATATTAAATGCTTAAAATATAGTTCACTCTAAGACAATTGTATGTTAAAACTCTGTTGAAGAGACTTCGATGGAGCTATTTGGTATAGCATTCAGCTTATTCAAGCTGATAAACTCACTCAGAAACTTTGCACATTCACTATGAAAATGTTAAGTAAACTCTAATGCTAATAAAGTGTTAGACATGTCAGAATTTATGGGAAGGGAAATTCTCCATCAATATAATGAATATGATAACTCATGATCATAACTCAATATTTTTTATCAAAAGGAGCAAACTCATGGAGGCAAATCCATTGAATGGTGTGAAATTGTTGAAGCCTTGAGCTTGAAATCCAGTATTACTCAGAGTCAGAGAATTCATCCTGGAGAGAAACCCCATCAATGCCTTGACTCTGGGAAAGCCCTCACAGATTGTTCACATCTTAAGCCACGTGACAAAATTCTTCATGGGGAAAAATCCTGTGAATATAAGAAAGATGAAAATACCTTCATCAAGAGCTCTTATGTAGCTGTGCGCAAGAGACAACATACAAAAGAGAAATCCTGTGACTACAGTGTCTGTGGAGAAGTCTTAACTTCAACCTTAGACCTTAAGAAGCATAAAAAAACTCACAGGGAGAAATCCTTTCAATGTAGTCAATGTGGTAAAGTATTACAGAACCACTCATCCATGAAGTTGCACATGAGAACCCACACTAGAGAAAAATGTTTTAAATGTAATCAATGTGAGAAAACCTACAGCTCAACCTCTTACCTTACACGGCACAAAAGAATTCATACTGGGGAGAAGCCCTATGAATGCCGTGACTGTGGAAAAACTTTCAGGGATAGCTCACTTCTCAGACAACATCAAGGAATTCATTCAAAAGAAAAACCCTACAAATGTAATCAGTGCAGCAAAACCTACAGTAGGAGCTCTGCGCTGACTGTGCACAAGGCAATACATACTGGAAAGAAACCCTATACGTGTGATGATTGTGGGAAAACCTTCAGTATTCTCCCATACCTTAGAAGACATGAGAGAATCCACACTGGAGAGAAATCCTTTAAATGTAGTCACTGTGGAAAAGCACTAAGTAGTCAGTCATCCCTAAAGACACACCTGAGGATACATACCGGAGAGAAACCTTACAAGTGTGATCAATGTGGAAAAACTTTTAGAATGAGCTCTAATCTTATTGTGCACAAGAAAATCCATACTGGAGAGAAACCCTATAAGTGCAATGACTGTGGGAAAGCCTTCAGGGATCGCTCATGCCTTAAAGAACATGTGAGAATTCATACTGGAGAAAAACCCTTTTTGTGTAATCAATGTGGAAAAGCCTTCAGGATAAAATCTTTCCTGATTTTGCACAAGAAAATTCACATGAGAATGAAAGAATATGAATGTAAGGAATGTGGGAAAGTCTTCAGTGGTCTCTTATGTCACAGGAGACATATGAAATGTCATACCAGAGAAAAGAAACCCTTTAAGTGTAGTGAGTGTGGAAAAGCCTTTAGGAGGCGTGTATCCCTTACAATACACATACGAACTCACACTGGAGAGAAACCCTATGAGTGTAATCAATGTGGGAAAACCTTCAGTGTAAGGAGTAATCTTACTGTGCACAAGAGAGTACACACTGGAGAAAAACCTTATAAATGTAATGTCTGTGGGCAAGCTTTCAGTAAACTCGTATCCCTTAGGCATCATGAGAAAACTCATGCTGGATAAAACTCCTAATGACATCATGTAGAATAGCTTCCAGTGAACTCCTAGTCTAGTCCTTAAGTTGTGCTTAGAAATGATTTATGTACTTATACATTTCATGTCTCTTAATCTATCATTTCCTAACACAAGGTCCATAATGAATCTTCCCACCAGGATTGTGGATGGTTAAGTCCTCCTTGAAATTCTGTACTTTTTACAGCACACTCTCTTGTTTGCATTTAAGATATCTAAAACTAGTGTACAACTCCATGAATTTTTACAAGGTAGAACACATCTATATTTGCTACACACATTGGTCAGGAAAACAAATATTATCACCAGCCAAGAATCATCCTTTAATTGTCCCTTTCAATCACTAATCACCCTGATTCCTACTACCAGAATGTAGGTACTGTATGGAATCATGCATTTTTAACAGTTTTATTGAGAGATAATTTACATACCATAAAGGTCACTAATTTGAAGTGGAAAATTCAATGATTTTAGTATATTTGCAGAGTTATATGCATTCTTTTACCTAATCATATGTAACATTTGTGCCTGGCGTTTTTGCTCAACTTTGTTTTTGTTGAGTAAATATTTAGGAGTACAATTTCTGGGGCATAAGGAATACATATGGTCACATATGTTCAATACTAAATCAACTAATTTTCCAAAGTGGCACTAATTTACATTCCTACTATCTTGCCAATATTTCACATTGTTTTTTTTTCATTTTGGCCATTTTGATGAGTATGTAGTACTTTTGTGTTTAACTTTTGTGTTTAAAATTTTTAACTTTTTATTGAACTACTTTTACACTTGCAAACGTTTGAAATAATAGTACAGAGAGTTCTTGTATATCCTTCAGAGTTTCCCAATATTAATGCCAACAATTTATCAATTGCTTCCTTTACAGTTTGTAGTTTTTTGGTGATCTGCTTAAGATTGTTGTTTCGAATGTCTTTTTTTTGAGGCAACCTCCAAAAACCTGCCTAGGTAAATAGTAAATTGGTTTCTATGCTACCTCTTTCCTACAATAGTCCTAACCTCATTCATGAAGGGACTTTAATTAAGAAAAGATAAATATTTCTTGCAGTGACTTTGTGGAGATGGACTCATGATACATTCTCTGCATCCCTGAGTCTCTGGTCCTGTGGGGGATTATACCACTCAGGTTCTCTAGTCTTCTAGTGATAATTTCTGACTCAGAAATCTGACACTTGGTCTAAGGAGAAGTCCACCAGTTCCCTTAAGGTCAGACCTAAAAATCCAAAGATGAGGTTCCCTGCCTGGAAGTGAGAGGAAACATGGGAAGAGAATGACATATACCTGTCTTCTCAAGGTCAGGAGTCAGCCATCCAGGAGTTCTCCTTTTCTATGAGCTATGCTCCTTAAGGATTTGAACTGACTTGGGGAAGAAATGACAGTACAAATTTGGCTAATGAGGAGCTTGGGAAATTGAGCCTCCAGAGCCAAAGAGACTTCAAATAGTCTACCTATGACCACTCCACTCAACAGCCCTGCTCAGATCAGGAAGCCACTCACCTGAGTCTCCTTCCTGAGATGATCCCTCTTGCGAGGAATCCAATTGCCGTGCTTGGTCCATCTGTCATTTTGGGGGACAGATTTCCCATTTATATCCTTCAATATTCAGAGGAGAGGTAAATTACTCTGATGGCTCCAAGGTAATCAGAGGTCCCCCAATAAATTCTGTGAGAAATTGAACAGATGTTTGTTTGTTTTTTTAACCAACCTATCCAGAGGACAACAAAGAGGTAAGAGAATGTTCAGTGGGATTGTTATAAGTGAGATTCCAAACTAATTTTTGACCCTCTTCTTGATCTATTTGCTTTCCCTCTTTCATCCAATTTGCAATCAGCTTTCATTATTTCTGGCTTCTACTCTATCTTGTTAATTCCAAGGACTCTTTCCCCACCCGAGCGTGAATTAACCCCTTCAGAAATTGAACAGGTATTCTACAGTTCTCTCATTTCTCTCATTTTTTTGGCAGTGAGTGGGGCTGGAGTAAGGTGAGTTTGGCTTCTCAATTTTCCCATTCCTGGTTACAGATGTCATCCTTCGAGGACAAATCAAATCTCACCCTTATTTCTTTTCTGTGAGGACTCTGGGAGAGGAGGTTGAGACCCATTAGTCTGGCTATCCAGTGTTTCTTTGAAAACTCCAAAACAAAGCATCGTGAAATATTTTAAACCATCAGAACAGCACCGTGAGCAGAAAAACAGCCATACAACCGCCTTCTGGATTAATGCTGACTCTTTGCCATATTAGTTTCAGACTTTTAAAAATAAAGTATTATACATACATATGAAGTCCTCTTTACTACTATTTCTCTCCTTCCCTTCCCAGAGCTTTACCACTCTGGAATTTGATGATTATTTGCCATGCTTAGTGTACCGCTATTATTGCATGTGAATGTATCTCTATAGATACTTCTCTATTGTAGAAGAAAGTCATATCAAACCCAAATGACCATTGATGTGAGACTATGTTAAGATTCATGAACCTGACCTGCTTGTATTAATCTTGATAAATTTCAGACACATGGTGTGAAACCAAAAACAAAGTTGCCAAATTAAATATGTATTATACCATGTATAATAAATATGAACATGTAATCTGTAACATCACATAAACAGAATGTTTATAGATAGATCATTACTCATATAAAACACTCCAGAGGATTGATCCACGTGAAGTTCAGTATCATGGTTACACCTGGGAAGGGAAGATCAGTATTGATTATGCAAGAACACACTGGGGCTTTAAGGAGATCTGCATTGTTTTATGAAAAAGAAAAAGTGAAGTAAATTTGGCACAATATTTGAATTTGATCATGCTGGCTGGTGAGTTTAAGCCCCATTTATTGTCATTCTTTGTACTTTATGGGATGCTTAAAATATAACCTTTTAAAACATAAAAATAAACAGTAGAGGCCTGCCTCATGGCCAAGTGGTTAAATTTATTCATGCTCCACTTCAGTGGCCTCACTTTGTGGGTTTGGATCCCAAGTGTGGACCTACTACTCATCAGGCATGCTGTGGAGGCATCCTACATACAAAGTAGGGAAATATTGGCACAAATATTAGCTCAGGGCTAATCTTCCTCAAGCAAAAAAAAAGAGGAGGATTGGCAATGGATGCTAGCTCACGATGAATCTTCCTTACCAGAACCAAACAAAGAAACAAACCAAAAATGACAGTTGGGGCCTGGCCCCATGGCCTCGTGGTTAAGTTTGGCGTGCTCTGCTTCAGCAGCCCAGGTTCGCAGGTTCAGATCCTGGGTGCGGAAATACACCACTTGTCAAGCCATGCTGTGGTGGTGACCTGCATACAAAATAGAGGAAGATTGGCACAGATGTTAGCTCAGGGTGAATCTTCCTGAGCAAAAGTAAATAAAAAGTAAACAACAGTTAATCATTTTAAATTTACATAAATTTCACCTTGCTGTAGCTGTCATTGTATAAGTTGCCTTTCTCCTTTAATAATTTTTTACTTTAATTTTATACCCCTAGAACTAATATAAGTGTTTTAGTTTTGAATATTTAAAGAAATTATGATGAATATTTAAAAAATTAAGGATGATGAAATAGTATTAAAATAGTATAAAATAGCATTAGAATAATGTGGCATAACATAGCTATGCCTTAAGTTTTGTTATCTATTCTCATCCTGATGTTTATTTGGGTTATTTCCTCCTCTACTTCATTATACTAAGAGGGCTCCCAGTGGGATTTGAGCACATCCCTCCTTTCTCACCGCTGGGACATTGTTCTTGGAGTGTCCTCTCTCCTTTTCCCCTGCTTCCTCTTTCACTCAGTCTCACCTTCAAATTTCCTTCTAGGCATCAAGACTTGTCCACAGCTAAAACCAAAAATGATGGAAATCAATGCAGGGCCCTATGTGCTGAGCGCTGTGCTTGATGCTTTCCATCTATTCATTTCTCATTCCTGCAGTACCTCTGTACACTTTTTAACAGTACTTCCCATTAGAAAAATGAGAGAATTCTATCTGTTCAGGGAATTTCAGGGACCTTCCCACATCACAGATTCATGTCACAATTAGAGGAATCACGATTGAACCCAGGATTGTCTGAGTTCAAGTCTTACCCATATATGCTTGACATTATCAAGATCTCTTGTCTTTCTCCGGGAAACAGTCAACTTGCTGCACAGAGCTTCAATTTGTGAAGCAAAGGGCTTGGATTAGGTGGAATCAGTGCACACGTGAATCAATGATTTATTTGACTGAGACACCATTACAGAAATGACTTTAACTCATTAATTCATAAGAACAGTAGCAGATGCTTAGACACACCAATCTTTTACTCCCGCTTTTGGGAGTTCCAGGATCTCCCAATTTCTCAAGAATCAGAATAAGCCAGAGGGGATAGGAGTGGCCTGGAGCTGGCCGTGAGTTGGTCCTCACAGGACTTCTCACCTGAACCAGGGACCGAGGTGGCTGAACCAGTAATAATAGGAGGGAGGATCCGATCTGTGGCTTACTCTACGTTTTCTTTCTCTCTTTTTTAAAATTGAGGCATAATTGATATATTGTATTAGTTTTCAGTGTACAACAGTATGCAACACAATGATTTGATATATGTATATATTGCAAAATGACAGAATAAGTTTAGTTGATATCCATCACCACTCATAGTTACACATTTTTCTTTCTTGTGATGAGAACTTTTGAAAATTTTTTTATATTGTCTATGGTACAAATGAAAGACATGGGTTAAGACAAAAATAGAGGGAGGGACCTCTACTACTGGATAAAGACTGATTAATTTTCATTCTCAGAAACTGCAAGAAGAAAGGAAAAATGATGGGAGTGAAAGACACTGATGAGATACCTATGAAGGAAGTAAAAAAAAGGCAAACAGATCTATCCAGACTATTAATGTATGCATGGAGATTAACTGTAATGACTCCCATTAATATTTGAATGTTTTTGCAGTTAATTATCCCTCCTTCTTTTTTTAACCTCCATTCATGTGGTCAAAGACTATTAAGCAGAAAAGGTCATGTATATTTGTGTAAGAAATTACCTGTGAGGAAAATGTAAGGAACTTCCAAAACTGAGTGTCTTATTTTCTCTCCCACGCATAAAGATAATCAGATAAAAAAGTACTAACATTTTACTATTTGCATGTACTATGACAAACGTTTTGCATGTATTGTTGTAAGTCCCATCATTATCCTGAAAGTATAATTATCAGAGCATATTTGATTCTATTTCACTTCTGTCTCTTCATCCATCATTCTGGGGCCTTTGTTAAGTGGCCTGGATATCAGGAGTAGCTAATTAAGAGATACTTTCTCTCTAGGACTCTGAGGATGTCACACAAATATTGTTATTTTATTTGCTTAAGGTTCCTTATATATTATCTCTCACACTATTCTGTTATGGTAAATAAATGCTTCACTCTAGTTTCCAAGGGGGACATTTTAGCCTTCAGATAATAAAGAGAAAATTGCATCATCATATTTTCCCAGCATACTTATCTTTCCTTAATGGAAAGTATCAAAGAATTTGTGGACACATTATAAATCCACCACATTTGTGACTAAAAATGCCATATGTTCCAAATGATACAACTGTAAGACTGTGGAGCCCCTATCAGCCTGGGTTCCTAAGTGACTCTGTGGAGCAGAAGACCTGTGCCCAGTGTCTGTTAAAATCATTCACATACACACACGTCTAATGCATGACAGATTCACACAAGCCTTCCTTTGGTCAGGCAGCATTCTCTAGTCTTGACTGATCTCAGGTCCTGCAGGTGTACCCTGTTTTGGTGTTGTCAGACAGTAAACACTGTGGGATCATGGGAACACAGGGGACTCAAGACCAAGGCATTGACAGACATAGACCATCTTTCATGCCAAATTTAAGGGAGATATGAGAGTGCTAGTTTCATTTCAGAAGGACTCAGGAGGCAATTTGAGGAGGCTTTCACTGGCCAAAGATAGGACAATTGGAGAATCAATCTGAATAACAACTTCAATGTATTGAAATATATCAAATACATTTAAAATTAGTTCATGAAGACATAATGTTCATCTTTAGATAATGCTGAAAGCCAATTTATCATATTAAAAAGTGGCTAATACAGGAATGAAGATGTATTCTGCTTTTCTTATAAGAACTCTATGTCAGAGTGATCACCTATTTGATTAGGGAAAGTTCCTCTTTATGGAAGTATTTCAGCCAACAAATGAAGCGTGAATTAGGATGTCACCATTTTGCAACTCCTGAAGAATTAATGGATCCAGGCAATAATTACCAGAAGCAGGATAAACAGACACTACGTACTTCCTCGTGAAAATACTTAAGGATGTTTGCCAGAAATTGAACCTAAATGTAGTCAAGCTTCTAGACTAGAGGTAGGAAGATTTTTTTAGCAAAGAGCCAGAAAGTGAAGATTTTAGGTCTTGTGGGCCGTATGATGTCTGTCACAAGAATTCAACTCGGATGTTGTAACACGCAAGCCACCATGGACAATACATAAGGGAATGGCTGTGTTTCAGTAAACCTTTATTTACCAAAAGAAATAGGAGGCTGGATTTTGCCCACTGGCTGCATTTTCCCAAACTCTATTCTAGAAATCAGCCTTAGTAATTTTATTTTGTGATTATTGTTTGCTTGGAAGCATCTTAAAGCAGAGGACAGTATTTCATTCTAATTTTCTTCTCATCGAGTCCCCATACGTGACAACGAATAGATGAAAAATAAAGACTTGGGATAAGGAGCGGTGCAGGGGGAAGAATCATGGGAATATAAAGCTGGAAACGGAGAGGAAAGGAAGAGGGAAGGGCAGCAGGAGAAAATATCTGTAACTGATTTGATTCCAAAATATAGACAAGATTAAGGAAGTTTCTCTTAAGTTTTGTTTTCTTGTCACCTCCATCGTTTTTTTTTAATCAGGGCTATCAACAATATGAAATCAGGAAATCTCTCTGAGACTGCAGCATTCCTCCTCCTGGGACTGTCAGAGGATTCAGAACTGCAGCCTCTCCTATTCTGCCTGTTCCTGTCCATATACCTGGTCACTGTGCTTGGGAACCTGCTTATCATCTTGGCCATCATCTCTGACTCCCACCTCCACACCCCAAGGTACTTCCTCTCTAATTTGTCTTTCATCGATATCTGTTTCACCACCACCGCAATCCCAAAGATGCTAGTGAACATTCAGACACAGAGGAAAATCCATCAGTTACACAGCCTGTCTCACTCAGATCTGCTTTTTCTTAACTTTTGCTGGATTGGAAAATGGAATTCTGGTAATGATGGCTTATGATCGATTTGTGGCCATCTGTCACCCACTGAGGCACAATGTTATCATGAACCCCAAACTCTGCGGGCTTCTAGTCCTTCTTTCCTTCCTTATTAGTGTTCTGGATGCCCTGGTGCATACTTTGATGGCACTGCAGCTGTCCTTCTGCATAGACCTGAACATTCTCCACTTTTTCTGTGAACTAGCTCATGTTCTGAAGCTCGCCGGTTCTGATACCCTCATCAGTAACATCCTCGTATATTTAGTGACCAGCCTGTTGGGTGTTGTTCCTCTCTTTGGTATAATCTTCTCCTAGACTCAAATTGTCTCCTCCGTCCTGAAAATCCCATCAGCTGGTGGAAAGTATAAGGCATTTTCCATCTGTGGGTCACACTTAATAGTTGTTTCCTTGTTCTATGGGACAGGTTTTGGGGTATACCTTAGTTCTGCACCTACTCACTCCTCCAGGAAGAGTACAATAGTATCAGTGATGTACACGGTGGTCACCCCTATGATTAACCCCTTTATCTACAGTCTAAGAAACAAAGACATGATGGGGGCTTTGACGAAACTCATCTCTAGAATATCATCTTTCCATTGATGTGTCAATTGCTTTGGGCTTACGTTGTGAGTACGTGACAAAGAGAAATAAACCATGAGTGATCCAGAAAGCCGGGCCAACTTATTTAAATACACATGACCAGAGATCAAATGGTTAAGGGTGAGAATTTTGGAATCAGACCAGCTGGGTTTGAATCCTGCCTCTGCTAAACCATTGCTAGGTGGCCTTTGACAATTTACTTCAACTTTCTAAACTCAGTTTCCTCATCTAAAAAGTTGGTACAATTATATTAGTTTACATTTTGGGACAGTTTAAGATACTTCAACTCTATCAGTGAGGATGCATGCCGTCAGCAGTAATGAGGCAAAAGTCTCAATCCCAATACAGTCTAACAATAAAAACAATGATCATCTTTCCTATCAATTGCCTCAGAGATTGAATAGGTTCAGGCACAGAATCACAGGGCTGCAGTTCATTCTGCCATGTGCTGGCTTCCTCCTAAGCCTGTTCTCTTGATGGACAGCAATGCACACAGTAGTGCAGGGACACTTCAGACACAATAACAACCAGAAACAGAAAACTGACTGCCTCTTCTTGGGTCTCTTTGCAATGCACATGTAAACTTTACAAAGAGACATCCAGAAGCCATTGTTTTTATCATCATTCCAACTTGGGACATATGTCCTATATTAGTTTCCTGTTGTCATTGTAGCACATTGCCACAAACATAGTAGCTTAAAACAACACAAATGTATTCTCCTGTGGTCTTGCAGGTCAGAAGTCTGAAGACTGCTACACTGGACTGAAAGTGTTGAGTTCCTTCTGAAAGCTCTGAGGAGAGAATGAAATGGGGAGTTGTTGTTTCATGGGTACAGAATTGCTATTTGAAGTGATAAAAGCGTTCAGGAAGTGGTTGGTGGTTCTGGTCACGCAACACTGTGAATGTTCTTAATGCCATGGAACTATACACCTAAAGTGGCTGAAATGGTAAATTTTATGTTATATATATTTTACCACATTAAAAAAACTCTCAAAAAAGGAATTGAAACTGATAAATAATATCTTGCTTTCTAGATAAAAAAACAAACAAAAATCATTCCAATGTACCAAAGTGTTACACACAAAAGTCAAAATGATTAACTATTTCAGAAGACAATATACAAAAATATTTTTGTGACTTCAGAGGAGTTAAGCATTTCTTAAGAGAGTAAGTGCAATCCAAAAGGTAAAGACTGAGAAATTCAAGCATTTGAGAGCAAGCCACTAAACCAAATGACTCAAGAAAGAAAATTCACAATTGTTCTTTCAATACAACAAAAAGAAAAAGGTAGGGCAAATAAACTTCCCATGAAATATGTCCAAATCTAACCTTGCTCACCCCATCAATATCAGTGTGATATTACTCAGTACAGACAGAAACAACTATTAATATATTCTAGCACACTCAAAAATCAATCCTTCTCTTCTGCTCCCCTGGTAACCACCATTCTACTATCTGTCTTTATAAGTTTACTTATTCTAGGTACCTTATAACTGAAATCATAGAATATTTGTCCTTTTTCATCTTATTTCACCTAGAAGAATGTTTTCAAGGTTCATCCATGTGTCAGAATTATATTCCTCCTTATAGCTGAAAAAATATGCAATTATAATCAGGCTTCCTGATATCATTGCTTATATAGATATGCCATTGGTTTTACCTAAAAAAACAATACTGGAATCCAATTAGAGAAGGGTAGTGGGTCTGTTTTTGCAAAGTGTATGAAATAGATGTAAGCAGAAACAGGTGGAGAAGTGAGTGGTGAAAACTTAGCCTCACAGCATCAGAGACTCAACCATCCTGAATTCCCCCATTCTATACTCTTGGTCTTTACGGATTTGCACAGCTCTGGGATCAGAATGATAATAAAATTGGCTAATGATGAGCTTCAGATATTTATCCTCCAGGGATACACAGACTATAAAGTGTTTGTCTGTGACCACTTCACTCAATAGCCTTTTCTCAGTAAAGAAACATGACTGCTGAGTCCCCTCCCAGAGATGATTCCTCTTGCCCAGGAGCCTGGTGCTTCATTCAGTCCCTCTCCTCTTCCTAAGGATACAGCTTCAGTCTCCATCATTCAATATCTAGGAGAGATGTCCGGCATCATTCCACAGTGACGTTGTCTGGGTAACCTAATGTTCCTTAGTTAAAGTTTGAGAATTAGGGCCAGTGTTTTAATACAAGTTCATCCAGGGGAAACTGTGAGGAGCATACATGCAATGGATGATTAGAACCAAGACAACCATTTGCCTCCTGCCTGTCTTCCATCTTCTTGATATGAGTCCTTGTATCTCTCTTCTGATTCTCAATCAACCCTCATTCTGCTAGTCTCATATTTTCTCGACCATGGCAAAGAACATTTTCCTCCTCAGCAGGCGTATCCTCATGTGCAAACATGATGATTGTTATAAAATTCGCTGGCATTTACTTAATTCTTATAGTGGTCTTAGGGAGACTTGGTCAGTTTCACTGTGTCTTCCAACTCTGGGTTTTAAACACACATTTGTACTATCTCTGTTTCCGGGCTGTGAGGTCTCTGAGGAAGGAAGTGCAGACCCTGATAGAGTCATCAGCTTGCTTCCCTCGACTACCTATTTCTCCTAATAAAATTTAAAAATATTTTAATTAATCAGAACAGCACAGGCAGTGTAATATTTAAAGGGATCATTTCTTAATCCTTTCCAGAATTAATAAATGTTTACATGCTGCTTTATTAACTCAAGGTATTTTTTCAAAATAACAAAATTACATGCATACAGAAAGCATCCCTTCATTTTACTCTTTCTCTTCCCCAGATGATGTTTGCCTTGGAGGACACACTTGCTCCTGGTCAAGGGACCACATCTTTCCCATCATATTCATCGACAACATGGGACTCAGAAACAAAACAGATGTTTCAGAATTTCTTCTCATGAGACTGACAGAGGATCCAGAACTGAAGACCATCTTTTTCAGCTTGTTCCTGTCCATGTACCTGGTCACCGTCCTGGGAAACATGCTCATTGTCCTGGCTGTCAGCTCTGACTCCCATCTCCATACACCCATGTATTTCTTTCTCTCTAATCTGTCCTTTACTGACATCTGTTTAAGCACAACCACAATTCCAAAGATGCTGGTGAACATCCAAGCACAGAATCAGAGCATCACTTATGCAGGCTGCATCAGCCAGATCTGCTTCATCCTGACTTTCGTTTGTTGGGAAAATTTTCTCCTTGCAGTAATGGCCTATGATCGCTATGTGGCCATTTGCCACCCACTGAGGTACACAGTTATCATGAACCCCCGACTCTGTGGACTGCTGATTCTACTCTCCATGTTCATTAGCATTGTGGATGCCCTGCTCCACAGTCTGATGGCGTTGCGGCTGTCCTTCTGCACACACCTGGAAATCCCCCTCTTTTTCTGTGAAGTTGTTCAGGTCATCAAGCTTGCGTGTTCTGATACTCTCATCAATAACATCCTGATATATTTTGTGGCTAGCATATTTGCTGGTGTTCCCCTTTCTGGAATCATTTTATCTTATATTCAAATTGTTTCCTCTATTTTGAGAATGTCATCATCAGGAAGAAAGTATAAAGCTTTTTCCACTTGTGGGTCTCACCTCTCTGTTGTTACCTTGTTCTATGGGACAGCTTTTGGAGTGTACATTAGTTCTGCAGTGACAAACTCTTCCAGGAAGACTGCAGTGGCTTCAATGATGTACACTGTGGTCACTTCCATGATGAATCCCTTCATCTACAGCCTGAGGAACAGGGACATGAAGGGAGCCTTGAGGATGCTCATTGGTAGGGTATCTTCTTTTCTGTGATTTTGTCATCTGATTTGGGCTACATTCACTAGAATGAGCAGAATGCTTGACTCCTCCATCACCAAGTTATTACTAAAGGAATGGATAGCGTGATGGCTAAATGCATTTTATCTGAGGGTGAAACCTAACTTGCTCTTTATCTAGCTTTGTGGTGTTTGACAAATGATTTCCATTCTCTAAGATAAGTTTCTTTGGTCAGGATTCATAGAAACTGAATCTGAGGCAGAAGTTCTTGGTACAGTAATTTTGTGGAGAATGTTATCAGCACAAGGGAAGTGAAAGAAGGTGAATAGGTCAGAGAAAGGACTTACACAAGGTTGTGGTCATTGCAGAGACTAGATTCTGCCTGATCCCATGGATAGTGCCATGTGAATTGCACCCCAAAATTAGGCCTATTGTGAGACATGGTGGCTGATCTTTCATAACTTAATTCTGTAATTCCTGAGACCTGTCAGTGGTAAATTGTACATGTGCAGGGCAACATTAGCATCCACAACACTCAGCTTCATCATCTGAAAAATCGCCATCATTAGATTATCCCAGCAGTTTGAAATGTTTGCAAGATATTTGAGCTTGATCAGTGAGGCAACCTTAGTTTCTAATAAGAGAAAGAAATCCTGGCTCTAATATGCTCAGATAATAGAGTTATCTTTCATTACAAGGACTTGAGAGGTAAGGAATGTACAGGAATGAGAGAGTGGAGATTCATTCAGTCCTCCCTGAAGCAGCCTCTTGCTTGGGCTCGTTCCCCTCATGACACCAGATAGATGCAACACATGCAAGCATCAATCACATCTAGACATGATTCCTGGAGACAGAAAACTGACTGTTCTTACCTGGGCCTACTGTTAATAGAAGATCTATTTATAATAGACATTCCTATGGCATCTTCTATAAGATATCATCTTTAATCTCATCACTGAAAACAGGGTCATATGCGACCTAGTTAATCTCTGTTGGTGTGGGAAAAATGATTACTACAAGAACATTAGACTGACCGTACAGAGTGAAACTCCTGCCAGGAAGTCCAACCCATAAGCACCACAAACACTTAGGACGATGCCTGGTACATAGTAAGTACTCAATAAAATTTAACTACTATCATTGTATTTCATAAAGCCTTGTAATCCTATTGGTTCTCCATATTTTTGCCACCTGCTTCAGCAATTTGTATTAGTTTATTGTTATATTTGTCAGCTGCTTTTTCTGGTCTGAGTAATATAATAAAATAAATAATTTTGTAGGCAGGAAAAATGTTGGTAATCTTCTAGCATCTTATTTGCTTTGAAACCTTATTGATCTATGAGTGGGGTCATACAGAGTACATCTTTCTCTGTCTGGCTTATTTCACTTAACATAATACCCTCAAGGTCCATCCATGTTGTTGAAACCTTATTGATCTATTTATGAGAATGTATCTGAGTTTTCACTTCTCCCCTTAGTCACCTTGTATTGCTGTGTTTCTTGCACATCTCTGGTTGATTCCACACAGAGAAAAATAATTTAATAAAATTAATTGTATCATTGATGTCATACAGGATTGGGTGCAGTCTTAGGGCACTAATACAAAACTATTTAATGTGTTTATGAGGGAAGTTTTTCTATGGAGAACTGCTTTCCTTTGAGAAGGAGATGTTGAGGGTAAGACAGGAGAGGAGAAAACGGAAGTTGGCAGGATCAGGAGAATTACTTTTCCCATAAACACATACAATCAGGGCCATGAGTTAGAATCATCTCTGAAGGCGAGGGAGTGAAAACGGTGGAGGTCTCAAATGAGGATCAAAGGAGTTTCTGGAGAGCTTTCTGTTCTGGCTGTCAGTGGAGGTCTGGTTTTATTTTCAGAACCATAACTGGGAAACAGCTCCCTGCCTGGAGCTTGAGGTGTCTTCTAGTGCAGAGCTTCCTCCACTGATGTCTACAGAAAAGCTGCTGAGGTGAATTACCTGAGACCTTTGTTCATACAAAGGAGAGTTCCCTGTCCTCCTGCAAGAACTACTGATGTTGAACCTCTGGGGAGACTTGTGAGGGGTGAGACTTTTTAATAAGCATTTTGTGAGATTCTGATAATCTCTGAAGTCTGAGATGCATGATTTTCATATTAGAACATGAGAAAATATATTTAGAATTAGGAATATGGAAGGGCATTTTCTCAATTTTACTTGTTAAAATATCATATGCAAAGCAGTGCATAAAAATCTATGTGTAGTTCTGAACGAACAGTAACATAACAACCATGCATATATCCATCCTGGGGTAGAAAATAAAGCAATGCTCTTCATAGAATTCAACTGAATGGTCTCCCATGCACATCACCCTCTCCTTTCCCAGTGACAAACACAATCCTGAATTCTATGTTAATAACTTCCTTTGATGTCCTTTTATTAGGTTGGATCCTGTGAAATTGCCAGTATTTGATCATATTTACCCTGAGACACTAGCCGTAGGATTAAATGTCACTGTCTTAGCATCCCTGCATGTATTCCTTTCCAATTTAGAAATTTTCCTCTTTTAAAACTTGTTAAAAGTTTAATTTTAATATATGACTTTTGTGTCCTGATTG
This sequence comes from Equus asinus, assembly GCF_041296235.1. Taxonomy (NCBI): domain Eukaryota; kingdom Metazoa; phylum Chordata; class Mammalia; order Perissodactyla; family Equidae; genus Equus; species Equus asinus. The sequence goes on along the minus strand of NC_091809.1, from coordinate 19,962,503 downwards.
TTTTTCTCATTATTGCACCTTTGAGATTAAGTCCTGTTGTTGGATGTATTAGTAACTGATTTATCTACAATACTCTGTATTTTTACATTAAGTATGATGACTGTTTTCAAACTAGATCCTTTATGATATTGATGGAAATTTTATTTGCTTGTAGCTGGTTTTTTGCTATTATTAATAAGTCTGTTTGAATAAGCTTTTTTATGTCTCCTGGGAGAAATGAGAGAGTTTTATTTTTGCGATGGAATTGTTGGTTAAAGGGAACTTGTATTGTCATGTATTCTTCCTTGGGTAGCTCCCAAGAGTTTTCCTAAGTGGATGAATAAATTTAAACACACATTAAATCTTTCTCTTGAGCCATATCATCACCAACACTTTTTCATTTATACTGACAATTTTGTGGATATAAAAATTATTTCATCAACCAGCATATGTCTTATTATTGTATGGTTGACAGCCTTTCCACACAGTTATTTTCCTTTCTCTTAAATAGCTATTTGTGGTATTTCTACTGAGTTGTTTTTCTTTTTCTTATTAATTCTTATGAGTTCTTTACATAATAAAGATATTAGTCTTAGTCAGTTATGTGCATTGAAAATTTCTTCTTTAAGTATATGACTTCTCTTTGGATATCCTTTACAGTTTTCCTTTCAATGAACAGAAGTGCTTCATTTGAATATAGTTACAGTTTGTCAACACTTTCCATAATGGCTTGCAGTCAATAGGTCTTATTTATGAAATCCCTAGTAGTTCGATCTGAAGAATTTTCAGTTTTGGCTTTTACATTTGAAGCGTGAATCCTCCTAGAATTTAGTTTTCCCTTCATTGTGAAGCAGGATCCAAATTCATTTTTATGTTCCTGCATAAACTGCCCAGTTGTGTGTTGATTTCTTTCCGGGGATCTATATTCTGATTAATAGGTCTTGTGTTTACCCCTGCACCAATATAACATGTCTTAATAATTATAGTACACCAGTCAGCTTAAAATAAGTATGCTGTGGTAACAAAGAAGCCCCAGACTCTGTTAATTACAATTACAAGGTACATTGTATCATAGTTTGCTTCTTTGGTAATTCCCAACTTACTGTAACAATATTGATAACAAAAAGGACCATAATTTCAATGAATGGTCCATAATTATGTAGGAAAAATATATTGAATCTACTAGTTTGAAATTGGGGAAAGTTGGTATGAAATTCTGCAATGGGAATAAAATACCTATTACATGCCCAGTCTATATTTTTTTAAATTGTGGTAACATTTATAACTAAATTCACAATTTTAATAATTTTTAAGCATGCAATTTGGTGGTGCAATTACATTCACAATATTGCAGTCATCATCACTATCTGTTTCCACACTTTTCATCACCTCAGTCTCTCCTCCTTCCTCCGTCTCGTCAATTTCTAGTCTACTTTCCGTTTCTGTGAATGCTCCTACACTAGATATTTCATATAGGAGGAAGCATACAATCTATATTCTTTTTTTAAAGCTTCCTATTGTGAAAATTTTCAAACATACAGAAAAATTGAAAGAATAATACAATGAACAGCCATTTACCAACTACCTAGATCCAATGGATATTAATATTTTGCAATATTTATTTCATCAATTTATGTATGTTTTTTATTTTGTTAAAATACACACAACATAAAACTTACCAACCTAACCATTTTTTTCTTCTTTTTTTTGAAGTTTTTAAAAAAAATTTTATTGAGTTAATGATAGGTTACAATCTTGTGAAATTTCAGTTGTACGTTATTGTTTGTCAGTCAAGCTGTAGGTGCACCCCTTCACCCTTTGTGCCCACCCCCCACCCCACCTTTCCCCTGGTAGCCACTAATCTGTTCTCTTTTGTCTACATTTTTAAATTACTCATATGAGTGGAGTCATACAGAGATTGTCCTTCTCTATCTGGTTTATTTCACTTAACATAATTCCCTCAAGGTCCATCCATGTTGTTGCAAATGGGACAATTTTGTTGTTTTTTATAGCTGAGTAGTGTTCCATTGTATATATATACTACATCTTCTTTATCCAATCATCTGTTGATGGGCACTTAGGTTGCTTCCACATCTTGGCTATTGTAAATAATGCTGCAATAAACATTGGGGTGCATAGGACTTTTGGAATTGCTGACTTCAAGCTCTCTGGATAGATACCCAGTAGTGGGATAGCTGGGTCGTATGGTAGTTCTATTTTTAATTTTTTGAGGAATTTCCATACTGTTTTCCATAGTGGCTGCAGCAGTTTGCATTCCCACCAGCAGTGTATGAGGGTTCCTTTTTCTCCACAACCTCTCCAACACTTGTTGCTATTAGTTTTAGTTATTTTTGTCGTTCTAATGGGTGTAAGGTGATACCTTAGTGTAGTTTTGATTTGCATTTCCCTGATGATCAGCGATGATGAACATCTTTTCATTTGCCTATTGGCCATCTGTATATCTTCTTTGGAGAAATGTCTGTTCATGTCTCCTACCCATTTTTTGATCGGGTTTTTTGATTTTTTGTTGTTGAGGTGTGTGAGTTCTTTATATATTATGGATATTAAGCCTTTGTCGGATGTATGACTTGCAAATATTTTTTTCCAGTTAGTGGGTTGTCTTTTTGTTTCAATCCTGTTTTCCCTTGCCTTGAAGAAGCTCTTTAGTCTGATGAAGTCCCATTTGTTTATTCTTTCTACTGTTTCCCTTGTCTGAGAAGACATGGTGTCCAAAAAGATCCTTTTAACACTGATGTCAAAGAGTGTACTGCCTACATTTTCTTCTAGCAGCCTTATGGTTTCAGGTCTCACCTTTAAGTCTTTGATCCATTTTGAGTTTATTTTGGTGAATGGTGAGAAAGAATGGTCAATTTTCATTCTTTTACACGTGGCTTTCCAGTTTTCCCAGCACCATTTGTTGAAAAGACTTTCTTTTCTCCATTGTATGCCCTCAGCTCCTTTGTTGAACCATCCTAATCATTTTTAAGTGCAAAGTTTAGTAGCGTTAAGTATAAGAAATTTTTTGTCTTGCAAGTTTGAAACTCTGTTTCCTTTAAACAAGAAGTCTCTTTATTCCCTTTTCCCTAGCCCCTGGTGACTTTGTTCTTGTGAATTTCAATGCTTTATATACTTCATATAAGTTGGATTTGTCTTTTTGTGACTGGCTTGTTTCACTTAGCCTAATGTTCTCAAGTATCATCCATGTTGTAGCAGGTGGCAGAATTTCCTTCCTTTCTGAGGCTAATGTTACATTGTATATATATTCACCATATGTTGTTTATCCATTCATCCCCGGATGGACACTTGGGTTGCTCCCAACTCTTGGCTACTGTGAATTGTGCTACCATGAATAAGCATGTGTAAATATCTCTTAGAATCTTTATTTTTTAAATGCACTGTCCATATTAGATTGATATCTATACTCATGTTTTAATCTTTCAAAAATTTAACTTTGAAATTGTCATACACTAAAATGCACTTATTGCATACTGTTCTCTGTATTTTAACATGTGTAAACTAACTTGTGTTGCCACTGTAGTCACGTACTCCTTCATCTTTGTGAGCCATTGATCTGTTTTCCATCCTTATAGTTTTGTATTTTTCATAATGTCATATAGATGGAATCATAAGTCACCACAACCTGTGCATGAATATTTATAGTAACTCTATTCATAATTGACAAAAAATGAAACAACTCAAATGTACTTCAGTATAGAATGAATGAGTAAATTGCGATATATCATTATAATAGAATACAGCAATAAAAAGTAAGAGGTGTTGATACAGGTGGCAACTTTTATGATTCTCAAGGCCCATTCTGAGTGAAAGAAGCCACATGTAAAAACCAAATATTTATTTTAAAATTCTTATCTTGAGATGAATTAATGTTCCGATATTTGGTTTGCCATTTTAGGATTATATTCTTCCTGGGTTAAATTTTGAACTGCAGATTCATTTTAATTGCTAGTTTTTTGTCTCTCTCTTTCCATTTACATGCTCCCACTTTATCAGCAGATTCACAGCAGATTCACAGTTGCCCTTATCAATCACCAGAGCTCTAGCCTTGAATTCAGTCTTATAACTGCTTCTTCCTGCTCAGTGATTTTGAAAATATCAAAAATCCAGCCACCAAACCATCAGGTGTCTGGTTAAGTTCTGCCTTGGAGGCTTTTCTGAAACTTTTCACAGTTCTAAGTCCACAGTCATGGTCCCGGGAAGTGTCCACAACTCTTGTGTTCACTCACATTTCTCAATTACAAACTTCTGCCTGTACCCTTGGCTTTATATATTTTCTATCTCTACATCTTTTCATCTTTTATCTATGATTGCATGTTTCTGAAGCAAATGAGGTTAAGGGATGACATTACAACGCCGTCTTGTATCAAGAATATTGTAGGTTAACAAAGTTCCTACAGAAGCAATTAAGAGCAGAGGAAATAAATTGATAAACACATGAAAATATTAAATTCATTAAAGATGAGAAATATTTTAATTAACATTAATGTGGAGTATTGTCTCCACCAACTAGATAATGGGTGAAACTTAACTAAATGTCTTGAGATTATACCTGCAAACAAAATGCTTTGCCATGGCATTGTAACTTCTTACAACTCTATTAAAAATCAATAATTTCACCCACCATTCTCTAAAGTGAAGAAAAATGTTCACTGAAACTGTTGTGATGAGATTAGAGATGATTGAGAAAATCTAAAAAGGGAGTAAGATCTGTTTGTATTGATCAAGATGGAATAGTCACACAGAATACATTAGAACCTACTGTATAATGCATGCACAGTCAATATTAAGTCAGGAAACATTCAGTGACATTTGGAAAGAAATAAACAATGCTTGAGTCTTTCTAATTTTACCATAACTTAGCTATGTTTTTAAATGTATTATTTATGTCCACATACATACTATATCATTTTTTTTTTTAAAGATTGACACCTAGGCTAACAACTATTGCCAATCTTCCTTCTTTTTTTTTTTTTTTAAGGATTGGCACCTGGGCTAACAACTGTTGCCAATCTTTTTTTTTGTTTTCTTCTGCTTTATTTCCCATAACCCCCTCCCCCCGTACATAGTTGTATATCTTAGTTGCAGGTCCTTCTAGTTGTGGGATGTAGGATGCCGCCTCAACGTGGCCTGATGAGTGGTGCCATGTCCACACCCAGGATCCGAACCCTGGGCCGCCGCAGCAGAGTGAGCGAACTTAACCACTCGGCCATGGAGCCGGCCCCCATACTATATCTTGACACCTAAAATTGGTATCAGACTTCCTGATGTCATTGTTTAGATGGATGCAACTTTGTTCATACTTGAAAAGAATGACTGTAATCCAATCAGAAAAGGATGGCATGTCCATGTTTGCAACATATTTGAAATGGAGATGAGTAGATGTGTATACGAGGTCTCATAGGGTCAGGGAAGCAACCATCCTGAATTCCTCCCATCTAGAGTTTTGGTATTTAAGGGTTTGCACTGTCCTGGATCTCAGTGACAACAGAATTGCTTGGCTAATGAGGAGCTTTGGAAATTGAGTCTCTAGGGATACAGAGACTGCAATTGCCTGTGACCACCTCAATCAACAGTCCTTTTGCAGAAAAGCAGTAGCACATTTGAGCCTCCTCCTATAGATGACCTTTCTTACCCAGCAGCCTTGGTCTCACTCAATTCCTCTGCCTTTCCTGAGGACAGGTCTCCCAGATGGTACATTCAGAGGCAATGTCAAGCCTCATTCCACTGTGATACCAGCCATGTAACTGAAATTCCCTTAGTCAATGTATGGAAATGAGGGCAGGTGTTTTGCTACAGGTTCATCCAGGGAAATAAGTGAAGAAAGTACATATATCAGACAATGAGAACTAAATCACTCACAGTCCTCTTCCTTAACTGTCTGTCATCTTCTTCCCATTTCCTCATACTTTGCACCAATACTCAAGTACCTCCTATCTACTAATCTCATACTGAGTCTCTATTATGGCCAAGACAACTTTCCTTCTAAGAAACTTGCCTGTTCTAAGGCTAGGAGATTTTTATAGAATTTTCAGACATTTCCTCACATTCCTGTAGTGATGGGAGGCAGAAAGGTTGGCAAAATTCACCTTAGCTTCCCATTCCTGGTTCTTTTTTCTTTTAATTTGAGTTAATAATAGTTTACATAATTGTGAAATTTCAGTTGTATATTATTTCTTGTCTGTCACCACATAAGTGCTCCCCTTCACCCCCTGTGCCCACCCCTCACTCCCCTTCCCCTGGTAACCACTGAGCTGTTTTCTTTGTCCATGTGTTTTTTCGTATTCCACACATGAGTGAAATCATCTTGTGTTTGTCTTTCTCAGTCTGACTTATTTCACTTAGTATAATTCCCACCAGGTCCATCCATGTTGTTGCAAATGGGATGATTTTGTCTTTTTTGTGGCTGAGTAGTATTCCATTGTATATATACATACCACATCTTCTCTATCCAATCATCAGTCGACGGGCACTTGGATTGTTTCCATGTACTGGCTATTGTGAATAGCTGCAATGAACATAGGGGTACATATGTTACTTTGGATTGTTGATTTCAAGTTGTTTGGATATATACCCATTAGTGGGATAGCTGGGTCATATGGTAGTTCTATTTTTAGTTTTTTTAGGAATTTCCATACTGTTTTCCATAGTGGCTGCACCACTTTGCAGTCCCACTAGCAGTGTATGAGGGTTCCATTTTCTCCACACCCTCTCCAACACTTGTTATTTTTAGTCTTAGTGATTATAGCCATTTTAACAGGAATAAGGTGGTATCTTAGTATAATTTTGATTTGCATTTCCCTGACGATTAGTGATGTTGAACACCTTTTCATTCATTTATTGGCCATCTGTATGTCTTCTTTGGAAAAATGTCTATATGCTCTGCCCATTTTTTGATTGGGTTGTTTGGTTTTTTGTTGTTCAGTTGTGTGAGTTCCTTATATTTTATGGAGATTAACCCCTTATTGGATATATGATTTGCAAAAATTTTCTCCCAATTGGTGGGTTGTCTTTTGGTTTTGATCCTAGTTTCTTTTGCCTTGCAGAAGCTGTTTAGTCTGATGAATTCCCACTTGTTTATTTTTTCTTTTGTTTGCCTTGTCTGGGAAGACATGGTATTCAAAAGGATCCTTTTAAGCTCAATGTCAAGGAGTGTACTGCCTGTAGTATCTTCCAGGAGTTTTATGGTTTCATGACTTATCTTCAAGTCTTTGATCCATTTTGAGTTTATTTTTGTGTATGGCATGAAATAATGGTCTACTTTCATTCTTTTGCCTGTGGCTGTCCAGTTTCCCCAACACCATTTATTGAAGAGACTATCTTTTCTCCATTGCATGTTCTTGGCACCTTTGTTGAAGATTAGCTGTCCACGTATGTGCAGTTTTATTTCTGGGCTTTCAGTTCTGTTCTATTGATATGTGTGTCTGTTTTTGTGCCAGTAACATGCTGTTTTGATCACTACGGTTTTGTAGTACATTTTTGATTTTTTGAGGAAGATTAGTCCTGAGCTAACATCTGCTGCCAATCCTCCTCTTTTTGCTGAGGAAGACTGACCTTGAGCTAACATCGGTGCCCATCTTCCTCTACTTTACATGTGGGATGCCTACCACAGCATGGCTTGCCAAGTGGTGCCATGTCCGCACCTGGGATCCGAACCAGCAAACCCCAGGCTGCTGAAGTGGAATATGCGAACTTAACCACTGCACCACCAGGCCAGCCCCTGTAGTGCATTTTTAACTCAGGGATTGTGATCCCTCCAGCTTTATTCTTTTTTCTAAGTATTGTTTTAAGAACTCAGGGTCTTTGGTTGCCCCATATGAATTTTAGGATTCTTTCTTCTATATCCGTGAAGAAGGTCATTGGGATTGCATTGAATCTGTAGATTGCTTTGGGTAGTATGGACATTTTAACTATGTTTATTCTTCCAATCGTGTGCTTGGAATGTCTCTCCATCTCTTTATGTCATTATCTATTTCTTTCAATAATATCTTGTACTTTTCATTGTATAAGTCCTTCACTTCCTTAGTTAAATTTATTCCTAGGTACTTTATTCTTTTTTTTGCTATTGTAAATGGAATTGTTTTCTTGAGTTCTCTTTGTTAGTTCGTTATTAGAGTACAGAAATGCAACTGATTTTTGTTAGTTGATTTTGTACCCCACAACTTTACTGCAGTTGTTAGTTATTTCTAATAGTTTTCCAATGGATTCTTTAGGGTTTTATATAGATAAGATCATGTCGTCTGCAAATAGTGAGAGTTTCACTTTATTCTCTATTTGAGTTCCTTTTATTCCTTTCTCTTGCCTAATTGCTCTGGCCAAAATCTCCAGTACTATGTTGAATAAGAGTGGTGATAGTGGGCATCCTTGTCTTGTTACTGTTCTCAGAGGGATGGTGTTCAATTTTTGCCCATTGAGTATGATGTTGTCTGTGGGTTTGTCATATATAGCCTTTATTATGTTGAGGTAACTTCCTTCTATCCCCGTTTTAAGACCTTTTTTAAATCATAAATGGCTGTTGGATCTTGTCAAACACTTTCTCTGCATCTATTTAGATGATCATGTGGTTTTTATTCTTCATTTTGTTAATGTGGTGTATCACATTGATTGATTTGCAGATGTTGAACCATCCTGTATCCCTGGTATAAATCCTGCTTGATCATGATGTATGATCTTTTTTATGTATTGTTGTATTCAAGTTGCCAATATTTTGTTGAGGATTGTTGCATCTATGTTCATCAGTGATATTGGCCTGTAGTTTTCATTTTTTGTGCTATCCTTGTCAGGCTTTGGTATCAGAGTGATGTTGGCCTCGTAGAATGTGTTAGGAAGCATTCCATCTTCCCTAATTCTTTGGAATAGCTTGAGAAGGATAGATATTAAATCATATCTGAAAGTTTGGTAGAATTCCCCAGGGAAGCAGTCTGGTCCAGGGTTTTTATCCTTTGGAATGCTTTTGATTACTGTTTCAATCTCTTTCCTTGTGATTAGTCTATTTAGATTATCTGTTTCTTCTTCATTCAACTTTGGGAGGTTGTAAGAGTCTAAGAATTTATCCATTTCCTCTAGATTGTCCATTCTGTTGGCACATAGTTTTTCGTAGTAATCTCTTTATAATCTGCTGTGTTTCTGTGGTATCCATTGTCATTTTTCCTCTTTCATTTCTAATTGTACTTATCTGAGATTTCTCTCTTTTATTTTGGAAAGTCTGACTAGGGCTTTGTCATTTTTTAAATCTTCTCAAAGAGCTGGCTTTTGTTTCATTGATCCTTTCTACTGCCTTTTTTGTTTCAATAGCATTTATTTCTGCTCTGATTTTTATTATTTCTCTCCTTCTACTGACTTTGGGCTTTGTTTCTTCTTTTTTTAGGTGTAGTCTGAGATTGCTTATTTGGGCTTTCTCTTGTTTGTTAAGGTGATCCTTATTGTGATGAATTTTCCCTCTTAATACAACTTTTGCTGTATCCCATATGAGCTGGTATGGCATGTTTTCATTTTCATTTGTCTCCAGATACTTTTTGATTTTTCCTTTAATTTCTTCAACGATCCATTGCTTGTTCAATAGCATGTTGTTTAGTCTCCACATCTTTGTCCCTTTCTTAGCTTTTTTCTTGTAACTAATTTCTTGCTTTATAGCATTGTTATCAGAAATGATGCTTGTTACTATTTCAGTCTTCTTAAATTTATTGATGCTTGCCTTATTTCCCTACATATGGTCTATCCTTGAAAATGTTCTATGTTCTGTGCACTTGAGAAGAATTTGTATTCTGCTGTTTTTTCATGGAGTCTTCTATTTATGTGTATTAAGTCCAACTGGTTTAGCTTTTCATTTAACTCCACTGTTTCCTTGTCGATTTTCTGTCTGGATAATCTATCCATTGATGTGAGTGGAGTGTTGAGGTCCCCTACTATTATTGTGTTAGTATTAATATTTCTTTTGGTTATGTTAATAGTTGTTTTAATGTACTTTGATATTTCTGTTTTGGGTCCATAGATATTTATAACTGTTATTTCTTCTTGATGGAATGTCCTTGATCATTATATACTGCCTCTCTTTGTGTCTCTTTACCTGTCTTATCTTGAAGTCGATGTCGTTTGATATAAGTATTGCGACACCTGCTTTCTTTTATTGGCCATTAGCTTCACTCTGTGCCTGTGTTTGTCATTGGAGCTAAGATATGTTTCCTAGAGGCAGCATCTTGTTGGGTCTTGTTCTTTAACCCATCTCACTACTCTGTATCTTTCTATTGGAGAATTCAATCCATTTTTGTTTGGGGTGATTGTCAATGTATAAAGGCCTAATGCTAACATTTTATCACTCGTTTCTGATTCTCCTGCCTTTTCTTTGTTTCTCGTCCCATGTATTTTGGTCTACCAATCGAGTTATGTAGTGTTTTTTTCTTTTTATTAAGATTATGATAGTTTACAACCTTGTGAAATTTCAGTTGTACATTATTGTTAGTCATGTTGCAGGTGCACCACTTCACCCTTTGTGCCCTCCCCCCAACCCCCCTTTCCCTGGTAATAACCAATCAGGTCTCTTTGTCTAAATGTTAACTTCCACCTATGAGTGGAGTCATACAGATTTCATCTTTCTCTATCTGGCTTATTTCACTTAACATAATACCCTCAAGGTCCATCCATGTTGTTGTGAATGGGACTATTTTATCCTTTTTTAGGGCTGAATAGTATTCAATTGTATATATACACCACATCTTCTTTATCCACTCATCAATTGATGGGCACTTAGGTTGCTTCCACATCTTGGCTGTTGTAAATAATGCTGCGATGAACATAGGGGTGCATGGGACTTTTGGAATTGCTGATTTCAAGTTCTTTGGATAGATACCCAGTAGTGGGATGCCTGGGTCGTAAGGTATTTCTATTTTTAATTTTTTGAGAAATTTCCATACTGTTTTCCATAGTGGCTGCACCAGTTTGCATTCCCACCAGCAGTGTATGAGAGTTCCTGTTTCTCCACAACCACTCCAACCTTTGTCACTTTTTGTTTTGGTTATGTTTGCCATTCTAACAGGTGTAAGGTGATATCTTAGCGTAGTTTTGATTTGCATTTCCCTGATGATTAGCGATGTTGAGCATCTTTTCATGTGTCTATTGGCCATCTGTATATCTTCTTTAAAGAAATGTCTGTTCATGTCCCCTGCCCATTTTTTGATTGGGTTGTTTGATTTTTTTGTTGTTGAGCTGTGTGAGTTCTTTATATATTATGGAGATTAACCCTTTGTCAAATAAATAACTTGTAAATGTTTTGTCCAAGTAGTGGCTTGTTTTTTTGTTCCAATCCTGTTTTCCCTTGCCTTGAAGAAGCTCTTTAGTCTGATGAAGTCCCATTTGTTTATTCTTTCTATTGTTTCCCTCATCTGAGGAGTTATGCTGTCCAAAAAGATTCTTTTGAAACTGATGTCAAAGAGTGTACTGCCTATATTTTCTTCTAGAAGACTTATTGTTTCAGGCCTAATCTTTAGGTCTTTGATCCATTTTGAGTTTATTTTTGTGAATGGTGAAAAAGAATGCTCAATTTTCATTCTTTTACATGTGGCTGTCCAGTTTTCCCAGCACCATTTGTTGAAGAGACTTTCTTTCCTCCATTGTAAGCCCTCAGCTCCTTTGTCGAAGATTAGCTGTCCATAGATGTGTGGTTTCATTTCTGGGCTTTCAATTCTGTTCCATTGATCTGTGCACCTGTTTTTGTACCAGTACCATGCTGTTTTGATTACTGTAGCTTTGTAGTATGCTTTGAAGTCAGGGATTGTGATGCCTCTGGCTTTGTTCTTCTTTCTCAGGATTGCTTTAGCAATTCTGGGTCTTTTGTTGCCCCACATGAATTTTAGGATTCTTTGTTCAGTTTCTGTAAAGAATGTCATTGGGATTCTGGTTGGGATAGCGTTGAATCTGACAAATATGGAATGCTTCATGAATTTATGTGTCATCCTTGCACAGGGGCCATGCTAATCTTCTCTTTACTGTTCCAATTTTAGTATATGTGCTGCTGAAGCAAGCATGAGTTATGTAGTTTTTTTATGTTGTGTTTCTTTGTTTTCTTCTTATTGATTATTTGTGTCTCTGTTCTGCTTTTTTGTTTAGTGGTTACCATGAGGTTTGTATTCAAAATCTCATGGATAAGATAGTCTGTTTTCTGATGGCCTCTTATTTCTTTAGACTAAACCAATTCAGTCCATTTCCTCTTCCCCCTCTAAGTTGTCTTTCTCACACCTTATTCCATCTTGTGGTATGAGTTTGTGGTTAAAAATGACAAGATTATCTCTTTTTTTTGGTGGTGGTTCCGTCCCTTTGTCTTTAATGCTATACTTGAGTACTTTCTATCCTGCTCTGATTCTGTCTACCTATTTATTTCCTTATTCCATGCTTTGTAACCCCTTTCTCCACTTTTTTCAAGTCTGAGGGACTTCTTGAGGATTTCTTGTTGGGGGGGTGTCTTGTGGCTATGCTCTCCCTTAGCTTATGTTTGTCTGGGAAAGTTTTTATTTCTCCATCATATCTGGAGGATATTTTTGCTGGACAGAGTATTCTTGGCTGAAAATTTTTGTCCTTCAAAGATTTGAATATGTTGTTCCAATCTCTCCTAGCCTATAAGGTTTCTGCACAGAAATCCATGAAAGCCTGATGGGTGTTCCTTTGTAGGTTATTTTCTTCAGCCTTGCTTCCCTTAGTATTCTTTCTTTGTCATTCACTTTTTCCAGTTTCACTACTATATGCCTTGTTGTAGGTCTTTTTACATTGACGTATTTAGGAGTTCTGATAGCCTCTTCTACATGGATTTCCATCTCCCTCCCTAGGTTTGGGAAGTCCTCTGCTATTATTTCTTTGAACAAGCTTTCTGCTCTTTTCTCCATCTTTTCTCCTTCTGGAATACCTATAATTCTTATGTTGCATTTCATCATTGAGTCGAATATTTCTCAGAGATTTTCTTCATTTCTTTTTAGACTTAGTTCTCTCTACTCCTCTATGTGGAGCATGTCAACCTGTCTATCTTCGATTATGCTGATATGCTCCTCTACGTTGTCTGCTGAAGCATTCAGGGAATCCATATTTTGTTTTATTTCTTCCATTGTGTCCTTCATCTCTAATATTTCTGATTGATTATTTTTTATAGTTTCAAGCTCTTTTGTGAAGTACCTCCTGAACTCATTGAATTGTTTCTCTACATTCTCTTTTAACTCGTTGAGTTTTTTCCATGCTAGCTATTTGGAATTCTTTGTCATGTAGATTACATATTTCTGTGTCTTCAGGATTGATTTGTGGGTACTGGTCCTTTTCTCTCTGGTCTGGAGATCTAATATATTGTTTGATATTGCTAGAGGGGCTGACTCTGTTTTTTTTGCATCCTGGTGTTATTTGGTCACAGTTACCACCTATTGCCACTGAGTGGGGGTCAAGAGCCATGTATTCTGAGCCCTCTGCCTTCAGCCCAGATCCAAGGCACTGGAATTGGCACTGGGTGGGTGGGGGGAGGGGTGCATTCTCTTGTGTGCTCTTGAGGTTTTCGTCCTCTGGTCTTGCTAACTTCTCTCCACATGCAAAAGCTTTTGTTGCAGTAGGGGTCTTCCCTATAGGATGCAAGGGCCCTCAGGGATCCTTGACGTTCCCATGAACAAGTGTCCTCTCCTCTGTTCCTTCCTTCTCAGAGGCTGCCTGAAGTCCCAGATCCCAGTCTTTTGGAGAGGGAGCGATATTTTCTCTTACCCCATTCCACCTTCTCTGAGGGGAGCTCCAGCCTCTCTGCCCTCTGTCATATGGCTGCGTGGGTCTCTCTGACGTTTTTTGTGTTGTGTTTGGATGTCCTCTGTTGGAGTATGAATGTCTTTTTCATTGTATGTTGGATGGGAGAGATTATTGGGAAAGCTCACTCTGCCATGATGCTGCCATCACTCTTCCTCATTCCTGGTTCTTGACATACCTATGTGCTATCTTTGTTGCCTGCCTCTGAGGTCACTGGAGATCAAGTTGGAATCTTCAAACTGCCTCCCTACTCTATCTAATTTCTCATATAAAATTACCAAATGTTTTAAATAATCAGAATGACATAGGCAGTGTGAGTTAACAAAAAAACCAGTCACCTATTAACCCTTCCCAGGATTAATGGTTGATGCTTTGCCATATCATCATTAGTTTAAAAAAAATGTAACAGAAAAATATGCATACAGAAGGCTCTCCTTTTTTATTTCCCTTCATTAGTCTCCTTCCCCTGCCAAGATGGTTTTTGTCTCAGGTGATGCCCCTGCTGTTTGTCTAGGGATAATACATTTCACTGTCTTGTTACCACATCTTTTCCAATAGATTCATCAACAACATGAAACTCAGAAATGAAACAGATGTTTCAGAATTCTTTCTCATGGAAATGACAGAGAGCCCAGAACTGCAATCTCTTGTTTTCAACCTGTTCCTGTGTATGTACGTGGTTACTGTCCTGGGAAACCTGCTCATCATCCTGGCTGTCAGCTCTGACTCCCCCTTGCACACCCCCATGTATTTATTTCTCTCCAATCTGTCCTTTATTGACATCTGTTTAATCACAACCACTATCCCAAAGATCCTGTGGAACATCCAAGCTCAGAATCAGAGCATCAGTTATGCAGGCTGCCTCACACAGGTCTGCTTTGTCCTGGTTTTTGCAAGTTTGGCTAGTTGTCTTCTTTCAATAATGGCCTATGATCGTTATGTAGCCATTTGCCACCCACTGAGGTACACAATCATCATGAACTCCCACCTCAGTGGACTGCTGATTCTTCTATCCCTGTTTGTTAGCATTCTGGATGCCCTGCTCCACAGTCTGATGGTGTTGCGACTGTACTTCTGCACTGACCTGGAAATTCCCCTCTTCTGTGAAGTTGTTTAGCTCATCAAGATTGCATGTTCTGATACCCTCATCAATAACATCCTGATATATTTTGCATCTAGCATATTTTGTGGTATTCCTGTGTGTGGAATCATTTTCTCTTATATTCAAATTGTCTCCACCATTTTGAGAATGCAATCAGTGGGTGGAAAGTATAAAGCTTTTACCACCTGTGGGTCTCACCTCTCAGTTGTATCCTTATTCTATGGGACAGATTTTGGTGTGTACATGAGTTCTTCTCTTACTATCTCTTCCAGAAACACTGCAGTGGCTTCAATGATGTACATTGTTTTCCCTCAAATGATGAACCCCTTCATATATAGCCTGACGAACAGGGACATTAAGGGAGCCTTGAGGAAACTCATCAGTATCTAGATTACCTTCTCTTCTTGATTGTGTCATCTTCTTAGGACCGAGGTTTCTAGAATGACTCAAAGTGGCACAAATACTGGGTGAGCCAGAATGCCTGACTCTTGCATCACCAAGTTTTTCTAAAGTGATTGGATATCATAATGGATAAGTGAATTTTAATTTGGGAATGAATCTTGACTTACTGTTGGTATAGCTCTGTGATGTTTTAAAAATGAGTTCCATTATCTAAGTTCAGTTTCTTTGGTCAATCCCATCAAGCTGAACCTGGGGCAAAGATTTTAGTGATTTTGTATGAACATTCACCGAAGAAGAAAAGTAGAGAAGTTGGATGGGTCAAGGGGAAGATCCAAGTAAGTTTGTGGTCATCGAGACATGATTCTGTCAATTTCATAGCCAGCAGCATATGAATGCACTAGAGAGAAAAGCCTACTGCAAAACATGGGACAATCTGATTTTTCATACCTAAATCAGTAATTTACAATACTGGTCATGGGTAAACTGCATATGTGCAAAGGCACTATCAGCATTCACTACACTCAGTTTAATCATCTACGTGATTTCTGTAATTTTATTAGCTCAGTGGTCTGAGATGATTGTAAACATTTGATTTTTTATCAGTGATGAAGCCTTTGTTACTAAGAGACAGTAACCCTGATTCCAATATACCCAAGCAATAAAGAGAGTTATATTCTTGACAAGGACTTCAGAAGTAGGAGATATAGAGGGAAATTCATTCACTACTCTGTACATCTCTGTATCTTGGACTGGATTCCCCCATGAACTCACATGACTGCAACATCCAGACGTGAAGCAAAGAGACAGAAATATGACTGTCCTACTCTGGCTCCGTTGTTATTTGACATGGCACAGAGTTATCCAGAACATATCCCCTTTAATCTCTTCACTGCAAATAGGATAATATATCACCTACTTAATCTAATTCTTGATATGCAGAAAATGATTCCTATGAAAGCCTTAGACTGACCATTTGGAGTGGAACTCCTGCTAGGAAATCTATCCCCATGAGCACTACAAACACTTAGGACAGTGCCTGGCACCTACTAAGTACTCAAGAAAATTTAACTACTATCATTGTGTTCTTTATCTTACCTATATATTCTTAAATCTTGTAATCCTATTGGTCTCCCATATTTTCACTACTTGCTGCAGCAATTAGATTTGTTTTCTTTTATTGTCATATTTATCAGTTGCTTTTTATGGTCTGAGTAATATAATAAAATAAATAATTATTAGATAGGCAGGGCAAAGGTTGGTAATCTTCTTCTGGCATCTTATTTGCTTTTAACATTCTTATTGGCTTATTTATAAGAATATATCTGAGTTTTCACTTTTGTCCTTGGCCATTTTTATTACTGTATATCTTACACATCTCTGGTGGAGTCCACACAGAGAAACATAATTGAATAAAATTAACTGTATCATTGATGTCATAGAGGATTGGTTGCAGATGTAAGATTCTAATGCAATCCTTTTTAATGTGTCTTTATGAGGAAGGTTATTCTATGCAAAACTGCTTTCCTTTGACAAGGAGATGTTGAATGTAAGATAAGAGAGGAGAAAATGAAAATTGTCAAGATTAGGAGAATTACTTTCCCCATAAGCACAAAAAAGCAGGACCATAAGTTTGAATCACCTCTATGGGTGAAGGGGTGAAAACAGTGGAGGTCTCAAAGGATAATCAAAAGACTTGCTGGAGAACTTTCTGTTCTGGTCGTCAGTGGAGGCTGAGGGAGGGGTGTTGTTGTTGTTTTCAGCACCATATTAGGAAACAGCTCCCTATCTGGCACTTGAGATATCTGCTAGTGAAGAGCTTCCTCCACTGAGGTCCCCAGGAGGGCTGCAGAGATGAATTACATGAGACCTGTGTTCACACTGAAGTTTCCCTTACTTACAGAAAGAACTACTGACTTCAAACCTCTGGTGAAACTTGTGAGGGATGTGCATTCAGTTTTACTCTCAGAAGTATATTTCAAATTTACCCAAAATATGACCCATTTTTATAAAAATCTTTGAAAGAATTAAAAAGAATCTTTACATTAGATTATCGTTTTTAATGTTTTCCGTGAAATTATGATGACCTCTGAAATCTGAGTTGCATGACTTCGGTATAAAAGAATATGGGAGAATGTACTTAGAATTAGGAAGATGTCAGACATTTCCTCAATTTTGCTTTTTAATATAGCATGTGTCAAATAGTGTGTAAAATCGGTCTGTAGGTCTTAAAGAATAGTCACATAATAAAAACAGATATACCTATCTCGGATAAAAATAGAGTAATGCCATGACATAGACTCCATGTAAGTGGTCTCCTACTTATGCTTCTCTCTCTGGTTCCAGGGGCAAACAGGATCTTAAATTCGGACTTTATTTTCTCTAAAGTTCTTATCTTGGGTTGAGTCCTATAAAATTGTCAGTTCTTGATTATATTTTCCCTCTGAAACTCGCAATAGAATTTAAACATCATTGTGTTATTACTTCAATATATGTTCCTGTCCAATTTGTAGTTTGCCTTTTCTCAAATTTGTTAGAAGTCTAATCAAAATGTATGAATTTTTCATTTTATTGTTTTTCTCATTATTGTGCTTTTGAGATTTAATCATGTTATTGGGCATAACAGTCACTATTTCTCATCCTCTGTGATTTTACATTATGCGTGGTGACATTTCTAAGTAGATATCCTATCCAATATTGATGGAAGTTTTGTTTTTTCTGGTTTTCTGCTGTTACAAATAAATCTGTTTGAATATTCTTATATGTATGCCTCTTGGTGGAAATGAGATGGAGTCTTATACTTGCAATGAAATTATTGCGGATAAAGGAGCATGAATTTTTCTTTGGGTAGTTCCAAAGAGTAATCCTAAGTTTTTGAATCAATTACACACATATTAGGAGATCCTGATGATCTTTATCATCACCAATATTTCAAGTGTACTGATAATCTAGTGGGTTCAAAAACTGTTTCATTAATTGGAACATTTCTTCTTATTATGTGATTGAGAGCCTTTTCACATATTAATTTTCTTCTCTTTTAAATATATGTTTGTGGTATTTCTACTGATTCGTTTATCTTTTTCTTATTAATTCATGATTCATTTACATAATTTCAAACTGCAGTCCCCTATTGTGAACAAAAACGTACATTGAAACTGTAGTGAAACAATTAGAAAAGATGGTTATGAAAATCTACTAAGAAGTAACAGATCTGTCTGCATTGATCAGAGACAAAATTTTCACAGAGAATAAAGTAAAATCTATTGTATAAATATACACAGTGAAAATTCAGATTCAGGAAACATAAATTACTCAGAAAAACTCCTGAGAATTTCCAATTTTGCAATAACTTAGCAAAATTTTTAAATATGTCATTTATATCCACATATATAAACTATACTTTCACACTTAAAATCGGTATCAGACTTTCCAATGTCATTGATTAGATAGAGATCTCTTTGTTCACACCTAAAAAAAGGACTAGAATCCAATTAAAGAAGAATGGTGTATGCATATTTGAAAAGAATTTGAAATGGAGATGAGCAGGCACAGATAGAGAAAAGTAGATGGTGTAAACCTGATCTCATAGGGAAGCAACCATTCTGAATTCCTCCCATCTACAGTCTTGGTCTTTAAGGATTTGACTGTCCTGGGAGCTAAGGACAATAAAATTGCTATGCTAATGAGGAGCTTTGGAAATTGAACCTCTAAGGACATAGAGATTGCGATCTGCCTGTGACCACCTCATGCAACAATCCTTTCCATGAAAAGAAGTAGCTCATCTGAGCCTCCTCCCACACATGGTTCCTCCTACCCAGCAGCCCAGGTCTTACGCAATCTCTCTGCCCTTCTTGACGACAGATATCCAAGATGATATATTCAGAGGAGATGTCAAGCATCATTCCACTGTGATACTGGCCAGGTAATCTACTGTCCCTTAGCCAATGTTTGGAAATGAGGGCGTGTTCATCCAGGGGAAGCTGTGAAGAAAATACATATATAAAATGATTAGAACTAAGTCACCTATGGTCCTCCTGCCTGTCTGTCATGCTCTTTACACATTTTCTTGTACTTTGCACTAATTTTCAAGCACTTGTCATTTACTAATCTCGTATTCAATAATTGTTATGACCAGGATCATTTCTACCTGAGTAGAAATATGCCACTTTTAAAACAGGATAACTTTTAAAATTCTCTGATATTTACTTACCATCTTGTGGTGAGAGGTCAGCATATTTGGTAAAGTTGATCTTATCTTGCATTCCTGGTTCTTGACATACCTATGTATTATCTCAGTCGCCTGTCTTTGGTCTCAGGGGATCCAGACAGAATCTTCAAGCTGCCTCTCTAGTCTATTTGTTTCTTCTTATAAAATTACCAAAGGTTTTAAATAATCAGAACAACATAGCCAGTGTAATTTTACAAAATTACCACCATTTAACCCTTTTCAGAATCAATGATTGTTAACGCTCTGCTATATCAACTTTGCTTTATTTTTTAAGAAAAAGAATAATATACATACACACATCATTTTTATTCCCCTCTTTCAGTCTCCTTCCCTTCCCAAGATGGTTTGTTTTCTTTTTTTTTGGTGAGGAAGACTGGCCCTCAGCTAATATCTGTTGCCAATCTTCCTCTTTTGCTTGAGGCAGATTGTCACCGAGCTAACGTCTGTGCTATTTTATGAGGGATGCCACCACGGCATGGCCTGAGGTGTGGTGCTAGGTCTGCACTGGGATCCAAACCTGTGAACCCCGGGCCACCAAAGAGAAGCATGTGAGCTTAAAAACTGCGCCGCCAGGCCAGCCCTCCAAGATGGTTTTTGCCTTTGGCAATGCTCCTCCTACTGGTCTAGAAAACATACATTTGATTGTATTGTCACTCTAACATTTCCATCAGATTCATCAACAATATGGATCCCAGAAATGAAACACATGTTTCACATTTCCTTCTCATGGAAGTGACAGAGGATCCAAAACTGCAGTCCCTCCTTTCCAGCCTGTTCTTGTCCATGTACCTGGTCACTATCTTGGGGAACCTGCTCATCATCCTGGCTGTCTGTTCTGACTCCCATCTGCACACTCCCATGTACTTCTTTGTCTCCAATCTGTCTGTTAACGACATCTGTTTAAGCACAACCACGATCCCAAAGATGCTGGTGAACATCCAAACACAGAATCAGAGCATCACTTATACAGGCTGCCTTACACAGATCTGCTTTGTCCTGGTGTTTGCCAGTTTGGAAAGTTGTCTTCTTGCCGTAATGGCCTATGACCGTTACGTGGCCATTTGCCACCCCCTGAGGTACACAATCATCATGAACTCTCGCTTCTGTGGCCTGCTGATTCTACTCCCTCTGTTTATTATCATTCTGGATGCCCTGCTCCACAGTCTGATGGTGTTGCAACTGTCCTTCTGCACAGACCTGGAGATTCCCCTCTTCTTCTGTGAAGTTGTTCAGCTCATCAAGATTGCATGTTCTGATACCCTCACCAATAACATCCTGATATATTTTGCAACCAGTGTATTTGGTGGTATTCCTGTGTGTGGAATCATCTTCTCTTATACTCGAATAGTATCCTCTGTTTTGAAAATGTCATCAGCAGGTGGAAAGTATAAAGCTTTCTCTACCTGTGGGTCTCACCTCTCAGTAGTGTCTTTATTCTATGGGACAGGCTTTGGAGTTTACATTAGTTCTGCTCTCACTAACTCTTCTAGAAGCACTGCAGTGGTTTCAATGATGTACACTGTTGTCCCTCAAATGATGAACCCTTTCATCTATAGCCTGAGGAACAGGGACGTGAAGGGAGTCTTGAGAAAACTCATCAATAGGACACCTTCTCTTCAGTGACATTGTGACCTGCTTTGAACTAGGGTTTCTAGAATGAATAAAAGTGACAGAAATATTGGTAAGTCAGAATGCCTGATTCTTGCATCATCAACTTCTTCCAAAATGACTAGATAATATAATAAGTAAGTGAATTTTAACTTGTGGTTGAAACCTAATTTTCTGTTTCTGTAGCTTTGTGGTGTTTCAAAAATGAGTTCCATTCCCTAAGCTCAGTGTCTTTGGTGGGGTCCTTAGAAGGTGACCTGAGGCAAGGTTTATGCTTGTATTGTTGGAGCATCAGAAGAAAAAAAGGGAGATGTTGAATAGGTTAGGGGGAGGATCAAATAAACCTGTGGTCACAGCAAAGACTCGATTGTGTCTGATCACATAATTAGGGCCATGTGAATTGCACCCCAGAGACCAGCCTACTGTGAGACATGGAAGGAGTTATTCCTTCATACTCCAATTTAGTAATTCCTCAGCTCTATCACTGGTCAACTGTGCAGGGCAACATCAGTATCCACTACATTGAGTTTTATCATCTATCAAATCTGCTATGATGTGATTATTAGTGGTTAGAGATGATTGTCAGGTATTTGATCTTGATTAGTAAGGAAGATATTGTTTCTTCTTAGAGAAAGTAACCCTGATTCTAATACGCCAAAACAGTAAAGAGAATTGTCTCTCCTTACAAGAACTTCACACATAGGGAATGTAGAGGAAAATTCATTTATTCAGCCATGTGGTTCCCAGTTACCCCCATGGACCAAGATGGGTGCAACAAATGCAGACATCATAGCTAGACATGGTGACCAGAGAGAGAAATTTAACTTCTCTTCCTTAGGTCTATTGATACCTTACATTGCATGGAGTTATCCAGAATATATACCTTTAAATCCCTTCGCTGTGAATAGGATCATATGCCTCGTCTAAACCTCATTTCTGATGTGGAGAAAATGATTACTTTGAGAGTCTTAGACTGAGTACATGGAGTGTTTTTCTTGCTTGCAAGCCCACCTCCACAAGCACTGCAAACACTTAGGACACTGCCTGACACATAGCAAGTTCTCAACAAAATTAACTAGTATCATTGTGTTCCATACTTGCTTATGTTCATGCGTTTGTATTCCGCCTGTTCTCATGAATTTTTACTACATAATTCAGCAAGTAGATTTTCCTTTTAGGTTATATTTCTCAGTTTCTTTTACTGGTCTGAGTAAAAATAAAGGAAACAATGTTTAGGTAGGCAGAGCAAAGGTTGGTAATCTGGCATGTAATTATCTTTGAAACCTTCTCATTGGCTGATTTATAAGAATATATATGAATTTGAACTTTTTTCTCTGAGGAAGATTAGCCCTGGGCTAACATCCTGCCAATCCTCCTCTTTTTGCTGAAGAAGATTGGCCCTGAGAGAACCTGTGCCCATCTTCCTCCACTTTATATGTGGGATGCCTGCTACAGCATGGCTTGACAAGCGATGCGTAGGTCCATACCCGGGATCCAAACCAGCTAACCTGGAGCCACTAAAGTGGAACATGCAAACTTAAGCACAGCGCCACCTGGCAAGCCCCTCACTTTTCTTCTTAACTATCTGATCTTGTTGTGTTTCTTATTCATCTCTGGTGGAGTCCTCATGAAAATCATACTTGAATAAAATTAATTATATCACTGATGTCTTAGAACATTATCTGCACTCAAGATTCTCATGCAAACCTTTTTAGTGTGTCTTTCTGAGAGAAGTTATTCTATGGAGAACTATGTTACTGTGAGAAGGAGTTGTTGAGTGCAAAACAAGAAAGCAGAAAGGAAACTTAGCAAAATCAGGTGGATCACATTTCTAGTAATCACATCACTTCAAAGAATTCTCTCTACAGGAGTGAAAGCAGTGAAAGTCTCAAAGGAGAAAAAGAAGTTACTGGAGATCCTTGTATTCTAGTCACGATTTCAGGTTGAGGAGGTTGTTTTATTTTTAGCACCACATCTGGGATACAGCTTTGCCTGGGAATCATGCTACCTCCTAGTCCAGAGCCTTCTGCATCAATGCTCACAGAACACCCGGAGAGTTGAATCACCTGGGGCCTTTGTACATATGACGGGTTTCCAAACCTCACTGAAGTACTACTGACTTTGAATCTCTATGGAGACATGAGGAATGAGCCTCCTTATGAAGCACCCTGTGAGGTTCTGATGACCCCTGAAGTCTTAAGTGCATGAATGTGATATTAAAAGAATATGGGAGATTGTGTTTAGAATTAAGAATGTGGGAGGACTTTTCTTCAATTTACTTTTTAACAGTACACATACTAAGTACTGTAAAATTTACTTGTAGTCCTGAAAGAATAGTAACACAACGAAAACATTTTTTTAATCTATCCAGGGGTTAAAAATAGATCAATGCTTTCATTATAGAACCCACCTGAAGCATCTCCCACTCACAACACTCTCATCACAAGTGGCATACACTGTCCTAAATTCTGCACTTATCGTTTTTCTTTTAGGTTTAATTTTATGAAATTTCCAATATTTGATCATATTTCCCTATGAAACAGGTAACAGGTCTAAAAATCGTTGGCTTATCGATAATCCCCATGTGTATTCTTGTCTGATTTGTAAATCTGCCTGTTTCCAACTTGTTAATTCTTTGTGTTTACATTTTGCATCGTGATTGTTTTCCTCATTATTGCAGTTTCAAGGTCATGTTTGTAGTAGCAGGAAATAATTCATTTCCAATACTCTGGACTTTTTACATTATTTATGGTATCTTTTTAAAATAGATGTCCTTTCTGATACTTACAGATATTTTGTACTTTTCTAACCAATTTCATGGTATTATAAATAAACTCGTTTGAATATTCTCTTCTATATCTCCTGGTGGAAATGAGAGAGTGTATTACAATATGGATTTTAATGTTGGATATAAGAGGTTTTCCTAAGTTTTTCTAACTTTTCCTAGTCAATACATTAGAAAGCCCTGGTGATTCATATCATCACCAACACATTTCAAGTATCCTGATAACCTAATGGGTGTAAAAATGATTTCATTAATTTGTATGTTTCTTACTATATATGGTTGATAGCCTTTTCAAATATTTATTTTATACTCTTAAATATCTGTTTTTGGTACATCTGTTGACCTGTTTATCTTTTCTAATTGATAAATATGACTTCTTTATGTTATCAGACTATTATTCTTAGTGATAAGCACTGAACATTTCTTTTTAGATGTATCTTGTTTTTAGATATCTTTTATAGTTTTTTCCTTTTTTTGGATGAACCCAGTGGTTAATTTTAATGTAGCTGAATTTCCTATTGCTTTCCAAAATGGCATGCACTAAATAGGTCTAGTTTATGAAACCCACAGCTACATCAGTCATAAGGGCTTGCTGATTTGGCTTTTACATTTGAAACAATACCCTTCTTGTGACTTAGTTTTGCCTTTGATGTGAGGCAGGAATCTAGATTCATTTTTTTGTTTTTATTGAGGTGATTATAGTTTACAACATTGTGAAATTTCAGTTGTACATTATTATTTACCAGTCGCCATATGAATACTCTCTTTCACCCTTTGTGCCCACCCACCAACCACCTTGCCCCCGTCAACCACTAAACTGTTCTTTTTGTGTGTTTCTTTATCTTTCACATATGAGTGAAATCATCTGGTATTTGTCTTTCTCTGTCTGGCTTATTTTGCTTAACATAATACCCTGTAGGTACATCAATGTTGTTGCAAATGGGGCACTTTTGTCTTTTTTATGGCTGAGTAGTGTTTCATTGTACACCACATCTTCTTTACCCAATCATCAGTTGATGGGCACTTGGGTTGCTTCCACTTATTGCCTATTGTGAATAATGCTGCAATGAACATAAGGGTGTATGAGTCTCTTTGAATTGTTCACTTCAAGTAATTTGGATAAATACCCAGTAGTGGGATAGCTTGGTCATATGGTAGTTCTATTTTTAGTTTTTTGAGAAATCTCCATACTGTTTTCCATAGTGGCTGCACAAGTTTGCATTCCCAAGAGCAGTGTATGACGGTTTCCTTTTCTCCACAACCTCTCCAACATTTGTTATTTTTTGTCTTAGTGATTATAGCCATTTTAATGGGTGTAAGAGATCTTAGTGTAGTTTTAACTTGCATTTCCCTGATGATTAGTGGTGTTGAACATCTTCTCATGTGCCTATGGGCCATCTGTATATCTTCTTTGGAGAAATGTCTGTTCACATCCTCTACCCATTTTTTGATTGTTTTTTTTTTTTTTGGTTGTTGTTGTTCAGTTGTATGAGTTCTTTATATGTTTTGGAGATTAACCCATTGTCAGATATATGATTTGTAAATGTTTTCTCCCAGTTGGTGTGTTGTCTTTTCATTTTGTTGATGGTTTCCTTTGCCTCGCAAAAGCTCTTTAGTGTGATGGAGTCCCACTTGTTTATTTTGTCCTTTGTTTCCTTTTTCTGAGTAGACATGGTATTTGGAAAGGGATCCTTTTAAGACCAATGTCAAAGAGTGAACTACCTTTACGTTCTTCTAGAATTTTTATGGTTAATTTTTAACCATAAAACCGATTTTAATTTTAACAGGATTTAATTCCTGTTAAGAAGTCAACCCCATAACCACTACAGACATTCACAATAATATTTGTCAGATAAAAAATGCTAATTTAACTAGTATTCATACCATATGTGTTCTATCTTTCTGATATTTATTAATCTTTTAACGTTTCTTCTCTCACATATTTTTTCTACTTGCCTTCAACAATGAGATTTATTTACCATTTTGGTAATATTTGTCAGCTGCTTTTTCTGGTTGATTAACATAATCACATGAATAATTATTATCTAGGAAGAGTAAAGGCTGGTAATGTTTTCCTCACACTTTGCTATGATTTCTTCTTATTGATTTGTTTATAAGAAAGTATCTGAGTTTTTACTTTCCTCTTGGTCACTTCATCTTGCTGTGTTACTTTTTTCTCTACTGGAGTGCAGAGAAATATCGTCATAAAAATTAATTGAATCATTGAATACTTAGATATTGGCTAAAGTCTTTGGGCTCTCCTGAAAAACATTTTAAGGTGTCTATGAAGAGATCAGTTTTTCTATGGAGATGGATGTTACTTTTAGAAGGAAATGTTGAGTGTGAAACAGCACAGGAGAAAATGAAAGCTTGCAGGATTAAGGAGAAGACTTTTCCCCAAAGCAGAAAAAAGCAGGACTACTAGTCAGAATCATTTCAGTGGGTTTGTGGGTGAAATGATGGAAATCTCCCCAGAGCATCAAGAAAGTGACCAGAATGGGGCCAGCACCATGGACTAGTATTTAAGTTTGGCATGTTCTGCTTTAGCAGCCTGGGTTCAGTCCCAGGCATGGACCTACACCACTCATTGGCAGCCATGTTGTGGTGGTGACCACATACAAAAATTAGAGAAATAGTGGCACCGATGTTATCTCAGGGCAAATCTTGCTCAGTAAAAATGAAAACAAAAATGAAATTGCCCAGAGACCTTTCCATTGTGGCTATCATATGAGAGAGAGAGAGAGATGCATTATGTTGAACATCACAATTTGAGGAGTGCTCCCTTCTTGGTCACCATGTTTTGTAGTACAGAGATTCCTGCAATGACTTCCACAGAACATTTGCAAATATGATTAAGCTGAGGCTTTTGTACAGCAGGAAGGTTCCTGGACCTCACAAAAGAAGGACAAACTTTGAAACTCTGCAGAGAAATCAAAGGATTCACACTTTCAATAATAATTTTATGAGATTCTGCTTCATTTTGAAGTTTGAAATGCATAACTTTAATATTAGAAGCCCATGGGAGAATGTATTTAGAATATGGAATATGAAGCCATTTCCCAAGGTTTTCTTGTTAAAACATATAAAAAGTAGTGTGTAAAATGGATCTATATTTCTTAGAGTTCACTAACATAATGAAACACACATACCTATCACCTGGGTGAAGAAATAAAGCAATACTCTCATCAGAGAACCCACTTGAAGTATGTTTCAGTCATAGCACCCTCTCTCTCCCCAATGGCAAATGCTATGCTGAATTTATAACTTTATTTGATGTTTTTCTATGAAGTTGAATTGTATGAAATTGCCAGTATTTTATCCACAAACTGGGCAATAGGATTCTATATTATTGTTTGATCACCCCATATGTATCTGTATCCAATTCATAAATTGTCTTCTTTTTTAACTAAATTGAATCTTAATGTATGCTTTTTGTGTGTTGATTGTTTTTTACATCTTTGTGATTTTGAGGTTGAAAAAGGTTGTTTGTTTAACAGTAATTCATTTTCAGTGCTATTATTATATTATGCATCATGACATTAAAAAATAGGTATCTTTATAAAACTCAAACATATTTTGATTAGCATTTTTCTGCATTTATGAATAAATAAATCTGTTTAAATATTGATATAAATCTTTTCTGTTGGGAAGAAGAATATTTTATATTTGGGATAAAACTATTGGGTATATGCAAGTACCTATTCTTTCTATATTTCCAAAGACTTTTCCTGATGATACATATCCTCACCAAAAGATTTTCATTTACACTGACAATCGAGTGGGTGTAAAAATCATTTTGTTGTCTGACATTTCCCTTAAGTTTAATGAGATTGAGTGCCTTTTCACATGTTAATGGGCCTTTACTTTTACTCTCTGTTAAATATATCTGTTTATGGTTTTTCTATTGAGCCATTTTTTTCTTATTAATTCCTAAGAGTTCTTTATATAACCAGAGTATTAATCCTTGTCAGTGATATTCATTGCTAATTCAACTTTATGTATGTGGCTTGCTTTTGCACATCCTTTATAATGTTTAATAAATCAACACAAGTGCTTAGTTTTGATGTAGTTGAATTTGTCAATACTTTCCATTAATGCCTTGTGTTCAATAGGTCTTCTTTACAAAACCATTTATTATTTGGATCTGAAGAATTTGTCATTTTGGTTTTTATATTTGAAGCATGAATCCACCTGGAAGTTAGTTTTGCCTTTGATGTAAGGCAGGAATCAAATTCATTTTCATGGTCCTGCATCTTTTAATAACTAGTTCAATCAGTCACTGTAATTCTGCTTCTGCAATAAATAAACTATCCAGTGATAAGTTTGTCAGTAAGCAGCAAAACTGAGTCACATACCAGGAAAAAATACTTTTCCAGAGAAAACTGGTGATTCATTCTGTTTTTCTGAGCTCCCTGAGGATAAAGCTTGATTTTCATTTCTTAGTATCCAGAGAATTGAATGTCACTCCTTAGTGTTGGCACTCAGGTCATCTGAAGTTCCCTGGTTTTGCAAATAGAGATCTTATTCTACTGTAGTTAGGTTGATCAGTTTGTGCTTATTTTCCCATTCCTTTTTTTTTTTTTATATGATTAGCTAGGTGAGATCTCTATTCTTTGCCTGTTACCTGGCAATGAGGAGGCTGTGGAACAATGTGAATAACCAAGTCAAGTCTACAGGCTACGTATGCCATCTACTGGTGGCTCTATTGATGTCTGAACTACTTTAAAAAGCAGATACTACAGAATAAAAGGACTGATTTGAGAATTTACAAATGTCAACATTTGTCATTAGAGTTGTCTTCTTAAAGTAAAAATAACATACATAAAGATTATTTACAGTTGGTATTCAACTCCATTCCTCTCCTTTGATTCCTAGAGATGCAGTCTTGAATTTGGTGAGATTCCAGGGGTATTTTATACTACTTTTACACATATGTGTATTTATGCGTATGTGTGTATATATCTATATATTGTATGAAAATACATATGTATGTGGATACATATATATGCCACAATCAAAACACTCATCAAATTGAGAAAATAAAATTGTTATGCCATAAGACAGTGCAATATGTAACATAGTTAAATTTAATGAACCAGAGTGAAATGATCCAGGAGTGGTAAATCACAAAATGTATTGTTTTGAACATCAGTTTCAAAATGACATTTACATTATATAAAGAATTAAAACACAGAACAATAACATTGTTTATGGATAGCATTGTAGATGAGGAAAAAGTTTTCCTTGACCCTCATAGGGTCCCTGGCTGGGTCTGAAAATTAAACTGACTAACACAGATTAACAGGAGAAAAGCATGCACATTTATTTAACATAAGTTTTATGTGACATGGGATCCTTCATGAGGAACTGAAAATCTGAAGAAACCGCTAGAACAGAGTATTTTTATGCTAGGTTTGATGAAGAGTAGGCAGTTGTGTATAAATATGATAGATAAGACGGTGTGAAGCACATGTAGTATAAACTGGAGGAAACAGCAAGTTTTGTTTGTTAGAATTCTTCTCAATGTCCATTTATCTCCAGAGATAATGACGCTCCTTTCCTCTGGGTATAAGGAGGGATTGCATTAAGGTTTTGTGATCCATTTTAGGGGTAAAGAACTGGAGAAAGTCAGAGCAGTCTTCTTGTCTCTGCTGTTTTCTCAAATTCCTTCAGCATAAAATATTCAATATGCTAAGTGTCTATATTTTGGAGTAGCGTGTCCTGAACTGCATCCGTTTCACGCTAAATGGATTGAAAAACAGGGAAATAATATATATCAAATTCAGTGTAGTGGTTCCCTCTGGGGAGTGAAAAATGCTCAAGAATGTGGAAAATAAAGTTGAGAGGACGGAGGACCTTAAAATATACATGTATTATTTTGTTTATAAAAACTTAATGCAAGATAACAATATATTTGAATTTGTTGAAGCTGAGTGGCAGATTCTCAGACATTATTGTTTTTAGTACAATATCTGATAATTTAAATATTTCATCATCAAAAATGAAAATTCATATTACATATGTAGTTGAAAACCTTAATTAAATTTCTCATACTATAGATATCTTGTTAGTCAAACTGCTTTTCTCTCTTGGATTTTCATTATTTGTGTGGGTGCCCTTAGATTATTTATTTTAACTTTGTTTATTCATTTCTCATCCTTGTAACATTCTCATAAGGCTTTGTGATGATTCCTATTATACACATGAGTATAGTAGAATGCTTCTTGCACAGTCATTACAATTTATTTGTTCACAAAGCAATTGCTGGAGCCTGGATTCAACTCAGATGTGTCTGAGTCAGATATCTTACCCCAAATGATTTATGATGCTGTGATGATTCCATGATCAGGGCCCAGAAATTCTTATCGGTGAAGCAAAGTTGGCCCAGGGCTATTCAGCTCTAAATATTAGGATATTAATTAGTTCTTCACACTCTTGTAGATTTTTTTCTAAACCATTGGTTCATAAGAATAACAGGCAAATGTAATGATACACCCTGAACATAGCCAATTAACTTGCCTGTTTCGGGTAATCAATGACTATATTCTCAGATATCTTATCTTAACACAAGAAGTAGGAGAGTATCCTGGCTCATAAGCTAGGGATTCTTGTAAGAGCTAGTGCTCAAGGCACTCAGGCTTTCACAGGGTACCAAGAGAAAAAAGCAAGAGGATCTGAAGTCATGATTGATTTTCAATATTTATTTTTCTGACCTTATCTGTTAATTATACAATTGAGACAGATTTGTCAAAACATAGAAGGAGTAGGATCAAGCAACTGAATATCGAGGGATTAATTATTTCTATAATATGCCATGGAAACTCAGAAATAAAGGATAGGATGTGTCCCATTGGGCTAGCTAGGGAGGAAGTAAAGAAAAGGAAAAATAAATCTAGAAGTAATAACTTATTCATGGGAACTAATTACGATTTCAGTTAATTTAAAATTTAAAATACTCTAATGTCTTTTTCTATAAACTTTCAATAAAAATGTGACTGGTAGCTAAACAGAAGAGAGTGTACATGTGTTTATTTCACACTGCCTTTGTGTGGTAGGGGCAAGAAAATTGTAAAAGTAAGTTTTCATTTTCTCATCAGTTGTCATTATCATCTTAAATAACAACTACTTCATACTTACTAGGTTTTCAGGTCCCTGACAAACCATTAGAGATTGAGATTAATTTTTTTCTTTTTGAGGAAGATTAGCCCTGAGCTAACATCGGCCGCCAATCTGCCTCTTTTTTCTGAGGAACACTGGCTCTGAGCTGACATCCGTGCCCACCTTCCTCCACTTTATATATGGGACGCCTACCATAGCATGGCTTGCCAAGCGGTGCCAAGCGGTGCCATGTCCACACTCGGGATCCGAACCCGCGACCCCGGGCTGCTGAAGTGGAATGTGTGCGCTTAACTGCTGTACCACCGGGCAGCCCCATAAGAGATTAATTTTTTTAAACTCCAGAACTACAGAATCATTTGAAGTATCCTGATATACTTTGCTCATTTTCCTTTTCTTTTCTTAAGGCTGATTTGACAATGTTCTTTCTTCTCCTACTACTAAAACAACTCTCCTGTCAAGTAGCTTGGACTTGTGTGTTGGCAGATGGAATTTTTCTCATTTTAGGATTCTGCTGAAGACACACTAACAAATTGTTGCTTTCTTTCTTCAGTATTTTTTTCCCAAATCTCCATGCAAGTACTGCATCTTAAATTGTTGTTTTTTGGAGAGAGGAATGTGCTACTTATCACCTCATGAGAAAGATGCTTTAATCTTCAAGTAATTGGGGGGAAAGGGAGTCTCATCACCATAGGCATATACATTATATAGTGCACATATATTAATGGCCATAGTCAATTTCCATACTGTTTTCCATAGTGGCTGCACCAATTTGCACTCCTACCAGCAGTCTATGAGTGTTCCCTTGTCTCATTTTCCTCTCCAACACTTATTGTTTCCTGTCTTGTTAATTATAGTCATTCTGATGGGAATGTGGTGATATCTCATTGTAGTTTTGATTTGCATTTCGCTGATAGTTAATGATGTTGAATATCTTTTCATGTGCCTGTTGGCCATCTGTATATCTTCTTTGGAAGATCTTTTTCACATTTCTTTAATTGAGTTGTTAGTTTTTCTGTTGTTGAGATAAATGAGTTCTTTATATATTTTGGATATTAATCCTTTATCAGATATACGGCTTGCAAATATCTTCTCCTACTTGTTAGGCTGTCTTTTCATCTTGTTGATGCTTTCCTTTGCTGTGCATAAGATTTTTAGTTTGATGTAGTTCATTTGTTTATTTTTGCTATTGTTTCCCTTGCCCTGTCACACATAGTACTTGAAAATATGCTGCTAAGACAATGTTGAAGAGTGTACTTCCTACGTTTTCTTTTAGAAGTTTCATGGTTCCAAGTCTTACATTCAAATCTTTAATCCATTTTTTTAACCACTTAGGATTTATTTATTCTAACAGAGAAATGTCTTGCCACCTAATTAAAATCTGGTTAAAACAGAAAACTAGGTGGTTAGGTCACTTTTGTGTCCTTGAAAATAGAGTCAGATTCTTTATTAAGGAAGTATGAAATGTATGGTAAGGGCAGTAAAAAAATCACTGATGCCAATGTTGAGGGTGTGCAGTGAGTTGTCCTGTGCCCTGTTGATAAAGGGCAAGTGCATGCCATTTTGGAGGGCAGTTTGCAGTGTCTCCCAGCCCTGGGTGTGCCTCTGTTGACTCAACAGTTCTGTTTGAGGAATGTACCTCCAAAACAATTGAAGCATTGGCTACATAGCTCCGTGCTAGTCTCCGATGAAAATAGATAGCCCTGGATTCACTGTTGTTGAGTTGTGGCATTCATTTCCATTTATTGACCACCTCTTCCATGGTGACTGCCAAGCCAGACTCAGGGTACTTATTTACGTGCCTGTTACTCTTTGCTCGGCAGCTTCTGGATCTCTACACATGGGGAGGTGAGGCCCTGGTGGCGTGGGAAGGTCAGCCTCTGAACGCGCACTTATCTTTAATCCATTTTGAGTTAATTTTTGTGTATTGTGGAAGATAATGGGCTACTTTCATTCTTTTGCATGTGGCTGTCCAGTTTTCCCAGCATCATTTATCGAAGAGTCTTTCATTTCTCCAATGTATATTCTTGGCTCCCTTGAAAATTAGCTGTCCATAGATATGTGGGTTTATTTCTGGACTCTTGATTCTGTTCCACTGATCTGTGTGTCTGTTTTTGTGCCAGTATCATGGCGTTTTTGTTACTATAGGTTTATAGTACATATTGAAATCAGGGAGTGTGATACCTCGAGCTTTGTTCTTTGTTCTCAGAATTCCTTTGGTTATTTGAGGTCTTTTGTTGTTCCATATAAATTTTAGGATTCCTTGTTCTATTTCTGTGAAAAATGTTGTTGGAACTTTGATAGAGATTTCACTGACTCTGTAGATCACTTTAGGGAGTACGGACATTTACGCTATGTTAATTCTTCCAATTCTTCCAAGCGTGCAGAATATCTTTCCATTTCTTTGTGTCTTCTTCAATTTCTTTCAACAATGTTTTATAGTTTTCAGTGTACAGATCTTTCACTTCTTTGGTTAGATTTATTCCTAGATATTTGATTCTTTTTGTTGCAATTGTAAATGGGATTGCATTCTTAATTTCTCTTTCTGCTACTTCATTGTTCGCGTATAGAAACACAATTGATTTTTGTATGTTGATTTTGTGTCTTGCAACTTGACAGTACTCACTTATTATTTCTAAAAGTTTTTTTATTTTGAGGAAGATTTGCGCTGAGCTAATATCTGCTGCTAATCCTCCTCTTTTTGCTGAGGAAGACTATCCCTGAGCTAACATCCATGCCCATCTTCTTCTACTTTATATGTGGGACGCCTTCCACAGCATGGCTTGACAAGTGGTGCATAGGTCTGCACCTGAGATCTTAACCAGTGAACCCTGGGCTGCCTAAGTAGAACATCCAAATTTAACCACTGTGCTACTGCACCAGCCCCATTTCTAAAAGCTTTTTAGTGGATTATTTAGGGTTTTCTATATATAAAATCATGTCATCTGCAAAGAGTCATAGTTTTACTTCTTCCTTTCCAATTTGCATCCCTTTTATTTATTTTTCTTGCCTCATTGCTCTGGCTAAGGCTTCCAATAGTGTATTAAATGAGTGGTGACAGTGGGCATTCTTGTCTCATTCCTGTTCTTAGAAGGATAACTTTCAGTTTTTCTCCTTGAGAATATTAGCTGTGCATTTGTGCTACATGGCCTTTCTTATGTTGAGGTACTTTCCTTCTATACCCATTTTATTCAGAGATTTTACCATAAATGGGTGTTGTGTCTTGTCAAATGCTTTCTCTGCATCTTTTGAGATGATCAAGTGATTTTTGTTCTTTGTTTTGTTAGTACGATGTATCACCTTGATTGATTTGTAGATATTGACTCATCCCTGCATCCTTGGAATAAATCCCACTTGATCATGGTGTATTATATTTGTATTGTATTGTTGCCTTTGATTTGCTAGTATTGTTGAGGATTTTAGCATCAACATTCATTAGTGTCACTGGCCTGTAATATTCTTTTTTTTTTAATGTCCTTGTCTGCTTTTGGTATCAGGGTAATGTTGACTTTGTAGAATGAGTTAGGAAGACTCCTTTCCTCTTCAACTTTTTGGAAGAATTTGAGAAGGATAGGTATTAAGTCTTCTTTGAATGCCTGGTAGAATTCACCAGGGAAGCCATCTGGTCTTGGACTTTTACTACTTGGGTGGCTTTTGATTACTGTTTTGATCTCCTTACTGGCAATTGGTCTACTCAAGTTACCTATTTCTTCTTGATTCAGTTTTTGAAGGTTGAATGCTTCTAGGAATTTATCCATTTCTTCTGGATTATCCAATTTGTTGGCTTATAGCTTTGCAAAGTTTGATGCAAGGTCTAATAGAACATTTCTGTTGCAGTTTTTCTGTTAAGTGAGTAGGCCCCCAGTGTGCCTGGTTGCTAGGCTCAGGGGCTTAAGATTGCTATAGACCTCCAGGCTGTGAGGCTGTTGTCAGCTCTCTCAGGATTGCAGCTAAGTAGGGCTGGCCCCAGGCATGGGACCACCCAATTGTTTCATGCTTTTGAATGTGGGGCTGATTTCCTATGTGGCTGTTTGGGAAGCACAGGTCTTCTGCTACTGATAAGCCTCTCAACCCACAGGTCCACACCCACCATCAACACAGTCCTGGCCTGTGCACACTTACTGACTGCCTGGAGCAGACCCAGATGCCCCATTGCAGAGGCCCCACAAACTCCACCAAAGCCCCACACTCTCCACCAACTCATCATGCATGAACTGCCACACAGAGGCAAACCCACTCACCTACCTGCAGAAGATCCAGGCACCCAGCCTATGCAGGCCAAAAAGTTGCCCAAGGGCTTGCCCTTGGGTGGGGCCAATCCCTAGGACAGGTTGCCTGCCTGCTCTGGCTGAGCTGGATCAAATTAGCACTCTAGTTTCCATGGAAGGCTCTGGGCTAACAGGCCAAGTTAACAACTCCAATGGTGTCTGCCAGCGTCTGTGTCAGCATGCCTGTACTAGGTCACAATAATGGCTGCTGCCCATCTCTCAGTCCCTAGAGAGTTCTCATTTCTCACCAGGATTCACCCAGAGCCTATGAAGTTAGTCTCTTTTTAAGAAAGGACTGTGAATCTTTCTTTCTGGTGATTTTAAGTTGCTTTCCAAAATGGGTGAATTTGTGCATGGTCCCTTTAAGAGCTGGCTTTTTTCTGCATATGTCTGATAGCTTTTCTAAAGACATTCTCCGTTGTAGTTAACAGCCAGCAAAGCGAGATATTATGAGACTCAACTCATTTGCTGAGCTCAAAGTATGCTTATAGCAACAACACTCCCATGCTCAGGTCCCCTGCTCCCCTAGAGAAGGCTGTGTACCTTAGGATGGTTCCTGTCTGGCTGACCATGAAGCTTGTGAAGGTGGCTTTTTTTTTCTCTCCAGACAGGAATTTCTGCCTCTTGTTCCTCCGTCAGGACTACCCCTTGCTGTGGGGGTTCTTTTTACCCAGTTTTAAGCTCTCTCTCAGGGAAATTGTTCCAAAAAGAGTTGTAACTTGGTTGTTTTCTTGGGAGAAGGTGAGTTCAGAGTCTGCCTACACCACCATCTTGACATCTTGGATCAAGGCTATATTTATTCATGTTATTTTCTTACTTTAAGAAAAGAACTCTGACAGCAAATATTAACATTTACTAAATCTAGATGCATAGATACATAGGCACCTTATCTATTTTTCTATTTTTTTGGCTTTGAAAATATTCTATAGATTACTAAAGAGAAACAGATAAACTGGAGTGTAGTTATGGGATCTTCTTTATTCTTCATCTCCTCTCTCTCAAAATAGTCATAACCAAGAAACAGGGGCAAAGCAAGATATCTCTTCTAGAAAGTGGAATCCTTAGCCAGGAATGGAAAAGAAAGGAGAAGCTGGTCGCAAACCTCTCCCTCTTGCCAAAGAAATTAAAGAAAATGTTAGAGAATTGTAAAGCATTTTGTTTTCAAAATTGAGCAAAAGTAGATTGTTCTTCAGCATGGAAAGTTTTCTGGACTTTAGGATAAATCTAGGAGATTATTAGAATGAGAGATGCCTGAGTACTGCTGCAAAGGTACAAACAGACAAGTTCAGGAGAGGATGATGAACTATTAGGCAGGACCCTCAGCGACTGCTTAGTTCTGCTCATCTTCGTGATGGACTCTCCTTATAACTGCCCCTAGATGTACTGGTAAACAAAGACCTGTCTCTGTTTGCAAAACATAAATTAGGAGACTTCGGATTACCCAGGTGCCAATAGCAAGGAATGGCATTCCATTCTTCCCTGAATGTGAAATAGAACAATGGAAGCTTTGAACTAAGGGAGCACAGGAAGACAGGGAAGCCTTGGGCTCCCAGACAGCAATTATGGTCCCTGGTACTAGGGTCATGTGGCTTGCATAATGACATGTCCATGGCTGTTGAGTATGGTGGCCACAGACAAACTATTTGCAGTCTCTATGTTCCTTCGGCATTCAATATCTAAAGCCTTTCATTAATCAAACCTTTTTATTCTCATGTGATCACAGGGCAGCAGAAATTCTTGAGGAGCAAAGCTCAGAGAAGAAGTTCTTTACTTTGGTTGATTCACCCTGAGAGATCAAATGCATGCCATCTTTCTCTACATCTTTCTTGGCTGAAATTCCTTTCAACTCACCTACACACCCAAATACATCTTCCTTCTGTTATTAGATTCTAGTCTTTCTAAAAGGTATATTTAAATACAACGATGTCCTAACAACGAGATCAGGAAGACTAATACCACATTTAAACTGAAAAATGTAGTTTCTTTACATGGGTAGATACACTATCTTATAAGTACATGTGCTAATATAGGGAACGTACCCTAAAAATGCAAACACCAAGGGAAAATTCTTTGTATGGCTCACTGAATGTTGGTTCTGCTTGTGCATATTATATTTAGCAGTTTGTAGTATATTCTGCATACTCAAATGTAACAGAAATTTGTTCTCTTTATAGAATTTCACTATCGACTTTTCCTAATTCACTATTAATAGCTTAAATGTACTTTTTTCCCACATTATCGACCAAGGAATACAATTATGGTTCATGGTTATCAATACTGTTGCAATAAATTACAGATTATCAAAGTAGCAGTGATTCAATGTGACTTTGATTCAACCTCTGATTCAATGTGATTTGAAGACATAACCATAAGATTTCGGGCTTGTTAGTTATAACAAGTTTTCTCTTAGCTGATTGTTATGACACAATTATTATGACAAGGATACATACAATAAACTTGTTGATTAGAAGGAAGAGCCCAAACAAAAAGCAACACATAATGGACAGTTTATTTTTTGCAGAAGTCGGATTACAATGATTGGATAAACAAATAAAAAGGTACAGGGACATAAAATGAATTTGACCTCCTATCTCACAGCAAAGTAAAAATTAAACTCCAGGTGAGATCATGCCTCAAATGTAAAAGCCAAAAATACAAATCCTTTATTTTTGAAGTAAGTATGGGATACAGAAACAACGCCTATTGAGAATGAACCACTAAAGAAAATACTGACAAATTCAACTAGAATAAAATTAAGCATGTATGTTCATCCAAAAAACATTATAAATAATTTGCAAAAGAAGCTATAAAAATATTGAAGAAATTTTCATTGCATATAACTAACAAAAGATTGTTATCTCAATTAAGTAAACAACTGTTACAAACTAATAAGAAGAAACAGGTGGCTCGATAGAAATACCACACATAGATATTTCACAGGAGAGGAAAAGAAAATGGCCCATAATATGTGGAAGACTGTCATTCTCATAATAAGGGTGAAGCTATCCTCAAGGAGCATAGAATGCATCCCTACTCTCTTATACTCATGCAATCCTTACCTCTGAAGTTCCTAGAATGAAAAGTAACTGTTTCCTGTTTGAGAATATACGAGGCAGGATTTTATTTGGTTGTTAATATCCATAACTTTTTTAGCCTCAAGCAAACACATCAAAATCATCTCAAACCACTAAGGCAATTCAATTATGTCAATGTTATAGATGATGAAACTATGTATGGTGAATTCTGATATTTCTCCAGAGAGGTACACTTAAATAAAGACAACTCTTAGTAATTAGTGTGTTGGGTTCACAAAAGTCAGCTCTCTTGCCTCACAAGAATCTTAAGGCTAGGGTAAAATTCACATGGTCCTAACCATTAGATAATGTGGAAACTGTCTCTCCCAATAACCATGGCCTTGCTTAAATCCTTTGCTTGCCGAAATCCCTTCTCCAACGTGGTTCTGATAATGCCATCCTCCAAAATCACTATAACATGATCCCAGGGCTCAGGTTCTCCTTCTGTGAAACATGACCCAAAAAACTGAGTTTAGACAGTTGCAATCACTTGTCAAACATCCCAGAGTTTGATAAAGAGCAACATCAGAATTCAAGCCCAGGTTTAAATGTACTTAGCCATCATGCTGTTTAGTCATGATGTGGACCTTGCTGATAAAAGCTACGTATTCTCAGACACAGAACACCT
This sequence comes from Equus asinus, assembly GCF_041296235.1. NCBI lineage: Eukaryota > Metazoa > Chordata > Mammalia > Perissodactyla > Equidae > Equus > Equus asinus. The sequence goes on along the minus strand of NC_091809.1, from coordinate 19,923,543 downwards.
TTCACCTTGACTCATTCCAGAAACCTGATCCAAATATGATGACAAAATTATTAAAGAAAAGTTACCTTACTGATTATTTTTCCCAAAGCTCCCTTCATGTCCCTGTTCCTCAGGCTATGGATAAAGTGATTCACCATTTGAGGAACGAAAGTGTACAACACTGAAGCCACTGCAGTCTTCCTGGAAGAGGCAGTAACTGCAGAACTAATGTACACCCCTAATCCTGTACCGTAGAAAAAGATGACAACTAAGAGATGAGATCCACAGGTGGAAAAGGCTTTATATTTTCTGCAAACTGTTGGCATTTGCAAAAGAGAAGAGATGATTTGAATATAAGAAACAATGATCCCAGAGAGAGACATTCCACTCAGTATACTACCCATAAAATTAGCCAGAAAGATACTGATGAAGGAATCAGAACAGGTGAGCATGATGACATGAGCAAGTTCACAGGAGAAGTGTGGGATTTCCAAGTCAGTGCAGAAGGACAGCTGCAAAGCCATAAGACTGTGGAGCAAGGCATCCCTGATGCTAATGAACAAGGAGAATAGAATCAGCAGTCCACAGTAGCAGGGGTTCATGATGACTGTGTACATCAGTGGGTGACAAATGGCCACATAGCGGTCGTAGGCCATTATTGCAAGCAGACAATTTTCAAAACAAGCAAAAACCAGAACAAAACAGACGTGGAGGAGGCAGCTGTATAGGTGATGTGCTGATTCTGTGCTGGATATTCACAAGCATTTTTGGGATTGTGATTGTGCTTAAACAGATATCAGTAAAGGTCAGATTGGAGAGAAAGAAGCACATAGGGGTGTGGAGGTGGGAGTCAGAACTAACAGCCAGAAAGATGAGCAGATTTCCCAGGATCGTGATCAGGTATATGGACAGGAACAGGCAGAAGATGAGAGGCTGCAGTTCTGGATCATCTGTCAACCCCAGGAGAAGGAATTCTGAAACATCTGTTTGGTTTCTGGGTTCCTTGTTGGTTTTGAATCTGATGAAAAACGCTGTGTGACAAGAAAATAAAATATGTGGTCTCTGGACCAGCAGCAGCAGCAGTCCCTGGGAACATCTTAGAAATGCCAATTCTTGGACCCCACTCCAGATTCACTGAGGATAAAAGCTCCAGAAGTAATGACCAACAGCCTGTTTCAACAAGCTCTCCAGATGATCCTGACATACACCAATGTTTGAGAACTGCTGCTCTAGAAAAATGTTCATCTATATTGTGAACCCAAGTGAATATTCAAATCTTTTCTCTGCTTATTTCTCCTTACATCCTTCTTCTCTCTCTCCTCCTCTTCCCTCTACTCACATAATTAACCCCAACATCACTGAGCAATTATTGTCTAACACATTGGGCAAGTCTTGAGAATGAAAGTAATAAGATATGGCTTCATTCCTTTAGAATCATTCCACATCTTCAAACAATCAGAAATATAATAATACAGTTACAAAGTCTGTCTCATCTTTAGGGATGTCTTCCCCTAAGGTAGTAAGTGACAAATGATCAAATACAGGGAAACAAATAAAAATCCAAGCCGAATGGGAGCAAGGATGAAATGCATTGGATCATAAAAAAGACACATAAAATTAACAATTTGATGTTTCTTAGAAGACAAACACTTGTGAGATAACTCTAACACTGGGTATCCTAACAGTCACGTTCCTGTGCAGTCATGGTCCTCTCTCTTTTGAGGAATATAGAAGTGGCTATCAGAGGATCAATCATTTAGTTAATACTCAGCTTCAGAAACTGAATTTAATCCAGCCTCGAGCACTTGCTTTGTGAATGGGGAAACTCTTTAAGTGTATGGAAATCCCAGTATTCTTGTTTGTATATTGCGAACTGCCAGAAAACTTGGTGGGCTTGTTGCAATGGTCAGAATTGAATAGAATTAAAACAATGAGCATGTTGCTCAGCATATAGGAACCTCATATTGATATTTTCCATTGTGATTTTTTTTCCACGAACAATAGCACCTGTTATGTAACTGGTCTTGGTGGGGCAAGTTGAGGAAAGAAGAAAGAAAGAGAGCTCCCCTTGTACAATAATCACAAATTTCAGGGATAGGCTTATGTGCTGAATTTTCCTCTGGTAATCTTGATCATGTAGAGGGGGAAGGAAGGCAGTATCAATGATATCAATATTCATTTGACATAGACATAAAGCAGTTAAAATGAGTTACATAATAAAATAAATTAGATCTAGGAATCAATACAATGAAAACTTAAAAGAGAAAAATTGTTTGATATAAAGTCTACAGCATGAGAAGTGCTTAAATGCTTTTAAAGCTATGTTGGTGTTTATATTTATTATGGATTACTGAAGCACAAAGAAGTGTAGAGAATAATAATAAATGACTGGTCACCCATCCATTAACATTATCAAGTTCATGCTCTTCGCCATCATTCTTTAGGTATTTTCATTGCCATAAATAATAGATATATTTGAAGCTCTCACATCAGGTATTTGTACAATTTTGAATCTTTCCTTACCTGAGGGAAGCTCTACACTAACTTGATCCACATTATCCACCTGCATGTTTTTTATATTTATATTATTCTTCTAAAAACATTGCATTGTTCCTTCTTTTTAAAAAGGCATATAGAAGCATAATAAAACTGTGCATGTCATTTTACAATTGGTTTTCACACTTATATTTTTGTTAATGTATTCAATTTCCTTTATTCGTTTTAAGTACCATAGAGTGCTTCACTCTATTGTCGCATCATGATTTACTTCTATATTTCCTAGCTGAGAGATATTATAATGTTTTATATATATATACACACACACATTCACACATACACACACACTCTCTCTATATATATGTATTTATGGATATATACAAAATATGAAACCATGCCTGTGGTTTGAAGCCATCACATTGGTGCATGAAGTGAATGAAGGTGAATATAAAAAGGGAGCCTTCCATACATATACTATTTTGTTACTTTACAAAAGAAAAAAGCCTGAAGCTGCTATAGCAGAATGCCAATATTTGCTAATTCTGGAAAGAGGTAGATGGTGGTATTTTTAAATTATTATTACATCTATGCTGTCCTTATAATTTAAAATAATCAATAGTTTTATAACGATGAACAAGTAGACAAAGGAAGTAGTCTGCTCTGTCTGTTTGGGTCTACACTTCCTTCTCCAGAATCCTCACACCCAGGCAACAAAGAGAACACAAAAGGCGTTCTGTACAAAGATGGATGGGAAGGTAATGGGAAGATAAGGTGAAGTGACTAACATCTCTCCCCTCCACCACCAAAAAAATTCAAGTTAATGTCAGAGAATTTTATAACAGTCATGTTTGTGAAGGGGAGAATTTAAGCTCAAATGCTAAATGGTTCTTCCTATTACATATAGAGAGGAGAAGACAAGCAGAATGAGAGCTGAATGAGTATTGTTGCAAAGGTACAAATGAACATGTTAAGATGATGACATACAGGCAGGAATCCCATGGAGGATTTAGTATTGAACGTCTTAGGAATGGATTCTTTTCACAGCTGTGCAGGGATGAAACTGCCGCGACACCTGCTCTCATGCCCAAAACATTGTCTAAGAGATTTTAGGTTACCTGGCTGGCTTCATTGTGGGATGATACTTGGCATCTTCCCTGGATATTGAATGATAGAGACAGAGAATCTGTCTCTGAGAAAGGCTGAGGGACCGAATGAAGCCCCAGGCTTGTAGGCAAGAAGGATCATCTCAGGAAAGTGGCTCAGGCTTTGCTTCCTGACTGAATGGGGCTGTTGAGTGAGGTGGTCACGGAGAGGCTCTTTGCAGTCTGTGCCTCCCTGGTGGTTCAACATGCGAAGTTCCTCATTAGACAAACACTTTCATTGTTATTCAGATCCCAGGACAGTATAAATCCCTTAAGACCAAGACTGTAGAAGGGAAGAATTCAAGATGGCTGATTCCATGTTACTGCAAGGCCAGGTATATGCCATTCAGCTCTCTCCACCTGTTTCTGCTCACTTCATTTCACATACCTTGCACACACACACACACCACCTTCTCTAATTGGATATCAGTCTTCATTTTTTGGTGCAATCAATGGGATCCCTACCTAATTAATGACAGCAGGAAAATGGATTCTAACTTTGAGTGTGAAAGTATACGTTATATATTGGTATAAAAATGCATTTATAAATAGAGCTAAGCTATTGTAAAATGCAAACACTCAGTGACGATTCTTTCTAGTAGTCACTGTTCCTGAACCTTAATCTTCATAAGCTATTACATAAATTAAATAAACTATTACATAAAAATTAAAAACTATTACTTCTTAAAAATTAAAAATTATTGCTTATTAAATCATAAACTATTACATAAAAAATTTTAAAAACTATGACACAAAAATTATAAACATAAAATGTTTATTTATACAACAGATTATAATCTATGATCTGTAAACTATTCTGACTGTGATCGATATGGACAGACTTTGTAATTTTATAAACACCTTTTCCAATTTCATCACAATACGTTAAGTGTACATTTTTCCTTAGTAATTGGGGATTGTGGATTGAAATTATGGCACTTGATTTTTAATAGAGTTACAATAAATTAGAACAGCACTGCCAAAGCAATAGTATGTTGGCTCACCCATACTCTCAGTAGAATGAGTGAGATTTCAACCATAATTTTATAGGTGAAGATGGTGCTCCAGGTTAATATTTAACCACAAACTTTACGTCATTAATGAATTTAATATGTTAATGCATTTATCAATTTATTCTACCACATATTAACTTTTCCTACATTAACTTTGTTTTTTAGTCAATAAACTTCTTGATATAGTATTAGAAACAGACATAAGAAAAGATGGTATTTGAATGTCACCCATTCAATTCAACACGTTAAAATAGAAAACATACAAAAAGACATAGCTGGTCTCATAAAACAAGAGAAGGCTTTCCATGTTCCTCACAAGTAACTCAAACATAACCAGTGAGTGGACTAAAGTCAAGGGTTCTACGGATTACTTCTGTAAGGAAGAAATTAATCTCTCCTGTTAATGAGCACACTGGAAGTTAAATATTCTGGAAGAGATTATGTGCTTGAAGTCAAAGACAAGAACAGAATTTCAATATTTGACAAATGTGGTTGAACAGGAGAGTTGTGGACACTGCCTGAGCCTTTGAATGTGAACTTGAACAGATGAAAGTTTCAGAAAAGCCCCAGGGAAGAACTGAGCCAAGTTACCTGCTGGCATGGTGACTGGATCTGTGATATTCACAATATACTCAAGCAGAAGGAGTCAGGAAACTAAATTTAGGACTAGAGAACTGATTGGTGATTGTTGAGGGCACAGGTGAACCTGCTAAATGAGAAAAAGTGAACCTATAGGTGAAAAGAGAGAAAGGAACAATCCTTCCCATCCAAATGGAATCTGAAAATAAAAATATAAATAGGAAGAAAAATAGTCCTGAGACAGACAATCACCACAATGAAAATACAGAATATCAGGAGGCCAGCACAGTTGATATAGAATGAATGATGGAGGGAATAGTAAGTGGAAATAAGACAAGGAGTGTCAGACTGATTATACAAAAGCCTACTGACAAAGGGAGATGAAGGGTAGCCCAGATGCCATGGAATTTGAAAGATCCTCTCATGAGGATTTTTATCTGCGCACACTCTTATCATCAGCACTGACAATAAGGCTTCATAATAGTGTGCTTTCAATTAATATTTAGTAATTAATGAATAAATATCTGTGTATTAGAACTTGAATATGATTTAACACATTTACAGAGTAAGACTAAAACATATCATCATTTTCAATAGATGGAGAAAAAGCATTTAAATAAACTGCAACGTCCTTCCATGATAAGATAGTGAAGTAAGAATGGAGAAACCCACCTTAACTCAAAAAATAGTATTTCAGACATCATCTACAGTAAATGAAATACGCAGTGGTCAAATACTCAAAACATTCTCTTTAAAATCAAGAACAATATAGAAGATACTAAAAGACACTATTTCAAACAACATAGTGTAGATTTGAGTCACTGAAAAGAAATAAACACGTCATAACTAATATATGCAATTAGCATCTACGTAGAGAATTCCAAACAATCTATAGACGATTTGTTAGAGATTATTTAGAATGTGTGATTTGTAAGAGATACCTTTAACAAGATCATCAGATAAATACCTGCAAAAAGTTCTAATAAAATATTTCAAAGCACGTTATGCAAAAACCTATGACATTTTACTGAAGGACACTAACGAACACAAAAAATGCAGATGATATTCAAACTTTTGATAAATATACACAATATTAGAGAGATGACAGTTTTCCTCAAATAGTTGTATAGATTTAAGGCACATACTGGGACTTTATTGTATTTAAGAAGCTGACTTTGAAATTTATATGAAAGAGTGGTGGAGAAAGAATATTTGACTTAACGGAAAATAAGAACAAAGTGGAGTACTTGCCTTACAAGATGTATTATGGAGCAACAGTAACTAAAATGTTATCGTTCTATAACAGATAGAAAAGTATCACCAGTAAAACCCTCATCTATATGAAGATTTTTTAGGACAGAGATGGCATTGGATACCTTTTTTTTTTTTAAAGATTAGCACCTGCGCTAAAATCTGTTGCCAATCTTCTTTTTTTTCTTCTCTTCAAGCCCCCAGGAACCCAGTTGCATATTCCAGTTGCGAGTGCCTCTGCTTGTGCTATATGGGACGCCACCTCAACACGGCCTGATGAGCGGTACCATGTCTGCACCCAGGATCCAAACTGGCAAAACCCCTGGCCACTGCAGCGGAGCATGTGAACTGAACCACTCGAACATGGGCCAGGCCCCTGGATGCTTTCTTTATGACAATGTAACTTTGACGTAAAGGATGGTACCATTCAGTAAATAGTGCTGAAATTATTGTGTGCATGTTGGAAAAAATAAAATTTGATTCTATCTTACATCATACTCTAAAAACACTCCAAAACACCAAAGCCTTAAATGTGAAAGATAAAATGACTAAGTGTTTTTGAAAACAATATAAGAAAGTATTCTTATGACCTTGGAGAGAGCGTAATCATCCCTTAGATAAGATTAAGTGATCACAATACAAAATGAAAAGAGTGAAAAACTCAACCACTTTAAAATAAGATGATAATGGACTAATATCCTGAAAACGCAATGAACTCCCACAACTGGAAACCAAAACAGACACAAAAAAAACATGATTAAAAATGGGCAAAGGACTTGCATAGTCTTTCTCTAGAGAAGACATACAAATGGCCAAAAAGCACCTGAGAAGATGCTCACCATCACTAATCATTAAGGAAATGCAAGTCAAAACCATAATGAGACACCAAATCATACGCATTAAGATACTTGCTATAAACATATTAACAAGTATTGGCAATGATTTAGAGAAAGTGGAACCTTGTGAACTGTTGGTGTTAACGTAAACGTGTGGCTGTCATCGACACAGTAGGATGTGTCCTCAAATAATTAAAAATAGAATTATCATATAACCTATGTTATGATAATTCTACTTCTGGATGTATTCTCAAAATAAATGAGGCAGGGACTTGAACAGATATTTGTACACCCATATTCATAGCAGCATTATTCACCAACTTCCCATTGACTGATGAATGGATAAATAAATTATGGTATACACATACAATGGGACATTATTCACCCTTAAGGAAAAGACAACCCACCAATTGGGAGAAAATGTTAAATCATACACTGACAAGGGGTTAATTTCCAAAATATATAAAGAACTCATACAACTCAACAACAAAAAAAGAAACAACCAGATCAAAAAGTGGGCAGAAGATATGAACAGATATTTTTCCAAAGAAGTTAGACAGATGGTGAACAGGCACATGAAAAGATGTTCAATATCACTAATTATTAGGGAAATGAAAATCAAAGCTACAATGAGATATCACCTCATACCCATCAGAATGGCTAAAATTAACAAGACAAGAATTGACAAGTATTGGAGAGGATGTGGAGGAAAGGGAACTCACATACACTGCTGGTGGGAATGCAAACTGGTGTGGCCACTATGGAAAGCAGCCTGGAGAGTTCTCAAAAACTAAAACTAGAAATACCATATGAGACAGCTTTGCCACTACTGGGTATTTATCTAAAGAACATGAAATCAACAATTCAAAGGGATGTATGCATGCTTATGTTCATCACAGCATTATTCACAGTAGCCAAGACATAGAAGTAACCCAAGTGCCCATCAATGGGTGAATGGAAAAGAAGATGTTGTATGTGTGTACAATAGAATACTATTCAGCCATAAAAAGACAAAATTGTACCATTTGCACCAACAGGACCTCAATGGAGGGGCCTTGAGAGTATTAGGTTAAGGGAAATAAGCCAGACAGAGAAAGACAAACACCATATGATTTCACTCATACGTGGAAGATAAACAAACACATGGATAATGTGAACAAATTAGTGGTTACTAGAGAAGTGGATGAGTGGAGACCACAAAGGGTAAAGGGGCATGTATGTAGGATGACAGGTAAAAACTAGCCTATTGGTGGCCAGCATGATGCAGTCTATACAGAAACTGACATAAAATATTGCCACCTGAAGTTTACAAAATTTTATAAGCCAATATGATCTCTATAAAATAATTGAATAAAAAAAGAAAGGAAATTCTGATACATGCTGCCACGTGGATGAACCTTGAAGACATTCTGATATGTGAATAAGCCAGTCACAAAAGGACAAATAATGTACAATTCTATTTATGTGAGGTTCCTAGAAGACTCAAATTCACAGTCACAGAAATTAAAATGAGGTTTCCAGAGTCTAGGGGCAAGAAGGAATAGGTTGTTATTGGTTAACAGTGAAGATTTCAGTTTTGTGAGATGATGGGTCTTATGTATGGATGGTGATGATTAACCACACAATGTGAATATACTTAATGCACTGACCTGCACAATTAAAAAAGGTAAATGGTAAATGATATCTTTTTGTATTTTACTGCAATTCTTAAAATAAAAATAACTTATCAACTAAACAATAAGCCACCAAAACAAGTGACTCAAGAATAAAAGTTCATAATTTTTCTTTCAATATAACAAGAAGTACAGAAGGACAAATAAACTTTCAATGAAGTGCCTTCAAATATGACCTAGACTAACAATCCACAATAACTTGATTTTATTACTCAGTGCAGCCATAAAAGAGAGCTATAACAACTTATATTAATGACACAAGTTACTTGGAGGTAGCACTCATCCTATTTTTTTTCTTTTTTAAACAGTACAAATTAATTTTCTTACATTTGTGGAGGTTACATATCTGAAATCAGAATATTTACTGGGCTAAAATCAAAGAGTTTGCACGTCTTGGTCCTTCTGGAGTCTCTGAGGGGAGATTCTCATTCTCTGCCTTTTGCAGTTTCTAGTTGCCCATCAGCATTTCTGTCACATGGCCCTTCCTCCATCTTCAAAGCACATCAGATCAATATCTGCTTCCACCATCATATCATCTTCTCTTCTGCAGTCAAATTTTCATTTGTTTTATTTTTTAGAATTTGCAAGCGTTTCACTGAACAAAAGAAGTAAGACCAAAAGGAACACATACCTTTTAATTCATTTTTTTCAGGCATGGTGGAGAAACTACCAAGAAAATCCAGGATATGCTGACTTTAATAATCGGGATATTGGATCCTTCTTAGAGGAGAAGGAGAACATTACTGGAATAGAATATTGATGATACTGTAGGTATTGATATTACCTCTTTTTTCCAGCTTCTTTGAGATGTATTTCATATATAAATTGTCTAAGTTTAAGGTATACAATGTGATGATTTGCTATATGCAAGAAGTTTTCAAGCACAAAAGGGAGTATTGTTAACTACAGTCACCATGCTGTATATTAACTGATTCATCTTATAACTGAAAGTTTGTACCCTTGGACCAACATCTCTCCATTTCCCCCACCCATCAGCCCCTGACACCACCATTCCACTCTCTATTTCTATGAGATTGACTATTTTAGATTCCGTATTTATGTGAGATCTTACAGTATTTGTCTTCCTCTGACTTATGGACATAATTGCATGCTACTGATTTTCAGTGACATTTTATTTTATCGTTATTTAAAATAAACCACTATAATTCAATCAAAAGCCCCCCATAGGGAAGAAAAATGTACATTGAACCTATTGTGTTGAAATTGGAAAAAGTAATTATTAAACCACTTGTGAATTGAATCTACTTCAATTCACCACATTGAATCTATTGTGTGGAGGGAAAAAGTGGTTATGTGATCTATATTGATCATAGTCACAACTGGTCACAGAGAATAGATCAGATTCTGCAGCATAAAATATAAAGAATAGAAATTAAAGTACAGAAAACATTCAGTGACTCTAAAAAGGAAACACCCCTAAATGTTTCAATTTTACAACATTTAGTTATATTTATAACTATATTATTTATACCCAATGTATAAACTATGTTTTCACACTTAAAATTGGAATAAAGCTTCCTGACACCAATGAAATAGAGAAGGCTTTGTGACTTAAAGAAACAGGCTAGAATTCATTAATAAAAGAATGTGTGTACATGTGCAAATGGAGGTGAACCTGAACAGGTGGAGACAACTGGATAGTGAACAACTGGCCTAACAAGGTCAAGGATAAGCCATCACGAATTTCCCTCTTCTATTGTCTCTGTCTTTAAGGATTTGCAGTTCCCAGGGATCATAATGACATTAAAATATTTGTTTAATGAGGAGTTTTGTATATCTATCCCCTAGGGATATAGAGACTGTAAAGAGTGAGCCTGTGACAATCTCATCCAGCAGCTCTTGCTTGGTCAGGAACAAGCAGACCTGAGGCTCCATCCAAGGATGATCTTTCTTGGCCAGGAGCACCTTGCCTCACTTGGTCTCTCTGTCCTTCCTGAAGACATATCTCCTGTCTTCAATATCATGTAGTATGTCAAACATCATTTGACAGTGTTGCCAGTCAGGTAAGTGAAAATTCCTTATTTAATGTGTTGGTAATGAGGACAAGGGTCTTACTATGAATTCATCTTTGAGAATAAATGAGGACAACACATGCGTGAAATGACCAGAACCAGATGTCCAATGGGACTTCAGCCTATCTGTCTTCTTGTGATGAATTCTCATGTATTTATGTACCAATACTCAGCTAGTTCTCAGTCTGCTGGTCTCCTAATTTCCCTAAAAAATGGCAGAACCTCTTTTCCTCCTGATCAGAAATCTGCCCTTTCTCAAATGTGATGACTGTTATAAACCTTTCTGACATTTTCTTGAATTTTTCTGTGGTAATATGAAAGGATTTGGTCAGCTTTTCTGTTCATTCTGTTCCTGGTTCTTGATAAGTCTTTGTACAGAAGTGATTTTGTACTATCCCTGTAGCTGTGCTGTTAAGATGCTGGGGAGAAAGTGGAGACAGAGCGAGACCTTGTTGGCTACCTTCCTAGTATACTCATTTCTCTTTATGAATTTACCTTATACTATATATAAGAAAAGCAGAGACAGTATAAGCAAAAAAGACATACGACTATCCCTCACCTCATTCCAGAATTAACAAACGTTGACTTGGTGCTAGATGAATTTCAGGTCTTTTTTATAAAGTAAAAAATTAATATGCATATAGAAGACACTTGTTTTGTATCCCACTCTGTTCTTGACCTCCCCTTTCTAGCAACAGCATCTAGAATGTGATGGTATCGATCATGCATGACTTTACATTGTATATGTATTCATAAACACATATAGGATGAAAGACGTTAACCATAATATCTATCAGTTTAGGAACAAAGAAATAAAACATGATGTAACAATATAGTGGAATACTTTCTGCTAATTAAAATTAATGATGCAGGACTAAATGCATCAACTTCAATCAAAAAATAAATTACATAAAATGTCAATCGTAACTGACATGTTCAGTATGGTTCAGTTTACATAAAGCTTAAAAAATGTGAAACAATTCAATTGTTTTTGGAACAATTAATACTAATTATAGTAATAGTTGCAGGGAATGACATACAGTAAGTTCATGTATTTCTTCCTGGGGAGGGAAAAGAATCAAGATCATTCAAATGCGTGATGTAGGTGTTTCACATATACACGTATTATTTATTGCAATAAAGTCACCCAAAATGAGAATAGTGAAATGTATGAATTTAATAAATTTGACTGATGGGCACCAAGTTCTTCACTGTTATCTCTGTACATTTGTTACACTTGAATAATCTATAGTAAAAATAAACATATCTATGTAGGATCAAAAACATTTAAATTTTTCTCATGCTGCAGACGTTTTGTCATACAAAATATTTTTTTCTGGTGGATTTTCATTATTTGTGTTGATTCATATATCTGATAATTTTTATTATTTAATTCATTTTAATTTTTATCTATTTAATCATATGTCCATTTCAAATGAATATTGATGTCACTGACATTTCCTTAATTCCCTTTCTACATGATAAAGTTTCTCAGAAGGAGTTTCAGCTCAGAAACTCTTTCCTGAAATGTACAGTTATCATCTAGGGATGTTCTCTCTTTCCATATTCTTTCCTCAACTTGTCCCACCCCATTTCTTTCTTTTGAGGAGAGAAACATAGCAGGAGCTGTTGTTCATGGAGGAAGAAGACTACAATAGGAAATGTCAGCACGAGGGTCCCAAATGCTGAGTGCCGTTCTGGATGCTTTTTCTCCATTCATTTCACAAGTTTGGAACATCCCCATAAGTTTTTATGACAGTTCCCATTATACAAATGGGGATATCAGGCCTTTTATAATTATAAACACAAATCATCAAAAAATAATTATCTTTCCTCACTCTCAAAGCAAGTGCTTGCTGGACTAAATTTGGTGTGTTTGGTGATAAGTAATACACAAAATGATAAAGGCCCTCATGGCCACTTCTTTTTCCCCTTGAGAAGGAGGACCACTGCATTACAGAGACAATCATTTTAGGACAGTTGATTATATTATAAGTATCATATAAATATCTCTTATCTTATAAATTTATGTCTTCCAAGGACCAAATATTGAAGCTATTTTCTCAGGAGCTTATGCATTTCATTCTTTCTCTTATTTGTCTGTTTTTTCTTTTTTAATGATATGCCACCTAACACCTCAGGGGAGAACTTCCCTTAGGATGAGACAGAAAATCTCTCTGAAATAGTTTTCCAGCTTTTCATAGAATCCATCTGTAACATAGTTGAGTAACATTTCCATGGGAGAGTCTTATGAGCTTCAAGTTTATATGCTACGTTTTCTAATCTTTGCTTGGGTACAGAGCATATACTTGGATGGATGCCATGAACCCACCACACAATACTTCATGAGTAAAAGTGGACATACTTTGTAGGGTAGTGAAAAGATTTGGGGCATTATTCAGGAAAAAATATTACCATTTTAAAGGGGAATTATGAAATCTCAGTGATGGTTTAGGAATGCTAATTCTGTGCTCTCCAAAGGCATTAACAGTGATTAGTCAAGTGAGTCAATCAGCAGTCAGATGATCTGATCTCAGACCTACTGCTGTCATGAACTAACCATGTACTTTGTGTCCAAGATGTAACTTCTTTTCTCCTAGGTTTCCCCAATGATGCATGGATTGATTGTGTGATGTAACTCATCTGTAATTTAAAAAGCCCTTCATAAGATTCTGAGGCATGCCAAAGTTTGGGGACTATTACTCTACAAGAGAAATTCGATAACTTCAGTCTCATTCTTCTGTTTGTTTGGGGCAAGAAACGTTTCTGAAGGAAATATCACATCATATTCTTTCTTTCAGTCTCAGCATTCAGCACAAGGTGGGAAACAGAGTTGGTGATCAATAAAAATAAGAGCCAATAAAGGAAGTGGAGGGAAGAGGAAGAGTGAGAGATGACGATAGAGGGGGAGATTAGCAGAGGGAAAGATTTGAATATTCTCTTGGGTACATAATATGGAGGATTCTCTTTTTCATTTTTAGCACTGGTTCTCAAACTTTAGCACATATGAAATTCATCTGGAGGGGTTTTTAAAACTTAGATTTCTGGTCCCCAGAGTTTATCAGCAGTAATTCTGGAGTAGTACCACAATTATTCATTTCTAAGAAGTTCCCATTTGGAGCTTTTGCTGCTTATCCAGGGACCATTCATTTTATTTCTTTTTACTCCATCTTTTCAATCAGATTCATCGATAACATGGAACACAGAAATCACACAGACTCTCCAGAATCCCTTCTCCTTGGATTGACAGACGATCCAGAACTGCACCCTCTCCTCTTCATTCTGTTCCTCTCCATGTACCCGGTCGCCATCTTGGGAACCTTACTCATCTTCCTGACTGTCATCTCTGACTCCCGCATCCACATCCCCATGTACTTCTCTCCAATCCATTCTTTACTGACATCTGTTTAAACAAAACCACAGTCCCAAAGATGCTGATAAATATCCAAGCACAGAGTAAGAGCACCACTTACACAGGCTGCCTTACACAGATTTAGTTTGTCCTGATTTTTGCCAGTTTGGAAAATTTTCTTCTTGCAGTAATGACCTATGACCTCTGTGTGGCCGTTTGTCATCCACTGAGGTACACGGTCATCGCAAATTCCTGCTTCTGTGGACTGCTGATTCTATTCTCCCTGTTCATTAGCATCGGGGATACCCTCCTCCACAGTCTGATGGTATTGCAGCTGACCTTCTGCACAATCCTGGAAATGCCCCTCATCCTCTGTGAAGCTGTTCAGGTCATCAAGCTGGCGTGTTCTGATACCCATCAATAACATCCTGACATGTTTTGCAACTAGTATATTTGGTGGTGTTCCTGTGTATGGATCATTATCTCTTATGCTAAGATAGTCTCCTCTGTTTTGAAAATGCCATCAGTAGGTGGAAAGTATAAAGTTTTTTTCCACCTGTGGTTCTCACCTCTCAGTTGTGTCCTTATCCTATGGGACAGGATTTGCTCTTTATCTTATGCAACATTAGTTCTCCCCTTATAAACTCTTCCAAGAACATTGAAGTGGCTTCAATGATGTACACTATTGTCCTTCAAATGCGGAACCCCTTTGTCTATAGCCTGACGAACAGGATATGAAAAGAGCATTGAGAAAACTCATCTGTAAGATGCTATTGGTTTTTCAGGAGAGTGTTAATTTACAAATATTTGTGTATTTTCTAGCTGTCCTTCTCTTATTGATTTCTAGCTTCATAATATTGTGGTCACAAATGACACTTTGCTTGATGTCAGTCTTTTAAAATTCACTGAGACTTGCTTTGCGGGCTAACATATAATCTATCCTGGAGAATGTTCCATGTGCACTGTAGAAGAATGTATCTTCTGCTGTTAAAAGAAGTGTTCATATATGTCTGTTAGTTGTTATACACTTAGACCATTTTCAAATTCTCTGTCATTTTTTGATCAATCCAGGGGTACTATCCATTGTTGAAAGTTTCATACTGAAGTCTCTAAGTATTATTTTAGAAATATGTATTTCTCATTTTACTTTTTTCAAGTTTGTTTCATGTATTTTGAGGTTCTGTGTATATATGTGAGGTTTGGTGTATATACGTATATAATACTTATATCATCTTGACTATTGACCCTTTTACCTCTTCTTTATCTATCTATCTACCTATTTTGTTTCTATCCCTTTTTGTCCATTTAAAAAATTTTGACTTAAAATCTATTTTTTATGAAGTCAGCTCTCTTTTGGTAACTATTTGCCTGGAGTATATTTCTATCCTTTTATTTTCAATCCATTTATTTTTGTGGATTTTTAGTGAGTCTCTTGTAAACATCATATTCACATCATGTTTCTTTTATCTCTCTTCCAGTTTCTTCCTTTTGATTGGAGCATTTAGTCCACTTACCTTTAAAGTATTTCCTGATAAGGAGATTCTTAATTCTTCCATTTAAAAATTTATGTTCTGTGTGTCTAATAACTTTTTGTTTTGTTGTTCTTCATATCCACCATTACTGCTTTCCTTTCTGTCTAGTTGATTTTTTGTTAGGAATATTCTGGATTTTGTTCTCTTTGCTTGTTTTGAACATATCTGGATAATATGCTCGTGGTTACCATGGGCATTAAATTTAACAATGTAGTTTGTATTAACACCACTTTTACTTCAATAACATGCAAAACTTCTGCTTTTATGTGGCTCAATCATTTCTTCTTTATGTTGTTGCTGTCACAAATTAAATCTTTGTACATTGTTGCTAGTAGTATAGATTTCAAAATTTTTACACCTATTTAAATCGAGTAGGAAATAAAAGTGGAGCTGTAAACTAAGAATAAAATACAAACTCTTTTATTTGACTACACATTTATCTTTAGCAGAAATATTTTCTCACATGGCATTGAATTATTGTCTAGTGTCTTTTCATTGCAACTTGAAGGGATCCATTAGACATTTTCATAGAGCAGGATTAGTTTTAATGAACTCCTTCAGCTTTGTTTATTTGGAAATGTTTTGTTTCCCCCTCATTTTTGGAAGAAAATTTTTGTCACTTACAAAATTCTTGGTTGACATTTTTTTCTTTTAGCATTTTATATATATCATCCCAGTATCCTCTGACCTTCATTGATAAATGAGAACTTGATTATTAATCTTATTAAACATCTCTTGTCTGTGATGAGTTAATTTTCTTTTAAGTTCTTGTACATGGTGAGCTCCTTTCATGATTCTATCTTTTCCTTTAGCTTTGTCAGTTTGATGATAATCTGTCTTAAGGTTAGCATCTTGGTGTTATCCTCCTTGGAGTTCATGGAGCTTCTTACTTTTGTAAGTTCATTATTTTCACCAAATTATGGAAGTTTTGACCATTATTTTTCAAATATTTTTTTCATCTCTTTCTCCTTCTCTTCTCCTTCTGGGACTCCCACAATGATTACATATATTTTTTCATTTGATGGTGTCCCGTTGTCACCTAGGGTCTGCTCACTTTTCTTCATTCTTTTTTCTTTCTGCTTCATAGAATCAATATTTTAATGTGGTAGCTGTGTGTATCAGAGTCTCCCCTAGAGTTTGCTTTTCTTAAAAAAAAATCTTTAAGGTGGTAGTACTGTATTCATTTAGTGACTTTCCCAAAATATATTCACAAAGACTATAATTCTTGTTGTACATGGTCATTGACATGTATGCTCTTTAGCTTTGTGTAACTTGTACTTTGACAGATTTCCTTGAATGGCAGGAGTGATACAGGATTGGGTGCAGTCTTAGGGTTCTAATGCAATCCTTTTTAATATGTCTTTATGAGGGTGGTTATCCTATGCAAAACTGCTTTCCTTTGACAAGGAGATATTGAGTGTAAGATAAGAGAGGAGTAAAGGAAAGTTGTCAAGATTAGGAGAATTTCTTTCCTCAAGGCTCAAAAAAGCAGGACCATAATTTTGAATCATCTCTGTGGGTGAAGGGGTGAAAACCGTGGAGGTCTCAAGTGAGAATCAAAGGAGTTGCTGGAGAGCTTTCTATACTGGTCATCAGTGGAGGCTGAGGGAGGTTTTTGTTTTCAGCACTACACTAGGAAACAGCTCTGTACCCGGCACTTGAGTTATCCGCTAGTGCAGAGCTTCCTGCACTGATGCCCACAGAACAGCTGAGAGATGAATCACGTGAGACCTATGTTCATACTGAGGTTTCTCTGGCTTACAGAAACAACTACTGACTTTGAACCTCTGGGGAGACTTGTGAGAGATGTGCATTCATTTTCACACTCAGAACTATATTTCAAAGTTTCCAAAATTATGACCTGTTTTTATAAAAAATTGAAGGAAACAAATGTTTATATGAGATGAGTGTTTAAAAACTCTGTGAAAAGCATTCTGTGAAATTCTGATGACATCTGAAATCTTAGCTGTGTGACTTCAGTATAAAAGAATATGGGAGAATGTATCTAGAATTAGGAAGATATCAGATGTTTCCTCAATTTTGCTTTTTAACATATCGTGTACTAAACAGTGCATAAGATCTGTCTGTAGTTCTGAAAGAATAGCCACATAATAAACATACATACCTATCCAAGGGTTAAAAATAGAGCAATGCCATCACCATAGAATCCACTTAAGTGGTCTCCTACTTACACTACCCTCGCTGATTCCAGGGGCAAACACTATCTTAAATTCTGACCTTATTTTCTTTGAAGTGTTTCTTTTGGGTTGAATCATATGAAATTGTCATTTTTGATTATATTTGCACTGCAAAACTGGTAATAGGATTTAAACATTATTGTCTTATCACTTCAATATATGTTAATGTCCAATTTATAGTCTGTCTCTTTTCAAACTTGTTAAAAATTTAATCAAAAATATATCAAGTTTTCATCTTGATTGTTTTTTATCACTAGTGTACTTTTGAGATTTAATTACATTATTGGGCATAACAGGCACTATTTCCAATCTTCTGTGTTTTTACATTATGTATGGTGACTTTTCAAAGTAGATATCTTGTCCAATATTGATTCAAGTTTTGTTCTAGTTTTCTGCGCTTATGAATAAATCTCTTTGAATATTCTCATATATTTGTCTCTTGGTGGAAATACGGTGGAATCTTATACTTGCAATGGAATTATTGGGATTAAAGGAGTATGGATATTTCTTTAGATTGCTCCAAAGTGTGATCCTAAGTGATTGAAACTATTACACACATATTAGAAGGTCCTGATGATTTCTACCACCACCAATATTTCAAGGCTACTGATAATCTTGTGGGTTTAAAAACTATTTCATTATTTGACACACTTCTTATTTTTATGTGATTGAGTATCTTATTATATATTCATTTCCCTGTCTTTTAAATATATGTTTGTGGTATTTCTACTGATTTGATTAACTTTTTCTTGTTAGTTCATATGATTTATTTATATAATTTCAAACTGAAGTCCCCCAAGGTGAGCATAAATGTACATTGAAACTATTGTGAAAAAATTAGAAACTATGGTTATGAAAATCAATAAAGAAGTAACAGATCTGTCTGCAGTGATCAGAGACAAATTTTTCACAGAGAATAAATTAGAGTCTACTGTGCAAATATACACAATGAAAATTAACATTCAGGAAACATTAATGACTCAGAAAAACTTAAAGTTTCCAATTTTTCAATAACAGCATTTTTTTTTGTTTTTTTTAAATTGAGTTCATAATAGTTTACACCAATGTGAGATTTCAGTTGTACGTTATTTCTTGACTGTGACCACATAAGTGCTCCCCTTCACCCCCTATGCCCACCCCCTACCCTTCTTCCCCTGGTAACCACTAAACTGTTTTCTTTGTCCATGTGTTTGTTTACATTCCATATATGAGCGAAATCATCTGGTGTTTGTCTTTCTCAGACTGTCTTATTTTGCTTAGCATAATTCCCTCCAGGCCCTTCCATGTTATTGTAAATAGGATGAATTTGTCTTTTTTATGGCTGAGTAGTATTCCATTGTATATAAATACCACATATTCTCTATCCAATCATCAGTCGACGGGAACTTGGTTTGTTTCCATGTCTTGGCTATTGTGAATGGTGCTGCAATGAACATAGGGGTGCATACGCTACTTTGGATTATTGATTTTAAATTGTTTGGTAGATACCCAGCAGTGGGATAGCTGGGTCATATGGTAGTTCTACCTTTAGCTTTTTAAGGCATCTCCATTCTGTTTTCCATAGTGGCTGCATCAGTTTGCATTCCCACCATCAGTGTATAAGGGTTCCCATTTCTCCACACCCTCTCCAACATTTGTTAATTTGTAGTCTTAGTGATTATAGTCATTTTAATCGGCATAAGGTGGTATCTTAGTGTAGTTTTGATTTACATTTCCCTGATGATTAGTGATGTTGAACATCTTTTCATGTGTTTATTGGCCATCTGTATAACTTCTTTGGAAAAATGTCTGTTAATGTCCTCTGCCCGTTTTATGATCAGGTTGTTTGCTTTTTTATTGTTCAATTGTGTGAGTTCCTTATATACAATGGAGATTAACCACTTGTCAGATCTATGATTTGCAATATTTTAAATATATTATTTACATCCACATACATAAACTATATTTTCAAACCTAAAATTGGTATTGGACTTCCCAATGTCATTGATTAGATAGGGACTCTTTGTTCATACCTGCAAAAAGGAGTGGAATCCCATTAGAGAAGAATGGTGTATCCATATTTGCAAAGAATTGGAAATGGAGATGAGCAGGCACAGATGGAGAAAAATGGATGGTGTAAACCTGGTCTCATAGGGTGAGGGAAGTAGCCATTATGAGTTCCTCCCATCTAGAGTCTTGGTCTTTAAGGATTTACACTGTCCTGGGATCCCAATGACAATAAAATTGCATGGCTAATGAGGAGATTTGGAAATTGAAGCTCTAAAGATACAGAGACTGCAATTTGCCTGTGACTGTCTCATTCAACAGTCCTTCCAATGAAAAGAAGTAGGTCATCTGAGCCTTCTCCCATAGATGATCCCTCTTGCCCAGGAGTTTGGGTTTCACTCAATTCGTCTGCCTTCCTGAGGACAGATATCCGAGATGGTACATTCAGTGGAGATGTCAAGCATCATTCCACAGTGATGCCAGCCAGGTAACCTAAGGTCCCTTAGTCAATGTTTGGAAATGAGGGCAGGTTTATCCAAGGGAAGTTGTGAAGAAAGTACATACATCAAATGATTAGAGCTAAGTCACCTATGGTCCTCCTGTCTGTCTGCCATCTTTTTCACACTTTTTCTTGTACCTTACACAATACTCAAGCACCTCTCATTTACTAATCTCATATTCAATTTCTGCTATAACAAGGATCATTTCTTCCAGAGTAGCAATATACCAATTTTAAAACAAGGTAACTCTTTAACTCTGGCATTTACTTGCCATCTAGTGGTGAGAGGGCACGTTTGGTAAAGTTGATCTTACCTTCCCATTCCTGGTTCTTGATATATGTATGTATTATCACTGTGGCCTGCCTCTAAGTTCCCAGGAGATCCAGATAGAATCTTCAAGCTACCTCCCTAGTCTATTTGTTTCTCTTTATAAAATTGCCAAAGGTTTCAAATAACCAGAACAACATAGACAGTGTAATTTTTAAAAAATGACCACCTGTTAACCCTTTCTAGAATTAATGATTGTTAGCATTCTGCTATATCAACTTCAAATTTTCTTTTTTTAAAGGAAAAGAATAATATACACACACACATCTTTTCTATTCCCATCTTTCAGTCTCCTTCCCTTCTCAAGATGATTTTTGCCTCTGGCGATGCTCCTCCTACTGGTCTAGAAAACATACATTCAATTGTCTTGTAACTCCACATTTTCCATCAGATTCATCAACAATATGTATCACAGAAATGAAACACATGTTTCACATTTCCGTCTCATGAAAGTGACAGAGGATCCAGAACTGCAGTCCATCTTTTTCAGTCTGTTCTTGTCCATATACCTGGTCACCGTCCTTGGAAATCTGCTCATCATCCTTGCTGTCAGCTCTGACTCCTATCTGCACACCCCCATGAACGTCTTTCTCTCCAATCTGTCTATTGATGACATCTGCTTAAGCACAACTACGATCCCAAAGATGCTGGTGAACATCCAAACACAGAATCAGAGCATCACTTATACAGGCTGCCTGACACAGATCTGCTTTGTCCTGGTGTTTGCCGGTTTGGAAAGTTGCCTTCTTGCAGTAATGGCCTGTGACCACTACGTGGCCATTTGCCACCCCCTGAGGTACACAATCATCATGAACTCTCGCTTCTGTGGACTGCTGATTCTACTCCCTCTGTTTATTATCATTCTGGATGCCCTGCTCCACAGTCTGATGGTGTTGCGACTGTCCTTCTGCACAGACTTGGAAATCCCCCTCTTCTTCTGTGAAGTTGTTCAGCTCATCAAGATTGCATGTTCTGATACCCTCACCAATAACATCCTGATGTATTTTGCAACCAGTGTATTTGGTGGTATTCCTGTGTGTGGAATTATTTTCTCTTATGCTCAAATAGTATCCTCTGTTTTGAGAATATCATCAGTGACTAGAAACTATAAAGCTTTCTCTACCTGTGGTTCTCACCTCTCAGTACTCTTTATTCTATGGGACAGGCTTTGGAGTTAACATTAGTTCTGCTCTCACTAACTCTTCTAGAAGCACTGCAGTGGTTTCAATGATGTACACTGTTGTCCCTCAAATGATGAACCCTTTCATCTATAGCCTGAGGAACAGGGACGTGAAGGGAGCCTTGAGAAAACTCATCAGTAGGACATCTTCTCTTTGGTGACTGTGTGACCTGCCTTGAACTAAGGTTTCTAGAATGAGTCAAAGTGACAGAAATATGGGCAAGCCAGAATGTCTGATTCTTGTATCATCAACTTCTTCTAAAATGACTGGATAATACAAAAGGTAAGTGAATTTCAACTTCAGATTGAATCCCAACCTGCTGTTGTGTTTCAAAAATGAGTTCCATTCCCTAAGCTCAGTGTCTTTGGTGGGGTCCTTGGAGGTGAACTGAAGCAAGGTTTATGCTCATATTGTTGAGACATCAGAGGAAAAAATGGGAGATGTTGGATAGGTCCAGAGAAGGATCAAATAAGTCTGTGGTCATAGCAAAGACTTGATTGTGTCTGATCTCATGGCTAGGGCCATGTGAATTATGCCCCAGAGACAAGTCTACTGTGAGACATGGGAAGAGTTGTTCTTTCATACTCCAGTGATTCCTGAGACCTGTCGCTGGTCAACTGTACCTGTGCAGGGCAACATCAGCGTCCATTATATTCAGTTTTATCATCTATCAACATGCTATAATGTGATTATTAGAGGTTAGAGATGATTGTCAGGAACTTGATTTTGAATAGTGAGAAAGTCATTGTTTCTTCTTAGAGAAAGTAACCCTGATTCTAATATACCAGGGCAATAAAGAGAGTTATCTCACCTTACAGGGACTTCAGAGGTAGAAAATGTAGAGGAAAATTCATTTACTCCTCCATGGGTGCCTTTTTTTACTGGGACAAGCTCCCTTCACTGGCCCAGATGGCTGCAACAGATGCAGACATCATAGCAAGACATCATGACCAGAGAAGGTAATCTGACTCCTCTTCCTTAGGTCTTTTGATACTTAGTATTGTATAGGGTCATCCAGAATATATACCTTTAAATCCCTTCACTGTGAATAGGATCATATTCCTCTTCTATATCTCCTTCCTGATGTGGAGAAAATGATTACTTTGAGAATCTTAGATTGACTGCATGAAGTGTTCCTCTTGGTCTCTTGTCCACCTCCACAAGCACTGCAAACACTGAGGACAATGTCTGACACATGTCAAGTACTTAACAAAATTAACTAGTGTCATTGTGTTCTATACTTGCCTATGTTTATACATTTGTATTCCTACTGTTCTCATGGATTGTTAATACATACTTCAGCAAGTAAATTTTTCTTTTATGTTATTTTTCACATTTTCTTTTGCTGCTCTGAGAAATAAAAAAACAAACTGTTTAGGCAGGCGAAGCAAAGGTTGGTAATCTGGCATCTTCTTAGCTTTGAAACTTTCTCATTGGCTGATTTGTAAAAATATATCTGAATTTTCACTTTTCTTCTTAATCATCGATCTTGTTGTGTTTCTTATTTATCTCTGCTGGTGTCCTCATGAAGATCACACTTGAATAAAATTAATTATATCACTGATGTCTTAGAACATTAGCTGCACTCAGGGTTCTCATGCAAAACTTTTTGATGTGTCTTTACAAGGAAATTTATTGTATGGAGAAATACTTTACTGTGAGAAGGAGTTGTTGAGTGCAAAACAAGAGAGGAGAAAGGGCGGTTAGCACAATTAGGTTGATCACATTTCTTGTAATCACAATACTTCAAAGAAGGCTCTCTATGCATGTGGGGCGAAAAGTGAAAGTCTCAAAGGAGAGCAAATGAGATCCTTGTGTTCTGGTCATCATTGGAGGCTGAGGAGGTTGTTTTATTTTTAGTAGCACATCTGGAATACAGCTTTGCCTGGGAATCATGGTACCTCCTAGTGCAGTGCCTCCTGCACTGCTGTTCAGAGGATACCCACAGAGTTGAATCACCTGGGACTTTTGCACATACGACATGTTTCCAAATCTTACTGAAGAACTACCAACTTTGAATCTCTATGGAAACATGTGAGGGATGAGCCTCTTCAGTAAGCACCCTGTGAGATTCTGATGACCTCTGAAGTCTGAAGTGCGTGAATTCCATATTGAATGAATATGGGAGAATGTATTTAGAATTAAGGATATGACAGACCTTTCTTTAATTTTACTTTTTTTTTTTTTTAAAGATTGGCACCTAGGTTAACAACTGTTGCCAATCTTTTTTTTTTTTTTTCTGCTTTATTTCCCAATCCTCCCCCCCCCCCCCCCCCCCCCCGCCCCGTACATAGTTGTGTATCTTAGTTGCAGGTCCTTCTAGTTGTGGGATGTGGGACGCCGCCTCAACGTGGCCTGACGAGCGGTGCCATGTCCGTGCCCAGGATCCGAACCCTGGGCGGCCGCAGCGGAGCGCGTGAACTTAACCACTCGGCCATGGAGCCGGCCCCTAATTTTACTTTTTAATATAATATTAAGTACTGAATAAAAATCTACCTGTAGTTCTGAAAGAATAATAACATAATAAAAACTCATTTATCTATCTAGGGGTTAAAAATAGAGCCATGCCACCATTATAGAATGCACCTGAAGTGTCTTCCAGTCACAACACTCTGTCACGTCAAGTGTCAGATGCTATCCTGTATTCTGTACTTATAATTTTCTTTAAAGTTCTTTTAGGTTGCATTTTATAAAATTTCCAGTATTTGATCATATTTTTCCTATGAAACAGGCAATGGGTTTAAAAATCTTTGACTTATCACCCTTCTGTGTATTCCTGTCCAATTTGTAAATCTGCCTGTTTTCCAACTTGCTAAATCTTAGGGTATATATTTCATGTCCTGACGTTTTTCCTCTTTGTTGCACTTTTTGTATTCAATCATATTGTTCATAGTAGCAGTAACTAATTCATTTCCAATACTCTGGATTTTTTACACTGTTTATGGTATCTTTTCAAAATAGGTATCCTTTCTGATACTCTGGAAATTTTATACTTTTTGTAACCAGTTTCCTGGTGTTATGAGTAAACCTGTTTGAATATTCTCTTATATGTCTCCTGGTGGAAATTAGAGAGTTTATTATAATTGAGATGGTAATATTGAATATAAAGTAGCACTTTTCCTCTTTAAGCAGTTCCAAAGAGTTTTCTGAAGTCAATGAACACACGTACACATACATTAGAAAGTCCTGGTCAATCACATCATCACCAAGACATTTTCAAGTATACTGGTAATCTGCTGGGTATAAAAAGATTTCATTAATATATATGTCTCTTACTATATATAGTAGATAGTGTTTTTCACGTATTTATTTTATACTCTGTTAAATATCTGTTTCTGGACTTCTACCATGCTGTTTATCTTTTTCTAATTGATGCTTGTGACCTCTTTTATCAGAATATTAATCTTAGTGATAAGCACTGAAAATTTCTTTTTAGATATTTGCCTTGTTTTGGGATGTCTTTTATAGTTTTTATAGTTTTATTTATTTATTTATTTTTGATGACCAGAGTGCTTATTTTTAGTGTAGCTGAATTTGCCATTGTTTTCCAAAATGGCTTGCACTGAATAGGTCTTGTTCATGAAACTCACAGTTACTTCAACCACAAGGGTTTACTGTTCTGGCTTTTACATTTGAAACAATATTCTTCATGAGATTTAGTTTTGCCTTTGCTGTGAGACAGGAATCCAGATTCATTTTGATGTTCCTTCATAAACTATCCATTTATGTGTTGGTTTCTTTCTGGGCTCCATCTTCTGATCAATATGTCTTATATTTACCTCTGTCCCAATGTAAGATGTCTTATTTATATTGTGAATGCAATTTTCTCCCAAAATTTCACACTTAAAATCAAATTGCAAATTTTATGTTATATATATATTTTACCACAATAAAAAATTACACTAAACATGTAGTAAGCATGTTTTAGTCCTCTTATAGGATATCACTATCAACTTTTCCCAATCTCAAAGTACTCATTTTGACATATTTTCCAACATTATGGGAAATTTGGTGAAATTCTGGTCATTGATTTCAATATTGTTACAGTAAACTGTGAGTTATCAGAAAAGCAGTCAAATTGTATTACAATGTACTACGTGATTCTAATTGACAGACACTGGGACTTCTTTTACCACAGTCAACTTATTTTTAGCTGACTGGCACCAACTAACTTGTAGCCAGGGTAAGAGTGCTGACTGCAGTCTCCTGCATGGTGGCACAAGCCACCTGTGGACAATTGCATTGTGATGAGGGCCATGGCCATTGGCAGGGTCAGCTGTGGGTACACACATGGTGCAAGAGTACAGCAATACAGCTTGAGTCTCTCTGCCTGTGTATGCACAGCTGTGATTTCTGGGGCTAGTGGTATGCATTTGTGCCACTACAGGGATAGCCATGGGTGTGCATGGGGGTAGGGGACAGTGACAGGAAATGGGACTGGCTACGTGCACATGTGCAACCGTGGGTGCTGGAGCCAGCTGTAGGTGTATGCTCAGTGGCCATCTGGATTTCAGGATCAAGTCATCCTGGAGGTAAGGATGGGGTAGGACTCAAGCTGTCGGAGTCTTTGAAAGGAAAGACATGCAGGACACTTAGTGACAAAGGCTGTGGAGAATCTGAAGCTGCTGAAATGTCTGTTGGTTTCCTCAGTGGTGAAAGCTTCCAGGGTCCTCTGTGGAGTAAGCCATTGGGGTGTGCATTGGTGAACACTGGATAAACAAAAGATGGTATATACATACAATGGAATATTATTTAGCCTTAAAAAGGAAAGACATTCTCACAGATTTCACAACATGGATGAACCTTGAGGACATCACACTAAGTAAAAAAGCCAGTTACAGAAATAAAAATACCAAATGATTCCATTTACATGAAGTACTTAGAGTATTCAAATTTGGAAAGCAAAATGTGGAATGGTGTTTACCAGGGGCTGAGAGGACCAGGGGATTTGGGCCTTATTTACATGATATAGAGTTTTATTTTTGCCAGATGAGAAGATTTCTGCACAACAATGAGAAGTACTTAACATTAATGAATTGTATACTTAAATATGGTTAAGATGGTAAATTTTATGTTTATGCTAATGTTCAATCCACAGTCCCCCAAGGCGAAGAAAACTATATCGAAACTACTGTGGTGAAATTAGAGAAGATTGTGAAAATCTAAAAAGGTAGTAACAGATCTCTCTGTATTGATCAGAGATAGAGTCATTACAGAGAACAGATAATAATCTACTATATAAAATACACACAGTGAAGATTAAGTTTCAAGAAATATTTAGAGTGCTTGGATTTTTACAATAACTTCACTTTATTTTAAAATACATTATTTATATAATATATAGTGTATATATAGTGTGTGTATATATGTGATACACACTATATTTTCACCCCTCCAGTGTGTATCTGAATTCCTGATGCCCTTAATTAAATAACAATGTCTTTGTTCATAACTAAGGAAAGAAGACCGGAATCCAGTTAGAAAATAATGGTGTGTCCATATTTGCCAAGAATTTGAAATGGAGATGAGCAGATACAAATGGAGAAAAATACACGGTGTGCCTGGTCTCATAGGGTCAGAGAAGCAGCCATCTTGAATTCCTCCCTTCTAAAGACTTCATCTCTAAGGATTTGCACTGTCTTGGGATCTCAGTGAAAATAAAATAGCTTGGCTAATGAGGAGCTTTGAAAATTGAGCATCTAGGTACACAGAGACTACAATCTGCTTGTGACCACCTCCTTCAACTGTCCTTCCTGTGAAAGAAAGTAGCCCATCTGAGCTTCCTCTTTTGGGTGATCCCTCTTTCTTGGGAGCCTGGGTCTCACTCAATCTCTCTGGCCTTCCTGAGGACAGATCGCCCAGATGGTACGTTCAGGGGACATATCAAACATAATTTCACGGTGATGTCAGCTAGGAAACCTAAATTCCTTTAGTCAATAGTTGAAAGTGAGGGCATGTATTTTACTACAAGTTCATCCAGGGAAAACTGTGATGAGAGTACATACATCAGATGATTAGAACTAAGTCGTTCGCTGTCCTCCTGCCTCTCTTCATCACGTTTTTTGTACTTTGCACGAATAATAAAAAAGCTTTCATTTGCTAATCTCATATTCACTCTACTATCACTGAGCCCATTTTCCTTCTGAGTAGAAATCTGATTTTTCTAAAACAATATGATTGTTACAAATTTCTGTGATATTTACTTGAAATCTTGTGGTGGTGGAAGGCAGGATGTTGGTAAAGGTGACTTTTCTTCCCATTCGTGGTTCTTGACCTATGTATTGTCTCAAGTGCCTGTCTCTGAGGTTTCAGGGGCTCCAGACAGAATCTTCAGCTGCCTCCCTAGTCTGTTTCTCTTTATAAGATTACTAATTGTTTCAAATAATCTGAGTAATATGTATAGTATAATGTAAAAAAATGACCACCAGTCAACTCTTGTGGGAATTAACAATGGAAGACACTGAGCTATATGTTTCAAGATTTTTTTTAAGTAACAGAATAATATGCATACAGAGGGCATTTATTCTTGTTTCTCCCTATTAGTGTACATCGCATCTCAAAATAGTGTTTCCGTCTGGTGATGTTTCTTCTGCTGGACCAGAAAACAGACATATGATTATGTT
Source organism: Equus asinus (assembly GCF_041296235.1). Classification (NCBI taxonomy): domain Eukaryota; kingdom Metazoa; phylum Chordata; class Mammalia; order Perissodactyla; family Equidae; genus Equus; species Equus asinus. The sequence continues at coordinate 19,894,842 of NC_091809.1, read as the reverse complement.
GTCAGTCCACCTTTCCCATCAGATTCATCAACAACATGGGACCCAGAAACAAAACAGATATTTCAGAATTCCTTCTTATGGATGTGAAGAGGATCCAGAACTACAGCCTCTTCTCTTCATTCTGTTCCTGTCCATATGCATGGTCGCCATCCTGGAAAACCTACTAATTGTCCTGACTATCATCTCTGATTCCCACCTGCACACTCCTATGCATTTCTTTGTCTGTAATCTGTCATTTACTGACATCTGTTTAAGCACAACCATGATCTCAAAGATGTTCATGACTATTCAAGCACAGAGTCAGGGCATCACTTATACAACCTGCCTTACATAATTTTATCCTGACTTTTGCAAGTTTGGAAAATTTTCTTCTTGAAGTAATGGCTTATGATCACTATGTGGCCATTTGTCACCCCCTGAGGTACAGATAACCATGAACTTCCACTTCTGTGGACTACTGATTCTATTCTCCATGTTCATTAGCATTGGGTATGTCCTCCTCCACAGTCAGATGGTGTTGCAGTGGACTTTCTACATGGGCCTGGAAATTCCAGCATTTTTTGTGAAGTAGGTCACCTCATCAAGTTTGCATGTTCTGATACCCTCATCAATAACATTCTGATATATTTTGCAACTAGTGTATTTGGTAGTATTACTGTGTGTGGAATCATTTTCTCTCATACTCATATGGTCTTCTCTGTTTTAAGAATGCCATGAGTGGGTAGAAAATATAAAGCTTTCCCCACATGTGGGTCTCAAGTCTCAGTTGCCTCTTTATTCTTTGGGGCAGCTTTTTTAGGAGTACATCAGTTCTGATCTTACTAACTCTACCAAAAACACTGCATTGGCTTCAATGATGTACACTATTTTCCCTCAAAAGGTGAATCTCTTCACCTATAGCCTGAGGAACAGGAACACAAAGGAGGCCTTGAGAAAGCTAAAACATAGGACACTTCCTCTTCTGTGACTGTGTCACCTTCTTTGGACTGGGTTATCTAGAATGAGTAAAAGTGACAGAAATTCTGAGTGAGCCAGATTGTCTGATTCTTGTATCATCAACTTCTTCTAAAATGACTAGATAATGTAATGGGTAAGAGAATTTTAACTTGGGGTTTAAACCTAAATTGCTCTTTGTACAGCTTTCTGGTATTTCAAAAATGAGTTGTGCTCCTTAAGCTCAGTGTCTTTGATGGGGTCCTTAGAAGGTGAGCTGCTGGGACATCAGAAAAAGAAAAGTGGGAGAAGTAGTATAGGTCAGGGTAAATGCTATACCAGCCTGCGGGAGTGCCTATCATGCCACCACAGGCCCAGTGAGTGGCCTTGGCTCAGACCCCACAAAGGAGTCCCACAAATCAAGTGCAGTAACCAACATGAGCATAAGCAGATGTGGTGGCAGTTTCACACATGCATGAACACTATCCCAGAGTGAGGGAGTGTCCACTGTACTCTCACAACTTCCAGCAGATGAGGTTGGATCAGAAACACAAATATTGCTTCACCCCAGTGGTGGCAAGTGGAATCTGTGAGCTGGTCCTACTACAAATATGCCAGCAAAGAATCAGTTCATCAAACACCATGAAAAATTACAGTAAAGATTACAGAGAAGAGAAATTACAGAGAAGAGAGCCTGTTCAAAGAAATAATAGCTGAGAATTTCCCAAACCAGGGGGAAGAACTGGACTTACAAGTGCATGAAGTCAATATAACTTCTAATTACATCAATGCAAAAAGATTTTCTCCATGGTGCATAATAGTAAAGCTGGCAAAAGTCAATGACAAAGAAAAACTATTAAAAGTCAGCATGTCAGAAGAGAATAATCCACAAAGGAATCCCGATCAGGCTTTCAGAGGATTTCTCAGTAGAAGGCTTACAGGCTAGAAGAGAATGGAATTATATATTCAAAATACTAAAAGACAAAACTTTCAGCAAAAAATACTCTTTCCAGTGAAACTATCCTTCAGATATAATGGAGAAATGAAATCATTCCAAGATAAACAAAAGCTGAAAGAATTCATCACCACTAGACCTCCCTTATAAGAACTGATGAAGGAAGCCCTTAGACTCGAAACAAAAAAGGCAAACGTTCAAAAATCTTTGTGTAAGGAGCTAAATAGACAGACAGAATTAGAAAATTGCAGCATTCTATAAGAACAGCTTAGCAAGCACTTAATTATTACATAAAAGATAAAGAGAAGGAAAGCATCAAAAATAACTATAAACACTACAGTTTAGTCACAAATTCAAAACTCAAAAAAGAATAATTGGTGACAACAATAACTCAAAAAGGGAAGAAGAAAGGAATGAAACCTCCTTAGGCTAACGGAGATAAGAAGTTATCAGAAAATGGAGTATCTCATCTATGAGATCTTCTATACAGGAAACCTTGTGATAACTACTAACCAAAAACTCAGAACAGAGCCATAATTCTTAAATAAAGAGAAAACTGAGAAAACCGTCACAGGGAATTACGAACTAAAATGGCAGTCAGAAATACAAGAGAAAAGAAACAAGGGAAATATAGAACAACTGGAAAACAAGAAATAAAATAGCAGTTTTAAACCCTCATAGATCAATAATCATTCTAAATTTAAATGGATTGAGTTACCCTATCAAAAGACACAGAGTAGCTTCATGGATTAAAAAACAAAGCCCAAAATATATTGCCTCCAGGAAACATATCTCAGTTCTAAGGACAAACATAGGCTCACAGTGAAGGTAAAGTAAGATGATATTCAAAGCAAATGGCAAACAAAAGAAAGCAAGTATTGCCATACTTAAACAGGCAAAGAAGACTTCAAGATAAAAAACAATGACAAACAAAGAGGGACACCATATAATGATACACGGTGTATTCCACCAAGAGGACGTAACACTTATGAATACATATATACCTAACACAGGAAAACCAAAGTATATAAAGCAAGTATTAACAGACCTAAAGGGAGAAAAAATAGCAACACAATAATAGTAGGGGACCTCCTCCCCACTTACACCAATGGATAGATCATCCAGACAGAAAGTCAACAAGGAAATAGTGGAATTAAATGAAACACTAGATCAGATAGACTTAATAGATATATATAGAACATTCCATCCTCAAACATCAGAATATACATTCTTCTCATTCTTCCAGCAGATGGGATGGGGCCAGAGATGCTGCTCTGCCCTCCCCCTAGAGGTAAGAGGGGGGATATGTGTCCTAAGAATACCACAAGTGCCCTGACAAAAGATTAGTTCATCTAACACCATGAGAAACTGCAGTAACGATTCAGACCAGAAGGAAAATGATAATTCTCCAGAAAACAACATTGAAGGCACAGAAACATACAACTTAAATGACAGAGAATTCAAAATAACCATCATAATGAAACTTACTGACTTACAAGAAAACACAGAAAGACAATTCAAGGAGCTCAGCAATAAGATCAATCTCTTCACCAAAGAGATTGAAATTATAAAATAAGGCAGAAATTCTGATATTAAAAACTCAATTAAATAAAAAATGATCTCAAATCATTAAGAAATACAACTGATCTTATGGAGGAAAGAATTAGTCTTCTTGATGATAAAAATGTGCAAATGCTACAGGTGAAGGAGGAGATAGAAATAAGATTTAAAAAAATGAAGGAATTCATTGAGAAATATCTGACTCAATTAGGAATAAGCAACATAAGGATTATAGGTAGTCAAGAGGGAGAAGTGAGGGAGAAAGGATCAGAGAGTTTGTTGAAAGAAATAATTGCTGAGAACTTCTCAAACGTGGAGATAGTTTCAGATTTACAGATAAGTGAAACTAACTGAATGCCCAACTTCATCAATGCTACAAGACCTTCTCCAAGGCATATAATAGCAAAAATATGTAGTAAAAAAACATACTAGGAGTAGCAAGGTAGAAGAAAATAACCTAGAAAGGAAACCTTATCAGGCTTTCAGCAGATTTCTCGTCAGAAACCCTACAGGCTAAGAGAGAATGGAATGATATATTCAAAATACTGAAAGACAAAAATTTCAGCCAAGAATACTCTATACAACAAAACTTTCCTTCAGATAAAATGGAGAAATAAAAGCTTCTCAGATAAACAAAAGCTGAGGGAGATCATTGCCACTAGACTTCCGCTACAAGAAATAATTAAAGATGCCCTCACACCAGCAATGAAAAGGCAAAGGTCTACAAAGTTTTGAGCAAGGAGATAAATAGACAGACATGATCATAAACCTTCAGCTCTCTACCCGAACCAGAAAGCAAGGACCCAATAACAACCTAAAAGAGAAAGTGAAAGAAAGCATCAAAAGTAATTATCAACACTTCAACTTAGCCACAAACTCACAAAATTAAAAACAGAAAAATTTGTAACAGCAATTTGTGTAAGGAGATAAATAGACAGAAGGGGAGAGGAAGGGAAAGGAAAGAGAAGGAACCTACTTAGGTTAATGGAGATAAGAGGCTATAAGAAAATGGACTATCTCATCTCCAATATCTTTCACATAATCCTCATGGTAACCACTAGACAAAAAATCAGAGCAGAGCCACAATTCACAAAAAGAGAGAAAACTGAGAAATCCCCCTCAGAAAACCAACAAAATGAAATGGCAGTCAGAAATACAAAGGAAGAGAAAAAGTAGAAATGTGGAACAACCAGAAAACAAGAGACAAAATGGCAGCATCAGGCCTTCATACAACAATAATCACTCTAAATGTAAATGATTTGAATTCTCCTATCAAAAGACACAGAATAGCCGGATGGATTAAAACACAAGACCCAACCATATGTGGCTTCCAGGAAATACACCTCAGCTCCAAAGACAGACATTGGCTTAGAGTGAAGGGATGGAAAACAATATTCCAAGCTAATGGTCAAGAAAAGAAAGCAGGTGTGTGAAACTTTCATCAGACAAAGCAGACTTCAAGTTAAAAAAGACAATGAGAGACAAAGAGAGGCAGCATATAATGATAAAAAGGATATTCCAACTAGAGGAAATAACGGTTATTAATATATATGAACCTAATACAGGGGCACCAAAGTAAATAAAGCAATTATTAACAAATCTAAAGGGGGAAATTAACAGCAACACAATAACAGTAGGGCACCTCAGTACCCCACTTACTTCAATGGACAGATCGTCCAGACAAAAAATCAACACAGAAATAGTAGATTTAAATTAAACACTTAACTGGATGGGACTTAGTAGATATATGGAGAGCATTCCATACACAAACAGCAGAATACACATTCTTCTTGAGTGCCCATGGAACATTCTCAAAGATAGACCGTATGATCAGAAACAAGGCAAGCTTCAAAAATTTTAAGAAGATTGAAATCATATGAAGCACATTTTCTGAACCACAATGTTATGAAACTAGAAATCCACTACAAGAAAATAACTGGGAAAGTTACAAATATGTGGAGACTAAACAACATTCTAGTGAACAACCATTGGATCAATGAAAAAATCAAAGAGAGACTAAAAAGGTACCTAGAAACAAAAGAAAATGAAAATACAACATACCAACTCTGATGAGATGCAGCAGAAGTGGTCAAGAGGGAAATTCATAGCAATACAGGCCAACCTCAATAAACACGAAAAATCTCAAATAAGCAGTCCTAAAATGCACATAACAGAGCTAGAAAAAGAAGAACAGACAAGGTCTAAAGTCAGCAGAAGGAGGGAAATAACAAAAATCAGAGCAGAAATAAATGAAATAGAGACTAAAACACAGTACAAAGGATTAATTAAACTAAGAACTGGTTCTTTGAGAAGATAAACAAAGGTGACAAACCCTTAGCCAAACTCACCAAAAAAAAGAGGGAAACCTCAAATAAATAAAATTAGAAATGAAAGAGGAGAAATTACAATAGATACTGCAGAAATACAAAGGATTATAAGAATACTATGAAAAACTGTATGCTCACAAACTCAATAACCTAGAAGAAATGGATGAATTCCTAGACTCATACAACCTTCCCAAACTGAATCAAGAAGAAACAGAAAACCTAAATAGACAATCACAAGTACGGAGATTGAAACAGTAATCAAAAACCTCCCAAATAACAAAAGTCCGGGACCAAATGGATTCTCTGGAGAATTCAACTAAACAAAGAAAATTTAATACCTATCCTTCTCAAACTATTCCAAAAAATTGAAGAAGATGGAACACTTCCTAACATTCTATGAGGCCAATGTTATGCTGATACCAAAACCAGACAAGTACAACGCAAAGAAGGAAAACTAAAGGCCAATATCACTGAAGAACTTAGATGAAAAAATCCTCAACAAAATATTGGCAAATAGAAGACAGCAATGCATTAAAAGAATTGTACACCACGATCAAGTGGAATTCATTACAGGGACACAGGAATGCTTCGATATCCTCAAATCAATCAATGTGATACACCCCATTAACAAAATGAGAAATAAAAATCACATGATCATCTCAACAGATGCAGAGAAAGCATTTGTCAAGGTCCAACATCCATTTATGATAAAAACTCTCAATAACATGGGTATTGAAGGAAAATACCTCAACGTAATAAAGGCCATATACCACAAACCCACAGCCAACATCATACTTAATGGTGAGAAACAGAAAACCATCCCTCTGAGAACAGGAAGGAGACAAATGTGCCCACCTTCGCCACTCCTATTCAACATAGTACTGGAGGCATTGGACAGAGAAATTAGGCAAGAAAAAGAAATAAAAGGAATCCAAATTGGAAAAGAAGAAGTGAAACTTTCGCTTTTTGCAGATGATATAATTCTATATATAGAAAACCCTAAAGAATCCACCAGAAAAACTATTAGAAATAATCAACAGCTACAGAAAAGTTGCAGAGTACAAAACCAATTTTAAAAAATCAGTTGCATTCCTATATACTCACAACAAACTAGCAGAAAATCAATCAAGAATATAATCCCATTTAAAATTGCAGTAAAAAGAAGAAAATACTTAGGAATAAACTTAACCAAAGTAGTGAAAGGCCTGTACACTGAAAACTACAAGATATTATTGAAATAAATTGAAGAAGACATAAAGAAATGGAAAGATATTCCACATTCATGGGTTGGGAGAATGAACAGTCAAAATGTCCATACTACCTAAATCAATCTACAGATTCAATGCAATTCCAATCAAAATCCCAAGGACACTCTTCACAGAAATAAAACAAAGAATCAAAAATTTATATGGAACAACAAAAGACATAGCCAAAGCAATCTCCAGAAAAATAAAAAAGCTGGAGGCATCACAATTTCTGAGTCCCGAAGATACTATAGAGCTACAGTAATCAAAACAGCATAGTAGAACAAAAATAGACAAACATATCAATAGATCAGAATTGAAGGCCCAGAAATTAAACCACACATCTATGGACAGTTAATCTTTGACAAAGGAGCTTAGAAGATACCATGGAGAAAGAAGAGTCTCTTTAACAAATGGTTTTGGGGAAACTGGACAGTCACATGCAAAAGAGTGAAAGTAGACAATTATCTTGCACCATACACAAAAAGTAACACTAAATGGATTAAATATTTGCATGTAAGACCTGAAACCATAAAACTCCTAGAAGAAAATATAGGCAGTACACTCTTTCACGTTGGTCTTAGCCACATCTTTGCAAATACTATGTCTACTCGGCTAAAGGAAACAAAAGAAAAAGTTAATAAATTGGACTACATCAGAACAAGAAGCTTTTTCAAAGCAAAGGAATCCATCAACAAAATGGAAACACAACCCACCAACTGTGGGAATTGCAAATCATTTATCAGACAAGGGGTTGATCTCCAAAATATATAAAGAACTCACACAACTCAACAACAACAACAACAACAAAACCCAATAAAAAAAATGTCAGAGGATATGAACAGACATTATTCCAAGGAAGATGTACAGGTGGCCAACAAACACATTAAAAGGTGCTCAATATTATACTAATCATTAAGAAAAATCAAAGCAAAACTACGCTAAGATACCACCTTACACCAGTCAGAATGGCTATAATTACCAAGACAAAAAACAACAAATGTTGGAGGATATGTAGAGAAAGGGGAATGCTCATACACTGCTGCTGGAAATGCAAACTGGTGCAGCCACTATAGAAAACAGCATGGAGATTTATCAAAAAACTAAAAATAGAAATACCATATGATCCAGCTATCCCATTACTGGGTATCTACCCAACAACTTGAAATCTACAATCTAAAGTAACATATGTACCCTTATGTACATTGCAGCACTATTCACAATAGCCAAGACGTGGAAACATGCCCACTGACTGATGATTGGATAAAGAAGACATGGTACATATATAAAATGTAATACTACTCAGGCATAAAAAAAAGACTAAATCATCCCATTTGCAACAACATGGATGGACCTGGAGGGTACTGTGCTAAGTGAAATAAGCCAGACTGAGAAAGATAAACACCATATGATTTCACTCATATGTAGAATATAAACAGACACATGGACAAATAAAACAGTTCTAGGTTACTAGGGGAAGGGGCATTGGGGGTGGGCATGGGGGTGAAGGGGAGCCCTTGTGTGGTGACAGATAAGAATCAATGTACAACTGAAATTTCACAATGATGCAAACTATTATGAATCTCAAAAAATAACAATCAATAAAAAAATTAAAAAGACATTGGCATCATGGCTGCATGAAGTCTTCCCTTAGACTTTCTCCTCTATGATACAGTGAAAAGGACATTCATGAACCTACAGAGGATACTCACACAACACAAAAGGCATCTGAGAGACCCACACAACTATACATCTGAAGGTGGAAGTGCTAGGCCCACTGGAGGAAATGGCAAGAGGTAAGGGGATCTCCTCTCCCTCCAGAATGGCAGTGACCCAGGGTGCAAGGTTGCATGTGGCTCTGAGAAAAAAGGGAGGAGGGGAGGCTCTCCACAGGAACACCTTCACTCTCCAAGTCCCCTCACAGCCTGTGGGAAAGCCCCACACAGAGGTGGCTAAGGTATTGTGGGGGTGTCATCATCAAGCCAGCACCCCAAGAGAGCAGATAACAAGGGCCAAGTGAGAATGCCCCAGGATCTTGCAGGTGAAAGAACACACCCCTCCCCCTGTGTGGTGCTCCAGTTCAAACCATCAGCCAGAAAGTCCACACATAGCTTAGAAAAGCAGCAGCTGTGAGTGAGCATAGATTCCGAAGGACAGGCACAGATGCCAAGGATCATGGCAGACTCAGAATACACAGCTCTTGACCCCTGCAGTGGTGGCAGATGCAGGCTATGACCAGATATTATCAATATGCAAAGGCACAAATCCATGCCATCAAATTGTATGAAGAAATATACTACTCCAGACCAGATGGAAAATACCAAGCACTGAGAAACCAATCCTGAAGGCATAGAAATTTATAATCTAAATTACAGAGAAATCAAAAAGCTATGATAAAATAACTCAAGTGCTTACAAAAAAATACAGACAGACAGTTCAATGAAATCATCAACAAAACCAATGAACATAGGTAATTATTCACAAAATAGACTGAAACTATAAGGAAAAACCAATCAGAAAAGCTGGAGAAGAAAAACACAATGAATGAGATAAAGAAAAATCTGGACTCCCTGAATAACAGAGCTGATTATTATGGAAGACAGAATTAGCAAGCTGGAGGACAGAAATATAGAATTGCTTCAAATGGAGGAAGAGAGAGAACTAAGACTAAAAAGAAATGAAGAAATTCTCCAAGAAATATCTGACTCAATTAGGAAATACAACATGAGGATTATAGGTATCCCAGAGGGAGAAGAGGAGAGTGGATCAGAAAGCTTGTTCAAAGAAATAATAGCTGAGAAGTTCCCAAACCTGCAGAGGGAGCTGGAAATACAAGTAAAACAAGTTAAGATAACTCCTAATTATATCAATGTAAAAAGACCTTTTCCAAGTCACAGCATAACAAAACTTTCAAAAGTCAATGACAAAGAAACAATATAAAGGGCAGCAAGGCAGAAGAAAATAACATACAAGGGAACCCCTATCAGGCTATCAGTGGATTTCTCAGTAGAAACTTTACAGGCCAGGAGAGAGTGGAATGATATATTTCAAAATGCTGAAAGACAAAAACTTTCAGCCAAGTACACTCTATCTAGTAAAAATATCCTTCAGATATGATGGATAAATAAAACTTTACCAGATAAATAAAAGCCTAAGGAGCTAACTCATCACCAGAAGACTCTCCCTACAAGAAATTTTCAAGAAGTCCCTGATATCTGAAAAAAAGAGAAAGGGTTTACAAAGCATGGAGCAAGGAGATAAACAGGCAGACAAAAGCAGAAAATTGCAGCTCTCTATCAGAACAGGTTAGCAAACACTTAATTATAACATTTAAGATAAACAGAAGGAAAACATCAAAAATAAATAAATCTTGTCATTTTAACCACAAATTAACAACATAAGATGGAATAAGTTATGACAACAATAACTTAGAAGGGGGATAGGAAAAGGATGGAATCAGCTGAGACTTTTTTAATGGAAACCTCATGGTAACCACTAAACTAATGATCAGAACAAAGATGCAAATGATAAAAGATAAATGAAGAGAAAACTCATAGAAAACTACCAGTTTTTGGTAGTCTGAGCTACATGGGACAAGAAACAAGGGAAATACAGAACTGGAAAATGAGTGATAAAATGACAGCATTAAGCCTTCATATATGAGTAATCACCCTAAATGTAAATGGAGTGAATTCTCCAATCGAAAGATGAAACAGTATGCTGCCTCTAGGAAACACATCTCAACTCTACAGACAAACACAGGCTCAGAGTGAAGGCATGGAAGGTGATACTCCAAGCTAACGGCAAACGAAATAAAGCAAGTGTCACCATATTTATATCAGACAAAGTAGACTTCAGGATAAAATAGGCAATAAGAGGCAAAGAAGAGCAGCATATAAAAGGGACACACTACAAGAAGATACAACACTGGTACATATATATACACCCAACATAGGAGCACCAAAGTACATAAAGCAACTATTAACAAACCTGAAATGAGATATTAACAACAACACAATAATAGTTGTGGACCTTAACACTCCACTTACATCAATGGATAGATCATCCAGCTAGAAAGTCACCAGGAAATAGTGGATTTAAATGAAAAACTAGATCGGGTGGACTTAATAGATATACATAGAACACTCCATCCCCAAACAGAAGAAAGCACCTTCTTAAGTGCACAGGGAACGTTCTCAAGGATAGACCATATTTTGGGAAACAAGGTAAGCCTTAATAAATTTGAGAACAATTGAAATCATAACAAGCATTGTTTCCAAACTTTTTTCTATAAAACTAGAAATCAATGACAAGAGAAAAGCTGAGAAAGTGATAAATATGTGGAGACTAAACAATATGTTACTGAACAACCAATGGATCATTGAAGAAGTTAAAGGAAAAATAAAAACAATTTCAGGAAACAAATGAAAATGAAAATACACCATACCAACTTATATAACATGCAGCAAAAGCAATCCTAAGAGGGAAATTCTTAGCAATACAAGCCCAACTTAACAAACAAGAAAAAACTTAAATAAGAAATCTCAAACTACACCTAACAGAATTAAAAAAGAAGAACAAATACCAGAGTCAGCAGGAGGGAAATAATAAAAATAATAGCAGAAATAAATGAAACTGAAACAAACAAACAAAAAAAAAACAGTGAAATTGATCAAAGAAACAAACAGCTAGTTCTTTGAGCAGATAAATAAAATTGACAAAACTTTAGCTAGACTCACTAAGGAAAAAAGACAGAAAGCTTAAATAAATAAAATTAGAAATGAAAGAGGAGAAATTACAATGGGTACCACAGAAATACAAAGGATTATAAGAGAATAGCATGAAAAAATATATGCCAAGAAATTGCACAATCTAGAAGAAATGGATAAATTCTTAGACTCATACAACCTCCCAAAACTGAATCAAGAAGAAATGGAGAATCTGTATACACCATTCACAAGTGAATAAATTGAAACAGTAATCAAAAACCTCCCCCAAAATAAAAGCCCAGGACCAGATGGCTTCTCTGGAGAATTCTACCAAACATTCAAAGAAGATTTAATACATATCCTTCTCAAAGTATTCCAAACAACTGACGATGGAACACTTCCTAATGTGTTTTATGAGGCCAACATCACCGTGATCCCAAACCCAGAGAAGCACAACACAAGGAAGAAAAACTACAGGCCAATATCGCTGATGAACATACATGCAAAAATCCTCAACAAAATATTGGCAAACCGAATACAGCAATACATTAAAAATAATGTACACCATGATCAACCGATATTTATACTAGGGATGCAGGGATGGTTCAACATCTTCAAATCAATCAATGTGATACACCACATTAACAAAATGAGGAATAAAAACCACTTGATCATCTCAATAGATGTAAAGAAAGAAGTTGACAAGATCCAACATCCATTTATGATAAAAAATCATTAAAGTAGGTATAGAAGGAAAGTACCTCAATGTAATAAAGGCTATATATCACAAACCCGCAGCCAACATCATACTTAACAATGAAAAACTGAAAGCCACTCCTCTGAGAACAGGCACAAGACAAGGGTACCCATTCTCACCACTCCTATTCAACATAGTACTGGAGGTATTGGCCAGAGAAATTAGGTAAGAAAAAGAAAAGGAATCCAAATTAGAAAAGAAGTGAAACTTTTGCTATTTTCAAATGATATGATTGCATACATAGAAAATCCTAAAGAATCCACCAGAAAAATATTAGAAATAATCAACTATCCCAAAGTTGCAGGGTACAAAATCAATTTTAAAAAATCAGTTGCATTCCTATACACTAACAATGAACTAGCAGGAAAAGAAATCAAGAATACAATCCCATTTACAATTGCAACAAAAAGAATAAAATACTTAGGAATAAACTCAACCAAAGAGGTGAAAGACATGTACACTGAAAGCTATAAGGCATTTGAAAGAAATCAATGATGACATAAAGAAATGGAAAGATATTCCATGCACATGGATTGGAAGAATAAATATAGTTAAAATGTCCACATTACCTAAAGCAATCTAGAGATTCAATACAATCATAATCAGAAATCAAATAACATTCTTTGCAGAAATAGAATTAAAAATCCTAAAATTCATGTGGGGCAATGAAAGACTCCAAATAGCTCAAGCAATCCTGAGAAAAAGGAACAAAGCTGGAGGCACCACAATCCCTGACTTCAAAATATAATGCAAAGGTATAGTAATCAAAACAGCATGATACTAATACAAAAACAGACACACAGATCAATGGGACAGAACTGAAAGCCCAGAAATAAAACCACACGTCTACGGACTGCTAATCTTTGATGAAGGAGCCAAGAGCATACAATGCAGAAAGGAAAGTGTCTTCAATAAATGGGGTTTGGAAAATGGGACAGACACATGCAAAAGAATGAAAGTAGACCATTCTTTTTCACATAAAAAATTAACTCAAAACAGATTAAAGACTTGAAGGTAAGATATGAAACCACAAAACTCCTAGTTGAAAATATAGGCAGTACACTTTTTGACATCAGTCTTTGCAGAATCTTTTAAAATCCTCTGTCTACTTGGGCAAGGGAAGCAAAAGGAAAAGTAAACAAATGGAACTTCATCAGACCAAAGAGCTTCTGGAAGGCAAAGGAAATCAGGAACAAAACAAAAAGACAACCCAACAACTGGGAGAAAACATTGGCAAATCATGTATCAGACAAGGGGTTAATCTCCAAAATTTGTAAAGAATTCACACAACTCAACAACAAAAAAACAAACAACCCAATCAAAAATTGGGCAGAGGGTATGAACAGACATTTTTCCAAAGAAGATATACAGATGGCCAACAGGCACACCAAAAGATCTTCAACATCACTAATAATCAGCAAAATGAAAATCAAAACTACACTAAGATGTCACCTTACAACCATTAGAATGGCTATAATCACCAAGAAAGAAATAACAAATGTTGGAGAGGATGTGGAGAAAAGGCAACCCTCATACACTTCTGATGGGAAGGCAGACTTGTGCAGAAACTATGGAAAACAGTATGGAGATTTCTCAAAAAATTAAAAATATAAATACCATATGACCCAGCTATCCTACTACTGGGTATTTATCCAAAGAACTTGAAATCAACAATTCAAAGAGACTCATACACCCCCTATAGTCACTTCAGACTTATGCACAATAGCCAAGAAGTGGAAGAAATCCAAGTGCCCGTCAACTGATCAATAGATAAAGAAGTGGTGTATCTATACAGAGGAATATTACTCAGCCATAAAAAGACAAAATCATCCCACATGCAGCAACTTGGATGGACCTTGAAGATATTATGGTAAGTGAAATAAGCCAGACAGAGAAAGGCAAACAACATATGATTTCATCATATGTGGAAGATAAACTAACACATGGACAAAGAGAACAGTTTAGTGGTTACCAGAGGGGAAGTGGGCTGTTGGGTGGGCATAAGGGTTGAATGTGCACATTTATATGGTGACTGACAAATAATTCACAACTGAAATTTCACAAAGTTATAAACTTATGACCTCACTAAAATAATATAAAATAAAATAATACTGGAATCCAATTAGGGAAGGGTAATGGGTCCACATTTGCAATGTCTATGAAATAGATGTGAACAGAAACAGGTGGAGAACTGAATGGTGAAAACCTGGCCTCATAGCATCAGGGAATCAATCATCCTGAATTCCCCCATTCTATTGTCTTGTTCTTTAAGGATTTGCAGAGCCCTGGGATCAGAATGACAATAAAATTGGCTAATGAGGTACTTTGGATATTGATCCTCCAGGGACACAGAGACTACTAAGAAGTCTGTCTGTGACCACATCACTGAACAGCCTTTTCCCAGTAAAGAAAGAGTACACTTGAGTCTCCTCTCAGAGATGATTCCTCTTGCCCAGGAGCCTGGTGCTTCACTCAGTACCTCTCCTCTTCCTAATGATACTGTTTCAGTGTCCATCATTCAATATCTAGGAGAGATGTCCAGCATCATTCCACAGTGATGTCGTCCAGGTAACCTAAAGTTACTTAGTTAATGTTTGGGAATGAGGGAAGGTGTTTTACTACAAGTTCATCTAAGGGAAACTTTGAGGGGATTACATGCCTCGGATGCTCAGAACCAAGACATGCATTTGCCTCCTGCCTCTCTTCCATTTTCTAACATGTTCCCTTGTAATTTTCCTCCCATCCTCATACAACCCGCATTCTGCTAGTCTCCTACTCTCTCTGTGATGGAAAAGAAGATTTTCCTTCTCAGCAGGAATATTCTCATTCGCAAACATGGTAAATCTTATAAAGTTTGCTGGCATTTACTTAATTCTTATAGTGGTCTCAAGAAGGAGACATGGTCAGTTTCACCATATCTCCCAAATCTGGGCTTTTAATACACATTGGTATTATCTCTGTTGCTAGGCTGTGAGGTCTCTGGGGAAGGAGGTGCAGATCCAGATAGAGTTACATTAGCCTGCTTCCCTGGACAGCCTGTTCTACGAATAAAATTACAAAACGTTTATAACAATGTGAAGAGCATAGACAGTATAATATTTAAAATAATCATCCCTTAACCCATTTCAGAATTTATAGATTTGACATGCTGCTTCATTAACTTGAGGCCTTTTATTCAAAATAACAAAATTACGTGCACACAGAAGGCATCCCTCTATTTGATTCCTTCCCTTCCCTAGTCGGTGTTTGCCTCAAAGGACATTCTTTCTCTTGGTTTAGAGACCAAATCTTTTCCATCAGGTTCACCAACAATATAGGACCCAGAAACAAAACAGATGTTTCAGAATTTCTTCTCATGAGACTGACAGATGATCCAGAACTGAAGACCATCCTCTTCAGCCTGTTCCTGCCCATGTACCTGGTCACCATCCTGGGAAACATGCTCATCATCCTGGCTGTCATCTCTGACTCCCGTCTCCACACACCCATGTATTTCTTTCTCTCCAATCTGTCCTTTACTGACATTTGTTTAAGCACAACTATGATCCCAAAGATGCTGGTGAACATCCAAGCACAGAATCAGAGCATCACTTATGCAGGCTGCCTTAGCCAAATCTGCTTTGTCCTGAATTTTGTTCTTTGTGAAAATTTTCTCCTTTCCATAATGGCCTATGACCGCTATGTGGCCATTTGTCACCCCCTGACGTACGCACTTATTATGAACCCCCGATTCTGTGGGCTGCTGATCTTACTTTCGCTGGGCATTAGCATAGGGGATGCCTTGCTCCACAGTCTGATGGTGTTGCGGCTGTCCTTCTGCACAGACATGGAAATCCCCCTTTTCTTCTGTGAAGTTGTTCAGGTCATCAAGCTTGCATGTTCTGATACCCTCATCAATAACATCCTGATATACTTTGCAGCTAGCATATTTGGTGGTGTTCCCCTTTTTGGAATCATTTTCTCATATATTCAAATTGTTTCCTCTATTTTGAGAATGTCAGTGTCAGGCAGAAAGTATAAAGCCTTTTCCACTTGTGGGTCTCACCTCTCAGTTGTTACCTTGTTCTACGGGACAGCTTTTGGAGTATATATTAGTTCTGCAGTGACAAACTCTTCCAGGAAGACTACAGTGGCTTCAATGATGTACACTGTGGTCACTCCCATGATGAATCCCTTCATCTACAGCCTGAGGAACACAGACATGAAGGGGGCCTTGGGGAGGCTCATTGGTAGGATCTTTTCTTTTCTGTGACCTTGTCATCTGATTTGGGCTGGGTTCACTATAATGAGTCAAAGTGAAAGAAATACTGATGAACCATAATGCCTAACTCCTCCATCACTATGATCTTCTTAAATGGATAAATGGCAAGATGGCTAAGAGCATTTTAAGTGAGAGTGAAACCTGACTTTCTCTTTATTTAGCTTTGTGATGTTTGCCAGGTGATTTCCATTGTCTATGATAAGTTTGTTTGTTTAGGGTACATAGAAACTGAATCTGAGACAGACGTTCTTGGTAAAGTAATTTTGTTTGGAAAGTTCTCAGCACAAGGGAAATGAAATAAAGTGGATAGGACAGGGAAAGGACTTAAACAAGGCTGTGGTCATATCAGAGACTAGATTCTGTCTGATCCCATGGATAGTGCCATGTGAATCTCATCCTAGATTTACGCCTACTGTGAGACAGGTGGCTGACCTTTCATACCTGATTCACTAATTCCCAAGACTGGTCAGTGATAAATTGAACATGTGCGAGGCAACATTAGCATCCACAACACTCAGCTTCATTATCGTAATATTGCCATTATTGGAGTATCTCAGTGGTTTGAAATGGCTGTGAGATATTTGAACTTGATCAGTGAAGCATCCTTAGTTTCTTTCTAACAAGAGAAAGAAATCTTGGTTCTAATATGTTCAAACAATAAACAGAGTTATCTTTCATTACAAGGACTTCAGAGGTATAGAATGTACTCTCTCACAGGAGTGAGAGAGTAGGGATTCATTCAATCCTATATGAAGTGGCTTCAGTTAGGTCTGTTTCCCCTCATTAACCCAGATAGATGCAACAGATGCAGGTATCATACCTTGACATGATTTCCGAAGACAGAAAACTGACTGTCCTTCCCTGAGTCTACTATTAATGAGGATGTATTTATAATAGACATTCAATGGCATCATCCATAAAACATCACCTTTAATCTCGTCACTGAGAATAAGATCAGATGCCACCTACTTAATTTAATTCTTAGTGTGGGGAAAATGATTACGACGAGAACCTTAAACTGACCGTATGGAGTGAAACTCCTGCTGAGAAGTGCACCCCCATAAGCACTACAAACGCTTAGGACAATGCTTGTCACCTAGTAAGTACTCAATAAAATTTAGCTACTATCATTGTGTTCCATTCTTGTTTATATTAAGTCTTGTACTCCTATTGGTCTCGTGTATTTTTACCACTTGCTTCAGTAATTATATTTGTTTTCTTTTGTTGTTATATTTATTAGCTGCTTTTTCTGGTCTGAATAATATAACAAAACAAATGATTGTTATGTAGGCAGGAAAAAAGGTTGGTAATCTTCTGGCATCTTATTTGCTTTGAAACCTTATTGATTTATTTGTAAGAATGTATCTAAGTTTTCACCTCTCCCCTTAGTCATCTTATATTGCTGTGTTTCTTATGCATCTCTGGTGGATTCCGCAAACAGAAATATAATTGAATAACATTAATTGTATCTTTGGTGTCATAGAGGATTGGGTGCAGTCTTGGGCTCTAATGCAAAGCTTTTTAATGGGTTATGAGGAAAGTTATTCCATAGATAACTACTTTCTTTTGACAAGGAGATGTTGAGAGGAAGACAAGAACAGAGATAAGGAAAGTTTGCAAGATTAGAAGAATTCTCTTTCCCGTAAACACCAAAAAGCAGGGCCATGAGTTAGAATCATCTCTGAAGGCAAGGGGCTGGAAACCGTGGAGATCTCAAAAGAGAATCAAAGTTGTTGGAGAGCTCTCTGTTCTGCCTGAAAGTGGAGCTCGACGTTGGTTTTATTTTCAGCACCACAACTGGGAAACAGCTCTCTACCTGGCACTTGAGGTATCTTCTAGGACAGAGCTTCTTCCACTGATGTCCAGAGAAGAGCTGCAGAGATCAATCACTTCAGACTTTGTTCACACTGAGGTTTTCCTGACGTCCAGCAAGAACTACTGATATTGAACCTCTGAGGAGATATGTGAGGGATGAGACTTTAATAAGCGTTTTTTTTTTGAGATTCTGAAGTGTGAGGTTCATGACATTCAAATTAGAAGAACATCAGAAAATATACTTAGAATTAGGAATATGGAAGAGCATTTTCTCAATTTTATTTGTTAAAATATCATATATGAAGTAGTGCATTAAATCTATATGTAGATCTGAAAGAACAGTAACATAACCACACATATATCCATCCTGGGATTAAAAATCATGGAATCCAACTGAATGGTCTTCCATCCACATCGCCATCTCCTCTCCTATTGACAAACAAAATCCTTAATTCTATATTAATCATTTTCTTTGATCTTCTTTTATTAGATTCAATCCTGTGAAACTGCCAGTATTTGATCATATTTACCCTGAGAAACTGTCAATAGGGTTAAATGTCACTGTCTTATCATCCCTGTATGTATTCCTCTCCAATTTAGAAATTTTCCTCTTTTCAAATTAATTCAAAGTTTAATTTTAATATATGAATTTTTTGTCCTGATTGTTTTTCTCATTATTGCACTTTTCAGATTCAGTCACGTCATTGGGTATGTTAGTATATTAGTAACTGATTTATCTCCAATACTCTGTATTTTTACATTAGGTATGGTAACATTTCAAACTAGATCCTTTTTGATATTGATGGAAATTTTGTTTGCTTGTAGCTGTGTTTTTGCTATCATTAATCAATCTGTTTTAATATTCTTTTGTATGTCTCCTGGTGGAAATGAGAGAGAGTTTTATCTTTGCAATGGGATTATTGATTAAAGGGAACATGTAGTCTCCTTTGGGTAGTTCCCAAGAGTTTTCCTAAGTGGATGGACAAAAAGTACACACCTTAAATATTGCTATTGATCCAAATCATCACCAACACCTTTTCATTTATACTGACAATTTTGTGGAAACAAAAATTTTTTCATCAACTGACATATGTCTTATTATTATATGGTTGAAAGTCTTTTCACACATTTATTTTCCTTTCTGTTAAATATCTATTTGTGGTATTTCTACTGAGTTGTTTACCTTTTTCTTATTAATTCTTATAAGTTCTTTACATAATTAAGATATTAGTCTTAATCTGTTATGTGAATTGCAAATTTTCTCTTTAAGTGTGTGACTTCTTTTTGGATATCCTTTATACTTTTTTTTTAATGAATACAAGTTCTTCATTTTAATATAGTTATAGTTTGTCAATACTTTCCATGTCTTGTACTCAATAGATCTTGTTTATGAATCCCATAGTAGTTCTATCTGAAGAATTTTCAGTTTTGGCTTTTCCACTTGAAGCATGAACCCTCCTGGAATTTAGTTTTCTCTTGTTATGAAGCAGAGTCCAAATTCATTTTTAGGTTCCTGCCTAAACTGCCCAATTTTGTGTTGGTTTCTTTCCGGTCTCTATCTTCTGATCAATCGGTCTTGTATTTACCTAGGCACCAATATAACATCTTAATAATTGTAGCACACCAGTCAACTAAAAATATGTTTACTATGATAACAAAGAAGCCCCAAACTCAGTTAATTACAACCACAAGGTGCATTGTATCATAGTTTGCTTGTGTGATAATTCACAACTTACTGTAACAATATTGCTAACAAAAAGGACCAGAGTTTCAATGAATCATCCATTATTATGCGGAAAAAATATACTGAATCTACAACTTTGAAATTGAGAAAATTTGGTATGAAATTTTGTAATGGAAATAAAATGCTATTACATACTCAGGCTAAGTCTTTTTAATTGTGGTAACATGCATAACATAAAATTTACAATTTTAATCACTTTTAAGTACGCAGTTTGGTGGCATAATTACCTTCACAATGTTGTACGGCCATCATCACTATCTGTTCCCACATGTTTTTCATCACCTCAGTCTCTCTCCCTACCTCAGTCCCTGCAAACTCTAATCTACTTTCTGTTTCTAGGAATGTTCCTACTCTAGATAGTTCATATCATAGGAATCATACAATTTATGTCCTTTTTTAAACTTTTATTGTGAATATCTTCAAACATACAGAAAAGTTGACAGATTAATACAATGAACACCCATTTACAGACTACCTAGATTCAACAGTTATTAATATTTTGCAATATTTGTTTCACCATTGATAAACATATATTTTTATTGTATTAAAATACATAAAAATGTATCCTCTTAATCATTTTAAGTGCACAGTTTAGTAGTGTTAAGTATAAGAACTTTTTCATCTTGCAAATATGAAACTCCATTCCCTTTAAACAATGACTCTCCTTTTTCTCCTCATCCCAGCTTCCGGTAACCACCATTCTACTTTCTGTTTCTATGAATTTCAGTACTCAAGATACTTTGTATGAGTGGGATATGTCTTTTTCTGACTGGCTTGTTTCACTTAACCTAATGTTCTCAAGTTTCATCCATGTTGTATCACATGACAGAATTCCCTTTCTTTCTAAGGCTAATATTCCATTGTATGTACATTCACCAAATTTTCTTTATCCATTCATGCATTGATGGACACTTGGGTTGCTCCCACCTCTTGGCTGTTGTGAACTGTGCTACTATGAATAAGCGTGTGTAAATACCACTTAGAATCTTTATTTTTTAAATACACTCTCCATCTTAGAGTGCTATGTATACTCATGTTTTTTTAACCATTTCTTTTTGAGGAAGATTAGCCCTGAGCTAACATCTGATGCCAATCCTCCTCTTTTTGCTGAAGAAGACTGGCCCTGAGCTAACATCCATGCCCATCTTCCTCTACTTTATATGTGGGACGCCTACCACAGCATGGTGTGCCAAACGGTGCGATTCCGCACCCGGGATCCCAAGTGGTGAACCCTGGGCCGCTGAAGGGGAACATGCAAACTTAACTGCTGTGCCACTGGGCCGGCCCCCTATACTCATGTTTTAATCTCCCCAAAATTCATGCAGCAAAATTATCATACAATAAAATGAACTTTTTGTGTACTTTTCTTTATATTTTAACGCACGTAAACTAACTTGTGTTGGCAATATTGTCACATGCTCCTTTATCTCTGTGAACCATTCATCTGTTCTCATACTTATAGTTTTCATAATGTCATATAAATGGAATCATAAGTCACCACAACCTGTGTATAAATATTTATAGTAGCCCTAGTCATAACTGACAGAAAATGAAAGAACCCAAATGTACTTTAGTAGAGAATACATAAGTAAACTGTGGTATATCATTATAATAGATACAGCAGCAAAAAGGAATGAGGTATTAATGTAAGCAACAGCTTCTATGATTCTCAAAGGCCATTATGCTGACTGATAGAAGCCACATGCCCAAAGCAAACATTTATTTTAAAATTCCCCTTTTGGAATAAATTGATGTTCTGATTCTTGGTTTTGTAGGTTCAACATTTTAGGATTATATTCTTCCTTGGTATTTAAATTTTGAATTGCAGATTCATTTTAGTTACTAGTTTTTTTCCTCTCTCTCTTTCCATTTTTGTGCTCACACTGTATTAACCAGCAGATTCACAGTTGCTTTTATCAATCACAAGTCCTCTACTCTTGAATTCATTCTTATAACTGATTCTTGCTGTACAGTGATTTTGACAATATCAAAAACCAAGCCACCAAACCATCAGATAACTTGGTTCAGTTCTGCCTTGGAGACTTTTCTGAAACTTTCCACTGTTCTAAGTCCACAGTCATGGTCCCAGACAGTGTCCACAACTCCTGTGTTCACTTGCATTTCTCAATAACAACCCCCCACTTGTGCCTTTGGATTTGTATACTTTATATCTCTACGTATTTTTTATACTTCATCTATTACTGCATGTGCTGAAGCAAATGAGTTTAAGGGATGACATTACAATGCCATCTTGTATCAAGAAAATTATAGGTTAACAAAGTTCACACAGAAGCATTAGCAACAGAGAAAATAAATTGATAATCACGTGAAAATATTGAACTCAGTAAGGATGAACACTTTTTTAATTAACATTAATGTGAAGTATCATTTCCATCAGTTAGACAATGGTTGAAACCTAACTAAATATACTGAGATTACATCTGCACACAACAGTTTTGCCATGGCGTTATAACTTCTTACAATCCTATTGAAAATCAAGAGGCCTAAAATTTCACCCACCATCCTCTAAAGTGAAGAACACTGTATATTGAAACTATTGTGATGAAATTTGACAAAATAATTGAGAAAATCTAAAAAGGGTGTAGCAGATCTGTCAGTATTGATCAAGACATAATTGTCACAGAGAATGGATTAGAATCTCTTATATAAATATACATACTGAATATTACATCGAGAAACACCCAGTGACACTTGGAAAGAAAAAACAACCCCTGCGTCTTTCTAATTTTCCCATAATTTAGCTGTATTTTAAAATGTATTATTTATATCCACATACACGCTATATTTTGACATCTAAATTTGGTATCAGACTTCCTGATGTCGTTGATTAGATAGAGTTCCTTCGCTCCTACCTAAAAAAAGACTGAAATCCAATCAGAGAAGGATGCTGTTCCCATGTTTATAACATACTTGAAATGGAGAAGAGCAGACACGGTTGGAGAAAAGTAGATGGTATACACCTGATCTTATAAGGGTCGGATAAGCAGCCATCCTGAATTCCTCCCTTCTAGAGACTTAGTCTTTAAGGGTTTGCACTGCCCTGGGATCTCAGTGACAGTAAAATTGCTTGGCTAATGAGGAGCTTTGGAATTTGAGGTTTTAGGGATACACAGACTGAGACTGCTTGTGACCACCTTAATCAACAGTACTTTTCCAGAAACAAAGTATCACATCTGAGCCTCCTTCCATAGATTATCCCTGTTGCCTGAGTATCATTCATTCCCACTACACCTGTGAGGACAGGTATTCCAGATAGCACATTCAGAGGAGATGTCAAGCATCATTCCTCTGTGACCCTTGTTTTCCTCATGAGCAGAAATCTGCCCCTTTTCAAACATGATGACTATTATAAATCCTTCTGACATTTACTTGAATTCTTGGGTGGTCATTGGAAAGGGGTTTGGTCAGCTTTTCCTTTCATTTCCATTCCTGGTTCTTGATATACTATTGTACAGAAGAGTGTTTGTATTATCCTTATACTTGGACTGTGGAAACACTGGAAAGTGGAAACAGAGACTCAGATGACTTCCTTACTACTACAAGTGCTTCTCTTTATAAAATTACCATGTATTTTATGTCAGAACAGCTGAGGTAGTATAATAAAGAATTATATGACCACCCTTCACTCATTCCACAATTAACAAATGTTGACATTCTGCTATATCAGCTTCAGATACTTTTTATAAAGTAACAAATAACTTTCATACCGAAGACAGCTATTTTGTATCCTGCTCAATGATCGTTCTCATCTTCCTAGAGACAACATAATCTAGAATGTGATGGTACACCCCGTTCAAGGCTTTATATTGTATGAATATCCATAATCACATATAGGATGAAAGTCACTATCACAGAGTTATCAGTTTTGGAATGGAGAAATCAATTTTTATACAATATATTGGAATATTTTCTAGTAATTAAAATTAGTGTAGTGGGACTAAATATATGAACATTCATAAAAATTAAATTAAATAAAGATGAAAATTGTAAATATGCACTATGTTTTGGTTTAGATAATGCTTTCAAAATGCAAAACAATGGAATTCTCTATGGAACACTAACATGAATTATAGTAAAAGTTTCAGGGGAATAATGTATATAAAGTTCATGTAGTGGTTTCCCTTGTGTAAGGAAAGGAATCAAAATTGTTCACATAAATAATGTGATGGCTACATACATATCTGTATTATTTATTGCAATAAAAATTCATATCATGGGAATAGTGACATGTATGAGTATGATAAATTTGATCAATGTGTACCAGGCTCTTCATTGTTACTTTGTACTTCTGTTTCACTTGAATAATCCGTAATAAAAATAAATCTATCTATGAAGGATCAAAAATATTAAAAAATTTTTCATGCTGTAGATTTCTTTTTATCCATTTTTCCCTTGTAGGTTTCAATTATTTGTGTTTATTCATATGTACATCTCTTTATTATTTGATTCATCTTAATTGCTATGTATTTTATCATATGGCCAAATGAGTTTTGCTATCATTGATGTTTCCTTCATTCCTTTTCTACATGATAAACATTCCCACCTGATTTTTCAGCTCAGGAACTCTTCCCTGAAATTTCCAGTTATCATCTAGTGATGTTCTCTATTTCTATTTTCTTTCCTCAACTTATCCCACCCCATTGCTTTCTTCTGAGCAGTGAAACATGTCAGAAGCTGTTGTTCATGGCAGATAAAAAACTACAATAGGAAATGTCAGTATGAGACATGCTTAGTGACATGCTGGATGATTTTTCTCCATGTATTTCTCATCATTTCAACATCTCTATTATTTGTTATCACAGTTCCCATTACAGAAATGAGAACATCTTGGGGCTACCCCGGTGGCACAGTGGTTAAGTTCACATGTTCCACTTCAGCAGCCCAGGGTCCGTCAGTTCAGATCCCGGGTGCAGATATGGCACTGCTAATCAAGCCATGCTGTGGCAGATGTCCCACATATAAAGCAGAGGAAGATGGGCATGGATGTTAGCTCAGGGCTAGTCTTCCTCAGCAAAAAGAGGAGGATCAGCAGCAGATGTTAGCTCAGGGTTGATCTTCCTCAAACAAAAAAAGAAAAGAAATGAGAACATCAGACTCTTCATACAGGTGAATAATTTTCCCCCTTCACAAAGCAAGCACTAGTCTGTATTAAATTCAGAGTTCTTGAGTCTAAGGAATACATGAAGTGATAAAGACTGTCACGGTCACTTCTTTTCTCCCCTTCAGAGACCACTTTACAGAGACAATCCTGTTATGACACTTGATTATCTTATAAGTACCATATAAGTCTGTCTTATCTTGTAAATATCTATCTTTCAGGGACCAAATATTTAAGCTGTTTTCACCTGTTTACTTAGGAGCCTATGCATTTCATTATTTCTCTCATTTAGCTGCTTTCTTTAAATGATATGCCACCAATCACCCTAGGGAGAGAAAATCCCTTAGAATGAAACAGAGAATATGATTGGTAAAGATTTCCAGCTTATCACAGAATCCATCACTAATGCATTTAAATAGTGTTTCCATGGTAAAGTCTTATAAACTTGAAGTTTATAGGCAACATACTCTAAACTCTTCTCAGGTGCAGAGCAGGTACTTGGAGAGATGCCATGCACCTGACACAAAATACTTCATGGGTAGAGGTACACACAGCTTACAGGGGAGTAAAAAGATTTGGGGCATTGTTCAGTATGAATATATTAAAATTTTAAAGGAGAATTATGAAACCTTAGTGATGGGTTGAGAATGCTAATTCTATACTATCTAGAGGCATTAACAGAGATTAGTCAAGTGAGCCAATTCAGCCTTTAGATGATCTGATCTCAGAGCTAGTCTTTGCCATGAACTAACCGTGTAATTCTTGTCCATGATGCAACCTCACTTTACCTAACTTTCCCATGGATAAGGGGGGGGGTGATAATATGATTTATCTCATCTGTAATTTAACATGACCTTCAGATGATTCTGAGCCATGCCAAAATTTGGGGACCATACTCTACTAGAGAGATTGGGTAACTTCATTCTGGTCTTTCTATTTGTTTGAGGCAAGAAATGTCTTTTTTTTATTCCAGTAACATTAGATTATATTACTGTATAACTTTCAGGTGTACATTGTACTATATTTCGAATTCTGTGTAGATTACATCATGTTAATCCCCCAAAGACATTAACAGAATGAGGAATAAAAATCACATGATCATCTCAATAGATGCAAAGAAACCATTTGACAAGATCTAACATCCATTTATGATAAAACCTCTCAATAAAATGGGTATAGAAAGAAAATTCCTCAACATCATAAAGGCCATATATGACAAACCCACAGCCAACATCATACTTAATAGGGAAAAACTAAAACTCATCCCTCTGAGGACAGAAACAAGACAAGTGTGCCTGCTCTTGCTATTCCTATTCAACATAGCACTGGAGGTTTTGGCCAGAGCAATTAGGAAAGAAAAAGAAATAAAATGAATCCAAATTGGAAAAGAAGAAATGAAACTGTCACCGTTTGAAGATGATGTGATTGTATGCATAGAAAATTCTAAAGAATCCACCAGAAGACTATTAGTAATAATCAACAACTACAGCAAAATTGCAGGGTACAAAATCAACTTAGAAAAATCAATTGCACTTCTATACTCTAATAATAAACTAGCAGAAAGAGAAGTCAAGGATACAATCCCATTTACAATCACAACAAAAAGAATAAAATACCTAGGATAAATTAAAACAATGAGGTGAAAGAGCTCTACACTGAAAACTATAAGACATTATTGAAAGAAATCGAGGAAGACATAAATAAATGGAAAGATATTTCATGGCAATGATTTTGATAAACAAACATAGTTTAAATGTCCATATTACCCAAAGCAATCTACAGACAAAATGCAATCCCAATCAGAATCCTAAAGATATTTTTCACAGAAAAGAACAAAGAATCCTAAAATTCATATGAAACTACAAAAGACCCTGGATAGCCGAAGCAATCCTGAGAAAAAAGAAGAAAACTAGAGGCATCACAATCCCAGACTTCAAAGTGTACTACAAAGCTATAGTAATCAAAATAGGATGGTACTGGTACAAGAAGAGATACACAGATCAATGGAACAGAATTGAAAGCTCAGAAATAAAACCATGGGGAGTTAACCTTTGACAAAGGAGACAAGAGCTTAAAATGGAGAAAGAAAAGTCTCTTCAATAAATGGTGTTGGGGAAACTGGACAGCCACATTGAAAAGAATGAAAGCACACCACTATCTTGTATTATATACTAAGATTAACTCAAAGTGGATTAAATACTTGAATGTAAAACGTGAAACCGTAAAACCGCTAGAAGAAAATATAAACAGTAAGCTCTTTCACATGGTCATAGCAGCATTTCTTTTGACTGCCATGTCTACTCAGGCAAGGGAAACAAAAGAAAAAATTAGCAATTTGGACTATGTCAGATTCAAAAGCTTCTGCAAGGTAAAGGAAACCATGAACAAAATAAAAATACAACCCACCAACTGGGAGAAAATATTTGGAAATCATATATCAGACATGGGGTTAATATCCAAAATAGTTAAAGAACTCATACAAGTCAACAACAAAAAGACAAACAAAATTCAATCAAAAAATGGGAAGAGGATGTGACCAGACATTTTTTCCAAATACGATGTACAGATGGCCAACGAAAACATGAAAAGATGTTCAACATCATTAATTATTATGGAAATGAAAATCAAAACTAGAATGAGGTGTCACCTTACACTGGTCAGAATGGCTATAATTAACAAGGCAAAAAAATAACAAATGCTTGTGAGGATGTGGAGAAAAGGGAACCCTCATGGAATGGAAATCCAAACTGGTGTAGCCACTATGGAAGACAGTGTGGAGATTTCTCAAAAAATTAAAAATAATAATACAATATGATCCAACTGTCTCACCACTGGATATTTATCCAAGGAGCTTGAAATCAACAAGCCAAAGAGATATATGCACCCCTATCTTGATTGCAGCATTACTCACAGTAGTTAAGACATGAAAGCAACCCAAGTGTCCATCAACTGATGAATGGATAAAGAAGATGTAAATACATGCAATGGAATACTACTCAGCCATAATAAAAGACAATATCCTCTCATTTGCAATAACATGGATGGACCCTGAGGATATTATGTTAAGCGAAATAAGCCATACAGAAAATGGCAAACAACACATGATCTCACTCATATGTGGAAGATGAAAAAACACATGGACAAAGAGAACAGGTTAATGGTTACCAGAGGGGATGGGGGATGGAGGATGGGCAGAAGGGGTAAAGGAGCACATATGAATGGTGATGGATAAAAATTAGACTACCGGTGGTGAGCATGATGAAATATATACAGAAACTGATAAATAATAACGTACACCTGAAGTTTCACAATGTTGTAAACCATTATGACCACAATAAAATTAAAAAGAAATGAAAAATAAGAACAATGGGCAAATATATTGATGCATCTAGAACTCAGTCAATCAAATCTTATATGTTTTGGGCAATCAATGACCCTATTCTCAGCTATGTTGTATTAACACAGGAAGTGGGAATGCCCTCGAGTTCATCCTGGCTCACAAACTAGGGATTCCTGTAGGAGCCGGTACCTAGGAATTCAGCCTTTGACAGACCCAACAGAAAAAGAAGGAAGAGGATCTGAATGCCATAATTGATTTTCAATATTTATTTTCCTGACATTATCTGCTAATCATACAACTGAGACAGATGTGTCAAAATATAAGGAAGAGATAAAGCTACTGAGTATCAAGGTATTAATTATTTCTATAAATGCCCTAAAAACTCAGAAATAAAGTGTGGGATTTGTCCCCTTGAGCTACCTAGGAAAGAATTAAAGAAAAGAGAAATCAACTTAGAATTAATAACCTATCAATAGACATAAATGACTCAGGTTATTTCAAAATTAAAAAAAACTAGAATGTCTTTTCATGTTAACTTCAAGTAAAAACAAGACTGGCAGCTAAACAGAAGAGAGTTTGCATGTATTTATTTCATACATGGCTGTGTACGTAGCAGGGAAGGCAAGAAAATTCTAAAGATAAGATCTCATTTTCCCATCCAGTTTTCGTGATCATCTTAGATAACAACTACTTCATGCTTACAATGTGCTAGATTCTCCACCAAGTAAGTCATATAGATTCAAGTTTTTAAATTCCACAACCACAAAAGCATTCGAGGTATCCAGTTATACTTTGATAAATTTCCTTTTTTTTCTTAAACCTGACTTGACCATCTTCTCTCTTCTAATACTGAAACAACTCTCCTGTCAAATAATCTGGCCATTTTTGTTGGTAGATTGAAGTTTTCTCATTTTGAGATACAGCTTAGGGCAGTTAACAAATTGTTGCCATTTTATTCAGCATTTTTTTTTTCAAATCTCCATACATATCACCACTTCTCCAACTGTTGTGTTTTGGAAAGAAAAAACATGTGCTACTTATTACCTTATGAGACAAATATGTTTTTAACTTCTTATTGAGATTATGATAATTTAAAACCTTGTGAAATTTCAGTTGTACATTATTGGTTGTCAGTCGTGTTGTAGGTGTACCACTTCATGCTTTGTGCCAACACCCCACCCCCTTTTCCCCTGGTAACCACTAATCTGTTCTCTTTGTCTACGTGTTTAACTTCCACATATGAGTGGAGTCATACAGAGATTGTGTTTATCTGGCTTATTTCACTTAACATAATACCCTCAAGGTCCATCAATGTTGTTGTGAATGGGATGATTTTATCCTTTTTTTATGTCTGAGTAGTATTCCATTGTGTGTATATATATATATATATACCATATCTTCTTTATCCAATCATCTGTTGATAGGCAGTTAGGTTGCTTTCACGTCTTGGCTATTGTAAATAATGCTGTCATGAACATGGGGGTGCATGGGACTTTTGGAATTGCAGATTTCAAGTTCTTTGGCTAGATACCTAGTGGTGGGATCATTGGATCATATGGTATTTCTATTTTTAATTTTTGATAAATCTCCATACTTTTTCCATAGTGGCTGCACCAGTTTGCATTCCCACCAGCAGTGTATGAGGGTTCATTTTTCTCCACAACCTCTCCAACATTAGATAATTTTTATTTTGGTTA
The DNA here is from genome assembly GCF_041296235.1 of Equus asinus. Taxonomy (NCBI): domain Eukaryota; kingdom Metazoa; phylum Chordata; class Mammalia; order Perissodactyla; family Equidae; genus Equus; species Equus asinus. Next base: position 19,864,381 of record NC_091809.1, on the reverse strand, counting down.
TTTTTGCCATTCTAATGGGTGTAAGGTGATATCTTAGTGTAGTTTTGATTTGCATTTCCCTGATGATGAGCATCTTTTCATGTGCATATTGGCCATCCATATACCTTCTTTAGAGAAATGTCTGTTCACGTCTCCTGCCCATTTTTTGATCGGTTTGTTTGATTTTTTGTTGTTGAGTTCTTTATCTAGTATGAAGATTAATACCTTGTCACATATATGACTTGCAAATATTTTTTTCCCAATTGGCGGGTTGTTTTTTTGTTTCAATCCTGTTTTCCCTTGCCTTGAAGAAGGTTTTAGTCTGATGAAGTCCCATTTGTTTATTCTTTCTGTTGTTTCCCTTGTCTGAGAACACATGGTTTACAAAAAGATCTTTTTGATACTGATGTCAAAGAGTATACTGCCTATATTTTCTTCTAGAAGCCTTATGGTTTCCCATCTTACCCTTAGGTCTTTGATCCATTTTGAGTTTATTTTTGTGAATGGTGAAAAAGAATGGTCAATTTCCATTCTTTTACATGTGTACATGTGGCTTTCCAGTTTTCCCAGCACCATTTGTTGAAGAGACTTTCTTTTCTCCATTGTAGGCCCTCAGCGTCTTTGTCGAAGATTAGCTGTCCATAGATGTGTGGTTTTATTTCTGGGCTTTCAATTCTGTTCCATTGATCTGTGCACCTGTTTTTGTACCAGTACCATGCTGTTTTGATTACTGTAGCTTTGTAGTATGTTGTGAAGTCAGGGATTGTGATGCCTCCAGCTTTGTTCTTTTTTTTTCTCAGGATTGCTTTAGCAATTCGGGGTCTTTTGTTGCTCCATATGAATTTTAGGATTGTTTGTCCCATTTCTGTAAAGAATGACATTGGGATTCTGATTCGGATTGCGTTCATTCTGTAGATTGCTTTAGGTAGTATGGACATTTTAACTATGTTTATTTTTCCAATCCATGTGCATGGACTATCTTTCCATCTCTCAATGTCTTCATCAATTTCTTTCAGGAAAGTCTTGTAGTTTTCATTGTATAGGTTTTTCACTTCCTTGGTTAAATTCACCCCAAGGTATTTTATTCTTTTTGTTGCGATTGTGAATTGTACTGTGTTGTTGAGTTCTTTTTCTGTTAGTTCTTTATTAGAGTATAGAAATGTTATTGATTTATGTAAGTTGATTTTATACCCTGCAACTTTGCTGTTGTTGTTGACTATTTCTAATAGTTTTCCGATGGACTGTTTGGGGTTTTCTATATATAAGATCATGTTCTCTGCAAACAGGGAGAGTTTCACTTCTTCATTGCCTATTTGGATTCCCTTTGTTTCTTTTTCCTGCCTAATTGCTCTGGCCAAAACCTCTAGTACTATGTTGAATAAGAGTGGTGAGAGTGGACACCCTTGTCTTGTTCCTGTTCTGAGAGGGATGGCTTTCAGTTTTTGCCCATTGAGTATGATGTTGGCTGTGGGTTTGTCATATATGGCCTTTATTATGTTTAGGTACTTTCCTTCTATGCTCATTGTATTGAGAGTTTTTAACATAAATGCCTGCTGCATCTTGTCATATGATTTCTCTGTGTCTGCTGAGATGATCATGTGGGGTTTTTTTCTCATTTTGTTAAGATGGTGTATCACATTGATTGACTTGTGGATGTTGAGCTATCCTGTGTCCCTGGTATAAATACCGCTTGATCATGGTGTATGATCTTTTTAATGTATTGCTGTATTAGGTTTGCCAGAATTTTGTTGAGGATTTTTGCATGTATGTTCATTAGTGATATTGGCCTGTAGTTTTCCTTCTTTGTGTTGTCCTTGTCTGGTTTTGAGATCAGGGTGCTGTTGGCTTCATAAAACGTGTTAGGAAGTTCTCTATTTTCCTCAATTTTTTGGAATAGTGTGAGAACGATAGGTATTAAATCTTCTTTGAATGTTTGGTAGAATTCTCCAGAGAAGCCATCTCGTCCTGGACTTTTATTTTGGGGGAGGTTTTTGATTACTGTTTCAATCTCTTTACTTGTGATTGGTCTATTCAGATTCTCTGTTTCTTCCTGATTCAGTTTTGGGAGGTTTTATAAGTCTAAGAATTTATCCATTTCTTCTAGGTTGCTCAATTTGTTGGCATATAGTTTTTCATAGTATTCTCTTATAATCTTTGTATTTCTGTGACATCCATTGTGATTTCTCCTCTTTCATTTCTAATTTTATTTATTTCAGTCTTCTCTGTTTTTTTCTTAGTGAGCCTGGCCAAGGCATTTGTCATTATTTTTTTAATTTTCTCAAAGAATCAACTCTTTTTTTCATTGATCCTTATGAGAAAAATATTTGTATCTAAGTCTAATTGGTCTTTTGGGGCAGGGTAAAATTCCCTTTCCTCCATTATTGTGTTCTTATGACTGGGCTATAATAAAATTGACACAAAACTAGTTTAACAGGAGAAAAATCCAGTTTAATACATACATATTGGACACCATAAAGAAGCAATACTCAGAGAGTGAGCAAAACAGGCAGTACATACATCTTTTACACACACAAAAAACAACAAATTTGTGAAGAATTGACAGGACAAAGAAACTTAGGTTTGGGGTACATAATTAGTGAGGAATTTAAGCAGAGTTTAGGCTTAAGGTAGTAAATTAGCAAGATTTGTTTATGCAGGCTTCTTGGCCCTCAATTCCCTAGCTCTGGTGAAAAGATGCAGGGAGAGTGCCTTTTAGATGGGAAATTTATTTCCTGCTTTCCAGAGGGGAATAGAGGCAGAAGGGTCAGAATACCCTTTTTGCTTCTCGAGTAACTTTCATTCAAAATAATCAATATACTATTGTGGAATATTTTGGGATGGCCTGCCCTGGGCCCCAACAGGTCTAAAATTTCATTTTATTTGCACCTAATCAAAACCAAATGCTTCCACTTGTGCATAAAACTAAAAAATCTCTTGCATACTTTAGGACATAGCTCAGCTAATTCCTCCATCACTCTGCTGTGTCATCAATTTTCCCCCTTGATTAGTTTATTTGCCATAGCATCCTGCTTATTTGAATTTCCTAAAAAAAGGAAAAGACAATTGAAACCTCACTGGACTCCTGATATAGCAACATCTTCAATTTTCTGGTCCCTTTACAGCAAAACTTCTTGAAAGAGCTCTCTTTACTAACTGAACTCAATTCTTCTCTCATCATTTATTGAGGTCACTCAAGTCAGGCCCTTGCCTAGACCTTCACATTACCTACTTTTAAAGAATCATTGAGGTTAAGTTCATCGTTTAAATCTGAAACTTTCCTTTAATTGACATGTTAGAAAGGTTGACCCATTTATTACTTATGGAAATACTTTATTTTATCATTTTTCAGCATCATATTTATGTTGGGTTTACCCCTATCTCACTTGCTACTATTTTTGTCTCTCCTACAATCACCTTCCTCACCTCCCCAAACCCCAACACTGGAGGGCCTCTTGGATCAGTACTCATCTCTTCTCTCTAGCTACCATCATTCCTTTGAAATAGCATCAAGACTCGTGGTTGATAGTCCATTGACACACTAAGGACTCCCAAATTTGTGTCTCCACAGAGATACTCTTCCTTGAATTCCAGAAGTGTATATTCAACTGCCCACTTGACATTCCCATGTAGACACCTAACAGGCAATTGAAACCCAACATTTTGAAAACCAAATTCCTGATATTAATCTACAAATATGATATGCACATGATTTTTCCTATCATCATTGTTGGCAACTCCATTTTTTCTGGTGCTGAGGATTTTTCTATCACTAAGCATCACCCTTGATTCTCTTCTTCCTCTTATAACCTGTGTCCAATCTTACGGAAAACCATGCTGTCTGCATCAAAATATACCCAGAACCCAGTCAAATCTTATCATATCCACCATTACCATCTTGATTGAATCCATTAGAAACTTAGAAATATTCAAAAGTCACTTTACATGGGCAACTCTGTGTCTGTCCTTCTAGTCAGTATGGTGTTGATATACTCTGTCTGACATTATCTCTTTGATATCATCTTTAATATTTTCCTCATCTTTTATCTGTTTCAGTCTGCCAGACTTTATGTTTTGATTATTTATTTTGTTGGTTTTCTGTTTCAGGATTATTTTGATTGAGAGCTATTAGTATTTTGATTTGCAGATTTCATTTGAATGAGACAGTTTTTCCCTCTCTATCTATCAATGTGCTCATTCCTCCTTGTGGACCAAGTTCACAATTACATTCACCTATCACCAGTTCTCTATTCCTGAATTCAGTTTATTGACTCTTATGGCTCAGTGATGTAGAGAATATCACATATGCAGCCATAAAATCAACAGTTAGATTAGTGCAGTTCCTCCTTGGAGGTTTTTCTTTTGATGTTTGATATTCTATGTCCACAGTCATGTGGCCATTTGTGACAACATAGATGGACTTTGAGGGTATTATGCTAAGTTAAATAAGCCAGAGGGAGAAAATCAAATACCATATGCTCTCACTCATAAGTTGAAGAGAGAAACAACGATAAACAAAAACATAGAAACAGAGGTTGGATTGGTGGTTATCAGAGGGGGAAGGGGGGAGAGGGCAGGGTGAAAGGGGTGATTAGGCACATGTGTATGGTGATGGATTGTAATGGTGACGGGTGTGTCTTTGGGTGATGAACATGTTGTAGACTACACAGAAATTGAATTATATGATGTACACCTGAAATTTACATAATGTTATAAACCAATGTTACTGCAATAGAAAAATCTAGGACAAAAATTATATTTTGTAGAATCATAAAGATAGCTATAATTATTATAAACTGTTCCCACTACCATTAGCAATTATGAGGCTCTGTTGTCAGGCACAGTTCTCAAAAATTTTATCATACTAATTTTATTCTCCCTAGTGACCTATGAGTCAGGTGATCCTCTTGTTTACCCATGACCTCATGTAAAGATAGAGGTCAAGTGAAGTGAAATTACGGACACAAAATTATTGACACTCCAGTAAGAGGTGCTGAAGGGGTTTGAACGCAGGCTTCCAGTTTGGAGGTGAACTCCTACCACCACATGATGCACACTTTGAGTAGTACAGATTTAGATATCTTGAAGAGTCGATTGGATTCCCTTCATTGCCTTTTGAACACTTCCACCTGCAAGAAGCCTCAAGTGCTTTCTATTATTTTGAAGGTCTCCTAATCTCTGACCACATAGGTAGTATCCTGCAGGTAACAGCATCAAAACAGGATCCATATCATAACCTGAGATCAAAATTAGAATATACTCCTTGAAACTTTAAGTTATTGTGGTTATTCCATCAATGAGATTCTCTTTTCTCCCAATATTATAATATTAAAATATTCTCACAAGTTGATGTATAAGACATCATTGATTTTTTCAAAATGGAAGAATTGGAGGAAAGAAGAAGTGCATGAAATCTTGAAAAGAATGAAAAAAATAAAAAATAACAATTCACTAGTGTGCTCAGAGCAGAATCTTGAGATGAGAAAGATGAAATCTGCCAACAGCATTGTCCAGGCTGCTTGACAGGAATGCTGCTACAGTGGTTGGAAGAGAGACAAAATTGCCAAGTTAGCCTAAGAGGGAAAAATAAAATTGAGAAAAGTGTATCTGTATACTTAAAATGCCTTGATAGTTGTGGGACTTAAAGATATAAATCAGTGCAAAGGGGAGCCTAGCACCTGGACAGTGTGAACTACTTGTTATTTAAGATGATCATGACAGTTTGATGAGAAAATGAGAGTTCATTTTTAGAAATTATTCCCTTCTCTGCACAAATACACACTCACATGCACACACAACAGTTTATAATATAATTATATGCCCATCCTTTTCTGTTAAATGCCAGTCACATTTTTTGCATGCAAAGAAGTAGAAAGCTACTACATACAAATTTAAATTTTAACTAACAGAGTCATAATTATCCCATTAATAGGTAATTACTTCTAAATTTATTTTTCCTTTTCTTTTCTCACATTTGAGGTAACCCATTGATGATAGAAGAGGTAGGTATTCTGAAACACAGAACACTTCTCACTGTGATTCATGCCATAAACCTGACCCAAATATGGTGACAAAATCATTAAACAACATTTATCCTACTGAATAGTTTCCTCAAGGATCCCTTCATATCCCTGTTCCTCAGGCTGTAGATGAAGGGGTTCATCATTTGAGGAACCTCAATGTACATCACTGAAGCCACTGCAAGCTTCCTGGAAGAGTCAGTAACTGCAGAACTAATATACACACCAACAGCTGTCCCATAGAACAAGAAAACAACTGAGAGGTGAGACCCACAGGTGGAAAAGGCTTTATATTTTCTACCAACCGTTGGCATTTGCAAAAGAGAAGAGATGATTTGAATATAAGAGAAAATGATTGCAGAGAGAGAAATACCACTCAGTACACTAGCCATAAAATTAGCTAGGAAGGTATTGATGAAGGAATCAGAACAGGCGAGCTTGATGACATGAGCAAGTTCACAGAAGTGTGGGATTTCCAAGTCAGTGCAGAAGGACAGCTGTAAAGCCATCAGACTGTGGAGCAGGGCATCACCAATGCTAATGAACAAGGAGAATAGAATCAGCAGTCCACAATAGCAGGGATTCATGATGACTGTGTACATCAGTGGGTGACAGATGGCCACATAGCAGTCATAGGCCATTGTTGCAAGCAGACAATTTTCAAAACAAATAAAAACCAGAACAAACCAGACCTGGAGGAGGCAGCCTGTGTAAGTGATGTGCTGATTCTGTGCTTGGATGTTCACCAGCATCTTTGGGATTGTGATTGTGCTTAAACAGATGTCAGTAAAGGACAGATTGGAGAGAAAGAAGTACATAGGGGTGTGGAGTTGGGAGTCAGAACTAGCAGCCAGGAGTATGAGCATGTTTCCCAGGATTGTGATCAGGTACATGGACAGGAACAGGCAGAAGAGGAGAGGCTGTACTTCTGGATCATCTGCTAATCCTAGGAGAATGAATTCTGAAACATCTGTTTGGTTTCTGCGTTCCATGTTGTTTTTGAATTTGATGAAAAAACACTCTGTGACAAGAAAATAAAATTTGTGATCCCTGGATCAGCAGCAGCTGTACCTGGAAACTTGTTAGAAATGCCAATTCTTGGCCCAACTCCATACGTACTAATGATAAAAGCTCCAGAAGTAATGACTAGCAATCTGTTTCAACAGGGTCTCCAGATGATTCTGACAAGTTTGAGAACTTGTGCTTTAGAAAAACATGCCCATGTATATTGTGAACCCAAGAGAATATTCAAATCTTTCCCTTTGCTTACTTCTCCCTCCATCCTTCTCTCTCTCCTCCTCTTCACTCTACACACTTAATTAGCCCAAATCTTGTTGAGCAAAGACTGTCTAACACGTGGGAAAGTCCTGATAATGAATTAAAGAAGAAATGGCTTTATTCCTTCAGAAATATTCCACACATTCAATCAATTATAAATATAACAAGAAAATTACAAAATCCAACTCATCTTTGGGAATGTTCTTACCCTAAGGTGATAAGTGACATATGATCAAAAGCAAAGAAAGGAAAATCCCAGCTAAATGTGAGAAAGGATGAAATGCATTGGATTTCAGTAAAGTGACAGATAAAACCAACAATTTGTTGGTCCTTGGAAGACAGAGACTTGTAAGAGAACACTAGTACAAAGCATCCTAACAGGAGAGCCCCTGGAAGCTGGGCATCATGGTTCTCCCTTCCCTCAGGGACACAGAAGTGGTCATCAGAGGATCAATCATTTGATTAATACTTGGTCTCTGACACTCTGAATTTAATCCAGGCTCCAGCACTTGCACTGTGAATAGGAAATTCTTTAACTGTATGAGAGGCTCAGTGTTCTAGTTAGTATATTAGGAATTTTCATAAACTTTATGTGGTTGTTGTAATAGTGAGAAATGAATAGGCTTAAAGCAACAGGTGGGAAAGTCATTTTAACATTTCCTAGTGTAATTTTTTTTTCTACAATGAACAATAGTACCTGTCACGTTTCTCTCCTAGGGCAGAACTGGTTTGGTGGAGCAAGTTGAAGAAAGGAGAAAGAGAGAACTCCTCTTGTGTGATAATTGCACATTTCAGGGATGGGTTTATGTGCTGAAAGTCCCTGTGGAATCTCGCTCATTTACAGGAGAAAGAAAGGTAATATTAATTATATCAATACTCATTTGGCATGGACACAAAGCAGATAAAATGAATTACATAATAAAATAAATATATGAATCAATACAAACAACGAAAACCTATAAGAAAAATTATTTTATATAAAGTCTACAGCATGAGAAGTGTTTAAATATTTTTAAACCTATGTAGGTGTTTATATTTATTACAGATTATTTAAGCAAAAAAGTATCGAGAACAATAATAATGAATAATTCTGTGCCCACCCATTAACATTATCAAATTCACAGTCTTCACCACGCTTCTTTAGGTATTTTCATTGCAATAAATAAGAGGTATAATTGAAGCCCCCACATCAAGCATTTGTACAATTTTGACTCATTTTATTCTCTGAGGGAAACACTACACTAAGTTGATATACATTATTCAGCTGAAGTTTTTCTTATATTTGGTATTTTTCTTCCAAAAACAATTTCATTGTTCTTTCTAAAAAGGCAGACACAAGCAGAGTCAAACTGTGCACAACCTTTTACAATGGCTTTTGGAGCCATTTTATTAATGTTGATATTTTAGGTTTTGCTTCATTCATTTTAACTACCATAGATTGTTCTACTATGTGGTCATATCACAATTTATTTTTCCATTTACTAGCTAAGAGATATTATGATGTTTATATTTATTTATGAAAACGTATGGGGAGATAATAGGAAGATAAGTTGAAGCTGACTAACACCTCTCCCCTCCACCACCACAAGGATAGAAGTAAACGTCAGAGAATTTTACAACAGTCATCATGTTTGAGAAGGGGAGGATTTAAGCACAAAAGCAAAATGGTCCCTCCCATAATACAGACAAAGGCAAGACTAGCAGAATGAGAGCTGTGTGAATCTTGTTGTAAAGGTAGAAAAGAGCATGTCAGGATGACATACTGGCAGAAATTCCATGGGGGGCTTAGTATTGATCATCTTAGGAATGGATTCTCTTCACAGTAATGCAGGGATGAAACTGTAGTACACACCTGCACTCATGTCCAAAGCATTGTCTAGGGGTCTTTAGGTTACCTGGCTGGCATCACTGTGGGATAATATTTGAGATCTTCCCTTGATATTCAATGATGGAGACTGAAGATCTGTCTCTGAGAAGGGCAGAGGGACCGAGTGAAGCCCCAGGTTTCTAAGCAAGAGGGATGATGTCTGGGAGGTGTTGCTTCCTACTGGGCAGGGCTGTTGAGTGAGGTGGTCACAGACAGACTCTTTACAGTCTCTGTATCCCTGGGGCTTCAATATCCAAAGCTCCTCATTAGACAAACACTTTTATTGTTCTTTGGATCCCAGGGCAGTGTAAATTCTTATATGCCAAGACTATAGAAGGAAAGAATTCAGGATGGATAATTCCCTGGTCCTACAAAGCCCAGTGTATGCCCTCTAGCTCTCTTCACCTGTTTCTGCTCACCTCCATTTCACATACCTTGCACACATGGACATTCCATCTTCTCTAATTGGATACCAGTCTTCCTTTTGTAGATACAAACTATGACATGTCTATCTAATTAATGGTATCAGGAAACTGGATTCTAACTTTAAGTGTGAAAACATAGTTTATATTTGTGGGTAAAAAATATATGCATATTTATACTACAGCTAAGCTATTGTAAAATGCAAACACTCAAAGATGTTTCTTTCTAAGAATCACTGAAATTTCTTGAACCCTAATCTTCATTCTGTATATTTTATACAGCGGATCCTAATCTAAAATCTGTAAGCAATTTTTTTTTTAGGAAGATTAGCCCTGAGCTAACATCTGCCACCAATCATCCTCTTTTTGCTGAGGAAGACTAGCCCTGAGCTAATGTCCACACTCATCTTCCTCTACTTTACATGTGGGATGCCTGCCAAAGCGTGGTTTGACAAGCAGTGTGTAGGTCCGAAACTGGATCTGAACTGGTGAACCCCGAGTCACTGAAGTGGAATGTGTGAACTTAACTGCTGTGCCACTGGGCTAGCCCCTCTGTAAGCAATTTTGAATGTGATCAATATAGACGGACTTTATAATTTTATAAACACCATTTCAGTTTCCCAACACGAGTTTCTTTTACGTTTTTCTTTTCACATTAGGGGATCATGCGTTGAAATTATGGCATTTGATTTTTAATAGAATCATGAGAAATAGAAATTATAGTGTCATTGCCAAAGCAATAGTGTGCTGGTTCATGCATAATCTCAGTAGAATGAGTGAAATGTCAACAATACTTTAACAGGCAAAGATGATACTCCCGGTTAATGTGTAATTACAAACTTTTCCTCATGCATGAATTTAATGTGTTCATGCATTTATCAATTTATTTTACCCCATGTTAACTCTTTCTACATAAAATTTAATTTTTAATCAACAGAGTTCTTGATGTAGCATTTGAAAGCAACATGAGAGAAAATGGCATTTCAATGTCACACATTCACTTCAACATATTAAATAATAGGAAAAATACAAAAATATATAGTTGGTCACATAAAACAAGAGAAAGTTTCCCATGTACCACTAAAATAACTCAAACATAAAGAGTGAGTGGACTAAACCCAAGGGTTCTGAGGATTTACTTCCATCAGGAGGAAGTTGATCTCTCCAGGTAATGAGCATCCTGGAGGCTAAATGTCTTAGAAGAGATTAGGTGCTTAAAGTGAAAGGCAAAAATGGACTTTATTTCAGAAAGGTGGGTGAACATGAGAGTTGTGGAAACTGCCTGGGCCCATGAATAAGGATTTGGAACAGCTGAAAATTTCAGAGAAGCCCCGGGAGAGAAGTGAACCAAGTTACCTGCTGATGAAGTGATTGGATATGTGATAGTCACAATATAGCCAAGCAGAAAGAGTCAGGAAACTAAATTTAGAGCTAGAGATCTGATTGGTGATTGGTGAGAGCACATGTGAACCTGATAAATGAGAAAGAATGAACCTACAGGTGAAAAAAGAGAGAGGAAAATTCCTTCCCATCCAACAGAAACTGAAAACCAAAATGTAAATAGGAAGAAAAATAATCCTGAAACAGAGAATCACCACGATGAATATACAGAATAACAGGAGACCAGCATTGTTGAACTGGATGAATAATGGGGAGAATAGTAAAGAGGCAGTGTCAGGTGATTATACAAAAGTCTGCTGACAAGAGTAGCTGCAGGGTAGCCCAGGTATGGTGCAATTTTAAAAATCATCTCACAAGGATTTCTATCTCTTTGTGCACAGTTTCATCATCAGTACCTACAACAGGGCTTGATAATAGCGTGCTCTCAAGTATTATTTCTTGAATGAATTAATACATAAATAATGTATTAGAAATCAAGTATAATTTAAAACATTCACAGAGTAAAACATATCATCATTTTCAACAGATGGAGAAAAGGCATTTATATAAAATGCAACATCCTTTCATGATAATGAGAATAATGAAGTAAGAATAGAAGAAACCACCTTAACTCAAAAAGAGTATTTCAGGGGCCTGCCCAGTGGCCTAGAAGTTAAGTTCATGCTCCCTGCTTCAGCAGCCCAGGGTTCACTGGTTTGGATCCTGGGAGTGGACCTGCACACTGCTTATCAAGCCATGCTGTGGCAGGGGTCCCACATATAAAAAAGGAAGATGGGTACAGATGTTAGCTCAGGGCCAATCTTCCTCAGCAAAACGAGGGGTATTGGCAGCAGATGCTAACTCAGCACTAATCTTCCTCAACAACAACAACAACAACAACAACAACAGTATTTCAGAAGTAATCTACAGTAAATGAAATACTCAATGGCCAAATACTCAAAGTGTTCTCTTTAAAATCAGGAGAATATAACAGATGCCAACTGACAGTACTTTCATTAAAAAAATAGTGTAGGTTTCAGCTATTGAGAATAAATACACATATCAAAATTAATAGATAAAATTCGCATCTATGCAGAAAATACCAAGAAATCTATAGATCATTCATTAAAGAAAATAATAGAATGTAGCAACATTTCTGGAATCAGAATCACTATGCAAATATCAACTATATGTCATTATGAAGAAAAATTTATTTAGAAAGTGTGATTTATGAAAGTTACCTTTAACAAAACCATCAGAAAAATACCTGAGAATACGTCTAATAAAAGATTTGAAAGCACTCTAAGGATAAATTTATAACATTTTACTGAAGAACACAAAACACCTGAATAAAGGAAAGAATATACTAATTTTGGGTAGATATACATGTTATTATAGAGATGCCAATTTTCCTCAAAAAGCTTTGTAGATTTAAGGGAACTCTTGGGATTTTATTGTATTAGAGAAGCTGGTTTTGAAATTTATATGACAGAGCAATGGAGAAAGAATATTTGACTTGACAGAAAATAAGATCAGAATGCAGTACTTGCCTTACAAGATCTATTATGGAGGAAAGTAACTAAAGAGTTATGGTTCTGTAACAGATAGAAAAATAGTACCCATAAAATCCTCATCTATATGAAGATTTTTTAGGACAGAAGAAGCATTGGACACTTTCTTTACGACAATGTTTCATTGCAGGGAAATGATGGTATCATTCAGGAAATAGTGCTGAAATTATGGTACCCATATCAGAAAAAATGAAAAGTGACCTTATATTACAGCAAACTCCAAATATTCCAAAGTAGCAAAGCCTTAAATGTGAAAGACAAAATGATTAAATGTTTAGAAAACAATATAGGAAAATATCTTTATGACCCTGGAGAGTAATCTTCCCTTACCTAAGAATAAAGAATCACAACAGAAAAATGAAAAGAGTGATAAATTCAACCACTTGAAAATAAGATAATAGAGGGTTAATATTTTGAAAATATAATGGGCTTTAATAACTCAATAAAAAATAAAACAAAAAACATGAATAAAAACGCACAAAGGAGGGGCCGGCCCATTGGCGTAGTGGTTAAGTTTGCACACTCCTCTTCTGCAACCCGGGGTCGTGGGTTCACATCCCAGCCACGGACCTACACACCACTTGTCAGACAATGGAGTGACAGCATCCCACATATAAAAGAGGAAGATTCGCACAGATGTTAACTCAGGGCTAATCTTCTGCAAGCAAAAAGAGGAAGATTGGCAACAGATGTTTGCTTAGGGCTAATCTTCCTCAACACATACACACAAAAAAGTGCAAAGGACTTGCATAGTCTTTCTCCAGAGAAGAGATACAAATGGCCAATAAGCACATGAAAAGATATTCGCCATATTAACCGTTAAGGATATGCAAATTAAAACCACAATGAGATAACACCTGATATGCATTAGATAGCTACTATAAAAAAGTAAATAAAAAAGTGTTGGAAATGATGTGGCGTATTTAGAATCCTTGTACACTGTTCGCCAGGAATATAAACTATAAAATAGGGCAGCTGCTATTGTAAAAGTATGGTGTTTCTTTGAAAAATTAAAAATAGAATTATCATATGACCTCGTAATTCCACTCCTGGGTATATTCCCCAAATAAATGAAAGCAGGGATTGGAACAGATATTTGTACACCCGTGTTCATAGCATTATTCACAATAGTCAAAAGGTGGAAGCAACTCAAGTTTCCATTGACTGATGGATAGACAAATTCTGCTATATACATACAGCAGGACATTATTCATCCTTGAAAAGAAAGGAAATTCTGATAAATACTACAACCGGGATGAACCTTGAGGACGTAACGATAAGAGAAATAAGCAAATCACAAAAGGACAAATAATGTATGATTTTACTTACATGAGGTTCCTAGAATATTTGAATTCAAAGTCACAGAAATTAAAACGAGGTTGCCAGAGCCTGGAGGCAAGAAGAAATAGGTTTGTACTGTTTAACAGGTGCAGATTTCAGTGTTCTGAGGTGAGTTTTATTTATGGATAATGGTGATTAAGCACAACAATGTGAATGTACTTAATGCCACTGAACTGTACCACTGAAAACTGTACGACTTAAAAATGGTTAAAATGGTAAATTACTTTTTTTGTATTTTACCATATTTTTTTAAAAATGAATAATCAAGCAATCAGTAAACCACCAAAACAAGTGACTGAAGAATAAAAATTCAGAATTATTTCTCAATATAGCAAGAAGATGTACAGAAGGACAAATAAACTTTCAAATAAGGCCTAGACTATGTATCCATAATAACTTGATTTTATTACTCCATGCAGACATAGAATAACTTCTATAACAACTTATATTAAGGACACAAGTCATTTGGATTTAGAGTCCATCCTAATCCTTTTTCTTTTAAGAACACAAATTTATTCTCCTGCAGTTGTGTAGGTTAGAAGTCTGAAATCAGAATATTTCACTGGGCTAAAGTCAGGGAGTTGGCAGGTCTGGTTCCCTCTAGACTCTCTGAGAAGAGATTCTCATCTTTGTCTTTTTCAGTTTCTACTGGCCCACCTCCATTTCCGGCATGTGGCCCTTCTTCAATCTTTGAAGCATATCACACCAATCTCAGCTTCCAGCATCATATCATCTTCTTCTCTTTTGCAGTCAAATATTTCTCTGCTTCCTTTTTTTTATTTGCAAGTGCTTTACAGAACAAAAAAAGTAAGACCAAAGATAAGACACACCTTTTAATTCAATTTTTTAAAAGTCAAAACTCAGCAAAAGTAAGCATTTTAATTTCAGGTTTAGGCAGAGCAGAAAAACTACCAAGAAAATCCAAGAATTTCTGACTTTAATAACCAGAATCTTGGATCCTTCTTGGGGGAGAAGCAGAACATTAATGGAAACAAATATTGCAGATACTGTACATGTTGGTATTATTATTTTTTCCAACTTAATTTGGATATAACTGATATATGACATTGTGCAATTTTAAGGCATAGAATGTGATGATTTGACACATGTAAGCAATTTTCACGTGCAAAATGTAGAATTGTTATAGTCACCATGCTGAATATTAGACCCATGGAACTGATTCATCTTATAACTGAAAGTTGTACCCTTGAACCAACATCTCTCCATTTCCCCCACCTCTCAGTACCTGCAAACACCATTATACTTTCTATTTCCATGAGTTCCACTATTTTAGATTCCACAGAAGTGACATCATACAGTTTGTCTTTCTCTGACTTATGGACAAAATTGCACAATATTGCCCTTCAGTGACATTGTATTTTATCACAACACAATGTAAATAAAGAACCATAATTCAATCAAAAATCTCACTAGGGAAATCAAAATATACGTTGAATCTACTGTGTGGAAATTGGATAGGTTCTCGATGAAAGGCTAAAAATGGAGTATGACCTCACTATATATTGATCAGAGACACAAGTGATCACAGAGAATAGATCAGTTTTTGCTGTGTGAAATATAGAGAACAGAAATTAAAGTATAAGAAACTTTCAATGACGGTAAAGATGAAATACCACTGTGTTTGAATTTTACAATATTTAGCTATGTTTATAAACATATTATTTATACCCAATACACAATCTATATTTTCACACCTAGGTTGGAATTAGGCTTCCTAATATAAATAAGACAGAGATTCTTTTTTTGTAATTAAACAAAGAAGACTAGAATTCATTAGCAAAGGACTGTGTGTATATATGTGCAGGTGTGTGAAATGGAGGTGAAGACGAACAGGTGGAGCAAACTGGATGGTGTACACTGGGCTTAAGAGGGTCAGAGATTAGCCATCATAGATTTCTTTCTTGTGTTGTCTTTGTCTGTAAGGATTTCCAGTGTCCAGGGGTCAGAATGACACTAAAAATATTTGTTTAATGAGGAGCTTTGGATATTGATTCTCCAGGGATATAGAGACTGTAAAGAGCCAGTCTGTGACAACTTGATTCAACAGCCCTTGCCCGGTCAGGAGCAAGCACACCCGAGGCTCCATCCCGGGATGATCCTTCTTGGCCAGGAGCCCATTGCCTCACCTGGTGTTTCTGCCCTTCTTGAAGACATATCTGCTGTCTTCAACATCCAGGTGACATGTCAAGCATCATACCACTGTGATGCCAGCTAGGTAACTTAAAGTTCTTTGTTAATGCTTTGGTCACGACCACAGGTGTTTTACTATGAATTCATCTGTGAGAAGAAATGAGGAGAGTATAGGCAAGAAATGATAAAAACCAGGTATCCCATGGGATTGCAGCCTGTCTTCTTGTTGACCAGTATGCGTATACCAACACTCAGGCAGTTCTCAATTTGCTGGTCTCCTGATTTCTCTAAAAAGTGGCAGAATCTATTTTCCTCCTGATCAGAAATCTTTCCCTTCTCAAACATAATGATTGTTATAAATCTTTGTGACATTTAATTGTATTCTTTTTTTTATAATTCCATTTACTCCTTTATTTTTTTGAAAGTTATTGTAAAATCAATTACTGTTTTTAGTGGTTACCAAAAATGCACATGTAAAATCTAAAACTAATCATTGCATGTACCCTCTTCACAAATAAAAAGGACCTTAGGAACTATGCAGCTAACATTATCCTCTTGTATCTCACATGTTATTTTGTCCACCAGTTTAGCTCCACTTTTTAATCTCTCAAATTAGTTATTATTTTAAACAGTCACAATTTTTTGTTCAGATAGTCCCATAGATTTGTCATTTTTTCTCCTTCATTGTTCTTTCTTGTATCTCAGTTCCTCCTCCTAAAGAATATCTTGTAGGTCTGTTAGGGAGGTGTACTGGTAAACTTTCTCCATTTTTGCTTGTCTCAAAATGTCTTTATCTTACCCATGTTCTTGAAAGATATTTGCATATACAATTCTAAGTGGATGGTTAATTTCTCTCAGCATTTTGAAGATAACAGTACACTCTGTTTTGGCTTCCATTGTTGCTATTGATAAGTCTGCTATTATTCATTTGTTGGTAATATGTCCTTTCTCTCCGGATCTTTCCAAGATCTTTGTCTTTGGATTTCACCAATTTCAGTATGCTTTTCCTACAGGTCAGAATCAGGATTGAACTGCAGATAATATCTCCATTTAGACCAAAAAATAATTTAATACTTTCAAGTCCAACAGAAATGCTGAATGAGCAAGATTTAGGTCCTCCAGAATGACTTATGAACACTGTCATAGAATTATCTTGCCAAAGGAACTTTTCTCTTTTTCACATTTAGTAAGCTGAAGAATTGGGAAGCTTCTGGACCAACTGTTGCATCCAGCATCATCTCATCTTAGCTATAATTCACAGGTCAGGAAGCTGCCGTCACACCTGTTTGCTACAGAGCCATGACGCATATCCTAGATCCATACCAGTAAATGGAGGCCTTATAGACTACCACTTCTCTCCTCCACTTAACTTGGTTCTGAATTCAAGTCTCATGTGAATATACATGTGATTGGCAGAACCTGAATGTATCTGGAACATTTCCGTGTAACAATATAAACAGATCAAAGTACTAATGTGAAGACCAACATTCCATACATGAGCTGCTGAAATAGAGGTTCCTTTACCTTAAGGTAAACTGTGGTGACTATTAAACTGAAGAGAACTAATGTAAAAAGCAGGTGATAGTTTACTGAGTTCTGCATCTTAAAACACTCAAACATGCAGTACCCAAATATACAACAGCTGTAAATCATTGGGAGTTCATCCAATAGATTTCTCACAGTTCTGGAGGTTAGGAAGTCCAAAATCACAGTGCTGGCAGATTTGGTTCTTTGTGAGCGCCCTCTTCTTGGCTTACAGATGGCCACTTTCTTGCTGTATCTTCACATGCTGGAGAAAGAGCTAATTGTATTCTTGTGTAGTCCTGGGGAAGAGGTTTGGTCAGCTTTTCCTTTTATTTTGATTCTTGGTTCTTGATACACCCTTGTACAGAAGAGTGTCTGTATTATCCCTGTAGCTGGGCTGCGAAGACACAGGGGAGAAAGTGGAGACAGAGAGAGACTAGCTGACTTCCTTCCTAGTGCGCTTGTTTCTCATTATGAAATTACCATGTATTTTATATAAGAAGAGGAGGGGTAGTGCAATTAAAAACACATGTGACCATCCTTCAACTCATTCTAGAATTAACAACAGTTGACATTTTGCTATAACTGCTTTGAGTCTTTTTTATAAAGTGGCAAAATAATATGCATATGGGAGACACCTCTTTTATATCCCCCTCAGACCTTGTTCTCCCTATTAAAGAGACAGCACCATAGAATGTGGGGGTATCCCCCATGCACAGTCTTGTATGTGTGTCCATACACATCTATAGGATGAAAGGCATTAAGCGTAATATTTATCAATTTGGAAATGGGAAAACAAATCATGATGTAATGATACAGTGGAATAGTCTCAGCTAATTAAAATTAATGGAGCTGTACTAAATACATCAACATTAATAAAAAATACATTACGAAAGGATGGAAATTGTAGATGATGTGTATAATACATTTTAGTTTATATAAGGCTTTCAAAATGCAAAACAATGCAATTGTTTATGGAACAATAATAGTAATATAGTGAAAGTTTCAGGTAAATACATATACGAAGTTCGTCTAGTGGTTTTCTTGGAGAAGGTAAAGAATCAAGATTGTTCAAATACCTGATGTGGGTGCTTTACACATATTATTTATTACAATAAAAACACTTACAAAGAGAATAGTGAAATGTGTGAATTTAATAAATTTGACTGATGGATATCAAGCTCTTCATTGGTACTCTGTACTTTTGTTTAACTTGAATAATTCATAATGAAAATAAACATATCTGTGTAGGATCAAAAGTATTTGAAGTCTTCTCATGCTATAGACTTGTTCTATACAAAATTTTTTCTCTTGTAGCTTCTCATTATTTGTGTTGATTCATATATCTGATTCTTTTTATTATTTCATTCATCTTAGTTGCCATACATTTCAGAATACGTGCATTCCAAATAATTATTGATCTCCTTCATGTTTTCTTCATTCCTTTTCTACATGATAAAGGCTCCTAGCTGGAGCTTCAGATCAGAAACTCTTCCCTGAAATTTAGTTTTCATCCAAGGATGTTCTCTCTTTCTATATTCTCTTTTTCAACTTGCCTCACTCCATTGCTTTCTTTTGAGAAGTGACACATGCCAAGAAGTGTTGTTCATGGCAGAAAAGAAAAACACAATAGGAAGTGTCAGTATGAGGGTCTCCTATGCTGAATGCTGTGTTAGGTACTTTTCCTCCATTCATTTATCATCATTGCAAGATCTTCATGAATTTTTATGACAGTTCCCATTTTACCAATGAGGACGTCTGGTTTTTAAACTTATAAACAAAAATTGTTGAAAAACAATTGAACAATTTTCCTCATTCACAAAGCAAGTGCTTGTTTGGATTAAACCCAGAATGTTTGAATACAAGTAATACACCAAATGAGAAAGGCTGTCATAGCCATGTCTTCTCCCCCTTGAGAACAAGGGCCACTGCTTTACAGAGACAATCCTATTAGGACACTCACTTATCTAAGTGTCAGGTAAGTCTCTCTTATCTTGTAAGTTTCTGTCTTCCAATTAAAGCAGCTTTCATCTGTTTTCTTAGGAGCCTATGCATTTTATTATTTCTCTAATTTAGCTTTTTTTTTTTTAAGTGATATCCCGCCTATCATCTTAGGGGAAGAAATTCCATCAGGATGAGACAGAGGATCTCATTGACATAGTTTTCCAGCATATCTTAGAATCCCTTACTAATTCAGTTGAGTAGTGTCTCCATGGGGGGGTCTTATGAACCTCAAGATTACAGGTGACATTTTCTAATATTCGTTCAGATACAGGGTAAACACTTAGATGGATGCTATACACCTGCACACAATACTTCAGGGGTAGAAGTGGACATACCTTGTTGGGAAATGAATAGATTTGGGGCATTGTTAAGGATAAAACGTTATAATTCTAAATGAAAATTATGAAATATAAGTGGTGATTTAGAAAGCTAATTCTGTACTATCCAGAGGATTAACAGAGATTAGTCACGTGAATCAATTCAGCAGTTAGATGATCTGATCTAAGACCTAGTCTTTGTCATGAATTAACCATGTACTTCATGTCTCACCTTATCAAACTTTTCCCACTTATACACAGAGTGATTGCATGATCCATCTCATCTGTAGTTTCACAGGCCCTTCAGGTGATTCTGAGGCATGCCAAGGTTTGAGGACTGTGCTCTCCAAGAGAAAATGGATAACTTCATTCTCTTCCTTCTGTTTGTTTGAGGCAAGAACATTTCTGAAGGAAACACCGTATCTTAGTCTTTGTTTCAGTCTCAGAGTGAGAGATGATGATAGAGGGAGAAATTAGCACAGGGAAAGATTTGAATATTTTCTTGGCTTCAAAATACAGGCCATTTTATTCTTTATTTTAAGCACTGGTTCTCAGACATTAGCACGTATCAAATTCATCTGGATGGCTTGTTAAAACATAGATTGCTGGTACCCACCCTAGAGTTGATCAGCAGTAAGTCTGGAGTAGTCCCACCATTGTTTATTTCTAGCAAGTTCCCGGTTTATGTTTCTGCTTCGTATCCAGGGACCATTTATTTTATATTGTTTTCACCTGATCTTTTCCATCAGATTCATCAACAACATGGAACCCAGAAATCACATAGATGTTTCAGAATTCCTCCCACTAGGATTGACAGATGATCCAGAACTGCAGCCCCTCCTTTTCATTCTGTTCCTGCCCATGCTCCTGGTCACCATCCTGGGAAATCTACTCCTCCTGAGTGTCATCTCTGGCTCTCACTTGCACACCCCCACATACTTCTTTCTCTCCAATATGTCTTTTAATGACATCTGTTTAAGCACAACTATGATACCTAAAATGCTGATGAACATCCAAGCAGAAAATCAGAGCATCACTAATGCAGGCTGCCTTACACAGATTTACTTTGTCTTGGTTTTGGCTAGTTTGGGGGAAAATTTTCTTCTTGCAATAATGGCCTATGACCACTATGTGGCATTTGTCACCCCCTGAGGTAAACAGTCATCATGAACTCCTGCTTCTGTGGACTGCTGATCCTATTCTCCATGTTTATTAGCATTGTGTATACCCTCCTCCGCAGTCTGACGGTGTTGCAGCTGACCTTCTGCACAAACTTGAATATCTCCCTCTTCTTTTGTGAAGTTGTTCAAGTCATCAAGCTTTCATGTTCTGATACCCTCATCAATAGCACCTGATATATTTTGCAACTAGTGTATTTGCTGGTATTCTTCTATGTGGAATTATTTTCTCTTATATTCAAATTGTCTCCTCTGTTTTGAGAATGCCATCAGTGGGTGGAAAGTATAAAGCTTTCTCCACCTGTGGGTCTCACCTCACAGTCGTGTCCTTATTCTATGGGACAGGTTTTTGGGTGTACATGAGTTCTGCTCTTGCTAACTCTTTCAGAAACACTGCAGTTGTTTCAATAATGTACACTGTTGTCCCTAAAATGCTGAACCACTTTATCTATATCCTGAGGAACAGGGACATGAAGGGAGCCTTGAGAAAACTCAGCAGAGTTTTCTCTGAGGAGCAGAACACTTTCTCTTCTTTGATTGTGTCACCTGCTTTGGACTGGGGATTCTAGAATGAATCAAAGTGACAGAAATACTGAGTTAGCCAGAAGGTCTGATTCTTGCACATCAACATCTTCCAAATGACTAGATAATATGATAAGTAAGTGAATTACAACTTGGGGTTAAAACCTCACTGGCTGTTTGTATAGCTCTGTGGTGTTTCAAAAATGAGTTCCATTCCCTAGCTCAGTGTCTTTGGTAGGGTCCTTAGAAGCTGACCTGAGGCAAGGATTATACTGATGTTGTTGGAAAGTCAGAAGAAGAAAAGTGGGAGAAGTTGAAAAGGTCAGGAGGAGGATCAATTAATTCTGGGTCATAGTAGAGACTTGGTTCTGTATGGTCTCTAGATTAGCACCACGTGAATTGCACCCCAGAGACAAGGTTATTGCAAACCTAACTAACAGCTGACATGGGCCTATGGTAAAAGATTAAAGTCAAAACATTATATATATATATATATATATATATATATATATATATATATATATATATCACATACTATATATTTTCATACCTAAATGGATATCAGAATTCCTGATGTCATCGATTTGATAGCAATGTCTTTGTTCATAACTAAGAAAAGAAGACTGGAATCCAACTCGAAAAGGGTGATGTGTCCACATTTGCCAAGAATTTGAAATACAGATAAGCAGACACAGATGGAGAAAAGTAGATGGTGTACACCTGGTCTCACAGAGTCAGGGAAGGAGCCATCCTGAATTCCTCCCTTCTAGACCCTTTGTCTTTAAGCGTTTTCACAACTCGGGGATCTCAATGACAATAAAATTGCTTAGCTAACAAGGAGCTTTGGAAATTGAATGTCTAGAGATAGACCGCGATCAGTCCGTGACCACCTCATTAAATCATCCTTCCTATGAAAAGAACTAGCTCACCTGAGCCTCCTTCCACAGCTCGTTCCTCTTGCCTGGGAGCCTGTTTCACTCAATCCCTCTGCCCTTCCAGTAGACAGATCTCCCAGATGGCAATTCAGAGGCAATATCAGGCATCATTTCACTGTGAAGCCAGCCAGGTAACCTAGCATTACTTACTCAATGTTTGGAAATGAAAGCAGGTGTTGTAGTAAAGTTTCATCCAGGGGAAGGTGTGAAGAGATTACATCAGATGATCAGAACTAAGTCACCCATGGTCCTCCTGCCTAACTGTCTGTCATCTTCTTCACATGTTTCCTTGTACTTTGCACCAATACTCAGGCACCTCTCATTTACAAACCTCATTCTCACTCTGCTATAACCAGGACAATTTTCCTCCTGTTTATAGATCTTCTTTTTCTAAAACAGTACAACTGTTACAAATTTCTCTGACATTTACTTGCAATCTTGTAGTGGTGGACGTCAGGATGTTTTGTAAAGTTCAATTTGTCTTCCCTTTCCTGGTTCTTAACATACCTATGTATTATCTCAGTTGCCTGCCTCTGAAGCTCTGGGGATCCAGACAGAATCGTCAGCTGCCTTCCTAGTCTGTTTTTCTTTATAAAATTACTAAATGTTTTAAGTAATCAAAAAAGCAGAGATAGTGTAATATCTATAAAATGACTACCTGTTAACCTTTTCGGGAATTAGCAATAGATGACACTGCACTGTATCAGCTTCAGGGTTGTTATTTTTTTTAAGTAACAAAATATTTAACATACAGAGGCACTTATTTCTAATTTCTATTAGTCCTCATTTCATCCTAAGGTAGTGTTTTCCTCTGGTGATGCTTCATCATCCTCTTGGACAGGAAAACATTTGATTGTATTTTCAATCTATCTTTTCCCATAAGATTCATCAACAACATGGGGCACAGAAACAAAACAGAGCTTTCATGATTTCTTCTTATAGATGTGACAGAAGATCCAGAACTGAAGCCTCTCCTCTTCATTCTGTTCCTGTTGCTACACCTGGTCACTGTCCTGAGAAACCTACTCATCATCTTGAAATGTCACCTCTGATTCTCACCTGCACACTCCTGTGTACTTCTTGCTCTACAATCTGTTTATTAAAAGACATCTTTTTAAGCACAACCATGATCCCAAAGATGCTGAGGAACATCCAATCACAGAATCAGAGCATCATTTATACAGGCTGACATACACAGATTCACTTTGTCCTGGTTTTTACCAGCTTGGAAAATTTTATTCTTGCAGTAATTGCTTATGATTGCTATGTGGCCATTTGTCACCCAATGAGATACATGATCATCATGAATTCTCACTTCTGGGAACTGCTGATTCTGTTCTCCCTGTTCATTAGCATTGTGGATGCCCTCCTTCCACAGTCTGATGGTGTTGCAGCTGACCTTCTGCACAAACCTGGAAATCCCCCTCTTCTTATGTGAGGTTGTTCAGGTTATCAAACTTACATGTTTTGATACCCTCATCAATAACATCCTGCTATATCTTTCAAGTAGTGTTTTTGGTGTTATTCCTGTTTGTGGAATCATTTTTTCTTCTCAAATAGTCTCCTCTGTTGTGAGAATGCCTTAAGTGCATGGAAAGCATCAAGCTTTTTCCACCTGTGGGTCTCCTCTCAGTTGTACCCTTGTTCTATGGGACAAGGGTGGGGGTGTACATTAGTTGTGCTCTTACTAACGTTTCCAGAAACACTGTAGTGGCTTCAGTGATGTACACTGCTGTCCCTCGAATGCAGAACCCCTTCATCTGTAGCATGAGGAACAGAGGCGTGAAAGGAGCCTTGAGAAAACTCATTGGTAAGATACTATTGTTTTGTCAGAAAAATATTGTTTAATTTCCACGTAGTTGTGTATTTTCCCCTTGTCCTTGTCTTATTTATTTCTAGCTTCATAACGTTGTGATCAGAAAGGACACTGTATGATTTCAACCTTCTAAAGTTTATTGTGACTTTCTTGTCACATAACATATGATCTATCCTGGAGAATGTTCTATGTGTACTGGAGAAGACTGTGTCTTCTGCTCTTGTTAAATGGAGTGTTTATATATGTCGGTTAGGTTTTGTTCATTTATAGCATTTTTCAAGTTCTCTATTTCTTTTTCATCAATCCAGAGGTACTATCCATTGTTGAAAGTTTTGTATTGAAATCTGTAAGTATTATTGTAGAAATATATATTTATCACTCCACTTCTGTCATGTTTGCTTCATATATTTGAAGGTTTTGTTGTTTGGTGTATATGTTCACAATTGTGATAGTATTTTGATTATTGATCCTTTTGTCTCTGTCTATATGTTTATTTTCTATATATCTTTTTGTCTATTTTAACATTTTTTACTTAAATTTGCTTTTTCTAATATTATCTCTCTATCGGTAACTATTTGTGTGGAGTATATTTTCCATCCTATCATTTATAATCTATTTGTGTTGGTGGATTTACAGTGAGTACCTTGTAAACATCATATGTCCACACTATGTATCATTTATCTCTCTTACAATCTCTGCCTTTAGGTTAGAGATTTTTATCCACTTACTTTTAAGTCTTACTGATAAGGAGATACTTAATTCTTTCACTTAAAAGTTTATTTTCTGTATGTCTAATACTTACTTTTTGTTCTTCATTTCTTCCTCTACTGCCGTTTTTCTTTCTAGTTGATCGTTTGTTTTGAAGATTATGGATTTTGTTCTCATTTCCTTTGTGATACATCCAGATAATTTTCTTTGTGGTTACCACGGACGCTCAATTTATCATTCTAAATTTATAACAATCTAGAGTGAATTCATACACTTTTACTGCAACAGCATGCAAAACCCCTGCTCTTATATGACTCTATGCTTGCTCATTCATGTTGATGCTGTCGCAAATGAAATCGTTATACATTGCTGCCAATAGCATAGATTTTAAAATGTTTTACATTTGTTTTCCAAATCTAGTAGGAAATAAAAAGTGAAGTTTTAAACCCAAAATACAATACCTGCTTTTGGGTCCAGCCCTGTGGCCTAGTGGTTCAGTTCAGCATGCTCCACTTCAGTGGCCCAGGTTCACATTGAATTTCTGTCTGAAGTCCTTTCATTTCAACCTGAAGGAATCTTTTAGATATTTTCATGGAGCAAGCTCAGTGTTACTGACCGCTTTCAGCTTTGTTTATGTGGCAATGTTTTATTTCTCCTTCAGCTTTGGAAGGAAATTTTTTTTCATATAAAAAATTCTTGGTTGAAAATTGTTTTTTCTCTCAGCATTTTAAATATGTCATCTTACTGTCCTCTCACCTCCAAGGTTCATATGAGAAATTGGTTGTTAATCTTATTGGGGATCTCTTGTATGTGATGGGATGATTTTCTCTTAAGTTCTTGTATATGGCGAGCTCCTTTCAAGATTCTCTCTTTCCCTTTGTCTTTTTCAGTTTGATGATAATGTGTCTTAGTGTTAGTGTCTTTGATTTATCCTCCTTAGAGTTCATGGAGCTTCATATTTTTGTTCGTTCATGTCTTTCACTATATTTGGTAAATTTTTGACCATTATTCCTTCAAATATTCTTTCTTTCTCTTTCTCTTCTCCATCTTGGACTCCCATAATGCAGGTTTTTTTACGTGGTGGGGTCCCATAGGTCCCTTAAGGTCTGCACACGTTCTTTCATTCATTTTTATTTCTTCTCCATAGACTCAATATTATAATGTGGTTGCTCTATACATCAGAATCCCCCTCAGAGTTTTACTTTGAAAACAATTGTTGAAGTTGTAGTAGCCTATGTGTTTAATGACTTTCCTAACATATATTTTCAAAGACTGAAATTCTTGTTGTATGTGGTCATCAAAATCGATTTTCTTCAGCTTTGTTCAGCTAGTGCTTTGGCAGCTTTCCTGAATGACAGGAGTGATAATAAACAAATAAAGAAGTAACACACTTCTCATATACTACAGATCTATGCTACAGCACTGTTTCAACCCAAATTCAGGTTTGCACTGAGCCTGAGATCAACATGAAAATTTAAGATCTTCCCTGGTCTTTTCCGGGTATATGTCTTGCTATGGGCATTCATGTGGCTTTCTAAATACTTCCATGTACTGTGATACTTTTAAATGTCCTAATTTCCTAAAGAAAATTTCCCCTGTTTTTGCTTTGTTTTATCTGAACTAGTTTATGTTTTGACTTTAATCTTTTACCATAGGCACATGTCAGCTGTTAGTTAGGTTTGCATTGTTTTCAAACAATGTGCACTCATTTTACAGCCTGAGTTCTGAGTTAGGACAAACAGAAATGGGTTCTTTGTGTTAGTCCTTCAAATGGCTCTCACATGGGTTAGAACCGACACAGAGAATGAATTGAGAAAGACCTATTGTGCCGACTCTGAATCCATGGAGCAGGGTCTCTATTAAGAACAAAGGTTGTGACTAAGACTAAGACTACTGCCATGCCTGGAAGGGAGTGGGACAAGGGGAAATGAAAGTGCCACAAAGCTTTTCTACTGGTTTGAAGCTGCTTTTTTCTTGATTCAACACTCACTTGGTGGCTGTAAATTTTGACTGTTTTCAGGAGTCCTGACAAAATTAGTTATGGCAGTTTCTACGTGTTTTGCAAGGATTATTTGAGAGGAGAAGAGCTTCAAGATACCTAATCTGCATTTTGCCACTTTGCTGAGGTTACATTTCCATGCACAGTCCACTTTGATTATAGGGAATATATTAGAAACTGCTGAATATAGTACATAGAAACAGAACACAATGAACAATCCATAGAGTTAAGCTTTAAAATACGCTTTTTAGGGCATATTTGCTGTATTATCACTTGCATTTTCTAAGTAAGATATATATTTATCTATATTATAAAATATATTTTGAGCCTAAATATCCTTTCAATCTTCCTTAGATTGCTGTTATAAAGGATACCTTAGAATCTACCGTAGGAAAGAAAAGTAGAGTCAAATTACAGAAGGAAATTTTGTCATGTGTGAAAGGCACTTGAAGTGGATGCAAAGAGAAATAAGTGGATGGAAGAGAATTGCATGCTTTTGGCATCCCAAATGAGAAAATTTAATTTCTTTCTTCTCTGAGCTTTTAAGAATTTTTACTGTTTATAGATGAGAATGATAAAGAAATAGTTGACTTATGAGGAACTTTGGGTATTGAACCCCCAAGGCCACAGGAACTGAAAATAGTCTGCCTGAGGCCACCCTACTCGATAGCCCTCCTCAGGTGGCTAGGTGGCACACCTGAACCTCTTCCCAGGGGCCATGATTTTTCCACGACAGGCCAGCCCTTCACTCTATGTTTCCATTCTCCCTGATAGCAGGGCTTCCATGTATCTCCTTCAATATCAAAGAGAGAATGGAATGGCATTCCTTAGAGTTGGCACCCCAGTCATCTGAAGTTCCCTACTCTGTTTTCCGAACAGGGAGAGGCATTTGTCGCTAGTTGTTCTGGGGTTGAGTGGGAACATGCTAAAGGTGACTTGATCTTATTCATCTGTGAAGTGCCTACCTAATTGTCCATCATCTGACATGCTATCTTGTACCTTTGTGACAATACAAATCAATATGCTAATCTTTTACTCCAACCCTAAAGTTCTAGGCTCTTTTTCCATCCTCAGGAGGAATCTTCTCTTGCACAATTTTGTGGCATGCTTTAGAATTCTGTAAGTTGTTCCTTAATTTCTGGGCAGAGGATGAAGATGGATGACCGTATCTTTATTGTTGTGTGTCTGGTTTTTCAATTTCCTTTATTGGGATGACCATTGGTCTTGACCTTGGTACCTTTCTATGAATAGTCTAGTGTAGAAGATGGAGAAATAGACAAACAGCATTGGCTACATCCACAGTAAGGATATCTCTTTAGTAACTTACAAAATATATTAAAAGGCAGAATAAGACAAAATATCAGGACAAGTACTTTTGTATCGGTTTTCCAAATCAATAAATTTTGACATTTGCCAATTCTCTTCTTGAAGTTACAAAATAGCTTGTATAAAAACAACAGTCATTTTTATTTTACTCCATTTAGGTCCTTTCATTCCCGGCGGCAACCATAGTCTTGAGTTTGTATCTCTTGGCATTGTTTTAAACTGTTTTTACACATACATATGTGTGTATGTGTATGCATGTGTGCACATTGTATATGAGTGTCACAATGTAAACGCCATTGCCTCAAGAAGAAATAAATTGTAATGTCGTAAGATAGGGGAATATAGCTAAGGAGTGGAAGTTAATGATGCTGAATGGAATGTGCCAAGGCTTCTCCCTCCCTTTGCTTCTATACAGAAGCAAGATTTACAGCGGGAGTTTCAGCACATGAATTCTTTCCTGAAACTTGCAGCTACCATACCAGGATTGTTCTTTCTTTCTCTCCTCTTCTTTAGTGTTGCCCCATCACTCATTATCTTCTCAACAATGAACCCTACCAGTTTGTGTAGTCATATTCATGCCATAAACAATTATAGGTGATATTAAGAAGGTCCCAAATGTCAAGCATCATGCTTGGTGAGATTGTCTATTTTTCTTCCTTGTAATAAGGAAGTAAGTTTTCATTATGGTTACCATTATACAAATGTTGAGTCAGAGAATTCTTACATAGTTGTAAAAATTTCCTTGTTCCCAAAGCATGTTCAGGAACATGGAATAAATTCAAATTTTCCTGAGTCCAAATTTAGACCAAATAATCTCTTGCAATATAGTTACTTGTTTTCACGACTCCGTGCTTCACTCAGATTTTCTCACTGGGGAAGCAGACTTTTTGTATTGCCATTCATCTTTAAACTTCAAGCTCCTAATGAGCTATTCTACTTTAAAACATCATTAGAAAATTTTTACAAATCATTGTTTTATAGGAAAAATGGGAAATGCAGTGATACGCCCAGGACTGAGCCAATTAGGTCTTCCTTGTTTGGAAGGATCCAATACCAATATTCTCAAGGATCTCATCTTAACCCAGGAAATAGGAGTGTGCTGAAGTTGATGCAGTTGCATATCTTCTGAGTATCCTCAGGGGACAAATTGTGCAAATTGAAAAAGAATGTAGGGGGATCTGAAATTCCACGATTGGTATTTTAGTGCACTAATGATTTTATTTATTTAATTAATTATTATATTTTTAAATGTATTTTAAAACAACTTTAGGTATAATTGACGTAAAAAAGCTGTACATACTGATGTATATAACTCGATGAGTTTGGGGATAAGTATCCACCTGTGAAACTATCACATCCATCAAGACCATAGACAAATCCATTACCTCCCAAAGTTTCCTCACATCATCTTTACTATTGTTGTTATTATTATTAGTAGTAGTATTAGTAGTAGTGATCAGAACACTTAACATAAGATCTACCTTCTTAGAAAATTTTGAGTGTACGATATGGTATTGTTAGCTGTAGGCAATATGCTATCTGGTAGATTTCCTGAACTTATTTATCTTGCATAACTGAAACTGTACTCTTTGACCTTCTCCTCTCTATTTACCCTTCACCCAGCCCATGGCAAACACCATTTTGACTTTATGCCTCTATGAACTGGACCATCCTAGATTCCAGATGCAATTGTGATCATACAATATTTGTCTTTGTGATTCTGGCCTATTATACTTAGCATAATGTTCTCTAGTTTCATCCAAGTTGTCAGGATTTACTTCTTTTTCTAAAGTTGAATAATATCCCATTGTATGCGTACTCCACATTTTCTTTATCCATGCATCCACTGATGGACATTTAGACTGTTCCACCTCTTGCCTATTGTTAACAATGCTGCAGTAAACACGGGAGTACAGGTATCTCTTTGAGATCCTGATTTCAATGCACTTGAATATATACTTAGAGGTAGGATTGCTGGTAATTCTGTTTTTAATTTTATGAGCTACCTCCATAGTGTTTTCCATAGTGGCTGTGCAAATTTACATTCCTGCCAGTAGTGTACCAG
This sequence comes from Equus asinus, assembly GCF_041296235.1. Classification (NCBI taxonomy): domain Eukaryota; kingdom Metazoa; phylum Chordata; class Mammalia; order Perissodactyla; family Equidae; genus Equus; species Equus asinus. The sequence continues at coordinate 19,833,981 of NC_091809.1, read as the reverse complement.
GCTTGCCTTTTCTCCACATTCTCTCCAACACTCACTATCTTTTTTTTTATATAGTAAGCATCCTAACATGTGTGAGATTATTTCATATTGTGTTGATTTGCATTTCACTGATGATGAGTGATGTTGAAACATTTTCATATACCTTGTTCATTTATATGTCTTTGGAGAAATGTCTATTCAGTTCCTATCCCCATTTTTAAATTTGATTGCTAATTTTTGATATTGAGTTGTATGAGTTTTTAAATATAATTTGGATATTAACTTCTGTCAGATGTATGGTTTGCAAATATTTCTCCCATTTGACAGGTTGTCTTCCATTTTTTGTTTTTTTTTACTGTGCAAGAGGTTTGTAGTATGAGGTAGTGCCACTTGTTTATTATTTCTCTTGTGGCTTGCACTTTTGGTGGCATATTCAAAAATTCATTACCAAGGCCAATGTCAAGGAGATTTTACCTTATGTTTTCTTCTAGGAGATTTATGATTTCAGATTTTTTGTTTAGGTGTTTAATCCAAAAATGTTTATTTTTTTGTATTGTGTAAGAAATGCATCCAATTTTATTCTTTTGCATGTAGATATCCAGTTACCTAACACTATTTGTTGAAGAGACTATCCTTTCCCCATTGTGTATTCTTGAAGATCTTATCAAAGTTATTTGACCATATATGTGTGGGTTTCTTTCTGTGATTTCTACTCTATTCCACTGGTCTATGTGTCTGTTTTTATGCCAGTACTATACTGTTCTGATTATTATAACTTTGTACTATACTTTGATATCACAAAATGGGATATCTCTAGTTTTTTTCTTCTTTGTCAAGATAGCTTTGACTGCTTGTGGTCTTTTATGAATCGATATGCCTTTAGGATTGTTTTTACTATTTCTTGTATAAATTGCATTGAGAAAGGTGTACGCCTGGCCTCAGAGTAAAGAAAGCAGTCATCTTGGGTTCCTCTGGAGTCTTGGTTTCTAAGGACGTTCACTGCCCTGGATCACAGTGACAATGAAGTTGCTTGGCTAATGAGAAGCTTTGGAAATTGAGCGTTCATTGGCTACAGAGATTGCAATCTGCCTGTAACCACTTCCTTCAACCATCCTTCCGCAGAAAAAAAAAATAGTACAGCTGAGTCTCCTCCCATATATGATCCTTTTTGCTCAGTGGCCCAGTACCTACTCAATTCCTTTGCATTTCCTGAGGACAGATCTCCCAGATGCTACATTCAGAGGCCATATCAAGCATTATTCTGCTGTGATGCCAAGCAGGTAACCTAACATTCTTTAGTCAATGTTTGGAAAGGAGAGCAGGTGTTTTACTGCAGATTCATACAGGGTAAGCTGTAAAGAGACTACAAACATCAGATCATTGGAAGTACATCATCTGTGGTCCTCCTGCTTAACTGTTTGTATTCTTCTTCACGTGTTTTCTTGTACCTTTTCACCAATATGCGAGTAACCCTTATCTACTTTACTTGTACTCACTCTAAAATGGCCAATATCCTTTTCTTCCTGAGGAGAAATCTGTATCTTCTAAAACAGGGTGACTGTTATAAAATTGTATCACGTTTACTTGCATTCCTCTGGTGACAGGGTGCAAACATTTAGAAAACTTCACATATATTCCCTTCCTGATCCTTGACATATCTGTGTTATTTCTGGTGCATGGAACTGAGGTCTCAGGGGATCCAGATGGAATCTTCGAGAAGCGTCCCTAGTCTATATGTTTCTCTTATAAAATTGCCAAAATTTTAAATAATCAAGAGAGTATAGATAGTATAATTAAAAAAATGACCACCCTTAACCCCTTCCTGAATTAATGATTGTTGACGCTATGCTATGTCAGTTTCAAGTCTTCTTAAAAGTCAACAATATCCTTACATAAGGCACCCTCTTGGCATTTGTATACATTCGTCTCTTTCCAGTCCCAGATGGTGTTTGCCACTGGTGATGCTCCTGGTATTGGACAACAGATTTTATTGTGTTGTTACCTTATCTTTTCCATCATATTTGCCAAGAACATGAAATCCTAGAACCAAACAGATGTTTTAGAATTCTATTTTATGAAAGTGACCGATTTTCCAGAACTGAAGTCCCTTATCTTAAGCCTGTTCCTATCTATTTACTTGGTCACCATCATGGGAAAGTTGGTCATCATCTTGGCAACCATCTCTGACTCCAATATGTCTACCCTTATGTACTTCTTTCTCTCCAATCTGCCCTTTACTAACATCTGCTTAAGCACAACCATAATCCCAATGATGTTGCTGAACACCAATCACAAAATCAGAGTATCACTTATACAGGCTGCCCCATATGGGTTTTCTTTATCCTGATTTTTGTTAACTCAGAAAATTTACTCCTTGTTCTTATGGCCTATGACCACTATATAGCCATTTGCCACCCACTGAGGTACACGGTCCTCATGAACCTCTGCCTCTGTGGCCTGCTTATTCTACTCTCAGTGTTCATTAGCGTTTTAAATGCCCTGCTCCATAGTCTGATGGCTTTGCAACTGTCCTTCTGCACAGATGGGGATACCCCTCTCTTCCTGTGAAATAGCTCAGGTCATCAAGATTGTTCTTATACTGTCATCAATAGCATCCTGGTTTCTTTTGAAGTTAGCATATTTCGTGGTATTCCTCCCCTTTGAATCATTTTCTTTTATACTCAAATTGCCTCCTCTATTTTTTTTAAAGATTTTATTTGTTTATTTATTTATTTTTCTTTTTTCTCCCCAAAGCCCCCCAGTACGTAGTTGTATATTCTTTGTTGTGGGTCCTTCTAGTTTTGGCATGTGGGACGCTGCCTCAGCGTGGTTTGATGAGCAGTGCCATGTCTGCGCCCAGGATTCGAACCAACGAAACACTGGGCTGCCTGCAGCAGAGCACATGATCTTAACCACTCGACCACGGGCCCAGCCCCCTCCTCTATTTTGAATGCCATCAGTGGGTGGAAAATATAAAGCTTTTTGTACCTGTGGGTCTCACATCTCATTTGTGTCCTGATTCTATGGGACAGGTTTGGGAGTATTCATTAGTTCTGTATTTACACATTCTTCCAGGAAGATGGCACTACCTTTGGTGATGTACAATGTGGTCACTCCCACGTTGAAGCCCTTCATCTATACAGCCTGAGGAACAGGGAAATGAAAGGAGCCTTGATAAAATCATTGGTAAGGTAACTTTTTTCAATGATTGTGTCATCTGTTTTGGGTTGATGTTTCTAGAATAATCAAAGTGAAAAGAATACTGGGTGAGTCAGAATGCCTGACTTCTCTTACTAGATTCTTCTAATATGACTAGATAGCATATTGGCCAAGTACATTTTAAATTGGAGTGGAAACTTAATCTGCACTTTATCTATCGCTGTGACGTTTGTTAAATGATTTCTAATCGCAGTTTCTGAGTCAGATTCCTGAAGAAGAGCCTGAGTCAGGGGTTCTTGTAATAGTGATTTTGGGAGAATGTTTTTAGAAAAATAGAAGTGGATAATGTGTAAAATGCAAGGAAAAGACTTAACCAAGGCTGTGGTGATTTTTAAAAACTACTTATGCCTGATTCCATGGCTCAAGCCATCAGAATTGCACTTCAGAGTTAGAACTACTGTGAGACTAGAGGGCTGATATTTCATACCTCAGTTCATTAACTACTGATCTCACTCACTGGGAAACTGTATGCGTGTGGAGCAACATCAACATCCATTACACTTTATTTCATTTTGTGTAAAGTGGCATAATTAGATTATCTTAGTGTTTTGACGTGATAGGAGATTATTGACTTTATCAATCAGAATACTTCTAGTTTTAATAAGAAAAAGAAATGCTGACTCTAATATGCTCAAAAAATAAAGAGAGTTATGAAGTGTTAGATGTTTTAACTAACTTTCTTGTGGTAATCAATACACACCATATATGTATTGGAAATCATCACATTGAACACCTTATATTTATACAGTTTTGTCAATTATACCTCAATAAATCTGGGAAAAAGTAGAGTGATCTTTCATTATAAGATCTTCAAAGGTAGGGAATACACAGGATCTGGGCAGTAAGGCTTCATTCATTCCACCATGTGGTGGATTCCTCCTAGGTCTGCTTCTCCTCATGGTGCAGATGGTTGCAACAGATGGGTCTGTCATATCCAGACATGATTTCTGGAAATAGAAAACTGACTGTCCTTCCATGAGCCTATTGTTAATAGAAGATCTTTGGTTAGTAGATCTTTCTATTGAGTCAATATATCTACGTCATCAATAAGAGTAGAATCATCAGCTCCTTCTGAATGCAATTCCTTTGTTGGAGAAAATTATCACTATGAGAAGTTTTAACTAACTCACCCTCTGGAAAGTAATTTCTGTTAAGAAGTCAATCCGTAACCGCTACAGACATTCACAACAATGCCTGGCACATAAAAATACTGAATGGAATTTAACTAATATCTATATACATATGTGCTCCATATCTTGCTGAAATTCACCAATCTAGTAAATTTTGCTCACACATATTGTTTTCACATTGGCTTCAACAATGGGTTTTATCTAATATTTTCACAATTATCAGCAGCCTTTTCTACCCCGAGTTACATAATCATGAATGGTTATTGTCTAGGAAGATCAAGGACGGGTAATATTTTCCTCATACTTTGTTTGCTATAATTCCCTCTTATTGATTTATTTGTAAGAATGTATCTGAGTTTTTACTTCCTTCTTGGTCACCTAATCTTGCTATATATCTCATTCATCTCTGCTGGTAGTACAAACAAACATGGTTGGGTCAAATTAATTGAATCACTGAACACTTAGAGGATTGGCTGCAGTCTTTGGGCTCTCTTGTAAAAGTTTTTAATGTTTCTTTATGAAGAAAACAGTTTTCCTATGGAGACAGACATTACTTTTAGAAGGAAATGTTGAATTTGAAACAGCAAAAGAGAAAATGAAAACTGGCAGGATTAGAGGGATCGCTTTTCTTAAAAGCAGAAAGAAGCAGGGTTATAAGACAGAATTATTTCTGTGAGTTGGTGGGTGAAATGATGGAATTCTCTCAGGAGAATGAAGAAAGTGTCCAGAGAACCTTCTGTTGTGGTCATCATGGAAGGGAGAGAGAGAGAGATGCATTGTGTTCAACACCACAACTTGAGGACAGTTCCCTTACTAGTGTTCTTTTGTCTTATAGTGCAGATTCCTGCATTGACTTCCACAGAACACTTGCAAAGGCTAGTCACCCAAGTCTTCTGTATATCAGGAAGTTTCTTGGACTTAACCCAAGAACTACAGATTTTCAGTCTCTGCATAGATGTTAAATGATTGACACTTTCAATAAACACTTTATGAGATTCTGCTCCACTTTGAAGTTTGAAATGCATGAGTTTAATATTAGAAGCCTATGGGAGAATGTATTTAGAATCTGAAATATGAACTTCTTTCCTAAGTTTTCTTGTTAAAATATATGCAGTGTAGTGTATGAAATGTATCTAAAGTTCTTAAAGAGCAGTAACATAATAAAACACGTATAACTATTACCTGGGTGAGGAAATAAAGCAATGTCATCACCAGAGAATCCACTTGAAGTGCATTTCAGGGATATCAACTTCTTTCTCTCCAATGGCAAATGCTACATCGAGTTCATAATTCTGTTTGGTGTTCTTCTGCGAGATTGAATCCTATGAAACTGCCAGTATTTGATCCTACTTGCCCTCAGAAATGGACAATAGGATTCAACATAATTGTTTTATCACCCCATACGTATCCTTACTCTTTTAGTAAATTGTCTTAATTTGAAGAAGTAGAATATTAATGTACACATTCTGCGTCTTGATTGTTTTTACATCTTTGTGCTTTGAAGTTCAAAAGTGTTGTTGGTTTTAGCAGTAATTTATTTATTTTCAATGTTCTCTATTATTATATTATGTATGGTGACATTACAAGATAGGTATCCTTGCAAAGTTGAAAGATATTTTGGTTCATGGTTTTCTGAATTCATGAATACATAAATCTGATTAAATATTGTCAAACGTGTTTCCTGGTGGGAATAAGAACATTTTATTCTTGAGATAAAATTATTGGGTATACAGTAGAACTTGTACTTTGGATACTTCCAAAGACTTTTCCTACATGGTTGAACCACTTTAAGCACCCACTAGAATTTCCTGGTGATCCAAATCATGATCAACTTATTTTCATTTATACTGTCAACCTAATGGGCTTAAAAATTATTTTATTATTTGTCACTTCCTGTATGATTGAGATTGAGGGCTTTTTCACATATTTTGGGGCCATTTATTTTTACTCTTTCTTAAATATCTGTTTATGGTTTTCTATCATGCTGTTTATTTTTTCTTATTGAGTTCTTTATATAATCAGTATTTTAATCCTTGTTGGTGATATCCATTGCTAATTTCTTCTTTGTGCACGGCTTGCCTTTGCAAATCCTTTATAGTGTATCATGAATCAGCACAAGTGCTTGGTTTTAATATAGTTGAACTCAATATTTTCTATAATGCCTTGTGTTCAATAGGTCTTGTTCATTAAACCCTTACTTACTTGGATCTGAATAACTTGTAGTTTTGCTTTTTATATTTGAGGCATGAACCGACCTGGAATTTAGCTTTGCCTTTGGTGAGAGGTAGGAATCAAATTCATTTTTAAGTTCTGCACCTTTTAATTAATGGTCCATTCAGCCAATGCAATCCTGCTTCTCCAATAAATAAACTATTAATTTATGTACAGTCAGTAGGTAGCACAACAGAGCCACATCCCAGGAAAAATTGCTTTTGCACAGAGAACTAATGGTTCGCTCTGTCTTTCTGTATCCCTGAGTGCAAAGTTTGATTTTGAATCCTCAACATCTGGAGGAGAATTGAATGTCATTCCTTGGTATTGGCACCCAGATATCTAAAGTTCCCATATTTATTTTTTGAAAATAGTGAGAGGTCTTTGTCTATCAGTGAAAGTTGGACTGCTCAGTTTCTCCTTATTTTTCCATTCTTTTTTAAATCACAACTAGATGGGAGGTATTTCTGTTCTTTACCTGTAATACCTGGTAATGGCTGAGGCTGGGCAGAATGTGAAGAACCAAGTCAACTCCATAGGCTGCATCTGCAGTCAATTGGTGTCTCTGTTGATGTAGTTAATATTTTAAAGGGAAAAGCAGTACAGAGATTAGGACAGATTCCAGAATTTCCAAATGTGAACATTTTGCCATTAGAATTATCTTCTTAAATTACAAATAACATACATAAGGATGATATACACTTAATATTCTACTCCATTCTCCTGCTTTACTTCGCAGGCAAGCAGGCTTGAATATAGTTAGTTTTCACATGTTATTTTAAACTCGTTTTACACATATGTATATGTGTGTATATGTCTGTATATACATATATATGGTATACATACATATATATGCCACAGTTGAAACACCCATCAAATTGAGAAAACAAAATTAATTATGTCATAAGATGGTGAAATATGTAACATAGATAAATTTAATGAAACAGAGTAAAATGGCCCGGGAATGCTAAATCATGAAATATCTTGTTTTTATACACCAGTTTAAGGGTCAGCCCAGTAGCTTAGTGGTTAAGTTTACACACTCCACTTTGGCAGCCTGGGATTTGAAGTTTCAGATCCCAGGCATGGACCTACACACTGCTCATCAAGCTATGGTGTGGTGATGTCCGATGTACGAAATAGAGGAAGATTGGCACACAGGTTAGCTAAGGGCCAATCTTCCTTACCAAAAAATAAATTAATTAAATAAATAAAAACTTTTTTTATGTTTTTAAATTATTATTTTTTTATTTTTTATTTTATTTTTATTTTTTTGAGGAAGATTAGCCCTGAGCTGACTACTGCCAATCCTCCTCCTTTTGCTGAGCAAGACTGGCCCTGAGTCAACATCCCTGCCCATCTCCCTCTACTTTATATGTGGGATGCCTACCACAGCATGGCGTGCCAAGCAGTGTCATGTCCGCCCCCGGGATCCGAACCCGTGAACCCCAGGCCGCCGAAGGGGAACGTGACCATTTAACTGCTTCGCCACTGGGCCAGCCCAAAAACTAGTTTAAAATGGTGTTTGCAGTATATAAAGAATTAAAAGTCAGAAAAATAACATTGTTTATGAACAGCATTTTAGGGGAAGAAACAGTCTTCCTTGACACTTTTTGGGTCCCTGGCTGAGTTTGAAAATTAAACTGATCAAGACAGGTTAACAAGAGAAAAGCATACATGTTTATGTAAGTTTTATGTGACGTGGGAGCCTTCATAAGGAAATGAAGACCTGAAGAAACAGATAGCCATGCCTATTTTTATGCTAGGTTTGCTGAAGACTGGGCAGTCATGTGGAGAAATATTATATGTCAGACTATATGAGGTAAAGGTAGTATAAACTGGAGGAAACTTAGCAAGCCTTGTTTGTTAGGATTCTTCTCAGTGTCCCTTTGTTTTGGGAAGTAAGGAGTCCTTTTCCTCTGGGTATATGGAGGGCTCATGTGAAGGTTTGATGATCTGTTTCAGGGGGAAAGAGGGAGAGAAAATCAAAGTGATCTTCTTGCTTCTGCTGTTTTCTCAAACTCCTTCAGCTTAAAAAATGCAATATGCCAAACTGCAGTATTTTGGGTAGCCTGTCCAGAAGCCCATCAGTATCACACTAAATATATTGAAAATGCAGAGAAATTATATATATCAAGTTCAGCGCATTGATTCCATCTTGGGAATGAAAAATGATCAAGAATGTGGAAAATGAAGCGAGGAGGAAGGAAGAACTTCAAATATACATGTGTTGTTTTATTTCTTTACAATACTTTCAAATACAGTATATTTTAATTTGATGGTGCTGAGTGGTAGATACTCAGGACTTTATTGTTTATAGTGCAATTTCTGATATATTTAAATCTCATCATCAAAATGAAAATTTATGTTACATCTGTAGTTAAAACACTTAATTAAATTTCTCATAATATAGATATCTTGTTAGCCAAATTAATTTACTCTTTTGAGTTTTCATTATTTGTGTTGATACACTTAGGTTATTTATTCTAATTGTTATATATTTCATCACATGTCCACGCCAAATTGCCATTGATATCAGTGATATTCATTGGGGTTGTTCCCTCACTCAGCTTCTCTACATAAGCAAGACTCCCAGTGGGACTGTCAGCACATCCATTCTTTCTTGAAATTTACAGTTGTCACGCAAAAGATTTTCTTTCTCTTCTCTTCCTTCACCTTGTCTCATGCAACACTTTCCTCCCTATAGAAAATCATGCCAGGTGTTCCTGTCTTGTTCATGAAACAAAAAATAACTGGAACAAGCATTGAGAGGGTCTCAGATGTCAGTCATTGTGCTTGGTGAGTTTATTTATTCATTTATCATCCTTAGAGCATTCCCATAAGGATTTACAATGGTTCCTTATTGCACACCTGTGTATAATATAAGGCTTCTTGCACATTCGTTACAATTTACTTGTTCACAAAGCAAGTGCTGGAGCCTGGATTAAATTCAGATGTGTCTGAGTTAAAATCTTACCCCAAATGATTGCTGTTGCTGTGATGACTCCATGCTCAGGGCACAGCATTTCTCATTGGTGAAGCAAAATTTGCCTGGGGGCATTCAGCTCGAAATATTAGGATACTAATGAGCTGTTCACACCTTTGGAGTCTTTTTCTAAACCATTTGTTCATAAGAATAATGGGCAAATGCACCCATTATGCACCCAGAAGTTAGCCAATCAACTCTTCCTGTTTTGGGCAATCAATGACCATATTCTTAGGTATCTTAGCTCAGGAAGCAGGATTATCATTGATTTAATCCTGGCGCATAAATACATATTCCTATAGGAGCAAATACCCAAGGTACCCTGCCTTTTACAGAATTCAACGAGTAAAGACAGGAGAGGATCTGAATGTCATGATTGATTTTCAATTTTTATTTTTCTGATGTTATCTGCTAATTACACTACTGAGACAGATGTGCCAAACCTAGAAGGAATAGGGAATGGATCAAGATACAGAGTATCATGGGATTAATTATTTCCATAATATGCCATACAAACTTAAAAATAAAGGATGGGACGGGTCCCAGTGGGCTACCTCAGGAGGAAATAAGGAAAAGGAAAAATAGATCTAGAAGTAATAACCTATTAATGAGATTAATTATGACTCCAGTTAGTTTAAATTTTTAAATAGTATAATATCTTTTCCTGTTAGCTCTCAAACAAAAATGTGACTGGCAACTAAATAGAAGAGAGTGTGCATGTGTTTTTCATACACTGCTGTGTGTGGTAGGAAACACAAGAAAATTATAAAAATAAGGTTTCATTTTTCTAATCCAAATTGTCATGCTCATCTTAAGTAACAACTACTTCACACTTACTAGGTACTAGGGTCCCTGCTAAGCAATTAGTATAGATTAAAAATTTTTTAAATCTCACAAATACAAAAGCATTTGAAGTGTCCAGGTACACTTTGATCAATTTCCTTTTTTTTTCCCCAAGGCTGCTTTGACAATCTTCTCTCTTTCCTACAACTGAAACAATTCTCCTGTCAAGTAGTCTGGAGGTTTGTGTTGGCAGGTTGAGTTTTTCTCAGTTATGGTTTCTGCTTAGGACACAGTAACAAATTGTTGCTATTTACTTTAGTTTTTTTTTTTTTTCCCAAAAGTCCATGCATGCCACCCCTTCTCCACTTGTTGTGTTTTGGAGAAAAAAAATGCATTACTTATGATGTGAGAAAAATATTTTTATCTGTAAGTAATTGGGAGTAAAAGAGAGTCTCACCAACATAATCTGTAAATAAATATTACTCAAGTAATATTAAATTAAATAAAAATAAAATTAAAATTTTACTCAAGTAATCTGTAAGTAAATATTACTCATGTGAGAAAAATATTTTTATCTGTAAGTTATTGGGAGTAAAAGAGAGTCTCACCGACATAGTCATATATGTTATAAAATGCATGCATGTTAAAGATCATAGTCATCACAGCATGGGGTTCAGGTAGCATATTCTAACCTTGACCTCAAGTCTTGAGTGTGAACCTGTTGGATGCTATCGCTCAATATCTCAATATCTAAGTGATCAGAGATGAAATCTAGAAAATCAGAGAAACCATGTGAGGCTTTATTCAGTTGGAAATTCTCAAAAGGCACAATGGAATCTGATTGACCCTTCAGGACATCTAATTCTTTACTACTGAGAGATCATATCAGATAGTGGTATGAGGTCCACTCCAAAGTCTGGCAGCCCGATTTCAAACACCTTCACCACCTCTTACCAGAGTGTCGTGAATCCGTGTATCCATAACTTAAACTTATGTTACCTAAGTGACATCACTTAAATCGTTGAATGAGAAAAATATCAACTCATAGGTCTGTTGAGAGAATAAATTAGGTAATATAAGCAAAGTGCTGAGCTACAAGGCTAGCAAGAATCAGAGCTCTGTTAGTGGTGGTAGAAGGAGTTTATAAAAATGATTATTTTCATGATATAAGTTCTACTAATACTACTATTAATTACAAAAATTAGAGAAAGAATTTTGTGATAATAACCCAATTGATGGGACACTGAAATGAAAACAGTAATTTAAAGAACAGTCTTACATATACATTGGCAATGAAGTGGCTTAAGGGACTCAGGTGCTTGAAATACCTGCCAGCCCTCTCTGCAGGGCACTGATAATCTAGGTCACTATTTGCTCAGGAAGGGTGCTTGGTGTCTACACACTTTCAATTTTTTGGAAGAATTTCAAGAAGATTGCTGTTAGTTCTCCTTTAAATTTTGGTAGAATTCTCCAGTGATCCATCTGGGCTTCATCCCTAAAGAAAAATATTTTAAAGTATGTTTTAACGTGCAGCATCATCCCCATCTATTAAATTATGAATGAAATCTCACGAGATCTCCTAGATAACGTAGAAAATAAACACTAAGGCCTTTCAGTGGCATTGATTTTTATCATAACATAACTAAAAATAAAGAACCATAGTGCAACCCAAAGTCTCCCAATATGATGAGAATTACACCTTGAATCTATTGTGTGGAAATAGGGAAAAGTGTTTATCAAAGTTTAAAAGGAGAGTCTGAAATCTGTGTATATTGATCCCAATCACAATTGATCACAGAGATATTTCAGATTCTTCTGTGTAAAATATAGAGTGCAGAAACTAAGGTACAGGAAACAGTGACTCTAAAAATGAAATATCCCTAAGTGTTTGAATTTTATAATATCTTAGCTATATTTATAAATATATTATTTGTACCCCATACATGAACTATGTTTTCACACTTAAACTTGGAAACAGGCTCCAAGAAATCATTAATCAGACAGAAATTCTTTTGTTTATAACTTTAAAAAGAGCAGTCTGGGATTCATTACAAAGGGAATATGTGTACATGTGTGCAAGGTATGTGAAATGGAGGGGGACCTGAACAGGTGGCAGAACTGGATCTTGTACACCTGGCCTAACAAGGTCGAGGATTAGCCATCATGAATTCCTCTCTTCCGTTGTCTTGGTCTTTAAGGATTTACAGTGCCCAGGGATCAGAATGACACAAAAAATATTTGTTTATATGAGCTCTGGATATCGATCCCCCAGGGATATAGAGACTGTAATGTGTCAGCCTGCAAGAACTTCATTAACAGCCCTTGCCGAGTCAGGAAGAATCACACCTGAGGTTCCATCCAGGGATGATCTTTCTCAGCCAGGAGCGCTTTGCCTCACTTGGTCTCTCTGCTCTTCCTGAAGACGTATCTTCAGTCTTAAATATTCAGGTGATATGTCAAGCATCAATCCACAGTGATGCCAGTCAGGTAACTTAAAGTCCCTTAGTTGATGCTTTGGTAATGAGGACAGATGTTTTACTACAAATTCATCTGTGGAAAGAAATGAGGAGAGAACATGCATGAAATGATCAGTACCAAGTGTCCCATGAGACTGCAGCCTATGTCTTCTTGTTGACGAGTTCCCAGGTATGTATGTACCAATACCCAGCCAACTCTCAGTTGGCTAGTCTCCTATTTTCCATAAAAAATGGCAGAACCTGTTGTCCTCCTGAGCAGGAATCTGCCCCTTCTCAAACGCGATCACTATTATAAAACCTTCTGACATTAACTTGAATTCTTCTGTGGCTACAGGGAAGGGATTTGGTAAGCTTTTCATTTCATTTCCATGTGTGGTTCTTGATAAATCATCTTACCTAAGAGTGTTTTCATTAGCCCTATAACTGGGCTGTGAGGACATTAGGGAGAAAGTGGAGACAGAGAGAGACTCAGTCAAGTGCCTTCCTACTACACTGTTTCTCTATAAAATTACCATGCATTTTTATATGAGAGCAGCTGAGGTAGTATAATAAAGTAAAATATGACTATTCTTCATTCATTCCACAATTAACAAATGTTGACATTCTCCTATATCAGCTTCAGGTCTTTCTCATGAAGTAATAAAATAATATAAATACAGAAGAGACCTATTTTGTATCCCCCTCAGTTCTTGTTTTCCCCTTCCTAGAGACAACATCATCTAGAATGTAATGGTATCCCCCATGCATGGCTTTATATTGTATATAAATTCATAAACATATATTGGTTGAAAGGCATTAATCAAAGACTTAGTTTGGGAATGGAGAAATAAATTGTTATATAACAATGTATTGGCATGCTCTCTGCTAATTAAAATTAATGAAGTGGGACTAAGTATATCACACATTAATTAAAATTAAATTACATAAAGATGAAAATTATAAGTGAAATATACAGTATGGTTTGGTATCTATAACACTCTCAAAATGCAAAACAATACAATTGTTTATGGAACAATAATATAAATTACAGTAAAAGTTACAGAGGAATAATGTATATGAAGTTCATATAGTGGTTCCCGTGGAGAGAGAAAAGAATCAAGATTGTTCAAATACTTGGTGTGAAGACTTCATTCCTACCTGTATGATTTATTGCAATAAAGATACCTAAATAAGAATAGTGAAATGCATGAATTGGATAAATTTGACTGATGAGTACCAAGCTCTTCATTGTTATTCTGTACTTTTGTTTTATGTGAATAATCCATAATAAAAATAAACCTATCTAGGTGGGATCAAAAATGTTAATAATTTTTCATTCTATAGACTTCTTTGCATACAAAATTTTTCCCCTGTAAATTTTCATTATTTGTGTTTATTCATATATATGATTTGGTTTATTACTTGATTAATCTTAATTGCTATGTATTTCATCACATGTCTATGCCAAATGAATATTGATATCATTGACATTTCCTTAATTCCTTTTCTGAAAGGTTCCCAGCTGGAGTTTCAGCTCAGAAATTCTTCCCTGAAATTTGCAGTTACCATCTAGGAATGTTCTCTCTTTCTATCTTCTTTCCTCAACTTGCCATACTCCATTGTTTCTTCTGAGCAATGAAACGTTCCAGGAGCTGTTGTTCAAAGCAGACAAAAAACTGCAGTGGGAAATGTCAGTATGAGGGTCCTGAATGCCTAGTGTCATGCTGGATGATTTTTCTCCATTGACTCCTCATCATTGCAACATCCCTATTGTTTGTTATCACAGTTCCAATTACAGAAATGAGAATATCAGACTTTCCGTACAGGTGAACAATGCCCCCCATTAACGGAGCAAGTGCTGGTCTATATTAAATTCAGAGTGCTTGCATCTAATATACCAAATGGTAAAGATTTTCACAGCCACTTCTTTTCCCACATTGAGAGACCACTTTACAGACGCTTGACTATCTTATAACTGTCTTATCTTGTAAGCCTCTGACTTTTAAGGACCAAGAATTGAAGCTACTTTTATCACTTTCTTAGGAGCATATGCATTTCATTCTTTCTCTCATTTAACTTCTTTTTAAAAAAATATGCCACCTATCATCCTAAGTGAAGAAATTCGCTTAGGATGAGACAGCGAATCTTATTGACAAAGTTTTAGAGCTTATCCATCACTAATGCACTTGAGTAGTGTTTCCATGGGAGAGTCTTATGAACTTCAAGTTTATAGGCAACATACTACAATGTTTGCTCAAGTACAGAGCATATACTCAGATAGATGCCGTGCATCTGACACACATTACCTCATGGTAGAAGTGGATATACCTGGCAGGTAAGTCAAAAGAATTAGGGCATTGATCAAAATGAATACATTACAATTTTAACAGGGAATTATGAAACCTGAGTGAAGGTTTAGGAATGCTAATTCTGTACTATTAATAGGCTTTAACAGAGATTAATCAAGTGAGTCAATTCAGCAGTCAGATGATCTGACCTCAGACTTAGTCTTTGCCATGAACTAACCAAGTACTTCTTCTCAAAGATGTAACCTCACCTTACATAAGTTTCTAATGGATAAATGGAGTGATAGTATGATCTGACTCATCTGTAATTTAACAAGCCTTTCAGATGATTTTGAGGCATGCAAAAGTTTGGGGACCATACTCTACTTGAGAGATTGTGTAACTTAATTCAGATCTTTCTGTTTGTTTGAGTGAAGAGACATTTCTGAAGGAAACATCATATCTTATTCTTTGTTTCAGTCTCAGCACTTGGCAAAGGGTGGGAAACAGAGTAGGTAATCAATATAAATCAGAGCCAATAAAGGAAGCGGAGGGAAGAGTAAGAGTAAGAGATGATGAGGAAGGGAGAAATTAGCAGAAAGATTTGAATTTTCTCTTGGGTTCACAATATACATATAGTTATTTTCTTTTTATTTAAGCACTGGTTCTCAAGCTTTAGCACGTTTCAAATTCATTTGGAGGGCTTGCTAAAACAGATTGCTGGTCCTTACCTGAGAGTTTGTCAGTGTAAGTCTGAGTTAGTCAGAGTAAGTCTGGAGTGGTACCATCATTATTCCTTCTTAAAAAGTTCCCAGCTGATACTCTTGCTGTTTATTCTGGGACCATTCATTGTATTTTCTTTTCACCACATTTTTTCCATCAGATTCATCAACAACATGGGACCCAGAAATCACACAGATGCTCCAGAATTCCTTTTACTGGGATTGACAGATGATCCAGAACTGCAGTCCCTCATCTTCTCCCTGTTCCTGTCAATGTACCTGGTCACCATCCTGGGGAATCTGCTCATTACCTGGGCTGTCAGCTCTGACTCACATCTTCACACACCCATGTACTTCTTTCTCTCCAATCTCTCCTTTACTGACATCTGTATAAGCACAACCACAATCCCAAAGATGCTGGCGAATATAAAAGCACAAAATCAGAGCATCACTTATATAGGCTGCCTCATACAGATATGCTTTTTCCTGGTTTCTGCTGGCTTTGAAAATTTTCTTCTTGCAGTTATGGCCTATGATCACTACATAGCCATTTGTCATCCGCTGAAGTACATGGTCATCATGAACTCCCGCTTCTGTGGACTGCTGATTCTATTCTCCCTGTTCATTAGCATTGGGAATTCCCTCCTCCACAGTCTGATGGTATTGCAGCTGACCTTCTGCACAAACCTTGAAATACCTCTATTTTTCTGTGAAGTTGTTCAGGTCATCAAACTTTCGTGTTCTGATACCCTCATCAATAACATCCTGATATATTTTGCAACTAGCATATTTGGTGGTATTCCTGTGTGTGGAATCATTTTCTCTTATACTCAAATTGTCTCCTCTGTTTTGAGAATGCCATCCGTGGGTGGAAAGTATAAAGCTTTCTCCACCTGTGGGTCTCACCTCTCGGTTGTTTCCTTATTCTATGGGACAGGTTTGGGTGTGTACATTAGTTCTGCTCTTACTAACTCTTCTAGAAACACTGCAGTGGCTTCAATGATGTACACTGTTATCCCTCAAATGCTGAACCCCTTCATATATAGCCTGAGGAACAGGGAAATAAAGGTAGCCTTGAGAAAACTCATTGGTAAGATACCTTTGGTTTTTTAGGAGTTTGTGGTTTAATTTCCACTTATGTGTATTTTCCAGTTGTATTCTCTTATTGATTTCTAGTTTCATTATATTGTCATCAGAAAAGACACTTTGTATGATTTCACTCTTTTTAAATTTATTGAGACTTGCTATATGGCCTTATACATGATCTATCCTGGAGAATGTTTCATGTATACTGGAGAAAAATGCATCTTCTGCTGTTGTTAAATGAAATGTTTGTATATGTTGTTAAGTTTTGTTTGTTTATGCCATTTTTCAAGTTTTCTATCTCTTTTGATCTATCCAGAGGTACTATCCTCTGTAGAAAGTTTTGTTTTGAAGTCTCTAAGAGTTATTGTAGAAATATATATTTCTCACTTCACTTCTGTCATGGTTGTCTCATGTATTTTGAGGTTTTGTTGTTTGGTGTCCATATGTTTATAGTTCTTATATCACCTTGATTATTCACCCTTTTATCTCTATATCTATCTATATTTTTATATCTATCTTTTTTGTCTATTTAAACAGTTTTGAACTAAAATCTATTTTTTATGATATCGACTCTGCTCCGGTAACTCTTTGTCTGAAGTACATTTTCCATCCTATCATTGATAATGTATTTGTGTTTGTGAATCAACAGTGTGTCTCTTGTAAATATCATATCTTCACATTCTGTTTCTTTCATCTCTCTTCCATCCTCTGGCTTTGGCTTGGAGAGTTTTATTCACTTACCCTTAAAATACTTATTGATATAGAGATTCTTGATTCTTTGATTTTCAAATTTATTTCTGTGTGTCTAAGAGTTGATTTTTGTTCTTCATTTCCTCCATTACTGCCTTATCTTCTTTTTTGTGTGTGTGAACATTTTTTATTTCATTCTCATTTCCTTTTTTGAATATATACAGATAATTTTCTTTGTGGTTAACGTGGGAATTTAATTTAACATGCCAAATTTATAATTTATATAGTTTGATTCATTCCAATTTTAGTTCAATTGCCTACAAAATCCCTGCTTTTTTATGGTCTGTCTTTTCTCCTTTATGTTCTTAGTGTCACAAATTAAATATTTTCTGCATTGCTGCCAATAGTATAGATTTAAAAAATTTTACATTTCTTTTTAAAATTCAATGGGGAATATAAAGTTGAATTGTAAACGAAAAATAAAATACTGTGTCCTTTACTTGCCTACACTTTTATCTTTACTAGAAACTTTTATTTTTTCATATAACATTAAATTAGTGTCTTTATATTTCAACCTGAAGGAATCTTTAAATATTTTCATAGACTAAACTGAGGGCTAATGAAATATTTCAACTTCGTTTATCTGGAATGTTTTATTTCTCTCTCATTTTTGAAGGGAAATTTTTTCAGATATAAAATTCCTGTCTGAGATTTTTTTCTTTCCACATTTTAAATGCATTATCTCACTGTCTTCTGGCTTTCGTGGTTCTGATGAGAAATAGTTTGTTAATCTTATTAAGAGTCCCTTTTGTGTAATGAGTTGATTTTTCTCTTAAGTTTTCATATTTGACGAGCTCCCTTCAAGACTCTCTTGTTTTGGCTTTGTCAGTTTCATGATAATGTGTCTTAATGTTCGTATCCTTGAATTATCCTCCTTGGAGTTTCTTATTTTTGTCGGCTCATGTGTTTTACCATATTTGGGAAGTTTTTGATTATTATTCCCTCAGATATTATTTCCATCTCCTTCTCTTTCTCTTCTCCTTCTGGGACTCCCATAATTAATATATATATATATATTTTTTTTTTTTTCACTTCATGGTGTGCCTTTGGTCCCTTAGGATCTGCTCACTTTTCTGTATTCTTTTTTCTTTTCACTCCTCTGAGTCAATATTATAATGTGGTAGCTCTGTATACCATATTTTCAGCATATTTTCTAGAGTTTTGCTTTTTTGAAAAAATGTTGAAGGTATTAGTAGTCTATTTGTTTTGCGACTTTCCCAAAATGTATTCATAAGGACTGTGATTCTTGTGGTACGTGATCATTGAAAACTGTTCTTTAACTTTCTTTAGCTAGTGCTTTGATAGATTTCCTTGAGTGGCAAGAGTGATGCAAAAAAACCAAAAACAAAAACAAAAAAGGAAATAGCACACCTCTCTGTCTTTACAGATTGAATCTGTGCTTCAGTGCTCTTTCAACACTTACTCAGGTTTGCACTGAGCCAAGAGATCAATATGAAACTTTAGGATCTTCCTCAGTCTTTTCTGAATATAGTCTTGCCATGGACATGCATGTAGCTTTCTGAATACCCCCATTTACTTGGCTGCTTTTAAATCTCCTAATTTGCTAAAGAAAATTTTCCTTGTTTTTTACTCTAGGACTTAGCTAGTTATTTTATGTTTTGGTCCTTTACCATAGGCATATGTAGGCCGTTAGTTTTGTTTTCAGTGTTTTTGAACAATGCCCCTACTTCACCGGTATGAGTTTTCAGTTAGGAAAAACAGAGATGAGTGCCTTGTTTCAGTCCTTTAGGTTGTTCCCAGACAGGTTAGAACAGACGTACAGAATGATTTAAGGAAAGGCCTACTGCACCTCTGCTGAATCTGTGGACCAGAGTGTCAAACTGAGAACACAGGCTGTGACCATTTTAGTACTAAGACCACTGCCATGCCAGGGAGGGAGTGGAGCAAGGGCAAGTGAAAATGCCACAAGACTATTCTACTATTTTGAAGTTGATTTTTCTTGATTCAGCACTCACTTGGTTGCCATAGATTTGGAGTGTTTTCAGGAGTTCTGACAATTTTTGACAGTTTTTGTTTGTATTTTCAATGTTTCTTTGAGAGCTTTAAGCTACTTACTCTTTCATTTTGCTGAGAGTACTCTTCCATGCACTGTCCATTTTGATTACAGGGAATATAATGAACTTTTGAATATAATATGTAGAAACAGAATGCAATGAGCTATACATAGTGTTAGTCCTTAGAATATGCTTTTTACTGTGTTTTTGCTATATTATCACTTGTGTTTTACATGTAAGATATTATATATATTTATATAATATATATTCACATATATATATCCCTATAATAAACTACATTTTTGAACCTAAATGTCCTGTCAGTCTTCCTTTGATAGTTATTATAAAGGGTGCCTTTGAGTGTACCCAAGGAAAGAAGACTAGAATTCAATTACAGAAGGAATTTTTGTCCATGTGTGAAAGGCACTTGAAATGGATATGAAAAGATAGGTAGATGGAAGAGAATTGCATACTTTTGGCATCTCTGGATGAAGGAATTAGCTAGTTTTAAGTTTTTCCTTCTCTGAGCTTTGCTTCTAATTAGTTTTCACTGCCCTGGGATCCGAATGGTAGCAAAAGAGTTTGACTAATTAGAAACTTTGGATATTGAACTCCCAAGGGACAGAGGCTGCCAATAATCTGCCTGTGGCCACCCTACACAGTAGCCCTGCTCAGATAACTAGGCAGCACACCTGAGCCTCTTCCCAGGGACAATCACTTTTGCACAACAGCCTAACCCTAAACTCTATCTTTCCATGCTCTCTGAGAACAGGGCTCCCATCTGTCTAGTTTAATGTCAAAGTAAGAACTGAATGTTGCTCCTTAGGTTTGGCAGTCAGGTCATCTGAAGTTCTCTAGTCTGTTTTTCAAATAGAGAGAGGCATTTGTCTACCAGTCGTTCTGGGGTTGAGAGGTAACATACTAAAGATGACTTGATCTTATTCATTTATGAAGTGTCTGCCTAAGTGTCCATCATCTGACATATCTTCTTGTACTTTTGCAACAATATTAAACGGTCTGCTAATCTTCTACTCTGACACTAAAATTCTAGGGTTTTTTCCAACCTCAGGAAAAATCCTCCCTTGAAAAATGTTGTGGAGTGTTCCCGAATTTTCTAAAGTATTCCTTAATTTCTGGACAGGGGATTGAGATGAATGGTCATCTTATATTTATCATTCTGTGCCTGGTTCTCTGGGTTCCTTTTTAAGGAAGCCCCTGGTACCTTTCCATGAGAACTCTGACAGAAGGGATGAAGAACTAGGCAAATCCTATAGGCCACATCCACAGTACTGATATCTCTTTAGTAACTTATGACATATTTTGAAAGGCAGAATAACACAGAATATCACGACAAGTACTCATGGATCTGTGTCCCGAATTAGTATATGGTGACATTTGCCATAATAATTCTCTTCTTTAAGTAACAAAATAGTTTGTATAGAGATGACATTCATTTTTGTTTTCCTCCATTTATTTTCTTCCGTTCCCAGAGGCAACTACGTTCTTGAGTTTTTGAGTTCCTTGGTATTGTTTTAAGTTGTTTGTATGCACGCATATGTGTGTGTGTTTGTGTGTGCATGTCTGTATATGCATATGTGTCACAATGAAAATGCCCATTCCTTTGAGAAGAAATAAATTGTTGTAAGACAAGGGAATAGAGCAAAGGAGTGGAAGTTAATGAACCAGAATGGAATGTACCAAGGCTTGCTTCCTCCCTCTACTTCTATACTTGAGCAAGATTTACAGTGGAAATGTCAGCGCATGAATTCTTTCCTGAAACTTGCAGTTACCATGCCAGGATTATTTTTTCTTTCTCTCCTCTTCTTTCATCTTGTCCCACCCCTCACTCACTTCCCTATGATGAACCCTGCCAGTTTGTCCATTCATGGTCATGCCATTTACAAATCACTATAGGTGATATTAAGAAGTTCCCGTATGCCAAGGACTGTGCTTGGTGATATTGTCTATTTATTCTTATCCTTGTAATATCCCTTATAATGTTTCATAATGGTCCCAGCAAACAAATGTGGAGACGGAGACTTCTCATATAGTTTTGAAAATCTCCTTATTTCTGAAGCACCTGCTGGAACTTGGAATAAACTCACTTGTGGTAGAATCCAAATTTACACCAAATGATAGTGATCCATTCTGATAGAGTTACTTGTTTTCATAACTTCATGCTTGTTCATATTTTCTCATCTTGGAAGCAGAGTTTTTGTATTGCAATTCATCTTTAAACATTAACATCCCGATGAGCTATTCACCTTTAATATATCATTAGAGAATTTTTCCAAATCATTGTTTCATAAAGATAATAGGAAATACCCTCTCTATCTTTCTCTCTTCCCAGTCCCTGGTAAACACTTTTTTGACTCTATGCTTCCTGTGTTTTGACTACATTACATTCCACATACAAGTGAGATCATACAATATTTGTCTTTGTCCATCTGACTTATTATAGTTAGAATAAGGTCCTCCAGATTCAGCATGCTGTCACAATGTCAGGATTTACTTTTTCTCTAAGGCTGAATAATATACTGTTGTATGTATATTCCACAATTTCTTTATCCTTTCATCCATTGATGGATATTAAGATTAATTCCACATCTTGGCTATTGTTGATAATGCTGCAATAGACATAAGAGTACAGGTGTCTCTTTGAGATCTTGATTTCATTTCGCTTCAACATATACCCAGAAGTGGGACTGCTGGTAATTCTTCTTTTAAGTTTTTGAGGTACTTCAATAGTGTTTTATATAGTGGTTGTACAAATTTACGTTCTTAAATTCCCATCAACAATGGAACAGGCTTCCCTTTTCTTCACATCCTCACCAACACTTGTTTACTTTTTTCTTTTTTAATAACATCCATCCTAACATATGTGAGGTGATTTCATATTGTGGTTTTAATTTACATTTCTCTGATGATTAGTGTTGTTAACACTTTTCATATACCTGTTGTCCACATGTATGTCTTCTTTGGAGAAATGCCTGTTTAGATTATTTGCTCATGTTTTAAATCAGGTTACTACTTTTTGATATTGAGTTGTATGAGTTCCTTATATATCCTGAATATTAACTCCTTATCCTAGGCATGCTCTGGCAATATTTATCCCACTTTATAGGTTATCTTTTCATATTGTTGTTTATTTCCTTTTGCTGTGCAGAAGCCTTTTAGTATTTTGTAGTTCCTCTTGTTTATTTTACTCTTTTGTTGCTTGTGCTTTTGGTGTCATAGTAAAAAATTCATTGCCAAGGTCAAAGTCATGGAGCTTTATTTATGTTTTCTTCTAAGAGTTTTGTCATTTATGATCTTATGTTTTACTCGATAATCCATTTGAGTTGTTTTTTTTGTGTGGTTTAAGATATGCATCCAAATTCATTCTTTTGCATGTGGATACCCAGTTTTTCTAACACCATTCATTGAAGAAATTATCCTTTCCCCAGTGTGTATTCTTAAAGCCCTTATCAAAGATTACTTGACCTTATATGTGTAAATTTATTTATAGGCACTCTATTTTGTTTTACTTGTGTGTCTGTTTTTACACTAGTACCATACTGTTTTGATTACTATAGTCTTGTACCATAATTTGATATCAGGAAGTTTGGTGTCTCCAGCTTTGTTCTCCTTGCTCAGGATGGGGTCTTTTATCATTCCATATGCCTTTTAGGGTTTTTATCTCTTTCTTTATAAATTGCATTATTAATAGTGTATACTACGCCTCAGAGTCAGGAAACCATCCACCTTGAATTCCTCTCCCTGGAGTCTTGGTCTTTAAGGATTTGCACTGCCTTGGATCACAGTGACAATAAAGTTTCTCAGCTGGTGAGGAGCTTTGGAAATTGAAACTCTAGGGATACAGAGATTCCCATCAACCTGTAACCACTGCCTTCAATAATCCTTCTGCAGTAAAGAAGTAACACAGCTGAGCCTCCTCCTATAGGTGATCCTTTTTCCCAGGAACCTAGTACCTCATTCAGTCTCTTTGAATTTCCTGAAGACAGATCTCTCAGATGATACATTCAGAGGAGATGTCAAGCATCATTCTGCTCTGACACCAAACAGGTAATGTAATATTCCTTATTTGAATATTTGGAAATGAGGGCAGGTGTTTCACTACAGGTTCATCCAGGTGAAGCTGTGAAGAGTGTACTGGGGCTGGCCCTGGGGCTGAGTGGGTGAGTTCATGTGCTCTGCTTTGGCAGCCTGGGGTTTCGCTGGTTTGGATCCTGGGTACAGACACAGCACTGCTCATCAAGCCATGCTCAGGTGGTGTCTCACATAGCACAACCAGAAGGACCTACAACTAGAATATTCAACTATTTACTGGGGGACTTTTGAGAGAAGAAGGAGAAGGAGAAGAAGTAGAAGAAGAAGGAGAAGGAGAAGAAGGAGAAGAAGGAGATTGGCAATGGATGTTAGCTCAGGCCCAATAAAAAAAAAAGTGTACTTATATTAGATGAATAGAACTAAGTCACCCATGATCCTCCTGTCTGTCATCTTCTTCACATGCTTCCTCGTACCTCTGCACTGATATGCAAGTACCTCTTATTTACTTAACTTGTACTAGTCTACTATGACCAGTACCTGACATTTCTTCCTGAGCAAAAATCAATGTCTTCTAAAACAGGATGACTGCTATAAAATCCTCTCACATTCCTATGGTGGTAGGGTGCAGAAGGATTGGTAAACTTCACCTTTTTTTCCAATTTCTGGTCCTTGACATATATTTGTACTATTTGTGTTACATGGAACTGAGGTCTTATGGGATCCAGATGGAATCTTCAAGCTACTTCCCTATTCTACATTTTTATCTTATAAAATTACAAAAATTTTAAATAATCAGAATAGTATAGATAGTGTAACTAAAAAAAATGACCACTCACACATTAACTCCTTCCTGAATTAACCATGTTGACAACTTGGTATATCAGCTTCAGTTCCTTTTAAAAAGCAACCATGTGCTTACAGAAGGCACTGTGTTGGCAATTCCATGCATTCATCCCCTTCTCTACTGAGATAGTGTTTGCTACTGGGGAAGCTCCTGGTTTTGGCATTTGATGATTTGCCAGCAACATGAAATCAGAAACCAAACAGATAGTTTAGAGTTCCGTCTTATGAAAATATCAGATAATCCAGAACTGAAGTCCCTCATCTTCAGCCTCTTCCTGTCAGTTTACTTGGTCACTGTCCTAGAAATCTGCTCATCATCTCAGCTGTCATCACTAACTCCAATCTGCACACCTCACTTCTTTCTTGCTGATGTGTCCTTTACTAACATTGGTTTAAGCAACACCACAGACCCAAAGATGCCGCTGAACATAAAAACACAGAATCAGAGCATCACTTATACAGGCTGCCTCTCACAGGTCTGCTTTTTAGAAAATTTACTAATTTAGAAAATTTGCTCCTTGTAGTTATGGCCTATGACAGCTATATAGTCATTTGCCAACCACTGAGGTATGTGGTCACCATGATTCCCCACTTTTGTGGCCAGCTGATTCTACTCTCAGTGTTGAATAACATTTTGAATGCCCTACTCCACAGTCTGATGGTGTTGCAACTGTCCTTCTATACAGACAGGAAAATCCCCCTCCATTTGTGTGAAATTTCTCTGGGCACCAAGATTGCCTGTTCTGATATCCTCATCAATATTGTCCTGGCTTATTTTGCAGTTAGCATATTTGGTAGTATTCCTCCCTCTGAAATCATTTTCTCATATACTCAAATTGCCTCTTCTATTTTGAGAATGCTATAATTGGATAGAAAGCATAAGGTTTTTTCCATCTGTGGGTCTCAACTCTCACCTGTGTTCTTATTCTATGGGACAGGTTTGGGGGTGTACAATAGTTCTATATTTACATATTCTTCCAGGAAGACTGCAGTAGCTTCAGTGAAACACAATGTGGTTGCTCAAATATGAAACCCTTCACCTATAGCCTGAGGAATGGGGACATGAAAGGAGCCTTGAGAAAAATCATCCATAGGGTAGCTTCTTTGTAGTGATTGTGTCATCTGCTTTGGTCTGATGTTTCTGGAATGATCATAGTGAAAGGAATACTGGGCCAGCCAGAATGCTTGACTTTCATCACCAACTTCTAAAATGACCAGATAGCATAATGGCCAAGAGCATTTTAAATTGGCATGAAAACCTAATTTTAACTTTTCCTAGCTCTGTGATGTTTGTCAAGTGATGTCCGGTCTCTAATCTCAGTTCATAAGTCAGAATCCCTAAGATGGGAACCTGAGTCAGGGGTTCTTGTAATAGTGATTTTAGGAGAAATGTTTTTAGAAGAAGTGGATAAGGTGGATACGTCAGTGAAAAAACTTAACCAAGGCTGTTGTGATTATTAGAGACTGCTTCTACCTGATCCCGTGGTTCAGACAATAAGAATGGCACTTCAGAGTTACTAATATTGTGAGGCAAGGAAGCTGATGTTTCATACCTCTGTTCAGTAGCCACTGAACTCAGTCACTGGGAAACTGTAACAGGGATGGACCTCGTCAACGTCCACTACACTTAGTTTCATTTTGTATAAATAGGCATAATCAGTTTTTCTTAGTGGTTTGACATGATAAGTGATAATTGCACTTTCTCAGTGAGGAGGACTTTGGTTGTAATAAAAAAAGAATTCTTGATTCTAATTTACTCAAACAATAAAGAGAGTTATGAGGTGATGTGTTAACTAACTTTCTTGTGGTAATGAATGCACAATATATATGTATGTCAAATAACCACATTAAACACCTTAAATTTATAAATTTCTTCAATTGTATCTCATCAAATGTGTAAAAAAGCAGGGTTATCTTTCATTGTGAGAGCTTCAGTGGTAAGAAATATACATGAACTAGACAGTCAGGCTTCATTCATTCCTTCATGTGGTGCCTCAAATCTGCATTTGTTTTTTTTTTTTCGTGGTCCAGATGGTTCCACAGATGTAACTGTCATATCCAAACATGATCTCTGGAAACAGAAAACTGACTGTTCTGCCCTGGGACAATTGTTAATAGAATATCTGTTGTTAATAGATCATTCTATGGAGTCAATCTGTCTGTCTCATCACTAAGAGTAGAATCATCACCTTCTGAATGTAATTCCTTCGTTGGGGAAAATTATTACTATGAAAGGCTTTGAGTAACTCACCCTCCAGTATGTAATTCCTGTTAAGAATTCAACCATATACCCACTACAGACATTTTCAACAACCCCTGGAAGATAAAAATCTCATTAAATATAACTAGTATCAATATTACATGTGTTCCATATCTTGCTAATATTCATTAATCTTTTAAATTTCTTGCTCTCACTTATTTTTTTCACATTGTCTTCAACAATGAGATTTATTTACCACGTTTATAATATTTATTAGCTGCTTTTTCTGGTCTGAGAAATATTATCACATGATTTGTTATCATCTAGGAAGAGCAAAGATTGGTAATATTTTCCTTGTACTGTGTTTGCTCTGATTCCTTCTTATTGATTTATTTGTATGAATGTATTTGAGCTTTTATCTTTTTCCTTGGTCACCTCATCTTGCTGTGTTTTTCATTCATCTCTGCTGGAGTCCAAACAGAGAAGCATGGTTGTGTAAAATTAATTGAATCATTGGATTCTTAAGGGATTGGCTGCAGTCTTTGGGCTCTCCTGCAAAACTTTGTAATGCATCTCTATGAAAAAAAGAATTTTTCTTCGGAGATAGACTTTAATTTTAGAAAGAAATGTTGAGTGTGAAACAGCCTGGGAGGATGAAAGCTGTCAGGATTACGGGAATCATTTTTCCAAACAGTAGAAAAAAGCAGGGCCATTAGTCAAAATCATTTCTGCGTGTTGGTGATTAACTAACTATGATGGAGAATCAAGAAATCAAGAAAGAATCCAGAAAGTGCCCAGAGAGCTTTCTGTTATGGTCATCATGGAAGGGAGAGAGAGCTAAGCATGATGTCCAGCATCGCAATTTGAGGACAGCTCCCTTATTGGTGTCATCATGTTTTGTAGTGCAGCGATTCCTGCATTGACTTCCACAGAACACTTGCAAAGATAAGTCAACTGAGGCTTTTGTACATCAGGAAATTTCTTGTACGTCACACAAGAACTACACATCTCGATCTATGCATAGACATTAAAGGATTCATGCTTTTTTTTTCAATTATTTTATTGAGGTCATAATGGTTTACAACATTGTGTAATTTCAGGTGTACATTATTATTTTTCAATTTCTGCATAGACTGGATCACACTCACCACCAACAGTCTAATAAGCAGTACACTCTTTGACATCTGTCTTAGAAGCATCTTTTCAACTATGATGTCTACTCAGGCAAGGGAAACAAAAGAAAAAATAAACAAATGGGGTTAAATCAGACTAAAAATCTTCTGCAAGGCAAAGGAAGTCATGAACAAAATGAAAATACAACCTGCCAAGTGGGAGAAAATGTTTGCAAATCACATATTTGACAAGGGGTTAATTTCCAAAATATATAAATATCTCATAGAATTCAACAACCGAAAAACAAACCACCTGATCAAAAATAGTATAAGAAAAAAATATGGCCACCTTTCCCTTATTCCAGAAGTAAAAAATATTGACATTCTGCTA
Source organism: Equus asinus (assembly GCF_041296235.1). NCBI lineage: Eukaryota > Metazoa > Chordata > Mammalia > Perissodactyla > Equidae > Equus > Equus asinus. The sequence continues at coordinate 19,805,763 of NC_091809.1, read as the reverse complement.
TATCGGTTTCTGGTATTTTTTATAAAGTAAGAAAATAATGTGAATATACAAGACTCCTCCTTTGTATACCCCTCAGTTTTTTGTTCTCCCTTTGCTAGAGACAACACCATCTAAAATGTGATGGTATACCTCTTGTATGGCTTAGATTGTATGTGTATTCATAAACATATATGGGATGAAATGCATTAACCATAATACATATCAGTTTTGGAATGGAGAAATAAATCACGATGTAATCATGTAGTGGAATAGTTGCTGCTAATTAAAATTTATGAAGCAGGACTAAGTACATCAAGATAAGTCAAAGGATAAATTACTTAAAGTTGCCAACTGTAAATGACATTTACAGTATGGTTAGGTTTATATAAAGCTTAAAAATGCTAAACAACGCAATTGTTCATAGAATAGTAATGATTACAGTAAAAGTTTCAGGGGAATAATTTATATGAAATTCATGTAGTGGTTCCTGTGGGGAAGGAAAGGAATCTAGATTCTTTTCATGATACAGGCACTTCACATATGCCTGTATTATTAATTGCAATAAAAACACCTACAAGGAAAATAGTGAAATGCATGAATTTGATAAATTTGACTGATGAGTATCAAGCTCTTCATTTTAATTTTTCTTGAATAATTAATAATGAAAATAAACATTTATGTAGGATGAAAAATATTTAAAATTTTGTCATGCAGATGTATTTTTGTCATGCAAAATTATTTCTCCTGTAGCTTTCATTGTTTATGTCGATACATATATCTGATTGTTTTTATGATTTGACCTGTCTTAAGTGCTATATATTTCGTCATACGTCCATTTCAAGTGAATATTTATATCATTGATGTTTTCTTCAGTTCTTCTTTTCTACATAATAAATGTTCCCAGGTGGAGTTTCAGCTCAGAAACTCTTCCCTGAAATTTGCAGTTATAATACAGGGACATTCTCAATCGTTTTTCCTCAACTTGTCCCACCCCATTGCTTTCTACTGAGGAGGGAAACATACTAGAAGCTGTTGTTCATAGCAGACAAAAAAAAAAATCACAATAAGAAATATCAATACAAGAGTCCCAAATGCTGAGTGCTGTGCTGGATGCTTTCCCTTAATTTGTTTCTCATCATTGCAAAATCTCCATAAGTTTTTATGACAGTTCCCATTATACAAATGAAGTCGTCAGGTTTTATGTATAGGTGAACAGTTTTCGCTCTTCACAAAGCAAGTCCTGGTCTGGATTAAAATCAGCCTGTTTGAGTCTAAGTAATACTCCCAATGATAAAGTCTGTCATGGCCACTTCTTTTTGTCCCATGAGCAGGAGGTCCACTCCTTTACAAAGACAATGCTAATAAGAACCACGATTATTTTGTAAGTATCATATAAGTCTCTGTTATCTTGCAAGTCCCTGTCTTCCAAGGACTGAAAATCGAATTTTTATTTGTCTCTTCTCTTAGAAGATTATGCATTTCATTCTTTCTCTCATTTAGCTTTTTTTTTTAATAATATGCCCCCATCACCTTAAGGGAAAAAATTTCCATTGGATGAGAAAAAGAATCTCACTAGCATAGTTTTCCAGCTTATCTTAGAATCCATTACTACTGAAGATGAGAAGTGTTTCCATGGGAGAGTCTTATGAACTTCAAGTCTAGAGGTAATATTTTCTAATCTTTACTCAGGTGGAGAGCGTATACTTGGATGGGTGCTATGCTCCTGACCACAATACTTATTGGGTAGAGGTGGATAGACCTTACAGGAAAGTGAAGTGAGTTGTAGTATTGTCCACGATGAAATATTACAATTTTAGAGGGAAATTACAAAATCTGACTGACATTTTAGGAATGGTAATTCTGTCCTATCCAGAGGCATTAAAAGAAATTAGTCAAGTGAGTCAATTCAGAAGTCAGATGATCTGATCACAGACCCAGTCTTTGCCATGAACTAACCAGGTACTTCATGTCCTTGATGTAATCTCATGTTACCTAACATTTCCCATGCTTAAATGGAATGATTATCTGATGTAACCCACCTGTAAATTATCAAGCCCTCAGGTAATTCTGAAGTATGTAAAAGTTTGTGGACCATACTTTACAAGAGAGGTTAGATAACTTCTTTCTTGTTTTTCTGTTTGTTTGATGCAAGAAACATTTCTGAAGGAAACACCATGTCTTAATCTTTGTTTCAGTCTCAGGACTTGGCACAAAGCGGGTAATACGGTTGGTTGTCAATAGATATAGGGGTCAATAAAAAAAGTAGAGTGAAAAGGAAGAGTGAGAGGTGATGATGGAAGGAGAAATTAGCAGAGGGAAAGATTTGAATATTGTCTTGGGCTCACAATATACATAAAGTTTTCTTTTTTAGCAATGGTTCTCAAACTTAACATACATCAAGTTCATCTGTAGAGGTTGTTAAAATAGACTAGTGATATTCAACCCAGAGTTTATCAGCAGAAGTCTGGAGTGCTACTACCATTATTCATTTCCAGCAAGTTCCCAGTTGACGCTTCTGCCGCTTATCCTGGGACCATTACTTTTATTTTCTTTTTACTCGATTTCTTCCCTCAGATTTGTCTACAACATGGAGCCCAAAAATCACACAGGTGCTCCAGAATTCCTTCTCCTGGGATTGACAGATAATGCAGAACTTCAGCCCCTCATCTTTAGCCTGTTCCTACTCATTTACCTGATCACCATCGTGGGAAATCTACTCATCATTCTGGCTTTCAGCTCTGACTCCAAAATCCACACTCCCATGTATTTCTTTCTCTCCAGTCTCTCCTTTACTGACATTTGTGTAAGCACAACCACGATCCCAAAGATGCTTGTGAACATACAAGCCCAGAATCAGAGCATCACTTATATAGGGTGCCTCACTCAGATTGGATTTTTCCTGGTTTTTGGTTTATTTGAGAATTTTCTCCTTGCGGTAATGGCCTATGACCGCTATGTGGCCATTTGTCACCCACTGGTCTACATGGTCATCATGAACCCTCGTCTCTGTGGCCTGCTGATTCTACTCTCTTTGCTTCTTAGCATTGTGGATGCCCTCCTCCTCAGTCTGATGATGTTACAGCTGTCCTTCTGCAAGGACCTGGAAATCCCTCACTTCTTCTGCGAACTTGCTCAGGTCCTCAAGCTTGCCTGTTCTGATACACTTATCAATAGCATTCTGATATATTTTATGGCTGTCCTATTTGGGGGTATTCCTCTCTCTGGGATCATTTTCTCTTATACTCAAATTGTCTCCTCTGTTTTGAGAATGCCATCAGTGGGTGGAAAGCTTAAAGCTTTTTCCACCTGTGGGTCTCACCTCTCAGTTGTGTCCTTGTTCTATGGGACAGCTTTTGGAGTATATATTAGTTCTGCAGTGACAAACTCTTCCAGGAAGACTACAGTGGCTTCAGTGATGTACACTGTTGTCCCTCAAATGCTGAACCCCTTCATCTACAGTCTGAGGAACAAGGATATGAAGGGAGCCTTGAGGAATTTCATCAGAAGAGGACCTTTGCTGTGATTGTGCCATCTACTTTGAACTGTGGATTATAGAATGAGTCAAAGTGACAGAAATCCTGGGTGAGGCAGAATGCCTGATTCTTCCATCTGCTATTTCTTCTAAATAAGTAGATATCATAATGGCTAAGAACCTATCAACCTCGCCTTGAATCATGACTTTGCTTTTTATCTGGTTCTGTGATGTTTAACAAGAGATTTCAATTCTCTAAACTCAGTTTATTTGCTCAGGTTCCTTAGAAGCAGAGACTGATGCAGGAATTCTAGTTTTAGTGTTGTTGTTGTGTGTGTGTGTGTGTATGTGTGACTTCAGTAGAAGGAAAGTTTTAGGAAGTGGATAGGGCAGGGACAGGACTGAAATATGACTGTAGGCATATCTACAGGTTAGCTTCCACCTGATCCCATGGTAGGAACATGTTAATTGCTCCCCAAAGTTAGGCTTACAGTAGGGCAAGGGATTTGACCTTTCATTTCTCAATTTAGTAATTAGTGAGATCAGTCACTGGTGAACCGTATCTTTCTGAGACAGCATTAGCATCCACCATATTAAGTTTCATTGTCTATAAAATTGGCATAATTAGATTATCTCAGTGGTATGAGATGATTGTGATAATTAAATTCAACTGTGATAAACCCTTCAGTTCTAATAAGAAAAAACAAACTCCAAGTTCAGTATGACCAAACAATAAAGAGAGTTATCTTTCATTACAGAGACTTCAGAGATAAGGAATGTACAAGAAGAGTAGAGATTCACTCATTTCTCCATGAAGAGGATTTGTCCTAGGATTGGTTCTTGTCAGGGTCACTAGGTGGTGGCAGCAAATGAAGATGTCATACTTGAATATGATACCCAGACACAGAAATCTTGCTATTCCTCTCTGGGTAAGTTGTTACTAGATGTTTCCATGGAGTGACCAGATGATGTCTCTGTAGTGAGTTCAATGTTGGCCCTCAAAACAATACATCCACACTCTAACCTTCCTAACTTGCGGGTATTAAGTTATGATAAAAGGGTGATTGTACTAATTTGGAAAAGAATATTTTCAGAGGAGGAGTTTATTCCATATTATCTGGGTGGACCCTAAATGTAATCACATGTATGCTTTTAAGGTAGACAGCTATGGAGAAGATACAGGGAAAAGGAGGAGGTAATGCCGCCATGGAGTTAGAAATTGGATTGACTCAACCAGCATATGATTATTCTTGTCTTATGAGACTGTCATTAACTTAAGCCTCTGGTGCATCTCTCTATGACTCCAGTGTAGATCTATACACAATTTACTGAATAAATTTGCTTCCTTTCACTGTATTAAAGCTTAAAATTAATGAATAAATCCTTGCCTTGTTCTTCTCATCATTGTGCTTCTGAGATTCAATCATGTTGCTTTTAGCAGTTATTTTCAATGCTCTGTACTTTTTTGTCCTTCCTGATTTTTGTTACATATATATATATCTCACATATATATGTATGTATTTAATGATTTAATGTATATATTTAATGATTTCTTGAGGTTATATTGGCTTATAACATTGTGTAAATGTCGTGTGCATTATTATTTTTCATTTTCTCTGTAGACTGCACCTTGTTCACCACAAATAGTCTAGGTTTTATCCATCACCATATGTATGAGCTCCTTTATTCTTTTCGCCCTCTCCCCTCCCACTTCCCCTTTGGTAACCACCAATCTGTTCTCCTTGTATATGTGATTCTTTTTTTATCTTCCACATATGAGTGAAATAATACATATTTGTCATTTTCTATCTGACTTCTTTTGCTAAGAATAATAGCCTCAAGGTCCATTTATGTCACAAATGCTCTCCATTTTTATATTATATATGGTGACATTAAAAATAGCAATATTTTGAATTTTTTAAAAAATATTTTAATCTTTTTGCACTTCATTGAGGTATAATTGACAGATAAAGCTGTATATTTAAACTGTACAATGTGATTATTTGCTACACATATCCATTGTGAGATGATTACCAAAATCAAATTAACACATTGATAACCTCACATAGTTACCATTTATTTTGGTTAGAACGCTTCAGATATACTCTCTTCACAAATTTCAAGTATATAATAGAGTATTATTAAGTATAGTCAATGTGCTGTAAATTAGATTGCCAGAACATAGTCATCTTATAACTGAAAGTTTGTACCCTTTGACCAATATATCCCTATTCCCCTGACCCCCAGCACTTGGTAACAATCATTCTACTCTCTTTTTCTTTCTTTCATTTTTTTATAAGTGATTTTTCTTTTTTTTCAAAGATTGGCACTTAAGCTAACGACTTTTGCCAATCTTCTTTTTTTTTTTTCCTTCTTCTTCTCCCCAGAGTCCTCCACTACATAGTTGTATATTCTAGTTGTGAGTGCCTCTGGTCGTGCCATGTGGGATGCTGCCTCATCGTGGCCTGATGAGTGGTGCCACATCTGTACTCAGGACCTGAACCAGTGAAACCCTGGGCCACTGAAGCAATGTGCATGAACTTAACCACTTGACCACAAGGCTGGCCCCTCTACTCTCTTTTTCTCTGAGTTAGATTTTTTTTTTAAGATTCCACATATAAGTGATACCATGCAGTATTTATCTTTCTCTGTTGGGCTTATTGCACTTAGCATAATGTCCTCCAAGTTCACTCATGTCATCAAAAATGACAGAACTTCTTTTTTTTCTGGCTAAACGATAGTATGTGACATATATGTAAGTAAATATATACACCAAATTTTCTTTATCAACTCATCCATCAATTGACACTTAGGTTGTTTCTATACCTTGGCTATTCTCAATAATGCTGCAATGAACACGTGAGGTCAGATATCACTTCAAGAAACTGATTTCATTCCCTTCACATATATACCCAGAAGTGGGATACAGGAGCCTATAGCAGTTCTACTTTTTAAGTTGAGGTATAATTGACATATAACATTATATTAGTTTCAATGTGTACCACACAATGATTCAATATCTGTATATATTTTGAAATGATCACCACAATGTCTAATTAACATCTCTGACCATACATAGTTACAAATTTTTTTCTTGTGATGAGAACTCTAAGATTTACCATCTTAGAGCTTTCAAATATTCCATGCAATATTATTAACTACAGTCACCATACTGTATATTATATACCCATGATATTTATGTTATAACTGGAAGTTCGTGCCTTTTGACTCCCTTCACCCATTTCACTCACTCCCTTTTCCACCTCTGACAACCACTAACCTATTCTCTGTATCTAATGAGCTCATGTTTTTGTTTTGTTTTCCTTTTAGATTCCCCATATAAGTGATATCATACAGTATTTGTCTTTCTCTGTTTAACCTATTTCACTTAGCATAATGTCCTCAAGTTCCATGTATGTTGTTGCAAGTTGTAAGATTTTCTTCTTATTTATGGCTGAATAATATTCCATTGTATATATATATGTGTGTGTGTGTGCATATATATTTATATATATATATATATATATATACATATATATCACATTTTCTTTACCCATTCACCTAGTGATGGACACTCAGGTTGTTTCCATGTCCTGGATATTGTAAATAATGCTGCAATAACATGAGAGTACTGATATATCTTAAAAATAGTGACTTTATCTCCTTCAGATATATTCCCAGAAGTGGGATGACGGATCATATGGTAGTTCTATTTTTATATTTTTGAGGAACTTCATACTGTTTTCCATACTAACGGTATCAATTTACAATTCCACCAATAGTGTGCCAGAATCCCTTTTCTCCACATCCTTGCCAACACTTATCTCTTGTATTTTTGATTACAGCCATTCTAAAGGTATGAAGCGATATCTCATTGTCATTTTGATTTGCGTTTCCTGATGATTTGTGATGTCGATCATCTTTTTATGTACGTGTTGGTGATTTGTATGTATTTGACTTATGTCTATTCAGCTCCTCTGCCAATTTTTTAATCAAATTGTTTATTTACTTTTTTTTGCTATTGAGTTGTGTGAGTTTTTAAATATTTTGGGTATTAACCTGTATTAGATACGTGGTTTGCAATATCCCATTCCATAGTAGTCTCTTCATTTTGTTAATGGTTTCTTTTACCGTGCCAAATTTTTTATGTTTGATATAGACCCGCTTATTAATTTAAAATGGTGGTTCTGTTGTTGCTTGTGCTTTTGGTGTCATGATTGTTGTTAAGATCCATTTCAAGGAGCTTGCCCTCTGTTTTCTTCTAGGAGTTTTAAGGCTTCAGGTCTTATGTTTAAGTCATTAATCGATTTCGATTTGATATTTGTGAGTAGTATAAGATAGTGTCCAATTTAATTTTTATGCGTGTGATTATGCAGGTTTTCCTACACCATTTATTGAAGAGACTATCATTTCTGAATATCTTTGGCTTCCTTGTCAAGTATAAGTTGACTGTATATGTGAAGGTTTATTTCTATGCTCTTGATTCTGTTTCATTGGTCTATGTGTCTGATTTTATGCCAGTACCTCACAGTTTCCATTACTTTTTAGTAATGGAATAGTAATTTAGTAATTTTTTCCATAGCTTTTTAGTGTAGTTTGAAATAAGGAAGTCTGACAGCTCCATCAAAGGTGACCAGAAACCATTTCAGGCTTTCTGAGGAGGCTGGTCAGATCACAGAGACAGGCTGCTGAGAGGTCAACCCTTGGGAAACAGTTGGGAAAGTACACAGTCAAGTCCTTTCTAGGGAGAAAGTGGGAGCCTTGTGTTTTTGCATCCTCCTTCTGCTCTGAGCCCAGGGCAACAGCCATGCGAAGTGCTTACCTATCCATTTAAAAACTGCCTCTCTATTTTCTGTGGTACTAGAGGACTCACAAGTGCCAAGCTATGTTGGCTCTCAGAGCTAAATGTCTTGGGAGCCAGTCCCTCAGGTTTGGCAATAATGTTGGTGCCCTAAGTGTGTGGTCCAAGCCTTTCCTTCTCAGGGATAAGCTGGGAGCTTGAGAATGCCTCCTGGTTGTAATGCACTGTACCAGGGGTGGAGTTTATGGTGTAAATATGTATCATGTTTTCCTATCTTTGTGATGTAGGTATTTTCTCAGTCCCCTGATATATGAGTCACTCAATCAGTTTCTGGATTTCTGTAAGTGGGAATTGATTGGTGTGTGCCTACATAGTCAGTATGTTCCTGAGAGGAGGGAGGTCAGGAATCTCCTATGCTGCCATATTGCTGATGTCAGTCAGAATTCATTAATTAATTTTAAACTTCTGAAAGACCAATATTGGGGAAAATTCATTTAATATGTAGTATTGGGAAATGTAAATGAGTGATAAAAAGATGCATTAGAATCCTATGAAAATGGCAGTGTTGTAGGGCAAAATGATCAAATAATGACCATCAAATACTGACTGTATCAATCCACTATCTGTTTCCATGCTCACATTGCCTCCTCCTTTTTCTGTGTCTCCTTCATTTCTATTTTATAAACATACATGTGATTATTATTAATTCCCAGGTTATCCAGGGTAAGTGCATTCTATGAAAAGATCCTTTTTCCAAATAAGTAACATTCATCTTTTCATCATACAAGTTAATCACAAATTAAAGGAATTAAAATATGGACATATTGTATTGAAGGGTGCCACCACTTAACCCATTACAAATGTCCTCTGCTTGACTCCACCAAAAGGCCTATGATCATCTGACCCAGAGAAAGACAGTTTTCTGTCTCTCACCATCATATTCAAGTATGACGCCTGTATTTGATGCCACCACCTAGTGAACCCAAGGACAACCAGCCCTAGGCCTCAATTATGCAATAGAGGAATGAATGAGCCCTACTCTGCTGTTCTCATATATTCCCTACCTCTGAAGTCCTTGTAATGACACACAATTATCTTTATTGTTTGACCACATTAAAGATAGGATTTTAAAATTATTATTATTAATTGGAGGCTTCCTCACTGATGAAGTTCAAATATCTTGCAATTATCTCAAATCACTGAGATGATATAGTTATGCCAATTTCGTAGATAATGAAACTGAGTCTAGTGGGTGCCAATGTTACCTCAAAGACATATGATTTATGAATGACTGGTTTCAATAATCACTAAATTGGGGTATGAAAGGTGAGCTCCATGTGCCACTGTAAGCTTAACTTTGGGTTTCCAATGGTGTGTTCCTATCGTGGGACCAGGTAGAAGCCAGCTCTAGATACGACAAGAATCATTCTTCCTGATTGCACCTTTTCCCTGCATTATTCATCTATTACACCTTTCTTTCCTCTAAGAGTCATCCACAAAAATGTTACTAAAACATTAATCACTGCTGCAGGTACTTGGTTTATATAGAACCCAAGAACATAGATTGAGTAAAGAATGAAAATAATTTTTTTTATTAATGTTATGATAGATTACAACCTTGTGAGATTTCAGTTGTACATTTTTGTTAGTCATGTTGTGGGTACACCACTTCCCCCTTTGTGCCCTTCCCCCACCCCCCCTTTTCCCTGGTAACCACCAATCAGATCTCCTTGTCAATATGTTAACTTCCACCTATGAGTGGAGTCATATAGAGTTCGTCTTTCTCTGACTGGCTTATTTCGCTTAACATAATACCCTTGAGGTCCATCCACGTTGCTGCGAATGGGCCAATTTTGTCTTGTTTTATGGCTGAGTAGTATTCCATTGTGTATATATACCATATCTTCTTTATCCAATCATCAGTTTCTGGGCATGTAGTTTGGTTCCACGTCTTGGCTATTGTAAATAATGCTGCGATGAACATAGGGGTGCAAGGGACTCTTGGGATTTCTGATTTCAGGTTCATAGGATAGATACCCAGTAATGGGATGGCTGGGTCATAGGGTATTTCTATTTTTAGCTTTTTGAGAAATCTCCGTACTGTTTTCCATAGTGCCTGTACCAGTTTGCATTCCCACCAACAGTGTATGAGTGTTCCTTTTTCTCCACAACCTCTCCAACATTTGTCGCTCTTGGTTTCGGATGTTTTTGCCAGTCTAACGGGTGTAAGGTGATATCTTAGTGTGGTTTTCATTTGCATTTCCCTGATGATTAGCAATGATGAACATCTTTTCATGTGTCTATTGGCCATATTTATATCTTCTTTTGAGAAATGTCTGTTCATGTCCTCTGCCCATTTTTTGATCGGGTTGTTTGTTTTTGTGTTGTTAAGCCATGAGAGTTCTTTGTATATTATGGAGATTAACCCTTTGTCGGATAAGTGGCTTGTAAATATTTTTTCCCAATTAGTGAGCTGTTTTTTTGTTTCAATCCTGTTTTCCTTTGCCTTGAAGAAGCTCTTTAGTCTGATGAAGTCCCATTTGTTTATTCTTTCTATTGTTTCCCTCAACCAACCATTTGTTGAAGAGGCTTTCTTTTCTCCATTGTAGGCCCTCTGCTCCTTTGTCGAAGATTAGCTGTCTGTAGATGTGTGGTTTTATCTCTGGGCTTTCAATTCTGTTCCATTGATCTGTGCACCTGTTTTTGTACCAGTACCATGCTGTTTTGATCACTTTAGCTTTGTAGTATGTTTTGAAATCGGGGATTGTTATTCCGCCGGCTTTGTTTTTCTTGCTCAGGATTGCTTTAGCAATTCGCAGTCTTTTGTTGCCCCATATGAATTTTAGGATTCTTTGTTCAATTTCTGTGAAGAATGTTCTTGGGATTCTGATTGGGATAGCACTGAATCTGTAGATTGCTTTAGGTAGTATGGACATTTTAACTATGTTTATTCTTCCAATCCATGTGCATGGAATGTCTTTCCATCTCTTTATGTCGTCGTCAATTTCTTTCAGGAAAGTCTTGTAGTTTTCATTGTATAGATCCTTCACTTCCTTGGTTAAGTTTATCCCAAGGTATTTTATTCTTTTCATTGCGATTGTGAATGGGACTGAGTTCTTGAGTTCTTTTTCTGTTAGTTCATTGTTAGTGTATAGAAATGCTACTGATTTATGTATGTTGATTTTATACCCTGCTACTTTGCTGTAGTTGTTGATTGTTTTTAATAGTTTTTCTATGGATTCTTTGGGGTTTTCTATATATAAGATCATGTCGTCTGCAAACAGCGAGAGTTTTACTTCTTTGTTACCTATTTGGATTCCTTTAATTTCTTTTTCCTGCCGAACTGCTCTGGCCAACACCTCCAGTACTATGTTGAATAGGAGTGGTGAAAGTGGGCACGCTTGTCTTGTTCCTGTCCTCAGAGGGATGGCTTTCAGTTTTTGTCCATTGAGTATGATGTTGGCTGTGGGTTTATCATATATGGCCTTTATTGTGTTGAGGTACTTTCCTTCTATACCCATTTTATTGAGGGTTTCTATCATAAATGGGTGTTGGATCTTGTCGAATGCTTTCTCTGCATCTATTGAGATGATCATGTGGTTTTTGTTTTTCATTTTGTTGATGTAGTGTATCACGTTGATTGACTTGCGGTTGAACCATCCCTGTGTCCCTGGTATAAATCCCACTTGATCATGGTGTATAATCTTTTTGATGTATTGCTGTATTCGGTTTGCCAGAATTTTGTTGAGGATTTTTGCATCTATGTTCATCAGTGATATCGGCCTGTAGTTCTCCTTCTTTGTGTTGTCCTTGTCAGATTTGGGGATCAGAGTGATGTTGGCTTCATAGAATGTGTTAGGGAGTACTCCATCTTCCTCAATTTTCTGGAATAGTTTGAGAAGGATAGGTATTAAATCTTCTTTGAATGTTTGGTAGAATTCTTCAGAGAAGCCGTCTGATCCTGGACTCTTATTTTTGGGGAGGTTTTGATTACTGTTTCTATTTCCTTACTTGTGATTGGCCTGTTGAGATTCTCCATTTCTTCCTGATGCAGTTTGGGGAGGTTGTAGGAGTCTAGGAATTTGTCCATTTCTTCTAGGTTGTTCAATTTTTTGGCATATAGTTTTCATAGTATTCTCTTATGATGCCTTGTATTTCTTTGGTATCTGTTGTGATTTCTCCTCTCTCATTACTAATTTTATTTATTTGAGATTTCTCTCTTCTTTTCTTGGTGAGTCTGGCTAAGGGTTTGTCGATTTTGTTAATTTTTTCGAAGAACCAACTCTTTGTTTCATTGATCCTTTCTACTGTCTTTTTTGTTTCAATATCATTTATTTCTGCTCTTATTTTTATTATTTCCGTCCTTCTACAGACTCTGGGCTTTGTTTGTTCTTCTTTTTCTAGTTCTGTTAGGTGTCATTTGAGGTTGCTTATGTGAGCTTTTTCTTGTTTAGTGAGGTGAGCCTGTATTGCGATGAATTTCCCTCTTAGGACTGCTTTTGCTGCATCCCAAATGATTTGGTATGTCATGTTCTCATTTTCATTTGTCTCCAGATAATATTTGATTTCTTCTTTAATTTCTTCAATGATCCATTGTTTGTTCCGAAGTGTGTTGTTTAGTCTCCACATTTTTGCACCTTTCTCTGCTTTTTTCTTGTAGTTGATTTCTAGTTTCATAGCATTATGATCAGAAAAGATGCTTGAGATTATTTCAACTCTCTTGTATTTCTTGATGTTTGCTTTGTTTCCCAAAATATGGTCAATTCTTGAGAATGTTCCTTGTGCACTTGAGAAAAATGTGTAACCTGCTGTTTTTGGATGAAGTGTTCTATATATATCTATTAAGTCCATCTGGTCTAATTTTTCATTTAATTCTATTATTTCCTTGTTGATTTTCTGTCTGGATGTTCTGTCCATTGGTGTTAATGGTGTGTTCAGGTCCCCTACTATTATTGTATTGTTGTTGATGTCTTCTTTTAGTTCTATTAAGAGTTGCTTTACAAATTTTGGTTCTCCTGTGTTGGGTGCGTATATATTTATAAGTGTTATGTCTTCTTGGTGGAGAGTCCCTTTATCATTATATACTGTCCCTCTTTGTCTTTCTTTATCTGTTTTGCTTTGAAGTCTACCTGGTCTAATATTAGTATAGCAACACCTGCTTTCTTTTGTTCATTATTAGCTTGGAGTATTGTTCTCCATCCCTTCACTCTGAGTCTGTGTTTGTCTTTGGGGCTGAGGTGTGTTTCCTGGAGGCAGCATATTGTTGGGTCTTGTTCTTTGATCCATCCTGCCACTCTGTGTCTTTTGATTGGGGAGTTCAATCCATTTACATTTAGAGTGGTTATTGAGATATGGGGGCCTAGCGCTACCATTTTATGTCTTGTTTTCTGGTTTTCTTCAATTTCCTTTGTTTCTCGTCCCATGGTTTAATCTGTTTTGATGAAGAGCTGCTACTCTCTGTTGTTGTCCTTCTACTTATCTCCCCTGCTCTTGGTTTTGTAGTCCCTTTCCTTTTTTTGATTTTTCAGGAATGAGGGTTTTCCTGAGGATTTCCTGAAGAGGAGGTTTTGTGGCAATGAACTCCCTTAATTTTTGTTTATCTGGGAAAGTTTTTATTTCTCCATCGTATTTGAAGGACATTTCTGCTGGGTAGAGAATTCTTGGCTGTCGGTTTTTGTCCTTCAGATTTTTGAATATATCATTCCACTCTCTTCTAGCCTGTAAAGTTTCTGCTGAGAAATCTGCTGATAGCCTGATGGGGGTTCCTTTGTAGGTTAGTTTCTTTTGCCTGGCTGTCCTTAGTATTTTCTCCTTGTCATTGACTTTTGCTAGCTTCACTACTATATGCCGTGGGGTTGGTCTTCTTGCATTGATAAAGTTTGGAGATCTATTGGCTTCTGTCACCTGAAGATCCATCTCTCTCACCAGATTTGGGAAGTTCTCTGCCATTATTTCTTTGAATAGGCTTTCTGCCCCTTTCTCCTTCTCTTCTCCCTCTGGTATACCTATAATCCTTACGTTTCATCTCCTAATTGTGTCTGATAATTCTTGGAGAGTTTCTTCATTTTTTTTTAGTCTTACTTCTCTCTCCTCCTCTGCCTGCAGCATTTCTATATTGCCATCTTCCAAATTGCTAATTCTTTCCTCCATATTATCGGCCCTACTGTTCAGTGCATCTAGATTTTTCTTAATCTGCTCTATTGTTTTCTTCATTTCCAGTATGTCTGTTTGGTTCTTCTTTATCGTATCAAACTCTTTTGTGACATAGCTCCTGAACTCGTTGAGTTGTCTATCTGAATTCTCTCTTAACTCATTGAGTATTTTAATGATGGCTGTTTTGAAGTCATCGTCATTTAGGTTATATATTTCATTTTCTTTGGGACTGTTTTCTGTGTATTTGTTATTTTCCTTCTGTTCTGGAGATTTAATGTATTTTTTCATATTGCTTGATGTTGTAGATTTGTGCCTCCGCATAGAGATAGAGTTTAGTTGCTCCTTCCACTTGTTTCTGCTGGTGTGGTGGGGGAGCGGCTGTTTATACTGCACCCACCAGGAACCCTATCCGCAGTTGCTAACTGGGCATGGGCCCCTCCTCATAGTCACAGTGGTCCTTTGGATTCCCTCTTCTGCCATGGGGGCCGTCATGGGGGGGCTTCAGGCTGCTGGTGCCTACTGTTGCAGCCCACCTAGATGTGCTCCCTCCTTGGGGTCTGCAATGGTGTTATGGGCTTTTCCAGCAGTCAGGGGTAGGATCACTTATATTTGCCACTCTGTCACTGTCGGCACCCACAAAATCTCACTTGTCCATTATGGGTCACAGCAGAGCTATTGGCATCTTCTACAGTCTGTGGTTAGCTCACCTAGCTATGCTACTTTTGTCCCGGTGTCTTCCAGCCTTGTGGCTGCCGTATGGGTGCTTTCTACTAGTGCTGTGCAGAGGCTTTCCCTGAGGCTGCTGTGAGCCTGTAGGGTTTCCCCCTAGGCTACGGAGCCGGGTTGCTGGAACTCCACCCAGCCCCAGTCCTGTTCCCCAAGAACTCGGGGAGCCCTTTGCCCTGTCTGGGGGATAGCCAGAGATCCTGATTTCAGTGGTAGCTGGTCAGCTGCTGCCCTGCCTGATATTCTCCTCTCCGGGACCCTCCCGGTGTTGTGGATGCTGGGAGTGGCCCCTCTGCTAATGGCAGACAGAGAGTTTTGTCTGCTGCCCGGGTGGAACTCTGGAGCTTCCCCTCCGGGCCACGGAGCTGGCCTCTGGTGCTCCAAGCAGCCCCAGTCCTCTCTGAGATCTCCAGAAATCCCTTGCCCCATGGGGAGGGCAATGGCAGCTGGGGGTCGCCACGCCCTCTGGGATTCTCTCCAGGACTTTCCCAGAGTTGTGAATGCTGGGCGTAGCCCCTCTGCTAATGGCAGACAGAGAGTTTTGTCTGCTGCCTGGGCAGAACTCTCGAGCTTCCCCTCTGGGCCGCGGAGCCGGCCTCTGGAGCTTCACCCAGCCCCAGTCCTCTCCGAGATCTCCGGCAATCCCTTGCCACACCATGCAGGCAGTGGCAGCTGGGGGGCCGCCACACCCTCTGTGATTCTCTCTGGGACCCTCCGGGCACCGTGGACACCAGGCGGGACCTCCCGACCAATGGCGGGGTGAAACTCTTCCCACGGGCTCAGGTGTGTAACTCTAGAGTTTCCCTCTGTATTTAGGAGTAATTGCGGGGGGTTTAGGTAGGGCTCTGGTCACCTGTTTCCACCGTCTCTCCTCTGGTGTGTGCTTGCTCCTGCCCTAGGTGTGTGTTGATCTTCTGGAGGCATCCATTGGAAGAAAGCCGCTTGCAGGTACTAGGCTGTTCAGTCGGGGTCGGAGAGTTTTCACCTATGTCCACCTCCTCCCAGAGGGAAGTCCGTCCGCCTTCTGATGTACAGTCGCATGGGTCTCTCAGACGTCCTGAGATGCCCTCTCAAGAATGAAAATAATTTTTAAAACAACACAGAATCACACAAAAGAAAATTCAGATTTGAACTTCAAGTTAAAATATTTGGCCATGAGATTATCTAGTCATTTTAGAATAATTTGCTGACATAAGGATTAGGCTCAAAGAAATATAGGTATCCATGTACCAGAAAAAGAACTGAAATATAAAATGGTAGGTGGGCTGGAGCCAAGCAGCTCTGCTGATTTCTTTTTTGACCGTATATTGTATGACTTATTTATATGAAATGTCAAGAATAGGCAAACTTAAAATACAGAATACAGATTAGTGGTTGACAAGTACTAGTGAGTGTGAGAGATGGAATGTGAATGCTAATGGATACAGGAGTTCATTTGTTTTTGAAAAATTATTTTATTATTCTTTTTATTGCAGTAGCAGTGGTTTATAACATTATATAAATTTCAGGTGTACATTTTTATATATTTTTATTTCTGTGTAGATTACAACATATTCACCATCCAAAGTCTAATTACAATCCAGCACCACACACATGTGCCTATCATCCCTTTCTCCATCCTCCCTCCCTCCTTCCCCACTGGGGACCACCAATCCAATCTCTGTTTCTATGTGTTTGTTTCTCATTGTTTTTATCTTCTACTTATGAGTGAGATCATACAGTATTTGACTTTCTCCCTCTGACTTATTTCACTTAGTATAATAATGTCAAGGTCCATCCATGTTGTCACAAATGGCTGGATTTCATCATTTCTTATGGCTGAGTAGTATTCCATTGTGTCACATATTCTTTATCTATTCGCCCTTTGATGGATACCTAGGTTGCTTCCAAGTCTTGGCTCTTGTGAGTAATGTGATGAACAAAGGGGTGCATGTATCTTTATGCATTTGTCTTTTCAAATGGTTTGGATAAAAACCCAGCAGTGGATCATATGGTATATCTATTCTTAATTTCTGAGGAAAGTCCATACTGTTTTCCATAATGGCTGCACCAGTGTGTACTCCCACCAGCAGTGTACGAGAGCTCCTGTCTCTCCACATAAAACGCTGCTAAGACTGATGTCAAAGAGCATACTGCCTATGTTTTCTTCTAGAAGTTTCACAGTTTCAGGTCTTAAATTCAAGTCTTTAATCCATTTTGAGTTAATTTTTGTGTATGGTATAAGGTAATGGTCTACTTTCATTCTTTTCCATATGGCTGTCCAGTTTTCCCAACACCATTTTTTTATCTTTTATTTTTTCTTTTCATTTATTTGTTTATTTTAGGATGTACATCATAACATATTTCTAATTCTGTGTAGATTAAATCACCCAAAAACTAATTATAGTCCATCCCCTCACATGTAAGCTTAATCATCCCTTTTGCCCTCTCTCCTCCCCCCTTCCCTATGGTAACCACCAATCCAATCTCCAATGCTATGTATTTATTGTTGTTTTTATCGTCTACTTATGAGTGAGATCATACGGTAGTTGACTTTCTCTCTCTGACTTATTTCACTCAGCAGAATAACCTCAAGGTCCATCCATGTTGTCACAAATGGCCGGCTTTCATCATTTCTTACGGCTGAGTAGTATTCCATCATGTATAAATATCACATCTTAGATACCATTTTTAGATAGCAGCGACATCTCTATCTAACTAATGATATCAGAAAATTAGACTCTAACTTTAAGTGTGAAAACATAGTTTATATATGTGGGTATAAAATATATATTTATAGATACAGCTTAGCTCTTGTAAAATGCACTCAAAGAGGTTTCTTTCTAAGAGTTGCTGAATGTTTCTTGAACCTTAATCTTTATTCTATATATTTTATACAGCAGATTCCAATCCAAAATCTGCAAGCAATTTTGACTGTGATCAATATAGATGGATTTTATGATTTTATAAACACCATTTTCAATTTCAACACAATAGTTTCAGTGTCCATTTTTCTTTCACATTAGGCGATCATGCATTGAAATTATGGCTCTTTGTTTTTAATAGAATAATGAGAATTTATAATGTCACTGCCAAAGAATTAGTATGCTGTTCCATCTATCCTCTCACTAGAATGAGCGAGATTCCAACCATAATTTAATAGGTGAAGATGATGCTCTACGTTAATACTTAATTATAAACTTTCCTCGTGAATGAATTTAATATGTTCATTCATTTATCAGTTTATTTTACCACATGATAACTCTTTCCATATGAACTTTGATTTTTAATCAACAGAGTTCTTGATATAGTATTTGAAAAAAGCATGTGACAGGATGGCATTTGAAGGTCATCCATTCACTTCAACACACTAAATAATAGGAAAAATATTAAAAGCCATAGCTGGTCTCATAAAACAAGGGAAAGGTTTCCATGTGCCACAAAAATAACTCAAACAAAGAGTGAGCAGACAAAAGCCAAAGCTCCTATGGATTTACTTCTGTAATGAAGGAGTTACTCTCTCCAGGAAATGAGCATCCTGGAAGCTAGATGTCCTAGAAGAGATTAGATGCTTGAGGTCAAAGGAAAAAGTGGAGCTTCTATATTTGAGAAATGTAGGTGAACACGAACGTTGTGGACACTCTCTGGGCCCATGAATGTGGACTTGCAACAGCTGAAAGTTTCAGAAAAGCTGCAGGGAAGAACTTAACCAAGTTACCTTCTGGCGTGGTGACTGGATTTGTGATACAACATATCCAAGCAGCAGGAGATTCAAAACTACACTTAGGACTGGAGAACTGATTGGTGATTGGTGAAGCTGGTAGATGAGAAAACATGAGCCTATGGGTGAAAAGAGAGAGAGAGTGGAAATCCTTCCCACCCAAATAGAACCTGAAAATCAAAATGTACATAGGAAGAAAAATAATCCTGAAACAGATAATTACCATAATGAATGAACAGCACATGAGGAGGCCAGCGTGGCTGAAATAGAATGAAAGATGTGGAAAATAGTGAAGAGGAGGTAGTGTCAGCCTGACTACACAAAAGGCTACTGATAAGGGCAGAGGCAGGGTAGCCCAGCTGTGGTGGAATTTGAAAAAACCTCTCACAAGAATTTCTGTCTGTGCACAGTTTCATCACCAGCACCTAGAAAAGTGATTGACAAGAGTGTGCTCTCAATTAATATTTATTGAATGAATTAATAAAAATCAGATGTGTGTATTAGAATTCTAATGTGATTTAACACATTTATAAGGTAAGAGTAAAATATATCATTATTTTCAATAGATGGAGAAAAGAATTTGAAGAAAAAGCAATATCCTTCCATGATAATAAAAATAGTGAAGTAAGAATAGAAGAAACCACCTTAACTCAAAACAGAGCATTTCAGAAGTAATCTATATTAAATGAAATGCTCAATGGTAAAATATTTTAAAACCATTCTCTTTAAACTGAAGAAAATATAACAGATAGCAACTGACACTACTTTCATTAGAATAACACAGTGTAGGTCTGAGCTATTGAGAATACATGAACAAGTCACAATTAGAGATAAAATTAGCTCCTGGTAGAGAATGCCAAAGAATATATAGATAATTTATTAGAGAGAACAATAGAATGTAGCAAATTTGCTTGAACGAAAATCGCTATAAAAATATAAATTGCATGCTTTTACAAAGGAAAATTTATTTGGAAAGTGTGATTTCTAAAAGATATTTTTAACAAGCTCATCAGATAAATACTGGAAGAGATCTGAAAGCACGCTGTGGAAAAATCTATAACATTTTACTGAAGGGCGCAAAATAAGAACTAAAAATGGAGAAATATTCTCATTTTGAATAGACATACACGGCATCATAGATATGTCAATTTTCCTCTAATATCTTTATATATTGAAGGCAAGTACTGGGATTTTATTGTATTTGGCAGGCTGATTTTAAAATTTATACGAAAGAGAAATGGAGAAAGAAGATTTGACTTGACAAATAAAAACAAAGTGTAGCACTTGCCTTACAAGACATATTATGGAACAATAGTAACTAAAATGATAAGGTTATGTAAAAGACAGAAAAACCATACCAATAAAACCCTTATCTATATGGAGATTTTTTTAGGACGGAGGAGGCATTGAATACTGTAAGACAAAGTGGCATTACAGGGAAAGAAGAGTGCAATTAAGTTAATTTTTCAGTTAATAATTCAGTTTAATTTTCAGTTAATAATTTCAGTGCTGAAATTATTGTATTCATATCAGAGAAACTAAAATTTGATTGTATCTCAAAGCATACTAAAAAATCATTCCAAAGTAACAAACCCTTAAGCCTGAAAGACGAAACGATTAAGTGTTTTGAAAACAATATAGGAAAACATCCTTATCATGTTGGAGGGTAAGTATTCCTTAAATAATATGATCACAGTACAAAAAAGAAAAGAGTGAGAAGTTCAACTACTTTAAATAAGATAATAATGGCTTAATATCCTGAAAATATAATGAACTCCCACAACTCAACAACAAAAAGCACAAAATACAATTTAAAATGGGAAAATGACTTGCATAGACTTTCCTCAAAAAAGAAAACTAGAATTCATTACAAAGGAGTGTGTGTGCATGTGTGCAAGGTATGTGGAATGAAGGTGAACATGAAGAGGTAGAGAGAACTGGGTGGTGTACACTTGGCCTAAAAAGGTCAGGGATTAGCCGTCATGAATTTCTCTTTTCTATTGTCTTGGTCTTTAAGGATTTGCAGTGCCCAGGGGTCAGAATGACACTAAAAATATTTGTTTAATGAGGCACCTTGGATATTGATCTCCAAGGGATATAGAGACTATAAAGAGTCAGCCTGTGCAACCTCATTCAACAGCCCTTGCCTGGTCAAGAGCAAGCACAACTGAGGCTCCATCCAGGGATGATCTGCCTTGGCCAGGAGCCCATTGCCTCACTTGATGCTTCCTTCATTCTTAAAGGTATATCTTCTGTCTTTAAAGTCCAGGTAAAATATCAAGCATCATTCCAAAGTGATGACAGTCAGGTAACTTGAAGCCCCTGAGTTAACGCTTTGGTGATGAGGATAGCTGTTTTACTACAAATTCATTTATGTGTAGAAATGAGGAGAATACACACATGAAATGATCAGAACCAAGCTTCCATGGGACTGAAGCCTAACTGTCTTTTGTTGACAAGTTCTCATGTACATATGTACGAATATACAACCAGCTTTCAATCTGCTAGTCTACTATTTTTGGTAAAAAATGGCAGAACCAATTTTCCTCCTGAGCAGAAATCTTCCCCTTAGCAACCATAATGACCATTCTAAAACTTCCTGACTTTGTAGTGAATTCTTGTTTTATCATGAAGAAGGGGTTTGGTTAGCTTTTCCTTTCATTTTCAGTCCTGGTTCTTGACACACTGCTATATGGAGGAGGGTTTGTATTATCCCTGTAGCTGGGCTGTGAAAACACAGGGGCAAGAGTGGAGACACAGAGACATAGCCAGCTGCCTTCCGAGTACACCTGTTTCTCTTTATAAAATTATCAGGTATTTTATGTAAGAACAACACAGAGAGTATCATAAATAAAAACATATGACCACCCTTCAACTCATTCCAGAGTTCACAAATGTTGACATTCTGCTATATCAGCTTCAAGTCTTTTTTATAAGGCAACAAAATAATATGCGTACAGAGGGCACCTCTTTTGTATCCCTCTCAGCTCTTGTTTTCTCCTTGCTAAAGACAGCACCATGTAGAATGTGATGGTATCCCCCGAATGGCTTTATATTTTATGTGTATTCATAGGCATATATGGGATGAAAGGCATAACCATAATACCTATCATGTAAGGAACAGAGAAGTAAAACATGAGGTAAGAAATAGTGGACGCTCTTCAGTAATTAAAATTAATAAAGCAGGATTAAATATATCAACAATAAAGAAGAAATAAATTACATAAGAATGCCAAATGTAAATGACATGAACTCTATGGTTTTATTTATATAAAGCTTTCAAAATACAAAACAATGCAATTGTTTAAGGAACAATAATATTAATTATAGTAAAAATTGTACAGGAGTAATATATATGAAGTTCATGTAGTGGTTCCCCTGAGGAAGGAAAAGAAGGAAGAAATTGCAGATACATGACGTAGGTGCTTCCTACATACCGGTATTATTTATTGCAATAAGATATGTAGAATGAAGATAGTGAAGAGTGTGAATTTTATACTGTTGACTAGCAGATACCAGTACTTCATTGTTATCTCTGAATTTTTTTGGCTTGAATAATCTATAACGAAAATAAATGTACACAGATTCGTTTTTATTATGGATTATTACTTGCAAGGGTTCCAGATATATTTAAAATTTTCTAATGATGTGTACTTTATGTAATTTGAAAATATTTCTCATAGGTTTCCATTATTTTTATTGTAACATATATCTAATTCATTTTATTACTTTATTTTAATTGTTATATATTTCGTCATGTGTCCATTTCAAATGAATATTAATATCCTTAATGTTTCTTTCATTCCTTTTCTACATAATGTAGGTTCCCAGATAGAGTTTCAATGCAGAAACTCTCCCCTGAAATTTGCAGTTAACATCCAGGGATGTTCTCTCTTTCTATTTTCTTTCTTCAACTAGCCTCACTCCATTGTTTTCTTCTGAGGAGTGAAACGTGCCAGGAGATTTCCTCATGGTGGAAAAAAAGGAAATGTCGGTATGAGGGTCCCGTATGCTGAGTGCTGTGCTGGATGCCTTTCTTCCATTCATTTTTCATCTTTGCAACAACTCCATAAGGTTTTATGACTGTTCCCATTATACAAATGAAGACACCAGGATTCCATACAGGTGAATAATTTTCCCCTTCACAGAGGATGTGCTGGTCTGGATTAAATGCAGGGTTTGAATCTAAGTTAATACATCAATAATAAAGACTGTCATAGCCACTTCTGTCTGCTCCAGGTGATGGAGAACCACTGCTTTACATGGACACTCCTGTTAGGACACCTGATTATCTTGTAAGTCAAATAAGTCTGTCTTATTTTGTAATTCTCTGTCTTCCAAGGACCAAAAATTACTGCTATGTTAATCTATTTTTTTAATTTAATTTATTTTTTCTATTGCTTTTCATTCTTTCTCTCACTTACCTGTTTCTTTTAAATGATATGCCATCTATCATCTGAGGAGAATAAGTCCCCTTAGGACAAAACAGAGAATGCCATTTACATTTACAAAGCTTCTCCTAGAATTAATTGTTAATGTAGATGAATAGCATTTCCATGCTGGAGTCTTATGAGCTCCTAGCTTATAAGCAGCATTTTCAAATTTTTGCTCAGGTGCAGAGAATATATTTGGATGGGTGCCGTGCACCTACCACACAATACTTCATGGGTAGAGGTGGAGATTCCTTACAGGGAAGTGAAAAGATTTGGGGCATTGGGATGAAATATTACAATTTTAAAGAGGAATTATGAAATATGATTGTTGCATCAGGAATGCTAATTCTGTTACACAGAGGCATTAAAAATGATTGGTCAAGAGAGTCATCTCAGCCTTCAGATGATCTGAGCTTAGACCTAGTCTGTGCTGTGAACTAACCATGTACTTTGTATCCATGATGTTACCTTATCTTACCTAAGTTTCCCTGTGGATAAATGTAGTGACTGTATACGCTAACTCATTTATAATTTGACAAGCTCTTTGGATGTTTCTGAGGCATACCAAATTGGGGACCAGACTCTACAAGAAAGTTTTATAAGTTCGTTCTAGTCTTTCTGTTTGTTTGAGGGTAAGGAATATTTCTGAAGGAAAGATCATGTCTTATTCTTTGTTTCAATCTCAGCACTTGGCACAAGGTGGGATACAGAGCTGGTGATAAATAAAAAGAAGGATCAGAAAAGGAAGTGGATGGAAGAGGAAGTGTGAAAAATAATGGAGAGAGAAATCAGCGGAGGAAGAGATTAGAATATTCTCATGGGTTCACAATATAGAGGGTTTTTTTTTCTTTTTATTCAAGCATTGGCTCTTAAGCTTTAGCACATTTCAAATTAATCTGGAGGGTTTGTTAAAACAGGCTGGTGGTCCTTATCCCAGAATTTATGAGCAGTAAGTCAAGTAGTACCAAGAATTTGCCTTTCTAAATAGCTCCCAGTTGATGCTTTTGCTGGCCATCTGGGGACCATTAATTTCATTTTCCTTTCACCCTAACTTTTTCATCAGATTTATCAACAACATGGAACCCAGAAATCACACAGATGTTTCAGAATTCCTTCTCCTGGGATTGACAGATGATCCAGAAATTCAGTCCTTCTTATTCTGCCTGTTCCTGTCCATGTATCTGGTCACCATCTTGGGAAACCTGCTCATCATCCTTACTGTCAGCTCTGACTCCCACCTCCACACCCCAATGTATTTCTTTCTCTCCAATCTATCTTTTACTGATATCTGCATAAGCACAACTACAATTCCAAAGATGGTGCTGAACATACAAGCCCATAATCAGGGCATCACTTATGTAGGTTGCCTCACTCAGATTGGCTTTGTCTTGGTGTTTGGTGGATATGAGAATTTTCTCCTTGTAGCAATGGCCTATGACCGCTATGTGGCCATTTGTCAGCCACTGCTGTACACGGTCATCATGAACCCCCAACTCTGCGGCCTGTTGATTCTACTGTCTCTGTTTCTTAGCATTGTGGTTGCCTTGCTCCATAGTGTGATGGTGTTTCAGCTGTCGTTTTGCAAGGACCTGGAAATCCCTCACTTCTTCTGTGAACTTGCTCAGGTCCTCAAGCTTGCTTGTTCTGATACACTCATCAATAACATCATAATAAATTTTGTGACTGGCCTATTTGGTGGTATTTCTCTCTCTGGGATCATTTTCTCTTATACTCAAATTGTCTCTTCCATTTTGAGAATGCCATCAGCAGAGGGGAAGCTTAAAGCTTTTTCCACCTGTGGTTCTCACTTCTTAGTTGTTTCCTTATTCTATGGGACTGTTTTTGGAGTGTATCTTAGTTCTGCAGTTACTGCATCTTCCAGGAAGACTGCGGTGGCTTCAATGATGTACATTGTTCTTCCCCAAATGATGAATCCCTTCATCTACAGCCTGAGGAACAGGGACATGAAGAGAGCCTTGAGAAAATTTATCAGTGGAATATCTTCTTTTCTGATATTGTTTCATCTACTTAGAGCTAGGGTTTCTAGAATGAAGCAAAGTGATAGGAATCCTAGGTGAGCCATAATGCTTGATTCCTCCGTCACCAAATTCTTCTAAAATGGCTAGATAACATAATGGCCAAGTTAATACTAAGTTAGCTTTGAAACCTTATTTTATTTTTGTTTAGGTCTATGATGTCTGACACATGATTTCAATTCTCTAAACTCAATTTCATTGCTCAGATTCTATAGTGGCAGAGCCTGAGGGAAATTTTCTAGATTTTAGTGATTTTTTTTGGATCACTCTCAGAAGAAGGAAAGTTGCAGAAGGTGAACTGGACAGGGACAGTAATGAAGCAAGGCTCATATCTAGAGACTAAATTCCACCTTATCCCATGGTAACGCCATGTCAATTTCATCCTGGAATTAGGCCTATAGTGAAGTAAGGGAACAGACCTTATACACACTTTTTTAGTAATTAATTAGATTGTTCACTGGTAAATCATATCCCTCTGAAGAACATTAGCATCTGCCATAGCTTCATTGTCTATGAAACTTTCCTAATTAGATTTTCTCAGTCGTTTGAGATGATTGGGAGATATTTAAACTTCATCAGTGAGAAACCCTTCAATTTTAATAAGAAAAAGAGTCTCCTACTTTAATATGCCCAAACAATGAAGAGAGTTATTTTTCATTAAAAGGATTTCAGAGGTAAAGAAGGTATAGGAACAGGGGAATAGGGATTTATTTAATCCTCCATGTGTTGTTTTGTCCTAGGACTGGCTGTCCCCAGAGTTACCAATTGGTGGCGCCAGATGGAGATGTCATACCAGAAAATAATTCCCAGACAGAACTCTGATCATTCTTCTTTGTGTCAGATAATTATGAATTTCCCATGGAGTCAACCAGAAGATATCTCTGTAGTAGATGAATAGGGGCCCTCAAAATGATTTGTCTATATCCTATTTCCCCTAAATTATTAATAATATATGATTAAATGAGTGAATGTTGCTTAGTTGAAATTAGAGTCTTTGTAGAAGACAAGCTTGTCTTAGATTATCTGAGTAGGCTGTAAATATAATCATATGTATCCTTGTAAGATAGACAGAAGTGGAAATGACACAGAGAAAAGGAAGAAGCAATGTAACCATGGTGACAGTAATTGGATTGATACAGCCAGTATTTGATTTCCAGTATTTGATCATTTTTCCCAGCTTTATTAAGATATGATTGACATATAAAATTGTATATGATTAAGGTGCACAACATATTGGATTGGTACATTTATATATTGCAGAATGATTTCCTCTATAACATTAGCTAAAACCTCCATACTATCACATAATTGCTATTTCTTTTTAGAGTTGAGAACATTTAAAATCTACTCTCTAAGAAATATTCAAGAGTATGACACAAACTTATTAGCTATAATCATCTTAAATATTAGGTACACAGGACTAAATCTTATAACTGGAAATTTTGTACCCCTTAATCAACATCTTCCTATTTCCTCCACATCCCACCGCATGGTAACCACCACTTTACTCTCTGCTTGAGTTTGGCTTTTTAGATTCCACATGTAAATGATTTCACACAGTATTTGTCTTTCTTTGACTTATTTCAGTTAGCAAAATGCTTTCAGTTTCATCCAAGTTGCCACAAATGGCAGGATTTCTTTCTTTCTCATGGCTGAATAATATTCTATTGTATGTATATAGCACTTATTCTTTATCCATTCATGCATTGACAAGCTTGACAGACACTTAGATTGTTTCCAAAACCAGGTTATTGTGAATAATGCTGTAATGAACATGGGAATGAAGATATTTCTGCGGGATCCGTATTTCAATTCCTTTCGATATATACACAGATTGCTGGATCACACGGCATATTGTCATAAAGAAACTGTCCAATGCTTCTTCGGTCTTCAATAAAACACAATAAAATTTTCATATAGCTGAAGTTTTAGTTGCTACTATTTTTATGTCTGTTCCAGAATCATACCATTTTAGTTTCTATAGCTCCATAATATCTTGATATTTGATAAGGCAAGTAACTTCATTTTGTTCCTATTTGCCCTCAACTCAAATAACCTTTCTCCATTGCTCTCACATACGAGTTTCAGAACCAGCTTCGCAAATACAATAAAATCCCAGATTTAACTTAAATCTATGAAGCTATTTGAGGAAAACTGACTACTCTATCATATTGTGTATGTCTATCCAAAATTAGATATTCTTTCAATTTTTAGATGTTCTTTAGTGTCTTTCAGTAAAATATGATAGATTTTCCCACCATATGCTTTCATATATTTTCTTAGAATTCTTTCCAGATTCAGGTGTTGTAAGTGCTGATGATGAAACTGTGAATAAAGAGAGAGAAATCCTGGTCCTCAGAGAGTGTTCATCCATGAAAAGAGAGGCAGGTGCTATAAAAGAGAGATAAGTGTGGGGGACATTGTGATGTATCACCCCCATCTTTTCAGGAAGAAATTAATTATTACCCATCTTCTAGGAGTGCCACTGACAGCCCTTCAATGTCAGCCTCTTCTGGGGCGACGTCTCAGATGAGAGCCACTGCACCTAAGGCTACTCCCCCTTCCCAGAATAAAAGCAAATATAAGAAAAAGTGTAGGTGGATAATGTAAATCAAGTTAGTGTAGTGGTTTCCACATGGAAGGAAAAAATCAAAATTGTACAAATATGTGATGTGGGGTCATCAATAATACTTATTATTTATTTCAATGAGAATACCTAAGAAAAGGAAGGAGAAGAGTGTGAATTTGATAGGGTTGACTGGTGGGTATCCAGTCCTTCATTATTATTCTCTATGCTTTTTTATATACTTGCATTCATAATAAAAATAAATATACTCAGGTAGGTTAAAATATCTTAAATTTCACATGCTGTAGACCTTGTATCAAACAATATTTTCTATTCTGGGATTTCATTGCTTGAATTGATCCACGTATCTAATTTATTTTATTACTTAATTCATTTTAGTTGCTTTATGTTCACAACAAATGAGTATTGATATCATTGATCTTTTCTTACTTTTTCTTATATATGATTAAGATCCCCGAAATTTGCAATTATCATGTAAGGGAAGCTCTCTCTTTCTCTCCTCTTTCCTCAAGTTGCCCCGCAATGCTACTTCCCTCCTAGGAGTAAAACGTGCCGGTTGCTATTGTTCATGGCAGAAAAAAAAATCACAATAGAACTGTCACATTGAGGTTCCCATATGCTGAGCACTGTGCTGGCTGCTTTAAGCCCATTCCCTTCTCATCATTGCAACAAGCTCACAAAGTTTTATGATAGCCCCCAATATACAAACAAGAACACTGAGCTTCTCATACAGTTAAATAGATTTTGCATTCACAAACCAAGTGCTGGTGCCTGCATTCAATTCAGACTGTCTGAGGCAAAGTGTTAACCAAATGGCTGATCCTCTGATGGCCACTTCTGTGTCCCTCAGAGGGAAAACCAGGGCTGCACAGGGACATGCCTGTTAGGATTCCTGGTGCTTGTGTTATCTTACAAGTCTCTGTCTTCCAAAGAACAATAAATTGCTGCTGTTTTTATCTCTCTTATTAGGATACAATCCATTTCATCTTTTCTTCAATTCAGTTTGGACTTTTGTTTCTTTGTTTTTGATCACTTATCACCTTAGGGGAAGAACATACTTAAAGATGAGACAAATTATGTAATTTTATTCTTACATTTCTGATTGTTTAAAGCTGTAGGATATTTCTGAAGAAATAAAACTGCATCTTCTTTATTTCATTCTCAGGACTTGCCCATGTGTTATAAAGTCATTGCTCAATAAAATTTTGGATGATTGAATGAGTAAAGGGAAGAGGAGGAAGGAGATAAAAGGATGGAGGGAGAAATAAGCAGAGAGAAATATTTGAATATTCACTTGGATTCACAATACAGAAGAGCGTTTTTCTAGAGCAGTGGTTCTCAAAGTTTAGTGTGTGTAAGAATCCTCTGGAAAGCTTGTTAAAACAAATTGCTGGTCATTAATTCTGGAGCTTTTATCATCAGTGAGTCTGGACTAGGGCCCAAGAATTGGCATTTCGAACAACTTCCCAGGTACTGCTGGTGTGGCTTCAGGAACCATACATTTTATTTTCTTGTCACCCAATGTTTTCCATCAGATTCAAAGACAACATGGAACCCAGAAACCAAACAGATATTTCAGAATTCCTTCTCCTGGGATTGACATATGATCTAGAACTGCAGCATCTTATCTTCTACCTGTTCTTGTCCATATACCTGGTCACCATCCTGGGAAGACTGTTCATCATCCTGGCTGTCATCTATGACTCCCACCTCTACACCACATTTATTTCTTTCTCTACAATCGGTCCTTTAATTACTTCTGTTTAAGCACAAGCACAATCCTAAAGATGCTGGTGAAAATCCAAGTACAGAATCAAAGCATCAGTTACATAGGCCACCTCACCCAGGTTTTCTTTGTCCTGGTTTTTGTTGGTTTTGAAAATTGTCTCCTTGCGGCAATGGCCTATGATCACCATGTGGCCATTTGTAACCCCCGATGTACATAGTCATCATGAACCTCAGCGTCTGTTGACTGTTGATTCTACTCTCTTTGGGCATTAATGTTGTGAATGCCTTTCTCCACAGTCCAATGGCTTTTCAGCTGTCTTTTTGCACTGACTTGGAAATCCTCCACTTCTATCAATTTGCTTGGGTCATCGAGCTTGTCTATTCTGATTACTTCATCAATAGCCTCCTGGATAATTTTATGGATAGTGTTCTGAGTATATTCTCTCTCTGGGAACGTTTAATCTTGTATTCCAAAGATCACTTTTCTTTTGAGAATACCAACAACGGTAGAAAATATAAAGCCTTTTCCACCTGTGAATCTCATCTCTTAGTTGTCACCTTATTATATGGTACAGGATTGGGACTGTACATTAGTTCTACAGTTATTGTCACTTTCAAGAAGGCTGCAGCGGCTTCAGTGATGTACACTGTGGTTCCTCAAATGGTAAACCCTTCATCTACAGCCTGAGGAACAGGAATATGAAGGGAGCCTTGAGATAAGTAATCAGTAGGAGAAGTTTTCTTTAATGATTTTGTCATCATATTTGGGTCAGGTTTCTAGAATATTTCAAAGTGAAAGGTGTTATGGTGTCCAAGCATACCTAACTCTTCTATCATGAAGGTTTTCTAAAATGACTAGATAACATTATGACTAAGTGCACTCCAACTTGGCCTTGAAATCTGGTTTTAGTCTTTGTCTAACTCTGTTTAACAAATGATTTCACATGTCTAACTTCAGTTTTTTGCATCATGTCCATAGAAGAAGAACCTAAGCCCTGGAATCTTGTTAGAGTGGTTTTGGGTGATGGAATTCTCAGAACAAAGTAGGAAAAAGTAGATAGGGAAGGGAAAGGATTCAAAGAAGGCCATGGTTATAGTAGCGACCAACTTCCACCTTATCCAACAGTTAGGACCATGTGAATTTTACCCCAGGCTTAGGCCTTCTGTGAGGCAAAGGAGCTAACCATTCTCATCCCAACATAATAATTACTGAGAGTTGTCTTTATTAAAGTGTATCCCTCCAGAGAAATATCAGAATCTACCATACTCAGTTTCATCATCAGTGACATTGGTACAAAGTTATTATCTCAGTGGTTTGAGACGATTTTGAAATCTGTAAACTTCAAGCTGAAGAAGTCTTCATTTCTAATAAGAAAAAGAAATCCTGACTCTAATATTCTCAAACAAGAAAGATAATTATTTTTCATTCCAGGTACTGCAGAGGTATGGAATGCATGAGGATAAAAGATTATAGATGCGTTCAGTCCTTCTTGAGGTTGATTTGCCCTAGGACTGGTTGCGGCAGCAGTTGCAGGTATCTGATTCAGCCCTGATGCTCAGAGACTAAAATCTGACTGTCCTTCCCTGGGTCATTAGACATTTGACCTTTCCATGGCATAATCCCTAATATATCCCTTAGTCTCATAACTTAGAATAGGATCATATGTCTCTTCTTAATATGACTACTAGTGTTGGGAAAACTGGTTAGTATGAAAGCCTTAAATTGACCATCTAGGGTTAATTCCTGTTGGCCCATGACTCTCATAAGCGCTACAAACAATATATTGCCTGCCATAGAGTGGTACTCAGTAACATTTAACAGGTATTGCAGTATTCCAAATCTTGCTTGGACTCATAAGTCTTGTAATCCTTTTGTGCTCACATATTTCTACCACCTGCTTCTGAATTATATATTTTTCCCTTTATTGTAATATCTATCAGCAGCGTTTTTGGGTCTGAGTAGTAAAATCAAATCACCACTTAAGGAGTTGGCAGGGTAATGATTGTTAATGTTTTTTCTATGATACCTTATTTGCTTTGATTCCTTCTCATTGATTAATTGACATGAATGCATCTAAGTTTTACTTATTTGTTTAGTGTCCTCATCTTGATTTTTTTTCTTATTCATCTCTGGTGGGGTATACAAAGAGAAACATGGTAGAATAAAATTAATGGAATGACTTAAGGCTTAAAGAGTAGCTGCATAATTAGGGTTCTTATGCAACACTTCATAATGTCTTTTTTTGAAGAAAATGCTATTTCTTTGGTGGAAATGTTGAGTGTAAAATAGACAGTAGAAAAGAGATGCTGGTAGGATTAGGGGCCATCACCTTTTCCACAAGTACAAAATGCGGCCCATCAAACAGAAACATCTTTCTCGATGTGTGCGTGAGGGGATAACGATGTAGTTCTCTTAGGAGGTTCAACAGGGTGCCGTTTATCAGAGTGGAGACGATGCATTGTGTCAGCACTACAACTGGAGGACAGCTCCTTCCCTGCTACCCATGGTGTCTTCTAGTGCAGTTTTACCAACTGATATTCACAGAACACCTGCACAGTTGGATCACCTGAGGCCATTGTTCATACTGCAGATTTCCAAATCTCACCTGAAAACTACTGACTGAATCTCTAGGAGACATCCAAAGGATGAATTTTATAAATAAGCATTTTATGAGTTTCTGATGCATATTGAAATATGAGAAACATGTTTTAATTATTAAAAGAATATGAGAGAATGTACTCGTATCTTGGAATATGAAAGTCCTTACCTCGATTTTACTTTTTAAAATATCATGGATATGAAGTGGTGTATAAAACGTATCTAGAGTTTTTAAAGGGCAGTAAATGGCGAAAATACATATGCCTATTATCAGGTAAGAATAAAGCATAGAAAATGATAGAAGAGTGTCCCAGTCACATTACATCTCTCTACCAGGGATAATCATTAGCCTGAATTCTGTATTTATCGTTCATTTTGATGTTCTATTAGGTTGAATACTATGAAATTGCCAGTATTTGATATGTTTGCTCTATACACTGGCATTTTAATAAGATTCATCACGATTCTTTTTTCACCCCTGAAAGCGTCCCTATACAATTTATTAATTATATATATATATATATATTTTAAATTTGCTTGTTTTTGAATTTGTTAAAAGTTAATCTCCATATATGAATTCTGTGCTTTGCTTATTTTTTGCATCATCATGCTTTTGGGATTTAAATATATTGCTGGATGTATCACTAATAATTCACTTTCTGTGCCATATAATTTTGTGTATGGTTGTATTACACAATAGTTATTT
This sequence comes from Equus asinus, assembly GCF_041296235.1. Lineage (NCBI taxonomy): Eukaryota > Metazoa > Chordata > Mammalia > Perissodactyla > Equidae > Equus > Equus asinus. The sequence continues at coordinate 19,772,843 of NC_091809.1, read as the reverse complement.
TTTTTACGTGGATGGAAATTTTGGTCGCTAATTTTCTGCTATTATGACTATAGCTGTTTGAATAATCTCATACATGTCTCCTGGTAGAAATGAGGGAAAATTTCACATTAGGAGTGAAGTTTTGGGGTATAACGGAGTGCCAAAACTCCTTTGAGTAGTTCCAAAGAGTTTTCTTAAGTGGCTCTACCAGTTTTCATCCTCTAGATGTTTCTTCAGATCCAAATCATCTTCAACATGTTTTCATTTACCCTGGCAACCTTGTAGGTGTAAAACATCATTTAAACAGTTTACATTTCTCTGAGTCAGACAGAGAAAGACAAATACCATGTGATTTCACTTATATGTGGAATGTGAAAAGCAAAACAAAGAGGCCAGCCCAGTGACATAGTAGTAAAGTTCATGCACTCTGTTTCAGTGGCCCAGGGCTTGCAGATTTGGATCCTGGGTGCGGACCTAGCACCACTTGTCAAGTCATGCTTTGGTGGCATCCCACGTAAAATAAAGGAAGATTGGCACAGATTTTAGCTTAGCAACCACCTTACTCAAGCAAAAATAGGAAGATTAACAACAGATGTTAGCTCAGCAACAATCTTCTTCAAAATAAATGTCAATAAATAAATAGCAAAACAAATGAACAAGACAGAAACATACTTATACATACTGAGAACAAACTGGTGGTTGCCAAAGGGAAGGAGTGTGGGGGTTTGGGCAAATAAGTGAAAGGGATTAAGAGTTACAAACTTCCAATTAGAAAATAAAAGAGCCATGGGGATGTAATACATAGTATAGGGAATATAGTGACTAATATTCTAACAACTTTATAGGGGGACCGATGGTAACTAGGCTTATCACAATGATTATTTCACAATGTTTATAAATATCAAATCACTGGGTGGTACACCTGAAACTGACATAATGTTGTATGTAAAAATACTTCAATAAAAATAAAGAAAGAAATTACAATCCTTTTATTGTGAGATTGAGAGTCTTCTCACAAATTACGAGACATTTATTTTTCCCCTTTCACAAAATATCTGTTTATGGTATTTCTTCTATTGAGCTGACTTTTTTCCCTTTTACTTCATAACAGTTTTTTAACCTAATTGGAATAATAACCCTTTGTTATATTCCTTAAAATTTATTTAATGTGTATGTGGTTTGCCTTGCATGTCATTTGTAATGTGTTTCGGATGAACATAAATGCTTAGGTTTAATAGAGCTGAATTTGTCAATATTTTCTTTAGTGGTTTATTCTCAATAGGTCTTGTTTCTGTAGCCCATAATTACCTCAAAATAAAACATTTATACTTTTCCCTTGTACATTTCAGGAATGAACCCACAAGGAGTTTAATTTTGGCTTAATAAGAGATAGGAATCCAAATTCATGTTATGTCCCTAAACCATTTTGTTTGTTCATCCATTCTTTGTATCTCCACTACTTCAATAATTAAACTGTCCATTTACATCTTGGTTTTGATTTGGGCTCTCCTTTCTGATCAATGTCTATTGTATCTGTCCTTTTCTTAACAATTGCATTATAATAGTCAGATAAAGTAAAATATGTTGTTATATCAAAAAAACCCCAAATCTTAGGGTTACATCCTCAAAGGTATGATGTATTCCAGGTTGACTGCTACTCTGATAATTTCTAATTTCCTGCAACAATACTGATAACCAAGAACCATAATTTCAACCCATGCTCCATTGAGAAAAAATATAATTTGAAATTGATATTAAAAGGGAGACAGTTGGTAATGAAATTCTATAAAGAGGATACATGCCTCTTATATTTGAGTAAAAAGAATATATTAGAAACATAATATGCACAAGCAGAATCAAGCTTCAATGAGGTATACCTAAAATTAGCCCCTAGTGTTTGCATTTTTAGGGTACATTCATATATTATTGCATGTATTTATATAGGTAATATATATGTACTCACATAAAGAAACTGTATTTATGATCTTACATAAAGACCTTATCAGTCTTCCAGATATTGTTGTTAGGACATGGTTGCCTTTAAGCATACCTTCAAAAGGAAGACTAGAACCCAGTCATAGAGGGAAGGTGTGTTGAGGTGTGCAAGATACTTGGAATGGATGCTGGTCAAGAAAGGTGTAGGGAATAAGATGGAATACATTTGCTCTCTCAAGGTGGGAGAATCACAAAAGCAAAGTTCTTGCTCTCTCAGCCTTGCTCCACAAGGACTTCTGCTGCCCTGTGATCACATGAGAGTAGAAGTTTGACTAATGAGGAGCTTTGGATATTGAACACCCAGGGGAAACAGACTGCAGTTATCTGCCTGTGGCCATCACACTTAACAGCCATGCCCAGGTCATTATGCAACACAACTGGACCTAGTCCCATGGGGCATCATTTCTGCACAGGAGCCCAGTATTTCGCTGTCTTTATGCATTCCCTGAGAACAGAGCTTCTATTTTTCTCCTTCACATCCCGGGAAGACTGGAATTTCATTCCTTAGTGTTGACACTCAGGTAATCTGAAGTCCTCCAGTTTTTGTTTTGCAAATAGGGGCAAGTCTTATTTACAAGTCCAACCAGGGGCAGCTGAGGGGAGTCCATGTGGAAGATGAGCAGAACTAGGTCACCTTTGAGGTGCCTGTTGAATGATCTACCATCATCTTCTGAACTTATTTGCTTGTATCTTTGTACCAATACTTGAGTATCTCTCATTCTAATAATCTCCTACTCTGATTCCAAAGTCTTGGGACCTTTTCCATTCTCCAAAGCAATCTGGTCTTGCTCTATTTTGAAGAATGTTTTAGAATTCCCTAGCATTTTCTTTAATTTCTTTGGTAGTGGGCAGAGGGACATGACCAACTTATCTTTTCCATTCCACTCCTGGCTCATGATTCCAATTTCTAGAAGAGATCTGTGGTTTTGACACTGTCTCCTGGTTATGAGTATTCTGAGAGAGAGAAAATGGAGAATGAGGCACATCCCAAAAGTACACCCTAGTCTACCTGTTTCTCTACAGTAACGTATGAAATATTTTAAAAGGCAGGAAAGCAAGGAATTATAAAACAGATAAGCTTGTGTCATTGCTTCCAGAAGTAGTAAATGTTGATATTTGCTATTAGAGTTGTTTTCTTAAAGTAAGAAAATAACATGAATAAATATAAAACACTTTTTATGTTTCCCTCCATTCCCAGAAGCAACTACAGTCTTGAATTTGGTTGTTTTCTATGTGTTATTTAAAATTGTTTTACCCACTATGTGTGTGTGTGTGTGTAAAAGGCAGTAATGAGAATACCTCTCAGTCGGAGAAGGGACTTGTTCCCTTTCTTGTTAAATAAATTGTGATGTAATAAAACGTTAGAATAAGGTAAGGCAGTTAAAGTTAATGAGCCAGATGGAAAAACGTACTAAGACATTAAATGTATTATTTTCAAAAAACAAATGAAAAATGCCATATTTGATAGGTAGTGATTAAAATTCAAAACAAGAACATAGTTTATGAATAGAATCATACTCAGTTACTACAACCACAGGGGAATAATGCATACCAAGTTCAGTAAAGTGGTTCTTTGAAAGAGGAAAAGTGATTGAGGATTCAGAAAAATAAATATGTATTATGCTATTTCTTTGAAAATATCTGATAAAAATATGGCAATTAACTTTAGTTTAGTGGTGCTTGGTGGTGAATACCCAGGATGTTATTGCTTTCTCTGTACTTTTTTATGCCTGAAAAATCTCATACAAAAATTAAAGTTTTATCGTTATTTTAGACATTTAAATTTTACCATGATTAGATATCTTGTTAGGCAATTTACTTTGCTCTTGGAAGATTTTATCATTTGTGCTCATCCATCTACATCTAATTTATTTATTTTGTTTGCTATACATTTTATATTTCCTTGAGAAATGAACATTAATCAATAATGGCTGTTTGTATTGTTCACTCCTCCTGTTTCTCTGCATAAACGTGATTCCCAGCAGGAGATTCAGCACATCCATTCTTCCCTGAAATCTACAGTTGTCACACTAAAGATGTTCTTTCTTTCTTCACTCTTCCTGCACCTTGCCCTACCCATCACTTCCCTTCTGTAATTAACCATGTCAGGTGGTGCACTTGTGTCCATGGCAGTAATAAATCATGATAGGAAATATAAAGAGTGTCTCATATATCAAACACTGTGCTTAGTAATTTTGTCTACTTATTATTCATCCTTGCAACATTCCCATGAGGTTTTGTCGTGGTTCCCATAATCCAAATGAGGAGACTGAGTCTTCTCACACAGTTGAAAATCCCTTCTTGTTTAACAAAGCAAGTGTAGTTTGAATTAAGTTCAGGTGTGCCTGAGTTAAAATCTTGATTGATATGTTAAGATTACTTGTTTTCATTAACCTAAGGACCCGTATTTTTCTCTCTGGTGAAGCAGAGTTTACCTAGAGACATCTGTTCCAATCATTCATGTCATAATCTAAATTACTGGTTAATAACAATAGTTGGCAGAGACATTGATCAACCAAGGACATAGCAAATTAGCTCTTTCCTATTTTGGATGACCATATGACTATATTCTCAGGAACTTATCATAACACAGAAAGGGGAGTGTCCTGGAGTTGTTCCTGGTATACAAACTAAGGATTTCTTTGGGAGCCAGTAACCAGCTTGCCTAACAGAAACACAGGTGGGATGATCTGAACTTACATGGTTGATTTTCAGTTTTCTATTCCTAACGTTATCGGTTTATTATACAACAGAGACAGAGGTGTCAAAAAGATAAAATCGATAGGCAATCAATCGAACAGCTGAGTAGCAAGGGATTAATTATTTCCTTAACCTAATAAACAAGAGAGAAATGAAGGAAGGGACAGATCTCGACAGGTTGCCTTGAAAGGGAGAAAAGAACAGGAAAAACAGATTTAGAAGTAATTACCTATTAATAAGATAATTACGACTCTTGTTAGTTTAAAATTTAATTAATTTAAATCTGTATGTTGTATTTTTATTGCTTTGCTTGTAAAAACATGATTGGAAATTAAACAGAAAAGAGTGTGCACGTATTTATTTCATACACTGCTGTGGGGGGGTATGTATTTGTGCTGAGAAAAGTAAGTAATTTCCAAAATAAGGTATCATTTTCTCATCCAATAGTTGTGACCATCTTAATTCACAAGTACTTCATACTCATCAGGTGCTGGGCTCTGATTTATATTGATCAAATTTTTTAAGTCCCTCAACTATCAATGCATTTCAAGTATCTAGATATACCATTCTCAATTCTCTTTTTCCCTCTTTGGCTAAGTTGTCAATTTTCTCCGTCTTCCTACTACTGTAGCAACTGCTGTCAAGAAGCCTGGGCATAGGTGTTGGTAGATTCCATCTTTTGCATCTCAGGATTCTGCTCTGGACACACTAACAAATTGTTGCTTTTTAATTTTTTGTCATTAATTTCAAGACCCCATATATTTCAACCTCCCTCCAATTCTTCATTTTGAAAAAAAAGGAGATGTGTTATGTATTGCTTTATGAGACTGCTTTAATATTCTAATATTGGGACAAAATAGAATCACATTGATGTAATAGGTTAAGGTTTCAAGGAGCATATTCTAATCTTGATCTCAGGTTATGATATGGATCCTGTTCTGATGCTGTCACCTGCTAGACACTACCTATGTGGCCAGAGATGAGAAGACCTTAAAAATCAGGGAAATCATGTGTGGCTTTCTTCAGGTGGAAGTTTCAAAAGGCAATTAAGTGAATCTGATCAGCCCTTCAGGAGACTTAAATCTGTACTGCTTAGTATTTGCATCACATGGTGGTATGAGTTCAGCTCCAAAGTCTGGAATCCCTTCACCACCTCTTACTAAAGTGTCAAGTATTTTATATTCAAATCTTCACTTCCCTTGAACTTTATATTTACATGAAGTCACAGGTAAACAAGAGGATGGTAGGAGCACTTGATTCATAGGTCACTAGAGAGCATAAAAATAGTTAGTATGATAAAAAGTGCTGACAACTGTGAATGGCAACAGAATGCCTTAAGTGCAAATGGTAGCGGGAGCAGTTTATGGTAATTATTATAATTATTTTGTGGTATCTGCTAATATCACTATTAATTGCAATGATCATAGCAAGGGTTTTGTGATAAGAACCCAATGTTGAGACAGTGAAATATAAACAGGAAATAAAAAGGACAGATTTTGATGACCTATTGAAAATGAAGAGGTTTAATTGAGTCATGGACTTAAACTCACAGACACATAAATCTGCAGAGCATTGATGAGTCAGGCCATCAGTTTCCTCAATAATTGTGCTCGTTCAGCTCTAACCTGTGGACCAGTTGATTTTCCATTCCCACAATGAACCGTATTCTACAACAGTGGTCCTCAGGTAAAACCCAACCAGAAGCACCATTTGGAAATTTGTTAGAAAGGCAAATTTTCAGCCCCATGTATAATCTCCTGAATTTCATATTCTCAATGTGGGACCTAACAATACAGGTTTTAACAAACCCACCAGCTGATTCTGATGCAAGTACAGTTTGAGAAAGTATGCTTTAAAACTCACTTTTAATATGATTGGTTGTGATTTTCCTGCTTGCTAATTTGAAGCTTTTGAGAATTCTCAAGGAAAAGGGTATATGTTGCTTTGTATTTTGTTTCTATTAGCTGGCACTATGTAGGAATCGAGTAAATAAGATTTGGGTAGTTGGGTAGTGTAGGAGAGAGGACAGAAACAATAGAGTTTGAGGAAGGAAGAGACACAGAGGGGCAGAAGAGAAAGGGAAAGATGAATAATGTTCACTTCAATTCATAATAGAGGTGCCAGGGATTTCTAAAATAAGGGGTTCTTGTACATCTGTTATGGGCTTTCTCACCTATATTTTCCCATCAGATTCATCAACAACATGGAAGCAGAAAACCAAACAAATGTGGCAGAATTCCTCCTCCTGGGTCTCTCCGAGGATCCAGAACTGCAGTCCTTTATCTTTGGACTTTTCCTGACCATATACCTGATCACTCTGCTTGGAAATCTGCTTATCATCCTGGCCATCTGCTATGACTTCCACCTCCACACACCCATGTACTTCTTCCTCTCCCAACTCTCCTTCAATGACATCTGTTTCAGCACCACCACGGTCCTCAAGCTTCTTGTGAACATCCAAAGACAGAGCAAATCCATCAGTTACACTGACTGTCTCACTCAGGTGGGCTTCGTTCTATTTTTTGCAGGCTTGGAAAATTTTCTTCTTGCAGCAATGGCTTATGACCGTTATGTGGCCATCTGCCATCCACTGACGTACAGATTCATCATGAACCCATGCCTCTGTGGCCTGCTTATTCTACTCTCTCTGATCATTAGCATTGCAGATGCACTCCTCCACAGTCTGATGGTGTTACGACTGTCCTTCTGCACAGACCTGGAAATCCCTCATTTCTTCTGTGAACTTGCTCAGGTCATCAAGATTGCCTGTTCTGATACTCTCATCAATAACACCCTAGTATATTTAGTGACTAGCATATTGGGTGGTGTTCCTCTCCTTGGGATTGTTTTTTCTTACACTCAAATTGTCTCTTCCATTCTGAGAATACCATCAACTGGGGGAAAATATAAAGCCTTTTCTACCTGTGGATCTCATCTCTTGGTTGTTTCCTTATTCTATGGCACCGCCTTTGGTGTGTACATTAGTTCTGCAGTTACCCACTCTTCCAAAAAGACTGCAATAGCCTCAGTGATGTACACTGTGGTCCCTCCAATGTTGAACCCCTTTATCTATAGCCTGAGGAACAGGGACATGAATGAAGCCTTGAAGAAACTAATCTGAGGAACATTTCTATTTTTGCTATTGCATTGTCTGTCTTGGACTTGGCCCTTGAGAATGAGTCACATTACAAAAAAACCTGGGTGAATCTGAATGTCTGACTCTTCCTTCACCAAGTTCTTAAGCTGTAATGGTTAAATACCAAATAACAAGGATAATTCAAATGAGGTTTGAAAACTGACTTTGGTCTTCTCTAACATTGAGATTTTTGAAAGTTTATGTGAACTCCCTGCACTTGATTATTTGGTCATGTTCCACTGAAGTAGAACTTGAGTAAGGGATTCTTTCTATGTGATTTTGAGGGGAATGTTCTTAGGACAACTGTGAGTGACAGAAAGAGGATAAGACCAGGGAAGGAATTAAACAAGGGTTTCATCATAGCCAAGAGACTAATCAGTTAGATTTCAGGTGCTTTTACTACAACAAAAAAATGTAATTATGTGCTGATATAGAGATGTTAATTCACGTAACTCTAGGAAAAATTTCCTTATGTACGTATATCAAATCATCATGTTGCTTACCTTACATATACAAAAAAAAATTTAAAGAAGTAGAGAGAAAAGTGTACCATTCTCTTTGTCTCTCAGGGTGAGGCAATCAGCCAATATGAATCTGCAAAGAAGGAATTTGTTAAATTAAGGTCATTTTGTTAATGGTTTCCTTTCCTACGCAAAATATTTTTAGTTTGAGGTAGTCTTACCCATTTATTTTTCTTTGCTGCCTTTGTTTTTGATGTCAATTCCAAAAATATCATTGCCAAAACCAATCTCAGAGAACTTACCCCCTACATTTTCTTCTAAGAGTTTTGGTTTCAGATTTTACATTTAAGTCTTAAATCCATTCTGAGTTGACTTTTGTGACAGGTGTAAGTTGGGGGTCCACTTTCATTCTTTTGTTATTTTTAATGTTTTATTGAGGCAACATTGGTATCTGACATTATATAAATTTCAGGTGTACATAATTATGTTTCAACTTCTTTATACATTCTTGAACTCTCAATATTTGAAAGAGTAAGTACCCATCTATGAAAGAAGTCAGTGGAGCTGCTGGGCTCCAGCCCATCAACCATTTCACACTTCAGGTCTTTTTGTGGTACATGGAAGACTATATCTTTTTTGAGTCTAATTCTTCTGTCACCAGATTATTCTAAAATGGCTAGATAACATAATGGCCAAATACATTTTAACTTGACATTGAAACTTGACTTTTCTTTTGTGTAGTTCTGTGTTGTTTGACAGATGATTTTCATTCTTACTTCAATCCCTTGTCTCAGGTTTCGCATAAAAATAACCTGGGGCAGTGGTTAAAGTTTTAGTAACATTTTTGTTGATGACTCTCAGAAGAAGGAAAAACTTAGAAAATGGATAATGCAGAGAAAGAATGGAATCAGGAAGGATGACTGTCGTATATACAGAACTGGCTTCCACATGTTCCCATGATAACAACATGTCAATTTAATTCCAAAGTTGAGCCTACAGCAGGGCATGGAGCTTACCTTTCATACAGCAATTCAGTAACTGCTGAGACCAGTCACTGGTAAGCCATATCCCTTTGATTCAACACTAGTATCCATTATTCTTAGTTTTATTATCTATAAATTTGGCATAATTATATCATCTCCGTGGTTTCAGATAACTATGAGATGTTTTAACATTATCAGTAAGGAAGCATACAGTTATAACCAGAAAAAATTCCTATCTCTAATACAGTCAAACAATAAAGAGAGCTGTCTGTCATTACAAGCACCTCAGAGATAGAGCATCTACAAGAACAGGAGAGTTTGGCTCATTCATTTCCCCATGTGGTAGCTTAGTCCTAGGCATGGTTCTCAATTTCACAAGTTGGCGGCAGCATATATAGGTGTCAAACTTGATCAGGATGGCTAGAGACAGAAAACCATCCTTCCCTGGTTCAGATGATAATAGATCTTTTGATGGAGTCAACCAGAGGATGTCTATAGTGAGTGCAATTGTGGCCCTCAATACAATATGTCTACGTGTTAATCCCTCTAATTTGTGATTAACTTATATGATAAAAGGATGAATGTTAGTTATTTGGAAAAAGGATCTCTGCACAGAATGCACTTACCCTGGTTATTCTCCAGGGTGCAAGAATAATCACATGTATCCTTATAAAATAGATAGAAGTGAGAAAATATAAAGAAAAAGATGAGGCAATGTGACCATGGAGAGAGATATTGCATTGACGCAGGCAGTTTTTAACGTCCACTATTTCATTATTTTGTCCTACAAAACGAGCATTTTCGTAGAATTCTAATGCATCTTTTTATCACTCCTTTATGTTTCCCAAAACCGTGTATTAAGTGAATTTGCCTTAATATTAACTTTGTAAAAAGTTTAAAATTAGTAAATGAATTCTCACTGACATAAGCAATATGGCAGCAGACGATATTCCTAACCGCCCACCTTCCAGGAATACATTGACTATACAGGTACACAAAATCAATTCCCTGTGAGAGAAATCCAGAAACTGATTGAGTGACTCTTGCTTATCAGGAGACTGAAAAACTACCCACACCCCACAGGTAGGAAAAGCTGAGATACAGTCACACCACAAAACACCACTTCTGGTACAGCACAATAGAACCTGGTGAGAATCCAGTGCTCTCAGCTTATCCTTGGGGTGTGAAGGCTTTGGGCCACACATGTAGGGCCACAACTTTTATGGAAAACCTGAGGGACTGGCTTCAAAATCATGTAGCTGTGAGAGCCAACAGGGCTTGGCATTTGTGAGACCTCTAGTACCACAGAAAGCAAAAAGGCCACTTTTAAATGGATAGGCAAGCAGTTACTATGGCTCTTCCCCTAGGCTCAGACGAGAAGGAGGATGCAAAAACAAGGCTCCCACATTCTTCCTGGAAGGGTCTTGACTGAATGCTTTCCCAACTGTTACCCAAGGGTTGACCTCTAAGCAGCCTGTCTCTGTGATCTGACCTAACTCCTCAGAAAGCCTGAAATGGTTTCTGGACACCACCAAAGGAGGCATCATGACACTTCCTGATTTCAAACAATATTACAAAGCTATAGTAATCAAAACTGTGTGGTACTGGCATAAAATCACACATAGACCAGTGGAACAGAATCAAGAGCCCAGAAATAAACCTTCATGTATACAGTCAGCTTATATTTGGAAAAAATAGCCAAGAGTACTCAAAAAGGATAGTCTCTTAATAAATGGTGTCAGAAATATTGCATAACCACATGCAGAAGAATCAAATTGGACACTATCTGACATCACTCACAAAAATTAACTTGAAATGAATCAACAACTTAAACATAAGACCTGAAGTCATGAAACTCCTAGAAGAAAATAACGGGGGAAAAACTTCTTGACATTGGTCTTAGCAGAAATTACACCAAAAAGACAAGTAAGAGTAACAAAAATTAGTGAGGGAGTATATATCAAACTAAAAACTTACACACAGCAAAATAAGCCATCAACAAACTGAAACTTCTACCTATTGATTGGGATAATTGCAAACCATTTATCTGATAAAAGGTTAATCTCCAAAATATATAAAGAACTCATAAACTCAATAAGAAACACATAAGCAGTGAAGTTAAAAATTGGGCTGAGCAGCAGAATAGACATTTTTATAAAGAAGACATACAAATGGCAACAGGTACATGAAAGCATGGTTAGCATCACTAATCACTATAGCATTACTATAAAGGGATATCACCTCGCATTTGTTAGAATGGCCCTCAACAAAAAGACAAGAGATAACAACTGTTGGCAAAGATGTGGGGAAAATGGAAGCCTGACACACAGTTGATGGGAATGTAAAATGGTATAGTCATTATGGAAAAAAAGTATGAATTTCCTCAAAAATATAAAACTATATTATAGTTTTTATATTTATATTACATATTTATTTAAAAAACATAAAACTAGAACTACCATATGATCCAGCATTCCCACTTCTGGAAATACACCTAAGGAGATGAAATCTTGGAGAGATATTTGTGCTCCAATGTTTATTGCAACATTATATACAATAGCCAAGACATGGGAACCTAAGTATCTTGCAACAAATGATTGGAAAAAGAAAATCTAGTATAGAGAGTGACATCAGAAACATGGTGGAGTGAGCTGTTCCCTTTGTTTCTCCCCCTCTGATTTACAACTCAGTGGACATTCACTGACCAATGGAGGGTAGCCACACAGCACAAGAGTATGCCTGAGAGACCCAAGCAACTATCCATCTGAAAGTGGATGGACTGGGTCCCTGGGTAGCAGTGCTGATAGGGGAGTGCTCCCCTACTCCCCGCTGGTAGCAGTGAGCCAGATTGCAGGTCCTCTTGTAGCAGCTGGCGCTACTCTAAGAGGAGGCAGTGATGGCCCAGAATGCAGGCGAATACTATCCCAGCCCATGGGAGTCCACACCATGCTGCTGCATCCCCACTAGCTGGAATTCACCTTAGCATGATAGTAGGAGGAGGCAGTGGTAGTCCTGCACATGTGTGAATGTTTTCGTGGATCCTGAGAGTACCTGCTGTACCACCGATGTCCAACCAGTGGGAATGCACTATGGCACAACCATAAGAGGACTTTGAGGCAGTCCTACTTGAGTGCATGAATGATGTTCTGGCCTTCAGGAGTGCCTGCCATGCCACCACGGCCCCAACAAATGGCCCCAGCTCAGACTGCAAGAAAGGCCCTGCCCATCAAGCACAGTGGCTGGCTCAACTGTAAGCAGAGGTGGAGGCAGCCTGGTGCATGTGTGAATGCTATCCCAGACTGTGGGAACACCCCCGCTTACCCACACAACTTCCAGAGGATAGAGTGGGATGAGAAACACAGTGGTCGCAGGTGGAATCTGCCACTTGATACTACCACAAATGTGCCAGTAAAGGATTAGTTCATCTAATACCATTAAAAACTGCAGTAAAAATTCAGGGCAGAGGGAAATGGAAAATCTCCAGAAACAAACTCTGAATTCATAGAAATTTACAATCTAAATGACAGAGAATTCAAAGTAGCTGTCATAAAGCAACACAATAAGCTACAAGAAAACTCAGAATACAGTTCAATGAAGTCAGGGATAAAATTAATGAGAAGAAGGAATACTTAACTAAAGAGATTGAAACTATAAAAAAATACCAAATAAACAGAAATTATGGATATGAAGAATGCATATAATGAGACAAAAAATAAATAGAATCCTTAAAAAATTGAGCTCATGTAATGGAGGAAAGAATTAGTGAGTTAGAGTATAGAAATAGAGAAATGATTCAGGTATAGGAAGAGAGAGAACTAAGATTTTTTAAAAATGAAGCAATTCTTCAAGAAATAGCTGGCTCAATTAACAAAAGCAACATAAGATTGTCAGTATTCCAGAAGGAGAAGGCAGGGAGACACAAGCAGAGAGCTTGTTCAAAGAAATTATAGCTGAGAACTTCCCAAACCTTGGGAAAGAACTAGACTTACAAATACATGAAGTCAACAGAACCCATAGTTATGTCAATTCAAAAAACCTTCTCAAAGGTGTATAAAAGTAAAAGTGGCAAACGTCAACAGGGAAAACATGTAAAAGACTTCAAGGTAAAAAAAGAAAATAATCTACAAAGGAACTCCCAACAGGCTTTCAGTGGATTTCCTGGCAGAAACATGACAGGCGAGGAGATAATGGAATGATCTATTCAAAATACTGAAAGAAAAAAACTTACAGCCAAGAAAAGTCTATCCAGTGAAACTACCCTTCAACTATGATGGAGAAATAAAAGCTTTCTCAGATAAAGAAAAGCTGAGGGAGTTCATAGCCACTAGACCTCCCTCACAAGATATGGTAAAGAGAGCCCTCATACTGAAACAAAAAAGGAAAGCTTTGAACGAGGGCATAACTAGACAGACAAAATGAGAAAACTGTAGCTTTCTATCAGAACAGATTAGCAAGACTGAATTATAACATAAAAGGTTAAGTGAAGGAAAGCATCAAAAATAATCAGAAACACTTCAACTTAAGTCACAAACTCACAACACAAAACAGGATAATTTGTGACAGCAGTAATTCAGAAGGGGAAGAGGAAGGAGATGGAACCTGTTTAGGCTAAGGAGCTACGAGGCTATCAGAAAATAGACTCTCTCATCTATGAGATGTCTCATATATAAACATAACAATAATCACTAAAAAAATCAGAGCAGAGTCACAATTCATAAACAAAATAGAACTGAGAAAACCACCACAGAAAACTACCAAACTGAAGTTGCAATCAGAAACACAAGAGCGGAGAAGCCATGGAAATATATAACAACCAGAAAGCAAGAGACAAAATGGCAATATTTACTCCCATAGAACAATAATCACTCTAAATATAAATGGAATGAATCAAAAGACACAGAGTAGCTGGATAGATTAAAAAGGAAGACCCAAAAATATGCTGCCTCCAGGAAACAAATCTCAGCTCTAAAGACAAGCATAGGCTGAGAGTGAAGAGATGGAAGATGATGCTCCAAGCAAACAGCATAAAGAAGAAATCAGGTGTTCCCATAGTTATAACAGATGAAACAGACTTGAAGAAAAAGAAGACAATGAGAGAAAAAGAAGGGCAGTATATAATGATAAAAGAGACTTCTCACCAAGAGGACATAACATTATGAATATATATCCACCTAAAACAGGAGTCCCAAAATATATAAAGCAAATATTAACAGACCTAAAGAGAGAAATTAAAAGTAACACAATAATAGTAGGAGACCTCAACACTCCATTTACATCAATGGATAGGTGGATGATCTGGATAGACAGAATGTCAACAAGGAAAGAATGGATTTAAATGAAACTCTTTATCAGATGAACTTAATAGATAGATGATAGATAGATAGATAGATAGATAGATAGATAGATAGATAGATCATTCCACCCAAAGAAAACCAGAATACACATTCTTCTCAGGTGCTCATGGAACATTCTCAAAGATAGACAATACGTTAGGAAATGAGGCAACCCTCAACAAATTTAAGAAGATTGAACACATATCAAACAACTTTTCCAACCATAATGATATGAAATTAAAATCAACTACAAGAAAGAAGCTGGGAAAGTCACAACTATGTGGAGACTAAACAATATGCTACTGATCAACCATTGGATCAATGGAGAAATCTAAGGAGAAAGTAAAAAATATCTGGAGACAAATGAAAATAAAAATACAACATACCAGCTCTTATGGGATGTAGCAAAAGCAGTACTAAGAGGGAAATTCCTAGCAGTTCAGGCCCACCTCAACAAATAAGAAAAATATCAAATAAAAGACTAAAAAATAGTAGAAGAGATCAATGAAACTAAGACCTAGTTCTTTGAGAAGAAAAACAAAATTGACAATCCCCTACCCAAAATCAACAAGAAGAAAAAGAGAGAAGCATCAAATAAATAAAATTAGAAACGAAAGAAGAGAAATTACAACAGATACCACAGAAATACAAAGGACTATAAGAGAATATTATAAAAAACCATATGCCAACATTGAATAACCTAGAAGAAATTGTTGAATTCTCAGACACAGACAACCTCTCAAAGATGAATCAAGAAGAAATAGAGAATATGAATAGTCTAATCACAAGTAAAGAGATCAAAACAATAATCAAAAACCTGCCAAAAAACAAATATTCAGAACCAGATGGTTTCTCAGGAGAATTCTACTAAACATTCAAAGAAGATATACACCTAACTTTCTCAAACTATTCCAAAAAGTTGAACAAGTCAGAATGCTTCCTTGTGTATTCTCTGAGACCAGCATTACCCTGATACCAAAACCAGGCAAGGACAATGCAAAGAAGGAAAATTACAGGCCAATATGATTGATGAACATAGATGCAAAAAAATTTTGCAAACCAAATACAACAATACATTAAAAGAGTCAAACACCATGATGAAGTGAAATTTATACAAGGGACACAAGGACAGTTCAAAATCTGTAAATCAATCAACGTGATACACCACATTAACAAAATGAGGAATAAAAATCCTATAATCATCTCAGATGCAGAGAAATCATTTGGCAAGATCCAACATCCATTTACGATAAAAACTCTCAATAAAATGGGTATAGAAGGAAAGTACACCAGCATAATAAAGGCCATATGTGACAAATCCACAGTGAACATCAGACTTAATTGTGAAATATTGAAAGCCATCACTCTGAGAACAAGAACAAGACAAGGATGCCCACTCTCACCACTCCTATTCAACATAGTACTGGAAGTTTTGTCCCAAGCAATCAGACAAGAAAAAAAATAAAAGTTATTCAAATAGGAAAGGAATAACAGAAACTCCCACTGGTTGTGGATAACATGATTCTATATATAGAAAACCCTAAAGCATCCATCAGAAAATTACTAGAAATAATAAAAAACTACAGCAAAGTTGCAGGGTACAAAACCAACTTACAAAAATCAGTTGCATTTATACTCTAATAACGAACTAGCAGATAGAGAAGTCAAGAATACAATCTCATTTAAAATTGCAGCAAAAAGAATAAAATATCTAGGATTAAATTTAACCAAAGATGTTAAAGACGAGTACACTGAAAACAAGACATTATTGAAAGAAATTGAAGAAAATATGAAGAAACGGAAAGATATTCCATGCTCACTGACTGGAAGAATAAACATAGTTAAAATGCCCATATCATTAACACAGTCTGCAGATTCAATGCAACCCTAATCAGAATCCCACTGACGTTCTTACAGAAACAGAACAAAGAATCCTAAAATTCATGTGGGACAAAATGGACCCTGAATAGCCAACTAAATCCTGAGAAAAAAGAATAAAGCTGGAGGCACTACAATCTCTGACTTGAAAATATACTACAAAGCTATTGTAATCAAAACAGCATGATACTGGCACAAAAACAGACATATAGCTCAATGTAACAGAACTGAAATCCCAGAAATAAAGCCACACATCTATGAGCAGCTAACCTTTGACAAAAGAGCCAAGAATATACAACAGAGAAAGGAAAGTCTCTTCAATAGACATGTTGGTAAAACTGGACAACCACTTGCAAAAGAATGAAAGCAGACCATTATCTTGCACCATACACAAAAACTAACTCAAAATGGGTTAAGGACTTGAATGTAAGACCTGAAACTATAAAACTCCTAGAATAAAATGTATACAATATGCACTTTAACCTCACTTTTAGCAGTATATTTCTGAATACCATGTCTACTCTGGCAAGGGGAAAAAAGAAAAAAAATTAACAAATGGGATTACATCAGAATAGAAAGCTTCTGAAAGGCAAAGGAAACTATGAACAAAATGAGAAGAAAACCCACCAACTGGTAGAAAATATTTGCAAATAATATATCTGATGAGGGGTTAATTTCTAAAATATATAGAGAACTCATACAACTCAACAACAAACAAATAACCTGATCTCAAAATGGGCAGAGGCTATGAACATACATTTTTCCAAAGAAGATATACAGATACCCAATAGGCACATGAAAAGATGTTCCACATCACTAATTACTAGGGAAATGTGAATCTAAACTACAATGAGATATCACCTATCACCTGACAGACTGTTTATAATTAATAAGACAAAAAATAACAAATGTTGGAGAGGATATGGAGACCAGAGAATCCTCATGTACTGCTGGTGGGAAGGTGAACTAGTGCAATCACTATGGAAAACAGTTTGGAGATTTTGCCAAAAGTTAAAAATAATAACCATATGATCCAGCTATCCTACTACTGGATATTTATCCAAGGAACATGAAAATCAACAATTCAAAGATATTTATGTTCATCGCAGCATTATTCACAATAGCCATGACATAGAAGCAATCCAAGTGCCCTTCAGCTGATGAATGGATAAAAATGATGCATTATATGTATGCAACGGAATACTACTCAGACATAAAAAGGACGAAATTGTCTCCTTTGCAACAGCATGGATGGTCCTTGAGGGTATGATATTAAGCAAAATAAGCCTGACAGAGAAAGAGAAACTCTGCATGATTTGTGGAAAATAAATACACGGATAAAAGGAACAGATTAGTGCTTACCAGAGGGGAAGGGGGTTAGAGAATGGTTGAAAGGAATAAAGGGGCATATATGCATGTTGATGGATAAAAATTAGACTATTGATTGGCCATCCCGGTGGTGTATTGGTTATGTCTGCATGCTCTGCTTTCATGGCCTGGGGTTTGCTGGCTTGGATCCTGGGCTGGGACCTATACACCGTTCACCACGCCATGCTGTTGTGGCATCCCATATACATAAATAGAGGAAGAGTAGCACAGATGTTAGCTCAGGGACAATCTTCCTCACCAAAAATAAATTAGACTATTGGTGATGATCATGAAGTAGTCTATACAGAAACTGATGAATAATAATGTACACCTGAAATTACACAATGTTATAAACCATTATGGCCTCAATAAAATAATTGAAAAAATATGGTATAGATAGATAGACGATAGATAGATAGATATAGATATAGATAGATAGAGATATATATGGAATAATATAGAGAGAATATTATTCAATCATAAAAAGAAGGAAATCCTGCAATTTGAGACAACCAGGATGGACCTTGAGGGCATTAAGTTAAGCAAAATAAGTCAGATCGAGAAAGACAAATACCGTATGATCTCCTTTATATGTGGAGTCTAAAACAAACAGAAAAAAAACTGACCTCATACATACAGAGAACAGATTGGTGGTTGTCATAGGTGGGGAGTGGGGGTGGGCAAAATGGGTGAAGGGAGTCAAAAGTTACATACTTCCAGTTATGAAATACATGTCATGGTGATATAATGTACAGCATGGTGACTATAGTTAATACTGCATTGAATATTTGAAAGTTGCTAAGAGTGTAAATTTTAGAGTTCTCATCACAAGAGAAAGTTTGTAATTATATATACTATGTATGGTGACAGATGTTAACTTGACTTATAGTGATCATTTTCCAATCTATACAAATATTGAATTATTGTGCTGTACACCTGAAACTAATATAGTGCTATGTGTAAAGTATACCTTAATTTAATGAAAAAACATAAAAATAGAATTACTATATGATCCTGCTATCTCACTTTTGAGTATATGTGCAGAGGAAACAATATAAGTATTCTGAAGTGATATCTGCTGTCATACGTTCATTTCAGCATTGTACATAATAGCCAAGATAAAGAAACAACTTAATTGTCCATTGATGGATGCATGGGTAAAAAAAATTTGGTATATATATAGGAAAAAAAAAACTATTATTTAGCCACACATACACAACACACTATTATTTAGCCACAAAAAAAGGAAATTCTACTATTTGTTAAAACATAAATGAACTCAGAGGACATTATTCTATAAAACAAGCCCAACAGAAAAGAACAAATACTATACAGTATCACTTAAATGCAGAATTTAACAAGAAAGAAAAAGTCAAACTCATAGAAACAGTGAGTAGAATGGTGGTCGATACGTGCTGAGGGCTTGGGGTAATGGAGAGATATTGGTCAAATGGCACAAACTTTAAGTTACAAGATGACCAAGTTCTGAGGATCTAATGTACAGCCTGGTGAATGTACTTACTAAAACCCTATTGTATACTTGAAATTTGTGAAGACGGTATATCTTAAGGGTTCTAACTAAAATAAGTAGAAACTATGTGAGGTGATTGATGTGTTAATTAATTTGATTTGCTAATCATTTCACAATGGATACATATATAAAACCATCACATTTTACACTTTAAAAATATACTTTTATGTCTCAATAAAGCTGGGAAAATACAAATAAAATATTTTTAAAACTTCAAATGTTACTATTTTTTAATGTTACCACATATAGTATAAAAATAGAGAGCATTGAAAGTAAATAAATAACTTCTAAACCCAAAAACATGATTGAATCTCAGAAGAACAATGATTGGAATAACAACCAAGACAAAGAATTTATTCATTAACTTCAAACTTTAGCAAGGTGGAAAGGAAGCCAACTTACTTAGTAAATTATACAGAGATATATATCACGGTCATAGAGAGATGCATCAGAGTTTTAAGATAATGACAGTCTTATAAGACAAGAATGATCAAATACTGGCTAAATCAATCCAACTTCTGCCTACATAGCTACAGCGTCTCTTCCTTTTCTCTGTATATTCTTCACTTCTGTCTATCTTAAAGGTGTAGATGTGATTACATTTGGGACTCACCCAGATAATATGGAATAAGCTCCCCTGTAAATATCTTTTTCCAAATCAGCACAATCATCCTCTTCTCATAAGTTAATACTGACAAGTCAGGAAGAAGTGAGTATGGACATATTTTGAGGGCCAACATTCAACTCACTATGGAGATGCCGTTGATTGACTGCATGGAAATATGTATTAACAACTTAGTCAGGTAAAGGCAGTCAGATTTCTATCTCTGGGCATGATGTCTGAGTACAACACCTGCATTTGCTGCCACAACCTGGTGACCCTGACAAGAACCAGTCCTAAAACGAAGACTCTTCATGGAAAACTGAATGAATCCCTACTCTTTCTGTACATTTCTTATGTCTGAAGTCCCCGTAATAAAAGATAACTTTTACTATTTGGTCATCCTAAATGTGGAGTTTCTTCTTATTAGAACTGAAGACTTTCTCATGGATGAAGTCAGTTGTATCATAATCCTCTCATACTAGTGATATAATCTAATTATGCCAATTTTATAGATAATGAAACTGAGTATGGTGGATGCTAATGTTGCCTCAGAAGGATATGGTTTAACAGTGACTGGTCTCACTAATTACTAAATTAGAAAATGAAGGGTCAGCTCCCTGTCCCCACAGTAAGTCTAATTCTGGGATGCAACTGACATGGCTCTATCATGGGATCAGGTGGAAGCTAATCTCTAGATTTTCCCACAGTCTTGTTTCAATTTTTTCCCTGCCCTATACACCTCCTACAACTTTTATTCTACTGAAATCCTTTAAAATCACCACTAAAACTATAACTCCTACATCAGTCTCTGCTTCTAAGGAACCTGACCAAAGAAATTCGATTTAGAGAATTGAAATCACTGGTTAAACATCATAGAACCAGAATAACAACAAAGTCATGATTCAAAGGCAAAGATGAAATACTCTTAGCCATTGTGTCATTTACTCATTTGAGAAGAACTTGCAGATGGAAGAATTAGATATCCTGACCCACCCAGGATTTCTGTCACTTTGACTCATTCTAGAAACCCCAGTTCAAATTTGATGTCATATTCACAAAAAGAAGGTCGGTTTCCAATGAGTTTCCTCAAGATGTCTTTCATGTTCCTGTTTGTCAGGCTGTAGATAACAGGATTCATCATTTGAGGAACCTCAATGTACATCACTGAAGCCACTGCAGTCTTCCTGGAACTGTCAGTAAATGCAGAACTAGCGTACACTCTAAAAACTGTCCCATAGAGCAAAGAAACAACTGAAAGATGAGACCCACAGGTAGAAAACACTTCAAGCTTTCCCCTTGCTGAGCAAATTCTCAAAAGGGAGAAGACAATTTGAGTGTAAGAGAAAATGATCTCAAAGAGAGGCATGCCCTCAAATAGGCTAGCCATAGAACACATCAGGATGTTATTGATGAGTGTATCAGAACAGGCAAGCTTGAGGAACTGAGCAAGTTCACAGAAGAAATGAGCAATTTCCAGGCCCATGAAGAAGGATAGGTGCAACAACACCAGACTGTGGAACAAGGCATCCACAATGCTAAGAAACGGAGAGAGTAGAATCAGCAGCCCACGGAGTTGGGGGTTCATGATGACCGTGTACATCAGTGGGTCACAAATGGCCACAGAGCTGTCATAAGCCATTACTGCAAGGAGAAAATTCTCAAAGAAACCAAGACAAATCCAATCTGGGTGAGGCAACCCACATAAGTGATGCTTTGTTTCTGTGTTTTTATGTTCACAAGCATCTTTTGGATTGTGGTTGTACTTACACAGATGTCAGTAAAAGACAGATTAGAAAGAAAGAAATGCATGGGAGTGTGGAGGTGGGAGTCACAGCTGACAGCCAGAATAACGAGCAGATTTCCTAAGACAGTGACCAGATACATGGACAGGAACAGGCTGAAGATGAAGGGCTGCAGTTCTGGATCATCTATCAACCCCAGGAAAAGGAATTCCAGGGCATCTGTATTTCTAGGTTACACGTTGTTGATGAATCTGTTGGAAAAGATGGAATAAAATAAATAAACAAAATGAATGCTCCCTGGCTAAGCAGCAGAAACATCAATTGGGAACTTGTTGTAAATGAATAATGGTGGTACCACTCCAGACTTACTGTTAATAAAATCTGGTGTAAGGAGTGGGATGAGCAATCTAAGTTTTAATAAGCCTTCCAGGTGCATTTGACATGTACTAAAGTTTGAGAACCAGTTCTTCAAATAAAGAAGAGAAATGCTGTACAGTTTGAATTAAAAAAATATTCAAATCTTTCCTTCTGCTAATTTCTCCTTCCATCATCATCTCTTTCTCTTCCTCTTCCCTCCACTTCCTTTTTCAGCTCTTCTTTTTATTGATTGCCAACTCTATTTCCCATTTGTTTGTCAAGTGCTAAACTGAAACAAAGAACAAGATGCGATATTTCCTTCAGAAATAACCCTTGCTTTCAAAACAAAAAGAAAGACAAGAATGAAGTTATCCAATGTCTCTTCTAGAGTATCATCCCCAAACTTTAGCATGCCTCAGGATCATCTGATGACTTGTGAAATTACGGATGAGTTAGGTGATACCATTGCTCCATCTATCCATGGAGAAACTTAGGTCAATTGAGATTACATCATGGACATGAAGTACATGGTTAGTTCATGGCAAAGGCTGGAGCTGAGATCAGATCATCTGACTGCTGAATTGACTCATTTGACTACTCTCTGTTAATGCCTCTGGGATAGTAGAGAACTAGCATTCACAAATCATCACTGATATTTCATAATCCCCATTTAAAATGGAAATATTTCATCCTGAACAATGCCCCAAGTCTTTTCAATTCCCTAAAAAGTATATCCACCTTTACCCATGAAGTGTTGTGTGGCAGACGCATGGCATTCATCCATTTATATGCTCTGCACCTGAGCAACGATTATAAAATGTTACCTATAAACTTGAAGTTCATAAGTCTCTCCCATGGATGTACTATCCAACTACATTAGCAATGGATTTCAAGATAACTGGAAAACTATGTCAATGAAATCTCTGTTTCCTCCCAAGGGAATTTCATCCCCTAGGGTGACAGGTTGCTTATCATCTAAAAAAATAGCTAAATGAGAGAAAGAATGACATGCATTGGCTTTTAAGAAAACAGGTGAAAATAGCTTCAATTTTTGGTCCTTGGAAGATAGAGACTTCAAAATAAGACAGACTTATATGATACTTTTAAGATAATCAAGTGTCTTAATAGGATTGTCTCTGTAAAGCATTCTCTCAAGGGGGAGAAAGAAGTGAACATGACAGTCTTTATCATCTAGTGTATTAGTTAGACTCAAACATTCTGAATTTAATCCAGACCAGGGCTTCTTTTGTGAAGGAATGAAATTGTTCACCTGTATGAAAATCCCATTTCTATAAGGGAACTGTCATAAAAACTCATGGGATGTTGCAATGATGAGAAATGAATGGAGGAAAAGCATCTGCCACAACACTTCACATCTGGGACTCTCATACTGACATTTCCTATTGTGTTTTTTTTCCCCTGCTGAACAACATCTCCTGGCATGTTTCACTGCTCAGAAGGAAGTAATGTGGTGGAGCAAGTTGAGGAAAGAATACAGAAAGAGAGAACACCCTTAGATAGTACCTGGAAATTTCAGGGAAGAGATTCTGAGATGAAAGTCCAGGCGGGAACATTTATTGTACAAAAATGAAGGAAAGGTCAATGACATAAATAATCATTGGCATAGACACATGAAAAATGTAACAATTAGGATGAATCAAATAATAAAAAGAATCAGGTATATGTAATAACACAAACAATGAAATCCTATATGAGAAAAAAAATTGTATGACAAAAGTCTACAGCATGAGAAAATTCAAGCTATCTCTTGATCCTACATTGATATGTTTATTTTCGTTATGGATTATTCAAGTAAAACAAAAGAATGGAGTGGGTCTGGCCCCATGGCCAAGTGGTTAAAGTTCTGCTCACTCTGCTTCAGTGGCCCAGGTTCAAAGGTTCGGATCCCAGATGTGGACCTACTCCACTCATCAGCCAAGCTGTGGAGGCATCCCACATATAAAGTAGAAGAAGATTAGCACAGATGTTACCTCAGGCCTAATCATCCTCAAGCAAATAAAAGAGGAGGAGGTTAAAAGTGGTTAAAATTGCATGCTCAGCTTTGGTGGCCTAGGGTTTGCTGGTTCAGATCTCGGGCACCACTTATCAAGCCACGCTGTGGGAGGCATCCCACAAATAAAACAGAGGAAGATGGGCACAGATGCTAGCTCAGAGCCAATGTTCCTCATCAAAAAGAGGAGGATTGGTAGTAGAAGTTAGCCCAGTGATAATCATCCTCAAAAAAAAGAAAGAAAAGAAAAAAATAAAGAGGAGGATTGGCCACAGATGTTAGTTCAGGGCCAATCTTCCTCACCAAAAGAAAAAAAAGCAAACTACAGGGTAACAATGAAGAGTTTTGTACACATCAATCAAATTTAACAAATTCATACATTTAACTACATCATTGTTTGTGTTTTTATTGCAATAAATAACACAGGTGTATGTGAAGCCCCCATATCATGTATTTGCACAATCTTGATTCTTTTCCTTCCCCAGGGGAACCACTATATGATCTTCATACATGCCATTCCTCTGCAACTTTTACTATAATTAGTATTATTGTTCTGTAAACAATTATGTTGTTTTGCATTTTCAAAGCTTTACATAAACTGAATAATACTGAACTTGTCATTTACAGTTTCACCTTTATGTAATTCAATTTTGACTAACATTTATATATTTAGTCCCACTTCATAAATTTTAGTTAGCAGAGACTACTCCACATTATTGTTACATCATGTTTTATTATTCCATTCCATAACTGATAAGTGTACGATTACTGCCTTTCATTCTGTATGTGCTTATTAATATATATACAATATAAAGTCTTGCATAGGGGACACCATCACATTCTAGACGATGTTGTCTCTAGGAAGCGGAGGACAAGGACTGAGGCGGACTCAAAACAAGTGTCTTGTGTATGCACATTACTTTGTTACATTACAACAAAGACCTGAAATTAATATAGCAGAATGGCAACGCTTTTTTATTCTGGAATTAAGGAAGGGTGGTGATATGTGTTTTTTTTATTATACTATTTCTGCTGTTCTTATATGAAATACACAGTGATTTTACAAAGAGAAACAGGTGTACTATGAAGGGAGCGGGCTGAGTCTCTCTCTGTCTCCACTTTCTCTCCAGTATCCTCACAGCCAAGTTATAGGGATAACAGAAACACTCTTCTGTACAATTGTGTATCAAGAACCAGGAACAGAAGTGAAAGGAAAAACTGACCAAACCCCTTTACCATAACCACATAAAAATTGAAATAAATGTCACAAGGTTTTATAACAGTGATCAGACTTGAGAAGAGGCAGATTTCTGCTCAGGAGGAAAAAAGGTTCTGACAATTTTTAGAGAAAATAGGAGACTAGCAGATTGAGAGCTGGCTGAGTGTTGGCACATGCATACATGAGAGCTTGTCAACAAGAAGACAGTTAGCCTACAGTCCCATCTGACACTTTGCTCTGATCATTTCATGGGTGTGTTATTTTCAATTCTTGCCACAGATGAATTTGAAGTAAAACATCTATCTTCCTCACTAAAGCATTAACTAAAAGGCTTTAAGTTACCTGACTGGCTTCATTGTGGAATGATGCTTGACATGTCACCTGGATATTGAAAACAGAAGATATGTCTTCAGGCAGAGTAGAAACATCAAGTGAGGCAGTAGCCTGTCCAGGAAAGATCATCCCTGGATGGAGCCTCAGTTGTGCCTGTTCTAACCAGGCAAGGGCTGTTGAATGTTATTGTCACAGGCTGACTCTTTACTGTCTCTATATTCCTGGGGGATCAATATCCAAAGTTCCTCATTAGATAAGTATTTTTAGTGTCATTATGATCCTTGAGCACTGCAAATTCTTATAGAGCAAGACCACAGTCAAAATTTACAGCAGCCAAGTTAGTGCCGAATCAATTAAAAAGCAGTTTCAAAGTGGTAGAAAATTTACAGCAGCCAAGTGAGTATGGAATCAAGTAAAAACAGCTACAAAGTGGTAGAAAAGCTTTGTGGCATTTTTGCTTGCCTCACCCCACTCCCTCCCTGGCATGGCAGTAGTCTTAGTCTTAAAATGGTCACAGCCTGTGTTCTCAGTACAAGATCCTGGTCCATGGATTCAGAGGAAGCAGAGTAGGTTTTTCTCAAATCATTCTAACCTGTTGGGTTGCTACCTGAGGGACTGACACAGGGCATTCATCTGTTTTTCCCAACTCAGAACTCATGCTGGAAAAGCAGTGAACAGTGTTTTAAAACACTGAAAACCAAACAGCCTACATATGCCTATGGTGAAAGGTTAAAGTCAAAACACATAATAAACCAGCTAACAAGAAGAAAAAACAGGGGAAATTTTCTTTAGGAAATTAAGATATTTAAAAGTAACCAATTATATGGGAGAATTTAGAAAACCACATGAATGTCCACAGGAAGACATATACTCAGAAAAGACCAGAGCAAATCCTAAACTTTCATACTGATCTCCAGGCTCAGTGCAAACCTGAATTCAGGTTAAAACAGTACTGTAGCACAGATCTTATCTGTAGCTATTGAGAGATGTGTGTTATTTCTTTCTTTCTTTGTATCACTACTGCTGTTCAAGGAAATCTATCAAAGCGCTGGATGAACACAGCTAAATAAAATATATTTCAATATCACATACAGCAAGAATTTCAGTCTTTGCACATATATTTTGGGAAAGTCACTAAATGAATAGCATATGACCACTTCAATTTTTTTTTAAATAAAACTCTAGGTATGATTCTTATATAGAAAGCTACCACATTATAATATTGAGTCTAAGGAGCAGAAAGAAAAAAGAATGAAGGAAAGTGAGCAGACCACAAGTGACCTATGGGACACCATCAACTGAAAAAAATTTGCATTTTATGAGTCCCAGAAGAAGAGAATGAGAAAGAGATGGAAAAAAATTTGAGAGAATAAAGGTCAAAAACTTCCCAAATATGGTTAAAGATATGAAACTAGAAAACCAAGAGTCTCCATGAATTCCAAGGAGGATTCTTCAAAGATAATAACACTAAGACACATTATCGTCAAACTAGCAAAGCCAAAGTGAAAGAGAGAATCTTGAAAGGAGCTCATAAAGTACAACTGAAGAGAAAATCAACTTCTCACATAGAAGAGATCCACAATAAGATTATCAACCAATTTCTCCCAAGAATATGGAGGCCAAAGGATAGCGGGATGACATATTTAAAATGCTGAAAGAAAGAAATTATCAAGGAAGAATTTTATATCTGAAAAACTTTTCCTTTAAGAAATGAGAGAATAAAACTTTCCCATGCAAATGAACATTAGCATAAGCATAAAATTTACCTTTGTAACCAGTTTTATTAGTTGTATAATTACAACTATATAATTATATAGCTACCTATATAGGTATATATAATATATATTTAATACATATGTCTATATAACATGTAAATTATATATAGTTATATATACTTATATAAATATATAACTACCTATAATTATAAAGTTAATTAATGTTAATTGCTTCTCATTGCTATGCAACCAATCTCCAGAAATCTTTTCATCTGGCAAAAATAAAACTCTGTGTCCTTTAAACAAGACCCAACCTCTGCCTCTCCCAGCCCCCGTAACTACCAGTCCATGATTTGATTTCTAAATTTGACTACTCTAGGTACCTCATGTAGATGGAATCATTCAGTATTTGTCTTTTTCTAACCAGCTTTTTTCACTTAGCATGATGTCCTCAGGGTTCATCTATGTTTTAAAATGGGTCAGATTGTCCTTCCTTTTTAATGCTAAATAATATTCCATTGAATTTATATACCATCTTTTGTTTATCCAGTGTGCACCATTGCAGAACCCAGTTCCCCACTCCACAAAGAAACCTGCTACAGCTGCTACAGACTTCCCTCAGCAGTTGTCACTAAGTGTTCTGCAGGTTTTGGCCTTCAAAGACTCCTAGAGGTTCAGTCCCATCCCATCCCCTCTGCTATGGAGATTTGATGTTAGAACCCACTGTGGATACTGAGCACACATCCACAGCTGGAACCAGCCCCCACAGCTGCACGCATGCATGCAACTAACTCACTTCCTGTCACTGGCCTCCACCTCCATGCATTGCCCCAGCTATCCCTGTAGTGCCACAAATGCAAACCAGTAGCCTCAGAAACCACAACTGTGCACAAGAGGCATACAGCCTCAAGCTCTAGCGCTGACCTCTACCACCATGCTGACCCCAGCCAATGGACATGACCCCCACCAGCAGGCAAATGCCCACAGCTGGCTTGTGCCATAATGCAGGAAACTGCAGCCAGCATGTAGAGCAGACTGCATGCACACTGCTAGCCCTGGCCCATCACAACTGCCTGCCCTAGTCTCTCATCACTGGCGGGTCATCCAATACAAGGGAAATCACACAAGGTACTCAGTAGATCTCTCAGCAAAAATCTTGTAAATCAGGAGAGAATGAGATGATATATATGAAATATTGAAAGAAAAGAAACCTTGACTAACAAAAATACAAGACTTGAATGTAAGACCCGAAACCATGAGACTTCTAGAAGAAATCATAGGCAGTATGCTCTATGACATTGGTCTGAGCAGCATATTTTCAAGTCCCATGTCTGACTGGGCAAGGGAAACAAAAGAAAAAATGAAGAAATGGGACTACATCAAACTAAAAAGTTTCTGCACAGCAAAGGAAACCATCAACAAAACGAAAGACAAGCTAACAATTGGGAGAAGATATTTGCAAACCACATATCAGATAAGGGGTTAATATCTAAAATATACAAAGAACTCATACAGCTCAACAACAAAAAAACCAACAATCCAATGAGAAAATGGGCAAAAGATCTGAACAGAGATTTCTCCAAAGAAGATATACAGATGGCCATCAGGCATATGAAAAGATGCTCAACATCATTAGCTATCAGGGAAATGCAAATCAAAACTACAATGAGGTATCACCTCACTCCGGTCAGAATGGCTATAATTAACAAGACAGGAAACAACAAATGTTGGAGAGGGTGTGGAGAGAAGGGAACACTTGCTCACTGCTGGTGGCAGTGCAAACTGGTACAGCCACTATGGAAAGCAGTTTGGAGTATCCTCAGAAAATCAAATATAGATATACCATATGATCCAGCTATTCCACTGCTGGGTATTTATCCAAAGAACTTGAAAATGCAAAGGCATAAAGATACATGCACCCCAATGTTCATTGTGGCATTATACACAATAGCCAAGACTTGGAAGCAACCTAGGTGCCCATCAAGGAACGAATGGATAAAGAAGATGTGGTATTTATACACGATGGACTACTACTCAACCATAAGAAATGATGAAATCCGGCCATTTGTGACAACATGGATGGACCTTGAGGGTATTATGCTGAGTGAAATAAGTCAGAGGGAGAAAGTCAAATACCATATGATCTCACTCATAAGTAGAAGATAAAAACAACAACAAAAAAAACCCCACAAAACATAGCATTGGAGATTGGACTGGTAGTTACCATTGGGGCAGGGGGGAGGGGGGAGGGCAAAAGGGGTGATTAGGGTCACATGTGAGGGGATGTACTATAATTAGTGTTCTGGTAGTGAACATGATGTAATGTATACAGAATTTGAAGTATGATGCACATCCGAAAAAAAATAAAAATTAAAAAAAATACATTACCCAGCAAGCTGTCCTTTAGAACTGAAGAACGCACACATACAAAGATAAGAACAGAAATAAATGAAACAGAGAACAGAAAACCTAGAAAATATCAACAGGGGCCAGCCCAGTGGTGCAACAGGTTAAATTCGTATGTTCCGCTTTGGCAGCACAGGGTTCGCCTGTTCGGATCCCTGGTGCAGACATGGTGCTGCTTGGCAAGCCATGCTGTGGTAGGCGTCCCACATGTAAAGTAGAGGAAGATGGGCATGGATGTTAGCTCAGGGCCAGTCTTCCTCAGGAAAAAGAAAAAGAAAAAAGAAAATATCAACAAATTAAGAGCTGATTTTTTGAAAAGATAAACAAAATTGCCTAACATTTAGCTAGACTGAAAAAAGAGAAGACAAATAAAATCATAAATGAAAGAGGAGATACTACAACTGATACCACAGAAACACAAAGGTCATAAGAGACTATTATGAACAATTATATCCAACAAATTGGATAACTTAAAATATACAGATAAATTCCTAGAAACATACAACATACCAGGACTGAATCATGAAGAAATAGAAAATCTGAACAGACCAATAATGAATAAGGAGATTGAATCAGTAATCAGAAACATCCCAACACAGAAAACCTCATAATGACACGGTTTCACTCATTGATTCTACTAAACATTTAAAGAAGAATTAACAACAATATTTCTCAAACTCAACCCAAAAATTTCAAGATGTAGCAACACTTCTTAAATCATCTCGTGAAGCCAGCATTACCCTGACAACAAAGCCATGTAAAAACATCACCAGAAAAGGAAATTATGAAGCAATATCCCTGATGAATGCAGATGCAAAAATTCTCAACAAAATATTCACAAAATGAATCCAACTCCACATTAAAAGGATTATTTACCATAACCAAATGGCATTTATCCAGGAACACAGGGGAGTCGATAAGAAAATTAATCAATGTGATATGTCACATTAGCAAAACAAAGGATAAAACACACGCTCATCTCAATTGATAAAGAAAAGGAATCTCATAAAATTCAAAACCTGTTCATGATTTTAAAAACTCTCAGAAAACTAGAGAAAATGGGATAATTTCTCAACGAAGGATATTTTTGAAAAGCCCACAGCTAACATCATACTCAATGACAAAAGACTGAAAACTTTCTCTTTGATATCAGGAACAAGGCAAGGAAGCCTGCTTCACCACTGCTGATCAACACTGTACTGGAAGTTCTAGCCAGAGCTGTTAGTCAAGAAAACATAATAAAAGGCATCCAAATTGGAAAGGAAGAAGTAAAACTACCTCCATCCACAACAACATGATCCCATATACAGAAAGCGACAACGAATGCACAAGAAAGCTACTGAGCAAAGAACTCTACAAAGTTGCTGGATACATGATCAACACACCAAAATCAGTTATGTTTTTATACTTCTGAAAGTAATATAAAAAAGATATTACATTGAAAATAACATCTAAAAGGATGAATCACCTAGGAATAAATTGAACAAAGGACGTGAAAGGCTTGTACATTGAAAACTAAAAGCAGGATTGAAATAAATTGAAAAAGACCCTAACAAATGAAACAATATTCCATGTTAATGGGTAGAAAGACTTCATTGTTGAGATGCCAATGTTATTCAAAGAAATCTAGAGATTCAATGAAATCCCTCTCAATATTATTTTTGTGTGGAAATGGAAAATGCCTTTTGTATAGACACACACACACACAAAAGCTAATCCTCAAATAACATGGAATTTCAGGGAGCTCAGGAAGCCAAAGCTATCTTATAAAGAGCAAGTTCCAAGGACATACGTTTTCTGAATTCAGATTTGAACACAGTTGTACAGTTTGTCAAAAGCTAAACACAGATTTACCTTAAGACCCAGCAATTCCACTCCTAAGTATGTAGCCAAAGAATTTGAAACAGCCATACAAACAGGTACTTGTACATCAATGTTCATAGCAGTATTATTCACAATAGACAAAATGTGGAAACAATCCAAGTGTCCATCAGCAAATAAATGGATAAAAAAATATGGTATGTGTATATACACAATGAAATTTTATTTGGCCATAAAATGGAATGAAGTTCTGAAACATGCTAAAATATGGATGAATTTTGAAAATAATACACTAAGTAAAATAAGCCAGACACAAAAGAAAATATATTTTATGATTCCACTTATACGAAATATTTAGAGTAAGAAAAATCATACGGATGGAAAGTATGCTAGAAGTTGTGAAGGGCTGGTTGTGTGACATCAGAATGAGGAGTTATTGCTAAACTGCTATAGATTTTCTGTTTGATTCATGAAAAAGTTGTGAAACAGATAGCGATAATGGGTGCCTAACATTGTGAATGTAATTTTGCCCCTAAATAGCATGCTTAAAATTTGTGAAAATTTCAAAATGTATGTTTAACGTATTTTACCACAATATAAAATAGACTAAATATGTAGCAAGCGTTTTAATCACTTTATAGAACATCGCTATGAACGTTTCCAGTCTCAAAGAACTGGATTTGATATATTTTTCCATATTATGGAATATTTTTTGAAATTATGCCACTGGTTATCAATATTGTTACAGTAAACTGAGAATTGTCACAGAGAAGCAAATTGTATTACAATATACCATATGACTGTAGTTGACAGACATTGGTACTTCTTCATTACAGCAATAAACTAGTTTTTAGCTGACTGGTGTGCTATGATAATTAAGACCTGTTACACTGACAGAGCTAAATACAAGGCCTATTGATCAGAAGTTAGAGCCCAAAAAGAGATCAACACACAAATGGGCAGTTTATGCAGGGACATAAAAAAACTTAGATTCCTTCCTCACATCAAAGGCAAAACTAAATTTCACGAAGGGTATTGTTTCAAATGTAAAAGCTAAAAGAGTAAATCCTTCAGACTGAAGTAGCTGTGGGTTTCATAAACAAGACATTACGCACAAGCCATTATGGAAAACATTGGCAAATTCAATTACATTAAAATTAAGCACTTGGTTCATCAAAAAAAAAAAAAAACTTAAGTGATATTCAAAAACAAGACACACACCTAAAAATAAATTTTCAGTGCTATCACTAACAAAGAGTAAAATTATGATAATATAAAGAAGTCATATGTATCGATAAGTAAAAGATAAACAGTTCAATAGTGGTACCACTGATATTTAACAGAACAAAAATTAAATATCTGAAAAGATTATCAATCATATAATAAAAAGAGACATATCAAATAATGAAATCATTTTTACACCCATTAGATTATTAATATTCTTAAAAATATCTTTGCAGTATTTGGATCACCAAGATTTTCTAACATATGTAAATTAGTTCAATGCCTTACAAATCTATATGTAGTTACTCAAAGAGAAAATTTACTTATACCCAATATTTCCATCTTGATTATAAAACACCATTTTATTTCTACCAAAGGACATATAAGAGAATATTTAAAGAAGTTTATTCTTAACACCAGAAACCTGGTTATAAAGAAACAAAATTGCCATCAGTATCAGAAACGTCATCTATTTTGAAAAGGTACCATAAATAATATCAAAAGTCCAGAGTATTGGAAATGAATTAGTTACCACTGCCACCAACAACATGATTGAATCTCAAAAGTGCAGTCAGAGGAAAGCCATCAGGACACAAAATTCATACAGTAAGATTTAACAAGTTAGAAAACAGGCAAATTTATAAATTGGACAGGAATACAAACAGAGTGATAAGTAAATAATGTTTAAACCTGTTATCTGT
Organism: Equus asinus; assembly: GCF_041296235.1. Classification (NCBI taxonomy): domain Eukaryota; kingdom Metazoa; phylum Chordata; class Mammalia; order Perissodactyla; family Equidae; genus Equus; species Equus asinus. Next base: position 19,739,346 of record NC_091809.1, on the reverse strand, counting down.
TCTGTGGGACAAATATGATCAAATACAGGAAATTTCTTAGAACTGAATCTAAAAGAAGAATTTAAAAGAAAATAAGTACAGAATTCTGGACAGTGTTTGCCACTTCAGGGGACAGAGTCATGTGAGTGGGTGATCCTTCAGGTGGATTCTACGATGGTGGCAATGCTCTATTTTTAACCCATGGAGAGATAAATGTGTATTTATTATGTTACTATTATTTCAGAACTACAGATAGATTTTGTGCACTATTTAGTATATACTATATTAAAAAGTAAAATTAAGAAAGACCTCTCATATTCCAACTCTAAATACGTTCTCTCATATTCTTTTAATATTGAATTCATGCACTTCTGACTTCAGAGGCAATTAGAATCTCACAGAGTGCTTATTGAAAACACTCATTCTTCACGCATCTATAGAGATTCAAAGTCAATAGATCTTAAGGGAGGTTTGCAAACCTGCTGTATGTGCAAAGGCCCCAGGTGAATCAAATCTGCAGGTGTTCTGTGAACGTCAATGCAGGAAGCTCTGCACTAGGAGGTGCCATGATTCCCAGGCAGGAGCTGTATCCTAGATGTGGTGCTGAAAATAAAACAACTCCCTCACCCTCCAATGACAACCAGAACAGAGGGATCTCGAGCAATTTCTTTGATTCTCATTTGAGACCTCCATTGTTTTCACCCCCACACCCAAAGAGGTCTTTCATTGAACTTTTGTGATTTTGAGAAATGTGATCTATCTAATTTGCTAAATTCCTCTTCTCCTCTCTTGCTTTCCACTCTAAATCTCCTGATTGTAAAGTATTTCTCCATAGAATAACTTTTCTCATGAAGATACCTTAAAATTTTTGCTTTACAGCCCTGAGTGAAGCCAATGCTCTAAGAGATCAATGATAAAATTAATTTTATTCAATTATGATCTACATGTGGACTCCACCAAAAATGAGTAAGAAACACAAGATCAGATGACTAAGGAGAAATGTGAAAACTCAGATACAGTCTCGCAAATAAGCTAATAAGAAGTTTTAAAAGTAAATAAGATGCCAGATGAAGATTGCCAATGATCCTATTCACAGTGGAGAGACTGAAAGGTATATACTTTGGATGACTCCATTAAACGTTAAGTATTAATATACCTAGGGAAGAGGAGTCTAATTTCTTTCTCTGGTCATCATATGTAGTCGTGATGCATGCATCTGTTGCAGCCATCTGGGTCCATGAGGGGAACTGGCCCCAGAAAACAGACACCACATGGAGCAGTAAATGAATTTTCCTTTACATTCTCTATCTCTGATGTCCTTGTAATGAAAGATAACTATCTTTATTTATTTGGCATATTACAGTCAGGGTTATTTTCTCTTAGTAGAAACAATGCCTTTCTTACCGATCAATATAAAAGGTCTAATAATCATCTCCAACTACTTATAATCACATAATAGCAAGTTTCTACATGATAAAACTGAGTAGAGTGGATGCTGATGTTGCCATCCACAGATACAGTTGACCAATGACAGGTCTCAGGAATTACTGAATTGGAGTAGGGAAGAACAGCCGCTCCATGTCTCACAGTAGGCTTGTCCTTGGGTTGCAATACACACGGTGCTAACAATGAGCTCAAACAGAATCAAGTCTCTGCTATGACCACAGACTTATTTGATGCTCCCCCTGACCTATCCAATTATCCCACTTTCTTCTGATGTCCACAAAATATCAGTATAACTCTCACCTCAAGTCAGCTTCTAAGGACCCCACCAAACACACTGAGCTTAGGGAATGGAACTCATTTTTTTTTTTTATTAATGTTATGATAGATTACAACCTTGTGAGATTTCAGTTGTACATTTTTGTTAGTCATGTTGTGGGTACACCACTTCCCACTTTGTGCCCTCCCCCCACCCCCCCTTTTCCCTGGTAACCACCGATCAGATCTCCTTATCAATATACTAACTTCCACCTATGAGTGGAGTCATATAGAGTTCGTCTTTCTCTGACTGGCCTATTTTGCTTAACATAATACCCTCGAGGTCCATCCACGTTGCTGCGAATGGGCCAATTTTGTCTTGTTTTATGGCTGAGTAGTATTCCATTGTGTATATATACCATATCTTCTTTATCCAATCATCAGTTTCTGGGCATGTAGGTTGGTTCCACGCCTTGGCTATTGTAAATAATGCTGCGATGAACATAGGGGTGCAAGGGACTCTTGGGATTTCTGATTTCAGGTTCGTAGGATAGATACCCAGTAATGGGATGGCTGGGTCATAGGGTATTTCTATTTTTAACTTTTTGAGAAATCTCCATACTGTTTTCCATAGTGGCTGTACCAGTTTGCATTCCCACCAACAGTGTATGAGGGTTCCTTTTTCTCCACAACCTCTCCAACATTTGTCGCTCTTGGTTTTGGATGTTTTTGCCAGTCTAACGGGTGTAAGGTGATATCTTAGTGTAGTTTTGATTTGCATTTCCCTGATGGTTAGCGATGATGAACATCTTTTCATGTGTCTATTGGCCATATTCATATCTTCTTTTGAGAAATGTCTGTTCATGTCCTCTGCCCATTTTTTGATCGGGTTGTTTGTTTCTTTGTTGTTAAGCAGTGTGAGTTCTTTGTATATTATGGAAATTAACCCTTTGTCGGATAAGTGGCTTGTAAATATTTTTTCCCAATTAGTGAGCTGTTTTTTTGTTTCAATCCTGTTTTCCCTTGCCTTGAAGAAGCTCTTTAGTCTGATGAAGTCCCATTTGTTTATTCTTTCTATTGTTTCCCTCAACTGAGGAGTTATAGTGTCCGAAAAGATTCTTTTGAAACTGATGTCAAAGAGTGTACTGCCTATATTCTCTTCCAGAAGACTTATTGTTTCAGGCCTAATCTTTAGGTCTTTGATCCATTTTGAATTTATTTTGGTGTGTGGTGAAAAAGAATGGTCAATTTTCAATCTTTTGCATGTGGCTGTCCAGTTTTCCCAGCACCATTTGTTGAAGAGACTTTCTTTTCTCCATTGTAGGCCCTCTGCTCCTTTGTCGAAGATTAGCTGTCTGTAGATGTGTGGTTTTATCTCTGGGCTTTCAATTCTGTTCCATTGATCTGTGCACCTGTTTTTGTACCAGTACCATGCTGTTTTGATCACTGTAGCTTTGTAGTATGTTTTGAAATCGGGGATTGTGATTCCGCCGGCTTTGTTTTTCTTACTCAGGATTGCTTTAGCAATTCGTGGTCTTTTGTTGCCCCATATGAATTTTAGGATTCTTTGTTCAATTTCTGTGAAGAATGTTCTTGGGATTCTGATTGGGATAGCATTGAATGTGTAGATTGCTTTAGGTAGTATGGACATTTTAACTATGTTTATTCTTCCAATCCATGTGCATGGAATGTTTTTCTATCTCTTTATGTCGTCGTCAATTTCTTTCAAGAAAGTCTTGTAGTTTTCATTGCATAAATCTTTCACTTCCTTGGTTAAGGTTATCCCAAGATATTTTATTCTTTTCGTTGCGATTGTGAATGGGATTGAGTTCTTTTTCTGTTAGTTCATTGTTAGTGTATAGAAGTGCTACTGATTTATGCACGTTAATTTTATACCCTGCTACTTTGCTGTAGTTGTTGATTATTTCTAATAGTTTTTCTGTGGATTCTTTGGGGTTTTCTATATATAAGACCATGTCGTCTGCAAACAGCGAGAGTTTTACTTCTTTGTTACCTATTTGGATTCCTTTAATTTCTTTTTCCTGCCGAACTGCTCTGGCCAACACCTCCAGTACTATGTTGAATAGGAGTGGTGAAAGTGGGCACCCTTGTCTTGTTCCTGTCCTCAGAGGGATGGCTTTCAGTTTTTCTCCATTGAGTATGATGTTGGCTGTGGGTCTGTCATATATGGCCTTTATTATGTTGAAGTACTTTCCTTCTATACCCATTTTATTGAGGGTTTTTTATCATAACTGGGTGTTGGATCTTGTTGAATGCTTTCTCTGCATCTATTGAGATGATCATGTGGTTTTTCTTTTTCATTTTGTTGATGTAGTGTATCACGTAGATTGACTTGCGGATGTTGAACCATGCCTGTGTCCCTGGTACAAATCCCACTTGATCATGGTGTATAATCTTTTTGATGTATTGCTGTATTCGGTTTGCCAAAATTTTGTTGAGGATTTTTGCATCTATGTTCATCAGTGATATCGGCCTGTAGTTCTCCTTCTTTGTGTTGTCCTTGTCAGGTTTGGGGATCAGAGTGATGTTGGCTTCATAGAATGTGTTAGGGAGTACTCCATCTTTCTCAATTTTCTGGAACAGTTTGAGAAGAATAGGTATTAAGTCTTCTTTGAATGTTTGGTAGAATTCTCCAGAGAAGCCGTCTGGTCCTGGACTCTTATTTTTGGGGAGGTTTTTGATTATCGTTTCTATTTCCTTACTTGTGATTGGCCTATTCAGATTCTCCATTTCTTCCTGATTCAGTTTGGGGAGATTGTAGGAGTCTAGGAATTTGTCCATTTCTTCCAGGTTGTTCAATTTGTTGGCATATAGTTTTTCATAGTATTCTCTTATGATCTCTTGTATTTCATTGGTATCTATTGTGATTTCTCCTCTCTCATTCCTAATTTTATTTATTTGCGATTTCTCTCTTCTTTTCTTGTTGAGTCTGGCTAAAGGTTTGTCGATTTTGTTAATTTTTTCGAAGAACCAACTCTTTGTTTCATTGATCCTTTCTATTCTCTTTTTTGTTTCAATATCGTTTATTTCTGCTCTTATTTTTATTATTTCCCTGCTTCTACTGACTCTGGGCTTTGTTTGTTCTTCTTTTTCTAGTTCTGTTAGGTGTCATTTGAGGTTGCTTATGTGAGCTTTTTCTTGTTTAGTGAGGTGAGCCTGTATTGCGATGAATTTCCCTCTTAGGACTGCTTTTGCTGCATCCCAAATGATTTGGTATGTCATGTTCTCATTTTCATTTGTCTCCAGATAATATTTGATTTCTTCTTTAATTTCTTCAATGATCCATTGTTTGTTCAGAAGCGTGTTGTTTAGTCTCCACATTTTTGCACCTTTCTCTGCTTTTTTCTTGTAGTTGATTTCTAGTTTCATAGCATTATGATCAGAAAAGATGCTTGAGATTATTTCAACTCTCTTGTATTTCTTGATGTTTGCTTTGTTTCCCAAAATATGGTCAATCCTTGAGAATGTTCCATGTGCACTTGAGAAGAATGTGTAACCTGCTGTTTTTGGATGAAGTGTTCTATATATATTAAGTCCATCTGGTCTAATTTTTCATTTAATTCTATTATTTCCTTGTTGATTTTCTGTCTGGATGTTCTGTCCATTGGTGTTAATGGTGTGTTCAGGTCCCCTACTATTATTGTATTGTCGTTGATGTCTTCTTTTAGTTCTGTTAAGAGTTGCTTTACAAATTTTGGTTCTCCTGTGTTGGGTGCGTATATATTTATAAGTGCTATGTCTTCTTGGTGGAGAGTCCCTTTGATCATTATATACTGTCCCTCTTTGTCTTTCTTTATCTGTTTTGCTTTGAAATCTACCTTCTCTGATATTAGTATAGCGACATCTGCTTTCTTTTGTTCATTATTAGCTTGGAGTATTGTTCTCCATCCCTTCACTCTGAGTCTGTGTTTGTCTTTGGGGCTGAGGTGTGTTTCCTGGAGGCAGCATATTGTTGGGTCTTGTTCTTTGATCCATCCTGCCACTCTGTGTCTTTTGATTGGGGAGTTCAATCCATTTACATTTAGAGTGGTTATTGAGATATGGGGGCCTAGCGCTACCATTTTATGTCTTGTTTTCTGGTTTTCTTCAATTTCCTTTGTTTCTCGTCCCATGGTTTAATCTGTTTTGATGAAGAGCTGCTACTCTCTGTTGTTGTCCTTCTACTTATCTCCCCTGCTCTTGGTTTTGTAGTCCCTTTCCTTTTTTTGATTTTTCAGGAATGAGGGTTTTCCTGAGGATTTCCTGAAGAGGAGGTTTTGTGGCAATGAACTCCCTTAATTTTTGTTTATCTGGGAAAGTTTTTATTTCTCCATCGTATTTGAAGGATATTTCTGCTGGGTAGAGAATTCTTGGCTGTCGGTTTTTGTCCTTCAGATTTTTGAATATATCATTCCACTCTCTTCTAGCCTGTAAAGTTTCTGCTGAGAAATCTGCTGATAGCCTGATGGGGGTTCCTTTGTAGGTTAGTTTCTTTTGCCTGGCTGTCCTTAGTATTTTCTCCTTGTCGTTGACTTTTGCTAGCTTCACTACTATATGCCGTGGGGTTGGTCTTCTTGCATTGATAAAGTTTGGAGATCTATTGGCTTCTGTCACCTGAAGATCCATCTCTCTCACCAGATTTGGGAAGTTCTCTGCCATTATTTCTTTGAATAGGCTTTCTGCCCCTTTCTCCTTCTCTTCTCCCTCTGGTATACCTATAATCCTTACGTTTCATCTCCTAATTGTGTCTGATAATTCTCGGAGAGTTTCTTCATTTTTTTTTAGTCTTACTTCTCTCTCCTCCTCTGCCTGCAGCATTTCTATATTGCCATCTTCCAAATTGCTAATTCTTTCCTCCATATTATCAGCCCTACTGTTCAGTGCATCTAGATTTTTCTTAATCTCCTCTATTGTGTTCTTAATTTCCAATATTTCTGTTTGGTTCTTCTTTATCGTATCAAACTCTTTTGTGACATAGCTCCTGAATTCATTGAGTTGTCGGTCAGAATTCTCTCTTAACTCATTGAGTATTTTAATGATGGCTGTTTTGAAATCATCATCATTTAGGTTATATATTTCATTTTCTTTGGGGTTGTTTCCTGTGTATTTGTTATTTTCCTTCTGTTCTGGAGATTTAATGTATTTTTTCATATTGCTTGATGTTGTTGATTTGTGCCTCCGCATAGAGATAGAGTTTAGTTGCTGCTTTCACTTGCTTCTGCTGCTGTGGTGGGGGAGCAGCTGTTTATACTGCACCAACCAGGAACCCTATCCACAGTTGCTAACTGGGCCTGGGCCCCTCCTTGTAGTCACAGTGGTCCTTTGGATTCCCTCCTCTGCCATGGGGGCCGTCACAGGGGGGCTTCATGCTGCTGGTGCCTACTGTTGCAGCCCACCTAGACGTGCTCCCTCCTTGGGGTCTGCCACGGTGTTATGGGCTTTTCCAGCGGCCAGGGGTAGGATCACTTATATTTGTCGCTCCATCATTGTTGGCACCCATTAAATCTCACTTGTCCACTGTGGGTCGCAGGAGAGCTATTGGCATCTTCTACAGTCTGTGGTTAGTTCACCTAGCTATGCTACTTTTGTCCTGGGGTCTTCCAGCCTTGTGGCTGCCGTATGGGTGCTTTCTACTAGTGCTGTGCAGAGGCTTTCCCTGAGGCTGCTGTGAGCCTGTAGGGTTTCCCCCTAGGCTACGGAGCTGGTCACTGGAACTCCACCCAGCACCAGTCCTGTTCCCCAGGAACTCGGGGAGCCCTTTGCCCTGTCTTGGGGGATAGACGGAGATCCTGATTTCAGTGGTAGCTGGTCAGCTGCTGCCCTGCCTGATATTCTCCTCTCTGGGACCCTCCTGGTGTTGTGGATGCTGGGCTTGGCCCCTCTGCTAATAGGAGACAGAGAGTTTTGTCTGCTGCCCGGGCAGAACTCTGGAGCTTCCCCTATGGGCCACAAGGCCGGCCTCTGGAGCTCCCCCTAGCCCCAGTCCTCTCCAAGATCTCCGGCAATCCCTAGCCCCATGGGGCGGGCAATTGCAGCTGGGGGTTGCCTCGCCCTCTGGGGTTCTCTCTGGGACTTTCCCGGAGTTGTGAATGCTGGGAGTGGCCCCTCCGCTAATGGCAGACAGAAAGTTTTGTCTGCTGCCCGGGCAGAACTCTGGAGCTTCCCCTCTGGGGCGTGGAGCCGGCCTCTGGAGCTTCACCCAGCCCCAGTCTGCTCCAAGATCTCCAGCAATCCCTAGCCCCACCGTGCTGGCAGTGGCAGCCGGGGGACATCCGTACCCTCAGTGATTCTCTCTGGGACCCTCCGGGCGCCGTGAACACTAGGCAGGATCTCCCCACCAAGGGCGGGGAGAGATTCTCCTTGCGGGCTCAGGTGTGTAACTCTAGAGTTTCCCTCTGCATTTAGGAGTAATTGCGGGGGGTTTAGGTAGGGTTCTGGTCACCTGTTTCCACCGTCGCTCCTCTGTTGTGTGCTCGCTTCTGTCCTAGATGTGTGTTGATCTTCTGGGGGCGTCCGTTGGAAGAAAGCTGCTTGCAGGTACTAGGCTGTTCAGTCGGGGTCAGAGAGTTTTCACCTATTTCCACATCCTCCCGGAGGAAAGTCCATCTGCCTTCCGATGTATAGTCGCGTGGGTCTCTCAGACGTCCTGAGATGCTGTCTGGATATCCTTTGTTAAGCGATAAGTGTCCAAATAATTGTAGACTCGAAGGGGGAGAGACAAAGAGGACTACTCATGGCGCCATCTTGGATCCTCCTCCTCTTACTTATCTGGAACTCATTTTTGAAATACTACAGAGCTAAACAAACAGCAAGTGAGGTTTCAACCCCAAGTTAAAATTCACTTACCTGCGATATTATCTGGGCATTTTAGAAGAAGTTGATGATGCAAGAACCAAGCATTCTAGCTCACCCAGTATTTCTGTTCACTTTGACCCATTCTAGAAATCCCAAGTCTGAACTACATGGCACAGTCAAAGAAGAGAAGGTGTCCTACTGATGAGTTTTCTCAAGGCTCCCTTCATGTCCCTATTCCTCAGGCTATAGATGAAAGGGTTCAGCATTTGAGGGATAACAATGTACATCACTGAAGCCACTGCAGTGTTTCTGGAAGAGTTAGTAAGAGCAGAGCTAACGTACACCCCCAAACCTGTCCCATAGAATAAGGACACAACTGAGAGGTGAGATCCACAGGGGGAAAAAGCTTTATACATTCCCCCTGCTGATGGCAGTCTCAAAATGGAAGAGACTATCTCAGTATAAGAGGAAATGATTCCACACATAGGAATACCACCAAATAAGCAAGTTGTAAAATATATCAGGATGCTATTGATGAGGGTATGAGAACATGCAAACTTAAGGACATGAGCAAGTTCACAGAAGAAGTGAGGGATTTCCAGGTCCCTGCAGAAGGACAGCTGTAGCACCCTCAAACTATGGAGCAAGGCAACCACAATGCTAAGAGACAGAGAGAGAAGAATCAGCAGGACACAGAGTCTGGGGTTCATGATGACCATGTACATGAGTGGGTGACAAATGGCCACATAGTGGTCATAGGCCATTGCTGCAAGGAGAAAATTCTCAAATATGCCAAAAACCAGGGCAAAAACAATCTAAGTGAGGCAGCCTGTATAAGTGATTCCCTGATTCTGTGCTTGTATGTTCAGCAGCATCTTTGGGATTGTGGTTGTGCTTATACAGATGTCAGTAAAGGACAGATTTGAGAGAAAGAAATACATGGGAGTGTGGAGGTGGGAGTCAGAGATGACAGCCAGGATGATGAGGAGATTTCCGAGGATGGTGACCAAGTACATGGACAGGAAAAGGCAGAAGATGAGGGGCTGCAATTCTGAATCATCTGTGAATCCCAGGAGAAGGAATTCTGGAGCATCCGTGTGATTTCTGGATGCCACGTTGATGAATCTGATGGGAGAAATGGTGTTAAAAGAACATAAAGTGAATGGTCCTGGATAAGCAGCAAAGCATCAACAGGGAAATTATTAGAAATGAATAATCGTGGTACCACTCCAGACTTATTGCTGACAAACCCTGGGTGAGGACCAGCAATCTAAATTTGAAAAACTCTCTAGGTGAATTTGTTACATGCTAAAGTTTGAGAAACAATGCTCAAAACAGAGAAAAATAGTAATAGTGTGAACCCAAGAGAATATTCACATCTTACCCTCTGCTAATGTCTCCCTCCATCGTCATGTCTCACTCTTACTCTTCTCTCCACTCCCTTTATTGGGCCATCTTTTTATTGATCACCAACTTTCTTTCCCATCTTGTGCCAAGTGCTGAGCACGAAACAAAGAAGAAGACATGATATTTCCTTGAGAAATATTCCCTGCCTTCAAACAATCAGAAAGACAAGAATGAAGTTATTAATCTTTCTTGTAGACTTTAGTCCCCAATTTGGCATGCCTCAGAGTCATGTGACAAGCATGTGAAATCACAGATGAGTTAGACCATACAATCAGTCAATTTATCCATGGGGAAATTTAAGTAAGTTAAGATTACGTCATGGACATGGTGTACAAGGTGAGTTCATGACAAAAAGTAAGTCTAAGATCAAATCATCTAATTGTCGAATTGGCTCACTTGACTAATCTCTGTTACTATCTGTAGATAGTACAGAATTAGCATTCCTAAACCATTACTCAGATTTCATAATTCCCCAGTAAAATTTTAATATTCCATCCTGAGCAATGTCTCAAATCTTTTTACATCTCTACAAGGTATGTCTACCTCTACCCATAAAGTACTATGTAGAACATGCAAGACATCCAACCAAGCATACACTATGTACCTGAGCAAAATTAGAAAATGTTGCCTGTAAACTTGAAGTTCATAAGACTCTCGCATGGTAACATGACTCAACTGCATTAGCAATGGATTATAAGAAGAGCTGGAAAACTACACCAATGAGATTGTCTTTCTCATCCTAAGGGAATTTATTTCCCTAAGGTGATATATGACATATCATTAAGAAAAAAAGCTAAATGAGAGAAAGAATAAAATGCATAGGATCCTAAAAAACAGATGAAAATAGTTTCACTTTTTGGTCTGTGAAAGACAGAGAGTTACAAGATAGGAGAGTCTTATATGTACCTCTAAGATAATCAAGTGTCCCTATAGGACTCTGTAAATTGGCAGTCCTCATTCCCAAGAGGGAAAAAGAAGTGACCATGGCAGCCTTTATTATTTGGTGTGTTACACAGGCTCAAACATTCTGAATTTAATCCAGGCCAGGACATACATTGTGAATGAGAAAAACTGTTCAATTGTTTTCAAAAAATTGTTTTTGTAACCTAAAAAGCCTGATGGGCTCATTTGTATAATGGGAACTGTCATAAAAACTTATGGGGACTTTGCAATGATGAGAAGTGAGTGAAGGAAAAGCATCCAACACAGCACTCCACATCTGGGACGCTCACTGGCGTTTCCTTTTGTGTTTTTTCTGCCATCCACAAGAACTCCTGGCAAGTTGCACTCCTCAGAAGAAAAAAATAAAGTAGGGTAAGTTGGGGAAAGAAAATAGAAAAGGAAATCATCCCCAGATAATAACTGCAATTTTCAGGGAAAGGTTTCTGAGTGAAAACACCAGCTGGGAACCTTTATCTTGTAGAAAAGGAAAGAAGGAAATATCAATGACATCAACATTCATTTGACGTGGACATATGATAAAATATATAGTAGTTATATTAAATAATAAAAAGAATCAAATGTGAATCAACACAAATAAGGAAAACCTACAGAAAAAACTTGTATAACAAAAAGTCTACAGAAGGAGAAAATTTTAAATATTTTTTGATCTTACAAAGATATGTATATTTTCATTATGGATTATTCAAGTGAAGTGAAAGTACAAAGATAAAAATCAAGAGCTTGGTACCTATCAGTCAAATTTATCAAGTTCATATATTTCAACTATTCTCATTGAAGGTGCCTTTATTGCAATGAAAAATTCAGCTATTTGTGAAGCACCCACATCATGTGTTTCCACCACCTTGATTCTTCTCCTTCCCCAGGAACTTCATATACATTATTCTGCTGCAACTTTCACTTTAATCAGTAACACTGTTCCATAAACAAATCCATTTTGAAAGCTTTACGTAAACCAAAATGTACTGTATATGTCACTTACAATTGCCATCCTTATGCAATTTATTTTTTAGGTAATTTTAATGTATTTACTCTCACTTCATTGATTTTAATTATCAGAAATTATTCCACTACATTTTTATATTGTAATTTCTAAGTTACCAAACTGATAGGTGTTATGGTTAATGTCCTTCATTCTATAGATGTTTATGAACACACTTATGGTATAAAGCCATGCATGGGGAATATCATCACATTCTAGATGATGTGTGTAGGGCAAGGAGAACAAGAATGGAGGGGGACTCAAAGGGGTGCTTTCTGCTTCCATATTATTTTATTACTTTATCAAAAAGACCTGAAGGTGATATTGCAGAATGTCAACATTTGTTAATTCTGGAATGAGTTGAAGGATGGTCATATGGTTTTTATTTATTATACTATCTCTACTGTTCTTATATAAAATACATGGTAATATTATAAAGAGAAGCAAGTGTAGTAGGAAGGCCACTGGTTAAGTCTCTCTGCATATCCACTTTCTCCACAGCATCCTCACAGCCCAGCTTCAGGAAAAATAATATTACATCTGTACAACAGTATATCAAGAACCAGTAACAGAAATGGAAGGAAAAGCTGACCAAACGCTTTGCCTATGACCACACAAGAATTCAAGTAAATGTCAGGAACATCTAAAACAGTCATCCTGTTTGAGAAAGGGCATATTTATGTTTAGGAAGAAAACAGGTTCCGTCATTTTTTAAGAGAAATTAGAAGACCAGCAGATTGAGAGCTGGCTGGGTACTAGTACACATATACATAGGGACTTGTTAACAAGAAGACAGTTAGGCTGCAGTCCCATGGACCCTTGTTTCTGATCATTTCATGCATGTGCTCTACTCATTTCTTCTCATAGATGAAGTTTTAGTAAAACAGCTGTCTTTATAATTAAAGCATTAACAAAGGGACTTTAAGTTACCTGACTGGCATCACTGTGGAATGATGCTTGACATGTCACCAGGATATTGAAACAAAATAAATGTTTTCAGGAAGGGCAGAAACACTAAGTGAGGCAATGGGCTCCTGTACAAGAAAGATCATCCCTGAATGGAGCCTCAGGTGTTTTTCTACCTTACCAGACAAAGTCTGTTGAACAAGGCTGCTGCAGGCTGACTCTTTACAGTCTCTATATCCCTGAGGGATTAATATCCAAAGTTCCTCATTAAACAAATACTTTTAGTGTTATTCTAGTCCCTGGGCACTGCACATCCTTAAAGACCAAGGTAATAGAAGAGAGGAATACACGCTGGCTAATCCCTGACCTTTTTGTGCCTGGTGTACACCATCCAGTTCTCTCCACCTCTTCAGGTTCACCTCAATTTCACCTACCTTGGTCATATGTACACACACACATTTGCTAATAAATTCCAAACTTCCCTTTTTAAAGTTACAAATCTCTATCTAATTAATGATATCTTGGAGCATGATTCTAACTTTAAGTGTGAAAACATGATTCATGTATTGGATATAAAAAACTCTATTTATAAATATATCTAAGATATTATAAAATTCAAACAATTAGAGGTATTTTATCTTTAGAGTCACTGAATATTTCCTGTACCATAATTTCTGTTCTCTACATTTTACACAGAAGATTCTGAAATATCTCTGTGATCAATTGTGATTGTGATCCATATACGCAGACCTATTACTCCCCTAAAAGTCCAAAAGACTTTCACAACAATTTTACCCTAGCCACACAGTAGATGAAATGTACATTTTTCTTCACATTGGGAAACTTTGGTTTACATTATTATTCTTCATTTTTAATTGTATTTTGATAAAATACAAAGTCACTAAAGGGAGTCAGTGTGCAATTTTGTTTATTTTCTAGTGGATCTCTTGAGATTTCATCCATACTTTAACAGATGTGGATAATGCTCCATGTTAATATTCACTTAAAAACATTTTTCCTTAAGGACTTCAATATTTTCATGTGTTCATCAGTTTATTTTACTTTTTAACTTTCCCTATTTGAACTTGCTTAATCTATACGTTTCCAGGGCTATTATTTTTTTAAAAACTTATGACAAGATAATGTCATAATGTCTCTCTTCACCATCTTAATTTCATTTACTTGAAACACATGAGAAATAAGTAAAATACAGGAAGATATAGCCGAGCTCAAAAAAAGATGAAATTTTTCATGTACTACAAAAGAACTGAAACGTGAAGTGATAGGTGGGGTGGATCCAAAGGGCTCTGTGAACTTAAATCCATAGTGAGAAGATACTTACCCCTTCAGTTAATAAGGATTGAATGTCTTAGAAGAAGATTAAGTGATTGAAGCCAAGGCCAAAGTGGAACTTCTTTATTTGAGAAAAGTAGCTGAACATATAGTCATGGATGTGACTGGGCCCATGGCTATGGACATAGAATTTTTTTAAACCCTCCAAAAAACAACTGAACTAATCTAAGTGTTGACTTTATGACTGGTTTTGTGATATTCTCAATGTCACTGAGCAGAATGAGTCAGTAAGCTGAATTCAGGATAAGAGAACTGGTGATTGGTGAGCACAGTGTGAACTTGGTCCACAGGGAGGAGTGAACACATTGATAGAGAGAGAAGGAGAAACTTTCTCGTTCAAATGAAATCTGAAAATCAAAATAATAATATGTAGAAATCAAAATAATCCTGAAACAGAAAACCAAGAAAATAAATAATCAGAACACAAGGAGACCAACAGGGCTGAAACAGAACAGAGATGGGAAAAATATTAAGCATGTTATCAAAGAGGTGACATTAGACAGATTATATCAACAGCCTACTAACTGCAAGGACAGACACACTGTAGCCCTGGTAAGATGGCTTTTGAATAATTCTAAAGTTCTAGTGGCTTCGGTCAAGGTGGTAAACATGGGGATAAGATTTGGCTGAGTTATGGATAAATTTTGATGGTGCGGACAACAGTGTTTTCTGGAAGACTGGACACGGGTTATAAGAGAAAGAAAGGAATCAAGGGTGGAACTTAGTGAGACAAAAATGCTCATCACCAGAAAAATTGGACTTGCCATCAATGAAAGGAAAAATTTTGTGCGTATCATGTTTGCAAATTATATCAGGTTTTGATTTTCAAAATATTGAGATTCAGCTGCCTTTTAGGCAACTATGTGGGAATGCCATGTGATCAGTTGAATATACACTTTTGAAATTCAAGAAAATGTATCTCTATGGAGATGTAAATTTGGGAGTACTGACTGTGTTGATGGCCTATCAACTATGAATCTGGATGCTATTGCAATGGAGTGATGGTAGCTGGAGAGGAGGACTGAGTACTGATCCAAGAGGCCCTCTGGCTTTGGACTTTGGAGCGATGAAGAAGCGATCATAGGAGAGAGAGTGTTAGTTGCCATTGAAGTGGAAGTAAATCCAAAATAAATACGATGCTTAAAGATAAAAGAAAGCATTTCAGGAAGTAATGAGTGGGTTAATGTTGCAGATAAATCAATTAAGGGAAAATGGAGAATTAAACAATGACTTAAGATAGAGCACGTTGGTGAGTCTTTAAGAAAAGGTAACCTGAGGGTCTAGGAGCAGGGATTTGACTAGATTGACCTCAAAAAACAATGAGAGGAGAAGAATTGGGTAGAGTGAGTACAAAAAGCTCTTTTGATAACTTTTCCTATCAAAGGAGCAGAAAATTGAAGGTGTAGACTAGAGCAGGGGACCAAAGAGGGTTTTTTTTTTGGAAGAAACTCAAATATATCGGATGTTATTGGACATGAACTGTTCAAAGGGAAATATTGATGATGCAGGAGAGTGAAAGAGGAATTGCCAGAGCTATGTATTTAGGGAAGAGCTTTGTAGTTCTGTGCACAGGTGGAAATGTTGTTCTTGATTAGGTAGAGATAAAAGTAAACTTTAGACTGAGTAGACCTAACAAACATATACAAAATGCTCCAAACACAATGGCAGAAAATGCATTCATCCCATGTTAACAAACCACATATTAAACAACAAAACAAGCCCCAACAAATTCAATAATATTGAAATCATAAAAAGTATCTTTTCCAGTCACAGTGG
This sequence comes from Equus asinus, assembly GCF_041296235.1. Classification (NCBI taxonomy): domain Eukaryota; kingdom Metazoa; phylum Chordata; class Mammalia; order Perissodactyla; family Equidae; genus Equus; species Equus asinus. The sequence continues at coordinate 19,723,487 of NC_091809.1, read as the reverse complement.
AATGAAACCAAAAGTCAACAGCAGAAGGAAATGTGGAAAATTCACAAGTAGGTGGACATTAAAAACATACTCTTAAACAAGAGATGAGTCAAAGAAAAAAATCACAGGGGAAATTATAAAGTACTTTGAGAAATGAAAACAAAAACACATCATAACAAAACTTGTGAGATTCAGTGAAAGCAGTGCTAAGATAGAAGTGTATAGCACTCATTGCATACGTTGTAAAGAAGAAAAATCTCAAAATAAGAATCCAACTTTATACCTCAAGGAACATGCTCATATATAGAAATAGAGGGAGGGAACAAGCCTTGCTATTCAATTCTGGTTCATTAACTTCTACTCCTTTGCTACATTCTCATGTCCAACAAGATCACAATTTATTTCTTCTGGAAGGAATGGGTATTTTCATTGTGACACACATATACACATACATACACATGCAACAAAATACACACACGTATGTCTGTGCATAAAAACAGTTTAAAACAATGCCAAGGGACTCAACAAATTCAAGACTATTCCTGCCTCTGGGAATTGAAGGAAGAAACAGAGGAAACTAAAAATGGATGTTGTCTCTATACAAACTATTTTGTTACTTTCAGAAGATTAATATGGCAAATGCCAAAATTTATTAATTGTGGAAATAGGTACATGAGTATTTGTCCTGATATTCTGTGTTATTCTGCCTTTTAAAAGATTTCATTGGTTACTAAAGCGATTTTGGTACTGCGGATGTAGTGTATTGTGTTTGTCTAGTTCTCCATCTCATCTGCCAGAGTCCTCATACACAGGTACTAGAGTCAAGACCAATGGTTATCCCTGCAAAAAAATACAAAGAACCAGAGATGCAAGGATAAATAAAAGATGGACATCCACCTTCATCATTTGCCCCCAAGTTAAAGAATACTTAAGAGAAGTCTGGAAAACTTCATAAAATTGCACAAGCGAAGGTTTCTCCTGAGAATGGAAAAAGACCCTAAAACTTTAGAGTCAGCGTAGAAGATTAGCAGATTGATTAGTATTGCTGGAAAGATACAAGAAAACACATCAGATCATAGACAGTTAGGCAGACATTTGATAGATGAATAATATCAAGTCATCATCAGCATGTTCCCACTCAACCCCAGAAGGACTGATAGACAAATATCTCTCCATATTTGAAGACAGATTACGGAACTTGAGATGTCATGCGTGCCAATCCTAAGGAATAACATTTAGTTCTCCCTTTGATATTGAAGAAGATAAGTGGAAACCCTGTTATCAAGAGACATGGAAACAGAGTGAAGGACTGCGCTGTTGTGCAAAAGTGACGGTCCCTGTAAGAGGCTCGGGTCTGCTGCCTAGTGACCTGAGCAGGGGTATTGAGTAGGGTGGCCACAGCCAGATTATTTGCAGTCTCTTTGGCCCTTGAGGCTTCAGTATCCATAGTTTCTCATTGGTTTTGCTCATTCTGATCCCAGGGAAGTAGAGACCCTTAAAAGTCAGAGAGAGAAATTAAATTCCCTCATGCTGATAGGCCAAAAAAATGCAGTTATCTTCCATCCACCCATTTCTGTTCACACCCATTTCAAATAACTTTCACACAAGGAAAAAATTTGCTTCTGTAATTGGATTCAAGTTTTCTTTCCTAAAGTACCTTCAAAGGTATCATTTATAAGAACAATCTAAGGAAGACTGAAAGGATATTTAGGCTCAACATATAGTTTATAATATGGGTAAATATATATTATTTATAAAATTCAAATAGTACTATAGCAAAGCTGCCTTCAAAAGTGTATTCTAAGGACTAGCGCTATGTATGGCTCATTATATTCTGTTTCTACATATCACATTCAGCAGTCTGTAATATATTCTGTATAATCAAAGCAGGCTGTGCCTGGAAGGAGCCATGGCATTTTCCCAGAAAAATGGCAGATTAGGCAGGCTTAAATCTTGTCCTCTCAAAGAAACATTGAAAAGCAAGAAGAAACTGTCTGAACTAACTTCATCGGAACTCCTGAAAACAGTCAAAATTTACAGCAACCATGTGAGTGATTAATAAAAAAAAGAGCAACTTCAAACTGGTAGAAATGTATTGTGGCATTTTTACTTGTCTTTGTCACCTCCTTCCCTGGCATGGCGGTAGTCTTAGTCTTAAAATGGTCCCAGCCTGCATTCTCAATATGAGATCCTGCTCCATCGATTCAGGGAAAGCAGTCGATCTTTTCTCAAATCTTCTGTATGTTTATTCTAATCTGTCTCAGACCTATCTGAAGGACTGACACAGGCACAGATCTGTTTTGCCTAAAGCAGAATTCAGGCTGGAAAAGCAGGGGGCATTTTTTGAAAATACACACAAACCAAACTAACAGTCAACATACGCATACGGTAAAAGATTAAAGTCAAAACATAAAATAGGCAAGCAAAGATCCAGAGCAAAAACAGGTGAAATTTTCTTCAGGAAGTTAGGACATTTAAAAGCATCCAAATACATGGGAAAGTTCAGAAGGCCACATGAATGCCCACAAGACATATACTCAGAAGAGACCAGAGAAGAGTTAAACTTTCATATTGATTTCTAGGCTCAGTGCAAGCCTAGACAAGTGTTGAAAGAGTACTGCAGAACAGATTGAATCTGTAAAGACAGAGAGTGTGTTGTTTCTTTGTTTATGTCACTCCAGGCATTCTATCAAAGCACTAGGTAAACCAAGCTAAACAACATAGATTTTAATGACCACAAACGAAAAGAAACACAATGTTTGTGAATGTATTTTGGGAAAGTCACTAAACAAATAGACCACTATCACCTTCAACCTTTGAGGACAACCAGAACAGAAAACTCTCCAGCAACTCCTTTGATTCTCATTTGAGACCTCCACTGTTTTCACTCCCTCACCTACAGAGATGATTCTGACTTGTGGCACTGCTTTTTTTTTGTCCTTATGAGAAAAGTAACTCTAATCATGCCAAATTCTCTTTTCTCCTCTCTTGTCTTACACTCAACATCTCCTAGTCAAAGGAAAGCAGTTCTGCATAGAACAACCTTATTCATAAACACATTAAAAAGTTTTGCATCAGAGCCTTAAGACTGCACCCATCCTCTATGACATCAATGATACAATCAATTTTATTCAATTATGTTTCTCTGTGTGGGCTCCACCAGAGGTGTGTAAGAAACATGGCAATAAAAGATGACTAAGGACAAAAGTGAAAACTCAGATGCAATCTTATGAATAAACCAATGAAAATGTTAAAAGTATAAAATATGTCAAAAGAAGATTACCAACCTTTGTCTTGCCTATCTAATACTTACTTATTTTGTTGTATTAGTCAGACCAGAAAAGGCAATAATATATCAATATAAATATAACTATAAAATGAAAAAATCTAATTGCTGGACCAAGTGGTAAAAATATGGGAGACCAATAGGATTACAAGACTTAAGAATATATAGTGAAGATATGGAATACAATGATAGTAGTTAAATTTTGTTGAATACTTAGTGGTGCTAGGCAATGTCTTAAGCGTTTGCAGTGCTTATGCGGGTGTACTGCCCAGCAGGAGTTTCACTCCATATGATCAGCCTAAAGCTCTCATAGTAATCATTTGCTCCACATCAAGAACCAGATTAGGTAGGTGGCATATGATCCTATTCCCAGTGATGAGATTATAGGTGATGTCTTATGGGTGATGCCATGGAAATGTCTACTATAAATAGATCTTCTATTAAGGGTAGGCTCAGGGAAGAGCAGTCAGTTTTCTGTCTCCAGGGATCATGTCTAGATATGATTGATGCCTGCCTCTATTGCAGATATCTATGTTCTTGAGGGGAATCAGACCTAGCTGAAGCCACTTCATGCAAGAATGAATGAATCCCTACTCTCCAACTCCTGTACATTCCCTACCTTTGAGGTCCTTGTAATGAAAGAGAAATATCCTTATTGTTTGAGCCTATTAGAGTCAGTATTCCTTTCTCTCAATGGAAACTAAGGTGACCTCACTGATCAAAGTCAAATACACAATCATTTCAAACCATTGAGATAACCTAATCATGGCGATTTTACAAATGATGAAACTGAGTGTTGTGGATGCTTATGCCCTGCATATGTACAATTTACTTCTTACCAGTCTCAGGAATTACTGAATTAAGGTAGGAGACATCAGCCACCATGTCTCATAGTAGGCTTAAAGCTTAGGTGCAAGTCACTTGGTGCTATTTATGGGATCAGGCAGAATCTAGTCTCTGGTATGACCACAGTCCTGTTTAAATCCTTCCACAAACTTATTTACCTTCTTTCACTTCCCTTGTGCTGAGAACATTCCCCCCAAAATTACTCTACCAAAATCTTCTGCCTCAATTCAGCTTCTATGAACCCTGACCAAAGAAACTTATCTTAGAGAATGGAAATCATTTGTTAAACATCAAAAAGATAGACAAGGAGCAAGCCAAGTTTTACTCCCAGTTAAAGTGCACTTAGCCACCATGATATCTGTTCATTTACGAAGAACTTGGTGATGGAGGAGCCAGGCATTCTGGCTCATTCTAGTGAAATGAACCCAAATCAGATGACACGATCACAGAAAATAAAGTATCCTGCGAATGAGTTTCCTCAAGGCTCCCTTCATGTCTGTGTTCCATGTGCTGTTAATGAAGGGACTCTTCATGGGAGTGACCACAGTGTACATCATTGAAAGCACTGCAGTCTTCCTGGAAGAGTTTGTCAATGCAGTACTAATGCACACTCCAAAAACTGTCTCATAGAACAAAGTAGTAACTGAGAAGTGAGACCCACAGGTGGAAAAAGCTTTATATTTACTGTCTGATGATGACATCCTCAAAATAGAAGAAAGGATTTGAATATATGAGGAAATGATTCCAGAACCGCAAACACCAGCAAATATGCTAGCCACAAAATACATCAAGATGTTATTGATGAGGCTATCAGAACAGTAAGCTTGATGAGCTGAATAACTTCACAGAAGAAGAGGAGAATTTCCAAATCAGTGCAGAAGGGACAGTTCCAATGCCGTCAGACTGTTGAGCAGGGCATCCACAATGCTAACAAACAGTGAGACCAGAATCAGTAGGCAACAGAGTTGGGGGTTCATGATAACTGTGTACCTCAGGGGGTCACAAATGGCCACAGAGCAATCATAGGCCATTACTACAAGGAGAAAATTTTCTTAAAGAACAAAAGTCAGGACAAAGCAGATCTGGCTGATGCAGCCTGCATAAGTAATGCTCTGATTCTGTGCTTGGATGTTCACCAGGTCTTTGGGATCGTGGTTGTGCTTTAACTTATGTCAATAAAGCACAGACTGGACAGAAAGAAATACATGGGTGCATGGAGGAGATAGTCAGACGTGAGATCTAAGACAATGAGCAGATTTTCCAGTATGGTGACCATGTACATGGACTGGAACAGGCTAAAGAGGATGTTGTCAGTTCCGGATCCTCTGTCATCTCATGAGGAGAAATTCTGAAACATTTGTTTTGTTTCTGGATTCCATGTTGTTGATAAATCTGATGGAAAAGATGTGGTCCCTCGACCAGGAGCAAGAGTATCATTAGAGGCAAACACCATCTGGGAAAGGGAAGGAGTCAAATGGAAGGATGTCTTCTATATGCATGTAATTTTGTTATTTTGAAACAAAAACCTCAAGGTAATAAAGCAACGTGTCGACAGTTCTTAATTCTGGAAATGGTTAAGGAATGATAATTTTAAATATTACACTCTCTATGATGCTCCGATTCTTTAAACCATTTTTTAATTTTATTAGGAGAAACAGTTCGTCTAGGGAGGCAGGTGATGACTCTATATGGATGTGTAGCTCCTTGCCCAGAGACCTCACAGCCTGGCAACAGATATAACACAAATGTGTGTTAAAAACCCTGAATTGGAAGGTACAGTGAAACTGACCAAGCCTCCTCCCTAAGACCACTATAAGAATTAAGTACATGCCAGTGAATTTTATAACAATATCCATGTTTACAAGTGAGGATATTCCTGCTGAGAAGGAAAATGTTCTTTGCCATCATACAGAGAGTAGGAGACAATCAGAATAAGGGTTGCTTGAGAATTGGAGGAAAGTTACAAGGGAACATGTCAAGAAGATGGAAGACAGGCAGGAGGCAAACGGATGTCTTGGCTCTAATCATCTGATGCAAGCACTCTCCTCACAGTTTCCCCTGGATAAACTTGTGGTAAAACACCTGTCTTCATTCCCAAACATTGACTAAGGAACATTAGGTTACCCAGATGACACTGTGAAATGATGCTAGAAATCTCTCCTAGATATTAAGTGATAGAGACTGAAGCTCTATCCTTAAGAGGAGGAGAGGGACTGAGTGAAGCACCAGGCTCCTGGGCAAGAGGGAGAAGCTCTTGGAGGAGACTCAGGTGTGTTGTTTCTTTACTGGGAAAAGGCTGTTGAGTGAGGTCGTCACAGACAGACTATTAGTAGTCTCTGTGTTCTTGGAAGATCAATATTCAAAGCTCCTCATTAGTCAATTTTAGTGTCATTCTGATCCCAGTTCTGTGTAAATCCTTAAAGACCAACACCATAGAATGGCAGGATTCAGGATCGTACATTCCCTGATGCTACAAGGCCAAGTGTTCACCATTCAGTTCTTCACCTTCTTCTGTTCACAACTATTTCACAGACCTTGCAAATGTGGACCCACTATGCTTCTCTGAGTGGATTTCAGCATTATTTTTTTAGGTACAACCAATAGCACATCTATGTAATCAATGCTATCAGGAATCCTGGTTATAATTGTAGGTGTGATATATATATATATATATATATATATATATGTATGTATGTGTAATTCAGCTATAAGAAGGAATGAAATTCTAGCACGTGCTACAACATGAAGGAACTTTGAAAACATTATGCTGAGTGAAATAAGGCAGACAAAAAATATATATTGCATGATTTCAGTTATAAGGTACCTAGATTAGATAAGGTCGTAAGGACCGAAAGTAGAATGGTGGTTACGAGAGGAGAGGGAGAGAAGGATTGATTTTGGGAGTGATGGAATATATTGACAGTTTCTTAAGTCTGTACTTAATAATAAATCACATTGATATTGATGGGCTTAGCAAGGCCACATTTGGAAATATTTCACGAGAGGTTTATTTGCCCTGCTTTATCCTTCTTGTTACATTGAACGAACAATTCTGAAATTTCATTCTTGAGTCAATTGTTTTAGTGGCTTATTTTTAAAGTTCTTGAATTTCTGTCTTTACATTTTGGGTTGTGCTTATTCTCCTAAGAAATGTGTAACTCCTCTGAGGTCACAAAAATATTTTTGTATATTGTCTTCTGAATTACTTAATCACTTTGACTTTTGTGTTTAAAGCTTTCATACATTGAAATGATTTCTCTTTGTTGGTTTTGGCTCTAGAAAGTCAAATATTATTTATCAGTTTCAACTCCTTTTTTTTGAGAGATATTTTTATTGTGGTAAAATATAAATAACATAAAATTTACAATTTCATCCATTTTAAGTGTGCAGTTCCCTGGGGTTAAGAGCATTCACAATATTGTGTGACCATCACCACTATCAATTTTCTGATCTTCATCATCCCAAGCAGAAACTCTGCACCCATGAAACAATACCTCCCAATTTCCTTCTTTTCTCAGAGCTTTCAGAAGGAACTCAACGTTTTGACTTCAGCCCAATGGGGCTGATTTCATAATTTTGACCTCAAAGACTGCAAGAGAGTGCATTCACATTGTTTTAAGCTACTAAGCTTGTGGTAATGTGTTACAGCAACAATAGGAAACTAATACAGGACACAAGTTCCAATTCAGGTTGATGATAAAAAAAAATGTCTTCTGGATGTCTCTTTGTAAAGATTATGTCTGCTTTGCAAAGAAATCCAAAGAAAGGCAGACATATTTCTGTCTCTGGTTATTGTGTCTGAAATATCTCTGCACTGCTGCAGACAGTGGTGACTATCAAGGGAGGATATTTGTAGGAAGAAGCCAACACATGACAGAATGAAATGCAGCCCTGTGGTTCTGTGCCTGGGCCTACCCAATCTCTAAGCCATTGTTAAGAAAGATGATAATTGCTTTTTCACTTAATCCTATTGGCATTGAGATTTTTGCATTGTTACAGCTGAAGGCATGTATTCTCACTTGGCTGCTTTGAAATTTCCTAATTTCTTAAAGAAATTTTCCCATGTGTTTCTATGAGCATTAGCGGTTCTATTTTGTTTATAATGTTTTTTGACATTAATCTTTTACCATAGGCATATGTGGGCTGTTAGTTTGGTTATCATGTTTTCAAACAATCCCCAGTGCTTTTCTTGACTGAGTTCTGATTTACAAATAACAGAGATGAATGCCTTGTCTCAGTTCTTCAGGTTGCTCCCAGACAGGTTAGAACAGACATACAGAAGGATTTGAGAAAAGCTATGGTCATTGCAGCATTATACACAATAGCCAAGACATGGAAGCAAATTAGGTGCCCATCAAGGGACCAATGGATAAAGAAGATGTGGTATTTATACACGGTGGACTACTACTCAGCCATAAGAAATAATGGAGATCGGATTGGTGGTTACCATAGGGGAAGGGGGAGGGAGGAGGGAAAAGGGGTGATTAGGCTCACATGTGAGGGGATGGACTATAATTAGTTTTCGGGTGGTGAGCAAGATGTAATGTAAACAGAATTCAAAATATGATGTACATTCAAAATTAATTAATTAATTAAAAAAAGAGAGACACTATAAAATTTTAAAAAAGAATGATTTGAGAAAATATCTATTATGCTTCCTCTGAATCCATGGACCAGTGTCTTACACTGAGAACACCGGCTGTGACCATTTTAAGACCAAGACTACTGCTATGCCAGGGAGGGAGTGGGGCAAGGGCAAGTAAAAATGCCATAAAACTTTTCTACTAGTTTAAAGTTGCTTTTTCCTTGATTCAACACTCACCTTGTTGCTGTAAATTTTTACACTTTTTGGGAGTTTTAAGTTAGTTCTGACAGCTCTTCTTGTTTTTCAACGTTTCTTTGAGAAGACAAGAGTGTCTAGATGCCTAATCTGTCATTTTGCTATTCTGCTGGAAAAATGCCATTGACTCTTTCATGTACAGTCCAATTAGATTATAGAGATTATATTAGAAACTGTTGAATGGAATATGTAGAAAAATAATGCAATGAGCCATACAGAGAGTTAGCCCTTAGAATATGCTTTTTAGGGTGCATTTGCTATATTATAATTTGCCTTTCACAAGTAAGACATATGTATATATTATATACATACACATATGATAAACTCTATTTTTGAACCTAAATGTCCTTTCAGTCTTGATTAGATTGCTATTATAATGGATGTATTTGAATATACGTTAGGAAAGAAGACTAATATCCAATTGCAGAAAGAATTTTTTCCTTGTGTGAAAGGTATTTGAGGAGAATGTGAACAAAAATATGTGGATGGAAAAGAATTGCATATTTTTGGCATGTCAGGATGAAAGATTTAGGCAGTTTAAAGTTCTTCCTTCTCTGAGCTTTTAAGGGTTTTCTTTGCTCTCAGATCAGAATGATAGCAAATGTTTGACTAATGAGAAACTTTGGATATTGAATCCCAATGGCCACAGAGAGTGCAAATAGTCTGCCTGTGGCCACCCTACTGAAAAGCCCTGCTCAGGTCACTAGGCAGCACACCTGGGCCTCTTCACAGGGACCGTCAGTACAAACACCCAGCCTTCACTCTGTGTTTCCATGCTCCCTGAGAACAGGACTTACATTTCTCTCCTTTAATATCAAAGGGAGAAGTGAATGTTATTTCATAGAGTTGGTACCCAGTCATCTGAAGTTCCCTAGTCTGTTTTTCAAATCGGGAAAGATGTTTGTCTATGAGTACATCTGGGGTTGAGTGGGAATATGCTGAAGATGACTTGATTTTATTCATCTGTGAAGTGTCTACCTAATTGTTCATCATCTGACATGTTTTCTCGTACCTTTGCAACAATGCTAATCAATCCGCTAACCTTCTAATCTGATCCTAAAGTTCTAGGGTGTTTTCCATCCTCAGGAGAAAGCTTCTCTTGCACAATTTTGAGCAATTTTCTAGAATTCTCTGAAGTATTCCTTAATTACTGTGAAGGGAATTACGGTGGATAATCCCCTTATATTTATCCTTCCATGTCTGGTTCTTTATGTTCCTTTGGAGGGATGAACATTGGTCTTGACCATGGTATCTGTCAATGTGTGTGTGTTCATGTGTGTTTGCAATGCAAATGCCCATTACTTTAAGAAAATATAAATTTGATGTTGTAAGACAGGGGAACACAGTAAAGGAGGGGGAGTTAATGAACCAGAATGAAATGTATCAAGGCTTTCTCCCTCTGCTTTTATGCATGAGTAAGAATTACAGCGGAAGTTTCAGTACATGAATTATTTCCTGAAACTTGCAGTTACCATACCAGGATTGTTCTTTCTTTTTCTCCTCTTCTTTCATCTTGTCCCACCCTCACTTTCCTCTCTATAATGACTCCTGCCAATTTGTCCAGTTATGTTAATGCCATGAACAAATCACTATACGTGATATTAAGAAGTCTTGTATGTCAAGTACCATGCTAGGTGATATTGCCTATTTATTTCTCATCTTTGAAATATCCCCATAAGTTTTCATGGTGCAAACACACACAAACACACACATATGTACATAATAACATATGCACACCCACTCACATGCATGTGTTTGTGTAAAGACAGTTTAAAACAATGCCAAGGGACCAATGAATTAAAAATTTTGGTTGCCTCTGGGTATGGAAGGACAAGAATGGAGGAAAATTAAAGTTAATACTTTCTATATACAAACTAGTTTGTTACTTTAGAAAGAGAATTATTATGGCAAATGTCAAAATTTCTTCATTCTGGAAACAAGCACATGAATAATTGTCCTGATATTCTGTATTTTAAAATATTTCGTAGATGACTAAAGAGATATTGGTACTGGGAATGTGTCTAAGGGGTTTGCTTAGTCCTCCATCTCTTGAGCAAGAGTCCTCACAGAAAAGTACCAAAGTTAAGATAAATGATTATCCCTACAAAGGAACATAAAGAACAAGACATGGAAGGATAAATATAAGATGGCCATTCACATTAATCCTCTGCCCAGAAGTTAAGGTATATTTGAGGGAATTCTAGAACATTTCACAAAATCATGCAAGAGAAGTTTCTGTTGAGAATGGAAAAAGATCCTAGAACTTTAGGATCAGAGTAGAAGATTAGCAGATTGATTAAGTATTGTTGCAAAGGTACAAGAAAACATGTCAGATGATAGAAAATTAGGCAGACACTTCACAGATCAGTAAAATCAAGTCATTGTCAACATGTTTCCACTTAATCTCAGATGGACTAGTAGACAAACACGTCTCTCTATTTGAAAAACAGACTGGGGAACTTCAGATGACTGGGAGCTAAACTTAAGGAAGGACATTCAGTTCTCTGATATTGAAGGAATTAAATGGAAGATCTGTTCTCAGGGAGTGTGGAAACATAAAGTGAAGGGCTGGGCTGTTGTGCAAATGTGATGGAACATGGGAAGAGGCTCGGGCTGTGCTGCCTGGTGACCTGAGCAGAGTTATTCAGTAAGGTGGCCACAGGCAGATTATTTGCAGTCTCTGTGGTCTTTGCAGTTCAATATCCAAAGTTTCTCATTAGTGAAACTCGTTTCCTATCATTCTGATCCCAGGGCAATAAACACTGTTAAAAGCTCAGAGAAAGCAGAACTTAAAACCAGCTAATATGTTCATCCTTGGATGCCAAAAGTATTCAGGTCTCTTCCATAGACCTAGTTCTGCTCACACTCATTTCAAGTGCCTTTCACACATGGACAAGATTTCCTTCTGGAATTGAAATCTCCTTTTCTTTCCTAAGGTAAATTCAAGGACACTCTTTATATTAACAATCTAAGGAAGACTGAAAGGACATTTAGACTGAAAAATATAGTTTCTTTTATGGAGCTATATATCTTACTTATAAAATGCAAGTGAAATTATAAAAAATATACCGTAAAAAGCATATTCTAAGGGCTAACTCTGTGTATGGTTCATTGCATTCTGTTTCGACATATTATATTCAGCAGTTTCTAATACTTTCTCTTTAATCAAAATGGATGGCACATGAAAAAGTTTACTGCATTTTGCCAGTAAAATGGAAAACCGGCAGATTAGGTAGCTTGAAGCTCTTGTCATCTCAAGGAAATGTTGAAAAACAAGCATAAACTGACAGAAATAACTTTGTCAGAACTCCCAAAAATAGTCAAAATTTACAGGAACCAAGTGAATGCTGAATCAAGAAAAAAGCATCCTCTTAACAGGCAGAAAAGTTTTCTGGCACTTTTACTTGCCCTTGTTTCACTCCTTCCCTGAAATGGCAGTAGTCTTAGCCTTACAAATGTCACAGCTTGTGTTCTCAATATGAGATCCTGGTCTATGGATTCAGAGAAAACAGAGTAGATCTTTTCTCAAATAATTCTGTATGTCTGTTCTAACCTGTCTGGGCTACCTCGTGGACTGATAAAAGTCACTCATCTCTGTGGTTCCTAATTCAGAAGACAGGCTGGAAAAGCAGTGGGCCCTGTTCAAAAATATTGCAAAGGAACCTAGCAGCCCACGTATGCCTATGGCAAAAGATTAAAGTGAAAACATTAAATAAACCAGCTAAGTCTCAGAACAAAAACAGGAAATTTTCTTAAGGAAATAGGACATTCAAAAGCAGCCAAGTATATGGGAAAATTTAGAAAGCTACATGCACGCCCATGGCAAGAAATATTTTCAGAAAAGACCAGAGAGGATCTAAAACTTTCCTGTTGATCAGTGCAAATGTGGATCTGTGTTGAAAGAGTATTGCAGTACAAATCCAATCTGTAAAGACTGAGAGAGGTGTGCCATTTGTTTATGTGTTTGTGTCACTCATGCTATTCAAAGAGACATATCAAAGTACAGGCAGAACAAATCTAAAGAAATAGATTTCAATGACCACATACAATAAGAATTTCAGTCTTTTCAAATATATTTTGGGAAATTTGCTAGAGGAATATACTAATAAAACCTTCAACAATTTTTTAGGGTAAAACTCAGGGGGATATTCTGATATACAGCGCTACCACATTATAATGTTGAGTCTAAGAAGTAGAAAGAAAAAAGGGTGAAGGAAAGTGTGGAGAACCTAAGGGACGTATGGGACGCCATCAACTGAAAAAATGTATGCATTATGGGAGTCCCAGAAGGAGAAGAGAAAGAGGAAGAGATGGAAAGAATATCTGAAGGAGAAATGGTCAAAACTTCCCAATATGGTTAAAGACATGAACTTACAAAACTAATAAGCTCACTGAACTCCAAGGAGGGTAAATAAAAGACACTAACGTTGAGACACATTATCATCAAGTTGACAAAGCCAAAGCAAAGAGAAAATCTTAAAAGGAACTCATCACATACAAGAACGTAAGAGAAAGTCAACTGCACATACAAGAGAACCTCAATAAGATTAGCAAACAATTTCTCATCAGTACTACAAAGGCCAGAGTATAATGAGATGACACATTTAAAGTGCTAAAAGAAAAACGAATTCAACCAAGAATGTTATATCTGCCAAAATTTTCCTTCCAAAGATGAGGAGGAAATAAAATATTCCCAGATAAACAAATGTGACGGAATTCATTACCACTAAGCCTGCTCTATGAAAATATCTAAGGGATTTCTTCAGGTTGAAAAGAAGACACTAAACAGTAATTCAATGCTGTGTGAAAAAATGAAGATTTCTGGAAAAGATAAAGGTGTAGGAAAATAAAATAGCTGGTGTTTTATTTTTGGTTTACAACTTTCCTTTTCATTTACTGCTGGATTTAAAAAACAAATGTAAAAATTTTTAATCTATGCTATTGGCAACAATGTATAAATATATAATTTGTGACAGAATCAACATAAAGGAGACTAGACAGAACCATATAAGATCAGAGGTTCTGCATGCAATTGAAGTAAAAGTGATATGAATTCAAACTAGATTGTTATAAATTTGTCATTTTAAATTTAATATCTATGATAACCACAAAGAAAATTATCTGGATATATTTAAAAAAGGGCAATAAAAATTAAATCCAAAATGTTCATAACAAAAATCAAGTAGACAGAATATAAGGCAGTAATGTAGGAAATGAAGAAAAAAGAACAAGTATTAGACATACAGAAAATATTTTTTTAAACTGAAGGATAAAGTATCTCTTTATCAATAAATAAGGTAAGTAGATTAACTTCTCCAATCAAGAAGCAGAGACTGGAAGAGAGATAGAAAGATATGACATGAATATAAGATATTTACAAGAGACTCACTATAGATTCCTAAACACAAATAGATTATAAATGAAAGGATGGAAAATATGCTCCAGCCAAATAATTACCAAAAGAGATCTAATATCAGAAAAATAGATTTCAAGTAAAAGCTATTAAAATAAACAAAAAGAATAGATACAATATAGGTAGGTAGACAGATAGATAGATAGCTAGTAGATAGAGAGGCAGATAGAGATAAAAGGGTGCATAATCAAGATGATATAACAATTATAAACACATATACACCAAACAACAGAACCTCAAAATACCACAAACATGACAAAAGTGAAGTGAGAAATACATATTGCTACAATAATACTTAGAGACTTCAGTGCAAAACTTTGCAGGTTGGATAGTACCTCTGGAGTGATCAAAAAGAGACAGAGAACTTGCAAAATGGTATGCATGAACAAAACCTAGCAGACATGTATAAACACTCCATTTAACAATGGCAGAAGACGCATTCTTCTCTAGTGCACATGGATCATTCTCCAGGATAGATCATATGTCAGGTCACAAAGCAAGTCTCAATAAATTTAAAAAGATTGAAATCATACAGTGTATTTTCTGAGTATAATATTATGAAGCTGGAAATCAATAAGAGAAGGACAATTGGACAGTATAGAAATGGGTGGGAATTAAACAGCACACTACTGAAAAACAAATGGTATTTTACCAATGAGTTTTCTCAAGGCTTTTTTCATATCTCTGTTCCTCAGGCTATAGATGAAGGGGTTCAGCATTTGAGGGACAGCAGTGTACATCACTGAAGCCACTGCAGTATTTATGGAAAACTTAGTAAGAGCTGAATTAATGTACATTCCCAAACCTGTCCCATAAAACAAGCATACAACTGAGAGATGAGAACCACAAGTGGAAAAAGTTTTACACTTTCCAGCCACTGATGGCATTCTCAAAAAAGAGGAGAATATTTGAGCGTAAGAGAAAATGATTCCACACACAGGAATACCACCAAATATGCTAGTAGCAAAGTATATCACAATGTTATTGATGAGGGTATCAGAACATGCAAGTTTTATGACCTGAACGACTTCACAAAAAAATAGTGGTATTTCCAGGTTTGTGCAGAAGGTCAGCTGCAATACCATCAGACTGTGGAGGAGGGCATCCACAATGCTTATGAATAGTGAGAGTAGAATCATCAGTCCACAGAAGCGGGAGTTCATGATGACCATGTACTTCAGTGGATGACAAATGGCTACGTAGCGATCATAGGCCATGACTGCAAGAAGACAATTTTCCAAACCAACAGAAACCAGAACAAAGCAGGACTGGGTGAGGCAGCCTATATAAGTGATGCTTTGATTACGTGCTTGGATGTTCACTAGCATCTTTGGGATTGTGGTTGTGCTTAAACAGATGTCACTAAAGGACAGATTGGAAAGAAAGAAGTACATGGGTTTGTGGAGGTGAGAGTCAGAGATGACAGCCAGGATGATCAGCAGGTTTCCTAAGATGGTGACCAGGTACATGGACAGGAAAAGGCAGAAAATAAAAGGCTGCAGTTCTGGATCATCTGTCAATCCCAGGAGAATGAATTCTGAAACATTTGCTTCATTTTTGTGTCCCATGTTGTTGATGAATCTGATGGAAAAATGAGGTCAAAATAAAATAAAATGAATCATTTCTGGATAAGCAGCAGAAGCATCAATTGGGAACTTGTTAGAAATGAATGATGGTGGTACCACTACAGACACTGCTGATAAACTTTGGTTTGCGGACTGGGGTGAGCAATTTGAGTTTTAAGGAGCTCTCCAGAAGAATTTGATACACGCTAAAATTCAAGAAACAGTACTTAAAATAAAGAAGAAAACACTGCGTATTGTGAAACAAAGAGAATATTGAAATCGTTTCCTCTGCTAATTTCTTTCCCATCATCATCTCTCACTGTTCCTTTCCATCCACTTTCTTTATTGGCCCTTAACTTTGATCGCTAACTCTATTTTTCACCTTGTGCCAAGTGTTGAGATTGAAAAAAGAGTAAGGCATGATGTTTCCTTCAGAAGTATTTCTTGCCTCAAACAAAAACAAGGATGAGGATGAAGGTATGCAATCTTTCTTGCAGACTATGGTCCAAAAACTTTTGCGTGACTCAGAATCATATGACAGGCTTGTTAAATTACAGATGAGCTAGATCATATAATCACCCCATTTTTCCATAGGGAAATTCAGTTAAGGTGAGGTTACATCATGGACACAAAGTACACAGTTCATGGTAAGACTGGGTCTGAGATCAGATCATCTGACTGCAGAATCGACTAATTATCTGTCCACTTGACTAATTCACTTGACTAATCTCTGTTAATAACTCTGGACATTACAGAATTAGCATTCCTGAACCATCACTCAGATTTCAGAGTTATTCTTTAAAATTTTAGTAATTCATCCTGAACAATGCCCCCATTTTTTTCACTTTCCTACAGGATATGCCCACCTCTATCCATGAAGTATTGTGCACCAGATCCTGCCATCCATCTGAGTATATGCACTATACCTAAGCAAAGATTAGAAAATGTTGCCTATAAACAAGAAGTTCCTAAGAGTCTTCTGTGGAAACTCCACTTACCTGAATTTGAAATGGATTCTAATACAAGCTGGAAAACTATGTCAATGAGATTCTCTGTCTCATCTGAAGGGAATTTCTTCCCTTTAGGTGATAGAAGGCACACCATTTTATTTTTAAAAGAAACAACTAAAGACGGAAAGAATAAAATGTATAGCTCCTAAGAAAACAGAAGAAAATAACTTCAATTTTTGGTCCTTGGAAGACAGAGACTAACAAGATAAGAGAGACTTATATGATACTTAAAAGACATATGATGAAATCTATAACAATTAGCATGATTCAAATAATAAAAATAATCAGATTTATGAATCAACACAAATTATGGAATCCTACAAGAGAAAAATTTTGTATGACAAAAGTTTACAGCATGAGAAAATTTTAAAGATTTTTTAACCCTACGTAGACACATTGATATCTATCATTGATTTTTTAAGTGAAACAAGATAAACGGTTAACAGTGAAGAGCTTGGTACCATCAGTCAAATTTATCAAATTAATACATTTTACTATTCTTATTGTAGCTGTTTTTATTGCAGTAAATCATACAGGTATCTGTGAAAACCTCACATCATGTATTTGCACAACCTTGACTCTTTTCCTTCCCCGGAGAAACCACTGCATAAATTTCACATACATTATTCCTCTGCAACTTTTACAATAATAAGTCTTATTGGCCCACAACAATTGCACTATTTTGCATGTTTAAAGTTTTGTATAAACCGAACCATACTGTAAACACTATAATTTGTATTCTTCTATAATTTATTTTTTGACAAATGTTGATGTATTTAGGTCCACTTCATGAATTTTAATTAACAGAGAGTATTCCACTATATTATTACATCATGCTTTATTTTTCCGTTGTCTAACTGAGAGGTATTATCGTTAATGCTTTTTACTCTATAGATGTTTATGAATATACATACAATATAAAGTCATACATGGGGGATACCATGAAATTATAGCTGATGTTTTCTCGAGGAAGTAAAGAACAAGAACTGAGGTGAATACAAACTAAGTGCCTTCTGCAGGCATATTGATTTTTTTTTTAATTTTATTAGAAAGACCTAAAGCTGATATAGCAGAATATAAATATTTGTTAATTTTGGAAAGAGCTGAAGAGTGGTTGTTATGTTTTTTTTAAATTATAGTATCTCTGCTTTTCTTATATAAAATACATGGTACTATGAAGGCAGCTGGCTGACTCTCTGGCTTCACTTTCTCTCCAGCATTCTCACAGCTCAGCTACAGGGGTAATTCAAACACTCTTCTGTACAATGGTGTATCAAGAACCAGAAATGAAAATGAAAGGAAAAGCTGTCAAACCCTTTCCACATGACCAGACAAAAATTCAAGTCAATGCCAGAAAGTTTTATGACAATCATCCTGTTTGAGAAGGGGCAGATTTCTGCTCAGGATGATAACGCATCCTTCCTTTTTTTAATAGAAATGCACATTGAGAACTGGCTGAGTATTGGTACACACATGTATGGGAATTTCTCAACAAGAAGACAGTTGAACTGCAGTTCCATAGACACTTGATTCTGATCATTTCACACATGTGCTGCCCTCATTGCTTCCCATAGGCAAATTTGTAGTAAAACACCTGTCCTCATTACCAAGATATTAACTAAGGGGATTTAAGTCACCTGGATGGCATCACTGTGGAATAATGCTTGACATGTCACCAGGGTATTGAAGAAAGAAAATAAATCTTCAGGAAGAGCTGAGAGACCAAGTGAAACAATGGGCTCCTGACCAAGAAAGATCACCACTGGATGGATCCTCATGTCTGCTTCTTCCTGACCAGGCAAAGGCTATTGAATGAGGTTGTCACAGGCTGACTCTTTACTGTCACTATATCCCTGGAGGTTCAATATCCAAAGCTCCTCATTAGTCAAATGTTTTAGTTATTCTGATCCCTGGGCACTGAAAATCCTTAAAGACCAAGACTATAGAACAGAGGAAATCATGATGGCCAATCTCTGACTCAGTTAGGTGAGGTAAATATCATCCGGATCACTCTACCCGTTTATGTTCAACTGCATTTCACATACCATTCGCACATGTACACACACTTCTTTTGTAATGAGCTCCAGAATACTTTTTTAAAGTTACAAAAAAAGCATCTTTATCTAATTAATAATATCTTGGATCTTGACTCCAATTTTAAGTGTGAAGACATAGTTCATGAATTGGGTATAAATAATATGTTAATAAATATAGCCAAAATATTGTAAAATTTAAACACTTAGAGGTATTCCATTTTTAGAGTCACTGAATGTTTCCTATACCTTAACTTCTGTTTTCTATATTTAGCACAGAATAATCTAAAATATCTGTGCTCAATTGTGATTGTGATCAATATACACAGACTTTGTACTCCCCTCTAAGACTTTCATAACCAGTTGCCCCTATTCCACAAAATAGATTGAATGTACATTTTTCCTCTCTTTGGGATGACTTGAGTTGCATGTTGACTTTTCATTTTTAACTGCATTGTGGTAGAAAAACAATGTTACTGAAAGACAATACTATGCAATTTCTCCACTGTGTAGTAGATGTCATGAGATTTCATCCATAATTTAATAGATGTAGGTGATGCTCCTTGTTAATATTTACATAAAAACCTTTTCAAGGACTTCAATATTCCCATGTGTTCCTCAATTCATTTTACATTTTAACTCTTTCTATATTAATCTTCATAGTCTCTATTTTTATAGATATATAATTTGAAAATAAACTTATGACAAGATGGCATAGTAATGTCGCCCTTCACCATCTTAACTTCACTCACTTCAAATATATGAGAAGTAAATAAAATGCACAAAGACATCAACTCAAGAAAGGATAAAGTTTTCCATGTACCACAAAAGAACTCAAACATAATGTTGTAGGTGGGCTGGAGCCAAGTTGCTTCATAGATTTGAATCCATAGGTGAGAAGATACTTGCTCTTTCAGTTAATGAGGATCAAATGTCCTAGAATAATATTGAGTGCTTGAAGCCAAGGGAAGAAATGGAACTTTATTTGTGAAAAAAGGTAAACATAGAGTTATGAACATAGAGTTATGACTGGGCCCATGACTGTGGACATAGAATATCAAAAAAAAAAAAAACTTCCAAGGAGGAAGTCAACTAATCTAATAGTTGACCTTATGCCTGGATTTGTGATATTCTTGATGTCACTGAACAGAATCAGCCAGTGACCTGAATTCAGGACTAGAGAACTGGTGATTGGTGAGCATAGTTGTGAACTTGGTCAAGGAAGAGTGAGCACATTGATAGAAAGAGAGAGAAGGTGAAATTTTTTCATTCAAATGAAATCTGCAAATCAAAATACCAATAGGTAGAAATCAAAATAAGCCTGAAACAGAAAACTTACAAAATGAATAATCAGAACATAAAGACCAGCAGGGCTGAAACAGATAAGAGATGGGAAAAATATTAAGGATGCTATCAAAGAGGTAATGTCAGAAGGATTATATCAACATCCTACAAAATACAAAGACAGAAAAAGGGTATCCCAGGCAAGGTGACTTTTAATTAATTCTAAATTTCTAGTTGCTTCAATCAATGTGGTAATGGTGGAGATGATGAGATTTTGATGGATTCTGGATATATTTTGATGGTGCAGACAATAGAGCTTTCTGCAAGATTTGACACAGGTTATAAGAGAAAGATGGGTGTCGAGGTTGGTGCTTAGTGAGAGAAAATTGCTCAGTATCAGAAAAATTGGACTTGTCATCAATGATAATGGAGAAAATTGCATGTATATCCTATTTGTGGATTAATATTAGGATTTGGGTTTTCAAAATGGTAAGTTTCAATCGCATTTTAGGCATCTATTTGGGGATGTCAAGTGGGCAGTTGAATATACACTTCTGGAATGGAAGGTAGTGTATCTCTACAGAGACATGAATTTGGGAGTCTTAGTGTGTCAATGGGCTGTCAACCATGAGTCTTGATGCTATTGCAAAGGAATGATGGCAGAAAAAGAGGACTGAGTACAGATTCAAGAGGACCTCCAGTGTTGGGGCTTGTGGAGATGAGGAAGATGATCATAGGAGACAGAGAAATAGGAACCAGTGAGGTAGGAGTAAATGCAAAATAAACGTGATGCTGAAAGGTGACAAAAGAAAGCATTTCAGTAAGTAATAAATGGGTCAATGTTACTGATAAGTCAGTTAAAGGAAGGATAAAGTTTTAAACAGCTGGCTTAAGGTAGGGAACCTTGATGACTCTTTAACAGTAGAAAATGTGAGGATCTGAGCAAGGACCTGACTGAATTGACATCAAAAATCAATGAGAGGAGAGGAATTGAGTAGAGTGAGTAAAGGCAGCCCCTTTGAGAAATTATGCTAGAAGGAAGCAGAAAAAGATTTAGCTAGAGGAGGAGTCTAAAGAGATTTTGGTCATTGTTTTAAAGAAATTCAAATATATTGAATGCTATCAGAAATAAACTAACCTGAGGGGAAAAGTGACAATGAAGGAGAGTGAGAGAGGAATTATCAGGGCTATGTCCTAAAATAGGCAAGAGTTTTTTACTTCTATGCACAAATCAAAGTGTTAGTCTTGATTTGGCGCAGATAAAACTAAACTTTAGAGCAGTTAGACCTAGGAAAATATTTTTTTTCATAAGGTAATAAGTAACACATTTTTTTCTCCAAAACACAACTGTTGGAGAAGGGGTGACATGCATGGAGATTTGAAAAAAAAAAAAAAAGAAAGAAAAAAAGCAACAATTTGTTGGTGCACCCTAAGCAGAACCCTAAAATGAGAAAACTCACTGCCAACACAAACATCCAGGCTACTTGACAGGAGAGCTGTTTCAGTAGTAGGAGAAGAGAGAAGATTATCAAGTCAACTTTAGGAAGAAAAAGGAAATTGAGAAAAGTGTGCCTGGATACATCAAACGCTTTTGTAGTTCTGGAATTTAAAAAATTTAATCTGTACCAATTGCTTAGCAGGAATCGTAGTACCACATAACTAAGTAGTTGTTATTTAAGATTATTATGACAATGGTTGAGAAAATGAGATTATTTTTATAATTTTCTTGTCTTCCCTACCACACACATGGTAGTGTATGAAATAAACACTTGAACATTCTCTTCTGTTTAGCTGCCAATTACATTTTTACTTGAAAGCTAATAGGAAAATACATTACAGTATTTTAAAATTTTAACTGAAAGAAGTCATAATTAATCTTCATTAACAGGCTATTAATTCTAGATTGATTTTTCCTTTCCTTTAATTCCTTCCTAGGTAGACCAATGGGATCCATCCCACTCTTTATTTCTGAGTCTTTATAGAATATTAAAGAGGTAATAAATCCCTCAATACTCAGTAGCTTTATCCATTCTCTATTCCTTCCATATTTTGACACATCTGTCTCAGTTGTATAGTTACCAAATAATGTCAGGATAATAAATATTGAACATTAAACATTACGTTCAGATCTTCTTCCATCTTTTTCTGTTGGGTCGTGTCAAAGGCTGGGTGCCTAGGGTACTGGCTCCAAAAGGAATCCCTAGTTTACGAGCCAGGATCAACTTAATGACACACCTACTTCCTGTGTTAAGATAAGATACCTGAGAATATGGTCATTTATTGCCCCCAAACAAGCAAGAGTTGATTGGCTAAGTTCTGGAGGCATACTTTCGTCAATTACTCTTACAAATCAGTGGTTTAGAAAAAGTCTCCAAAGGTGTGAACAATTCAGTAATATCTTAATATTCAGAGCTGAATGACCACAGGTAAACTTAGCTTCACCAATGAGAAATTCTGTTCCCTGAGCATGGAATTAACACACCGTCAATCATTTGGGTAAGATTTTGACTCAAACAAAATCACCAAGCACAATTCCTGTCATCTGAGACCCTCTCAGTGCTTCCTGCTGTTACTTTTTGTTCCGTGCACAGGACAGGACCACAGGCAAGGTGAAGTAAGAGAAAAGAAAGGAAGAATATCTTTTCCAT
This sequence comes from Equus asinus, assembly GCF_041296235.1. Taxonomy (NCBI): domain Eukaryota; kingdom Metazoa; phylum Chordata; class Mammalia; order Perissodactyla; family Equidae; genus Equus; species Equus asinus. The sequence goes on along the minus strand of NC_091809.1, from coordinate 19,700,583 downwards.
GAGAACTGCAAATTTCAAGGAAGAATGGATCTGCTGACACTCTCCCTGGAAATCTTGCTTGTGTAGGGAAGCTGAGTGAGGGCACCATCTAAATGAACATCAATGATATCAATGGTTGTTTGGTATGGATGTATGGTGAAATATATAAAGATTAAAATAAACAACCTCAGTGTATCAATACACACAACAACTCAAAAGAAAAAAGTAATTTGGATAATAAGGTATGTATAGTGTGAGAAATTTAATTAGGTTTTTTATTATGTAGATAATATAAATTATCATTTTTGATAATGAAACCTTTAAATATATTAGAAATTGACTGAAAATAAAGTCCTGAGTATTCATCACTCAGCACCATTGAATAAAAATATATTATTTTGCATTTTTTGTAGAGAAATAAAATAATACATGCACATTTCAAGTCCCTCCTCCCTCCTTCTTTATTTCTCACACTTTTTTTTTAAATTTTTTATTGAGTTAATGATAGGTTACAATCTTGTGAAATTTCAGTTGTATATTATTTTCTGTCAGTCGTGTTGTAGGTGCACCCCTTCACCCTTTGTGCCCACCCCCCACCCCACCCATCCCCTGGTAGCCACTAATCTGTTCTCTTTGTCTACATTTTAAAATTCCTCATATGAGTGGAGTCACATAGAGATTGTCCTTCTCTATCTGGCTTATTTTACTCAACATAATTCCCTCAAGGTCCATCCATGTTGTTGCAAATGAGATGATTTTGTTCTTTTTTATGGCTGAGTAGTATTCCATTGTGTGTGTGTGTGTATATATATATATATATATATATATGACATCTTCTTTATCCAGTCATCTCTTGATGGGCACTTAGGTTGCTTCCACATCTTGGCTATTGTAAATAATGCTGCAGTGACCATTGGGGTGCATGGGACTTTTGGAATTGCTGACTTCAAGCTCTTTGGATAGATACCCAGAAGTGGGATAGCTGGATGGTATGGTAGTTCTATTTTTAATTTTTTGAGGAATCTCCATACTGTTTTCCACAGTGGCTGCACCAGTTTGCATTCCCACCAGCAGTATATGAGCATTCCTTTTTCTCCACACCTCCTCCAACATTTGTTATTTTTAGACTTAGTGATTATTGCCACTTTAACAGGTGTAAGTTGGTATCTTAATGTAGTTTTGATTTGCATTTCCCTGATGATTAGTGATGTTGAACATCTTTTCATGTGTTTAAAAGCCATCTGCATATCTGCTTTGGAAAAATGTCTGTTCACCTCCTCTGCCCAATTTTTGATTGGGCTGTTTGTTTTTTATTGTTCAGTTGTGTGAGTTCCTTATATATTATAGAGATTAACCCCTTGTCAAATATATGATTTGCAGATATTTTCTTCCACTTGGTGGGTTGTCTCTTTATTTTGACCCTAGTTTCCTTTGCCTTGCAGAAGCTGTTTAGTCTGATGAAGTCCCACTTGTTTATTTTTCCTTTTGTTTCGCTTGTCTCAGAAGACATGGTATTCGAAAAGATCCTTTTAAGTTCGATGTCAAAGAGTGTACCACCTATATTACCTTCCAGGAGTTTTGTGGTTTCAGGACTTATATTCAAGTCTTTGATGCATTTTGAGTTTGTTTTTGTGTATGACATGAGATAATGGTCTACCTTCACTCTTTTGCATCTGGCTGTCCAATTTTTCCAACACCATTTATTGAAAAGACTGTCTTTTCTCTATTGTGTGTTCTTGGCACATTTGTTGAAGATTAGCTGTCTGTAGATGTGCAGTTTTATTTCAGGGCTTTCAGTTCTGTTCCACTGATCTATATGCCTGGTTTTGTATCAGTGGCATGCTGTTTTGATCACTATGGCTTTGTAGTACGTTTTCATGTCAGGGATTATGATGCCTTCAGCTTTGTTCTTTTTTCACAGTATTGCTTTTGGATTCAGGGTATTTGGTTGCCCCATATGAATTTTTGGATTCTTCGTTTAGTTTATGTGGAGAATGTCATTGGGATTGTGACTTAGATTGCAGTGAATCTGTAGATTGCTTTAGGTAATATAGACATTTTAACTATGTTTATTCTTCAAATCCATGTGCATAGAATATCTTTTCATATCTTTATGTCACCATCTATTTCTTTCAATAATGTCTTATAGTTTTCATTGTATAAGTCTTTTACCCCCTTGGTTAAATTTATTCCTAGGTACTTTATTCTTTTAGTTGCAACTATAAATAGAATTGCATTCTTGAGTTACCTTCCTGTAAGTTCGTTATTATAGAAATGTAACTGATTTTTGTAAGTTGATTTTTTAACCTGCTACTTTACTCTAGTTGTTAATTATTTCTAATAATTTTCCCATCGATTCTTTAGGGTTTTCTATATATAAGATCATATCAGCTGCAAACAGTGAGAGTTTCACTTCTTTACTCCTTATTTGGATTCCTTTTATTTGTTTCTCTTGCCTAAGTGCTCTGTCCAAAACCTCCAGTACTACATTGAATAAGAGTGGTGATAGTGGGCATCCTTGTCTTGTTCCTGTTTTCAGGGGGATGGCACTCAGTTTTTGCCCATTGAGTATGATGTTGGCTGTGGGCTTGTCTTATATGGTCTTTGTTATGTTGAAGTAGTTTCCTTTTACCCCCATTTTATTAAGAGTTTTTATCATAAATGCTGTTGGATCTTGTCAGATGCTTTCTCTGCATCTATTGAGATGAATATGTGGTTTTTATTCCTCAATTTGTTGATGTGGTGTATCATGTTGATTGATATTCGGATGTTGAACCACCCCTGTGTCCCTAGTATAAATCCCACTTGATCACGATAGATGATCCTTTTGATGTATTGCTGTATTTGGGTTGCCAATGCTTTGTTGAGGATTTCTGCATCTATGTTCATCAGTGATATTGGCCTGTAGTTTTCCTTTTTGTGTTGTCTTTGTCAGGCTTTGGCATCAGAGTGATGTTGGCCTCATAAAATGTGTTAGGAAGTGTTCCATATTCTCTAAATTTTTGGAATAGCTTCAGAGGGATAGGTATTAAATCCTCTCTGAATGTTTGGTAGAATTCCCCAGGGAAGCCATCTCGTCAGGGGGTTTTGTTATTTGGGCTGCTTTTGATTACTGTTTCAATCTCTTTTCTTGTGATTGATCTACTCAGATTATGTATTCCTTCTTGACTCAGCTTTAGGAGGTTGTAAAAGGCTAAGAATTTATCCATTTCCTCTAGACTATCCACTTTGTTGGCATATGATTTTTTGTGGTATTCTCTTATAATCCATTGTATTTCTGTGGTATCCATTGTTATTTCTCCTCTTTCATTTCATTTCATTTCATTTTGTTTATCTGACCTTTCTCTCTTTTTTTCTTTGTAAGTCTGGCTAGGGGTTTGTCAATTTTATTTATTTTCTCAAAGAACCAGCTCTTTGTTTCATTGATCCTTTCTGTTGCCTTTTTTCTTTCAATAGCATTTATATCTGCTCTGATTTTTATTATTTATCTACTTCTGCTGACTTTGGGCTTAGTTTGTTCTTCTTTTTCTAACTCAGTTAGGTGTAATTTGAGGTTGCTTACTTGGGATTTTTCTTGTTTTTTATGGTGAGCCTATACTGCGATGAATTTTCCTCTTAATATGGCTGCAGATTGGAGAGAAAGGAGTACACGTGGGTGTGCAGGTAGAAGTCGGAGCTGACAGCCAGGATGATGAGCAGGTTTCCCAGGACAGTGACAAGATATATGGACAGGAACAGGCTGAAGATGAAGGGTTTCAGTTCTGGATCATTTGTTAATCCCAGGAGAAGGAATTCTGGAACATCTGTGCGATTTCTGGGTTCCATGTTCTTGAGGAATCTGACAGAAAAGATGGAGTGAAAAGAAAATGAAGTGAATGGTCCCTAGGTATTCACTAGAAGTATCAACTTGGAACTAATCAGAAATGAATAATGGTGGTACCACTACAGACTTACTGCTGATAAACTCTGGGGTCAGGGCCAGCAACCTAAGTTTTAACAAGCCCTCTAGATGAATTTGAGATATTCTAAAGTTTGAGAACCATTGCTTAAAATAAAGAAAATCTCTATGTACATATTGTGAACCTGAAAGAATATTCAAACATTTCCCTCTGCTAATTTCTTCCTCTATCATCATCTCTCACCCTTCTTCTTCCCTACACTTCCTTTATTGGCCCAAATATTTGTTGATTTGCAACTCTGTTTCCCACCTTGTGTCAAGTGCTGAGATTGAAACAAAGAATGAGACATGATGTTTTCTTCAGAAATATTTCTTGCCTTCAAACAAACAGGAAGGTGAGAATGAAGTCACAAATCTTTCTTGTAGAGATGGTCCTCAATTTGGAATGCTTCAGAAACATCTGAAGGGCTTGTCAAATTATAAATGAGTTACATCAGACTATCAATGCATTTATCGATGGGGAACCTTAGATAAGATGAGGTAACATCATGAACACAAAGCACATGATTAATTCATGTCAAAGACTAACTCTGAGTTCACATCATCTGAGACTGAGATGACACCCATGACCAATCATCATTCATATCTCTTGGTAACACAGAATTAGTGTTCCTAAACCAACAAGCAGATTTCATAATTCCCCTTCAAAATTGTAATATTTCATCCTGAACACTGCCCCAAACCTTTTCACTTCCCTACAAGGTATGTTCACCTCTACCCCTGAAGTATTGTGTGGTAGGTACATGGCATCTATCCTTGTGTATGGTGTCTACTTGAGCAAAGATGAGAAAATGTTGTCTATAAACTTGAAGCTCGTAAGTTTCCCCCATGGACACTCTACTCATATGCATTAACAATTAATTCTAAGAGAAGCTGGACAAATTTAAATGGCATTCTCTGTCTCATCCTAAGGGGACTCCTACTCAGGTGATAGGTGTATATCTTAAAAACAACAACAACAACAACAACAAAAACAGCTAAATGAGAGAAAGAATGAAATGCATACACTTCTAAATAATAGATGAACAAAGCAGCAGTTTCTCCTTGGAAGACAGAGAATTACAAGTTGAGATAGACTTCTATGATACTTATAAAATAATCAGGTGTCCTAATAGGAGTGTCCCTGTAAAGCAATGGTTCTCCATCACCTGGGGGAGACAGGAGTGGCCATGACAATCTTTATCACTTGGTGCATTACTTAGACTTAAACCCTGAATTTAATCCAGGCCAGCACTTGCGTTGCATATTGTTCACCTATATGAAAAGCCTGATGTCCTCATTTGTGTAATGGGAACTATAATAAAACCTTATGGAGATGTCACAATGATGACAAATGAATGAAGGAAAAGTATCCAGAGCATTCAGCATATGGGATGATGGTACTGACATTTCATATTGTGCTTTTTTCCCTTGCCATGAACAATAGCTCCTGTCATGTTTCTCTCCTCAAAAGAAAGCAATGGAGTGGGACAAGTTGAGGACAAACAGTAGAAATGGAAACCATCCCTAGATGATAACCACAAATTTCAGGGAAGAGATTCTGAACTGAAACTCCAGCTATGAACTTTTATCATGTAGAAAAGGAATGAAGGAAACCTCAACGAGATCACTATTCATTTGACATGGACATATAATGAAATATGTAGCAATTAAAATGAATTAATAAACTAAATTAGATATACATATCAATGCGAGTAACAAAACCTAAAACATAAATATTTTGTGACATAAAGTGTACATCATTAGAAAATTTTAAATATATTTTAAACTCCCACAAGCAATAACCCATAGTACAAATAAATCTACACAGGATAATATGGATTATTCAAGCAAAAAAATAAATGCAGAGATAATGGTGAAGGACTGAGTACCCACGAGTCAACAGTATAAAATTCACACACTTCAGCACCTTTATTCTAGGTATTTTTATTGCAATATACAATACAGGTAGATGTGAAGCCCGTATATCATGTATTTCAACAATCTTGACTCTTTTTCTTCCCAGGTGAACCACTACATGAACTTCATGTATGTTATTTTCCTGTAATTTTTACCATAATTAGTATTATTGTTCCATAAACAATTACATGATTTTGCATTTTGAAAGCTTTATATAAAAAAAGGACAGAGTACATGCAACTTACATTTGGCATACTTAGATAAATTATTTTTTATTTATTGTTGATATATTTAATTTCCCTTTATTAATTTCAGTTAGTGGAGACTGTTCCACTATATTGTTACATCATGTTTTATTTCTCTGTCCCCTGACTTACAGGTATTATGGTTAATGCATTTCCTCCTGTAGATGTTTTTTGAATACATATACAATATAAGGATATTAATGGGGGATACTATCACATTCTAAATGATATTGTCTCTAGGGAGGAGAGAACAAAAACTGATGGGGATACAAAAGAAGTGTCTTCTATATGCATATTGTTACTTTATAAAAAGGACCTGAAGCTAATATAACAGAACATGAACATTTTTAAACCTGGAATGTGTGATGGTTGATCATATGTGTATACATATACATATGTGTGTGTGTATGTATGTAATTTTGTGTGTGTGTGAGGAAGATTGGCCCTGAGCTAACATCTGTTGTCAATCTTCCTCTTTTTGCTTGAGGAAGGTTGTTGCTGAGCTAAAATCTGTGCCAATCTGCCATTTTATGTGGGATGTTGACAGAGTGTGGCTTGACGAGTGACATTAGGTCTGTGCCTGGGATCTGAACCTGTGAACCCCAGATTGCTGAAGGAGAACATGCTTCTGTGTTGTTCTTATAGAAAATGCATGGTAATTTATGAAGAGAAACACGTGTACTAGGAAGCCAGCCAGCTAAATCTCTGTGTCTCCACTTTCTCATCAGAGTCTTCACAGCCAAGCTATGGGAATAATACAAAATAACTTCTGTACAATAGTTTATTAGTAAGCAGAAACAGAAAAGAAAGGAAAAGCTGACCAAATCCCTTCCCCAGGACCACACAAGAATTGAAGTTAGTATCAGAAATGTTTAAAACAGTCATGTTTGAGAACGGGAAGATATCTGCTCAGGAGAATAATGAGTTCTTCCATTTTTAGAGAAATTAGGAGATTAGCAGACTAGGAACTGGCTGAGCATTGATACAAACTTGTCAACAAGAGACAGTAAGGCTGAAGTCCCATGGACACTTGGTTCTGATCACTTCAGGTGTATGCTCTCCTCATTTTTTCCCACAGACTAATTTATAGTAAAACATCTGTCCTTGTTACCAAAACATTAACTAAAGGACTTTAAGTTACCTGATTGGCATCTCTGTGGAGTGATGCTTCACATGTCACCTGGATATTGAAAACACAAGACATGTCTCCAGGAAGGGGAGAAAGACCAAGTGAGGCAATTGGCTCCTGGCCAAGAAAGATCATCCCTGGGTGGAGCCTCACGTGTGTTTCTTCTTGACTGGGCAAGAGCTGCGAATGAAATTGTCACAGGCTGACTCTTAACAGTCTTTATATCCCTGAGGTATCAATATTCAAACTTCCTCATTAGACAAATATTTTTAGTGTCATTCTTATCATTCAGCACTGCAAATACTTAAAGACCAAGACTGTAGAAGAGAAGAATCTGTGGTGACTAATTCCTGACCTTATTAGGCCAGGTGTACAGCATCCTCTTCTCTCCACCTGATCATGTTAAAGTCCACTTCACATACCTTGAGTAAGTGTACATGCACTCTTTGGTAATGAATTCTAGGCTTCTTTTTAAAATTACAAATAAAGACATCTCTATCTAATTGATATCAGGAAGCTTGATTTTGATTTTAAGTGTGAAAATGTAGTTTATATATTATGCATAAATAATATAGTTATAAATATGCCTAAATATTGAAAAATCACACAATTAGGGATATTTCATCTTTAGAGTCATTGAACAAATCCTGTATCTTAATTTTTGTTCTGTATATTTTACACATCAGAATCTGACCTATTCTCTGTGATCAATTGTGACTGTGATCAATATATGGAGAGTTAATATTTCTTTTTTAGACTTTCATAATCACACTTTTGAACTTCCACACAACATATTCAATGCATATTTTGCTTCCCTTTGAGGGACTTTTGACTGAATTATGCCTCTTTATTTTAAAATGTGTTTTAATAAAATACAACGTCATGAAAAGGCAGCAGTGTGCAATTTTGTCCTTAAGTCAGAGAAAGACAAATAGTATACGATCTCACTTATGTGTGGAATGTAGAAAAGTTGAACTCATAGAAACAGAGAGTAGACTGATGGTTTCAAGGGCTGAGAGACGGGGGAAATGGAGAGCTATAACTTTCAGTTATAAGATCAATAAGTTCCAAGGATGTAGTATACAGCATGGTGATTGTAGTTAACAATACTGCATTTTTTACTTGAAAGTTTCTTATATGTATCAAATCATCACATTGTATTCCTTAAACTTACAGAATGCTTTATGTCAATTATAGCTCAATTAAGCCTGAAAAAAGAATAATAACAATACATACACTGTGTGCAATATTCTATTACAATGATGTTCTACTTCTCCCCCAAAAGGATCCAATATTCTGATTTTTAAAGCCTTCGGCTTTCTTAGTAGTTTCTCTACTCTGTATAAATCTCAAAAAAAATCTAACTTTTGCTGACTTTTGACCTTTTAAAAATTAAATTAAAGTTATGTATCTCTTTGGACTCACTTCTTTTGTTCCATAAATTGCTTGCAAACTCGAAAAAATCAGAGGGAAATTTGACTACAAAGAGGAGAAGATGATATGATAATGGAAGCAGAGATTGGTGTGATGTGCTTCGAAGATGGAGAAAGAGCCAGAAGCCAGATACACAGGTACCCCAGTAGAAGCTAAAAAAGACAAAGAATGAGAATCTGTCCTAAGACAGTCCAGAAGGAACCAGACCTGTCAACTCCTTGACTTTAGGCCAGTGAAATAGTCTGATGTAAGACTTCTGACCACAACTGTAAGAGAATAAATTTTTGTTGTTAAAAAAGATAAAGTCATACTTTATCATAAATTTAAAAGCTTTTACATTTGTTTTTTAAATCTAGTAGAAATAAGTGGAGTTTAAATTCAAAAATAAAATACTGGCCCTTTAATTTATACTGAAATTATCTTCTCAATTTTTGGAATGCCATCATCTGGGGGGACGCTCAAAACTTTTTCCACCTATGTGTCTCACATCTCAGTTGTTCCCTTGTTCTATGGGACCATTTTTGGAGTGTACATTAGTTCTGCAATTAATGACTCTTCCAGGTATACTCAGTTGCTTCAATGATGTGCATCGTCATTCCTAAAGTGATGAACCCCTTCATCTATAGCCTCAGGAGCAGGGACACGAAAAGAGCCTTGAAGAAATTCATCAATGGGAAAACTTCTTTTCTGATACTGTGCCACCCACTTCGGGCTAGGGTTTCCAGAATGAACCAAAGTTATAGGAATCCTGGATGAGTCACAATGCTGGGTTCTCCCATCACAAAATTCTTCTAAAATGGCTAGGCAACACAATGACCAAGTTCATTTTCACTTGAGGTTGATATATGAGTTTACTTTTTCTCCAGCTGTAGGATGATTGACACATTATTTCAATTCACTGAACCTAGTTTCTTTGCTTAGTTTCTATAGAGGCAGAATCTGAGGCAACGGCTTTTGTTTTGGTGATTTGGGGAGGTTCACTCTCAGAAGAAGGAAAGTTGCAGAAGATGGACTGGACAAGAAAATGTTAAAGAAAGTTTGTGGTCATATCTAGAAACTAACTTCCACCTGATCCCATGGTAGCACCATGTCAATTACACACTGTAATTAGGCCTAGAGTGAACTAAGTGATCTGATCTTTTACACACGTATTTAGTAATTAATTAGATTGTTCACTGGTAAACATATTCTCCTGAGGAACATTAGCATTTACCATCATCAGTTTTTTGTCTATGAAATTTCATAATTAGATTATCTAAGTGGTTTGAGATGATTGTGAGATATTTGACCTTCATCAGTGAGGAAGTCTTCAGTTCTAATAAGAAAAAGAAGCTCTAACTTTACTATGCCTAAGCAATAAAGAGAGTTGTCTTTCATTACAAGGACTTTAGAGCTAAGGAATGTGTAGGAATAGGTGAGTATAGATTCACTCAATCCTCCATGTGTAGTCCTAGGACTGAGTCTCCACAGAGATGCCAAGTGGTGGTGCCAGATGGAGATGTCATAGCCGGATGTGATTCCCAGAGACAGAACTCTGACTGTTCTTCTTTGGGTCAGAATATTATAGATTTTCCATGGATTAAGCCAGAAGATATCTCTGCAGCAGGTGAATAGTGACCCTCAAAAAAATTTGACGACATCCTATTTTCCTTAAGTTATTAATATTATATGGCAAAAAGGTGAATGTCACTTAGTTGGAATTTAGGTGTTTGTAGAGGATGAACTTGTCTCAGATTATCTGGGTAAGCCATAAACATAACCAAATGTATCCTTATAAGATAAACATAAGTGGAAATGACACAGAGAAAAGGAAGAGAGAATGTAACCATGGTGACAGTAATTGGGTTTATACAGCCAGTATTTATTTCCAGTATCTGATCATTTTTCCCACCATTATTGAGGTGTAATTGACATATAAGTTTCTATAAGATTAAAGTATACAATGTGTTGATTTGATACATTTAAATATTGAAAAATGGGGGATTTTGTCATGATGGTGACGAGGACTCTGAACTCCTCCCATGAACACAACCAGGTTACAATTATCTTGGAAAAATAACCCTGGAGAGAGAACTGAAAACTGGATAAAAAGAACTCCCACAACAAAGGATAATCCTAACAGACGCAGAAGAGACACAAATTACTTTCTGAAGAGAAAAGAGCCACCTTCACATGCTGTGTAGCTTCACAGCTGGCCAGCCAGGAACAAAAGTAAGGTTTTCAGCCTTCCCTAGAGGAGTATGGGACCTGAGAAGGGGCATATTACTGCTATAAGCATACTTCAGACTCAGCACAACTGAGATGAGTGTCTTAACGTATAGTTTTGCTGGCTATTAACTACAATGGGAAATAACCCAGAAAAGCGATCAGACATAAATGGAAAAACTCAGCTCTTAAAGTGTCCATGCACAAATTCTTCTTTCTCCTAAAGCAACCTAAAATCACCAGAAAGAGATGTACAGTACTTTAGTGAAAAGAGACTCACCTGGTAGGCTCTGGGTGCATCTCAGTGAGAAATAAGACATCTCTGGCTCCCCAAACCCAATTTACAAACAGCCAGAGGGGGAAAGCCTAGACTCCCTGGATGCCTGCAGCAAGAGAAACCCTGACACAGCAGAAGGACACAAGTAGCTATACAGGAATCACTCCTGGGATGTTCAGACTATTGATGAGAGGGAAGCACACTGCTGGGCCTCCAAAGACATCTCTTAAATAAGGCCATTTCTTCAAGATCAGGAAACATAGCTCACCCACCCAATACATATATATAAACACAAAGAAAGAGCAAAATGAAGAAGCAAAGGAATACGGTCCAAGCAAGGGAGCAGGATAAAACCCTAGAAAATGAATTAAATGAAAGAGAAATAAATAATTTATCTCACAAAGAGTTCAAACAAAAAGTCATAATGATGCTCACTGACCTTGGGAGAAGACTGGATGGACACAGTAAGAACATCAACAAAGAATTGGAAAATATAAAAAAGAACCAATCAGAAATGAAGAATACAAGACTGGAAATAAAATTTTCACTACAGGGACTCAGTAGCAGAGTAGATGATAAAGGAGAATGGATCAGCAAGCTGGACAAAAGACTAGAGGAAATCATCCAAGCTGAACAGATAAAAGAAAAAAGAATTAAAAAGAATGAGAGCAGTCTAAGGGAACTCTGGACAACATCAAGTCACCAACATTCATATTATAGGTGTCCCAGAAGAAAAAGAGAGAGACAAAGGGGCAGAGAATCTTTTTGAAGACATAATAGCTGAACGCTTTCCAAACCTAAAGAAGGATACAGACATCTAAGTACAGGAAGCATAGAGAGCACCAAACAAGATAAACTCAAAGAGGCTTACACCAAGACACATTATAATTAAAATGTCAAAAATTAAAGATAAAGATAGAATCCTAAAAGCTGCAAGAGAAAGGCAAGAAGTGACACATAATGGAAATACCATAAGGCTATCAGTTGAATTCTCAGCTGAAACCCTACAGGCTTGAAGAGAGTGGCATGATATACTGAAAGTGCTGAAAGGAAAAAAAATCTGCATCCAAGAATATTCTACCCAACAAGGTTATCATTCAGAGTGGAAGGAGAGATAAAGATTTCCCCAGACAGCAAAATTTAAAGGAGTTTATCACCAAGAAACAAGTTCTACAAGAAATGCTAAAGGGACTTTTTTAGATGGTAAAGAGAAGGCCTCAAATAAGAATAACAAAATTACCAAAAAAGCAAAAGACAATAAAATAATAAGTAAAGGGGAAAATACACTAAAGGTAGAAGATCAACCATCTATCAAGGTAGTATGAAGTTTAAAAGGACAAAAATACTAAAATTACCTCTTTCAATGATAAGAGGGTAATGGTTACACACACACAAAATATGACGTAAGATATATCAAAAACACAAAATGTGGGAAGAGGGGAATAAAAGAGTAGAGCTTTTAGAAAGTAGTCAAACTACAGAAACTATCAACTCAATGTAGACTGCTATATACTTAGATTATTATATATGAACCTCATGGTAATTACAAGCCAGAAACCTATAATAAATACACAAATAAATCAGAGAAAGGAAGCCAAACATATTACTAAAGAAAGTCCTCAAACCATGGAAGAGAGTAAGAGAAGAAGAAAGAACAGAGAAGAACTACTAAAACACCCAGAAAATAAGTAACAAAATGGAAATAAATACATATTTATCAATAGATACTTTAGATGTCAATGGACTAAATACTTGAATCAAAGGCATATGGTGGCCAAATGGATAAAAAAAAGACCCAAAAAGTGCTGCATACAAGAGACACACTTCCAGCCTAAAGACACTCACAAACTGAAAGCGAATGGAGGAAAAGATACTCCATGCAAATGGCAAAGAAAATAAAGCTGGATAGAAATATTTATGTCAGACAAAATAGACTTTAAAATAAAAGCTGTAACAAGAGACAAAGAAAGGCACTAAATAATCATAAAGGGAACAATCCAACAAGAGGATATAACACTTGTAAATATCTATGCACCTAACATAGGAGCACCCAAATAGATAAAGCAATTATTGATAGACATAAAAACAAAACTAGACAGTAACACAATAATAGTAGGGGACTTTAACACTCCACTTATACCAATGGATAGATCATCCAAAAAGAGGATCAATAAGGAAACATTGGCCTTAAATGACACATTAGACCAAATGGAATTACTAGACATAGGTAGAATGCTCCATCCAAAAACTGCAGAATACACCTGCTTTTCAAATGCTCATGGAATGTTATCCAGGATTCATCACATATTAGGCCACAAAAAAATATCAATAAATTTAAGAAGATTGAAATAATACTAAGTGTATTTTCTGACCACAAAGACATGACAATAGAAATCAAATGCAGAAAGAATATCCGAAGAGCCACTAAAATGTGGAGATTAAACAAAGTGCTACTAAACAATGATTGGCCAATAAATAAATCACAGGAGAAATCAAAAAGCACTTGGACACAACTGAAAATGAAAATAAAACATACCAAAATCTATGGGATACAGCAAAAGTGGTCCTAAGAGGAAAGTTTATAGCAATTCAGGCCTACTTCAACGAAGAAGAAAAATCCCAAAGAAACACTCTAATGGTACACTTAAAGGAACAGGAAAAACAAGAAAAAACAAAGCCCCAAATCAGCAGAAGAAAGAAAAAATAAGAAATCAGAGCAAAAATAAATGAAATAGAGACTAAAAAACAATAGAAACAAATCAATGAAACCAAGAACTAGTTCTTTGAAAAGAAAAGCAAAATTGTCAGACCTTTAGATAGACTCACCAAGAAAAAAAGAGAAAAGGCTCAAATAAATAAGATCAGAAATGAAAGAGGAAAAATTACAACAGACACCTCAGAAATATAAAAGTCTATAAGAAAATACTATGAAAAGCTTACACGAATAAATTGGACAATGTAGGAGAAATGGATAAATTCTTGGAATCACACAACCTTCCATAACTTAATGAAAAAGAAATGGAGAATTTGAATAGGTCAATCACCAGTAAGAAGATTGAAACAGTAATCAAAAACCTCCCCCAAAATAAAACCCAGGACCAAATGGCTTCCCTATGAATTCTACCAAACATTCAAAGAAGACTCAATACCTATCCTTCTCAAATTTGTCCAAAAAATTGAAGAAGAGGGGAACCTTCCTAACTCATTCTATGAAGCCTACATTACCCAGATACCAAACCAGACAAGACCAATTAAAAAAAAGAGAAAATTACAGGCCAATATCAATGATGAACATCAAAGCAAAAATCCCAGACAAAATACTAGCAAATTGAATACAGTAATACATTAAAAAGGTTATAAACCGTGATCAAGTTGGATTTATTCCAGGCATGCAGAGATGGTTGAACACATGCAAATCAATCAACATGATTCACCACACTAACAAAATGAAGAATACAAATCACAAGATCATCTCAATAGATGCAGAGAAAGCATTCGACAAGATACAGCATCCATTTATGATAAAAATTCTAAATAAAATGAGCATAGAAGGAAAATACTTCAACATAATAAAGGCCATATATGACAAACCCATAGCAAATATGATTCTCAATGGAGAAAAACTGAAAGCTGTCTCTCTAAGAACAGGAACCAGACAAGGGCGCCACTGTCACCACTCTTATTTAACATAGTATTGGAAGTCCTAGCCAGAGCAATCAGGCAAGAAAAAGAAATAAAGGGGATCCAAATTGGAAAGGAAGAAGTGAAACCGTCTCTCTATTTGCAATTGACATGATTTTATATATAGAAAACCCTAAAGAATCCACAAAAAAAACTTTTAGAATTAATAAATGAATATGGTAAAGTTACAGGTTATGAAATCAATGTACAAAAACCTTGACTGGAAATATAGTTTCTCATATATCAAACACTGTGCTTAGTGATTTTGTCTACTCATTATTCAGGCTTGCAACATTCCCATAAGGTCTTTTGATGGTCTGTAACCCAAATGGGGAGAATGAGGCTTCTCACACAGTTAAAATGTTTTCTTGTTTAAAAAGCAAGTGATGGAGCTAGAATGAAATTCAGGTGTTTCTGAGTCAAATCTTGATTTGCATAGGTATGGTTACTTGTTTTCATGACTCTATGCTAATGGCACATGTTTTCTCATTGGTGAAGCAAAGTTTACCTAGAGACATTCACCTTAAACTGTGGTATACTAATGAGCTATTCACATTAGAGACTCCTTTACAGTCTTTTTCCAAGTCACTGGTTCGTAATAATAGTTGGCAGATACATTGACGCACCCAGAACACAGCCAATGACCTCCTCCCTGTTTTGGGTAATCCAATGACTATATTCTCAGTTACTCGTAATAATACAGGAAATAGGAGTGTCCTGGAGTTGATCCTGGTACGTAAACTAAAGATTCCTTTGGTAGCCAGTGACCAGACTGCCTGATCCAGATTTGATGGAGCCTATCAGAAGCAGAGGAGGATAATCTGAACTTTCATGATTGATTTTAAATTTTCTTTTCCTAACATTATCTGTTTATTATATAACTGAGACAAAGGTGTCAAAAATAAAAGCAATAGGGAATTGATTGAATTGCTGAGTGTTAATTATTTCCATAGTCTACCATACAATGAGGGAAATGAAGGAAGAAACAGATCTGAGTATGCTGCCTTGGAAGTGAGAAAAGTTAACTTATATTTGACAAGGGAGCCAACAATACTGAAAAAGGAGAGAATAGTCTCTACAATAAATGGTGTTGGAAAAATTGCATAATCACATGCAGAAGAATGAAATTGGAGTTTTATCTTATACCACTCATAAAAAATAACTGGAAATGGATTAATGGCTTAAACAGAAGACCTGAATCCATAAAACTCCTAGAAGAAAACAGGGGAAAACCTCCTTGACATGGGTCAATTACGACACCAAAAACACAAGCAACAATTTCAAAAATTAGTAAGTGGGTCTATCTTAAACTAAAAACCTTCTGTACAGCAAGAGAAACTAAGGACAAAGTTAAAAGTTTACCTATGGAACAGAATACTTGCAAACTATATATCTGATAAGAGGTTAATATCCAAAATATATAAAGTCATACAACTTGATAGTAATAAAATAAACAATCTGATTAAAAAATGGACAACGGAATTGAATAGACATTTTTACAAAGAAGACATACAAATTGCCAATAACTGTATGAAAAGATGCTCAAAATCAGTAATCATCAGGAAATGCAAAATCACAGTGTCACATTGTTTCACATCTATTAGAATGGCTCTCATTAAAAAGACAAGAGATAACAAATGTTGGTGAAGATGTAGAGAAAAGGGAAGCTTGGTACATGATTGATGGGAATGTAAATAATTACAGTCATTGTGGAAAATAGTATAAAGCCCTTCAATAATGTAATAACAGAACTACCATATGATCCAGGAATCCCACTTCTGGGAGTATATCTGGAAGAGAAGAAATCACTATCTGAAAGAGATAGCTGTACTCCCATGTTCGTTGTGGCATTATCTACAATAGTGAAGACATGAGAACAACTTAAGATTCCATAAAATGATGAATGGATAAAGAAAATGTGATGTATACATACAGTGGAATATTATTGAGCCATAAAAAGAAGGAAATCTTGCCATTTGAGAAAAAATGGATGGATTTTG
Organism: Equus asinus; assembly: GCF_041296235.1. NCBI lineage: Eukaryota > Metazoa > Chordata > Mammalia > Perissodactyla > Equidae > Equus > Equus asinus. Next base: position 19,683,776 of record NC_091809.1, on the reverse strand, counting down.
AGGGCATTTTGCTAAGTGAAATAAGTCAGAATGACAAATACCATATGATCCCACTTATATGTGGCATCCAAAACAAAGGAAAACAAAAACCTGAGCTCATAGATACAGAGAAGAGATTAGTGGTTTTCCAAGGTGGGTAGCCAAGGTGGGCAAAATGAGTGAAGGGAGTCAAAAGTTACAAAATTCCAGCTACAAAACAAATGTCATGGAGATATAATGTACAGTATAGTTATTAGAGTAAATAATACTCTAGGGAATAGCTGAAAGTTGCTTAGAGAGTAAATCTTAGAGTTCTCATTAAAGGAAAAAATGCAACTACGTATATTGTATATGGTGAACGATCTTAACTGGATTTATTTGGTGATCGTTTTGCAATATATATAAATACAGAATCCTTATGTTGTACACCTGAAACTAATATAACACTATACGTTAATTATATCTCAAAATGTTAAAAATAGAACTGCTATACGATCCTGCAATCCTACTTCTGGGTATATGTGCAAATGAAACAAAATGGTATCTTGAGGGATATCTGCTCTTGCATGTTCATTTCAGCATTATTCAAAATAGCCAAGATATAGAAACAACCTAAGTGTCCATTGAGAGATGAATGGAAAAAAATATATATATAATTATATACATATTATTTAGTAATATAAATATCATTATTTATTATTTAGTAATAAATTATTACACCACATCATTACATAGTATTGAAAAGGAAATTCTGGGGCTGGCCAGGTCGGATAGTGGTTAAGTTCACGTATTATGCTTTGGCAGCTTGCGATTCATGGGTTCAGACCCGAGGCACACACTGCTCATCAAGCCATGCTGTGGAAGCATCCCACATACAAAAAATAGAGAAAGATTGACACAGCTGTTAGCTCAGAGACAATCTTCCTCAAGCAAAAAGAGGAAGATTGGCCAGAGATGTTAGCTCAGGGCTGATCTTCCTCACCAACAAAAGGAAAGGAAATTCTGCCATTTGTGACAACATGAATTAACTTGGAGAACCTTATGCTAAGTGAAATAAACCCAAAAGAGAAAGACAAATATTGTATGGTATTACTAATAAGTAGAAATTTTTAAAAAGTCAAACTTATTAAAGCAGAGAGTAGAATGGTGGTTGCCAGATGCTGGGGTTGGGGCAATGGGGAGATGTTGATCAAAGGGTACAAACTTTCAGTTATAAGATGAGTAAGTTCTGGTGATCTAATGTCCAAGATAATGATTGTGCTTAATAATACTCTGTTGTGTATTTGAAATTTGTGAAGAGAATATATCTTAAGTGTTCTTATATCTTATATCTTAAGTGTGAAACAAAATGATAACTATCCAAGGTGATTGATGTGTTAATTAATTTGATTTTGGTAATCATTTCACAATGGATACATTTATCAAGTAAGTATATTTTATACTTTAAATATACAGTTTTGGGGTTGGCCTCGTGGCTGAGTGATTAAGTTTGTGCACTCCGCCTCGGTGTCCCAGGGTTTCTCTGGTTTGGATCCTGGGCATAGATATGGCACTGCTTGTCAGGCAATGTTGAGGTGGCATCCCACATGCCACAACTAGAAGGACCCACAACTGAAATATACAACTATGTTCTGGGGAGATTTGGGGAGAAAAAAGCAAAAAAAGTACACAATTTTGTCCATCAATTACATCTCAGTAAAGCTGGAAAAAGCAATTAAAATATTTTAAGAACTTTAAAAGTTTCCTATTTTTTGATTTAACCATACATAACATAAAATAGAGAGCATTGAAAATAAATAAATAACTGCTAAACTCAATAACATCATTGACTCTCAGAAGCACAGTGAGAATAAAAACCAAAACAAAGAATTTATTCATTAATTTTAAATTTTAACAAGATAAAAAGGAAGCAAATTCAATAAATTGTAAATCAGTATATGCTAGGATCACAGAGAGATTCATCAGAGTCTAAAGATAAAAACTGTCTTGTAAACAAGAATTATCAAATAATGACTGAATCAATGCAATTTCTGTCTACGTGGTTACACTGCCTCACGCTTTTCTCTGTATCTTCTCCATGTCTGCCTATTTCACAGGTATATATTTGTTTAAATTTACAGTCCAGCCAGATAATATGGAATAAGCTCCTCGTCTGTAAATATTCTTCTCCAAATCGGCACAATCATCATTTTATCATCAGTTAATACTCACAAGTTAGGAAGATTAGAGTGTGGACATAATGTTTTGAGGGCCAACATTCAACTCATTACAGAGATGTCACTTGGTTGGCTCCACAGAAAAATCTATTAACGACATACCCAAAGAAGGACAGTCAGATTTTTGTCTCTGGGCATCATGTCTGAGTATGACACTTGCATTTGCTGCTACCACCTGGCGATGCTGACAAGAGCCAGACCTAAGTCAAAGACTCTTCACAGAGAAATGAATGAATCCCTACTCTTCCTGTACATTCTCTGTCTCTGAAGTCCTTATAATGAAAATAACTTTTTACTGTTTGGTCATGCTAGATTTGAAGTTTCTTCCTCTTTTTAGAACTGAAGCCTTTCTCATGAGGTCAATTATGTCATAATCACTGCAGACCACTGAGAGAATCTAATTATGCCACTTTATAGACAATTAAACTCAATATGGTAGATGCTAATGTTGCCTCAGAAGGACAAGGTTTACCAGTGATAAGTCTCACTAATTACTCAATTGTAATTACTCACTAATTACTAAATTGGGGTATAAAAGGTCAGCTCCCTTGCCCAACCTTAGATCTAAGGTGCAATTGTTATGACCCTACCATGGGATCATGTGAAAGTTATCCTCTAGTTATGCCCACAGTCTTGTTTCAATTGTTTCCTGACCTACCCACCTCCTGCAAAATTCCTTTGACTGGAATCAAACAAAAATCACTAAAACTTGGATCCCTGCATCAATCTCTGCTTCTAAGGAACCTGAGCAAAGAAACTGAGTTTAGAGAATTGAAATCACTTGTCAAAGATCACAGAACCAGACTAAAAGCAAATTAATGACTCAAGGCAAAGTTGAAATGTTCTTAGCCATTAGATTACCTACTTATTTAATAAGAACTTACAGATGGACTAATAAGGCATTCTGCATCACCCAGTATTTCTGTCACTTTGACTCATTCATGGAACCCAGGTCCAAAGTAGGTGACACAATCACAGAATAGAAGGTATCCTTCTGATTAGTTTACTCAAGGCTTCCTTCATTTCCTTGTTTCTAAGGCTGTAGATGAAGGGGTTCATCACTTGAGGGAGAACAATGTACATCACTGAAGCCACTGCAGTCTTCCTGGAAGAGTTAGTAAGAGCAGAACTAATGTACACTCCAACAGCTGTCCCATAGAACAAGGAAACAACTGAAAGGTGAGACCCACAGGTGGAAAAAGCTTTAAGTTTCCCCTGAGACGATGGTATTCTGAACACAGAGGAGAAAATTTGAGTATAAGAGAAAATGATCCCAGAGAGAGGAAGAACCCCAAATAAGCCAGTCACAATATATATCAGGATGCTATTGATGAATGCATCAGAACAGGCAAGCTTGAGAACCTGAGCAAGTTCACAGAAGAAGTGAGGGATTTCCAGGTCCTTGCGGAATGATAGCCGCAACACCATCAGACTGTGGAGCAGGGCATCCACAATGCTAAGAAACAATGAGAGAACAATCAGCAGGCCACAGAGTTGGGGGTTCATGATAACCAAATACCTCAAGGGGTGACAAATGGCCACATAGCGGTCATAGGCCATTGCTACAAGGAGAAAATTCTCAAACATGCCAAAAATCAGAACAAAGCCAATCTGGGTGAGGCAGCCTATGAAAGTGACACCCTTATTCTGAGCTTGTATGTTCAACAGCATCTTTGGGATTGTAGTTGTACTTAAACAGATGTCAGTAAAGGACAGATTGGAGAGAAAGAAGTACATGGGGGTTTGCAAGTGAGAGTCAGAGCTGATTGCCAGGACTATGAGCATGTTTCCCAGGACGGTGACCAGGTACATGAACAGGAACAGGGTGAAGATGAGAGGCTGCAGTTTTGGATCATCTGTCAATCCCAGGAGAAGGAATTCTGGAGCATCTGTGTGATTTCTGGAGTCCAGATTATGGATGAATCTGATGGAAAAGATGGGGTGAAAATAAAATGAATGGTCACTGGATAGACAACAGAAACCTCAACAGGGAACGGATAAGAAACAAATAATGGTGGTACCACTACAGACTTACTGCTAATGTACTCTGGGTGAGAATCATCAATCTAAGTTTTAACAAACCCTCCAGATAAGTTGAGATCATGTAAAGTATGAGTCCTAGTGCTAGAAAAAGAAAAAAACTATATTGTGAACCCAAGAGAATATTCAAATCATTCTCTCTGTTAATTTCTCCCTCCATTATCATCTCTGACTCTTCCTATTCCCTCCACTTCATTTACTGGGCCTTATTTTTATTGATCACTAATGTTTCCCACTTTGTGCCAAGTGCTGACATTGAAGCAAAGAATAAGACATGATGCAGCTTTCAGAAACATTCCTTGTCTTCAAAACAAACAGAAAGGTGAGGATGAAGTTATAAAACTTTCTTGTTGAGTGTGGTCCCCAATTTGGCATGCCTCAGAATTACTGAAGGGTTTGTAAAATTATAGATTAGTTATATTATGCAGTTGCTCCATATATTCACGAGGAAACTTAGGTAAGGTGACAGTACGTCATGGATATGAAGTACAAGGTTAGTTCACGGCAAAGACTGGGTATGAGATCAGATCATATGACTGCTGAATTGACTCACTTGACTAATCTCTGTTAATGCCTCTTGATAGCATAGAATTAGCATTCCTAAACCATAACTCAGATTTCATAGTTCCCCTTTAATATTGTAATATATTCATACCAGACATTGCCCGAAATCCTTTCGCTTCTCTCCAAGGTATGCCCACCTCTACCCATGAAGTATTGTGTGGCAGATGCATGGAATCCATCCAAGTATATGATCTGCACACGAGCAAAATTGGAAAATATTGCCTATAAACTTGAAGCTCTTTAGACTCTCCAATGGAAACACAGCAACTGCAATAGCAATGGATTGTAAGATAAGCTGGAAAACTATGTCAATCAGATTCTGTGTCTCATCCAATGGAAATTTCTTCCCCTAAGGTGGTTAGGTGGCATATCATTAGAAAAAAAAACAGCCAAATGATACAAATAATGAAATGCATAGGCTCCTAAAGAAACAGATGAAAATAGCCTCAACTTTTGGACATTGGAAGACTGAGACTTACAAGATAAGAGAGACTTATGTGATACTTATAAGATAATCAAGTGTCCCAACAGGATTGTCTCTGTAAAGCAGTGGTCCTCCCTCTCAAGAGCGAAAAAGAAAGGGCCATGACAGCTTTTATCATTTGGTGTACTATTTAGACTCAAACACTCTGAATTTAATCCGGACTAGCTTTGCCTTTGTGAATGAGGGAAATTGTTCAATTGTTTTTGAAAAATTTTTGTTTATAACTTTAAAAAGCCTGATATCCTCATTTGTATAAGGGGAATTGTCAGAAAATCTTATGGGGATGTTGCAATAATGAAAAATGAATAGAGGAAAAGCATCCAGGTCAGCACACAGCATTTGGGACTCTCATACTGATATTTCCGTTCACAGTTTTTTTTTTTTTTCTGCCATGAACAACAGCTCCTGGCAAATCTCACTCTCAGAAGAAAGCAATGGAGTTGGGCAAGTTAAGGGAAAAAAAACAGAAAGAGAGAATATCCCTCCATGGTAACTGCAAATTTCAGAAGTTTCTGAGCTGCAACTCCAGCTGGAAACCTTTATCATGTAGAAAAGGAAGGAAGGAAACATCAATAAGATCATTATTCTTTGAAATGGACATGTGGTGAAATATACAGCAACTAAGAAGAATGAAATAAAAAGAATCAGATACATGAATCAATACTAACAATGAAATCCTACAAGAGGAAAAAATTTTATGACAAAAAGTTTTCAGCATAAGAAAATTTTAAATACTTGATCCTACATAGGTATGTTTGTTTTTGTTACAGATTATTCAAACAAAAGTACTCAGTAACAATGAAGAGCTTGATACCCATCAAATTATCAAATTCATACTTTCTCTATTCTCATTAGCTGGTTTTATTGCAATAAATGATACAGGTACACGTGAATTGACCACATCATGTATTTGCACAGTCGTGATTCTTTTCCTTCCCCAAGGGAATCACTACGTCAACTTTATGTGTGTTATTCCCCTTCAAATTCTACTGTAATTAGTATTATTGTTTCATAACCAATTGCATTGGTTTGCATTTTGAAAGCTTTATGTATACTGAACCATACTGCACATGTCATTTACAATTAGCATTCTTATGTAATTTATTTTGAATATGTTAGATGTATTTAGTCCCACTTCATCAATTTTAATCACCAAAGAGTATTCCACTTTATTGGTATATCACGTTTTATTTATCTATTCTCAAACTGATAGATGTTATGGTTACTACCTTTCATCCTATATGTGTTTATGAATACACGTACAATATAAAGCCATACATGGGGGATACCATCAAATTTAAGATAGTGTTGTCTTTACAAAAGGGAGAACAAGAAACCAAGGGTATATAAAAGTTCAGTCTTCTGTATGTACATGGTTTTGCTACTTTATCTAAAAAGGCCTTTTTTTTTTTTTAAGGAAGATTAGCCCTGTGCTAACATCCACTGCCAATCCTCCTTTTTTTGCTGAGGAAGATTGGCCCTGAGCTAACATCTGTGCCAGTCTTCCTCTATTTTATATGTGGGATGCCTGCCACAGCATGGTCTGACAAGCAGTGTGTTTGGATCCGCAGCTGGGATCCGAACCAGTGAACCCAGTGCCGCTGAAGCAAATGGTGCAAACTTAACCAGTGCGCCACCAGGCTGGCCCCTTTAAAAAAGCCTTAAATGGATATAGCAGAATGTCAGCATTTGTTAATTCTGGAATGAGTTGAAGGGTGGTCATATGTGTTTATTTTTGACACCATCTCTGCTGTTTTTATATAAAATGCATAAAGATTTTAAAAACAAAAACAGGTGTACCAGGAAGGCAGCCAGCCAAATCTCTGTGTCTCCACGTTCTCCTCTGTGTCTTCACAGCCCAGCTACAGGAATACACACTCTTCTGTATAATGGTGTAGAAGAACCAGAAAAGCACACATCTATGGGCAGTTAATTTTTGACAAGTGAACCAAGAACATACAATGGAGAAAGGAAAGTCACTTCAATAAATGGTGTTGGGAAAATTGGACAGCCACATGCAAAAGAATGGAAGTAGACCATTATCTTACACCATTCACATAAATTAACTCAAAATGGAGTAAAGACTTGAATGTAAAACCTGAAACCATTAAGCTTCTAGAAGAAAACATAGGCAGTACACTCTTTGACATCAGTCTTAGCATATTTTCAAGTACCATGTCTGATCAGGCAAGGGAAAGAATAGAAAAAATAAACAAATGGGACTATATCAAATTAAAAAATCTTCTTCACAGCAAAGGAAACCATCAACAAAATGAAAAAGCAACCCGACAAATGGGAGAAAATATTTGCCAACCATGTATATGATAAGCGGTCAATATCCAGAATATAGAAAGAACACATACATCTCAACAACAGAAAAACTAACTACCCAGTTTAAAAATTGGCAAAAGGTCTGAGCAGACATTTCTCCAAAGAAGATATACAGATGGTCAACAGTCTCACAAAAATATGGTTAACATCATTAAATATCAAGGAAATGCAAATAAAAATTACAATGAAACTACACCTCACTCCCATCAAAATGGCTATAATTAACAAGACAGGAAACAAGAAGTATTGCAGAGGGTGTGGAGAGAAGGGAACCCTCATACACTGCTAGTGGGAGAGCAAACTGGTGCAGCCACTCAGGAAAACAATATGGAGATTCCTCGAAAGATTGAGGGCAGATTTACCATATGATTCAGGTATTCCACTGCTAGGTATTTATCCAAAGAACACGAAAACATGAATGCATAAAGATGCATGCACCCCTATGTTCATCACAGAATTATTCACAATAGCCAAGATTTGGAAGTAACCTAGGTGCCAATCAAGGGGCGAATGGATAAAGAACATATGGTATTTATACATAATGGAATATTACTCAGCCATAAGAAACGATGAAATCTGGCCATCTGTGATAACACGGAATGGACCTTGAGGGTGTTATGCTAAGTGAAACAAGGCTGAGGGAGAAAGTAAATACTGTATGATCTCACTCATAAGTAGAAGATAAAAACAATGGCAAACACACACATAGAAACCGAGATTGGATTGATGATTACCAGAGGGGAAGGCGGGAGGGAGGAGGGCAAAAAGGATGATTAGGCACATGTGTTTGGTAATAGATTGTAAGCAGTCTGAACATGATGTAATCTACACAGAAATCAAAATATAACGATGTACACTTGAAATTTATATAATGTTATAAACCAATGTTACCACAATAAAAAAAAGAGAAAAGAACCAGAAATGGAAATGAAAGGAGAATCTGAGAAACCCCTTTGCCATGACTACACAAGAATTCAAGTAAAGGTCAGAGGGTCCTATAATCATCATCATGTTCGAGAACAGGCAGATTTCTGCTCAGGAGGAAAACAGGTTCTGCCAATTTAAGAGAAATTAGGAGACTAGCTGATTAAGAACTGGTTGAGTATTGGTATGTGTGTACATGGGAACTTGTCAACAAGAAGACAGTTAGGCTGCAGTCCCATGGACATTTGGAGCTAATAATTTCATGCATGTGCTATCCTTATTTCTCCCCACAAATTAATTTGTAGAAAAATACCTGTCCTCATTACCAAAGCTTTAACTAGGGGAATTTAAGTTACCTGGCTTCCATCACAGTGGAATGATGCTTACATGTCATCTGGATGTTGAAGACAGGAGATATGTCTTCAGGTAGGGCAGAGAGACCAAGTCAGGCAACTGGCTCCTGGCTAAGAAAGATCATCCCTCGATGGAGCCTCAGATGTGTTTCTTCCTGACCAGGAAAGGGCTGTTGGATGACGTTACACAGGCTGACTCTTTCTAGTCTCTATATCCCTGTGGGATAAATATCCAAGGCTCTTCATTAGACAAAAAATTTTAGTGTCATTCTGATCCCCGAGCACTGCAAATCCTTAGTGACCAAAACTATAGAAGAGAAGAATTCCATGATGCCTAATCCCTGACCTTGTTAGGACAGATGTACACCATCCAGTTCTCGCTACCTGTTCATGTTTACCTCCATTTCACATACCTTGCCAACGTGTACACACACTCCTTTTGTAATGACTTCCAGACTTCTTTACTTAATGTGACAAACACAGTATCTCTGTCTAATTAATGATATCTTGGGAACTGATTTCTATTTTAAGTGTGAAAACATAGTTCACGTATTGGGTAAAAATAACATATTTGTAAGTATAGCTAAGATACTGTAAATTCAAACTCTTATGGGCAATTCATCTTTAGAGTTTAATATTCATTGGAGTGTTTTCTGTATCTTAATTTTTATTCTTTATATTTAACACAAGAATGTGAAATGCCTGTGATTAATTGTGATCATGATCAATATACAAAGGCTTCATACTCTGCTTTTAGACTTTCATAACTACTTTTACCTATTCCACGCAGTAGATTCAATGAACACTTTTCTTCGTATTGGGAGACTTTCGGTTGCATTATGATTCTTCATTTTTAATTGTGTTGTGATGAAATGCAAAGTCACTAAAAGGCAGTAGTGCACAATTTTGTCTGCAATCTAGTCTATCTCAGGAGATTCCATCCATAATTTAATATGTGTGGATGATGCTCCAAGTTAATAACACTTAAAAATATTTTTCTTTAAGGACCTCAATATTTTCATGTGTTCATCAAATTATCTTACATTTTGACTTTTTCTATATGAACTTTCTTAATCTATATTCTTCCAGGTATGTTATTTGAAAATAAACTTGTGACAAGATGGCATAGTAATGTCAATCTTCACCATCTTAACCTTACTCACTTCAAACTAACAAGAAATAAGTAAAATATACAAAGACATAGGCGAATTCAAAAAAGGATAAAGTTTTCCATGTATCACAATATACTAAAAATTGACTTGGTAGGTGGGCTGGAGCCAAGGGACTCTATGGACGTAAATTCACAGGTGAGAAGATACCTACTCTTTCAGGTAATGAGAATTGAATGTCCTAATAGAAGATTAGGTGCTTGAAGCCAAGGTAGAAGTGGAACATCTTTATTTGAGAAAAGTGTGTCAACATAGAGTTTTGGACATCAGTGGGCACATGACTGTGGAAATAGAATATTCAAACTTTCAAAAAATCCTCCAGGGAAGAACAGAACTAACTAACCATGGACTTTATGGATGGTTTTATGATATTTTCAATGTTGCTGAGGAGCAAGAGTTAGTAAACGGAATTCAGGATTAGAGAACTGGTGATTGGTGAGCATAATTGTGAAGTTAGTGCACAAGGAAGAATGAACACATCAATAGAAATAGAAAGAGGGAAAAACATTCCCATTCAAATAAGATCTGCAAATGAATGTACTAATAGGTAGCAACAAATATAATCCAGAATGAAAAAAAACAAAAAATGAACAATCACAACTTACAGAGGCCAGCAGGGGAAATGGATAAGAGATGGGGAAAACATGATATCAAAAGAGAGTGTCAGACAAATTCTGTCAACATCCTACTGACTACAAAGACAGATACAGGGTAGCCAAAGAAAGGTGGTTTTTGAACAATTCTAAATTTCTAGTGGCTTCAATACATGTAGTAATGGTGGGAATGATAAGATTTGGCTAGATTCTGGATATATTTTAATCATGCAGACAACAGGGTTTTATGGAAGATTAGACATAAGTTATAAGAGAAAGAATGGAATCAAGTGTGATGCTTAGTCAGAGAAAATTGCTCAGTGTCAAAAAATGGAGTAGTCATGTAAGAACTGAAACCGTAAAAATCCTAGAAGAAAATGTAGGCAGTACACTCTTTGACATTGGTCTTAGCCACATCCTTTTGAATACCATGTCTACTGGGGTAGGGGAAACAAAAGAAAAAGTTAACAAATAGGACTACATCAGACTAAAAAGTTTCTGCAAAGCAAAGGAAACCATCAAAAAAATGGAAAGACAACCGACCAAATGGGAGAAAACATTTGCAAATCATTTACCACACAGGGACTGATGTCCAAAGTATATAAAGAATTCACACTACTCAACAACAACAACAAAAAACAAGAAACCTGATCAAAACATTGGCAGAGGATATGAACAGACATTTTTTTCCAAGGAAGATATACAGATGGCCAACAGACACATGAAAAGATACTCAACATTGCTAATCATTAGCTAAATGCAAATCAAACTACAATGAGATATCACCTTACACCAGTCAGAGTGGCTATAATAACCAAGACAAAAAATAGCAAAGGCTGGAGAGGATGTGGAGAAAAGGAAATGCTCATGCACTGCTGGTGGGAATGCAAACTGGTGCAACCACTGTGGAAAACAGTATGGAGATTCCTCAAAAAACTAATAATAAAAATACCATATGACCCAGCTATCCCACTACTGGGTGTCTACCCAAACAACTTGAAATCAACAATCCAAAGTAACATACACACCCCTGTGTTCATCACAGCACTATTCACAATAGCCAAGACTTGGAAACAATCCAAGTGTCCATTGACTGATAATAGGATAAAAAAGATGTGGTGCGTGACACAATGGAATACTACTCAGCCATAAAAAAGACAAAACCATCCCATTTGCAGCAATATGGATGAACCTGGAGGATATTATGCTAAACAGAATAAGCCAGACTGAGAAAGACAAACACCATATCATTTCACTCATATCTGGAATATAAACAAACACATGGACAAAGAAAACAGTTCAGTGGTTATCAGGAGAAGGGGAGGGGGGCTGGCCACAGGAGGTGAAGGAGAGCACTTGTGTAGTGACAGACAAGAAATAGTGTACAATTAAAATTTCATAATGATGTAAACTATTATGAATCTCAATAAAAAATTGAGTAGTCATAAGTGATAGGAAAAATTGTGTGTATATCATATTTGTGGATTAATATTAGGATTTTGGTTTACAAAATGCTGAGTTTCATTTGCCTATTAGGCATCTACATGGGGATGTCCAGTTGGCAGTTGAATATATACTTCTGATATTTAAGGGAAAGTGTCTCTATGGAGACATAAATTTTGGAGTCCTTAGCATGTCAGTGGACTATCAACCATGAGTCTGAATGCTATTGCAAAGGAGTGATGGTAGCTATAGAGGAGGACTGAGTGCATATCCAAGAGATCCCCCAGATTAGGGGTTCGGGAGACAGGGAAGATGATAGTAGGAGATAGAGAAATAGTAGCCAATGAGTCATGATTAAATTGAAAATAATATACAATGCTGAAAGATGACAAAAGAAAGCATTTCAGTAAGTAATGAATGAGTCAATATTGCTTATAAGTTAATTAAAGGAATGATAGATAATTAAATAAAGGACTTAAGGTAGCTTTAAGAGTCCTTAATATGAGAGTCTAGGAGGAAGGACCTTACTGGTTTAACTTTAAAAAACAATGAGAGAAAAATTGAGCAGAGTGAGTAAAGACATCACTTTTGAAAAATCTTACTATAAAGTGAGCAGAAAATTGAAGATGTAGCTAGAACAAGAGTCCAAGAATGTTTTCTTCATGTATTTTTTTTAAAGAAATTCAAATATAACAGATGCTTTTGGAAATAAGTTAGTCAAAGCGTACAATGATGATGCAGGGGGATGATGGAAGAAGTATCAGAGTTGTAGCCTAAGGTAGGCAAGAGGTTTTTAGTTCTATGCACACAACAAAGTGTTGGTCTGATTAGGTGCAGATAAAACTAAACTTTAGACAAATCAGACCTAAATAAAAATATTTTTCTCATAAGGTGATATGTAGCACATTTTTTCTCTCCAAAACACGATTGGAGAAGGGGTGACATGCACTGAGTTTTTAATTAAAAAAACAAAACAAGAGAAAAGGCAACAATTTTTTAGTGTATCTATGCAGAATTCTAAAACGAGAAAGACTCAATCTGCCAATGCAAACATCAGGCTACTTAACAGGAGAGTTGTTTCAGTAATAGGATAAGGGAGAAGACTATCAAGTCACCTTAGGAATTAAAAAGGAAATTGAGCAAAGTATACCTGGATACTTCAAAAACTTTTGTAGTTTTGTGATTTTTAAATATTTAATCTATTCTAATTGCTTAGCAGGGACCCTAGCACCTAGTAAGTGTGGAGTGATTGTTGTTTAAGATGATCATGACAACCAGATGAGAAAATGAGACTTTATTTTTAGAATTTTCTTTCATTTCCTACACACACAACAATATATGAAATAAAAACATGCACTCTCCTCTGGTGACTGGTTTGGCTACCAGTCACTTTTTTACTTGAAAGCAAATGGGAAAAGACACCATATTATTTTAAATTTTATACTAACCTAAGTCATAATTAATCTCCATTAATAGGTTATTGCTTCTAGATCTATTTTTAATTTTCTTTATTTTCTTCCTAGGTAGCACACTAGGACCCATCCCATCTGTTATTTCTGAGGTCTAGTGACATGTTGTAAAAATAAATAATCCCTCAATACTCAGTAGCTTTATCCATTCTCTGTTTTGTCCATGTTTTGACACATCTGTCTCAGTAGTATAATTAGCATATAATGTCAGAAAAGTAAGTATTGAAATTCATTCATGATATTTGGATTCTCTTCCCTTTCTTATGTTGGGTCTCATCAAAGGTGGGGTGCCTTGGGTACTGGAACCTTCAGGAATCCCTAGTTTATGAACCATGATCAACTCAAAGAAGCTCCTATTTCCTTTGTTAAGATAAGATACACATGAATATGGTCATTGGTTGCCCAAAATAAGCAAGAGTTGATTGGCTAAGTTCTGGGTGCACGCATACATTTGTCTATTGTTCTTATGAACGAGTGGTTTAGAAAAAGCCACCAAAGGGGTCAACAGCTCATTAGTGTCCCAAAGTTTAGAGCTGAATGGCCCTAGGAAATTTTCACTTCAGCAATGAGAAATTCTCTGTCCTGAGCATGGAGTCATCACAACAACATTAATCATTTGGGGTAGGATTTTGACTCAGACACATCTAAGTTTAATCTAGGCTCCAGCACTTGCTTTGTAAATAAGTAAATTGTAATGACTGCAAGAAGCCTTGTACTATACTCATTTGTATAACAGGAACCATTGTAAAGCCTCATGGGAAAGCTGAAAGAATGAGAAATTAATAAAATCACCAAGCACAATTCTTGACATGTGAGACTGTCTCAATGTTTCCTGGAGTTATTTTTTGTTCCATAGACAGGACAGGACCAGCTAGCATGAATCACTATAGGAAGGAAAGTGTTGGATGGGGCAAGGTGAAGGAAGAGAAAAGAAAGAAAGAACATCTTCTGCATGACAACTGTAAATTTCAAGGGAGAATGGATGTTTTGATGCTCCCACTAGAGTCCTGCTTATATAGAGAAGCTGAGTGAAAGAAGTACCCAAATGAATATTAATGATGTCAATGATCATTTGTCATGGACATATGATAAAATGCATATAAATTAAAATAAATAACCTAAGCATATAGACACAAATAATGAAAACTCAAAAGAGAAAAGTAAGTTGGATAACAAGATATCTATATTATGAGAAATTTAAGGTTTTTAATTACACATGTTTTCTTATTTTGATGAAAAATATTTAAACATCAAAAATTTCACTGAAAACAGGGCTGGCCCCATGGCCGAGTGGTTAAGTTCGCGTGCTCCACTGCAGGCAGCCCAGTGTTTCGTTGGTTCGAATCCTGGGTGCGGACATGGCACTGCTCATCAAACCACGCTGAGGCAGCGTCCCACATGCCACAACTAGAAGGACCCACAACGAAGAATATACAACTATGTACAGGGGGCTGTGGGGAGAAAAATGAAAAAAAAATCGCACTGAAAACAATAAAAATCCTGAGCATCAACCACCCAGCACCATCAAATAAAATATATTGCCATCTTACATTAATTTTTATAAAGAAATAAAACAATACATGTATACTTGAAATCCCTCCTCTCTTCACACTTTATTTTCCCCATTCTTGATTATGTTTTCCTCTTCAAAGGAACCATTACACTGAAGTTGATATACATTATTCCCATGTGTTTTCAATTTACTTACTGTGATATGATGGGTTCATGAAGTGCTACCCCAAAATATGGCGCAGGGAATACTGAATATTAAGCTGAAGGAATTTGGGAAAACAGTAGAAGCATGATCACTCAGTTTCTCCATCTCTTTTCCCCTGAAACAAGTATAAAACTTTCATGTGAGCCCTGCCTATGCCCACAGGAAAGGGGCATCCTTGTCTGCAAAAACAAAGAGCAAGAATTCCAACAACCAATACTTGCTAAGTGTCCACCAGTTTATACTACATTTAGTTCATACTCTCTAACCTATCATATTTCTACATGACTACCCACTCTTCATCAACCTTAGCATAAAAATACTCTGGTTTAACTGCTTCTTCAGGTCTTCCTTCCTTATTAAGGCTCCCGCATCACATAAAATTAATTTTTTATTTTTGAGGAAGATTAGCCCTGAGCTAACTGCTGCCAATCCTCCTCTTTTTGCTGAGAAAGGCTGGCCCTGAGCTAACGTCTGTGCCCACCTTCCTCTACTTTATATGTGGGACGCCTGCCACAGCATGGCTGGTGGTGCAATGTCTGCATCCGGATCCAAACTGGTGAACCCCAGGCTGCTGAAGCAGAATGTGCACGCTTAACTGCTGCACCACCAGGCCAGCCCCATAAAACTAATATTAAATAAATATGTATACTTTTCTCCTGTTGATATGTCTTTTGGTCAGGTTAATTTTCAGTCCCAGCCTTGGAATCTAAGAAGGTCAAGGAAAACTTTTTCCTCCTCTATAGCACTATCTATAAACGATGTTATTATTCTGTGTTTTAATTTTTTGTATACTGTAAATGTCATTTTGAAATTCATGTCTAAAAACAATACATTTCAGGTTTTACCATCTTTGGTATATTTCATTCTAGTTCATTACATTTAACTATGTTACATATTTCACTGTCCATGACATAATTTTATCATCTCAGTTAGGCATTTTGACTGTGGCATAAATATGCATGTGTATGCATATAATATATACACAATACACATATAAGCGTGTGAAAAAACAGTTTAAAATAATACCTGGAAACTTACCAAATTCAAAACTTCTTGCCTGGGAAGCAGAAGAGGGGAATGGAATAGAACATTAAGTATATATCATATTTATGTATGCTATTATTACTTTAAGAATATAATTCTAATGGCAAAATGTTGACATTTGTAAATTCTAAAGTCTATCCCATTAATCTGTACTATTCTCACTTTAAAATATTTCACGCAAAAATAGAGATACCAGTAGGCTGTAGACATAGGTTGTGGAATTGAATTGGTTCTTCACATTCTCCCCAGCCTCATCATCACCAGGTAACAGGTAAAGAACAGAAAGAAATATACTCTACTTATTTATATCAGGAAAAAAGAGGGAATGGAAAAATAAGGAGAAAGTAACCAGTCTAACTTTGACTAGTAGACAAAAGCCTCTCCCTATTTGCAAAACATAAAGAGAGGGACTTCAGATAACCTGGGTGCTAATACTAAGCAGTGACTTTCAGTTCTCCTTTGGATGTTGAGAAATAAAAATCAAGCTTTCTACTCAGGGACACAGAAATACAGAGTGAACCACTAGTTTTCTGTGCAAAGTGGTTTTTCCTGAAATGTGTCTCAGTAGTGCTGCCTACTGACCAACACATAAATGGACAGTTTAGTTTTTGCAGAATCAGAATTTCAGTGAATGAATGGACAAATTATTAACAGGTGCTGGACCATAAGAATTAATTCAATTCGTGCCTCACATCAAAGGTAAAACTAAATTCCAGGTGAGTTCATGCCTCAAATATAAAAACCAAAACTACAAATTATTCAGATTCAATTAAGTAAGAGTTTCATAATCAGTATCTACTGAGCACAAGGCATTATGGAAAGTTTTGACAAATTTCACTATATTAAAACTAAGCACTTGTGTTCATTCATAAAACACTATAAAGTATATGTAAAAGCAAGCCACATACATAAAGAAGAAATTAGCAATGAGTATCACTCACAAGCATGAATATCCTGGTATTATAAAGATCCGTTGGGAATTAATAAGAAAATAATATACAGCTTGATAGAAAAACCGTAAACGGATATTTAACAGAAAGTAAAAATAAACGGCACATAATATGTGAAAACACTCTCAATCTTGTTAATCATAAGGGGCATGCCAAATAGTGAAAATAATTTTCATGCACCTAGATTGTCAGTATAAATGAAAATGCATTGGTGATGATATGGATCACCAGGAAATTCCAGTGGATGTGTAGTGCTTCAATCACTTAAGAAAAGTCTTTGGAAATATCCGAAGAATCAGTACTCCCATACACCAAATGATTCTATGCAAAGTACAAAATATTCTTCTTCTCACTAGGAAACATGTATGACAATATTTAAACAGGGACTCCTTTGTTTGCAAATGCAGAAAACTACCAACCAAAATATCTTTCAACTTTACAAAGATACCTATATTATAATGTCAACATACATAATATAATAATAGAAAGCAATGAAAATAAATTACTGCTAAAACCAACAACAATTTTGAACCTCAAAAGCACAAAGGTGGAAAAACTATCAAGACATAAAAAGCATACATTCAACATTTGCAAAAGAAGGCAAATTATAAATTGGATAGAGATACATATGCAATGATAAAACAATGACATTGACTCATAGAGCCCATTTCAGAGGGGAAATAGGATTGAATATTGGCAATTTCATAGGAATCAATATCATAGAAGAACAGCAAAGAAATTATAAATTGAGATTTCACTGTAGTGCTTACTTGGAGAAAGAGAGAGTGATGTGACTGGGACACACTTCAAGTGGATTCTCTGATTATGGCATTGTTTTATTTCTTCACCCAGGTGAAGAATATGTTTCATTATGTTACTGTTCTTTAAGAACTATAGATACATTTGTACACTATTTTGTATATATTTTAACAAGAAAAATTTCTGAAAGGCCTTCATATTTCAGATTCTAAACACATTCTCCAAGAGGCTTCTAGTATTAAAGATCCTCATTTCAAACTTCAAAGTACAGCAGAATCCCATAAAATATTTTAAAGTGTGAATCCTTTGATGTCTCTGCAGAGATTCAAAGTCTATAGCTCTTGTGTGAGGTCCAGGAAACTTCCTGTCATATAAAAGCCTCAGCTGACTCAGTTTTGCAAGTGTTCTATGGAAGTCGATGCAGGACTCTCTGCCCTGCAAGATATGGTGACACCAGCCAGGGAGCTGTCCTCAAATTGTGGTGCTGAGTATAATGCCTATCTCTCCATTCCGTGAGGACACAACAGAAAGCAGCCTGGGCACTTTCTTGATTGTCCTGTGATACTTCCATCGTTTTCATCCACCAACAGACGGAAATGGTTCTGACTAACGGCCCTGCTTTTTTCTGCTTTGGGGAAAGATTCTCCTGCTAATCCTGACAGCTTTCATTTTCTCCTGTGCTGTTTTACACTCAATATTCCCTTCTAAAAGTAAAGTACATCTCCACAGAAAAAAACTGTTTTCTTCATAGACACATTAGAAAGTTTTGCAGGAGAGCCCAAAGACTACAAGAAATCCTTTAATAATTCAAAGATTTAATTCATTTTACCCAACCATGTTTCTCTGTTTGGACTCCAGCAGAGATGAATGAGAAATACAGCAAGATGAGGTGACCAAGGAGAAAGTAAAAACTCAGATACATTATTATAAATAAATCAGTAGCGAGGAATCACAGCTAGCAAAATGTGAGAAAAATATTACTAGTCTTTGATATTTCTAGACAATAATTATTCTCATGATTATGTTACTCAGACCAGAAAATGCTTCTGATGAATATTACAAAAATATTAAATAAATCTCATGTTGAAGTCAATGTGAATAAAATATGTGTGAGTAAAAGTTACTAGATTAATGGACATCAGCAAGATATGGAACACTTCTGTATATGGACACTGGTTAAATTTCATTGAGTATTTTTATCTGCCAGGCATCGTCGTGAAAGTTTGTAGTGGTTATGGGGATGGCTTCTTAACAGCAATTACGTTCCAGAGGGTGAGTTAGTCAAAGCCTCTCCTGGTAATAATTTTCCCCATCCAAGGAATTACATTCAGAAGAAGCTAATTTTTCTACTCTTAGTAATGAGGTGAAGAGATTGATTCCATAGAAAGATACATTAATCACCAGATCCTCTATTAGCAATAGGCCCAGGAAAGGGCAGTTAATTTTCTGTTTCAAGAGATCATGTCTGGATATGACAGGTCCATCTGTTGCAAACATCTGAAACATGAGTGGAACCAGACCTTGTTTGAAGACACCATGTGAAGGAATGAATGAAGCCTTACTGTCCAGGTCCTGTATTTTCCCTATCTCTGAACTTCTTATGGTGAAAGACAACTCTATTTTTTTTTCACGATTTATTGAGGTATAATTGACAAAATTTTACAAATTTCAGCTGTTCAATGTGGTGATTTGATGTACTTGTATATTGTGCATTGATTACCACAAGGAAGTTAGTTAACACATCCGTCACCTCATAACTCTCTTTATTATTTGAGTATATTAGAGTCAGGGTTTCTTATCCTTATTACAAACAAAGACCTCCTCATTGATATAGCTCACTCATCTCCTATCACATCAAACCTCTAAGATAATCTAATTACACCATTCTACAGAAACTGGAATTAAGTTTAGTGGATGTTGATGTTACCCCACTCAGATACAGTTTCCCAGTGACTGGGCTCAGTTGTTAATGAATTGAAGCATGAAATATCAGCTCTCTTGTTCCACAGCACTTTTAACTCTGTCTGTCTTATTTCTTTTAGCATAACGCCCTCAAGGTCCATCCATTTTTGTTCTCGTCTTTTCTAACACTGAATTGCAATTCTCATGATCTTAACAATAGAATCAGGCATAAGTCATCTCGAACGATCACCACAGCCTTGGTAAATCCTTTCCCAGCCCTACCCAGTTCATCCACTTCACTTCTACAAACATTTGCCCAAAAATCTCTATTAGAAGAACCTCTGACTCATTTTCTCCTCAGGGAATCTGACTCAGAAACTGAGATTAGAGATTGGAAATCACTTGACAAACATCACAGAGCTAGATAAAGTGCAAAGTAGGTTTCCACTCCAATTTAAAATGCTCTTGGTCCTTATGCTATCTGGTCATTTTAGAAGAAGTTGATGATGGAAATCAGGCATTCTCACTCACCCAATATTCTTTTCACTTTGACTATTCTAGAAACATCAGCCCAAAGCAGACGGGAAAGTCACTGAAAAGAAGGTACACTACCAATTATTTTTCTCAAGGCTCCTTTCATGTCCCTGTTCCTCAGGCTGTAGATAAAGGGGTTCAACATGGGAGTAACCATATTGTATATCACCGAAGCTACTGCCATCTTCCTGGAAGAGTGTGTAAATACAGAACTAATATATACCCCCACACCTGTCCCATAGAATAAAGACACAGCTGAGAGGTGAGACCCACAGGTGGAAAAAGCTTTATACTTTCCACCTACTGATGGCACTCTCAAAATAGATGATGCAATTTGAGTATAAGAGAAAATAATTCCAGAAGGAGGAACACAACCATATATGCTAGCTGCAAGATAAATCAGGATGCTATTGATGAGGGTATCAGAACAGGCAATCTTGATGACCTGAGCAATTTCACAGAAAAAGAGGGGGATTTCTGGGTCTGGACAGAAGGACAAACGCAACACCATCAGACTGTGGATGAGGGCATTTAAAATGCTAATGAGCAGTGAGAGTAGAATCAGCAGGCCACAGAAGCGGGGGTTCATGATGACTGTGTACCTCAGTGGGTGGCAAATGGCTATATATCGGTCATAGGCCATAACTGCAAGGAGAAAATTTTCTAAATTAGGAAAAGCCAGGGCAAAGTAGACCTGTGTGAGGCAGCCTGTATAAGTGATGCTCTGATTCTGCTCTTTCATGTTCAGCAGCATCTTTGGGATTGTGGTTGTGCTTAAACAGATGTCAGTAAAGGACAGATTGGAGAGAAAGAAGTACATAGGGGTGTGCAGATTGGAGTCAGTGATGATAGCCAGGATGATGAGCAGGTTTCCCAGGACAGTGACCAGATAAATGGACAGGAACAAGATGAACATGAGGGACTTAAGTTTGGGATCATTTGTTACTTCCATAAGATGAAATTCTATAACATCTGTTTCATTTGTGGGTTTCATGTTGTTGGCAAGTCTGATGGAAAAGATAGGATAGCAAAACAGTCAAATCTGTGCTCCACCATCAGGAGCATCACCAGTGGCAAATACTGTTCTGAAAGGAAGGAGACAAATGTAAGGAAACATCAAGGGAGTGTCTTCTGTAAGTTTATTTTTACTTTTTTAAAAAACTTGAAGCTGATAAAACAGAATGCCAACATTTCTTAATTCAGGAAATGGTTAAGGGTGAGCATTTTTTAAAATTAGCTATATTGTCCTGATTATTTAAAATTATGGTTACTTTATAAGAGAAATATATAGACTAGGGAGACAGCTTGAAGACTATGTCTGGATCCCTTGAGACCTCAGGTCCATGCAACAGAAATAGTACAAAGATATGTTAAGGAGGAGGAATGGGAAAATAAGCCAAAATTTGCCAAGCCTTCTGCACCCTACCATCACAGGAATGCAAGTAGATGTGACAGAATTTTGTGACAGTCATCCTGTTTTAGAAGAGGCAGATTTCTGATCAGGAAGAAAGTGGTACTGGCCACAGTAGACTGAGTTACAAGTTAAGTGGACAAAAAGTTCTTGCATTTTGGTGCAAAGATACAAGAAAACATGAGAATAAAATGACAGACATCTGGGTGACTTAATCATCTAACGTATTTACTTTCTTCATGGTTTCCCCTGAATGAACCGGTAGGAAAATACCTGCCCCCATTTCCAAACATTGACTAAAGGATATTAATTTACCGGGTTAGCATAAGAGCAAAATGATGTTTGATATGTTCTCTGCATGCAGCATCTGGGAGATCTTTCCTCAGGAAATGCAAAGAGATTGAGTGAGCCACTGGGATCCCGAGAAAGATGGAGCATCTATGGGAGGAAGCTCAGGTGCACTGCTTCTTTTCTGTGGAAGGATTGTGGAAGGAAGTGCTTACAGGCAGACTACAATCTCTGTATCCCTAGAGGCTCAGTTTCTGAAGCTCCTCATTAGCCAAGCAGTGTTATTGTCATTGAGGCAGTGCAAATCCTTATAGACCAAAACCCCAGAGGCAGGAATTAAGGATGGTTGCTTTCCTGACTCTGATGCATTGTACACCATTCTCAATCCAGTTTATAAAGAAATGGGGAAAAAAGCCTAAATTCATATGGAACCATATAAGACCCCTAGCAATCAAAGTTATATTGAGCAAGAAGAACAAAGCTAGAGACATCACACTCCATGACATCGAATTATACTACAAACCTATAGTAATCAAAACACTGTGGAACTGGCATAAACACAGACACATAGGCCACTGGAACAGAATAAAGAGACCAGAAATAAACCCATGCATAAATGCCCAACTAATCTTTGATAAGGTCTCCAAGAGTACACAATGGGGAAAGAATAGTCTCTTCAATAAATGGTGTCAGGAAACTGGATCTCCACATCCAAAAGAATAAAATTATGTGACTATCTTACACCACACACAAAAAAATTTGAATGGACACAAAACTTAAACAAAATACCTGAAATCATAAAACTCCTAGAAGAAAACATAAGGTAACAGCTCCTTGACATTGGCCTTGGCAATGACTTTTTGAATATGACACCAAAAACACAAGCCACAGGAGAAAAAATAATAAAGGAGGATTACATCATACTAAAAAGCTTCAGCATAGCAAAAGGAAACAAAAAATGAGAAGACGACCTGAAAAATGGGAAAAATATTTGCAAGCCACACATCTGATAAGGAGTTAATATCCAAAATATATAAGGAACATGCAAGTCAATAGCAAAATAGTAACCAAATTAAAAAGGGGGCAAAGGGGCTGAATAGACATTTCTCCAAAGAAGGCATACGAGTGGCCAACAAGTATATGAAAAAGTTCAACATGACTAATCATCAGAAAAAAGCAAATCAAAACCACAATATGAAACCATCTCACCCATGTTAGGATGCCTATTATTAAGAAAACAAAACCAAAAAATGAAAGATGATGAGTGTTGGCGATGATGTGAAGAAAAGGCAAGCCTAGGACACGGTTGTTGGGAATGTAAATTGGTGCAGCCAATACGGAAAACACTATGCAAGTACCTCAAAAAATTGAAAAGAGAACTACCAGCAATCTCACTTCTGAGTATATATTCAAGGAATTAAAATCAGGATCTCAAATAAATATATGTACTCCCATGTCTACTGCAGCATTATTCCAAACAGTCAAGATATGGAACCAATCTAAATATCCATCAGCACATAAATAGATAGAGAAAATGTGGTGTATACATACAATGAGATATTATTCAGCCTTAGAAAGAGAAGTAAATCCTGCTATTTGTGACAACATGGATGAACCCAGAGGACCTTATACTAAGTATAATAATCTAGATACAGAAGGACATATATTGTATAATCTCTCTTGTATGTGGAATCGAATATAGTCAAACTCAAACACAGAGTCAAAATGATGTTTGCCTGGGACAGGGAAGAGGGGTAAATGGAGAAGTGATGGCCAAAGGTTACAAAGTTTCAGTTAAGCAAGATAAATAAGTTCTGGAAATCTACTAGAAAGCATAGTGCCTACAGCAACAATACTGTAGTGTACGCTTAAAATTGGCTAAAAGGGTAGGTCTTAAGCTATGTGTTTTGATCACAAATAACAATAGCAATAATGATGATGATGATGATGATGATGATGATAATGAACAGGATAAGAGGAAACTTTGGGAGGTTATGGATATGCCCACAATCTTAAAGGTTGTGATGGTTTCACAGGTGTATACTTATCCTCAAACGCAATGAGCTATATACATTAGTATGCACAGCTTTTTACATGTCAATTATATTGAAATAATGTGGTTTTTAAAATATAATACTAATTAAGTAAGTGAAATCATGAGTGTACTAAAAAAATCAGTCTTAGAAGTTCAGGTCCTCTTCCTTTCTTTTTCTGGTTGGACCCCACTAAAGTATGGGTCAGCCAGCCTTCATTACTGCCTCTTGAGGATTTTCAGAAGACATGCACTAGCATAAACTCCAGGACACTCCTATTTCCTGGGTTAAGATGAGACGCTAGAGAATTTTGACATTGGATCCTTCCAAACTGGGAAGACTTAATTGGCTCAGTCCAGAGCCTATCAATGTATTTTCCATTATTCTTATAAAACAATGATTTGGAAAATTTCTTTAGTGATGTTTTAAAGGAGAATAGCTCATTAGGATCTTTTTTCCAATTATTTTATTGAGATCATAATGGTTTATAACATTGTGCAAATTTGGAGTGTACATTATCATTTATCAATTTCTGTATAGACTTTATCATGTACACCACCAGTAGTACTTATCCTTCACTGTACATATGTGCTCTTTTATGTTCAGCAGCATCTTTGGGATTGTGGTTGTGCTTAAACAGATGTCAGTACAGCCCCCTTCCCCTCTGGTAACCACTAATCTGTTCTCTTTTTTCCTGTTTATCTTCCACATATGAGTGAAATCATACAGTATTTCTCTTTCTCTTGCTTATTTCGCTTAGCATCACAACCTCAAGATCCTTCCATGTTGTTGCAAATGGGGCAATTTTCTTTTCTTATGGCTGAGTAGTACTCCATTGTATATGTTTACCACATCTTCTTTATCCATTCTTCCATAAAAGGGCGCTTGGGTTGCTCCCAAGACTTGACTATTGTGAATAACGCTGGAATTAATAAAGGGTGCATAAATCTGCTTGGATTGTTGATTTCAAGATTTTGGATAAATACCCAGCAGTGGGATAGCTGGATCATATGGTAGTACTATTTTTAATTTTTCAGGTAATATCCATACTGTTTTCCATAGTGGCTTCACCAGTTTGCATTCATGCACCAGGAGTATATGAATGTCCCCTTTTCTCCACATCCTCACCAACATCCGTTATTTTTTGTCTTGGTAATAATAGCCATTCTGACAAGTGTAACATGATATTTCATTGTAGTTTTGATTTGAATTTCCCTAATAATTAGTGATGTTGACTATCTTTTCATGTTTTTGTTGGCCATGTGTATATCCTCTTTGGAAAAGCGTGTGTTCATATTCTCTGCCCAAATAAATGCAGAGTGAACATTTGACAAGGTCCAACATCCACTTATGGTAAAATCTCTCAAAAAAATCACTCAATAAAGTGGGTATAGAAGGAAAGTACCTCCACACAATAAAGGCCATATGTAACAAACCCACAGCCAGCCTCATATTCAACAGTGAAATATTGAAAGTCACCCCTTGGAGAACATGAACAAGACAAGGGTGCCCACTCTTACCACTCCTATTCAAATAATACTGGAGGCTTTGGTCAGAGCAATTAGGCAAGAAAAAGGAATAAAGGAATCCAAATATAAAAGGAACAAGTGAAACTCTCACTGTTTTCAGATGGCATGATTCTATATATGTAAAACCCTAAAGAATCCATCAGAAAACTATTAGAAATAATCCAAAACTACAGCAAAGTTTCAGGGTACAAAATCAACTTAAGGTTCAGTTGTGTTTATACTAAGGCAAGGGAAACAAAAGAAAAAAATAACAAATGGGAGTACATCAGGCTGAAAAGTCTCTGCAGGGCAAAGGAAATCATGAACGAAATGAAAAGACCCACAAACTGGAAGAAAATATTTGCAACATCGTATATCCAACAAGGGGTTAATATCCAAAATAGAAAAAGAACTCATACAACTCAACAATAAAAAAACAAACAACCTGATCATTGGGATCTTAATGTTTAAAGATAAATGGCAATATAAAAACTCTGCTTCCTGAATCATAAAATCTGAGCCAAACGTGGAGTTGTAAAAAGAACTATAGTGGAATTGATCATTTGGTGCAAATTTGGACTCAGATACACCTGAACTTATTCCAGCCTCTGGCATGTGCTTAAGGAACAGGGAAATTTTCACAGCTATGTGAGAATCCTCTGTTTCCACACGTGTGAAGGGAACCATCATGAAAACTTATAGGGGATACGTCAAGGATGAGAAATACATGGAGAAAAACACAAAGCATAGTGCTTGACATATGGGCCCTTCTCAATATCACCTATAGTGATTTGTTTTTGGCATAACCATGATTTGACAAAGTGACAGGTTCATTATAGGAAGGAAAGTGAGTGGTGAGATAAGATGAAAGAGAGAAAAAAAGAATGATCTTGGTATGGTAACTGCAAGTTTCAGAAAGGATTCATGTACTGACACTCCCATTGTAAATCTTGCTCATGTACAGAAGCAGAGGGAAGGAGGAAGCACTGGTACATTTCATTCTGGTTCATTAGCCTCTACTCTTTTGCTATATTCCCCTGTATTACAACATCACAATTCATTTTTTCTTGAAGGAATAGGCATTTTCTTTTTTTTTTGAGGAAGATCAGCCCTGAGCTAACATCTGCCACCAGTCCTCCTCTTTTTGCTAAGGAAGATTGGCCCCGAGCTGAAATCCATACCCATCTATCTCTACTTTATATGTGGAACTCCTGCCACAGCTTGGCTTGATAAGCACTAAGTAGATCCATACTTGGGATCAGAAACTGCAAATCCCTGGCCACGGAAGCAGAGTGTGTAAACTTAACCACTACACCACCAGGCTGGCCCTGGAATGAGCATTTTCATTGTGACACATATGCACATGCACGAACACAAAGGTATGTGTGTGTAAGAGTAGTTTAAAACAATGCCAAGGAACTCAAAAAATTCAAGACTGTCATCTCATCTGGGAATGGAAGGACAAGAATAGAGGAAAATAAAAAAGAATGTTGTCTCTATACAAAATATTTTATTACTTAAAGAGGAGAAATATAACAGCAAATGTCAAAATTTATTAACTCTGGAAACAGATACATGAGTACTTGTCCTGATATTCTGTGTTATTCTGTCTTTTAAAAGATTTCATCGGTTACTAAAGATATATTTATACAATGGATATAGCCTATGGGCTTCTTTTTATCCATTTCCTCTGCCTCCTAGAAAGGCAACAGGGTCAACCAATCATCATCACTACGAACGACTGTGAAGAATCATACACAGAACAATAAACATGAGATGAACATCCACCTTCATTCCCTGCCAGGAAATTAAGGAATACTTTAGAGAATTCTAGAAAACTCCACAAAATTGTGCAAGGGCAGATTTCTCCTGAGAAAGGAAAAAGATCCTAGAATTTTACTGTCATAGTAGAAGATTATCTGATTGATGATTATTGTTGCAAAGGTACAAGAAAACACGTCAGATGATAGATAGTTAGGCAAAATCTTCATCGATGAATAAGATCGAGTTATCTTCAGCATGTTCCCACTCATCCCAAGATGGAATGGTATACAAACACCTGTCTCTATTTGAAAAACAGACTAGGGAACTTCAGATGATCTTTGACCCAAACGTAAAGAAAGACATCTGGTTCTCCGTTTGATATTGAAGGAGAGAAATGAGCCCTGTTCTCATGGAAAATGGAAACGTAGAGTGAAGGCTGGGCTGTTGTACAAAAGTGATGGTCCCTGGGAAGAGGCTCAAATGCACTGACTAGTGACCTGAGCAGGGCTATTGAGTCGGGTGGCCAGAGGTGGATACTTGGAAGTCTCTGTGGCCCTTGGGGCTTCAATATCCAAAGATCTTCATTAGTCAAACTCTTTTGCTATCATTCTGATCCCAGGACAGTGAAAACCCTTTAAAGCACAGAAAAGAAGAACTAAAAAATTCCCTCACCCTGGGGCCAAAGTATGCAATTCTCTTCCATTCAGCTATTTCTATTCACATCTATTTCAAGTACCTTTAACACATGGACAAAATTTCCTTCTGTAATTGGATTCTAGTCTTTTTTCCTAAGGTACATTCAAAGGTACCCTTTATAACAACAGTATGAGGAAGACTGAAGATACTTATCTTCAAAAATATAGTTTAATATGGCTATACATCTTATAAAATGCAAGAGATAATACAGCAAATATACCCTATAAAGAATATTCCAAAGACTAACTCTATTAATGGTTCATTGAATTCTCATTCTACAAATTATATTCAGCAGGGTCTAATATATTCCCTATACTAAATAAAAAGACTGTGCCTAAAAAAAGTCTGTGGCGTTTTGCCAGCGAAGTGACAAAATAGCACATGGGGCAGCTTAAAGTCTTCTCCTCTCAAGAAACATTGAAAAACAAGCAGTAACTGTCAGAACTAACTTTGTCAGAACTCCTGAAAAGAGTCAAAATACAGCAACCAAGTGAGTGCCAATCAAGAAAATAGCAACTTCAAACTGGTAGAAAAGTTTTGTGGCATTCTACTTGCCGTTACCCCACTCCTTCTCTAGCATGGCAGTAGTCTTAGTCTTAATATGGTCACATCCTGTGTTCTCAGTATGAGATGTCCATTGATTCAGAGAACTCAGAGTAGAACTTCCTTCTCAAATCATTCTGTATTTCTGCTCTAACCTGTCTGGAAGCTACCTGAGGAATTGGCACAAAGCACTCATCTCTCTTTTGCCTGAGAATTCAAGCTGGAAAAGCAGTGGGCATTTTTTGAAAAGAACACAAACCAAACTAACAGCTGATATATGTCTATGGTAAAAGATTAAAGTAAAAACATAAAATAGACCAGCTCAGACCTACAGCAAAAACAGTGGAAATTTTCTTCAGGGGATTAGGACATTTAAAACCAGCCAAATATATGGGAGAATTTAGAAAGCCACATGCATGCCCATAGCAAGACATATACTAAGGAAATACCAGAGAAGATTCTAAACTTTCATACTGATTTCTAAGTTAAGTGCAAACCTGGGTAAGTGTTGAAAGAGTACTGTACCACAGATCCAATCTGTAAAGACTGAGAGATGTATGTTGTTTCTTTTATTGTTTGTATCACTTATGCCGCTCAAGGAAATTTATCAAAGAATTAGCTGAACAAAGCCAAAGAACATAATTTCAGTGACCACATACAACAAGGATTACAGTCTCTGCGAATATATTTTTGGAAAGTCACTAAATGAATAGACTACTAACATGTTCAACTACTTTTTAAAAGAAACCTGTGGGGAAAATTCATATGTACAAAGCTAACACATTATAGTATTGAGTCTAAGGAGTAGAAAAAAAAAAGAATGAAGAAAAGTAAGTTTGCTCTAAGGAACCTATGGGACTCCACCACATGGAAAAAAAGGCATTATTGGAGTTCCAGAAGGAGAATAAAAAGAGAAAGAGATGGAAGGAGTGTTTGAACTAATACTGGTCAAAAACTTCCTAAATATGATGAAAGACATGAACCTACAAAATTAGGAAGCTCAATGAACTCCAAGGAGGATAACTGAAAGATATTAATGCTGAAACATATTATTAAACTGACAAAGCCAAAGGGAAAAAGAAAACCTTGAAAGGAACTCATCATGTACTAGAAATTTAGAATCAGCACATCATATACAAGAGATTCTTAATAAGATTAACAACCAATTTCTCATCAAACCATGAAGACCATAGGATAGTGGCATGAGATATTCGAAACTCTGAGAGAAAAAATTTTCACCTAAGAATTTTACATCTGACAAAAAACCCCTTCCAAAAATTAGGGAGAAATAAAACATGACCAGATAAACAAAGATGAAGGAGTTCGTTACCTCAAAGCCTGCTCTATGAAAATACCTAATGGATTCCTTCAGGTTGAAGTGAAAAGACACTAAACAGTAATTCAATGCTTCGTGAAAAAATAAAGATTTCTGGTAAAGGTAAATGTGTAGGAAAATAAAAGAGCCTGTATTTAATTTTTGGTTTATAGCTCCACTTTTCTATTTCCTACTAGATTTAAAAAAGTAATTGTAAAAATTTTAAAATCTTTGTCACTGGGTACAGTGTATAAACATTTAATTTGTGACAGTAACAACAAGAAGAAGAAAGGACAGAGCTGTATAAGAACAGAAATTTTGCATGCTGTTGAAGTAAAAGTGGTATGAATTCAAAGTAAATTGTTAAATTTAATGTCCATGGTAACCAGAAAGAAAATTATCTTAACATATTCTAAAAAGACATTAAGAGAAAATTGCAAAATATTGAGAACAAAAAATCAACCAAAAAATATAAGGCAGTAATTGAGGAAATGAAGTACAACAAAAAGAAGGTATTAGACATACAGAAAATAAAGTTTTGAATGGAACAATTAAATATCTCCTTATGAGTAAATACTTTAAAGGTAAGAGGATAAAACTCTCCAGTCAAAAGGCAGAGATTGGAAGAAAAATAAAAGAAACATTATGTGAATATAGAATGTTTACAAGACACTCATTATAGGTCCATAGACACAAAAGGATTATAAATGAAATGAAAGAAAATATATTCCAGTCAAATAGTTACCAAAAAAGAACCAATTGTCAGAAAAAATTGATTAAGTCAAAACTTAAGTAGGCAGAAAGGATAGGTAGAAAGATAGATAGATAGATAGATAGATAGATAGATAGATAGATAGATAGATAGATGGATAGACAATAGATAGAAGTAGACAGAAAAGGGCTGATAATCAAGATGATATAATGATTATCAACATATATACTTAAACAACAGAACCTAAAACTGCATGAAGCAAACATGACAGAAAGGAAGTGTGAAATACATATTTCAACAGTACTACTTAGAGACTTCAGCACAAAACCCTCAATAGTAGACAGTACCTCTGGATTGATCAAAAACAGTCATAGAAATTGAAAAATGGTATAAACAAACAAAACCTAACAGACATATATAAACACTCCATTTATCAACAGCAGAAGATGCTTCTGCATTGCACATGGAACATTCTCCAGGATAGATCATATGTTAGGCCAGAAAATAAGTCTCAAAAAAGTTTTTAAAAGTTGAAATCATACAAAGTGTCTTTCTTGACTACAATATTGCAATGGTAGGAATCAATAAGAGAAGGACAAATGGAAAATATTCAAAAATGTGGAAATTAGAGAATACACTCCTGAAAAACCATTAGTATCTTATCAATGAGTTTTCTCAAAGCTACTTTCATATCCCTGTTCCTCAGGCTATATATGAAGGGGTTCAGCATTTGAGGGACAACAGTGTAGATCACTGAAGCCACTGCAGTGTTCCTGGAAGAATTAATTAGAGCAGAACTAATATACACTCCCAAACCTGTCCCATAGAATAGGAATACAACTGAGAGATGTGAACCACAGACGGAAAATACTTTATACTTTCCACCCACTGATGGCATTCTTAAAACAGAGGAGACTATTCGAATATAAGAGAAAATGATTCCACACACAGGAATACCACCAAATACACTGCTTGCAAAATATATCAGGATGTTGTTGATGAGGGTATCAGAACACGCAAGCTTGATGAGCTGAACAACTTCACAGAAGAAGAGGGGGATTTCCAAGTCTGCGCAGAATGTCAGCTGTAACACCATCAGACTGTGGAGGAGTGTATCCACAATACTAATGAAAAGGGAGACTAGAATCAGCAGTCCACAGAAGTTGGTGTTCATGATGACTGTGTACCTCAGTGGGTGGCAAATGGCCACATAGCGGTCGTAGGCCATAATTGCAAGAAGAAAATTTTCCAAACTAGCAAAAAACAGGACAAAGTAAATTTGTGTAATGCACCCTGTATAAGTGATGCTCTGACTCTCTGCTTGTATGTTGATCAGCATTTTGGGTATCGTGGTTGTACTTAAATAGATGTCAGTAAAGGACATATTGAAGAGAAAGAAGTACATAGGGGTGTGCAGGTGAGAGTCAGAGATGACAGTCAGGATGATGAGTAGGTTTCCCACGATGGTGACCAGGTACATGCATAGGAATAGAAAGAAGAAGAGAGGCTGCAGTTCCGGATCATCTGTCAATACCAGGAGAAGGAATTCTGAAACATCTGTGTGATTTCTAGGTTGCATGTTGCTGATGAATCAGGTGGAAAAGATGGGGTGACAAGAAAATAAAATTAAAAATCCTTAGATAATCTGCAGAAGCATCAACTGGGAACTTGTTAGAAATCAATAATGATGGTACTACTCCAGAGTTACTGCTGAAGAAGTCGGATGAGGACCAAAAATCTCAGTTTTATCAAGCTCTTGATGTGAATTTGACATATGCTAAAGTTTGAGAACCAGTGCTTAAAATAAAAAAATTCTGTATAATGTGAACCCAAGAGAATATTCAAATCTCCCACACTGCTAATTTATCCCTCCATCATCATCATCTCTCACTCTGAGACTGAAACAAAGAATAAGACATGGTGTTTCCTTCAGAAATGTTCTTGCCTCAAACAAATGGAAGGATGAGAATGAAGTTACCTAATGTCTCTTGTAGAATATGTTCCCCAAAACATCTAAGCATGCCTCAGAATCATCTGAAGGGCTTGTTAAATTACAGACAAGTTAGATCATGCAATCACTCTATGCCCATAACTTAGGTAAGGTGAGGTTACATAATGGACAGGATGTCTATGGGTAGTTCATGGCAACGACTATGTCTGAGATCAGATCATCTGACTGCTGAATTGACTAACTTGACTAAACTCTATTGATGCCTCTGTGCAGTACAGAATTAGCATTTGAAACCACCACTCAGATTTCATACCTCCCCTGCAAAATAGTTATATTTCATCCTGAAATGCCCCAAATCTCTTCACTTCCCTACAAAGTATGTTTACTTCTACCCCTGATGTATTATGTGGCAGGTGTATGGCTTCCACCAAAGTCTTTGCTCCGCACCTGAGAAAAGACTAGAAAATGTGTCCTATAAACTTGAAGCTCATAAGACTCTGCCGTGGAAAAGCTACTCAACTGCATAACCAATGGATTCCAAGATAAGCTGGAAAACGACGTCAATGAGATTCTCTGTTTCATCTGAAGGGGATTTCTTCACCTAAGGTTACAGGTGGCATATAATTTTAAAAAATGACTAAATGAGAGAAAGAATGAAATTAATAAGCTCCTAAGAAAACAGATGAAAATAGCTTCAATGTTCCGTCCTTGGAAGACAGAGACTTACAGATAAGGGAGACTTCTATGATACTTATAAGATAATCAAGCATCCTAATAGGATTGCCTCTGTAAAGCAGGGGTCCTCCCTCTAAAGGGGAAAAAAGAAGTGGCCATGACAGTCTTTATCATTTGATGTATTACTTATATTCAAACACTCTGAATTTAATCCAGACAAGCACTTGCTTTGCGAATGAGAAAAATTGTTCAATAGTTTTTGAACAATTTTTGTTCATAACTTTAAAAAGCCTGATGTCCTAATGTGTACAATGGGAATCGTCATACAAATTTATGGGGATGTTGGAATGATGAGAAATAAATGGAGGAAAAGCATCCAGCACAGTAGTCAGCATTAGAGACCCTCATATTGACATTTCCTATTGTGTTTTTTTCTGCCATGAGCAACAGCTCCTCACTCATTTCCCTCTTCAGAATAAAGCAATGGATGTGGCAAGTTGAGGAAAGAAAATAGAAAGAGAGCATTCTTGGACGATAACTGCAAATTTCAGGTATGAGTTTTTGAGTTGAAACTCCAGCTGGGATCCTTTATCATGTGGAAAAGGAATGAAGGCAATATGAATGATATCAATATTCATTTTCCATGAATATACGCTGAAACGTATAGCAATTAAGATGAATGAAATAATAAAAATAATCAGATATATGAATCCACACAAATGATGAAAGCCTACAAGAGAAGAAATTTTGTATAACTAGTCTACAGCATGAGAAAATTTTAAATATATTTTGGTCTTACGTAGATACAGTTATTGTAATTATGGGTTATTCAACTGAAACAAAAGTACAGAGTAAGAACAAAGAGCTTGGTATCCATCAGTCAAATTTATCTAACTAATAGATTTAACTATGCTCTCTGTAGGTGTTTTTATTGCAATATGTAATACAACTATGTGTTAAGTGCCTACATCATGTGTTTGAACAGTCTTTATTCTTTCCCTTCCCTGAGGGAAGCACTACGTGAAATTCATATACATTATTCTCCTGAAAATTTCACTATAATTAATTTTATTGTTCCACAAATAATTGCATTGTTTTGCATTTTAAGGCTTTATATAAATCAAAACATACAGTACATATCATTTACAATTTTCTTCCTTATGTAATTTATTTTTTATTAATGTTCATGTATTTCATCCTGCTTAATTTTTATCAGCACAGAGTATTCCACATTACTATTACATCATGTTGTATTTCTCCATTCTCAAACTGATAGATATTATGGTTCATGCCTTTCATCCTACAGATGTTTATTAATACACATACAATATAAAGCCATGCATGGGGGATACTATAACATTCTAGATGACGCTCTGTCTCTGGGATGTGGAGAACAAGAACTGAGGGGGACACAAAACAGATGTCTTCTATATGCATATTGTTTTGCTACTTTATATAAAGACCTGAAGCTGTTATAGCAGAACGTCAACATTTGTTAATTCCAGAAGGAGTTGAAGGATGGTCATATGTGTTTTTCATTATACTAACTCTGCTCTTCTTATATAAAATACCTGGTAACTTCATAAGGAGAAACAAGTGCACTAGGAAGGCAGCTAGCTAGTCTCTCTTTGTCTCCACTTTCTCCCCAGTGTCCTCGCAACCCAGCTGCAGAGATGATACAAACACTCTTCTATACGACGGTGTATCAAGAACCAAGAATAGAAATGACAGGCGAATATGACCAAACTCCCTCCCATGACCACACTGAATTCGAGTAAATGTCTGAATGACTTATAAAAATCATTATGTTTGAGAAGGGGCAGACTTCTCCTCAGAGGAAAACAGATGCTGCCATTTTTTAGATAAATTAGAACAGCAGACTGAGAACTGTCTGAGTATTGGCACATATGTACAAGAGAATTTATCAACAAGAAGACAATTTGGCTGCAGTCCCACGGGACACTTGGTTCTGATCTTTCCATGCATGTACCCTGCTCATTTCTTTACACAGATGAATTTGTAGTAAAACACTTGTCCTCACGACCAAAGCATTAACTAAGAACTTTACTTAAGTCCTTAAGTGGCTAGCATCACTATGAAATGATGCTCAATATATCACCTGGATATTGAAGACAGAAGATGTGTCTTCAGGAAGGGCAGAAAAACCAAGTGAGGCAATGGGATCCTGGCCAAGAAAGATCATCCCTGGATGGCGTCTCAG
Organism: Equus asinus; assembly: GCF_041296235.1. Lineage (NCBI taxonomy): Eukaryota > Metazoa > Chordata > Mammalia > Perissodactyla > Equidae > Equus > Equus asinus. The sequence continues at coordinate 19,648,188 of NC_091809.1, read as the reverse complement.
GTGTACTCCTTCCTGAACAGGCAAGGGTTGTTCAATAAGGTTGTCACAGGCTGACTCTTTACAGTCTTTATATCCCTGGAGGATCAATAACCAAAATGCCTCATTAGACAAATATTTTTAGTGTCATTCTGACATCTGGGCCCTGGAAATCCTTGAAGACCAAGACTAAATAAGAAAGAAATTCATAATGTCTAATCCCTGACCTTGTTATGCCAAAAATACACCATTCACCTCTCTCCACCTGTTCATGTTTACCTCCATTTTACATATCTTGCACACATGTACGCACACCTTTTGCTAATGAATTCTAAGCTTCATATTTTTTAATGACAATAACATTTATTTTTTAAATGTTTTTGTTAATTGCAGTAACATTGGATTATAACATTATATAGCTTTCAGATGTACATCATAATGTATTTCAAATTCTGTGTAGATTACATCATGTTCCCCAAAAACTACTTATAGTCCATCCCCTCACATGTGAGCCTAATCGCCCCTTTTGTCCTCCCCCTCCTTCCCCTATCCATTCTCCGTGGCTATGTGTTTGTTTGTTGTTGTTTTTATCTTCTACTTATGAGTGAGACCATACGTTATTTGACTTTCTCTCTCTGACTTATTTCACTCAGCATAATACCCTCAAGGTCCATCCATGTTGTCACCAATGGCCGGATTTCATCATTGCTTATGGCTGAGTAGTATTCCATTGTGTGTAAGTGCCACATCTTCTTTATCCATTCGTCCCTTGATGGGCATCTAGGTTGCTTCCAAGTCTTGGCTATTGTGTACAGTGCTGCAATGAACATAGGGTGCATGTATCTTTACGCCTTCGCGTTTTCAAGTTCTATGGGTAAATATCCAGAAGTAGGATAGCTGGATCATATGGTAGAGCTATACTTAATTGTCTGAGGATACTCCATACTGCTTTCCATAGTGGCTGCACCAGTTTAAACACCCACCAGTAGTTTATGGGAATTCTCTTCTCTCCACATCCTCTCCAATGCTGGTTATTTCATGTCTTGTTGATTATAGCCAATCTGACCAGAGTGAGGTGACACCTCATTGTAGTTTTGTTTTGCATTTCCCTGATAGCTAATGATGTTGAGCATCTTTTCATATGCCTGTTGGCCATCCATATGTCTTCTTTGCAGAAATCTCTGTTCAGATCTTTTGCCCATTTTTTAATTGAGTTGCTGTTTTTTATTTTGTTATTGAGCTAAATGAGTTCTTTGTATATTTTGGATATTAACCCCTTATCTGATATACGGCTTGAAAATACCTTCTCCCAATTGTTAGGTTGTCTTTTCATTTTGTTGATGGTTTCCTTTGCTGTGCAGAAGGTTTTTCGCTTGATGTAGTCCCATTTGTTCATTTGTTCTTTTGTTTCCCTTGCCCAGTTATACATGGGACTTGAGAATATGCTGCTAAGACTGATGTCAAAGAGCGTACTGCCTATGTTTTCTTCCAGAGGTTTCATGGTTTCGGGTCTTACATTCAAGTCTTTAATCCATTTTTAGCTGATTTTTGTGCATGGTGTAAGCGAATGGTCTACTTTCATTCTTTTGTGTGTGACTGTCCAGTTTTCCCAACACCATTTATTGAAGAGACTCTCCTTTCTGCATTGTATGCTCTTGGCTCCCTTGTCAAATATTAGCTGTCCATAAATGTGTGGGTTTATTGCTGGGCTCTCAATTCTGTTCCATTGATCTGTGTGTCTGTTTTTGTGCCAGTACCATGCTGTTTTGGTTACCATGGCCTTGTAGTATATTTTGAAATCAGGGAGTGTGATACATCCAGCTTTGTTCTTTTTTCTCAGGAATCCTTTGGCGGTTTGCGGTCTTTTGTTGTTCCATATAAATTTTAGGATTCTTTCTTCTACTTCTGTGAAAAATGTTTGAACTTTGATAGGGATTGCATTGAATCTATAGATTGCTTTAGGAAGTAAGGACATTTTAACAATGTTAATTCTTCCAATCCAAGAGCACAGAATAACTTTCCATTCCTTTGTGTCTTCTTCAATTTCTTTCAACAATGTTTTATAGTTTTCATGTACAGATCTTTCACCTCTTTGGTTAAGTTTATTCCTAGGTATTTTATTCTTTTAGTTGCAATTGTAAATGGGCTTGTATTCTTAATTTCTCTTTCTGCTCCTTTATTAGTGTATAGAAATGCAACCAATTTTTGTATGCTGACTTTGTATATTGCAACTTGACTGTATTCATATATTGTTTCTAAAGGCTTTTTAGTGGATTCTTTAGGGTTTTCTACATATAAAATCATGTCGTCTGCAAAGAGTGACAGTTTCACTTCTTTTCCAATTTGGATCCCTTTTATTTCTTTTTCTTGCCTGATTGCTCTCGCTAGGACTTCCAATACTATGTTAAATAAGAGTGGTGACAGCAGCACCCGTCTGGTTCCTGTTCTTAAAGGGATAGCTTTCAGTTTTTCTCCATTGAGAATCATATTTGCTGTGGGTTTGTCATATATGGCCTTTATTATGTTGAGGTATTTTCCTTCTATACCCATTTTATTTAGAGTTTTTATCATAAATTGATGCAGTATCTTGTCAAATGCTTTCTTTGCATCTATTGAGGTGATCATGTGATTTTTATACTTCGTTTTGTTAATGTGGTGTATCATGTTGATAGATTTGTGGTTGTCGAACCATCCCTGCATCCCTGGAATGAAACCCACTTGATCATGATGTATGATCTTTTTAATGGATTGTTGTATTCGATATGTAGTATTTTGTTGAGGATTTTTGCATCGATGTGGATCAGTGATATTGGCCTGTAATTTTCTTTTTCTGTGTTGTCCTTGTCTGGTTTTGGTATCAGGATAATGTTGGCTTTGTAGAAGGAGTTAGGAAGCCTCCTCTCCTCTTCAAATTTTTGGAAGAGTTTGAGAAGGATAGATATTAAGTCTTCTTTGAATGTTTGGTAGAATTCACCAGGGAGGCCATCTGGTCCTGGGCTTTTATTTTTTGGGAGGTTTTTAATTGCTGTTTCAATCTCCTCACTGGTGATTGGTCTATTCAAATTCTCTACTTCTTCTTGGTCCAGTTTTGGAGGGTTGTATGTTTCTAAGAATTTATCCATTTCTTCTAGATTATCCAATTTGTTGGCGTATAGCTTTTCATAGTATTCTCTTATTATCTTTTGTATTTCTGAGGTGTCCGTTGTAATCTCTCATCTTTCATTTATAACTTTATTTATTTGAGCCTTCTCTCTTTTGTTCTTGGTGAGTCTAACTGTTTGTCAATTTTGTTTATCTTTCCAAAGAACCAGCTCTTGGTGTCGTTAATTTTTTCTTTTTTTTGTAAGTCTCTATATCGTTTATTTCTGCTCTGATTTTTATTATTTCCTTCCTTCTGCTGATTTTGGGGTTTGTTTGTTCTTCTTTTTCCACTACCTTTAGATGTGCTTTTAGATTCTTTGGGATTTTTCTTGTTTGTTGATGTAGGCCTGAATTGCTATTAACTTCCCTCTTAGAACTGCTTTTTATGTTTCCCATAGATTTTGGCTTGTCATTTTCATTTGTCTCCAGGAATTTTTTGATTTCTCCTTTGATTTCTTCATCGACCCAATCCTTGTTCAGTAGCATTTTGTTTAATCTCGACATTTTTGTGGCTTTTCTGGTTCTCTTCCTGTAGTTGAATTCTAGTTTCATACCATTGTGGTCAGAAAAGATGCATGCTATTATTTTGATCTTAAATTTATTGAGGCTTGTTTTGTGATCAGTCCTGGCGAATGTCCCATGTACATTTGGAAAGAATGTGTCTTCTGTGGGTTTTGGATGGAATGTTCTATATATATCTACTAAATCCATCTGGTCTAATGTGTCCGTTAAGGCGAGTGTTTTCTTATTGATCTTCTGTTTGGATGATCTATCCATTGGTGTAAGTGGAGTGTTAAAGTCCCCTACTATTGTTGTGTTACTATTTCTCCTTTTACGTCTGTTAATAATTGCTTTATATATTTAGGTGATCCTATGTTGGGTGCATAGATATTTACAAGTGTTGTATTTTCTTGTTGGATTGTTCCCTTTATCATTATATAGTGCCCATCTTTGTCTCTTGTTATAGTTTTTGTTTTATAGTTTATTTTGTCTGCTATAAGTATTGCTACCCCCACTTTCTTTTCTTTGCCATTTGCATGGAATATCTTTTTCCCTCCTTTCACTTTCAGTTTGTGAGTTTCTGTAGGTCTGAAGTGTGTCTCTTGTATGCAGCATATACATGGGTCTTGTTTTTTTATCAAATAGGCTACCCTATGTCTTTTGATTGGAAATTTAGTCCATTGACTTTTGAAGTAGCTAGTGATAAATATGTATTTATTGTCATTTTGTTACTTTTTTCTGGGTATTTTAGGTCTTCTCTGTTCCTGCCTTTTTCTCTTGCTCTCTTCCCTTGTGGTTTGATGGCTGTCTTTAGTAGTTTGTTTGATTTCTTTTGTCTTACTTTCTTGCTTGCTTATTATGGGTTTCTGATTTGTGATTACCATGAGGATCCTATTTAATATTCTATGTATATAACAATCTATATCGAGTTGATAGACTGTTTAGCTTGACCTCTTTCTAAAAGGTCACTTTTTCACTCCCCTCCTCCCACATTTTATGTTTTTGAAATCATATATACTGTCCTGTTTAGTGTGTGTCTATCCATTACCCTCTTATCATTGAAACAGGTGATTTTAATACATTTGTCTTTTAACCTTCATATTATCTTCACAGGCACTTGATCTGCTACCTTTAGTATATTTTTACCTTTACAAGTGATTTTATTGCCTTTTCTTTTTTGGGGGCTGACAATTTTTTTTATCTCTACTTGTGGTCATTGTTTTCCCATTTAAATAAGTCCCTTCAGCATTTCCTGTAGAACTGGTTTCTTGGTGATAAACTACTTTAATCTTTGCTTGTTTGGGAAGCTCTTTATCTCTCCTTCCATTCTGAATGACAACCTTGATGGATAGAGTATTCTTGGTTGTAGGTTTTTTCCTTTTACCACTTTAAATATGTCGTGCTATTCTCTTGTCGCCTGTAGGGTCTCAGCTGAGAATTCCACTGATAGCCTTATGGGCTTTCCTTTGTATTTCACTTGTGGCCTTTTTCTTGCTGTTTTAGGATTCTCTCTTTTCTTTAATTCTTGACATTTTAATTATAACATGTCTTGGTGTGGGCCTCTTTGGGCTTATCTTGTTTGGAGCTCTCTGTGCTTCTTGTACTTGGATGTCTGTTTCCTTCCTTAGGTTAGGAACATTTTCATCTATTATCCCTTCAAATATATTTTCTGCCCCTTTGTCTCTCTCTTCTTCTTCTGGGAAACCTATAATCTGAATGTTAGTATGCTTGATATTGTCTCAGAGTTCCATTAGACTGTTCTCATTCTGTCTAATTCTTTTCTGTTTTTTCTGTTCAACTTGGGCGATTTTCTCTAGACTTTAGTCTAGTTTGCTGATCCATTCTGCATCCTCTACTCTGCTATTGGTCCCTCTAGTGAGTTTTTCATTTCTAGTATTGTATTCTTCATTTCTGATTGGTTCTTCATATTTTCCAGTTCTTTGCTGATGAGCTCACTGTGTTCATCCAGTCTTCTCCCTATATCTGTGAGCATCCTTATGATATTTTGTTTGAACCCTTTGTCGAATAGGTCACTTATTTCTGTTTCATTTAATCCTTTTCGGGAGGTTTTGTCCTGTTCCCTTGCTTGGAAAGTATTCCTTTGTCTCCTCATTATGCCTCATTCTCTGTGCTTATTTCTATGTATTAGGTGAGTTGGCTATGTCTCCTGATCTTGGAGAAGTGGCCTGATGTATGAGATGACTTATAAGGTCCAGCAGTGTGCTTTCCTCTCGTCACCTGTCCAAATGATCCAGGAGTGACCCCTTTGTGGGCTACTTGTGTCCTTCTGCAGTGGCAGGGTTGCTCTTACTGCAGGAGCACAGGGAGTCTAGTCTTTCCTTCCTGGGCCAGCTGTTTGTAAATTCGGTTAGGGGAGCCTCAGCATTCTTGGCTACAAAGTCTATCAGCACACTCCTGTTGCAGTTCTCCTCTTAATTGGGTAAGTACCCAGTGTAGCTCATTGCTAGGCTCAGGGGCTTACTGTTGAGATAGGCCTCAGGCTTACAAGGCTGTTGTCAGTTCTCTTAGGAATGCAGCAGAGTGGGGCTGGCCCTAGGCAGGGCAGCACTGAATTATTTCAGGCTTTGGAAGGTGGGGCTGATCCTTTTTATGGCTATTTGTGAAGCACAGGCCTTCTGCCACTGATAAGCCTCACCCCCCACAGGACCACACACACCATCAATAGAGTCCTGCACACTCCCCAACCCCATGGAGTGTACCCCAATGCTGCACTGCAGAGGCCTCCAGCTCTCCACCAATGCCCCCTACAGTTCACCTGGTCCTCACACTGACCCTGCCACACAGAGAAGGACACACTCACCTGCTTGTAGAGGATCAAGGCATCCAGCCAATGCAGGCCTAAAAGTAGCCTGATGGCTTGCTGTTGGGTGGGTCTGGTCCCTAGAGTGGGCTGTCTGACCTGGTTGAACTGGATTAAATCTGTGCTCTAGTGGTTGTGGCAGATCCCTGGGCTAATAGGCCAGAGGAAGAACCTCAATGGCGCCCACTGCAGTCTGTGTCAGCATGCCTGGACCAGTTCAGAACAACGGCCCCCACCAATGTCTCACTCTCCAGAGAGGTACCTCCACTCACCAAGATGCCCCCAGAGCCCACCAGGTGAGTTTTATTTCACCAAAGGACTGCCAGCCTTCTCTCTGGTGATTTTAGGTTGCTGCAATGAGTGAGTTTGTGCATGGGACCTTTATGATGTGTGTCATTTTGGCTTTCAGCCGATAGCTTTTCTGGGGGTATCCTCGCTGCAGTTAACAGCCAGTGAAACCAGACAATAAGACCCTTGTCTCAGCTGGGCTGAGTCTGAAGGATGCTTATAGCCCCTGCTTGGGACCTAACTCCTCCGGGGGGGCTGCGTACCGTAGGGTGTCTCCCACCTGACCAGCAGAGAAGCTCTGCTGCTCCCAAAGGTGGCTTTTTTCCTCTCCAGCAGGAATTTCTTCCTCTTCTTCCTTAGTCAGGACTGTCCCTTGTGGGGGTTCTTTTTATCCAGTTTTCAGTTTTCTCTGCAGGGTAATTTTTCCAAAAATAGTTGTACCCTGATTGTGTTTGTGGGAGGAGATGAGTTCAGAGTCTGCTTATGCCTCCATCTTGAGATCTCTGTGCTTCATTTTTAAGACTAAATAATATTCCATTGAATGTTTAGACCATATTTTGTTTATCCAGTCTTCACCATTGCCGACCCCAGTGCCATGCTCCACAGAGAAGCCTAAAAGATTTCATCACTGAGGAAACCAACAGCCAGCTCAGCTGCTACAGATTCCTCACAACTTTCATCATTAAGTGCCCTGCAGATTTTTTACTTCAAAGACTCAAACAGCTTGAGTCCCACCTCGTCTCCACCACCATGGTGACTTGGTCCTAGAACCCAGCATGGCCACTAAGCACATGCCAACAGCTAGCCCCAGCCCCCACAGTTGCACATGAACACAGAGCCAGCCTCATTTCCTGTCACCAGCCCTGACTCCCATCCACACCCAAGGATTTCCCTGCAGTGGCACAAATGTATAGCACTGGTCCCACAGAAGCCACAGCTGTGCATATGCAGGTAGACTGCCTCCACCCCTGTTGATGGTCTCTGCTGTCATGCATGCACTAATAGCTGACCCATGGCAATGGGCCCAATGCTCATAACCATGTAAGTGTCCACAGATAGCTTATGCCACCTAACAGAAAACTGCTGCCAGCACCCACAGCAGAGTGCATGCACACGGCCAGCTCTGGCCATCAAAACCGCCTGTCCTAGTCCTTCATCTCTGGAGGTGCTGCAAGGAAAAAAGGTTATTCAAACACAAGGGAAATTCCATAAGGTAATCAGCCAAACTCCTTTAGGCCAGAAGAGAGTGGGATGATACACACAAAATATCAAAAAAAATAAAACTGCCAACCAAGAATACATTCCCCAGCAAAGCTGTCCTTCAGAAATTAAGAACATATAAATATAAAGATAAGAACAGAGATAAATGAAATAGAGACCAGAAAACAATAGAAAATATAAACAAAACTAAGAGCTGGATTTTTGAAAAGATAAACAAAATTGACTAACTTTAGCTAGACTAAGAAAAAAAGAGAGAAAACAAATATAATCAGTAATGAAAGAGGAGACATTACAGCTATTACCACAGAAACACAAAGGGTCAAAGGAGACTACTATGAACAACTATATGTCGACTAATTGGATAACCTATAAGAGATGGACAAATTCCTAGAATCATACAACATGCCAAGACTGAATCATGAAGAAATAAAAAATCTGAACCAACGCACAATGAGCCAAGAGTTTGCTCAATAATCAAAAACATCCCAAAACAGAAAACCCCATGATTACATGGTTTCATTGTTGAATTATACTAAACATTTAAAGAAGAATTAACACCAATATTTCTCAAATTCTTCCAAAAAATTTCAAGAGATGGCAACAATTCCTAAATCATCTCATGAAGACAGCAATACCCTGACAACACCATGTAAAGACATTACAAGAAAAGAAAATTACTAAGTAGTATTTCTGAAAAATATAGATGCAAAAATCCTTAACAAAATATTCCAAAATTGAATCCAACTCCACATTAAAAAGATTATGTGCCATAATAAAAGAGTATTTATCCAAGAACTGATGGGTGGTTCAACATAAGAAAATTAGTTATTGTAATATATCACCTTGATAAAACAAGGGGGAAAAAAACACACAATCAACTCAATTGATAAAAGGAATTTCATAAAATCCAAAACCCATTCATGATTTAAGAAAACACTCTCAGAAAACTAAGTATGCTAGGATAATTCCTTAACATGATAAAGGATATTTATGAAAAACCACAGCTAACATAATACTCTGTGGTGAAAGACTGAAAGCTTTCTTCCTAATATCATGAGGAAGGCAAAAAAGTCTGTTTCACCACTGCTGGTCATCACTGTACTGGAAGGTCTAGCCAGAGCTGTTAGTCAAGAAAATGCAATAAAATGCATCTAAATTGGGAAGGAAGAAGTAAAACTCTCTATTCACAGGGACATGATCCTATGTATAGAAAATCCTAAAGAATCCACAAGGAAGCTGCTGAGCACAGAACTCCACAAAGTTGCAGGACACATGATCAACACACCAAAATCAGTCATGTGTTTATACGTTTGAAAGGAATATAAGAAAGCAATTTCATTTAAAATAACATCTTAAAGAATGAAACCCCTGGGAATAAATTTAACCAAGGAGGTGAAAGACTTGTACATTGAAAACTAAATCATGGCTGAAATAAATTGAAGAAGACTTACATAAATGAAACAATATCCCATGTCAATTGGTTAGAAAGGCTTCACTGTTAAGATATCAATGCTATTCAAGTAAATCTAGAGATTCAACACAATCCCTCTCAATATTATTTTTGTGTAGAAATGGAAAATGCCTTTTGTGCAGATATGAAAAAACTAATCATCAAAATCATGTGGAATTGCAGGGGGCTCCAAATAGGCAAAACGATCCTATAAAGAACAAAGAACAAAGATCCTATAAAGAACAGAAACTTTCTGAATTGAGATTTGAACAAGTTGTGGCAGTTCTTCAAAAGCTAACTGAGGAATGACCCTAAGACTCAGCAATTTCACTTCCAGGTATATTGCCAAAGAATTCAAAAAAAGGACACAGACAGATACTTCCACATCAATGTTCAAAGCAGTATTATTCAAAATAGCCAAAATATAGGAACAACCCAAGTGTCTGTCAACAAATAAATGGATAAGCAAAGTGTGGTATGTATGTATTTACAATGGAATATTATTCAGCAATAAAAAAGAAAAGTTTTAAAACATGCTAAAACTTGCATGAATTTTGAAAAAAATATGCTAAGTGAAATAAGCCAGACAGAAAAGAATATATGTTATATGATTCCACTTTTATGAAATATCTAGAGTAGGAAAAATCATAGAGACAGAAAGTGGAACAGAAGTCGCCAAGTACTGGTTGTGTGGCATTAGAGTGAGGAGTTATTGTTAAACAGCTACAGATTTTCTGCTTGATTCTTGCAAACATTGTGGAAGCAGATAGTGACAATGGTTTTGCAACATTGTGAATGTAATTTTGCCCCCACATCACACACAGAAATCATAAAATTGAAAATTTTGTTATATATATTTTATCACAATAAAAAATTAGACTAAAATGTACCAAGTATTTTAACACCTTTATGGAACATTACTATCAACTTTTCCCAATCTCAAAGAACTGGACTTGTTATATTTTTCCCACATTATGGACAATTTGTTGAAATTATGGCCATTGGTTATCAATGTTCTTACAGTAAACTGTGAGTTATCATGGAAGCAGTCAAACTGTATTATAATGTACTTATAATACTTGTGAGTGTAGTTAACAGAAGTTAGGACTTCTTGGTTACTGCAATAAACTTATTTTTAGCTGACTGGTGTGCTACATTAATTAAGATCACTTATATTGATACAGAGTTTAAATACAAGGCCTATCGATCAGAAGATAGGGCCCAGAAAGAGACCAACACATAAATGAGAAGTTTATGCAAGGACATAACAATGAATTTAAATTCCTGCCAAACATCGAAGACAAAAGTAAATCCCAAGAAGGGTATTGTTTCAAATGTAAAATCAAAAACAGTAAAACCTTCAGACTGTAGTAGCTGAAGTTTCCTAAACAAGACCTATTGAAGACAAGCCATTATGAAAAGTATTGGCAAATTCAACTACATTAAAACTAAGCACTTGGGACTGGCCCCATGGCTGAGTGGTTAAGTTTGCACACTCTGCTGTGGTGGCCCAGAGTTTCACCAGTTTGGATCCAGGGCATTGACCTAGTATCATTCATTAAGCCATGCTGAGGCAGTGTCCCTCATAGCCAACCTAGAAGGACTTGCAACTAGAATATACAACTATGTATTGCAGTGATTTGGGGAGAAGAAGGAAAAAAATGGCAATAGATGTTAGCTAAGGGACATTCTTTAAAAAAGAAAAAATAAAACTAAGCAATTGTGTTCATCAAAAAAATTAGAACTATAAAAGATAACAGAAAATAAGGCACACACCTAAAAGCAATTTTCAATGCTTATAACTAACCAAGAATAATATTCTTAAAATATAAAGAAATCATATGAAGCAATAAGAAAAAATAAGTACTAGGAAGAGATATTTAAGAGAGCAGAAAATACATATCTGAAAAGACTATCAACCACATATTCATGAGACATATCAATTAATGAAATTATTTTTGCAACCATTAAATTATCAGTATGCTTAAAAATACATTGGCTATGATGTGGATCACCAGGACTTTCTAATCTATCTTTAAATTTGTTCGATGGCTTAGAAAAATTGTTTTGAACTACTGAAAGAGGAAAGGTACTCTCTTATATCCAATATTTCCAACAAAATGATAAAATGCTCTCTCATTTCCGCCAGAGAACATATAAGAGAATATTTAAACAAGTTTATTCATAACAGCAGAAAATTGGTTATAAAGAAATGAAATTTCCATCAATATCAGATAGGACTTTTATTTTTAAAATATAACATAAATAATGTAAAAAGTCCAGAGTACTGGAAATGAATGAGTTACTGCTACCATCAACAGCACAGTTGAATCTCAAAAGGACTAAACAAGGAAAGCAATCAGGAACAAATGCTATTCATATACTAAGATTTAACAAGTTAGAAAACAGACAAATTTATGAATTTGACAGGAATACACACAGCGGTGATAAGTCAATGATGTTTAAATCTATTACCTTTTTTACAGAACAAATAGAATCAAATACTGGAAATCTTTGGAATTCAACCTAAGAGAAGAACTTCAATGAAAACGATAAGTACAGAACTCAGGATAGTATTTGCCACTTGAGGAGGCAGAGTGATGCGAGTGGGAGACACTTCCAGTGGATTCTATAATGATGGCATTACTCTATTTTTACCCCCTGGATAGGTATATATGTTTTCATTATGTTGCTATTCTTTCAGAAATACAGCCAGATTTGATGTATTATTTAGTATATATTATATAAACAAGTAAAGTTGAGGAAAGGCCTCCCACATTCTTATTCTAAATACATTCTCCCATATTCTTTTAACATTGAAGCCATGCATCCCAGACTTCAGAGGTCATCAGAATCTCATAGAATGCTTATTTAAAAGTCTCATTCCTCACATGTCTCTGTAGAGATTCAAAGTCAGTAGTTCTTGAGTGAGGTCTGGAAACCTGACGTATGTGCAAAGGCCCCAGGTGATTCAACTTTGCAGGTGTTCTGTGAAATTCAATGCAGGAAGCTGTTCACTAGGAGGTACTATGATTCCCAGGCAGGAGCTATATCCCAGATGTAGTGCTGAAAATAAATCAAGCCCCTCGACTTCCAATGGTGACAAAAATAGAAGGCACTCCAGTAACTTCTTTGATCCTCCTATGACACCTCCACTGTTTTCACCCAAGACACATAGAGATCATCCTTTGAAAATTTTGTGATTATGAGAAATGTGATCTACTTAATTTTGCTAACTTTCCTTTCTCCTCTCTTGCTTGGCACTCAGCATCTCTTTCTAACAGTAAAAGAGTTCTCCACAGAATAAGGACCCCACCAAAGGCAGCAAGCTTAGGGAATGGAGCTCATTTTTGAAACACCACAGAGCTATACAAACGGCAAGTTAGATTTCAGCCCCAAGTTAAAATTCACTCATCCACTATACTATCTAGTCATTTTAGAAGAAATGGATGATGCAAAAATCAGACATTCTGCTCACCCAGTATTTCTGTCACTTTAACTCATTCTAGAAACCCTAGTCCAAATCAGACAATACAATCAAAGAGAAGGCGTCCTCCTGATGAGTTTTCTCAAGGATCCCTTCATGTCTCTGTTCCTCAGGCTGTAGATGAAGGGGTTCAGCATTTGAGGGACAACAGTGTACATCATTGAAACCACAGCAGTATTTCTGGAAGAGTTAGTAAGAGCAGAACTAATGTATACCCCAAAACTCGTTCCATAGAATAAAGATACAACTGAGAGGTGAGATCCACAAGTGGAAAAAGCTTTATACTTTCCATCGACTGATGGCATTCTCAAAACAGAGGAGACTATCCTAATATAAGAGAAAATGATTCCACACACAGGAATACCACCAAATACACTACTTGCAAAATATATCAGGATGTTATTGATGAGGGTATCAGAACACGCAAGCTTGATGAGCTGAACAACTTCACAGAAGAAGAGAGGGATTTCCAGGTTTGTGCAGAAGGTCAGCTGCAACCCCATCAGACTGTGTAGGAGTGTATCTGCAAGGCTAATGAACAGGGAGACGAGAATCAGCAGTCCACAGAAGTTGGCGTTCATGATGACTGTGTACCTCAGTGGGTGACAAATGGCCACATAGCAGTCATAGGCCATTATTGCAAGGAGAAAATTTTCCAAACTAGCAAAAAACAGGACAAAGTAAATTTGTGTAATGCACCCTGTGTAAGTAATGCTCTGATTCTGAGCTTGGATGTTCATCAGCATCTTTGGGATCGTGGTTGTGCTTAAACAGATGTCAGTAAAAGAGAGGTTAGAGAGAAAGAAGTACATGGGGGTGTGGAATTGGGAGTCAGAGATGACATTCAGGACAATGAGCATGTTTTCCAGGATGGTGACCAGGTACATGGAGAGGAAGAAAAGGAAGAGGAGAGACTGAAGTTCTGGATCATCTGTCAATTCCAGGAGAAAAAATTCTGAAACATCTGTGTGGTTTCTGTGTTCCATGTTTCTGATGAATCTGATGGAAAAGATAGGGTGAAAAGACAGTAAAGTTAATGGGCCCTGATTAAGCAGCAGAAGCATCAACTGGGAACTTGTTAGAAACAACTAATTGTGGCAGTACTCCAGACTTACTATTGATGAACTCTGGGGTGAAGATCAGCAATTAGTTTTAATAAGACCTCCAAATGAACTTGACATTGTAAAATTTGAGATCACAGATGAAAATAAAGCAAAAATTTCTGCATATTGTGAACCCAAGAGAATATGCAAATCTTTCCCTCTGCTAATCTCTCCCTCTGTCATCATCATCTCTCAGCCTCCTCACCCTTCCCTTGACTTCCTTTATTGCCCATTATTTTTATTGATTGCCAACTCTGTTTCACACCTTGTGTCAAGAGCTGAGACTGAAACACAGAATAAGACATGTGTTTCCTTCAGAAACAATCAAACAGAAGGGCGGGAATGAATTTATCAAATCTCTTTTTTAGAGTTTGGTCCCCAAACTTTGGCATGCCTCAGAATCATCTGAAAGTCTTGTTAAATTACAGATGAGTTAGATCATACAATCACTCCATGTATCATTGGGGAAACTTATGTAAAGCAATATTACATCATGGACACAAAGTACACGGTTAATTCATGACAACAAATAGCTCTGAGATCAGATCATCTGACTACTGAATTGTCTCACTTAAGTAATTTCTGTTAATGCCTTTGGATAGTACAGATTTGGCATTCCTAAACCATCACTCAGATCTTATAATCCCTCTTTAAAATTGTAATATTTCATCAACAATGCCCCAAATCTTTTCAGTGCCCTACAATGTATGTCCACCTCTACTCATGAAATATGCTGTGGCAGGTGCATGGCATCCATGCAAGTATACACTCTGCACCTCAGCAAAGGTTGGATAATCTTCTCCTATGGAAATGCTACTCAACTGCATTAGCAATGGATTCTAAGATAAGCTGGAAAACTGTCAATGAGACTCTCTCATTGTAAGAGAATTTCTTCACCTAAGGTAATAGGTGGCATGTTAATTTTAGAGAAGAAAGCAACTAAATGAGAGAGAGAATGAAATGCATAGCCTCTTAATAAAATAGATAAAACTAACTTCAATTTTTGGTTCTTGGAAGACAGAGACTTGAAAAATAAGACAGACTTTTATGGTCTTTATAAGATAATCAAGTGTCCTAAAAGGATTCTCTCCCTCAAGGGGAAATAAAATGTGTCCATGACAGCCTTTATCACTTGGTGTATTACTTATAATCAAACACACAGAATTTAATCCACACCAGCACTTGCTTTGTGAAGGGGGATATTTTTCAACTGTATCAAAACCTAATGTCCTCATTGGTATAATGAAAACTGTCATAAATACTTATGAGAGTGTGGTAATGATGAAAAATTAATAGAAGAAAAACATCCAGCCAACACTCAGCCTCTGGAATCCTTAAATTGACATTTCCTATTGTGTTTTTTTCTGCCGTGAACTCTCCTCAGGAAATTTTTCCCTCCTCAGAATGTTTCTTCCTCAGCACGTTTCCCTCCTGAGAAAAAAGCAATGGCTTGGGGCAAGCTGAAGAAAGACCATAAAAATAGATAAATCCCTAGACAATAACTGAAAATTTCAGGGAAGAGTTTCTGAGCTGAACCTCCAACTGGGAACCTTTTTCCTACAGAAAAGGAATGAAGGAAATATCAATGATATCAATATTCATTTGAAATGGACATATGATAAAATATATAGCAATAAAAATGAATCCAATAATAAAAAGAATCAGATATATGAATCAACACAAATAATGAAAACCAAAAAAAGAAAAAATATATATGACAAAAACATTTCCGCATAAGAAAATTTTAAATATTTTTTTATCCTCCATAGATACATTTCTTTTCATTATGGATTATTCAAGTGAAACAAAAGCACAGAAATAACAATGAAGTGCTTAGTACACGTCACTCAAATTTATCACATTCATACTTTTCCCTATTCTCATTGTAGATATTTTCACTGTAAAACAATACAGCTATATGTGAAGCTCCCACAATATTTGAACGATCTTGATTCTTTTCCTCCCCCGAAGGAATCACTACAAGAACTTCGTATACAGTATTCCCTTGCAATTTTCACTATAATTAGTATTATTATTCCATCATCAATTACATTGTTTTGCATTTTGAAAGTTTTGTTAAACTAAAACCTACTGTACATGTCATTTAAAATTTTCATCCTTGTGCAATTAATTTTTTTTTATTAATTTTGATGTATTTAGTCCTGTTTCATAAATTTTAATTAGCAGAGATTAGTTCACTGTATTGTCTAATCATGATTTATTTCTCCATTCATAAATTGATATGTATTATGGTTAATGCCTTTCTTCCTACAGATCTTTATGAATACACAAAAAATATAAAGCAATACATGAGGTATACCATCCCATTCTAGATAGTGTCTAAAGAATGGGGAGAACAAGAACTGAGGGGGATACAAATGAGATGTCTTCTATGTGCATATTATTTTGCTACTTTATAAAAAAGACCAGAAGCTCATATTTCAAAATGTCAACATTTGTTAATTTTGGAATGAGTTGAAGGATGGTCATATTTTTTTATGATACTATCTCTGCTGTTCTTATATAAAATACATGGTAATTTCATAAAAAGTCACCAGTGTAGTAGGAAGGCAGCCAGCTAAATCTCTGTGTTTCCACTTTCTCTACAGTATCCTCAGAGCCCAGCTACAGGGATTATAAAATCACTTCTCTGTACAATGGTATATCAAGAACGAGGAACAGAAATGAAAGGAAAAGCTGACCAAACACCTTCCCCATGATGACACATGAATTCAAGTAAATGGCAGACATATTTATAACAGTTGTCATGTTCGACAAGGGGCAGATTTCTGCTCAGGAGGAAAAGGTTTCTGCCATTTTTCAGAGAAATCAGGAGGCCAGAAGATTGAGAACTGGCTGAGGACTTGTACAAACATACATGAAAACTTGTCAACAAGAAGGCAGTTAGGCTGCAGTCCCTTGAGACACCTGGTTCTGATCATTTCATGCATGTGCTGTCTTCATTTCTTCCCACAGATGAATTTGTGGTAAAATGTCCTCATTACCAAAGCGTTAACTAAGGGACTTTAAGTTACCTAACTGGTATCACTGTGTAATCCTGCTAGACATGTTACCTGGATATTGAAAACAGAAGATATGTCTTCAGGAAGGGCAGAGAGACCGAGTGAAGCAATGGGCTCCTGGCTCAGAAAGTTCATCCCTGGATGGAGCCTCAATTGTGCTTGTTCCTGACCAGGCAAGTGCTGTTGAATCAAGTTGTCACAGGCTGACTCTTTACAGTCTCTGTATCCCTGGGGGATCAATATCCAAAGCTCCTCACTAAACTAGTATTTTTAGTGTCATTCTCTTCCTTGGGCACTGTAAATCCTTAAAGACCAAGAAAATAGAAGAGAGAAATCCTTGATGTCTAATCCTTGACCTTGTTAAGCCAAGTGTATACCATCCAGTTCTCTCCACATGTGCATGTTCACCTCTTTTTCACATACCTTGCACACAAGCACACATACTCATTTTGTACTGAATTCCAGCTTCTCTTTTTAAAGTCAGAAACAAAAGCATCCATATCTAATTAATGATTTCTTGGAGCCTGATTCCAGTTTTAAGTGTGAAAACAGTCCATGTTTTGGATATAAAAAATGTTTTTGTAAATATAGGTGAGATACTATAAAGTTAAAAAATTTAGGGGTATTTCATCTTTAAAGTCAATGGATGTTTCCTGTATATTAATTTATGGTCTCTATATTTCACACAGAATCTCATCTGTTCTCTGTCATCAGTATTGACCATGATCGATATTCAGAGAGTTCATACTCCTTTTTCAGACTTTCGTAACCACATTTATCATGCAATAAATTCAATGCATATTTTGCTCTCCTTTGAGAACATTTGATTGATTTATATTTCTTTATTTTAGCTTGTCTTGTGATAAAATACAATGTCACTGAAAGGCAGTAGAGTGCAATTATGCCCATAAGTCAGAGAAAGACAAATACTGTATGATGTCTCTTATATGTGAAATCTAAAATAGTAAAACTCATGGAAATAGAAAGTAGAATGGTGGTTCTAAGAACTGAAAAGTGGGGGAAATGGAAAGATGTTGGTCCAATGGAGCAAACTTTCAGTTATGAGATTAATAAGTTTCAGGGATTTAATATACAACATGGTGACTGTAGTTAACAATACAATATTTTGTACTTGAAAGTTTCTTACATGTATCAAATAATTATATTGCATATCTTAAATTTGCACAATTTAATATGTCAATTATGTCTTAATTAAGCTGGAGAAAAAGAACACCAACAACCTACAGTATCTGCAGTATTCTGTTCCAATACTGGTCTGCTTCTCCCTCAAGAAGATCCAATATTCTGATTATTAAAGTCAGCATTTCCTGAATTTTTTTGATAGTTTCTCTACTCTTCCTAAACCTGAAAAAGGAACAGCTTACTTTTACTGGGCTTTGACCTTATAGCATTGAATTCAAAGTTATGTGTTCTTTTTGGTCTTACTTCTTCACTTTTGCAGGGAAAGAGTCTCCTTGAGCTAACAACTATTGCCAATATTCCTTCTTCCCCCCACCCCCAAGTATGGTTGTATATCCTAGCTGCAAACCCTTCTGGCTCTTCTACATGAGCCACCACCACAGCATGGCAACTGGCAGATGGATGGTGAGGTTCCATGACTGGGAAATGAACCCAGCTGGCTGAAGTGGTGAGAGAACCAATTTTTATCCACTAGGCCATCAGGGCTGGCTCTGGTCTACTTCTTTTGTTCAATAAAATACTTGCAAATTAAAAATAAAAGCAGAGGAAAATTTGACTGCAGAAGAAGAGAAGATGAAATGATGACAGAAGCAGAGATTGGTGTCATGTGCTTTAAAGATGGAGGAATGGCCAAAAGCCAGAAATACAGGTGGGCCAGTAGAAGGTGAAAAAGGCAAACAATGAGAATCTCTCCTCAGAGACTCCAGAAGAAACCAGATCTGCCAATTCCTAGAATTTAACCCAGTGAAATATTCTGACTCCAGACTTCTGACCTCCACAACTATAAGAGAATAAATTTGTGTTGATTAAAAAGAAAGTCAAGTCATACTAGATTAGGATGGGCTCTAAATAAAAATGACTGATGTCT
Organism: Equus asinus; assembly: GCF_041296235.1. Taxonomy (NCBI): domain Eukaryota; kingdom Metazoa; phylum Chordata; class Mammalia; order Perissodactyla; family Equidae; genus Equus; species Equus asinus. The sequence continues at coordinate 19,629,109 of NC_091809.1, read as the reverse complement.
TCAATATAAGTTGTTATGGCAATTCTTTTACGTCTGGACTGAACAATAAAATTAACTTATTATGGATGGGCAGTCTAGGCCATATTTGAAGGCTCTTATTGGGAGCTTATCTCTCCTACTGTACTACTTCTTGTTATATTGAGCGAAATATTCTGAATTTTTATTTTTGAGTCACATGCTTTGGTGCCTTACTGATTGGCTGACTATTTAGTTTTCAAAAATTGTGGTAAAATAAAAATAATTTAACTTACTGTTTTAACCATTTTTTTATTAATGTTATGATGGATTACAACCTTGTGAGATTGCAGTTGTACATTTTTGTTAGTCATGTTGTGGGTACACCACCTCCCCCTTTGTGCCCTCCCCCCACCCCCCCTTTTCCCTGGTAACCACCAATCAGATCTCCTTGTTAATATACTAACTTCCACCTATGAGTCGAGTCATATAGAGTTCATCTTTCTCTGACTGGCTTATTTCGCTTAACATAATACCCTCGAGGTCCATCCATGTTGCTGCGAATGGGCCAATTTTGTCTTTTTTTATGGCTGAGTAGTATTCCATTGTGTATATATACCATATCTTCTTTATCCAATCATCAGTTTCTGGGCATGTAGTTTGGTTCCACGTCTTGGCTATTGTAAATAATGCTGCGATGAACATAGGGGTGCAAGGGACTCTTGGGATTTCTGATTTCAGGTTCTTAGGATAGATACCCAGTAATGGGATGGCTGGGTCATAGGGTATTTCTATTTTTAACTTTTTGAGAAATCTCCATACTGTTTTCCATAGTGCCTGTACCAGTTTGCATTCCCACCAACAGTGTATGAGGGTTCCTTTTTCTCCACAACCTCTCCAACATTTGTCGCTCTTGGTTTTGGATGTTTTTGCCAATCTAACGGGTGTAAGGTGATATCTTAGCAAAAGATTGAAAATTGACCATTCTTTTTCACCACACACCAAAATAAGCTCAAAATGGATCAAAGACCTAAAGATTAGGCCTGAAACAATAAGTCTTCTGGAAGAGAATATAGGCAGTACACTCTTTGACATCAGTTTCAAAAGAATCTTTTCCGACACTATAACTCCTCAGTTGAGGGAAACAATAGAAAGAATAAACAAATGGGACTTCATCAGACTAAAGAGCTTCTTTAAGGCAAGGAAAACAGGATTGAAACAAAAAAACAGCTCACTAATTGGGAAAAAATATTTACAAGCCACTTATCCGACAAAGGGTTAATCTCCATAATATACAAAGAACTCACACGGCTTAACAACAAAAAAATAAACAACCCGATCAAAAAATGGGTAGAGGACATGAACAGACATTTCTCAAAAGAAGATATGAATATGGCCAATAGACACATGAAAAGATGTTCATCATCGCTAATCATCAGGGAAATGCAAATCAAAACTACACTAAGATATCACCTTATACCCGTTAGAGTGTTTTAACCATTTTTAAGCGTACAGTCCAGTGGCATTAAATACATTCATATGGTTGTGCTTAATCACCGCCATCTACACATAAAACTCATCATCTCACAAAACTGAAATCTGTGCCTGTTAAACAGTAACAATCTGTACCTACTTGCCCCCAGACTCTGACAACCTCATTTTAATTTCTGTGACTGAATTGCACTACTCTAGAAACCTCATGTAAATAAAATCACAAATTATTTGTCCTTTTATGACTGGCTTATTTCACTTCTCTGAATGTCTTCAAGACTAATCCGTGTGGTAGCATGTTTCAGAATTTCCTTTCTTTTTAAAGTTGAGTAATGTCTCATTGGATGGATATATCATAATTATAATATTCATTCATCAGTCAATGGAATCTTGAGTTGCTTTCACCTTTTGAATATCATGAATAATGCTACTGTGAACATGAGTATACAAATACCTGTTTGAATTCCCGCATTCATTTATTTTGGTAATATACCCATAGTTGAAATAACTAGGTCATATAATAATTCTATTTTTAATTTTTTGAGGAAATACTATTTTGATAGCAGCTGCACTATTTTACATCCCCACCAACAGTGCACAAGAGTTCTAATCTCTCCACATCATTGTCAATACTTTAATCTGTTTTTCTTTTCTTTTTATAGTAGCCATCTTAATGCATATCAGGTGGTATCTCATTGTGGTTTTGATTTGCATTTCCTTAATGATTAGTGATGGTGAGCATCTTTTCATGTGATTCTTGGCCATTTGTATATCTTCTCTGGAGAAAGTCTATGTAAGTCCTTTGCCCTTTTTTTTTTTTTTTGGTGAAGAAGATTCACCCTGAGCTAACATCTGTGCCAATCTTACTCTATTTTGTATGTGGGACACCACCACAGCATGGTTTGATGAGTGGTGTATAGGTGCATGCCTGGCATCTGATCTCATGAACACTAGGCCACCGCAGCAGAGTGCACTAATTCAAACTTAACCACTACACCACTGGGATGGCTCATTGTTTCATTCTATTTTTTGCAAACTTGGAAAACTTTGTCCTTGCAGCAATGGAATATGAGGATTATGTGGCCATCTACCATCCACCGAGGTACATGATCACCATGAAGTTCTTCATCTGTGGTCTGCTGATTCTACTATCCCTGATCATTAGCATTGCAGATGCCCTGCTCCACAGTCTGATGGTGTTGCCACTGTCCTTCTGCACAGACCTGGAAATCCCTCATTTCTTTTGTGAACTTGCTCAGGTCATTAAGCTTTTTTATTCTAACACTGTCATAAAAAACATCCTGGTATATTTAGTGACTGGTATACAGGGTAGTGGTCCTCTCCCTGGGATTATTTTTTCTTACATTCAAATTGTCTCCTCCATTCTAAGAATAGCATCCACCAGGGGAAAATATAAAGCCTGTTCTACCTCGAGATTTGATGTCTCTGTTGTTTCCTTATTCTATGGCACAGCTTTAGGGGTGTACATTAGTTCTGCACTTACTCACTCTTCCAAGAAGACTGATAGAGCCTCAATGATGTACACCATGGTCTCTCCAATGTTGAATCCCTTCATCTACAGCCTTAGGAACAGGGACATGAAAGAAACCTTGATGAAACTCATCTGAGGAACATTTTATTGGTTATTGTGCACCTACCTTGGGTTTGGGCTTCTAGAATGAATCAAAGTACAGGAATACTGGGTGAGTCAGAATCTTGGACTCTTCATTCACCAAGTTCTTAAGCTAAATGGTTAAATACCGAAATAACTAAGGGTGGTTCAACTGAAGTTTGAACACTGAAGTTTTGGTCTTCTCTAACATCGGGATTTTGTGAACTCCCTGAGCTTGACGTTTTCTATCAGTTTCCATGGAAGTACAACTTGAGTAATGGATTCTTTGCATAGTGATTTTGAGGGGAATGTTCTTAGAAGGAATGTTAGTGACTGAAAAAGGATAGGACAGGATAAGAAGCTAAACAAGGGTATCATCCTTGCCAGAGGACTAGCCTCAGTGTTTATTTCAGGTGCTCTTAACACACACACAAGATAATGTCAATTATGTGTGGAGATGGATATGTTAATTTGCTTAACCATGGTAATTTCATTATGTGCATATATAGAATCATCATGCTGTATACCTTAAAAGTAAAAAAAAAATGTTAAAGAAGTGGAGAGAAAGGTGTAATATTCTCTTGGTCTTTCAAGGTGAGGCAATCAGCCAACGTGAATTCAGCAAAGAGAATGAATTTCTCAAATTAAGGTCTTTCTGTTGATGGTTTCCTTTCCTATGCAAAAGCTTTCTAGTTTGATAGAGTTCCAGCTACTTATTTTTACTTTGTTTCCTTTGCTTTCAGTATCAAATCCAAAAACTCATTGCAAAAATCAACATCAAAGAGGTTACCCTCTACATTTTCTTCTACGAATTTTACTTTCATATCTTACATTGAAGTCTTTAATCCATTGAGTTGACTCTTGTGAGTGGTGTTAAATGGGAGTCCAGTTTCATTCCTTTTTATTTTTAATTTTTTATTGAGGTAACATTAGCTGATAATTGTGTAAATTTCAGGTGTACATCATTATAGTTCAACTTTTCTGTACATTCTTGAATCCTCCTTACCTGAAAGAGTATCTACTTATCTATGAACAGAAATCAGCAGAGCCATTTGGCTCGAGCCTATTTACCATTTTATGTTTCAGTTCTTTTTGTGGTATGTGGAAACTTATCTTTTGTTGAGCCTGGGTTCTTCTGTCACTAAATTCTTCTAAAATGACTAGATAACATAATGGCTAAATACATCTTAACTTGAGATTGAAACCTGACTTAATCTGAATTTTGTTTTGTGTAGATCTGTGTTGTTTGACAAATGATTTAAATTCTTAACTCATTCTCTTTTCTCAGGTTTCATATAAGGAGAATCTGAAGTAGTGTTAAAGTTGCAGTAATATTTTCATGGTGACTCTCAGAAGAAGGAAAGGTGTAGAAGATGGATAGTGCAGGGAAAGAATGATGGCAGGAAGAACAGCTGTGGTGACTTCTGGAGCTGGCTTCCACCTGCTCCCATGATATGAACATGTCAATTGAAACATAAACTTAGGCCTACAGTGAGACAGGGAGCTTATCCTTCATAGCGTAATTTAGGTAATTATTAGGACCAGTCACTGGCAAACTATATTCTTTTGAGGCAACATTAGCATCCATTATAATCAGTTTCATTATCTACAAAATTGGCACAATGATATCATCTTAGTAGTTTGAGATGAATGTGAGATATTTGAACTTCATCACTGAGGAAACCTTCAGTTCTAATAAGAAAAAAACAATTCCTATTTCTAGTATGGTCAAACAGTAAAGGGAATTACCTGTCATTACAAGACTCCAGAGGTCGGGGGAGTGTACAAAAACAACAAAGTATAGATCATTCATTCCTCCATTTGGTAGCTTAATCCTAGGGCTGGTTCTCCTCAAGATCACAAGGTTGTGCCAGCAAATGCAGTATCATACTTGAGCATGATGGCCAGAGTCAGAAAACAGTTCTCCGCTGCTTCAGATAAAAATGTGTCTTTTGATTGAGACAAGAAGACATCTGTAGTTGGTGAAATGGTGGCTCTCAATAAAATATATCCACGTATTAACTTCCCTAATATTTGGAAGCATACTAAGTGTCCATGGATGGGTAATTGGATAAAGAGGATGTGACATATATATATGTATACATATATATATAATATAGATTGTACACTATAAATGTACAATGGAATGTTGTTCAGTCATAAAAAAGAAGGAAATCCTACCATTTGTGACAACATGGATGGACCTTGAGGGCATTACGCTAAGTGAAATAAGTCAGATGGAGGGGGACAAACACTACATGATCTCACTTATATGTAGAATCTAAAATAAAACAAAACAAAATCCCGAGCTCATAGATATAGAGAAAAAATTGGTGGTTGTCAAACAGGGGGAGTATGGGTGGGAGAAATTGGTGAAGGGAATGAAAAGGTAAAAACTTCCAGTTATAAGATAAATATCATGAGGATGAAATATACAGCACTGTGACTATAGTTAATAATACTGTATTACATATTTGAAAGATGTTAAGAGAGTAAATCTTAAAGTTCTCATCACAAGAAAAACACTGTAAATATGTATAGTGACAGATGATAACTATACTTATTGTGGTGATCATTTCACAATATGTACAAATATAGAATCATTAAGTATATGCCTGACACTAATATAAATCTATATTTCACTTATACCTAAATTAAAAAATAAAAATAGAACTACTATACGATCTTGGAATCCTACTTCTAGGTGTCTGTGCAAAGGAAACAAAATCAGTATCCTAGAGTGATATTTGCTCTTGCATGTTCATTTCAGTATTATTCACAATAGCCAAGATATAGAAACAACCTAAGTGTCCATTGATGGATGAATGGATGATGAAAATATGGTACACACGTACAATGAACTATTATTTAGCTACAAAAAAGAAGGAAATTCTTTCCTTTGTGACAACATGGTTGAACTTGGAGGACATTAGCCCACCAGAGAATGGCAAATACTATATGGTATCACTTACATGTGGAGTCGTAAAAACAAGTAAAACAAGCCAAAACAAGCCAAAACAAGAGAGAGTAAAATAGCAGTTGCCCGGTGCTGGAGTGGTCAGAGAAGTCGGGAGATGTTAGTCAAAGGGTATACATTTTCAGTTATAAAATGAATCAGGTCCAGGGATTTAATTCACAGCGTGGTGACTAAACTTAAAAATACTCTACTGTATATTTGAAATTTATGAAGAGGGTGTATCTTAAGTGTTCTAAACAAAATAAATGGTAACTATGTGAAGTGATTGATTTGTTAATTAATTTGATTTTGGTAATCATTTCACAATGGATGCATACATCAAGTCATCACATTTTAAACTTTAAATATATAGTTTTAACTGTCAATTATACCTCAATAAAGGTGGAAAAAAGTCCAGTTTTAAAAACTTGAAAAGTTTCCTATTTTTTAATGTCACCGTACATAATATACAAATAGAAAACACTGAAAATAAATAAATAGCTGCTAAATCCAACAACATAATTGAATCTCAGATGCACAATGAAGAGAATAACAACAAGTCAAAGGATGCATTCATTAATTTCAAACTTTAACAAGTTGAAAAGAAAGTGAATTTATTCAGTAAACAGTAAATAGATATATACTGGGATCTTAGAGATGCATCAGAGTCTTAAGATAATGACCATCTTGTAAGACAAGAATGATCAAATACTGGCCAAATTAATCCAATTTCTGTCTCCATAGCTACATTGCTTCCTCCTTTTCTGTGTGTCATCTTCATTTCTGTCTATCTTAAAATTATACATGTAGGGCCCACCCAGATAAGACGGAATAAACTCCTCCTCTGTAAATATCCTTTTCCAAATCAGTACAATCATCCTCTTAGTGTAAGTTAATACTCACAAGTTAGGAAGATTAAAGTGTAGACATAGCATTTTGAGGGTCAACATTCAACTCACTACAGAGAGGTCATCTTGTTGACTGCTTGGAAAGCTCTGTTAACAGCTTCCCCAGGGAAGAGCAGGCAGATTTCTGTCTCAGGGCACCATGTCCACATAAGACGCCTGCGTTTGCTACCACCAAATGCTGACACTGACAAAGACTCTTCATGGAGATCTTAATGAATCACTATTCTTCCTGTACATTCCCTATCTCTGAAGTCCCTGTAATGAAAGATAACTTTTTTAATTGTTTGATAACTTGAAACTTAGAGCTTCTTTTTCTTGTTACAAATGAAGGCTTTCTCATGGATGAAGTCAATTATGTCACAATCATTTCATACCACAAAGGTATTCTAATTATGCCAATTTTATAGATAATGACATAAGTATGGTGGACGTTAATGTTGTCTCTGAAGGATACAGTTTACTAGTCACTTGTCTCACTACTTTCTAAATTAGGATATGAAAGATCAGCTCCCTTCCCCCACTGTTAGCCTAACACTGGGGTGCAAATTCATACATTTCACTATTGTCATTGTAAGTGTTTTTATTGAAATAAATAATGCAGATATATGTGAATCCCCCACATCATGTATTTGAACAATCTTAACTTTTTTTGCTTCCGCAGGGGAACCACTACATGAACTTCCCATATTATTCCCTTGTAGCTTTTACTATAACTGATATTATTGTTCCATGATCAACTTCATTGTCTTGCCTTTTGAAAGCTTTATATAAACCAAACCATATAATACATGTCATTTACAATTGGCATTCTTATGTAATTTATCTTTATTTTAAAATATTTAAATCCACTTTATTAATTTTAATTGCCAGAGAGTATTTCACTACATTTTATTTTCCTACTCCCTAACTGATAGGTATTATTGTTAATGCATTTCATCCTACTGATGTTTATGAATACACATGCAATATAAAAACATATATGGGGATACTATCACATTCTTAATGCTATTGTCTCTAGGAGGGGGAGAAGAAGAACTGAGGGACATACAAAAGAAATGTCTTCTATTCTATCCTATTTTGTTACTTTATACAAAAAACCTGAAGCTGACAAAGCAGAATGTCAACATTTGCTAATTCTTGGATGACTTGAAGAATGGTCATTTTTTAAATTATAGCATTTCTGTTGCCGTTATATAAAATACATGGTAATTTTATGAAGAAACATGTGTACTAGAAAGACAGCTGGCTGAGTCCATCTGTTTCTACTTTCTCACCAGCATCCTTACAGCCGAGCTACAGGAATAATACAGACACTCTTCTGTACAATGGTGTACATGGACCCAGAGTTGAAAATGAAAGGCAAAGCTGACCAAACCTCTTCCACATGACCACCACAAGAATTCAGGTGAATGTCAGAATGTTATGTAACAGCCATCATGATTGAGAAGGGGTGGGTTTCTGCTCACGAGAATAACAGGTTCTTTCTTTTAGTAAGTAAATTAAGAGAATAGCAGATTAAGAACAGGGTGAACATAGGATCTTGTCAACAAGTAGAAAGTTAGGCTGCAGTCCAATGGGCACTTGGTTCTGATCATTTCATGCATGTGATCTCCTCATTTCATCCCACAGATGAATTTGTAGTAAAATACCTGTTCTCATTACCAAAGCATTAACTAAGCGACTTTAAGTTACCTGAGTGGCATCACTGTGGAATGAGGCTTGACGTGTCACCTGGATACTGAAGACAGACTATACCTCCTTAGGAAGAGCAGAGAAACTAGCTGAGGCAATGAGCCCCTGGCCAAGAAAGATCAACCCTGAATGGAGCCACAGGTGTTCTTCTTCCTGACCAGGCAAGGGCTGTTGAATTAGGTTTGTCACAAGCTGACTTTTTGCAATCTCTAAATCCCTGAGGGATAAATATCCAAAGCTCCTCAACAGATAAATATTTTTAGTATCATCCTGCTCCTTGGTCACTGCAAATCCTTAAAGATCAAGACAATAGAAGAGTGAAATTCATGATGGCTGTTGCGGACCTTGGTGGGCCAGCTACAGCTCTGTAGCTCTGTACAATTGGGTGCAACGTTCAGCTCTCTCCACATGTTCTTGTTCACTTCCATTTCACATATCTTGCACACACGTGCACACACTCCTTTTGTAATGAATTCCAGACTTTGCTTTTTAAAGTCACAAACAGAAACATCTCTATCTAATTAGTGGTATCTTGGAGCTTGATTCAATTTTAAGTGTGAAAACATAGTTCATGTATTGGGTGGTAATAATATATTTATAAATACAGCTAAGATATTATAAAATTCTAATACTTAAAATTCTTGCACTTTTATAGTCACTGAACGTTTTCTGTACCTTAGTTGCTGTTCTCTATTTTTTTACACAGAAGAATGTGAAATATCTCTATGACCAATTGTGACTGTGATCAATATACACAGACTTCATATTCCCCTTTCAGACCTTCATAACCACTTTTTCCTACGTCCACACAATAGATTAAATGTACATTTTTATTCACATTGGGAGACTTTGGCTTGTCTTATGGTTCTCTATTTTCACTTGTGTTGTGATAAAATGCAATGTCACTGACGGGCGGTACTGTGCAATTTTGTCCTTTATCTAGTGGATCTCAAGAGATTTAATCCATAACTGAACAGATGTGGATGACTTCCCATGTTAATATTCACCGAAAATATTTTTCAAGGACTTCACTATTTTTGGGGGGCGTTAAACAAGATATTTTGCATTTTAACTCTTTCTATATGAACTTTCTTATTCTCTATTTTTTCAGATATATGATTTGAAAATGAACTTATGAAAAGATGGCATAGTAATGTCACTCTTAACCCTCTTAACTTCATCCAATACAACACATGAGAAATAAGGAAAATATAGGAATACATAGATGAGCTCAAAAAAGGATAAAATTTTCCATGTATCACCAAAGAACTGAAACATCAAGTGGTAGCTGGGCTGATGCCAAAGACCTTACAGGTTTAAGTCATAGGTGAGAAGATATTCATTCCTTCAGGTACTGAGGATTAAACGTCCTAAAAGATGATTAAGGGCTTGAAGCTAAGGGCAGAAGTGGAACTTATTTATTTGAGAAAAGTGGGTGAATGTAGGGTTAAGGCCATGACTAAGCCCATGACTGTGGATATAGAATATCCAAAATTGGAGGGAAAAAAAGCTCTAAGGAAGAACTAAACTAATCTGTTGATTTGGTGGACGCATTTGTGATCTTCTCAATGCCCTGAGTAGCAAGTGTCAGTAAACGGAATTCAGGACCAGAGAAGTGGTGATTGGTGAGTGTAATTGTGAACTTGCTCCATAAGGAAGAGTGAGCACATTCATAGTGAGAGCGAGAGAAACTTTCTCATTCAAGTAAAGTCTGCAAATCAAAATACTAATTGGTTGCGATAAAAATAATCCCGAAACAGAAAACCAACAAAATGAATAATCATAACAGGAAGTCCATTAGAGCTGAACAGACAAGAGATGGGAAAAATATTAAAGATCATATCAATGAGGTAATGTCAGACAGATTATGTCAACATCCTACTGACTACAAGGACAGACACTGGGTAGCCCAAGTAAGGTGGCTTTTGAATAATTCTAAAGTTTTAGTTACTTAAATCAAGGTGGTAATTGTGGAAATGGTAAGATTTGGCTGAATTCTGGATATTATTTTGATGGTGCAGAGAACAGGGTTTTCTTGTACACTGGACACAGGGTAGAAGAGAAAGAAGAGTATCAAGGGTGGTGCTTAGTGGGAGAAAACTCAGCACCAGAAAAATGGGATTTGTCATTAATGGTCATAGGAAAAATTGTCTACATATCATATTGTGGATTAATGTCAGGATTTTGGTTTTCAAAATGCTGAGTTTCAGTTACCTCTTAGGCATCTACATGGGGATGTCAAGTGGGTAACTGAATGCAAACTTCTGGAATTCAATGAAGAGCATCTCCATGGAGACAAAAATTTAAGATTCCTTAGAGCGTTGAAAGCCTATCAACCATGAATGTGGATGCTATTGCAAAGGGGTAATAGTAATTAGAGAGGAGGACTGAGTACTGATCCAAGAAGCCCTTCAATGTTGGTGGTTTGGGGATATGAGGGAGATGATATTTGGAGATAGAGAAATTTCAAGTAGTGAGTTAGAAGTTCATCCAAAAAGAAATATGATATTAAAAGACAATAAAAGAAAGCATTTCAGTAAGCAATAAATGAGCGGTTGTTGATAAGTCAACTAAGGGAAAGACAGAAAATTAAACAATGGACTTAAAGGAAGGAACCTTGATGCTCTTTCAGAGTGGGTAATGAGAAGATCTAGAAGCAAGACGCTGAACAGATTCACTTCATAAAACAATGAAAGAAGAGTTGAGTAGAGTGGGTATAGAAAGCTCTTCTGAGAAGTTTTGCTATAAAGGGAGTGGAAAATTGAAGGTGTTGATAAAGCAGGGGTCCAGAGGGATTTTGTTGTTCTTGTGTTGTTTGTTTTTTTTTGGGGGGGGGGAATTCAAATGTACTGGGTGATATTGGAAATTAATTCATGAAAAGGGAAAATTGATGATGTGGCAGAGAGATGGAGGAGTTATCAGAGATTTGTCCTAAAGTAGGCAAGAGATGTTTTTTAGTTCTATTTAGAAGTAGAGGTGTACGTTTTCTTTAGGTGCAGATAAAAATAAACTTTAGACCACTTACACCTAACACACATATACAGAGCACTCCAACCTACAACGGAAAATACATTCTTCCCAAAGGAGCAGAGCACATGTTAAGCAACAAAACAAGTGCTAACAAATTCAAGAAGATTGCAATCATACAAAGTATCTTTTCCTGATCATGATGTAATGAAACAATAAATCATTTGGAGCAGGATAATTGGAAACTCCACCAGTATGTGGACAGTAAAAACACATTCTTAAACAACAGAAGAGTCAAAGAAAAAACTTGTGAGGGAAATACAAAGTAACTTGGGGTAAATTAAAGGAAAAAAAATAAATGCCTCAAGGAACTAGAAAACCAACAAATTAAATCCAAAACTATCAGAAGGAAGGAAATAATAAAGATTAGAGAAGAGACAAACAAAATAGATAATTGGAAAATAATAGAATAAATCGACGAAACTAAGAGTTGGTTTATTGAAAAGATTAACGAGACTGACTAGTCTTTAGTAAGATTTATTAAGAAAAAAAGAGAAGTTTCAAATAAGTAATATCAGAAAGAAAGAAATAGGAGACATTATAACCAATGCCACAGAAATAAAAATATTAGAGAATACAATGAACAATTGTACACCAAAATTAAGGTAGAACACATGGATAAATCCCTTCAAACACACAAAATAGCAAGACTGAGTCATGAAGAGATGGGAAATATGATCAAACCAATAACTAGGAAAGAGATTGAATCAGTAATTTCAAGCCTCCGAACAAAGAAAATCCCAGATGGCTTCACTAGAAAATTCTACCAAAATTTAAAGGAGAACTAACAACTCTCCCGAAAATATTACGAAAATTTGAAAATTTTTACATATTCAGCACATTTCTTGAGTAAATAGTGACCCTGATCATCAGTGCTCTGCAGAGAGGGCTGGGTAAGAGTTCCATCCCATGAGTCAATTATGCCTCTTCATTGTCAATGGATTCATAAGAACCTGTTCTTTTAATTCCTGCTTTCATTTCAATGTCCTATCATTTGGGTTCTTATCACAAAATTATTTCCCTAAATATTCTAATTAGTCTGAGTATTAATAGAAGTTATATCACTAAAATAATCATTATTATAAACTCCTGCCACAACCACTGATGGAACTCTGACTATTACTAGGCATGTATGTTGGCAGTTTGCTTATATTACCTAATTTCATTCTTTCAACAGACCTATAAGTTGGGTACTTTTCTTATTCCTCATTTTCCCTGATGTCACTTAGGGAACATAAGTTTAAGTTTTAGATACATGGATTCATGACGCTCTTGTTAGATGTGATGAAGGGATTTGAATGCAGGCTGCCAGACTTTGGAGTTGACCTCACACCAAGATGTGATATGATCTCTGAGTAGTAAAGTAATAGGTGTCCTGAGAGTCAATCAGATTCCATCACTTGCCTTTTCAAAACTTCCAACTGAATAAAGCCCCAAACAATTTCCCTGATTTTCAAGAACTCATCCCTGAGTACATAGATACTGAGATATTCAGCTTATAGCATCCAACAAAATTCACTCCCAGGACCTTACTCCAAGATTAGAATATACTACCTCATAACCCAAGGTATAATGACTATGTCTATTAACATATGTGCACTATATAACCAATATGACTGTGTTGATGAGACTCTCTTTTCCTCCCAATTATTTGAAGATAAAAACGTTTCTCATAAGGTGATAAGTAGCACATTTCTACTCTCCAAAACAACACAATTGAAGAAGAGGTCACATGCGCAGAGTTTGGAAGGAAAAAAAAAAACTGAACAAAAAGGGCTACAATTTATTAGTGTGACCTAAGTAGAATCTTAAGTGAGAAAAACTCAATCTTCCAACACAAATGTCCAGGGTACTTGACAGGAGAGTTGTTTCTGATTGAGGAAAAGAAAAAAGACTGTCCAGTCAGCCTTAAGAAGTGAAAAGGAAATTGAGCAAAGTATACCTTGACACTTCAAATGCTTTTGTAGTTGTGGGATTTAAAAACAATAATCTATGCTAATTGCTTAGCAGAGAATCTAGCATGTAGTAAGCATGAAACAGTTGTTACTTAAGATGATAATGACAACTAGATGAGAAAATGAGACCTTATTTTTATAATTTTCTTGCCTTCCATACCACACACACAGCAGTGTATGAATAAACACATGCACACTACTTTCTGTTTAGCAGTCAGTCATGTTTTTACTTGAAAGCAAATAGGAAAAGTCATTCTAGTATTTTAAATTTTAAACTAACTGGAGTCATAATTAATCTCTATTAATAGGTTATTACTTCTAGATCGATTTTTCCTTTTAGTTCTTTCCTTCCTGGGTAGCCCATTGGGACCCATCCCATTCTTTATTTCTGAGTTTTTATGGCATATTATGGAAACAACTAATCTCCCAATACACAGAAGTATGCTCCATTTCCTATTCCTTCGTTGTTTTGACACATCTCTCTCAGTTGTATAATTAGCAGATAATGTCAGAAAAAGAAATATTGAAAATTATTCATGACATTCAGATCCTCTTCCTTTTTCCTTTGTTGGGCTTCTTCAAGGGTTGGGTTCCTCTGGTACTGGCTCCTACAGGAATTAGTAATTTATGAGCCAAGATCAACTCAATGGCACTCCTACTGCGTGTGTTGAGATAAGATACCTGATAATATGGTCATAGATTGCTCAAAAAAGTGTACATTTGATTTGCGAGGTTCTGGGTGCATCAATGCATTTGCCCATTACTCTTTCTTTTTTTTAATCTCCCCAAACCTCCAAGTACATAGTTGTATATCTTAGTTGCAGGTCCTTCTAGTTGTGGGATATGGGACGCTGCCTCAACGTAGCCTGACGGGCAGTGCCATGTCCGCGCCCAGGATCCGAACCCTGGGCCACCGCAGCGGAGCTCGCAAACTTAACCACTCAGCCACGGAGCCGGCCCCTTATTCTTATGAACCCATGGTTTAGAAAACATCCCACCCATGTGAACAGTTTATTAATATCCTAATGTTTACAGCTGACAGTCCCAAAACTTTGCTTCACCAATGAGAAACTCTGTGCCCTGAGCATAGCGTCATCACAACATCAATCATTTGGGGTAAGATTTTGACTCAGCCATATCTGATATAACCCAGGCTCCAGAACTTGCTTTGTGAACAAGTAAATTGTAATGACTAAGCAAGAAGACTTCTACTATATTCATTTGTATAATAGGAATCATAGTAAATCCTTATGGGATTGTTGCAAGGATGAGAAATGGATAAGCAAAATCACCAAGCCCAGTGCCTGACATCTGAGACTCTTTCAATGGTTCCTGCAGTTATTTTTTGTTCCATGGATAGGATCACCTGGCATGATTCACTGTAAGGATGAAAGTGGTGGTGGGGCAAGGTGAAGGAAGAGAAGAGAAAGAAAGAACATCATTGGCAGGATATGTGTAACTTTCAAGGGAGAATGAACTAACATTCCCACTGGGAGACTTGCCTGTGTAGAGAAGCTGAGTGAGGGAACCACCCAAATGAATACCAACGATATCAACAATGGTTATTTTGCGTGGACATAGGATGAAATATATAGAAATTAAAATAAATAAGCAGTGTGTCAACACACAAAAAGGAAACTCAAAAGAGAAAAGTGATTTGGCTAAGAAGATATCTAAATTATGAGAAATTTAACTAAGTTTTTAAATTACACAGATAATACAAATTTTCATTTTTGATGATGAAACATTTAAATATATCAGAAAATGTACCAAAAACAATAAAGACCTGAGTATCCACCACTTAGCACCATCAAATAAAAATGTCATCTTACGTTTAGTTTTTATAAAGAAATAAGATAATACATATATATTTGAAGTCCTTCCTGCTTCCCCACTTTATTTCCCACCTTGGTCATTTTTCACTCCACAGAAAGAGCCACTGCACTGAACATGGTATGCATCATTCTCCTGTGTTTTCAATACATTTACTGTGAAAATGATGAGGTTCCAAACAAGCTACCCCAAAACATAGCAGCTTGGTGTATTGAATATTTTAGCCTGAAGGAATTCGAGAAAACAGCAGAAGCAAGAAGATCACTTGGACTTTCTCCCATCCTTTTCCCCTGAAACAGGTTATAGAACCTTCATATGAGGCCTCCTTGTACCCAGAGGAAAGGAGCATTTTTATCTCCAAAAAAGGGACACTGAAAAGAATTCTAACAAAAAAGCCTGGCTAAATTTCCACCAATTATTACTGTATTTACTTCATATTCCATGACATATCATCTTTCTACACAACTGTACATTCTTCATCAATCCTAGCATGAATACACTCATGTATAACTGTTTTTTCAGGTCTTCATTGCCTTGTGAAGGCTTCCACATCACATAAAACTTATATTGAATAAAAATGCATGCTTTTCTCTTGTTAATCTGTCTTGGTTAGTTTAATGTTTAGACCCAGCCAGGGAACCTAAGACGGCAAAGGAAAACTTTTTCTTCCTCTATAATAATAAGAATAAACAATGTTATTATTTTGTGTTTTAATTCTCCATATGCTGTAAATGTTGTATTGAAACAGGTGTTTAAAAGAAAACCTTTCATGGTTTACCAGTCCTGGCATATTTCACTCTGGTTCATCAAGTTTAACTATGGTACATATTTCACTCTCTTATGACATAACAATTTTCTCTTCTCAATTTGATGGGAATTTCCATTGTGGAGTGTATATGTATGTTTATGCATATGGACATACATTAATATATACACACATACACATATGTGGAAAACAGTTTAACATTACCCTGGAAACCTACCAAATTCGAGACTGCTGACCTGGGAAGCAAAGGTGGGGAACAGTGTAGAATATTAAGTGTATATCATCTTTATGTATGCTACTTTTACTTTAAGAAGATAATTCTGATAGCAAAATGTTGGCATTTGTGAATTCTGGATAAGTCTTATTATGTGCACTATTATGACATTAAAATACTTCATACATCAGTAGAGACACCATATTGTTGGAAAATCTGATGGAAAAAATAGGGTAACAGAACTGTCAAATCTGTGGTCCAGCTCCAGAAGCAACTCCAATGACAAACATCATCTGGGAAAGGAAGTAGACTAACACCTAGAAATATGAGGGTGATTTCCGTAAGTACATTATTTGTTACTTTTCAAAAAGACCTGAAGTTGATACAGTAGAGTGTCAACCTTTGTGAATTCAAGAGAGTGTTAATTTAAGTGTGGTGATTTTTTAAAAATTACACTATATATCCTATTGTAACTACTTAAAATGTTGGTAATTTTATGAGATACATGTAGATTATAGTGGAAATTTGAAGATTCTGTCTGGATCCCCTGAGACCTCAGTTCCATGCAAGATGAATAATACAAACATATGTCAAGAACCAGGAATGGGAAAATAAGGTGAAGTTTCCCAAACCTACTGCACCATACTACCATAGGAATGGAAATAAACGTGAGAGAAGTTTATGAGTCATCCGGTTTTAGAAGAGGCAGATTTCTGCTCAGGAAAGAAGTGATACTGGTCATAGTAGACTGAGTACAGGTTAAGTAGATAAGAAGTACTTACATAATGGTGAAAGGTATAAGAAAACATGTGAAAAACACGGCAGACAATAAGGGAGTAAGACCATGGGTGACAGTTCTAATAATCTTATGAAGAAACTCTCTTCACAGCTTCTCCTAGATGAAGCAGTAGCAAAATAATGGCCCTCATTTCCAAACACTGACTAAGGGACATTAGGTTACCTGGTTGGCATCCCAACAAAATCATGCATGACATCTTCTCTGAATGTACCATCTGGGAAATATGTCCTTAGGAAATGCAAAGAGATTGAATGAGCCAATGGGTTCCTGAACAAGAGGGACCATCTATAGGAGGAGCCTCAGATCTGTTACTTCTTTTCCAAGGAAGGATTATCGAAGGAAGTAGTTACAGGCAGATTGTAATCTCTGAACCCCGAGAGTCTCAATTTCCAAAGCTCCCCACTAGCCAAGTAATCTTATTTTCACTGAGATGCTAGGGAAGTTTAAGTCTTTAAAGACTAAGACTCCAGAGGGAAGAATTCAGGATGGCTGATTTTCTGATTCTGAAGTCAGGTGCATACCATTCACAATGCAATTTACCAAGAAATAGAAAAAAACAGTCCTAGAATGCATACTGAATCTTAAAAGACCCCAAACAGTGAAAGCAATCTTGAGCCAGAAGAGCAAAGCTGGAGACATCACTGTCCCTGCTGTCAAATTATATTACAAATCTATAGTAATCAAAACAGTATGGTACTGGTGTAAAAACAAACACATAGACCAGTGGACCAGAATAGAGAACTCAGAAATATGCCCACACATATATGGTCAACTAATATTTGATAAAGGATCTAAGAATTCACAGTGGGGAAAGGATGATCTCTTCAATAAATAGTATTAGGAAAACCAGATATCCTCATGCAAAAGAATAAAATTGGATGTTTATCATACACCATACAAAAACAATGTACTTGAATGGAGCAAAGACTTAAATGTAAGCGCTGAAATCAGAAAACTCCTAGAATAAAACAATTTAAAACTTCCTTGACATACACCTTGGCAAAGAATTTTTGAAAACAGCACCAAAAGCAAAAACAAGAAAAGAAAAAATAAACAAGTGGTACTACATCATATCAAAAAAACTTCTAAACAGCAGAAGGAAAGAAACAACAAAAATAAAGACAACTTGCAAATTGGGAGTAATATTTGCAAAGAATACATCTTATAAGGAGTTAATACCCAAAATATATAAAGAACTCATAAAACTGATTAGCAAAAGATATGGAACCAATCTAAATGTCCATCAATGGATGAATGAATTAAGAAAATGTAGCATAATGTAAACTTATTCAGCCTTAGAAAACTAAATCTGACATTTTCAAACAACATGGATGAACCTAGAGGATCTTATATTAAGTACAATAACCCAGATATACAAAGACAAATATTTATGATCTCATTTGTATGTAGAATCCAAGATAGTCGAACTTATAGAAGCATATGAGTCAAATAGTGTTTGTCAGGGGCTGGGAAGAGTGGTAAATAGAGAAGTAGTGTTTAAAGGGCACAAAGTTTCAGTTATGCAAGATAAATAAGTTCTGGAAATCCACTAGACAGCCTAGTGCCTACAGCTAACAATACTGTATTGCACGATAAAAATTTGCTAAAAGAGTAGATCTTGTGTGAATTGTTCTGGTCACAAAATAATAATAATAATAGTAGTAGTAGTAATAATAATAAGGATGGGAGGAAACTTTTGGAGGTGATGGGTATGTCTATGGTCTTGATGGTTGTGATGGTTTCACAGATGTATACTTATCTCCAAACTCATTGAGTTGTACACCGTAGTTTACACAACTGTTTTGCATGTCAATTATACTTAAAGCGATTTTATAAATAAATTTAAAGCTATAACAATAATAAATTAATTAAGTAAAATCATGAATAGACTAAAAAATGTCAACCTTGAAAATTCAGCTCCTCCATCTTTCTTTTTTTGGTTGGGCCCCACTAAAACTGGGATCGGGCAGCCTTGGTCACCACCTCCTGAGAATATTTGAAAGATATGCCACAACATCAGTTCCAGGATACTTCTGTTTCCTGGATTAAGGCAAGATCCATGAGAATATTGACATTGGATCCCTCCAAACAGGGAAGAAAATTGGCTCAGCCTTGTGTGTATCAATGTATTTCCCTTTATTGTTATAAAACAATGATTTGGAAAATTCTGTAATAACATTTTAGGGGTGAATATCTCATTAGGATCTTAATGTTTAAAGATCAATGGCAATATAAAAACTCTACTTCCCAGATGATAAAATCTGAGCCAGGCATGGAGTGTAAAAACAGGCAACTACATCAGAACTGATCATTTGGTGTACATTTGAACTCAGACACACTTGAGTTTATTCCAGGTTCCAGCACGTACTTCAGGAATGAGAAGATTTTTACAACTATGTGAGAAGTCTCTGTCTCCACATTGTGTGATGGGAACCATCATGAAATCTTATAGGGATATGATGAGAATGATAAATAAATAGATAATATCACCAAACACAGTGCCTGACACATGGGGCCTTCTTACTATTGCCCATAGTGATTTGTTTATGGCATGACCATGAAGGGACAATCTGGCAGTGTTCCTCATATGGAGGAAAATGAAGGTTGGGACAAAATGAAAGAACAGGAGAGAAAGAAAGAACAATTCTGATATAGTAACTGCAAATTTCATGAAAGAATTCATGTGCTGGATCTCCCACTGTAAATCTTGCTTATCTATAGAAGCAGATGGAGTGAATAAGCCGTGGTAGTTTCATTCGGGCTCATTAATTTCCACTCCTTTGCTATATTCCCATGTCTTACAACATCACAATTTATTTCTTCTTGAAGGAATGTGCATTTGCATTCTGACACACAAACACACATACACACATACAAACACATGCAAACAAAAAGACATGCATATATGTGTGTAAAAACAATTTAAAACAATCCCAAAGGGCCCAATAAATTCAAGACTGTGGTGTATCTTGGAATGGAAGGACTGAAATGGAGTAAAATAAAAGTGAAAGTCGTCTCTATAGAAACTGATTTTTTTACTTTAAGAAGAGAACTTTTACTGCAAATGTCAAAATTCATTAATTCTAGAAGAAGATACATGAGCACTTATCTTGATATTCTGTGTTATTCTGTCCTTTAAATTTTTCAAAAGTTACTAAAGACACTTTCCTACTGTGCATGTAGCCTATGGACTATGTGTAATCCTCCATCTCCTGTGTGAGAGACCTCATAGACAGGTACCAGAGTCAAGGTTATCCCTACAAAGGAATCTAAACCACCAGACATGGGAGGATAAATATAAGATGACTATCCATCTGAATACCCTTCCCAGAAATGAAGGAATACTTGAGAGAATTCTGTAACATCCCACAAAACTCTGGAAGGGAAGGCTTCTCCTGTGGATACAAAAAGACCTTAGAACCCTAGGGCCAGAGTAGATTAACAAATTGATTAGTATTTTTGCAAAAGTACAAGAAAATATGTCAAATGATGGACAATGAGGCAGGCATTGTATAGATTAATATGAATAAGTCATCTTCAGTGTGTCCCTGCTCAACCAAGACACACTGGTAGAAAAACACCTTTCCTTATTTGAAAAACGGGCTAGGGAACTTCAGATGACCTGGGTACCTACTCTAAGAAATGACATTCAGTTCTCCCTTTGATATTGAAGGAGAGTAATAGAAGTCCTATTCTCAGGGAAAATAGAAACAGAGAGAGAAGGGCTAGGCTGTGGTGCAAATTGATGGGCCCTGGGAAGAGGCCCAGGTGTGCTGCCTAGTGACCCGAGCAGGACTATTGAGTACATTGGCCACTGGAGACTATGTTCTCAGTCTCCATGGCACTTGGGGGTTCGATATCCAAAGTTTCTCAATAGTCAAACTCTTTTGTTATCATTCTGATTGCACCACAGTGAGAATGGGAAGATCTCATCAAGATGGCGCTGTGAGCAAATGTTGAACTCGCCTCCTCCCACAAACACAACCAGGTTACAACAATATTGGGAAGAATCACCCTGGATTGAAAACTGAAAACTGGATAAAAAGAACCCCCACGACAAGGGACAGTCCTGATGAAAGCAGAAGAGGCAGTAACTCCGGAAGGAGAGGAAAAAAGCCACCTTTGGGAGCAGAGGAGCTTCTCAGCTGGCCAGGCGGGAGCCACCCTAAGGTACGCAGCCCTCCCTGGAGGAGTGAGGTCTGGAGTGGGGGCAATACTGCTATAACCATCCTTTGGACTCAGCCCAACCGAGAAGGGGGTCTTACTGTCTGGCTTTGCTGGCTATTAACTGCAGAGAGGACACCCCAGAAAATCTATCGGCCGAAAGCCAAAAAGATCAGGGTCTTAAAGGGCCCACACACAAACTCACTCATTGCAGCAACCTAAAATCACCAGAGAGAAGGCTGACTGTCCTTTGGTGAAACAAGACTCACCTGGTGGGCTCTGGGGGCATCTTGGTGAGAGGAGGATCCTCCCTGGAGACTGAGACATTGGTGGGGGCCGTTGTTCTGAGCTGGTCCAGATGTGCTGATATGGACACTGGTGAGGGCCATTGAGGTGCATCCCTTGGGCTGTTAGCCCAGGGGTCTGCCACACCCACTAGAGCACAGATTTAATCCAGTTCAGCAAGGGCAGGCAACCTGCCCTAGGTACTGGCCCCACCTAACAGCAAGCCCTCAGGCTACTTTTCAGCCTGCATCTACTGAGTGCCTTGATCCTCTACAGGCAGGCAAGGGTGTCTGCCTCTGTGGGGCAGGGCTTGTGTGAGGACCAGGTGAACTGTGGGGGGCACTGGGGCAGAGGTGGGGGCCTCTGCAGTGTGGCGTTGGGGTACGCTCCATGGGGTTGAGAAGTGTGCATGGACCAGGACTGTGTTGACAGTGTATGTGGTCCAGTGGGGGGTGAGGCTTATCAGCGGCAGAAGACTTGTGCTTCACAAATAGCCATAAAAAGCATCAGCCTCACCTTCCAAAGCCTGAAACAACTGAGTGCCTCCATGCCAAGGGCTAGCCCCACTCAGCTGCACTCCTAAAAGAACTGACAACAGCGTTGTTGGCCTCAGGCCTATCACAACTGTATGCCCCTGAGCCTAGCAATCAGCTCCACTGGGTACCAACCCAATTAAGAGGACAATTGCAATAAGAGTGTGCTAATAGACTTTGTAGCCAACAGTGCTGAGGCCCCTCCAAACCAGATTTACAAATAGCTGGCCAGGGAAGGAAAGATCAGACTCCCTGGGTACCTGCAGTGGGAGCAACCCTGCCACAGCAGAAGAACACAAGTAGCCCACAAAGGGGTCACTCCTGGTTCTTACGGTCTGGTGACGAGACAGAAGCACACTGCTGGGCCTCATGAGGCATCTCATACATAAGGCCACTTCTCCAAGATCAGGAGACATAGCCGACTCACCTAGCACAAAGAAAATACCACAGAGAAAGAGGCACAATGAGGAGGCAAAGGATTACTTTCCAAGCAAGGCAACGCTACAAAACACCAGAAAAAGAACTAAGTGAAACAGAAACTAGCGACCTCCTTGACAAAGAATTCAAACAAAATATAATGAGGATGCTCACAGCTATGCAGAGAAGAATGGATGAACACAGGGAGCACATCAGCAAAGAACTGGAAGATATAACAAAGAACCAATCAGAAATGAAGAATATAATACTCGAAATGAGAAATTCACTAGAGGGACTCAATAGCAGAGTAGAGGAAGGAGAAGAACGGATCAGAGAGCTGGATGAAAGATTAGAGGAAATCACCCAAGCAGAACAGAAAAGAGAAACAAGAATTGGACAGAATGAGAACAGTGTTAGGGAACTCTGGGACAATATCAAGCGTGCTAACATTCGGATTATAGGAGTCCCAGAAG
The DNA here is from genome assembly GCF_041296235.1 of Equus asinus. NCBI lineage: Eukaryota > Metazoa > Chordata > Mammalia > Perissodactyla > Equidae > Equus > Equus asinus. The sequence goes on along the minus strand of NC_091809.1, from coordinate 19,606,029 downwards.
AAGAGAGAGACAAAGGGGCAGAAAATTTATTTGTACAAATAATAGAGGAAAATTTTCCTCACCTGAGGAAGGAAACAGACATCCAAATTCTGGAAGCACAGAGAGCTCCAAACAAGAGAAGCCCAAAGAGGCCCACACCAAGACATATTATAATCAAAATGTCTAAAATTAAAGAAAAAGAGAGAATCCTAAAAGCGGCAAGAGAAAGGCCACAAGTGACATATAAAGGGAAGCCTATCAGGCTGTCAGCGGACTTCTCAGTTGAGACCCTACAGGCAGGAAGAGAATGGTACAACATATTTGAAGTGCTAAAAGGAAAAAACCTACAACCAAGAATACTCTATCCATCAAGGCTGTCATTCAGAATGGAAGGAGAGATAAAGAGCTTCCCAGACAAGCAAAAATTAAAGGAGTTTATCACTAAGAAACCAGTTCTACAAGAAATGCTGAAGGGACTTATTTAAGTGGGAAAGCAATGACCATAAATAGAGCTAAAAGAAAAAAATTATCAAAAACACCCAAAACAACAAGAAGAAACAGGCAATAAAATCACTTGTAAGGTAAACATATAGTAAGGGCAGCAGATCAACTACCTGTGAAGATAATATGAAGGTTAAAAGACACATGTACTAAAATTACCTATTTCAATGATAAGAGGGTAATGGATAGACACACACTAAACAAAAGACTATATATGATGTGAAAAACATATAATGTGGGAGGAGGGGAGTGAAAAAGTAGAGCTTTTAGGAAGAGGCCAGGCTAAAGAGTCTATCTACTCAATATAGACTGTTATATGCATAGTATATTAAATAGGATCCTCATGGTAACCACAAACCAGAAACCTATAACAAGCAGGAAAAAAAGTAAGACAACAGAAATCAAACATATTACTAAAGATAGCCATCAAACCACAAGTGAAGAGAGCAAGGGAAAAAGAAAGGAACTAAGAAGAACTACTAAAACACCTAGAAAAAAGAAAAAGTGACAAAATGGCAATAAATACATATTTATCAATAGCTACTTTAAACGTCAATGGACTAAATGCTCCGATCAAATGCGTAGGGTGGCCAACTGGATAAAAAAACAAGATCCATGTATATGCTGCATACAAGAGACACACTTCAGACCTACAGACACTCACAAACCGAAAGTGAAAGGAGGGAAAAAGATATTCCATGCAAATGGCAAAGAAAAGAAAGCGGGGGTAGCAATACTTAGACACAATAGACCTTAAATCAAAAACTGTAATAAAAGACAAAGATGGGCACTACATAATGATAAAGGGAACAATCCAACAAGAAAATATAACACTCATAAATATCTACGCACCCAACACAGGAGCACCTAAATAGATAAAGCAATTATTAACAGACACAAGAGGAGAAATAGACAGTAACACAATAATAGTAGGGGACTTTAACACTCCACTTACAACAATGGATAAATCATCCAAACAGAAGATCAATAAGGAAACACTCCCCTTAAAGGACACATTAGGCCAGATGGACTTAGTAGATATATACAGAACATTCCATCCAAAAACCACAGAATACACATTCTTTTCAAATGCCCACGGAACATTCTCCAGGATTGATCACATATTAGGCCACATAACAAGTCTCAATAAATTTAAGAAGACACATGCACATAAATAATAGCATGCATCTTTTCTGACCACAAAGGTATGAAACTGGAAATCAACTACAGAAAGAAAACGAGAAAAGCCACAAAAATGTGGAGATTGAACAAAATGCTACGGAACAATGATTGGGTCAATGAAGAAATCAAAGAAGAAATAAAAGAATTCCTGGAGACAAATGAAAGTGAAAACACGACATGCCAAAATCTGTGGGATACAGCAAAAGTGGTTCTTCGGGGGAAGTTCATAGCAATTCAGGCCTACCTCAACAAAGAAGAAAAATCCCAAATAGACAATCTAAAAGTGCACCTAAAGGTACTGGAAAAAGAAGAACAAACAAAGCCCAAAATCAGCAGAAGGAAGGAAATAATAAAAATCAGAGCAGAAATAAACGAAATAGAGACTAAAAAAACAATAGAAAAAATTAATGAAACCAAGAGCTGGTTCTTCGGAGAGATAAACAAAATTGACAAATACTTAGCTAGACACACCAAGAAAAAAAGAGAGAGGGCTCAAATAAATAAAATCATAAATGAAAGATGAGAGATTACAACGGACACCTCAGAAATACAAAAGATAATAAGAGAATACTATGAAAAGCTATAAGCCAACAAATTGGATAATCGAGAAGAAACGGATAAATTTTTAGAAACATACAACCTTCCAAAACTGGACCAAGAATATATAGAAAATTTGAATAGACTGATCACCAGTAAGGAGATCGAAACAGCAATTAAAAAGCTCCCAAAAAATAAAAGTCCAGGACCAGATGGCTTCCCTGGTGAATTCTACCAAACATTCAAAGAAGACTTAATACCTATCCTTCTCAAACTCTTCCAAAAAACTGAAGAGGAGGGAAGGCTTCCTGACTCCTTCTACGAAGCAAACATTATCCTGATACCAAAACCAGACAAGGACAACACAAAAAAAGAAAATTACAGGCCAATATCACTGATGAACATCAATGCAAAAATCATCAACAAAATTCTAGCAAATCAAATACAACAATACATTAAAAAGATCATACATCATGATCAAGTGGGTTTCATTCCAGGGATGCAGGGATGGTTCAACATCCGTAAATCTATCAACGTGATACACCACATTAACAAAATGAAGAATAAAAATCACATGATCGTCTCAATAGATGCAGAGAAAGCATTTGACAAGATACAGCATCCATTTATGATAAAAACTCTAAATAAAATGGGTATAGAAGGAAAATACCTCAACATAATAAAGGCCATATATGACAAACCCACAGCAAATATGATTCTCAAAGGAGAAAAACTGAAAGCTATCCCTCTAAGAACAGGAACCAGACAAGGATGCCCACTGTCACCACTCTTATTTAACATAGTATTGGAAGTCCTAGCCACAGCAATCAGGCAAGAAAAATAAATAAAAGGGATCCAAATTGGAAAAGAAGAAGTGAAACTGTCACTCTTTGCAGATGACATAATTTCATATTTAGAAAATCCTAAAGAGTCCACTAAAACACTTTTAGAAATAATAAAGGAATACAGTCAAGTTGTGGGATACAAAATCAATGTACAAAAATCCGTGGCATTTCTATACACTAAGAACGAAGTAGCAGAAAGAGAAATTAAGAATACAATCCCATTTACAATTGCAACAAAAAGAATAAAATACCTAGGAATAAACTTAACCAAAGAAGTGAAAGATCTGTACACCAAAAACTATAAAACATTGTTGAAAGAAATTGAAGACGGCACAAAGAAATGGAAAGATAGTCTGTGCTCTTGCATTGGAAGAATTAACATTGTTAAAATGTCCATACTTCCTAAAGCAATCTATAGATTCAACGCAATCCCCATCAAAGTTCCAAGAACAGTTTTTACAGAAATAGAACAAAGAATCCTAAAATTTATATGGAACAGCAAAAGACCCCGAATAGCCAAAGGATTCCTAAGAAAAAAGAACAAAGCTGGAGGTATCACACTCCCCAATTTCAAATTATACTACAAAGCCATAGTAACCAAAACTGCATGGTACTCGCACAAAAACAGACACACAGATCGATGGAACAAAATTGAGAGCCCAGAAGTAAACCCACACGTTTATGGACAGCTAATATTCAACAAGGGAGCCAAGAACATACGATGGAGAAAGGAGAGTCTCTTCAATAAATGGTGTTGGGAAAACTGGACAGCCACATGCAAAAGAATGAAAGTAGACCATTCCCTTACACCATGCACAAAAATCAACTCAAAATGGATTAAAAACTTGAATGTAAGACCCAAAACCATGAGAATTCTAGAAGAAAACATAGGCAGTACGCTCTATGACATTGGTCTGAGCAGCATATTTTCAAGTCCTATGTCTGACCGGGCAAGGGAAACAAAAGAAAAAATGAACAAATGGGACTACGTCAAACTAAAAATCTTCTGCACAACAAAGGAAACCATCAACAAAACGAAAAGACAACCTAACAATTGGGAGAAGATATTTGCAAACCACATATCAGATAAGGGGTTAATATCCAAAATATACAAAGAACTCATACAGCTCAACAACAAAAAAACCAACAATCCAATTAGAAAATGGGCAAAAGATCTGAACAGAGATTTCTCCAAAGAAGATATACAGATGGCCAACAGGCATATGAAAAGATGCTCAACATCATTAGCTATCAGGGAAATGCAAATCAAAACTACAATGAGGTATCACCTCACTCCGGTCAGAATGGCTATAATTAGCAAGACAGGAAACAACAAATGTTGGAGAGGGTGTGGAGAGAAGGGAACCCTTGTTCACTGCTGGTGGCAGTGCAAACTGGTGCAGCCACTATGGAAAGCAGTTTGGAGTATCCTCAGAAAATTAAGGATAGATCTACCATATGATCCAACTATTTCACTGCTGGGTATTTATCCAAAGAACTTGAAAACACAAAGGCATAACGATACTTGCACCCCTATGTTCATTGCAGCATTATACACAATAGCCAACATGTGGAAGCCACCTAGATGCCCATCAAGGGACGAATGGATAAAGAAGATGTGGTATTTATACACGATGGACTACTACTCAGCCATAAGAAATGATGAAATCTGGCCATTTGTGACAACATGTATGGACCTTGTGGGTATTATGCTGAGTGAAATAAGTCAGAGGGAGAAAGTCAAATACCATATGATCTCACTCATAAGTAGAAGATAAAAACAAAAAAAAAAAAACCCCACATAGCACTGGAGACTGGACTGGTGGTTACCATTGGGGAAAGGGGGGCGGCAAAAGGGGTGATTAGGGTCACATGTGAGGGGATGCACTATAATTAGTGTAGTAAAAAAAATTTTTTGTAAATAATAAAAAATAAAATAAAAAATAAATGCTGTTATTTTCTGCATGTATATCTTTTTCAAACATGAGACCACAATCTATGTCAGTGGTTCTCAACGGGGGCAGTTTTGCACCCTAGGGGACATTTGGCAATGGCAGGAAACTATTTTTGTTGTCACTACTTGGTGGAGGAGAATGTTGCTGCCATATAGTGAATCCTGGGATGTTGCTAAATGTACTACAATACAGAATCATCCAGCCCAGAACGTCAACAGTGCTGAGATTGAGAAACTCTGATCTATGTAGTATATATACTGCTTTGTAAATTTAACATATCATGGACATTTTCTAATATCCTTAGTGATCTGAAAATATGGCTTTTTAAGGGCTGAAAGGTACTCCAGTTCAAGGATGTATAATAAGCATAAGTTTGTGTGCTAACCTGGTGCCCTGATTAGTAAGAGGATTAATGTGAGTGAATACCCCAGAGTCTCCATGTGACCCATGAAGAGAGTGGGTGTTTTCAAGTGATACTTGATTTAACATCTGAGTGACACATGAATAAATAAGAACTGAGTGTGTTGCCCAGATTGTGAATATGGAGTGAGAAGAGGGCAACATAATGGAACCTTGGGGACCCCTGATCTTTGAAGGGTGAGAAGATAAAGAAGACCCCACCCTATCACTTACCAACAAGTGCATTTGCGCAAACCATATCAACATCTATGTATTTCAGATAATTCATCTATAAAAAAGAAAGAAAAAACAGTGCTCATGAGCCCCCGCTTTATGGCAATTTTGTGAGAATTACTTGTGAAAATATATTAAAAGTTATGTATACGAAATATGTGAACAATATTGTTATGTATAAAAGTCTAAATGATCAATTATCATTCAACTGAGTAGGTCTTTTAAAAAATATGCTTTCTACGGAAAATATTATTGAAGGACTTATCCATATTTGAAACCAGCAAGTCATTGACCCGGAATGCTGTTGGCCCCTCACAAGAGCCAGGCTGTCCCCCAGGACACTAGCTGCTCATTGGCATCATAAAGGCAAGTTTACATATGTTCAGCTATGCACAGAGAGCAAGTTGCTCTCATGTGGTAGAAACCAAACCTTTGAATCCCTCTATATAACCACTTTATACTTTAGTAGGCATTAATCTTTGAATCAAATCTTTGCATATATAGTGCCCTTTGATAGAAGCCAGCCTCACATTTAGCCACACACACACACTCCAATTTTTTTTATAGGCAACGCATAAGATTTTTATTAAATTAGTGTAGCGTACATTTAAAATTACATATTCACCAAAAGATGTTAGAGAAATTAAAATGTACTTAGACATTCTTTTCTTGCAACAGTAGTTAATTTCATGTCTCTTTTCCTTCAAAAACACACAAAGAGACACCCAAGAGTCAATCCCACTGCTGTTCAGTTACCATTTGCTAGCTATAAGAAACAGTTACCTCTGAAGGAGAATGCACTTATTTTAAAAAACCTTTGCCATTTTATTTTATGTCATGATTCTGGGGTTTTTTTTGTCATATTTACACCAACTTTTGAAAGGATGAGAATTTATTTACAAATGTCCCAAAGTAAAGGCTACAATTGACAGATCTATCTCAATATTTCTCACTATTTTTATCTAAGTTTTAAAACAATAACTCATCATAAGAGTACTAGCGATTTAGAAAAAGGTTTAAAATATGATTAATATGTGTTTACTGAGGTAGGATATATCTGCCAATCCTCCAGTGAGAGTTTGGCCCAACCCCCCAAACAAAAATCTCCAAAGGCTGGTGTCACTCCTCATCTTACCATAGCAGGACTGTGCAGTCAGATCCATTCAGACTAGAGCTTGGTGGTCCCCAGGCCTCAAAGATCCCTCCAATCCCTCCTTGTGTCCAGTCTGCCACCCCAGTTTCCTGCCAACCACCGGTACAAGCACATTCTCCCATTCACACCATGCTGCTCACCCCACCACTCTCTCTGCTTGGGAGCCACGTTCCACTTCGGAAGCCACTCCTTTGTTCAACGTCTCATGCTCATCTCAGTCCACTTCTGGTGCACGCCTTGTTCACTTCTGGTGTGGCCCCCTGTGCACCATTGCTGACTTTGAACCTTCAGGAACATGAGCATCTTATCCATCTTAAAGGTTCTGGGGCAGCCTCTGCCTGAGATAACACTCTGAGCTCCATCATCCTGTTCCCTCAGCACATTCCTCTGAGCTCTAGTGCCCTCCTCCCCCTCCATTACCCCAGACTCTGAATGTTAAGTCAGGGGACTTTGCAGTGCTCCTTCAGAGAGTCCAAAGCTGTAACCGTTTGGGAGGTGGGGAGAGGTGAGAATTTGGTCTCAGGGAGCCTATCTGAATTTGAATGTCTTTGAACTAGTCTTTCCTAGTTCTGAGTGTCCTGATTGAATAGGTAGTGAGTATTTCTTTCCTTTACGTGTATAAGTTCTATATGGTATGTTGCTGGCTTCTTCCTCAGGGCAGACATGTTGAGTTGCTATGTAGACATTTATGTATAAAGATATATTGAAACCATGTACCCTCTCTTTGTAATCTCACACACAAAATTCCTCTATCAAATATTTGCATAGCAATTACACTAAATGTTTTTATTCACCCAATTCCTCAGTCAAAAATATTACGAGTCATCTTTGGCTTCTTTCATTCTCATTTGCTTCACACCCAATCCATTAGAATTGTTCTCCTGGATCACGTCATTAGCCTTGTGCTTCCTCTTTTAGTTCCTTCAGGCTCGTTCACCACTCATCACCCAGAATGCAATGTAAGACAGATCCACACTTTCCAGTGGAATCCTAAAACACAGATCCTGGAGGGAGACTGCCAGGGGCCAGCTGTGTGACCTTGGACAATTATGAAACCCCTGAGTTTCCTCATCAGTAAAATGGGAGTTAACAGTGTTGACTCCATAGGGTTGTTGTGAAGATGAAAGAATGAATATATGTCACATGTTCAGAATATGCCTGGCACATGACAAAGCAACATGTAAATTTTAACCATAAATATAATCAAACTTATCATTGTCATGACTTAGTAAGTTAAATCATATGAAACTGCCACTATTCAAAATTGCCAGTATTTGGACCTACAAAATTGTCAATTCCAGATGGTTCATACCTAATAAAGAGTCTACATGATCTGCCTTGAGGCCACCTCTCCAAACTCATTTCCTACAACTATCCACTTCACTCACTCTGCTCAGTTACTTGCACACACAATTATTCTGCTTTGAAGATTTTATACTTGCTGGAGTTTTTCCCTGGAATTTTCCCTCAAGATATTGACTTGACACCCCTTCAGTTTCTTCAGGTCTCTTGCACATATTACCTCATCAGAAGAACATTCCTGAATTTGTAAAACAGGCATCCTTCTCCAATTCAAGGATTTCTGAGCCCGTCACTCTGGTTTATTATTTTTAGCATTTCATTCATGCATTGAACAAATATGCTTTGAGCCCTTCCTATGGGCTAGATGATTTTCAAGGCAGTTAGACTATATCATTGAAAGAAATAGGCATGAATTCTTTGTAGGGGAAGACAGACAATAAAAAAATAGTCATTTTTTTAAATTAAAAGATATAGTGTGTTAGAATGTACAAGTGCTATGAAAAAACCATGAGAAGGTGGATGGAGGAAAAGTGTCTGCAATGGCATATAGAGTAGTTCGGGAGAGGTCCGCACAGAATAAATATTTAAAGAAGTTGAAGATGCAGATATCCAGAGAAGGAGAGTCTGGGGAAGAGAAAATAGCAGGTACAAAGGCCCCTCAGGAGGAGTCTGTCTGGATTGCCTGGCTTGTTTGAGGAACAATAAGGAGGCCAGAGCAGAGTGAGTAAGGGAGACAGTGTCAAAAGAGGAGGCCGGAGGGATGGGGTGGGAGGAGGGAAGCAGATGGTGGAGGGCCATGTAGGCATTGTAAAGGCACTGGCTTTACTCTAAGCAAAATGAGGGACCAGTGCAGAGTTTTGAGCAGAGAAGGCACATGATCTGGCTTCATATTTGACAAGGAGCACTTCGGTTGCTGTGCTGAGAACAGACTATAGAGGGAGAAGGGTGGAAGCAGACAGACCAGTTAAGCAGGTGTGGTAATTTACATGGGATAATGGTGGCTTGGACCAAGGAGTTAACAGCAGATGTAGTGAAAATGGTCACGTTCTGGAAATATTTTGAAGATAGTGCTGGCAGCATTTTCCAGATATGAGTGAGAAAACCATCTGGTGGTTTACTTGCTTATCATCTTTTTTCCCTTACTGGAATATTGGTTCCATGAAGGCTGGGATTTTGTTTAGCTCACTGTTATATTCCCATCACATGTGGGGCTTAGTAAATAGTTACTGAATGCATGATCATTTTAACCATCTCTTTCCTGAAGTAAACTTTGAAATGTTGATCAGGAATGGTACTCATTTATCATTGTATCTCTAGCACCCGGCACAGTGCCTAGCACTTAGGAACTGCTAGGTCAACTGCGCTGGCCCCATGTCATGCTGTTCCCACCAACATCCTCCTCTCTACAGTAACCACATTGTCATCTTTCAATAACTTGAACAGAAAATATGGATTCCCAGCATTAGGACATGCTGCCCCATCTGCACAGAAAGATACTTCCTGGCTTTACAAAACTAACTCTTGCTTATGATTAAGGAATCAGTGCACACAGCATTACCTCTAGGAGGCCCTCTCTGTCCCCTCCCGAGGATACCTCACTGTGTTTTCCATTGTTGTATGCATCAGACTTGTGAATATTTGTTCCCTGTCTTTCTCTCATAATAGATGTTAAACTGCAAGAGGACAGAGACCCTGTCTTGTTCACTAATAAATCCCAACAACATTGACTGGTTCCTAGTAGGTACTTTATATTTGTTGAATAAATGACAAAACTCAATCAAGCCTGATTATATTCAGTCAAGGAGGATTGGATGGGTGAGAAATATTAACAGAAGAAAAATAAGATGAAGAGGATTGCTTTGTAATTTTCAAAGCACTTTCTCATATACTGTTTCATTTAATCCCTATAGAATTATTTTCAGAATGTTATTGCTACTGACTCTGAAGAAGTAACTGATCTGCCCAAGATTACACCACATTAAACGACACAACTAGGATTAAAATGTCTTTTGACTATGAATCTTGTGTGGTATTTTGTTTTCCCTTCACAATATCATCCTTCCTCCCAAGAAAGTGATTAAATGACAATGATCCATAGGAGCCTAGTCTTATAGACAGACTTTCTCTCTGAACATAATCTCAACATAACTACCATATAATGCATTCTGTGAAGTGTGTTCTCTCTGATAAGAAAAACTATTGTTGCAAGAAGGAATTTTGCGAGAGGAATTTTGGATCCACACTTTCTAGGTTTTCAAGTCCATGCATAGAGCTCTGGGAAAAATAAAAAGAGGGAAAAGAGTGAAAAAATAGTCCAAAATGAAGAGAGATTGATGAATATACAACCATATTGATCATCCTCAAACTTCTCTTTTCGTTTATGTTCTGTGTCACCCAACTAGGATGTAAATGCTTGAGGGTAGTTCACTGCTGTCTTGCAGCAAATACTAGGCACTGAATTAATATTTGTTTTAGGAATGAAAAGGGCATTACATAAATCTGTTCTTTACACATCAAAGAACAGTCTCATGCCAGGCAAATGGCATCACTAGTAAACTTTGAAAAATACTGTGATTTGTTCATAACCAGGGATTTAAAGCCTCCTTTTATTTCATACTTTCAAAGTACAAAAGAATTGTGGTATATCTCGGAGGATGTACCCACAGCTTTTCCAAAAAAAGAAAGCAAGACCTTTTGTTCCACTGATTGCTGGTTCCAGCAGGGCCCGTCTTTATACTTATTTCCAAATAATTAGCTGTAGATTTGTTATCCCTGTGAAAAACGACCTGATATGAAACTTATCTTGATCAATATCAAGCAAAAGTAGACACTTAATAGGTCTGTAAGTGATGATGTAGATAACAATGTTGGTGGAGAAGAAGTCAAGTAAAAATTCACCCTGGTCTTTGTCAAGTGAATCCTTGTACAGGGCATTTTGGAATCATAGGACTTTTGAACTCAAAAAGACTTTTCACTCTTGATATTACAGTGAAGAAACTGAGGTCTGAAGAGGTTAAGAGACTTGACCAAGATTAATTCCTGGGACTAGAGTGACATCCTCGGATTCTCAGCTGGCCACGTTGTCATAACATCTCTAGCACCAAATAGCAAAGAGATGGAAGTCTGCTGATTTCTAGGTAGAAACGATTCCCCTTCATGCTTTTACTTTCCCTCTCAGATGCCTGCTCTGCCCTGACAAGGAATTTATCTGGTGTTTATGCTACACTTAAGAAGAGAAAAATGCTACTGGCAAATATTTTAATTTTAATGACTGGAGAGGCAAGTCATTAAAAAATGAGAATAGAAAGAATAAGAGGCAAGTAATATTAGTGAAGAAGAGAAAATCTATCATTTTAGTGTGGAACAACTTATAAAGTTTAGAGCTAGTTGAGTAATGGGAAAGAATACTCGACAATTATATTAAAAATCAAAAATACCTTTATAGGAGTGAGAACTAGATTAAACATGTAAGTAATTATTCTACTCATAGGAGCAATAAATTGCATAAAATAACCAGGAAAAATAATTGGAGCTATGTAATAGTTATATGAATAATATTATAAAGATATACCAAAAAACATAAAAGCTCTGATTAAATGGAGAAATGCACTACATTTATGAATGAAAAGTGTTACTATTTCAAAGATATCAGTTTTCCAAACATTATGCATATTCAGTGTATTTAGAATCAAAATTTAACATGAAACAGTAATTATATTTTAGACAATAAGATAACTTTTGCAAAAATAAACATTGGATCATCAACTAACATTATTCACAAATAAAAACACTCCAAATGGTTTAAAGGGCTAAAATAAACACTAAAAATCTCCCATGTATAACAGTGGTAGATGATAATGTAGCAGAACATGCAAAATCTTAAAATTAGTAAAGGTATTCTTAATATATGTGCTTAAAGATGGCTTGTTTAAAAAAGGAAGGAAAGAAAATAAAATGAAAAGGACATAGTATCTGATTTTCTTTTAGAAACTGAATCTTGAGAAGCATATTTCAGTCTACAATATAGGGTAAAGAAGCAGAAACCTGTGCTATTAACATGTCAAATGAGAGGCCATATTTAAATAATGGCATATATAACAAACCATCCTAAAATTTAGTGGCTTAAAATAGGAATAATTTATTTTTTTCTCAAGATTTTGTGGATTGCCTGGGGAGTTCTTTGGTTTGGGCCTATGTGTGGTGGCTCACCTGGGATTGTATGGTCTATGATGGCCTTACTCACATATCTGATTGTTGACTTGAAGTCACCTGGAGGGATGGAGATGTGCGGTCTCTCTACTCATTCCCATATTGATGGTCACAGGTTTCCCAAGAGCAGTGAGAGAAGGACAAGCACAAGGAGCAAGTGTTTTTCAAGCCTTTGCTTGTGTCATTTGCTAGTGTTCCAATGGCAAAGCAAGTTTCAAGGCCAAGCCCACCCAGAGTTACAAAACACACAGATACAGGGAGAGACCTAATGAGTGGCTATTTTTTCAATCTACCACAAATAATTTTAGAGGAAAATTAGTCTGAGGTAATATTCATATGTGTCCATGTATTTGAATGTCCAAGGATCATTGTATAAAGCCTAAACAACTGGGAAACATTAAATTAACTGGAGAGGTAAGGGACATTTAGTTGTTACATAAAGTAGGCCTGCAAAAGTGTGGCAGTTTAATTTTCAGATGTATGCAAATTCTTATGACGCCTATGAAAAAAAGTACATTTGAATTATTTTACCCCCAGATGTGTTGTATTCCTTAACACTTTTGATGTGTTTCTCTCTGGCCTTAGGAAGATAATGTAGCACTTGGGAACAAAGATGCAGCCTAACAGCCCTGCAGTGGAGGCCAAGATGGAGAAGATCTCCACAGCCACCATGACCTTGCCCTTGGTGCTGTGGTAGACAGGGAGGAAGGGGACCCAGACACTGGAGAACACCAGCATGCTGAACGTCAGGAACTTGGCTCCATTGAAGGTGTCAGGCAGGTTGCGGGCCAGGTAAGCCAAGGAGAAGCTGCCCAGGGCCAAGGAGCCCAGGTATCCCAGGACACAGTAGAAGGCGGTGACCGAGCTCTTGTTGCACATGATGATGATGTGGCCTTGTTCAGAGTGCGCAACCATGTCAATGAAGGGAGGAGAGGTCCCCAGCCAGACTCCACGGAGACTCAGTTGGATAAAGGAGCAGACAGGAATGATGAAGTTAGGTGCCCCTGACACGGACCACTGCCTCATCCTTCTCCCTGGAGCGGTGACCTTGAAGGCCACAAGCACAGTAAGAGTTTTGGCCAAGACGGCAGAAACAGCCACAGTAAAAAGAATTCCAAATGTGATTTGTTGAAGAATGCAGGTGGCTGTGTTGGGACGACCGATGAAGAGTAAGCAGCAGAGGAAGGACAGGGTGAGGGAGACGAGCATGATGTAGCTGAGAGTCCGATTATTGACCTTGACTATGAGAGTGTCTTGGTGCTTCACAAAGACCCCCAGGACCACAGCCGTGAGGCCAGAGAAAGAGAGAGCTGTGCAGGCGAGGGCCATCCCCAAGGGGTCTTCATAAGCCAGAAAGGTCACAGCTTTTTGGAGGCATTGGTCTCGCTCTCTGTTGGCATACTGATGATCCGGACACCTGACACACTGGTCCATGTCTGGGGAGAAGTGCAAAGTGTCCTCAGTCCAGGTTCAGTAATTCTGTCATTCACAGGCCCCCAAAGAAGAGCACTGGACAAGTTTAGCCAAATTGTCCTCCTTTGTTGCTCTAGACACCAGGTAAAAAGTGGTCTGCAGGGAGCGATTCCAAGTTAATTCTGCCCATCTTCTTTATGGTTCAGTAAACTAAGCTGTTAGTGTTATTAGTGTTTATCTTGTGTGTTCATGACAGCACTTTTTTCTCGAAGAAAGCCAAAAGATGTGCCTATGTCACTCAGTTATACCCCTATAAGCTGTGACCTGGTTTTATTCCTTCAATAAACAAGCGCTTATTGAAAAACCACCATGAGCCAGGTAATATGCTGTGTTCTAGGGCAACAGAGATGACCAAGTCACAGACCTCATTCCTAGGGAGTTTCGAAAGGACATGCTTTCTACCTTCTAAAGTGATCTCTAGTACATTTCATCTTGATTTCACTACCACTGCTTCTGTTAAGATTCTAGTCACGTCTCTCCTATGTTATCACAAGAACTTTCTATTCGGGTTCTCTGCCCCAGCCCAGCGGCAGAAGTGATGTTACATGGAAATGTGATCATGTTTATTATCCTCCACTAAAAATTTCAACAAACTCTTAAAAAGACCAAAAAGATGCTATATAACCTTGGTTTTGCCTATCTCTACTTTCTCTGCTCTGATTTTTAAGATTCTCAAATCTGGGGGCCGGCCTCGTGGCCAAGTGGTTAAGTTCACGCACTCCGCTGCAACAGCCCAGGGCTTCGCTGGTTTGGATCCTGGGCGTGGACATGGCACCGCTCATCAGGCCACGCTGAGGCGGCGTCCCACATGCCACAGCTAGAAGGACCCACAACTAAAATATACAACTATGTACGGGGGTGATTTGGGGAGAAAAAGCAGAAAAAAAAAAAGATTCTCAAATCTTCCTGTGGTTCTCAAACTGTCCCATGCCCATGCAGCCCTGTAGGCGTCAATGCCTGCTTTTTCCTCCTGCTTGAGGAATTGCTCCTTCTTCTGTATGTTCCATTAAAATCTCTAGTTACCACAATCTGCCTGATAATAATTTCTGTGGGTGGTGCGAGTTAGAGTTAGAGAGTCATTATTTTCTCCGTGGATGCAGTCAATTTACCCAACATGTTTGTTTGAAAAGACTTTTGTATTCCCTCTACTCCTCAGTGTTTCCTGGTCATAAGTCAATGTGCATATATGGGTCCCTATAAGACCAGTTTGTATCTGAATTTCCTATTTGGTTCCACTGATTCCATTGTTTATCCTTATGATGAAGCTACACTACTGTGAGGCTATACTACTTGATATCAGGGAGAGTAAGTCCTGCCACCCTCTTCTTGGTCTTTAAGATGGTCTAATCTATGCTTTCCCTTTATCATTTCCATATGAATTTATAAGTTGTAATTTCCACAGCAAAACTGATCAGAATTTTAATTGCAATTGTACAGAATCAGCGGATCGATTTGGACAGTGTCGATATCTGTACAACATTGGATCTGTTCAGACACGATCACAGTTTTTCTCTCCACTTCTTTCAGTTATCTTTTGTTTTTCTAAATTCACTTCTGTAAATTTGTGGACAGAAGCCTTTCAAAACTTTCATTAGGTTTATTTCTAGGTATTTCATTCTTTTAAGATGATTAAGTGTCATCTTTTAAAATTTAAATTTCAAATGCCTTGTACCTGGTATGGTGAAATAAAAATTTGTTTGTATATTAAACTTGTACTCAGCCACCACAAAACTCAGTTGATTCATTAATTTATCAGGATTTTATACTTACACAATAACATCATCTGAAGATCATGTCAAATTTATTTTTTCCTTTCCAATAAAGTATTCCTTTTCTTTTCCTACCAATATTGCACTGGGCAGGACCTCCAGTGTAACATCTAGTAGCAGGGGTAAGATTGAACATTCTTCTCTCATCCCCGCTTTCAACACTGGGCTTTCATCTTTGGTTCTGTAAATGCCCTTTCTGGGATTGAGAGAGTTCCCTTCTAGTCTTCATTTTGTGAGAGTTGTTTTTGTTGTTTGTTTTAAAACATGAGTGAGTCTTTAATTTTATTATTTTTGTTTGCTTGTTTGTTTTATTTTCAAGAAGATTAGCCCTGAGCTAAGATCTGTGCCAATCTTCTATTTTATGTGGGACGCCTGCCATAGCATGGCATGACAGGCAGTGCACAGGTCCACATCTGGGATCTGAACCAGTGAACCCCGGGCCGCCGAAGTGGAACGTGTCAACTTAACCACTGTGCCACCGGGCTGGCCCCTAATTTTATTATTTTTCATTATGCAGTTATTGTGATTATGACTTCTCTTTCTTCCAGGGTTAATGTACTGAATTACACTGCATGAACTAAATTTGGTCATAATATGGCCTTCTTATAAAATACGGCTGGATTTGGAATTTTGATTTGTTTTTTGTTTTTGTAGGATTCTTGAGTTTCATTCAAGAAAGAGTGTGGCCTGTAAATTTCCTTTCCTGTAATGACTTTGTAAGATTTTGGTTTAAGAGATTCTCACAAAGTGAGTCAAAAAGTTTCTGTTTTTTCTGTTCTCTGAAAGAGTTTGAGTAAACGTATGTTATTTATTCTTGAATATTTGGTAGGATTCACCAGTATTCTATCAAAGAAATATCCCACAATAAACTTTTGTAGGAATGTTTTAAACTATAACTCAATTTCTGCAATAGATCTGATATCATTCAGATTTTTCATTTCTCCTTGAGACAGCTTGGTAAATTTGATTTTCTTGGAAGTTTGTGAATTTCATCTACATTTTCATTGTATTAACAATATGTTATTTAAATTTTCTTGATGTTAAAAAGTTTCCTTATGAAAGCACAGATTACACCCATTTTAGCCTTGGTATTTTTTGCAATTTTTCTTATTTCCTTTGTTCAACAGTTCTAGGAGTTTATCAAGTTTATTTGTCATGGATTAGAATCTAATTTAATTTTGTTTATTTTCTCTATGTTTTTCTTTTATGTTTGTAAGTCTTCCTTTTATATTTATCTTTTTCTATTTTCTGTTTTCTTTGTGTTTACTTTTCTGTTCTGTTTCTAGTTCATGATGAATGCTTAGGACCTAGAACTTCAGCCTTTCTTCTTCATTTTTTTTTTCTTTTGCAGAAGATTAGCCCTGAGCTAACATCTGCCACTGACCCTCCTCTTTTTCCTAAGGAAGAATAGCCCTCAGGTAAGATCCATCCCATCTTCCTCACTTTATATGGGGATGCCTGCCACAGCGTGGCTGGCCAAGTGGTGCATAGTCTGCGCCCAGGGTACAAGATGGCGAAGCCCAGGCCAACGAAGTGTAAAGTGCAAACTTAACTGTTGCACCACCGGGGAGGCTCCAGCCTTTCTTCTTTTGAATAAACATAATGTACAATATACATATGTACACATAACCGTGGATTACACATTTCTCTCTAAGGATCATTTTAACTCCACTCCATAATGTTTTATAGGTAGTATTTGCAATTGGAAACATCTTCTAATTTCTATTGTAGTTTATTCTTTAATCATGGGTTGTCTCCATGTGGATTTGAATCTCCAAATACATCAGAATTGACGTTAGTTGAGCAGTATTCTTTATATGTACACGTGGAACATAAACCCGAACTGACCAGGGTCAAGTGTGCCCATGGAAACTTTATTCCAATTGACTACATGCCAGACCATATCTCCAGTCTCAGTACATTCCAAAAGAAATTGAAATCATACTAAGTATGTTGTGAAAGTAAACTACATTTCAATCACAAAAAGAAAATTAGAAAATGCTGCCTTGGATGTGGTTCTAGCATTGAAACATTTAACAATAGATCTGAGTAATTGCAAGATGTTAAACTGTGGTAAGAAAAATCTTCATTATTTGTTTTCTGTTCTTTTCTACACTATGTCCCAAATCCCAAACCCACATCCTCTGTGTTCTAGTCACATGGAACCTATTCTTAAGTTCCCTGGATATTAAATATATTGCTAATTTGCCTTTCTTTTTGCCATTTCTAATAATTCTACCAAGAATTTATTACCCTATTCATTAGTCTGATATAATACGAGCGCTACTGCCTCTATGAGGAAGCTCATGACACTGCCAAATATAGATACTATCCCAATATAGATACTATCACTTATTTCATCCCATGGGTCACTGAATACATTTATCACAGCCCTATGTCACCACCTTGAATTTAATGACTGGGTGTTATCTCCCCGACTCACCTGTGAACTCAGGGATCAAGACAGACTCAGTGAGACCATGCTGTACCATAAGCATTTTGTATGCTGTGGAAATACTTATTTCTTAAATCAAATGCAAACTTTCTGTTTTCCTGCTCTGTGCCAAAACAGCACTAGACACTGTAAAATTGAGGATGTCTTCAATGTGATCTAAATGTAGTTTTAAAGAGGATGAAAAGCAAATATTTACAATGCTGCCTGTTAGATTCCATGACAGGGATGAAAGGTTACTGTGCAGTGGTCCAAAAGGGTTTCCTTGAGATGACAATGTCTGCAATGGTTCTACAATGAGCCAAGTAAGCTAGTTCAGGGCAGAGAGAGAGCGTGTCATTTCAGGTGGAAATATTATTGGCTATAAAAACTAAATTACTAAATAGAAGAAGGAAGCATTTTGACTCTGCAGTCCTCCTGCAGAATCTTTGCCTTTCCTTGGGTGAATGGCAGATAACAGAGAGGTGGAGAATGTCTCTGCAAGGCACACACTCACCTGTCTCATTGGAAATCTCATTCTCTGGGCAGGGGGTGCAATCAAAACAGCAGGTAGCCTTTCCCTCCTGAGGGGTCTTCCTGAATCCGGGACTACAACTCTCACTGCATACAGAGTGTGGAGTCTGGAAAAGATCAGATACCTGTTGGTAACGGCTGTTACTTTTACCTAATTTTCCAGTAGCTAGAGTGTTTTAGAATACTGGGCCTTTAACAAATTCAACTTTTATATAACTAAATCCAATTCATTGGCTGGGTGCCATGTTTACTGTATGATATAAAATACAGGCATAGCTCGGACATATTGCGGGTTTGGTTTGAGGTCACTGCAGTAAAGCGAATATCCCCATAAAGCAAGTCACATGACTATGTTGCATTCCCAGTGGATAAAAAAAGATATGTTTACACTATACTGTAGTCAGCTATGGGTGCAACAGCTTCATATCTAAAAGAACAATGTACATAACAATTAGAATTACTTTATTTTTAAAATTGCTGCCCAATAGCTGAGCCTTTAGAAAGTCATAATATTTTTGCTGGTGGAGGGTCTTGCCTCCACCTTGGATAATTGGTAAGTCAGAAAATTCCTTAAGTTGGAAGTGAGTTGTTAAATGCCCATATGTGGCCCTTTGCTAAGTGCTGAA
This sequence comes from Equus asinus, assembly GCF_041296235.1. NCBI lineage: Eukaryota > Metazoa > Chordata > Mammalia > Perissodactyla > Equidae > Equus > Equus asinus. The sequence continues at coordinate 19,586,900 of NC_091809.1, read as the reverse complement.
GGAGCACAAAGCCCCCACAATAAGATTTTGGTTATTTATGTGTAGTGTGAAGCATTGTGATTAGATCCAACCCACCTCAGGAACACCGATGGCCCACTCTATCATTTCCTCAGATAAAGAGAGTTCCTGACCTCGTGGAGCATGTGGGGGAATACTTTCCTACTTTCATCTTAAGTCCAAGACCTTCTGGAAAATTCCAAAAGTTGAGAATGGCATACTCTGCCTCTGATCTTCTTCCTTCAGCCAAATTCATGGAGTCACCAGCAGGATTGTTAAATTGGATGTTCCCAAGAAAGGGTTGCGGCTAAAAGAGATGCATCATCCTGTGATGAAGTGTTTCCCGGTGTGAAAGATGAAAAGCCTGAATGGGGAAGGGCACTCATCATATGAAATCCCTGCTTCACAATTTAACTTTATTACAAGCATCTGATTAAGTAAAATAAATGAAACCATATGGAGAACTAAAACACCATACTGTTTCTATCAGTTGCAAGAGCAAATGCCGAAAGACATGCAGACCAAGACAGTCTGTGGCAAGGGATTCAGACAAATGTCAACTGCAGAGTTAAATCTAGCTGCACTCATGCACTCTCTGAATTATTCCAGAGCATCAATCTGCAAAATGATATTAGCAATACCTAAAGTGGCTGCAGAAATAAGTGAGATCATTTATGTAAAGTATTCAGTATAATTTTCAGCACCATATAGGCACTTAAGGGACAAATTCTCTTCCTACTGTCATTGAGTAACCTCATGGGAGAAGGCTTAATATTCCCTACTGAAAACACTAGGCAGGCAGGATGTTGAGATCCTTTGTAACACAAAGTAGTGATATTGACTCATAGCTGACTTCCTCCTTGCCATTAGCACCTTCTTCTTGAAGACCACTACTACCCAGGATGAGATTTACCTCCTAGAGAGGGAAACAAGCACAGAAACTCTTGTGTTCTTAGAGAAAGAATCCTAACTACTTGGTTTGTGCTCCGTGGAACTCCGTAAGAAAGTCACATTTATGACAGGACATGCTATTAAGTGGAAGAGACATTACCTGCCAGGGAGAAAACACCAGCCCTTCTCCACTTCCCATTGTCTGCATTTCTACTTGTTGAAGAAGCATCTCGTGAAGGGTCCAGGCAACAGCATACACAGCATTGTACACATTGTTACTGCCTTCAGTCATGGCCATGTCAAAACAATACCAAGGCAACAATCCCAGGGAGGCATTGAGTGGACACTTCTCCAATATTTTACAGTCAGATAGTCAGATTCAGAAACCATGCAATTAAAAGAGATGAACCACAACTTAGCAAGGTAAAAGTCTTCTGGATATTTGGAAGGGTTAGCTGTCATGATGAATTTTTCAAAACCAGGGATCTCACCATGTTGGTGTGAAAAAATGAGTTCCATGGAATGAGTCAAGTATGAATTCTCTTGGACCAGCAGTAAAATCCCACTGTGATGTCACGACCCAGACTTTCCATATCACTAAAAGATGCCATTTAGAAAAGCTCAAGCTTATTAGAGAGTCAGAATCACCATAAACGATAACCACCTTCGCTGATGATTCCTTGATCCACAAATGATATTGCCAGGTCGTTGAGAAATATGTCCTGTCACTGACAGGGATCATTTCCACAAAGGCTGCACAGATTCCGTTCCTGTCCATCTCTCCTCTCAAATCTGAGAGAACCTGAACACCTTTCCTGACTTCTGAGATAACTAGCCCCACCCAGGTCCAATTGAAATGAAGCAGCAAAGAGACCATGCCAAGGACCAGAGATGTGTCCCTCGGGGCCATCTGATAAAGAGATGGAAACTGGTCATTGTCACTCAGGATATGCTCAAAAGGGCCATAGGTAAGCTAAAGGGAAAAGAAATTTGTAATCAGTGTAAGGAAGAGGATTGGCAAAAAGCACACTCTCCGTCCTGAAGGGTATTCAGAAACACCTGGAAGTGGTAGAAGGGAGATTTGCCCACTTCATTTTCTAATCATTCCCCACTCCCTGAGAGCTTGCTAGAGAATAACCGATCAGACTCAGAGTTCCAGGAAATTGCTTTGTCTCCTTCCCCCTCATCCTCCTCTCTACCCCGAACAAAGGAAAGCCATACCCCACCGAGGCTCTGTACACTTCTCCTTTGAGATCATATCCATTGAGAGATGCATAAACCCAGTCTCATCCATTCGTCTTTTTTAGGCACCTAAGAATGCACCAAAGGAGACATGGTTTCATCTCTTCCCATCCCACACAGCCTTACCTGTGGAAATTTGTAGAGTGCCAGCAGTGTTCCAATCTGGGCAGAAATTGCCCATGTGGTTCCTGTAAGCACTGCTACAGACTTGCTCTCTCTCCTACAGGTGTAATTAGGGATGTCCCTGTCCAGCCCTGAAAGCCAAATGAGGGAACTCTCCAATGTCCTGTGTTCACTGTGCACTGCATTATAGAGATCAAATCCCAGAGACATGTTGGGTAAAAGATGGGGGTTTCTGTTGATTTCCTCAATGGCAAAAATGAAGGCCAGGACAGTTCTTCTGCTGAAACTTGCAGAGAGGGATAGGGATCCTTAGGGAAAAGACACAAACCTTGTTGATCTTAAACTCCAGTACAATCACTTAATTAGGGATGAATGCCCAGTCAACTCATTTCACCTGTGGCAACATCCGGCTCTCCTGAAGCTGTAGAATTTAGAGCTAAAGCAAATCACATAACAAAGACTCTGGAAGGTCCCACTGAATTCCACACATGGAGGAGTGTGGTTAAGTTTACAAAGGAAAATAAAACGAATGGGAAATGTAGATCACATTCAGAGAGGGTTTTGTAAATCATGCTTTGGTTCAGGATCCAAAATGCTTGTTCATATGAGCACATCATTAAATGTTTCATGGAAGAGCAAGAATATTAACAGGAGATTGGAGATAGCCCCGGGGAGGAGGAGTAGTTCCAACTGAAGTGTATGAGGCAAGCAGAGAAGCATGACATCTGTGGGTTGACGATGGTGCAACAGAAGGCTGGCAATCAAATTCCCTAAACTTCTGCCCCATCAAAGTCGTGTATCTGCCACCATCAAAAAACAGGGAGCTAAGGCAAATGTCAGCATTCCACTGAAGGAGGAATCATCAAAAGGCAGGAACACTTGGAAGAAGCATAAAAGACCGAAAGAACTGGAGACACTTAGGAATCTAAGAGACACAACATTGCAAAGTTTAAAAAGTTCATCATCCATTTCTTATTTTAAAAATGTAACAATAATGTCAATATTAGCAATTAACATCTTCGGCAGTACCTAGTCCCAATAGCCCCTATTCTCTTCGTCTCCTCTACAGACTTTCTACAAAGGAATAATCTCCGAGGCCAAAGGAAATATTTTGCATTTCTATTGCCTGAGATCTGTAATTCCATCCAGAATGAAACAGAGTACGCTGTACTTATTTCAAGTGTTCTCTTTGTTGAGGCTTGATTAATAGCCCAGTTCATGCTCACTGCTTGTTAATGCTTCCTGTGTGCTTGAGAAGGATAGGTATTCTTCAATTTTGAGGTATAGGGTTCTATATGTGTCCAATAAATCAGACTTGCAAATTTGGTTTTCCAATATTCTATTATTAGATATATGTTATTGTTGGTCTGAGAGAAAAGTGGAAATTCTTCGCTATGAGGGTTGATTGTTTTATATTTACCCTCCCCCTTTCCTCCTCCTCTTCTTCTATCTCCTCTCTTTTCTATTTGATGCTATATTATCTTAACATGATACAGTGTGTACGATTAGAACTACTGTAGTGAGCTGAACTTTTATGCCATTGTGAATCAACCACTTTATTCTTATTCATGCATGTTATCCTTATCTGTTTTATCTGATATTGACTGGTATTTGCGTAGTGTGTCTTTATATCTTCTTCCATATCTTGACTTTCTAATTTACCATGGTCTTGGTTTTCACATGTCTTGTTAACAAGATATAGCTAAAGTAGTTATCGCCCCATTCAACCTGACAATTTGCATTTAACTGGAGAATTTATTACATGTACATTTGTTGTATTTATATACTTGTTTTAGCCCCCCATCTATGTTTTTGTCACAACATTTTTTATCACTTTTATCTCCTTTTAAAATGTATTGATTTATGCTTGTTTTCTATATTCCATTTTATCTCCCCTATTTGGGGGAGAGTTACATTCTCTACTTCTATTTCACCACCAGTCCACACTGTCTGACGTAGATATATTTTCTCATCTCCTGAGAAACTCACCGAGCCACCAGCTTTCAGCCACCTCCTCATGACTAGCTCGTTTTTGTTTCTGAGAATTTTATTTCTGCTTTTTCTTTAATTTCTCTCATTATCTCCTCCATCTCTAACTTATCCCTCAGATGTTCTAGTTCCTTGTCTTTTCGCACTGCATTCTGTTTCCTTCAGAATTGAAATTTAGTTCTTTGTTCTCTCTTCTATTACGTAACCCATCTATGGAATTTTAAATCTCAAAAGTTATGTATTTTTCATCTCTGAAATGTTATTTGCCAAATATGTCTGATAATTTCTTAAAGTCTCCTGTTTGATTTTTATTTTGTGGTTCTAATTTTTATAAACAGTTTATACATAGTTATTTTATATTTTGAAATGGATAAATCTAATAGTTGAGGTTTCAGGGTCTAAATCTCTTCTTTTATTCTTAATTTTATTTTTCATGTTTTGATGACTATTATAAACAATGGCACGTGTTTCCTTATGTTTTTGGTGAACTTGGATTATGAGCTCAATCTTATGTGAAAACTTAATGTAGGGTGCTTCCTTCCAGAAAAGGATGTCAATGACCTCTGCTCCCAGTCATGTGAGGTGACACCAAGCTGAGTGACTTTATTTTCTTTTTTTATGGCTCACAACAAATCTTGGAGTCTGAGAGTCACTTCCCTAAAGTCACTGTGACTCAAAGGCAAATCCTTTCATTGCAGGACGGCGCTGGCCTTTTGCCTCTGGGTAAATCCAAAATTTTCAAGCGCTTACAATTTCCTTCTTTTGTACTTTGAGATTTCTCTGACTTCATGGAAACTTGGGAATGCAATTAAAATCCTACTATTTTATTAAAGTCATGAAAAACGTTGTTTTGTACAGGGAAACCCCTACAAGTTATCTATTCCTCTATACTCCCAAGAATTCTTTCCTTTGGATACTGCTTTGGATTTCTTTCTTTTCACACAAATTCTTTCTTTAAGTTGAAAAGAAAATAAATTTTCTAATCAAATGCATGAGCTTAGGGGGTAGAAACAATTTACACACTGTTCAACCAAATAAGTTTAAGGTATAGAAAATTTTACAGCCTTATCATCTACCTATGGATTAGGTACATTTAACTGAAACTAGGAACCTGCATTTAGAACATATTTAATCAAATTCTAGGAGAAGAGTCATTGAGATGCACACTCCAGAGAATATTCTTTTTCTGTAATGTGCACACACACTTCACACATACCTGATGGACATGCGACAAGCCATGATGTGGCCAACATCAGTCAGCTTGGCTCTGGTGTGATAGAACCAATCATATTTTAAGGAGGGAGAGTGTGAAGAATCTATGGAAGCCCCATACATTTGCCATGTTAGAGCATTAAATGCTGCCAACAAAGAAGAAGGATGGTGTGTTATAAAAATAAATTGAAATCTGTAAAGAGCAGAGAATGACATCCACATTATTCTTCTTGCAGATAGAGTGTTCTTCCTGAGGATAAAGCACCCCATTTCTGAGTAAAAATGAAGAATGTGTGTGTGTCATTGTGCCTCCAATTGCTGAGATAGAGTCAGGGTACAAGAAGTGTATTGTGGTGTGACATCTGTGAAAAATAGAAGGATTAGGGAGGGAGAGGCTTCACACTGATACAGATCATGCACTTGTGAGATGAAAAAAGAAGGAGGGTTAGGCAGGGAGAGCTCCCCATCAAAATGGGGAGATGCTAGTCCTCTGGCCCTGCCCCAGACCTACTGACTCAGAATGTGTGAGGTGGGGTCCAGCACTCCTTCTGTGTTTTAACAAGCCCTCCAGGTGATTCTGTCCCATGATAAAATTTGAGGACAACTAGTTTAATGGAAAGTTATCACACCAAAGAAATAAACACAGAAGAAGTGAAACAATTGCCTAAATACTTTGTGGTAATGTGCTTTTAAAAATGCAAAATACAAATCACTTTAAAGGAAGCATACAAGTTGTAAAACCATCTAGAACAAAGAGTTCAATTTATACCTAGAGAAACTGAAGTTGGAGAGAAAAGAAAGAAGTAAAAACCATTACATTTTTCATCTAATATTGAGGAGTCAATGAGGCAAGACTTCAGATTCTGAGTTCTTCTTATTTTTAAAATTAAAAGTATTCTAAAATCAAATGAAAAAAGATGCATATATCCAAGCTGGTGGAGAAAAGTTTAAAGACGAAAATGATTTATTTATTCATTTATTTTTCTTTGCTGAGGAAGTTTCAACCTGAGCCAATATCAGTTGCCACTCTTACTCTATTTTGTATGTGGACCGCTGCCACAGCATGGCCACTGACAGATGAGTGGTGTAGCTCCATGCCCAGGCTGCTGAAGTAGAGCATGCTGAACTTAACCACTAGGCTACCACAGCTGGCCCAAAAAATTATTTTTCTTAGTGCAAAACTAGTAAAAATAAAAATGTCAAATATGAAAGTTAAAAACAGGACCACAGAGATAAAGGTACACGTATCAATTATACTGTATTTAAATTACTTAAATCCCTTCCTTTTGTTTTTTATTTTTGAGAAAGATTATCCCTGAACTAACTGCTGCCAATCCTCCTCTTTTTGCTGAGGAAGACTGGCCCTGAGCTAACGTTCATGCCTATCTTCCTCTACTTTATATGTGGGACGCCTACCACAGCATGGTGTGCCAAGTGGTGCCATGTCCACACCCAGGATCCAAACCCTCGATCCTGGGCCACCAAAGCGTAATGTGTGAACTTAACCGCTGTGCCACCGGGCCAGCCCCTTAAATCACTTTCTCAGTATTGAATATTGTTCTATGTCACTCACAGAAGACACAGGAAATAAACATGGAACATAAATACTGAAATAAAGGGGATTATCAATGATATTCTATACAAGTGCTCACAAAAGCAAAGCCACAATTAATATGATACTATTATACGTGTAAGTGTGTACTGTAATACACATATCTGAAGGCAAAAGGTACTAAGGAATACAATGTAAGTAGAGTTTAAAAAGCATATGCGAAATAATAATATATATAAAAGAAAGATTTTAGAAATATGAAATAAAGTGAATCTAACTATAACCACAGTAAGAGAATTCACTGTAACCTCTCTTAGTCTTTGTCCAAAATACATCAATATACTAATCATGTACAGTGTTAACCTTGGTTTATTATTAAATATTTGAGAAACACACCCAATCTACATATAAATCTCAAACTTTCTGACTTAAAAGTAGAGAAAGCATATTATTATGAAATTGATCCTTTCCTCATTCAGCAAGCAAGTTCTATATCATAGTCAATTCCTGAAATCACCCGAAGAGAGAGATCCTTTGGCCAACCGCAGAAATCCTGATTCAGAAGCTCATCATGTGAACAAGTAGATTTGAAGTCCAGCTCTGTAAACCATGCACTCACACAAAATTCTCATTAACTACCAACATATTCTACATAAATCAGATAATTATTTTTTTGAGGAAGATTAGGACTGAGCTAACTGCTGCCAATCCTGCTCTTTTTGGTGAGGAAGACTGGCCCTGAGCTAACATCCATGCCCATCTTCCTCTACTTCATATGTGGGAAGCCTGCCACAGCATGGCTTGACAAGCGGTGCATAGGTCTGTGCCCGGGATCTGAACCAGCGAACCCCGGGCTACAGAAGTGGAATGTGCAAACTTAATCGCTGTGCCACTGATAATTTTTGTGCCCCATCAGATAATTTTTAACCACTAATCACTCTAATGTATAACTCTTTGTTCAAACAGGAAATCAAACCAATGATTAGAAAGGAGTAGCCAGGAACCCAGGAGAGAGAGGAGAGAGAAAGGAAGAAGAGAAAGAAGATAAGCTCTCAACTCAATGCAAGGGGAAAGAAGAAACAAAATATATATAAAATAATTTGAAAAAAGATACAAGCAGAGTTAAGCATATAAACAAATAAAACATAAGTCCAGAGGAAAATTAATCAGTTGTTTTAATTCTCTGGAAAGATCTATAAAACTGACATCATTCAGACAAGACTAATTAAAAGAATACTTTGAAGAAGACAAACATTAATGACACTAGGTGGGAGAAAGGGACCATGAGTGAAGCCACAGAGGAAATTCTATAGCCATCATGAGAATACTGTGTGTAATCACCCAGAAATATTGTGTATAATCGCCTGCGTATATTTCACCTGGGATCTCAGTGAAAGAGCCGCTTTTTACATGAAAATGTAATTACCCAACTCACTCAAGCATAAAATAAAGAGGAAATGATACAAATGTTGCTACACGCCTTCAAGAGAGATTTTAAGAAATAAAATTCAAATCTATGGCAGGGCTCAATGTCTTTACAGATGAGCTGTTTCTAAAACTTAAGAATAGATATTTACCCTACTAGGGTACCCTTCCCTACCCTCCCAGACGATAGAGTAAGAAGGTATATCTCTATTAATTGTGAAGTTAACCTGAGCCTGTTACCAACACCAAAAGGAAAATATGAGCAAGAAATCATCACAAACAGGCTATTAGAAAATTAGATAACCTTTTCATATCCTCACATTCAATGTCCTCACATATCTGCCAGGAGATAAACACTATGCTCATTGAAGTATACAAAGGATTTGATACCATTTGACATGCCTTTCTAACAGAACATATGATTTTTGGAGGACACTTCCGTGAAATGTTTTTTTTTTTTAAATAACTAAAACTAAAAAATCTCCTCTCAAGTCAAAACACAGGTCTTCTTCAAACAAGAACAATGAGTCACATTTACAGATGGGTGAGGGATGGGCACAGAAGATCACCCCAAATGGGGGCTGCTCTGCACAGGCTGGGATGTTTCCCCCGGCAGATCTGAAGGTCCAACACTACGAGCCATGGCTACTGCCACAGCAGCTCATCTCCCACGAGTGCTGTGGGATGAAGATGCTTAAAGAATCTCTGCATGAAGGGCATGTCCATTAAAGTCAGGGACAGCGCCATAACTTCTGTTAGCACCAATATTATTGAGTATCTTTCTGGACTTCCTAATTTATTAGATAATGCAATAAAATAACAGGTAAGAAAGAATGGAACAAAGGAGCAAGCAGTAGTATTTTGCAGAGGATAAGATTATTCACCTGGGAAACCAAAGAGAAAATGTGGAGAGTTCTTATAACCAAGGGAGAAGGACAAGCCAACCAAGCACTAAATAAATATACACCTGCCAATCGCTTGTCAACGGAACATCAGTGACATAAAAGCATTATTGGAACCTATATATAACATAGCAATGCCCTTAAGAAAAATCACACTGGCTTTTGGGGACAATATCATAAAACCCTATTTTCTTATGTTTCTTATATAAAATATTGCATAGATGTTGATATTCTCCAGAAAGTGCTGTCAAAATAATATAACAAGCTAAAAGTTGCAAGGTAATTTTTTTAAGATAGTTTCAAAATTACTTTAGGGGTTTCCTGGAAGCATGGAAGTTTCAGGAAGGGAGTGAAAATAATTCAGACTATGAAGGGGAGAATGTGATTTTCCAGAAACGATCATTACCATCATTGATTTACGCAATATCTTACACAGGGTGGTGATGGTATTGGAAGATAGAAATACATCAACAGCACAGAACAGAAAATAGAGAGATGACTGTGTCTATATAAATGTGTCATGCATCACACAGGTGTTATTGGAAATCATAGAGAAGTAATGAATTGTTCTATTAATGGTAAAGATAAGCTCGTGTGAATATAAAACCAAGTTAATCCACTTGACACCTGACGCAGAATAAATTCGGAAGCTCTAACCTTTCAGAAGAAAAATAAAGTACTGAATTAAGACATTTCTATCTATAAAATTGTAGGTTGGAGAAGGCATGGCAAAAAGGCAGAAAGAATAAGCCAAAGATGATTACGTTTTACTCTACACAAAAATTCATGTTCTTTTCTATTTTAAACATGCCATACACAAAATATTTAAAATCAACAACAACCTGGTAACACACTTTCAGAATATTGACAACCAAATCATTTTGTCTTCAAAATGTAAAATGTTCTTTAAAAATGAAGAGGTATAGTTGAATACAAAATGGCAAAAGTCACAGAAAGTAACCCATCAAAAAATATATTCTTAAAATTCAGTAAAAATATGAAAATGATCTATCCAACACTAACAAAGGAAACACAAATATAATTAATGAGATCTCATTTTCACACATCAAATTGGCCAAGTAGTAAAAGAAAAGTGTGAAGGAAATACATCCTTTCCTTCACAGTTAATGAAAGTATCAATGAGCACATTTCAGGAAGGTTCTTTGGCAATATAGCTTGAAAGCCTTACAATACACCTAGCATTGCACCTAGCCATTCTACATCCAAGAATTCATTTGCTTTAACTGGAGTAGAGTGCAAATATGTGTCTATGAGCTTGCCTGTTATGTCCCTAATTATACTAACAAAAATTAGTAATCCAAAAATCAATGTTGATTAAGATTTGGCTAGCCTCAAGGATACCATAAGTACTGTGTAGGCAAAATAATTACCTTCAGTTGAGGATAGTAGTCTCGTCAGTTAAGGACTGACATTAAGAATAATAAGCTATTTACTTCTTTTTCTATAAATAGATATTTACTTATGTAGATACATATTTATCATATTTTTTATGTAAAATGGTTACAGAGGAATGGGGACAGATAACCCCACTTTTGTAATGTGTTCATATTTATAAGCAGAAGAATAAAAAGTAGGATCAGGACCACATTATGACTTTCTTGGGCTTGAGGCACTTTTGCCTTTGGGGGCCTCCTGCTCTCTCAAAAATACTAAAACGAAATTCATGGCTGTGTTGATACAAAGACAAATGTATTCATCTTGTCTATAGAAACATTTTTCTTTTTTCTTTAGAGTTCATTTTTCCCTTCTGATTTTAGAAGAAATTAAAACATTCTCATGGGCCCTTTAAGTCTCGTGCCCACTGCTTGCCCTGTGCCTAGTGGAAAAGTCAGCTCAGATGTGAAAACTTCCTGTTTTCTTTCAGCAGGATGTTCTTTTAACAGAGACAGAGTTTCCAGGGCACACGTCTTGTGAGAGCCGACCTGCCCAGGGACAAGGTACTCTGAGCTTGTGTGTGTGAGTGGAGAGCAGCAGACAAGAAGAAAAGCATTTAGCCTCTTGTCCTGTGAGGAGAAACCAATTCTCCCTATGCCATCCAGGTGCCTGAAGCTGTGGGGACATAGGAATTGAACTTGCCTTCCATGCAGGAGACTCAGGCCACACCTTCCTGGACTCAAGAGCCCCCAGATCCTGCAGCCCCAGTGCTGGCTAAGGAACCACAACCAGCAGCATCCCTCAGAATGACAGTGTGCACCTTAAACGCACTGAAAACAAGATGGCAAATACAACTGGGAAAATCATGGAAAGAAAAGAACAGGTAAACGTGGAAAGCATCAAGGAATGAAAAGATAAGTAGACAAAATAGCTAGAAGTAAGAGGGGATATAAGCTAGGTGCAGATACTCTGGCAGGGAAGGGGCCCCAACTCCCAACCCTGCCATCCTCACCCCCAAATGGGTGCGGCTACTGCAGGCAAAACTTGAGGATCCAGCGCTGTCCTGGGGAGTCAGCAATCACTGTCTTCAGAGAAATCCCCTCTTCTCACACAGGCACTGACCCTCTGTGGGAATCCCTGAAATTCTGCCTCCTCAATTGTTTAACTAGACCTTAGGATGCCGAACTGACATTGGCAATATCCAAAGATGGAGGAACAGATCCAACAGTGTTCTCAGCCCGGCTTGCAGCTCTAGGATGCATGGAACACCTCACTAAGAAACAACGGTATCGAGATGTTTCAAAGAGTAGCCAGATGCCTACAGGAAGAAATCTGGCCATGCAGGCAGGGCAGAGACAGCAGTGGCCTCCCTGTAGGGATGTTAGAATAAAACGCATGACAAAAGGGACATTGGGAGACACTTCACTTAGTGAAAGGGACATTTTGCTGTAGCTTCTTCACATTGAACTCCTGCTGATGGGCTGTGTTTCTAAGGGACTTCACTTGATCCAAGGCTGTGGCAGCCCAGGCAGAAGGGGAGGGCAGAGCTGCTGGCGTACATTGGTGGACAAGATGTCTCACTAAGCTTGCAGCCCTGAAAATGGGGGAAAAAAGGAAGGAAAGCAGAAAACATAAAATCTCTCTTTCCCCTCTGAAGGAAACAATGAAGTCAGTGGGAAAAGACAAAATTAATTATGGAGAGTTCTGGGGAGGTGAGGGTGCATGGAGAAAGGAAAGGCCAGGCGATGCACAGCGCTGTGGTCTATCCAACCACAGATCTCCTAGACATCATTTATCTTAATAATGAAGCAGAAAATAAATAAATAGAGAGGCCCTCACTGCTCCAAAATGATATCCTTGACAGGCTTAGTGTTCCCACTGTAAGAGAAAATTGTATACAGGGGGGAAAACCCACCAACAACCATGTCTCCATCCTTGTATACACTGGGTTTCATTCTCCAAAAGCAGAGAGGATCAGCCAAGCTGCACACGAAGAGAGGAAACTGCAGGAGCAGAAAGATGAAAATCCAAAGGAACATCTTAGAAGTGTCTGCAAAGCCCTGAGTCTGTGTGAGGTGTGGGGCGGGAGAAGCAGAGGTGGAACATGCAGCCTGAGCAGATATGTAGCTACATATATACACCCAGATCTATATGTATGTGTTATTGTTGAGGACTGGAGAAGCAACTACAATGCCCCCTGACTCCTTTCGGCAAACTCTCTTCCTCTCCCCTGGAGACATCCAGACCCCTTTCTGCCCTGGGGCTCTGCATCTGAGGTGCTGTGTCGAGATGAAAAACACAGGTTGAAAAACATGTTTGCGGATCATCCTCTGCAGCCCAAGGTGCTATGATTTCATCCGTGTCCACGAATAGCAAGGCCCCGGGGACCACGTCCTCTCGGGCAGATTGGGTCCCAAGCCTGTGTCAACAAGTCATCTCCATGAATGCCATTTGTGATGATGCAAATGAAGTGCATCAGAGGATGCGATGTCAGGTGTAAGGTGAAAGGGTCACAAAGGACCCGAGCTGCTCAGGGCTCAGACAAGAACATTCCAGCATCACACCCTTCAAAGTCTAAGATAGGGGACAGCCTCCCATCCTAGTCCCAAGACAGCCACAGAACATTCTGTGTGTGACTCACGCAGGGGTGCATACCAATCATGAGTGCAGAAACACCCACACATCCGGTGTCCCTGCCTGGGGAAGCAGTAGTCATGCTGAATTCAGAAAACTCTACATCCATTACTCAAGACCAATGAAGAAATAAAATCACATTTTTGCTTGTGAAAAATTGACCCCCTTTCCTCTTCCTTAGTTCTTGTAACCATGTTAGTTCCAGGGATCAATACGATGTGATGATCCACTTCTTTACCTTCAACATTGATTTCCTCCATTATTTATGCTGTTGTGAGAAGATGAGGCTATGTGGGAAATTCCTTTATTTTCTCACCCTAAAGCAGAGGATACCGGAAAGTGCCCCTATGTTCCCCACCACCTCAAACAGCAATGACAAGGCTCACATCCATATGTCCTTAAGGTCGTGGAGCACAAGGGATTTTTATGGCAGCAAAACAGTTATTCTGTATGACACTGTAATGGTGGGCACAGCATACATTTCTCAAAACCCAAAGAACGTACAACGGAAAGAGTGAACCCTCCCATAAAGCATGGACTTTAGTTATAATGTTATCAATATTGGTTCATCAATTCTAGCAAGCAGACCACACAAAGGCAAGATGTTAATGAGAGAGGACACAGTGCAAGGTGTGGGGAGGAGGAAGTATGTGGGAACTCTCTGTACTTTCACCTCAGTTTCTCTATGAACCTAAAATTGCTCTAAAAAATAATATCTATTAATTTAAAAAAACTTTCCAATCTGGTGGCCATTGGCTCCATGTCACTACTGAGCACTTAAAATGTGTCTAGTCCAAATTGTGATGTGCTGTGAGTGTAAAACACACAATGGATTTCAAAGACTTTGTAGGAAAAAAGTGAACAAATAACTTCTCAATAACAATTTTTATGTTGATTATATGTTGAGATCATAATGCTTTGGATATACTAGGCTATGTGAAATATACTAAGATAAAAAGTGAAGGGGTTACATGACTATTGACTTGGGAATTGCAAGAGGCATGCAATACACACACACACACACACGAGACTAGGGCTGAGGCAGCGAGTTCTAGGATCTGCAACCACCACATAAACTTACGGCCTCTCGCACTCATACCACCTCTTCTGACTTGGGGCAAGGTTATTGCTATAGGTTGAATTGTGTCCCCCAAAAAGGCAGAAACAAGTATAGAAACATGTATAGTGTACAGAAGTGCTCCTGATTTTTATGTTGATTTTGTATCCTCCCACTTTACTGAATTTATTGATTAGATCTAAGTTTTGTGGTGGAGTCTTTGGGACTTTCTGCATATAGAATCCTGTTATCTGCAATTAGAAACAATTCTACTTCTTCTTTTCCTATTCTGATGTATTTTATTTTCTTTTTCTTGCATGACTATTCTGGCTAGAACTTTCAGTTCTATGTTGAATAGGAGAGGTGAGAGTGGGCACCCTTGTCTTGTTCCTGATCTTAGAGGAAAAGCTTAAAAACTTCCACCATTGAGCATGATGTCTAACTATGCTTGGTAGATGAGATCAAGTGTCACTTAGGAACCAAAGGTGTGATGGAGGTAGAAAGAGATAAGCACTTGAGCCAAGAAATACAAGTGCACTGAAGGCTGATTCCATGAAAATAAGGCAGGGAAAATAACCCAATCCATCCATTCCTATCACCACTCTGATCAAAAATCCGTGAAACTAGGTTTGCCAATATAATTTTATGATGTGTGTAGCCAGTTATACCTAAAAATATTTTCTATGCAGTGGAAGCAAACAGAATGTATGTGTATGTGGTGGGGGAGTGGAACTCTCACAATTTCCATCAGCCTTCCCCAGTCTTGACTAATGATAAGAATATTATGACCTTTTTCTCAATCTCAGGTAAAATGATCTGTAAAAGGCAGCATCAAGACTATTCCCACATAACTAAACTGTTCCCCAAGTCCTTCACTATAAAGAAATAGCAGTCACCTCTGTTGTCAAAACTGTGATGAAATGACAAGTGGCAATCGGTTAGTCTGGTCTCTTAGAACCAGTTTTTCCTCCTTCCCTTTCACTTGTCCATCTTCCAGTCTCCATCCCATGTTCACTGTCTTGTCATTCTTCTTCTATTTTCTGACAACCTCTAGGGACCTGTCTTAGCCCCAGGTCCACCTACCAGTACATTTCAAGAGGAGTATTTTGCTCAATCAGCCAAACGAAATTTCTCAAAGGCTAGTTTCACTTCTCATCTTATCACACGAGGATCAGGCACTGAGAACCTTTCAAAGTACAGCTTCGTGGGTTCCTGGCCTCAAAGATTCCTTCTACTCTCTGCTTATATCCACCTACCACTCCAATTTCCTGCCACCTCTGCCACCTGCACATTCTCCCATTCAGGTGGTGCCACCCACCCCACAATTCACCCTGTTGGGAGCCATGTTCCCCTTCTGACTCAGAAGCCTGTATTCAATTTTCATTGCTCATCTCAGTCCACTTCTGGTACATGCATTGGTCCACTTCTGGTGAGCCCCACGTGCTCCACTGATTACCCGACTTTGAAACAGCAGGAAGTCAGGCATCTAGATCAACTGAAAGATGCTAGGACAGCCTCTGCCTCAGGGAATGTTTTGAGATCCCTTGTCTGCCTCCATGGCCACACTCCTCTGAACTCTAGCACACTCCTAGCCCTCAACATCATAATGATAAGTCAAGGGACCTTGGGGAGCCCCTCCTGGTTGGGCAACAGCATATTCTAGGACTTCCTAAGTCACTGGAATGACCCAAAGCTGTATCTTTTGTGGGGTGGGAGAGGTGAGAATTTGGGTTGAGAATTTGAATGTCTTTGAACTAGTATAATCCTCCTTGAACTAGTATAATCTCAAAATTAACAAAGTTATTCTCAGCACATATGCTTAAAAATGGCTGGTTGAAAAGAGGAAGGGGAGGAAGTACAATGGAAGATGACATGGTCTCAGATTTTCTTTAAGAAACTGAATCTAGAGAGGACAATCCCAGTCTCCAGTATTGGATAAAGAAATAGAAATCTGTTGTAATAAACATATAATGAAAGGACACATTTAAATAATTGTATAATTATTTATACTGTTAGCTTCTGCTGAATAACAAATCATCCTAAAATTTGATGGCTTAAAATAAAAATAAATTATTCTTTCTCAAGATTCAGTGAGTTAGTTGAGCAGTTAGTTTGATCTGCACCTATTAGTGGCCCAGCTGGAAGTGAGTGGTCTAGGATGGCCTCACTCATATTTCTGATTCTTCACTTGAATCACCTGGACTGATGGAGATGTGCAGTCTATCTAGACTCATTCTATCGTGACTGTGTTCCTGTGAGTATGATGCTCAATCATGACAGCGTAGATGGATACACAAGTCGATGCATTTGCCAAAACCCACAGAATTGTACATCAGAGGGTGGATATTACCGCAGGTTAAAAAAGAAAATGAGGGGCTGGCCTGGTGGCACAGCAGTTAGGTGTGCACATTCCACTTAGGCAGCTGGGGGTTCACTGGTTTGGATCCTGGGTGCGGACATGGCACAGCTTGGCAGGCCATGCTGTGTTAGGCGTCCCACATATAAAGTAGAGGAAGATGGACATGGATGTTAGCTCAGGGCCAGTCTTCCTCAGCAAAAAGAGGAGGATTGGCAGATGTTAGCTCAGGGCTAATCTTCCTAAAAAAGAATCCACCAGGTAGTGGAGGGAATGTAAAATGGAATTGTAGCTACATAAAATGGACCTAATTGTACTACAAATGAAATAACCACAATGAGGGGTGTGAAAAGGAAATGAAATTTACTTTGGAAAACTGTGTTAAGACCAGACACTGTAAGGCTGGATACAAAAATAACTGACCAGGAATCCTGTAGTCTAGTTCAGAAATTTGCTTCACAGAAGGGTATATGTTTCAGCAATTCTGAAACTACTTTAAGTATACACTAGGGCTGAACAACTAAGTAAATATATTGTAGATCATGAGAGCCAGTTTCTCACTGTCAAAGATGCTACAAACAAGGAAAGAGAGAAGGCTAGAAAGAACACTGGGTGTTGGATTGAAATTGAAAGTTTCAGTATGAATGCATGCTTTTGATGAATAGATAGATGGATGGATAGAAGGAAGGAAAGATAGAGATAGAGACATAGAGGAAAGATATATATATAGAGAGAGAGAGAGAGAGAGATGGATAATGTGTGTATCTATAGGATAGTATACATTCAAATTAAAAATTCAAATTAAAGATGTTTTCCAAGGAGGTTTAAAGACACAAAACCTGAAAGAATTAACAGCAGATCTGTACTTCAGGAAAGATTAAAGGGAGTTTTCATGCTCAAGGAGAATAATTCCATGTGGATACACATCACTTTAGGAATGATCACCAGCAGGAAACAAATTCTACATAAATATAACAAATATTGACTGTAGAAAATAACCCTGTATATTTTCTACCTTTTGTGTAAGTCTAAACATTTTCAAATTAAAACACTTTTAAAAACACATAGAACTGATCCCTCAAAACTAGAGATGATGGAAGCCACTGTGAGAGATTCCCCGTTCCACCTCCCAAGACGAGAGATTAAGAAGTACAAGCAAGTGATGCTCACAATCGGCAAACAACAGCAGAGGGGACAGAAGCCCCAGCAAGCGACCACTAGTTCCCTCCAAAACTTGAGTCAACAGGACCTCAGATAGCAACTGCCATCCCCAAACACAAATGCTGGATCTGAGCAAGACCTCCATCCCCACAAAACTAAAATTTATGGGACTGCAGCAAGAACCCCGTAGCCACTTTCAATTCTAGAAATGACAGCAGCCCCATAAGTGACTCCCTCAGCTGCTC
The DNA here is from genome assembly GCF_041296235.1 of Equus asinus. Classification (NCBI taxonomy): domain Eukaryota; kingdom Metazoa; phylum Chordata; class Mammalia; order Perissodactyla; family Equidae; genus Equus; species Equus asinus. Next base: position 19,568,719 of record NC_091809.1, on the reverse strand, counting down.
CTCAAAACTAGAGAATGAGGAGCCCCAGCCCAGTGACTCATTCTGTGTATACCAACGATACAGACAAGGACAAATCCAGAAAGTCAGGCTTCTAATCCACCTAAATGCAGAAAAAAACAGAGCTATGTAAAGAGACCCCTCCTGTCCCACTGACTAGAGATAAGTGCAATCCTCTGCAATTATGCCCCCAACTCTTTCCCCAAATTAGAGAAAACAGGACCTCCATTCAGTGACCCCCCCCATCACTCCAACACTTGAAAAATGTGACCTTCAAGCAGACAGTGCCCCTCCAGTCTCGAAACACCAGAGACAACAGGAACCCAAGCCTCATACCCCCTGTTTACTCCAAACATCACAAGGGCTCCTTCAGATGATGGAAGCTTCAACAAGTGATCCCTCTTATCCCTGCAAGATCAGGGATGATGGAAACCCTGGAAAGCTACTTATGATCTCCTACACACTAAAGAAGAAAGGAGCCCCAGTGAATGCCACACCATCCTCACCAAACACAAACCCCAGCTTGCCTCCCTTGGCTCCCAAGACCAGATATGAATCTCCCCAGCAAAGAGTAACCCCAGTCTCTCCCCCACAGACAAGCAATGACCACAGTCTCAACAGGCAGCCCTACAGGTTCTCCAACATAAATGTCAAACAGACCCTCAGAAAACTACCTCTCCTCCCATTATCATAAAGTAAGAGTCGATAGAAGCATCAGCAAGAAGCACTTTCAACACAAATGAGGGGGGCCTACCATGCAAATCCTTGAAGTCCCCCCAACAGGAGATGACGCCCCTGCAGAATCCCTCCCTTGTCCCAACATAAGGATCATTCTGAGCCCCAGCTGGCAACCCTCAGCCTCCCATTGCAACATAGACATCTCTGCCCCTAATTGTTGTGGATAGATGGAGCCCCATCCAACCAAGTGTCCCCTGTCCTGGGGAAAATTGAGGACCCCAGGCTCAGAATAAGAAAGATAAGCCACAGATGCCTCAGGTTCCCCTTACACAGGAGGTGACAGGAGCCCAGGAATCAATCCTTCCCCCAACATTTCCTGCCCAAGCAAATCCCTCTTATGTGCTGCATTCCCCAGTGACCCTCAGAACATCTACTGCTCAAAGGGGCACTGGGGGTCAAGGAAGGCTGGAGCTGGGGGAGAGGCTGACAAAGACAGAGAGGAGAGAGGAGTAAAACCGAAGGGGAAAAGGAGACCTCCTATGTTGTCCCAAACCCAACCATGAATTCCAGAGGCCCCAACCAGCTCCAATTAAACCAGGCTCTTGAGGACAAGCTGGAGCAGAAGAAAAGGAGTTCTGGGGTGATGAGGAGAAGTGGCCCTGAGAAAAGGTGTGTTGTTGGCTAGCTGCCAAGATAGCCACCAATGATCTTTGCCACCTGTATTCACGCTCGCTGCAGTCTCCTCCCACATTCAATCAGACATGACCCAAGTGATCAGTACAGTGCTGCAGAAATGACAGTGTGTCACATCTGAGGCTGCAGCATAAAACACACTGAAGTTTCCTCCTTGGTCTCTTAGACTGCTTCCTCTCTGGAGGAAGCTATTGCCACGCCATGAGAATGCTCAAGTAGCCCCGTGAAGAGGGACCAGCTTGTGAGCACTAAATGCTAGCCATTCAGTGAGCCATCTTCGAAGATCTTCCAGCTCTTGACAAATTTCAAACTCTATTAATAATGTATGCTAAAATATTTAGGGGTGACATCTGCTGCTGTCTGCAACCTACTTCAGAATGCACTAAACAGAGATGGATTGATGGATGATGGCAGGATACAAGTGACAAAGAAAGTACAGTAAAACGTTACTGATGGAATCCAGGTGGTGGACTGTATTAGCTCATTAGGGCTGCCATAACAAAGTACCACAGACAGGGTGGTTTAGACAGCAGACATTCATTTCGTACACTTCTGGAGGTTAGAAATCCAAGATCAAGATACCAGCAAGGTTGGGTTCTCCTGAGGCTTCCTCCTTGGCTTGCAGATCACCTTCTTGCTGCCTCTTCACACAATCCTCCCTCTGTGCCTACATGTCCCTGACATCTCTTGGTCTGTATCCTAATGGCCTCTTACAAGGACACCAGTCAAACTGGATTAGGGTCCACCCGAATGGCCGCATTTTAGTTTAATTACCTCTTTGAAGGCCCAGCTGCCATAGAAATTCACGTTATGGGGTATTAGGGATTATGGCTTCAACATATGAACAGGGGTGGGGACAGAATTCAGTTCATAATATAAGTGTTCACTGCAAAACTTTCAAAGTCTCTCCAGGCTTGAAAATTTTTCATCATAAAGTGGGTGCAAGTGATGTCTAAGTCAGTAATGAAAAACGGATAGTTTAAAAAAATCATGTTGGAACCATCAGGTGGTCTGTGGAATAGGGATAATCATAGATTTCAATGTAAAAATTGAAGCTATAAAAACCGTAGAAGAAACAAAGAGATAAATACTTTACATATAAAAGAGAGACAGTCTTTTTAAAGTACAATGGAAAACAAGAAACAAAAATTAATACATTTGATTTCATTTGAAACAAATCTGCATGGCAACGAGTAAAAGCAAAGTCAGAACAAAACAAAACAAAAAATTCCGGAAAATGCTGCCAGCTCATCACAAAAGGCGAACTTTTCATATTAAAGAAGTCCTAGCAACCAAACAAAAAGACCAAGAACCCACTGCACAAGTGGTCACATGCTGAGAACAGTTCACAGAAATACCGAGCGCTCTCGGTCTGAGAGATGATTCCTAACTCCGCCCATCAAAACAAAAATACGAAGTAAAACACTGAAATGCCATTTTTATCTAGCAGATTAGGGATTTTTTTTGAAATACGTTAATGTATTAGCCAGGACTGGAGAAAGTGGCACTCGGACACCACCGTGAGCAGGTGAATTTGAACCACCTTCGCCTGAGGCCACAAATGCCTTGCACGACTACCAGAGCCCAGCCGAGCCCGGGGCGTGGCGCAGACAGGCGGAAAGAGCCGAACTCCGGCAAGCAAAATCGGAGAAAGCCGAAGTCAGGCAGAGAGAACCAGACCGAACCACTGAGCCGAGGAGAGGAGGACACAGGCAGACAGAGCCGAGGTTAGGCGGAAAGAGCCGAAGATGGACGGAAAGGGCCGAAGATCTGAGGAAACAACCGAAGTCTTGCGGAAAGATCCGAGACCTGGCGGAGGGAGCCGAGCCAAGGCCAAGCCGGGAAGAAGTGAGGTCCTTGGGCCGTAGAGACACGAGAGGCTGGCTGCAGTGCTGAAGGATGCGGAGGCGAGGACCGCGGAGAGCGAAGGCGATCGCGCTGGAACGAGCCGTGAGGTCGAGCCTGGCGCCTTCCACGCCCCCGAGGTGCCCCGAGCGCCCCGCCGGAGGGTCGTGGACTCTGGTCCCCCGCTGCCCTCCTCGCTGCTCCTCCTGCCCCACCGCTGCCCATGGTGTGGGGTGGTCTGGCTGGACAGCGGCGTGTCGTCTGCCCACGACGAGGACGCGCGTGTCCCCACGGCTGGATCCTCTGGATTTGATGGTTCCGTTGAGCCTCTGCACCATTGTCCGCGGAAGGGACTGACCCCTGGGGGTTCAGCCTCCTAAAGACACGGAGCCTGCGGACCCAGCCCCTTGGGAAGGCCGCTGGGGTGCAGTGACCACGCCGGCTGCTCTGAGGTCTGGAAAGAGGCCCAATCCAAGACCAAGGCTGGAATGCAAATTGTGGGCCCCTCCTGCGCATGTGCCCACTTCCAACACCAATGCCGGGCTCTCTCCTTCAGGGTTCTTCATTGTGTGCAGCAGGAGGATTGTTACCCTAATCACTCACAGAGCCCCTGGGCGGACTGGGACCTAACTGAAGCCCCACTGAGGCTGCTTCTGTTAGCTGTTGCCCAAATGCATCATCATCAGAGCCTTGCTCCCACCTCCGGGTTCAGAGGCTGTGTGGGTGCGTCTGGTCCACAAACGGTGCCCTGGCTGCAGTGCGGAGGCTGCAAGTGGAAGTATCTGGCATTTTGTGCTTTTAAATTGGCAAGCTGGTGTTATCTCCCCCAGGATCATAAAGTGGGGAAAGCCCTCAAACATGGGATAGGGGTTCAGCGGCTGAGAAAACAAGAAGGATGGCAGATGTCTCCTAGGAGGCCCTGTATTTTAAGTTCTTTTAAGGGAAACCACTGGGGAGCCCACGGGCCAGCAACTTTTGGAATTTCTGCTCTAATAGTTTACATTAAAGTTACTCAGCCAGAGCACATGTGTTGGACTTGGTGATCATCAGTGAGCTGTCCAGGACCTCTCCCAACCTTTGCCGTTTAGGAACCTTGCTAAGGGCTCCACCAGTGGTTACCTTGAGGAGAGCTGGTGTCTAACCAGGTCTGAGCTGCCTGGATCTAAGCAGGTCTGAACTGACTGGATGGCAGGGAATAAGAAGGGTGATGGGAGACATTCACCTGGGGCCACTGAAGGTGAAAGTGGGACCAGCAAAAGGTGGACCAGAGCAAGCCGATGGCCATCAACTGAGGAATGAATAAACAAAATGTGATCCATATATCCATACACTGTATATTATTCAGCCGTAGAAGATGTGAAGGATGCATACTACAACATGGAGGAAAGTTGAGGACATATTGCTAAGTGAAAGAAGTTAGTCAAAGAAGACTGCATATATGATTCCATTTACATGAAATGTCAAATATGGGCAAATCGGTACAGACAGGAAGTAGACTCATGGTTGCTTCAGGCTAGACAGGGGAGAAGGAAATGCAAGGGTAGTCCTCAATTATTTCTCTCTGCTTCTTTTTGCAATTTCTCTCTCTTGATATTCTCTGTGAGTTGAGACATCATTCTCTTTGTTTTCTTTGGTTCTTTGTCCCTACTTTCCATTAGCCGTTAAGAGAATTGTTTTATAGTCTTTGTCTCTTAAGCCCAATGCCTAGGCTTCCTCAGGGACCGTTTTTGTCAATTTCCATTTTTATTTCACATTAATGGGCTGTACTTTCCTGTAGGTTCGTATTCCTTGTAATTTTGTGTTGAAAACTGGAAATTTTGCATATTGTAATGTGGTAATTGTGAAATTCAGATTTTCCCCCCTCCCCAGGTTTTCTGCAGTTGCTTTATATAAGCTGCAATTGTCCTTTTGTTTAGTGACTTGTCAGACTGTTTTTGCCAAAACTATATTCCTTGATGTATGTGGTCACTGGAATCTCTTTTTGGTTATCTCAAAAATCAGCCAGTGACCTGATGGAAGTTTCTTTAAATGCAAGGATCTAGAAGAACACATTTGAAAAAACAAAAAATCTAACTCTGCAGTCTTTGAGCTGGGCCCTCTGCATCTCTTCCTCAGACTCCACTACCTACTTGCATGGAGCCCACAAATCTTCCAAAGTACAAGCCCAGGGTCTTTTCAGATCTTTTCTGAGCTCATCCAGCCTTGTGCATGCACATTGCCCTCTGGCTTCCCTGGTACATGCAGGGGCCCTTCTAAGCCTTTATTACCCTGAAAAACTTCCTCCTCAGATACTTCCTCTCCATATTTTTGTGTCTGTCTGCTGCTTGCCGCATCCATCATCCCATGCCCAGACATCTACTAGTAGCGTAAATCTTTTAAGTCTTTCATCATGTCATGACACCATTTGGAAAGTCTTTCCAGCTTGAGGGGGAGAAATCCCTGCCAACTTCTGCGCTGGTCCCTCAGGGACCCAACAGACAGGCCACCACCCTCGAGTCACACAATCGCCCTGTTTTAAGAACCAGGTTAATAGTTGACCCCTGGCATGAGGAAGCCGTACAAGTAGTCTGGGCTCCATCCTCACTTCCTCCAATGAACCAAGGAATGGCAGTGGGTAGACATTCCCCAAAAATGCTGCTATGTTTCCTCGCCCAAATTCAGCCACCTCTTCCTTCATTCATCACTCCTCTGGTTGATGTAAGTTTTTTATTGTATTCCAGAGTTCTGAAACAGTTGATTCTGTCAGTTTTGTCCAGCTGAATGGTTCCTTCAGTGGAGAGACTGATTCTGTGAGCACATTACTCTGCCAGTTTTGTCAACGTGGCTGGGGAAATGTTTTGATATGTCACCTTTGTCCTTATTCTCCCTCATATTTATTTTGTTTGGTGGTTGCTTTTCAAAACTGCTTTCACCTTGACAAATTTACATATGAACTTAAGAATCAGCATCACAATTTCAAAAAAATTATGATCTTTAACTTTCTTACATTGAATCAAGTACTTTTGAAGAAGACAAACTCCTCCCACATTGTTACCATTCAGATCTGCCTGAGCCACAAAGACTGTCTGTGTACTTTGTATGGCTGCTGCTGACCTAACCCCTTCAGGTCCCAGCAGGCACAAGAAAGTCACTTCCAAGATGAATTTCTCTCAATCTCAACTTGATGGTAGACGATTTGGTGGGTTGAATAATGCCTCCCAAAAGTCATGTCCACCCTGAACCTCAGAATGTTAACTTGTCTGGAAATAAGTCTTTGCAGATGTGATCAAAGATCTGGAGATGAACTCATCCTGGATTTCGGGTGGGCCCTAATGACTGGTGTCCTTGTAAGAAGAGGAGAGGACACAGAGACATGGAGGGAAGAAGATGATGTGAAAGACAGAGGCAGAGGTTGTACATCTGCTGCTGCAAACCAAGGAGGCAGGAACCGCCATGAGCTGGAAGAGCTAAGGAAGAATTCTCGATTCCCTGCTGTTGGTAAACTGTGAATCAATTGGAGGGGTCCTCACTTCTCACTCAATCCATTGAAACCTAAAAGTACCTTGTCTTAAAAATTGTAATTATCATGTGGCTTATGATATGGATCTCATGAACAGCATGACCATGCCAGATGCCATCACTTAAATTTCTCGGGTCCACAATTATCACACAGGAACTGCTTCATTTTTCAATGTAACTCAGAGAAGTCATACTCTACATCTGGGAGTCAATCAGGAATAATTTCAACATGGGAGAGAAAACCCAACTAAAATTAGCTTAAAATAATTTAACAGAATATAAGAAGGAAGAAGAGATTCAATGAGGGAAGAAATCAGCTCATGTTAATGAGACTTGAGGAGTAGATTATGTCCAGGCACAGATACGTGCAAGATACACATGAGGGGGCAGGCCTTTTCCTGACTATCCCTCATGTCTCCTCCCAGGTGGCCTCAAACCCTGTCAGCTGCTCCTGCAGTGTGACTCTCTCAGCTCCACTTCCCAGACCTCCAGTTCTCTCAGATAGAACCCTTTGTCTACCTGGCTCCTCCTCCTCTTCCATAAAAGGGTCCTGCCTGGATCCTGTTGGACCAGAGAGGGCTATTTGACACCCCCTGTTCCAGGACATTGGGGTTTGGAATATGAAGATTAGCTCACACTGAGGAATTAGAACACCCTAGACCTCGGGCAGAGTCAGCCCCACAGCAAATCTGTGGGCTCTGGGAGGAAGCCATCATCGTGTTAAATCCAGCGGCCATTCTCAAGAGGCACAAGGCACAGCTGTCCACCTCCACTCACTCTCTACCCTTCCGCTTCTCAATCACTCTTTGACTCTCTGAAATCAGGCTTCCTTCCCCACCAAAGCAAAAACTACTCTATCAAAAGTCTTCAAGGAGGTCCAGAAAATGTGAGATGCTTCCCAAACCACATCAGTCCTTTTCCTTCCTGACCCAGAGAAAGTCTTCCCATCACATGCTTATTGAATGATTATTATGTGCCCCACACTGTGAGCATGTGGATGAGTTTCATTGACTCAGGACCTACTGTCAGGGCAAAGGCAACTAGCCTGCTGCCAAGGTTCTCTCCGTGTGATATGTTCCCAACCAAAATTTTCCTTCTTCAGAATCTTAGGTTAATTGTACTTTAAAAAGCCACGTAGGTAATTTTAGGTAACAGATAAGGCGGTAACAGGTAGCCTAGGTGCTAATTAAATTACATGGAAATGTCTTATGTCTGAAATAGCATTTGGCAGAAATACAAGAACAAAGAAAAGGATGGAACTTATGTTAGAATGAGATATAAAAGCAAGCTTAATAAAATAAGATTTATGGCATCAAATTAATTTAATGTTAAAAAATTAGCTCTTTACAGTAGGTATCATCTTTCCCTGAGTGTAAATATGATAGGAAAATATTATAATTAGAAACACTAAATAACTGCTCAGGATAAATTACCTCTGTAGAATTTAATATAAAAATGAGTAAAAGTCATGGTAAACAGAAATTAGGGTGTACCAGGACAAATAAAGATCTTTCTTGTCACATGAAACCGATGTCTCACACACAAGACCCACTACTCTTCACATTTTTGTGTCTCAAAAAATTTAATAAAGTACAATTTTAATATGATAAAGCATCACAGGCCAGATCAAGAAGCAGAACGGACATTAAAAGAAACGAGTGAAACTGAGGGCTGCTCACGGGGACCACCTGCCCAGGGCCACACTTCTTGGCTTCTTCAGCACACCGACCTATTTCCATCAGTCCTCAGAACATCCTTCCTGGCTCCTCCCTCTCTGCCTCCCTGGCAAGCCTGTCTGCCCTCAGGGCCTCAGCAAGTCTCTCCCTGGCTTTTTTCACTTTCTGATGCTGTCTGCGGATATCTCCATAAGACACCGACTGTCTGCAAACTGACTGTGGGAGACGGAGACCTGCTCCTGGGATCATCTCCGCCCAGTCTGAAGACTGTGCAGCGGTGGGCTCGGCGCTGGTGTGGAGAGACCCAGCACCAACATGGCCCGGGGATTCACCAGGGCTATGAGGGGCAATTATTTTTAAAGTATTTGTAATATCGAAAGTACTTAAAAGTTCTCCTTCAGTGCTGCAGGCCTGGAGACCCTGCAGTCTCCTGTAAGCACAGACTTGCTGGGGCTTCTGCAAGGTCTCCTCCCATCGACGGCGCCTGACCCGATTTCCAGGATGGGAAGTTATTTTCCTGACGGGCCGCTTGAAAATGCAGCTGGTGAGTCTTATAGGAAGTTCACACCTTTCACGCTGTCTCCGCTTCCTCTTGGCTAAATGAACTTGTCTTTTCTTCTCTGAAGTCTGGGGCAACATGTTTCTTTTGAGTTTCCCCTTTAGAAACAAAATGAAAGGTGAAATTTGAATAAAATGGGGGAGGCCGACTGCCAGCCATAGAGAATGTTCTCAGCTCATTTGGATCTTCCAGCTTCCTCTCTACCTGGAGAAATGTGTCTCAACTTTCTCTGACTCATTCATTCCACATCCACGCCCTCTTCTAGGCCATCCCATCCATTTCCCGGGCTTCAAACACCATTAATGAACTAGAAATGCCCATTGAGTCAGCGCAGATCTGACTTCGACCCTGAGACCCAAATAGCCATCTGCCCACATCCACATCAGTAATAAATCAATGACTCAGCTCACAGCGAGCAGGTCCCAAGGTGAAACAACTAGTTGTCCAACTAATTCACCCCATCTCAGTGTCCCCTAAACTCACTTGTTGGTACTAATATCCTGTCTACCACTGAGTGTCATCCTGGACACCCTGCCACCCCACACTCACATGTCAGTGAACCATCCATCCACCCTCCTGAATCCACCTAAAACTTCTCAACTTTTCAGTAATTCTCGAGCACATTTCAGGTTTCCCACAAAATACCATTTCCAGAGTGACCTTTCCTCATCCAGCAATCAAAATTAATATCACATTCTCTCTGTGTTAATTTTAAAAATTTTAATTGTATGTATATTATCTATTTCTTTCATAGTATTTTTCTCACTAAATTGGATACTCCATGAGGAGAAGACTAATGTAGATTTTAATATTTCACACTGCTGTATTCATTTATTGCTTTGCCCTTAGACGGTGCTCAATATGTTTATTGAAAGGAAGTATTCGAACACAAAAAATACTTTCTAAGTTTTTCAAACAAATTCACTCTACTACAATTATACAATGATAAAATCTCTTTCCTGGTATACTTCAGTAAATTGTTACTGAAATTTCAAATCCTTTCTCTCTGTAATCCATTATAAGACTCTAGTCACAATAATCTGTTTAAAATGTAAACCTTATCAGTGCACCTTTCCTTTATAATCTCTCATTTCTGTCCGCAGAAGATATTTTTTCAAAGGGAAACCACACATCTCAGTTCATTTGTGTTGTCCTGCCATAAATGGTAACACCACCCCTTTCATTCTCCAACACGTCCCAGCTTGGAAGGGAAATTATTTGGTCCTCCAAGTGGCTCAGCAGTTAAGTTCGCATGTTCTGCTTCTGGGCAGCCCGGGGTTCACCGGTTCAGATCTGGGTGGGGACATGGCACCACTTAGCTAAAGCCATGATGTGGCAGGTGTCCCATGTATAAAGTAGAGGAAGATGACCATGGATGTTAGCTCTGGGTGAGTCTTCCCCAGCAAAAAGAGGAGGATTGGCAGTAGTTAGCTCAGGGCTAAACTTCCTCAAAAAAAGAAAAAAAAAACTAAGAACATTGTGGGTAAAGAATTTTCCAGAGAGGGGATTAATTGAAACAGTGCAGGCTGAATACTACTTCCATTCCTTGTGACGTTGTTTAAAAACAAAACAAAACAAGTCTCGAGACTATTATCCCAAGAAAGCTCCCTATACAAAAAACTAGAGTTCGTTGAACATGACTCAACAAACGTTAATGCCTAGGAAATAACTCTCCATAAGCTATCTTCCTGTTTGAAGAGCTATTTTCTGCTCACTTAAAGAGCTTCCACAGAAGAACAGAGCATACACATGGACACTCTTGCCGTCTGTGTGGATTCCACACTCACCAGAATAGGCTGGCTGGGCAACCAGGTGGATGCAGGTGTCTCCAGGGCTGCAGACTCGTCCTGCTGACCCCACTCCTGATGTGCAGACAGCTGTGGCTTGCTGGAGAATGCAGTGACTTCTGCCTCTGATTCCCCTTTTATGGGGGAAGGGAGTGGATAACCCAATCAGGGGACAGTCCAGAGGAGACATCCTGTCTCTCATTGATGAGATTTGAGAGATTCCTAAGTCTTTATAGGGAAACATGAAAAGGCAGGGTTTTTGACACTGTCAGATACTGTTGGTAGATGACAACATTTAATAAACTTGTGTGTGGGGAGGTGGTATTTGCAGTTTCTATCCCCATTTTAATGTTTCCTTTTTCTCCCACTGTGAATACCTTCTATAAATATAGGAATGGAAGTTACTATGCACAAAACTTTCTCATGTTTTAAGAACAACAATGTTCTTATGTCAAAAATCAACATGTTTTAAAAGGAAAAAATTAGAGGCTGTGTAAATGTTTATCAATAAAAGAGTCTCCAACACATTTATTAAAAAGTTTATAGAATATATCACAAGCCCTTAAAAATAAATTATTTTGTGCATTTATGTTTCACCTAATTACCAATCTAAATTTGAAATTATTTCAACCATCTTACACTTTTCCTTCCCTTTGACCTCAATAATTAATGTTTCTTTTTTTTTTTTTTTTTTGAGGAAGATTAGCCCTGAGCTAACTACTGCCAGTCCTCCTCTTTTTTTGCTGAGGAAGCCTGGCCCTGAGCCAACATCGTGCCCATCTTCCTCTACTCTTTATACATGGGATGCCTACCACAGCATGGCTTGCCAAGTGGTGCCATGTCTGCACCCGGGATCCAAACCAGCGAACCCTGGGCTGCCGAGAAGCGGAACATGTGAACTTAACCACTGCGCCACCGGACCAGCCCTAGTTAATGTTTCTTTACTCTCTTTACTTCTCTGACTTTGATTTAATAACTCTTTTATTATTCCAGTATTTCCTCTATAAACTCATTACTTACGATCATATAGAAATCTGTGTCTAATTGCGCTAATGGTTAAATCGTGAGTCCTTTACATAATGTAGTCTAATACAAATAATTACTTTAACCACCTCCCCCAAATGCTAATGTAAGTGAGCAAAAGTGAGGCCATCTTGTTATGTCAAATGGCCCCAGCCCCTCCTCTGTTTGACTACTTGCTGCTCTGCACATGCTCTAAACAATTCACATGCTCTCCTGATTTATGGCCTCTGCTTACCTATGTACTCCCTGATACCTTGAAAAATTAAAACTGTGGTCTACGAGTTTCCCTCTAGGAACAGACAGACCACAGGTGAGAAACACAGCTATAAGGGATCAATCCCAGCTGACAGACAGTGGAACAATGTGATGCCTGGAGCCCAACATCCCTGGACACCCTCCTCACTGCCCATTTCCCAACACAACTGCCTCAAGACTCTGTAATCCTTGAAGATGGGTTTTTGAGACATTAGTCACCCATCTTCGGATTGGCTGGATAATCTAATTAAACTTCCTTTCTGGAGCTCTAACTTGACGTGATTAAGTGCCTCAGCTGCAAGCAGAGCGAGCTCATTACCAGTATCACTAACACCTTAAATACTTTCCATTCTACTGATGACCTTCCTGACTTTTGTGTTACTATTGTCACACATTTTAATTCTACGTATATTTTAATCTCCATGAGAGATTTCTAGAAATGCTCCATAAAACAAAATTCCTTTGCATTTATTTATAAATTATCCTTTCCTTTCTTCTTCAGTCCTTCCTGCATTCCTGGTTTTCAATTTGGGATTATTTTCCTTCGGACTTCACTCACTCTAGTATTTTCTCTAATTCAAAACTGGTAACAATGCAAAGTTTCACTTTAAGATTTTCTAAGGCATCATTATTTGGTGCACTATTGCTGCTGGGTATAGAACTCTGGTTTGACATGAGATTGATTTTAGCGTCTTAAAAATTGTACTCTGTTTTTTCTTTTTTTTTTTTTTTGAGGAAGATTAGCCCTAAGCTAACTGCTGCCAATCCTCCTCTTTTCACTGAGGAAGACTGGCCCTGAGCTAACATCCATGCCCATCTTCCTCTACTTTATATTTGGGACGCCTACCACCACATGACGTGCCAAGTGGTGCCATGTCCGCACCTGGGATCCAAACCAGAGAACCCCGGGCTGCTGAAGCTGCACCACCAGGCTAGCCCCCAAAATTGTACTCTGTTAATGTCTACCTTATTTTACTTATGGCCAGAAATCACTAATTAGCCTTTTTTCTTGCTTATTTGTGCTTTATAGTACCTAAAATCCTTTACATTAACTTTGGTTTCTAGACCATAGTGTAGCTCATTGATATTTCAAGTGTATTCACTCTGCTTAGGGAATATTGAATTAATTGAATCTGTGGGTTGATGTCTTTCACCAACCTGGAACCTGCTTGTGTATTTTCACTTCTGATATCAATTCCTTCCCAGATTCTCTCTGCTCCCCTTTCAATTACATCACACGTGTCATATAATTCTACCCTAAATTTTCCAGCATTGTTGGCCCTGTGGTTTGGTTGGGAGATTTGCTCTTGAATTGTCTTCCATTTTAGAAACCAGCCTTTTGCTGGAATCAGTTCCTTCTTAATCACTTAAATTCTTAATTTCAGTTCTAACATAAACATCATACATAGCATTAATTTTTTAAAAAAGAGGTAGCAGACCAGTTTCACAACAAGGAGAAAATGATTTCCATTTGATACAATAAAGCTCACATAAATAGGAGAAAATTATGAATTGAATCTTCCTAAGACGTATGAGGAGCCAGTATGCATTAAAATTCATCACTAAGATAGAGCGGGTGGGAATCCTGAGTATGTTGTTCTTCCTACTGATGTGGACTACATTTTGAAATGATAATATTTAGATATTTTGGGTTAAATAAAAATGTTATAAAACCCAGTTTCATCTCTTTGTATTTACTTTCTTTAACGTGTATTCTAGGAAATTTGAAATGACATAGGTCACATTGCTAGATTTCTATTGTTCTTGGCTGGATAAAGCTATGATGTGATTGTTAATTTTAGGTGTTAACTTGAGGAGGCTAAATGATGCCCAGATAGCTGGTGAAGCATTATTTCTGGGTGTGTCCATAACGGTGTTTCTGGAAGAGATAAGCATTTGATTCTAGACTATGTAAAGAGACCCACCCTCAGCAGTGTGGTTGGGCGTCATCTACTCTGTTGAGGGATCAATAGAACAAAGAGGGAAAGAAAGGCTGACTCCACTCTCTCTCCCTGAGCTGGGACTTCCATTTGTTCCTGCCCTTGGAGATTGGAGATTCTGGGTCTCAGGCCTTCAGATTCAACTCAATTATATCACCCACTTTTCTGGTTCTCTAGCTTGCAGATGGCAGATCGTGGGACTCATCAGCCTCCTTGACCCTGTGAACCAATTCCTATAATAAATATCCATTTCCATGTTTATATCTATTCTATTGGTTCTGTTTCTCTAGAGAATGTGATTGATACACATGGAAAACTAACTCCATAGTAGATGCACAGGGAGGGATTTCCCAAGGCATAAGAGGCCCCCTCACCCGCCAGGAGGAAGCAAACCATCCCACCCTGGCAGCCTGCATGAGTACACACACACACAAACACAACTAACTTGAAAATATGCTCAGGCTCAAACTCTCTGCCTCATTGTTCATCACATCAGGAATTTCTACATGACATACTACAAATGTGTCCCTCTGTTTATCATCTCTTTCCTTCCACTAACGCTACATCAAACAGGGGATGTGAATCTGCTCAGTTTTTTTCTGGATCACAGGTTTTTTACGAGAGCTTTGCACATAGTAGGTGCTTGATAAATAAAATGGCCAAATAGTTTTCTCTCCACACTGGAAGATATCTGGGAATGAAAAGGGTAGGATTAGGAATTATGATAGGACAACAGGAAAAATATCTGCTTAGACAGAAACAGAGGATTTAAAAGTTAAGGTGAACTGATTGGGTTTGCATTTTAAACAGATCATTGTAAGTAGAATCTCATGATTGGATTATGGAGAGATAGGATTTGGAATATTGAGCTGGAATTGTTAATTTATTGCTGTACACCCATCAAAAGATGCTATCTTTGCATAACGTAGTTAAGTGGATGGGTTTAAAATATTTCAGGAAATGAAGTTTTAGTATTTGAATTAGATGGATAGATGACAGATAGATATGATATCTGAGCTCTTTTTGTGTGCAAAGCCATATGTGAACACTGGTGAGGGAAACATCTGAAAAATCCATATTAGTCTTGCCATCATACGCTATCCAGTTTAATGTGAAGGAACTAAACATTGAAAGAAATAGACAATGTACATATAAGGAAAATAGAAAAAAAATATCAACAAAGAAGAAAAAGGGAGTTTCATAAATTAGGTTGCTAGAGCAGGAGAGTTCACTGTGTGGGAATGATATTTTGTGTGAGATCTGACAGGTGATTCGAAATAATTCAAAAGTGGAGAAATCTGTAGGTGGATTCAGGAGGGTGGATGGATGTTCATTATGAGTGTGCAGTGACAGTGTGTCCAGAATGACACTCAGTGATAGACAGAATATTAGCACAAACAAGTGAGTTTGGGAACTCTGAGAGAGAAGTGAATTATTGGGGCAAGTGGTTTGTTTGACTTGGGACTTGGTCATTGTGAGGTGAGTCATCACTGGTGTGCTGATGTATGGGGACATCAGTGAGGCCACCTTGTCACACGACATAATCCTTTCCTGGTTAAATCCCTTCTAGCAGGTGATCAGTATAAACTGCTGCATGCTTTCATAACTTGCTGGCTCTGATCCTGTGCACATACCCCTGCTGAGGTGCTCTGATAGCTTTGTTCTTAACTATTTTGATGAATCTTCCCAAGGAATAAGAAGGCCTCCAGGAAGAAAGATCACCTGTGGGATCATCATCACTGACGGAAGAGACAGAAGGAAAGAACGATGAGAGATCCCACAGTCTGCTGTCATGTACATTTCTAAACCCCCTCCTTACTGCCCATTTTCCCTATATAACTGCCTCAAGATTCTGTAATCCTCAAAGATGGGTTTTGGGGACATTAGTCACCCGTCTTCTGATTTGCCAGCTGATCTGATCTAAACTTCCTTTCTTGATCCCTAACTCATTGTGATTAATTGGCTCAGATGCTGGTGAGCAGAGTGAGCCCATTACTCAGTAGCAGTGAGTGGGCAGGTAGATATTTGGGTCTGGGGGTCAGAGTCACTTCTCTGCTGAAGCTTTGAACATTTTCAGTTCATTAGCGGTATTTGAATCCAGGGGAAAAGACGGGATTGCCCAGTAGAAGGGCGCAGGTGGAGAACAGATAGCACGGCAGGGCTCACTTCTGGGAAGACTCAGTCAATGTGGGTTGGTCATGTAGGGGAGGCAGACATATCCTCTACCCTCTGGGTCCTTCTGGCTGGGCTACAAATTCAATTCACATGAGACAAATAACAGGAGAAAATCAAATAAAACTTTATAACATGTATACATGGGAGACACTTGGGAAAAGTGAGTAACTGGTCAAAATGATGGGGGCTCTCATCTTAAACACCAGCTTCAGCTAAAGACAATGGAAGATATTGAGGGTAGTGGTTTGGGACTTCAAGGGGGTGGAAGGCAATTTACATGGAGACGGAAATGCAAATGGGCCAACTACAGACAATGTGACCTGAGAGACTCTTTACATTACATTACAGTTAGCTTGTGGTATTAGCTCCTTCCTGGAACAGGCCCTTCTCTTTTAAATTTTTTCAGGCAGGTGTGTGTGTGTGGGGGGGGTGTCAAAGTTTCTTTCAGAGTCTTTTGTTATTAAAAATAATCAAGCCAAAGAGACACATTTTAGGGCGACCAACTCTGATTCTCCACAGTCATACATAGAAGCCAGGAAGTGGCTTAGGAAGTTTGGATCAGGATCAGGACGGAGTAGGCTGGATCCCAAGAAAAACGGTCACTCTAAAGTTAGTTGAAGTCCACAATGTCACATGCCACTGCAGGGCACGTCAGAGAACAATGAAAAGTTCACGTTGGATTAGTAAGAAACATGACTTTTGAGTTCAGCAAGAGAAGCATCCACAGAATGGGGTTATGGGATCAGGTGGGCACTGTAGAAACAGAGGCCTTGGGATGTATGCAAACTTTTCACAGTGAGTCCTGGCAGGAGGAGGAGAGGGAAGGCATGCGGGTGAGGAGTCCTAGGAAATGTTCTATGAGGGATGGGTTTGTAGATGGCAGAGATCTGTGCATTTTTGAAACATGAAGGATGATTACGGTAGGGAAGTGATTGAAAGTACTGTGAATATTGACGGTATAAGGTCATTGAAATGGAAAGGATGAGATAAAAATCAGAATGGTTTCAGCTGAAAAAGAAAATTTGGCTCTCAAAATAGAAAAGATGTGATAAATGAATTCCTTAGAAGGAATATTTGTAGATCTGATGAAGAGAGAGTGAAATAGCTCTTCTGTGGTGGTTAACAATTTATCCGTGAAATATAAAGTAGATCAGGAGAAAATAGAGTTTTATGGAATTCAAGAAACAGAAAGAGATTAACAACATTCAGGAAGCATTAGTGAATGCACATAGGCCCACTGGTTGCTCTTGATTCTCTGTTGGGATCCAGACTCCTCGTGTGCTCTCTCTTCAGTGGTGATGCTCAGTGCAGGTGTCAATGTGGCATGGCAGGTATTTGGAATTATCCAAAGTCAGAGGCTGGCAGGGTAGATGTGATGGGAGTAAGGAATGTGGGAGCATAGTCAGTGGATCGTTGAAATGATGGACCACAAATCCAAGATTAATAGGGAAGAGTAGGAGGAGAAAAGGAAGAGAGGCTTGAGAAGATATTCCTACTGGAGTCATCTATTTTCGGAAGGATGGTTATTTAGAGTGGAGTTCTTTGTGTAAAACCATAAAATGTGGAAATCTGTAGTGGGAATGTGGTGTTTCTGAGTTACTGCCTTGTGAGCATGAGAATTTTGGGTGAAGATAGGATCTGGGTGTAGAAGTCAGTATCTAAGGGTGGAATAGTGCATGATTTCATTAGAGATGGGACAGCATAACGAGCTGTCGAGTCCTTGGATCCCTGTGTCCCAATAATGGTGGTTGTGGGGTGACAGCATATTTGTAGTTGACAACGACAGAGAAGGGAAGACAGTAACATCCTGAAGAAAGACGGAGGAGAGAAGTTAGTCTGGAGTTGGCCCTGGATAATGACCTTGAACTTCCTATCCTGGTCTCATATCAGCTTGGTGTTGTCCCAGAATCCCATTCTCAACATGTGGTGCCTGTACCAGCAGCATCAACACCACCAGGGAACCTTTTAGAAATGAAACTTTTCCATCCCTACCCCAGATCTACCTGGGTTAAGGTCCAGCAATGTGAGTTTTAAAAACCATCCAGACAATTGTGATGCACAGTATGATTTGAGATACATTCTCTAGGGAGAAAAGGAGGATGGAATATCCAAATGAGCTGAGAACATTCTCCATGGATGGTAGTCTTCATCACCCACTTTGTTCAAATTTAACATTTCATTTTGTTTTGAAAGAGAAAGCTCAGAAACTAGGACCCAACTTCCCAATGGAAAGAGAGACCATGAAACCAAAATCAAGCAGAAACCTGCAGCTGTGTACACCCTGAAGGCTGAGCAGCAGCATGTTCCAGAGCCCAGGTACTAGGATAACTTCCCATCCTGGCCGTGAGGTCAGGGGCCGTCAGTGGGAGGAGACCTCGGAGAAGCCCCAGTGAGTCTATAGAGAGGAGAGACTGCAGGGCCTCCAGGCTGGCAGCAGCAAAGGAGAACTCTTAAGTCCTTTCGATTCACAAATGCCGTAAAAACAGTACATTGTGTGTCCCAGAGATTCCCTGGGCCATGGGTGGAGCTGAGGGATCTGCACACCAGCCCTAGCCCACTCCTGACCAGTGTCCATATTGGGCAGAGATGAGTCCAGGAACGGGTCTGGGTCCCTCACAGCCCCTCTGCAGACAGTGGGCAACTTCTGGAGGTATCAGGAGAGAGATGCAGAAAGGGAAGAAAAGCATGGGAGAGACTGATTGTTGGCTTGAGAACAGAGGAGATTGCCAGGGAGGCAGAGAGAATCAGGAGCCAAGAAAACACAATGAGGAAAGCGATATTGGTGCTGGAGAAAAGGAGAGTGGTGCAGTGAGAAATCCAGCAGGAGACAGCCTTGACCCTCACAGCATCTCTTTGTAACATCCATCATGATCCTTACCTTTCATGGGAAACCTAAATTTTTACTTACCACAATTTTTTCCTTTTTATATTAAAATAAAAAGGATAATCAAAGCTGAGGAATTAGTATTTTGAACTTATTTACTCCTTCTCGTACTTACACTCAATGAAGAGATGATACCTGTTCAGATGAGATTCATCTTTTAATGTATATTAATTCTAATGCCATAAATTATTTTTATGATTTTGCATCTAATTTTAACATAAAATTCATTCTTTCTCTTGTCACATGTTAATTCAAACATAGGTAACTTCTATACTATAAAATAAGTACCTCCGATTTGTTCCCTGGCAAACTTGCGTAGCTTTGATTTTGGAATCTTAGTGATGACCATACCCCATGGGGCATTATTTTCCACTTAGAGAACCTTGGCAGCTGGCTCAGTGCCTTCCTTCCCACAGTAGATCCAGAGTTGTGGAAGGCATTCACCTCGCCCACAGCACAGAGCATATAGTAATTACTCCGTAAACATGTGATAAAGGAATAATCTCTGGCATCATCAGGCCATTCACAGAAGCCAGACTGAGAGAGAGCTTCTCTAGGTCAAGAAGGAGAAGGATTCCTTCATATTTTCAGTGTTTTCATTTTTAATATTGTAGTGTGAACAGCGATTATACTTTTTCTTAAAATGGTCTTCTGAAAGTTTTCAAAAGTCTCCAAATTTCAGAGAAGAGAAAAATCAACCTCTGTGAACCCGTCACTTGCCTCAAAGCTTGTCAATTCATAACCCATCAGGCTTTGTTTATCCTCACTCCCACTGCCCCAGAATTAGCCAGCTGTCGATGCTGGGAGCACCTCCTTTTGGGTGTAAATAGATCCATTTCTCTTACAGAAGAGATTTTTAGAACACAAACACAACAAAGTTATCACACACAAAAATAAAAATGTCATTCCTATAATCAACTATGTAGTCAGTATCCAAAGTCTCCTAGGTTTCTCTAGCTTGTTTCTTGGTTTTACATTTTATTTGAGACAGGATCTTAAGAAAACCCTTCCTTTGCAATTGGTTGACCTGTTTCTGAAGTCACTTTTCATCTCTGTAGTCCATGCATCTTGGGCATTGGGTGGGATATGTATGTGTTTATGTGTCTACACCAATAATGTGAACTCTTTCTTTCCTGGATGGCTGTGGGAAGCAGGATTTATACTCGGCTTCTGGCTGAACTGAAAAGGGCTCCCTGGGTGACACTAGCAGCCTTCAGAAAGGAAGAGGAAGGGGTTCCAAGGAATGCATGTGGCCCTTGTCTTAAAGGGTGTTTCCAGGGCATGATGTTCAAAATGCCAGGTGGTAACCCTGTAGCTCCTGGTCATGGGGTATGTTCTCAGGGTGAGCTCAGAGCAGCATCTCTTCACTAGCCATATGGGGACATTTCAGTATTTTGATTGGTGAGGTTGTGTGTGGGCCCACGTTCAGCAGTTTGGTGGCATTCCCCTGCTGGACCCCATCCCTGCTCCTCTCATGCCTCATCTTTCAAAACTCCCAACAGGAAACTTTGCCATCCCCATAACACATAACCACATAACCACAGCACAAGACTGGAGAAAAAGAACACAGCCATCCTGGGGGCTACATGCTGTATAGGATCAGGGCCAGCTGGCCCTTTAGTTCAAGTTGGTAACAACACGACTGAGAGTGTAAATTAGTGATTGTTCGAGACCATGAACCTCAGAACCACGTGCGCTGAGACGTCACCCTGGGCAGCTAGGGAGAGTGTGGGTCATGCAGCGGCCAGGATGAAGGTCCATTTTCCAGGCAAACCAGAGCTCACGGCTGATCCATCAGGCCTGGCTAGGTAGGAATGGCCACGATGTACCTGACAGAGAGGCTGGGGCCTTAGGGAATTTCTGCCCAAAAAGAATTGTAGAAGGAAGTGAGGGATGCTGGAAATCTAGTTCACAGGGAGCAGTGACGCTTATGCAACAAAGCTCTGTTGTAGCTTTAAACGCTGCATCACAAATCTTTCCCTCTGGATAGGAAACAAGCAGGAAAAGGACTTCCAAGGTCATGGACCAGGATCCCAGGAGGAGTCCAATCCAGGTAAAGGGTGAACAGGGAGCCCCTAGAGGCGGCCTGCAGAGAGATGTCCTGCCTGCCCTTAGTCCGTCTGCAAATGGTCTTCCTCTGGCCTTGTCCTTTCCACGTGCAACACTTTAGCTTTTTACATTTTTTTCCCCATTTAGTGTTGATGCATTTCCAGAGATTGATTACAAAACTACGTCTTTCAGTAATTGATCAAAAGAAAGCTCCGCAAGAGAAGCAGAAAACATTCCGTCTCCCTCGAAAGCTGTAGAAAGGCAGCCACTGTCCCGGGGCAGAACATGGTGCTGGCAAGTGCCACCTGGAAGACACGCACATATCTGTGCTGGTTGCTCTGCTGGGAAAGTGCCTCCGGCCTCTAAATCCAGGGGCATCTGAGGGGCTGTCTCTGCTCCTGGCCCAGGGGAACCACACTGAAACGAACCTGTCCTCTGAGGAATGGGGACGTGGGAGGTCCTTAACTAGCCAGGGACAGGGGCTGGCCTTCCTCCCTTCTCTCACATACAATGAGCTGTGACCATGCACCAGTTCTTAATTCAAGGAGGAAGGTGAGGTTCTGTGTCTCATTTATATGAGCACAGGAGGTGAATGATACCACAACTCCCAGGCTGTAACAGAAACAGGAATTTAATAAACATTCAAATGGAACATTCAGTATTAAAGTGATAATATGCCTCCTCCCCAATAGGTCAATAGACACTGGGGTAGAGATGTCAGGGAGTTGGAGGGGGGTCATTCCCTCCCCATTCAGATTTGGGGGAAACCAGGAAAATCCTTACAATGTCCTCCTTCACATCAGGATGGGAAGAGCTGGTCTGGTGCACCCCAAGTGTCCCAGTCATGTCCCTGTGCCTGAAGAGTCTGAGCTTGTGGTAGTCTCCAGAGTGTGACAGTTCCCTGAGAAGGGCATGACAGCTGAATGGAAGAAAGAGGCTATTTTGGGGTCCCTCCCTGAGATTCATGGCCCACCTCCCTGCCGCCACTGCACTCTGTGCTCCAAACCCTGTGCTGAGTGCTCAGTGCATCCACAGCACCCCATTCATCCCTGACACTGAGGTACCATAAAGCATCACCCATTTCATAGCGGGCAACCGAGTCCCAGCAAGGAGAAGGGAGTGGCCCGTCACAGGACTGGTCAGCAGGGGAGCTGGGATCCAGGCACAGACTGAGCCCAAGGCTTTACTGAGCCCCTGGATTCAGTCCCTGCTGCTCCCGACACTCACTCAGCCCTGAACGTGACGATGGCCGGTTCTTCTTGGTCCTGAAGAAGCCTCGCATTTTGCTCACATTCAGGTATGGGGGCTCCTGTTTTTCAAATGTGTCCCTTTGGATCCTTGCATTTAAAGAAATCTCTGAGATAACCAAAAGGAAATGTCCATGCTCCCTGACTTATTTACTTAAAGAAAAAAATATTGTGTTCAAGTTGTTGAGCAGTATTGAAATGTTGGTGAAAATACTCAATCTATGAGGCTACCCTAAAGCCCGGAGAGGTGTTGTCCCGCTCTGCTGGCCATGAGAAGTAGGTAGAAGTCACTGGGGGGACATCATCTGGCTTGTTCGCCTCACCTGTTTCCTGTTCATCTCACACATTCTTTCTCTCCAAAGTGGACTCAAGGCCTGGAGTTGGAAGACCTGTATTTTGATCATGATGACAAAAACCACAGTGCAGCAAAAAAATCGCAGTGCTATATGCTGCCTGAAAGCCTCTGATTTGCTGTATCAGCTCTGGACTGCTTATTCCTAGACTTCTCCATACGTGATTAAAGGTAACCTCCAACTGGTTGAAGCCAAAGGTTTTTTTGGTTTGTTTTGAGGTCTGTTAATGTCCAGCTGAATGCAGTATCTAGCTGGTAAATGTATTTGTTAGTCAAATTTTATAAATGCTCCCTATTTCTTTGAAAACAATGTGTATTCACCAAAGTTCGGTTATAGAGTCTGTGCCCATTAATTCAAGCTAATTGTGTTTTGGGATGCACTGTGTACGTTAAGGTTGTTTTCTCAAACTAATTTAGTGATGGGTGTATATTGAAGTCTTCCTATAGTTATGGATTAACAAATTATTATTTGTAATTCTGTCATTTTTCTTTATATATTTGGATGTAACATAACTAAGTACATACAGGATCAGGTATTTTCTTGTGAATTATTCCTTTTATGTATGGGCCATATTTTTTCATAGCAAAGTATTTCCATACATTAATAAATGATCAAACATTTATAAAGGCTTTCACATATGCCAGGCACTCTTCTAACTGCCTTATGAATATTAATTTACTGAGTAGTCAATATAAGCTTAAGAAGTATGTTCTATTAATGTCCCCATTTTACAGATGAGAAAACTGGCATGGTACATTTATGATACTTGACCAAGCTCACTGGCTAGTAAATATTGGAGCCCAGATACGAACCCAAACAGTCAGCACTCATCCACCAGCCTATTTATTGACTATATTTTATATGCCAGACACTGAGACAGTGGTGTCTATAGCGATGAGTGAAGCTCCAGTTTTGCTATTAAAGCACTTACATTCTAATAGGGAAAGACAGATTATAGAAAAATCAAGAAAATATGTTATTATAAGTGTCATACAGAAAATATAAACATTCTAAGATAGTGAAGGTGGATTGAGATTTGTCTTTTTATATAGAATAGGAATGGAAAGCCTCAGAGTTATAGGGCACTTGAACGGAGATCTTCATGAGTTGGGACAGTGAGTCATATGAATTTCTGTGGCAAGAGCACTCTTAGCGTGCAAAGGCCCACAACACAGAGGCCAGTGTGACTGGAGAAGATCACATTGGGGATAGTGAGGGAGTGGTAGAAGCTGATGTGGTCAGAGACTTGGTGGGTCCTGATCTTTTTGGGTTTTATGGGTCACCATTAGGACTTTTCCTTTTCCTTTCAATGAGTCGGCATACCAGTCAGAGTCCCAGCAGGAAACACTAGACACACTCAGACTAGGATTATTCAAGTAGAGTTTTCATAGAAGGCCTGAGAGTTGTGGACAGCATGGAGGAAAACCACAAAAGGTGGTTGGTACTTGGTAAGCTGGTAAGGCCAGGGCTCTCTTAACACTCCTAAGCCTGAAGGGGCAAGGAGAGGGAATAATAATTGAAATCCAGGGACAAGAGAGAACAGAATTGCATTCCAGGAGCTGAGAGGCAGTCAGGGTTAGTATCAGCCCCAGGTTCTCCTGCAAGAAATAGCCAAGGACAGACATCAATCTCTTTCATCCTTCTGATTTCATGTCCAGGCTCCCCCTTGACCAAACTAAGCCGAAAGCCATAAGGCAAGGAACCCCATTGATGTAGTTCATCTTGACTAACCCTCCTGGGTGCAGCAAGAGAGAGAAGTTGGACAAATGGATGATGTCCAGAATGGTTCACGCCTTTTGTTTCTGAGCATCTACTCTTGTCAGTTACCTGGGTGGAAAGTTCGTATCCTTGCCCAGGAATTCCATCAGCTACTGCACCATCCTGGGTGCTGTCAAACCATTGATACTCCCATGTGTAGTCTAATATAGTTGCCTCCAGAAGTGTTCTTCATGTAAGATGGGTTGTGGGGTTCCTGGGAGGAAAGTGCCAACAGTAATTAACCTGAAGGTCCTGTTTCCCGGAGGTGGAGACTTTCTCCAGGAGGCAATGTGAGGTCCCATGGAACTTTATGACTGCTAATGAGGCCAGCACAACAAAAGAAGTCACTATGGCACGTGGCATGGGTAATTCATCCAGACGTTGTGGGACTTCTGGTATTCAGTGAGGGCAGGGAAGACATTTGGCACTCAGGTAACCCATTGGGATGTCTTGATATTCTTTCTCCAATTCTGTTCATAATTAAATGCAGCAGCTGTATTCTAAAAAGGACATGGTGACCAGGTGTTCAGACTCCTCAGGGATGAGGATCTGGATCATTCTGCCATGTAAGCCACCAGGACCAGCAGAGGTGCTAGGCAAGGCTGAGGGGAATCTAAATGGGACAGTAGGAGGAGTGGGATGGTAGGTGTCAGTTACAGCACCAACAAAAGCTGCTGTCAAGAGCTGTCTCTAATTTGTCCCACTGATCTTCATCCCGTAAGTTTCCCCAGTCAACATGACCAACCAGAATCCTGTGTGCACTTACTTTAAGAAGCAAGTGCATCTGAGTGGCATCAATGGTGGACCATAACGGGGACAGTGGTATATTTCCCAGATTCTTATTTTGGGACTAAGTCACTTATTCTTGTAGCTGCTGGAAGTGTTCTAAAGGCTGACGCCGCCATCCTCTCTGGGAATTCCCTTGTGCCAAAGGAATGTGCCACACCTAACATTTTGACCTCTCCCAATGGCAGCCCATTTCCAATGACTGGTTCATGTGGGGAGTATAAAGGCCCAATTTCTTCGCCTCAATTTGAGACAGCGTTGCAGTTCCGTATGGGATCAATTATTGTCTCCATTTTGAACCTTTCACAGATCAGTCTCTTAGTCTGTCCAACCTCAGTTCTCTCCTTTAGAGATGGTTACCTCAAGCAAGTGACAAACTTTTTGTGCCAAAGCTGCTTCACCAGTAAAATGGGAACAATGAGAGTGCCTACTTCACAGACTTGTAGTAAGGATTCAATTAGCTAATATACGTAAAGCACTTCTGAGACTTCCTGGTATATAGGAAACATATATTTCATCTTTTATAATGAATTAAAGTTCATTGTAGGATTGTACTGAGCAAAATAAGACACACAAAAAAGTAAATATTATGTGATTCTATTTGTATGAATTTCAAGAACAGGCAAAAAATAATTTGTGAAAGGAGAAAAATCTTAGTGTTTGCATCTAAACTCAGATTGTGGGGAAGAGGTGAGGCAGGCGTGCGGATTGACTGAGCAGGGATGTGGAGAAACTTTATGGGGTGAGGAGAATGTTCTATATCTTGACAGGAGTATAGGTTACATGGGTGTATGCATTTGTCAAAACATTGAATTCCACACTTAACATCTATACATTGCATTGCATGTAACTTATACCTCAATTTAAATCAGATTCATTTTGCTGAGTAAAAGAAGCCAGAGACCAAAAGCCATTTATTGTATGATTCCATTGTATTGCATTTTGGAAGAGGTAAAACTGTAGGGAAGGACAATGAATCACAAAGGAATTTGGGAGTGATGGAATTGTTCAATCATGACTGTGTTCGTATGTGTATCATGTTCAGTCATGACCACGTTGAAAGATACACAACTCTATTAATTTGCCAAAATGCATAGCCTTGTGCACTACAAAGAGTAAATATTACTGTAGGTTAAAAACAATAATAATCCAGTGGTAGCAGATGTAAGGTAAAATGGCATACAAACTGTAACAAATGAACCTAACTGTATTACAAATGAAATAACGTAACCACAATGAAGGGAGTGAGAAGGAAACCAAATTTACTTTGGAAAACTGTGTTTTGACCAGATACTATAAGGCTGGATACAAAAAGAACTGTCTCAAAATCCTGTACTCTAGCTCATAAATTTCTTAGAAGGGTATGGGTTAGCAGTTCTGAAACTACTTTATGTATATACTAGGGCTGAACAACTAAGTAAATGTATTGCAGATCATGAGAGCCAGTTTCTCACTGTCAAAGATGTTACAAATGAGGAAAGGGAGAAGGCTATAATGAACATGGGTATTGGATTGGAATTTGAGGCATCAGTATAAATTCATGGTTTTGATGGATAGATAGATAATGTGCATATATGAAGGATAGTATACATGTATTTCCAAGGTCTGTCAGCTCAGAAGGCCTAGAAGCAATGACACTCCAATAGCAATGAGAATACCTATCATCCACCAAGATCTTGATTTCTAAAATACTATTCTAAAGAAAAAGGAAAGAACCAGGGCTCTTTGGAGAAATGGTTGATTCCAGGGCTGGGGTAAGGAAAATATAACCTCATCGTGGAATATCTCTGAAGGATCTTTAGTGTAAAATAAATATCCACAAAGAAGAAGCCCCCCAAATCTGCCTAAAAATCCCCCTGAGGTCCTTGAATAACACCTAAGCTGTCCATGTGCAGGGGAAGACTCTAGGGGACTTTAGAAGAGAAAAGCTACTGAAAACTGAAGATTGTACAGAAATTTCAGAGATCACACGTGCCAGGAGGTGGTGGTTGGTCTTTTGACTTATCTGGAGTGGAATGATGTTAAGGAAAAAAAAAAAAGCCCTAGGTTTCAATTATGACCCTAGAAATGTCACACTCTGCGAGTCAGTACCATGCACTAAGAGTAAGGGCTAAATCTTAGAAGTCAGTGCCAAACTGAAATAAATCTGTCCTTTTAGAGTCTAAAACCTAGCCTTCAGAGACTCAGTGTGATCCATCAGTACTATAATTGCCTGCAGTAATGAAACCTAATCTTTAGAGGAAGGTGACATAATTAAGAGCCTCTACAAGGTACTGCTCGCAAGATCCACCACAGAAAACATTACTAGACACGCAGACCAGCAGGAAAATGGGCTCAATTATGAATATATAAACCAGCAGAAGCAGACCCAGGACAATCCAGATATTGGTGTTAGCAGACAAGGACTTCAAAATAACTATGAATAAAATGGAGGAAACATGGACAATTGTAGAAAATGGAAGACAAATCTCTAAAGCAACCAAAGAAATGGCACATTGTTTTCAAAGGAGCGATAATAAGACTAATAACTTTTCAAAAGAAACTCTGGAAGCCAGAAGACAATGACATCTGATATCCAAAGGATCAAATGAAAAAAAAAAAAACCCAAACACCTGCCAATCTAAAATACTATGACCTAGGAAAAATATTCTTTGAAACTACAGACAAAGATGTTTTCCAAAGGGGGTTTAAAAAAAAACAGAGCTGAAAGAATTAATCAACAGCAGAAATGAACTTAAAGAAACACTAAAGAGAGTTTTCAGGCTGAAGGAAAATAATTCCACGTGGAGACACATAATGTTAGGAATGATCAGCAAGAAAGAAAACATACATAAATATGATGAATATTGACTGTATAAAATAAGCCTGTATGCTTTTACAACTTTTATGTAAGTCTAAACGTTTTTAAACTAAAATGCTTTTAAAAACACATTGCACTGATCCTCCAAAACTAGAGATGATGGAAGCCACTGCAAGAGATCCTCCAGTCCACCCCCCAATACTAGAGATGCTGGGGGCCCAGCAAGTGGTGCTCACAATCTGCCTCTAACAGTAGGGGTGACAAGCCCTAGTGAGGGACCACCAGTTCCCTCCAAAACTAGACTCAACAGAACCTCAGATAGCAACTGTTATCCCTAAACACAGATGTTGCATCTGAAAAAGTAAGATCTTCATCCTCCCAAAACTAGGAATGATGGGACTCCAGCAAGCACCCCATAGTTACTTCCAATTCTAGAAATACCAGCAGCCCCATAAGTGACTCCCTGAGCTTCTCCTCAGCACTAGAGAATTGGGAGCCCCTGCCCAGTGACCCACCCAGTCTATGCCAACAAGACAGACAAGGGCAGACCCAGAAAGTGAGGCTTCTGATCTCCCCCAACGCTAGAAAAAAGGAGCGCTATAGAGACCCCTCCATCCCCCTGACTAGAGATAAGTGGAATCTCACGCAATTATCCCAGTCCTCTCCCCAAATTAGAGGCAATGGACCTCCATTCATTACCCATCCCTGCCACCCCAACACTTGAAATATGGGAGCCCCAGGCAAGCAGTAGCCCTCCAGTCTCCAAGCACCAGAGACAACAGGAACCCCAGCCTCATACAGCCCAGTTATCCCTAACATCATAAGGGCTCAAGTGATGCCCTGTATCCCTGCAAGATTAGAGATGTTGGAAACCCTACAAAGCAGCTTAAGATCCCTTACACGATAAGAAGAAAGCAGCTCTAACAAATGCCACGACATTCTCACCCAACACAAACCCTAGCCTGCCTCTCTTGACTCCCAAGACTAGATATAAGTATCCTCAGCAAAGAGTAACCCCAGTCTCCCCACCCCTGGAGACAAGCAGTGATGACAGAGTCTTAACAGGCAACCCACCAGGTTCACCAACACAGGTTTTAAACAGATCCCCAAGAACACTACATCTCATCCCATTATCAAAAAAAAAAAAAAAAAAAAGTTGATACAAGCATCAGCAAGCAGCACTCTCAACACAAATGAGGGGAGCCCACGGTGCAAGTCCCTCAAGTGTCTCCCAACAGGAGGTGACTTCCCCTGATATCGAACCTGAAGTGAGTTTGCTCACCCATCACACAGCAAGCCAATGTCTGACACCAGCTACAGTGCAAAAAAGGAGGAATTTTATTGCAAAGCACTGAGCAAGGAGGCTGGGCAGCTAAGCTGTAATTCCAAACTCCCAGAGACGCTGCAAGCAATGGTTTTTATTTGGGGTTTTAGGTGGGGAGGAGGAGCATATGGCCTTGAGAGCTCAAGTTCTAAGAATCCTCCACACACAACTATCTGTTCTATGTGTTGCACACGGTGGATTTTTAGTCTTTGACATCTAAAGTTTGCAATCAGTCATTTCAGCTTAATGTGCCTGCAAGATGCCTAGGCAGGGCACTGTCAGCAAGTTCCTCTCTTATCAGTGGTCCTCCTGCTGTTCTGCAAGGCAAACTCAGAAACTGGTTATTTTGTTTCCCACGTGAACTTTATGGGTAGAAGGCACAGTTTCACCCTAATCCAGGGGAATTTTAATTACTTCATCCTAAGTTTTACCTCTGTGATGACCCTTCCCTTATCCCAAACATGCGGAACATTCTGAGCCCCAGCTGGCAACTCTTCAGCTTTGTCTTGCAATGTAGATGTCTCTGCCCCAACTGTAGTGGATAGAGAGAGCCCCATTCAACCTAGTGTCTCCTGCCCTGGGGAATGTTGAGGACCCCAGGCTCAGAATAAGGAACAAGCCAGTAGACACCCCCAAGTTCCCCTTATACAGAAGGGGACAGGAGCCCAGGAAGTAAATCCCCAAACATTTCCTGCCCCAGCAAACCCCTCTTATCTGCTTCGTCCCCTCTTGACTCTCAGAACTTCTACTGCTTGAAGGAGCACTAGGGCTCAAGGAAGGCTGGAGCTGGTGGAGAGGCTGAGAAGGATAGAGAGGAGAGAGGAGTGAAAATGAAGGGGAAAAGGAGACCTTCTATGGTGTCCCAAACCCAGCCATGAATTCCAGAGGCCCCATGCGGCTCCAATCAAACCAGGCTGTTGGGGCCAAGCTGAAGCAGAAGAAAAGGAATTCTGGGCTGATGAGGAGAGGTGGCCTGGACAAAATGCAGGTGTGTTGCCTAGCTGCCAAGATGGCCACCAATGATCCTTGCCACCTGTATTCATGCCCTGTGCAGTCTCATCCCACATTCAATCAGACATGACCCAAGTGATCAATACAGCGCTGCAGAAATGACAGTGTGTCACATCTGAGGCTGCAGCATAAAACACATTGAAGCTTACTCCTTCTTCTCTTGGATTGTTCCCTTTCTAGGGGAAGCCATCTGCCATACCATGAGGATGC
Source organism: Equus asinus (assembly GCF_041296235.1). NCBI lineage: Eukaryota > Metazoa > Chordata > Mammalia > Perissodactyla > Equidae > Equus > Equus asinus. The sequence goes on along the minus strand of NC_091809.1, from coordinate 19,538,171 downwards.
TCAAGCAGCCCTGTGGAGAGATATGGAGAGGGACCAACTTGTCAGCATCCATTATGCCCCATTCAGTGAGCCACCTGGGGAGATCTTCCAGCCCCAATCAAATTTTGAACTCTAATTAATATGTGTGCTAAATGTTTGGGAGTGAATCCTACTGCTGTTTACAACCTACTTCAAAATACATTTAAAAAAAGATGGATTGATGGATGATAGTGGGATGGAAGTGGCCAAGCAAGTATAGAAAAATGTTAGTGATGGAATCTAGGTGGTGGACTGTATTAGTTCATTGGGGCTGCCCTAGTAAAGTACCACAGATGGTGTTTAAACAGCAGAAACTTGTTTCTCGCAATTCTGGACGCTGGAAGTCCAAGACCAAGGTGCTGGCAGGACTGGTTTCTCCTGAGTCTTGTCTCCTTGGATTGCAGATGATGACCCTCTTGCTGCCTCTTCACATAATCTTCCCTCTGTGCATGCATGCCCCTGTCGTCTCTCGGTCTGTACGTCCTAATCTCCTCTTATAAGGACACTTGTCACACTGGGTTAGGGTCCTCCAATGGCTGCATTTTACCTTAATTACTTAAAGTCCCAACCTTCAAATACAGTCACATAATGAGGTATTAGGGATTTGGGCTTCAACACATGAATGCTGAGGGGACAGAATTCAGTCCTTAATGTGGGTGTTCACTGCAAAAATCTTTCAAATTATCTCCATGCTTGAACATTTTTCATAATAAAGTGGGTATGGGTTATGTGCTAAATCAGTAAAGAAAAAAGAGATCGTAAACAAAAAAGATCCTGTTGGAACCACCAGTTGGTCTGTGGAATAGGGATTATCATAGATTTAAATGTAAAAATTGAAGTTATAAATGTCCCAGAAGAAACCAAAGGAAAATATTTTATACATAATCTCAAAGGAGAGCCGGTCTTTTTTAAAGCAGAACACAAGAGGTAACAAAATTAATAGATTTGATTTCATTAAAAAAATCTGCATGACAGCAACGTCTAGAGGCAAAGACATAAAAGAAAAGAGGAAAATATTGGCAACTGGCCAAAAAGCTAATTTGTTAATATTAAAGAACTCTTACCAGCCAGAAAAAGAAAAACTAAGAATCCACTGGAGACATAGACAAATACGAATAGTTCACAGACAATACAGAATGCTCTTAATCCCAAATTCTCCCATCAAAACAAAAATCCGAAGTAAAACAGATAGTCCCTTTTTATTTATCAGATTAGGAACAGTTTTGGTTTGTTTAATATGTTGATGGAACATCAGGACATCAGGATGGGAGAAAGTGGAACTCAGGTACCACAGAGAGGAGGAGGTAAATTTGAACCACCTCTGCCCGCGGACACAAGACCTGGCGAGACAGAGAGAGCCCAGCGGAGCCCAGGGCGAGGCGGGGAAAGGCGAAAGAGCCGAAATCTGCCAGCGAAATCAGAGAAAGCCGAAGCCAGGCGGAGAGGGCTGGTTCAGGGAACCACTGAGCCCAAGAGCGGCGCGGGGAGGCGGGGAGAGCCGAGGTTAGGCGGAAAGAGACTAAGATGAAGGGAAAGAGCCGAAGATGCGAAGACAGGGCGGAGGCCGGGCGGGAGGACCCGAGGCCTGGCGGGGTGAGCCGAGCGAAGCCGAAAAGCTGCGAGAAGTGGCGGGGAGAGCCGAGCCGAGGTTCCGTTGGGAAGAACGAAGAGGCCGTTGAGCGGTAGAGAGAGCGGAGGTTAGCGGCGCCGCACAGGGATGCCGAGGCGGGGACGGGGGAAAATGAAGGCGGCTGGGCTGGAAGGAGCCGTGGAGGGCGAGCCCGGAGCCTTCCAGGCGCCCGAGCTGCCCCGAGCGCCCCTCGAAGAGGGTCGTGGTCGCCGGTCCCCCGCTACCCTCCTCCCCGCTCCTTCGGCCCCGCCGCTGCCCACGGTGCGGGGCGGTTTGGCCGGACAACGGCGTGTCCTCCGCCCACGACGAGGACGCGCGTGTCCCCACGGCTGGATCCTTCGGACTTGATGGCCCCGTTGAGTCTGGCGCTGATGTCCCCAACGGGGACTGACCCCTGGGGGTGCAGCCTCTGACTTGCGCTGAGCCCAACTACCCAACACGTGAGGAAGGCCGCTGGGGTGCAGTGACCGCGCCGGCTGACCGGGGGTCTGGGAAGAGGCCCCCCCATCATCCAAGACTGAGGCTGGAATGCAAACTGTGGGCCCTTCCTGACCCTCTGCCCACTTCTAACACCAATGCCGGGTTCTCTTATTCAGGGGATTTAATTGTGTGCAACAGAAGGTTTGTTGCAATCGGGGCCTCTGGGAGGACAGGGACCTGGGCTTGGGGGTCCACTGAAGCTGCCTCTGTTAGCCGTTGTCCAAATCCGTTGTCATTAGAGCGATGCTCCTGCCTCTCAGGTCAGGGTCTGCCTGAGTGCTGGATTCATGGAACTGTACCCTGGCTGCAGAGGGGAGGCTGCAAATGGAAGTACCTGGCATTTTCTGCTTTTAAATTGGGAAGCTGGTGTTTTCTCCTCCCAGGGTCATAAAGTGGGGGAAGCCCTCAGACAAGATAGGGGTTCAGTGCATGAGAAACCAAAAACGATGGCAGATGTCTCCTATGAGGACCTGTACTTAAAGTTAACAGGAACCGCTGGAACCCAACATGCCAGCAACTTTGGGAATTTCTGCTCTAATAGTTTCTATTAAAGTTGCTGCACCTAGAAAGCATGTGTTGGCCTTTGCAGTCTTCAGTGGGGTGGCCTCTACCCATCCCAATCTCTGGTTTTTATGACCCTTCCTAAGTACTCGACGAGTGTTTACGTTGAAAAGACCTGGTGTCTAAGCAGGTCTGAGTTGACTGGATGGCAGAGAACAAGAAGGGTGATGGGAGACATTGGTCCAAGGCCACTGAAGGTGCAAGTGGGACCCACAAAAGATGGACCAGTGGAACTCCGATGGCCATCAGCTGATGAATGGGTAAACAAAATGTGATCTGTATATCCATACACTGTACCTTATTGGGCCCTAACAGATGTGAAGGACACGTGCTACAACATGGAGGAACCTTGAAGACTATAGCTAAGTGAAAGAAGCTGGTCAAAGAAGCCAGCATATATGATTCCATTTATATGAAATGCCAAATTTAGGCAAATCTGTACAGACAGGAAGTAGGTTAGTGGTTTCTTAAGGCTGGAGAAGGGAGAAGGAAATGCAGCTGTAATCCTCAATTATTTCTATTTGGTTCTTTTTACAGTTTCTCTCTATTGATAGTCTCTGTGAACTGAGATGTCATTCTCTTGATTTTCTTTAGTTCTTTATCACAGCTTTCAGGCAGCCCTTGGAGCATATATAAGACAGTTGTTTTAAAGTCTTGGTCTCCTAAGTCCAAATGGCTGGGCTTCCTCAGGGACATTTGTCGATTTTCATTTTATTTCATATGAATGGACTGTGCTTTCCTGTAGCTTCATATTGCCTGTAATTTTGTTGGAAACGACATTTGGCGTATTACAGTGTGGTCATTGTGAAGATCAGATTCTCCCCCTCCCCAGGTTTTGCTGTTGCTACTTTTGATGAGGTGTAATCCTCCTTTTGTTTAGTGAATTTTCAGACTATTTTTACAAAGACCGTATTTCTTGATGTGAGTGGTCACTGAAGTCTCCTTTTGGTTATCTCAGAGATTTCTTTAAATGCAAGGATCCAAAAGAACACATTTGAAAAACAAAAAAACCAACTCTCCCAGTCTTCGTAGCTGGGCCCCCTGCGTCTCTTCCTTACACTTCACCACCTACTTGCATGGAGCCCACAAATCTGCCAGAGGTGTAAGCCCAGGGACTTCTCAGTTCTTTTCTGAACAGGCATCCGGCTCTGGGCGTCCACATTGCACTCTGGCTCCCTGGTACATGCAGTGGCCCTTCTAAGCCTTTATTCCCCAGAAAACTTCCTCTTCAGGTGCCTCCTTTCCAGATTTTTGGGTCCATCTGTGGCTTGCCCCTGCCATCATCACTTGCCCAGGTGTCTCCCAGTAGCATAGACCTTTAAATCTTTCATCAGGTCATGCCACCACCTGGAAAATCTTTTCAGCCTGAGGGGGAGAAAAACCTGTCTGATTCTGCTCTGGTCCCTCAGGGACCCAACAGACAGGTCACTGCCATCCGGTCACAATCACCCTATTTTGAGAACCAGGTTGATGTCTGTCCCCTGGCATCAGGGAGCCATTCAAGGAGTCTGGGCTCCATCCTCACATCCTCCACCGAACCAGGGAACGGCAGTGTGTCTGCATTAACCAAAAATGCTGCAATGTTTTACCCAAATTCAGCCACCTCTTCATTCATCACTCCTCTGGTTGATGTAAGTTTTTGTTGTATTCCAGAGTTCTGGAACAGTTGATTCTGTCAGTTTGTCCAGCTGAATGGTTGCTTCAGTGGATAGACTGATTCTGTGAGCACGTTAGTCTGCCATTTTTGTTAACAGGACTGGGGAAATGTTTTGATATGTTACCCTTGTCCTTATTCTCCTTCATGTTCATTTTGTTGGTGGGTGGTTGTGAAAAATTCTTTCAGCGGTGGTCCTGTAGCATAGTAGTTAAGTTCAGCTAGCTCTGTTTTGGCAGTCCAAGTTCATGGGTTCGGATCCTGGGTGTGGACCTATACCACTTGTCAGCAATGCTGAGGTGATGACCCACTTATAAAGTGGAGGGAGATTGGCACAGATAGTAGCTCAGGGCTAAACTTTCTCAAGCAAAAAACAAAATTAAGATTGGCAACAGATGGTAGCTCAGGGCTAATCTTCCTCAGCAAAAAAAAGAAGAAAAGAAAGAAAAACATTTTTCTTTCACTTTGTAAAATTTCTCTTCCATATGAATTTAAGAATCAACATAAGGGGGCTGGCCCCATGGCTGAGTGGTTATTTTCACACACTCTGCTTCAGAGGCCCAGGGTTTCACTGGTTCAAATCCTGGGCATGGACCTAGCACTGCTTATCAAGCCGTGCTGAGGCAGTGTCCCGCATAGCAGAACTGGAAGGACCTACAGTTAGGATATACAACTATGTGCTGAGGAGCTTTGGGGAGAAGGAAAAACAAAAAAGATTGACAACAGATGTTAGCTTAGGGCCAATCTTAAAAAAAAAATCAACATCACAATTTCAAAAAAATCGTATTATGATTTTTAACTTTATTACTTTAAATCAAGTACTTTTGAGGAAGATGACTCTTCCAATATTATTATCATTCAGGTCTGCCTGAGCCATGAAGACTGTCTGTGTACTTTGTATGGCTTCTGCTGACGTCAGCCCTTCAGGTCGCACCTGGCACAAGAAGGTCACTTCCTGCGTGGATTTCTCCCATCCCCAGCTTGAGAGCAGAGGAGGTAGTGGGTTGCCAAATGTCTGCCAAAAGTTCCTGTCCACCTGAGCCTCGGACTGTGATCTTATTTGGAAACAGAGTCTTTGCACATGTGATTAAAGACCTGAAGATGATGAGCTCATCCTGGATTTCGGGTAGGGCCTCAGTTGAATGACTGTTGTCCTTGTAAGAAAAGGAGAGGACACAGAGACATGGAGGGGAGAAGATCATTTGAAAGACAGGGGCAGAGCTCGTAGAGCTGCTGCTGCAAACCAAGGAGGCAGGAACCGCCATGAGCTGCAGAAGGTAAGGGGGGCTTCTCTGCTGTTGGTAAACTGAGTCAGTTGGAGGGCTCCCCCTTTGTTCTCGCTTAAACCATGAAAACCGAATAGTACCTTGTCTTCAAAATTCTAATTATCACGTGGCTTATGAGATGGATGTCCTGAAGAGCGTTGGCCATGCCAGATGCCATCATTTAAATTTCTTATGTCCTCAGTTGTCACATGTTACATCTTCGTTTTTCAAGGTAACTCAGCGAAATCATAGTCTACATCTAGGAATCAGTCAGAAATAATTTCAATATAGGGGAGAGAAACCCCGACTAAAATTAACTTTAGGTGATAGAACAGAATATAAGTAGAAAGAAAAGATTCAATGAGGGAAGAAATCAACTCATGTTAACGAGACTTGAGGAGTAGATTATGTCCAGGCACAGATACAGGCAGGATACAAGTGAGGGGGCAGGTCTTGTCCTGACCATCCCTCACGCCCACTCCTACAACGCTTTCTTCCCAGGTGGCCTCAAACCCTGTCAGCTGCTCCTGCGCTGTGACCTCACTCAGCTCTGCTTCCCAGAACTCCAGGTCTGGCAGGTAAGAACCCTGTGTGCCCCTGGCTCCTCCTCTGGTTCCATAAAGGGTCCAGTGCCTGGATCCTGTTGGACCAGAGAGGGCCATTCGACAATCCCTGTGCCAGGACTCGGGGTTTGGAATTTGCAGATAAGCTCACACTGAGGCGTTAGAACACCCCAGTCCTAGGGTGGAGCCAGCCCCACAGCAAAGCCTTGGCTCTGGGAGGGAGCGTTCATTATGTTAAATCAGGAGGCCACTGTCAAGAGGCACAAGGCACAGTTGCCCACCTCCACTCCCTCTCTGCCCTTCTCTTTCTCAATCCCTCTTTGACGCTCTAGAATCAGGCTTCTTTCCTCACCACTGCTAAAACTGCTCTGTCTTAATTTTTCAAGGAAGTCCAGAAAATGCCAGATCCTTCCAAAACCACCTCAAGTCCTTTTCCTTCCTGAGCTAGGGAAAGAGTCCCCCCATCTCACATCTGTATCTTTACACCTTTTTCCACCAAATATCGTTCATAACATGTTAATTGAATAATTACGATGTGCCCTACACTGTGAGTGTATAATCAAGCAAAAAGGGGCTCATTCTGCTCGCTGCGATCTGGTGCCAATCAACTACAGACAAGCCAGTGGTTGAGAAGGAAAATTTAGATGATTAGCTAGCATAATTGGAAGATGGGAGACTAGTGTCCTGAAGAAGCATCTTAAAATCATACAGAATCTCGAGTCAGTTATATAGGAGAAATGGGCAAGGGAGGGGGGTTTAGTAATGTCAACCGTCTGGTGTGATGGACTTGAAGGTGCCTTGATATCTCTTTCTTCTGTCATTTCTGATGGGTACCAAGGCAGAGTTTTTCTTTCTGGAGATCGTCATGTTCCTGGGGAACTGAGAGAACAGAGTTGTCTTATCACAGCTGGGAGATATATGTAAGCAAGGGCCATGGAACTAGCAGATCGTGTATATCGCAAAGGCGAGAGGTGCTTAATCGTCTAGGCTACGTGTGGGCTAGAACACATTCACAGAGAAGAGTGAGTCAGGGCCATAGTTCCAATATTGCTTCCTTGCCCTAACATGGCTTGCCTCATGCCAACTTAAGATCTAGCTGTTACAAGTAGGAGGACAAGTTTCATTGACGTAGAACCTAGTGTCAGGGCGAAGGCAATGAGCCTGCTGCCAAGGTCCTCTCAGTGCAAAATGTTCTCAAAGGACATTTTCCTTCTTAATAACCTAAAGTTAACTATTTAAAAAACCACCCAGGTATTTTTAGGTAACAGGTAAGGCTGTAACAGATAGCCTAAGCGCTAATTAAATTATATAAAAATGTCTTATGTCTGAATTAGCATTTGGCAAAAATATGGAAGAAAAGGATGCGACATGCTAGAATGAGATATAAAAGCAAGTTTAATAAAATAAGATTTTTTATGGAATCAAATTCATTTAATGTTAAAAAAAGCTATTTACAGTTGGTATCATCTTTTCTTGAGCATAAATATTAGAAGAAAATATTATAACTAAAAACACTAAGTGATCCCTCAAGCTAAATTACCTCTTTCGAATTTAATATAAAAGTAAATAAAAATCATGGTAAACAGAAAGTGCGGAGTACCAGGACAAGTAAAGATCTTCTTTCTAGTCACACGAAACCCGATCTCTTACCCACCAGACCATCTACTCTTCACATTTTTGTCTTTCAAAGGAATTAATAAAGTACAATTTTAATATGACAAGGTGTCACAGTCCAGAGCAGGATTGACATTAAAAGAGGTGAGTGAAACTGAGGGCTGCTCAAGGGAGCCACTTGCCCAGGGCCACACCTCTTGGCTTCTTCAGCACAAGCTTCTCTTTCCATTCAGTTCTCAGAACAGCCTTCTTGGCTCCTCCCTCTCTGCCTCCCTGGCAAGTCTGTCTGCCCTCAGGGCCTCAGCCAGTCCCTCCCTTGGCTTTTTAACTTCCTGACTCTGTCTGAGGATATCTCCCTAAGTTACTGGCTGTGTACAAACCGACTGTGGAAGACATAGACCTGCTCCTGAGATCATCTCTGCCCAATCTGAAGACCGTGCAGCAGTGGGCTCTGGGCTGGTGTGTAGAGACCCAGCATCATTGTGGCCCAGGGATCCACCTGGATTATGAGGTGCCATTATTTTTAAGGTATTTGTGATATTGAAGACTTAAAAGTTCTCCTTCGGTGCTGCAGGCCTGGAGATGCTGCAGTCTCCTGGATGCACAGACTCGCTGGGGCTTCTGCCAGGTCTCCTGCCGTTGACTGTACCTGACCTCATTGCCAGGATGGGAAGTTATCATTGTGATGGCCTCTGGAAATGCAGCTGGTGAGTCTCATAGGAAGGGCAGACCTTTCCCAATGAGTCCGCCCTTGGGAGTTGGCTAAATGAACTTGTCCTTTCTTCTCTGAATCCTGGGGCATCATATTTCTTTTGAGCTCCACTTTGAAAACAAAATGAAATGTGAAACTTGAATAAAATGAGGGATGCAGACTGCCAGCCAGGCAGAATGTTCTCAGCTCATTTGGATCTTCCACCCTCTTCTCTTCCTGGAGAAATGTGTCTCATGTTACTCTCTGCATCATAATCATCTGGATGGTTGTTAAAACTCAGATTTATGGACTTAAACTCAACTAGGTTGCAGGTGGGGCCAAGAATTTGCACTTCTACATGGTCCCAGATGCTGCTGCTGCTGCTGGCACAGGCACCACATGTGGAGAACTAGATTTGGGGACATCGAGCTGATAGGAGTCAAGGACAGAAAGCTCAGGTCATTACCCAGTGCCAACTCCAGACCATTTCCCTCCACTGTCCTCCTCTGAGGATGTTCCCTCTTCCCACCCTTGTCACTGTCAATTACACACATGTTGGTACCCCCCACCCACTGTCGTTTGCATACAGAGAAAACAGGCATCTTAGTATCCCAAAATTTCAGGTCTTCAGCGTCTCTCTGTGCTCTGCTGTAGGCACACGATCACCGAGTTTTCACAGCTCCTTTAGTGCCTCATCTCCAGTGAAATCACACACCTCTCAGCCCTTACATGCTCCACTCCACTTCCACACCCAAGTCCCATCTTCACTCTGATATTCTCCTGTTCATAAATAAGTAACTCAGACCCACCGCATTCCCATCACACAGACCCATCCCCAGTAAACAACCATCTTTCCTCCCCGACTCTCTTCCTTCTCTCTTCCAACTCTCCTTGTTAATCTCAGCTCCACCATCTGACCTAACACAACAATTGATGCTCCTTAGAAGTCAATCTTGCTCTCACATTTATTCCACATTCACACCCCCTTCCCAATGGCTTCACATACCATTAGTGCACTAGAAATGCCCATAGAATTAGCATAGACCCTACTTCAACCCTGAGACCCAAATACTCATCTGCCCACTCCCTACACCAGTGACAAATCTCAACTCACATTGAGCAGGTGCCAAGTTGAACCAACCAGTTCTCCAAATAATTCACCCCTCTGTCAAGGTCCCCTAAACTTACTTGTTGGTACTAATTTCCTGCCTACCCCTGAGTGTCATTCTGGACACCCTGCCACCCCACACTCATATATCAGTGAGCAATCCATCCACCCTCCTGAATCCACCTACAGATTCTCAACTTTTGAATAATTCTTGAGCACCTTTCAGATTTCCTACAAAATACCATCTCCACAGAGTGCCCTTCCCTAATCCAGCAATCAAAATAATATTACATTTTCTCTGTGTTAATATTTTTAATTTTTAATTGTATGTGTATTATTATCTATTTCTTTCGTACTGTTTTCCTCACTAAATTGAATACTCCATGAAGTGAAGACTAATGTCGACGTTAATATTTTGCACTGCTGTATTCACTTCTTGCTTTGGCCTTAGAAGGTGCAGATATAGCTATTGAAAGAAATTATTCAAACTCAAAGAAAATACTTTCTAAATTTTTCAAAAAAACTCAATTAGAATTGTAGAATGATATAATCTCTTTTCTGGTATATTGCAAAAAATTATCAGTAAGATAGCAGATCCTTTCTCTCTGTAATCCATGGTAAGACTCTACTCACAATAATCTGTTAAAAATGTAAACCTAATCAGTACACCTTTCCTTTTAAGCCCCTCATTTCTGTCTTCAGAAGATATTTTTTAAAAGTAAAACCATAAATCTCACTTCATTCCTGTTGTCCTGCTGTAATTATTGACGCCACTTCATTCCCCGACATGTCCCAGTTTGGAGGGAAAATTATTTGACCCTTCCATTTATAGAGCACCTATTATCTGCCGAGTTATGCACTAAAACCCATGATCCAGAATTTAACTTAACAATATCCCCGCCCCTGTTTATTTTAATCTCGGTGAGAGGAAAGAGTTAATAAACATAGTACTGAGTGTCTAATACAGTGTTAGGTATAACTCGGTCCTGGTAAACAGTAAGGCTGACACAGAGATAGAGAGAGCAAGAGGGAGGGATGGAGGAAGAGAGACAAGGAGGGAAGAAGGGAGAAAGAAATTCACTAAAAGCATTGATGAGGACGAGAGTAGGGAAGGACTCACTGATGACCTGATATTTGAGTACAGAACTGATTTTTTTTTTTAAAAAAAAGACCGAGCACATTGTGGGTTAACAATTTTCTGGAAAGGTGAACAATTGAAACAGTGCAGGGCTTAATACTACTTCCACTTCCTAGTGATGCTGTTTAAAGACAAAACAAAACAAACGTCTGGCCTAGTATCCCAAGAAAACTCCCTATACAAAAAAGTAGGGTGCCCTGAACGTGACTTAACGAACGTTAACACCTAGAAATAACTTTCAATAAGATAGCTCCTTATTTTAAAGAGCTTCTGTTTGCTGACTTAAAGAGCTTCCACAGAAGGACAGAAGATACAAGTGGACACTCTTGCCGTCAGTGTGGATTCCACGCTCACCGGAATAGGCTGGCTGGGAAAGCAGATGGATGCAGGTGTCTCCAGGGCTGCAGACTCGTCCTGCTGACCCCACTCCTGATGTGCAGACAGCCTGTGGCTTGCTGGAGAAGGCAGTGACTTCTCTGATTATCAAGGGAGAGAGTGGATAACCCAATCAGGGGATAATCCAGAGGAGACATTCTGTCTCTTCTCAACGGGATTTGAGAAATGCCTAAATCTTTATACTGAAACACAAAAATGTCAGGTTATTGACACTGTCAGATACTGGTGATAAATGGAAAAATTTTAATACAGTTGTGTGTGGGGAGGTGGTATTTGCAGTTTCTATCAGTATTTTAATGTTTCCTTTTTCTCCCACTATGGATACCTTCTATAAAAATAGAAGTAGAAGTTTCTATGTACAAAAATGTCCATACAACTTACATTTTAATAGGAAACAATTAGAGACTGTTTAAATGATCATCAATAAAAGAATGTCCAAAGTTTATTAATATATCTCTAGAACATATCACACAGCCATTAAAAAGAAATTAATATTTTGTGCATTTACATTTCACCTAATTACCAGTAAATTTGAGATGATTCTAAGCAATTTAGTCTTTCCTTTCCCTTTGATCTAAATAATTAATGTCCCTTTACTCTCTTTACTTCACTGGCTTTGATTTAATCCATTTATTATTCCATCATTTCCTCTATAAACTGCTTAATTGCAATCATATAGAAATCTTGGTTTAATTCACTAATGGTTAAATCATAGATCCTTAATATAATTAATACAAATAGTTACTTTTACCACCTCCCACCAATTCTAATACTATAAACAATTTCAGTTTTATTTTGAACCTTCCTCACTTTTGCATTACTGTTGTCATGCATTTTAGTTCTACGTGTATTTTAATCTCCATGAGAGGTTTCTACAATTGCATCATAAAACAAAATTCGTGTGTATTTATTTATAGATTATCCTTTACTTTCCTTTTATTGCTTCCTGCATTCCTGGTTCTCAATCTGGGATTATTTTCCTTTGGACTTAGTAACTCACTCTAGTATTTTGTCTAATTCAAGGCTGCTAACAGTGAAAAGTTTCACTCTAAGTTTTTCTAAGACATCATTATTTGGTGCACTGTTGCTGCTGGATACAGAATTCTGTTTTGACATGAGATTTATTTTAGCGTTTTAAAAATGGTGCTCTGGTGATGTCTATCTTATTTTATTCATGGTTAGAAATCACCAATTATCCTTTTCCTTGCTTATTTGGCCTCTATAGTCTCTAAAATCCTTTACATTAACTTTGGTTTCCGGACTACATTATAGCTCCTTAATAGTTCCTGTGTATTCACTCTGCTTAAAGAATGTTGAATTAATTAAATCTGTGGGTTGATGTCTTTCACCATCTTGGAACAGGCTTGTGCATTTTCATTTCTGATATCAATTCCTGCCCACATTCTTTATACTCCCCTTTTGATCACATGTGTCTTGTAATTCTATGCTGAATTTTCCAATGTTTTTCTCCCTGTGGTTTTGTTGGGAAATTTGCTCTTGAACTGTCTTCCATATCAGTAAACCAGCCTTTTGCTGGAATCAATTCCTTCTTAATTACTTAAATCTTAATTTTAGTTCTAACATAAACACAATACATAGACTGAATTTTTTAAATGAGAGAGAGCAGAGCATTTTCACAATGAGGAGAAAATGTTTTCCTTTTGATACAATAAAAGTCAAAGAGGGGTCAGACCCGTGGTGTAGTGGTTAAGTTCAGTGCGCACTCCACTTTGAGCCCAGGTACATGGGCTCAGATCCCAGTCATGGACCTACACCACTCATCAGCCATGTTCTGGCAGCAACCCACATACAAAATAGGAGAAGATTGGTACAGATGTTAGCTCAGGGCTCATCTTCCTCGAACAAAAAAAGAAGAAGATTGGTAACAGATGTTAACTCAGGGCAAATCTTCCTCAGTGGGGAAAAAAAAGCAAACAGATAAGGGAAAATTATAAATTGGATCATATTAAGATATATGAGGAGCAGGTATTCATCAAAATTCACCAGACACAGAGGCAATGGAATACGTGAGTGGGAGACAAGATTGGCATTACCTACGTCTGGTAAAGTACATCAAGCCAAATTCTGTAAATTACTGTCCGATGAAACAAAAATACAGAAAACCAACTAAAAAAAGGGTCAAATTCTAGAATATTCACTCCATAAAAGAGGCTAAAAAAAATACTCTGTCTGAATCTTCTCTTACAACTGTAAATCTTATGAAATTTCAATACAAATCAAGTATAACAGGCCAACTTAACTTTTAAATTGAGATATGCCGTAATTGTAAAATACTTTCAAGGCTCAGGAAGAAGAAAACGATATAACCTATCTTGTTCTTCCAATGGATTGGGAGTACATTTTTGAAATAATATTTAGATTTCTTGGGTTAAATAAAAATGTTATAGAACCCAGTTTCATCTGTTTGTATTTACTTCCTTTAACTTGTGTTCTAGGAAATTTTAAATGACGTAGGTCACATTGTTATATTTGTATTTGTCTTGGTTGGATAAAGCCACTATGTGATGTTAATTTTAGATGTCAACTTGACTGGGCTAAGTATGCCCAGATAGCCAGTTAAGCATTATTTCTGGGTGTGTCCATGAGGATGTTTCTAGAAAGAGACAAGCATTTGATTCCATAGACTATGTAAAGAGACCAACCCTCACCAATGTGGGTGGGCATCATCCAACCTATTGAGGGCTCGAAGGGAACAAAAAGATGAAGGAAGGGTGAGTCTGCTCTCTCCTCTGGAATGTCCATCTTTTCTGCCCTTAGTCATCAGAAGTCCTAGTTCTCAGGCCTTTGGACTTGGGCTGAATTATGTCAGTGGCTTTTCTGGTTCTCCAGCTTGCAGATGGCAGATTGTGGGACTTCTTAGCCCCGTAACTTTGTGAATCAATTCCTATAATAAACCTCCACTTTTGTATGTTTATATTTATTCTATTGGTTCTGTTTCTCCTAAGCACCTTGACTAATACACATGGATAACAAAGTCCATAGTAAGTACACCAGAGGAAATTCCTCAAGGTATAGGAGGCTCCCCCACCCCAAGGAGGAAGCAGCTTATCCCACCCTGGCAACATATGTGTGCTAGCATCTACACACACACATGCACCCAGCTAAACCTGAAAATGCACGCAGGCTCAAACTCTCTCTCTGCCTTAATAACAGTGGTTATTTCTACATGACATGTTATAAACTCTTTGCTCTGTTTATTATCTCTTTCGTCTCACTAAGTCAAACGGGCATTGAGTCTGTTTAGTTTATTTCTGGATAAACTGAAACCACAGGTTTTCTACCAGAACTTCGCACATAGTAGATGCTCTATAAATAGGATGGCCAAATAGTTTTTCCTCCAAACTGGAACATATCAGGGAATGAAAATTGTAGTATTAATAATTATGATAGGAGAGCAGGAAAAACGTCTTAAGCTGTAATTGCTAATTTATTGCAGTATACCACTCAAAAGATGATATCTTTGCGTAAGTGTAGTTAAGTGGATGGATTTAAAATATTTCAGGAAGCAAAGTTTTAGTGTTTGAATTTCATGTGTATATAAATATAAATATATATATTATACATAAAATATCTGAGGCCTTTTTGTATGCACAGCTATATGTGAACACTGCTGTGGGAAACAGAAAATCCATATTAGTCTTGTCTTTGTGGAGTATTCAATTCAGTGAGAAAGGACTAAATATTGAAAGAAATAGATAATTTCCATATAAGTAAAATAGAAAAAATATCAACAAAGAGAAAAAATGGAGTTTTGTGATTTAGGTTCCTAAAGCAGGGGAGTTCACTATGGTAAATGACACTTTGTGTGAGATTTGAAGAGTGGTTAGAAATAATTCAAATTCAAAAGTGGAAAATATGTAGGTGGATTCAGGAGGGAGGATGGATGGTCCATTGCTATGAGTGTGGGGTGGAAGGGTGTCCAGAATGACACTCTGGGTTACACAGTATATTAGCACAAACAAGTGAGTTTGGGGACACTGGAAGAGAAGTGAATTATTTGGGGAAGTGGTTTGTTCAGCTTGGAACCCAGTCACTGTGAATTGAGTCATTGATGTCTCTAATGTGGTGAGTGGGCAGGTGGATATTTGAGTCTAGGAGTTGGTCAGATCTGTGCTGGCTCTTTGAATATTTTTGGCTCATTAGTGATATTTGAAGCAGGAAATGGATGGGATTGCCCAGCAGGAGGGTGCAGAGGGAGAACAGATGTCCGAGCAGGGCTGACTTCTGGGAAGCCTCAGTCATTGGGTTGGTCCTAAAGAGAAGCCAGGAAGTTCAGACAGGCAAGAGCAGCACAGTGTAGTGCTGGTGGACCCCAAGAATGAACAGGCTTTTAAAAGGAAGTTGAAGTCCACGATGTCACATGCTACTGCAGGACATGTCAGACACACAATGAAAAGTCCACATTGGGCTTGTAAGTATAGCCAAAGAAGCATCCACAGAATGTGGATATGGGATTGGGTGGGCACTGTGGAAATAGAGGCACTGGGATGGATGTGAACTTTTCACAATGAATCCCTGGCAAGAGGAGGAGAGGGAGAACATGGCGGGTGAGGAGTATTAGGAATGCTGGATGAGGGATTGGTTTGTAGATGGTAGAGATTTGTACAGTAAGGAAGTAAATGAAAGTACTTCAAATATTGAGGGCATAAATTGAGGTCATTGAAATTGAAGGATGAGCTAAAAATCAGAATGGTTTCAGCTGAGAAAGAAATTTATTTGGCTATAACAACAGAAAAGTTATGATAAATGAATTCCCGATGAGGAATATTTGTAGATCTGATGACTTGAGAGTGAAACAGTTCTTGTCTAGGTTGTTAATAATTTATCTGTGAAATATGAAGTAGGTCAGGAAGAAATAGAGTTTTATGGAACTCAAGAAATGGAAAGAAACTGACAGAGCATTCAGGGCATGTTAGAGAACGCACATAGGCCCATTGGTTGCTGTTGAATCTCTGTTGGGTTCCACAGACTCCTCGTGTGCTCTCTCTTCGCTGGTGATCCTCAGTGCAGGTGTCAACGTGGCATGGCAGGTATTTGAAATTATCCAAAGTCAGAGGCTTACAGGGCCAATGTGATGGGAGTGATGAATCTGGGAGCATGGTCAGTGGATGATTGAAATGATGGACCACAGAAACCAAGATTGAAAGAAAGGAATAGGAAGAGAGAAAGAAGAGAGCCTTGTGAAGATATTCATACTGGAGTAAACTGTTTTCTTGAAGGTTGGTTATTTACATTAGGGTTCTTTGTGTAAAAACAGGAACTGTGGAAATTTGTGGTAGGAATGTGCTGTTTGAGTTCCTGATTTGTGAGCAGGAGAATTTGGGGTTAAGACAGGATTTTGCTGTGGAGTGAGGGTGTCTAAGGGTGGAATAGTGCGTGATTTCATTAGAGATGGCACTCTAAAAGGAGCTACGGGGCCCTTGGATCACTGAGTCCTAATGATAGTGGGTTACTTGGTACCAGAATGTGTGTAGTTGACAATGACGGAGAAGGGGAGAGAGTAACATCCTGAAGCAAGATGGAGGAGGGAGGTTTGTCTGGATTTGACATTGGATAATGACCTTGAACTTTCTGTCCTTGTCTCACATGGGCTTGATGATGTCCCAGAATCCCATTCTCAACATGTGGTACCTATACTAGCAGCATCAATGTCACCTGGGAACATCTTAGAAATGAACATTCTCCATTCCCACCCCAGATTGACTTGAGTTGAGGTCCAGCAATCTGAGTTTTAAAAACCCTCCAGATGGTTGTGATTCACATTTGAGACACATTCTCCAGGGAGGGAAGGAGGGTGGAATAGCCAAATGAGCTGAGAACATTCTCCATGGATGGTAGTCTTCATCCCCCATTTTGTTCAAATTTCACATTTTATTTTTAAAGAGAAAGTTCAAAAAATATGCCCCAATTTCATGGTGGAAACAATGAGACAACAAAACTAAAACCAAGCAGAAACCTGCAGCTCTGTACACACTGAAGGCTGAGCAGCTGCATATTCCAGAGGCCAGGTAGTCGGATAACTTCCCATCCTGGCCGTGAGGTCAGGGGCCGTCAGTGGGAGGAGACCTTGGAGAAGCCCCGGTGAGTCTGTGGAGAGGAGAGACTGCAGGGCCTCAAGGCTGGCAGCAGCGAAGGAGAACTTTTAAGTCCTTCTGATTCACAAATATCTTAAAGATAATTGCACCAGGTGGTCTAGGTGAATCCCTGGGCCATGGCTTGAGCTGAGGGATCTGCACACCAACCCTAGCCCACTCCTGACCAGTGTCCGTATTGGGCAGAGATGAGTCCAGGAACGGGTCTGGGTCTCTCCCAGCCCCTCTGCAGGCAACAGGCAACAGGCAACTTCTGGAGATATTAGGAGACAGATGTTGCAAGTGAAGAAAAGCATGGGAAAGACTGACTGTTGGCTTGAGAACAGAGGAGTTTGCCAGGGAGGCAGAGAGAGCAAGAGCCAAGAAAGGCACCTGAAAACACCGTGAGGAAAGCGATATTGGTGCTGAAGGAAAGGAGAGTGGTGCAGTGAGAAATCCACCAGGAGACAGCCTTGACCCCCACAGCATCTCTTTGTAACATCCATCATGATCCTTACCTTTCATGGGTAACCTCGATTTTTATTTACCATGATTTTTCTTCCTGTTTATATTAAAATCAATAGGATAATTGAGGCTGAGGAATTAGTGTTTTGAACTTACATTTGTTTTTTCTACACTCAATGAACAGATAATACCTACTCAATGAGATTTATCTCTTAATGTGATATGAAATCTGATTTCATAAATTATGATTTTGCATCTAATTTTAACAAAATCC
The DNA here is from genome assembly GCF_041296235.1 of Equus asinus. NCBI lineage: Eukaryota > Metazoa > Chordata > Mammalia > Perissodactyla > Equidae > Equus > Equus asinus. Next base: position 19,520,222 of record NC_091809.1, on the reverse strand, counting down.
TTCAGCCTTTGTCACATGTTAATTCAGACATAGGTAATTTCTATATCATAAATTAAGTACCTCTGATTTGTTCCATGGCAAACTTGTCTAGCTTTGATTTTGGAATCTTAACAATGACCATGCCCCGTGGGGCATTATTTTCCACGTAGAGAATCTTGGCAGCCGGCTCAGTGCCTTCATTCCCACACTAGATCTGGAGATGTGGAAATGCATTCACCTTGCTCGCAGTACAGAGCACATAGTACTTATTCAATAAACATGAGATAAATGAATAATCAGTGGCATCATCAGGTCATTCACAGAAGCCAGACAGACAGAGCTTCCCCAGGTCGGGAAGAAGAAGCATTTCTTCATATTTGCAATGTTTTCATTTTTAACATTGTAATGTGAACAGTGATTATACTATTTTTATGAAACTTGTCTTCTGAAAGTTTTCAAAAATCTCCAAATCTCAGAGTAGGGAAAATCAACCTCTGTGAACCTGTCACTTGCATCAGAGATTGTCAACTCATAAACCATCTGGCTTTATCTTTACACCCACCCCCTGGAATTAGCCAGCTGTAGATGCCGAGAGCACATCATTTCAGGTGTAAATATATCAGTTTCTCTTACAGATGAGAGATTTTTGGGACTCAAACACAACAAAGTTATCACACACAAAAGTAAAAATGTCACTCCTATAATCAACTACCTAGTCAGCCTCCAAAGTCTCCCAGTTTTCTCCAGGTTGTTTCTTGGTTTTACATTTTATTTGAGTCAGGATCTTAATGAAACCCTTCGTTTGCAATTGGTTGATCTGTTTCTGAAGTCACTTTTCATCTCTGAAGTTCATGCATCTTGGGCTTTGGGTGGGATATGCGTGTGTGTGTTTATGTGTCTACACCAATATGTGAATTATTTCTTTCCTGGATGGCTGTGCCCTGTCAGGAAGGGCCTGGGCTGCCGGAAGCGGGATTTATACTCGGCTTGTGGCTGAACTGAAAGGGCCTCCCAGGGTGACACTTGCAGCCTTCAGCGAGGAGGAGGAAGAACTACCAAGGAATTCATGTGGCCCTTGTCTTACAGTGTTTCAGGGGATGACGTTCAAAATGCCAGGTGATAACCCTGTAGCTCCTGGTCATGAGGCGGGTTCTCAGGGTGAGCTCATATCTTCACTACCCAGATGGGAAGCGTTTCAGTATTTGAATTGGTAAGGTTGTTTGTGTAGGCCCATGTTCATCAGTTTGGTGGCATTCCCCTGCTAGACCCATCTCTATACTGGCACCTCTCATGCCTTATCTTTCAAAACTCCCAACAGGAAAGTTTCACATCCCCATAACACATAACCACATAACCACAGCACAAGACTGGGGAAAAGAACACAGCCATCCTGGGGGCTAGAAGCTCTATAGGATTGAGCCCAGATGACCCTTTAGGTCAAGCTGGTAACAATAAGACTGAGCGTGTAAACTATTGTTTGTCCGAGAGCATGAACCTCAGAACCACATGGGACCCTGGGCAGCAAGGGAGAGTGTGGGTCATGCACTGCCCAGGATTAAGGTCCGTTATCCTGGGCAAACCAGAGCTCACGGCTGATCCATCAGGCCTGGCTAGGTAGGAATGGCCACGATGTTCCTGACAGAGAGGCTGGGGCCTTAGGGAATTTCTGCCCAAAAAGAATTGTAGAAGGAAGTGCAGGGATGCTGGAAATCTAGTTCACAGGGAGCAGTGACGCTTATGCAACAAAGCCCTGTTGTAGCTTTAAAAGCTGCATCACAAATCTTTCCCTCTGGATAGGAAACAAGCAGGAAAAGGACCTGCAAGTTCATGGACCAGGATCCCGGGAGGAGTCCAATCCAGGTAAAGGGTGAACAGGGAGCCCCTAGAGGCGGCCTGCAGAGGGATGTCCTGCCTGCCCTTAGTCCGTCTGCAAATGGTCTTCCTCTGGCCTTGTCCTTTCCACATGCAAAGAGTTATCTGTTTACATTTTTTCCCCATTTACTGTTAGTGCAATTCCAGAGATTCATTAGAAAACTACACGTTCCAAAACTTGATCAAAAGAAAGCTCCACAAGAGAAGCAGAAAACATTCCTTCTTCAAAAGCTGTAGAAAGGCAGCCACTGTCCCGGGGCAGGACATGGTCCTGGCAAGTGCCATCTGAAAGACCCACATTTCTGTGCTGGTTGCTCTGCTGGGAAAGTCCCTCCGGCCTCTAAATCCATGGGGATCTGAGGGGCTGTCTCCACTCCTGGCCCAGGGGAACCACACTGAAACGAACCTGTCCTCTAAGGAAGGGAGACTTGGGTGGTCCTTAACTTGCCAGGGAGGGGGCTGGCCTTCCTCCCTTGTCCCACATACAATGAGCTGTGACCGTGCACCAGTTCTTAATTCAAGGAGGAAGGTGAAGTTCTGTGTCTCATTTATATGAGCACAGGAGTTGAACCACACCACAACTCCCAGGCTGTAACAGAAACAGGATTTTAGTATAATATTCAAATCTGACACTTACTATTAAATAATATTGCTCTCCCCAATAGGCAAATAGACACTGGGGTAGAGATGTCAGGGAGCTGGAGGGGGGTCGTCCCCTCCCCTTTGGGATTTAGGCAAAACCAGGAAAGAGCTTACAATGTCCTCCTTCACATCCGGGTGGGAAGAGCTGGCCTGGTGCACCACGAGGGTCCCAGCCATGTCCCTGCGCCTGAAGAGGCTGAGCTTGTGGTGGCATCTAGAGTGTGATGGCTCCTTGCCAAGGGCATGGCAGCTGAATAGAAGAAACAGGCTATTTTGGGGTCCCTCCCTGAGATGCATGGCCCACCTCCCTGCCCCCACTGCACTCTGTGCTTCAAACCTGGTGCTGAGTGCTCAGTGCATTCACAGCACCCCATTCGTCTGACATTGAGGTACCGTAAAGCATCACCCATACCAGAGGGGGCAACTGAGTCCCAGTAAGGAGAAGGGAGTGGCCCGTCACAGGACTGCTCAGCAGGGGAGCTGGGATCCAGGCACAGACTGAGCCCAAAGCTTTATGAGCCCCTGGATTCAGTCCCTGCGGTCCCGACACTCACTCAGCCCCAATCTTGAGGATGGCCGGTTCTTCTTGGTCCTGAAGAAGCCTCGCATTTTGCTCACCTTCATGTTTGGGGGCTCCAGCTGGCAGGACAGGCTGTAGCTACAGGACAGAGTGGACCTGTGAGCTACCAGGAGCCACACCTCAGGTGTCCCTCCCAGAGCCAGTCAGCAGCTGGAGTCTTGGTTCGCCAGGGGTCACCAAGGAACAAGGTCTGGGGCTGATCAGGGAGACGTGGGCACTTGGTCCGGAGCTGGCCCTCAGAGAGAGTCTGCCCTGCACTCACCCAGCTCCTGAGCACTCACCTCTCTTCCTCATGGAGGGGCTCCATGGCCTGGAACCAGGCCCCAAAGTGCTCCTCGGGCTGCAGGTGGCATTCATTGGCAGCCTCCTGGAGCAGCTGGATCCTTTTAATGACCTGGAATTTCTGGGAGGAAGGACAGGATGCAGACAGGGCCTGGGGGGAACCCAGCCAGGAACTTGTGGGTAGTGAGGAGCTGCTCTGGGGTCTTTGCTCATTGGGAACCCTCCTTCCCTCCCACTCCATTCAGGACTTGCCTGTTCTCACAGTAGGGTTGAAATAGTTCCTCATCCAGGAAGGTGTCCTCGATGTCAGCCCCTCCTCCCACCCACCAATGTGATGGGATCCCCAGCTGCCTGTATCTAACTCTCGCAATAAAGATAAGACCCAAGGGATGAGGCCAGAGAAAGTCTTGCAGGGGAGGTCTCTGATTTCCACAGCCCCACCCTCCCCACATAGAGGGCACGGCTGCTCACCTCACTCCATTTCTGGAAGTTCACCATATTTCCCTCGAAGGCAGACAGCCAATGTCCATCAGAAACAGCCCCCTTGGCCCATGACTAGCCCCCAGCCCACCCCTTCCCAAGTTGCAGGACTGCCAGGACCCAGCAGAGGGCAGACACTGCCTCAAGGAGAGCCTGAACCTGGGCCAGGCTCTGGGCTCCAGCGCAGGGGGGGCAGGGTCACTGAGGCCACAGACTCTGTAGCTCCAACCTCTCTGATGACAGACAGGGAGACTGAGCCCTCAGAAAGGAAGGGACAGCTGGACCACGGATGTGCTTCCTGACTTGCAGGGGCTGACTTCACTCCCCCAGGGGCAGGGCTTGAGGGAGAGGCTGAGTCCAGCTCTGACACCACCTCCCGCAGCTCTGTAGTGAGGCAGCTCTGAGCTCCCCCAGCCCAGGGAGCCTGGAGGGGGGCTTATGCAGAGCCTTGGGTCTCACATTGCTAAGATGTGCCTGAGGCCCCAGCTCCAGGGGCTGCCAGGAGGTTCTCAGGAGAGGAGCTTTGCCAAGTGCTGAGAGCTCAGGGCCCAGTGCAGGGCTCTCGCCTCCCAAACCTCTGGATCCTCTTTCCTGTTCCCCTCTCCATGCTCACACTCCTTCAGATAATCCTCCATCTCAGTGTCCAGCAGCTGCAGGTAATCGAGGAGTGAGCCCAGGAAGGGGACGACACCCTGAGCCATCAGGGTGGGAATGGTGATGAGTCCCGGCTTTCATGTGCCCCCATGGGACCCTCCCCCCAAAACCCTCACCCCAGCCTCCTGCCCACCCCGGACTCCCACATAGAGCAGCCCAGGACCCTCAGCAGTCTCCCCCAGGAGCCCCCTCCAGGAACACCAATCTCCCCTGTCACCTCCCAGGCTTGGCTTTATGCAGATCCCAGGGAATGTGGTCCCTGCTCCTCCCCACCCCAAGTCCCTCCTGGGCCAGCCCTGCCAGGCCTCCTCCTGCTCACTTCTAATGCAGCCGGTTCAGGCTCTGCATGGCCAGGAGCTGGGCTGGAGGAGGAGGGACCCCTCTCTTGGTGGAGGCCTCCAGCTGTGAGGGTGGAGCACCCTCTCCTCGAACACATGGACCCCTCCTCCCCACCACAGGCACCCTCACCTGCCACTGCTGCCTCTCCTGGGCTATCCAGGGATCCATCTCCAGGGTCTCCCACAGAGAGGTCGCTTCCTGCAGCGTCAAGGACAAGGTCAGGGAGGCCATGCTCCCTTCCGCATGTGTCCCAGGCCCTTGATCTTGGACCCTGGACATCTCGTGTGTGTGGCTGCTCCGTTTTCCAGATGCTCTGATTCTCGATCAGTCCCAGCTCCAACACTTGCTCCTCTGTGGCCTTGGGCCTGCCCAGGCCCCTCAGCCTCTCTCCTCATCTGGAAAGGGTGAGGAGAACTCCACCTGCCTCCCAGGGCCTCCTGAGGACTCAGTGTCATCTGACTGTCATCACTGCTCTCCCCTCACCCCTCGAGGAGGAGGCGGCACACAGCTCCTGCACATTCCTCTCCTCCCTTGAACCTCATCCCCCGTTTGTGGGGCTTGAACCACAGATCACCTCCCTCCACGTCCCACATGGGGAGACCGAGGCTCACAGAGGGGCTTGACTTGCTCAGAGGCCCACAGAGGAGAGACCCCTTCCCCTCCCAGCCAGAGGCCCTGTCCATCTGCCTTCACCCCACCTACAGACACACCTCTGAACATGGTCATGTCCTCTGGACTCTCAGGGTGTGAGCAGACCCTCAGCCAGGCTGAGCCATGGATGACAAGGGGCAGGGTGTCTCAGAGGGCCTGTCCAAGTGGCATCTACCTGTCCCAGCCCCCTGGGATTCTCTGACCCCAGGCTATACCTGAGGCGATGCCAAAGGCCTCAGCTCCCTAGGATCCCTCAGGACGTTCCCCTGAACACAACTCTCTTTTCATCCACTCAGGAAGGTGACCCCTAGTGCCACATCTGAGTGACAGTTACGGGGTGACCAGGGCACTGGTTGATGGTGACATTTGCTTCTTTTTGTTCTTGGAAACTTCTAACATCCAGTCAGGAAGGTCCACGAAGAATCTATTGGATCCCCTGATACTCTCATTGCCATCTGGGGCATGTGCCCTGCCAACAAGGCAGCAGGTGAGAACCCCACTGGGTATGTCAGCAGTGACCACTATCAGGGCACAGTGGGGAGTCCCAGAGAGCACACAGTTCTGTCCCAGGTCCACCATTCATCCCATGCTGGGCAGCCCTCATGTCCACCTGGCCCATGGGACCACGCAGTGCCCACCTCAGGGGCTGGCAGGGTGCCCTGTCCTTGGACGTGCAGCAAAGACAGAAGGAGCAGCAGGGGCCTGGCTTCCTGAGGACAGACGGGGCTGCTTTAGGAAGAAAAGAATACCCACCCCCTCCATCCACCCACAGCCTGGAGAGAGTCAAGTGCCAGCTGATGGACCCACATGGGAGCCAGAGACCTGCACATCCCGCTGGCTCCTCTCCCTCCTGGACAGTCCAGCCAACACCCCTGGGCCCCATGACCAAGGCCTCCTGTCCCTAACTGCCCCCACCCGTCCACGCAGCTAACACCTCTCTTCCTGTCAATCAGAACAATATAGACGGTTATTCCTCAGAGAAACTTTAAGGGAAAAACTCAGCAAAGCACATCCTGCCTGCTCCCTCCTCCCCTCACCCCTCCCCTCCTTCCAGATCTGCAGCCTCCACTCACCTCCATGAGCAGCTTCCTGCTCACCCGCTGGTCCTTGTTGCACAATTTTGTAAAATTTTTGAGAGCTCTTCCCGAGGGGGGAAAAGGAATGAAAACCTGTGCAGTGGTTTAAGGGTAAACCCTGTGTCTTCGAAAACCCAGAATATCCAAACATCCTGGATGAGCGTTTTCCCTGGGTCCTCTGAGCCCTGGGGTCTCCACGGGACTGGGGAGGGGGCTCTCCCGGTGTCACCTGGGCCTCCATTCCTGTAACTCCTCAGCAGATGTGTTTTCAACAGTCGTGGTTTCAGCCGGACGGAGAGTTCTGTTGCTGCAAAGCAAATACTTGAAAATCTTCAATTTGCCTCAACCCAGGACCTGACGTTCAGGGACACTGATTCCTGAAGCAGAAGCCCCCGGCCTAAGTTTCCAGAGAGACTCAGAGTCCGCCAGCCAGGTGAGTCTCTGTCACCAGGGTTTGCTGTCTCCCAGGTGGTGCCAGCTTACTGAGGGGGCAATGCCAGCACTATGGGGGGTGTCTGGTCTTCCAAGGTGATGCTCACATGAAGAGAGGCCTACCCACCTGGAAACGTGTCCCCATGTCTTTTTGAGCCGATGGATCGTGCAGCTCTGCAGAGCAGAGAGGATGGCATGCAGTGAAGCAAAGTTCCTCAGGCCTTGGCACTCCTGGGGCAGGGAAGAGAGTGAGCTGGTGAGGAGAGCTGGAGCCCTGCTGCCTCTGGCTTCTGTTCCCTCATGGACATCTCCTGTCTTGGATGAGACGCATGCTGAGGAACCCAGTGAGGGCACCCCTGGGACCTGATGAGTAGCATTCCCAGGTTGGAGAATTTGAGCTCAACCCAAGGAGGGAGCCCAGGAAGAAGTGAGCTTCCCACGCTGGGAACAGGAGTCAAGGTCAGTGAGGCCCCGGCAGGAGGGGCCTGGGGACTGTGCAAGGGCTCAGAGCACAGACTTCAATCCTGAGAGCTGAGGAAGGAGAAGGGGCAGTTTCCATGACTCCAGAGAGGGGCTCCCTGGGCCGCCCAGAAGGTACCTTGGACACCTGGATCCAGAGCTCCACCACCCTGGCCCTGTCCTGGGCTGTCATGCTCAGGTCCCCCAGGCAGGTGGTGACAACACAGTTGACCACTGTGATAAACTGGGTGATGGTGGCACGGATGGTGCATGCCAGGTGCTCATTGCCCCTGCTGTCCCATGGGGACCAGACGGAGTCCAGACAGTGGGGGGGATCACTTTCTTGAACAGCTCCTGGGGAGGAAGAGAGTGTCACCCAGCCCTGTCACATGCCTGCTCCATGTCCACAGTCCACAGTCCCAGGCAGAGTCAGTGGTCAGAGCTGGAGCTCAGGAAGCTGAGGATGTGGCCTGGGGCTTGTGGGGGTCCCTGGGTTTTGTCTGTGCCCACTGAGGGCACCCAGCACAGGATGACCCAGGACCAATAGTGCGGGGAAGGAAAGTGGCATTCGCTCCCAGCCCAGTCTCACTACTCCAGGCACCAGAACCCCGCTGATACTTGACGAACGCAAGGGGCATCGTCTACCTTTTCTGATCACCCTGGGGCCCGACTCCTCATTCAGATGTGCAGTCCTCCCAAGGAGTAACAATCACAATCTTTGTATGTTTGTCTCCCAGGTAGTCATTACATATGAGGTCCCTAATAATTGCTAAGGCTGTTGATGCCTCCTGTGCAAATGGATGACCCACCCAAGGACCTGACAGCCCTTCAGTGACCTCCCCTCCCCCGCCAAAGGGCCAGACTCTGCCCACCTTCCTCTCTGTTCCGCCTCATTCGTCTGCACAGCCGCTATGCCTGGCAGATGCTCTTTTGTCCATGTCTAGTGTCCACATGCGGACAGCACAGGCTTGGGAGTTAAGAGGTTGCCCAGGGCACATGTGTGTAAGTGGGAAAGCTGGGATTGAATGTAGGACATGGGATTCTGGATCAGGAAACAGCAGGTCTTGGGCCTCTGATGGCACAGGGAAGGCCGGCCCCACCTGCCCTGAGAGCCCTGCTGCTCACCGCATCCATCAGTGTAAATTGCTCTGCAATCAGCTGGGGACGGAACTCCAGGAAGTCAGGCTTCTCCTCCCACAGCAGGCTCTTGGTGGTCACAGCCCGGGGGCAGGTGGGCTCTTGGGCTGGATGGGCTCTGATGTAATCTCTCCAGATGGAGGAAGTGTTCTCCCTGGAGACAAGGGTCCAGCGGGCTCCAGCTGGATCTGGCACTGGGGCTGGAGCTGTTGTTGGCATGGCTCTGGCCCTGGGGGGACTGATGGAGGTGACACTTGCTCCAGCTCTAGCACAGGTGGTAGAACTAGAATTGGAGTTGGCCCAGGCCATGGAGCTGGCCCTTGCTCTGGCTCTGGAGCTGGTGGGAGCTCTGGAGATGGTCCTGGAGCAGCATAAAGAAAAAGTATCATCAAGTAGATGACCTCCCCTGAGTCTTTCCAAAGACAGGAAGGACCCCAATGCCTTAAGGGAACCCAGCCCGTGAACCCCCTGCAAATCGTCTTCCCACACTGCAGGGCCCTCACCTTCCAGCTCTGCCTCCACGGGCTCTGGAGACTCCAGCTGGACTGGGAGGAGGGAGGCGTGGCCCTCCTGCTCTGAGGTAGGCGAGCTCACGTGCACACGGGCCAGCTTCATCTGCGAAGAGACGGCACTGGGGGAAGGCATTGGGCAACAGAGTCAGAGGCCTGGTCTTTCCCTCCACACTGCCCACTGAAGGCGCCCTTATTTGGTCTGGGCCCCTGTGCCCGCCCATTCCCATCCAGAGGAGAGCCCCGGCCCAGTCCCGCCCCTGTGTGGCTGTCCTGGTGGTGGCAGGACTGCTCAACCAGCAAGTTGAACACAGAGTCAGTGTGAGTCTGTTCTTCCCACTGACACTCTCTTCCTGAAGGGCTTGGACAAAGCCCACCCCAGCCCTCCATGCATTTATGCAACTGGACTGAGGACTGAGGCAGACGTGTGACCATGTTGCTCACACACCTCCTGTTCTGGGCCTGCTGGGGGTGGTCCGAAGAAGTGGATGTGGAGAAGGGGAGGCAGATCAAGATAGGACTATGGTGGGGATGGGTCTCTAGGGGACAGCCCAGCCCAGCCTCCACTCTGGTTCCCAGGGGTCCTGGGACCCATCTACAGGTCTTTGAATCCTGACCTCCTGGAATGGAAGCCATCAGACCTCAGCCTTCCAGTGAGAATCAAAACATGTGTGAGATGCAGGGTTTTGCCAGCCTGGCCCCAGCCACAGTCCCCCATTTCCCCCAACCCTGTTCTGTAGAGACAGGGCGCCCTCCTTCTGGACCCAGAGGCCACTCATTTTATTCCGGCATCCTGTGGTCTGCCCTCCTGGTTTTGATAATGGAAGATGCCTCCAGATGTAAAGGAGGTGACGAGAGCACCATTTGGGATGTGCGATGGATGACAGGACTTGCGAATGACGTCTAATATGACTATTTGACTCTCAGACTACAACTGAGACGCAGGGATTGTATCTGTTGGACACCTGGATTCACTGAGTTATGCTAAGTGTCTCCAAAAATCCTGCACATAGTAGGTGCTTCACATACATGGTTGAATGAATGAAGTCCAGCCAGAAGCATCCCAGATGTCGGAGTGGGCCTGGGGCCCCTCTGCTCCCCAGACATCCCTAATTGGCCCCACCAAGCACAAGGACCAGGACCATCTCTCTGGAATCTCAAACTCCTTGACAGGGTGCTGTCCGTGTGCTTTGCCAAACTCAGAAAGACCACATCCCAGAGACGGGTGAGACAGACTACTTTCCATGAGGAAGAACCAATAATAACCATGAACAACCACAGCTCACCCCACAGCCACATCTGCAGAGCCAGGCACCAGGTCAGCACCCGCCATGGCTGATCCCATTAGTCCCTCCAAGAACCCCATGACGTTTATCCTCTCCCACCCCACTTTTCAGAGGAGCAAAGTGAGGCTCAGGGAGATGCAGTGACATTACAAGAATTACAGCTGGCAGTGGGCAGTCACCCAGTAAACAGCTGGTCCAGGACCTGGTGGGATGTGTTGAAGGCCGAGTAGTTGAACACAAAGGTGGTGACATTTGAGATGTTTCTACCTAGGAAAGCTGGTGCCATGGACTTTGTCAGTCTCCATCAGGTCTGCTGGAGGGACCGCCACCTGCAGGCCTCATTTAAATTCACAAAGGGGTCATCTTCACTCTGGGTGGAAGGAGGAGGGACACACAAAAAATCAGTGGCATCACCGTGAACCACTAGGAGGATGGAGGTTACTTTCTTTCTGCCTATGTAGCTGGTGGGGAGGAGGGGAGGTCGTGATTCCTTTGGGAGTGGGACTGTGGGACACTCTAGTGAGAAAACACTGGGAGCATCTCAGGGGAGTCTCAGATTTGGGTCTGGATTCTGGTACTGCCTCGGTCATCTCAGGGTCCTGGGTGTGAAGACCCCTCTGCACTAAGCCCGGCCCGGGTCATTGTTGGTGGCCTGGAGCACCCGCCCCCTGTCCAGGGAGACGGCATAGTCGAAACCATTCACTAACTATGTGACCATCTTGTGGGTGCAGCTCTGCAAACACAGTGCCTGGGAGAAAGACCAGGAGGGATCAGGGGCCTGCCTGGACCTCACCAGGGGGAACCCGCACCACAGATCAGGCTCAGAGGGGCACCTGCATAGACCTCCAGCCAGGGCTGGAATGTGATGACACCTGGTGGGCTTGGGATTCACATAGGGATAAAGGAGCTCGGTCCCCAGCACTCAACTTCCTACCCTGCCAGCCAAGATGTGGGGTATGAAGATGACCCATTGCCAGACTTCCAACATCTCACTACCTGCTCCTACCCGGGATGTGTCCCTCCTCATCCCCACCTTTCCTAAGTGCACCTCCCAAACACACACACACACCTTGAGCATCAAGGGGTGTGGGGCTGGCCAGGTGGGAGCACAGTTGTGACCTGACCTGGAGCGGCCTGCCCTGGGTTGCCCTGTGTTGCCTGAGGGTTCCTCCTGCCAAAAGGCCAGAGGTGTTAGAGGTGAGAGTTGAATCAATGTCTACAAAGGCTCTCGTCAGATTTCTAGAAGCCAGAGCTTCGGAAAGTTGGGACACAACATGCAAACATCTTGTTCTCTTGAGTGCCTCCATTCAAGTGAGCTGGATGTGAGGCTGTGTCTAGAATGTGGGTGCCTGGTAACCAAAGTTCTAAGTTCTGTTGGGGTCTGTCACCAAAGAAGTGAGGCCACTTCTCAAGGTTCCATTATCTGGGCCCCTTCCTTCAATCAGACCCACCCAAAGCCTCCTCTGGGCTGTTGACTGCTCATCGCCCTTGCCCATGTCATCTCCATAATTGTACACAAATATCCATCACTGCCCTCCCCACAGCGCTCTGGGAATGGGACCAGGGCCCTAGCTTTGAGGAGACACAGCTGAGTTCAGACCTCTTTTTTCCTACCAATTCTGAGTCCTGGAAAAGCCATTTGTGCCTCTCATGGCCTCCCCAGTCTCCCAACCTGCACAGTGGAGATGGTGCTAAAACCAATTTCCTAGGCACATCATCAGGTGTGTATGTGACAATACCTATAACTTCTGTGGGTTAGAGTCACATGTGTCTGATACAGAAACTTAGAGATGGAAGATGGAAGATTGGGACAGTCACTGCCCCCCTGGGCCTCATTTTCAGGTCTGCACTTTTCAGGGGTTGAAATTAGAAGAAATTCATATATTGTGATCCACTGGCAAAAGTTTCCCATGGTCTCCTGTTTTACTTAGAATCAGACCCAAGTGCCTCATGTCGGCCTGTGTGTGGGGCAGCCTCCACAATGGCTCCCAGTGCTCCCTGCCTCCTGGAGTGCACGTCCTTATGTGACAGCTAAGTGGTTAGTAACTGGCTTCTGATCAACAGAATGCCCCAAGGTGATGGGATGTCACTTCCAAGTTTTAATTACGAAGAGCCTGTCACTTCCTTCTTACAGGCATTCTTGGGTTCCCTCCTCCTCTCCTGTTTGCAGCTCTCTCTCTGTCTTATCTCTGGAACTGAGAGAGCAAGCACCGATGCTTTCAGTTGCCCTGTGTAGAGGCTCCATAGGAGAGAACTGAGGGGGTGCCCAGCCAACAGACAGGCAGGAACTCAGACTCTCAGTCCAGATGAATCCTGACAACACCCATGTCAGCGATCTTGGGTGGGAGTCCTCCCCCAGTTGAGCCCTGTTGAGACTGCAGCCCCTGCTTCATAGAGAATTTGAAGCTGAGGCACCCAGCTAAGCTCTGCCTGATGCCTGGCCCACAGAAAGTGCAGGATGTTAACTGTTTGTTCCTTATGGGTGGAAGGTTTTGGAGCAATGTTGTCATAGAGGAACAGAAACTAACACAGTCCACCATGTCCCACGATCTGGCCCTCTCACCCTCCTCTCTCTTCTCAGGCTCCCTCCAGCCACACCTGCCACCTTTCTGACCTCCTCTGGTCAAACTCACTTCTTCCTGTGAATCTCTGCACCAGGGGTACCTTCTCCCTGACATGCTAACTGTTCCCAGATATAGGCAAGGGTGGCTTACACTTGTCATTCTGGCTACAGCAAATAATCACCTCAGTGAGGCCTTTCAGAACCTCCCAGCACAGTCTCACATCCAGAGGTGCATGACATTATTTCTTTTGTCTTGATCACATTTAGATAAAGTTGAGTCCATGAGGAAGGGCTGTCTGCTTTGTCTGAAGCAGATGCAAATCCTGGTTACACCAGGCACCCAGGTTGAAACACCACCAGATCCTGAATTCAGTTACTGCTGAGATCCTCCCAGCAATTTGGTAATTCAGTGGTTCTCCTGAGGTCACCTTTCCCCTGAGACCCAACTCCCAGCCAGCCCTTGGCTAATTAGATGAACAATGAGATTTTCTCAGAGTCCTCCCAGCCAGGACAAGAAATGTTTTGAAATGTTCTCTGTATTAACTTTTAGGAAGTGGGGATGCTGGCAGAAGTAATTTGGGTGTGTATGTACAATAGTTTCTCTATAGGTATTATTCAGACAAAATAGTGTGGCTATGGGATATATCAAGAAAATGGATAAATTGATCCAATTTTTTCATGATGTGAAGTCTTTAGAGATTAAATATCATGGTTAAGAGCATAGAATATGAGCCGACATCTTATGTTCAAACTCCAACTCAATCGCTTACTGGTTATTTGTATTGATCAAGTTACTTACCTTGTTGGTACCTCAGTTTCTTCATCTGTCAGTTGACAGTAATGATAAGCGTACCTACTTTGTAAGGCCATGGGGAGTACTAAAGGAGTTAATGTTTGAAAAATGCCTGTAACACCTAGCATTTACAGCACTGTATCTATATATTATGAATAAAATTTAAAAATTGTTTTGACACTGTAAGTTCCAGAAGGTAGACTAGTAGTGCCTGGGTGTATGTAGGAAGCGCTCCGTGACATACGATGAGCAAACAAATGAACACCGTTGGTGAATGGATTACCAACGTCCCCTTGGTCATCCTACCGGCACTCCCAAGCAGAACCACACCCAGACACACCTGCTGTGTCCTTCATTGCCTTCCTTGGAGGAATCACTGGGGCTCCCTGGGCCCCCCTAACTGTGCCCACTGAAGGTTGTCATTTCCGTTGGCAAACCCCAGTCCTTGTCCAATTTCTGCATCTCACAGGGTCTGCAATCTGGTCTTTTGCTCCACTCAAGGGAGAAATGCCATCTCCAGAACTAGGCACACAGAGTGTGAGCCTTGGATAAAATGTTTTCCTGGGCTGGGGCGAGAAGAAGAGAGCAGGGACAGAGTGGGATTTGGGGAAAATCCCACAGGTGTTGTAGAAGTGACAGAGGCGGGATTCATCAGCAAGGACTGGGCTGGGTGGCGTGCCTTGGTGGTTAAATAGCAGGGGAGGCTGGCACATTTCATAGGTCCTAGCATAGTACTATCAACGTGGTGGTCATGAAATCAGGATCAGTCTAATGAGGTCCCATTAGTCCAAAGTTATCTGTTCCCTGACTGATTCAGTAATTTATAATAATAGTATTCGTGTTCTGTCATCTCCTTTTCATTGATTGGGTAGAGTTTATATTCTTTACATATCTTATGTGTTTTTACATAGTAACAAAAAGAGATTTAAAACAGCTCTTCTTGAAGAAGTCTCCCTAACATATTGAATTAATAACAGAAATCATGACAGAAAATTCCCAGAAAATCTTGACCTTTACACTTCTCTTTTAGACATTCCTAATTGGTAAATTTTCTTGACTTCTGACTTGCTCCTTGAGACGAGACCACTTAGGACAATGTAGGAGTGCAAGCTTTTTCCTTTTGAGGTGTAGTGGCGGTACTCTAGGATGATGTTTTTCATTTTGTAAGCGTGTGTCTCTGTGTGTGTGTTTGTTGCACCTTGCTGTGTGGGCCAGGGCACACTCCTTTTCTTGGGAAAAAAAACTTTGACCATTTTCTCTGGGTCTTATTTTCAGTTGTGACTTGACCAGTGCTGTCCAATAGTAGCGTTAAGCTCTCTTTTTTATGGAATTGAAATTTTTCTTTGACGCTGCATTTTAGCAAGTGAAAACAAACGTGAAATGAATTTTAATAGTATATTTTAACCCATTGTAACCAAGATATTATCATTTGTGCATGCAGTCTATATGAAAATTAATAACGAGATAGTTTAAATTTTTTTACTGCATTCCACAACTCTAGTTTGTACTTTCCGCTTACAGCACAATCTCCATTGTAAGCTGAATTTTTTCTGATATACATTCTCTGTCTTGAGATATTATAACATTCCAGGTTGTAAATTAAGATTCACATATCTAAATTGTTCCAAACGTACTTAAAAGTGTTGCATTTCAAGATCATGTTGGATGAATAGCGAAAAGTTCCTATTGGATCTGATAACAAAGGAGCCACTGTGACCTTACAAGGGGAGCAGCCATAGAATGGTGAGGGCAGATGGAGTGTGGGGTGTTCTGAGGGGGTGGTTGGAGGTGAGGCCTCAGAGACACGTAATGTAGATGACCTTTTCTCAATGGTTCACAATTATGAGGAAGGAGTAGAGACAGCAGTTTCCCTGTGAAATATCAGGCAAGTTAAGGGACCTTGAATGTGTATGAAATAAAAATAAATGTGGGGAATATTTGAAACGAGATTTGAGAAAAATCAAGGAGTAAATATGCCAACACATGAAAAGAAAGTAAAATTTCCTTGCACTATGGATGTTTCCCAGTTGATGCGGATGATTTTTATATATAGTGGTACCAACATTATGCTTTTCTTAGCAGTTATCATGAGACGAGCAGTAGCTCAGTTATGGCAGATAATCGGGATCTTCTGGGTTTGAAGGTTTACAAGGCATATATGATGAGCAGTAAGGAATTCTGGATCATTCCAAGGGAATTATTGAGATCATAGACCATGGAATCCAGGATTGATAGGAAAAGAAGAGAAATTAAGGTAAAGATATGGACATCTGGCATCACTTTGGTCTTGAGGAACAGGCATCTACTCTTAGGAGTGAGTAAAAAAAATGGAAATCAGGAATTTGTGGTAGGTGAATATGTTTTCTGAATTATTTATTTTTGAACATTACCATTTGGGTTGATGGAAACATCTGGGAAATGAGAGTGAGTAACTACGAGTGGGGTGGATGATAATTTCACTGTTGATTTAAGCTCTAAAGGAGCTATGAACACCAAGTGGTCCATGCGGTAATCAAATGAATAGTCATATAGCACAGAAGAATGTTGGGATTTGGGATTACGAAAAGACTGGGGACCATGTGTCCTGAGAGGGAGTACCAAGGTTCGTGTGGTTAAATGTCAAGGACAAAAAGAGAGTAAAGTCATATTCATAAAGGAGAGTGTCTCACAAGATGGTGGAGAATTGACCTGGAGTAGTCCTGAGTTTTGACTTTGAGCTTTCTATTCTTGACCCAAATCTCTTTGATGATGTCCCAGGAAACAGGTCAGATTAATCCCCACAGGGGGAGAGGGAGGGTAAATGTACAGTAGGCTGCTGTTTCATTTTGTTGATGGTTTCCTTTGCTGTGCAGAAGCTTTTTCGTTTGATACAGTCCTACTTGTGGATTTTTGCTTTTGTTGCCTGTGCTTTAGTCGTCAAATCCAAAAATCATCGCCAAGACCAACGTCAAGGAGCTGTTCCTATGTTTTCTTCTAGGAATTTTATGGCTTCTGATATTTTTTTAAGTCTTAAGCCATTTTGAAGTGGGGATTTTTGTGCATGGTTTAGATATGGGTCCAATTTCATTCTTTTGCATGTGGATTTCTAGTGTTCCTAACACCATTTGTTGGATAGACTATCCTTTCCCTATTGTGTGTTTGTGGTGCCCTTGTCAAAGATTAGTTGACATCAAGAAGTGTGATGCCTCCAGCTTTGGTCTTCTTTCTCAAGATTTCTTTGACTATTTGGGGTCTTTTGTGATTCCATAGGAATTCTAGCATTGTTTTTTTTCTATTTCTGTGAAAAATGCCATTGGAATTTTGGTAGGGATTAAATTGAATCTGTAGATTGCTTTGCATAGCATGAACATCTTAAAAATATTGATTCTTCTAATCCATAAACATGGGAGATCTTTCCATTTATTTGTGTCTTCTTCAATTTTTTTATCAATGTTTGATAGTTTTCAATGTACAGGTCTTTCACCTCCTTGAGTCATCAGAGGCTGATCTGGCACTGTGGCAGGTCTGAAGCCAACATCTACTTGGCTCAGCCTTGTGCTGGGGACCACTGCACAAGCCTGATACTCAGGGCCACAGGGCCAACCTGGCACTGAGATTCATGGGGCAGGCCTGGAACCTATGTCCACAGTGAAGTTGGATGTTCATTTTACTCAATTCCCAAAGAAAGCTCTAGGGTGGAAAGGATCTCTCTTGGCCTTTTGCTGCAGGGGCTTGGGAAATGGGTGACCTAGGTAGAGTGGAACTGTCCTGCTTACCATCTTATTTGCATCCTTTCTTGTTTCTGGGCTCCACTGAAGTGCTGAATCCCTCATCTGGAATACGGAGCTCGCATGAAGGCTTTTTCATGCACGGTTGGTTTCTTCTATCAGTTTTCTGTGAAGGGACACTGTGGAACTTCCTATCCCATCATCTTGCTGATGTCCCTCTTTGATATTTCATGTGTTTTTGATCTAATGATCTAACTTTCTTTTTGTACACCAAGATTAGGCAGTTGATCATGAATAGTCTTATCTAATAAATTATCTAATAACTGTCTAATTCTGGCTATGCTTTTTTTCTAAATGGGCCTACTTAGAGACCTCTTTAATCTGACTGCTTCTTTCCAAACAAGAGAAGCTGCCTTTATTTCCTATAATCCCTTTGGAACCATCCTGGATGACACACTTATCTCTAAGGATGATACATTTATCTAAATACCGATGAAGAGCTGGACAGATTCTTTCAACTCCAAGGTAGTGAGTGACGCACCAGGATACATGAAGAATGGGTCCTTGGCTGCTCCTACTAACTTTACTTTTCGACATACACAGGTGGGCACACAGCAGGTGGCTTTTAGTTCTTGGAATTTTCTGGTAACCACTGCAACCAACCTTATGATGGGTTTGTTGGATGGTGATGAACATGAGCGTGCTCAGATTCTTCAAGATTAGGAAGTGAGTAGATTATGCACCTGGACTGCTGTCATTTGTAAAAGACATTCTAACTACACAAATAGAGTTACCTTCTTAATAGTTAATGAATGGGAAGGGAATTACAACCTGCAACAAAATTTTTCACTATGGGCAAAAAAGAAATTTGCTCAAATTAGTCTTTTGTTTCCTACAAAAGGTAATTTTTCCATTTGAATAATTTTTGAACAGTCTGAAATTTTGAACCCAATGTTTTCTTCAAGGCTTTCATGTCTTAGAAATCAATTTTAAATATAAGTACTGGACTTCAGATTATGAGAACATGTTTTATGAGACAAATATAAAGGCATCTCACATATCATATTGCTCTAAGTATGGCTACCACCCATGTATTGTTGCAAGAGCAGCTCAGTCCAGAGAGGACATGATAGATATTTTATGCCAAAAATAAAGAGTCTAATGAAATAGCTTTGAGAAGTGAAACCCTAGGTTCATTTCTGACTCGTCCCGCAGCGGGATCTGCAGGCAAGCTTTAGATGCTCTTTGAGATTTAGTTTTCTCATCAGGGCTGTTGTGGACACTAAAATCAGATATCACAGTTAATTCACTTGGCAGGTTTGCAACAAACAATCGTTCTTTTCCCCAGTTTGGATGCAAAGTTCTCCAATTGGTCTAAGGCTGGTCAGTCATAGCTGGCAGGCTAAAATGGGGTTCAGCAAATTTTTTTAGTGAAAGGCCAGATTGTAAATATTTTCAGCTTTGCTAACCATATGGTCTCTGTCAAAATTACTCAGTGCTGAGGTGACATCAGCAACATGGCAGAGTGAGCTGTTCCCTTTGTCTCTCCCCCCTTTTGAACTACAACTAAATGGACATTCACTGAGCAATGGAGGAACCCTACACAGCACAACAGGGTGCCTTGACAGACACAGGCAGCTCTACACCTCAGAATGGATGGAGTGGCCACCTGGGAAGTGGCAGAGATAGGTGAGCATGCCCTGTTATCCCCTGGTAACCTTGTGCATGCACATGAATGTTTTCCAGCCTGGCACAAGCACCGCAAAAGTGGGAACATGCACTGTGGAAACCATAGGAGGAGGCTGTGGTAACCCTTAGCCTCCACTGGTGATCGTCCTCCCAGCAAGGATGGGGAGCTCACCATTCCCCTGTGCTGCCAAAGCGCGGCCCCAGCTCAGTTCAGCAAGGAAGCCTCAGCCACCAAGTACAGCACTCCATGGGCCATCAACAGAGAGTAGCAGATCTGCATGCTGGGGCAAACGTACCCCAGGCCTGAGTGAGCATTCATAGTGCTGCTGAGCCTGAGAAGAGGGAGCATGTCCTGGGTGGCTGTGGGAAGAGATGGTGGCAGCTTTGAGCCCACATGGGTTCACTTTCCTGACAGGGAGGGGGAGCCCATAGTGCCCCTGCAGCACTAAGGAGTGGCCCTAGCTTGGGTCTCAGTGAGAAGCCCTGCCAGCCAAGGACAGTGGTCCCACAGCACACTGGTCCCAGGGACCTCAAGCAGAGACTGCAGCAGATCTACATGCTGGGGCAAACACACCCCAGGCCCGCAGAAGCACTCATAGTGCTGCTGAGCCCCCAAAGAGGGAACATGTCTGGGTGGCTGGGGGAAGAGGCACAGCAGCTTTGAGCCCACTCGGGTTCACCTTCCTGGTGGGGAGGGGGAGGTCATAGTGCCCCAAGGCACCAAAGAGTGTCCCTAGCTCAGTCCAGCAGGGAGGCCCTGCCCACCACGGACTGTCCACACAAGTGCCTGGACACACCTCAGGCTTGGGAAAACACCCATAATACCCCCAAAGCTTCCAGCAGATGGTGCAGGCCCAGAAAATCTGCTCCTGCTTCCCTCTATCAGTAACAGGGGGAATCTGTGTCCTAACAATACCACAAATGCCCCAACAAAAGATTAGGTTGTCAAACACTATGAGAAACTGCAACAACTCAGAACAGAAAGAAAATGACAATTCTCCAGAAACCAACCCTGAAGACACAGAAACTTACAACCTAAATGACATAGAATTCAAAATAGCCATCATAAGGAAACTCAACGACTTACTAGAAGACATAGACCATTCAAGGAGCTCAGCGATAAAATGAATGTCTTCACTAAAGAGATTGAAACCAAAAGAAAAAAAAATCAAGCAGAAGTTCTGGATATGAAAAACAATGAAATAAAAAATAATCTAGAATCATTAAGAAATAGAAATTATTTATGGAGGAAAGAATTAAGTCTTCTAGAGGATTAAAATGTAGAAAATCTATAGGTAGAGGAGGAGACAGATCTAAGATTTTAAAAAACAAGGGAATTCTTTGAGAAATATCTGACTCAATTAGGAAAAGCAACATAAGGATTATGGGTATTCCAGAGGGAGAAGAGGGGAGGAAGGAGAAGAGAGCTTGTTCAAGGAAATAAATGTTGAGAATTTCCAAAACCTGGGGATGGATCCGAATTTAAAAGTAAATGAAGCTAATAGAATGCCCAACTTCATCGATGCTAAAAGACCTTGTCCAACGCATATAATAGCAAAAGTGGCAAAAGCTATTGATAAAGAAAAAAAATATTAGTAGCAGCAAGGCAGAAAAAAATAACCTACAAAGGAAACCCTATCAGGCTTTCAGCAGATTTCTCAGCAGAAACCCTACAGTCTAGGAGAGAATGGAATAACATATTCGAAATAATGAAAGACAAAAAATTTCAGCTGAGAATACTCTATCCAGCGAAATTTTCCTTCCTTTGTGAAGGAAAAATAAAAGCTTTCCAAGATAAACAAATCTGAGGAAGTTCACTGACACTAGACCTCCCTATAAGAAATAATTAGATACCCTCACACTAGCAACAAAAAGGCAAAGGTCTGCAAAGCTCTGAGCAAAGAGATAAATAGACAGACATGATCAGAAACCTGCAGCTCTCTACCAGAATAGGGAGGCAAAGACTCAATTACAACTTCAAAGAGAAAGGGAAAGAAAGCACCAAAAGTAATGATAACCACTTCAACTTAGCCACAAACTCACAAAATTAAAAACAGAACAATTTGTAAAAGCAATTACTCAGAGGGGGAGAGGAAAGGGAAGGAACCTCCTTAGGTTAATGGAGATAAGAGGCTGTGGGAAAATGGGCTATCTCATCTCCAATATCTTCCATACAACCCTCATGGTGAGCACTAATAAAAAATCGGAGCACAGCCACAATTCACAAAAAGAGAGAAAACTCAGAAATCTCCCTCAGGAAACCACCAAAATGAAATGGCAGTCACAAATACAAGGGAAGAGAAACAATGGAAACAAAATCACCAGAAAACAAGAGATAATATGGCAGTATTAAGCCCTAATATATCAATAATCACTCTAAATGTAAATGGATTGAGTTCTCCAATGAAAAGACACAGAGTAGCTGGGTGGATTAAAAAACAGGAGCCAACAGTATGCTGCCTCCAGCAAATGCATCTCAGCTCCAAAGACAAACATAGGCTTAGAGTGAAGGGATGGAAGCCAATACTCCAAGCTAATGGCCAACAAAAGAAAGCAGGTGTTGCCATACTTTTATCAGATGAAGCAGACTTCAAGTTAAAAGAGACAATGAGAGACAAAGGGGAGTAGTATATAATGATAAAAGGGACATTCCACCAAGAGGACATAACGCTTATTAATATACATGCAGCTAACACGGGGGCACCAAACTACATAAAGCAGTTATTAACAGACCAGAAGGGAGACATTAACAGCAACACAATAATACAAGGGGACCTCAGTACCCCACTTACATCAATGGACAGATCGCCAGATAAAAATTCAACTAGGAGATAGTAGATTTAAATGAAACACTTGATCAGATGGACTTAATAGATATATATAGCACATTCCATCCAAAAATGGCAGACTATGTATTCTTATCAAGTGCACGTAGATCATTCTCAAAGATAGACCATATGTTGGGAAACAAGGCAAGCCTCAATAAATTTAAGAAGATTGAAATCATCCCAACCATCTTTTCTGACCACAATGCTATGATGCTAGAAATCAACCACAAGAAAAAAACTGGGAAAGTCAGAAATATGTGGAGACAAAACAACATGCTGTTAAAGAACCATTGGATCATTGAAGAAATCAAAGGGGAAATTAAAAAATATCTGGAGGCAAATGAAAATGAAAATGCAACATATCAATTCCTATGGGATGCAGCAAAAGCAGTCATAAGAGGGAAATTCATAACAAAACAGGCCGCCCTCAACAAGCAAGAAAAATCTCAAATAAGTAATCTTAAAATGCATCTAAGACAGCTAGAAAAAGAAGAACAAACAAAGCCCAAAGTCAGAAAAAGGAGGGAAATAATAAAAACCAGAGCAGAAATAAATCTAAAAGAGACAAAAAAAAAAAAAATAGAAAGGACTAATGAAACCAAGAGCTGGTTCTTTGAGAAGATAAACAAAATTGACAAACCATTAGCCAACTCATCAAGAAAAAGATAGAGAAAGCTCAAATAAATAAAATCAGGAATGGAAGAGGAGAAATTACAACAGATACTGCAGAAATACAAAGGATTATAAGAGAATACTATGAAAAACTATATAACCACAAATTCGATAACCTAGAAGACATGGATGAGTTCCTGGACTCATACAACCTCCCAAAACTGAATCAAGAAGAAAGAGAATCCAAATAGACCAATCACATGTACACAGATCACATATAAACAGTAATCGAAAACCTCCCAAAAAACAAAAGTCCAGGACCAGATGGCTTCTCTGGAGAATTCTACCAAACATTCAAAGAACATTTAGTACTTATCCTTCTCAAACTATCCCGAAAATTGAAGAAGATGGAATGCTTCCTAAAACGTTCTACAAGGGCCTTACCCTCATACCAAAACCAGATAGGGACAACACAAAGAAGGAACACTACAGGCCAATAACACTGATGAACTTAGAAGCAAACATCCTCAACAAAACCTTAGCAAACTAAATACAGCAATAAATTAAAACAATTGTACACCATAAGCAAGTGGGATTTATTCCAGGCATGCAGGGATGGTTCAACCTCTGCAAATCAATCAATGTGATAAACCACATTAACAAGATGGGGAAGAAGAATGACATGATCACTTCAATAGATGCAGAGAAAGCATTTGACAAGATCTAACATCCATTTATGATAAAAACTCTCAATAAAATTGGTATAGAGGGAAAGTACCTCAACGTAATAAAGGCCATATATGAGAAACCCGCAGCCAACATTATACTTAATGGTAAAAAACTGAAAGTCATCTCTCTGAGAACAGGAACAAGACAAGGATGCCCACTCTCGCCACTCCTATTCAACATAGTACTGGAGGTATTGGACAGAGCAATTAGGCAAGGAAAAGAAATAAAAGGAATCCAAATTGGAAAGGAAGAAGTGAAACTTTTGCTATTTGCAGATGACATGATTTATATATAGAAAACCCTAAAGAATCCACCAGAAAATTATTAGAAATACTCAAGAGCTACAGCAAAGTTATAGGGTACGATATCAATTTTAAAAAATCAGTTGCACGCCTAAACACTAACAGTGAACTAGCAAAAGAGAACTCAAGAATACAATCCAATTTACAATTGCAACAAAAAGAATAAAATACCTAGGAATAAACTTAACCAAAGAGGTGAAAGACCTGTACACTGAAAACTATAAGACATTATTGAAAGAAAATGAAGAAGACAAAGAAGTGTGAAAGATATTCCATGTTCATGGGTTAGAAGAATAGACATAGTTAAAATGTCCATACTACCCAAAGCAATTGACAGATTCATTGCTATCCTAATCAGAATCCCAATGAGATTCTGCGCAGAAATAGAGCAAAGAATCCTAAAATTTATATGGAACAACAAAGCATCCCCAATAGCCAAAGCAATCCTGAGAAAAAAGAACAATGCTGGAGGCATCACAATCCCTGTCTTCAAAACATACTACAAAGCTGCAATAATCAAGACAGCAGGGTACTGGCACAAAAACAGACAAACAGATCAATGGAGCAGAATTGAAAGCCCGGAAATAAAACCATGCATCTGTGGACCGTTAATCTTGGACAAAGGAGCCAAGAACATACAATGGAGAAAGGAAAGTCTCTTCAATAAATGGTGTGGGGAGAACTGGACAGCTACCTGTAAAATAATGAAACTAGACCATTATCTTGCAGCATACACGAAAAATAACTCTAATGGATTAAGGATTTGAATGTAAGACCTGAAACCATAAAACCCCTAGAAGAAAATATAGGCAGTACACTCTTTGACATTGGTCTTAGCAAAAACTTTTCAAATACCATGTCTACTTGGGCAAGGAAACAAAAGAAAAAGTTAACAAATGGGACTACATAAGACTGAGAACCTTCTATAAAGCAAAGGAATCCATGAACAAAACAGAAAGACAACCCACCAGCTGGGAGAAAATATTTGCAAATCATTTATCAGACAAGAGGTTGATCTCCAAAATATATAAAGAACACATACAACTCAACAAAACATCACAAAAAACTCAATCAAAAAATGAGCAGATGATAGAACAGACATTCCTCCAAGGAAGATATACAGATGGCCAACAGACACATGAAACGATGCTCAAAATCACTAATTATTAGGGAAATGCAAAACAAAACTGCAAGAGCCGGCCTGGTGGCTCAGCCGTTAAGTGAACACATTCCGCTTTGGCGGCCCAGGGTTCACCAATTCGGATCTCGGGTGTGGACATGGCACTGCTTGGCAAGCCATGCTGTGGGAGGCGTCCCACATAAAGTAGAGGAAGATGGGCACGGGTGTTAGCTCAGGGCCAGTCTTCCTCAGCGAAAACAGGAGGATTGGCAGCAGTTAGCTCAGGGCTAATCTTCCTCAAAAAAGAAAAAAATCAAAACTACAATGAGACATCACCTTACACCAGTCAGAAAGGCTATAGTTAACAAGAGAAAAAAATAACAAATGTTGGAGAGGATGAGAAAAGGGAACTCTCACATACAGCTGGTGGGAATGCAAACTGGTGCAGCCACTATGGAAAACAGTGTGGAGATTTCTCAAAAAATTAAAAATAGAAATATCATATGATCCAGCTATCCCACTTCTGGGTATCTATCCAAAGAACTTGAAATCAATTATCCAAAGAGATTTATGCAGCCCTATGTTCATCGCAGCATTATTCACAATAGCCAAGACGTGGGAGCAACCCAAGTGCCCTTCCACAGATGAATGGATAAAGATGTGGTATATATATACAATGGAATACTCCTCAGCCATAAAAAGACAAAATTGGCCCAATTGCAACAACATGGATGCACCTTGAGGGTATGGTATTAAGTGAAACAAGCCAGACAGAGAAAGACAAATACTGCATGATTTCACTCATATGTGGAAGAGAACAAATACATGGATAAAGAGAACAGATTAGTAGTTACCAGAGGGGAAGGGGATTGGAGGGTGGGAAAAAAGGATAAAGGGGCACATATATATTGTGAGGGATAAAGTTAGATGACCGGGATCCAGCATGATGAAGTGTATTCAGGAATTGATAGACAATAATGCTCACGCAAAATTATACAATCATATAAACCATTATAATCACAATAAAATTACTTGAAAAAATTACTCAATGCTGCCACTGGAGTGCAGCACCAGCCATAGATAATGCATAACAAATAGTTGTGTTCCAATAAAACTTTGCTTATTGATGCTGAAATTTGAATTTTGTATAATTTTCAAGTCCCATGAAATGTTATTCTTTTATTTTTTTCAACTATTTGAAAGAGTAAATAAAATTCATAGCTCACAGGCACATAAAAACAGGCAGTGGGCCAAATATGGCCCATGGGTAATAGTTTCCCATCCCTTGGGCTAGAAGATTTCTTGAAGTCATTCATGAAAAGAAAATATTAGGGTTCAGAGGACATAGTGATAGTCAAGGAGTAATTAGAGATATGAGGGAGGGAGCAAATTGGGAGGGATCATTCAATCAGCAATAGGGAGCAGCAGTTATACCTGTTTTACACTCAAATATGCAGAAATGTTAACTCTAATAGATTTACATACATTGAGAAATATATTCACTTATGCTGACTGAGGTCATTATAAACTACAATATGACAGGGATGTTATTCTCTTTTCAGATGAGAAATGAAATTGAAAGTTCTCTGTGTGTCTATTGGCACAAAATGGCTTGGTTCAATGAGGGCCATCATGTCATCTTTTATACTGTGACACAGTGTGTCCCTGCAGTCATTTCTCCAGGGTTGCAGTACTCGTGGCACCCAGTGTGATCAAGGCATGGTCTTAAGTGTATTACTAACTGATTAGACTCTGATAATTAATTTTTTATAAAATAAATCTTATTCCAAGTTTATATTCAGTGTAGGATTTAAATATATATAAATTTCATTTGACTAAGAAAAATATATGCTTGCTGCTTTTAAAATGGGAAATAGACAAAATTACAAAGAATAAGAAAAACCTCTACTATCCAGAGATAATGGAAATTACCTTAAAAATTAAATCCTGGCGATCTCGTCAAGATGGCGCTGTGAGCAGACGTTGAACTCGCCTCCTCCCATGAACACAACCAGGTTACAACAATTTTGGGAAGAATCACCCTGGATTGAAAACTGAAAACTGGACAAAAAGAACCCCCACGACAAGGGACAGTCCTGACAAAAGCAGAAGAGGCAGTAACTCCGGAAGGAGAGGAAAAAAGCCACCTTTGGGAGCAGAGGAGCTTCTCAGCTGGCCAGGCGGGAGCCACCCTAAGGTACGCAGCCCTCCCTGGAGGAGTGAGGTCTGGAGTGGGGGCAATACTGCTATAACCATCCTTCAGACTCAGGCCAACTGAGAGGGGGGTCTTACTGTCTGGCTTTGCTGGCTATTAAGTGCAGTGAGGACACCCCCAGAAAAGCTATTGGCTGTAAGCCAAAAAGATCCGGGTCTTAAAGGGCCCATGCACAAACTCACTCATTGCAGCAACCCAAAATCACGAGAGAGAAGGCTGACTGTCCTTTGGTGAAACAAGACTCACCTGGTGGGCTCTGGGGGCATCTTGGTGAGAGGAGGATCCTCTCCAGAGACTGAGACATTGGTGGGGGCCATTGTTCTGAGCTGGTCCAGATGTGCTGATATGGACACCAGTGGGGGCCATTGAGGTGCATCCCTTGGGCTGTTGGCCCAGTGGTCTGCCGCATCCACTAGAGCACAGATTTAAGCCAGTTCAGCCAGGGCAGGCAACCCGCCCTAGGGACTGACCCCACCTAACAGCAAGCCCTCAGGCTACTTTTCAGCCTGCATTGACTGAGTGCCTTGATCCTCTACAGGCAGGCGAGGGTGTCTGCCTCTGTGGGGCAAGGCTTGTGTGAGGACCAGGTGAACTGTGGGGGGCATTGGGACAGAGGTGGGGGCCTCTGCAGTGTGGCATTGGGGTGCACGGACCAGGACTATGCTGACAGTGTATGTGGTCCAGTGGGGGGTGAGGCTTATCAGTGGCAGAAGACTTGTGCTTCACAAATAGCCATAAAAAGGATCAGCCCCACCTTCCAAAGCCTGAAACAACTGAGTGCCTCCATGCCCAGGGCTAGCCCCACTCCGCTGCACTCCTAAGAGAACTGACAACAGCCTTGTTGGCCTCAGGCCTATCACAACTGTATGCCCCTGAGCATAGCAACCAGCTCCACTGGGTACCAACCCAATTAAGAGGACAATTGCAATAAGAGTGTGCTAATAGACTTTGTAGCCAACAGTGCTGAGGCCCCTCCAAACAGGATTTACAAATAGCTGGCCAGGGAAGGAAAGATCGGACTCCCTGTGTACCTGCAGTGGGAGCAACCCTACCACAGCAGAAGAACACAAGTAGCCCACAAAGGGGTCACTCCTGGTTCATACGGTCTGGTGACGAGAGAGAAGCACACTGCTGGGCCTCATGAGGCATCTCATACATAAGGCCACTTCTCCAAGATCAGGAGACATAGCCGACTCACCTAGTACAAAGAAAATAGCACAGGGTAAGAGGCATAATGAGGAGGCAAAGGAATACTTTCCAAGAAAGGGAACGCTACAAAACACCAGAAAAAGAACTAAGTGAAACAGAAACTAGCGACCTCCTTGACAAAGAATTCAAACAAAATATAATGAGGATGCTCACAGTTATGTGGAGAAGAATGGATGAACACAGGGAGCACATCAGCAAAGAACTGGAAGATGTAAAAAAGAACCAATCAGAAATGAAGAATACAATACTCGAAATGAGAAATTCACTAGAGGGACTCAATAGCAGAGTAGAGGAAGCAGAAGAACGGATCAGCGAGCTAGACGAAAGATTAGAGGAAATCACCCAAGCAGAACAGAAAAGAGAAACAAGAATTGGACAGAATGAGAACAGTGTTAGGGAACTCTGGGACAATATCAAGCATGCTAACATTCGGATTATAGGGGTCCAAGAAGGAGAAGAGAGAGACAAAGGGGCAGAAAATTTATTTGTCGAAATAATAGAGGAAAATTTTCCTCACCTGAGGAAGGAAACAGACATCCAAGTTCAGGAAGCACAGAGAGCTCCAAAGAAGAGAAGCCAAAAGAGGCCCACACCAAGACATATTATAATCAAAATGTCTAAAATTAAAGACAAAGAGAGAATCCTAAAAGCAGCAAGAGAAAGGCCACAAGTCACATATAAAGGGAAGCCCATCAGGCTGTCAGCGGACTTCTCAGCTGAAACCCTACAGGCGGGAAGAGAATGGCACAACATATTTGAAGTGCTAAAAGGAAAAACCTACAACCAAGAATACTCTATCCATCAAGGCTGTCATTCAGAATGGAAGGAGAGATAAAGAGCTTCCCAGACAAGCAAAAATTAAAAGAGTTTATCACCAAGAAACCAGTTCTACAAGAAATGCTGAAGGGACTTATTTAAGTGGGAAAGCAATGAGCACAAATAGAGATAAAAGAAAAAAAATTGTCAAAAAACCCCCAAAACAACAACAAGAAAAAACAGGGAATAAAATCACTTGTAAGGTAAAAGTATAGTAAAGGCAGCAGATCAACTACCTGTGAAGATAATATGAAGGTTAAAAGACACATGTACTAAAACTACCTATTTCAATGATAAGAGGGTAATGGATAGACACACACTAAACAAAAGACTATATACAATGTGAAAAACATATAATGTGGGAGGAGGGGAGTGAAAAAGTAGAGCCTTTAGGAAGATGCCAGGCTAAAGAGTCTATCTACTCAATATAGACTGTTGTATGCATAGTATATTAAATAGGATCCTCATGGTAACAACAAACCAGAAACCTATAACAAACAGGAAAAAAAGTAAGACAACAGAATTCAAACATATTACTAAAGATAGCCATCAAACCACAAGTGAAGAGAGCAAGGGAAAAAGAAAGGAACTGAGAAGAACTACTAAAACACCTAGAAAAAAGACAAAGTGACAAAATGGCAATAAATACGTATTTATCAATAGCTGATGTAAAGGTCAATGGACTAACTGCTCCAATCAAATGCCATAGGGTGGCCAACTGGATAAAAAAAACAAGATCCATGTATATGCTGCATACAAGAGACACACTTCAGACCTACAGAAACTCACAAACTGAAAGTGAAAGGAGGGAAAAAGATATTCCATGCAGATGGCAAAGAAAAGAAAGTGGGGGTTGTAATACTTATATCAGACACAATAGACTTTAAATCAAAAACTGTAATAAGAGACAAAGACGGGCACTACATAATGATAAAGGGAACAATCCAACAAGAAAATATAACACTTGTAAATATCTACGCACCCAACATAGGAGCACCTAAATAGATAAAGCAATTATTAACAGACATAAGAGGAGAAATAGACATTAACACAATAATAGTAGGAGACTTTAACACTCCACTTACAACAATGGATAGATCATCCAAACAGAAGATCAATAAGGAAACACTCCCCTTAAAGGACACATTAGGCCAGATGGACTTAGTAGATATGTACAGAACATTCCATCCAAAAACCACAGAATACACATTCTTTTCAAATGCCCATGGAACATTCTCCGGGACTGATCACATATTAGGCCACAAAACAAGTCTCAATAAATTTAAGAAGATCAAAATAATAGCATGCATCTTTTCTGACCACAAAGGTATGAAAATGGAAATCAACTACAGAAAGAAAATGAGAAAAGCCACAAAAATATGGAGATTGAACAAAATGCTACTGAACAATGATTGGGTCAATGAAGAAATCAAAGAAGAAATAAAAAAATTCCTGGAGACAGATGAAAATGAAAACACGACATGCCAAAATCTGTGGGATACAGCAAAAGTGGTTCTACGAGGGAAGTTTATAGCAATTCAGGCCTGCCTCAACAAACAAGAAAAATCCCAAATAGACAATCTAAAAGTGCACCTAAAGGTACTGGAAAAAGAAGAACAAAAAAAGCCCAAAATCAGCAGAAGGAAGGAAATAATAAAAATCAGAGCAGAAATAAACGAAATAGAGACTAAAAAAAAAACAGTAGAAAAAATTAATGAAACCAAGAGCTGGTTCTTTGAAAAGATAAACAAAATTGACAAACCCTTAGCTAGACTCACCAAGAAAAAAAGAGAGAGGGCTCAAATAAATAAAATCATAAATGAAAGAAGAGAGATTGCAACGGACACCTCAGAAATACAAAAGATAATAAGAGAATACTATGAAAATCTATATGCCAACAAAGTGGATAATCTAGAGGAAATGGATAAATTTTTAGAAACATACAACCTTCCAAAACTGGACCAAGAAGATGTAGAAAATTTGAATAGACCGATCACCAGTAAGGAGATGGAAACAGCAATTAAAAACTTCCCAAAAAATAAAAGTCCAGGACCAGATGGCTTCCCTGGTGAATTCTACCAAACATTCAAAGAAGACTTAAGACCTATCCTTCTCAAACTCTTCCAAAAAATTGAAGAGGAGGGGAGGCTCCCTAACTCCTTCTATGAAGCAAACATTATCCTGATACCAAAACCAGACAAGGACAACACAAAAAAAGAAAATTACAGGCCAATATCACTGATGAACATGGATGCAAAAATCCTCAACAAAATTCTAGCAAATCAAATACAACAATACATTAGAAAGATCATACATCATGATCAAGTGGGTTTCATTCCGGGGATGCAGGGATGGCTCAATATCTGCAAGTCTATCAACGTGATACAGCACATTAACAAAATGAAGAATAAAAATCACATGATCATCTCAATAGATGCAGAGAAAGCATTTGACAAGATACAGCATCCTTTTATGATAAGAACTGTAAATAAAATGGGTATAGAAGGAAAATACCTCAACATAATAAAGGCCATATATGACAAACCCACAGCAAATATGATTCTCAATGGAGAAAAACTGAAAGCTATCCCTCTAAGAACAGGAACCAGACAAGGATGCCCACTGTCACCACTCTTATTTAACATAGTACTGGAAGTCCTAGCCACAGCAATCAGGCAAGAAAAAGAAATAAAAGGGATCCACATCGGAAAAGAAGAAGCGAAACTGTCACGCTTTGCAGATGACATGATTTTATATCTAGAAAACCCTAAAGAGTCCACTAAAAAACTTTTAGAAATAATAAAAGAATACAGTCAAGTTGCGGGATACAAAATCAATGTACAAAAATCAGTTGCATTTCTGTACACTAAGAACGAAGTAGCAGAAAGAGAAATTAAGAATACAATCCCATTTACAATTGCAACTAAAAGAATAAAATACCTAGGAATAAACTTAACCAAAGAGGTGAAAGATCTGTACACCGAAAACTATAAAACATTGTTGAAAGAAATTGAAGAAGACACAAAGAAATGGAAAGATATTCCGTGCTCTTGGATTGGAAGGATTAACATTGTTAAAATGTCCATACTTCCTAAAGCAATCTATAGATTCAACGCAATCCCTATGAAAGTTCCAACAACAGTTTTTACAGAAATAGAACAAAGAATCCTAAAATTTATATGGAACAACAAAAGACCCCGAATAGCCAAAGGATTCCTGAGAAAAAAGAACAAAGCTGGAGGTATCACACTCCCCGATTTCAAATTATACTGCAAAGCCATAGTAACCAAAACAGCATGGTACTGGCACAAAAACAGACACACAGATCAATGGAACAAAATTGAGAGCCCAGAAGTAAACCCACACGTTTATGGACAGCTAATATTCGACGAGAGAGCCAAGAGCATACGATGGAGAAAGGAGAGTCTCTTTAATAAACGGTATTGGGAAAACTGGACAGCCACATGCAAAAGAATGAAAGTAGACCATTCCCTTACACCATGCACAAAAATCAACTCAAAATGGATTAAAGACTTGAATGTAAGACCCGAAACCATGAGAATTCTAGAAGAAAACACAGGCAGTACACTCTATGACATTGGTCTGAGCAGCATATTTTCAAGTCCCATGTCTGACTAGGCAAGGGAAACAAAGGAAAAAATGAACAAATGGGACTACATCAAACTAAAAATCTTCTGCACAGCAAAGGAAACCATCAACAAAACGAAAAGACAATCTAAGAATTGGGAGAAGATATTTGCAAATCACATATCAGATAAGGGGTTATTGTCCAAAATATACAAAGAACTCATACAGCTCAACAACAAAAACACCAACAATCCAATTAGAAAATGGGCAAAAGATCTGAACAGAGATTTCTCCAAAGAAGATATACAGATGGCCAACAGGCATATGAAAAGATGCTCAACATCATTAGCTATCAGGGAAATACAAATCAAAACTACAATGAGGTATCACCTCACTCCGGTCAGAATGGCTATAATTAGCAAGACAGGAAACAACAAATGTTGGAGAGGGTGTGGAGAGAAGGGAACCCTTGTTCACTGCTGGTGGCAGTGCAAACTGGTGCAGCCACTATGGAAAGCAGTTTGGAGTATCCTCAGAAAACTAAGGATAGATCTACCATATGATCCAGCTATTCCACTGCTGGGTATTTATCCAAAGAACTTGAAAACACAAAGGCATAAAGATACTTGCACTCCTATGTTCATTGCGGCATTATACACAATAGCCAAGACTTGGAAGCAACCTAGGTGCCCATCAAGGGACAAATGGATAAAGAAGATGTGGTATTTATACATGATGGACTACTACTCAGCCATAAGAAATGACAAAATCCAGCCATTTGTGACAACATGAATGGACATTGAGGATATTATGCTGAGTGAAATAAGTCAGAAGGAGAAAGTCAAATACCGTATGATCTCACTCATAAGTAGAAGATAAAAACGACCAAAAAAAAAACACATAGCTTTGGAGATTGGACTGGTGGTTACCATTGGGGAAAGGAGGAGGGGGCAGGGCAAAAGGGGTGATTAGGGTCACATGTGAGGGGATGCACTATAATTAGTGTTCGGGTGGTGAACATGATGTAATGTATACAGAATTTGAAATATGATGTACATCCGAAAAAAATAAAAATTAAGAAAAAAATTCAGAGAATGAATAACGTAAAACTTGCTGATTACCTCAGCCTCAGATGCCAAAAGTGTGCGCAATTCTCTTCCATCCACCTATTTCTGTTCCCATGCATTTCAAGTGCCTTTCATAGGTGGACAAAATTTCCTTCTGCAACTGGCTTCTAGTCTTTTTCCCTAAGGTATAGTCAAAGGCAGCCTTTATAACAACAATCTAAGAAAAACTGAAAGGACATTTTGGCTCAAAAATATAGTTTATTATAGATACATATCTTACTCATAAAATCCAATGATAATATTGCAGATATACCCTACAAAGCATATTCTGAGGAGTAAATCTATGTTTGGCTCATTGTATTCTGTTTCTACATATTATTTTAAGCAGTTTCTAATATAGTCATCTAATCAAAATGGACTGTGCTTGGAAGAATCCATGGCCTTTTGCTGGCAGAATGGCAGACTAGGCAGCTTCAAGCTCTTGTCCTCTCAAAAAACCAGTAAAAAACCAGGCAGAAACTGTCAGAACTGACTTTATCAGAACTCCTGAAAACAGTCAAAATACAGCAGTGAAGTGAGTGCTGAATCAAGAACAAAAGGAACTTCAAGGTGATAGAAAAAGTTTCTGGCATTTTTACTGGCCTTCATCCCACTCCTTTCCAGGCATGGCAGTAGTCTTAGTCTTAACATGGTCATAGCCTGTGTTTTCCATATGAGACTCTTGTCCATTGATTCAGAGGAAGCACAGTAGACCTTTGCTGAAATCATTCTATGTGTCTGATCTGACTTGCCGGGGAGCTACCTGAAGGCCTGAAACAAGGCATTTATCTCTGTTTTTCCTAACGCAGAAGTCAGGCTGGAAAAGCCATGGCCATCGTCCAAAAACACTGCAAACCAAACCAACAGCTCACACACACCTATGACAAAGGATTAAAATCAGAACAGAAAAAAGCCAGCAAAGACCCAGAGCAAAAACAGGGTAATTTTCTTTAGGAAATCAGGACATTTAAAAGCAGGCAAGTAAATGGGAAAATTTAGAAACCATGTGCATGTCCATGCAAAAACATATACTCAGAAAAGACCACATAAAATTCTCAACTTTCATCTTCATCTCTAGGCTCAGTGCCAACCTGGGTATGTGTTGAAAGAGTGCTGCAGCACAGATTCAATCTGTGAAGACTGAGATAGGCATGTTATTTCAATGTTTGTTTGTTTGTATCACTCCTGCCATTCAAGGAAATCTATCCAATCACTAGCTGAACAAAGCTAAAGAATATAAATTTTAATAACCACATACAAAAAGAATTACAATTGTTGCAAATATATTTTGGGAAAATACCACCTTTAACTATGTTTTTGAAAAGAAGGTAAACTCTGGGGTACATTCTCATATACAACACTATGACGTTATATTATTGAGTTTAAGGAGCAGAGAAAAATGAATAGAAGTGAGTAGACCCTAACGGACTGATGTGACACCATCAAGTGAAAAAATGCATTATAGTAGCCCCAGGCAGAGAAGAGAAGAGAAAGAGATGGAGAGGGTATTTGAAAGAAAAATGGTCAAAAACTTTCCAAATATGGTGAAAGACGTGAACCTACAAAACTAAGAAGCTCGATGAATTCTTAGGAGGATAACTCAAAGTTACTAACACTAAGACACATTATCACCAAACTGACAAAACCAAAGGGAGAGAGAGACTCTTGAAAGGAGCTCATCGTGTACAAGAGATTGTCAATAAGGCTAGCAACCAATTTCTCATCAGAAACATGGAGGCCAGAGTAGAGTGGGATGACATATTTAAAGTGCTGAATGAAAAAGAATCATCAACCAAGAGTTTTATATCTGACAAGTTTTCTTTCCAAAAATGAGGGAGGAATAAAACATTCTCAGATAAAGCTGAAAGAGTTCATTAACGCTAATCCTGCTCTGTGAAAACATCTAAGAGATTCCTCAGGTCGAAAGAGACACTAGACAGTAATGCAATGCTGTAGGAAAAAATAAAGATGTCTGGTAAAGATAAAGATAAATGCTAAGGCAGATAAAAGAGCCAGTGATTTCTTTTTGGTTTATAACCTTGCTTTTTATTTCACACTGGATTTAAAAAGAAAAATAAAATTTTTTTAAATCTATGCTATTGGCAACAATACATAAAGATTTTATTTCTGACAGTAACAACATAAACGAAAAAGAACAAATTCACCTAATAGAAGAAGCTTTGTGTGCTATTGAAATAAAAGTGGTATAAATTCTAACTAGATCATTAAATTCAATGCTCATGGTAATCACAAAGATAATCATCTGGGTATATCGATAAAAGGCAATGAGAAAGAAATCTAAAATGTTAACACAAAAAGTCAACTAGAAAATATATAATGCAGTAAAGGAGTAAATGAAGAACAAAAAAAGATAGACATACAGAAAATAAATTTTTAAGTGGAAGAATTAAGTATCATCTTATCATGAAGTACTAATCTTTGATCTCAGGTTCTGACATGGATCCTCTTTTGATGCTGTCACCTGATAGATATTACTTATGTGATCAGAAATTAGAAGACCTTCACAATCAGAGAAAGCATTTGTGGCTTTCTTCAGGTGGAAGTTTTCAAAAGGCAAGTGTTGGAATCCAATCGAGTTTTCAGGATACCTAAGTCTGTACTACTCAGAGTTTGCGTCACGTGGTGATGAGTTCAGCTTGAAACGCTGCAAGCTTGAATTCAAGTCACCTCACCACCTCTTACTAGAGTGTCAAGTATTTTGTATCCATAACTTCACTAAACCTCTATTTTCACACAAGGTCATAGGTAAATAAGAGCATGGTTGGCATACTTGACTCATAGGTCACTAGAAAGAAGAAAATTAGTTTAGTATGAGAAAAATGCTGACAACTATGCCTGTCAGTAGAGCCCTATTAGTGGGAGCGGGAGTGAGAGCAGTTAATAATAATTATTATATTTATTTTTATGATGTCTGTTAATCCCATTGTTAATTACAACAATTATAGCAAAGGTTTTGTGATAAGAACTCAACAATGAAACACTGAAATGGAAATAGAGAATTAAAAGGACAGATTTTGATAACCCATTGAAAATGAAGAGGTTTAATTGAGTCACGGGCTTGAGGAGAACCAACCAGCTCACTCTGCAGAGCACGATGAGTCAGGCCATCAGTTTCTTCGTTAACTATACTGGTTCAGCTCCAACCTGTGGGGGAAGTGATTTTCCATGCCCACAGTGATCTCTACTCAAGACCAATGGTTCTCAGTTAAAACCAAACCAGCAGCAACGTTTGGAAATGTGTTAGAAAGGCAAATTTTCAGCCTCATGTCCAATCTCCTGAATCTCATATTCTGAGTGTGGGGCGCAGCAGTATGAGTTTTAAGAAACCCACCAGTTGATTAGGATGCAAGTACAGTTTGAGAAACTCTGCTGTAAAACCCAGATTTCATATGCTTGGTTTTGATTTTCCTGCTTGTTAATTTGAAAATTTGGAGAATTCTCAAGGAAAATCCATGTGTTGTTTCCTATTTTGTTCCCATTATTTGACACAATGTGGGAAGAAAATAAACAATATTTGAGTAATTGGGTAGTCCAGGAGAAAGGATAGAAATAAATTGCTTGAAGAAGGGAGAGAGACTAAGAGAGAGGCAGAATGGAAAGGGAAAAATGAGTAATATTCACTTCACTTCACAATGTTTATGTCAGGGTTTTCTAAAATAAGTGATCCTTGTATATCTGTTATGCGTCTTAGCACCTGTATTTTTTCCATCAGACTCATCAACAACGTGGAATCAGTAAACCAAACAGGTGTAGCACAATTCCTCCTCCTGTGTTTCTCTGAGGATCCAGAACTGCAGCCCCTTCTCTTTGGACTTTTCCTAACCGTATACCTGGTCACAGTGCTCAGGAACTTCTTCATAATCCTGGTCATCAGCTCTGACTCCCACCTCCACACACACATGGACTTCTTCCTCTCCCGCCTGACCTTCACTGACATCTGTTTCAGCACCATCACAGTACTCAAGGTGCTTGTTAACTTTATTAAAGAAGTGGAGAGATGATCGATGATTTCTTTTTCCTATGCAAAAGCTTATTGGTTTGGAGTCCCACATGCTTAATTTTGCTTTATTGCCTTTGCTTTAAGTTTCAAATCCAAACAATTCATTGCCAAAACCAATGACTAAGAGCTTAATCCCCACATTTTCTTCTAGGAGTTTTAGTTTCAGATTTTACGTTTATGTCTTTAATCCATTCTGAGTTGACTTTTGTGAGTTGTGTAAGTTGGGGGTCCAGTTTCAGTCTTTTTTGTTTTAAAATTTTTTACAGATGTAACATTGGTTTATAACATTATGTATCATTATATTTTGACTTCTGTATCCATTCTTGAATCTTCCTTATCTGAAAGAGTAAGTATCAATTTACTTATGGATAGAAATCAGCCCACCCACCATTTTATGTTTCAATTCTTTCTTTGGCAGACAGGAAACTTTATCTCTTTTTGAGCCTAGTTCTTTTGTTACCAAATTTTTCTAAAATTACTGCATAACACAAGGGCCAAACCCTTTTTAACTTGACATTGAAACCTAGCTTTTCCTTTGTGTAGTTTTGTGTTTGACAGATGATTATAATTCTTAATGCCATCTCTTTCTTCAGTTGTCATATAAGCAGAACCTGAAGTACTGGTTAAAGTTTTAGTAATGTTTTGTGGATGACTCTCAGAAGAAGCAAGGGTGTAGAAGACGGATAGTGCAGGGAAAGGATGGAAGAGGGAAGCATGGCTGTGGTCATATCTACAGCTGGCTTCCACCTGTTCCCATGACAGGAACATGTCAATTGAAACCCAAAGTTAGGCCTACACTGAGGCATGGAGCTTACTTTTCACACTCCAATTTAGTAATTACGGAGACAAGTCACTGGTTAACCATATGCCTTTGAGGCAATATTAGCATCCACTGTACTCAGTTTCATTGTCTATAAAACTGGCATAATTATATCATATCACTGGTTTGAGATGATTGTGAGATATCTGAACTTCATAGGTGGGAAGCCTTCAGTTTTAATAAGAAAAAAAACCCTTTCTGTTATAGTCAAACAATAAAGAGAGTTATCTGTCATTACAAGGACTTCAGAGGTAGAGAATGTACCAGAACAGGAGAGTAGAGGTCATTCTTTCCTCTATTTGCTAGCTAGACCTAGAGCTGGATCCCCTCAGGTTCACAAGGTGGTGGTAGAAAATATAGGGGTCATACTTGAACATGATGGCCAAAAAAAGAAAACTGTCCTTCCCTGGGTCAGATGCTAATAGCCCTTTTGATGGAGTCAACCAAGAGGACATCTGTAGTGTGTTAAATGATAGCTCTCATGACAACATCAGGCCATATTGTATGTACAATATGAGGCCACCTCCACATCTTAAAACCTCTAATTTGTGATTATTAACTTATATGATAAAAGGATAAATGTTACTTTCTTGGGAAAATGTCTTTGCAGAGGATACACTTATCCTGGATTAGTTGGGTGGCTCTAAATATAATCACATTTATCCTTAAAATAGATAGCAGATGAGGAGACACAGAGAAAAGAATGAGGCAATGTGACCACAGAGAGATATATTAGATTGATGCAGCCAGTATTTGATTTCCAGTATTTGATCATTTTGCCCTACAAAATAGTCACTTTCATAGAATTCTCCTGGATCTTTTTAACACTCCTTTTTATCTCCCAATACTGTACATTAAATAAATTTGACCTAATGTTGAACTCGTTAAAAGTTTAAACTTAATTAATGAATTCTCACTGATGTCAGCAATATAGCAGCATAGGGGGCTCCTGACTTCCCTCCTCCCAGAAACACACTGACCATGCAGGTACACACAGATCAATTCCCTTTGATAAAGTTAAGAAACTGGGGCTGGCCCTGTTGCTGAGTGGTTAAGTTCGCGCGCTCCGCTCAGGCGGCCCAGTGTTTCGTTGGTTCGAATCCTGGGCACGGACATGGCACTGCTCATCAAACCACGCTGAGGCAGCGTCCCACATGCCACAACTAGAAGGACCCACAACGAAGAATATACAACTATGTACTGGGGGGCTTCGGGGAGAAAAAGGAAAAAACTAAAATCTTAAAAAAAAAAAAAAGATCTACTCTCTTAAAAAAAAAAGTTAAGAAACTGGTTGAATGACTCCTACATACCTGGAGCCTGAGAGTATACCCACATTGAAATAGGTAGGAAAAGCTAAGATATGCTCACCCCATAAACCCCATCCCTGGTACAGTGCCTTACAACCAGGAGAGAATCCACAGCTTTCAGATTATCCCTGAGGAGTGAAGAGTTTGGAATACAAACTTAGGGCCCCAGCTTTTGTGGCAAACCTGAGGGACTGGCACCCAAATAATCTAGCTCTGAGAGCCAGCAGGGCTTGGCATTTGTGAGTCCCCTAGTACTACAGAAAACAAAGAGCCAGGTTTTAAATGGGTAGCACTTGCCATGGCTATTCCTCTGGATTCAGAGTAGAAGGAGGAGACAAAAACATGAAGCTCCCACTTTCTCCATGGAAGGGGCTTGACGGCATATGTTCTCAATTCTTCTCAAAGGTTGGACTCTAATCAGCCTATATCTGTGATTTAATTTGGATTCTCTGAAATCCTGAAATGACTTCTGGACACCTCTGATGGAGACATTACACTTCCTGATTTCAAACTACACTACAAAGCTATAGTAATCAAAACTGCAGAATACTGGCATAAAATCAGACAATAGACAAATGGAACAGAATGAAGATACCAGAAATAAGTCCTCACATAAACAGTCAACTTATTGACAAGGGAGCCGAGGATTTTCAAAAAGGATAGTCTCTTCAATAAACGGTGTTGGAAAAATGGCAAAATCATGTACAGAAGAATGAAATTGGACCCCTTTCACACACTATTCAAAAAATTAAGTCAAAATAGATAAACGATTTAAACATAAGACCTGAAGCCACAAAACTCCTAGAAGAAAGTAAGTAAAAAGCTCCTTGACATGAATCTTAGCAACAATTATGACACCAAAAGCACAAGCAACAATGGAAAAAATTAATAAGTAGGTCTACATCAAACTAAAAAGTTTCTGCACAGCAAAAGAAACCATCAACAAAATGAAAAACCTATCTGTAGAATGGAATAATTGCAGCCATATATCTGATAAGAAGTTAATATCCAAAATATATAAAGAACTCATGCAACTCAATAACAAAAAAATAAACAACCCCATTAAAAAATGGGCAGAGAAACTGAATAGTCATTTTTCCAAAGGAGATATACAAATGGCCAACAGGTACATGAAAAGATGCTCAACATCATTGACTATTGGGAAATTCAAATCAAAACCACAATGGGATATCACCTCACACTGATTAGAATGACTCTCATCAAAAAGACAAGAGATAACAAGTGTTGATGAGGATGTGAAGAAAAGGGAAGCCTGGCACACTGTTGGTGGGAATGTCAATTCGTACAGCCATTTTGGAAAACAATGTAAAGTTTTTCAAATATATAAAATAGAAGTACCATACGATCCATCAATCCCACTTCTGAGGATATATTTGAAGGAGATGAAATAACTATCTCCAAGAGATATGTGTACTCCCATGTTTAGTGAAGCATTATTTACAATAGTCAAAACATTGAAATAACTTGAGTCCATCAACTGATGAAGGAATAAAGAAGATGTATATATATACATATATACACATACAATGGAATAGTATTCAGCCATAAAAAGGCAAATTCTGCCATTTGTGACATCGATAAACTTAGAGGACATTATGCCACGTGAAATAAACTCAACAGAGAACCAAATACTATATGATATCATTTATATTTGGTATCTTTTAAAAAAAAGTCAAACTCATAGAAACAGAGTATGATGGTGGTTGCCAGGTGCTGAGGGTCAGGGAAATGGGGAGATGTTGGTCAAAGAGTACAAACTTCCAGCTTTGAGATGAATAAGATCTGAGAATCTAATGGACAGCATGATGACTATACTTTATTCTCTACTGCCTATTTGAAATTTGTGGAGAGTATATCTTAATTATTCTTAAAGTGTACCAAAATCTTAAGTGTGCCAAAATAAATGGTAATCATAAGAGATGATAGATGCTTTAATTAATTTGATTCTGGTAATCATTTCACAACAGATACATAGATCAAGTCATCACATTTCACACCTTAAATATTTAGTTTTACCTGTGAATTATGCTTCAATAAACTGGAAAAACAATTAAAATATTTTTTAGAACTTCAAAATGTTCCTATTTCTATGTCACCATACATAATTTAAAAAAGAGTATTAAAAATAAAATAACTGATAAACTAAATAACACAATTGAAACTCAGAAGCACAATGGTGAGAATAACAAGATGAATAATTTATTCATTAATTTCAAACTTTAATAAGGTTAAAGGTAAGCAAATGTATTCAATAAATTCTATATAGATGTATACTGGGATCATAGAGAGATGCATTACAGTCTTAAGAAGAAGACAGTCTTATAAGACAAGAATGATCAAACATCAGCTGAATTGATCCAATTTCTGTCTCTGTGGCTATACTGCCTCCTCCTATCTTTTTGACTTCTGTGTATCTTAAAAGTGTATATGTGATTAAATTTAGGGCCCACCCGGATAATATAGAATAAACTCCTCTTCCGTAAATATGCTTTTCCAAATCAGTACAGTCATTATTTTATCATATGTTAATGCAATGTAGGAAGATTAGAGTGTGGACATATCATTTTGAGTGCCAACATTCAACTCACTACAGAGATGTCATCTGGTTGACTCCGAGAAAAAAGCTATAAATATCTTACCGAGTGAGAAAAAGGTCAATTTCTATCTCTGGGCATCATTTCCAAATATGATGCCTAAATTTGCTGCCACTGCCTGGTGACCCTGACAAAAACCAGTCCTATGACAACAGCTCTTCATGGAGAACTGAATGAATCCGTATTCTCCCTATACATTCCCTATACCTGAAGTACCTTAATAAAAGATAACTCTTTATTATTTGGTCATATTAAACATGGATTTTATTTTTATTTTTAGATCTGAAGGCTTTCTCATGGATAAAGTTAATTACATCATAATCATCTCAAACCACTGAGATAATCTAATTATGCCAATTTTATGGATAATGAAAGTGAGTATGGTGGATGATAATGTTGCCTCAAAAGGATACAGTTTGCCAGTGACTTGTCTAATTACTAAATCGGGGTATGAAAGGTCTGCTCTCTTGCCACACTGTAAGCCTAACTCTGGGGCTCAATTGACATGGCTCTACCGTGGGATCGAGTGGAAGCTAAACT
This sequence comes from Equus asinus, assembly GCF_041296235.1. Taxonomy (NCBI): domain Eukaryota; kingdom Metazoa; phylum Chordata; class Mammalia; order Perissodactyla; family Equidae; genus Equus; species Equus asinus. The sequence continues at coordinate 19,477,264 of NC_091809.1, read as the reverse complement.
CTAGATATATCCACAGTCTTCATTCAGTCTGTTCCCTGCTCTATCCACCCTCTACAAGTTTCCTTCTAATGAAATCATTGAAAAATCACTAAAACTAGAGCCCCACATTAATCTCTGTTTCTAAGGAAATTGAGCAAACACATTGAGTTTAGAGAATTGAAAAAGCAAAGTCATGATTAAAGGCAAAGTTGAAATGCCTCAGCATTAGGTTATCTGCTCATTTGAAAATAACTTGCAGATAAAAGAATGTGGCATTCTTCCTCACCCAGGATTTCTGTCACTTTGACTTATTCTAGAAATCCCTGTCCAAAGCAGATGGCAAATCATCGAAGAGAAAGTTTCCTTCTGGTGAGTTTCTTCAAGGCTCTCTTTACGTCCCTGTTCCTCAGGCTGTAGATGAAGGGGTTCACCATTTGAGGAACCACAATGTACATCACTGAAGCCACTGCCAGCTTCCTGTGAGAGTCAGTAACTGAAGAACTAATATACACTCCAAAACCTGTCCCATAGAATAAGGAAACAACTGAGAGGTGAGACCCACAGGTGGAAAAAGCTTTATGCTTTCCTCCTGCTGATGGCATTCTCAAAATAGAGGAGACAATTTTGGTATAAGAGAAAATGATCCCAGAGAGAGGAATACCGCCAAATATGCTAGCCATAAAATATGTCAGCATGTTATTTATGAGTGTATCAGAACAGGCGAGCTTGAGGAGCTGAGCAAGTTCACAGAAAAAGTGAGGGATTTCCAGGTCCTTGCAGAAGGACAGCTGCAACACCATCAGACTGTGGAGCAGGGCATCCAAAATGCTGAGGAACAGAGAGAGTAGAATCAGCAAGCCACAGAGGTGGGGGTTCATGATAACCGTGTACCTTAAGGGATGACAAATGGCCACGTAGCGGTCATAGGCCATTGCTGCAAGGAGACAATTTTCAAAACCAGCAAAAACCAAAACAAAGCAGGTCTGTGTGAGGCAGGCTATATAAGCGATGCTCTTATTCTGTTCTTTTGTGTTCAGCAGTATCTTTGGGATTATGGTTGTGCTTATACAGATGTCAGTAAAGGACAGATTGGAGAGAAAGAAGTACATGGGTGTGTGCAAGTGGGAGTCAGTGATGACAGCCAAGATGATTATCAGATTTCCCAGGATGGTGACCAAGTACATGGAAAGGAACAGGTAGAAGATCAGGGGCTGCAGTTCTGGATCATCTGTCAATCCCAGTAAAAAGAACTCTGGAGCATTTGTGTGATTTGTGGGTTCCATGTTGTTGATGAATCTGATGGAAAAGATGGGGTGAAAAGACAATAAAATGAATGGTCCCCGGATAAGCAGTAGAAGCAACAACAAAGAACTTTTTAGGAATGAATAATGGTGATAATGCTCCAGACTTACTGCTGATAAACTCCGGAGTGAGGACCATCAATCTGTTTTAACAAGCTCTTCAGACAAATTTTGCACATTTTCAAGTTTGAAACAAGTGCTTAAACTAAAAGAAAACTTCTCTATGTATATTGTGAAGCCAAGAGAATATTCAAATCTTCACATCTGATAATTTCTCCCTCCATCTTGATTTCTCACTCTTCCTATTTCTTCCACTCTCTTTATTGGCCCTTGTTTTTATTGATAGCTAACTCTTTTTTCCACTTTGCATCAAGTGCTGAAACTGAAACAAAGAAAAGATATGGCATTTCCTTCTAAAATATTTATTCACTCACACAAACAGAAGGATGTGAATGAAATTATCAAATCTGTCTTGTAGAGTATGGTCCCCAAACTTTGGGATGCCTCCAAATCATCTGAAGGGCTTGTTAAACTACACATGTGTTAGATTATAGAATCACTCCATTTGTTCTTAGGGAAACTTAGGTAAGATGAGGCTACTTCATGGACATGAAGTATATGGTTAGTTCACAGCAAGCACTAGGTCTGAGATCAGATCATCTAACTGCTGAATTGACTCACTTGACCAATCTCTGTTAATGCCTCTGGATAGTACAGAATTAGTATTCCTAAATGATCACTCAGATGGCATACTTCCTCTTTAAAACTGTAATATATTCTTCCTGAACAGTGCCCTAAATCTTTTCACTTCCCTACAAGATGTGTCCACCTCTACTCAAGAATATTGTGTGGCAGGTGCATGGAATTCATCCAAGTATACTCTCTACACCTGAGTAAAGATTAGAAAATGTTGCCTATAAAACCGATGTTCAGAAGACTCTCCTGTGGAAATTCTGGTTAACTGTGTTAGCAATGGATTCCAAGATCAATTGGAAAAATACATCAATGAAATTCTCTGTCTCATCCTAAGAGAATTTCTTCCCATAAGGTGATAGGTGGCCTATCATTAAAATAAAAACAGCTAAATCAGAGAAAGAATGAAATGCATAGGTTCCTATGAAAACAGTCTAAGTTTTTGGTCCTTGGAAGATAGGGACTTGCAAGATATTAGAGATATATGTTACTTATAAATAATCAAGTGTCTCCACAGGATTGTCTCTGTAAAGTGGTACTCCTTCCTCTCAATGGAGAAAAATAAGTTGCCATGGTAGTCTTTAGCATTTGGTGTATTTCTTAGACTCAATCAGAATTTATTCCAGATCAAGACTTGCTCTATGAAGGAATAAATTATTTACCTGTAGGAAAAGCCTGATGTCCTCATTTCTATAGTGAGAACTGTCATAAAAACTTATGGGGATGTTACTGTGATGAGAATTAAATGGACAAAAAGAATCCAGCATGCACTCAGCATTTGGGACCCTTGTACTGACATTTCCTATTGTAGTTATTTTTCTTCCATGAACAACAGCTCTTTGTATGTTTCATGCCTCAGAAGAAAGCAAAGGGGTGGGACAAGTTAAGGAAAAACAATAGAAATAGTGAACATCCCTAGACAGTAACTGAAAATTTCAGGCAAGCGTTTATGAGCTGAATCTCCAGATGGGAATATTTATCATGTAGCAAAGGAATGAAAGAAACATTGATGATATTAATATTCATTTGAAATGGACACATGATGAAATATATATCTAGTAAGATGAAACAAATAATAAAAAGAATCAAATATATGAATCAATACAAATAATGAAAACCTACAAGAGAAAAAATTTTGCATGACAAAAACTCTATGGTATGAGAAAATCTTAAAATTGTCTGATCCTACATAGATATATTTATTTTTACTACAAATTATTCAAGTGAAAAAATGATATAGAGATAACAAGGAAGAGCTTTGTACCCAACAGTCAAATTTATCAAATTCATACATTTCACTTTTCTCATTGTAGGTATTTTTATTGCAGTAAATAACACAAGTACATGTGAAGTGCCCATATCATGTATTTGCCCAATCTTGATTATTTTCCTTCCTCAGGGAACCCACTACATGAAGTTCATATGTGTTATTTCCCTGCAACTTTTACTATAATTGGTATTACTGATCCAGAAAAAATTGCATTGTTTTTCATTTCGAAAGCTTTATATAAACCATACTGTACATGTCATTTACAATCGGCATTCTTATGTAATTTATTTTTGAATAGTTGATGTATTTAGTCCTGTTTCATTAATGTTAATTAGCAGAGAGTATTCCAATATATTGTTACATCATGATTTATTGCTCTATTCCTTAACTGATAAGTATATGGCTAGTGTATTTCATTCTATACGTGTTTATGAATATACATACAATATAAAGCTATGAATGGCATTACCATTACATTTTATATGGTGTTTTCTCTATGAAGGGGAGAACAATAACTGAGAGGGACACCAAAAAAGGGCCCTTCTGTATGTATATTATTTTGTTACTTTATAAAAAACATTAGAAGCTGATATAGCAGGATATCAACATTTGTCAATTCTAGAATGAGTGAAGGGTGGTCATATGTTTTTTATTTATTATACTATTTCTGCTGTTGTTATATAAAATAGATGGTAATTTAATGAAGAGAAATGGGTGTACCAGGTAGCTGGTTGAGTCTCTCTCTGTCTCCTCTTTTGCCCATGCATACTCACAGCCCAGCAATGGGGTCAATAAACTCTTCTGTGTAATGGTGTACCAATAATCAGGAACAGAAATGAAAGGAGAAACTGACCAAACACCTTTGCCATGTCGGCACAGGAATTCAAGTAAAAATCATAAAGGTTAATAGCAGACATCATGTTTGAGGAAGGGCTGATATCTGCTTTGGAGTCTAATGGGTTCTTCAATATTTTAGAGAAAATAGGAGACTATTAGATTGAGAAATGGCTGAGTACTGGTATATAAGTACATGGGAACTGTCAACAAGAAGACAGTTTGGCTGCAGTCCCAGGGGACACCTGGTTCTGATGATTTCATGCATGTACCCACCTCAATTCTCCCCACAGATGAATTCATAGTAAAACAACACATTAACTAAGAGAGTTAAGTTACCTGACTGGCATCACTGTGGAATGATGCTTAAAATGTCACCTGGATATTGAAGAAAGAAGACATGTCTTCAGGAATAGCAGAAACACAAAGTGAGGCAACAGGCTCATGGCCAAGAAAGATGATCACTGAATGGAGACTCAGGTGTGTTCCTTCCTGACCAGGCAAGGGCTATTGAATGAGGTTGTCACAGGCTGACTCTTTACAGTCCCTATATCCCTCTGGGATCAATATCCAATGCTCCTCATTAGACAAAAATTTTTAGTGTCATCCTGACTCCTGGGAACAGCAAATACTTAAAGACCAAGACTATGGAAGAGAGAAATTCATGATGGCTAATCCCTGACCCTGTGAAGCCAGGTGTACACCATACAGTTCTCTCCACCAGTTCATGTTCAGCTCCGTTTCACATATGTCATGTACATGTACACATACCTTTTTTTTACAATGAATACCAGTCTCCTCTTTTTAAAGTTACAAATAAAAGCAGCTCTATCTAATTACTGGTACCTTGGATCCTGATCCCAGTTTTAAGTGTTAAAGCATAGTTTATATATTAGGTATAAATAATATGGTTATAAATATAACAAAGACATTGTAAAATTCAAACAATTAGGAGTATTTCATTGTTAGAGTCATTGAATGTTTTCTGTACTTTAATTTCTGTTCTCTATATATCACACAGAAGGATATGAAACAGCTCTGTGATCATTGAGTGTAATCAATATACATAGACTTAATTCTCCCATTTTAAACTTTCATAACCACTTTTCCCTATTTCCACACAGTAGACTCAATGTACATTTTTCTTCACATTGGGAGACTTTGGGTTGCATTATGGTTGTTAATTTTTAATTGTATTGTGATAAAATATTATGACACTGAAAGGCAATAGTGTGCAATTTTGTCCATTATGTAATGGAAGTCATGAGATTTCATCTATAATTCAATAGATGGGGATGATGCTCTATGTTAATGTTCACTTTAAAAAACTTTTTAAGAGCTTTAATATTTTCTTATGTTCATCAATTTATTTTGCAATTTCATTCTTTCTATTATTAAATTTTTAAATCCATTTTTCCAGATATATAACCTTAAAATAATATTATGACAAGATGACATAGTAATGTCATTCTTCGCCATCTTTAACTTCATTCACTACAATCACATGGGAAATAGGTAAAATATAGAGAGACATAGCTGAGTCAAAAACATAGTTTCCCATGTACCACAAAAGAACTGAAACATAAAGTGATAGTTGAGCTGGAGCCAAGTGCTTTACAGATTTAAGTCCATAGGTGAGAAAGTACTTACTCTTTAGGTAATGAGGATTGAATGTCTTAGAAGAGTAAGTGCTTGAATCCAAGGTCAGAGGTGGAACTTACAACTTAAACATAAATTTACAAGATAGGTTATTACAATGCCTTGTAAAACCCCTACCCAAGAAAATACTAAAAATCATTTTACTAGGCAGGTGAAGTTGTTCCATTCCGTGGCCCCCTTGTGATGCCCCCATTCAGCAGGAAGAAGCCAGACTTGAGATAACACCCTTAATCCCATGAGATTGTGGAAAGAACAACTGACAGTGGGGGATTAAAACCAAGAACTAAGAGGTTAGAAAATCTTCCCTAGAGCAAAATCTTGAGATAAGTGTTGCTAACTGCAGCTGTGCATGTTCAGCATAATCAACTGCTGTTTAAAACTATCCAGGTCTTTCTATCCCTTTTTACTACATGAGTGAGCTGTCTTTCCCAGAAACTCAAGGTCAGACGTCAAGATTCAGTCTTCATGGCCAAACACAGGCTGGTTGGAAGGCACAAACAGCAAGGAGACATGCTGCCCCTCCCCGATCTAACAGTGGAAACACAGAACAACCAGAAAGCAAGAGACAAAATGGCAGCATTAAGCCCTCAAGTAACAATAATCTTGGTTTCCTTATTAAGGCTCCTGTGTCACATAAATCTTATGTTAAATAAGTGTCTATGCTTTGCTCCTGTTCATCTATCTTGGTCTCTAATTTTCAGACCCAGTCAGGGACCAAAATACAGTCAAGTGAAAGTTTTTCCTCCTCTAAAATACTATTCATAAACAATGTTATTGTCCTGTGTTTAATTCTTTATATACTGTAGTGTCATTTTTAAACTGGTGTTTAAAAACAACACATTTCATGATTTACCACTCCTGGTACATTTCACTCTGGTTCACTAAATTTCATTATGTTATATAATTCACTGTCTTATGACGTAACAATTAATTTTTTCTTCTCAATTTTTTGGTCTCCTTGATTGTGATGTATATATGTATATACATGTAATATATACACAGATATACATTTGTGAAAAAATGGTTTAAAATAACAGCTGGAAACTGAGCATATTCAAGACTACTTGCCTGGGAAGCAAAGAAGGAGAATGGAGTAGAATATTAAGTGTGTGTCATCTTTATGCATACTACTTTTATTTTAAGAAGATAATTTCAATGGCAATATGTCCACATTTGCAAATTCTGGAATCTGTCCTATTCTCTGTACTAATTTGCCTTTTAAAATATTACATACATAAGTAGAGACACCAGTAGACTGCAGACGGAACCTGTAGAATTTACCTGGTTTTTCACATTCTCCCCAGCCTCCTCATCTCCCCTACCTAGTTATATCAGAAAAAAAAAGGAAAACAAGGAGAAACTGACCAGTTTAACTTTCACTGGTAGACAGAGACCTCTCCCTATTTCCAAAATATAAACACGTGGTCTTCAGATAGTGTTGGCACCCAACAATAAGGAATGACATTCGGTACCAACAATAAGGTATGACATTCAGTTCTTTTCTGGATGTTGAGGAATAAAAATCAGACTTTCTACTCAGGGACACAGAAGTACAGAGTGAACCGCTAGTTTTCTGTGCAAAAGTAATTTTTCTGGGGATGTGACTCCATTGTGCTGCCTACCGACCACACAGATATTAACAGTTTATTTATTGCAGAAGCAAGACTGCAATGACTGAATGGACTATTTATTAAAAGGTGCAGGATCTTAAAAATGAATCTGATTCCTGCCTCACATCAAAGGCAAAACTAAATTCCAGGTGTGTTCATTCCTCAAATATAAAAATCAAGACTACAAATTCTTCAGACCCAAGTAAGTAAGGGTTTCATAAATAAGACCTATTGAAAAAAAGGCATTATGGAAGGTATTGACAAATTCAACTAAACTAAAACCAAGCACTTGTGTTCATTCATGAAATTCTATAAAGGATATGCAAAAACAAGCCACACACATAAAGAAGAAATTAACAATGGCTATCACTGACAAGGATTAATATCCTGGTTTTATAAAGGACTCTTAAGAATTAATAAGAAAAAAACAAGCTCAATATAAAAACCATAATTAGATAAGTAACAGAGACTAAAACTGAATGGGACATGAATATGTGAAAAGACCATCAATCTCATTAATTATAAGAGAAATGCCAAATACTAAAATCACTTTTTATGCTCAGTAGATTGGTAGCACAAATGAAAGTGTGTTGGTGATGATATAGCTCACTAGAAAATTCTAGTGGGTGTGTAAAGTGGTTCAACCAGTTAGGACAGTCTTTGGAAACATCCAAAGAACATGCACTCCTGTATACCCAGTAATTTTGTCCCAAGAATAAAACACTCTTCTTCCCATCAGGAAACAGGTTTGACAAAATTTACACTTATTTGTTTATTCATCTTTCAACTTCACAGGGATACCTATCTTGTAATGTCACCATACATAACATAATAATAGAAAGCATTGAAAATAAATATATTACCACTAAAACCAACAATGCTATTGAACCTCAAAAGAACAAAGATGGGACTGGCCCTGTTGCCTAGTGGTTAAGTTCAGTGTGCTCCCCTTCCATGGCTTTAGGTTCACAGGTTCGGATCCTGGACACTAACCTACACCACTCATCAGCCATGCTGTGGTGGTGACCCATATGCAAAATAGAGGAAGATTGGCACACGTTAGCTCAGGTCTAATCTTCCTTAAGCAAAAAAAGAGGAGAAAAGAAGAATTGACAACGTATGTTATCTCAAGCCAAATTTTCTTCAGCAAAGAAAAAAGAAGAACAAAGATGGAAAAACAGTCAAGACATAAAATACATACATTAAGGTTCAACTTCTTCAAAAAAATGTAATTTACAAACTTGAGAGAGATACATTTGCGTTGATGAAACAGTAACATTGAATTCTATTGCAATTTTGGAGGGCAAATAGGATCAAATATAGGCAATTTCCTAGGATTCAACCTCATAGAAGAACATCAAACAAATTATAAATTCAGAATTGAGTATTGCATTTGCCATTGGGGGAGAAGGTGTGATATGACTGGAGCACCTTCAAGTGGATTCTCTGGTGGTAGCATTGCTTTATTTCTTTATCCAGGTGATAGATATATGTGTTCCATTATGTTGCTGTTCTTTAAGAAGTATAAATACATTTTCTACACTACTTTGTACATAATTTAACAGGAAAAACTTAGGAAGGGACTTTATATTCCAGATTGTAGACAGTTTCTCCCATAGGCTTCTAATATTTAACTTATGCATTTCAAATGTCAAAGTGCAGCAGGATCTCAGAAAGTGCCTATTGAAGGTGTGAATCCTTTCACATTTCTGCATAGATCCAAAGTCTGTAGGTCTTGTGCAAGGTCCGGTAAACTTCCTGATGTACAAAAGCCACAGCTGACTCATTTTTGCCAGTGTCCTGTGGAAGTCAATGCAGCAATCTTTAAACTACAAGATATGGTGACACCAGTAAGGGAGCTGACCTCAAATTATGGTGCTGAACGTAATGTCTCTCTCTCTTCCTTCCATGATGACCATCAGAGAAGGCTCCCTGGACACTTGATTCTCCTGGGAGACCTCCATCATTTTCACCCACCAACCCACAGAAATTATTCTAATGGCCCTGCTTTTTTCTGCTTTTGAAAAAAATGACCCTCCTAATTCTGCCAGCTTTCATGTTCTGCTGTGCTGTTTTAAACTCAACATTTCCTTCTAAGTCTGAAGTCTACCTCCATAGAAAATAATTTTCTTCATAGAGACACATTAAAAGTTTTTGCAGGAGAGGCCAAAGACAAGCCATTCTCTAAAAATTCAATGATTAATTCATGTTACCCAACCATGTTCTCTGTTCTCCAGCAGAGATGAATGAGAAACACAGCAAGATGAAGTGACTGGGGAGAAAGTAAAAACTCAGGTATATTATTACAAATAAATCAATAGGAAGGAATCATAGCAAACAAACTGTGAGGAAAATAATACCAGTCTTTGCTCTTCCAAGATAATAATGCTTCATATGATCATGTTATTCATACCTGAAAAGGCTGCTGATAAATATTACTAATATGGTAAATAAATTTCATTATTGAGATCATTATTCATTATTGAGAAAACTATATGAGAGCAAAATAGTAACTAGATTAATGAATATCAGCAAGATATGGACAACATATGCATATGGATAGTAGTTAAAGTTCACTGAGTACTTTTTATGTGCCAAGCATTGTTGTGAACATCTGTAGCGGTTATGAGGTTGACTTCTTAATACGAATTACATTCCAGATGATGAGTTAGTCAAAACCTCTCATAGTAATAATTTTCCCCAGTCAAGGAATTACATCGAGAAGGAACTGATGATTCTACTCTTAGTGATGAAAGGAAGAGATCGACTCCATAGAAAGATACATTAACAGCAGATCATCTATGAACCACAGGCCCTGGGAAGGACGGTCAGTTTTCTGTTTCATCTGGATATGTTTGCTCCATCTGTTGCAACCATATGGGCCACGAGGAGAACAAGACCTAGGATGAAGCCACCACAGAGAGGAATGTATGAAGCCGTACCTTCCAGTTCCTGTATGCTCGTTAACTCTGAAGACCTTATAAGGAAAGAAAACTTTACTTTTTGCTAGATTTATTGAGGTATAATTGACAAAATTGTATAAAATTAAGGTGTTCAATATGGTGATTTGATATATGTGTATATTATGCATTGATTACCACAAGAAAGTTAGTTAACACATCTGTCACCTCGTAACTCTATTGTTTGAGCACAATAGCCTCAGGGTTTCTTTTTTTTAATACAATGAAAGGATTCCTCACTGATAAAGTTCAATTACCTCCTATAACATTAAACCACTAAGATAATCCCATAATGCCATTTTATACAAGATAAAGTGTAGTGGATGTTAATGTTTCCTCGCCCAGTTACTGGACTCAACAGCTACTGAATTGAGGTATGAAATATTAGCTTCCTTGCCTCACAGTGGTTCAAACTCTGAAGGGAAATTCTTGTGGCCAGAACCATGGAACAAGGCAGTAGCAGCCTCTGACAGTCACCGCAGCCTCGATTAGCTCTTTTCCCTGCCCTATCCACTTTGCCGAATTCTCTTCTTCTAAAAACGTTCCTTTCAAAATCACTATTACAATCTGACTCAGGTGCTCCTTCTAAGGAATCTGACTCAGAAACTGAGATTAGAGACTGGGAATTACTGGACAAGCATCACAGATCTATATAAAGTGCAAATTCGGTCTCCACTCCAAGTGAAAATGTGCCAGGCTATTATGCTATCTGGTCATTTTAGAAGATGGTGATGGAAGTCAAGCATTCTGGTTCACACTGAATTCCTTTCACTTTTATCATTCTAGAAATGGCAGCCAAAGCAGATGACAAAATCATTGAAAAGAAGGTACCCTCCCACTGATTTTTCTCAAGGCTCTTTTCATGTCCCTGTTTCTTAGGTTGTAGATGAAGGGGTTCAACATGGGAGTGACCACAGTGTACATCACTGAAGCTACTCCCATTTTCCTGGAAGAGTGTGTAAATGCAGAACTAATGTATACCCCCACACCTGTCCCATAGAATAAGGATACAACTGAGAGGTGAGACCCACAGGTTGAAAAAGCTCTATACTTTCCACCTGATGATGCCATTCTTAAAATAGAAGAAGAAATTAGAGTATAAGAGAAAATGATTCCAAAGGGAGGAACAGCACCAAATATGCCAGCTGCAAAATAAAGCAGGAAGCTATTGATGAGGGTATCAGAACAGGCAAGCTTGATGACCTGAGAAATTTCACAGAAGAAAAAGGGGATTTCCATGTCTGTACAGAAGGACAGTCTCAGTACCATCAGACTGTGGAGGAGGGCATTCAAAATGCTAATGAACAGACAGAGTAGAATCAGCAATCCACACAGGTGGGGGTTCATGATAACCATGTACCTCAGTGGGTGACAAATGGCTACATAGCGATCATAGGCCATAACCACAAGGAGAAAATTTTCTAAATTAGCAAAACTCAGGACAAAGCAGGCCTGTGTGAGGCAGCCTATATAAGTGATGCTCTGATTCTGAGTTTGAATGTTCAGCAGTATCTTTGGGATTGTGGTGGTGCTTAAGCAGATGTCAGCAAAAGACAGATTGGAGAGAAAGAAGTACATTGGGGTGTGCAGATTGGAGTCAGAGATGATAGCCAGGATGATGAGCAGGTTTCCCAAGATGGTGACCAGGTACATGAACAGAAACAGAATGAAGATGAGGGACTGCATTTCTGGATCCTCTGTCACTTCCATTAGAAAGAATTCTAGAACACCTGTTTGGTTTCTGGGTTCCATGTTTTTGATCTGCTGGAAAAGAGAAGTTCACAAAGCAATCAGACCTGTGATCCGACACCAGGAGCATCACCAGTGGCAAACACACTCTTGAGAAGGGAAGGAGATGAATGGATGGAAATGCCAAGAGGGTGCCTTCTGTAAGTATGTCGTTACTATTTTAAAAGATCTGAAGATGATATAGCAGAGTGTCAATATCTGTTACTTAAGGAAAAGGTTAAAGATGGTCATTATCCTACTTTTCTTTTATTAAGGAAGATTGGCCCTGAGCTAACATCTGGGCCTATCTTCCTCTGTTTTTTATATGTGGTACACCTGACACAGCACAGCTTGATAAGCAGTGCATAGGTCAGTGCCCAGGATCTGAACTGGTGAACCTCAGGCCACCGAAGCAGAGCACACTAACTTAACCACTACGAACGGTGGTCATTTTTTAAAAATTACTTTATTTATACCATTCTTATTATTTAAAACTTTGGTAATTTAATAAGCAAAATTTATAGACTAGGGAGGCACCTTGAAGATTCTGTCTGAATCCCCCAAGACCTCAGTTCCATGTGATAAAAATAACACAAAGGTGTCAAGGACCAGGAACGGAAAAATAAAGTGAAAAGTAGCAACCCTTCTGTAACCTACCACCACCACAGGAATACGAGTAAATGTTCGAGAATTTTAGTAAGACTCATCCTGTTTTAGAAGAGGCAGATTTCTGCTCAGGAAGAAAATGGTGCTCGCCATAGTAGACAAGTTGAGTAGATAAGAAGTACATCCATACTGGTGCAAAGGTATAAGAAAACATTTAAAGAAGGTGACAGACAGTCAGGAAGACCGTAGGTGAGTCAGTTCTAATCATGGCATGTATTCACTCTGTTCACAGCTTCCCTGGCTGAACCTGTAGTAAAACATCTGCCCTCATATCCCAACACGGACTAAGGGAACTTTTGTTACCTGGCTGGCATCACAGCAGAATGGCGCTCAACATCCCCTCTGAATGTACCATCTGGGAGTCTGTCTTCAGGAAATGCAAAGAGATTGAGTGAGACACTGGGCTCTGACACCTGAGGGGCCATCTATCTGAGGAGGCTCGGCTGTGTTACTTCTTTTCTGTGGAAGGATTGTTGAAGAAAGTGGTTACAGGCAGACTGCAGTCTCTGTGTCCCCAGAGGCTCAATTCCCAAAACTCCTCATTAGCCAAGCAATTTTATTGTCCTTGAGATCCCAGAGCAGTGCAAATCCTTAAAGACCAAGATTCCAGAGGGAAGAATAAAAATAGCTTCTTTCCTGACTCTGAGGCCAGCTGTACACCGTTCACAATACAATTTATAAAGAAATAGAATAAACAGTCCTAAAATGCCTATGGAACCACAAAAGACCCCAAATACTCAAACTGATCTTGAGGAGGAAGAACAAAGCTGGAGACATCACACTTTCTTATATCAAATTATATTACAAAGCCAGAGTAATCAAAACAGTACGGTACTGGTTAAAAGCAGACAAGTAGACCAGTGGAACAGAATAGAGAGCCAAGAAATAAACTCACTTGTATATTGTCAACTAATCTGTTCTTTTTTTATTGAATAACATTGCTTTATAACATTATACAAATTTCAGTTGTATATGTTTAAGTTTCAGTTTCTGTGTAGACTACATCATATTCACTTCCCAAAGGCTTATTACCATTCATCAACGTACACATACGCCCTATCACCCTTTTTGCCCTCCTCCCTCCCCACTTCCCCTCTGGTAGCACCAGTCTAATCTCTGTATCTATGTGTTTGTTTGTTGTTGCTGTTTTTATCTTCTACTTATGAGTGAGATCATATGGTATTTGACTTTCTCTGTCTGATACCCTCAAGGTCCAACCAGGTTGTCACAAATGGCAAGATTTCATCTTTTTTATAGAAGAATAGTATTCCATTGTGTGTATATACCACTTCTTCTTTATCTGATCATCCATTCATGGGCACTTAGGTTGTTTGCAAGTCTTCACTATTGTGAATAATGCTGCAATGATCATAGGGGTGCATATATCTTTATGCATTCATGTTTTCATAGTCATTGGATAAGTACCCAGAAGTGGAATAGCTGGATCACATGGTAGTTTTATTCTTCATTTTTTTGAGGAATCTCCATACTGTTTTCCATAGTGGCTGCACCAGTTTTCATTCTCACCAGCAGTGTAGGAGAACTCCCTTTTCTCCACATCCTTTCCAGTGCTCATTATTTCTTGTATTGTTAATTATCGCCATTCTGACAGGCATGAGGTGATATCTCATTGTAGCTTTGATTTGCATTTCTCTAATTATTAGTGATGTTCAGAATATTTTCATGAGTCTGTTGGCCATCTGTATATCTTCTTTCGAAAAAAAGTTTGTTCAGATTTTTTGCCCAATTTTTAATTGTGTTCTTTGTTTTTGTTGTTATTCAGATGCATGAGTTCTTTATATATTTTGGATATTAATCACTTATCAGGTATATGGTTTGCAAATATCTTCTCCCAATTGTTAGGTTGTCTTTTCATCTCGTTGATGGTTTCCTTTGCGGTGCAGAAGCTTTTTAGTTTGTTGTAGTCCCATTTGTTTATTTTTTCTTTTGTTTCCCTTGCCTGGTGAGACATGGTATTTGAAAAAATGCTGCTAAGACCAATGTCAAAAAGCATGCTGCCTATGTTTTCCTCTAGAAGTTTTATGGTTCCAGGTCGTACCTTAAAGGCTTTAATCCATTTTGAGTTAATTTTTGTGTATGGCATAAGATAATGATCTACTTTCATTCTTTTGCACATGGCTGTCCAGTTCTCCCAGCACCGTTTATTGAAGAGACTTTGTTTTTCCATTGTATGTTCTTGGCTCCCTTGTCAAAAATTAACTGTCCATAGATTTGTGGGTTTATTTCTTGGCTCTCAATTCTGTTTCATCGGTCTGTGTGTCTGTTTTCACGCCAGTACCATGCTGTTTTGACTACTACGGCTTTGTAGTATATTCTGAAATCAGGGAGTTTGATACCTCCAGCTTTGATCTTTTTTTCAGGATTCCTCTGGTTGTTCGGGGTCTTTTGTCGTTCCATATAAATTTAGGATTCTTGTATTTCTGTGCAAAATGTCATTGGAATTTGATAGGGATTGCAATGAATCTATAGATTGTTTTAGGAAGTATGGGCATTTTAACTATGTTAATTCTTCTAATCCAAGAGTATGGAATACCCTTCCGTTTTTTTGTGTGTCATATTCAATTTCTTTCAATAATGTTTTGTGGTTTTCTGCATACAGGTCTTTCACCTCTTTGGTTACATTTATTCCTAGTTATTTTATTATTTTTGTTGTGATTCAAATAGGAATATATACTTAATTTCTCTTTCTGCTACTTTGTTAGTGTATAGAAACACAACTTTTTTTATTGAGTTAATGATAGGTTACAATCTTGTGTGATTTCAGTTGTACATTAATGTTTGTCATTCGTGTTGTAGGTGCACCACTTCACCCTTTGTGCCCACTCCCCACCCCACCTTTCCCCTGGTAGCCACTAATCTGCTCTCTTTGTCCACATTTTTAAATTCCTCATATGAGTGAAGTCATACAGAGATTATCCTTCTCTAACTGGCTTATTTCACTTAACATAATTCCCTCAAGGTCCATCCATGTTGTTGCAAATGGGATGATTTTGTCCTGTTTTGCAGCTGAGTAGTATTCCATTGTATATATACACCACAACTTCTTTATCCATTCTTCTGTTGATGGGCACTTAGGTTGCTTCCATGTCTTGGCTATTGTAAATAATGCTGCAATGAACATTGGGGTGCATAGGACTTTTGGAATTGCTGACTTCAAGCTCTTTGGATAGATACCCAGTAGTGGAATAGCTGGATCGTAGGGTAGTTCTATTTTTAATTTTTTGAGGAATCTCCATACTGTTTTCCATAGTGGCTGCACCAGTTTGCATTCCCACCAGCAGTGTATGAGGGTTCCATTCTCCCAGCAACCTCTCCACATTTGTTACTATTAGATTTAGATATTTTTGTCATTCTAATGGGTGTAAGGTGATATCTTAGTGTAGTTTTGATTTGCATTTCCCTGATGATCAGTGATGATGAACATCTTTTCATGTGCCTGTTGGCCATCCATATATCTTCCTTGGAGAAATGTCTGTTCATGTCTCCAGCCCATTTTTTGATCGAGTTGTTTGATTTTTTGTTGTTGAGTTGTGAAAGTTCTTTATATATTATGTATATTAAGCCTTTGTCAGATATATGACTTGCAAATATTTTTTCCCAGTTAGTGGGTTGTTTTTTGTTTCAATCGTGTTTTCACTTGCCTTGAAGAAGCTCTTTAGTCTGATGAAGTCCCATTTGTTTATTCTTTCTATTGTTTCCCTTCTCTGAGAAGACATGGTGTCTGAAAAGGTCCTTTTAATACTGATGTCAAAGAGTGTACTGCCTACGTTTTCTTCTAGAAGGCTTATGGTTTCAGGTCTCACCTTTAGGTCTTTGATCCATTTTGAGTTTATTTTGGTGAATGGTGAAAAAGAGTGGTCAATTTTCATTCTTTTACATATGGCTTTCCAGTTTTCCCAGCACCATTTGTTGAAAAGACTTTCTTTTCTCCATTGTATGCCCTCAGCTCCTTTGTCAGAGATAAGCTGTGCATAGATGTGTGGTTTTATTTCTCGGCTTTCAATTCTGTTCCATTGATCTGTGCACCTGTTTTTGTACCAGTACCATGCTGTTTTGATTAATGCAGCTTCGTAGTAAGTTTTGAAGTCAGTGATTGTGATGCCTCCAGTTTTGCTCCTTTTTCTCAGGATTGCTTTAGCAATTCAGGGTCTTTTGTTGCCCCATGTAAATTTTAGGATTCTTTGTTCTAATTCTGTAAAGAATGTCATTGGGATTCTGATTAGGATAGCGTTGAATCTGTAGATTGCTTTAGGTAGAACGGACATTTTAACTATGTTTATTCTTCCAATCCATGTACATGGAATGTCTTTCCGTCTCGTTATGTCGTCATCCAATTCTCTCAGAAAGGCCTTGTAATTTTCCTTATATAGGTCCTTCACTTCCTTAGTTAAATTTACCCCAAGATATTTTATTCTTTTTGTTGTGATTGTAAATGGTATTGTGTTCTTGAGTTCTTTGTCTGTTAGTTCGTTATTAGAATATAGAAATGCTACTGATTGATGCAAATTGATTTTATACCCTGCAACTTTGCTGTAGTTGTTGATTACTTCTAAGAGTTTTCCTATGGATTCTTTGGGGTTTTCAATATATAAGATCATGTCGTCTGCAAACAGCAAGAGTTTCACTTCTTCCCTCCCTGTTTCGATTCCTTTTATTCCTTTTTCTTGCCTGATTGCTCTGGCCAGGACCTCCAGTACTTTGTTAAATAAGAGTGGTGATAGAGGGCATCCTTGTCTCGTTCCTGTTTTCAGGGGGATGGCACTCAGTTTTTGCCCATTGAGTATGATGTTGGCTGTGGGTTTGTCATATATTACCTTTATTATGTTGAGGTAGTTCCCTTCTATGCCCATTTCGTTCAGATTTTTTATCATAAATGGCTGTTGGTTCTTGTCAAATGCTTTCTCTGTATCTATTGAGATGATCATGTGGGTTTTTTTCCCCAGCTAGTTGATGTGGTGTATCACGTTGATTGATTTGCGGATGTTGAACCATCCCTGTGTCTCTGGTATGAATCCCACTTGATCATGATGTATCATCCTTTTGATGAATTGCTGAATTCTGGTTGCCAAAATTTTGTTTAGAATTTTTGCATCTATGTTCATCAGTGATATTGGCCTATAGTTCTCTTTTCCTTGGTGTCCTTGTCAGGCTTTGGTATCAGCATGATGTTGGCCTCATAGAATGTGTTAGGAAGTGTTCCATCCTCCCTAATTTTTTGGAATAGTTTGAAAAGGATAGGTATTAAATCCTCTCTGAAAGTTTGGTAGAATTCCCCAGGGAAGCCATCTGGCCCTGGGGTTTTATTCTTTGGGATGTTTTTGATTGCTACTTCAATCTCTTTCCTTGTGATTGGTCTGTTCAAATTGTCTGCTTCTTCTTGAGTGAGCTTTGGGAGATTGTAGGAGTCCAAGAATTTATCCATTTCCTTTAGGTTATCCATTCTGTTAGCATAGAGTTTTTCGTAGTATTCTCTTATAATCCTTTGTATTTCTGCAGAGTCTGTTGGTATTTCTCCTCTTTCATTTCTGATTTTGTTTATTTGAGCTTTCTCCCTTTTTTTCTTTGTAAGTCTGGCTAGGGGTTTGTAAATTTTATTTATCTTCTCAAAGAACCAGCTCTTTGTTTCATTGATCCTTTCTACCACCTTTTTCATTTCAATAGTGTTTATTTCTGCTCTGATTTTTATTATTTCTCTCCTTCTGCTGACTTTGGGCTTTATTTGTTCTTCTTTCTCTAGTTCAGTTAGGTGTAGTTTAAGATTTCTTATTTGGGATTTTTCTTGTTTGTTAAGATGTGCCTGTATTGCGATGAATTCCTCTTAATACAGCTTTTGCTGTATCTCATATGAGTTGGTATGGCATGTTATCATTTTCATTTGTTTCCAGGTTTTTTTTTATTTCTTCTTTAATTTCTTCAATGATTCATTGCTTGTTCAGTAGTGTATTGCTTAGTCTCCACATCTTTGTACCTTTCTCAGCTTTTTTCTTGTAATTAATTTCTAGCCTTATAGCATTATGATCAGAGAAGATGCTTGTTATTATTTCAATGTTTTTAAATTTGTAGAGGCTTGCCTTGTTCCCCAACATATGGTCTATCCTTGAGAATGTTCCATGTGCACTTGAGAAGAATGTGTATTCTGCTTTTTTAGGATGAAGTGATCTATATATGTCTATTAAGTCCAATTGTTTTAGTTTTTCGTTTAGCTCCACTATTTCTCCATTGATTTTCTGTCTGGATGATCTGTCCATTGATGTGAGTGGGGTGTTGAGGTCCCCTACTATTATTGTGTTGTTTTTAACATCTTCCTTTAGGTCTATTAACAGTTGCTTTATGAACCTTGGTGCTCCTATGTTCGAAGCATAGATATTTATAAGCATTATTTCTTCTTGATGAAGTGTCCCTTTGATCATTATATATTGTCCCTGTGCGTCTCTATTTACCTGTCTTATTTTGAAATCCACTTTGTCTGATATAAGAATTGCAACACCTGCTTTTTTTTCCTTGCTATTAGCTTGAATTATTGTCCTCCACCCCTTCACTCTGAGCCTGTGTTTGGCCTTGGGGCTGAGGTGTGTTTCCTGGAGGCAACAAATTGTTGGATCTTGTTCGTTAATCCATTTTGCCATTCTGTTTCCTTTTATTGGAGAGTTCAATCCAGTAACATTGAAAGTGATTATTGATGCATGTGGACTTAAAACTGTCAATCTGTTGCTCATTATCTGGCTTTCCTGCTTTTCTGTTCCTCTGTGCTTTATTCTACCCATTTGATACTGCAATTTCTTATGCTGGGTTTCTTAGATTTTTCCTTATTTATGTTTTGTGGCCCTGTTCTGTTTTTTAGTTTAGTGGCTACCCTGAAGTTTGTATTTAGAATCTCGTGTATAATATAGTCTATTCTCTGGTGGTCTCTTACTTACTTGGCCTAGACTAATTTAGTCCCTTTACTCTTCCCCTCCTAAATTATTATTTTCATTTCTTATTCCACCTTGTGTTATGAGTTTGTAGCTAGAGTGACAAGATCGTCCTTGCTTTGGTAGTTTCCTTACCTTTATCCTAATGCTATAGTTGAATATTTGCTATCCTATTCTGGTTCTATTTATCTGTCTCCCTACTCTGTGGTTTGTGACCCCTTTCTCCCTTTTCTTTTTTCAGGTATGAGAGCCTTCTTGAGGATTTCTTGTAGCTGAGGACTTTTGGTTACAAATTCCCTTAACTTTTGTTTGTCTGAAAAAGATTTAATTTGTCCCTCATATCTGAAGGATATTCTTGCTGGATAGAGTATTCTTGGCTGAAGATTTTTATCTTTTAAAGTTTTGAATATGTCACTCCATTCTCTCCTAGCTTGTAAGGTTTCTGTAGAGAAATCCGCTGAAAGTCTGATGGGAGCTCCTTTGTTGTTATTCTCTTCTGTCTTGCTGCCCTGAGTATTCTTTCTTTGTCATTCACTTTTGCCATTTTTACTACTATATGCCTTGCAGTAGGTCTTTTTACATTGACAAATCTAGGAGATCTGAAAACTTCTTCTACACACATTTCTCCCTCAATCCCTAGATTTGGGAGGTTCTCTTCTATAATTTCATTAAGCACACTTTCTGCTCCATTGTCCTTTTCCACGTTCTCGGGAATTCCTATGATCCTTAAATTCTTTCTCCTCATTGAATCTGCTATCTCTCTAATTCTTTCCTCATTCCTTTTAATCCTTAGTTCTCTTTCTTCCTCTGTCTGGAGCCATTCAGCCTGTCTATCTTCGATTATGCTAATTTTCTCTTCTACGGAGTCTACCTGGGCATTCAGGGAATCTGTATTCTGTTTTATCTGGTCCATTGTTTTTTTCATCTCTAGTAATTCTGTTTGATTCTTCTTTATAATATCAATCTCTTTTGTGAAGTAACTCCAGGACTCAGCTTGTTTCTCTATCTTTCTCTCTACCTCATTGAGTTTTTTCATTATAGCTGCAATGAACTCATTTTCACTTAGTTTACCTATTTCCAAGTCCTCAGAACTAAATTCTGTGTTTTTATTGTTTTCCTTCTGGTCTGGGGCTTTTATAAATTGCTGGATGTTAGAGGAGCGGTTTTTTCGCATGGTGGTATAATTTGGTTGCAGTTACAGCCTGCCGCCACTAGATGGGGGTCGAGCGCCTCACACTCTGAACTCTCCACCTTCAGGCAAGATGGCGGCACCCAGTGCGGTTTGCCAGGGCGAGGAGGGGTGGTTTCTCTCGCACACTGATCTGGATTCGGATCAGTTCTGTTCTCTAGTCTCCCGGGGCCCTGGGTTTATGGGGTCCCCAGGCACAGAAGCTTTTCCCCCGTCAGCAGGTTTCCACTGTACCAGCAGTGGGAGTCCTAGACGATCCCCGAGTCGCCCGGCCCCTCCCCTGCTCCCTCCGGGACCCACGCAGCAATGCCGGTTTCTAGGGGAGGGAGCAAAGTTCTCTCCTACCTGGTTCCAGCTCCTCTGAGGTGGGCAGCAGGGGCTGCGTCCTCTGTCTTTTGATACTGTAGGTCTCTGAGTCCTGGCGTTAGGTTCATTAGCTGAAATTCAGGGTTTTTTTACACTCCTTTGTTGTACTTTGGAGGGGAGAGAGTTAGAAACACAACTTATTTTTTATGTTGACTTTTAATCCTGAAGCTTCACTGTATTCATTTGTTATTGTTAATAGTTTTCTGATGGATTCTTTAGGGTTCTCTATATCAAAAATCATGTCATCTGCAAATAGTGACAGTTTTACCTCTTCCTTTCCAGTTTGGATCCCTTTTATTTCTTTTACTTGCTTGATTTCTCTGCCTAAGACTTCCAATACAATGTTAAATAAGAATGGTGAAAGTGGGCATGGTTGTCTGCTTCCTGTTCTTACAGGGAGAGATTTCAGTTTTTCACCCTTGAGTATGATATTACCTGTGGCTTTTTCATATATGGCCTTTATTATGTTGAAGTTCTTTCCCTCTATACCCACTTTATTGAGAGTTTTTTTTTTATCACAAATAGATGTTGTATCTTGAATGCTTTCTCTGCATCTATTAAGATGATCATGTGGGGGCTGGCCCCGCAGCTGAGTGGTTGGGTTCGTGTACTCTGCTCCAGCAGCCTGTGGTGTCGCTTGTTCAGATCCTGGGCACAGACAACGCACTGCTCATCCGGCCATGCTGAGGCAGCATCCCACATATCACAACCAGAAGGACCTGCAACTAGAATATACAACCATGTACTGGGGTGCTTTGGGGAGAAGAAGAAGAAAAAAAGAAGATTGGCAACAGATGTTAGCTCAGGTGCCAAACTTTAAAAAAATATATGATCATGTGATTTTTACTCTTCACTTCATTAATGTTAGAATCACTTGATTGATTTGTGGATGTTGGACCATCACTGCATGCCTGGAATAAATCCCGCTTCATCATGGTATTATGATCTTTTTAATATATTGTTGTGGTTGGTTTACCAGTATTTTTACATCGATGTTCATCAATGATGTTGGCCTTTAATTTTCTTTTCTTGTGTTGTCCTTGTCCGGTTTTGGTGTCAGGGTAATGTTGGCCTCATAGAATGAGTTAGGAAGCTTCTCTTCCTCTTTAAATTTTTGAAAAAGTTTGAAAATGATAGGTATTATATACTCTTTGAAATATTTAGTAGAATTCACTAGGGAAGGTGTCTTGTCCTGGACTTCTATTTTTTGGAAGTTTGTTGATTACTGTTTCACTCTCCTTACTGGTGATTGGTCTATTCAAATTCCCTATTTCTTCTTGATTCAGTTTTGGAAGGTTGTATGAGTCTAAGAATTTATCCATTTCTTCTAGATTATTGAATTTGTTGGTGTGTAGCTTTCCGTAGTATTCTCTTGTAATCTTTTGTATTTCTAAAGAGTCCATTGTAATTTATCCTCTTTTGTTTCTGATTTTATTCATTTGAGCCTTCTCTCTTTTTTTCTGAGTGAGTCTAACTAAAGGTTTGTCAATTTTGTTTATCTTTTCAAAGAACAAGCTCTTAGCTTCACTGATTTTTTCCTACTATTTTTCAGTCTCTATTTCATTTCTTTCCACTCTAATTTTTATTACTTCCTACCTTCAACTGATTTAGGATTTGTCCTTCTTTTTCCAGTTCCTTCAGATGCAGTCTTAGATTGCCTATGTGAGATATTTCTTGTTTCTTAAGGTAGGCCTGTATTGCTATAAACATCCCTCTTAGTACCCCTTTTTCTGTATTCCATAAATTTTGGCATGTCATATTATTTTCACTTGTTTCCAGGTATTTTTCACATCTCCTTTGATTTATGCAAATAGCCAATTGTTGTTCCATAGCATTTTGTTTTATCTCCACATTTCTGTGGCTTTTCCAGCTTTCTTCTTCCGGTATTTCATTTCTAGTTTTACACTGTTGTAGCCAGAAAAGATGCTTGATATTATTTTAGTCCTCTTAAATTTATTGAGACTTGTTTTGTGGCCTAATATATGATGTATCCTGGAGAATGTTCCATTTGTATTTGAAGAGACTGTGTATTCTTTGGTTTTGGGGTGGAATGTTCTGTATGTATCTACTAAGTCCATCTGATCTAATGTGTTACTTAAGGCCAATGTTTCCTTATGGATCTTCTATTTAGATGATCTATCCATTGGCGTAAGTGGAGTGTTAAAGTACATTACTATTATTGTGTTACTGTCAATTTCTCCTTTTATCTCTGTTAATAATTGCTGTATATATTTAGGTGCTCCTATGTTGGGTACGTAGATATTTACAAGTGTTATATTTTCTTGTTGGATTGTGCCCTTTATCATTATGTAGTGCCCTTCTTTGTCTCTTGTTACAGTTTTTGTTTTAAAGTCTTTTTTGTCTGATATAAGTATTGCTATCCCATCTTTCTTTCCATTTCTATTTCCATGAAGTATCTTTTTCTGTCTCTTCATTTTCTCTTTGTGAGTGTCTTTCGATCTGATGTGTATCTCTTTTATTCACCATATTTATGGGTCTTATTTCTTTTTTTACTCTATTCAGCCACTCTAGTCTTTTGATTGGAGCATTTAGTCCACTGACATTTAAAGTAGCTGTTAGTAAGTATGTACTTATTGCCATTTGGTTACTTTTTCTGTGTGTTTTAAAAATTCTTCTCTGTTCCTGCCTTCTTCTCTTGCTCTCTTCCCTTGTGATTAGATGGCTTACTTTAGTATTATGTTCAGGTTCATTTATTTCATTTTTTTGTGAATTTATTATAGGTTTCTGGTTTGTAATTGCCATGTGGTTCATATATTATAACTTATGTAAGTAGCAATCTATATAAAGTTGATGGTCTCTTAAATTTGACCTCTTACTAAAAGCCCTACACATTTACTCCCCTCTCCTCACATTTTACACTTTTTTATATCATATTTAACCTCTTTTTGTGTATATATATATGCCTTAACTTCTTATCGTAGAAATAGATAATTTTAGTGCTATTGTCTTTTGACCTTCATATTTGCTTTATAGGCAGTTGACCTACTACCTTTACTGTATATTTGCCTTTACCAGTAATTTTTTCTTTGATGATTTTCTTATTCTATTTGTAGTATTTTATTTCCCACTGAAATAAGTCACTTTGACATTTAACAGTAAGGCTATTTAGTGGTCATAAACTCCCCTGGTCCTCATACACAGAAACCAGGGTCAAGACCAATGGTTATCCCTACAAATGAATCTAGAGAAGCAGATATGGAAGTTTAAATGTAAGATGATGAACCACCTTAATCCACTGCCCAGAAGTTAAAGAATACTTTAGAGAATTCTAGAATATTCCTCAAAATTGTGCAAAGGATGGTTTCTCCTGTGGATGGAAAAGCCTCTAGAACTTTAGGGTCAGAGTATAAAATTAGCGAATTTTAATATTGTTACAAGGTACATGAAAATATTTCAGATGACAAACATTTAGGCAGGCACTTCGGAGATGAATAAAATCAAGTCATCTACAGCGTGTTCCCACTCAAACACAGAAAGCTGGTAGCCAAACACCTTTCCATATTTGAAAACCAAAATAGGGAACTTCAGATTACCTGGGTGCCAACACTAAGAAATGGCATTCAGTTCTCCCTTTGATAATGAAGGAGAGAAATGGAAGCCCTGTTCTCAAGGAGCATGGAAACATAGAGTGAAATGCTTGGCTGTTGTGCAAAAGTGATGGCCTCTGTGAAGAGGCTCAGATGTGCCACCTACTGGCATGAGCAGTGCAATTGAGTAGGGTGGCCACAGGCAGGCTATTTGTGGTTTCTGCGGCCCTTAGGGGATCAATATCCAAAGTTTCTCATTAGTCAAACTTTTGCTATCATCCTGATTCCAGGGTAGTGAAAACCCTTAAAAGTTCAGCGAAGGAAAAGCTTAAAACTGGAAAATTCCTCATATTGCAAGGTCAGAAGTATGCAATTCTATTCCATCCATCTATTTCTGTTCACATCCATTGCAAGTGCCTTTCACACACAGACAAAATTTCCTTCTGCAATTAGATTGTAGTCTTCTTTCCTAAGATACGTTCAAAGACACCATTTATAACAACAATCTAAGGAAAACCGAAAGGATAATTAGGCTAAAAAATATAGTTTATTGCATGGATATATATATATCTTACTTATAAAATGCAAGTGATAAAATAGCAAATATACCCTAAAAAGCATATTCTAAGGACTAACTCTATGCATGGCTCATTGCATGCTATTTCTATCTATTATATTCAGCAGTGTCTAACACATTTCCTATAGTCAAAAAAGACTGCAAGAAAAAATCCATGGCATTTTGCTGGAAAAATGGCAGATTAGGCACCTTAAAGCTCTTGTCCTCTCAAAGAAAGATTGAAAAACAGGCAGAAAATGACATAATTAACTTTTTCATAACTCCTGAAAACAGTATTTTTACTGCAACCAAGTAAGTGCTGACTCAAGAAAAAAGCAACTTAAAACTGATAGAAAAGTTTTGTGGCACTTTTACTTTCCCTTATCCCTCTCCCTCCATGAAATGTCAGTGGGCAGTCTTAAAATGTTCACAGCTTGTGTTCTCAGTATGAGACCCTGGTCCGTGGATTCAGAGGAAGCATAGTGGACATTTTCCCAAATCATTCTGTGTGTCTGTTCTAATCTATCTGGGAGCTACTTGAAGGACTGAGACAAGGCATTCATCTCTGTTTTTCCT
This sequence comes from Equus asinus, assembly GCF_041296235.1. Lineage (NCBI taxonomy): Eukaryota > Metazoa > Chordata > Mammalia > Perissodactyla > Equidae > Equus > Equus asinus. The sequence continues at coordinate 19,451,397 of NC_091809.1, read as the reverse complement.
AACTCAGAACTCAGACTGGAAAAGCAGTGGGAATTTTTCAAAAAATACAATAAATCAAACTACCAGCCCACAAATGCCTATGGTAAAAGATTAAAGTCAAAACATAAAATAAACTAGCTAAGCCCCAGAGTGAAAACAGGAAATTTTCTTCAGAAAACTAGGACATTTAAAAGAAATCAAGTGTATGGGAGAATTTAGAAAGCCATGTGCATGTCCATGGCAAGACATATACTCAGAAAATCCTAAACTATCATATTGAACTGTAGGCTCAGTGCAAACCTGGGTAAGTGTTGAAAAAGTGCTGCAGCACAAATCTAATCTGTAAAGACTGAAAAACGTATATTGTTTCTTTGGTTTTTTGTATCACTCCTGACATTCAAGGAAATTTGTCAAATCACTGGATGAACAAAGCTAAAGAACACAGATTTTAATGACTACATACAACAAGAATCACTCTGCTTGCAAATATATTTGGGGACAGTCACTAAATGAATAGACAACTACCACCTTCAATTTTGTTTTCACACACAGAAAACTCTGGGGAAGAGTCTTATATATACAGCTACCACATTATAATATTGAGTCTATGGAGCAGAAAAAAAATAATGAACAAAACTAAGCAGACCCTAAGGGACTTACAGAACACCATCGAGTGTAAACAAATGCATTATATGAGTCCCAGAAGGAGATAAGAAACAGACAGAAAGAGTATTTGAATGAACTATGGTCAAATCTTCCCATATACGGTGAAAGACATGAACCTACAAAACTAAGAAGGTAAACGAATTTCAAGTAGAATATCTCAAAAATACTAATACTAAGACACATTATCATCAAACTGAGAAAGCCAAAGGGGAAGAGAATCTTAAAGGAGATTATTATGTACAAGATCTAAAGAGATAATAAACTCTTCACAGAGAAAACATCCTCAATAAGATTAACAATTAACAACTTTTCGTCAGAACCATGGAGGTCAGAAGACAGCAGGATGACATGTTTAAAGTGTTAAAGGAAAAAATGTCAACTAATTTTATATTTGATGAAATTTTCCTTCCAAAAGTGAGGGAGAAATAAATATTTCCAAACTAACAAAGTTGAAAATGTTCATTACCACTAAGACAGCTCTATGAAAATATCTAAGGGATTCCTTCAGGTTGAAATGCAGAGACACTAGACAGTAATTCAATGCTGTGTGAGAAAAGAAAGATTTCTGGTAAAGATAAATGTGCAGGCCAATAAAAGAGCTGGTATTTTATTTTTGGCTAACAACTCCACTTTTTATTTTCTACTGGATATAAAAACAAATGTAAAAAATTTTAAATCTATGCTATTGGCAACATAGAAAGATTTATCTTGTGACAGTAGCAACATAAGGAGAAATAACAAAGCCATATAAGAGCAGAGGTTTTGCATGCTATTGAAGTAAAAGTCATACGAATTCAAACTAGATTGTTAATTTTAATGCCTGCGGTGACCACAAAGAAAGTTATTTGGATATCTTAAAATAAAAAAGCAAAGAGATCAAAATCCAAAATGATCACAAAAAAATCAACAGGACAAAATATAAGACAGTAATGGAAGAAATGAAGAACAAAACATGGCATTAGACATACAGAAAATAAATTTTTCAAAGGAAGAACTAAGTTATTCTCAGTAAATGAGTGAAGAAACTCTCCAATCCAAATGCAGAAATTGAAAGATAGGTTAAAAAACATGATGTGAATTGATGCTATTTACAGGAGACTCACTATCGATCCACAAACACAAATAGACAGTGAATGAAAGGGTAGAAAATATACTCTGGGCAAATTGTTATCAAAAGAGAACTAGTATCAGAAAAAATATACTTTTTAAAGATTTTATTTTTTTCCTTTTTCTCCCCAAAGCCCCCTGGTACCTAGTTGTATATTCTTAGTTGTGGGTCCTTCTAGTTGTGGCATGGGTGATGCCACTTCAGCATGGCTTGATGAGCTGTGCCATGTCTGTGCCCAGGATCTGAACCAGCAAAACCCTTGGCTGCTACAGTGGAGTATGTGAACTTAACCACTAGGCCACAGGGCCAGCCCCCAGAAAAAAATACATTTTAAAATTGGAATGATACAGAGAAGATTAACACTGCCCCTGTGCAAGGATGACTTCTAAATTTGTGAAGACTTCCATGTTTTCACTTCCCAAAATTGGAGAAGGAGCTGGAATTACATGTAAATGAAGACAATAGAACTACTAATTACATCAATGTAAAAAGACCTTCTCCAAGGCATATATTAGTAAAGCTGTCAAAAGTCAATGACAAAGAAAAAATATTAAGTGTATCCAGGCAAAAGAAAATAACCTACAAACGAACTCCTATCAGACTTTCATTGGATTTCCCAGCAGAAAACTTACAGGCTAAGAGAGTGGAGTGATCTATTCAAAATTCTGAAAGATAAAAACTTTCAGCCAAGAATACTATACCCAGTGAAAATATCCTTCAGATATGATGGAGAAATAAAAACTTTCCCAGATAAACAAAAGCTGAGGGGTGTTCATCACCATGAGATCTCCCATAAAAGATTTGATTAAGATGGCCTTCACACCTGAAAACATAAAGGAAGAAATTGTTTATGAAGCCTTGAGCAAGGAGATAAATAGGCGGACAAAACAATAAAGTTGCAACTCTGTACCAGAACAGATTAGCAAACAAGACAGAAAACAACAAGTGCTGGAGAGGATGTGGAGAGAAGGGAACCCTGGTACACTGCCGGTGGAAGTGAAAACTGGTGCAGTCACTATGGAAAACAGTATAGAGTTTCCTCATAAAATTAATAATAGATCTAAGACATGATCCAGCTATTCCACAGCTTGGTATTTATCCAAAGAACTTGAAAACACAAATGCATAAAGATACATATGCCCTTATGTTCATCACAGCCTTATTCACAATAGCCAAGACTTGGAAGCAACCTAGGTGCTCGTGAATGGATGAAGGGATATAGAAGATCTGGTGTATATACACAATGGTATACTACTCAGCCATAAGAAATGATGAAATCCAGCCATTTGTGGCAACATGGATGGACCTTGAGGGTATTATGCTAAACGAAATAAGTCAGAGGGAGAAAGGAAATATCATATGATCTCATACATAACTAGAAGATGAAAGCAATGACAAACATATAACAACAGAGATTGGATTGGTGGTTACCAGAGGGGAAGGGGGAGAGAGGAAGGCAAAAGGAGAGGTTAGGCACACATGTGTGGTGATGCATTGTAATTAGTCTTTGGGTGGTGAACATACAGAATTCAAAATATATTACAATGTACACCTGAAAGTTATATAATGTTATAACCCAATGCTACTGCAATAAAAAATAAAGAAACAGAAAGAAACAGAAAGAGAAAAGATTAGTAAATAATTGTAACTCTAAAGATAAAGGGAAGGAAAACATCAAAAATAAATATCGTCACTTCATTTTAACCACAAATTCACAACACATAATGGAATAATTTGTGACAACAGCAACAACTTAGAAAAGGAAGAGAAAAAGGGCCAAAACTTACTTAGACTAAAGGAATAAGAGGCCATCAGACAATGGACTATACCATCTATGGTTTTTATAAAAACCTCACAGTAACCACTAAACAAAAAATCAGAACAGAGACACAAATGATAAATGAAGAGGAAACTGAGAAATCTATCCTAGAGGGCCACCAAACTGAACTGACAATCTGAAATACATGGGACAAGAAACAAGAGAAATGCAAAACAACTGGAAAAAAAAAGACAAGATGGCAGAATTAAGCCCTCACATATCAATAATCACTCTAAATGTTAATGGATTGAATTCCACAATCAAAAGACACAGAGTGACTGGATAGATTAACAAACAAGACCTAACGATTTGTGCCCTCCAGGAAACACATCTCAGTTCTAAATACAAAAACAGGCTTAGAGTGAACGGATGGAAGACAATACCCCAAGCTAATGGCAAATAAAAGAAAGGAAGTATTGCCATACTTATATTAGACAAAGTAGACTTCAACATAAAAATGACAAAGAGAGACAAAGAAGTGCAGTATGTAATGATGAAAAGGACACTCCACCAAGAGGAAATAACACTTATAATTATATATGCGCCTAACACAGAAGCAATTAAATACATAAAGTGACTATTAATTGACCTAAAAGTAGACATTAACAGCAACACAATAATATAAGGGGACTGAGCACACCATTGTCATCAATGGATAGATCAACTGGACAGAAGTCAACAAGGAACTAGTGGAAATAAGTGAAAAACTAGAGCAGATAGACTTAATAGATATATACAGAACACTGTATCCAAAATCAGCAGAATACACATTCTTCTCAAGTAGAAATGGAACATTCTCAAAGATGCACCATATGCTGGGAAACAAGGCAACCTCAATAAATTTAAGAAGACAGAAATCATATCAAGCATCTTTTCTAACCATAATGCTATGAAACTAGAAATCAACTACAAGCAAAAAGCTGGGAAAGTGACCAACATGTGGAGACTAAATAACAAGCAACTGAACAACCAATGGATCATTGAAGAAATTAAAGGAGAAATAAATATCTACAGACAAATGAAAATGAAAATACACCATACCAACTCAAATGAGATGCAGCAAAAGCAATCCTAAGAGGGAAATTCATAGCAATACTGGCCCATCTTAAGAAACAAGAAAAATCTCAAATAAGCAATCTTAAACTAATCCTAACAGAACTATAAAATGAAAAACAAAGCTCAAAGTCAGCAGAAGGGGAAAATAATAAAAGATTAGAGCAGAACTAAATGAAACTGAAATTTAAAAAAAAAAACAGAAGAACCAGAAGGACCTACAACTAGAATATACAACTATGTATTGGGGGGCTTTGGGGAGTAGAAAGAAGAAAAGAAAAAGAAAATATGATTGGCAACAGATGTTAGCTCAGGTGCCAATCTTTAAAAAAAAAAAAAAGAACTAAAAAAAAGACCCATTAGAAAGGATCAATGAAATTAAGAGCTGATTCTTTGAGAAGATAAACAAAACTGACAAACCCTTAGCCTAAAAAGTCTCAAGGAAAAAAGGAAAAAGCCTCAAATAAATAAAATTAGAAATGAAAGAGGAGAAATCACAACAGATACCACAGAAATACAAAGGATTATAAGAGAACACAATGAAAAACTATATGCCAACAAATTGGACAATCTAGAATAAGCAGATAAATTCTTAGACTCATACAACCTCCAAAAACTGAACCAAGAAGAAATAGAGAATCTGAATAGACCAATCACAAGTAAAGAGATTAAAACAGTAATCAAAAACCTCCCAAAAAATAAACGTCAAGGACCAGATGGCTTCTCTTAACAATTCTACCAAAAATTCAAAGAAGATTTAATACCCATCATTCCAAACTATTCTGAAACATTGAAGAGGACTGGATCCTTCTTAACTCATTCAAAAGGGCCAAAATTGCATTGATACCAAAACCAGACAAGGAAAATACAAAGAGTGAAAATTACAGACCACTATTGCTGATGAACGCAGATGCAAAAGTCCTCAACAAAACATAAGCAAATGGAATACAACAATACATTTGATGGATCGTGTTCCTTGATCAAGTGGGATCAATTCCAAGGATGCATAGATAGTTTGAATATCCTCAAACTGAACAATGTGATACACCACATTAACTAAATAAAGAACAGAAATCACATTATCATCTTAATAGAGGGAGAGAAATCATTTGACCAACAATGATAAAAACCCTCAATAAAATGGGTATACAAGAAAGTTACTTCAACATAATAAAGGCCATATGTGACAAACCCAAGCCAACTTCATACTCAATGGTGAAAAACTGAAAGCTATTGCTCTGAGAACAGGAACAAGACAAGGATGCTCATTTTCACCAGTCTTATTCAACGTAGTATTGGAAGTTTTAGCCAGAGCAATCAGGCAAGAAAAAGAAAGAAAAGGGATCTAAATAGGAAAGGAAGAAGTAAACGCATCGCTATTTGTGGATGACATGATTCCATATATAGAAAACCCTAAAGTATCCACCAAAAACCTCTTAGGAAGAATAAGCAAATACAGTAAATTTGCAGGTACAAAATCAACATACAAAACTCAGTTGCATTTCTATACACTAACAATGAAGCAGCAGAAAGACAAATAAAGAATACAATCATATTTACAATCACAACAAAAAGAATAAGACACCGAGGAATAAATATAACCAAGCTGGTGAAAGACCTATCAACTGAAAATGATAAGACACTCTTGAAAAAAATCGAAGAAGTCATAAACAAATGGAAAGATATTCTATGGTCATGGTTTGGAAGAACATAGTTAATATGTCCATTTTACCTAAAGAAAGCCACAGATTAAATGCAATCCCAATCAGAATACCAATGACATTCTTCATGGAAATAGAACAAAGAATCCTAAAATTTATATGGAAAACAAAAGACCCCAAACAGCCATAGCAATTGTGAGAATAAACACAAAGCTGGAGGTATCACACTGCCTTACTTCAAAATATACTACAAAGCTATAGTAATCACAAAAGCATGGTACTGGCACAAAAACAGACACATAGATCAATGGAACAGAATTGAGAGCCAGGAAATAAAACTGCACATCTATGGACAGCTAGTATTTGACACAGGAGTTAAGAGTATTCGATGGAGAAAGGAAAGTCTCTTTATTAAATAGTGTTGGGAAAATTGGACAGCCATGTACAAAATAATGAAAGTTCACCATTATTTTACACCACACACAAAAATTAACCTAAATGGTGTAGAGATATGAATGTAAGACCTGAAACCACAAAATTACTAGAAAAAAGTATAGTCAGTAAACTCTTTGACATCTGTCTTAGCAGTATCTTTTTGAATACCAGGCCTACTCAAGCAACAGAAACAGAAGAAAAATAAACAACTGGGGCTACATCAGACTTAAAAGCTTCTGCAAGGCAAAAAAATCATCAACAAAAATGAAAGGACAACCCACCAACGGGGAGATCATATTTGCAAATTATATATCCAACAAGGGGTTAATTTCCAACATACATAAAGAGCTCATACAACTGAACAAAAACAAATTGAATAACCCTATTAAAAAATGGGCAGAGGATATGAACAGACATTTTCCAAAGAAGATACACAGATGGCCAAGTGGCAAATGAAAAAATGTTCAACGCCACTAATTACTAGGAAAATGCAAATCAAAACTGCAATGAGATATCACCTCACACCCATCAGAATGGCTAAAATTAAGAATACAAGAAATAACAAGTGTTGGAGAGGACGTGGAGAAAAGGGAACCCTCATATACTGATGGTGGGAATGCAGACTGGTGCAGCCACTATGGAAAACACTATACAGATTTCTCAAAAAATTAAGAATAGAAATACTATACAATCCAGCTATCCTGCTACTGGGTATTTATCCAAAGAAAATGAAATAAACAATTCAAAATGATATATGCACCCCTATGTTCATTGCAGCATTATTCACAATAGCCGAGACATGGAATCAACCCAAGAGCCTATCAATGAATGAATAAAGATCTGGTGCATATATATACCATGCAATACTACTCAGCCATAAAAAGGACAAAATTGTGCCATTTGCAACAACATGGATGGAACTTGAGGGCATTATTTTGAGTGAAATAAGTCAGACAGAGAAAGGCAAATACCATATGATCTCACCCATACGTGGAAGATAAACAAACACATAGATAACAATAGATTCCTGGTTATCATAAGAGAAGGGGTGGGAGGAGGGTGAAAGGGGTAAAAAGTCACATACATAGGGTGACAGATAAAAACTGTACCATTGGTGGTGAACATGATGCAGTCTGTACAGAAACTGAAGTATAGTGATGTGCACCTGAAATTTACATAATATTGCAAGCCAATATAACCCCAATAAAATAATAAAAAGAGAAAAAGAAGCCTAGATTTCATTAACAAAGGAGTGTATGTACATATGTGCAAAGCATGTAAAATGGAGGTGAACATTGAATGCTGTACACATGGACTCACAGGATCAGGGATTAGCCATCGCGAATTTCTTCTGCAATCTTGGTCTTTAAGGATTTTCAGTGTCCAGGGATCAGAATGACAACTAAAAATACTTGTTTAATGAGGAGCTTTGGATTTTGATTCCCTGAGGATATAGAGACTGTAAAGATTCAGCCTGTGAAAACCTCATCATACAAGAGCTCTTTCCTGATCAGGAAGAAACACACCTGAGGCTACATCCAGAGATGATCCTTCTTGGCCAGGAGCCCATTGCCTAACTTGGTCTCCCTATCCTTCTTGAAGACATATCTTCTGTCGTCAATATCCAGGTGACATATCAAGCATCATTCCACAGTGATGCCAGTCAGGTACTTAAAGTCCCTTAGCTAATGCTTTGGTAAGGAGAACAGGTGTTTTACCACAAATATATCTATAGGAAGCAATGAGAATACATGCACGAAATGATTAGATCCAAATGTCCATTGGACTTCAACCTGTCTTCTTGTTGACAAGTTCCCATGTATGTTTGTACCAATACTCAGCCAGTTCTCAATCTGCTAGTTTCCCAATTTCTGTACAAAGCGGAGTAATCCTTTATCCTCCAGAGCAGATATCTGCCCCTTCTCAAACATGATGACTGTTAGAAATTTTCCTGACATTTACTGGAATTCTTGTGTGGTCACGGGAAAGGGATTTGATCATATTTTCCTTTATTTCTATTTCCTGGGTCTGTGGAGACACAGAAAGACTTACCTGGATGCCTTCCTAGCACACCTGTTCCCAGTGCAGCTGTCCTGTCCCTGCCCAAGGTCACACGGCTGCGAGGGGCAGGGGAGGGCCTGGACCCCAGGCTGTAGGGAGCAGGGCCAGTGGCACTTACCTGGACCACGGGAGGGCGTGGCTCCAGAGCCTTCTGCTCCTCCCCGAGGACCTCATCCAGTTCCGCCTAGGGACACACAGTGGGCGGGGGCCTGGGGGTGAGGACCCGCTGGACAGGACAGCCACAGGAGGGGGCCCCCCACCCGACCCAGGGCGCTCACCAGCAGGTCGTCATCAGCCTCCACGTCCTCCTCGTCCGTGCCCTCCTCCTCCTCATCCGGGTCTCTCATGCACAGGCTGGCCATCTTCTCAATGGCCTCCATGGGCAGGGGACCTGGCAGCAGGGGAAGCCCAGCTGGACCAGCATCCTTCAAGAGTCCCCGGCCTCCAGTCCCCATCACCCATAGCCCCCAAGAACAGGGTATCGGGGAGCGGGGTGGCAGGTGCCTCCCTGGCCGTGCATGGCACCCTGCTGCCCTCGGGCCGCATGTGTGATCTGGTCCCTGCCGGCCTCGCCCGCCCACCTCCTCCTCGTCAAGCCTGAGCGGAGCCTGACCGCAGCCTTCCCACCGCGGACCCCAAGCAAGTCACGTCCTCTCTGGGCCTCAATCTCCCGCTCTGTTCCATGGGGACAACAACAGTTTCTCCCTCACTAGGAGACTTGGGGACTAAAGGTAAATGAAGCTCCTGGAACAGCACATGGTCAGCACTTTGTTATTCGAGATCTTCTTGTTATTCAGGGTCGTTATGGCATATAAAGTTGTCGCAAACACCGAATTAGTGGATGCTGAACCATGGCTCCTGGAGGAAATACGGGGTTAGGTTTCTGTGAGCCTCTGGTCACAGTATGTTCACCAACCGGTCAATACAAGACCCTGTTTTATGCGTGTTTCTAAGGAAAGACACCTTATTTCCTACATTTGCTGAGTGTTAACAGTGAACTCAAGGCTGACGGCCCCGTCACTCATGCCTGAATGAAGCTCACCCCACGTGGAATTTCTCCACAGGGGACGTCAGAGCCTTCTTGTGCTGAGGGACACAAGACAGCACTCAGCACTATGTTTCAGGGCCATTTTGAAGAGCAAAATCACCAACAAAAAGCACCAAAATGAGAAAAATGCGGCACTAAACAGACTGAGAAAAGGACGCTTGCTTACAAAACGCGATGAGATAAGACAGAGCTCTGCCTCGCCTGGGGATGGCGTTGGGAGATTATCTTTCTGTGGCTCAGTACACGCCTGTGAATGACTGTAAAAGTCCCACAAAAAGTGATTTTGGTGTTCCAAAGAAACTGTAGCTAGTAGGTAAATTCACAAGTACGGAATTCACAAATAATGATGATTGACTGTATTAGCTAAAAAGTGTAAAGACTCCGTTTACCCTCTGAGCTCCAGCCCCACTCGGCCACTGCAGAGTCCACTGGCCCTGCCATCTCCCCTGGGGCCTTTGCACGTGCTGTGACCCCTCCCCAACTCTCCACCTGGCCCTCCCCATGGTGGGTGCCTCCTCCGGGAACCCATCCTCTCCCATCACTCTGTGCCCTGTCCCAGCGCTGAGCACAGGACAGCAAGCTGGAGGACCAGCTGGGCCCTGTGTGAAAGGCTTTATGAACACCAGGAGGTTGACTCCTGTGATGTAGGAGTGGTCATGATTCCCATCTTACAGGTGGGGAAACCGAAGCCCACACAGGTACTGGGACTCATCCGGTGACACAACCAGTAAGTGGCAGAGCTGGGATTCGAACCCTCCCTCTGGGTCCAGAGTTGATCGCTTAACCTCTTCCCCAGACTGGGGGTAATCACCATCTATTTTATACAAGAAGAGATAGTATCATAAAAATTATGTGTATGATCGTCCCTCACTTATTCCAGAATTAACAAATGTTGACATTCTGCTATATCTGCTTCAGGTCTTCTTTATAAACTAACAAAATAATATGCATATAGAAGCCATCTCTTTTGTATTCTCCTCAGTTATCATTCTCCCCTTCCTAGAGACAACATCATCCAGAGTGTGATGGTATCCCCCATGCATATCCGTTGTATGAATATTCATAATCGATATTAGGATGAAAAGAATTAACCATAATACTTATCAGTTAGGGAATGGGGAAATAAAGCATGATGTAACAATATAGTAGAATACTCTCCAGTAATTAAAATTAATAAAGCAAAATTAAATATTTCAACAATAAAGAAAAGATCAATCACATAAGAATGCCAAATGTAAATTGCGTGTATTATGTAGTTCGGTTTATATAAAACTTTCAAAATTCAAAACAACACAACTATGCAGGGCACAATAATACTAATTATAGTAAAAATTGCAGGAGAATAATATCTGCGAAGTTCTTGTAGTGGTTCCTCTGGGGAAGGGAAAGAATCAAGATTGTTCAGATACATGATGTGGGGGCTTCATATGTACCTGTATTGTTTACGTCAATAAAAACACCTAGAATGAAGATGGTGAAGTGTGCACAGTTTATACTGTTGATTGGCAGATACCCAGTCCTTCATTGTTATCTCTGTATTTTTTTATTTGAATAATCCATAATAAAAATAAACCTGGGTAGGTTTTTATTATGAATTATTACTTGTGAAGGTTCAGAATATATTTAAAAATTTCCAATGATGTACACTTTATTTCATTTGAAAATATTTCTCTTAGAGTTCTTCATTATTTTTAGTCATAAGTATATCTAATTTATTTTATTATTTAATTCATTTAACTGCTATATTTTTCATTATGTGTCCATTTCAAAAGAATATTGATATCATTGATGTTTCCTTCATTCCTTTTCTACATGATAAAGGTTCCCAGCCAGAGTTTCAACTCATAAACATTTCCCTGAAAATTTCAGTTATTGTCTAGGGATGTTCTCTCTTATTTTCTTTCCTCAACTTGTCCTACCCCATTGCTTTCTTCTGAGGAGTGAAATGTGCCAGGAGTTTTTATTCATGGCATTAAAAAATAACACAATAGGAAATGTCACTACAAGGGTCCCATATGCTAAGTGCTCTGTTGGATGTTTTTGCTCCATTCATTTCTCACCATTGCAACATATTATATGATAGTTTCCATTATACAAATGAGGACATCAGGTTTCTGTACAGGTGAATATTTTTCCCCCTTCACTAAGAAAGTGCTGGTCTGGATTAAATTCAGGGTTTGAGTCTAAGTAATATACGAAGTGATAAAGACTGTCCTGGCCTTTTCCGTCTCCCCCAGGTCGTGGAGACCCACTGCTCTACAGGGACACTCTTGTTAAAATACATGATTATTTTATGAGTATCATATAAGTCTGTCTTATCTTGTAATTCTCTGTCTTTCAAGGGCCAAAAATTTCTGCTAGTTTCATCTATTTCTAGAAGCCTGTGTGTTTCATTCTTTCTCTCATTTAGCTGTTTCTTTTTTTTTTTTTTTAATGATATGCCATCTACCACTTAGGTGATTTCCCTTAGGTTGGGTCAGAGAATGTCATGGGCGTTTGCCCAGCTTCTCTTAGAATTAATTGTTAATGGAGGTAATTAGCTCCATGGGGGGGTCTTATGAGATTCAAATTTATAGGTAACAGAGCATATACTTGGATGGATGCCACACACCTGCCACACAATACATCCTGAGTAGAGGTGGACATATCTTGTGTTGGGACGTGAAAAGATTGTGGTCATTTTTCAGGATGAAGTATTACAATTTTAAGGAGTAATTATGAAATCTGAGTGTTGGTTTAGGAGTTCTAATTCTGCATCACCAAAAGACATTAGCAATGATTGGTCAAGAGAGTCACCTCAGACTTCAGATGATCTGATTTCAGACGTAGTCTTTGCCATGAGCTACCATGTACTTCTTATCCATGACGTTACCTCATCTTACCTAAGTTTCCCATGAATAAATGACTGATAGTATGATCCAACCCATTTATAATTTGACAAGCACTTCTGATGTTTCTGAGGCATGCCAAATTGGGAACCATCTCTACAAGATTTATAACTTCATTCTTGTCTTTGTGTTTGTTTGAAGGCAAGGAAGATTTTTGAAGGAAACATCATACCTTATTCTTTATTTCAGTCTCAGCACTTGGCACAAGGTGGAAAACAGAGTTGGTGATCAATAAATATTTGATGCAAGAAAGGGAGTGGAGGGAAGAGGAAGAGTTAGAGATGATGATGGAGGGAAAAATTAGCAGTGGGAAAGATTTATATATTTTCTTGGGTTCTCAACACACATCGTTTTTTATTTTTATTTAAGCACTAGATCAGAGGCTTTAGCATATATTAAACTCATCTGGAGGGCTGATTAAAACAGACTGCTGGTCCTCACCCCAGAGTTTATCAGCAGTAAGTCTGGAGTGATGCCATGATTATTCATTTCTAACCAGTTCCCAGTTGATGTTTCTGCTATTTATCCAGGGACCATTCATTGTATTTTCTTTTCATTCCATCTTTCCATCAGATTCATCAACAATGTGGAACCCAGAAATCACACAGATGTTCCAAAACTTCTCCTACTGGGATTGACAGATGATCCAGAACTACAGCCTCTCCTCTTCTGCCTGTTCTTGTCCAGGTACCTGGTCACCGTCCTCGGAAACCTGTTCATCTTTCTGGCTGTCATCTCTGACTCCCACCTCCACACTCCCATGTACTTTTTTCTCACCAATCTGTCCTTTACTGACATCTGTATAAGCACAACTACAATCCCAAAGATGCTGCTGAAGATACAAGCACAGAATCAGGGCATCACTTATATAGGCCTTCTCACCCAGATTGGTTGTGTCCTGGGTTTTGGTGGATTTGAAAATTTTCTTCTTACAGCAATGGCCTACAATCGCTATGTGGCCATTTGTCATCCCTTGAGGTACACGGTCACCATGAACCCCTGACTCTGTGCTCTGCTGATTCTCCTCTCTCTGTTCCTTAGCACTGTGGTTGCCTTGCTCCACAGTCTGATGGTGTTGCAGCTGTCCTTCTGCAAGGACCTGGAAACCCCTCACTTCTTCTGTGAACTTGCTCAGGTCCTCAAGCTCGCCTGTTCTGATACACTCATCAATAACATCCTGGTATATTTTGTGGGTGGTCTATTTGGTGGTATTCCTCTCTTTGGGATCATTTTCTCTTATACTCAAATTGTCTCCTCTGTTTTGAGAATGCTGTCAGCAGGCAGAAAGCTTAAAGCTTTTTCCACCTGTGGGTCTCACCTCTCAGTTGTTTCCTTGTTCTACGGGACCGTTTTTGGAATGTACTTTAGTTCTGTAGTGACTGAGTCTTCCAGGAAGACTGCAGTGGCTTCAGTGATGTACATTGTAGTTCCTCAAATGATGAATCCCTTCATCTACAGCCTGAGGAACAGGGACATGAAAGGAGCCTTGAGGAAACTCATCAGTGGGATACCTTCTTTTCTGATATTGTGCCATCTACTTAGGGCTAGGGTTTCCAGAGTGAAGCAAAGTGATAAGAATCCTTGGTGAACTATAAGGCATGTTTCTTTCATCACCAACTTCTTCTAAAATGGCTAGACAACCTAATGGCCAAGTTATTTTTAACTTGTGGTTGAAACTTGTCTTTACTTTTTGTCTAGATCTATAGTGTTTGACACATGATTTCAGTTCTCCAAACTCAATTTCTTTGCTCAGGTTCTAAAGAGGCAGACCCTGAGGCAAGAGTTCTACTTTTAGTGATTTTTTTTAACTTTTTATTAAGATTATGATAGTTTACAACCTTGTGGAATTTCAGTTGTACATTATTGTCAGTCATGTTGTAGGTACACCACTTCACCCTTTGTGCCCTCCCCCAACCCTCCTTTCCTCTGGTAACCACCAATCAGTTCTCTTTGCCTATATGTTTAACTTCCACCTATGAGTGGAGTCATACAGAGTTCGTCTTTCTCTATCTGGCTTATAAGTGATTTTTTTTTGATCGCTCAAAAGAAGGAAAGTTGCAGAAGGTGAGCTGGACAAGGAAGGTATTGAAGCAACGCTGTGGTCATTTCTAGAGACTAGCTTCCACCTGATCCCATGATAGCACTGCGTCACTTGCACCCTGGAATTAGTCCTACAGTGGAGCAAGGGAGCTGGCCTTTTACACATCTATTTAGTGATTAATTAGATTGTTCACTGGTAAATCATATCCTTATGAGGAACAATAGCATCTACGATACTCAGTTTCATTATTTATGAAATTTGCATAATTAGATTATCTCAGTGGTTTGAGATAATTTGAGATATTTGAATTTCGTCAGTGAGGAAGCCTTCAGTTCTAATAAGAAAAGGAATCTGTAACTCTAATATGCCCAAACAATAAAGAGAGTTATCTTTCACTATAAGGACTTTAGAGGTAAGGGATGGATAGAAACAGGTGAATAGGGATTAATTCAATCCTCCATGTGTTGTCTTGTCTTAGGACTGGATCTCCTCAGAGTCACAAAGTGGTGGCACCATATGGAGATGCCATATGTGTACATGATTCTCAGGTACCAAACTCTGACTGTCCTTTGAGTCAGATGACTATAAATTTTCCATGGTGTCAACCAGAAGATATCTCTTTAGCAGGTGAATAATGGCCGTTAACACAATTTGTCCCTATCCCATTTCCACTAACTTATTAGTATCATATGATGAAAGGGTAAATGTTACTTAGTTGGAATTAGGGTCTTTGTAGAGGATGACCTTATGTCAGATTATTTGCTTAGTCCCTAATTATGATCACATGCATCTTTATAAGACAGACAGAAGTGGAAATGACACAGAGAAAAGGAGGAGGCAATGTAACCATGGTGACAGTAATTGAATTAATGCAGCCAGTATTTGATTTTCAGTGTTTGATCATCTTTTCCCATCTTTATTGATATATAATTGACATATAAAATTGTGTAATATTAAGGCATACAATGTATTGATTTGATACATGTATATATATTGCCAAATTATTAACACCATAACGTAGCTAAAACCTCCATCCTATTGTGTAGTTAGTACTTCTTTTTAGTGGTGAGAAGATTTAAGATCTACTCTCTTATCAATATTCAAGTATATAATACAGCCTTATTAGTTATAATCATCATGTGGCACATTAGATCCTCAGAACTTAATCTTGTAACTGGAAGTTTGTACACTTTGACCAATGTTTTCCCATTTCCTCCACCTCTGAGGTCCTGGTAACCACCATTCTACTCTGTTTCTATGAGTTTGACTTTTTTAGATTCCACATGTAAATGATGTCATACAGTGTTTATTTTTCCCTGTTTGACATTTCACTTAGCATAATGCCTTCAAGTTTCATCCAAGTTGCCTCAAATGAAGGGATTTCCTTCTTTCCCATGGATATACAATAAGGTATTCAATGGAATAATATTGTATTATTCCTTTATCCATTCACGTGTTGACAGACACTTAGGTTGCTTTCATAACTTGGTTATTGTGAATAATGCTGCAATGAACATGAGAATGCAGCTATCACTACAAGATTGTGATTTCAATTCCTTTGGATATAACACAGAAGTAAGGTTGCTGGATCACCTGGCACATTGTCATAAAGTGCCCAATGCCTCCTCTGTCCTCAATAAAATTTTCATATAGGTGAGGCATCAATTAGTACTATTTTTCTATGTGTTTTAGAACCATACCATTTTAGTTACTATAGCTCCATAATATTTTGATATTTGATAAGGCAAGTACTTCACTTTGTTCTTATTTGCCAAGTCAAATGATTTTCTTCCAATGCTCTGTCATATAAATTTTGAAATCAGCTTCTCAAGTACAATAAAATCCAAGATTTGCCTTAAATCTATAAAACTATTTGAGTAAAATTGACATCTCTATGATATTGTGGCTATCTGTCCAAAATTAGAATATTCTCTTTCCATCTTTTGGTCTTCTTTATTCTCCTTCAGTGAAATGTTATTTTCCCACAGTGTGCTTTCACAGGTTTTTCTTAGAACTCTTTCCAGGTTTTTATCTGATGTTTTGCTAAAAGTGTCTTTTACAAATTGAACTTTCTAAATGAATTTTGCTTTGGAAAGACATGTAATTGACATTTGTATAGTGTTTTGCTTCCAGCAACCTTACTACATTCTGTTGTTACTTTAATAAATTATCTATATATTCTTTGGCATTTTTTTACCTAGATGCTCTTATTATCTGTTGACAGTTATACATTTATTTGCTCTCAATATCTCAAACCTGCACTATCTCGTTTGATTGAAAGCAGTATTAGCATCTGCTATATATTGTTCTTGATTTTAAAGGGAATCTTTTAAGTATTTGACTATTGGGTATTTCATTTACTGTAGATTATTTCTGAAACACCCTTTTTGGAGTTAAAGTAGCTTCTTCTATTCTTACATCTCTATTTTTATCATCATGGAAGGATGTTGCATTTTATTCAAGTGCTTTTTCTTCATTTATTGAAAATAATCATGTTTTGCTCTTTACCCTGTAAGTGTGTAAAATCATATTCAGGAGTTCTGATACATACATTTATTTATTCAACAAATATTAGTTGAAATCACACTGTTGCCAGGCCCTGTCATAAGTGCTGATGATGAAACTGTGCACTAAAAGAGAAACCCCAGTGCTCATAAAGTAATCATCCATGAGAAAAGAAGCAAGTGATATACAAGAGAGATAAGTTTGTGGCACACTTTGATGTGTCATCTCTATCCTCTTTCATGAAGGAGGCAATTATTACCACTGGCTTCTAGGAGTGCTGCTGGTAGACAGACTTTCACTGTAAGTCCCCTTTGGGATGACCCCTCAGATGAGAGTCACTGCACCTAAGGTAACTCCCTCTTCCCAGGGCTGCATCTAATGACTGATCAGAGCAGGTGTTTAAAGACCTGGTCTTCTGGCCCCAACTTGGAACAACTCAGAAAGGACATTCCAGTTTATGGAACTCCCTGCAGGATCAGGGGAGTTTGACATTGAGATTCCATTGTATTTCCCTTTCTCTCTGCCCAATCCCACATTCTCCTTTTCCACAGGGGCTAATCCAGGGAGAACCCCCAATAAACCTCTTCATGCTAATCTCTGCCTCTGTGTTTACTTCCTAGTAGCCTACTCTTATGCCATAAGAAAAATATTGACTGATAGATGGTGAATATACCTCTCTAAGAGGGCAAGAATATGTAAAGGTGATGCAATTTTACACAGCAGAGCAAGAAGACTCGCTGAGAAATTGATACTCCAATAAAGGCTTGAAAGAACTGCGAGAGTGAACACTGTGGTCATGTGGAACAAAAGCAATCGTGTATTCCTGGGGTAAAACTGAATTTGGCAGAATGCGTCATCCATTTTCATTCTTGGTTATATTCAGTTTTGTGAAATTTTGTGAGTTATGTTGCAGGAATGAGAGTGCCTTGTGATTTTCCTTTCTTCTGCTAAACTTGTGTGCTTTAGGCTTCTATGTTGTGCTGGCCTTACAAAATGAGATAGAGGATATCCTTTTCCTTGTATTTTCTAAGTAAATTCATAGAGCCCCTTGGCTTTGGTTCACTCACCCTTTGTGTTTTTGGTGGTATATGGAAAGCTTTCTCTTGTTTTATGAGAGCAGATATGTATTTTTATACTTTCTCTATAATTTAGTGTGTTAAAGTGAATGGGTAACATTTGAATACCATCTTGCTTCATGTTGATTTCAAATACTATATGAAGAACTCTATTGATTAAAAATCAAAGTTCATTTAGAAAGCATTAACACGTGCAAATTAAATTGATAAACACATTGACATATTAAATTCATTAATGATGAAAATTTTGTAGCTATGTGTTAACAGGGAGCAGCATCTTCACCTGTTAGGTTATAACTGAAATGTCATTCATTCTTCTGAGAGTATGGATGAACTAGTATACTATGGCTTTGGCAGTGATGTTATAATTTTTCATAACTCTATTAAAAATGAAGTGTCATAATTTCAACCTACAATAAACTAATGTAAAATTAAAATGTACACTGAAACTACTGTGATGAAATTGGAAAGGATGCTTATAAAATTCTAAAGTCTGTCTACAATGATCACAGAATTAATTACAGATTATAGATTAGAATCTGCTGTATAAAATACATAGAGTGAAGATTAAGATTCACGAAATATTCAATGACTCTTTGAAGGAAAGATTTTTGAGTGTTTGCATTTTACAATAGCTTAGATTTATTTATAAATATATGTTTTATACCCAAATACATAACTGTGTTTCACACTGAAAGTTAGAATCCAATTTCCTGATATCATTAATCAGATAGAGATGTCATTGATTGTACCTAAAAAATGAAGATTGGTATCCAGTTAGAGAGGGATGGTGTGTCCATGTGTGCAAGGTATGTGACATGGAGGTGAGCAGAAACAGGTAGAGAGAGCTGGACAGCGTACACCTGGTCTTGCAAGATCAAGGAATCAGTCATCTTGAAATCCTCCCTTCTATAATCTTGGTCTATAGGGATTTACGCTGCCCTGGAATGTAAATAACAATAAAAGTGTTTGTCTAATGAGGAGCTTTGGATATTGAACCCCCTGGGTTTCAGAGACTGAAAAGAGTCTGTGAGTCTCCACCTCACTCAACAGCCCTGCCCAGCAGGAAGCAACACCTGAGCCACCTCCCAGTGATGATGCTTCTTGCCTAGAAGCCTGGGACTTCACTTGGTCACCTTGCCCTTCTTAGAGACAGATCCTCTATCTCCGTCATTGAATATCCAAGGAAAATTCCAAATATCATCCAACAATGATGCCAGCCAGGTTACCTAAAGTCCCTTAGACAGTGCTTTGGACATGAAGGTAGGTGTTTACTACAGTTTCATCACTGCACTATTGTAAAGAGAATCCATTCCTAAGATGACCAACGCTAAGTGCTCCACTGAATTCCTGCCTGTATGCCATAATTTTGACATATTCTTTTGTACCTTTGCAACAATACTCACACAGGTCTCTTTCTGCTAGTCTTCTCTCCATCTATATAATAAGAGGAATCACTTCACTTTTGAGATTGAATTCTCCCCTTCACAAACATGACTGTTATAAAATTCTCTGATATTAACTTGCATCTTTGTGGTGGTGGAGGGAAGAGATGTTAGTCAGCTTCACCTTATCTTCCCATTATCTTCCCATACATCTTTGCACAGAAAGGCTTTAGTGTCATCTTTGTTGCCTGGCCGTGAGGACTCTGGAGAAGGAAGCGTAGACCCAGACGGACAGAGCAGACTACTTCTTTTATCTACATGTTCCTCTTTATAAAACTACTGAATATTTTAAATTATAAGAACAGCATAGATATAGTAAGAATAATTTTAAAATGCCACCATCCACCCCTTTCCAGAATTAACATATGTTGGCATTCTGCTATACCTGTTTTGTATAAAGTTACAACATAGTATACATACAGAAAACTCCTTCTTTCTGTTCACCTTCATTCCCCTCATTCCGTTCACAGAGACAACACCAATGTGATGGTATCCTCAGGCATGGTTTCATATTGTATTTGTGTCCATAAATATCTATCAGCTAGGGAATGGAGAAATAAATTGTGATGTAACAATGTAATGAAACACTCTCTGGTAGCTAAAATGAATGAAGAAGAACTGAATGTATCAACATTAATAAAAATATATTAAGTACAAACTCCATTTGTAAACTGACTTGCACAGTATGATTGTGCTAATATACGCCACTTTTAAAATGAAAAACAATCATTTTCTTATGAAAGAATAATGGCAAGTATAAAAAAATTGCAGATGGATAATGTATATCCAGTCAGTGTAATGGTTTCCTCAGGGAAGGAAAAGAATAAAAATTGTACAAATGCTTGATGTGGGGTCTTCAATAATATGTATTGTTTATTGCAACGAAGATGCCTAAAGAAACGGTGGTGAAGAGTGTGAATTTGATAATATTGACTGGTGGGTACCCAGTCCTTCATTATTATTCTCTATACTTTTTGGTTATGCTTGAATAATCCATAATAAAAATAAATATACATATGTAGATTAAAAAGTATTTTAAAATTTCTCATGCTGTAGACTTTGTGTCAAACAATATTTTCTCCTGTACGTTTTCATTGCTTGTACTGATCCACATATCTAATTTATTTTATTACCTAATTAATTTTAATTGCTTTATGTCCGTGCCAAATGAATATTGATATCATTATCATTTTCTTCATTTTCCTGTATAACTAAGGTCCCTGAAATTTTAATTATCGTGCTAAGGATGTTCTCTCTTTCTTTCCTCTTTGATCAACTTACCCCACCAAACCACTTCACTCCTAGGAGCGAAACATGCCAGATGCTTTGTTCATTGCAGGAAAAAAAAATCACAATAGTAAATTCACAGTAAGGCTCCCATATGCTGAGCACTGTGCTGGTTGCCTTAAGCCTATTCATTTATCATTGCAACACCACCACAAAGTTTTATGATTGTTCCCAATATACAAACAAGAACACTGGGCTTCCCATACAGTTAAAGATTTTTCCCCATTCAGAAAGCAAGTGTTGGAGCCTGGATTAAATTCAGAGTGTCTGAGTCTAGTATTACACCAAGTAATTGATCCTCTGATGGCCACTTGTGTGTCCTTCATGGGAAGGAGGACTACGACTGCACAGGGACCTGGCTGTTAGGACACACAGTTCTAGTGCTATCTTACAAGTCTCTGTCTTCTGAAGACAAACAAATTGTTACTTTTATCTGTCTTTTTAAGAGCCAATGCATTTCATCCTTTCTCCCATTCAGCTGGGATCTTTGTTTGATCTTTTGTTTTTGATCCTATGTCACTTATCACCTTAGGGGAGCAACATCCCTAAAGATAAAACAGATTTAGTAATTTTATTCTTACATTTCTGATTGTTTGAAGATGTGGAATAATTCTGGTGGAAGAAAGCTATGTCTTCTTTATTTCATTCTCAAAGCTCACCCAATGTGTTAGTCATTGCTCAATAAAGTACTGGCTGATTAAGTGAGTACAGGGAAGAGGAAGAGGGAGAAAAGAAGGATGGAGAGAGAAATAAGTGGAAAGAAAGATTTGAATATTCATTTGGGTTCATAATATAGATGAGCGCTTTTCTAGAGCAGCAGTTCTCAAACTTCAGTGTATCTCAGAATCACCTGGAGAGCTTGTTGGGAAAAACTGCTGACTATTACTTCTGGAGCTTTTATCATCAGTAAGTCTGGACTGTGGACCCAGAATTGGAATTTCTAACAAGTTCCCAGGTACTGCTGCTGCTGGTCCAGGGACCATTCATTTTAATTTCTTGTCACCCACGTTTTCCAACAGATTCATCAACAATAGAAACCAAACAGATGTTTCAGAATTACGTCTCTTGGGATTGACAGATGATCTAGAATTGCAGCTTCTACTCTTCTGCTTGTTCCTGCCCACATACTTGGTCACCATCCTGGCAAACCTGTTCATTGTCCTGATTGACCTCTCTGACTCCCACCTCCACACCCCTATATACTTCTTTCTCTACAATTTTTCCTGTACTGACATCTGTTTAAGCACAACCACAATCCCAGAGATGCTGCTGAACAT
This sequence comes from Equus asinus, assembly GCF_041296235.1. NCBI lineage: Eukaryota > Metazoa > Chordata > Mammalia > Perissodactyla > Equidae > Equus > Equus asinus. Next base: position 19,429,048 of record NC_091809.1, on the reverse strand, counting down.
CCCAGCACAGAATCAGTACATCACTTATACAGGCTGCCATAGCCAGGTCTGCTTTGTCCTGGTTTGTGTTGTTTTGAAAATTGTCTCCTTGCAACAATGGCCTATCACCACTATGTGGCCATTTGTCACCCCCTGATATACACAACCATCATGAACCCCTGCCTCTGTAGATTGTTCATTTTACTCTCCTTTGGCATTAGCATTGTGGATGCCCTGCTCCCCAGTCTGATGGCTTGGCAGCTGTCCTTCTGTGCTGACTTGGAAATCCCCCACTTCTTCTGTGAACTTGTTCAGGTCATCGAACTCGCCTGTTTTGATTACTACATCAATAACCTCCTGGCTAATTTTATGGCTAGTGTACTGAGTGGTATATCTGTCTCTGGGATCATGTTCTCTTATATTCAAATTTTCTCTTCTCTTTTGTGAATGCAAACTATTGGCAGAAAATATAAAACCTTTTCCACCTGTGGATCTCACCTCTTGGTTGTCAGCTCATTCTGTGGTACAGGGTCCAGGGTATACATTGGTTCTCAGTTACTGACTCTTCCAGGAAGACTGCAGTGCCTTCAGTGATGTGCACTGTGGCTCCTCAAATGGTGAACCCCTTCATCTACAGCCTGAAGAACAGGGACATGTAAGGAGCCTTGAGAAAAATAATCAGTAGGATAAGTTTTCTTTAATGATTTTTTTCATCATATTTGGATTGTGTTTCTATATTTAAGCCAAGTGAAAGGTGTTTTGTTGTTTCAGAATACCTAATTCTTCTATCACCAAGGTCTTCTAAAATCATTACACAACATGATGGCTAAGTGCATTTCAACTTGAGCTTGAATTGTGATTTCGCTGTTTGTCTAAATTTAGAATGTTTGACAAATGACTTCAACTGTCTCACCTCAGTTTTTGGGGGTCATGTTTCATACAAGGAGAACGTGAGCCCTGGGATCTTGTTGTATAACAACTTTGTTGACAAAAGTTGACAAAGTCAAGTTTTGTTGACTTTCAGACATGGCATTATCAGAACAAAGTGAGAGAAGGTGAATAGGGCAGGGAAGGAAGTTAATCAAGTCCATGGCTATAAGTAGAGACTAACTTTCACTTTATCCAATGGTTAGGACCATGTGAATTTTACCCCAGCCTTTGGCCTCCTGTAAGGAAATGCAGCTGACCTTTATCACTCCAACATGATAATTACTGGCAGTTATCTTTATTAAAATGTAGCTCCCTGGCGGAATATCAGAATCCACCATACACAGTTTCATCATCTATAACATTGTTATAATTAGATTATCTCAGTGGTTTTTTTAGATGATTTTGAGATATATGAACTTTAAGCTGAAGAAGTCATAAGTTAAAATAAGACAATAAAATCCTGCCACTTATATTCTCAAACAGGAAAGAGAATTATTTTTCATTACAAGGACTGCAGGGGTAGGGAATGTCTGAGAATAAGAGGGTAGGAATTAATTAGCCCTAGGACTGGTGGTGGCAGCAGATGCAAGTGTCATACTCGGTCATCATGCTCAGAGACCAAAGCTTGACTGTTCTTCCCCGGGTGGGTTGATAACTGATGTTTTCATGGTGTCATCCAGAATATATCTCCTTAGTCTCATCATTGAGAATAGGATCATATGCCCCTTCTTAATCTAATTACTCATGTGGGAAAAATAATTTCTATAAAAGCCATAGACTGATCATCTAGAGTTAAATCCCACTGGACAGTCAACTCTCATAAACACTAAAAACACTTAATACAATGCCTGGCATATATTAGTACTCAATAACATTTAACTGACATCATAGTATTCTACTTCTTGCTTATAGTCATAAGTCTTGCAATCCTTTTGTACTCATATATTTTTCCACCTGCTTTGCATTTATATTTGTTAACCTGTACTGTAATATCTATTGGCAGCTTCTTCTTATCTGAACAATAGAATAAAATCACTAATTATTGGGTAAACAGAGTAATGGCTTTTAATATTTTCTGACACCTTATTTTCTTTGATTTCTTCTCATTAATTTATGGACACGAATGTATCTTAGTTTCTACTTATCTCTTTAGTTACCTCTTCTTGCAGTTATTTCTTACTCATCTCAGGTGTTATCCTCACCAAGCAACATTGTTGAGTAAAATTCACTGAATGGCTGAATTAGGGTTCTTACGAACTGCTTTATAATGTGTCTTTATGAAAGAAACAGTGTTTCTGTGGAGGAAAGTTTAAGTGTATAATACAACAGGAGAAAAGAGAAGCAAATAGAGTTAAGGGCCATCACTTTTTCCACAAGTACAAAACTGTGAAGCCATCAGACAAAGGCATCTATTTAGATGTGTGTGTTAGGGGAAATGATGGCAGTCTTACAGGAGAATCAAGGAGGTGCCCTTCATAAGTGTGGAGGCGGGGGGTGGGGGTGGGGAGGGGATTGTATCAGCACCACAACTGGAGGACAGCTCCCTGCCTACTACCCGAGGCGTCTTCAAGGGTAGAGCTTTCTCCATTGACATTCACATAATATTTGCAGAGATGGACCACCTGAGGACCTTGTTCAAACTTCTGATTTCCAAATCTCACTTGAGAACTATTGACTTTGAATCTTTGGGAGACATCCAAATGAGAGTTTTATAAATAAGCACTTTATGAGTTTTTGATGCACTCTAAAGTCTGACAAACATGACTTTAATATTCAAAGAACATGAGAGAGTGTATTTTTGAATATGAAAATCCTTACCTCAACTTTTCTTGTTAAAATATCAGAGATGAAGTGGTGTATAAAACATATCTATAGTGCTTAAAGAGTAGTAATATGACGAAAACACACATACCTATTACCAGGTAAGAATAAAATACAGATTTTACTAGAAGTGTCCCTGTCACATCACATCTCCCATCCCAGTGGCAACCACTACCGTGAATTCTATATTTATCATTCATTTGGTGTTCTATTAGATTGAATACTGTGAAATTGACAGTATTTGATTATGTTTGCTCTACACACTTGCATTTTAATAGGATTCATCTGCACCCTTTTTTCACCTCTGTATGTGTCCCTATACAATTCATTAATTGCATATTTTTTAAAATTTGCTTTTCCTTGAAAGTGTTTAAAGCTTAATCTTACTATATGAATTCTGTGTCTTTGTTATTTTTTGCAAAGTTGTGCTTTTGCAATTTAAACCTGTTGTTGAGTGTAGCACTAACTTATTCACTTTCTATGCCGTATAATTTTATATTGTATATGGCAATATCACAAAATAGTTATCCTTTCTGATGTGGATGGAACTTTTGTTGGCTAGTTTTCTGCTATTATGAACAAAGTTGTTTGAATAATCTCATGCGTGTCTCCTGGTATAAATGAGGGAACGTTTTATATTAGGAGTGGAATTATTGGGTATAAGAGTGTGCCAAAACTGCTTTGAGTAGTTCCCAAAGAGTTTTCCTAAGTGTTTGTACCAGTTTTCATTCCCATAAGAAGTTTCTTCAGACCCAAGTCACCTCCAACACAGTTTCACTTATTCTGAAAACTGAGTGGGTATAAAATATCATTTAAATAATTTTCACTTCTATAAGTCAGACAGAGAAATACAAATACTGTATCATTTCACTTACATGTGGAATCTAAAAAACAAATGAACAAACAAAAGAGAAACAGACTCACAGATACTGAGAATAAACTTGTGTTTTCCAGAGGCGAGCGTATGGGGGTTGAGTGAAATAGGTGAAGGAGATTAAGAGGTATATACGTCCAGTTAAAAAATAAATAAGCCATGGGAATGTAATATATAGCATAGGGAATATAGTCAATCATATTGTAATAACTTTATAGGGGGACAGATAGTAACTAGATTTACTGTGATGATCATCTTGTAACGTTTATAAATATTGAATCACTAGATTATACACTTGGAACTAACGTAAAGTTGTATGTAAATAATGCTTCAATAAAAAAGGAAGAAAAAATACATTTCTCTTATTATAAGAGTGAGTCTTCTCACATATTATAGGTCGTTTATTTTTCCTCTTTTGTAAAGTATCTGTTTATGGTATTTCTATTGAACTGCCACTTCATAACATTCTTTATTTAATTGGGATAGTAATATTTTGTCAGTTACATGCATTGGTATTTATTTAATAAGTGTGTGGTTTGCCTTGCACGTCATTTGTAATGTGTTTTGAATGAACATAAATGCTTAGTTTCATTAGAGTTGAATTTGTCAATATTTTCTTTAATGGTTTGCTCTCAATAGGTCTTGTTTCTGTATCCATAATTACCTCAAAATAAAGGATTTACACTTTGCCTAGTACATTTGAAGCATGAACCCACAAAGCCTTTAATTTTGACCTTGAAAAGAGATAGGAATCCAAATTCATTTCATGTCCCTGAACCATTTTATCAGTTTATCCAATCATTGTAATCCCACTTCTGTAATAAATAAACTGTCTATTTATGTATTGCTTTTTCTCTGGGCTCTTCCTTCTGATCAATAAGTCTATTAAATCTATTCTTGTATTAATAATTTCATGATAACAGTCAAATAAAATAAAATTTGCTGTTATAACAAGCAAGCCCCAAACCTTATGTTCACATCCTTAAAGATATGTTGTGTCACAAGTTGAATGCTACTCTGATAATTTCTAATTTACTGCAACAATACTGATAACCAAGAACCATTATTTCAACACATGGACTATAATGTGGAAAAAAAAAGATTTTAAAGCTACTAATATTAAACTGGGAAAATCTGGTAGTGAAGTTCTACAGAGAGAATAAATGCCTGTTACATTTGAGTGTGCAGAACATATTAGAATGTGCTAAACGTAATTTGCACAAACAACAACGTTCAACAAGGTATACATAAAATTAGCACTTAGTGTTGCATTTATATATTATATTATATATTATATAATACTTATATATATAAAATATATAAATAATTATATTATATTATAATGATATATAATATTATATATTATCACATGTATTTACACAGGTAATATACATCTACTCATATAAAGAAACTGTATTTATGAGCTTAAATGTAGTGTCAGTGTTCCTGTTTTGTTGTTAGGACATGTTGCTTTTAAATATACCTAAAAAAATAAGACCAGAACCCGATAACCAAAAGAAGATGTGTGGAGGTGTGCAATGTACTTGAAGTGGACGGTAGCCAAGAAAGGTGTAGGGAAGACGGTGGCATACATTTGATCTCTCGAAGTGAGAGAATCAACCAAAGCAAAGTTTTTCATCTCTGAGCCTTGCTCAATGAGGATTTCTGCTTCCTATGATCACAACAGAGGAAAAAAGTTTGACTAATGAGGATCTTTGGATACTGAAGCCCCAAGGGATGCAGAGACTGCAAATAGTCTGCCTGTGACCACCTGCTCAACAGCAATGCCCAGATACCTATGCAACCCACCTAAGCCTAGTCCCAGGGACCATCATTTCTACACAGGAGCCCAGTGCTTCACTGGCTTTCTGTGCTTCCTGAGTTCAGAGCTTCTATTTTTCTCCTTCACATCTGGGTAAGAATGGAGTGTCATTCCTTTGTGTTGGTATCCAGATAATCTGAAGTCCTTCAGCTTCTGTTTTGCAAATAGGCACACATCTTGCTGAGCAGTCCATCTGGTAGCAGCTGTCAGGAGAGTCCTTGCAGAAGGTGAGCAGAAGTCCTTGCAGAAGTCACCTTTGAGGTGCCTGCCTAACGGTTTGTCATCTTCTCCTGAACTTGTTTGCCTCTACCTTTGCAGCAATACTTCAGCATCTCTCATTCTATTAATCCTACTCTGAAGCAAAATTCCTGGAAATTTTTCCATTGTCAAGAGCCATCTGCTCATCCTCAATTCTGAAGAATACTTTAGAATTCTCACACATTTTCTTTAATTTCTTTGACAAGGGACAGAGATGTGTGGCCAGCTTCTCCTTTCTTTTTCATTCCTGGATCACAATTCCACTTTCTAGAAGAGATCTCTGATTTTGACATTGTTTCCTGGTTTTGAGTATTCTGAGAGACAGGAGATGGAGAATTAGGCATCCAAAAACTACACCTCAGTCTATCTGTCTCTTTAGTAATAAATGAAATACTTCAAATGGCAGAACAGCATAAAATAATAGATCAGATAAACATATGTATCCACACTTCCAGAATTAGTAAATGTTGATATTTGCTATCAGAGTTCTTTTATTAAAGTAATAAAATAATATGAATAAATACAGCATGGCCTTTATGTTCCCTTACATTCCCTGAGGCAACCACAGCCTTAAGTTTGGTTGTTCTCCACATGTTATTTAATATTGTTTTGCACATCATGTGTGTGTGTACATATGCATGTGTGTGTGTGTGTGTGTGTGTGTGTAAAAGGCAGTCATGAAAATGCCCCTCAGTTGGAGAAGGGATAAATAGTTAGGTAATAAGGCATCAGAATAAGGTAAGATAGTTAAAGTTAATGAACTATAGAAAAATGTACCAAGACATTAAATGTACTACTTTTAAAAACCAAATGCAAAATGCCATGTACTATATGTAAAGTTTAAAATGCAAAACAAGAACATGGTTTACGGAAAGAATCATACTCAGTTATTACAACCACAGGGGAATAATGCACACCAAGTTCACTATAGTCGTTTCATTGAGGAAGGAAAAGTGATTGAGGATATGGAAAATAACTGTATTATTTTATTTCTTTAAAGAAATTTAATGCAAAGAGGGCAGTAGATTTTAATTTATTGGTGCTTAGTGGTGGATATTGAGTGCTTTATTGCTTTGTCTGTACTTTTGTATGCTTGAAAGTTTTAGAAGTTCTGGCCTGGTGGTGCAGCAGTTAAGTTTGCACTTTCCACTTCAGCGGCCCAGGGTTTGCCGGTTCAGATCCCGGGTGTGGACCTATACACTGCTTATCAAGCCATGCTGTGGCAGGCATCCCACATATAAAAGAGGAAGATGGGCATGGATGTTAGCTTAGGGCAAATCTTCCTCAGCAAAAAGAGGAGGATTGACAGAAGATGTTAGCTCAAGACTAATCTTCCTCAAAAATGGAAAAATAAAGCAAAGTTTTATAAAAACTAAAGGAGTGTTAAATACTTAATGAAGAGATTAAATAGAAAGGTATTTAAGAAATAGGTGAGTCACCTTGGGCATTTGGATAAGCCATGTGTCTTGGGAAGTTTCTCAGTTGTCCACTCATCTCTGTGGAATCCAGGTACCTCTCCTCTAGATGGATTTGCATAGCTCTGCAAGTGTTAAATTCTGATTTGCATTTTCCTCTCCTCTTTGATAATGCCACATGCTTTGTTTATTTTCCAGAGTTTATAAACATTTTTTTCTCTATAAAAATAAAATTAAAATGATGTCAGCATCCTGGCAGAATGAGTAGTTCCCTTCGTTTCTCCCTTCTAAGTTACAACCAATCGGACATCCATCGACCAATAGAGGATTCCCTACACAGCACAACAAGATGAATAAGAGATCCAAGCATCTGTACATCTGAAGGTGAGTGGATTGAACCCCTGGGAGACAAAGAAAATAGGGGAGCATTCCCTCCTACCTCAGCAGCAGGGATCCAGGACACAGAAGAGAAACTGTGGGAACCACCGCTTGCATGACTATGAGTGGACACAGCAGGAGCAGAAAAAACAGGTATGACTTGCTCCTTGCCCATCTCCAAGCAGATCTGTCCCACATGTCTCCAAGTGGTCATAGTGGGGGCAGACTTGCTCCCTGCTTCTCCCAGAAGGACCAGTGTTCTTGCCCCCTCTCACTCACTTGACAGTGGCCAGGGCTTTCCAACAGTGCAGACAGTACACAAAATGCAGATTTTCCAAGATGGGGTGGGGTGCCCTACCTTGAATTTCCAAAACACACCAGCTAGCACCAGAGACCAAAGGCTGCACAAGGGAGCAGCAACAATGTCTCCTGCAAAGCTGCTGCTCTCCTTCAGTGGTGGCAGGTGAAACCAGCAACAAGAAGCTTCAGGAACCACAGTAGAACAGATGACCTAGCCCCCAGTGGCAGCACCCTTGACACCAGCTTCACCAGCAGCAGGGGCTGCATACAAGTCTGGGTCCCTGCCAGGAACAGAAACACCCATGAACCCAGCACCCCTTGCACCAGTGCAACTGGCACACACAGGCAATCTTGGATCAGCAACATTATTGGTATATGGGGCAGCATCATTCAAGCCCCTAGAGAGCCATAGAAATCCAGTGGAGGAATAAGATATTCAGGTGACCATGGAAGAAGCAGAAGTGTTTGCAGCTAGTGACCATACTGGCAACACGTGAGACTGCTGTGACATTGTAAGCAACAAGTCACCAGCAATGTCAGAGACACAATTGACACAAGGAAGGCACTGATGATGCTCTTGACAGAAGCAGTGGAGGGTGGAAGGTGCAGGCTCTCAAATAAAACCAAAAACAGCTCAGAACCACAGTAACAAAAGCTGTACCCAAATAAGAAAGGTAGCTACTACCACAAATGCACCTGGAGAGGATCAATTCATCACACACCATGAAGACCTACAGTAATATAAAAGAAGAGAAGGAGAATGGCAGCTCTCCAGAAACCACACTTGAAGTTACAGAAGACTACAATCTAACCAACAAAGAATTCAAAATAGCTGTCATAAAGAAACTCAATAATTTAAAAGATAACACATAAAGACATTTCAGTAAGCTCAGAAATAAAATTAATGAAGAGAAGGAGTACTTCATCAAAGAGATGGAAACTCAAAAAGCAAACAAACAAACAGAAATCCTGGAGATGAAGAAAACAATTAATGAGATGAAAAATAATGTATAAAGCATTAAAAATAGAGCAGACCATAAGGAAGAGAGAATTAGTGAGCTTGAAATAGAAACCTAGAAATGATTCAGGTGGAGGAGGAGTAAGAACCAAGATTTTTTAAAAATGAAGAAATCCTTTGAGAAATATCCTACCTAATTAGGAAAAGTAACATCAGGCTTATAGGCATCCCAGAAGGAGAATAGGAGAAAGGTGAAGAGAGCTCATTCGAAGAAATAGTAGCTGAGAACTTCCCAAACTTGGGGAGGGAACTGGACATGCAAATACTGAAGTTAATAAGAACTCCTATTTACCTCACTGCAAAAAGACATTCTCCAAGGCTTATAATATTAAAACTGTCAACATTCAATGATAAAGAGAAAATATTAAGGGCATCAAGACAGAAGAAGATAACCCACAAAGGAACCACCATCAGGCTTTCAGTATATTTCTCAGCAGAAACCCTACAGGATAGGAGAGAGTGGAATGATGTAATCAAATACTAAAACACGAAAACTATCAGCCAAGAATATACTCTAGCCAGCGAAGCTATCCTTCAGATACAATGAAGAAATAAAATCTCTCTCAGAGAAACACAAACTGAGGGATTTCATTGCCACTAGACCAGCCTCATAAGAAATGTTGAAAATAGCCATCTCATCTGAAACAAAAAAGCAAAGATTTACAAAACCTTGAGCAAGGAGATAAATAGACAGAATCAGAAAATTACACCTCTATATCAGAATAGGGTAGTAAACAAATAATTATAACATAAAAGCTAAAAGGAAAGAAAGCATCAAAAATAATTATAACTATTACAAGTTGGTTACTAACAAAAATAGAAGGAGAAGGGCAAAGGACTGGAACCTGTGTGGGCTAATGAAGATAAGAAGCTAACATAAAAAAGACTATCTCACCCATGATATCTTTCATACAAATCTCATGCTAACCACAAAACAAAAAAAAACAGAGCAGAGTCACAAACCAGAAATAAAGAGAAAATAGGTAACCATTACAGAAAACCACCAGACTAAAATGGCAGTTGGAAATATAAGGAACAAAAAACACTGGAGATGTAGAGCAAGTGAAAAATAAAAAATACAATGTCAGTATTAAGTCCCTACATATCAATAATCACTCTAAATGTAAATGCATTGAATACGCCAATCAAAAGACATAGAGTGGTGAGATTGATTAAAAAACAAGACCCAACAATATGCGGCCTCCTGGAAACACATCTGAGATCCAAACACAAGCATAAGTTTAGAGTGAAGGGATGGAATATGATGCTCCAAGCAAATGACAAGAAAAAGAAAGTAAGTGTAGTCATACCTATATTAGAAAAATCAACTTCAAGATAAAAAGGAAAGCAAGAGACAAAGATGGCCATTATATAATGATAAAAGGGACATTCCACCACAAAGACATAACACTTATGAATATATTTGCACCTAATATAGGTGAAGCAAAGTATATAAAGCAAATATTAACAGACCTAAAGGGAGAAATTAACAGCAACACAATAATAGGGGACCATAACATCCCACTTATGTCAATGAGTAGATCATCCAGATAGAAAGTCAGCAAAGAAACAGTGTGGCCTTAAGTGAAACACTAGACCAGATGGACTTAATAGATATATAGAGAGAAAATTCTATCCCCAAACTGCAGAATACGCATTCTTCTCAAATACACATGGATCATTCTCAAAGATAGGCCATATATTGGGACTCAAAGCAAGCCTCAATAAATTTAAGAAGATTAAAATCATATCAAGCATCTTTTCTCACCATAATGCTACGAAACTAGAAATCAAATGCAAGAAAAAAGCGGGGAAAGTCACAAATATGTGGAGAATACACAACATGCTATTGAAAAGCTATTGAATCAATGGGGAAATCAAAAAACACCTGGAGACAAATGAAAATGAAAACACAACAAACCAACTCTTATGGGATGCAGCAAAAGTGGTGCTAAGAGGAAAATTTATAGTAATACAGGCCTACCTCAAGAAAGAAGAAAAATCTCAAACAAGCTTCACTATACTTAAAAGAAATAGAAAAAGAAGAATAAACAAATCCCAAAGTCAGTAGAAGGAAGGAAATAATAAAAATCAGAGCAGAAATAAATGAAGCAGAGGCTAAGAAACAGTAGAATGCATCAATGAAACTAAGAGCTGTTTCTTTGAGAAGATAAACTTGACAAACCCTTAGCCAGCCTCACCGATAAAAAAAGAGAGAAGACTCAAGTAAATAAAACCAGATATGAAAGAGGAGAAACTGCAGTAGACACCACAGAAATACAAAGGATTATAAGAGAATACTATGAAAAGCTATATGCCAATAAATTCTAAAACTAGAAGAAATGAATAAATTCTTAGACTCATACAACCTCCCAGAACTAAATCCAGAAGAAATAAAGAATCTGAATAGACCAATCACAAGTAAAGAGATGGAAGCAGTAATCAAAAATCTCCCAAAAAACAAAAATCCAGGACAAGATGGTGTTCTGGTGAATTCTACCAAACATTCAAAGAAGATTTAATATATATCCTTCTCAAACTATTCCCCAAAATTAAAGAGGACAGGATGCTTCCTAACTCATTTTATAAGGTCAACATATGAAAATCAGAGGACAGTGCAAAAAAGGAAAATTACAGGCCAATGTTGCTGATGAACATAGATGCAAAAATCCTCAACAAAATATTAGCAAATTGAACACAACAATACATTAAAAGAGTCATACACAATGATCAAGTGAGATTTATTCCAGGGATGCAAGGATGGTTCAACATCCACAAATCAATCAATGTGATACATCTCATTAACAAAATGAAGAATAGAAATCACATGATAATCTCAATATATGCAAAGAAAGCATTTGACAAGATCCGACAATGTTTCATGATAAAAATTCTCAATAAAATGGATATGGAACGAAAGTATCTCAAGATAATAAAGGACATATATGACAAACCCACAGCCAACATCATACGCAAAGATGAAAAACTGAAAACTATTCCTCTTAGAAGAGGAACAGGACAAAGATGCTCACTCTCACCACCCTTATTTAGCATAGTACTAGAAGCTTTAGACAGCACAATTAGGCAAGGAAAATAAATAAATCTAAATCAGAAATGTAGAAGTAAAACTGTCACTACTTCCAGATGACTTGATTCTGTATATAGAAAAGCCTAAAGAATCCACCAAAAGACTATTCAAGTAATCAATGAATACAGTGAAGTTGCAGGGTACAAAATCAACATACAAAAATCAATTGCATTTCTATGCACTAACAACAAACTAACAGAAAGAGAAATCAAAAACACAATGCCATTTACCATCACAACAAAAAGAATACAATACCTAAGAATAATTTTTTTAAAGATTTTATTTTTTCCTTTTTCTCCCCAAAGCCCCCCGGTACATAGCTGTATATTCTTCATTGTGGATCCTTCTAGTTGTGGCATGTGGGACGCTACCTCAGTGTGGTTTGATGAGCAGTGCCATGTCAGTGCCCAGGATTCGAACCAACGAAACACTGGGCCACCTGCAGCGGAGTGCGCGGACTATGCCACTCAGCCAGGGGGCCAGCCCCCCTAGGAATAAATTTAACCAAGGAAATGAAAAACCTATACACTGAAACTCTAAGACATTATTAAAAGAAATCAAGGAAGACATAAATAAATGGAAAGATGCTCCATGCAAATGGATTGGATGAATAAGCAAAGTTAAGATGTCTGTATCATCTAAAGCCATCTACAGATTCAATACAATCCCAATCAGAATCCCAATGACATTCTTCCCAGAAATAGAACAAAGAACGCTAAACTTAATATGGAACAACAAAAGACCCCAAACAGCCAAAACGATCCTGAAAAAAAAGAAGAAATCTGGAGATATCACACTCCATGACCTCAAAATATATTACAAAGCTATTGTAATCAAAACAGCATGGTACTGGCACAAAAAAACAGACACACAGATCAATGAAACAGAATTGAATGTCCAGAAATAAAACCACACATCCATGGACAGCTAATCTTCCAGAAAGGAGCCAAGAACATACAATGGAAAAATGAAAGTCTCTTCAATAAATGGTGTTGGGAAAACATGACAGCCATGTGCAAAAGAATGAAAGTAGACCATTTCCTTAAGCCATGCATAAAAATTAACTCAAAATGGATTAAATAGCTGAATATAAGACTTGAAACCAGAAAAAAATATATGCAGTATATTCTTTGACATTTGACAATGTTGTAAACCAAATATCATGCTTACTCAGGCAAAGGAAACAAAAGAAAAAGTAAATGAGACTTCATCAAACTAAAAAGCTGCTGCATGGCAAAGGAAACCATGAACAAAACAAAAAGACTATGCACCAAGTGGGAGAAAATATTTTCAGATTATATGTCTGACAAGGGGTTAATTCCCAAATACATAAGGAACTTATACAATTCGAGAACAAAATGGACAAGCCATAAAAAAATGTGCAGAGGATATGAACAGATATTTTTCCAAAGAAGATATACAAATGGCCAACAGGCACATGAAAAGATGTCCAACATTACTGTCATTAGGGAAAGGTAAATCAAAACTGCAATGAGATATCACCCCATACTCATCAGAAATGCTATAATTAACAAGACAAGAAATAACAAGTGTTGGAGAGGATGTGGACAAAAGGGAACTCTCATACATTGCTGGTAGGAATGCAAATTGGTTCAGCCACTATGGAAAACATTATGGAGGTTTTCAAAAAATTAAAAACAGTAATACCATATGATCCAGCTATCCCACTACTGGGTATTTATCCAAAGAACATGAAATAACAATTCAAAAAAATATATGCACCCTTATGTTCATTGCAGCATTGCTCACAATAGCCAAGTCGTGGAAGTAAACCAAGTGCCCATTAACGGAGAATGGATAAAGAAAATGTGGTATATATACATACACAATGGAACACTACTCAGCCATAAAAAAGACAAAATTGTGTCATTTGGGACAACACAGATGGACTTTGAGAGTATTATTTTGAGTGAAACAAATCAGATAGAAAAAGTCAAATATCGTATGATTTCACTCATATATGGAAGATAAGCAAAACAACATATAGGTAAGGAGAACAGATTAGTGGTTACCAGAGGAGAAGTGTGGAAGGGGGTGAAAGGGATAAAGGGACACCTATGTTTGGCAGTGGATAAAACCTGGACTGTTGTTGGTGAACACAATGCAGTCTATGCAAAACCTGAAATACAGTGATGTACACCTGAAATGTACACAATGTTGTAAGCCAATATAACCTCAATAAAATAATTTTTTAAAAAATTCCTTGTAGTGGAGAATGATGGCAGCATGATGGCAGTATAAGAGTTTCCAGCACTTGTCCCCTCCTAGAAACACCTATTTAAACAACTATCCATGCCCAAAAATACCTTCACGTGAGAGAAGGATTCTAGGTGAGGGATTACAGCACCAAAGTAGAGCACAGAAATAAGATGCATTGAAGAAAGTGGCAAAGAGAGTTTTGCATTATCCCTGTCAACCTTGCCTGAAGACCAGGCAGCTCAGCCTGAACAGAGACAGCCTCTCTGTGGCAGAGGGAGAGTGAAGTGGGCACCCAGCTTCACTGTGAATGCCAGCACTGGCCAAGCACCAGAGCCAGGCCATCTCTTTCGGCCCAGGCTCTCAGCCCACTTCAGTGCCAGGCCGGCCCCTGTGGACCTAGATTCTAGACTGGATGCCACAATCCCAGGCTCCTAGCCCACCACACCACCAGGTTGGCTCCAACAACCCCGAGCTCCAGGCAGATTCCCACAAACCAAAGCTCCTGGCCAGGCCCAGTGCCAGGCAAGATAAACACAGACCCAGGCTCCTGGCTCATCCCAGGCCTGGGCTGGCTCCCATGATCCCAGGTCCCTGGCCTGCCCCAGCACTGGGCCCACCTCTGTGGACCTAGAATCAAGACAAGCTCCCACGGACCCAGGCTGCTGGCATACACTAGCACTGGGATGGTCTCCATGGCCCCAAGCTCCAGGCAGGCTCCCACAGACCCAGGTTCCAGGCCAGCCCCAGGCTTCCAGCTTATCTCAGCACCTAGCTGATCCATGCCTTGTGGCCTCAGCTCCAGGTGGGCTCCCATAGACTCAAGCTCTGGGAGGGCTCCCATGGACCCAGCTTCCAGGTGGGCTCACATGAATATGAGCTCCAGGACTGCCCCCACAGACCCAGGCTGGTCCTCTTGTATCCAAGCACCAGACCTGCCCACCTGGTGACCCAGGCACTAGACTAGCCTGCTGAAGGACTCCAGTAGCAAGCATGTGAAAAACTGCCAGTTGGTCAAAAATGGTGGAATACTGGCAATTTCATATGACTCAGCCTGGTACTATTTTCTCTGTTTTTCTCTATGTGTGGGTAAAAACTGGCACTGAATGTATTCATAAGTTCCAGAGTGTTTATTGACTGAACACATGACCCAATAATATGGAAGCCACCTCATAAAACTGAATTCCTAAAAATGCAAAGGTACAAACTCTCACTGATGCCACTTTGGTACCAATAATCAGAGCAAGGATCTGCCTGCAGATCCCCTCAGCCAGTCTCTCTCTTTGTGTATGCCCATTAGGTTAGATTCTACTTGCTCCATTAGCAGTGCTGGAAGAAAGCCAGTATGTCTTTACAGAGAGTTGCCCTCCTGAGGGTAAGTGGGGTTGGAAAGAAGCCTTGTTTCTTGGTGTGACATCACTGGGCGAGTGTAGGGAAATGTTTCTTGGTTCTTAAAGTGATGAGGAATGCTGGCTTCAGAGGAGAATGGAGGGGATGGCCCTGTAGCTGAGTGGTTAAGTTTGCACGCTCCACTTAGGCAGCCCAGGGCTTTGCCAGTTTGGATCCTGGGCGCAGACAAGGCACCACTCATCAAGCTATGCTGAGGCAGCATCCCACATAGCACAACCAGAAGGACCTACAGCTAGAACATACAACTATGTACTGGGGGACTTGGAGAAGAAGAAGAAGAAACGAAGAATGGAAACTCCCTCTATGAGAAGCCCTAGACATTGGGGAGACAAAGTTCAGGAGAGTAGGAAATCTGTTCCCTGAGGACAGGGTACAGAGCAAGTCGGGAAACATACAACTTGCCCCAAGTTGCCTCCTGGAGACCTAAAATAGTCAATATAGGCTTCTTACTGCCATGGCTCATCCCTCATGGGAAAGTGAGCTATTCAGGGAATAGAGGTAAAGTTGGACAATTTGTCTAACAAGGAGACTTGGGAATTGACTTCTTATTGGCCTAGAAATTGAAAATATTCCCCCTGTTCCTACAATTTATCCTCCACTCCAGATCTTCTTCTTTGGGCCAGGAGGATGCCTACTTGTGCCTCTATGAGGCATCTTTTTGTGAGGCAACCTAACTTCATCATTCTTGTCCTTTCTTGGAAGCAGAGCCAGCATTTTTATTGTCCATCACCAGGACAGGAGCTGAGCCTTAAGTTTGACTCATGCCTCAGTAGTAATGTCTAGAAGAGGAAAGATAGCCTAGTAAGTTGACTTTGAGGACAAGGAGGGAGGGAGCAAAAGAAGGAGGGGTGGAGGAGTAAGAGAGAGAGAGTTTATATTGGCAAAATAAGTAGGTGGCAGCCTTTGTGTTCTTGGAGACACTGGGAGATTCTGCTTGGCCCAATCCAGCACCCAGCCCAGAATCTAATAACTACACTTATCTACCTAGTTCAACCTAGTCCAAATGTGATGCCATCAAGCCCTTTCCAAAGCCTGCAATTTACAGCACAGTTCTCAGTATCTGGACCTGTTTTCCTAAGCCCACTTGAGCACCTCAAAGAACAGAGGCATTCCCTCAAAGATGTTTGGATTATTCCTACTGTTTACTCCCTGAAGCCATTGGATTTCCTGATCTTTCCAGGCTGAAAGACCTGGAAACAGAGTCCAAGGTTTCATCTGGAATAGGATTTGTGCTTCCTTGAGTACAGGGTGACAAAGAAGGTTCAGGGAACATGATTTGTCTGGTTGCTGAGACTTAAACTTTTCCCGAGAGCCGAGACAGGGAGAGGGGTGAGAGAGTAAGTGGGCAGAAGTTCAGGTGTTCAAGGTAGGAGGATGTTTTAAATGAGCTCATTGATTCAGTTAGAAATTTCATCAATAGAGTACTCACCAGCTCCTTTTGGGTTAAAAAAAACTTAGCCTTTTGGACAAATTATAATATTATGAGGTAGAATATTGTCAGTGCCACAGAGTGGCATAACCTCTGATCTGATGTCAGGACACAGAGTAAGAAACCAGCTTTGACACGGGGGCTCCCTATAGGTGGAATTGGATGGACGATGGTATGGGGGCCAAGGAGCTCTGGAAAGAGGGAACACAGAAGAGCAGCGTGTCTCAGTGGAAAGGTTGGGAGCTTTGGACTCAGGCAGACATGCATTTGGAACCAAGCTCACCATTTAACAGCTGTGGGAGCTACACATCCTTTCTCCTCCTTGAGCCTCAATCATTCATCTCATCTAAAAATGAAGAGCATAACCCCTACCTCATGGTGTGTTGTTTGGATGATATGTCACGTATGTAAAATGTCTATTATTGTGCTTGGCACATATTGGGAATTTATTAAGTAATATGAAATGTGAAGAAGCGTGGAGACAGGAAATGACAGAGAAAGATGGGTTGCGAGGGGGATTGGCAGATTTCTCCCAAAAGTTTGGTGTAAACATATTTTAGGAGGACAGTAGTAAATAAATCAGGAAGTATAGATTTTCAGAGGTTCCTGAACCTTGCAAAAAGCAGCCACCTCTTCCAGACTTTATGGATTTATTTCAGTAAGGAAAGACTTTCACTTGTTGGTGGGGCACACTGGAGCATGTTGTGACTAACGGTGCAGGGCGCCAAGTGCAGGGGTTTGTGGGGGCCCCAGGCCCAGCAGGATGTGATGTCTCCTGGTTCAGGCTGCTGGGATCTGAAGCCTCGATAACTATGTGTTCCTTGGTGAACACTGCAGGGGGTCCATAGTAGCTATAAGGGCTGTTGGGGTCATCAATGGTACCTCTCGGTCCATCTGCTAGGACCAGGGAAGGCAGCAGTAGTGGCCAGAGCTGGTGATGTGCACACACTTGCAAGTGGGGACCAGCTGGAGGTGCCTATGTAGTGGCAGGGGCTGTTTCCAGACACTCAGGTGCAAGGACTGGGGCTGACTAAGGACTCATTGACGGAAGTGGGGGCACTCGCTGTCAGCATGCTGTGTCATGGCTGCACACTCTACCCCTGGGCATGTGCATTGCAGTGGAGCCCAGTGACAGGGGTCAGGCCAGGGGTGTGCAGGTGCACAGTTGGATGTCCTAGCTAGAGGTGAGGGTAGTGGTACCTGCCAGTGACAAAAGACAGGGTCTGACCTGAGCCCACAAGCAGCTGTGGGGGCCCTGGCTGTTGGAATGCCCTCCTGTGACTGCTCACTTTCCCCCCAGGCATGTACACTTGACTGGAGACTGATAACAAGTGTTTGGCCAGGGGCCATGCAGCTGCACAGCTGGAGCGGCTAGCCCTGAGCATGTGTACCGTGGTGGTGGTGGTGATGGTGGTGTCATCTAGCTGGCTTCTTAGATTCACGCAGCCCCAGAGACCTGATCTGGCTGCTAGTGAAATTGTAGGGGCTAGAGTGGTGTCTCAGTGGTTATGCTGACCATTTGTTCCTTCTTCAGTGGTGAAATCTCCTGGGTTTATCTGCAGATCAGGTCACCGGGAACCATGATCACTTCTGCTGTGTGGTTGCTACTGATAGCCCCTGCTTTTCTTCCTTATTCTTAGCCATCTCTATACCTATCAGCTTTGCCAGTCTGGATGGGGTAAAATCGAATCTGGTTCTTTGTGGGATGCCCCAAAAGGCTGGAGAAGTTGGGGCAGACCCTGATGCTGGGCCGAGTTTGGATATGAGTTGGTCTGGGATACTCCTGCCAGCCTGAGGGCCAACATCAAAGGAAACACTTGTGCTGAATTGACAGATAATGAACAAGTTTAAGATGATTAATTAATGAATTAGGAGAGAGAAAGGAGAGAGTCACAGGGCTCAACCCAGCAGGATGGAAATCCTTAAATGGATATTGAGAAATAGGAGAAATAAAGTAAAGATTAATAGGGGCAAAACAAAGGTCTTAATGCAGCACTGTTGGAGGTTGGGTGGACAAATGGGAGCCCCTGCTGTTCCACCAACAGTGAAGGATCCTAAGTAAATCTACCGAATTAGCCCTGCTTTGTAGGAATTTAAAAAGCCAGAATGCAAAGATGGCAATAAAAACCTGACGAATCACCTGAGATGATGCTATCAAAAGATGCTTGGTGATCTCTCTGGCTGGAGAGCAAAGGATATGTGTGCATAAGTGAGTAAAATACTCCATGGTTCCAAAATCTTTTGGGGAATCCTAACGGGGCTATAGTTAGATTAAGAGGATATGGGGCTACAATGGTTGATGGGATTAAGATGAAAGTTTGGATGAAAATTGGAATGTTTGAATGGATTTCATGTGAAGTGATTGTGCTTCCTTTAGCTGAATGTACTATGAGAATGGATAGTATGTCTGACTGAAGAATCCTTCCCCTACTTAGTAGTGTAAACTTTTTGGGAAATATTGATTGGACTTACGTAAAGGGAAGCAATAAGTTTACTGAGACCACTCAAGGTGTAAATCTGAAACATCATAGGGTTCCTGATGGACAAAACATGTTAGAAAACCAGCATTTCATTGGTTTATTTGGATTTTGGAGTACGCATAGTCCACATCTAGGAGAATTGCTAGCTCCTACCCATAAAACTTCTTGAAAGAAGTGTGGAGTCTACACAAACTGGCTTCTGGCAAAAGCCCGTGAGTGTCATCCAGTGACAACCGCCAGAATTTTAGACTAGAAAATTTCCTTTTGAGAGACAATTATTTGCTAGATATCAAACATTGATTGAAACTGCCCCATGACTGACAGACAGAAAATAATCTTGAAACCTGAAATCACCATAATGTCTTGGGTGATATCAAAGGAATGCTCTAATGGTGAGGGCAGTGCCCAGACGAGTTCCATAATGACATGGAAATCACTGGCACAGGAACATGATACCAGGGGACTGAGAATAGATACTCATTGTATTCATGAGCAGATAGCTTCTTTTCACCTAGGACTGACTTTGGAACAACCTGAGAGGCTGCTGGATTCTATTGACACGAGCTCAGAGCAAAAGATGATTTTGTCTCTTAGCTCAATTATACTAAATGCCTTAAAGAGTGAAGCCATAAGTTGCTGAGACAACTCCTGCTTTTGGAAGCTGACCAAGTAAATAGAAACCTGCAACTCCAAGTGGCGATACTCTGGGTGACATCTCGGTCTTAGGATATGACACTGGACCAGACTAATTGTCAACAACTGAATTGTTCGTGACTGAGAGTCTTTAACTCTTAATTTTCAGGTTACATCTACTACCATACTGCAATATGGTGTAACACTGGCATTGTTGGTAAGATTAGATTACTAATAATGACGGTCTCAGATGTTGGGAAATGGAATTAAAGCCTCTTCATTATGTAATACTAATGGAAGATGCCTCAACCAAGGAAGAGCTGAATTTAGTTAACCATCAGTTACTTTCTATGCTAAATTACTCTGCACAAGTTTATCATAACGTATAAATAGAATTAGATAAAGGGACAAAAATACAAAAACATATGTAAAGGCTTTATAAGGTGGATTGGTTGTTCCTTTAAATCTATCCCTACTCCACACTGACAGCATCAAATTTTAGGCATATGATCATTTTGCTATAAAAGAGCTTTAACCCAGGATGGGGGGAGGGAGGTGGTTGCTTGTGTGGTAAATAATTTATCCTTGATTAAAAAGCTTCTAGGAGGTAATCTCTAAACCCTTGGAATGCCGTGGCTGATAGGAATGTCTTAGTTTGCCTGGAAGTCTTGCATCACACTAGATGTGATTTGGGTAGGGATTGGCCATGTCAGATAGCCTTAGTGAGGAAATGGCCACAAGAGGTTAAGTAATAATGCAATTTCAGGTGGAGGATTTGGGTCACATGGCATCAGTTGACATCCAGAGGACTGGAGCTTGAAGACTGACATGAGTGATGTGGACAACCAATTATGCCTACGTGATGGAGCCTCAGCCAAAATTCCAAATACGGAGGCTCAGGAGAGCTTCCCTGATTGGCAATATTCTGTGTGTATTGAAAGTAATGCTGTCTACGACTCCAGGGAGAGATGAGAACACAGGCTCCGTGTTTGGTATTTTCTTGGGCTCTGCCCTATGCACTTCTTCTGCTTTTTTATTTGTTTTGTTTTGGCGCTTTTTTGGTGAGGAAGATTGGCCCTGAGCTAACACCTGTTGCCAATCTTCCACTTTTTGCCTGAGGAAGATTGTTGCTGAGCTAACATCTGTGCCAATCTTCCTCTATTTTGTTTGTGGGACACTGCCACAGCATGGCTTGGTGAGTAGTGTGTTGGTCCGTGCCCAGGATCCGAACCTGCGAACCCCAAGCCACCGAAGTGGAGCATCCAAACTTAACCACTATGCAACCAGGCCAGCCCCCTAAGTGCTTCTTCTATTGGCTGATTTTAATTTTTACCCTTTAGCTGTAATAAACTTTAAGTGTGAGTATAACAGATTTAACCATGGGTATAACAGCTGTGTGTCTTTCTAGTGAGTTATCAAATTGGCATTGTTAGGGGAAACCCCTAAACATGCAATGGGTGTCAACGTGAGTGAAGTCTTGTGGACTGTGTGTCTTCTAACTTTGTAGTGGGCCAACTCTTACCTTATTCATAGCATTTACTTATTCCCATGGTGTAGATATTCTCACAGTGACCAATTTTAAGCTACCAACATTTTATCAAAATTTATTGAAGTTTAAGTATCTCTTTTGCAAGTCAATGTGAACAAACTTCAACACACTTTTCCTGTTCCAAATTGTCTGATCAAAATCTCTTGCGTACTCATGGCACCAATTTAGATTCTATGTCCATTATTTTGGTGGTTACATGTAATCTTTTATCATAAATGCTTGACATAGAACGCCCAAACTACTCAATATTTTTATTCTCCCACAAATCAATACAAGAAACTTACAATATTTTTATTCTAATTAACTTTTGGATATTCTCTATTATTGTTCCCTAGTATTTTAATCCACCATGTTTACATGCATTTTACAGTTATTACCTTTTATAGACTCAGTGTTTGTTTAACTTTTTTTACATATATACATATTTCATAGTTAACTATTTCTTCTTGGACATCATTTACTCTGTCTGGGTGCAATTTATTTTAGCCTGAAGTGTATCCTTTAGTACTTCTTTCAGCAAAGATCCATGCATGGTGTACTCTCTCATACTTTATCTGAAATGGCAAGATTCAGTCAAGGTCCCTTGAACTGTCTTGAAACCTGTGTTGCTACACTTTATCAACGGCTTAAGATACAAAGTATACATGAGATAGTGCTGTAATTAGCACAGATAAGAAATTCGGTGTAAACTCCTCTAAACTTCCAGAATAATCTGCATAGTGTTAATGTAGCTTCCTCCTTCAATATTTCCAGAAGAATCATACCCATGGAACCAAGAAACCAAACCAGTGCATTTGAATTCATCCTGTTGGGGCTTTCAGAATATCCAGAACAGGAGACTCTCCTCTTTGCTCTGTTCCTCTGCATGTATGTGGTCATGGCTATGGGAAATCTCTTGATCATCCTCGCCATCAGCTCAGATTCTCACCTCCACACCCCCATGTACTTCTTCTTAGCCAACCTGTCCTTGGTTGATTTTGGCCTGGCCACCAACACTGTCCCCAAGATGCTGGTGAACATCCAAATGAAAAGCAAGTCAATCTCCTATCCGTGTTGCCTAACCCAGATGTACTTTTTCCATTTTTTTGGCATCATTGACAGCGTCTTAATTGCTGTGATGGCTTATGACAGGTATGTGGCTATATGCCACCCCTTACACTATACAACCATCATGAGCCCACGCCTCTGTGGCCTGCTGGCTGGTGGCCCATGGGTGTTTTCCTACTTTATCTCCCTCACTCACATCCTCCTGATGGTGCGCTTGGTTTTCTGTGGTAGCAACAAGATTCCTCACTACTTCTGTGACCTCACTCCCCTTCTCAGGCTTTCTTGTACTGACACATCTGTAAACAAGATCTTTGTGCTCATTGTGGCAGGATTGGTGATAGCCACACCTTTCATCTGCATCCTGGCCTCCTATGTTCGCATCATCGTGGCCATAATAAAGGTCCCCTCTGCAGGTGGCAGGAAGAAAGCCTTTTCCACCTGCAGCTCCCACCTATCTGTGGTCGCCCTCCTCTATGGGACCACCATTGGGGTTTATCTGTGTCCTTCATCTGTCCGCACAGCCGTGAAGGAAAAAGCCTCTGCTATAATGTACACTGCAGTCACCCCCATGCTGAACCCTTTTATCTACAGCCTGAGGAACAGAGACTTGAAGGGGGCCCTAAGGAATCTCATCAGCAAAAAAATCACCTCAGCTTCCTGACCATCAAGACGCCTGGAAACTTCCAAGAAGTAAGACCTCAACATCTAAGGTCTTTGGCAAAAGTATGGAATTACATGGTTTCGGAGAGTAGCCACATTGAAGTCTGAATTGCGGAAGTTCAAAAGGACACCTCAAGGTGACCCTGTCATTATTTTCTCAAATATTGGGACTACTAAGGGTCCTTTTAGGTATGTGTCATGCTGTCTCCCAAGAAAAATTAGTCTAGTCCTACCAGATTGAATTTACCCTCGTTCATAATCCATTTAGCACTCACCAAATATTTATTGAGTACTTAATCTGGACTTGATGTTAGATACTGGCCATAGAGTTGTGAGCAGGAGAGATGTGATATTTACAAATTGGAATTTATAGTTGAGTGTGGGAGAAGATATTGGACATATAATTACAAAAGAATGAAATATGAAAATATGAATATGGGAAAGGTAAGATACAGTATGAACACCTGGAAAGGAGAATCAAGGAAGGTTTCTTAGAAGATGCAGTCTTAAACCTCAAAGGATAAGAAGATGTAATTCAGAAAATATGAGGAGAAAGAGTGTCAAACAAAGAAACCAGCATGTGAAAAGTTGGGGAAGAGAGAAAACAAAGCATTTGTGAAGTGGAAAATCCAGTCATGGTGAATGACTTGGGGAATGTCAGGTCATGAAGGGCTTTAGGACCAATCTAAGAGTTTGGCCTTTCTCCAAAGAACCTGGAAGTTAACTTGAATTCCATGGACCAAAGGCAGGAAGCACATGGATGAATTGCACAGCCTCCTACACTCACCCCTATCCTGTCTTCTGGAGGAGCAAGATGGCATGTGCTAGATAAAAGTTGTGGAAGTCACGGGGAGAAGGAGATTCAAACCATGCACTAAGACAGGAACCATCACTTAATGGCACATAACTTATGCCATTAAGTATCAATCAACTGAATCATAAGTCTCTAAACAAGAGGGAAGCTGGGATAGGTCTCCATCTCCATATATGTCTACGGGATGCATATAAGTAGTAACACTGCTTATAAAAGAAATGAGAGCTGTCCATTATGAGTTTATCTGGTGCCACATACCACAATATGCGTCTTTGCACTGTCTCATTTAGTAATTCTAAAGCCCCTATGAAGGCAATAAATGTAATTATTTTATTGGGGAGTAATCCTGATACTCATGTGGAGATTTACAACTAAAATGAAATGAGCAGTGACTTTGCAGGGGCCAGAAATTTTCAAAAGGTGCTAAGGATCTGATTATACTAAGTAGAATGCTTTGAATAATCATTTGGTTTAGTGCTTTCCTTCCATGAAAATTAAATTAGAGTTTTTTAGTTAAACAAACAGACCTCCAGACCTAGTCTTGTGTTAACACCCAGTCAGTAAGGGTACATGTGGAAAAGGTGAAATATCCATTTTGTGCTAATGTTCTAATGGACCATATTCTAATGGATATTTGTGAGTAATAACCTAGTGGACAAAATCCAGAATTTAAGAATATTTGAGTTTGCCATGGGACACTCCTGTGTCTGGTCATGCCTCTTTAGAATAACCAAAAAGTAAGTGAAATTTGAACCATAGCACTCTCTCTTCCTAAATCCCCTCCATTCTCTTGCTGCATGCATGGAAGTAGTTACAGTGTTGGTGGGGAGAGAGTTGGAATTGCCAGTGACTTGGAAAATTATTACAATGTGAGGACTCATAAAATCTTTGTAAATATGTCTCTCTCTGGTACAGACAGATACGACTTGAGCTAAAGCACTGATTTGACCACCCCATCCTCAATGGAATGAGAGATTCCTTCAGCCAATAAAAATTTCTTAAGATTTTTTCAGTCAAGTTATTTTCATCTTGTTTTCTGTAAAGAAATAAAGACCACCGATCCAGGAGACACTTGCCTTGTCAGTTCTTGTAGTACCAAATCCCACCATTTGTTGACTTTGATATATGTTTCATCCATTCATACAACAAACATTATCAAGTTCATATTCAATGATAGGTATTTTTCTCAGCACTGGGAACTGGGCATTAAACAAGTGAGAGTAAAATCCCCTCCCTGTGTCTATAAAGAGATAGCATGAGGGAATTTGGGGGCTTATGGAATGCTTCTGTCCTGATTGTAGGGTAATGACTTTTAGGGGCCAGAAATATCCAAGTGGTGCTCTTCCTTTCAATTACCATGAACCTATAAATGGGATATAATTCCAAGCACTGTACACAAAAAACAAAGCAAACACATCTTTCACTGATGTTAATTTTAAAATAAAATTAAATAATACAAAGCAAAACAACCGTTATTAGTCTGGCAGGAAAATAATAATTAAAAAATTAATTAACTAAGTACTAATGGTGAGAAGGACCTCAAAGTTATAATGAAGGGACAGCATGCCAGATGCAGGGAGCTAAACATGCATGTTAGGAACAAGTTTTCATTTGAATAAGTTTTAAGGAGCTTTCCATGTGTTTTTGATTTAGATTTTTTCCCCTTCTCAATCTTAGAATACGTTCTGCAAGTATTATAAGGCCATCATATAGTCCAGCTTAAAACAATGCATGTTTACTACCTCACAGTTTCTGTGGATCAAGTATTTGGGTGTGACATAGCTGGGTGTCTCTGCTTCAAGGTGTCTAACAGGCTGCAATCAAGGTGTCATGAGTGGGATTACTGCCCTTATAAAAGAGACCCCAGAGAGTTCCCTTGTCCCTTCTGCCACAGGAGGACACAGTGAAAAGTTGGCCATCTAAGAGTGAGGAAGTGAGCCCTCATCAGACACCAAATCTGCTAGGGATTTGATTTTGGATGTATCAGCCTCTAGAACTGTGAAAAATAAATTTATGTCATTTATAAGCCACCTGGTCTTTGGCATTTTGTTGGAGCAGTCTGAACAGACTAAAACAATTGCTAAAGAGGGAAATTTATACCTGTAAATACTTACATTACAAAAAGTCTCAAATTCTCAATCTAACTTTACAGTTTAAGTAACTAAAAAAAAAGAAGATTAAACTAAACCTAACACTAGCAGAAGGAAGGAAGAAAAATAAAGATAGTGGAGCAGAGATAAATAAAATAGAGAAGGGAAAATCAACAAAACCAAGTGTTGGCTCTTTGAAAATATGAACAAAATGAGTAAATCTTTAGCCAGCTTGACTAAGAAAAAAGAAAGAAAACTCAATTAAAATCACAAAAGAAAGATGACTTCAGCACTGATTTTACAGAGATAAAAAGGATTATAAGAGTGCTATGAAGAATTGCATGCCAACAAATTGGGTAATCTAGGTGAAACGGACAAATTCCTCGAGAAACACCACCTACCAACACTGAATCATGAAGAAATAGAAAATCTGAATAGGCCTATAACTAAAAGGAGATTGAATCCGCAATCCAAAACCTCTCAACAAAGAAAAGCTTAGAACTAGATGGCATCAGTGGTCCAAACATTTAAAGACTACCAAATTTTTAAAGAAAAATTAGCACCAATACTACTCAAACTCTTCCAAAAAGGGGAGAAAATACTTACATGTTATGTAAGGCCAGCATCATCCTGGTATGAAAGTCAGACACAGAAGCTGTAAGAAAAGAAAATTACAGACCAATATCCTTTAGGAACATGAATGTAAAAATCCTCAACAAAATACTAGCAAACCAAATTCAACAGCATAGTAACAGGATTGTACAGCAGGACCAACTTGGATTTATTCCTGCAATGCAAGGATGATTTGATATAAGAAAAACCAATCATTGTATACATTGTATCCAAAGAATGAAGGGGGAAAACATTTGATCATTTCTATTGTTGAAAAACTCATTCAACAAAATTTAACACCCTGTTATCATAAAAACACTCAAGAAACTAAGAATGGGAAGAACCTACCTCAATACAATAAAGGCCATAATGAAAAATCCACAGCCAGCAGCATGCTCAATGTTGAAAGCCTGAAAGTTTTTCCTCTAAGATCAGGAACAAGACAGGAATGTCTGATTTTACCACTTTTTTGCAACACAGTACTGAAAGTCCTAGCCAGAGCAATTAGGCTAGAAAGAGAAATAAAAGGCATTCAAATTGGAAAAGAAAAATTAAAATTATCTCTGTTCACAAGTGGCATGATCTTATAGGTAGAAAACCCTAAAGATGACACCAAAGGACCTGTTAGAACCAAGCCAAATTCAGCAAAGCTATACTAAATTGTACGAAGGATATAAAATCAGCACACAAAAATCAGTTGTATTTCTATATACCAACAATGAAATATCTTCAGAGGAAATTAAGAAAACAATCCCATTTACAATAGCACCAAAAAAGGATAAAATAGTTAGGAAAGAATTAACCAAGGGAGCAAAACACTTGTATACTAAAAATTACAAAATTTTGCTTGAGGATGTGAAAGAAGACACAAATAAGTGGAAAGACATCTTGTGTTCATGGACTGGAAGACTTCAGATTGTTAAGATGTTAGTACTATCCAAAGCAAGCAAGAGATTCAATGAAATCCCTATGCAAATCTCAAAGAGGTTTTAGGCAGAAATAGAAAAATCTATCATAAAATTCATATAAAAAATGTCAAAGACTCTGAATGGCCAAGTGATTCTTGAAAAACAGGAGCAAACTTGGAGATCTTACACTTCTTAATCTCCAAAAATACTGTGAAACGACAGGAATCAAATAGCATGGTACTAGCATAAATACAGACCTAAAACCAGTGTAATAGAACAGAGAGCCCAGAAATAAACCCTCGTATATATGGTCAAATGATTTTTGACAAACATGGCAAGACAATTCAGTGGGGAAAGGACAGTGTTTTAAGCAAACAAGTGTTGGGAAAAATGTACATCCACATGCAAAAAAAAATGAAGTTGGACTCCTATCTTATACCATGTACAAAAATTAACTTCAAATGGCTCAAAGACTTAAACCTAAGAAATAAAATTATAAAATTCTTTGAAAGAAAACATAGAAGGAAAACTTTATGACATTTGATTTGGGAAAACATTTCTTGGATTTAACACAGGAAACATAGGCAACAAAAGAAAATATAGATAAATTGCCCATCATCAAAATTAAAAATATTTGCACATCAAAAGATACTATCAACAGCATGGAAAGGCAACTTGTGGAATGGGAAAAAATATTTGCAAACCATATATTTAATAAAGGATTAAAATCTAGAATATATATATGGAAGATCCAAGATGGCGCCGTGAGTAGTCCTCTTTGTCTCTCCCCCTTCGAGTCTACAATTATTTGGACACTTATCGCTTGACAAAGGATATCCAGACAGCATCACAGGACATCTGAGATACCCACGCGACTATACATCGGAAGGCTGACGGACTTTCCTCAGGGAGGATGTGGAAATAGGTGAAAACTCTCCGACCCCGACGAGCAGCCTATTACCCGCAAGCGGCTTTCTTCCAACGGATGCCCCCAGAGGATCTACACACATCTAGGGCAGGAGCAAACACACAACAGAGGAGTGACGGTGGAAACAGGTGACCAGAACCCTACCTAAACCCCCCACAATTACTCCTAAACGCAGAGGGAAACTTTGGAGTTGCACACCTGAGCCCGCGGGGAGACCCCGCCTGGTGTTCGCAGCACCCGGAGGGTCCCAGAGAGAGTCGCTGAGGGTACGGAGGTCTCCCAGCTTCCGTTGCCCACCCTGTGGGAGTAGGGATTTCCGGAGAGCTCGGAGAGGACCGGGGCTGGGGGAACTTTCAAAGGCCGGCTCTGCGACCCGGAGGGGAAGCTCCGGAGTTCCGCCCGGGCATCAGACAAAACTCTCTGTCTGCCATTAGCAGAGGGGCCACGCCCAGCATTCACGGCTCCGGGAGAGGCCCGGAGAGAATCCCAGAGGGCAGGGCAACCCCCAGCTGCCATTGCCCGCCCCGTGGGACTAGGGATAGCCGGAGATCTCGGAGAGGACTGGGGCTGAGGGGAGTTCCAGAGACCCAGCTTCGTAGCCTAGGGGGAAACCCTACAGGCTCACAGCAGCCTTAGGGAAAGCCTCTGCACAGCACCAGTAGAAGGCACCCAGCCGCCAGCCACAAGGCTGGAAGACCCCAGGGCAAAAGCAGCATAGCTAGGTGAACTAACCACAGACTGTAGAAGATGCCAATAGCTCTCCTGCGACCCATAGAAGACAAGTGAGATTTTGTGGGTGCCAACAGCAACGGAGCAACAAATATAAGTGATCCCACCCCTGGCCGCTGGAAAAGCCCGTAACACCGTTGCAGACCCCAAGGAGAGAGCACATCTAGGCGGGCTGCAACAGTAGGCACCAGCAGCCTGAAGCCCCCCTGTGATGGCCCCCACAGCAGAGGAGGGAATCCAAAGGGCCACTGTGGCTACGAGGAGGGGCCCAGGCCCAGTTAGCAACTGTGGACAGGGTTCCTGGTTGGTGCAGTATAAACAGCTGCTCCCCCACTGCAGCAGCTGAAACAAGTGAAAGGAGCAACTAAACTCTATCTCCATGCGGAGGCACAAATCAACAACATCAAGCAATATGAAAAAATACATTAAATCTCCAGAACAGATAGAAAGTAACAAACACACAGAAAACAATCCCAAAGAAAATGAGATATATAACCTAAATGATGATGACTTCAAAACAGCCATCATTAAAATTCTCAATGAGTTAAGAGAGAATTCTGACCGACAACTCAACGAGTTCAGGAGCTATGTCACAAAAGAGTTTGATACGATAAAGAAGAACCAAACAGAAATATTGGAAATGAAGAACACAATAGAGGAGATTAAGAAAAATCTAGATGCTCTGAACAGTAGGGCCGATGATATGGAGGAAAGAATTAGCAATTTGGAAGATGGCAATATAGAATTGCTGCAGGCAGAGGAGGAGAGAGAAGCAAGACTAAAAAGAAATGAAGAAACTCTCCGAGAATTTTCAGACACAATTAGGAGATGCAACGTAAGGATTATAGGTATACCAGAGGGAGAAGAGAAGGAGAAAGGGGCAGAAAGCCTATTCAAAGAAATAATGGCTGAGAACTTCCCAAATCTGGTGAGGGAGATGGATCTTCAGGTGACAGAAGCCAATAGATCTCCAAACTTTATCAATGCAAGAAGACCAACTCCACGGCATATAGTAGTGAAGCTAGCAAAAGTCAACGACAAGGAGAAAATACTAAGGACAGCCAGGCAAAAGAAACTAACCTACAAAGTGAACCCCCATCAGGCTATCAGCAGATTTCTCAGCAGAAACTTTACAGGCTAGAAGAGAGTGGAATGATATATTCAAAAATCTGAAGGACAAAAACCTGCAGCCGAGAATTCTCTACCCAGCGAAAATATCCTTCAAATATGATGGAGAAATAAAAACTTTCCCAGATAAACAAAAATTAAGGGAGTTCATTGCCACAAAACCTCCTCTTCAGGAAATCCTCAGGAAAACCCTCATTCCTGAAAAATCCAAAAAAGGAAAGGGGCTACAAAACCAAGAGCAGAGGAGATAAGTAGAAGGACAACAACAGAGAGTAGCAGCTCTACATCAGAACAAATTAAACCATGGGACGAGAAACAAAGGAAACTGAAGAAAACCAGAAAACAAGACACAAAATGGTAGTGGTAGGCCCCCACATCTCAATAATCACTCTAAATGTAAATGGATTGAACTCCCCAATCAAAAGACACAGAGTGGCAGGATGGATCAAAGAACAAGATCCAACAATATGCTGCCTCCAGGAAACACACCTCAGCCCCAAAGACAAACACAGACTCAGAGTGAAGGGATGGAGAACAATACTCCAAGCTAATAATGAACAAAAGAAGGCAGGTGTCACTATACTAATATCAGACAAGGTAGATTTCAAAGCAAAACAGATAAAAAAAGATAAAGAGGGACAGTATATAATGATAAAAGGGACTCTCCACCAAGAAGACATAACACTTATAAATATATACGCACCCAACACAGGAGCACCAACATTTGTAAAGCAACTCTTAATAGAACTAAAAGAAGACATCAACAACAATCCAATAATAGTAGGGGACCTCAACACACCATTAACACCAATGCACAGAACATCCAGACAGAAAATCAACAAGGAAATAATAGAATTAAATGAAAAATTAGACCAGATGGACTTAATAGATATATATAGAACACTTCATCCAAAAACAGCAGGTTACACATTCTTCTCAAGTGCACATGGAACATTCTCAAGGTTTGACCATATTTGGGGAACCAAAGCAAACATCAATAAATACAAGAGAGTTGAAATAATATCAAGCATCTTTTCTGATCATAATGCTATTAAACTAGAAATCAACTACAAGAAAAAAGCAGAGAAAGGTGCAAAAATGTGGAGACTAAACAACACGCTTCTCAACAAACAATGGATCATTGAAGAAATTAAAGAAGAAATCAAATTTTATCTGGAGACTAATGAAAATGAGAACACGACATACCAAATCATTTGGGATGCAGCAAAAGCAGTCCTAAGAGGGAAATTCATCGCAATACAGGCTTACCTCACTAAACAAGAAAAAGCTCACATAAGCAACCTCAAACGACACCTAACAGAACTAGAAAAAGAACAAACAAAGCCCAGAGTCAGTAGAAGGAGGGAAATAATAAAAATAAGAGCAGAAATAAACGATATTGAAACAAAAAAGACAATAGAAAGGATCAATGAAACAAAGAGTTGGTTCTTCGAAAGAATTAACAAAATTGACAAACCCCTAGCCAGACTCACCAAGAAAAGAAGAGAGAAATCGCAAATTAATAAAATTAGGAATGACAGAGGAGAAATCACAACAGATACCAATGAAATACAAGAGATCATAAGAGAATACTATGAAAAACTATATGCCAACAAATTGAACAACCTGGAAGAAATGGACAAATTCCTAGACTCCTACAACCTCCCCAAACTGAATCAGGAAGAAATGGAGAATCTGAATAGGCCAATCACAAATAAGGAAATAGAAACGATAATCAAAAACCTCCCCAAAAATAAGAGTCCAGGACCAGACGGCTTCTCTGGAGAATTCTACCAAACATTCAAAGAAGACTTAATACCTATTCTCCTCAAAGTGTTCCAGAAAATTGAGAAAGATGGAGAACTCCCTAACACATTCTATGAAGCCAACATCACTCTGATCCCCAAATCTGACAAGGACAACACAAAGAAGGAGAACTACAGGCCGATATCACTGATGAACATAGATGCAAAAATCCTCAACAAAATTTTGGCAAACTGATTACAGCAATACATCAAAAAGATTATACACCATGATCAAGTGGGATTTATACCAGGGACACAGGGATGGTTCAACATCCACAAGTCAATCAACGTGATACACTACATCAACAAAATGAAAAACAAAAACCACATGATTATCTCAATAGATGCAGAGAAAGCATTCGACAAGATCCAACACCCATTTATGATAAAAACCCTCAGTAAAATGGGTATAGAAGGAAAGTACCTCAACATAATAAAGGCCATATATGATAGACCCACAGCCAACATCATACTCAATGGACAAAAACTGAAAGCCATCCCTCTGAGGACAGGAACAAGACAAGGGTGCCCACTTTCACCACTCCTATTCAACATAGTACTGGAGGTGCTGGCCAGAGAAATTCGGCAGGAAAAAGAAATAAAAGGAATCCAAATAGGTAACGAAGAAGTGAAACTCTCGTTGTTTGCAGACGACATGATCTTATATATAGAAAACCCCAAAGAATCCACAGAAAAACTATTAGAAATAATCAACAACTACAGCAAAGTAGCAGGGTATAAAATTAACGTGCATAAATAAGTAGCATTTCTATACACTAACAATGAACTAACAGAAAAAGAACTCAAGAACTCAATCCCATTCACAATCGCAACAAAAAGAATAAAATACCTTGGGATAAACTTAACCAAGGAAGTGAAGGATCTATACAATGAAAACTACAAGACTTTCTTGAAAGAAATTGACGATGACATAAAGAGATGGAAAGACATTCCTTGCACATGGATTGGAAGAATAAACATAGTTAAAATGTCCATACTACCTAAAGCAATATACAGATTCAATGCTATCCCAATCAGAATCCCAAGAACATTCTTCACAGAAATTGAACAAACAATCCTAAAATTCATATGGGGCAACAAAAGACCGCGAATTGCTAAAGCAATCCTGAGCAAGAAAAACAAAGCCAGCAGAATCACAATCCCCGATTTCAAAACATATTACAAAGCTACAACGATCAAAACAGCATGGTACTGGTACAAAAACAGGTCCACAGATCAATGGAACAGAATTGAAAGCCCAGAGATAAAACCACACATCTATGGACAACTAATCTTCGACAAAGGAGCAGAGGGCCTACAATGGAGAAAAGAAAGTCTCTTCAACAAATGGTGCTGGGAAAACTGGACAGCCACATGCAAAAGATTGAAAATTGACCAGTCTTTTTCACCACACACCAAAATAAACTCAAAATGGATCAAAGACCTAAAGATTAGGCCTGAGACAATAAGTCTTTTGGAAGAGAATATAGGCAGTACACTCTTTGACATCAGTTTCAAAAGAATCTTTTCGGACACTGTAACTCCTCAGTTGAGGGAAACAATAGAAAGAATAAACAAATGGGACTTCATCAGACTAAAGAGCTTCTTCAAGGCAAGGGAAAACAGGATTGAAATAAAAAAAACAGCTCACTAATTGGGAAAAAATATTTACAAGCCACTTATCCGACAAAGGGTTAATCTCCATAATATACAAAGAACTCACACTGCTTAACAACAAAAAAACAAACAACCCGATCAAAAAATGGGCAGAGGACATGAACAGACATTTCTCAAAAGAAGATATGAATATGGCCAATAGACACATGAAAAGATGTTCATCATCGCTAATCATCAGGGAAATGCAAATCAAAACTACACTAAGATATCACCTTACACCCGTTAGATTGGCAAAAACATCCAAAACCAAGAGCGACAAATGTTGGAGAGGTTGTGGAGAAAAAGGAACCCTCATACACTGTTGGTGGGAATGCAAACTGGTACAGCCACTATGGAAAACAGTATGGAGATTTCTCAAAAAGTTAAAAATAGAAATACCCTATGACCCAGCCATCCCATTACTGGGTATCTATCCTAAGAACCTGATATCAGAAATCTCAAGAGTCCATTGCACCCCTATGTTCATCGCAGCATTATTTACAATAGCCAAGACGTGGAACCAGCCTACATGCCCAGAAACTGATGATTGGATAAAGAAGATGTGGTATATATACACAATGGAATACTACTCAGCCATAAAAAAAGACAAAATTGGCCCATTCACAACAACGTGGATGGACCTCGAGGGTATTATGTTAAGCGAAATAAGCCAGTCAGAGAAAGACGAACTCTATATGACTCCACTCATAGGTGGAAATTAGTATATTCAGAAGGAGATCTGATCGGTGGTTACCAGGGAAAAGGGGGGGTGGGGGGAGGGCACAAAGGGGGAAGTGGTGTACCCACAACATGACTAACAAAAATGTACAACTGAAATCTCACAAGGTTGTAATCTATCATAACATTAATAAAAAAAAAAATCTAGAATATATAAAGAACTCCTACACCTCAAGAACAACAACAAACCAAACAATCCAATTAAAAATGGGAAAAGGAGGGGCTAGCATGCCAGTGTAGTGAAATTCACTCACTCTGCTTTGGTGGTTCAGGGTTCGTGGGTTTGGATCCCAGATGTGGACCTACACATCAAGCCATGCTGTGGAGTCATCCCACATACAAAATAGAGGAGTGGAACAGATGTTAGCTCAGGGACAATCTTCCTCAAGGAAAAAGAGGAAGATTTGCAACCGATGTTAGTTCAGGGCCAATCTTTCTCACCAAAAATATAAATAAATAAATAATAGGAAAAGTACTTAAATAGACATTTCTCCAAGGAGGTTATATAAATGGCCAATAAGCACATGAAAAGGGACTCAGCATCACTAATCACTAGGGAAATGCAAATCAACCCCAATGAGTTACCACTACACACTCATTACGGTGGCTATTACATAAAGGAACAAACAGGAATAACGAAGTATTGGCAAGAATATGGACACACTGAAAACCTTGCTAGTGGAAAGATAAAATGGTATAGACACTATGGTAGATAGTATGGCAGTTCTTCAAAATATTAATATAGTATCATATGATTCAGCATTCCACTTTTGGGTGCATATCCCAAAGAATTGAAAGCAGGGACTCAAAACACATACTTGTTCATCTGTGTTCATAGCGGCATGATTCATCATGGTTACATGTGTGGAAGCAGCCCAAGTGTCCATTGATGCTACAACATGGATGAACCTTGAAGACATTGTGCTAAATGAAAGGTCATACACAAAAGTACAAATACTGTGTGATTCCACTTATATGAGATGCAAAGAGGAGTCAAATTCGTAGAAACAGAAAACAGAATGGTAGTTACCAATGGCTGGAGGGAGAGGGGAATGAGGAGTTAGTGTTTAATGGGGACAGAGTATTTAATGGGGACAGAGTTTGGAGGATGAAAAGTTCTATGATGTTTGCACAACAATGTGAATGTCCTTAATGCCACTGAACTGTATCATTAAAAATGGTTAAAGTGATTTTAAAAAAGAATCCTTTCCTCTGAGCACTGAGAATACAAGTGGTTTTATTCTCTTTCATGCTTTTCTGTATTTTACAAATTTTCTTCAATTAACATTTATTGCTTTGGTAAAAAGAAGAATGAATCCTTTTTAAAAATTTTTAAAGTATGTTACAGAAAAATAACAAAGACTTTTGAAAGTTGACTTAACAGCCATATCTAACAGCAGCAGCAACAACATCAGAAGAGAAAAGAACAGATAAAGCTAAACCATATTTTAGAGGCAATTTCTAAGGTGGATTTATCTCCAAAATCCATGGAACCCAGAACCTCAGAATGTGACCTTATGGAGATTAAGAGGTTTTGCAGGTAAAATGGAAGTAAGGATCTTAAGATAAGATCATCCTGGATTACGGCGGGTGATAAATCCAATGACTGGTATCCTTGTGTAAGGAAGGAGAGGTAGATTTGAAGCACACAGACACAGAGAAGAAGGTCATGTGGAGATGGACATAGATACTGGATTTATACAGCCCCAAGCCAAGGAATGCCAAGGGTTTCCTGCTGCCACCAGAAGCTAGAAGAGGAGCAGACAGTAGATTGTGTCTCAGAGAACCCAGAGGGAACCACAGTATCAAAAGCTTGATTTTGGACTTCAAAACCATGAGGGAGTAAATTTTTCCTGCTTAAAAAAAAAAGTATTAAAACTACAGAAATTCAAAATAATGGTTGCAAAAACCACACTCATTATCACCTCTGGAGGATGCTAGGGAACCAAGTCAGTATTTTGTAAAACAAGGTATACATGGAAAAATTATAAAGATTCAAGCATTTTTGCTGACTTTCCTCTACAAATAGTACTTAGACTAACCAGAAACTTAGTGAGTGGAAGTTTATTTTTATAGAAGCAGTTCAATAATTAAGTGAAAGTCTAATAGAATACCTTCATGAAATAATGTATCTAGCCAATGAACTTTAATGGCTGCAAATATCACAAAAAAAGAGACAACAGAAAATATGTGCTTCTTTCAGCATTACAGTGTTGATGGGACTATAAGCTGGTACAACCACTGTAGAAAGCAGTACGAAAGTTCAAGAAATAAAAAATGGAACTACCAAATGATCCAGCAATCCCACTTCTGAGTATATATCCAAAGGAAATATATTCACTCACGTGTCCATTGCAGCATTATTCACAACAGTCAAGGTGTGGACACAAATTAACTGTCCGTCAACAGAAGAAGGGATAAAGAAAATGTGGTGTGTATATTTCCCATGAAATATCCTTAAAAAAGAAGGAAATCCTGCCATTTCTGACAACATGTATGAAAAGGGAGGGCATTATGCTAAGTGAAATGAGCCAGATGGAGAAAGACAAATACTGTGTAGTATCATTTATATGCGGAATCTTAAAAAAAATTGAACTCATAGAAACAGAGAGTAGAATGGTGGTTTCCAGGGGTTAGAGGGTGGGGGAAATGGGGAAAGGTTGGTAAAAGGGTAAAAACTTTGTTATACGGTGAATAAGGTCTGAGGATCTAATGTAAAACATGCTAACTATAGTGGAAGATACTGTAGTGTACAATTGAAATTTGCTAGCAGAGTAGGATTTGAGTCCTCACCAAAAAAAACGGATAAATATGTGAGGTGATGGAGATGTTAATTAACTTGATTGTGAGTATCCTTTCACAATGTGTATGTATATCAAATCTTTACTTTGTACACTTTAAATATATTATAATTTTATTTGTCAATTATACCTCAATAAAGCTTGGGGCGGGGAAAGAAAATACATGTCTCCTGAGGAAAATCGACACCACCACCCATGGAGTAGCCTTCCTTCCTAAAATCAACCCTGAGCCTGATCAAGTATCTAGACCTAAATGCCAATTTATAATTACAATTTCCAAGAGGCATATTTGAAACAATAGCATACAAATGCAATCAATGAAATCGTTTATTCAACAAACTCCAAGAGGGAAAAAAGAATCCTATAGATTAAAAAGGACTCGAGGCAGCTATGAACCGATTGGAATACATAGACAATATTTAGATTCTGTTGTGAGAAAATGATTAAAAAAATTATGAGACAATTGGGGTAAGTGGAATAATAACTGGATATTTACTGATATTTAATTATTACTAATATTTTAAAGTAAAATAATGGTATTGTGTTTATGCTTTTAAAAAGAAGTTTTCTTTTTTTAGAGCCATACTGAAATTATATATGTGGAATTTGCTCCGAAGTAATCCTAGTGAAGAGGTCAAAGTATGTAGAATATAGACGAAACAAGACTGAAATGATAATCGTTGAAAATGCGTGATGAATACATGGGGTTTCATTACATCAAGCTGAGGCATGTGAAAAATTGCCCGTTTTGTTGGTCAAAAATGGTAGAATATTGTCAATTTCACATGACTCAGCCTAGCGCTATCTTCTCTACTTTGGTCTATGTTTGAGTAGTTCCATAACAAAGATTTTTAAAAACTAGTACTGAATGTATCAATCAGTTCCAGAGTGTTTACTGAATGGATCCATGACCTGATAATCTGGCCGTCACCTCATAAAACTGAATTCCTAAAAATGTAAAGGTAGAGACTCTCACTGATGCCACCTTGGTACAAATAATCAGAGCACGCATCTGCCTGCAGATCCATTCAGCCAGCCTCTCTTTTTGTGTATACCCATCAGGTTAGATTCTACTTGCTCCATTAGCAGAAATGGAAGGAAGCCAGTATGTCTTTACAGAGAGTTGCCCTCCTGAGGGTAAGTGGGGTCGAAGAAGATTTGTTTCTTAGTGTAAATGTAGGGAGATGTTTCTTTGCTCTTAAAGTGATGAGGAATACTGGCTTCAAAGAATGGAAACGTCCTCCATGAGAAGCCCTGGACCTTGGAGAGACAGAATTTAGGAGACTATGAGAGTTTGTTCCCTGAGGAGAGAGTACAGAGCAAGTTGAGAAACACAGAACTTGCTCCTACTTGCCTCCTGATGACCTAAAATAGCCAATACATGCTTCTTACTGCCATGTCCAAGCCCCCATAGGAAACTGAACTATTCTGGGAACAGAAGCAAGATTGGACAATTTGTCTAACAAGGAGCATTGGGAATTGACTTCCCATTGGCCCAGAATTTGTAAATATTCCCTCTGTTCCTATAATTTATCCCCTACTCCAGATTTTCTTCTTTGGGCCAGGAGGATCCTGCCTGTGCCCCTGCAAGGTATCTTTCAGTCTCCAAGATCTAACTTCATCATTCTGGTCCTTTCTTGGAAGCACAGCCAGCAGCTTTATTGTCCATCACCAGGGAGAGAACTGAGCCTTAAACTTGACTCATGCCTAAGTGATGATGTCAAGAAGAGGAGAGAAAGCCCAGTAAGTGGACTTTGACGACAGGGAGAGAAGGAAGGATGGAGGGAAGGAGAGAAGAAAGAGAGAGATAGAGAGAGATTGGAGAGAATGCAGGGGGTGGAAAAGGAGAGAAGATAGCCACTGTGTCTTCAGAGAACTGTGATATTCTACCTGGCTCAATTCAGCACCCAGTTCCAAGCCCAGAATCCAGTAACCACACATAGCTACCTAATTCAACCTAGTCCAAATGTGACTACACAAATCTCTTTCCCACACCCACAATTTACAGCACAGTTCTTAGTATCTGGACCTGGTTTTCCAAGCTCATTTGAGTATCTCAAAGAACAAAGATGTTCCCACCAAATTTCTGTAGGCATAATTTGAGTTATTTCCGTCATTGTGTTTTGAAGCCCTTGGAGACTCCTGATCTTTCCAGGCTAAATGACTCTGGACACCAAGTTCTAGGGTTCCACATGGGATAGGAGTTGTGCTTTCTTGAATAAAGCCTCATCAAGATGACTAAGGGAGCACACGAGTCTCCCAGTTTGTGAGACTTAAACTTTTCCCCAAAGCTGTGGGAGGATGAGGAGTGACAGAGTAAGTGAGTGACAGCTTAGGTGTGCAGGACAGGAGAATGTGAGACAAGCTAATTGCTTCAGTTAGTAATTTAATCAATAGGATACTCACTAGTCCCTCTCAGGATTAAAAAAAGCCTGAATATTTTAGTCGAATTATGATACTATGAGCTAAAATGTCATGGCCACAGAGTGATGTAAACCTCTAATTTGATGTTGGGACACAGAGTAAGAAACCACCTTTGACAAGGGGGCTACATAGAGGTGAAATTGGGTGGACAATGGTAAGGGGGCCAAGGAGTTCCGTGAGGAGGGCATACAGAAGAGCAGCGTGTCTCAGTGGAAAAGCTCTGAGCTTTGGACTCAGGCAGACATGCATTTGGAACCAAGTTCACCATTTAATAACTGTGCGATCTACACATCCTTTCTCTTCTTTGAGCCTCAATCATCTTATCTGTAAAATGAGAATTATAACCTCCACCTCATGGTGTGTTCCTAGGATATATGTCATATATGTAAGGTGTCTATTATATCACTTGGCACAGATTAGGAATTTATTAAGTAATATGAAATGTGAAGAAGCATGGAGACAGGAAATGACACGGAAGTGTGGGTTGTGAGAGGTATCGGCAGATTGCCCCCACAAGTTGGTACAAAACATAATTTTAGCAGTGTAGTAGTAAATAAAGCAAGAAGTGTAGATTTGTGGTAGAATCAGGAGTTTTTTAAAGTGAAGGTAGACATTTGGACTTTCTTCAGTGGACAATAGTGATTTGTAAAGGTTGTTGTATAGATACCAAAAATCACCACCTGAGTCAGCTACATTTCCCAAGAACTCTTATAATTTCCCCATAATTTACTAAATGCCTCTTGAGTCTGTTTCTGTTACTCAACCATGAATTCATTAATTCACTCATAATGCTTGAAATTATAAAGATTAAGAGGACAGGCTCTAGATTCGTACTGTTTGACTTACTTCTGTCCCTTACTATCTGTGAAACCTCATCTGATTTTATCTCGTCTCCTTGTGTCTCCATTTCCTTTTATGTGAAACAGAACCAACCTCATTGGATTGTTGGGAGCAGCAAATTGGCAAAGAACTTAGAACAGTCTCTGACACTACAGGAGACACTCAATAAAAAAGAGAATCATTATTTATTCACACATGTATTGAACAATTGTGTTTATGTCTTCTATACCCTGGATAAGATGCTGCCACAAAAATAAACAAAGACACAATCCTTGCTCTCAAATGTCTGGAGGACAGTGTCTGTGTCTTTCCATATTTTTATCCTCACCACTCAGTCCAAATCCTGGTATATCACAGCCATTAATATTTGTTTATGGAGTAAGCAAGTGTACGAATAAATAAGTGAATAAAATGATGTGGTCAGAGCTATACTTCAGGAAGATTTATCTGGCAGTGACTTCAGGATGGTTTGGAGGAAGGAGAATGGATACATGAGGACTAAGTAAGGACTAGTACTTGACAACCCAGAAGTAATGAGAACCTTGATTTAGGGTGGTGGGAAGAAATAGATGGAAAATGAGTATAAAAATGGGCTGTTCCACTTATGGAAGATGTAGCAACTCATTGATGGACTGGCTTTGGCAATGGAAGAAATGAGGGAAGAAGAGTCAAATTTTCAATTAAGTGTCTGGAGGGATGGTGATTTCATTCATGGAAATAGGGGCTCCAGAAGAAAATAGACTTTATTTTTTATTTTTGTATTTATTTTTATTGTATTTTATTGTATTTTATTTTTGCTGAGTAAGATTCACCCTGAGCTAATATCTGCTTCTGATCTTTCTCTTTTTGTGTGTGAGCTGCCACCAAAGCACGGCCACAGACAGATGAGTGGTGTAGGTCCGTGCCCAGGAGCTGAACCCGGGCCAACAAAGCAGAGCATGCCAAACTTAACTAGTAGGTCACTGGGGCTGGCCCTAGACTTTATTTTCCACCCCAGGAAGAAAGAGAAAGAAAAATTACTGCTTGTTATAGTTGTATTACTCTGTGTCAGACACTGCATAGACAATCTTACATAAATATCTCATTTAATACTCAAAATAACCCTATCCATTATACACCATTATCATCATGCCCTTTTAACCAAGGAAGTGAGATTTTAGTTATTAGGTAACTTACTCAAGATCACCTAGCTAGTAAGTGGTGAACCCACGAATCACACCCCAGTGTTTCTCTTTTCACAGACCTTCCTTAAAATCTGAGGTGATGCTGCCAAATGTTGGCTGAGATGGTACTATGAAGCTGACCCACTTTCCATATGCTAACTCACTTCATCTTCTAAGAAAACCCAGAGGTGGGTATTATTTCTCCCAAGTATAAAGATAAAGAAAATGAAGTTTAAAGAGGTTAATAGTCACAACGTAATGGAGCCAGGATTTGAATCCTGTTCTATCTGAATCTGATTATCTGTGTGCTTTCCATCATTCCACACGGTATTCATGCAAATTATCCAGGTGGAAATAGTGAGTTTGCAGGCAGAAATTCAGGTCTGAGTGTTAGGAGCCTGGAGTTGTAAGTCTGAGGATCAACTTTGAAAATCAAGAGATGTCTACAAAGAAAGTTTTTAAAAGTAGCCTTGGAGTTTAGGGCATTTCATGAACACTCTGAAATGGTTTGCAAAGTAACACCAAAATGTATATTTTTCAGGGGACTGGCTGTAGTTTTAGCAGAATTTCCAAAGGATCATGAGATAAAAATTGCTAAGAAAGAGAGAACCAAAGTGAGAATGCTTAAGATTTACTCTCTGAGCAAATTTGAAGTGTACAACACAGTACTATTAACCACAGTCACCATGCTGTACATTAGATACCAAAATCTTATCCAACTTATAAATGAAAGCTCGTACCCTTTAACCAGCATCGCCCCATTTCCTCTAGCCCTTGGTAAACACCATTCTATACTCCATTTCTATGAGCTTGACTTTTTTTTTTAATTCCACATATGAATGAGGTCATATAAAATTTGTCTTTCTCTGTCTGGCATATTTCACTTAGTATAATGTCTTCTGGGTTCATCCATGTTGTCTCAAATGACAAGATTTCCTTATTTTTTCATGGCTGCATAATATTCCATTAAGTACATCCCACAGCTTCTCTATCCATTCCCCAGTGATGAACACAGGCTGTTTCCAGATCTTGGCTATTGTAAATAATGCATCAGTGAGCATGGGGGAGCAGATATCCATTTCACACTCTGATTTTGTTTCCTCCAGATATATACCTAGAAGAGGAATTATGGTATCATAAGATAGTTATATTTTAATTTTGTAAGAAACCTCATACTGTTTTCCACAGTGACCATACCACTTTACATTCCCACAAAGAGGATAAATAATTCTTTTCTCCATATCATCACCAACACTTGCTATGTCTTGTCTTTTTGATAAAAGTCATCCTAAAGGTGTAAAAATCTCACTGTGATTTTTATTTGCATTTCCCTGATGATTAGTAATGTTGAGTGCCTTTTCATGAACCTGTTGGCCATCTGTATGTCTTCTTTAGAAAAATGCCTATTCAGATCCTTAGTCTATTTTTTAATTTTTGCTATTGAGTTGTATAAGCTCCATATATATTTTGGATATTACCTCCTTATCAGGTATGTAATTTGCAGATATTTTCTCCCATTCTGTAGGTTGCCTTTCCATTTTTTGGTTGTTTCCTTAGCTTTGCAGAAGCTTTTTAGTTTGCCGTAGTCCCCCTTGTAGATTTTTGCTTTTCTTCACTGTACTTTGGGTATCATATCCAAAAAAATCATTGCCAAATCCAATGTCACAGAGTTTTTTCTCTATGTTTTCTTCTAGGAACTTTATGGGTTCAAATCTTACATCTAAGTCTTTAATCCATTTTTAGTTATTTTTTATGAGTGGTGTAAGACAGCAATCCAC
This sequence comes from Equus asinus, assembly GCF_041296235.1. Taxonomy (NCBI): domain Eukaryota; kingdom Metazoa; phylum Chordata; class Mammalia; order Perissodactyla; family Equidae; genus Equus; species Equus asinus. The sequence goes on along the minus strand of NC_091809.1, from coordinate 19,385,326 downwards.
TTTCATTCTTTTCTTTCTTCTTTGTGAGGAAGATTGTCACCAAGCTAACATCTGTTGCCAATCTTCCTCTTTTTGCTTGGGGAAGATTGTTACTGAGCTAACATCTGTCCCAGTCTTCCTCTATTTCATGTGAGATGACACCATGGAGTGGCTTGACAAGAGGTGCTGGGTCCACACCCTGGATCCAAACCTGTGAACCCCGGGCCACTGAAGCAGAGCATGCAAACTTAACCACTACACCACGGAGCCAGCCCCACACTTTCATTCTTTTGCATGTGAATTGAAATATCCAGTTTCTCCAAAACGATTTACTGAAGAGACCATCCTTTCCCCACTGTGTGTTCTGGGCATCATTGTAAAAGATCAGTTGATATATATGCATGATCTATTTCTGGGCTATCTGTTGCGTTCCTTTGGTCTATGTGTCTGTTTTTATGCCAGTATCACACTGTTTTGATTACTAAAATTTTGGAATAGAATTGAAATCAGGAAATGTGACGCCTCCAGGTCTGTTCTTTCCCAACACAGCTTTGGCTTTTGGGGGTCTTTTGTAGTTTCATGCAAATTTTAGGGTTGTATCTTCTATTTCCATGAAAAATGCCATTGGAATTTTGATAGGGACTGAATTGAATCTTTAGATCACTTTGAGTAGTATGCACATTTTCACGACATTAATTATTTCAATTGGTGAGCACAGGATGTCTTTCCATTTATTTGCGTGTTCTTCACTTTCTTTCATCAATGTTTTATAGTTTGCAGTATGCAGCTCTTTCACCTCCTTGGTTAAATCGATTCTTAAGAATTTCATTGTTTTTGATGCTATTGTAAATGAGATTTTTTAAATTTCTTTTTCAGATGGTTCATTGTTAGTGTACAGAAATGCAATTCATGTTTGTGTGTTGATTTCATATTCTGCACCTTTATTGAGACACATACTAGTTTTAACAGTTTTTTTGCGGAGTTTTTGAGGATTTCTATATATAAGATCATGTGCATGTATTTTTTTTCCTGATTTCATTGAATTGTCTTTCTGTGTCTTCTTGTAGCTCATTGGGCTTCCTTAAAACAACTATTTTGAATTCCCTAACAGGCAGAGTGTAGATCTGCATTTCTTTTTGGTCAATTACTGGAAAATTATTGCCTCCCTTTAATAATGTTATATTTCCTTGATTTTTCACGTTCCCTGAAATCATGCATTAACGTTTTCACATTTGAAGAAGCAGTCACCTCCTCCAGTCTTTCCTGACTGACTTTGGGAGAGAAACACTTCTGTCAGCCCTCCTAGGGATTCTCAGGCATTCAGAGACATTTTCAGTGGATACACCTGCTCCACATTTCTTGTTCCCTCTTGGGAGAGTTCTTAAGATTGTATGCCTTCTCTTGATCCTGCAAAGCCAGGCCAGGCACTGAGCCTCCTGTTTGCTTTCCCTAGGGTGGTGCCCTGCAATCCTCAAGTTTGTGTGCTTTCTCTCAAGCCCTCGGAGTTGGGCTGGCTTTCTACATTTGCTCACTAGCTATCTGCAAATGCTCACACTCACTGTCCTTGGGGGCATGCACAGGGAGCTGGTCGTGGCATGGTGATACATATGGGTGAGGCATGCAAGTGCCTGTGGGACAGTTAGGAGGATCCCCAGGGGAGTGTGGACAGGCTTCCTGATGGAAGCTGTGAAGCAGTTGGTAGGATTTGTGACCCTTTGATGGATTCTGAGCATGCCTGCTGTACTCCCAGCCTCTCCCTGCCCTCAGGCACGCAGCAGCTCACCTTGGTATTCTGGATTGGGTGAGAAAGAAGTGAGTCTCTTTGGCAGCATTCCACACAGCTGGGGTAGCCAAACATTCACTTACACACTCTCACTTTCCAGCGGGAGAAATCAAGGTTGAGAGTGTCTTTCTTGGCACGGAGCTGTGCTGTCTTTGGGGAGGGGTGACATAACTAAAGTGAAACCATTCCTCTTACCATTTTCAAAGGGTCCAATCTCAGATTCTTCTTTTTTTGCTTCGGTTGTGTGCTGGAACTTCTCCACTGGACCTGGACTCCAACAAAGGTACTCTCACCTATGGGTGATTGTCAAACTTGGTGCTCTTTGCAGGGAAGATAGTAGAAAACTCTTCTGCATCTTATTGAAATCACCAAGTAAATGACCATTACAGGGAAACAGGATTATGAGCTGAGCAGGCATGACCATAGAACCTGTCCAATTAGTTAAGTCTTCTCTTAGGACTTTCAATAGTTTTATGTTTCAAGCTTTCTTTTCTAAATTACACATTTGAGAATAAGAATTTACTTCTAAATACTGCTTTAGCTGCATCTCCTTTGATAGGTAGGTTTTTAAAAAATTATAAATATTTCCTGATTGCAATGATAATGGCTTCTTTCATGCATACATTATTTTTAAGCATGCTTCAAATATTTTTAAGCATATAGGAAGAGATGATTATCTTTTTACTATTGATTTCTAATTTGATTACATTATGATCTGAGAACATGCTTTGTTTGATATGTATTCTTTGGTATTATGCTTTGTGGCTTAACTTTTGCAGATATTCCATAGGTCCCTGAAAAGAATGTGGGTTCTCTAATAATTTAGTGTAGTGCTCAAATCAAGCTTGTTAATTGTGTTATCAAAACTTCTATACTCTTACCAAAATTTTGCCTCCCTGGCCTATCAATTACTAAAAAAGATATGATAAAATATCCTAATGTGATGTGGCTTTATCATTTTTCCTTATAGTTCTGTTCATTTTTTTCTTTATGTATTGTAAGCTAATGTTGTTAAATGCATAATAGTAGCTTTTCTCCCCCTCTCTGTTGAATTGTTCCCTTTGTTATTATGTAAAAACTTTCTTTATCCCTTTTAATGCCTTTTGCCTTAAGCATATTTTCTCTGATATTAATAAGTTATCCATCTTCCTTTGGTTAGTATTTCTTAGCATATCTTTATTCTTTTTCTTCAATCCTTCTATGTCATTATAGTTTAGGTGTATCTCTTGTACACATGAGGTAATAGGATTTTGTTTCTTTGTCCAACCTGAGAGTCTCTGTTTTAATGACTAGTTTAAGCCATTTGGAGATTTGTTGTGATTATACACATTTTGTGAATTTTTTTTTTTTTTTGCTTCTTTATATCTCTTTTCCTGACCTAAAGAGGTTTCATCAAAATCTCTTTATTTCTGTTGTGTCTGTGCTCTAATTTAGAAGTTATATATTCTATGCTCATTATTTTAGTGGTTACACCTAAACTTCAATTGTGTATAAAGCCCAAAATACTCAATATTTCTATTCTCTTGCAACTCAATACAAGAACTTTACAATGTTTTCATTTTAATTCCCCTTCTTGTAGTAAATATACCTGTTGCCTAGTATTCTAATCAATCTTATTTATGTGCACACTCTCATTATTATTGCATATTTTTAAACTCAACATTTTGTTTATATTTTTGACATAAAAACAAATTTCTTAGCTGACCATTGCTTCTTGGATAGTTTCTTTTTGAATTCAATTTGTTTTATCCTGAAGTAAATCTTTTAATAGTTTTTTTTCAGCATGCATGTTCTCTCAATCTTTGTCTGAAATGGAAAGATTCAGGGAAGGGTCCTGAAACCAAGCCTTGACATACAAATTGCTGTAAACACTTCATTAATAGTTCAAGATACAACACATTTATAAGCTGGTGTTATAATTAGCCTAGATGGGAAACTATCTAGCTAACTAGCTAGATATCTTCATAGTGTTCATGTAACTTCCCCCTTTCAACACTTCCAGAGGAATCATGCCCATGGAACCAAGGAACCAAACCAGCACACATGAATTTATCCTCCTGGGGCTTTCAGAAGATCCAGAACAGGAGACTGTCCTCTTTGCTCTGTTCCTCTGTATGTATGTGGTCACAGTCGTGGGCAACCTGTTGATCATCCTGGCCATCAGCTCAGACTTCCACCTCCACACCCCCATGTACTTTTTCCTGGCCAATCTCTCCTTGGTTGATTTCTGCCTGGCCACCAACACCGTCCCCAAGATGCTGGTAAACATCCAAATCAACAACAAGTCAATCTCTTATCCCTGCTGCCTGACCCAAATGTACTTTTTCCATTTCTTTGGCATCATGGACAGTGTCTTAATAGCTGTGATGGCTTATGACAGGTATGTGGCTATTTGTCACCCTTTACACTATACCACCATCATGAGCCCACGCCTCTGTGTCCTGCTGGCTGGTGGCCTGTGGGTGTTTTCCTGCTTCATTTCCCTCACCCACATCCTTCTGATGGCCCGTCTGGTTTTCTGCGGCGGCAATGAGTTACCTCACTACTTCTGTGACCTCACTCCCCTTCTCAAGCTTTCTTGTACTGACACCTCTGTGAACAAGATCTTTGTGCTCATCGTGGCAGGGATGGTGATAGTCACACCTTTCATCTGCATCTTGGCCTCCTATGCTCGCATCATCATGGCCATCATAAAGGTCCCCTCTGCAGGTGGCAGGAAGAAAGCCTTTTCCACCTGCAGCTCTCACCTCTCTGTGGTCTCCCTTTTCTATGGGACCACCATTGGGGTTTATCTGTGTCCTTCATCTGTCGGCACAGCTTTGAAAGAGAAAGCCTCTGCTGTAATGTACACTGCAGTCACCCCCATGCTGAACCCTTTTATCTACAGCCTGAGGAACAAAGACCTCAAAGGGGCCCTGAGGAAGCTCATCAACAGAAGAATCACCTCATCTTCCTGACCACCAGGTCACCTGGATTCCAGGAAGTCTCAACATCTAAGGTCTTTGGCAAAAGTATGGAATTGCATGGTTTGGGGCACTAACCCGGTTGAAAGTTGAATTGCAGAAGTTTAAAAAGGAAGTTCAAGATGTCCCTGCTACTATTTTCTCAAATATTGGGACCACTAAGGGTCCTTGTGGGTATGTCTCATGCTGTCCTCCAAGAAAGATAAGTCTAGTCTTACCATATTGGATTTACCCTTGTTCAGAATCTATTTAGTACTCAGCAAATATTTATTGAGTACTTATTCTGAGCTTGATGTAGGTGCTGGCCATAGTGTGGTGTGCAGGAGAGATGCAATACCTATAGGTTGGAAGATCCCTAAAGTTGGGTGTGGGAGAAGAAGTTGCACATGTAATTATAACAGAAGGGAATATGAACATGAGAGGAAGGATGGGATACAGCAGGAACACGCGACCAAGCCTGGAGGGGAGGATCTTATCCCAAAGGATAAAATGGTGTCGTTGAGACAAATATGAGAAGTAAGAGTGTCTCAGACAAAGAAAATGGTATGTGAAAACGTGGTAAAGAAGAGAAAGAGAGAGAAGGATGCATTTGTAAAGTGAAAAATCCAGTTATGGTGAACGACTTGGGGACTGTCAGGTCAAAAAGAGCTTTAGGACCAACCCAAGAGTTTGGCCTTGCTCTTGAGAACCAGCCAGTTAATTTGATTTCTAGGGACCAAAGTCAGGGAGCATGTGGAAGAAATGCATACCCCCTACCCTCACTCCTACCCTGTCTTCTGGGGAGGTGAGATGGAGTGTCCTGGGGAAGAGTTGTAGAAGTCACAGGGAGAAAGAGATTCAGACCACTCAGGAAGGAAGTCAAGAACCACTAGCAAAGACATATATCTTCATAGCCAAAGAGGAAAATATTAATCAATTGAATCATGAACTTCTGGACCAGAAGGAATCTGGGACATGTCTCAATCTCCATATATGCCTGCAGAAAGCATGTAAGTAGTAACACTGCCTATAACAGAAATAAGAGCTATCCGTTGTGAGTTTATCTTGTGCCACACACCACAATATGCTTACTTGTTCCATTTAGTCCTTCTAAAGCCCCTATGAAGGCAATAAATTTCATTTATGTCTATTGTGGAGTAATCTTAATACTCATATGGAGATTTACAACTAAAATAGACTGAAGAGTGACTTTGGATGGGACTACGAATTTCAAATGGTGCTAAGGAGCTGACATCATCTTAAGTAGAATGACTTTGAATAACCATGCATCTAATTTTCTTATGTTACTTTCCTTCCAAGAGAATTAAATTAGACTTTCTCAGGTGAACAAACAGACCTCCAGACCTGGCCCTGTTGCAGGTTGGAAAGATGCTTTCAGGAGGATACTCTGGTGAATAAAACCTAGAATTTAAAATGTAGGAGTTGGCCAAGGGGAACCCATAGTTCTGGTCAGGGCTTTTTTAGAATAACCAAAAATTGAGGAAGAGCTGAACGACAGCTCTCTCTCCTCATAAGTTCCCTCCATTCTCCTGCCATGTGCATGCAGGTAGTTACAATGCTGGTTGGGAGACAGTTGGAATTGCCAGAGATGGGAAATTATTAGAACTTGGGGGCTCATAGAATTTTGTGGAAACTTTTCTGTCTGTATGCTGCTTGAGCTGAAGCAATTATTTAGCTCCTTCCCTCCCCTATGCAATGAAAAAAGCCATGCACCAATAAAAACCTCTTAAGATTCTGTCAGCGAATTATCTCTATCTTGTTTTGTGTTAAGAAGTTAAGGCAACAACCCCAGGACAGATTTGTCCTGGTAGCCCTTACACTATCAACTTCCAACATTTCTTGGCATCGATATATATTTCATTCATTCATTCATTTATTCAACAAATACTTACCAAGTATCTATGCTTTACCAGCTATTATTCTAAGCACTGCAATAGAGCAGTAAGCAAGAGAGAAAAAAAAAGCCTTTCCTTGTGACTACAAAGGTTTAGAGCAAGAGAGTTCTTTGGGGGAGAGGAGCTGTTGTTTACTGTAATATCAGAGCGATGTCTTTGAAGGTGCCAAAAAATTTAGATGGCGCTCCACCTCCCCAAATCCCTCAAATCTATAATGTGATAAAATTCCAACATACACCAGAAAAAAAGAGCTAATTTCACTGATACTAATTTTAAAAATAAAATTAAACAACTGAAAACAAAGAAAAAGTCCCAGTCGAGCAGGGCAAACAATCACAAATAAAGAAATAATCAATGGGACAGATAATTACCAATTGTGAGAAGGACTTCAAAGGTATAATGGAGGGAATGTGACAGAGACAGACAGGGGTATTTTAATCTAGAGATTGCTGAAGGCAATCGTCTCTGATGTAAAGTCAGGAACAAGTTGGTCTTTAAATAAGTTTTGAGGAGTTTTGTTCATGTTTTCTTTGATTTTTTAATATTTATATTTCTTCCCTCCTCAATCTAGAGAAAAAATCCTGCAAATGTTATAAACCCATTATACAACTTGGTTTAAAACCACCAAAAGTTATTATCTCACAGTTTCTGTAGGTCAGGAAACGGGGTGGTTTAGCTGGTGACTTGGCTACGGGTCCTTCATAAGGCTGCAATCAAGACGTCAGCACAGACTGTGGTTGTCCCACGTCTTGACTTGGGCTAGGGGATCTCTTTCCAACATCACTCTGAGCAGATCTCAGTTCTTTGCTAATGGAAGACAGTAGTTCCTGCACATATGGGTCCCTCCATGGAGCATGTGGGGGGGTTTGAGAAAGAGACACTGAGAGAGAAATAGACAGAGAGGCACAGAGTGGGAAAGACAGAGACAGACAGACAGAGAGACAGAGAGAGAAAGACAGACAGAAAGAGGAAGAAAGAAAGACAGAGAAAGAAAGAGAGACATAGAGAGACACACAGACATGGAGTGACAAAGAGAGAGAAAGAGAGAGAGAGAGAGACAGACAGAGAGAGATGTACACCCAGAGAGAAAGAGACAAAGAGAGAGAGACACAGAGAGAGAGACAGACAGAGAAGCAAGTAGGGAAGGAAAGAGGGAAGACAGGAGAGAAGAAATGAGGGAAGATGAGAAGGAGGAGGGTACAAACAAGATGGAAGTCATGGTCTTTAGAACCTAATATCAGAAGTAACATGCCATCACTTTTGCTGTATTCCACCTGCTGGAAACAAGTCATATGTTCAGCCCACAGTCTAGGGGAGGAGATTACACAAGCACTAAATACCAGGAGGCAGCGATCTTTGGGATCCTCGCCATCTTAGAAGATGCTTGGCATACCGACATCTTCCTAGCTGCCATCTTTTCAGGGAGGATTGAGCACGGTGCCATGGGAGGGTGAGAGCGTTCTCAAAGCTGGATGTTGCGCTGGTCTGGACACGTACAAAAGGACCAGACTCTGGATTCATACAGTTCCAAATTGAGACACATGGGGGCAGCAGAAACACGTAGCTACTGAAGTCTCATGCCCCCTCCAGTCCTTTGAGTAAAAAAAGTTTGCAGAGAGCCTCTCTGTACCAGGCACAGACTTTCTGCTAATCTCCTTTCCTCACCCCTCCTGGCCTCAGCCCCATCACCACAGGGGAGCCCCAAACCCACAACTTCCCAAAGGCTCCCCAAACCCAAGGGCTTCCCAAGTTGGAGCACGTTAAGAAAGTGGCCTTTTAAGTGTTGCAAATTTCCCCTCCATCCCATCCCCAGGACTCACTGAAACTTTGTCCTTCCTCCCACCCCACCCAGGACTGGGGCTGTCTGGGGTCCAAAATGGGAAGATCCATGAGGCCTTTGTTCTTTCTGAGGCAAGGAGAGAGAGAGAGAGGCGGTGGGGGAGGAGAGAGGAAGGTACCGCAGTCATGATTAAATATAAAACAACAGCAGGGGGGCTGGCCCCGTGGCCCAGTGGTTAAGTTCACATGCTCCCCTGCAGGCGGCCCAGTGTTTCGTTGGTTCTAATCCTGGGCGCGGACATGGCACTGCTCATCAAACCACGCTGAAGCAGCGTCCCACATGCCACAACTAGAAGGACCCACAACGAAGAATATACAACTATGTACCGGGGGGCTTTGGGGAGAAAAAGGGAAAAATAAAAATCTATTAAAAAAAAAAAAAGAAATTACTAAGTGTTAAAACAACAAATGTTAATAGAGCCTCAAGTCCAGAGGTGACCTTGTGACAAGATGGTCATCCAAGAAGTGGGGAGCAAGGCAGAATTTGGAGGATACGGCCAAGGTGAAGGAGGAGAGACAGTATTGACAGAGTAATTGGATGTTTGAGGCACTTAACATTCCCTTTGCAGACACTCATTCCTATGATGTTCCTGACAAGTCTTAGGCCTGGAAATACAATGGATGAACTGGTGAACCGACAGACAAAAGAATCCTCGTCTTCCCAGAGCTAACATTCTATTCAGAACCCATGAATATAATCAATAAGTAAACTAAGGAAGATGTAAGACCACATTTTCTGAGGCACAAAGTAGGGATGAGGGTGGAGGGGTAGGCTGTGGTTTTCTTCCTCTTTTTTTTGGTGCAATACCTTCTGTTCTGGTTCTTTTGCTTTTCCCAATTATTTTATTGAGGTCTTAATATAATGGTTCATAACTGTGCAATTTCAGGAGTACATTATTGTTTATCAGTTTCTGTATAGACTGTCTTGTGCTCACCACCAGTAATCTAATTTTTATCCATCACCATACATATGTGCCCCTTTTCCCCTTTCCCTTACTCCCCAACCCCTTCCCCCTCTGGTAATCTCTAATCTGTGCTCTTTATCCACGTGTTTCTTTATCTTCCACATGTGAGTGAAATCATGCAGTGTTCGTCTTTCTCTGTCTGGCTTATTTTGCTTGACATCTTACCCTCAAGGTCCATCCATGTTGTTTCAAACGGGACGATTTTGTCCTTTTTATGGCTGACTAGTATTCCGTTGTATTGTAGTTTTCTTTTTAACAGCTTTATTGAGATGTCATTTATATACCATACATTCAGCCATTTCAAGTGGACAATTCAATGGTTTTTAATATGTTCACAGAGTAGTGCAACCATCATCACAACTTTAAAACATTTTCACTACCCAAAAAAAGAAATCCCATACTCAGTGGCAGTTCATGCTCCATTTCACCACTTCTCCCCACCCCTCAGCTGTAGGCAACCACCGATCTAGTTTCTGTCTCTATAGATTTGCTGATTCTGGGCAATTTGCCTAAATTTAACATACAGTATGTGGCTTTTGTGATGGGCTCCTTTTACTTAGCATAATGTTTTCAAGGTTCATCTATGTTGGAGTGTATATCAATACTCCATTCCTTTATATGGCTGAATAATATTCCCTTATGTATTGGATATATGTGCAAAGATACCATATTTTATTCATCTGTTGATGGATATTTGGGTTGTTTCCAGTTTTTGGCTGTTATGAGCAATGCCAGCCATTATAAACATTCATGTACAAGTTTCTGTACAGACAGGCTTGTAGTATTTTTTATTATTGTTTTTATTGAGGTATAATTGACTTATAACATTGTATTAGTTTCACGTGTACAAAATGATTCAATATTTGTATATATTGTGAAACGATCACCACAATAAGTCTAATTAACATATGTCCCCATACATGGTTATGAAATTTTTTTTCTTGTGATAGCATCTTTTAAGATCTACTCTCTTGGCAACTTTCAAATATGTAATACAATACTATTAACTATAATCACCATGCTGTACATAGGATTGTAGATTTAAATTAAGTGGTCAGGGGAGCCCTCGCTGAGAAGGCGGCATTTAATTAAAGACCTTAAAGAGGTGAAGTAGGGAGCCATAGGGACAGGCACAGGGGAGAGCCAGTGCAAAGGCCCTGAGGTGAGAGCAGGCTGGCGTGTTCAAGAAATCACTCTTGAGGGGCTGGCCCCGTGGCCGAGTGGTTAAGTTCGCACGCTCCACTGCAGGTGGCCCAGTGTTTTGGCTATTCGAATCCTGGGTGCAGACATGGCAACCCTCATCCAGCCATGCTGAGGCGGCATCCCTCATGCCACAACTGGAAGGACCCACAACTAAGAATATACAATTATGTACCAGGGGGCTTTGGGGAGAAAAAGGAAAAAAATAAAATTTTTTTTTTAAAAAAAAGAAATCACTCTGAGAACAGAGACTGTACCATATTAACAGCTAAATTATGACCAATTTTCCTATCATGGTAAGACATTTGGAGCAGTTCCCAGAGATGACAAAGACCTTGGCACAGCCAGGTGACGCGTGAAGCGTGGGAGGGTGGAGAAGACCGGAGGGTTGCAGAACAATGAAAGCGGGGGAGGCGTGAGTGATCAGCAGCGAGAGTGTGAGTGACAGGGTGGAGGTGTTCCCCTGGAGTCAGATCCTGGAGGTGTGGATAGTGTCACCAGTGAAAGAGGAGGAACTGGTGTTTTAGAAAATGCAGCTGGTGCTGCTGTGGCCAGGAACTCCCTGTGGGGAGCTGGAATCTCCTCCTCCTCAAAGTCCCCTCCAGCAGCTGGGGCCTGAGGTGAAACTGCCTGCTTTGGTGACAATGCCATGCTCCCCCTCCCAGTGGAATGCAGGCCTCAGGTGTCATTAACAACCACAAAAGGATTTGCTGACTGCTATCAGATTTCCCTGCTAGGCCTGACATCCTTGAGGGAGGGACTGCACCGTCTGTTCTGTTCATTTATTTGCCCCCAGTGCCCACAAAAGCCAGATAACAGTCAGTTTCACCGTGGATTTCCCTCTCAGCTCCTTGGGGTCAGGGGGAGGGCCGAGTCTTCCCCAAAGAGTTTAGGAGTAAGTTTGAATTATCAGGAAAGAGGCAGGTTTCCATGAATGTAAGGAGATCCTCCAGGAAGTACCCAAAGCAAGGCGAGGGGAAGGGAAGAAGCTTTTTCCTTTAGAATAGAGAGGGGGTCCCCAGGACACAGTGTGGACAGACAGCACCAGCTGAGCTGATTAGCAATAACCTGTGCCTCCCCATCCCAAGAATTTGAGAGGGAAGGATGAGGAAGGTACTCTTGAGAAAGCTTTTTGTTTTATTTTTAACTTAAAAAAGTTTTATTGACAAGATACTGGAGAATTTCCGGTACCCCAAGTGTCGGAATCTGGGCAGTCGTCGGGCAGTGGTTTTTTTTTTTTCATCTCTTTCTGAGACTTTGGGGTTTCTGGTCTATGATCTTCTACACTTTCTGGATTTTTCCTGCAGAACAGCTTTCTGTGCAAGGCTATTGATTTTTCTGTCTGTATCTTTGGCTTGCCATGGTACCTGCCCTGAAGCCGGCTATGACCTTTCTGCTCCAGGGCCCATCGTGATCCATCTCCCTTAGTCTATGTCTTTTTTTTTTTAATAGGGCAGTAGTCTTTTTAGTGAGGAAGCCTGGCCCTGAGCTAACATCTGTTGCCAATCTTCCTCTTTTTTTTTTTCTCCCCAAAGCCCCAGGACATAGTTGTATGTCATTCTAGTTCTTCTATGTGGGATGCCGTCACAGTGTGGCTTGATGAGTGGTGTGTTGGTCCCTGCCCAGGATCTGAACCAGCAAATCCTGGGCCATTGAAGTAGAGCGCATGAACCCAACCATGGCCATGGGGCTGGCTCCTTAGTCTGTGTCTTCAAGTACAAGAGAAAGAATTGGATCAGTCCAGCTAAGGCTGAGTGCTCCCCTTGGTCCCATCAGCTGTGGCATGTTGGGGAGGTGTCATTCAGTACACATGGGCTGCCTGGGCTGTGTGGGAAAGGAGAGAGTCGCTGAGAGTGGGAGCTTATAGTATCTCTTGAATGGTCCTGGTGGTTGCAAATCTTCATGTTTTAGATCTGAAAGCAGCTGCTCATACCCTCTTGGGGGGTCCCAGACCCTACTGAATATGAGAGGAGAAATGCACGTTCATGGACACTCCCACAAATTCAGTGGTTCAGAGCACAGACTCTGAGGTTAGGCTGCCTGGACTGAAATCCTGGATCTACCACTTGCTAGCTGGGTCACCCCGGGCAAAGTCCTTACCTCCTCTAGGCCTCATTTTCTCTCTGTGAAATGGATACAATAGTAATGATCGTCATAAAATTATTGGATGATGAAACGTGATAAGGCATGTGGAGGGTTTAGGGCAGCAATTGGCAAACAGTAGGTACTCAATTATCATTATTATTATTGATCTATTAGTTTTCTGGGGGTACATGGAGCTGCTTATGTCCCATTTTCAGGTCGGGAGGAAGATGCACAAGTTCGGTGTCAGGACTGGATGGTAAGTGGGAACGGAGGGCGATTCTGAGAATCTGTCTTTTTTCCCTCCACAGCCTCAAGGCTGATGACCGCGGAGATCAGAGAGAAATCCAGAAGGTGCTGCTTTAACTGTCTGGAAGCAGGAAGTTAAGGACACCAGGCTTCTGAGCCTTGGGGGCAACAGGGAGGGTGGTTTGTGGGTTTTGGGGACAAAGAGAGGGTTATTGGGGGAGAGGGAGGCATCTGCCTGACTCAGTGGTAGGGGCAGCTGTTCTGGGAGCCCCTTGGTCAAAGGCCTTTGGAGGCCTGAAGCCTCCAGCAAACACCATGTGGGGAATGAATTTTCTCCTCGTGTGAGAATAAAATCAGCAAGATTGATTGGTGACGTCTGCCTAGGCCTGAGCAAACACAGAGTCTGGTGTGGGTGCTAGTATCTGCCTTCTCCGTCATCGACCTTGCTCATTCCTTTATGGAGCACCTATGAGGTCCCAGAGAATGTGCCAGGGATGAACAAGCACGGAGCTTCGACGGAGCTATGCCCGTGGCAGGGGCCTACACAGTAGGGCTCTCAGCCCAGCCTGGATGTGGGAGGCGAGCCAGACAGAGAAGGCTTTCTGGAAGATCGTCCAGGTGAAGAGGGGAGGGAGGGGTGAGTGGAAAGAGCATTTCAGACGGAGGGAGATGCAGAGACCAGAAACTGCAATTGCACTGTCTTAGAAGTTGGTAAAAACACCAAGAAGATCTACAAGGCAGATGACTTAGACATTTATTAATTAATTAGCTTAGACTAATTAATAAGTAAATAGAATAATAAATAATTTAATTAATTAGTTTAAGAAGTGTAAAGAACCGTGGCTGGTGCTGAGCTACAGCAGTGTGGCTGTGGGTTTGTTTCATCCTCCTCAAAATGTAAATGCCACAAGAATGAGCATCTTGCGTGTCTTGTTTCCTCCTGTATCACCAGCCCCCACAGTGGTACTTAGCCAGAGGGTGCTGGTAAGTGTTTAACAACCAGCTGTCGGCGTGGGGGCGAGGATCCTGATTTGTAGTGTTTGCCGATTCCAGGGGTGTAAATATTTCCATCACTGGCTGATTTCAAGACACCAGTTGATGTCACTGAACGTGAAATGGGAAGAACGTGGAGCGTGGAATTCTCACACAAAGACACAATAGATTTAAATCAAGATCCTATGCAAATACAGTTATGTAATTAGGAAATGATGAGTTTTGAGTATTTAATTATTACCTTTGTTCTTAATATAATATATTTATTTGTAAGTTAATATAAATTAATTTTTAATGATGCTTATGTCTAAAAACTCGCCATAAAACTCCTGACAATTCGTTCATCAGCTCTTTCAAGCTGGGATGAGCCGTCCCCAGCACACCAGTGACCTCGCTCATAATAGGCATTCGATAAATATCTGTTGAATGGATGAATTAATTTACCGAAGTAGCGCATGCTTGTCAAAAAGAATCCAGATAATATTGAAGCGTGTTTAGAAGTATATGAAAGCCCTCCCTTAATTTCTTTCCATACTAGGGTAGCCACAACACTTGTGCATCTTTCTGAATATTTTCTGCACACACACGTATGAATAAAGGACAGCGGGAGGTGTTTGTTTTGTGTTTTCAATGGGATCTTATCAAACATGTAGTTCTCTTTCTTTTTTTGTTCTCTTTTCTTTTTTTAAATTTTTATTTCTAAATTCTTATTCATCAATGCACCCTGAAAGTTTTTTCTCCTGGTTCATCAATATCTACCCTATGTTTCTTTTTTTTAAGAAACTGTTTATTTTCCATCAAGCTTATTTCCATTTACAGAGTTTGTGGAAGAAGAGCTTAGGACCATCCAGTGGTTGTCCTGCCCATTCAGGGACCTGAGCGGTGGGAACTGCAGACCGGTCTTCAGTGGCAGGCTGCACACTCCAGCCATCTGAAGGGACAGCTGAGTAGGCACAGAGGGCACCTGCAGACCTTCAGACCAGTCTGTGATCTCAGGTTGTTAGCGGTGACCTCAGGAGGTAGAGCGGTCCATTCACCCTGGAACTCCTCCATGGTCACAGCCTTTTCAGCAGCAGCCTGCTCTTCCTTTCCAACCTCTTCAGGATCTCTGTAGAAGCAGAGATCAGGCATGACCTCCCATGTGTGTTCATGGCAGCTGGTACCCGCGTGCACAGAACTTCTCTGGTTAGCATCCACCACATCAGACCCACAGAATGAGCTCCCTTATTGTTGCGTGGGATGGCAATGTCCACAGAGCACAGAGAAGATTCCATGTCACACAGAGCAATGGCAGGCAGGTTAACATGTGACAGGCTGGTGTCAGCCCTGCGATGTGTAACCACCGGAAGTCTTGACTCCCGGAAGGCTGCCTGGATCTGGTTAGTGAAGGGTCCAGGAGTGAAGTGGCTCCAGTGGCAGCAGCAAACTTCAGCACAGCTCGCTGGCCAGTCTTCCTGGAGGATGTGACACTGACAGCAGCCGGGTTTTCAGTGGCAACAATGGCAAAAGCTGCCAGCAGAAGCTTCTCCCAGGTTCTCCTCAAATTTATGATGGCGACGCAATGGCTTTTCCTTTGGTAGATGTACTGGTCCATCTGGAAGGCAAGGTTGGTGCCACCTGAGTGGGTTCCTGTTGCAAGGAATTAGATGACCTCCCCTCCTTCATTTGCAGGACATCAAGCGCTCCGGACATTGTGAAAGTTGCCCTTTTAAGTTACGACAAGAACCCAGAACAACGCGGTGTGGACCCTTCCCTGGGCAGCATGGAAAGGTTACCCTATCTTCTTATTGGCTGCCTCCAAAATCTCCCACCGAATGGATCAGAGCTCTGCTGTCCAGCACAGCTGGTACTTACCTGTGGCTATGAGCCCCTGAAATGCGGCTGCCAGGCCTGCAGAAGTCAATTTGTAATTTTGTTGATGTTTCACTTAAATTTGAAAACTGAGATTGGATTCCGCGATTGGAAAACCCTTAAGTGCACTTGGAAACAATGTGAGTATGAATCTGCTTTTTTTAACTGTAAATTTCATGCTATTTAAATGCAGATAGAGTAACTGATGAAAATGCAGCATCTGAATTGAGATGTGCTATACCAGTAAAACACACACTGGATTTTAAAGAATTTAGTGTAAAAAAAAGAGCAGAAAATATCACGTTAATAATTTATGATGTTTATATTTTGAAGTGATGATGTTTTGCGATATATTGAGTTGAATAACACACATTATTAAAATTAATTTTACTTGTTTCTTTTTTCTTACTTTTCAAAGTGTGGCTACTAGAAAATGTAAAATTGCATATCTATTTCAGATTGCATTCCCATTGGACAGTGCTGGGTTAGATATTTCTGGTCTGTTTTGTGAAGAACGGTATGTTCTGGAAAGACGGAAGTTAGCTTGTCAGAAGCATATAAAATGTGCCACACACTAGGATAAATGCTTTTATTCATTAATAATAGTAATAATAATATGCATTGAGTAGTTAATTACTATGAGAGCAGCGTTTCCCACCCTCGGCACTACTGACATTTGGGGCCAGATAATTCTGTGTCATGGGCCATCCTGTGCCTTGGAGAGAATGCTGAATCCCAGGCCTGGCCTCCACACATGAGATGCCAGCAATACTCTCTCCTCCAGTTGTGACAACGAGAAATGTCTCCAAACATTGCCAAATATGCCCTCTAGACACTGCCAAATGTTTCCAGAAATTGTCAAAAATCACACACTCACACACAGCGTTGAGAACTATTGTTTTAGGCTAAGTAGGGTGCCTTATCTCATCGAACTCTTGACTTCTGTGGTAGTAGGAATTATCTCCACCTTGCAGAAAGGAAACTGAGGCTCAGAGGGGTTAAGTGACTTGCCAAAGGTCACACAGCAAGATTGAAACCCAGGCCTTCTGGGTTTCACTTCCTGGTCCACTGCCCTGGGTGCAACTATGCTTTGGCCAGAGCAGCTCTCCAGAGTGAGTGTCGTACACTAAGTTCTCCTATGGGCACCCAGCCTGGCCCTCCTGGCCACTAGCACTGGCTACGTGCCCAGGAGCTCTGAGCCTCAGTTTCCTTATGTGCAAAATGCCCTTGTGCTAGGCCTTGCCCTCCTTCAGATGTGAGGAGAATCAAATTGTATTCCCAGGAATAAGGGCAGGGTTCAAGGTTTCTCATTTACTCCTGCCTATATTTATTAAAACACACTCACAGAGCAGGCCCACTGTGCGCCAGGCAGTCCCACCCACTTTACATAGCTCCCCATGAAGCAGTTTCTTTCTTATCTTCTTTGGCAGGTGAGGAGATGGAGGCTCAGAGAGGTTGAGTAACTTGCCCAAGGTCACACAGCTAGCAGAGAGCTGAGTCAGGATTTGAATAGTGGGAATCCATTCTCTCTTAACCTGATCCTGGGGTCCTGGCTCTGTTGGACCCAGAATCAGAACCAGCAGTGTTTACATATGAAGAGCTGAGCACTGTCTGGCCCCCTCCCCCCATCCTCCTGGGCATTTCCCTTGGTCATGTGGGAGGAGACAATAGAGCCACAGTTTAGAGACAATGGGACAGCTCAGTTACTAATGCCACTTCTGGGCAGGGTTCCTGCATTCTCCACGGGGGAGAGGAAGCTATAGCTTCCGGGTGGGCTCAAGGGAGCTGGAGGACCCAGGACCAAAACCTCTGCTCACACCCTCTGGGCTCTGGATCTGGTTTGGCTAAAAAATTCATCCATGTTAAGGGACACCCCTGCCCTGGCTGCTGGGTTTGAAAGGAGGAGCTTGGTGGGCAATTAGTAACCAAAAGAATCAAGTGCCTCCCCTAGGTGGCCCCCCTTGATTTCCTCCCACTCATGTCAACTCCATTTTTACTGAATATTTTCATTCATTCATCCATTCACTCATCCATCCATATATTCATCCATTCACTCATACACTCATCCATCCATTCATTCATTTGTCCATTCATTCATTCATTCATTCATGTATTCATTCATTCAAAAAGCATATTCTAAGTTACTAGGTACTGAGATGAGCAAAATGACAGGGCCCCATCCCTTAGATCTTCCTCCCTTTCCACCATTTCTGTGTATTTTCCCCCCCTTACTTCCTGTCCTGCAGCTACATTGGCCTCAGGCATGTTGCCACCACAGGACATTTGCACCTGCTGTTCCCAGTGATACTCTTCCCCAGGCATTTCATGTTTTTTGGATCTTTGTCATCTGGTCAAAGCATGTCCTCAGATGTCTTCCCCGACCACCTTGTCTGAAGTGTCCCCTCGACAAACTCTGCCGCTTTAATTAATCACTGTCTCTTTCCCCTCTTCACTCCCTTCCTGATAGTTACTCATATCTGAAATGACCTTGCTTATATTTATTTGCTTGTTAGGGATCTGTCTCCCCACAAGCAGGGATGTCTGCCTGTTTTGTCCATTGGTTGTTGTGTCTGATCCCCTCTGGCTCTGTTCCCCTCTGATCCCCTCTGGCTGTGTGAACTAGGGCAAGCTGCTTAACCTCTCTGTGCTTCAGTTTGCCTCCTCTGAAAAACGGGGATAACTCCAGCTACTCCAGGTATAGTCCTTGGACCGGCAGAATCAGCATCTCCCAAGAGTTTGTCAGAAATGCAGATTCCGGGACACCAAATCAAGGGCCCCAGGTGACTCATGTGCACATCAGATTTGATAAGCGCTGGTTCAGACAGCAGGTTCTGGTGAGGATTGAAGGAGAAACATCCTACGAGAGGCTTTGCCTTGAGCCTGGCACGTGGTCAACAATCAGTAAACAGTTGTTAGCACCTTGATTGCTGCCTATCCGTGCGCTTTCATAATTTGGGATTAGTCACATTTCTGAACACATATTTCTGAGCTGTGTATCTCCATGTTTAATGAACACCTCTCCATCATGGTTATTATGGTATGAGTTGTTCTCAAAGATTTAGAAAGAACCTCACTGCGGCTCTAGAAGGTAGGTACTATTTTTATCCCCATTTTATTGGGGAGGAAACTGAGGTTTAAAAAGCTGAGGTGGGGGGCCGGCCCTGTGGCCGAGTGGTTAAGTTTACGCGTTCCACTTCAGTGGCCCAGGGTTTTGCCGGTTCAAATCCTGGGTGTGAACACGGCACCGCTCATCAAGCCACGCTGAGGCAGCGTCCCACATGCCACAGCTAGAAGGACCCACAACTGAAAACACACAACTATGTATTGGGGGGCTTTGGGGAGAAAAAGGAAAAATAAAATCTTTAAAAATAAAAAAGTTGAGCTGACCAAAATCACACGGGACACAGGATCATGCACCCTTCTGATCTGTCCCAGCAGGAAAGTAGTGGCATGGGATGGTGATGAAGCGCACGCTCTGCAGCACTGTGTTCAAATCAGCTGTGTGACTTTGGAAATTTATTCAAACCTCTCTGTTCTTAAAACCGGTCCTTAGTCAAACAGGTTTGGGAAGGGCTGGATTTACTGGGTTCACCCATTTGTGAGTTTTTAACATACATTCTGAGCCACCAAGGGGAGGCCCTGGGATTTCTCGAAATATCTCACCTCTTTCTTTTCTCCCAGGAAGTATTTCTTAAGACTCGAAGTCTGGACGGAGCTGACTCATCCTTTGGGCCCAGAAGTCACAGTGCCTGAGCCCACAATACCTTCAGGGGCTCACAGAAATGTTTTCATTCCTTTTAAAATCGGAAGGGAAAAAATGAACACACTCCACCGTGAATTATATTTACCTTTATACCACAGTTGGTGTGAAACATAATCAGAAACACATTTTTAATGGAGGAGGGGGGCCTAAGAAGGCAAAAAGCGCTCGTAGCCCACAAAAGTTGTGATGTGGCCGTGGGTCTGGGGACGTGCCGAGGAATTACCTCCTGGTGGAGTCTTTCCCTGTGACGGGGGGCTGAGCCCACAGGTCCTTGTCTTCCCGAGAACCAGGTGGGCTGAGCCAAAGGCCCAGGGAGTCAACTGGGGCCTGGGAACAGGAGAGGAGCCCTTCCACGCCCTGCCCGGCCTCAGAGGGATTAGGCCAACTGGGCACATTTGATACCTGCTGGATCCCAGTCACCTGGCCGCCCAGCCCTGGGAAGGTGATGCTGGGCGTGTCTCTGGGCTCAGCCGGGGGGCTGCGCCCAGGGCGGGGACTGGCGCCTGAGTCTTCCTGATACCTTGAATGGCCGGCCTGTGGCGGGGCCCCCCTGGAGGCCGGCAGTGGCTCCTGCTGCTGCTGGTGCTGAGATGCCTCCTGCCCACAGGTAAGGAAGGGCCTCTGCTGGTCCCGGTCCCCCGGGGAGGAGGGGACAGCAGTGCACAGGGGCCAGGGCTCATTCTCAGACGGCCTTGACTATCAACTGCCCCGAGTCTCCCTTTCCAGCTTGGTCTCCCCCCAACTGCCCCTATTCCATGTTTCCAAAGGTTCATCTATGGAGACCACGCTCCCTCCTCTTCTCTGCCTTACTCTCCTTCCCTCCACCTGGTCTTACATTCCACAGTTATTTATTCACTTCTTTGTCTATCTTGCCCTCTAGCCTGTGAGTCCCAGGAAGGCAAGAACACTGTGTTATTCCCTACTGTGTCCTCAGCCCCTGGTACAGTGCTTGGCACACAGTAGGCACTATGTAAATATTTATCTTGTGACCTCAGTCCAATCTGGCTGGGAACGGGAAGCTTCGTGGCCAAAGGCTGGAGTTTGGGCGTGAATCCCATCTTCGTCTCTTTCCAGCTGTGATTCCTGAAGCCACTTGACTTAGCCTTTCTGAGTCTCAGTTTTCCCTGTCTGTAAAATGGACACGGTGACGATAATAGCACTCAGTTTGCATGGCACGTTGAGAGGATTCATGGGATCGTGGAGCTGATGGCTGGGGAAACATCAATGAGCGGTGACGGTTACTGTTATAAAGTGGGAAGGGCACGCATGGGTGGGGTGAGTGACATGGATGGGACCTGCTCTGTGTGGCACCCAGAAGAAACCGCATTTTCCACGCAGGCCTGAAGGGAGATAGCACCCAGTATTTATGAAAACACAGGTTGCTTAGTGCTATTGGCTTATCTGATGGCCCCATTTTACTGAGGAGAAAAGTGAGGTTCAGAGAGGGTCAGGATTTGTCCAGGACCACACAGCAAGAGAAGTGGGGCCGGGTCCCAGGTTCCTCTCTTTTAACTCAGTCTTATGCTCTTTCTGCTGCCCCTGGGAGGGTCACGCAGTCACTCAATGAGCATTTATTTGGGGAGTTCCTGCCACGTACCACCGCAGGCTTTAAGGACACCGCAGGCCCATGGCACTCACAAGGAAGGCAGGTGGTGGGCAGGCCCAGTGGCGCAGTGGGGAAGTGAGCACGTTCTGCTTCAGCGGCCTGGGGTTGGCCGGTTCAGATCCCGGGTGTGGACGTGGCACCGCTTGGCAAGCCATGCTGTGGCAGACGTCCCACATACAAAGTAGAGGAAGATGGGCACGGATGTGAGCTCAGGGCCAGTCTTCCTCAGAAAAAAGAGGAGGATTGGCAGCAGATGTTAGCTCAGGGCTAATCTTCCTCAAAAAAAAAAAAAAAGACAAGGAAGGCAGGTGGGAAGACAGAAGCACAGTTGGGAGAGACAAGGAGTTGGGATGTTGTATTAGTTCCCTGGGCCACCATAACAAAGTACCACAGACTGGGGAGTTTAGACAGCAGAAATTTATCATCCCACAGTTCTGGAGGCTGGAAGTCTGAGATCGAGGTGTGCACAGGGTTTGTTCCTTCTGAGGGCATGAGGGAGAGTCTGTCCCACGCTTCTCTCCGAGCTTCTGGTGGTTGCTGGCCATCTTTGGCGCTCCCTGGCTTCCGGCAGCCTCCAGAATTCCAACCTCTGCTGTCACCTTCACATGGCGTTCTGTGTGCGCATCTGTGTCCAAACTTCTTCTTTTTATAAGGACGCCAGGCCTGTTGGACTAGAGGCCCACCCTGCTTCAGCGTGACCTCATTGTGACGTAACTGATTACATCCGCACCAACCCTATTTCCAGATAAGGTCACGCTCTGAGAAGTGCTAGGGGTTAGCACTTCAAATATGAATTTGGAGGGGAGATAATTTGACTCATAAGAGAGGTGTTGGGAAAGCAAAGGCGGCTGAACTGTGCTGGGGGGCAGGCGGGAGGGAACCTTCCCCAAGAAGGTGCGATTTCAGGCGAGCCCCGCTGGCAAAGAGGGTCTTGCCCTGGCCCAGCCTGAGGCGGGGGGTGGGGATCCCAGCCCCGGGTGGTGGGGTTTAAGGCAAAGGGCACTGGAGTGAGGTTGGGGTCTGCCCACCCACCGCTCCCACAGCCCGCATTTGCAGAGGGATGCGAAGCGAGAGAAAGAAGGAAGTTTTCCTCCAGTGGTTCTCAGACTTGAGGAAGGCTCAGCACCCCTGACAGGGCTTATTAAAACAGTTTCTGAAACAGTAAGTCTGGAGTGGGGCCCAGGAACCTGCATTTCTAACCAGGCCTCAGGTCCTGCTGATGCGGCTGATCTGGGGACCACACTTTGAGAATCATTGTTCTAAGGCCTGGACCCATGTCTGCTTTGTAAATAGAGGCGATCTTAACCCTGCAACCAAAATGGAGAATGAAAACCAATGCCCCTATGAGCCTGGGGCAGCCAGAGGGTCCCTGGGGGTCTTTCTTCTGAGACATGGAGACCCCGTCTGGCCCGCAGGTCATGTTCCTGCCACACGGTCAACACTAAATGTTAGCTTTCATTGGGACCGTGGACATCTTTCCACCGTCATTAATATTGGAGTTTGACATGGTGCTAAGCCAGTGAACGTGAGTGATCCTAAAAGCATGGCGGCTGTCATTTTGTATGTGTGAGGAAGATTGGCCCTGAACTAACATCTATGCCAATCTTCCTCTATTTTGTATGTGGGATGCCACCACAGTGTGGCTTCATGAGCAGTGCTAGGTCCACACCCAGAATCCAAACCTGCAAACCCCGGGCTGCTGAAGCAGAGCGCACAAACTTAACCACTATGCCACTGGGCCGGCCCCTATGGTGGCTATTATTATTAACTAAAATTGTTTGCTTCTTGCTGGGATCTGTGCTAAGCCCTTTGCCCCATTAGTCCTGGCAATGACCCTCTGAAATAGGTGCTGTCATACGTAACCCTAATTTACTAAAGAGAAAACTCAGGCACAGAGAGGTTGAATGCCTTGTCCGGGGCCACACAGGATTTGAATCCAGAGCTATGAAATTATGACAAGCTGGTCTCACTCAGGCTTCCTGGGACTCTTAGGCTGACTGTGTAGATTAGGAAAAAGTAGGAAGTGAGGTGCAGATTTTGGAGAAATACTACTAAAAATGATTAAACCGGAATGTGATGCATTTCACAGGCAGTCTGCTAAGCAATTGTGAGACACAAGGAAATCTCACCATTTTACACAGCCAAGGAGACACAATCCATTACATTCATGTTTTCAAGAAAAACATAATTAATCCTCAAGTCAGATCACTTGGCAGCACCCTTTGTCACACATAGGTCATCTGAGATTCGCCCTGGGGGTGACCATCTGTGTTAGCTAATTGGTTTTTTGTGCATGTGTGAGGAAGATTTGATGGGGGGTTGGTGAGTCGAGGAGTCGAAAGAAAGATTTCTTAGACTCTTAAGATCTGGCAGTAGTGCTCTTTTATTTAGAGAATAGAATAGCATAGGGACAGGACCCATGGGCAGGCAGAACTGCTGCCGGAATGTTGCTGCTGCCGCTTCTGCTGCCCCAAGCTGAGGGTTAGAGCTAAATTTAAGGCATAGGTATGTGAGTTATCTCTTTACAAGACAAAGAATATGTAAAAAAGTTAAAATGGTATCAGTGCCTGTAGGGTCCAGCCATTTGGCGGTCCCACAACTTTTAGATAAGAATCAAACCGGAATGAGTAAATGGCAGAAGTCACCGCTTAAATATTATCCTCAGCTAAAGACAAAGGATTTGGGAGTGGGGGTGGTCAGTTACACGAGGTTGCCAGACAGTAAACAACTTAAGTCCTTGCCTCTGGCATTAATTAAGAGTTTCTAGAGATAAGGCCATCCCCCTTATTCCTGGCACAGAGAGGGAGGCATCTTCACAGATAGAGGTTTCCCTTAGAAATGTAAATGTTTCCCAACAAAGGGGCAAGCAAATTCCACTCCTTGGAGCCTGCTTCTCATCTGCAGTTTTAAAATTAACCAGCCTAAAAATCCTCATCAGATTGGTCCCGAGCTAACATCTTTTGCCAATCTTCCTCCTTTTGCTTGAGGAAGATTGTCAGGGAGCTAAAATCGGTGCCAATCTTCCTCTATTTTATGCGGGACACTGCCACAGCACGGCTTGATGAGTGGGGGGTAGGTCTTCTCCCTGGATCCGGGCCTGTGAACCCGAGGCTGTGAAAAGGGAGGGTATTAACTACTACACCGCCAGGCAGGTCCCTAACTAATTGGTTTTATCCACAGGAAAACCAAATTTCTCCTGTCTATGACAGAAGGTGGTTTTGCGGTTTGGAGCAAGGCACCCACTGAAGTTTGGCTCCTATCCTCGCACAGAAACTGGGACACAGGGAGATTTCAGCCTCTTATTTTTAGTTTTTGTTTCTTCTTACACAGGCCAGTCCAGGATGTAAAGTCAAAGGGAGGTAAACATGGGAGCAGAGAGAGAAGAATTGGGTGTGGCTGCCTTGTTTTCGTCACTCAGGGAATTGCAAAGAATTCACAGGAATTGGGTCTTACAGGAGCAAGAGTTTTAAGTCCCTGGGGTGAGGGCATCTGGAGGGTGAACGGAGACCCAGGATGCCTGTAAAACCACCTCCCACTGCTTTGCTTAGGCTCCCAGGATCCTGACCTCGCGATACAATCTTAACTCCTCACTTGGCCTAAAACTGCAGCCAGCGACACTGGCCTCTGCTCCTTCTGGAGAGGTTGGGGCCACCGGGCCTTGGCACTTGCTATTCCTTCTTCCTCAGTGTCCTTTCTGTAGCTGTCTCCAAGGCTGGTGTGATCTCTCAGCAAAACAATCCAGGAAATACCCTGTTTCAGAATCTTCAGCGTATTTAAATATCTGAAATTACCTTGTTTGTTTAATTATTTTTTTCTCCATGAGACTGTATGGTCCGTGAGGGGGGTGAGATATAAGGTAGTAAAGAGCACAGGCCTGGGGCCAGACAGCTCAGGTTCGAATCCCAGCTCGGCTGTGTGACTTGGGGCCGCTCTGAACCTCTGTTTCTTCTTCTATAAAATGGGGAAAATAGAAGCGTTTCAATACAGATCAAATAAACAACTCCTAGAACATATAGGGGGACACAGAATAGGGACTATGTAAGTGTTTGCTGTTTTTGTTGTTATGATAGTAACAATAATGATATAACCCTTAGCTTCCAGCACAGAATTTAGCCCATATTAGATACTCAGGACATATTTATTGGATGGATGGACAGATGGCTGGGAGGTTTTTGAGCAGAGAAGGCCAGTAGCAAGCCTTTGTCCCAGCTCTGGACGTGGCTTAGATCAAAACCGGAAAGCCTGGCTGCAGGAGACGTGGCAGGGGGCCTATTTGGTCCAGGGCTTCTGACGTTATACCCGCAGCCTCCACGCTCCCCATTTCACAGCTCAAATGTCAGATAAAACAAACGGAAGGGAAAGCATGTAAGTAAACATGGTCGTGTCTGTCTTAGAGGAGCTGGAATCCTGAGAACCCAGTTTCATTCAGAGGAGCCCCAGCTGACTCAGCCTTCAGCCGCCCCGGGAAAGCACGGCCCTTGGCGCAGAGCCAGAACATTGCCTTCTTAGAGGCTGTCTCTGTTCCAACCCACATTTCTGCTCCCCTCCAATTCTTGAAGGAAAAAAGCTCCCTGCAGCGCAAATGGCTCCTGGTCTCTCCCGCCTGTCCACAGAGTTTATTGTCTTTCCCCAGGGCTGCTTTTGTGGTCTCACAGCAGGAAATTATCTGGAGGTTTCCTCAGGCGCTGTCAGCTATGACCAATCCTGTTTGGTTAGAATTAAAGAGTGTCAGAACTGCTCGGCTCAAGCCTCTGCAAGGCCCGCCAGGAAGTCGCTGATATACTTTAGGCCTCTGGGCGCTTCAGGACTCAAATGTCAGTGACAATGAAGAGAGAAATGATGGAAGTAAATTTGGGCTTGTTGTCTTCCCTCTCCCGCCTCCCCCCCTCGGGTGGAAGACTAAGAAGGGAAAGATTTAAAAGGAAAGAGACAGACACAGAGAAGAGAGAGAAAGGGAGCGGGAGGGAGAGAAAGAGACAAGAGGGTGAGAGATGGGGACAGAGATGAAGTCAGGTGTCTGTTTTCTTGCATTTCTATCCTATTTATCAAGTGCCCACTTTGTTCCTCTCGCAAAATCTAGTGCACAAACAAACAACAAATGTTTATTGGAAGAAGGGTCCAAGATATTTAAATCAGTGGCTCTCAAACCTGACTGCATATTCGAAATCCTCAGAAACTTTCAAAACAATCCTATGCCAGTGCTCCACCCCAAACTGGTATTTTTCTTTAAAAAAAAACTTTCGCAGGAGATTTTAATGCACAGCCAAGATTGAGAACCATTGGTTTAAATCAGAAGTTTTCAAATGACCCTCTAGGGCTTGATTCGGGCCCAAGGATGTATTTTAAAAATATTGGCACAGTGTCTTAAAAATATTGGCATGCCTCATTAATATTTTAAAATCCTGTAGCTCCTAAAGTTTCCAGATTTCCAATTTTTTAAAATAGTGTGAAGTATCAGCCACCCTGAGCAGAGCTCCCAGCAGATGCAGAGCAGCAGCTGTTCCTTTAGATGGAGCAGGAGCAGCTCTTCAATTTGCCACAGTCCCCACCACTCCCTGTTGCCTCCTGGATGCTGACTCGGAGCGCCCAATTCCTCTCCTCTTCACAGTTGCACTGCTGTTTCTTCTTGGAATAAACTTTAGGGGAAGGTGAAATATTCCGCTAGAGTTGGCATCTCCAAGTCAAGTGAAACGTGAGAGCCATCTGGTCCCAGGAATACACTAAATGAATTATTTTTTTATGGAAGTCAAGATTATTCCTCTGTGTATGTTATGCAAAGAATGCTGTTCTTACAACCAGCCCATTCATTCATGGGCATTATATGTCAGGAGTTGAAGTGTGCTGGTTAAGAGAAAGGGCCTCAAAGCCCCAAAGCTGTGATTCTCAATACATTGCATTCCATGGAGTATCATTGGTTACTATCATTATTTATATTGATACTCAAATTATCCCAGTTTTGGTCAGTGGGAGCTCTTCCAGGCTGGCTTCTTTGTCCTATTGACATGTCCCCATTAATCTTTGGGCACTTCCTTACTTTCTGGTACAAGGTGTTCCAGGATCTTTATTTATGTTCCAGGACAGGAATCTTTGTTTTATTCAATGATGTATCCTAAATATTTAGAACAGTGCCTGGCACACAGTATTTGTTGAATGAATGAGTGAATGAATGAAGAAAGGAAGCAAACGTCTTGGGCTGGAGCTTGAGAAGTTTCAGAACACTACCTGATGTCTGTCCACACCTTTGGTCTTCTATGTATTTGTTTCCTCACTGAGGTCTAGATGTATCTATGGGTAGTTAAGGGTGGGTGTGGGTATGACCACGATTTGTTGTGCATCAACTTACACACTTCTGTGTGTTCTTGTGGTTAAATCTCTGGGCAGGTCAGTTGGCGACTGGTGCTACTGTTTGCCTGCAGGGCTTTCAATGTTTGGGAGTCAGTTACTGGTGTTGCATATTTGTGGTGGCCGTTCAGGGAGCTGAGGGTGCCTGTACAGAGGATCCGCTGGAAAAGGGTGTTCAGATGGGGGACTGAGTGTCTGTGCATACATTTGAGAGGGAGAACTTGCTTACTTTTTAATTTTTTAAAACAGATATAATTGACGGGGCTGGCCCCGTGGCCGAGTGGTTAAGTTCGCGCGCTCCGCTGCAGGCGGCCCAGTGTTTCGTCGGTTCGAATCCTGGGCGCGGACATGGCACTGCTCGTCAGACCACGCTGAGGCAGCGTCCCACATGCCACAACTAGAGGAACCCACAACGAAGAATACACAACTATGTACCGGGGGGCTTTGGGGAGAAAAAGGAAAAAATAAAATCTTTAAAAAAAAAAAAAAAAACAGATATAATTGAAGTAGCATTGTATTAGTTTCAGATACAACATAATGATTCAGTATTTGTATATATTTGAGATGATCACCACAATAAGTCTAGTTAATATTCATAACCACGCATACTTACAATTTTTTTCTTCTGATAAGAACTTTTAAGATCTAGTCTCTTAGCAACTTTCAAATATAGAATGCAGTGGTATTAACTTAGTCACCATGCTGTCCATTACATTCCAAAGACTTGTTTATTTTATGACTAGAAGTTTGTACCCTTTGACTCCGGTCACTCATTTCACCCACCTTCCACCTCCTGCCTCTGGGAATCACCAATCTGTTCTCTGTATCTTTGAGGTCATCATTTTTTTTTTTTGGATTTCACATATAAGTGAGATTATACAGTATTTGTCTTTCTCTGTCTGACTTATTCCACTTAGTATAATGACCTCAAGTTCCATCCATGTTGTTGCAAACGGCAGGATTTCCTTCTTTTGTATGGCTGAACAATATTCTGTTGTGTGTGTGTGTGTGTGTGTGTGTATCTCACATCATCTTTACCCACTTATCCATCCATGAACACTTAGTTTGCTTCCACGCCTTTACTATTGTAAATAATGCTACAATGAACATAAGGGTGCAGATATCTTTTCAAGTTAGTATTTTCATTTTCTTTAGATAAAACCAAGAAATGGACTTGCAGGATCGTATGGTAGCTCCATTTTTAATTTTTTGAGGAAACTCCATACTGTTTTCCGTACTGGCTGCACCAATTTACATTCCTATCAAGAGTGCACAAGGAGAATTTATTTGTTTTTGCTTGTTAATATTATTACTGTTATCTATTGCTATGTGAAAAAAAAACAAAAACAAAACATGGCAGCTTAAAACAACGATCATCTAACATCTCATGGTTCCATGATTTGGCTGGACTGAGGTGAGAAGTTCTTCAGAAATCCCACTTCCACCATGTGCTAAATTGGTCAAAACAAGTCACATGATCAGCCCAGATGCAAAGTGAGGGGACATAAAACTCCACCTCTTAATAGAAGGAAGGATTTGTGGCCAACATGAGCCTGCTGGAGGTCTTGCCTCCGTCACACTTCACAATATTAACAATGCTTTCCTAATATCATCCAACACCCAGTCCATGTTGAAATGCCCCATTACCGTTACTACCTAGGGACCGTTGTTGGCCAGCCACAAAACACGCCATTAGTCAAGAGGCAAGGTGGTAGGAGAGAAAGGGATTTTATTACAGCTTGCTAGCATGGGGGAAGATGACTGACTAACATTCAAAGGATCCATCTTATAGAACAACGACTACAGGCCAGTTATATAGGGGGCTGGTCTCCAGCGAGGGGAGGCAGCTGGTCTCTGGGTGAGGCATCCATCTGATCTCCACTGGGGGCAGACATCTGGTCTTAGTTCCAGATAATGTTTTATTTTACTGCATATGCATCAGAGACCAGAGCAACGTCCTATACCCAGATCTTTCAGTTGTCATTAACGATGATGATCAGCATAGACTCTGTGCCCGGGGATCATCACATTCTTAAAGAATTCAAAAGAACAAAGTTATCGACTTATGGCTCCTGGGAAGGGCCATAAAATCTACAGAGCATGTGTTTCTCTTGGAGGGTGCATATGCAGCTGGGTTAGTTAATCAGAGGTCATTCAAAATTACAACCTGGGTTTTTTTTCTACAGTATGGCTTCCCTTATGTCAACATATCAACCTGTGTTGAGCCGGTATCATTACCTGATACATCTTTCACAGGTGATTTCTTTGAATACAAGAACACAGGCTCCACACATTTGGCGGTAGTTTTTTCTTGAGTCTTGTATACTGTAATGACATGAGGTGACGTGTGGTCCATGAGGTAGATTTAATAATTGCAGAGGAGTCCTGCAGGTCTGTTTCTGTGTATTTCCTTGGAAACGATGCAGTTGTAGAGAAAAATAACAATGGTTATACGTTTCTAAGTGAGTGATCATGGGTGGGTCAGTGGGTTTGTGGGAGGATCCTGTTGAGGTATGTTTCTGAGTCTACGTGTCCCTGAGGGAGCATTCCAGTGGGGGGTGAGGACCTGCAAGTCCTCACATCTGGGTGTGTGAGTGGCCGCATCTGGGTGTGTAGTGCGGGTTTGGGTGTGTGAGTGTGGATGTGAATATCTCTGACCACAGGTCAGTTTGGCTTTAGTGACAGATGAGTGCAGCTTCAAACAGGAATTCTCTAGAGGCAAAGAAAAGAGTTGACATTCCTCTTCTATATTTTTTCTGAGAGGCCGGCTCCTGAAGTCCCAGGAGGGGTTCTGAGTCCCAGTGACTCTGACCAGCTGCGGAGCTTTCTACTGGGGACAGATGCCCCCAGAAGCTGAGCAGTGGCCTCAGCTCTGTCCCTAGGGCCAGTCACACTCAGAAAGAAAGAGAGAGAGAGAGAGAGCTTCGTTTACTTTAAACCCAGTCATCCAGAAACACAACTGCGCTTTGTTTCACAACTCATTTTTCTTCCACTTGATGCTCGCAAATACTTCCCTCTTGCTGTGTGGCGTGGCTCCGCTGGAGGAATATCGAGATCCACTCTGGATGGAAATCTGTAGGCGAGAGACAGGCAAGTCCGAACATGTTGCTCAAATCCTGGCTTTCAGTGTCCAGCGCAGACAATCTTGGTGCATGGGCTTCCTTCTGGGGGATGAGGGGCGTCTCTGATCCTCAGATATCCCCCTCCCACAGACTTCCCCCACTCATTTATGAGGGATGCTGGGGCCATGACCGTGACTAAGCACGTTGGCTTTGGAGCCACGTGTTCTGGATTCAAATCCCCACTCTGCTACTCACCAGCTGTGTTACACTGCGCATGTTACTTCACCTCTCTGTGTCTGAATGTGCTCCTCTGCAAAATGAGGGTAATTATAGTACAGCACTGCCTGATAGAAATATAATGTGAACCACATGTATAATTGCAATTTTTTCTGATAGGCATATATTATTTCTAAAGTAAAAATAAACAGGTGCTATGGTTTGAATGTCTGTGTATGTGTGGCCTGGTCCCTAAACCCATATGTTGAAATCTTAATGTCCAATGTGATAGTATTAGGAGGTGGCACCTTTGGGAAATGATTAGGGTCAAGCGGGTGAGGCTCTCATGAATGAGATTAATGCCTTTATAAAAGAGCCTCCAGAGAGCTCCCTTGCCCCTTCCCCCACATGAAGATATGAGAAATCTGTGAGCTGGAAGTGGGCCCTCACTGACCGTGCCAGCCTCCTGATCTCACACTTCCAGCCTCCAGAACTGTGAGAAAAAAAATTTGTGTTGTCTATAAGCTACCCAGTCTGCGCTATTTTCTTATAGCAGCCCGAACAGACTGACACAAGTAAAATTAACTTTAACAATATATTTTATTCAGCCCAATTTATCCAAAATATTATCATTTCAACTTGTAATCCAAACTTAAAAATTATTAATGAGACACTTTACGTTCTTTGGTTTGTACCAAGTCCTTAAAATCGGTGTATATTTTACACTTATAGCACGTCTCGGTTTGGACAAGCCACATTTTTGTTGGAAATATTTGATCTGACAGTTGAGAGAGTAGGTTCACATACTTGAATGGTCTCAAACAAACTTAAAAGCTTCCTAATAACTGAACTGAGGATTGGTTTTTAAATTTAAATGAATTAAAATGAAATAAAATAAAAAATTAAGTTTTTCCATCCCAATGGCCACACTTCAAGTGGCCACATGAGGCTATTGGCTGCCATATTAGACAATGTCATTCTAGTATAGTCATGTGCCACATAACGACATTTCAGTCAATGAAAGACCATATATTTGATGGTAGCCTCATAAGATTAGTGCCATATAGCCTGGTGTATAGCTATAGATGGTATAGATGGTATATATAGATGGTATAGATGGTATAGATGGCTATACCATCTAGGTTTGTGTAAATGCACTCTATGATGTTTGCACAATGATGAAATCGCCTAGTGACACATTTCTCAGAACATGTTCCCGTCATTAAGCAACGCACGACTGTAGTTACTTTGTGGAGTTGTTTTCAGTATTAAACAAGTTAGTACCTTTCAAGCACTAAGCGTAATGCCTGGGCAGGGCTATGTAAGTGTCTGTTACATAGCAAATATATGCAGCTAATATTGATTGAGCATCTGCTTTGTGCCCAAGTACTGTGTGGGATATGCGGGCCCAGAAAGGGAGAGAGGCAGACCCAGCTTGACCCTCATGAGGCTGAGATTCTGCTGGTGGCAGTAATAATCAGATCATCACAAAGTTTGTGTGTGGTTAGGCATCGCAATGAGACCTACAGAGAAGAAAGAGTCATTACTAAGGAGCTGTTTCCAGTGGGTGGATCAGGAAGGGGACACCTGAGTCCTGTCATCCATGGGCTGAATCTAAAAGACGCACAGGCAGGAAGAATGCTCCAAACAGAGGGAGTAGTCTGTGCATAGCCCTGTGGTGGGAGGCAGGACAGTGCCCAAGAACCTGAGAAACAGTCAGCGTGTCTGAAGCTGAGAGAGCGAGAGGAGTAGGATGTGGTGTGAAATGGGAGTCAACGTTCTCAGGGCCTTGGAAGCTGGAGAACAGTGTTTGGTCTAGATTGTAAAAGTCACAGGGTCAAATAGGCCTACAGCCCCATGACCTTGGGAAAGTTCTTGAACCTCTTTGAGCCTCGGAAGGCAGGTATTGGCTTGTTGGAGGTGCTCAGAAGTGCTAGGTGTGATCACCGTAGCGAGGAAGGTTTAGCTCCTCATCCCCTTCTGCAGGGCCTCCTGGAGTCATCTGATCAGCCCCAAGACTGTCTCTTCTCCATGTGTCCCTTCCTTGCTTCCTGCGTTTCCTCCAAGTCTGAAGTCAAGGCTCAGAAAGGAAGACTGCCAAACCCCACAGCCCTTGGGTTCAGAACCTAGTGAGAGACAACTCAGGTCTGTGGGCTCCAATGGGGGCATCTTTTGTCTCCTGGCAGCATGAATTCCTATGTCCTCAAACCCATTCACTTGTATGACCACAGCCTGACCCAGTACCTGGAGGGAATTCCCTCTTCCTCCCCCTCCCCAGGTTCTCATGCTCTATCCATCCAGCCTCCACCAATCACCAGCAGACCGGACCTCCTCTGGCTTCTCCAGGGTTATTCCATGGAGATTTTAAAAACTAACATCTTAAGAAGCATGGGTGACTTTTCCCACACAATTATCCCACCCGCCAAGAAAGGAACCAAGACACAAAATTTCAGGACCCAGGGCACAGCTCTGGAACCAGATTGCTCAAGTCTGAATCCCAGTTGTACCACTTACAAGCTATGTGACCCTGGGCAAAGTTGCTTGAATAGAGTGTGGATGTGGGATTGGGACCATTAAGCACTACACAGTGAACCTTACATCTGAGGGCTCACTGGACTGCAAATTCTCAAGGAGAAAAGTTGTCTTTTCTGCCTTATCATGTCCTGAGGCACAGTGCCTGAAAAGCAGCAGTTGCTCAATAAAGGTTTATGGATGGATTGAATGCATAGATGAACGGATTCTAGCCTGGTATGTTCGTAGGTACTGGAGATACAAAAATTAAAAAACAAAAGACTGAATCCCTTTTTTTCTCATAGAGCTAAAGTTATGATGGGAGACATGGGGCTCCAGCAAGTGATTATAGTAAACAGCAGTGGGTGTTAGGATGGCGGAAAGGCAGCATTTGGGGAAGAAAGATAGAGAAGAAGATGAGATCGCTTCTGGGTCTTTGGGTTGTGTGTGGATGGTGGAATCATTAAGCAAAGGGAAGGAAGAGCAGTTCTGGGGCACAAGAGGATACTCAGCTCTGTTGCACTCATACAGGACTTGAGGTTGATGAGTATCCCAAAAGGGACAACTGGGTATTTGGTTCTGGACCTCAGGAAAAAGAAAGAAGGGGGCTGGCATTAGAGGTTTTGGTATGCTGAGTGTATGAGAGAGAATTGAATCCGTGCCGCCGTGACCTGGGAGAGTGTTTGGTGTGACATGATCAGAAGGGATGAGATTAAAATTTTCTCCATTCCCACAGCCACCTCAGGTGACAAGCTTTACACGGAATTGCGTGAAAATGCTGATATTGGTTTTTGATGACAAAAATATCAACTTAAGGAGCCAGCCTGGTGGTGCAGTGGTTAAGTTCATGCGCTCCACTCCAGCAGCAGAGGGTTTGCCAGTTCGGATCCTGGGTACCAACCTATGCACCCGCTTATCAAGCCATGCTGTGGCAGGTGTCCCACATATAAAATAGAGGAAGATAGGCATGGACGTTAGTTCAGGGCCAATCTTCCTCAGCCAAAAAAAAAAAGGAGGATTGGCAGCAGATGTTAGCTCAGAGCTAATCTTCCTCCAAAAGAAAAAAAAAACTGGTAACTTAATTAGGTTTTACCTACTACTATCCCTATTTTAAAGTTGGGGAGACTGGGATTTAGATGCATTAGGTGACCTGGCAAAAGTTGCAGAATTTAGGCACGAGGAGAGGCTAGGTTTTCAGCCCAAATTTGACTGATTTTAAAGCCCAAACTTGATTCTCTCCAAGGCTTTTCTGCCAACAGCTGCTAGGAGGAAAAAGGCAGATGCGCCCCTCTTCCACAAAACAGACAACTCGAAAGGACTCAGGTAACTAGAGGGGTTTCACACGTGCCCCCAGCGTGGGGCTCGCAGGCTGGCGGAGAAAGACTTGGGCAATGCCAGGCTGTTCCTTACTCCGAGCTTCTTGCATCTCCGTTTGCTCTGGAGACAGCACACCCCCATGAGTTTCCATTTCTCAGCTGCCTGCTTGAGGTCTTTTTTTTCCAGCTTTATTGAGAGAGAATTGACATATAACTTTGCATAAATTTAAGATGTACAGCGTGTTGCCTTGATAACTTAAATGTTACAAAATGACATAGCGTTAGCCAACACCTCCGTCACATCGCATAATTAACCATTTTGTGTGTGTGTTGATAATGTTCAAGATTTACTCTAACCAAACAAAACAATCAGACTGAAAAATGGGCAGAGGACCTGAACAGACATTTTCCCAAAGAAAACATACGGATGGCCAAGAGGGACATGAAAAGGTGCTTGGCATCACTAATCATCAGGGAAATGCAAATCAGAATCACAATGAGATGTCGCCTCACACCTTAGAATGGCCATCATCAAGAAGACAAGAGGTAACAAGCCTTAGGAAGATGCACGGCATCTTAGGTGACATTACCTGTCTCATTTCCTTCTTTCTCAAGAGCCTGGATGGGGGGCATTGTCTTCTGGGAACTGTACTTTCAAAGCTTAATTTTTTTTTTGCTAATTGTTTTTTTATTGCTATAGACAAAAGGAAGCATTCTCAGCTTATTTGGGGTTTAGTAACAAACTAAAAATAGCATCATACAGGGGCTGGCCCTGTGGCCGAGTGGTTAAGTTTGTGCACTCCACTTCGGCGGCCCAGGATTTCGACAGTTCGGATCCTGGGAGCAGACATGGCACTGCTCATCAGACCACGTTGAGGTGGCGCCCCACATGCCACAACTAGAAGGACCCCCAACTTTAAAAACACACAACTGTGTACTAGGAGGATTTGGGGGGGGGGGGAAGAAAAACAACGTCATACAAATGACACATTCATGATTCTGTATATAGAAAACCCTAAAGAATCCACCAGAAAACTATTAGAAATAATTAATGAATACAGTAAAGTTGCAGGATACAAAATCAACATATAAAAATCAGTCGCATTTCTATATACTAACAGCAAACTAACATAAAGAGAAGTCAAGAATACAATCCCGCTTACAATTGCAACAAAAAGGATAAAATATCTAGGAATAAACTTAGCAAAATTCAATTTTTTAGAAGTTTTCCACTTCAAATTAGGTTTACACTTCTCAGTGTTTGCTGAGCCCGTTAACCTCCCAGGCGCATGTACATGTGCGTTGCATGTGTGTCTGCATGTGTGTGTCACTCATCTCCTGTGGAAGAAAGTGTGAGACAGCCCTAGGTCAGGAGCGGCCCAAGCCCTCTGGGGACTCTTTGTCCTTGAATAGGTCCTTTCCTTCTGGGCTCCCACACCTGCAGCTTCTTCCTCCTAGGTGCTAGGAGGGCACTTAGCAAGGTGTGTGGCTACCTGTCTGAGAAATACCTTTTCTCTGGTCCCAGGGAAATGAGTCTCACTGACTTTGAGAGATGGGCACTGTATCCATTCCTTACGTATCCATATCTGCCAAGAGTCCTGTTTCCCAGAATATGCCCTCCTGCTGTGTGACTGTGGTGCTTTCCTGGAAATATTAATACATAACAACCAACAACCTGACACTTGCTGGCTGTGTGACCCTGGCATACCTTCTCCCTGAGCCTCAGTTTCCCTACCTGTAAGATGTCTCTGGGTAACCCCCACCTCACTGTGTGTTTGTGACAATTACTGTGATTAAATGATAAGAACTACCTTCACCCAGCACTTGCTCTGCAGTGGGCATCAAGCCAGAAATCTTTACAAAGCCATGCTCGCATTGAGTAATTGGCATTTAAGGATTCCTGTATTAATTTTTATTTTTTGAGGAAGATTGGTGTTGAGCTAACATCTGTTGGCAGTCTTCCTCTTTTTACTTGAGGAAGACTGTCGCTGAGCTAACATCTGTGCCAGTCCTCCTCCATTTTATGTGGGATGCTGCCTCAGTGTGGCCCAATGATTGATGCTGTGTCCACGCCCAGGATCCGAACCCGTGAACTCCTGGCTGTTGAAACGGAGCTCGAGAACCCAACCACTGTGCCACCAGACCGGCCCCTTAAATGATTTTTTGACCGGATTGAGACTATTTCAACAAATTCTCTCTGGGCTCAAACGCTGGGTCCTTAGGGAGCCTAAAATTGTATTCTGAGGACATTCTTGAAGGAAAGAAAAAGGAAGGGGGAGAGAGAAAAAAAAAAGAGGAAACATATCGACCCCATTTGGGGATATTCTCTTAGGACGGTGGAACACATAAGCTGCAATATTTCTCCCTTTACATTGGCTCAAAGACAAATTTACACACAGCTTGACTTACCAAGAGACCCAGCACTTGGTAGTGTGAAAAATAAGTGCCGCCCTTTTTACAGACATTAGTTCATTTTTATTCTCTTCTCTGATTTTCTTACTTCAGTTTTAGCTTCTTGGGTATAGCTTTATATTGCTTTTTACTTTGAATGATGAGAGGGATATGTGCATAAATACTATATTAATGAAAACATGCCCAAAAGATACATAGTCCATCCATTTTTATGGATTGGAGGCTTTTAGGCTGAAGTGCGTAAACTCCTGGGAGGGGCATAAATAGACGTCAGATGGTCAGTAATCTTCCCAAATATTTAGGAAGCGGGTTTGAGTATCTACGTATCCTCTCTTTGCCCCCCAGAAATTAGTAGATTTCAATAGATTCTTAAATGGATCCATGACCCCCAAAATATTATGCGCCTCTGCTCTCGTTGGTATAAACGTAATTCCTGCATCAAGCAAGGCCATCAGAAAGTAGCCGTATCCCTCACTGGTGTCGCCCACTGTCAGCAAGGTTTAATCCAATGGGTCTGAACTGGTATGATTCTGACCTCCAGAGGACGTTTGGCAATGTCTGGAGACATTTCTGGTTGTCACACCTGGGGAGAGGGGAGGATGCTATGGCATCTAGTAGGAAGAGGCCAGGGATGCTGTTAAACATTCTACAATGCACAAGATAGCCCCCCAACAAAGAATTAGGGGCTCAAAATATCAATAGAGAAAGGTTGAGAAACCCAGGTTTAACTAAATTGTCTGTTGAAATCTCCCTGTCTTGCAGTCAGGGATGTTACAGGAACTAATGGTTTGAAAGCCAACGTTGCATTTACAATACTGATGCCTCTGTGCACACGATCCATTGGACATCCCTCGTCACCCCATTTGGACCTATTGCAATGACCCATCTGCGAAATTTCTTTCAGAACTCAGCACCAACCAAAGCTTAGGCTCTCTTGAGCAAGAAGTACGATTTTAATTTCTAGATACTGGGCATCTTATTCATTCAACAAGTGTTTACTGCCTGCCTGTGCTCTGTCACTGTCTTGGGCTCTGGGGACAAGCAGTGAGCAAAATACAGCCATTGCCTTCCTAAAGCTTTCACTTCAATAGGAAGACAGCCACTAAATAAGCTACATAATATATAATTACTAGCCACAAGGGAGGAGTTACTTGGGCGCAGAGGTGGAGAGGAGGTTCCTGGGCAGAGCAAAAAGCCTGTGCAAATGCCCTGGGGTGAGAAGAAGTACTGTATTTTGAAAGAACCATTGGCAACCAGAGTTGGAGGAGCCCTGAGAGGGAAAAGTTAAGTGGTGAAAAAAGCTGAGGAGATAGATGGCAACCTGATTATGAGACCTGGGCCTGGAGGCTGTGGCAAGGCTTTGATCTTTGTTCTAGAGATGGAAAGTTAAGGAACGTCTTAAGCTGTGAGGAGGATGCATTGTAGAGGGCAACAGTGGATACAGAGAAAAAGGAGACTTTGTGCAATTGTTTAGGGGAGAGCGAATGGTTGTTTTGACATCCATCCATCCATCCATCCATCCGTCCATCTGTCCATCCAGCAAACAGTCACTGAATACCAATTTTGCCCAGTACTCATGCCTTAAGTCTCTGCACGTTCTGTGGAGCAGCGGCAGCATCTGGGGGCTTGTTAGATCTGAAGAATCTCAGTAAGACCTACTGTACCAGAATCTGCATTTAAACAAATGATTTATATCTGGATTAAAATTTGAGGAGCACCAGCCTCAATATTCCCAATACCAACAAGAGTTGTCCCAAAAAGTGAGAGGAAGCATGACCAGCGCCTGCCACATGCTGTCATTTTCTGTTTGTACTATTGCAGCCTCCAGAATTGGGCTGATTCTGGGGTAGCTGTTTGTTTGCAAGGATAATTTGTAATCAATGTATGTGCTATTCAGGGACTGTTTCTAGACAAATGTGTCTTCTAAAGTACATTTGCAGTGCAGAATTTTCTAAATTACTGAAGAGGTAACACTGGCCCTCTCTCCTCTCTCTCTTTTCTGCAGGAGGAATTACTTACTTGGACACCAGAGCTCTGCTAAGCCTGGATGCAACCACAGGAATTCTTGGCGATCATCATGTACCCACATCTAAGCCTCCTGCAGAGGAGCTGTCCCAAGATGTGCGCCTCTCCCCTGGGAGACCCCCAGGGATATGTTCACTGTCCAGAGTTAAGAACATGAGTGATTCCTCTGTGGATGCCAAGAGGCACCCAAGCAAGAGAAAGCTGATGGGAAGGGCAGCGTCCAGCCCAGTCTCCTTGAGGCTACCTGTGAGGTCAGAGGGGCCTTTGAGTTCCCAGAAGCCAGGCTCCAGAGGCCAGGGATGGGACCCAGGAGGCACCAGGGCCCTGGAGCATCCAGCGACCCCTGCTCAGCCACATCCTCCACACTCAGGACTGAGACACCAGCCACACTCCCATTCCAGGACCAGAGAAAGTAAGTCTTTGCCGTTTGAATCTTCCAAGCAGATATTTTATTGGTTGTTAAAGTGTGTTATTGTCCTTAGTTCTATAGTCATTGGTTTAATAATAGTTGTGGAGGTTGTGTCTGATGCCCAGGGTCAAAGGATACTGCAGATCAATTTATGCAGGCTTCACGTGGCTCAGAGGCACACAGTGAAGGCAGACTTCAACCAAGTTGTTGCAATAAACTGTGATGATCTTGAGGAGAGCGGAAGGACCAGGATTCAGGCAGGGGGCCCTAACTTGGGCAAGGCCATCTGGTTTCTCCACTAGAAAATTGCAGCTGGATGAGAAGTAATTAACGAGCAAGGACTTAACTGATGTTTCTTCTCCCTCCTCCCAGCTTCCTCTTTCTTCCTCCTCTTTCTCTTTTCTCCCTTCCCTCCTCTTCTTCACCTCCCCCCACCTTCCCTTCTCCTCTCTCTATTTCTTATTTTCCCCTCCTCTCTCTACCTTCTCCTTCTCTGCTCGCCTTCTTTGCCCTCTTCTCCTTCCCCCTCCTATTCCTCCTTTGATTATTTTAAAACAGATTACCATTTATTTCTTGAATCCTTAAGGTCTTGGGCAAAGGCCCTGTGGCCCTTTTTTGTGAAGACCTCAAGCTCAGAGTAATTTTTTTTTTTTTTGGTGAGGAAGATTGACCCTGAGCTAACATCTGTGCCAATCTTCCTCTATTTTGTATGTGGGGAGCTGCCACAGCATGGCTTGATGAGTGATGTGTAGGTCCGTGCCCACGTTCCAAACCCACAACCCTTGGGCTGCCAAAGTGGATCTTCAAACCTAACCACTATGCCACCAGGCCAGCCCCATCAGAATGATTTTTACATATTTAAAGGGCTGGAGCAAAAACAAACTCCCCCCCAAAGAACAAACAACCCCCCCCCCAAAACAAAGAGGAAGGTACAGCAGAGACCACATAGCCCATGAAACTTAAAACAATTACTCGGGTCCTTTACAGGTAAAGTTTGCAGAGCCCTGAAATACATGATTCATATTATTTTCACCTGTTTCATTTTAGTTTTTGTTGTGTGTGGCTGCTAGAAAAGTCTAAATTACGTTGTATTTTGAATCGCTTTGTATTTCTACTGGAAGAACAGCTGGAGGGGGTTTCCAGCATCTGTCCCAGGGGGAACACATGGCTCCCTCTGCTCTTGCTCATCTCTGCCCCTCAGTGTTCTCCTGTGGGTGTAGGTCAAAGTGGGAAGGGGCGGGGAAGCCAGTGGTTATTCTTGTTGTCTGTGGCATTGGTTTGGGTTTGAATCCCAGCTCTTCTGCTTTCTGGCTGTGGACACACTGCTTAACCCATTTACTCTCAGCATCCTCATCTATAAAATGTGGACATAAGAACAATGCCTCTCCTCTGGATTTCTGTGAACATTTACTGAGATAGCATGTGGCAGACACTTAGCACAGTACCTGGCTCATGGAAATCATTAGGAGGATGGCTCCTTAAAGCCATTGGCTGGGGTGAGGTGGAGGGGGGCCAGCCGCATGGCCAAGTGGTTAAGTTTGTGCTCTCCACTTCGGTGGGCTGGGGTTTTGCCAGTTCGGTTCCTGGGCACGGAGATACACACACTGCTCATCAAGCCATGCTGTGGCGGCACCCCACATAGAAGAACTAGAACGACTTACAACTAGGATGTACAACTATGTACTGGGACTTTGTGGAGAAAAAAAAAAAGATGAAGATTGGCAACAGATGTTTGTTCAGGGCCAATCTTCCTCAACAACAACAACAACAAAAGTACACCTTAAAAAAAATAAAAAGCTATTGGCTGGGGACCCTGCAAGTCACCACCTCGCTGGGACCAAATGTGTTCTCTGGATATTTCAGGAGAGCCAGCGCAGCTTGGCCTGGGCTCTCCTGGTCTGGCCCCACCCGAACACTTCCCTGCAGCCCTTCCCAGCTGCTTCTGTGGACACTTGGGATTAGCAGCCCGTCATGGTGTTACCTGAGCTGGCTGACGCCACAGGTGTGACAGGCCATGAAGACCAGCAGGGCATGACCAACCCTGTGGCAAGAGTGAGCCCTCCAGGCAGCTGCGAAGTGCCACACAGCCCCTGTTAGGAGTGGAGGAAGTGCAGGCTGACCCCTGCCTGGCCAGCCAGCAAGAGCTGGGCAGCATGCGGTGCTGGATATTTAAAGATAGATGTGGAGCCAGCTCCCGCCCCTGCATTGCTTACCAGCTCAAAGCATCAAGCGGAGGCGTCTCGTTGGCACAAGCTTCATTCACTCACTCACTCACTCACTTGTTTAGCAAATATTTATTGAGCGCCCGCTTTGTGGCCATGCTTGTGCTGAGCAGGAAGGCTGTTCAGCGAGTGATACAATCAAGGCTTCTGCTCTCATGGAGACAGAAAATCTAGAAGGTTGCAAAATAGCGAACTTAGAGCTGGTGGGCAAGGGGCTGGGGGGCAACTTCAGACATGGGGGTCAGGGAAGACCTCTCTGAAAAGGTGACATTTGAGTCAAGACTGGAATGGCGAGAGGGATCCTGCAGAGGGGAAAGCATTTCAGGCAGATGGAACAGCCTATGTGAAAGCTCTAGGGAGAGAATGTGCTTGGCATGTCCGGGAAGCTTTAAGAAAGCCAGAGTGGCTGGGGTGTTCTGAACAAGAACGGGAGTCATCTGAGGTTGTTGATGAAAATAACCCATAACCAGTCTATAAATCAAAATTGGGGTGAGTTTATTGTCAGCCGGATCTGAGAACTAGCCTAACCTGGGGCCTTCCTTCCCCAAGGAAGGACACCAAAGCAGTGGGCGTACAGAGTGGTTATATACCCTCTTGGAACAAAGAGTATACATCACATGTGACAGGAACATCCCTTTTACAACAGTCACGAGATTGCCTAGTTGGCACAGCACAACTATTCACACAGTGTGCTAGTCACACAGTAGGTAGCAGGTCTGTTGTCTCAAGCTGGGTGGTCACAGGGTGAGTGCAGGAATCAATCCATAGCCGTGTGAGAGAATCTTATCCTTGAGGAAATGCCAGCATGGGGGAAGGTGCATCTTTATCTTAAGGCCATTTGTTCTTGTCTTTAGGACATAGCAAATGCTTAAAGCAGACATACAATGCATGCTCAATGCCCACATCTGGCCCTTTTGGAAAAAATGTCAGGCTGAATTAGATTTACACCAAACGGCTTCCTCGTATACTCCAATATCCTATTGCTTGCTGTTTGTTTATCAAGATGAGGTCAATGTGGGGGGCCGGAGCTCACTTGGGTGGGACATTTGTATCAGTCATCTATTGCTGCGTAACAAATTACCCCAAAGCTTAAACACTTAAAGTGACATTTATCTCACAGTCTCTGTGGGTGAGGAATCTGGGTGCAGCTTAGCTGGGTCCTCTGCCTCAAGTCTCTCACAGGCCATGATCTAGGCGTCTGTTGTGGCTGCAGCCATCTCAGGGCTCAATTGGGGAAGGCTTTGTGTCAAGTTCACAGTTGGATGGATTCAGTTCCTAGTGGCTGTTGGATGAAGGACCTTCGGTTTCTTGCTGGCTTTTGGCAGGAGACCACCTTCAATTCGTTGCCACGTGATCTTCTCCCACATGGTCGTTTGCTCCCTCAAAGCACGCAAGCCAGGAAGGCAACAGAGAGAATCCGACAAGATGGAAACCATAGTCTTCTGTAACCTAATCACGAAAGGGACATCCCATCATTCTTATCATATTTTACTCATTAAGTCCAGCCAACCCTCAAGGGGACGGGATTCCACAGGGGCGTGATTATCAGGAGGCAGGGATCATTGAGGGCCCCTTTCTTTTCTTATCTTTTTGTTTTTTTGTGAGGAAGATTGGCCCTGAGCTAACATCTGTTGCCAATCTTCCACTTTTTGTTTAAGGAAGATTGTCGCTGAGCTGACATCTGTGCCCATCTTCCTCTATTTTTTGTGGGATGCCAGCACAGCATGGCCTGATGGGCAGTGCTAGGTCCGCACCTGGGATCCAAACCTGTGAAACCCAGGCCACTGAAGCAGAGAGTGTGAACCTAACCACTATGCCACCGGGCTGGCCCCTAAGGGCCATTTTTGATAGTTGCCTACCGCAGCTTCCTCTGGCAGAGTGTGGCATTTGGGTCTTAATGTGAGAGCAGTGAACTGAGTAGGTGCTTACATACATTGTTTTGCCAATCTGCCTCTGGTAAAAGAAAAAGACAAAGGGTCTCAAGTTGGAAGAGGTAAGAAGGCTTGGTAGCTCTAGAGGTCAGAGTTTGGACAAGTAGAGGGAAGTTATGATTAATCACGAGAGTTGTGATGGAGTACCTTGAGTAAGGTAGTGAGGTCCCCATTACTGGACATATGCAAACAGAGGTAGGAAGATTCCATGTGGGGAATGCAGGGCCTTATAGGTTGGACAAGACCCAAGTATTTTCATGTAATTAAAATCTGCTACCATGGCACCATTGAAAAGACCACTTTTGGGAAGTTTCCCCCTGAAAGAAAATAGGAGAATAGTCTTGAATCCCTCAGAGGTCCTCTGAGAGATCTCAACCTGGGATGTAGGCCCCTTGCTCCCACCCCTGCATACCAGGGCTTAGGGACTCCTCAAAGATACCTTCCCAGAGATTTCACTGCTGCCACC
Source organism: Equus asinus (assembly GCF_041296235.1). Classification (NCBI taxonomy): domain Eukaryota; kingdom Metazoa; phylum Chordata; class Mammalia; order Perissodactyla; family Equidae; genus Equus; species Equus asinus. Next base: position 19,341,246 of record NC_091809.1, on the reverse strand, counting down.
TCCTTGGAGGAGGGTCCCCAGAGAAGGACGTCTCAGATGCAGGACTGTGGACGCCCTCATTGGTACATTCATCTACTTAACAAATTCACACTGAAGGACGCGCATGCACGCAAGCTTTGGACTCTGACCCACCTGGCTTCAAATCCTGCCTTTGCTCCTCCTTCATTAAATGACTAAGTTGACCAGTTTCTCTGAGCAATGGTTTCCACATCTGTACAAAGGAGAAAATAGTGCATACCTCTTAGGTTTGTTGTAAGGCTTAAAGAAATGAAACAAGACACTGCCAGTAAATGCCTTGGCACGCCGTAAGGAATCAAAAAGGAGTTAGTGGTGACTATGGTGATGAGGGTTGTTGGTTTGTTGGTTGGTTCATCTATTCACATAATCATTCAGAAAACATTTCTTGGAACTGGGCATTCACATCCCTCTGTGCTGCCACCAGCTTGGTGTCTGGTGGGAGCTGGCCTCCTTTGAGCCCTCCCCTGAAGTCCCTCCTGACTGGTCCCCTGGCGTATGGGTGTCTTATGGATGCTGTAACAAATCACCACAAACTTAGTGTCTTCGGTCAAAACCAATTTATTATCTCATAGTTCTGGAGGTCAGAAGTCTAAAAATGGGTCTCACTGGGCTAAAATCAAAGTGTTGGCGGGGCTGCATTCCTTCTGGATGCTCTAGATTCCTTGCCTTTTCCAACCTCTGGAAGTTGTTTACATTCCTCGGCTCACAGCCCCTTCCTCCATCTTCAAAACCAGCAGTGTGGCATCTGCGGGTCTCTCTCTGACTTTCTGACCCTCTGCTTCCCTCATCACATCTCTTTCTCTGACTCTGACCCTCCTGTCTCCCTCTTGTATGGACCCTTGTGATGACATTGGGCCACCTGGAGAATCCAGGATCTCCCCTCCATCTCAATATACTGAACTCCATCACATCTGCAAAGCCCCTTTTGCTGTGTAAAATCACATTCGAAGGTTCTGGGGATCAGCACACGGGCATCTTTGGGAGGCCGTTATTTTGCCAATCACACCTGGGTCCACCATCTCCTGGCCCCTGGCCCCTGTCTATTCAGATTTTTTCTAGGCTTCTCCTCCCTTGAATGAAACTTCTGCCCCAGCTCACTCTTGTCCCTGGGCTTTGGCTGCTGTTCCACCTGCTTAAACGCTCCTCTGCCCTCCATTTTTCTGATATTACTCACCCTTCAGGTCTCCACCCCGCCCCCAAGTTTCACCAAGTCCCAGATCAAATTAATCCCCCACCTCGTAAGTCATCTGACGTCAGCATGACATGCGTGCTAGTCCTTATTGCCTGCCTCCTTCAAGTCACTCTAAAGCCCCCTAAGGGCACGGGCTGTCACTCTTGTTCACTGATACGTGCTCATACCTGGCAAAGCACCTGGCAGCCCCTGGCAAAAACCTGTCAGTTTGAACTGAGTCATTGCCCCCTCCCCTCCTGCCCCTCTATTGGCTTCCTTGTTGCTATTTACAGGTGTATTGCTTTCCCAGGGCTGTTTGAACAAAGTATTACAAACTGGGTTGCTTGAGCAACAAAAATGTATTCTCCCACAGTTCTGGAGGCTAGAAGTCCACCTTCAATGTGTTGACAGGGTTGGTTCCTTCTGGGCGCCGTGGGAAAGAGAGAAGCCATTCCATATCTCCTCTCTCCTAGCTTCTGATGCTTTTCTGGCAGTCTTTGACATTCTTTGCCTTGTAGGTGCATCGCCTCAATCTCTGCCTTCATCTTCACTGGGCATTCTCCCTATGCATGTCTGTCTCTATGTCCAAATTTCCCTCTTTTATAAGGACACAATCATACCTGAGTAGGGCCCACTCTAAGGACCTCATCTTAACCTGATCACCTGCAAAAAACCCTCTGTTTCCAAATAAGGTCCCATGCACAAGTACTGGGGGTTAGGATTTTAACATCTTTTGAGGGGAAACAATTCAACTCATAATGCAAGGGTTCTGCCCTCAGAGTCATCTTTGCCTCCGTCCTTCACATAATTGAGGAAATATGGATAGAGAGACTTCCTAAGTATAATAATAAGTATAATAGACCATTGAGCTGAGGCCTGGAGACCCCATGGTAAGTCCTAGAAGGCATCTTATTCCTTCTTTCAGGATTTGCAAGTTAAGAAGGGCAAGTTTGCCTTTGGAATCCCTCTTTTTCAGACTGCATCATCCAAGAAAATGAAAATGAATAGATTTGGTAACTGCAAATAATTACCAGAATATATTTCCTTGGCCCTGTCCCCCTTCTTATTTCTTTTAAGTGTATCAAAGTCTCCCACAGGGCAATTGCAGAAAGTGTCTCATCTCATACACTCCCGGATAAACAACCTTCTGTCACCTCTCGCTGTCACTGGCTTTGCTACATGGGTGCGAGGCTTCTCATTTCAGCCTCAACAGCAACATTGCAAAGTAGGTGCTGTCATTGCTCCATTTCAGATGCACAGAAAGTGAGGTGATTAGTCAAAGCTGAGCAAAGAGCAAAGTGCAAAGTGCAAAGTGGAGGAGCCCTGATTGGAACCTGTGTGTCTGACTCCAGAGCATGTGCCTGTAACCCCACCTCCATAAATCACAGCCACAAGTTGATGAGGGAGAAAGTAGGTTCACCAGAAGGAAGGGGGTGAGTCTGACCCCAAAAACGCATAGATCATCGTGTTTTCCATTTTAAGGAGTTAGAACTTATACACCATAACATGCACAAATTTAAGTGTACAGCCCAAGGCATTGTTTTCTGATTCCTTATTGTGAAAAATTTCACACATACAGAAAGAATGTTGCAGTGAACTTTCATATACCCACCATCTAGATTCTACATTCACATTTTGCCATACTTGCTTTATCACATATCTGCCCATCCATTCATCTACCATCCATTCATCTATCTATCCATCCAAAATCCATCATCCATCATCCATCATCCTTCCATCATCCATCCATCCACCCATCCATTCATCCACCCATCCACCCATCCATCTATCCACCCATCCACCCATCCGTCATCCACCATATATCATCCATCTATCCACCCTACTGGCATTTTGTGAGTGGAGGTCAGGGATACTGCTAAACACCCTACAATGCACAAGATAGACCCATACGGTAAAGGATTATCTGTCCCCAGACGTCAACAGTGTCCAAGTGGAGAAACCATGATATCAGTAGACCTCCGATCCTCCAATCCACCTATCCATCCTCCAGAATTACCCAGCTGTGTCTGGATTTGAGATTGAGTTGGCTCAGGCTCCATAAAGGGTTCAAAAAGATCTATATATACACCAAGGTCGGAAGGAGGATGAAGCACCGAAGGGGTGTAGAAAACACAGGAGGTGCAGTGGCTGAATCTCATTTATCTGTTTATCCCCAGTGCTTGGTGCCTGGCGATTGGTAAATAAGTAAATGAACCAGTCAGCAAACTCTTTTTTATTTATTTATTTTTTTTGCGCGTCTACTGCTTGTGAGGTATCCTATGTGGTATTCATGAATCTAGGATCTGTAAGAGATAAAAACACAGAAGTGGGGCCGGCCCTGTGGCCAATGATTAAGTTCGCGTGCTCCACTTCAGCAGCCAAGGGTTTCGCCAGTTCAGATCCTGGGTGCAGACATAGCACCGCTCATCAGGCCATGCTGAGGCAGCATCCCACATAGCACAATCAGAAGGACCTACACCTAGAATATACAACTATGTACTGGGGGCTTTGGGCAGAAGAAAAAAAAATTGGCAACAGTTGGCAACAGATGTTAGCTTAGGGCCAATCTTTACAAAAAAAAAAAAAAACCCACAGATGTGTGATCACGTGGTCCAGCTCTCTTATGGAGGAAGTTACTGGATGCTCTGGAAACCAGGAGTGGAGTTAAGTATTCTGCCTGTGGGAGGCAGGGGGCTTCATGAATCATAGGCCATGTCAGCAAAGCCTTTGAAGGAATGTGTCAGGGGAAGAGAGAGAGGGCAGTCCTGGCAGAGGGAACAGCCTAGGCAAAGGTTTGGAGGGGAGAAGCCACATCAGGTGTTGGGGGGAAGGGTGGGTACTTCGGCATGGCTGACACACTGGTTTATGGGGAAATGGCGATTAGGTGAATGAGGGGGGCAGGTCTCAGGTCAAGGTGGACCTTAAGAGCCAGGCTGGAGAGTTTGAACTTGATCCTGAGGGCAATGAGAAAGCACTGAGGTATTCAGACCAGGGGCCGGGCATGGCCAGTTTTGCATTTTTCAAAGGTTACCCTTTTGGCTGGGTGGAGGGGAACTCAGAGAGGGTGGAGCTGGAGGTAAAGGATGAGTAAAGAGGCTGTTTCAAAAAGTCAGAGAAGATAAGAGCTTGACCTAAGGTGAGGTGGCTGGCAGAGAGTCAAGAATTATGTAGAAGGCTGTGAGGACAGAAAGGAAGGGGTCCGGGGCAGCGTTTCACAGCATGTGCTCCCAGAAGGCTAGCTCCTAAGGCTACTATGCCCTCATATTGATAAGTTAAAAAGAATAGGGTTCCCTTCTCAACCCCATCAAGGAAATCCTAGGATTTTAGTTATTTTTTTTTTTTAATTCAACAAACATGTGAGGGCCTACCGCATGTCATTCATGGAGGATACTACCATGAAGAAAGATGGACCCAGCCCCTGCCCATCAGGGAAGATAGAGACAATAGACTAGTAAAAAGATGGATGATAAAATTTAGAAAATTGGCATATGCTGGGGGGAAATAAAGAGGATGATGAGGTGGAGATCAACAGAGAAAGCAGTTTGGGGGTGGTGAGGACAGACTTCTCTCAGGTGACATCTGAGTGGAGGCTGGAGGGATGGGAAGGATCCAGTTGTCTAGAATTCCAGGCAGAGGGAAGAGCATGTGCAAAGGTCCTGAGGTGGCCCTGAGGGATGAGAAGGAATTCCTGTGAGGAAAGTTAGGCAGAGGAGAAACAGCATGTTTAAAGGCCCTGAGCTTGCAAAGCCTTCATGTGTGTGCAAGTTGCAGTAAGGAGACCAGTGTGTCAGAGAGAGATGGAAGAGTAGATAAAAAAGGAGACTGAGAGGTGGCTGCAGCCAGACCCAAGGGCTATGAAGGTCGTGGTGAGGAATTTAGATTTTACTCCAAGTGCCGCGTGGGAAGGGCATTGGGAGGTTTGAATAGGCGAGCCATAGAGAATGATTTGGAGCAGAGCAAGAAGAGAACCAGGAAGCCCAGTGAGTAGCGTGTTGTCATTGTTCGGGTGAAAAAAATATTCAGACAGTCTTTGGCTCAACACCACACTCTGCCAATTGCATTTTTAAAATTTTAAGTTAATTTTCAATACCTTTTTGTGGGGGTATAACATCCACCGAGCAAAGTGCACAAAATGTCTTCATTGTAAGTGCATGACTCAATGAATTTTCACGTACGCGTAACCTCCACACAACTCAAGACAGAGAACATTCCTGTCCCCTGGAACACGGCGTCTCAGCCTCTGTACTGGTGACATTTGGGGCAGGACAACTCTCTGTTGTGAGGGGCTGTCCTGTGCATTGTAGGAAGCTGAGCCTGGACGCCGGCCACGACACACTAGATGCCAGCAGCAGCCACACCTCTCAGGGTTTTTCTTTTTATTCCTGCAAGTTTTTACCTTTTGACCACCTTCACGCATTTCCCCCACCCCAACTTCCTGCCTCTGCCAACCACCAATCTGTTCTCTGTATTATTATGTTTTTTGTAGATTCCACATGCAAGTGAAATCATACAGTATTTCTGTTTTTCTATTTGCCATCTCATTTAGCATAGTGCCCTCAAAGTCCATCCATATTGTTGCAAATGGCAAGATTTCCTTCCTTGTATGGCTGAATAATATTCCATTGTGTGCATATATATATATATATATATATATATATACACCCAATTTCCTTATTCATTCATCCATTGATGGACATTTAGATGCTTTCTGTATCTTGGCTATTGTAAATAACGCTGGAATGAACATCGGGGTGCACATATCTATTTGAGTTTGTGTTTCCTTTGGATAGATGCCCAGAAGTGGAATTGCTGGGTCATAGGAAATTTCTATATTTTTACTTCCTGAGGAAGCTCCACACTGCTTTGCGTAGTGGCTGCACCAACGCATTCTCACCAATAGTGCACAAGGGTTCCCTCTGCTCCACACCCTCACCAACACTTGTTATCTCTTATCTTTTTTTTCTTAAGGAAGATTGGCCCTGAGCTAACATCTGTGCCCAACTTCCTCTACTTTATATGTGGGGCACCTGCCACAGCATGGCTTGATGAGTGGTGCATAAGTTTCCCACCAGGGATGCGAACCAGTGAGCCCCGGGCTGCCAAAGTGGAATGCGTGGACTTAACTGCTGTGCCACTGGGCCAGCCCCTGGGATCTCTTATCTTTTTGATAATAGCCATTCTAACAGGTGTTAAGTGATATCTCCCGACTGAGAACCACTGCTCCAGAAGTTTCCCTCGTGTTCTTTTTCCAGACGTTGTCCCCAGAACATTATTCTGACATCCATCTCCGTCCATCAGTCTCGCCTGTTCTTGAATTGTTATAAATAGAAACATATGATGCCTCGCCTTGTGGTCTTGTGTGGATTATATAACATCTTTGTGCCTCGGTTTCTTCCTCTGTGAAATGGGTTGATGAGTGCACCACCTCATAGAGATACCACAAGAATCAAATGAGCCATTAAGCTCTGTGAAGGGTGGAACTCAGAGAAAACATTGAGTAAATGCCACTTGTTAATACTGTGGTTTAATGTCGATACTCTCCACCCCTGGTGCCTTTCTTGCCCTGATGCTTGGCATACAGTAGGTGATCAGTAGACATTACTATTATTGTTGTCATTACTGCTGCCGTGGGGCAGCGGGGATTTGAACCCAGGCCGCCTCCAGTGCCCATCTCATTCCCTCTGGATTTCGAAGCCTGACAATCCAGCCTTGCCCGTTCTCCCACGTGGAAACTCCTTTCACAAAAATCACTGAGAGAGCCAGCCCTGATGGTCTAGTGGTTGAAGTTCAGTGGTCACCACTTCAGCAGCCCAGATTCATTTCCCAGTGGCAGAACCACACCATCTGTCTGTCAGTAGCCATGCTGTGGTGGTGGCTTACATAGAAGAACCAGAAACACTTACAACTAGAATATACATCCATACTCTGGGGCTTTGGGGAGAAGAATTAAAAAAAAAGAGGATGATTGGCAACAGATGTTAGCTCAGGGAGAATCCTTCCCTACAAAAAAAAAAAATCATCACTGAGAGCTTCTCTTGAGTTTCCTCTACTTCTGCCTTTTTTTGTGACGTTTGCAGGGAGACTCTCTCTTGTCCTCAAAACCCACTCCTCCTGCTGGTTCAGTGATGACACCAAGAGTTTCTCCTCCCACTTCTCTGACCATGCCCCTCCATCTCTACCTCTAGCTTCCCTCCCTCTTTCTGCCCAGGCAGTGTCCTCAGCCCTCTGTCTGTCTTGCTTGGCCAGCCCAGCCCAGCCCTGACCTTGCCCCTCTGCCCCCAGCAATGCCACCTGATAGGCAAGGCCGGCTCAGGCTCTGGTCAGTCTGGGAACAGTAGGAGCCTTTGCTCCTTCTCTGATGCTGTGGTTCCCTCCAAGCACACACAGAAGGGCAGGCGGAATCTGAGAGGAGGGCAACCAGGAACGTATCTCCATCATCCCCAATTCCCAAGCGGTCCTGCTGACGTAGATAAATCCTTTTCGGGGCAGAAAGGGGCCTACGGGTCCTACTCCATCTCTGTCATTGGTGCAGGAACCACTAAGCTGGGAGAGACAGAATAAAGAGACGCAAAGGGTATTTGTAGTCAAGATTAAGTAACTAAATACAAATATTATTGTTATCTTAAATAATCAAGATTATTTATGGTGGGTAGGCTCAGATCCCAGACCGGCGTTATCCAATAGAAAGAGAACCCAAGTCGCATATGTCATGACAGATTTTCCAGCGGCCATGTTAAGAAAGTAAAAAGGACACCGGTGAGTGAATTTTAATCATATATTTTATTTAACCTGATAGACCCAAATATTTATCATTTCAATAAGTGACCTGTATAAAATTGACCAAGAAGATGTTTTACATTCTTTTTCTCATACTATGTCTTTTAAATCTGGTGTGCATTTTAATCTTGGTAGAGCATCCCAATTCAGACATTGGGTTTTTAATCTGAACTACTAGATCTGTGTTTAGATGGTATGAAATTCCAGTTGAAAAAGTACACTCACTTGCCTGAGCTGTTCCAAGCCTACTCACATGGTTGCCAATAACTGCACTGATGAGAGTTTTCTTTTTTTAATTAAGACTAAATAAAATTTAAAGTTGATTCTTCAGTCACACCAGTTACCTGGGGCTCATAGTGGTCCTGTTGGATGGCACAAATGTAGAACATGGATATTATCATAGAAAGTTCCAGTCCACAACAGCCCAGCTTTGGACCAGGGTTCCTCAGTGGTACTATTGACATTTGGGGCTGGATAATTCATTGTCAAGGGGGCCTGTCCTGTGCACCAACGTCCCTGTTTTCTGCCCGCTAGATGCCAATAGCAGCCTCTCTTCCTGCCATGACAACCAAGAAAGACTCCAGGCATTGCCAAATGTCCCCTAGGGGAAGAAAATAACCCTTGGGTGAGAAACACTGTGCTAGATCAAAGCCGAGTTCAAATCCTAGCTCTGCTACGTGCTAGCTGAGTGACTTTGGACAAATCCTTGAGCCTTGGCGTTCTCATCCATGCAATGGGGGCAACAACTAGCAACCATGGAATGGTGTTGGAATGGAATTCCATGGAATGGAATTGGTGTGAGGATAAAACCCAGCTTCAGCATCGTGGTGATGACTGGAAGCAATGCCCAGCGCATAGGAGATGTTAAATAAACAGTGGCTGTGTTCACCCATCATGAACCTAAACCGTTTAAGCTCTGTGTGCCCCTCTTCAAAGTGATGCAGCTCCTGGATCCTGAGGCCTCACAGACCGGTGATGCTCGGAGGTGCTCTCTCTCGCTTCCTAGAGAAAGAACTGAATCACTTAATGGGAAGATTTTGGGAGTCCAGGGCTCTGGGGTCTAGTCTGAGGTCTATCATTGATCTTGCAGGTCCTAATGCCTTTGGGGGGCCCAATTTTCCCCTCTGTGAGATGGGGGGAGTAGAGCACAGTGATCTTGCACAGGACCTACTGACTTGGCACTTGTTTCTCTGTGATTGTTTTCTTAAGAGGGAGGGGGTCCCTGGGCAGAGAAGCAAGGGAGGGGGTGTGGACAAAACCCAGACTCCACTTCCGTCTTCCCACTGTCTTTCCTCTGGAACACATCCTTCTCTCCACCTCCTGTGGCCCCGCTGACTCCAGCTTATCCTTCAGGTCTCGGTGTATGTGGCATCTCCTCTGGGAAGACTTCCCTGATTCCCTGCCCCCTCTCAGTCTGGGCCTGGCATCTCCCACATACGTCTGTGCTTCTGCCACCCCAGCTCAATCCCCTGCACTTGCTCATCTGTCCATCTGGGCCAGGCTGTGTGCCTGGAGTGGAGTTGGGGCCTGAGGTATGAATCTGTCCTGAGAATGAATGAATGAACGAGAGCAGGGCAAGCAGACGGGAGAGAGTAGGTTAGCAGGAAGTTTCCTGGGACGTAGAAGGCCCTGGGAGTTTCTGCTAAGCTTGCCCTGGCCCCAGATGCATGCAGTTTGGCTCCGGGTACAAGAAGCAGGAGTGGTATGAGGCCCGCTGGAGTGTCCACTGCCTGCCACCTTGGCACTGTGCATCTGTAAGCACCTTCGCTTGGATGAGAAGATAAACCCACCTGTCGGGTTGTTAGAGGCGTGTGAGGAGGGGTGGGAGAGAGGGAGGGGTGAGGGTTTCCTCAGTGCTTGGATGAGGGAGGAGTGTTGGGGGCACTGAGGAGTATGGTACCCAAGGAGGATCTCCCTGGCAATCTGTGCTGGGCAGATGGCAGGAGAGAGGCCATTTCTGGGGTTCTTTCTTATCATCCCAGCCCAAGCCTGGGATGATAAGAAACCTGTGGGGGCTGTGGTCTTGTCAAAGAGGAGGCAGAGGGTCGGCCCCGTGGCCGAGTGGTTAAGTTCGGGCACTCCGCTTTGGCAGACCACGGTTTCGCCGGTTCGGATCCTGGGCGCGGACATGGCACCGCTCATCATGGCCACGTTGAGGTGGCATTCCACATGCCACAACTAGAAGGACCACAACTAAAATATACAACTATGTACTGGGGGATTTGGGGAAAAAGCAGGAAAAAAAAAGAAGGAGAAGATTGGCAACAGTTGTTAGCTCAGGTGCCAATCTTTTTTAAAAAAAAAAAGAGAAGGCAGAATCCCAGATCCATTTCCTGCCCCCATGCCAGCCACTCATGCTCCTCTCTGTTCCTGGCAGGGGCAACTGATGGGCTTGGCTGGGGAGTGAGTCCCTGCAGCCCCTGTGGGTGCCATGGGGGCCTAGAGGCGTACAGGGGTGGCAAGGGGTAGTGAGGGGTGACTCTTAGGGGCTCCCCAAAGTTACAATAAGCCCGGCCCTCAGCTCCCCTGGCAGCCAGGGAGTTCTCACACGGGAATGCATTATCGTTTCCGCTCCCCCACATTCCAAAACCCTCAGAGCCAGCCATGCCTCCCCCAGGGAGTGTCCACCCAGCTCTTGTCTGGTAGTGCCAGCCCCTGAGCAAAAAGGTGTCAAGTAGAACCTAGGGGGCTTTGAAGAATGGCACAGATCTATGTTCAGGTCCCTGTCCTCCTTTAAGCCCGGACAGACCCACGGGGGTCTTTCGGTTTGGCAACAGATGTGGAAGTCAGGCTTTGCTGGTGGATAAGGGTCCCCTCATGCCCCCCCTCACAGAGTATCCGCCAGCAGGTGTTAGTCACCACTCGGGCACTCAATAATGCCAGCTGACCTTTGCCAGCAGCGGCACCACAGCTCGGGCAGGCCCTGCCCCTCTTGGGAAGCTCAGCAAGGCGTGTCCTTACCGCCCTCCCAGGATCAGGGGCCAGGCTGGGCTGGCTTCAGTTTCAGGGACTTGTTCAAGGGTGAGGAGCACAGCCAGGCGGGCGGGCAGCAGCATGGACCGGGAGGGCCCCCGGCACCCGGGACACCACCAGCGCGGGCACCTGCTGGCTCTGACTGTCACTCTCCTCCTCACCTGCGGGCCAGGTAAGTAGAGCTGGGCTGGGGCAGTGGAGGAGTCAGGCAGATTCCTGGAGGAGAAGAGCAGATGTGGCAGGTGCCTCAGGCTTCCCAAGCCCCCACGGGGGCAACCAGGAGGTCTTTTGCTTTTTGGCAAAGGCCTAAATCACAGCCGGCAGGTAAGGCTGCCTTTTCTGGACTGACTTAGGCAAGTTCACAAAACTTTTCCTTTGTGTATCAAGTATCTGCCAGGATCAGTGAAGACGCCCAGGCATTCCTTCATTCATTGGCTCCCTCACACGCTCATTCCTAGGGTTTCTTAACTGACACCTGCGCTCCCAGCACCTGTGCCCAGCTCTCAGGAAGGAAATGAGCAAGTCGCACCTCTGGGCTTCCCGGAGCTCCAGGCTGGTGGGCGAGGCAGACAGGTACCCAGTCCCTGGGAGTACGAGGCTGAGCAGGAGTTTTGCCATCTTAGGGGCCCTGAGAGGAGGTGTTGGGGTTGGTGGGGATTTCTACAGACATGCTTAGCAGAAGAGGAGGAAGGGACCCTCCCGGCAGGAAGAACTGAGTGGGCAATGGGCAGGAGGCAGGAAGCTGCCAGGTGGGTTTGGGTAGTTCAGTGTCACATGAGCGCATATGGGCTGTGTGACGGGGGGATGCTGAGGGGAGAGGTGGAAGCAGACAGGCAACCTGTGAGGGTTGGGGAGGTGTGTTCTTACATCCCAAGGGGGACTTTGCAGGCCTGTTGCTCATATTGAGGATCAGCTGATCAGCTTGGACCTTGCTGTCCAGAGAAAGCCCACTGGCCTCAGGGAATGGTTTTGGTGTTGGTGGGAGGGACCATGCTCTCTACACTACAGAGAGAAGGTCCATGATCCTCCACATGTGGCTTCCAGGGCTGCCCAGACACCCAGACTGTTTTGCTCCCACAGTCAGGACTTTCCAGCCAAATCCCTCTAGTGTCTAAGGTAACCTGAGGCTTGTAAAAAGGGAGCATCTATGATGTGCGAGGTGCTTAAATCTCTGTTCATTTACTCGTCCCAGGAGAAAGGACTGTCCTCAAAGCTTGGCTGGGAAACGGAGGGCCTGAAGGAGAGTCGTGGTGGGAGCATCTTGCTTCCCCATCCTGAGAGGCAGCCTGGGAGCCACCTGTGGGAGGTGGGGGAGGGGGGCGGGGGGGGGGAGGCTGCAGCTCCTGGAGCAGGTGGGGAGAGTGCCCCAGTCTCCCAGTCCTGAGTCACCAGCTCTGGCCCCAGGAAAAGCTTTGTGGTTGGATGCCATTGTGAGGCATCCACACAATGACCTGAATGGTGGGCGGGTTTGTACGGGACAATCTCACCACCTCCGATGGGGTGTGTCCCCCTAACCTGTCCCCAAAGCACGTTGCCACAGACAGAGGCTGTTTAACTGCTTGTGTCCCCGAGGTTCACTCAGAGTCTGATGCTGGGGACTCTTCGAACTGGGTAGACCCCTGCTTCTGTCCCAGAGATTGTTGGTCACCTCAGTTATGGGTTGATATCACTCCTGACCACCCCATCATTTCCACAGTACACAGAACATCTCTCAGGGCCTGGATTCCCCTGGAATCGGTCCAGACCCCTCTAGGACTACTGACTTAAATGCTGGAAAAAGCTCCCTTAATCCCTGAGCAGGGATGAAAAGAAATTTAAATCCAGCACTGACAGGCTGTGTGTCCTTGGGCTGGACACCCAACCTCTCTGAGTTTCCATCTGCCGAAAGAGTCATTAAAAAAAAATTCAGAGCTGGAGGAAATTTATTCCTCACTCACCTCTCCCTCCACCCTGAACCCTGTCTGTCTGTCTGTCTTCTTCCACACTGGTATCCTGTGCTCTTCCCCTCCTTGCCCCTGGGGCTGAGACACCCCAAGATCCCAAAAGACCTCAGTAAATATCATTTTGTATTATGCATCTACTGTGTGTCAGGGAGTTATCTGTGTTATCTTGATTGAGCCTGCGTAGGTGAGAAGAAGGGCGCCTTTGCCTCCCATTTTACAGAAGAGGAAACTGAGGCTCAGGGAGGTTAAGCCTTTTGATTAAATCACACAAGGATCTGAATCCCAGTTTCTAGATGATTCTTAAGCCCCGAACTTCACCCTCTGCCTGGGAAGAGAATGAGGGTTGACAAAGATTTCTCCTCTCCTGGCAGCTTCCTGGCACTTGGTTGCCTGCCCCCCCAGGGAAGACAAGTGGCCCTCTTCCGCTGCCCCTCCCAACAGGGCTCCCCGAGGGCCCTGATGGCATAGAGCATATAAAGATCATGCTGTGCTCTGCTGAGCATCTTCCTGGGTCCCTGGACAGGGGTCATCACCCCAGCCTGGGCCTGGCCAGAGATATCGAGTTCCATGGAGGGGGATTATGAAAGGAGGGGGCATCGATGGGAGCAGGTGCATGCTCGGAGGGTGTTAGGAGCTGACCTGCTCTGGCCAGAATTTTAGTTCATCTTTCACACCTGTGACGTGTCTCCAGGAAAAGAGGAAAAATTTGCTGACGCACCCCCTGATCCTCAAGGGACAGAGTCACCTTTCTTTCCAGTTACTGGGTGGCCTCCCTCGAAAGGAATGTACTGGGTCCAGCTGGGCGTGGCAGGGCAGCCCTGGGGTTCTTCACGCCAACTTGTCCTTCTGGTCACTTGACGCTCCCAGGGCTGCCACAGGTCGTTCTCCTTCTGGAAGACCCAAAGTTTCAGAAGGCTAGACACCATGGCTCAACTAGGAACCCATCCACTCTGCACAATAGACTCAGTGGTTGAGATGACCAGCCCCATTTTTCAGGCGAGGGGACAGAAGCTCAAAGAGGAAGGTCCCCCCTGTAGACAGAGAAGAGCTGAGCTTTGAGCTCAGGTTGTCTGACTCCAAACACCCCACTCTGCATCTTCCTGCCACTGACCAGGTCGGACTCCTCGGCACAGGTACCAACCTATCTCCTCATCTTCCTGCTCAGAGCTCAGAGCTGTCCTCAGGGGTCTTAACTCATCATAGGCCCAGAGCTGTGGGGGGCAAGGAGCAGGTCAGGAGGGCACACCCTGGGAGGGTGACCAACCAACCGTCCTGGTTTGCCTGAGAATGAAGGAGTCCTGGGGAAGTGGGACTTTAAGTTCTAAAATTGAGAAAGTCCAGGGCAAACTGAGATACATCCACCCTGGTCCGTTTCCTGTACTTATTCCATTCCTGGCACCACTTCTACAGCTTGTCCCAGCCCGTGGCACACAGTAGACGTGTAGTAAATATTTGTTGCATGAATGAAGGAGGCAAAATCTCACTTGGTGAGAACTACTGTTCGACTACCTCATTCTCCAAAGTCACAACAGATGCCATGACGCCCTGGGGGATGCAAGCTCATCTGCAGAGTGCAAAGCAAATACGCCAACTTCTCGGGCTGCCAGCCGTGGCATGAAGACAAGCAAACATCTTCTCTGACAGCTGCAGCCTCCTCTGAGAGCCCCAAGACAAACCCAGCCCTCGGTTCCCCAGAGGTTCCTATAGAAGCATCCAGCTTTGCCACCTCTCCCTCTGCAACCCTCTTCATCCCTGCAGGGCACTCTGAAGGAGCCCCTGCGTTTGCGTCAAGAGGTACCCAGAGGCACTGCCTCTTCATCCAAGGCTCTGTCCTTGATCCCATCACGGTTTAGCTCCTCTGTCTTGGGAACATCCTCAGGGACTATATCCAGACTATTTTTTGAGTCCCTACCCTCTCAACAGCTGTGTCTCTGAGAAGCATGGCTCATCTGGGGCCATGTTCCTTGGAGGGTGCCCTGGACACAGAGGACAGCCTCCCAAGCTGGGGAGAAAAGTGGCTGGAGGAGGGTCAAGCCTTAGACGTTGCCTCCTTCCAGCGTCACTCAGTTTGCAAGAAATGAGCCACCACCCTCTGCCATGTGCTGGAAGCATGGAGGTGGCAGCTTCCTCCTCAGTGGCTGAGCAGGAATCCTGAATTATGGCCGCATTTCTGTTTCAGGATCTGTTCTGGGCTGTCTGCAACTCCCTCCTTCCTAGATTCCTTATCCTCATCTTCACACTCAGCTTCATTTCTGCTTTCATCCTTTGCTGCATCCTCATCATCTTATCAACACTATCATCATTACTGATAAGAAACAATCTAGCTGTAGGGGCATTCTTTTTTAAAAATCTTGAGTCTCTAAGCCTTGTGTGCTAGTCAGCATCCCTTGGGTTTTCAAGAGCAAACTCCTGCAAGGTCCCCAGGAGTCTGGGAGTCCTGCCCCCTCATCTCCAGGGAAGGCATTTACATCTGATGGCACTCCAGCTGCTTATAAGCAAGGGTGAGGAGTCTCAGCTCATGGGTTAGGAGAGCCTGCGATTTGCCTGCCCAGAAGGGAGAACCAGTCCTATGGCATCTGAGACCTGGCAGGGTGGATGAAACCACACATAGAGGTGTTCCCAGCAGCACTCAGGAGTAAGATGTGGAGTCCGAAAAACACAGCCCCAGATGTCAGCTTTGCCCTTCGTTTGGCTATGTTACCACGGAAAGTGACTTCACCACTCTGTGCCTCAGTTTATCAAAATGGAAACAATTTCACTGACTAAAGGAGAAAGAATATATAAAGTGCCCAGCATGGATAGCCCCTTGACCATTCATAAATGGGGACTAAAGATAATAAGACCAAGAAGTCTCAGGAGACAACAAATTCTGGACCTGCAGGTCGCTGCACCCTTTTCTACACTTTCCTTATGTCCATCCTCTGGGGCTCATTCCTGCTTTCTGGGGCGGCACGATTGAGCACTTGGCTCAGTGGGACCTGGGCAGGTGAGAGCGACCTGCATCTTAGAAGTGCCCAGGTCAGTGCTCTGCCCCTCTACTAAACTTCGAGGGTGGAGAACACCCTAACCTGGACCCTGTGAGAGAACACAACAGGACTATGCTTAGGGCAGGACAGAAGGTCACAGAGAAGTAGGTCACAACAGGACAGGTTGTGGACACTGGCTCCAGAGCCAATCCCGCTACGAAGCCGATCCCTGCTAACCCTTGGAGCAAGACAAGGAGGCAACCTTTGCTTTGAGTTGATGCCCCCAAAGGATTCAGGCAGTGCACAGGCCACCTCTTTTTAGGATATGTGTCTTCTTATTAAGCCAGTCAATATGAGGGGACGGGATGGCTCTTTCACAGATCTCTCTCCTCCTCTGCGTTTTAGGAAGCTGGCTCTTTCCATCCTAGAAGCTTACAGTGATTGAAATAATTGTAATTAATTATTATATTATGTGGATAATTTAGTGCCATTCAGCAGGTGTGTGTGCATGTGTGTGTAGATTTTCTCATTGAAGGCAGGAGCCATGCACCCCAGATGATGCTGTGATCTCCTGGGCATAGCGTTCCCCAGGGACACTGGATTCCTCTCTCCTGGATCCAAAACTAGATCCACTCGGCAGGCAAATTCCAAGGATTTCATTGTTGAAAAGGCAACTGAGAGAGGTCAGGAGATGTGGGCACAGGCTAGCTCTGTTCCTCCTTCCTGTCCTCATATAAGGAGCTGCTGCTTCCACCTACTTCCTGATGGAGGTTGAAATTTGGGGATGTGCTTCTTTGCTGGGAAGTCAAAGTGAACCTGAAGAATCTTCCAGACACTTCATGGGAGTTTCTGATCTTGAGGCCAGTCAACAAATGATGGATTACTGAGCACGCTTTCTGTGCCAGGCGCTGTGCCTGGTGCTAGAAATACAGCGGTGACAAGGCAGGCACAGGGGAGTCCAGAGGAGGGGAACTTCACCAAAGCCTGCTCAATCGACAACCCACATACTTGGCTTCCGTTTTGGAACCCTTGCTATCCGGTCACCTGCCAGCAGACTGACCTTCCTTTTTGCTTCCCAACTTTTAATCAGCAGACTGTTCAAACATTGAAAGAAATAGTGCCGTCAATATCCATAGACACTCCACCCAGGTTCAATAGCTTTTGGTATTTCACTCTCTTTGCTTTATCTTCTTCGCCGGGTAATTTCAAACTAAGTTGCAGGCACCACATCACTTTTCCCAGTATCTTAGCTCTTCCAGGCTGCTATAACAAAAATACCACAGACTGGGCGGCTTGCAAACAACAAAAATGTATTTCTACAGTTCTGAAGGCTGAGAAGTCCAGGGCACCGACAGAGTTGGTGTTGGTGAGGGCCCACTTCCCAGTTGTAAATGGCTGTCTTCTGGCTGTGTCCCCGCATAGTGGAAGGGGTCAAGGAGCTCTTTCTCTGCAACTTATCATTATTAACCCATGCATTTTAATTTTTCATGTGTTACAATCAGTCACTGTCATTATTCTTTTGGATGCTAAAAGTGTCCCAAATTGGTCTTTCAGGGTGCCTGCCTGCTGGCTTTGACGCCTACTATTTTCTGGACATGGTGCTAGCCCTCAGTGGGGGTTAGGATGTGAAGATTAATAAGCCATGGCCTCTGATCTTAAGGACTTTATAGACTCTTCTGTGTCCTTGTAACACTATCTCATTAGATTTTGCGCAATTCCTTGCTTTCTAGCAGAATTACCTTTGGAAAATATCAATCTGGTTATAACCTTGCCCTTTGCTTCAGACCCTCCAGGAATCTCCCATTGCATTTCAGACAAAATCTATGCCTCTAACCTTGACTGACATCATTAGCCCTTGCCTGCCTGGCTGATCTCACCTCATTCTTCAGTCCTCCTTGCTCCATGCGCTCCGGCCATGCTGGAGCTTTCTTGAAGTTCCCCAGATGGGTCGAGTTCATCCCAGCCTCTGGAACAAGGGCTTTTGCCTATGTTGTTCCTTCCACCAGGAAATGCTTTCTCTGTGAAAAGCAACTTCTCATCTCTCAGGGCCCTCCTTAAATATCACCTCCTAGGAGAAGTCTTCCCTGATCACCCTACAGAAAATCTCACACTGTCCCATTCATAGAGTTACTTCAAAACCCTCTCCACTCCCTGCGAGGACGTTTTTCATTGATCTGTTGGATGAGTTGTTGTCCAGTTCACCCACCAGAATGTAAACATCTTGAGGGAGCAAGGACCTGTCTTGTTCGTCACTCTGTCCCCATAACTTAGAATAGTGGCTGCTCCATAAGAGGTGCTCAAGAGATACTTTCTGGTTGGATGAATGTGGGACAGAGGGTCTGAGACAAATGAAATGGTGAATGAATGAGTCTTTATGTAGAGATTCCAATGGAAAGAACAGAAAGTTCAGAAGAAAAGATTTTCCTTCATGCTGCTTCTTGTGGAGATAACCGACCTGGGTCCATCCTCCATAGGGGTGCCATGGAATGCAGTGGCCTTTGCCCAGACCTCAGAGCAGGTGACATCTGAAGCTACCAGACAGTCAACACATAATCCTTCATCTTCAGCACCACTCATCAACTCCATGGGTAGGTAATAATAAAGGCCAGTAACAACTAGCGTTTATTAAGTTCTCCCTCTCTGCTTCACATGCATCACTTCACTGCATCTTCACAAAAGCCCTATGTTGGTATCTCCACTGGAGATATGAGGAGACAAGGCTCAGAGAGGTTAAGTGACTTGCCTTGGGTCTCATAGCAAGCAAGCCACAGATCCAGGATTAGAATCCAGCTGAGTCCATTTCTTCCAGATTCCTCCCACTGTGCATTTTCTTTCCTGTTCTGCAGAAGAAAGTTGCAATTGCCTTGATTTTAGAGGGAGGAGATAATGGATCTCCGGGAAGTGAATTGAACTGGAGGCCTGTGTGTGCAGACTCCATTTCTTCTGCCTTACTCATGAATGTTGGCTTCCTTAAGAGCAGACAGGAGAGAGACAGCCTGGCCCTTGTCCCTTTCCTTCTGATCCTACTGGCCATCCACTCATCTTCTCTCTCCATGTCTGCACAGTGTCCTGGATGCAAATGGTGTTGATGGACCTCAATCTGGGCCCAGCCATCAACTCTGTCACACACATGGGCAAGTTTCCTGTGGCCAGGACACTGCCCAGACATCCTGTTGGCAGGAACCAGTGCAGGCAAGAAGAGGGAATTTGAGGCCCAAATCCCACCTGTGTTCTTCATGCTGCCCTCCATTCCTTGCCCTGGGTGATGTGTCCTCCTCATTCCAGGAGTCTAGTTCATTCCATATATTTGGATGACAAAGACTTCATAAGCAACACAGTAGAGTAGTTCACAGTACAGACACTGGTGCCAGAAAACCTGGGCTCAAATCCCACCTCTGCCACTTCCTGGACTAGTGAAGTAAGCTCCCTGAGCCTCCAGTTTTTTTTATCTATATTGTGAGAATAAATGTGTGACTGAGTAGTTACAGAACCTAAATTAAGCTAGATGTTGCCTCAAATACAGTGCTTCTCAACTAGGTGTGATTTTGCCTTTGGGGGACAATGGGAAATGTCTGGAGATGAAGTAGTTGGTTGTCAGTGGTAGGAGGACAGAGGCTGCTGACATCTGGTGGGTATAAGCCAGAGATGCTAGTAAGCATCCTGTCCTGGCTTCTTCCAGTCCCTTCTCCTTGCAGGTAGAGTGCTCGGTCCCTACTGTCCTCTGTGCTGGAGTTCTTGGCATTAGGGGTTCTGTCTCCTCAGGAATATTGGTCTCAGTGTTCTCCTTCTATCTGCTTATCTCTGTCAGGGCCTCTGGGAGCATTTACACTAGTTTCTGGTCTCTGAGACACGCCAGTGAGACCTTTCTGTGCTCCATTCCCAAAACTTCATCCATCTCTTTAATTGCTTATACAATGGTGACCTGATATAATCACCCCTAAAGGCCCCTGCCTCCTAGATCTAGCAAGCTTTCCAAATCATGATCTTTACTTTGTTTTGAGATTTTACTCCTTACAAGTTGGAGGACAGAAAGACAGCATGTAACCTCAGGTTTGGATTTTTTATCAGAAGCTTCTCAGATAGAATTCTCAGTTCAGGGAAAGAATGAGCTGATGTGTGTACCATAGTGCCCTCTGTGTCTGAGATGGTTGATCCTTGTACCTTCCATTGCCCCCTGTGGAGACCATCATGCAAAGCTTAGACAGTACAATTGAAAGAGGGGCTTTTGGGATAGCTGGTGGCACTCAGGTACTGGAGAGAGCTGTGTGTACTATGGATGTATAGAAAATATGATTTCATTCATATTACGTCTGCATTCGGTTGTCCTGGCAAAGTAGAATGACATGATGGTGGAGAGCTTGGCTTGGGGTTCATTACCATGTGTTGTCAACATAAGAAGCAAATTCACTTGTTATTTTACCCTCAAAATGAGTTTCTTCAGGAATAGCCAAAAGAATCGTAATTCAGGATATGCATGCTATGGCAAACTATAGGCAAATCCAGAGAACAAAGGAAGGGAGCTGGTTTTATAGAGAAAAGGGTGGAGTAGGGAGGGATTGTTCTGAACAAAAGTCCATTGGGCGAAAGTAGCAGTTGAGGGGAGCGACAGCTTTTCATTGACTGAGATGCAGTGTTTCTCGTTGGCTGAGCTGTGCCATTTCTCATTGGCTGAGATGCAGTGTTTCTCATTGGCTGAGCTGTAGCATTTCTCATTGGCTGAGATGCAGCGTTTCTCATTGGCTGAGCCGTGGCATTTCTCATTGGCTGAGCTGCAGCATTTCTCATTAGCTGAGCTGTGGGGTTTCTCATTGGCTGAGCTGCAGCATTTCTCATTGGCTGAGCTGTGCCATTTCTCATTGGCTGAGATGCAGCATTTCTCATTAGCTGAGCTGTGGGGTTTCCCATTGGCTGAGCTGCAGCATTTCTCATTGGCTGAGCTGTGGGGTTTCCCATTGGCTGAGCTGCAGCATTTCTCATTGGCTGAGCTGTGGCATTTCTCATTGGCTGAGATGCAGCATTTCTCATTGTCTGGGCTGTTGCCCGTGTAGAGAGAAATCTTCCTTTAGTAGTAAAGTAGTTATACTACCTGTCGGAGATACGAGTGTTTGTCTATTCCTGTTTGGAGTAATTGACCATTTATGATAGGGAGTGAGAGCTCCCCCTACAGGCCTTGCCGACTCAAATTTAGTTAAGATTTCTTTTACTAATTTCCACAGTGTCAAACACTATTTGCATATATTAATTTATTCAATAGTAAGAACTTTATGGGATTGTTATGAAGAGTCAGTGAGGCAATGCATATAAAGAGACCTGGCACAGAGTTCTTGAACAGTTTCTTTCTTCCATTATTATCATCATTATCTCCATCATTCCCTACCATCTGGAGGTGACAGCTTTCTGCAGGACAGATTATCTACAGATTTCTAAGGAAGCTGACATCATCTTTAGCTCAGCACAACATTTCTATGAGTTAAGCCTCTATATTAAGTAGAGACTTAACACATATGAATGAATCAATGAACTTTACTTCCATCCTGTTAATATAATACACATGCCCAGGTTATATTCTCAATGAGTTGAATTCGTTCATGCGTTGATTCATTCATGCAACAAATGGATATGAAACTCTGTGGTATGTAAGTGAGATGCAGATTCCAAAGACAATTTCCATCCTTCAGGCGCTTCTGGTCTATTGCAATATGTCACCAAATAGTTGAGATACAGTATGATAAGTTTGATCAAAGAAACACACGTTGGTGCTGAGAGAACGGACAAGAGGATCATCCCACTGGGAAAGGGCTTCTCTTTTAGGTTCCTGGACCCGATTTCCAATGTGTACGTGAGGGAGGGCTCCCCACACAATGCAAAGCAATGCTCTAACACCAGCAGGTGCCTGGCAACCATCCCCCATCCTTAGGAGACCAAGGAGCTTTCCAAAAGTCACGTCATTAACATAACAAAAGACACCATGATGACTCAGCACTTAGGAAATTCCAAGGGTTTTAGGAACTCTGTGCAGAAACCGGGACAAAAACCAATCTATATTTCTAATTATAAATCGCAACATCACAGCTTCAAAGAAGACTTTTCAGAGGAGTGGATACTTGAGCCGTGCAGTTTTTAAATTAACTTCATAGGAGGAAAAAATGAACAGTGGTATGAACTTCCTTTTCAGACTTTCCTGAACCATCTGATGTTCTAAAATGAGCATTACTTTTGTCTTCAGGGGGAAAAAAAGACATTGTTAAAATGGAAGTGATGCATGCTCATTGTAGAACACTTGAAGAATTCAGTAAAGATAAAAGAATGAGAAAAATAGCTTAAGCTGAATCATCATGGAGGAATAGGAGTTAATTTGTGAAAAGGGCATGGTAATAATTGCAGACAGAGGGAAAGATGAGTGAAGAATTATGATTTGTTTGGCTGGGGAACTGCAAGAATGTATCTGTGACTTACAGAGGCCAGAGAGAGGTAAGGTTGGAGGGGGGTGTCTGGACCTCAGCACTATTGACATTTGGGGCCCAGTAATTCTTTACAGTGGGAACTATCTTGTGCATTGCAAGGTTGTTAGCAGCATCCCTTGCCTCTGACCACTAGATGGCAGCAGAAACCACTAGTTGTGAAAACCAATAACTAGCAAAAACCGCATAGACATTACCACATATCCCCTGAGTGGAACAGTCATACACGGTTGAGAACCACTATGTTAGAGAGAGAGAGAAAAGGAGACAGACCATACAGACACAATCTACTGAGGAATCCTATGGTGTAGGCACTGAGGACCCACTGAAAGGTTTGCAGGAAGGAACTGAGATGGTCAGATTTTCATTTTACAGAACTATCTATGGTGAGAACATCCTTTCTCTTGCAAAAGTTTGTGTGTTCTGGGTCAAAAGGGTTGCTCTATTTGCACCAAAATCCAATAGATACGGTAGCTTTTGTGGACACAGATTTGTCCAGGAGAAGCACAGAGATCCCAGCGGCATCTCCCAGCACAAAAAATGCAAGAAGCCCAGTAGCAGAAAGCCACCACCTGTTAGAGGACTACTCTTACACTCACATCCTGAGTAAAGTCGAACAATGCATGCTTGAACCCACAGGGCACACTGCGTCAACTGCTGCTAGACCCTCCTTGACGAGACAGAGCAAAAGGGCTGAAACCACAGTGGAAAAGGTTACTAAACCCACCAGAGACAATGTCCCAGTGGATATAGCTAAAGTTGTGACCATCGTGAAGAAGACGGACCAGTCCATTACATCCTTAGATAAGATGAAAGAAAATACTGTAAGTTTGAATGTCAAAAGGACGACACAGTCCTTACAGATGATGAACACTACACTCCATGAGTTATCGTCTAGAAGAAGTAACAATTTAAAGCAAACAAAAACCCCCAAATTGAATCAAGCAGTAATGACAACAGTGGGAAGGACCACGTCCACGACATCAGCAGAGCTCCAGTCTAGGAGCAACGCCAAGCACTCTCCCACACCCAGAACATGTGGAGCTGAGTGTACAACCTTCCCCACCGCAACAGGTCACCCTGAGGCAACATCCCAAGGCAGCCATGACTCAGACCCAGCAAGGACAGCGCCCGACGCTGCGCCCACGACAAAAAACAGGGGCGTGGTAAGCTTAGAACCACCGAAAGGCTCCCATCGAATGCTGAGGGGCACCATGTCAGTGACGCCAGGAACTTTGGAGGCCTCCGCAGGTCCCGAGGCAGTCCGCCCTCCCGAAAAGGCGGCCGCGACCCACGTGGGCACCGCCAGGCCCGGCCCGGCGTCCCAGTCCTCTGGCCCGGCGGCCTCGGCGGCCTCGCAGCCCTGGAAAGGCACCTCGGCCCCGGCCACCTCTGCCGCCGGGACGGCCACCACCGTGGCCCCGTCAAGGCCTGGCTCGGCCGAAACGACACAGATGGAGGCAGAGTCGGGGTCCGCCCGGGGCCCCGGGCTCACGGACGCCAGCACCTTCCCCCAGCAGCCCGGCTCGGCCGCCCGGACCACCTCGGCTCTTTCCCAGGCGCCCACGGCTACTCCGACGGGGGACCCCGGGACCGCGGCCGTGTCCTCCAGCAGGCCCTCCAGCCCGGACCTCGCTCGGTCCACGACGTCGGCAGAGCTCCGCGCGGGCGGCACCGCCTGGCCCCCTCCCGCCCCCAGCACTCCAGGAGCTGCGGACACGACCGTCCCCAGCCCAACAGGTCCCCCTGAGGCCACCTCCCAAGGCGCCCGGCCCTCGGACCCGGCAGCCACTGCCCCCCGCGCTCTGGCGAGGACCGCCGACATGGGCGGCGCCAGCTTGGAACCTGGCACAGGCTCGCCTCCCAGTCTGACGGGCAGCGCGGTTGCGACGCCCGCCACTTCGGAGGCCTCCGCACGTCCCGAGGCAGTCCGCCCTCCCGAAAAGGCGGCCGCGACCCACGTGGGCACCGCCAGGCCCGGCCCGGCGTCCCAGTCCTCTGGCCCGGCGGCCTCGGCGGCCTCGCAGCCCTGGAAAGGCACCTCGGCCCCGGCCACCTCTGCCGCCGGGACGGCCACCACCGTGGCCCCGTCAAGGCCTGGCTCGGCCGAAACGACACAGATGGAGGCAGAGTCGGGGTCCGCCCGGGGCCCCGGGCTCACGGACGCCAGCACCTTCCCCCAGCAGCCCGGCTCGGCCGCCCGGACCACCTCGGCTCTTTCCCAGGCGCCCACGGCTACTCCGACGGGGGACCCCGGGACCGCGGCCGTGTCCTCCAGCAGGCCCTCCAGCCCGGACCTCACTCGGTCCACGACGTCGGCAGAGCTCCGCGCGGGCGGCACCGCCTGGCCCCCTCCCGCCCCCAGCACTCCAGGAGCTGCGGACACGACCGTCCCCAGCCCAACAGGTCCCCCTGAGGCCACCTCCCAAGGCGCCCGGCCCTCGGACCCGGCAGCCACTGGCCCCCGCGCTCTGGCGAGGACCGCCGACATGGGCGGCGCCAGCTTGGAACCTGGCACAGGCTCGCCTCCCAGTCTGACGGGCAGCGCGGTTGCGACGCCCGCCACTTCGGAGGCCTCCGCACGTCCCGAGGCAGTCCGCCCTCCCGAAAAGGCGGCCGCGACCCACGTGGGCACCGCCAGGCCCGGCCCGGCGTCCCAGTCCTCTGGCCCGGCGGCCTCGGCGGCCTCGCAGCCCTGGAAAGGCACCTCGGCCCCGGCCACCTCTGCCGCCGGGACGGCCACCACCGTGGCCCCGTCAAGGCCTGGCTCGGCCGAAACGACACAGATGGAGGCAGAGTCGGGGTCCGCCCGGGGCCCCGGGCTCACGGACGCCAGCACCTTCCCCCAGCAGCCCGGCTCGGCCGCCCGGACCACCTCGGCTCTTTCCCAGGCGCCCACGGCTACTCCGACGGGGGACCCCGGGACCGCGGCCGTGTCCTCCAGCAGGCCCTCCAGCCCGGACCTCGCTCGGTCCACGACGTCGGCAGAGCTCCGCGCGGGCGGCACCGCCTGGCCCCCTCCCGCCCCCAGCACTCCAGGAGCTGCGGACACGACCGTCCCCAGCCCAACAGGTCCCCCTGAGGCCACCTCCCAAGGCGCCCGGCCCTCGGACCCGGCAGCCACTGCCCCCCGCGCTCTGGCGAGGACCGCCGACATGGGCGGCGCCAGCTTGGAACCTGGCACAGGCTCGCCTCCCAGTCTGACGGGCAGCGCGGTTGCGACGCCCGCCACTTCGGAGGCCTCCGCACGTCCCGAGGCAGTCCGCCCTCCCGAAAAGGCGGCCGCGACCCACGTGGGCACCGCCAGGCCCGGCCCGGCGTCCCAGTCCTCTGGCCCGGCGGCCTCGGCGGCCTCGCAGCCCTGGAAAGGCACCTCGGCCCCGGCCACCTCTGCCGCCGGGACGGCCACCACCGTGGCCCCGTCAAGGCCTGGCTCGGCCGAAACGACACAGATGGAGGCAGAGTCGGGGTCCGCCCGGGGCCCCGGGCTCACGGACGCCAGCACCTTCCCCCAGCAGCCCGGCTCGGCCGCCCGGACCACCTCGGCTCTTTCCCAGGCGCCCACGGCTACTCCGACGGGGGACCCCGGGACCGCGGCCGTGTCCTCCAGCAGGCCCTCCAGCCCGGACCTCACTCGGTCCACGACGTCGGCAGAGCTCCGCGCGGGCGGCACCGCCTGGCCCCCTCCCGCCCCCAGCACTCCAGGAGCTGCGGACACGACCGTCCCCAGCCCAACAGGTCCCCCTGAGGCCACCTCCCAAGGCGCCCGGCCCTCGGACCCGGCAGCCACTGGCCCCCGCGCTCTGGCGAGGACCGCCGACATGGGCGGCGCCAGCTTGGAACCTGGCACAGGCTCGCCTCCCAGTCTGACGGGCAGCGCGGTTGCGACGCCCGCCACTTCGGAGGCCTCCGCACGTCCCGAGGCAGTCCGCCCTCCCGAAAAGGCGGCCGCGACCCACGTGGGCACCGCCAGGCCCGGCCCGGCGTCCCAGTCCTCTGGCCCGGCGGCCTCGGCGGCCTCGCAGCCCTGGAAAGGCACCTCGGCCCCGGCCACCTCTGCCGCCGGGACGGCCACCACCGTGGCCCCGTCAAGGCCTGGCTCGGCCGAAACGACACAGATGGAGGCAGAGTCGGGGTCCGCCCGGGGCCCCGGGCTCACGGACGCCAGCACCTTCCCCCAGCAGCCCGGCTCGGCCGCCCGGACCACCTCGGCTCTTTCCCAGGCGCCCACGGCTACTCCGACGGGGGACCCCGGGACCGCGGCCGTGTCCTCCAGCAGGCCCTCCAGCCCGGACCTCGCTCGGTCCACGACGTCGGCAGAGCTCCGCGCGGGCGGCACCGCCTGGCCCCCTCCCGCCCCCAGCACTCCAGGAGCTGCGGACACGACCGTCCCCAGCCCAACAGGTCCCCCTGAGGCCACCTCCCAAGGCGCCCGGCCCTCGGACCCGGCAGCCACTGCCCCCCGCGCTCTGGCGAGGACCGCCGACATGGGCGGCGCCAGCTTGGAACCTGGCACAGGCTCGCCTCCCAGTCTGACGGGCAGCGCGGTTGCGACGCCCGCCACTTCGGAGGCCTCCGCACGTCCCGAGGCAGTCCGCCCTCCCGAAAAGGCGGCCGCGACCCACGTGGGCACCGCCAGGCCCGGCCCGGCGTCCCAGTCCTCTGGCCCGGCGGCCTCGGCGGCCTCGCAGCCCTGGAAAGGCACCTCGGCCCCGGCCACCTCTGCCGCCGGGACGGCCACCACCGTGGCCCCGTCAAGGCCTGGCTCGGCCGAAACGACACAGATGGAGGCAGAGTCGGGGTCCGCCCGGGGCCCCGGGCTCACGGACGCCAGCACCTTCCCCCAGCAGCCCGGCTCGGCCGCCCGGACCACCTCGGCTCTTTCCCAGGCGCCCACGGCTACTCCGACGGGGGACCCCGGGACCGCGGCCGTGTCCTCCAGCAGGCCCTCCAGCCCGGACCTCGCTCGGTCCACGACGTCGGCAGAGCTCCGCGCGGGCGGCACCGCCTGGCCCCCTCCCGCCCCCAGCACTCCAGGAGCTGCGGACACGACCGTCCCCAGCCCAACAGGTCCCCCTGAGGCCACCTCCCAAGGCGCCCGGCCCTCGGACCCGGCAGCCACTGGCCCCCGCGCTCTGGCGAGGACCGCCGACATGGGCGGCGCCAGCTTGGAACCTGGCACAGGCTCGCCTCCCAGTCTGACGGGCAGCGCGGTTGCGACGCCCGCCACTTCGGAGGCCTCCGCACGTCCCGAGGCAGTCCGCCCTCCCGAAAAGGCGGCCGCGACCCACGTGGGCACCGCCAGGCCCGGCCCGGCGTCCCAGTCCTCTGGCCCGGCGGCCTCGGCGGCCTCGCAGCCCTGGAAAGGCACCTCGGCCCCGGCCACCTCTGCCGCCGGGACGGCCACCACCGTGGCCCCGTCAAGGCCTGGCTCGGCCGAAACGACACAGATGGAGGCAGAGTCGGGGTCCGCCCGGGGCCCCGGGCTCACGGACGCCAGCACCTTCCCCCAGCAGCCCGGCTCGGCCGCCCGGACCACCTCGGCTCTTTCCCAGGCGCCCACGGCTACTCCGACGGGGGACCCCGGGACCGCGGCCGTGTCCTCCAGCAGGCCCTCCAGCCCGGACCTCGCTCGGTCCACGACGTCGGCAGAGCTCCGCGCGGGCGGCACCGCCTGGCCCCCTCCCGCCCCCAGCACTCCAGGAGCTGCGGACACGACCGTCCCCAGCCCAACAGGTCCCCCTGAGGCCACCTCCCAAGGCGCCCGGCCCTCGGACCCGGCAGCCACTGCCCCCCGCGCTCTGGCGAGGACCGCCGACATGGGCGGCGCCAGCTTGGAACCTGGCACAGGCTCGCCTCCCAGTCTGACGGGCAGCGCGGTTGCGACGCCCGCCACTTCGGAGGCCTCCGCACGTCCCGAGGCAGTCCGCCCTCCCGAAAAGGCGGCCGCGACCCACGTGGGCACCGCCAGGCCCGGCCCGGCGTCCCAGTCCTCTGGCCCAGCGGCCTCGGCGGCCTCGCAGCCCTGGAAAGGCACCTCGGCCCCGGCCACCTCTGCCGCCGGGACGGCCACCACCGTGGCCCCGTCAAGGCCTGGCTCGGCCGAAACGACACAGATGGAGGCAGAGTCGGGGTCCGCCCGGGGCCCCGGGCTCACGGACGCCAGCACCTTCCCCCAGCAGCCCGGCTCGGCCGCCCGGACCACCTCGGCTCTTTCCCAGGCGCCCACGGCTACTCCGACGGGGGACCCCGGGACCGCGGCCGTGTCCTCCAGCAGGCCCTCCAGCCCGGACCTCACTCGGTCCACGACGTCGGCAGAGCTCCGCGCGGGCGGCACCGCCTGGCCCCCTCCCGCCCCCAGCACTCCAGGAGCTGCGGACACGACCGTCCCCAGCCCAACAGGTCCCCCTGAGGCCACCTCCCAAGGCGCCCGGCCCTCGGACCCGGCAGCCACTGGCCCCCGCGCTCTGGCGAGGACCGCCGACATGGGCGGCGCCAGCTTGGAACCTGGCACAGGCTCGCCTCCCAGTCTGACGGGCAGCGCGGTTGCGACGCCCGCCACTTCGGAGGCCTCCGCACGTCCCGAGGCAGTCCGCCCTCCCGAAAAGGCGGCCGCGACCCACGTGGGCACCGCCAGGCCCGGCCCGGCGTCCCAGTCCTCTGGCCCGGCGGCCTCGGCGGCCTCGCAGCCCTGGAAAGGCACCTCGGCCCCGGCCACCTCTGCCGCCGGGACGGCCACCACCGTGGCCCCGTCAAGGCCTGGCTCGGCCGAAACGACACAGATGGAGGCAGAGTCGGGGTCCGCCCGGGGCCCCGGGCTCACGGACGCCAGCACCTTCCCCCAGCAGCCCGGCTCGGCCGCCCGGACCACCTCGGCTCTTTCCCAGGCGCCCACGGCTACTCCGACGGGGGACCCCGGGACCGCGGCCGTGTCCTCCAGCAGGCCCTCCAGCCCGGACCTCGCTCGGTCCACGACGTCGGCAGAGCTCCGCGCGGGCGGCACCGCCTGGCCCCCTCCCGCCCCCAGCACTCCAGGAGCTGCGGACACGACCGTCCCCAGCCCAACAGGTCCCCCTGAGGCCACCTCCCAAGGCGCCCGGCCCTCGGACCCGGCAGCCACTGCCCCCCGCGCTCTGGCGAGGACCGCCGACATGGGCGGCGCCAGCTTGGAACCTGGCACAGGCTCGCCTCCCAGTCTGACGGGCAGCGCGGTTGCGACGCCCGCCACTTCGGAGGCCTCCGCACGTCCCGAGGCAGTCCGCCCTCCCGAAAAGGCGGCCGCGACCCACGTGGGCACCGCCAGGCCCGGCCCGGCGTCCCAGTCCTCTGGCCCGGCGGCCTCGGCGGCCTCGCAGCCCTGGAAAGGCACCTCGGCCCCGGCCACCTCTGCCGCCGGGACGGCCACCACCGTGGCCCCGTCAAGGCCTGGCTCGGCCGAAACGACACAGATGGAGGCAGAGTCGGGGTCCGCCCGGGGCCCCGGGCTCACGGACGCCAGCACCTTCCCCCAGCAGCCCGGCTCGGCCGCCCGGACCACCTCGGCTCTTTCCCAGGCGCCCACGGCTACTCCGACGGGGGACCCCGGGACCGCGGCCGTGTCCTCCAGCAGGCCCTCCAGCCCGGACCTCGCTCGGTCCACGACGTCGGCAGAGCTCCGCGCGGGCGGCACCGCCTGGCCCCCTCCCGCCCCCAGCACTCCAGGAGCTGCGGACACGACCGTCCCCAGCCCAACAGGTCCCCCTGAGGCCACCTCCCAAGGCGCCCGGCCCTCGGACCCGGCAGCCACTGGCCCCCGCGCTCTGGCGAGGACCGCCGACATGGGCGGCGCCAGCTTGGAACCTGGCACAGGCTCGCCTCCCAGTCTGACGGGCAGCGCGGTTGCGACGCCCGCCACTTCGGAGGCCTCCGCACGTCCCGAGGCAGTCCGCCCTCCCGAAAAGGCGGCCGCGACCCACGTGGGCACCGCCAGGCCCGGCCCGGCGTCCCAGTCCTCTGGCCCGGCGGCCTCGGCGGCCTCGCAGCCCTGGAAAGGCACCTCGGCCCCGGCCACCTCTGCCGCCGGGACGGCCACCACCGTGGCCCCGTCAAGGCCTGGCTCGGCCGAAACGACACAGATGGAGGCAGAGTCGGGGTCCGCCCGGGGCCCCGGGCTCACGGACGCCAGCACCTTCCCCCAGCAGCCCGGCTCGGCCGCCCGGACCACCTCGGCTCTTTCCCAGGCGCCCACGGCTACTCCGACGGGGGACCCCGGGACCGCGGCCGTGTCCTCCAGCAGGCCCTCCAGCCCGGACCTCGCTCGGTCCACGACGTCGGCAGAGCTCCGCGCGGGCGGCACCGCCTGGCCCCCTCCCGCCCCCAGCACTCCAGGAGCTGCGGACACGACCGTCCCCAGCCCAACAGGTCCCCCTGAGGCCACCTCCCAAGGCGCCCGGCCCTCGGACCCGGCAGCCACTGCCCCCCGCGCTCTGGCGAGGACCGCCGACATGGGCGGCGCCAGCTTGGAACCTGGCACAGGCTCGCCTCCCAGTCTGACGGGCAGCGCGGTTGCGACGCCCGCCACTTCGGAGGCCTCCGCACGTCCCGAGGCAGTCCGCCCTCCCGAAAAGGCGGCCGCGACCCACGTGGGCACCGCCAGGCCCGGCCCGGCGTCCCAGTCCTCTGGCCCGGCGGCCTCGGCGGCCTCGCAGCCCTGGAAAGGCACCTCGGCCCCGGCCACCTCTGCCGCCGGGACGGCCACCACCGTGGCCCCGTCAAGGCCTGGCTCGGCCGAAACGACACAGATGGAGGCAGAGTCGGGGTCCGCCCGGGGCCCCGGGCTCACGGACGCCAGCACCTTCCCCCAGCAGCCCGGCTCGGCCGCCCGGACCACCTCGGCTCTTTCCCAGGCGCCCACGGCTACTCCGACGGGGGACCCCGGGACCGCGGCCGTGTCCTCCAGCAGGCCCTCCAGCCCGGACCTCACTCGGTCCACGACGTCGGCAGAGCTCCGCGCGGGCGGCACCGCCTGGCCCCCTCCCGCCCCCAGCACTCCAGGAGCTGCGGACACGACCGTCCCCAGCCCAACAGGTCCCCCTGAGGCCACCTCCCAAGGCGCCCGGCCCTCGGACCCGGCAGCCACTGGCCCCCGCGCTCTGGCGAGGACCGCCGACATGGGCGGCGCCAGCTTGGAACCTGGCACAGGCTCGCCTCCCAGTCTGACGGGCAGCGCGGTTGCGACGCCCGCCACTTCGGAGGCCTCCGCACGTCCCGAGGCAGTCCGCCCTCCCGAAAAGGCGGCCGCGACCCACGTGGGCACCGCCAGGCCCGGCCCGGCGTCCCAGTCCTCTGGCCCGGCGGCCTCGGCGGCCTCGCAGCCCTGGAAAGGCACCTCGGCCCCGGCCACCTCTGCCGCCGGGACGGCCACCACCGTGGCCCCGTCAAGGCCTGGCTCGGCCGAAACGACACAGATGGAGGCAGAGTCGGGGTCCGCCCGGGGCCCCGGGCTCACGGACGCCAGCACCTTCCCCAGCAGCCCGGCTCGGCCGCCCGGACCACCTCGGCTCTTTCCCAGGCGCCCACGGCTACTCCGACGGGGGACCCCGGGACCGCGGCCGTGTCCTCCAGCAGGCCCTCCAGCCCGGACCTCGCTCGGTCCACGACGTCGGCAGAGCTCCGCGCGGGCGGCACCGCCTGGCCCCCTCCCGCCCCCAGCACTCCAGGAGCTGCGGACACGACCGTCCCCAGCCCAACAGGTCCCCCTGAGGCCACCTCCCAAGGCGCCCGGCCCTCGGACCCGGCAGCCACTGCCCCCCGCGCTCTGGCGAGGACCGCCGACATGGGCGGCGCCAGCTTGGAACCTGGCACAGGCTCGCCTCCCAGTCTGACGGGCAGCGCGGTTGCGACGCCCGCCACTTCGGAGGCCTCCGCACGTCCCGAGGCAGTCCGCCCTCCCGAAAAGGCGGCCGCGACCCACGTGGGCACCGCCAGGCCCGGCCCGGCGTCCCAGTCCTCTGGCCCGGCGGCCTCGGCGGCCTCGCAGCCCTGGAAAGGCACCTCGGCCCCGGCCACCTCTGCCGCCGGGACGGCCACCACCGTGGCCCCGTCAAGGCCTGGCTCGGCCGAAACGACACAGATGGAGGCAGAGTCGGGGTCCGCCCGGGGCCCCGGGCTCACGGACGCCAGCACCTTCCCCCAGCAGCCCGGCTCGGCCGCCCGGACCACCTCGGCTCTTTCCCAGGCGCCCACGGCTACTCCGACGGGGGACCCCGGGACCGCGGCCGTGTCCTCCAGCAGGCCCTCCAGCCCGGACCTCACTCGGTCCACGACGTCGGCAGAGCTCCGCGCGGGCGGCACCGCCTGGCCCCCTCCCGCCCCCAGCACTCCAGGAGCTGCGGACACGACCGTCCCCAGCCCAACAGGTCCCCCTGAGGCCACCTCCCAAGGCGCCCGGCCCTCGGACCCGGCAGCCACTGGCCCCCGCGCTCTGGCGAGGACCGCCGACATGGGCGGCGCCAGCTTGGAACCTGGCACAGGCTCGCCTCCCAGTCTGACGGGCAGCGCGGTTGCGACGCCCGCCACTTCGGAGGCCTCCGCACGTCCCGAGGCAGTCCGCCCTCCCGAAAAGGCGGCCGCGACCCACGTGGGCACCGCCAGGCCCGGCCCGGCGTCCCAGTCCTCTGGCCCGGCGGCCTCGGCGGCCTCGCAGCCCTGGAAAGGCACCTCGGCCCCGGCCACCTCTGCCGCCGGGACGGCCACCACCGTGGCCCCGTCAAGGCCTGGCTCGGCCGAAACGACACAGATGGAGGCAGAGTCGGGGTCCGCCCGGGGCCCCGGGCTCACGGACGCCAGCACCTTCCCCCAGCAGCCCGGCTCGGCCGCCCGGACCACCTCGGCTCTTTCCCAGGCGCCCACGGCTACTCCGACGGGGGACCCCGGGACCGCGGCCGTGTCCTCCAGCAGGCCCTCCAGCCCGGACCTCGCTCGGTCCACGACGTCGGCAGAGCTCCGCGCGGGCGGCACCGCCTGGCCCCCTCCCGCCCCCAGCACTCCAGGAGCTGCGGACACGACCGTCCCCAGCCCAACAGGTCCCCCTGAGGCCACCTCCCAAGGCGCCCGGCCCTCGGACCCGGCAGCCACTGCCCCCCGCGCTCTGGCGAGGACCGCCGACATGGGCGGCGCCAGCTTGGAACCTGGCACAGGCTCGCCTCCCAGTCTGACGGGCAGCGCGGTTGCGACGCCCGCCACTTCGGAGGCCTCCGCACGTCCCGAGGCAGTCCGCCCTCCCGAAAAGGCGGCCGCGACCCACGTGGGCACCGCCAGGCCCGGCCCGGCGTCCCAGTCCTCTGGCCCGGCGGCCTCGGCGGCCTCGCAGCCCTGGAAAGGCACCTCGGCCCCGGCCACCTCTGCCGCCGGGACGGCCACCACCGTGGCCCCGTCAAGGCCTGGCTCGGCCGAAACGACACAGATGGAGGCAGAGTCGGGGTCCGCCCGGGGCCCCGGGCTCACGGACGCCAGCACCTTCCCCCAGCAGCCCGGCTCGGCCGCCCGGACCACCTCGGCTCTTTCCCAGGCGCCCACGGCTACTCCGACGGGGGACCCCGGGACCGCGGCCGTGTCCTCCAGCAGGCCCTCCAGCCCGGACCTCACTCGGTCCACGACGTCGGCAGAGCTCCGCGCGGGCGGCACCGCCTGGCCCCCTCCCGCCCCCAGCACTCCAGGAGCTGCGGACACGACCGTCCCCAGCCCAACAGGTCCCCCTGAGGCCACCTCCCAAGGCGCCCGGCCCTCGGACCCGGCAGCCACTGGCCCCCGCGCTCTGGCGAGGACCGCCGACATGGGCGGCGCCAGCTTGGAACCTGGCACAGGCTCGCCTCCCAGTCTGACGGGCAGCGCGGTTGCGACGCCCGCCACTTCGGAGGCCTCCGCACGTCCCGAGGCAGTCCGCCCTCCCGAAAAGGCGGCCGCGACCCACGTGGGCACCGCCAGGCCCGGCCCGGCGTCCCAGTCCTCTGGCCCGGCGGCCTCGGCGGCCTCGCAGCCCTGGAAAGGCACCTCGGCCCCGGCCACCTCTGCCGCCGGGACGGCCACCACCGTGGCCCCGTCAAGGCCTGGCTCGGCCGAAACGACACAGATGGAGGCAGAGTCGGGGTCCGCCCGGGGCCCCGGGCTCACGGACGCCAGCACCTTCCCCCAGCAGCCCGGCTCGGCCGCCCGGACCACCTCGGCTCTTTCCCAGGCGCCCACGGCTACTCCGACGGGGGACCCCGGGACCGCGGCCGTGTCCTCCAGCAGGCCCTCCAGCCCGGACCTCGCTCGGTCCACGACGTCGGCAGAGCTCCGCGCGGGCGGCACCGCCTGGCCCCCTCCCGCCCCCAGCACTCCAGGAGCTGCGGACACGACCGTCCCCAGCCCAACAGGTCCCCCTGAGGCCACCTCCCAAGGCGCCCGGCCCTCGGACCCGGCAGCCACTGCCCCCCGCGCTCTGGCGAGGACCGCCGACATGGGCGGCGCCAGCTTGGAACCTGGCACAGGCTCGCCTCCCAGTCTGACGGGCAGCGCGGTTGCGACGCCCGCCACTTCGGAGGCCTCCGCACGTCCCGAGGCAGTCCGCCCTCCCGAAAAGGCGGCCGCGACCCACGTGGGCACCGCCAGGCCCGGCCCGGCGTCCCAGTCCTCTGGCCCGGCGGCCTCGGCGGCCTCGCAGCCCTGGAAAGGCACCTCGGCCCCGGCCACCTCTGCCGCCGGGACGGCCACCACCGTGGCCCCGTCAAGGCCTGGCTCGGCCGAAACGACACAGATGGAGGCAGAGTCGGGGTCCGCCCGGGGCCCCGGGCTCACGGACGCCAGCACCTTCCCCCAGCAGCCCGGCTCGGCCGCCCGGACCACCTCGGCTCTTTCCCAGGCGCCCACGGCTACTCCGACGGGGGACCCCGGGACCGCGGCCGTGTCCTCCAGCAGGCCCTCCAGCCCGGACCTCGCTCGGTCCACGACGTCGGCAGAGCTCCGCGCGGGCGGCACCGCCTGGCCCCCTCCCGCCCCCAGCACTCCAGGAGCTGCGGACACGACCGTCCCCAGCCCAACAGGTCCCCCTGAGGCCACCTCCCAAGGCGCCCGGCCCTCGGACCCGGCAGCCACTGGCCCCCGCGCTCTGGCGAGGACCGCCGACATGGGCGGCGCCAGCTTGGAACCTGGCACAGGCTCGCCTCCCAGTCTGACGGGCAGCGCGGTTGCGACGCCCGCCACTTCGGAGGCCTCCGCACGTCCCGAGGCAGTCCGCCCTCCCGAAAAGGCGGCCGCGACCCACGTGGGCACCGCCAGGCCCGGCCCGGCGTCCCAGTCCTCTGGCCCGGCGGCCTCGGCGGCCTCGCAGCCCTGGAAAGGCACCTCGGCCCCGGCCACCTCTGCCGCCGGGACGGCCACCACCGTGGCCCCGTCAAGGCCTGGCTCGGCCGAAACGACACAGATGGAGGCAGAGTCGGGGTCCGCCCGGGGCCCCGGGCTCACGGACGCCAGCACCTTCCCCCAGCAGCCCGGCTCGGCCGCCCGGACCACCTCGGCTCTTTCCCAGGCGCCCACGGCTACTCCGACGGGGGACCCCGGGACCGCGGCCGTGTCCTCCAGCAGGCCCTCCAGCCCGGACCTCGCTCGGTCCACGACGTCGGCAGAGCTCCGCGCGGGCGGCACCGCCTGGCCCCCTCCCGCCCCCAGCACTCCAGGAGCTGCGGACACGACCGTCCCCAGCCCAACAGGTCCCCCTGAGGCCACCTCCCAAGGCGCCCGGCCCTCGGACCCGGCAGCCACTGGCCCCCGCGCTCTGGCGAGGACCGCCGACATGGGCGGCGCCAGCTTGGAACCTGGCACAGGCTCGCCTCCCAGTCTGACGGGCAGCGCGGTTGCGACGCCCGCCACTTCGGAGGCCTCCGCACGTCCCGAGGCAGTCCGCCCTCCCGAAAAGGCGGCCGCGACCCACGTGGGCACCGCCAGGCCCGGCCCGGCGTCCCAGTCCTCTGGCCCGGCGGCCTCGGCGGCCTCGCAGCCCTGGAAAGGCACCTCGGCCCCGGCCACCTCTGCCGCCGGGACGGCCACCACCGTGGCCCCGTCAAGGCCTGGCTCGGCCGAAACGACACAGATGGAGGCAGAGTCGGGGTCCGCCCGGGGCCCCGGGCTCACGGACGCCAGCACCTTCCCCCAGCAGCCCGGCTCGGCCGCCCGGACCACCTCGGCTCTTTCCCAGGCGCCCACGGCTACTCCGACGGGGGACCCCGGGACCGCGGCCGTGTCCTCCAGCAGGCCCTCCAGCCCGGACCTCGCTCGGTCCACGACGTCGGCAGAGCTCCGCGCGGGCGACACCGCCTGGCCCCCTCCCGCCCCCAGCACTCCAGGAGCTGCGGACACGACCGTCCCCAGCCCAACAGGTCCCCCTGAGGCCACCTCCCAAGGCGCCCGGCCCTCGGACCCGGCAGCCACTGGCCCCCGCGCTCTGGCGAGGACCGCCGACATGGGCGGCGCCAGCTTGGAACCTGGCACAGGCTCGCCTCCCAGTCTGACGGGCAGCGCGGTTGCGACGCCCGCCACTTCGGAGGCCTCCGCACGTCCCGAGGCAGTCCGCCCTCCCGAAAAGGCGGCCGCGACCCACGTGGGCACCGCCAGGCCCGGCCCGGCGTCCCAGTCCTCTGGCCCGGCGGCCTCGGCGGCCTCGCAGCCCTGGAAAGGCACCTCGGCCCCGGCCACCTCTGCCGCCGGGACGGCCACCACCGTGGCCCCGTCAAGGCCTGGCTCGGCCGAAACGACACAGATGGAGGCAGAGTCGGGGTCCGCCCGGGGCCCCGGGCTCACGGACGCCAGCACCTTCCCCCAGCAGCCCGGCTCGGCCGCCCGGACCACCTCGGCTCTTTCCCAGGCGCCCACGGCTACTCCGACGGGGGACCCCGGGACCGCGGCCGTGTCCTCCAGCAGGCCCTCCAGCCCGGACCTCGCTCGGTCCACGACGTCGGCAGAGCTCCGCGCGGGCGGCACCGCCTGGCCCCCTCCCGCCCCCAGCACTCCAGGAGCTGCGGACACGACCGTCCCCAGCCCAACAGGTCCCCCTGAGGCCACCTCCCAAGGCGCCCGGCCCTCGGACCCGGCAGCCACTGCCCCCCGCGCTCTGGCGAGGACCGCCGACATGGGCGGCGCCAGCTTGGAACCTGGCACAGGCTCGCCTCCCAGTCTGACGGGCAGCGCGGTTGCGACGCCCGCCACTTCGGAGGCCTCCGCACGTCCCGAGGCAGTCCGCCCTCCCGAAAAGGCGGCCGCGACCCACGTGGGCACCGCCAGGCCCGGCCCGGCGTCCCAGTCCTCTGGCCCGGCGGCCTCGGCGGCCTCGCGGCCCTGGAAAGGCACCTCGGCCCCGGCCACCTCTGCCGCCGGGACGGCCACCACCGTGGCCCCGTCAAGGCCTGGCTCGGCCGAAACGACACAGATGGAGGCAGAGTCGGGGTCCGCCCGGGGCCCCGGGCTCACGGACGCCAGCACCTTCCCCCAGCAGCCCGGCTCGGCCGCCCGGACCACCTCGGCTCTTTCCCAGGCGCCCACGGCTACTCCGACGGGGGACCCCGGGACCGCGGCCGTGTCCTCCAGCAGGCCCTCCAGCCCGGACCTCGCTCGGTCCACGACGTCGGCAGAGCTCCGCGCGGGCGACACCGCCTGGCCCCCTCCCGCCCCCAGCACTCCAGGAGCTGCGGACACGACCGTCCCCAGCCCAACAGGTCCCCCTGAGGCCACCTCCCAAGGCGCCCGGCCCTCGGACCCGGCAGCCACTGGCCCCCGCGCTCTGGCGAGGACCGCCGACATGGGCGGCGCCAGCTTGGAACCTGGCACAGGCTCGCCTCCCAGTCTGACGGGCAGCGCGGTTGCGACGCCCGCCACTTCGGAGGCCTCCGCACGTCCCGAGGCAGTCCGCCCTCCCGAAAAGGCGGCCGCGACCCACGTGGGCACCGCCAGGCCCGGCCCGGCGTCCCAGTCCTCTGGCCCGGCGGCCTCGGCGGCCTCGCAGCCCTGGAAAGGCACCTCGGCCCCGGCCACCTCTGCCGCCGGGACGGCCACCACCGTGGCCCCGTCAAGGCCTGGCTCGGCCGAAACGACACAGATGGAGGCAGAGTCGGGGTCCGCCCGGGGCCCCGGGCTCACGGACGCCAGCACCTTCCCCCAGCAGCCCGGCTCGGCCGCCCGGACCACCTCGGCTCTTTCCCAGGCGCCCACGGCTACTCCGACGGGGGACCCCGGGACCGCGGCCGTGTCCTCCAGCAGGCCCTCCAGCCCGGACCTCGC
Source organism: Equus asinus (assembly GCF_041296235.1). Classification (NCBI taxonomy): domain Eukaryota; kingdom Metazoa; phylum Chordata; class Mammalia; order Perissodactyla; family Equidae; genus Equus; species Equus asinus. The sequence goes on along the minus strand of NC_091809.1, from coordinate 19,302,650 downwards.
TCGGTCCACGACGTCGGCAGAGCTCCGCGCGGGCGGCACCGCCTGGCCCCCTCCCGCCCCCAGCACTCCAGGAGCTGCGGACACGACCGTCCCCAGCCCAACAGGTCCCCCTGAGGCCACCTCCCAAGGCGCCCGGCCCTCGGACCCGGCAGCCACTGGCCCCCGCGCTCTGGCGAGGACCGCCGACATGGGCGGCGCCAGCTTGGAACCTGGCACAGGCTCGCCTCCCAGTCTGACGGGCAGCGCGGTTGCGACGCCCGCCACTTCGGAGGCCTCCGCACGTCCCGAGGCAGTCCGCCCTCCCGAAAAGGCGGCCGCGACCCACGTGGGCACCGCCAGGCCCGGCCCGGCGTCCCAGTCCTCTGGCCCGGCGGCCTCGGCGGCCTCGCAGCCCTGGAAAGGCACCTCGGCCCCGGCCACCTCTGCCGCCGGGACGGCCACCACCGTGGCCCCGTCAAGGCCTGGCTCGGCCGAAACGACACAGATGGAGGCAGAGTCGGGGTCCGCCCGGGGCCCCGGGCTCACGGACGCCAGCACCTTCCCCCAGCAGCCCGGCTCGGCCGCCCGGACCACCTCGGCTCTTTCCCAGGCGCCCACGGCTACTCCGACGGGGGACCCCGGGACCGCGGCCGTGTCCTCCAGCAGGCCCTCCAGCCCGGACCTCGCTCGGTCCACGACGTCGGCAGAGCTCCGCGCGGGCGACACCGCCTGGCCCCCTCCCGCCCCCAGCACTCCAGGAGCTGCGGACACGACCGTCCCCAGCCCAACAGGTCCCCCTGAGGCCACCTCCCAAGGCGCCCGGCCCTCGGACCCGGCAGCCACTGGCCCCCGCGCTCTGGCGAGGACCGCCGACATGGGCGGCGCCAGCTTGGAACCTGGCACAGGCTCGCCTCCCAGTCTGACGGGCAGCGCGGTTGCGACGCCCGCCACTTCGGAGGCCTCCGCACGTCCCGAGGCAGTCCGCCCTCCCGAAAAGGCGGCCGCGACCCACGTGGGCACCGCCAGGCCCGGCCCGGCGTCCCAGTCCTCTGGCCCGGCGGCCTCGGCGGCCTCGCAGCCCTGGAAAGGCACCTCGGCCCCGGCCACCTCTGCCGCCGGGACGGCCACCACCGTGGCCCCGTCAAGGCCTGGCTCGGCCGAAACGACACAGATGGAGGCAGAGTCGGGGTCCGCCCGGGGCCCCGGGCTCACGGACGCCAGCACCTTCCCCCAGCAGCCCGGCTCGGCCGCCCGGACCACCTCGGCTCTTTCCCAGGCGCCCACGGCTACTCCGACGGGGGACCCCGGGACCGCGGCCGTGTCCTCCAGCAGGCCCTCCAGCCCGGACCTCGCTCGGTCCACGACGTCGGCAGAGCTCCGCGCGGGCGGCACCGCCTGGCCCCCTCCCGCCCCCAGCACTCCAGGAGCTGCGGACACGACCGTCCCCAGCCCAACAGGTCCCCCTGAGGCCACCTCCCAAGGCGCCCGGCCCTCGGACCCGGCAGCCACTGCCCCCCGCGCTCTGGCGAGGACCGCCGACATGGGCGGCGCCAGCTTGGAACCTGGCACAGGCTCGCCTCCCAGTCTGACGGGCAGCGCGGTTGCGACGCCCGCCACTTCGGAGGCCTCCGCACGTCCCGAGGCAGTCCGCCCTCCCGAAAAGGCGGCCGCGACCCACGTGGGCACCGCCAGGCCCGGCCCGGCGTCCCAGTCCTCTGGCCCGGCGGCCTCGGCGGCCTCGCGGCCCTGGAAAGGCACCTCGGCCCCGGCCACCTCTGCCGCCGGGACGGCCACCACCGTGGCCCCGTCAAGGCCTGGCTCGGCCGAAACGACACAGATGGAGGCAGAGTCGGGGTCCGCCCGGGGCCCCGGGCTCACGGACGCCAGCACCTTCCCCCAGCAGCCCGGCTCGGCCGCCCGGACCACCTCGGCTCTTTCCCAGGCGCCCACGGCTACTCCGACGGGGGACCCCGGGACCGCGGCCGTGTCCTCCAGCAGGCCCTCCAGCCCGGACCTCGCTCGGTCCACGACGTCGGCAGAGCTCCGCGCGGGCGGCACCGCCTGGCCCCCTCCCGCCCCCAGCACTCCAGGAGCTGCGGACACGACCGTCCCCAGCCCAACAGGTCCCCCTGAGGCCACCTCCCAAGGCGCCCGGCCCTCGGACCCGGCAGCCACTGGCCCCCGCGCTCTGGCGAGGACCGCCGACATGGGCGGCGCCAGCTTGGAACCTGGCACAGGCTCGCCTCCCAGTCTGACGGGCAGCGCGGTTGCGACGCCCGCCACTTCGGAGGCCTCCGCACGTCCCGAGGCAGTCCGCCCTCCCGAAAAGGCGGCCGCGACCCACGTGGGCACCGCCAGGCCCGGCCCGGCGTCCCAGTCCTCTGGCCCGGCGGCCTCGGCGGCCTCGCAGCCCTGGAAAGGCACCTCGGCCCCGGCCACCTCTGCCGCCGGGACGGCCACCACCGTGGCCCCGTCAAGGCCTGGCTCGGCCGAAACGACACAGATGGAGGCAGAGTCGGGGTCCGCCCGGGGCCCCGGGCTCACGGACGCCAGCACCTTCCCCCAGCAGCCCGGCTCGGCCGCCCGGACCACCTCGGCTCTTTCCCAGGCGCCCACGGCTACTCCGACGGGGGACCCCGGGACCGCGGCCGTGTCCTCCAGCAGGCCCTCCAGCCCGGACCTCGCTCGGTCCACGACGTCGGCAGAGCTCCGCGCGGGCGACACCGCCTGGCCCCCTCCCGCCCCCAGCACTCCAGGAGCTGCGGACACGACCGTCCCCAGCCCAACAGGTCCCCCTGAGGCCACCTCCCAAGGCGCCCGGCCCTCGGACCCGGCAGCCACTGGCCCCCGCGCTCTGGCGAGGACCGCCGACATGGGCGGCGCCAGCTTGGAACCTGGCACAGGCTCGCCTCCCAGTCTGACGGGCAGCGCGGTTGCGACGCCCGCCACTTCGGAGGCCTCCGCACGTCCCGAGGCAGTCCGCCCTCCCGAAAAGGCGGCCGCGACCCACGTGGGCACCGCCAGGCCCGGCCCGGCGTCCCAGTCCTCTGGCCCGGCGGCCTCGGCGGCCTCGCAGCCCTGGAAAGGCACCTCGGCCCCGGCCACCTCTGCCGCCGGGACGGCCACCACCGTGGCCCCGTCAAGGCCTGGCTCGGCCGAAACGACACAGATGGAGGCAGAGTCGGGGTCCGCCCGGGGCCCCGGGCTCACGGACGCCAGCACCTTCCCCCAGCAGCCCGGCTCGGCCGCCCGGACCACCTCGGCTCTTTCCCAGGCGCCCACGGCTACTCCGACGGGGGACCCCGGGACCGCGGCCGTGTCCTCCAGCAGGCCCTCCAGCCCGGACCTCGCTCGGTCCACGACGTCGGCAGAGCTCCGCGCGGGCGGCACCGCCTGGCCCCCTCCCGCCCCCAGCACTCCAGGAGCTGCGGACACGACCGTCCCCAGCCCAACAGGTCCCCCTGAGGCCACCTCCCAAGGCGCCCGGCCCTCGGACCCGGCAGCCACTGCCCCCCGCGCTCTGGCGAGGACCGCCGACATGGGCGGCGCCAGCTTGGAACCTGGCACAGGCTCGCCTCCCAGTCTGACGGGCAGCGCGGTTGCGACGCCCGCCACTTCGGAGGCCTCCGCACGTCCCGAGGCAGTCCGCCCTCCCGAAAAGGCGGCCGCGACCCACGTGGGCACCGCCAGGCCCGGCCCGGCGTCCCAGTCCTCTGGCCCGGCGGCCTCGGCGGCCTCGCAGCCCTGGAAAGGCACCTCGGCCCCGGCCACCTCTGCCGCCGGGACGGCCACCACCGTGGCCCCGTCAAGGCCTGGCTCGGCCGAAACGACACAGATGGAGGCAGAGTCGGGGTCCGCCCGGGGCCCCGGGCTCACGGACGCCAGCACCTTCCCCCAGCAGCCCGGCTCGGCCGCCCGGACCACCTCGGCTCTTTCCCAGGCGCCCACGGCTACTCCGACGGGGGACCCCGGGACCGCGGCCGTGTCCTCCAGCAGGCCCTCCAGCCCGGACCTCGCTCGGTCCACGACGTCGGCAGAGCTCCGCGCGGGCGGCACCGCCTGGCCCCCTCCCGCCCCCAGCACTCCAGGAGCTGCGGACACGACCGTCCCCAGCCCAACAGGTCCCCCTGAGGCCACCTCCCAAGGCGCCCGGCCCTCGGACCCGGCAGCCACTGGCCCCCGCGCTCTGGCGAGGACCGCCGACATGGGCGGCGCCAGCTTGGAACCTGGCACAGGCTCGCCTCCCAGTCTGACGGGCAGCGCGGTTGCGACGCCCGCCACTTCGGAGGCCTCCGCACGTCCCGAGGCAGTCCGCCCTCCCGAAAAGGCGGCCGCGACCCACGTGGGCACCGCCAGGCCCGGCCCGGCGTCCCAGTCCTCTGGCCCGGCGGCCTCGGCGGCCTCGCGGCCCTGGAAAGGCACCTCGGCCCCGGCCACCTCTGCCGCCGGGACGGCCACCACCGTGGCCCCGTCAAGGCCTGGCTCGGCCGAAACGACACAGATGGAGGCAGAGTCGGGGTCCGCCCGGGGCCCCGGGCTCACGGACGCCAGCACCTTCCCCCAGCAGCCCGGCTCGGCCGCCCGGACCACCTCGGCTCTTTCCCAGGCGCCCACGGCTACTCCGACGGGGGACCCCGGGACCGCGGCCGTGTCCTCCAGCAGGCCCTCCAGCCCGGACCTCGCTCGGTCCACGACGTCGGCAGAGCTCCGCGCGGGCGGCACCGCCTGGCCCCCTCCCGCCCCCAGCACTCCAGGAGCTGCGGACACGACCGTCCCCAGCCCAACAGGTCCCCCTGAGGCCACCTCCCAAGGCGCCCGGCCCTCGGACCCGGCAGCCACTGGCCCCCGCGCTCTGGCGAGGACCGCCGACATGGGCGGCGCCAGCTTGGAACCTGGCACAGGCTCGCCTCCCAGTCTGACGGGCAGCGCGGTTGCGACGCCCGCCACTTCGGAGGCCTCCGCACGTCCCGAGGCAGTCCGCCCTCCCGAAAAGGCGGCCGCGACCCACGTGGGCACCGCCAGGCCCGGCCCGGCGTCCCAGTCCTCTGGCCCGGCGGCCTCGGCGGCCTCGCGGCCCTGGAAAGGCACCTCGGCCCCGGCCACCTCTGCCGCCGGGACGGCCACCACCGTGGCCCCGTCAAGGCCTGGCTCGGCCGAAACGACACAGATGGAGGCAGAGTCGGGGTCCGCCCGGGGCCCCGGGCTCACGGACGCCAGCACCTTCCCCCAGCAGCCCGGCTCGGCCGCCCGGACCACCTCGGCTCTTTCCCAGGCGCCCACGGCTACTCCGACGGGGGACCCCGGGACCGCGGCCGTGTCCTCCAGCAGGCCCTCCAGCCCGGACCTCGCTCGGTCCACGACGTCGGCAGAGCTCCGCGCGGGCGGCACCGCCTGGCCCCCTCCCGCCCCCAGCACTCCAGGAGCTGCGGACACGACCGTCCCCAGCCCAACAGGTCCCCCTGAGGCCACCTCCCAAGGCGCCCGGCCCTCGGACCCGGCAGCCACTGCCCCCCGCGCTCTGGCGAGGACCGCCGACATGGGCGGCGCCAGCTTGGAACCTGGCACAGGCTCGCCTCCCAGTCTGACGGGCAGCGCGGTTGCGACGCCCGCCACTTCGGAGGCCTCCGCACGTCCCGAGGCAGTCCGCCCTCCCGAAAAGGCGGCCGCGACCCACGTGGGCACCGCCAGGCCCGGCCCGGCGTCCCAGTCCTCTGGCCCGGCGGCCTCGGCGGCCTCGCAGCCCTGGAAAGGCACCTCGGCCCCGGCCACCTCTGCCGCCGGGACGGCCACCACCGTGGCCCCGTCAAGGCCTGGCTCGGCCGAAACGACACAGATGGAGGCAGAGTCGGGGTCCGCCCGGGGCCCCGGGCTCACGGACGCCAGCACCTTCCCCCAGCAGCCCGGCTCGGCCGCCCGGACCACCTCGGCTCTTTCCCAGGCGCCCACGGCTACTCCGACGGGGGACCCCGGGACCGCGGCCGTGTCCTCCAGCAGGCCCTCCAGCCCGGACCTCGCTCGGTCCACGACGTCGGCAGAGCTCCGCGCGGGCGACACCGCCTGGCCCCCTCCCGCCCCCAGCACTCCAGGAGCTGCGGACACGACCGTCCCCAGCCCAACAGGTCCCCCTGAGGCCACCTCCCAAGGCGCCCGGCCCTCGGACCCGGCAGCCACTGGCCCCCGCGCTCTGGCGAGGACCGCCGACATGGGCGGCGCCAGCTTGGAACCTGGCACAGGCTCGCCTCCCAGTCTGACGGGCAGCGCGGTTGCGACGCCCGCCACTTCGGAGGCCTCCGCACGTCCCGAGGCAGTCCGCCCTCCCGAAAAGGCGGCCGCGACCCACGTGGGCACCGCCAGGCCCGGCCCGGCGTCCCAGTCCTCTGGCCCGGCGGCCTCGGCGGCCTCGCAGCCCTGGAAAGGCACCTCGGCCCCGGCCACCTCTGCCGCCGGGACGGCCACCACCGTGGCCCCGTCAAGGCCTGGCTCGGCCGAAACGACACAGATGGAGGCAGAGTCGGGGTCCGCCCGGGGCCCCGGGCTCACGGACGCCAGCACCTTCCCCCAGCAGCCCGGCTCGGCCGCCCGGACCACCTCGGCTCTTTCCCAGGCGCCCACGGCTACTCCGACGGGGGACCCCGGGACCGCGGCCGTGTCCTCCAGCAGGCCCTCCAGCCCGGACCTCGCTCGGTCCACGACGTCGGCAGAGCTCCGCGCGGGCGGCACCGCCTGGCCCCCTCCCGCCCCCAGCACTCCAGGAGCTGCGGACACGACCGTCCCCAGCCCAACAGGTCCCCCTGAGGCCACCTCCCAAGGCGCCCGGCCCTCGGACCCGGCAGCCACTGGCCCCCGCGCTCTGGCGAGGACCGCCGACATGGGCGGCGCCAGCTTGGAACCTGGCACAGGCTCGCCTCCCAGTCTGACGGGCAGCGCGGTTGCGACGCCCGCCACTTCGGAGGCCTCCGCACGTCCCGAGGCAGTCCGCCCTCCCGAAAAGGCGGCCGCGACCCACGTGGGCACCGCCAGGCCCGGCCCGGCGTCCCAGTCCTCTGGCCCGGCGGCCTCGGCGGCCTCGCAGCCCTGGAAAGGCACCTCGGCCCCGGCCACCTCTGCCGCCGGGACGGCCACCACCGTGGCCCCGTCAAGGCCTGGCTCGGCCGAAACGACACAGATGGAGGCAGAGTCGGGGTCCGCCCGGGGCCCCGGGCTCACGGACGCCAGCACCTTCCCCCAGCAGCCCGGCTCGGCCGCCCGGACCACCTCGGCTCTTTCCCAGGCGCCCACGGCTACTCCGACGGGGGACCCCGGGACCGCGGCCGTGTCCTCCAGCAGGCCCTCCAGCCCGGACCTCGCTCGGTCCACGACGTCGGCAGAGCTCCGCGCGGGCGGCACCGCCTGGCCCCCTCCCGCCCCCAGCACTCCAGGAGCTGCGGACACGACCGTCCCCAGCCCAACAGGTCCCCCTGAGGCCACCTCCCAAGGCGCCCGGCCCTCGGACCCGGCAGCCACTGCCCCCCGCGCTCTGGCGAGGACCGCCGACATGGGCGGCGCCAGCTTGGAACCTGGCACAGGCTCGCCTCCCAGTCTGACGGGCAGCGCGGTTGCGACGCCCGCCACTTCGGAGGCCTCCGCACGTCCCGAGGCAGTCCGCCCTCCCGAAAAGGCGGCCGCGACCCACGTGGGCACCGCCAGGCCCGGCCCGGCGTCCCAGTCCTCTGGCCCGGCGGCCTCGGCGGCCTCGCAGCCCTGGAAAGGCACCTCGGCCCCGGCCACCTCTGCCGCCGGGACGGCCACCACCGTGGCCCCGTCAAGGCCTGGCTCGGCCGAAACGACACAGATGGAGGCAGAGTCGGGGTCCGCCCGGGGCCCCGGGCTCACGGACGCCAGCACCTTCCCCCAGCAGCCCGGCTCGGCCGCCCGGACCACCTCGGCTCTTTCCCAGGCGCCCACGGCTACTCCGACGGGGGACCCCGGGACCGCGGCCGTGTCCTCCAGCAGGCCCTCCAGCCCGGACCTCGCTCGGTCCACGACGTCGGCAGAGCTCCGCGCGGGCGGCACCGCCTGGCCCCCTCCCGCCCCCAGCACTCCAGGAGCTGCGGACACGACCGTCCCCAGCCCAACAGGTCCCCCTGAGGCCACCTCCCAAGGCGCCCGGCCCTCGGACCCGGCAGCCACTGCCCCCCGCGCTCTGGCGAGGACCGCCGACATGGGCGGCGCCAGCTTGGAACCTGGTACAGGCTCGCCTCCCAGTCTGACGGGCAGCGCGGTTGCGACGCCCGCCACTTCGGAGGCCTCCGCACGTCCCGAGGCAGTCCGCCCTCCCGAAAAGGCGGCCGCGACCCACGTGGGCACCGCCAGGCCCGGCCCGGCGTCCCAGTCCTCTGGCCCGGCGGCCTCGGCGGCCTCGCAGCCCTGGAAAGGCACCTCGGCCCCGGCCACCTCTGCCGCCGGGACGGCCACCACCGTGGCCCCGTCAAGGCCTGGCTCGGCCGAAACGACACAGATGGAGGCAGAGTCGGGGTCCGCCCGGGGCCCCGGGCTCACGGACGCCAGCACCTTCCCCCAGCAGCCCGGCTCGGCCGCCCGGACCACCTCGGCTCTTTCCCAGGCGCCCACGGCTACTCCGACGGGGGACCCCGGGACCGCGGCCGTGTCCTCCAGCAGGCCCTCCAGCCCGGACCTCGCTCGGTCCACGACGTCGGCAGAGCTCCGCGCGGGCGGCACCGCCTGGCCCCCTCCCGCCCCCAGCACTCCAGGAGCTGCGGACACGACCGTCCCCAGCCCAACAGGTCCCCCTGAGGCCACCTCCCAAGGCGCCCGGCCCTCGGACCCGGCAGCCACTGGCCCCCGCGCTCTGGCGAGGACCGCCGACATGGGCGGCGCCAGCTTGGAACCTGGCACAGGCTCGCCTCCCAGTCTGACGGGCAGCGCGGTTGCGACGCCCGCCACTTCGGAGGCCTCCGCACGTCCCGAGGCAGTCCGCCCTCCCGAAAAGGCGGCCGCGACCCACGTGGGCACCGCCAGGCCCGGCCCGGCGTCCCAGTCCTCTGGCCCGGCGGCCTCGGCGGCCTCGCAGCCCTGGAAAGGCACCTCGGCCCCGGCCACCTCTGCCGCCGGGACGGCCACCACCGTGGCCCCGTCAAGGCCTGGCTCGGCCGAAACGACACAGATGGAGGCAGAGTCGGGGTCCGCCCGGGGCCCCGGGCTCTCGGACGCCAGCACCTTCCCCCAGCAGCCCGGCTCGGCCGCCCGGACCACCTCGGCTCTTTCCCAGGCGCCCACGGCTACTCCGACGGGGGACCCCGGGACCGCGGCCGTGTCCTCCAGCAGGCCCTCCAGCCCGGACCTCGCTCGGTCCACGACGTCGGCAGAGCTCCGCGCGGGCGGCACCGCCTGGCCCCCTCCCGCCCCCAGCACTCCAGGAGCTGCGGACACGACCGTCCCCAGCCCAACAGGTCCCCCTGAGGCCACCTCCCAAGGCGCCCGGCCCTCGGACCCACCAACTATCTCCTCCTTGTCACAGTCTCACTCCTTTTTTACTCACCGTTTTTCACACTCAGAGAAGACCTCTCTTTTCAGTTCTGGTTCTGCCCCTGTGTCACGCACGTTCCATCCCTCTCCAGGAGAAAGCAGCTTTCCATTTTCCTCAGTGCCCTCCCACTTTTTCCAAACAAGCTTGGCAACTATAGCAAGTTCCTCTTCGTTTCCTGCCTCCACCACATCTGCCAAGGTGCCCACTTCGGAACCCTCTTCAGATACAGCGGAAATCCTTCCTTCCACTTTCACAGCAGTTAACACTGCTCTGACCAAGAGTTCTGGATATGATCTCCCCTCTTCTTTCACAATCCTCTCTGAGCCGTCCACCCTCACATATTCAGCATTCACTGCCCCATTCATGAAAGAGACATTCATTTCCTCATCACCTCCTTCCTTCTCTGAGACTACAGCTTTTGAGAGAAAACTTCTTTCTCATTTGACTCGTGGACAGAAGGAACCAAGCACAGCCCTGGACTCCAGCTCATCTACACCCGGAAAAACACTTTCTTCTCCTTTCCCCACTCATCTTTCAATGAATCCCAAGACTGATGCCACCTCTTCTCTGAAAATATCTGTCCCTTACCACCTTCCTTCTTTCCCGTATACTGAAATCCCCATGAAAACCGTCACCCACTTTTCTGCTTCTCTCCCCATTACAGGGTCCACTTCGGTGACCTCCTCCCCTTCTGTTCCTGTATCTGAAAGTGCTCATCACCTAAGCACAGATATGGTATCTTCCGCTGAGACGATTTTGGCCAACACATTGACACCTTCTCTGTCAGAGTCTATGGCTTCCTTTACCACACCTGGACTTCCTCATGCCAGCTCAGCTCCCTTCTCAGTCAGTTCATTTTTTAGGACAGTATCAGGTCTTGGGGATGTTACTATGTCCACCATTGCAGAGAGCCTACCTTCATCAGCTTCAACACCCTCCCCCTCTTCAACCTTCACTACCACTCACTCTTCAACTAGCCCAGTGCTCCATGAGATTACTTCCTCAACTGCTACCCCACCTACAGCGGACACCGACCCCAAGGCAGAGAGCAGTACTGCTGAAGGACCCTTGGTTATGGCCAGCACTTTGGAGACGTCTTCTCCGTCAGTCAGGACATCTTTATCACCCGTTATGGATACCAGAATGACAGAAAGTGTTGACTTGGCAATAGTGACAAGTTCTTCTCAGGTTCTTCCACACTCAACACAGTTGACAAGTAAGGACCCACAGCTCCTATACTCCCAATATTTGGGGCTCATAGGAAATGGTTCCTTTCCTGAGAGGTAAAAAATGAGTTAATTAGGGGTTTATTACTGCACCAGAAACTCTTTTAGCAAACATTTGTATATCTATCCTCAGTTCCAGGCACTGGAAGAGGTACTGGGGAGACAAAGATAAATAAGCAACCAGCTGAATAATTATGGTACCATGATAGATGTTCTAACATTACTAATAATGCTGCTGCTGATAATAATAATTATAACAAATGTTTACAGAGCACTTATTCTGTGTCAAGCACTGTCCCGTTATTTAATTCTCATTTGAATTCACTTGGAAGAAGGGACTCTTATGATCCCATTTCACAGATGAGTAAACTGATGCAGAGACGTTAACAGCAGCTCAAGATCACAAAGCTGGCAAGTGATAAGAACTCAGACCACGTGCCACTAGGAATCCATGTTCTTAACCATTAGTCTATGCAGTACTGCTCAGAGAGGTAGGAGGAAAAGCTAGAGATTCTGGAATCACAGAATCCATAGGAAGGGAGAGTTTTAGGAAGGAGGAATGGTCCGTTCTGTCAAATGCTACAGGACAGCCCAATTGAAATGAGTTGAGAAATTCTTTGACAACGTGTGGGTCCTCAGGGATGCTAATGAAGGGAATAGCAGTGAGCTGTAGAGGGCTAGAACAACACCTAAAATAATACAGAGATACAGGGGAGGGATTCCGCCTTTGAGTTGAGCTTGTTTCTATATTGAGAACAGTGTCAAAGGGAAGGGAAATATGAAAGAAAATGGTGTGCAAATGAAAATCAAGGGAACAAAGTCCTTTTGGACATGGGAGGGACCCAAGCCCAGGAGGAGAAAGGCCACCTCCAAGAGATCAGTAGATGAAGGAGGGATACTATTCTTCTGAAAAGTTAAATTTGATCCCCACTTTTATTCTGGACACTAGTCCAAAGAGACCCTCCAACTATTGCAGCTGCTTCACTAAATATCTGTAGGAGGATGACGTGATTCTCTCTCACACTAGTTTTAACAATTCACAGCAAAGTTAGACACATCGATGGCTATTGACTCATGTCTTCAAGCATGGCTCAGTAGTTGAGTCATGGATGTTTAGTAAGGAAGTCATGAGTTGGATGGTAAGAAGGTAGAAGTGTGGTTGGATGGGTGGAAGGATGAAAGGAAGAATGGAGAGATGGATAAATGAAAGAAGAAAGGCTGGATATATGGAAGGAAGAAGGGATGGATGTATAGAAGGAGGAAAGGATGTAAAGAAGGAGGGATGGGTGGAAGGGAGGATTCAAAGAAGTAAAGATTGAGGAAAAGAGTGATGAAAAGGTGAAAGGAAAGGAGAAAGGACACATAAAAGGACAGATGCATGGTAGGAAGAAAGGATGAAAAGAAAGATGGAACGAAGGAAGAATAGATGGGTAGATACAGGGATAGATGGATGAATCTATGGGTGGATGAATGGATCCATGGACAAATGTGGCCACTTATGGCATATAGCACTGGCTTAAGTCCATACAAATGGACTTGAGATGAATTGAGTTGTACAGTGAATTAAGTGGATCCATTTAGACAGTGCTGTCCTGGATGAGATGAGTTACCGTAGGTTTCTTCCCCGCCCTCACCTGCAGGGACTGATGGCATCATAGAGCACATCACAAAGATACACAATGAAGCAGCACATGGAGGCACCACAGGACCAGTTTGTGTCCCTCCAGCATCGCATCATCTGCTAGTCTTAGAGATAGGTTCAAGTTCACTTACTTCCCAGTAATCCCACTTGTGGCCTATTTCCTATGTTAGAGAGACGAAAGGTTTGTTTATTTAAAGAAAGAATTGTGTGCAGTTGCCATGGGCTTCCCTGTCTTAGCTGGATCTTTGTCTAATGTTTACTAGGTGGATATTACCAATTTTCCTTTTCTCATAGCATGCTGAGTAAGTTTAGTTCAAGGTTAGATATGTCAACTTTACAAATTTGACCCAGTTTAACTTACTGAAAATAGTTATTAATAGCTTTCTGTGTGTTCAAAGAGAAAAATCTGGTGAAGTGCTTTGCCATTGCTCATCATCATCATCAAATACATATGAAGCTCTTTAGGATATCTGCTCTCAGAAATATGGTTTTTAGGATATTCTGAGCAACACAGGGACACTGCTTTATCATCAGAGTCAAAATCTCCTTCATTTTGTCCCTCCCCCTATGCCAAGCTCCCGAAGACTCTGTGGTCTTTATAGAGAAGCTCCACGTACTTCTTCCTTCCTCCTGGGAACCATTTTCTGAAGCCCTGGTCAGTGCTTTCTGTCTCAGCCAATGCCACTTGACTCTTCTTCAAGGCTGAATTCCAGTCAGCTTTTGTATTTCCTGGCAAATTCAATGCAGTATAGGTTTATTTTGTAGTAGAAACACAAAAAGTAGAAGCAATAGTAACAGTAGTAATAATATGCAGCAGCAGTAGTAGCGGTAGCAATAACTCCAGTAACAGTCGGTAAGGGTAGCAGTAGTAACAGGAGTAATAACAACAGTGATAGGTGGTAAGAGTAGTAGTAACACCAGTAACGGTAGGTGGCAGCAGTGATAGTAGTAATAGTGGTAGTAGTTAGTAGCAGTGGTGGTAATAACAGTAGCAATAGCAGACAGCAGCAGTAGTAGCAGTAGCAATAACTCCAGTAACAGTCGGTAAGAGTAGTGGTAGTAACAGTAGTAATAACAACAGTGATAGGTGGTAAGAGTAGTAGTAACACCAGTAACGGTAGGTGGCAGAAGTGATAGTAGTAATAGTAGTAGTAGTAGCAGTGGTGGTAACAACAGTAGCAATAGCAGACAGCAGCAGTAGTAGCAGCACTGTCTTATTGTGAGCCACGAGGCACTTTGCTTGGTGCATTGTTATCAGCACACTGAGACGGCCACTGTACCTATCCCTACTTTATAAAAGAAAATGGATGTCGAGCAGGATTTGGTAACATCTATTCAGTGGTGGAGCCTGAATCTTAGTGCAAGACTACCTTATTCCAGACCTCCCCATTCTTAAGCACAATGATACATGATCACTCTTAAGTCAGAGGAGACCTGCCTGTGTATACATCCATCCATGTATTCATTCATTAATTCATTCACTCATTCATTCATTCAAAAAATAGTTGTTGAGAACGTAGTGTATGCCAAGCAGTCAGACATTAATAGCTATTACCAAGAAGACTGTGAGGGGTGGTACAGTACTGGTTCAGACAGTATGAAAAGGAAATATTGAGGAGAGACATATGAATTCTTACATGAATTTGTAAAGGTAAATTTCAGCTGGCATTTGAAAAGGGGCTGAACATAAGAAGTCTGATGAGAAATAGACATGTCAGGCAGAGAAAACAGCTTGAACAAAGGCTCAAAGGCTGGAGGGGACCAGAGAGTGCTCAAGAATTCATGGGGGAGTTACAGCCTAAGATGAGGCAGGTAGGGCAGGGGAATGGCAATCACAATTCCTTTTCCCATTCCAGAAGCATCGCAGGCACATCCTGGGCGGAGACATTTCTCTCTCTTTCCTCATGTGGAGAAAAAATAAACTACTACCAGTCCAGTAAGTGGTAATAATTTTGTCTAAATTGTGTGTCCATCCCACAATTCACAGGACTACCAACAGGAGGGACGGAGAGGGCAGAGACAACTGCTACAGCGCCTTTGACCGCCAGAGTCTCTACTCCCACTTCAAGAATGCTGACTTGTCTCATGACTTCCAGTAAAATGGCCAGCACAAGCACAACTGGAGTGACCATCACAACCCCAGATGTTACCCCTGATGTTCCTGAGATGACAACCTTGTTGGTCACCAGACCTAGAGCAGAGACCAGCACAGCAGCTCCCAGGACAATGCCACCTATTTTCAATAAAGGATCAGAGACCATGTCCTCACTGGCCCCTAGTTCTGGGAAAGAAATGAGTTCAGCTGTTCCAACTCTGATTGTTTCCCTTGCTGAGCCAGAGGCCACAACCTCATGGGCCATCTATCCTGCAGAGACCAGCTCAACTGTTTCCAGCACAACTCTGAATGTTTTCCATAGTGACTCAGACAGCACACCCTCAGCAGCTACCAGTTCTGGGGAAAAAGTGAGTTCAACTGTTGCAACTCCGACTGTCTCCCCTGATGTACCGGGGATGGTGACCTCACTGGTTACTAGTCCTGAGGCAGAGACGAGTATGGTTATTCCAACTCTGACTGATTCCCAAGATCAACAAGAGACCGAAGCCTCATGGGTCACCCATCCTGAAGCACAGAACAGCTCATCCATTCCAGCTCCAGCTGTCTTCTCTAGTGTGCCAGGGATGGTGACTTCACTGGATACCAGCTCTGGGGCAGAGACCAGCCCAACTGATCAAACTCTAACTGTTTCTCCTGGTGAGCTAGATACAGTAGTCTCATGGGTTACCCATCCTGGAGCACAGACCAGTTCAGACATTCCAACGCTGGCGCTCTCCCCTGGTGAATCAAGGGTAGAAATCTCAGTAGTCACCAGTCCTCAGGAAGAGACTAATAGAACCTTTTCAACTGTGACTGATTCTCCACACAAACTAGACACAGCAGCCTCGTGGGTCACCCATCCTGGGACAGAAGCCAGTTCCATTGTTCCAACTTTGGCTGCCTCCCCTGGTGAGCCAGATACAACAGCCTCATGGGAGCATTCCTCAGAGACAAGGACACCTGTTTCCAGAACAACTTGGAGTTTTCCCCGTACCGAATTAGACACTACATCTTCAACAGCCACCAGCCTGGGAGTGGAAGCCAGTTCAGCCATTCCGACGATGACAGTCTCACCTGATGTACCAGCTTCAGTAACCTTAATGGTCACTAGTTCTGTGACAGACACCAGTACAACTTTTTCAACTCTGATTGAGTCCCTGAAAGAACCAGATACAACAATCTCCTTGGTCACCCATCCTGAAGAGTCCAGCCCAATTGTTCCCAGGACAATCCCCAATGTTTCCCATAGTGAATCAGACAGCACACCCTCGATGGCCACTAGCCTTGGGATGGCAGCCAATTCAGCCATTGCAACTCCAACTCTCCCCCCTGATGTATCAGATATGGTGACCTCAAAAGCCACTAGTTCTGGAACAGATGCCAGTATAGTTATTCCACCTCTGACTCTTTCTCCTGATGAATCAGAAAACACAGTATCATGGGTTACCCATTCTGGAGCACAGACCAGTTCAGCCATCCCAACTCCGACTGTCTCAGGGATGGTGACCTCGCTGGTCACCAGTTCTGGGGCAGAGGCCAGTACAACTTTTCCAACTCTGACTGATTCCTCACACGAACCAGAGACCACAGCCTCGTGGGTCACCCATTCTGGGACAAAAGTCGGGAAAGCTGTTACAATGCTGACTGTTTCCACTGGTGAGCCAGATGCAACAGCCTCATCGGTTACCCATCCTGTGTCACAGACAAGTTCAACCATTCCAACTTTGTCTGTTTCCCCTGGAGTATCAGGGGGGGAAATATCACTGGTCACCAGTCATGGGGCAGAGACCAGTACAACTTTTTCACCTCTGACTGATTCCCCACATAAACCAGAGACAACAGCCTCATGGGTCACCCATTCTGGGACAGAAGCCAGTTCAGCTGTTCCAACTCTGACTGTTTCCTCTGGTGAGACAGATACAATAGCTTCATGGGTCACTCATTCCACAGAGACCAGCATACCTGTTTCCAGAACAACTCCAAATTTTTCCTATGGTGAATCAGATACCACACCCTCAATGGCCATCAGTCCTGGAGCAGAAGCAAGTTCACCTATTCCAACTACAACTGTTTCTTCTGGTTTACCAGATATGATGACCTCACTGGTCACCAGTTCTGGAGCAGAGACCAGTATAGCTTTTACAACTATGACTGATTTCCTACATGAACTAGAGACCACAGCCTCATGGGTGACTCCTTCTGAGACAGAAGCCAGTTCAGCTGTTCCAACTCTGACTGTTTCTTCTGGGGAGCCAGATACAACAGTCTCATTGGTCACTCATCCTGAAAAGACCAGCCCAACTGTTCCCAAAACAACTCCCAATGTTTCCCATAGTGAATCAGACACCATGCCCTCAGCTGCCACAAGTTCTGAGGCAGAATCCAGTTCAGCTGTTCCAGCTACAACTGTCTCACTTGGTGTACTAGGGGTGGTGACCTCACAGGCCACTAGTTCTGGGGCAGAGACCAGTACAACTTTTCCAACTCTGACTGATTACTCACATGAACTAAAGACCACAGCCTCTTGGGTCACCCATTCTGGGACAGAAGTCAGTTCAGCTGTGACAACTCTGACTGTGTCCCCTGGGGAGCCAGAAACAACAGTCTCATTGGTCACCTATGCTGCAGAGACCAGCCCAACTGTTCCACAAACAATCCCCAGTGTTTCTCATAGTGAATCAAACTCGACACCCTCAATGGCCGCTAGCCTTGGTGCTGAAGTCAGTTCAGCTGTTGCAACTCCCACCATCTCCCCCAGTGTATCAGATATGGTGATCTCACAGGTCACTAGTTCTGAGGCAGATGCCAGTATGGCTATTCCAACTCTGACTCTTCCTCCTGGTGAACAAGTGACCACAGCCTTCTTGGTCACCCACCCCAGTGTAGAGACAAGCACAAATATTCCTGCTTCAACTGTTCTTCCTCATTCACCAGAGACCACCCCCTCACCATCCATCCAACCTGGGTTGGAGATTAGTGTAGCTCTTCCCACTCAGACTGTTTCCCTCAGTCCACCAGAAACAACATCCTTCACCACACCTGTGACCGAGACCAGCATAATTGACCTAGGTCCAACTGTCTCACTTGCTGTTCCTACGGAAACAGCCTCACTCTCCACCCATCCTGGGACAGACATCAGCACAACTATTTCAACTTCAGCTCTCTCCCCTGATTTACCAGAGACCACAGACTTATTGGTCACCATTCCTGCAGCAGAGGCCAGTACAAGTATCCCAACTCTGACTGTTTCCCCTGCTGTTCTCAGGCCTGCCAGTACCCCTGCAACAGCTGGTGAGCCTCACACTGTAACTTCATGGAGCACAGACACCTCACCACCTGCAACCTCAGTGGGACTCGAAGAATTTACCGAGACTGTGACAGGGGACACTGTGACCTTGATAGCATCACAGACCCCAACACCACCTAAGACCAGTCATGGAGAGGGATCAGGTTCTACTACTATCCTTAAAAGTACAACTGTTGAGACCACTAACTTAGCTTCCACAGGTTCAGGCCCCACAGTGGCCAAGACCGCAACCACCTTCAATACACTGGCTGGAAGCCCCTTTGTCCCTGTGACCACAACTGGGACGTCCACCTTGGCCCCTGTGAGTGTGACTTCAGGAACAAGTAAGAATAACTTTTTTTTAATTGTGGTTGTGTATATATTTAGATAATAATATTTGCCATTTTAAATGTACAATTCAGCAGCATTAATTACAGTCACACTTTGTGCAACCATCACCATTTCCAAAACATTTTTTTATCTAATGGGTAACAGGATCTGTGTACCCATTAGACAATGACTCCCCTTTCACCTCCCCATTCAGCCCCTAGTAATCTGTTTACTATCTCCATGAATGCACCTATTATAGATATCTCACGTAAGTGGAATCATATAATATATTTGTCCTTTTGTGTCTGGCTTATTTCATTTAGCATAATGTCTTCAAGGTTCATCCATATGGTGGTATATATCAAAACTTCATTCTTGTTTATGGATAAATAATATTCCATCTTATGGACATACCACATTTTATCTGTCCATTCATCTATTTATGGACACTTGGGCCGTTTCCACCTTTTTACTACTGTGAATAATGCTGCTATGAACATGGGTGCACAAGTCTGTTTGAGTCCCTGTTTCCAATTCTTTTGGAATACCTAGAAAAGGCATTGTTGGGTTGTTTGGTGAATTAGTTTCTTAGGACTGCCATAACAAAGTATCACAGACTGAGTGGCTGAAGCAACAGAAATTTATTGTCTCACAGTTCTGGAGGCTGGAGGGAAGTCCTAGGAGAATGCATAGAATGTGCACCTTGGAGTCATTCCTTCTGGGAGATGAGGGAGCTAGAGTATTTATACACCAACTCCCATCAGTCATTGCCCAGCATGCTCCCTGGGCCTGTTAATTCCTCCATGACAAAGAGATTCAGGTGCTGGCATGAGCTGAAATGTTACCCTTATGAGCCAAAGGGATGTGGAAGTAGGGTGATCAACTCATCCCACTTTGCCCAGGACTGCCACACTTTTAAAACTGAAAATCTGCATACCAGAAACCCACATAGTCTTGGGCAAACTGGGATGGTTGGTCAACCTATGTGGGAGGGTCTTGGACAGTGACTACTCCACAAAGTGTCTCAAGTAGGACAGCCTAGGCCAGACCCCAACTCAGCACTGGAGTTATAGTGTGTCCTCAGAGCCTTATTACCCCCCTGACCCAAGGCCTGACTCAAGACTGGCTTCATTTTACTCTTCCCCACACCCTGCAGCTGCAGTTCCTTTCTTGATGCCTTTTACCGTCAACTTCACCATCACCAACCTGCACTACACAGAGGACATGGGAAACTCGGGCTCTGAGATATTCAATGCCACTGAGAGACACCTGCAGCACCTGGTGAGAGAGTCCCCCACCAATGCCCATCTCTCCCCAATCCCACCACACCCTACTGTCTTGGTCCCTCCTGCTCATCTCCTTTTCATTCTCTTCCAGCTCGAGCCCTTGTTCAAGAACAGCAGCATTGGTTTCCTCTACACTGGCTGCAGACTGGCTCTGCTCAGGTGAGACCTCCTCCAAAGCATCTGCAGAAACCCCAGTTCTCTTCTTTCTTGATCCCCCACACCCTGGTCAACCACGGCTACTTGGGCCTTTGCTGAGAGACGGTATATAAGTGGATCCAAAGTGCCTATGTTTGAACCCCAGTTATCCCATTTGCTAGCTGTGTGACCTTGGGCGAGTCACATAACCACTGTGTTCTTCAATCATATTATTTATAAAATGATGATAACAACCGCACTTTACTCTTGGGGTTGTTAACCGTTCATCACAATGCCTGGTACATTGTGAGTGCTCAAATAATGGGATCTTGTATTACCAGCTGGTGTAGCATCTTTAACAACTGTGTCCCCAGAGTCCCTGACACTCTCCCTGCTCCAGCTCATCTCTACCCTATTGAGGACAGACTCTACACACTGCAGCTCTGCCCTTTATTCCCTAAAAATAGGTAGGGACTTCCTTTCCCAAAGAAGTCTTACTGAACCAAAGAGAAAAGCAAACCAAATATTCAGTACAGGCAGTATATATTGCAATTTAAAAACTCAAATGGACCTTAACTCTGCAGAAATGGCCTGTCTTCTCCTCTCTGCCTCTGTCCATCCAGTGTCCTCTGAGGTCAGGGAGCTCAGGACCCTTTCCTTACACTTCATGGACCCTGCAGCCTCTATTTGGGGTCTTCCATCCAGCCAACTCAAGTTGTCCTGCCAGAGAGGGGGCTCCTCTACCCACATGGTTCCAGGAGGAGAGATTTTTGGAGTACTGTAGATAAAAATTGTCCTCAAAGGAGATGCACCACCACACCGGCCCTTATCACTCCATAAGATGGGGAAGCTGGGGGAATCAGTAATAATAATATTGCCCACACTACATGCTGCCCGATAATCTAAGTGGTTTACATGTTTTCATTCATTTCAGCCTCAGAACAACACGATTATTATCCCACCTGGCAGATGAGAACACTGAGGTTCAGAGTAGTCAAGCTGCTTGCTTGAGAGGAGCCAGTATTTGAACCGAGGTGTTCTGGCTCCAGAGTCCCTGCTTTTAGCTGAAATAGTAGCAGAAATCAAGCTTTCTGTGCTCAACAACATTTACATTCTTAGAAAAGTACTCAGAACTCCAAAGAGCCTTTGGACTTGGAGGTTATATCTGTCCAAATTTACTGTATTAGAAATTAAAACTGAGAAATTTTATAAATATTTATTCATTAATGATTAAAAATAACAAACCCATTACATGTTAACAGAAAGAACATATTTTTATGAGCAATAGCTATATTACCCCCCCCCCAAAAAGCATAATGAGAAGAAGGCCATTGTTTATATTTTTGCAGATCTTTTTAATGTCTGGCTTAGTAGAAGACAACAGGATATCTACTTTTGCATTCAGTATTTTACAATATTCCACCTCGTGGCCTCTGGAAAAAATTTCACTGTATATTCCTGAGAGAATGAAAGTGAAAATAATGTTTTAGTATTATTTTGAAAATATATTTTACTTGGTGGATGCCCTGTAAAAGTTTTGTGAACAGGGTCCCTGGACCACACTTTGAGAACCTCTGCCCTACACTATATGGGCGTAAAATGGGAATTCTTTGAATAGCATGGATAATAGCAAGCAGAATTCCCAGGCAAGAGAAGAAGGGGATCTTTCTCCGTACCTGTAAAGCCCTCACTTTGGGTGAATCACTGTAGGATCAGCTCAAATTCAGGGTGAAGATATTTTTGAACCACACTGTCCCCTTGTTACTTCTTAACTCATTTTCTCTGTTTTTCCCCAAACTTGGTTGCCTGCCCATAATGTGTTCCCAAATTGTTGACCTCAGCCTTGAGATCCACCAACTTGAAATAAAGTCCCTGTTTCAGGCCCCATGATGGTTGTTGACAGCATCACAGCCAGTTGTGGAAGTGATTCACTCACCTTCCCCAAGGTCTCCAACCTTCCTGTTTTTTCCCTTCCACATGCTTCCTGGCCCCAGGATTCTCAGGATTTTCTTCACTGGGAGCTCCATATGCCCAACCCCATGGCCCAAGCAGGACTCACCTGTTACTGGAGTGGACACCATGTATATTTACTTTCATGAGTGGACAAGGAGCATTCTATGGGCTGGTAGTGGGAAGAATGAGCTTGAAACAATTAATAAAAAGAATGGGGAGCAGCAAAAGAAAGCTAGCTAAGGAATAGCCCTGGTGAACACTGCATTTATGAAGATGAGGGGTCTGAATACCCACATGAGACAGAAAAGATGTGTTCAACAAAGCAGATGAGACCCAGGGAACAGCTCTGACATCGAAACCAAGGGCTACAATAGAGGAAGGAGTTGTCAAGAGTATCCAACTTTCTGATGTCTCTGCATGTCCCTATTCTCATGTCTCTCCTTCCTCAGGGCTGAAAAGGATGAAACAAGCACCAAAATGGACATGGTTTGCACTTACCGCTCAGATCCCACAGGCTTCAGGCTGGACAGAGAACGGCTGTACTGGGATCTAAGCGAGCAGACTCATGGTGTCACTCAGCTGGGCCCCTATACCTTGGACAGGAACAGTCTCTATGTCAATGGTGAGTAATTATTCTGCAGCTTGGGTCTCCTCCTGTTTCCCAGATGGGGTCTTCTTGCAGTACAACTCCTCTTCACTCATGTTCATAGCTCTAGACCAACCTAAAATTTCCATGGGGGATCAGTTCTCTCTCTTCGTAACATCTAAAAAGCACCTTTCAAGTTCTGGAAATGAAGGTTTCCCCCATAGTCTTCTTCATTTCAATGGCCATTCACAGAATCCCCAGTAAAGCATGCAGACGTGAGAGAAGGAAGAGGGTAATGCATGCCCATGATGGCCATTGGGGTTAACTCTCCCACAAGAGGCAATGGGTTCCCAATGCAGTGACTGTTCCATTTCTTTATCTTCTTTATGGCAGCATGTGGTCCTGTACCCATTCTCCAAGGGCCAGCTGGAACCACATCCCACCTGAGAAACAAACAAAGCTGTTAGTAATTTTTTTTAGCAATAAATTCCTTTGCAACAATGCTCTTAGCAACAGCACCCACAGTAATACCTATACTGAAGACTAATATTTTTTGAGGGATTCCTATAGTCCAGAACATTATGTATATTATGCCTGACTAACCCTGCCCAACACTCTGAGGTATTATGTATATTTTCCAGAGGAGCAAACAAGGCTTAGGGAGGAAAATCCATTTCCCCAAGATTAGGCAGCTAATACATGTGGTAGAGTTGTGACTCGAACCCTCAATTGACTCTAAAATCTAGGCCCTCTAACTGCTAGGCTATACTGCAGACTAACCCAGCTAGAGCGAGCCTCAAATCTCAGGATGGGAAGTCATATCAAGGGACCTATAATGTACAATTTCAACTAAAGCTCAGTTAATTATCTCCACTATATCACATTGGACATTTTCTTTCTACCTGGATTAAAACTTGTTCTGTATTTCAACAGTCCTTGGCAATTACTTTAAAGCAGTAGTTACCACTGTGGGTTTTGGTGAATTACAGGTCTTCTTTAATTAAGCCCTAGTCTTGCCTTTTTATCCTATGTGGCCCTGAACAAGCCTTGCATCCTCTCTATGGTTTAGTGTCCATTTTCAGAATGGAATTTTTTAAAAAATCACCTGAGACTAGTGTGAGAGTCAGATGAGACAAAACCCAAATAACTCAATAGATCACAGAGTTCTACTTGGTCCAGCCTCAGATAAGACTTTCATTTCAAGAAACCCAGTCAGACCATCAAATATAAAGCAAGTCTAAGTTTTATTAGCATTACTTACATAGCATCAAAGACGATCCAGTCCATGATCCAGAACCATATTTATTCAAATACTCCTTTCCCCATTTTCTCTTATTCTCCAACTTTATAATCTCTGGCTGACCTCTGAGTCTTTCCCCTCTCCGTAAATCATTCCCTCCCTCTCCCTCTCTCTCTCTCTTTCTCTCTCTCTCTCTCATCCAATTCAACATTACAGAAGTCCAAGAACTACACTGTCACAGATCAAGCTGTCTTTGGAGAGTTGGGTGTGGGGAGAAACTCAGAGAGCAAGGACAAAATTATAGTCAATGGAAGAAAAATAAAACAAAAATAAGGCTGGAAAGACTCACGTAAAATTGTTGTCCTATTATTCATTTGATGAGGTTGATACCATTCCAAGCACCTAGTAAACCCCACGTGATTGAGAGTGCTATGATCATTATTGTCTTTGTGGTTAATGGTAATGAGGATGAAATACTGTGAGCATCAGAGAATGAGGCAGTTAACTCATATGGAGTAGCCATCATTATTTATTGATGAATCTCAGAGAAACACTCAGGAAGGTCTATGCAGTTGTGCTTCTAGTCCTACCTCATCACTCTTTTCTCAACCTTCTCCTATCATCTTACTCTTCCTCTCTGCCTCTCTCTGCAGGTTATAACCATCGATACTGGATTCCCACCACTAGCAGTAAGTAATGAGGGTGAATGTCTCTTCACCCCTGGGGCCCTTGTTCCCTAAGCTTGCCCCCCCCTGGGAGGAAGTATCCCATATGCCCCAGGTTCGCAGTCCCAGATGCCCAAAGTCTCGGGCTAAGCCAAGCTAGAGATGCAAGTTCCCATGAACGGCTCTGCCATCTCATTGTTTCATGATAGGGTTCAACAATTTTTATACATGTTGAATTTTCTTTCAGCTCTGGTGACCTCCACATTCTCTCCAGGGCCTCCAGCATCTTTGACATCCACCCCCAGCTCTACAGGTAGGAATCT
This sequence comes from Equus asinus, assembly GCF_041296235.1. Taxonomy (NCBI): domain Eukaryota; kingdom Metazoa; phylum Chordata; class Mammalia; order Perissodactyla; family Equidae; genus Equus; species Equus asinus. The sequence continues at coordinate 19,278,378 of NC_091809.1, read as the reverse complement.
AATCTGTGAGTCCCATCAACTGCCATTCAGTGGCTGATGAATTCCTACATGGTCTGGACCCTGATGCCAACCCAGCCTCAGTCTGTCACACTGTCTACCTTGCTCCCTAATCTCTGGCCACACCAGCCTCATCTCTGTTCCTTCAGGGCTCAAACATCTCTCCATGCTCAGGGCCTTTGTACTTACTGTTCTTGAAACCCAGCTGTGCCTGCTTCCTCCTTGTCCTCCAAATCTCAGCTCAGCATGCTCTTACTCAGAAAACCTCCTATAAAGTAGCATTTCCTCATGTCTCACACAGAACTAATCTCTATGACCATTTCCCCCATGGAAATTACTACCCTTTGGATTTCTTGATTGCTCAAGTATTTGTGGTCCACGACCTGAGCCCAAAAGGTCTTGGTCCCTCTCTTCCCACCAAAATTTCCGTGACTTGTCAGCCTTTGGACACTCTTGGGTGAGACGGTTGAGGTTCCCTTTTAAGCTGACATCACACATCTAAAAATGAGGTCCCTTGTCCTCCCACAAGCAGCTGAGGAGGGAGGGATATCCTCAGTCGGATATCCCAGGCCTCACTTACTGGAGACTATGGACCAAGAGATGGCATTAGTCCCTTTCCCCAATATTCAGATCAGGCCTAACACTGTGATGGGTCTCCTCTCTCTCTCCCTCCAGCAGCAGATGTTGGTCCAGCCTTGGTGCTGTTTACCCTCAATTTCACCATCATCAACCTGTTCTATACATCAGACATGGGGCACCCAGGCTCTGCAAAGTTCAATTCCACCGAGAAGGACCTGAATCACCTGGTAAGAGTCTGTCAGTGCCTATGCTGGCCTGCCTTACCCTTGTGCCACCCAGTCCCCTCAGCTCACCTCCCTCTCCCTCTTCCCCAGCTTGATCCTTTGTTCAAGAGCACCAGTGTTGGCTCACTGTACTCTGGTTGCAGACTGACCTTGCTCAGGTAAGACCTCCCTCCCTCACAATATGAAGGGCTGTACTGTCACAGGCAAGCTCACTTGGAGGTGAGGATTTGAAGATGACAACTAGAAGGCAAGAATCATAAATGATTGGAGCCTTCCAGGAATTCAGATGTGGAAGGTTTCCCCTCCGGCTGAGTGCATCAGAGAGGGCTTCCTGAAAGATGTGGCTGTCAAAGGTCTTAAATTATTTGGATAAGCAGATTCGCAGAGCATTCATACTCATTGGTGAGAAAGGGCAGCAATGACTCATTCAGAAAACATTAAATGAGGCACTTTAGGCCATGTTCTGTGACAGGTGATAAGGGCACTGAGAAAATCAGTCATGGGCCCTTCTCTCAAAGTGCCCACAATGTAGAGAGAACAACAGCCATATGGACTTAAAGCCGTAATATGAAGAGGGTTAGTACAATAATACAGCACTACACAGGGGCCATAGGAGCCTAGAGAATGGACTTTGAGCTCAACCTGGGGGAGTGGAGTGGAGGCTGTCTGGAGAAAGTGATGCCTGAGCCAAGTTTTGACAATGAGGTGTGCATTAGCCAGAAGAAATGCTGCCAAAGATATTTTAAGGGGTGGCATATCTTAAGTAATAGGACAAATGTGAGAAATATCCCAATACATGAGAAAATTTCTATGAAATTGGAGTGTGGGGCAAACAGCAATTGAATGAAAGAAAGAAAGAGGGAGAGAGAAAGAGAGAGAGAAGGGAGGGAGGGAGAGAGGGAGGAAATGAGGCAGGGAGAGAGGGAAGGCAGGAAGGAAAGGAGAAAGGAAGGAGGGAAGGAAGGAAGGGACGGAGGAAGGAAAGAGAGATATAAAGGAAGGGAGAGAGGGAGGGAAGGAAGTTGGTTGGCTGGGGGACTGACTGAGTGATGGATGGGTGTATGGGCGTGTAGTTGCAAGAAAGGTGGATAAATTGTGGGATGACTTTGGAGTAGTAGATATCGCCAAGAGTTCAGTTGGAGCTGAGGTCAAAGGCCATACTAAGGAGTTTTCATAGTATTTTGCACAGCAAAATGTTAAGCATTAATGGTTACAAGGTCCACATGTGTGAAGTCACATCCCGTTTCTGTCACTAGCCATGTGATATTTGGTAAGTTCTATATGACTTTGTTTCCTCAACTATAAAGTGGGAATCATATCAGCATCTATCTCATAGAGTTGCTGAAAAGATAAAAAGAGATAGCAAATGGAAGAGTAGGACATCTTGTACATGTCCCATGAATATCATCAACCAGTAGATGTTCCATAAATATTAGTTATACTTATTCAGAGCTGTGGGAAATCATGGAGCTGTTGTAAGCAGAACCCTGATATGATATCATTTTAGGTAGAGTGCTGGTAGGTATGGGGATGGAAAAAATTAACATGATGATGGGACAGGATATGGGGAGACCTGTGAGATGTTGGACTGGACCTGGATATTGCTTAGGTTGGGGTATAATGGTTGGAGAAAGGTCCAGGAAGCCTACTACATCTCTGGCTCTGGCACTGATGTGGAAACATGGGAGGAGGAGCAGGTTCTGTGTTTTTAGGGGGGAAGGTGATGAGCTTAATTTGGGATATACAGAATGTGATAGATCTGCCAGAATCCCTGAGGCTGTCGGTTACATGGCACAGAGCTCAGGAGAGAAGTCTTGGATAGAGAGAGCAAGACTGGATCTCATGATAATAAAGGTGGCAGCTGAAACAATGAGTATGAACACAGGACCCAAGAATAATGAAGGGCAAAAGGATAAAAGTTGGCTGAGGATGAAGGAATGGAGATAAACCACTTTATGGAGTAGGAAGCTACCTAGATAAAGAGGACCCAGAAAAGAATGTGCCTGAGAAATCAGACAAGGCCCAGTAAAGAGAAATGTCATAAAACCGAGGGTCAATTTGAAAGAGAGAGTTGAACAAAGTATATAACTCTCCCACATCTCTGGATGCCCCTATTCCTATGTCCCTGCCACCCTAGGACTGAGAAGAATGGGGCAGCAACTGGAGTGGATGCCATCTGCACCTACCATCCTGATCCCGTGGGTCCTGGGCTGGACAGAGAAGAATTGTACGAAGAGCTGAGTCAGCTGACTCGTGGTGTCACCCGCCTGGGCACCTATACTCTGGACAGAGACAGTCTCTACGTCAATGGTGAGTGCCTGTGCTGCAGCTGGGTTCTCCTACAGTCCCATGTCTCCCTATACCAGTAGTTCTCAACTGTGGGAGATTCTGTACCCCAGGGGACATTTGACAATGTCTAGAGACATTTTCATGTCATTACTGGAGGGGTGCTAACGACATCTAGTGAGTAGAGGCCAGGAATGCTGCTAAACATCCCACAATGCACAAGGCAGCCCCCTACCATGAAGAATTGTCTAGACTAAAATATCAATAATGCTGAGTTTGAGAAATTGCTGTATACAGATTCATAGTTCTGGTACAAATCTAGAATTTCCTTGAGGACTTATTTTTGAATGCTTAACACACCATGGGAGGCCCATTTCCTTTCTCTTTTCACCTCTTCAGATGAAATGTTTCCTCTTCCATATTCCCACTGCTTCCCGTAGGAGTCCAACTGGAGTGTGCAGACTCTGGGGAAAGATGATGCAGGGCCCTGTGTTTGTCTTCCTGATGGGCAGTGGGTGCCAAGTTCAGCCCTCACTCTACTTCATTCTCTCCGTCATGACAACTTAGGGCAATTTTCGAAGTTTCCACAGGCAAGCTGGAATGACACTGACTTCCTGAAACACCACCACACTTAGCAAACACTCCATGAATAATAGCTGTTTACACAACACTGTTGGTGACAGTGTCCCTAACAGGAATGCTAACACTGTGACTAATAACTATAATAGTGGCTAATTCTTATCAAAAGGTTTTTATATGCCAGGAATTTTGATAAGGTCTTTGTTTGTATTATTTCATATTAATGTTACCCAAAACCCTGTGAAGTTATCATCCTTATTTTTACAGAAAGCTATTATTCATTCAGGCGGGAAATCATTTGCCCAAGATAATACAGCCATTATGCATGGCAGAGTCAAGACTCAAACCCAAGATTGAATCTAAACTCCAAAATCCTAACCACAAGGCAACACTGAAGACCATTCAGATAGAGAAAGCCTCAAATCTCAAGACAGGAAGGGGCATTGACGACCTCTAGCCAAGCAATCTAACCTAATGCTTGATTAGTTATTTCCCCTCCATATCAACTTAGAAACTTCCTTTATACATGGTTTGAAATATATATATTGCTTTGTGTTAACAATATCACATCCTATTTTGTGTCCATAGAAAGTTTAATTCAAGGATTGGGACTAACTTACAGCAGTAGTTAATGTATGGGGATTAATGAGCTGTTCTGTGTGATGCTGGACAAGCCATGTCATCTCTCTAGGTTTTAATATTCCATTTGTAGAATGGAATAAACATATATACCAGGCAGGATTGTCCTAATAATCAAAGGAGATAATTCAACAATAACCCAAGTAAATCACAGGGCTCCTTGGGTCTAGTCTTTACTCACATCTTTCACAGAGCATCAAAGGAGATGCAATCTAGGACCCAGAGAAACAGTCATGGAAAATTATCTTTTCCCTAATTCCTTTAAGGCTGAAATTTTTATATCATCACCTGACCTCTAAGTCTCATCTCTTTATTACTATCCAACCTCATCTCCAGATTTTCTCTGAGATTCCAAACCACATGTACATTTCCCTCTCTCCATCTCACTATATTTTCATTTCCACATACCTCATCTCTCAACCTGCCACAATTTTGTCAATTCTATATCACAAAGAAACAGAAACTAAACTAGAAAAATAAAATCACACAATAAAATTTTGTAAAGGGAGAGGAGCTGAGCGAGTAGGGATAAAATTATCTTTATGGATTGAGAGAACGTGGATAAAGATGGAAGACAAAGTAATTCCTAAATTTTCCCCATTACCCTTATAACGTGTTCAGCATTATTTCTGCATGGTACATTCCCAATAAATAAGGGAAGCTATTATTATCATATTTTGAATTTGGCAATGTTAGCGATGATGTTCAACACTATTTTCAAAGGACAAGGGACATAAGAGGCACCACATAAAATGTAGCTGTTGTGGTTCCTTCATATTATTGATTGATAGTATTCATTATAGATATTATTCATTATTGAAATTGTTTTGAATCTCAGAAAGTTTGTTAATGACGCTCATTTCTAGGTCTACCATCCACCACTTCCTTGACTCTTACCCATCATAACAATCCTTCTTTACTCTTTTCTTCCTATTTACAGGTTATAATCGTCGGTACCGGACCCCTACCACCAGCAGTGAGTATTTAAAATTGTGAAACTTCAATGCCCACTGGACCTTTATTCCCCAGAGTGCCTTCTTCAGGAGAGAAGCTACCAGTGCCCCCTCCCCAAGTGCTGGGCCGCAGCCGCAGAGCAGCTCCTAATCAACCCAAGGTCTTCCTCTGAGTCAAGAGAGAAGCCCAAGTTCCAATGAACAGCTTCCGCCCCACATTCCTTCAGGATGAGACTCAATCATGTTTCCTCTGTTTCTTCTTTCTCAGCTCCAGTGACTTCTACATTCTCTCCAGAATCTTCCACATCTCTCTCACCCATCCTCAGCTCTACAGGTAGGAATCTGCTCTCTGGGACCTATGCAACTTCAACACTGTATAGTCTGGTCTCTACTAACCCCCCGCCTCAGCCTGTCCTACTCACTCTCTCCCTTACTCACTAAACTTCGGTCACATCAGATACTGGTTTGTTCTTCTAGTGTCCTAACCTCTATCTGGCCTTTATACTAGCTCTTCCTGGAGGTCAGCTATGCCTGACGCCTTATTGCCTTTCAAATCTCAGCTCAACCATCACCTTCTCTGAAAGCCCTTCCTGACCACCTTGTATGAAGTAGCACCTCTGAATACGCACCTGGCCCACAGATTTTCTCTATCGTATCACCATGAGTATTTCTTTCATGGAATTTACTACTATTTGCTTTATTCAGTCTTTATGTATTTGTCTTTTTGGAGCTGAGCACCTAGTCCACATTCACTTTATATTTATTGCTTGAATGAATGGATGGATGTAGCAATCTCTGTTTTTGTCCACATTTGCAGATTCTATTTGAACACCCAGAAAATCATTGAGGGTCTTAGTCATGAGTTTGATTCTTGCCTTGTCTCCTCAACTTGTCCAGATGTGGATCTGAGGGCTCCTGAGTCTCTGGGAACATCATGCAGAAGCTTGATTTATGCCATAAAAGCTGGCTTGTGGCTAGCCCCGTGGTGTAGTGGTTAATTTTGGGACACTTTGCTTCAGCGGCCCAGGTTCGTGGGTTCAGATCCCAGGTGTGGACATACACCACTCATCAGCCATGCTGTGGTGGCATCCTGTATACAACATAGAGGAAGATTGGCACAGGTGTTAGCTCAGGGCGAATATTCCTCAACAATAACAACAACAAAGCTGTCTTACCCATGCCATTAAGATTTATTGTAAAAGCTGAGTCTATGGCTCTTTTTCATGCTAATATCATGACCCAGACTGGGCATCTCTGGCCCTTAACCCTGCCTTGTGAGTCTGGAGTTATGAGATATAAACTGGTGTTCTGTAATTAGAATTCTGCTTTCAAACATTCTGTGTTTTGTAGTCAAGACACTGCACACTATCTATATGCTTTAGACAGGATGCACACTCCCCCTTCTGACTGCTCCACCCTGATCAATTCAACCATTTATGCAACATGACTGGCTCCTGTAGGCTTTTAAATATGTGACATGTGCTATAAACCAAATCATTCCATGACTGGTGATGTCTTTTTTCTCTAGATACTTTCACGACTTGTTTTTCATCTTTGGTTTTCAGCAGCTTGATTATAATGTTTCTGGGCATTGCTTTCTTTGAGTTTATCCTGTTTGGGATTTTCTAAGCTTCTTGAATCTGAAAATGCATGTTTTCAAGAAATTTGGGAAAGTTCCAGCCAGTATTTCTTCAACTTATTTTTCTACACCAATTTATTTCTCTTGTTCTGGTCCTCCAATGAAATGATATTGTCACATGAGTCCCTGAGGCTCTGTTTATTTTTTTTATCAATCTTCTTTTCTCTGTCCTTCAGATTTAATAATTTCTATTGATATATCTCTAAAATCACTGACCCTTTTCTCTATCATCTCTATTCTGCCCATCAAGTGAATTTTTTTTATCTCAGATACTGTATGTTTCAGTTTTAAAACTTCCATTTGTTTTTTTTTATTGAGGTCATAATAGTTTATATTGTGAAATTTCAGTTGTGCACTATTATTTGTCAGTCACCATATAAACATGCCCCTTCACCCTTGTGCCAACCCCTCAACCCCCATTTCCTCTGGTAACCATTTCATTCCTCTTTTTTAGTTTCCATTTCTCTTCTGAGAACTTCTATCTTTACATTTATTTCAAGTGCGTTTACCTTTAGCTCATGAATCATGGTTACAACAGCTGCTTTAAAGTCTGTACATGACCATACCAACATCTGGTCACCCTGGAGTTTGCATCTGTCAGTTGTCTTTCCCTTGAAGACTGGATACATTTTTTTCTGGTTCTTAGTATGTCATGTAATTATGTCACAATATATTGTGAATATATATTGTGAACGTTATGTTTGTGTATACTCCAGTTTCTATTAGCAGGAATGTTTTTCTTGTTCTTGTTTGTTTGTTTTAACAAGTAATCATATCTCCTCTATGGCCCACAGGAACCCCATTTTCTAGTTCCATCTGGTCAGAAATACAGGATTTCTAGGATAACTTTATCTATCTATTCCCTCATTCCCTCATACACAGTTCTATGCTAAGATCTGCCTTCCGAATAAACTTGTGAGAGAAAATAAGGATGAAAAGAGTAAAACTCACCCTTGTTCAAGTCACTTCAAGTTTTGACTGCCCTCCACAATTTGCCTGTTTTTATTTACTTTTCAGCATCCGGGGTAATTGATTTTTGTATTTTGTCTAAATGTTTTGATTGTGATCACTGTGGGTGATGGGCTGTAATGAGCTTATTCCACCTTGACCAGAATTTTAACTCATTTAGTCTTTGCCCAAACCCTAGCAGGAAGCTACTACCATTACCACTATTTTACAGAGGATGAAATTGAGGTACCGTGTTATTAAGTATTTGTCCAGTAAACCATCTAGTGAGTAGCAGAGCTGGCATTCAAATGCAGACAGTCAGGCTCCAAGGCCAAACTCCCAACCTTTACGTCATAGGGGAGATGTGGATTTTCTGGGGAAAATATATTGATTTTTTATGTATATTGTTGTTTCTTAAAATTTTTAATTGTGATAAAATACACATAACATAAAATTTACCATCTTAACCACTTTTCAGTGTATAGTTGAATAATGTTAAGTATATTTACACTGTGAAACCAATCTGTAGAGCCTTTTCATCTTGCAAAAATGAAACTCTATAGCCATTAAACAGCAACCGCTATTCCTCTTTCCAAGCCCCTGGTACCCACCATTCTACTTTCTGTCTCTGTGAATTTGGCTATTCTAGATACTTCATATAATACTGTATGTGGAATGATACAGCGTTTGTCTTTTTGTGACTGGCTCATTTCACTTGGCATAATGTGTTCAAAGTTCATCCATGTTGTAGCATGTCAGAATTTTCCTCCTTTTTAGGGCTAAATAATATTCCACTGTATAGATGCATCATATTTTGTTTATCCATTCATCTGTTGATGGACACAGGGTTTGCTTCCACTTTTTGGCTGTTGTAAACAGTGCTTCTACGAACATACGTGCACAAATAGAAAGATACCTATTTTTGAGCCAAAAAGATATTATAGCTGGGCCATTTCTTTGTCTTCGGGACTTCGGAAAATTTATTCTGTCTAATCTTCGTTTCCCTATTTGTAAAACAGAACTGGTAAGACTTACCTCTCATGACTGTGGTGAGGGTGAGCTGGCATCCTGTGGATGACGTGCCCAGTACAAAGGCTAGCACATAGTTAGTGCTCACACATGAAATATATGGAGGGTGCAATCACCCAGCTCAGACATTTGGCCTATTAATTCTTCATATTCTAACCCCAGGATGACCATTCAGGTTTGGTTTTGTTTTTCCATCTTGGGGTGCTTTTGAGACAAGAAGGGGGGTTGCAATGAATATTTGCATGAGTGCAATGTGACAGTCCAGGGAAAATCAAGAGATGTGATCACTCTATCTAAAATCCACCTTCAAAGATGGTTAATAAAGCTGAGGCAGGGGCCATTCTTATGAGAGGAACAGGCTTGACCACTCAGCAGTTGCACATTTTCTCAAGGAGAAGCCAGAAGGCTAAGGGAGAACTCTGCCCCGGGGGCAGCAGAGTGACTTTGCTTCCATTCCTCCCACCAAATGTCTGCCAGTTGTTTGTCTTCACATATATTCAGCTGAAAAGAGTTGAGGTTCTTTTTCCAGCTAAAATTATCCATCCAGTGTGGAGGCTCCTCTCCCTCTTTAAGTTTGGCTGGATGCAAGGGGGACACAGGTGGGACATCTCAAACCTGATTCGCTGGACACTAAGTCTAAGGACAGCCTCAAACCCATTGCTTACAGCCATTCCAGCCAGAGATCATAATGAACTCCCTCTCTCCCTTTCCAGCTGCAGGCATGAGCCCTTCTCTGGTGCCCTTCACCCTGAACTTCACCATCACCAGCCTGCACTACACAGAGGACATGGGGCCCCTGGGATCTGAGCTATTCAAGACCATGGAAAGGATCTTGAATCGCCTGGTGAGAGCCCCTCCAGTGTCTGCTCTTGTCCTGCCCAGCACCTTGGTCCATCTACTCACCTCCATCTCTTTCATCCCCAGCTCAAACCCTTGTTCCAGAACAGCAGTATCGGTCCCCTCTATTCTGGCTGCAGATTGACCTTGCTCAGGTGAGACTAGACTTTCAGAGTAGACACGAAGGCAATGTATGGGGGAGGTTACCACAAACTGGGCCCTAACATCCTGCACCCACTATCCCAGGGACAGCTGACCACCAGCTCCCACTCTGCCTCACATTGTGTTCTGAACCAGAAGATGCAGAATCCTGTTAGTCTCTCCATCCTAGGAGATAAAGTTGAACTTTTCAGAGAGATCTTTTTTCTGGAACTCATCAAGAAAATAATTAGTCAGCCATGTCTGCTTCATCACAACAGAGCAGTAGTTTTCGATCAGGAGTGATTTCGCTCCCCAGGGGATATTTGGCAATAATATCTGGAGACATTTTTTGTTGTCACAACTCAAAGGTGGGTGTTGCTGGCAGTATCTAGTGACTGATGCCAGGGATGCTACTAAATATCCTAAAATGCACAGGATGGTCTCCCAGGGCCAAGAATTACATGACCTGAAATGTCCGTGGTGCCAAGCCTGAGAAACCTTCCTCTAGAGGATTCATAATTCTCTCTCCAGCTTTTCCTAAATTTTGACGAATGATTGGCCTGTCTGTTATACCCAGCAAGCCCTCCCTTCTCCTACTATCCTCCAATAATGACCAAATCTTGCTTTCTGATCAAGCAGAGGTGGACTTGGGATGTCTGCCCACCCCTAGAAGGATTACTGAGCCATAAAGCACGGTGGTTATACGATTTTATTTGGAGTCTGACATGCCTATGTTCAAATCATAGCTCCCCTGCTTCAAGGCTGTGTGACTCTGACAGGTTACTGAACATCTCTGCACCTCAGCCTCACCACCTATCAATTGGAGGGGCTCAGTTTGCTTTTCTGCATAACAAATTCAGCCCACAATTCTGCTGGATGGTGATTTGGGCCACATTCTACTGAGAGGTTCTCCTGCCTGGGCTGGCTCTGCTGATCTCAGATGAGGCTCCTTCATGTGTCTGCAGTCAGCTGCTGGCTGGGGGACCTTGGTTCTCCTCCACAGTCTCTCATCCTCCAGCAGGCTAGCTTCAGCTCTTTCACATGCTCAGAGTTCCAAGGGCAGCAAGTATTGGCAAGCCCTAGGGCACATGTGCTTTCCAAGCCTCTGCTTGCATCATGTTTGCTAATGTCCCTTGGTCAATGCCAGTCACCTGGCCAAGCCCAGATTCAAGAGATGGGAAAATAGACTTCACTTCTGATTGGCACAAAGAATTTGTAGTCTTTTTGTGAACACAGTGAGGATTAAAATTAAATATGCTTAGCAATGACCTAACATAGAGAACATGCAGTGAATTATTCACAACCCTTCTTAGAGCCAGGTACTGAGAATGACTCCAGCATGTGGGAACCCCCACACGTGCACTTGGGTCACCTTACCCGTGTGATCTCTCCCAGTTATGGACCTTTTGTCTGAGGATGGAATGCCCCCAGAGCCAAAGATACTCACCAGTGTCCTCTAGCCATGTTGCTATGTTTTCCCGTTTCCACTGGCCCTGAGATGTTTCTGGCTCTGGAATACCACACAGCCCCATCCCCACCTCCACCCTAGGCTGCCTGCTGGCCTCAGTGTTGCCTTCAAAAAGCTGATCTCTCTCATTGCAAGGTCTATTCACACCAAGAATATTGGTCTTCTTAATACCTGATAAATATGACTCTGTTTTATTGAGGCTTACTAGTGCTGAGTGCTGTAAGAGCTATACTGTTACCTCATTTGAGAGATGAAAAGATGAGCCACAGCGAGACTGAGAGACTTACCCAGAGTCACCCAGCACTTGAGTAGCAGAGCTGGGCTTTAAGTAATTTGACGTTGTCTTCTTTCACCTTGTCAAATTCCCAGATTCCTTCCTTCCACCTGTCTGTCATGCTTCTGTTGTTAGGATGTGTGTAGCCTTGTGGCGATTGACATTTTAAAATTTGGCACAAATGTCAACATTTGGAGGTGCTACATCCTCTATGTTCAGGGACCTTGACTGTCCTATTCATTTCCAACTTTCCCCAGCACCAAGGCCATTCTAGGCTGCCCAGCAGGCCTCCTACTTTCTGTGTCTCTTCCCTCAGTGAGGCCTTTCAGGGCTCCTTCCAGAAGTCCCCACCTCCCCATCCCTGTGCTCCTCCCTGCCCAGGCCTGAGAAAAATGGAACAGCCACTGGAGTTGATGCTGTCTGCACTTACCATCCTGAACCTGTGGGCTCTAAGCTGGACAGAGAGAGGCTATACTGGGAGCTCAGCCACGAGACTCATGATGTCACCCAGCTGGGCTCCTTCACGCTGGACAAGGACAGCCTCTATGTCAATGGTGAGAATCCTTTTAGTAGGTACAAGTTGAAGCTCAGAATCTGCCCACAGAAAGGATGTGGACTCTCCAGTTTTCCCCAGGACCCATCCTATGTAGCATGTTCCACCTGAGCAATCTCCCTGATGACTCAAGGGCCCCCAAGGCCCTCCAGTTTGCAAATCCCTCTCTTCCCTTTGCATCTCTGCATCCAGGGACATGATTTGTGCACTTGTCTGAGGAACTAAAGCCTTTCTCGAGACAGATAAAAGAGAATATCCCTCCGTCTGAAGCCAAAGGCAATTCAAGAATCTGACTATTCATCTTTCTCCCTGCCAACATTTCAAAATCCCCCTTAGATCCTGAGAAACACAGTTAGCAAACCCATGTTCTGGAAATGTTGGCATAGTTATCTTCTCAAGTAAATTGCAAGCCCATGAAAACAGGGACTGGATCTTTGATTTCTCAGATCTTTAGGAGCAAAATATAGTTGCTCCTAAATCATAATGATTGAACTATCTAGACTCAAAGTCTCAGTTGGGGGTGGGGGCTAGTGGGTCTTGGGATGTGTCTTGGACATGCCTCCCCTGCTTGCATCCCAATTCTGTCCCCTTTTCTCATTGTAGGTTACACCCATCGGACCTCAGCCCCCACTCCCAGTGGTGAGTATTCAGGGCACTGATGACCATGCGCTCTGGGCCCTCTTGTGGACAGCAACCTATCCCCCGACTCCAGGGCCTCCATGGGAGAAGAAGCCAGAGCACCTGTCTGTCTTATTCAACCCCTCTACATTCAATGGCTCAGGCTGGACAGAAAAGATGCACACAGCAGCATCCATACCCCACTCAGAATCCCTATTCTCACTTCAGATCATTTCTCTTCAGCTACTGTGACCTCCGTGCTCTTCCCACGGACCTCAGTGGTGCCAGCACACTTCTCCAGCTCCGCAGGTAGGTGACTTCTCTCTCCAACACAATCTAGGAAGTCAAGGTGCTCAGCCTCAAAACTAAGACCTGGGAGTTGCAGAGAGAGGCTGCCATGAGGGAACCTGGAGCTGCCACGGGCACCCTCTGCTCTGCTCTAATCTCCTCAAGAACAGGGGACAGGACCTCCTCATCTGTCCAGCTCTGTTGACCTTGGGCAATTTACTCACCCTCTCAGTGCCTCAGTTTCCTCACCTGCCAAGTGGGAATAATAATACTCCATAAAGTCATTGTGAAAGTTAAATGAAAACGTATGTAGCAACCCAGCACAGGGACTGCCAGGGAATTTAGCTTGACAGATATTTATTGGGCACATGTTCTGTGCTAGGCAGAGGGGACAAGATGTTAAGTCCGGTGTGTCCTTCCCCTCATCAAGTTTACAATGCATTGAAGGAGACTGAAATTGAAAGTGCAATTACAATGGATAATAATTTAAAAAGATACCCATGTCGTTTGGCACTTACTATGTGCCAGGCTGTGTGCCATTCTTTCTTTTTTAACTTTTTATTTTGAAATAAATATAGACTCACAGGAATTTGCAAAAAATAGTACAGCATTCCCTGTATCCTTCACCCAGTTTCTCCTCAATGGTTAACATCTTGCCTAACTGTAGTATAATATCAAAACCAGGAAGTTAATCGACATTGTTAAAATCAAAGACTTCAGACCTCAGATTTCATCAGTTTTACATGTATTTGTGTATGTGCGTGTGTGTAGTTTTATGCCATTTTATCATATAGGCAAATTTTTTTGTAACCACTACTGCATTCCAGATACAGAACTGTTCCATCGCCACAAACATCTCCCTCATGCCGCTGTTTTATAAATCACACTCGCCCAGCCCAACCCCTGGCAACCGTTCATCTGTTCTCCATCTCTATAATTTTGTTATTTTGAGACTATCAATGGAATCACACAACATGTGACCTTTGGGGCTTGGGTTTTTTCACTCAGCACAATGCCTTTAATAAATAGTCCTTTAACCCTCATAATTTCCCTACAGAGTATGATTCTCCCCATTTTGCAGTTGAAGAAATGGAGGGAGAGACAGATTGAGGAACATATCCCTGGTCACATGGCTGGGGAGGGGCTGAGAGGGGATTTGAAACCACCATGGAATTTACCATTGTAACCATTATTAAATGTACATTCACAATGCTGTGCGACCATCACCACTATGCATTTCCAGGGCTTCTTTATCATCCTAAGCAGAGACTCTGTAGCCATTAAACACTAATTCGCCTTAGCTCCCTCCCCCAGCCCCTGGTAACTTCTAATCTACTTTCTGTCTCTATGAATTTGTCTATTCTAGGTACCTCACATAAGGGGACTCATACAATATTTGTCCTTTTGTGTCTGGTTTATTTCACTTAGTATAATGTTTTCAAGGTTTATCCACGTCATATCACGTATCAGGAGTGCATTCCTTTTTATGGTCGAATACTATTTCATTGTATATACCAACTTTTGTTTATTCATTTATCTGTTGATGAACACTTAGGTTATTTCCACCTTTTGGTTAGTGTGAATGCTGCTGCTATGAACATTTGTCTTCAAGCATCTGAGCCCCTGTTTTCAATTCTTTGGGGTATTTACCTAGGAGCAAAATTGCTGGATCATATGGTAATCTTATGTTTAACCTTTTGAGGAACCACTAAACTGTTTTCCATTGAAACTCCACCAGCCTTCCCACCAACAATGCATAAGGGTTCCAATTTCTCTACACCTTTGCCAATACTGTTTATTTCCCTTTTTTTTTCAATAATACCTATCCTAATGGACGTGCCCGCTACGGCACTTAATAGCATCTCACTTTGCTCCTTATCTTGCCTTCTGTCTTTGGTCCTAAGGTAGCCCACCTGCCTACTTTGAACCCCTGCTTCCTCAGATCTCGACCCTCCATCTCTACCCCCAGAAGTTGCCTTAGAGCCCAGCCCAGGTCTGACTCAGGCGTGGCCTCCTTTTTCCTTTCCCCCCTGCAGTTGCAATCCCTTTCTTGGTGCCGTTCACCCTCAATGTCACCATCACCAACCTGCACTACGAGAAGGACATGCAGCACCCAGGCTCCTGGAAATTCAACACCACAGATAGGATCCTGCAGGGTCTGGTGAGAGTCCCACCCACTGGTGTCAGCCCCACCCACTTCACTCATGACCCACCCACTAGCGCAAGCCCCACCCCCAGCTGTACCCCGCCCATACCACCTCCTCCTCATTCACCTCACCAATGCCCCAGCTTCTCCTGGCCTCCCTCGAGGGTTCCTTCTCACCTCGCTTCTCCTTTCTAATAGCTCAAACACTTGTTCAAGAATAGCAGTCTGAGATTCCTCTATTCAGGCTGCAGACTAACCTCGCTCAGGTGAGACCCTCCCCAAGAACACAGCTAACAGGTGGGTGGATCCTAACCTATGGGCTCCCTGCCTTTGTCCATACTTAGAACAACTACTCCCCATGGATACCAAGCATCAACAGCAACAATAATACCAGCAGTGAACAATTATGGAGACTCAAAGCACTGTGCTATTACTTTGTATTTAATCTCATCAGTCCTCACAACAGCCTCATGATACAGGAAAAGAAGGTGAAATTAAGGCTCAGAGGGATTAAGTAGCTTGTTCAGGTCACACAGAACAACCTCAGAATTTTGGGTTCTAGATCCAAACTCCTAGCCCTCAAGCAGCGCTGCTGCTCTGCCCCCATCATGACCTTGCAGGGTGTGGAAAATACCAATCTGACAACTTCTCTAAAAGAACTTTCCAGAGAATCTAAGAGGGGAGGAAAAGCAAGTGTTAGGTGAGGTGAATGGGGCGGAGGTGGTGTGGGTGGAGCATGGGTGATATGGGTGGGCTGGGGCTAGTGGGTGGGGCTTGCATCAGTGGGCGGGGCCATAGGGAAGCTTTGAGGATTACATGCTTTGCTTTGAGGATGCTTTGAGGAATATAGCCCATAGGGGTGCTTTGAAGATTAAATGACCTGATCGTGAATACAAAGTGCAGGGCATATCACATAGTAAGTATTTGATATTGGTAGTTGTTATTATGGGAGGTGTTCCATCCGTGGCCCCAGGGCATGGGAGCCCCTTCTCTCCAAATAATAGTGTGTGACTAGGTGGATGGGTAGGCGGGTCGATGTCCTGTAGCTGGAGACGGGAGATGAGACACAGAGACTTTCCTTTGGACAAGTCATGCTTTCAGACACCCACCAAAAAGGCATCTCTCTCAAGCCATTTAGTCTCTTGAAGTCTCTTTCAAAATGTCCCAGCCCTGCTGGTACACAGGATCTAGAGAGGATGACTAGCTTTCTGACCCCACCATTTGAAAGCCCCAACTCTCTGCAGGAAAACGTCACCAGCCATGCCCTGGTCACATGTCATGGGACCACTGTCACCCATTACAGCATGACCCTAGGCACCTTGTTGTGTCCATCAAAACCTGTGACAGGATTTGGATGTCGTGGTTTCATTTGGCGTCTTCCAGGATTGTTCACCCCCCTCAATAGTACCTTCTCTGTATCTTTCATACACCCAGTGATTTCAGAGGCTTCTTGCCCAGGCATGCAGGAGGCTTGGAGTTCTGTGGTTTCCTAGTTATTTATGAAGGGCATCTCCCTGAAGGCAGCAGCTCCCTTGGAAACCAGGGCTTCCTAAGATTCTGCCTTAGGGACTGGCAGAGAGAGGGAGAGAAGGATGAATAGATGGAGAGATAGTTGGACCAACCATGTGGAGGTTTTTACCCAGGCCTGAGAAGCACGAGACAGCCACTAGAATGGATGCCATCTGCACATATCGCCATGACCCTGAAGGCCCTGAACTGGACAGAGAGCGGCTGTACTGGGAGCTAAGCCAGATGACGCATGGTGTCACCATGATGGGCCCCTACACCCTGGACAGGAACAGTCTCTATGTTAACGGTGAGCAGCTGTGATTTGGTCAGAGTCTTTTCCTCCTCACTGAGCAGCCTTTGCTCTCTAACTTGAGATCACACCCCATCTGGCTCTTAGCGGCCCGGCTGTGCTCTCTGGATGTGCTCATTCAGGTGTGGACCTTGTGGTTTCTTCTTCGTCTTGGGCTTACTTCATCCTCAGGGCCTTGTTTCATGACGTGAGGGTGCTGATGGAGAATCCCCCACAGCCTCTGTCTCGTGAAACCCCCTCCATTGCACCAGGGTAGCCCTGATCCCTATTTGGTCCCCCACCTCTCCCTTAACTCTCATCCACTATCATCCCTTCTTCTTGCTACAGGTTTCACCCATTGGAGTTCTGAACTCATCATCAGCAGTGAGTATCCCACTGATGCCTAGTGCCCTCCACCTCAGGCGGGGAAGGAGCGGACCCCTCCTCAGGCACAATTATGTCCTCTCCAGGAGAGAAAGAGTTCCTGGGAGGGTACAAGTTATTTACCCTCCCCTCTTCCCCAGTTCCAGAGAGAATTCCAGCTCAATCCCCACATACAGCAAGCCCAATACATAGTCTGTCCTTCTGGCATTTCTGCCATGTGATGCTTTTCTGTTTTCGCTGATGAGGGCTTTTCCTCAGCTCCTGGGACCTCCACAGTGGACCTGGGAACCTCTGGGACTCTAGCCCCCTTCTCCAGCCCCACAGGTGAGTACAGTCGATGGCACATCTGTTAGAGAGTGCCTGAGGAGTGTGAACATCTCTGACATTAATCTCTCAAATAAAGATGAAAAGCCGTAGTAAATCTAGTGATAATGAGTGAACCAACAACCTTTATTGAGCACCTACTCTGTGCCAGGCCATGGGGATATGGCAGGGAACATAGAACAGAAAAACATCGCTGTCCTCATTGAGCTTATATTATCGTGATGATGATAATAATGATGGTGGGGTTGATGATGAGGACGATGATGCTGGTGGTGGTGCTGGTGACTGATGAGGATTTTTAGCCTGGTTAATTTTAAAACTGCAGATGAGAAGCAGGCTCTGAGGAGTGGAATTTGCTTGCCACTTTGTTGGGAAACATTTACATTTCTAAGGGAAACTTCCATCTGTAAAGATGCCTTCCTCTCTGTGCCAGGAAAAAGGGGGATGGCCTTATCTCTAGAAACTCTTAATCAATGCCAGAGGCAAGAACTTAAGTTGTTTACTGTCTGGCAACCTCATGTAACTGACCCCCCGCCCCAAATCCTCCTTTGTCTTTAGCTGAGGATAATATTCAAGCAGTGACTTCTGCCATTTACTCATTCCGGTTTGATTCTTAACTAAAAGTTGTGGGACTGCCCAATGGCCAGACCATATGGGCACTGATACCATTTTAACGTTTTTACATATTCTTTGTCTTGTAAAGAGATAACTCACATACCTATGCTTTAAATTTAGCTCTAATCCTCAATTTGGGGCAGCAGAAGCGGCAGCAGCAACATGCTGGCAGCAGCTCTGCCTGCCCATGGGTCCTGTCCCCATGCCAGCGGTGGCAGCAAGCAGCTCCCCATGCCAGCAGCATCTCTGACTGCCCATGGGTCCTGTCCCCATGCTATTCTATACTATTCTCTAAATAAAAGAGCACTACTGCCAGATCTTGAGAGTCTAAGAAATCTTTCTTTTGACTCCTCGGCTCACCGACCCCACATCAGTGATGATAATGATAGTTGTGTTGATGACATTAATGTTAATGATGATGGTGGTAGTGGTGATGGTGATGACAATAATCGTGGTAATGGTGACAATGATGATGATGGTGATTGTGAAGGTGATGATAGTGGTAGTGACAGTGATGATGATGGTGATCAGAAAGAAAACAGGCAATATCTCACATTATTGAATACTGCATACAAACCAAATGCTATGCTCAGCATCTAACTAGTATTATTAAATATGCTTTTTAAAAACTTTCTATCATTATAGACAAGGAAGCCGTGGAAACCTTTTATTTATCACTCACTTTAAATCCTGTTACTTATTTTTAAAAACAATTCTTACATTTATTAATAAGTGCAGACTCTTAGATTTTTTTCTGCTTTTGAACATTTTGTTTTCTGTTGATCCCAATGTTAAGTAAACCTGCCACATGGAGCAACTGTGTCTTACTCCTCTGTGCTTCCTTAGTGTCTACCACAGTGCCCTGTGCATGGTAGGTCTACAAGAAATGTGTAGATTCTCCCAGGAAGGGAAGGAATGAATATGCTTTCTTGTAATGTGTGGTAACAGTCCATTCCTGTCCTGGTTCAAATGTTTAATGACTCTGTTAGATTCTAACCAGGACAAATGTATGGCATCTGTGCCACCACTCCTCTCATCCATGGCAAACGTCACTAATGATAATGGCATCCATTCCTTCTGAGCTCAAAACATCTCCAGAATCCTTACCAATAAAACACACCAGGCAGTCGCTACCAATTCAACTGAAGTTGTCACAGGATTCTGGGAAAGAATTCCAGGAAATTTGGTCCCTTGATGATGAGCAAAAGGCTCCTTGGTTTTCCTGGAAGGCATCTGTGAGTTGGAAGGCTCAACTCAGGCTCAGCTGGGTCATGACTGAGAACACCAGTTTGATCCAAGCTTGATTACACTAGCTAACTAACTTCCTATTAGGTTCAGCCAATAGGAGGCATTGGTAGGACAGTGGTGGGTGGGGCAGGAGAAGAGCCAGGATATTTCTTCACCTCTGTGAGCTTCATACAGCATCTCCAGCAGGGGCTGTGTCTCCTCCATGGTCTCAGCAATCTCAGTATGCCACTCTCTCATCCCTTTGTTCCCTCAGCCCCACAGGGCTAGAGGCTTCTTGATTTTGCTAATCTCTGTGTTACCTTTTCAGGGTTTTTTTTTATATTACATTATTCTTATTGAAATACCTGACATAAGTTCTATTTTCCTAACTAGAAATATATGTGCCCAGTGCCATGGTGATGCCTCACACATAGCTGGTGCTCAATAAATATTTATGCAACAAATGAATGAATGAACTCAAATTGTAACTAGGAACCTGAGGCCTGAGTCTGGTCACATGACTGGGCCAATATAGAGGAAGCCTGGGGGTCACATTAGGTACCGCAAAATCAGAGCTCCTGGGAGAAAAACCAACTCCGTATACTAAGAGCTGTTGGGCATGACTGAAATAGTGGTCCCTGGCTGCTTTGGATTAAGAACCAAGCTGGATGGAGCCCTCTGGTGGAGAGAATGAGAGCTCATGGGTGTGAGGGCCCAGGGAGGCTGGAAGAGGGACTGGACAGAGAGCCATAGCAAGCTCAGGACAGGTTCTCTTATCTGCCTCCCCTGCTGCAGCTACAAGCCCTACCCTGGTGCCATTTACCCTCAACTTTACCGTGATGAACGTGCAGTACATGCCAGACATGGGACATCCAGGATCTGCAAAGTTCAACATGACAGAGAAGGTCCTGCAGCACATTGTAAGAGCCCCGAGATGCCTGATGCCCACTCCTCCTCATCCCTTCAAGGCCCCGTCTCCTTCTCCTCCTTACCGCTCTCTCCTTCCTCCCCAGCTTGGTTCTTTGTTCAGGAGCACCAGTATCGGCCCATTGTATTCCAGCTGCAGACTGACATCACTCAGGTGAGACACCCAGGAGTGGATGCTCACATCCCATGCCTCTGTCAACTAAAAATCTAATTCTCCTGTTATTTTACCCTCAAATAAGTTGATTCAGGAATAGCCAAAGGGATTGCAACTAAGGATGTGCATGCTGTGGTGAACCATAGGCAAATCCAGAGAACAAAGGAGGGATGCTGCCTTTATAGAGAATAACGGAGAGTAGAAAAGGGCTGTTCTAATAGAAAGTCCGTCCGGGGAAAAGTATCAGTTCATGGTGGTTTCTCATTGGCTGAGCTGTGTTTCTCATTAGCTGGGCTGTTGCCGGGTAAGGAGAGAAATCTTTCTACAGCAGCAAAATAGTTGCACTTGCCGTCAGAGGTGCAAGTGTTT
This sequence comes from Equus asinus, assembly GCF_041296235.1. NCBI lineage: Eukaryota > Metazoa > Chordata > Mammalia > Perissodactyla > Equidae > Equus > Equus asinus. The sequence goes on along the minus strand of NC_091809.1, from coordinate 19,257,382 downwards.
GTCTTTTTCTGGTTGGAGTAATTGACAAGGTGTGTTGAGTGTGAGGGCTCCCCCTAGAGGCCTTCCCCACTCCAATTTAGTTGAGGTTTCCCTTACTCGTTTCACACCTCCCAGATTCACTTCCTCTCCTCCACCGCATACATGTTCCCCACCTGCCCAGTGTAGCAGGCTCTGGGCACCTGTGATGCTGCATATACTGAGCCCTCTGCCAGTTCCTGTCTTCTTAGACTTCCTTAAAATCCCAAACAAGGTGTAGAACATCTCCCAGGAGTTAGTGCCTTGCAATTTCCAAAATTATTCTGTAATTTTTAAGGCAAAAATGAACAGTCCTTGGGGCATGCACATTTCTAAACCCACATTTAAGGTGTTCAAAAGAGATGCAAGATTTTGGGGTTGTGCCCACTTTTTTCTTTTTTTCCCCTTGGACCAATCTGAGTGGGATGGTAGGAGGCTGGTACGTGGATGATGAACAAACATTGTGCCAATCCGAGTCCTAATTCACCTTCTTCATCTACTGATCTTTTATAAATTCTAGATATTTTGTCTCCTTTTTTTTTTTTTTTTTTTTGCCTTCCAAAGAAGGTGATTTCAACTTTGTGGCTTTTCCAGGTATTGTCATTCTTGCAAGTCGCCCTCATCATCAGTCCTGCATATGACCCCATCCCTGTGTTCCTCCCTCTCCAGGCCCGAGAAGGATGGATCAGCCACCAGAGTGGATGCCATCTGCACCTACCGCTCTGCGCCCACAAGCACTGGGCTACACAGAGAGCAGCTGTACTGGGAGCTGAGCCGTGAGACCCACGGCATCACCCAGCTGGGCTCCTTCGCCCTGGACAAGAACAGCCTTTATGTTAATGGTGAGTGAAAGCGCTGCAGCCCCGGTCTTCTCCTGCTTCCCCGTGGGTCTCACTGCAGGCAGTGTGCTCTGGGTTCATGACTCACATTCTGGATCTCCTGTCCTCTCCAGTGTGGGGAGGATTTGAGCTTGTCCCAAACTGGCCTTCACCTCTAGTTCTTTCCCTCAGGAAAAGGCATACATTCACAGCTTTTCTGGAGATATATTGAGGGATCAGACACTCAGAGAAGGAGGAGGGGACAGATGGCAGAGGGATAGACCACGGATGACCTGATATAGAAATTCTTCCCTGTGCTCCAGTGACATTCTTTGGGGTTTGTGTATAGGATCTGCACTTTGAGGGTGTTGTATAAATATTACTTAAATAATAGATTCATAGAAACCCAAAGAGCCCCAGATTTTTGCCACTTCCTCCCATCCTGCATCCTTACAAGTTCTCATCCCCTCTCTCCATCTCTTTCTTCAGGTTACACCCATCAAGCCCTGACCTCCACTCCCAGCAGTGAGTAGTAATTTGGGTCCTAGTGTTGCGTTGCCTTGGGGCCCATTTCTCCTCTCTGCTGTCCCTACTCTGGTCTTTCCCCACCTTCACACCCTGGCTCAGAAAAGACAAGCCCAGCACAGACCTGAGGCTGAACAAGAAAATGGTCTTAAGGTCCCATGATGAGTCCTCTTTGGCTGAGGAAGCCCTCCCTTCTGCCATGTTTGTCTCACTTTGTTTTCTTCCCAGTTGCTATGGTCTCTACCATCTCCCCAGCATCTTCAGCGACCCCAGTCCCCGTATCCACAGGTAGGAGCTTTCTTTCTGGGATTCCCTCCTGAAAGGTCTGCTGCACTTGGCCAGTGGGAGGTATCATGTGGAGAGCCACACTCATTCATTCATTCATTCATTCAATAAGTATTTATTTATCACTTACTGTATAAAAGTCCCTGCTCATGCAGCAGTAAACAGAATAGAAAGGGCCCTACTCTTTGATGGGCTTCCATCAAGAAAGACAGAGAATGAACTCTTGAGTGTACAAATAGGTATTGAATTACCATCAGCATGGTCTTAGGCTAAGTTTTGCAGATATGCATGGAGGGCTTCTCTCTCTCAGGTACTTAGTTTTCCTTTCCAGGAAAGAAGGGAACAGCATGAGCTGCATATGTACCTAGAAAATGCCCTCTTACAGGTCCTGGTCAGAGACTTGAGCAGACTCTGATTGGACTAAGGGTCAGCTTCCCATTCCTGGCCTCCCACTGACCCATGGTAGATTTCCATACCACCCATCGACCCTGCTGAGGGTCCTAGATGAGCCATCATTACAGCTGTCTAACTGGAGTCTCTAGTCACTTATCCTCTAGGGCCTCCTGAGGGCATTCTGACCGCTGACCACTCAGGCCCAAATGAGCCGCCACTGTAGGTGGGACCTGCCCATGGTCCCAGGTGGAGGGTTAGTGGCACAGACTCTGGGACCACAATGCCTGGGTTCAAACTACGCTATGCCATTTATAGATTATGTGACTTGGGGTAAATTATTTAACCTTCCCTGGGCTCAGTTTTCACATCTGTAAAATGGGGATAAGAATATTATGTCCTTCTGAAGAGTTTGGTCCAAGGTTTAAATGTAAATGAAGCACTTAAAACAGGGGCTGACCCATAAAAATGCAATGTAAGCATTTCTTCAAAAATTTTAAAAATCAATAAAGAGGTGGATCTCAGAGAAACAATTGGATTAAAAAAAAAAAGAAAAACCTCAGGAAAAGAGCATGCGTGTATAGATTTTAGCCAGCCCGAGGGTCAGATATGCTTGCTTCCTGCTTGATGATGCATTTACGCCCATAGTGCAATTTTCCATACTTAGCCCCAGTGCCCCTCAGTTAATGCTGATGTCTGGGATCTCCCTATGGAAACTGCTAGTCTTGGAGGAAGACCCTCCCAATGCACGTAGACAGGCATGTGAGATGCCCCACGCTTAGGCTCACTCAGCACACAGTAGGTTCAGTGGGCGTCTCTCTCCCACCCCTACTGCAGGCACTGGTCCTCCTCTGGCTCCCTTTACTCTCAACGTCACCATCACTAACTTGCACTTTGAGGAGGTCATGCATCGCCCCAGTTCCTGGAAGTTCAACACCACGGAGAGAGTCCTGCAGAACTTGGTGAGAGCCCCTCCCACAGGTGCACGCCCCGCCCACTTCTCTGCCACGCCTACCAAAGCAGAACTCACCTACCACCCTTGTCCGCGTAGATGCAAGCCCCGCCCATTGATCCCAGCCCTACCCATCTCACTTCTGCCCTGCCCACAATCCATCAGACTTCTTACTCTCCCTCTTCTCCCTCCACCTCAGCTCCGATCTTTGTTCAAGAACACCAGTGTGGGCACCCTGTACTCCGGCTGCAGACTAACCCTGCTTAGGTGAGACATCGGAATAGCCTGCTAGGGCTCCTTCAAGTGCTCCCAGACCCGAAAGTTTGTTCCACTTCCTTCCTGCTCTTCTGCTTCCTTCCTTATTTCTCTGTCGAATCCTCAAGCAGAGGTGGAATTCAGGAGGCGCTGACTCCAAGACCAACGCCTCTTCTGATTATAGCCCTGCTAAGTGTCTCCGGATCCGGCAAAGCCCATCAGCAGCATTGGGCCTCTCCTCTGGTCATCCTTCTAAATTCCCTCCTCCCCTCCCTTTGACCAGTGAGGACATTTCCTTCACGTTTTCAGTTCTGTCCCCAGGATTTCCCTAAAGAAAAACGTGCCTTTTCCACTGGCTTTAATCCCAAATTCCAGCTCTTCACTTGTCTTAAATATGAGTTCTCCTACTCCTGTGCCTTGAGGAAACAGGTTTCGAACTTGCAAATTAATAAAAATTATCCCACCTGCTTACTCTGCTCATGGTCTCAGGGTGCCTGGAAGTCAGGGCACTCAGAGGATCTAAGGCTGGCTTCTCACCTCTCTAGCAGCCTTCTCATTTCCTCTGGCCCCTTCCTGTCTTGCCCCTAGGGATCTCTGGACCCCTCCCTAGGGACTTTATTTATTGTTATCCCCCTCACCCTCCCTTCCCAGGCCAGAGAAGAATGGGAAAGCCACTGGAGTGGATGCTGTCTGCACTCACCGCCCTGACCCTTTGGGCCCCGGGCTGGACAGAGAGCAGCTGTACTGGGAGCTGAGCCAGCTGACACATGGTGTCACTCAGCTGGGCCCCTACACCCTGGACAAGGACAGTCTCTACATCAATGGTAAGGGATTGCCATCTTTTTTTTGCATTTCAACACGTCCCCCATCCTCCCCCTCCAATCTTCCCTTTCTTTCCTCCTGCACCCCCTCACCTTATCTCCCTCTACCTGTGCAGGTTACACCCGCAAGACTCAGGCTACCACCCCCAGCAGTGAGTATTCTGAGGCTTCAGAAGTCTCTAACCCTGTAAGTCCCAGCACCTAGGAATGGAAGAGGCCAGGAGCCCACTGCCTCCACTTTGCACCCCTACTGCATCCTAGCCTTGGGTGAACAGGGACCCCACACCCAAGAAATCCCCAGGCACGGCCACCCCTCCCTGGTGTCTCCAAGGTGATGGTTCCCCACCCCAGGCTCTCAGGGTTTTTTCTCTCTCCAGCTTCTATGGTGGTCACAGTTTCTGCAGGGATGTCAACCGCCTTCTCCAGTTCCGCAGGTAGGCATTCTTTCTGAAGATGCTCCCAGTAACTCCAGTTGAGCTCTAAACACAGGATGTAGGAGGAAGGGTGGAGTATGTGGCATCTCTCGGAGCCTAAACCTGACTCTGAGGATCTGATGAGACCTACCCAAGTTCCTGGGAATTTTTTGAATACCGATCCCAGCCCCAGCACTCAGAGTCCTAAGCCATTCTCTGGAACCACGTTTCCAAAACTTGTAGGTGGCCCCTGATTTCCGAATCATCCAGCAACCCTTGGTAGAATGCAAAGCAGACCTATTCACTGAGAATAGATTTGTCCAGTGGCCAGGGTGCCAAAGCCAGCTCAGCAAATGATCAATTCCCCAGTTTACCCGATTAACCAATCCACCAACAGCTTGCTTTAAGGAATATTCTTCGTGAATATGCTGAATAGATATGACTTTATCCTTCTTTTAATGTCTTTATGAATATGTTCCTTGTGAACATATGTAGTCTGTCTTACTACAGTCAATGCATACAGCCATTTTATTTTAGTGGCATTTTAAGGAATGTTTGATCTCTCAGAGTCTAGAGACCATGGGCTCATTTCAGCATTTCATGAATATTTTGTGTGTCTGTGTTTTCCCCCCACTTTTTATTAAGAAAATTGTCAAAAATAGCAGAAACGTTGAAAGAATAGGGCAAGGAACATCCATCTGTCCACCACAGTCATTGACACTTTGTCTCATTTGCTTCCTGCATGTTGCAGTGCTGCTGTAACGTGACACAGGTGTTCCTAACATGTGCTGTGCAAAAGTCACACAATGAAAACCACAGGGCTTATGAGAAAAGTGAGATTTGGAGTCAACCCTCAAAAACCTTGTCAGTGACATAAAAATTAGGCATCTAATAAAACAACAAAGTTTTGCATATGTTAAATGGTTAGGAAATACATAAATGCTACAATAAATATAGCATTTTACCCTGGCAGAGGCCTGACATTTGCTTGTGGAAGGATTGAAGCTTGTGAGTTATTGTGAAGAGGTTTGAAAGGAGGGTTACCTGAAAGCATACAGAAATTTAGAACCCAGCATGGATATGGGTATCCCTCATAACACCTGAGGGGCCCCTGATGGAGCTGGGAGATGTCTGAGCTGTGCGCATGCGTTTTGTGTATGCCTGTGTAGCTAGGTTCAGCTGGGTGCAGTTTTCTGCATTGACCTAGTGTTTCTCTTGTGTGCCTTGCAAAAGATTTTGCACATAAGCCAATATGAAATTTATATTATGTTCAAATTGTTCCCTAATGTATCAATGCCCCTGGAAAAGATCATGTTTTCAAAAGAGGCATTGTAGCAGAACTGACTGAGTATAGAAGTAGACATAATTTTTTTCTGAACCATTTAAGAGTTGCACATATCATGATGTTTCACCTTTAAATATTTCAGCAAGAATCACCAAACATCAGGACTTTGCCAATGCAACCGTAATTCCATTACCACGCTTCAGAAAATAAGGATACTTTGGGGGCTGGCCCTGTGGCTGAGTAGTTAAGTTCCAGTGCTCCACTTCGGCAGCCCAGGGTTTTGCTGGTTCGGATCCCAGGTGTGGACCCAGCCCCGCTCATCAAACCCGACTCACGACATGGCCTCTCCTCCACTTCCCCCCCTGCAGCTACTGGCCCTGCTCTGATGCCCTTCACCCTCAACTTTACCATCACCAGCCTGGGCTACACAGAGGACATGCAGCCGGGCTCTGCCAAGTTCAACTCCACAGAGGCAGTCCTACAACACCTGGTGAGAGGCCCCTCCTCCATATCCCTCCTTTCCAACTTCCTCCCCACCCTCTTGAGTCTCCGTGCTATGCTGTTGGAAGACACAGAGGGCTCAGGAGGCAGACAGGCCCAGATTCAAAACTTGGTGCTGCCACAGACAAGTGACTTGACTTTGGAGTAGTGATCTCGCCTTTTGCTACTGCTTCCTCGTCTGTAAACTGAGATAACAAAAGCGCTTATCCCAAAGGGTCCTTTTGAGATAAATGTGGGATGAGATGACTAGGGAGCTATTGTTTTATTCAAAAATACTGTGTCTTAAGTGATGAATAATTTTACATTTATTTTCCATTCACCCACTCTTTTCCCCTCAGCTCAAGTCCTTGTTCACCAGCAGCAGCATCGGTTCACTCTATACTGGCTGCAAACTGACCACGCTAAGGTGAGTCTTGCTCTTTGTCTTGCTTTTAGTGGTATAGTAAGTGTGGGTGTGTTGGGTTGGCCAGGGCCCAGACTAGGGTGCACAAACAAGGTGCCCAGGGCACAAAATTTATTTAAGGAGGTGCTAACTCTGTACTTGCACAGCCCTGAGACTGAGCACTCCTTAGAGGTTGTATCTAGGTCTTCGCTCACCTCGCTCGCGCTGTTCCCAGCTCTGGGGCTAGTCCTGCGCACTGCCCTCTGTAGCCCATCTTAAATGCAGTCAGACAGTCAGACTCTCCAGACCTGAGTAAGCCATCCATGATTTCAGTTTCACCTAGAAGGATATGGACAGAAAACGGCATACCAGCAGGACAGCACTGACATTTATTTTTTGCAAGAGCCTTCTGGGCAGCCCAAGGGCTATATTTTTGGCCTCCTGAGTGACAGTTCACGTGCAAGGAAATTAAATCTCAATGGATAGGTACTGAAGCCACCCTGGGTTAGATGCCCCATGTCCCAAAGAGGAACCAGTCCTTTATGAAAGAGCTGCCCAGTTATCAGGGTCACCACACATGCAAGGAATCCCACAGCTATAGCTTCCTGCCAGGTATTGATGTCTATTTACAGTCTTTCCAGAAAAGATGTAGGTCCTCAACAAGGATCATTTTCAGCATAAGCAGCATCACTGGGCATAACAACTGACACTGTGCCCTCGTCAAGTCTCTAGGATGACAGAACTAGTGCGGAAGTAGCTCAAGGCTGCTTCCATCCCGCTGAGGTGCAAGAGACACTCCATTTCTCCACTATAATGCTCTCTGGCAGTGCCACCTGCTACATCTCCCAGGTTATCCCTTCAGGCCTCGTTTCTCCTGCTGCCCCAGAGAGCTGTTTCTGCAAGAGGCAGGTGGGCAGTGGGTGGGGATCTCTGCCATGCAGTATTTCATGCTCAGACGCTCAGATCCAAAGACTGGGTTGGATCATCTTTCTGAGAGCTGATGAGTCTCTTTTGAGAGCTGCTATCCACTCTTGCCAGGCATTGTGGCTGCTCTGTAAACATTTGTTTAATTAAGCAAATAATTAATTAACGAGCACTTATCATGTACCTGGCACCAGGGCTGAGTATTTTATGTCAATAATTTCTGAATCCCATCACATTCCAACAAAGTGGTTACAGCATTATCCATGCTGCAAAGATGGGAGAACGGAGTCAAAGAAGCTTACGTGGATTAGTCAACAGGTGACAGAACTAAGGTTTAAACCAATGGTCACCTGACTGTAAACTCCACTCTGGTCTTTTGTGACTTGAAGATGCTCCTTTTCTTGTGAGCGGCTCATGCCTGGACCAGGAGAGCAGATAAGCAGGCGTCCACATACAAGTGGGCTGATGAAAGGATGTCCTACCAGACATGCCCTTCTGTCCTAGCCCAATACCCATGTCCTTCTCTCCCCAGGCCTGAAAATGGTGGAGCAGCCACGGGAGTTGATGCCATCTGCACCCACCGTCCTGACCCTGCAGGCCTCAGGCTGGACAGGGAGCGGCTCTACTGGGAGCTGAGCCACCAGACCCATGGTGTCACCCAGCTCGGTTCCTACATCCTGGACAGGGACAGTCTCTATGTCAACGGTAAGTGTCCGGTGGGGGCAGGGGTCTCCTCCTGTACCCCAGGTGGCTTCCTCTGTTGCTGCTCTGAGCTCTGACCAGAGGAGGCATCCATGTCTGCTTCTAGATTTCTCTCTCCTCAGTCTTTTCCTTGTGAGGTCCTCTTTCGCCACCAAGGCCTACATCACACACATAGAGAGATAGAAAGTCAGAGAAAGGTTATAGGAGGCACAACTCACTGTCTGGAAGAGACACAACCTCCTGATGGCATCCATTCTTCTGCCAATGGCCTAGCCCCTTCACCCCGTCCTTCAGCCTTTCAAACATCCCACCTCACTCTCACTCTTACCCACTCTCTGCAGGTTACACTAGACCAGCTTTGACCTCCACCCACAGTGGTAAGTGTTCAAACCCTAAGTGGCCCCATGCCCCTCCAACACCTTGTGGGGGCAGCTAGTCCCTCCTCCCCAAGTCCAGGGCCTCATGGAGGAAGGGTCCTGGTTACTCACTTACCCCCACCTCTGCCTTCTGTGACTCAGGCTGGGCATCAAGCCCTCTCTCTCTGGCATCTCCAAGGTGATGAGATGGCATCATTCTCATTTCTGGTGCTCTCTCCTCAGTTTCTGTGGCATCCACACCCTCCTTGAGAACATCCACGGCACCAATCTCCCTCTCCAGCTCTACAGGTGAGAACCTTCTCTCCATGTCTCCTTCCTTCCCACCTACTTGCCTCCATGTTTAGCAATGAGAAAGACAAGAAAGTACACACAGGCAGGTCAAAGCAAGGGGACAGGGTAGGGAGGATGAACCTTTGGGGCCACACCCTCACCACAGACCAGTCCAAGGCCATCCCTGGGTTTGGAGAGCTCTGTGACTCCAGGTGTTCAATCCTAAACTGAAGGAGTGGCTCCTAGTAATCTACTCTTGGCTTTCTGTTAAGGTTTTGTATCAGTTAGCTTGCTTACAAACAACATAACCAATGACCCCCAAATTTAATGGATTAAAACAATCATTTGCTGCTGCTCGCTAGTATATTGGTCAGCTGGGCACTCCTCTAGTCTGAACTAAGCTTCCTTATGTATCTACAATCACCTGCAGATTGCTAGTGACTCTGCTTCTGGAGGATGCCTGACTGATGGTTAGGGTGCCGCAGTTCTCCTTCACATAACCTCTCATCATCCAACAGACTGGCTTTGGCTGGTTCAGATGGTGGTCATGGAGCCCCCAACACCGAGGAAGGGCAAGCCTCAATGCAAAAGCACTTTTCTCACCTCTGCTTGCATCACGTTTCTCTTGTCCCATTGGCCAAAGCAAGTCATGGCCAAGAAATAGACTCCCACGTCTTGGTGGAAGGGGCTGCAACACCACACTGAAGGGTGTAGATGCAGGGAGGTGAAGAATTTGTGGCTATTTTTACAATCTATCCCAGGTGACCTACCAGGGACCAGCTTGTGACCATGTTGGCCTTAAGGGACCTGGAGGGGTCAGTTAGTGAGAACAGACCCAGCAGTGCATTCTAAAACAATTCCCAAAGCTTCACCTTCTGCAACAACTGAATGGGAGTAGTCAAGGGTAAACCCAGAACTAATTCCCAAAGGGCAGAGACTAAAGGGGTCGGCAGAGAAAGTAGACACAATGGTAACAATGACAACAAAGCAATAACAGCAGCTTTCATTGTCACATAACCGAGGCTCTTCTTTACATGTATGACCTTCAACCCCTGCAGGTAGACACTGCTATTTCTCCATTGAAGAGAGGCATAGAGTGGTTCTTGGCAAGCTCAGTGATTTTCTGAGGTCACACAACCAATAGATGGGCAGGACTCAACTCTAAGTCATTCAAACACTAGAGTCAGAGCTTCTGCCCTAAAATAGCTGTGTGATGTTGGGGAAGTGATTTAACCTCTCTGAAGCTCATTTTCATCCTCTGTCAGTTGGGTATAGGTAACAGGACTCACCTCCAGGGGTTGGGTGAGGGGTGAGGAACACATGAGATCCTGGATGGAAAGTGCTACATAGCACAGAGTGTAGCATAAACTAAGCTCTTAACAAACATCAGCTGTTATTATTGCTGCTATTTTTATTGTCATTTTTATTATCATTACTATTAATAGAATAATAAAATAAAGCTTCCCATTCTGGGAGGAGACATTCTGAGCTCTTGCACCAGATGTGAGTGCACTGGGCAACTGAGATGTGGATCCAGACTCTCCTTGATGACCCCTAAATCTAGCTCAGGTGGTGACTCAGGGTGTGACTTCTCTCCTAACCTCACTGCAGTCTCTGGACCTGACCTGGTTCCCTTCACCCTTAACTTTACCATCATCAACCTGCGCTACATGGAGGACATGCAGCCTCCTGGCTCAGCGAAGTTCAACAAAATAGAGAAGGTTTTGCAGCGCCTGGTGAGAGTCCGCCTCTCCCCTGCCCCTCCCACCTCTCCCTGCCTCCCAACTGATGCTGGCCCTGCCCACCTCATCCTGGTCCTGCTCTTGTCCTATGCAGTCTTTCTACTCACCTCTCTCTCCTTCAACAGCTCAGACCCTTGTTCAAGAACACCAGTGTTGGTCCCATATACTTTGGCTGTAGACTAACTTCGCTCAGGTAAGACCTCCAGAGAAGACGGCCCGGTGACACATAGTGGAGATTCTTACCCACAGTCCTCTAGGTCTGGGGCCTCCCATTAGCCTCAGTCCTTTGCAACTCTCCACCTGGGACAGCTACTGTGCCTCAGGCTCCTGACCCCCAGGCCCTGCTCTGGACCTTCCCATCCTCTTGAGCCTCAAATCTCCCATGCATTATTGACTAGGAACAAAACGACAAAATGTAGCACCCCAAAAGTATGCACCAAATTCCTTCATAAAGGACACACCCACAGACTCCCGTGCCTCCAACCCCACACAGCATATAAACATTTCTGAAGGCTAACATACAGCGAGCACTTAGTATGTGTCAGACTTTGGGGTTCTTGACACACAGTCACTATTGACATTCTGGGTTAGATAAATAAAGTTGTGGATGGCTGTCCTCTTCACTCTAGGATATTCATCAGCATCTTGGCTTCTGCCCACTAGATGCCTCCAGCACTCCAGTTGCTCAAAGTTGTGACAACCAAAAATGTCTCCAGGCATTGCCAATTGTCCCCTGAGAGTGCAAATCCAAGGGGACAGCTATATGGTTCCCATACATCATCTCCCTGAACTCTTTTAACATCACTATTAATATCCTCATTTTACCGTGAAGCGTTAAGGCACAGAGATGTTAAGGAACTTTCCCAAAGCCAGTAGTTGCCCATTGGTAGAGCCAGGATTCCAACCCTGTCTCCTCAGAGCCCATGCTTTTTCTGCTAAGCTTTGCCTCTTTTCTTTTGGAAGAACCATAGGTTCACATCCCTTCCCCATGAGCCCAGCCTGCAATTCTCTGCTCCCTTCTGGTGCAGACTTGTGGAACTCCCTAGTTCAGCTAGTGATGGGGGTTCCAGAATATGAATAGCCAGCTCCATTCTGAGGTCTCTAGAAGGTTTAGCTTCAGTGGGCATCTCCCTGGAATTTTCTCCATGCCTCCAAAATTAGAATTTGAGAAAGGATTTCCTCCCTGAAGTGCTAGGAGAGAGAGAGATGGAAGGAAGTCATCTTTCTTAGAGCCTAGCCTAGGATGCTGATGCACCCACAGCAAAAGGGGCCTCCCCACTCCCCTGGCCTGGAGTTCCACAGATTTTCTTTCCTTCCACAGATGTTGCTTGAGCACCTGCTGTGTCCAAGCTCTGCTCAGCTCTGAAAACTCGATGGGGACCAAAGCATAGACTCTGCCCTCAAAAAGAGTGCATCATGTTAATGATCTATAAATGTATGCAAACATATGTATACATATTAACTAATAGTAAACATATAATTAATAGTAACAATAATGGAAAATAAAATAATAGCAGCAGACGCTCACTTAGCACTTAGGATGTACCAGATACTATTCTAAGCACATTACTTCTATCCATAGATTTAATCCTCACAAGATACACGTGGGTACCATGATTACACCCATTTTATAGATGAGAAACCAAGGTCCAGAGAGACTTGAAGTGCTGAGAGGTGAGAGAAGTATAGTGGATCTAGGAAGAACTGAGATGGGAGCTCATACCTGGAGAGCAGTAGGCGATGGCCAGGAGACACCACTCCATGCCGGGAGGAGTGTTTCAGGGAGAGGGAACACAGGTGGAGAAAGCAGTGGCTAAGGTAGAGAGAGCATGCAGGACAGAAATACTCAAAAGCAAGGGGAAGGTGGAGAGGTGAGCCGGGCAGGCCTGGATGCCGTGTTGTGCTTGTTGGGACGTTGGGCTTCACCCACAGCCAGTAAGGAGCCAAGGAAGGATTTCAGCAAATGTCTGTTGACAAGAGCCCCAGCACTTTCCAACTTTCCCTACGGTACCCCCCACAACATTCTCAAGGACCTTCCACAGATGACTCCTCATTGTCTCTACCCCTGTATCCCTCCCTCCACAGACCTGAGAATGATGGAGCAGCCACTGGCGTGGATGCTGTCTGCACCCACCACCCTGACCCCGTGGGCCCAGGGCTGGACAGAGAGCAGCTGTACCGGGAGCTGAGCCAGTTGACCCAAGGCATCACCAAGTTGGGTCCCTACACCCTGGACCAGAACAGTCTCTATGTCAATAGTGAGCAGTGGCCACCTTTGCTTTGCTGAATTATTGAGCCTGCATTCTCACCCTCCATGCCTTCTTTATTCCTTCTCCACCTCCAGCACCTTCTCTCTCTCTTTCCCTCTCTCTCTGCAGGTTACACCAACCAGACTTCAGAAACTACTCCCGGTGGTGAGTACTCAGTGGTCTTCTGAAGGCCCCCACCAGGGAAGGAAGCAGCAAGGCCCTGTCCACATCTCCAGCTGTCAGGGAGGGAAAGAGTCCAGGACACAGGCTGGGAAATCATTTCAATGAGTCATCTGTGAATCACCTCTGTGTTATCTGCTGAACACAGAAAAGTGGCCACTAAATGTTGGTTGGGTGGATGGATGGAGGAAAGTAAGTGAACAATTGAACTGAATAAGAATGGTGGGTTGTAGACGGTCTCCTTTAAAGCTTCATAGCTTCCAAATCTTTCCCTCTTTCCCCTGAAGCATTTGATGGTCTAACATTGTCCATACTGGTTATTCTGGCATCACCCCAAGCACCCTCAGCCATCGCTGTGGTCTCCAGCGAGATGGCTGTGGTTCTCAGGGCTATGGTGCCAGGCCCTGCCCCCATTCAGCTGGACTCAGCATGGTCTCTCCTCTCCTTCCCCTGCTGCAGCCACAGAACCACCCCTGGTGCCTTTCACCATCAACTTCACCATCACCAACCTGCACTATTTGGAGGACATGTGGCCTCCAGGCTCTTTGAAATTCAACACCACAGAGAAGTCCCTGCAGTCCCTGGTGAGAGCCCTGCTCACTCCATCCAGCCCCACCCATTGATGCCAGCCCTGCCCGCCTCACCTCTGCCCCACCCATTGATGCCGGCCCCACCCAGGAAGCCAATTCCACCCACCTAACCTCCATCCTGCATACTGATGCCAGCCCTGCCCACTCATGACCACCTCTCAACTCCTGCCCCATCCCCTGGTGCTAGGCTCGCCCTCTTCACTCTTGCCCCACTCATCAGATGACCATCTTGCCCTGGCTTTCAACCTATCTATTTGCTTCCCATTCCCTCATCCACAGCTTAGACCCTTGTTCAAGAACACCAGTGTGGGCCCCCTGTACTCCGGCTGCAGACTGACTCTGCTCAGGTGAGACCTTGGAATAACCAGCCAGGGCTGACTCCAGTGCTCTCAGACCTGAGGAGGAGTTTGGTTTGCTTCCTCCCTGACCTCTCTGTCAATGTCCTCCACAGAGGTGGAATTCAGGAGGCACTGACTCCAGGACCAACACCTCATCTGATTGTAACTCTCCCTGCTAAGTGTCCCCAGATTCTGCAAAGCCCATCAGCAGGATTGGGCCCTAGCCTGGTCATCCTTCTGAATTCCCTCCTCCTCTCCCTTTGACCAATAGGGGCATTTCCTTTAGGTCTTCAATTCTGTCCCCGGGATTTCTCCCAAGACAAGCATGGCTTTTCCACTGACTTTAATCTCAAATTCCAGCTTTTCACCTGTCTCAAGTATGAGCTCTCCTGTCCCCCTGCCCTGAGGAAGTAGGCTTCTGCCTTGCAATTTAATGGTAATTTTCCCACCTACTGACTCGGCTCACAGTTCCAGGCTTGCTGGAAGTCAGCGCACCCAGAGAATCTAAGTCTAATTTCTCACCTCTCTACTAGCCTTCTCATTTCCTCTGTCCCACCCCCAGGGATCTCAGGACTCCTCCCTAGGGACTCCATTTATTGTCATCCCCTTCACCCTCCCTTCCCAGGCCTGAGAAGAATGGGGCAGCCACTGGAGTGGATGCTGTCTGCACTCACCGCCCTGACCCCAAGGGCTGGAGCCTGGACAGAGAGCGGCTGTACTGGGAGCTGAGCCAGCTGACACATGGTGTCACTCAGCTGGGCTCCTACACCCTGGACCGGGACAGTCTCTACATCAACGGTGAGGGGCTGTCATCTTTCTTTGCATTTCAACAGGTCCCACATCCTCTGTCTCCATTCTTCCCTTTACCTCATCCCGCCCCCACCTCAACCAATGTCCCTCTATCTGTGCAGGTTACACCCACAAGATCAAGGCAGCCACCCCCAGCAGTGAGTATTCTGAGGCTTCAGAAGTCTCTACAACCCTCTGAGTGCCAGCCCTTAGGAATGGAAGAGGCCAGGAGCCCACTGCCTCCACTCCCCATCCCCACCTCACCTCCAGGCTCAGAAAACAAGGACCAATGCCCTTTAAAGCCCCAGACGTGGGCACCACCTTCTTGGCATCTCCAGGATGATGAGGTCCCCAACCCAAGTCCCTGGGCTATTTTCTCCCCAGCTTCTGTGATGATAGTGTCTTCATCAATGGTGAAGAGCTGTGTTGGGTGTGGGTCTCCTCCTCCACACTGAGTGGGCTGTGCTGCAACAGATTGCGCGCCAAGTTCACCTCTATGGGGGCCTCACATTTCAGAGTGCTTTGAGCAAGTCTTTAGCCTCTCCGAGGATGGGAGGGTGGATTTTCTCTCTTCTAGGTGAGCACTCTGTCTTCCTTTTAAGAAGCCACAGCTGTGATGGTCCAGCTGCCATCTCTCCAATGGCCGAGTTGCTTCTTCATTGTCTCTCCCTCCCACCTTCCTCAGCATCGCTCCCTCTATTTGCAGGTTACAGTCATCCAGCCTTAGCCACCACCCCAAATAGTGAGTATTTCAGACTTCTGTGCACCTGTGACCACTGTCCTGCCCCCAGAAATGGGAGCTGCTCAACCAGCCAACTCTTCCCCACTGTCATTCACCATCTGGACGGAAAGGAGTCCAGAGGACATGCATAGAAATGTGGCCTGAGAGGTAACAGGACTTATCTCCCACCTCCCACCTCACACAACCGAGGATGATATCCTAACTCCAGACTAAATGGTGCATAGAGAGAGGTGTACATTTTATAACGAGAGCCACCACCACTGCCACCATTTCCTTAAAGGTATAGCACACTTTGGATGCGATTCCTGATTGTTTTTTCCCTCAGCTGCTGTGACCTCCACATCCTTCCCAGTGTCCTTTCTGGCTCCATCCCCCACATCCTGCTCACAGATAGGAAGGCTCTTACTGGTACCAAAATCATTCGTACAAAATCATTTGTACCAGATCACTTCTTCCCTCGTTGCTCACTCATCTGAGGTAACTCATCCATTTCTGTGGATTTCAGAGATCATCTAGCTGCTCTGAATCCAAACCCTGAGTCCAGCCCACACCACACAGCAGCTCCTGACCCTTGGTCCACCCACCTCCTGGACATCACCCAGTCTGTGGCCCTGGAGTCACCATCTTCTCCCAAACTTGCTCTATCTCCTGATCACCAAAGGCAGGGACATGGGCGCCAACCTGCACCCTCCCTCCCACTCACCTCCCTCATCCATCCATCACCAAATCATCTCTTCTCCCTTTGGGATCTCTCTCGAGTCCTTCCTTTCTCTGCATATGCATCACTCTGCCTTTATTCAGCCACTGCCATTTTTCACTAGGACGACTGCAGTAGCCTCCATTCTGGTTTCCTACAGTCCTCCACACGGCAGCTGCAGCGTCCCTGCCAGTGTACCTATGTCCATATGATTCCTGCCTGATTGACAATCTTTGGATGATTCCACCTGCTCTACAAATTGTTTTCAAACCCCTGTGCTGCATAGTCACTCCCTCCTCTTTTGGGACTCAGAGAATCCCTCCAGCCTCACATCTAGGCTTCCCTGTGACCATAACAAAAGGACTTCAAGTTCCTTGAGTTCACTTGCTCTGTAGTCCTGCTGGGCCTTTACCTAGGCTTGTCCTTTTGCTTGAGCTCTCTTACCACTTGCTCAGCTCCTGTGACCTAACTCTTACTCATGCTTTTGGTCACACCTGAAATGATGCTTCATCTGGGAAGCTTTCCTCAGTCACTGGTTGGCTGCTCCTCCTGGAACTGCCTAGCCCCCAGTTTCCACTGAAGCATAATGGTCTGGTCCACACAATTGAGAGATTATGCTCTATTTGTCCCATAAGAGCCCAGCACCGAGCCTCACATACATTAGGTGTTCAATAAATGCTCACTGAGTGAATGAGTGAAGGTTCTTGATATCTTTGGAATTCCATAATGTTCTCCTTCAGGTCCTGTAGCCCATGACTGTATTTAGTCCTCTGCTGCTGCCCCTTGGTTAGAGCCCCAGGCAACCCTGGTCATTATTATGGTCCCAAGTGGACACCTTTCTCTTCCTCCCCCACTGCAGCCCCTGGCCTCACCCTGGCGTCCTTCACCTTGAACTTCACCATCACCAACATGCATTACACAGAGGACATGGGGCGCCCAGCTTCCTCAAAGTTCAACGCCACTGAGAGGATCCTACAACACCGGGTGAAAACCTCTTGATGACCACTGTTAGCCCACCTCACTCCTGCCCACATAGCCACTCAGCCCTTCTGCTCACTGCCTCCTCTTTCTCCACCAGCTCCGGCTGTTGCTCAATAAGACCAGTATCGGTCCCCTCCACACTGGTTGCAGACTGGCCTCACTCAGGTGAGACACCAGATGGAATGATTCGTTGGATCAGGTGGACCTTCGTTCACCAGCCAGGAGGGCTCAGTTGCTGGGCATGCTCCTGGAACCAGTGGCCTCCAGCACCCACCGTGATCTCTTCATGCCTTCTTCAAGCCTAGTGGATGAGAATGCTCAAGGCTTGGAAATGAGGCATTGTGTTTAGAGTTTATGGAATCCCGATGATATTTAGTTTCAAATGAAGGCTCTCTTCTTAGAAGAGGGCTAGCCACTGTATCCTGTCTTCAAATTCTAATTAAAGTGTTTTCTGTCCTTAATTGTGAGGGGGTTGTCTCAGACAAGAAACACTTAGGATAGCCCCTCCAGACATCAGACCGAGCCCCTCAGCATCTCCATCAGCCTCCTCCCTTCCACTTTCCACACCCGGAAGGACCCCTGCTCGGTATCCCACATCCCCATCTTCTTCCTTCCCCAGGCTTGAGAAGGGTGGAGCAGCCACCAGAGTGGACATTGTGTGTACTTTTCACTCTGACCCTGCGGGGCCTGAACTGGACAGAAAGCAACTCTACTGGGAGCTGAGCAATGGGACACATGGCATGACGCAGCTGGGCTCCTTCACCCTGGACAAGGAAAGCCTCTATGTCAATGGTGAGGGGCTATAGCCATGGTCTCTCTCCTAGTCAGAGATTTATGTTGCCTCCATTTCTCTGAAGTAAGCTATGGTCCATCTTTTTCTCCTTCTGGTCTGGGTTTAATCTTCCCGTCACAGGGTGATCATTAAGTCCAGCCACCTTCTGACTTGTTGCCTCTCTTAAATGTCCCTCCACTGCCTCTTCCATTCTGCTTCTCCCACAAAGGTCCCTGAATCCTCCCTCTCCCTTAATCCTTTGTGTTCACTCCAACTCTTGCTCAGCTCCTCTCGCCATCTCTCTACAGGTTACACCTATGGAGCTGTAGCCCCGACTACTACCAGTGAGTATTTCTGGCCTTATCTCCTGGGCTCTTTCCCCATTTGGGGTTGAGGAGCAGTTGTTCTCCTTCACCCCATGCCTTTGGTGAGGGAAACTCCGAAAGAGCCCCTAATTCATCCCTTCTCTCTCTCCCAGGTTCTGGTGGAGAGTCCTAGCCCAGGGTGAGAAAACCTTAGACACAGACGTGTTCTCCGCCCCATTCTGCCCTCACATGGTTTTCACTTTAATTGTCTTACAGCCCTGCCCTTGGTCCTCCTTTCTTCTCCTTTTATTCCTATCTCTGCTTGTTGATCTGAGAGGTTCTCCACATCAGTGTTGTACCAGTTGTGGTTGGATTTCCAGTGAACATTTGTTGAAACTGATCACCTTCCAGGCACCATGCTAAGTTACACACTGTGTTAGTTTGCTATGGCTGTCGTAAAAAAATACCGTATGCTGGGTGGCTCAAACAACAGAAGTATATTTTCTCACAGTCTAGAGGCTGGTGTCCAAGTTCAAAGGACCATCAGGGTTGGTTTCTCCCAAGGCCATCTCCTTGGTTGCAGATGACCGCCCTCTTGCTGCCTCTTCATGTGACTGTCCCTCTGCACACACATTCCTGGTGTCTCTCTGTGTCCTAATTTCCTCTCCTCATAAGGACATCAGTCAGAGTGGAATAGTGCCCGTCCCGCAGCCTCATTTTAACTTACTTACCTCTTTAAAGGCCATATCTCCAAATACAGTCACCTACTGAGGGACTAGGAACTAGCTCTTCAAAATATGACATTTGGGGGTACACAATTCATTTCAGAACACATACACTCCACCCTTTAATTCTGACTGCAACCATGTCACTTGGCTCCATTTCACAGATGAGGAAACCCAGACTCAGAGAGGCTTTCAAGTCACACAGCAAATAAATAGCAGAACCTGGAGTTCTTATCACTCTCAAATTTGTGATCCCACTCTTGATGCTTTTCACCATCAGTTAATTTATTCCTAAAGATATACTGATTTTAGGTACACACCTATTATATGCAGGAACTCCCTTTGCATCCCCAGCAAACCCTTGTAGGTTTTCAAGGATTAATTGCCCTTGCATTAGGGGTGTGTTTTCTCAATCCCCTCAAACTATCCCTGGGTCAATCACTGGCCTTTTACATCAAAGCAGCCTCTCTCACTCCTTCCAACCACAGCAGGGTTCTGGGCTCCTGTAGTCCAAAAACAGGTGTCTTTTCCCAAATTATAGGAAGAAAAATAAGTTAAAAGTCAGCTCCATTGACTCCTTTGTTTACCACTGTCCAGTCCTTGGAATAATTTCTGAGCATTTTAGGACCAAGTCAATGTCCATGGAGGGAAAGCAAGATGGACGGATAGAAGGAAGAAAAGATGAATGGAAGGAGAGAGGGAGAAAAGATGGATGAGCAGATGGAAGGAAGAAAAGATGAATGGAGGAAAAAAAAGAGGAGAAAGGGAGGAAAGATGTATAAATAGATGGAAGGACAAAATAAGGATGGGAGGAAAGAAAAATGGATGGATAGATGGAAGAAAAGATGGACAGAAGGATGCATAGAGGGAGGTATAAAGGGGAAGAAATAAAGAAGGAAAGGAGTGAGTTAGGAAGGAATGATGGATGGATGAATTGATGAATGAATGGATAGATGGATGGATGGATGGCTGATGGGATGGATAAAGGATTGGATGAAAGGATGGGTGGATAGTTAGATAGATGGTGGAAGAAAGCAAGGAAGGGATAGAGGGAAGAAGAAGAAAAAATGAATGGGTAGGAGGAAAGATGGAAGGAAGAAAGGGGAAAAGGAAGCTTGGAAGGAGTGATGAACAGAAGGGAGGAAGAGAGGGGAGTTTTTCTCCCAGAGTTTTGTCTTGACTATTTAGCTGCTGCATTGCTTATCTTTACTAGAGTCAGGCCACAGGACTTCTGGTCTTGCCTCAATCATTTGTTCTACTTCCCCTGGGCTCTACACAGGTCACCCCAATTATTGAGCACTGCGCCAGAATCAGTCTGAGCAAGAGCATAGCAGGTAGCAGGAGAGTTCACAAGCAAGGACTCGGGGGTCAGAGGACCTGGGTCCAACCAGACTCTCCCTCCCTCCAGTGATGTGACCCCGGGCAGGCGACCATTTCTGTACTTTGGTTTCCTCCTTTGTTTAATGTGGGTAATTCTAGTACCCAGCATATATTTATCCGTGTAAAAAGCTCTGTACATACTAAGTGATCAAAAAGCATTTGCTTATTTATTTTATGTAATAAACCCTTACACAGTGTTTACTCCATGCCCAGCACTGTGCTTAAGTGCTTTACAAATATTAACTTGTTTAAACCGCATAACAACCTTTGAAGTAGGAATCATTATGATCTCATCTTACAGATGAGTAAATTGAGGTGTGGAGAGGTTGGTTATAGCTGCTAGGATTGTTGGCTTTTCTAACCAAATGCACAGAAGATTGGCATACCTAGTTATAAGGGCAGGAAAGATAGATGATAGGCTATGGTTGATAGGTAGATAGATAGATAGATAGATAGATAGATAGATAGATAGGTGATAGATAGATAGGTGATAGATAGATAGGTGATAGATAGTGATTAGATAGATAGATAGATAGATAGATAGATAATAAATAGATAGATAGATCTCCTCTTCTGATGACCAGATATGCCAACCTTCTATGCAGAGGTCTAAAAAGCCAACAATCCTGGAAGATATAGATATAGATCTATCTATCCACATAGAGAGAGAGAGAGAGAGACCGAGGCACCGAGAGACAGAGGTAGACGGGTAGAGCAGAGAGAATGTGGTTGAAAATCTCTGGGGTCATCAGTTCTGCATCAGTGTGGCAAATTGGAGCTTTTCCTCCTGGGAAAGTACAAGCCACGAGTGTTTTCACAGAGCCCTCCACTCCTGCATCTGGGAGGGAAGGCCATCTCAACCCCCCAAATCATTAGCCCTGCCATTACTTGCTACTGGAGTGTCTCCATTAACAAGTGACCCTCAGGCTTATGTGGAGGAGGATGTGAGGCTTTTGAAGCCCCAATCTAGGGTGGACGTAGGGCCCCCTGACCTCCCCTCGAGCCTCTCTCTGCATTTACCATAGCTGGAGAGGTCAGTGAGGAACCATTCACTGTGAACTTCACCATCGACAACCTGCGCTACTCAGCGGACATGGGTCGCCATGGCTCCCTCAAGTTCAACATCACAGACACCCTCATGCAGCACCTGGTGAGAGGACTCTTCCCCCTCCCGCTCTCCGTGACCCATCCTTGGGGCTGTTGCCCACCCCTGACCACCACTGGCTCTCGCTTCCTCTCCAGCTCAGCCCATTGTTCCAGAGGAGCAGCCTGGGTCCCCGCTATGCAGGCTGCAAGGTCACTTCCCTAAGGTGAGAATGCTCCCCCGCCCCATGACCCACCACCAAAGGACATGGACTTCTGACTATGGGGGCCACCCCCAGTTGCCACAGGCTATTCTTGGAGGGTCTTTTTCTGCATCCATTTTTTATTACATTATTAATTTTTGAAATTGTGAAAAAATACATATAGACATAAAATTAACCATTTTAACCATATTTAAGTGTGCAATTCAGTGGCATCGGTTACAGGCACAATATTGTGCATCCATCACCCCATCTAGTTCCAGAACTTTTGGTCACCCCAAGCAGAAACTCTGTACCCACTAGGCAGGTACTCTCCCATCTCTGGATCAGGTTGCGTTCTGTCGGGATTTATGAAGCACTTCTCCATTCCTATTCTCATTCCGCTGATGCCGATGGTACAGCTCCTCTGAAGCAGGTGGTGAGACCCACAGGGACAAGACGAGGACCACCCCTTCCCTCATCTAGTGGAGAAAACAGATACTAAGCAGGAGAATAAATACCTGTGTAAGGTGATTTCAAATGAGGTAAGGTGATGTGGAGCATAGATATAGAGTGATAGGAAAGCAGCTTAACCAGGGGACAGGATAGCGTCTCTGTGGAGGTGACTTCTGAACTGTGACCCAATTGGTAACAAAGATTCAACAATTAAAACTGTTCCAGGCAGGGAAACAGCATGTACAAAAGTCCTGAGATGGGAATGAGCTTGGCATGTTCAATGAACAGCAAGGATGCCAGTGTGGCTGGAGCAGAGAGGGAGAAAGAGAGGGGGAAGAGAGGGGATTTGAGATATCAGCAGGGTCTACACCGCGTAGAGTCTTGGAGGAAATTGATTTTTTGTATCCTTTCCTTTTTTCTATTTTATTGAGGTCATAATGGTTTACAATATTGTGAAATTTGAGGTGTACATTATTATTTACCAGTTTCTGTATAGACTGCATCATGCTCACCACCAGAGGTCTGATTTTTATCCGTCACCCTATATATGTGCCCCCTTACCCCTTTTGCTCACCCCCCAGCCCCATTCTGGTAGTCACTAATCTGTTTTCTTTGTCCATGTGTTTGCTTATCTTCTATATATGAGTGAAATCATGTGGTGTTTGTCTTTCTCTGGCTTATTTCACTTAACATAATACCCTCAAGGTCCATCCATGTCTATCCATGTTGTTTCAAATGGGATGACTTTGTCTTTTTGTGGCTGAGTAGTATTCCATTGTATATATATACCACATCTTCTTTATCCACTTGGGTTGCTTCCACATCTTGGCTATTGTGAATAGTGCTGCAATGAACACAGGGATGTGTAAGTCTCTTTGAATAGTTGATTTCAAGTTCTTTGGATAAACAACCAGTAGTGGGATGGCTGGGTCATATGGTATTTCTATTCTTAATTTTCTGAGAAATCTCCATACTGTTTGCCATAGTGGCTGCACCAGTTTGCACTCCCACCAGCAGTGTATGAGGGTTCCCTTTTCTCCACATCCTGTCCAACATTTGTTATTTTTTTGTCTTGCTAATTATAGCCATTCTAACAGGTTTAAGGTGCTATCTCATTATAGTTTTGATTTTCATTTCCCTAATAATTAGTGATGTTGAAAATCTTTTCATGTGCCTGTTGGCCATCTGTATATCTGTGGAAAAATGTCTGTTCATATCCTCTGCCCAATTTGTGATCTGGTTGTTTGTTTTGTTGTTGTTGAGTTGTATGCATTCTTTATATATTTTGGAGATTAACCTCCTGTCAGATGTATGATTTGCAAATATTTTCTCCCAGCTACTGGGTTGTCTTTTCGTTTTGTCACTGGTTTCCTTTGC
Source organism: Equus asinus (assembly GCF_041296235.1). Lineage (NCBI taxonomy): Eukaryota > Metazoa > Chordata > Mammalia > Perissodactyla > Equidae > Equus > Equus asinus. The sequence continues at coordinate 19,233,861 of NC_091809.1, read as the reverse complement.
CTTGCAGAAGCTCTTTAGTCTGATGTAATGCCTTTTGTTTATATTTTCTTCTGTTTCCTATGTCTGAGTAGACATGGTATTGAAAAGATGCTACTAAGATTGATGTCAAAGAATGTACTGCCTGTATTTTCTTCTAGGAGTTTTATGGTTTCAAGTCTTTAATCCATTTTGTGTTACTTTTTGTGCATGGTATAAGATAATGGTCTACTTTCATTCTTTTGCATGTGGCTGTCCGGTTTTCCCAGCACCATTTATTGAAGAGACTTTCCTTTCTCCACTGTATGTTCTTGGCTCTTTTGTCAAATATTAGCTGTCTGTAAATGTGTGGTTTTATTTGTTGGCTTTCAGTTCTGTTCCATTGATCTGTGTGTCTGTTTTTGTACCAGTACCATGTTGTTTTGATTACTATGGCTTTATAGTATATTTTGAAGTCAGAGATTGTCATGCCTACAGCTTTGTTCTTTTTCCTCAGGATTGCTTTTGCTATTCGGGGTCATTTGTTGTTCCATAGAAATTTTAGGATTCTTTGTTCTAAGGAAATTGATTTTTTAAATTGTGGTAAAATATACATAACATAAAAATTACCATCTGAATCATTTTAAGTGTCCTTTTCAGTAGTATTATGTTCACATTGCTGTGCAACCAATCTCTAGAACTTGCAAAATTGAAACTATATCCCTTAGAGAACGACTCTCCAGTTCCCTCTACCCCCAGATTTTGGCCACCACCATTCTACTTTCTGTCCGTATGGACTTGACCACTCTGGGTACCTCATATAAGTGAAATCATATGTATTTGTCATTTTTTTACTGGCTTATTTCACTGAGCATAATATCCTCAAGATTCATTCACGTTGTAGCATGTGTCAGAAGTTCCTTCCTTTTAATGGCCAAATAATATTCCACTGTGTGTATGTATCATCGTTGGTTTATCCATTCATCAGGACTTTAGTTTTTACATGGAGAAGTAATGTACTGGAGGCTTGGGCTTCAACATGACAACAGTGAACTATGCTGTTCCTTTACCTGACCACATGGAGATCACCATCTGGAGGAAGTAGGGACAAATAATATATGCTCACACAGTGGGTGACCAGGGCTGTGATGGGGGAAGCATGGGCACTGTGGGAACCGGAAGAGGCCCCTGAACCAGCTGGCAGGGTTCTTAGAGGAGGAGGAGGAGGTGTCTAAGCTGAGACCTGAAGGATGAGCGGGGAATTACCCAGGTAAGGAGAGAAGGGGAGAGACTTCCAGACAGAAGTCACTGTATGTGCAAAGATCCTGGGGTGAGAGAGTATGGCCCAATGGAGAAACTGTGAATGGTTCAACAAGGCTGGAACACACAGTGTGAGATGTGTAGTGACCACAGCAGGAGAGGTGCCAAGTGGGCTGCATTCCCCTAAAGGTCAACCTCTCCTTCTCCAGGTCTGTGAAGAATGGTGCCAAGACAGGAGTGGACATCCTCTGCACCTACCGGCAACCCCCTAGTGGCCTGGGTCTGCCTGCCAAGCAAGTGTTCCATGAGCTGAGCCGGCAGACCCGTGGCATCACCCGGCTGGGCCCCTATTCTCTGGATAAAGACAGCCTCTACCTCAATGGTGAGTGGTTCTCAGCCTACCTCACTGGGGCCACGCCTGAATCCTAGAAGGCTCTTCATTTACCAGTCAGTTCTCTAGGGGAAAACTTGGGACAAACTCAGGTGTGAATCTCGACTCCACACTGACCCCACACAGCCACCCTGAAAGGCTGGTCCTTGATTAAACCCATTTTGCAGATGAAGAAACTGAGGCTCAGGAAGGTTAAGTAATTTGCCCAAGTGAGTGTAGCTTGAGAGTGGTACAGCCAGGGCATGAGCCCCAGTTGTCAGCATCCAACGCTGTGCTCCACTCGACACATTAACTCATAGAAGAGTCTTTGAAGGGGGCCCTGGGGAGAGCAAACCCAACATCTCTCTCCCCTCCCTGCTTTCTTCTCAGCCTCAACCAGGGATGGGCTTCCCTCCTGGGTGGGGCCCTGAGGCCAGGAGGGAGGCAGGCTCTCTGAACATCTGAAGGGCCCAAGCTTTGGACCTACTGGACATTAGCCTAGAATCCAGGAAGGGACAGCATTTACGATGGTGACTCTCATTTTGGGCTCTAAGATGCAGAGTTTGGCCATGGGGAGGTTGATTGGAATGACTCAATTTCCCTCCTCTCTGTGTCCAACCTGGTAATGGCATTTGGCAACTCACACTGCCTTATCTCCATAGCCCCATCAGGTGGGAGGAAACGATCCTGGTCCTGTATGACCCATTTTAGCAAAGAGGGAGATGGAGGTACAGAGAAGAGAAGGGACCTGACCACACCCCCAGGAGGTCTGTGGCCAGTCTGGGTCTTGATGTTCTGAGTTCACATCTGTTCCCATCACCTCGGCCACTGCAAGGGCCAGTTTAGGATTTTCTGCTCGTAAACCGCACAATGTACATGCTTCATTTTGTTCACTCGTTCAGCATTGACCAAGCATCTACCATAACCCAGGCCTTGTGCTGGCACAGGGATGGAGGTTGGCTACACGCACAACAGTCCTAATGTAGCTCCAGTGAGGCAGAGACTGTTATGTTCAGTGCTGTCTTCCCCAAATGTAACGGAACCTGGCACATTGTAAGCTCTCAATAAATACTTATTGGATGGAGGGATAGACTGGAGGGAGGGTGGAGGGGCAGATGGTGGGACGGATAGATATGTTGGGGGATGAATGTGTGAACATAAATATGACGGGAGCCTCTTGTTGGGGGCATGATGGAGAGGAGGGTAGGGAAAAATAATTTCCAATCAAAAGATCAGGAAAGCCTTTATTAGTGGAGATGATGTTTGAGTCTGATCTTAGAAGACATGTAGATGAGCACGTTGTACAGAGGGAAGGGCATCCAGGCAGGAACCCCACATGGACAAAGGCATAGAACATTTGAGATTGTTTTGCCATCTCCCCTTAACATGTGACTTTTTGGTTTCCAGGTTATAATGAACGTGGTCCGGATGAGCCTCCTACAAGTATGTATCTTTGCCACCAGTGCCCATTTCAGCCTCAATGGGTCTTGACAAAACTTAGGCCTCTCTTCTGAGTGTCAGTGGGAGGAAGAATGCTGAGTCCTTGGCCTCTGTTTGGACCTGCAGCCATGGTGTTGGCTTTCTGAATTTTCTACATCCCTCTAGGTTAGAAAAATAAATTTGAACAAGCGTTCCCTATAGGGATAAGGGTTGAGGTCAGATAATGACCTTGTAGTCCATGCCCCCTGAAAGCAAAATCTCCTACAGGGACCACAAAAGCCATCTCTGTCATGCTGAAAATTCTGGTGGCCCTTCATTTGTTTGACCAAATTTTCCCATTCATTCTTTCAGGGGTCCATTCATAATCTTTTAACCTATCCATTTTTCCATCCTCCCAGTTATCCCTTCTCTTGGACTCCTTCCTTCCTTCCTTCATCCATCCTTTCATCCTTCTATCCATCCATCCTTCCAACCATCCTTCTGCCCACTCACCTCTTTGTCCTTCCTTCCTGCTGTCCTTCCATCCTCTTTCTTCCCATCCCTCCAACTGCTCTCCTTGTCTTTATTCTTCTTGCTTCTCTCTGACCCTTCATTTGTCCATTCTTCCTCCATCCATCCAGGTATCCCATCTGTCTGTCCATCTTTCTGCTCATCCATCTGTCTTTCCTCTGTGTTCAGTCTCTCTCTTATTCACCCATCTCACTTTCTTGGGTTCATCTCACCCACAAGCTTGCTCATCCCTCTACTCACACTGTCACCCCTTCCCTCACTCTCATTTATGGTTCACCTGTGAATGGTGGTCCTGGGAGACCACTGCTACAACCCAGGTGAGCCTGGGGGCTTCTCCCACTCTATCCCTCCTTGATGACAGCCTTTTCCACAGCTCCTGAGCCGGTCACCACGTTCCTGCCCACTTCCTCATTACCTGTGCAACCAGAAGCCACCACAGGTATCTGGGGTGCCCCTTTTATTTCCCAAGAGAGGCTCTCCAGCCCCACACCTCCACCTGCCAATTGTAAACCAGGATCTGGGAAGCCAAGGTGTGAAATTATGGTTTTAAGGCAATCATGCTAATCACAAAGATTATACCAACAATGAAGTCTGATGCCGTCCCTCAGAGAGCCCCTGGTCTTGTGAAATTAGCACACTATTATAACACAATGTGGGACGTTTTGAGGAGAGGCACCTGGCATAATTTGAAGAGGAAGAGCTTGCTAGAGAAAGTTTCACTGGAATGGAGTCTTCAAGAGTGAGTAGGAGGGATCCAGGTGCATAGAGGATGAAGACTTTTCCTGGCAGAGAGGATTCCATGAACAAAGGCTCAGGGGCCAGAAACAGCATGGTGTATGGAGAGGATTGAGAGCAATGTGGTTTCCATGAAGCATAAATCTTAACCCAGAGTAGATGGATAAACTGAGACTGAAAGGTCGGCAGGAACGTGCTTGGGAAGGGCCTTGAGTGCCAAGTCAAGAAGCTTGAACTTAATACTGAAGGCCATAGGGAGCCATGGGTGGTACTAGAGCAGTGGCAGCCCTAGTGAGATTTTCACTTCAGAAAGATTTTTCTAGTGTTCCGTGTACAGAGCATCCTTTAGACAAAGCATCCAGTGAGCCTGCTGGAGTTTGGTCCAGGTAAAAGAAGGCAAGACCTGAGCTGGGACAGACATGGAGAGCAGGAGTATATGTGAGGACCACTCTGCAAGTGGAATTGGTGTTGCTGGGAGGGAGGAAGAGCTGAGCACATATGCTGTTTCTGACTTGGGTGACCACATGAGTAGGTGGTGTACCACTGGGTGTGAAGACAGCAGATTGTAATGAATCCAGGACTCTGATCTGGTCTCAGGCCAGCTGTCACTGACAGCCATAGCTTTCCCTCTCTTCTTGCAGCTTTGGGACACAACCTAAAGACCCTCACAGTCAACTTCACCATCTCCAACCTCCAGTATTCAACAGACATGAGCAATGGCTCAGCCATGTTCAACTCTACTGAGAGGGTCCTGCAGAGCCTGGTAAGATGCTGGCCCCAGCAGCTCCTGGTAGGCTAAATTCTAGCCAGCCCCTCCCCCACCCCCTGTCCCTCCTGCTCACCCTCCTCCCCCTTCCTCCCCAGCTTGGATCCTTGTTCAAGAAGAGCAGCCTGGGCCCCTTCTACTCGAGTTGCAGGCTCATCTCCCTCAAGTAAGACCTTTTCCTGAGCATTTGCCAGTAACGACCTCTTTTGTGACTGCCCCTCTGTCTTCCCACTGTCCTCCCGTTTGCTCCTCCCTCCTTCTGGCCCCCACCCGCAAAGGTTTCAGGACCTCTCTCTATAGTCTCCACATTCCTCTCTCCCCAGGCCTGAGAAGGATGGGGAGGCCACCAGCGTGGACGCTGTCTGCACCTACCACCCTGACCCCGTGGGCCTCGGGCTGGACAGAAAGCAGCTGTACTGGGAGTTGAACCAGCTGACCCACGGTGTCACCCAGATGGGCCTCTACACCCTGGTCAGAGATAGCCTCTTCGTCAATGGTGAGTGTTCATGTGGACTTGGATTCATATGATCGCTACTTGTCCCTGTTCTATTTTATTTTCTATTTAACAAATCAGCCCACGTTCTGGTTGGGGGACACCCTCCCCAAACCCCCATGGGGAGGGTCCCTGCTATCATGTCAGTCAAACAGCATGAAATTCTTTGATCAAGTAATGTAATTAATTTTAATTCAAAACCAAAATCTCTGACCCATGGGGTCTCTTGGGACAGCGAGTCTTCTCTGTGATGTTCCTCGAGGCCAGTTTCTTACCCAGGGGTGACTCTGCCCCCAGGAGATAGTTGGAAATGTCTGGAGACATTTTTCATTGTCACAGCTGGGGGAGGGAGCTCCTGGAATCTAGTGTATAGATGCCAGGGACATTGCTATTATCTTCCAATGCACAGGACACCCCCCAGGACTTATACAGCCCCAAATGTCAGTAGTTCTGATTGTTCTGCGAGTGAAAGACCTCACTGCACGTGGTCCCCCAGTTCCTAAATGGGCACCAGACCAACACTTACCACACTCCACTGCAATTAATTGTTTAATTATCCAACTCCCCCCTCGCATTCTGAGCTCTACCACATTAGGGACATTAGGTTATGTCTAGTGAGGTTCTATATCCTCTGTTCATAATATGTGGGTTCATCATGGTACCCAATAAATGAGTGAAGGAATGATCAAATGAGAGATGAGTATCTTAGGCCCTCATATTTGGGAATCCATTGTAGCTCACATTCATTCATTCATCAAACACATATATATGACCATTCTGTTCCAAGCCATGTGCCAGGTACAGAGTTAGAAGATACAGGTTCTTCCCCTGAAATTCACAGTGAAAGTGAACTAAAGATTTTTTATGGACAAAAAAAGGGCATAAACACTGTTATTAACAGGGTGCCATGGGAGTTGGGAGGAGGGACAAGTCAAGGAGGGCTTCCTGGAAAAGGATTTTATGTTCCCTAAACTGTGCTGCACGCTGGGACATGGCAAGAACAAGATAGATGAGTCCCTACTCTCATGGGGCTCCATTTCACTGGGCTCCTGAGGCATGAATAGGAGCTTTCCAGGAAAAGAAGAGGGTAGAAGAGCATTCCAGGAAGCTGGAACTGCATCAGCCCAGCAGAAAACCTCAGCTCAGGAGAATTCTTGTAAAATTCCAGTTCTCCCCCACTTTGGGGTGACTTTCCATTTGGAAACCCTCACAGCCCCCAGCTTGTGGGCTTGATTCTGGATGATTCTGACAGTAGGCAGGAGGCCCCTGGGCCACCATGCTTCTGTGCTGAAAGTTGAGAGTCTCTGCCTGTCTATTCTTCCTCTCGGTGGCTGCAGGCTATGCCCCCAAGAGTTTATCTATCCAGAGAGAGTACCAGCTAAATTTCCGCATCATCAACTGCAACCTCAGCAGCCTGGAACCCACGTCCTTGGAGTACACCACCCTGCTGATGGACATCCAGGACAAGGTGGGTGTCTCCCCATTTCCCATCTCTCCTTGCCCTGGAGGCCCCTCTCATTCCTCCGTCTGACTTACATTTATTAAGTGATTGTCTCAACTCTTCACTTTCTCTGTGTGCTCCGGGTTCTCTCAGGTTCCAGAGACAGTGCCCTAGCTGCCTTCCCCATTCCTCAGATGGGTAAACTGAAGCTAATAAAGGGGAGCTGTGTGCTTAAGATCACACAGTGAGTTAGGGGCAGAGAAAAAATGTGAACTCAGGTCTCCTTTTCTACAAGGCCTGTGATCTTTCACTGGCTCTAGTGGTCCCCTGCAGCCCCAGGAGAACTCCATCTCACCCACTCTCCTTATCCTTTGTTCTAGGTCACCAAGCTCTACAGAGGAAGCCAGCTACGAGACATATTCATCTCCTGCCTGGTCACCGACTTGACGTAAGTTGAAGAGATTGGAAGCATTGGCTGATCTGGCAGCTGTTGGCTCTGCAGTGATGACATTGACCATGGTCAGTCTCCTGCTGAGCACTTTTGTGCAAGATCATCTCATTTAGTTCTCACAACGGCCCCCATGAGGTGGATACAATGATCATCCCCATTGTGCAGGTGGGAAAACTGAGGCTCAGAGAAGTGAGGTGAACAGCCCAAGAACTGTCACAGTTGGGTTTGATCCCAGGTCTCTGAGGGTTGGATGGAGGAACTAGGACGTCTACACTTGGGCAGAAGAAGGTCATAGGACACAGTGCTGACTTTGAGTATTTCCAATCTTCAGTTCCTTCATCTTTAACATGAGGATAATTGTAACAATACCTTCCACCAGCGTGATGGTGAGGGAATGTGTAAGTCAATTCTTAGAGGTGCTCCATAGATGTTCATTATTTTTCCTGTTATTGCTTCTGTCCCCAAGTCCTGGAAGCCTTCCCTTTTTGGTCAGGGTCTCTTCTCTAGCCTGGGGGAAGAGGCAGCCAGATAATCCCCCACTGCTTGCCCCTAGGTGTCTGGTTGTATAAAGCAGGAACTGGGGAGACACTGCTGGTGTTGGGTGCTGTCTGACTTCATGTGGTCTCTGTCTCCAGGTTGGATTCCATGTTGGTCACCATCAAGGCACTGTTCTCCTCCAATCTGGACACGAGTGTGGTGAAGCAGGTCTTTCTAGACAAGACCCTGAATGCTTCATCTCACTGGCTGGGTGCCACCTACCAGTTGGCGGACATGCATGTGACAGGTGTGAGATGAGGGGGCTAGCATTAAGCTGGAAAATATTAGTCTATGCAGATGGATGGGACTTCTGAGTAACAGTGGAATGGATCGAGGCTCCAGAGGGAAAAAGGAGGCTTTCTGGAAGCTCATCTTGATGACCCACGGCAGTGTGTCATCCAACAGGAGGCATGAAGAAAAAATGTAGCAGTTGCACCCAAGGGAATGGTTACTTTTCACATGTCAATTTTTCCAACCCCAAATGTGAAGGATCCTGGGTTTCCTTCTTAGGTCCCCAGTTATGAGTTATTGATTGATTGATTCATTCATTCATTCATTTATTCGTGCATTCAACGAACAGTTAATGAGGGTAAATAGGCACTGGTGATACATTGTGTTAATTGCTGTAATGGAATGTCAAGAGCCCATGGGAACCCCAAGGAGGGGCACACAGCCCTGTCTTGGAAAGTTTTCTAGAGGAAGTGATGAAGAAACTGAGATGTGAGATATGATGGAGAAAAGGACCTAGCCAGAGGGAAGAGATGAGGAATCATGCTACATGTGTCTGTAATCTAGAAAGTAGATGGATCATGGCATATTTGAGGAAGCTGTGAGAAGTTTGGTGTGGCTGGAGCATACACTTTGACATGGGAGAGGTGACAGTTGAGGCTAAACATGTGGGCAGGGAATTTCTTGGGCATTGGAGTGGTTTGTGGAGGAACATGACACACTCAGAGTTCTGCTTTAGAAAGCTCATCCTCTGACGCTGTGTGGAGAATGAATTGGGAGGGGGAAGAAGACCAGAGGCAGAAAGACCCATGAGGAAGCTGGGTCAGCAAAGGTGTATGACAGATGCCCGCTGGGGGATCAACACCTGCGCTTGCCATCTAAGCCCCAGAGAGGCCCAATATCCTCTTCCCCACATCCTAGTGAACTCATAATGCTTGGTGGAGAGTTGGACAGGTAGACGAATGAATGGATTCAAGGTGGACAGGCAAATGGAGGGTCTTCTGTAGCCCACTTTTAAAAACCCAGCTCAGGTCACATTTCCAGGAATAAGTAGACTGGCTGGAATGATCCATTTGTTAAAACCTTCCCCAGATAGGGGACTTTTGTACTTTCTTTTCTTTTATTGTAGAACTGGAGCCGACAATTCATCTACCGACAGACAAGCCAACAAGTAGTCCCAGCTCCCAGCACTTCCAGCTGAATTTCACTGTCACCAACCTACTTTATTCCCAGGACATCGCCCAGCCAGGCACCAGCAAACACCAGCAGAACAAGAGAAGTATTGAGGCTGCGGTGAGCATGGGGTTGTGTGTCCACTCTGTTCCCAAATAAAGACTGACCTGTGGATCCTTGGGAGTCAGGGGGTGACTGTTCATAACAATTCATAAAGACAGGTCCTTATTCCCATTTTATAAATTAAGAAACAGACACAGAGAGCTTCAGTAGCTGGCCCAGGGTCACATAGCTAAGTCAAACCTTAGAACAAGACAAAGACGCTGGACTAGCGTTTTTGAGACAAGAATGAATAGATGGGGAAGTGTGCTCTGTGGCAGAAAACTCTCTGATGCCACTGGACCCGGGATTCTGACCAAGGAAGTGTTGCCCTGTCTTTCAGCTCAACCAGCTCTTCCGAAATAGCAGCATCAAAAGCTATTTTTCTGACTGTCAAGTTTCAGCATTCAGGTGAGTTCCAACTCAGGACCCAATCACTCTGGAGACTTCTGTTGTCCTTTAAGTAAAAGTGTCTCCATGCCATAATCTCCCAGTACCTATCTCTTATGGAAGAGAGCCCTAGGAATACGAAGCTGTTACCTAAAAAACGGCTTCTTCCTAAAGCAGTGAGCACAACTGCCTGAGAGACTCGAAAGACCTTCTGTAAACCTTAGCAAACATGGCAATGCCTGGCGCTGGGAGCCATGGAAATGGTGTATAGAAACACTGCTTCAAGACATCACCTACTACAGTCAGGATCCATGGAAGGTGGGGGGCTAGAACTGGTTGCCATAGAATCCGGCAGTCTAACTCTGCTGTCCAAGAGTGGAGCCACTAACCACTGAGGCAGTTTAAATGTTTTATACTCCTATTGAGATACGATTCACATACCGTATGTGTCTGTGTGTGTGTGTCTGTGTATTTATGATTTTTCTATATACAATATTGTGTCATCTGCAAAAAGAAATAGTTTTTCATCTTCCTTTCCAATCTGGATGTGTTTTATTTCTTTTTCTTGCCTAATTGCCCTCATTAGAACCTCTAGTACCCATGATTAACATATGAGATGAGGGCAGACATCATCGTCTTGTCCCTGGTCTTAGGGGGACATTTTTGGTCTTTCACAATAGAGTATGATGTTAGCTGTGGGTTTTTCGTGAATGTTGTTTATTAGATTGAAAAAGTTTTCTTCTATTCCTAATTTGTTGAGAGTTTTTTAGTTATGAAGGATGTTGTATTTTGTGTAATTCTTTTTTGTCCGTGTGGATCAAGATTGTGTGGTATTTGTCCTTCCTTCTATTAATATGGTGTGTTACATTAATCAGTTTTTCAGATATTAAGTCAAGCTTTCAGCTAGAGGTGAGAGATTGAGACCTTCTCAAGTCCTTCCTGGGCGTGCACACAGCCCTGAATATTTGTGGCCTTCTAGATCTCCACAAATGTGTTGGATATTTTCAAAGTTACCCATGAATATCTCGTTCCCCCAATTTTTCTTTAATGTTTTTGGCTCACCTCTTGCCTGCCTCAACTGCATCACTCACTCAGGGAGCTAGAATGTAAAACAATTACCACTGATTGTTTTTAGCAAGTGTCCTTGGAATGGACTTTCCTCACTGAGCAAGATCTGAGTTAATTATGGACAAGCCCTGAACACGGGGCTCTTTCAAGGAGCTGCCAGGCAGGTCAAATAGTGACAGTTCAATGGGGATAGGTCTTTTGGGAACTTCAAACCCATTATGGCTGCTAGGCTGCTGGTTTTCACAGCTGGCATGGTTCTGAGACTGATGGCTTTCAAAGATATGGAGGATCTTGTGAAAGCAGGCAGGGAATAGTGCAAGTTATAATGCCACAACGTTTTCTGCCTTTAACAAGATGCCACCGTTTTTCTTAACTCTGTTGCATGCCTTTGATGAATTTCTAGACTTCTGAAAAAGTTGATTTTGACCATTTTTGCCAGTGTTCTTGTTGTTTTAATGCATTTGCAGAAGTTCTTACTCCAACATTTCAAAAATGTTGTCTCTGGGGCTATTTATTTATAAACTAATTACATCAAATTAAATTCCATGATGGGGCTAATAATGACTGCATTGGACAATGCAGACACAAATGTTTTTAACCTTGCAGAAAGTTCTCTTAGACAGGACTTAGAAGCAGGGAATCTAGAATCAGGGTAGAATTCCAGACACCCTTGTTCATCCCTTGTGCGCTTCCAGGTCTGTCCCCCACAGTGACCACACTGGGGTGGACTCCCTATGTGCCTTCTCACCATTGGCACGGAGACTGGACAGAGCTGCCATTTATGAGGAATTCCTGCGGCTGACCCAGAATGGTACCCAGCTGCAGAACTTTACCCTGGACAGGAAAAGTGTCCTTGTGGATGGTAAGGCTCCTTGGTCACTGGGGAAGAAACCGACGCCTTTCCTGGGAATCTGGAGGCCTGGGGCTGAGACAGCATTGAACTTTCTGAGGCTGGCAGATGGCAGGCTTTTACCCATCATTGGGAGTGAGAAAAGGACACCCAGTAGAATATAGGAGGTCATTGCCTTCTGCTGGACAGCTCTGTGACCTCAAGCTGATCAATTCTCCTCTCTGGACTTCTGTTTCCTTATCTCTGTGCTGAAAGCCACTTGGCCAGATGGTCAGTGAGGGCCTCCAGCTGTGTGTACCAGCTTTGGCAGGTGTAGGGTGTGGACCTGTTTTCTGATCTGCAGGTTGTATAAAAGCAGACAATGGGCCTGACTTGGTCCACAGCCTGTAGTTTCCAAGTCCTGCTCCAGATCAGCACCATACACTAGAACTTCCTGCAGTGCTGGAACGTTCTATATCTGTGCTGTCCAGTGCATAGCCACATGTGGCTGTTGAGGACTTGAAGGATGATACTGTGACTGGTTTTTATGGTTACTGAGTTTTAATGCTGCTGAGGTACCAGATTTATTTTATTTAACTAAGATTAATTTTAATTTAGAAAAGCACTTGCTGCTCCATATCAGACAGCGTATCTCTAAGAGATTGTCTAGGGAGAGGGTGTACAAATAGCGGAACATGCAACCCTCCTCCCGTATCCATTGGCTGCTGTGTGGCCCTAGCCTCCTGGAGCTTATGTTGTAGTTGGCCATAACAAGAATAAGCAACCGGAAATTTAAATTATTTGATGTGAACCAATCCATGCTTGGGGTGGTAATCAGAAAAGTCTTCCTGGAGGAAATTACATTGCAGGTGAATCCTGGATAATGAATATAAAGCAACTCAGTATAGGAAAAGGGGATGAATGTGTTTGTAGGCAGAGAAGAAAGCATTTGAGAATTTACAGCTTTAGAGAGATCCCATGTCAACTATTATGACCCATTCGCCCCCTGACCATCATTAGATGGCACAGCCCAATTTCAGTCCTCCATGCCTACAGGTGTGAATTTGATTTAATTTATTGCACTTTTGTAGTGTGATAATGGCCTTGGATTATGTAGCAATGTGTCCTCATTTTTTAGAGATGGAAAGTAAAATGGGGTGAAATATCATGAAGTCTACTTTAATATTTCAGTGAAAATATGGGATGAAGCAAGAGTGGCAAGTGTTAGTAATTTTTATGTTGGATGAAATATTGTTTTAAGTGAATGAAATATACATTGTTAAATCTAGGTCATGGACGTTTATGAGATTGTTCTCTCCATTCTTTGTGCTTGAAAAGAGTAAAACACATTCACATGCATTCTTCATTTCATTTGCTTCCAGGATATTCTTCCAACAGAGATGACACCTTGACTGAGAGTCCTGGTAAGCCTCCAGGAAGCCCCAGCCCAGGGTGGGGAGGGAGCATCTTGATGCTGTGCCCCATCAAAGAGAACCACTCGCACGGGGTCTTGGATAATGATGAGGGCTGGCCAACCCATGTCAAGCATTGTCGAGGCACAGTGGTGGGACGGGAGAAGCTCTGGGAGAATGACAGGAGGTGGCTCACCCAAGCACTTGTCTCCCCAGACCTCCCCTTCTGGGCCATCATCCTCATCTGCTTGGCAGTACTCCTGGTGCTTGTCACATGCCTGATCTGCTGTCTCCTGGTAAGCCAGGAAGTGTTGCCTGTCTTCTTACTATTGGGTTGTAAGAGCTCTTTACATATTATAAATACATGTGCTTTGCTAGAGGTATGTTTTGCAAATATTTTCTCCCACTCTGTGTGTGGCTTGCCTTTTCCTTTTCTTAACAACATCAGTCATTTGGAAAATGCAAGTGAAAGTCATAAGGCGATAACACCACACCTGAGAAGAGCTAACATTAAAAAGACTGACTATAGAAAGTGTTGGTGAAGAAGTCAAGCAACTGGAATTCTCACTGGTGCTCGTGCAAAAGAGCTTGGGTGCATCTTTAAAAATGACATGCACCTAAGTAGCCATTCCACTCCTAGGAATCCATCCAGGGGAAGTAAAAACATGTGTCTTTACATAGACTTGTACACACATGTTCATAGTAACTTTACTTATAGTAGCCCAAAATGGAAAACAGCCCAAATGTCCACCAACAAGTGAAGGGATAAAGAAAGTGTGGTGTATCCCCACAATGGCTTACTATTCAGCCATAGAAAGGAATGAATTCTTGATACATGCAATGACATGGATAAATCTCAAAATGATTAGGCTGAGTGAAAGAAGCCAGATAAAAATGAGCACATCTATAAACACCTCCTGGAAAATACATGTGAATCTGTAGGGATGGATACCAGACCAGTGGTTGCCTAGGAATGAGAATGTGTTTGCAAAGGGCAGGGAAGGAGGAATTACAAAGGAGCATGAGGAAATTTGGGGAGGATGGGCGTTCCTTGTCTTGATTGTGGTGATAGTTCAGTGTCATAATCAAAACTTAAATCATTTACTTTAAATGTATAAAGTTTATTGTATGTCATTAATACCTCAATTAAGCTAGAGCTTGTGGGTTAGGGAGAGCTGAAAGAGGGAAAAGGGAAGGACAAGAAGGACCAAGAGGGGGGCCGGCCCCGTGGCGCAGCGGTTAAGTTCGCACGTTCCGCTTCTCAGCGGCCCGGGGTTCGCTGGTTCGGATCCCGGGTGCGGACATGGCACTGCTTGGCAGCCATGCTGTGGTAGGCGTCCCACGTATAAACTAGAGGAAGATGGGCACGGATGTTAGCTCAGGGCCAGGCTTCCTCAGCAAAAAGAGGAGGACTGGCAGTAGTTAGCTGAGGGCTAATCTTCCTCCAAAAAAAACAAAAAAAACAAAAAAAAAGAAGGACCAAGAGGGAAAATTAAGTGGAAAAAAGGAAGAGAGGGACACAGGAAGCATCAGGTCTCTGTGTCTTTGGTATCTCCTTGCTCTGGAGTCTCCCATACGGGGCAGCTGACTGGTCCATTCTGATGCTTGATCCTCACTTCACAGCTCACCATCTGCCGGCGGAAGAAGGAGGGCGGCTATCAAGTGCAACAACAACGCCTGGGCTATTACCTGCCCCACCTTGACCTGCGGAAGCTGCGATGACTAGATCTGCCTGAGACCCCCTTTTCCCAGCCCGGGTCCAGAGGAGCTTGGCTGGAACAGAAATAAACCACATTGGTCAGACACAGCCTTCAGGCTTTTCTAAACTTGACCCCTGACTGGTTCACAGGGGACTCAGATAAAAGGTTTCCCCTTCTTTAAGACCTGAAGGCAACTGAAACTTCTGTACTGTGGCTTCACACCATTTCATCCCTCAGGGACACGAGAACTGGTGAAACTGGCACAGAGATTGTCATCATATAAAATCAAATCCCCACCTCAGTGCGAGGTTTCCTTTCTCAGGCAACTTTGGAGCACTCTCCCCTTGCCTCTGTGCCAGCCATCACACCCCTCTCAGTTATTCCGTATTTTCCCATGCCCTTGAAGCCTTGGCAGTCTCAGGTTTCCTATATCTGCTTCATTCTCTGAAGCTCAGGTTCACCAGGACTTCCAGATCCATCTGCCTCGGTGGCTCCTCTCCCTGCTCATAGGTCCTTCAAGATGGGAAACAGGCCAAGATGGAAGGAGTGGGTCAGACGTGACTCTGCAGTCACATTGGGACCTGGGAGCTGAAATAACTAGGTGTCTGGGAAGCCTGAATCCCAGAGTAACACCAAGGCTCTAGAAGGAGAGTGTCTGCTTTGGATGTAAAAATGAATAAAACTCTGCTGTAAAAATCTGAAGGAAAAGAAAGACAGTCTTTTTTTCATCTCTTTCTGCACAGAATCCATCTAGACTTACAGTAGATGCTCCCCAACAAGCAGCCCAGAGCATCCCAGGCATGAGGCAGGCTGCACTGTCCTGTGGTGGGTTTGCAGGAATCAATTATTTCAACTGTACACGCTTTGCAGACCACAGCTGAAGCTCCCCAAGGGCTAAGAATTAAAATCACTGTCATGCCAACTGCTCAGTCTTCAGGGTGTGAGCTTCACATTCTCAGTCTTAAGCAGTCATTCTCTTGAGAATACACTCTCTGGAGATTATAGTAATAATAATAGCTCTCATTATCGACTATTTAATGTCTGCTAAGCAACATGATCGGTGAGCTCTGTGCCTTCAGTCAGTTACACTCAACATTTTTAGGATTTTATTCCTATTTTAAGCTAAAGATATGGAGGCTCAGAATTATTAAATAACTTGACAAGGGAGGAAAAAATATTACTACAAAGCTAAGTTAAACCCCTAGCCAAACTGTCTGTCAGAGAAAGAAAGACATTATCTGACATACAGGCAGACTCAAAGTTGACTTCCCGCAGGCTTCAGTGAAAGAATCGACAAAGAATGTACGTCAGGAAGAAGAAATGTGAACCCAGGACAACATAACAGGAGTCATAAGTAAAAGAAAAATATAGGGCATCTAATTTAGTATTAATTTTTTTTGAGGAAGATTAGCCCTGAGTTAACATCTGTTGCCGACCCTCCTCTTTTTTGCCGAGGAAGACTGGCCCTGAACTAACATCTATTCCTATCTTCCTCTACTTTATATGTGGGACACCTCCCACAGCATGGCTTGACAAGCAGTGTGTAGGTCCACACTCAGGATCCGAACTGGGGAACTCTGGGCCGCCAAAGCAGAATATGTGAACTTAACTACTGTGCCACCAGGCCGCCCCTCCCCCAATTTAGTGTTAATTTTAAAACAATACATTAAAAACACACTCTAGCCAAATTCCAGATGATTGCCACATGGAAGAATAGAAACGAGAAGATTTAACTAAAAAATAACTGATTATTTAGGGAAGATATAAATACAAAGATATTCTATTATTGTTTAACACATTGCTCTCAGAAACTGATAAATCTGTCAGACAAAAGTAATGATAGAGGATTTGAATAATACAACATAGTTGATCAGCCAATAGACAAATTCCAACCCACAGTGGCTTATTGTGAGATTTATTGCTGAAAACAGTCTTTCTCTTGATAGCATGATACCCCAAATACATGTCAATTTTCATGAATTCGATTTCTAACACATATAAATCTAAAAAACCGAGGGAAGTCTGGTGTTTCATTATATGCAACTATGAATCAACGTGCAACAAATAACAGAAAAACAGAGACCCAAATACAGATATCTTTTTTGAGAACACAGATGTGACAGCTCTTTAATGAAATATTATGTTGGAATCTGTTGGAATATTACACAAAAAAGATAATCCACTTGGCCTAGGTAGGTTTACTCTGACTGTGAGGGCAAAACTCTAAAGAATCCTATGACTTTGAAAACTCTCTGTTGACCTTAAAATACAAATAAATAATATACTTACAAAAGGAAAATGAGAGAACAACATGAAAAGATCTCCTTTCTCTCCCACCTGAAACCCAATCTCTCACCTCAAAAGGATCACTGTCTATATTTTCTATGTCACACCAAAGAACTGAGTGAAAGAAAAGTATTGGTATATTCTAAAGTTTCTAGAGCTCAAAGCAAGAAAACATTAGGAACACTGCAAAGAGGCATCAATATCATGTGGTGTTCCATGTCATCTGCGCCATCTTCTCTTTTTTTCATAGTGTTTGTCAGGATGTCCTTCTTGGCCCCTCACTCTCTCCGCCTCACTAGCAAGTCTGTCTGAAACCAACGTCATTGTCAGTCTCTCTCTTGCCATCTTCACTTTCCCTTCCTGTTTCCTGATATCTTCCTCAGTCACCAGAAATTGTTTACAGAGTTGCTGGGGGATGTCCAGACCAGCTCTTGGAATCATCTCTGCAAAATCTAAAGACCTGAAAGGGGCAGGCATGGGACTGGAGTTCAGACCACCCATGAGCACGCCTGGCAGGGATGTGCCTGTGCAATTGGGTGTAAGGTTGTGCAAGGCTTTGGCAAGATCCAGAGGGCTTAACAGTTCTCCTGCGCTGCTGCAGGCCTGCAGCCCTTGCAGTCTCTTCTGCGAGCAGACTTGTTGGGACCGCTCCAAGGTTTCTTCCCATTGATGACATCTGATCTCATTGCCAGGATGGGATGTGATTCTAGTAACTGGCCTCTGGAAGATGTAACTGGACAGCCTCAAAGGGATGGAGGTGCTTAACCCAGGCTTTGGTTTGGATTGGTTCCTCTGTGAAGACTTGACCATCATACTCATTTTCCTCTTACCCTGTAAAAATAAATTGTGAGATTGGATCAAAATGATAAATGAGGGGCTGGCCCTGTGGCTGAGTGGTTAAAGTTCCACATGCTGTGCTTAAGAACACTGGGTTCATGGGTTTGGTCCTGGGTGCGGACCTATTCCATTTATCAACCATGCTGTGGTAGCATCCCACATACAAACTAGAGGAAGACTGGCACAGACGTTAGCTCAGGATGAATCTTTCTCAGAAAAAAAAAAAAAGCACACCAGTACTGAATACGCATTAATAGTAATAATTAAAAAAAATAAATGAAACCTGCCTTTTTGGGACAATTATCTCAGCTCTCTTGTACTTCCACCATCCCTCGCTCCGTGTGGGGATAGATCTGACCTGTGTCCTGGGACATCATCAAAGAGATGTGGGTCAAGACCAGAAAGCTTACAGTCAAAACTCAGGACTACTCTAGGTCATTTCCCCTCCACCATCTCGTAAGAACCTCTCCTTGTTTGAGTAGGATTTTACTCTTTTTTTGTCCTTGTCACTCTCAACTGCACTATCCCTGGTGCTCCCTCTCAGGACACATGATTCCCAGTCTTTTCTAAATCCTAAATCCCACCATTTTTCTGTGTTATATGACTATTCATGTGATTAACCCATTGACCGCTTTATGTTTGTAGCTCCTTTAGAGCGTAAATCAATAGAGAAATTAGCATCTGCCCCACTCCTAGCCACTCACTTTCATATCCCAGATGTTTCCATCAACCCAAATGGTCACGTTCAAAAGTAAATAATTCAGAAAACATATTCACCCATCACAAATTCCCGATTTCTGGTTTTTTTACTCAAACATTCATACAATAGATACCCGTCCCTCAGGATCAGAAGAGATGCCAGATCCCCATATCCTCACTTTATCTTCTCTTCTCCTGTTCCTATCCATGCTGGATTGTATGGTCTATGATCTCAGTAATTCCCTCGGAATGATCCAAAATTCCTTACCGCTCATCATGTCTGCTTTGTAAAACTTCAAACCCAGAAGATCCCGATTATCTGCCATACCTTAGCTACTGCTGGTCTTATGATAACTGCTAGGAAAAGCATACAGTGTGACATTTTGGTTCCACTGTCAATTCAAAGTCATCTGAATCAACTGGGAAGCATACATAGTGTCAGGAAATTTTACTTTCTTTTATGTGTGGCATATTTACTCCTTGATTTTTCACAAAGTTTTTTTCAAATGTTCCTCACATTTCTTTTTCCTTCAGACATATTCAAGGCCCCTTAGCTTGTCCGATATTTCACAGATAAATTGCTCTCTCTAATGTTTCCTCACAGCTGTGAACCACCGAGAAAAGGTCATCTACATCGTGTGTCTCTGTGGCCTCACCTCCAACCACCCCCTCAGACCACCCCACACTCCATCTGCCCTCACCATTCTATGGTGCTTCCTGTATAAGCTCACAGTAACTCCTTTGTTACCAGACCCGATAGTAACTTTTCACTAGTCATCCAACATGATCTTGAAGTGGAGCATTTTTAAGTAACTTGGAACAACTTGTTACAGGCTCTTAACATCAGCCCTGATATCAGTCCCCCACATTGAACCCAGCGTATATGGGGTTAAAACTAAAACCCAGCACCCCCTTTCCTGCTTCTCTAGCTCCACTCATATGTAAATACCTGTTTCTTTAAACTTGGACTCCTTGAGCTTTACAACTAAATGGGAGTTACAAATCGTTAAAAACCCAGGTGGCCTGGTGTTGGAGGCACACTAAAGTTTAGCTAATCATGTGTCCTTGAAGTTTGCCAGGAAAGCTGCTGTCTCAAGAATATCAAGGAGCGGAGGCTTCCCAGACCTCAACTCCTTGACTCTGGCGCTCGAACCAGCCTCAAACAGGAAGAGGAGACAAGGGCGAAGGACGCCCACCTGCCATCCTCCTATCTCACCATCCCCCCCCCGCCTGGCTGCAAGCAGCCTCTCAAGGCCAAACGCAGGCTGGTGGGAAAGCCCCAACCTGCACAAGTTACATGCGCTCCCTCCCCTACCCAAAGCCCCAAATAAAAATCCCTACCCATTCCTCATCGGGGAGCTAGCAATTTTTGAGGCATGAGCCCTTGCTTTGCTCCCTGTGCCTGGCATGGTAAAAACCTTTCCTCTTCCACTCAAGACTCTGTTCTCGTTATTTGGATTGGCATTGGGTTCAGAGACCGAACTTTCGGTTACAAACTCAGATATGTGAATCTTATTTTACAGCTGGGAATGTTATAATATCTCAATACAGAGAATGTATATCTGAAAAAATTCAACTTACAATTTCAGATGGTGCTGTAAGTGGAAAGTACAAACTGGATTTGTGGAACCCAGCAAAAAATGTAAACTACCTCATTGTTCGTTTTTATATAGACTGCACGCACAAATGATAATATCTTGGTCATAATGGGTTAAAATATACGATTACAATTAGTTTCACCTGTTTTCACTATTTAAAATATGACTACTGGGGCTGGCCCCGTGGCCAAGTGGTTAAGTTCGCGTGCTCTGCTGCAGGCGGCCCAGTGTTTCGTTGGTTCGAATCCTGGGCGCGGACATGGCACTGCTCATCAAACCATGCTGAGGCGGCGTCCCATATGCCACAACTAGAAGGACCCACACGAAGAATATACAACTATGTACTGGGGGTTTGGGGGAGAAAAAGGAAAAAATAAAACCTTTAAAAAAATAAAATAAATATGACTACAAAAAATTTGAATTCCATATTACAGAGTGCTTAATGCTACTGTTGGACAGTGCAGGGCAAGTCATGAGTGAAAAGAAAGCAGTTAGGAAATTTTTTTCCCACGGAAAGGAGTCTATGCCAGTCTACAGGGCAAGATTCAGCACTCACTCACTCACACACACACACACACACACACACACTGAAAGAATGAAACAAATATTGTCCTACAGTCCCAACAGTACTTCTCAAACGGCGTGAGGTTGCACTCCTACATAGTCCTAAGTGCACTAATCTCAAGAAAGAAGTTGGAAGTCAGGAAAATCTAAAACCAGACACTAAAGGTCAAGATTTTTTGTGAATTTCCCATCATGGCTTAATAACCATCATGGTTATTAATTCAATATGTCAGGGAGACTTTTTCATGGAAGGTTGTTTTAAATCTCACTTTATCTTTACTATTTAAAAATACGCAAGATATGTAAAGTATAACAACTCTAATCAATGAAAAGGAAATGATAAAACATGAATGTCATTATCTTAAGTCACTACTGGGTTAGTGAGTCAGTCAGGGAACAGATGACATTGGGTTTATTTGGACCTTAGTAGGCTGATTCTGATTGCATGACCATTATTTTGATTATATTATGCTAGGACCTGTGAAATGTGCCGGCCTCCCCTACTATTTACCTACCAAGGACTGCCAACAAGACCAGTCCTTGCTGACAAATCCCCAGGCTCCACCTCTTCTGATGACACCTGGAGGATGTTCCCCAGATCGCACTCTGTCTCTTCCACCTGCCTCAGGTCGGGGAAACATTTTCTCCAACACTCATGCACTATGTGTACCCAGCTCTGAGATGACATTTCTCCCTTGAGTGAAGAAAAGGATCAGAGCGCAGACCCTGTGAACTGCAGGAATTGGACAGGACTGGGGTTTGCTGACAGAGAAAAGAGAACTTTTAGTGGACATGGTTACCAAGGTCCAAGAAATCTCAGTGATTCCTGGATAGAATCAAAGAAGATGTTGCAGGACAGAGCAGATATGCTTGTGTGTGACTTGGCTTGGCAATACCTATAGAATGACAGAGGTGACATTGGTAATGCATTCACCAATTTTGTACATTCATTTCTTCATTGTGTGTCACGGAGTGCTTTCTACACACATCCAGGCAATAGTCTGACCCTCTGGGGATTATGGACAGCGTCAGGAGAATTTTTAAATTTAATTATAATAGGTAGATATAGTGCTTCTCTTATGCTTGAAAAATAAGCATTTTTTCAAACATTAACTCCTTTAATATTCTCTATGAGCTTACAAAGTAGGTATGCTTATCGTCATTGCCACATGACAGATGAAGAAACTGAGGCACCAACAAGGTAAATAACTTGCCCAATCCTAGCATCTAGTAAGGGATTGAGCTGGAATTTGAACATAAGGTGTTGGCTCCATAGTCTCTGCTCTGAACCATGATCTTTGCTGGCTAAAGACTTCACATCATGAAAAACTGTGATAAGTATCCATTTTCTTGCTACATCCAACAGCCATGCTATTTTGTCTGTGCCTGAATAATATACTCCCTGCGTAGAAACTATTGCATATATACTCTCAAATTACTCCTGCCAGTATTCCCAGTCCCTAAAAACTAATGCAGAGGATATTTCAAAATATTGCTTGTCCAGGCTGGGAGGGCTCTGAGGAAATATCATTGTTCATCTAATAAGCCAAGGGCAGGCTGGGAGTTGGGTCTCAGGGGAAAGGTGGCCTCAGGAGAACCACTGAATTAGAAAATTGATGGGAGGGTCTCAGGAGCAAGTGAATTCAGGATCTTGTGGTGTTTCAACCTGGGTGCTCATTTTCTGGCTGTGGGTTTAGGGGTTGGCGCTGCAGTACAGGGAGAGGGGGTGGCTCATTGTGTTCCCAGGGGAACCAGACCCACGAAAGGGAGGGAAAGATACTTTCCTTAAACAATGGACTTGTGGTGGTAAAAATTCAGGCTGAAAGAGACAGTTGTGTGTCTGGTGGAACCAGAAGGAGTTGCATCTTCTTCAGCCAAAGCAGAGAGCCCTTCCTCATGGACTCCCTTTATCTCAACGGGATCAAGAAGGAGGCAATAATGCAATGCTCTTCTCGATGTGAGATCTGTGATGGTAGAGACTGTGCTAGCAGGTTCTGAAAGGCCTCACTGAGGTGACATTTGCTTAGCCAGAATGACAAGTGTGAGCCATCCTTGCCTATGTCTGGGAACAGTTAGTGTGTCAGGGAGAAGGCACTCCTGGTTCAGAAACTTATGGGAAGAAGTGAGTTTCACCAGAGGAGGTCAGAAAGGTGACCAGAGTGGATGGAGGGAGCCTGAGAAGAGAGAAGAGGGGAGAAAGGAGGGTGATAGGGCTGGACCATGGGACGTGGTAGACTGCGTTAGTTTCTGTTACTCTGTGACAACGTTACTCCAAAAGCTTTCACCTATAAAGAACAAATATTTAACATCTCACAGTTCTGTGGGCCAGGCATCAGGCATAGCTTAGCTGGGTGCTCTGCCTCACAATCTCTAGGACACAGGGGCTGCAGTCTCAACAGGGCTTGACTGGGGGAGGATTCACTCCCAAGTTCACTCATATGAGTGTTGTCAGGATTCATTTAGACAGATTCTGAGTTCTTGTCTGTTGGCTGGGCACCCCCTCAGTTCTCTCCTATGGAGCCTCTACACAGGGCAACTGAAAACATTAGCACTTGCTCTCTCAGTTCCAGAGATAAGACAGAGAGAGAGAGCTGGAAATAGAAGGAGAGAGAGAAGAAGGGAATACAAGAAAGCCAGTAAGAGGGGAGTGAGAGATATTTTGTAATTGAAACTTGGAAATAACATCCCACCATCTTGGCTGCATTCTGTTGTTCAGAAGCCAGTTACTAACCACTTAGTGGTTATACAAGGGCGTGCGCTCCAGGAGGGAGGGAGCCATTGTGGAGGCTGCCCACCACATAGGCCAACATGAGGCACTTGGGTCTGATCCTAAGTAAAACAGGAGACCATGGAAGGTTTAATGCTAGTAGATGACAATAACTGACCTTCCTCTAATTTCAGCCCCTTAAAGGTACAGACATGAAAATGAGGCCCAGGTGAGCAGTGACTGTCTCAAGATAATACACCTGGAACCCAGGGAAGTTTTATGTGGTATTCCACGTTACATCCTACTCCTTCTTGTAACTCTTCCATCTCTAAGTTTCTGTATCACACACATGTGACATTAGCCCACAGGTGTTATAGGTATTATTACACATACCCCTGACAATGTCCCTAGGAAGCTGTTTTTAGTACCATCCCCATTATGCAAGTTGGAAGACTGGGGAGATCTTAAGAGGCACAATGGCTTTTGCAGGACACAGAACTGATAGGAAAAAAGAGGTCTGGACTCAGCTGTGTCTCCTCAAAGCTTGGGCCCTGGTTCCACTCCCAAGGAGCTGTGGAAAGAGCAGTGATGAATATTTATGAACAGTGATGGAGATGACACGGGCAAAGAGGGAGAGCAGTCAACAGCTGAGAGGGGGCTTGGGTGGGTATGATTGAAGGAAGGGGCCCAGGTAATGGAAACTTGGAGAAGTGACTTTACTTCCTTGGTGACAGATGCCAATAGAACTCGGCATTCTGGTTACCAGGCAAACACATTCTAGACACAGCCTCCTGTCCAGCTCACCTGAGTGGAGACACTCAACACAGCAGGATGTTCTTATGCTGTTCCCCAACTTTCTGAATCTTTGGCTGCTAGAAAGCTGAGAATGAGAGCCTCTTCAGTTGCTGTAGACAATGGCTCAGCTCTCACATCCAATGTCTCTGGCCATGTGGCAGGAGGAACCCTCAGGTAACACAGGGCAGCCCAGGGCAGGCTACTCCAGGTCAGGTCACAACTCATCCCACCTGCGCAGCTCCAAACCACTTGACCCTCATTGTGTGTGTTGGGGGGGGGGACGGGGTGGAGTTAGGGAAGGTTGGAATAAGGGGGTACCTACCCTGGGCAGGAGCAGGTAGTTAGGTGTTGGAATCCCAGTGGTGTATCATGTTCATACCCCAGATCTTGGCAGGAAGGATAGGAAGGTGAGTGCTGGGGACCAAGCTCCTTTATCCATATGTGAATCCCAAGCCCTTACGGTGTCATTGCATTGGTGGAGGTCTATGCAGATCCCCTCTGAGCCTGATCTGTGGTGGGGGTTCCCCTGGTGGTGAAATCCAGGCAGGCCCCTGATGCCTTCTGAACTGCCAGGCACTGTCTTTGCAGAGCTGCCCCCAGGAAATGGTCGAGGAACTGGTGGATGGTTTCAACTACACCACCTCCCTGGACAGGAGGCAGGTGCACCAGGCCACCAACAATGACCAAGGTTGGTCTGAAGTGAGCATGGATGCTGTGGGGTCTTCAAACCCGGGACTCTGACATGACCGAGGCAGTACCAGCATCCAGACTCAAATCTGAGATTCCCCTGGGACCCTCCCAGTGTTTTCTCTCTGGAGTGTCCCACAGCCCCACTCCCAAAGGAATCATGACCTCCCCTCCTACCCCCCAGCTACATAGGCAGGAAGAAAGTCACCTCAATCCTCTTGGTGGTTCAAGGTGATGCCACTGACTGTGTGTCCCTCCTCCTTCCACCCAGTGTGAAGATGACCCCACTGTGAATTTAAATGAGACCTGCAGGATGCGTGCCCTCCAGGCAGGCCCAATGGAGACTCCGACAGAGTCCATGGCACCAGCCTTAATGGGTAGAAGCATCTCAAATGTCACCACCTTTGTGTTCAACTACTCAGCCTTCAACATATCCCACCTGGTCTTGGACCAGCTGTTCACTAGGTGAGTGCCTGCCCCCCTCAGCACAGTGGTGATTCTGCCCACTGCCGACTATGTGTCTTGCAAATGTCACTGCATCTCACTGAGCCTCAGTTTGCTCCTCTGAAGAGCGGGGTAGGAGAGGATAAATTTCATGGGCTTCTTGTACGGACTGACGGGATCAGGCATGGCGGGTGCTTACCTGGTGCCTGGCTCTGCAGATGGGGCTGTGGGGTGAGTTGTGGTTGTTCATCGTTATTATTGCTTCTTCCCCATGAAAAGTAAAAGTAGTCTGTCTCACTCACCTCTGTGAAATGGTCTTTCTGAGTTTGGCAAAGCACAGGGGAAGCACCCTGTCAAGGATTTTGAGATTCCATCCAGCTGGTCCTGGGCCTTGTGCTTGGTGGAGCCAATTAAGGATCTCTGGGCTTCAGAGGGGCCCCAGGCCCACTCATATCTGGGATGGTTCTGGTTAGACTTCAGCCATTTGACCATGTATATTAAACACCTACTACTTGCAGGACATTTGGAGGCACTTAGTATAACTCAGTGAATGAAGCAGAAAAAATCCTTGGGCCTCAATGGTAGTCTGAGAGTCAAACAGTCACACTAGACATCTTTCACAAGTCCTGTCCTCCACAAAACATCCCAAGTGATGCCTTCATAGCCTCCTCTACATGTGAAGGCATCTTTCCTTGTTCCAACCAAGAGGGCAGACCACCGGACCACCCAGAAAATTGAGTGGTCTTTGGGTCCAGAAGGAGGGCTCCCTATCTCTGCAGAACAGGATAGGGGTAGAGTATGGGGGCTGTGGCTGAGGCAGGCCTGGCAGAACCCTGCATCTCACACATATTTTGATTCCCATGGGAGGGCTTAGGTCTGATGGCTTCCACTCCAGGTGGACAGGAGTCAAAAAGCTGTGGATCCCAGGACTCCTGGGAACCAGAGTGGAGGCTGGGCTGGGTTGTCCCCTAGAGACCACAGTCCCATCTTGATCTGCCTCCCCTTCTCCACATCCACCTCTTCTGACCACCACCAGGCCAGAAGAGGTGGCTGTGAGCAACTTGCTCACAAATTGGCCTCAGTTCTCAGTCCAGTTGCACAAGTGCGTGGGGAGCTGGGGCAGGCCTTGTACAGGCCCTTTGAGAAGAGAATGTTGGTGGAAAAAAGAGATTCACAACAGACTCTGTGCAACTTGCTGGATGAGCAGGCCTGCCACCACCAGGACAGCCACACAGGGGTCAGGGCTGGGATGGTACTCTCCTCTGGATGGGAATGGGCAGGCAAAGGGCCCAGACCCAAACAAGAGTGGTTTGCGTGGGCAGTGTGGAGGGAAAGACCAGGCCTCTGAATCTGTTGCACAATTGCACCCCAACCCAGCGCCATCTCTACTCTGATGGGAACCTGCCTGCAGGTTTTCCTGCCATGCAGGATTTCTGGAAGCCTCTGCACTTCAGGATGAAGCTGGCCCATGTACATGTGAGCTCGCCTGCCTCAGAGCTGGAGGGCCACGCCTCCCTCCTCCAAGTCCAGCTGGAGGCTCCAGAGCCCCTGGAGGCAGAGCTGAAAGGTGAGGGCCCTGCAGTCTGGGAAGACGATTTGCAGGAGGTTCACAGGCTGGGTTCTCTTAAGGCAGTGGGGTCCTTCCTGTCTTTGGAAAGCCTCAGGGGAGGTCATCTACTTGATGATACTTTTTCTTTATGCTGCTCCAGGACCATCTCCAGAGCTCCCACCAGCTCCAGAGCCAGAGCAGGGGCCAGCTCCATGGCCCGGGCCAGCTCCAGCTCTAGTTCTACCACCTGTGCTAGAGCTGGAGCAAGTGTCACCTCCATCAGCCCCTCCAGGGCCAGAGCCGTGCCAACAACAGCTCCAGCCCCAGGGCCAGATCCAGCTGGAGCCCGCTGGACCCTTGTCTCCAGGGAGAATTCTACCTCCATGTGGAGAGAGAACATCAGAGCCGGATCCAGCCCCAGAGCCCACCTGCCCCCGGGCTGTGACCACCAAGAGCCTGCTGTGGGAGGAGAAGCCTGACTTCCTGGGGTTCCCTCCCCAGCTGATTGCAGAGCAATTTACACTGATGGATGCGGTGAGCAGCGGGGTTCTCAGGGCAGGTGGGGCCGGCCTTCCCTGTGCCATCAGAGGCCCAAGACCTGCCGTTTCCTGATACAAAATCTCATGACCTAGGTCCAGTCTCAGCTTCCCCACTTACGATCATGTGCCCTGGGCAACCTCTTAACTTCCAAGCCTTTGCTCTCCTCATGTGGACACTAGAGATGGACACTAAGGGCATCTGCCATGCAGACTGGCTGTGCAGATGAATGAGGCGGAACAGAGAGGAAGTTGGGCAAAGTCAGGCCCTTGGGTCGGGGAGAGGAGTTCACTGAAGTGCTGTCAGGTCCTTGGGTTGATCATCTATTTGCACAGGAGGCCTCAATAGCCTCAGCATTTATTAGGCACCTCATGTGTACATGACTAAATGGGAGACAAACAAACATAGCCCATGGTTGTCACTGTCTGAGAGGTATGTGCAATTGAGTGGGGAGTCGCGCCCCAGGGTGATCAGAATGGGTGGACGAGGCCCCTTATGATGGTCAAGTATCAGCGGGGTTCTGGTGCCTGGAGTAGTGAGACTGGGCTGGGAGCGAATGCCACTTTCCTTCCCCGCACTATTGCTCCTGGGTCATCCTGTGCTGGGTGCCCTCAGTGGGCATAGACAAAACTCAGGGACCCCCACAAGCCCCAGGCCACATCCTCAGCTTCCTGTGCTCCAGCTCTGACCACTGTCCCGGCCTGGGACTGTGGGCTGTGGATGCTGAGCAGGGATGCGGCAGGGCTGGGTGACACTCCCTGCTTCCCAGGGGCTGTTCAAGCAAGTGATGCCCCGCCACTGCCTGGACCCCATCTGATCCCCATGGGACAACATGGGCAATGAGCACCTGGCACCCACCATCTGTGCCACCGTCACCCAGTTTATCACAGTGGTCAAGTGTGTTGTCACCACCTGCCTGGGGGACCTGAGCATGACAGCCCAGGACAGGGCCAGGGTGGTGGAGCTCTGGATCCAGGTGTCCAAGGTACCTTCTGGGTGGCCCAGGGAGCCCCTCTCTGGAGTCATGGAAACTGCCCCTTCTCCTTCCTCAGCTCTCAGGATTGAAGTCTGTGCTCTGATCCCTTGCACAATCCCCAGGCCCCTCCTGCCAGGGCCTCACTGACCTTGAATCCTGGTCCCAGTGTGGGAAGCTCACTTCTTCCTGGGCTCCTTCCTTGGGTTGAGCTCAAATCCTCCAGTCTGGGAGTGTTACTCATCAGGTCCCAGGGGTGCCCTCCCCGGGTTCCCTGAACATGTGTCTCATCAAGGACAGGAGATATCCATGAGGGGACAGAAGCCAGAGGCAGCAGGGCTCCAGCTCCCCTCACAGCTCCTTCTCTTCCCTTCCTCAGGCGTGCCAAGGCCTGAGGAAGTTTCCTTCACTCCACGCCATCCTCTCTGCTCTGCAGAGCTGCAGGATCCATCAGCTCAAAAAGACATGGGTACACGTTTCCAGGTGGGTAGGCCTCTCTCCATATGAGCAACACCTGGATGGACCAGACACCCTCCATAGGGCTGGCATTGCCTCCTTGGTTGGCTGGGACCTCCCAGGAGACAGCCCACCCTAGCACAGGGACTGACATGGTTGGGGGTTGAGTCTCTTCAGAAACTTAAGCCAGTGGTTCTGCTTCAGGAATCAGTTTCCCTGAATGTCAGATCTTGGGTTGAGGCAAATTGAATATTCTCAAGTATTTGCTTTGCAACAACAGAACTCTCTGTCCAACTGAAACCACGAATGTTGAAAACACATCTGCTCAGTAGTTATAGGAACAGAGGCCCCAGGAGACACGAGGAGAGCCCCCTCCCCAGTCTCATGGAGATCCCAGGGCTCAGAGGACCCAGGGAAAACCCTCATCCAGGATGTTTGGATATTCTGGGTTTTCAAAGAAATGGGATTTACTTTTAATACACCCAACAGGTTTTCTTTCCTTTTTCCCCCCTCAGGAAGAGCTCTCAAAAATTTAAAAAACTGCTCATAAAAGACCAGAGTGTGAGCAGGAAGCTGCTCATGGAGGTGAGTGGAGGCTGCAGATCTGGAAGGAGGGGAGGGGAGAGGGGAGAAGGGAGCAGGCTGGATGTGCTTGGTTTAGTTTTTCCCTTAAAGTTTCTCTGAGGAATAACCGTCTATATTGTTCTGATTGACAGGAAGAGAGGTGTTAGCTGCGTGGACGGGTGGGGGCAGTTAGGGGCAGGAGGCCTTGGTCAGGGGGCCCAGGGGTGCTGGCTGGACTGTTCCAGGAGGGCGAGGAGCAGGCAGGATGAGCAGGTCTCTGGTTCTCATGCGGATCCATCAGCTGGGACTTGACTCTCTCCAGGCTGTGGGTGGATGGAGGGGGCAGGGACTCTTTTCTTCCTAAAGCAGCCCAGTCTGTCCTCAGGAAGCCAGGCCCCTGCTGCTCCTTCTGTCTTCACTGCACCTCGAAGGACAGGGCACCCTGCCTGCCCCAGGGATGGGCACTGCGGGGTCCCATGGGCCAGGTGGACATGAGGGCTGCCCAGCCTTGGGATGAATGGTGGACCTGGGACAGAACTGTGTGCTCTCTGGGACTCCCCACTGTGCCCTGATAGTGGTCACTGCTGACACACCCAGTGGGATTCTCACCTGGTGCCCTGTTGGCAGGGCACGTGCCCCAGATGGCAGTGAGAGTATCGGGGGATCCAATAGATACTTCATGGACCTTCCTGACTGGATGTTAGAAGTTTCCAAGAACAAAAGGAAGCAAATGTCACCATCACTCAGTGCCCTGGTCACCCCCTACACCGTCACTCAGATGTGCCACTGTGGGTCCCCTTCCTGAGTGGATGAATAGAGAGTTCTGTTCAAGGGAACGTCCTGAGGGATCCTAGGGAGCTGAGGCCTTTGGCATGGCCTCAGGCCCAGCCTGGGGTCAGAGAATCCCAAGGGGCTGGGACAGGCAGATGTCACTGGGACAGGCCCCTTGAGATAGCCTGCCCATCCCCATATATGGCTCAGCATAGCTGAGGGCCTTGTTAAACCCTGAGAGTCCAGAGGACATGACCTTGTTCAGAGCTGTGTCTGTAGGTGGGGTGAAGGCAGGGGGACAGGGCCTCTGGCTGGAAGGGGAAGTGGTCTCTCCTCTGTGGGCCTCTGAGCAAGTCACTGCCCCTCTGTGAGCCTCAGTCTCCTCATCTGGGAGATGGAGGGAGGTGATCTGTGGTACAAGCCCCACAAACGGGGGATGAGGTTCAAGGGAGGAGAGGAATGTGCAGGAGCTGTGTGCCGCCTCCTCCTCGAGGGGTGAGGGGAGAGCAGTGATGACAGTCAGATGACACTGAGTCCTCAGGAGGCCCTGGGAGGCAGGTGGAGTTCTCCTCACACTTTCCAGATGAGGACAGAGGCTGAGGGGCCTGGGCAGACCGGAGGCCACAGAGGAGTTAGTGTTGGAGCTGGGACTGATCGAGAATCAGAGCACTCTAGAAATGGCAGCAGCCACACACACCAGATGTCCAGGGTCCAAGATCAAGGGCCTGGGAGACATGTGGAAGGGACTGTGGCATCCCTGACCCTTCTCTTGACCTTTCAGGAAGCAACCTCTTTGTTGGAGATCCTGGAGATGGGC
The DNA here is from genome assembly GCF_041296235.1 of Equus asinus. Classification (NCBI taxonomy): domain Eukaryota; kingdom Metazoa; phylum Chordata; class Mammalia; order Perissodactyla; family Equidae; genus Equus; species Equus asinus. The sequence goes on along the minus strand of NC_091809.1, from coordinate 19,202,720 downwards.
CCCTGGGGAGCCCAGGTGAGGCAGCAGCAGCAGGTGAGGGTGCCTGCAGGTGAGTGGTCCATGTGTCCGAGGAGAGGGTGCTCCACCCTCACAGCTGGAGGCCTCCACCAAGAGAGGGGTCCCACCTCCTCCAGCCCAGCTCCTGGCCCCACAGAGCCTGAACTGCCTGCATTGGAAGTGAGCAGGAGGAGGCCTGGCAGTGATAGGCCCAGGAGGGACTTGGGGTGGGGAGGGGCAGGGACCATGTTCCCTGGGATTTGCCAAAAGCCAACCCTGGGAGGTGATGGGGGAGATTGGTATTCCTGGAGGGGGCTCCTGGGGGAGACTGCGGAGGGTTCTGGCTGCTCTATGTTGGAGTCTGGGGTGGGCAGGAGGCTGGAGTGAGGGTTTTCGGGGGAGGGTCCATGGGGACACTTGAGTGCCAGGATTCACCATGCCCACCCTGATGGCACAGTGTGTCATCCCCTTCCTGCGCTCACTCCTCCATTACCTGCAGCTGCTGGACACTGAGATGGAGGATTGTCTGCAGGTGAGTGAGGCTGGAGGCGGGGCCAGGAAACAGGATCCTGAGGTTTGGGAGGTGAGAGCCCCACACTGGGTCCTGAGGTCTCAGCTCTTGGCAAACCTCCTCTCCTGAGAAACTCCTGGCCGCCCCTGGAGCTGGGGCCTCAGGCCCATCTTAGTGATGTGGGAACCAAAGCTCCACATAAGCCCCCCTCCAGGCTCCCTGGGCTGGGGGAGCTCAGAGCTGCCTGACTGCAGAGCCACAGGAGGTGGTGTCAGAGCTGGACTCAGCCTCTCCCTCAGGCCCCACCCCTGGGGGAGTGAAGACAGCCCCTGCAAGTCAGGAAGCACATCCGTGGTCCAGCTGTCCCTCCCTGCACGAGGCCTCAGTCTCCCTGTCTGTCATCAGAGAGGGTTGGGCTAGAGTCTCTGGCCTCAGTGCCCCTGTCCCCCCTGCGCTGGAGCCCAGAGCCTGGCCCAGGTTCAGGCTCTCCTTGTGGCAGTGTCTGCCCTCTGCCAGGGCCTGGCAGTCCTGCAACCTGGGAAGGGGTGGGCTGGGGGCTAGTTATGGGCCAAGGGGGCTGTTTCTGATGGACATTGGCTGTCTGCCTTCGAGGGAAATACGGTGACCTTCCAGAAATGGAGTGAGGTGAGCAGCCGTGCCCTCGATGCGGGGAGGGTGGGGCTGTGGAAATCAGAGACCTCCCCTGGCAAAACTTTCTCTGGCCTCATCCTTTATGTGTTAGAGAGTTAGATACAGGCAGCTGGGAATCCCATCACATTGGTGGGTGGGAGGAGGGGCTGACATCAAGGACACCTTCCTGGATGAGGAACTATTTCAACCCAACTGTGAGAAAAGGCAAGTCCTGAATGGAGTGGGAGGGAAGGAGGGTTCCCAATGAGCAAAGACCCCAGAGCCGCTCCTCACTACCCACAAGTTCCTGGCTGGGTTCCCCACCCAGGGCCTGTCTGCATCCTGTCCTTCCTCCCAGAAATTCAAGGTCATTAAAAGGATCCAGCTGCTCCAAGAGGCTGCCAATGAACGCCACCTGAAGCCTGAGGAGCAATTTGGAGCCTGGTTCCAGGCCATGGAGCCCCTCCGTGAGGATGAGAGGTGAGGGCTCAGGAGCTGGGTGAGGGCAGGGCAGACTCTCTCTGATGGCCAGCTCCGGACCATGTGCCCACGGCTCTCTGACCAGCCCCAGACCTTTTTGCTTGGTGATCCCTGGGGAACCAAGACTCCAGCTGCTGGCAGGCTCTGGGAGGGACACCTGAGGTGTGGCTCCTGGTAGCTCCCAGGTCCACTCTGTCCTGTAACTACAGCCTGTCCTGCCAGCTGGAGCCCCCAGACCTGAAGGTGAGCAAAATGTGAGGCTTCTTCAGGACCAAGAAGAACCGGCCATCCTCAAGATTGGGGCTGAGTGAGTGTCTGGAGCAGCAGGGACTGAATCCAGGGGCTCATAAAGCTCTGGGCTCAGTCTGTGCCTGGATCCCAGCTCCACTGCTGACCAGTCCTGTGACGGGCCACTCTTTTGTCCTCTCTGGGACTCGGTTGCCTCCTCTGAAATGGGTGATGCTTTATGGTACCTGAATGTCAGGGACAAATGGGGTGCTGTGGTTGCACTGAGCACTCAGCACAGGGTTTGGAGCACAGAGTGCAGTGGGGGCAGGGAGGTGGGCCATGAATCTCAGGGAGGCACCCCAAAATAGTGTCTTTCTTCTGTTCAGCTGCCATGCCCTTGGCAAGGAGCCGTCACACTCAGGAGACCACCACCAGTTCAGCCGCTTCTCCAGCAGCAGGGACACAGCTGGGAACCTTGGAGTACACTGGGCCAGCTTGTAAGCTTTTTCTTGGTTTCCCCTAAAGCCCAATGGGAAGGGGGTGACCCCCCAACTCCCTGACATGTCTACTTCAGTGCCTATTTACCTATTAGTGTGCAGCAACATTATTTGTTTAATTGTGAATGTTAGATTTGAATGTTATATTAAAATCGTGTTTCTCTTATAGCCTGGGAGTTGTGGTGTAGTTTTCACTTCTTGTGCTCATGTAAATGAGACACAGAATCTCATCCATCCGTGAATTAAGAACTCATGTGTGGTCACAGCTTATTGTATGTGAGAGAAGGGAGGAAGGCCAACCCCCTCCCTAGCTAGTTAAGGACCCCCCAAGTCCCCGTTCCTCAGAGGACAGGTTCGTTTCAGTGTGCTTCCCCTGGGGCAGGAGCAGAGACAGGCCCTCAGGTCCCCTTGGATTTAGAGGCTGGAGGGACTGTTCCAGCAGAGCAACCAGCACAGAAATGTGCATGTCTTCCAGATGGCACTTGCCAGGACCACGTCCTGCCCCGGGACAGTGGCTGCCTTTCTACAGCTTTTGAGGCAGAAGGAATGTTTTCTGCTTCTCTTGTTGAGCTTTCTTTTGATCAATTATTGGAACGTGTAGTTTTGTAGTCAATCTCTGGAAATGCCTCAATGCTAAATGGGGAAAAATGTGAAAAGATAAATGTTTGCACATGGGAGAGAAAAGGCCAGAGGAAGACCATTTGCAGACGGACTAAGGGCAGGCAGGACATCCCTCCACAGGCCGCCTCTAGGGGCTCCCTGTTCACCCATTACCTGGATTGGACTACTCCCGGGATCCTGGTCCATGAACTTGCAGGTCCTTTTCCTGCTTGTTTCCCATCCAGAGGGAAAGATTTGTGATGCAGCTTTTAAAGCTACAGCAGGGCTTTGTTCCATAGTCATCACTGCTCCCTGTGAACTAGGATTTCCAGCATCCCTGCACTTCCTTCTAGAATTATTTTTGGGCAGAAATTCCCTAAGACCCCCAGCCTCTCTGTCAGGTACATTGTGGCCATTCCTCCCTGGCTGGGCCTGACGGAGCTTGAGTAAGATCAGGTTTGCCAGGATAAGGGACCTTAATATTGGCCAGTGAATGACCCACACTCTCCCTTGCTGCCCTGGGTGACGTCTGGGCCCATGTGGTTCTGAGGTTCATGGTCTCAGACAATCACTAATTTACACACTCAGTCGTGTTGACCCCAACTTGACCTAAAGGGCCAGCTGGGCCCAAACCTATGGAGCATGTAGTCCCCAGGATGGCTGTGTTCTTTTCCCCAGTCTTGTGCTGTGGTTATGTGGTTATGTGCTATGGGGATGGGGAACTTTTCTGTTGGGAGTTTTGAAAGATGAAGCATGAGAGGAGCAGGGACAGGCGTCCAGAAGGGGAATGTCACCAAACTGATGAACATGGGCCTACGCAGACACAACCTTACAAATCAAAATACTGAAATGCTTTCCATGTAGGTAGTGAATTGATACTGCTCTGAGCTCACCCTGAGAACCCACCCGATGACCAGGAGCTAAAATGTTACCACCCGGCATTTTGAACATCATGCCCTGGAAACACCCTGCAAGACAAGGGTCACGTGAATGCCTTGGTAGAACTTCCCCCTCCTTTCTGAAGATTGCACGTGTCAACCAGGGGCAGAGTATAAACGCTGTTCCCCATAGCCCAGGCCCTTCCTGACAGGGCCCAGCCATCCAGGAAAGAAATAATTCACACAGTGGTGTAGACACATAAACACACACAAGCATATCCCACCCAAAGCCCAAGATGCATGAAATATAGAGATGAAAAGTGACTTCAGAAACAGATCAACCAATTGCAAATGAAGATCATTAAGATCCTGACTCAAATAAAATGTAAAACCAAGAAACAGCCTAGAAAAAACTGGGAGACCTTAAATACTGACTAGATAGTTGATTATAGGAATGACATTTTAATTTTTGTGTGTGATAATGTACTTGTGTTTGCGTTCCAAAAATCTCTCATCTGTAAGAAATACTGAAATATTTACACCTTAAATGATGTGCTCTCAGCATCTGTAGCTGGTTAATTGTGGGGGGGCAAGGAATGTGAAGATAAAGCCAGGTGGTTTATGAGTTGACAATCTTTGAAGCAAGTGATGGGTTCACAGAGGTTTATTTTTCTCTTCTCTGAGATTTGGACATTTTTTAAAACTTTCAGAACCCATTTTAATAAAAATAGTACATTTGCTGTTCACATTATAATGTTAAAAATTAAAACATTGCAAATATAAATGAATCCTTCTCCTTCCTGACCAAGGGAAGCTCTGTCTCAATCTGGCTTCTGTGAATGACCTGATGATGCCACTGATTATTCATTTATCCCATGTTTATGGAGTAATTACTATGTCTTCGATGCTGCGAGCAAGGTGAATGCATTTCCACATCTTCAGATCTAGTGCGGGAATGAAGGCACTGAGCCGGCTGCCAAGATTCTCTAAGTGGCAAATAATGCCCCACGGAGTATGCTCATTGCTAAGATTCCAAAATCAAAGCTAGACAAGTTTGCCAGGGAACAAATCAGAGGTACTTAATTTATGATATAGAAATTATCTATGTCTGAATTAACATGTGACAAAGACTGATGGATTTTATGTTAAAATTAGATGCAAAATCATAATTTATGAAATCATATTTAATATAACATAGATAAATCTCATTTGAATGGGTATTATCTCTTCATTGAGGGCAAGTACTAGAAAAAACAAATGTAAGTTCAAAATGCCAATTCCTCAGCCTCAATTATCCTATTGATTTTAATATAAAAAGGAAGAAAAATCAGGGGTCAGCCCCATGGCTGAGTGGTTAAGTTCATGCATTCTGCTTCGGCGGCCCAGAGTTTCGCCAGTTCGAATCCTCATCAGGCCATGCTGAGGCAGCATCCCACATGCAACAACTAGAAGGACCCACAACTAAAAATACACAACTATGTACTCAGGGCCTTTGGTAAAAAAAGGGAAAAAAAATAAAATCTTTTAAAAATAAAAAAAGGAAGAAAAATCATGGTAAATAAAAATCGAGGTTTACCATGAACAGTAAAGATCATGTTGGACGTTACAAAGAGATGCTGTGAGGGTCAAGGCTGTCTCCTGGCGAATTTCTCACTGCACCACTCTCCTTTTCTCCAGCACCAATCTTGCTTTTCCCACTGTGTTTTCAGGGTGCCTTTCTTGGCTCCTCATTCTCTCTGCCTCCCTGGCAATCTTGTCTGTCCTCAAGCCAACAGTCCGTCTCTCCCATGCTGTTCTTTCTGCATCTGTCTCCTGATATCTCCAGAAGTTGCCCGTTGCCTATAGAGGGGCTGTGAGAGACCGAGACCCATTCCTGGACTCATCTCTGCCCAGAATGGACACTGGCTTAGAGCTGGTTTGCAGATCCCTCAGCTCCAGTCATGACCCAGGCATTCACCTAGACCACCCAGTGCAATTATCTTTAAGGTATTTGTGAATCCAAAGGACTTAAGAGTTCTCCTTCACTGCTGCCAGCCTTGAGGTCCTGCAGTCTCTCCTCTCCACAGACTCACCGGGGCTTCTCCAAGGTCTCCTCCCACTGACGGCCCCTGACCTCACGGCCAGGATGGGAAGTTATCCTAGTACCTGGGCTCTGGAATATGCAGCTGCTCAGCCTTCAGGGTGTACAGAGCTGCAGGTTTCTGCTTGGTTTTGGTTTCATGGTCTCGTTTCCACCATGAAATTGGGGCATATTTTTTTAACTTTCTCTCTAAAAATAAAATGTGAAATTTGAACAAAATGGGGGATGAAGACTACCATCCATGGAGAATGTTCTCAGCTAACATCAAGAAAATGTAAATTATATGTTATTGATACAATGAAAACGTAGATGAAATTCACAAATTCCCAAGAAAATAAAAGTTATGTGGGGCCGGCCCCATGGCTGAGTGGTTAAGTTCACATGCTCTGCTTCTGCTGCCCAGGGCTTCACCGGTTTGGATCCTGGGCACGCACATGGCACCGCTCATCAAGCTATGCTGAAGCTGCATTCCCAAATGCCACAACTAGAAGGACCCACAACTAAAAATGCACAACTATGTACCGGGGGGCTTTGGGGAGAAAAAGGGGAAAAAATCATTAAAAAAAAAGTTACCAAGCTGTCTCAAGGAAAAATGAAAACTCTGAATAGTATTATATCTCTTAGAGAAATTGAGTTATTGTTTAAAATACTCCTATGAAATTTTATTGTGGGATATTTCTTTGATAGAACTGGTGAATCTTAGCAAACATTCAAGAAATAAATAAAACACACTTACTCAAACTCTTCCAGAGAATAGGAAAAACAGAAAAGCTTTTGACTCATTTTGTGAGAATAGCTTAAACCAAAATCTAACAAAATAATAACAGGAAAGGAAATTTACAGGCCACTCTCTTTCATGAATTAAACTCACGTACCCTAAAAAAAAAAAAAATCCAGCCGTATCTTATAAGAAGGGCATATCATAACCAAATGTAGTTCATGCAATGTAATTCAGTACACTAGTCCCTGAAGAAAAATCATAATCTCAATAACCGCAGAATAAACAATAATAAAATTAAAGACCCATTCATGTTTTAAAACAAACAAAAATAACTATTACAAAATGAAGACTAGAAGGAAACTCTCTCAATCCCATAAAGAGTATTTACAGAACCAAAGATGAAAGCCCAGTGTTGGAAGCAAGGATGAGAGATGAATGTTCAGTATTACCGATGCTACTAGATATTACACTGGAGGCCCTCCCCAGTGCAATATTGGCGGGAAAAGAAATATTTTATTGGAAAGGAAAAAATAAAATTGACGTTATCTCCAGACAACATTATTTTGTAAGTATAAAATCCTGATAAGTTAATGAATTAACTGAGTCTTGTGGTGGCTGAAAACAAGGCTAATATACAAACAAATTTTTATTTCCATCTACCAATCATAAGGCATTCAAAATTTAAATTTTAAACAGTGACATTTACAACAACTTAAAAGTATGGAATATCTAGAAATAAACCTAATGAAAATTTTGAAAGACTTTGGTCCATAAGTTTACAGAACTGGATTTAGAAAAATAAAAGAAGACTGAAAGAAGAGGACAGGGGCTGGCCTGGTGGTGCAGTGGTTAAGTTCACATGTTCTGCCTCTTGGTGGCCCGGGGTTCGCTGGTTCAGATCCCGGGTGCGGACGTGGCACCCCATGGCACGACATGCTGTGGTAGGTGTCCCACATATAAAGTAGGTAAAGATGGGCATGGATGTTAGCTCAGGGCCAGTCTTCCTCAGCAAAAAAAAAAAAAAAAAAAAAAAAGAGGAGGATTGGCAGTAGTCAGCTCAGGGCTGATCTTCCTCACAAAAAAAAAAAAAAAAGAAGAGGACAGATAAACCATGTTTGTGTCTGAACAGAGCCCATATTGTATAGATATCAATACTGTCCAAATCGATCTACTGACAACATAAAATTGCAATCAAAATCCTGATTGGTTTTGTTGTGGAAATTATGCCTTACAAATTCATATGGAAATGATAAAGGAAAAGCATTGATAGGACTTCAAAAGCAAAGAATAGGGTGGCAGGACTTACTCTCCCTGATATCAAGTAGTATAGCATCACAGTAGCGTAGCTTGATGGCAAGGATAAACAAGGAAATCAATGGAAGCAAATGGCAAGTTCAGATACAAGCTGGTCACACAGGGACACATATATGCACATCTGATTTATGACAAGGAAACACAGAGGAGTAGAGGGAAAACAAAAGTCTTTTCAAAAATACCTGTTGGGCAAATTGACTGTATGCACGGAGAAAATAATGACTCTCTAACTCACTCACACCATCCATAGAAATTATCAGGTAGATGGTAGATGTAAGTGTGAAAAACTAGCGATTTTAGTGGAACATACGGAAGACGGAGCAATGTCTCAAGCAGGAGGAAAAGGCAGGCATTGATGCCTACAGGGCTGAGCGGGCATGGGACAGTTTGAGAACTGCATGAAGATTTGAGAATCTTAAAAATCAGCGGTAGTAGAGATAGGCAAGACCAAGGTTATATAGCATATCTGTGGTCTTTCTAAGAATTTGTGGAATGGAAGTTTTTAGTGGAGGATAAACATGATCACATTTACATGTAACATGACTTCTGATGCTGGGCTGGGGGAGGGAACACGAGTAGAAAGTTCTTGTGATAACATAGGAGAGATGAGACTAGACTCTTAACGGAAGTAGTGGACGTGAAATCGAGATGAAATGTAGTGGAAATCATTTTAGATGGAAGAAAGTGCGTCATTTTGAATGTCTCTAGGAATGAGGTCTATGACTTGTTCGTCTCTATTTACCTAAAACATAGCATATTATCTGTCATGGTGGTTTTCCAATAAGCGCTCGCTCATTGAAATAATAAAAACAGGCCACAGGGTATATGAGGATAACTGAGTGACACAGGGATGTCTTCTGGTTCTCTTCAAAGAAGAAAGTGTTCTGATGAATATGCAAGATAAATACAAATAACACTAAGACCTTAGTTACTGAACCATAAAGAAGATGGGCAATACTAACTGGGAATCATTACCTGCAGAGCGTTCTTTTACTTGGTGTCTAGAGCAACAAAGGAGGACAATTTCGCTAAACTTGTCCAGTGCCCTTCTTTGGGGGCCTGTGAATGACAGAATTACTGAACCTGGGCTGATGACAGTTTGCATTTCTCCCCAGACATGGATCAGTGTGTCAGGTGTCCGGACCATCAGTATGCCAACAGAGAGTGAGACCGCTGCCTCCAAAACGTTGTGACCTTTCTGGCTTATGAAGACCCCTTGGGGGCAGCCCCGGCCTGCACAGCTCTCTCTTTATCTGGCCTAATGGCTGTGGTCCTGGGGGTCTTTGTGAAGCACCGAGACACTCCCACAGTCAAGGCCAATAATCAGACTCTCAGCTACACCCTGCTTGTCTCCCTCACCCTGTGCTTCCTCTGCCCCTTACTCTTCATCGGTCGTCCCAACACAGCCACCTGCATTCTTCAACAAATCACATTTGGAGCTGTTTTTACTGTGGCTGTTTCTGCCGTCTTGGCCAAAACTCTTATTGTGCTTGTGGCCTTCAAGGTCACCACTCCAGGGAGAAGGATGAGGCAGCAGTCAGTGTCAGGGGCACCTAACTTCATCATTCCTATCTGCTCCTTTATCCAACTGAGTCTCTGTGGAGTCTGGCTGGGGACCTCTCCTCCCTTCATTGACATAGATGCGCACTCTGAACAAGGCCACGTCATCATCGTGTGCAACAAGGGCTTGGTCACTGCCTTCTACTGTGTCCTGGGATACCTGGGCTCCTTGGCCCTGGGCAGCTTCTCCTTGGCTTACCTGGCCCATAACCTGCCTGACACCTTCAATGAAGCCAAGTTCCTGACGTTCAGCATGCTGGTGTTCTGCAGTGTCTGGGTCCCCTTCCTCCCCGTCTACCACAGCACCAAGGGCAAGGTCATGGTGGCCATGGAGATCTTCTCCATCTTGGCCTCCAGTGCAGGGCTATTAGGCTGAATCTTTGCTCCCAAGTGCTTCCTTATCTTCCTAAGGCCAGAGAGAAACACATCAAAAGTGTTAAGGAATACAACACATCTGGGGGGAAAATAATCAAAGTATATTTTTCTTAAGTCTCATAAGAACTTGCATACCCCTGAAAAATAAACTACTACAATTTGCAGGCCTACTCTAAGTATCAACTAAATTTACCACACCTCTCCAATTAATTTAATGGTTTACAGTTCTTTTGGCTTTATACAAAGATCCTGAGGCATTTGTAGGGGAGGAAGACATTTCCTCTTCCCAAATGTGGGTTCATCTGGCTGGAGAACAAGTTAAATTCACATGAGACAGAATAGCAAGAGAAAATTAAACACAGCTTTATGAGGAACCATGGCCCGGGGCCTTTCTTGCCGAAGGAAGAAAGGGCACCGAAGAAGTGGGGTGCACATGATGAGGATTTTAGGCTGGTTACTTTTAAAATGGCAGATGAGAAGCAGGCTCTGAGGAGTGGAATTTTGCTTGCCCTTTTGAGAGACATTTGCATTTGTGAAGGAAGGGGGATGACCTTGGAGGGACCTGAAATTGGCCACCCCAGGATATGTCTCTTTGGCATCGGGATTGTTTGGGGCTGATTGCTTTTGATAAACTGGGACAGGGAAGGAGGCTCTGAGGAATGGAACTTGCCCTTGTTGGGACACATTTACATTTGTAAGGTAAATCTCTATCTGTAAAGGTGCCTCCCTCTCCGTACCAGGAAGAAGAAGAGAGATGACCTTGTCCCTACAAACTCTTAATGGGGAAGGCAAGAACTTAAGTTGGTTGCTGTCTGGCAATCTCATGTAACTGGTTTAGGGTGGTGGCTTCTAACCTTTCTTACCTTTACTTAATCTGATTTGATTCTTGTCTAAAAGTCATGGGATCACCCAATGACCAGACCCCACCGGCACTGATGCCATTTTAACTTTTTTCATATTCTTTCCTTTGTCTTGTAAAGAGGTAACTCACATACCTATGCCTTAAATTTAGCTCTAACCCTCAACTTGGGGCAGCAGAAGCTCTGACTGCCCATGGGTCCTGTCCCCATGCTACACTATTCTCTAAATAAAAGAGCACTACTGCCAGATCTTGAAAGTCCAAGAAATCTTTCTTTCCACTCCTTGGCTCACCAACCCCGCATCACACAGAGTGCTTATATACCCCCAAACAGGATGTTTCACATGTGATTGAAATGTCCCTCCCACAATAGTCACAAGATTGCCCTGTCGGCACAGCGCTTGATGGACACAGCAGGTAGTGGTCTGCTATCTCGGAGGGCGTAGCAGGAGGCAAGTCGATTGTCTGGAGCTGGGCGGTCACAGGTGAGCGCAGCAATCAGTTCCTAGCCTAAGGAAAGATGCTTAATCCTTAAAGAAATGCCAACGTTGGGAGGGGGAGGGAAGTCAGTTGCAGGAGGTTACCAGACAAGCACAATAAAATGCAGATTTTAAGTCTTTGCCTTTGGTATTGATTAAGAGTTTCTAGAGAGAAGGTCATCTCCTTTCTTCTTCCTGGTACAGAGAGGGAGGCACCTTTACAGATAGAGATTTACCTTACAAATGTAAACATGTCCTAACAAAGGGCAAGTTCCATTCCTCAGAGCCTCCTTCCCTGTCCCAGTTTATCAAAAGCAATCAGCCTCAAATAATCCTGATGCCAAAGAGACATATCTTGGGGTGGCCAATTTCAGGTCCCTACACATTCAAATGCATGAATACAGATATGAATATTACCTCAGATTAATTTTCCTCTAAAATTATGTGTGGTAGTTTGCAAAAATGGCCACCCATTAGTCGTCTCCCTCCATCTGTGTGTGTGTGTGTGTGTGTGTTTTTAAAGATTTTATTTTTTCCTTTTTCTCCCCAAAGCCCCCTGGTACATAGTTGTATATTCTTTGTTGTGGGTCCTTCTAATTGTGGCATGTGGGACGCTGCCTCAGCGTGGTTTGATGAGCAGTGCCATGTCCTCGCCCAGGATTCGAACCAACAAAACACTGGGCCGCCTGCAGCGGAGCACGCGAACTTAACCACTCGGCCATGGGGCCAGCCCTCCATCTGTGTGTTTTGGTAGTGCCATCTCATTTTGACTCTGGGTGGGCTTGGCCTTGAAACTTGCTTTGGCCAATGGGACACAAGCAAATGACACAAGCAAAGGCTTGAAAAACACTTGCTCCCTTGTGCTTGTCCTTCTCTCACTGCTCTTGGGAAACTTGTGACCAACAATATGGGAATGAGTGGACAGACTGCACATTTCTATCTCTCCAGGTGACTTCAAGTCAACAATCAGATATGTGAGTAAGGCCATCCTAGACCATCCAATCCCAGCTGAGCCACCGCATATAGGCCTAGATCAAAGGACTCCCCAGGTAATCCACAGAATCATGAGAAGAGTTAAATTACTCTTATCTTAAGCCACTACATTTTAGGATGGTTTATTATATAGGAGAAACTAACCAATACATTATGCTATTATTTGAATATGTCCTCTCATTTAATGGTTAATTACTAAGGATTTCTATTCTTTATTGTATATTGTACATTGGAATATTCTCAATATTCAGTTCCTAAAGGAAAATCAGACATCACATCTTCTTCTATTTTTATTTTTTTTACTTCCTTTTTTTAACAAGATGTCTTTAAGCACATATATTAAGAATACCTTTACTAATTTTAAGATTTTGGATATTCTCCTATCTTATCATGTACCACTGTTATATATGGGGGCTTTTTACTGTGAATTTTAGCACTATAAACCATTTGGAGTGTTTTTATTTGTGAATAATGTTAGTTAATGATCCAATGTTTATTTCTGCAAAATTTATCTTATTGCCTAAAAACAATTACTCTATCATTTTAAATTTTTATTTTAAATACATTGAATCTGAATAATGTTTCAAAAACTGGTATCTTTGAAATACTCATTCTTTTCATTTGTAAATGTAGTATATTTCTCCATTTAATCAGAGTTTTATGTTTTTGGTATATCTTCATAATCTTATTCATATAACTCTGGCATAGCTCCAATTATTTTTTCTTGATTCTTTTAAACAATTCATTGCTCCTACGAGTAGAATAATTATTTACATGTTTAATCTAGTTCTTGCTCATATAAAGGTATTTTTTTCATGTAACTCTCTAGTATCCTTTCCCATTACTCAACTTATTGACTAGCTCAACCTTATATGTTATTTCACACTAAAATAATAGATTTTCTCTCCTTACTAATATTATTTACCTCTTATTCTTTCCATTCTCATTTTTTAATGACTGGGATCTCCAGTGCCACACTGAATCCTAATAATATTTCCCAGTAGCATTTTTCTCTTCTTAAGGATAGCATAAACACCAGATAAATTCCTTCTCAGGGCAGAGCAGGCATCTAAGAAGGGGAAAGTAAAAATGTGATGGGGAATGGTTTCTACCTAGAAATCAACAGACTTCCCTCTCTTTGCTATTTGATGCTAGAGATGTTATGACAATGCGGCCAGCTGAGAATGAGAGGATCTCTCTCCAGTCCCAGGAATTAATCTTGGCCAAATCCCGTAACCTCTTCAGACCTCAGTTTCTTCATCTGTAATATGAAGAGTGAAATATCTTTTTGAGTTCAAAAGTTCTATGATTCCAGAGCAACATTAGCAACATAGCAGAGTGAGTGGTTTTCTTTGTCTCTCTCCTTTCTAACTATACAACTAAATGGCCATTCACTGATCAATGGTGGATTCTCACACAGCACCTCAGGACCCCCGAGAGACCGTGCTGCTTTACATAGGAAGGTGGATGACTACCCCCGGGGAGGAAGTGGAGATAGGTGAGAACTCTCTGGTCCCCAGACAGCCTAGCACCTGTGAGTGACTCTCTCCCAGCTGACACTCTCTTAGCACCACCCAGCCCTGAGGACAGGTGTGTGCATCAGCACAACTGTGGAAACAGGTGACTACAGCCTTAAGCCCCCCCATGATTGCTCTGTGGACCAGAAGGAAAATCCACGTGATGAGGATTTTTAGGCTGGTTAATTTTAAAATGGTTTATGATGAGGATTTTTAGGCTGGTTAATTTTAAAACTGCAAATGAGAAGCAGGCTCCTAGGAGTGGAATTTGCTTGCCCCTTTTTTGGGAAAGATTTACATTTCTAAGGGAAACCTCTATCTGTAAAGATGCCTCCCTCTCTGTGCCAGGAAGAAGGGGGATGGCTTTATCTCTAGAAACTCTTAATCAATGCCAGAGGCAAGAACTTAAGTTGTTTACTGTCTGGCAACCTCATGTACCTGACCCCCGCCCCCCACCCCCCCATCCTCCTTTGTCTTTAGCTAAGGATAATATTTAAGTGGTGACTTCTGCTATTTATTCAATCCAGTTTGATTCTTATCTAAAAGTTGTGGGACCGCCCAATGGCCGGACCCTACGGGCACTGATACCATTTTAACTTTTTTACATATTCTTTCCTTTGTCTTGTAAAGAGGTAACTCACATACCTATGCCTTAAATTTAGCTCTAACCCTCAACTTGGGGCAGCAGAAGCTCTGACTGCCCATGGGTCCTGTCCCCATGGTATTCCATACTATTCTCTAAATAAAAGAGCACTACTGCCAGATCTTAAGAGTCTAAGAAATCTTTCTTTTGACTCCTGGGCTCACCGACCCGCATCACAGGGTCCCACAGCAGCCCCAGGGAGAGTCTCTGCTCAGCCCTAGTGGAAAGGCCACACCCACCAAGCACAAAGACTGGGTGACCTTGGAGCAGAAGTGGTACAGCTGGGTGAGCTACCTACCCGCCAGTTACATTAAACATCCATAGATCTGCAGTGCCCCGAGGGGGCAAGTGCGATCCACTGAGACCATGTGAGTGGGCAGAGACAATCTGGAGCCCCAGTGTGATTGCTCGCCCGCAACTGGGGTGCCCACCCCGCTTGGCCCCGCCCCCACCTCGCCCCCCGCCTCAACCTGGAGCCCCCAAACGGCTCTGCCCTGTAGGCCCGCCCGAAACCGGAAGCTGAAGCTCTGAGCTGCTCGCCTGAGACCGGAAGCGAAAGCCGGGACGGTGCCGAGGAAGCACCCGGGTGTGTCTGCGCGCTGTGTCCTCTCTTCTCGGCGCGGACGGGATTCCCGTGGCACGTGCGCCCTAGGGAGGGGACGCGGGGAGCGACGGTTGGGCTGGGTTCCGATGGGGCTCCAGGGAGGGGCCTGGGCCGGGGCAGCCCCGTTAGGGCCCGGCCTCCTCCGTCGCCCCGGAGCCCCGTTTCCCCCGGGCTGTTCCTTCAGGTCGCCGGAGCTGCTGTTTCCTCTGGGCGCCACCATCCCCTCCTCACCGGCCTCGTCCCCGTGCTCCGTGGGATTTGCCCCGGGGGCTTTTAGCCTCGTCTGGAGGCGTTGTTACAATTGGGGGCGCCTGGCACCTGGAGGGTGGAGGCCGAGGATGCTGCTCAGCATCCTCCACGGCACAGGACGGCCCACGACGCAGAATTATCTAGCCCAAATGTCAGCAGTGCCGAGGGTGGGAAACCCTGCCCCAGGGCCTTAGACTCTCCCAAGCCCTGAACGGACTGTGGAAACTGTTCACAAGTCAGCCGAGCCGCTTACAGGGCCCCTAAGTGACAAGCTTGTTTAAAGGGTCTGGAGTCACCAAAAACTCTCTGTCCAGCCGAGTGAGGTGAGCAAGGGAAACGCACACAGCCCAGGGCTGCTTTCTCCCAGCTGGGGGAGCAGGTGGCTGTCTAGGAATCGGGGAAAGCCAGTCACAGCCAACAGTTTCCGTTAAATCAGTAAATACAGAAAAGAAAAGGGAATGGGGTTTCCTTTCCCTCCAACTGTATTACAGTCTATAAAAGGCCTCAAAAACTATCCTTGTGTTGTTTTCCCCCTCAGACAAGGACAGCATCCATGGAGCTCAAGTTTGAGTTGAAACCAGGCTCAAGGTCCGCCTGTCCTCACTGATGGTGGATTTCTGTGTGAGCAGGTGAGCGCCACGTGGACTCGTTCCAGCAGGTTCCAGCAGCCCCCGCTGTGCAGAAGAGCTGCCTGTGGGCTTTCCTGGGCTCGGGGTGTCAACACGAGGAGCCACTAAGAGGGAGGGTGTCTTAGGAAAAACTATTAATGTTTGATAATATTGATGGGAAAGAGTAAGGTGTGTGTGGTTCTGTGTGTAAACAATTCAGAAAATACAGTTATATGCAAATAGCACGTTAAACAAACATGTAAATAACTGCAAATACGTGTGCAGTAGAGAACTATAGATGTACTTGCATTCCATAATATTAAAAATGTCAGGGGCTGGCCTGGTGGTACAGTGGTTAAGTTCGCACATTCTGCTTCGGTGGCCCAGAGTTCGCTGGTTCGGATCCTGGGTGTGGACGTGGCACCGCTTGGCACGCCATGCTGTGGTAGGCCTCCCACATATAAAGTGGAGGAAGATGGGCACCAGTGTTAGCTCAGGGCCAGTCTTCCTCAGCAGAAAGAGGAGGATTGGCGGCAGATGTTAGCTCAGGGCTAATCTTCCTCAAAAAAAAAAAAAAAAGGATTTTATGTATAATATGTGAATGTTTTCTGTGTTTACGTAGTATTACAAGACATCCCATTAAATATTAACAGCAACACTCAGCAACTTTCCTCAGGCCCATTCAGCTAGACTTCTAAAGCCCTGTAAATTCTCCACAGAGATTCACAATATAGGGACACCTGGGGAAAACGATTATTTGAACTTCTTTATATTAGTAACAGAAATTTAAAATGGAATTGACCAGCAACTAGATGTATTTTGAGCAAGTAGGTTTTTATTCTTTATGAGATTTTGCATCATCTGGAGGAATGTTAAGCGACACCTTGTAGATTGAAGGGTCGGGACTAGTCTGCAAACAGAGTGTCTGCTGCACCTTGCCTTCTACGGGGAATTGACTTTGTTTCTTGAAACTTTTCTGAGGTAACAGTCTGGTGATCCACATTGAGGGAATGATGTTAAGTAATTTTATATTTAATTGTTGGCTTCTACTAATTGTGAGTGTGGGGGTGTGTGTCTTTCTCATTCTAGCTTGCCTGTGACATTCTTGAGGGGAATATGTGCTTGTCATGCAATAGCTATTCTGAGTGGACAATTTATGGTGACCAGCCATCCTCATTAATTCAAGACTGAGGGGTTTGCCAGGACACAGGACATTTAGCGTTCAAACCAGCACAGTCCTAGACAAACCAGGATGGCTCATCATTTCCATGAGCCAGGCCCTGGGCCAGATGCATGGGGACCCTGGAAAACCGAACAGACCTTGTCCCACCTCCATAGAATTTATATTCTATTAGGGAATTTGGATTTTGAATGAGTGATGAACCAGCAGGAACTGTATCAGCCCAAGCACAAGCTCAGCTCAGGAGAGCCTTGTAAAATTCCAGTTTTCCCCTCTTTGGGGTGACTTCCATTTGGAAGTCCCCATGGGCCCCAGCTTGTGGGCCTGATTCTGATAGTAGGCAGGGCCCCCTGGGCTGCTATGCCTCTGTGCTGAAAGCTGGGAGTCTCCCTTTGCCTGTTCTTCTTCTTGGTGACTCCAGGCTGTGCCCCCCAGAGTTTATCCATCCAGAGAGAGTACCAGCCACATTCCCGCATCATCAACTGGAACCTCAGTACTCGGAGCCCACGTCCTCAGAGTACACCGCCTGCTGAGGGACATCCAGGACCAAGTGGGTCTCTCCCCATCCCATCTCTCCTTTCCCTGGGGGCCCCCTCATTCCTCCACCTGACTTACATCTATTACGTGATTCTTTCCACCTTTCAGTTTCCAGAGGCGGTGGCCCAGCTGCCTTCCCTGTTTCTCAGATGGGTAAACTGAGGCTCAGAAAGGGGAGCCATGTGCCTAAGGTCACACAGTGAGGTAGGGGCAGAGTCAGGATTTGAACTCAGGTCTCCCTTGCTCCAAGGCCTGTGATCTTTCACTGGCTCCTGTGGTCCCTGAAGCCCCAGGAGACCTCTATCTCACCCATTCTCCCTACCCTCTGTCCTAGGTCACTGAGCTCTACAGAGGCAGCCAGCTACAAGACATATTCCACTCATGCCTGGTCACCCACTTGACGTAAGTTGAGGAGATTGGAAGTATTGACTAAGCTGGTGGCTGGTGACTCTGAGCTCCCATGACACACCCTTGATCTGGAAGTTGCTGACATGGTGCCCATTCTCCCCCACATCCCTGTCAGCTGATCCTGCCATCTCGTTCCATAGGTCTTCGGGGGATGGGAAAAGTATTAGCCTCCTGAGGCCACCAACCCGCAGCATCCACCACCTTCTCCTCTTCCGGACACTTTCAACAAATTTCACCCAATAATGACATTGACCATGGCCAAGCTCCCTGCTGAGCACTTTCGTGCAAGATCATCTCATTTCATTCTCACAGCTTCCCCCAGGAGGTACATACAGTGATCATCCTTGTTATTCAGATAGGAAAACTGAGACTCAGAGAAGTGAGGTGAACAGTCTAAGAACTGTCACAGTTGGGTTTGATCCCAGGTCTCTGAGGATGGGTGAGGGACTAGGGCGTCTACACTGGGGAGGAGGAGGATCATAGGGCACAGTGCTGACTTTGAGTATTTCCAAACTTCAGTTCCTTCCTGTTTAACGTGGGGATAATTATCACAATACCTTCCACTAGCGTGATGGTGAGGGAATGTGTAAGTCACTTCTTAGAGGTGCTCCATAGATGTTCATTATTGTTCCTGTCATTGCTTCTGTCCCCAGCTCCTAGGAGCCTTCCCTTTTTGGTCAGGGTCTCTTCTCTAGCCTGGGGAGGGAGGCAACCAGATAATCCCCCATTGCTTGCCCCTGGGTCTCTCGCTGTATAAAGCAGGAACTCGGGAGACAGTGCTGGTGTTGGGTGCTGGCTGAATTCTTGTGGTCTCTGTCTCTAAGTTGGATTCTGTGTTGGTCACCATCGAGGCACTGTTCTCCTCCAATCTGGACACTGGCATGGTGAAGCAGGTCTTCACCAGACCTAGATGAGACCTGGGTGCCTCATCCCACTGGGTGAGTGCCAGCTACCAGTTGTTGAACATGCATGTGACAGGTGTGGGGGGGGGACTGGTCTTACGGCTTGAAGAGATGGGGCTTTGAGGAAGGATGGGGCTTCTGAGTAGCCGTGGACTGGATGGAGACTGTCGGGAAGGGGACTTTCTTGGAGGCCCATGTGGATGACCCATAGACATGGGTCATCCAAGAGGAGGCAGGAAGAGAACTTGCAGCAATTGCACCCAAGAGAATAGTTATTTTCACACATAAATTTTTCCATCACCAAATATAGAGGATCCTGAGTTGCCTTCTTAAGCCTCCAAATATGATCCATACATTGATTCATTCATTAATTTATTCAACAAATATTTAATGCAAGTAAATAGGTACTGGTGATACCTTGTGAGGAATGGTATAATCAGGGAACATTAACAGCCTGTGGGAACCCCAATGAAGGACTCACAGCCCTGTCTTAGAAAGTTTTCTGGAGGAAGTGATGAAGAAACTGAGATGTGCTGGAGAACAGGACCCAGCTCAGGGAAGAGATGGGGAATCATGCTATGTGTGTCTATAACCTAGAAGATAGAAGTATCATGGCATGTTTGGGGAAGCTGTAAGAATTTTTGTGTGCCTGGAACATACACTTTGACATGGGAGAGGTTACAATTGAGGTTAAAGGTATGGGCAGGGATTTTCTTGGGCACTGGAGTGGTTTGTGGGGGAGCATGACACACTCAGAGTTCTGCTTGTCCTCTGATGATGTGTGGAGAATGAATTGGGAGGGGGAAGAAGACCAGAGGCAGGAAAACCCATTAGGAAGCTGGATCAGGAAAGGTATGTGACAGATGCCCACTGGGGAGTCAACACCCTACACTTGCCAGCTAAGCCTCAGAGAGGCCCATTCTCCTCTTTACATCCTAGTGAACTCATCATGCTTGGTGTAGAGTTGGACAGGTAGACAGATGAAAGGATTCCAGATGGACAGGGGGATGGGGGCGTCTTCTGTAGCCCAACTTAAAAAACCCAGCCAGGTCACATTGCCAGGAATAAGTAGACTGGCTGGAATGACTTCTTTGTTAACATCTTTCTTTCATAGAGGACATTTATACTTTCTTTTTATTCTAGAAGTGCAGCCATCATTTCATCTACCAACAGACAAGCCAACAAGCAGTCCCAGCCCCCAGCACTTCCAGCTGAATTTCACTGGCACCAGCCTACTCTGTTCCCAGGACATCGGCCAGCCAGGCCCCACCAAACACCAGCGGAGCAAGAGAAGCATTAGGGATGCGGTGAGCATGGGGTTGTGTGTCCACTCTTTTCCCACGTAGAGATGGCCTCCCAACAGTCAGGAGTCAGGGGGTGACTTTTCATAAAAATTCATAAAGACAGGTTCTTATTCACATTTTGCAAATTAAGAAACAGGCACAGAGAGGTTCAGTATCTGCCTCGGGTCACATACCTAAGTCACACCTTGGAACAAGACTTTCTTTGATACACATGCCTGGGCTAGTGGGGTTTTTTTATTATTGTTATTGAGTTCATAATAGTTTGCATCATTGTGAAATTTCAGTTGTACGTTAATTCTTGTCTGTCACCTTATAGGTACTCCTGTTCACCCCCTGTGCCCACCCCCCATCCCCCTTCCCCTGGTAACCACTGAACTGTTTTCTTTGCCCATGTGTTTGTTTATATTCCACATATGAGTGAAATCATATGCTGTTTGTCTTTCTCAGTCTGGCTTATTTTGCTTGGCATAATACCTCCCAGGTCCATCCATGTTGTTGCCAATGGGATGATTTCGTCTTTTTTAATGGCTGAGTAGTATTCCATTATATATATATATGGCACATCTTCTTTATCCAATCATCAGTCGATGGGCACTTAGATTGTTTCTATGTCTTGGCTGTTGTGATTAGTGCTGCAATGAACATAGGGGTGCATATGTTACTTTGGATTGTTGATTTCAAGTTGTTTGGGTAGACACCCAGTAGTGGGATAGCTGGGTCGTATGGTATTTCTATTTTTAGTTTTTTGAGGAATCTCCATACCGTTTTCCATAGTGGCTGCACCAGTTTGCATTCCCACCAGCAGTTTATGAGGGTTCCCTTCTCTCCACACCCTCTCCAACATTTGTTATTTTTAGTCTTAGTGATTATAGCCGTTTTAACAGGCATAAGGTGGTATCTTAGTATAGTTTTGATTTGCATTTCCCTGATAATTAGCAATATTTAAGATCTTTTCATGTGCTCATTGGCCATGTGTATATCTTCTTTGAAAAAATGTCTGTTCATATCCTCTGCTCATCTTTTGATCAAACTGTTTTTTTGTTGTTCAGTTGTTTGAGTTCCATATATATTATGGAGATTAACCCCTTGTCAGATATATGATTTGCAAATATTTTCTCCTGATTGGTGGGTTGTCTTTTTGTTTTGATCCTAATTTCTTTTGCCTTGCAGAAGCTCTTTAGTCTGATGAACTCCCACTTGTTTATTTGTTCTTTTGTTTCCCTTGTCTGGAGAAGACCTGGTATTCAAAAAGATCCTTTTCGATTCGATATAAAGAGTGTACTACCTATATTATCTTCCAGGAGTTTTAAGGTTTCAGGACTTTTCTTCAAGTCTTTGATCCAGTTTGAGTTTATTTTTGTGTATGGCATGAGATAATGGTCTACTTTCATTCTTGTGCATGTAGCTGTCCAGATTTCCCAACACCATTTATTGAAGAGCCTATCTTTTCTCCATTGTGTGTTTTTGGCACCTTTGTCAAAGATTAGCCGTCTGTAGAGGTTCAGTTTTATTTCTGGCCTTTTGGTTTTGTTCCATTGATCTGTGTGCCTGTTTTTGTACCAGTACCATGCCATTTGATCACTATGGCTTTGTAGTACATTTTGAAATCAGGGATTGTGATGCCTCCAGCTTTGTTCCTTTTTCTCAGGATTGCCTTAGCAATTCGGGGTCTTTGGTTGCCCCATAAAAATTTTAGGATTCTTCGTTCTATTTCCATGAAGAATGTCATTGGGATTCTGATTGGGATTGCATTGAATCTGTAGATTGCTTTGGGTAGTATGGACATTTTAACTATGTTTGTTCTTCTAATCCATGTGCATGGAATATCTTCACATCCCTTTATGTCATTATCAATTTCTTTCAATAATGTCTTATAGTTTTCGTTGTATAAGTCCTTCACCTCCTTGGTAAATTTATGCCTAGATATTTCACTCTTTTTGTTGAGATTGTAAATGGAATTACATTCTTGAGTTCTCTATCTGTAAGTTCGTTATTAGACTATAGAAATGCAACTGATTTTTGTAACTTGATTTTGTACCCCACAACTTTACTGTTAGTTGTTAATTATTTCTAATAGTTTTCCAATGGATTCTTCAGGGTTTTCTATATATAAGATCATGTCATCTGCAAACAGCAAGAGTTTCACATCTTCACTCCCTATTTGTTTTCCTTTTATTCCTTTCTCTTGCCTAATTGCTCTGGCCAAAACCTCCAGTACTCTGGTGAATAAGAGTGGTGAGAGTGGGCATCCTTGTCTTGTTCTCAGAGGAATGGCGTTCAGTTTTTCCCCATTGACTATGATGTTGGCCATGAGTTTGTCATATATGGCCTTTATTATATTGGTGTAATTTCCTTCTATCCCCATATTGTTAAGAGTTTTTATCATAAATGGCTGTTGGATCTTGTCAAATACTTTCTCTGTGTCTATTGAGATGATCATGTGGTTTTTATTCCTCATTGTGTTAATGTGGTGTATCACATTGATTGATTTGCAGATGTCAAACTATCCTAGTGTCCCTGGTATGAATCCCACTTGATCGTGATGTATGATCCTTTTGATGTATTGCTGTATTTGGGTTGCCCATATTTTGTTGAGGAATTTTGCATCTATGTCCATCAATGATATTGGCCTGTAGTTTTCCTTTTTTGTGTTGTCCTTGTCAGGCTTTGGTATCAGAGTGATTTGACCTTGTAGAATGTGTTAGGAAGCATTCCGTCTTCCCTAATTTTTTGGAAGAGCTTGAGAAAGATAGGTATTAAGTCCTTTCTGGAAGTTTGGTAGAATTCTCCAGGAAAGCCATCTGGTCCTGGTCTTTTATTTTTGGGGATGCTTTTGATTACTGTTTCAGTCTCTAACCACATGAAGCAATTGAAATTTTTTATACACCTATTGGGTATTATTCACATACTGTGTGTAGGCATGTGCTTATTTCACAGGGTTTTCTATATACAATATCATGTCATCTGCAAAAAGAAATAGTTTTACATCTTACTTTCCACTGAGGATGCCTTTTATTTATTTTCTTGTCTAATTCCCCTCATGAGAACCTCTAGTACCTGTGATTAGCATGTGAGATGACGGCAGACATCAGTCTTGTCCCTGCTCTTAGGAGGGAATTTTCACTGTTTCGTCATTGAGTGTGATGTTAGCCATGAGTTTTTCATGGATGCTATTTATCAGGTTAAGTTTTTTTCTATTCCTAATTTGTTGAGTTTTCTTTCATAATCATGAAGGATGTTGGTTGTATTTTGTGAAATCCTTTTTTTTATCTGTGTCAAGATTATCTGGTATTTGACCTTTATTCTGTTAATATGTTGTTACATTAATCAATTTTTCGGATGTTAAGCCAACATTTCAGCTACAGGTGAGAGATTGAGACTTTCTCAAGTCTTTCCTGGATGTGCACACAGCCATGCACACTTCTGGTCTTCTAGATCCCCACAGATAGATTGGAGCTTTTCAAAGTCCCCTATGGACATCTCAATCCCCAGATTTTTCTTTTAAGTTTTTGGCTCACCCCTTGCCTGTCTCACCTGGGGTCACTCCTTCAGGTAACTACAGTGTAAAACAGTTACTGCTGATTGTTTTTAGCAAGTGCCCTGAGGATAGGCTTTCCTCACTGAGCAAGCTCTGAGTCAAATAAAGACAAACCCTGAACATGCGGCTTTTTCAGGGAGCTGCCACACAAGACAAATAGTGACAGTTCAATAGGGATGCGTCTTTTGGGGAGCTCCAAACCCCTTATGGCTGCTGCACTGCTGGTTTTCACAGCTGCCATGGTTCTGAGACTGAAGGTTTTAAAAGCTACTGAAGATATTGTGACAGCAGGAATGGACTAGTACAAGTTATAATGCCACAAAGTTTCCTTCCTTTACCAAGATGCAATCATTTTTCTTAATTAAACTCTCTCAGATTGTTGCAAGAGCCTTTGATTAATTTCTAGACTTCTGAGAAAGTTGATTTTGTCCATTTTTACCAGTATTCTTATTGTTTTTATCTATTTTCAGAAGATAAATACATTCCAACAACATTTCAAAAAGAATGTTCTCCCGGTGGCTACTTATTTATAAATTAATTACATTAAATTAAATCACATGAGAAAATCAGTTCCTTCCTAGACACATTTTCAGTGCTCGGTAAAAACATGGGGCTAATAATGACTGTATTGGATAGTGCAGACACAAATGTTTACATTGTTTCAGTAAGTTCCCTTGGACAGGACCTAGAAGCAGGGAATGTAGAATCAGGGTAGAATTCCAGACACCGTTGTTGATCCCTTGTGCACTTCCAGGTCTGTCCCCCACAGTGACCACACTGGGGTTGACCCACTGTGTACCCTTTCACTGTTGGCGCAGAGATTGGACAGAGTTGCCATCTGTGAGGGATTCCTGCAGCTGACGCAGGGGTACCTAGCTGCAGAGCTTCACCCTGGACAGGAACAGTGTCTTTGTGGATGGTAAGTATCCTTGGTCATTGGAGAAGAAAGTGGGGCTTTTACTGGGAATCTGGAGGCATGGGGCTGAGAAACACTGAGCTTTCTCAGGCGGACAGGAGATGGCATAGTTCCCCAGGCTTTACCCACCATTGAGAGAGAGAAAAGAACACCAGTGGAATATAGGCGGCCCTCACCTTCTCCTAGGCATCTTTGTGACCTCAAGCTAGTCACCACCCCTCTCTGGACTTCTGGTTCCTTATCTCTGCACTAAAAGCCACTCGGCCACATGGTCAGTGAGGGCCTCCAGCTGTGTGTGAACCAGCCTTACAGGTGCTGGGCGTGGCTGTGTTTCCTGATCCACAGGCTGTAGTTTGTGAAGTCCTCCTCTAGATCAGCACCGTGGATTAGAACTTTCTGCAGTGGTGGAAATGTTATATATCAGTGCTGTCCAGTGCATAGCCACATGTGGGTATTGCATACTTGAAGGATGGTATTGTGACTGTTTTTTATGGTTACTGATTTTTAATGTTACTATGGTATCAGATTTTTTATTTTATTTAATTAAAATTAATTTTAATTTAGAAAGGCACTTGTTGCTGCTCCACATCAGACAGCACACCTCTAAGACATTGTCTGGGGAGAGGTTGGACAAGTAGGGGGACCTGCAACCCTCCCCCCATGCCCAATGGGTGCTGTGTGTCCCTACCCTCCTGGAGTTTATGTTGTAATTGGCAATAACAACAATAAGCAATTGAAAATGATAAATTATTTGATGTGAACCAATCCATATTTGGGATTGGTAATCAGAAGGCTTCCTGGAGGAAATTACGTTGAAGGTGAATCCTGGAAGATGAATATAAAACAACTCAGTAAAGGAGAAGGGGAGGAATGTGTTTCTAGCCAGAGAAGAAAGCTTTCAAGTGGGAATTTACAAATTTAGAAAGGTCTCATAGGCTTGCCAACTGGGATGACCCATTCTCACCCCACCCATCATAAGATGGTCTGGCCCAATTTCAGTCCTCCATGCCCAGAGGTATGAATTTGATTTGATTTATTACACTCTTGTAGTGTGATAATGGTCTTGGATTATGTAGTAACGTGTCCTCATATTTTAGGGATGCAAACTGAAATGGGGTGAAACATAATGATGTCTGCTTGGCTTTGATATTTCAGTGAAAATGTGGGATAAAGCAGGGTGGCAAGTATTAATAACTTATACATTGGATGAACCTTTTTTTTTTTAAACATTGGCACCTGCGCTAACATTTGTTGCCAATATTCTTTTTCCTTTTCTTCTTCTCCTCCCCAAAGCCCCCCAGTACCTACTTGTATATTCTAATTGGGAGTGCCTCTGGTTGTGCTATGTGGGATGCTGCCTCAGCATGGCCTGATGAGCGGTGCCATGTCCCCGCCCAGGATCCGGACCGACAAAACCCTGGGCCACCAAAGCGGAACGCGCCAACTTAACCGCTCGGCCACCAGGTAGGCCCCTGAAATATTGTTTTAATTGAACGAAATATGCTTTGTTAAATCTAGGTGATGGAAATTTATGAGACTGTTCTATTTTTCTGTGTATTTCTTAAAGGTTGGCACCTGAGCTAACAACTGTTGCCAATCTTCTTTTTTTTTTCTACTTTTTCTCCCCAAATCCCCCCAGTACATAGTTGTACATTTTAGTTGTGGGTCCTTCTAGTTGTGGCCTGTGGGATGCCACCCAAGCATAGCCCGGCAAGTGGTGCCATGTCCATGCCCAGGATCCGAACCAGTGGAACCCTGGGCTGCCGAAGCAGCGCACAAAAACCCAACCACTTAGACACAGGGCTGGCCCCTTTTCTGTGTGTTTCAAAAGTTTATTGAAAAGAGTAAAACATACTCACATGGATTGTCCAATTCATTCACTTCCAGGGTATTCTCCCAGCAGAGATGACGCCTTGACTGAGAGTCATGGTAAACCTCCAGGAAGCCCTAGCCCAGAATGGGGAGGGAGCATCTTGATACTGTGCCTCATCAAAGAGAACCACGCATGCAGGATCTTGGATGATGAGGAGGCTTGGCCAACCCATGTCAAGGATGGTTGAGGCACAGTGGGGGCACAGAAGGAGCCCTGGGAGAATGACAGGAGGTGCCTCACCCCAGCACTTGTCTCCCCAGACCTCCCCTTCTGGGCCTTCTTCCTCATCTTCTTAGTGGGACTCCTGGTGCTCATCACATGCCTGATCTGCTGTCTCTGGTAAGCAAGAACCTGTTGCTTGTCTTCTTACTATTGCATTGTAAAAGCTCTTTATATATTATATATACAGTGCTTTGCTACGGATATGTTTTGCAAAATTTTCTCCCAATCTCTGTGTGGCTTGCCTTCTCCTTTTCTTAACAACATCAGTCATTGTGGAAATGTAAGTGAAAGTCATCGTGAGATTCCACCACACCTGAGAATGGCTAAAATTAAAAACACTGACTGTAGCAAGTGTTGGGGAAGATATCAGGCAACTCTCATAGAGTGCTGGAGAAGAATAGCTTGGATGCATTTTTAATAATTATATTCATTTACCCAGGCATTTCACTCCTAGGAATCCATCCAAGGGGAATAAAAACATATGTCTGTACACAGACTTGTACACACATGTTCACAGGAACTTTATTTATACTAGCCAAAACTGGAAAACAACCCAAATGTCCATCAGCAGGTCAATAAATAAACACACTGTCCCACAGTGGCATATTATTCAGCCATAAAAAGGAATGCATTCTCCATACATGCAATGACATGCAGAAATCTCAAAATTACTATGCTGAGTGAAAGAAGCCAGATAAAAATGAGCACATAGTGTGTGATCCCATTTATAAACACCTCCTAGAAAATGCAAGCGAATCTATAGGGACAGATATCAGATCAGTGGTTGCCTGGGAATGAGAATATGTTTGCAAAGGGCAGGGAAGGAGGAATTACAAAGGAGCATGAGGAAATTTGGCGAGGGTGGGCGTTCCTTGTCTTTTTTTTTTTTTTAAGATTTTATTTTTCCCTTTTCTCCCCAAATCCCCCTGGGACATAGTTGTATATTTTTAGTTGCGGGTCCTTCTAGTTGTGGCATGTGGGACGCCACCTCAGCATGGCCTGATGAACGGTGCCATGTCCACGCCCAGGATCTGAACCAGCAAAAAACCCTGGGCCGCCGAAGTGGAGTGTGCAAACTTAACCAGTTGGCCACCAGGCCGGCCCCCTTGTTTTGATTGTTGTGATGGTTCAGTAAGTTCTAATCAAAACTGATCAAGTCATTCACTTTAAATGTATGCAGTTTATTAGATGTCATTAATACTTCAATTAAGCTAGAGCTTGTTGGAGGTAGAGAGGAAGAGAGAACTGAAAGTAGGAAAAGGGAAGGAAAAGAAGGACCAAGAGAGAAAAATTAAGGGGAAAAAAGGAAGAGAGAGACGACAAGCATCGGGTGTCTGTGGCTTTGGGATCTCCTTCCCCTGGAGTCTCCCTCATCGGGCAGCGGACTGGTCCATTCTGATGCCCGCTGCTCCCCTCACAGCTCACCGTCTGCCTGTGGAAGAAGGAGGGTGACTACGAGGTACAGCGACAATGCCTGGGCTATTACCTGCCCCACCTTGACCTGCAGCAGCTGCGATGACTAGATCTGCCTGAGACCCCCTTTTCCCAGCCAGGGTCCAGAGGAGCTTGGCTGGAACAGAAATAAATCACACTGGTCAGACACAGCCTCTGAGCCTCTCTAGATGTGGCCCCTGACTGGCTCACACGGGACTAAGATAAAATGTTTCCCCTCCTTAAGTCCTGAAGGCAATTGCAACTTCTGTCCTGTGGTTTCACACCATTGCATCCCTCAGGGACACCAGAATTGGTGAAACTGGCACAGACATTGCTATCATATAAAATCAAATCCCCACTTCGGTGTGAGGTTTCCCTTTTAGGCAACGTTGGAGCACCCCTCCCCTTGCCTCTGTGCCAGCTATCACACCCCTCTCAGTTGTTCCGTATTTTCCCATGCCCTTGAAGCCTTGGCAGTCTCAGGTTTCCTATATCTGCTTCATTCTCTGAAGCTCAGGTTCACCAGGACTTCCAGATCCATCTGCCTTGGTGGCTCCTCTCCCTGCTCATAGGTCCTTCAAGATGGGAAACAGGCCAAGATGGAAGGAGTGGGTCAGACGTGACTCTGCAGTCACCTTGGGACCTGGGAGCTGAAATGACTAGGTGTCTGGGAAGCCTGAATCCCAGAGTAACACCAAGACTCTAGAAGGAGAGTGTCTGCTTTGGATGTAAAAATGAATAAAACTCTGCTGTAAAAATCTGAGAGAAGAGAAAGGCACCCTTTTTTGCATCTTTCCCTGCACAGAATCCAACCAGACTTACAGCAGGGGTTCCCCAACAAGCAGCCCAGAGCATCCGAGGCGTGAGGCAGGCTGCACTGTGCTGTGGTGGGTTTGTGGGAATCGATTACATTATCTGTACATACTCTGCAGACTACAGCTGAAGCTCCCCAAGGGCTAAGAATTCAAATCACTGTCATGCCAACTGCTCAGTCTTCAGGGTGTGAGCTTCACATTCTCCATCTTAAGTAGTCATTCTCCTAGAGTGCACTCTCTGAAGATTATAATAATGATAATAGCTATCATTATTGAGTACTTAATATCTGCTAAGGAATGTTACTCAAAGTTCTGTGTGTATTAGCTTAGTTACATTCACCATTTTATGGTTTTATTCCCATTTTGTAGCTAAAGAAATGGAGTGTCAGAAATATTAAATCTCTTAATAAGGAAGGAAAAAACTAAAATAAACTAACTTAAACACCTAGCCAAACTCTGTCAAAGAAAGAGATAAAGACGTTTTCTAACATACAGACAGACTCAAAGTTGACCTCCCACAGGCCTTCAGTGAAAGAACCGGTAAAGAGTGTACATCAGGAAGAAGAAATGTGAACCCAGAAAAACAAAGCAGTCATGAGGAAACGAAAAAATAGTGTATCTAATCTGGAATTTGTTTTAAAACAAGACATTAACGTCTTCTTACTAACATCCCAGATGATTACCACATGGGAGAATCGAGGAGAGAAGATTCAATTAAAAAATAGCTCGTTTTCAAGGGAAGATGTAAATAATAAGACACTCCATTATTGTTTAACACATCGCTCTCAGAAACTAATAACTTTGTCAGACATGAGAAAGTAATGATAAACAGCATGCGAATAATAGGACAGGCTTGATCAGGCCGATCGACAAGTCCCAACACACAGTGGCTTGTTCTTAGACTCATGATGCTGAAAATAGTCTTTCTCTTGATAGAAAGATGCCAAATGACATGTCAAGTTTGCAACACATACAGATCTAAAAATGAGGGGATGTCTGAGATTCATCATATGCAACTGAATCAATGTGCAACAAAGAGCGGAAATGCAGAGCTCTCGGAGTGGATATCTTGTTGGAGAACACAGATGTAACAGCTCTTTAGTGAAATATTATGTTGGAATCTAGTGGAATATTACACAAACAGGAGAATCCATTCTGACTACGTAGGTTTTACTCTGTGACTGTGAGGGCAAAACTCTAAAGAATCCCATGACTTTGATAACTCTCTGTTGACCTTAAAATACAAATAAATAACATACTTATAAAAGGAAAATGAGAGAACATGAAAAGGAAAGATCTCCTTTCTCTCATCACCTGAAACCCAATCTCTTGCCTCAAAAAAATCACTATCTGTATTTTCTATGTCATGCAAAAGAATTGAGTAAAAGGAAAGTATTGTTATATTTTAAAGTTTCAAGAGCTCAAAGCGAGAAAACATTAGGAACACTGGAGAGGCATTAATGTAGTGTGGTGCTCCACGTCATCTGCACCATCTTCTGTTTTTTTCATAGTGTTTGTCAGGACGTCCATCTTGGGCCCTCACTTGCTCTGCCTCGCCAGCGAGTCTATCTGCAATCAGTGCCATCGCCAGTCTCTCTCTTGCCATCTTCACTTTCCCTTCCTGTTTCCTGATGTCTTCCTCAGTCACCAAAAATTGTTTGCAGAGGAGCTGTGGAATGCCCATACCAGCTCCTGGAATCATCTCTGCAAAATCTGAAGACCCGGAAGGGGTGGGCATGGGACTGGAGTTCAGACCACCCGTGAGCACGCCTGGCAGGGATGCGCCTGTGCAACTGGGTGTAAGGTTGTGCAAGGCTTTGGC
The DNA here is from genome assembly GCF_041296235.1 of Equus asinus. Lineage (NCBI taxonomy): Eukaryota > Metazoa > Chordata > Mammalia > Perissodactyla > Equidae > Equus > Equus asinus. The sequence goes on along the minus strand of NC_091809.1, from coordinate 19,171,946 downwards.
AAGATCCAGAGGGCTTAACAGTTCTCCTGCGCTGCTGCAGGCCTGCAGTCCTTGCAGTCTCTTCTGCCAGCAGACTTGTTGGGGCCGCTCCAAGGTTTCCTCCCATTGATGGCATCTGACCTCATTGCTGGGATGGGATGTGATTCTAGTAACTGGCCTCTGGAAGATGTAACTGGACAGCCTCAAAGGGATGGAGGTGCTTAACCCAGGCTTTGGTTTGGATTGGTTCCCACAGTCATGTTGCTTCCTCTGTGAAGACTTCACCATCATACTTCTTTTCCTCTTACCCTATAAAAATTAATCACAAAATTGGATCAAAGTGATAAATGAAGCTTGCCTTCCCAGAAAAATTATCCCAGATGTGTTGTACTTCTGCCCTCCCTCTCTCCCTGTGGGCATTAACCTCACCTGTGTCCTGGGACATCATCAAAGAGATTGGGATGAAGAACAGAAAGCTCACGGTCAAAACTCAAGACTACTACAGATTATTTCTCGTCCACCATCTTCTAGGACACTCTCCTTTATGTGTATGACTTTACTCTCTTGCTGTCCTTGTCACTCAACCGCACAAGCCCTGGAACTCTCTCTCAGGACGCACAGTCCTGAGTCTTTTTCTGAATCGAATCCCATCGTTCTTCTATGCTATATGACTGTTCATTTGGTTACCCCATGGACCACTTGGTGTTCATAGCTCCTATAGAGCTTAAATCAATAATGAAATTATCATCCACCCCACTCCTAGTGACTCACTCTCATTTCCCAGATGTTTCCATCAACCCAAGTGGGCATGTTCAAAAATAAATTCAGAAAACATATTCACCTACCACAAATTCCTGATTTCCATTTTTTTTTACTCACTCCTAAGAGTAGATGCCTGTTCCTCAAGACCAAAGTGATGCCAGATGTCCATATCTTCACCTTAATTTCTCTTCTTTTCCTATCAATCCTGGATTCCATGGTCTGTGATCTCAATAATTCCCTTGGAATGATCCAGAATTCCTTACCACTCATCATATATGCCTTGTAAAACTTCGAACCCAGAAGATCCCAATTATCTGCCATATCTTAGCTACTGCTGGTCTCATGATACTTGCTACGAAAAGCATAATGTTGGTACCACTATATATCAAAATCACCCACATTAACTGGGAAACATCCATAATGTCTGGACATTTTGCTTTCTTTTCATGTGTGGGCATATTTACTCCTTGATTTTCACATGCTTGTTTCAAATATTCCCCACATTTCTTTTTACTTAATACACGTCAGGGTCCCTTAACTTGCCTGATATTTCACAGGGAAATTGCTGTCTCTATTCCTTCCCCTCAGTTGAGAACCATTGAGAAAAGGTCATCTACATGATGTGTCTCTGAGGCCTCACCTCCTGCTACCTCTGCAGACCACCCCACACTCCATCTGTCCTCACCATTCTATGGCTGCTCGCCTGGTAAGGTCACAATGACTCCTTTGTTACTAGACCCAATAGGAATTTTTCATTAATTACCAACATGATCTTCATGTGTAAAACTCTTAAGTATGTTTAGAACAACCTAGACACGTAAGTCGTATTTTACAACTGTGAACATTAAATCTTAATACAGAGAATGTTTAACTGAAAAAAATTCAACTTACAAGTGAAGATTGTGCTGTAAATGGAAAGTACAAACTGGATTTGGGGAACCCAGTAAAAAATGTAAGCTATCTCATTATTAATTTTTATATAGACTGCATGCACAAATGATAATATCTTGGTTATAATAGGTTAAAATAGACTCTTAAAATTAGTTTCACCTGTTTCTTTTCACTTTCTTAAATGCAAGTTCAAAGAAAAATTTAAATTCCTTGATGTAGAGAGCTTCAGGCTACTATCGGACTGCACTGGTCAAGCCATGAGTGAAAATAAAGCCCAGAGAAAGTGGTTAGAAAAATGTTTTCCCAAGAAAAAAGGAGTTGGCCCTGGCCCACACAGCAGGGTGCAGCAAACACTCATACGCGCGCCCACACTTGCACACACACACACACACATTCTTACAAAATGAAACCAACATCATCCTAGAGTCCAGCTACTAGTCTCAAAAGGAAAGAGGCTACACTCCTACATTGTCCTAAGTGGACTAATCTCAAGGAGGAAGTCCGAAGTCAAGAAAATTCACCAATTAGGAATGGCTTAAAGCAGAGAGTAAAGGTCAAGGTTTTTTTGTGAATTTTCCGTGATGGTTTTTGTTATTAATTCAATATGTTAGGGAGACTTTCTCAAGGAGGGTTGTTTTAAAACTCACTTTTTCTTTACTATGTAAAAATACACAAGATATGTAAAGAATAAAAACTCTAACCAATCAAAGACAAGGAGATGATAGAACACGAATACTATTATTATAAATCCACTGAATTAGAGAGTCAGTCAGGAAATTGATAACTTTGGTTTAATGTGGACCTCATTAGACTGATCCTGATTTCATGACCACCATGTTGATTGTATTATGCTAGAACCTATGAAATGTGCCAGCCTCCCCTGCTATTTAACCACCAACGGCCACCAACCAGCCCAGTCCTTGCTGATGAATCCCGACTCTGTCTCTTCTACAACACCTGGGGGATTGTCCCCAAATCCCACTCTGCCACTGCTCTCTTCTTCTTGCCCCAGGCAAGGGAAACATTTTATCCAAGGCTCATGCTCTCTGTGTGCCTAGTTCTGGAGATAACCTTTCTCCCTTGAGTGGAGAAAAAGACCAGATTGCAGACCCTGTGAGATGCAGAAATTGGACAAGGACTGGGGTTTGCTGACAGAGAAGAGACCTTTTAGTGGACATAGTTAGGGGGGCCCAGGGAGCCCCAGCGATTCCTCCAAGGAAGACGATGCAGGACAGAGCAGGTGTGTCTGGGTGTGATTCTGCTTGGGAGTGCCTGTAGGATGACGTAGGGGACGTTGGTAATCCGTTCACCAACGGTGTTCATTTGTTTGTTCATCGTATGTCATGGAGCGCTTCCTACATACACCCAGGCACTAGTCTTACCCTCTGGGGCTTACAGACAGTGTCAGAAGAATTTTTAAATTGTATTTATAATATGTAGATAACAGCACTGTGATATGCTAGGTGTTACAGGCATTTTTCAAACATTAACTCCTTTAGTACTCCCCATGGCCTTACAAAGTAGGTACGCTTATCCTTACTGTCAACTGACAGGTGAAGAAACTGAGGTACCAACAAGGTAAGTAACTTGCCCAATACAAATAACCAGTAAGCGATTGAGCTGGGATTTGAATATAAGATGTTGGTGCCATAGTCTGTGCTCTTATTCATGATATTTGCTCTCTAAAGACTTCACATCATGGAAAAAATTGATCAGTTTATCCATTTTCTTGGCACATCCAATAATCTCTTTGGATAATTGATTTCAAGTTCTTTGGATAGATACGCAGTAGTGGGATAGCTGGATCATATGGTATTTCTATTTTTAATTTTTGGGAAATCTCCACACTGTTTTCCATAGTGGCTGTACCAGTCTTCACTCCCACCAGCAGTGTATGAGGGTTCCCTTCTCTCCCCCTCCAGAACTTGAAAGTCAAACTCTATCAGAAGCAAAGGGGTCCTTCATTCAGGAAGATCCAGTGTTAAAATTCCTTCCCACGTCATCAGAAATGTTTAGAATCCTGTCATAAAAAGTTTGGAACCTCATAGAAATGTTTAGAACCCTGTCAGAAATGTTTGAAACCTCACCATAAAAGCTTGAAGCCCACCAATCAAAACCTGCCTCACCAGCATTTCTGTGTGCCATCCTGTTCCCCCTAATCTCTTAAATTTCACCCCAAATCCTGAATCAGGGATACAGATCTGTGGGCACACGCCCCTGTTCTCCCTGCAGATGGGTCTCACAGAATAAAGCCCATCTCCTTTCCCAAATGCTGGTACTGCATTTAATTGGCTTATGTGCATCCGGCCAGTGAACCCCAATTTTGTGTGGTACCAAAGGCATAGATAATATTGCAGGAAAGTTCATTAAACTTTCAAGGAACAGATAATCTCCTTTGCATATTGTTTGTTTTAGAAAGTAGAAGAAGGAGGAAAACTGCCCAGCTCTTTTTAAGCAAACTGAACCTCAAATAAGAGAAGGCTAACACAAGGAAAGTATAAGCAAATTCCACACACACCCGTACGTGTGTGTATATATGTGTGTATCTAAAAAAAATTAGCTAACAGAAGCAAAAAGTGTATCAAAATTCGAAAAAGAAAAACCTTACAATCACATGGATTTCATCCCATGAGTAAAAGCTAAAATGTAATTCACCACATTAATGAAAGCATGGAGAAAATTATATACATGTAGAAAAGTACTTAACAAAGATTAACACCATTTTTTACACTAAAAAGCCTCAGTAAAATAGGAATACAAGAGATCTCCCTCAAGAAAACATTGTACTTAACAGCAAAATGTTAGAGAAAGTGCCCTTAAGCAGTGATACTGTTCAACAAAATACAAGAAAGTAAGTTTATGATTATATGAGTTCAAGTAAGACATTTCCTAATGCTTTTCAGTATCCTCCTCACTACCCTCTTAGTCCCTAGCAGAGTGAAAAACTGGCTATCGTGTTATAGATGGAGGAATGAGAGAAAAGCCAAGCCAGAAAAATGGAAGTCTGTAAAGCCCCCTTTTCCTGTCCAGGCTTCTGGCTTCAAGTAGATTTGAGATGAGTGAGGGGCAGGCAGGTAGAAAAGACTTAGTATTAGATTAAGTTTGGCTTTTTTTTTTTTTTTTTTTTTGAGGAAGATCAGCCCTGAGCTAACAACCACTGCCAATCCGCCTCTTTTTTTGTGGAGGAAGATTGGCCTTGAGATAACGTCTGTGCCCATCTTCCTCTACTTAAATGTGGGACACCTGCCACAGCATGGCTTGATGAGCCATGCTATGTCCTAGCCCAGGATCTGAACCAGCAAACTCCAGGCTGCCAAAGCAGAGTGTGTGAACTTAACCACTACACCACCGGGCCGGTCCCTAAGTTTGGCGTTTTGATTAGTATCTTGGATGGGATATTCTAATTGCTGAATTGATACTGTTTAGTGACTTCGTAACTTTAGGGTTATTTTAAGCCAGAAAATGCAAGACTTGAATAAAGCTTGAAAGGATAGTGGGAGATAAAAAACAAAAGCAAAACAAGCTGGCTTTTCATCCTGACCAGTTGTGCATTCATTGTGCCGTTCACACATAAAAATCCAAAAGGAATTAATGAAAAGTTCCGTTAGCATTAAAAAGACAGTTCAATGGAGCTCCCAAATACAAGATCAATCTCAAAGGAACCCAGTAGCATTCTTCTACATCAGCAATCACTAACTGGAAAATATGATAGAACACTTAAAAACTCTATTAAAAAATATAAATTAAAGTCTATTAATTTAGTTCACATTTTATTTTGAAATAACTATAGACTATAGAAGTTGCAAAAATGGCACAGAGAAGTTTTTTTTTGTTTTAAGATTGGCACCTGAGCTAACAACTTGCCAATCTTTTTTTTTTTTTTTTTTTGCTTTTTCTCCCAAAATCTCCCCAGTAGATAGTTGTATGTTTTTTTTTAGTTGTGGGTCCCTATAGTTGTGGCATGTGGGACGCCGCCTCAACGTGGCCTGACAAGCGCTGCCATGTCCACACCCAGGATCTGAACCGGGGAAACCCTGGGCCGCTGAAGCAGAGCACGCAAACTTAACCACTCGGCCATGGGGCCGGCCCCTGGCACAGAGAAGTTTCGTGTAACCTTTACCGAGTCTTTACCAATGGTCCCAACTTGACATTGACATAGAACCATTAACTCATTCAGATTTCACCATAAAACACTGCTGAATTATATAAAAGAAGATCTCAGTAAAGGTAAAAAAGAGAACATATTGTACACCAGACAGCCAAAGAAACAAAAAAATTACAATCTGACAAACCCGTATCCACACTTTTTCTGATTCTCCTTACCCAACTTTACTTCTTGTTTTTGTCCCATATAACTTATCGCCCAACATTGTGTAGATTTTACTTATGTTACAACTGTCATCTATGGACTGTCTTCTCTAGAATGTAACCGTCCTCAGTTCGATCTTTGTCTGGGTTTTTCACTCATGCATACTAAACCCCTAGTATTGGGCCTTGTGCATGATAGGTGCTCGATAAATATTTGTTGAAAGATGCTGTCCTTAACTACTGTTTTTCCATCACCCGACAACCAATCCATTGATATATTCTCTCCATTCTTGTTCCCAAAACATTTTGGATGCATTCAGTTCTCCATTTCCCTGTCATTCGCTCCCTGCTCCGTGTCACCATCTCTCGCCTGGTTACTGAACTGCTCTCACTCAGAAAGGCCTTCTCCTACCACCCTATATAAAGGAGCTCCCTGCCGTCACACCCACACACCTTGATTCTCTAGTCTGTATAACCCGGGGGTTAGGAATGTGGGCTCTGGAGCCCAGTGGGCTGGATTTGAATCCCAGCACCAAACTTACTGGCAGTGGGACCTTGGTCAAGCTAGGCAGTTTCCGTGCCTTGACTTTTCTTCTGTAAAATGGTGCTAATAATAGCAATAGGATTGTGATGAGAGTTGAATGAAATATTAAAGGCACATGAAGTGATAAGAGGACAGTCAATACACTATTAATGTTCAGTAAATATTAGTAGTTGTTATTGTTGATATCTGAGTCCCTTGTGGTTTCCTGTAGAACATTCACCTCCCTGTGCAATGATTGGTTTATTTACCTTTTGTTCCTCCAGAGGACTGTCAGCCCCATAGCGGCAGGTCCATGTCCGTCTTATTCAATGTGGATCCCTAGTGCCTTGAACTGTGCCTGGCACATAGCAGGCACTCATTTTTTTTGTAAATTACAATTTCCTGCTTGAATCCTGCTTGATTTCTGTCCCTCCTTTCAGTGCTTTCTGCACCATTTGGCCCTTGTTTGAGACTCTTTTTACTCAAAGTCTGGTCCATGCACCATCAGCTTTAGCAACACCTGGTAGCTTGCTAGAAATGCAGATTTTACAGGCTTCACCCAAGGCATATTGAATTAGAATCAACATTTTCACAAGATCTATAGGTGCTTTGTAGGCCCCTTAAGTTTTAAGAAGCATTGATTTAGATGAGTGTCTCAAGCAAGGAAATAGGTCTTACCACATGGTTGTGGGTAGTAGAGCCAGATAGCACGTAACTCCAACTTTCCATTTTTTTCATAAAAATAAAATATTTCTTGTATTCTTCTCATACCTAAAAATTCAGGAGTAAACAGATTTTTTAAAGCAACTGCTTAGCTATTGAAAGAAGACACTGATATGGGAGTTAGGATCCAAGAATATTATATTAAATGGTTATATCGTTATCTGTATGAACTTGGTTGTTTTCCTTAATTATAAAATGCTCACATTTACTCTTCAGGGCAGAGTCGAACTCACTATATTATTAAGGAATGACTTTGTTACTTTAATTTTTTTTTTTTGAGGAAGATTATCCCTGAGCTAACTACTGCCCAATCCTCCTCTTTTTGCTGAGGAAGACTGGCTCTCAGCTAACATCCATGCCCATCTTCCTCTACTTTATACGTGGGACGCTTACCACAGCATGGCTTTTGCCAAGCGTTGCCATGTCCACACCCAGGATCTGAACCGGCAAACCCTGGCCACCGAGAAGTGGAACGTGTGCACTTAACCACTGCACCACCAGGCTGGCCCTAAACTTTAATTTTTATAAAAAAAATTTTCTTGGAAATAGGTTTATATAAATCAGGTTTTGGTCTACAGTCCCAATCCTTACACCTCCTGTTTTTTTAGGGCCTATGAGTTCAGAATGGTGTTTGTATTTTTATGTGGTTGAAAAAATTAAAGAAGAAGGTTTTGTGACACATGTAAATGATATAAAATTCAAATTTCTATTGGAACTTAGTGACACCCATTTGTTCGGTTTTATCATTGATTGTTTTTGTGCTGTAATAGCAAAGTTGAGTAGTTGCAATAGAGACCATATAATACACAAAGGCAAACATAATTGCTATCCAGTTCTTTACAGAAAGTGTTCGCCAGCCTTTGATCTAAGTGACGTGCCTTTCCCTTCTCATAATGGTTATTAGAATAAAAAGACACAGTAGGTGCTTTGAAGTTAGGAGATGCAAGAGAATATAACAGAAGGTATTATTGGCAGATGTGGTGACCTTTCACTGAAATGGAATATGTAATGTGAGAGACATCACTGCAGTCAACTTTGACTGACTTAGGAGCAAATCAGGTACCTGCGATAAGGAGTGATTGTTGCTGAGTTGTACCAGTAAGAGATACAACAAAGCAGAACGTGAATGATCTGGGTGGTCAGAGAATGCTAGTGAATGCTTTACAAAAGTAGGTGCACTTATCACTATTGCCAATTGACAGATGAAGTAACTGAGGCACCAAGAAGGTAAGTAATTTGCCCAATCCTAGTATCTAGTAAGGGGTTGAGCTGGAATTTGAACATAAGGTGTTGGCTCCATAGTCTCTGCTCTGAACCATGATCTTTGCTCTCTAAAGACTTCACAGCATGAAAAACTGTGATCAAGTATCCATTTTCTTGGTACATCCAACAGCCACGCTATTTTGTCTGTGCCTGAATAATATACTCCCTCCATGGAAACTATTGCACATATACACGCAAATTACTTCTGCCGATATCCCCAGTTCCTGAAAATTAATGCAGAGGACAGTTCCAAACATTTCCTTCCCAGGCTGGGAGGGCTCTGATTAAATCTCAGTGTTACTCTAATAAGCCAAAAAGAGGCTGGGAGTTGTGTCTCAGGGGAAAGGTGACCTCAGGAGTTACCATTGGATTACAGAGTTCATGGGAGGGTCTCAGGAGCAAGTGAATTCAGGATCTTGTGGTGTTTCAACCTGGGTGCTTATTTTCTGGCTGTGGGTTTAGTGGTTGGTGCTGCAGTACAGGGAGAGGGGGTGGCTCATTGTGTTCTTGGGGAAGCCAGACCCATGAAAGGCAGGGAAAGATGATTAAAACAATGGACTTGTGGCGGGAAATATTAAGTCTGGAAGATAGTCATGTGACTGGTGTAAACAGGAGGAATTGCATCTGCTTCAACCAGAGCAGACAGCCCTTCCTCATGGACTCATTTTATCTCAAAGGGATCAAGAAGGAGGAAATAATGCAATGCTTTTCTGGATGTGAGATCTTTGATGGTAGAGACTTTGCTGGGAGGTTCTGAAAGGTCTCACTGAAGTGACATTTGCTGTATCCAGAATGACAAGTGCGAGCCACCCCTGCCTATGTCTGGGAACTGTTAGTGTGTCAAGGAGAAGGCACCCCTGGTGCAGAAACTCATAGGAAGTTGGACCTCCTCTCAGAGGAGGCCAGAGAGGGGGCCATTGTGGCTGTAGGGAGCCTGAGAAGAGAGAGGTAGTAAGAATGGAGGGTGATGGGGCCAGACCGTGAGACATGGTTGACTGTTAGTTTCTGTTACTCTGTGACAACATTGCTACAAAAACTTTCACCTATAAAGTACAAATATATAACATCTGACAATTTCTGTGGGTGAGGCATCAGGCACGGCTTAGCGGAGGGCTCTGCCTCAAGTTCTCTATGAAGCAGGGGCTGCGGTCTCAACAGGGCTCAACTAGGGGAGGACTCCCACCCAAGATCACTGACATGGGTGTTGGCAGGATTCATCTGGACTGAGAGTCTGAGTTCTGGCTGTCTGTTGGCTGGGCACCCCCTCAGTTCTCTCCTATGGAGCCTCTACACAGGGCAACTGAAAGCATCAGCACTTGCTCTCCCAGTTCCAGAGATATGACAGAGAGAGAAGGAGAGCTGGAAACAGAAGGAGAGAGAGAAGGAGGGAACCCAAGAATGCCAGTAAGAGGGAAGTGACAGAGTTTTTGTAATAAAACTTGGAAGTGACTTCCCAGCACCTTGGCTGTGTTCTGTTGCTCAGAAGCCAGTTACTAACCACCTAGTGGTCACACAAGGACGTGCACTCCAGGAGGTAGGGAGCGCTGGGAGCCGTTTTGGAGGCTGCCCACCACATAGGCCAACATGAGGCACTTGGGTCTGATTCTAAGTAAAACAGGAGACCATGGAAGGTTTAGTGCCAGTGGATGATAAGACCTGAATTTCCTCTAATTTCAACCCATTAAAGGTACAGACCTGAAAATGAGGCCCAGAGCAGCAGTGCCTCCCAAGATCACACATCTGGAACCCAGGGAAGTTTTAGGTGGTATTCCAAGTTACATCTTACTCCTTCTTGTAATTCTTCCATCTCTAAGTCTGTGTATCAGACACATGTGACATCAGCCCACAGGTGTTATAGGCATTATGACATATGAACCTGAAAATGTCCCTAGGAAGCTATTTTTAGCACCATCTCCAATGTGCAGGTTGGGAAACTGGGGAGATCTTAAGAGGCACAGTGGCTTTTGCAGGACACAGAACTGATAGGAAAAAAAGAGATCTTAACTCAGCTGTGTCTCCTGAAAGTTGGGCTCTGGTTCCATTCCCAAGGAGGGGTGGGGAGGGCAGTGATGGGCATTTGTGTGCGGTGATGGAGATGACATGGGCAAAGAGGGAGAGCAGCCAACAGCTGGAAGGGGGCTTTGGGTGGGTCTGATTGATGGAAGGGGCTGAGGTAATGGGACCTTAAGAAGTGACCTCTCTTGCTTGGTGGCAGGCCCCAACAGAACTTAGACCTCCAGTTACCAAGCACCCACATTCTAGACACAGCCTCATGTCCAGCTTACTTGAGTGGAGACACTCAACACAACAGGATGTTCTCGTGTTGTGCCCCAACTTGCAGATGCTCTGGCTGCTGGAAAGCTGAGAATGAGAGCCTCTTCATCGCGGTGGACATTGGCTCCACTCTCACCTCTCATGCCTCGGGCCTTTTGGCAGGAAGAATACTCAAGTAACACAGGGCAGCACCCGGCAGGCCACGCCACATCAGGTCACAACTGTGATCCAAGCTGGGCAGCTCCAAACCTCTTGACCCTCATTGTGTGTGTTGGGGGGTGGACTTAGGGAAGGTGGGGATGGGGGGACCCACCCTGGGCAGGAGCAGGTAATTAGATGTTAGAATCCTGGTGGTGTATCGTGTTCATACCCCATATATTGGCTGGCAGGGTAGGAAGTTGAGTGCTGGGGAGCAAGCTCCTTTATCCGTATGTGAATCCCAAGCCCACCAGGTGTCATCACATTCCAGCCCTGGCTGGAGGTCTATGCAGATGCCCCTCTGAGCCTCATCTGTGGTGGGGGTTCCCCTGTGGTGAGGTCCAGGCAGGCCCCAGATACCTCCTGGCCTGACTCCCGGGCTCTGTCTTTGCAGAGCTGCACCGAGGAGATGGTCAAGGAGCTGGTGGTTGGTTTCAAATATGCCATCTCCCTGGACAGGGGCGGGTGCTCCAGCCCACCAACAATGACCAGGGCTGGGGTAAGGTGAGTGTGGGTGCAGAGGGGTCTTCACACCCAGCACCCTGAGATGACTGAGGCAGTACCAGAATCCAGACCCAAATCTGAGACTCCCCTGGGACCCTCCCCGGCTTTCCATACTAGCATGTCGCACAGTTCCATTCCCACAGGAGAGGGAGCTCCACTCTTCCCCACCAGCCACATAGGCGGGAAGAAAGTCACCTTGATCCCCGTGTTGGCTCCCAGTGATGCTACTGACTGTGTCCCTCCTCCTCTCACCCAGTTTGAAAATGAGTCCAGTATGAATTCCAATGAAGCCTGCAGGATGTATGCCCTCCAGGCAGGCCTGATGGAGACTCTGGGAGAGTCCATGGTACCAGCCTTGCTGGGGAGAAACATCTCAAATGTCACTACCTTCAGCTACCCAGCCTTCAAAACATCCCACCTGATCCTGAACCAGGTACTCACTAGGTGAGTTCCCACCCCCCTCAGCGCAGGGTGACTCTGCCCACTGTCAGCTCTATGTTTTGGGAATGTCACTGCATCTCTCTGAGCCTCAGTTTACTCCTTTGAAAAGCGGGGTGGGAGAGGATAAACGTCATGGGGTTCTTGGAGGGACTAATGGGATCAGCCATGGCGGGTGCTGACCTGGTGCCTGGCTCTGCAGATAGGGCTGTGGGGTGAGCTGTGGTTGTCCATCATTATTATTGGTTCTTCCTCCTGGAAAGTAGTCTGCCTCACCCGTCTCTGGGATGTGGTCTTTCTGATTTTGGCAAAGCACACGGACAGCACCCTGTCAAGGAGTTTGAGATTCCAGAGAGATGGTCCTGGTCCTTGTGCTTGGTGGAGCCAATTAAGGATGTCTGGGGAGCAGAGGGGCCCCAGGCCCACTCAGACATCTGGGATGGTTCTCGTTGGACTTCATTCATTCAACCGTGGATGCGAAGCACCTACTACATGCAGGACTTTTGGAGACAGTTAGCATAACTCAGTGAATGAAACAGACACAATTCCTGCAGCTCAGTTGTAATCTGAGAGTCAAACAGTCACGTTACACAACATTCGCAGGTCCTTTCGTCCATCACACATCCCAAATGATGCCCTCGTCACCACCTTTACATCCGGAGGCATCTTCCATTATGACAACGAGGAGGACAGACCACAGGACCCCCTAATAAAGTGAGTGGTCTTTGGTCCAGAAGGAGGGCTTCCTGTCTCTACAGAACAGGGTGGCGGAGAGTACAGCGGCTGTGGGGGGGCTGGCCTGGCATCACCCTACATCTCACACATCTTTCCATCCCCATGGGAAGGCTGAGGGCTGATGGCTTCCACTCCAGGAGGACAGGAGTCACAGAGCTGTAGATGGGTCCCAGGACCCCTGGGAACCAGAGTGGTGGCTGGGCTGGGTTGTCCCCAAGAGACCCATCCCCAACACAGTCCCATCTTGATCTGGCTCTACCTTCTGACCACCACCTTCTTCTTCTCCACATCCACCTCCCTCTTCTGAGCACCACCACCAGGCCAGAACAGGAGGTGTGTGAACAACCTGCTCAGTCGGCCTCAGTTCTCAGTCCAGCTGCCCAAGTACATGGGGGGCTGCAGAGGGCCTTGTCGAGGCACTTTAGGAGGAGAGTGTCAGTGGGAAGAACAGACTCACAGCAGACTCTGTGTTCAACTTGCTGCATGAGCTGTCCTGCCACCACCAGGACAGCCACACAGGGGTCGGGACTGGGCTGGGGCTCTCCTCTGGATGGGAATGGGTGGGCATAGGGGCCCAGACCAAATAAGGGTATCTTCGGTGGGCAGTGTGGAGGGAAAGACCAGGCCTCTGAATCTCTTGCCCAATGCCTTCCCCCAGTGCCATCTCTTCTCTGGTGGGAACCTGCCTGGACCCAGTGCAGGATTTCTGGGAGCCCCTGCACCTCCCCTGCTTCAGGATGAAGCTGGCCCCTGTGCATGTGAGCTCGCCTGGCTCAGAGCTGGAGGGCCACGCCTCCCTCCTCCAAGTCCACCTAGAGGCTCCAGAGCCCATGGAGGCAGAACTGGAAGGTGAGGGCCCTGCAGTCTGGGAAGACAATTTGCAGGGGGTTCATGGGCTGGGTTCCCTTAAAGGCAGTGGGGTCTTTGCTGTCTTTGGAAAGACTCAGGGGAAGTCAGCTACTTGAGTGAGACTTTTGCTTTATCCTGCTCCAGGACCATCTCCAGAGCTCCCACCAGCTCCAGAGCCAGAGCAAGAGCCAGCTCCAGCTCTAGTTCCACCACCTGTGCTAGAGCTGACAGCTGTGTCACCTCCATCAGTCCCACAAGTGCCAGAGCCAGGGCCAACATCAGCTCCAGCCCCAGCGCCAGCTCCTGAGCTGGATCCCGCTGGACCCTTGTCTCCAGGGAGAATTCTAACTCCGTCTGGAGAGAGAACATCAGAGCCGGATCCAGCCCCAGAGCCCACCTGCCCCCGGGCTGTGACCACCAAGAGCCTGCTATGGGAGCAGAAGCCTGACTCCTTGGGGTTCCCTCCCCAGCTGATTGCAGATCAGTTTACACTGATGGATGCGGTGAGCAGGGGGGCTCTCAGGGCAGGTGGGGCTGGCCTTCCCCGTGCCATCAGCGGCCCAAGACCTGCCGTTTCCTGATCCAGAATCCCATGATGTAGTCCAATCCCAGCTTCCCCACTTACACACATGTGCCCTGGGCAACCTCTTAACTCCCAAGCCTTTGCTGTCCTAATGGGGACACTAGAGATGGACACTAAGAGCATCTGCCATGCAGAGCAGTTGTGAAGATGAATGAGGCGGAACAGAGAGGAAGTTGGGCAGAGTCTGGCCCTTTGGTGGGGGAGGGGAGGTCACTGAAGGGCTGTCAGGTCCTTGGGTCGATCGTCCATTTGCACAGGAGGCCTCAACAGCCTCAGAATTATTAGGCACCTCATTTCTATATGACTACACGAGAGACAGACAAAGCAAATGGTCGTCACTGCCTCAAGGGATCGTTATCTGAATGAGGAGTCAGACAGAATGGGTGGATAAGGCCCCTTGCGATGGTCAAGTATCAGCCGGGTTCTGGTGCCTGGAGTAGTGAGACTGGGCTGGGAGCGAATGCCACTTTCCTTCCCCACACTATTGGTCCTGGGTCATCCTGTGCTGGGTGCCCTCAGTGGACATAGACAAAACCCAGGGACCCCCACAAGCCCCAGGCCACATCCTCAGCTTCCTGAGCTCCACCTCTGAGCACTGCCCCTGCCTGGGACTGTGGGCTGTGGACACTGAGCTGGGATGCGGCAGGGCTGGGTGACACTCCCTGCCTCCCCAGGGGCTGTTCAAGCAAGTGATGCCCCGCCACTGCCTGGACCCCATCTGATCCCCATGGGACAACATGGGCAATGAGCACCTGGCACCCACCATCTGTGCCACCGTCACCCAGTTTATCACAGTGGTCAAGTGTGTTTGTCACCACCTGCCTGGGGGACCTGAGCATGACAGCCCAGGACAGGGCCAGGGTGGTGGAGCTCTGGATCCAGGTGGCCAGGGTAAGTTGTGGGTGGCCCAGGGAGCCTCTCTCTGGAGTCGTAAAACTGCCTCTTCTCCTTCCTCAGCTCTCAGGATTGAAGTCTGTGCTCTGAGCCCTTGCATAGTCCCTAGGCCCCTCCTGCCGGGGTGTCACTGACCTTGACTTCTGGTCCCAGTGTGGGAAGCTCACTTCTTCCTGGGCTCCTTCCTTGGGTTGAGCTCAAATCCTCCAGTCTGGGAGTGTTACTCATCAGGTCCCAGGGGTGCCCTCCCCGGGTTCCTCAGCATGTGTCTCATCCAGGACAGCAGAGTTTCCTGAGGGAACAGAAGCCAGAGGGAGCAGGGCTCCAGCTCCCCTCACCAGCTCACTCTCTTCCCTTCCCCAGGAGTGCCAAAGCATGAGGAACTCTGCTTCACTCCGTGCCATCCTCTCTGCTCTGCAGAGCCACACCGTCCATCAGCTCAAAAAGACTTGGGTACACGTTTCCAGGCGGGTAGGCCTCTCTTCATGTGAGCATCACCTGGGTGGACCAGACAACCCCCATAGTGCTGGCATTGCCCCCTCAGTAAACTGGCACCTCCTGGGAGACAGTAAACGCTAGCGACAGAGACTCACTTGGTTGGCGGACTCTGAGTCTCTCTGGAAACTTAGGCCGGGGGCTTCTGCTTCAGGAATCAGTGTCCCTGAATGTCAGGTCCTGGGTGGAGCCAAACTGAAGATTTTCAAGTATTTGCTTTGCAGCAACAGAACTCTCCGTCCGACTGAAACCACGACTGTTGAAAACACATCTGCTCAGGAGTTACAGGAATGGAGCCCAGGTCACACCGGGAGAGCCCCCCCCCCCCCCCAGTCCCATGGAGACCCCAGGGCTCAGAGGACCCAGGGAAAACCCTCATCCAGGATGCTTGGATCTTCTGGGTTTTCGAAGAAATGGGATTTATCCCTAAACCCCCACAAAGCTTTCCATTCTTTCCCCCCTCAGGAAGAGCTCTCAAAAATTTAAAAATTTGTGCATGAAGGACCAGCGAGTGAGCAGGAAGCTGCTCATGGAGGTGAGTGGAGGCTGCAGATCTGGAAGGAGGGGAGGGGAGAGGGGAGGGGGGACCGGGCCAGATGTGCTTGGTTTAGTTTTTCCCTTAAAGTTTCTCTGAGGAATAACCGTCTATATTGTTCTGATTGACAGGAAGAGAGGTGTTAGCTGCGTGGACGGGTGGGGGCAGTAGGGACAGGAGGCCTTGGTCATGGGACCCAGGGGTGTTGACTGGACTGTTCCAGGAGGGAGAGGAGCCTGCAGGATGAGCAGGTCTCTGGCTTCCATGCGGGTCCATCAGCTGGGACTTGACTCTCTCCAGGCTGTGGGTGGATGGAGGGGGTGGGGACTCTTTTCTTCCTAAAGCAGCCCAGTCTGTCCTCAGGAAGCCAGGCCCCTGCTGCTCCTTCTGTCACCTCTGCACCTCAAAGGACAGGGCACCCTGCCTGCCCCAGGGATGGGCACTGTGGGGTCCCATGGATCAGGTGGACATGGGCGCTGCCCAGCATGGGATGAATGGTGGATCTGGGACAGAACTGTGTGCTCTCTGGGACTCCCCACTGTGCCCTGATAGTGGTCACTGCTGACACACCCAGTGGAGTTCTCACCTGGTGCCTTGTTGGCAGGGCACATGCCCCAGATGGCAATGAGAGTAGCGGGGGATCCAATAGATACTTCATGGACCTTCTTGAGTGGATGTTAGAAGTTTCCAAGAACAAAAGGAAGCAAATATCACCATCAACCAGTGCCCTGGTCACCTCATAACTGTCACTCACATGTGGCACAAAGGGTCACCTTCCTGAGTGAATGAAAAGAAAGTTCTGTTCAGGGGAATGTCCTGAGGGATCCTAGGGAGCTGAGGCCTTGATCCAATGGGGCTTGGACAGGCAGATGCCACTTGGACAGGTGCCCCGAGATAGCCTGCACCTCCCCATCCATCGCTCAGCCTGGCTGAGGGCCTGTTCATACTCTGAGAGTCCAGAGGACATGACTTTGTTCAGAGGTGTGTCTGTAGGTGGGGTGAAGGCAGGGGGACAGGGCCTCTGGCTGGGAGGGGAAGGGGTCTCTCCTCTGTGGGCCTCTGAGCAAGTCAAGCCCCTCTGTGAGCCTCGGTCTCCTCATGTGGGACGTGGAGGGAGGTGATCTGTGGTACAAGCCCCACAAACGGGGGATGAGGTTCAAGGGAGGAGAGGAATGTGCAGGAGCTGTGTGCCGCCTCCTCCTCGAGGGGTGAGGGGAGAGCAGTGATGACAGTCAGACGACACTGAGTCCTCAGGAGGCCCTGGGAGGCAGGTGGAGTTCTCCTCACACTTTCCAGATGAGGGGAGAGGCTGAGGGGCCTGGGCAGGCCAGAGGCCACAGAGGAGCGAGTGTTGGAGCTGGAACTGATCGAGAATCAGAGCACTCTGGAAAAGGGAGCAGCCACACACACCAGATGTCCATGGTACAGGATCAGGGGCATGGGGGACATGTGGAAGGGAGTATGGCCTCCTTGGCCTCCTTGACCCTGTTCTTGACTTTGTAGGAAGTGGCCTCTCTTTGGAAGGCCCTGGAGATGGGCCCCTGGGGAGCCCAGGAGAGGCAGCAGCAGCAGGTGAGGGTGCATGTGGGGGAGGGTTCCATGTGTCAGAGGAGAGGGGCCTCTACCCTCAAGCTCGAGGCCTCCACCAAGAGAGGGGCCCCTCCTCCTCCAGCCCAGCTCCTGGCCACACAGAGCCTGAACCGGCTGCATTAGAAGTGAGCAGGAGGAGGCCTGGCAGGGCTGGGCCCAGGAGGGACTTGGGGTGGGGAGGGGCAGGGACCATATTCCCTGGGATTTGGCAAAAGCCAACCCTGGGAGGTGACAGGGGAGATTGATGTTCCTGGAGGGGGTTCCTGGGGGAGATTGTTGAGGGTCTTGGGCTGCTCTATGTGGGAGTCTGGCGTAGGCAGGAGGCTGGGGTGAGGGTTTTGGGGGAGATTTTATGGTGGCACTTGACAGCCTCGCCTCATCCCCCCTCCCATCCTGCTGGCACAGGGTATGGTTCCCTTCCTGGGTGCATTCCTCGATTACCTGCAGCTGCTGGACACTGAGATAGAGGATTATCTGCAGGTGAGTGAGCCTGGAGTGGGGAACAGGGAGTAGGATC
The DNA here is from genome assembly GCF_041296235.1 of Equus asinus. NCBI lineage: Eukaryota > Metazoa > Chordata > Mammalia > Perissodactyla > Equidae > Equus > Equus asinus. The sequence continues at coordinate 19,153,885 of NC_091809.1, read as the reverse complement.
CAGAGGTTTGGGAGGCTAGAGCCCCGCCCTGGGACCTGAGCTCTCAGCACTTGGCAAAGCTCCTCTCCTGAGAGCCTCCTGGCCACCCCTGGGGCTGGGGCCTCAGGCACATCTTAGGGATGGGGGAAGGAAGGCTCTGCATAAGCCCCCCTCCAGGCTCCCTGGGCTGGGGGAGCTCAGAGCTGCCTGACTGCAGAGCTGCAGGAGGTGGTGTCAGTGCTGGACTGAGCCTCTCCCTCAGGCCCTGCCCCTGGGGGAGTGAAGTCAGCCCCTGAAGGTCAGGAAGCACATCTGTGGTCCAGCTGTCCCTCCCTGCACGAGGCCTCAGTCTCCCTGTCTGTCATCAGAGAGGGTTGGGCTGCAGAGTCTCTGGCCTCAGGGAGCCTGGCCCAGGTTCAGGTTCCCCTTGTGGCAGTGTCTGCCCTCTGCTGGGCCCTGGCAGTCCTGCAACCTGGGAAGGGGTGGGCTGGGGGCTAATCATGGGCCAAGGGGGCTGTTTCTGATGGACATTGGCTGTCTGCCTTCCAGGGAAATAGGGTGAACTTCCAGAAATAGAGTGAGGTGAGCAGCTGTGCCCTCAATGTGGGGAGGGTGGGGCTGTGGCAGTCAGAGATGTCCCCTGCAAGACTTTCTCTGGCCTCATCCCTTGGGTCTTATCTTTATTAGGAGAGTTAGATACACACAGCTGGGATCCCATCACATTGGATCCTGGAATTAGTTCCTGGATGAGGAACTAGTTCAACTCAACTGTGAGAACAGGCAAGTCCTGAATGTGATGCGGGGTCAGTGAGCCGAGGAGACGAAAGAAAGATTTCTTAGACTCTTAAGATCTGGCAGTAGTGCCCTTTTATTTAGAGAATAGAATAGCATGGGGACAGGACCCATGGGCAGTCAGAGCTTCTGCTGCCGCCGCTTCTGCTGCCCCCACTGGCATGGGGACAGGGCCCATGGGCAGGCAGAGCTGCTGCTGCTGCCCCCACTGGCATGGGGACAGGACCCACGGGCAGTCAGAGCTCCTGCTGCTGCCCCGAGTTGAGGGTTAGGGCTAATTTTATAAGGCATGGGTATGTGAATCATTTCTTTAGAAGACAAAGGAAAAAACATGAAAAAAAAGTTAAAATGGTATCAGTGCAGGTGGGGTCTGGTCGTTGGGTGATCCCATGACTTTTAGACAAGAATCAAATCGGATTAAGTAAAGGTCAGAAGCCACCACCCTAAATCAGTTACATGAGATTGCCAGACAGCAACCAACTTAAGTTCTTGCCTTCCCCATTAAGAGTTTCTAGGGATAAGGTCATCTCTCTTCTTCTTCCTGGTACAGAGAGGAAGGCACCTTTTACAGATGGAGATTTACCTTACAAATGTAAATGTGTCCCAACAAGGGCAAGTTCCATTCCTCAGAGCCTCCTTCCCTGTCCCAGTTTATCAAAAGCAATCAGCCCCAAAACAATCCCAATGCCAAAGAGACATATCTTGGGGTGGCCAATTTCAGGTCCCTACAAGGTCATCCCCCTTCCTTCACAAATGCAAATGTCTCTCAAAAGGGCAAGCAAAATTCCAGTCCTCGGAGCCTGCTTCTCATCTGCAGTTTTAAAAGTAACTAGCCTAAAGATCCTCATCATAAACCGTTTTAAAATTAAGCAGCCTAAAAATCCTCATCAAATGGAGTGGCCGGAAAGGAGAGTTCCCGCTGAGCAAAGACCCCAGACCAGCCCCTCAATCCCCACAAGCCCCCGACAGGGTTCCCCACCCAGGCCCCATCTGCATCCTGTCCTTCCTCCCAGAAATTCCAGGTCATTAAAGAGATCCAGCTGCTCCAGGAGGCTGCCAATGAATGCCACCTGCAGCCCGAGGAGTAATTTGGGGCCTGGTTCCAGGCCATGGAGCCCCTCCGTGAGGATGAGAGGTGAGGGCTCAGGAGCTGGGTGAGGGCAGGGCAGACTCTCTCTGACGGTCAGCTCCGGACCATGTGCCCACGGCTCCCTGATCAGCCCCAGACCTTGTTGCTTGGTGACCCCTGGGGAACCAAGACTCCAGCTGCTGGCAGGCTCTGGGAGGGACACCTGAGGTGTGGCTCCTGGTAGCTCACAGGTCCACTCTGTCCTGTAACTGCAGCCTGTCCTGCCAGCTGGAGCCCCCAGACCTGAAGGTGAGCAAAATGCGAGGCTTCTTCAGGACCAAGAAGAACCGGCCATCCTCAAGATTGGGGCTGAGTGAGTGTCCGGAGCAGCAGGGACTGAATCCAGGGGCTCATAAAGCTTTGGGCTCAGTCTGTGCCTGGATCCCAGCTCCCCTGCTGACCAGTCCTATGACGGGCCACTCCCTTCTCTTTGCTGGGACTCAGTTGCCCGCTATGAAATGGGTGATGCTTTATGGTACTGATGAGGATTTTTAGGCTGGTTAATTTTAAAACGGTTTATGATGAGGATTTTTAGGCTGGTTACTTTTAAAACTACAGATGAGAAGCAGGCTCCGAGGAGTGGAATTTGCTTGCCCCTTTGTTGGGAAACATTTACATTTCTAAGGGAAATCTCTATCTGTAAAGATGCCTCCCTCTCTGTGCCAGGAAGAAGGGAGATGGCCTTATCTCTAGAAACTCTTAATGCCAGAGGCAAGAACTTAAGTTGGTTACTGTCTGGCAACCTCATGTAACTGACCCCCGCCACCCCCAATCCTCCTTTGTCTTTAGCTGAGGATAATATTTAAGTGGTGACTTCTGCCATTTACTCAATCCAGTTTGATTCTTATCTAAAAGTTGTGGGACCGCCAAATGGCCAGACCCTACAGGCAATGATACCGTTTTTAACTTTTTTACATCTTCTTTCCTTTGTCTTGTAAAGAGATAACTCACATACCTATGCCTTAAATTTAGCCTTACTCTCCACCCAACTTTGCAGCAGAAGCAGCAGCAGAAGCGGCAGCAGCAACATGCCAGCAGCAGCTCTGCCTGCCCATGGGTCCTGTCCTCATGCCAGCGGCAGCAGCAGCAGCTCCCCATGCCAGCAGCATCTCTGACTGCCCGTGGGTCCTGTCCCTATGCTATTCTGTTCTCTAAATAAAAGAGCACTACTGCCAGATCTTAAGAGTCTAAGAAATCTTTCTTTCGACTCCTCGGCTCACCAACCCCGCATCGTTTCCTCAATGTCAGGGACAAATGGGGTGCTGTGGATGCACTGAGCACTCAGCACAGGGTTTGGAGCACAGAGTGCAGTGGGGGCAGGGAGGTGGGCCATGAATCTCAGGGAGGGACCCCAAAATAGCCTGTTTCTTCTATTCAGCTGCCATGCCCTTCTCAGGGAACTGTCACACTCTGGAGACTACCACAGCTCAGACTCTTCAGGCGCAGGGACATGGCTGGGACACTTGGGGTGCACCAGGCCAGCTCTTCCCATCCTGATGTGAAGGAGGACATTGTAAGGATTTTCCTGGTTTCCCCTAAATCTGAATGGGGAAGGAATGACCCCCCTCCAACTCCCTGACATCTCTACCCCAGTGTCTATTGACCTACTGGGGAGAAGGCATATTATCAGTTTAATACTGAATGTTCCATTTGAATGTTTATTAAATTCCTGTTTCTGTTATAGCCTGGGAGTTGTGGTGTGGTTCACCTCCTGTGCTCATGTAAACGAGACACAGAACCTCACCTTCCTCCTTGAATTAAGAACTGGTGCACGGTCACAGCTCACTGTATGTGAGAGAAGGGAGGAAGGCCAGCCCCTGTCCCTGGCTAGTTAAGGACCGCCCCCCCCCCCCCCCCCCCCCGCCATGTCCCCATTCCTCAGAGGACAGGTTCGTTTCAGTGTGGTTCCCCTGGGCCAGGAGCAGAGACAGCCCCTCAGATGCCCCTGGATTTAGAGGCTGGAGGGACTTTCCCAGCAGAGCAACCAGCACAGAAATGTGGGTCTTTCAGATGGCACTTGCCAGGACCATGTCCTGCCCCGGGACAGTGGCTGCCTTTCTACAGCTTTCGAAGAAGAAGGAATGTTTTCTGCTTCTCTTGTGGAGCTTTCTTTTGATCAATTACTGGAACATGTAGTTTTGTAATCAATCTCTGGAAATGCATCAACACTAAATGGGGAAAAAAATGTAAAAAGCTAAAGTGTTGCATGTGGAAAGGACAAGGCCAGACGAAGACCATTTGCAGACGGACTAAGGGCAGGCAGGACATCCCTCCACAGGCCGCCTCTAAGGGCTCCCTGTTCATGCTTTACCTGGATTGGACTCCTCCCAGGATCCTGGTCCATGAACTTGCAGGTCCTTTTCCTGCTTGTTTCCTATCCAGAGGGAAAGATTTGTGATGCAGCTTTTAAAGCTACAACAAGGCTTTGTTCCATAAGCTTGACTGCTCCCTGTGAACTAGATTTCCAGCATCCCTCACTTCCTTCTACAATTCCTTTTGGGCAGAAATTCCCTAAGGCCCCAGCCTCTCTGTCAGGTACATCGTGGCCATTCTTCCCTGGCTGGGCCTGATGGATCAGGGGTGAGCTTTGGTTTGCCTGGAAAATGGACCTTCATCCTGGCCACTGAATGACCCACACTCTCCCTTGCTGCCCAGGGTGACGTCTCAGCCCACGTGGTTCTGAGGTTCATGGTCTCGAACAATCACTAATTTACACACTGAGTTGTGTTGTTACCAACTTGAACTAAAGGGCCAGCTGGCCCTGATCCTATACAGCGTGTAGTCCCCAGGATGGCTGTGTTCTTTTTCTCCAGTCTTGTGCTGTGGTTATGTGGTTATGCGGTATGGGGATGGCAAAGTTTCCTCTTGGGAGTTTTGAAAGATGAGGCATGAGAGGAGCAGGGATGGGGTCCAGGAGGGGAAAGTCACCAAACTGATGAACGTGGGCCTACACACACAACCTCACCAATCAAAATACTGAAATGTTCCCATATGGCTAGTGAAGAGATGCTGCTCTGAGCTCACCCTGAGAACATACCCCATGACCAGGAGCTACAGGGTTACCACCTGGCATTTTGAACATCATGCCCTGGAAACACTCTGTAAGACAAGGGCCACATGCATTCCTTGGAACCTCTTCCTCCTCCTTTCTGAAGGCTGCTAGTGTCACCCAGGGAGCCCTTTTCAGTTCAGCCAGAAGCCGAGTATAAATCCTGCTTCCCACAGCCATCCAGGAAAGAAAGAGTTCACATTATTGGTGTAGACACATAAACACACACATATCCCACCCAATGCCCAAGATGCATGGACTACAGGGATGAAAAGTGACTTCAGAAACAGGTCAACCAATTGCAGAGGAAGGGTTTTCTTAATATCCTGACTCAAATAAAATGTAAAACCAAGAAACAAGCTAGAGAAAACTAGGAGACTTTGGATACTGACTAGATAGTTGATTATAAGAATAACATTTTTATTTTTGTGTGTGATAACTTTGTTTTGTTTGTGCTCCAAAAATCTCTTCTGTAAGAGAAATGGATCTATTTCCACCTGAAAGGAGGTGCTCCCAGCATCGACAGCTGGCTAATTCTGGGGGGGGGTGGGGGGGGGGTCAGAGTGAGGATAAACAAAGCCTGATGGGTTATGAATTGACAACCTTTGAAGCAAGTGACGGGTTCACAGAGGTTGATTTTTCTATTCTCTGAAATTTGGAGACTTTTGAAAACTTTCAGAAGACAGTTTTAAGAAAAAGTATAATCGCTGTTCACACTACAATATTAAAAATGAAAATATGAAGGAATCCTTCTCCTTCTTGACCTAGAGAAGCTCTCTCTCAGTATGGCTTTTGTGAATGATCTGATGATGCCAGAGATTATTCCTTTATCACATGTTTATGGAGTAATTACTATATGCTCTGTGCTGTGTGTGAGGTGAATGCCTTCCACAACTCTGGATCTACTGTGGGAATGAAGGCACTGAGCCAGCTGCCAAGGTTCTCTAAGTGGCAAATAATGCCCCACGGGGTATGGTCATCACTAAGATTCCAAAATCAAAGCTACGCAAGTTTGCCAGGGAACAAATCAGAGGTACTTATTTTATAGTATAGAAGTTACCCATGTTTGAATTAACATGTGACAAGAGAAAGAATGAATTTTATGTTAAAATTAGATGCAAAATCATAAAAATAATTATGGCATTAGAATTAATATACATTAAAAGATGAATCTCATCTGAACAGGTATCATCTCTTCACTGAGTGTAAGTACGAGAAGGAGTAAATAAGTTCAAAATACTAATTCCTCAGCTTTGATTTTCCTTTTTATTTTAATATAAAAAGGAAAAAATTGTGGTAAGTGAAAATCTAGGTTTCCCATGAAAGGTAAAGATCATGATGGACGCTACATAGAGATGCTGTGAGGGTCAAGGCTGTCTCCTGGTGGATTTCTCACTGCACCACTCTCCTTTCCTTCAGCACCAATATCGCTTTCCTCACTGTGTTTTCAGGTGCCTTTCTTGGCTCCTGATTCTCTCTGCTTCCCTGGCAGTCTCCTCTGTTCTCAAGCCAACACTCAGTCTCTCCCATGCTTTTCTTCCCTTTCTGCATCTGTCTCCTGATACGTCCAGAAGTTGCCCATTGCCTACAGAGGGGCTGTGAGAGACCCAGACCCGTTCCTGGACTCATCTCTGCCCAATATGGACACTGGCAAGGGGTGGGCTAGGGCTAGTGTGCAGATCCCTCAGCTCCACCCATGGCCCAGGGAATCTCCTGGATACACAATGTACTATTTTTAAGAGATTTGTGAATCCAAAGGACTTAAGAGTTCTCCCTCACTGCTGCAAGCCTGGAGGCCCTGCAGTGTCTCCTCTCTATAGACTCACTGGGGCTTCTCTGAGGGCTCCTCCCACTGACGGCCCCAGACCTCACGGCCAGGATGGGAAGTTATCCTAGTACCTGGGCTCTGGAATATGCTGCTGCTCAGCCTTCAGGGTGTACACAGCTGCAGGTTTCTGCTTGGTTTTGGTTTCATGGTCTCTCTTTCCATTGGGAAGTTGGGTCCTAGTTTCTGAGCTTTCTCTTTCAAAACAAAATGAAATGTTAAATTTGAATAAAATGGGGGATGAAGACTACCATCCATGGAGATGTTCTCAGCTCATTTGGATATTCCATCCTCCTTTTCTCCCTATAGAATGTATCTCACATGATACTGTGCATCACAAATGTCTGGATGGTTTTTAAAACTCATATTGCTGGACCTTAACCCAGGTAGATCTGGGGTAGGGATGGAAAAGTTTCATTTCTAAAAGGTTCCCTGGTGGTGTTGATGCTGCTGGTACAGGCACCGCATGTTGAGAATGGGATTCTGGGACAACACCAAGCTGATATGAGACCAGGATAGGAAGTTCAAGGTCATTATCCAGGGCCAACTCCAGACTAACTTGTCTCCTCCGTCTTTCCTCAGGATGTTACTGTCTTCCCTTCTCTGTCGTTGTCAAATACAAACATGCTGTCACCCCACAAACACCATTATTGGGACACAGGGATCCAAGGACTCAACAGCTTCTTATGCTGTCCCGTCTCTAATGAAATCATGCACTATTCCACCCTTAGATACTCACTTCCACACCCAGATCCTATCTTCACCCAAAATTCTCATGCTCACAAGGCAGTAACTCAGAAACACCACATTCCCACTACAGATTTCCACATTTTATGGTTTTACACAAAGAACTCCACTCTAAATAACCATCCTTCCGAAAATAGATGACTCCAGTAGGAATATCTTCTCAAGCCTCTCTTCCTTTTCTCCTCCTACTCTTCCCTATTAATCTTGGATTTGTGGTCCATCATTTCAACGATCCACTGACTATGCTCCCACATTCCTTACTCCCATCACATCTACCCTGCCAGCCTCTGACTTTGGATAATTCCAAATACCTCCCGTGCCACATTGACACCTGCACTGAGCATCACCACTGAAGAGAGAGCACACGAGGAGTCTGGATCCCAACAGAGAATCAAGAGCAACCAGTGGGCCTATGTGCATTCGCTAATGCTTCCTGAATGTTGTTAATCTCTTTCTGTTTCTTGAATTCCATGAAACTCTATTTTCTCCTGATCTACTTTATATTTCACGGATAAATTGTTAACCACCAGACAAGAGCTATTTCACTCTCTTTTCATCAGATCTACAAATATTCCTTCTAAGGAATTCATTTATCATATCTTTTCTATTGTGAGAGCCAAATTTTCTTTCTCAGCTGAAACCATTCTGACTTTTATCTCATCCTTTCCATTTCAGTGACCTTATACCATCAATATTCACAGTACTTTCAATCACTTCCCTACCGTAATCATCCTTCATGTTTCAAAAATGCACAGATCTCTGCCATCTACAAACCCATCCCTCATAGAACATTTCCTAGGACTCCTCACCCGCATGCCTTCCCTCTCCTCCTCCTGCCGGGACTCACTGTGAAAAGTTCGCATACATCCCAAGGCCTCTGTTTCTACAGTGCCCACCCGATCCCATATCCCCATTCTGTGGATGCTTCTCTTGCTGAACTCAAAAGTCATGTTTCTTACTAATCCAACGTGAACTTTTCATTGTTCTCTGACGTGCCCTGCAGTGGCATGTGACATTGTGGACTTCAACTAACTTTAGAGTGACCGTTTTTCTTGGGATCCAGCCTACTCCGTCCTGATCCTGATCCAAACTTCCTAAGCCACTTCCTGGCTTCTCTGCATGACTGTGGAGAATCAGAGTTGGTTGCCCTAAAATGTGTCTCTTTGGCTTGATTATTTTTAATAACAAAAGACTCTGAAAGAAACTTTGACACCCCCCCCCCCACACACACACACACACCTGCCTGAAAGAATTTAAAATAGAAGGGCCTGTTCCAGGAAGGAGCTAATACCACAAGCTAACTGTAATGTAATGTAAAGAGTCTCTCAGGTCACATTGTCTGTAGTTGGCCCATTTGCGTTTCCATCTCCATGTAAATTGCCTTCCACCCCCTTGAAGTCCCAAACCACTACCCTCAATATCCTCCATTGTCTTTAGCTGAAGATGGTATTTATGATGAGAGCCTCCATCATTTTGGCCAGTTGCTCAGTTTTCCTGAGTGTCTCCCATGTATACATGTTATAAAGTTTTATTTGATTTTCTCCTGTTATTCGTCTCACGTGAATTGAATTTGTAGCCCAGCCAGGAGGACCCAGAGGGTAGAGGACATGTCTTCCCCCCCTACATGACCAACCCACATTGACTGAGGCTTCCCAGAACTCAGCCCTGCCGTGCTATCTGTTCTCCACCGGCACCCTCCTACTGGGCAATCCCATCTTTTCCCCTGGATTCAAATGTCGCTAATGAACTGAAAATGTTCAAAGCTTCAGCAGAGATGTGACTCTGACCCCTAGACCCAAATACCTACCTGCCCACTCACTGATACCGAACAGTGGACTCACTCAGCTCACCAGCATCTGAGCCAATTAATCACAATGAGTTAGGCATCAAGAAACGAAGTCTAGATTAGATCAGCTGACAAATCACAAGATGGGTGATTAATATCTCAAAAAAACCAACTTTAATGATTACAGAATCTTGAGGCAGTTATATAGGGAAAATGGGCAGTAACGAGGGGTTTAGAAATGTACATGACAGCAGACTGTGGAATCTCTCATTGTTCTTTCCTTCTGTCTCTTCCATCAGTGATGATCCCACAGGTGATCTTTCTTCCTGGAGGCCTTGTTATTCCTTGGGAAAATTCATTAAAATAGTTAAGAACAAAGCCATCAGAGCACCTCAGCAGGGGTATGTGCGCAGGATCAGAGCCAGAAAGTCATGAAAGCATGCAGCAGTTTATACTGATCACCTGCTAGAAGGGATTTAACCAGGAAAGGATTATGTCGTGTGACAAGGTGGCCTCACTGATGTTCCCTTACATCAGCACACCAGTGATGACTCACCTCACAATGACCAAGTCCCAAGTTGAACAAACCGCTTGCCCCAATAATTCACTTCTCTCTGAGAGTTCCCAAACTCATTTGTTTGTGCAAATATTCTGTCTACCACTGAGTGTCATTCTGGACACACTGTCACTCCACACTCATAATGAACATCCATCCACCCCCCTGAATCCACCTACAGATTTCTCCACTTTTGAATTATTTCGAATCACCTGTCAGATCTCACACAAAATATCATTCCCACACAGTGAACTCTCCTGCTCTAGCAACCTAATTTATGAAACTCCATTTTTCTTCTTTGTTGATTTTTTTGTTGTATTTTACTTATATGTACATTATCTATTTCTTTCAATGTTTAGTTCTGTCTCATTAAATTGGATAGTCTATGACGGCAGGACTAATATGGATTTTCCAGATGTTTCCCTCACCAGTGTTCACATATGGCTTCGCACACAAAAAGAGCTCAGATATCATATCTATCTGTCATCTATCCATCTAACTCAAATACTGAAACTTCATTTCCTGAAATATTTTAAACCCATCCACTTAACTTCGTTATACAAAGATAATATCTTTTGACGGGTGTACAGCAATAAATTAACAATTCCAGCTCAATATTCCAAATCCTATCTCCCCATAATCCAATCATGAGATTCTAGTTACAATGATCTGTTTAAAATGCAAACCCAATCAGTTCACCCTAACTTTTAAATCCTCTATTTCTGTCTAAGCAGATATTTTTCCTGTTGTCCTATCATAATTCCTAATCCTACCCTTTTCATTCCCAGATATCTTCCAGTGTGGAGAGAAAACTATTTGGCCATTTTATTTATCAAGCACCTACTACGTGCAAAGCTCTCGTAAAAAAAACCTGTGATCCAGAAAAAAACTAAACAGATTCACATCCCCTGTTTGACTTAGCGTTAGTGGGAGGAAAGAGATAATAAACAGAGGGACAAATTTGTAGTATGTCATGTAGAAATTCCTGATGTGATGAACAGTGAGGCAGAGAGTTTGAGCCTGAGCATATTTTCAAGTTAGTTGTGTTTGTGTGTGTGTGTACTCATGCAGGCTGCCAGGGTGGGATGGTTTGCTTCCTCCTGGCGGGTGAGGGGGCCTCTTATGCCTTGGGAAATCCCTCCCTGTGCATCTACTATGGACTTAGTTTTCCATGTGTATCAATCAGCATTCTCTAGAGAAACAGAACCAATAGAATAGATATAAACATATGGAAATGGATATTTATTATAGGAATTGGTTCACAGGGTCAAGGAGGCTGACGAGTCCCACGATCTGCCATCTGCAAGCTGGAGAACCAGAAAACTGGGTGATATAATTGAGTTGAATCTGAAGGCCTGAGACCCAGAATCTCCAATCTCCAAGGGCAGGAACAAATGGAAGTCCCAGCTCAGGGAGAGAGAGTGGATTCAGCCTTTCTTTCCCTTTTTGTTCTATTGATCCCTCAACAGAGTAGATGATGCCCAACCACACTGCTGAGGGTGGGTCTCTTTACATAGTCTAGAATCAAATGCTTATCTCTTCCAGAAACACCCTTATGGACACACCCAGAAATAATGCTTCACCAGCTATCCGGGCATCATTTAGCCTCCTCAAGTTAACACCTAAAATTAACAATCACATCATAGCTTTATACAGCCAAGAACAATAGAAATCTAGCAATGTGACCTATGTCATTTCAAATTTCCTAGAATACACGTTAAAGAAAGTAAATACAAAGAGATGAAACTGGGTTTTATAACATTTTTATTTAACCCAAAATATCTAAATATTATCATTTCAAAATGTAGCCCACATCAGTAGGAAGAACAACATACTCAGGATTCCCACCCCCTCTATCTTAGTGATGAATTTTAATGCATACTGGCTCCTCATATATCTTAGGAAGATCCAATTCATAACTTTCTCCTATTTACGTGAGCTTTATTGTATCACATGGAAATCATTTTCTCCTTGTTGTGAAACTTGTCTGCTATCTCTTTTTTAAAAAATTAAAGCTATGTATTGTGTTTATGTTAGAACTGAAATTAAGAATTTAAGTGATTAAGAAGGAATTGATTCCAGCAAAAGGGTGGTTTCTAAAATGGAAGACAATTCAAGAGCAAATCTCCCAACCAAACCACAGGGCCAACAACACTGGAAAATTTAGGGTAGAATTGTAGGACACGTGTGATGTGATTGAAAGGGGAGCAGAGAGAATCTGGGGAAGAATTGATATCAGAAGTGAAAATACACAAACAGGTTCCAGGTTGGTGAAAGATATCAACCCACAGATTCAATTAATGCAATATCCCCTAAGCAGAGTGAATACACAGGAAATATCAATGAGCTACACTATGGTCTAGAAACCAAAGTTAATGTAAAGGATTTTAGGTACTATAAAGGACAAATAAGCAAGAAAAAAGGCTAATTAGTGATTTCTGGCCATAAGTAAAATAAGGTAGACATTAACAGAGTACAATTTTGGGGGCTAGCCTGGTGGTGCAGCTTCAGCAGCCCGGGGTTCTCTGGTTTGGATCCCAGGTGCAGACATGGCACCACTTGGCATGTCATGCGGTGGTAGGCGTCCCAAATATAAAGTAGAGGAAGATGGGCATGGATGTTAGCTCAGGGCCAGTCTTCCTCAGCGAAAAGAGGAGGATTGGCAGCAGTTAGCTTAGGGCTAATCTTCCTCAAAAAAAAAAAAAGAAAAAACAGAGTACAATTTTTAAGACGCTAAAATCAATCTCATGTCAAACCAGAGTTCTATACCCAGCAGCAATAGTGCACCAAATAATGATGCCTTAGAAAATCTTAAAGTGAAACTTTGCATTGTTACCAGTTTTGAATTAGAGAAAATACTAGAGTGAGTGAAGTCCGAAGGAAAATAATCCCAAATTGAAAACCAGGAATGCAGGAAGGACTGAAGAAGAAAGGAAAGGATAATTTATAAATAAATGCAAAGGAATTTTGTTTTATGGAGCATTTCTAGAAATCTCTCATGGAGATTAAAATATACGTAGAATTAAAATGTGTGACAATAGTAACACAAAAGTCAGGAAGGTCATCAGTAGAATGGAAAGTATTTAAGGTGTTAGTGATACTGGTAATGAGCTCGCTCTGCTTGCAGCTGAGGCACTTAATCACGTCAAGTTAGAGCTCCAGAAAGGAAGTTTAATTAGATTATCCAGCCAATCCGAAGATGGGTGACTAATGTCTCAAAAACCCATCTTCAAGGATTACAGAGTCTTGAGGCAGTTGTGTTGGGAAATGGGCAGTGAGGAGGGTGTCCAGGGATGTTGGGCTCCAGGCATCACATTGTTCCACTGTCTGTCAGCTGTGATCGATCCCTTATAGGTGTGTTTCTCACCTATGGTCTGTCTGTTCCTGGAGAGAAACTCGTAGACCAAAGTTTTAATTTATCAAGGTATCAGGGAGTACATAGGTAAGCAGAGGCCATAAATCAGGAGAGCATGTGACTTGTTTAGAGCATGTGCAGAGCAGCAAGTAGTCAGACAGAGGAGGGGCTGGGGCCATTTAGCATAACAAGATGGCCTCACTTTTGCTCACTTACATTAGCATTTGGGGGAGGTGGTTAAAGTAATTATTTGTATTAGACTACATTATGTAAAGGATTCACGATTTAACCATTAGCACAATTAGACACAGATTTCTATATGATTGTAAGTAATGAGTTTATAGAGGAAATACTGGAATAATAAAAGAGTTATTAAATCAAAGTCAGAGAAGTAAAGAGAGTAAAGAAACATTAGCTAGGGCCGGTCCAGTGGCGCAGCGCTTAAGTTCACACGTTCCGCTTCTCGGTGGCCCGGGGTTCGCTGGTTTGGATCCCGGGTGCAGACATGGCACCGCTTGGCACGCCATGCTGTGGTAGGCGTCCCATGTATAAAGTAGAGGAAGATGGGCACGATGTTGGCTCAGGGCCAGGCTTCCTCAGCAAAAAAAGAGGAGGACTGGCAGTAGTTAGCTCAGGGCTAATCTTCCTCAAAAAGAAACATTAATTATTTAGGTCAAAGGGAAGGAAAAGGTAAGATGGTTGAAATAATTTCAAATTTAGATTGGTAATTAGGTGAAACTTAAATGCACAGAATAATTTATTTTTAAGGGCTTGTGATATAAAGTTTTTAATAAATGTGTTGGACATTCTTTTATTGATAAACATTTACACAGTCTCTAATTTTTTCCTTCTAAAACATGTTGATTTTTGACATAAGAACATTGTTGTTCTTAAAACATGAGAAAGTTTTGTGCATAGTAACTTCCCTTCCTATATTTATAGAAGGTATTCATAGTGGGAGAAAAAGGAAACATTAAAATGGGGATAGAAACTGCAAATACCACCTCCCCACACACAATTTTATTAAATGTTGTCATCTACCAACAGTATCTGACAGTGTCAAAAACCCCACCTTTTCATGTTTCCCTATAAAAACTTAGGAATCTCTCAAATCCCATCAATGAGAGACAGGATGTCTCCTCTGGATTGTCCCCTGATTGGGTTATCCACTCCCTTCCCCCATAAAAGGGGAATCAGAGGCAGAAGTCACTGCCTTCTCCAGCAAGCCACAGGCTGTCTGCACATCAGGAGTGGGGTCAGGACGAGTCTGCAGCCCTGGAGACACCTGCATCCACCTGGTTGCCCAGCCAGCCTATTCCGGTGAGTGTGGGATCTACACGGATGGCAAGAGTGTCCATGTGTATACTCTGTTCTCCTGTGGAAGCTCTTTAAGTGAGCAGAAAATAGCTCTTCAAACAGGAAGATAGCTTATGGAAAGTTATTTCCTAGGCATTAGTGTTTGTTGAGTCATGTTCAACGTACTCTACTTTTTTGTATACAGAGCTTTCTTGGGATAATAGTCTCGAGATTTGTTTTGTTTTGTTTTTAAACAACATCACAAGGAATGGAAGTAGTATTCAGCCTGCACTGTTTCAATTAATCCCCTCTCTGGAAAATTCTTTACCCACAATGTTCTTAGTCTTTTTTTTTTTTTTTGAGGAAGTTTAGCCCTGAGCTAACTACTGCCAATCCTCCTCTTTTTGCTGGGGAAGACTCACCCTGAGCTAACATCCTGCCCATCTTCCTCTACTTTATACGTGGGACGCCTACCACAGCATGGTGGCTTTAGCCAAGCGGTGCCATGTCCAGACCCGAGATCTGAACCGGCAAACCCCGGGCTGCAGAGAAGCGGAACGTGCGAACTTAACCGCTGAGCCACTGGGCTGGCTCCTCTTTAAAAAAAAAAAAAAAATCAGTTCTCTACTCAGTCCTTCCCTAATCTCCTCATCAATAATTGCAGTTAATTTCTTTCTCGCTTTATCCGACACCTCTCTTCCTACATCCCTCCCTCTTTCTCTCTGTCAGCATTGTTTATCAAAGGACCTAAGTATACTTAACACTATATTAGATATCCATTATTTTGTTTATTCACTCTTTCCTCTCGCCATGATTAAAATAAACAGGGGCAGTGACTTAAAGTTAAATTGTGGGTCACGGGTTTTGGTACATAACTTGGCCTATATGAGGTTCTTTATAAATGGGAGGACCAAATAACTTCCCTTCCAAGCTGGGACATGTTGGGGAATGAAAGGGGTGGTGTTACCATTTATGGCAGGACAACACGAATGAACTGAGATGTATGGTTTCCTTTTGAAAAAATATCTTCTGCGGACAGAAATGAGAGATTATAAAGGAAAGGTGCACTGATAAGGTTCACATTTTAAACAGATTATTGTGACTAGAGTCTTATAATGGATTACAGAGAGAAAGGATTTGAAATTTCAGTAGCAATTTACTGAAGTATACCAGGAAAGAGATTTTATCATTGTATAATTGTAGTAGAGTGAATTTGTTTGAAAAACTTAGAAAGTATTTTTTGTGTTCGAATACTTCCTTTCAATAAATATATTGAGCACCGTCTAAGGGCAAAGCAATAAATGAATAAAGCAGTGTGAAATATTAAAATCCACATTAGTCTTCTCCTCATGGAGTATCCAATTTAGTGAGAAAAATACTATGAAAGAAATAGATAATATACATACAATTAAAATTTTAAAAATTAACACAGAGAGAATGTGATATTAATTTTGATTGCTGGATGAGAAAAGGTCACTCTGGAAATGGTATTTTGTGGGAAACCTGAAATGTGCTCGAGAATTACTGAAAAGTTGAGAAGTTTTAGGTGGATTCAGGAGGGTGGATGGATGGTTCATTGACATGTGAGTGTGGGGTGGCAGGGTGTCCAGGATGACACTCAGGGGTAGACAGGATATTAGTACCAACAGGTGAGTTTAGGGGACACTGAGATGGGGTGAATTAGTTGGACAACTAGTTGTTTCACCTTGGGACCTGCTCGCTGTGAGCTGAGTCATTGATTTATCACTGATGTGGATGTGGGCAGATGGCTATTTGGGTCTCAGGGTTGAAGTCAGATCTGTGCTGACTCAATGGGAATTTCTAGTTCATTAATGGTGTTTGAAGCCCGGGAAATGGATGGGATGGCCTAGAAGAGGGCGTGGATGTGGAATGAATGAGTCAGAGAAAGTTGAGACACATTTCTCCAGGTAGAGAGGAAGCTGGAAGATCCAAATGAGCTGAGAACATTCTCTATGGCTGGCAGTCTGCATCCCCCATTTTATTCAAATTTCACCTTTCATTTTGTTTCTAAAGGGGAAACTCAAAAGAAACATGTTGCCCCAGACTTCAGAGAAGAAAAGACAAGTTCATTTAGCCAAGAGGAAGCGGAGACATCGTGAAAGGTGTGAACTTCCTATAAGACTCACCAGCTGCATTTTCAAGCGACCAGTCACGAAAATAACTTCCCATCCTGGCAATCGGGTCAGGCGCCGTCGATGGGAGGAGACCTTGCAGAAGCCCCAGCAAGTCTGTGCTTACAGGAGACTGCAGGGTCTCCAGGCCTGCAGCACTGAAGGAGAACTTTTAAGTACTTTCGATATTACAAATACTTTAAAAATAATTGCCCCTAATAGCCCAGGTGAATCCCCGGGCCATGTTGGTGCTGGGTCTCTCCACACCAGCCCCGAGCCCACCGCTGCACAGTCTTCAGACTGGGCGGAGATGATCCCAGGAGCAGGTCTCCATCTCCCACAGTCAGTTTGCAGACAGTCGGTGTCTTATGGAGATATCCGCAGACAGCATCAGAAAGTGAAAAAAGCCAGGGAGAGACTTGCTGAGGCCCTGAGGGCAGACAGGCTTGCCAGGGAGGCAGAGAGGGAGGAGCCAGGAAGGATGTTCTGAGAACTGATGGAAATAGGTCGGTGTGCTGAAGAAGCCAAGAAGTGTGGCCCTGGGCAGGTGGTCCCCATGAGCAGCCCTCAGTTTCACTCGCCTCTTTTAATGTCCGTTCTGCTTCTTGATCTGGCCTGTGATGCTTTATCATATTAAAATTGTACTTTATTAAATTTTTTGAGACAAAAATGTGAAGAGTAGTTGGTATTGTGTGTGAGACATCGGTTTCATGTGACAAGAAAGATCTTTACTTGTCCTGGTACACCGTAATTTCTGTTTACCATGACTTTTATTCATTTTTATATTAAATTCTACAGAGGTAATTTATCCTGAGCAGTTATTTAGTGTTTCTAATTATAATATTTTCCTATCATATTTACACTCAGGGAAAGACGATACCTACTGTAAAGAGCTAATTTTTTAACATTAAAATGATTCCATAAATCTTATTTTATTAAGCTTGCTTTTACATCTCATTCTAACATAATTTCCATCCTTTTCTTTGTTTTTGTATTTCTGCCAAATGCTATTGCAGCCATAAGCCATTTTCATATAATTTAATTAGCACCTAGGCTACCTGTTACAGCCTTATCTGTTATCTAAAATTACCTACGTGGCTTTTTAAAGTAGAGCTAACCTAAGATTCTGAAGAAGCAAAATGTTGACTGGGAACATATCACACGGAGAGAACCTTGGCAGCAGGCTAGTTGCCTTTGCCCTGACAGTAGGTCCTGAGTCAATGAAACTCGTCCACATGCTCACAGTGTGGGGCACATAATAATCATTCAGTAAACATGTGATGGGAAGACTTTCTCTGGGTCAGGAAGGAAAAGGACTGATGCGGTTTGGGAAGCATCTCGCATTTTCTGGACCTCCTTGAAGAATTTTGATAGAGTAGTTTTTGCTTTGGTGGGGAAGGAAGCCTGATTTCAGAGAGTCAAAGAGCAATTGAGAAGTGGAAGGGTAGAGAGTGAGTGGAGGTGGAGAGTTGTGCCTTGTGCCTCTTGACAATGGCCGCTGGATTTAACACGATGATGGCTCCCTCCCAGAGCCCACAGATTTGCTGTGGGGCTGACTCTGCCCGAGGTCTAGGCTGTTCTAATTCCTCAATGTGAGCTAACCTTCATATTCCAAACCCCAATGTCCTGGAACAGGGGGTGTCAAATGGCCCTCTCTGGTCCAACAGGATCCAGGCAGGACCCTTTTATGGAAGAGGAGGAGGAGCCAGGTAGACAGAGGGTTCTATCTGAGAGAACTGGAGGTCTGGGAAGTGGAGCTGAGAGAGTCACAGTGTCACAGCTGACAGGGTTTGAGGCCACCTGGGAGGAGACATGAGGGGTGGTCAGGACAAGGCCTGCCCCGTCATTTGTATCCTGCATGTATTTGTGCCTGGACATAATCTACTCCTCAAGTCTCATTAACATGAGCTGATTTCTTCCCTCATTGAATCTTTTCTTCCTTCTTATATTCTGTTAAATTATTTTAAGCTAATTTTAGTTGGGTTTCCTCTCCCATATTTAAATTATTCCTGACTGACTCATAGATGTAGAGTATAACTTCTCTGAGTTACATTGAAAAATGGAGCTCTTGTGTGATAACTGGACCTGAGAAATTTAAGTGATGGCATCTGGCATGGTCATGCTGTTCACGACATCCATATCATAAGCCACATGATAATTACAATCTTTAAGACAAGGTACTTCTAGGTTTCAATGGATTGAGTGAGAAGTGAGGACCCCTCCAATTGATTCACAGTTTACCAACAGCAGAGAATCGAGAATCCTTCCTTAGCTCTTGCAGCTCATGGCGGTTCCTGCCTCCTTGGTTTGCAGCAGCAGATGTACAACCTCTGCCTCTGTCTTTCACATCATCTTCTTCCCTCCATGCCTCTGTGTCCTCCTCTTCTTACAAGGACACCAGTCATTAGGGCCCACCCGAAATCCAGGATGAGCTCATCTCCAGATCTTTAATCACATCTGCAAAGACTTATTTCCAGATAAGTTAACATTCTGAGCTTTAGGGTGGACATGACTTTTGGGAGGCATTATTCAACCCACCAAATCGTCTACCATCAAGTTGAGGTTGAGAGAAATTCATCTTGGAAGTGACTTTCTTGTGCCTGCTGGGACCTGAAGGGGTTACGTCAGCAGCAGCCATACAAAGTACACAGACAGTCTTCCTGGCTCAGGCAGATCTGAATGGTAACAACGTGGGAGGAGTTTGTCTTCCTCAAAAGTACTTGATTCAATGTAAGAAAGTTAAAAATCATAATTTTTTTGAAATTGTGATGATGACTCTTAAATTCATATGGAAATTTGTCAAGGTGAAAGCAGTTTTGAAAAGCAACCACCAAACAAAATAAATATGAGGGAGAATAAGGACAAAGGTGACATATCAAAACATTTCCCCAGCCACGTTGACAAAACTGGCAGAGTAATGTGCTCACAGAATCAGTCTCTCCACTGAAGCAACCATTCAGTTGAACAAACTGACAGAATCAACTGTTTCAGAACTCTGGAATACAATAAAAAACTTACATCAACCAGAGGAGTGATGAATTAAGGAAGAGGTGGCTGAATTTGGGCAAGGAAATATAGCAGCATTTTTGGTTAATGTCTACCCGCTGCCATTCCTTGGTTCTTTGGAGGAAGTGAGGAAGGAGCCCAGACTACTTGTACGGCTTCCTCATGCCAGGGGTCAACTATTAACCTCGTTCTTAAAATAGGGGGATTGTGGGGCTGGCCCCGTGGTCGAGTGGTTAAGTTTGCGTGCTCCGCTAGAGGCGGCCCAGGGTTTCATTGGTTCGAGTTCTGGGCGCAGACATGGCACTGCTCATCAGACCACGCTGAGGCAGCGTCCCACATGCCACAACTACAAGGACCCACAACGAAGAATGTCAACTATGTACCGGGGGGCTTTGGGGAGAAAAAGGAAAAAATAAAATCTTAAAAAAAAAATAGGGGGGTTGTGTGACTGGAGGGTGGTGGCCTGTCTATTGGGTCCCTGAGGGACCAGTGCAGAAGTTGGCAGGGATTTCTCCCCCTCAGGCTGGAAAGACTTTCCAGGTAGTGTCATGACATGATGAAAGACTTAAAAGATTTACGCTATAAGGAGATGTCTAGGGATGGGATGATGGATGCGACAAGCAGCAGACAGACACAAAAATCTGGACAGGAAGTACCTGAGGAGGAGGTTTTTCAGGGTAATAAAGGCTTAGAAGGGCCACTGCATGTACCAGGGAAGCCAGAGAGCAATGTGCATGCACAAGGCTGGATGAGCTCAGAAAAGACCTGAGAAGACCTTGGGGGTTGTACCTTTGGAAGATTTGTGGGCTCCACGCAAGCAGGTGGTGGAGTCTGAGGAAGAGTTGCAGAGGGCCCAGCTCAAAGACTGCAGAGTTGGGTTTTTTGTTTTTTTAAATGTGTTCTTTTAGATCCTTGCATTTAAAGAAACTTCCATGCGGTCACTGGCTGATTTCTGAGTTAACCAAAAAGAGATTTCGGTGACCACACACATCAAGGAATACAGTTTTGGCAAAAATAGTCTGAAAAGTCACTAAACAAAAGGACGACTGCTGTTCATAAAAGGCAACTGCAGAAAACCTGGGGAGGGGGGAAAATCTGAATTTCACAATTACCACATTACAATTTGCAAAATTTCCAGCTTTCAACACAAAATTACAAGGAATACCAACCTACAGGAACGTGCAGCCCATTCATGTGAAATAAAATGGAAATTGACAAAAACGGTCCCTGACAAGGCCCAGGCATTGGGCTTAAGAGACAAAGGCTAGAAAACAACCGTCTTAAAGGCTAATGGAAAGTAGGGACAAAGAACCAAAGAAAACAAAGAGAATGATGTCTCAACTCACAGAGAATATCAAGAGAGAGAAATTGCAAAAAGAAGCAGAGAGAAATAATTGAGGACTACCCTTGCATTTCCTTCTCCCCTGTCTAGCCTGAAGCAACCATGAGTCTACTTCCTGTCCATACCGATTGGCCCATATTTGACATTTCATGTAAATGGAATCATATATGCAGTCTTCTTTGACTAACTTCTTTCACTTAGCAATATGTCCTCAACTTTCCTCCATGTTGTAGTATGCGTCCTTCACATCTTCTACGGCTGAATAATATACAGTGTATGGATATACGGATCACATTTTGTTTATTCATTCCTCCGTTGATGGCCATCGGCTTGCTCTGGTCCACCTTTTGCTGGTCCCACTTTCACCTTCAGTGGCCCCAGGTGAATGTCTCCCATCACCCTTCTTATTCCCTGCCATCCAGTCAGTTCAGACCTGCTTAGATCCAGTCAGCTCAGACCTGCTTAGACACCAGCTCTCCTCAAGGTAACCACCGGTGGAGCCCTTGGCAAGGTTCCTAAATGGCAAAGGTTGGGAGAGGTCCTGGCCAGCTCACTGAAGATCACCAAGTCCAACACATGCGCTCTAGCTGAGTAACTTTAATATAAACTATTAGAGCAGACATTCCAAAAGTTGCTGGCCCGTGGGGTCTCCAGTGGTTCCCTTTAAAAGAACTTAAAATACAGAGCCTCCTAGGAGACATCTGCCATCCTTCTTGTTTTCTCAGCTGCTGAACCCCTATCCCATGTTTGAGGGCTTTCCCCACTTTATGATCCTGGGGGAGACAACACCAGCTTGCCAATTTAAAAGCACAAAATGCCAGATACTTCCACTTGCAGCCTCCGCACTGCAGCCAGGGCACCGTTTGTGGATCAGACGCACCCACACAGACTCTGAACCCGGAGGTAGGAGCAAGGCTCCGATGATGATGCATTTGGGCAACAGCTAATAGAAGCAGCCTCAGTGGGGCTTCAGTTAGGTCCCAGTCCGCCCAGAGGCTCCGTGAGTGAGGACGGTAACAATCCTCCTGCTGCACACAATAAAGAACCCTGAAGGAGAGAGCCTGGCGTTGGTGTTCGAAGTGGGCACATGCGCTGGAGGGGCCCACAATTTGCATTCCAGCCTTGGTCTTGGATTGCGCCTCTTCCCAGACCTCAGGGCAGCCGGCATGGTCACTGCAGACCAGCAGCCTTCCCCCGGGGCTGGGTCCGCAAGCTCCGTGTCTTTAGGAGGCTGAACCCCGAGGGGTCAGTCCCCTCCGCGGACAATGGTGCAGAGGCTCAACGGAACCATCAAATCCGGAGGATCCAGCCGTGGGGACACGCGCGTCCTCCTCGTGGGCAGACGACACGCCGCTGTCCGGCCAGACCACCCCACACCATGGGCAGTGGCGGGGCAGGAGGAGCAGCGAGGAGGGCAGCGGGGGACCAGAGTTCACGACCCTCCGGCGGGGCGCTTGGGGCAGCTCGGGCGCGTGGAAGGCTCCAGGCTCGACCTCACGGCTCCTTCCAGCGCGATCGCCTTCGCTCTCCGCGGTCCTCGCCTCCGCATCCTTCAGCGGTGCAGCCAGCCTCTCGTGTCTCTACGGCCCAAGGACCTCACTTCTTCCCGGCTTGGCCTTGGCTCGGCTCCCTCCGCCAGGTCTCGGATCTTTCCGCAAGACTTCGGTTGTTTCCTCAGATCTTCGGCCCTTTCCGTCCATCTTCGGCTCTTTCCGCCTAACCTCGGCTCTGTCTGCCTGTGTCCTCCTCTCCTCGGCTCAGTGGTTCGGTCTGGTTCTCTCTGCCTGACTTCGGCTTTCTCCGATTTCGCTGCCGAACTTCGGCTCTTTCCGCCTCTCCGCGCCACGCCCCGGGCTCGGCTGGGCTCTGGTAGTCGTGCAAGGGATTTGTGGCCGCAGGCGAAGGTGGTTCAAATTCACCTGCTCACGGTGGTTTCCGAGTGCCACTTTCTCCAGTCCTGGCTAATACATTAACGTATTTAAAAAAAAATTCCTAATCTGCTAGATAAAAATGGCATTTCAGTGTTTTACTTCGTATTTTTGTTTTGATGGGCGGAGTTAGGAATCATCTCTCAGACCGAGAGTGCTCTGTATTTCTGTGAACTGTTCTCAGCATGTGTCCATTTGTGCAGTGGGTTCTTGGTCTTTTTGTTTGGTTGTCTGTCCTGGGACTAGGATGGGAGGCTGTCCCCTATCTTAGACTTTGAAGGGTGTGATGCTGGAATGTTCTTGTCTGAGCCCTGAGCAGCACGGGTCCTTTGTGACCCTTTCACCTTACACCTGGCATCGCATCCTCTGATGCACTTCATTTGCATCATCACAAATGGCATTCATGCAGATGACTTGTTGACACAGGCTTGGGGCCCAATCTGCCCAAGAGGACGTGGTCCCCGGGTCCTTGCTATTCATGGACACGGATGAAATCATAGCACCTCGGGCTGCAGAGGATGATCCGCAAACATGTTTTCCAACCTGTGTTTTTCATCTCGACACGGGACCTCAGACGCAGAGCCCCAGGGCAGAAAGGGATCTGGATCACTCGAGGGGAGAGGAAGAGACTTTGCTGAAAGGAGTCGGGGGACATTAGAGTTGCTTCTCTAGTCCACAAGAATAACACATACATATAGATCTGTATGTATATATGCACCTATATATCTGCTCAGGCTGCATGTTCCACCTCTGCTTCTCCCGCTCCAAACCTCACACAGACTCAGGGATTTGCAGACACTTCTAAGATGTTCCTTTGGATTTTCATCTTTCTGCTCCTGCAGTTTCCTCTATTCGTGTAACGTTTCGCTGATCCCCTCTGCTTTTGGAGAATGAAACCCAGTGTATACAAGGATGGAGACATCGTTGTTGGTGGGTTTTTCCCCCTTTACACAATTTTCTCTTACAGTAGGAACACTAAGCCTGTCAAGGATATCATTTTGGAGCAGTAAGTACCTCTCTATTTATTTTCTGCTTCATTATTAGATAAATGATGTCTAGGAGATCTGTGGTTGGATAGACCACAGCGCTGTGCATCGCCTGGTCTTTCCTTTCTCCGTGCACCCTCACCTCCCCGGAACTCTCCATAATTAATTCTGTCTTTTCCCACGGACTTCATCATTTCCTTCAGAGGGGAAAGAGAGATTTTATGTTTTCTGCTTTCCTTCCTTTTTTTCCCCATTTTCAGGGCTGCAAGCTTAGTGAGATGTACCAACGTACTCCAGCAGCTCTGCCCTCCCCTTCTGCCTGGGCTGCCACAGCCTTGGATCAAGTGAAGTCCCTTAGAAACACAGCCCATGGGCAGGAGTTCAATGTGAAGAAGCTAGAGCAAAATGTCCCTTTCACTAAGTGAAGAGTCTCCCAATGTCCCTTTTGTCATGCATTTTATTTGTAACATCCCTACAGGGAGGCCACTGCTGTCTCTGCCCCACCTGCATGGTCAGATTTCTTCCTGTAGGCATCTGGCTGCTCTTTGAAACATCTCGATATCGTTGTTTCATAGTGAGGTGTTCCATGCGTCCTAGAGCTGCAAGCCGGGCTGAAAACATTGTTGGATCTGTTCCTCCATCTTTGGATATTGCCTATGTCAGTTCAGCATCCTAAGGTCTAGTTAAACCATTGAGGAGGCAGAATTTCAGGGATTCCCACAGAGGGTCAGTGCCCATGTGAGAAGAGGGGATTTCTCTGAAGACAGTGATTGCTGACTCCCCAGGACAGCGCTGGATCCTCAAGTTTTGCCTGCAGTAGCTGCACCCATTTGGGGGTGAGGATGGCAGGGCTGGGAGTTGGGGCCCCTTCCCTGCCAGAGTATCTGCACCTAGCTTATATCCCCTCTTACTTCTAGATATTTTGTCTACTTATCTTTTCATTCCTTGATGCTTTCCACGTTTACCTGTTCTTTTCTTTCCATGATTTTCCCAGTTGTATTTGCCATCTTGTTATCAGTGTGTTTAAGGCGCACACTGTCATTCTGAGGGGGGCTGCTGGTTGTGGTTCCTTAGCCGGTGCCAGGGCTGCAGGATCTGGGGGCTCTTGAGTCCGGGAAGGTGTGGCCTGAGTCTCTCGCATGGAAGGCAAGTTCAACTCCTATGTCCCCGCAGCTTCAGGCACCTGGATGGTGTAGGGAGAGTTGGTTTCTCCTCGCAGGACGAGAGGCTAAATGCTTTTCTTCTTGTCCTGTGCTCTCAACTCACACACGCAAGCTCAGAGGACCTTGTCCCTGGGCAGGTCGGCTCTCACAAGACGTGTGCCCTGGAAACTCTGTCTCTGTTAAAAGAACATCCTGCTGAAAGAAAACAGGAGATTTTCACATCTGAGCTGACTTTTCCACTAGGCACAGGGCAACCAGTATCCATTAGACTTTAGGGACCCATGAGAATGTTTTAATTTCTTCTAAAATCAGGAGGGAAAAATGAACTCTAGGAAAAAGAAACATGTTTCTATAGACAAGATGAATATATTTGTCTCTATATCAACACAGCCATGAATTACGTTTTAGTATTTTTGAGAGAGCAAGAGGCCCCCAAAGGCAAAAGTGCCTCAAGCCCAAGAAAGTCGTAATGTGGTCCTGATCCTACTTTTTATTCTTCTGCTTATAAATATGAACACATTACAAAAGTGGGGTTATCTGTCCCCATTCCTCTGTAATCGTTTTACATAACAAAATATCATAAATATGTATCTATATAAGTAAATATCTATTTATAGAAAAAGAAGTAAATAGCTTATTATTCTTAATGTCAGTCCTTAACTGACGATACTACTGTCCTCAACTGAAGGTAATTATTTTGTCTATACACTACTTATTGTAACCTTGAGGCTAGCCAAATCTTAATCAACATTGATTTTTGGATTACTAATTTGTTTCTAATTTTTGTTACTATAGTTAGGAACATAGCAGGCAAGCTCATAGACACATATTTGCACTCTACTCCAGTTAAAGCAAATGAATTCTTGGATGTAGAATGGCTAGGTGCAATGCTAGGTGTATTGTAAGGCTTTCAAGCTATATTGCCAAAGAACCTTCCTGAAATGTGCTCATTGATACTTTCATTAACTGTGAAGGAAAGGATGTATTTCCTTCACACTTTTCTTTTACTACTTGGCCAATTTGATGTGTGAAAATGAGATCTCATTAATTATATTTGTGTTTCCTTTGTTAGTGTTGGATTGATCATTTTCGTATTTTTACTGAATTTTAAGAATATGTTCTTTGATGGGTTACTTTTTGTGACTTTTACCATTTTGTATTCAACTATACCTCTTCATTTTTAAAGAACATTTTACATTTTGAAGACAAAATGATTTGGTTGTCAATATTCTGAAAGTGTGTTACCAGGTTGTTGTTGATTTTAAATATTTTGTGTATGACGTGTTTAAAATAGAAAAGAACATGAACTTTTGTGTAGAGTAAAATGTAATCATCTTTGGGCTTATTCTTTCTGGCTTTTTGCCATGCCTTCTCCAACCTACAATTTTATAGATAGAAATGTCTTAATTCAGTACTTTATTTTTCTTCTGAACAGGTTAGAGCTTCCGAATTTATTCTGCGTCAGGTTTCAAGTGGATTAACTTGGTTTTATATTCCACACGAGTTTATCTTTACCATTAATAGAACAATTCATTACTTCTCTATGATTTCCAATAACACCTGTGTGATGCATGACACATTTATGTAAACACAGTCATCTCTCTATTTTCTGTTCTGTGCTGTTGATGAATTTTTGTCTTCCAATACCATCACCACCCTGTGTAAGATATTGCGTAAATCAATGATGGTAATGATCGTTTCTGGAAAATCACATTCTCCCCTTCATAGTCTGAATTATTTTCACTCCCTTCCTGAAACTTCCATGCTTCCAGGAAATCCCTAAAGTAATTTTGAAACTATCTTAAAAAAATTACCTTCCAACTTTTAGCTTGTTATATTATTTTGACAGCACTTTCTGGAGAATATCAACATCTATGCAATATTTTATATAAGAAACATAAGAAAATAGGGTTTTATGATATTGTCCCCAAAAGCCAGTGTGATTTTTCTTAAGGGCATTGCTATGTTATATATAGGTTCCAATAATGCTTTTATGTCACTGATGTTCCGTTGACAAGCGATTGGCAGGTGTATATTTATTTAGTGCTTGGTTGGCTTGTCCTTCTCCCTTGGTTATAAGAACTCTCCACATTTTCTCTTTGGTTTCCCAGGTGAATAATCTTATCCTCTGCAAAATACTACTGCTTGCTCCTTTGTTCCCTTCTTTCTTACCTGTTATTTTATTGCATTATCTAATAAATTAGGAAGTCCAGAAAGATACTCAATAATATTGGTGCTAACAGAAGTTATGGCGCTGTCCCTGATTTTAACGGACATGCCCTTCATGCAGAGATTCTTTAAGCATCTTCATCCCACAGCACCCGAGGGAGATGAGCCGCTGTCGCAGTAGCCATGGCTCGTAGTGTTGGACCTTTAGATCTGCCAGGGGAAACATCCCAGCCTGTGCAGAGCAGCCCCCATTTGGGGTGATCTTCTGTGCCCACCCCTCACCCACCTGTAAATGTGACTCATTGTTCTTGTTTGAAGAAGACCTGTGTTTTGACTTGAGAGGAGATTTTTTAGTTTTAGTTATTTAAAAAAAAAAACAAAACACTTTAAGGAAGTGTCCTCCAAAAATCATATGTTCTGTCAGAAATGCATGTCAAATGGTATCGAATCCTTTGTATACTTCAATGAGCATAGTGTTTATCTCCTGGCAGATATGTGAGGACATTGAATGTGAGGATATGAAAAGATTATCTAATTTTCTAATAGCCTGTTTGTGATGATTTCTTGCTCATATTTTCCTTTTGGTGTTGGTAACAAGCTCAGGTTAACTTCACAATTAATAGAGATATACCTTCTTACTCTATCGTCTGGGAGGTTAGGGAAGGGTACCCTAGTAGGGTAAATATCTATTCTTAAGTTTTAGAAACAGCTCATCTGTAAAGACATTGAGCCCTGCCATAGATTTGAATTTTATTTCTTAAAATCTCTCTTGAAGGCATGTAGCAACATTTGTATCATTTCCTCTTTATGATTGAGTGTGTTGAGTAATTACATTTTCATGTAAAAAGCAGGTCTTTCACTGAGATGCCAGGTGAAATATACGCAGGTGATTATACACAATATTTCCAGGTGATTATACACAGTATTCTCATGACGGCTATAGAATTTCCTCTGTGGCTTCACTCATGGTCCCTTTCTCCCACCTAATGTCATTAAGGTTTGTCTTCTTCAAAGTATTCTTTTAATTAGTCTTGTCTGAATGATGTCAATTTTGTAGATCTTTCCAGAGAATTAAAACAACTGATTAATTTTCCTCTGGACTTGTGTTTTATTTGTTTATATGCTTAACTCTGCTTATATCTTTTTTCAAATTATTTTATATATATTTTCTTTCTTCTTTCCCATTGTATTGGGTTGAGAGCTTATCTTCTTTCTCTTCTTCCTTTCTCTCTCCTCTCTCTCCTGGGTTCCTTGCTACTCCTTTCTAATCATTGGTTTGATTTCCTGTTTGAACCAAGAGTTATACATTAGAGTGATTAGTGGTTAAAAATTATCTGATGGGGCAGGCTCAGTGGCACAGTGATTAAGTGCGCACATTCCACTTCTGTAGCCCGGGGTTCGCCAATTCGGATCCCGGGTGCAGACCTATGCACCGCTTGTCAAGCCATGCTGTGGCAGGCATCCCACATATAAAGTAGAGGAAGATGGGCACGGATGTTAGCTCAGAGCCAGTCTTCCTCAGCAAAAAGAGCAGGATTGGCAGCAGTTAGCTCAGTCCTAATCTTCCTCAAAAAAATAATTATCTGATTTATGTAGAATATGTTGGTAGTTAATGAGGATTTTGTGTGAGTGCATGATTTACAGAGCTGGACTTCAAATCTACTTGTTCACATGATGAGCTTCTGAATCAGGATTTCTGCGGTTGGCCAAAGGATCTCTCTCTTCGGGTGATTTCAGGAATTGACTATGATATAGAACTTGCTTGCTGAATGAGGAAAGGATCAATTTCATAATAATATGCTTTCTCTACTTTTAAGTCAGAAAGTTTGAGATTTATATGTAGATTGGGTGTGTTTCTCAAATATTTAATAATAAACCAAGGTTAACATTGTACAAGATTAGTATATTGATGTATTTTGGACAAAGACTAAGAGAGGTTACAGTGAGTTCTCTTACTGTGGTTATAGTTAGATTCACTTTATTTCATATTTCTAAAGTCTTTCCTTTATATATATTATTATTTCGCATATGCTTTTTAAACTCTACTTACATTGTATTCCTTAGTACCTTTTGCCTTCAGATGCGTGTATTACAGTACACACTTACACGTATAATAGTTTCATATTAATTGTGGCTTTGCTTTTGTGAGCACTTGTATAGAATATCATTGATAATCCCCTTTATTTCAGTATTTACGTTCCATGTGAATTTCCTGTGTCTTCTGTGAGTGACATAGAACAATATTCAATACTGAGAAAGTGATTTAAGGGGCCGGCCTGGTGGCACAGCCGTTAAGTTCACACGTTCCACTTCAGTGGCCCAGGATCGAGGGTTCAGATCCTAGGTGTGGACATGGCACCACTTGGCACACCATGCTGTGGTAGGCGTCCCACATATAAAGTGGAGGAAGATGGGCACGGATGTTAGCTCAGGGCCAGGCTTCCTCAGCAAAAAGAGGAGAATTGGCAGCAGTTAGCTCAGGGCTAATCTTCCTCAAAAAAAAAAAAAAGGAAGTCATTTAAGTAACTTAAATACAGTATAATTGATACGTGTACCTTCATCTCTGTGGTCCTGTTTCATATTTGACATTTTTATTTTTACTAGTTTTGCCCTATGAAAAATAATTTTTTGGGCCAGCTGTGGTAGCCTAGTGGTTAAGTTCAGCATGCTCTACTTCAGCAGCCTGGGCATGGAGCTACACCACTCATCTGTCAGTGGCCATGCTGTGGCAGCGGTCCACATACAAATTAGAGTAAGATTAGCAACAGACATTGGCTCAGGTCGAATCTTCCTCAGCAAAGAAAAATAAATGAATAAATAAATCATTTTCTTCTCTAAACTTTTCTCCACCAGGTTGGATATATGCATCTTTTTGCATTTGATTTTAGAATACTTTTAATTTTAAAAATAAGAAGAACCCAGAATCTGAAGTCTTGCCTCATTGACTCCTCAATATTAGATGAAAAATGTAATGGTTTTTACTTCTTTCTTTTCTCTCCAACTTCAGTTTCTCTAGGTATAAATTGAACTCTTTGTTCTAGATGGTTTTACAACTTGTATGCTTCCTTTAAAGTGATTTGTATTTTGCATTTTTAAAAGCACAGTACCACAAAGTATTTAGGCAATTGTTTCACTTTTTCTGTGTTTATTTCTTTGGTGTGATAACTTTCCTTTAAACTAGCTGTCCTCAAATTTTATCATGGGACAGAATCATCTGGAGGGCTTGTTAAAACACAGAAGGAGTGCTGGACCCCACCTCACACATTCTGAGTCAGTAGGTCTGGGGCAGGGCCAGAGGACTAGCATCTCCCTGTTGTGATGGGGAGCTCCCCCTACCTAATCCTCCTCCTTTTTCATCTCACAAGTGCATCATCTGTATCAGTGTGGAGGCTCTCCCTCCCTAATCCTTCTATTTTTCACAGATGTCACACCACAATACACTTCTTGTACTCCGACTCCATCTCAGCAATTGGAGGACACAATGACACACACACGTTCTTCATTTTTACTCAGAAAGAACACTCTATCTGCAAGAAGAATAATGTGGATGTCATTCTCTGCTCTTTACAGATTTTGATTTATTTTCATAACACACCATCCTTCTTCTTTGTTGGCAGCATTTAATGCTCTCACATGGCAAATATGTGGGGCTTCCATAGATTCTTCACACTCTCCCTCCTTAAAGTATAATTGGTTATATCACATCAGAGCTAAGTTGAACTAAAGTTGGCCACATTGTGGCTTGTCGCATATCCATCAGCTGTGTGTGAAGTGTGTGTGCACATTACAGAAAAAGAATATTCTCTGGAGTGTGCATCTCAATGACTCTTCTCCTAGAATTTGATTAAATATGTTCTAAATGCAGGTTCCTAGTTTCAGTTAAATGTACTTAATCCATAGGTAGATGATAAGCCTGTAAAATTTTCTATACCTTAAGCTTATTTGGTTGAACAGCGTGTAAATTGTTTCTACCCCCCAAGCTCATGCATTTGATTAGAAAATTTATTTTCTTTTCAACTTAAAGAAAGAATTTATGTTAAAAGAAAGAAATCCAAAACAGTATCTAAACGAAAGAATTCTTGGGAGTATCGAGGACTAGATAACTTGTAGGGGTTTCCCTGTACAAAACAAGATTTTTCATGACTTTAATAAAATAGTAGGATTTTAATTGCATTCCCAAGTTTCCATGAAGTCAGAGAAATCTCAAAGTACGAAAGAAGGAAATTGTAAGCGCTTGAAAATTTTGGATTTACCCAGAGGCCAAAGGCCGGCGCCATCCTGCAATGAAAGGATTTGTCTTTGAGTCACAGTGACTTTAGGGAAGTGACTCTCAGACTCCAAGATTTCTTGTGAGCCATAAAAAAAAGAAAATAAAGTCACTCAGCTTGGTGTCACCTCACACGACTGGGAGCAGAGGTCATTGATATCCTTTTCTGGAGGGAAGGACCCTACACTAAGTTTTCAGGTGCTCTACTTATTAAAATCACACAAGATTGAGCTCATAATCAAAGTTCACCAAAAACATAAGGAAACACATGCCATTGTTTATAATAGTCATCAAAACATGAGAAATAAAATTAAAAATAAAACAAGAGATTTAGACCTTGAAACCTCAACTATTAGATTTATCCATTTCAAAATATAAAATAACTATGTATAAACTGTTTATAAAAATTAGAACCACAAAATAAAAATCAAACAGGAGACTTTAAGAAATTTTCAGACATATTTGGCAAATAACATTTCAGAGATGAAAAATACATAACTTTTGAGATTTAAAATTCCATAGATGGGTTACATCCTAGAAGAGAGAATAAAGAACTAAATTTCAATTCTGAAGGAAACAGAATGCAGTGCGAAAAGACAAGGAACTAGAACATCTGAGGGATAAGTTAAAGATGGAGGAGATAATGAGAGAAATTAAAGAAAAAGCAGAAATAAAATTCTCAGAAACAAAAATGAGCTAGTCATGAGGAGGTGGCTGAAAGCTAGAGGCTCCATGAGTTTCTCAGGAGATGAGAAAATATATCTACGTCAGACAGTGTGGACTGGTCGTGAAATAGAAGTAGAGAATGTAACTCTCCCCCAAATAGGGGAGATAAAATGGAATATAGAAAACAAGGATAAATCAATACATTTTAAAAGGAGATAAAAGTGATAAAAAATGTTGTGACAAAAACATAGATGGGGGGCTAAAACAAGTATATAAATACAAGAAATGTACATGTAATAAATTCTCCAGTTAAATGCAAATTGTCAGGTTGAATGGGGCGATAACTACTTTAGCTATATCTTGTTAACAAGACATGTGAAAACCAAGACCATGGAAAATTAGAAAGTCAAGATATGGAAGAAGATATAAAGACACACTACGCAAATACCAGTCAATATCAGATAAAACAGATAAGGATAACATGCATGAATAAGAATAAAGTGGTTGATTCACAATGGCATAAAAGTTCAGCTCACTACAGTAGTTCTAATCGTACACACTGTATCATGTTAAGATAATATAGCATCAAATAGAAAAGAGAGGAGAAAGAAGAAGAGGAGGAGGAAAGGGGGAGGGTAAATATAAAACAATCAACCCTCATAGCGAAGAATTTCCACTTTTCTCTCAGACCAACAATAACATATATCTAATAATAGAATATTGGAAAACCAAATTTTCAAGTCTGATTTATTGGACACGTATAGAATCCTATACCTCAAAATTGAAGAATACCTATCCTTCTCAAGCACACAGGAAGCATTAACAAGCAGTGAGCATGAACTGGGCTATTAATCAAGCCTCAACAAAGAGAACACTTGAAATAAGTACAGCGTACTCTGTTTCATTCTGGATGGAATTACAGATCTCAGGCAATAGAAATGCAAACTATTTTCTTTGGCCTCGGAGATTATTCCTTTGTAGAAAGTCTGTAGAGGAGGCGAAGAGAATACGGACTATTGGGACTAGGTACTGCCGAAGATGTTAATTGCTAATATTGACATTATTGTTACATTTTTAAAATAGGAAATGGATGATGAACTTTTTAAACTTTGCAATGTTGTGTCTCTTAGATTCCTAAGTGTCTCCAGTTCTTTCGGTCTTTTATGCTTCTTCCAAATGTTCCTGCCTTTTGATGATTCCTCCTTCAGTGGAATGCTGACATTTGCCTTAGCTCCCTGGTTTTTGATGGTGGCAGATACACGACTTTGATGGGGCAGAAGTTTAGGGAATTTGATTGCCAGCCTTCTGTTGCGCCATCATCAACCCACAGATGTCATGCTTCTCTGCTTGCCCCATACACTTCAGTTGGAATTACTCCTCCTCCCTGGGGCTATCTCCAATCTCCTGTTAATATTCTTGCTCTTCCATGAAACATTTAATGATGTGTTCATATGAACAAGCATTTTGGATCCTGAACCAAAGCATGATTTACAAAACCCTCTC
This sequence comes from Equus asinus, assembly GCF_041296235.1. Lineage (NCBI taxonomy): Eukaryota > Metazoa > Chordata > Mammalia > Perissodactyla > Equidae > Equus > Equus asinus. The sequence goes on along the minus strand of NC_091809.1, from coordinate 19,120,209 downwards.
TGAATGTGATCTACATTTCCCATTCATTTTATTTTCCTTTGTAAACTTAACCACACTCCTCCATGTGTGGAATTCAGCGAGGACCTTCCAGAGTCTTTGTTATGTGATTTGCTTTAGCTCTAAATTCTACAGCTTTAGGAGAGCCGGATGTCGCCACAGGTGAAATGAGTTGACTGGGCATTCATCCCTAATTAAGTGATTGTACTGGAGTTTAAGATCAACATGGTTTGTGTCTTTTCCCTAAGGATCCCTATCCCTCTCTGCAAGTTTCAGCAGAAGAACTACCAGTATGTCCTGGCCTTCATTTTTGCCATTGAGGAAATCAACAGAAACCCCCATCTTTTACCCAACATGTCTCTGGGATTTGATCTCTATAATGCGGTGCACAGTGAACACAGGACATTGGAGAGTTCCCTCATTTGGCTTTCAGGGCTGGACAGGGACATCCCTAATTACACCTGTAGGAGAGAGAGCAAGTCTGTAGCAGTGCTTACAGGAACCACATGGACAATTTCTGCCCAGATTGGAACACTGCTGGCACTCTACAAATTTCCACAGGTAAGGCTGTGTGGGATGGGAAGAGATGAAACCATGTCTCCTTTGGTGCATTCTCAGGTGCCTAAAAAAGACAAATGGATGAGACTGGGTTTATGCATCTCTCAATGGATATGATCTCAAAGAAGTGTACAGAGCCTCGGTGGGGTATGGCTTTCCTTTGTTCGGGGTAGAGAGGAGGATGAGAGGGAAGGAGACAAAGCAATTTCCTGGAACTCTGAGTCTGATCAGCTATTCTCTAGCAAGCTGTCAGGGAGTGGGGAATGATTAGAAAATGAAGTGGGCAAATCTCCCTTCTACCACTTCCAGGTGTTTCTGAATACCCTTCAGGATGGAGAGTGTGCTTTTTGCCAATCCTCTTCCTTACACTGATTCCAAATTTGTTTTCCCTTTAGCTTACCTATGGCCCTTTTGAGCCTATCCTGAGTGACAATGACCAGTTTCCATCTCTTTATCAGATGGCCCCGAGGGACACATCTCTGGCCCTTGGTATGATCTCTTTGCTGCTTCATTTCAGTTGGACCTGGGTGGGGCTAGTCATCTCAGAAGACAAGAAAGGTGTTCAGGTTCTCTCAGATTTGAGAGGAGAGATGGACAGGAGCAGAATCTGTGCAGCCTTTGTGGAAATGATCCCTGTCAGTGACAGGACATATTTCTCAATGACCTGGCAATATCATTTGTGGATCAAGGAATCATCAGCGAAGGTGGTTATCGTTTATGGTGATTCTGACTCTCTAATAAGCTTGAGCTTTTCTAAATGGCATCTTTTAGTGATATGGAAAGTCTGGGTCACGACATCACAGTGGGATTTTACTGCTGGTCCAAGAGAATTCATACTTGACTCATTCCATGGAACTCATTTTTTCACACCAACATGGTGAGATCCCTGGTTTTGAAAAATTCATCATGACAGCTAACCCTTCCAAATATCCAGAAGACTTTTACCTTGCTAAGTTGTGGTTCATCTCTTTTAATTGCATGGTTTCTGAATCTGACTGTAAAATATTGGAGAAGTGTCCACTCAATGCCTCCCTGGGATGGTTGCCTTGGCATCGTTTTGACATGGCCATGACTGAAGGCAGTAACAATGTGTACAATGCTGTGTATGCTGTGGCCTGGACCCTTCACGAGATGCTTCTTCAACAAGTAGAAATGCAGACAATGGGAAGTGGAGAAGGGCTGGTGTTTTCTCCCTGGCAGGTAATGTCTCTTCCACTTAATAGCATGTCCTGTCATAAATGTGACTTTCTTACGGAGTTCCACGGAGCACAAACCAAGTAGTTAGGATTCTTTCTCTAAGAACACAAGAGTTTCTGTGCTTGTTTCCCTCTCTAGGAGGTAAATCTCATCCTGGGTAGTAATGGTCTTCAAGAAGAAGGTGCTAATGGCAAGGAGGAAGTGAGTTATGAGTCAATATCACTACTTTTTGTTACAAAGGATCTCAACATCCTGCCTGCTAGTGTTTGCAGTAGGGAATATTAAGCCTTCTCCCATGAGCTTACTCAATGACAGTAGGAAGAGAATTTGTCCCTTAAGTGCCTATATGGTGCTGAAAATTATACTGAATACTTTACATAAATGATCTCACTTATTTCTGCAGCCACTTTAGGTATTGCTAATATCATTTTGCAGATTGATGCTCTGGAATAATTCAGAGAGTGCATGAGTGCAGCTAGATTTAACTCTGCAGTTGAATTTGTCTGAATCCCTTGCCACAGACTGTCTTGGTCTGCATGTCTTTCGGCATTTGCTCTTGCAACTGATAGAAACAGTATGGTGTTTTAGTCCTTCATATGGTTTCATTTATTTTACTTAATCAGATGCTTGTAATAAAGTTAAATTGTGAAGCAGGGATTTCATATGATGAGTGCCCTTCCCCATTCAGGCTCTTCATCTTTGACACCGGGAAACACTTCATCACAGGATGATGCATCTCTTTTAGCTGCATCCCTTTCTTGGGAACATCCAATTTAACAATCCTGCTGGTGACTCCATGAATTTGGCTGAAGGAAGAAGATCAGAGGCAGAGAATGCCATTCTCAACTTTTGGAATTTTCCAGAAGGTCTTGGACTTAAGGTTAAAGTAGGAAAGTATTCCCCACATGCTCCACGAGGTCAGGAACTCTCTTTATCTGAGGAAATGATAGAGTGGGCCATCGGTGTTCCTGTGGTGGGTTGATCTAATCACAATGCTTCACACTACACATAAATAACCAAAATCTTATTGTGGGGGCTTTGTGCTCCTTCAGCACTTAGCAAAGGGCCACATATGGGCATTTAACAACTCACTTCCAACTTAAGGAATTTTCTGACTTACCAATTATCCAAGGTGGAGGCAAGACCCTCCACCAGCAAAAATATTATGACTTTCTAAAGGCTCAGCTATTGGGCAGCAATTTTAACAATAAAGTAATTTTAATTGTTATGTACATTGTTCTTTTAGATATGAAGCTGTTGCACCCATAGCAGACTACAGTATAGTGTAAACATATCTTTTTTTATTCACTGGGAATGCAACATGGTCATGTGACTTGCTTTATGGGGATATTCGCTTTACTGCAGTGACCTCAAACCAAACCCGCAATATGTCCGAGCTATGCCTGTATTTTATATCATACAGTAAACATGGCACCCAGCCAATGAATTGGATTTAGTTATATAAAAGTTGAATTTGTTAAAGGCCCAGTATTCTAAAACACTCTAGCAACTGGAAAATTAGGTAAAAGTAACAGCCGTTACCAACAGGTATCTGATCTTCTCCAGACTCCACACTCTGTATGGAGTGAGAGTTGTAGTCCAGGATTCAGGAAGACCACTCAGGAGGGAAAGGCTACCTGCTGTTTTGATTGCGCCCCCTGCCCAGAGAATGAGATTTCCAATGAGACAGGTGAGTGTGTGCCTTGCAGAGACATTCTCCACCTCTCTGTTATCTGCCATTCACCCAAGGAAAGGCAGAGATTCTGCAGGAGGACTGCAGAGTCAAAATGCTTCCTTCTTCTATTTAGTAATTTAGTTTTTATAGCCAATAATATTTCCACCTGAAATGACACGCTCTCTCTCTGCCCTGAACTAGCTTACTTGGCTCATTGTAGAACCATTGCAGACATTGTCATCTCAAGGAAACCCTTTTGGACCACTGCACAGTAACCTTTCATCCCTGTCATGGAATCTAACAGGCAGCATGTAAATATTTGCTTTTCATCCTCTTTAAAACTACATTTAGATCACATTGAAGACATCCTCAATTTTCCAGTGTCTAGTGCTGTTTTGGCACAGAGCGGGAAAACAGAAAGTTTGCATTTGATTTAAGAAATAAGTATTTCCACAGCATACAAAATGCTTATGGTACAGCATGGTCTCACTGAGTCTGTCTTGATCCCTGAGTTCACAGGTGAGTAGGGGAGATAACACCCAGTGCATTAAATTCAAGGTGGTGACATAGGGCTGTGATAAATGTATTCAGTGACCCATGGGATGAAATAAGTGATAGTATCTATATTTGGATAGTATCTATATTTGGCAGTGTCATGAGCTTCCTCATAGAGGCAGTAGCGCTCGTATTATATCAGACTAATGAATAGGGTAATAAATTCTTGGTGGAATTATTAGAAATGGCAAAAAGAAAGGCAAATTAGCAATGTATTTAATATCCAGGGAACTTAAGAATAGGTTCCATGTGACTAGAACACAGAGGATGTGGGTTTGGGATTTGGGACATAGTGTAGAAAAGAACAGAAAACAAATAATGAAGATTTTTCTTACCATAGTTTAACATCTTGCAATTACTCAGATCTATTGTTAAATGTTTCAATGCTGGAACCACATCCATGGCAGCATTTTCTAATTTTCTTTTTGTGATTGAAGTGTAGTTTACTTTCACAACATACTTAGTATGATTTCAATTTCTTTTGGAATGTACTGAGACTGGAGATATGGTCTGGCATGTAGTCAATTGGAATAAAGTTTCCATGGGCACACTTGACCCTGGTCAGTTCGGGTTTATGTTCCACGTGTACATATAAAGAATACTGCTCAACTAACGTCAATTCTGATGTATTTGGAGATTCAGATCCACATGGAGACAACCCATGATTAAAGAATAAACTACAATAGAAATTAGAAGATGTTTCCAATTGCAAATACTACCTATAAAACATTATGGAGTGGAGTTAAAATGATCCTTAGAGAGAAATGTGTAATCCACGGTTATGTGTACATATGTATATTGTACATTATGTTTATTCAAAAGAAGAAAGGCTGGAGCCTCCCCGGTGGTGCAACAGTTAAGTTTGCACTTTCCACTTCGTTGGCCTGGGCTTCGCCATCTTGTACCCTGGGCGCAGACTATGCACCACTTGGCCAGCCACGCTGTGGCAGGCATCCCCATATAAAGTGAGGAAGATGGGATGGATCTTACCTGAGGGCTATTGTTCCTTAGGAAAAAGAGGAGGGTCAGTGGCAGATGTTAGCTCAGGGCTAATCTTCTGCAAAAGAAAAAAAAAATGAAGAAGAAAGGCTGAAGTTCTAGGTCCTAAGCATTCATCATGAACTAGAAACAGAACAGAAAAGTAAACACAAAGAAAACAGAAAATAGAAAAAGATAAATATAAAAGGAAGACTTACCAACATAAAAGAAAAACATAGAGAAAATAAACAAAATTAAATTAGATTCTAATCCATGACAAATAAACTTGATAAACTCCTAGAACTGTTGAACAAAGGAAATAAGAAAAATTGCAAAAAATACCAAGGCTAAAATGGGTGTAATCTGTGCTTTCATAAGGAAACTTTTTAACATCAAGAAAATTTAAATAACATATTGTTAATACAATGAAAATGTAGATGAAATTCACAAACTTCCAAGAAAATCAAATTTACCAAGCTGTCTCAAGGAGAAATGAAAAATCTGAATAGTATCAGATCTATTGCAGAAATTGAGTTATAGTTTAAAACATTCCTACAAAAGTTTATTGTGGGATATTTCTTTGATAGAATACTGGTGAATCCTACCAAATATTCAAGAATAAATAACATACGTTTACTCAAACTCTTTCAGAGAATAGAAAAAACAGAAACTTTTTGACTCACTTTGTGAGAATCTCTTAAACCAAAATCTTACAAAGTCATTACAAGAAAGGAAATTTACAGGCCACACTCTTTCTTGAATTAAACTCAAGAATCCTACAAAAACAAAAAACAAATCAAAATTCCAAATCCAGCCGTATTTTATAAGAAGGCCATATTATGACCAAATTTAGTTCATGCAGTGTAATTCAGTACCTTAACCCTGGAAGAAAGAGAAGTCATAATCACAATAACTGCAGAATGAAAAATAATAAAATTAGGGGCCAGCCCGGTGGCACAGTGGTTAAGTTGACACATTCCACTTCGGCGGCCCGGGGTTCACTGGTTCAGATCCCGGATGTGGACCTGTGCACTGCCTGTCATGCCATGCTATGGCAAGCGTCCCACATAAAATAGAAGATGGGCACAGATCTTAGCTCAGGGCTAATCTTCTTCAAAATAAAACAAACAAGCAAACAAAAATAATAAAATTAAAGACTCTCTCATGTTTTAAAACAAACAACAAAAACAACTCTCACAAAATGAAGACTAGAAGGGAACTCTCTCAATCCCAGAAAGGGTATTTACAGAACCAAAGATGAAAGCCCAGTGTTGAAAGCAGGGATGAGAGAAGAATGTTCAATCTTACCCCTGCTACTAGATATTACACTGGAGGTCCTGCCCAGTGCAATATTGGTAGGAAAAGAAAAGGAATACTTTATTGGAAAGGAAAAAATAAATTTGACATGATCTTCAGATGATGTTATTGCGTAAGTATAAAATCCTGATAAATTAATGAATCAGCTGAGTTTTGTGGTGGCTGAGTACAAGTTTAATATACAAACAAATTTTTATTTCCCCATACCAGGTACAAGGCATTTGAAATTTAAATTTTAAAAGATGACACTTAATCATCTTAAAAGAATGAAATACCTAGAAATAAACCTAATGAAAGTTTTGAAAGGCTTCTGTCCACAAATTTACAGAAGTGAATTTAGAAAAACAAAAGATAACTGAAAGAAGTGGAGAGAAAAACTGTGATCGTGTCTGAACAGATCCAATGTTGTACAGATATCGACACTGTCCAAATCGATCCGCTGATTCTGTACAATTGCAATTAAAATTCTGATCAGTTTTGCTGTGGAAATTACAACTTATAAATTCATATGGAAATGATAAAGGGAAAGCATAGATTAGACCATCTTAAAGACCAAGAAGAGGGTGGCAGGACTTACTCTCCCTGATATCAAGTAGTATAGCCTCACAGTAGTGTAGCTTCATCATAAGGATAAACAAGGGAATCAGTGGAACCAAATAGGAAATTCAGATACAAACTGGTCTTATAGGGACCCATATATGCACATTGACTTATGACCAGGAAACACTGAGGAGTAGAGGGAATAAAAAAGTCTTTTCAAACAAACATGTTGGGTAAATTGACTGTATCCACGGAGAAAATAATGACTCTCTAACTCTAACTCGCACCACCCACAGAAATTATTATCAGGCAGATTGTAGTAACTAGAGATTTTAATGGAACATACAGAAGAAGGGGCAGTTCCTCAAGCAGGAGGAAAAAGCAGGCATTGACGCCTATAGGGCTGCGTGGGCATGGGACAGTTTGAGAACCACAGGAAGATTTGAGAATCTTTTTTTTTTTTCTGCTTTTTCTCCCCAAATCACCCCCGTACATAGTTGTATATTTTAGTTGTGGGTCCTTCTAGCTGTGGCATGTGGGACGCCGCCTCAGCATGGCCTGATGAGCGGTGCCATGTCCACGCCCAGGATCCAAACCAGCGAAGCCCTGGGCTGTTGCAGCGGAGCGCGTGAACTTAACCACTCGGCCACGAGGTCGGCCCCCAGATTTGAGAATCTTAAAAAGCAGAGCAGAGAAAGTAGAGATAGGCAAAACCAAGGTAATATAGCATCTTTTTGGTCTTTTTAAGAGTTTGTTGAAATTTTTAGTGGAGGATAATAAACATGATCACATTTCCGTGTAACATCACTTCTGCTGCTGGGCTGGGGCAGAGAACCCGAATAGAAAGTTCTTGTGATAACATAGGAGAGACGTGACTAGAATCTTAACAGAAGCAGTGGTAGTGAAATCAAGATGAAATGTACTAGAGATCACTTTAGAAGGTAGAAAGCGTGTCCTTTCGAAACTCCCTAGGAATGAGGTCTGTGACTTGGTCATCTCTGTTGCCCTAGAACACAGCATATTACCTGGCTCATGGTGGTTTTTCAATAAGCGCTTGTTTATTGAAGGAATAAAACCAGGTCACAGCTTATAGGGGTATAACTGAGTGACATAGGCACATCTTTTGGCTTTCTTCGAGAAAAAAGTGCTGTCATGAACACACAAGATAAACACTAAGAACACTAACAGCTGAGTTTACTGAACCATAAAGAAGATGGGCAGAATTAACTGGGAATCGCTCCCTGCAGACCACTTTTTACCTGGTGTCTAGAGCAACAAAGGAGGACAATTTGGCTAAACTTGTCCAGTGCTCTTCTTTGGGGGCCTGTGAATGACAGAATTACTGAACCTGGACTGAGGACACTTTGCACTTCTCCCCAGACATGGATCAGTGTGTCAGGTGTCTGGATCATCAGTATGCCAACAGAGAGCGAGACCAATGCCTCCAAAAAGCTGTGACATTTCTCGCTTACGAAGACCCCTTGGGGACGGCCCTGGCCTGCACAGCTCTCTCTTTCTCTGGCCTCACGGCTGTGGTCCTGGGGGTCTTTGTGAAGCACCGAGACACTCTCACAGTCAAGGTCAATAATCGGACTCTCAGCTACATCCTGCTCGTCTCCCTCACCCTGTGCTTCCTCTGCTCCTTACTCTTCATCAGCCGTCCCAACACAGCCACCTGCATTCTTCAACAAATCGCATTTGGAGTTCTTTTTACTGTGGCTGTTTCTGCCATCTTGGCCAAAACTCTTACTGTGCTTGTGGCCTTCAAGGTCACCGCTCCAGGGAGAAGGATGAGGCAGTGGTCGGTGTCAGGGGCACCTAACTTCATCATTCCTGTCTGCTCCTTTATCCAACTGAGTCTCCATGGAGTCTGGCTGGGGACCTGTCCTCCCTTCATTGACATGGTTGCGCACTCTGAACAAGGCCACGTCATCATCGTGTGCAACAAGGGCTCGGTCACCGCCTTCTACTGTGTCCTGGGATACCTGGGCTCCTTGGCCCTGGGCAGCTTCTCCTTGGCTTACCTGGCCCGCAACCTGCCTGACACCTTCAATGAAGCCAAGTTCCTGACGTTCAGCGTGCTGGTGTTCTGCAGTGTCTGGGTCCCCTTCCTCCCCGTCTACCGCAGCACCAAGGGCAAGGTCATGGTGGCCGTGGAGATCTTCTCCATCTCAGCCTCCAGTGCAGGGCTGTTAGGCTGCATCTTTGTTCCCAAGTGCTACATTATCTTCCTAAGGCCAGAGAGAAACACATCAAACGTGTTAAGGAATACAACACATCTGGGAAAATAATTAAAATGTACATTTTTCATAGGCGCCATAATAATTTGCATACATCTGAAAATTAAACTGCCACATTTTTGCAGGCCTACTTTACGTAACAACTAAATGTCCCTTACCTCTCCAGTTAATTTAATGTTTCCCAGTTGTTTAGGCTTTATACAATGATCCTTGGACATTCAAATACATGGACAAATATGAATATTACCTCAGACTAATTTTCCTCTAAAATTATTTGTGGTAGATTGAAAAAATGGCCACCCCTTAGGTCTCTCCCTGTCTCTGTGTGTTTTGTAGTGCCATCCTATTGTGACTCTGGGTGGGCTTGGCCTTGAAACTTGCTTTGGCCATTGGAACACTAGCAAATGTCACAAGCAAAGGCTTGAAAAACACTTGCTCCTTGTGCTTGTCCTTCTCTCACTGCTTTTGGGGAGCCTGTGACCAACAATATGGGAATGAGTAGAGAGACTGCACATCTCCATCCCTCCAGGTGACTTCAAGTCAACAATCAGATGTGTGAGTAAGGCCATCCTAGACCATCCAATCCCAGCTGAGCCACCACACATAGGCCCAAACCAAAGAACTCCCCAGGCAATCCACAAAATCTTGAGAAAAAAATAAATTATTCCTATTTTAAGCCACTAAATTTTAGGATGGTTTGTTATATATGCCATTATTTAAATGTGGCCTCTCATTTTACGTGTTAATAGCACAGATTTCTGCTTCTTTATCCTATATGGTAGACTGGAATATCCTTCTTAAGATTCAGTTTCTAAAAGAAAATCAGATACTATGTCCTTTTCATTTTATTTTCTTTCCTTCCTTTTTAAAGCAAGACATCTTTAAGCACGTATATTAAGAATACCTTTACTAATTTTAAGATTTTGCATATTCTGCTACATTATCATCTACCGCTGTTATACATGGGAGATTTTTAGTGTTTATTTTAGCCCTTTAAACCATTTGGAGTGTTTTTATTTGCGAATAATGTTAGTTGATGATCCAATGTTTATTTTTGCAAAAGTTATCTTATTGTATAAAATACAATTACTGTATCATGTTAAATTTTGATTTTAAATACATTGAATATGAATAATGTTTGGAAAACTGAAATCTTTGAAATAGTAATCCTTTTCATTCATAAATGTAGTGCATTTCTCCATTTAATCAGAGCTTTTATGTTTTTTGGTATATCTTTATAATATTATTCATATAACTATTACATAGCTCCAATTATTTTTACTGTTTATCTTATACAATTTATTGCTCCTATGAGTAGAATAATTATTTACATGTTTAATCTAGTTCTCACTCATGTAAAGGTATTTTTGATTTTTCATATAATTGTCTAGTATCCTTTCCCATTACTCAATTTATTTATTTATTTATTTTAAGGTTTTATATTTCCTTTTTCTCCCAAAGCCCCCTGGTACATAATTGTGTGTTGTTAGTTGTGGGTCCTTCCAGTTGTGGCATGTGGGATGCTGCCTCAGCATAGCTTGATGAGCAGTGTCATGTCCGTGCCCAGGATTCAAACCGGCGAAACCTTGGGCATCCAAAGCAGAGCGTGCGAACTTAACCACTTGGCCATGGGGCCAGCCCCTCAATTTATTTGGTAGCTCTAAACTTTGTAGATTATTCCACACTAAAATGATAGATTTTTCTCTTCTTCACTAATATTATTTACTTCTTATTCTTTGTATTCTCATTCTTTAATGACTGGGCTCTCCAGGGCCACACTGAATCACAATAATATTTGCCAGTAGTATTTTTCTCTTCTTAAGTATAGCATAAACACCAGATAAATTCCTTGTCAGGGCAGAGCAGGCATCTAAGAGAGGGAAAGTAAAAGCGTGAAGGGGAATCATTTCTACTAGAAATCAGCAGACTTCCCTCTGTTTGCTATTTGGTGCTAGAGATGTTACGACAACGTGGTCAGCTGAGAATCAGAGGATCTCACTCTAGTCCCAGGAATTAATCTTGGTCAAGTCTCTTAACCCCTTCAGACCTCAGTTACTTCATTGTAATATTAAGAGTGAAAAGTCTTTTTGAGTTCAAAAAAAAAGTCTTTTTGAGTTCAAAAGTCCTATGATCCCTTTACAAGGATTCACCTGACAAAGACCAGAGTGAATTTTTACTTGTCTTCTTCTCGACCAACATTGTTATCTACATCATCACTTACAGACCTCTTAAGTCTCTACTTTTGCCTGACATTGATCAAGATAAGTTTCATATCAGGTCGCTGTTCACAGGGATAACAAATCTACAGTTAATTATTTGGAAATAAGAATAAAGATGGGCCCTGGTGGAACCAGCAATCAGTGGAACCAAAGGTCTTGCTTTCTTTTTTTGGAAAAGCTGTGGGTACATCCTCCGAGATACACCACAATTCTTTTGTACTTTGAAAGTATGAAATAAAAGGAGGCTTTGAATCCATGGTTATGAACAAATCACAGTATTTTTCAAAGTTTACTAATGATGCCATTTGCCTGGCATGTGACTGTTCTTTGGTGTGTAAAGAGCAGATTTATTTAAGGCCCTTTTCATTCCTAAAACAAATATTAATTCAGTGCCTAGTATTTGCTGCAAGACAGCAGTGAGCTACCCTCAAGCATTTACATCCTAGTTGGGTGACACAGAACATAAACGAAAAGAGAAGTTTGAGGATGATCAATATGGTTGTATATTCATCAATCTCTCTTCATTTTGGACTATTTTTTCACTCTTTTCCCTCTTTTTATTTTTCCCAGAGCTCTATGCATGGACTTGAAAACCTAGAAAGTGTGGATCCAAAATTCCTCTTGCAAAATTCCTTCTTGCAACAATAGTTTTTCTTATCAGAGAGAACACACTTCACAGAATGCATTATGTGGTTGTTATGTTGAGATTACGTTCAGAGAGAAAGTGTCTCTAGAAGACTAGGCTCCTATGGATCATTGTCATTTAATCACTTTCTTGGGAGGAAGGATGATATTGTGAAGGGAAAACAAAATACCACACAAGATTCATACTCAAAAGACATTTTAATCCTGGTTGTGTCCTTTAATGTGGTGTAATCTTGGGCAGATCAGTTACTTCTTCAGAGTCAGTAGCAATAACATCCTGAAAATAATTCTATAGGGATTAAATGAAACAATATATGAGAAAGTGCTTTGAAAATTACAAAGCAATCCTCTTCATCTTATTTTTCTTCTATTAATATTTTTCACCCATTCAATCCTCCTTGACTGAATATAATCAGGCTTGACTGAGTTTTGTCATTTATTCAACAAATATAAAGTGCCTACTAAGAACCAGTCAATGTTGTTGGGATTTATTAGTGAACAAGACAGGGTCTCTGTCCTCTTGTAGTTTAACATCTATTATGAGAGAAAGACAGGGAACAAATATTCACAAGTCTGATGCATACAACAATGGAAAACACAGTGAGGTATCCTGGGGAGGGGACAGAGAGGGCCTCCTAGAGGAAATGCTGTGTGCACTGATTCCTTAATCATAAGCAAGAGTTAGTTTTGTAAAGCCAGGAAGCATCTTTCTGTGCAGATGGGACAGCATGTCCTAATGCTGGGAATCCATATTTTCTGTTCAAGTTATTGAAAGATGACAATGTGATTACTGTAGAGAGGAGGATGATGGTGGAAACAGCATGACACGAGGCCAGCGCAGTTGACCGAGCAGTTCCTAAGTGCTAGGCACTGTGCCGGGTGCTAGAGATACAATGATGAATACCATTTCTGATCAACATTTCAAAGTTTACTTCAGGAAAGAGATGGTTAAAATGATCATGCATTCAGTAAGTATTTACTAAGCCCCACATGTGATGGGACTATAACAGTGAGCTAAACAAAATATCAGCCTTCATGGAACCAATATTCCAGCAAGGGAAAAAAGATGATAAGCAAGTAAACCACCAGATGGTTTTCTCAGCTCATATCTGGAAAACACTATCAGCACTATCTTCAAAATATTTCCAGAACGTGACCATTTTCACCACATCTGCTGTTAACTCCTTGGTCCAAGCCACCATTATGCCATGTAAATTCCTGCACCTGCTTAACTGGTCTGTCTGCTTCCACCCTTCTCCCTCTGTAGTCTGTTCTCAGCACAGCAACCCAAGTGCTTCTTGTAAAATATGAGTCAGATCATGTGCCTTCTCTGCTCAAAACTCTGCACTGGTTCCTCATTTTGCTTAGAGTAGAAGCCAGTGCCTTTACAATGGCCTACATGGCCCTCCACCATCTGCTTCCCTCCTCCCACCCCATCTCTCCGGCTTCCTCTTTTGACACTGTCTCCCTTATTCACTCTGCTCTGGCCTCCTTATTGTTCCTCAAACAAGCCAGGCAAGCCAGGCAGACTCCTCCTGAGGGGCCTTCGTACCTGCTATTTTCTCTTCCCCAAACTCTCCTTCTCTTGATATCTGCAGCTTCAGCTCCTTTAAATATTTATTCTGTGCAGACGTCTCCCCAACTACTCTATATGCCATTGCAGACACTTTTCCTCCATCCACCTTATCATGGTTTTTTCATAGCACTTGTACATTCTAACATATTATAACTTTTAATTTAAAAAAATGATTATTTCTTTATTGTCTGTCTTCCCCTACAAAGAATTCATGCCTATTTCTTTCAATGATATAGTCTAACTGCTTTGAAAATCATCGAGCCCATAGGAAGGGCTCAAAGCATATTTGTTCAATGCATGAATGAAATGCTAAGAAAAATAAACTAGAGTGATGGGCTCAGAAATCCTTGAATTGGAAAAGGATGCCTGTTTTACATATTCAGGAATGTTCCTCTGATGAGGTAATATGTGCAAGAGACCTGAAGAAACTGAAGGGGTGTCAAGTCAATATCTTGAGGGAAAATTCCAGGGAAAAACTCCAGCAAGTACAAAAGCTTCAAAGCAGAATACTTGTGTGTGCAAGTAACTGAGCAGAGTGAGTGAAGTGGATAGTTGTAGGAAATGAGTTTGGAGAGGTGGCCTCAAGGCAGATCATGTAGACTCTTTATTAGGTATGAACCATCTGGAATTGACAATTTTGTAGGTCTAAATACTGGCAATTTTGAATAGTGGCAGTTTCATATGATTTAACTTACTAAGTCATGACAATGATAAGTTCGATTATAATTATGGTTAAAATTTATATGTTGCTTTGTCATGTGCCAGGCATATTCGGAACATGTGACATATATTCATTCTTTCATCTTCACAACAACCCTATGGAGTAAACACTGTTAACTCCCATTTTACTGATGAGGAAACTCAGGGGTTTCATAATAGTCCAAGGTCACACAGCTGGTACCCAGGCAGTCTCCCTCCAGGATCTGTGTTTTAGGATTCCACTGGAGAGTGTGGATCTGTCTTTCATTGCATTCTGGGTGATGAGTGGTGAACGAGCCTGAAGGAACTAAAAGAGGAAGCACAAGGCTAATGAAATGATCCAGGAGAACAATTCTAATGGATTGGATGTGAAGCAAATGAGAATGAAAGAAGCCAAAGATGACTCGTAATATTTTTGACTGAGGAATGGGGTGAATAAAAACATTTAGTGTAATTGCTATGCAAATATTTGATAGAGGAATTTTGTGTGTGAGACTACAAAGAGAGGGTACATGGTTTCAATATATCTTTATACATAAATGTCTACATAGAATCTCAACATGGCTGCCCTGAGGAAGAAGCCAGCAACATACCATGTAGAACTTATACACGTAAAGGAAAGAAATACTCACTACCTATTCAATCAGGACACTCAGAACTAGGAAAGATTAGTTCAAAGACATTCAAATTCAGATAGGCTCCCTGAGACCAAATTCTCACCTCCCCCCCACCTCCCAAACAGTTACAGCTTTGGACTCTCTGAAGGAGCACTGCAAAGTCCCCTGACTTAACATTCAGAGTCTGGGGTAATGGAGGGGGAGGAGGGCACTAGAGCTCAGAGGAATGTGCTGAGGGAACAGGATGATGGAGCTCAGAGTGTCATCTCAGGCAGAGGCTGCCCCAGAACCTTTAAGATGGATAAGATGCTCACGGTCCTGAAGGTTCAAAGTCAGCAATGGTGCACATGGGGCCACACCAGAAGCGAACAAGGTGTGCAACAGAAGTGGACTGAGATGAGCATGAGACGTTGAACAAAGGAGTGGCTTCCGAAGTGGAACGTGGCTCCCAAGCAGAGAGAGTGGTGGGGTGAGCAGCATGGTGTGAATGGGAGAATGTGCTTGTACCGGTGGTTGGCAGGAAACTGGGGTGGCAGACTGGACATAAGGAGGGATTGGAGGGATCTTTGAGGCCTGGGGACCACCAAGCTCTACTCTGAATGGATCTGAGTGCACAGTCCTGCTATGGTAAGATGAGGAGTGACACCAGCGTTTGGAGATTTTTGTTTGGGGGGTTGGGCCAAACTCTCACTGGAGGATTGGCAGATATACCCTACCTCAGTAAACACATATTAATCATATTTTAAACCTTTTTCTAAATCCCTAGTACTCTTATGATGAGTTATTGTTTTAAAACTTAGATAAAAATGGTGAGAAGTATTGAGATAGAGCTGTCAACTGTAGCCTTTACTTTCGGACATTTTCAAATAAATTCTCCTCCTTTCAAAAGCTGGTGTAAATATGACAAAAAAAAAAAAACCCAGAATCATGACATAAAATAAAATGGCAAAAATTTTTTTAAATAAGTGCATTCTCCTTCAGAGGTAACTGTTTCTTACAGCTAGCAATTGGCAACTGAACAGCAGTGGGGTTGACGCTTGGGTGTCTTTTTTTGTGTTTTTGAAAGAAAAGAGACATGAAATTACCTACTGTTGCAAGAAAAGAATGTCTAAGTGCATTTTAATTTCTCTAACCTCTTTTGGTGAATACGTAATTTTTTTTAAGATTTTTTTTAAAGATTTTTTATTTTTTTCCTTTTTCTCCCCAAAGCCCCCTGGTACATGGTTGTATATTCTTAGTTGTGGGTCCTTCTAGTTGTGGCATGTGAGACGCTGCCTCAGCATGGCTTGATGAGCAGTGCCAGGTCCGCGCCCAGGATTTGAACCGACGAAACACTGGGCCGCCTGCAGCGGAGCAAGCGAACTTAACCACTTGGCCACAGGGCCGGCCCCGGTGAATATGTAATTTTAAATGTATGCTACACTAATTTAGTAAAAGTCTTATGCATTGCCTATAAAAAATTGGAGAGTGTGTGTGTGGCTAAATTTGAGGCTGGCTTCTACCAAAGGGCACTATACATACAAAGATTTGATTCAAAGATTAATGCCTACTAAAGTATAAAATGGTTATATAGAGGGATGCAAAGGTTTGGTTTCTATCACATGAGAGCAACTTGTTCTCTGTGCATAGGTGAAAATATGTAAACTTGCCTTTATGATGCCACTGAGCAGCTAGTGTCCTGGGGGACAGCCTGGCTCTTAAGAGGGGCCAACAGCATTCCTGGTCAATGACTTGCTGGTTTCAAACATGGATAAGTCCTTCAATAATATTTTCCTGTAGAAAGCATATTTTTTAAAAGTCCTACTCAGTTGAATGATAATTGATCATTTAGATTTTTATATATAACAAGAATGTTCACTATTTCATATATATAACTTTTAATATATTTTCACAAGTGATTCTCACAAAATTGCCATAAAGCGGGGGCTTATGAGCACTTTTTTTCTTCCATTTTTATAGATGAATGATCTGAAATACATAGATGTTGATATGGTTTGCTCAAATGCACTTGTTGGTAAGTGATAGGGTGGGGTCTTCTTTATCTTCTCACCTTTCAAAGATCAGGGGTCCCCAAGGTTCCATTATGTTGCCCTCTTCTCACTCCATATTCACAATCTGGGCAACACCCTCAGTTCTTATTTACTCATGTGTCCCTCAGATGCTAAATCAAGTATCACTTAAAAACACCCACTGTCTTCACGGGTCACATGGAGACTCTGATGTATTCACTCACATTAATCCTCTTACTAATCAGGGCACCAGGTTAGCACACAAAGCTATGCTGTATCCAAAGTCCCATCATTTGCAATGATAAAATTTAAAAAATATATTATTTAGATGCTACTACTTAAACAGAACACAGTAGACAACAAGTAGAGGCAAAAGAATGAACTGGAAGGGGGAGGACTTTGGAAAATGGATCAGAGTTGTTTACAATGGGGGACAATAGGGTGACAGCGTAAAACAGGCTCTGTTTGTTCTTCCTGTTCTCCAGCAGGTGGGCTGTGATCATGGGAGAGGTAGAAGAGAGATTCAGACAGCAGTATCACCTCTCTTCTTATCAAACTGTGATGATATTCCAGGCTGTATTGAACATGGAATGATAAAATGAAAGGATACTAAACAGGATAAATTTAACAAAATTATCTTTAACAAACTGTTTTAGGAAAAGGGATCATAAACAAGATTTAAAAACAAAATGAGAGAAATAGCCCTAATATATCTAACATACTAAGAGACCTTATAAATCAACATGGAAAAGGATTAAGAACATGATTTTAATCAGACAAATGGCATGAACTGTTGATTTAAAGGAGAGGAAATTAAAATGGGAATTCAAAACGAAAATATGCTAAACCTCATTACTTTAGACGTAAATCAAAGGAAAATTAATTTAATGCTTTATTTAACAAACCTTTACATAGTGCTTACTATATGCAAGGTACTGTTCTAAGCATGTTTCACGGCATGTCATGGATGATATGGATGACATTTCCATCATATGTAGTCCTAAACTGCCTTTCCAATTTCTCCTCCCACAATTCTTTCTGGTACCCTACATTCCAGCCACTCTCAACTATTAATATTTATGTTCCTCGAACACCTAATGTACTTCAACATGCTGTCTTGGCCATTCAAACTCTTCTTTCTGCCTAAAATGTCCTTCCTCTCCTGCTTTTTCTTGGCCCGCAGAGAAATAAAAACTGAGAGGGAGCAATTCTGTTTCAATTTCTTCAATAGCTATCAAAATCATCTCAAGCTTAAGGTGTAACCATGGGTTCCCCATGACCAGTTCACCTGACCCCATCTCTCATCAATAGTGTGATTAAGAATTGCCTTTCTTGGGGCCGGCCCAGTGGCCAAGTGGTTAAGTTCGCGCACTCGGCTTCTGCAGTCCAGGGTTTCACCGGTTCAGATCCTAGGTGCCGACATGGCACCGCTCATCAGGCCACGCTGAGGTGGTGTCCCACATGCCACAACTAGAAGGACCCACAACTAAAATATGCAACTGTGTACTGGGGGCATTTGGGGAGAAAAAGCAGAAAGAAAAAAAGAAGATTGGCAACAGTTCTTAGCTCAGGTGCCAATCTTAAAAAAAAAAAAAAAAGAATTAACTTTCAGAAAATCTGCAAAGTCACATAGCCAGGGCATGTGCAAAAGAAGAAATCGTGACTTGAAATGACCACAGAACCAAAGATCCTCCTTCCCACGGAACCCAAGGACCAGGACACGACCAGAAATTGAAAGTCCGACCCTTATCAGGAGCAAGGGGTCCCTGATTCAGGAAGATCCAGCATTAAAATTCCTTCCCACCTCCTCACAAATGTTTAGAACCCTGTCATAAATGTTTGAAACCTCACCATAAAAGCTTGAAGCCCACCAATCAAAACCTGCCCCACCAGCATTTCTGTGTGCCAGCCTGTTCCCCCAACCTATTAAATTTCACCCCAAATCCTGAATCAGGGAGACAGATCTGTGGGCGCACGCCCCTGTTCTCCCTGCAGATGGATCTCACAGAATAAAGCTGATCTCTTTTCCCAAAGGCTGATCCAATAATTAATTGGTTTGTTTATGCTCATCAGGCAAGCGAACCCCAATTTTGTGTGGTAACAAAGGCATAGATAATATTGCAGGAAACTCCATTAAAGTTTCAAGGAACAGATAATCCCAACAGTATATTATTGGTTTCATAAAATAGCAAAAGGGGGTAAAGCTACCCAGTTCTTTTTAAGTAACCCAAATCCCAAATCAGAGAAGGACAGCACAAGAAAAGTATAAGCAAATTTCACAAACACACACATGTGTGTATATACGTGTGTATCTAAAAATGTGTTAGCTAAGAGAATCCAAAAGTGCATTAAACTAGAAAAAGAAAAATCTTACAATCACATGAATTTCATCCCAACAATGAAAGCTAACAATGTAATTCACCACATTAAAATGAATGCCCGGAGAAAACTCTATAGATGGAGAAAAGCACTTAACAAATATTAACACCTTCTTTTATGCTAAAAAGTCTCAATAAAAAAAGGAATAGAAGAGGTATTCCTCAAGACAACATTGTATTTAACAGCAAAATGTTAGAGAAAGTTCCCTTAAGCAGTGATACTGTTCAACAAAATGCAAGAATGTAAGTTTATGATTATATGAGTCCAAGCTAGACATTTCCTAATGCTTTTCCACTTCCTCCTCTCTACGCTTTTAGTCCATGGTGGAGTCAAAAGCTGGTTAACATGTTATAGATGGAGGAATGAGAGGAAACCCAAGCCAGGAAATAGAAGTCTGCAAAGCCTCCCCTTCCTCTCCAGGCTTCAAGCTTCGAGTAGATTTGAGATGAGCGAGGGGCAGGCAGGTAGAGAAGATTTAGTATTAGATTAAGTTTGGCTTGTTAATTAATATCTTGGACTGGATACTTTAAATACTGAATTGATACTGTTTTGTGACTTCATAACTTTAGGGTTATTTCAAACAAAAAAGTGCGAGACCTGAGCTGGTTTCCAACTAGCACAGGGAAGAGAACATCCCCTGAATAAAGCTTAAAAGGACAGTGGGAGATAAAAAGCAAAAACAAAACAAGCCAGACCAAATACAAGATCAATCTGAAAAAACAAAAAAACCCAGTAGCATTCTTCTACATCGGCAGTTACTAACAGGAAAGTACAATAGAAGATTTTAAAGCTCTATTGAAGAACACAAATTTAATTCACCTTTTATTTAGAATTAACTATATACTACAGAAGTTGCAAAAATAGAACAGAGAAGGTGCTCGATAAATGTTTGTTAAAAGATGCCGTCCTTAACTACTGTTTTTCCATCACCCCACAACGAATCCATCAGTACATTGTCTCCATTCTGGCTCCCAAATGCATTTTGGATGCAGTCAGTTCTCCATTTCCCTGTCATTCACTCCCCGCTCCATGTGACCATCTCTCACCTGGATTACTCAACTGGTCCCATTCAGAAAGGCCTCCCCTTACCACCCTATAAAAAGGAGCTCCCTTCCATCACATCCACACACCTTTAGTCTCTAGTCTGTATAACCCGGGGGTTAGGAATGTGGGCTCTGGAGCCCAGTGGGCTGGATTGGAATCCCAGCATCAAGCTTACCAGCAGAGGGAACTTGGTCAAACCAGACAATGTCTGTGCTTTGGTTTTTCTTGTGTAAAATGGTGATAATAGTAGCAATACGGTTCTGATGAGAGTTGAATGAGATATTAATGGCACATTAAGTGATAAGAGGACAGTCAATCCATTACTAATGTTCATTAAATATTAGTTGTTTTGTTAACGTTGACATCTGAGTCCCTTGTGGTTTCCTGCAGAACATTCACCTCCCTGTGCAATGATTTATTTATTTACCTATTGTTCCTGCAGAAGACGGTCAGCCGTGTGAGGGCAGGGCCATGTCCGTCTTATTCAGTGTGCATCCCTAGTGCCTTGAACTGTGCCTGGCACATAGCAGGCGCTCAAATTTTTTCCAAATTACAATTTCCTGCTTGAATTCAGGATTTCTGTTCCTCCTTTCAGTGCTTTTTGTACCATGTTGCCTTGTCTGAGACTCTTTTTACTCAAAATGTGGTCCATGCACCATTAGCATTAACAACACCTGGTAGCTTACTAGAAATGCAGATTCTCCAGGATTCACCCAAGGCATATTGAATTAGAATCAACACTTTCACAAACATCACACTGGGCTTTGTAGGCCCATTAAATTTTAAGAAGGATTGATTTAGATGAGTGTCTCAAGGAGGAAAAGTTCTTACCGTATGGTTGTGGGTAACAGAACTAGATAGCACATACTTCCCACTTTCCTGTTTTTTCATGATAATAAAATATTTCTTGTATTTTTATCATACTTAAAAATTCAGGAGTAAATATGTTTGTTAAAAAAAGTGTTTAGTAAGTGAAGGAGGCCACTGATATTGGAGTTAGGAGCCAAGAAAATAATATTAAACAGCTATACCATTAAACGGTTATCTGTATGAACTTGGTCTTTTTTTTAATTATAAAATGCTCACATTTGCTCTTCAGGGCAGAGTCAAACTCATTATATTATTAAGGAATGATTTTGTTACTTTAATTTTTATAAAAAATACTGTTTCTTGGAAATAGCTTTATACAAATAAGGTATTGGCAACCTATGGTCTACAGTCCAAACCCAGCACACCACTAGTTTTTGTAGAGCCCATGAGTTAAGAATGGTGTTTGTATTTTTATATGGTTGAAAAAATTTGAAAATGAAGAATATTTTTGGACCCAAGAAAATGGTATGAAATTCTAATTTCTATTGGAACTTAGTGACACCCATTTGTTCAGTATTTTCCTTAACTGTTTCTGTGCTACAACAGCAGATGTCAGTAGTTGCAATAGAGACCATATAATCCACAAAGCCAAACATATTTAATATCTGGTTCTTTAAAGAACGTGTTTGCCAACCTTTGATCTAAGTGATAGGTGCCTTTCCCTTCTCATAATGATTACTTGAATAAAATGATACAGTAGATGCAAAGGTACTTTGAAGTTAGGACATGCAAGAGAATATAATGGAAGGTATTATTGGCAGATGTGGTGACCTTTCACTGAAATGGAATATATAATGTGAGAGACATCACTGCAGTCAACTTTGAATGACTTAGGAGCAAATCAGTATTAAGGAGTGACTGTTGCCAAGTTGCACCAGTAAGAGACACAACAAAGCAGAACATAAATGATCTAGGTGGTCAAAGAATGCTTGTGACAAAGGTGGACTGTACCTGGGATCTGGGAAGGGGACAAGGATGGTCACATTACCTGCCAATTGAGGAGACAATGGATCACGAAGATGTAGATTTGCTATAGGACATTTAATTTTAAATGATGTTAATGTATTAGTTTACCATATTCATATGGTATCTAGTTTGACTTACCTTGTGAAGAAAAGAAATATACTATATACTCACCAAGACGATCAGAGAGACTAGACATATGAAACTCCAGAAAAATCCTCTTTTTAGGTTGAGCCAGCAACTGAAAAAAGAAGAGTCAGTAAATGTATATCAACTGCTCAGTCCTGTCCGGGAAAAAGGTAAGATGCTTAAGAGATACTTAAATGTATGCAGTATGTTTCCCATCAAAAATACTCATAATTAGAGATACATTCAGTGTTAAAGTACATTTGCCACACAAGGTTCATGAGGAATAGTAAGGTGCTTGGGTGATGTCTGGAGGTAGTAGCCTACGGCTTCAGTAACTTAGTGAGAAGAATTTTGGAATAAATGGGGTCAGGCGAGGTTATGAAGGACCTGGAAAGATTGCCACAGGCAGTTTAACTTGATGTTAATTTAGGCTCCTCATTTGTTGGTTTTTGAATTTGAATAGCACAGTAAAGTTTTAAGAAAAGTCTGGATGCATAATAGACTAGAATTGGAGAAAGAACAAAGGTAGAGATTAGCCAGAGAGTGAAGAATGGAGACAATCCCAAACACAGTCAGAGGCTCTGAATAGTATAGAATGTTTGTCAACATACTTAGTTAGATATGGGAATCCATAGATTTTTGCTGTTTCAGAGCAGACTCTCAGCCTGGGAAGAACGTTTACAGCAATGATGAGGATTTCAAGTGCTTCTAAAGACTGTCACACATCATTATACATTTAACAGTATACTCGGGATAAAAAACAACACAAAAATCCTTGTTTATCAGGAAATACAAGTTTTAGTTAGTCATAAAACATTTACAAAGTATCATATATTCTGAATGTTGTGGCCATCATAACGGGTGGATAGGACTTGAGATGAGGCATCCTGCTTGACAGCAATGTATTGGCCTCCTGACAGTGAAACTCATCTAGAGAAATTTATTTAATTTCTGCTTGTATGGAGAAAAGGCTTTTCCTTTCTCTGCATTTCAAAATGATTACATTGTCAGCCATTAGTCCATCTATTTTTTTCATGCATAATGTATGTGTTGGGTGGAGCTGAATGGGTGCTATTAGATAACCTCTAAGACCCTGTAGACTCTGGAAATAAATGATCCCATCTATATGATAGTAAAAACTTGAGTGGTAATTCAGAGAACTCAACTTGTTTATCTGGTTTTAAACATCAAACTATTCTCTCCTGACTCTCTGATATTGTTCAGAGAATGAAAAAACAAAGAAGAAGAAGTTGCTTTGTATTGTGAATACAATGGTTTAGGGATGCACCATAATTTAGTTGAATGAGAAGAGTAGGCCTTCCAGGAGTAGGCAAATCTGATACTTAACTAATTCTATGACCTCGGACCAATCACTCAACCTTACTGAGCCTCAGTTTCCTCACCTGGTAACTGGGGACAAAAGAATAATCTCTACTTCGAATGGTGGTGCTGAGTGTCAAAAGGAATATTATATATAAAGCGTTTAGCACAGAGCCTGGTCATAGGAAACAGCAAATGAGAGCTGCCGCCACCATTGCTGTAACTATTATAGATGTCAGAATTAATCATTATAGTGATGATAGTCTTCACAAGTAGTTTCCTATTGTTTCTCCCTTGATTTCCTATGGAGACAGGTGTGCACACATTTCCCAACCATGAGTTCAGCACTCACTCACTTTGTAGATGTGCCATATCCATGGGGGTGGAGCCCTGCAGACACAGCCACAATCACCACTGGGATACCATAGACAAAAGGATATGGGAGCTTCTTCGTGAGTCTTTCTGTGCTGGTGTAGTTGGCCACTTTGAGGTCCCTAACAGTGAGGAGGAGGTGCAGTCCTTCAAGGAGCATTCAGGTGAAGGAGGCCAAGTAGAGGCAGTGCAACAGCCCTGCAATGATGGAGCACAGCACCTAGAGGGGGAGGAGAGGCACCGGAGCGCTCCATGGGCACAGAGAGTGCACCACCTGCTATTCCCTAGGGCTGTCTCAAGACACATTTAGCGGAAGAAGTTTACTTAGCCTTCGAATGTCCTTCTTTTACTTCAATTTGTCAGCAAACAAATCTAGGATGTCATTTAATTCCCACTGTAGCATCATATTTGTGCCTACACACATAACAGAAAAACTGAAACAGGAGTGTGCTGTTAGTCCTGGCAGCCAACTGTGCTGGGGCTCCCAAAACCCGATTTATAAACAGCCAACCAGGGTGGGAAAGCCTAGACTCCCTGGGCACCTGCAGCAAGAACAGCCCTGCCATAGTGGAAGGACACACGTAGCACACACAGAGGTCACTCCTGGAACATTTGGACTGGTGTATGCTCCATACAAGAGACACACTTGAGACTTGAAGACACTCGCAAACTGAAAGTGAAGGGATAGAAAAAGATACTTCATGTGGCAAAGAAAAGAAAGCTGGCGTAGCAATACTTCTATCAGACAACATAGACTTTAAAACAAAAACTGTAACAAGAGACAAAGAAGGGCACTATGTAATGATAAAGGAAAGTATTCAACAAAAGAATATAATACTTGAAAATATCTATGCACCCAACATAGGACTACCTAAACATATAAAGCAATTATTAACAGCTGCCCTACCACTCCTCTTAGACAGCTTTCACCAAATTCACCAATGGTCACATTTGGAGTAGACCAGCAGGAGATTTTCAGCCTTCATTGCCCTGGAACTTTGCAATATTTGACAATTAAAACTCTTCCCTCTTTGTCTATTCTGTCTCTGTCTTTTTGTTCTTTTCCTATGCCCATCCTTAAGAATTCCATTCTCAACCCCCTTCTCATTCTGCATGCTTATTCCTGAGAGCTTTCATCTCCTCCCTGGGTTTTCATTACCTCCACACTGTGTGCTAATTCTTTCCATGTTGAAATTCTAGCCTGAGCACTGGATCTGTAGAGGGACTTGTCCTCTGACCACTTCAAATGAAATCTGCCCTCTGGCAGAATCAACATGTCTCAAAGGGATCTGATTCAAAGGCCTTCTTACCCTGTATTCTGCCACTGAACAGGAAAATCAGCCATCCATCCCATTGGCCGAACCTGCATTCTGGGTGTCACTCCTGACGACTTCCCCAACCTCAGCTGAGAACTCGGTATAAATGCAGATTCCTCTTCTCCACACTAGACCCACTAGATCATAAAATCTAGGGGGAAGGCTCATTTTTTCAAAACCCCTCCAGAGGAGTCTGAGGCACAGGAAAGAGTGAGAATCATTGTTCTAGGTAAACTGAGTGAGCTAACGTTTCCCAAGTTAGTTGAGACCCAGCTCACATCCAGGCCTTCCTCAGTTCTCTGTCTGGAATGCTGTTTTTCTTCCACTGGCTAACCCCTTGCCCTAACCTAGGGATTCAGTTTAGACATAAATTCCTTCAGGGAGCCTCTCCTATTTTTGACATTGGCAGGTGTCTCACCTGTGAGAGCCTGAATCCCTGTGTGTTTACTTGTGCTGTGAAAACAAGTTCTTTATTTTTTAATTGGATGAGGACGGGCACTGTGTATCCTTAGTGACTAGCAAAGTTCTAGGTCCAGAGTTGGCCCTATATAAATACCTGTTAAAGCAAATTAATTCAGCTAGTTAAATGAAATAATGTAAATCACAGAGCTTGACCTATACAAAGTGCTTTGCAAATGGCAGCAACAAATCATTTTTGAAGTTTGTCATCAAGTTCTTTCTTGTCACATCACTTCTCCATATACCCCTTTTCTCCTCATTGGCAAGCTCCCCAAAGAAGAATGAGCTTTGATTAGTTTTTCTACCTGGGGCTTGGTCTGTTTGATGCCTGTGATGTAGAGAAGGTGGGCCAGGAAGAGGCAGAGAAGGAGCTGCAGGTAGAGGAGATGCTGGTATTCTGGATGGATCGACAAAGGAGGAAGGTGAGGGCTGCCAGGAGGAGACACAGCAGAGAGGGACTCAGCCCCGTGTAGGTGATCACAGTCAGCACAGGGGCCTCCTGGATCCAACAAAAGGAAAGTGCTATCAACTCATTTTGGACCATCATGTTCTTTAATAATTTTACTATTGTAAATAAGATAATATTGCTTATTGTGCATCCTTGAACTGGAGTACCTTTCAGCCCTTAAAAAAACATATTTTCAGATCGCTATGGATATTAGAAAATGTCCATGATATGTTAAATTTACAAAGCAGTATATATACTACATAGATCAGAGTTTCTCAGTCTCAGCACTGTTGACGTTCTGGGCTGGATGATTCTGTGCTGTAGAGCGCCATCCTCTGTGTTGTAGCACATTTAGCAACATCCCGGGATTCACTAGATGCCAGCAGCACTCTCCTCCACCAAGTAGTGACAACAAAAATAGTTTCCCGCCATTGCCAAATGTCCCCTAGGGCGCAAAACTGCCGCCGTTGAGAACCACTGATATGGAGTGTGGTCTCACGTTTGAAAAAGATATACATGCACAAAATAACAGGATTTATTTTTTAAGGTAATTTCCACTATCTCTGGATAGTAGAGGTTTTTCTTATTCTTTGTAATTTTGTCTATTTCCCTATTTAAAAGCAGCAAGCATACATTTTTCTTAATCAAATGAAATTTATATATATTTAAATCCTACACTGAATATAAACTTGGGATAAGATTTATTTTATAAAAAATTAATTATCAGAGTCTAATCAGTTAGTAATACACTTAAGACAATGCCTTGATCACACTGGGTGCCACGAGTACTGCAATACTAGAGAAATGACTGCAGGGACACACTGTGTCACAGTATAAAAGATGACATGACGGCCCTCATTGAACCAAGCCATTTTGTGCCAATAGACACACAGAGGACTTTCAATTTCATTTCTCATTGAAAAGAGAATAACACCCCTGTCGTACTGTAGTTTATAATGACCCCAGTCAGTAGATGTGAATATATTTCTCAATATATGTCAATCTGTTAGAGTTAACAATTTCTGTGTATTTGAGTGTAAAACAGGTATAACTGCTGCCCCCTATTGCTGATTTAATGATCCCCCCCACATTTGCTCCCTCCCTCATATCTCTAATTACTCCTTGACTATCACTATGTCCTCTGAACCCTAATATTTTCTTTTTATGAATAACTTCAAGAAATCTTCTAGCCAAAGGGATGGGAAACTATGACCCATGGGCCATATTTGGCCCACTGCCTGCTTTTATGTGCCTGTGAGCTATGAATTTTATTTACTGTTTCAAATAGTTGAAAAAAATAAAAGAACAATATTTCATGGGACTTGAAAATTATACAAAATTCAAATTTCAGCATCAATAAGCAAAGTTTTATTGGAACACAACTATTTGTTATGTATTGTCTATGACTGGTGCTGCACTCCAGTGGCAGCACTGAGTAATTTTTTCAAGTAATTTTATTGTGATTATAATGGTTTATATGATTGTATAATTTTGCGTGAGCATTATTGTCTATCAATTCCTGAATACACTTCATCATGCTGGATCCCAGTCATCTAACTTTATCCCTCACAATATATATGTGCCCCTTTACCCTTTTTTCCCACCCTCCAACCCCCTTCCCCTCTGGTAACTACTAATCTGTTCTCCTTATCCATGTATTTGTTCTCTTCCACATAGTGAAATCATGCAGTATTTGTCTTTCTCTGTCTGGCTTGTTTCACTTAATACTATACCCTCAAGGTGCATCCATGTTGTTGCAATGGGGACAATTTTGTCTTTTTATGGCTGAGGAGTATTCCATTGAAAGTATGTATACCACATCTTTACCCATTCATCTGTAGAAGGGCACTTGGGTTGCTTCCACAGCTTCGCTATTGTGAATAATGCTGCAATGAACATAGGGCTGCATAAATCTCTTTGGATAATTGATTTCAAGTTCTTTGGATAGATACCCAGTAGTGGGATAGCTGGATCATATGATACTTTTATTTTTAATTTTTTGAGAAATCTCCACACTGTTTTCCATAGTGGCTGCACCAGTTTGCATTCCCACCAGCTGTGTGTGAGAGTTCCCTTTTCTCCTCATCCTCTCCAACATTTGTTATTTTTTTGTCTTGTCAACTATTGCCATTCTGACTGGTGTAAGGTGACATCTTATTGTAGTTTTAATTTTTTTCTTTTTTGAGGAAGATTAGCCCTGAGCTAACTGCTGCCAATCCTCCTCTTTTTGCTGAGGAAGACTGGCCCGGAGCTAACGCTGGTGCCCATCTTCCTCTACTTTATATGTGGGACGCCTCCCACAACATGGCTTGCCAAGCAGTGCCATGTCCACAGTCGGGATCCGAATCAGTGAACCCTGGGCCGCCAAAGCGGAATGTGTTCATTTAACTGCTGAGCCACCGGGCCAGCCCTTGTAGTTTTGTTTTGCATTTCCCTAATAATTAGTGATGTTGAGCCTCGTTTCATGTGTCTGTTGGCCATCTGTATATCTTCCTTGGAGGAATGTCTGTTCATATCCTCTGCTCATTTTTTGATTGAGGTTTTTGTGGTGTTTTGTTGAGTTGTATGTGTTCTTTATATATTTTGGAGATCAACCTCTTGTTTGATAAATGACTTGCAAATATTTTCTCCCAGCTGGTGGGTTGTCTTTCTGTTTTGTTCATGGATTCCTTTGCTTTATAGAAGGTTTTTAGTCTTATGTAGTCCCATTTGTTAACTTTTTCTTTTGTTTCCTTGTCCAAGTAGACATGGTATTTGAAAAGTTTTGCTAAGACCAATGTCAAAGAGTGTACTGCCTATATTTTCTTCTAGGGGTTTTATGGTTTCAGGTCTTACATTCAAATCCTTAATCCATTAGAGTTATTTTTTGTGTATGCTGCAAGATAATGGTCTAGTTTCATTATTTTACATGTAGCTGTCCAGTTCTCCCCACACCATTTATTGAAGAGACTTTCCTTTCTCCATTGTATGTTCTTGGCTCCTTTGTCCAGGATTAACGGTCCACAGATGAATGGTTTTATTTCCGGGCTTTCAGTTCTGCTCCATTGATCTGTTTGTCTGTTTTTGTGCCAGTACCCTGCTGTCTTGATTACTGCAGCTTTGTAGTATGTTTTGAAGACAGGGATTGTGATGCCTCCAGCTTTGTTCTTTTTTCTCAGGATTGCTTTGGCTGTTGGGGGTGCTTTGTTGTTCCATATAAATTTTAGGATTCTTTGCTCTATTTCTGTGAAGAATGTCATTGGGATTCTGATTAGGATTGCAATGAATCTGTCAGTTGCTTTGGGTAGTATGGACATTTTAACTACGTCTATTCTTCTAACCTATGAACATGGACTATCTTTCACATTTCTTTGTCTTCTTTATTTTCTTTCAATAATGTCTTATAGTTTTCAGTGTACAGGTCTTTCACCTCTTTGGTTAAGTTTATTCCTAGGTATTTTATTCTTTTTCTTGCAATTGTAAATTGGATTGTATTCTTGAGTTCTCTTTTGCTAGTTCACTGTTAGTGTTTAGGAGTGCAACTGATTTTTTAAAATTGATTTTGTACCCTATAACTTTGCTGTAGCTCTTGAGTATTTCTAATAGTTTTCTGGTGGATTCTTTAGGGTTTTCTATATATAGAATGATGTCATCTGCAAATAGCAAAAGTTTCACTTCTTCCTTTCCAATTTGGATTCCTTTTATTTCTTTTCCTTGCCTAATTGCTCTGTCCAATACCTCCAGTACTATGTTGAATAGGAGTGGCGAGAGTGGGCATCCTTGTCTTGTTCCTGTTCTCAGAGAGATGACTTTCAGTTTTTTACCATTAAGTAAATGTTGGCTGCGGGTTTCTCATATATGGCCTTTATTACGTTGAGGTACTTTCCCTCTATACCAATTTTATTGAGAGTTTTTATCATAAATGGATGTTAGATCTTGTCAAATGCTTTCTCTGCATCTATTGAAGTGATCATGTCATTCTTCTTCCCCATCTTGTTAATGTGGTTTATCACATTGATTGATTTGCAGAGGTTGAACCATCCCTGCATCCCTGGAATAAATCACACTTGCTTATGGTGTACAATTGTTTTAATTTATTGCTGTATTTAGTTTGCCAAGGTTTTGTTGAGGATTTTTGCTTCTAAGTTCATCAGTGATATTGGCCTGTAGTGTTCCTTCTTTGTGTTGTCCCTATCTGGTTTTGGTATCAGGGTAATGGCTTTGTAGAACGTTTTAGGAAGCATTCCATCTTCTTCAAATTTTCGGAATAGTTTTAGAAGGATAGGTACTAAATGTTCTTTGAATGTTTGGTAGAATTCTCCAGAGAAGCCATCTGGTGCTGGACTTTTGTTTTATGGGAGGTTTTCGATTACTGTTTCAATCTGTGTACATGTAATTGGTCTATTCGGATTCTCTTTCTTCTTGATTCGGTTTTGGGAGGTTGTATGAGTCCAGGAACTCATCCATGTCTTCTATGTTATCGAATTTGTGGTTATATAGTTTTTCATAGTATTCTCTTACAATCGTTTGTATTTCTGCAGTATCTGTTGTAATTTCTCCTCTTTCATTCCTGATTTTATTTATTTGAGCTTTCTCTATCTTTTTCTTGGTGAGTTGGCTAATGGTTTGTCAATTTTGTTTATCTTCTTAAAGAACCAGCTCTTGGTTTCATTAATCCTTTCCACTGTTTTTTGTCTCTTTTAGATTTACTTCTGCTCTGGTTTTTATTATTTCCCTCCTTTTGCTGACTTTGGGCTTTGTTTGTTCTTCTTTTTCTAGCTATGTTAGGTGCATTTGAAGATTACTTATTTGAGATTTTTCTTGCTTGTTGAGGGTGGCCTGTTTTGTTATGAATTTCCCTCTTATGACTGCTTTTGCTGCATCCCATAAGAGTTGATATGTTGCATTTTCATTTTCATTTGCCTCCAGATATTTTTTAATTTCCCCTTTGATTTCTTCAATGATCCAATGGTTCTTTAACAGCATGTTGTTTAGTCTCCACATATTTCTGACTTTCCCAGTTTTTTTCTTGTGGTTGATTTCTAGCATCATAGCATTGTGGTCAGAAAAGATGGTTGGGATGATTTCAATCTTCTTAAATTTATTGAGGCTTGCCTTGTTTCCCAACATATGGTCTATCTTTGAGAATGATCTACGTGCACTTGATAAGAATGCATAGTCTGCCATTTTTGGATGGAATGTGCTATATATATCTATTAAGTCCATCTGATCAAGTGTTTCATTTAAATCTATGATTTCCTAGTTGAATTATTGTCTGGATGATCTGTCCATTGATGTTAGTGGGGTACTGAGGTCCCCTTGTATTATTGTGTTGCTGTTAATGTCTCCCTTTAGGTCTGTTAATAACTGCTTTATGTAGTTTGGTGCCCTGTGTTAGGTGCATATATATTAATAACTGTTATGTCCTCTTGAGGGAATGTCCCTTTTATCATTATATACTACTCCCCTTTGTCTCTCATTGTCTCTTTTAACTTGAAGTCTGCTTTGTCTGACAAAACTATGGCAGCACCTGCTTTCTTTTGTTTTGGCCATTAGCTTGGAGTATTGGCTTCCATCCCTTCACTCTAAGCCTATGTTTGTCTTTGGAGCTGAGATGCATTTGCCGGAGGCAGCATACTGTTGGCTCCTGTTTTTTAATTCATCCAGCTACTCTGTGTCTTTTCATTGGAGAACTCAATCCATTTACATTTAGAGTGATTATTGATATATTAGGGCTTAATACTGCCATTTTATCTCTTGTTTTCT
This sequence comes from Equus asinus, assembly GCF_041296235.1. NCBI lineage: Eukaryota > Metazoa > Chordata > Mammalia > Perissodactyla > Equidae > Equus > Equus asinus. The sequence goes on along the minus strand of NC_091809.1, from coordinate 19,088,342 downwards.
GGTGATTTTGTTTCCATTGTTTCTCTTCCCTTGTATTTGTGACTGCCGTTTCATTTTGGTGGTTTCCTGATGGGGATTTCTCAGTTTTCTCTCTTTTTGTGAATTGTGGCTCTGCTCTGATTTTTTATTAGTGGTTACCATGAGGGTGGTATGGAAGATATTGGAGATGAGATAGCCCATTTTCCCACAGCCTCTTATCTCCATTAACCTAAGGAGGTCCCTTCCCTTTCCTCTCCCCCTCTGAGTAATTGCTTTTACAAATTGCTCTGTTTTTAATTTTGTGAGTTTGTGGCTAAGTTGAAGTGGTTATCATTACTTTTGGTGCTTCCTTTCCCTTTCTCTTTTAAGTTGTAATTGAGTCTTTGCCTCCCTATTCTGGTAGAGAGCTGCAGGTTTCTGATCATGTCTGTCTATTTATTTCTTTGCTCACAGCTTTGCAGACCTTTGCTTTCTTGTTGCTGGTGTGAGGGTATCTAATTATTTCTTATAGGGAGGTCTAGTGTCAGTGAACTACCTCAGATTTGTTTATCTGGGAAAGCTTTTATTTTTCCTTCACAAAGGAAGGAAAATTTTGCTGGATAGAGTATTCTCAGCTGAAAGTTTTTGTCTTTCATTATTTCGAATATGTTATTCCATTCTCTCCTAGACTGTAGGGTTTCTGCTGAGAAACCTGCTGAAAGCCTGATAGGCTTTCCTTTGTAGGTTATTTTTTTCTGCCTTGCTGCTACTAATATTTTTTTTCTTTATCAATAGCTTTTGCCACTTTTGCTACTATATGCCTTGGACAAGGTCTTTTAGCATCGATGAAGTTGGGCATTCTATTAGCTTCACTTATTTTTAAATTCGGATCCATCCCCAGGTTTTGGAAATTCTCAACAATTATTTCTTTGAACAAGCCCTCTTCTCCTTTCTCCCCTCTTCTCCCTCTGGAATATCTATAATCCTTATGTTGCTTTTCCTAATTGAGTCAGATATTTCTCAAAGAATTCCCTTGGTTTTTTAAAATCTTAGTTCTGTCTCCTCCTCTACCTATAGATTTTCTACATTTTTATCCTCTAGAAGACTTAATTCTTTCCTCCATAAATAATTTCTATTTCTTAATGATTCTAGATTATTTTTTATTTCATTAATTGTTTTTCATATCCAGAACTTCAGCTTGATTTGTTTTTGCGGTTTCAATCTCTTTAGTGAAGACATTCATTTTATCACTGAGCTCCTTGAATTGTCTATGTCTTCTAGTAAGTCGTTGAGTTTCCTTATGATGGCTATTTTGAATTCTATGTCATTTAGATTGTAAATTTCTGTGTCTTCAGGGTTGGTTTCTGGAGAATTGTCATTTTCCTTCTGCTCTGAATTGTTGCAGTTTCTCATAGTGTCTGACAACCTAATCTTTTGTTGGGGCATTTGTGGCATTCTTAGGACACAGATCCCCCTGGTTACTGATGGGGGAAGCAGGAGCAGATTTTCTGGCCCCGCGCCATCTGCTGGAAGCTGTGGGGGTATTATGGGTGTTTTCCCAAGCCTGAGGTGTGTCCAGGCACTTGTGTGGACAGTCCTTGGTGGGCGGGGCCTCCCTGATGGACTGAGCTAGGGACACTCTCTGGTGCCTTGGGGCACTATGAGCTCCCCCTCCCCACCAGGAAGGTGAACCTGAGTGGGCTCAAAGCTGCTGTGCCTCTTCCCCCAGCCACCCAGACATGTTCCCTCTTTGGGGCTCAGCAGCACTATGAGTGCTTCTGCGGGCCTGGGGTGTGTTTGCCCCAGCATGTAGATCTGCTGCAGTCTCTGCTTGAGGTCCCTGGGACCAGTGTGCTGTGGGACCACTGTGCTTGGCTGGCAGGGCTTCCTCACTGAGACCCAAGCTAGGGCCACTCCTTAGTGCTGCAGGGCCACTATGGGCTCCCCCTCGCTGCCAGGAAAGTGAACCCATGTGGGCTCAAAGCTGCCACCACCTCTTGCCACAGCCACCCAGGACATGCTCCCTCTTCCCAGGTTCAGCAGCACTATGAATGCTCACTCAGGCCTGGGGTATGTTTGCCCCAGCGTGAAGATCTGCTACTGTCTCTATTGATGGCCCATGGAGTGCTGTATTGGTGGCTGAGCCTTCCTTGCTGAACTGAGCTGGGGCCGCTCCTTGGCAACACAGGGGAATGGTGAGCTCCCCATGCTTGCTGGGAGAACAATCACCAGTGCAGGCTAAGGGTTACCACAGCCTCCTCCTATGGTTTCCACGGTGCATGTTCCCACTTTTGGGGTGCTTGTGCCAGGCTGGAAAACATTCATGTGCATGCACAGGTTACCAGGGGATAACAGGGCATGCTCACCTCTCTCTGCCACTTTTCAGGTGGCCACTCCATCCATTCTGAAGTGTAGAGCTGCCTGTGTCTGTCAAGGCACCCTGTTGTGCTGTGTAGGGTTCCTCCATTGTTCAGTGAATGTCCATTTAGTTGTAGTTCAAAAGGGGGAGAGAAAAAGGGAACAGCTCACTCTGCCATGTTGCTGATGTCACCTCAACACTGAGTAATTTTGACAGAGACCATATGGTTAGCAAAGCTGAAAATATTTACAATCTGGTCTTTCACTCAAAAAACTTGCTGAACCCCACTTTAGCCTGCCAGCTATGACTGACCAGCCTTAGACCAATTGGGGAACTTTGCATCCAAACTGGGGAAAAGAATGATTGTTTGTTGCAAACCTGCCAAGTGAATTAACTGTGATATCTGATTTTAGTGTCCACAACAGCCCTGATGAGAAAACTAAATCTCAAAGAGCATCAAAAGCTTGCCTGCAGATCCCGCTGTGGGATGAGTCAGAAATGAACCCAGGGTTTCACTTATCAAAGCTATTTCATTAGACTCTTTATTTTTGGGGTAAAATATCTATCATGTCCTCTCTGGACCGAGCTGCTCTTGCAACAATAAATGGGTGGTAGCCATACTTAGAGCAATATGATATGTGAGATGCCTTTATATTTGTCTCATAAAACATGTTCTCATAATCTGAAGTCCAGTACTTATATTTAAAATTGATTTCTAAGACATGAAAGGCTTGAAGAAAACATTGAGTTCAAAATTTCAGACTGTTCAAAAATTATTCAAATGGAAAAATTACCTTTTGTAGGAAACAAAAGACTAATTTGAACAAATTTCTTTTTCGCCCATAGTGAAAAATTTTGTTGCAGGTTGTAATTCCCTTCCCATTCATTAACTATTAAGAAGGTAACTCTATTTGTGTAGTTAGAATGTCTTTTAGAAATGACAGCAGTCCAGGTGCATAATCTACTCACTTCATAGTCTTCAAGAATCTGACCACGCTCATGTTCATCACCATCCAACAAACCCATCATAGGGTTGGTTGCAGTGGTTACCAGAAAATTCCAAGAACTAAAAGCTACCTGCTGTGTGCCCACCTGTGTATGTCGAAAAGTAAAGTTAGTAGGAGCAGCCAGGGACCCATTCTTCATGTATCCTGTTGTGTCACTCACTACCGTGGAGTTGAAAGAATCTGTCCAGCTCTTCATCGGTATTTAGATAAATGTATCATCCTTAGAGATAAGTGTGTCATCCATGATGTTTCCAAAGGGATTATAGGAAAAAAAGGCAGCTTCTCTTGTTTGGAAAGAAGCAGCCAGATTAAAGAGGTCTCTAAGTAGGCCCATTTAGAAAAAAAGCATAGCCAGAATTAGACAGTTATTAGACAATTTATTAGACAAGATATTATGTTATATTATATTATATTATAAGACTATGACCAACTGCCTAATCTTGGTGTACAAAGAGAAAGTTAGATCACTAGATGAAAAACATATGAAATATCAAAGAGGGACATCAGCAAGATGTTGGGATAGGAAGTTCCACAGTGTCCCTTCACAGAAAACTGATAGAAGAAACCAACCGTGCATGGAAAAGCCTTCATGAGAGCTCCGTATTCCAGATGAGGGATTACAGCACTTCAGTGGAGCCCAGAAACAAGAAAGGATGCAAATAAGATGGTAAGCAGGACAGTTCCACTCATAGGTTCCAGACCTGCCCCATGAACCTCAGTGCCAGGTTGGCCCTGTGGCCCTGAGTATCAGGCTTGTACAGTGGTCCCCAGCACAAGGCTGAGCCACGTAGATGTAGGCTTTAGACCTGCCACAGTGCCAGGTCAGCCTCTGATGACTCAAGGAGGTGAAAGACCTGTACAGTAAAAATTAGCAAACATTGATCAAAAAATTGAAGAAGACACAAATAAATGGAACGATCTCCCATGTTTATGGATTAGAAGAATCAATATTGTTAAGATGTTCATGCTATGCAAAGCAATCTACAGATTCAATTTAATCCCTACCAAAATTCCAATGGCATTTTTCACAGAAATAGAAAAAAACAATGCTAGAATTCCTATGGAACCACAAAAGACCCCAAATAGTCAAAGAAATCTTGAGAAAGAAGACCAAAGCTGGAGGCATCACACTTCTTGATGTCAACTAATCTTTGACAAGGGCACCACAAACACACAATAGGGAAAGGATAGTCTATCCAACAAATGGTGTTAGGAACACTAGAAATCCACATGCAAAAGAATGAAATTGGACCCATACCTAAACCATGCACAAAAATCCTCACTTCAAAATGGGTTAAGACTTAAAAGAAATATCATAAAATGCCTAGAAGAAAACATAGGAACAGCTCCTTAGCGTTGGTCTTGGCGATGGTTTTTTGGATTTGACGACTAAAGCACAGGCAACAAAAGCAAAAATCCACAAGTAGGACTGTATCAAACGAAAAAGCTTCTGCACAGCAAAGGAAACCATCAACAAAATGAAACAGCAGCCTACTGTACATTTACCCTCCCTCTCCCCCTGTGGGGATTAATCTGACCTGCTTCCTGGGACATCATCAAAGAGACTTGGGTCAAGAATAGAAAGCTCAAAGTCAAAACTCAGGACTATTCCAGGTCATTTCTCCACCATCTTGTGAGACACTCTCCTTTATGAATATGACTTTACTCTCTTTTTGTCCTTGTCATTTAACCACATGAACCTTGGTACTCCCTCTCAGGACACATGGTCCCCAGTCTTTTCGTAATCCCAAATCCCAACGTTCTTCTGTGCTATATGACTATTCATTTGATTACCCCATGGACCACTTGGTGTTCATAGCTCCTTTAGAGCTTAAATCAACAGTGAAATTATCATCCACCCCACTCATAGTTACTCACTCTCATTTCCCAGATGTTTCCATCAACCCAAATGGTCATGTTCAAAAATAAATAATTCAGAACATATTCACCTACCACAAATTCCTGATTTCCATTTTTTTTTACTCACTCCTAAGAGTAGATGCCTGTTCCTCAAGACCAAAGTGATGCCAGATGTCCATGTCTTTACCTTAATTTCTCTTCTTTTCCTATCAATCCTGGATTCCATGGTCTATGATCTCAATAATTTCCTTGGAATGATCCAGAATTCCTTACCGCTCATCATATATGCCTTGTAAACCTTCAAACCCGGAAGATCCCGATTATCTGCCATAACTTAGCTACTGCTGGTCTCATGATAACTGCTAAGAAAAGCATAATGTTGGTACCACTATATATCAAAATCATCCGCATCAACTGGGAAACATCCATAGTGCAAGGAAATTTTACTTTCTTTTCATGTGTTGGCATATTTACTCCTTGATTTTTCTCAAAGCTCGTTTCACATATTCCCCACATTTATTTTTATTTCATACACATTCAAGGTCCCTTAACTTGCCTGATATTTCACAGGGAAACTGCTGTCTCTACTCCTTCCTCATAATTGTGAACCATTGAGAAAAGATCATCTACATGATGTGTCTCTGAGGCCTCACCTCCAACCACCCCCTCAGACCACCCCACACTCCATCTGCCCTCACCATTCTATGGCTGCTCCCCTTGTAAGGTCACAGTGGCTCCTTTGTTATCAGATCCAATAGGAACTTTTCATTATTCATCCAACATGATCTTGAAATGGAACACTTTTAAGTACGTTTCGAACAATTTAGATATGTGAATCTTATTTTATAATCTGGAACATTATAATATCTCAAGATGGAGAATGCATATCAGAAAAAATTCAGCTTACAATTGAGATTGTGCTGTAAGTGGAAAGTACAAACTAGACTTGTGGAACGCAGTAAAAAATTTAAACTATCTCGTTATTAATTTTCATATAGACTGCATGCACAAATGATAATATCTTGGTTATAATGGGTTAAAATATACTATTAAAATTCATTTCACGTTTGTTTTCACTTGCTAAAATGCAGCGTCAAAGAAAACTTTAAATTCCATAAAAAAGAGAGCTTAACGCTACTATTGGACAGCACTGGTCAAGTCACAACTGAAAATAAGACCCAGAGAAAGTGGTCAAAATTTTTTGTCCCAAGAAAAGGAGTGTGCCCTGGCCCACACAGCAAGGTGAAACAAACACTCACACACACAGAGACACACGCTTACAAAATGAAAAACATCATCCTAGAGTACCACCACTACACCTCAAAAGGAAAAAGCTTGCACTCCTACATTGTCCTAAGTGGTCTCGTCTCAAGGAGGAAGTCGGAAGTCAAGAAAATTTACCAATTAGGAATGTCTAAAAGGGAAGCGTAAAGGTCAAGGTTTTCTGTGAATTTTCTGTCATGGTTTCTGTTATTAATTCAATATGTTAGGGAGACTTCTTCAAGAAGAGCTGTTTTAAATCTCTTTTTGTTACTATGTAAAAACACATAAGATATGTAAAGAATATAAACTCTACCCAATCAATGAAAAGGAGATGACAAAACACGAATACTATTATTATAAATTACTGAATCAGTCAGGGAACAGATAACTTTGGACTAATGGGACCTCATTAGACTGATCCTGATTTCATGACCACCACATTGATTGTATTATGCTAGGACCTATGATATGTGCCAGCCTCTCCTGCTATTTTACCACCAGGGCGCACCACCCAGCCCAGTCCTTGCTGATGAATCCCGCCTCTGTCCCTTCTACAACACCTGTGGGATTTTCCCCAAATCCCACTCTGTCCCTGCTCTGTTCTTCTCGCCCCAGCCCAGGAAAACATTTTATCCAAGGCTCACGCTCTGTGTGCCTACTTCTGGGGATGGCATTTCTCCCTTGAGTGGAGCAAAAGACCAGATTGCAGACCCTGTGAGATGCAGAAATTGGACAAGGACTGGGGTTTGCCGACGGAGATGAGAACCTTCAGTGGGCACAGTTAGGGGGGCCCAGGGAGCCCCAGTGATTCCTCCAAGGAAGGCGATGCAGGACAGAGCAGGTGTGTCTGGGTGTGATTCTGCTTGGGAGTGCCGGTAGGATGACGTAGGGGACGTTGGTAATCCATTCACCAACGGTGTTCATTTGTTTGCTCATCGTATGTCATGGAGCGCTTCCTACATACACCCAGGCACTACTAGTCTACCTTCTGGAACTTACAGGGTCAAATCAATTTTTAAATTTTATTCATAATATATAGATACAGTGCTGTAAATGCTAGGTGTTACAGGCATTTTTCAAACATTAACTCCTTTAGTACTCTCCATGGCCTTACAAAGTAGGTACGCTTATCATTACTGTCAACTGACAGATGAAGAAACTGAGGTACCAACAAGGTAAGTAACTTGATCAATACAAATAACCAGTAAGCGATTGAGTTGGAGTTTGAACATAAGATGTCGGCTCATATTCTATGCTCTTAACTATGATATTTAATCTCTAAAGACTTCACATCATGAAAAAATTGGATCAATTTATCCATTTTCTTGATATATCCCATAGCCACACTATTTTGTCTGAATAATACCTATAGAGAAACTATTGTACATACACACCCAAATTACTTCTGCCAGCATCCCCACTTCCTAAAAGTTAATACAGAGAACATTTCAAAACATTTCTTGTCCTGGCTGGGAGGTCTCTGAGAAAATCTCATTGTTCATCTAATAAGCCAAGGGCCGGCTGGGAGTTGGGTCTCAGGGGAAAGGTGACCTCAGGAGAACCAGTGAATTACCGAATTGCTGGGAGGATCTCAGCAGTAACTGAATTCAGGATCTGGTGGTGTTTCAACCTGGGTGCCTGGTGTAACCAGGATTTGCATCTGCTTCAGACAAAGCAGACAGCCCTTCCTCATGGACTCAACTTTATCTAAATGTGATCAAGACAAAATAAATAATGTCATGCACCTCTGGATGTGAGACTGTGCTGGGAGGTTCTGAAAGGCCTCACTGAGGTGATTATTTGCTGTAGCCAGAATGACAAGTGTAAGCCACCCCTGCCTATATCTGGGAACAGTTAGCATGTCAGGGAGAAGGCACCCCTGGTGCAGAGATTCACAGGAAGAAGTGAGTTTGACCAGAGGAGGTCAGAAAGGTGGCAGGTGTGGCTGGAGAGAGCCTGATAAGAGAGAGGAGGGTGATAGGGCCAGATCGTGGGACATGGTGGACTGTGTTAGTTTCTGTTCCTCTATGACAACATTGCTCCAAAACCTTCCACCCATAAGGAACAAATAGTTAACATCCTGCACTTTCTGTGGGCCAGGGATCAGGCAGAGCTTAGCTGGGTGCCTCAGCTTCAAATTCTCTATGAAGCAGGGGCTGGGGTCTCAACAGGGCTCAACTGGGGGAGGACTCCCACCCAAGATCGCTGACATGGGTGTTGTCAGGATTCATCTGGACTGAGAGTCTGAGTTCCTGCCCGTCTGTTGGCTGGGCACCCCCTCAGTTCTCTCCTATGGAGCCTCTACACAGGGCAACTGAAAGCATCAGTGCTTGCTCTCTCAGTTCCAGAGATAAGACAGAGAGAGAGCTGCAAACAGGAGAGAGAGAATGAGGGAATCCAAGAAGGCCTGTAAGAAGGAAGTGACAGGCTCTTCGTAATTAAAACTTGGAAGTGACATCCCATCACCTTGGGGGCATTCTGTTGATCAGAAGCCAGTTACTAACCACTTAGTTGTCACATAAGGACGTGCACTCCAGGAGGCAGGGAGCATTGGGAGCCATTGTGGAGGCTGCCCCACACACAGGCCGCCATGAGGCACTTGGGTCTGATTCTAAGTAAAACAGGAGACCCTGGGAAACTTTTGCCAGTGGATCACAATATATGAATTTCTTCTAATTTCAACCCCTGAAAAGTGCAGACCTGAAAATGAGGCCCAGGGGGCAGTGAGTGTCCCAATCTTCCATCTTCCATCTCTAAGTTTCTGTATCAGACACATGTGACTCTAACCCACAGAAGTTATAGGTATTATCACATATACATCTGATGATGTGCCTAGGAAATTGGTTTTAGCACCATCTCCACTGTGCAGGTTGGGAGACTGGGGAGGCCATGAGAGGCACAAATGGCTTTTCCAGGACTCAGAATTGGTAGGAAAAAACAGGTCTGAACTCAGCTGTGTCTCCTCAAAGCTAGGGCCCTGGTCCCATTCCCAGAGTGCTGTGGGGAGGGCAGTGATGGATATTTGTGTACAATTATGGAGATGACATGGGCAAGGGTGATGAGCAGTCAACAGCCCAGAGGGGGCTATGGGTGGGTCTTATTGAAGGAAGGGGCCCAGATAATGGAACCTTGAGAAGTGACCTCACTTCTTTGGTGACAGACCCCAACAGAACTTAGAACTTTGGTTACCAGGCACCCACATTCTAGACACAGCCTCACATCCAGCTCACTTGAATGGAGACACTCAAGAGAGCAGGATGTTCTCATGTTGTGCCCCAACTTTCCGAAGCTCTGGCTTCTAGAAATCTGACGAGAGCCTTTTTACCCACTGTAGACATTGACTCAACTCTCACCTCTAACACCTCTGGCCTTTTGGCAGGAGGAACCCTCAGGCAACACAGGGCAACCCAGGGCAGGCCACTCCAGGTCAGGTCACAACTGTGCTCCCACCTGGCCAGCCCCACACCCCTTGATGCTCAAGGTGTGTGTGTGTGTTTGGGAGGTGCACTTAGGAAAGGTGGGGATGAGGGGGGACACATCCCGGGTAGGAGCAGGTAGTGAGATGTTGGAAGTCTGGCAATGGGTCATCTTCATACCCCACATCTTGGCTGGCAGGGTAGGAAGTTGAGTGCCGGGGACCGAGCTCCTTTATCCCTATGTGAATCCCAAGCCCACCAGGTGTCATCACATTCCAGCCCTGGCTGGAGGTCTATGCAGGTGCCCCTCTGAGCCTGATCTGTGGTGTGGGATCCCCCTGGTGAGGTCCAGGCAGGCCCCTGATCCCTCCTGGTCTTTCTCCCGGGCACTGTGTTTGCAGAACTGCACCCACAAGATGGTCACATAGTTAGTGAATGGTTTCAACTATGCCATCTCCCTGGACAGGGGGCGGGTGCTCCAGGCCACCAACAATGACCCGGGCCGGGTCTTTTCTCTGCATTAGTGCAGAGGGGTCTTCACACCCAGGACCCTGAGATGACCGAGGCAGTACCAGAATCCAGACCCAAATCTGAGACTCCCCTGAGATGCTCCCAGTGTTTTCTCACTAGAGTGTCCCACAGTCCCACTCCCAAAGGAATCACGACCTCCCCTCCTCCCCACCAGCTACATAGGCAGAAAGAAAGTAACCTCCATCCTCCTAGTGGTTCACGGTGATGCCACTGATTGTTTTTGTGTCCCTCCTCCTTCCACCCAGACTGAAGATGACCCCATTGTGAATTAAAATGAGGCCTGCAGGTTGCGGTCCCTCCAGCAGACCTGATGGAGACTGACAAAGTCCATGGCACCAGCTTTCCTAGGTAGAAACATCTCAAATGTCACCACCTTTGTGTTCAACTACTCGGCCTTCAACACATCCCACCAGGTCCTGGACCAGCTGTTTACTGGGTGACTGCCCACTGCCAGCTGTAATTCTTGTAATGTCACTGCATCTCCCTGAGCCTCACTTTGCTCCTCTGAAAAGCGGGGTGGGAGAGGATAAACTTCATGGAGTTCTTGGAGGGACTAATGGGATCAGCCATGGTGGGTGCTGACCTGGTGCCTGGCTCTGCAAATGGGGCTGTGGGGTGAGCTGTGGTTGTTCATGGTTAGTATTGGTTCTTCCTCATGGAAAGTAGTCTGTCTCACCCGTCTCTGGGATGTGGTCTTTCTGAGTTTGGCAAAGCACATGGACACCAACATGTCAAGGAGTTTCAGAATCCAGAGAGATGGTCCTGGTCCTTGTGCTTGGTGGGGCCAATTAAGGATGTCTGGGGAACAGAGGGGCCCCAGGCCCACTCAGACATCTGGGATGCTTCTGGCTGGACTTCATTCATTCAACCATGTATGAGAAGCACCTACTAAGTGCAGGATTTTTGGAGACACTTAGCATAACTCAGTGAATCCAGGTGTCCAACAGATACAACCCCTATGTCTCAGTTGTAATCTGAGAGTCAAACAGTCACATTAGACATCATTCGCAGGTCCTGTCGTCCATCGCACATCCCAAATGATGCTCTCGTCACCACCTTTACATCCGGAAGCATCTTCCATTATCAAAACCAGGAGGGCAGACCATAGGATGCCGTAATAAAATGAGTGGCCTCTGGGTCCAGAAGGAGAGCACCCTGTCTCTACAGAACAGGGTTGGGGGAAATGGGGGACTGTGGCTGGGGCCAGGCTGGCAAAACCCTGCATCTCACACATGTTTTGATTCTCACTGGAAGGCTGAGGTCTGATGGCTTCCATTCCAGGAGGTCAGGATTCAAATACCTGTAGATGGGTCCCAGGACCCCTGGGAACCAGAATGGAGGCTGGGCTGGGCTGTCCCCTAGAGACCCATCCCCACCACAGTCCTATCTTGATCTGCCTCCCCTTCTCCACATCCACTTCTTCGGACCACCTCCAGCAGGCCCAGAACAGGAGGTGTGTGAGCAACATGGTCCCACATCTGCCTCAGTCCTCAGTCCAGTTGCACAAATGCATGGAGGGCTGGGGTGGGCCTTGTCCGAGCCCTTCAGGAAGAGAGTGACAGTGGGAAGAACAGACTCACAACAGACTCTGTGTTCAACTTGCTGGATGAGCCATCCTGCCACCACCAGGACAGCCACACAGGCGGGACTGGACTGGGGCTCTCCTCTGGATGGGAATGGGCGGGCACAGGGGCCCAGACCAAATAAGGGTGCCTTCAGTGGGCAGTGTGGAGGGAAAGACCAGGCCTCTGACTCTGTTGCCCAATGCCTTCCCCCAGTACCGTCTCTTCGCAGATGAAGCTGGCCCGTGTGCACATGAGCTCGCCTACCTCAGAGTGGGAGGGCCACGCCTCCCTCCTCCCAGTCCAGCTGGAGCCTCCAGAGCCCGTGGAGGCAGAGCTGGAAGGTGAGGGCCCTGCAGTCTGGGAAGATGATTTGCAGGGGGTTCACGGGCTGGGTTCCCTTAAGGCAGTGGGGTCCTTCCTGTCTTTGGAAAGCCTCAGGGGAGGTCATCTACTTGATGATACTTTTTCTTTATGCTGCTCCAGGACCATCTCCAGAGCTCCCACCAGCTCCAGAGCCAGAGCAAGGACCAGCTCCATGACCCGGGCCAGCTCCAATTCTAGTTCTACCACCTGTGCTAGAGCTGGAGCAAGTCTCACCTCCATCAGTCCCCCCAGGGCCAGAGCCATGCCAACAACAGCTCCAGCCCCAGGGCCAGATCCAGCTGGAGCCCGCTGGACCCTTATCTCCAGGGAGAACACTTCCTCCATCTGGAGAGATTACATCATAGCTGATCCAGCCGCAGAGCCCACCTGCCCCCAGGCTGTGACCACCAAGAGCCTGCTGTGGGAGCAGAAGCCTGACTTCCTGGAGTTCCCTCCCCAGCTGATTGCAGAGCAATTTACACTGATGGATGCGGTGAGCAGCAGGGCTCTCAGGGCAGGTGGGGCCGGCCTTCCCTGTGCCATCAGAGGCCCAAGACCTGCTGTTTCCTGATCCAGAATCCCATGTCCTACATCCAATCCCAGCTTTCCCACTTACACACATGTGCCCTGGGCAACCTCTTAACTCCCAAGCCTGTGCTGTCCGCATGTGGACACTAGACATGGACAAAAGAGCATCTGCCAGGCATAGCGGCTGTGCAGACGAATGAGGCGGAACAGAGAGGAAGGTGGGCAGAGTCTGGCCCTTTGGCAGGGGAGGGGAGGTCACTGAAGGGCTGTCAGGTCCTTGGGTGGGTCATCCATTTGCACAGGAGGCATCAACAGCCTTAGCAATTATTAGGCACCTCATAAGTACATGACTACCTGGGAGACAAACATACAAAGATTGTGATTGTCACTCCTGGGGAGGACTGCACATCTGAACGAGGAGTCTGGCCCCAGGGTGATCAGAAAAGGTGGGCGATCGTCAAGTATCAGCGGGGTTCTGGTGCCTGTAGTAGTGAGACTGGGCTGGGAGCGAATGCCACTTTCCTTCCCCGCACTATTGCTCCTGGGTCATCCTGTGCTGGGTGCCCTCAGTGGGCATAGACAAAACCCAGGGACCCCCACAAGCCCCAGGCCACATCCTCAGCTTCCTGAGCTCCAGCTCTGACCACTGACTCTGCCTGGGACTGTGGACTGTGGACATGGAGCAGGCATGTGACAGGGCTGGGTGACACTCTCTTCCTCCCCAGGAGCTGTTCAAGAAAGTGATCCCCCCCACTGTCTAGACTCCATCTGGTCCCCATGGGACAGCAGGGGCAATGAGCACCTGGCATGCACCATCCGTGCCACCATCACCCAGTTTATCACAGTGGTCAACTGTGTTGTCACCACCTGCCTGGGGGACCTGAGCATGACAGCCCAGGACAGGGCCAGGGTGGTGGAGCTCTGGATCCACGTGTCCAAGGTACCTTCTGGGCGGCCCAGGAAGCCCCTCTCTGGAGTCATGGAAACTGCCCCTTCTCCTTCCTCAGCTCTCAGGATTGAAGTCTGTGCTCTGAGCCCTTGCACAGTCCCCAGGCCCCTCCTGCCGGGGCCTCACTGACCTTGACTCCTGGTGCCAGCGTGGGAACCTCACTTCTTCCTGGGCTCCTTCCTTGGGTTGAGCTCAAATTCTCCAACCTGGGAATGCTACTCATCAGGTCCCAGGGGTGCCCTCACTGGGTTCCTCAGCATGTGTCTCATCCAAGACAGGAGATGTCCATGAGTGGACTAAAGGCAGAGGCAGTAGGGCTCCAGCTCTCCTCACCAGCTCACTCTCTTCCCTTCCCCAGGAGTGCCAAGGCCTGAGGAACTTCCCTCCACTGCACGCCATCCTCTCTGCTCTGCAGAGCTGCACGATCCATAGGCTCAAAAAGACATGGGGACACGTTTCCAGGTGGGTAGGCCTCTCTTCATGTGAGCATCACCTGGGAAGACCAGACACCCCCCATAGTGCTGGCATTGCCCCCTGAGTAAGCTGGCACCACCTGGGAGACAGCAAACCCTGGTGACAGAGACTCACCTGGCTGGCGGACTCTGAGTCTCTCTGGAAACTTAGGCCGGGGGCTTCTGCTTCAGGAATCAGTGTCCCTGAATGTCAGGTCCTGGGTTGAGGCAAATTGAAGATTTTCAAGTATTTGCTTTGCAGCAACAGAACTCTCCGTCCAGCTGAAACCACGACTGTTGAAAACACACCTGCTCAGGAGTTACAGGAATGGAGGCCCAGGTGACACCGGGAGAGCCCCCTCCCCAGTCCTGTGGAGACCCCAGGGCTCAGAGGACCCAGGGAAAACGCTTATCCAGGATGTTTGGATATTCTGGGTTTTCAAAAACAAGGATTTACCCTTAAACCACTGCACAGGTTTTCATTCCTTTTCCCCCCTCGGGAAGAGCTCTCAAAAATTTTACAAAATTGTGCACCAAGGACCAGCGGGTGAGCAGGAAGCTGCTCATGGAGGTGAGTGGAGGCTGCAGATCTGGAAGGAGGGGAGGGGTGAGGGGAGGAGGGAGCAGGCAGGATGTGCTTTGCTGGGTTTTTCCCTTAAAGTTTCTCTGAGGAATAACCATCTATATTGTTCTGATTGACAGGAAGAGAGGTGTTAGCTGCGTGGATGGGTGGGGGCAGTTAGGGACAGGAGGCCTTGGTCATGGGGCCCAGAGGTGTTGGCTGGACTGTCCAGGAGGGAGAGGAGCCAGCAGGATGAGCAGGTCTCTGGCTCCCATGTGGGTCCATCAGCCGGCACTTGACTCTCTCCAGGCTGTGGGTGGATGGAGGGGGTGGGGATTCTTTTCTTCCTAAAGCAGCCCTGTCTGTCCTCAGGAAGCCAGGCCCCTGATGCTCCTTCTGTCTTTGCTGCACGTCCAAGGACAGGGCACCCTGCCTGCCCCAGGGATGGGCACTGCGGGGTCCCATGGGCCAGGTGGACATGGGCACTGCCCAGCATGGGATGAATGGTGGACCTGGGACAGAACTGTGTGCTCTCTGGGACTCCCCACTGTGCCCTGATAGTGGTCACTGCTGACATACCCAGTGGGGTTCTCACTTGGTGCCTTGTTGGCAGGGCACATGCCCCAGATGGCAATGAGAGTATCGGGGGATCCAGTAGATTCTTCGTGGACCTTCCTGACTGGATGTTAGAAGTTTCCAAGAACAAAAGGAAGCAAATGTCACCATCAACCAGTGCCCTGGTCACCCTGTAACTGTCACTCAGATGTGGCACTAGGGGTCACCTTCCTGAGTGGATGAAAAGAGAGTTCTGTTCAGGGGAACATCCTGAGGGATCCTAGGGAGCTGAGGCCTTTGGCATGGCCTCAGGTATAGCCTGGGGTCAGAGAATCCCAGGGGGCTGGGACAGGTAGATGCCACTTGGACAGGCTCTCTGAGACACCCTGCCCCTTGTCATCCATGGCTCAGCCTGGCTGAGGGTCTGCTCACACCCCGAGAGTCCAGAGGACATGACCTTGTTCAGAGGTGTGTCTGTAGGTGGGGTGAAGGCAGATGGACAGGGCCTCTGGCTGGGAGGGGAAGGGGTCTCTCCTCTGTGGGCCTCTGAGCAAGTCAAGCCCCTCTGTGAGCCTCGGTCTCCTCATGTGGGACGTGGAGGGAGGTGATCTGTGGTACAAGCCCCACAAACGGGGGATGAGGTTCAAGGGAGGAGAGGAATGTGCAGGAGCTGTGTGCCGCCTCCTCCTCGACGGGTGAGGGGAGAGCAGTGATGACAGATGACACTGAGTCCTCAGGAGGCCCTGGGAGGCAGGTGGAGTTCTCCTCACACTTTCTAGATGAGGAGTGAGGCTGAGGGGCCTGGGCAGGCCCGAGACCACAGAGGAGCAAGTGTTGGAGCTGGGACTGATCGAGAATCAGAGCATCTGGAAAAGGGAGCAGCCACACACACCAGAGGTCCAGGGTCCAAGATCAAGGGCCTGGGACACATGTGGAAGGGAGCATGGCCTCCCTGACCTTGTCCTTGACCCTGCAGGAAGCGACCTCTTTGTGGGAGACCCTGGAGATGGATCCCTGGATAGCCCAGGAGAGGCAGCAGTGGCAGGTGAGGGTGCCTGTGGTGGGGAGGAGGGGTCCATGTGTTCGAGGAGAGGGTGCTCCACCCTCACAGCTGGAGGCCTCCACCAAGAGAGGGGTCCCTCCTCCTCCAGCCCAGCTCCTGGCCACACAGAGCCTGAACCAGCTGCATTAGAAGTGAGCAGGAGGAGGCCTGGCAGGGCTGGCCCAGGAGGGACTTGGGGTGGGGAGGAGCAGGGACCACAATCCCTGGGATCTGCCTAAAGCCAAGCCTGGGAGGTGACAGGGGAGATTGGTGTTCCTGGAGGGGGCTCCTGGGGGAGACTGCAGAGGGTCCTGGGCTGCTCTATGTGGGAGTCTGGGGTGGGCAGGAGGCTGGGGTGAGGGTTTTGGGGGGAGGGTCCCATGGGGGCTCATGAAAGCCGGGACTCATCACCATTCCCACCCTGATGGCTCAGGGTGTCGTCCCCTTCCTGGGCTCACTCCTCGATTACCTGCAGCTTCTGGACACTGAGATGGAGGATTATCTGAAGGAGCGTGAGCATGGAGGTGGGAACAGGGAACAGGATCCTGAGGTTTGGGAGGCGAGAGCCCTGCACTGGGCCCTGAGCTCTCAGCACTTGGCAAAGCTCCTCTCCTGAGAACCTCCTGGCTGCCCCTGGAGCTGGGGCCTCAGGCACATCTTAGCAATGTGAGACCCAAGGCTTTGCATAATCCCCCCTCCAGGCTCCCTGGGCTGGGGGAGCTCAGAGCTGCCTGACTACAGAGCTGCAGGAGGTGGTGTCAGAGCTGGACTCAGCCTCTCCCTCAGGCCCCGCCCCTGGGGGAGTGAAGTCAGCCCCTGCAAGTCAGGAAGCACATCCGTGGTCCAGCTGTCCCTTCCTTGCTGAGGGCTCAGTCTCCCTGTCTGTCATCAGAGAGGTTGGAGCTACAGAGTCTGTGGCCTCAGTGACCCTGTCCCCCCTGCGCTGGAGCCCAGAGCCTGGCCCAGGTTCAGGCTCTCCTTGTGGCAGTGTCTGCCCTCTGCTGGGCCCTGGCAGTCCTGCAACCTGGGAAGGGGTGGGCTGGGGGCTAGTCATGGGCCAAGGGGCCTGTTTCTGATGGACATTGGCTGTCTGCCTTCGAGGGAAATATGGTGAACTTCCAGAAATGGAGTGAGGTGAGCAGCCGTGCCCTCGATGCGGGGAGGGTGGGGCTGTGGAAATCAGAGACCTCCCCTGCAAGACTTTCTCTGGCCTCATCCCTTGGGTCTTATCTTTATTGGGAGAGTTAGATACAGGCAGCTGGGGATCCCATCACATTGGTGGGTGGGAGGAGGGGCTGACATCGAGGACACCTTCCTGGATGAGGAACTATTTCAACCCAACTGTGAGAAAAGGCAAGTCCTGAATGGAGTGGGAGGGAAGGAGGGTTCCCAATGAGCAAAGACCCCAGAGCAGCTCCTCACTACCCACAAGTTCCTGGCTGGGTTCCCCCCCAGGCCCTGTCTGCATCCTGTCCTTCCTCCCAGAAATTCAAGGTCATTAAAAGGATCCAGCTGCTCCAGGAGGCTGCCAATGAATGCCACCTGCAGCCCGAGGAGCACTTTGGGGCCTGGTTCCAGGCCATGGAGCCCCTCCGTGAGGAAGAGAGGTGAGTGCTCAGGAGCTGGGTGAGTGCAGGGCAGACTCTCTCTGAGGGTCAGCTCCGGACCAAGTGCCCACGTCTCCCTGATCAGCCCCAGACCTTGTTGCTTGGTGACCCCTGGCGAACCAAGACTCCAGCTGCTGACTGGCTCTGGGAGGGACACCTGAGGTGTGGCTCCTGGTAGCTCACAGGTCCACTCTGTCCTGTAGCTACAGCCTGTCCTGCCAGCTGGAGCCCCCAAACATGAAGGTGAGCAAAATGCGAGGCTTCTTCAGGACCAAGAAGAACCGGCCATCCTCAAGATTGGGGCTGAGTGAGTGTCGGGACCGCAGGGACTGAATCCAGGGGCTCATAAAGCTTTGGGCTCAGTCTGTGCCTGGATCCCAGCTCCCCTGCTGACCAGTCCTGTGACGGGCCACTCCCTTCTCCTTACTGGGACTCAGTTGCCCCCTCTGGTATGGGTGATGCTTTACGGTACCTCAGTGTCAGACGAATGGGGTGCTGTGGATGCACTGAGCACTCAGCACCGGGTTTGGAGCACAGAGTGCAGTGGGGGCAGGGAGGTGGGCCATGCATCTCAGGGAGGGACCCCAAAATAGCCTGTTTATTCTATTCAGCTGCCATGCGCTTGGCAAGGAGCCATCACACTCTAGATGCCACCACAAGCTCAGCCTCTTCAGGTGCAGGGACATGGCTGGGACCCTCGGGGTGCACCAGGCCAGCTCTTCCCACCCGGATGTGAAGGAGGACATCGTAAGCTCTTTCCTGGTTTTGCCTAAATCCCAAAGGGGAGGGGACGACCCCCCTCCAGCTCCCTGACATCTCTACCCCAGTGTCTATTTGCCTATTGGGGAGAGCAATATTATTTAATAGTAAGTGTCAGATTTGAATATTATACTAAAATCCTGTTTCTGTTACAGCCTGGGAGTTGTGGTGTGGTTCACCTCCTGTGCTCATATAAATGAGACACAAAACCTCACCTTCCTCCTTGAATTAAGAACTAGTGCACGGTCACAGCTCATCGTATGTGGGACAAGGGAGGAAGGCCAGCCCCCTCCCTGGCAAGTTAAGGACCACCCAAGTCTCCCTTCCTTAGAGGACAGGTTCGTTTCAGTGTGGTTCCCCTGGGCCAGGAGCGGAGACAGCCCCTCAGATCCCCCTGGATTTAGAGGCTGGAGGTACTTTCCCAGCAGAGCAACCAGCACAGAAATGTGGGTCTTTCAGATGGCACTTGCCAGGACCATGTCCTGCCCCGGGACAGTGGCTGCCTTTCTACAGCTTTTGAAGAAGAAGGAATGTTTTCTGCTTCTCTTGTGGAGCTTTCTTTTGATCAAGTTTTGGAACGTGTAGTTTTCTAATGAATCTCTGGAATTGCACTAACAGTAAATGGGGAAAAAATGTAAACAGATAAATCTTTGCATGTGGAAAGGACAAGGCCAGAGGAAGAGCATTTGCAGACGGACTAAGGGCAGGCAGGACATCCCTCTGCAGGCCGCCTCTAGGGGCTCCCTGTTCACCCTTTACCTGGATTGGACTCCTCCCGGGATCCTGGTCCATGAACTTGCAGGTCCTTTTCCTGCTTGTTTCCTATCCAGAGGGAAAGATTTGTGATGCAGCTTTTAAAGCTACAACAGGGCTTTGTTGCATAAGCGTCACTGCTCCCTGTGAACTAGATTTCCAGCATCCCTGCACTTCCTTCTACAATTCTTTTTGGGCAGAAATTCCCTAAGGCCCCAGCCTCTCTGTCAGGTACAACGTGGCCATTCCTACCTAGCCAGGCCTGATGGATCAGCCGTGAGCTCTGGTTTGCCCAGGACAATGGACCTTAATCCTGGGCAGTGCATGACCCACACTCTCCCTTGCTGCCCAGGGTCCCATGTGGTTCTGAGCTTCATGCTCTCGGACAAACAATAGTTTACACGCTCAGTCTTATTGTTACCAGCTTGACCTAAAGGGTCATCTGGGCTCAATCCTATAGAGCTTCTAGCCCCCAGGATGGCTGTGTTCTTTTCCCCAGTCTTGTGCTGTGGTTATGTGGTTATGTGTTATGGGGATGTGAAACTTTCCTGTTGGGAGTTTTGAAAGATAAGGCATGAGAGGTGCCAGTATAGAGATGGGTCTAGCAGAGGAATGCCACCAAACTGATGAACATGGGCCTACACACACAACCTTACCAATTCAAATACTGAAACGCTTTCCATCTGGGTAGTGAATTGATACTGCTCTGAGCTCACCCTGAGAACCCGCCTCATGACCAGGAGCTACAGGGTTATCACCTGGCATTTTGAACGTCATCCCCTGAAACACTGTAAGACAAGGGCCACATGAATTCCTTGGTAGTTCTTCCTCCTCCTTTCTGAAGGCTGCAAGTGTCACCCTGGGAGGCCCTTTCAGTTCAGCCAGAAGCCGAGTATAAATCCCGCTTCCGGCAGCCCAGGCCCTTCCCAACAGGGCACAGCCATCCAGGAAAGAAATAATTCACTTATTGGTGTAGACACATTAACACACACACACATATCTCACCCAAAGCCCAAGATGCATGAACTACAGAGATGAAAAGTGACTTCAGAAACAGATCAACCAATTGCAAATGAAGGGTTTCATTAAGATCCTGACTCAAATAAAATGTAAAACCAAGAAACAACCCAGAGAAAACTGGGAGACTTTGGAGGCTGACTAGATAGTTGATTATAGGAATGACATTTTTACTTTTGTGATAACTTTGTTGTGTTTGAGTCCCAAAAATCTCTCATCTGTAAGAGAAACTGATATATTTACACCTGAAATGATGTGCTCTCGGCATCTACAGCTGGCTAATTCCAGGCGGTGGGTGTAAAGATAAAGCCGGATGGTTTATGAGTTGACAATCTCTGATGCAAGTGACAGGTTCACAGAGGTTGATTTTCCCTACTCTGAGATTTGGAGATTTTTGAAAACTTTCAGAAGACAATTTTCATAAAAATAGTATAATCACTGTTCACATTACAATGTTAAAAATGAAAACATTGCAAATATGAAGGAATGCTTCTTCTTCCTGACTTGGGGAAGCTCTGTCTGTCTGGCTTCTGTGAATGACCTGATGATGCCACTGATTATTCATTTATCTCATGTTTATTGAATAAGTACTATGTGCTCTGTACTGCGAGCAAGGTGAATGCATTTCCACATCTCCAGATCTAGTGTGGGAATGAAGGCACTGAGCCAGCTGTCAAGATTCTCTAAGTGGAAAATAATGCCCCACTGGGCATGGTCATTGTTAAGATTCCAAAATCAAAGCTAGACAAGTTTGCCATGGAACAAATCAGAGGTACTTAATTTATGATATAGAAATTACCTATGTCTGAATTAACATGTGACAAAGACTGAAGGATTTTGTTAAAATTAGATGCAAAATCATAATTTATGAAATCAGATTTAATATCACATTAAGAGATAAATCTCATTGAGTAGGTATTATCTCTTCATTGAGTGTAGAAAAAACAAATGTAAGTTCAAAACACTAACTCCTCAGCCTCAATTATCCTATTGATTTTAATATAAACAGGAAGAAAAATCATGGTAAATAAAAATCGAGGTTTCCCATGAAAGGTAAGGATCATGATGGATGTTACAAAGAGATGCTGTGGGGGTCAAGGCTGTCTCCTGGTGGATTTCTCACTGCACCACTCTCCTTTCCTTCAGCACCAATATCGCTTTCCTCACCGTGTTCTCAGGTGCCTTTCTTGGCTCCTTGCTCTCTCTGCCTCCCTGGCAATCTCCTCTGTTCTCAAGCCAACAGTCAGTCTTTCCCATGCTTTTCTTCACTTGCAACGTCTGTCTCCTAATATCTCCAGAAGTTGCCTGTTGCCTGTTGCCTGCCGAGGGGCTGTGAGACACCCAGACCCGTTCCTGGACTCATCTCTGCCCAATATGGACACTGGTCAGGAGTGGGCTAGGGTTGGTGTGCAGATCCCTCAGCTCCAGCCATGGCCCAGGGATTCACCTAGACCACCTGGTGCAATTATCTTTAAGGTATTTGTGAATCGGAAGGACTTAAGACTTCTCCTTCGCTGCTGCCAGCCTGGAGGCCCTGCAGTCTCTCCTCTCCATACACTCACCGGGTCTTCTCCAAGGTCTCCTCCCACTGACGGCCCCTGACCTCACGGCCAGGATGGGAAGTTATCCTAGTACCTGGCCTTTGGAATATGCAGCTGCTCAGCCTTCAGTGTGTACAGAGCTGCAGGTTTCTGCTTGGTTTTAGTTCATTGTTTCCACCATGAAATTGGGGCATATTTTTTGAACTTTCTCTTTAAAAATAAAATGTGAAATTCGAACAAAATGGGGGATGAAGACTACCATCCATGGAGAATGTTCTCAGTTCATGTGGCTATTCCACCCTCCTTCCCTCCCTGGAGAATGTGTCTCAAATGTGAATCACAATCATCTGGAGGGTTTTTAAAACTCAGATTGCTGGACCTCAACTCAAGTCAATCTGGGGTGGGAATGGAGAATGTTCATTTCTAAGATGTTCCCAGGTGCTGTTGATGCTGCTAATATAGGTACCACATGTTGAGAATGGGATTCTGGGACATCATCAAGCCCATGTGAGACACGGACAGAAAGCTCAAGGTCATTATCCAATGTCAAATCCAGACAAACTTCCCTCCTCCATCTTGCTTCAGGATGTTACTCTCTCCCCTTCTCTGTCATTGTCAACTACACACATTCTAGTACCAAGTAACCCACTATCATTGGGACACAGTGATCCAAGGGCCCCGTAGCTACTTTTAGAGTGCCATCTCTAATGAGATCATGCACTGTTCCACTCTTAGATACCCTCCACAGCAAAATCCTGTCTTAACCCCAAATTCTCCTCACAAATCAGGTACTCAAACACCACATTCCCACCACAAATCTCCAGTTCCTGTTTTTACATAAAGAACTCTACTGTAAATAACCAACCTTCAAGAAAACACTTTACTCCAGTATGAACATCATCACAAGGCTCTCTCCTTTCTCTCTTCCTATTCCTTTCTTTCAATCTTGGTTTCTGTGGTCCATCATTTCAATCATCCACTGACCATGCTCCCAGATTCATCACTCCCATCACATTGGCCCTGTAAGCCTCTGACTTTGGATAATTTCAAATACCTGCCATGCCACGTTGACACCTGCACTGAGGATCACCACCGAAGAGAGAGCAGACGAGGAGTCTGTGGTTCCCAACAGAGAATCAAGAGCAACCAGTGGGCCTATGTGCGTTCTCTAACATGCCCTGAATGCTCTGTTAATTTCTTTCCATTTCTTGAGTTCCATAAAACTCTATTTCTTCCCGACCTACTTCATATTTCACAGATAAATTGTTAACAACCTAGACAAGAACTGTTTCACTCTCAGGTCATCAGATCTACAAATATTCCCCATCGGGAATTCATTTATCACAACTTTTCTGTTGTTATAACCAAATAAATTTCTTTCTCAGCTGAAACCATTCTGATTTTTAGCTCATCCTTCAATCTCAATGACCTTATGAGCTCCATATTTGAAGTACTTTCATTTACTTCCTTACTGTACAAATCTCTACCATCTACAAACCAATCCCTCATCCAGCATTCCTAATACTCCTCACCCGCCATGTTCTCCCTCTCCTCCTCTTGCCAGGGATTCATTGTGAAAAGTTCACATCCATCCCAATGCCTCTATTTCCACAGTGCCCACCCAATCCCATATCCACATTCTGTGGATGCTTCTTTGGCTATGCTTACAAGCCCAATGTGGACTTTTCATTGTGTGTCTGACATGTCCTGCGGTAGCATGTGACATCCTGGACTTCAACTTCCTTTGAAAAACCTGTTCATTCTTGGGGTCCACCAGCACTACACTGTGCTGCTCTTGCCTGTCCAAACTTCCTGGCTTCTCTTTAGGACCAACCCAATGACTGAGGCTTCCCAGAAGTCAGCCCTGCTCAGACATCTGTTCTCCCTCTGCACCCTCCTGCTGGGCAATCCCATCCACTCCCTGCTTCAAATACCACTAATGAGCCAAAAATATTCAAAGAGCCAGCACAGATCTGACTCTGACTCCTAGACTCAAATATCCACCTGCCCACTCACCACATTAGAGACGTCAATGACTCAATTCACAGTGACTGGGTTCCAAGCTGAACAAACCACTTCCCCAAATTATTCACTTCTCTTCCAGTGTCCCCAAACTCACTTGTTTGTGCTAATATACTGTGTAACCCAGAGTGTCATTCTGGACACCCTTCCACCCCACACTCATAGCAATGGACCATCCATCCTCCCTCCTGAATCCACCTACATATTTTCCACTTTTGAATTTGAATTATTTCGAACCACTCTTCAAATCTCACACAAAATGTCATTTACCATAGTGAACTCCCCTGCTTTAGGAACCTAAATTACAAAACTCCATTTTTTCTCTTTGTTGGTATTTTTCTATTTTACCTATATGGAAATTATCTATTTCTTTCAATATTTAGTCCTTTCTCACTGAATTGACTACTCCACGAAGACAAGACTAATATGGATTTTCTGTTTCCCACAGCAGTGTTCACATATAGCTGTGCACACAAAAAGGCCTCAGCTATATTTTATGTATTATATATATTTATATACATATGAAATTCAAACACTAAAACTTTGCTTCCTGAAATATTTTAAATCCACCCACTTAACTACACTTACGCAAAGATATCATCTTTTGAGTGGTATACTGCAATAAATTAGCAATTACAGCTTAAGACGTTTTTCCTGCTCTCCTATCATAAGTATTAATACCACAATTTTCATTCCCTGATATGTTCCAGTTTGGAGGACAAAGTATTTGGCCATCCTATTTATAGAGCATCTACTATGTACAAAGTTCTGGTATAAAACCTGTGGTTTTAGTTTATCCAGAAATAAACTAAACAGACTCAATGCCCATTTGACTGAGTCTTAATGAGAGGAAAGAGAAAATAAACAAAGCAAAGAGTTTATAACATGTCATGTAGAAATAACCCGTTACTAAGTCAGAGAGAGAGTTTGAGCCTGTGTGCATTTTCAAGTTTAGCTGGGTGCATGTGTACATGCTAGCACACATATGTTGCCAGGGTGGGATAAGTTGCTTCCTCCTGGCAGTGGGGAAGCCTCCTATACCTTGAGGAATTTCCTCTGGTGTACTTACTATGGACTTTGTTATCCATGTGTATTAGTCAAGGTGCTTAGGAGAAACAGAACCAATAGAATAAATATAAACATATAGAAGTGGAGGTTTATTATAGGAATTGATTCACAAAGTTATGGGGGCTGAGAAGTCCCACAATCTGCCATCTGCAAGCTGGAGAACCAGAAAAGCTACTGATATAACTCAGCCCAAGTCCAAAGGCCTGAGAGCTAGGACCTCTGATGTGTAAGGGCAGGAAAAGATGGACATTCCAGAGGAAAGAGCAGATTCACCCTTCCTTCATCTTTTTGTTCCCTTCGAGCCCTCAATAGGTTGGATGATGCCCACCCACATTGGGGAGGGTGGGTCTCTTTACATAGTCTATGGAATCAAATGCTTATCTCTTTCTAGAAACATCCTCATGGACACACCCAGAAATAATGCTTAACTGGCTATCTGGGCATACTTAGCCCAGTCAAGTTGACATCTAAAATTAACATCACATAGTGGCTTTATCCAGCCAAGACCAATACAAATATAACAATGTGACCTACGTCATTGAAAATTTCCTAGAACACAAGTTAAAGGAAGTAAATACAAACAGATGAAACTGGGTTTTATAACATTTTTATTTAACCCAAGAAATCTAAATATTATTTCAAAAATGTACTCCCAATCCATTGGAAGAACAAGATAGGTTATATTGTTTTCTTCTTCCTGAGCCTTGAAAGTATTTTACAATTACGGCATATCTCAATTTAAAAGTTAAGTTGGCCTGTTATACTCGATTTGTATTGAAATTTCATAAGATTTATAGTTGTAAGAGAAGATTCACACAGAGTATTTTTTTTAGCCTCTTTTATGGAGTGAATATTCTAGAATTTGACCCTTTTTTTAGTTGGTTTTCTGTATTTTTGTTTCATCGGACAGTTATTTACAGAATTTGGCTTGATGTACTTTACCAGATGTAGGTAATGCCAATCTTGTCTCCCACTCAGGTATTCCACTGCCTCTGTGTCTGGTGAATTTTGATGAATACCTGCTCCTCATATATCTTAATATGATCCAATTTATAATTTTCTCTTATCTGTTTGCTTTTTTTTTCCCACTGAGGAAGATTTGCCCTGAGTTAACATCTGTTACCAAGCTTCTTCTTTTTTTGTTCGAGGAAGATGAGCCCTGAGCTAACATCTGTACCAATCTTCTCCTACTTTGTATGTGGGTTGCTGCCAGAACATGGCTGATGAGTGGTGTAGGTCCATGACTGGGATCTGAGCCCATGTACCTGGGCTCAAAGTGGAGTGTGTACTGAACTTAACCACTACACCACGGGTCTGACCCCTCTTTGACTTTTATTGTATCAAAAGGAAAACATTTTCTCCTCATTGTGAGAATGCTCTGCTCTCTCTCATTTAAAAAATTCAGTCTATGTATTGTGTTTATGTTAGAACTAAAACTAAGATTTAAGTAATTAAGAAGGAATTGATTCCAGCAAAACGCTGGTTTACTGATATGGAAGACAGTTCAAGAGCAAATTTCCCAACAAAACCACAGGGAGAAAAACATTGGAAAATTCAGCATAGAATTACAAGACACGTGTGATCAAAAGGGGAGTATAAAGAATGTGGGCAGGAATTGATATCAGAAATGAAAATGCACAAGCCTGTTCCAAGATGGTGAAAGACATCAACCCACAGATTTAATTAATTCAACATTCTTTAAGCAGAGTGAATACACAGGAACTATTAAGGAGCTATAATGTAGTCCGGAAACCAAAGTTAATGTAAAGGATTTTAGAGACTATAGAGGCCAAATAAGCAAGGAAAAGGATAATTGGTGATTTCTAACCATAGATAAAATAAGATAGACATCACCAGAGCACCATTTTTAAAACGCTAAAATAAATCTCATGTCAAAACAGAATTCTGTATCCAGCAGCAACAGTGCACCAAATAATGATGTCTTAGGAAAACTTAGAGTGAAACTTTTCACTGTTAGCAGCCTTGAATTAGACAAAATACTAGAGTGAGTTACTAAGTCCAAAGGAAAATAATCCCAGATTGAGAACCAGGAATGCAGGAAGCAATAAAAGGAAAGTAAAGGATAATCTATAAATAAATACACACGAATTTTGTTTTATGATGCAATTGTAGAAACCTCTCATGGAGATTAAAATACACGTAGAACTAAAATGCATGACAACAGTAATGCAAAAGTGAGGAAGGTTCAAAATAAAATTGAAATTGTTTACGGTATTAGAATTGGTGGGAGGTGGTAAAAGTAACTATTCGTATTAATTATATTAAGGATCTATGATTTAACCATTAGTGAATTAAACCAAGATTTCTATATGATTGCAATTAAGCAGTTTATAGAGGAAATGATGGAATAATAAATGGATTAAATCAAAGCCAGTGAAGTAAAGAGAGTAAAGGGACATTAATTATTTAGATCAAAGGGAAAGGAAAGACTAAAATGCTTAGAATAATCTCAAATTTACTGGTAATTAGGTGAAATGTAAATGCACAAAATATTAATTTCTTTTTAATGGCTGTGTGATATGTTCTAGAGATATATTAATAAACTTTGGACATTCTTTTATTGATGATCATTTAAACAATCTCTAATTGTTTCCTATTAAAATGTAAGTTGTATGGACATTTTTGTACATAGAAACTTCTTATTTCTATTTTTATAGAAGGTATCCATAGTGGGAGAAAAAGGAAACATTAAAATACTGATAGAAACTGCAAATACCACCTCCCCACACACAACTGTATTAAAATTTTTCCATTTATGACCAGTATCTGACAGCGTCAATAACCTGACATTTTTGTGTTTCAGTATAAAGATTTAGGCATTTCTCAAATCCCGCTGAGAAGAGACAGGATGTCTCCTCTGGATTATCCCGATTGGGTTATCCACTCTCTTCCTTGATAAAAGGGGAATCAGAGGCAGAAGTCACTGCCTTCTCCAGCAAGCTACAGGCTGTCTGCACATCAGGAGTGGGGTCAGCAGGACGAGTCTGCAGCCCTCGAGACACCTGCATCCACCTGGTTGCCCAGCCAGCCTATTCCGGTGAGCGTGGAATCCACACGGACGGCAAGAGTGTCCACTTGTATCTTCTGTCCTTCTGTGGAAGCTCTTTAAGTGAGCAGACAGAAGCTCTTTAAAATAAGGAGCTATCTTATTGAAAGTTATTTCTAGGTGTTAATGTTCGTTGTCATGTTCAGGGTACCCTACTTTTTTGTATAGGGAGTTTTCCAGGGATACTAGGCCAGACGTTTGTTTTGTTTTGTCTTTAAACAGCATCACTAGGAAGTGGAAGTAGTATTAAGCCCTGCACTGTTTCAATTGTTCGCCTTTCCAGAAAATTGTTAACCCACAATATACTTGTCTTTTAAAAAAAAAATCAGTTCTGTACTCAAATATCAGGTCATCAGTGAGTCCTTCCCTACTCTCGTCCTCATCAATGCTTTTAGTGAATTTCTTTCTCCCTTCTTCCCTCCTTGTCTCTCTTCCTCCATCCCTCCCTCTTGCTCTCTCTATCTCTGTGTCAGCCTTACTGTTTACCAGGACCTAGTTATACCTAACACTATATTAGACACTCAGTACTATGTTTATTAACTCTTTCCTCTCACCGAGATTAAAATAAACAGGGGCGGGGATATTGTTAAGTTAAATTCTGGATCATGGGTTTTAGTGCATAACTCGGCAGATAATAGGTGCTCTATAAATGGAAGGGTCAAATAATTTTCCCTCCAAACTGGGACATGTCGGGGAATGAAGTGGCGTCAATAATTACAGCAGGACAACAGGAATGAAGTGAGATTTATGGTTTTACTTTAAAAAAATATCTTCTGAAGACAGAAATGAGGGGCTTAAAAGGAAAGGTGTACTGATTAGGTTTACATTTTTAACAGATTTTTGGGAGTAGAGTCTTATAATGGATTACACAGAGAAGGGATTTGCTATCTTACTGATAATTTTTTGCAATACACCACAAAAGAGATTACGTCATTCTTCAATTCTAATTGAGTGAATTTGTTTGAAAAACTTAGAAAGTAATTTTTGAGTTTGAATAATTTCTTTCAATAGATATATCTGCACCTTCTAAGGCCAAAGCAAGAAGTGAATACAGCAGTGCAAAATATTAACGTTGACACTAGTCTTCACTTCATGGAGTATCCAATTTAGTGAGGAAAACAGTACGAAAGAAACAGATAATAATACACATACAATTAACACAGAGAACATGTAATATTATTTTGATTGCTGGATCAGGGAAGGGCACTCTGTGGAGATGGTATTTTGTAGGAAATCTGAAAGGTGCTCAAGAATTATTCAAAAGTTGAGAATCTGTAGGTGGATTCAGGAGGGTGGATGGATTGCTCACTGATATATGAGTGTGGGGTGGCAGGGTGTCCAGAATGACACTCAGGGGTAGACAGGAAATTAGTACCAACAAGTAAGTTTAGGGGACCTTGACAGAGGGGTGAATTATTTGGAGAACTGGTTGGTTCAACTTGGCACCTGCTCAATGTGAGTTGAGATTTGTCACTGGTGTAGGGAGTAGGCAGATGAGTATTTGGGTCTCAGGGTTGAAGTAGGGTCTATGCTAATTCTATGGGCATTTCTGGTTCGCTAATGGTATGTGAAGCCAGGAAAATGGATGGGAAGAGGGTGTGAATGTGGAATAAATGTGAGAGCAGGATTGACTTCTAAGGAGCATCAATTGTTGTGTTAGGTCAGATGGTGGAGCTGAGATTAACAAGGAGAGTTGGAAGAGAGAAGGAAGAGAGTCGGGGAGGAAAGATGGTTGTTTACTGGGGATGGGTCTGGGTGATGGGAATGCGGTGGGTCTGAGTTACTTATTTATGAACAGGAGAATATCAGAGTGAAGATGGGACTTGGGTGTGGAAGTGGAGTGGAGCATGTAAGGGCTGAGAGGTGTGTGATTTCACTGGAGATGAGTCACTAAAGGAGCTGTGAAAACTAGGTGATCGTGTGCCTACGGCAGAGCACAAAGAGACGCTGAAGACCTGAAATTTGGGGATACAAAGATGCCTGTGATCTCTGTATGCAAATGACAGTGGGTGGGGGGTACCAACATGTATGTAGTTGACAGTGACAGGGTGGGAAGAGGGAACATCCTCAGAGGAGGGTGGTGGAGGGAAATGTCTGGAGTTGCCACTGGGTAATGACCTGAGCTTTCTGTCCTTGACTCCTATCAGCTCGATGTCCCCAAATCTAGTTCTCCATGTGTGATGCCTGTGCCAGCAGCAGCAGCATCATCTGGGACCACTTAGAAGTGCAAATTCTTGGCCCCACCTACACCCCAGTTGAGTTGAAGTCCAGAAATCTGAGTTTTAACAACCATCCAGATGATTATGATGCAGAGAGTGATATGAGACACATTTCTGCAGGAAGAGAAGAGGGTGGAAGATCCAAATGAGCTGAGAACATTCTGCCTGGCTGGCAGTCTGCATCCCTCATTTTATTCAAGGTTCACATTTCATTTTGTTTTCAAAGGGGAAGCTCAAAAGAAATACGATGGCCCAGGTTTCAGAGAAGAAAGGACAAGTCCATTTAGCCAACTCCCAAGGGCGGACTCATTGGGAAAGGTCTGCCCTTCCTATGAGACTCACCAGCTGCATTTCCAGAGGCCATCACAATGATAACTTCCCATCCTGGCAATGAGGTCAGGTACAGTCAACGGCAGGAGACCTGGCAGAAGCCCCAGCGAGTCTGTGCATCCAGGAGACTGCAGCATCTCCAGGCCTGCAGCACTGAAGGAGAACTTTTAAGTCTTCAATATCACAAATACCTTAAAAATAATTGCACCTCATAATCCAGGTGAATCCCTGGGCCACAATGATGCTGGGTCTCTGCACACCAGCCCCGAGCCCACTGCTGCACGGTCTCCAGATTGGGCAGAGATGATCCCAGGAGCAGGTCTCTGTCTCCCACAGTCGGTTTGTACACAGCCAGTAACTTAGGGAGATATCCGTAGACAGAGTCAGGAAGTTAAAAGGCCAAGGGAGGGACTGGCTGAGGCCCTGAGGGCAGACAGGCTTGCCAGGGAGGCAGAGAGGGAGGAGCCAAGAAGGATGTTCTGAGAACTGAATGGAAATAGAAGCTTGTGCTGAAGAAGCCAAGAGGTGTAGCCCTGGGCAAGTGGCTCCCATGAGCAGCCCTCAGTTTCACTCACCTCTTTTAATGTCAATCCTGCTCTGGACTGTGACACCTTGTCATATTAAAATTGTACTTTATTAATTCTTTTGAAAGACAAAAATGTGAAGAGTAGATGGTCTGGTGGGTAAGAGATCGGGTTTCGTGTGACAAGAAAGAAGATCTTTACTTGTCCTGGTACTCCACACTTTCTGTTTACCATGATTTTTATTTACTTTTATATTAAATTCGACAGAGGTAATTTAGCTTGAGGGATCACTTAGTGTTTTTAGTTATAATATTTTCTTCTAATATTTATGCTCAAGAAAAGATGATACCAACTGTAAAGAGCTTTTTTTAACATTGAATGAATTTGACTCCATAAAAATCTTACTTTATTAAACTTGCTTTTATATCTCATTCTAACATGTCGCATCCTTTTCTTCCATATTTTTGCCAAATGCTAATTCAGACATAAGACATTTTTATATAACTTAATTAGCGCTTAGGCTACCTGTTACAGCCTTATCTGTTACCTAAAATTACCTGGGTGGTTTTTTAAATAGTTAACTTTAGGTTATTAAGAAGGAAAGGGTCCTTTGAGAACATTTTGCAGAGAGAACCTTGGCAGCAGGCTCATTGCCTTCACCCTGACACTAGGTTCTAAGTCAATGAAACTTGTCCTCCTACTTGTAACAGCTAGATCTTAAGTTAGCATGAGGGAAGCTATGTTAGGGAAAGGAAGCTATATTGTAACTGTGGCCCTGACTCACTCGTCTCTGTAAATATGTTCTAGCCCGCACATAGCCTAGACGATTAAGCACCTCTCGCCTTTGTGGTATACATGACCTGCTAGTTCCATGACACTTGCTTACATATATCTCCCAGCTGTGATAAGACAACTTTGTTCTCTCAGTTCCCCAGGAACATGATGATCTCCAGAAAGAAAAACTCTGCCTTGGTACCCATCAGAAATGATAGAAGAAAGAGATATCAAGGTGCCTTCAAGTCCATCACACCAGACGGTTGACATTACTAAACCCCCCTCCCTTGCCCATTTCTCCTATATAACTGCCTCAAGATTCTGTATGATTTTAAGATGCTTCTTCAGGACACTAGTCTCCCATCTTCCAATTATGCTAGCTAATCGTCTAAATTTTCCTTCTCAACCACTAGCTTGTCTGTAGTTGATTGGCACCAGATCGCAGCGAGCAGAATGAGCCCCTTTTTGCTTGATTATACGCTCACAGTGTAGGGCACATCGTAATTATTCAATTAACATGTTATGAACAATATTTGGTGGAAAAAGGTGTCAAGATACAGATGTGAGATGGGGGGCCTCTTTCCCTAGCTCAGGAAGGAAAAGGACTTGAGGTGGTTTTGGAAGGATCTGGCATTTTCTGGACTTCCTTGAAAAATTAAGATAGAGCAGTTTTAGCAGTGGTGAGGAAAGAAGCCTGATTCTAGAGCGTCAAAGAGGGACTGAGAAACAGAAGGGCAGAGAGGGAGTGGAGGTGGGCAACTGTGCCTTGTGCCTCTTGACAGTGGCCTCCTGATTTAACATAATGAACGCTCCCTCCCAGAGCCAAGGGTTTGCTGTGGGGCTGGCTCCACCCTAGGACTGGGGTGTTCTAACGCCTCAGTGTGAGCTTATCTGCATATTCCAAACCCCGAGTCCTGGCACAGGGAGTCTTGAAGGCCCTCTCTGGTCCAACAGGATCCAGGCACAGGACCCTTTCTGGAACCAGAGGAGGAGCCAGGGGCACACAGGGTTCTTACCTGCCAGACCTGGAGTTGGGGGAAGCGGAGCTGAGTGAGGTCACAGGGCAGGAGCAGCTGACAGGATTTGAGGCCACCTGGGAAGAAAGCGTGGTAGGAGTGGGCGTGAGGGATGGTCAGGACAAGACCTGCCCCCTCACTTGTATCCTGCCTGTATCTGTGCCTGGACATAATCTACTCCTCAAGTCTCGTTAACATGAGCTGATTTCTTCCCTCACTGAATCTTTTCTTTCTTCTTATATTCTGTTATATTACCTTAAGTTAATTTTAGTCGGGTTTTCTCTCCCATATATCTAAATTATTTCTGACTGATTCCTAGATGTAGACTATGATTTCGGTGAGTTACCTTGAAAAACGAAGACTTAACATGTGACAACTGAGGACCTGAGAAATTTAAATGATGGCATCTGGCATGGCCAACGCTCTTCAGGACATCCATCTCATAAGCCACGTGATAATTACAATTTTGAAGACAAGGTACTATTAGGTTTTGATGGTTTAAGCGAGAACAAAGGGGCAGCCCTCCAATTGACTCAGTTTACCAACAGCAGAGAAGCCCCCCTTACCTCCTGCAGCTCATGGCGGTTCCTGCCTCCTTGGTTTGTGGCAGCAGATTTACAACCTCTGCCCCTGTCTTTCAAACAACCTTCTCCCCTCCATGTCTCTGTGTCCTCTCCTCTTCTTATAAGGACACCAGTCATTCAACTGAGGCCCTACCCGAAATCCAGGATGAGCTCATCATCTTCAGGTCCTTACTCACATCTGCAAAGACTCTGTTTCCAAATAAGATCACAGTCCGAGGTTCAGGTGGACAGGAACTTTTGGCAGACGTTTGGCAACCCACTACCTCCTCTGCCCTCAAGCTGGGGATGGGAGAAATCCACGCAGGAAGTGACCTTCTTGTGCCAGGTGCGACCTGAAGGGCTGACGTCAGCAGCAGCCATACAAAGTACACAGACAGTCTTCATGGCTCAGGCAGACCTGAATGATAATAATATTGGAGGAGTCATCTTCCTCAAAAGTACTTGATTCAAAGTAATAAAGTTAAAAATCATAATACAATTTTTTTGAAATTGTGATGTTGATTTTTTTTTTAAGATTGGCCCTAAGCTAACATCTGTTGCCAATCTTTTTTGTTTTTCCTTCTCCCCAAAGCTCCTCAGCACACAGTTGTATATTCTAACTGTAGGTCCTTCCAGTTCTGCTATGCGGGACACTGCCTCAGCACGGCTTGATAAGCAGTGCTAGGTCCATGCCCAGGATTTGAACCAGTGAAACCCTGGGCCTCTGAAGCAGAGCGCGTGAAGTTAACCACTCAGCCATGGGGCCAGCCCCCTTATGTTGATTCTTAAATTCATACGGAAGAGAAATTTTACAAAGTGAAAGAAAAATGTTTTTCTTTCTTCTTTTTTTTTGCTGAGGAAGATTAGCCCTGAGCTAACATCTATTGCCAATCTTCCTTTTGTTTTTTGCTTGAGAAAGTTTAGCCCTGAGCTGCTATCTGTGCCAATCTTCCTCCACTTTATAAGTGGGTCATCACCTCAGCATGGCTGACAAGTGGTATAGGTCCACACCCAGGATCCGAACCCATGAACCTGGACTGCCAAAACAGAGCTGGCTGAACTTAACCACTATGCTACAGGGCCACTGCTGAAAGAAGAATTTTTGAAAACCACCCACCAACAAAATGAACATGAAGGAGAATAGGACAAGGGTAACATATCAAAACATTTCCCCAGTCCTGTTAACAAAAATGGCAGACTAACGTGCTCACAGAATCAGTCTATCCACTGAAGCAACCATTCAGCTGGACAAACTGACAGAATCAACTGTTCCAGAACTCTGGAATACAACAAAAACTTACATCAACCAGAGGAGTGATGAATGAAGAGGTGGCTGAATTTGGGTAAAACATTGCAGCATTTTTGGTTAATGCAGACACACTACCGTTCCCTGGTTCAGTGGAGGATGTGAAGATGGAGCCCAGATTCCTTGAATGGCTCCCTGGTGCCAGGGGACAGACATCAACCTGGTTCTCAAAATAGGGTGATTGTGACTGGATGGCAGTGAACTGTCTGTCGGGTCCCTGAGGGACCGGAGCAGAAGCAGACAGGTATTTCTTCCCCTCAGGCTGAAAAGATTTTCCAGGTGGTAGCACGACCTGATGAAAGATTTAAAGGTCTATGCTACTGGGAGACACCTGGGCAAGTGATGATGGCCGGGGCAAGCCACAGATGGACCCAAAAATCTGGAAAGGAGGCCCCTGAGGAGGAAGTTTTCTGGGGAATAAAGGCTTAGAAGGGCCACTGCATGTCCCAGGAAGCCAGAGTGCAATGTGGATGCCCAGAGCCGGATGTGCGTTCAGAAAACACCTGAGCAGACCCTGGGTTTGCACCTCTGGCAGATTTGTGGGCTCCATGCAAGTAGGTGGTGAACTGTAAGGAAGAGACGCAGGGGGCCCAGCTACGAAGACTGGGAGAGTTGGGATTTTTTTGTTTTTCAACTGTGTTCTTTTGGATCCTTGCATTTAAAGAAATCTCTGAGATAACCAAAAGGAGACTTCAGTGACCACTCACATCAAGAAACACAGTCTTTGTAAAAAAAAGTCTGAAAATTCACTAAACAAAAGGAGGATTACACCTCATCAAAAGTAGCAACAGCAAAACCTGGGGAGGGGGAGAATCTGATCTTCACAATGACCACACTGTAATACGCCAAATGTCGAGTTTTCAACAAAATTACAGGCAATATGAAGCTACAGGAAAGCACAGTCCATTCATATGAAATAAAATGAAAATCTACAAATCTCCCTGAGGAAGCCCAGCCATTGGACTTAGGAGACCAAGACTTTAAAACAACTGTCTTATATATGCTCCAAGGGCTGCCTGAAAGCTGTGATAAAGAACTAAAGAAAATCAAGAGAATGACATCTCAGTTCACAGAGAATATCAATAGAGAGAAATTGTAAAAAGAACGAAATAGAAATAATCGAGGATTACAGCTGCATTTCCGTCTCCCTTCTCTAGCCTTAAGAAACCACTAACCTACTTCCTGTCTGTACAGATTGGCCTAAATTTGGCATTTCATATAAATGGAATCATATATGCTGTCTTCTTTGACCAGCTTCTTTCACTTAGCAATAGGTTTTCAAGGTTCCTCCATGTTGTAGCACGTGTCCTTCACATCTGTTAGGGCCCAATAAGGTACAGTGTATGGATATACGGATCACATTTTGTTTACCCATTCATTAGCTGATGGCCATCTGAGTTCCACTGGTCCACCTTTTGTGGGTCCCACTTGCACCTTCAGTGGCCTTGGACCAATGTCTCCCATCACCCTTCTTGTTCTCTGCCATCCAGTCAGCTCAGACCTGCTTAGACACCAGGTCTTTTCAACGTAAACACTAGTCGAGTCCTTAGGAAGGGTCATAAAACCAGAGATTGGGATGGGTAGAGGCCACCCCACTGAAGACTGCGAAGGCCAACACATGCTTTCTAGGTGCAGCAACTTTAATAGAAACTATTAGAGCAGAAATTCCCAAAGTTGCTGGCATGTTGGGTCTCCAGTGGTTCCTCTTAACTTTAAGTACAGGGCCTCCTAGGAGACATCTGCCATCGTTTTTGGTTTCTCACCTACTGAACTCCTATCTAGTTTGAGGGCTTCCCCCACTTTATGACCCTGGGAGGAGAAAACACCAGCTTCCCAATCTAAAAGCAGAAAATGCCAGATACTTCCATTTGCAGCCTCCCCTCTGCAGCCAGGGTACAGTTCCATGAATCCAGCACTCAGGTAGACCCTGACCTCAGAGGCAGGAGCATCGCTCTAATGATAACGGATTTGGACAACGGCTAACAGAGGCAGCTTCAGTGGACCCCCAAGCCCAGGTCCCTGTCCTCCCAGAGGCCCCGATTGTAACAAACCTTCTGTTGCACACAATTAAAACCATGAATAAGAGAACCCGGCGTTGGTGTTGGAAGTGGGCAGAGGGTCAGGAGGGGCCCACAGTTTGCATTCCAGCCTCAGTCTTGGATGATGGGGGGGCCTCTTCCCAGACCCCCGGTCAGCCGGCGCGGTCACTGCACCCCAGCGGCCTTCCTCACGTGTTGGGTAGGTGGGCTCAGTGCAGGTCAGATGCTGCACCCCCAGGGGTCAGTCTCCGCTGGGGACATCAGCGCCAAACTCAACGGGGCCATCAAGTCCGGAGGATCCAGCCGTGGGGACACGCGCGTCCTCGTCGTGGGTGGAGGACACGCCGTTGTCCGGCCAGACCGCCCCGCACCGTGGGCAGCGGCGGGGCCGGAGGAGCGGGGAGGAGGGTAGCGGGAGACCGGCGACCACGACCCTCTTCGAGGGGCGCTCGGGGCAGCTCGGGCGCCCGGAAGACTCCACGCTCGTCCTCCACGGCTCCTTCCAGCCCAGCCGCCTTCATTTTCCGCCGTCCCCGCCTTGGCATGCCTGTGCGGCGCCGCCAGCCTCCGCGCTCTCTACCGCTCAACGGCCTCTCCGTTCTTCCCAACGGAACCTCGGCTCGGCTCTCTCCGCCACTTCTCGCAGCTTTTCGGCTTCGCTCGGCTCACCCCGCCAGGCCTCGGGTCCTCCCGCCCGGCCTCCGCTGTTTCTTCGCATCTTCGGCTCTTTCCGTTCATCTTCGTTTCTTTCCGCCTAACCTCGGCTCTCCCCGCCTCCCCGCGCCGCTCCTCGGCTCAGTGGTTCCCTGAACCAGCTCTCTCCGCCAGGCCTTGGCTTTCTGTGATTTCGCTGCGAAATGTTGGCTCTTTCGTCTCTCCTCGCTTCGCCCTGGGCTCCGCGCGGCTCTCTCTGTCTCGCCAGGTCTTTGTGTCCGCGGGCAGAGGTGGTTCAAACTTACCTCCTCCTCACTGTGGTACCTGAGTTCCACTTTCTCCCACCCTGATGTCCTGATATCCCATCAACATATTAAACAAACAAAAACTGTTCCTAATCTGATAAAAAAAAAAAAAAAGGACTGTTTTACTTCGGATGTTTGTTTTGATGGGAGAATTTGGGAATCATCTCTTATATTAAGAGCATTCTGTATTGTCTGTGAACTAGTCTTTGCATCTGTCCATCTCTCCAGTGGATTCTTAGTTTTTCTTTTTCTGGCTGGTAGGAGTTCTTTAATATTAACAAATTAGCTTTTTTGGTCAGTTGCCAATGTTTTCCTCTTTTCTTTTTCGTCTTTGCCTCTAGACGTTGCTGCCATGCAGATGTTTTAAATGAAATCAAATCTATTAATTTTGTTACCTCTTGTGTTCTGCTTTAAAAAAGACCGGCTCTCCTTTGAGATTATGTATAAAATATTTTCCTTTGGTTTCTTCTGGGACATTTATAACTTCAATGTTTACATTTAAATCTATGATAATCCCTATTCCACAGACCAACTGGTGGTTCCAACAGGATTTTTTTTTTTTGTTTACGATCTCTTTTTTCTTTACTGACTTAGCACATAACCCGTACCCACTTTATTATGAAAAATGTTCAAGCATGGAGATAATTTGAAAGATTTTTACAGTGAACACTCATGTTAAGGACTGAATTCTGTCCCCTCAGCATTCATGTGTTGAAGCCCAAATCCCTAATACTTCATTATGTGACTGTATTTGAAGGTTGGGACTTTAAGTAATTAAGGTAAAATGCAGCCATTGGAGGACCCTAACCCAGTGTGACAAGTGTCCTTATAAGAGGAGATTAGGACGTACAGACCGAGAGACGACAGGGGCACGCATGCACAGAGGGAAGATTATGTGAAGAGGCAGCAAGAGGGTCGTCATCTACAATCCAAGGAGAGAAGACTCAGGAGAAACCAGTCCTGCCAGCACCTTGATCTTGGACTTCCAGCGTCCAGAATTGTGAGAAACAAATTTCTGCTGTTTAAACACCATCTGTGGTACTTTACTGTGGCAGCCCCAATGAACTAATACAGTCCACCACCTAGATTCCATCACTAACATTTTTCTATACTTGCTTGGCCACTTCCATCCCACTATCATCCATCAATCCATCTTTTTTTAAATGTATTTTGAAGTAGGTTGTAAACAGCAGTAGGATTCACTCCCAAACATTTAGCACACATATTAATTAGAGTTCAAAATTTGATTGGGGCTGGAAGATCTCCCCAGGTGGCTCACTGAATGGGGAGTAATGGATGCTGACAAGTTGGTCCCTCTCCACATCTCTCCACAGGGCTGCTTGAGCATCCTCATGGTATGGCAGATGGCTTCCCCTAGAAAGGGAACAATCCAAGAGAACAAGGAGGAAGCTTCAGTGTGTTTTATGCTGCAGCCTCAGATGTGACACACTGTCATTTCTGCAGTGCTGTATTGATCACTTGGGTCATGTCTGATTGAATGTGGGATGAGACTGCACAGGGCATGAATACAGGTGGCAAGGATCATTGGTGGCCATCTTGGCAGCTAGCCAACACACCTGCATTTTGTCCAGGCCACCTCTCCTCATCAGCCCAGAATTTCTTTTCGTCTGCTTCAGCTTGGCCCCAAC
Organism: Equus asinus; assembly: GCF_041296235.1. Lineage (NCBI taxonomy): Eukaryota > Metazoa > Chordata > Mammalia > Perissodactyla > Equidae > Equus > Equus asinus. The sequence goes on along the minus strand of NC_091809.1, from coordinate 19,048,719 downwards.
AGCCTGGTTTGATTGGAGCCGCATGGGGCCTCTGGAATTCATGGCTGGGTTTGGGACACCATAGAAGGTCTCCTTTTCCCCTTCATTTTTACTCCTCTCTCCTCTCTATCCTTCTCAGCCTCTCCACCAGCTCCAGCCTTCCTTGAGCCCTAGTGCTCCTTCAAGCAGTAGATGTTCTGAGAGACAAGAGGGGACGCAGCAGATAAGAGGGGTTTCCTGGGGCAGGAAATGTTTGGGGATTTGCTTCCTGGGCTCCTGTCCCCTTCTGTATAAGGGGAACTTGGGGGTGTCTGCTGGCTTGTTCCTTATTCTGAGCCTGGGGTCCTCAACATTCCCCAGGGCAGGAGACACTAGGTTGAATGGGGCTCTCTCTATCCACTACAGTTGGGGCAGAGACATCTACATTGCAAGAGGAAGCTGAAGAGTTGCCAGCTGGGGCTCAGAATGTTCCGCATGTTTGGGATAAGGGAAGGGTCATCACAGAGGTAAAACTGAGGATGAAGTAGTTAAAATTCCCCTGGATTAGGGTGAAACTGTGCCTTCTACCCATAAAGTTAATGTGGGAAACAAAATAACCAGTTTCTGAGTTTGCCTTGCAGAACAGCAGGAGGACCACTGATAAGAGAGGAACTTGCTGACAGTGCCCTGCCTAGGCATCTTGCAGGCACATTAAGCTCAAATGACTGATTGCAAACTTTAGATTTCAAAGACTAAAAATCCACCGTGTGCAACACATAGAACAGATAGTTGTGTGTGGAGGACTCTTAGAACTTGAGCCCTCAAGGCCACATGCTCCTCCTTCCCACCTAAAACCCCAAATAAAAACCGTTGTTTGCAGCTTCTCTGGGAGTTTGGAATTACAGCTTAGCTGCCCAGTCTCCTTGCTCAGTGCTTTGCAATAAAATTCCTCCTTTTTTTGCACTGTAGCTGGTGTCAGAGATTGGCTTGCTGTGTGATGGGTGAGCAAACTCACTTCAGGTTCGATATCAGGGGAAGTCACCTCCTGTTGGGAGACACTTGAGGGACTTGCACCGTGGGCTCCCCTCATTTGTGTTGAGAGTGCTGCTTGCTGATGGTTGTATCAACTTTTTTTTTTTTTTTTTTTTGATAATGGGATGAGATGTAGTGTTCTGGGGGATCTGTTTAAAACCTGTGTTGGAGAACCTGGTGGGTTGCCTGTTAAGACTCTGTCATCACTGCTTGTCTCCAGAGGTGGGGAGACTGGGGTTACTCTTTGCTGAGGATACTTATATCTAGTCTTGGCAGTCAAGGGAGGCAGGCTAGGGCTTGTGTTGGGTGAGAATGTCGTGGCACTTGTTAGAGCTGCTTTCTTCCTATTGTGTAAGGGATCTTAAGCTGCTTTGTAGGGTTTCCAACATCTCTAATCTTGCAGGGATACAGGGCATCACTTGAGCCCTTGTGATGTTAGGGCTAACTGGGGTGTATGAGGCTGGGGTTCCTGTTATCTCTGGTGCTTGGAAACTGGAGGGCTACTGCTTGCCTGGGGCTCCCATATTTCAAGTGTTGGGGTGGCAGGGATGGGTAATGAATGGAGGTCCATTGCCTCTAATTTGGGGAGAGGACTGGGATAATTGCTTGAGATTCCACTTATCTGTAGTCAGGGGGACGGAGGGGTCTCTATGGCGCTCCTTTTTTCTAGCGTTGGGTGAGATCAGAAGCCTCACTTTCTGGGTCTGCCCTTGTCTGTCTTGTTGGCATAGACTGGGTGGGTCACTGGGCTGGGGCTCCCAATTCTCTAGTGCTGAGGAGCAGCTGAGGGAGTCACTTATGGGGCTGCTGGGATTTCTAGAATTGGAAGTAACTATGGGGTGCTTGCTGGAGTCCCATCATTCCTAGTTTTGGGAGGATGAAGATCTTACTTTTTCAGATGCAACATCTGTGTTTAGGGATAACAGTTGCTATCCGAGGTTCTGTTGAGTCTAGTTTTGGAGGGAACTGGTGGTCCCTCACTAGGGCTTGTCACCCCTACTGTTAGAGGCAGATTGTGAGCACCACTTGCTGGGCCCCTAGCATCTCTAGTATTGGTGGGTGGACTGGAGGATCTCTTGCAGTGGCTTCCATCATCTCTAGTTTTGGAGGATCAGTGCAATGTGTTTTTAAAAGCATTTTAGTTTGAAAATGTTTAGACTTACATAAAAGTTGTAAAAGTATACAGGCTTGTTTTATACAGTCAATATTCATCATATTTATGTATGTTTTCTTTCTTGCTGATCATTCCTAACATTATGTGTCTCCACGTGGAATTACTTTCCTTCAGCCTGAAAACTCTCTTTAGTGTTTCTTTAAGTTCATTTCTGCTGTTGATTAATTCTTTCAGCTCTGTTTTTTTTAACCCCCTTTGGAAAACATCTTTGTCTGTAGTTTCAAAGAATATTTTTCCTAGGTCATAGTATTTTAGATTGGCAGGTGTTTGGGTTTTTTTTTTCATTTGATCCTTTAGATATCAGATGTCATTGTCTTCTGGCTTCCATAGTTTCTTTTGAAAAGTTATTAGTCTTATTATCGCTCCTTTGAAAACAATGTGCCATTTCTTTGGTTGCTTTAAAGATTTGACTTCCATTTTCTACAATTGTCCATGTTTCCTCCATTTTATTCATAGCTATTTTGAAGTCCTTGTCTGCTAACACCAATATCTGCATTGTCTCTGGGTCTGCTTCTGCTGGTTTATATATTCATAATTGAGCCCATTTTCCTGCTGGTCTGTGTGTCTAGTAATGTTTTCTGTGGTGGATCTTGCGAGCAGTACCTTGTAGAGGCTCTTAATTATGTCACCTTCCTCTAAAGATTAGGTTTCATTACAGCAGGCAATTATAGTATTAATGGATCACACTGAGCCTCTGAAGGCTAGGTTTTAGACTCTAAAAGGACAGATTTATTTCAGTTTGGCACTGACTTCTAAGATTTAGCCCTTACTCTTAGTGCATGGTACTGACTCGCAGAGTGTGACATCTCTAGGGTCATAATTGAAACCCAGGGCTTTTTTTTTTTTTTTTTTTAACATCATTCCACTCCAGATAAGTCAAAAGACCAGCCACCACCTCCTGGCATGTGTGATCTCCGAAATTTCTGTACAGTCTTCAGTTTCCAGTAGCTTTTCTCTTCTAAGTCCCCTAGAGTCTTTCCCTGCAGATGGACAGCTTAGGTGTTATTCAAGGACCACAGGGGGATTTTTAGGCAGATTTGGGGGGCTTCTTCTTTGTGAATATTTATTTTACAATAAAGATCCTTCAGAGATATTCCATGATGAGGTTATATTTTCCTTACCCCAGCCCTGGAATCAACCATTTCTCCAAAGAGCCCTGGTTCCTTCCTTTTTCTTTAGAATAGTATTTTAGAAATCAAGATCTTGGTGGATGATAGGTATTCTCATTGCTACTGGAGTGTCATTGCTTCTAGGCCTGCTGAGCTGACAGACCTTGGAAATACATGTATACTGTCCTTCATGTATGCACCTTATCTATCTATCCATCAAAACCATGAATTTATACTGATGCCTCAAATTCCAATCCAATACCCATGTTCATTATAGCCTTCTCCCTTTCCTCGTTTGTAACATCTTTGACAGTGAGAAACTGGCTCTCATGATCTACAATATATTTACTTAGTTGTTCAGCCCTAGTATATACATAAAGTAGTTTCAGAATTGCTAACCCATACCCTTCTAAGAAATTTATGAGCTAGAGTACAAGATTTTGAGACAGTTCTTTTCGTAAGCAGCCTTATAGTATCTGGTCAAAACACAGTTTTCCAAAGTAAATTTGGTTTCCTTCTCACTCCCTTCATTGTGGTTACGTTATTTCATTTGTAATACAGTTAGGTTCATTTGTTACAGCTTGTATGCCATTTTACCTTACATCTGCTACCACTGGATTATTATTGTTTTTAACCTACAGTAATCTTTACTATTTGTAGGGAACAAGGCTATGCATTTTGGCAAATTAATAGAGTTGTGTATCTTTCAACACGGTCATGACTGAACATGATACACATATGAACACAGTCATGATTGAACAACTCCATCACTCCCAAATTCCTTTGTGCTGTCAGATTGTAGTCACCCCCCTCTCTTACTCCTTGTCCCTGGAAACCAGTAATTCATTGTCCTTCCCTACAGTTTTGCCTCTTCCAAAATGCAGTACAATGGAATCATACAATGAACGGCTTTTGGTCTCTGGCTTCTTTCACTTAGCAAAATGAATCTGATTTAAATTGAGGTATAAGTTACATGCAGTGCAATGTATAGATGTTAAGTGTGGAATTCAATGTTTTGACAAATGCATACACCCATGTAACCTATACTCCTGTCAAGATATAGAACATTCTCCTCACCCCATAAAGTTCCTCCACATCCCTGCTCAGTCAATCCGTATGCCTGCCTCACCTCTTCCCCACAATCTGAGTTTAGATGCAACCACTGTTTTGATTTTTTTCTATCACAAATTATTTTTTGCCTGTTCTTGAAATTCATACAAATAGAATCTCATAATACTTACTTTTATGTGTCTTATTTTGCTCAGTACAACCCTACAATGAACTTTAATTCATTATAGAAGATGAAATATATATTTCCTATATACCAGGAAGCCTCATAAGTGCTTTACATATATTAACTAATTGAATCCTTACTACAAGTCTATGAAGTAGGCGCTCTCATTGTTCCCATTTTACTGGTGAAGCAGCTTTGGCACCAAAAGTTTGTCACTTGCTTGAGGTAACCATCTCTAAAGGAGAGAACTGAGGTTGGACAGACTAAGAGACTGATCTGTGAAAGGTTCAAAATGGAGACAATAATTGATCCCATAGGGAACTGCAAGGCTGTCTCAAATTGAGGCGAAAGAATTGGGCCTTTATACTCCCCACATGAACCAGTCATTGGAAATGGGCTGCCATTGGGAGAGGTCAAAATGTTAGGTGTGGCACATTCCTTTGGCACAAGGGAATTCCCAGAGAGGATGGCAGCATCAGCCCTTAGAACACTTCCAGCAGCTACAAGAATAAGTGACTTAGTCCCAAAATAAGAATCTGGGAAATATACCACTGTCTCCATTATGGTTCACCATTGATGCTACTCAGATGCACTTGCTTCTTAAGGTCAGTGCACAGAGGATTCTGGTTGGTCATGTTGACTGGGGAAACTTATGGGACAAAGATCAGTGGGACAAATTATAGACAGCTAACAACAGCAGCTTTTGTTGGTGCTGTAATTGACACTTACCATCCCGCTCCTCCTACTGTCCCACTTAGATTCCCCTCAGCCTTGCCTAGCACCTCTACTGGTCTAGGTGGCTTACATGGCAGAATGATCCAGATCCTCGTCCCTGAGGAGTCTGAACACCTGGTCACCATGTCCTTTTCAGAATTCAGCTGCTGCATTTAATTATGAACAGAATTGGAGAAAGAATATCAAGACATCCCAATGGGTTACCTGAGTGCCAAATGTCTTCTCTGCCCTCACTGAATACCGGAAGTCCCACATCGTCTGGATGAATTACCCATGCCACGTGCCATAGTGACTTCTTTTGTTGTGCTGGCCTCATTAGCAGTCATAAAGTTCAATGGGACCTCACATTGCCTCCTGGTGAAAGTCTCCATCTCTGGGAACCAGGACCTTCAGGTTAATTACTGTTGGCACTTTCCTCCCAGGAACCCCACAACCCATCTTACACGAAGAACACTTCTGGAGGCAACTATATTAGACTACACATGGGAGTATCAATGGTTTGACAGCACCCAGGATGGTGCAGTAGCTGATGGAATTCCTGGGCAAGGATACGAACTTTCCACCCAGGTAACTGACAAGAGTAGATGCTCAGAAACAAAAGGGGTGAACCATTCTGGACATCGTCCATTTGTCCAACTTCTCTCTCTTGCTGCACCTAGGAGGGTTAGTCAAGATGAACTACATCAATGGGGTTCCTTGCCTTATGGCTTTCGGCTTAGTTTGGTCAAGGGGGAGCCTAGACATGAAATCAGAAGGATGAAAGAGATTGATGTCTGTCCCTGGCTATTTCTTGCAGGAGAACCTGGGGCTGATACTAACCCTGACCGCCTCTCAGCTCCTGGAATGCAATTCTGTCCTCTCTTGTCCCTGGATTTCAATTCAATTCCCTCTCCTTGCCCCTTCAGGCTTAGGAGTGTTAAGAGAGCCCTGGCCTTACCAGCTTACCAGGTACCAACCACCTTTTGTGGTTTTCCTCCATCCTGTCCACAACTCTCAGACCTTCTATGAAAACTCCACTTGAATAGACCTAGTCTGAGTGTGCCCAGTGTTTCCTGCTGGGACTCTGACTGATGTGCCGGCTCATTGAAAGGAAAGGGAAAAGTCCTAATGGTGACCCATAAAACCCAAAAAGATCAGGACCCACCAAGTCTCTGACCACATCAGCTTCTACCACGACCTCACTATTCCGAATGTGATCTTCTCCAGTCACACTGGCCTCTGTGTTGTGGGCCTTTGCACGCTAAGACTGCTCTTGCCACAGAAATTCATATGACTCACTGTCCCAACTCATGAAGATCTCCGTTCAAGTGCCCTATAACTAAGAGGCTTTCCATTCCTATTCTGTATAAAAAGGCAAATCTCAATCCACCTTCACTATCTTAGAATGTTTATATTTTCTGTATGACACTTATAATAACATATTTTCTTGATTTTTCTATAATCTGTCTTTCCCTATTAGAACGTAAGTGCTTTAATAGCAAAACTGGAGCTTCACTCATCGCTATAGACACCACTGTCTCAAACAATGTCCGGCATATAAAACATACTCAATAAATAGGCTGGTGGATGAGTGCTGACTGTTTGGGTTCGTATCTGGGCTCCACTATTTACTAGCCAGTGAGCTTGGTCAAGTATCATAAATGTACCATGCCAGTTTTCTCATCTGTAAAATGGGGACATTAACAGAACATACTTCTTAAGCTTATATTGACTACTCAGTAAATTAATATTCATAAGGCAGTTAGAAGAGTGCCTGGTATATGAGAAAGCCTTTATAAATGTTTGATCATTTATTAATGTATGGAAATACTTTGCTATGAAAAAATATGGCCCCTACATAAAAGGAATAATTCACAAGAAAATACCTAATCCTGTATGTACTTAGTTATGTTACATCCAAATATATAAAGAAAAATGACAGAATTACAAATAATAATTTGTTAATCCATAACTATAGTGGAATTCTTTAATATACACCCATCACTAAATTAGTTTGAGGAAAAAACCTTAATGTACACACTGTATCCCAAAACACAATTAGCTTGAATTAATGGGCACAGACGCTATAACCAAACTTTAGTGAACACACATTGTTTTCAAAGAAATAGGGAGCATTTATAAAATTTGACTAACAAATACGTTTACCAGCTAGATACTGCATTCAGCTGGACATTAACAGACCTCAAAACAAACCAAAAAAACCTTTGGCTTCAACCAGTTGGAGGTTACCTTTAATCACGTATGGAGAAGTCTAGGAATAAGCAGTCCAGAGCCGATACAGCAAATCAGAGGCTTTCAGGCAGCATATAGCATTGTGATTTTTTGCTGCACTGTGGTTTTTGTCATCATGATCAAAATACAGGTCTTCCAACTCTAGGCCTTGAGTCCACTTTGGAGAGAAAGAATGTGTGAGATGAACAGGAAACAGGAGAGGCGAACAAGCCAGATGATGTCCCCCCAGTGACTTCCACCTACTTCTCATGGCCAGCAGAGCGGGACAACACCTCTCCGGGCTTTAGGGTAGCCTCATAGATTGAATATTTTCACCAACATTTCAATACTGCTCAACAACTTGAACACAATATTTTTTTCTTTAAGTAAATAAGTCAGGGAGCATGGACCTTGGGAAAGAAGCTAAAAGTAACTACCATACTAGGATAGAAAGATAAAAAGAATCGACATCATAAAGTCCAAATACTTGACAAAAATGCCATTAAATTAGAAGTATACAGTAAGTATAGCCTAATTTCCATGAAGATAAACAAAATCACTCAGGAGATATTCAGAAATACCTTTTTGAATATGCAGTGTACTGATATTTTTAAAGAGTAAATGATAAACAAATTAAATACAAATCTATGTAACATAATTAAGGTTTATTTCGGGGTATAGCTATTGACAAATGCATTTACTAAAACAAAAAGACTGAAAATTAATGAGCTAGTGGTCCAACCTAAGGATTAGACACCACTAAAGGTAATCCCAACTCATAATGTCTACCCTTTTCATCCCCAGTTTATTTTGTGGCCACTCCGTGAAGAGCCGAGGCTGAGGCATGCCCATATTGACTACGTTCCTAGGATTCCCCTTCAGTCTAAGTTCCCAGGAGTCAACGGTAACAGGAGTCACTGAAAGATTTTCCAAAATTCACACACTCACAGGTTTTGCATTAAGAGAGAATTTCATATTTTTCTTAATGTAAGGGGTATCAGTAAAGGCATTCCCTCATGCTTTATAGTCACAAGTTTCTCTGCAGTGAATGATGGCTTCCCAATGAAAGGTTTTCCAATACTGACGACATTCAATGGGACCTTCTCTCCAGAATACTCATGTCTCTTAAAATTGAGAGGAAATACCAGGCTTTCCCATGGTAATTGCATTCAGAATATCTCACCTTCTTTTCCTCAGTAATTTGAACGCTTGTGCTGTAGGGTTTTCCACATTCCTTACACGAGTGTTCCTCCGTAGTGATTTCTCATGCGTGTTCTAAGGGATGAATGTCCCGAAGGCTTCTGCATTCTGATGATATTGATAAGGTTTTTCCCGTAGTGTGAATTGTCATGTGACTCCCTGGAGATATTGCTGAAGGCTCTCCTATAGCTACTGCATCCCTTGGGTTTCTCCTCGATACATAATCTTTCATGCACATTGGGGTGTGTCTGAACTGAAGGCTTACCATGAAGACTGCACTCATGAGGTTTCTCTCCAGAGGGAATTAACATGAGAGTTACTGAATGCTACTTCTCATCGAATAGATTGAAAGGATAGGGGTATGCCTTTCTTCAGTGATTTCATGGCAAGCTTCTCATATAGTTTCCAATGATTTCTGCCCCTGGGTATACCTTGTGTAGTTTCTTCTCACATTGTATCAGGATTGGCCTGTGTGACCAATACAATAATGGAAGAAGTGGTAACATGTCCTTCTGAGGCTAGGTCATAAAAGACAATGTGGCTTCTGCAATAGCTCTTCCTCAGACCAAATGTTTTGAGGAGAACCTGCTGCTACACCATAAAGATACTTAGCCCTGTGGAGAGCACTACATGGTAAGGAAATGAAGCTTCCCTCCCAACAACCAGCACTAACTTGCCAGCCATGTGTGAGCCATTTTGTGAGTGGACTCTTCAGCAATAAAGACTCAGGTGACGGTAGCTCCAGCTGACACCTTGACTGCAACCTCATGAGAGACCCTGAGCCAGAACTACATAGCTAAGCTGTTTCTGAATTCCTGACCTACAGAAATTGTGAGATAAGAAATGTATGTTGTTTGAAGCCACTAGTTTTGGAGGGAAATCTGTTATGCAGCAACAGATAACTTCTACACCTAGTGTGAGTTACCACAAGCTGGCTGAAGGATAAGATATCAATAAGTGCTTTCCCAGTTACTGTATTCAGTTCTAGGTAGTTTCACTGTAAGCATCTTCACCGTAAACATCTTTGCCACAAACATTTTCACGGCATAACTAATTGGCCGTAAGGCAATTTTGCCATAAAAGATGAAAGAACTGGTTGAAAAATAAGACATTTAAGTGTAAAGATACAAATAAAGGGACAAATAAGAGACTGTAAAGCCAGATTCCATACTATAGTAAAAAATATCAGTTTGCAAATCCTTCAGTAAACATAGTCGTCCCTCCTACATTTCCTATAGAACTTTGGAATGTCTATGAATGGCTATGTGACAATACTGCATTTCACAACACAATGCAAAGCTCAGTCACAAATATGCAACCTAGTATTTGGAAACTGATACCACTCTTAAGGAAAGAAGAAATTTTAGCAAAAAAGAAAGTACGATGCTGAACAAGGAGAACAAACTATGGTGTAGTAGCTTCATGGCAATACTGCACAAACAACTGATTTAATTTTGTGGATAGGTAAGCATTTGTCCTCCAAGGCTTTCGTTCATAGGATTATGCATATTTCTGTTTGCCTGTTGATTTGTCTCCTTGTAAGATATATATAGATATCTGTTATGCAGCAACAGATAACTTGTACACATAGTGTGAGTTACCACAAGCTGTCTGAGGGATAAGATATCGATAAGGGCTTTCCCAGTTATTGCATTCAGTTTTAGGTAGATATCTATATATATCTTACATATAAACTTGGCATTACCAAATTACCAAAAATGAAACCAAACTGTCAACCAGTTATTTTATCTTTTATGGCAAAATTGCCTTACAGCCAATTAGTTATGCAGCGAAAATACTTACAGCAAATATGTTTACAACAAAGATGATTACAGCAAAAACATCACACATGATTGTATTCATATCCACCTATTATGTATTCTCTTATGCACAGAAAGGTAAGAGTTAGTGGTGAAAGATTTCCCACAATGATTACATTCATACGGTTTTTCTCCAGTGTGAGTTCTTACGTGTTTCTTAACAGCTGAGAGATTATTAAAAGCTTTCCCACAGTTACTGCATTCATACGGTTTCTCCCCAGTATGAATTCTCTTGTGCACAGTAAGAGAAAAGCTACTGCTGAAGGATTTTCCACACTGATTACACTCATAGGGTTTTTCTCCAGTATGAGTTCTCATATGCTGTGTCAGATATGAGCTCTTCCTAAAGGTTTTCCCACAATCATGACATTCATAAGGCTTCTCCCCTGTGTGAATACTATTGTGCCCCGTAAGGGAGGACCTTGTGCTGAAGGCCTTTCCACACTGATTACATTCATGGTGATTCTCTCTTGTATGAATTCTCTTGTGGCTTTTGAGGTTACAACTAGTGCGGAAGACGTGAAAACACTGGTTACACTCATAGGGTTTTTCTCCAGTGTGAATTCTCACGTGCAATCTAAGGGATGAGGGATCATTGAAGGCCTTCCCACAGTCATTGCATTCATAGGGCTTCTCCCCATTGTGTATTCTCTTATGAATAGTAAGGTAAGATCTACTGCTGAAGGATTTGCCACATTGATTACAGTCATAGGGTTTTTCTCCAGTATGAATTCTCTTGTGCTGCGTAAGGTTAGATTTCGTGCTGAAGACTTTAAAACACTGATTACACTCATTGAGTTTCACTCCAAGATGACTTCTCCCCTGTTAATTAAGAGATTAATGATAATTGTAATTTATAATATTTTTAATATTCCATGCTATCATATGAATTCTCTCCCATGGATTTTGTCACATTATTAGAATTGATGCTCTGGTTATTTTCAGTGATTGTATATGGTTTCTGCCCAGTTTGAGCCCTTACAAATCAAAAATGATAGACGCTTATCATAATCACAAAGAATTTCCTGCTAAATTTACGACCACTTTATGTTTCAAACAGTTAATATCTGAGTCACATTTAAGGAAATATTCACCTGTGGAAACTCTTGGTGAAGAAATAAGTTTGGAGCTAGCCTACATTTTTCTCCAAGTTCCCAACAGTTTTACAGTATCTCTCCAGAGACATCATTTTCTCATGTGTAAATGATACTTTCCTTTAATTAATCTCCTGGTACTTTCGTGGCTTTTCTGACTTATGGAGTTCTCCTACAGTGGAAAACCAGAAATCACCTATGTTAGACTTACCGCTTTTACACCATTAGGATGTTCTTTTCTGAAAACACGCTTCTTAGGAGTTAACCATTTGGCCTTAAGTACAGTCTCCAAATCTGAAACAAATTGAAAAGAAATTTAAGTTGATGGATAAAAAAATAGTAAAGTTCAAACATGAGTAACAGCAGATTCTGAGGGATTAGGGTTTTTGAATTTGGCAATAAAAGGGATATGAGCATGTAAACTGTAGTTATTAAAAAAGGATTCTAGAAGGATTAAGATTGATCAGAGTTTTACCAAAGAAGGAATTATCAGGAATGCAAAGTAGGAAAGAATTAGACAAAGAGCTCATGCGAGCTTAAATTTAAACAAGAAAAAAAGACAAGTCTTTTTCTCCCTCTGAGTCCAAAGTAAAGTATAAGATGTTGAAGAGAAAGTTAAAAAGGAAAGTAAGAATGTACACGAGGAAGCTAATAGCAAATGTTCTTGGCCTTCTCTGTCAGAAAAAAGGCTATTTTACAAAGTTCCCTGATTGGCATTTCCTCATGTAAAACCCCCATGCCCCAAGTCACTGGCCAGAGCTATTTCCCACAAGGACCCCTAGCCACCTGGTGCTCACCTGGACAGGTGCCTGGGAGAATTCCTCTCTCCTCTGCCATCACTTTATCTTCTTGCTCCAACTGGGAGATCAGACTGGGTTTATCAACATGATACCCTACTCATGGAAAAAAGACATATATTGTAGGGATACTATGCAGATGACAAGGAACTCCACAAAACCAAAGCCAGCAATTCTGAAGATGGGTGAGTGTGACTTTCAGAGCAGTGAATATAGTAACTCTCAAGGAACAAAAATATAAGCATCCTCACTCAAGACCCAGGCGACAGGACATAAATAGTTCCAAAGTACATGCCCCAGTTTAAATATACACTTCAGAAGCTCTAAAGCTTTTAACCATGGAGAATATAAAGGAACACATGTTCAGTTCATGGGGAAGGCATCAGACAGAAAGCTCAGTGAGGGAGGGAACTATGTCTGTATCATTCACCACTGTATTCCTAAACCCCACACAGACCCAGGAACACAGACGTGCTTAATAAAGACCTGTGAGAAGTCAGGACAGTAAAAATTGTGGAATATTGAACTCCAAAAGTCCATCCCTTCACAAAACTGTGAATAAGCTGGCAAAAACTATCAGAATCAACTTGATTGGAACTCTGGAAACTTGTCAAAAGTTTGCAGCAACCATGAAAATGCTTAATTGGGAAAACCCAGTTCATAGTTTAAGTGAGGCTTGCCTCATCCTCAATTCCCTGCTTTGGACATTAGCTTGAAGATGATAGCCCTCATTCCTAGTATGAAAGGGCGCAGGATGGACCTTAATCTCAAACAACTGTGATTGATTGTTTTGACCCTTCTGAAGGTTTGGCTCAAAGGGCTTGTCTTTATCTAATTCCAGACTCTCCAAGGTCTGAGCTGGCTACCCAGTGGCCATGTGCTGAACACATTTAAAGGGAAATATATTAGCCACCACCATCCGAGGGAAGTGAAAACAGCAGAAGAAAACAAAAGACTAAACAAAATGCTTGGGAGGAAAAGTGTGGAATGAGATGTTTTGGGGAATTTTTGAACAGCTCCCTCATATTCCTTTGACTCTAGAAAGCCATGTGCACACCCAGGGTCGGGTGCATGCTCAGCAAGGACCTGAGAAGGCACTAAGGCTTCACCTTTGGCTGACCTTCAGGCTCTGCACAAGCAGGAAGTGAAGGCTAAGGCAGAGCTGGAAACTGCCTGGCTGATTCAGAAGGCATGCCCCTCTGTATATACAGAGCCCATCTGCAGAGACCAGGAGTGTTTTCCTTTTTGTTCCATGCATGCAACGAAATCTCTGACAAACCACGAGCTAACCATTAAGCTAACATAACAGAGTCTTCAGTGACCGGACACAACAAATATAGATATTACAATATTAGTTCAGAATATAACTAAACATACATACCACACCAACTATAACAAAGAACAACAACAAACCCGGGAGACGGGGAAAAATCTGATTCCATAATTGCCATATTATAATACTGCAAATGTCCACTTTTCAACAGAAAAGTTTTGAGGCAGGCAAAGAAACAAATGTATGGCCCATTACAGGAAAAAAAAAATTAGCAGAAACAGTCCATGAGGAAGCCTAAACATTGGACTTAATATACAAAGAATGTAAATCAACTATTTTAAAATTGTTCAAAGACCTAAAGGAAACCATAAACAAAGAACTAAAGGAAATCATAAGAATAAATTCTGATCAAATAGAAAACATGTTATAGATATACAAATTAAGAACAAACAACATGAGGTTTGGAGTTGAAAAGTACAGTAACTTAAGTGAAAAATTCAGAAGAACAGTTCATCAGCAGATTTGAGCCGACAGAAGAAAGAATCAATGACCATGAATACAGGACGATTTGTCTTACCTAGTCTGAAGAAGACAAAGAAACAGAGAAATAAAACAATTTGAGCAGAGCCTAAAACACCTGCAGGATACCATCAAACATGCCAGACGCACACCTTATGGGAGCTTCTGAAGGAGAGAAGAGAATGAGGTAGAAAGAATATTTGAAAAAATAATGGCTAAAAGCTGCCTAAAATTTGGTGGAAGATACAAATGTACACAACCAAGAAGCTTAACAAACCCAAAATAGGTTAAAGAGAAAGAGACAGAGATTATTAGGACATCTATCCTGTAAGAAATGCTGATGAGAGACTTGTGGCTGAAATGAAATGGCAACGGATATTCCTCAAATCTACACAAAGAAATAAAGAACACTGATAAAGGAAAATACATGGGTGAATATAAATGTCAATAACAATCAGTTACTTATTTTTGGCTTGTTAACTCCTCTATTTTTCCTATATGATTTAAAAGATAAATGCTTAAACCAATAAATCTATGTTAATGGGCACATAATGTATAAAGATGTAATTTGTGACAAAGCAATTTAAAGCGGGGGGGGCAGCCATATAGGAGCAAAATTTTTGTATGCTTTTGAAACAAAGTTGCTTTTAAATCAAAATACTTTGGTATAAATTAAAGTGTTAATTGTAGTCCCCAGGACAACCACTAAAAAAAGTAACCAAAAAACAAAAAGAAATGAGAAGGGAATCAAAATATTCCCCTAGAAAATACCTAATACAAAAGTCAATAATAACGGAAGAATTGAAGAACAAAATTGAATGACATGTAGAAAGCAAATAACAAAATGGCACAAGCAGGTCTTTCTTTATTCAGAAATTACCTTACATGCAAGAGGATGAATCTGTCCAATGAAACGGCAGATTTTGGAGGAATGGATTGAAAAATAATCCAATTATATACTATCTGTGAGAGACTCAGTTTACACCTAAAGATACTAATAGATCGGCGGTCAATAGATGGAAACAGATATTCCATGAAAACAGCAGCCAAAAGAGAGAGTGTAGCTATATTAATTTCAGGCAAAATAGACTTTAAGACAAAAATTGTTATAAGACACAAAGAAAGATATTTAATAAAAAAGTTTATGTCTATAAACAATATAACGTTTCTAGACATATGTGTACCTAACAACATAGCTCCAAAATATATAAATTTAAAAATGACAGAATTGTATGGAGGAATAGAGAGTTTTATAATAATAGTTGCAGGCTTCAACATCCCACTTTCAATAATGAGTAGAACAACTAGTCTGAAAAGCAACAAGGAAACAAAGGACTTAAACAATCCTATAAACTAACTAGACCTAACAGACATATAAAATACTCCACCAGCAACAGGATACACACTCACCTCAAGTGCACATGAGACATCCTCTAAACTAGACCGTATGTGAGACCACAACACAAATCCAAATACATTTAAAAACAATGAAATCATACAAAGTATCTTCTCTGACCACAACAGAATCAAATTAACAATGAGTAACAGAAGGCTATGTGTCAAAAAACTTAATATTGTTAAGATGACAATACTAACCAAAGCGATCTACAGATTCAACGCAATCACTATCAAAATTCCAACCGCTATTTTGCAGAAATGGTAAGTTGACCCTAAAATTCATATGGAATTGCAAGAGTTCCTGAATAGACAAAATAGTCTCAAAAAAGAACAACAAATAGGAGAATTCACACGTACTAATATGAAAACTTACTACAAAGCAAAGGTAAGGAAGACAGTGTGGTGCTGGCACACGGACAGACATATAGATCAATGGAACAGAATTTAGTGTACATAAACTCATGTGTCTATGGTCAAATAATTTTCAACAGGGTGCCAAAACAATGCAATGGGGAAAGAATAATGTCTCCTACAAAAGTGCGGGGACAACAGGATATACACATGCTAAAGAATAAAGCTGACACTTTCTCCAAACCATATACAAAATTAACTCAAAATGGATTAAAGACTTCATTAAAGAGCTAAAGCTAGGAAATTCTTAGAAGAAAACATAGGGATAAATCTTCATGACCTTGGATTTGGCAATAATTTCTTAGGTATAACACCAAAAGCACAAGCAAAAAAGAAAAATAGATAAATTATAATTTTTGTGTGTCAAAGCACACTATCAGGAAAATGAACAGATACCACGGAATGGGAGAAATTATTTGCAAATCATATTTTGGATAAGGGTCTAATATTCATAATATATAATGAACTTTTCCAACCCAAGAACAAAAAGATAAACCATTGAATTAAAAAATGGGCAAATGACTTGAATAGACATTTCTCCAAAGATATACAAATAGCCACCAAGTACATGACAAGATGCGCAATGCAATTAGTCATAAGGGAAATGCAAATCAAAACAACGAGATACCACTTCATATCCTCGAGGATGTGTATAATCAAAAATCCAAATGTCAGGGCCGGCCCGGTGGCGCAGTGGTTAAGTTCGCACGTTCTGCTTCTTGGCAGCCCGGGGTTTGCTGGTTCGGATCCCGGGTGCGGACATGGCACCGCTTAGCAAAAGCGATGCTATGGTAGGCGACCCACGTATAAAGTAGAGGAAGATGGGCATGGATGTTAGCTCAGGGCCAGTCTTTCTCAGTAAAAAGAGGAGGATTGGCATTAGTTAGCTCAGGGCTAATCTTCCTCAAAAAAAAAAAAACCAAAATGTCGGGGAAGATGTGGAGAAATTGGAACCCTCAAAACGCTAAACACAGTCATATATGACCCAGCATTCCACTCCTAGACATAGACCCAAGAGAAGTGAAAACAGATGTTTAAACAAAAGCTTGTAAACAAATATTCATAGCAGCATTATTAATAGCAGCCAGTAAGTGGAAAACACCCAAATGTTTATCAACCAGTGAACAGATAAACAAAATGTGGAATATGCATACAACGGAATATTATTCAGTCATAAAAGGGGATAAAGAACTGGTGCATCCTACAACATAGCTAAACCTTTAAAACATTACGTTGCTTGAAAGAAGCCAGACATAAAGAATCACATATTTTATGATTCCAGCAATATGAAATGTTCTGAATAGGAAAATTCATAGAGACAGAAAGCAAATTAGTGGTTGCGAGCAGTGAGTGGGGTAGGTGACATGTATTGGCCACTTAATGGGTAGACGCTTCCCTTAGGGGTGATGACAATGTTCTGAAATTAGATAGTGTTGATGGTTGCTCAACACTGTGAATCTATCAAAAGCCACTGCACTGGATACCCTAAAATGGTTAAAATGGGGAATTTCCTGTTCTGTGAATGTTATAAGAACTAAAAAAAAAAAAAGCCTTGCTACCTGAGTCAATAAATAAACGCAGGAACAATGTCAGGCTTACCAAGCGATGCGAGGTTCCTGCAGTTCTCCAGCATTACGTCCCTGTACAGGGTTCTCTGCGAAGGGTCCAGCAATGCCCACTCATCCGGAGTGAACTCCACGGCCACGTCCTCCAAGGTCACCAAGTCCTAAACCACCACAAAGATCATGGCTTAACCATGACCCCTCCACCAAAGTGGACAGGAAAAAGGCCGAGGATGACAGAACTGGGGAGGAGGAACCCACAGCACAAGGTTTCCACACAGGTGCTGATCTCTGCTCTCATTTGCATCCAGGCTCAACCCTCACTGCTCATCTCCTGTCCAGTTCTGCCCACTCCCAACGTTAAATGCACCTCTAACACATACGTGATACTCTTCCAATGAGGCTGTGAAATCCTGCAATCTAACTTCCCTCAGTGTCCAAGGTTGAACATAGGCCTGGGACATTGCAGAAATCAGAGAAATACTTGGTAAAGTATGAATGATTCCCCGATAGCCATCATCAAGTGCTTGAGTTTAGGACACAGTCATGTCCTTCCTTAGCTTCCACTTAAAACTCTTAGCAGAACTTGATGTAGATAGTGACCCTGGAGGAAGCTTTGCAATGTAATAAACGTTGGTATCTACTGACAATGACGGGGTAGCCCCACACCCTCCATCAGATGCCCAGAGACCCTGGGATGCCTGAAGACCTGGTTGGCTGTGAGGCTCTAGGTCGTTGAAAGATAACAAAAGCAACTTTTGATCAAAGGAATAATGATTTGGAGAAAGGAATATCTGGCTCACCGGTAACCAGCTTGTCAGGAAGCCACGAACGAACCCTTCCTCCTCTGTGCATCCTTTTTGAGGAGAGGCTGGGTACAGGGGAGACTGAGCTGGGGAAAGAGGAATGAGTCACAAGAATCCAGGGTTGCTCTAGGTTCTAGCACTCACACATCTGGAGGCTTCGCCAACCTACCTGGGACTGAACACGGCCCAACACTAACACACACAGCTTTCATTAAGAAACCAGAACACAGTCCTGTCTTACTCAGGGCCAGGAAATAGGAACGAGGGTCTTCCTGCACTTGAGGAAGAATTATTTTCATTTCACAGACAAGGAAATGAAAATTCAAAGGGACATCACATTATTTTATCGTTTAATAAAGAAGGCATTAGAGGTAGAATCCCAAAGCTCCCACACACTCACCACACAGGTGACACCTCCACAGACACTCAATCTCCAAACTCCCACATCCCCAAAAGCACCCAATTGCATACCAGTGACCTCTGGGCTCCACTCCCGCCTCTCCTGCTCAGCCCCCTCCCCTGTGCCTGTTCTGTGGTGCAGGGGCCTTCAGCACCTGGACTCTCAGGGCTGTGAGGACCCAAGAACTTACCACAAGTGGGGGACAGAACCATGGCCGCCATCCTGTGATGAAGGCGCTAAATCTTCCTGACCAACAGGGCAGTGGAGAACCAGGACACTCCTCCTCTTGTCCCCACGGAGCACTCAGGACAGGGCTCTGGAATAAAAGGGAAAATAGAAAGTCTTCTCAGCCTCTCTCCCTCTCCAGGCTCCTGAGGACAAATCTGTCTTAGCCTGTCCATCATGTCCTCCTTCAAAGGTGATATATTTAATACTGGGCCCTGCCTTTGCTTAGCAGATTCTGAACTCAGGGCCATGTGATGGCAAAACTTGTCTTATTCTGTCCCCAGTGGTACGACCAATACATTACTGCTCCCCCCACTTTAAGTCCTTGCTTCCCTGAGTCTCGGGTCACATTCTTCCCATCCACGTGGTTGTCACAATCACAGACTCAGCTACAAAGCCTGTTCGCTGAGACTTTGGCACCTGACTCCCATCATTCTTGTGACCTCCAGTTCCATGTCATTGGATGGCAGCAGAGTCATGAGGATGACTCTCACAGCATTAGGAGTTTGTCCCTACTCCACCATGGCCACACATTTCCATGGGCACCACCCCAGGCTTTGTCATCACCTGACACTATTCCACCATCTAGAACAATAGTTCAGAAATTTCTCTCTCTGAATACAACTTCCTAAATTTCTACCTTCTTCACTCATTTTTCCCTCTCACTACGTGTTCTCCACACAAAGGCTCCAGTCTGCCCACTCTCCTACTTTCTTGTCCATCTACCACCTTCTCTCTTCACTTCATACTTGTCAAACTCCAACTGTAATGTCTCTCATTTCAAAATATTTCCTTATCCCTACCCCCTACATTCACTCCAGCCCAAGAGAACTCCAACCAGGCAGGATTGCAATCATCTGCCTGCTCCATGGCAACATTTGGGCAGACCAACCTGCACAAGAGCTGTCACCTTGCCACCTCTAGAAAAACATGGTCTCCAACACGCAAAGAGCCCTTGACCCTGCAGGACAATCCTACAAGTCCATGGAGCTCCGTGTTCATTAAACCTTCTCCAATGTCTCTAATCTCACACATGCTCACCTTTTCCCTCTCTGCTAACCAGCTTCCCAAACAGCCCTCAATAATCCCAGCCTCTTGGTGTCTCACCTTTGTGAGTCCCCCAGAAACAGTGAATTAGGGTTGACCTGTGTGATCACTAGACTACTGCAGAGGTGACAGTGGGCGACTTTGGGGCTAGGTCCTAGAAGGCGCCGTAGCTTCTGCTGGTTTGGACTGCTTGCTCTAGGGACAGACCATGACACTGTTTCAGGGACACTCAAGCAGCCCTGTGGAGAGACCTCCATGGAGGGGAACTGAGGCCTCCCTCCAACAGCCAGCACCTACCTGACAGCCACGCGAGTGAATTACCTTGGAGGTGAGTCCTTCAGCACCAGTCGAGCCTTCAGATGACTGCAGTCCCAGCGGATATCCTCCTGCAACTTCATCAATGTCCTGAGCCAGAACCTTTCAGCGAAGCCCGCCTGAACTCCAAAAGCACTAACAGTGTGAGAGGTGACACATGATTATTGTTGTTTTAAGGCGCTAGGGTTTGGGGGAATTTGTTAGGCAGCAGTAGATAAGGACGAATACACCCTGACTTTCAGCAGATGGTCCTGCATCCTACTTCTCAAAGCAAGCATCCAGAGAAGGAAGCCACTTTCCTGTCTTGTCACCAAAACAACCACCCGCACCATGGTTTCCTCCCTCTCCTGTTAGAAACCAGGAGCCATCTCCCTTCTCTGTAAGGCCGTGCTCTGCGGCTCTGTTCTGTGCTCCATCCCACCTGCCTTTTTAAGAGCTGTACAGCATTACTGATCTCTTGCCTACCTTTTCCCTTCCAGCTCTCTCACTCTACTGGACCCTTTAACCCATGAGTCCAACCTGATGCAGGATTTGTAGTAGTGAAATAAATCTATCCTAACAGCATAGTTTTCTTTCTAGTTACTGTCCAGTTTCTCTCCTTCGACACAAACTGTTTATTCTCTGTGTCATTTCCTCATGTCCCATTCATTCCCCAATACAGTATAATTTGGTTTCCACCACTGCCATTTCAAGGATAATACACTTGGTAGAATCACCAATGATCTTAGTCACAGAACAGAGATGTAGACTGCAACTACACTGACATCATTTCTCATCTGTCAGATCAACAAAGACTTGGTGGGCTGAATCTTTTATTGGCCAGGCCATATGGAAAGGCCTTGTCATACACTGCTGGGGTAAAACTCAGCAGGAGATATGTCAATGTCAACGAAATGGAAAAACATTTACCCTGTCCCTGTCAACTGCACTACCAGGACTCTGCCTGAGAGATACAAAAATACTAAAAGACATGAGTGAGATTATTCCCTGTGGCCTTATTTATAATATGGAAGGACTGGAAACAACATAAATGACCATCAACAGGGAATCAGTTCAATAAACTATGAGACAGCCACATAATGAAGAAACAAGCACACAAAAAGGAAAGAGAAGATCTGTAGGTATTCTTATCTCCAATAAATTTAAGTGAAAAAAATCAAGGTACAAAGCCGTCTCTATGGACTGTGTCCTTTTTAAAAGAAGGGAGGTCTCCTTTCCCTGGAGTCACAGAATAAAATGTAACTCCAGAAAACTGGCTTCTTGAGGTCTTTCTGCATGTCCTCCCTCCACCCCAAAGATAAAAGCAATAAAGGGTGTGAGTGGGACAGGGAAGGGAACACTGGACACTAAGAGTGAGTTTGGAGCAGGTGGAAAAAAAGAGTTGCAAGGAGTCTTTGACTCCTTGGCCTGTGTGATAGACACATTTCAAGTGTGCAGTAGCCACATGCGGCTAGTGGGTACCACATTGGACGGAGCAGAAGTGTACAGCATTTCTGTCATCACTCAAAGTTCTGTTGGGCAACACGGGTATAGAATGGTCCATCCTCTGTGACCCTCTTTCCCTCGCCCCAAAGATGTCCATATTCTAATCCTTAGGACCTGTGAATATGTGACCTTACAAGGCAAAAGGGATTTGACAGATGTGATTAAGGTAAGGATCTGGAGATGGGAGATGACCCTGGATTATTGGGGTGGGGCCAATGTTACACAAGGGTCCTTATAAGAGGAAGGCAGGAGGCCCAGGGTCAGAGAAGGAGATGTGATGAGGGAAGCAAAGGTCAGAGAAAAAGAGAGATTTGAAGATGCTACGCTGCTGGCTCTGAGGATGGAGGAAGGAGCCACAAGCCAAGGAATAAAGGCAGCCTTTACACGATGGAAAAGGTGAGGAAATGGATTCTCCATGAAAGCCTCCAGAAGAAACACAGCCCTGTGGATCCATTAAGGACTTCTGACCTCCAGAACTGCAGGAGAATAAATTTCTGTTGCTCTAAGCCATGAAGTTTGTGGTAATTTGTTACAGCTGCCACGGGAAACTAATTCAGCGTCTCCCATCAACCCTCCTGAGCCGGGGTGTGAGTCCAGTGGACATGGACACCTGCTGCAGAGCTGCTCTCCCCTCGGCAGGTGGAGGAGGTCTCCTTTCTCCCACCAGGGACCCGATCTGCAGTTAGGAAGTTATAGTCACTGAGCCAACAGAGAGGAAGGCTGGGATCCAGCCAGCTCACTGGGCCCCCAAGACGAGAGCAGACGGAGAAGAGGCCTGGGACACTTTCAGGCCTCAAGGACCCCTTCAAGGTCTTTGGAAGCTGAATCCCATAGTAGGGCAGGAGGGGTCTCTGTTCAGTGTACAGAGTGACAGCTGCCCCCCTGGATATGCTGCAGCTGGAAGAGGGTCACAGAGGATGGACCATTCTATACCTGTGTTGCCCAACAGAACTTGAAGTGATGATAGAAATGCTGTACACTTCTGCTCCATCCAATATGGTACCCACTAGCCACATGTGGCTACCGCGCACTTGAAATGTGGCTAGGGTGACTGAGCAAACAAATTTCTAATTATATGTTTCATTGGTACAACTGAAATAGCTACAAGTGGCTACTGACTACCATGGTAGACAGGGAAGCCCTAGACACACTGAGGCCTGACTTCCTTTAGGATGTGAAGGAGGGACTTGTGAGTGGCAAAGTGGCGAAAAAACATGGACCTGGGTGAGGGGGATGCCTGCAGGGTTGCATGGACAGCAGCTAGGAGCACAGTCAGTGCCCTGTGCCATCTGACAAATGCACCCATTAAAGTATTGTTACCTTCTCTCAGTGCTAAACGCCAAGGTCTTTTTTTTCTAGCTCTTTCCTACTCCACAGCCATCATCCAGGCCTAGGGAACAATCACTTTATTTCTAATCTTCTTCCCAACCCCTCCCATCTTGCCTCTTAAGTCTTCATTCTTAACCCTAAAGTCCATTTTAACCCACGTGCTTTGACCAAATGCTAGTCACGTCATCCTTCTGCTCCCCGCTCTCCAGCGTCTTCCCACTGGTCTTAGAGCAGAGTCCACGGCCATGCCTGATCTGGTCCTGCCTGCCCCCCTCGCCTGTCTGACTCACACCCCTCCCCTGTGTTGACTCCCTTCAATCATCCCTCTTCTCAGGGCATGGACACACCAGGCTCTCTGCTTCAGAGTTGTTGTCACATAGGTCCCTCTGCCTGAAAGGCTCTCTTGAACACACTCCCACACCCTCACTCCAGGCTAACCCTCCAACTACCTAAATCCAGTCCCAAATCTAGCTCTCAAGCCAAATGTCAGTCCTTCTCAAGAGGGCTTTTCTGTCCCCTCAGGCTGCGTCCTCTTGTGCCAAGCTCCACATCACCTGGCAGTTGGCCCAGGGCCTGGCTCATGGAGATGATGAGCCATCCTGGTTTGTCTAGGACTGTCCTGGTTTGAACACTAAATGTCCTGTGTCTCAGCAAACCCCTCAGTCCTGAATAAACGAGGACGGTTGGTCACCATAAATTGTGCACTCAAAGAATATCAATTACATGACAAGCACACATTCCCCTCAAGAATGTCCCAGGAAAGCTAGAATGAGAAAGACACACACACCCACACTCACAATTAGTAGAAGCCAACAATTAAATATAAAATTACTTAACATCATTCCCTGCAATGTCAATCACCAGACTGTCATTTCAGAAAAGTTTCAAGAAACAAAGTCAATTCCCTGTAGAAGGCAAGGTGCAGCGGACACTCTGTTTGCAGACTAGTCCCGACCCTTCAATCTACAAGGTGTCGCTTAACATTCCTCCAGAAGATGCAAAATCTCACAAAGAATAAAAAATTACTTGCTCAAAATACATCTGGTTGCTGGTCAATTCCATTTTAAAGTTCTGTTACTAATATAAAGAAGTTAAAAATCATCTTTTTCCTCCGGTGCCCCTCTATTTTGAATCTTTGTGGAGGATTGAAAGGGCTTTAGAAGTCAAGCTGAATGAGCCTGAGGAATGCTGCTCAGTATTCCTGCCAATATTTAACGGGTTGTCTTGTAACACTACATAAACACAGAAAGCATTTACATATTTATATTACATATAAAATCCTGACATTTTGAATATGATGGAATGCAAGTACATCTATAGTTCTCTACTGCACACGTATTTGCAGTTATTTGCATGTTTGTTTAACATGTTATCTGCATATAACTGTATTTTCTGAATTGTTGACACAGACAGAACCACACACACTTTACTATCTTTCCCCTGAATATGATCCATCAAACATCAAGAACTTTTCCTAAGACACCCTCCCTCTTAGTGACTCCTCGTGTTGACACCCCGAGCCCAGGAAAGCCCACAGGCAGCTCTTCTG
Organism: Equus asinus; assembly: GCF_041296235.1. Taxonomy (NCBI): domain Eukaryota; kingdom Metazoa; phylum Chordata; class Mammalia; order Perissodactyla; family Equidae; genus Equus; species Equus asinus. The sequence continues at coordinate 19,024,036 of NC_091809.1, read as the reverse complement.
CACAGCGGGGGCTGCTGGAACCTGCTGGAACGAGTCCACGCGGCGCTCACCTGTTCACACAGAAATCCACGATCAGCGAGGACAGGCGGACCTTGAGCCTGGTTTCAACTCAAACCTGAGCTCCATGGATGCTTTTCTTGTCTGAGGGGAAAAAGTACAAAGAGTGCTTTTGAGGCCTTTTATAGGGTGATGACAGTTGCTAGAGGGAGAGAACACCCCATTCACTTTTCGTGTTTGTATTTACTGATTTAACGGTAACTGTTGGCTGTGACTGGCTTTCCCTGACTCCTATCCAGCCCCATGCTCCCCCAGACGGCAGAAAGCAGCCCCGTGCTGTGTGCATTTCCCTTCTCACCTCACTAGGCTTGACAGAGAGTTTTTGGTGTCTCCAGACCCTTGAAACAAGCTTGTCACTTAGGGGCCCTGTAAGTGACTCGGCTGACTTGTGAACAGTTTTCACAGTTCGTTCAGGGCTCGGGAGAGTCTAAGGCCCTGGGGCAGGGTTTCCCACCCTCGGCACTGCTGACATTTGGGCCAGATAATTCTGCGTCGTGGGCCGTCCTGTGCCGTGGAGGATGCGGAGCAGCATCCCCGGCCTCCGCCCTCCAGGTGCCAGGAGTCCCGATTTGTAACAACCCAAACAACGCCTCCAGACGAGGCTAAAAGCCCCCGGGGCAAATCCCACGGAGGACGGGGACGGGGACGGTGAGGAGGGGATGGTGGCGCCCGGAGGAAACAGCAGCTCCGGCGACCTGAGCGAACAGCCCGGGGGAAACGGGGCTCCGGGGCGACGGAGGACGCCGGGCCCTGACGGGGCTGCCCCGGCCCAGACCCCTCCCTGGACCCCGATCAGAGCCCAGCCCGGCCGCCACTCACCGCGTCCCGCCCCTTATGCCGCACGTCCACGGGAATCCCGTCCGCGCCGAGAAAACGGCAGACACCGAGCAGAACCACCCGGGTCCTCCCACGGCTTCCGCTTCCGGTCTCGGGCGAGCGGCACTGCGCTTCAGGTTCCGGTCTCGGGCGGGCCTACCCGGGAGAGGCGTTTGGGGGTTCCGGGTTGAGGCGGCGGGGCGGGGCGGGGCGGGGCGGGGCGGGGCTACGCACCGCAGCCTGGAGGCGGTGTCCAGTTTCCTTAGTGAGTGGAAGGGTCGGTCTCGGGCTAGGTCCGCACTAGTGACGGGGACCAGCTCTAGGGTCTGTGGGTGGAAACCAGCTCTGAGGGTGGGGATCATTGTATGGGCGACACCACGTCTGGAGGGCTGGGTTGTGGGAAGGGCTCAGTTCCATGGGCGGGGCTGTGGGAGAAGGGTAGCTTTAGGGGCGTGGCTGTGGGCGGGGACCCGGCTTGAGGGCGGGGCCTGCAGGTAGGCTGTGCTGTGGCGGGAGAATTGTGGCGGGGGTGGGACCGTGGGCGGAGATTCGGTCTAGGGGCAGGGCTGTGTGAGGGGACCTGTTTCGGGGCTGGGACTGTGGTCCTTACAGGGCCTGGGGGCGCGGCTAGAGTCGAACGGGAGACGGTGGGCGGAGACCAAGCCAGCGGCGGTGATAAGGCGGGGGTGGGGCTGGAATAGAGTATTGGGTGGGAGAGTGGGAGGGAATCAGCTCGAGGGCCGGGGCTGGAGGCGGGGCTTTCCGGGGACGCCCCCCCCCCCCCCCGCCAGACTGTACAGCGGGCAGGATGCTTAACAACTTTGTTTCAGTCTTTTCTCCGCGTTCACTCAGCCTGACACAGCCCAACAGAACCCCATGTCCATATTTGGAATTTTAAAATTTTTGTGCATGTTTGCTCTTCTTAATTTCTTTAAAAAATTGGTTCCATATATTCACATTTCTCTACCACTTGCTGACCCAAGCCAGTAAATAAGGATCTTACGCTATTTAATTTAAAAATTTTGGAGGGGAGGGAACTACATTATAGATAAAACATATAAGAAAACTTCAAAAAGTAATACAAAGTCAGCAAAATATTCTCACTCCCACCTCTGTCTCCTAGTCTTTTCCCCCAGAGATAAACACCCTTTTCGCCTCTAACCTCCTATATACAGTATGTATATGTATGCGTATATGTGTTCAAGCCCAAGAGGGGCGTCCCCAAGCAAAAACTGAAGCCAATAAATTGTCTCATGCATCTGAACATACTGAAAGATTTAAATTTATGGTGGAGAGGGATGAACCAGTGATGAATTGATAGGAAGAAAAGAAAGCAACAATGGATTTTACCATTTAAAAGGTCAAAAAAAGGTGAGAAAGAAAATTTATGCATAATATCCTATGTGGCACATCTCTGATAAGATTCATGTCATAAAATGGTAAACATTTATGTAATAAAACAATAGGCATTGAATTTTGATTTATCCTAATTCATTAAACAATTATATTGAATGAGGGATGATGTTTTAAGGTATGTAAGAGAACTATATGCTAATTCTTTCAGAAAAGAAAGTAATTAGAAAAAGTCAAAAGTTTCATAAGGAGTTAAGTTAGGAATATAGAGTTTCAACCAGAAAAAATAAAGAAGTTGTTTCTGAAAATCAGAGTAAATAGTGGAGAAGGTAGCTTTTCACTGTAAGGCTTGAAGTATTATTTGAGATATATGTGTATAGACACACAGACACAAGCCTGAATTTGTATTCCAAAGGGATCATCAAATGCTACAAAGAACTTATAAAAATCATCACTTTGCAACAATGGAATGTATTTTGAAAACTGCAGAGTTCAAGCATTAAAAAAATATATAATCATCCTGGTGGAAAAATGAATGGGGCGTTCCTTTCCAACCTACATGATGATAAGCATTTTACATACATTACTCTTGAGTATTTTCACAGGAACCCATACAGAAGATGCTATTATCTATCTCCATTTCACAGATGAGGAAACTGATCGCAGCATGTTGCTAAAACTTTCATATTTCATACAAGTTCTCAGTGGATATTTTATTTTAAAATTGTTTATTGAATTTTCTTTTCATTAATAAAATGTGTCATTCTAATAAATAAGCAAGGAGTATGTAAGAACAATTAAATAAAACGACAGTTTTCTTTTGATGTAGTTAAATATATCAATCACTTTATTATTTTTCTGTTCTCTGCCTCACATCTAGGAAGAGACTTCCTATCCTAAAAGTTTACTAGAAAACTCTACTAAATATTCAAGAATCAGGGGATCCTCATATTATGCAAGCTTCCTGAACACACACAAAAAGTCATTATGACAAAGCACTTGATGCAAAATTCTTACATTATTAATATACTGATATCAATACAATATGTAGTTAGACAAGGTTTATCTGTAGAGTGACAAATATTTAAATATCCTCCCTGTGTTGTTACATTGTCTTCCCTCTGTCCATGTCATGTGTCCAATTATCCTCCTCTTAGACATTTAGAAGGGTGATTTATCACATTTCAGTCTCACTAAGGGCCAGGAGAACATTTGAGAAAATGCATTGCAGCGTTATTCACAATAACTAAGAGGTGGAAATGATCTAAATGTGTACTGATGGATGATGGGATAAAGAAAAGGTGATACAGGCATACAATGGACTATTATTCAGCCTTAAAAAGGAAGGAAATCTTGTCATATGCTGCAACATGTATGAACCTTGAGGGTATTATGGTAAATGAAATAAACCAGTCACCAAAGGACAAATGCTGCACGATTCCACTGAAATCACGGATGTAAAGTAGTGAACCTCACAGAAGCCACGTAGAATAGTGGATCCCAAGGGCTGGGGGTCAGAGGAGGTGGGGAGTGGTTTGCTGTGTGTAGAGATTCAGTCATGCAGGATGGGGGCATCTGAGGATCTGTCGCACAACCATGTCCATGTGGTCAACACTGTTGTAATGTACACTTGGAAATTGTTGGCAGAGTGAATTTAATATTGTCTGTCTTTTTTCCACAATAAAAAAAATTGAGAAAATAGAATTCTCATTTGTAATATATAACTCACAGAAGGGAAAGACCTCCCCTAACTTGGAAAACATTACAAGGGCATTAAACCCTGTATTAATTACGAGGGCTGCCGTAACAAAGTACCACACAATGGATGGCTTAAACCACAGAATTTTTTTTCTCACAGTTCTAGAGGCTAGACATCTGAGCTCAAACTGTTGGCAGGGTTGGCTCCTTCTGAGAGGAAGGAAGGATCTGTTCCAGGCCTCTCTTTCTGGCTGGTAGGCGGCCATCTTCTTCCTGCGTTGTTAGATTGTCTTCCGTCTGTCCATGTCTGTGTCCAAATGACCTCTTCTTATAAGGACAGCAGTCTTATTGGATTAGGGTCTGCCCTAATTGACGCCATTTTAACTTAATCACCCTATAAAGACCTTGTCTTCAAATACTGAGCTATGGGGTTTAGGACTCCAACATATGAGGCTGAGTCCAGCTCTGACACCACCTTCCGCAGCTCTGCAGTCAGGCAGCTCTGAGCTCCCCCAGCCCAGGGAGCCTGGAGGGGGGATTATGCAGAGCCTTCATTCCCGCATCTCAAAGATGGGCCTGAGGCCCCAGCTCCCAGGGGCAACCATGAGGCTCTCTGGAGAGGAGCTTTTCCAAATGCTGAGAGCTCAGGACCCAGTGCGGGACTCTCGCCTCCCAAACCTCAGGATCCTGTTCCCTGTTCCCACCTCCATGCTCACGCTCCTTCAGATAATCCTCCATCTCAGTGTCCAGAAGCTGCAGGTAATCGAGGAGTGAGCCCAGGAAGGGGAGGACACCCTGTGCCAGCAGAATGGGAGTGATGATGAGTCCAGATTTTCAGATACCCCCATGGACCCTCCCCCAAAACCCCTCACCCCAGGCTCCTGCCCTCCCAGACTCCCACAAAAAGCAGCCCAGGACCCTCAGCAGTCTCCCCAAAGTAGCCCCCTCCAGGAACACCAATCTCCCCCGTCACCTCCCAGGGTCGGCTTTTGCCAAATCCCAGGGAATGTGGTCCCAAGTCCCTCCTGGGCCCAGCCCTGCCAGGCCTCCTCCTGCTCACTTCCAATGCAGGCGTTTCAGGCTCTGTGGGGCCAGGAGCTGGGCCCAAGGAGGAGGGACCCCTCTCTGAGTGGAGGCCTCCAGCTGTGAGGGCGGAGCCCCCTCTCCTCTGACACATGGACCCTTCCCCACAGGCACACTTACCTGCTGCTGCTGCCTCACCTGGGCTCCCTAGGCATTTATGTCTAGGGTTTCCAACAAAGAGGTCGCTTCCTGCAGGGTCAAGGACAAGGTCAGGGAGGCCATGCTCCCTTCCACATGTCTCCCAGGCCCCTGATCCTGTACCCTGGACATCTGGTGTGTGTGGTTGCTCCCTTTTCCAGAGTGCTCTGATTCTCGATCAGTCCCAGCTCCAACACTCGCTCCTCTGTGGCCTCCGGCCTGCCCAGGCCCCTCAGCCTCTGTCCTCATCTGGAAAGTGTGAGGAGAACTCCACCTGCCTCCCAGGGCCTCCTGAGGACTCAGTGTCATCTGACTGTCATCACTGCTCTCCCCTCACCCCTCGAGGAGGAGGCAGCACACAGCTCCTGCACATTCCTCTCCTCCCCTCTCTTGGGGCCTGCACCACAGATCACCTCCCTCCCCACCCCAGATGAGGACACCGAAGCTCACAGAGGGGCAGTGACTTGCTCAGAGGCCCACAGAGGAGAGACCCCTTCCCCTCCCAGCCAGAGGCCCTGTCCCCCTGCCTTCACCACACCTACAGACACACCTCTGAACGAGGTCACGTCCTCTGGACTCTCAGAGTATGAACAGGCCCTCAGCCAGGCTGAGTGATGTATGGGGAGGGGGGAAGGTTGTCGTGGGGGACCTGTCCAAGTGGCATCTACCTGTCCCAAGGCCTGGGATTCTCTGACCCCAGGATGTACCTGAGGCCATGCCAAAGGCCTCAGCTCCCTAGGATCCCCTCAGGACGTTCCCCTGAACGGAACTCTGTTTTTCATCCATTCAGGAAGGGGACCCGTAGTGCCACATCTGAGTGACAGTTATGGGGTGACCAGGCCACTGGGTGATGCTGACATTTGCTTCCGTTTGTTCTTGGAAACTTCTAACGTCCACTCAGGAAGGTCCATGAAGTATCTATTGGATCCCCCGATACTCTCACTGCCATCTGGGGCACGTGCCCTGCCAACACGGCACTAGGTGAGAATCCCACTGGGTGTGTCAGCAGTGACCACTATCAGGGCACAGTGGGGAGTCCCAGAGAGCACACAGTTCTGTCCCAGGTCCACCATTCATCCCAAGGCTGGGCAGCACCCACGTCCACCTGACCCATGAGACCCCGCAGTGCCCATCCCTGGGGCAGGCAGGGTGCCCTGTCCTTCGAGGTGCAGTGGTGACAGAAGGAGCAGCAGGAGCCTGGCTTCCTGAGGACAGACTGGGCTGCTTTAGGAAGAAAAGAGTCCCCACTCCCTCCATCCACCCACAGCCTGGAGAGAATCAAATGCTGGCTGATGGACCCGCATGGAAGCCAGAGACCTGCTCATCCTGCCGGCTCCTCGCCCTCCTGGAACAGTCCAGCCAGCACCCCTGGGCCCCCTGACCAAGGCCTCCTGTCCCTAACTGCCCCCACCTGCCCACACAGCTAACACCCCCTCTTCCTGTCATTCAGAACAATATTGATGGTTATTCCTCAGAGAAACTTTAAGGGAAAAGCTCAGCAAAGCACATCCTGCCTGCTCCCTCCTCCCATCACCCCTCCGCTCCTTCCAGATCTGCACCCTCCACTCACCTCCATGAGCAGCTTCCATGAGCAGAGAGGATGGCATGGAAAAGCTTCTCAGGCCTTGGCACTCCTAGGGAAGGGAAGAGAGTGAGCTGGTGAGGGGAGCTGGAGCCCTGCTGCCTCTGGCTTCTGTCCCCCAATGGACGTCTCCCGTCATCGATGAGACAGATGCTCAGGGAACCCGGGGAGGGCACCCCCGGGACCTGATGAGTAGCATTCCCAGGTTGGGCTCAACCCAAGTCAGGAGACCAGGAAGAAGTGAGCTTCCCACACTGGGCCCAGAGTCAAGGTCAGTGAGGCCCCAGCAGGAAGAGCCTAGGGACTGTGCAAGGGCTCAGACGATAGACTTCAATCCTGAGAGCTGAGGAAGGAGAAGGGGCAGTTTCCACGACTCCAGAGAGGGGCTCCCTGGGCCTCCCACAACTTACCTTGGCCACCTGGATCCAGAGCTCCACAACTCTGGCCCTGTCCTGGGCCATCATGCTTGGGTCTCCGAGGCAGGTGCTGATGACACAGTTTGCTACAGTGCTAAATTGGCTGATGGCGGCACAGATGGTAGGTGCCAGGTGCTCGTTGCCCCTGTTGTCCCACCAGGACTAGGTGGATTCCAGACAGTGGCTGGGCTCACTTTCTTGAACAACTCCTGGTGAGGATGAGGATGGTCAGCAGGCCCTGCCATAGCCCAGCCCACCATCCCAGGCAGGGTCAGTGACCAGATCTGGAGCTCAGGAAGCTCAGAATGTGGCGTGGGGCTTGTGGGGGTCCCTGGGTTTTGTCTACGTCCACTGAGGGCACCCAGCACAGGACGACTCTGGACAAATACTGTGGGGAAGGAAAGTGCATTTGCTGCCAACCCAGTCTCACATTCTCCAAGCACCAGAATGCAGCTCACACCAGCCATTTTCAAGTGGCATCTTCCACACATTCTGATTACCCTGGGCTCCAATTCCCCATTCAGATGTACATTGCCCTAAGGCCTTGACAACCGTGGGTTTTGTTTGTCTGTCTCCTATGTAGTCATGTACCTATGAGGTGCCTACTAAGTTCTGAGGCTATGAGGCCTCGTGGGCATATGTATGATCAACCCATGGACCCAGCAGCACTTCAGTGAGCTCCCCTTCCGCACCAAAGGACCAGACTCTTCCCAGCATCCTGTGTACTACTTCATTCATCTGCATAGCTACTCTGTGTTGCAGGTGCTCTCAGTGTCCATCTCTTTGTCCATGTGGGGACAGCAAAGGCCTGGGAGTTACAGAGGTTGCGCAGGTCACATGAGGGTAAGTGGGGAAGCTGGGCCTTGGACTAGGTCATGGGATTCCGAATCAGGAAAGGGCAGGTCTTGGACCTCTGATGGCACAGGGAAGGCCGGGCCCACCTGCCCTGAGAGCCCGGCTGCTCACCGCCTCCATCAGTGTAAGTTGCTCTGCAATCAGCTGGGGAGGGAACCCCAGGAAGTCAGGCTTCTGCTCCCACAGCAGGCTCTTGGTGGTCACTGCACAGGGGCAGGTGGGCTCTGGGGCTGGATCCGGCTCTGATGTAATCTCTCCAGATGGAGGAAGTGTTCTCCCTGGAGACAAGGGTCCAGCGGGCTCCAGCTGGAGCTGGCCCTGGGGCTGGAGCTGATGTTGGCACTGGCTCTGGCCCTGGAAGGGCTAATGGAGGTGAGACTTGCTCCAGCTGTAGCACAGGTGGTGGAACTAGAGCTGGAGCTGGCCTGGGCCATGGAGCTGGCCCTTGCTGTGTCTCTGGAGCTGGTGGGAGCTCTGGAAATCGTACTGGAGCAGGATAAAGCAAAAGTATCATCAAGTAGCTGACTTCCCCTGTGTCTTTCCAAAGACAGCAAAGACCCCCACTGCCTTAAAGGAACCCAGCCCATGAACCCCCTGCAAATTGTCTTCCCAGACTGCAGGGCCCTCACCTTCCAGCTCTGCCTCCACGGGCTCTGGAGCCTCCAGCTGGACTGGGAGGAGGGAGGCGTGGCCCTCCAGCTCTGAGGCAGGCGAGCTCACATGCACATGGGCCAGCTTCATCCTGAAGTAGGGAAAGTGCAGGGGCTTCCAGAAATCCTGCACTGGGTCCAGGCAGGTTCCCACTGGAGTATAGACGGCACTGGGGAGAGGCAATTAGGCAGGAGAATGGGAGGCCTTGTCATTCCCGCCACACTCCCCTCCCAACGTACCCTTGTTTGGGTCTGGGCCCCTATGCCCGCCCATTCCCATCCAGAGGAGAGCCCCATTCCAGTTCCAACCCCTGTGTGGCTGTCCTGGTAGTGGCAGGACTGCTCACTGAGCAAGTTCAACACAGAGGCAGTGTGAGTCTGTTCTTCCCACTGACACTCTCCTCCCGAAGGCCCTGGACAAGGCCCACCCAGCCTTCCATGCACTTGTGCAACTGGACTAAGGACTGAGGCAGATTCATGAGCAGACTGCTCACACACCTCCTGTTCTGGACCTGGTGGTGGTTACCATAATTGGTGGATGCAACGAATGGGAGGCAGATTAAAATGGGAATGTAGTGGGGATGGATCTCTAGGGGCCAACTCAGCCCAGCCTCCCCTCTGGTTCCCAGGGGTCCTGAGATCCCCTCCATGGCTCTTTGACTCCTGTCCTCCGGGATTGGAAGCCACCAGGCCTCAGCCTTCCCATGGGAATCAAAAGATGTGTGAGATGCAGGGTTCTGCCAGGCCCGCTCCCACTACTGCCCCCATCTTCTCCTCCACCCTGTTCTATAGAGACAGGAAGCCCTCCTTCTGGGCCCAAAGATCACTCACTTTTTTAGGTGGTCCTGTTAGAATATGAGAAGATGCCTCCAGATGTAAAGGAGGCTACGAGAGCATCACACGTAATGTACGTTGGAGGACAGGACCTACAAATGATGTCTAACGTCACTGTTTGACTCTCAGACTACAACTGAGTCCCAGAGGTTGTGTCTGCTTCATTCACTGAGTTGTGCTGTGTCTCCAAAAGTCCTTCATGGAGTAGGTGCTCAATATAAACGGCTGAATGAATGAAGTCCAACCAGAACCATCTCAGATATCTGAGTGGGCCTGGGGCCCCTCTGCTGTCCCAGGCATCCTTAATTGGCTCCACCAAGCCCAAGGACCAGGACCAACTGGATGGGATCTGAAACTCCTCAACAGGGTGATCCCCATGTGCTGAGTCCAAACTCAAAAGACCCCTTCACAGAGGTGGGTGAGGCAGACTGCTTTTCACAGGCAAGAACCAATACTAACCATGAACAACCAAAGCACGCCCCACAGCCCCATCTGCAGAGCCAGGCACCAGGTAAGCACCTCCCATGGCTGATCCCATTAGTCCCTATGAGAACCCCATGAAGTTTAATCTCTCCCACCCCACTTTTCAGAGGAGCAAGCTGAGGCTCAGAGAGATGTGGTGCATTCCCATGATGAACAGCTAGCAGTAGAGAGAGTCACCACTGTGCTGAGGAGGGGACAGGCACTCATCTAGTAAACAGCTGGTCCAAGACTTGGCGGGATGTATTGAAGGCTGAGTAGTTGAACATGAATGTGGTGACGGTGGAGATATTTCTACCCAGGAAGTCTGGTACCATGGACTCTGTCAGCTTCTCCATCATGCGTGCCTGTAAGGCATGCATCCTGCAGGGCTCATTTAATTTCACAGTGGGGTCATCTTCACACTGGGCAGGACAATGAGGAACACATAGTCAGTGTCATCACCGTGAACCACCAGGAGGATGGAGGTGACTTTCTACCCTCTTACGTAGCTGGTGGGGAGGTGAGGAGGACCAAATTCCTTTGGGAGAGAGAATGTGGAAGACTCCAGTGGGAAAACCATGAGAAAGTCTCAGGGGAGTCTCAGATTTGAATGTGGATTCTGAGGCCACCTTGGATCCATCTCGGGATCCTGCTTATAGAGACCCCTCTGCACTCACTCTCCCTCACACCAGCTGTGGTCATTGTTGGTGGTGTGGTACACCTGCCCCCTGTCCAGGGAGATGGCATAGTTGAAACCATCTGCCAGCTCCTCAACCATCTCCTGGGTGCAGCTCTTTAAAGACAGTGTCTGGTCTTTGGGCCAAGAGGTATCAGGGGCCTGCCTGGACTTGGCCACAGGGGTAACCCCAACCACAGCTCAGGCACAGAGGAGCATCTGCATAGACCCCCAGCCAGGGAGGGAATGAGATGACACCTCAAGGGCTTGGGATTCACATAACAAAGGAGCTTGGTCCCCAGTATTCACCTTCCTATCCTGCCAGGCACGATCTGGGGTATGAACATGCCACCCTATCAGGCTTCTGACACCTAACAACATGCTCCTGCCCTGGAGTGGCCTGCCCTGTGTTACCTGAGGGTTCCTCCTGCCAAAAGGCCAGAGGCGTTGGAGGTGAGGGCTGAGCCAATATCTACAGTGACTGAAGAGGCTCTCAATCGCAGATTTCCAAGAGCCAAAGATTCAGAAAGTCGGGGTACAAAATGAGAACATCCTGCTGTGTTGAGTGTCTCCATTCAAATGAGGTGGACACGAGGCTGTGTCTAGAACATGTGTGCCTGGGAACCAGAGCTCTAAGTTCTGTTTGGGTCTGTCACCAAGGAAGTGAGGTCGCCTCTCCAAGATTCCATTACCTGGGCCCCTTCCTTCAATGAGACCTGCCAAAAGCCCCCTCTGGGCTGTTGACTGCTCTCCCTCTCTGCCCATGACATCTCCATAACTGTACACAAACATCCATCAGAGTCCTTCCCATAGCACCTTGGGAATGGAAACAAGGTCCCAGCTTTGAGGAGACACAACTGAGTTCAGACCTCTTTTTTCCTACCAGTTCTGTGTCCTGCAAAAGCCACTGTGCCTCTCAGGGCCTCCCCAGTCTCCCAACCTGCACAATGGAGATGGTGCTAAAACAGCTTCCTAGGGACATTGTCAGGTGTTTATGAGCTAATACTTACAATACCTGTGGGCTGCTGTCTCCTGTGTCTGATGCTGGCTCTTGCATCTATGTCAGTTCCATCTGTGCAGCCTCGACAAACTCCCACACCATACTTCTGGCCACGCATCGTTGGCCTGAACTTGGTCTGGTCACTCTTAGCTGCAAGAGAGGTTAGGAACTTTATCTTTGAGTTTGTTGAATTGCCACCCCAAATAAAACTGATTCTCTAATCTTAAGATTAAGGAAGAATGTGAAGTGTGGAAACTACCAGGGCTCTCTCCCTACACTAACCTCCTCCTGAGAGGAACAGATGATGTTCTTCTCAGATGAATCAAGTATTTGTTTACCTACCACAGCCTCTCTCTCTTGGTGTTTATTCATTCACGGAGAGAACAAAGTCTTGCTTCCAAACCAGAATGTATGAGAGGGATCCCTGCCCTCTTTTCCCAACAGAATGACCAGAACCAATTTGTTGGCTTTTATCTGCCTGGACCTTGTAAGTAGATCTAAGAATATTCTTTCTATGTCCTTCATGGTGTGGGTCTGGGAGGGTCTGGGATTGTACAGAATTTTAGGCAGACAGTAGGCTCCTAAAAATCTGAGTCAAATTTGAGTCTTTGTAAATCAGCGAAGGAGAGTAATATCAGCATCATGGTGGAATAAGACATGTCTCGTTTTTCTCCTCCTCCACCAACAATAATTTGTCATTCATCCACAGATAAAAGTGTCTTTGTGGGAGAAGTGGGATCCAGCGCCATATGCCAAGGGACCCGGGAGGAGTCTCACCCACCCATGCATCTGATAATAGGCTGACAGACCTCGGTCCCATCTGTGGGCCCTGCAGTGGCCCATGAATCTGCTCAAGCCCCTTTCATCTGCTATATGGAAGCCCCTGGAAAACACTGTCTTAGACCAAGACACACAGATGAGAGGGGATTTGTGAAAGTCCAGGGTTCAAGAGAAGTTCCAGCACTCTCTCAGAACGCAAAAATGTGTTCTGATGGGTTGAAGAGTTCGGATGCACTGACAGGTGATTACTCGTGGAGGGCTTTAAAGGGATGTGGGTCCTCTAACTGCATTGAGGACTCCATCAAGAAGCCTTCCCATGAGTCACTGGGAATGCCTCATTCATGGATCTCCCCAACTGGCCCTTGGGCACCCCCACTGCTCCGTGTGCCTCACATACACACATGCCCCCGCTTTATGGCTTGTTCTTCGTGTGTGCTCCCAACAGTGGTGGTCAGAGTGAGCTCTGGAGGACAGCTACTGAGCATGTGCAGAAACTTGGTCCAAATCTGCAGGCCAGAGAGAGACCACAAGCTTAAGCTTTCACACAACCTCTGGAGAAACAAAAGGCAGGCTGTAAGCACCTGGCTTAGTACATTGCAGCATCAAGACAATGCGTAAAAGCTGGCAAATTCTGCCATTAATTAATAAAGTAAAACTGCTGAGATCATATTGGTATAACACATTTAAGAATAAATATATTTTTGTAAAAATAGAAAGTTTAAAAAAATGACATTTCAAATGTTGGAAAAATTAAGCTTGAGAAACCTTGTAGGTATTTGATAAATGTCTGTTCCTGCCTTCCTTCTCCAGAGCAGATATATATATACACACATATACATATATATATTCCCCCATAAGTGATATAGATACATACACATGTGCATACATACATGCATATATAATGTGTACATATGTATATTATATACATGTATGTATGCATGTTTGAATACACACATGCCCACATATATCTCTACAATTTTACCTTCAGTAAGGCAAATTTCCAGTTTGTATCGACTATAAATAACTCTGTGCTTCAATCTGTTAGGTTTGTTTTGTTTCGTTTTTTTCCACAAACATTTTTGTTAGACCTCTGGGCACTTTTCAATTGAATAACCATTGTATTTTTCATTCATTCTTGCGCTTTCATGTTCTCTTTTTAATAAACATATTTGTTGGAATATGACATACAATCAGAATAGAGAATAGATCAGAAGTGTAAAGATGATGAATTATCAGAAAGTGTACATGTGTGTTAACACCACTCAGGCCAAGAAACGGAACACAGCCAGTTCTTTTTATAAAAGATTACATATAATATATATAATAGATAATAACAGAAGTTACTGGGATTATTATTTCTCCTTTTTCAGGAACATTGCACTGAACTGCATTGCACAAACCAAATCTGGTCATGGTATGGTCTCCTTATAAAATACAGCTAGATTTTGAATGTTAATTGTTTTTAGGAATGCATGAATTTAGTACAGGAAACAGTGACCTACAAATTTCCTTTCCTGTAATAACTCTGTTAGATTTTTGTAGCAAAGTTAAGCTATTCTCATAAAATGAAATGAAAAGTTTTCCCATTTTCCCTGTTCTCTGGTAGAGCTGGAGTAAATGCGTGTTATTCCTCTCTTGAATGTTTGGTAGAATGTATCAGCGAAGGTGTTAGCCACAATAAAATGCTGTTGGAATGTTTTAAACTATGGATTTGATTTCTTTCATAGATATGGGATTATTCAGATTTTTCATTTCTTTTTGAGACAGTTTTGGTAACTTTTATTTTCCTGGGAATTTGTGAATTTTACCTAAATTTTCGAATGTACTGACATGTGATTTATAATAACATTGGTGATTGTTTCTTAGCCAGTGCCAGGGCTCCAGGCTCTGCAGGCTCTTGAATCAGGGAGGGTCTGGCCTGAATCTCCTGGGGGCAAAAGTCAAGCTCAACTGACACGTCTCTGTGGCTTCAGGCACCTGGATGGCGTAGGGAGAGTTTGTTTCTTGTCAGAGGATGAGAGGCTACATGCTTTTCTTCTTGCCCTCTGCTCTTCACTCACACCAGCTCAGCAGACCTTGTACCTGGGCAAGTTGTCACCCACGCAATGGCCATGTAAATTCATCTAGGTCTGGTGGACATTTGGAATCTTATTTCTTAAACGCTCTCTTGAAACCATATAGCAACATTTGTATAATTTTCTCTATTTTATATTTGAGTCAGTTTTGGTAATCACATTTTCATGTTTTACACCTTACAAGGCTGTGTCTCTTAGATTCATGCATTTCCGCTCCCTTTGGCCCTTCATGCTTCTTCCACATGCTCCTGCCTTTTGATGTTTCCTCCCTTATTGGAACTCTCAAGTTCATCCTAGTTTCCTGGTTGTTGATGGTGGCAAATACTCAAGTGTGATGGGGCAGAAGCTTAGGCAATTTGATTGCCAGCCTTCTCCCACACCATTCTCAACCCACAGATATCATGCTTCTCTGCATGTCTCGTACCCTTCAGTCGGAATTACTCTTCCTTCCCAGGCCTATCTCCAATCTCCTGTTAATATTACTGCTTTTCTCCAAAGCATTTAATGATGTGTTCATATGAACAAACAGTTTGGATCCCGAAGCAAAGAACCACTTAGAAAACCCACTCTGAATGTGATCTGCTTTTTCATTCATTACAGTTTCCTCATAAACATAATCACTTCCCTCCATGTGAGTGGAATTCAGTAAGGATGTTCCAGAGCCCAGGCTACGTTATTTGATTTAACTATAAATTCTAAGGCTCCAGGAGAGCTGTTGCCACAGATACAATGAGTTGACTGGGCATTCCTCCTTAATTAAGTGCTTGCGTCAGATTTGATGATAATCGTGGTTTGAGTCTTTTCCCTAAGGATCCTTATCCCTCTCTGCAGGTTTCAGTACAAGAACTACCGGTATGTTCTGGCCTTCATTTTTGCCATTGAGGAAATCAACAGAAACCCTCATCTTTTACCCAACATTTCTCTAGGATTTGATCTCTATAATGCCCTGCACAGTGAACAGAGGACACTGGAGAGTTCCCTCATTTGGCTCTCAGGGCTGGAAAAGGATGTCCCACGTTTCACCTGTAGGAGAGAGAGCAAGTCTGCAGGCTACGTGGGATGGGGAGAGATGACATCATGTCTCCTTTGATGCCATCCTCAGGTGCCTGAAAAGGATAAAAGGAGGAGACTGTGTTTATGCATCTCTCAAAGAATGTAATCTCAAAGGATAAGTGTATAGAGTCCTGGTGGGGTATGCACATTTCCTTTATTTGTCAGTCCTAGGCGCTATGATTTCATCCACATCCACGGATAGCAAGGTTCCAGGGACCACCTCCTCTTGGCCAGTTTGAGTCCCAAGCCGGGGTCAACAAGCCATTTGCATGAACACCATTTGCAATGATGCAAATGAACTGCACTAGAGGATGCCATGTCAGGGGTAAAGTGAGAGGGTCAGAAAGGGCCCATGCTGGTCAGGTCTCAGACAAGAACACTCCAGCATCACAGCCTCCAAAATGCATGATAGGGAGGGACAGCCTCACACACCCAGGGCCCAGGGATGCCACAGAACTTTCCGTGTGTGACTCATGCAGGGCTGCATACCAATCACGTGTGCAGAATGCCACAAGGCCATGCGTCCCTGCCTGGGGAAGCAATAGTCATGCTGAATTTATAAAATTCTAAATCACTAACACAAGACCAATGCAGAAATAAAGTTGCATTTTTGCTTTTCTAAAAATTGACTTCCTCTCCTTTTCCTCAGTTCTTTTAACCATGTTAATCCCAGGACGAATTTGTTGTGATGATCCACTTCTACACCTTCAAGGTTGGTTTCCTGTATTATTTACGCTGTTGTGAGCACATGGGACTATATGGGAAATTCCTCCCTTTTCTCTCCCTAAAGAAGAGGGTACGAGCTGGAAGGAACCTCTATATTCCACATCACCCCAAACATCTATGACTATGACAAAGATCACACTTACAGACCTCCATGGCCCTGGAGCATAGGGGATTTCAGGGCAGTGAAGCTATTGTTCTCTATGGTTCTGCAATGGTGGATACATGTCATTATGCATTTGTCAAAGCCCACAGAATGTACAAGACAAAGAGTGAACTCTTAATGTAAACCATGGGCTTTCATTAATAATAATGTATCAATACGGGTTCATCAATTATAACAAATGTACAACACTAAAGTTAATAAGCTATAGTTAATAATGTTACAATAATAATATACAAATTATATAGATTACTAATAAGATGTTAATAGTAGGGAAATTGTGTGTTGGGAGGGATGAGGGAACATGTAGGAACTCTCTTTACTTTCCACTTAATTTTTCTGTAAACCTAAAACTGTTATAAGTAATAAAGTCCATTATTTTTCTAAAACTGCATTTTCCAATCTGGTAGCCAATAGCTATGTGTCATTACTGAACACTTAAAATGTGGCTAGTCCAAATTGAGATGTCTGTAAGTGTAAAATACACAATGGGTTTCAAAGCTTTTATATAAAAACATGAATGTCTAACACCTCAATAACAATTTTATATTGATTACATGTTGAGATGATAATTCTTTGGAGATGTTTGGTTAAAAAAAACATTATTAAGATAAAAAAATGAAAGACTTACATGGCTACTGACTTGGAAATTGCAAGACGCACCACTACACACACACACACACACACACACACACACACACACACGAGACTATGGCTGAGGCAGGGGGTTCTAGGATCTGCAACCACCACACAAACTTATGGCCTCCCACACTCAAACCCACCTCTTCTGACTTGGAGCAAGTCTATTGTTATGAGTTGAATTGTGTCCCAAAAAAGATATATTGATATTTAATCCCTGGTACCTGTGAATGTGACCTTATTTGGAAATAGGGTCTTTGCAGATGTGATCAAGTTAAGATGAGGCCATTAGTGTGGACTCTAATCCAATATGACTGGTGTCCTTGTAAGAGGAAACATCATTTGATGACAGAGGCAGCAGTAAGCCAAGAAACACCAGGGATGGATGGCCACCACCATAAGCTGAAAGAGTCAAGGAAAGACCTGCTGAAACTTTGAAATCAGATTTCTAGGCTCTGGAATGGGGAAAAAATTAATTTCTTTTGTTTTAAACCACCCAGTTTGTGGCATTTTGTTACAGCAACCCTAGGATAGTCATACAAGTATAAATGGCAGAGCTCCTGTAACACAGGAAACAGAAAACAGAGGCAGACAACAGGGGCTTTATTCTCTTCCTTCCAAGTTAGAGTGGTTTCCAGAAAAAGTGATTGCTGCAGTGGATGTTTCTGGTGTCTTTGTGGTTTTTCTGGGGCTGCCGGAACTGGTGAAGCCGTTGAAGCATTTGAGGAGAAACAGATAATGGCATGTGAAGCTCTAACTGTTACGCTGGAAATGATGGAGATATTTGTGATTCAAGAATCCTAAACTGGGAGAAAAGGCCATCACAAGGTGACTGGGAATCAGGTGCAGCTGGTCCTTCTCCAGTGATCTTTGAGAAAAATGGGACTTTATCCAATTCACGATGAACCCAAGACCTTCCCTGTAACCTTACTTATAATATTGAAAATTTTCCAAAATCCTACGTGTCTATTGATAGGATTCTAGTTAAAGCTATTATAAGAAACTACTCTAAAAATACTAATAAAATACTGTAGACATTAAAAATCATATCGGAGTCTATTTTTGAGCACAAGCTAAGTCTAGTTATTATATAAGTGTTGTAAAATAATATATTCATGTTTATATACATAAGAGAAAAATTGACTAGAAGAGGATACGCCAAAATATTAATGAGGAATATATCTGAAAAATGACAGTTGACTCAGTTTTCTTTTTTTTCCTCTCTTTGCTTACCTGATTTTTTAGTAAAATGATGACGTAATTTTGGTAATAAGGCAAATCGTGTATTGTTTTATAACACTAGATCATAAACCCTGAAGTTTCTGATAAAACAGGAGGGAGAAATAAGGGACCAGGTGTGTCCTTGAGTTTTGACAGGAAATAGCTCCCAAAACTATGGCTGCACGGAAGTCTTCTTTTCTGGAGTAAGGGTTTAAACAGCTTATTCTCTCTCCAAACAGGAAATTATCTAACATGTAGTTCAAGCCTACAGATAAACTGCTGAACCCATAAGACAGCTGTCTTCATATTACTGTTACAAACTCCATGTTCTTTTAATCTCCTAAATTGCAGCAGAGCTTTATCATCCTACATTATCCGTGCACCCTTGTTGTTGGTGTTAGTGGTGGTGGTTGTGTGTGTGTATGTGTGTTGGGGTTGAGGGTATGAGGGGAGGGAAAAGGTCAAGGAAATAATAATGGCAAAAATTGCATCACAAAATTGAGACTTCACAAGTACTAGCCACCAGTCTTAATCTGACATTCAACTTAGAATCCTGTATCATTAAAATGTGACATTGGTGGCAGTCTCAACTAAATATGAATACAGCCTCTCTTAAGTTTGCATCCACCTTCTGCATTTCTTTTTTTTTTTTTTTTTTAGCAACCCCTTAGTTTCTAAAGGATGAGAACTCCTAGGAAACGGTTCTTTAATAAACATGGAATCTGATTCACAAGTGCTAATTATCCACTCTTATAATGATCTCTCCATCATCCAAAATTTGAAAGGCCATTGGCTAGAGTGGAAATCTTGGAGTTACGCCAGTGGCACACTGCATTTGCCTAACTGAACTTCTACACCTCGTTTGGGTGAAACTCAGAGACAGTACTGAAATCTGCAATGTGCAAGATGGCAAAAAATGCCAGCCCCGGGCAGACTCCAAGACCCAGAAGGCATTTGCGGATGCTAACAATTAACCTAAATTATCTTTTTTCTCTCTCAGGACTCTACTGCGTTCTTTGCTTCATTGAGACTCAGAAGTCTTCAACCCAAGGTTTGTTGAAGCTCATGAAGGAAGGTGGTTAGTACATCTTGCATTTCTACAGCAATGGGTTTTCAACACAGTCCATGTGTGTGATTTTATATTATCCTACAACCATTTGGAGGTAAGAAAGACAAACATTGTCCTCAACTTGTTTCAGACAGAGAAAGTGTGGCATAGAGATGGTAAGTGAACTTCTTAAGTAATGAAGAGAGTATCATACAGAGAATGGAGGCCAATGATATTTCATCTAGAGTCAGACAAATGTGAGTTTGAACCTCTGCTCCCATAGATGCCAACCCATAGATGGGTGAGTATAGAACCTCTCTATGTTGCTTCTTCCTCAAAACGAAATGGCAATGCTAATATTTACACATTATGGCTATTTTGAGGAAATGCAATAAAATAAGTAGAATATCTGCACAGCATTTTGTGGAATGACTTATATGTGGTAAATGCTTATTAATGGAGGGCGTTATTTTAATCAAAGCTACACTTAACTAGATTCTTAACCGCAAAATGGGATGAGAGAAGGCAGAATGCTTCACTCCCTTATTAATAAATATCTTTATTTAAAAAATACAAAATTGCATTTTTATCAATTTTCCCATTTATATAAAAAGAATTACACTCTAAGTCCTTTCAAGACTCACTCATTATAACAATGAAGTAATAATCTCATTGTTTATTCACTTCCTGCGGCCATAGGGGGGCATCTAAAACAGGTAAAATTTTTGTAATATTCTGCAGAACATATATGGCTATTTTGTCTAGGTGAATACACCTCTTTTTTTCCCCCCTAAAAATAACACCCTAATCAAATGAGCATGTATAGGTTTTCACTGGAATGTAAATCTACAATATTTGCATTTGGGTATTACATTATGCACTAAAATGGAAATTTTAAAGGTATGCAGCTGGTTTAGATTCAGAAAAGATATGGATTTATAGCTGTTAAGGAAGATGAGAGTGGAAAATTTTTGTATAAAATTACATGGAATATAAAGATCAGAATTGTCCATCAGAAATTTCTCCTGGGGAAAACCTAAAATGAGACCCCTATTATACCTCCGGGTTTGTATGCACAACGAGGCATGTGCACATTGAAGCAGTGTGCTATAATATTAGCCCCAAATGTAGATTTTTTCCCTAGTACACCTGCTCTATCCATCCTGTGATCTACTAGCTGGGAGACCGTGGACAAGTGTCTTCACTTTTTTGAATCTCATTTTCCTAGTCAGTAAAATGAGTTAATACACCTAAGAGACCTGCTTTAATGATTAAATAAGATAGCACCAGTAAACCGTCTATCTTAGTGCTTGCCAAAATAAGTGCACAATAACTGTTGTTTCTATTTCCTCCAACTCAAACACTGGTAACAATGTTGAAAATCTGATGTCTTCTCTGTTGCACAGAAGGTGGAAACTCCTGCTTAACATGGGATTACAAGTGAAATGATGGGTATAGTCATTCAGTTGCCTAGGAGTTCACTAAAAAAGTGAAGCATTTTAACCACATTCCAAGAGTGAGTTTTAGGCACTTCTAGAGACATACTTTCTGTCTCATCACACCAGATTTCAAGAATTTGGCATCAATTAGCCCTAGTCTTGTATTTTTCCACCACTAGTTACTATTATTAAGCATCTTTGGCTTCAGTGGAGTTCACCAAAATCTCAACACTTGTGTGCAGAGAAAAAATGTAACGGATCAGTGAGGCAGGAACTCGAAGCAAAAGTCTACTAAGAGAAAGACTGGTTCTGAAACCCCAGTAATGATGCACCCAGTTTTAAATAACTTATCTGAAAACTCTTCCCAATGAAAGCCCCTACTAACTCCTTTATTTCACAGGTGCTAAATACTGTGGAGGAGAATTTGTCTGCCCTCCAACTTCAAACTGTGTGAATACTAACGTCAGCTATTACTGTGAGTGCCAACAGGGATATGTCACCAATGATGGAGACCGCACCTTCAAGAGTCTGCAGAAGAAATGCATTAGTGAGTACAGGACCCGGGGCTTACACGGGGGCTCAGTGGATACAGATCATTTCAGCCTTTCCCCAGGTGATGGTCAAAATGAAATGTCAGAAAACATACAAAATAGTATTCAAATTGGTGTATCTTCTTCAGTTGAAGATGGTATGGCTTTCATTTCATTTCAAAAATGCCATTTGGGAGAAAAAATGCGGTGAATTTTCTTGCCTTTCTCAATAATAGATTCTAAGGACAAAATGTATAAGATGAAGAGGGAGAGAAAAGGGAAGAAGACTAAAAAAAAGCGAAAAAAAGGAAGAGACAGGGATCCAAATATATTATAGGAAGTGACTTTATTCAAATAAGTACATAACATCCCAGATGAACAATTTGCATGTGGGTTTCGACACAATTTTTTTAAAAAAACTTTTATTTACTTTATCATATGTTAGAGGATAAATCTCTTTCTTTATAATTTTATCTCATTTGGATTAAATACAAAAAGTTTCATTATCAGAATTAATGAAATTAAAAGTAATTTAAAAAAGAAATCTCATACACAAAACCTGCCTCCTCAATCATGGCCATCTCCTTACAGACATGAAGAAATGATGTAAGACAGGATGATGGGTAAGGAGGTGTAAAAAGGAGTTGAATCTTGGAAAAGGGAAAGGAGATGGGGGAGATTGAGAGAGAAAACTTCATGAGGAGAGAGAAAATGAGTGACAGGTTTGGTGAAGTGATAAAAAGGAAAGAACTAGAAACAGAACTGGTTTTGAAAATGACCTGAAGTTTAGGAAGCTCAATACAATCCTGAGACTATTGATCGATAGAAAACCATGGCATAAAACAACAGTGGGCTGGCTCATGACACTTCTCTGAGTTCACACAAGAGAAAAGAATAAAGACCAAAAAATTCCAAGCCAGGTCTTACAAAAAAATTCTTAGGGTGTTCATCAGAGAAGTCTTTTATCCTACAAGCAGCCAAAATGCAGGGGTTCTCAACCCTGAGTGTGCATCACCATCCATCCTCTGGGGAGCTGGTTCAAAGAGATTCCTAGCGCAGGACCCAGATTCAGATTCAGCAGGGCTAGGGTGGAGCCAGGGAATTTGCATTTTTAAGAAACTCCCAGGGGATGCTGATGCTGCCGGTCCAGAGACCACACTTGGAGAACCACAGCTCACACCTTGAGTAGGACTGTCCAAGCGGATTGCTCCAAAGTTTCTCCAAAAGAGTTTTAATCAATCCCTACTGAAACATCTTTCTTTTTTCTAATAATTTAAGCTGGCAACACCAATCATGTTCACTGATCATCCACTGAACAAATGTTTACAAAGCGTGTACAACTTGCAAGACATCAAACTCAGCACGTAAAAGGATTCAAGTCACAAAGACTCAAGAGCAGGAAGTTGACTTGATGCAGCCCAGGGTCTAAACTGAGTTCCTATCCTCTCCTTCGCTCTGACAGTTGCTCTGGCATGTGACAATGTCTCCACTCCTTGTCCTCTAAATGCAATGTGCAATAACATTACAAAGGGTTATGAATCTACCAGTGATGCAGGACTTATATCAATTTCTGGAAAGCAGAATTTTACAAACAACATAGAAGATTGCAACAGTAAGTCCGAATAGAGTAACAGGCTTAAAAAATTAGAATGGATTAGGTGTAGCAAAAGTGAACCAGTTCCATACAACATGGGTTTGAGATTCTAGAGAAAAGCTACCCAGGTGAGCAAAGATGCCAGGAAGAAAACAGGTCATAGAACCGAAATGTGAAACTATGCCCATGACTGAATTTTCTCTTTTATTGGTTGTTTCAGAAAACAAAAAACAAAAACAAAACAGTGAATGTTCAAAGTATTCCACACCATAGAGTCTCTATTCATTCTGTGATAAGTTTAGCTACTAGACCAGAATCTTCCATCAAAACCCAAGGCCCATAATTGGAAATGTTACTAAGCAAACAGAGTAGCCTGAAAATTTTATTACGAAAAGGAAAAAACGGGAAACAAGTGGGAATCATAATAGCATAACAGGTGACTTTTTCCCATCTTTCCAGTTCCTGTCCTAGATATTGATATTGTATTAACAGCTTAGTCTTCTAATCCCGTGTTGATTATCTCTATGATCCTGGAGAATTATCGCCTCTTTGCACAATAGGCTGTTACTTCTAAGAATTCTCCCAGAGAACAAACACTCAGATATTTTTTAAACTCTTAGTAACTTAGGAAAATCCCTTATGTCTTCAGGCAGCCATCCTTCTCAGTGGCTCCCGAACCTGTATGCTGAATGAAATCACCTGGGGTTTTTGTGAAAGCATCAGATTCCGAGTCCCACCACCTTGAAATTCTTTTTTAGCGGATCTGAGATTCATTTTGGGATTTGTATTTTCAACAAATACCTATAAATATTTCTGAAGCTATAGGTCTTTGGCACAGAAAAGTCTTTGGCACCACTGCCAATGGGTAGGTGGAATGTATGTATTCAGCTGGCTCGATTATGAACTGTTTGACCACTCTGCAGATATGGATGAATGCCATAATAGCATTGCCCGTCGACCCTCAAAGACCAATACAACTGGAAGCTACCTTTGTACCTGTCAACCTGGTTTGGCTCTAAGTAATGGAAAGCCAAACTTCACACATGAGAAGGTAGAATGCACTGGTAAGTATTGATAAAGCCCAGTGCCTATACACCACCGGGAATGCATATGAAGTCCACATTGTCAGGTTTATTAACTTGCTACAACAGAGAAGTACACCTGCCATGAGGAAGCTTGGGTATCTCAGTAAAAAGATGCCAGAATGGGCTTAATGAAGAGTCTGGCCTTATGCCAGGTGGCTTCGAGGAGAGCTAAAGAAGCAGCAATTTCTTCTGTAAATGGTGCTGTCAGGAAATGAGAGCAATTTGATGATTGACTATCTTGACTTTCAGGTAGGCGATGAGACTAATGAAACTGGGTAAGAGTTGACCTTGGTTTAGAAGCAGAAGCATCCATGTCAGCCAGGAGAGTGGAATGTTTAGGAATATGGTAGGAATGTAAATTTTCAGGCTCCACCCTGGATCTACTGAATCTGTCTGTTTTAACAAGCTCTCCAGGCAGTGCTGATGCACACCAGAGTTTGAGAAGCACTGTCTTAGGCCAACCTACATCAACACTCTAAAAATGGGACAGAGTACCCATAATAAAAATCCTATCAAGAATTCTTGTCCACAAATGCTGATGATAGGTTACACTGTTTTATAAAATAAAATGGCAGCCGTGGCTGGTGAATAAACTATAGAGATGATAATAAGGACTTGGAGAGAAATATTTAGGAATTTTTGAAGGCAAACATTCTTCAATAATGGTACTCTGTCTCCCTGGGTCTCCAAAATATATTATTTTTTTAAGAAAACTTGATCCTGTCTCACTTGTAGATACTTGATGCTACAGGAATCTGAGAAGAAACATTTTTGTCATCTTGTAAGGTCAAATATTTCCTGACCTTGAAGAAGTAACTCTCTCCAACCTCTCTTCTTCTTTTCATTCTTAGAAATCAATCCTAATTGTTCTCAACTTGGCAAAAATAAATTTTCCAGAGACTGTGAAGTCCAGGTGAGTTTCATGCCATCATCATCTTGTGTCTTGGGCATGAAAAGGGGCAGAGATAAAATATACTTAAGTTTCTTGTAACATTTTTTACTACATTGTGTGGTAGATTTTTTTTTCCAAATACAAAACCAAATGTACCAACCTTATTTATTCATTAGATATCCACTAATTTAAAATGCTACTTTTTAAAATGCAAGTTGATAACTAAAACATGGGAGGTGTGTATAGAAATTCTCTGTACTATTTTGCAAAGCTTTTGTAAATTGGGTGGGGAAGTGACAATTAGCCCTATTGTACCCCTGGAATTGGGAAATCCCATATACACACTTCCTGGTCTCTTTGTTTCACCCATCAGGAACAAAATTTCTAATTAATGCATCTTTATATATTTTAATAACTCATAGGGCAAGTCAATAAAAAATTTCCTTTTTTTCTGAATTTCAGTTAAGCATGCCTTTTGTTAATACTAAATACATTGCATGTCACCAAATATCACTTGAGTGCTCAATTCAGACATTAAATCTCTTACCACTGAGATTTTTTTTACATATAGACTTGTCCTTAGAAGAATTATTGGAAAGCTGTACTAACCCTCTATAAATGTATAATTAGCTTTAAGTCAATTTCATGGCCACATTAACTATCAGCCACTCAAAGTCTTGTATGCCCAAGTTCAATACACATATTTCTATGAAGCCCAGATCTCTGTGGTATAAAGAAAATGTTCAAATCACCTTTCTTGTGTGTTTTTTTCTAGCTGAATTCCACACATTATCGGCATAACAGTAGATGGATTTGCTCTGACCTAGTGAGGCTCTCACGTAGGTGTGAAAACGGAAATGCAACACTGTCTTTAAAGGTTTGAAATCCCTTCTAATATTTTCATATCTTTTCATGCTTGGTGATTCTCAAACTTAGCTATACATTAGAAAGACTAGGATGGCTATAAAAAAATGTACTGATACCTGGGTCTCAGTTGAACCAGAATCTCTGAGGGTAGAGTCCCATTGTCTGTATTTTTTAACTTACCAAACGATTCTAATGCACAAGGATGGTTGAGAACCATTACAAATGGCTCTCAGGGTTTCCTCCAAGTCCTCTGGATAGAAGCCTAGTCTACTGGAATCCCAGTTCATTTTCAGAGGAAAGGGGAGCACATACAGAATAAGTATCCAAATCACTAAGAGAGCAGGAGGTTCAGAGAGTTTTTCATAGTTAAAAAAATTTCCATAGCTGGTCCTGTGAGTCTCTACTAAGGATGGTATGCTTCTCTCTCACGCCATCCACCCCTTAAAAATTACTCAGTCCAGAAGCTCACAGACTTAAATGGACTGTGCTTAATTCAGTAGGCAAACAGGTGAAAACAAGTCTCATTTTCTGCCCCAATACATGAAGTCACTGGTGTTTCATGATATTGTTTTACCATAATGGCTAACTCTATTCATTTTAATATAGTTGTTGTTTTACTATATTGGCTACGATATGGATCTTTACAGGAAGAATATAGCAGACAGTAGAAGAGAGAGAAAGTGAACAAGAAAAGAATCACAAACAGAAAAAATGATGACAGAAAGGATAAAATATGGGACAGGAAGGCACAGCAGCATTTATCCACAGTTTTTCAAGAAGTGACCTGATCACAGCAGAACAGAGTGACTTCTACTAGATCTGAACAATTGCATTGATTTCCCAAACATTCTGCTTCAATGCGCCTGTCATCTCTATTTGTAGGAAGATGAGCATCCCCAAGGAAGGTGTTTCTTTAATTCCAAATGCTTTAGAGAAAGATCTTGGGCACAGAATGAGTAGTTTCAGGCATCTCTTTCCATTTCCTTAGTGACACTGTCTATATTTTACCACAGGGAATAGCTAATTCTTTTGATCTCCTCACCAACATTACTGCCCATGGAACCGCCAGAAACAAAGAAGAATTGGCTGCAGTGCTGACCCTGTATCTGCAGAGTGTTCAGTCAGCAGCATACAGTGAAGCTCAGAAACAAACCACAGAGGGCAAACGGAGGGTAGAGACACAGTTTATGGGTAAGCCCACACCAGTTGCTCTTTCTCACAAGGCGTCTGCTTGGATGTATGTGTTTCAAAATGGATTGTTTCTGCAAAAAAAATCATGGACTACAATTAAGACCCTTTCAGAACCTACACCGGTGAGGAATCATGAAGTATGCACAGAGTGTCATTGATAAAGTTACTTATGTTCTAGAATAATGAAATCATGGGTGGAAGGACTGCTCACTCTCAGTCTAACTACCTATTTAACATTCTTTTTGGGTATTTTCCAAGTTCGTATTTCAGTGGGCACCCTCAGTTGCTATACTGGGGGACGTATAACTTTTCTAGTGCATGGTTTCTTGACTTTGGCAATATTGATATTTGGTGCTGGATCATTCTTTGTTGTGGGGGCTGCCTTATGCACTATAAAATGTTTAGCAGCAAACCTGGTTTCTAGATGCCAGTACCAACCTTCTCCTCATCCCAACATCATGACAACCCAAAAAAATCTCCCAATATTACCAAATATTCCCTGAGGGGGAAAAACATCACCCCTGGTTCAGAGCCACTGATTTAGAGAAATAAGACATAAGTACATGAAACAGTAACCATACATAGCAGACATTATAATCAGTGTAAAACACTGTATATCCTAGGAGATGGAAAGCTTAATGTCAGGTAGAGTTGCCAAAGAAACACTTCAATGAGATCAGAATCAAGGATGTGGTTGAGGAGGGAGAGGAGAAGGAAATACCATAAAAAAATAAATTCACCCATCATCCAGTGATTGATGGATGGATAGAGGGATAGATAAGTGATGAAAGCAACATAGCAAAACGTTGGGAATTGCAGAATCTGGGTGATGGGTACTTGGCTGTTCAGTGTGCAATCTGCTTGACCATTTGTGATAAAATATTATGAATACATTTTTTTAAATAAGGGAAAATATGAGTGAAACAAAGCCGATTGTAAAAATTACTGCCCTCCAGGAGTTTGTAATCTGATGACATATGAATGTAAAATAAGTACACAAATAACAACTCCTTGGCCACAAGACAAAACCATTTTAGAACTAGGAATATACCATTGCACCTTATTTCCAAGGTGAAACACATAGTTCAAAAGCTTTTACCAACTTTATCCCAATTTGGTCCTCATGACAGTCCAGCAGAGTGAGTAAGGAAGGTACTGCATTTTATAGATGATGGAATGGATTCAAAGAGGTTGAGATTTAATTACTATGCGATATATTAATAAAGAGGAAACGTTGGGACTCAGTCTCAGATGCTCTTGCTATGGATCCAGGGCTCTTTCCACTTCTTATTCCCACAAGCCAGTTGCCATTATGACCTTTGCAGAGCAGAGAAAAGGCCATAATTTCAGGTGGCTACAGCTGTTGTCACCTAGGACTGAACCTCTTGATATTTCTGATGCTCGGACACTGGCAGCTTCCTTCATGGAGCATCTTTGGCACTCCTCTTGCCAAAGACCTGCAAGCATCCCAAGATGCCCCAAGACCCCTCCTCCAGCTGGCATCTTAGAACACTCCCCTCAGCCTCTGAGCTTCTAGAGCTGGATCCTGTCATCCTGCTGGTAGCTCTTGAGGAGGATTCCTTTTATCATGGGCTCCAGTCTAGCTCCAATTTGCAGATCTGAATCTCCTTTCCCAACACTCTGCACCCTTGAATCGTGATTCCACTGCAATACCCTTTATTCTTCTATCAGGCAAGGACATCTTCTGCTTCATCCAGGGAAGATTTTAGGCTTCTCCTGGTGAGAGTCAGACACCAAACTCTACATTCTCCAATCTCCAGTAACAGACGGATGCTCCTTGCATAATACCCCTGAAACATTTCTCAGTTGACTTGACAGGAGGAGAAAGTACGTTCATTTACACCTTCAACTCTTTCCCATAGAATCCTATCTGTTTTCTCCAAGCTCTTATGGAGAGGGGGGATTGCAGGCAGCTGTCACCAATGCTGGTGAAACCTACTGTTGGATATTATGAGCGATGTCCAGTATAGTTGTTTGGCCCCTCATTTCTGGATATGGGAGGCACACAAGTCCTACTACATTCTTCTTGGCCTTTGAGGCCACGTCAAACTGAGGCAGGTAGTGCCCCATTTCAAGTCCTGTTACCTTTATTTCCCTGCACCTAGTAACAGGTGGGACACTGTGGTTAAATAATAAAATGAATGCATGAGTGAACGATAATGAAATGTGTAAAACAGATGAGAAACTTTCAAATGAAGCTCTATGTAGTGTACTTATCCTCAAGGATACAGGAGGACAGAGTTCAACACTGACAAAGACCAAAATGACATAAACTCACTATGTGTTCTTACCAGCACCTCCTTGTAAAGTTGCTTAAAATGTCTTTGTCTTTCACCAAAAGAGGTAAAATGGAGGAATGTAAAGACAAGTCTCTACAATTTTCCATCTGTATATCTTAAGAAAATGGAGAAAAATTGCTTCAAATACCACTTCTTGCATTGATTACAGAGTGGTGGGGTGTCACAAAGCCTCTTCCATTTCCTTCTCTTGAAATGACTACAGTCAAAATGACAAAGCATCAAGCTCAAAGTTGAGTCTGACTTCTTGCTTCTCATCTCACCCATACACATTCCCCATTTTATCTGCTTTGTTCCCTCAAGAATATTGTTTCTCCACATAAGACCAACAAACTCACTTACCACGAAAGATAATCACATTTCTATTTCAGCGGAATAAATTTCCTGTTTGAAGCCCCTTTGTAATTTTCTTTTACTTTACTTAGTGATTCTATTCCTTTGTGGCAGTGGTGCCACACACAATGAAACTCATTCTATGTAATTGTAAACTGCTTTGAATTTTTAATATAAATAGATGTCAATCTTCATAAAAAAAAATGTCTGGTTTCCAGCTATTGAAACTCTGGCCATTAAAGGAGGCTGCAAAGGGTCAAAAGAGACGTTCACCCTGAGGGCTGGAACAGAAGTGATGAGCATTCACTGCACGACCATTGCTGGGGAAGACAGTGGAGGTAACGGAAAACTGAGGCTCTAGAACTAAGGAAAATATTTTTCACTTAAATTGAGAAATCCGTCACTGCTTCTAAGTCCAACCACTGTGGCCTTTTTATAGACAATTTAAAAGTCAATCAAAGTCTCATTCATCATATATTATGAATTTGTCAAACAAATGTGGCCACATGAATTATAAACATCTAATATCTTTTATATCTATTTTGTATTTCATATTTGTTTCTCCCACCCCCTTTATTATTTTTGTGTGAATTTAAGTGAACACTTAACATAAGATCTACTCTCTTAGAAAATGTTAAGTACACAATGCAGTATCGTTTGCTGTAAGCACTATGCTGTGTAGTAGATCACGATATGAGATCACATATATATGTCATAATATATAAGATCATATAAGACTGACATATACTTTTAGATATATATGTATACATATAAGTGATTATATAAGATCACTAAATTAGATCACAGAGCTTATTTCTCTTGCATAACTGAAATATTGGATGCTTTGACCATCATCTCTCCAATTCTCCTTTCCACCAGCCCTCTAAATCAACATTCTATTTTGTTTCTATGAGTTTGACTATTTCAAATTGCACATATAAGTGAGATCATACAGTATTTGTCTTTCTGTGTTTGTCTTATTTCACTTAGCATAATGTCCTTCAGGTCCATCTATACTGTTGCAAAAAGCAGGATTTCTTTTTTTTTAAGGCTGAGTAGTATTCATTTATATGCATATACCACATTTTCTTTATGCATTCATTGATGGATGAACGTTTAGATTGTTTCCATATCTTGGCTATTGTGAATAAGGCCTCAGTGAACATAGGAGTACATATAACTCTTTGAGATCCTGATTTCGACTCCTTTGCATAAATAGCCAGGAGTGGCATTGCTGGATCACATAGTAGTTCCATTTCCATTTTTTTGAGAAACCTCCATACTGTTTTCCTAATGGCTGTATTAATTTACATTCCCACCAATAGTGCACAAGTGTTCCCTTTTCTCCACATCCTTGCCAACACTTGCTACCCATAAGGCTTTTTTCTTTTTTTTAAATAGTAGCCATCCTAACAGGTATGAAGAGATACCTCATTGTGGTTTTAAATTGCATTTCTCCAATGATTAGCAATATTGAGCACCTTTTCATGTACCTGTCCACCACTTGTATGTCTTCCTTTGAGAAATTTCGATCCAGGTCCTTTGCCCATTTTTAAAGTGGGGGATCATTTTTTTTTTTTTGATATTGAGTTGTAGGAGTTTCTTATATATTTTGGATATTGACCCCTTATCAGATATATAGTTTGTAAGTATTTTCTCCTGTACAGTAGGTTGCCTTTTTTATTTTGTTGATGGTTTACTATGATGTGCAGAGGCTTTTTAGTTTGAGATGGTCCCACCTGTTTATTTTTGCTTTTGTTGCCTGTGCCTTAGGTGTCATATCCAAAAAGTCATCTCCAAGACCAATGTCAAGAAAATTTTCCTATGTTTTCT
This sequence comes from Equus asinus, assembly GCF_041296235.1. Taxonomy (NCBI): domain Eukaryota; kingdom Metazoa; phylum Chordata; class Mammalia; order Perissodactyla; family Equidae; genus Equus; species Equus asinus. The sequence goes on along the minus strand of NC_091809.1, from coordinate 18,992,632 downwards.
TCTAGGAGTTTTTTGGTTTCTCCTCTTATGTTTAAGTCTTTATGCCATTTTGAATTGATTTGTGTTTATGGTTTAAGGGTCCAATTTCATTCTTTTGCATGTGGATTTCTAGTTTTCCCAACACCACTTATTGAATAGACTCTCCTTTGCCTGTTGTGTGTCATTGGTGACCTTGTCAAAGATTGGTTGGCCATATATGTGTGCGTTTATTCCTGGGCTCTCCTTTCTGTTCTGTTGGTCTCTATATACATTTTTATGCCATTGTCATACTCTTTTGATGACTATGGCTTTGTACTATAGTTTGAAATCAAGAAATGTGATGCCTCCAGCTTTGTTCTTTCTCAAGAGGACTTTGGCTATTTGGGGTCTTTTGTGGTTCCATAGGAGTTTTAGGGTTCTTTTATCTATTTCTATGAAAAATGCCATAGGAATTTTGATAGGGATTAAATGGAATCTGTAGATTGCTTTGGATAGTATGGACATTTTAACAATATGCATCTTCCAACTCATGAACATGGGATATATTTCCATTTATATGTATCTTCTTCAATTTTTTCATCAATGTTTTATAGTTTTCATGTCCAGATCTTTCACCTCCTTGGGTCCATAGAGGCTTGCCTGGTACTGGGAGAGGTCTGAAGCCAACATCTTTGTGGCTCAGTCTTGTGTTGGGGACCACTGGTGCAGGCCTGAAGCCCAGGTCCACCGGTGACAGCCTGGCATTGGGGTTCACTGGGGCAGGCCTGGAGCCTAGATCCATAGTGAACTTGGATTCTCACTTGACTCTCTTTTCCCCAGGGAGAGCTCTGGGGTGAAGAGGCTCACTCTTTGCTATAGGGGCTTGGGCAATGGGTGACCCAGGTAGAATGGAACCATCCTTCCTACTGTCTCCAATGCATCTTTTCTTGTTTCTGTGCTCCACTCAAGTTCTGTAATCTCTCATCTGGAATCCAGAGCTGTCAGGAAGGTTTTTCATTCATTGTTGGTTTCTCATAGCAGTTTTCTGTGAGAGGACACTGGCTGGAACTTCTATCCCATCATCTTGCTGATGTCTCTGTTTGATACTTCACATGTTTTTGATCTCATGATCTTTGTTTTGTTTTTCTACACCTTGGTTCATCCCTTGATCACTAATAGTTTAATCTAATAAATTCTCTAATAATTGTCTAATTTTAGCTATGCTTTTTTTCTAAAAGGGTCTCTTTAGAGACCTCTTTAATCTGTCTGCTTCTTTCCAAACAGGAGCAGCTGCCTTTATTTCCTATAATTCCATTGGACTCATCATGAATAACACATTTATCTCCAAGGAACACCTAAATACTGACGAAGAGCTGGACAAATTCTATCTCAACTCCAAGGTAGTGAGTGGCACAATAGGATACGTGAAGAATGGGTCTCTGGCTGCTCCTATTAACTTCACTTTCCAACATATTCAGGTGGGCACAAAGCAGGTAGCTTTTAGTTCTTGGAATTTTCTGGTATCCACTCCAACCAACCCCATGATGGGTTTGTTAAATGGTGATGAACATGAGCATGGTCAGATTCTTGAAGACTAGTAACCAAGTAAACTATGCACCTGGTCTGATGCCATTTCCAAAAGACATTCTAACTACATGAATGCAGTTATCTTCTTAATAGTTAATGTATGGGAAGGGAATTAGAAATGTAGCAATATTTGTTGTAACGGATAAAAAAGAAACTTGTTCAAATTAGTCCTTTACTTCCTATGAAAGATATGGAAAACGAAAGAAATGGAAAGACTTTTCCATTTGAATTTCCTGAACTTTTTGGAATTACTGAACCCAATGTTTTCTTCAAGCCTCTCATGTCTCAGAAATAAATTTTAAATATTGTCACTGAACTTCAGATAATAAGAACATGTTTTATGAACCAAATATAAAAGCATCTTGCATATCCCACTAAGTATGGCTACTACCCATTTATTATTGCAAGAGCAGCTGGATCCAGGGGGTTCATAATAGATATTTTATGCAAAAAAATAAAAAGTCTAATAAAATAGCTTTGACAAAAGAAACACAAGGTCCATTTCTGACTCCTCCAGCAGTCTGACCTTAAGGCAAGTTTTTGGTGCTCTGTGAGATTTACTCTCCTTGTCAGGGCTGTTGTGGCATCTAAAATGAGATAACCTTGTTATGGTAAGTTTTCAACAAACATTAGTTCTTTTCCCCCCTTTGGATGGAAAGTTCTCCAGTTGGTCTAAAGTGGGTCAGTCATAGCTGGCAGGTTAAAATAGGGTTCAGCAAATTTTTTTAGTAAAAGACCAGACAGTAAATATTTTCAGCTTTGCTAACTATATAGTCTTTCCCAAAATTACTCAATGCTGCCACTGTAGTGCAACATCAGCTATGGACAGTACATAATAAATAGGCGTGTTCCAATAAATCTTTGCCTATGGACACTGAAATTTGAATTTTGTATAATTTTCAAGTGTCATTAAATATTATTCTTTTCTTTTTTTTCAACCATTTGAAACAGTAAAGAAGATTCTCAACTCACAGGCACATAAAAACAGGCAGTGGGCCAGATCTGGCTCATGGTTCATAGTTTTCCATTCCTTGGGCTAAAAGATCTCTTGAAGTCATTCATAAAAAGGTACTATTAGGGTTCATAGGACATAGTACTAGGCAAGGAGTAGTTAGAGATATGAGGGAGGAAGCAAATGTGAGAGGGATTATTCAATCAGCAATAGGGAGCAGCAAATATACCTGTGTTTTAACCTCAAATACACATAAATTGTAAATTCTAATAGATTTACATATATTGATACATATATGTACTTTTACTGACTGGGGTGATTATAAAATACAATATAACAAGGATATTATTCTCTTTTCAGGTAAAAAATGAATTTGAAAGGCCTTTATGTGTCTACTGGCACAAAATGACTTGGTTCAATGATGGCTGTCATGTCATCTTTTATAATGTGACACAAACAGTTTGTTCCTGCAATCACCTCTCCAGTTTTGCAGTACTTATGGCATCCAGTGTGACGAAGGTATAGTCTTAAGTCTATTACTAACCAATTAGAGTCTGGTAATGAATTTTTTTATAAAACAAAGCTTATTTCAAATTTATATTCAGAGGAGAATTTAAAGATACATATAGATTTTATTTAATTAAGAAAAATGTATGCCTGCTGGTTTTAAAATGGAAAATATAGAAAATTACAAAGAACACGAAAAGATGCTACCATCCAGCAATGATGGAAATTAACTTAAAACATAAATTCTGTTATTTTATGCATGCATATATTTTTTCAAATGCGTGACCACACTCCATTTCAGTGGTTCTCAACTGGTGGTCAAATTTGCCCCCTACGGGACATATAGCAATGACTGCAGACATTTTTTTCTTGTCACTACTTGGTGGAGGAGTGCTACTGGCATCTAGTGGGTCCAGAGATGTTGCTAAACATCCTACAATGCAGAGGACAGCCCTCCACAACAGAGAATCATCCATCCCAGAATGCCAATAGTGCTGAGACTGAGAAACCCTAATCTACGTAGTATATATTCTGCTTTGTAAATCTGACATCGTCATGGACACTATCTACTATCCATAAGTAGTCAATTTAACATTGTCATGGATATTTTCTAATACCCATAAATGGTCTGAAAACATTTTTTTAAGGTCTGAGTGGTAATCCAGATCAAGAATGTAAAATAACCAATATTACCTTCTTTACAATAGTAAATTTATCAAAGAAAATGGAAGTCTAAAATGAGTTTCTTTTGCTGGAACCAGGAGGACCCTGTGCTGACTGTGATCACCCACGTGGGGCTGGGTGTCTCTCTGCTGTGTCTCCTCCTGGCGCTCCTCACCTTCCTCCTGTGCCAATCCATCCAGAACACCAGCATCTCCCTCCACCTGCAGCTCTCACTCTGCCTCTTCCTGGCCCACCTGCTCTTCCTCACAGGCATCAAACAGACCAAGCCCAAGGTAGAAAAACTAACCAAAGTTCATTCTTGTTTATGGAGAGCTTGCCAATGAGGAGAAAGGAGGTGTATGGAGAAGTGATGTGACAGGAAATAATCGGATAGCAAACTTCAGTTATGATTGACTTGTTGATGCCATTTGCAAAATACTTTGTATAGGTCAAGCTCTATGATTTACATAATTTCATTCAATTAGCTGAATTTATTTGGTTTAATGAATATTTATTTAGGGCCAATTCTGAGCCTAGAACTTTGCTAGGAACTAAGAACACACAGTGCCTGTCCTCATCCAATTAAAAAGTAAAGAACTTGTTTTCACAGCAGAAGTAAACACACAGAGATTCAGACCCCATAGGTAAGACAGTTGCCAATGTCAAAAACAGGAAAGGCACCCTGAAGGAATTTGTGTCTGAATTGTGCCCTTAGATAAAGGGAAGAGGTTAGCCATTGGAAGAGAAAAATCACTAGAGAACTGATGAAGGTCTGCATGTGAGCTGGGTCTCAACTTATTTGGAAATCTTATGTAACTCAGTTTTCTTAGAATAACGATTCTCACACTTTCCTGTGCATTAGACTCATCTGGAAGGCTTTTGAAAAAGTGAGCCTTATTTCTAAATTTTATGATCTACTAGGTCCAGCATGGAGTCTGAGAATCTCCATTTATATCAAGTTCCCAGGTCATATTGATGCTGATGGTCCAGGGACCATACTTTGAGAGCCACTAACATGAAATATATACTGTGATTAGGGAAGAAGCAAGAGTTGGTCACTTTTTATACAGCCTTTCAGGGGATTTGGGCATTCTTTGGTATCTCAGACTTTAAAATTGAAATAAACAGAATGTAGAGCAAAGTTCAAGGTTGAAAACTGCTCCAAGTTGGTGCCAATGAAGAAGAAAGTTGAATAGGTTTGAGCATGAGGAGGGATGGGGAATACACAGCACCTACTCACTGCTTGGATGTGGAGGATGAGGTTGGGGATGTTATCAGGGGTGACACCCAGAATGCAGGTTTGTCCCGTGGAATGGATGGATGATTGTCCTATTCACAGAATACAGTGTAAGGAGCTCTTTGGACTGGATCCCTTTGAGACATATTGAGGTTTCTCTGGTATATCCAAATTGAAGTGGTCAGAGGACAATTCCCTCTATAGACCTAGTGCTCGGGTGAGAATGCACATGGAAATAATTCGCACATCATCTGGAAGTACCGGAAACCACAGGAGAGGATGATAACTCTTGGGAATAAAGATGCAGAATAAGAAGGGGGTTGGGGATGAAATTCTGAAGGATGGGCACAGAAAAAGAAAAGAAAAGATAGAGGTAGCATAGCCAGGGAGGAAGAGCTTTAAGTGTCAAATGACACAATGATTCAAGGCAATAAAACTTGATCAGTTTCTATTGGATAAATCCAAAAGTGACCATTGGTGAATTTGGTGAAAGCTGTTTAAGAGGATTAGGGCAGAAGTCAGTGGGGGTACTGGGGAGGGCTGAGGACTGAATGGGTTGTAGGCGGGAAGAGGGAAAAGGAGAAAGCAGCACTCTTGACGAGGGAGGAAGAGACCAGAAAGAACCCGGAGCAGAACTTGAGACGAGGGAGGTATTTGCTTTCAACAAAATGAAAGAGCCTTGAGAGTACCTAAATGCACTTAAGAAGGTGCCCAGGAGAAGAACTATGACTAACGACAGATGGGGGATCCCAAGCAAGACTAAGAGGACAGGATAGAGAGTAAAAAAGAGGTTTCTGCTTTGGAGGGTGCTGTGGAAATGTTGAAGAATTTCTACACAGTACTAACACAGTTTAGTTAGGGACCGTAGAAAACTATACAGTAGTTTAGTTCTTAGGCAGTATCTTAATTATAATAAAGAAGGCAGAAAGTGAGACTTACCTGGTAATAGAGTTTTACCAATTGAGTATCATAAAAGAATTAAAAAGGCAGGAGAGTCGAGTACAATCACAGATTGGTTGAAGCAACCTAGGTTCAGGTCTAGGATAGATAGGGAAGGAGATGAATGAAGGAAGGAATAGGCTAGTGTGGCGAAAGTGGAAGGATCAAGGAGCCTGGTGTCTTGGCAAAGTTTAAGAGCAGGGATGGCTGGAGTCATTGTGCTTTTAAAAACCTGGAAGGGTATGTCTAGAAAGAAGAATGCCTGAATTTAATGTCAAGGAGTACAGTGTGGACATAGAAACAGGTGTCCAAAGTGAAATGCAGATCATTGTAGGTAAGGGGTCAAGAAACTTAGAGGCCAAGGTATTGGATATTGAAGTTATCCAGGATGATGGTAGAAACTGGAGAAGCACTCAAATTTTAAAAGCATAACAGGAGTCACTCAGTACTTAGGAAGTGTCAAGGATAAGAACGGGTAAAGGATGACTTAGCTGGACCTGGATGTTTGGAGTCTCTGTAGGAATAACAGACAGCAAATCCCGTTAATGAAAATACAATACCAACCTCACCTTCTGCCTTCAAGATGCACAGCATACATAGAAGGGACGTCTACTTAAGACAGACGTAAGGAAGCAGCATCTCCAAAGCAGAATCAGAGTTTAGGAAAATCAAGGAGCTGGAGGAGAGTTCAGTAAAGACGTGGAAAGGAATTCACAGGGACCAAGGACAGTTTTGGGGGAAGGGAAGCAATAAGAGTTTGGGTCTGGGCTGAGGAAACATGGCATCGTGTGGGAATGAAAGCACGGGAAATAATAAATGAAACATTTTGAACAATGATCAAGTGTGAAAGGAATGAGATACACAGTGGGGCTAGCTGGCCACTAGTTTTCTGGAATAATTGGTTTTCGTACACCTTTTTAGGTGGGGAAGGAATTAAGTCTTTCTGGAAGAAGATCAGATTCAATTCAGGCTCAGCTAAGGAGGCAGACAATGGGAATTATTTTAGTCCTTAAAACTCTCATACATGGAATAATTTTTGTCCTATGTCAGTATTTTATATTTAAAAAGATAAATTATGAGATTTATCTGTGAGTTTAATGTTTCTAAGTTTATATCTCTCTTCAAATGCAATGCTGTGTTGGGAATAAAATGGCATCCTCGTGCCAATCGAGCACTCCGGTGCCTCTCCTCCCCCTCCAGGTGCTGTGCTCCATCATCGCAGGGCTGTTGCACTACCTCTACTTGGCCTCCTTCACCTGGATGCTCCTCGAAGGACTGCACCTCTTCCTTACCCTTAGGAACCTCAAAGTGGCCAACTACACCATCACCAAAAGACTCCAGAAGAGGTTCCTGTATCCTTTTGGCTACGGGATCCCAGTGGTGATTGTGGCTGTGTCTGCAGGGCTCAATCCCCATGGCTATGGCACACCTAGACAGTGAGTGTGATGCTGAACTCATGCTGGGGGGGAAATGTGTGCACACCTGTCTTCTTTGTAAAACCAAGGGAGAAACAACAGGAAACTATCTGTTTTGACAATCATCACTATAATTATTAATACTGACACCCATAATATTAACAGCAGTGATGGCAGCAGCTCTCACTTGCCATTTCCTTTGTCCAGGCTCTGTGCTAAACACTTTGTATATAATATTCCATTTGACACTCAGTACCTGCATTTGAAAAGTAGAGAATAGTCCTGTGTCCCCACGTAACAGGTGAGGACAGTGAGACTCAATGAGGTTGAATGATTTTTCCAAGGTCATAGAATTAGTTGGGTATAAGATTTGCCCACGTCTGGATGCTAGTCTCACTCAAATAAATTATGTTGCATCTCTAAACCATTGTATTCACAACACAAAGCAACTTACTCATCTTCTTGGGCTTTTCCTCTTCTCATCAATATCAGACAGTCAGGAGGAAATAGTTTGGTGTTTAAAATGTAGACAGATTGAGTGCTCTGAATTACCACTCAAGTCTATACTATCATACAGTTGGAATCATTAATTTCTGGGGTGTAAAGAGTCTTAGAGTGTTATTAGAATCTAATAACACTCATTCAGCCATCCTCCCACATTTTATACATGAAAAAAATAGCCTGAATAGTGGCTGAAAATGTAATCGTTTTGAAATGCAGAGAAAGAAAAAGCCCTGTCTCCATATAAGCAAAAATTATATAAATTTCAAGAGGTTTGTTACAGTGTCAGGAGGCCAATCAAGAAAGATGCCTCATCTCAAATCCTATCCACCCATAATCATGGTCACAGCATTCAGAATACATGATACTTGGTAAATGTTTTAAAGCTGAAAATTAAATTTTCTGATAAACAAGCATTTTTGTGTTGTTTTTAATCCCAAGTATACTGTTAAATACATAATGTGATGTGACAGTCTTTAGAAGCACTTGAAGTCCTCATCATTACTCTAAGCGTTCTTCCCACTCTGAGATTCTCCTCTGAAGTAGCAAAAATCTGTGGATTCCTATTTCTAACTGAATATGTTGATAAACACACTCCTCTATTCAGTGCTTCTGATTATGTTTGGGATTGTTTGTCTCCATTCTTGCACTCTCTAGCTAATCTATACCTTTGTTCTCTCTCCAGTTCTAATATATTCTGCATCCAGAATTTTCTTAATGTTTTACTGCACTATTCAAATTTTAAAACCAAAAAATGAACTAGGCCAAACTCACATCAAGTCAAACTGCCCATGACAATCTTTCCATGTCCTTCATAACCTGACCTCACTCCACTTACGCCAAAATTTTTCCCACTACGTTACTCCATTCCCGGGCTGCTACCTACCAGACATCATCCAACCACATTACTATTCCTCATGAACCTTGTGTGGCAAATTTAGTTTACCACTGAATGTATCTCATTATTTTTGATGGGAAACATACAGCATAAATTTTAGTATCCCTTAAACATCTTATATTTATCCCGGATAGTACTGAACAGTTGATATCTATTTACTGGTTCTTCTTTTTTCAGCTGCTGGCTCAACCTAAAAGGAGGGCTTATCTGGAGTTTCATAGGTCCAGTCTCTGTGATCATCTTGGTGGGTATATAATATATTTGTTTTCTACTTAAGGTAAGATCAAAATAGGTACCATACAACATGGGAAGCCACTACATTAGCATCATTTAAAATTGAAGCAGATGTTCCAGATACTTGAATCTACAAGTCCTCCTGAGCATTCAGATCTACTAAATGTAAAACAGTGGACTAGAGGTTATTGAAAGATGTATATTAAAATTTCTTATTATGAATGTGAATCCACCAATTTCTCCTGGAAATTATGTCGATTTTGCTGTATTGTTTTTTTCCAGGGTAATATTCACCCTGAGCTAACATCTGTTGCCAATCTTCCTCTTTTTACTTTTTGTCCTCCCCAAAGCCCCAGTGCATGGTTGTACATACTAGTTCTAAGTCCCTCTCGTTCTTCTATGTGAGCCACCACCACAGCACGGCCACTGACAGATGAGTGGGGTGGTTCTGAGACTGGGATACAAATCTGGGCCACTGTGAAGCAATGAGAGCCCTGAACTTTGACCTCTAATCCTGCCCTTGTTTATTGTATCCCAACTCTGCACTCATGGTAGACTGTATGGTTTATAATTTTGAATTTGACTTCATCTTCAAAAAGGGTTTTAATTCTGTTGAAAACATATCCTTCCAGAGTGGTTCTGAATTTGATACTATCAGGTATCCCAGAGCCACTACTGACCTAGGATAAGTTGTTATGTAAATGGGTCTGTTTGGGCATTCCAAAGTAAAGTGATGATATAAATTTGGACCTCAAACTAGTGTGAGGAGAAATTGGTAACAAAAATCTCAAGAAATGCATTTGAACTTATGCTCAGAGCTCCTGACTAAGAAAATTAGCTTTTATTTGCCTTTTTTCCTGCACTGGTAGGAAGATGTTTTTCTACTAGACCACTTTAGTGAGAGAGTAGCCTTTCAAGGTTCTTGGCTTTATGCGGGTGGGTCTTAGTTCCAACTTGTCACTTCACAAGTCTTTGTCCCCTGCCCCAGCACATGTTGGAATCTCAAGTCCCTAGTTAATTGAGACCATCTCTCACATCCATTCTAGGAAAGGGCAGTATCAACCTACACACTTGCAGATCAGGTTTGGAGTTCCATCCTTATTTCTGATCATCAATGATTTTCTTTAATTTCTTTTAACTCCACTATACATCAATTGATGTTTGCTATCTTTTATTCAGCAATTCTAGATGTTTCTTGGATGATCACAAGAAATATCTGGGGAGCATGTTAAATATACAGGTCCCATGGGCCTACCTCAGACTTACTAAATATGAATTTATGAGAATACAATGCAGAAATTTGTGTTTTAGTAAATACCCCAGGTAACTAATGATCAGCTAGTTTTGAGAATATGTAAGAACCCATGGGCTTAGCCAGTAGGTCTCAAAGCATCTTGAATATATCTTACAGCTTTTTACAATAGATTCCTAGCTCCTTTCCATTTTGCCAATATCTATAAGCCTTAAATGTCGATATTTGCTGATGGTATTTCATATCATTCCTACAGATAAATTTTATCTTTTATTTGACAATCCTATGGATTTTGAGAGACAGGCTTTCTTCCCTCAATAAAGAAGTGTCCACGATAAAAAACACAAGGTAAGGAGGGATCAGGCTTTTTTGGAAGGCCCAGGGAGATGAGCTCATTAAATGTTTCCATGAGATTTTTCTCTTGGGGTACACTTGAAGAAGTATATGATGGTCTTCCTTAGTAACCTGAGTATAAAAGTGGCCAAAAAAGAGGATAATATCATATATTAAGCATTAACTCTTGTGTCCATCTCTGTGCTTGCCAAAAAGTTCTATGAGGTGAGTACTTTTATTCTTGTTTTACACTGATTATTATGAGCCAGACATTATGTTTTGTATGTATTATCTTATTTAACCCTTACTCCAGCACAAGGCGATAAGCACAACTATCAATCTCATCTTTCCAATGACTGGACTAAGGCTGAAAGGGTTAAGTAGCTTGCCTGATATAATACAGCTGAACCTATGTGTCAGACCTGAGATCCAATCTGTCTGATGCCTGAATATGCATCCTTAACCACAACTATCTCTTGCAAGGGATTCTGGAAAACTTGTCCAAAGATGTACCAGTAAGGAGAGGCTAGGCTGTGTTGTAGTAACAAATAGCACCCACATTTCAGTGGCTTAAATCAACAAATGATGAGTTCTTGTTCATACTGTGTGTTCATATGTGGATCAATTAGGGGCTCTGTTCTACAGTGCCCTAGCTCAGTGAGCCAGGAAATGGGGTAGCTACCATCCGGAATGTTGTCCATCACTACAGGAAAGGGTCTCCCTCAGGCAATTAAACACTTTGGCTGAGAAGTGCCACACATCACTTCTGCTCACAGTTCATTGACCACAAGGGACCAGGAAGTAAAATCCTAATAGGACCGCAGAAGGAAGGAAGCAAGATATACTAGATGAATAGGACTAATGACTAAAGCAAAATGTCAGTGAATAGTAGAGGCTAAAGGAATGCCTGCCTGACCTCATCCAATCCCTTTTTGCTATACTACATTGGCTGGTGAGTAATAAGAAAAGCTTTATCTTTTTGTAACAAAAATCCAGGCTGGGCAAATTCATATATTTAAAAGATGAGTATTTACAAATTACTTTTCCTTTAAGTAAAATTTCTTTAACAAATTCCCTTTAATCATAGCTTTCTTGTACATATTTAATTTCTAGACATCATAGTTAATATACATGTACTGACTACCAAATTCAACTTAATGTGAAATTAAATTTAAGCAAGTATTATATTTTAATGCAATAATTCTCAATTTTAATGTGCATCAGCATCATCCAGAGAGCTTGTTAGAACACATGTTGCTGAGCCGCAGCCCCAGAGTTTCTGATTCAGTACATCTGGGTGGGAACCGAGACTGCAGTTCTAATAAGTTCTCGGATGATGCCCATGCTGTTGTTCCAAAATCAAAATTTAAGATCCACTGCCTTAAAGCTAATATGGAACACAAATCAAAAAATAAATACGTCCAAACTGTAGTTTACGTGCTGAAAATTTTAGCTGTGCTCTCTTCAGTTAAATTAACTACAGAGTAATTCACTCATTGTCTTGTAATCTTATTCTTAACTACATATTTCTCAATTTCATCCAGTCTTGAGAAAAACTCAACCTTTCCAATTGCTTAGTAAAAGAGAATAGGTTTTTTTAATGAAATACTTTAGGTAGAAGGAAAACTGCTGAGATTGAAAGTGAGAGGCAAAGAGAAGAGCGTGTTTCCATCTTGATTTGGCAGGACATTGACATTTAAAGCTACGGCTCAGCTCTTCCTCTTGGGCTGCTCCTGGGGCCTTGGCTTTTTTCTCGTTGAGCCCGTAAAGGAACCATTCAGATCAGTGAGTGCCTATGCTTTTACCATCATCAATGTCCTACAGGGAGTCTACATCTTCGTGATCCATTGTCTCCTCAATCGGCAGGTAATGTTACCATTCTTGTCCTATTCCCAGATCCAACGTACAGTCTGCCTTTGTCATAAGCATTGTCTGACCACTTGGATCATTTGCATTCTGCTTTGTTGTCTTCTTACTGGTACAACTCAGCAACAACCACTCCTTAATCCAAGTATCTGATTTGCTCCTATATCATTCAAAGTTGACTGCAGTGATGTCCGTCACACTACATATTCCATTTCAGTGGAAGCTGATCATGTTCCCCAGTAACACCATTATATTCCCTTGTATCTCTTAACTTCAAAACATCCTTGCATCTACTGTGTCATTCCATTCTGATAACCATTAAGAGAACAGAAAGGCACATATCACTTATATCAAAGGTCGGCAAACACTTCCCGTAAAGAACCAGATAATAATTATGTTTGGCTTTGTGGATCATATGATCTGTGCTGCAATTGCTCAATTCTGCTATTGTAGCCCCAAATCATGCAAGGACATCACTGAGAAAATGGGTGTTCTATTTCTGAGTGAGATTATGTTCCAACAGAAATTTAAATTTCCTATCATTCTCATCTTCACAAAATATTCTTCTTTTTATTTTTCAACCATATAAAAATGCAAAAACCATTCTTAAATCACAAGTCCTAAGAAAAATATGAGGCATGCTAGATGTGAGCTGCAGACCATAGGTTGCCAATCACTGATTTATAAAAACCTATGTCCAGGAAACAGTATTTTTATAAAAATTCAAGTGACAAAATCATTCCTTAGTAATATAATGAGTTTGACTCTGCCCTAAGGAGTGAATGTGAGCATTTTATAATGGAGAAAGATGACCAAGGTCATACAGACAACCATTTAATGATATAGCCATTTCATACAATTTCCTTGGCTCCTAACTCCCACTTCAGTGTCTTCCATCAGTAACTAGCCACTTGTGGTAACAAATCTGTTTACTCCTTAATTTTCAGGTTCAAGAAGAATACAAGAAATATTTTATGATTATTAAAAAAATGGGAAGCAGTAACTATGTGTTATCTGGCTCTACTACCCACAACCAAATGGTAAGAACTTCTTTTCTTGCTTGATGCACTCATCTAAGTCAATGCTTCTTAAAATTTAATGGGCCTACAAAGCCCAGTGTGATGTTTGTGAAAGTGTTGATTCTTATTCAATATGCCTTGGGTGAATCCTGGAAAATCTGCATTTCTAGCAAGCTACCAGATGGTGCTAAAGCTGATGGTGCATGGACCACACTTTGAGTAAAAAGAGTCTCAAACAAGGGCAAAATGGTACAAAAAGCACTGAAAGGAGGGACCGAAATCCTGAATCCAAGCAGGAAATTGTAATTTAGAAGAAATTTGAGCGCCTGCCATGTGGCAGCTACCCTTCAAGGCACTAGGGATGCACATTGAATAAGACAGACATGGCCCTGCCCCCATTGGGCTGACAGTCCTCTGGAGAAACAACAGGTAAATAAGTAAATCATTGCACAGGGAGGTGAATGTTCTGCAGGAAAGCACAAGGGACTCAGATGTCAACATTAACAACAACTAATATTTACTGAACATTAATAGTGTATTGACTGTCCTCTTATCGCTTTACGTGCCTTTAATGTTTCATTCAACTCTCACCACAACCACATTGCTATTATTATCACCATTTTACAGAAGAAAAAACAAAGCACAGACATTGTCTGGTTTGACCACGGTCCCTCTGCTGCTAAGTTTGGTGCTGGGATTCAAATCCAGCCCACTGGGCTCCAGAGCCCACATTCCTAACCCCCCGGGTTATACAGACTAGAGAATCAAGGTGTGTGGGTGTGACGGCAGGGAGCTCCTTTATATAGGGTGGTAGGAGAAGGCCTTTCTGAGTGAGAGCAGTTCAGTAATCCAGGTGAGAGATGGTGACGTGGAGCCGGGAGTGAATGACAGGGAAATGGAGAACTGAATGCATCCAAAGTGTATTTGTGAGCCAGAATGAAGAGAATATATTGATGGATTGGGTGTGGGGTGATGGAAAAACAGTAGTTAAGGAGATAGTCTTTCAACAAATATTTATTGAGCACCTATCATGTGCCAAGGCCCAGTTCCAGGGCTTTAGCATGTACTGGCGAAAAACTCAGCTAAAGATCTCTGACCTAAGGAAACTTACATTCTACAGGACAAGACAGTCAACAAACAATAGTTGTAGCATTTAAGTAAACTCTACGTTATGTTGGACGATAAGTGATTTGGGAAAAAATAAGAAGTGAAGTCCAACAAGGAGAATGAGAAAAAGTGTGAGTAGGGGTGGTCAGGTTCTAAGTTTTTTAAGTGTCATTGGCTATTTGTTGCACAATATTTTCTCTTTCATTAGCTTTATTAAGATTATCTTTTATAGAACTTAGTAGAGTTTTATGGTGAAATCTGAATAAGAGTTAATGGTTTGGGGCTGACCCAGTGGCGCAGTGGTTAAGTGCACACATTCTGCTTTGGTGGCCCGGGGTTCGCAGGTTCGGATCCCGGGTGCAGACATGGCACCACTTGGCAAGCCATGCTGTGGTAGGCATCCCACATATAAAGTAGAGGAAGATGGGCACGGATGTTAGCTCAGGGCCAGCCTTCCTCCGCAAAAAGAAAGATTGGCAGATGTTAGCTCAGGGCTAATCGTCCTCAAAAAAAAAAAAAGAGTTAATGGTTCTACGCCAATGTCAAGTTGGGACCATTGGTGAAGACTAGGTAAAGGGTATATGGCACTTCTCTGTGCTATTATTGCAACTTCTGTAGACTATATATGATTACTTTGAAATAAAAGGTTAACTAAATTAATAGAATTAAATTTATGTTTTTTAAAACAGTTTTTAATTCTTCTATTATATTTTCCAGTTAGTAATTCCTGATGTAGAAGAATGCTAATGGGTTCTTTTCTTTACTGATCTTGTATTTGGGAACATCATTGTACTATCTCATTAATTCTGACAGACTTTTTCATTAATTCCCTTGAGATTTCTATATGCGAATGGCACACAAAATGCACAACTGGTCAGGATGAAAATTCAGCTTGTTTTGTTTTTGTTTATCTCCCGCTGTCCTTTTGAGCTTTATTCAGAAGAGTTACGCTTCCCTGCACTAGTTGGAAACCAGCTCAGGGCTCAACTTTTCTTGCTTGAAATAACCCTGGAGTTACTAAGTCACCAAACCAGTATCAATTCAGTAATTAGAATATCCCGTCCAAGATACTAATCAGAATGCCACACTTACTCTAATACTAAAATCTTCTCTACCTGCCTGCCCCTCGCTCATCTCAAATCTACTTGAGGCTGGAAGCGTGGGGTAGAAAAGGGGGTTTTACAGATCTATATTTTTCTGGCTGGGGTTTTCTCTCATTTCTCCATCAATAACATGTTGGCCAGTTTTTGACTCCACTAGGAACTAACAGATTAGGGAGGAGGGAGTGGTAAAGTGTTATGAAACGTCTTACTTGAACTCATATAGTCATAAACTAACATTCCTGGATTGTTTTAAACAGTACCAGTGCTTAAGGGAATTTTATTTAATATTTTGCCGTTAAGTACAATGTTTTCTCAAGAAAGACGTCTTCTATTCCTATTTTACTAAGGCTTTTTAGTGTAAAAACAGGTGTTGGTTTTTGTTAAACACTTTTCTGCATCTATATAGCTTTCTCCTTGCATTCCTTATTGTGGTGAATTACATTGATAGTTTTTATTCTTGGTATGAAATCCATGTGATTGTAAGGTTTTTTTCCTCTAATTTTAGTACATTTTCGGATTCTGCTAGCTAATATTTTTTTGGATACACACACATATATACACACATGTGTCTGCGTGTGTGAATGTGTGAAATTTGCTTATATTTTTCTTGTACTGTCTTCTGATTTGGCATTCAGGTTGCATAGAAAGAGCTGGGTGGCTTCCCTCTCTTTTCCTTTTTTCTGAAGCAAATAACCTGCAATCAGGATTATATGTTCCTTGAAAATTTAAAGAACTTTCTGGCAAAACTATCTAGGCCTAGTGCTTAAGATGATTTTGATAGCTATTAAAGAAATTGAAATAGCATTTCTCCCTTTCAGTTTTTATTTCTCTGTGTGCCAAGAAAAAGCAGGAGAGGAAGGAGATTTTAGTCAGAAGTAACAGTGTGAATGGCCAAGACACAGATGTGGAAAGAACATTAGGTGTTCAGGAAACATAGGTATTAATAGCTTATAGTGGCGGGAATGCTGGGCACCCAAAAGAGTTGTGGGAGAGTAAGTTGGAAAGGCAGTTTAGAATGAAGGTATGATGGAAATGTTCTCCATGCCATCCATGACATGCCATGAACCCTGCTTAGAACGGCACCTTGCATACAGTAAGTCCCATGTAAATCTTTGTTGAATCATGTATCAAATTAATCTTATTTTAATTTAATTTAAAAGTAATGAGGTTTAGCATATTTTCTTTTTTAACTACCAGTTTAATTTCCTTTCTTTTATTTTACCAGTTCATGCCATGTCTATTTTAAATCATGTTCTTAATTATTTTCCCTGTTGATTATAACATTTCTTAGTATATTAGGTATATTACGGCTATTTCTCTCATTTTGTTTTTCAATCTTGTTTGTGATGACTTTTACTAAAATGATTTGTTAAAGATGACTTGTTAAATTTAGTGTGTTTAGTTTCCTTTCACTTTACCTTTCCATATTCAATACAGCCAGAAAAGTCACCAAGGTTTGATAAGAAGAGAGGAGACACTTCTGTCTGAATCTTTCTTCTACCTGTCCCACGATCAGAACCCACCTGCTGGAGAACAGGAAGAACAAACAGAGCCTGTTTTGTGCTGTTACTCTATTGTCTTCCATTGTAAACAACTCTGACCCATTTCCCAAAGTCCCCTTGCCACCGCCACTTCCAGTTCATTCTTTAGCCTCTTTAATGGTTGTCTACTGTCTTCTGTTTAAGTAGCAGCATCTGAGTAATATTTTTCAAATTTTATCATTGCAACTGATATCCTTTTGGTTACATCATAGCTTTGTGTGCTAACCTGGTGCCTTGATTTGTAAGGGGATCAATGAAAGTCAATACACAAAAGTCTCCGTGTGACCTGAGAAGAGAGTGGGTGCTTTTAAATGACACTTGGTTTAACATCTGAGTGATGGTTGATGAATACATAAGAACTGAGAGCGCCGCCCAGATTGTACATATGGAATGACAAGAAGGCAACATGATGGAACCT
Source organism: Equus asinus (assembly GCF_041296235.1). Classification (NCBI taxonomy): domain Eukaryota; kingdom Metazoa; phylum Chordata; class Mammalia; order Perissodactyla; family Equidae; genus Equus; species Equus asinus. Next base: position 18,975,102 of record NC_091809.1, on the reverse strand, counting down.
TGGGGAACCCTTATCTGTGAAAGGTGAGAAGATAAAGAAGACCCCAACCTATCACTTACCAACAAGTACCTTTGAGCAAACCATAGTAGCATCTTTGTATTTCAGATCCTTCATCTGTTAAAAAACAAAGTGCTCATAACAGCCCCAGCTTTATGGTGATTTTATAAGAATTAGTTGTGAAAATATATTAAAAGTTATATATTATATATATATATGTATATATATATAAAATGTGTGAACACTATTATTATGTATAAGTATGTCTAAGTGATCAATTTTCATTCAACTGAGTAGGACTTTTAAAAAATATGCTTTCTACAGAAAAATATTATTGGAGAACTGATCCATGTTTGAAACCAGGAAGTCAATGCCCATGAATGCTGTTGGCCCCTCTCGAGAACCAGGCTGTCCTTGAGGACCCTAGGTGCTCATTGGCATTATCTAGGCAAGTTTACACATTTTCAGCTATACACAGAGGACAAGTTGCAATCATTTGATAGAAACTACATCTCTATGTCCCTCCATATAACCATTTTATACTTTAGTAGGCATTAATCTTTGAATCAAATCTTTGTATATATAGTGCCCTTTGGTAGGAGTCAGCCTTAAATTTAGCCACACACACACACACACACAAATGTTTTAAAGGCAACACATAAGACTTTTGTTAAATCAGTGTAGCATACATTTAAAATTGCATATTCCCCAAAAGAAGTTAGAGAAATAGAAATTAAAATGCACTTAGACATTTTTTCTTGAGACATTAGTTAAATCAAGGCCTCTTTTCCTTCAGAAACACAGAAAAGACACCCAAGAGTAAATTCCACTGCTGTTAAGTTACAAATTGCCAGCCAGAAGAAAGTTACCTCTAAAGAAGAATGCATTTCCTTAGAAAAATTGCTATTTTATTGTATGTCATGATTTCTTTTTTTTTTTTTATCTTACCTACACCAATTTTTAAAAAGAGGAAAACTACCCACAACTAAAATATATAACTATGTACTGCGGGGATTTGGGGGACAAAAACAGGAAAAAAAAATTAAAAAATGTAAAAAAAATAAAAGGAGGAAAACTTATTTGAAAATGTCCCATCACATAGGCTATGGTTTACAGATATATCTCAATATTTCTCACTATTTTTATCTGAATTATAAAACAATAACTCCTTATAAGAGTGCTGAGGCTTTAGGAAAAGATTTAAAGTGTGATTAGTATGTGTCCATTGGGGTAGGAAATATCCACCGATCCATCCAGTGAGAGTGAGGCCTGACCACCGAAACACAAGTCTCCAAAGGTTGGTATCACTCCTCGTCTTAACATAGCAGGACTGGCCACTAAAATCCACTCAAACTAGAGGTTGGTGGTCCCCAGGCCTCAGAAATCCCCTCCACTCCCTCCTTACATCCATCCCACCACTCCAGTTTCCTGCCAACTGCTGGCACAGGCAACGAATTCTTCCATTCAAACCATGCTGCTCACCCCACAATGCTCTCTGCTTGGGAGCCATGTTCCACTTCCAAGGCACACTCCTGTGTCCAACTTCTGGTGCTCATCTCAGTCCATTTCCAGTGCACACTTTGTTCACTTCCTGTGAGGCCCCATGTGCACTACTGACGTGCTGGCTTTGAACCCACGGTGAGTTGAGCATGTAGTCCATCTTCAAGTTTCTGGGACAGTCTCTGCCTCAGATAACATTCTGAGCACCGTCATCCCATCCCCTTGCACCGTTGGTCTGAAATCTAGTGCCTTCCTCCTCCACTCTTCCTCAGACTAGGAATGGAGGGTCGAGGGACTTTGTGAAGTTCCTCCAGATTGGGCAACAGCGGGATCCTGGGAATTACGGGGTCACTGGAATGACCCAAAAGTGTATCTCTTTAGGGGGTGGGGAGAGGTGGGAATTTGGTCTCCAGGAGCCCTTCCGACTGGGAATATCTTTGAACTACTCTGGGCTAGTTCTGTGTATCCTGATTCAGTAGATAGTGAGTGTTTTCCCTCTGCATGTGTAGATGTGTTAGTTCTATGTGTGTTATGTTGCCAGCTTCCTCCTCAGGGCAGCCATGTTGAGTTTCTATCTAGACATTTATGTATAAAGATATTTTGAAACCAGGTATTCTCTCTTTGTATTCTTACAGACAAAATTCCTCTATCAAATATTTGCATACAAATTATAGTAACTGTTTTTATCCACCCCGTTCCTCAGGCAAAAAATATTAGGAGTCATCTTTGACTCCTTCCTTTCTCCTTCGCTTCACATCCAATCCATCAGCAAACCGCGACAACGTTTCCTAAACACACACTCTGAATTAGAATTGTTCTCCTGGATCATGTCATGAGCCTTGTGCTTCCTCTTTTGCTTCTGGCTCATTCGCCATTCAGCACCCAGACTGCAGTGTAAGACAGATCCACACTCTCCCGTGGAATCCTAAAACCCAGATCCTGGAGGAAGATTGCCAGGGGCCAGCTGTGTGACCTTGGATAATTATATCACTCCTGAGTTTCCTCATCAGCAAAATAGGAGTTAATAGTGTTTGCTTCATAGGGTTGTTGTGGGAACTGGAGAATGAATATGTGTCAGATACTTAGAACGTGCCTGGCACATGATAAAGCAACACATAAATTGTAACTACGATTATAATCAAAGTTATTATTGTCATGACTCTTTAAGTTGAATCACATGAAATTCACACTATACAAAATTGCCACTATTTTGACCTACAAAAAGGGCAGCTATAGATGATTCAACCTAATAAAGGCCTACATGATCTGCCTTCAGGCCACGTCTCCAAACTCATTTCCTTCAACTAGCCACTTCACTCACTGCGCTCAGTTACCTGGACACACATGTGTTGCTCCGCCTTGAAGATTTTGCACTTGCTGGGGTTTTTTCCTGGAATTTTCCCCAATGATACTGACTTAAGACAGCCCCTCAGTTCTCTTAGGTTTCTTACAAATATTACTGCATTAGAAGAAACATTGCTTATTCCTGTACGTAAAATAGTTATTCTCCTCCCACTCAGGGATTCTTGTGCCCATCACTCTGGTTTATTTTTCTCAGAATTTCATTCACGCACTGAACAAATATGTTTTGAGCCCTTCTTATGGACCAGATGATGTTCAAAGCACTTAGAATGTATCACCGAAGCAAATCATGCAAGAACTCCTGCCCTTGTGGGTCAAGACAGACAATAACAATAAAAATAATTTATTTAAAGTAAAAGATATAGTGTGTTAGAATATGTAAAAATGCTACGAATAAAGGATAAGGTGGTTGGAAAAGTGTCTGCAACATCATATAGAGTAGTTGGGTAGGGGCTCCTCATAGAACAAAGATCTAAAGAAGGTAAAGGTGCAGATATCTAGAGAAAGAGAGTTTGGGGAAGAGACAACAGCACATGCAAATGCCCTGCAGGAGGTGTGTGCCTGGCTTGTGTAAGGAACAATAAGGAGGCCAGAGCAGAGTGTATAAGGGAGACAGCGTTAAAAGAGTGAGGCAGAGAGATGGGGTGGGAGGAGGGAAGCAGATGGTGGAGGGCCATGTAGGCCATTGTAAAGGCACCAGCTTTTACTCTAAGCAAAAGGAGGAACCAACGCAGAGTTTTGAGCACAGAAGTCACATGATCTGGCTTCATGTTTATAAGGAGCACTTGGGTTGCCATGTTGAGAACAGAATATAGAGGGAGAAGGGTGGAAGCAGACAGACCAGTTGAGCAGGTGCAGGAATTTACATGGGATAATGGCGGCTTGGACCAAGGAGTTAACATCAGATATGGTGAAAATGGTCAGATTCTGGAAATATTTTGAAGATGGTTCTGAGAGTATTTCCTAGATACGAGATGAGAAAACCATTTATTGGCTTACTTGCTTATCATGCTTTTTTCCTTACCAAGATATTGGCTCCATGAGAGCAGGGGTTTTGTTTAGCTCACTGTTATCTTCCCATCACATGTGGGGCTCAGTCAATATTTGTTGAATGGATGACTAGTTTAACTATCTCTTTCTTGAACTAAACTTTGAAATGTTGATCAGGAATGGTGTTTCATTCATCCTTGCACCTCCAGCACCTGGGACAATATCTAGCGCTTAGGCACTGCTCAGCCAACTGCACTGGCCTCATCTCACGCTGTGTCCCACCACCATCCCCATCTCTATGGTAGCCACAGTGGAATCTTTCAATTTCTTGAACAGACGGTATTACTTCCCGCCACTAGGACATGCTGTCCCATCTGCCTAGAAAGCTACTTCCTGGCTTTACAAAACTAACTCTTGCTCATAATTTAGGTATCAGTGCACACAGCATTTCCTCCCGGAAGCCCTCTCCATCCCCTCCCCAGGCTAACTCATTGTTTTTCCATTGTTATACTCATGAGGCTTGTGAATATTTGTTCACTGTCTTTCTCTCATACTAGATGTTCAACTACAAGAAGGCAGAGACCCTGTCTTTTTCACTAATAAACGCCAACCACATTGTCTGGCTCATAATAGGCACTTAATATTTATTAAATAAATGACAAAACTTAATCAAGCCAGATTACATAGTCTAAGACTGGGTGAGTGAAGATACTATTAGAAAAAAATAAGATAAAGAGGATTGCCTTGCAATTTACAAAGGACTTTCTCAAACATTGTTTCACTTAGTCCCTTTAGAACTCTTTTCAGGGTGTTTTTACTACTGACTCTGAAGGAGTAACTGACTTGCCCAGGATCACATCACATTAAAGGATACAACTAGGATTAAAACATTTTTTGAGTGTGAATCTCATGTGATATTTTGTTTTCCCTTCACAATATAATCTTTCCTCTCAAGAAAGTGATTAAACAATGTAGATCCACAGAAATCTAGTCTTCAAGAGACACTTTGCCTCTGCCCATAGTCTCAATCTCAGTAACCATATAATGCATTTTGTGAACTGTACACTCTCCGATAATAAAAACTATTGTTGCAAGAAGGAATTTTGGATTCACACTTTCTGAGTTTTCAAGTCCATGCTTAGAGCTCTGGGAACAACAAAAAGAGAAGGGTGAAGAAATACTCCAGAGTGAAGAAAAATTGATGCATAGGTAACTTTACTGACCACCCTCAAATTTCTCTTTTTATTTATGGTCTGTGTAATGTAAATGCTTGAGGGTAGCTCACTGCTGTCTTGAAGGAAGTGGTAAACACTGAATTAACATTTGCTTGAGGAATGAAAAGGGCCTGAAATAAATCAGCTCTTTACACACCAGAGGTCAGCCCCATACCAGGCAAATGGCATCATTAGCCAACTTTGATACATAATGTTTTTATTTGCTCATAACCATTGACTCAAGGCTCCCTTTTATTTCACACATTCTAAGTAAACAAGAATTGTGGTGTAACTCATTGGGGAATGATCCCACAGCCTCTCTAAAATGGACAACAACAGCTTTCGGCCCACTGATTGCTGGTTCCAGCAGGGCCCATCACTATACTTGTCTCTAAAGAATTAACTGTCAATTTGTTATCCCTATGAACAGCAATTTTATGTGGAACTTATTTTGATCAGTGTCATACAAAAGTAGACACACTAAATTTCTCTGATGATGTGGATAGTAACGTTGATGGAGAAGAAGATAAGTAAAAATTCACTCTGGTGTTTATCAAGTGTATCTGGGTAAAGGGTACGTTGGAATCATAGGACTTTAGAACTCAAAAAGACTTTCCAACTCTTCATATCACAGGTGAAGAAACAGGTCTAAAATGGAAAGGATATTTGACCAACATTAATTTCTGAGACTAGAGTGAGATCCTCTCATTCTAAGTTGGCCAAATTGTCATAACATCTCTAGCATCAAGTAGCCAAGAGAGGGAAGTCTGTTGATTTCTGGGTAAAAATTATTCCTTTTCACATTTTTACTTTCTCTTAGACATCTGCTCTGTCCTAATAAGGAATAGATCTGGTGTTTATGCTACACTGAAGAAGAGGAAAATGCTACTGGCAAACATTACTGTGATTCAGTCTGGCACTGGGTAGCCCAGCCATTAAAAAATGAGAATAGAAAGAAAAATAGGTAAATAATATTAGAGAAGAAGAGAAAACCTATTATTTTAGTGGGAAATAACTTATAAAGTATAGAACTAGTAAATAAGTTGAGTAATGTGAAAGGATACTAGATACCTATATGAAAAATCAAAATACCTTGACATGACTAGTTTAAAAATGTAAATAATTCTTTTATTCATAAGAGCAATGAATTTTTAAAAATATGCAGTAAAAATAACTGGAGCTATGTAATAATTATATGAATAAGATTATAAAGATATATCAAAAGATATGAAAGCTCTGATTAAATGGAGAGATATATTAAATTAATGAATGAAAAGAAAATGTTTCAAAGATATCAGTTTTTAAAACATTATTCAGATTCAATGTACTTAAAATCAAATTTTAAATTGACGCAGTAATTGTTTTATAGACAATAAGATATCCATTTGCAAAATAAAACACCAGATCATCAACTAGTATTAGTCAAAAACAAAAACACTCCAAATTTATTACAGTGCTAAAATTGAAAGTAAAAATCCCCAGTGTATAACATTGTGGGAGAATATCCATATTCTTAAAATTAGTAAAGGTATTCTTAGTATACATGATTAAAGACGTCTGGTTGAAAAGAGGAAGAAGAGAAAGAAAAGGCAAGATGATGTGGTCTCAAATTTTCTGTTAGAAACTGAATCTTGAGAGGAATATTTCTGTCTACAATATTGGATAAAGAAATGGAAATCTGCAGTAATTGCACAAAGAATGAAAGGACATATTTAAGTAATAGCATACAGCATCTCAGTTAGTTTCCACTGTGTAACAAACCACCCTAAAATTTAGTGGCTCAAAATAAGAATAATTTATTTTTCTCAAAATTCTGTGGGTCATCTGGACTGTTCTATGATCTGGGACTACTGGTGACCTGGCTGGGATCGGATGGTCTAGGATGGGCTTACTCACATATCTGACTGCTGACTTCAAGTCACCTGGACTGATGGAGACGTGCAGTCTATGTAGATTCATTCACATATTGGGGGTCACAGGTTTTCCAAGAGCAGACAGAAAAGGACAAGTACCAGTGAGCAAGTGTTTTTCAAGTCTTTGCTTATGTCATTTGCTAATGTCTCATTGGCCAAAGCAAGTTAAAAAACCAACCCACACAGAGTCAAAATGGGATTGTACTATCAAAAGACACAGATGGAAGGACAAGACTAACGTGTGGTAATTTTTACAATCAACCACACATAATTTTAGAGGAAAACTAATCTGAGATATTTATTCATATTTCTGTATTTGCGCACTTAAATGCCTTTGCATGGTACGATGATTACCATACAAAGCCAAAAGAAATGTAAAGCAATAAATTAATTGGAGATGTAAGGCACATTTAGTTCATACTTAAAATATGCCTGCAGAAATGGGGTAGTTTATTTTTCAGGTGTATGAAATTCTTGGGAGCCTTATGAAAATAGTACATTTTTATTATTTTCCCCCCAGATGTGTTATATTCCTTAACACTTTTGATGTGTTTCAATCTGGCTGTAGGAAGATAATGTTGTACTTAGGAACAAAGATGCAGCCTAACAGCCCTGCACTGGAGGCCAAGATGGAGAAGATCTCCACGGCCACCATGGTCTTGCCCTCGGTGCTGCGGTAGATGGGGTGGAAGGTGACCCAGACACTGCAGAACACCAGCATGCTGAACGTCAGGAACTTGGCTCCATTGAAGGTGTCAGGCAGGTTGCGGGCAAGGTAAGCCAAGAAGAAGCTGCCCAGGGCCAAGGAGCCCAGGCATCCCAGGACACAGTAGAAGGCGGTGACTGAGCCCTTGTTGCACATGATGATGATGTGGCCTTGTTCAGAGTGTGCATCTATGTCAATGAAGGGAGGAGAGGTCTGCAGCCAGACTCCAGAGAGACTCAGTTGGATAAAGGAGCAGATAGGAATGATGAAGTTAGGTGCCCCTGACACCAACCACTGCCTCATCCTTCTCCCTGGAGCAGTGACCTTGGAGCCACAAGCACAGTAAGAGTGTTGGCCAAGACAGCAGAAAGAGCCACAGTAGAAACAATTCCAAATGCGATTTGTTGAGGAATGCAGGTGATGGAACTGGGATGACCGATGAAGAGTAAGGAGCAGAGGAAGCACAGGGTGAGAGAGACGAGCAGGATGTAGCTGAGAGTCCTATTATTGGCCTTGACTATGGGAGTGTCTAGGTGCTTCGCAAAGACCCCCAGGACCACAGCTGTGAGGCGAGAGAAAGAGAGAGCTGTGCAGGCCAGGGCCGTCCCCAAGGGGTCATCATAGCCAGAAAGGTCACAGCTTTTTGGAGGCAGCGGTCTCGCTCTCTGTTGGCATACTGATGATCCGGACACCTGACACACTGATCCATGTCTGGGGAGATGTGCAAATTGGCATCCGTCCAGGTTCAGTAATTCTGTCATTCACAGGCCCCCAAGGAGGGGCAGTGGACAAGTTTACCCAAATTGTCCTCCTTTGTTGTTCTGCAGGGAATGACTCCCAGTTAATCCTGCCCATCTTCTTTACAGTAACTATCATGGTGGAAGGAGGAGGACAAACTAGCAGGAGGAGGAGGAGGACGGTACCCATAACATCTAAACCCTTTACTGAGGGCTTCCCAAGTGCCAGGTTCTGAGCTACGTGTTCTATGTAGCTGGTTTCATTTCATCTACATGATCTCCCTCAAGGCATGTGTGCATACATTATTATTATTTTACAGAAGAGGAAAGGAGCACAACATTTTTAATACAATTTTTACCCATTATGAGTCAGAAAGGGATGAAGCCAGGTTTGAATCTGGGCAGTCCGACTCCAGACACAAGACACCCAGCCATTTCCCATCCGTCACTCCAGGCAGAGACACTCTGCTCACAGGGCTCTTTCCCTCGGGGGCTCCTGGTGGGACACAGCCTCTGCTGTATCATCTATGAGAAGGTCAGCATAGATCACAAGTAGTGATGCCAGGAAGTTTCAGTACGTAACGCACCATGTAACGATGTTTCAGTCAACAATAGATGGCATATACGATGGTGGTTCCACAAGGTTATAATGGTTCTGAAAAATTCTTATCAGCTAGCGACACTGGAACCATGGGAATGTTGTACCAAGAGAAAAGGAAGCTGCAGGAGGAGAAAGGAGGAAGAACCTCCAAGAAAATTCACAGCGAAGGGTTTAGCAGAAGTTTTTGCAGACCTCAATAAGCTCCTTAAAAAGTTTGAAAACACGGACCCAACACTGAAAAGTTTTATTAATAGAGAGGAATGTTGATGACGTGTTACAAGCAAAGATAGGATACAAAAAAGAAACAAACCACCGTGGACATATTTCTGAAAAGAGTGACACCTCTTCAAGAAGTCTCAGGCAGGTCCTTCAGGAGGAATTCCAGAAGAAGCATTGTTATCATAGGAGATGACGGCTCTGTGTGTGTTATTGCCCCTGACGACCTTTCAGTGTGACAAGACGTGGAGGTGAAAGACAGTGATATTGATGACCCCGACCCTGTGTAGGTCTCAGCTAACGTGTGTGCTTGTGTCTTAATTTTTAACAGAAAAGTTTAAAAAGCAAAAACAAATTAAATTTTAAAAATAGAAAAAAGCTGATAGAATAAGGATATAAAGAAGGAAAGTATTTTTGTACAGCTGTTACAATTTTTGTTTTTTTATCTGTGTTATTACAAGAGTCAAAAAGTTTTTAAAAATGGAAAAGTTCATAAAGTAAAAAATTACCATCATCTAAGGTTAATTTATTATTGAAGAAAGAAAAGTGTTTTCTTTATGAATTTAGTGTAGCCTAAGTGTACAGTGTGTGTAAAATCTACAGTAGTTACAGCAATGTCCCAGGCCTTCATATTCACTCATGCCTTACTCACTGACTCACCCACAGCAACTCCCAGTCTTGCAAGCTCCAGCCACAGTAAGTGCCCTACGCAGATGTACCACTTTTTAATCTTTTACACTGTATTTTTAACTGTACCTTTTCTGTGTTTAGATATGTCTAGATGCACAAATACTTAACCTTGTGATATAATTGCCTACAGTATTCAGTGGAGTAACCTGCTGTACAGGTTTGTAGCCTAGGAGCCCATGCTACACCACACAGCCTAGGTGTGCAGTAGGCTATACCATCTCAATGATGTTCCCACAATGACAAAATCACCTGACGACGCATTTCTCAGAACATAGCTCCATCATTAAATGACACAGGACTGGACTTTGTAATTCAGTGCAGATCCCTTTCAGGTTCTCAGTCTTGGCTTTTCCTGTAGCTGTTCACTTCTCCCTTCATTTGTGTCATCAGCCCACTCGGTCTCAAAAGGAGACATAAATTCAGGGGTTTGCGTTCCATTCCTATTCGGGAAATTGGAGATATTTTTAAATGTACCTCAGGTGTACCTGCGGCTAAGATCTCTGGCCCTCTGCTCAAAACCTTCTGAAGACCAGGAAAACAATAAAGTTGAGTACATGGGGCTCAGAGACTGACAATTTAATTTTTAATCTTTTTGGCTCTACTTATTATTAGTGTGACATGGGGCAAGTTCTTAGTATCTCTGAGACTCAGTATTGTCATCTGACTTGATTCCTAGTTGATACAACTCCACTGAGAAAGGATGAAACAGATCATGGATGCTCTCTATGTGATCCCTATGTGATGGATCCATTTGTGATAAAGTAAGGGCAAAATCAACTTTAGATATTATCTTTAATAATAACAAGGCTGATCCTTATGTTACTTGAATTAAATATCCTGTAACCTGAAATTACAGTTTCCTTGCATATCTGACAGGACATTTTATTTTTATCCTTATGCAAATAGCTACTTAGTGTATGGAGAGAACCAGCTAGTCTCATTTATTTCAGATCCACCAGAGCCTATACCTTGTTGGCACAGAGGGGGCACTAAAAAACAAACAAAAAAATAAGTTAAATGCTGGAGAGACCCTTCAGCTGTTCAGAGAACAAAGGATAAGCAATATGGCTTCTACACCCTGGACCATTCACGCCTGTGTTTCATCTCTTTTTTAGGAACATGCCACAAGACTGGAGACAAGATAAAATAACACTGTTTGTACCTAGTCATAGACTTTCTATGGGACCTATTATTTTCCATTTAATTACATGCATAACATTCCATTATTGAAAAACCATTGCAGAGATTTTCGTGTTAAAAATATGAAGCAGAGGTGGAAGATCCAAGATGGCACCATGAGTAGTCCTCTTTGTCTCTCCCTCTTCGAGTCTACAATTATTTGGACACTCATCGCTTACCAAAGGATATCCAGATAGCATCTCAGGACGTCTGAGAGACCCACGCGACTATACATCAGAAGGCGGATGGACTTCCCTCCAGGAGGAAGGGGAGATAGGTGAAAACTCTCCGACCCCCACCGAACAGCCTAGTACCTGCAAGCGGCTTTCTTCCAACGGACGACCCCAGAAGATCAACACACACCTAGGGCAGGAGTGAGCACACACCAGAGGAGCGACGATGGAAACAGGTGACCAGAACCCTACCTAAACCCCCCGCAATTACTCCTAAACGCAGTAGGAAACTCTAGAGTTACACACTTGAGCCTGCGGGGAGAGTCTCGCCCCGCCATTGGCGGGGAGATCCCACCTGGTGTACACGGCACCCGGAGGGTCCCAGAGAGAATCACAGAGGGTGTGGCGGCCCCCCCGGCTGCCACTGCCTGCACAGCCGGGCAAGGGATTGCCGGAGATCTCAGAGAGGACTGGGGCTGGGTGAAGCTCCAGAGGCCGGCTCCTTGCCCCAGAGGGGAAGCTCCAGAGTTCTGCCCGGGCAGCAGACAAAACTCTCTGTCTGCCATTAGCAGAGGGGCCACGCCCAGCATTCACAACTCTGGGAAAGTCTCAGAGAGAATCCCAGAGGGCGAGGCGACCTCCAGCTGCCGTTGCCCGCCAGCAGGGCAAGGGATTGCCGGAGATCCTGGAGAGGACTGGGGCTGGGTGGAGCTCCAGAGGCCGGCTCTGCACCCCGGAGGGGAAGCTCCAGAGTTCCACCTGGGCAGCAGACAAAACTCTCTGTCTGCCATTAGCAGAAGGGCCACACCCAGCATCCACAACACCGGGAGGGTCCCGGAGAGGAGAATATCAGGCAGGGCAGCAGCTGACCAGCTACCACTGAAATCAGGATCTCTGGCTATCCCCCAGTCAGGGCAAAGGGCTCCCCGAGTTCCTGGGGAACAGGACTGGGGCTGGGTGGAGTTCCAGTGACCCGGCTCCGTAGCCTAGGGGGAAACCCCACAGGCTCACAGCAGCCTCAGTGAAAGCCTCTGCACAGCACTAGTAGAGAGCACCCATCCGGCAGCCACTAGGCTGGTAGACCCCGGGACAAAAGTAGCATAGCTAGGTGAGCTAACCACAGACTGTAGAAGATGCCAATAGCTCTGCTGCGACCCACAGTGGACAAGAGAGATTTTGTGGGTGCCGACAGTGCCGGAGTGGCAAATATAAGTGATCCTACCCCTGGCCGCTGGAAAAGCCCATAACACCATTGCTGACCCCAAGGAGGGAGCACGTCTAGGTGGGCTGCAACAGTAGGCACCAGCAGCCTGACGGCCCCCACGGCAGAAGAGGGAATCCAAAGGACCACTGTGACTACGAGGAGGGGCCCAGGCCCAGTTAGCAACTGTGGATAGGGTTCCTGGTTGGTGCAGTATAAACAGCTGCTCCCCCACCACACCAGCAGAAACAAGTGGAAGGAGCAACTAATCTCTATCTATATGCGGAGGCACAAATCTGCAACATCAAGAAATATGAAAAAATACATTAAATCTCCAGAACAGAAGGAAAACAACAAACACACAGACAACAATCCCAAAGAAAATGAGATATATAACCTAAATGACGATGACTTCAAAACAGCCATCATTAAAATACTCAATGAGTTAAGAGAGAATTCAGATAGACAATTCAACGACTTCAGGAGCTATGTCACAAAAGAGTTTGATGCGATAAAGAAGAACCAAACAGAAATACTGGAAATGAAGAACACAATAGAGGAGATTAAGAAAAATCTAGATGCTCTGAACAGTAGGGCCGATAATATGGAGGAAAGAATTAGCAATTTGGAAGATGGGAATATAGAAATGCTGCAGGCAGAGGAGGAGAGAGAAGTAAGACTAAAAAGAAAAGAAACTCTCTGAGAATTATCAGACACAATTAGGAGATGCAACGTAAGGATTATAGGTATACCAGAGGGAGAAGAGAAGGAGAAAGGGGCAGAAAGCCTATTCAAAGAAATAATGGCTGGGAACTTCCCAAATCTGGTGAGAGAGATGGATCTTCAGGTGACAGAAGCCAATAGATCTCCAAACTTTATCAATGCAAGAAGACCAACCCCACGGCATATAGTAGTGAAACTAGCAAAAGTCAACGACAAGGAGAAAATACTAAGGACAGCCAGGCAAAAGAAACTAACCTACAAAGGAACCCCCATCAGGCTATCAGCAGATTTCTCAGCAGAAACTTTACAGGCTAGAAGAGAGTGGAATGATATATTCAAAAATCTGAAGGACAAAAACCTACAGCCGAGAATTCTCTACCCAGCGAAAATATCCTTCAAATACGATGGAGAAACAAAAACTTTCCCAGATAAACAAAAATTAAGGGAGTTCATTGCCACAAAACCTCCTCTTCAGGAAATCTTCAGGAAAACCCCCATTCCTGAAAAAACAAAAAAAGGAAAGGGGCTACAAAACCAAGAGCAGAGGAGATAAGTAGAAGGACAACAACAGAGAGTAGCAGCTCTTCATCAGAACAGATTAAACCATGGGACGAGAAACAAAGGAAATTGAAGAAAACCGGAAAACAAGACATAAAATGGTAGTGGTAGGCCCTCACATCTCAATAATCACTCTAAATGTAAATGGATTGAACTCCCCAATCAAGAGACACAGAGTGGCAGGATGGATCAAAGAACAGGACCCAACAATATGCTGCCTCCAGGAAACACACCTCAGCCCCAAAGACAAACACAGACTCAGAGTGAAGGGATGGAGAACAATACTCCAAGCTAATAATGAACAAAAGAAAGCAGGTGTCGCTATACTAATATCAGACAAGGTAGACTTCAAAGCAAAACAGATAAAGAAAGACAAAGAGGGACAATACATAACGATAAAAGGGACTCTCCACCAAAAAGACATAACACTTATAAATATATACGCACCCAACACAGGAGCAACAAAATTTGTAAAGCAACTCTTAACAGAACTAAAAGAAGACATCAACAACAATGCAATAATAGTAGGGGACCTCAACACACCATTAACACCAATGGACAGAACATCCAGACAGAAAATCAACAAGGAAATAATAGAATTAAATGAAAAATTAGACCAGATGGACTTAATAGATATATATAGAACACTTCATCCAAAAACAGTAGGTTACACATTCTTCTCAAGTGCACATGGAACATTCTCAAGGATTGACCATATTTTTGAAAACAAAGAAAACATCAACAAATACAAGAGAGTTGAAATAATATCAAGCATCTTTTCTGATCATAATGCTGTGAAACTAGAAATCAACTACAAGAAAAAAGCAGAGAAAGGTGCAAAAATGTGGAGACTAAACAACACGCTTCTGAACAAACAATGGATTATTGAAGAAATTAAAGAAGAAATCAAATATTATCTGGAGACAAATGAAAATGAGAACACGACATACCAAATCATTTGGGATGCAGCAAAAGCAGTCCTAAGAGGGAAATTCATTACAGTACAGGCTCACCTCACTAAACAAGAAAAAGCTCACATAAGCAACCTCAAACAACACCTAACAGAAGTAGAAAAAGAAGAACAAACAAAGCCCAGAGTCAGTAGAAGGAGGGAAATAATAAAAATAAGAGCAGAAATAAACGATATTGAAACAAAAAAGACAGTAGAAAGGATCAATGAAACAAAGAGTTGGTTCTTCGAAAAAATTAACAAAATCGACAAACCCTTAGCCAGACTCACCAAGAAAAGAAGAGAGAAATCTCAAATAAATAAAATTAGGAATGAGAGAGGAGAAATCACAACAGATACCAATGAAATTCAAGGGATCATAAGAGAATACTATGAAAAACTATATGCCAACAAATTGAACAACCTGGAAGAAATGGACAACTTCCTAGACTCCTACAACCTCCCCAAACTGAATCAGGAAGAAATGGAGAATCTGAATAGGCCAATGACAAGTAAGGAAATAGAAACAGTAATCAAAAAGCTCCCCAAAAATAAGAGTCCAGGACCAGGTGGCTTCTCTGGAGAATTCTACCAAACATTCAAAGAAGACTTAATACCTATTCTTCTCAAACTATTCCAGAAAATTGAGGAAGATGGAGTACTCCCTAACACATTCTATGAAGCCAACATCACTCTGATCCCCAACCCTGACAAGGACAACACAAAGAAGGAGAACTACAGGCCAACATCACTGATGAACATAGATGCAAAAATCCTCAACAAAATTCTGGCAAACCGAATACAGCAATACATCAAAAAGATTATACACCATGATCAAGTGGGATTCATACCAGGGACACAGGGATGGTTCAACATCCGCAAGTCAATCAATGTGATACACTACATCAACAAAATGAAAAACAAAAACCACATGATCATCTCAATAGATGCAGAGAAAGCATTTGACAAGATCCAACACCCATTTATGATAAAAATCCTCAATAAAATGGGTACAGAAGGAAAGTACCTCAACATAATAAAGGCCATATATGACAAACCCAGAGCCAACATCATACTCAATGGACAAAAACTGAAAGCCATCCCTCTGAGGACAGGAACAAGACAAGGGTGCCCACTTTCACCACTCCTATTCAACATAGTACTGGAGGTGTTGGCCAGAGCAATTCGGCAGGAAAAAGAAATAAAAGGAATCCAAATAGGTAACAAAGAAGTAAAACTCTTGCTGTTTGCAGACGACATGATCTTATATATAGAAAACCCCAAAGAATCCATAGAAAAACTATTAGAAATAATCAACTACAGCAAAGTAGCAGGGTATAAAATCAACATACATAAATCAGTAGCATTTCTATACACTAACAATGAACTAACAGAAAAAGAACTCAAGAACTCAATACCATTCACAATCGCAATGAAAAGAATAAAATACCTTGGGATAAACTTAGCCAAGGAAGTGAAGAATCTATACAATGAAAACTACAAGACTTTCTTGAAAGAAATTGACGACGACATAAAGAGATGGAAAGACATTCCATGCACATGGATTGGAAGAATATACATAGTTAAAATGTCCATACTACCTAAAGCAATCTACAGATTCAATGCTATCCCAATCAGAATCCCAAGAACATTCTTCACAGAAATTGAACAAAGAATCCTAAAATTCATATGGGGCAACAAAAGAGCACGAATTGCTAAAGCAATCCTGAGCAAGAAAAACAAAGCTGGCGGAATCACAATCCCCGATTTCAAAACATACTACAAAGCTACAGTGATCAAAACAGCATGGTACTGGTACAAAAACAGGTCCACAGATCAATGGAACAGAATTGAAAGCCCAGAGATAAAACCACACATCTATGGACAGCTAATCTTTGACAAAGGAGCAGAACGCCTACAATGGAGAAAAGAAAGTCTCTTCAACAAATGGTGCTGGGAAAACTGGACAGCCACATGCAAAAGATTGAAAATTGACCATTCTTTTTCACCACACACCAAAAGAAACTCAAAATGGATC
The DNA here is from genome assembly GCF_041296235.1 of Equus asinus. Taxonomy (NCBI): domain Eukaryota; kingdom Metazoa; phylum Chordata; class Mammalia; order Perissodactyla; family Equidae; genus Equus; species Equus asinus. Next base: position 18,958,355 of record NC_091809.1, on the reverse strand, counting down.
AAAGACCTAAAGATTAGGCCGGAAACAATAAGTCTTCTAGAAGAGAATATAGGCAGTACACTCTTTGACATCAGTTTCAAAAGAATCTTTTCGGACACTATAACTCCTCAGTTGAAGGAAACAATAGACAGAATAAACAAATGGGACTTCATCAGACTAAAGAGCTTCTTCAAGGCAAGGGAAAACAGGATTGAAACAAAAAAACAGCTCACTAATTGGGAAAAAATATTTACAAGCCACTTATCTGACAAAGGGTTAATCCCCATAATATACAAAGAACTCACATGGCTTAACAACAAAAAGACAAACAACCCGATCAAAAAAAGGGCAGAGGACATGAACAGACATTTCTCAAAAGAAGATATAAAGATGGCCAATAGACACATGAAAAGATGTTCATCATCGCTAATCATCAGGGAAATGCAAATCAAAACTACACTAAGATATCACCTTACACCCGTTAGATTGGCAAAAACATCCAAAACCAAGAGTGACAAATGTTGCAGAGGTTGTGGAGAAAAAGGAACCCTCATACACTGTTGGTGGGAATGCAAACTGGTACAGCCACTAAAGAAAACAGTATGGAGATTTCTCAAAAAGTTAAAAATAGAAATACCCTATGACCCAGCCATCCCATTACTGGGTATCTATCCTAAGAACCTGAAATCAGAGATCCCAAGAGCCCCTTGCACCCCTATGTTCATCGCAGCATTATTTACAATAGCCAAGACGTGGAACCAACCTACATGCCCAGAAACTGATGATTGGATAAAGAAGATATGGTATATATACATAATGGAATACTACTCAGCCATAAAAAAAGACAAAATTGGCCCATTCGCAGCAACACGGATGGACCTCGAGGGTATTATGTTAAGCGAAATAAGCCTGTCAGAGAAAGACGGACTCTATATGACTCCACTCATAGGTGGAAGTTAACATATTGACAATGACATCTGATCAGTGGTTACCAGGGAAAAGGGGGGGTGGGGGGGAGGGCACAAAGCGGGAAGAGGTGTACCCACAACATGACTAACAATAATGTACAACTGAAATCTCACAAGGTTGTAATCTATCATAACATTAATAAAAAAAAATATGAAGCAGAAAGAGAAAGGGAGATAAATCTTATTGCACGGGCTTAGACACACTTTCAGATCTGAAGCCATCCCATGTTCCAGGGCCCTAAGACAAGGATGGCTTGGTCCGCCCTGCCACATATTCCATAAAAGATCACTAAATTTTTGGTATGATATGGAATTACTTAACACACTATCCCAATAACGATTGAAATTCTTGCTGAAAACAATGACAAAAGTTTTATTAAGTTCCAAATTTCCCTTAGGGGACACACAAGTCCTGGAGATGGGTTTTATTCTCCCCTTGGCAATAAGGAACACAAGGAGAGAATGCATGATATTTACACACACTCCACATATAAGGGATGAAAGATTCAGGACTCAGACGCTGATCCCTTTATCTGTGCACCAGGGCTCTGTGTTCGCCATCACAGCTGATGAATGGTTCTCTTTTCAAACCTACTTTGGTCTCAGACATAAAATTGAGGTCAAAGAATTGATTTCTCCTCTGCGGGTTAGGGAGCTTCCCTGTGAATATGAGAGTGAGCCACTGGTTATAGGGGACACCATGGCACAGAAATTGTGGTTTATAGGGTTTTCTATGAATAGTCATGCATTTCACAATTCAGTTTGCAAATCTGAGATTTAAAATATTTGCTATAGAAGATGAAAATTTCACGTGTATTAAATATTAAATATGTATTAAATACAGATTAAATATATTTAAATGTATTAAATATATATTCAAAATATATTAATCTAAAATAATAGATGGAATAAAATGATGTCCCTCCCTCAGCTGACACATCAGTTAAAATATCTGAAGTACATGTGAATACCTCACGCAGAGATTTAAACACTATGTTATGTAAACAAGGACATTTTGAGGGTAACATGTGTAGCATACGGTTTAGATAAGCATTTCAGGAAACTGCTTATGCATACATAAATCAATTATCGAAACACTGACAGGAAAATGCACCACCAAATTCATGACTCTGGTTGCTTTGGGGGTCAGGTATGCAGAGGAATAGTATTATGCGAAGATACTGCGAAAACTCAAATTTTATCAGTAATATTCTTCATATAGAGAGATTCTAATTAAATCGCTTCTAGGCTAAAATGAGGGCATCAGTATACATGAAAAAATCCACAGATAAATATATTGATTTACTAGGAATGAGAAGCACGAGTCTAAGCAATTTAAATAATTTTTTAAAACTTTCTTACAATTTTATAAACTAGGTTCAATTTTCCCCCTATTTACAGTTGAGAAACCTGACCAGAGTTGTTTACCTTACTATCTTTACTTTTCTCCTTTGCAATTTTTTCCGATTAAACCATTGTGTGACTTGCCAAAATAATGAACCTGAGTTGCCTTCAGGCAGCCGAAGTAAGAGAATTGCAATCCTTGCATCACTAAGAATTGAGAGGAAAATTTGTTAACAAGGCATAAGAAGGGTGGCTCTTAAATATGGCTTGAATGTCTCTCCTGGCTCTAAACTCCTTAACCGTAAATAAGAGGGTTTACAATCACAAAAACAATCAATCAGTATTGCCAGGTACAACAGAGTGGAAAAAAAAAAAGGTAAATAGTGGTCTCACACACCACTATTTGGGGTTGATGCAAACAATTTTATACAAAATTAAAAATTCAAGAGGTTTTCTCAAAATTTCATTATTGTCTCATCATTCACAGGTGCATTGAACAGTAATGTCATCATTGTGGTCAGCAGAGCTGTATGACTATATAGAGTTAGCCAATCCACATTTTATCAAATGTTGAGGTTTATGAAAGCCAAGGATAAGAGTTACATATTAAATGACTTTTAAAAGATGACCTACATATTTGAATGAGCACTTATTTCCAGGAAGAAGTGAAGTCAGAAAACCAAATAATGATGAAAACCCATGAAGGTAACTAGTACTTAAAAATGTTTTCTGAATATGTACATTCAAATTTCATTTCAAATCCAGCTAATATGATCTGGCACTTATAGAATGCTTATAACAGTTGTCAATCAGGGAATTTCTAGTGTTGCCTACAAATAAAATATATTAGACTGCTCCTTAATTTCCTTCAATTAGAATCATTTTATTTTCTTCAGTGAGGAAGGATATTTCTTCTCTATGTTTTGTCTTAAAAGAATTTTGCCTCTACTTTACTGTGATCATGTTATTTGTAATGATCTTCCTCATTTAACATCCTTTGGTCGAGCGTCTCTAATTTGGTGTGGATAGAAAGCGATGAGTAACACAGAAAAGTAATGAAAGAAGAGTACTATGAAGACTGAGTTTATCCCAACTGAGAAATATTGCTGAATGTACTGGGGGTGCATGGTCTCCAAGTGTGAATACTTTACTAGTGAAAAGCATAAATCCAAAAATATAGACACAGCACTATAGTTGCCATTTTTCTTGTTTCCTTTCATCCAACACTTCTTTTTTTTATATCAAAAGGTGCCCAAGCTACATAGAACAACAAAACCTAAGACGTGTCTCAGAATTCCTCCTCATGGGACTCTCGGATGATCTGGAACTACAATCTGTTTTCTTTGGGCTCTTCCTGTCCATGTACCTGCTCACCATGCTTGGGAATCTGTTCATCATCCTGACTGTCAGATCTGACTCCCAGCTCCACACCCCCATGTATTTCTCTCCAACCTGTCCTTGGCTGACATTGGTTACGCTTCCACCACCATCCCCAAGATGACTGTGGACATCCAAAGTCACAGGAGAGTCATCTCCTATGTGGGCTGCCTGACACAGATGTCTTTTTTTTTATCCTTTTTGGATGTATGAATTGTATGCTCCTCACTGTGATGGCATACGAGCAGTTTGCAGCCATCTGTCACCCACTCCACTATCCAGTCATCACAAACTCACACCTCTGTGGCTTCTTAGTTTTGGCGCCTTTTTTTATCAGCATATTGGAATCCCAGCCACACAATTTGATTGTGTTACAACTTACCTAGTTCAAGGATGTGGAAATTTCTAATTTCTTTTGTGACCCTTCTCAACTGCTCAACCTTGCCTGTTCTGATACCTCCACCAATGACGTAGTCATGTGTTTTGTTGGTGCCACCTCTGGTTTTCTCCCTATCTCAGGGATCCTTTTTTCTTACTATAAAATTGTTCCCTCCATTCTCAGAGTCCCATCAACAGCTGGGAAGTACAAAGCCTTCTCCACCTGTGGCTCTCACCTGTCAGTTGTTTGCTTATTTTATGGAACAGGCCTGGGGGTTTACCTCAGTTCTGCTGTTTCACATTCCCCAAAGAAGGGTGTAATAGCCTTAGTGGTGTACTTGTAAATATCTATGCACGCAACATAGGAGCACCTAAATATATAAAGTAATTATTAAAAGATCTGAAAGGAGAAATAAACAGCAATACCATAATAGCAGGGGACTTTAACATTCCACTTACAGCAATGGCTAGCTCATCCAAACAGAAGATCAAGAAGGAAACACTGGCCTTAAACAACACTTTAGACCAGATGGAGTTAGTAGATATATACATAACATTCCATCCAAAAACCGTAGAATACACATGCTTTTCAAATGCACATGGAACATTCTTCAGGATTGATCACATATTAGGCCACAAAACAAGCCTCAATAAAGTTAAGAAGATTGAAATAATACCAAGCATCTTTTCTGACCATAATGGTATGAAACTAGAAATTAACTACAGGAAGAAAAGCCACAAATATGTGGAGACTAAACAAAATGCTACTGAACAATGACTGGGTCACTGAAGAAATCTAAGGGGAAATCAAAAAAATACCTGGAGACAAATGAAAATGAAAATACGACATGCCAAAATTTATGGGATGCAGCAAAAGTGGTTCTAAGAGGGAAATTTATAGCAATACAGGCCTACCTCAACAATTAACGAGAAAAAAATAATAAATGTTGGAGAGGATGTGGAGAAAAGAGAATCCTTATACACTGCTGGTGGGAGTACAAACTGGTGTAGCCACTATGGAAAACACTATGGAGATTCCTCAAAAAATACCATATGATCCAGCTGTTCCAATACAGCGTATTTATCCAAAGAACATGAAATCAACAATCCAAAGAGATTTATGCATCCCTATGTTCATTACAGCATTACTCACAATAGCCAAGACATGAAAGTAACCCAAGAGCCCTTCTAAGGATGAATGGATAAAGACAATGGGGTATATACATACAATGGAAATGGGCCATAAAAAAAGATAAAACTTCCCATTTGCAACAACATAGACGGACCTTGAGGGTATAATGTCAAGCGAATGGAAACCACTCCAGACACTTCCACCCTCGTTCCTCACTTTTCTGTTTTCCCACCTCTCATTTATTTCTACACTTGTGCCTTCACTGAACTTCACTATCCGGAAGGCCAGTTGGTTGGGGCCAAATTGTACTTCCCTAACCAAACTCACATGGCCCTGGACATCCGGGCTGAAGATCCTGAGCACCCAGTACAGTAAAGGTCAAGCCCAAAGGTCAAGTCCTTCCCTGGACACTATTGACTAGGCTCTCCTCCTCCCTGCCCTCCACCCATCGGCGGCCCCCCTCTCTCCCCCTGAGTGCAGGCCGAGTCTCACCCCACCTTCAAGGGCCTGAGCTACAAAATGTTTGTCACGACCGAAAGTGGCCCAGAAGCACCTCTGCCCACTACCAGCTCCCCTGTGTCCCTGTCACAGAGATTTTCATCATCAACACTGTTCTCCACCAAAAGGAACCAGGGCTCCACGCAGGGCACTGACCCCTGGGGGACGAAAAGTCAAGTTGGCTCCAGAATGTCCCATTGTTGCCAGAAAGCAACACTAACCATTGTGAGAGTTTGCTGTCTGCAATACTTAAGGAGTTTAAAGCATTTAAGGAAAGCTAAATGGTAAAAGGAGTTTGGTTAAATTTACAATCAAAATTTCAAATTTTGAGAAATAAATTTTGATTTATGAGATGTTTATGAAGTACGGGAAAATGTTGCTTGTTCAATGCTTAAAGGAGTGATAACTGTCGGATGAATTCACAAGAACTGACCAATAAATCGAGCCCCATCTTCTCTCCACATGGGACCCTCTCAGCCATGACTGGAACCAACAGCTCTAAGCTTCCCACACTGTCCTCTCTCACTGATCCAGACCTGGGTCTCCTGCTCCAACTGTGAGTCTCAAATGCCGTCACGCTCCACCGGACCAAGACCCAAGTGGGCGTCTTGTCGCCCCTTCTACCCACCTCCCTGCGGCCTCTGCTCTCTCACCTTCTTCTCCAGGGCTTAGGGCACCAGGCTTCTCTCTCTCTCTCTCTCTCTCTCTCTCTCCCTCTCTCTCTCTCTCTCTCTCTCTTTCTATCGCAAAGCCTTATGCATTCCTTTGTCTGCATTTTCACTCGTTAGCTCATAAATATTTGGGGGCCTCAACAATGTTCCAAGCACTGTGCTGGGGACCGAGGATATGCCACAAACAATGGAGCCAACTGTAACCTGCAGGGTGGTGAGGGCAGCTGGGGAGTGGAGAGCAGCCGAGAGAGGGGATCAGAGGGAAGAGCAGGCAGCCCAGGCCAAGACTCCACCAGGCAGGCAGAGCTGCAGCAGCCAGGAAAGCAGAGGGAGCCAGGCCCGAGAGGCTGGGGACGGCCACTGCAGGTGCCTTCAGTTTCAGATGGGGCTGTGTGGAGCCCAGAAACATCTGTCTGAGGACTGCCCACTGGTTTTGGCCACGCAGGGAACGCAGCATCAGTGTGACAGTATGAGGACAGAGGCTGAAGTGGGCTGGGGAAGGTGAAGAATGATGCTAGCGTGCATAGCCAACTCTTTCAGGAACCAGGGCTCTGCTGAGGGGAGAGTAGGACAGGTGGAGTGGAGGACCATGATGTTAATGGATGTTTGTTTTGTTTTGAAGATGAGAGAGACATGAACATGTGTAAATGATGAAGGGAAGAAATGGTAATCATAGTAACAACAGAGAGGACACTTACTAGTATGAGCCACTGTTCTATGTGTCTTACACAAATTAACCCATGCTACCCCCTTTTACAGATGGGGAAACTGAGGCACCAGGTGGCTAGGTAACATACCAAAGATCTCCCTGTTGCTATGTTGTGGAGCTGTGATTTAAGTTTATGCTGTGGAGCTGTGATTTAAGTTTAAGGTCCAGTGCCCTTGCTATATCAACTACTAAGTGGCCCCAGCAGACATTGTTGTCAGGCATGGAGGTAGGAAGGAAATGAAATCGAGGTGTGTGAAGAACACCTGAAATGGGTTCTGCAGGATATGGGAAAGAGGGCCTGCTGAAAAGAGAAGATCACACTTAGGTTTCTTAAGGCTGGAGATCCTGGATTGGGAGAGCCTCATTCTGAGCCGTGGAGGGAGGGCAGGCCTATGGCCTGACCTGGGGCTGAAGAAGTACAGGATATGGGAAGGGACAGTGCTGCCCAAGAGAGGCTGAAATGATGGACTGAGGCTGGAGAGAGAAGACAGGCAGACCACAGGGGGCTGACGAGTAAGGGCTGAGCAGAGGAGTCCCAGGGGAGCTGGGAACGAAATATGGGTGGGGTGGAGTGCCTGAGTGGTGACTAGAAGGATGGGAGGTGTGGGGACAGAGGGCTCCTCTGTCCTTTCAGCTGTCTCATTGCCTCCAGCCCTGCCCTCATCAATGTGGCCCACTACAGTCTTCCTAAAACAGCTCTGAGTCAAGTCATCATCCTGCTGAAGGAAACCCACGGCCAAGATGTTCACTTTTACCATTTCAACTCAACATTCTACCAGAGGTCCAAGACACTGCAGTAAGAAAAGAAAAAAGAGTAAAGCCATGCATGTTGGAAAGGAAGAAATGAAACTGCCCTTACTCTCAGATACATGATTTTCCACATAGGATCAACAAAAAAGTGAGTCTAGCAAAACTGCAAGATCCAAGTCCAATATATAAAATTCCATTGTATTTTCTTATAATAATAAACAAATGGAAAGGAAATTTTAAAAAATTTATAATAGCACAAAATACCATGAAGTACTTAGAAAAAATCTAACACAGTGTATGCAAGATCCATATACTGAAAACTACAAAACACTAATGAAAGAAATCAGGAACAACATAAAGAATCGGAGAGGTATCCCACGTTCATGGATTCAAAACTCAATATTCTTAAAATGTCAAATTTCCAAATTGGTCTATAGGTTCAATGAAATCCAAATGAAAATCTCAGCAAACATTTTTGTAGAAATTCACAAGCTGATAATAAAATATATATGGAAAATCAAAGGAATTAGGATACCCAGAAGAACTTTGAAAAAAACCCAAAAAAGATGGAGATCTCATATTGCGTGATTTCAAGACTTAATAGAAAGCTACTGAGGAAGACAGTGTGACACTGGCAAAAGAACAGAGTTCAGAAATACTCCCATACCTGTATAGTCAATTGATTTTTGACAAATATTCAAAGGCAACCCAATGGAAAAAGGATTTTTTTTAAACAAATGGTGTTAGCACAACTCATACGCAAAAAAAACATAAATCTTGACCCATACCTTGCATCAGATACAAAATTTAACCCACAATGAATCAGAGGCCTGAACAGGAAATCTAAAACTATAGAACTTCTAGAAGAAAACATATGAAAAAATATTTGTGGCCTTGGGTTAGGCAAAGATTGCTTAATTACAACACCAGAAACACAATCCATAAAAGAAAAACTGATATGGCACTTCACCAAATTTAAAACTTCTGATCTTTGACAAACACCGTAAAGGAAACGGGATAATAAGCAAAAGTCTGGGGAAAATATTTGCAAAACACATATCTGAATCCAGAATATACACAGAACTCTTAAAACTCAATAAGAAGAAAACAACACAATTTTCTGGAATGGTCAAAAGATTGGAACAGACATAAAATCACAGATATACAGATGGTAAATAAGAAGATGAAAAGATGCTCACCATCATTAGTCATTAGGAAGATGCAAATTAAAACCACAATGAGATACACCAAACATTTGTTAGACTAGCTAAGATGGGAAAACAAAAAACAAAAAAAACCTGACAGTGCCAAATGACAGTTAGGATGCAGAAGCAACCAGAATTCTCATATATTGCTTGTGGGAATGCAAAATGGTACAGGCATTTTGGAAGACAATTTGGCAGTTGCTTACAAAGTTAAACATTCAGTTACCATATAACCCAGCAATGCCTCTCTTAATGTTATCTACCCAAAAAGAAGGGAAAACTTTATGTTCATGGGCCTGCACACAAATGTTTATGGCTGCTTTTTTACAATCACCAAAAACTGGAAAGAACCCAAATGTCCTTCAACTGACAAATGGATAAACAAGCTGTGGTATATCCATATGATGGAATAGTACAAAGCAAAAAAAAAAAAAGAAGGTAAATTTTACTGCATGTAAAAAAAAAAAAAAAAAATCCTGCCACGGTTCCCAGGTTTCCAGGCACGAAAACTAAATTCTCCACCTGACTTTCTGGGCCTTTTCAATCTGGCCAATGCCAAGCTGGCCATTTGATTTCCCATCCACTTTCTGTTCCAATTACAACTGTCTCCTCACCGTCCTCTCAACAGCCTGCAGACTTTGGGTCTTCCCCGCCTTTTTGCAAGCTGTGCCGCTCACCTGCAATGCCCTCCCCTCTGCCCTCTGCCCACCCAAAACCCTCTCCACTGGCGGTTCTCTCTGACCTCTCTGTTCCTCCTGAGTCCGTGCTGCACAGCCTAGGGCAGGCCCTCTCTCAGTGTTCATGGGCGTCTGGCGGGGGTTATTCTGACTTCAGGTTCCCTATCAACACAAGCGCAGGATGGAGCCTCACTCACCTCACCGCCCAGCGTCCAAAATCATGCACCTGCGGCTTGGCACACAGTAGACCTGCGACCTGAGCTGAATCTGGGTCTGAAGGGCAACGAAGCACCTTCGATGGAAGTGAAGCATGACAACCAGTGTGCCGCAGAAACAGCGGAAAGTGCAGACGGAGGTCCGGGAGGGGCAAGGTGACCGCCCACAGCCCCGTGTCCTGGCGCCCCCCGGGCCCGCTTACCTTGCCCTCGTGGGAACGCTGGGCCGCGCTCACCGACCTGACCTTGATTAGCAGCAGCACGAAGTGAAGCAGCAGGAAGCCGGCGGCGGGTATGGCCGCTAGGATGCCGCCCACGAGCTAAGAACAGCGCCGCCAACCGTCCTCCGGGGCCCCGCCCCTCACCCAGACTCCGCCCCAACGGCCGCGCCCACGAGCGGAGCGGAGGGTCTACCCGCTCCCTGCGCTCCAGCCCCAGGTAAACCTCAGCACATCCTGCTGTCCAGGCCCCCGGGCTGCCTCCATCCAAGACCCTGCTAGATCCTAAACTCTCCCCCCGAGCCTCCTAGCCCCGTCCATCCCCCCGACCCTACCACCATCAACTCCTCCCAGACTGGGTCTCCCGGTGGCTTCTCTCTTGAACCCCGCCCACCACTCTCCTCGCCCCCGTGACCCAGGCCATTGGTTGTCCCCACCCTGCCCACCGCTCCCCAAGGGGGCTCCACAGCCTGATTGATACACGATGATCTTGTCCGTGGTGAATGGCAGGTGAATCGTGCGCACCAGGAAGATCAGGCAGGTGACCAGCATGGCGTCCGAGTACAGGCATAGCGACTGGACCAGCAGCATGAAGACGCGGAAATTGCTGTGACCGATGCAATGACTGACCCACTTGCAGTGGTGGTCAAATTCCTGGGTGAGAGGGAGAGTGGGCGCCGTCGAGGACCCGACCTCTGGCTTAGCCTCCATCGCCCCTAAACCTGAGCCTTACCCTAGACCCCTAGGCCATCAGCCCCTGGTCTCCAGCACTGTCTCCCTTCCCCCAGAGAAACTAAGCTAAAAAGTCCCTATCGCTGGCATTTCTGTGGTTAGAGCACTTTAGGGCTCTGTGGCTCAAGGTCACCTGTCAAGAGGGCTCTAGAGACAAGATATGCCTGGCCTTCTGTGGCACCTCAGCAGGACTTCTGTTTTCTCTTCCACTGAATGAGAGTAATAATGACACCCCCAACCCCCCAGCCTCCCAGGGTTGTAAGAAGCAGATAAGACAGCACATTTGCAAACCTTGGCAGGCTCTGCACACAAGGGAAACAAACTCTCAGAACCCAGGAGATTGTCTGGCCTGAACCCAAGAGAGGACAGGCAAATCTCCCTAGGCCAGGCCTACAGTCAGCCAGAGGGCCCTTGAGCATCTAATGTCAGCGAGCCCTGGGGTGGGACAAGGGTGTCTTTTCCCTCCCTGGCCTGACTAGGCCAAGCATAGACATGGATGCACCTGTGCCTTTCAGCACCTGGGCAGGCAGGGGCCAGCCTCCCAGGACAGATGCAGGCACAGAGGCAGTGACCTGAATGAGTGACCAAGAGTGGCTGGGAGTTACTGCCACCCTTGGCCTTTAGCAGTGGTTTCAAGCCTGCCACTGCCCACCCCCCCACCCCCCCGTGGAAGTGGGCCTCCTGGTCCCAACCAGGTGCTGGGGGGGTGGGCGGGGACAGGTGGTCAGATGAGAGGGGCGCTCACCTCCACACAAATGTTGCACCAGGTGATGTGGTAGGTCCGGAGTGGGCGGAGGAAGCAGCACTTTGGGCACCACTGCAGGAGGAAGGCCCTGTGGTTCACCCACACCACAGGCGCCATCATGGGGCCCAGTTCGTTGGAGCCTGGCATGGGAAGAGGACTGGGCAGCAACAGCAGCCCTCCCATCACTCTGCTGCTGGTGGGGGTGGGGGGCAGCCCCGCCGCATCACAGGGCTCCAGGAAGGGTGGGGAGGAGGTGGGCAGGGGAATCCCTGGTCCCCACTCAGTGGACTGACCACACTCAGAGAGGCTGGCAGTCCACAGGAAGGTAGTTTCCAGCCAGAGGAGCTCTGTGAGGACACAGGCCTTTGAAACTGGGATTGATGCTTTAAGGAGTGCATGCAGTGGGAAGGAAGAAGAGAACTGAGTGGTTGCCAAGAGCTGGCTTCTCTCCCTGGTCTGCCCCGAGCTTCCCCCACCAAGGCAAATGGAAACCTCCAGAATGCTGTTTTTCCACATCCTGGTGGCTTGGGAAATGAAGCGCCAGAAGCAGGGCCCAAGCAAATGAGGTTGTGGGGGGAAAGGGTCATGAGGCCCAAGGATGGGAGATGGGGGAGCACGTTAGGAATCATCCTTGCAGCCAGGAGCCTGTAGGCTGCTACCTCCTTCTCCCAGGGAGCTGAGAGCTCACCTTGATGCAAGATGCCAGGGTCTGACAAGTGGAGGGAAAGGAGACTGCAGAAGGTGAGGACGAAGAGGGGGCCTGTGAAAATGGGATAGACCCACTCCCCGTTCTGGGCCAGCCATCTGCAACTGAGACCAGAGCAGGACTCAGCCCTGATCTTGGGGTCCCAGAGCTCCCCCTAGGACTCAGTCCACCTGGTCAGGACTCACAGACCTTAAAGTCTGCTCTAAATATCCAGGCTAGTGACAGATCCTCAGAGGCTCCACCCAATACTACCCGCCACCACCAGCTGCCAAAGGCGCCAAGCACTCTGTGCCTCAGTGCCTTTGCACCTTCGAGTCCCTCTACCTAGAATATCCTCCATTCCCTGACCCCTCTTCTGCACTTCCCCTGCTCCATACCATGATCTTTGTTCCCTTCCATCTGTCTGTCAGAAACCTGCCGGCTTGTGTGGGAGACTCACGGGAATGCGAAGCAGAGGCCACTGACAACGAGCAGCAGCACTCCACGGAAGGCAGCAAATAGGCTTGGGAGCATCCAAGGAAGTGGGCCCTGAGGCCTGCCATCCTCTGAGAGTGGCATGGCTTGGCCCCCTCTGCCTATAGACACCCTCCCCGATCCTGGCTCCAGGAGCCCTGTGTCCACAGCAACCGCTGAAGCTGCAGGAAGTGCTGAAGCCACAGCCCAGGGTGGAAGGCAGAAGTCTCACTGTGATATCACAGAGGCTGAGGAGAATGTGGGCTCAGGGCTCTGAAGCCTGTGACCAGCCCTTCCACCAGCCACCCCTGCCAGCCCCTCTTGTGCTGGGGACTGAGAGGTCCTGTCCCGCCATGTTGGCTTCCAGACCTCATGAGAGTAGAGAAGCACGTGGGGAGAAGGATGTGATTCCAGTCGTCCTTTTAGGCAAAGTGCTAATCGAAGCACACAGTGCGCATTGCTCACTCTGTCTCCAGTTTTTCCTTTTTGCTATCACAGAATTCCACTTTGGGGGAGCGAGCAGCAAAATAATTTTCCAGCTTCCCTCGTTTCTGGGCTTTTCATGACACAATTCTGGTCAATGAGATGTAAGTGGATGTCTGTTGATTGTTTCTAGGAAAGCTTTTGTCTTCCTGATAAAAGGGGAAAAGGACACCATTGGCACAGCTCTGTTCCTTCTTCCTGTCTTGAACGTAGACGTGCTGGCCAGGGGTGTCCCCTGGACCCATTAGGCAACAAGTTAACATGCTACAGAGACAACGTTAGATGACATGTTGAGTCACTGCCCCAGTCTTGAACTGCCTCCCTCTGAGACGCTTATTATGTGAGAAAATAACTGGCTTCTCTGTTAGATGCAGCTGGCAGTTGTCATTCGTTTTAGCCACTGAACGTCCGAGCCCCTCTTTGTTTAGAAGATTCCCCAGACTATGACTGACAGCGCTAACAGGCCTGTGACACAGGTGCCACCAATTAGTCTCAGAGCTACTATGAGAAACCAACCGGGGAGTCTTTGCTGAGAGGCAGCCACTGCACACATTTTCAGAGCGCCTGTGTGTTGGAGTGTAGTGGCCATTGTGAAGATCACTTTAATTTCAACAGTGATTGTATTATTCTTGAACGTGGGTAAAATATGTAATTCCAAGATTCCTACTTTACTTTAAAAACTTGGACTGATGTGGAATGGGAGTAACTGACCTGCAACGTTCTGAGGAAATTAATTTGATTAAAACTAGAGGGGGCCGGCCCTGTGGCCAAATGGTTAAGTTCATGCTCCACTTCAGTGGCCCAGGGTTCATCGGTTGGGATCCTTGGCGAAGACCTACGCATTACTCATCAAGCCATGCTGTGGCAGCATCCCACACAGAAGAACTAGAATGACCTGCAACTAGGATATACGGCTATGTATTGTGGCTTTGGGGATAAAAAAAAAAAAAAAAAAACAAACAGGAAGATTGGCAGCTTATGTTAGCTCAGGGCCAATCTTCCCCACCAAAAAGTATACTTAAGACAAAAGGGGGCCACCCCATGACCAATGATTAAGTTCACGTGCTCAGCTTCAGTGGCCCAGGGTTGGCAGGTTTGGATCCCTGGCGTGGACCTATGCACAACTCATCAAGCCATGCTGTGGCAGCATTCCACCTGGAGTTTCTAAAATGACTTACAACTAGGATATAGAAATATGTCATGGGGCTTTGGGGAGAGAGAAGAAAAACAGGAAGATTGGCAACAGATGTTAGCTCAGGGCCAATCTTCCTTACCAAAAAGTATACCTTAAAAAAAAAAAAGGAAAAAAGAAACGGTACCCTTGGGCCAAAGGCAGCCTGCCTGACCGTGAAGTTAAAAAAAAAAAAAGAAACAGAGAGCAAAAGTCCTTTTTAACACAGAATTATTACTTTTATTTTCTTGTCTATAGAAACATATTTTTTCTTCATGACATTCAATTCTTAATTTAAACACATGTTGTAAGAATATTGTCTTATACTTGATGAGATTATATTTTAAATACTAAATTTGAAAGCTTTAGATATTTTCATTTGTTACAATGTCATATAATTGTTATATGTATGCACATTTAAAATATCTACATATTGAAATATTTAAAATTAATTTTTTAAAGTGTATGTATAGTAGAGAGGAAGAACTGACAGCTTAGAAGAGAAATGATCTTTGAATCACAGTCTGTTTTCAACCTGGTGCACTAAAAAGTTATTACGTGCCCTTTGTCTATTCTACCCGATGGTAGAGAGTTATTATCTCACTTAACGTACATGAGTAATTTCAATTGTAAGCAAATTAATAGAATGACAAAACAGAATTAATAGAATGATAGGAGATTCCTCACTTCTAGAAAAAGCTGAAAATGCTGAGTGGTTGTTATGTTACCTTCTGCTATGCTGTCTACAGGACTGTTAGTCTGATTAATAACATGGCCAACACTCTGACCCTTTCTTATCCTCAGACACCTGTACTCACATAGAGCAACAGCTCTTTGATGTTGCTGTTTTCTGATACTGGGCCCCAAATTCAGAAGAATAAAATTGGCCTTGTGTCTTTTTCTAAGCTAGGTAACACAAAAGGTTTACCACCCATCCCCACCCCCAAAACCCTTGACATAGCACTCTCAAGCATCAAAGGATGTTAAAAACATAGAGATAGGGGCCAGCCCAGTGGCATAACACTTAAATATGTGCACTCTGTTTCAGCCTCCTGGGGTTCACAGGTTTGGATCCCAGATGCGGACCTACAGACTGCTGGTCGTGCCACACTGTGGCAGCATCCCACACACAAAATAGAGGAAGATTGGCACAGATGTTAGCTCAGGGACAATCTTCCTCAAGCAAGAAGAGGAAGATTGGCAACAGATGTTACCTAAGGTACAATTTCCTCAGCAAAAAAAGAACAAAGAGAATGAACATGCTTCATATTTTCTACATGTGCTCAATGATATTGTAAGAACTGCCCTATGTATCGGGCCCATGTTGTAGGGTAAACTGATAAATAAGATTTAATCTCATTTTTGCATGGGTAACAGTTATCAATATGCAACCAAGCATGAAGAAGTTAAAATATCTTTCCTAGAGCAAAAAACTTTGAGAGAAGCTTTGCTAACTGCAGGTGTGCACATTCAGCATAATCAATTGTTGCTTCAAACCAACCAGGTCTTTGTATCCCTCCTTAGTATAGGAGTGAGCTGTCTTTCCCAGAAAGTCAAGGTCCAGACATCAAGACTCAGCCTCACAAGGCCAAATGCAGTCTGAAGATGAAAACTAACCAGAAAAGTTCAAACAGTCAAAGAAAGAGAAAGTCAGTCTTCAAGGTCAAACACAGGCTAGTGGAAAGGTGCCACCCAGCATGGCCACATGCTACCCCTCCCCTCTTCAAACCCCAGCACATGCTCTCCTTCCCCTTTCTAAACGCCCTAGCATTTTCCCTTCGAGGAGGTGGATCTGAGTTCTAACTCCCATCTCCTCCTCTGTCTGCCTTTCAATAGTAAAGCTCTTTCCTTACCACAAGCCTGGTGTTTCAGTTTTTTTCTTTATTGGTCCTACTGAATGGCAGCTAAACAAACCTGTGTTTGGGTTTGGTAACAAATATGAATAAGTTTTCAGTAATTTGGATTCTCTAGCAGAGTGGGGAAAATCATACTCGAATTCAAGTGCACTGCCAACACAAAGGCTGTCCATGAGTGGGCTTCTAAGAATATTTTATTCCTTGGTTTAAAACACATACCAATTGGAAGCAATTGTGGCACACATTTTACATACAGATTAGTCTGTATTTCCACTGTTCATTAATCCATTTTCCCCTCAGGTTAATTATCAGTGAAGTCTTCCTGGAATAATTGTGTGGACCCATGCACTTATGTACCTCACCCTAATAGAGATTCCACTCTCCTCCATTCTGACAATGTTAGCTACTCTAATAAGTTGACCTGCCTGGCCTCAACACACGGTTTCTCTGCTCCCTTCATTTTTGACTAAAGGTCACTGCTAGAAGCTACAGACCAGAGACTGGGTCTTCCAGAAGAAACATCAGACACGGAAAGCCTGAGAAAAGGATATAGGGTACAGACCTATGTTTACAACATTCCTCAAAGAAGATGATGTGACCCCCAGAGCAGACAGGGGGACCTGGAACTCGAGACTCCAGGACTACAGGGTCTGGAAACAGATGACTTTAGGAACATAGACTGTTGAGCCAGGGTTGACAGAATGAGAATTCATGACAGGTGACTGATTAACACTGATGAAAGAAATCTCATGATGGCTAGTTGTTTCAAAATTTGTGGCTATTTGTTTCAGAATAGTGTTGATCAATTTTAATGTTTTTTTTTTCTGTTGAGCATACAGCAGGGTCCCTTTTTATGCTTTCTGTTCCATCTCCAAAGTCTGACTTATGCAGGCTACAACCATGACTATGACAAAGGTCAAAATTATCTGATTATTGGTTTTTCATTTAAATCTTTCCTTGTTTGATATATTGATCCAAAATATATGGAAAGAGCAATCCAGTTTTAAAGAGCAAAAATACTTCTTCACTTGGGCTCACCCTATCAGAATCCAGGCATATATAAGAGGTCTTACATACTAGCACTCTGAGTGTTGAATATAGAAAACTGTGAATATATTTTACAAGCTAATTAATTCTCAGGAAAGCTTTAAAATGATTCCCTAATAATTGGAACACAGAGGAGTGCTTTGACACAAAGTTAAGCCTAGGAAAATTCCAGCTGTCCTATGAACATTCTATGAAACATTTAAACTACATTCTGCAGATAGCTCCACTTATTAATGTCTATGATAACTCAATGGGAGCTATAGCATATGTTTAAAAATAGATACTCAGCCCCTGCATGAACACTTTCCCCACTGGTGGGTGAGCCCTCTGTGCCACGGTGGTCCCAAGGAGTTGAACAGGCTCAGACAACTCAAGAAAGCCCCTCCCACCAAGCACAGCAGTTGGCATGACCAAAGAAGAAGTGGTGGCAGATCTATGCACCTAGGTAAAAGCTTTCCTGGCCAGAACAAGCATCCATAGGATCCCTAAAACTTCCAGCAAAAGGGGTGGGATCAGAAACACAGCTTCTGCTTCCTCCCAGCTGTGGCAGGTGGAATCTATGACCTGATATGACCAGAAATGCGCTGGCAAAAGATTAGTTCATCAAACATCATGAGAAACTACAGCAATAATTCAGAGCAGGAGGAAAATGACAATTCTCCAGACACCAACCCTGAAGTCACAGAAATTTACCATCTAAATGGCAGAGAATTCTAAATAGCTATCAGAAAAAACTAAATGAGTTACAAGAAAACTCAGAAAGACAGTTCAACGAAATCAGGAATAAAATTAATGAACAGAGGGAATTCTTCACAAAAGAGATTGAAACTTTACAGAAAAACCAATCAGAAATGTGGGAGGTGAAAAATATGATGAGTAAGATAATGAAAAACCTGGAGCCCTAAAATAACAGAGCTGATATTAGGGAGACAGAATTCACAATTTAGAGGATGGAAATATAGAAATGCTTCAGGTGGAGGAGGAGAGAGAACTAAGACTAAAAATAAATGAAGAAATTCTCAGAGAAATATCCTACTCAATTAGAAATGCAACATAAGGATTACAGGTATTCCAGAGGAAGACAAGGTGGAGAAATGAGCAGAGAGCTTGTTCAAAGAAATAACAGCTGACAACTTTCCAAATTTGGAGAAGGTGCTGGAATTACAAGTAAAAGAAGCTAAAGGAATTCCTAATTCCATCAATGTAAAAAGACCTTCCCTAAGGCATATAGTAGTAAAATTGGCAGAACTCAGTGACAAAAAATATTAAGGGCAGAAAGGCAGAAAAAATAACTTACAAAGGAACACCTATCAGGATTTCAGCAGAAACCTATGGGCTAGGAGAGAGTAGAATGATATATTCAAAATTCTTACAGACAAGATCTTTCAACCAAGAATACTCTATCCAGTGAAAATATTCTTCAGATATGGTGGAGAAATAAAAACTTCCCCAGATAAACAAAAGGTGAGGGAATTCATCATCACAATACCACCCATATCCTGATAATTAATGATCAAGAAGGCCCTCATACATGCCAAAAAAAAAAAAAAAAAAGGAGAGAACGTGTTTACAAAGCCTTGAGTGAGGAGATAAATAGGCAGACAAAATCAGAAAATTGCAGGTCTCTATCAGAACAGGTTAGCAAAGAGTTAATTACAACCTTAAAGATCACGGAAAGACAAACATCGAAAATACCTATGATCACTTCATTTTAACCACAAACTGACAACACAACTCAGAATAAGTTGTGACAACCATAACTTAGGGAAGAGGAAAAGGATGGAACCTCCTCAGAGTGAGGAAATAAGGGACCATCAGAAAATAGACTATCTCATCTATAAGACTTTTTATACAAACATCAAGGTAAACACAAAATAAAAAATCAGAGCAGAGCCACGAATGATGAAGAGAAAAGAGAAAACCATCACAGAGAATCACCAAACTGCATTAGCAATCTGAAATACAACAAATGAGAAACAAGGGAAGTACAGGACAACTGGGACACAATTGATAAAATGGCTGCATTAAGCCCTCATATATCAATAGTCACTCTAAATGTGAATGGGTTGAATTCCCCAATCCAAAGACACAGAGTGGCAGGATGAATTAAAAAACAAAACCCGACAATATGCTGCCTCCAGGAAACACATCTCAGCTCTAAAGACAAACACTGGATCAGGGTGAAGGAATGGAAGACGATACTCCAAGCTAATGGCAAACAGAAGAATGCAGATGTTACCATCCTTATATGAGGCAAAATACGCTCAAGATAAAAAAGACAATGAGACATAAAGAGGGGCAGTATATACAGATAAAAGGGACACTCCACCAAGAGGATAAACACTTATAAATATATATGCGCCCAAAACAGGAGCACCAAAGTACATAAAGCAACCATTAACAAACCTAAAAGGAGATATTAACAGCAACACAATAATAGTAGGGAACCTTGACACCCCGCTTACATCAATGGATGGATCATCCAGAGAGAAAGTCAACAAGCAATTAGTGGAATTAAATGAAAAACTAGACCAGGTGGACTTAATAGTCATAGAGAACAGTCCATCCAATGGACATACAATGGCACATGGAACATTCTCCAAGCTGTACCGTATGTTGGGAAACAAGGCAAACCTCAATAAACTTAAGAAGATTGAAATCATATCAAGCATATTTTCTGACCATAATTCTATGAAACTAGAAATCAAATACAAGAACAAAAGCTAGGAAAGTAATGAATATGAGGAGATTAAACAACACGCTACTGACCAACAATGGATCATTGAAGAAATTAAAGGGAAATCAAACAATATGAGACAATTGCAAATGAAAATACAATGTACCAACTTTTTTTTTATTGAGTTATTGATAGGTTACAATCTTGTGAAATTTCAGTTGTACATTAATGTTTGTCAGTCATGCTGTAGGTGCACCACTTCACCCTTTGAGCCCACCCCCCACCCCGCCTTTCCCCTGGTATCCACTAAACTGTTCTTAGTCCATAATTTTAAATTCCTCATATGAGTGGAGTCATACACAGATTGTCCTTCTATCGCTGGTTTATTTCACTTAACATAATTCTCTCAAGGTCCATCCATGTTATTGCAAATGGAATGATTTTGTTCTGTTTTGCAGCTGAGTAGTATTCCATTGTATATATGTACCACATCTTCTTTATACATTCATCTGTTGCTGGACACTAAGGTTGCTTCCACATCTTGGCTATTGTAAACAGTGCTGCAATAAACATTGGGGTGCATAGGACTTTTGGGATTGCTGACTTCAAGCTCTTTGGATAAATACCCAGTAGTGGGATGGCTGGATCGTATGGTAGTTCTATTTTTAATTTTTTGAGGAATCTCCATACTGTTTTCCATAGTGGCTGCACCAGTTGGCATTCCCACCAGCAGTGTATAAGGATTCCTTGTTCTCCGCAACCTCTCCAACATTTGTTGCTATTAGTTTTAGATATTTATGTCATTCTAACGGGTGTAAGGTGATATCTTAGTGTAGTTTTGATTTGCATTTCCCTGATGATCAGCGATGATGAGCATCTTTTCATGTGCCTGTTGGCCATCCATATATCTTCTTTGGAGAAATGTCTGTTCATGTCTCCAGCCCATTTTTTGATTGGGTTGTTTGATGTTTTGTTGTTGAGTTGCAAGAGTTCTTTATATATTATGGATATTAAGCCTTTGTCAGATATATGACTTGCAAATATTTTTTCCCAGTTAGTGGGTTGTTTTTTTGTTTCAATCCTGTTTTCATTTGCTTTGAAGAAGCTCTTTAATCTGATGAAGTCCCATTTGTTTATTCTTTCTATTGTTTCCCTTCTCTGAGAAGGCATGGTGTCCAAAAAGATCCCTTTAATACTGATGTCAAAGGGTGTACTGCCTACGTTTTCTTCCAAAAGCCTTATGGTTTCAGGTCTCACCTTTAGGTCTTTAATCCATTTTGAGTTTATTTTGGTGAATGGTGAAAAAGAACGGTCAATTTTCATTCTTTTACATGTGGCTTTCCAGTTTTCCCAGCACCATTTGTTGAAAAGACTTTCTTTTCTCCATTGTATGCCCTCAGCTCCTTTGTCAAAGATAAGCTGTCCATACATGTGTGGTTTTATTTCTGGGCTTTCAATTCTGTTCCATTGATCTGTGCACCTGTTTTTGTACCAGTACCATGCTGTTTTGATTACTGTAGCTTTGTAGTATGTTTTGAAGTCAGGGATTGTGATGCCTTCCGTTTTGTTCTTTTTTCTCAGGATTGCTTTAGAAATTCGGGGTCTTTTGTTGCCCCATACGAATTTTAGGATTCTTTGTTCTAATTCTGTAAAGAATGTCATTGGGATTCTGATTGGGATGGCGTTGAATCTGTAGATTGCTTTAGGTAGAACGGACATTTTAACTATGTTTATTCTTCCAATCCATGTACATGAAATGTCTTTCCATCTCCTTATGTCGTCATCCAATTCTCTCAGAAAGGCCTTGTAATTTTCATTATATAGGTCCTTCACTTCCTTAGTTAAATTTACCCCAAGGTATTTTATTCTTTTTGTTGCGATTGTGAATGGTATTGTATTCTTGAGTTCTTTTTCTGTTGGTTCATTACTGGAGTATAGAAATGCTACTGATTTATGCAAATTGATTTTATACCCTGAAACTTTGCTGTAGTTGTTGATTACTTCTAACAGTTTTCCAATGGGTTCTTTGGGGTTTTCTATATATAAGATCATGTTGTCTGCAAACAGCGAGAGTTTCACTTCTTCCCTCCTTATTTGGATTCCTTTTATTCCTTTTTCTTGCCTGATTGCTCTGGCCAGGACCTCCAGTGCTATGTTAAATAAGAGTGGTGATAGAGGGCATCCTTGTCTCGTTCCTGTTTCCAGGGGGATGGCGTTCAGTTTTTGCCCATTGAGTATGATGTTGGCTATGGGTTTGTTGTATATGGCCTTTATTATGTTGAGGTAGCTTCCTTCTATGCCCATTTTGTTCAGAGTTTTTATCATAAATGGCTGTTGGATCTTGTCAAATGCCTTCTCTGCATCTATTGAGATGATCATGTGGTTTTTATTCCTCAGTTTGTTGATGTGGTGTAGCACGTTGATTGATTTGCGGATGTTGAACCATCCCTGTGTCCCTGGTATGAATCCCACCTGATCATGATGTATGATTCTTTTGATGAATTGCTGAATTCTGGTTGCCAATATTTTGTTTATAATTTTTGCATCTATGTTCATCAGTGATATTGACCTGTAGTTCTCTTTTTTTGTGGTGTCCTTGTCAGGTTTTGGTATCAGCGTGATGTTGGCCTCATAGAATGTGTTAGGAAGTGTTCCATCTTCCCTAATTTTTTGGAATAGCTTGAAAAGGATAGGTATTAAATCCTCTCTGAAAGTTTGGTAGAATTCCCCAGGAAAGCCATCTGGTCCTGGGGTTTTATTCTTTGGGATGTTTTTGATTGCTGTTTCAATCTCTTTGCTTGTGACTGGTCTGTTCAAATTGTCTGCCTCTTCTTGAGTGAGCTTTGGGAGATTGTAGGAGTCCAGGAATTTATCCATTTCCTCTAGGTTATCCATTCTGTTGGCATATAGTTTTTGGTAGTATTCTCTTATAATCTGTTGTATTTCTGCAGAGTCTGTTGTTATTTCTCCTCGCTCATTTCTGATTTTGTTTATTTGAGCTTTCTCCCTTTTTTTCTTTGTAAGTCTGGCTAGTGGTTCGTCAATTTTATTTATCTTCTCAAAAAACCAGCTCTTTGTCTCATTGATCCTTTCTACTGCCTTTTTTGTTTCAATAGTGTTTATTTCTGCTCTGATTTTTATTATTTTCTCCTTCTGCTGACTTTGGGCTTCATTTGTTCTTTTTTCTTTAGTTCAGTTAGGTGTGCTTTAAGGTGGCTTATTTGGGATTTTTCTTGTTTGTTAAGATGTGCCTGTATTGTGATGAATTTTCCTCTTAATACAGCTTTTGCTGTATCCCATATCAGTTGGTATGGCATGCTATCATTTTCATTTGTTTCCAGGTATTTTTTGATTTCTTCTTTAATTTCTTCAATGATCCATTGCTTGTTCAGTAGTGTGTTGTTTAGTCTCCACATCTTTGTGCCTTTCTCAGCTTTTTTCTTGTAATTAACTTCTAGCCTTATAGCACTATGATCTGCGAAGATGCTTGTTATTATTTCAATTTTTTTAAATTAGTAGAGGCTTACCTTGTTTCCCAACATATGGTTTATCCTACAGAATGTTCCATGTGCGCTTGAGAAGAATGTGTATTCAGCTCTTTCATGGTGGAGTGATCTATATATGTCTATTAAGTCCAATTGTTTTAGTTTTTCATTTAGCTCCACTATTTCCTTGTTGATTTTCTGTCTGGATGATCTGTCCATTGATGTGCGTGGGGTGTTGAGGTCCCCTACTATTATTGTGTTGTTTTTAACATCTTCCTTTAGGTCTGTTAATAGTTGCTTTATGAATCTTGGTGCTCCTGTGTTGGGTGCATAGATATTTATAAGCATTATTTCTTCTTGATGAAGTGTCCCTTTGATCATTATATATTGTCCCTCTGTGTCTCTCTTTACCTGTCTTATTTTGAAATCCACTTGGTCTGATATGAGAATTGCAACGCCTGCCTTTTTTCCTTGCTATTTGCTTGAAGTATTATCCTCCACCCCTTCACCCTGAGTCTGTGTTTGTCCTTGGGGCTGAGGTGTGTTTCCTGGAGGCAACAAATTGGTGGATTGTGTTCTTTAATCCATTTTGCCACTCTGTGTCTTTTTATTGGAGAGTTCAATCCGTTCACATTGAGAGTGATTATTGATGCATGTGGACATAGTGCTGTTAATCTGTCGCTCATTATCTTGCTTTCCTGCGTTTCTTTTCCTGTTTGCTTTAGACTACCCATTTAATACTGCAATTTCTTTTTTTTTTTTTTAAAGATTTTTTTTTTTTTATTTTTTCCTTTTTCTCCCCAAAGCCCCCCGGTACATAGTTGTATATTCTTCGTTGTGGGTCCTTCTAGTTGTGGCATGTGGGACGCCGCCTCAGCGTGGCTTGATGAGCAGTGTCATGTCCGCGCCCAGGATTCGAACCAACGAAACACTGGGCCGCCTGCAGCGGAGCGCGCGAACTTAACCACTCGGCCACGGGGCCAGCCCCTAATACTGCAATTTCTTATGCTGGGTTTCTTAGATTTTTCCTTATTTATGATTTGTGACTCTGTTCTGTACTTTATTTTAGTGTCTACCTTGAAGTTTGTATTTAGAATCTCGTGTATAATATAGTCTATTCTCTGGTGGTCTCTTACTTACTTGACCAATACTGATTTGGAACCTTTGCTCTTCCCCTCCTAAATTATTATTTTCATTTCCTATTCCAACTCGTCTTATTAATTGGTAGTTAGAGTGCTAAGATCATCCTTGTTTTGGTGTTTCCTTACCTTTACCCTAATGCTATAATTGAATATTTGCTGTCCTGTTCTGGTTCTATCCATCAGTCTCCCTAGTCTGTGGATTGTGTCCCCTTTCTCCCTTTTTTCTTTTTTCAGGTATGAAAGCCTTCTTGAGGATTTCTTGTAATGGAGGGATTTTAGTTACAAATTCCCTTAACTTTTGTTTGTCTGGAAAAGATTTAATTTCTCCCTCATAGCTGAAGGAAATTCTTGCTGGATAGAGTATTCTTGGCTGAAGATTTTTATCTTTTAAAGCTTTGAATATGCCACTCCATTCTCTCCTAGCTTGTAGGGTTCCTGTAGAGAAATCCGCTGACAGTCTGATAGGGGCTCCTTTATAGGTTATTCTCTGTTTTTTTCTTACTTCCCTGAGTATTCTTTCCTTAGCTTTCCTTTTTGCCAACTTTACTACTATGTGCCGTGGGGTAGCTCTTTTTACATTGACAAATCTAGGAGATCTAAAACCCTCCTCTACACACATTTCTCCATCGATCCCTAGATTTGGGAAGTTCTCTTCAATAATTTCGTTAAGCACACTTTCTGCTCCATTTTCCTTTTCCGTATTCTCAGGAATTCCTATGATCCTTATGTTCTTACTCCTCATTGAATCCATTATCTGTCGGAGATTTTCCTCATTTTTTTAAATTCTTAGTTCTCTTTCTTCCTCTGTCTGGTGCCATTCAGCCTGTCTATCTTTGATTATGCTAATTTTCTCCTCTATGTTGTCTACACGGGCATTCAGGGAATCCGTATTCTGTTTTATCTGGTCCTACAATGTAGCAACTTTTGTGGGATGCAGCAAAAGTGGTCTTAAGAGGGAAATTATAGCAATACAGGCCCACCTTAACAAATAAGAAAAATCTCAAATAAGCAACCCTAAAACTGTACTTACAGAATTAGAAAAAGAAAAACAAACGAAGTCCAAGGTCAGCAGAAGGAGGGAAACAATAAAAATTAGAGCAGAAATAAATGATATTAAAAGCAAAAGAGCAGTAGAAAGACTCAATGAAGCTAAGATCTGGCTCTTTGGGAAGACGAACAAAATTGACAAACCCTTAGCCAAACTCACTAAGGAAAAAAGAGAGAAGGCTGAAATAAATAAAATCAGAAAGGAAAGAAGAGACATTACAACGGATACCACAGTAATACAAAAGATTATACGAAAATACTATATGCCCACAAATTGAATAACCTAGAAGAAGTGGATAAATTCTTAGACTCATACAATCTCCCAAAACTGAATCAAGAAGAAATAGAGAATCTCAACAGACCAATCACAAGGAAAGAGATTGAAACAGTAATTAAAAGTCTCCCCAAAAATAAAATTCCAGGACCAGATGGCTTCTCTGGAGACTTCTACCAAACATTCAAAGAAGATTTAATATCTATCCTTCTCAAACTGTTGCAAAAAGTTGAAGAAGATGGAACACTTCCTAGCACATTTCATGACGCCAACATCACCCTGATCCCAAAGCCCGACAAGGACAACACAAAGAAGGAAAATTACAGGCCAACAACACTGATGAACATACACCATGCAAAAATCCTCCACAAAATATTGGCAAACTAAATACAACAAAGCCTTAAAAGGATCAGTGCAGATGACGTCAAGATGGTGGTATAGGCAGACTCTGAATTCACCTCCTCTCACAGACAAAACTAATTTATATCTACTCTTGGAACAATTACCCCTGACAGAGAACTAAAAACTGCATTAAAAGAACCCACACAACAAGGGATGGTGCTTACTGAGTTGGAAGAGACAGAAATTCCTTTCTGGAGAGAAAAATGCCACCTTCAGCACTTCACTGCCAACTGGGAGCAATCTTAAAGTATGGAGCCTTCCCTGAAGGAGTGGGGGATGTGACTGTAGGAGCTATACCACAATAAGCAGGTTATGGATTCAGCACAATCTGGATAAGTGTCGTAAGATCCAGCTTTCCTGGCTATTAACTAGAATGGGGAATACCCCCAGAAAAGCTATGGGACATGAGGGGAAAAAAAGCCTGCTCTTAAAAGGCCCACACACAAATTCATCTGTTATGGAAAGCAACCTAAAATCTCCATAAAGTAAGGTGCACAGTCCTTTGGTGAAAACTGACTCACTTGATAGGCTCTGAGTGCATTGCGGTGAGAGGTGAGACCTCCCAAGGGACTGAGAAATTGGCAGCAGCCATCACTGTGACTTAGTACAAGCATGCTGACACAGACACAGGTAGATGCCTTTGGAGTTCTTCCCTGGCCTGTTAACCAAGGGTTTGCCCCACCCACTAGAGCACTGATTTAATCTACCTCAGTCAGGGCAGGCAGTCCACCCTAAAGACTGGCTTCCCCCAACAGCAAGCCTTCAGGAAACAGGGGGGCCCACATAGGGAGGGTGTCTGGAACCTCTGCAGCTGGAGAGTGGGTCCACTCTGCAGGGCAGAGCCTGAGCATGGAGCAGGCCTCACTTGGTGGAGTGTGTGGGGCCTCTGCAGTGGGGCAACTGGGTCTGCTTCAGTGGGTCAGGGCATGCCCATGGGGTAGGACTGTGTTGACAGTGTGTGGCCCTGTGGGTGTTGGGCTTGTCAGCTGCAGAAGACTTGTGCTTCTCAAACAGCCACATAGGGGATGGACCCCACCTTCTAAAACCTGAAACAATTGGGTGCTCCTGTGCCTGGGGCAGGTCCCACTCAGCTGCAACTCTGAGAGAGCTGACAACAGCCTTGCAGGCTGGAGGCCTACAGCAATTGTAAGCCCCTGAGCCTAGCAATCAGCCACGCTGGGGCCCTCTCACTTAACATAAAAACTGCAATAGGAATGTGCTATGAGGCCTTGCAGCCAACTATGCTGGGGTTCCCCACACCCAACAAAGTGACTGAAGTGTCCATAGCAGCCACACACAGCTGAATATTACAACCAGAAGGCCAGGGGGACAGCCCAGCCTCCATGTGCACCTGCCGTCATAGTAACCTTGCCACAACAGAAGGATGCATGTAGCCCTCACAGTGGACACTCCTGGAACATTTGGAACTGGTAACAACAGGGAAGCACACTGCTGGGCCTCATAAGGAATATCTTACATAGGGCCACCTCTCCATGATTAGGAGATGTGAGTGGCCAAATTAATACATAGATATAAGGACAGAGAAAGACGTCAAATGAGGAGGCAAAGGAATACATTCCAGGTCAGGGAATTGGACAAAATCCCAGAAAAAGAACTAGATGAAACGGAAATAAACAATCTATCTGACAAAGAGTTTGAGCAAAAAGTCATAAGGATGCTCACTGATCTTGGGAGCAGAATGAATGAACTCAATGAAAACTTCAACAAAGAACAGGAAAATATAAAAAAGAACCAATCAGAAATGATGAATACAGTACTGGAAATGAAAAATTCACTAGAGGGAATCAATAGCACAGTAGATGAGACAGAAGAATAGGTTAGTGAGCTGGATGAAAGACTAGAGGAGATCATACTCACTGAACAGATAAAAGAAAAAGAATTTAAAAGAATAAGGACAGTCTAAGGGACCTCTGGGACAACATCAAGCACACTAACATCCATATTACAGGTGTCCCAGAAGGAGAAGAGAAAGACAAAGGGACAGAGAATCTACTTGAAGAAGTAATAGCTGAAAACTTTCCTAACCTAAGGAAGGAAACAGACATCCAGGTACAGGAAGCACAGAGAGCACCAAACAAGATAAACCCAGAGAGGACCACACCAAGAAACACTATATATTAAAATGTCAAGAACTAAAGACAGAGAGAATCCGGAAAGCCACACGAGAAAGGCAACAAGTGACATACAAAAGAAACCCCATAAGGTTATCAGCTGACTTCTCAGCACAAACCCTACAGGCTAGAAGAGAGTGGCATGATCTACTCAAAGTGCTGAAAGGAAAAAACCTACAGCCAAGAATACTCTGCCTGGCAATGTTGTCATTCAGAATGGATGGAGAGATAAAGAGTTTCCCAGACAAGAAAAATTAGAGTTTATCACCAACAAACTAGTATTACAAGAAAAGCTAAAGGGACATATTTAAGTGGGAAAGAGAAGACGACAAATTGGAATAATAAAATTATCAAAAGGAAAAGCAATGCAATCACTGGTTAAGGCAAAAATACAGTAAACTTAGGAGATCAACCACCTATCAAGCTACTATGAAAGTCAAAAGAGAAAAGTACTAAAATTACCTATTTCCATGGTAAGAGGATAATGGATTAACACACACAAAAAAAGAGGTTAGCTAGGATATTAAAAACATAAAATATGGGAAGAGGGGAATAAAAGAGTAGAGCTTTTAGAAAGATATCAAACTAAAGAAACCATTAACTTAATATAGATTTCTATATACGTAGGTTATTATATATGAACCTCATGGTAATCAGAAACCAGAACCCTGTAATAAATACACCAAAAACTAAGAGAAAGTAATCCAAACATAATACTAAAGAAAGCCAACAAGAAGGGAAGAGAGCAAGAAAAGAAGAAAGGAACAGAAGGACTACTAAAACACTCAGATAAAAAGTAACAAATGGGTAATAAGTACATACTTATCAATAGCTACTTTCAATGTCATGGACTAAATGCTCCAATAAAAAGGCACACAGTGGCCAACTGGGTAAAAAAACAAGATCCATATATATGCTGCATACGAGAGATACACTTTAGATCTAAAGACACAAACTGAAAGTGAAGGGATGGAAAATGATACTCCATACAAATGCCAATGAAAAGAAGTCTGGGGTTGAAATACTTATATCAGAGAAAATAGACTTTAAAACAAAAACTGTAACAAGGGACAAAGAAGGTAACTACATAATGATAAAGGGTACAATCCAACAAGAGAATATAACACTTGTAAATATATATGCACCTAACATAGGAGCACCTAAATGTACAAAGCAATTATTAACAGACATAAAAGGAGAAATAGACAGTAACACAATAACAGTAGGGGACTTTGACATTCCACTTACACCAATGGATAGAACATCCAAACAGAAGATCAATAAGGAAACATTGGCCTCAAATGACACATGAGACCAGATGGACTTAGTATATACAGAACACTCCACCCAAAAACAACAGAATACACATTCTTTTCGAATGCACATGGAATATTCTCTAGGATTGATACATATTAGGCCACAAAGCAAGCCTCAATAAATTTAAGAAGTTGAAATAATACTAAGCATCTTTTCTGATCACAAAGCTATGAAACCAGAAATCAACCACAGGAAGAAAATCGGAAAAGCCACAAATATGTGGAGATTAAAGAAAATGCTACTGAACAATGAATGGGTCACTGAAGAAATTGAAGGGGAAATCAAAAAATACCTGGAGGCAAATGAAAGTGAAAATTCAACATGCCAAAATTTATGAGGTACAGCAAAAGCAGTTCTAAGAGGGAAGTTTATATCAATGCAGGCCTACCTCCACAGAAAAGAAAAATCTGAAATAAGCAATCTAACAGTACACCGAAAGGAACTGGAACAACTCAAACAAAGCCCAAAATCAGCAAAAGCAAAGAAATAAGAAAAATCACAGCAGAAATAAATGAAACAGAGACTTAAAAAACAATAGGAAAAAAATTAATGAAACTAAAAGCTGGTTTTTTAAAAAGATAAACAGAGTTGGCAAACCAAGAAAAACTTGGTTTCTTGGTTTCTCACCAAGAAAAAAGGAGAGAAAGCTCAAACAAACATAATCAGAAGTGAAATAGGAGACATTACAGCAGACACCTCAGAAATAGAAAAGGTTATTAGAGAATACTACAAAAAGCTACATGCCAGTAAATTCGATAACCTAGAAGAAATGGATAAATTCTTAGAATCATACAACCTTCCAAAACTGAATCAAGAAGAAATAGATAATTTGTATAGACCAATCCCCAATAAGGAGATTGAAGTAGTAATCAAAAAAGACCCCAAAAATAAAAGTCCGGGGCCAGAGGGCTTCCCTGGTGAATTCTACCAAATATTCAAAGAAGACTTACCACCTCTCCTTCTCAAACTCTTCCAAAAAATTGAAGAGGAGGAGAAGCTTCTTAACTCATTCTACGACACCATTACGTTGATACCAAAACCAGACAAGGACAACACAGGCTAATATCACTGATGAACATTGATTCAAATATCCTCGACAAAATACTAGCAAATCAAATACAACAATACATTAAAAAGATCATACACCATGAGTGAGTGGGATTTATTCCAGGGATGCAGGGATGGTTCAACAACCACAAATCAATCAATGTGATACACCCCCGTTAACAAAATGAAGAATAAAACTCACGTGATTATCTCAATAGATGCGGAGACAGCATTTGACAAGATACAGCATCCGTTTATGATAAAAACTCTGGATAAAATGGGTATGGAAGTAAAGTACCTCCACATAATAAGGGCCATATATGCCAAACCTACAGCTAATATCATTCTCAATGGAGAAAATTGAAAGCTATCCCTCTAAGAACAGAAACCAGACAAGGATGCCCACTTTCACCACTCTTATTTAATATAGTATTGGAAATCATAGCCAGAGCAATCAGGCAAGAAAAAGAAAAGGGATCCAAATTGGAAAGGAAAAAGACAAACTGTCACTATTTCCTGATGACATGATTTTATATATAGAAAACCCAAAGAACCTACCAAAAAACTTTTAGAAATAATAAATGAATATGGTAATGTCAACATACAAAAATCAGATGTGTTTCTATACACTAACAACGAAGTAGCAGAAAGAGAAATGAAGAATACAATCCCATTTACAGTTGAAACAAAAAAGAATAAAAAGCTAGGAATAAACTGAAAAGAAATTAACTCAAAATGGATTAAAGACTTGAACGTAAGACCAAAAACTGTAAAACTCTTAGAAGAAAATATAGGCAGTACACTTTGACATTGGTCTTCGCAGCCTCTTTTCAAATAATGTGTCTACTCAAGCAAGGGAAACAAAAGAAAAAATTAACAAATGGGGCTATGTCAGACTAAGAAGCTTGGGAAAGGCAAAGGAAACCATGAAGAAAACAAAAAGAAAAACCCACCAACTGGGAGTAATTGAAAAACTTATGTCCGACAAGGGGTTAATCTACAAAACATATAAAGAACTCATACAACTCAACAACAAAAAAAACAAACAACCCGATCAAAAAATGGGCAGAGGGTATGAACAGTTTTTAAAAGATGACGTACAGATGGATAACAGACATGAAAAGATGTTCAACATCACTAATTATTAGGAAACTGCAAATCAAAACTACAATGAGATATCAACTTACCCCGGTCAGAACAGCTATAATTACCAACACGAACAATAAGTTTTGGAGGGGGTGTTGAGAAAAGGGAATCCTCATACACTGCTGTGGGAGTGCAAACTGGCGCAGCCACTATGGAAAATAGAATGGAGATTTCTCAAAAAATTAAAAATAGAAATACCATATGATGCAAGCTGTCCCACTACTGAGTATTTATCCAAATAACATGAAATCAACAATCCAAAGAGATTTATGCACCCCTGTGTTTATTACAGCATTATTCACAGTAGCCAAGACGGGGAAGCCAGTTTCCACTGTGCCCGTCTAAGGATGAATGGATAAAGACAAAGTGGTATATATACACAATGAAATACTACTCAGCCACATAAAAGAGAAAGTCATCTCACTGGCAACAACGTGGATGGAACTTGAGGGTATGTTGTTAAGCCAACTAAGCCACACAGAGAAAAACAAATATGGCATGATTTCACTGATAGGTGTAAGATAACAAACACAAAGATAAAGAGAACAGATTAGTGGTGACCAGAGTGGAAGGGGGCCGGAAGTGGACGAAACAGGGAAAAGAGCACATATGTATGGTGACGGAGAAAATTTAGACTACTGGTGGTGAACATGATAAAATCTATACAGAAATTGCTAAATAATAGTGTACACTCCGAATTACACGATGTTGTAAACCATAATGAGCTCAATTAAATAATTGAAAGAAAAATAAGTAAATAAAAATAGACACTCAGGAGGCTGGTTAGATATACAGAGCGCCCTTATTGAGTCCCTTTACTTATCAAGGCAATGTGATTATTTTCAGTTTCCGTAAGAACAAGTCCTCTTTCCTAATTGCATAAATCGAATTTGTTATCATCACCATGACTGAAATGTCACCTTGAAAAATAAATTTAATTAGCTATGACCAGTCCACAACTATGGAACAAGAACTATCCTTCATAAGCAGAAAAATACTAAAATTTCATCCCAGAAAAACGGTAGGTGCCCCCTAGCTTACCTGATAACTCCCCTCCCCCATGGGTGGGCCAGGACCTCGAGGGGGGTGTGTGAGAATCAAGGACACGTTCAGCATGAATGGGGAGGAGGCAGAAAGGGAAGGTGGGGGCAGCTCAGTTGAGACCTCCAGCCTGGCAGGACACAATCTCTGAGGGGAGCCCAGCACCTAGGGGAGAGGCTGTGGGGGAGTCAGAGGAAGGGGTGGGCTAGGGCCTTCTTAGCCAGCGAGGAGCAGAACAGCCTGATCCCAAGGGATTTTCCTAAAGAAATCCTAGAAATACCTCTTGGGAGGGACCAGAAAGAGCTAGAATCAACATCCCAGAGCAAGAGGGTTCGTGGCCACCTTTGAGAGTCTGAGGAAAGTTACGTCCTTGCCCAGTGGGGAAACTGAGACCCAGGCTGTTGGGGGACATGACTCACACCAGGCTGAGGACTTGGAAGGCCCAGCCTGAGACTGGGGCAACCCGAGTGGAGCTGGAAGGAGGGATGTGGTAGGTGCCATCCTGATGACCAGCCACCCAGCTCTGAACCAAACAGGGCAATGGAGGGACGGGCAGCAGGGCAGGGCAGGACTAGGTGTCCCAGACCCTGGGGGACCATGGGCTTCTCAGCCTCCTGCAGAGCTGGGGCTCCAGCAGGCACCACTCCTACACCCAGCCCATTTCATGAACATCCCCCTCTGGGCCTCGGCCCAGGTTCCTGGATCCTCTTCCCATGAGGCTGAGGCACAGACACCCCCAGGACACCGTTTGGAAGTGGGCCTGTGGGCCTCTCCTCAGTGCTGGGCAACCTGGGCTGAGCTGTGCCTCAGAACACAGAGAGGAGACCCAAACAGATTCGTGCACCACACACACACCTATGGTCAGGGGCTCGAAAGGCCTCCTGCCATCCTCCCCTCGCCAGGCACCCATGGGCTGTGGCCTTTCCAGACAGACAAGGCTGCTTCAGCTTTACTCGTAAATGCATGCCCAAGAAATTTAAATGTGGCCACAGGAGGCATTTAGAGCAAGGACCAAACTGGACCGCCTTTTAGGATGTCAATGAATTCCCTGCATGCCTCCCCAGAACCCAAGGCTAACCCTGAGGTAAGCAGGATGAGAGCTGAGAAAAAGCTTGCACCCCAAGGGACCTTGGGACTGAGGAGACCCTGGGACCAAGACAAAGGGGACCTGAAACATCTGGAGTCCCTGGGGTTGAGCAAGGCTGCCCAGAGCCAGAGCCTTGGGTGAGGCTGGGCCGGATACAGAGCACCCGAGGCCACCACGGTCAGAGTGGGAGGAGGAGGGAAGGGCAGTCTGCAGGGGGACACAGCGTGTAGAGAACTGGAGCCATGTCCTGCACGGAGGTCAGCCACCTCCCCAGGCTGGGCTGACACTCCCCAGGGATGAGCTCCTGCCCCAACACACAAGCACGGGTGTGCACACACAGGCACACACACCTCCACGGGCCCTGGGGTGCTCATCTGGCCCTGTGGTGACACCCTTCCTTCTTACCCTCACCATATCCCTATTTGCCCTGGGTACAGGGTGCCAGGAAGCAGTGTGTTCGGTGCCCGTCCTCCCCTCCTAAGGAGGCAGGTCTGACACTTCAGGCTGGCTAGATCACACCCGGCACTTGACAAAAATTCAGATTCAGATTCCGGCCCTCCCTCACCCTGAGATTCTGAGTCAGTGGTCTGTGGGCTCAGGAATTCTGAGATGGTGGCCGTTGGAGGAACGCTGGTGCTCTGCTCCCTGTGTGATGGAGAAAATCATCATAATATGCCAGCTGCATTCATTGTGTCCCAACTGTGAACCTGTTGTTTGTATGAACCACCTCATTTCATCCTCTGATGACCCTTCAGGAAGGTGCCGTTATTTCCCATTCCCAAGGTCACACGTTGGCCACTAGAGGAGCCACAGTTTGATGGGGCTCCCTTCTCCTCGTTCCCCCCACCAAAAGGCTTGCAGACTCACAGGTCCTAGGGCCCACCCCAGGGACAGGACCCGAACCAGCATGGGACTCTCCAACAGGAGGGAGTGACCAGGGTGAGACCTGCTTGGAGGAAAGATGCATGGTGGACTGTGATAGGGAACGCCCGCACCCCTCCATCTTCCCAGGATGACGCCGCGGGAGGGCCAACTCCTAGCCTGAGGGCCAGCCCCAACCCACCCAGGAGGCTCCTGTGCTGTGCAGCTGGACCAGGCCAGACTGGAAGAATTCCCAGGAGCGCTCGCCCCCTGCAGGCAGACAGGGGTACTGCCGGGCGGAGGCCAGGACTTGCAGGGTGGACATCCAGGTGCTGCTGGGTTTTTCCTTCCCTCAGCTCCAGTCCTCGCTGTGGTTGTTATGGTTGCCCCATTTTAAGGATGACAGAAATGTTAAGTGTCTTGCCCAAGGTCGCAGAGCCAGCAAGTATCGGACCTTGGTGCCTCCTTCCCAGGGTCTTTGTCTCAACCCTCAGAGGTCCCCTCATTCCCACACTCCCTCGGCCTTGGGACAGGCGGGACAGCAGGACAGCAGGACAGGTGTAGGAGGCAGGCAAAGGGTATTTAATGAACTTTAGAGGATTCTAGCACTCCCGCCGGGGCAGTGGGCAGGGACAAGGCGTGGAGAGTCTCTACGCGGGCTCAAGAGGTGAGGTTCAGGTGCCGGGGCTCCTGGCATCTCTGGGGGCAGAGGGGCGAGAGGCTGAGGTAGCCTCGTCTGGGGCCTCCTGCAGCAGAGGCAATGCTGGGCTGTCCAGCGTGGAGTGGAGGATGGGGGCTCTGCCCTAGCGCCTGCCCCACAGCTCATGGCCCACAACTGCCTTTTCTATAATTAAATTTTACATCCCTTTCCACGATTCATGTGTATTTTCCATTAAAAACTTGCATCTGTCGGGGCTGGCCCTGTGGCCGAGTGGCTGAGTTCAAGCGCTGCACTGCAGGCGGCCGGTGTTTCGTTGGTTCGAGTTCTGAGCGCGGACATGGCACTTGCTCATGGAGCCACGTTGAGGTGGCGTCCCGCATGCCACGACTGGAAGGACCCACAATGGGGAATATGCAACCATGTACTGGGGAGCTTTGGGGAGAAAAAGGAAAAAAAATAAAATCTTTGAAAAGAAAAAAACTTGCATCTGTCAAATCTGTTTATTCAGGTAAAATCTGTCAGCAAACACCAGAAAATAAAGTGGAATCAGACACTTTATTATCTAGCTCTTATAGGGTGCTTATAAATAGCCCGAATCAAGTGAATTAATTGTGCTTCATTTGGATTCAGTAAGGTAGATCTGACTTCTTATCAGTGTCCTTTAATTAGAACGATTTTTTCTTTAAGGAAGAAAGACATTTCTTATTCCTCATGTTTCCTTCAAAGGAGGGGATGGATACCTTAGTGTGTCTATGGAGTTTTTTTTAATCTCTAAAGATTCTTGCCCCTCTAATTTCTTTAGTGCAGTGTTTCTAAAGTGGATGTATAATGGGTGGCTGTAGCCTTGTTTCCTTTATACCAATTCTCATTTATTTTCCAAAATGTGTCTCTGCCACATGGAAACACAGAATCTAACAAGTGTCTTGTAATTTCTCCTTTTGGGGTTTCAGATGATCCCCAACAGCAGCCTCTAACCTTCAGCCTGTTCCTGTCCATATATCTGTCTGGTCACCAGGGTGGGCAATCAGCAAGTTATCCTAGCTATCAGCTCTGACTTCCCCTTCCATCCCCCTTGTGCTTCTTCCTCTTTAACTTGTCCTTGGCTGGCATTGGTCTCACCTCTACCCTTTCCAAAGATGACTGTGGACATTGAAGCTCACAGCAGAGACATCTCCCCTGCATGCTGCATGCTTCAGTTGGCTTTTCTGAGCTTCTTGAATGTTTGGACAGTGTACTCCTAATAGTGATAACTTAATTGTAGGTCTTTAGTATTCCCTGCACCACTCAGTTATCATGAACCCCCACCTCTGTAGAGTACTGGATTGGGTGTCTAGTGTTACTGGCTTTTTGGACTCCCAGCTGCATGGTTTGATGATGATGTAACTTACGTTCTGCACAAATGTGGAAATTGCAACTTTATGTGCAAATTGTTTCCTCAATTTTGAGAGTCCCATCAACATATGGAAAGTACAAAGACGTCTCTATCTTTGGCTCCCATTGTCAGTTGTTTGCTTATTTTATGGAACAGCCCTTGGGATGTACCTCAGTTTGACTGTCTCACATTCTCCTTGAAAGGATGCAGTGGCCTCGGTGGTGTACACAGTGATCACCCCCAGGTTGAATCCCGTCATCCATAGCCTGAGGAACAGCGACACCCAAGAGGCCTTGTAGAGGATACTCAACAAAACAGCCTAATCTCAATACCTGGCCATTTTGTTGGTCTGTGGATTAGAAATGATTGAAAAATTGAACATTTGGAATTGGCAAACATGCCTTGTTGGCTACATAATTTTTTAGCTCATGTTTTTCATCTCTCTTAATTTATCATATTGAGTATTGCTTAATTTAACACATCTTTAATGGGGTTAAGGGACTGTTCTGGGGTCCTAGATGTGTCAAAACCATTGGACATGTGAATCTTATAATACCTATGGAATCTTCTGTATTTGTCACCTATGACTCAGGCATCCTGTAGAAATGCACAAGTCTCCTCTTAATCTGCGTATAATTCTCAACCTTTTGCACAGGTCATGTCTGCTGTCCATAAAACTATGGTATTGGTCAAATCCATTGATACAAATTATGTGGGAGAATGCATGTCATTGACCTCAACCTTGGTTTCATAAAAGATGTAACTGATGAGCTTTAAAAATCCTCATACCTGAGACTCACTAGCATAGATTAAGGTTTAATTGGACTGTGGTGTTGCATTAAGCATTTTAACAGCATCCGAGGAGAGTCTAATGTGGAGCCAAGGTTGAGATCTATTGATGCTTGTCAGATCTTTCATTCAACAACAAATAGTATGTTTGGGTCATTTAATATTCATGATCAGGTCCTGAAGATCTCAAAGTGATCAGAGTTCATAAAGGAGAAGATATGAAAGAACTTGCCATAGCAACAGGCAATGTGATTTTTCTCAAATTCCTGGTAATCGTATTTCATAAATGTTCAGCAAGTCAAAGGAAACCATAAGCAAAATGAAAAGACAACCCAAAAAATGGGAGAAAATACTGGAGAATGATGTATCTTAAAAGGGGTTAATTTCCAAAATATATAAAGAACTAATACAGCTCAGCAACAAAAAAACTCGATCAAAAAATGGGCAGAGGATATGACCAGATTTTTTTTTGAAAGAAGTATACAGATGGTGAACAGGCACATGAAAATATGTTCAACATCACTAATCGTTAGGGAAATGCAAATCTAAACTACGATAAGTTACCACCTTACGACTGGTAAAATGGTTATAATTAACAAGGCAAAAAATAAGAAATATTGGAGAGAATGTGGAGCAAAAGGAACCCTTACACACTGTTGATTTGAATGCAAATTGGTGCAGTCACTATGGAAGAGTACGGACATTTCTCAAAAAATTCAAAATAGAAATAGTACACGATCCAGCTATCGCACTACTGGGTATTTATCCAAAGAACTTGAAATCAACAATTCAAAGAGATTTATGCACCCCTATGTTCATTGCAGCATGATCCACAATAGCCAAGATGTGGAAGCAACTCAAGTGCCCATCAATTGATGACTGGATAAGGAAGATGTGATATATACAGAATGGAATACTACTCAGCCATAAGAAGAGACAAAATTGTCCTATTTGCAACAACATGGATGGACCTTGAGGGTATTATGCTAAGTGAAATAAGCCAGACAAAGAAAGACAAACACTGCCTGATTTAACTCATATGTGGAAGATAAACAAACACATGGACAAAAAGAAATGATTAGTGGTTACCAGAGGGGAAGGGGGTTGGGGGGATGGTGAAAGGGGGAAAGGGGCACACATGCGTGGTGATGCATACAACATTAGACTATGGGTGGTGAGTACGATGCAGTCTATACAGAAACTGACAAATAATAATGTACACTTGAAATTTCACAATGTTATAAACCATTACAACCTCAGTAAAATAATTTTTAGAAATAAAAGGATTCCAAATGATTAGACAGTCTGGAAACACCATCCTAGGACATTGAATAACAAATCCTGGAACGTCTCAATGGCCCCTACACTGCACTTTAGTAGTCCTTAGGAGAAAATAAAAGAGACAAAGAGCCAGGATGTCAGATTAGCAGACCTGAAAGATTTTGATAGGGTCTAGATGTATCTAGATGTCCCCAATTAATTAGTCAAATCTTTTCAAAATGATATAGGCCAAGTACTGTGTAAGATCCCAGCATTAAATGGTAAGAAGGACACAGGATGGAATTCCACCATAAAATGAAGAGCAATGGGTAATGCCTTGATAGAGGGCAGATATGTTTCCCAAAGAACAATTCAGGTTGAAATGGCAACTTTCCTAGTAGATGTGAGACTTTTTTTTCTTTATTAAATCACATTAAAATTCAAAAGTGAGGAAAAAGTATGCTTATAGTGGGCTTTAAAATGACAGAGGATGCAGTACTACGGGAGAAAAAAAGTACAGGAAAACATCACAGGGATCCAAGACATCCAGACATGTTCAAGTACTTCTTTTAAAGACCAGGACATGTGTGATGTTCAAATTACAAACCACCAAGGCAAGTGCAGATATCTCAGTGTCAGAGAAGCAACGGTATGACTTTACTGAAAGGACAATTATACCGCACTGTCACAGAGCCAAAGCCAGGCTATGTAATCCAGTTGCAGACTCTTGATCTATAAATTTTCAGTGAATAATGGAAACAAGCCAGTATAGGGACTTCTTGGGAGGTTTATGTACTTAAACAGCACATTAGAAATCATTAGGTAGCTATATTTCATTTCTATCTGGAACAAGAGTTAGTATCTTGGTCTTGATTCCAGTTGATACTGGAAATAAACCTCCAGCAACAGTTGAGAGTTAATCCTACCCTTACATGCCGATTCATAGACCTATTTTTGTGATGAGTTATAACAACCATCATAGTATTAAGCCAGCTTCCCATTCCTAGAATAAGTATTACTTATTCACGATGTATTATTCTCTTAAAATAGATATAAATGCATTTGGTTTAACTTTATTATTCAATTTTGTGTCTATGTTCAGGCATATGTGAGCTTGAAGATTTCTTTTTTGCTTCATAGTTGATGCATGGAATCTCCATTTTTATTATTTCTGTAACATGTGTATGTTGGGCACCTACTCTGTGCCAGGTACCATAAGTCCCTAGAAAGACAATGGTGAGCAAAAACACTCATGTCCTCTGACTCACGAATAAACATAAAATTGCCAGTGTGAGTGGTACATGAAGGAAAAGTATAGGATGCTGGACTTGTGGCCCTCACCCCTCTGTCCTCCTCACCCTGACCACATTGAAATATGGAGAATGCTAATAAATTAAAGAGATAAAAATCATTAATGATAAATTTAGTCTGGGGAAGTGGATGGAAAAGCTTTCTCTGAAATACAAATATTACAGCTCTGAGAGGAAGCATGGGAAATGGTTATCAGAGGAAATAAGGAAAGGGTAAGAATTTTGGGCTGAGAAGACATAATCCATGGTTGCCTTGAGGGTCCGTGAGCTTAGGAATGTAAGGGATTTGAGAGGCCAGTGAGATGGAGAATAGAGAGTGAGGGTCAGGAGGTGGAGACGCTCCAGAAAATAACTCTTACTGGAGAGAGGCTCTAGATTCTAGAAAGACAGAGAAGGAAAGAGAACAAGACCTGGAAAAGACTGGGTTCAACAGAAACTAAAGTACCTTCAGAATACAGAGACTTCACCATGGCAAACTAAATAAATATGGGACTGTCCCAGTCTCACTACTCTAGAGGTAAAACCCAGTACTCACTTTCTCTCCTTTTTCCTTCTTACTCAATCAGCCCTCACTGGGACACTTTGACCCTCTTTGATGGATCTCACTGAAGCTTTCTGTTCTCTGAGGTGTGTCACTGGGAAGCCCAATTGGTTTTGCATTTGGCTGGGATCAGAGAATTACAGGTAAGGGTCAAAAGAAATATGTTTAAAGTTTCCAGTCTCTGAGGGTTGAATTCTCAGAGCTTCTCATTAAATTGTTATTGACTGTCCTCACTCCAAATAATTCAGCTCCCTTGGAGCATAAAGATAAGAGCACAGAAAGATTTCAGCCAACGTTGCATCTGTGAAAGCAGCAAAGGGGGGAAATGAGTTTATTTCCTTCAAGGAGTGATTCTTCTTTCTTTGATTTGACTGAAATATCATAAGGTGTCTCCTAAAGAAATTTTAATTCCTACAAGGATCAAAGCCAGGAAGCAATTTTCTGTGATGTTCTTCCCTTGAAGAATCTTGGGGGAATTTATGGATTCCTTGGTGTCCGCAATGTCACGGAGAGAAGGAGGTCCTGTCTGAAGAAAAACAGAGTGGTTAACAGTTTTGGTTCTGTTGAAAGGGCTAACTCAATGAGGACTGGAAAATATCCCTTGACATTTGTTGGTGACATAGAGGCCTTTGTTGATATAGGGAGGGCTCCGTTTATTACATCTAAATAGACGGGCAGGGGAAGAAGCAATCCAGATAGAGAGGGCTGAAGAGTGAGTCCTCAGGAAATGTAGGTGGCAGGTAGAAATAATGTATAAAGTTTGTCAGGGAAAAGGAGAACAGAAGTAAAACATAGCCTACA
Source organism: Equus asinus (assembly GCF_041296235.1). Classification (NCBI taxonomy): domain Eukaryota; kingdom Metazoa; phylum Chordata; class Mammalia; order Perissodactyla; family Equidae; genus Equus; species Equus asinus. Next base: position 18,916,649 of record NC_091809.1, on the reverse strand, counting down.
GAGAGTATTGAGTATGGGAGAGTTAAAAAAAATTAATGGAAGATGGAGAAAGACATTTAATTTCAAGGAGAATGATCATATTCTGTGCAGGCAATTGAATACACAGGAATTACTCACTACTTAATTCACAGTATGCAGTATACACTCTAAATCAATGGCAATCAGGGGCTGGCCCTGTGGCCGAGTGGTTGAGTTTGCGCGCTTCGCTGCAGGCGGCCCAGTGTTACGTTGGTTCGAGCCCTGGGTGCGGTCATGGCGCTGCTCATTGAGCCACGCTGAGGCGGCGTCCCACGTGCCACAGCTAGAAGGCCCCACAACGAAGAATATACAACTATGTACCGGGGGGCTTTGGGGAGAAAAAGGAGCAAAATAAAATAAAATAAAATCTTTAAATCAATGGGAATCATAATGTGCTATATCTCCATTTAGAAAATACATGGGTCCAGAAATCAAGGGTTGGAAGTAGAAGCAACCTGACCCAGCCTCACTCCCAGTGAGCCCCTTGGGGAATTCGTGCTTCAGGTCTCCACACCTCTGGCCTCTGCAGGTTTAGAAATGTTGACTCCTGAAGGGGTAACACTTCCAGAGATATGACAAAATCCCACTGAAATTCAACATACTGATCAGTATGTTAAGGAACAATACTCCATGGGTCAATAGCTTTTATCCTGAGATTCTAAATATGCTTCAGGTTTAGGAAATATATTTATATTAGTTTACTTCATAAATATATCAATACCAAAGGTGGTAAGTCCAATAGGAATCAAAATGTCTTTGATAATTTTTAGTAGCCATTGCTGCAACTGGTGGTGTATACATGTGTGTGGGGGGATGCAGCCTCTTAAACTAGGAAAATAAAGGTGTATCTTTCAGGGGCTGGTCCAGTGGCGCAGTGGCTAAGTTCGCATCTTCTGCTTCTCGGCAGCCTGGGGTTCGCCGGTTCGGATCCCGGGTGCGGCTGGTGTGGACATGGCACTGCTTGGCAAAAGCCATGCTGTGGTAGGTGTCCCACGTATAAAGTAGAGGAAGACAGGCATGGATGCTAGCTCAGGGCCAGTCTTCCTTAGCAAAAAGTGGAGGATTGGCAGTAGTTAGCTCAGGGCTAATTTTCCGCAAAAAAAAAAAAACGGTGTATGTTTCAAATGACAAATAATATGGATTTTTCAATGAGAGCTAACATTCACTTGAACATGGAAGCATTAAGTGACAATTAATGAATATACAAGGATTGTTTCTGTGAACCATATGTATTTAATATTATTCAATATTAAAAATTCAATTGAATTATCAATTCAAACAAATGCATAAGAGGAAAAAAGAAAGGGAACATAAGCATTGTAAAGTCAAAGACAAATGTATCGTTGTTAGTAGATAAGATTTTGGAGTTGGAGAGCCCTGAGATTGCCAAAGATGCAGCTCTGTATGGGTCCTTCATCACGCATTTCAGTAAATCCCATAGAACAGTTGTTTTTGAATTTTAGCCATGCATAAGATCCACTTGGATGGCTTATTAAACATAAATGGCTGGGGCTGTCCCTGGAGTTTCTGATTTAGTAGATCTGAGATGAAGGGCAAGAATTTATGCATCTAACAAGCTCCCAGGGGATGCTGGAGCTATTGGTCTAGAGACACTATGAGAAACACTTTATCATGTCCTTAGTACTCTGATTTAATAAAAGTTTTCCCTCCACTGTTTACATTTCCCCTCCCTCACTCCACATCCAGCTTTTACTAGGGTACACTGGCTCTTTTGGATGGCATCATGGGGTATTGGAGGAGATAAGAAAAAAGACAGAGATCACCAGGGCTCTCTTCTATGTATGTTTCCTACCTGATTAGGGAGAGGTCATTACTGGAGGAGAATAGAAAAATAAGCTAAAATACTGCTTTATAAAATCTTCATGGAGGCTTTCTGACAATACATGGAATACCGTTCTACTTCCACGGCATTGAAAACACCACTTGTTAGACAAAATCTAAGGTTCCTCTGACCAGATGGTCTGTCTTTGTAGGACACAACTCTGGCCCTGTCAAAGACACACCCCTCACACGGGTCACACCTTTTCCTCTTGAGAGGAATTGCTTCTGTCTTTGCCCCAGCCTTTCACTGACAAACTTTCTCCACTAGGCTTTCAGTACACCAGCTCTCTTAGTTTCCTGCTACCAGGCTGGTCTCTTATACTCAGCCTCCTTTGCAGTTTACTCCTCCCAGAGCATCCCAGACTCTATCTTTGGTCCCTCTCCATATTTACACTTGTTCCTTTGATGATCTCAACCAGCTTGCTGGCCTCAAATACTACCTCTATGTCGATGACCCTCCAATTTTTACCTCCAGTACAGACCTCTCTCTCAAACTCAAGTCTCCACTGGGATGTCAAACAAAATCTCCATCTTTTTAACTTGTGCTAAAATATACACAACGTAAAATTTACCGTTTTAACTATTTTTAAGTGTACAGTTTTGTGGCCTTACTTACATTCACATTGTTGTCCAACCATCACCACCATCCATCTCCAGATCATTTCATCATCCCCAGATGAAACTCTGCCCCTTGAACACTAGCTCCCTGATCCCCTCTCCCCCCAGCCCCTGGTAATCTCTATTCTAGTTTCTGTCTCTATGAATTTGACTACTTTAGTCATCTCATATAAGATGACCCATACAATATTTATCCTTTGGGATATTTCATTTTTGACATTCTGAACTTCTGGTGTCCCTTTTCTTTCAAATTTGCTCCACCCATAGCCCTCCCTATGTCGACTGAAGCAATTCCACTCATTCAGTTTTTCAGGACCCAAACCTGGAGTCATTCTTGTTTCCTTTCTTTTCTCACACCCATATCCTGCCTGACAACAAATCCTCTTTGCCCAACTGATCACTTCTCAACCCTTACGCTACTACCACCACCCACCCCATGTCCTAGCCTCCTGTATCTCACCCAGCTTGCTGCAGTCAACTCCAACAAGGTTTGCCAAACCCTGCAACTCTTTCTCAACCCAGCAGCCAGAATGGTCTTTTAAAATCCCAAGTAAGATCATGTCATGTGTCTGCCCAAAACCTGGCAATGACTCCCCACATCACTCAAAGCCCTTCAATGGCAGAGAAAGCCTCACATGATCAGCTCCTGATACACATCCTCCTCTTCTGCTATGTACCCCCTCGCTCTCTATGCTGCAACCATATTCCCCCCAGGCCACCTCCCACCTCAAGGTGTTTGTATTAGCCTTGCCCTCTGCCTGGGGCACTCTTTCCCAGGATGTGCGCTCATCTGAGTCATTCACTGTCTTCACAAATGCAATGAGGTTTATTAAGACCAGCCTTTATATAATGACAACCTTTCCTCTCCACACTCCTGATGCTCTTTGCCCTGTGGCATTGAACCTAAAATAATGACTGGCACATAGTAAATACTCAATAAAAATAGGTTTGATAAATTGAGTAAACAAATGTGGCTCTGAAGGGGGTTCCAGTATAGTGTCCCCTGACCACAGTTGATTGGTTCAAGGTGGAAAGAGCACACAATTGTGTCAAACACCATCCTTTTCTGAGATCTTTTTTTCACATGAGAAGCTAAAACAAATCCAGTTTCCTTCTAGTAGTGAAGCTACTAAACAAGTGCTTCACACTAACATGAGGTGTGAGTTGTGAGAGCTGCTGGTTTCTGCATCTCTTTCCATTTGCAAGTAGTCAGGCTGAGAACATAAAGCTGACAATCTGAAAGGAAATCCTTGCAGTATTTGAACCCCCGTGTCCAGCTGTGCCGGCGTCCACCTCAGCCTCGGTTCAGCTATGATCAGATGAATCGGGAAATTCTTTGCTATCACTTGCCAGCAAACCAAACCTGAATAGTGCAGCCCTATATCTACATGAGCCAGGGCCATGAGAAGATCACACCCCATGAAAATCAGCAAGCAGTGCCATGACAAAGGCTCCAGCTTCTCAGCTCAAGGCCTTACTGATCACTTGGCAAATTCTAACTCATACGCATCTCCTATGGAAAGCTGAACAATAGCTTCCCAAAGACGTCCATGTACCAATCTCCAGAATTTGTGAATGTGTTACCTTAGATAATGAAAGATACTTTGAAGATGTAATTAAGTTAAACATCCTGAGATGGGAAATTTATCCTGAATTATCTGGGTGTGCTCAGTGTAATCAGAGGGGCCCTTATTATAGGAAGCCAGGAGTACTAGAGACAGATTTGAAGATGCTATATTGTTGACTTTGAAGATAGAGGAAGAAACCATGAGCGAAGGAATGGAGGGGGGCCTCTAGATTTTGGAAAAGGCTAATAAACAGATGTTCCTCTCGAGCCTCCAGAAGGAGAGTACCCTGCTGATACATTGTAGACTTCTGATTTCCAAAACTGTAAGATGATAAATTTTTGTTGTTTTAAGCCATTCAACATAGAGTAATTTGTTAGAGCAGAATAGGAAAACTAATACAACTCTCTTCCAAAATCTGCTTCTCTTGTCACCACTGGCTTAGATTTCTCCCCATTATCCCTCCCCTGGACAACTTCCACAGTCTCCTAACAGTTCCTTCTGCTTCCAGTTTCTCCCACTCAGAGCAATACTAAATTCCTCACATTATATGTATGATTACAGCACGGCCCTGGTGCTCAATTTCCTTTAAAATCCTTAATATGTCAAATTAGAATCTCAATAGTCTGTCCTCTATCTACAGATCTAGGCTTATTTCTAATAATTCAGTCCTAAGTTCAGTATATCTTCCTTAAATGCCTTACTCTTGAATTTCTCCATGCTTATGTGTATGTGCTTCCTTCTCCCTCTAGATCCCACTGTCTTATCCTCTCTCCTTCCAACCCAAACCCATTTTCCAGTTAAATTTCTATTGATTATTTGTTACTCAATGCTCCAGTAAATTCTTCCATTAGATGTTTTCCCTGAATCCCAAGTGTTGTCAAAGATGTGGAAAAGCTGGGAGCTTCCTCCAGTGCTGATGAAAATGTAAAATGACGAAGTCACTTTGAAAAACATTTTGGCATTTTTCTTAAACAATAAACATAAATTTACAATATTGCCCAGTAATTACACTCCACCTTATCTACCCAAGAGAAATAAAAACACTTGTCAACACGGAGACATGATGAAAATGTTCATAAGAACCCAAACTGGAAATATCCAAATAGCTGTCAAGTGATAAATGGATAAACAAACTGTGGTACATCCGTACACTTGAATACTATTCTGCAATTTTAAGGAACAAAACACTGACACGTGACTCACAGGGATTATTCTTAAAATAATTGCGCTAAATGAAAGAAGCCAGATACAAAAATCACATATTGTATGATTCTATTTATATAAAATATCTAGAAAAGCCAAATTTTTAGAGAGCGAAAGGAGAGACGTGGTTGCCTAGGATGGAGGTGGGAGTGGGAATTAACTGCAAATGGGCACAAGGGGACTTTTGGGGATGATACAAATGTTCTAAAGCTGAATTATGGTGTAGATTGCATAACCACAAATTTATTAAAATTATTCAATTTGCCTTTTCAATGGGTGAATTTCATGGTACATAAGTTATATATCAATAAATCTGTAAAATCAATTGTTTAAAGTTTTCTTTGGAATAACACAAGGCGATTGAACACTTTTACCTTTGTTTTCAACAGACTCTATTGCACCCCAGTGTTGTTATGTTCACCACTCTGTGTTGTGATCATGTTTACCTCTTTCATCCCCTCTTCAACTTGTATACAGCAGACAAAAAATACACCCTGGATTAAACGTAATGAAATCAAAGTAAATTGAAGCCACACCAAATATGTTTTTCCTCACTATCAAATTATGATTTCTCAGGAATATTAAGATCTTACTAGATACACAATTCTTGGTTTCTTTTTTATTTTTTTTTTTGGCCCCAAAAGTCAACAATTCTATTCAAGATATTGTTTTGATATCCTTCACTGTCTGTATCAATGGTGTTTTTCCCCCTCAGAAGCAGACACTGAGCCAAGGATTCACGTGCAAGCACTTCAGTGGAACGAGTAGAAAACATGCAACATGGGTTAGAGAGAGGGGAAGTGATGTAGGGAAGAAAATATATCCAGTAAAGCTTGCCTTAGGTCAGCTTCCAAAACAAGTGAGCAGAGTTTTCATCCCGTAGGGAAATTGGCACAAAATCCAAACTTCAAAATTATCCCAGCTAAAGGGTGAAGGAGTTGGCACATGCCACACCTCTCCATCAAAAACTGTTTCTGGTGGGGCATAATTCCCTGTCGCTTCTGCCTTTATGCATTGGGAAAAGTAGATTCCACCTGTTGTGGACAATTGACAGTCATGCAATCGTGCAATGAGATGGTGAAAGGATCCCAGGGAACATGGGAGAAATGCTGACAGCTTCTAATACCCCACCCTTCACTGCAGACTTGATTCTATCAATGCTCTTCTCAAAAAGTCAACTAAGCCCTGAATGCATCCCACAAGTGTGTAACTACCATTCCTGATGGCACCTCCAGAGAATATCCTCGTCCCAAAACAAACCATATGACAGAGTAACTTTATTATACTCAGTATTATGAGTTTTTGGATCTTTAGATGTATTCTAAAACTGCAATAATAGGAAATAAAGGTCTTATAACACAGGAAATGATAGGAAGAAGGGAAAGAAGGAGGAAGGAAGGCAAAGAGTGAAGCAATTTCTCAGGGTTATCCTACACAATATATTACTATGAATCACCTAGAGAAATTAGCTTTCAAATCTAGATTCCTACTCTTGAAGTTGAAAATCACATCACTGTTTTCATGGAAAGTATGATAGCAAAGTTAGGAGTGTAGGTTCAGTGTCAGATTTCCAGATTAGAGAGTCCATCCCTATTTCAATCTCTTTCTCTGAAAAGTGAGGTAAATGAGAAAAAACATCTCAAAGAAATGTTGTCAGGATAACATAAGAGTACATATGTAAAGCAACAAGAAGTGTCTTGACATGGCAAGCACTTTAGTCATGACTATTGTATGATTTTCCTTCCATTTCTTCCAGGGCAAAATGAACACACAGCCAAATTAAAGTGAAGATATCAACATTTGAGAAGATAATTTGGGGGGAAATGATGCAATTACTTAATATAAGTGCTTCAGATCTAATGTTGGAAATCTCAGGAATGGTTGTAAGAAAGCTGACCAAAGATAGAGCTTCATGGGCCACAAATAGGGAAGAAAAGTCAAAAAAGATTGACTGAGGAGGTTGTTAGGGACAAACTAATACAAAAATGAATAAAAGCAAAGCCACAGATGCCTTGGGAATAGAAAAAATGAAGCATATTCTTTTGGGGAGAAAACGAACCACGAGATTAAATTCATAATATTTGCTTTTGGAGCCCACAATGTCCACTTAGTTCTGAGGCCAGGGACCCATCACAGACAAGGGGCTGCTCGACTGAGGAGCCTTCCCAGGGCCCCCTTCACATCCTTGTTCCTCAGGCTGTAGATGAAGGGGTTCAGCATGGGGGTGACCACGGTGTACATCACTGAGGCGATCGAGCTTCTGTGGGAAGAATGAGTCAGAGCAGAGCTGAAGTAGATGCCCAGGCCTGTCCTGTAGTACAAGCAGACTGCAGAGAGGTGAGAACCACAGGTGGAAAATGCTCTATATTTTCCTCCTGCAGAGGAAATTCTCATTATAGAGGAGACAATTTGAGAGTAAGAGAAGAGGATTCCAATGAGGGGAAACACGCCCAGTAGGGCAGTAGCCACATACATGCTGATGTTATTAATGAGGGTGTCAGAGCAGGCTAATTTGAGAACCTGAGCCAGTTCACAGAAGAAGTGTGGAATTTTAGTACCTATACAGAAGGTCAGCCGCCTTAACAGTAGAATATGAAACAGGGAGACCCAGAAAATGATGAACCAGCACATCAGAACCAGGAGGCCACAGAGGCGTGGGTTCATGATGACCATGTAGTGCAAGGGGTGGCAGATGGCCACAAATCTGTCATACGCCATTACAGTCAGGAGGAATCCATCCAGTAAAGCAAAAATCATAAAAAAATACACCTGTGTGAGGCAGCCTATGTAGGAGATGTCTTTTCTCTGTGCCTGAATGTTCACCAGCATCTTCGGGACAGTGGTGGAAGTGAAGCAGATGTCGACAAAGGAGAGGTTGGAGAGGAAGTAATACATGGGGGTGTGGAGGTGAGAGTCAGAAATGATGGTCAAGATGATAAGAAGGTTCCCGAGCAAGGTGACCAGGTACATGGACAGCAACAACGCAAACAGAAGGGGTTGCAGTTCAGGATCCTCTGAGAGGCCCAGGAGGAGGAACTCTGATATTTCTGTGTGGTTTCCTGCTTCCATGTAGCTGGTGTCTGCTGGAGAAGGAGGAAAAAGTAATGTTCAGTGACAGCCGACTGGCAGCTCACTTAATCAGCACCTCGTGATTCAACCTTTAGGTGGACAAACTTCACCCTCTGTTAAGTCTTTCCAAGGACAGTGATTCACTCAAAGTGGTAGCCCATTTCCTTTTTAAATGTAATTATTTAGCCTTTTTAAAATTTACCAGTAATTTCTTTTTATCTCCTACTCACTGGTTCTAATACCATTTGAGGCTATCAACATAAAACCGATTTCTTCTATGATATGACCCTTAAATAGTTCAAGACCTTTAATAGATTTTCTTTGATAACCTCCATGCTTTCTTCATTGAAATAGCTCTGATACTTATTAAGATGTGGATTCCCAACTCAGAAAACTTTAATTCTGACTTGAAGCTTCCTATCCATGTCCTCATTAACACTCAAGTGCCTTATTATTTTATTTCTAAAAACGTGGTTACTGTTATTACCTTCTTTTGGAGGTTTAGAAATGCCTTTATGCACAGTATGATCTCAATAAATGATAAATATTATCATTATTAATACGTTCCTTTTACAATAACTCTATTTGATATGTAACTCTCCTAAAGTACAGGATAGAAATGTGATTTAGAAAATGGGATCTGAAATAAGACTTCCTAGAATCGAATTTTGCTGTACCAACCTACTGTTGATGTGACCTTGACAAAGTTATTTAACATTTCCTAGCTGAAGATACCTCACTTCTACAATGGGAGTAGCAAACATTCCCTACATTGTAAGACTGATGAGTGAATTAAATGAGATGACGTATGTAATTTTTCTTGTGATCTCTGTGACATACACTGGACACTTGATAAATGTGAGCTTCTGTTCTTAACATCACAATAACTCAGTCCTCTGTGGTATCATTATCAAAATTCCTCTTAAATTGTGGCATTCATTAAAGATAGAATTCTGATCGTTATACACACAACAGATCTGTTACCTCTTTTCACTGACATGCAGCACTTCTAATTAATGAAGATCCCTATGGATTTCTGTTTCATAAACTGCCTGCCAGTTAGATTCTTCCAAGAGGAGAGAGAAGTGTGTGGACTACAAAGATAAGAAGAGGGAACAAAATCACAAAACCATCATAATAAAATACAAAGTGTCTGTGCTCATATATACATCCTCAGAAGTGGAGATATGTTGTGTTAAAAACCAGTAGAGTTAATTGCAAAAATAGAAGACTGACAGATTTGATTAAAAATATTCAAAGCTTGGGGGCTGGCCCCCTGACCGAGTGGTTAAGTTCGCGTGCTCCGCTATGGCGGCCCAGGGTTTCGCTGGTTCGGATCCTGGGCCCAGACAGGGCACCACTCATCAGGCCATGTTGAGGTGGCATCCCACGTGCCACAACTGGAAGGACTCACAACTATAATATTCAACTACATGGGGAGCGGATTTGGGGAGAAAAAGCAGAAAAAAAATTCAAAGCTTGTATAAATCAAATCATCCTAAAATTTCAAAGAAAAATTTAAGATGTGATTATAAATGTCTACATTCTCCATGATAGAAAAAGGTCCATGTTATTAATGCCTAGAGAATCCTAATTAAATCAAGAGAGAAAAATCATCCAGGACTCATTTAGTTTGGGGAGGTAAATGGAAAAGCATTTTCTGAAATATGAATATTTGAACTGTGAAAGGAAGGATGGGTAATTGTTAACCAGGGGAAAGAAGGAAAGCACAAGTATTTTGGGGTGAGAGAACAGAATTCATGGTTGCCCTGTGAGTCAGAGAGCTTGAGAATGAAGGAGCTTGAGAGTCCAGTGAGAAGGAGAACAGAGAGTGAGGGTCAGGAGGACAGAGTGGATGAGGCTCACATGTTCAGCATCCTGTGCAATTCCTCGGTGTGCCTCTCATGTTGGTAATTTTATGTTTGTGATCAGAGAAGGTGATTTCCTTTCCTTACCATTGTCTTTCCAGGTATTTACATGGTGCCTGGCACATAGTAGGTGCTCAAAACATGCAAATGTTAAATGGGTAATAAAGAATTCTCACTCAAAAAAGACCTCTTTGGGCTCACATAAGCCTGAATATAGACATAAAATTCAATGAAAAGTTAAATACAATTTACTCATACCTATTTTTAGAGAAGAATATGTCATGAATAAGTAACAACTCCTAGAGGTGGGAATGTGGTTTAATACTAGGGGGTTTGCTAACATAATTCATCAAAGAAATAGGTCAATGAAGAGAAACCATAACCATAATGACAGGAGAAAATGCATTTGAGAAAATGTAACGGTCATTACTCTCATTAGCAGCCAGGACAGAGCTTTTGCTAAATAAGGAAACCAAGGACAATTTCTAAACCCAAGAAAGAATGATAGTTTTAAAGCTACAGCAAACATGGTATTTTACATTAAACACTAACATCTTTGTATTAAATTTGTGAACAGATCAAGGCAGTCTACTCCAATTTCAGTCACTAGATATTCTCCAGAACATTTAAAGGAGATCTGTAAGATGAGAAAAGGAAATCGGGCTGAGTACAAAACATCAGAAATAATTATTGTAGACGATATTGTGAACACTAAAATTAAACAACAACAATCAACACAGGACTCTTAAGTGCTATCAGTAAGGCAAACATGATGCAAAAATTGTTAGGAAATAGAAAAACCTAGTCACATTAAGAATAAAATAGACAACCTCGTGCATAATAGATCTCCAGTGAGTAGTTAGTGAATAGATTTTTGGGCACAGGAAATCCAACAGGAGCCTACAATTATGGGAAAGAATAGACAAGAGGTGGAGACTCTCCAGAAAATACCTTTTATCACAGAAAGCCCCTAGATTCCAAAAAGAGAGAGAAGGAAACAGAAAATGCACTGGAAAAGACTGCATTCGATAGAAACTAAAGTGCCTTCAAAGTACAGAGACTTCGCCATTACAGACTAAATAAATATGAGACTGTCGCAGTCTCGTTATTCTCGATGTAAACCCCAGTGCTCACTTTCTCTCCTCTTTTTTTCTTACTCCTCCAGCTCTCACTGGATACACTGACCCTCTATGATGGGTACCACTGAAGCTTTTGGTTCTCTGAGGTCTGCCCCTGGGAAGCCCAGTTGGGTTGCATTTGGCTGGGATCAGAGAATTATTGGCAAGGGGCAACAGAAACATGTTTAAAGTTTCCGGTGTCTCCAGGGTTGAATTCTCAGAGCTCCTCATTACAGAAATTCTTCTATTGACTTACGTCATTCCTAATAATTCAGCTCTCTAGGGGTACAAAGATAAGAGAGTGGGCAATTTTCAGCCAACATGGTGTCTGCAAGTGGTAAAAGTGGGAAATTAATTTTTTTAATTCAAGGAGAAACTCTTCTTGCTTTGATTTCACTTAAATCTACAAAGAGTCCCCTAAGGAAAGTACAATTTCTACAAGAATCAAACCCTGGAACCAACTTTCTGTGAAGTTCCCTTGAAGAATCTTTGGAGATTTTGTGAATCACTTGGTGTCCACAATGCCATGGAGGCCACAAGATCTTTCTAAAGAAAAGTAGTGTGGCAAATAGTTTTGGTTTTGTTGGAAGGACTAACCAAATAAGGATGGAAAATATCCCCTGACATTTGCTGGTGACATGGAGGTCTTCATCGATATTAGAGAGGGCTCCATTTATTATCTCTAATTAGAAGGGCAGGGGCAGAAATAATCCAGGTAAAGTGGGTTGAAGAGTGAGTATTGAGACAACTTAGGTGAAAATAAAAATCACATATGAAGTTTATTACAGAAGGGGACTACATGGTTAAAACGTAGTCTAAAGAGAGTAACTCTCTCTCTGGAGAGAGTCCAGAAATTTTTATAATGGAAAATATGGGAAGACATTTAATTTCAAAGAGAATGATCATATTTTGTGCAGGCATTTGAATATACAGGAAATGCTGTGTACTTAATCCACAGTATGCAGCGTATACTCTAAGTCAAAGACAATAATAATGTGCTGTATCTCCAATTTAGAGAATCCATTAAGCCATAAACCAAGGGTTGGAAGTAGAAGTAGCCCCGTCTGCCATCACTCCATGAGCCCCTTGGGGAGTTTTTGCTTCAGGCCTCCACAAATCTGGCCTCTGCATGTTTAGAAATTTGACTTCTAAAGGGTAACACTTTCGGAAACATGGCAAAAGTCCCATTAAACTTCAAGCTGTGCTGCTGCCTGGCACTTCAGGTCCTTCTTAACAAGAAGAGGAGTCACCATCCTGGTAGTGTAATTGACCGTGGTCGTCAATGTGATTGTGTGACTATGGCAATGGGCATACGCTGGTTCCATGCTGTGCTCAGTCAGTGGCTGGAAGGAGCCCAGGAGCAACCTCAGTGCAAACACAGTGGAGGATGCAGATGACTGTTGGTTCGTTTATGCTCACACAGCAAGAGATCTGAGTGGTGTTGAGCTTTAGTGAAGCAGCTTCCTTTAGCTGAGGGCAATTCTCAAAGTGGGCTGAGGGCTGAGGGCTGAGGACTGTCAGAAGGCTGTATCCCTCACACCTGGAAGAATAAACCCGTAATCCTGAGGTAGGACCTGGGCGATACAGCACAGCATTCACTAGAGTCCATCCCTAGGGACATTTGCGTCAACTTTTTTAAATTGAAACATAATTGATATATAACATTATGTTATTTTCTGTTGTACGACATAATGGTGCAATATTTGTACATGTTGGGAAATTACACCACAATCAGTCTATTTAACATCCATCACCACATGAGGTTACAAGTTTTTTTCTTGTGATGAGAACTTTTTTATTTTTATTTTTTAAAGATTGGCACCTGAGCTAACATCCGTTGCCAGTCTTCCTTTTTTCTTCTGCTTTTTCTCTCCAAATCCCCCCAATGCATAGCTGTATATTCTAGTTGTGGGTGCTTCCAGTTGTGGCACATGGGACGCTGCCTCAACATGGCCTGACGAGCGGTGCCATGTCCGCGCCCAGGATCCGAACCAGCGAAATCCTGGGCTGCCGCAGCAGAGCCCATGAACTCAACCACTCGGCCACAGGGCTGGCCCCAGTGATGCGAACTTTTAAAATCTACTCTCTTCGCAAATTTCAAATAAACAATACAGTATTGTTAACTCTAGTCACTATTCTGTACATTTCGTGACTTATTTTATAATAGGAATTTGTATCTTTTGCCCACCTTCACCCATTCTCTTCCCCCTTTGTGACCACCAATCTGTTCTCTGTACCTGTAAGTTTATTTTTTGCTAGTTTGTTTGCTTGTTTTTAAGGCTGTCTTGATCAGTATGTTAAATAACAATACACCATGGGTCAATACTGCTCATCTCAGGAATTTACATATGCTTCCACATTAGGAAATCTATTTACATTCATGTATTACATAAATATATCAGTACAAAAGCTGGATTTTTAAAAGAAGTCAAAATGTATTTGATAATTTTAACAGCCATTGCTGCAAATGGTGGGGTACGTGTGTGTGTGGAGGCAGGTTCTCAAAAATGGAAAATAAGGATGTATCTTTCAAATGATAAGTAATGTATACTTTTCAATGGGAAATAATGTTCTTTGGAACGTGGACGCATTCAGAAATGACAATTAATGAACATGAAAAGATTGCTGCTACAAACCATAAGTATTTAATATTATTCTAATAATTTAAATGAATGCATAAGATGAAAAAAGACAGGGACATAAGCATTGTAAAGTAAAAGACAAATCTATGATTATACGTAGATAAGATTTTGGAGGTGGAGAGCCCTCAGATCTCTGAACACGCGGGCGCACGTGGGTCCTTCATCATCCCTTCAACAAATCTTCTAGGGCAGTTGTTTTCAGATTTTAGCCATACATGAGATCCAATGGATGAATTACGAAACACAAATGGCTGGGCCTGTCCCTGGAGTTTGGTAGATCTGGGATAAAGAACAAGAATGTGCATGCCTGTCAAGCTGCTAAGTGATGTTAATGCTTCCAATCTGGAGACATTTTGAGGCACATTTGTTTGTGTCCCTTGTACTCTGATCTAATAAGAGATTTCCTCCACTGTTTACATCTTCCCTCCTGCACACCACCCCCAGGCTTTACTAGGTTACACTAGCTCTTTCAGATGTCACCATGGAAACCCTGGTTGCCCTGGTTCTTTCTGGTATGCTGTCTTTTCCCCATAAAGTACAGGGAGACGTTCCAGGCAGGGAATTTACAACCCATATCTCTAGGAGACCCAAGATGGTTTGCCTCGGGGACAGTGGAAACTTGTTTAAAGTTTCCAGAGCCTTGGGGGATGAATTCTCAGACTTCCTCATTAAATAAATTGTTCTATTTTCATTCACTCTTTAAACAATTTAGCTCCCTTGGTGTGGAAAGAGAGTGATAGGAAGAAAACTTTATGCCACTTCCCTTTCCCTGAAGATAGCTGTGGAGAGAGATGAATTCCTTTATTCCAATTATTCCTTGTTATCTGGTACATTCAAAACTTTGCAGTCAACAAGACCATTCTTCTGGAGATTAAAAAAGATCCTTCATCTTCCTTCAAAGAAGTCTCCCAGTGTTCCTTAAGACACTACTCCAATTCTGGCCTCCTTTTCACGGGATTTAATTTCAAAGTTAGGAGTTTCTCCCTGAGGGATGTGTTAATGTTACAAGGAGCCCAATAGACATGACCCACAGAATCCCATTATCACGAAAATGAAATACATGAGAAAGGTCCCTATTTCCAGAAGAAGAACACAACCGTTAATGATGTTGCTACTGAAAAATCAAGGATTTTGAAGAATGTAAATATTCCTGAGAATTTATAAGAAGTATCACATGAGGTTACTGCAGACCTCAGGTAGTGCAAATGTGATGGATGTAGAAAGACTCCAGATGAATTGGTTGAAGGAAGAGTGAGCAGAGTGGAAATGGAAGTAACAAGTAGACCAATTCTCCAAAAGTTTGGAGCAATAACCAAAGGGGAGTATGGCTCTATATGTGAGTTTCATTTTATTTGAAAGACATGAGAATGTGGGACATTCCCATGACATTGGAAAGTATAACATTGCACACAGACATTGGAAAATACAGGATAAAGAAAGGATAAAGGATAGCATAATTTCCCCCAGAAATTAGGAATCGATGGGATTCAAAGCTCAGATGGAGCTTTGTAGGAAGCAGTCATTGATCAAATAATTATATAAATAATTATTTAATTACAATGGTGGCTAATGTCGGGATGGATGCATTGTGTCCAGTGAGAGCATATACCCAGTGGGTCCCTGTAACTGAGAACTGAAGGATCCTGGGTAGGATTCAGCCAAGCGTTAGCTTGTGTTTCTAGCTCCTGACTCTCTCAACAGGAACTTCTCCCTCTTTCTGTACAATTATTTGATTTATGCTGCCACCTGTGGAGACTGATGATCACCAGACCAACACATTTGACCTCTGAGGTAATAGGACCAATGGGATGTTCTGTTCACCCCTCCCCTCAACCTTTCCAAGATTCCACTGATGTTTTATTCTTCCTAACATATTGCCCTTCCTGTTATTCCCATACTGTGAACACTACCACCATCAACTCTGGCACCCACGGAGTTGTTCTACTCCAGTGGTTCTCAGTCAGGCTGATTTTGTCCCCTACAGGACAGCTGACAATGTCTGGAGACTTTTCTGGTTATCACAACTCAGTGCTGCCATCTAGTGGGTAGATCACAGGGATCTGTTAAAAATCTTGCTATTCACAAGACAGCCAGCCCCTCACAACAAATAATTATATAGACCAAAATGTCAATATTGTCGTGGGTTAGAAATCTTCGTGAAGACTGTTGAGGACTAATGTTAAAATTTTTATCTAACCAATCCTAGCCACACCTAATTATTTTATAGTGATAGTGAAAATATCATATGAAAGATCTCACAATCTTTTTCCATTTTTTTGGTGCTACTTCATCTTTTTTATGGTGGTTAAATTTATATAACATAAACTGTACCATTTCAACCATTTTTAAGTATACAGTTCTGTACACTTGGCCTTAAGCACATTCACATTGATGGGCAATCATTGCCACCATCTGTTTCAACAAATTTTTCATTTTCCAAAACTGAAAGTCTATCCCCATCAAACACTAACTTCCCATTCTCCTACCCCAACTCCTGCCACCCATTATTCTACTCTCTCTATGAATTTGACTACTCTTGGTACTTCATATGAGTGGAATCATATGACATGGACAAATGTCCATTTAAAACATTTCAATTTTGACATTTCAAAACATGAACTTCTGATGTCCCCTGTCCTTTGCAAATTTGCTCCACCCACAGTCCACCTGGTACCATGTACGTGAACATGGCTGCTCCATAAAAGAGGTCCACTATGGTGATGCATGAGGAGAAGGTGGTGAAGGCCTCTTTGGGGGCCTTCTCTGAGTGTACACGTAGAACAGCCCCCAACATGTCACCATAGGAGGTGGCAATGAGGGAAAGGGGAAGCACAAGGATCAGCACCCCCGAGGTGGACAGCGCCAACTCACAGGCAGAGGTGTCTGTGCAGGAGCGCTTCAGCAGTGCTGGCACCTCACAGAAGTGGTCCACGATGCAGGAGGCATCAGTAGGGGAAGTGCAGAGTAATGGAGGTCTGGATGGAGGCATTGAGCATACCCGCCAGCCAGGAGGAGCCCACCATGAGCAGGCACACCTGGCACCTCATGAGCAGAGGAGGATACTGCAGGGCATAGAACAGAGCAACATAATGGTTATAGGACATTAGGGCCAACAAGATGCCCTCAGCCACACTCATCAACGTCAGGAAGAATATTTGAGCTGCACAATCCCTGAGGGAGGTGGAACCTTCTCCCCGCAGGAAGTCTGACGCCATCTTGGCAATGGTGACCAGAGGGAAGCCAACATCTAACAGAGAGGGCTGACTGAGCAGAAAGTACATGGGTGTGTGGAGCCAGGAGTCCATGTGGATCAGGAATAGCAGAACGGTGTTGGCTAGAAGGCCCATGATAAACATGGCAGCCACCAGGGAGAACCGAAGCTGAGGTGACCCTGAATGACTACAGAGGCCCACCAGAATGAAGTCAGAGGCCACTGATTGATTTCCATCCCCTCTGTTTTACATGATGTACCTTTGCTGCAGGAAGAACAGGAGACCTACATCAAGAATCCTGAGTGGGGCTGGCAAATCCCACCAGGCAATGGCCGTCGATAGGTACTGGCTGCCTAGAGTGCTGTCTTGAGAAGAGTTATGAGGTCATAGCCAGAACCAATAGGAGAAGAGCCACAATCGATTAGTGATGCCTGTCATGGGCATGGGATGGGAGAGCAGAAACTTGCATCTCTTAATAAGATACTGGTCCACACCTCATGCAAGAGCTACACACTGACTCTTGCAGTCTAAATTTCAAAGTCCAAGTCAAAGAAAGTAACATAGACCCAGTAGAATGTTTCAATACCCCTCTTCCTGATGGTCCCAGGGCTAAAGCAGAGGTGAGATTCCAAAAAGATTGGGAGGTGAGATAGGTAATGATGGAGCTGAAACAAGAAAACTAAGCAAGAGAACAGAGAGGAGTGGCTGAGTCCAAATGCAAAGATGAGTATCTGGAGCAAAAAGAAATCTATGCTGAGCCAGCACTGGGGCCAATCTGAATTCTAACTGTGAATCTAAGGAGTGTGAGCCATAGAAGCACTTGGGTGACAGCAGGTTGGGGGTCAAATGGACTGGGATTAGGTGGGGGGACAGTTGTCAATGAGCTCAGCTATTATTGGTGACTTTGTGGCATTGGATGGGAGAGTAGTGACCTGTGGGTAGTCTGACTTAATTTCAAGGACTAGGGTAAGACGCTAGCTCTAGAGTCTCTGATAAATATTGCCTGAGTGAATGAGGTGGACAAGAAAGATGACCACAGACCAGAAGGAGCTGCACACTTAAATCCGGAATGCTCAATTCCCTTGGCAACCTCCAAGCCCCCTGGCAAACACAGATTGCCCTGGAATACCACGTACCACCCACAACTCCAACAATGAACAATGCAGGACAGAAAGGATGTCCATTCCCAACTGTGGGTAGTTAGGGAAGCAGCAATACTGGCCATATAAGGGCACGTGGATTCTTTTGAGGGTCTCACTGGAACTCTTTGTCCTAAGGCTGCCATCTTCATTCAGATGGTCTTTAAAGCTGTCTTTAACTATTCGCCATCCTGACTTTCCT
Source organism: Equus asinus (assembly GCF_041296235.1). Taxonomy (NCBI): domain Eukaryota; kingdom Metazoa; phylum Chordata; class Mammalia; order Perissodactyla; family Equidae; genus Equus; species Equus asinus. The sequence goes on along the minus strand of NC_091809.1, from coordinate 18,898,150 downwards.
ATCACATCCAAGCGCCCAACCAACCATTCACCCATCCATTCAACAAAATTAGTCACATGCTGGGCTGGGCATAAGACATTCCAGGGTGAATCACCCAGGCAAGGTCCTTGCTTCCCTGGACCCCACAGTCTCCATCACGATACCAATGACAAACAAGGACATAAACAGACAAGATCTATGTGACATAGGGAAGTACCATGAAGGAAGTGAGTAGGACATCATGTAGGAAATTGCTGGCGACACCACAGGACAGGGTCAGGAATGCTTGGGACACTTGACAGGTGCCCTCAGTACTGAGAGGGATGTGGAAGAACAAACTTCTTCCTCCTACTTGGAGGTGGATGTTAGTGAGGCTGGCTGTGTGGTTCACCCTGACAAAAACTTTCTAACAGTGCAATCCAACCCATTGGTGACATTTTCCAAAGTCAGTCAATGACATAAGGGAGTAAGATAACTGAGGTCTGTGATTACAGAATTTAGAGTTGGAAAGGGAAAACCAACATTGTTCACATCATTTCAGGATATTCTGATCAGAAACATAAGAGAGACACATGCATGATGTTTTGGGTACCCAGGGGATGAAACTCTGCCTGAGTTGGAGTCAGGGAAGGCTTCACAGAGGAGGAGGCATTGGAGTGGAATTTTGAAGATCAGGTAGGCAGCTAGAGGAGGGAAAATTGTTCTAGGAAGAAGTAAGCATATGAGCTATATGGGTTGGTGGTTATGAGAGTGTACACAGGAGCTTGCATCCCAGCTTAACTACTTTGTGGCAGCATGACCTTGGGTAGCTACTCAATATCAATGTCTTCACCCAGAAAATGGATGGCAGTAATCTGGGTCACAGGCATTGTTGTGAAGATGAAATCAAAGGATAAATGTTAAGAGCTTAGTGCCTGCCACTTGGCAAGTGCTCAATAAATTGTAGATATTACTAATTCTCTAGAGGAAAAACCATTGAAGATTGCTGTTTAGATGATCTGTGCTTAGCACATTGCCAGGCACATAGGACATTCTCACCAATGTTGACTTGTTTTTGGGTGGGCGGAGCAAAATGGCGGGGTGAGCTGACCCGGGATTCTCTCCCCTCCAAAATACAACAAAAGATTGGAAGAACTGAATTTCAGAGAATAAACATAATGCCAGCTCGTTAGAGACCTACAATACCAAGAAGGCGGAGATCATAACCTTGCTTACACCCTCGGAGGCGCTGGAACGGTAGGAGAGAACATCGCTCCCTCCCCTAGAGTCTGCGATCGCTGCGGCGCGGGTCGGGAAGGAGCAGGGGAGGGGCCGCGTGACCTGGGGATCATCCAGGACTCCTGCGGATGATTCAGTGGAGACACACTCATGGGGGGAAAGCTTCCGTCCGCGGGGACCCTATAAATCAAGGGCCTTGGGAGACCAGAGAACAGAACTGATCTAAACCCAGACCGGTGTGTGTGAGTAACAGCCCCTCCCCCCTAACAAAGCCAGTGGGCGCAGCCATCTTGCCCCAAGGCGGAGAGCTAACATGCCGCTCTCGACCCCCATCTAGTGGCGACAGGCTGTAACTGCAACTGAATTCTACCACCATGAGAAAAAAAATGCTCCTCCACCATCCAGCAATTTATAAAAGCCCCAGACCAGAAGGAAAACAATAAAAACACAGAATTAAGTCCTGAGGACTTGGAATTAGGTAAACTAAGTGATAATGAATTCAGAGCAGCTATAATCAAAAACCTCAACGAGGTAGAGAGAAAGATAAACAAGCCGAGTTCTGGAGTTACTTCACAAAAGAGATTGAAATCATAAAGAAGAATCAAACAGAATTACTTGAGATGAAAAACACAATGGACCAGATAAAACACAATACGGATTCCCAGAATGCCCGTGTAGACAACCTAGAGGAGCAAATGAGCATAAACGAGGACAGACAGGGTGAATGGCACCAGACAGAGGAAGAAAGAGAACTAAGAATTTAAAAAAATGAGGAAAATCTCTGAGAGATTATGGATTCAATGAGGAGTAAGAACATAAGGATCATAGGAATTCCTGAGAATATGGAAAAGGAAAATGGAGCAGAAAGTGTGCTTAATGAAATTATTGAAGAGAACTTCCCAAATCTAGGGATCAACGGAGAAATGTGTGTAGAGGAGGGTTTTAGATCTCCTAGATTTGTCAATGTAAAAAGACCCACTGCAAGGCACATAATAGTAAAGTTGGCAAATAGGAATGATAAGGAAAGAATAATTAGGGAAGTAAGAAAAAAAAAAGAGAATAACCTATAAAGGAGCCCCTATCAGACTGTCAGCGGATTTCTCTACAGAAACCCTACAAGCTAGGAGAGAATGGAGTGATATATTCAAAGCTTTAAAGGATAAAAACCTTCAGCCAAGAATACTCTATCCAGCAAGAATTTCCTTCAGATATGAGGGAGAAATTAAATCTTTTCCAGACAAACAAAAGTTAAGAGAATTTGTAACTAAAAGCCCTCCATTACAAGAAATCCTCAAGAAGGCTCTCATACTTGAAAAACGAAAACAGGGAGAAAGGGGACACAATGCACAGACTAGGGAGACCGATGGATAGAACCAGAAGAGGATAGCAAATATTCAACTATAGCATTAGGGTAAAAATAAGGAAACTACCAAAACAAGGACGATCTTAGCACTCTAACTACAAATTAATAAGACGAGTTGGAATAAAAAATGAAAATAATTATTTAGGAGAGGAAGAGCAAAGGGTCTAAATCAGTATTGGTCGAGTAAGTAAGAGACCATCAGAGAATAGACTATATTATACACGAGATTCTAAATACAAACTTCAAGGTAGACACTAAAATAAAGTACAGAAGAGAGTCACAAATCATAGATAAGGAAAAGTCTAAGAAACTCAGCATAAGAAATTGCAGTATTAGATGGGTAGTCTAAAGCACACAGGAAAAGAAACACAGGAAAACAAGATAATGAGCGACAGATTGACAGCATTAAGTCCACATGCATCAATAATCACTCTCAATGTGAACGGATTGAACTCTCCAATAAAAAGACACAGAGTGGCAAAATTGATTAAAGAACAAGATCCAACAATTTGTTGCCTCCAGGAAACACACCTCAGCCCCAAGGACAAACACAGACTCAGGGTGAAGGGGAGGAGGACAATACTTCAAGCAAATAGCAAGGAAAAAAAGGCAGGTGTTGCAATTCTCATATCAGACCAAGTGGATTTCAAAATAAGACAGGTAAAGAGAGACACAGAGGGACAATATATAATGATCAAAGGGACACTTCATCAAGAAGAAATAACGCTTATACATATCTATGCACCCAACACAGGAGCACCAAGATTCATAAAGCAACTATTAACAGACCTAAAGGAAGATGTTAAAAACAACACAATAATACTAGGGGACCTCAACACCCCACTCCCATCAATGGACAGATCATCCAGACAGAAAATCAACAAGGAAATAGTGGAGCTGAATGAAAAACTAAAACAATTGGGCTTAATAGACATATGTAGATCACTCCACCCAGAAGGAGCTGAATACACATTCTTCTCAAGCGCACATGAAACATTCTCTAGGATAGACCATATGTTGGGAAACAAGGCAAGCCTCTACAAATTTAAAAAAATTGAAATAATAACAAGCATCTTCGCAGATCATAGTGCTATAAGGCTAGAAATTAATTACAAGAAAAAAGCTGAGAAAGGCACAAAGATGTGGAGACTAAACAACACACTACTGAACAAGCAATGGATCATTGAAGAAATTAAAGAAGAAATCAAAAAATACCTGGAAACAAATGAAATGATAGCATGCCATACCAACTGATATGGGATACAGCAAAAGCTGTATTAAGAGGAAAATTCATCGCAATACAGGCACATCTTAACAAACAAGAAAAATCCCAAATAAGCCACCTTAAAGCACACCTAACTGAACTAAAGAAAAAAGAACAAATGAAGCCCAAAGTCAGCAGAAGGAGAGAAATAATAAAAATCAGAGCAGAAATAAATACTATTGAAATGAAAAAGGCAGTAGAAAGGATCAATGAGACAAAGAGCTGGTTTTTTGAGAAGATAAATAAAATGGACAAACCACTAGCCAGACTTACAAAGAAAAAAAGGGAGAAAGCTCAAATAAACAAAATCAGAAATGAGCGAGGAGAAATAACAACAGACTCTGCAGAAATACAACAGATTATAAGAGAATACTACCAAAAACTATATGCCAACAGAATGGATAACCTAGAGGAAATGGATAAATTCCTGGACTCCTACAATCTCCCAAAGCTCACTCAAGAAGAGGCAGACAATTTGAACAGACCAATCACAAGCAAAGAGATTGAAACAGCAATCAAAATCATCCCAAAGAATAAAACCCCAGGACCAGATGGCTTTCCTGGGGAATTCTACCAAACTTTCAGAGAGGATTTAATACCTATCCTTTTCAAGCTATTCCAAAAAATTAGGGAAGATGGAACACTTCCTAACACATTCTATGAGGCCAACATCACGCTGATACCAAAACCTGACAAGGACACCACAAAAAAAGAGAACTACAGGTCAATATCACTGATGAACATAGATGCAAAAATTCTAAACAAAATTTTGGCAACCAGAATTCAGCAATTCATCAAAAGAATCATACATCATGATCAGGTGGGATTTATACCAGGGACACAGGGATGGTTCAACATCCGCAAATCAATCAACGTGATACACCACATCAACAAACTGAGGAAGAAAAACCACATGATCATCTCAATAGATGCAGAGAAGGCATTTGACAAGATCCAACAACCATTTATGATAAAAACTCTGAACAAAATGGGCATAGAAGGAAACTACCTCAACATAATAAAGGCCATATACGACAAACACATAGCCAACATCATACTCAATGGGCAAAAACTGAACCCCATCCCCCTGAAAACAGGAACAAGACAAGGATGCCCTCTATCACCACTCTTATTTAACATACTACTGGAGGTCCTGGCCAGAGCAATCAGGCAAGAAAAAGGAATAAAAGGAATCCAAATAGGGAGGTAAGAAGTGAAACTCTCGCTGCTTGCAGACGACATGATCTTATATATAGAAAACCCCAAAGAATCCATTGGAAAACTGTTAGAAGTAATCAACAACTACAGCAAAGTTGCAGGGTATAAAATCAATTTGCATAAATCAGTAGCATTTCTATACTCCAGTAATGAACCAACAGACAAAGAACTCAAGAATACAATACCATTCACAATCGCAACAAAAAGAATAAAATACCTTGGGGTAAATTTAACTAAGGAAGTGAAGGACCTATATAATGAAAATTACAAGGCCTTTCTGAGAGAATTGGATGACGACATAAGGAGATGGAAAGACATTCCATGTACATGGATTGGAAGAATAAACATAGTTAAAAGGTCCATTCTACCTAAAGCAATCTACAGATTCAACGCCATCCCAATCAGAATCCCAATGACATTCTTTACAGAATTAGAACAAAGAATCCTAAAATTCATATGGGGCAACAAAAGACCCCGAATTGCTAAAGCAATCCTGAGAAAAAAGAACAAAACGGGAGGGATCGCAATCCCTGACTTCAAAACATACTACAAAGCTATAGTAATCAAAACAGCATGGTACTGCTACAAAAAAAGGTGCACAGATCAATGGAACAAAATTGAAAGCCCAGAAATAAAACTACACATGTATGGACAGCTTATCTTTGACAAAGGAGCTGAGGGCATACAATGGAGAAAAGAAAGTCTTTTCAACAAATGGTGCTGGGAAAACTGGAAAGCCACATGTAAAAGAATGAAAATTGACCATTCTTTTTCACCATTCAACAAAATAAACTCAAAATGGATTAAAGACCTAAAGGTGAGACCTGAAACCATAAGGCTTTTGGAAGAAAACGTAGGCAGTACACCCTTTGACATCAGTATTAAAAGGATCTTTTCGGCCACCATGCCTTCTCAGAGAAGGGAAACAATAGAAAGAATAAACAAATGGGACTTCATCAGATTAAAGAGCTTCTTCAAGGCAAATGAAAACAGGATTGAAACAAATAAACAACCCACTAACTGGGAAAAAATATTTGCAAGTCATATATCTGACAAAGGCTTAATATCCTTAATATATAAAGAACTCTCACAACTCAACCACAAAACATCAAACAACCCAATCAAAAAATGGGCTGGAGACATGAACAGACATTTCTCCAAAGAAGATATACTGATGGCCAATAGGCACATGAAAAGATGCTCATCATCGCTGATCATCAGGGAAATGCAAATCAAAACTACACTAAGATATCACCTTACACCCGTTAGAATGACAAAAATATCTAAAACTAATAGCAACAAATGTTGGAGAGGTGGCGGAGAAAAAGGAACCCTCATACACTGCTGGTGGGAATGCAAACTGGTGCAGCCACTATGGAAAACAGTATGGAGATTCCTCAAAAAATTAAAAATAGAACTACCATACGATCCAGCCATCCCACTACTGGGTATTTATCCAAAGAGCCTGAAGACAGCAATCCCAAAAGTCCTGTGCACCCCAATGTTTATTGCAGCACTGTTTACAATAGCCAAGACGTGGAAGCAACCTAAGTGCCCATCAACAGACGAATGGATAAAGAAGATGTGGTACATATATACAATGGAATACTACTCAGCTGCAAAACAGAACAAAATCATTCCATTTGCAGTAACATGGATGGACCTTGAGAGAATTATGTTAAGTGAAATAAGCCAGCAAGAGAAAGATAATCTGTGTATGGCTCCACTCATATGAGGAATTTAAAACTATGGACCAAAAACAGTTTAGTGGATACCAGGGGAAAGGTGGGGTGGGGGGGTGGGCACAAAGGATGAAGTGGTGCACCTACAACATGACTGACATACATTAATGTACAATTGAAATTTCACAAGATTATAACCTATCAATAACTCAAAAAAAAATTCACAAAAAACAAACAAACAAAAAAGAGCTTAGTGCCTGCCACTTGGCAAGTGCTCAAAAAATTGTAGATATTGCTAATTCTCTAGAGGGAAAAACCATTGAAGATTGCTGTTTAGTTGATCTGTGCTTAGCACATTGCCAGGCACATAGGACATTCTCACCAATGTTGACTCCTGTTGTTCTAATTATTCAACATTATGACCCCTTCCATGGTCAAGCGTGACCCTGTCCAGCTCATCCTCGTTAGTGCCGCTCTGCGATGCCCTTGTCCTTCTTGGGTAAAAACCTACCTGCACCTTCGCTGTCTTCTGAGATCCCTTAGCAGAGTCTTTAAAAATCCATTCATCCCCAAATCCATTGACTTACAACAGGGTTCTCCCACCTTGGCATTATTTGGGGACAGATAATTCTTCGTTGTGGGCAGCTTTCCTGTGCATTGAATGAAGTTTAACAGCATCCCTGGCCTCCACCTACTAGACGCCAGCAGCACTTCCCCCACCCCTACTCAAAAAAAACGAAAATAGCTCCACGCATGGCCAAACGTCCCCAGGAGGCAGAATCACTCCTGATCGAGAACCTCTGGCTTAGAGACGGGAGAACTGTAACCTGCATAGACTTTGGTCCGCAATTCTGCTTCCAGACATTTACTCCAAAATTGCTTTAAGCTCAGACCCAGCATAAATCCTATGAATAGCTCACTATTTCCGTGTCTCCATATAGAAAAAACCCCCCACAAAAACCAATCCTTGCAATGTTTTGCCAACTAGTAGCTAATCAATCCCCCCAATCACCAAGTATCCCAGCTGGTAAAATAGCTTTTATTGCAGACTCTTGTCCAGGTGTATTTAAGTGTCCAGATGAACTTGGTCTTGCTCTGCCCACTCACATATCCTCACCCTGAAAGGAGCTGACATCAATTAAGTGCTGACTGTGTAGTAGTCATCTGGCAAAGTGTTTTACATGCATGATGCTTTAATCCTTAAGTCCTTGAGATGGATGGTGACAATGGTTGCACAACAATGTGAATATACTTAATGCCATGAATAGTAGAAATGGTTAAAATGGTAAATTTTGTGTATATTTAATCCCATTAAAAAAAACAGTGCCTGTAGGCATTATTATTTACATGCATTTTTTGGATGAGAAAATAGAGGGTCACAGAAGCATGGCGACTTGTCCACCGTCACCCAGCAAGGAAGGAATAGAGCTAAGATTTGAACAAAATAAGGATCTGATTCCAAAGTCCCCGTTTTTCTCTTCCTATCCTACACACTCCCCCAAAACATTGCAATAGATATTCCAATATTTGTTGCATAGACACACACACTCAGTCTTGTGTGCCCTCAAATTCACTTTTCCTTCCAAGGTGTCCAGGTGGTCCCACTGATATTGATGCATCTTTTAAAAATGCAAACCCTGGTGTTTTTGGAATCTCTAACCAGCAGTTCCTCGGTGGCTTGTGTCTTGTGTCTTGAGGTTTTGACAAACTCTTCCCCCCGACAAGACCTCTTTTGAAAAAGATGTTTCTACCCATCCAACCTCCCCATCACCTGCCCTCCCAGTCAGACAGGCAGAACTGGGCAGAGTTAGCCATGACGTACTTGAGTCTAGGCTGATCATCTCACTGTGACTCCTAAATCAATATTTCTCATTTGGGTCGAAGAGGAGCCCCTTCAGCAAGTTTCCAAAGTGGTTTTACCTCTTCCTCTCCCCATTTTCATCAATCATACCAAAATTTGGCCCTGGGGATCCCTTCACTGACACTGAATGGCCAGGGGAAAGACATCAGCATTATTTACCTTCTTGTTTCCAATAAAACTCTCACATCTCTCCACAATGGCAAGGCATGAGCTGGACTCCTGTTCTCCTTAATAATCAAATGCCAGTTCGCAGGATACTGTCGTTTATATTGTTTATTTAATCCTCACAACCAGTTAGCACAGCTCAAGGATCCACTGCAGAGCTCTTTCAATAAATAGCTGTTGAATGAATAAATTCTGTGAGGAAAACAATATTTTAGTTGGAGCTAATGTTATTGACAAATGGGCTGAGAGAAGGTGACTTACATAAAGTCAGACAGCTACTAAGAGGGCTAGGATTTGAACCCCCATCTGTCTGATTCAAAATCCTAAGCACTCTCAATTGTTTATGATGCTTCTTTCTTGGAGTTAATGCTCAGCTCTTCTTCCCAGGAGGTCAGAAAGGAGAACTCTTCTGGGGGATCACTATTGTGGATGGCCAGTCCTCGGAGGGTGAGCTGGAGGTGCCCCCAACCCATGCCACACAAGTTGTTCTCGTACCAGCCCCATGACCAAGGTCAGGTAACCATGCCTGGCTGCTTCAACTGCTTTTATGGAAGGTCAGCATGGACTGACCTTCACTATGGATTGAGTATCAACATAGATGACTTCCTGCTGTCTAGAGGCCTGGCCTTCTTGGGTTCATAGTGATGAAGACAGAGGGAAAGAATAAGCATTCAGTCTAACAAGACATCTGCCTTCAGGTTGGCAAATATCAAGGAGGTAGACAAGAATCCATCCTTCTATCTAAATACCTCTATGGACTCAACCCAATGTGCTCATGGAAAACAATGTCAGCAGTTCCTAGTGTTCTTCCTGACACTAACACCTAGTCTCTAAATCACGCCTGGACCCCCAAGATCCCCACAAGGATGGGTTCCAAGTTCTTGCCCCTACTTGCCAGGGTCTGTGTTTGGAATGAGGGACCTTTCTCAACACCTCACGAGCACATCAAACCCCCTTATTCCAAGGCAGTCTCAGATAAAACCTCCCTGGATTCCAGCACCCTGGGCTTAACCAGTGTCGCCTCTCTCTATGCACAGATAGATGTCATCATGTGGGAATGGAGGCTCCAAGGAGAGCAGTTGCATCAGAAACCCTTCTGCATCTCCCCTTCTGCTGGAGAAAAAATTGGTTGCAATGGGAGCCTAGAGCCTTTGATATTTGCATTGTCCCTGGAGGATTGTGGTATAAAATTTACTCATCTTTCAACCACAGGAAGGATGGGAAGCACTGATATGGGTAATTAAACGTGACGAAATCCATGTCTTTTTGTTTGGACCTAATGAGGAAGAGGAGATGAGGGAATCCTTTACTGCAAATGGACACCAAGCTCAAAAACAAAAACAATTCCACGGTCCAGGAGACTTCTTCTGAGTTAAATAATGAGGCAGTGATTGTGGTGGAACCCCTGGGAGGCAGCTTCCCTGGGTTGAGATATTTATTCCTCTAAATTCCATTCTTGAGTGGCCTCTGAGGCTCAGGATATGCAATGGTCTAGAGACAGATGATTCTAGGGTCCATGAGCTTATTGTGTGCCCAAGACCAGAGCCAGGGGAAAGGGCAGAGACCAGAAAGCCAGATTACCCTCAACAGGGATGCCCACTTCAGGGCATCACAGGCAAGGCCAAGGCAGACTGAATTACCAGAAGAGCTCTGCTCAAACCAAAGCTGAGTCAGACAGGCAGCAACAAGGTGTAACCCAGACAGAAGAAGGAATAAGTGACATATTATAAGGATATGATATATAGTAGTAATCATCAGCAAGTTCTTTGTACTCTTTGTGCCACCACTCTCTACTCCCAAGCCCAAAGCAGACATTGGTAATTGATCTCACGGCTTTCTACCTCTGAGCCTGGACAGAGCTTCTCAAAAGCACACCGTGCAGCCAGACCTTACAAATTGGATTTGACACGCATCATGAAATCTTCCTTCCAATCAGATTCTAGACTAGTCCTCATAGTAGTTGGGACAGATTGCATAGAGATAAGGAGCTTGCACCAGAAAAGTTATATGTAGGGCACCTGACTCCCACTGCAATTAATTTTCTCTTCAGAACCTCCATCCCTTGACAATTAGCTCATCACTGCTTGGGTGAAGAAGGCGCTGGTGGGCTAACCAAGGAGGGACACAGTCCTGGGAGGTCTTATCTTTTCTTTCATGGATACCATCTTTGTAGTTATATCTCTGAGTTCTACTCAGTCGCATCTCTAATATTACTATGGGATTCTCTTTAACGTCTTCTTCCCTCAGAGTCTGCTTCCTCCAATGTGCTATTATCTTCAAAATGACAGTTTTGGTCTCTGCCCCTTGTATGAGACAGTTTTTGGTTAATTGAGTAAAAAGTTGATTGGAAGCTCTGTGCACATGTGTCAGCCTGTTTACTTTTTTTCTATCTAGGGTGCCCTAGATGGGCTCTTTCCTTGAGGATTCCTTAGTGGTACGTTTTTTTTCTTTTCGGACTGGTTGATTCACAGAGAAGAATCTCTCATCCAGAAGCCAGTACCAAGGGTAACCCGCTGAAAGGCTGGAATGTTGGACAGATGCTCCAATCCTTACCCTCCTCAAGCAGAAGGCACGAGTTGTGGTTTTTTACTCATTTGCTCTGTGCTTAGATGGAGAAAGGTCTATGGACCACAGAGTGTGCACTAGTCCAAACCATCATCTTTGTTCTCAATCGCTCCCCACCTGGGCCACCTTCTCATCAGTGCTCAGACTCGGGCAAAACAGAAACAATTCAGTCAGGCAGCCCCTCAAAATGCTAGAATATTAGATGTGGGGTCCAGTGCTCTCCTTCCTTCCTCAGGGAGAAGCCAGAAGCTGGGTTCTTACTCTTGATGGTGTGGTGCTGTGGTGGGGGAGGGATTATGGCAAGAGGGTGCCATGTATTTTCCTACTGGGTGCAATACAGCCTGTCTTATGCACTGGAAGAGCATGACAAAACAATATGGTCAGTTCTTAATTGACTGCAGGAATGGAGGAGGGGGCATTTTCACAGATGACTGAAAAGAGCTAGGCCATTGAAAAGCACAGAGAGTTCAGAGTGAGGAGAATGAGACGAGTCTTTTTTAAAATGTAGGTTTGTTATTATTCAGGGATGGTGAGGCCAACAGGTCAGGAGATGATTGCCATGGAAAAGACAGTTTGTTTCTCACAGTTCCCAAGAGGAGGGGGCACACCACACATCGCACTAAATAGACCATGAAGATGAGATGTTTATGGTATCAGAGCTGAAACGAGAAGGCAGAGTATTGCCTTGTTTGACATCAGCTGGGAAGGAGCATGCAGGTAACTAAGATTTTCTTGTTGCTTTGTGCATGCCTGCGAATGACCTAGAAAGTCCCACCAGTATTGATGTTGAGATTGCAAATAAATTTTTTCAAGCAGGTGAATTCTCAAATATGGACTCTGTAAGTGAGGATTGATTGTACACACACACACACACACACACACACACAGAATCTCAAGTGCTTGTGTGTATCCACCATACAACATAAGCCACAAATACATGATGGACATGTGGGAAACCCTCTGTGGATCCCTTCCCAGAGAGGATCATGATGCTGCATTTGGGGTGTTTTTACACAGGGACATCCCAGTTTTTCTTGGGCACGGCACCTCATTCTAGCTCTGCTGAAATGAGCAGCTCCATCCATTCTTTTTGTTTTTTTTTTTTTTAAAGATTGGCACCTGCACTAACATCCACACATTTTTTGTGCTGTCTGTTATTTCCCTGTTTAACTTGTCCCCCAGGCAAAGTGCTGAAGTGCTTTCTAATGCTCTTAAGTTCAAGGAGGCTGTGATGTGACTTAGGGAGAAAATGTGTGTGTAAGATGTTTCCTTCAGGCATGAGTTGTAGCACTGGAGGCTCTGAGTTCACGGTTAATGGATCAGTAGTATATATTAAATGAGGTGTTCTTAAACAGAAACATACATAACACAAAGTTACTTATTGATCGGTTCACAAAAATGTTGTAACTAGAGGCTTGCAGGAACCTAAGCCAGTGTTTCCCCTAGAAGCAATAGTTCGGTGCTCATGGTGACTTTATAGAACACAACTACTGCAGTAAACTAAGAAAATTGAGGGGCCGGCCCGGTGGCATATTGGTTAAGTTCACGCAGTCAATTTAAGCGGTCCTGATTTCACAGGTTCAGATCCTGGGTACGGACCTAGCACCGCTCTTCAAACCTCACTGTTGTGGCGTCCCACATAAAAAAAACACAGGAAGACTGGCATAGATGTCAGCTCAGGGCCAATCTTGCTCACAAAAAAAAGAAAAAAAGAGAAAATCGACCATGATTACTTGAGCATTCTTGCCTTAAACACTGGAGAACAAATAGAAATGCTGTATTAATCATGTCTTTTTATTTTGTATTTTTCCAGCTTTATTAAGATATAATTGACATAACATATTATGTAAATTTAAGGTGTACAACATGTTGATTCGATACACTTTTATGTTGCAAAATGATTAACAGCGTGGTGTCAGCTAACACCACCTTCACGTCACGCGTTTCTTTTTTGTGGTGAGAACATTTAAGATTTACTCTCTTAGCAACTTTCAATTACACAATACAGTATTAACTATAATCACCACACTGTGCCTGAGATCCTCAGAACTTACTGATCTTCTAACTGGAAGTTTGTTGACCCTTCGACCAACATCTTCCCATTTCTCCCCCCCCCCCCAGCCCCTAGAAACCACCATTCTACTCCCTGTGTCTACAAGTTTGCCTTTTTTAGATTCAACATATAAGTGATATCATACAGTACTTGTCCTTCTCTGACTTATTTCACCTGGCATAATGCCCTCAAGTTTCATCCATGTTCTTGCAAATGGCAGGATCTCCTTTTTCATGGCTGAGTAATATTCCATTCTGTGTGTGTGTGTGTGTGTGTGTGTGTGTGTGTGTGTGTGTGTGTCTGTGTATATCACATCTTCTTTATCCATTCATCCATTGACAGACACTTAGGTTGCTTTCATATCTTGGCTGTTGTAATTTATACTGAACTTTTGATGCTGCGTGTGTGTTTGTGTGTGTGTGATTTTTGTAAGCCTGAACTCTTTTGAAATTAAAAAATACTAATTTAGAAATAAAATGATTCAACCCTGTAGTTCCAGCTTTGTTGTGAGTTTTCCTTTCATCTCCCAGAGATCTGCAAGGCCAGAAAGCTTCTCAAAGTGGAGACGCATCAGTATCAGCCTCACCTAAAAGCTTGTTGGAAATGCAGATTCTCAGGCCCCACCTGGACCTGCTGAATCAGAAGATCTGGGTGGGACGAGGACTCTGTGTTTTAACAAGTTCTCCTGCAGATTCTCATACGCTTTAAGCACGAGAACCTGCTGGTCGGAGACAAGTGCCTCACAACCCCAGACTAACTCTGCATCTTTCTGATGATCAGAGGGGATTAAGAATTTAAGAATTTTGAAGACCCAGTTCAGTACATCTCCACTTGCTGCATGTTAAGTTCACCTTCGAGCTTTTAAAAGTCATCGATGCTTAGTCTCCATCCGCAGGGAGGCTGATTCAGTTGGTCTGGGGTGCAGCCAGGACATGGGGGATTTTTTTAAGTTCCCCTGGTGATTCTAATTTGCAACAAAGGTTGAGGACTCCTGACCAAGAGAACAAAGGATTTCGCTGAAGGAAAGGAAAAGAAGCTGGTGGTCCTGGGTGCCCCCTGCTGGCGGGAGCCTGTACATCTCATCTCCCAGCTACCTCAGATGCCGGTGGAAAGAGATGCTGGCCCACGTGGGCTTTGGATGAGTTCACTGCACATCTCTGAAGTCTGGTTGATGTGTGCATAAGAATTGCCCTTTCAATAGAAATGCCTATTTAAATCCCCAATTCCATTTCAAAGCTGTTGCTTGGATGTTTCCAGTTATCATTTGCACACACGCATACCCCCACAGACGGCACAACCTGTAATTTGTGCAACAAACCCCACACAGCACTTACTATGTGCCATATACAGACTTAAAAGCTTCACAAATAACTCATCCATCCTCATAGCTACCCTTTGAAGTCAGTACTATGACTACTTACAATTTGCTAACAGGGAAGCTGAGTCACAGAGGGACTGGTAGTTTGTCTTGGCTATTAAGTGGAGGACCTGGGGTTTAAGCCACAGCAGCTGGCTCCAGTTCTGTGGTCTTAACGACATGCTTGCATTTCTGCCTCTAATCATGATGGTCTCTGCACTGTTCTCTGTGGTATCCCAGAATCTAGCATCTCTCATGTGTGAGACACAATGTCCCCTTTATACCCACGAGGGAAGTGAGGCTCAGAGAGTCCCAGCCTCCACTTCCACTGTTTGGGATGGATCTTAGACCTCACAGTTTCCCAAACACAGTCAATAACTGAAGTACTCAGAGATCTGGGTTCAAATCCTGCTCCTGCCCCATTCCAGCTGTGTGACTTTGGATAAGGCACTTCATTTCTCTGAGCCTCTATTTCCCCATTGGAAAAAATGGACACAGTCCCATTTCTAAGTCATAAAAATGACCCATTCCAAGCTGTCATCTAGCACCCCTTTCACTTGGAATGAGGATTCTTTAAAGGGAAAAAGAGAACTTATTATTATCTTAATCTAAATTCATCAAATTATTCCTTCATAGGGTCAAGGGTCCACCCTGCAGATGTGTTCAATAAGGTGGAGTGATGGGAGAACCTCCCCATCCACACACAGCTGTATCACTATCGGCACCAGATGCCAGGCCCTGAACACAGTCTCTTCAGTCCTTGATGGAATAGCCCATCTGAGCTAAACGTGTCCTTTTAACATGCTGAGGCTCAAAGCTCTATCGCAACCTCACACTCATAGGGCAGCTATAACTTTTTCAAAAACCAGAAAATAACTAGGGTTGATGAAGATGTGGAGTAAGTGAAACCCTCTACACGGCTAGTGGGAATGTAAAATGATGTTGCCACTATGGAAAGCACTATGATGGTCCCCCCAAAAGTAGAAATAGAACTACCATATGATCCAGCAATCCCACCTTTGGTTATGTAGCCGAGAGAACTGAGAGCAGGGTCCCAAAGAGAGATTTTTACACCCATGTTCGCAGCAGCATTATTCACAATAGCCAGGAGGTGGAAACAACACTAGTTTCCATTGATGGATGAATGGATAGACAAAATGTGGTATAAACTTATAGCAGAATATTAATCAGCCTTAAAAAGGAAGGAAATTCTGATGCACACTACAACATGGATGAACCTGGAGGACGTCATGCTCAGTGAAATAAGCCAGTCACTAAAAGACAAATTCTGTGTGATTCCACTTACGTGAGGCGCCCAGAGGAGTCAAATTCATAGAGACAGAAAGTAGGGTGCTGATTGCCAGGGCTGGGAGGAGTCGTTGTTTAATAGGTCTGGACTTTCAGTTTTGCAAGACGAAACTTTTCAGAGATTGGGTGCACAGCAATGTGAACGTACCAAGGCCACTGGACTGTACACTTAAAAATGGCCAAGATGGTAAATTTTATGTTATGTTTATTTGACCATGATTAAACTTCCCATTAATTTTTTTTAAAAAGTGTTATTTCAACAAACCCTCTAAAAGATAAAGAAGAAAATTCTGATGACATCATCACTATGCCTCTTTTCATAAACATGAGGCAGAAACCCTTCCAGCCAAAATGCTTATTCTTGTTCTTTAGGCAAAAGCATTTGAAAGCACAAAGGCTGTGCACCACAGCGTCAATCAGGTCTCCTCTGAGCGGGGTCATCAGAAGGTCAGAGGCAGAGTCCTTTCTTCTTTGCTTTATGTAAATTTTAAGAGGTGAGATTATGGGTGACTTCACTTCCTCATGTATATTTCAGCCTTTCTAGAATTAAAAAGTAGAATCGAAAACCAAGTTTGAAAATGATGGATAAGATGCTGTTATTTAGTACATTTCTAAAGCTGCACTAACTGATGACCTTCTGATGAATATTCTAAGGATTAATATTTTAACATTCTAAGGAGGCCTGTGGCCAGCTCTCCCATACCACACTGTAAATAACTTCAAGGCAAGGGTTCCTGGGTCTTACTGGGCTCTGGACCAGGCAGCTGGGGCAGAGGTCTCTGCTCAGGAACACTCCATCCTCCTCCTTCTCAAAATTAGGCGCTTTGGGGAAAATCAAGAATAGATGAGTATCCTGGGGGCTTTGTGGACAGGGAGGGGCCCCACCTCTATCCCTGCATTGTGATGTCTTCTAAAGGGGGCAGCGGGGAAAAGTGATGTCATAGGTCACTGGCCGGCCCCCTCTCCCTCTCTGCCTGTGCCGGCCACTGGCCCAGTCTCACCTTTTCTCCCCACAACGCTGCACCCCAGAGGAAAGTAGTCAGCCTTGCCAAGCCACCCACCCAGCCACTTGCAGCCATGGATGCAAATCACTCCAACCCCTTGGAGCCCCAGTCTTCTCCAGAGGCCCCCAGGCCTGGCCTGAACCCTGGCTCAATCCCAGGGAGCAAGAACCTGCAGCAGGACCCCCCCAACATGGTGGGAGACAAGTTGCCACCAAAGACTGGAGCAGTGGTCATCGACATGGGCACAGGCACCTGTAAGATGGGTTTCGCAGGGCAGACTCGGCCCATCTACACCGTGGCCACCATCGTGGGCTGCCAGCCCCAGAAGCTGACCACCACCGGGCAGCAAGTGCTGGAGACGTTCATCGGCGAGGCCGCCCGCATGCGCCCGGAGCTGACGCTGGTGCAGCCCGTTCGGAACGGCATCTTGGTGGACTGGAACGCGGCTGAGCTCATCTGGCGCCACGTACTTGAGCACGACCTCCGCGTGGCCACCCAGGACCACCCGCTGCTGTTCTCCGACCCGCCCTTCAGCCCCAGCACCAACCGTGAGAAGCTGGTCGAGGT
Organism: Equus asinus; assembly: GCF_041296235.1. Classification (NCBI taxonomy): domain Eukaryota; kingdom Metazoa; phylum Chordata; class Mammalia; order Perissodactyla; family Equidae; genus Equus; species Equus asinus. The sequence goes on along the minus strand of NC_091809.1, from coordinate 18,880,546 downwards.
GGTCTTCGAGTCTCTGCGCTCCCCCGCCATGTACGTGGCTTCCCAGTCGGTGCTGTCCGTCTATGCACACGGACAGGTCAGTGGGCTGGTGGTGGACACGGGCCACGGGGTCACCTACACAGTACCCGTCTTCCAGGGGTACAACCTGCCCCACGCCGCACAGCGCCTGGACCTGGCGGGAACCCACCTGACCGCCTTCCTGGCGGAGATGCTGCTGGGCTCCGGCTTGCCCCTCGGGCAGCAGGACCGGGACACGGTGGAGAACATTAAGCATCGCTACTGCTACGTGGCTGCCGACTTGCTCAAGGAGCAGGCCAGGCCAGAGCAGGAATACCAGCAGACCCTGAAGCTGCCTGATGGGCGGACGGTAACACTGGGCAAAGAGCTGTTCCAGTGCCCGGAGCTGCTGTTCAGCCCCCCCGCGATCCCAGGGCTGTCGCCTGTGGGGGTCCCTACCATGACCACACAGAGTCTTCTCAAGGTGCCCCTGGAGGTGCAGGCAGATGTGGCCCAGAACGTGCTGCTCTGCGGGGGCTCCTCACTCTTCCAGGGGTTCGAGGGCCGCTTCCGCGCTGAGCTGTTGCACAGTCTGCCCCGTGAGGCCCACGTGGTGGTGAAGGCCCAGCCCAGCAGGAACTTCTCGGTGTGGATCGGGGGCTCCATCCTGGCCTCATTGCGTGCCTTCCAGTCCTGCTGGGTCCTGCGGGAGGAGTACGAGGAGCAGGGGCCCCACATCGTGTACCGCAAATGCTACTGATGCTGAGTAGCGACTGGGGCAGTGTTGTGGGCAGTAAAGCTTGCGGTACCCAGCCGGCTCTGTCCTGCCTTCCCTCAGCGCTGGAGTGGTCCACTCCTGGACCCACCCAGACTCACCTTACTCTGACCCCACAGACCCACCCCAAGGAGATCTGCCTCCCAGGGCATCCCTGGTTCTGCCCTAACTCACCTCCTGTGATCCGTCCCCAGAGACACCCCAGTTCTGATTCTCTAAACCCACCTCCTCCATCATCAAGGCCCAACACACCACTACGTCCTCACCCTGTCAAACCATCTCCCATGATGTGTGTCCCCCAGGGCACTCTCAGAGTGGGGCTCCACCCATGCCCACCCCCAAGACATCCCCAGATTCTGACCTCTCAGCCTACTTCCATGATCTATTGCTCTTGATACAGCCCCCCCCCATCCCCTGGGCTCTAAACCCCCCAATTCACCCCCTTGCTATATCCCTCAAGGACCCTCAACCAACCCCCATAACTCATCCCTCTCCAAAGAAACTGCACCGGGCACTCCAACCACCCCCTACCCCTGAGAATCTTTCCATGAGTGTTCCAACACCTAAGTTCACTCTTATAATCTGCCCCAAACATCTAATCCCCCCAAACACACCCCCAAGATATACTTACCAAGACATCCCTGGTTCTGAGCCCCCAAAATCCACCCCTTCATTGATTTTCCCTCATCTGATTATCCAAAGTTCTCCTGAACCCTGATGTGCTGAGCACTCCAGAATCCTCCCCACAAGTGCCCAACTCCAACATCCACCACAAAGATCCAAGTTCTGACCCTCAAGTGTCCGCCCAATGGTGGCCTGCTAAAGGACCCCATAGTGTCCAAAGCCCATGCCCCAAGTTCCTCCCCTCCCCCAAACTCTATTGTCCCCACATAATTTCTCCCCCGGACTCCTTCCTTCCATCCAGGTGCTCCCACAACCCATCCCGCATCTGTACCCCCAAAAAACAATAGGTTCTGAAGCCCCAAACCCCATGATGGCCCCCACTACTCTCAGCTCACCCCCTTGCTCTGCATCCCCCCAGAAATACTCCTGCATGGTCTCTCTCACAGTGTACCTCCTGACTCCATTCCTCAGGTCCTGGAGTCCTCCTAGGAAGGCTCTGGACCCAAGGATGATCCTATGATGACCCCATTGATTCCCTAGGTCCCTCCTCTATGTTCTGATCCCCCAACTCCCTTCCCCAAAGACGCTCTCCGGGTGTCCCCCCATGATGAACCCCAGGACGCTCTACTTTAGTTTTCGGACTCCCAGCAACTCACCCCCAGGCCCCATCCCATTAGTTGAGACACCAATGAGCAATGACGTTCCCAAGGGCTGCCCAGCACATGGTGACCCTGGGGAAGACATCCTAGGTGGGGGCTTCACCTGAACACTGGGTCTCTCCTGCAACCCACCACAAAGGTCCCCAGAGGCCAACTTCTTGGGCTGTCCATCAAATATCCCTCTATTATGCTAGTAGCCCATTCCATCTCCCCAGACCTCTCTCAGCCTATTCCTGCAACGCTACCCCAGGGCTCGCCCTGGGACCTGCCCTGAGGATGCCCTATGAGGTGTCTCCTGCCCCACCCTGTCCCTGCAGGGGCCTGGAATGGGAGCCCAGCCTCTCACCACAGGGAAGTTTGTTCTCCTCCCCACAGGGCACCCTGGGTCCCCTCTCCTCCCGCTGTCATCATCCTCACCTACCCTGGGTCCTTGATGGAGGCAGGACCTCTGCATTCATGCTGTCATCCAGCCCAATGAACATCAAGACCCCCAGCCATCCTCCCAGGACATGTCCTCCCAGCTTATCAACAAAATAAGCACAAGCTGCCAGAGCTTATCCGTGTGAACGCTGGGTCCTCTCCTCTTTCGGTCCAGGAATCATTCATTCCTTCAATCAGTCAATGTTTATTAAGTATCTCTCACAGGCTTTCTCCATCTCTACCTCTCCCTGAGTCTTTCTGTGTGTCTCTGAGTCACCTGTCAGCATCATTCTTATGCAGGAATTTTCCAGAGTGGAAACTCACTTATTTGCAGAACATTGAGCCCACCGCACCCATCCCTTCATCTGCCATCAGACAATGAGGGTGGGTGAAGGCCTTGGCTACCCCCACCCACCCTGTCCCACTGTGTCCTGGGGATTGGGCAGTGGCTCCCGCCTCATCCTGGACCAGCCAGTGGTCCTCAGCTGATGGGACAGCCCTTCAGACAGGCCAAGATCCCCAGATCACAAACATGCAGGTTGGATCCCCTTTGCTTCACCACCCTCACTTACCCAACTTGTAGAATCAGCAAGACCCCCTCAAGAGATTACCAGGTGGTGAAGGGGAACTCCTTATTTTTCCCACTAGGGGGCAGCAACTCCAAGACCGAGGTGCTGATGGCTGCCTAGAATTTAAAACCCTAGTGACTGTGTCCCAGACCTCAAGTGAGGCCCACCCTACACTGCAGTGTCAGGGCACTGCCAGTCACACACACACAGTGAAGGGATGTGGGATAGGGTGAGTCTCAGATGCCACAGGAAGTGAGGAGGATGCAGAAACCCCTACCAACCTTGGGTTGCTGGGAAACCCAAAGGGCTTTCACCTTAGACCAGACTAAGCCTCCCCCATCTCCAAACCTTCCGTGGGACAGAAATTTCCTCTACAACCCTCCAAAAATGCACCCCTCCCATTTGCACACTCTCAGGGATGGGGAGTTCACTACCTCCAGTCTGTTATTAGAAATCTCACCTCCTTCCAGGAGTCATAGGTAAACTTCTTTCTACACTCTCTGCCAGCCACCCCCGACGTGGAGCACTGAGAGCAGCAGAGACCCTGATACCCCCAGTCATTTCTGAACACACCCCCGGAGTCTACTATCTCGTAAGCCCACGGCGCCCAATTTCTTCCACTTCTGGTTTTAAGTCATTCATGCATTCATTCCAAAAACATTCATTGACCAACCACTATGTTCCTGACACTGTGCTGAAGTCTAAGGAAATCGCAGTGAGTAGCAATTGGGTCTCTGCCTACCAGACCCTCCTTGAAAGCTCTGATGGAGAATGTGGGTTGGTCAGTCCCTTTTCTAGAAACATTTCTTCCATCGACTTCCAAATGGCTGGTATCTGTTTCACACACTGACCCACAAGTCCTTTCCTTCTAATGCCTCCAAAACCCATCCAGCTCGCTCCATCCTTCCTACCCCAGCCCAGGCCCCTTCACTGCTCACCTGGAAGATTGTGGGGCTCTTCCTTGGTGTCCCAGTCACCCCATCTTACCCTCCAAAAGACTCTTGCAGAGGATTTTTGCAAAACATAGTTTAGAACACGCTAGTGGCTTTCCATTGTGTGTAAAAGAAAACCCAAATTCTTACCACAGCCCTGAATCCTCTGTCAATCTCTCCAGACTTCTCCTTGGCTTTCCTGCCCACCCTCCTCACCCCAGCCATACCACTCACCTTTCTGGTCCTCACATGTGTTTTACAGGCTACATTGGGTCCCTCCAAAATTCATGTGTTGGAGTCCTAACCCCCAGGACCTCAGAATGTGACTGTATCTGGAAATCGAGTCTTGACAGATGTGATTAAGTTATGATGAAGTCATTAGGGTGGGCCTTAATCCAGTATGACTGATTTCCTTATAAAAGGGGCACGTTATGTCAGAGACAACACAGACAGAGGGAAGACTGTGTGAGGACACAATGAGAAGACAGCCGTCTGCAAGCCACGAAGAGAGGCCTCGGAAGAAACCAACCCTGCCAACACCTTGATCATGGACAACTAGCCTCTAGAATTGTGAGAAAATACTTGTCGGTTGTTTAAGCCACTCAGTCTGTGGTATTTTGTTGTGGCAGCCCTAGCACACAGGGAGAGATTTTGGTGCCAAGTGTGGTTTGGAAGGTAGTTGTAATTACCAGCTATGACCACGTGACCAGTTACAGAAGTGAAGACTGTGATTATCACGAGTATTTCTTCCTTGTTTCGTTATGAATACCTTTGTGTGCATGCATACACAGTACATACATATACATACATATATGCATGTATGTATATAGAGTAAGCAAATATCTTAGTTTTCTTCCCTGTCTTATACTCATATCTTGTTACATAAGAGGTATTGACAATAGGTCTTAGAATTTAACTTATAAAATGTGAAGGAGAACTGTAAACATCACTCAAGGACTGTATCTCCTCTTCCAGGAAAAGGGTTAGTGCATTTTCAGTTGCATGTAGGATAGCTGTATCACGTTAGGTGGAAGTATTATCTTGTTATTGCCTTTATTTGCAAATTAAGTATGGTTTAACATATATGTATGCCAAGGTGACAACGGGTGGACTTATGATGATTCATTTTGTGTGTCAACTATGGGGCCGTGGTGCCCAGATGCTTGTCAAACACTAGTCTAGATGTTACTCTGAAGGTATCTTTTAGATAAGACTAATGTTTAACTCTGTAAGCTTTGAGGAAAACAGATAACACCCCACATCATGGGTGGGCCTCATCTAATCAATCGAAGGCCTTAAGAGACCACAGACTGACCTCTCTCAAGGAAGGAGGATTTCTGCCAGCAGGCTGCCTTCAGACTCGAACTGTAACTCTTCCTGAGTCTCCAGCCTGTGGGACCACCCTGCAGATTTTGGGCTTGTCAGCCTCCTCAATTGTGTGAGCCAATTCCTTAAAATAAATCTCTCTTTCTCTCTACATATATGTCCTATAGGTGTTGTTTCTCTGGAGAACCCTGACTAATATACATTCCTAGCCTCCTTACCTCAGGACCTTTGCACCTGCTAGTCCCTCTACTCAGAATGCTCCTTCTCACCTCCCATCATATCAAAGGTAGCCCCCTTCACAGTAGGATGCGAAGCTCAGATGACAGAAAAGAAATGATTAAAACAATTGACTTCACGTAAGTATGAAAAAAAAAATCCACAAGGTAAAAAAATCACCCTGAACAAAATCAAGACAAATGATAGTTTAGAAAATAAATTAAGTAATAAATAATGCTTTTTTCATTGTTTTAAATTGAGGTAACATTGGTTTATAACATTATATAAATTTCAGGTGTACATCATTATATTTTGATTTCTGTGTAGACTACAAGTTCAACATCCAAAGACTAATTACCGTCCATCACCAAACACATGTGCCCAGTTACCCCTTTTGCCCTCATCTCTCCCCCATTCTGATGTGGTAACCACCAATCCAATCTCTGTATCTATATGTCGTTTGTTGTTGTTGTTGTTTTAATCTTCTATTTATGAGTGAGATCGTATGGTATTTGGCTTTCTCTGTCTGACTTATTTCACTTTGCAGAATACCCTTAAGGTCCATCCATGTTGTCACCAATGGCAAGATTGCATCTTTTTTATAGCTGAGCAGTATTCCATTGCCTACATATACCACAACTTCTTTGGCGATTGATCCCTTGATGGGCACTTAGGTTGTTTCCAAGTCTTTATTATTGTGAATAATGTTGTGATGAAGGTAGGAGTGCATATGTCTTTATGCATTAGTTTTTCGCATGTTCTGTGGATAAATACCCAGCAGTGGAATAGCTGGATCATATGGTAGCCCTATTCTTATTTTTTTGTGGAATCTCCATACCATTTTCCATAGTGGCTGCACCAATTTACATTCCCACCAGCAGCATATGAGAGTTCCGTTTTCTACACATTCTCTCTAGTGCTTGTTATTTTTTGTCTTGTTAATTATAGTCATTCTGATTGGCGTGAGGTGATATCTCATTGTAGTTTTGATTTGCATTTCCCTAATTAGTGATGTTGAACATCGGTTCATCTGTCTGTTGGCCACCTGTATATATTCTTTGGAAAGATGTCCATTCAGATCCTTTGCCCATTTCTTAATTGAATTGTTTGGTTTTTTGTTGTTGAGATACACAAGTTCTGTACACATTTTGAATGTTAACCCATTATCAGATATATGGTTTGCAAATATCTTCTCCCAATTATTAGGTTGTCTTTTATTCTTGTTAATGGTTTCCTTTGCTGCGCAGGAGCTTTTTAGTTTGATGTAGTCCCATTTGTTTACTTTTTTCTTTTGTTTCCCTTGTCTGGTCAGACATGGCATTTGAAAATACGCTGCTAAGACTTAATGTCAAGGAGTGTACTGCCTATGTTTTCTTCTAGGAGTTTTATGATTTCAGGTCTTACATTCAAGTCTGTAATCCATTTTGAGTTAATTTTTTGTGTATGGTGTAAGATAATGGTCTACTTTTATTCTTTTGCATGTGGCTGTCTAATTTTCCCAGGAAAATTCATGGAAGAGGCTTTCTTTCCTCCATTGTATGTTCTTGGCTCCCTTGTCGAAAATTACCTGTCCATAGAATGTGGGTTTATTTCTGGGCTCTTGACTGTGTTCCATTGATCTGTCTGTCTGTTTTGGTGCCAGTACCATACTGTTTTGATTACTATAGCTTTGTAGTATATTTTGAAATCAGGGAGCATAATATCTCCAGCTTTGTTCTTTTTTCTCAGGATTGCTTTGGCTATTTGGGTCCTTTGTTGTCCCATATAAATTTTAGGATTCTTTGCTCTATTTCAATGAAAAATGTCATTGGAACTTTGACATGGATTGCAGTGAATCGATAGATTTCTTTAGGAAGTATAGACATTTTAACTATGTTAATTCTTCCAATTCATGAGCATGGAATGTCTTTCCATTTATTTGTGTCTTCATTTTCTTTCAACAAAGTTTCATAGTTTTCGGTGTACAATTATTTCACCTCTTTGGTTAAGTTTATTCCTAGGTATTTACTTCTTTTTGTTGCAATTGTAAATGGGATTGTATTCTTCATTTCTCCTTCTGATACTTTGTTGTAAGTGTATAGAAATGCAGCTGACGTTGATTTTGTATCCTGCAACTTTATTCTACTCATTTATTATTTCTAATAGTTTTTTTGGTGGATTCTTTAGGATTTTCTATATATAAAATAGTGCCATCTGCAAATAATCACAGTTTTATTTCTTCCTTTCCAATTTGCATCTGATTTTTTCTTTTTTTGCCTGATTGTTCTGACTAGGACTTCCAATACTATGTTAAGTAATAGTGGTGAAAGTGGGCATCCTTGTCTTGTTCCTGGTTTTAAGCAGTAGCTTTCAGGTTTTCTCTGTTGAGTATGATATTAGCTGTGGGTTTGTCATATATGGCCTTTATTATGTTGAGGTGCTTTCCTTCTATGATCATTTTATTGAGTGTTTATTGTAAATGGATGCTGTATCTTGTCAAATGCTTTCTCTGCATCTATTGAGATGACCATGTGATTTTTTTGTTAATGTGGTTTATCACCTTCATTGATCTGAAGATGTTGAACCATTGCTGCATCACTGAAACATATCGCATTTGATCATGGTGTGTGATTTTTCCTGTATTGTTGCATTTGACTTGCTAGTATTTTGTGGAGGATTTTTGCATTGATGTTCATCAGTAATATTAGCCTGGAATTTTCTTTCCTTGTTGCCCTTGTCTGGTTTTGGTAGCTGGGTAATGGTGGCCTTGTGGAATGAGTTAGGAAGCTTCCCCGCCTCTTCAAATTTTGGAAGACCTTGAGAAGGATAGGTTTTAAGCCTTCTTTGAATGTTTGGTGGAATTCACCAGGGAAGCCATAGGGTCCTGGAGTTTTATTTTTTGGGAGGTTCTTGATTACTGTTTTGATTTCCTTACTGGTGCTTGGCCTCTTCAAATTCTCTATTTCTTCTTGATTCAGTTTTGGAAGTTTGTATGATTCTAAGAACTTATCCATTTCTTCTAGATATCCAATTTGTTGGTGTATAGCTTTTAATAGTATTCTCTTATAATTTTTTCTATTTCTGAAGTTTCTGTTATAAATTCTCCTCTTTCATTTCTGATTTTATTATTTGAGCATTCTCTCCTTTTCTTGGTGAGTCTAGCTAAAGGTTGTCAATTTTTTTTATCTTTCATAGAACTAGCTCTTACTTTCATTGATGTATCCCTTTTTTTCTAGTCTCTCATTTATTTCTGGTCTGATTTTTATTATTTCCTTTCTTCTACTGATTTTGGGCTTTATTTGTTCTTCTTTTTCTAATTCTTTTAGGTGCACCATTAGCTTCTTTAGTTGAGATTTTTCTTATTTGTTGAGATAAGCCTATATTGCTATAAACTTCCCTCTTAGTACCACTTTTACTGTATCCTATAAAATTTGGCATGTCACATTTTCATTTTCTTTTATGTACAGATTTTCTTATTTCTTCCTTGACTCAGTAGTTGTTTGGTAGCATTTTGTTTAATCTCTGCAAATTTCTGGCTTTTCCAGTTTTCTTCTTGTAGTTGATTTCTAATTCATAGCTATGTGCTCAGAAGAGATGGTTTGTATTATTTTAATCTCCTTAAATTTGTTGAGACTTGCTTTGTGGCCTAATATATGATCTATTTTGGAGAACACTCCATGTACATTCAAAAAGAATGTGTATTCTGCAGTTTGGGGATGGAATGTTCTGTGTTCATATACTAAGCACATCTGGGCTAATGTATCATTTAAGGCCAATGTTTCTTTATTGATCTTCTGCTAAGATGATCTTTCCAATGATGTGAGTAGAGTGTTAAAGTTTCCTACTATTACTGTGCCACTGTGAGTTTGTCCTTTTATGTCTGTTAATAATTACATTATATATTTAGGTGCTCCTATGTTGAGTGCATAGATGTTACAAGTGTTGTGTCCTCTTGTTGGATTGTTCCCTTGATCATTATGTAGTATCGTTCTTTGTCTATTGTTTCAGATTTATTTTAAAGTTTATTTTGTCTGATAGAAGCAAAGGTGCTCCAGCTTTCTTTTCATTTCCATTTGCATGGAGTATCTTTTTCCATCCCTTCACTTCCAGTTTGTGAGTTTTGTTAGGTCTTAATTATGTGTCTTGTGTGCAGTATATATATGGGTCCTGCTTTCTTACCCATTCAGCCACCCTGTGCCTTTTGATTAGAACATTTAGTCCATTGACATTTAAAGTAGCTATTGATAAGTATGCATTTATTGCCATGTTGTTACTTTTATTCTGGATGTTTTAGTGGTTCTTCTTTGTTCTTTTCTTCTCTTGCTCTCTTTGCTTCTGATTTGATGTTTTTGGTATTTGTTTGGGTTTCTTTCTCTTCACTTTTTGTGTGTGTATTGTAGGTTTCTTATTTGTGATTACCATGAGGTTCATATATAATAACCTATGTAAATAGTAATCTATATTAAGTTGATTATCTAAGTTTGAACTATTACTAAGAGTGTTACCCTTTTACTCCCCTGCCCCCACATTTTATATTTTTGAAATCATGTTTAAAAATCTCTTTTTTGTCTGTATATCACTTAACCTCTTATCATGGAGATAGATACTTTTAGTATTTTTTCTTTTGATCTTCAATACTACCTTTATAGGTTGTCGATCCACTGCCTTTCTGTATATTTGCCTTTACCAGTGATTTTTTTTCTTAGATAATTTTCTTATTCCTATTTGTGTTCTTTTCTTTTCCCACTTAAATAAATCCCTTTAACAATTCTTGTAAGGTCAGCTCAGTGGCGATAAACTCCTATAGTTTTTGCTTGTTTGGAAAACATCCATTCTGAATGATAACCTTGCCAGTTAGAGTATTCTTGGCTGTTTTTTCTTTCTTTTCCTCTCAGCACCTTGAATATATCATATCACTCCCTTCTGTCTCGCAAAGTTTCTGCTGAGAAGTCAGCTGATAGCCTTATGGGGTTTCCTTTGTATGTAACTTGTCTTTCTCTTGCAGCTTTTAAGATTCTCTCTTTATCTTTAATTCTTGACATTTGACTTATGTCTTGGTGTGGGCATCTTTGGATTCATCTTATTTGTTGCTGTCTGTGGTTTCTTTACCTGAATGCCCATTTCCTTCTTCAGTTTAGGGAAGTTTTCAGCTATTATTTCCTCAAATATCTTTCTGCCTATTTGTCTCTTCTCTTTCTGGGACACCTATAATAAAGATGTTTGTACACTTCATGTTGTCCCAGAGGTCCCTCAGACTGTCCTCATTATTTCAATTTTTTTTCTTTTTTCTGTTCAGCTTGGGTGATTTCCCGTACTCTGTCATCCAGATCACTGATCTGTTCTTTGTGTCATCTACTTTGCTGTTGATTTGCTCTAGTTAATTTTTCATTTCCACTATTGTATTCTTCAGTTCTGATTGGTTCTTTTCTTTGTTTTCCAATTCTTTGTTGAAGGTCTCACTGTTCACATCTATTCTTCTCCCAAGATCAATGAGTATCCTATTAGTTTGTACTCTTTATCAGGTAGGTTGTGTATCTGTGTTTCATTTAGTTATTTTTCCGAGGATTTCTCCTCTTCCCTTATTTGAAGCATATTCCTTTGTCTCCTCATTTTGCCGACTTCTCTGTGCTTATATCTACGTATTAAGTAGGTCAGCTACATCTCCTGATGTTTGAAATGTGATGTTATGAAAGAGATGCCTTAAGGGACCCAGAAATGTCCTTCCTTCTTATCACCTGTTCCAAATTCTCCAGGGGTGTCCCCTGTGTGGGCTGTGTGTTCCCTTCTGTTGTGACAGGTTTGCTCTTGCTGCAGGTGCATGGTTAGTCTATGCTGACCCCCAGGCTGGCTCGTTGTAAAGCTCAGCCATGTGTGACTTAAATGGTCACTTTATTGAGTGGGACAAGCCCCAGCACAGCTGGCTTCAAGGTGTAATACCTCAAAACTAATGCTAAGTGAATCAGGCCCCCAGTGTGGCTGGTTGCTATCCTCAGGGTCTCACAGTTTCTGTAGGCTTCCACTGCTGCTCCTTGCAGCACATCACCATCGTCAGCTCTCTCAGGAGCACAGATGGCGTGTGCTGCCCCCAGGGACAACAGCACACAATCATTTCAGACATTGGATGATGGGGCAGATCCCTTGTGTGGCTGTTTGAGATGGCCAGTGGCGTGAGTCTTCTGCAGCTGACACACTCCACTGCCCGTGGTCCCACACACTCTTCCAACACAGGCCCACCCCCTAAACACTCGCCACCAAGGCAGACCCACTTGTTCCACTGCTGAGGTCCCACACACCACACCCATGCAGGGCCACAAGTTCACCACAGGCTTGCAGGTAGGCAGGGCCAGTCTCTTTGTTGGGTTATGTGCTCTGGCTGCACTTGACTAAATCTGTGTTTTTGTGGGCAGGGTAAACCTCTGCACTAACAGGCAATAGGAAGTAATCGAATGGCAGATGCTAGTGTCCAGGTCAGCATGACTGGACTAGATCCCAATAATGGTTGTGGACAGTGTCTCAGGCCCTGGAGGGTTGGGCCAAGCCACCTACTGCCTCTCTGAGATGCACCCAGAGCTTAGTGAGTCTCTTTTACCAATGGACTGTGAACTTTTCTTTTTGGTGTTTTTGCATGTTTTTTTCCAGAATGGGTGAATCTCTGCATGGCTTCTTTAAGAGCAGGTTTCTCTTTCTCTGAAGTTTGATAGTTTTCCTGAGGGTATCTCCCACTGGTTTTGAAAGCCAGCTAATCTGGCTATTATGGGATCTCATCTCAGTTGTGCTGAATCTAAAGGCTGAGATGCCTACTGTGCCATAGATCCCCCCACTCAGATCACGCCTGCTCCTTTGGGAAGAGCTTCATACCTTTAAGATTGCTCCCAACCATGAAGCACTGTGACTAGGATGTGATTTTCTCCTCAGCAGAGGTTTATTTCTGCCTCTTCCACCCCTGTCAGTGCTGTCCCTTGTTGTGGGGTTTCTTTTTATTGAATTTCCAGATCTCTCAGAGGTAATTGTTTCACAGGTAGCTGTGCCTTTGTTGTGTCCTTCGGAGGAGGTGAGTTCAGTCCTTTGACATGACCATCTTCCCATCATCCTTGTGATTACTCTGGAAATAGAAAATGTAGGGAGATTCACATGGTTTCAAAATGCATGCCACCAGAATGATTTTTTATATCATGCAATTTCAAATTTGTTTCAATAAAACTTGCAGAGAATGCAACCTATTTCAGGAGAACAATTTGGCCCTCACTATCCAAACTTATATGTACCTCATCCTTTCATTTAAAAATTCCATTGCTAGGAATTTAGCCTAAGGATATTGTAAGTGTAATTTATAAATACAAGATGATATGATACATAAATTCAAAGTGATGTAATATATTGTATCACCCTGAATTATTTGCTGTGATGCGTTGGTTGGAGAAAAAAGAAGCACTTAGTGTGCAAACATGTTACCCTAAACCTGTAAATACATTTACAGGTCCAATAGGCTACCACACTCAAAGATATGACAGGCTAGCCTGGCTTATCCCCCCCAGCCACCCAACACTGGAGAACTGCAGCATTAATCTCCTTGAGTCTCTGTGGAGTGTGTTGGGCCATTTCATATATGGCACAAGGTCACTGTGAGCCCCTTACACTGCTTAATCTATGACCAAAGCTTTGCCTTGATGCAGCAGCAGGGACAAAACAGTAGCTAAGTGCCAAAAAGGACTGATAAAATCCTGGGAATAAGGCAGCACAGGGCTTTCATTATCTCTCATTGTGTTATCAAAAGTTCGGTCTCTGAACTCGGTGCCAATTCAAATAATGAGAACGGGGGTTCGGGTGAAAAGGGAAAAAACAGTTTTCTTATTTTCTTTGGCAAGTAAAGGGAGTGCCAGCTAGCTAATGCCTTAGGGACAGCTGGTTCCCTGTTAAGAAGCAGGTAAGGGGTTTTAAAAGTTAGTAAGGAATGTGGCTGCTTGAAGGGAGGGGGTGGCCTGTGACCTTACTGGTCAGCACTTTCCCACTGGCCTGCGTTTGGCCTTGTGAGGCTGTTTGCAAGGAGAGGGGATGGTGAGATAAAGGAATCCACAGATGGCTGTCCTTGCTTGTTGGCTTCCATGGTTGATGGTAGATTACGGTGCCAGGAAGTCGAGGAGTTGGGCTCTGGGAAGCTTCAGTTTCTTGATATACTCTGGACATCAGTTTCCCTGTAATAAACTTCAAGGACTTGTGATTAGCCAAAACTTTAGTGGGAGCCAAGCGTGAACCTTCAACAATTTGGAACTTCTATTTGGTTGTAAAACTCAGGAAGTCAAAGGTTAAAGAAACAGATATTTACATGTGAGTGTAACTAAAGAAGCAGGAAAAGGGGTTGGTCTTTCTTTAGGTTTAACCCCATATATGCTGGCTTTAATGTAGGGGAACCGAAATCAGGGCCTGTATTAATTAAAAGCCTATAACAGTTGTCTCTTAATTGATCAATTTGCTGATTGTTTACTAATTTGTTGAATGAGAATAAATGGCAACAAATAAGTGGATCATGATTTTCTTGGCTGTCTCTTCAGATTGGCATTTTGAACTTGTTCTTTGCTGTAACCAAAGACAACAATCTAAATTAAAGGGCACTCTCACATATAATAATTGGCATTAGATATGAACAGAACAGACACATTCACAAAAATTCATCAAGTATGTTTACTGCAGCACTGTTTGTAATGAAAACAAGGTTTCAATCAATCAGGACTGTTTACACAATTTCTGATACATCCATAGAATCTAATAAATAATATGCAGTCATGTTTTTAAAAAGACATATTTCCATGTGCTCTTATAAAAAGACCTCCAAGATATATATGCCGCGAGAGAAAAAGCAGTGTGCAGTACAGTAACTATAGTAGAATTCCTTTCTGTTAAAAAAAAATAAGTAGACAAATTTTATCGGGTCATTTTCCAACAGAAGGATTGAGTGAATTCAAAGGAAAATCCTCTTTTCACTCCAGAAGGGTACCATGACAGGTAATATATTCTAAATATATTTTTAAAAGACAATTATGTTAAAAACAAAAACTAAAATTAGCATCTCCTTGAACTGGAACTGGAAATATGATGGCTGGGGGCTGAAACACAGGGTAAGAAATAGCAACTTATGGGAACTAGCTCCTGAAAAGAAAACACAGCCTTCATGGGAAGTTAACAAATCTTTGTGTTTAAGTTCCACTAATGTTTCTGCTATTCTCTGATATGAGACAGTTGCAAAAAGACAGAATAAACAAACCAAATATTCTAGACGCGGCAGACTTGGACCTCTCTGTTCAACACTTTTTCTTCCTCCCAACATGAAGGCTACCTTCTTTCTTTTTTTTTCTGCCTAACTTACATCTTTGCAATCTTCAAGAATCAGCTCCTTCATTTGTCAAGAACCCTCTTTTTATTCAAACCATCAATGCATCCCATCTCCTTTACTGACTTTATCATGGTCTGCATGACATGAGTTAGCATACCTTTTGTGTGCTGTTTCACAAATGATGTGTGTGTTTGTAAATCATGCCTCCATGAATTATAAGCTTCTTGAAGGGAAGAATGACAGAAATGATAACTCAAATGTTCCATGCCTCCACCTACAGCCTTATTTCACAAGCTCTGCAATATCAAACTTTTGAGCTGGATTATTTTTGGTCACTGTGAGGGCATATTTTTCACCGTAGGATGTTGAATAGTGATCCTTGCCTCTACCCACTAGCTGCCAGTAACATCCCTCCCATCAATCATGACAACCAAAAATGTCTTTAGACATTGCCTCCTGGGAACAAAAATGATCCCAACTGAGGACTACTGTTCTAGGCATTTCTTCACAGTTGATTTCAAAGTGGCAGTAATAACTATAGATTGATGAGATGATTTAGGATAATGTAATGGGGAAAATCAATAGCATTTCAATGTGCATTTGACAGCAGGACCAGAGCCAATTCCAATTTTCAGGGATTAAAATGTTATAATGTAACCATAAGTTGCTAAAATTTAACCATGCCATTCAGTTACAAAGACCCAGGTAGTGACAGAATTCTACCTTCAGATTTTGCTGAACTGCTCTGGGACTAGGCATCCTAAAACATCAGTGGAGGTAAGAAAATCCAATGAAAACATAGTAAAGATATAGATAAAACTTGATTGATTAACTAATATTATTGGCTGTTGAATGTTTAATAAATAAAATGTATTCTAAGCAATCTCCATCTTCTGTGTTTCTTTTAATACATTATGCCCAGTGTTACTGAGCAAGGTTCACTGCCTGATGTGCATAGAAGCCAACACTATGGCACTGGCTTTTACTGTTTTTTTTTTTTAGAAAGATTGGCCCTGAGCTAATATCTGTTGCCAATCTTCATGTTCCTTTTCTCCCCAAAGTTCCCCAGTACATAGTTGTATATCATGGTCGTAGGTTCTAGTTCTTCTATGTGGGATGCTGCCTCAGCATGGCTTGATGAGCAGTGCTGGGTCCACACTCAGGATTCAAACAGGTGAACCCTGGGCCACTGAAGCAAAGCACGTGAACTTAACCACATGGCCATGGGGCTGGCCCTGGCATTAGCTTTAGAGAGAAGAAAGAGCATTATTGCTAGGTCGAGTGGCAAGGAGACAGAAGGCAAGGCTCGCAAATCTGACTCTCTGATCCAAGGTTCAGGGTGAAATTTAAGGAGTTAGGGGCGACTAAGCTGCCACTGGGACCATGTAAGCTGATTGGCTAGTCTCAAACAAGTCCATATAAGGTAGTCAACCTACTTGGGAGGTTGGAAGACAGATTTTCCTTATGGAAGGACTCCTAACTTTGTAAAGGGCCCAATGGTAAGATTTTTGAAGATTCTTTGTTCCAGAGTAATCTTGGATCTATGGGTTTCCACCTGGCACATGCATGCTCTCATCTCTATTATTGAGCAAAGTTTGATTAATCAGTAACGTGTTTTAAGATAGCAAAACTAGTTTCTGCTGGTAAATGATTTGTGTACTGTTTCAATTGCCTCTTTCCCTTGTACATTCCTTAATCTTGAGGGAACTAGGGTGATGGAAACTCTAGCTACTTCCTGCTGATTAGGGGGAAGATCAAAGTTTCTTTCTGAGTCTTTTGTTCTTAAACATAATCAAGCCAAAGAGACACATTTCGGGGTGGCACAATATGATCTCCCACATTCCTGCCTTTGAAACTTCAAGAAGTTTCACAGTCCAGAAGCTGAGTTGGTAGATTGTTAAACCTCAGTAAACACTAGTTTCTTATTCCTGACAATAGGTCAGTCTAGTTAAATTGATTTCAGGAGGTGGTGATGCAGGTAGGCTTCCAAAGTTAAGCCTATAAGCAAGTAAAAAGATATCTTATTAGGGTTATTTGTATTGAAATGAAATAAAAGCAAAGGTTAATTGTTGAAACCAGTTTCTGAGCCCAGAGTACAGCCAGTCAAGAAAATTTCCAGGTGTCACAGGTCAAAGGATTCTTTTGCAGTTTGAAATGTCTCTGATGATGTCATCAGGTGTTCAAGTTCATTTTGAGAAGCTTATACTGCAACAGGCATGAAGATTCTCTAAACATGGGCTATCATGGTGACTTCTCTTATGTTTATATCACATTGCTCAATTTCAGTTTACAAGGCTTCAGGAAAGGGAATGATTTCAGTTCTCAATGATTCCAAATGAAAAAGATAGATAAAATTGAAAACATTAATTTGCATATTTGTAGCCAGATATTTGAGGAAACTGGCAGAATTCAAGACACAGTCCAGCTTACAGATAGAAAACAAAAACCTCAAAGAAAATTTATAGAACTAGAATGTCTATTACACTTCCTACTGGAAAATAATTTTTATCTCTAAAATCAGCTTCATTTTTACTGAATATAGGCGAATTAAGACTAATTGGTTTGCAAAATAACTCATTTCAATAAGTATAGCCCACTTATTTACAAAAGTATACTAAGAATAGAAATACATTGTATAGGATCTTTTATTTTATTTAATTTTCCAAGTCATTCTCTCCTTTTTCACTTTGTCTTAAAGATTGGAACCTGTGTACAGACGGTTTTCAATCTTCTTTGTTGGAACTTTGAGTAAGAAATCTCAGATTGAACTTTAAAGGGTTCTACAATCCAGGAAGGCCAAGCAAATGCCTTGTCATCAGATTCTGCCTGCAATACATATAAATTTGATTGAATTCTTCTTTTCTTGAGGTTTCTCAAAATATCCTAAGGTTCTTGCACCTGCCAGGAGGAGACAATACTTACTCACCTGGTAAGGGTGCTAGGAACTCTGTAAACAAGGTATCAGGCCAATTTACAAGGGGCTTTATTTGGTCCATAAAGTTAACATTTGTTTCTTAAAGTTGCATGATAGAATCTGAGTTTATAAAGGTCTATCTCAAACATGATATTAGAACTAAGGCATTGGTAATGTAACCAATATTTCCAATTCATTCCTGTTATAAGAAAGAACAAACAATTACAGAACTTATGAAAATGACAGTATTGTCATCAAACTAAGACTATTCACTCATTCTAAATTATGGAAGGATCAAGTAAGGGGGAATACATAAATGTATTAATTTTGCACAAATATATAATTTAAATGCAGAAAAGAGGTTTCTCAAATCTGTGGAAACAAAAGATGAAAAGAATCAGAAATATTTCACACGAAATTCTCTGTTTGCCTGCAAATGTGCAGTGAATCTGGCCCAGCCAAAACAAGACAGCCTGGGGAACCAACGTGGAAGACTGATCCCTTTGCACCAACACACCGGAGCACACAGGAGCACCACCTGCATAAGAGGACCAGGAGAGCCGCCAGGATGCCAGCCACAAGCAGGACACTGGGGCAACATACTCCCTGCCTTCAGCCACTCCTCCCCGCATACCCTCCTCCTCCAAGCTCTAGGCAGGGTCCCTGACACCCAGGACTGGCGGCTCCCGCCCCAGCCCAGGGCCTGGCGGTGCCCTAAGCCGGCCCAGCTCAGCCTGGACCTATTGGAATTTGAGAGTAATAAATCGATATCGAAACGTGCTTGAGTTTTGGGTGTGATCATTCCTCACGTCTGTTGGCTCGACAACTGGGAAGCACGTGGGGGCGCTGTTCTGTTTACATCAGATTCGGCAGAACACACACGAGGAGAGGAAAGCCGGCAAGAGGGGAGGGGGTGGATTTCCAAAGGAGAAGGAAGCTCCGCCAACCCCGCAAAAGGCACACAGAGGCGAGCGCCCGCGCACGCCCTCACGAACGCCGCCCCCCCCCCGCCCACACACACAAACACACACACACACACAAACTCCGATGTAACACAGACATTCGCAGAGGCACGTTCACAAATGCCCGTAAAGTCTGCCTGAGCTCACCCCCGAACTCCCCTCCGAAGTTCTCAAAGGGCAAGCGATTGCCTAGTGAAAGGACTCCTCCCTCGAGGCTCCGGCTCCGAGGAAAGGAACTCAGAGCCCCGCCTGGTCGGCAAGCGGGCTGGGACTCAAGCCAGAGAGTCCCCCCGGGTCCGGCGTGCACGTGGCTCCCCTTTCTTCTTCTCTTCGAAGCTCCCTAGTTGGGGTGAACTCTCGCTGGGATGGCCTTCCCGGAAATCCATTGATTGGTCCCCCGGAAGAATACCCTTCAGGTTGACCCTGAGAAGACCCCAGAAACAAGTCAGGTGAAGCACTTCCTGGCTGCAAGGAAGGGAGAGGGTCAAGCGGACAGGGAAGACGGCTGCCAGGCGACAGCTGGACGATGGGGGCGGAGTCAGGGAGAGGGGCCAGTGGACGGATCTGGAAGGGATTGGGCGGACTCTGAAGCAAGGCCTCCTCGGGAGTCCTCCTCACTCGTCCCCCCTGACTTTCCCTCCTATTATTGAGACTTAAACACACACTTCACTAAAGAGTAGAAGAGGACTTGAAACCACGCTCAACATCTCTACCCCTCAGTGAGATTCACAGGGACTCTCCCGGTTCAGATACCACACATAGCCATGAGGATGGCTACAATGAGCAAGACGAACTCCTGAGGGCTGGGGAGGATGCAGAGCAGCTGGTACTCTCACCCGTTTCTGCCAAAAATCCTAAAATGGTTCAAATTGCTTAAATGGTGTGTAATTGTTTGAATCATTCATCATAGACTTATCATTCAACTCAGGTTTCCAACTCTGTTACATTTTCTTGAAAGTAATAAAAATTCATGTCCATTAAAATACAGAGTAAAAAGGGTTATCCAGCTGTATTCACAATCGTCAAAATCTGGACAAGATTCCAACGTCCTTCAATACTCAACTGATAATCAGAATGTCACCCACTCCAATAGGGGATACTCCTCAGCAATCAAGAGGATGCAATTTTTTTTTTTTTTTTTGAGGACGATCAGCCCTGATCTAACTACTGCCAATCCTCCTCTTTTTGCTGAGGAAGACTGTCTCTGAGCTAACATCTGTGCCCATCTTCCTCTACTTTATGTATGGGATGCCTACCACAGCATGGCTTGCTAAGCAGTGCCGTGTCCACATCCGGGATCTGCACCAGAGAACCCCTGGCCGCCAAAGCGGAATGTGCAAACTTAACCACTGCACCACTGAGCCAGCCCCAAGGATGTGATTTTTAAATCTCATTTCAAGTTCAACTACGGTAAATTTACTCCTTATCCTAGTATTTAATTTGGTCATTGTGTGATTTTACGGGATGTTTAGGCAGCTTTTGTGAGAACCTTACAATGGTCTATCTAGTGACATTGAGATACAGACTAAGTGTATCTCATCCTATTTATCTTTCAAATGGAATGTGCTGTAACTGTGAAACACACACTAGGTTTCAAAGCGCGGAATGGAGAAAAAGATTTATGTTGTCATCGTTCTGGTGTGAATTACAATGCAAATGATAACACAGGATCCTGAATTTAACAACCTTTTAGAAAAATGCACTGATTATTCGGTGATAATTTTTAGTGTATTTGATTGAAAATCTGAAATGATGTATGTCATGTTCTATTTCTATGAGATTTGGCTGGACATGCTCAAAGATATCAAAGCTCACAAGAGTGTATGGGGTGGATTTCCCAAGGGAAAGAAAGCTCTGCCACCCTCTAAAATGGAGCAATTCCCCCAACCCTGACAGCACGCGCAGACACACACACACACACACACTCACAGAGTCCTAACTAATGCACACAGTCTCAAAGGCACATTCACAAATCCAATCAAAATTGGCCTGAGATCTATTCCAAATTCCTTTCAGAATTTCCAAAATGACAAGAGGTTGCATATCTCAAAAGTCCTTCCTTTGGCTCTCAGCAAAGGAGTTGAGAAGCTGGTCTATTTGGATAATTGGATGGGAATAAAAGCCAGAACGTCTATCAAGATGACTTGTGCATTTCTCTCTGCCTCTCTTCTCTCTGCTGTTCTTAGATATCAGTTACATTCCCTGAGATATTCTTTTCATAAATCAACTTCTTTGTCCTCCCTAGAGTTCCATTTATATTTACAGGGGAAACATACAAGAAACAAGCAAGATTAAGTATTTAATGGAATTAGTGAATATGGTAGATCAGACAGTGAAGATCACTTTCATCCAATATCTAGACAATGGGTGTTGCATCATGGACTGGTTTGTTTGGTTTAATTTTCATGGGATTAAGCAGATTCTGATGCATCCCCCTCCTATGGATTTATCCTCACGCTACTCCCTCCTTCTTGGCCTCTCCTATCATTTAGGATCGGGTCCAGTGAATCACATCATATCTCAATGACCAATCCTCTCACTCCACCCCTCTGACAACACCTGCAGGATTTCCCCAAGATCTCCTTCTGTCCCTACCCTCTTCCACCTGCCTCAGGCCATGGGAACATTTTCTCCAAAACTCAACCTCTGTGAGTGTCCAGCTTCAATACTCATGGTGTTTGCATGCTTGGGTCCAAGGGATCTCCAGTGTTGGCTCTCAGCAAGGGTTTGAAGAGAACTTGGGCGTGCAGCATGGGACATCCACCTGCATGAACTATTGGTCTCTCATGATGCAGGATGGAGACACAGGTAGGAAGAAAAGGATCTGGCTGTGGGTCAAGCCTCCTTGTGCCAGCACATTCTGGGGCAGTTCCTGCAGAATCTACAATTCCACATGCAAACCTTGTCTTGGGGGCCATTATAAAGATACATTTGTCCAGCAGGACAATGGGATACACTTTATTTGGGAATTTGTGAGCTTGAATATTTAGGTATATGAGGGTGGCGTTGTTGCCATTTGTGATTTTGCAAGAACAAGGGATTCTGCTTCTCCTATAAGCCTTGTAGAGTAATATTTTTAAATATTATGTACATGTATACTTTCAAAAAATAAAGGTTGATTTTCTAATATCAAATCAATCCTTCAAAGATCCGAGCCAGAGTCTTCCAAGAAGGAGGACCAGTTAGTGAAATGGACAGCCAAGTTTCTCCTCTTTGCCTCTGACTGTTCTGTCTGAGCCTCTTGGCTGTGTCTCCTCTGCTTCTTGTCTTCCAAGTCTTGGGCTCCTGCAGGATTCTGTCCCCAGCTTAGAGCTCCTTGCCTTCCTCTCAAAAAGGCTGAGCTGACCCTGACAACCATCTGCACCTTCACCCCAAGGAGTCCCAACCCTCCCCCAGAAGATTCTACAAATTCTAAGAAGTTATAGCCTCAAACCACTGAAAAGTTTCCTGCCAATCTAAATAAATTGGTCTAACCCAGCTCCTCATCTCAGAGACGCATGGTTAGTGCAGATTAGCATAATTGCAATGCATTCAACGGTGGAGTTCATTCAATTACTTACTGTTGTTATGGAGTCATTTCTACATGTGCACTTAATGTAGAGGGCTAGTCATCATGCTCAGGAACTTCCAATGTAGAAAGAGTATTTTTCAATTTATTTATCATGGATGGATATAAACCTTGTAATATGCCATGTGTCCCAAGCATTTTCAAATATTAACTCCCTTAATACTCTGAATAATCTCCCGCTCCAGCTACTCCTAACATTACCAATCGACAGATGGAAAAACTGAGGCAAAAACAGGATAAGTAACATACCCAGGGTTCCCTATCTAGTAAGTGATGGAGGTAGAATTTGAACATAAGCCATTTAGCTCTTTATTCCATGCTCTTAACTATGAACTGTTCTCTCCATACACTTCACACTATGAAAAACTTTCATTTTAATCAGTTATGTTTCCTCAAGTTATTTATTTTCATGGTATATCCAATAATCTTATGTATAACAAAGAAAAACACCCAGATAGTAAAAATTATCAGACATACACACCTGAGTTTAATTCTATTAAAATCTTCTGTTTCTGGTATGTATTGAACACAGAGATCTTTCCAAAGTATTTCTTTCCAGCCTGAGAAGACCCCAGGAAATCCCACTGGCACCTTTTTATAAGCCAAGGGAAGGGTGGGAATTGGGTCTCAGGGAAAAGGGTGACCTCAGGAGTTACCGCTGAATCACAGTATTGGTGTGAGGGTCTCAACATAAAGGGGATTTAGGATCTGTGGTGTTTCGACTTGGTTGATAATTTTCTGCATGTGGTTTGGATGCTGGTGCCAAAGTACAGAGAAGGAGGGTGAGGCACATGAAACAGAAAGAGGAAATGATTTCCCTCCATAGTGTTCAGGATGGAGAAATCCAGCCTAGAAGACAAAATTTTGTGCCTGGTGTTGCTGCAAGGGGTTCCGCCTCTTTGAACAGGGCACACAGCCCATCTTCGTGGACCTGCTTGACCTAAAAAGGATAAAGGAAGGAGGGAATTTTTTTAATGCTCTCGCCAGATAGTGAGATCTGTGAGGGTAGTGACTGTGCCGAGCTCCTCTTCACAGCCCCAGCACTAAAGAGAGACTCTGGAACAAAACAGACTTTGCATGGTATTGGCAGATTTCAGTCAAAGGGAAAACGAAGTGGTTGGATTATTAAAGTCTGGAATAAAGTGTAGAAAGTGGAGGAGACCTGCAGGGGACCACTGGTGGTCATTCTCAGGGTCAGCTGTCCCCCTCATGTCCTTATATACTCATCTTGGGTCCATATAGAATCCAAGGTGAACTCTGTCCCTTTGGATAAGGAGAATTTCAGAGTGCCAGGTGCAGGATCCTAGCAAAGCTGGGACATAGTAATAAATACCTTCCGGGGGTGGCACAAGCCATCACCAATGACTTAAAGCATCGGGTAGAATTATTGAATGGAATGAGTGTGGATTCAAAGACTGACCCTTTCTAACCCTGCCAAAGCCCTCAGAGCTGTCTTACGCCACAACAACTCTCAGCTACTTGCAGGGACATGCACAGGATTGTGGACCCACCTATCTCAGGACAGGGTGGTCCCTGGAGCCCTGTTGGCCACAGAACTTGAGGAAGTCATAGATGCCAGGGGAGATGGAGAATCCAAAACATGTTTTTCCAAAGCATTTTCTACCAGGGTGGAAACAGAGAGGGCCAGGTGCAGGGCCCCAGGGCAGAGGGATTCCCAGAGCTCCTACTGGGACTGGAGTGAAGCAGTAGAAACAAGTGGAAGTAGACAGATGCTTTGATCACACTGCCACAGAGGGTGAGGTCTCAGCACTGTGACTCCCACATAAGTACATCCTTTCTACTTACAGCTGCTCCTAACTGTGTCCTTGTCTTAGAGATCAGCCTGGCACATGACCCACTGATTCCACAGGCTGGAGGCAGAATGACAGTGTGTATGCTGTGCCCCACACAAGGAGAAATTTTCCCTGCTGAGAACTGAGCCTGCAGTCCCTCTCATCTCCTTTATCTTCTCAGCTCACCATAGACGCAGGAATTAGTTGCTGTTTTGGACAGACCCTGCAGTGTTATTCTGTCTGATTTATGTGACTCTGACCCTATGGCTTTTACCCATTCTGTGCAATATTAAATTTTTTAATTATTCTAAATTCCCAAAGCCCCATGTCTACAGGATGGAGATCTGGTACTGACTGGGTTTTTCTCCTTCTATGTCTTGTTCAGGGTACCAGAAATAAACTGGCTATATTTTCTGTTCAACACAAACCAAGAAGCAACACATTGTGTGTAAGTTCTCTGTTGGGTGTGTGAGTGCGTGTGAGTGTGCATCAGTGTGTGGCTGTGTTTGCATCAAATACCCCTGAGAGTTCTCAAAGGTGTGCACCGAAGCTGCAATAACAGACCAATGAATTTGGAATGTTTTGTCCCTTCTTTAGCTTTCTACTATCTTCCATTTTCTTCAAGGGAGAAGAAAGAAGTCAACATCTTTCGTGGTCCACTGTCCCTCTCATGCCCTCCCTTTGATCTGATACCATGGTCATTTCCTACTGGGCTCAGACTGAGTGAGGCAAAGACACCCCTCCAAGCCCTACTGGTGGGACCCCAACCTCCTCTTAGTGCCCAGAGTGTGTGCCATACAAGCATCCTGAGACGCTGATTCTCTTGGCCTGAGGTCAAGTCAGGAGAAAAAAGTTCAGTCTAGGTTCCCACTACTCAGTAGGGCATGATTGAAATGTGCTCCGATGAATGTAGATGGGTTTCTGAGACCCACCAACCTAAACAGAATATGATCCATGCATTATCAGTACATGTTTGCTTAACAGCTTTATCAGGGCATAATTGACATAAAGTAAGCTGTGCATAATTAAAGATTGCGATTTACCAGTTTTGATGTCCTTACACAGCCATGAAGCCAAAACCACAATTCAGACAGTGATCATTTCCATCACTCCTGTTTCCTGCGCCCCTTTTGATGGCCTGCCTTACCCATGCAACCACCCCTCAGCTTCCTGACACTATAGATTAGTTTGAACTTCTGGAATCATATAGTATGTACTCATTTTTGACTGGCTCCCTTCATTTGACACGTTACTCTAAGATATATCCATATTGTTGCATATCTTAAAAGTTAATATTTTCTTTTGGTGAGGAAGATTGGCCCTGAGCTAACATCTGTTTCCTATCTTCCCCTTTTTGCTTGGGAATGATTGTCACTGAGCTAGAATCTGTGTCAATCTTCCTCTGTTTTGTATGTGGGATGCTGCCACAGCGTGGCTTGATGAGCAGTGTGTAGGTCCATGCCCAAAAGCCAAGGTCATGTACCCCAGGCTGCCAACATGGAGCATGTGAAGTTAACTCTATGCCACTGGTCTGGCCCCAAAAGTTAATTCATTGCTTTACTGATCAGTATTCCATTTTATGGATATTCTACAGTCTGTTTACCCAATTAATCTGTGGATGGATATTCAGATATTTTCCATGTTTTGATTATTACAAATAAAGCTACTATGAAAACTTACCTGTGCATATTTATGTGCTGTCATTCCTCTTGGATAAATACCCAATAATGCAATGTTTAGATCATATGGTAGGCATATATTTCACTTTTAAGAAATTGCCAATGTATTTTCCCTCGTGAATGTTCCTTAGCATGTATAAGAGTTCTAGTTCCCCCATATCTTTGAAAATACCTGACATGATCAGTCTTTTTAAATTTCATTTATTCTAATAGGTGTGTAATGGTATTCCACTCTTAACTTGCCTTTCCATTGTGGAAAGATGTTGAACATCTTTTCATATACTAATCAAAATCCATATATCTTCTTTGGTGAAGTTTCAGTCCAAATATTTTGCCCATTTTTTAAAATTGGTTGTTGACTTTCTTATTAAGTTTTTGAGTGTTCTTTACGTATTCTAGGGAGGAAGAGTCCTTTATCATATATACGAGCTGCAAATGTTTACACCCACTATGTGACTTGATTTTCATTCTTTTAAGAGTGTCTTTCAAAAAGCAGAAATTCTTAATTTGGGGGAAGTCCAAATTATCACTCTTTTTTTAATCTTTGAATTCCTGAGGCCTGTTAGATATTTTGAGTAATATTTGTATACACTGCAAGTTATGAATTAAAGTTGCTTTTTTACACATCAATATCAAACATCCCAGACTATTGTTGAAAAGACTTTCCTTTCTCCATAGATTTGCATTTGCACCTTTGTCCAGGTGTGTGTATCTATTTCTGGACTCTAGTCTCTTTCATTGATCTACTTGCTTATCTCTATGAAAATGGTATACTATCTTTCTTGCTCTAATTTTATCAAACGACTTGAAATCTCTTAAGATTCTTCTGCCAGATTTGTTGTTCTTTTCCAGCAGTTTTCTATTCCAGGTCCTTTGCATTCCTACAGGAATTTTGGAATGAGCTATTCAATTTAAACAAAAAAAAAAAAAAAACAAAGAAATGCTTACTGTGACTGTGATTAGAATTGCACTGAATTAATAAACATCCTTAGGAAGAAGTGACATCTTAACAATGTTGAACCTGCAAAAACATGAACAAAATATATGTCTCCACTTTTGTCTTCCTTAATTACTCTAAGAATTTTTTGTACTTTTCAGTGTGCAAGACTTGTTCATCTTTTATCAGTTTATCTCTAAGTATATCATATTTTATTCAATTCTAAGGAGAATAATTTAATTTTCATTTAATAGTTTCATAGGTTAAGTAATTAATATGTAATTGTGTAATTGAATAATTAAATTAAATATATAGTTACATTTTAGACTAACAATTTATCATTTAACTTTATTTCATTTACATTTATTTCATATCACAGTGATTATTTCCCAGGATGTAGAAATACCAGTGGTTATTCTATGTGGCTCTTGGATCATGCAACTTTGCTAAACTCACTCATAAGTTTAGCTTTTCTTTTTCTTAATTTTCCACCAGATTTTCTATATAGATGATCTTGTTGTCTGTGAATAAACACAGTTTACTTTTTCTATTCAATCTGAGTTATATTCGCTTATTTTTCCTCCTTTATTTCACTTTATGGAGCTCACAGTACAGGTGGAAGAGAAGTGCCGAGAATGGATATTCTCATTTTGTTTGATCTTGGGGGAAATCATTTCCTCTTTGTCCACAAAGTATGATGCAAGCAGTAGTTTTTTTGCAGATGGCCTTTATCAAGTTAAAGAAGATCCCTTCTGTCTTACTGTGCTAAGAATTTTAACAGTACAGTATTTTGGACTTTCTAAAAAGCTTTTCACATATCTATTGAGATGATCATACAGTTTTTCTTATTTAGTTTGCTAATAGAGTGAATTACATTGATTGATATTTGAATGTTATGTGAAACTTGAATTCCTTGTACTCTCAATGGGTCATAATGGATGATTCTTAGTAGATATCATGGGATCTAATTTACTAAAATGCTGTTAAGAATTATTGTGTCTATGTTTATTAGGGATTTTGCTTTGTAGTTTTCTTTTCTCGTAATGTCTTATCAGGTACAGCGTTGAGTAATAATGCTAGCTTCACGAAACAAATTGGGAAGTAACGGTTTTTAGGGAACTACTAATTTCTCTAACTTAAACGTTTGGAATAATTCACCCAAGAAGCAATCATAGAATTTCTACTTTTCTTTCAGCATTTGGATCCAGGAATAAATCTTAAAGTTCTTCTTTTTAGTACCCAATTGGATTCCATTAGCTATGATGATACAACAATGATTTCATCTGGACATGTAAGTGGAATGGGACAAAAATCATTTTTTCACTTGTCTTTTCCAAATGGTTGGCAAGATTCTTCTAGCCTTAATGAAATTGGTTAGATAGGCCTCCATTTTATTTATTGGTACAAATTTTATAAATTGCCTTTGCCTGTATCATATAGCTTTATTAAAGAACACTTGAAAAACAATCTTTATCCAGGGCTTTGAGCGGCGTGTGGACACACCTAACTTCTTTGATGTTTGTGATCGCTTCAGATTTTCTACTAAACCTCTGCTGGACCAGGCAGTTATCCAACAGGCCTGGATTCATGATAAAAAGAATTAAGCGAGTTAACTTTAAAGATGCCACAAAATGTTGCAGATCTCAGAGGAAAATAAACATTCCTCCTCATAAAAGAAAACCAGTATGAAATAAGGCAAATTTTTAAGTGTAACTAAAAACGTTGATTCACTTTTCACAGACTATAGCAATTCAAGTATATAAAATTATTCATAAGGATATTCCACATGACATTATGCGTGTAGTGGGTCTGTTTGATAGATAGCCAATCTATCTTCTGCATAAACTGTGTACATATTTTACAGTTTATGGTCTGTAATAAAATTTGACCATATGTTTAGATGAAGAAAGAAAAACTTAACTCCTAGAAATAAAAATACTCCAAACAAAAAAAAATGTCTAAGCATGATGAAATAATGTAAATTTTAATTAATTACAAAATGTATCAAAACAGGAAACTTTAAAAATACCTCTTAAATATTGTATTAAAAATAGTATAAACGATACAGAATTACCATACTAGAAACACTGTGAAATACATACTGTATTGATTGGGTAGAAATACTTCCTCCAAAATATTTTGCTAATTAATGAAAAAAGTTTAACTTAATCTTGAAATTAAAGAAGTTATAAAAAGAAGAAAAGGATCTCAAGGAAAGCAAGAGGGAATGAAGAAAAAAGCAAACATTATATTTTGGGAAATACATAATTTTAAATGTCTTTTTAAAAATCTAAGAACTTATTTTTAGCTACTGAAGGAAGGACAAAATACAGAAGGCTCAAATATACAATGGCACATGGTGCAGACAAATGATTGATTTATGTTCGATGCGTGCACTTTGGATATTTTGTATCAGATGGTCTGGTTTCAAACCGCTTTCAAAGCTGGACTTAAAAGGAAACACAGAGCATTTTTTTATTTTTTTATTTTTTTAAGATTGGCCCTGAGCTAACATCTGTTGCCAATTTTTCCCTCATTTTTTTTCTTCTCCCCATAGCCCCCCAGCACATAGTTGTATATTCTAGTTGTAGGTCCTTCTAGTTCTTCTATGTGGGATGCCACCAGCATTGATGAGTGGTGCTAGGTCCATGCCCAGGATCCGAACTGGCGAAACCATGGGCCGCTGAGGCAGAGCATGTGAACTTAACCACTCATCCATGGGGCCGGCTCCTAGAGCCTTTATTTTTAATCTTCTAAATGAAGAACTCCATATTTAATTAAAGAAAGAGATATGCATGATTTTCCATCTTTATACACCACATGCTCTAATCTATGGCAGTCAGCAAGTCTCTGCTTGTCAGTCACAGTGGTTGGGAGACTATCTTTGGCATCATAAGATCATGGGTTCAAGGCCCAGCTCTACCACTTTCTGGAAGTATGACTGCTGTTGAGTTGTCTTCCCTTTTTGAGTCATTTTTTCTTACACATAAAATATGATAGTCCCTACACCTCAAAAGCCTTCTTGCGGACGAAATAACTTCACTTGGCAGATTAATTGGTGAACAAATGTTAATCATTACTAGTTTAACTATCAATTCAATAACAGGGAGATCTCAACTTTACAAAGTTGGGCCTTCCATTTATGTAAATTGTACTAAAGAATTTACTAAAAGTGATTGGGACCTCTACAGTTGATTTTTACAAATCCATGGGAGAAAACATGAACCCAACTAGTCATGGGATGGGAAGAGGCTGGAAAGACACCTAGCCTTCAACATAAGGCCTTAGCAGCTGCACCACAAATTGGTGCTTTGGAGAGATGGGTGGGACGGAGGACCACTGGAATCAGCCAGTAGCCCGCTGTGTGGTCATCACTTTTACCTGAGTCCAGCACTGCTGAGCACTTTGACCAAAGCCATCCTCACTTCCCGATTCCTCAGACTGTAGATGAGCGGGTTGAGTGTGGGAGTGACAAGGCTGTAGAAAAGGGAGAGCACATTGTCTTGGTGTGGGTTGTGGTAGGCACCCGGTACCATGTACATGAACACGGCTGCTCCGTAAAAGAGTCCCACTACTGTGATGTGTGAGGAGCAGGTAGTGAAGGCCTTGTTTCGGGCCTCCTCTGAGCGCATGCGTAGAATGGCCCCCAACACGTAGCCATAGGAAGTGGCAATGAGGGAAAGGGGGAAGCACAAGGATCAGCACCCCCGAGGTGGACAGCGCCAACTCATAAGCAGAGGTGTCTGCGCAGGAGAGCTTCAGCAGGGCTGGCACCTCACAGAAGAAGTGGTCCACGATGCGGGAGGTACAGTAGGGGAAGTGCAGAGTAATGGAGGTCTGGATGGAGGCATTGAGCATACCCGCCAGCCAGGAGGAGCCCACCATGAGCAGGCACACCTGGCGTCTCATGAGCAAAGGATACTGCAGGGGGTGGCACACAGCGACATAACGGTCATAGGACATTAGGGTCAACAAGATGCCCTCAGCCACACCCATGAGCGTCAGGAAGAATATTTGAGCTGCACAACCCTCGAAGGAGATGAAACATTCTCCATGCAGGAAGTCTGACGCCATCTTGGGGATGGTGACCAGAGGGAAGCCAATATCAAACAGTGAGAGCTGACTGAGCAGAAAGTACATGGGTGTGTGGAGCCGATAGTCCACGTGGATGAGGAAGAGCAGAACAGTGTTGCCCAGAAGCCCCATGATAAACATGGCAGCCACCAGGGAGAAGAGAAGCTGATGTGACCCTGAGTGACTGAAGAGGCCCACCAGAATGAAATCAGAGGCTACTGAGTGATTCACATGCCCCATGCTTTACATAACATACCTTCGCTACGGGAAGAACAGGAGATCTATATCAAGAAGTCTTAGTGGGGGTGGTAGATAAGTTTCACCCCACATGGCAATGGCCATTGATTGGTACTGGCTGCCTAGAGTGCTATCTTGGGAAGAATTGTGAGGTCACAGCTAGAATCAGTAGGGAAAAAGCCACAATCAGTGAGCGATGCCTGCCATGGGCATGAGATGGGAGAGCAGAAACTTGCATCTCTGAACAAGATGCTTGGCCACACCCCAGTCAACACATAGCCACTGACTCTTGTAGTCCAAATTTTGAAGTCCAAGTCAAAGACAGGAGCACAGCCCCAGTAGAACGTTTCAATATCTATCATCCCAATGGTCTAGGTCCAAAGCAGAGGTGAGACTCCAAACAGACTGGGAGGAGAAATAGGTGATGACGGAGCTGAAGCAACAAACCAATTAAGGGAAGAGAGAGGAGGGCCTGAGTCCAAATTCCTGGAGGAAAATCTGGAGCAAAGAGGAATTTATGATGTGCCAGAACTGGAGTCAATCTGTCAATTCAGACTGTGAGTCTAGGGAGTGTGAGGCATAGGCACCTGGGTGGCAGCAGGTTTGGAATCAAATGGACTAGAGTTAGTTGGGGGGACAGCTGTCAAAGAGTTCAGATATTACTGGTGACTTTGTTGCATTGGATGTGAAGGTAGTGGCGTGGGTAGTTTGACTCAGTTTCAAGGACTAAGGCAAGACACTAGGCCTAGAAGAATGTCTCTGTAAATACTGCCTGAGTGAATGAGGTGGAGAAGAAAGATGGCCACAGTGGTCAGCCCCATGGCTGAGTGGTTAAGCTCACGCACTCTTCTTCAGTGGCCCAGGGTTTCACCAGTTTGGACCTTGTGCACGGACCTAGCACCACTCATCAAGCCATGCTGAGGCAGTGTCCCATGTAGCAGAGCCAGAAGGCCCTACAACTAGAATATACAACTATGTACTGGGGGCTTTGGGGAGAAGAGAAACAAAAGAAGAGTACCAACAGATGTTAGCTCAGGTGCCAATCTTCAAAAAAAGAAAGAAAGAAAGAAAGATGATCACAGACTAAAGGAGCTGCAAACTTAAATCAGGAATATCCAACTCCCTTGGCAAACTCTAAGCCCCCAGACAAACCCAGATTGCCCTGAAATACCGTGAACCACCCACTACTCCAACAATGGACTACGCAGGACAGAAATAATGTCCATTCCCAACTGTGAGTAGTTAGTGAAGCAGTAAGACTGGACATTTAAAGAAGATTCTATTGAGGGTGTCACTGGAAATTTTTGCCCTAAGGCTGCCATTCTCACTCAGATGGCCCTTAAACCTATCTTTAATTATTCACCATCCTGATTTTTCTATCACATTCAAGACCTCAACCAACCATTCACCCACATATTCAACAAAATGAGTCACACACTGGGCTGGGCATAAGACATTCAGAGGAGACTCACCCAGGGAATGTCCCAGCTTCCGTGGACCCCATAGTCTCCATCATGATACCAATGACAAATAAGGAGTTAAAGGGAAAAGCTCTTTGTGTTTAGAGGGAAGAGAGTAGGAAGTTCTATAGGAAATGGCTGGGGACAACACAGGACATGATCAGGGACGCCCCTTGGGACAGGTGACAGGTGTGCTCAGCATCTGAAGAGCTTCTATGAGAGGAAGATGGTAGAACCAACTGCTTCCTCCTCCCAGGAGGTGGATGTTGGTGAGGCCGGCTGTGTGGTTCACCCTAACAAAGAACTTTCTAAGAGTGAAATCCAAGCAAAAATGGAATGGGCCGCTTCATTGGCAGCATTTTCCAGTGTCAGTCAATGATGTAAGGGAGTAAGAAAACTTAACTCTGTGATAATAGAATTTAGAGTTTGAGGGGGAAAATGAGCATTGTTCATATCATTTCAGAATAGATTGATGAGCAATGTAGTAAAGACATATGCATGATGCTCTGGGTACCAAGCAGATGAAACTGTCTGGAGTGGGATCAGAGAAGGCTTCACAGAGGAGGAGGCATTGGACCTGAGTTTTGAAGGTCAGGTAGGAGTTTTCCAGGCAGCTAGAGGAGAGAAAGTTGTTCCAGCCAGAAGAAATAGAACAGATGAGTTGTATGGATTGGTGGTTAGAAGAGTATAACCAGGAGCTTGGATCCCAGCTCAAATACACTGTAGCAGCATGGCCTTGAGCATCCACTCAACCATAGTTTCTTCATCCATAAAATGGGTGGCAGTAATCTGGGTCACAGGCATTGCTCTGAAGATTAAATCAAAGGATGAATGTTAAGAGCTTAGTGTCTGCCATGTGGCAAGTTCTCAATAAATTGTAAATATTTCTAATTCTCTAGAGGTGAAAATGATTAAAGATTTCTGGCTGGATAATCTGTGCTTAGCACATTGCCAGGCACCTAGGACATTCTCACCAGTGTTTAACCTTGTTGTTATTATTCTTCACCTTTGTGACTCCTTCCATGGAGAAGCCTGGTGCGTCCAGCCCATCCTCCTTAGTGCTGCTCTGTGATGCCCTTGTCCTTATTGGGTAGAAACCCACCCTCCCCTTCTCTGGGCTCTGAGATCCCTTAGCAGAGTCCTTAAAAATCCATTCATCCCCAACTCTATTGACTTACAGCAGGGTTTTTCACCTTGGCATTATTTGGGGACAGATAATTCTTTGTTGTGGGGAGCTGTCCTATATATTGTATGAAGTTTAGCAGCATCCCTGGCCTCTACCTACTATATGCCAGTAGCAATGCCCCATTCCTAGTCATGAAAAGCAAAAATAGCTGCACACATGGCCAAAGGTCCCGACGAGGCAGAATCACCCCTCTCTGAGAACCTCTGGCTTAGAGACAGGATAACTGTGACCTGCATAGACTTTGACCGGCAATTCCTCTTACAGATGTTTACTCTGAAATTGCTTTAAGCTCAGACCCAGCATAAATTCTATGCATATCTCACTATTTCCACTTTTCCATACAGAAAACAGTGAATATTTACAACTTTCTGCCAACCTATAGGCAAGCAATCCCCCCAATCACCAAGTATCCCAGCTGGTAGAACAGCTTTTACTGCAGATTCCTGTCCAGGGCTATTTAAGGGGCCAAATGAACCCAGTCTTGCTCTGTCCCCTCACATATCCTCACCCTGAAAGGAGCTGACGCCAACTGAGGGCTGACTGTGGAGCAGGCATCTGGCTAAGTGCCTTACATGCTTAACTCTAATCTTCAAGCTCTGGAGCTGGATGGTGTAGATCGTTGCACAACAATGTGAATACACTTAATGCCAAGAATCCTTGGGAAGCTTAAAATGGTAAATTTTATTATGCGTATTTTATCACAATAGAAAAAAACAGTGCCTGTAGGTATTTTATTTCCATGGGTTTTTTTGATGAGAAGACAGAGGTTCAGAGCAGCATAGTGACTTATCCAGCATTACCCAGCAAGGAAGTAACAGAGCCAAGATTTGAACAAAATAAGGATGTAAGTCCAAAGTACCTGTTTTGCACTTTGCATTCTACACTTTCCCCTCAAACACTGTAATAGACATTTCAGGGTGTGTTATATACACACACACACACACACACACTCAATCTTGCCCCCAAACTCATCTTTCCTTCCAAGATGCCCTGATGGTCCCACTGTTATTGACATGTCTTTTAAAATATGCAAATCCCTGGGTTTTTGGAATCTCTAACCAGGAGTTCCTTGGTGGCTAGAGATTCTGGTTGTGGTCCCCTTGTATCATGAGCTTTTGACAAACTCTTTACCCCTAAGACCTCTTTTGGAAAAGATATGTCCACCCACCCAAGCTCCCCAGCCCCTGCCCTGCCAGTCAGACAGGCAGAGCTTGGGGGAGCTAGCCATGACTCACTCAAGTATGGGAGACACTGAGTGACCAGGGGAAAGATGCCAGCATTATTTGCCTTTTTGCTTCCAATAAAACTCTCATATATCTTCACGATGACCAGGCATGATCTGGACCCTTGTTCACCTTAATAATCAAATGAGAGTTTGCAGGACACTGTCATTTATATTATTTAATTTTCACAACCAGTTAGCACAGCTCAAGGAGCCAGAACAGAGCTCATTCAATAAATAGTTGTTGAATGAATACATTTTGCAAAGGAAACAATATTTGAGTTGAAACTAATGTTATTGACAAATGGGCTGAGAGAAGGTAAGTGGCTTACCTAAAGTCATACAGCTACAAAGAGGGAAGGCTAGAATTTGAATTCCTATCTTCCTGATTCCAAATCCTAAGAGCTCTCAAAACTGGATGCTCCTTCTTTCTTGAAGTTAATGCTCAGCTCTTCTGCCCAGCAGTTCATAACGGAGAACTCCCCCGTTCACTGTTGTGGATGGCCAGGCCTCAGAAGGTGAGCTGAAGGTGCCCGCAACCCATGCCAGACGGGTTGTTCTGGTACCAGCCCCATGACCAAAGTCAGATGCCCATGCCTGGCTGCTTCCAACAGCTTTTATGGAAGGTCAGTATGGGTTGACCTTCAATATGGATTGAACATCAATATAGTTGACTTCCTGCTGTCTAGAGGCCTAACTTTCTTGGGTTCATAGAAATGAAGGCAAAGGGAAAGAATAAGCATTCAGTCTAACAAGACATCTGCCTGCATGTCAGCAAATATCAAGGAGGTAGACAAGAGTCCATATTTCCATCTAAATACCAGTATAGACTCAACCCAGAGTGTTTGTGGAAAACAAAATCAGCAGTTATTTCGATCCATCCTGCCACTAATGTCTAGTCTCCAAATTATGCATGGACCCCCAAGATCCATACAAGGCTGGGCTCCAAGTTCTTGACCCCACTTACCAGGCTCTGTGTATAGAATGAGGGACCCTTCTCAACACCCCATGAGCGTGTCAACGCACCTCACTCCAAGACAGCCTCACATAAAACCTCCCTGGATTCCAGCAGCCTGGGCTTAACCGGTACTGCCTCTGTCTATGCAGAGATAGACGTCTTCATCCGGGGATGGAAGCTCCAGGGAGAGCCATTGCCTCAGAAACCCCTCCGGGACTCCCTTTCTGCTGGAGAAAAAATTGGTTGCAGTGAGAGCCCAGATCCCTTGATATTTGGATTGTCCCTAAAGGATTGTGGAACAATATTTACTCATTTCTCAACCACAGGAAGGCAGCATTGATGAGGATAATTGAATGTGACAAATATCCAAGTCTTTTGTTTGAATCTCATTTGGAGGAGGAGATAAAGGAACCCATTACTGAAAATGCACATCCTTGCTCAAAAACAAAAACAGTTCTGATATCCAGGAGATTTCTTCTGAGTTAAATAATGAGGCAATGACGGTGATGGAGC
Source organism: Equus asinus (assembly GCF_041296235.1). NCBI lineage: Eukaryota > Metazoa > Chordata > Mammalia > Perissodactyla > Equidae > Equus > Equus asinus. Next base: position 18,844,218 of record NC_091809.1, on the reverse strand, counting down.
AGCTAGGAGGCAGCTTCCCTGGGTTGAGATGTGTCTTCCTCTAAACTCTATTCTTGAGGGCCCTCTAAGACTCAGGAGATGCAGTGGTCTAGAGACAGATGGTTGTAGTACCCATGAGATTCTTGTGTGCCCATGACCAGAGCCAGGGGAAAGAGCAGAGACAGGAAAGCCAAGCTACCCTCAACAGGGATGCCCATGTCAGGAAGCAACAGGCAAGGCCAAGGCAGAGTGAATTACCAAGAGTGCTGCTCAAACCAAAGCTGAGTCAGACAGCTGGCAGCAAGGTGTAACCAAGAGAGAAGCAGGAATAAGTGACGTGTTAAGGACGTGATATATAGTGGTAACTATCAGCAAATTCCTTGTACCATGCTACTACTCTTCACTCCCAAGCCCATGGCGGACATTAGGAATTGATTTCATTGCTTTCTGCCTCTGAGCTTGGATGGAGCTTCTCAGCTCAGCACACCATACAGCCAGACCTGACAAATTGGCATTGAAATTTGTCACAAGATCTTCTTTCCAAGAAGATTCTAGACCAGTACTCAAATCAGCTGTGACAATCTGCATGGAGATAAGGAGCTTGCACCAGAAAGTTATTCCACACATGGCTTCCTTCATTGAGAACGTCTTGTTCTGGAGGAAATGTCAGTTAAACTAAAGCTTAGTGATGCTGGTGCTTTACAGTCTGTTTCAAGGTCCTTTTCTCATCAATGGCCAATAAGAGTTCATGGACCACATTTTGAGTAAGACTACTATAGACCATGAGTTCCTGGACAGCAACGGTCCTGCTATTATTCATTTCTATAAAACTGGTACCCAAGGCACATGGACACATCGATGTTTATTGAACAGGGAGGGCTGGAACATACAGGAATTTGTAAGGAGAAATCAAGATATTTAGAAGTGGGCAATGAGTCCTGGATCTTCAACACCTAGCATGTTGACTTGTATCACTTGTATCGGGTGGATGTGTGGATGGATGGATGGATGGATGGATGGATGGGTGGGTGGGTGGATGGATGGATGAATGGGTGGGCGAATGGGTAGATGGAAGAGTGTATAAACGTATTGGAACAAGCCATGATTAAAATTATTTGTGGTTGAGCCATGTTGTTCTAAAGAACAGGGGAAGCGAAAAAGAAGGCAAAGAAATTGTTAGTAGTCTAGACGAGTTCCTCAACTATTAATCCTTTGCATACAACCTTCATATTTTTGGCCATTTCCATGTGCCATCACACTAACATTTTCTCAAGATGTATCTCCTGCTGAATGTCAGTTGTCCATTCCCGAAAAGGGGATGCACACAAAACTGTCAGTTGGAGTCCAATATCCCGTTATTTTACATAGAAAGAGTTGTATGTTACATCACCTCTAAACTCTCAACCAGTTTCCTGAAATATAGCTAAAACCAGTGAAAGACTTATGTATCAGTAACAAACTATCATATTAGGATCTAAATCCTTAAAATATTGCTTCCTGTTAACTGTAAAATGAACAGAATTGTTAACAGTTTGCTTGGTATGAAGTCATATTTCTCTTCCATTGCTTCCTTTTCTAAGATATTCTTCACTCTCTCAACTTTGGGGGGACTCATTGCACAACATTAACCTTTGCTTTTGGCCAAGATGTAGAAAGTTCCTGAGGAAACAAGTTCAGGACTAGCATGCGACAGCAGAGAATGACTCACATCCAGTGTGACGTTGGGATCACTTCTCAGCACCAGCAATATTTGAGACACACTCTCCTTTGTTATCACTTGGGACACTTTGGATAGACTGTTTTGCTTAAAATCTTGTATTTCCCTTGATGTCAATATCAACTTTTCCTGTGTAACCATGGGCCAGAAAACATTGAGAAACACACACATTTATGAAGTTTGGGTATTAATACCAAGAGACTTTGCATTCTACTGGGAAAAGTTTAAACAGGGAGATAGAGATACTCTGTGGAATAAACATGTTTTTCTTTAATCACTCACTTTAAGTTGTTTTTTTAGAAGTGACTTAATTTCCTCTCTTATACTGACAAGTTATCACCTCATGCCTTTGGAAGACACAAGCCTAAAACAATGGAAATGCTGAAAAAAATAACACCAAGTCTTTTCTCAGGTTTTCTAACTTTTTACTTGAAAATTTTTTAACCTGCAGAAAAGTTGAAGGAACAACCGTGTACCCTGAACTAATTGTTATTCTTTTGCCATATGGGCTTTACTGCTTTATGTGCACATACACATGCAAATACACACACTTTCACACAACATCAAATTCACAAATTCTTGTGACACGTGAAATTCACATAACATAAAATTAACCACTGTAAAGTGTACAATTCCGTGGCATTTAGGATATTCACAAAGTTGTGCAATTGTCACCTTTATCTAGTTCCAGAACATTTCCATCACCACAAAGGAGAATTCACACTCATTGAGCAGCAACGCCCCCCCCCCCAATTACCCATCCCCCAGCCTCTGGCAGCCACCAATCTGCTGTCTGTATCCACAGATTTACCTATTCTGGATACTTCATATAAATAGAATCATACAGTATGTGACCTCTTGTGTCTGGATTCGTTTACCTATCCTAATGTTTTAGAGGTTCACCCATGTTGTAGCATTGTTGTAGGCTGAATTACATTCCCTCAAAATTCATATGTTGAAATCCTAAGCCCCCAGCACCTCAGAACATGACTCTATTTAGAGATAGGGTCTTTAAAGAGGTCATTAAGTTAAAATGAGGTCCTTATAGTGGGTTTTAATCCGATATGACTTATGACCTTATAGGAAGAGATTAATGTCAACAAAATGGTAGAATGGGAATCTCTAGACTTTTTCCCCACATGGACATAGTGATTCAACAATACATGGATCAATTGCCTTTGTGAAATCCAGAGACCAGTTGAGAGGCTCCTGCAGCCCCATTGAGCATGAGACCAGCTGCATCAAAGCCAGTAGGAAAATACACGGCACCATCTCGCCATAATCCCTCCCCCACCACAGCACCGCACAGTGAGGAGGAAGCCCCAAGCTCTTGGCTTCTTCCTGTGGAAGGAAGGAGAGCACTGGACCCAACACCCAATATTCTAGCATTTTGAGGGGCTGCCTGAGGGACTGGCTTCTGTATGAGAGATTCTTCTTTGGGAATCAACTAGTCCAAAAAAAGAAAAAAAAATTCTACCACTAAGGAAACCCAAGGAAACAGCCCAGCCAGGTCACCCTAAGCAGAAACCAAAGTAAACAGGCGAACACATGTGCACAGAGTTTACAATCAATTTTTTACCCAATTAACCACAAAATGTCTCATACAAGGGACAGAGACCACAACAGTCATTTTGAAAATAAAAGCATTTTGGAGGAAACAGACTCTGAGTGAAGAAGAAATTTAAAAGAAACTCTTAGTAATATCAGAGATAGAACTGAATAGAATTCAGAGATATAACTACAATGATGAAATCCATGACACAAAACATTTTTTCTTTCATTTAAATCACAAAAAGATATGTTAGACTTTTTTAATGATAGGAGAAATGAAAAACTCACCAGAAGGGTTGAAATATAAATTTTAGGAAAACATCACAAAAGAGCAAAGAGAAAAATAGGAGAGGTGATAAATAGATCAGAGAATCAACCCAGACGGCCCAACATAAAAACAGTAGGCATTTCGGAAGTATAGAAATAAGAGAGAAAAAAACAGAAAACTTCAAAGTGCAAGGAAGTTTTCCAGAACGGAAGCTGTGAACTTCAAGGTTGAATATTGCTCAGCAGAATAAACAAAAAGAATCCTATAAGCTTCCAGAGAGATAAAAAAGTTTTCATACAATACTCAAAAATGAGAATGCCCTTGATCTTTTCACCAAGAATGCCAAATACTGGAAGGAATGGAGTGCTCTCTCCAAACTGCCCAGGGAAAATTAATTCCAACCTAGGACTCTACAGCTGGTCAAATAACCATTTAAGTATGAGAATAGAATAAAGACATTTTTAGACCTGATGGAATTTTCAAAAAGTCTGCCTCCATCAACTCTTTCCCTGGGAGCATGAGCGCCACCTAAATGGGGTGTACACCTAAAGAGAAAATATAGATCCTGGGAAGCACAGGACTCAAACACAAATGGAATCCCTGGGATGATGGCGAAGGGAGATCCTAGGATCATGGCTGTCAGCTCGTTCAGCTGGAAGCAGATCAGAAGGCTCCCATTGAGATTTCCTCAAGAAAACTAAACTGATAGAAAACTTGGTGCATTTGAAAGTTTTGAGAGGAGATTTACATAAATATGGAGAGTCTGGGATTCCAAAAAGAAAAGAGATAGTCTCTCACCAATACACCTGCCCAAAGCTCACCTGCTGATACCATCAACACTTGCATACATGTCTGTGCGAGGACACACGCGGGTGTGGAACTGGTTCCATCATATCTGAAGAGCCTGCCTCACCAAAAACACACACTGCTGTAAACTGAAGGTGGAAAGATGATGCAAAATATCCAGATATCTGCTATGCAGGCTGGAAAAACAGGCCCTAACGTTGCACAGTGCTATGCGTCCTGTTTGCACAAGACAAAGGTGAGAGACACGTGTCTTCTGCTGCTTCTTTCCCCACCTCGCTCTGAAGGCCACTGAGCCAGGGCTGTGACCAGACCCACCATCTCTCCACATCTCACAATGACTCCTGATGATGCCTCCCTGGAGTGTGTCACCCTCTGGTTAGCCCACCAGCACTCTTGACCCAAGAATTGATGAGTTAATTGTCAAGAGACAGAGGGTGCAGGGGAAGCCTCTTTCAGCTTTCCCTTTCAACTGCAGAGAAAATTAATTGCAGTGGGAATCATGTGCCCTACATCTAAGATTTGTCCCAGCAGAGCAGGAGAAAACAATTATGCTCAGTTCTTCATTAACCACCAGAATGGAGAAGGGAGTATTTGCACGGATGACTGAAAAATGCCAGACCATCGAACAGCACTGAGAGTTCCCACTAAGAAGAATGAGAGGAGAGGTCGGTTTTAAAATATAGGGTCATTATTATCCAGGGATGGTGAGGCCAACAGGTCAGGAGAAGATGGCCATCAAAAAGACAGTTTGTTTCTCACAGTTCCCAAGAGGAGGGGCCACACCATGTCACGGGGGCCACATGAGGACGCACCAGGGTCCATCAGAGGCAGAGAGAGAGAGGGGAAAATGTGGGCAACAGCCTTTATTGTGGTCCCCTCAGGAAACAGTGGGAGAGGCAGGGTAAGCAGGCTTAGGATTGCTAGTTTGCACAATTTTCACAGGCTCTGGGGCACAGGGGCTGTCCCTGGTTGTCTGGTACCCGGCCCTGGGGTGACTGAGGAGGTGGACAGTGGCCCTGAGGATAAGAGCTCCGTGAAGGAGATGGTTGGGCTGTGGGCTCTGGATTGGTTGGTTTGCACATGAAAGGCGCACTCACAGGCAAACTGCTTGCTGTCTCTAGGAATTAGCTAGCCCTGGGAGGGGCAGTCTCCCCAAGCAAGTCCCCAAGATGTCAAAGCATCGAAAAGACAGAATAAAAAGACGTGGTTAACACAACATTCCTGTGTGTTCTCCAGGGCTGATCGCAAGACTGCTCAAGGAATCTGCGGTTCTCAGCACCAAATACACGGTAGACTGACCTGTGAGCTTTTAAAAATAGGGTGCTCAAGCCACACCCCAGGTCAAGTGGATCAGCATCTCTGGGGAGTGGGAGCCTCCAAACTAAAGAATGGATGGAGCTGCTCATTTCAGCAGGGCTTGGAGGTGCCGTGTCCCAGAAAACCTGGCATGGCCCCGTGTAAAAACACCCCAAACTCAGCGGCACAATTCTCTCTGGGGAGGGATCCACAGAGGGCTCCCAGATGTCCATGATGTTTTTGTCACTCATCTTGGGTTGTGGATACACACAGGCGGTTGAGATTCCCTCTGTGTGTGTGTGTATGTGTGTGTGTGTGTGTGTGTGTGTGTACAGTTGATCGTCACTATTCGCAAAGCCTATATTGGAGAATTCATCGACTTGCTAAAATTTACTTGCAGTCCCAAAACCAATTCTGGTGGGACTTCCTAGGTCATTCACAGACATGCACAGAGCCACGAACAATTTGAATTACCCGCATGCTGCTTCCCGGCTGATGTCACACTAGGCAACTTTCCACCTCCTGGTTTCAGCTCTCACACCATGAACGTGCCATCTTCACGGTCTATTTAGTGCTGTGTGTTTCACACTTTTGTGCTTTCTGTTGGTGGTTTCACTGTTTGAATTGGCTCCCAGGCATAGTGCTCAAATGCCGTCTAATGCTCTTAAGCTCAAGGAGGCTGTGATGTGACTTACAGAGAAAATGCACGTGTTAGATAAGCTTCATTCTGGAATGAGCTGTAGGCTCTGATTTCAACGTTAAAGGATCAGTAAAACATATTAAATGAGGTGTTTTTAAGCAGAAACACACATAACACAAAGTTATGTATTGATTGGTTGATGAAAACATTGTAACTGAAGGCTTACAGCTTCCTAACCCTGCATTGCCCCAAGAAGCAATAATTCGCTGCTCATGGTGACATTACAGAACATAACTACCGCAGTAAATTAAGAGAATCGACCCCTGATTACGTGAGCGTTCTTGCCTTAAACCTTCAAGGACGAATAGCAATGCTGTATTACTCATGGCTTTTTATTCTGCGTTTTTACAGCTTTATTGAGATATAATTGGCATAAAATGCTATGTAAGTTTAAGGTGTACAATGTGTTGAACTGATGCACTGATATATTGCAAAATGATGACCACCATAGCGCCAGCCAATGCCTCCTCCATGTCACAGGTTTCTTTTCTGTGGTGAGAAAATTTAAGATTTACTCTCTTAGCAACTTTCAAGTATACAATACAGGAGTGTTAACTATAGTCACCATGCTGTGCCTGAGGTCCCCAGAACTTGTTCACCTTCTAACTGCAAGTTTGTACCCTTTGACCAACATCTCCCCATTTCTCCCACCCCCAGTCCCTGGTAACCACCATTCTACTCTCTGTGTCTAGGAGTTCAGCTTTTTTAGATTCCACATATAAGTGAGATCCCACAGGATTTGTCTTGTCTGACTTATTTCACTTAGCATAATTCCCTAAAGTTTCATCCATGTTGTTGCAAATGCCCCTTATTTTTCATGGCTGAGTAATATTCCACTGCATACATGCCACATCTTCTTTATCCATCCATCGACAGACGCTTAGGTTGCTTCCATGTCTTGTCTGCTGTGATTTATTCTGTATTTTTGATGCTCTGTGTGTGTGTGTAATCTTTGTAAGCCTGAAATGCTTTGTCATTTAAAATTTTTGAAGTTAAAAATAGTATTTTAGAAATAAAATAACTCAACCCTGTAGTTCCAGCTTACTGTGAGTTTTCCTTTCATCGCCAAGATTTCTGCAAGGCTGCAAAGCTTCTCAAAGAGGAACAGGATCAGCATCACCTGGAAGCTTGTTAAAAATGCAGATTCTCAGGCCCTACCTGGACCTGCTGAATCAGAATATCTGGGCAGGGCCAGAACTCTGTGTTTTAACAAGTCCTCCTGCAGATTCTCATACGCTTTAAGCACAAGAACCTGCTGGTCGGAGACAACTGCCTCACAACCCCAGACTCACTGTGCATCTTTCTGATGATCAGAGGGGATTAAGAATTTAGGAATTTTGAAGACCCAGATGAGTGTATCTCCATTCACTGCACACTAAATTCTCCTGGGAGCTTTTAAAATTCATCGATGCTTGCTCTCCAGATGCAGAGATTCTGACTCAATCAGTCTGGGGTGCGGCCAGGACATGGAGATTTTTTTTAAGTTCGCCTGGTGATGCTAATTTGCAGCCAAGGTTGAGGACTCCTGGACCAACAGAATAAAGGATTTAGCAGAAGGAAAGGAAAAGAAGCTGGTGGTCTTGGGTGCCCCCTGCTGGTGGGAAGCTGTACATACAGTCTTCTGGAGACCTCAGAAGTTGGTGGAAATGCCAGCCCACGTGGGCTTCGGACCAGTCCACTGCACATCTCTGAAGTCCGGTTGACGTGTGCCCAAGAAATGCCCTCTCAACAGAAATGCCTATTTAAATCCCTAATTCCAGTTCAAAGCTATTACTTGGATGTTTCCAGTTATCATTAGCTCACACACATACCCCCCACCCCACAACGCACAGACCACACTACTTGTAAGCTATGTAACAAACCTTCATATTACACTTACTATGTGCCATCCATGGACCGACCCCTTCATAAATAACTGCCCTTTGAAGTCAGTACTATTATTATTTACTGTTTGCTAATGGGGAAACTGAGGCACAGAGAGGGTAGTCGTTTGTCTCAACTATTAAGTGGAGGAGCCGGGGTTTAAGCCACAGCAGCTGGCTCCAAATCTGTGGTCTTAACCACATCGTCACATTGCTGTCTCTAGTCATGATGCTCTCTGCCCTGTGCACTGTGATATCACATAATCTAGCGTCTGTTACATGCCAGACACAATACCCCCTTTCTACCCAAGAGGAAACTGAGGCTCAGGGGGCCCCAGCCTGAACTTCCACTGTTTGGGATGGATCTTAGACCTCACAGTTTCCCAGACCCACAGTCAGGCACTGCAGTATCTCAGAGATCTGGGTTCAAATCCCGCTCCCGCCCCATTCCAGCTGTGTGACTTTGGGCAAGTCACTTCCCCTCTCTGAGCCTCTATTTCCCCATCAGAAAAAATGGACGTGGTACCCATTTCTAAGTCATAAAGATGCCCCATTCCACACTGTCATCGAACACCCCTTTCACTTGCCATGAGGAGTCTTTAAAGGGGAAAATATGTGTATTATTATCTTAAGTGGCTGTGATCTAAATTCACAAAAATACTCCTTTAAGGAGTCAAAGGTCCATCCTGCAGATGTGTTCAGTAAGGCGGAGTGATGGGAGACACTTCCCCACCCACACACAGCTGTATCACTATCGGCACCAACGGCTGGGAACTGAACTCAGTCTATTCAGTTCTTTCTGGAATAATCCATCTGAGCTAAACCTGTCCTTCTGATGTGCTGATGCTCAAAGCTCTATTACAACCTCATAATCACTAGGATAGCTATAACTTTTTCAAAAACCAGAAAATAACAAGTTTGATGAAGACATGGAGTAAGTGAAATCTTCTACATGGCTGGTGGGAATGTAAAATGGTGTTGCCACTATGGAAAGCAGTATGATGGGCCCCCCAAAAATTAGAAATAAGAGTACCATACCATCCAGCAATCCAACTCCTGGGTACACACCCAAGAGAATTGAGAGCAGGGTCCCAAAGAGACATTTGTACACCCATGTTCACAGCAGCATTACTCACAATAGCCAAGAGATGGAAGCAACACCAGTTTCCATTGATGGGTGAATGGGTTAACAGAAAATGGTATTTACTTATAGTGGAATATTAATCAGCCTTAAAAAGGAAGGCAATTCTGACGCACACTACAACATGGATGAACCTGGAGGACATCATGCTCAGTGAAATAAGCCAGTCACTAAAAGACAAATACTGTGTGATTCCACTTACGAGAGGCCCCCAGAGGAGTCAAATTCATAGAGACAGAAAGTAGGGTGCTGAGTGCCAGGGCTGGGAGGAGTCCTTGTTTAATAGCTTTTTCAGTTTCGTGAAATGAAATGTTTCAGTGCTTGGGTGCACAGCAATGTGAATGTGCTTAACATTACTGGACAGTACACTTATCAGTGGCTAAGATGGTAAATTTCATGTTTATTTTACCACGATTAAGCTCTTCTTTAATTTTTTTAAAAAGTGTGATATCAGTAAACCCTCCAAAAGATAAAGAAAACAAATATCTGATTACATTGTCACTATAGCTATTTTTTTTAAACATGAGGGAGAAAACCATTCCAGGCAAAATGCTTATTCTTATTCTCTAGGCAAAAATATTGGAAAACAGAAAGGCTGTGCACCAAAGCATCAATCAGGTCTCCTCTGAGCAGGAGCATCGGAAGGTCAGAGGCAGAGTCCTTTCTTCTTTGCTTTATGTACGTTTTAAGAGGTGAGGTCATGGGTGGCTTCACTTTCTCATGTTGTGTATTTCAGCCTTTCTAGAATTAAAAAGGAAAATTGAAAACCGACTTTGAAAGTGATGGAGAGACCCTTCAGCTGTTCAGAGAACAAAGGATAAGCAATATGGCTTCTACACCCTGGACCATTCACGCATGTGTTTCATCTCTTTTTTAGGAACGTCCCACAAGACTGGAGACGAGATAAAATAACACTGTTTGTGCCTAGTCACAGACTTTCTATGGGACCTATTATTTTCCATTTAATTACATGCATAACATTCTGTCGGGAGCCGGTCTCCAGGCTTAGCTACCACTGCAGTGTGACAAGGTCTGGCAGTGGAGTGAGAATGTGCAAGCGGCTTCTCAATGGAAATTAGGGAAAGTGCACAATATCTATATGCACTATGCTCTTGCATCTATTTTTCCTTTTCTGGAATTGCTGGGGGGTGATGAGAAGTTCTGCTGGTCAGCTTCCTCCTTCCTCCCCTCATAAAGTAGGTCAGAGGAACATTGGTTGGCCTCCCGTAAGAGGAACCTGGCCAAATCAGGAAATTTTTATAGGAGGAAAATGGTCTATGCTCCCCTGAACTGTAGGAAGACACAAACGGCAGCCAGGTACATATAGGGGCCCTCATACGAAGAGACATAGACCTACTTTAAGTCCAGAGGACTTGATGTGAAAACATCATGAAACTTTGGTCAGAGTTAATTGGGACTATGATGAAGATTGGGTCCCCCATAAGTGGAAAGGAAACAGAAGAATTACACCTGAGGATACAACATATTGAGATAGTATGAATGCACGGTGAGGAGATCCTAGAACATGGAATCCATATACAATGAAACATCTGTGTAGGCTGTATTGCAGAGACCCAGAAAGGGCACATACGGCCACAGAAGGCCCATGGTGGAATTGGTGGAAAGAAGGGGGGCAATGCAAACCTTACTGCCAAACACGTTCCTGACCCTTGAAAGACAAGCAAACAAGTCCAACCTTTAAAGTTCACTTTATTAATAGTTATGCCAGCTATATTTGACATGTATATTCAGTTGTTTGCAAGACATCTTATACTTTCCTTTGTATACCATACTCTGCGCCCTTGAAACCACTTGTTACTTACCCCACAGACAATTTATTGCTTGCCGGACATGCAATGTCTAGATAATGTCTAAGTGCTAAAGATTAGCTGCTGAGATAATATCACCTAATTGAACCTTATGTAACCTGGACCCTGTATAAGAAAAGCGGATGCTCATATTAAATAGACTTGGAAACCTCACTCCTTGTCTCACTGCATCTCTCTCTCGCCGACTCCGTCCATCCCTTCGGGAGACCCTGGACTCAGCTGGGGCTGGATCCTGGCAACATTCCATTATTGAAAAACCATTGCAGATATTTTCGTGTTAAAAATATGAAGCAGAAAGAGAAAGGGGAGAGAAATCTTATTGCACGGGCTTAGACACACTTTCAGATCCGAAGCCATCCCATGTTCCAGGGCCCTAAGACAAGGATGGCTTGGCCCTCCCTGCCACATATTCCATAAAAGATCACTAAATTTTTGGTATGATATTGAATACTAAACACACTATCCCAATAACGATTGAAATTCTTGTTGAAAACAATGACATAAGTTTTATTAAGTTCCAAATTTCCCTTAGGTGACACACAAGTCCTGGAGATGGGTTTTATTCTCCCCTTGGCAATAAGGAACACAAGGAGAGAATGCATGAGATTGACACACACTCCACATATAGGGGATGAAAGACTCAGGACTCAGACGCTGATCCCTTTATCTGTGCACCAGGGCTCTGTGTTCGCCACCACAGCTGATGAATGGTTCTCTTTTCAAACCTACTTTGGCCTCAGAGCTAAAATTGAGGTCAAAGAATTGATTTCTCCTCTGCGGGTCAGTGAGCTTCCCTGTGAATATGAGAGTGAGCCACTGGTTATAGGGGACATCATGGCACAGAAATTGTGGTTTATAGGGTTTTCTATGAATAGTCATGCATTTCACAATTCAGTTTGCAAGTCTGAGATTGAAAATATTTGCTATAGAAGATGAAAATTTCATGTGTACTAAATATTAAATATGTATTAAATACAGATTAAATATATTTAAATGTATTAACTACATATTCAAAATATATTAATCTAAAATAATAGATGGAATAAAATGATGTCCCTCCCTCAGCTGATGCATCAGTTAAAATATCTGAAGTACATGTGAATACCTCACGCAGAGATTTAAACACTATGTTATGATAAACAAGGGCATTTTGAGGGTAACATGTGTAGCATACGGTTTAGATAAGCATTTCAGGAAACTGCTTATGCATACATAAATCAATTATCGAAACACTGACAGGAAAATGCACCACCAAATTCATGACTCTGGTTGCTTTGGGGGTCAGGTATGCAGAGGAATAGTATTATGCGAAGATACTGCGAAAACTCAAATTTTATCAGTAATATTCTTCATATAGAGAGATTCTAATTAAATCGCTTCTAGGCTAAAATGAGGGCATCAGTATACATGAAAAAAATCCACAGATAAATATATTGATTTACTAGGAATGAGAAGCACGAGTCTAAGCAATTTAAATAATTTTTTAAAACTTTCTTACAACAATTTTATAAACTAGGTTCAATTTTCCCCCTATTTACAGTTGAGAAACCTGACCAGAGTTGTTTACCTTACTATCTTTACTTTTCTCCTTTGCAATTTTTCCTGATTAAACCATAGTGTGACTTGCCAAAATAATGAACCTGAGTTGCCTTCAGGTAGCCGAAGTAAGAGAATTGCAATCCTTGGATCACTAAGAATTAAGAGGAAAATTTGTTAACAAGGCATAAAAAGGGTGGGTCTTAAATATGGCTTGAATGTCTCTCCTGGCTCTAAACTCCTTAACCGTAAATAAGAGGGTTTACAATCACAAAAACAATCAATCAGTATTGCCAGGTACAACAGAGTGAAAAAAAAAAGGTAAATAGTGGTCTCACACACCACTATTTGGGGTTGATGCAAACAATTTTATACAAAATTAAAAATTCAAGAGGTTTTCTCAAAATTTCGTTATTGTCTCATCATTCACAGGTGCATTGAACACTAATGTCATCATTGTGGTCAGCAGAGCTGTATGATTATATAGAGTTAGCCAATCTACATTTTATCAAATGTCGAGGTTTATGAAAGCCAAGGATAAGAGTTACATATTAAATGACTTTTAAAAGATGACCCACATATTTGAATGAGCACTTATTTCCAGGAAGAAGTGAAGTGAGAAAACCAAATAATGATGAAAACCCATGAAGGTAACTAGTACTTAAAAATGTTTTCTGAATATGTACACTCAAATTTCATTTCAAATCCAGCTAACATGATCTGGCACTTATAGAATGTTTATAACAGTTGTCAAAAAAGGGAATTTCTAGTGTTGCCTACAAATAAAATATATTAGACTGCTTCTTAATTTCCTTCAATTAGAATCATTTTATTTTCTTCAATGAGCAAGGATATTTCTTCTCTATGTTTTGTCTTAAAAGAATTTTGCCTCTATTTTACTGTGATCATGTTATTTGTAATGGTCTTCCTCATTTAACATCCTTTGGTCAAGCGTCTCTAATTTGGTGTGGATAGAAAGCGATGAGTAATACAGAAAAGTAATGAAAGAAGAGTACTATGGAGATTGAGTTTATCCCAATTGAGAAATATTGCTGAGTGTACTGGGGGTGCATGGTCTTCAAGTGTGAATACTTTACTAGTGAAAAGCATAAATCCAAAAATATAGACACAGTCATAGTTGCCATTTTTCTTGTTTCCTTTCATCCAACACTTCTTTTCTTTAATCAAAAGGTGCCCAAGCTACATAGAACAACAAAACCTAACACATGTCTCAGAATTCCTCCTCATGGGACTCTCGGATGATCTGGAACTACAATCTGTTTTCTTTGGGCTCTTCCTGTCCATGTACCTGGTCACCATGCTTGGGAATCTGCTCATCATCCTGACTGTCAGATCTGACTCCCACCTCCACACCCCCATGTATTTCTCTCCAACCTGTCCTTGGCTGACATTGGTTACACTTCCACCACCATCCCCAAGATGACTGTGGACATCCAAATTCACAGGAGAGTCATCTCCTATGTGGGCTGCCTGACACAGATGTCTTTTTTTTATCCTTTTTGGATGTATGGATTGTATGCTCCTCACTGTGATGGCATACGAGCAGTTTGCAGCCATCTGTCACCCACTCCACTATCCAGTCATCACAAACTCACACCTCTGTGGCTTCTTAGTTTTGGCGCCTTTTTTTATCAGCATATTGGAATCCCAGCCACACAATTTGATTGTGTTACAACTTACCTACTTCAAGGATGTGGAAATTTCTAATTTCTTTTATGATCCTTCTCAACTGCTCAACCTTGCCTGTTCTGATACCTCCACCAATGACGTAGTCATGTGTTTTGTTGGTGCCACCTCTGGTTTTCTCCCTATCTCAGGGATCCTTTTTTCTTACTATAAAATTGTTCCCTCCATTCTCAGAGTCCCATCAACAGCTGGGAAGTACAAAGCCTTCTCCACCTGTGGCTCTCACCTGTCAGTTGTTTGCTTATTTTATGGAACAGGCCTGGGGGTTTACCTCAGTTCTGCTGTTTCACATTCCCAAAGAAGGGTGTAATAGCCTTAGTGGTGTACTTGTAAATATCTATGCACGCAACATAGGAGCACCTAAATATATAAAGTAATTATTAAAAGATCTGAAAGGAGAAATAAACAGCAATACCATAATAGCAGGGGACTTTAACATTCCACTTACAGCAATGGCTAGCTCATCCAAACAGAAGATCAAGAAGGAAACGCTGGCCTTAAACAACACTTTAGACCAGATGGAGTTAGTAGATATATACATAACATTCCATCCAAAAACCGCAGAATACACATGCTTTTCAAAGGCACAGGGAACATTCTTCAGGATTGATCACACATTAGGCCACAAAACAAGCCTCAATAAAGTTAAGAAGATTGAAATAATACCAAGCATCTTTTCTGACCATAATGGTATGAAACTAGAAATTAACTACAGGAAGAAAAGCCACAAATATGTGGAGACTAAACAAAATGCTACTGAACAATGACTGGGTCACTGAAGAAATCGAAGGGGAATTCAAAAAAATACCTGGAGACAAACGAAAATGAAAATACGACATGCCAAAATTTATGGGATGCAGCAAAAGTGGTTCTAAGAGAGAAATTTATAGCAATACAGGCCTACCTCAACAATTAACGAGAAAAAAATAATAAATGTTGGAGAGGATGTGGAGAAAAGAGAATCCTTATACACTGCCGGTGGGAGTACAAACTGGTGTAGCCACTATGGAAAACACTATGGCGATTCCTCAAAAAATACCATATGATCCAGCTGTTCCAATACAGGGTATTTATCCAAAGAACATGAAATCAACAATCCAAAGAGATTTATGCATCCCTATGTTCATTACAGCATTACTCACAATAGCCAAGACATGGAAGCAACCCAAGAGCCCTTCTAAGGATGAATGGATAAAGACAATGGGGTATATACATACAATGGAAATGGGCCATAAAAAAAGATAAAACTTCCCATTTGCAACAACATAGATGGACCTTGAGGGTATAATGTCAAGCGAACGGAAACCACTCCAGACACTTCCACCCTCGTTCCTCACTTCTCTGCTTTCCCACCTCTCATTTATTTCTACACTTGTGCCTTCACTGAACTTCACTATCCGGAAGGGCAGTTGGTTGGGGCCAAATCGTACTTCCCTAACCAAACTCACATGGCCCTGGACATCCGGGCTGAAGATCCTGAGCACCCAGTGCAGTAAAGGTCAAGCCCAAAGGTCAAGTCCTTCCCTGGACACTATTGACTAGGTTCTCCTCCTCCCTGCCCTCCACCCATCGGCTGGTCCCCCTTCTCCCCCTCCAGTGCAGGCCGAGTCTCACCCCACCTTCAAGGGCCTGAGCTACAAAATGTTTGTCATAACTGAAAGTGGCCCAGAAGCACCTCTGCCCACTACCAGCTCCCCTGCGTCCCTGTCACAGAGATTTTCATCATCAGCACTGTTCTCCACCAAAAGGAACCAGGGCTCCACGCAGGGCACTGACCCCTGGGGGACGAAAAGTCAAGTTGGCTCCAGAATGTCCCATTGTTGCCAGAAAGCAACACTAACCATTGTGAGAGTTTGCTGTCTGCAATACTTAAGGAGTTTAAAGCATTTAAGGAAAGCTAAATGGTAAAAGGAGTTTGGTTAAATTTACAATCAAAATTTCAAATTTTGAGAAATAAATTTTGATTTATGAGATGTTTATGAAGTACGGGAAAATGTTGCTTGTTCAATGCTTAAAGGAGTGATAACTGTCGGATGAATTCACAAGAACTGACCAATAAATCGAGCCCCATCTTCTCTCCACATGGGACCCTCTCAGCCATGACTGGAACCAACAGCTCTAAGCTTCCCACACTGTCCTCTCTCACTGATCCAGACCTGGGTCTCCTGCTCCAACTGTGAGTCTCAAATGCCGTCACGCTCCACCGGACCAAGACCCAAGTGGGCGTCTTGTCGCCCCTTCTACCCACCTCCCTGCGGCCTCTGCTCTCTCACCTTCTTCTCCAGGGCTTAGGGCACCAGGCTTCTCTCTCTCTCTCTCTCTCTCTCTCTCCCTCTCTCTCTCTCTCTCTCTCTCTTTCTATCGCAAAGCCTTATGCATTCCTTTGTCTGCATTTTCACTCGTTAGCTCATAAATATTTGGGGGCCTCAACAATGTTCCAAGCACTGTGCTGGGGACCGAGGATATGCCACAAACAATGGAGCCAACTGTAACCTGCAGGGTGGTGAGGGCAGCTGGGGAGTGGAGAGCAGCCGAGAGAGGGGATCAGAGGGAAGAGCAGGCAGCCCAGGCCAAGACTCCACCAGGCAGGCAGAGCTGCAGCAGCCAGGAAAGCAGAGGGAGCCAGGCCCGAGAGGCTGGGGACGGCCACTGCAGGTGCCTTCAGTTTCAGATGGGGCTGTGTGGAGCCCAGAAACATCTGTCTGAGGACTGCCCACTGGTTTTGGCCACGCAGGGAACGCAGCATCAGTGTGACAGTATGAGGACAGAGGCTGAAGTGGGCTGGGGAAGGTGAAGAATGATGCTAGCGTGCATAGCCAACTCTTTCAGGAACCAGGGCTCTGCTGAGGGGAGAGTAGGACAGGTGGAGTGGAGGACCATGATGTTAATGGATGTTTGTTTTGTTTTGAAGATGAGAGAGACATGAACATGTGTAAATGATGAAGGGAAGAAATGGTAATCATAGTAACAACAGAGAGGACACTTACTAGTATGAGCCACTGTTCTATGTGTCTTACACAAATTAACCCATGCTACCCCCTTTTACAGATGGGGAAACTGAGGCACCAGGTGGCTAGGTAACATACCAAAGATCTCCCTGTTGCTATGTTGTGGAGCTGTGATTTAAGTTTATGCTGTGGAGCTGTGATTTAAGTTTAAGGTCCAGTGCCCTTGCTATATCAACTACTAAGTGGCCCCAGCAGACATTGTTGTCAGGCATGGAGGTAGGAAGGAAATGAAATCGAGGTGTGTGAAGAACACCTGAAATGGGTTCTGCAGGATATGGGAAAGAGGGCCTGCTGAAAAGAGAAGATCACACTTAGGTTTCTTAAGGCTGGAGATCCTGGATTGGGAGAGCCTCATTCTGAGCCGTGGAGGGAGGGCAGGCCTATGGCCTGACCTGGGGCTGAAGAAGTACAGGATATGGGAAGGGACAGTGCTGCCCAAGAGAGGCTGAAATGATGGACTGAGGCTGGAGAGAGAAGACAGGCAGACCACAGGGGGCTGACGAGTAAGGGCTGAGCAGAGGAGTCCCAGGGGAGCTGGGAACGAAATATGGGTGGGGTGGAGTGCCTGAGTGGTGACTAGAAGGATGGGAGGTGTGGGGACAGAGGGCTCCTCTGTCCTTTCAGCTGTCTCATTGCCTCCAGCCCTGCCCTCATCAATGTGGCCCACTACAGTCTTCCTAAAACAGCTCTGAGTCAACTCATCATCCTGCTGAAGGAAACCCACGGCCAAGATGTTCACTTTTACCATTTCAACTCAACATTCTACCAGAGGTCCAAGACACTGCAGTAAGAAAAGAAAAAAGAGTAAAGCCATGCATGTTGGAAAGGAAGAAATGAAACTGCCCTTACTCTCAGATACATGATTTTCCACATAGGATCAACAAAAAAGTGAGTCTAGCAAAACTGCAAGATCCAAGTCCAATATATAAAATTCCATTGTATTTTCTTATAATAATAAACAAATGGAAAGGAAATTTTAAAAAATTTATAATAGCACAAAATACCATGAAGTACTTAGAAAAAATCTAACACAGTGTATGCAAGATCCATATACTGAAAACTACAAAACACTAATGAAAGAAATCAGGAACAACATAAAGAATCGGAGAGGTATCCCACGTTCATGGATTCAAAACTCAATATTCTTAAAATGTCAAATTTCCAAATTGGTCTATAGGTTCAATGAAATCCAAATGAAAATCTCAGCAAACATTTTTGTAGAAATTCACAAGCTGATAATAAAATATATATGGAAAATCAAAGGAATTAGGATACCCAGAAGAACTTTGAAAAAAAAACAAAAAAGACGGAGATCTCATATTGCGTGATTTCAAGACTTAATAGAAAGCTACTGAGGAAGACAGTGTGACACTGGCAAAAGAACAGAGTTCAGAAATACTCCCATATCTGTATAGTCAATTGATTTTTGACAAATGTTCAAAGGCAACCCAATGGAAAAAGGATTTATTTTAAACAAATGGTGTTAGCACAACTCATACGCAAAAAAACATAAATCTTGACCCATACCTTGCATCAGATACAAAATTTAACCCACAATGAATCAGAGGCCTGAACAGGAAATCTAAAACTATAGAACTTCTAGAAGAAAACATATGAAAAAAATATTTGTGGCCTTGGGTTAGGCAAAGATTGCTTAATTACAACACCAGAAACACAATCCATAAAAGAAAAACTGATATGGCACTTCACCAAATTTAAAAGTTCTGATCTTTGACAAACACTGTAAAGGAAATGGGATAATAAGCAAAAGTCTGGGGAAAATATTTGCAAAACACATATCTGAATCCAGAATATACACAGAACTCTTAAAACTCAATAAGAAGAAAACAACACAATTTTCTGGAATGGTCAAAAGATTGGAACAGACATAAAATCACAGATATACAGACGGTAAATAAGAAGATGAAAAGATGCTCACCATCATTAGTCATTAGGAAGATGCAAATTAAAACCACAATGAGATACACCAAACATTTGTTAGACTAGCTAAGATGGGAAAACAAAAAACAAAAAAAACCTGACAGTGCCAAATGACAGTGAGGATGCAGAAGCAACCAGAATTCTCATATATTGCTTGTGGGAATGCAAAATGGTACAGGCATTTTGGAAGACAATTTGGCAGTTGCTTACAAAGTTAAACATTCAGTTACCATATAACCCAGCAATGCCTCTCTTAATGTTATTTACCCAAAAAGAAGGGAAAACTTTATGTTCATGGGCCTGCACACAAATGTTTATGGCTGCTTTTTTACAATCACCAAAAACTGGAAAGAACCCAAATGTCCTTCAACTGACAAATGGATAAACAAGCTGTGGTATATCCATATGATGGAATAGTACAAAGCAAAAAAAAAAAAAAAAAAGGTAAATTTTACTGCATGTAAAAAAAAAAAAAAAAAAAAAATCCTGCCACGGTTCCCAGGTTTCCAGGCATGAAAACTAAATTCTCCACCTGACTTTCTGGGCCTTTTCAATCTGGCCAATGCCAAGCTGGCCATTTGATTTCCCATCCACTTTCTGTTCCAATTACAACTGTCTCCTCACCGTCCTCTCAACAGCCTGCAGACTCTGGGTCTTCCCCGCCTTTTTGCAAACTGTGCCCCTCACCTGCAATGCCCTCCCCTCTGCCCTCTGCCCTCTGCCCACCCAAAACCCTCTCCACTGGCGGTTCTCTCTGACCTCTCTGTTCCTCCTGAGTTCGTGCTGCACAGCGTAGGGCAGGCCCTCTCTCAGTGTTCATGGGCGTCTGGCGGGGGTTATTCTGACTTCAGGTTCTTTATCAACACAAGCGCAGGATGGAGCCTCACTCACCTCACCGCCCAGCGCCCAAAATCATGCACCTGTGGCTTGGCACACAGTAGACCTGCAACCTGAGCTGAATCTGGGTCTGAAGGGCAACGAAGCACCTTCGACAGAAGTGAAGCGTGACAACCAGTGTGCCGCAGAAACAGCGGAAAGTGCAGACAGAGGTCCGGGAGGGGCAAGGTGACCGCCCACAGCCCCGTGTCGTGGCGCCCCCCGGGCCCGCTTACCTTGCCCTCGTGGGAACGCTGGGCCGCGCTCACCGACCTGACCTTGATTAGCAGCAGCACGAAGTGAAGCAGCAGGAAGCCGGCGGCGGGTATGGCCGCTAGGATGCCGCCCACGAGCTAAGAACAGCGCCGCCAACCGTCCTCCGGGGCCCCGCCCCTCACCCAGACTCCGCCCCAACGGCCGCGCCCACGAGCGGAGCGGAGGGTCTACCCGCTCCCTGCGCTCCAGCCCCAGGTAAACCTCAGCACATCCTGCTGTCCAGGCCCCCGGGCTGCCTCCATCCAAGACCCTGCCAGATCCTAAACTCTCCCCCTGAGCCTCCTAGCCCCTTCCATCCCCCCGACCCTACCACCATCAACTCCTCCCAGACTGGGTCTCCCGGAGGCTTCTCTCTTGAACCCCGCCCACCACTCGCCTCGCCCCCGTGACCCAGCCCATTGTTGTCCCCACCCTGCCCACCTCTCCCCAAGGGGGCTCCGCAGCCTGATTGATACACGATGATCTTGTCCGTGGTGAATGGCAGGTGAATCGTGCGCACCAGGAAGATCAGGCAGGTGACCAGCATGGCGTCCGAGTACAGGCATAGCGACTGGACCAGCAGCATGAAGACGCGGAAATTGCTGTGACCGATGCAATTATTGACCCACTTGCAGTGGTGGTCAAATTCCTGGGTGAGAGGGAGAGTGGGCGCCGTCGAGGACCCGACCTCTGGCTTAGCCTCCATCGCCCCTAAACCTGAGCCTTACCCTAGACCCCTAGGCCATCAGCCCCTGGTCTCCAGCGCTGTCTCCCTTCCCCCAGAGAAACTAAGCTAAAAAGTCCCTATCGCTGGCATTTCTGTGGTTAGAGCACTTTAGGGCTCTGTAGCTCAAGGTCACCTGTCAAGAGGCCTCTAGAGACAAGACATGCCTGGCCTTCTGTGGCACCTCAGCAGGACTTCTGTTTTCTCTTCCACTGAATGAGAGTAATAATGACACCCCTAACCCCCCAGCCTCCAAGGGTTGTAAGAAGCAGATAAGACAGCACATTTGCAAACCTTGGCAGGCTCTGCACACAAGGGAAACAAACTCTCAGAACCCAGGAGATTGTCTGGCCTGAACCCAAGAGAGGACAGGCAAATCTCCCTAGGCCAGGCCTACAGTCAGCCAAAGGGCCCTTGAGCATCTAATGTCAGCGAGCCCTGGGGTGGGACAAGGGTTTCTTTCCCCTCCCTGGCCTGACTAGGCCAAGCATAGACATGGATGCACCTGTGCCTTTCAGCACCTGGGCAGGCAGGGGCCAGCCTCCCAGGACAGATGCAGGCACAGAGGCAGTGACCTGAATGAGTGACCAAGAGTGGCTGGGAGTTACTGCCACCCTTGGCCTTTAGCAGTGGTTTCAAGCCTGCCACTGCCCACCCCCCCACCCCCCGTGGAAGTGGGCCTCCTGGTCCCAACCAGGTGCTGGGGGGGTGGGTGGGCACAGGTGGTCAGATGAGAGGGGCGCTCACCTCCACACAAATGTTGCACCAGGTGATGTGGTAGGTCCGGAGTGGGCGGAGGAAGCAGCACTTTGGGCACCACTGCAGGAGGAAGGCCCTGTGGTTCACCCACACCACAGGCGCCATCATGGGGCCCAGTTCGTTGGAGCCTGGCATGGGAAGAGGACTGGGCAGCAACAGCAGCCCTCCCATCACTCTGCTGCTGGTGGGGGTGGGGGGCAGCCCCGCCGCATCACAGGGCTCCAGGAAGGGTGGGGAGGAGGTGGGCAGGGGAATCCCTGGTCCCCACTCAGTGGACTGACCACACTCAGAGAGGCTGGCAGTCCACAGGAAGGTAGTTTCCAGCCAGAGGAGCTCTGTGAGGACACAGGCCTTTGAAACTGGGATTGATGCTTTAAGGAGTGCATGCAGTGGGAAGGTAGAAGAGAACTGAGTGGTTGCCAAGAGCTGGCTTCTCTCCCTGGTCTGCCCCGAGCTTCCCCCACCAAGGCAAATGGAAACCTCCAGAATGCTGTTTTTCCACATCCTGGTGGCTTGGGAAATGAAGCGCCAGAAGCAGGGCCCAAGCAAATGAGGTTGTGGGGGGAAAGGGTCATGAGGCCCAAGGATGGGAGATGGGGGAGCACGTTAGGAATCATCCTTGCAGCCAGGAGCCTGTAGGCTGCTACCTCCTTCTCCCAGGGAGCTGAGAGCTCACCTTGATGCAAGATGCCAGGGTCTGACAAGTGGAGGGAAAGGAGACTGCAGAAGGTGAGGACGAAGAGGGGGCCTGTGAAAATGGGATAGACCCACTCCCCGTTCTGGGCCAGCCATCTGCAACTGAGACCAGAGCAGGACTCAGCCCTGATCTTGGGGTCCCAGAGCTCCCCCTAGGACTCAGTCCACCTGGTCAGGACTCACAGACCTTAAAGTCTGCTCTAAATATCCAGGCTAGTGACAGATCCTCAGAGGCTCCACCCAATACTACCCGCCACCACCAGCTGCCAAAGGCGCCAAGCACTCTGTGCCTCAGTGCCTTTGCACCTTCGAGTCCCTCTACCTAGAATATCCTCCATTCCCTGACCCCTCTTCTGCACTTCCCCTGCTCCATACCATGATCTTTGTTCCCTTCCATCTGTCTGTCAGAAACCTGCCGGCTTGTGTGGGAGACTCACGGGAATGCGAAGCAGAGGCCACTGACAACGAGCAGCAGCACTCCACGGAAGGCAGCAAATAGGCTTGGGAGCATCCAAGGAAGTGGGCCCTGAGGCCTGCCATCCTCTGAGAGTGGCATGGCTGGGCCCCCTCTGCCTACAGGCACCCTCCCCGATCCTGGCTCCAGGAGCCCTGTGTCCACAGCAACCGCTGAAGCCACAGGAAGTGCTGAAGCCACAGCCCAGGGTGGAAGGCAGAAGTCTCACTGTGATATCACAGAGGCTGAGGAGAATGTGGGCTCAGGGCTCTGAAGCCTGTGACCAGCCCTTCCACCAGCCACCCCTGCCAGCCCCTCTTGTGCTGGGGACTGAGAGGTCCTGTCCCGCCATGTTGGCTTCCAGACCTCATGAGAGTAGAGAAGCACGTGGGGAGAAGGATGTGATTCCAGTCGTCCTTTTAGGCAAAGTGCTAATCGAAGCACACGGTACGCATTGCTCACTCTGTCTCCAGTTTTTCCTTTTTGCTATCACAGAATTCCACTTTGGGGGAGCGAGCAGCAAAATAATTTTCCAGCTTCCCTCGTTTCTGGGCTTTTCATGACACAATTCTGGTCAATGAGATGTAAGTGGATGTCTGTTGATTGTTTCTAGGAAAGCTTTTGTCTTCCTGATAAAAGGGGAAAAGGACACCATTGGCACAGCTCTGTTCCTTCTTCCTGTCTTGAACGTAGACGTGCTGGCCAGGGGTGTCCCCTGGACCCACTAGGCAACAAGTTAACATGCTACAGAGACAACGTTAGATGACATGTTGAGTCACTGCCCCAGTCTTGAACTGCCTCCCTCTGAGACGCTTATTATGTGAGAAAATAACTGGCTTCTCTGTTAGATGCAGCTGGCAGTTGTCATTCGTTTTAGCCACTGAACGTCCGAGCCCCTCTGTGTTTAGAAGATTCCCCAGACTATGACTGACAGCGCTAACAGGCCTGTGACACAGGTGCCACCAGTTAGTCTCAGAGCTACTATGAGAAACCAACCGGGGAGTCTTTGCTGAGAGGCAGCCACTGCACACATTTTCAGAGCGCCTGTGTGTTGGAGTGTAGTGGCCATTGTGAAGATCACTTTAATTTCAACAGTGATTGTATTATTCTTGAACGTGGGTAAAATATGTAATTCCATGATTCCTACTTTACTTTAAAAACTTGGACTGATGTGGAATGGGAGTAAGGGACCTGCAACGTTCTGAGGAAATTAATTTGATTAAAACTAGAGGGGGCCGGCCCTGTGGCCAAATGGTTAAGTTCATGCTCCACTTCAGTGGCCCAGGGTTCATCGGTTGGGATCCTTGGCGAAGACCTACGCATTACTCATCAAGCCATGCTGTGGCAGCATCCCACACAGAAGAACTAGAATGACCTGCAACTAGGATATACGGCTATGTATTGTGGCTTTGGGGATAAAAAAAAAAAAAAAAAAAAAACAGGAAGATTGGCAGCTTATGTTAGCTCAGGGCCAATCTTCCCCACCAAAAAGTATACTTAAGACAAAAGGGGGCCACCCCATGACCAATGATTAAGTTCACGTGCTCAGCTTCAGTGGCCCAGGGTTGGCAGGTTTGGATCCCTGGCGTGGACCTATGCAGAACTCATCAAGCCATGCTGTGGCAGCATTCCACCTGGAGTTTCTAAAATGACTTACAACTAGGATATAGAAATATGTCATGGGGCTTTGGGGAGAGAGAAGAAAAACAGGAAGATTGGCAACAGATGTTAGCTTAGGGCCAATCTTCCTTACCAAAAAGTATACCTTAAAAAAAAAAGGAAAAAAGAAACGGTACCCTTGGGCCAAAGGCAGCCTGCCTGACCCTGAAGTTAAAAAAAAGCAAAAGTCCTTTTTAACACAGAATTATTACTTTTATTTTCTTGTCTATAGAAACATATTTTTTCTTCATGACATTCAATTCTTAATTTAAACACATGTTGTAAGAATATTGTCTTATACTTGATGAGATTATATTTTAAATACTAAATTTGAAAGCTTTAGATATTTTCATTTGTTACAATGTCACATAATTGTTATATGTATGCACATTTAAAATATCTACATATTGAAATATTTAAAATCAATTTTTTAAAGTGTATGTATAGTAGAGAGGAAGAACTGACAGCTTAGAAGAGAAATGATCTTTGAATCACAGTCTGTTTTCAACCTGATGCACTAAAAAGTTATTACGTGCCCTTTGTCTATTCTACCCGATGGTAGAGAGTTATTATCTCACTTAACGTACATGAGTAATGTCAATTGTAAGCAAATTAATAGAATGACAAAACAGAATTAATAGAATGGTAGGAGATTCCTCACTTCTAGAAAATGCTGAGTGGTTGTTATGTTGCCTTCTGCTATGCTGTCTACAGGACTGTTAGTCTGATTAATAACATGGCCAACACTCTGACCCTTTCTTATCCTCAGACACCTATACTCACATAGAGCAACAGCTCTTTGATGTTGCTATTTTCTGATACTGGGCCCCAAATTCAGAAGAATAAAATTGGCCTTGTGTCTTTTTCTCAGTTAGGTAATACTAAAGGTTTGCCACCCATCCCCACCCCCAAAACCCTTGACATAGCACTCTCAAGCATCAAAGGATGTTAAAAACATAGAGATAGGGGCCAGCCCAGTGGCATAACACTTAAATATGTGCACTCTGTTTCAGCCTCCTGGGGTTCACAGGTTTGGATCCCAGATGCGGACCTACAGACTGCTGGTCGTGCCACACTGTGGCAGCATCCCACACACAAAATAGAGGAAGATTGGCACAGATGTTAGCTCAGGGACAATCTTCCTCAAGCAAGAAGAGGAAGATTGGCAACAGATGTTACCTAAGGTACAATTTCCTCAGCAAAAAAAGAACAAAGAGAATGAACATGCTTCATATTTTCTACATGTGCTCAATGATATTGTAAGAGCTGCCCTATTTATCGGGCCCATATTGTAAGGTAAACTGATAAATAAGATTTAATCTCATTTTTGCATGGGTAACAGTTATCAATATGAAACCAAGCATGAAGAAGTTAAAATATCTTTCCTAGAGCAAAAAACTTTGAGTGAAGCTTTGCTAACTGCAGGTGTGCACATTCAGCATAATCAATTGCTGCTTCAAACCAACCAGCTCTTTGTATCCCTCCTTAGTATAGGAGTGAGCTGTCTTTCCCAGAAAGTCAAGGTCCAGACATCAAGACTCAGCCTCACAAGGCCAAATGCAGTCTGAAGATGAAAACTAACCAGAAAAGTTCAGTCAAGGAAAAATAAATTCAGTCTTCAAGACCAAACACAGGCTAGTGGAAAGGTGCCACCCAGCACGGTCACATGCTACCCCTCCCCTGTTCAAACCCCAGCACACGCTCTCCCTCCCCTTTCTAAAACCGCCAGCTTTTTCCCCTCGAGGAGGTGGATCTGAGTTCTAACTCCCATCTCCTCCTCTGTCTGCCTTTCAATAGTAAACCTCTTTCCTTACCGCAAGCCTGGTGTTTCAGTTTTTTTTCTTTATTGGCCCTACTGAATGGCAGCTAAACAAACCTGTGTTTGGGTTTGGTAACAAATATGAATAAGTTTTCAGTAATTTGGATTCTCTAGCAGAGTGGGGAAAATCATCCTCGAATTCAAGTGAACTGCCAACACAAAGGCTGTCCATGCATGGCTTCTAAGAATATTTTATTCCTTGGTTTAAAACACATGCCAATTGGAAGCAATTGTGGCACACAGTTTACATACAGATTAATCTGTGTTTCCACTGTTCATTAATCCATTTTCCCCTCAGGTTAATTATCAGTGAAGTCTTCCTGGAATAATTATGTGGCCCCATGCACTTATGTACCTCACCCCAATAGAGATTCCACTCTCCTCCATTCTGACAATGTTAGCTACTCTAATAAGTTGACCTGCCTGGCCTCAACACATGGTTTCTCCGCTCCCTTCATTTTTGACTGAAGGTCACCACTAGAAGCTACAGACCAGAGATTGGGTCTTCCAGAAGAAACATCAGACAAGGAAAGCCTGAGAAAGGGATGTAGGGAACAGACCCATGTTTACCACCTTCCTCGAAGAAGCGGAGGTGACCCCCAGAGCAGACAGGGGGACCTGAAACTCGAGACTCCAGGACTACAGGGTCTGGAAACAGATGACTTTAGGAACATAGACTGTTGAGCCAGGGTTGACAGAATGAGAATTCACGACATATGACTGATTAACACCAATGAGAGAAATGTCATGATGGCTATTTGTTTCAGAATTTGTGGCTATTTGTTTCAGAATAGTGTCGATCAATTTTAATGGTTTTTTTCTGTTGAGCATACAGCAAGGTCCCTTTTTATACTTTCTGTTCCATCTCCAAAGTCTGACTTATGCAGGCTACAACCATGACTATGACAAAGGTCAAAATTATCTGATTATTGGTTTTTCATTTAAATCTTTCCTTGTTTGATATATTGATCAAAAATATATGGAAAGAGCAATCAAGTTTTAAAGAGCAAAACTACTTCTTCACCTGGGCTCACCCTATCAGAATCCAGGCATATATAAGAGGTCTTACATACTAGCACTCCGAGTGTTGAATTTGGAAAACTGTGAATATATTTTACAAGCTAATTAATTCTCAGGAAAGCTTTAAAATGATGCCCTAACAATTGGAACACAGAGGAGTGCTTTTACACAATGTTAAGCCTAGGAAAATTCCAGCTGTCCTATGAACATTCTATGAAACATTTAAACTACATTTTGTAGATAGCTCCACTTATTAATGTCTATGATAACTCGATGGGAACTATAGCATATGTTTAAAAATAGATACTCAGCCCCTGCATGAACACTTTCCCCACTGGTGGGTAAGCCCTCTGTGCCACGGTGGTCCCAAGGAGTTGAACAGGCTCAGACAACTCAAGAAAGCCCCTCCCACCAAGCACAGCAGTTGGCATGACCAAAAGGAGAAGTGGTGGCAGATCTATGCACCTGGGTAAAAGATTTCCTGGCCAGAACAAGCACCCATAGGATCCCTACAACTTCCAGCAAAAGGGGTGGGATCAGAAACACAGCTTCTGCTTCCTCCCAGCTGTAGCAGGTGGAATCTATGACCTGATATGACCAGAAATGCACTGGCAAAAGATTAGTTCATCAAACATCATGAGAAACTACAGCAACAATTCAGAGCAGGAGGAAAATGACAATTCTCCAGACACCAACCCTGAAGTCACAGAAAGTTACCACCTAAATGACAGAGAATTCTAAATAGCTATCAGAAAAAACTAAATGAGTTACAGGAAAACTCAGAAAGACAGTTCAACGAAATCAG
This sequence comes from Equus asinus, assembly GCF_041296235.1. Classification (NCBI taxonomy): domain Eukaryota; kingdom Metazoa; phylum Chordata; class Mammalia; order Perissodactyla; family Equidae; genus Equus; species Equus asinus. The sequence continues at coordinate 18,815,809 of NC_091809.1, read as the reverse complement.
GAATAAAATTAATGAACAGAGGGAATTCTTCACAAAAGAGATTGAAACTTTACAGAAAAACCAATCAGAAATGTGGGAGGTGAAAAACATGATGAGTAAGATAAAGAAAAATCTGGAGCCCTAAAATAACAGAGCTGATATTAGGGAGACAGAATTCACAATTTAAAGGATGGAAATATAGAAATGCTTCAGGTGGAGGAGGAGAGAGAACTAAGGCTACAAATAAATGAGGAAATTCTCAGAGAAATATCCTACTCAATTAGAAATGCAACATAAGGATTACAGGTATTCCAGAGGAAGACAAGGTGGAGAAATGAGCAGAGAGCTTGTTCAAAGAAATAACAGCTGACAACTTTCCAAATTTGGAGAAGGTGCTGGAATTACAAGTAAAAGAAGCTAAAGGAACTCCTATTTCCATCAATGTAAAAAGACCTTCCCTAAGGCATGTAGTAGTTAAATTGGCAGAGCTCAGTGACAAAAAATATTAAGGGCAGAAAGGCAGAAAAAATAACTTACAAAGGAACACCTATCAGGATTTCAGCAGAAACCTATGGGCTAGGAGAGAGTAGAATGATATATTCAAAATTCTTAAAGACAAGATCTTTCAACCAAGAATACTCTATCCAGTGAAAATATTCTTCAGATATGGTGGAGAAATAAAAACTTCCCCAGATAAATAAAAGGTGAGGGAGTTCATCATCACAAGACCACCCATATCCCCACAATTAATGATCAAGAAGGCCCTCATACGTGCCAGAAAAAAGGAGAGAACGTGTTTACAAAGCCTTGAGTGAGGAGATAAATAGGCAGACAAAATCAGGAAATTTCAGGTCTCTATCAGAACAGGTTAGCAAAGAGTTAATTACAACCTTAAAGATCACAGAAAGACAAACATCGAAAATACCTATGATCACTTCATTTTAACCACAAACTGACAACACAACTCAGAATAAGTTGTGACAACCATAACTTAGGGAAGAGGAAAAGGATGGAACCTCCTCAGAGTAAGGAAATAAGGGACCATCAGAAAATAGACTATCTCATCTATAAGACTTTTTATACAAACATCAAGGTAAACACAAAATAAAAAATCAGAGCAGAGCCACGAATGATGAAGAGAAAAGAGAAAACCATCACAGAGAATCACCAAACTGCATTAGCAATCTGAAATACAACAAATGAGAAACAAGGGAAGTACAGGACAACTGGGACACAATTGATAAAATGGCTGCATTAAGCCCTCATATATCAATAGTCACTCTAAATGTGAATGGGTTGAATTCCCCAATCCAAAGACACAGACTGGCAGGATGAATTAAAAAACAAAACCCGACAATATGCTGCCTCCAGGAAACACATCTCAGCTCTAAAGACACACACTGGATCAGGGTGAAGGAATGGAAGACGATACTCCAAGCTAATGGCAAACAGAAGAATGCAGATGTTACCATCCTTATATGAGGCAAAATACGCTCAAGATAAAAAAGACAATGAGACATAAAGAGGGGCAGTGTATACAGATAAAAGGGACACTCCACCAAGAGGATAAACACTTATAAATATATATGCACCCAAAACAGGAGCACCAAAGTACATAAAGCAACCATTAACAAACCTAAAAGGAGATATTAACAGCAACACAATAATAGTAGGGAACCTTGACACCCCGCTTACATCAATGGATGGATCATCCAGAGAGAAAGTCAACAAGGAATTAGTGGAATTAAATGAAAAACTAGACCAGGTGGACTTAATAGTCATAGAGAACAGTCCATCCAATGGACATACAATGGCACATGGAACATTCTCCAAGCTGTACCGTATGTTGGGAAACAAGGCAAACCTCAATAAACTTAAGAAGATTGAAATCATATCAAGCGTATTTTCTGACCATAATTCTGTGAAACTAGAAATCAAATACAAGAACAAAAGCTAGGAAAGTAATGAATATGAGGAGATTAAACAACACGCTACTGACCAACAATGGATCATTGAAGAAATTAAAGGGAAATCAAACAATATGAGACAATTGCAAATGAAAATACAATGTACCAACTTTTTTTTATTGAGTTATTGATAGGTTACAATCTTGTGAAATTTCAGTTGTACATTAATGTTTGTCAGTCATGCTGTAGGTGCACCACTTCACCCTTTGAGCCCACCCCCCACCCCACCTTTCCCCTGGTATCCACTAAACTGTTCTTAGTCAATAATTTTAAATTCCTCATATGAGTGGAGTCATACACAGATTGTCCTTCTATCGCTGGTTTATTTCACTTAACATAATTCTCTCAAGGTCCATCCATGTTACTGCAAATGGAATGATTTTGTTCTGTTTTGCAGCTGAGTAGTATTCCATTGTATATATGTACCACATCTTCTTTATCCATTCGTCTGTTGATGGGCACTTAGGTGCTTCCACGTCTTGGCTATTGTAAACAGTGCTGCAATAAACATTGGGGTGCACAGGACTTTTGGGATTGCTGACTTCAGGCTCTTTGGATAAATACCCAGTAGTGGGATGGCTGGATCGTATGGTAGTTCTATTTTTAATTTTTTGAGGAATCTCCATACTGTTTTCCATAGTGGCTGCACCAGTTGGCATTCCCACCAGCAGTGTATAAGGATTCCTTTTTCTCTGCAACCTCTCCAACATTTGTTGCTATTAGTTTTAGATATTTATGTCATTCTAACGGGTGTAAGGTGATATCTTAGTGTAGTTTTGATTTGCATTTCCCTGATTATCAGCGATGATGAGCATCTTTTCATGTGCCTGTTGGCCATCCATATATCTTCTTTGGAGAAATGTCTGTTCATGTCTCCAGCCCATTTTTTGATTGGGTTGTTTGATGTTTTGTGGTTGAGTTGTGAGAGTTCTTTATATATTATGGATATTAAGCCTTTGTCAGATATATGACTTGCAAATATTTTTTCCCAGTTAGTGGGTTGTTTTTTTGTTTCAATCCTGTTTTCATTTGCCTTGAAGAAGCTCTTTAATCTGATGAAGTCCCATTTGTTTATTCTTTCTATTGTTTCCCTTCTCTGAGAAGGCATGGTGGCCGAAAAGATCCTTTTAATACTGGTGTCAAAGAGTGTACTGCCTACGTTTTCTTCCAGAAGCCTTATGGTTTCAGGTCTCACCTTTAGGTCTTTGATCCATTTTGAGTTTATTTTGGTGAATGGTGAAAAAGAATGGTCAATTTTCACTCTTTTACATGTGGCTTTCCAGTTTTCCCAGCACCATTTGTTGAAAAGACTTTCTTTTCTCCATTGTATGCCCTCAGCTCCTTTGTCAAAGATAAGCTGTCCATAGATGTGTGGTTTTATTTCTGGGCTTTCAATTCTGTTCCATTGATCTGTGCACCTGTTTTTGTACCAGTACCATGCTGTTTTGATTACTGTAGCTTTGTAGTATGTTTTGAAGTCAGGGATTGTGATGCCTTCCGTTTTGTTCTTTTTTCTCAGGATTGCTTTAGAAATTCGGGGTCTTTTGTTGCCCCATATGAATTTTAGGATTCTTTGTTCTAATTCTGTAAAGAATGTCACTGGGATTCTGATTGGGATGGCGTTGAATCTGTAGATTGCTTTAGGTAGAACGGACATTTTAACTATGTTTATTCTTCCAATCCATGTACATGGAATGTCTTTCCATCTCCTTATGTCGTCATCCAATTCTCTCAGAAAGGCCTTGGAATTTTCATTATATAGGTCCTTCACTTCCTTAGTTAAATTTACCCCAAGGTATTTTATTCTTTTTGTTGCGATTGTGAATGGTATTGTATTCTTGAGTTCTTTGTCTGTTGGTTCATTACTGGAGTATAGAAATGCTACTGATTTATGCAAATTGATTTTATACCCTGCAACTTTGCTGTAGTTGTTGATTACTTCTAACAGTTTTCCAATGGATTCTTTGGGGTTTTCTATATATAAGATCATGTTGTCTGCAAACAGCGAGAGTTTCACTTCTTCCCTCCCTATTAGGATTCCTTTTATTCCTTTTTCTTGCCTGATTGCTCTGGCCAGGACCTCCAGTGCTATGTTAAATAAGAGTGGTGATAGAGGGCATCCTTGTCTCGTTCCTGTTTCCAGGGGGATGGCGTTCAGTTGTTGCCCATTGAGTATGATGTTGGCTATGTGTTTGTCGTATATGGCCTTTATTATGTTGAGGTAGTTTCCTTCTATGCCCATTTTGTTCAGAGTTTTTATCATAAATGGCTGTTGGATCTTGTCAAATGCCTTCTCTGCATCTATTGAAATGATCATGTGGTTTTTCTTCCTCAGTTTGTTGAGGTGGTGTATCACGTTGATTGATTTGCGGATGTTGAACCATCCCTGTGTCCCTGGTATGAATCCCACCTGATCCTGATGTATGATTCTTTTGATGAATTGCTGAATTCTGGTTGCCAAAATTTTGTTTAGAATTTTTGCATCTATGTTCATCAGTGATATTGGCCTGTAGTTCTCTTTTTTCGTGGTGTCCTTGTCAGGTTTTGGTATCAGCGTGATGTTGGCCTCATAGAATGTGTTAGGAAGTGTTCCATCTTCCCTAATTTTTTGGAATAGCTTGAAAAGGATAGGTATTAAATCCTCTCTGAAAGTTTGGTAGAATTCCCCAGGAAAGCCATCTGGTCCTGGGGTTTTATTCTTTGGGATGATTTTGATTGCTGTTTCAATCTCTTTGCTTGTGATTGGTCTGTTCAAATTGTCTGCCTCTTCTTGAGTGAGCTTTGGGAGATTGTAGGAGTCCAGGAATTTATCCATTTCCTCTAGGTTATCCATTCTGTTGGCATATAGTTTTTGGTAGTAGTCTCTTATAATCTGTTGCATTTCTGCAGAGTCTGTTGTTATTTCTCCTCGCTCATTTCTGATTTTGTTTATTTGAGCTTTCTCCCTTTTTTTTTTTTGTAAGTCTGGCTAGTGGTTCGTCAATTTTATTTATCTTCTCAAAAAACCAGCTCTTTGTCTCATTGATCCTTTCTACTGCCTTTTTCGTTTCAATAGTATTTATTTCTGCTCTGATTTTTATTATTTCTCTCCTTCTGCTGACTTTGGGCTTCATTTGTTCTTTTTTCTCTAGTTCAGTTAGGTGTGCTTTAAGGTGGCTTATTTGGGATTTTTCTTGTTTGTTAAGATGTGCCTGTATTGTGATGAATTTTCCTCTTAATACAGCTTTTGCTGTATCCCATATGAGTTGGTATGGCATGCTATCATTTTCATTTGTTTCCAGGTATTTTTTGATTTCTTCTTTAATTTCTTCAATGATCCATTGCTTGTTCAGTAGTGTGTTGTTTAGTCTCCACATCTTTGTGCCTTTCTCAGCTTTTTTCTTGTAATTAATTTCTAGCCTTATAGCACTATGATCTGAGAAGATGCTTGTTATTATTTCAATTTTTTTAAATTAGTAGAGGCTTACCTTGTTTCCCAACATATGGTCTATCCTAGAGAATGTTCCATGTGCACTTGAGAAGAATGTGTATTCAGCTCTTTCATGGTGGAGTGATCTACATATGTCTATTAAGTCCAATTGTTTTAGTTTTTCATTCAGCTCCACTATTTCCTTGTTGATTTTCTGTCTGGATGATCTGTCCATTGATGTGCGTGGGGTGTTGAGGTCCCCTACTATTATTGTGTTGTTTTTAACATCTTCCTTTAGGTCTGTTAATAGTTGCTTTATGAATCTTGGTGCTCCTGTGTTGGGTGCATAGATATTTATAAGCATTATTTCTTCTTGATGAAGTGTCCCTTTGATCATTATATATTGTCCCTCTGTGTCTCTCTTTACCTGTCTTATTTTGAAATCCACTTGGTCTGATATGAGAATTGCAACGCCTGCCTTTTTTCCTTGCTATTTGCTTGAAGTATTATCCTCCACCCCTTCACCCTGAGTCTGTGTTTGTCCTTGGGACTGAGGTGTGTTTCCTGGAGGCAACAAATTGTTGGATTGTGTTCTTTAATCCATTTTGCCACTCTGTGTCTTTTTATTGGAGAGTTCAATCCGTTCACATTGAGAGTGATTATTGATGCATGTGGACTTAGTGCTGTTAATCTGTCGCTCATTATCTTGCTTTCCTGCGTTTCTTTTCCTGTTTGCTTTAGACTACCCATTTAATACTGCAATTTCTTATGCTGGGTTTCTTAGATTTTTCCTTATTTATGATTTGTGACTCTGTTCTGTACTTTATTTTAGTGTCTACCTTGAAGTTTGTATTTAGAATCTCGTGTATAATATAGTCTATTCTCTGGTGGTCTCTTACTTACTTGACCAATACTGATTTGGAACCTTTGCTCTTCCCCTCCTAAATTATTATTTTCATTTCTTATTCCAACTCGTCTTATTAATTGGTAGTTAGAGTGCTAAGATCATCCTTGTTTTGGTGTTTCCTTACCTTTACCCTAATGCTATAATTGAATATTTGCTGTCCTGTTCTGGTTCTATCCATCAGTCTCCCTAGTCTGTGGATTGTGTCCCCTTTCTCCCTTTTTTCTTTTTTCAGGTATGAAAGCCTTCTTGAGGATTTCTTGTAATGGAGGGATTTTAGTTACAAATTCCCTTAACTTTTGTTTGTCTGGAAAAGATTTAATTTCTCCCTCATAGCTGAAGGAAATTCTTGCTGGATAGAGTATTCTTGGCTGAAGATTTTTATCCTTTAAAGCTTTGAATATGCCACTCCATTCTCTCCTAGCTTGTAGGGTTCCTGTAGAGAAATCCGCTGACAGTCTGATAGGGGCTCCTTTATAGGTTATTCTCTGTTTTTTTCTTACTTCCCTGAGTATTCTTTCCTTAGCTTTCCTTTTTGCCAACTTTACTACTATGTGCCGTGGGGTAGCTCTTTTTACATTGACAAATCTAGGAGATCTAAAACCCTCCTCTACACACATTTCTCCGTCGATCCCTAGATTTGGGAAGTTCTCTTCAATAATTTCGTTAAGCACACTTTCTGCTCCATTTTCCTTTTCCGTATTCTCAGGAATTCCTATGATCCTTATGTTCTCACTCCTCATTGAATCCATTATCTCTCGGAGATTTTCCTCATTTTTTTAAATTCTTAGTTCTCTTTCTTCCTCTGTCTGGTGCCATTCAGCCTGTCTATCTTTGATTATGCTAATTTTCTCCTCTATGTTGTCTACACGGGCATTCAGGGAATCCGTATTCTGTTTTATCTGGTCCTACAATGTAGCAACTTTTGTGGGATGCAGCAAAAGTGGTCTTAAGAGGGAAATTATAGCAATACAGGCCCACCTTAACAAATAAGAAAAATCTCAAATAAGCAACCCTAAAACTGTACTTACAGAATTAGAAAAAGAAAAACAAACAAAGTCCAAGGTCAGCAGAAGGAGGGAAACAATAAAAATTAGAGCAGAAATAAATGATATTAAAAGCAAAAGAGCAGTAGAAAGACTCAATGAAGCTAAGATCTGGCTCTTTGGGAAGACGAACAAAATTGACAAACCCTTAGCCAAACTCACTAAGGAAAAAAGAGAGAAGGCTCAAATAAATAAAATCAGAAAGGAAAGAAGAGACATTACAATGGATACCACAGTAATACAAAAGATTATACGAAAATACTATATGCCCACAAATTGAATAACCTAGAAGAAGTGGATAAATTCTTAGACTCATACAATCTCCCAAAACTGAATCAAGAAGAAATAGAGAATCTCAGCAGACCAATCACAAGGAAAGAGATTGAAACAGTAATTAAAAGTCTCCCCAAAAATAAAATTCCAGGACCAGATGGCTTCTCTGGAGACTTCTACCAAACATTCAAAGAAGATTTAATGTCTATCCTTCTCAAACTGTTGCAAAAAGTTGAAGAAGATGGAACACTTCCTAGCACATTTCATGACGCCAACATCACCCTGATCCCAAAGCCCGACAAGGACAACACAAAGAAGGAAAATTACAGGCCAACAACACTGATGAACATACACCATGCAAAAATCCTCCACAAAATATTGGCAAACTAAATACAACAAAGCCTTAAAAGGATCAGTGCAGATGACGTCAAGATGGTGGTATAGGCAGACTCTGAATTCACCTCCTCTCACAGACAAAACTAATTTATATCTACTCTTGGAACAATTACCCCTGACAGAGAACTAAAAACTGCATTAAAAGAACCCACACAACAAGGGATGGTGCTTACTGAGTTGGAAGAGACAGAAATTCCTTTCTGGAGAGAAAAATGCCAACTTCAAGACTCAGCACTTCAGTGCGAACTGGGAGCAATCTTAAAGTATGGAGCCTTCCCTGAAGGAGTGGGGGATGTGACTGGAGGAGCTATACCACAATAAGCAGGTTATGGATTCAGCACAATCTGGATAAGTGTCGTAAGATCCAGCTTTCCTGGCTATTAACTAGAATGGGGAATACCCCCAGAAAAGCTATGGGACATGAGGGGAAAAAAAGCCTGCTCTTAAAAGGCCCACACACAAATTCATCTGTTATGGAAAGCAACCTAAAATCTCCATAAAGTAAGGTGCACAGTCCTTTGGTGAAAACTGACTCACTTGATAGGCTCTGAGTGCATTGCGGTGAGAGGTGAGACCTCCCAAGGGACTGAGAAATTGGCAGCAGCCATCACTGTGACTTAGTACAAGCATGCTGACACAGACACAGGTAGATGCCTTTGGAGTTCTTCCCTGGCCTGTTAACCAAGGGTTTGCCCCACCCACTAGAGCACTGATTTAATCTACCTCAGTCAGGGCAGGCAGTCCACCCTAAAGACTGGCTGCCCCCAACAGCAAGCCTTCAGGAAACAGGGGGGCCCACATAGGGAGGGTGTCTGGAACCTCTGCAGCTGGAGAGTGGGTCCACTCTGCAGGGCAGAGCCTGAGCATGGAGCAGGCCTCACTTGGTGGAGTGTGTGGGGCCTCTGCAGTGGGGCAACTGGGTCTGCTTCAGTGGGTCAGGGCATGCCCATGGGGTAGGACTGTGTTGACAGTGTGTGGCCCTGTGGGTGTTGGGCTTGTCAGCTGCAGAAGACTTGTGCTTCTCAAACAGCCACATAGGGGATGGACCCCACCTTCTAAAACCTGAAACAATTGGGTGCTCCTGTGCCTGGGGCAGGTCCCACTCAGCTGCAACTCTGAGAGAGCTGACAACAGCCTTGCAGGCTGGAGGCCTACAGCAATTGTAAGCCCCTGAGCCTAGCAATCAGCCACGCTGGGGCCCTCTCACTTAACATAAAAACTGCAATAGGAATGTGCTATGAGGCCTTGCAGCCAACTATGCTGGGGTTCCCCACACCCAACAAAGTGACTGAAGTGTCCATAGCAGCCACACACAGCTGAATATTACAACCAGAAGGCCAGGGGGACAGCCCAGCCTCCATGTGCACCTGCCGTCATAGTAACCTTGCCACAACAGAAGGACGCATGTAGCCCTCACAGTGGACACTCCTGGAACATTTGGAACTGGTAACAACAGGGAAGCACACTGCTGGGCCTCATAAGGAATATCTTACATAGGGCCACCTCTCCATGATTAGGAGATGTGAGTGGCCAAATTAATACATAGATATAAGGACAGAGAAAGACGTCAAATGAGGAGGCAAAGGAATACATTCCAGGTCAGGGAATTGGACAAAATCCCAGAAAAAGAACTAGATGAAACGGAAATAAACAATCTATCTGACAAAGAGTTTGAGCAAAAAGTCATAAGGATGCTCACTGATCTTGGGAGCAGAATGAATGAACTCAATGAGAACTTCAACAAAGAACAGGAAAATATAAAAAAGAACCAATCAGAAATGATGAATACAGTACTGGAAATGAAAAATTCACTAGAGGGAATCAATAGCACAGTAGATGAGACAGAAGAATAGGTTAGTGAGCTGGATGAAAGACTAGAGGAGATCATACTCACTGAACAGATAAAAGAAAAAGAATTTAAAAGAATAAGGACAGTCTAAGGGACCTCTGGGACAACATCAAGCACACTAACATCCATATTACAGGTGTCCCAGAAGGAGAAGAGAAAGACAAAGGGACAGAGAATCTACTTGAAGAAGTAATAGCTGAAAACTTTCCTAACCTAAGGAAGGAAACAGACATCCAGGTACAGGAAGCACAGAGAGCACCAAACAAGATAAACCCAGAGAGGACCACACCAAGAAACACTATACTTAAAATGTCAAGAACTAAAGACAGAGAGAATCCGGAAAGCCACACGAGAAAGGCAACAAGTGACATACAAAAGAAACCCCATAAGGTTATCAGCTGACTTCTCAGCACAAACCCTACAGGCTAGAAGAGAGTGGCATGATCTACTCAAAGTGCTGAAAGGAAAAAACCTACAGCCAAGAATACTCTGCCTGGCAATGTTGTCATTCAGAATGGATGGAGAGATAAAGAGTTTCCCAGACAAGAAAAATGAGAGTTTATCACCAACAAACTAGTATTACAAGAAATGCTAAAGGGACATATTTAAGTGGGAAAGAGAAGACGACAAATTGGAATAATAAAATTATCAAAAGGAAAAGCAATGCAATCACTGGTTAAGGCAAAAATACAGTAAACTTAGGAGATCAACCACCTATCAAGCTACTATGAAAGTCAAAAGAGAAAAGTACTAAAATTACCTATTTCCATGGTAAGAGGATAATGGATTAACACACACAAAAAAAGAGGTTAGCTAGGATATTAAAAACATAAAATATGGGAAGAGGGGAATAAAAGAGTAGAGCTTTTAGAAAGATATCAAACTAAAGAAACCATTAATATAGATTTCTATATACGTAGGTTATTATATATGAACCTCATGGTAATCAGAAACCAGAACCCTGTAATAAATACACCAAAAACTAAGAGAAAGTAATCCAAACATAATACTAAAGAAAGCCAACAAGAAGGGAAGAGAGCAAGAAAAGAAGAAAGGAACAGAAGGACTACTAAAACACTCAGATAAAAAGTAACAAATGGGTAATAAGTACATACTTATCAATAGCTACTTTCAATGTCATGGACTAAATGCTCCAATAAAAAGGCACACAGTGGCCAACTGGGTAAAAAAACAAGATCCATATATATGCTGCATACGAGAGATACACTTTAGATCTAAAGACACAAACTGAAAGTGAAGGGATGGAAAATGATACTCCATACAAATGCCAATGAAAAGAAGTCTGGGGTTGAAATACTTATATCAGAGAAAATAGACTTTAAAACAAAAAGTGTAACAAGGGACAAAGAAGGTAACTACATAATGATAAAGGGTACAATCCAACAAGAGAATATAACACTTGTAAATATATATGCACCCAACATAGGAGCACCTAAATGTACAAAGCAATTATTAACAGACATAAAAGGAGAAATAGACAGTAACACAATAATAGTAGGGGACTTTGACATTCCACTTACACCAATGGATAGAACATCCAAACAGAAGATCAATAAGGAAACATTGGCCTCAAATGACACATGAGACCAGATGGACTTAGTATATACAGAACACTCCACCCAAAAACAACAGAATACACATTCTTTTCGAATGCACATGAAATATTCTCTAGGATTGATACATATTAGGCCACAAAGCAAGCCTCAATAAATTTAAGAAGTTGAAATAATACTAAGCATCTTTTCTGATCACAAAGCTATGAAACCAGAAATCAACCACAGGAAGAAAATCGGAAAAGCCACAAATATGTGGAGATTAAACAAAATGCTACTGAACAATGAATGGGTCACTGAAGAAATTGAAGGGGAAATCAAAAAATACCTGGAGGCAAATGAAAGTGAAAATTCAACATGCCAAAATTTATGAGGTACAGCAAAAGCAGTTCTAAGAGGGAAGTTTATAGCAATGCAGGCCTACCTCCACAGAAAAGAAAAATCTGAAATAAGCAATCTAACAGTACACCGAAAGGAACTGGAACAACTCAAACAAAGCCCAAAATCAGCAAAAGCAAAGAAATAAGAAAAATCACAGCAGAAATAAATGAAACAGAGACTTAAAAAACAATAGGAAAAAAATTAATGAAACTAAAAGCTGGTTTTTTAAAAAGATAAACAGAGTTGGCAAACCAAGAAAAACTTGGTTTCTTGGTTTCTCACCAAGAAAAAAGGAGAGAAAGCTCAAACAAACATAATCAGAAGTGAAATAGGAGACATTACAGCAGACACCTCAGAAATAGAAAAGGTTATTAGAGAATACTACAAAAAGCTACATGCCAGTAAATTCGATAACCTAGAAGAAATGGATAAATTCTTAGAATCATACAACCTTCCAAAACTGAATCAAGAAGAAATAGATAATTTGTATAGACCAATCCCCAATAAGGAGATTGAAGTAGTAATCAAAAAAGACCCCAAAAATAAAAGTCCGGGGCCAGAGGGCTTCCCTGGTGAATTCTACCAAATATTCAAAGAAGACTTACCACCTCTCCTTCTCAAACTCTTCCAAAAAATTGAAGAGGAGGAGAAGCTTCTTAACTCATTCTACGACACCATTACGTTGATACCAAAACCAGACAAGGACAACACAGGCTAATATCACTGATGAACATTGATTCAAATATCCTCGACAAAATACTAGCAAATCAAATACAACAATACATTAAAAAGATCATACACCATGAGTGAGTGGGATTTATTCCAGGGATGCAGGGATGGTTCAACAACCACAAATCAATCAATGTGATACACCCCCGTTAACAAAATGAAGAATAAAACTCACGTGATTATCTCAATAGATGCGGAGACAGCATTTGACAAGATACAGCATCCGTTTATGATAAAAACTCTGGATAAAATGGGTATGGAAGTAAAGTACCTCCACATAATAAGGGCCATATATGCCAAACCTACAGCTAATATCATTCTCAATGGAGAAAATTGAAAGCTATCCCTCTAAGAACAGAAACCAGACAAGGATGCCCACTTTCACCACTCTTATTTAATATAGTATTGGAAATCATAGCCAGAGCAATCAGGCAAGAAAAAGAAAAGGGATCCAAATTGGAAAGGAAAAAGACAAACTGTCACTATTTCCTGATGACATGATTTTATATATAGAAAACCCAAAGAACCTACCAAAAAACTTTTAGAAATAATAAATGAATATGGTAATGTCAACATACAAAAATCAGATGTGTTTCTATACACTAACAACGAAGTAGCAGAAAGAGAAATGAAGAATACAATCCCATTTACAGTTGAAACAAAAAAGAATAAAAAGCTAGGAATAAACTGAAAAGAAATTAACTCAAAATGGATTAAAGACTTGAACGTAAGACCAAAAACTGTAAAACTCTTAGAAGAAAATATAGGCAGTACACTTTGACATTGGTCTTCGCAGCATCTTTTCAAATAACGTGCCTACTCAAGCAAGGAAAACAAAAGAAAAAATTAACAAATGGGGCTATGTCAGACTAAGAAGCTTGGGAAAGGCAAAGGAAACCATGAAGAAAACAAAAAGAAAAACCCACCAACTGGGAGTAATTGAAAAACTTATGTCCGACAAGGGGTTATTCTACAAAACATATAAAGAACTCATACAACTCAACAACAAAAAAAACAAACAACCCGATCAAAAAATGGGCAGAGGGTATGAACAGTTTTTAAAAGATGACGTACAGATGGATAACAGACATGAAAAGATGTTCAACATCACTAATTATTAGGAAACTGCAAATCAAAACTACAATGAGATATCAACTTACCCCGGTCAGAACAGCTATAATTACCAACACGAACAATAAGTTTTGGAGGGGGTGTTGAGAAAAGGGAATCCTCATACACTGCTGTGGGAGTGCAAACTGGCGCAGCCACTATGGAAAATAGAATGGAGATTTCTCAAAAAATTAAAAATAGAAATACCATATCATGCAAGCTGTCCCACTACTGAGTATTTATCCAAATAACATGAAATCAACAATCCAAAGAGATTTATGCACCCCTGTGTTTATTACAGCATTATTCACAGTAGCCAAGACGGGGAAGCCAGTTTCCACTGTGCCCGTCTAAGGATGAATGGATAAAGACAAAGTGGTATATATACACAATGAAATACTACTCAGCCACATAAAAGAGAAAGTCATCTCACTGGCAACAACGTGGATGGAACTTGAGGGTATGTTGTTAAGCCAACTAAGCCACACAGAGAAAAACAAATATGGCATGATTTCACTGATAGGTGTAAGATAACAAACACAAGGATAAAGAGAACATATTAGTGGTGACCAGAGTGGAAGGGGGCCGGAAGTGGACGAAACAGGGAAAAGAGCACATATGTATGGTGACGGAGAAAATTTAGACTACTGGTGGTGAACATGATAAAATCTATACAGAAATTGCTAAATAATAGTGTACACTCCGAATTACACGATGTTGTAAACCATAATGAGCTCAATTAAATAATTGAAAGAAAAATAAGTAAATAAAAATAGACACTCAGGAGGCTGGTTAGATATACAGAGCGCCCTTATTGAGTCCCTTTACTTATCAAGGCAATGTGATTATTTTCAGTTTCCATAAGAACAAGTCCTCTTTCCTAATTGCATAAATCGAATTTGTTATCATCACCATGACTGAAATGTCACCTTGAAAAATAAATTTAATTAGCTATGACCAGTCCACAACTATGGAACAAGAACTATCCTTCATAAGCAGAAAAATACTAAAATTTCATCCCAGAAAAACGGTAGGTGCCCCCTAGCTTACCTGATAACTCCCCTCCCCCATGGGTGGGCCAGGACCTCGAGGGGGGTGTGTGAGAATCAAGGACACGTTCAGCATGAATGGGGAGGAGGCAGAAAGGGAAGGTGGGGGCAGCTCAGTTGAGACCTCCAGCCTGGCAGGACACAATCTCTGAGGGGAGCCCAGCACCTAGGGGAGAGGCTGTGGGGGAGTCAGAGGAAGGGGTGGGCTAGGGCCTTCTTAGCCAGCGAGGAGCAGAACAGCCTGATCCCAAGGGATTTTCCTAAAGAAATCCTAGAAATACCTCTTGGGAGGGACCAGAAAGAGCTAGAATCAACATCCCAGAGCAAGAGGGTTCGTGGCCACCTTTGAGAGTCTGAGGAAAGTTACGTCCTTGCCCAGTGGGGAAACTGAGACCCAGGCTGTTGGGGGACATGACTCACACCAGGCTGAGGACTTGGAAGGCCCAGCCTGAGACTGGGGCAACCCGAGTGGAGCTGGAAGGAGGGATGTGGTAGGTGCCATCCTGATGACCAGCCACCCAGCTCTGAACCAAACAGGGCAATGGAGGGACGGGCAGCAGGGCAGGGCAGGACTAGGTGTCCCAGACCCTGGGGGACCATGGGCTTCTCAGCCTCCTGCAGAGCTGGGGCTCCAGCAGGCACCACTCCTACACCCAGCCCATTTCATGAACATCCCCCTCTGGGCCTCGGCCCAGGTTCCTGGATCCTCTTCCCATGAGGCTGAGGCACAGACACCCCCAGGACACCGTTTGGAAGTGGGCCTGTGGGCCTCTCCTCAGTGCTGGGCAGCCTGGGCTGAGCTGTGCCTCAGAACACAGAGAGGAGACCCAAACAGATTCGTGCACCACACACACACCTATGGTCAGGGGCTCGAAAGGCCTCCTGCCATACTCCCCTCGCCAGGCACCCATGGGCTGTGGCCTTTCCAGACAGACAAGGCTGCTTCAGCTTTACTCGTAAATGCATGCCCAAGAAATTTAAATGTGGCCACAGGAGGCATTTAGAGCAAGGACCAAACTGGACCGCCTTTTAGGATGTCAATGAATTCCCTGCATGCCTCCCCAGAACCCAAGGCTAACCCTGAGGTAAGCAGGATGAGAGCTGAGAAAAAGCTTGCACCCCAAGGGAGCTTGGGACTGAGGAGACCCTGGGACCAAGACAAAGGGGACCTGAAACATCTGGAGTCCCTGGGGTTGAGCAAGGCTCCCCAGAGCCAGAGCCTTGGGTGAGGCTGGGCCGGATACAGAGCACCCGAGGCCACCACGGTCAGAGTGGGAGGAGGAGGGAAGGGCAGTCTGCAGGGGGACACAGCGTGTAGAGAACTGGAGCCATGTCCTGCACGGAGGTCACCCACCTCCCCAGGCTGGGCTGACACTCCCCAGGGATGAGCTCCTGCCCCAACACACAAGCACGGGCGTGCACACACAGGCACACACACCTCCACGGGCCCTGGGGTGCTCATCTGGCCCTGTGGTGACACCCTTCCTTCTTACCCTCACCATATCCCTATTTGCCGTGGGTACAGGGTGCCAGGAAGCAGTGTGTTCGGTGCCCGTCCTCCCCTCCTAAGGAGGCAGGTCTGACACTTCAGGCTGGCTAGATCACACCCGGCACTTGACAAAAATTCAGATTCAGATTCCGGCCCTCCCTCACCCTGAGATTCTGAGTCAGTGGTCTGTGGGCTCAGGAATTCTGAGATGGTGGCCGTTGGAGGAACGCTGGTGCTCTGCTCCCTGTGTGATGGAGAAAATCATCATAATATGCCAGCTGCATTCATTGTGTCCCAACTGTGAACCTGGTGTTTGTATGAACCACCTCATTTCATCCTCTGATGACCCTTCAGGAAGGTGCCGTTATTTCCCATTCCCAAGGTCACACGTTGGCCACTAGAGGAGCCACAGTTTGATGGGGCTCCCTTCTCCTCCTTCCCCCCACCAAAAGGCTTGCAGACTCACAGGCCCTAGGGCCCACCCCAGGGACAGGACCCGAACCAGCATGGGACTCTCCAACAGAAGGGAGTGACCAGGGTGAGACCTGCTTGGAGGAAAGATGCATGGTGGACTGTGATAGGGAACGCCCGCACCCCTCCATCTTCCCAGGATGACGCCGCGGGAGGGCCAACTCCTAGCCTGAGGGCCAGCCCCAACCCACCCAGGAGGCTCCTGTGCTGTGCAGCTGGACCAGGCCAGACTGGAAGAATTCCCAGGAGCGCTCGCCCCCTGCAGGCAGACAGGGGTACTGCCGGGCGGAGGCCAGGACTTGCAGGGTGGACATCCAGGCGCTGCTGGGTTTTTTCTTCCCTCAGCTCCAGTCCTCGCTGTGGTTGTTATGGTTGCCCCATTTTAAGGATGACAGAAATGTTAAGTGTCTTGCCCAAGGTCGCAGAGCCAGCAAGTATCGGACCTTGGTGCCTCCTTCCCAGGGTCTTTGTCTCAACCCTCAGAGGTCCCCTCATTCCCACACTCCCTCGGCCTTGGGACAGGCGGGACAGCAGGACAGCAGGGCAGGTGTAGGAGGCAGGCAAAGGGTATTTAATGAACTTTAGAGGATTCTAGCACTCCCGCCGGGGCAGTGGGCAGGGACAAGGCGTGGAGAGTCTCTACGCGGGCTCAAGAGGTGAGGTTCAGGTGCCGGGGCTCCTGGCATCTCTGGGGGCAGAGGGGCGAGAGGCTGAGGTAGCCTCGTCTGGGGCCTCCTGCAGCAGAGGCAATGCTGGGCTGTCCAGCGTGGAGTGGAGGATGGGGGCTCTGCCCTAGCGCCTGCCCCACAGCTCATGGCCCACAACTGCCTTTTCTCTAATTAAATTTTACATCCCTTTCCACGATTCATGTGTATTTTCCATTAAAAACTTGCATCTGTCGGGGCTGGCCCTGTGGCCGAGTGGCTGAGTTCAAGCGCTGCACTGCAGGCGGCCGGTGTTTCGTTGGTTCGAGTTCTGAGCGCGGACATGGCACTTGCTCATGGAGCCACGTTGAGGTGGCGTCCCGCATGCCACGACTGGAAGGACCCACAATGGGGAATATGCAACCATGTACTGGGGAGCTTTGGGGAGAAAAAGGAAAAAAAATAAAATCTTTGAAAAGAAAAAAACTTGCATCTGTCAAATCTGTTTATTCAGGTAAAATCTGTCAGCAAACACCAGAAAATAAAGTGGAATCAGACACTTTATTATCTAGCTCTTATAGGGTGCTTATAAATAGCCCGAATCAAGTGAATTAATTGTGCTTCATTTGGATTCAGTAAGGTAGATCTGACTTCTTATCAGTGTCCTTTAATTAGAACGATTTTTTCTTTAAGGAAGAAAGACATTTCTTATTCCTCATGTTTCCTTCAAAGGAGGGGATGGATACCTTAGTGTGTCTATGGAGTTTTTTTTAATCTCTAAAGATTCTTGCCCCTCTAATTTCTTTAGTGCAGTGTTTCTAAAGTGGATGTATAATGGGTGGCTGTAGCCTTGTTTCCTTTATACCAATTCTCATTTATTTTCCAAAATGTGTCTCTGCCACATGGAAACACAGAATCTAACAAGTGTCTTGTAATTTCTCCTTTTGGGGTTTCAGATGATCCCCAACAGCAGCCTCTAACCTTCAGCCTGTTCCTGTCCATATATCTGTCTGGTCACCAGGGTGGGCAATCAGCAAGTTATCCTAGCTATCAGCTCTGACTTCCCCTTCCATCCCCCTTGTGCTTCTTCCTCTTTAACTTGTCCTTGGCTGGCATTGGTCTCACCTCTACCCTTTCCAAAGATGACTGTGGACATTGAAGCTCACAGCAGAGACATCTCCCCTGCATGCTGCATGCTTCAGTTGGCTTTTCTGAGCTTCTTGAATGTTTGGACAGTGTACTCCTAATAGTGATAACTTAATTGTAGGTCTTTAGTATTCCCTGCACCACTCAGTTATCATGAACCCCCACCTCTGTAGAGTACTGGATTGGGTGTCTAGTGTTACTGGCTTTTTGGACTCCCAGCTGCATGGTTTGATGATGATGTAACTTACGTTCTGCACAAATGTGGAAATTGCAACTTTATGTGCAAATTGTTTCCTCAATTTTGAGAGTCCCATCAACATATGGAAAGTACAAAGACGTCTCTATCTTTGGCTCCCATTGTCAGTTGTTTGCTTATTTTATGGAACAGCCCTTGGGATGTACCTCAGTTTGACTGTCTCACATTCTCCTTGAAAGGATGCAGTGGCCTCGGTGGTGTACACAGTGATCACCCCCAGGTTGAATCCCGTCATCCATAGCCTGAGGAACAGCGACACCCAAGACGCCTTGTGGAGGATACTCAACAAAACAGCCTAATCTCAATACCTGGCCATTTTGTTGGTCTGTGGATTAGAAATGATTGAAAAATTGAACATTTGGAATTGGCAAACATGCCTTGTTGGCTACATAATTTTTTAGCTCATGTTTTTCATCTCTCTTAATTTATCATATTGAGTATTGCTTAATTTAACACATCTTTAATGGGGTTAAGGGACTGTTCTGGGGTCCTAGATGTGTCAAAACCATTGGACATGTGAATCTTATAATACCTATGGAATCTTCTGTATTTGTCACCTATGACTCAGGCATCCTGTAGAAATGCACAAGTCTCCTCTTAATCTGCGTATAATTCTCAACCTTTTGCACAGGTCATGTCTGCTGTCCATAAAACTATGGTATTGGTCAAATCCATTGATACAAATTATGTGGGAGAATGCATGTCATTGACCTCAACCTTGGTTTCATAAAAGATGTAACTGATGAGCTTTAAAAATCCTCATACCTGAGACTCACTAGCATAGATTAAGGTTTAATTGGACTGTGGTGTTGCATTAAGCATTTTAACAGCATCCGAGGAGAGTCTAATGTGCAGCCAAGTTTGAGATCTATTGATGCTTGTCAGATCTTTCATTCAACAACAAATAGTATGTTTGGGTCATTTAATATTCATGATCAGGTCCTGAAGATCTCAAAGTGGTCAGAGTTCATAAAGGAGAAGATATGAAAGAACTTGCCATAGCAACAGGCAATGTGATTTTTCTCAAATTCCTGGTAATCGTATTTCATAAATGTTCAGCAAGTCAAAGGAAACCATAAGCAAAATGAAAAGACAACCCAAAAAATGGGAGAAAATACTGGAGAATGATGTATCTTAAAAGGGGTTAATTTCCAAAATATATAAAGAACTAATACAGCTCAGCAACAAAAAAACTCGATCAAAAAATGGGCAGAGGATATGACCAGATTTTTTTTTGAAAGAAGTATACAGATGGTGAACAGGCACATGAAAATATGTTCAACATCACTAATCGTTAGGGAAATGCAAATCTAAACTACGATAAGTTACCACCTTACGACTGGTAAAATGGTTATAATTAACAAGGCAAAAAATAAGAAATATTGGAGAGAATGTGGAGCAAAAGGAACCCTTACACACTGTTGATTTGAATGCAAATTGGTGCAGTCACTATGGAAGAGTACGGACATTTCTCAAAAAATTCAAAATAGAAATAGTACACGATCCAGCTATCGCACTACTGGGTATTTATCCAAAGAACTTGAAATCAACAATTCAAAGAGATTTATGCACCCCTATGTTCATTGCAGCATGATCCACAATAGCCAAGATGTGGAAGCAACTCAAGTGCCCATCAATTGATGACTGGATAAGGAAGATGTGATATATACAGAATGGAATACTACTCAGCCATAAGAAGAGACAAAATTGTCCTATTTGCAACAACATGGATGGACCTTGAGGGTATTATGCTAAGTGAAATAAGCCAGACAAAGAAAGACAAACACTGCCTGATTTCACTCATATGTGGAAGATAAACAAACACATGGACAAAAAGAAATGATTAGTGGTTACCAGAGGGGAAGGGGGTTGGGGGGATGGTGAAAGGGGGAAAGGGGCACACATGCGTGGTGATGCATACAACATTAGACTATGGGTGGTGAGTACGATGCAGTCTATACAGAAACTGACAAATAATAATGTACACTTGAAATTTCACAATGTTATAAACCATTACAACCTCAGTAAAATAATTTTTAGAAATAAAAGGATTCCAAATGATTAGACAGTCTGGAAACACCATCCTAGGACATTGAATAACAAATCCTGGAACGTCTCAATGGCCCCTACACTGCACTTTAGTAGTCCTTAGGAGAAAATAAAAGAGACAAAGAGCCAGGATGTCAGATTAGCAGACCTGAAAGATTTTGATAGGGTCTAGATGTATCTAGATGTCCCCAATTAATTAGTCAAATCTTTTCAAAATGATATAGGCCAAGTACTGTGTAAGATCCCAGCATTAAATGGTAAGCAAGACACAGGATGGAATTCCACCATAAAATGAAGAGCAATGGGTAATGCCTTGATAGAGGGCAGATATGTTTCCCAAAGAACAATTCAGGTTGAAATGGCAACTTTCCTAGTAGATGTGAGACTTTTTTTTCTTTATTAAATCACATTAAAATTCTAAAAGTGAGGAAAAAGTATGCTTATAGTGGGCTTTAAAATGACAGAGGATGCAGTACTACGGGAGAAAAAAAGTACAGGAAAACATCACAGGGATCCAAGACATCCAGACATGTTCAAGTACTTCTTTTAAAGACCAGGACATGTGTGATGTTCAAATTACAAACCACCAAGGCAAGTGCAGATATCTCAGTGTCAGAGAAGCAACGGTATGACTTTACTGAAAGGACAATTATACCGCACTGTCACAGAGCCAAAGCCAGGCTATGTAATCCAGTTGCAGACTCTTGATCTATAAATTTTCAGTGAATAATGGAAACAAGCCAGTATAGGGACTTCTTGGGAGGTTTATGTACTTAAACAGCACATTAGAAATCATTAGGTAGCTATATTTCATTTCTATCTGGAACAAGAGTTAGTATCTTGGTCTTGATTCCAGTTGATACTGGAAATAAACCTCCAGCAACAGTTGAGAGTTAATCCTACCCTTACATGCCGATTCATAGACCTATTTTTGTGATGAGTTATAACAACCATCATAGTATTAAGCCAGCTTCCCATTCCTAGAATAAGTATTACTTATTCACAATGTATTATTCTCTTAAAATAGGTATAAATGCATTTGGTTTAACTTTATTATTCAATTTTGTGTCTATGTTCAGGCATATGTGAGCTTGAAGATTTCTTTTTTGCTTCATAGTTGATGCATGGAATCTCCATTTTTATTATTTATGCAACATGTGTATGTGTTGGGCACCTACTCTGTGCCAGGTACCATAAGTCCCTAGAAAGACAATGGTGAGCAAAAACATTCATGTCCTCTGACTCACAAATAAACATAAAATTGCCAGTGTGAGCGATACATGAAGGAAAAGTATAGGATGCTGGACTTGTGGCCCTCACCCCTCTGTCCTCCTCACCCTGACCACGTTGAAATATGGAGAATGCTAATAAATTAAAGAGATAAAAATCATTAATGATAAATTTAGTCTGGGGAAGTGGATGGAAAAGCTTTCTCTGAAATACAAATATTACAGCTCTGAGAGGAAGCATGGGAAATGGTTATCAGAGGAAATAAGGAAAGGGTAAGAATTTTGGGCTGAGAAGACATAATCCATGGTTGCCTTGAGGGTCCGTGAGCTTAGGAATGTAAGGGATTTGAGAGGCCAGTGAGATGGAGAATAGAGAGTGAGGGTCAGGAGGTGGAGACGCTCCAGAAAATAACTCTTACTGGAGAGAGGCTCTAGATTCTAGAAAGACAGAGAAGGAAAGAGAACAAGACCTGGAAAAGACTGGGTTCAACAGAAACTAAAGTACCTTCAGAATACAGACTTCACCATGGCAAACTAAATAAATATGGGACTGTCCCAGTCTCACTACTCTAGAGGTAAAACCCAGTACTCACTTTCTCTCCTTTTTCCTTCTTACTCAATCAGCCCTCACTGGGACACTTTGACCCTCTTTGATGGATCTCACTGAAGCTTTCTGTTCTCTGAGGTGTGTCACTGGGAAGCCCAATTGGTTTTGCATTTGGCTGGGATCAGAGAATTACAGGTAAGGGTCAAAAGAAATATGTTTAAAGTTTCCAGTCTCTGAGGGTTGAATTCTCAAAACTTCTCATTAAATTGTTATTGACTGTCCTCACTCCAAATAATTCAGCTCCCTTGGAGCGTAAAGATAAGAGCACAGAAAGATTTCAGCCAACGTTGCATCTGTGAAAGCAGCAAAGGGGGGAAATGAGTTTATTTCCTTCAAGGAGTGATTCTTCTTTCTTTGATTTGACTGAAATATCATAAGGTGTCTCCTAAAGAAATTTTAATTCCTACAAGGATCAAAGCCAGGAAGCAATTTTCTGTGATGTTCTTCCCTTGAAGAATCTTGGGGGAATTTATGGATCGCTTGGTGTCCGCAATGTCACGGAGAGAAGGAGGTCCTGTCTGATGAAAAACAGAGTGGTTGACAGTTTTGGTTCTGTTGAAAGGGCTAACTCAATGAGGACTGGAAAATATCCCTTGACATTTGTTGGTGACATAGAGGCCTTTGTTGATATAGGGAGGGCTCCATTTATTACATCTAAATAGACAGGCAGGGGAAGAAGCAATCCAGATAGAGAGGGCTAAAGAGTGAGTCCTCAGGAAATGTAGGTGGCAGGTAGAAATAATGTACAAAGTTTGTCAGGGAAAAGGAGAACAGAAGTAAAGCATAGTCTACAGAGAGTATTGAGTATGGGAGAGTTAAAAAAAAATAATGGAAGATGGAGAAAGACATTTAATTTCAAGGAGAATGATCATATTCTGTGCAGGCAATTGAATACACAGGAATTACTCACTACTTAATTCACAGTATGCAGTATACACTCTAAATCAATGGCAATCAGGTGCTGGCCCTGTGGCCGAGTGGTTGAGTTTGCGCGCTTCGCTGCAGGTGGCCCAGTGTCACGTTGGTTCGAGTCCTGGGTGCGGTCATGGCGCTGCTCATCGAGCCACGCTGAGGCGGCGTCCCACATGCCACAGCTAGAAGGCCCCACAACGAAGAATATACAACTATGTACCGGGGGGCTTTGGGGAGAAAAAGGAAAAAAATAAAATAAAATCTTTAAATCAATGGGAATCATAATGTGCTATATCTCCATTTAGAAAATACATGGGTCCAGAAATCAAGGGTTGGAAGTAGAAACAACCTGACCCAGCCTCACTCCCAGTGAGCCCCTTGGGGAATTCGTGCTTCAGGTCTCCACACCTCTGGCCTCTGCAGGTTTAGAAATGTTGACTCCTGAAGGGGTAACACTTCCAGAGATATGACAAAATCCCACTGAAATTCAACATACTGATCAGTATGTTAAAGAACAATACTCCATGGGTCAATAGTTTTTATCCTGAGATTCTAAATATGCTTCAGATTTAGGAAATATATTTATATTAGTTTATTTCATAAATATATCAATACCAAAGGAGGCAAGTCCAATAGGAATCAAAATGTCTTTGATAATTTTTAATAGCCATTGCTGCAACTGGTGGTGTATACACGTGTGTGGGGGGGGTTGCAGCCTCTTAAATTAGGAAAATAAAGGTGTATCTTTCAGGGGCTGGTCCAGTGGCGCAGTGGCTAAGTTCGCATCTTCTGCTTCTCGGCAGCCTGGGGTTCGCCGGTTCCGATCCCGGGTGCAGCTGGTGTGGACAAGGCACTGCTTGGCAAAAGCCATGCTGTGGTAGGTGTCCCACGTATAAAGTAGAGGAAGACAGGCATGGATGCTAGCTCAGGGCCAGTCTTCCTTAGCAAAAAGTGGAGGATTGGCAGTAGTTAGCTCAGGGCTAATCTTCCGCAAAAAACAAAAACAAAAACAAAAACGGTGTATGTTTCAAATGACAAATAATATGGATTTTTCAATGAGAGCTAACATTCACTTGAACATGGAAGCATTAAGTGACAATTAATGAATATACAAGGATTCTTTCTATGAACCATATGTATTTAATATTATTCAATATTAAAAATTCAATTGAATTATCAATTCAAACAAATGCATAAGAGGAAAAAATAAAGGGGACATAAGCATTGTAAAGTCAAAGACAAATGTATCATTGTTAGTAGATAAGATTTTGGAGTTGGAGAGCCCTGAGATCTCCAAAGATGCAGCTCTGTGTGAGTCCTTCATCATGCATTCCAGTAAATCCCCTAGGACAGTCGTTTTCGAATTTTAGCCATGCATAAGATCCACTTGGATGGCTTGTTAAACACAAATGGCTGGGGCTGTCCCTGGAGTTTCTGATTTAGTAGATCTGAGATGAAGGGCAAGAATTTATGCATCTAACAAGTTCCCAGGGGATGCTGGAGCTATTGGTCTAGAGACACTATGAGAAACACTTTATCATGTCCTTAGTACTCTGATTTAATAAAAGTTTTCCCTCCACTGTTTACATTTCCCCTCCCTCACTCCACATCCAGCTTTTACTAGGGTACACTGGCTCTTTTGGATGGCATCATGGGGTATTGGAGGAGATAAGAAAAAAGACAGAGATCACCAGGGCTCTCTTCTATGTATGTTTCCTACCTGATTAGGGAGAGTTCGTTACTGGAGGAGAATAGAAAAATAAGCTAAAATACTGCTTTATAAAATCTTCATGGAGGCTTTCTGACAATACATGGAATACCGTTCTACTTCCACGGCATTGAAAACACCACTTGTTAGACAAAATCTAAGGTTCCTCTGACCAGATGGTCTGTCTTTGTAGGACACAACTCTGGCCCTGTCAAAGACACACCCCTCACACGGGTCACACCTTTTCCTCTTGAGAGGAATTGCTTCTGTCTTTGCCCCAGCCTTTCACTGACAAACTTTCTCCACTAGGCTTTCAGTAGACCAGCTCTCTTAGTTTCCTGCTACCAGACTGGTCTCTTATACTCAGCCTCCTTTGCAGTTGACTCCTCCCAGAGCATCCCAGACTCTATCTTTGGTCCCTCTCCATATTTACACTTGTTCCTTTGATGATCTCAACCAGCTTGCTGGCCTCAAATACTACCTCTATGTCGATGACCCTCCAATTTTTACCTCCAGTACAGACCTCTCTCTCAAACTCAAGTCTCCACTGGGATGTCAAACAAAATCTCCATCTTTTTAACTTGTGCTAAAATATACACAACGTAAAATTTACCGTTTTAACTATTTTTAAGTGTACAGTTTTGTGGCCTTACTTACATTCACATTGTTGTCCAACCATCACCACCATCCATCTCCAGATCATTTCATCATCCCCAGATGAAACTCTGCCCCTTGAACACTAGCTCCCTGATCCCCTCTCCCCCCAGCCCCTGGTAATCTCTATTCTAGTTTCTGTCTCTATGAATTTGACTACTTTAGTCATCTCATATAAGATGACCCATACAATATTTATCCTTTGGGATATTTCATTTTTGACATTCTGAACTTCTGGTGTCCCTTTTCTTTCAAATTTGCTCCACCCATAGCCCTCCCTATGTCGACTGAAGCAATTCCACTCATTCAGTTTTTCAGGACCCAAACCTGGAGTCATTCTTGTTTCCTTTCTTTTCTCACACCCATATCCTGCCTGACAACAAATCCTCTTTGCCCAACTGATCACTTCTCAACCCTTACGCTACTACCACCACCCACCCCACGTCCTAGCCTCCTGTATCTCACCCCCAGCTTGCTGCAGTCAACTCCAACAAGGTTTGCCAAACCCTGCAACTCTTTCTCAACCCAGCAGCCAGAATGGTCTTTTAAAATCCCAAGTAAGATCATGTCATGTGTCTGCCCAAAACCTGGCAATGACTCCCCACATCACTCAAAGCCCTTCAATGGCAGAGAAAGCCTCACATGATCAGCTCCTGATACCCATCCTCCTCTTCTGCTATGTACCCCCTCGCTCTCTATGCTGCAACCATATTCCCCCCAGGCCACCTCCCACCTCAAGGTGTTTGTATTAGCCTTGCCCTCTGCCTGGGGCACTCTTTCCCAGGATGTGCGCTCATCTGAGTCATTCACTGTCTTCACAAATGCAATGAGGTTTATTAAGACCAGCCTTTATATAATGACAACCTTTCCTCTCCACACTCCTGATGCTCTTTGCCCTGTGGCATTGAACCTAAAATAATGACTGGCACATAGTAAATACTCAATAAAAATAGGTTTGATAAATTGAGTAAACAAATGTGGCTCTGAAGGGGGTTCCAGTATAGTGTCCCCTGACCACAGTTGATTGGTTCAAGGTGGAAAGAGCACACAATTGTGTCAAACACCATCCTTTTCTGAGATCTTTTTTTCACACGAGAAGCTAAAACAAATCCAGTTTCCTTCTAGTAGTGAAGCTACTAAACAAGTGCTTCACACTAACATGAGGTGTGAGTTGTGAGAGCTGCTGGTTTCTGCATCTCTTTCCATTTGCAAGTAGTCAGGCTGAGAAAATAAAGCTGACAATCTGAAAGGAAATCCTTGCAGTATTTGAGCCCCTGTGTCCAGCTGTGCCGGCGTCCACCTCAGCCTCTGTTCAGCTATGATCAGATGAATCGGGAAATTCTTTTCTATCACTTGCCAGGAAACCAAACCTGAATAGTGCAGCCCTATATCTACATGAGCCAGGGCCATGAGAAGATCACACCCCATGAAAATCAGCAAGCTGTGCCATGACAAAGGCTCCAGCTTCTCAGCTCAAGGCCTTACTGACCACTTGTTGGCAAATTCTAACTCATACGAATCTCCTATGGAAAGCTGAACAATAGCTTCCCAAAGACGTCCATGTACCAATCTCCAGAATTTGTGAATGTGTTACCTTAGATAATGAAAGATACTTTGCAGATGTAATTAAGTTAAACATCCTGAGATGGGAAATTTATCCTGAATTATCTGGGTGTGCTCAGTGTAATCAGAGGGGCCCTTATTATAGGAAGCCAGGAGTACTAGAGACAGATTTGAAGATGCTATATTGTTGACTTTGAAGATAGAGGAAGAAACCATGAGCGAAGGAATGGAGGGGGGCCTCTAGATTTTGGAAAAGGCTAATAAACAGATGTTCCTCTCGAGCCTCCAGAAGGAGAGTACCCTGCTGATACATTGTAGACTTCTGATTTCCAAAACTGTAAGATGATAAATTTTTGTTGTTTTAAGCCATTCAACATAGAGTAATTTGTTAGAGCAGAATAGGAAAACTAATACAACTCTCTTCCAAAATCTGCTTCTCTTGTCACCACTGGCTTAGATTTCTCCCCATTATCCCTCCCCTGGACAACTTCCACAGTCTCCTAACAGTTCCTTCTGCTTCCAGTTTCTCCCACTCAGAGCAATACTAAATTCCTCACATTATATGTATGATTACAGCACGGCCCTGGTGCTCAATTTCCTTTAAAATCCTTAATATGTCAAATTAGAATCTCAATAGTCTGTCCTCTATCTACAGATCTAGGCTTATTTCTAATAATTCAGTCCTAAGTTCTGTATATCTTCCTTAAATGCCTTACTCTTGAATTTCTCCATGCTTATGTGTACGTGCTTCCTTCTCCCTCTAGATCCCACTGTCTTATCCTCTCTCCTTCCAACCCAAACCCATTTTCCAGTTAAATTTCTATTGATTATTTGTTACTCAATGCTCCAGTAAATTCTTCCATTAGATGTTTTCCCTGAATCCCAAGTGTTGTCAAAGATGTGGAAAAACTGGGAGCTTCCTCCAGTGCTGATGAAAATGTAAAATGATGAAGCCACTTTGAAAAACATTTTGGCATTTTTCTTAAACAATAAACATAAATTTACAATATTGCCCAGTAATTATACTCCACCTTATCTACCCAAGAGAAATAAAAACACTTGTCAACACGGAGACATGATGAAAATGTTCATAAGAACCCAAACTGGAAATATCCAAATAGCTGTCAAGTGATAAATGGATAAACAAACTGTGGTACATCCGTACATTTGAATACTATTCTGCAATTTTAAGGAACAAAACACTGACACGTGACTCACAGGGATTATTCTTAAAATAATTGTGCTAAATGAAAGAAGCCAGATACAAAAATCACATATTGTATGATTCTATTTATATAAAATATCTAGAAAAGCCAAATTTTTAGAGAGCAAAAGGAGAGACGTGGTTGCCTAGGATGGAGGTGGGAGTGGGAATTAACTGCAAATGGGCACAAGGGGACTTTTGGGGATGATACAAATGTTCTAAAGCTGAATTATGGTGTAGATTGCATAACCACAAATTTATTAAAATTATTCAATTTGCCTTTTCAATGGGTGAATTTCATGGTACATAAGTTGTATATCAATAAATCTGTAAAATCAATTGTTTAAAGTTTTCTCTGGAATAACACAAGGCGATTGAACACTTTTACCTTTGTTTTCAACAGACTCTATTGCACCCCAGTGTTGTTATGTTCACCACTCTGTGTTGTGATCATGTTTGCCTCTTTCATCCCCTCTTCAACTTGTATACAGCAGACAAAAAATACACCCTGGATTAAACGTAACGAAATCAAAGTAAATTGAAGCCACACCAAATATGTTTTTCCTCACTACCAAATTATGATTTTTCAGGAATATTAAGATCTTACTAGATACACAATTCTTGGTTTCTTTTTTTTTCTTGGCCCCAAAAGTCCAAAATTGTATTCAAGATATTGTTTTGATATCCTTCACTGTCTGTATCAATGGTGTTTTCCCCCTCAGAAGAAGACACTGAGCCAAGGATTCACGTGCAAGCACTTCAGTGGAATGAGTAGAAAACATGGAACATGGGTTAGAGAGAGGGGAAGTGATGTAGGGAGGAAAATATATCCATTAAAGCTTGCCTTCAGTCAGCTTCCACAACAAGTGAGCAGAGTTTTCACCCCGTAGGGAAATTGGCACAAAATCCAAACTTCAAAATTATCCCAGCTACAGGGTGAAGGAGTTGGCATATGCCACACCTCTCCATCAAAAACTGTTTCTGGTGGGGCATAATTCCCTGTCGCTTCTGCCTTTATGCATTGGGAAAAGTGGATTCCACCTGTTGTGGACAATTGACAGTCATGCAATTGTGCAATGAGATGGTGAAAGGATCCCAGGGAACATGGGAGAAATGCTGACAGCTTCTAATACCCCACCCTTCACTGCAGACTTGATTCTATCAATGCTCTTCTCAAAAAGTGAACTAAGCCCTGAATGCATCCCACAAGTGTGTAACTACCATTCCTTAGGGTACCTCCAGAGAATATCCTCCCCCCAAAACAAACCATATGAGAGAATAACTTTATTATACTCAGTATTGAGTTTTTGGATCTTTAGATGTATTCTAAAACTGCAATAATAGGAAATAAAGGTCTTATAACACAGGAAATAATAGGAAGAAGGGAAAGAAGGAGGAAGGAAGGCAAAGAGTGAAGCAATTTCTCAGGGTTATCCTACACAATATATTACTATGAATCACCTAGAGAAATTAGCTTTCAAATCTAGATTCCTACTCCTGAAGTTGAAAATCACATCACTGTTTTCATGGAAAGTATGATAGCAAAGTTAGGAGTGTAGGTTCAGTGTCAGCTTTCCAGAGTAGAGTCCATCCCTATTTCAATCTCTTTCTCTGAAAAGTGAGGTAAATGAGAAAAAACACCTCAAAGAAATGTTGTCAGGATAACATAAGAGTACATATGTAAAGCAGCAAGAAGTGTCTTGACATGGCAAGCACTTTAGTCATGACTATTGTATGATTTTCCTTCCATTTCTTCCAGGGAAAAACGAACACACAACCAAATTAAAGTGAAGATATCAACATTTGAGAAGATAATTTTTGTGGAAAATGATGCTATTACTTAATATAAGTGCTTCAGATCTAATGTTGGAAATCTCAGGAATGGCTGTAAGAAAGCTGAGCAAAGATAGAGCTTCATGGGCTGCAAATAGGGAAGAAAAGTAAAAAAAGATTGACTGAGGAGGTTGTTAGGGAGAAACTAATACAAAAATGAATAAAAGCAAAGTCATAGCTGCCTTGGGAATAGAAAAAATGAAGCAAGTTCTTTTGGGGAGAAAACGAACCAGGAGATTAAATCCATAATATTTGCTTTTGGAGCCCACAATGTCCACTTAGTTCTGAGGCCAGGGACCCATCACAGACAAGGGGCTGCTCGACTGAGGACCCTTCTCAGGGCCCCCTTCACATCCTTGTTCCTCAGGCTGTAGATGAAGGGGTTCAGCATGGGGGTGACCACAGTGTACATCACTGAGGCGATCGAGCTTCTGTGGGAAGAATGGGTCAGAGCAGAGCTGAAGTAGACACCCAGGCTTGTCCCGTAGTACAAGCAGACTGCAGAGAGGTGAGAACCACAGGTGGAAAATGCTCTATATTTTCCCCCTGCAGAGGAAATTCTCATTATAGAGGAGACAATTTGAGAGTAAGAGAAGAGGATTCCAATGAGGGGAAACACGCCCAGCAGGGCACTAGCCACATACATGCTGATGTTATTAATGAGGGTGTCAGAGCAGGCTACTTTGAGAACCTGAGCCAGTTCACAGAAGAAGTGTGGAATTTTAGTACCTATACAGAAGGTCACCTGCCTTAACAGTAGAATATGAATCAGAGAGACCCAGAAAATGATAAACCAACACATCAGAACCAGGAGGCCACAGAGGCGTGGGTTCATGGTGACCATGTAGTGCAAGGGGTGGCAGATGGCCACAAATCTGTCATACGCCATTACAGTCAGGAGGAATCCATCCAGTAAAGCAAAAATCATAAAAAAATACACCTGTGTGAGGCAGCCTATGTAGGAGATGTCTTTTCTCTGTGCCTGAATGTTCACCAGCATCTTCGGGACAGTGGTGGAAGTGAAGCAGATGTCGACAAAGGAGAGGTTGGAGAGGAAGTAATACATGGGGGTGTGGAGGTGAGAGTCAGAAATGATGGTCAAGATGATAAGAAGGTTCCCGAGCAAGGTGACCAGGTACATGGACAGCAACAACGCAAACAGAAGGGGTTGCAGTTCAGGATCCTCTGAGAGGCCCAGGAGGAGGAACTCTGATATTTCTGTGTGGTTTCCTGCTTCCATGTAGCTGGTGTCTGCTGGAGAAGGAGGAAAAAGTAATGTTCAGTGACAGCCGACTGGCAGCTCACTTAATCAGCACCTCGTGATTCAACCTTTAGGTGGACAAACTTCACCCTCTGTTAAGTCTTTCCAAGGACAGTGATTCACTCAAAGTGGTAGCACATTTCCTTTTTAAGTGTAATTATTTAGCCTTTTTAAAATTTGCCAGTAATTTCTTTTTATCTCCTACTCACTGGTACTCATACCATTTGAGGCTATCAACATAAAACCGATTTCTTCTATGATATGACCCTTAAATAATTCAAGACCTTTAATATATGTTCTTTGATAACCTCCATGCTTTCTTCATTGAAATAGCTCTGATACTTATTAAGATGTGGATTCCCAACTCAGAAAACTTTAATTCTGACTTGATGCTTCCTATCCATGTCCTAGTTAACACTCAAGTGCCTTATTTATTTTATTTCTAAAAATGTGGTTACTGTTATTACCTTCTTTTGGAGGTTTAGAAATGCCTTTATGCACAGTATGATCTCAATAAATGATAACTATTGTCATTATTAATACGTTCCTTTTACAATAACTCTATTTGATATGTAACTCTCCTAAAGTACAGGATAGAAATGTGATTTAGAAAATGGGATCTGAAATCAGACTTCCTAGAATCGAATTTTGCTGTAGCAACCTACTGTTGATGTGACCTTGACAAAGTTATTTAAGGTTTCCTAGCTGAAGATACCTCACTTCTACAATGGGAGTAGCAAACATTCCCTACATTGTAAGACTGATGAGTGAATTAAATGAGATGATGTGTGTAATTTTTCTTGTAATCTCTGTGACATACACTGGACACTTGATAAATGTGAGCTTCTGTTCTTAACATCACAATAACTCAGTCCTCTGTGGTATCATTGTCAAAATTCCTCTTAAACTGTGGCATTCATTAAAGATAGAATTCTGATTGTTATACACACAACAGATCTGTTACCTCTTTTCACTGACATGCAGCACTTCTAATTAATGAAGATCCCTGTGGATCTCTGTTTCAGAAACTGCCTGCCAGTTAGATTCTTCCAAGAGGAGAGAAAAGTATGTGGACTACAAAGATAAGAAAAGGGAACAAAATCACAAAATCATCATAATAAAATACAAAGTGTCTGTGCTCATATATACATCCTCAGAAGTGGAGATATGTTGTGTTAAAAACCAGTAGAGTTAATTGCAAAAATAGATGATTGACAGATTTGATTAAAAAATATTCAAAGCTTGGGGGCTGGCCCCCTGACCAAGTGGTTAAGTTCGTGCGCTCTGCTATGGCGGCCCAGGGTTTTGCTGGTTCGGATCCTGGGCCCAGACATGGCACCGCTCATCAGGCCATGTTGAGGTGGCATTCCACGTGCCACAACTGGAAGGACTCACAACTATAATATTCAACTACATGGGGGGCGGATTTGGGGAGAAAAAGCAGAAAAAAAATTCAAAGCTTGTATAAATCAAATCATCCTAAAATTTCAAAGAAAAATTTAAGATGTGATTATAAATGTCTACATTCTCCATGATAGAAAAAGGTCCATGTTATTAATGCCTAGAGAATCCTAATTAAGTCAAGAGAGACAAATCATCCAGGACTCATTTAGTTTGGGGAGGTGGGTGGAAAAGGATTTTCTGAACTATGAATATTTGAACTGTGAAAGGAAGGATGGGTAATTGTTAACCAGGGGAAAGAAGGAAAGCACAAGTATTTTGGGGTGAGAGAACAGAATTCATGGTTGCCCTGTGGGTCAGAGAGCTTGAGAATGAAGGAGCTTGAGAGTCCAGTGAGAAGGAGAACAGAGAGAGAGGGTCAGGAGGACAGAGTGGATGAGGCTCACATGTTCAGCATCCTGTGCAATTCCTTGGTGTGCCTCTCATGTTGGTAATTTTATGTTTGTGATCAGAGAAGGTGATTTCCTTTCCTTACCATTGTCTTTCCAGGAACTTACATGGTGCCTGGCACATAGTAGGTGCTCAAAACATGCAAATGTTAAATGGGTAATAAAGAAATCTCACTCAAAAAAGACCTCTTTGGGCTCACATAAGCCTGAATATAGATACAAAATTCAATAAAAAGTTAAATACAATTTACTCATACCTATTTTTAGAGAATAATATGTCATGAATAAGTAACAACTCCTAGAGGTGGGAATGTGGTTTAATACTAGGGGGTTTGCTAACATAATTCATCAAAGAAATAGGTCAATGAAGAGAAACCATAACCATAATGACAGGAGAAAATGCATTTGAGAAAATGTAACGGTCATTACTCTCATTAGCAGCCAGGACAGAGCTTTTGCTAAATAAGGAAACCAAGGACAATTTCTAAACCCAAGAAAGAATGATAGTTTTAAAGCTACAGCAAACATGGTATTTTACATTAAACACTAACATCTTTGTATTAAATTTGTGAACAGATCAAGGCAGTCTACTCCAATTTCAGTCACTAGATATTCTCCAGAACATTTAAAGGAGATCTGTAAGATGAGAAAAGGAAATCGGGCTGAGTACAAAACATCAGAAATAATTATTGTAGATGATATTGTGAACACTAAAATTAAACAACAACAATCAACACAGGACTCTTAAGTGCTATCAGTAAGGCAAACATGATGCAAAAATTGTTAGGAAATAGAAAAACCTAGTCACATTAAGAATAAAATAGACAACCTCGTGCATAATAGATCTCCAGTGAGTAGTTAGTGAATAGATTTTTGGGCACAGGAAATCCAACAGGAGCCTACAATTATGGGAAAGAATAGACAAGAGGTGGAGACTCTCCAGAAAATACCTTTTATCACAGAAAGCCCCTAGATTCCAAAAAGAGAGAGAAGGAAACAGAAAATGCACTGGAAAAGACTGCATTCGATAGAAACTAAAGTGCCTTCAAAGTACAGAGACTTCGCCATTACAGACTAAATAAATATGAGACTGTCGCAGTCTCGTTATTCTCGATGTAAACCCCAGTGCTCACTTTCTCTCCTCTTTTTTTCTTACTCCTCCAGCTCTCACTGGATACACTGACCCTCTATGATGGGTACTACTGAAGCTTTTGGTTCTCTGAGGTCTGCCCCTGGGAAGCCCAGTTGGGTTGCATTTGGCTGGGATCAGAGAATTATTGGCAAGGGGCAACAGAAACATGTTTAAAGTTTCCGGTGTCTCCAGGGTTGAATTCTCAGAGCTCCTCATTACAGAAATTCTTCTATTGACTTACGTCATTCCTAATAATTCAGCTCTCTAGGGGTACAAAGATAAGAGAGTGGGCAATTTTCAGCCAACATGGTGTCTGCAAGTGGTAAAAGTGGGAAATTAATTTTTTTAATTCAAGGAGAAACTCTTCTTGCTTTGATTTCACTTAAATCTACAAAGAGTCCCCTAAGGAAAGTACAATTTCTACAAGAATCAAACCCTGGAACCAACTTTCTGTGAAGTTCCCTTGAAGAATCTTTGGAGATTTTGTGAATCACTTGGTGTCCACAATGCCATGGAGGCCACAAGATCTTTCTAAAGAAAAGTAGTGTGGCAAATAGTTTTGGTTTTGTTGGAAGGACTAACCAAATAAGGATGGAAAATATCCCCTGACATTTGCTGGTGACATGGAGGTCTTCATCGATATTAGAGAGGGCTCCATTTATTATCTCTAATTAGAAGGGCAGGGGCAGAAATAATCCAGGTAAAGTGGGTTGAAGAGTGAGTATTGAGACAACTTAGGTGAAAATAAAAATCACATATGAAGTTTATTACAGAAGGGGACTACATGGTTAAAACGTAGTCTAAAGAGAGTAACTCTCTCTCTGGAGAGAGTCCAGAAATTTTTATAATGGAAAATATGGGAAGACATTTAATTTCAAAGAGAATGATCATATTTTGTGCAGGCATTTGAATATACAGGAAATGCTGTGTACTTAATCCACAGTATGCAGCGTATACTCTAAGTCAAAGACAATCATAATGTGCTGTATCTCCAATTTGGAGAATCCATTAAGCCATAAACCAAGGGTTGGAAGTAGAAGTAGCCCCGTCTGCCATCACTCCATGAGCCCCTTGGGGAGTTTTTGCTTCAGGCCTCCACAAATCTGGCCTCTGCATGTTTAGAAATTTGACTTCTAAAGGGTAACACTTTCGGAAACATGGCAAAAGTCCCATTAAACTTCAAGCTGTGCTGCTGCCTGGCACTTCAGGTCCTTCTTAACAAGAAGAGGAGTCACCATCCTGGTAGTGTAATTGACCGTGGTCGTCAATGTGATTGTGTGACTATGGCAATGGGCATACGCTGGTTCCATGCTGTGCTCAGTCAGTGGCTGGAAGGAGCCCAGGAGCAACCTCAGTGCAAACACAGTGGAGGATGCAGATGACTGTTGGTTCGTTTATGCTCCCACAGCAAGAGATCTGAGTGGTGTTGAGCTTTAGTGAAGCAGCTTCCTTTAGCTGAGGGCAATTCTCAAAGTGGGCTGAGGGCTGAGGGCTGAGGACTGTCAGAAGGCTGTATCCCTCACACCTGGAAGAATAAACCCGTAATCCTGAGGTAGGACCTGGGCGATACAGCACAGCATTCACTAGAGTCCATCCCTAGGGACATTTGCGTCAACTTTTTTAAATTGAAACATAATTGATATATAACATTATGTTATTTTCTGTTGTACGACATAATGGTGCAATATTTGTACATGTTGGGAAATTACACCACAATCAGTCTATTTAACATCCATCACCACATGAGGTTACAAGTTTTTTTCTTGTGATGAGAACTTTTTTATTTTTATTTTTTAAAGATTGGCACCTGAGCTAACATCCGTTGCCAGTCTTCCTTTTTTCTTCTGCTTTTTCTCTCCAAATCCCCCCAATGCATAGCTGTATATTCTAGTTGTGGGTGCTTCCAGTTGTGGCACATGGGACGCTGCCTCAACATGGCCTGACGAGCGGTGCCGTGTCCGCGCCCAGGATCCGAACCAGCGAAATCCTGGGCTGCCGCAGCAGAGCCCATGAACTCAACCACTCGGCCACAGGGCTGGCCCCAGTGATGCGAACTTTTAAAATCTACTCTCTTCGCAAATTTCAAATAAACAATACAGTATTGTTAACTCTAGTCACTATTCTGTACATTTCATGACTTATTTTATAATAGGAATTTGTATCTTTTGCCCACCTTCACCCATTCTCTTCCCCCTTTGTGACCACCAATCTGTTCTCTGTACCTGTAAGTTTATTTTTTGCTAGTTTGTTTGCTTGTTTTTAAGGCTGTCTTGATCAGTATGTTAAATAACAATACACCATGGGTCAATACTGCTCATCTCAGGAATTTACATATGCTTCCACATTAGGAAATCTATTTACATTCATGTATTACATAAATATATCAGTACAAAAGCTGGATTTTTAAAAGAAGTCAAAATGTATTTGATAATTTTAACAGCCATTGCTGCAAATGGTGGGGTACGTGTGTGTGTGGAGGCAGGTTCTCAAAAATGGAAAATAAGGATGTATCTTTCAAATGATAAGTAATGTATACTTTTCAATGGGAAATAATGTTCTTTGGAATGTGGACGCATTCAGAAATGACAATTAATGAACATGAAAAGATTGCTGCTACAAACCATAAGTATTTAATATTATTCTAATAATTTAAATGAATGCATAAGATGAAAAAAGACAGGGACATAAGCATTGTAAAGTAAAAGACAAATCTATGATTATACGTAGATAAGATTTTGGAGGTGGAGAGCCCTCAGATCTCTGAACACGCGGGCGCACGTGGGTCCTTCATCATCCCTTCAACAAATCTTCTAGGGCAGTTGTTTTCAGATTTTAGCCATACATGAGATCCAATGGATGAATTACGAAACACAAATGGCTGGGCCTGTCCCTGGAGTTTGGTAGATCTGGGCTAAAGAACAAGAATGTGCATGCCTGTCAAGCTGCTAAGTGATGTTAATGCTTCCAATCTGGAGACATTTTGAGGCACATTTGTTTGTGTCCCTTGTACTCTGATCTAATAAGAGATTTCCTCCACTGTTTACATCTTCCCTCCTGCACACCACCCCCAGGCTTTACTAGGTTACACTAGCTCTTTCAGATGTCACCATGGAAACCCTGGTTGCCCTGGTTCTTTCTGGTACGCTGTCTTTTCCCCATAAAGTACAGGGAGACGTTCCAGGCAGGGAATTTACAACCCATATCTCTAGGAGACCCAAGATGGTTTGCCTCGGGGACAGTGGAAACTTGTTTAAAGTTTCCAGAGCCTTGGGAGATGAATTCTCAGACTTCCTCATTAAATAAATTGTTCTATTTTCATTCACTCTTTAAACAATTTAGCTCCCTTGGTGTGGAAAGAGAGTGATAGGAAGAAAACTTTATGCCACTTCCCTTTCCCTGAAGATAGCTGTGGAGAGAGATGAATTCCTTTATTCCAATTATTCCTTGTTATCTGGTACATTCAAAACTTTGCAGTCAACAAGACCATTCTTCTGGAGATTAAAAAAGATCCTTCATCTTCCTTCAAAGAAGTCTCCCAGTGTTCCTTAAGACACTACTCCAATTCTGGCCTCCTTTTCACGGGATTTAATTTCAAAGTTAGGAGTTTCTCCCTGAGGGATGTGTTAATGTTACAAGGAGCCCAATAGACATGACCCACAGAATCCCATTATCAAGAAAATGAAATACATGAGAAAGGTCCCTATTTCCAGAAGAAGAACACAACCGTTAATGATGTTGCTACTGAAAAATCAAGGATTTTGAAGAATGTAAATATTCCTGAGAATTTATAAGAAGTATCACATGAGGTTACTGCAGACCTCAGGGAGTGCAAATGTGATGGATGTAGAAAGACTCCAGATGAACTGGTTGAAGGAAGAGTGAGCAGAGTGGAAATGGAAGTAACAAGTAGACCAAATTCTCCAAAAGTTTGGAGTAATAACCAAAGGGGAATATGGCTCTATATGTGAGTTTCATTTTAATTGAAAGACATGAGAATGTGGGACATTCCCATGACATTGGAAAGTATAACATTGCACACAGACATTGGAAAATACAGGATAAAGAAAGGATAAGGGATAACATAATTTCCCCCAGAAATTAGGAATCAATGGGATTCAAAGCTCAGATGGAGCTTTGTAGGAAGCAGTCATTGATCAAATAATTATATAAATAATTATTTAATTACAATGGTGGCTAATGTCGGGATGGATGCATTGTGTCCAGTGAGAGCATATACCCAGTGGGTCCCTGTAACTGAGAACTGAAGGATCCTGGGTAGGATTCAGCCAAGCGTTAGCTTGTGTTTCTAGCTCCTGACTCTCTCAACAGGAACTTCTCCCTCTTTCTGTACAATTATTTGATTTATGCTGCCACCTGTGGAGACTGATGATCACCAGACCAACACATTTGACCTCTGAGGTAATAGGACCAATGGGATGTTCTGTTCGCCCCTCCCCTCAACCTTTCCAAGATTCCACTGATGTTTTATTCTTCCTAACATATTGCCCTTCCTGTTATTCCCATACTGTGAACACTACCACCATCAACTCTGGCACCCACGGAGTTGTTCTACTCCAGTGGTTCTCAGTCAGGCTGATTTTGTCCCCTACAGGACAGCTGACAATGTCTGGAGACTTTTCTGGTTATCACAACTCAGTGCTGCCATCTAGTGGGTAGATCACAGGGATCTGTTAAACATCTTGCTATTCACAAGACAGCCAGCCCCTCATAACAAATAATTATATAGACCAAAATGTCAATATTGTCGTGGGTTAGAAATCTTCGTGAAGACTGTTGAGGACTAATGTTAAAATTTTTATCTAACCAATCCTAGCCACACCTAATTATTTTATAGTGATAGTGAAAATATCATATGAAAGATTTCACAATCTTTTTCCTTTTTTTTTTTGTGCTACTTCATCTTTTTTATTGTGGTTAAATTTATATAACATAAAATGTACCATTTCAACCATTTTTAAGTATACAGTTCTGTACACTTGGCCTTAAGCACATTCACATTGATGGGCAATCATTGCCACCATCTGTGTCAACCAATTTTTCATTTTCCAAAGCTGAAAGTCTATCCCCATTAAATACTAACTTCCCATTCTCCTACCCCAACTCCTGACACCCATTATTCTACTCTCTCTATGAATTTGACTACTCTTGGCACTTCATATGAGTGGAATCATATGACATGGATAAATATCCATTTAAAACACTTCAACTTTGACATTTCAAAACATGAACTTCTGATGTCCCCTGTCCTTTGCAAATTTGCTCCACCCACAGTCCACCTGGTACCATGTACATGAACATGGCTGCTCCAAAAAAGAGGCCCACTACGGTGATGCATGAGAAGAAGGTGGTGAAGTCCTCTTTGGGGGCCTTCTCTGAGTGTACACGTAGAACAGCCCCCAACATGTCACCATAGGAGGTGGCAATGAGGGGAAGGGGAAGCACAAGGATCAGCACCCCCGAGGTGGACAGCGCCAACTCACAGGCAGAGGTGTCTGTGCAGGAGAGCTTCAGCAGTGCTGGCACCTCACAGAAGAAGTGGTCCACGATGCAGGAGGCATCAGTAGGGGAAGTGCAGAGTAATGGAGGTCTGGATGGAGGCATTGAGCATACCCGCCAGCCAGGAGGAGCCCACCATGAGCAAACACACCTGGCGCCTCATGAGCAAAGGATACTGCACGGTGTAGAACAGAGCAACATAATGGTTATAGGACATTAGGGCCAACAAGATGCCCTCAGCCACACTCATCAACGTCAGGAAGAATATTTGAGCTGCACAATCCCTGAGGGAGGTGGAACCTTCTCCCTGCAGGAAGTCTGACGCCATCTTGGCGATGGTGACCAGAGGGAAGCCAACATCTAACAGAGAGGGCTGACTGAGCAGAAAGTACATGGGTGTGTGGAGCCAGGAGTCCATGTGGATCAGGAATAGCAGAAAGGTGTTGGCTAGAAGGCCCATAATAAACATGGCAGCCACCAGGGAGAACCGAAGCTGAGGTGACCCTGAATGACTACAGAGGCCCACCAGAATGAAGTCAGAGGCCACTGATTGATTTCCATCCCCTCTGTTTTACATGATGTACCTTTGCTGCAGGAAGAACAGGAGACCTACATCAAGAATCCTGAGTGGGGCTGGCAAATCCCACCAGGCAATGGCCGTCGATAGGTACTGGCTGCCTAGAGTGCTGTCTTGAGAAGAGTTATGAGGTCACCGCTAGAATCAATAGGAGAAAAGCCACAACAGATTAGTGATGCCTGTCATGGGCATGGGATGGGAGAGCAGAAACTTGCATCTCTTAATAAGATACTGGGCCACACCTCATGCAAGAGCTACACACTGACTCTTGCAGTCTAAATTTCAAAGTCCAAGTCAAAGAAAGTAGTATAGACCCAGTAGAATGTTTCAATACCCCTCTTCCTGATGGTCCTGGGGCTAAAGCAGAGGTGAGATTCCAAAAAGATTGGGAGGTGAAATAGGTAATGATGGAGCTGAAACAAGAAAACTAAGCAAGAGAACAGAGAGGAGTGGCTGAGTCCAAATGCAAAGATGAGTATCTGGAGCAAAAAGAAATCTATGCTGAGCCAGCACTGGGGCCAATCTGAATTCTAACTGTGAATCTGAGGAGTGTGAGCCATAGAAGCACTTGGGTGACAGCAAGTTGGGGGTCAAATGGACTGGGATTAGGTGGGGGGACAGTTGTCAATGAGCTCAGCTATTATTGGTGACTTTGTGACATTGGATGGGAGAGTAGTGACCTGTGGGTAGTCTGACTTAATTTCAAGGACTAGGGTAAGACGCTAGCTCTAGAGTCTCTGATAAATATTGCCTGAGTGAATGAGGTGGACAAGAAAGATGACCACAGACCAGAAGGAGCT
This sequence comes from Equus asinus, assembly GCF_041296235.1. Classification (NCBI taxonomy): domain Eukaryota; kingdom Metazoa; phylum Chordata; class Mammalia; order Perissodactyla; family Equidae; genus Equus; species Equus asinus. The sequence continues at coordinate 18,774,241 of NC_091809.1, read as the reverse complement.
GCACACTTAAATCCGGAATGCTCAATTCCCTTGGCAACCTCCAAGCCCCCTGGCAAACACAGATTGCCCTGGAATACCACGTACCACCCACAACTCCAACAATGAACAATGCAGGACAGAAAGGATGTCCATTCCCAACTGTGGGTAGTTAGGGAAGCAGCAATACTGGCCATATAAGGGCACGTGGATTCTTTTGAGGGTCTCACTGGAACTCTTTGTCCTAAGGCTGCCATCTTCATTCAGATGGTCTTTAAAGCTGTCTTTAACTATTCGCCATCCTGACTTTCCTATCACATCCAAGCGCCCAACCAACCATTCACCCATCCATTCAACAAAATTAGTCACATGCTGGGCTGGGCATAAGACATTCCAGGGTGAATCACCCAGGCAAGGTCCTTGCTTCCCTGGACCCCACAGTCTCCATCACGATACCAATGACAAACAAGGACATAAACAGACAAGATCTATGTGACATAGGGAAGTACCATGAAGGAAGTGAGTAGGACATCATGTAGGAAATTGCTGGGGACACCACAGGACAGGGTCAGGAATGCTTGGGACACTTGACAGGTGCCCTCAGTACTGAGAGGGATGTGGAAGAACCAACTTCTTCCTCCTACTTGGAGGTGGATGTTAGTGAGGCTGGCTGTGTGGTTCACCCTGACAAAAACTTTCTAACAGTGCAATCCAACCCATTGGTGGCATTTTCCAAAGTCAGTCAATGACATAAGGGAGTAAGATAACTGAGGTCTGTGATTACAGAATTTAGAGTTGGAAAGGGAAAACCAACATTGTTCACATCATTTCAGGATATTCTGATCAGAAACATAAGAGAGACACATGCATGATGTTTTGGGTACCCAGGGGATGAAACTCTGCCTGAGTTGGAGTCAGGGAAGGCTTCACAGAGGAGGAGGCATTGGAGTGGAATTTTGAAGATCAGGTAGGCAGCTAGAGGAGGGAAAATTGTTCTAGGAAGAAGTAAGCATATGAGCTATATGGGTTGGTGGTTATGAGAGTGTACACAGGAGCTTGCATCCCAGCTTAACTACTTTGTGGCAGCATGACCTTGGGTAGCTACTCAATATCAGTGTCTTCATCCAGAAAATGGATGGCAGTAATCTGGGTCACAGGCATTGTTGTGAAGATGAAATCAAAGGATAAATGTTAAGAGCTTAGTGCCTGCCACTTGGCAAGTGCTCAATAAATTGTAGATATTACTAATTCTCTAGAGGAAAAACCATTGAAGATTGCTGTTTAGATGATCTGTGCTTAGCACATTGCCAGGCACATAGGACATTCTCACCAATGTTGACTTTTTTTGGGGTGGGCGGAGCAAAATGGCGGGGTGAGCTGACCCGGGATTCTCTCCCCTCCAAAATACAACAAAAGATTGGAAGAACTGAATTTCAGAGAATAAACATAATGCCAGCTCGTTAGAGACCTACAATACCAAGAAGGCGGAGATCATAACCTTGCTTACACCCTCGGAGGCGCTGGAACGGTAGGAGAGAACATCGCTCCCTCCCCTAGAGTCTGCGATGGCTGCGGCGCGGGTCGGGAAGGAGCGGGGGAGGGGCCGCGTGACCTGGGGATCATCCAGGACTCCTGCCGATGATTCAGTGGAGACACACTGATGGGGGGAGAGCTTCCGTCCGCGGGGACCCTATAAATCAAGGGCCTTGGGAGACCAGAGAACAGAACTCATCTGAACCCAGACCGGTGTGTGTGAGTAACAGCCCCTCCCCCCTAACAAAGCCAGTGGGCGCAGCCATCTTGCCCCAAGGCGGAGAGCTAACAGGCCGCTCTCGACCCACCATCTAGTGGCGACAGGCTGTAACTGCAACTGAATTCTACCACCATGAGAAAAAACTGCTTCTCGACCATCCAGCAATTTATAAAAGCCCCAGACCAGAAGGAAAACAATAAAAACACAGAATTAAGTCCTGAGGACTTGGAATTAGGTAAACTAAGTGATAATGAATTCAGAGCAGCTATAATCAAAAACCTCAACGAGGTAGAGAGAAAGATAAACAAGCCGAGTTCTGGAGTTACTTCACAAAAGAGATTGAAATCATAAAGAAGAATCAAACAGAATTACTTGAGATGAAAAACACAATGGACCAGATAAAACACAATACGGATTCCCAGAATGCCCGTGTAGACAACCTAGAAGAGCAAATCAGCATAAACGAGGACAGACAGGGTGAATGGCGCCAGACAGAGGAAGAAAGAGAACTAAGAATTTAAAAAAATGAGGAAAATCTCTGAGAGATTATGGATTCAATGAGGAGTAAGAACATAAGGATCATAGGAATTCCTGAGAATATGGAAAAGGAAAATGGAGCAGAAAGTGTGCTTAATGAAATTATTGAAGAGAACTTCCCAAATCTAGGGATCAACGGAGAAATGTGTGTAGAGGAGGGTTTTAGATCTCCTAGATTTGTCAATGTAAAAAGACCCACTGCAAGGCACATAATAGTAAAGTTGGCAAATAGGAATGATAAGGAAAGAATACTTAGGGAAGTAAGGAAAAAAAAAGAGAATAACCTATAAAGGAGCCCCTATCAGACTGTCAGCGGATTTCTCTACAGAAACCCTACAAGCTAGGAGAGAATGGAGTGATATATTCAAAGCTTTAAAGGATAAAAACCTTCAGCCAAGAATACTCTATCCAGCAAGAATTTCCTTCAGATATGAGGGAGAAATTAAATCTTTTCCAGACAAACAAAAGTTAAGAGAATTTGTAACTAAAAGCCCTCCATTACAAGAAATCCTCAAGAAGGCTCTCATACTTGAAAAGAGAAAAAAGGGAGAAAGGGGACACAATCCACAGACTAGGGAGACCGATGGATAGAACCAGAACAGGACAGCAAATATTCAACTTTAGCATTAGGGTAAAAATAAGGAAACTACCAAAACAAGGACGATCTTAGCACTCTAACTACAAATTAATAAGACGAGTTGGAATAAAAAATGAAAATAATTATTTAGGAGAGGAAGAGCAAAGGGTCTAAATCAGTATTGGTCGAGTAAGTAAGAGACCATCAGAGAATAGACTATATTATACACGAGATTCTAAATACAAACTTCAAGGTAGACACTAAAATAAAGTACAGAAGAGAGTCACAAATCATAGATAAGGAAAAGTCTAAGAAACTCAGCATAAGAAATTGCAGTATTAAATGGGTAGTCTAAAGCACACAGGAAAAGAAACACAGGAAAACAAGATAATGAGCGACAGATTGACAGCATTAAGTCCACATGCATCAATAATCACTCTCAATGTGAACGGATTGAACTCTCCAATAAAAAGACACAGAGTGGCAAAATTGATTAAAGAACAAGATCCAACAATTTGTTGCCTCCAGGAAACACACCTCAGCCCCAAGGACAAACACAGACTCAGGGTGAAGGGGTGGAGGACAATACTTCAAGCAAATAGCAAGGAAAAAAGGGCAGGTGTTGCAATTCTCATATCAGACCAAGTGGATTTCAAAATAAGACAGGTAAAGAGAGACACAGAGGGACAATATATAATGATCAAAGGGACACTTCATCAAGAAGAAATAACGCTTATACATATCTATGCACCCAACACAGCAGCACCAAGATTCATAAAGCAACTATTAACAGACCTAAAGGAAGATGTTAAAAACAACACAATAATACTAGGGGTCCTCAACACCCCACTCCCATCAATGGACAGATCATCCAGACAGAAAATCAACAAGGAAATAGTGGAGCTGAATGAAAAACTAAAACAATTGGGCTTAATAGACATATGTAGATCACTCCACCCAGAAGGAGCTGAATACACATTCTTCTCAAGTGCACATGGAACATTCTCTAGGATAGACCATATGTTGGGAAACAAGGTAAGCCTCTACTAATTTAAAAAAATTGAAATAATAACAAGCATCTTCTCAGATCATAGTGCTATAAGGCTAGAAATTAATTACAAGAAAAAAGCTGAGAAAGGCACAAAGATGTGGAGACTAAACAACACACTACTGAACAAGCAATGGATCATTGAAGAAATTAAAGAAGAAATCAAAAAATACCTGGAAACAAATGAAAATGATAGCATGCCATACCAACTCATATGGGATACAGCAAAAGCTGTATTAAGAGGAAAATTCATCGCAATACAGGCACATCTTAACAAACAAGAAAAATCCCAAATAAGCCACCTTAAAGCACACCTAACTGAACTAGAGAAAAAAGAACAAATGAAGCCCAAAGTCAGCAGAAGGAGAGAAATAATAAAAATCAGAGCAGAAATAAATACTATTGAAACGAAAAAGGCAGTAGAAAGGATCAATGAGACAAAGAGCTGGTTTTTTGAGAAGATAAATAAAATTGACGAACCACTAGCCAGACTTACAAAAAAAAAAAAAGGGAGAAAGCTCAAATAAACAAAATCAGAAATGAGCGAGGAGAAATAACAACAGACTCTGCAGAAATGCAACAGATTATAAGAGACTACTACCAAAAACTATATGCCAACAGAATGGATAACCTAGAGGAAATGGATAAATTCCTGGACTCCTACAATCTCCCAAAGCTCACTCAAGAAGAGGCAGACAATTTGAACAGACCAATCACAAGCAAAGAGATTGAAACAGCAATCAAAATCATCCCAAAGAATAAAACCCCAGGACCAGATGGCTTTCCTGGGGAATTCTACCAAACTTTCAGAGAGGATTTAATACCTATCCTTTTCAAGCTATTCCAAAAAATTAGGGAAGATGGAACACTTCCTAACACATTCTATGAGGCCAACATCACGCTGATACCAAAACCTGACAAGGACACCACGAAAAAAGAGAACTACAGGCCAATATCACTGATGAACATAGATGCAAAAATTCTAAACAAAATTTTGGCAACCAGAATTCAGCAATTCATCAAAAGAATCATACATCAGGATCAGGTGGGATTCATACCAGGGACACAGGGATGGTTCAACATCCGCAAATCAATCAACGTGATACACCACCTCAACAAACTGAGGAAGAAAAACCACATGATCATTTCAATAGATGCAGAGAAGGCATTTGACAAGATCCAACAACCATTTATGATAAAAACTCTGAACAAAATGGGCATAGAAGGAAACTACCTCAACATAATAAAGGCCATATACGACAAACACATAGCCAACATCATACTCAATGGGCAAAAACTGAACCCCATCCCCCTGAAAACAGGAACAAGACAAGGATGCCCTCTATCACCACTCTTATTTAACATACTACTGGAGGTCCTGGCCAGAGCAATCAGGCAAGAAAAAGGAATAAAAGGAATCCAAATAGGGAGGGAAGAAGTGAAACTCTCGCTGCTTGCAGACGACATGATCTTATATATAGAAAACCCCAAAGAATCCATTGGAAAACTGTTAGAAGTAATCAACAACTACAGCAAAGTTGCAGGGTATAAAATCAATTTGCATAAATCAGTAGCATTTCTATACTCCAGTAATGAACCAACAGACAAAGAACTCAAGAATACAATACCATTCACAATCGCAACAAAAAGAATAAAATACCTTGGGGTAAATTTAACTAAGGAAGTGAAGGACCTATATAATGAAAATTACAAGGCCTTTCTGAGAGAATTGGATGACGACATAAGGAGATGGAAAGACATTCCATGTACATGGATTGGAAGAATAAACATAGTTAAAATGTCCGTTCTACCTAAAGCAATCTACAGATTCAATGCCATCCCAATCAGAATCCCAATGACATTCTTTACAGAATTAGAACAAAGAATCCTAAAATTCATATGGGGCAACAAAAGACCCCGAATTGCTAAAGCAATCCTGAGAAAAAAGAACAAAACGGGAGGGATCGCAATCCCTGACTTCAAAACATACTACAAAGCTATAGTAATCAAAACAGCATGGTACTGCTACAAAAACAGGTGCACAGATCAATGGAACAAAATTGAAAGCCCAGAAATAAAACCACACATGTATGGACAGCTTATCTTTGACAAAGGAGCTGAGGACATACAATGGAGAAAAGAAAGTCTTTTCAACAAATGGTGCTGGGAAAACTGGAAAGCCACATGTAAAAGAATGAAAATTGACCATTCTTTTTCACCATTCACCAAAATAAACTCAAAATGGATTAAAGACCTAAAGGTGAGACCTGAAACCATAAGGCTTTTGGAAGAAAACGTAGGCAGTACATCCTTTGACATCAGTATTAAAAGGATCTTTTCGGCCACCATGCCTTCTCAGAGAAGGGAAACAATAGAAAGAATAAACAAATGGGACTTCATCAGATTAAAGAGCTTCTTCAAGGCAAATGAAAACAGGATTGAAACAAATAAACAACCCACTAACTGGGAAAAAATATTTGCAAGTCATATATCTGACAAAGGCTTAATATCCTTAATATATAAAGAATTCTCACAACTCAACCACAAAACATCAAACAACCCAATCAAAAAATGGGCTGGAGACATGAACAGACATTTCTCCAAAGAAGATATACTGATGGCCAATAGGCACATGAAAAGATGCTCATCATCGCTGATCATCAGGGAAATGCAAATCAAAACTACACTAAGATATCACCTTACACCCGTTAGAATGACAAAAATATCTAAAACTAATAGCAACAAATGTTGGAGAGGTTGCAGAGAAAAAGGAACCCTCATACACTGCTGGTGGGAATGCAAACTGGTGCAGCCACTATGGAAAACAGTATGGAGATTCCTAAAAAAATTAAAAATAGAACTACCATACGATCCAGCCATCCCACTACTGGGTATTTATCCAAAGAGCCTGAAGTCAGCAATCCCAAAAGTCCTGTGCACCCCAATGTTTATTGCAGCACTGTTTACAATAGCCAAGACGTGGAAGCAACCTAAGTGCCCATCAACAGACGAATGGATAAAGAAGATGTGGTACATATATACAATGGAATACTACTCAGCTGCAAAACAGAACAAAATCATTCCATTTGCAGTAACATGGATGGACCTTGAGAGAATTATGTTAAGTGAAATAAGCCAGCAAGAGAAAGATAATCTGTGTATGGCTCCACTCATATGAGGAATTTAAAACTATGGACCAAAAACAGTTTAGTGGTTACCAGGGGAAAGGTGGGGTGGGGGGGTGGGCACAAAGGATGAAGTGGTGCACCTACAACATGACTGACATACATTAGTGTACAATTGAAATTTCACAAGATTATAACCTATCAATAACTCAAAAAAATTCACAAAAAACAAACAAAAAAGAGCTTAGTGCCTGCCACTTGGCAAGTGCTCAAAAAATTGTAGATATTACTAATTCTCTAGAGGGAAAAACCATTGAAGATTGCTGTTTAGTTGATCTGTGCTTAGCACATTGCCAGGCACATAGGACATTCTCACCAATGTTGACTCCTGTTGTTCTAATTATTCAACATTATGACCCCTTCCATGGTCAAGCGTGACCCTGTCCAGCTCATCCTCGTTAGTGCCGCTCTGCGATGCCCTTGTCCTTCTTGGGTAAAAACCTACCTGCACCTTCGCTGTCTTCTGAGATCCCTTAGCAGAGTCTTTAAAAATCCATTCATCCCCAAATCCATTGACTTACAACAGGGTTCTCCCACCTTGGCATTATTTGGGGACAGATAATTCTTCGTTGTGGGCAGCTTTCCTGTGCATTGAATGAAGTTTAACAGCATCCCTGGCCTCCACCTACTAGACGCCAGCAGCACTTCCCCCACCCCTACTCAAAAAAAACGAAAATAGCTCCACGCATGGCCAAACGTCCCCAGGAGGCAGAATCACTCCTGATCGAGAACCTCTGGCTTAGAGACGGGAGAACTGTAACCTGCATAGACTTTGGTCCGCAATTCTGCTTCCAGACATTTACTCCAAAATTGCTTTAAGCTCAGACCCAGCATAAATCCTATGAATAGCTCACTATTTCCGTGTCTCCATATAGAAAAAACCCCCCACAAAAACCAATCCTTGCAATGTTTTGCCAACTAGTAGCTAATCAATCCCCCCAATCACCAAGTATCCCAGCTGGTAAAATAGCTTTTATTGCAGACTCTTGTCCAGGTGTATTTAAGTGTCCAGATGAACTTGGTCTTGCTCTGCCCACTCACATATCCTCACCCTGAAAGGAGCTGACATCAATTAAGTGCTGACTGTGTAGTAGTCATCTGGCAAAGTGTTTTACATGCATGATGCTTTAATCCTTAAGTCCTTGAGATGGATGGTGACAATGGTTGCACAACAATGTGAATATACTTAATGCCATGAATAGTAGAAATGGTTAAAATGGTAAATTTTGTGTATATTTAATCCCATTAAAAAAAACAGTGCCTGTAGGCATTATTATTTACATGCATTTTTTGGATGAGAAAATAGAGGGTCACAGAAGCATGGCGACTTGTCCACCGTCACCCAGCAAGGAAGGAATAGAGCTAAGATTTGAACAAAATAAGGATCTGATTCCAAAGTCCCCGTTTTTCTCTTCCTATCCTACACACTCCCCCAAAACATTGCAATAGATATTCCAATATTTGTTGCATAGACACACACACTCAGTCTTGTGTGCCCTCAAATTCACTTTTCCTTCCAAGGTGTCCAGGTGGTCCCACTGATATTGATGCATCTTTTAAAAATGCAAACCCTGGTGTTTTTGGAATCTCTAACCAGCAGTTCCTCGGTGGCTTGTGTCTTGTGTCTTGAGGTTTTGACAAACTCTTCCCCCCGACAAGACCTCTTTTGAAAAAGATGTTTCTACCCATCCAACCTCCCCATCACCTGCCCTCCCAGTCAGACAGGCAGAACTGGGCAGAGTTAGCCATGACGTACTTGAGTCTAGGCTGATCATCTCACTGTGACTCCTAAATCAATATTTCTCATTTGGGTCGAAGAGGAGCCCCTTCAGCAAGTTTCCAAAGTGGTTTTACCTCTTCCTCTCCCCATTTTCATCAATCATACCAAAATTTGGCCCTGGGGATCCCTTCACTGACACTGAATGGCCAGGGGAAAGACATCAGCATTATTTACCTTCTTGTTTCCAATAAAACTCTCACATCTCTCCACAATGGCAAGGCATGAGCTGGACTCCTGTTCTCCTTAATAATCAAATGCCAGTTCGCAGGATACTGTCGTTTATATTGTTTATTTAATCCTCGCAACCAGTTAGCACAGCTCAAGGATCCACTGCAGAGCTCTTTCAATAAATAGCTGTTGAATGAATAAATTCTGTGAGGAAAACAATATTTTAGTTGGAGCTAATGTTATTGACAAATGGGCTGAGAGAAGGTGACTTACATAAAGTCAGACAGCTACTAAGAGGGCTAGGATTTGAACCCCCATCTGTCTGATTCAAAATCCTAAGCACTCTCAATTGTTTATGATGCTTCTTTCTTGGAGTTAATGCTCAGCTCTTCTTCCCAGGAGGTCAGAAAGGAGAACTCTTCTGGGGGATCACTATTGTGGATGGCCAGTCCTCGGAGGGTGAGCTGGAGGTGCCCCCAACCCATGCCACACAAGTTGTTCTCGTACCAGCCCCATGACCAAGGTCAGGTAACCATGCCTGGCTGCTTCAACTGCTTTTATGGAAGGTCAGCATGGACTGACCTTCACTATGGATTGAGTATCAACATAGATGACTTCTTGCTGTCTAGAGGCCTGGCCTTCTTGGGTTCATAGTGATGAAGACAGAGGGAAAGAATAAGCATTCAGTCTAACAAGACATCTGCCTTCAGGTTGGCAAATATCAAGGAGGTAGACAAGAATCCATCCTTCTATCTAAATACCTCTATGGACTCAACCCAATGTGCTCATGGAAAACAATGTCAGCAGTTCCTAGTGTTCTTCCTGACACTAACACCTAGTCTCTAAATCACGCCTGGACCCCCAAGATCCCCACAAGGATGGGTTCCAAGTTCTTGCCCCTACTTGCCAGGGTCTGTGTTTGGAATGAGGGACCTTTCTCAACACCTCACGAGCACGTCAAACCCCCTTATTCCAAGGCAGTCTCAGATAAAACCTCCCTGGATTCCAGCACCCTGGGCTTAACCAGTGTCGCCTCTCTCTATGCACAGATAGATGTCATCATGTGGGAATGGAGGCTCCAAGGAGAGCAGTTGCATCAGAAACCCTTCTGCATCTCCCCTTCTGCTGGAGAAAAAATTGGTTGCAATGGGAGCCTAGAGCCTTTGATATTTGCATTGTCCCTGGAGGATTGTGGTATAAAATTTACTCATCTTTCAACCACAGGAAGGATGGGAAGCACTGATATGGGTAATTAAACGTGCCGAAATCCATGTCTTTTTGTTTGGACCTGATGAGGAAGAGGAGATGAGGGAATCCTTTACTGCAAATGGACACCAAGCTCAAAAACAGAAACAATTCCACGGTCCAGGAGACTTCTTCTGAGTTAAATAATGAGGCAGTGATTGTGGTGGAACCCCTGGGAGGCAGCTTCCCTGGGTTGAGATATTTATTCCTCTAAATTCCATTCTTGAGTGGCCTCTGAGGCTCAGAGACAGATGATTCTAGAGTCCATGAGCTTATTGTGTGCCCAAGACCAGAGCCAGGGGAAAGGGCAGAGACCAGAAAGCCAGATTACCCTCAACAGGGATGCCCACTTCAGGGCATCACAGGCAAGGCCAAGGCAGACTGAATTACCATAAGAGCTCTGCTCAAACCAAAGCTGAGTCAGACAGGCAGCAACAAGGTGTAACCCAGATAGAAGAAGGAATAAGTGACATATTATAAGGACATGACCTGTTGGCCTCACAATCCCTGAATAACAAACCTACATTTTTAAAAAGACTCGTCTTTTTTATATATATAGTATATATAGTAGTAATCATCAGCAAGTTCTTTGTACTCTTTGTGCCACCACTCTCTACTCCCAAGCCCAAAGCAGACATTGGTAATTGATCTCACGGCTTTCTACCTCTGAGCCTGGACAGAGCTTCTCAAAAGCACACCGTGCAGCCAGACCTTACAAATTGGATTTGACACGCATCATGAAATCTTCCTTCCAATCAGATTCTAGACTAGTCCTCATAGTAGTTGGGACAGATTGCATAGAGATAAGGAGCTTGCACCAGAAAAGTTATATGTAGGGCACCTGACTCCCACTGCAATTAATTTTCTCTTCAGAACCTCCATCCCTTGACAATTAGCTCATCACTGCTTGGGTGAAGAAGGCGCTGGTGGGCTAACCAAGGAGGGACACAGTCCTGGGAGGTCTTATCTTTTCTTTCATGGATACCATCTTTGTAGTTATATCTCTGAGTTCTACTCAGTCGCATCTCTAATATTACTATGGGATTCTCTTTAACGTCTTCTTCCCTCAGAGTCTGCTTCCTCCAATGTGCTATTATCTTCAAAATGACAGTTTTGGTCTCTGCCCCTTGTATGAGACAGTTTTTGGTTAATTGAGTAAAAAGTTGATTGGAAGCTCTGTGCACATGTGTCAGCCTGTTTACTTTTTTTCTATCTAGGGTGCCCTAGATGGGCTCTTTCCTTGAGGATTCCTTAGTGGTACGTTTTTTTCTTTTCGGACTGGTTGATTCCCAGAGAAGAATCTCTCATCCAGAAGCCAGTACCAAGGGTAACCCGCTGAAAGGCTGGAATGTTGGACAGATGCTCCAATCCTTACCCTCCTCAAGCAGAAGGCACGAGTTGTGGTTTTTTACTCATTTTCTCTGTGCTTAGATGGAGAAAGGTCTATGGACCACAGAGTGTGCACTAGTCCAAACCATCATCTTTGTTCTCAATCGCTCCCCACCTGGGCCACCTTCTCATCAGTGCTCAGACTCGGGCAAAACAGAAACAATTCAGTCAGGCAGCCCCTCAAAATGCTAGAATATTAGATGTGGGGTCCAGTGCTCTCCTTCCTTCCTCAGGGAGAAGCCAGAAGCTGGGTTCTTACTCTTGATGGTGTGGTGCTGTGGTGGGGGAGGGATTATGGCAAGAGGGTGCCATGTATTTTCCTACTGGGTGCAATACAGCCTGTCTTATGCACTGGAAGAGCATGACAAAACAATATGGTCAGTTCTTAATTGACTGCAGGAATGGAGGAGGGGGCATTTTCACGGATGACTGAAAAGAGCTAGGCCATTGAAAAGCACAGAGAGTTCAGAGTGAGGAGAATGAGACGAGTCTTTTTTAAAATGTAGGTTTGTTATTATTCAGGGATGGTGAGGCCAACAGGTCAGGAGATGATTGCCATGGAAAAGACAGTTTGTTTCTCACAGTTCCCAAGAGGAGGGGACACACCACACATCGCACTAAATAGACCATGAAGATGACATGTTTATGGTATCAGAGCTGAAACGAGAAGGCAGAGTATTGCCTTGTTTGACATCAGCTGGGAAGGAGCATGCAGGTAACTAAGATTTTCTTGTTGCTTTGTGCATGCCTGCGAATGACCTAGAAAGTCCCACCAGTATTGATGTTGAGATTGCAAATAAATTTTTTCAAGCGGGTGAATTCTCAAATATGGACTCTGTAAGTGAGGATTGATTGTACACACACACACACACACACACACACAGAATCTCAAGTGCTTGTGTGTATCCACCATACAACATAAGCCACAAATACATGATGGACATGTGGGAAACCCTCTGTGGATCCCTTCCCAGAGAGGATCGTGATGCTGCATTTGGGGTGTTTTTACACAGGGACATCCCAGTTTTTCTTGGGCACGGCACCTCATTCTAGCTCTGCTGAAATGAGCAGCTCCATCCATTCTTTTTGTTTTTTTTTTTAAAGATTGGCACCTGCACTAACATCCACACATTTTTTGTGCTGTCTGTTATTTCCCTGTTTAACTTGGCCCCCAGGCAAAGTGCTGAAGTGCTTTCTAATGCTCTTAAGTTCAAGGAGGCTGTGATGTGACTTAGGGAGAAAATGTGTGTGTAAGATGTTTCCTTCAGGCATGAGTTGTAGCACTGGAGGCTCTGAGTTCACGGTTAATGGATCAGTAGTATATATTAAATGAGGTGTTCTTAAACAGAAACATACATAACACAAAGTTACTTATTGATCGGTTCAAAAAATGTTGTAACTAGAGGCTTGCAGGAACCTAAGCCAGTGTTTCCCCTAGAAGCAATAGTTCGGTGCTCATGGTGACTTTATAGAACACAACTACTGCAGTAAACTAAGAAAATTGAGGGGCCGGCCCGGTGGCATATTGGTTAAGTTCACGCAGTCAATTTAAGCGGTCCTGATTTCACAGGTTCAGATCCTGGGTACGGACCTAGCACCGCTCTTCAAACCTCACTGTTGTGGCTTCCCACATAAAAAAACACAGGAAGACTGGCATAGATGTCAGCTCAGGGCCAATCTTGCTCACAAAAAAAAGAAAAAAAGAGAAAATCGACCATGATTACTTGAGCATTCTTGCCTTAAACACTGGAGAACAAATAGAAATGCTGTATTAATCATGTCTTTTTATTTTGTATTTTTCCAGCTTTATTAAGATATAATTGACATAACATATTATGTAAATTTAAGGTGTACAACATGTTGATTCGATACACTTTTATGTTGCAAAATGATTAACAGCGTGGTGTCAGCTAACACCACCTTCACGTCACGCGTTTCTTTTTTGTGGTGAGAACATTTAAGATTTACTCTCTTAGCAACTTTCAATTACACAATACAGTATTAACTATAATCACCACACTGTGCCTGAGATCCTCAGAACTTACTGATCTTCTAACTGGAAGTTTGTTGACCCTTCGACCAACATCTTCCCATTTCTCCCCCCCCAGCCCCTAGAAACCACCATTCTACTCCCTGTGTCTACAAGTTTGCCTTTTTTAGATTCAACATATAAGTGATATCATACAGTACTTGTCCTTGTCTGACTTATTTCACCTGGCATAATGCCCTCAAGTTTCATCCATGTTCTTGCAAATGGCAGGATCTCCTTTTTCATGGCTGAGTAATATTCCATTCTGTGTGTGTGTGTGTGTGTGTGTGTGTGTGTGTGTGTGTGTCTGTGTGTCTGTGTATATCACATCTTCTTTATCCATTCATCCATTGACAGACACTTAGGTTGCTTTCATATCTTGGCTGTTGTAATTTATACTGAACTTTTGATGCTGCGTGTGTGTTTGTGTGTGTGTGATTTTTGCAAGCCTGAACTCTTTTGAAATTAAAAAATACTAATTTAGAAATAAAATGATTCAACCCTGTAGTTCCAGCTTTGTTGTGAGTTTTCCTTTCATCTCCCAGAGATCTGCAAGGCCAGAAAGCTTCTCAAAGTGGAGACGCATCAGTATCAGCCTCACCTAAAAGCTTGTTGGAAATGCAGATTCTCAGGCCCCACCTGGACCTGCTGAATCAGAAGATCTGGGTGGGACGAGGACTCTGTGTTTTAACAAGTTCTCCTGCAGATTCTCATACGCTTTAAGCACGAGAACCTGCTGGTCGGAGACAAGTGCCTCACAACCCCAGACTAACTCTGCATCTTTCTGATGATCAGAGGGGATTAAGAATTTAAGAATTTTGAAGACCCAGTTCAGTACATCTCCACTTGCTGCATGTTAAGTTCGCCTTCGAGCTTTTAAAAGTCATCGATGCTTAGTCTCCATCCGCAGGGAGGCTGATTCAATTGGTCTGGGGTGCAGCCAGGACATGGGGGATTTTTTTAAGTTCCCCTGGTGATTCTAATTTGCAACAAAGGTTGAGGACTCCTGACCAAGAGAACAAAGGATTTCGCTGAAGGAAAGGAAAAGAAGCTGGTGGTCCTGGGTGCCCCCTGCTGGCGGGAGCCTGTACATCTCATCTCCCAGCTACCTCAGATGCCGGTGGAAAGAGATGCTGGCCCACGTGGGCCTTGGATGAGTTCACTGCACATCTCTGAAGTCTGGTTGATGTGTGCATAAGAATTGCCCTTTCAATAGAAATGCCTATTTAAATCCCCAATTCCATTTCAAAGCTGTTGCTTGGATGTTTCCAGTTATCATTTGCACACACGCATACCCCCACAGACGGCACAACCTGTAATTTGTGCAACAAACCCCACACAGCACTTACTATGTGCCATATACAGACTTAAAAGCTTCACAAATAACTCATCCATCCTCATAGCTACCCTTTGAAGTCAGTACTACGACTACTTACAATTTGCTAACAGGGAAGCTGAGTCACAGAGGGACTGGTAGTTTGTCTTGGCTATTAAGTGGAGGACCTGGGGTTTAAGCCACAGCAGCTGGCTCCAGTTCTGTGGTCTTAACGACATGCTTGCATTTCTGCCTCTAATCATGATGGTCTCTGCACTGTTCTCTGTGGTATCCCAGAATCTAGCATCTCTCATGTGTGAGACACAATGTCCCCTTTATACCCAAGAGGGAAGTGAGGCTCAGAGAGTCCCAGCCTCCACTTCCACTGTTTGGGATGGATCTTAGACCTCACAGTTTCCCAAACACAGTCAATAACTGAAGTACTCAGAGATCTGGGTTCAAATCCTGCTCCTGCCCCATTCCAGCTGTGTGACTTTGGATAAGGCACTTCATTTCTCTGAGCCTCTATTTCCCCATTGGAAAAAATGGACACAGTCCCATTTCTAAGTCATAAAAATGACCCATTCCAAGCTGTCATCTAGCACCCCTTTCACTTGGAATGAGGATTCTTTAAAGGGAAAAAGAGAACTTATTATTATCTTAATCTAAATTCATCAAATTATTCCTTCATAGGGTCAAGGGTCCACCCTGCAGATGTGTTCAATAAGGTGGAGTGATGGGAGAACCTCCCCATCCACACACAGCTGTATCACTATCGGCACCAGATGCCAGGCCCTGAACACAGTCTCTTCAGTCCTTGATGGAATAGCCCATCTGAGCTAAACGTGTCCTTTTAACATGCTGAGGCTCAAAGCTCTATCGCAACCTCACACTCATAGGGCAGCTGTAACTTTTTCAAAAACCAGAAAATAACTAGGGTTGATGAAGATGTGGAGTAAGTGAAACCCTCTACATGGCTAGTGGGAATGTAAAATGATGTTGCCACTATGGAAAGCACTATGATGGTCCCCCCAAAAGTAGAAATAGAACTACCATATGATCCAGCAATCCCACCTTTGGTTATGTAGCCGAGAGAACTGAGAGCAGGGTCCCAAAGAGAGATTTTTACACCCATGTTCACAGCAGCATTATTCACAATAGCCAGGAGGTGGAAACAACACTAGTTTCCATTGATGGATGAATGGATAGACAAAATGTGGTATAAACTTATAGCAGAATATTAATCAGCCTTAAAAAGGAAGGAAATTCTGATGCACACTACAACATGGATGAACCTGGAGGACGTCATGCTCAGTGAAATAAGCCAGTCACTAAAAGACAAATACTGTGTGATTCCACTTACGTGAGGCGCCCAGAGGAGTCAAATTCATAGAGACAGAAAGTAGGGTGCTGATTGCCAGGGCTGGGAGGAGTCGTTGTTTAATAGGTCTGGACTTTCAGTTTTGCGAGATGAAACTTTTCAGAGATTGGGTGCACAGCAATGTGAACGTACCAAGGCCACTGGACTGTACACTTAAAAATGGCCAAGATGGTAAATTTTATGTTATGTTTATTTGACCATGATTAAACTTCCCATTAATTTTTTTTAAAAAGTGTTATTTCAACAAACCCTCTAAAAGATAAAGAAGAAAATTCTGATGACATCATCACTATGCCTCTTTTCATAAACATGAGGCAGAAACCCTTCCAGCCAAAATGCTTATTCTTGTTCTTTAGGCAAAAGCATTTGAAAGCACAAAGGCTGTGCACCACAGCATCAATCAGGTCTCCTCTGAGCGGGGTCATCAGAAGGTCAGAGGCAGAGTCCTTTCTTCTTTGCTTTATGTAAATTTTAAGAGGTGAGATTATGGGTGACTTCACTTCCTCATGTATATTTCAGCCTTTCTAGAATTAAAAAGTAGAATCGAAAACCAAGTTTGAAAATGATGGATAAGATGCTGTTATTTAGTACATTTCTAAAGCTGCACTAACTGATGACCTTCTGATGAATATTCTAAGGATTAATATTTTAACATTCTAAGGAGGCCTGTGGCCAGCTCTCCCATACCACACTGTAAATAACTTCAAGGCAAGGGTTCCTGGGTCTTACTGGGCTCTGGACCAGGCAGCTGGGGCAGAGGTCTCTGCTCAGGAACACTCCATCCTCCTCCTTCTCAAAATTAGGCGCTTTGGGGAAAATCAAGAATAGATGAGTATCCTGGGGGCTTTGTGGACAGGGAGGGGCCCCACCTCTATCCCTGCATTGTGATGTCTTCTAAAGGGGGCAGCGGGGAAAAGTGATGTCATAGGTCACTGGCCGGCCCCCTCTCCCTCTCTGCCTGTGCCGGCCACTGGCCCAGTCTCACCTTTTCTCCCCACAATGCTGCACCCCAGAGGAAAGTAGTCAGCCTTGCCAAGCCACCCACCCAGCCACTTGCAGCCATGGATGCAAATCACTCCAACCCCTTGGAGCCCCAGTCTTCTCCAGAGGCCCCCAGGCCTGGCCTGAACCCTGGCTCAATCCCAGGGAGCAAGAACCTGCAGCAGGACCCCCCCAACATGGTGGGAGACAAGTTGCCACCAAAGACTGGAGCAGTGGTCATCGACATGGGCACAGGCACCTGTAAGATGGGTTTCGCAGGGCAGACTCGGCCCATCTACACCGTGGCCACCATCGTGGGCTGCCAGCCCCAGAAGCTGGCCACCACCGGGCAGCAAGTGCTGGAGACGTTCATCGGCGAGGCCGCCCGCATGCGCCCGGAGCTGACGCTGGTGCAGCCCGTTCGGAACGGCATCTTGGTGGACTGGAACGCGGCTGAGCTCATCTGGCGCCACGTACTTGAGCACGACCTCCGCGTGGCCACCCAGGACCACCCGCTGCTGTTCTCCGACCCGCCCTTCAGCCCCAGCACCAACCGTGAGAAGCTGGTCGAGGTGGTCTTCGAGTCTCTGCGCTCCCCCGCCATGTACGTGGCTTCCCAGTCGGTGCTGTCCGTCTATGCACACGGACAGGTCAGTGGGCTGGTGGTGGACACGGGCCACGGGGTCACCTACACAGTACCCGTCTTCCAGGGGTACAACCTGCCCCACGCCGCACAGCGCCTGGACCTGGCGGGAACCCACCTGACCGCCTTCCTGGCGGAGATGCTGCTGGGCTCCGGCTTGCCGCTCGGGCAGCAGGACCGGGACACGGTGGAGAACATTAAGCATCGCTACTGCTACGTGGCTGCCGACTTGCTCAAGGAGCAGGCCCGGCCAGAGCAGGAATACCAGCAGACCCTGAAGCTGCCCGATGGGCGGACGGTAACACTGGGCAAAGAGCTATTCCAGTGCCCGGAGCTGCTGTTCAGCCCCCCCGCGATCCCAGGGCTGTTGCCTGTGGGGGTCCCTACCATGACCACACAGAGTCTTCTCAAGGTGCCCCTGGAGGTGCAGGCGGATGTGGCCCAGAACGTGCTGCTCTGCGGGGGCTCCTCACTCTTCCAGGGGTTCGAGGGCCGCTTCCGCGCTGAGCTGTTGCACAGTCTGCCCCGTGAGGCCCACGTGGTGGTGAAGGCCCAGCCCAGCAGGAACTTCTCGGTGTGGATCGGGGGCTCCATCCTGGCCTCATTGCGTGCCTTCCAGTCCTGCTGGGTCCTGCGGGAGGAGTACGAGGAGCAGGGGCCCCACATCGTGTACCGCAAATGCTACTGATGCTGAGTAGCGATTGGGGCAGTGTTGTGGGCAGTAAAGCTTGCGGTACCCAGCCGGTTCTGTCCTGCCTTCCCTCAGCGCTGGAGTAGTCCACTCCTGGACCCACCCAGACTCACCTTACTCTGACCCCACAGACCCACCCCAAGGAGATTTGCCTCCCAGGGCATCCCTGGTTCTGCCCTAACTCACCTCCTGTGATCCGTCCCCAGAGACACCCCAGTTCTGATTCTCTAAACCCACCTCCTCCATCATCAAGGCCCAACACACCACCACGTCCTCACCCTGTCAAACCATCTCCCATGATGTGTGTCCCCCAGGGCACTCTCAGAGTGGGGCTTCACCCATGCCCACCCCCAAGACATCCCCAGATTCTGACCTCTCAGCCTACTTCCCTGATCTATTGCTCTTGATACAGCCCCCCCCATCCCCTGGGCTCTAAACCCCCCAATTCACCCCCTTGCTATATCCCTCAAGGACCCTCAACCAACCCCCATAACTCATCCCTCTCCAAAGAAACTGCACCGGGCACTCCAACCACCCCCTACCCCTGAGAATCTTTCCATGAGTGTTCCAACACCTAAGTTCACTCTTATAATCTGCCCCAAACATCTAATCCCCCCAAACACACCCCCAAGATCTACTTACCAAGACATCCCTGGTTCTGAGCCCCCAAAATCCACCCCTTCATTGATTTTCCCTCATCTGATTATCCAAAGTTCTCCTGAACCCTGATGTGCTGAGCACTCCAGAATCCTCCCCACAAGTGCCCAACTCCAACATCCACCACAAAGATCCAAGTTCTGACCCTCAAGTGTCCGCCCAATGGTGGCCTGCTAAAGGACCCCGTAGTGTCCAAAGCCCATGCCCCAAGTTCCTCCCCTCCCCCAAACTCTATTGTCCCCACATAATTTCTCCCCCGGACTCCTTCCTTCCATCCAGGTGCTCCCACAACCCATCCCGCATCTGTACCCCCAAAAAACAATAGGTTCTGAAGCCCCAAACCCCATGATGGCCCCCACTACTCTCAGCTCACCCCCTTGCTCTGCATCCCCCCAGAAATACTCCTGCATGGTCTCTCTCACAGTGTACCTCCTGACTCCATTCCTCAGGTCCTGGAGTCCTCCTAGGAAGGCTCTGGGCCCAAGGATGATCCTATGATGACCCCATTGATTCCCTAGGTCCCTCCTCTATGTTCTGATCCCCCAACTCCCTTCCCCAAAGACGCTCTCCGGGTGTCCCCCCATGATGAACCCCAGGACGCTCTACTTTAGTTTTCGGACTCCCAGCAACTCACCCCCAGGCCCCATCCCATTAGTTGAGACACCAATGAGCAATGACGTTCCCAAGGGCTGCCCAGCACATGGTGACCCTGGGGAAGACATCCTAGGTGGGGGCTTCACCTGAACACTGGGTCTCTCCTGCAACCCACCACAAAGGTCCCCAGAGGCCAACTTCTTGGGCTGTCCATCAAATATCCCTCTATTATGCTAGTAGCCCATTCCATCTCCCCAGACCTCTCTCAGCCTATTCCTGCAACGCTACCCCAGGGCTCGCCCTGGGACCTGCCCTGAGGATGCCCTATGAGGTGTCTCCTGCCCCACCCTGTCCCTGCAGGGGCCTGGAATGGGAGCCCAGCCTCTCACCACAGGGAAGTTTGTTCTCCTCCCCACAGGGCACCCTGGGTCCCCTCTCCTCCCGCTGTCATCATCCTCACCTACCCTGGGTCCTTGATGGAGGCAGGACCTCTGCATTCATGCTGTCATCCAGCCCAATGAACATCAAGACCCCCAGCCATCCTCCCAGGACATGTCCTCCCAGCTTATCAACAAAATAAGCACAAGCTGCCAGAGCTTATCCGTGTGAACGCTGGGTCCTCTCCTCTTTCGGTCCAGGAATCATTCATTCCTTCAATCAGTCAATGTTTATTAAGTATCTCTCACAGGCTTTCTCCATCTCTACCTCTCCCTGAGTCTTTCTGTGTGTCTCTGAGTCACCTGTCAGCATCATTCTTATGCAGGAATTTTCCAGAATGGAAACTCACTTATTTGCAGAGCATTGAGCCCACTGCACCGATCCCTTCATCTGCCATCAGACAATGAGGGTGGGTGAAGGCCTTGGCTACCCCCACCCACCCTGTCCCACTGTGTCCTGGGGATTGGGCAGTGGCTCCCGCCTCATCCTGGACCAGCCAGTGGTCCTCAGCTGATGGGACAGCCCTTCAGACAGGCCAAGATCCCCAGATCACAAACATGCAGGTTGGATCCCCTTTGCTTCACCACCCTCACTTACCCAACTTGTAGAATCAGCAAGACCCCCTCAAGAGATTACCAAGTGGTGAAGGGGAACTCCTTATTTTTCCCACTAGGGGGCAGCAACTCCAAGACCGAGGTGCTGATGGTGGCCTGGAATTTAAAACCGTAGTGACTGTGTCCCAGACCTCAAGTGAGGCCCACCCTACACTGCAGTGTCAGGGCACTGCCAGTCACACACACACAGAGAAGGGATGTGGGATAGGGTGAGTCTCAGATGCCACAGGAAGTGAGGAGGATGCAGAAATCCCTACCAATCTTGGGTTGCTGGGAAACCCAAAGGGCTTTCACCTTAGACCAGGCTAAACCTCCCCATCTCCAAACCTTCCCTGGGACAGAAATTTCCTCTACAACCCTCCAAAAATGCACCCCTCCAATTTGCACACTCTCAGGGGTGGGGAGTTCACTACCTCCAGTCTGTTATTAGAAATGTCACCTCCTCCCAGGAGTCGTAGGTAAACTTCTGTCTACACTCTCTGCCAGCCACCCCCGACGTGGAGCACTGAGAGCAGCAGAGACCCTGATACCCCCAGTCATTTCCGAACACACCCCCGGAGTCTACTATCTCGTAAGCCCACCGCGCCCAATTTCTTCCACTTCTGGTTTTAAGTCATTCATTCATTCATTCCACAAACATTCATTGACCAACCACTATGTGCCTGACACTGTGCTGAAGTCTAAGGAAATCGCAGTGAGTAGCAATTGGGTCTCTGCCTACCAGACCCTCCTTGAAAGCTCTGATGGAGAATGTGGGTTGGTCAGTCCCTTTTCTAGAAACCTTTCTTCCATTGACTTCCAAGTGGCCGGTATCTGTTTCACACAATGACCCACAAGTCCTTTCCTTCTAATGCCTCCAAAACCCATCCAGCTCGCTCCATCCTTCCTACCCCAGCCCAGGCCCCTTCATTGCTCACCTGGAAGATTGTGGAAGCTCTTCCTTGGTGTCTCAGTCACCCCATCTTACACTCCAGAAGACTCTTGCAGAGGATTTTTGCAAAACATAGTTTAGAACACTCTAGTGGCTTTCCATTGTGTGTAAAAGAAAACCCAAATTCTTACCACAGCCCTGAATCCTCTGCCAATCTCTCCAGACTTCTCCTTGGCTTTCCTGCCCACCCTCTTCACCCCAGCCATACAACTCACATTTCTGGTCCTCACATGTGTTTTACAGGCTACATTGGCTCCCTCCAAAATTCATGTGTTGGAGTCCTAACCCCCAGGACCTCAGAATGTGACTGTATCTGGAAATCGAGTCTTGACAGATGTGATTAAGTTAAGATGAAGTCATTAGGGTGGGCCTTAATCCAGTATGACTGATTTCCTTATAAAAGGGGCACGTTATGACAGAGACAACACAGACAGAGGGAAGACTGTGTGAGGACACAATGAGAACACAGCCGTCTCCAAGCCAAGAAGAGAGGCCTCGGAAGAAACCAACCCTGCCAACACCTTGATCATGGACAACTAGCCTCTAGAATTGTAAGAAAATACTTGTCAGTTGTTTAAGCCACTCAGTCTGTGGTATTTTGTTGTGGCAGCCCTAGCACACAGGGAGAGATTTTGGTGCCAAGTGTGGTTTGGAAGGTAGTTGTAATTACCAGCTATGACCACGTGACCAGTTACAGAAGTGAGGACTGTGATTATCATGAGTATTTCTTCCTTGTTTCATTATGAATACCTTTGTGTGCATGCATACACAGTACATACATATACATACATATATGCATGTATGTATATAGAGTAAGCAAATATCTTAGTTTTCTTCCCTGTCTTATACTCATATCTTGCTACATAAGAGGTATTGACAATAGGTCTTAGAATTTAACTTATAAAATGTGAAGAACTGTAAACATCACTCAAGGACTTTATCTCCTCTTCCAGGAAAAAGGTTAGTGCATTCTCAGTTGCATGTAGGATAGCTGTATCACATTAGGTGGAAATATTGTCTTGTTATTGCCTTTATTTGCAAATTAAGTATGTTTTAACATATATGTATGCCAAGGTGACAACGGGTGGACTTGTGATGATTCATTTTGTGTGTCAACTATGGGGCCGTGGCGCCCAGATGCTTGTCAAACACTAGTCTAGATGTTACTGTGAAGGTATCTTTTAGATAAGACTAATGTTTAACTCTGTAAGCTTTGAGGAAAACAGATAACACCCCACATCATGGGTGGGCCTCATCTAATCAATCGAAGGCCCTAAGAGACCACAGACTGACCTCTCTCAAGGAAGGAGGAATTCTGCCAGCAGGCTGCCTTCAGACTCGAACTGTAACTCTTCCTGAGTCTCCAGCTGTGGGACCACCCTGCAGATTTTGGGCTTGTCAGGCTCCTCAATTGTGTGAGCCAATTCCTTAAAATAAATCTCTCTTTCTCTCTACATATATGTCCTATAGGTTCTGTTTCTCTGGAGAACCCTGACTAATATACATTCCTAGCCTCCTTCTTACCTCAGGACCTTTGCACCTGCTAGTCCCTCTACTCAGAATGCTCCTTCTCACCTCCCATCATATCAAAGGTAGCCCCCTTCACAGTAGGATGCGAAGCTCAGATGACAGAAAAGAAATGATTAAAACAATTGACTTCACGTAAGTATGAAAAAAAAAATCTGCAAGGTAAAAAAAATCACCCTGAACAAAATCAAGACAAATGATAGTTTAGAAAATAAATTAAGTAATAAATAATGCTTTTTTCATTGTTTTAAATTGAGGTAACATTGATTTATAACATTATATAAATTTCAGGTGTACATCATTATATTTTGATTTCTGTGTAGACTACATCAAGTTCAACATCCAAAGACTAATTACCGTCCATCACCAAACACATGTGCCCAGTTACCCCTTTTGCCCTCATCTCTCCCCCTTTCCAATGTGGTAACCACCAACCCAATCTCTGTATCTATATGTCGTTTGTTGTTGTTGTTTTTATCTTCTATTTATGAGTGAGATCATATGGTATTTGGCTTTCTCTGTCTGACTTATTTCACTTAGCAGAATACCCTTAAGGTCCATCCATGTTGTCACCAATGGCAAGATTGCATCTTTTTTATAGCTGAGTAGTATTCCATTGCCTACATATACCACAACTTCTTTGGCGATTGATCCCTTGATGGGCACTTAGGTTGTTTCCAAGTCTTTATTATTGTGAATAATGTTGTGATGAAGGTAGGAGTGCATATGTCTTTATGCATTAGTTTTTCGCATGTTCTGTGGATAAATACCCAGCAGTGGAATAGCTGGATCATATGGTAGCCCTATTCTTATTTTTTTGTGGAATCTCCATACCATTTTCCATAGTGGCTGCACCAATTTACATTCCCACCAGCAGCATATGAGAGTTCCGTTTTCTACACATTCTCTCTAGTGCTTGTTATTTTTTGTCTTGTTAATTATAGTCATTCTGATTGGCGTGAGGTGATATCTCATTGTAGTTTTGATTTGCATTTCCCTAATTAGTGATGTTGAACATCGGTTCATCTGTCTGTTGGCCACCTGTATATATTCTTTGGAAAGATGTCCATTCAGATCCTTTGCCCATTTCTTAATTGAATTGTTTGGTTTTTTGTTGTTGAGATACACAAGTTCTGTACACATTTTGAATGTTAACCCATTATCAGATATATGGTTTGCAAATATCTTCTCCCAATTATTAGGTTGTCTTTTATTCTTGTTAATGGTTTCCTTTGCTGCGCAGGAGCTTTTTAGTTTGATGTAGTCCCATTTGTTTACTTTTTTCTTTTGTTTCCCTTGTCTGGTCAGACATGGCATTTGAAAATACGCTGCTAAGACTTAATGTCAAGGAGTGTACTGCCTATGTTTTCTTCTAGGAGTTTTATGATTTCAGGTCTTACATTCAAGTCTGTAATCCATTTTGAGTTAATTTTTTGTGTATGGTGTAAGATAATGGTCTACTTTTATTCTTTTGCATGTGGCTGTCTAATTTTCCCAGCAAAATTCATGGAAGAGGCTTTCTTTCCTCCATTGTATGTTCTTGGCTCCCTTGTCGAAAATTACCTGTCCATAGAATGTGGGTTTATTTCTGGGCTCTTGACTGTGTTCCATTGATCTGTCTGTCTGTTTTGGTGCCAGTACCATACTGTTTTGATTACTATAGCTTTGTAGTATATTTTGAAATCAGGGAGCATAATATCTCCAGCTTTGTTCTTTTTTCTCAGGATTGCTTTGGCTATTTGGGTTCTTTGTTGTCCCATATAAATTTTAGGATTCTTTGCTCTATTTCAATGAAAAATGTCATTGGAACTTTGACATGGATTGCAGTGAATCGATAGATTTCTTTAGGAAGTATAGACATTTTAACTATGTTAATTCTTCCAATTCATGAGCATGGAATGTCTTTCCATTTATTTGTGTCTTCATTTTCTTTCAACAAAGTTTCATAGTTTTCGGTGTACAATTATTTCACCTCTTTGGTTAAGTTTATTCCTAGGTATTTACTTCTTTTTGTTGCAATTGTAAATGGGATTGTATTCTTAATTTCTCCTTCTGATACTTTGTTGTAAGTGTATAGAAATGCAGCTGATGTTTGTATGTTGATTTTGTATCCTGCAACTTTATTCTACTCATTTATTATTTCTAATAGTTTTTTTGGTGGATTCTTTAGGATTTTCTATATATAAAATAGTGCCATCTGCAAATAATCACAGTTTTATTTCTTCCTTTCCAATTTGCATCTGATTTTTTCTTTTTTTGCCTGATTGTTCTGACTAGGACTTCCAATACTATGTTAAGTAATAGTGGTGAAAGTGGGCATCCTTGTCTTGTTCCTGTTTTTAAGCAGTAGCTTTCAGGTTTTCTCTGTTGAGTATGATATTAGCTGTGGGTTTGTCATATATGGCCTTTATTATGTTGAGGTGCTTTCCTTCTATGATCATTTTATTGAGTGTTTATTGTAAATGGATGCTGTATCTTGTCAAATGCTTTCTCTGCATCTATTGAGATGACCGTGTGATTTTTTTGTTAATGTGGTTTATCACCTTCATTGATCTGAAGATGTTGAACCATTGCTGCATCACTGAAACATATCGCATTTGATCATGGTGTGTGATTTTTCCTGTATGGTTGCATTTGATTTGCTAGTATTTTGTGGAGGATTTTTGCATTGATGTTCATCAGTAATGTTATCCTGGAATTTTCTTTCCTTGTTGCCCTTGTCTAATTTTGGTAGCTGGGTAATGTTGGCCTTGTGGAATGGGTTAGGAAGCTTCCCCTCCTCTTCAAGTTTTGGAAGACCTTGAGAAGGATAGGTTTTAAGCCTTCTTTGAATGTTTGGTGGAATTCACCAGGGAAGCCATAGGGTCCTGGAGTTTTATTTTTTGGGAGGTTCTTGATTACTGTTTTGATTTCCTTACTGGTGCTTGGCCTCTTCAAATTCTTTATTTCTTCTTGATTCAGTTTTGGAAGTTTGTATGATTCTAAGAACTTATCCATTTCTTCTAGATATCCAATTTGTTGGTGTATAGCTTTTAATAGTATTCTCTTATAATTTTTTCTATTTCTGAAGTTTCTGTTATTAATTCTCCTCTTTCATTTCTGATTTTATTATTTGAGCATTCTCTCCTTTTTCTTGGTGAGTCTAGCTAAAGTTTGTCAATTTTTTTTTATCTTTCATAGAACTAGCTCTTACTTTCATTGATGTATCCCTTTTTTTCTAGTCTTTCATTTATTTCTGGTCTGATTTTTATTACTTCCTTTCTTCTACTGATTTTGGGCTTTATTTGTTCTTCTTTTTCTAGTTCTTTTAGGTGCACCATTAGCTTCTTTAGTTGAGATTTTTCTTATTTGTTGAGATAAGCCTATATTGCTATAAACTTCCCTCTTAGTACCGCTTTTACTGTATCCTATAAAATTTGGCATGTCACATTTTCATTTTCTTTTATGTACAGATTTTCTTATTTCTTCCTTGACTCAGTAGTTGTTTGGTAGCATTTTGTTTAATCTCTGCAAATTTCTGACTTTTCCAGTTTTCTTCTTGTAGTTGATTTCTAATTTATACCTATGTGCTCAGAAGAGATGGTTTGTATTATATTAATCTCCTTAAATTTGTTGAGACTTGCTTTGTGGCCTAATATATGATCTATTTTGGAGAACACTCCATGTACATTCAAAAAGAATGTGTATTCTGCAGTTTGGGGATGGAATGTTCTGTGTTCATATACTAAGTACATCTGGTCTAATGTATCATTTAAGGCCAATGTTTCTTTATTGATCTTCTGCTAAGATGATCTTTCCAATGATGTGAGTAGAGTGTTAAAGTTTCCTACTATTACTGTGCCACTGTGAGTTTCTCCTTTCATGTCTGTTAATAATTACATTATATATTTAGGTGCTCCTATGTTGAGTGCATAGATGTTACAAGTGTTGTGTCCTCTTGTTGGATTGTTCCCTTGATCATTATGTAGTATCGTTCTTTGTCTATTGTTTCAGATTAATTTTAAAGTTTATTTTGTCTGATAGAAGCAAAGGTGCTCCAGCTTTCTTTTCATTTCCATTTGCATGGAGTATCTTTTTCCATCCCTTCACTTCCAGTTTGCGAGTTTTGTTAGGTCTTAATTATGTGTCTTGTGTGCAGTATATATATGGGTCCTGCTTTCTTACCCATTCAGCCACCCTGTGCCTTTTGATTAGAACATTTAGTCCATTGACATTTAAAGTAGCTATTGATAAGTATGCATTTATTGCCATTTTGTTCCTTTTTATTCTGGATGTTTTAGTGGTTCTTCTTTGTTCTTTTCTTCTCTTGCTCTCTTCGCTTCTGATTTGATGTTTTTGGTATTTGTTTGGGTTTCTTTCTCTTCACTTTTTGTGTGTGTATTGTAGGTTTCTTATTTGTGATTACCATGAGGTTCATATATAATAACCTATGTAAATAGTAATCTATATTAAGTTCATTATCTAAGTTTGAACTATTACTAAGAGTGTTACCCTTTTACTCCCCTGCCCCCACATTTTATATTTTTGAAATCATGTTTAAAAATCTCTTTTTTGTCTGTATATCACTTAACCTCTTATCATGGAGATAGATACTTTTAGTATTTTTTCTTTTGATCTTCAATACTACCTTTATAGGTTGTCGATCCACTGCCTTTCTGTATATTTGCCTTTACCAGTGATTTTTTTTCTTAGATAATTTTCTTATTCCTATTTGTGTTCTTTTCTTTTCCCACTTAAATAAATCCCTTTAACAATTCTTGTAAGGTCAGCTCAGTGGCGATAAACTCCTATAGTTTTTGCTTGTTTGGAAAACATCCATTCTGAATGATAACCTTGCCAGTTAGAGTATTCTTGGCTGTTTTTTCTTTCTTTTCCTCTCAGCACTTTGAATATATCATATCACTCCCTTCTGTCTCGCAAAGTTTCTGCTGAGAAGTCAGCTGATAGCCTTATGGGGTTTCCTTTGTATGTAACTTGTCTTTCTCTTGCAGCTTTTAAGATTCTCTCTTTATCTTTAATTCTTGACATTTGACTTATGTCTTGGTGTGGGCATCTTTGGATTCATCTTATTTGTTGCTGTCTGTGGTTTCTTTACCTGAATGCCCATTTCCTTCTTCAGTTTAGGGAAGTTTTCAGCTATTATTTCCTCAAATATCTTTCTGCCTATTTGTCTCTTCTCTTTCTGGGACACCTATAATAAAGATGTTTGTACACTTCATGTTGTCCCAGAGGTCCCTCAGACTGTCCTCATTATTTCAATTTTTTTTCTTTTTTCTGTTCAGCTTGGGTGATTTCCCGTACTCTGTCATCCAGATCACTGATCTGTTCTTTGTGTCATCTACTTTGCTGTTGATTTGCTCTAGTTAATTTTTCATTTCCACTATTGTATTCTTCAGTTCTGATTGGTTCTTTTCTTTGTTTTCCAATTCTTTGTTGAAGGTCTCACTGTTCACATGTATTCTTCTCCCAAGATCAATGAGTATCCTATTAGTTTGTACTCTTTATCAGGTAGGTTGTGTATCTGTGTTTCATTTAGTTATTTTTCTGAGGATTTCTCCTCTTCCCTTATTTGAAGCATATTCCTTTGTCTCCTCATTTTGCCGACTTCTCTGTGCTTATATCTACGTATTAAGTAGGTCAGCTACATCTCCTGATGTTTGAAATGTGACGTTATGAAAGAGATGCCTTAAGGGACCCAGAAATGTCCTTCCTTCTTATCACCTGTTCCAAATTCTCCAGGGGTGTCCCCTGTGTGGGCTGTGTGTTCCCTTCTGTTGTGACAGGTTTGCTCTTGCTGCAGGTGCATGGTTAGTCTATGCTGACCCCCAGGCTGGCTCGTTGTAAAGCTCAGCCATGTGTGACTTAAATGGTCACTTTATTGAGTGGGACAAGCCCCAGCACAGCTGGCTTCAAGGTGTAATACCTTAAAACTAATGCTAAGTGAATCAGGCCCCCAGTGTGGCTGGTTGCTATCCTCAGGGTCTCACAGTTTCTGTAGGCTTCCACTGCTGCTCCTTGCAGCACATCACCATCGTCAGCTCTCTCAGGAGCACAGATGGCGTGTGCTGCCCCCAGGGACAACAGCACACAATCATTTCAGACATTGGATGATGGGGCAGATCCCTTGTGTGGCTGTTTGAGATGGCCAGTGGCGTGAGTCTTCTGCAGCTGACACACTCCACTGCCCGTGGTCCCACACACTCTTCCAACACAGGCCCACCCCCTAAACACTCGCCACCAAGGCAGACCCACTTGTTCCACTGCTGAGGTCCCACACACCACACCCATGCAGGGCCACAAGTTCACCACAGGCTTGCAGGTAGGCAGGGCCAGTCTCTTTGTTGGGTTATGTGCTCTGGCTGCACTTGACTAAATCTGTGTTTTTGTGGGCAGGGTAAACCTCTGCACTAACAGGCAATAGGAAGTAATCGAATGGCAGATGCTAGTGTCCAGGTCAGCATGACTGGACTAGATCCCAATAATGGTTGTGGACAGTGTCTCAGGCCCTGGAGGGTTGGGCCAAGCCACCTACTGCCTCTCTGAGATGCACCCAGAGCTTAGTGAGTCTCTTTTACCAATGGACTGTGAACTTTTCTTTTTGGTGTTTTTGCATGTTTTTTTCCAGAATGGGTGAATCTCTGCATGGCTTCTTTAAGAGCAGGTTTCTCTTTCTCTGAAGTTTGATAGTTTTCCTGAGGGTATCTCCCACTGGTTTTGAAAGCCAGCTAATCTGGCTATTATGGGATCTCATCTCAGTTGTGCTGAATCTAAAGGCTGAGATGCCTACTGTGCCATAGATCCCCCCACTCAGATCACGCCTGCTCCTTTGGGAAGAGCTTCATACCTTTAAGATTGCTCCCAACCATGAAGCACTGTGACTAGGATGTGATTTTCTCCTCAGCAGAGGTTTATTTCTGCCTCTTCCACCCCTGTCAGTGCTGTCCCTTGTTGTGGGGTTTCTTTTTATTGAATTTCCAGATCTCTCAGAGGTAATTGTTTCACAGGTAGCTGTGCCTTTGTTGTGTCCTTCGGAGGAGGTGAGTTCAGTCCTTTGACATGACCATCTTCCCATCATCCTTGTGATTACTCTGGAAATAGAAAATGTAGGGAGATTCACATGGTTTCAAAATGCATGCCACCAGAATGATTTTTTATATCATGCAATTTCAAATTTGTTTCAATAAAACTTGCAGAGAATGCAACCTATTTCAGGAGAACAATTTGGCCCTCACTATCCAAACTTATATGTACCTCATCCTTTCATTTAAAAATTCCATTGCTAGGAATTTAGCCTAAGGATATTGTAAGTGTAATTTATAAATACAAGATGATATGATACATAAATTCAAAGTGATGTAATATATTGTATCACCCTGAATTATTTGCTGTGATGCGTTGGTTGGAGAAAAAAGAAGCACTTAGTGTGCAAACATGTTACCCTAAACCTGTAAATACATTTACAGGTCCAATAGGCTACCACACTCAAAGATATGACAGGCTAGCCTGGCTTATCCCCCCCAGCCACCCAACACTGGAGAACTGCAGCATTAATCTCCTTGAGTCTCTGTGGAGTGTGTTGGGCCATTTCATATATGGCACAAGGTCACTGTGAGCCCCTTACACTGCTTAATCTATGACCAAAGCTTTGCCTTGATGCAGCAGCAGGGACAAAACAGTAGCTAAGTGCCAAAAAGGACTGATAAAATCCTGGGAATAAGGCAGCACAGGGCTTTCATTATCTCTCATTGTGTTATCAAAAGTTCGGTCTCTGAACTCGGTGCCAATTCAAATAATGAGAACGGGGGTTCGGGTGAAAAGGGAAAAAACAGTTTTCTTATTTTCTTTGGCAAGTAAAGGGAGTGCCAGCTAGCTAATGCCTTAGGGACAGCTGGTTCCCTGTTAAGAAGCAGGTAAGGGGTTTTAAAAGTTAGTAAGGAATGTGGCTGCTTGAAGGGAGGGGGTGGCCTGTGACCTTACTGGTCAGCACTTTCCCACTGGCCTGCGTTTGGCCTTGTGAGGCTGTTTGCAAGGAGAGGGGATGGTGAGATAAAGGAATCCACAGATGGCTGTCCTTGCTTGTTGGCTTCCATGGTTGATGGTAGATTACGGTGCCAGGAAGTCGAGGAGTTGGGCTCTGGGAAGCTTCAGTTTCTTGATATACTCTGGACATCAGTTTCCCTGTAATAAACTTCAAGGACTTGTGATTAGCCAAAACTTTAGTGGGAGCCAAGCGTGAACCTTCAACAATTTGGAACTTCTATTTGGTTGTAAAACTCAGGAAGTCAAAGGTTAAAGAAACAGATATTTACATGTGAGTGTAACTAAAGAAGCAGGAAAAGGGGTTGGTCTTTCTTTAGGTTTAACCCCATATATGCTGGCTTTAATGTAGGGGAACCGAAATCAGGGCCTGTATTAATTAAAAGCCTATAACAGTTGTCTCTTAATTGATCAATTTGCTGATTGTTTACTAATTTGTTGAATGAGAATAAATGGCAACAAATAAGTGGATCATGATTTTCTTGGCTGTCTCTTCAGATTGGCATTTTGAACTTGTTCTTTGCTGTAACCAAAGACAACAATCTAAATTAAAGGGCACTCTCACATATAATAATTGGCATTAGATATGAACAGAACAGACACATTCACAAAAATTCATCAAGTATGTTTACTGCAGCACTGTTTGTAATGAAAACAAGGTTTCAATCAATCAGGACTGTTTACACAATTTCTGATACATCCATAGAATCTAATAAATAATATGCAGTCATGTTTTTAAAAAGACATATTTCCATGTGCTCTTATAAAAAGACCTCCAAGATATATATGCCGCGAGAGAAAAAGCAGTGTGCAGTACAGTAACTATAGTAGAATTCCTTTCTGTTAAAAAAAAATAAGTAGACAAATTTTATCGGGTCATTTTCCAACAGAAGGATTGAGTGAATTCAAAGGAAAATCCTCTTTTCACTCCAGAAGGGTACCATGACAGGTAATATATTCTAAATATATTTTTAAAAGACAATTATGTTAAAAACAAAAACTAAAATTAGCATCTCCTTGAACTGGAACTGGAAATATGATGGCTGGGGGCTGAAACACAGGGTAAGAAATAGCAACTTATGGGAACTAGCTCCTGAAAAGAAAACACAGCCTTCATGGGAAGTTAACAAATCTTTGTGTTTAAGTTCCACTAATGTTTCTGCTATTCTCTGATATGAGACAGTTGCAAAAAGACAGAATAAACAAACCAAATATTCTAGACGCGGCAGACTTGGACCTCTCTGTTCAACACTTTTTCTTCCTCCCAACATGAAGGCTACCTTCTTTCTTTTTTTTTCTGCCTAACTTACATCTTTGCAATCTTCAAGAATCAGCTCCTTCATTTGTCAAGAACCCTCTTTTTATTCAAACCATCAATGCATCCCATCTCCTTTACTGACTTTATCATGGTCTGCATGACATGAGTTAGCATACCTTTTGTGTGCTGTTTCACAAATGATGTGTGTGTTTGTAAATCATGCCTCCATGAATTATAAGCTTCTTGAAGGGAAGAATGACAGAAATGATAACTCAAATGTTCCATGCCTCCACCTACAGCCTTATTTCACAAGCTCTGCAATATCAAACTTTTGAGCTGGATTATTTTTGGTCACTGTGAGGGCATATTTTTCACTGTAGGATGTTGAATAGTGATCCTTGCCTCTACCCACTAGCTGCCAGTAACATCCCTCCCATCAATCATGACAACCAAAAATGTCTTTAGACATTGCCTCCTGGGAACAAAAATGATCCCAACTGAGGACTACTGTTCTAGGCATTTCTTCACAGTTGATTTCAAAGTGGCAGTAATAACTATAGATTGATGAGATGATTTAGGATAATGTAATGGGGAAAATCAATAGCATTTCAATGTGCATTTGACAGCAGGACCAGAGCCAATTCCAATTTTCAGGGATTAAAATGTTATAATGTAACCATAAGTTGCTAAAATTTAACCATGCCATTCAGTTACAAAGACCCAGGTAGTGACAGAATTCTACCTTCAGATTTTGCTGAACTGCTCTGGGACTAGGCATCCTAAAACATCAGTGGAGGTAAGAAAATCCAATGAAAACATAGTAAAGATATAGATAAAACTTGATTGATTAACTAATATTATTGGCTGTTGAATGTTTAATAAATAAAATGTATTCTAAGCAATCTCCATCTTCTGTGTTTCTTTTAATACATTATGCCCAGTGTTACTGAGCAAGGTTCACTGCCTGATGTGCATAGAAGCCAACACTATGGCACTGGCTTTTACTGTTTTTTTTTTTTAGAAAGATTGGCCCTGAGCTAATATCTGTTGCCAATCTTCATGTTCCTTTTCTCCCCAAAGTTCCCCAGTACATAGTTGTATATCATGGTCGTAGGTTCTAGTTCTTCTATGTGGGATGCTGCCTCAGCATGGCTTGATGAGCAGTGCTGGGTCCACACTCAGGATTCAAACAGGTGAACCCTGGGCCACTGAAGCAAAGCACGTGAACTTAACCACATGGCCATGGGGCTGGCCCTGGCATTAGCTTTAGAGAGAAGAAAGAGCATTATTGCTAGGTCGAGTGGCAAGGAGACAGAAGGCAAGGCTCGCAAATCTGACTCTCTGATCCAAGGTTCAGGGTGAAATTTAAGGAGTTAGGGGCGACTAAGCTGCCACTGGGACCATGTAAGCTGATTGGCTAGTCTCAAACAAGTCCATATAAGGTAGTCAACCTACTTGGGAGGTTGGAAGACAGATTTTCCTTATGGAAGGACTCCTAACTTTGTAAAGGGCCCAATGGTAAGATTTTTGAAGATTCTTTGTTCCAGAGTAATCTTGGATCTATGGGTTTCCACCTGGCACATGCATGCTCTCATCTCTATTATTGAGCAAAGTTTGATTAATCAGTAACGTGTTTTAAGATAGCAAAACTAGTTTCTGCTGGTAAATGATTTGTGTACTGTTTCAATTGCCTCTTTCCCTTGTACATTCCTTAATCTTGAGGGAACTAGGGTGATGGAAACTCTAGCTACTTCCTGCTGATTAGGGGGAAGATCAAAGTTTCTTTCTGAGTCTTTTGTTCTTAAACATAATCAAGCCAAAGAGACACATTTCGGGGTGGCACAATATGATCTCCCACATTCCTGCCTTTGAAACTTCAAGAAGTTTCACAGTCCAGAAGCTGAGTTGGTAGATTGTTAAACCTCAGTAAACACTAGTTTCTTATTCCTGACAATAGGTCAGTCTAGTTAAATTGATTTCAGGAGGTGGTGATGCAGGTAGGCTTCCAAAGTTAAGCCTATAAGCAAGTAAAAAGATATCTTATTAGGGTTATTTGTATTGAAATGAAATAAAAGCAAAGGTTAATTGTTGAAACCAGTTTCTGAGCCCAGAGTACAGCCAGTCAAGAAAATTTCCAGGTGTCACAGGTCAAAGGATTCTTTTGCAGTTTGAAATGTCTCTGATGATGTCATCAGGTGTTCAAGTTCATTTTGAGAAGCTTATACTGCAACAGGCATGAAGATTCTCTAAACATGGGGTATCATGGTGACTTCTCTTATGTTTATATCACATTGCTCAATTTCAGTTTACAAGGCTTCAGGAGAGGGAATGATTTCAGTTCTCAATGATTCCAAATGAAAAAGATAGATAAAATTGAAAACATTAATTTGCATATTTGTAGCCAGATATTTGAGGAAACTGGCAGAATTCAAGACACAGTCCAGCTTACAGATAGAAAACAAAAACCTCAAAGAAAATTTATAGAACTAGAATGTCTATTACACTTCCTACTGGAAAATAATTTTCATCTCTAAAATCAGCTTCATTTTTACTGAATATAGGCGAATTAAGACTAATTGGTTTGCAAAATAACTCATTTCAATAAGTATAGCCCACTTATTTACAAAAGTATACTAAGAATAGAAATACATTGTATAGGATCTTTTATTTTATTTAATTTTCCAAGTCATTCTCTCCTTTTTCACTTTGTCTTAAAGATTGGAACCTGTGTACAGACGGTTTTCAATCTTCTTTGTTGGAACTTTGAGTAAGAAATCTCAGATTGAACTTTAAAGGGTTCTACAATCCAGGAAGGCCAAGCAAATGCCTTGTCATCAGATTCTGCCTGCAATACATATAAATTTGATTGAATTCTTCTTTTCTTGAGGTTTCTCAAAATATCCTAAGGTTCTTGCACCTGCCAGGAGGAGACAATACTTACTCACCTGGTAAGGGTGCTAGGAACTCTGTAAACAAGGTATCAGGCCAATTTACAAGGGGCTTTATTTGGCCCATAAAGTTAACATTTGTTTCTTAAAGTTGCATGATAGAATCTGAGTTTATAAAGGTCTATCTCAAACATGATATTAGAACTAAGGCATTGGTAATGTAACCAATATTTCCAATTCATTCCTGTTATAAGAAAGAACAAACAATTACAGAACTTATGAAAATGACAGTATTGTCATCAAACTAAGACTATTCACTCATTCTAAATTATGGAGGGATCAAGTAAGGGGGAAAACATAAATGTATTAATTTTGCACAAATATATAATTTAAATGCAGAAAAGAGGTTTCTCAAATCTGTGGAAACAAAAGATGAAGAGAATCAGAAATATTTCACACGAAATTCTCTGTTTGCCTGCAAATGTGCAGTGAATCTGGCCCAGCCAAAACAAGACAGCCTGGGGAACCAACGTGGAAGACTGATCCCTTTGCACCAACACACCGGAGCACACAGGAGCACCACCTGCATAAGAGGACCAGGAGAGCCGCCAGGATGCCAGCCACAAGCAGGACACTGGGGCAACATACTCCCTGCCTTCAGCCACTCCTCCCCGCATACCCTCCTCCTCCAAGCTCTAGGCAGGGTCCCTGACACCCAGGACTGGCGGCTCCCGCCCCAGCCCAGGGCCTGGCGGTGCCCTAAGCCGGCCCAGCTCAGCCTGGACCTATTGGAATTTGAGAGTAATAAATCGATATCGAAACGTGCTTGAGTTTTGGGTGTGATCATTCCTCACGTCTGTTGGCTCGACAACTGGGAAGCACGTGGGGGCGCTGTTCTGTTTCCATCAGATTCGGCAGAACACACAGGAGGAGAGGAAAGCCGGCAAGAGGGGAGGGGGTGGATTTCCAAAGGGGAAGGAAGCTCCGCCAACCCCGCAAAAGGCACACAGAGGCGAGCGCCCGCGCACGCCCTCACGAACGCCGCCCCCCCCCGCCCACACACACAAACACACACACACAAACTCCGATGTAACACAGACATTCGCAGAGGCACGTTCACAAATGCCCGTAAAGTCTGCCTGAGCTCACCCCCAAATTCCCCTCCGAAGTTCTCAAAGGGCAAGCGATTGCCTAGTGAAAGGACTCCTCCCTCGAGGCTCCGGCTCCGAGGAAAGGAACTCAGAGCCCCGCCTGGTCGGCAAGCGGGCTGGGACTCAAGCCAGAGAGTCCCCCCGGGTCCGGCGTGCACGTGGCTCCCCTTTCTTCTTCTCTTCGAAGCTCCCTAGTTGGGGTGAACTCTCGCTGGGATGGCCTTCCCGGAAATCCATTGATTGGTCCCCCGGAAGAATACCCTTCCGGTTGACCCTGAGAAGACCCCAGAAACAAGTCAGGTGAAGCACTTCCTGGCTGCAAGGAAGGGAGAGGGTCGAGCGGAGAGGGAAGACGGCTGCCAGGCGACAGCTGGACGATGGGGGCGGAGTCAGGGAGAGGGGCCAGTGGACGGATCTGGAAGGGATTGGGCGGACTCTGAAGCAAGGCCTCCTCGGGAGTCCTCCTCACTCGTCCCCCCTGACTTTCCCTCCTATTATTGAGACTTAAACACACACTTCACTAAAGAGTAGAAGAGGACTTGAAACCACGCTCAACATCTCTACCCCTCAGTGAGATTCACAGGGACTCTCCCGGTTCAGATACCACACATAGCCATGAGGATGGCTACAATGAGCAAGACGAACTCCTGAGGGCTGGGGAGGATGCAGAGCAGCTGGTACTCTCACCCGTTTCTGCCAAAAATCCTAAAATGGTTCAAATTGCTTAAATGGTGTGTAATTGTTTGAATCATTCATCATAGACTTATCATTCAACTCAGCTTTCCAACTCTGTTACATTTTCTTGAAAGTAATAAAAATTCATGTCCATTAAAATACAGAGTAAAAAGGGTTATCCAGCTGTATTCACAATCGTCAAAATCTGGACAAGATTCCAACGTCCTTCAATACTCAACTGATAATCAGAATGTCACCCACTCCAATAGGGGATACTCCTCAGCAATCAAGAGGATGCAATTTTTTTTTTTTTTTGAGGACGATCAGCCCTGATCTAACTACTGCCAATCCTCCTCTTTTTGCTGAGGAAGACTGTCTCTGAGCTAACATCTGTGCCCATCTTCCTCTACTTTATGTATGGGATGCCTACCACAGCATGGCTTGCTAAGCAGTGCCGTGTCCACATCCGGGATCTGCACCAGAGAACCCCTGGCCGCCAAAGCGGAATGTGCAAACTTAACCACTGCACCACTGAGCCAGCCCCAAGGATGTGATTTTTAAATCTCATTTCAAGTTCAACTACGGTAAATTTACTCCTTATCCTAGTATTTAATTTGGTC
Organism: Equus asinus; assembly: GCF_041296235.1. Classification (NCBI taxonomy): domain Eukaryota; kingdom Metazoa; phylum Chordata; class Mammalia; order Perissodactyla; family Equidae; genus Equus; species Equus asinus. Next base: position 18,736,153 of record NC_091809.1, on the reverse strand, counting down.
ATTGTGTGATTTTACGGGATGTTTAGGCAGCTTTTGTGAGAACCTTACAATGGTCTATCTAGTGACATTGAGATACAGACTAAGTGTATCTCATCCTATTTATCTTTCAAATGGAATGTGCTGTAACTGTGAAACACACACTAGGTTTCAAAGCGCGGAATGGAGAAAAAGATTTATGTTGTCATCGTTCTGGTGTGAATTACAATGCAAATGATAACACAGGATCCTGAATTTAACAACCTTTTAGAAAAATGCACTGATTATTCGGTGATAATTTTTAGTGTATTTGATTGAAAATCTGAAATGATGTATGTCATGTTCTATTTCTATGAGATTTGGCTGGACATGCTCAAAGATATCAAAGCTCACAAGAGTGTATGGGGTGGATTTCCCAAGGGAAAGAAAGCTCTGCCACCCTCTAAAATGGAGCAATTCCCCCAACCCTGACAGCACGCGCAGACACACACACACACACACACTCACAGAGTCCTAACTAATGCACACAGTCTCAAAGGCACATTCACAAATCCAATCAAAATTGGCCTGAGATCTATTCCAAATTCCTTTCAGAATTTCCAAAATGACAAGAGGTTGCATATCTCAAAAGTCCTTCCTTTGGCTCTCAGCAAAGGAGTTGAGAAGCTGGTCTATTTGGATAATTGGATGGGAATAAAAGCCAGAACGTCTATCAAGATGACTTGTGCATTTCTCTCTGCCTCTCTTCTCTCTGCTGTTCTTAGATATCAGTTACATTCCCTGAGATATTCTTTTCATAAATCAACTTCTTTGTCCTCCCTAGAGTTCCATTTATATTTACAGGGGAAACATACAAGAAACAAGCAAGATTAAGTATTTAATGGAATTAGTGAATATGGTAGATCAGACAGTGAAGATCACTTTCATCCAATATCTAGACAATGGGTGTTGCATCATGGACTGGTTTGTTTGGTTTAATTTTCATGGGATTAAGCAGATTCTGATGCATCCCCCTCCTATGGATTTATCCTCACGCTACTCCCTCCTTCTTGGCCTCTCCTATCATTTAGGATCGGGTCCAGTGAATCACATCATATCTCAATGACCAATCCTCTCACTCCACCCCTCTGACAACACCTGCAGGATTTCCCCAAGATCTCCTTCTGTCCCTACCCTCTTCCACCTGCCTCAGGCCATGGGAACATTTTCTCCAAAACTCAACCTCTGTGAGTGTCCAGCTTCAATACTCATGGTGTTTGCATGCTTGGGTCCAAGGGATCTCCAGTGTTGGCTCTCAGCAAGGGTTTGAAGAGAACTTGGGCGTGCAGCCTGGGACATCCACCTGCATGAACTATTGGTCTCTCATGATGCAGGATGGAGACACAGGTAGGAAGAAAAGGATCTGGCTGTGGGTCAAGCCTCCTTGTGCCAGCACATTCTGGGGCAGTTCCTGCAGAATCTACAATTCCACATGCAAACCTTGTCTTGGGGGCCATTATAAAGATACATTTGTCCAGCAGGACAATGGGATACACTTTATTTGGGAATTTGTGAGCTTGAATATTTAGGTATATGAGGGTGGCGTTGTTGCCATTTGTGATTTTGCAAGAACAAGGGATTCTGCTTCTCCTATAAGCCTTGTAGAGTAATATTTTTAAATATTATGTACATGTATACTTTCAAAAAATAAAGGTTGATTTTCTAATATCAAATCAATCCTTCAAAGATCCGAGCCAGAGTCTTCCAAGAAGGAGGACCAGTTAGTGAAATGGACAGCCAAGTTTCTCCTCTTTGCCTCTGACTGTTCTGTCTGAGCCTCTTGGCTGTGTCTCCTCTGCTTCTTGTCTTCCAAGTCTTGGGCTCCTGCAGGATTCTGTCCCCAGCTTAGAGCTCCTTGCCTTCCTCTCAAAAAGGCTGAGCTGACCCTGACAACCATCTGCACCTTCACCCCAAGGAGTCCCAACCCTCCCCCAGAAGATTCTACAAATTCTAAGAAGTTATAGCCTCAAACCACTGAAAAGTTTCCTGCCAATCTAAATAAATTGGTCTAACCCAGCTCCTCATCTCAGAGACGCATGGTTAGTGCAGATTAGCATAATTGCAATGCATTCAACGGTGGAGTTCATTCAATTACTTACTGTTGTTATGGAGTCATTTCTACATGTGCACTTAATGTAGAGGGCTAGTCATCATGCTCAGGAACTTCCAATGTAGAAAGAGTATTTTTCAATTTATTTATCATGGATGGATATAAACCTTGTAATATGCCATGTGTCCCAAGCATTTTCAAATATTAACTCCCTTAATACTCTGAATAATCTCCCGCTCCAGCTACTCCTAACATTACCAATCGACAGATGGAAAAACTGAGGCAAAAACAGGATAAGTAACATACCCAGGGTTCCCTATCTAGTAAGTGATGGAGGTAGAACTTGAACATAAGCCATTTAGCTCTTTATTCCATGCTCTTAACTATGAACTGTTCTCTCCATACACTTCACACTATGAAAAACTTTCATTTTAATCAGTTATGTTTCCTCAAGTTATTTATTTTCATGGTATATCCAATAATCTTATGTATAACAAAGAAAAACACCCAGATAGTAAAAATTATCAGACATACACACCTGAGTTTAATTCTATTAAAATCTTCTGTTTCTGGTATGTATTGAACACAGAGATCTTTCCAAAGTATTTCTTTCCAGCCTGAGAAGACCCCAGGAAATCCCACTGGCACCTTTTTATAAGCCAAGGGCAGGGTGGGAATTGGGTCTCAGGGAAAAGGGTGACCTCAGGAGTTACCGCTGAATCACAGTATTGGTGTGAGGGTCTCAACATAAAGGGGATTTAGGATCTGTGGTGTTTCGACTTGGTTGATAATTTTCTGCATGTGGTTTGGATGCTGGTGCCAAAGTACAGAGAAGGAGGGTGAGGCACATGAAACAGAAAGAGGAAATGATTTCCCTCCATAGTGTTCAGGATGGAGAAATCCAGCCTAGAAGACAAAATTTTGTGCCTGGTGTTGCTGCAAGGGGTTCCGCCTCTTTGAACAGGGCACACAGCCCATCTTCGTGGACCTGCTTGACCTAAAAAGGATAAAGGAAGGAGGGAATTTTTTTAATGCTCTCGCCAGATAGTGAGATCTGTGAGGGTAGTGACTGTGCCGAGCTCCTCTTCACAGCCCCAGCACTAAAGAGAGACTCTGGAACAAAACAGACTTTGCATGGTATTGGCAGATTTCAGTCAAAGGGAAAACGAAGTGGTTGGATTATTAAAGTCTGGAATAAAGTGTAGAAAGTGGAGGAGACCTGCAGGGGACCACTGGTGGTCATTCTCAGGGTCAGCTGTCCCCCTCATGTCCTTATATACTCATCTTGGGTCCATATAGAATCCAAGGTGAACTCTGTCCCTTTGGATAAGGAGAATTTCAGAGTGCCAGGTGCAGGATCCTAGCAAAGCTGGGACATAGTAATAAATACCTTCCGGGGGTGGCACAAGCCATCACCAATGACTTAAAGCATCGGGTAGAATTATTGAATGGAATGAGTGTGGATTCAAAGACTGACCCTTTCTAACCCTGCCAAAGCCCTCAGAGCTGTCTTACGCCACAACAACTCTCAGCTACTTGCAGGGACATGCACAGGATTGTGGACCCACCTATCTCAGGACAGGGTGGTCCCTGGAGCCCTGTTGGCCACAGAACTTGAGGAAGTCATAGATGCCAGGGGAGATGGAGAATCCAAAACATGTTTTTCCAAAGCATTTTCTACCAGGGTGGAAACAGAGAGGGCCAGGTGCAGGGCCCCAGGGCAGAGGGATTCCCAGAGCTCCTACTGGGACTGGAGTGAAGCAGTAGAAACAAGTGGAAGTAGACAGATGCTTTGATCACACTGCCACAGAGGGTGAGGTCTCAGCACTGTGACTCCCACATAAGTACATCCTTTCTACTTACAGCTGCTCCTAACTGTGTCCTTGTCTTAGAGATCAGCCTGGCACATGACCCACTGATTCCACAGGCTGGAGGCAGAATGACAGTGTGTATGCTGTGCCCCACACAAGGAGAAATTTTCCCTGCTGAGAACTGAGCCTGCAGTCCCTCTCATCTCCTTTATCTTCTCAGCTCACCATAGACGCAGGAATTAGTTGCTGTTTTGGACAGACCCTGCAGTGTTATTCTGTCTGATTTATGTGACTCTGACCCTATGGCTTTTACCCATTCTGTGCAATATTAAATTTTTTAATTATTCTAAATTCCAAAAGCCCCATGTCTACAGGATGGAGATCTGGTACTGACTGGGTTTTTCTCCTTCTATGTCTTGTTCAGGGTACCAGAAATAAACTGGCTATATTTTCTGTTCAACACAAACCAAGAAGCAACACATTGTGTGTAAGTTCTCTGTTGGGTGTGTGAGTGCGTGTGAGTGTGCATCAGTGTGTGGCTGTGTTTGCATCAAATACCCCTGAGAGTTCTCAAAGGTGTGCACCGAACCTGCAATAACAGACCAATGAATTTGGAACGTTTTGTCCCTTCTTTAGCTTTCTACTATCTTCCATTTTCTTCAAGGGAGAAGAAAGAAGTCAACATCTTTCGTGGTCCACTGTCCCTCTCATGCCCTCCCTTTGATCTGATACCATGGTCATTTCCTACTGGGCTCAGACTGAGTGAGGCAAAGACACCCCTCCAAGCCCTACTGGTGGGACCCCAACCTCCTCTTAGTGCCCAGAGTGTGTGCCATACAAGCATCCTGAGACGCTGATTCTCTTGGCCTGAGGTCAAGTCAGGAGAAAAAAGTTCAGTCTAGGTTCCCACTACTCAGTAGGGCATGATTGAAATGTGCTCCGATGAATGTAGATGGGTTTCTGAGACCCACCAACCTAAACAGAATATGATCCATGCATTATCAGTACATGTTTGCTTAACAGCTTTATCAGGGCATAATTGACATAAAGTAAGCTGTGCATAATTAAAGATTGCGATTTACCAGTTTTGATGTCCTTACACAGCCATGAAGCCAAAACCACAATTCAGACAGTGATCATTTCCATCACTCCTGTTTCCTGCGCCCCTTTTGATGGCCTGCCTTACCCATGCAACCACCCCTCAGCTTCCTGACACTATAGATTAGTTTGAACTTCTGGAATCATATAGTATGTACTCATTTTTGACTGGCTCCCTTCATTTGACACGTTACTCTAAGATATATCCATATTGTTGCATATCTTAAAAGTTAATATTTTCTTTTGGTGAGGAAGATTGGCCCTGAGCTAACATCTGTTTCCTATCTTCCCCTTTTTGCTTGGGAATGATTGTCACTGAGCTAGAATCTGTGTCAATCTTCCTCTGTTTTGTATGTGGGATGCTGCCACAGCGTGGCTTGATGAGCAGTGTGTAGGTCCATGCCCAAAAGCCAAGGTCATGTACCCCAGGCTGCCAACATGGAGCATGTGAAGTTAACTCTATGCCACTGGTCTGGCCCCAAAAGTTAATTCATTGCTTTACTGATCAGTATTCCATTTTATGGATATTCTACAGTCTGTTTACCCAATTAATCTGTGGATGGATATTCAGATATTTTCCATGTTTTGATTATTACAAATAAAGCTACTATGAAAACTTACCTGTGCATATTTATGTGCTGTCATTCCTCTTGGATAAATACCCAATAATGCAATGTTTAGATCATATGGTAGGCATATATTTCACTTTTAAGAAATTGCCAATGTATTTTCCCTCGTGAATGTTCCTTAGCATGTATAAGAGTTCTAGTTCCCCCATATCTTTGAAAATACCTGACATGATCAGTCTTTTTAAATTTCATTTATTCTAATAGGTGTGTAATGGTATTCCACTCTTAACTTGCCTTTCCATTGTGGAAAGATGTTGAACATCTTTTCATATACTAATCAAAATCCATATATCTTCTTTGGTGAAGTTTCAGTCCAAATATTTTGCCCATTTTTTAAAATTGGTTGTTGACTTTCTTATTAAGTTTTTGAGTGTTCTTTACGTATTCTAGGGAGGAAGAGTCCTTTATCATATATACGAGCTGCAAATGTTTACACCCACTATGTGACTTGATTTTCATTCTTTTAAGAGTGTCTTTCAAAAAGCAGAAATTCTTAATTTGGGGGAAGTCCAAATTATCACTCTTTTTTTAATCTTTGAATTCCTGAGGCCTGTTAGATATTTTGAGTAATATTTGTATACACTGCAAGTTATGAATTAAAGTTGCTTTTTTACACATCAATATCAAACATCCCAGACTATTGTTGAAAAGACTTTCCTTTCTCCATAGATTTGCATTTGCACCTTTGTCCAGGTGTGTGTATCTATTTCTGGACTCTAGTCTCTTTCATTGATCTACTTGCTTATCTCTATGAAAATGGTATACTATCTTTCTTGCTCTAATTTTATCAAACGACTTGAAATCTCTTAAGATTCTTCTGCCAGATTTGTTGTTCTTTTCCAGCAGTTTTCTATTCCAGGTCCTTTGCATTCCTACAGGAATTTTGGAATGAGCTATTCAATTTAAACAAAAAAAAAAAAAAACAAAGAAATGCTTACTGTGACTGTGATTAGAATTGCACTGAATTAATAAACATCCTTAGGAAGAAGTGACATCTTAACAATGTTGAACCTGCAAAAACATGAACAAAATATATGTCTCCACTTTTGTCTTCCTTAATTACTCTAAGAATTTTTTGTACTTTTCAGTGTGCAAGACTTGTTCATCTTTTATCAGTTTATCTCTAAGTATATCATATTTTATTCAATTCTAAGGAGAATAATTTAATTTTCATTTAATAGTTTCATAGGTTAAGTAATTAATATGTAATTGTGTAATTGAATAATTAAATTAAATATATAGTTACATTTTAGACTAACAATTTATCATTTAACTTTATTTCATTTACATTTATTTCATATCACAGTGATTATTTCCCAGGATGTAGAAATACCAGTGGTTATTCTATGTGGCTCTTGGATCATGCAACTTTGCTAAACTCACTCATAAGTTTAGCTTTTCTTTTTCTTAATTTTCCACCAGATTTTCTATATAGATGATCTTGTTGTCTGTGAATAAACACAGTTTACTTTTTCTATTCAATCTGAGTTATATTCGCTTATTTTTCCTCCTTTATTTCACTTTATGGAGCTCACAGTACAGGTGGAAGAGAAGTGCCGAGAATGGATATTCTCATTTTGTTTGATCTTGGGGGAAATCATTTCCTCTTTGTCCACAAAGTATGATGCAAGCAGTAGTTTTTTTGCAGATGGCCTTTATCAAGTTAAAGAAGATCCCTTCTGTCTTACTGTGCTAAGAATTTTAACAGTACAGTATTTTGGACTTTCTAAAAAGCTTTTCACATATCTATTGAGATGATCATACAGTTTTTCTTATTTAGTTTGCTAATAGAGTGAATTACATTGATTGATATTTGAATGTTATGTGAAACTTGAATTCCTTATACTCTCAATGGGTCATAATGGATGATTCTTAGTAGATATCATGGGATCTAATTTACTAAAATGCTGTTAAGAATTATTGTGTCTATGTTTATTAGGGATTTTGCTTTGTAGTTTTCTTTTCTCGTAATGTCTTATCAGGTACAGCGTTGAGTAATAACGCTAGCTTCACGAAACAAATTGGGAAGTAACGGTTTTTAGGGAACTACTAATTTCTCTAACTTAAACGTTTGGAATAATTCACCCAAGAAGCAATCATAGAATTTCTACTTTTCTTTCAGCATTTGGATCCAGGAATAAATCTTAAAGTTCTTCTTTTTAGTACCCAATTGGATTCCATTAGCTATGATGATACAACAATGATTTCATCTGGACATGTAAGTGGAATGGGACAAAAATCATTTTTTCACTTGTCTTTTCCAAATGGTTGGCAAGATTCTTCTAGCCTTAATGAAATTGGTTAGATAGGCCTCCATTTTATTTATTGGTACAAATTTTATAAATTGCCTTTGCCTGTATCATATAGCTTTATTAAAGAACACTTGAAAAACAATCTTTATCCAGGGCTTTGAGCGGCGTGTGGACACACCTAACTTCTTTGATGTTTGTGATCGCTTCAGATTTTCTACTAAACCTCTGCTGGACCAGGCAGTTATCATCCAACAGGCCTGGATTCATGATAAAAAGAATTAAGCGAGTTAACTTTAAAGATGCCACAAAATGTTGCAGATCTCAGAGGAAAATAAACATTCCTCCTCATAAAAGAAAACCAGTATGAAATAAGGCAAATTTTTAAGTGTAACTAAAAACGTTGATTCACTTTTCACAGACTATAGCAATTCAAGTATATAAAATTATTCATAAGGATATTCCACATGACATTATGCATGTAGTGGGTCTGTTTGATAGATAGCCAATCTATCTTCTGCATAAACTGTGTACATATTTTACAGTTTATGGTCTGTAATAAAATTTGACCATATGTTTAGATGAAGAAAGAAAAACTTAACTCCTAGAAATAAAAATACTCCAAACAAAAATATCTAAGCATGATGAAATAATGTAAATTTTAATTAATTACAAAATGTATCAAAACAGGAAACTTTAAAAATACCTCTTAAATATTGTATTAAAAATAGTATAAACGATACAGAATTACCATACTAGAAACACTGTGAAATACATACTGTATTGATTGGGTAGAAATACTTCCTCCAAAATATTTTGCTAATTAATGAAAAAAGTTTAACTTAATCTTGAAATTAAAGAAGTTATAAAAAGAAGAAAAGGATCTCAAGGAAAGCAAGAGGGAATGAAGAAAAAAGCAAACATTATATTTTGGGAAATACATAATTTTAAATGTCTTTTTAAAAATCTAAGAACTTATTTTTAGCTACTGAAGGAAGGACAAAATACAGAAGGCTCAAATATACAATGGCACATGGTGCAGACAAATGATTGATTTATGTTCGATGCGTGCACTTTGGATATTTTGTATCAGATGGTCTGGTTTCAAACCGCTTTCAAAGCTGGACTTAAAAGGAAACACAGAGCATTTTTTTATTTTTTTATTTTTTTAAGATTGGCCCTGAGCTAACATCTGTTGCCAATTTTTCCCTCATTTTTTTTCTTCTCCCCATAGCCCCCCAGCACATAGTTGTATATTCTAGTTGTAGGTCCTTCTAGTTCTTCTATGTGGGATGCCACCAGCATTGATGAGTGGTGCTAGGTCCATGCCCAGGATCCGAACTGGCGAAACCATGGGCCGCTGAGGCAGAGCATGTGAACTTAACCACTCATCCATGGGGCCGGCTCCTAGAGCCTTTATTTTTAATCTTCTAAATGAAGAACTCCATATTTAATTAAAGAAAGAGATATGCATGATTTTCCATCTTTATACACCACATGCTCTAATCTATGGCAGTCAGCAAGTCTCTGCTTGTCAGTCACAGTGGTTGGGAGACTATCTTTGGCATCATAAGATCATGGGTTCAAGGCCCAGCTCTACCACTTTCTGGAAGTATGACTGCTGTTGAGTTGTCTTCCCTTTTTGAGTCATTTTTTCTTACACATAAAATGTGATAGTCCCTACACCTCAAAAGCCTTCTTACGGACGAAATAACTTCACTTGGCAGATTAATTGGTGAACAAATGTTAATCATTACTAGTTTAACTATCAATTCAATAACAGGGAGATCTCAACTTTACAAAGTTGGGCCTTCCATTTATGTAAATTGTACTAAAGAATTTACTAAAAGTGATTGGGACCTCTACAGTTGATTTTTACAAATCCATGGGAGAAAACACGAACCCAACTAGTCATGGGATGGGAAGAGGCTGGAAAGACACCTAGCCTTCAACATAAGGCCTTAGCAGCTGCACCACAAATTGGTGCTTTGGAGAGATGGGTGGGACGGAGGACCACTGGAATCAGCCAGTAGCCCGCTGTGTGGTCATCACTTTTACCTGAGTCCAGCACTGCTGAGCACTTTGACCAAAGCCATCCTCACTTCCCGATTCCTCAGACTGTAGATGAGCGGGTTGAGTGTGGGAGTGACAAGGCTGTAGAAAAGGGAGAGCACATTGTCTTGGTGTGGGTTGTGGTAGGCACCCGGTACCATGTACATGAACACGGCTGCTCCGCAAAAGAGTCCCACTACTGTGATGTGTGAGGAGCAGGTAGTGAAGGCCTTGTTTCGGGCCTCCTCTGAGCGCATGCGTAGAATGGCCCCCAACACGTAGCCATAGGAAGTGGCAATGAGGGAAAGGGGGAAGCACAAGGATCAGCACCCCCGAGGTGGACAGCGCCAACTCATAAGCAGAGGTGTCTGCGCAGGAGAGCTTCAGCACGGCTGGCACCTCACAGAAGAAGTGGTCCACGATGCGGGAGGTACAGTAGGGGAAGTGCAGAGTAATGGAGGTCTGGATGGAGGCATTGAGCATACCCGCCAGCCAGGAGGAGCCCACCATGAGCAGGCACACCTGGCGCCTCATGAGCAAAGGATACTGCAGGGGGTGGCACACAGCGACATAACGGTCATAGGACATTAGGGTCAACAAGATGCCCTCAGCCACACCCATGAGCGTCAGGAAGAATATTTGAGCTGCACAACCCTCGAAGGAGATGAAACTTTCTCCCTGCAGGAAGTCTGACGCCATCTTGGGGATGGTGACCAGAGGGAAGCCAATATCAAACAGTGAGAGCTGACTGAGCAGAAAGTACATGGGTGTGTGGAGCCGATAGTCCACGTGGATGAGGAAGAGCAGAACAGTGTTGCCCAGAAGCCCCATGATAAACATGGCAGCCACCAGGGAGAAGAGAAGCTGATGTGACCCTGAGTGACTGAAGAGGCCCACCAGAATGAAATCAGAGGCTACTGAGTGATTCACATGCCCCATGCTTTACATAACATACCTTCGCTACGGGAAGAACAGGAGATCTATATCAAGAAGTCTTAGTGGGGGTGGTAGATAAGTTTCACCCCACATGGCAATGGCCATTGATTGGTACTGGCTGCCTAGAGTGCTGTCTTGGGAAGAATTGTGAGGTCACAGCTAGAATCAGTAGGGAAAAAGCCACAATCAGTGAGCGATGCCTGCCATGGGCATGAGATGGGAGAGCAGAAACTTGCATCTCTGAACAAGATGCTTGGCCACACCCCAGTCAACACATAGCCACTGACTCTTGTAGTCCAAATTTTGAAGTCCAAGTCAAAGACAGGAGCACAGCCCCAGTAGAACGTTTCAATATCTATCATCCCAATGGTCTAGGTCCAAAGCAGAGGTGAGACTCCAAACAGACTGGGAGGAGAAATAGGTGATGATGGAGCTGAAGCAACAAACCAATTAAGGGAAGAGAGAGGAGGGCCTGAGTCCAAATTCCTGGAGGAAAATCTGGAGCAAAGAGGAATTTATGATGTGCCAGAACTGGAGTCAATCTGTCAATTCAGACTGTGAGTCTAGGGAGTGTGAGGCATAGGCACCTGGGTGGCAGCAGGTTTGGAATCAAATGGACTAGAGTTAGTTGGGGGGACAGCTGTCAAAGAGTTCAGATATTACTGGTGACTTTGTTGCATTGGATGTGAAGGTAGTGGCGTGGGTAGTTTGACTCAGTTTCAAGGACTAAGGCAAGACACTAGGCCTAGAAGAATGTCTCTGTAAATACTGCCTGAGTGAATGAGGTGGAGAAGAAAGATGGCCACAGTGGTCAGCCCCATGGCTGAGTGGTTAAGCTCACGCACTCTTCTTCAGTGGCCCAGGGTTTCACCAGTTTGGACCTTGTGCACGGACCTAGCACCACTCATCAAGCCATGCTGAGGCAGTGTCCCATGTAGCAGAGCCAGAAGGCCCTACAACTAGAATATACAACTATGTACTGGGGGCTTTGGGGAGAAGAGAAACAAAAGAAGATTACCAACAGATGTTAGCTCAGGTGCCAATCTTCAAAAAAAGAAAGAAAGAAAGATGATCACAGACTAAAGGAGCTGCAAACTTAAATCAGGAATATTCAACTCCCTTGGCAAACTCTAAGCCCCCAGACAAACCCAGATTGCCCTGAAATACCGTGAACCACCCACTACTCCAACAATGGACTACGCAGGACAGAAATAATGTCCATTCCCAACTGTGAGTAGTTAGTGAAGCAGTAAGACTGGACATTTAAAGAAGATTCTATTGAGGGTGTCACTGGAAATTTTTGCCCTAAGGCTGCCATTCTCACTCAGATGGCCCTTAAACCTATCTTTAATTATTCACCATCCTGATTTTTCTATCACATTCAAGACCTCAACCAACCATTCACCCACATATTCAACAAAATGAGTCACACACTGGGCTGGGCATAAGACATTCAGAGGAGACTCACCCAGGGAATGTCCCAGCTTCCGTGGACCCCATAGTCTCCATCATGATACCAATGACAAATAAGGAGTTAAAGGGAAAAGCTCTTTGTGTTTAGAGGGAAGAGAGTAGGAAGTTCTATAGGAAATGGCTGGGGACAACACAGGACATGATCGGGGACGCCCCTTGGGACAGGTGACAGGTGTCCTCAGCATCTGAAGAGCTTCTATGAGAGGAAGATGGTAGAACCAACTGCTTCCTCCTCCCAGGAGGTGGATGTTGGTGAGGCCGGCTGTGTGGTTCACCCTAACAAAGAACTTTCTAAGAGTGAAATCCAAGCAAAAATGGAATGGGCCGCTTCATTGGCAGCATTTTCCAGTGTCAGTCAATGATGTAAGGGAGTAAGAAAACTTAACTCTGTGATAATAGAATTTAGAGTTTGAGGGGGAAAATGAGCATTGTTCATATCATTTCAGAATAGATTGATGAGCAATGTAGTAAAGACATATGCATGATGCTCTGGGTACCAAGCAGATGAAACTGTCTGGAGTGGGATCAGAGAAGGCTTCACAGAGGAGGAGGCATTGGACCTGAGTTTTGAAGGTCAGGTAGGAGTTTTCCAGGCAGCTAGAGGAGAGAAAGTTGTTCCAGCCAGAAGAAATAGAACAGATGAGTTGTATGGATTGGTGGTTAGAAGAGTATAACCAGGAGCTTGGATCCCAGCTCAAATACACTGTAGCAGCATGGCCTTGGGCATCCACTCAACCATAGTTTCTTCATCCATAAAATGGGTGGCAGTAATCTGGGTCACAGGCATTGCTCTGAAGATTAAATCAAAGGATGAATGTTAAGAGCTTAGTGTCCGCCATGTGGCAAGTTCTCAATAAATTGTAAATATTTCTAATTCTCTAGAGGTGAAAATGATTAAAGATTTCTGGCTGGATAATCTGTGCTTAGCACATTGCCAGGCACCTAGGACATTCTCACCAGTGTTTAACCTTGTTGTTATTATTCTTCACCTTTGTCACTCCTTCCATGGAGAAGCCTGGTGCGTCCAGCCCATCCTCCTTAGTGCTGCTCTGTGATGCCCTTGTCCTTATTGGGTAGAAACCCACCCTCCCCTTCTCTGGGCTCTGAGATCCCTTAGCAGAGTCCTTAAAAATCCATTCATCCCCAACTCTATTGACTTACAGCAGGGTTTTTCACCTTGGCATTATTTGGGGACAGATAATTCTTTGTTGTGGGGAGCTGTCCTATATATTGTATGAAGTTTAGCAGCATCCCTGGCCTCTACCTACTATATGCCAGTAGCAATGCCCCATTCCTAGTCATGAAAAGCAAAAATAGCTGCACACATGGCCAAAGGTCCCGACGAGGCAGAATCACCCCTCTCTGAGAACCTCTGGCTTAGAGACAGGGTAACTGTGACCTGCATAGACTTTGACCGGCAATTCCTCTTACAGATGTTTACTCTGAAATTGCTTTAAGCTCAGACCCAGCATAAATTCTATGCATATCTCACTATTTCCACTTTTCCATACAGAAAACAGTGAATATTTACAACTTTCTGCCAACCTATAGGCAAGCAATACCCCCAATCACCAAGTATCCCAGCTGGTAGAACAGCTTTTACTGCAGATTCCTGTCCAGGGCTATTTAAGGGGCCAAATGAACCCGGTCTTGCTCTGTCCCCTCACATATCCTCACCCTGAAAGGAGCTGACGCCAACTGAGGGCTGACTGTGGAGCAGGCATCTGGCTAAGTGCCTTACATGCTTAATTCTAATCTTCAAGCTCTGGAGCTGGATGGTGGAGATCGTTGCACAACAATGTGAATACACTTAATGCCAAGAATCCTTGGGAAGCTTAAAATGGTAAATTTTATTATGCGTATTTTATCACAATAGAAAAAAACAGTGCCTGTAGGTATTTTATTTCCATGGGTTTTTTTGATGAGAAGACAGAGGTTCAGAGCAGCATAGTGACTTATCCAGCATTACCCAGCAAGGAAGTAACAGAGCCAAGATTTGAACAAAATAAGGATGTAAGTCCAAAGTACCTGTTTTGCACTTTGCATTCTACACTTTCCCCTCAAACACTGTAACAGACATTTCAGGGTGTGTTATACACACACACACACTCAATCTTGCCCCCAAACTCATCTTTCCTTCCAAGATGCCCTGATGGTCCCACTGTTATTGACACGTCTTCTAAAATATGCAAATCCCTGGGTTTTTGGAATCTCTAACCAGGAGTTCCTTGGTGGCTAGAGATTCTGGTTGTGGTCCCCTTGTATCATGAGCTTTGGACAAACTCTTTACCCCTAAGACCTCTTTTGGAAAAGATATGTCCACCCACCCAAGCTCCCCAGCCCCTGCCCTGCCAGTCAGACAGGCAGAGCTTGGGGGAGCTAGCCATGACTCACTCAAGTATGGGAGACACTGAGTGACCAGGGGAAAGATGCCAGCATTATTTGCCTTTTTGCTTCCAATAAAACTCTCATATATCTTCACGATGACCAGGCATGATCTGGACCCTTGTTCACCTTAATAATCAAATGAGAGTTTGCAGGACACTGTCATTTATATTATTTAATTTTCACAACCAGTTAGCACAGCTCAAGGAGCCAGAACAGAGCTCATTCAATAAATAGTTGTTGAATGAATACATTTTGCAAAGGAAACAATATTTGAGTTGAAACTAATGTTATTGACAAATGGGCTGAGAGAAGGTAAGTGGCTTACCTAAAGTCATACAGCTACAAAGAGGGAAGGCTAGAATTTGAATTCCTATCTTCCTGATTCCAAATCCTAAGAGCTCTCAAAACTGGATGCTCCTTCTTTCTTGAAGTTAATGCTCAGCTCTTCTGCCCAGCAGTTCATAACGGAGAACTCCCCCGTTCACTGTTGTGGATGGCCAGGCCTCAGAAGGTGAGCTGAAGGTGCCCGCAACCCATGCCAGATGGGTTGTTCTGGTACCAGCCCCATGACCAAAGTCAGATGCCCATGCCTGGCTGCTTCCAACAGCTTTTATGGAAGGTCAGTATGGGTTGACCTTCAATATGGATTGAACATCAATATAGTTGACTTCCTGCTGTCTAGAGGCCTAACTTTCTTGGGTTCATAGAAATGAAGGCAAAGGGAAAGAATAAGCATTCAGTCTAACAAGACATCTGCCTGCATGTCAGCAAATATCAAGGAGGTAGACAAGAGTCCATAGTTCCATCTAAATACCAGTATAGACTCAACCCAGAGTGTTTGTGGAAAACAAAATCAGCAGTTATTTCGATCCATCCTGCCACTAATGTCTAGTCTCCAAATTATGCACGGACCCCCAAGATCCATACAAGGCTGGGCTCCAAGTTCTTGACCCCACTTACCAGGCTCTGTGTATAGAATGAGGGACCCTTCTCAACACCCCATGAGCGTGTCAACGCACCTCACTCCAAGACAGCCTCCCATAAAACCTCCCTGGATTCCAGCAGCCTGGGCTTAACCGGTACTGCCTCTGTCTATGCAGAGATAGACGTCTTCATCCGGGGATGGAAGCTCCAGGGAGAGCCATTGCCTCAGAAACCCCTCCGGGACTCCCTTTCTGCTGGAGAAAAAATTGGTTGCAGTGAGAGCCCAGATCCCTTGATATTTGGATTGTCCCTAAAGGATTGTGGAACAATATTTACTCATTTCTCAACCACAGGAAGGCAGCATTGATGAGGATAATTGAATGTGACAAATATCCAAGTCTTTTGTTTGAATCTCATTTGGAGGAGGAGATAAAGGAACCCATTACTGCAAATGCACATCCTTGCTCAAAAACAAAAACAGTTCTGATATCCAGGAGATTTCTTCTGAGTTAAATAATGAGGCAATGACGGTGATGGAGCAGCTAGGAGGCAGCTTCCCTGGGTTGAGATGTGTCTTCCTCTAAACTCTATTCTTGAGGGCCCTCTAAGACTCAGGAGATGCAGTGGTCTAGAGACAGATGGTTGTAGTACCCATGAGATTCTTGTGTGCCCATGACCAGAGCCAGGGGAAAGAGCAGAGACAGGAAAGCCAAGCTACCCTCAACAGGGATGCCCATGTCAGGAAGCAACAGGCAAGGCCAAGGCAGAGTGAATTACCAAGAGTGCTGCTCAAACCAAAGCTGAGTCAGACAGCTGGCAGCAAGGTGTAACCAAGAGAGAAGCAGGAATAAGTGACGTGTTAAGGACGTGATATATAGTGGTAACTATCAGCAAATTCCTTGTACCATGCTACTACTCTTCACTCCCAAGCCCATGGCGGACATTAGGAATTGATTTCATTGCTTTCTGCCTCTGAGCTTGGATGGAGCTTCTCAGCTCAGCACACCATACAGCCAGACCTGACAAACTGGCATTGAAATTTGTCACAAGATCTTCTTTCCAAGAAGATTCTAGACCAGTACTCAAATCAGCTGTGACAATCTGCATGGAGATAAGGAGCTTGCACCAGAAAGTTATTCCACACATGGCTTCCTTCATTGAGAACGTCTTGTTCTGGAGGAAATGTCAGTTAAACTAAAGCTTAGTGATGCTGGTGCTTTACAGTCTGTTTCAAGGTCCTTTTCTCATCAATGGCCAATAAGAGTTCATGGACCACATTTTGAGTAAGACTACTATAGACCATGAGTTCCTGGACAGCAACGGTCCTGCTATTATTCATTTCTATAAAACTGGTACCCAAGGCACATGGACACATCGATGTTTATTGAACAGGGAGGGCTGGAACATACAGGAATTTGTAAGGAGAAATCAAGATATTTAGAAGTGGGCAATGAGTCCTGGATCTTCAACACCTAGCATGTTGACTTGTATCACTTGTATCGGGTGGATGTGTGGATGGATGGATGGATGGATGGATGGATGGGTGGGTGGGTGGATGGATGGATGAATGGGTGGGCGAATGGGTAGATGGAAGAGTGTATAAACGTATTGGAACAAGCCATGATTAAAATTATTTGTGGTTGAGCCATGTTGTTCTAAAGAACAGGGGAAGCGAAAAAGAAGGCAAAGAAATTGTTAGTAGTCTAGACGAGTTCCTCAACTATTAATCCTTTGCATACAACCTTCATATTTTTGGCCATTTCCATGTGCCATCACACTAACATTTTCTCAAGATGTATCTCCTGCTGAATGTCAGTTGTCCATTCCCGAAAAGGGGATGCACATAAAACTGTCAGTTGGAGTCCAATATCCCGTTATTTTACATAGAAAGAGTTGTATGTTACATCACCTCTAAACTCTCAACCAGTTTCCTGAAATATAGCTAAAACCAGTGAAAGACTTATGTATCAGTAACAAGCTATCATATTAGGATCTAAATCCTTAAAATATTGCTTCCTGTTAACTGTAAAATGAACAGAATTGTTAACAGTTTGCTTGGTATGAAGTCATATTTCTCTTCCATTGCTTCCTTTTCTAAGATATTCTTCACTCTCTCAACTTTGGGGGGACTCATTGCACAACATTAACCTTTGCTTTTGGCCAAGATGTAGAAAGTTCCTGAGGAAACAAGTTCAGGACTAGCATGCGACAGCAGAGAATGACTCACATCCAGTGTGACGTTGGGATCACTTCTCAGCACCAGCAATATTTGAGACACACTCTCCTTTGTTATCACTTGGGACACTTTGGATAGACTGTTTTGCTTAAAATCTTGTATTTCCCTTGATGTCAATATCAACTTTTCCTGTGTAACCATGGGCCAGAAAACATTGAGAAACACACACATTTATGAAGTTTGGGTATTAATACCAAGAGACTTTGCATTCTACTGGGAAAAGTTTAAACAGGGAGATAGAGATACTCTGTGGAATAAACATGTTTTTCTTTAATCACTCACTTTAAGTTGTTTTTTTAGAAGTGACTTAATTTCCTCTCTTATACTGACAAGTTATCACCTCATGCCTTTGGAAGACACAAGCCTAAAACAATGGAAATGCTGAAAAAAATAACACCAAGTCTTTTCTCAGGTTTTCTAACTTTTTACTTGAAAATTTTTTAACCTGCAGAAAAGTTGAAGGAACAACCGTGTACCCTGAACTAATTGTTATTCTTTTGCCATATGGGCTTTACTGCTTTATGTGCACATACACATGCAAATACACACACTTTCACACAACATCAAATTCACAAATTCTTGTGACACGTGAAATTCACATAACATAAAATTAACCACTGTAAAGTGTACAATTCCGTGGCATTTAGGATATTCACAAAGTTGTGCAATTGTCACCTTTATCTAGTTCCAGAACATTTCCATCACCACAAAGGAGAATTCACACTCATTGAGCAGCAACGCCCCCCCCCCAATTACCCATCCCCCAGCCTCTGGCAGCCACCAATCTGCTGTCTGTATCCACAGATTTACCTATTCTGGATACTTCATATAAATAGAATCATACAGTATGTGACCTCTTGTGTCTGGATTCGTTTACCTATCCTAATGTTTTAGAGGTTCACCCATGTTGTAGCATTGTTGTAGGCTGAATTACATTCCCTCAAAATTCATATGTTGAAATCCTAAGCCCCCAGCACCTCAGAACATGACTCTATTTAGAGATAGGGTCTTTAAAGAGGTCATTAAGTTAAAATGAGGTCCTTAGAGTGGGTTTTAATCCGATATGACTTATGACCTTATAGGAAGAGATTAATGTCAACAAAATGGTAGAATGGGAATCTCTAGACTTTTTCCCCACATGGACATAGTGATTCAACAATACATGGATCAATTGCCTTTGTGAAATCCAGAGACCAGTTGAGAGGCTCCTGCAGCCCCATTGAGCATGAGACCAGCTGCATCAAAGCCAGTAGGAAAATACACGGCACCATCTCGCCATAATCCCTCCCCCACCACAGCACCGCACAGTGAGGAGGAAGCCCCAAGCTCTTGGCTTCTTCCTGTGGAAGGAAGGAGAGCACTGGACCCAACACCCAATATTCTAGCATTTTGAGGGGCTGCCTGAGGGACTGGCTTCTGTATGAGAGATTCTTCTTTGGGAATCAACTAGTCCAAAAAAAGAAAAAAAAATTCTACCACTAAGGAAACCCAAGGAAACAGCCCAGCCAGGTCACCCTAAGCAGAAACCAAAGTAAACAGGCGAACACATGTGCACAGAGTTTACAATCAATTTTTTACCCAATTAACCACAAAATGTCTCATACAAGGGACAGAGACCACAACAGTCATTTTGAAAATAAAAGCATTTTGGAGGAAACAGACTCTGAGTGAAGAAGAAATTTAAAAGAAACTCTTAGTAATATCAGAGATAGAACTGAATAGAATTCAGAGATATAACTACAATGATGAAATCCATGACACAAAACATTTTTTCTTTCATTTAAATCACAAAAAGATATGTTAGACTTTTTTAATGATAGGAGAAATGAAAAACTCACCAGAAGGGTTGAAATATAAATTTTAGGAAAACATCACAAAAGAGCAAAGAGAAAAATAGGAGAGGTGATAAATAGATCAGAGAATCAACCCAGACGGCCCAACATAAAAACAGTAGGCATTTCGGAAGTATAGAAATAAGAGAGAAAAAAACAGAAAACTTCAAAGTGCAAGGAAGTTTTCCAGAACGGAAGCTGTGAACTTCAAGGTTGAATATTGCTCAGCAGAATAAACAAAAAGAATCCTATAAGCTTCCAGAGAGATAAAAAAGTTTTCATACAATACTCAAAAATGAGAATGCCCTTGATCTTTTCACCAAGAATGCCAAATACTGGAAGGAATGGAGTGCTCTCTTCAAACTGCCCAGGGAAAATTAATTCCAACCTAGGACTCTACAGCTGGTCAAATAACCATTTAAGTATGAGAATAGAATAAAGACATTTTTAGACCTGATGGAATTTTCAAAAAGTCTGCCTCCATCAACTCTTTCCCTGGGAGCATGAGCGCCACCTAAATGGGGTGTACACCTAAAGAGAAAATATAGATCCTGGGAAGCACAGGACTCAAACACAAATGGAATCCCTGGGATGATGGCGAAGGGAGATCCTAGGATCATGGCTGTCAGCTCGTTCAGCTGGAAGCAGATCAGAAGGCTCCCATTGAGATTTCCTCAAGAAAACTAAACTGATAGAAAACTTGGTGCATTTGAAAGTTTTGAGAGGAGATTTACATAAATATGGAGAGTCTGGGATTCCAAAAAGAAAAGAGATAGTCTCTCACCAATACACCTGCCCAAAGCTCACCTGCTGATACCATCAACACTTGCATACATGTCTGTGCGAGGACACACGCGGGTGTGGAACTGGTTCCATCATATCTGAAGAGCCTGCCTCACCAAAAACACACACTGCTGTAAACTGAAGGTGGAAAGATGATGCAAAATATCCAGATATCTGCTATGCAGGCTGGAAAAACAGGCCCTAACGTTGCACAGTGCTATGCGTCCTGTTTGCACAAGACAAAGGTGAGAGACACGTGTCTTCTGCTGCTTCTTTCCCCACCTCGCTCTGAAGGCCACTGAGCCAGGGCTGTGACCAGACCCACCATCTCTCCACATCTCACAATGACTCCTGATGATGCCTCCCTGGAGTGTGTCACCCTCTGGTTAGCCCACCAGCACTCTTGACCCAAGAATTGATGAGTTAATTGTCAAGAGACAGAGGGTGCAGGGGAAGCCTCTTTCAGCTTTCCCTTTCAACTGCAGAGAAAATTAATTGCAGTGGGAATCATGTGCCCTACATCTAAGATTTGTCCCAGCAGAGCAGGAGAAAACAATTATGCTCAGTTCTTCATTAACCACCAGAATGGAGAAGGGAGTATTTGCACGGATGACTGAAAAATGCCAGACCATCGAACAGCACTGAGAGTTCCCACTAAGAAGAATGAGAGGAGAGGTCGGTTTTAAAATATAGGGTCATTATTATCCAGGGATGGTGAGGCCAACAGGTCAGGAGAAGATGGCCATCAAAAAGACAGTTTGTTTCTCACAGTTCCCAAGAGGAGGGGCCACACCATGTCACGGGGGCCACATGAGGACGCACCAGGGTCCATCAGAGGCAGAGAGAGAGAGGGGAAAATGTGGGCAACAGCCTTTATTGTGGTCCCCTCAGGAAACAGTGGGAGAGGCAGGGTAAGCAGGCTTAGGATTGCTAGTTTGCACAATTTTCACAGGCTCTGGGGCACAGGGGCTGTCCCTGGTTGTCTGGTACCCGGCCCTGGGGTGACTGAGGAGGTGGACAGTGGCCCTGAGGATAAGAGCTCCGTGAAGGAGATGGTTGGGCTGTGGGCTCTGGATTGGTTGGTTTGCACATGAAAGGCGCACTCACAGGCAAACTGCTTGCTGTCTCTAGGAATTAGCTAGCCCTGGGAGGGGCAGTCTCCCCAAGCAAGTCCCCAAGATGTCAAAGCATCGAAAAGACAGAATAAAAAGACGTGGTTAACACAACATTCCTGTGTGTTCTCCAGGGCTGATCGCAAGACTGCTCAAGGAATCTGCGGTTCTCAGCACCAAATACACGGTAGACTGACCTGTGAGCTTTTAAAAATAGGGTGCTCAAGCCACACCCCAGGTCAAGTGGATCAGCATCTCTGGGGAGTGGGAGCCTCCAAACTAAAGAATGGATGGAGCTGCTCATTTCAGCAGGGCTTGGAGGTGCCGTGTCCCAGAAAACCTGGCATGGCCCCGTGTAAAAACACCCCAAACTCAGCGGCACAATTCTCTCTGGGGAGGGATCCACAGAGGGCTCCCAGATGTCCATGATGTTTTTGTCACTCATGTTGGGTTGTGGATACACACAGGTGGTTGAGATTCCCTCTGTGTGTGTGTGTGTGTGTGTGTGTGTGTGTGTGTGTGTGTGTGCGTGTGTACAGTTGATCGTCACTATTCGCAAAGCCTATATTGGAGAATTCATCGACTTGCTAAAATTTACTTGCAGTCCCAAAACCAATTCTGGTGGGACTTCCTAGGTCATTCACAGACATGCACAGAGCCACGAACAATTTGAATTACCCGCATGCTGCTTCCCGGCTGATGTCACACTAGGCAACTTTCCACCTCCTGGTTTCAGCTCTCACACCATGAACGTGCCATCTTCACGGTCTATTTAGTGCTGTGTGTTTCACACTTTTGTGCTTTCTGTTGGTGGTTTCACTGTTTGAATTGGCTCCCAGGCATAGTGCTCAAATGCCGTCTAATGCTCTTAAGCTCAAGGAGGCTGTGATGTGACTTACAGAGAAAATGCACGTGTTAGATAAGCTTCATTCTGGAATGAGCTGTAGGCTCTGATTTCAACGTTAAAGGATCAGTAAAACATATTAAATGAGGTGTTTTTAAGCAGAAACACACATAACACAAAGTTATGTATTGATTGGTTGATGAAAACATTGTAACTGAAGGCTTACAGCTTCCTAACCCTGCATTGCCCCAAGAAGCAATAATTCGCTGCTCATGGTGACATTACAGAACATAACTACCGCAGTAAATTAAGAGAATCGACCCCTGATTACTTGAGCGTTCTTGCCTTAAACCTTCAAGGACGAATAGCAATGCTGTATTACTCATGGCTTTTTATTCTGCGTTTTTACAGCTTTATTGAGATATAATTGACATAAAATGCTATGTAAGTTGAAGGTGTACAATGTGTTGAACTGATGCACTGATATATTGCAAAATGATGACCACCATAGCGCCAGCCAATGCCTCCTCCATGTCACAGGTTTCTTTTCTGTGGTGAGAAAATTTAAGATTTACTCTCTTAGCAACTTTCAAGTATACAATACAGGAGTGTTAACTATAGTCACCATGCTGTGCCTGAGGTCCCCAGAACTTGTTCACCTTCTAACTGGAAGTTTGTACCCTTTGACCAACATCTCCCCATTTCTCCCACCCCCAGTCCCTGGTAACCACCATTCTACTCTCTGTGTCTAGGAGTTCAGCTTTTTTAGATTCCACATATAAGTGAGATCCCACAGGATTTGTCTTGTCTGACTTATTTCACTTAGCATAATTCCCTAAAGTTTCATCCATGTTGTTGCAAATGCCCCTTATTTTTCATGGCTGAGTAATATTCCACTGCATACATGCCACATCTTCTTTATCCATCCATCGACAGACGCTTAGGTTGCTTCCATATCTTGTCTGCTGTGATTTATTCTGTATTTTTGATGCTCTGTGTGTGTGTGTAATCTTTGTAAGCCTGAAATGCTTTGTCATTTAAAATTTTTGAAGTTAAAAATAGTATTTTAGAAATAAAATAACTCAACCCTGTAGTTCCAGCTTACTGTGAGTTTTCCTTTCATCGCCAAGATTTCTGCAAGGCTGCAAAGCTTCTCAAAGAGGAACAGGATCAGCATCACCTGGAAGCTTGTTAAAAATGCAGATTCTCAGGCCCTACCTGGACCTGCTGAATCAGAATATCTGGGCAGGGCCAGAACTCTGTGTTTTAACAAGTCCTCCTGCAGATTCTCATACGCTTTAAGCACAAGAACCTGCTGGTCGGAGACAACTGCCTCACAACCCCAGACTCACTGTGCATCTTTCTGATGATCAGAGGGGATTAAGAATTTAGGAATTTTGAAGACCCAGATGAGTGTATCTCCATTCACTGCACACTAAATTCTCCTGGGAGCTTTTAAAATTCATCGATGCTTGCTCTCCAGATGCAGAGATTCTGACTCAATCAGTCTGGGGTGCGGCCAGGACATGGAGATTTTTTTTAAGTTCGCCTGGTGATGCTAATTTGCAGCCAAGGTTGAGGACTCCTGGACCAACAGAATAAAGGATTTAGCAGAAGGAAAGGAAAAGAAGCTGGTGGTCTTGGGTGCCCCCTGCTGGTGGGAAGCTGTACATACAGTCTTCTGGAGACCTCAGAAGTTGGTGGAAATGCCAGCCCACGTGGGCTTCGGACCAGTCCACTGCACATCTCTGAAGTCCGGTTGACGTGTGCCCAAGAAATGCCCTCTCAACAGAAATGCCTATTTAAATCCCTAATTCCAGTTCAAAGCTATTACTTGGATGTTTCCAGTTATCATTAGCTCACACACATACCCCCCACCCCACAACGCACAGACCACACTACTTGTAAGCTATGTAACAAACCCTCATATTACACTTACTATGTGCCATCCATGGACCGACCCCTTCATAAATAACTGCCGTTTGAAGTCAGTACTATTATTATTTACTGTTTGCTAATGGGTAAACTGAGGCACAGAGAGGGTAGTCGTTTGTCTCAACTATTAAGTGGAGGAGCCGGGGTTTAAGCCACAGCAGCTGGCTCCAAATCTGTGGTCTTAACCACATCGTCACATTGCTGTCTCTAGTCATGATGCTCTCTGCCCTGTGCACTGTGATATCACATAATCTAGCGTCTGTTACATGCCAGACACAATATCCCCTTTCTACCCAAGAGGAAACTGAGGCTCAGGGGGCCCCAGCCTGAACTTCCACTGTTTGGGATGGATCTTAGACCTCACAGTTTCCCAGACCCACAGTCAGGCACTGCAGTATCTCAGAGATCTGGGTTCAAATCCCGCTCCCGCCCCATTCCAGCTGTGTGACTTTGGGCAAGTCACTTCCCCTCTCTGAGCCTCTATTTCCCCATCAGAAAAAATGGACGTGGTACCCATTTCTAAGTCATAAAGATGCCCCATTCCACGCTGTCATCGAACACCCCTTTCACTTGCCATGAGGAGTCTTTAAAGGGGAAAATATGTGTATTATTATCTTAAGTGGCTGTGATCTAAATTCACAAAAATACTCCTTTAAGGAGTCAAAGGTCCATCCTGCAGATGTGTTCAGTAAGGCGGAGTGATGGGAGACACTTCCCCACCCACACACAGCTGTATCACTATCGGCACCAACGGCTGGGAACTGAACTCAGTCTATTCAGTTCTTTCTGGAATAATCCATCTGAGCTAAACCTGTCCTTCTGATGTGCTGATGCTCAAAGCTCTATTACAACCTCATAATCACTAGGATAGCTATAACTTTTTCAAAAACCAGAAAATAACAAGTTTGATGAAGACATGGAGTAAGTGAAATCTTCTACATGGCTGGTGGGAATGTAAAATGGTGTTGCCACTATGGAAAGCAGTATGATGGGCCCCCCAAAAATTAGAAATAAGAGTACCATACCATCCAGCAATCCGACTCCTGGGTACACACCCAAGAGAATTGAGAGCAGGGTCCCAAAGAGACATTTGTACACCCATGTTCACAGCAGCATTACTCACAATAGCCAAGAGATGGAAGCAACACCAGTTTCCATTGATGGGTGAATGGGTTAACACAAAATGGTATTTACTTATAGTGGAATATTAATCAGCCTTAAAAAGGAAGGCAATTCTGACGCACACTACAACATGGATGAACCTGGAGGACATCATGCTCAGTGAAATAAGCCAGTCACTAAAAGACAAATACTGTGTGATTCCACTTACGAGAGGCCCCCAGAGGAGTCAAATTCATAGAGACAGAAAGTAGGGTGCTGAGTGCCAGGGCTGGGAGGAGTCCTTGTTTAATAGCTTTTTCAGTTTCGTGAAATGAAATGTTTCAGTGCTTGGGTGCACAGCAATGTGAATGTGCTTAACATTACTGGACAGTACACTTATCAGTGGCTAAGATGGTAAATTTCATGTTTATTTTACCACGATTAAGCTCTTCTTTAATTTTTTTAAAAAGTGTGATATCAGTAAACCCTCCAAAAGATAAAGAAAACAAATATCTGATTACATTGTCACTATAGCTATTTTTTTTAAACATGAGGGAGAAAACCATTCCAGGCAAAATGCTTATTCTTATTCTCTAGGCAAAAATATTGGAAAACAGAAAGGCTGTGCACCAAAGCATCAATCAGGTCTCCTCTGAGCAGGAGCATCGGAAGGTCAGAGGCAGAGTCCTTTCTTCTTTGCTTTATGTACGTTTTAAGAGGTGAGGTCATGGGTGGCTTCACTTTCTCATGTTGTGTATTTCAGCCTTTCTAGAATTAAAAAGGAAAATTGAAAACCGACTTTGAAAGTGATGGAGAGACCCTTCAGCTGTTCAGAGAACAAAGGATAAGCAATATGGCTTCTACACCCTGGACCATTCACGCATGTGTTTCATCTCTTTTTTAGGAACGTCCCACAAGACTGGAGACGAGATAAAATAACACTGTTTGTGCCTAGTCACAGACTTTCTATGGGACCTATTATTTTCCATTTAATTACATGCATAACATTCTGTCGGGAGCCGGTCTCCAGGCTTAGCTACCACTGCAGTGTGACAAGGTCTGGCAGTGGAGTGAGAATGTGCAAGCGGCTTCTCAATGGAAATTAGGGAAAGTGCACAATATCTATATGCACTATGCTCTTGCATCTATTTTTCCTTTTCTGGAATTGCTGGGGGGTGATGAGAAGTTCTGCTGGTCAGCTTCCTCCTTCCTCCCCTCATAAAGTAGGTCAGAGGAACATTGGTTGGCCTCCCGTAAGAGGAACCTGGCCAAATCAGGAAATTTTTATAGGAGGAAAATGGTCTATGCTCCCCTGAACTGTAGGAAGACACAAACGGCAGCCAGGTACATATAGGGGCCCTCATACGAAGAGACATAGACCTACTTTAAGTCCAGAGGACTTGATGTGAAAACATCATGAAACTTTGGTCAGAGTTAATTGGGACTATGATGAAGATTGGGTCCCCCATAAGTGGAAAGGAAACAGAAGAATTACACCTGAGGATACAACATATTGAGATAGTATGAATGCACGGTGAGGAGATCCTAGAACATGGAATCCATATACAATGAAACATCTGTGTAGGCTGTATTGCAGAGACCCAGAAAGGGCACATACGGCCACAGAAGGCCCATGGTGGAATTGGTGGAAAGAAGGGGGGCAATGCAAACCTTACTGCCAAACACGTTCCTGACCCTTGAAAGACAAGCAAACAAGTCCAACCTTTAAAGTTCACTTTATTAATAGTTATGCCAGCTATATTTGACATGTATATTCAGTTGTTTGCAAGACATCTTATACTTTCCTTTGTATACCATACTCTGCGCCCTTGAAACCACTTGTTACTTACCCCACAGACAATTTATTGCTTGCCGGACATGCAATGTCTAGATAATGTCTAAGTGCTAAAGATTAGCTGCTGAGATAATATCACCTAATTGAACCTTATGTAACCTGGACCCTTTATAAGAAAAGCGGATGCTCATATTAAATAGACTTGGAAACCTCACTCCTTGTCTCACTGCATATCTCTCTCGCCGACTCCGTCCATCCCTTCGGGAGACCCTGGACTCAGCTGGGGCTGGATCCTGGCAACATTCCATTATTGAAAAACCATTGCAGATATTTTCGTGTTAAAAATATGAAGCAGAAAGAGAAAGGGGAGAGAAATCTTATTGCACGGGCTTAGACACACTTTCAGATCTGAAGCCATCCCATGTTCCAGGGCCCTAAGACAAGGATGGCTTGGCCCTCCCTGCCACATATTCCATAAAAGATCACTAAATTTTTGGTATGATATTGAATTACTAAACACACTATCCCAATAACGATTGAAATTCTTGTTGAAAACAATGACATAAGTTTTATTAAGTTCCAAATTTCCCTTAGGTGACACACAAGTCCTGGAGATGGGTTTTATTCTCCCCTTGGCAATAAGGAACACAAGGAGAGAATGCATGAGATTGACACACACTCCACATATAGGGGATGAAAGACTCAGGACTCAGACGCTGATCCCTTTATCTGTGCACCAGGGCTCTGTGTTCGCCACCACAGCTGATGAATGGTTCTCTTTTCAAACCTACTTTGGCCTCAGAGCTAAAATTGAGGTCAAAGAATTGATTTCTCCTCTGCGGGTTAGTGAGCTTCCCTGTGAATATGAGAGTGAGCCACTGGTTATAGGGGACATCATGGCACAGAAATTGTGGTTTATAGGGTTTTCTATGAATAGTCATGCATTTCACAATTCAGTTTGCAAGTCTGAGATTGAAAATATTTGCTATAGAAGATGAAAATTTCATGTGTACTAAATATTAAATATGTATTAAATACAGATTAAATATA
Organism: Equus asinus; assembly: GCF_041296235.1. Lineage (NCBI taxonomy): Eukaryota > Metazoa > Chordata > Mammalia > Perissodactyla > Equidae > Equus > Equus asinus. Next base: position 18,707,840 of record NC_091809.1, on the reverse strand, counting down.
TTTAAATGTATTAACTACATATTCAAAATATATTAATCTAAAATAATAGATGGAATAAAATGATGTCCCTCCCTCAGCTGATGCATCAGTTAAAATATCTGAAGTACATGTGAATACCTCACGCAGAGATTTAAACACTATGTTATGTAAACAAGGACATTTTGAGGGTAACATGTGTAGCATACGGTTTAGATAAGCATTTCAGGAAACTGCTTATGCATACATAAATCAATTATCGAAACACTGAAGGAAAATGCACCACCAAATTCATGACTCTGGTTGCTTTGGGGGTCAGGTATGCAGAGGAATAGTATTATGCGAAGATACTGCGAAAACTCAAATTTTATCAGTAATATTCTTCATATAGAGAGATTCTAATTAAATCGCTTCTAGGCTAAAATGAGGGCATCAGTATACATGAAAAAAATCCACAGATAAATATATTGATTTACTAGGAATGAGAAGCACGAGTCTAAGCAATTTAAATAATTTTTTAAAACTTTCTTACAACAATTTTATAAACTAGGTTCAATTTTCCCCCTATTTACAGTTGAGAAACCTGACCAGAGTTGTTTACCTTACTATCTTTACTTTTCTCCTTTGCAATTTTTCCTGATTAAACCATAGTGTGACTTGCCAAAATAATGAACCTGAGTTGCCTTCAGGTAGCCGAAGTAAGAGAATTGCAATCCTTGGATCACTAAGAATTAAGAGGAAAATTTGTTAACAAGGCATAAAAAGGGTGGGTCTTAAATATGGCTTGAATGTCTCTCCTGGCTCTAAACTCCTTAACCGTAAATAAGAGGGTTTACAATCACAAAAACAATCAATCAGTATTGCCAGGTACAACAGAGTGAAAAAAAAAAAGGTAAATAGTGGTCTCACACACCACTATTTGGGGTTGATGCAAACAATTTTATACAAAATTAAAAATTCAAGAGGTTTTCTCAAAATTTCGTTATTGTCTCATCATTCACAGGTGCATTGAACACTAATGTCATCATTGTGGTCAGCAGAGCTGTATGATTATATAGAGTTAGCCAATCTACATTTTATCAAATGTCGAGGTTTATGAAAGCCAAGGATAAGAGTTACATATTAAATGACTTTCAAAAGATGACCCACATATTTGAATGAGCACTTATTTCCAGGAAGAAGTGAAGTGAGAAAACCAAATAATGATGAAAACCCATGAAGGTAACTAGTACTTAAAAATGTTTTCTGAATATGTACACTCAAATTTCATTTCAAATCCAGCTAACATGATCTGGCACTTATAGAATGTTTATAACAGTTGTCAAAAAAGGGAATTTCTAGTGTTGCCTACAAATAAAATATATTAGACTGCTTCTTAATTTCCTTCAATTAGAATCATTTTATTTTCTTCAATGAGCAAGGATATTTCTTCTCTATGTTTTGTCTTAAAAGAATTTTGCCTCTATTTTACTGTGATCATGTTATTTGTAATGTTCTTCCTCATTTAACATCCTTTGGTCAAGCGTCTCTAATTTGGTGTGGATAGAAAGCGATGAGTAATACAGAAAAGTAATGAAAGAAGAGTACTATGGAGATTGAGTCTATCCCAATTGAGAAATATTGCTGAGTGTACTGGGGGTGCATGGTCTTCAAGTGTGAATACTTTACTAGTGAAAAGCATAAATCCAAAAATATAGACACAGTCATAGTTGCCATTTTTCTTGTTTCCTTTCATCCAACACTTCTTTTCTTTAATCAAAAGGTGCCCAAGCTACATAGAACAACAAAACCTAACACATGTCTCAGAATTCCTCCTCATGGGACTCTCGGATGATCTGGAACTACAATCTGTTTTCTTTGGGCTCTTCCTGTCCATGTACCTGGTCACCATGCTTGGGAATCTGCTCATCATCCTGACTGTCAGATCTGACTCCCAGCTCCACACCCCCATGTATTTCTCTCCAACCTGTCCTTGGCTGACATTGGTTACACTTCCACCACCATCCCCAAGATGACTGTGGACATCCAAATTCACAGGAGAGTCATCTCCTATGTGGGCTGCCTGACACAGATGTCTTTTTTTTTATCCTTTTTGGATGTATGGATTGTATGCTCCTCACTGTGATGGCATACGAGCAGTTTGCAGCCATCTGTCACCCACTCCACTATCCAGTCATCACAAACTCACACCTCTGTGGCTTCTTAGTTTTGGCGCCTTTTTTTATCAGCATATTGGAATCCCAGCCACACAATTTGATTGTGTTACAACTTACCTACTTCAAGGATGTGGAAATTTCTAATTTCTTTTATGATCCTTCTCAACTGCTCAACCTTGCCTGTTCTGATACCTCCACCAATGACGTAGTCATGTGTTTTGTTGGTGCCACCTCTGGTTTTCTCCCTATCTCAGGGATCCTTTTTTCTTACTATAAAATTGTTCCCTCCATTCTCAGAGTCCCATCAACAGCTGGGAAGTACAAAGCCTTCTCCACCTGTGGCTCTCACCTGTCAGTTGTTTGCTTATTTTATGGAACAGGCCTGGGGGTTTACCTCAGTTCTGCTGTTTCACATTCCCCAAAGAAGGGTGTAATAACCTTAGTGGTGTACTTGTAAATATCTATGCACGCAACATAGGAGCACCTAAATATATAAAGTAATTATTAAAAGATCTGAAAGGAGAAATAAACAGCAATACCATAATAGCAGGGGACTTTAACATTCCACTTACAGCAATGGCTAGCTCATCCAAACAGAAGATCAAGAAGGAAACACTGGCCTTAAACAACACTTTAGACCAGATGGAGTTAGTAGATATATACATAACATTCCATCCAAAAACCGTAGAATACACATGCTTTTCAAATGCACATGGAACATTCTTCAGGATTGATCACATATTAGGCCACAAAACAAGCCTCAATAAAGTTAAGAAGATTGAAATAATACCAAGCATCTTTTCTGACCATAATGGTATGAAACTAGAAATTAACTACAGGAAGAAAAGCCACAAATATGTGGAGACTAAACAGAATGCTACTGAACAATGACTGGGTCACTGAAGAAATCGAAGGGGAAATCAAAAAAATACCTGGAGACAAACGAAAATGAAAATACGACATGCCAAAATTTATGGGATGCAGCAAAAGTGGTTCTAAGAGAGAAATTTATAGCAATACAGGCCTACCTCAACAATTAACGAGAAAAAAATAATAAATGTTGGAGAGGATGTGGAGAAAAGAGAATCCTTATACACTGCCGGTGGGAGTACAAACTGGTGTAGCCACTATGGAAAACACTATGGCGATTCCTCAAAAAATACCATATGATCCAGCTGTTCCAATACAGGGTATTTATCCAAAGAACATGAAATCAACAATCCAAAGAGATTTATGCATCCCTATGTTCATTACAGCATTACTCACAATAGCCAAGACATGGAAGCAACCCAAGAGCCCTTCTAAGGATGAATGGATAAAGACAATGGGGTATATACATACAATGGAAATGGGCCATAAAAAAAGATAAAACTTCCCATTTGCAACAACATAGATGGACCTTGAGGGTATAATGTCAAGCGAACGGAAACCACTCCAGACACTTCCACCCTCGTTCCTCACTTCTCTGCTTTCCCACCTCTCATTTATTTCTACACTTGTGCCTTCACTGAACTTCACTATCCGGAAGGGCAGTTGGTTGGGGCCAAATCGTACTTCCCTAACCAAACTCACATGGCCCTGGACATCCGGGCTGAAGATCCTGAGCACCCAGTGCAGTAAAGGTCAAGCCCAAAGGTCAAGTCCTTCCCTGGACACTATTGACTAGGTTCTCCTCCTCCCTGCCCTCCACCCATCGGCTGGTCCCCCTTCTCCCCCTCCAGTGCAGGCCGAGTCTCACCCCACCTTCAAGGGCCTGAGCTACAAAATGTTTGTCACAACTGAAAGTGGCCCAGAAGCACCTCTGCCCACTACCAGCTCCCCTGCGTCCCTGTCACAGAGATTTTCATCATCAGCACTGTTCTCCACCAAAAGGAACCAGGGCTCCACGCAGGGCACTGACCCCTGGGGGACGAAAAGTCAAGTTGGCTCCAGAATGTCCCATTGTTGCCAGAAAGCAACACTAACCATTGTGAGAGTTTGCTCTCTGCAATACTTAAGGAGTTTAAAGCATTTAAGGAAAGCTAAATGGTAAAAGGAGTTTGGTTAAATTTACAATCAAAATTTCAAATTTTGAGAAATAAATTTTGATTTATGAGATGTATATGAAGTATGGGAAAATGTTGCTTGTTCAATGCTTAAAGGAGTGATAACTGTCGGATGAATTCACAAGAACTGACCAATAAATCGAGCCCCATCTTCTCTCCACATGGGACCCTCTCAGCCATGACTGGAACCAACAGCTCTAAGCTTTCCACACTGTCCTCTCTCACTGATCCAGACCTGGGTCTCCTGCTCCAACTGTGAGTCTCAAATGCCGTCACGCTCCACCGGACCAAGACCCAAGTGGGCGTCTTGTCGCCCCTTCTACCCACCTCCCTGCGGCCTCTGCTCTCTCACCTTCTTCTCCAGGGCTTAGGGCACCAGGCTTCTCTCTCTCTCTCTCTTTCTATCCCAAAGCCTTATGCATTCCTTTGTCTGCATTTTCACTCGTTAGCTCATAAATATTTGGGGACCTCAACAATGTTCCAAGCACTGTGCTGGGGACCGAGGATATGCCACAAACAATGGAGCCAACTGTAACCTGCAGGGTGGTGAGGGCAGCTGGGGAGTGGAGAGCAGCCGAGAGAGGGGATCAGAGGGAAGAGCAGGCAGCCCAGGCCAAGACTCCACCGGGCAGGCAGAGCTGCAGCAGCCAGGAAAGCAGAGGGAGCCGGGCCCGAGAGGCTGGGGACGGCCACTGCAGGTGCCTTCAGTTTCAGATGGGGCTGTGTGGAGCCCAGAAACATCTGTCTGAGGACTGCCCACTGGTTTTGGCCACGCAGGGAACGCAGCATCAGTGTGACAGTATGAGGACAGAGGCTGAAGTGGGCTGGGGAAGGTGAAGAATGATGCTAGCGTGCATAGCCAACTCTTTCAGGAACCAGGGCTCTGCTGAGGGGAGAGTAGGACAGGTGGAGTGGAGGACCATGATGTTAATGGATGTTTGTTTTGTTTTGAAGATGAGAGAGACATGAACATGTGTAAATGATGAAGGGAAGAAATGGTAATCATAGTAACAACAGAGAGGACACTTACTAGTATGAGCCACTGTTCTATGTGTCTTACACAAATTAACCCATGCTACCCCCTTTTACAGATGGGGAAACTGAGGCACCAGGTGGCTAGGTAACATACCAAAGATCTCCCTGTTGCTATGTTGTGGAGCTGTGATTTAAGTTTATGCTGTGGAGCTGTGATTTAAGTTTAAGGTCCAGTGCCCTTGCTATATCAACTACTAAGTGGCCCCAGCAGACATTGTTGTCAGGCATGGAGGTAGGAAGGAAATGAAATCGAGGTGTGTGAAGAACACCTGAAATGGGTTCTGCAGGATATGGGAAAGAGGGCCTGCTGAAAAGAGAAGATCACACTTAGGTTTCTTAAGGCTGGAGATCCTGGATTGGGAGAGCCTCATTCTGAGCCGTGGAGGGAGGGCAGGCCTATGGCCTGACCTGGGGCTGAAGAAGTACAGGATATGGGAAGGGACAGTGCTGCCCAAGAGAGGCTGAAATGATGGACTGAGGCTGGAGAGAGAAGACAGGCAGACCACAGGGGGCTGACGAGTAAGGGCTGAGCAGAGGAGTCCCAGGGGAGCTGGGAACGAAATATGGGTGGGGTGGAGTGCCTGAGTGGTGACTAGAAGGATGGGAGGTGTGGGGACAGAGGGCTCCTCTGTCCTTTCAGCTGTCTCATTGCCTCCAGCCCTGCCCTCATCAATGTGGCCCACTACAGTCTTCCTAAAACAGCTCTGAGTCAAGTCATCATCCTGCTGAAGGAAACCCACGGCCAAGATGTTCACTTTTACCATTTCAACTCAACATTCTACCAGAGGTCCAAGACACTGCAGTAAGAAAAGAAAAAAGAGTAAAGCCATGCATGTTGGAAAGGAAGAAATGAAACTGCCCTTACTCTCAGATACATGATTTTCCACATAGGATCAACAAAAAAGTGAGTCTAGCAAAACTGCAAGATCCAAGTCCAATATATAAAATTCCATTGTATTTTCTTATAATAATAAACAAATGGAAAGGAAATTTTAAAAAATTTATAATAGCACAAAATACCATGAAGTACTTAGAAAAAATCTAACACAGTGTATGCAAGATCCATATACTGAAAACTACAAAACACTAATGAAAGAAATCAGGAACAACATAAAGAATCGGAGAGGTATCCCACGTTCATGGATTCAAAACTCAATATTCTTAAAATGTCAAATTTCCAAATTGGTCTATAGGTTCAATGAAATCCAAATGAAAATCTCAGCAAACATTTTTGTAGAAATTCACAAGCTGATAATAAAATATATATGGAAAATCAAAGGAATTAGGATACCCAGAAGAACTTTGAAAAAAAAACAAAAAAGACGGAGATCTCATATTGCGTGATTTCAAGACTTAATAGAAAGCTACTGAGGAAGACAGTGTGACACTGGCAAAAGAACAGAGTTCAGAAATACTCCCATACCTGTATAGTCAATTGATTTTTGACAAATGTTCAAAGGCAACCCAATGGAAAAAGGATTTTTTTTAAACAAATGGTGTTAGCACAACTCATACGCAAAAAAACATAAATCTTGACCCATACCTTGCATCAGATACAAAATTTAACCCACAATGAATCAGAGGCCTGAACAGGAAATCTAAAACTATAGAACTTCTAGAAGAAAACATATGAAAAAAATATTTGTGGCCTTGGGTTAGGCAAAGATTGCTTAATTACAACACCAGAAACACAATCCATAAAAGAAAAACTGATATGGCACTTCACCAAATTTAAAAGTTCTGATCTTTGACAAACACTGTAAAGGAAATGGGATAATAAGCAAAAGTCTGGGGAAAATATTTGCAAAACACATATCTGAATCCAGAATATACACAGAACTCTTAAAACTCAATAAGAAGAAAACAACACAATTTTCTGGAATGGTCAAAAGATTGGAACAGACATAAAATCACAGATATACAGACGGTAAATAAGAAGATGAAAAGATGCTCACCATCATTAGTCATTAGGAAGATGCAAATTAAAACCACAATGAGATACACCAAACATTTGTTAGACTAGCTAAGATGGGAAAACAAAAAACAAAAAAAACCTGACAGTGCCAAATGACAGTGAGGATGCAGAAGCAACCAGAATTCTCATATATTGCTTGTGGGAATGCAAAATGGTACAGGCATTTTGGAAGACAATTTGGCAGTTGCTTACAAAGTTAAACATTCAGTTACCATATAACCCAGCAATGCCTCTCTTAATGTTATTTACCCAAAAAGAAGGGAAAACTTTATGTTCATGGGCCTGCACACAAATGTTTATGGCTGCTTTTTTACAATCACCAAAAACTGGAAAGAACCCAAATGTCCTTCAACTGACAAATAGATAAACAAGCTGTGGTATATCCATATGATGGAATAGTACAAAGCAAAAAAAAAAAAAAAAAGGTAAATTTTACTGCATGTAAAAAAAAAAAAAAAAAAAAAAATCCTGCCACGGTTCCCAGGTTTCCAGGCATGAAAACTAAATTCTCCACCTGACTTTCTGGGCCTTTTCAATCTGGCCAATGCCAAGCTGGCCATTTGATTTCCCATCCACTTTCTGTTCCAATTACAACTGTCTCCTCACCGTCCTCTCAACAGCCTGCAGACTCTGGGTCTTCCCCGCCTTTTTGCAAACTGTGCCCCTCACCTGCAATGCCCTCCCCTCTGCCCTCTGCCCTCTGCCCACCCAAAACCCTCTCCACTGGCGGTTCTCTCTGACCTCTCTGTTCCTCCTGAGTTCGTGCTGCACAGCGTAGGGCAGGCCCTCTCTCAGTGTTCATGGGCGTCTGGCGGGGGTTATTCTGACTTCAGGTTCCTTATCAACACAAGCGCAGGATGGAGCCTCACTCACCTCACCGCCCAGCGCCCAAAATCATGCACCTGCGGCTTGGCACACAGTAGACCTGCAACCTGAGCTGAATCTGGGTCTGAAGGGCAACGAAGCACCTTCGACAGAAGTGAAGCGTGACAACCAGTGTGCCGCAGAAACAGCGGAAAGTGCAGACAGAGGTCCGGGAGGGGCAAGGTGACCGCCCACAGCCCCGTGTCGTGGCGCCCCCCGGGCCCGCTTACCTTGCCCTCGTGGGAGCGCTGGGCCGCGCTCACCGACCTGACCTTGATTAGCAGCAGCACGAAGTGAAGCAGCAGGAAGCCGGCGGCGGGTATGGCCGCTAGGATGCCGCCCACGAGCTAAGAACAGCGCCGCCAACCGTCCTCCGGGGCCCCGCCCCTCACCCAGACTCCGCCCCAACGGCCGCGCCCACGAGCAGAGGGTCTACCCGCTCCCTGCGCTCCAGCCCCAGGTAAACCTCAGCACATCCTGCTGTCCAGGCCCCCGGGCTGCCTCCATCCAAGACCCTGCTAGATCCTAAACTCTCCCCCGAGCCTCCTAGCCCCTTCCATCCCCCCGACCCTACCACCATCAACTCCTCCCAGACTGGGTCTCCCGGAGGCTTCTCTCTTGAACCCCGCCCACCACTCGCCTCGCCCCCGTGACCCAGCCCATTGTTGTCCCCACCCTGCCCACCTCTCCCCAAGGGGGCTCCGCAGCCTGATTGATACACGATGATCTTGCCCGTGGTGAATGGCAGGTGAATCGTGCGCACCAGGAAGATCAGGCAGGTGACCAGCATGGCGTCCGAGTACAGGCATAGCGACTGGACCAGCAGCATGAAGACGCGGAAATTGCTGTGACCGATGCAATTATTGACCCACTTGCAGTGGTGGTCAAATTCCTGGGTGAGAGGGAGAGTGGGCGCCGTCGAGGACCCGACCTCTGGCTTAGCCTCCATCGCCCCTAAACCTGAGCCTTACCCTAGACCCCTAGGCCATCAGCCCCTGGTCTCCAGCACTGTCTCCCTTCCCCCAGAGAAACTAAGCTAAAAAGTCCCTATCGCTGGCATTTCTGTGGTTAGAGCACTTTAGGGCTCTGTAGCTCAAGGTCACCTGTCAAGAGGCCTCTAGAGACAAGACATGCCTGGCCTTCTGTGGCACCTCAGCAGGACTTCTGTTTTCTCTTCCACTGAATGAGAGTAATAATGACACCCCTAACCCCCCAGCCTCCAAGGGTTGTAAGAAGCAGATAAGACAGCACATTTGCAAACCTTGGCAGGCTCTGCACACAAGGGAAACAAACTCTCAGAACCCAGGAGATTGTCTGGCCTGAACCCAAGAGAGGACAGGCAAATCTCCCTAGGCCAGGCCTACAGTCAGCCAGAGGGCCCTTGAGCATCTAATGTCAGCGAGCCCTGGGGTGGGACAAGGGTTTCTTTCCCCTCCCTGGCCTGACTAGGCCAAGCATAGACATGGATGCACCTGTGCCTTTCAGCACCTGGGCAGGCAGGGGCCAGCCTCCCAGGACAGATGCAGGCACAGAGGCAGTGACCTGAATGAGTGACCAAGAGTGGCTGGGAGTTACTGCCACCCTTGGCCTTTAGCAGTGGTTTCAAGCCTGCCACTGCCCACCCCCCCACCCCCCCGTGGAAGTGGGCCTCCTGGTCCCAACCAGGTGCTGGGGGGGTGGGCGGGGACAGGTGGTCAGATGAGAGGGGCGCTCACCTCCACACAAATGTTGCACCAGGTGATGTGGTAGGTCCGGAGTGGGCGGAGGAAGCAGCACTTTGGGCACCACTGCAGGAGGAAGGCCCTGTGGTTCACCCACACCACAGGCGCCATCATGGGGCCCAGTTCGTTGGAGCCTGGCATGGGAAGAGGACTGGGCAGCAACAGCAGCCCTCCCATCACTCTGCTGCTGGTGGGGGTGGGGGGCAGCCCCGCCGCATCACAGGGCTCCAGGAAGGGTGGGGAGGAGGTGGGCAGGGGAATCCCTGGTCCCCACTCAGTGGACTGACCACACTCAGAGAGGCTGGCAGTCCACAGGAAGGTAGTTTCCAGCCAGAGGAGCTCTGTGAGGACACAGGCCTTTGAAACTGGGATTGATGCTTTAAGGAGTGCATGCAGTGGGAAGGTAGAAGAGAACTGAGTGGTTGCCAAGAGCTGGCTTCTCTCCCTGGTCTGCCCCGGGCTTCCCCCACCAAGGCAAATGGAAACCTCCAGAATGCTGTTTTTCCACATCCTGGTGGCTTGGGAAATGAAGCGCCAGAAGCAGGGCCCAAGCAAATGAGGTTGTGGGGGGAAAGGGTCATGAGGCCCAAGGATGGGAGATGGGGGAGCACGTTAGGAATCATCCTTGCAGCCAGGAGCCTGTAGGCTGCTACCTACTTCTCCCAGGGAGCTGAGAGCTCACCTTGATGCAAGATGCCAGGGTCTGACAAGTGGAGGGAAAGGAGACTGCAGAAGGTGAGGACGAAGAGGGGGCCTGTGAAAATGGGATAGACCCACTCCCCGTTCTGGGCCAGCCATCTGCAACTGAGACCAGAGCAGGACTCAGCCCTGATCTTGGGGTCCCAGAGCTCCCCCTAGGACTCAGTCCACCTGGTCAGGACTCACAGACCTTAAAGTCTGCTCTAAATATCCAGCCTAGTGACAGATCCTCAGAGGCTCCACCCAATACTACCCGCCACCACCAGCTGCCAAAGGCGCCAAGCACTCTGTGCCTCAGTGCCTTTGCACCTTCGAGTCCCTCTACCTAGAATATCCTCCATTCCCTGACCCCTCTTCTGCACTTCCCCTGCTCCATACCGTGATCTTTGTTCCCTTCCATCTGTCTGTCAGAAACCTGCCGGCTTGTGTGGGAGACTCACGGGAATGCAAAGCAGAGGCCACTGACAACGAGCAGCAGCACTACACGGAAGGCAGTGAACAGGCTTGGGAGCATCCAAGGAAGTGGGCCCTGAGGCCTGCCATCCTCTGAGAGTGGCATGGCTGGGCCCCCTCTGCCTACAGGCACCCTCCCCGATCCTGGCTGCAGGAGCCCTGTGTCCACAGCAACCGCTGAAGCCACAGGAAGTGCTGAAGCCACAGCCCAGGGTGGAAGGCAGAAGTCTCACTGTGATATCACAGAGGCTGAGGAGAATGTGGGCTCAGGGCTCTGAAGCCTGTGATCAGCCCTTCCACCAGCCACCCCTGCCAGCCCCTCTTGTGCTGGGGACTGAGAGGTCCTGTCCCGCCATGTTGGCTTCCAGACCTCATGAGAGTAGAGAAGCACGTGGGGAGAAGGATGTGATTCCAGTCGTCCTTTTAGGCAAAGTGCTAATCGAAGCACACAGTGCGCATTGCTCACTCTGTCTCCAGTTTTTCCTTTTTGCTATCACAGAATTCCACTTTGGGGGAGCGAGCAGCAAAATAATTTTCCAGCTTCCCTCGTTTCTGGGCTTTTCATGACACAATTCTGGTCAATGAGATGTAAGTGGATGTCTGTTGATTGTTTCTAGGAAAGCTTTTGTCTTCCTGATAAAAGGGGAAAAGGACACCATTGGCACAGCTCTGTTCCTTCTTCCTGTCTTGAACGTAGACGTGCTGGCCAGGGGTGTCCCCTGGACCCATTAGGCAACAAGTTAACATGCTACAGAGACAACGTTAGATGACATGTTGAGTCACTGCCCCAGTCTTGAACTGCCTCCCTCTGAGACGCTTATTATGTGAGAAAATAACTGGCTTCTCTGTTAGATGCAGCGGACAGTTGTCATTTGTTTTAGCCACTGAACGTCCGAGCCCCTCTGTGTTTAGAAGATTCCCCAGACTATGACTGACAGCGCTAACAGGCCTGTGACACAGGTGCCACCAATTAGTCTCAGAGCTACTACGAGAAACCAACCGGGGAGTCTTTGCTGAGAGGCAGCCACTGCATACATTTTCAGAGTGCCTGTGTGTTGAAGTGTAGTGGCCATTGTGAAGATCACTTTAATTTCAACAGTGATTGTATTATTCTTGAACGTGGGTAAAATATGTAATTCCAAGATTCCTACTTTACTTTAAAAACTTGGACTGATGTGGAATGGGAGTAACTGACCTGCAACGTTCTGAGGAAATTAATTTGATTAAAACTAGAGGGGGGCGGCCCTGTGGCCAAATGGTTAAGTTCATGCTCCACTTCAGTGGCCCAGGGTTCATCGGTTGGGATCCTTGGCGAAGACCTACACATTACTCATCAAGCCATGCTGTGGCAGCATCCCACACAGAAGAACTAGAATGACCTGCAACTAGGATATACGGCTATGTATTGTGGCTTTGGGGATAAAAAAAAAAAACAGGAAGATTGGCAGCTTATGTTAGCTCAGGGCCAATCTTCCCCACCAAAAAGTATACTTAAGACAAAAGGGGGCCACCCCATGACCAATGATTAAGTTCACGTGCTCAGCTTCAGTGGCCCAGGGTTGGCAGGTTTGGATCCCTGGCGTGGACCTATGCAGAACTCATCAAGCCATGCTGTGGCAGCATTCCACCTGGAGTTTCTAAAATGACTTACAACTAGGATATAGAAATATGTCATGGGGCTTTGGGGAGAGAGAAGAAAAACAGGAAGATTGGCAACAGATGTTAGCTCAGGGCCAATCTTCCTTACCAAAAAGTATACCTTAAAAAAAAAAGGAAAAAAGAAACGGTACCCTTGGGCCAAAGGCAGCCTGCCTGACCCTGAAGTTAAAAAAAAAAAAAAAGAAACAGAGAGCAAAAGTCCTTTTTAACACAGAATTATTACTTTTATTTTCTTGTCTATAGAAACATATTTTTTCTTCATGACATTCAATTCTTAATTTAAACACATGTTGTAAGAATATTGTCTTATACTTGATGAGATTATATTTTAAATACTAAATTTGAAAGCTTTAGATATTTTCATTTGTTACAATGTCACATAATTGTTATATGTATGCACATTTAAAATATCTACATATTGAAATATTTAAAATCAATTTTTTAAAGTGTATGTATAGTAGAGAGGAAGAACTGACAGCTTAGAAGAGAAATGATCTTTGAATCACAGTCTGTTTTCAACCTGATGCACTAAAAAGTTATTACGTGCCCTTTGTCTATTCTACCCGATGGTAGAGAGTTATTATCTCACTTAACGTACATGAGTAATGTCAATTGTAAGCAAATTAATAGAATGACAAAACAGAATTAATAGAATGGTAGGAGATTCCTCGCTTCTAGAAAATGCTGAGTGGTTGTTATGTTGCCTTCTGCTATGCTGTCTACAGGACTGTTAGTCTGATTAATAACATGGCCAACACTCTGACCCTTTCTTATCCTCAGACACCTATACTCACATAGAGCAACAGCTCTTTGATGTTGCTATTTTCTGATACTGGGCCCCAAATTCAGAAGAATAAAATTGGCCTTGTGTCTTTTTCTCAGTTAGGTAATACTAAAGGTTTGCCACCCATCCCCACCCCCAAAACCCTTGACATAGCACTCTCAAGCATCAAAGGATGTTAAAAACATAGAGATAGGGGCCAGCCCAGTGGCATAACACTTAAATATGTGCACTCTGTTTCAGCCTCCTGGGGTTCACAGGTTTGGATCCCAGATGCGGACCTACAGACTGCTGGTCGTGCCACACTGTGGCAGCATCCCACACACAAAATAGAGGAAGATTGGCACAGATGTTAGCTCAGGGACAATCTTCCTCAAGCAAGAAGAGGAAGATTGGCAACAGATGTTACCTAAGGTACAATTTCCTCAGCAAAAAAAGAAAAAAGAGAATGAACATGCTTCATATTTTCTACATGTGCTCAATGATATTGTAAGAGCTGCCCTATTTGTCGGGCCCATATTGTAAGGTAAACTGATAAATAAGATTTAATCTCATTTTTGCATGGGTAACAGTTATCAATATGAAACCAAGCATGAAGAAGTTAAAATATCTTTCCTAGAGCAAAAAACTTTGAGTGAAGCTTTGCTAACTGCAGGTGTGCACATTCAGCATAATCAATTGCTGCTTCAAACCAACCAGCTCTTTGTATCCCTCCTTAGTATAGGAGTGAGCTGTCTTTCCCAGAAAGTCAAGGTCCAGACATCAAGACTCAGCCTCACAAGGCCAAATGCAGTCTGAAGATGAAAACTAACCAGAAAAGTTCAGTCAAGGAAAAATAAATTCAGTCTTCAAGACCAAACACAGGCTAGTGGAAAGGTGCCACCCAGCACGGTCACATGCTACCCCTCCCCTGTTCAAACCCCAGCACACGCTCTCCCTCCCCTTTCTAAAACCGCCAGCTTTTTCCCCTCGAGGAGGTGGATCTGAGTTCTAACTCCCATCTCCTCCTCTGTCTGCCTTTCAATAGTAAACCTCTTTCCTTACCGCAAGCCTGGTGTTTCAGTTTTTTTTCTTTATTGGCCCTACTGAATGGCAGCTAAACAAACCTGTGTTTGGGTTTGGTAACAAATATGAATAAGTTTTCAGTAATTTGGATTCTCTAGCAGAGTGGGGAAAATCATCCTCGAATTCAAGTGAACTGCCAACACAAAGGCTGTCCATGCATGGCTTCTAAGAATATTTTATTCCTTGGTTTAAAACACATGCCAATTGGAAGCAATTGTGGCACACAGTTTACATACAGATTAATCTGTGTTTCCACTGTTCATTAATCCATTTTCCCCTCAGGTTAATTATCAGTGAAGTCTTCCTGGAATAATTATGTGGCCCCATGCACTTATGTACCTCACCCCAATAGAGATTCCACTCTCCTCCATTCTGACAATGTTAGCTACTCTAATAAGTTGACCTGCCTGGCCTCAACACATGGTTTCTCCGCTCCCTTCATTTTTGACTGAAGGTCACCACTAGAAGCTACAGACCAGAGATTGGGTCTTCCAGAAGAAACATCAGACAAGGAAAGCCTGAGAAAGGGATGTAGGGAACAGACCCATGTTTACAACCTTCCTCGAAGAAGCGGAGGTGACCCCCAGAGCAGACAGGGGGACCTGAAACTCGAGACTCCAGGACTACAGGGTCTGGAAACAGATGACTTTAGGAACATAGACTGTTGAGCCAGGGTTGACAGAATGAGAATTCACGACATATGACTGATTAACACCAATGAGAGAAATGTCATGATGGCTATTTGTTTCAGAATTTGTGGCTATTTGTTTCAGAATAGTGTTGATCAATTTTAATGGTTTTTTTCTGTTGAGCATACAGCAAGGTCCCTTTTTATACTTTCTGTTCCATCTCCAAAGTCTGACTTATGCAGGCTACAACCATGACTATGACAAAGGTCAAAATTATCTGATTATTGGTTTTTCATTTAAATCTTTCCTTGTTTGATATATTGATCAAAAATATATGGAAAGAGCAATCAAGTTTTAAAGAGCAAAACTACTTCTTCACCTGGGCTCACCCTATCAGAATCCAGGCATATATAAGAGGTCTTACATACTAGCACTCCGAGTGTTGAATTTGGAAAACTGTGAATATATTTTACAAGCTAATTAATTCTCAGGAAAGCTTTAAAATGATGCCCTAACAATTGGAACACAGAGGAGTGCTTTTACACAATGTTAAGCCTAGGAAAATTCCAGCTGTCCTATGAACATTCTATGAAACATTTAAACTACATTTTGTAGATAGCTCCACTTATTAATGTCTATGATAACTCGATGGGAACTATAGCATATGTTTAAAAATAGATACTCAGCCCCTGCATGAACACTTTCCCCACTGGTGGGTAAGCCCTCTGTGCCACGGTGGTCCCAAGGAGTTGAACAGGCTCAGACAACTCAAGAAAGCCCCTCCCACCAAGCACAGCAGTTGGCATGACCAAAAGGAGAAGTGGTGGCAGATCTATGCACCTGGGTAAAAGATTTCCTGGCCAGAACAAGCACCCATAGGATCCCTACAACTTCCAGCAAAAGGGGTGGGATCAGAAACACAGCTTCTGCTTCCTCCCAGCTGTAGCAGGTGGAATCTATGACCTGATATGACCAGAAATGCACTGGCAAAAGATTAGTTCATCAAACATCATGAGAAACTACAGCAACAATTCAGAGCAGGAGGAAAATGACAATTCTCCAGACACCAACCCTGAAGTCACAGAAAGTTACCACCTAAATGACAGAGAATTCTAAATAGCTATCAGAAAAAACTAAATGAGTTACAAGAAAACTCAGAAAGACAGTTCAACGAAATCAGGAATAAAATTAATGAACAGAGGGAATTCTTCACAAAAGAGATTGAAACTTTACAGAAAAACCAATCAGAAATGTGGGAGGTGAAAAACATGATGAGTAAGATAAAGAAAAATCTGGAGCCCTAAAATAACAGAGCTGATATTAGGGAGACAGAATTCACAATTTAAAGGATGGAAATATAGAAATGCTTCAGGTGGAGGAGGAGAGAGAACTAAGGCTACAAATAAATGAGGAAATTCTCAGAGAAATATCCTACTCAATTAGAAATGCAACATAAGGATTACAGGTATTCCAGAGGAAGACAAGGTGGAGAAATGAGCAGAGAGCTTGTTCAAAGAAATAACAGCTGACAACTTTCCAAATTTGGAGAAGGTGCTGGAATTACAAGTAAAAGAAGCTAAAGGAACTCCTATTTCCATCAATGTAAAAAGACCTTCCCTAAGGCATGTAGTAGTTAAATTGGCAGAGCTCAGTGACAAAAAATATTAAGGGCAGAAAGGCAGAAAAAATAACTTACAAAGGAACACCTATCAGGATTTCAGCAGAAACCTATGGGCTAGGAGAGAGTAGAATGATATATTCAAAATTCTTAAAGACAAGATCTTTCAACCAAGAATACTCTATCCAGTGAAAATATTCTTCAGATATGGTGGAGAAATAAAAACTTCCCCAGATAAACAAAAGGTGAGGGAGTTCATCATCACAAGACCACCCATATCCCCACAATTAATGATCAAGAAGGCCCTCATACGTGCCAGAAAAAAGGAGAGAACGTGTTTACAAAGCCTTGAGTGAGGAGATAAATAGGCAGACAAAATCAGGAAATTTCAGGTCTCTATCAGAACAGGTTAGCAAAGAGTTAATTACAACCTTAAAGATCACAGAAAGACAAACATCGAAAATACCTATGATCACTTCATTTTAACCACAAACTGACAACACAACTCAGAATAAGTTGTGACAACCATAACTTAGGGAAGAGGAAAAGGATGGAACCTCCTCAGAGTAAGGAAATAAGGGACCATCAGAAAATAGACTATCTCATCTATAAGACTTTTTATACAAACATCAAGGTAAACACAAAATAAAAAATCAGAGCAGAGCCACGAATGATGAAGAGAAAAGAGAAAACCATCACAGAGAATCACCAAACTGCATTAGCAATCTGAAATACAACAAATGAGAAACAAGGGAAGTACAGGACAACTGGGACACAATTGATAAAATGGCTGCATTAAGCCCTCATATATCAATAGTCACTCTAAATGTGAATGGGTTGAATTCCCCAATCCAAAGACACAGAGTGGCAGGATGAATTAAAAAACAAAACCCGACAATATGCTGCCTCCAGGAAACACATCTCAGCTCTAAAGACAAACACTGGATCAGGGTGAAGGAATGGAAGACGATACTCCAAGCTAATGGCAAACAGAAGAATGCAGATGTTACCATCCTTATATGAGGCAAAATACGCTCAAGATAAAAAAGACAATGAGACATAAAGAGGGGCAGTGTATACAGATAAAAGGGACACTCCACCAAGAGGATAAACACTTATAAATATATATGCGCCCAAAACAGGAGCACCAAAGTACATAAAGCAACCATTAACAAACCTAAAAGGAGATATTAACAGCAACACAATAATAGTAGGGAACCTTGACACCCCGCTTACATCAATGGATGGATCATCCAGAGAGAAAGTCAACAAGGAATTAGTGGAATTAAATGAAAAACTAGACCAGGTGGACTTAATAGTCATAGAGAACAGTCCATCCAATGGACATACAATGGCACATGGAACATTCTCCAAGCTGTACCGTATGTTGGGAAACAAGGCAAACCTCAATAAACTTAAGAAGATTGAAATCATATCAAGCGTATTTTCTGACCATAATTCTGTGAAACTAGAAATCAAATACAAGAACAAAAGCTAGGAAAGTAATGAATATGAGGAGATTAAACAACACGCTACTGACCAACAATGGATCATTGAAGAAATTAAAGGGAAATCAAACAATATCTGAGACAATTGCAAATGAAAATACAATGTACCAACTTTTTTTTATTGAGTTATTGATAGGTTACAATCTTGTGAAATTTCAGTTGTACATTAATGTTTGTCAGTCATGCTGTAGGTGCACCACTTCACCCTTTGAGCCCACCCCCCACCCCACCTTTCCCCTGGTATCCACTAAACTGTTCTTAGTCAATAATTTTAAATTCCTCATATGAGTGGAGTCATACACAGATTGTCCTTCTATCGCTGGTTTATTTCACTTAACATAATTCTCTCAAGGTCCATCCATGTTATTGCAAATGGAATGATTTTGTTCTGTTTTGCAGCTGAGTAGTATTCCATTGTATATATGTACCACATCTTCTTTATCCATTCGTCTCTTGATGGGCACTTAGGTGCTTCCACGTCTTGGCTATTGTAAACAGTGCTGCAATAAACATTGGGGTGCACAGGACTTTTGGGATTGCTGACTTCAGGCTCTTTGGATAAATACCCAGTAGTGGGATGGCTGGATCGTATGGTAGTTCTATTTTTAATTTTTTGAGGAATCTCCATACTGTTTTCCATAGTGGCTGCACCAGTTGGCATTCCCACCAGCAGTGTATAAGGATTCCTTTTTCTCTGCAACCTCTCCAACATTTGTTGCTATTAGTTTTAGATATTTATGTCATTCTAACGGGTGTAAGGTGATATCTTAGTGTAGTTTTGATTTGCATTTCCCTGATTATCAGCGATGATGAGCATCTTTTCATGTGCCTGTTGGCCATCCATATATCTTCTTTGGAGAAATGTCTGTTCATGTCTCCAGCCCATTTTTTGATTGGGTTGTTTGATGTTTTGTGGTTGATTTGTGAGAGTTCTTTATATATTATGGATATTAAGCCTTTGTCAGATATATGACTTGCAAATATTTTTTCCCAGTTAGTGGGTTGTTTTTTTGTTTCAATCCTGTTTTCATTTGCCTTGAAGAAGCTCTTTAATCTGATGAAGTCCCATTTGTTTATTCTTTCTATTGTTTCCCTTCTCTGAGAAGGCATGGTGGCCGAAAAGATCCTTTTAATACTGGTGTCAAAGAGTGTACTGCCTACGTTTTCTTCCAGAAGCCTTATGGTTTCAGGTCTCACCTTTAGGTCTTTGATCCATTTTGAGTTTATTTTGGTGAATGGTGAAAAAGAATGGTCAATTTTCACTCTTTTACATGTGGCTTTCCAGTTTTCCCAGCACCATTTGTTGAAAAGACTTTCTTTTCTCCATTGTATGCCCTCAGCTCCTTTGTCAAAGATAAGCTGTCCATAGATGTGTGGTTTTATTTCTGGGCTTTCAATTCTGTTCCATTGATCTGTGCACCTGTTTTTGTACCAGTACCATGCTGTTTTGATTACTGTAGCTTTGTAGTATGTTTTGAAGTCAGGGATTGTGATGCCTTCCGTTTTGTTCTTTTTTCTCAGGATTGCTTTAGAAATTCGGGGTCTTTTGTTGCCCCATATGAATTTTAGGATTCTTTGTTCTAATTCTGTAAAGAATGTCACTGGGATTCTGATTGGGATGGCGTTGAATCTGTAGATTGCTTTAGGTAGAACGGACATTTTAACTATGTTTATTCTTCCAATCCATGTACATGGAATGTCTTTCCATCTCCTTATGTCGTCATCCAATTCTCTCAGAAAGGCCTTGGAATTTTCATTATATAGGTCCTTCACTTCCTTAGTTAAATTTACCCCAAGGTATTTTATTCTTTTTGTTGCGATTGTGAATGGTATTGTATTCTTGAGTTCTTTGTCTGTTGGTTCATTACTGGAGTATAGAAATGCTACTGATTTATGCAAATTGATTTTATACCCTGCAACTTTGCTGTAGTTGTTGATTACTTCTAACAGTTTTCCAATGGATTCTTTGGGGTTTTCTATATATAAGATCATGTTGTCTGCAAACAGCGAGAGTTTCACTTCTTCCCTCCCTATTAGGATTCCTTTTATTCCTTTTTCTTGCCTGATTGCTCTGGCCAGGACCTCCAGTGCTATGTTAAATAAGAGTGGTGATAGAGGGCATCCTTATCTCGTTCCTGTTTCCAGGGGGATGGCGTTCAGTTTTTGCCCATTGAGTATGATGTTGGCTATGTGTTTGTCGTATATGGCCTTTATTATGTTGAGGTAGTTTCCTTCTATGCTCATTTTGTTCAGAGTTTTTATCATAAATGGTTGTTGGATCTTGTCAAATGCCTTCTCTGCATCTATTGAAATGATCATGTGGTTTTTCTTCCTCAGTTTGTTGATGTGGTGTAGCACGATTGATTTGCGGATGTTGAACCATCCCTGTGTCCCTGGTATGAATCCCACCTGATCCTGATGTATGATTCTTTTGATGAATTGCTGAATTCTGGTTGCCAAAATTTTGTTTAGAATTTTTGCATCTATGTTCATCAGTGATATTGGCCTGTAGTTCTCTTTTTTCGTGGTGTCCTTGTCAGGTTTTGGTATCAGCGTGATGTTGGCCTCATAGAATGTGTTAGGAAGTGTTCCATCTTCCCTAATTTTTTGGAATAGCTTGAAAAGGATAGGTATTAAATCCTCTCTGAAAGTTTGGTAGAATTCCCCAGGAAAGCCATCTGGTCCTGGGGTTTTATTCTTTGGGATGATTTTGATTGCTGTTTCAATCTCTTTGCTTGTGATTGGTCTGTTCAAATTGTCTGCCTCTTCTTGAGTGAGCTTTGGGAGATTGTAGGAGTCCAGGAATTTATCCATTTCCTCTAGGTTATCCATTCTGTTGGCATATAGTTTTTGGTAGTAGTCTCTTATAATCTGTTGCATTTCTGCAGAGTCTGTTGTTATTTCTCCTCGCTCATTTCTGATTTTGTTTATTTGAGCTTTCTCCCTTTTTTTTTTTTTGTAAGTCTGGCTAGTGGTTCGTCAATTTTATTTATCTTCTCAAAATACCAGCTCTTTGTCTCATTGATCCTTTCTACTGCCTTTTTTGTTTCAATAGTATTTATTTCTGCTCTGATTTTTATTATTTCTCTCCTTCTGCTGACTTTGGGCTTCATTTGTTCTTTTTTCTTTAGTTCAGTTAGGTGTGCTTTAAGGTGGCTTATTTGGGATTTTTCTTGTTTGTTAAGATGTGCCTGTATTGTGATGAATTTTCCTCTTAATACAGCTTTTGCTGTATCCCATATGAGTTGGTATGGCATGCTATCATTTTCATTTGTTTCCAGGTATTTTTTGATTTCTTCTTTAATTTCTTCAATGATCCATTGCTTGTTCAGTAGTGTGTTGTTTAGTCTCCACATCTTTGTGCCTTTCTCAGCTTTTTTCCTTGTAATTAATTTCTAGCCTTATAGCACTATGATCTGAGAAGATGCTTGCTATTATTTCGATTTTTTTAAATTAGTAGAGGCTTACCTTGTTTCCCAACATATGGTCTATCCTAGAGAATGTTCCATGTGCACTTGAGAAGAATGTGTATTCAGCTCTTTCATGGTGGAGTGATCTACATATGTCTATTAAGTCCAATTGTTTTAGTTTTTCATTCAGCTCCACTATTTCCTTGTTGATTTTCTGCCTGGATGATCTGTCCATTGATGTGCGTGGGGTGTTGAGGTCCCCTACTATTATTGTGTTGTTTTTAACATCTTCCTTTAGGTCTGTTAATAGTTGCTTTATGAATCTTGGTGCTCCTGTGTTGGGTGCATAGATATTTATAAGCATTATTTCTTCTTGATGAAGTGTCCCTTTGATCGTTATATATTGTCCCTCTGTGTCTCATTTACCTGTCTTATTTTGAAATCCACTTGGTCTGATATGAGAATTGCAACGCCTGCCTTTTTTCCTTGCTATTTGCTTGAAGTATTATCCTCCACCCCTTCACCCTGAGTCTGTGTTTGTCCTTGGGACTGAGGTGTGTTTCCTGGAGGCAACAAATTGTTGGATTGTGTTCTTTAATCCATTTTGCCACTCTGTGTCTTTTTATTGGAGAGTTCAATCCGTTCACATTGAGAGTGATTATTGATGCATGTGGACTTAGTGCTGTTAATCTGTCGCTCATTATCTTGCTTTCCTGCGTTTCTTTTCCTGTTTGCTTTAGACTACCCATTTAATACTGCAATTTCTTATGCTGGGTTTCTTAGATTTTTCCTTATTTATGATTTGTGACTCTGTTCTGTACTTTATTTTAGTGTCTACCTTGAAGTTTGTATTTAGAATCTCGTGTATAATATAGTCTATTCTCTGGTGGTCTCTTACTTACTTGACCAATACTGATTTGGAACCTTTGCTCTTCCCCTCCTAAATTATTATTTTCATTTCTTATTCCAACTCGTCTTATTAATTGGTAGTTAGAGTGCTAAGATCATCCTTGTTTTGGTGTTTCCTTACCTTTACCCTAATGCTATAATTGAATATTTGCTGTCCTGTTCTGGTTCTATCCATCAGTCTCCCTAGTCTGTGGATTGTGTCCCCTTTCTCCCTTTTTTCTTTTTTCAGGTATGAAAGCCTTCTTGAGGATTTCTTGTAATGGAGGGATTTTAGTTACAAATTCCCTTAACTTTTGTTTGTCTGGAAAAGATTTAATTTCTCCCTCATAGCTGAAGGAAATTCTTGCTGGATAGAGTATTCTTGGCTGAAGATTTTTATCCTTTAAAGCTTTGAATATGCCACTCCATTCTCTCCTAGCTTGTAGGGTTCCTGTAGAGAAATCCGCTGACAGTCTGATAGGGGCTCCTTTATAGGTTATTCTCTGTTTTTTTCTTACTTCCCTGAGTATTCTTTCCTTAGCTTTCCTTTTTGCCAACTTTACTACTATGTGCCATGGGGTAGCTCTTTTTACATTGACAAATCTAGGAGATCTAAAACCCTTCTCTACACACATTTCTCCGTCGATCCCTAGATTTGGGAAGTTCTCTTCAATAATTTCGTTAAGCACACTTTCTGCTCCATTTTCCTTTTCCGTATTCTCAGGAATTCCTATGATCCTTATGTTCTCACTCCTCATTGAATCCATTATCTCTCGGAGATTTTCCTCATTTTTTTAAATTCTTAGTTCTCTTTCTTCCTCTGTCTGGTGCCATTCAGCCTGTCTATCTTTGATTATGCTAATTTTCTCCTCTATGTTGTCTACACGGGCATTCAGGGAATCCGTATTCTGTTTTATCTGGTCCTACAATGTAGCAACTTTTGTGGGATGCAGCAAAAGTGGTCTTAAGAGGGAAATTATAGCAATACAGGCCCACCTTAACAAATAAGAAAAATCTCAAATAAGCAACCCTAAAACTGTACTTACAGAATTAGAAAAAGAAAAACAAACAAAGTCCAAGGTCAGCAGAAGGAGGGAAACAATAAAAATTAGAGCAGAAATAAATGATATTAAAAGCAAAAGAGCAGTAGAAAGACTCAATGAAGCTAAGATCTGGCTCTTTGGGAAGACGAACAAAATTGACAAACCCTTAGCCAAACTCACTAAGGAAAAAAGAGAGAAGGCTCAAATAAATAAAATCAGAAAGGAAAGAAGAGACATTACAATGGATACCACAGTAATACAAAAGATTATACGAAAATACTATATGCCCACAAATTGAATAACCTAGAAGAAGTGGATAAATTCTTAGACTCATACAATCTCCCAAAACTGAATCAAGAAGAAATAGAGAATCTCAGCAGACCAATCACAAGGAAAGAGATTGAAACAGTAATTAAAAGTCTCCCCAAAAATAAAATTCCAGGACCAGATGGCTTCTCTGGAG
The DNA here is from genome assembly GCF_041296235.1 of Equus asinus. Classification (NCBI taxonomy): domain Eukaryota; kingdom Metazoa; phylum Chordata; class Mammalia; order Perissodactyla; family Equidae; genus Equus; species Equus asinus. Next base: position 18,683,852 of record NC_091809.1, on the reverse strand, counting down.
ACTTCTACCAAACATTCAAAGAAGATTTAATGTCTATCCTTCTCAAACTGTTGCAAAAAGTTGAAGAAGATGGAACACTTCCTAGCACATTTCATGACGCCAACATCACCCTGATCCCAAAGCCCGACAAGGACAACACAAAGAAGGAAAATTACAGGCCAACAACACTGATGAACATACACCATGCAAAAATCCTCCACAAAATATTGGCAAACTAAATACAACAAAGCCTTAAAAGGATCAGTGCAGATGACGTCAAGATGGTGGTATAGGCAGACTCTGAATTCACCTCCTCTCACAGACAAAACTAATTTATATCTACTCTTGGAACAATTACCCCTGACAGAGAACTAAAAACTGCATTAAAAGAACCCACACAACAAGGGATGGTGCTTACTGAGTTGGAAGAGACAGAAATTCCTTTCTGGAGAGAAAAATGCCACCTTCAAGACTCAGCACTTCAATGCGAACTGGGAGCAATCTTAAAGTGTGGAGCCTTCCCTGAAGGAGTGGGGGATGTGACTGGAGGAGCTATACCACAATAAGCAGGTTATGGATTCAGCACAATCTGGATAAGTGTCGTAAGATCCAGCTTTCCTGGCTATTAACTAGAATGGGGAATACCCCCAGAAAAGCTATGGGACATGAGGGGAAAAAAAGCCTGCTCTTAAAAGGCCCACACACAAATTCATCTGTTATGGAAAGCAACCTAAAATCTCCATAAAGTAAGGTGCACAGTCCTTTGGTGAAAACTGACTCACTTGATAGGCTCTGAGTGCATTGCGGTGAGAGGTGAGACCTCCCAAGGGACTGAGAAATTGGCAGCAGCCATCACTGTGACTTAGTACAAGCATGCTGACACAGACACAGGTAGATGCCTTTGGAGTTCTTCCCTGGCCTGTTAACCAAGGGTTTGCCCCACCCACTAGAGCACTGATTTAATCTACCTCAGTCAGGGCAGGCAGTCCACCCTAAAGACTGGCTGCCCCCAACAGCAAGCCTTCAGGAAACAGGGGGGCCCACATAGGGAGGGTGTCTGGAACCTCTGCAGCTGGAGAGTGGGTCCACTCTGCAGGGCAGAGCCTGAGCATGGAGCAGGCCTCACTTGGTGGAGTGTGTGGGGCCTCTGCAGTGGGGCAACTGGGTCTGCTTCAGTGGGTCAGGGCATGCCCATGGGGTACGACTGTGTTGACAGTGTGTGGCCCTGTGGGTGTTGGGCTTGTCAGCTGCAGAAGACTTGTGCTTCTCAAACAGCCACATAGGGGATGGACCCCACCTTCTAAAACCTGAAACAATTGGGTGCTCCTGTGCCTGGGGCAGGTCCCACTCAGCTGCAACTCTGAGAGAGCTGACAACAGCCTTGCAGGCTGGAGGCCTACAGCAATTGTAAGCCCCTGAGCCTAGCAATCAGCCACGCTGGGGCCCTCTCACTTAACATAAAAACTGCAATAGGAATGTGCTATGAGGCCTTGCAGCCAACTATGCTGGGGTTCCCCACACCCAACAAAGTGACTGAAGTGTCCATAGCAGCCACACACAGCTGAATATTACAACCAGAAGGCCAGGGGGACAGCCCAGCCTCCATGTGCACCTGCCGTCATAGTAACCTTGCCACAACAGAAGGACGCATGTAGCCCTCACAGTGGACACTTCTGGAACATTTGGAACTGGTAACAACAGGGAAGCACACTGCTGGGCCTCATAAGGAATATCTTACATAGGGCCACCTCTCCATGATTAGGAGATGTGAGTGGCCAAATTAATACATAGATATAAGGACAGAGAAAGACGTCAAATGAGGAGGCAAAGGAATACATTCCAGGTCAGGGAATTGGACAAAATCCCAGAAAAAGAACTAGATGAAACGGAAATAAACAATCTATCTGACAAAGAGTTTGAGCAAAAAGTCATAAGGATGCTCACTGATCTTGGGAGCAGAATGAATGAACTCAATGAAAACTTCAACAAAGAACAGGAAAATATAAAAAAGAACCAATCAGAAATGATGAATACAGTACTGGAAATGAAAAATTCACTAGAGGGAATCAATAGCACAGTAGATGAGACAGAAGAATAGGTTAGTGAGCTGGATGAAAGACTAGAGGAGATCATACTCACTGAACAGATAAAAGAAAAAGAATTTAAAAGAATAAGGACAGTCTAAGGGACCTCTGGGACAACATCAAGCACACTAACATCCATATTACAGGTGTCCCAGAAGGAGAAGAGAAAGACAAAGGGACAGAGAATCTACTTGAAGAAGTAATAGCTGAAAACTTTCCTAACCTAAGGAAGGAAACAGACATCCAGGTACAGGAAGCACAGAGAGCACCAAACAAGATAAACCCAGAGAGGACCACACCAAGAAACACTATACTTAAAATGTCAAGAACTAAAGACAGAGAGAATCCGGAAAGCCACACGAGAAAGGCAACAAGTGACATACAAAAGAAACCCCATAAGGTTATCAGCTGACTTCTCAGCACAAACCCTACAGGCTAGAAGAGAGTGGCATGATCTACTCAAAGTGCTGAAAGGAAAAAACCTACAGCCAAGAATACTCTGCCTGGCAATGTTGTCATTCAGAATGGATGGAGAGATAAAGAGTTTCCCAGACAAGAAAAATTAGAGTTTATCACCAACAAACTAGTATTACAAGAAATGCTAAAGGGACATATTTAAGTGGGAAAGAGAAGACGACAAATTGGAATAATAAAATTATCAAAAGGAAAAGCAATGCAATCACTGGTTAAGGCAAAAATACAGTAAACTTAGGAGATCAACCACCTATCAAGCTACTATGAAAGTCAAAAGAGAAAAGTACTAAAATTACCTATTTCCATGGTAAGAGGATAATGGATTAACACACACAAAAAAAGAGGTTAGCTAGGATATTAAAAACATAAAATATGGGAAGAGGGGAATAAAAGAGTAGAGCTTTTAGAAAGATATCAAACTAAAGAAACCATTAACTTAATATAGATTTCTATATACGTAGGTTATTATATATGAACCTCATGGTAATCAGAAACCAGAACCCTGTACTAAATACACCAAAAACTAAGAGAAAGTAATCCAAACATAATACTAAAGAAAGCCAACAAGAAGGGAAGAGAGCAAGAAAAGAAGAAAGGAACAGAAGGACTACTAAAACACTCAGATAAAAAGTAACAAATGGGTAATAAGTACATACTTATCAATAGCTACTTTCAATGTCATGGACTAAATGCTCCAATAAAAAGGCACACAGTGGCCAACTGGGTAAAAAAACAAGATCCATATATATGCTGCATACAAGAGATACACTTTAGATCTAAAGACACAAACTGAAAGTGAAGGGATGGAAAATGATACTCCATACAAATGCCAATGAAAAGAAGTCTGGGGTTGAAATACTTATATCAGAGAAAATAGACTTTAAAACAAAAACTGTAACAAGGGACAAAGAAGGTAACTACATAATGATAAAGGGTACAATCCAACAAGAGAATATAACACTTGTAAATATATATGCACCCAACATAGGAGCACCTAAATGTACAAAGCAATTATTAACAGACATAAAAGGAGAAATAGACAGTAACACAATAATAGTAGGGGACTTTGACATTCCACTTACACCAATGGGTAGAACATCCAAACAGAAGATCAATAAGGAAACATTGGCCTCAAATGACACATGAGACCAGATGGACTTAGTATATACAGAACACTCCACCCAAAAACAACAGAATACACATTCTTTTCGAATGCACATGAAATATTCTCTAGGATTGATACATATTAGGCCACAAAGCAAGCCTCAATAAATTTAAGAAGTTGAAATAATACTAAGCATCTTTTCTGATCACAAAGCTATGAAACCAGAAATCAACCACAGGAAGAAAATCGGAAAAGCCACAAATATGTGGAGATTAAACAAAATGCTACTGAACAATGAATGGGTCACTGAAGAAATTGAAGGGGAAATCAAAAAATACCTGGAGGCAAATGAAAGTGAAAATTCAACATGCCAAAATTTATGAGGTACAGCAAAAGCAGTTCTAAGAGGGAAGTTTATAGCAATGCAGGCCTACCTCCACAGAAAAGAAAAATCTGAAATAAACAATCTAACAGTACACCGAAAGGAACTGGAACAACTCAAACAAAGCCCAAAATCAGCAAAAGCAAAGAAATAAGAAAAATCAGAGCAGAAATAAATGAAACAGAAACTTAAAAAACAATTGGAAAAAATCAATGAAACTAAAAGCTGGTTTTTTAAAAAGATAAACAGAGTTGGCAAACCAAGAAAAACTTGGTTTCTTGGTTTCTCACCAAGAAAAAAGGAGAGAAAGCTCAAACAAACATAATCAGAAGTGAAATAGGAGACATTACAGCAGACACCTCAGAAATAGAAAAGGTTATTAGAGAATACTACAAAAAGCTACATGCCAGTAAATTCGATAACCTAGAAGAAATGGATAAATTCTTAGAATCATACAACCTTCCAAAACTGAATCAAGAAGAAATAGATAATTTGTATAGACCAATCCCCAATAAGGAGATTGAAGTAGTAATCAAAAAAGACCCCAAAAATAAAAGTCCGGGGCCAGAGGGCTTCCCTGGTGAATTCTACCAAATATTCAAAGAAGACTTACCACCTCTCCTTCTCAAACTCTTCCAAAAAATTGAAGAGGAGGAGAAGCTTCTTAACTCATTCTACGACACCATTACGTTGATACCAAAACCAGACAAGGACAACACAGGCTAATATCACTGATGAACATTGATTCAAATATCCTCGACAAAATACTAGCAAATCAAATACAACAATACATTAAAAAGATCATACACCATGAGTGAGTGGGATTTATTCCAGGGATGCAGGGATGGTTCAACAACCACAAATCAATCAATGTGATACACCCCCGTTAACAAAATGAAGAATAAAACTCACAAGATTATCTCGATAGATGCGGAGAAAGCATTTGACAAGATACAGCATCCGTTTATGATAAAAACTCTGAATAAAATGGGTATGGAAGTAAAGAACCTCCACATAATAAAGGCCATATATGCCTAACCCACAGCTAATATCATTCTCAATGGAGAAAATTGAAAGCTATCCCTCTAAGAACAGAAACCAGACAAGGATGCCCACTTTCACCACTCTTATTTAATATAGTATTGGAAATCTTAGCCAGAGCAATCAGGTAACAAAAAGAAAAGGGATCCAAATTGGAAAGGAAAAAGACAAACTGTCACTATTTCCTGATGGCATGATTTTATATATAGAAAACCCTAAAGAATCTACCAAAAAACTTTTAGAAATAATACATGAATATGGTAAAGTCAACATACAAAAATCAGATGTGTTTCTATACACTAACAACGAAGTAGCAGAAAGAGAAATGAAGAATACAATCCCATTTACAGTTGAAACAAAAAAGAATAAAAAGCTAGGAATAAACTGAAAAGAAATTAACTCAAAATGGATTAAAGACTTGAACATAAGACCAAAAACTGTAAAACTCTTAGAAGAAAATATAGGCAGTACACTTTGACATTGGTCTTCGCAGCATCTTTTCAAATAACGTGCCTACTCAAGCAAGGAAAACAAAAGAAAAAATTAACAAATGGGGCTATGTCAGACTAAGAAGCTTGGGAAAGGCAAAGGAAACCATGAAGAAAACAAAAAGAAAAACCTACCAACTGGGAGTAAGTAATTGAAAAACATATATCTGACAAGGGGTTAATCTACAAAACATATAAAGAACTCATACAACTCAACAACAAAATAAACAAACAACCCGATCAAAAAATGGGCAGAGGGTATGAACAGTTTTTAAAAGATGACGTACAGATGGCTAACAGACATGAAAAGATGTTCAACGTCACTAATTATTAGGAAACTGCAAATCAAAACTACAATGAGATATCAACTTACCCCAGTCAGAACAGCTATAATTACCAACACGAACAATAAGTTTTGGAGGGGATGTGGAGAAAAGGGAATCCTCATACACTGCTGTGGGAGTGCAAACTGGCGCAGCCACTATGGAAAATAGAATGGAGATTTCTCAAAAAATTAAAAATAGAAATACCATATCATGCAAGCTGTCCCACTACTGAGTATTTATCCAAATAACATGAAATCAACAATCCAAAGAGATCTATGCACCCCTGTATTTATTACAGCATTATTCACAGTAGCCAAGACGGGGAAGCCAGTTTCCACTGTGCCCGTCTAAGGATGAATGGATAAAGACAAAGTGGTATATATACACAATGAAATACTACTCAGCCACATAAAAGAGAAAGTCATCTCACTGGCAACAACGTGGATGGAACTTGAGGGTATGTTGTTAAGCCAACTAAGCCACACAGAGAAAAACAAATATGGCATGATTTCACTGATAGGTGTAAGATAACAAACACAAGGATAAAGAGAACAGATTAGTGGTGACCAGAGTGGAAGGGGGCCGGGAGTGGACGAAACAGGGAAAAGAGCACGTATGTATGGTGATGGAGAAAATTTAGACTACTGGTGGTGAACATGATAAAATCTATACAGAAATTGCTAAATAATAGTGTACACTCCGAATTACACAATGTTGTAAACCATAATGAGCTCAATTAAATAATTGAAAGAAAAATAAGTAAATAAAAATAGATACTCAGGAGGCTGGTTAGATATACAGAGCGCCCTTATTGAGTCCCTTTACTTATCAAGGCAATGTGATTATTTTCAGTTTCCATAAGAACAAGTCCTCTTTCCTAATTGCATAAATCAAATTTGTTATCATCACCATGACTGAAATGTCACCTTGAAAAATAAATTTAATTAGCTATGACCAGACCACAACTATGGAACAAGAACTATCCTTCATAAGCAGAAAAATACTAAAATTTCATCCCAGAAAAACGGTAGGTGCCCCCTAGCTTAGCTGATAACACCACTCCCCCATGGGTGGGCCAGGACCTCGAGGGGGGTGTGTGAGAATCAAGGACACGTTCAGCATGAATGGGGAGGAGGCAGAAAGGGAAGGTGGGGGCAGCTCAGTTGAGGCCTCCAGCCTGGCAGGACACAATCTCTGAGGGGAGCCCAGCACCTAGGGGAGAGGCTGTGGGGGAGTCAGAGGAAGGGGTGGGCTAGGGCCTTCTTAGCCATCGAGGAGCAGAACAGCCTGATCCCAAGGGATTTTCCTAAAGAAATCCTAGAAATACCTCTTGGGAGGGACCAGAAAGAGCTAGAATCAACATCCCAGAGCAAGAGGGTTCGTGGCCACCTTTGAGAGTCTGAGGAAAGTTGCGTCCTTGCCCAGTGGGGAAACTGAGACCCAGGCTGTTGGGGGACATGACTCACACCAGGCTGAGGACTTGGAAGGCCCAGCCTGAGACTGGGGGAGTCCCCCGTAGAGCTGGAGGGAGGGATGTGGTAGGTGCCATCCTGATGACCAGCCACCCAGCTCTGAACCAGGCAGGGCAGTGGAGGGACGGGCAGCAGGGCAGGGCAAGACTAGGTGTCCCAGACCCTGGGGGACCATGGGCTTCTCAGCCTCCTGCAGAGCTGGGGCTCCAGCAGGCACCACTCCTACACCCAGCCCATTTCATGAACATCCCCCTCTGGGCCTCGGCCCAGGTTCGTGGATCCTCTTCCCATGAGGCTGAGGCACAGACACCCCCAGGACACCATTTGGGAGTGGGCCTGTGGGCCTCTCCTCAGTGCTGGGCAGCCTGGGCTGAGCTGTGCCTCAGAACACACAGAGAGGAGACCCAAACAGATTCGTGCACCACACACACACCTATGGCCAGGGGTTCAAAAGGCCTCCTGCCATCCTCCCCTCGCCAGGTACCCATGGGCTGTGGGCTTTCCAGACAGACAAGGCTGCTTCAGCTTTACTCGTAAATGCACGCCCGAAAAAGTTTAAATGTGGCCACGGGAGGCATTTAGAGCAAGGACCAAACTGGACCGCCTTTTAGGATGTCAATGAATTCCCTGCATGCCTCCCCAGAACCCAAGGCTAACCCTGAGGTAAGCAGGATGAGAGCTGAGAAAAAGCTTACACCCCAAGGGAGCTTGGGACTGAGGAGACCCTGGGACCAAGACAAAGGGGACCTGAAACATCTGGAGTCCCTGGGGTTGAGCAAGGCTGCCCAGAGCCAGAGCCTTGGGTGAGGCTGGGCCGGATACAGAGCACCCGAGGCCACCACGGTCAGAGTGGGAGGAGGAGGGAAGGGCAGTCTGCAGGGGGACACAGCGTGTAGAGAACTGGAGCCATGTCCTGCACGGAGGTCACCCACCTCCCCAGGCTGGGCTGACACTCCCCAGGGATGAGCTCCTGCCCCAACACACAAGCACAGGTGTACACACACAGGCACACACACCTCGACGGGCCCTGGGGTGCTCATCTGGCCCTGTGGTGACACCCTTCCTTCTTACCCTCACCATATCCCTATGTGCCCTGGGTACAGGGTGCCAGGAAGCAGTGTGTTCGGTGCCCATCCTCCCCTCCTAAGAAGGCAGGTCTGACACTTCAGGCTGGCAGGATCACACCCGGCACTTGACAAAAATTCAGATTCAGATTCCGGCCCTCCCTCACCCTGAGATTCTGAGTCAGTGGTCTGTGGGCTCAGGAATTCTGAGATGGTGGCCGTTGGAGGAACGCTGGTGCTCTGCTCGCTGTGTGATGGAGAAAATCATCATAATATGCCAGCTGCGTTCATTGTGTCCCAACTGTGAACCTGGTGTTTGTATGAACCACCTCATTTCATCCTCTGATGACCCTTCAGGAAGGTGCCATTGTTTCCCATTCCCAAGGTCACACATTGGCCACTAGAGGAGCCACAGTTTGATGGGGCTCCCTCCTCCTCCTTCCCCCCACCAAAAGGCTTGCAGACTCACAGGCCCTAGGGCCCACCCCAGGGACAGGACCCGAACCAGCATGGGACTCTCCAACAGGAGGGAGTGACCAGGGTGAGACCTGCTTGGAGGAAAGATGCATGGTGGACTGTGATAGGGAACGCCCGCACCCCTCCATCTTCCCAGGATGACACCGCGGGAGGGCCAACTCCTAGCCTGAGGGCCAGCCTCAACCCACCCAGGAGGCTCCTGTGCTGTGCAGCTGGACCAGGCCAGACTGGAAGAATTCCCAGGAGCGCTCGCCCCCTGCAGGCAGACAGGGGTACTGCCGGGAGGAGGCCAGGACTTGCAGGGTGCACATCCAGGTGCTGCTGGGTTTTTCCTTCCCTCAGCTCCAGTCCTCGCTGTGGTTGTTATGGTTGCCCCATTTTAAGGATGACAGAAATGTTAAGCGTCTTGCCCAAGGTCGCAGAACCAGCCAGTATCGGACCTTGGTGCCTCCCTCCCAGGGTCTTTGTATCAGCCCTCAGAGGCCCCCTCAACCCCACACTCCCTCGGCCTTGGGACAGGCGGAACAGCAGGACAGCAGAGCAGGTGTAGGAGGCAGGCAAAGGGTATTTAATGAACTTTAGAGGATTCTGGCACTCCCGCCGGGGCAGTGGGCAGGGACAAGGCATGGAGAGTCTCTACGCGGGCTCAAGAGGTGAGGTTCAGGTGCCGGGGCTCCTGGCATCTCTGGGGCAGAGGGGCGAGAGGCTGAGGTAGCCTCGTCTGGGGCCTCCTGCAGCAGAGGCAGCACTGGGCTGTCCAGCGTGGAGTGGAGGATGGGGGCTCTGCCCTAGCGCCTGCCCCACAGCTCATGGCCCACAACTGCCTTTTCTATAATTAAATTTTACATCCCTTTCCACGATTCATGTGTATTTTCCATTAAAAACTTGCATCTGTCGGGGCTGGCCCTGTGGCCGAGTGGCTGAGTTCAAGCGCTGCACTGCAGGCGGCCGGTGTTTCGTTGGTTCGAGTTCTGAGCGTGGACATGGCACTTGCTCATGGAGCCACGTTGAGGTGGCGTCCCGCATGCCACGACTGGAAGGACCCACAATGGGGAATATGCAACCATGTACTGGGGAGCTTTGGGGAGAAAAAGGAAAAAAAAATAAAATCTTTGAAAAGAAAAAAACTTGCATCTGTCAAATCTGTTTATTCAGGTAAAATCTGTCAGCAAACACCAGAAAATAAAGTGGAATCAGACACTTTATTATCTAGCTCTTATAGGGTGCTTATAAATAGCCCGAATCAAGTGAATTAATTGTGCTTCATTTGGATTCAGTAAGGTAGATCTGACTTCTTATCAGTGTCCTTTAATTAGAACGATTTTTTCTTTAAGGAAGAAAGACATTTCTTATTCCTCATGTTTCCTTCAAAGGAGGGGATGGATACCTTAGTGTGTCTATGGAGTTTTTTTTAATCTCTAAAGATTCTTGCCCCTCTAATTTCTTTAGTGCAGTGTTTCTAAAGTGGATGTATAATGGGTGGCTGTAGCCTTGTTTCCTTTATACCAATTCTCATTTATTTTCCAAAATGTGTCTCTGCCACATGGAAACACAGAATCTAACAAGTGTCTTGTAATTTCTCCTTTTGGGGCTTCAGATGATCCCCAACAGCAGCCTCTAACCTTCAGCCTGTTCCTGTCCATGTATCTGTCTGGTCACCAGGGTGGGCAATCAGCAAGTTATCCTAGCTATCAGCTCTGACTTCCCCTTCCATCCCCCTTGTGCTTCTTCCTCTTTAACTTGTCCTTGGCTGGCATTGGTCTCACCTCTACCCTTTCCAAAGATGACTGTGGACATTGAAGCTCACAGCAGAGACATCTCCCCTGCATGCTGCATGCTTCAGTTGTCTTTTTGACTTCTTGAATGTTTGGACAGTGTACTCCTAATAGTGATAACTTAATTGTAGGTCTTTAGTATTCCCTGCACCACTCAGTTATCATGAACCCCCACCTCTGTAGAGTACTGGATTGGGTGTCTAGTGTTACTGGCTTTTTGGACTCCCAGCTGCATGGTTTGATGATGTCGTAACTTACGTTCTGCACAAATGTGGAAATTGCAACTTTATGTGCAAATTGTTTCCTCAATTTTGAGAGTCCCATCAACATATGGAAAGTACAAAGACGTCTCTATCTTTGGCTCCCATTGTCAGTTGTTTGCTTATTTTATGGAACAGCCCTTGGGATGTACCTCAGTTTGACTGTCTCACATTCTCCTTGAAAGGATGCAGTGGCCTCGGTGGTGTACACAGTGATCACCCCCAGGTTGAATCCCGTCATCCATAGCCTGAGGAACAGCGACACCCAAGAGGCCTTGTAGAGGATGCTCAACAAAACAGCCTAATCTCAATACCTGGCCATTTTTTTGGTCTGTGGATTAGAAATGATTGAAAAATTGAACATTTGGAATTGGCAAACATGCCTCGTTGGCTACATAATTTTTTAGCTCATGTTTTTCATCTCTCTTAATTTATCATATTGAGTATTGCTTAATTTAACACATCTTTAATGGGGTTAAGGGACTGTTCTGGGGTCCTAGATGTGTCAAAACCATTGGACATGTGAATCTTACAATTCCTATGGAATCTTCTGTATTTGCCACCTATGACTCAGGCATCCTGTAGAAATGCACAAGTCTCCTCTTAATCTGCGTATAATTCTCAACCTTTTGCACAGCTCATGTCTGCTGTCCATAAAACTATGGTATTGGTCAAATCCATTGATACAAATTATGTGGGAGAATGCATGTCATTGACCTCAACCTTGGTTTCATAAAAGATGTAACTGATGAGCTTTAAAAATCCTCATACCTGAGACTCACTAGCATAGATTAAGGTTTAATTGGACTGTGGTGTTGCATTAAGCGTTTTAACAGCATCTGAGGAGAGTCTAATGTGCAGCCAAGGTTGAGATCTATTGATGCTTGTCAGATCTTTCATTCAACAACAAATAGTATGTTTGGGTCATTTAATATTCACGATCAGGTCCTGAAGATCTCAAAGTGATCAGAGTTCATAAAGGAGAAGATATGAAAGAACTTGCCATAGCAACAGGCAATGTGATTTTTCTCAAATTCCTGGTAATCGTATTTCATAAATGTTCAGCAAGTCAAAGGAAACCATAAGCAAAATGAAAAGACAACCCAAAAAATGGGAGAAAATACTGGAGAATGATGTATCTTAAAAGGGGTTAATTTCCAAAATATATAAAGAACTAATACAGCTCAGCAACAAAAAAACTCGATCAAAAAATGGGCAGAGGATATGACCAGATTTTTTTTTGAAAGAAGTATACAGATGGTGAACAGGCACATGAAAATATGTTCAACATCACTAATCGTTAGGGAAATGCAAATCTAAACTACGATAAGTTACCACCTTACGACTGGTAAAATGGTTATAATTAACAAGGCAAAAAATAAGAAATATTGGAGAGAATGTGGAGCAAAAGGAACCCTTACACACTGTTGATTTGAATGCAAATTGGTGCAGTCACTATGGAAGAGTACGGACATTTCTCAAAAAATTCAAAATAGAAATAGTACACGATCCAGCTATCGCACTACTGGGTATTTATCCAAAGAACTTGAAATCAACAATTCAAAGAGATTTATGCACCCCTATGTTCATTGCAGCATGATCCACAATAGCCAAGATGTGGAAGCAACTCAAGTGCCCATCAATTGATGACTGGATAAGGAAGATGTGATATATACAGAATGGAATACTACTCAGCCATAAGAAGAGACAAAATTGTCCTATTTGCAACAACATGGATGGACCTTGAGGGTATTATGCTAAGTGAAATAAGCCAGACAAAGAAAGACAAACACTGCCTGATTTCACTCATATGTGGAAGATAAACAAACACATGGACAAAAAGAAATGATTAGTGGTTACCAGAGGGGAAGGGGGTTGGGGGGATGGTGAAAGGGGGAAAGGGGCACACATGCGTGGTGATGCATACAACATTAGACTATGGGTGGTGAGTACGATGCAGTCTATACAGAAACTGACAAATAATAATGTACACTTGAAATTTCACAATGTTATAAACCATTACAACCTCAGTAAAATAATTTTTAGAAATAAAAGGATTCCAAATGATTAGACAGTCTGGAAACACCATCCTAGGACATTGAATAACAAATCCTGGAACGTCTCAATGGCCCCTACACTGCACTTTAGTAGTCCTTAGGAGAAAATAAAAGAGACAAAGAGCCAGGATGTCAGATTAGCAGACCTGAAAGATTTTGATAGGGTCTAGATGTATCTAGATGTCCCCAATTAATTAGTCAAATCTTTTCAAAATGATATAGGCCAAGTACTGTGTAAGATCCCAGCATTAAATGGTAAGAAGGACACAGGATGGAATTCCACCATAAAATGAAGAGCAATGGGTAATGCCTTGATAGAGGGCAGATATGTTTCCCAAAGAACAATTCAGGTTGAAATGGCAACTTTCCTAGTAGATGTGAGACTTTTTTTTCTTTATTAAATCACATTAAAATTCTAAAAGTGAGGAAAAAGTATGCTTATAGTGGGCTTTAAAATGACAGAGGATGCAGTACTACGGGAGAAAAAAAGTACAGGAAAACATCACAGGGATCCAAGACATCCAGACATGTTCAAGTACTTCTTTTAAAGACCAGGACATGTGTGATGTTCAAATTACAAACCACCAAGGCAAGTGCAGATATCTCAGTGTCAGAGAAGCAACGGTATGACTTTACTGAAAGGACAATTATACCGCACTGTCACAGAGCCAAAGCCAGGCTATGTAATCCAGTTGCAGACTCTTGATCTATAAATTTTCAGTGAATAATGGAAACAAGCCAGTATAGGGACTTCTTGGGAGGTTTATGTACTTAAACAGCACATTAGAAATCATTAGGTAGCTATATTTCATTTCTATCTGGAACAAGAGTTAGTATCTTGGTCTTGATTCCAGTTGATACTGGAAATAAACCTCCAGCAACAGTTGAGAGTTAATCCTACCCTTACATGCCGATTCATAGACCTATTTTTGTGATGAGTTATAACAACCATCATAGTATTAAGCCAGCTTCCCATTCCTAGAATAAGTATTACTTATTCACGATGTATTATTCTCTTAAAATAGATATAAATGCATTTGGTTTAACTTTATTATTCAATTTTGTGTCTATGTTCAGGCATATGTGAGCTTGAAGATTTCTTTTTTGCTTCATAGTTGATGCATGGAATCTCCATTTTTATTATTTCTGTAACATGTGTATGTTGGGCACCTACTCTGTGCCAGGTACCATAAGTCCCTAGAAAGACAATGGTGAGCAAAAACACTCATGTCCTCTGACTCACGAATAAACATAAAATTGCCAGTGTGAGTGGTACATGAAGGAAAAGTATAGGATGCTGGACTTGTGGCCCTCACCCCTCTGTCCTCCTCACCCTGACCACATTGAAATATGGAGAATGCTAATAAATTAAAGAGATAAAAATCATTAATGATAAATTTAGTCTGGGGAAGTGGATGGAAAAGCTTTCTCTGAAATACAAATATTACAGCTCTGAGAGGAAGCATGGGAAATGGTTATCAGAGGAAATAAGGAAAGGGTAAGAATTTTGGGCTGAGAAGACATAATCCATGGTTGCCTTGAGGGTCCGTGAGCTTAGGAATGTAAGGGATTTGAGAGGCCAGTGAGATGGAGAATAGAGAGTGAGGGTCAGGAGGTGGAGACGCTCCAGAAAATAACTCTTACTGGAGAGAGGCTCTAGATTCTAGAAAGACAGAGAAGGAAAGAGAACAAGACCTGGAAAAGACTGGGTTCAACAGAAACTAAAGTACCTTCAGAATACAGAGACTTCACCATGGCAAACTAAATAAATATGGGACTGTCCCAGTCTCACTACTCTAGAGGTAAAACCCAGTACTCACTTTCTCTCCTTTTTCCTTCTTACTCAATCAGCCCTCACTGGGACACTTTGACCCTCTTTGATGGATCTCACTGAAGCTTTCTGTTCTCTGAGGTGTGTCACTGGGAAGCCCAATTGGTTTTGCATTTGGCTGGGATCAGAGAATTACAGGTAAGGGTCAAAAGAAATATGTTTAAAGTTTCCAGTCTCTGAGGGTTGAATTCTCAGAGCTTCTCATTAAATTGTTATTGACTGTCCTCACTCCAAATAATTCAGCTCCCTTGGAGCATAAAGATAAGAGCACAGAAAGATTTCAGCCAACGTTGCATCTGTGAAAGCAGCAAAGGGGGGAAATGAGTTTATTTCCTTCAAGGAGTGATTCTTCTTTCTTTGATTTGACTGAAATATCATAAGGTGTCTCCTAAAGAAATTTTAATTCCTACAAGGATCAAAGCCAGGAAGCAATTTTCTGTGATGTTCTTCCCTTGAAGAATCTTGGGGGAATTTATGGATTCCTTGGTGTCCGCAATGTCACGGAGAGAAGGAGGTCCTGTCTGAAGAAAAACAGAGTGGTTAACAGTTTTGGTTCTGTTGAAAGGGCTAACTCAATGAGGACTGGAAAATATCCCTTGACATTTGTTGGTGACATAGAGGCCTTTGTTGATATAGGGAGGGCTCCGTTTATTACATCTAAATAGACGGGCAGGGGAAGAAGCAATCCAGATAGAGAGGGCTGAAGAGTGAGTCCTCAGGAAATGTAGGTGGCAGGTAGAAATAATGTATAAAGTTTGTCAGGGAAAAGGAGAACAGAAGTAAAACATAGCCTACAGAGAGTATTGAGTATGGGAGAGTTAAAAAAAATTAATGGAAGATGGAGAAAGACATTTAATTTCAAGGAGAATGATCATATTCTGTGCAGGCAATTGAATACACAGGAATTACTCACTACTTAATTCACAGTATGCAGTATACACTCTAAATCAATGGCAATCAGGGGCTGGCCCTGTGGCCGAGTGGTTGAGTTTGTGCGCTTCGCTGCAGGCGGCCCAGTGTTACGTTGGTTCGAGCCCTGGGTGCGGTCATGGTGCTGCTCATTGAGCCACGCTGAGGCGGCGTCCCACGTGCCACAGCTAGAAGGCCCCACAACGAAGAATATACAACTATGTACCGGGGGGCTTTGGGGAGAAAAAGGAGCAAAATAAAATAAAATAAAATCTTTAAATCAATGGGAATCATAATGTGCTATATCTCCATTTAGAAAATACATGGGTCCAGAAATCAAGGGTTGGAAGTAGAAGCAACCTGACCCAGCCTCACTCCCAGTGAGCCCCTTGGGGAATTCGTGCTTCAGGTCTCCACACCTCTGGCCTCTGCAGGTTTAGAAATGTTGACTCCTGAAGGGGTAACACTTCCAGAGATATGACAAAATCCCACTGAAATTCAACATACTGATCAGTATGTTAAGGAACAATACTCCATGGGTCAATAGCTTTTATCCTGAGATTCTAAATATGCTTCAGGTTTAGGAAATATATTTATATTAGTTTACTTCATAAATATATCAATACCAAAGGTGGTAAGTCCAATAGGAATCAAAATGTCTTTGATAATTTTTAGTAGCCATTGCTGCAACTGGTGGTGTATACATGTGTGTGGGGGGATGCAGCCTCTTAAACTAGGAAAATAAAGGTGTATCTTTCAGGGGCTGGTCCAGTGGCGCAGTGGCTAAGTTCGCATCTTCTGCTTCTCGGCAGCCTGGGGTTCGCCGGTTCGGATCCCGGGTGCGGCTGGTGTGGACATGGCACTGCTTGGCAAAAGCCATGCTGTGGTAGGTGTCCCACGTATAAAGTAGAGGAAGACAGGCATGGATGCTAGCTCAGGGCCAGTCTTCCTTAGCAAAAAGTGGAGGATTGGCAGTAGTTAGCTCAGGGCTAATTTTCCGCAAAAAAAAAAAAAACGGTGTATGTTTCAAATGACAAATAATATGGATTTTTCAATGAGAGCTAACATTCACTTGAACATGGAAGCATTAAGTGACAATTAATGAATATACAAGGATTGTTTCTGTGAACCATATGTATTTAATATTATTCAATATTAAAAATTCAATTGAATTATCAATTCAAACAAATGCATAAGAGGAAAAAAGAAAGGGAACATAAGCATTGTAAAGTCAAAGACAAATGTATCGTTGTTAGTAGATAAGATTTTGGAGTTGGAGAGCCCTGAGATTGCCAAAGATGCAGCTCTGTATGGGTCCTTCATCACGCATTTCAGTAAATCCCATAGAACAGTTGTTTTTGAATTTTAGCCATGCATAAGATCCACTTGGATGGCTTATTAAACATAAATGGCTGGGGCTGTCCCTGGAGTTTCTGATTTAGTAGATCTGAGATGAAGGGCAAGAATTTATGCATCTAACAAGCTCCCAGGGGATGCTGGAGCTATTGGTCTAGAGACACTATGAGAAACACTTTATCATGTCCTTAGTACTCTGATTTAATAAAAGTTTTCCCTCCACTGTTTACATTTCCCCTCCCTCACTCCACATCCAGCTTTTACTAGGGTACACTGGCTCTTTTGGATGGCATTATGGGGTATTGGAGGAGATAAGAAAAAAGACAGAGATCACCAGGGCTCTCTTCTATGTATGTTTCCTACCTGATTAGGGAGAGGTCATTACTGGAGGAGAATAGAAAAATAAGCTAAAATACTGTTTTATAAAATCTTCATGGAGGCTTTCTGACAATACATGGAATACCGTTCTACTTCCATGGCATTGAAAATGCCATATGTTAGACAAAATCTAAGGTTCCTCTGACCAGATGGTCTGTCTTTGTAGGACACAACTCTGGCCCTGTCAAAGACACACCCCTCACACGGGTCACACCTTTTCCTCTTGAGAGGAATTGCTTCTGTCTTTGCCCCAGCCTTTCACTGACAAACTTTCTCCACTAGGCTTTCAGTACACCAGCTCTCTTAGTTTCCTGCTACCAGGCTGGTCTCTTATACTCAGCCTCCTTTGCAGTTTACTCCTCCCAGAGCATCCCAGACTCTATCTTTGGTCCCTCTCCATATTTACACTTGTTCCTTTGATGATCTCAACCAGCTTGCTGGCCTCAAATACTACCTCTATGTCGATGACCCTCCAATTTTTACCTCCAGTACAGACCTCTCTCTCAAACTCAAGTCTCCACTGGGATGTCAAACAAAATCTCCATCTTTTTAACTTGTGCTAAAATATACACAACGTAAAATTTACCGTTTTAACTATTTTTAAGTGTACAGTTTTGTGGCCTTACTTACATTCACATTGTTGTCCAACCATCACCACCATCCATCTCCAGATCATTTCATCATCCCCAGATGAAACTCTGCCCCTTGAACACTAGCTCCCTGATCCCCTCTCCCCCCAGCCCCTGGTAATCTCTATTCTAGTTTCTGTCTCTATGAATTTGACTACTTTAGTCATCTCATATAAGATGACCCATACAATATTTATCCTTTGGGATATTTCATTTTTGACATTCTGAACTTCTGGTGTCCCTTTTCTTTCAAATTTGCTCCACCCATAGCCCTCCCTATGTCGACTGAAGCAATTCCACTCATTCAGTTTTTCAGGACCCAAACCTGGAGTCATTCTTGTTTCCTTTCTTTTCTCACACCCATATCCTGCCTGACAACAAATCCTCTTTGCCCAACTGATCACTTCTCAACCCTTACGCTACTACCACCACCCACCCCATGTCCTAGCCTCCTGTATCTCACCCAGCTTGCTGCAGTCAACTCCAACAAGGTTTGCCAAACCCTGCAACTCTTTCTCAACCCAGCAGCCAGAATGGTCTTTTAAAATCCCAAGTAAGATCATGTCATGTGTCTGCCCAAAACCTGGCAATGACTCCCCACATCACTCAAAGCCCTTCAATGGCAGAGAAAGCCTCACATGATCAGCTCCTGATACCCATCCTCCTCTTCTGCTATGTACCCCCTCGCTCTCTATGCTGCAACCATATTCCCCCCAGGCCACCTCCCACCTCAAGGTGTTTGTATTAGCCTTGCCCTCTGCCTGGGGCACTCTTTCCCAGGATGTGCGCTCATCTGAGTCATTCACTGTCTTCACAAATGCAATGAGGTTTATTAAGACCAGCCTTTATATAATGACAACCTTTCCTCTCCACACTCCTGATGCTCTTTGCCCTGTGGCATTGAACCTAAAATAATGACTGGCACATAGTAAATACTCAATAAAAATAGGTTTGATAAATTGAGTAAACAAATGTGGCTCTGAAGGGGGTTCCAGTATAGTGTCCCCTGACCACAGTTGATTGGTTCAGGGTGGAAAGAGCACACAATTGTGTCAAACACCATCCTTTTCTGAGATCTTTTTTTCACATGAGAAGCTAAAACAAATCCAGTTTCCTTCTAGTAGTGAAGCTACTAAACAAGTGCTTCACACTAACATGAGGTGTGAGTTGTGAGAGCTGCTGGTTTCTGCATCTCTTTCCATTTGCAAGTAGTCAGGCTGAGAACATAAAGCTGACAATCTGAAAGGAAATCCTTGCAGTATTTGAACCCCCGTGTCCAGCTGTGCCGGCGTCCACCTCAGCCTCGGTTCAGCTATGATCAGATGAATCGGGAAATTCTTTGCTATCACTTGCCAGCAAACCAAACCTGAATAGTGCAGCCCTATATCTACATGAGCCAGGGCCATGAGAAGATCACACCCCATGAAAATCAGCAAGCAGTGCCATGACAAAGGCTCCAGCTTCTCAGCTCAAGGCCTTACTGATCACTTGGCAAATTCTAACTCATACGCATCTCCTATGGAAAGCTGAACAATAGCTTTCCAAAGACGTCCATGTACCAATCTCCAGAATTTGTGAATGTGTTACCTTAGATAATGAAAGATACTTTGAAGATGTAATTAAGTTAAACATCCTGAGATGGGAAATTTATCCTGAATTATCTGGGTGTGCTCAGTGTAATCAGAGGGGCCCTTATTATAGGAAGCCAGGAGTACTAGAGACAGATTTGAAGATGCTATATTGTTGACTTTGAAGATAGAGGAAGAAACCATGAGCGAAGGAATGGAGGGGGGCCTCTAGATTTTGGAAAAGGCTAATAAACAGATGTTCCTCTCGAGCCTCCAGAAGGAGAGTACCCTGCTGATACATTGTAGACTTCTGATTTCCAAAACTGTAAGATGATAAATTTTTGTTGTTTTAAGCCATTCAACATAGAGTAATTTGTTAGAGCAGAATAGGAAAACTAATACAACTCTCTTCCAAAATCTGCTTCTCTTGTCACCACTGGCTTAGATTTCTCCCCATTATCCCTCCCCTGGACAACTTCCACAGTCTCCTAACAGTTCCTTCTGCTTCCAGTTTCTCCCACTCAGAGCAATACTAAATTCCTCACATTATATGTATGATTACAGCACGGCCCTGGTGCTCAATTTCCTTTAAAATCCTTAATATGTCAAATTAGAATCTCAATAGTCTGTCCTCTATCTACAGATCTAGGCTTATTTCTAATAATTCAGTCCTAAGTTCAGTATATCTTCCTTAAATGCCTTACTCTTGAATTTCTCCATGCTTATGTGTATGTGCTTCCTTCTCCCTCTAGATCCCACTGTCTTATCCTCTCTCCTTCCAACCCAAACCCATTTTCCAGTTAAATTTCTATTGATTATTTGTTACTCAATGCTCCAGTAAATTCTTCCATTAGATGTTTTCCCTGAATCCCAAGTGTTGTCAAAGATGTGGAAAAGCTGGGAGCTTCCTCCAGTGCTGATGAAAATGTAAAATGACGAAGTCACTTTGAAAAACATTTTGGCATTTTTCTTAAACAATAAACATAAATTTACAATATTGCCCAGTAATTATACTCCACCTTATCTACCCAAGAGAAATAAAAACACTTGTCAACACGGAGACATGATGAAAATGTTCATAAGAACCCAAACTGGAAATATCCAAATAGCTGTCAAGTGATAAATGGATAAACAAACTGTGGTACATCCGTACACTTGAATACTATTCTGCAATTTTAAGGAACAAAACACTGACACGTGACTCACAGGGATTATTCTTAAAATAATTGCGCTAAATGAAAGAAGCCAGATACAAAAATCACATATTGTATGATTCTATTTATATAAAATATCTAGAAAAGCCAAATTTTTAGAGAGCGAAAGGAGAGACGTGGTTGCCTAGGATGGAGGTGGGAGTGGGAATTAACTGCAAATGGGCACAAGGGGACTTTTGGGGATGATACAAATGTTCTAAAGCTGAATTATGGTGTAGATTGCATAACCACAAATTTATTAAAATTATTCAATTTGCCTTTTCAATGGGTGAATTTCATGGTACATAAGTTATATATCAATAAATCTGTAAAATCAATTGTTTAAAGTTTTCTTTGGAATAACACAAGGCGATTGAACACTTTTACCTTTGTTTTCAACAGACTCTATTGCACCCCAGTGTTGTTATGTTCACCACTCTGTGTTGTGATCATGTTTACCTCTTTCATCCCCTCTTCAACTTGTATACAGCAGACAAAAAATACACCCTGGATTAAACGTAATGAAATCAAAGTAAATTGAAGCCACACCAAATATGTTTTTCCTCACTATCAAATTATGATTTCTCAGGAATATTAAGATCTTACTAGATACACAATTCTTGGTTTCTTTTTTATTTTTTTTTTGGCCCCAAAAGTCAACAATTCTATTCAAGATATTGTTTTGATATCCTTCACTGTCTGTATCAATGGTGTTTTTCCCCCTCAGAAGCAGACACTGAGCCAAGGATTCACGTGCAAGCACTTCAGTGGAACGAGTAGAAAACATGCAACATGGGTTAGAGAGAGGGGAAGTGATGTAGGGAAGAAAATATATCCAGTAAAGCTTGCCTTAGGTCAGCTTCCAAAACAAGTGAGCAGAGTTTTCATCCCGTAGGGAAATTGGCACAAAATCCAAACTTCAAAATTATCCCAGCTAAAGGGTGAAGGAGTTGGCACATGCCACACCTCTCCATCAAAAACTGTTTCTGGTGGGGCATAATTCCCTGTCGCTTCTGCCTTTATGCATTGGGAAAAGTAGATTCCACCTGTTGTGGACAATTGACAGTCATGCAATCGTGCAATGAGATGGTGAAAGGATCCCAGGGAACATGGGAGAAATGCTGACAGCTTCTAATACCCCACCCTTCACTGCAGACTTGATTCTATCAATGCTCTTCTCAAAAAGTCAACTAAGCCCTGAATGCATCCCACAAGTGTGTAACTACCATTCCTGATGGCACCTCCAGAGAATATCCTCGTCCCAAAACAAACCATATGACAGAGTAACTTTATTATACTCAGTATTATGAGTTTTTGGATCTTTAGATGTATTCTAAAACTGCAATAATAGGAAATAAAGGTCTTATAACACAGGAAATGATAGGAAGAAGGGAAAGAAGGAGGAAGGAAGGCAAAGAGTGAAGCAATTTCTCAGGGTTATCCTACACAATATATTACTATGAATCACCTAGAGAAATTAGCTTTCAAATCTAGATTCCTACTCTTGAAGTTGAAAATCACATCACTGTTTTCATGGAAAGTATGATAGCAAAGTTAGGAGTGTAGGTTCAGTGTCAGATTTCCAGATTAGAGAGTCCATCCCTATTTCAATCTCTTTCTCTGAAAAGTGAGGTAAATGAGAAAAAACATCTCAAAGAAATGTTGTCAGGATAACATAAGAGTACATATGTAAAGCAACAAGAAGTGTCTTGACATGGCAAGCACTTTAGTCATGACTATTGTATGATTTTCCTTCCATTTCTTCCAGGGCAAAATGAACACACAGCCAAATTAAAGTGAAGATATCAACATTTGAGAAGATAATTTGGGGGGAAATGATGCAATTACTTAATATAAGTGCTTCAGATCTAATGTTGGAAATCTCAGGAATGGTTGTAAGAAAGCTGACCAAAGATAGAGCTTCATGGGCCACAAATAGGGAAGAAAAGTCAAAAAAGATTGACTGAGGAGGTTGTTAGGGACAAACTAATACAAAAATGAATAAAAGCAAAGCCACAGATGCCTTGGGAATAGAAAAAATGAAGCATATTCTTTTGGGGAGAAAACGAACCACGAGATTAAATTCATAATATTTGCTTTTGGAGCCCACAATGTCCACTTAGTTCTGAGGCCAGGGACCCATCACAGACAAGGGGCTGCTCGACTGAGGAGCCTTCCCAGGGCCCCCTTCACATCCTTGTTCCTCAGGCTGTAGATGAAGGGGTTCAGCATGGGGGTGACCACGGTGTACATCACTGAGGCGATCGAGCTTCTGTGGGAAGAATGAGTCAGAGCAGAGCTGAAGTAGATGCCCAGGCCTGTCCCGTAGTACAAGCAGACTGCAGAGAGGTGAGAACCACAGGTGGAAAATGCTCTATATTTTCCTCCTGCAGAGGAAATTCTCATTATAGAGGAGACAATTTGAGAGTAAGAGAAGAGGATTCCAATGAGGGGAAACACGCCCAGTAGGGCAGTAGCCACATACATGCTGATGTTATTAATGAGGGTGTCAGAGCAGGCTAATTTGAGAACCTGAGCCAGTTCACAGAAGAAGTGTGGAATTTTAGTACCTATACAGAAGGTCAGCCACCTTAACAGTAGAATATGAAACAGGGAGACCCAGAAAATGATGAACCAGCACATCAGAACCAGGAGGCCACAGAGGCGTGGGTTCATGATGACCATGTAGTGCAAGGGGTGGCAGATGGCCACAAATCTGTCATACGCCATTACAGTCAGGAGGAATCCATCCAGTAAAGCAAAAATCATAAAAAAATACACCTGTGTGAGGCAGCCTATGTAGGAGATGTCTTTTCTCTGTGCCTGAATGTTCACCAGCATCTTCGGGACAGTGGTGGAAGTGAAGCAGATATCGACAAAGGAGAGGTTGGAGAGGAAGTAATACATGGGGGTGTGGAGGTGAGAGTCAGAAATGATGGTCAAGATGATAAGAAGGTTCCCGAGCAAGGTGACCAGGTACATGGACAGCAACAACGCAAACAGAAGGGGTTGCAGTTCAGGATCCTCTGAGAGGCCCAGGAGGAGGAACTCTGATATTTCTGTGTGGTTTCCTGCTTCCATGTAGCTGGTGTCTGCTGGAGAAGGAGGAAAAAGTAATGTTCAGTGACAGCCGACTGGCAGCTCACTTAATCAGCACCTCGTGATTCAACCTTTAGGTGGACAAACTTCACCCTCTGTTAAGTCTTTCCAAGGACAGTGATTCACTCAAAGTGGTAGCCCATTTCCTTTTTAAATGTAATTATTTAGCCTTTTTAAAATTTACCAGTAATTTCTTTTTATCTCCTACTCACTGGTTCTAATACCATTTGAGGCTATCAACATAAAACCGATTTCTTCTATGATATGACCCTTAAATAGTTCAAGACCTTTAATAGATTTTCTTTGATAACCTCCATGCTTTCTTCATTGAAATAGCTCTGATACTTATTAAGATGTGGATTCCCAACTCAGAAAACTTTAATTCTGACTTGAAGCTTCCTATCCATGTCCTCATTAACACTCAAGTGCCTTATTATTTTATTTCTAAAAATGTGGTTACTGTTATTACCTTCTTTTGGAGGTTTAGAAATGCCTTTATGCACAGTATGATCTCAATAAATGATAACTATTATCATTATTAATACGTTCCTTTTACAATAACTCTATTTGATATGTAACTCTCCTAAAGTACAGGATAGAAATGTGATTTAGAAAATGGGATCTGAAATAAGACTTCCTAGAATCGAATTTTGCTGTACCAACCTACTGTTGATGTGACCTTGACAAAGTTATTTAACATTTCCTAGCTGAAGATACCTCACTTCTACAATGGGAGTAGCAAACATTCCCTACATTGTAAGACTGATGAGTGAATTAAATGAGATGACGTATGTAATTTTTCTTGTGATCTCTGTGACATACACTGGACACTTGATAAATGTGAGCTTCTGTTCTTAACATCACAATAACTCAGTCCTCTGTGGTATCATTATCAAAATTCCTCTTAAATTGTGGCATTCATTAAAGATAGAATTCTGATTGTTATACACACAACAGATCTGTTACCTCTTTTCACTGACATGCAGCACTTCTAATTAATGAAGATCCCTATGGATTTCTGTTTCATAAACTGCCTGCCAGTTAGATTCTTCCAAGAGGAGAGAGAAGTGTGTGGACTACAAAGATAAGAAGAGGGAACAAAATCACAAAACCATCATAATAAAATACAAAGTGTCTGTGCTCATATATACATCCTCAGAAGTGGAGATATGTTGTGTTAAAAACCAGTAGAGTTAATTGCAAAAATAGAAGACTGACAGATTTGATTAAAAATATTCAAAGCTTGGGGGCTGGCCCCCTGACCGAGTGGTTAAGTTCGCGTGCTCCGCTATGGCGGCCCAGGGTTTCGCTGGTTCGGATCCTGGGCCCAGACAGGGCACCACTCATCAGGCCATGTTGAGGTGGCATCCCACGTGCCACAACTGGAAGGACTCACAACTATAATATTCAACTACATGGGGAGCGGATTTGGGGAGAAAAAGCAGAAAAAAAATTCAAAGCTTGTATAAATCAAATCATCCTAAAATTTCAAAGAAAAATTTAAGATGTGATTATAAATGTCTACATTCTCCATGATAGAAAAAGGTCCATGTTATTAATGCCTAGAGAATCCTAATTAAATCAAGAGAGAAAAATCATCCAGGACTCATTTAGTTTGGGGAGGTAAATGGAAAAGCATTTTCTGAAATATGAATATTTGAACTGTGAAAGGAAGGATGGGTAATTGTTAACCAGGGGAAAGAAGGAAAGCACAAGTATTTTGGGGTGAGAGAACAGAATTCATGGTTGCCCTGTGAGTCAGAGAGCTTGAGAATGAAGGAGCTTGAGAGTCCAGTGAGAAGGAGAACAGAGAGAGAGGGTCAGGAGGACAGAGTGGATGAGGCTCACATGTTCAGCATCCTGTGCAATTCCTCGGTGTGCCTCTCATGTTGGTAATTTTATGTTTGTGATCAGAGAAGGTGATTTCCTTTCCTTACCATTGTCTTTCCAGGTATTTACATGGTGCCTGGCACATAGTAGGTGCTCAAAACATGCAAATGTTAAATGGGTAATAAAGAATTCTCACTCAAAAAAGACCTCTTTGGGCTCACATAAGCCTGAATATAGACATAAAATTCAATGAAAAGTTAAATACAATTTACTCATACCTATTTTTAGAGAAGAATATGTCATGAATAAGTAACAACTCCTAGAGGTGGGAATGTGGTTTAATACTAGGGGGTTTGCTAACATAATTCATCAAAGAAATAGGTCAATGAAGAGAAACCATAACCATAATGACAGGAGAAAATGCATTTGAGAAAATGTAACGGTCATTACTCTCATTAGCAGCCAGGACAGAGCTTTTGCTAAATAAGGAAACCAAGGACAATTTCTAAACCCAAGAAAGAATGATAGTTTTAAAGCTACAGCAAACATGGTATTTTACATTAAACACTAACATCTTTGTATTAAATTTGTGAACAGATCAAGGCAGTCTACTCCAATTTCAGTCACTAGATATTCTCCAGAACATTTAAAGGAGATCTGTAAGATGAGAAAAGGAAATCGGGCTGAGTACAAAACATCAGAAATAATTATTGTAGATGATATTGTGAACACTAAAATTAAACAACAACAATCAACACAGGACTCTTAAGTGCTATCAGTAAGGCAAACATGATGCAAAAATTGTTAGGAAATAGAAAAACCTAGTCACATTAAGAATAAAATAGACAACCTTGTGCATAATAGATCTCCAGTGAGTAGTTAGTGAATAGATTTTTGGGCACAGGAAATCCAACAGGAGCCTACAATTATGGGAAAGAATAGACAAGAGGTGGAGACTCTCCAGAAAATACCTTTTATCACAGAAAGCCCCTAGATTCCAAAAAGAGAGAGAAGGAAACAGAAAATGCACTGGAAAAGACTGCATTCGATAGAAACTAAAGTGCCTTCAAAGTACAGAGACTTCGCCATTACAGACTAAATAAATATGAGACTGTCGCAGTCTCGTTATTCTCGATGTAAACCCCAGTGCTCACTTTCTCTCCTCTTTTTTTCTTACTCCTCCAGCTCTCACTGGATACACTGACCCTCTATGATGGGTACTACTGAAGCTTTTGGTTCTCTGAGGTCTGCCCCTGGGAAGCCCAGTTGGGTTGCATTTGGCTGGGATCAGAGAATTATTGGCAAGGGGCAACAGAAACATGTTTAAAGTTTCCGGTGTCTCCAGGGTTGAATTCTCAGAGCTCCTCATTACAGAAATTCTTCTATTGACTTACGTCATTCCTAATAATTCAGCTCTCTAGGGGTACAAAGATAAGAGAGTGGGCAATTTTCAGCCAACATGGTGTCTGCAAGTGGTAAAAGTGGGAAATTAATTTTTTTAATTCAAGGAGAAACTCTTCTTGCTTTGATTTCACTTAAATCTACAAAGAGTCCCCTAAGGAAAGTACAATTTCTACAAGAATCAAACCCTGGAACCAACTTTCTGTGAAGTTCCCTTGAAGAATCTTTGGAGATTTTGTGAATCACTTGGTGTCCACAATGCCATGGAGGCCACAAGATCTTTCTAAAGAAAAGTAGTGTGGCAAATAGTTTTGGTTTTGTTGGAAGGACTAACCAAATAAGGATGGAAAATATCCCCTGACATTTGCTGGTGACATGGAGGTCTTCATCGATATTAGAGAGGGCTCCATTTATTATCTCTAATTAGAAGGGCAGGGGCAGAAATAATCCAGGTAAAGTGGGTTGAAGAGTGAGTATTGAGACAACTTAGGTGAAAATAAAAATCACATATGAAGTTTATTACAGAAGGGGACTACATGGTTAAAACGTAGTCTAAAGAGAGTAACTCTCTCTCTGGAGAGAGTCCAGAAATTTTTATAATGGAAAATATGGGAAGACATTTAATTTCAAAGAGAATGATCATATTTTGTGCAGGCATTTGAATATACAGGAAATGCTGTGTACTTAATCCACAGTATGCAGCGTATACTCTAAGTCAAAGACAATAATAATGTGCTGTATCTCCAATTTAGAGAATCCATTAAGCCATAAACCAAGGGTTGGAAGTAGAAGTAGCCCCGTCTGCCATCACTCCATGAGCCCCTTGGGGAGTTTTTGCTTCAGGCCTCCACAAATCTGGCCTCTGCATGTTTAGAAATTTGACTTCTAAAGGGTAACACTTTCGGAAACATGGCAAAAGTCCCATTAAACTTCAAGCTGTGCTGCTGCCTGGCACTTCAGGTCCTTCTTAACAAGAAGAGGAGTCACCATCCTGGTAGTGTAATTGACCGTGGTCGTCAATGTGATTGTGTGACTATGGCAATGGGCATACGCTGGTTCCATGCTGTGCTCAGTCAGTGGCTGGAAGGAGCCCAGGAGCAACCTCAGTGCAAACACAGTGGAGGATGCAGATGACTGTTGGTTCGTTTATGCTCCCACAGCAAGAGATCTGAGTGGTGTTGAGCTTTAGTGAAGCAGCTTCCTTTAGCTGAGGGCAATTCTCAAAGTGGGCTGAGGGCTGAGGGCTGAGGACTGTCAGAAGGCTGTATCCCTCACACCTGGAAGAATAAACCCGTAATCCTGAGGTAGGACCTGGGCGATACAGCACAGCATTCACTAGAGTCCATCCCTAGGGACATTTGCGTCAACTTTTTTAAATTGAAACATAATTGATATATAACATTATGTTATTTTCTGTTGTACGACATAATGGTGCAATATTTGTACATGTTGGGAAATTACACCACAATCAGTCTATTTAACATCCATCACCACATGAGGTTACAAGTTTTTTTCTTGTGATGAGAACTTTTTTATTTTTATTTTTTAAAGATTGGCACCTGAGCTAACATCCGTTGCCAGTCTTCCTTTTTTCTTCTGCTTTTTCTCTCCAAATCCCCCCAATGCATAGCTGTATATTCTAGTTGTGGGTGCTTCCAGTTGTGGCACATGGGACGCTGCCTCAACATGGCCTGACGAGCGGTGCCGTGTCCGCGCCCAGGATCCGAACCAGCGAAATCCTGGGCTGCCGCAGCAGAGCCCATGAACTCAACCACTCGGCCACAGGGCTGGCCCCAGTGATGCGAACTTTTAAAATCTACTCTCTTCGCAAATTTCAAATAAACAATACAGTATTGTTAACTCTAGTCACTATTCTGTACATTTCGTGACTTATTTTATAATAGGAATTTGTATCTTTTGCCCACCTTCACCCATTCTCTTCCCCCTTTGTGACCACCAATCTGTTCTCTGTACCTGTAAGTTTATTTTTTGCTAGTTTGTTTGCTTGTTTTTAAGGCTGTCTTGATCAGTATGTTAAATAACAATACACCATGGGTCAATACTGCTCATCTCAGGAATTTACATATGCTTCCACATTAGGAAATCTATTTACATTCATGTATTACATAAATATATCAGTACAAAAGCTGGATTTTTAAAAGAAGTCAAAATGTATTTGATAATTTTAACAGCCATTGCTGCAAATGGTGGGGTACGTGTGTGTGTGGAGGCAGGTTCTCAAAAATGGAAAATAAGGATGTATCTTTCAAATGATAAGTAATGTATACTTTTCAATGGGAAATAATGTTCTTTGGAATGTGGACGCATTCAGAAATGACAATTAATGAACATGAAAAGATTGCTGCTACAAACCATAAGTATTTAATATTATTCTAATAATTTAAATGAATGCATAAGATGAAAAAAGACAGGGACATAAGCATTGTAAAGTAAAAGACAAATCTATGATTATACGTAGATAAGATTTTGGAGGTGGAGAGCCCTCAGATCTCTGAACACGCGGGCGCACGTGGGTCCTTCATCATCCCTTCAACAAATCTTCTAGGGCAGTTGTTTTCAGATTTTAGCCATACATGAGATCCAATGGATGAATTACGAAACACAAATGGCTGGGCCTGTCCCTGGAGTTTGGTAGATCTGGGCTAAAGAACAAGAATGTGCATGCCTGTCAAGCTGCTAAGTGATGTTAATGCTTCCAATCTGGAGACATTTTGAGGCACATTTGTTTGTGTCCCTTGTACTCTGATCTAATAAGAGATTTCCTCCACTGTTTACATCTTCCCTCCTGCACACCACCCCCAGGCTTTACTAGGTTACACTAGCTCTTTCAGATGTCACCATGGAAACCCTGGTTGCCCTGGTTCTTTCTGGTACGCTGTCTTTTCCCCATAAAGTACAGGGAGACGTTCCAGGCAGGGAATTTACAACCCATATCTCTAGGAGACCCAAGATGGTTTGCCTCGGGGACAGTGGAAACTTGTTTAAAGTTTCCAGAGCCTTGGGAGATGAATTCTCAGACTTCCTCATTAAATAAATTGTTCTATTTTCATTCACTCTTTAAACAATTTAGCTCCCTTGGTGTGGAAAGAGAGTGATAGGAAGAAAACTTTATGCCACTTCCCTTTCCCTGAAGATAGCTGTGGAGAGAGATGAATTCCTTTATTCCAATTATTCCTTGTTATCTGGTACATTCAAAACTTTGCAGTCAACAAGACCATTCTTCTGGAGATTAAAAAAGATCCTTCATCTTCCTTCAAAGAAGTCTCCCAGTGTTCCTTAAGACACTACTCCAATTCTGGCCTCCTTTTCACGGGATTTAATTTCAAAGTTAGGAGTTTCTCCCTGAGGGATGTGTTAATGTTACAAGGAGCCCAATAGACATGACCCACAGAATCCCATTATCAAGAAAATGAAATACATGAGAAAGGTCCCTATTTCCAGAAGAAGAACACAACCGTTAATGATGTTGCTACTGAAAAATCAAGGATTTTGAAGAATGTAAATATTCCTGAGAATTTATAAGAAGTATCACATGAGGTTACTGCAGACCTCAGGGAGTGCAAATGTGATGGATGTAGAAAGACTCCAGATGAACTGGTTGAAGGAAGAGTGAGCAGAGTGGAAATGGAAGTAACAAGTAGACCAAATTCTCCAAAAGTTTGGAGTAATAACCAAAGGGGAATATGGCTCTATATGTGAGTTTCATTTTAATTGAAAGACATGAGAATGTGGGACATTCCCATGACATTGGAAAGTATAACATTGCACACAGACATTGGAAAATACAGGATAAAGAAAGGATAAGGGATAACATAATTTCCCCCAGAAATTAGGAATCAATGGGATTCAAAGCTCAGATGGAGCTTTGTAGGAAGCAGTCATTGATCAAATAATTATATAAATAATTATTTAATTACAATGGTGGCTAATGTCGGGATGGATGCATTGTGTCCAGTGAGAGCATATACCCAGTGGGTCCCTGTAACTGAGAACTGAAGGATCCTGGGTAGGATTCAGCCAAGCGTTAGCTTGTGTTTCTAGCTCCTGACTCTCTCAACAGGAACTTCTCCCTCTTTCTGTACAATTATTTGATTTATGCTGCCACCTGTGGAGACTGATGATCACCAGACCAACACATTTGACCTCTGAGGTAATAGGACCAATGGGATGTTCTGTTCGCCCCTCCCCTCAACCTTTCCAAGATTCCACTGATGTTTTATTCTTCCTAACATATTGCCCTTCCTGTTATTCCCATACTGTGAACACTACCACCATCAACTCTGGCACCCACGGAGTTGTTCTACTCCAGTGGTTCTCAGTCAGGCTGATTTTGTCCCCTACAGGACAGCTGACAATGTCTGGAGACTTTTCTGGTTATCACAACTCAGTGCTGCCATCTAGTGGGTAGATCACAGGGATCTGTTAAACATCTTGCTATTCACAAGACAGCCAGCCCCTCATAACAAATAATTATATAGACCAAAATGTCAATATTGTCGTGGGTTAGAAATCTTCGTGAAGACTGTTGAGGACTAATGTTAAAATTTTTATCTAACCAATCCTAGCCACACCTAATTATTTTATAGTGATAGTGAAAATATCATATGAAAGATTTCACAATCTTTTTCCTTTTTTTTTTTGTGCTACTTCATCTTTTTTATTGTGGTTAAATTTATATAACATAAAATGTACCATTTCAACCATTTTTAAGTATACAGTTCTGTACACTTGGCCTTAAGCACATTCACATTGATGGGCAATCATTGCCACCATCTGTGTCAACCAATTTTTCATTTTCCAAAGCTGAAAGTCTATCCCCATTAAATACTAACTTCCCATTCTCCTACCCCAACTCCTGACACCCATTATTCTACTCTCTCTATGAATTTGACTACTCTTGGCACTTCATATGAGTGGAATCATATGACATGGATAAATATCCATTTAAAACACTTCAACTTTGACATTTCAAAACATGAACTTCTGATGTCCCCTGTCCTTTGCAAATTTGCTCCACCCACAGTCCACCTGGTACCATGTACATGAACATGGCTGCTCCAAAAAAGAGGCCCACTACGGTGATGCATGAGAAGAAGGTGGTGAAGTCCTCTTTGGGGGCCTTCTCTGAGTGTACACGTAGAACAGCCCCCAACATGTCACCATAGGAGGTGGCAATGAGGGGAAGGGGAAGCACAAGGATCAGCACCCCCGAGGTGGACAGCGCCAACTCACAGGCAGAGGTGTCTGTGCAGGAGAGCTTCAGCAGTGCTGGCACCTCACAGAAGAAGTGGTCCACGATGCAGGAGGCATCAGTAGGGGAAGTGCAGAGTAATGGAGGTCTGGATGGAGGCATTGAGCATACCCGCCAGCCAGGAGGAGCCCACCATGAGCAAACACACCTGGCGCCTCATGAGCAAAGGATACTGCACGGTGTAGAACAGAGCAACATAATGGTTATAGGACATTAGGGCCAACAAGATGCCCTCAGCCACACTCATCAACGTCAGGAAGAATATTTGAGCTGCACAATCCCTGAGGGAGGTGGAACCTTCTCCCTGCAGGAAGTCTGACGCCATCTTGGCGATGGTGACCAGAGGGAAGCCAACATCTAACAGAGAGGGCTGACTGAGCAGAAAGTACATGGGTGTGTGGAGCCAGGAGTCCATGTGGATCAGGAATAGCAGAAAGGTGTTGGCTAGAAGGCCCATAATAAACATGGCAGCCACCAGGGAGAACCGAAGCTGAGGTGACCCTGAATGACTACAGAGGCCCACCAGAATGAAGTCAGAGGCCACTGATTGATTTCCATCCCCTCTGTTTTACATGATGTACCTTTGCTGCAGGAAGAACAGGAGACCTACATCAAGAATCCTGAGTGGGGCTGGCAAATCCCACCAGGCAATGGCCGTCGATAGGTACTGGCTGCCTAGAGTGCTGTCTTGAGAAGAGTTATGAGGTCACCGCTAGAATCAATAGGAGAAAAGCCACAACAGATTAGTGATGCCTGTCATGGGCATGGGATGGGAGAGCAGAAACTTGCATCTCTTAATAAGATACTGGGCCACACCTCATGCAAGAGCTACACACTGACTCTTGCAGTCTAAATTTCAAAGTCCAAGTCAAAGAAAGTAGTATAGACCCAGTAGAATGTTTCAATACCCCTCTTCCTGATAGTCCTGGGGCTAAAGCAGAGGTGAGATTCCAAAAAGATTGGGAGGTGAAATAGGTAATGATGGAGCTGAAACAAGAAAACTAAGCAAGAGAACAGAGAGGAGTGGCTGAGTCCAAATGCAAAGATGAGTATCTGGAGCAAAAAGAAATCTATGCTGAGCCAGCACTGGGGCCAATCTGAATTCTAACTGTGAATCTGAGGAGTGTGAGCCATAGAAGCACTTGGGTGACAGCAAGTTGGGGGTCAAATGGACTGGGATTAGGTGGGGGGACAGTTGTCAATGAGCTCAGCTATTATTGGTGACTTTGTGACATTGGATGGGAGAGTAGTGACCTGTGGGTAGTCTGACTTAATTTCAAGGACTAGGGTAAGACGCTAGCTCTAGAGTCTCTGATAAATATTGCCTGAGTGAATGAGGTGGACAAGAAAGATGACCACAGACCAGAAGGAGCTGCACACTTAAATCCGGAATGCTCAATTCCCTTGGCAACCTCCAAGCCCCCTGGCAAACACAGATTGCCCTGGAATACCACGTACCACCCACAACTCCAACAATGAACAATGCAGGACAGAAAGGATGTCCATTCCCAACTGTGGGTAGTTAGGGAAGCAGCAATACTGGCCATATAAGGGCACGTGGATTCTTTTGAGGGTCTCACTGGAACTCTTTGTCCTAAGGCTGCCATCTTCATTCAGATGGTCTTTAAAGCTGTCTTTAACTATTCGCCATCCTGACTTTCCTATCACATCCAAGCGCCCAACCAACCATTCACCCATCCATTCAACAAAATTAGTCACATGCTGGGCTGGGCATAAGACATTCCAGGGTGAATCACCCAGGCAAGGTCCTTGCTTCCCTGGACCCCACAGTCTCCATCACGATACCAATGACAAACAAGGACATAAACAGACAAGATCTATGTGACATAGGGAAGTACCATGAAGGAAGTGAGTAGGACATCATGTAGGAAATTGCTGGGGACACCACAGGACAGGGTCAGGAATGCTTGGGACACTTGACAGGTGCCCTCAGTACTGAGAGGGATGTGGAAGAACCAACTTCTTCCTCCTACTTGGAGGTGGATGTTAGTGAGGCTGGCTGTGTGGTTCACCCTGACAAAAACTTTCTAACAGTGCAATCCAACCCATTGGTGGCATTTTCCAAAGTCAGTCAATGACATAAGGGAGTAAGATAACTGAGGTCTGTGATTACAGAATTTAGAGTTGGAAAGGGAAAACCAACATTGTTCACATCATTTCAGGATATTCTGATCAGAAACATAAGAGAGACACATGCATGATGTTTTGGGTACCCAGGGGATGAAACTCTGCCTGAGTTGGAGTCAGGGAAGGCTTCACAGAGGAGGAGGCATTGGAGTGGAATTTTGAAGATCAGGTAGGCAGCTAGAGGAGGGAAAATTGTTCTAGGAAGAAGTAAGCATATGAGCTATATGGGTTGGTGGTTATGAGAGTGTACACAGGAGCTTGCATCCCAGCTTAACTACTTTGTGGCAGCATGACCTTGGGTAGCTACTCAATATCAGTGTCTTCATCCAGAAAATGGATGGCAGTAATCTGGGTCACAGGCATTGTTGTGAAGATGAAATCAAAGGATAAATGTTAAGAGCTTAGTGCCTGCCACTTGGCAAGTGCTCAATAAATTGTAGATATTACTAATTCTCTAGAGGAAAAACCATTGAAGATTGCTGTTTAGATGATCTGTGCTTAGCACATTGCCAGGCACATAGGACATTCTCACCAATGTTGACTTTTTTTGGGGTGGGCGGAGCAAAATGGCGGGGTGAGCTGACCCGGGATTCTCTCCCCTCCAAAATACAACAAAAGATTGGAAGAACTGAATTTCAGAGAATAAACATAATGCCAGCTCGTTAGAGACCTACAATACCAAGAAGGCGGAGATCATAACCTTGCTTACACCCTCGGAGGCGCTGGAACGGTAGGAGAGAACATCGCTCCCTCCCCTAGAGTCTGCGATGGCTGCGGCGCGGGTCGGGAAGGAGCGGGGGAGGGGCCGCGTGACCTGGGGATCATCCAGGACTCCTGCCGATGATTCAGTGGAGACACACTGATGGGGGGAGAGCTTCCGTCCGCGGGGACCCTATAAATCAAGGGCCTTGGGAGACCAGAGAACAGAACTCATCTGAACCCAGACCGGTGTGTGTGAGTAACAGCCCCTCCCCCCTAACAAAGCCAGTGGGCGCAGCCATCTTGCCCCAAGGCGGAGAGCTAACAGGCCGCTCTCGACCCACCATCTAGTGGCGACAGGCTGTAACTGCAACTGAATTCTACCACCATGAGAAAAAACTGCTTCTCGACCATCCAGCAATTTATAAAAGCCCCAGACCAGAAGGAAAACAATAAAAACACAGAATTAAGTCCTGAGGACTTGGAATTAGGTAAACTAAGTGATAATGAATTCAGAGCAGCTATAATCAAAAACCTCAACGAGGTAGAGAGAAAGATAAACAAGCCGAGTTCTGGAGTTACTTCACAAAAGAGATTGAAATCATAAAGAAGAATCAAACAGAATTACTTGAGATGAAAAACACAATGGACCAGATAAAACACAATACGGATTCCCAGAATGCCCGTGTAGACAACCTAGAAGAGCAAATCAGCATAAACGAGGACAGACAGGGTGAATGGCGCCAGACAGAGGAAGAAAGAGAACTAAGAATTTAAAAAAATGAGGAAAATCTCTGAGAGATTATGGATTCAATGAGGAGTAAGAACATAAGGATCATAGGAATTCCTGAGAATATGGAAAAGGAAAATGGAGCAGAAAGTGTGCTTAATGAAATTATTGAAGAGAACTTCCCAAATCTAGGGATCAACGGAGAAATGTGTGTAGAGGAGGGTTTTAGATCTCCTAGATTTGTCAATGTAAAAAGACCCACTGCAAGGCACATAATAGTAAAGTTGGCAAATAGGAATGATAAGGAAAGAATACTTAGGGAAGTAAGGAAAAAAAAAGAGAATAACCTATAAAGGAGCCCCTATCAGACTGTCAGCGGATTTCTCTACAGAAACCCTACAAGCTAGGAGAGAATGGAGTGATATATTCAAAGCTTTAAAGGATAAAAACCTTCAGCCAAGAATACTCTATCCAGCAAGAATTTCCTTCAGATATGAGGGAGAAATTAAATCTTTTCCAGACAAACAAAAGTTAAGAGAATTTGTAACTAAAAGCCCTCCATTACAAGAAATCCTCAAGAAGGCTCTCATACTTGAAAAGAGAAAAAAGGGAGAAAGGGGACACAATCCACAGACTAGGGAGACCGATGGATAGAACCAGAACAGGACAGCAAATATTCAACTTTAGCATTAGGGTAAAAATAAGGAAACTACCAAAACAAGGACGATCTTAGCACTCTAACTACAAATTAATAAGACGAGTTGGAATAAAAAATGAAAATAATTATTTAGGAGAGGAAGAGCAAAGGGTCTAAATCAGTATTGGTCGAGTAAGTAAGAGACCATCAGAGAATAGACTATATTATACACGAGATTCTAAATACAAACTTCAAGGTAGACACTAAAATAAAGTACAGAAGAGAGTCACAAATCATAGATAAGGAAAAGTCTAAGAAACTCAGCATAAGAAATTGCAGTATTAAATGGGTAGTCTAAAGCACACAGGAAAAGAAACACAGGAAAACAAGATAATGAGCGACAGATTGACAGCATTAAGTCCACATGCATCAATAATCACTCTCAATGTGAACGGATTGAACTCTCCAATAAAAAGACACAGAGTGGCAAAATTGATTAAAGAACAAGATCCAACAATTTGTTGCCTCCAGGAAACACACCTCAGCCCCAAGGACAAACACAGACTCAGGGTGAAGGGGTGGAGGACAATACTTCAAGCAAATAGCAAGGAAAAAAGGGCAGGTGTTGCAATTCTCATATCAGACCAAGTGGATTTCAAAATAAGACAGGTAAAGAGAGACACAGAGGGACAATATATAATGATCAAAGGGACACTTCATCAAGAAGAAATAACGCTTATACATATCTATGCACCCAACACAGCAGCACCAAGATTCATAAAGCAACTATTAACAGACCTAAAGGAAGATGTTAAAAACAACACAATAATACTAGGGGTCCTCAACACCCCACTCCCATCAATGGACAGATCATCCAGACAGAAAATCAACAAGGAAATAGTGGAGCTGAATGAAAAACTAAAACAATTGGGCTTAATAGACATATGTAGATCACTCCACCCAGAAGGAGCTGAATACACATTCTTCTCAAGTGCACATGGAACATTCTCTAGGATAGACCATATGTTGGGAAACAAGGTAAGCCTCTACTAATTTAAAAAAATTGAAATAATAACAAGCATCTTCTCAGATCATAGTGCTATAAGGCTAGAAATTAATTACAAGAAAAAAGCTGAGAAAGGCACAAAGATGTGGAGACTAAACAACACACTACTGAACAAGCAATGGATCATTGAAGAAATTAAAGAAGAAATCAAAAAATACCTGGAAACAAATGAAAATGATAGCATGCCATACCAACTCATATGGGATACAGCAAAAGCTGTATTAAGAGGAAAATTCATCGCAATACAGGCACATCTTAACAAACAAGAAAAATCCCAAATAAGCCACCTTAAAGCACACCTAACTGAACTAGAGAAAAAAGAACAAATGAAGCCCAAAGTCAGCAGAAGGAGAGAAATAATAAAAATCAGAGCAGAAATAAATACTATTGAAACGAAAAAGGCAGTAGAAAGGATCAATGAGACAAAGAGCTGGTTTTTTGAGAAGATAAATAAAATTGACGAACCACTAGCCAGACTTACAAAAAAAAAAAAAGGGAGAAAGCTCAAATAAACAAAATCAGAAATGAGCGAGGAGAAATAACAACAGACTCTGCAGAAATGCAACAGATTATAAGAGACTACTACCAAAAACTATATGCCAACAGAATGGATAACCTAGAGGAAATGGATAAATTCCTGGACTCCTACAATCTCCCAAAGCTCACTCAAGAAGAGGCAGACAATTTGAACAGACCAATCACAAGCAAAGAGATTGAAACAGCAATCAAAATCATCCCAAAGAATAAAACCCCAGGACCAGATGGCTTTCCTGGGGAATTCTACCAAACTTTCAGAGAGGATTTAATACCTATCCTTTTCAAGCTATTCCAAAAAATTAGGGAAGATGGAACACTTCCTAACACATTCTATGAGGCCAACATCACGCTGATACCAAAACCTGACAAGGACACCACGAAAAAAGAGAACTACAGGCCAATATCACTGATGAACATAGATGCAAAAATTCTAAACAAAATTTTGGCAACCAGAATTCAGCAATTCATCAAAAGAATCATACATCAGGATCAGGTGGGATTCATACCAGGGACACAGGGATGGTTCAACATCCGCAAATCAATCAACGTGATACACCACCTCAACAAACTGAGGAAGAAAAACCACATGATCATTTCAATAGATGCAGAGAAGGCATTTGACAAGATCCAACAACCATTTATGATAAAAACTCTGAACAAAATGGGCATAGAAGGAAACTACCTCAACATAATAAAGGCCATATACGACAAACACATAGCCAACATCATACTCAATGGGCAAAAACTGAACCCCATCCCCCTGAAAACAGGAACAAGACAAGGATGCCCTCTATCACCACTCTTATTTAACATACTACTGGAGGTCCTGGCCAGAGCAATCAGGCAAGAAAAAGGAATAAAAGGAATCCAAATAGGGAGGGAAGAAGTGAAACTCTCGCTGCTTGCAGACGACATGATCTTATATATAGAAAACCCCAAAGAATCCATTGGAAAACTGTTAGAAGTAATCAACAACTACAGCAAAGTTGCAGGGTATAAAATCAATTTGCATAAATCAGTAGCATTTCTATACTCCAGTAATGAACCAACAGACAAAGAACTCAAGAATACAATACCATTCACAATCGCAACAAAAAGAATAAAATACCTTGGGGTAAATTTAACTAAGGAAGTGAAGGACCTATATAATGAAAATTACAAGGCCTTTCTGAGAGAATTGGATGACGACATAAGGAGATGGAAAGACATTCCATGTACATGGATTGGAAGAATAAACATAGTTAAAATGTCCGTTCTACCTAAAGCAATCTACAGATTCAATGCCATCCCAATCAGAATCCCAATGACATTCTTTACAGAATTAGAACAAAGAATCCTAAAATTCATATGGGGCAACAAAAGACCCCGAATTGCTAAAGCAATCCTGAGAAAAAAGAACAAAACGGGAGGGATCGCAATCCCTGACTTCAAAACATACTACAAAGCTATAGTAATCAAAACAGCATGGTACTGCTACAAAAACAGGTGCACAGATCAATGGAACAAAATTGAAAGCCCAGAAATAAAACCACACATGTATGGACAGCTTATCTTTGACAAAGGAGCTGAGGACATACAATGGAGAAAAGAAAGTCTTTTCAACAAATGGTGCTGGGAAAACTGGAAAGCCACATGTAAAAGAATGAAAATTGACCATTCTTTTTCACCATTCACCAAAATAAACTCAAAATGGATTAAAGACCTAAAGGTGAGACCTGAAACCATAAGGCTTTTGGAAGAAAACGTAGGCAGTACATCCTTTGACATCAGTATTAAAAGGATCTTTTCGGCCACCATGCCTTCTCAGAGAAGGGAAACAATAGAAAGAATAAACAAATGGGACTTCATCAGATTAAAGAGCTTCTTCAAGGCAAATGAAAACAGGATTGAAACAAATAAACAACCCACTAACTGGGAAAAAATATTTGCAAGTCATATATCTGACAAAGGCTTAATATCCTTAATATATAAAGAATTCTCACAACTCAACCACAAAACATCAAACAACCCAATCAAAAAATGGGCTGGAGACATGAACAGACATTTCTCCAAAGAAGATATACTGATGGCCAATAGGCACATGAAAAGATGCTCATCATCGCTGATCATCAGGGAAATGCAAATCAAAACTACACTAAGATATCACCTTACACCCGTTAGAATGACAAAAATATCTAAAACTAATAGCAACAAATGTTGGAGAGGTTGCAGAGAAAAAGGAACCCTCATACACTGCTGGTGGGAATGCAAACTGGTGCAGCCACTATGGAAAACAGTATGGAGATTCCTAAAAAAATTAAAAATAGAACTACCATACGATCCAGCCATCCCACTACTGGGTATTTATCCAAAGAGCCTGAAGTCAGCAATCCCAAAAGTCCTGTGCACCCCAATGTTTATTGCAGCACTGTTTACAATAGCCAAGACGTGGAAGCAACCTAAGTGCCCATCAACAGACGAATGGATAAAGAAGATGTGGTACATATATACAATGGAATACTACTCAGCTGCAAAACAGAACAAAATCATTCCATTTGCAGTAACATGGATGGACCTTGAGAGAATTATGTTAAGTGAAATAAGCCAGCAAGAGAAAGATAATCTGTGTATGGCTCCACTCATATGAGGAATTTAAAACTATGGACCAAAAACAGTTTAGTGGTTACCAGGGGAAAGGTGGGGTGGGGGGGTGGGCACAAAGGATGAAGTGGTGCACCTACAACATGACTGACATACATTAGTGTACAATTGAAATTTCACAAGATTATAACCTATCAATAACTCAAAAAAATTCACAAAAAACAAACAAAAAAGAGCTTAGTGCCTGCCACTTGGCAAGTGCTCAAAAAATTGTAGATATTACTAATTCTCTAGAGGGAAAAACCATTGAAGATTGCTGTTTAGTTGATCTGTGCTTAGCACATTGCCAGGCACATAGGACATTCTCACCAATGTTGACTCCTGTTGTTCTAATTATTCAACATTATGACCCCTTCCATGGTCAAGCGTGACCCTGTCCAGCTCATCCTCGTTAGTGCCGCTCTGCGATGCCCTTGTCCTTCTTGGGTAAAAACCTACCTGCACCTTCGCTGTCTTCTGAGATCCCTTAGCAGAGTCTTTAAAAATCCATTCATCCCCAAATCCATTGACTTACAACAGGGTTCTCCCACCTTGGCATTATTTGGGGACAGATAATTCTTCGTTGTGGGCAGCTTTCCTGTGCATTGAATGAAGTTTAACAGCATCCCTGGCCTCCACCTACTAGACGCCAGCAGCACTTCCCCCACCCCTACTCAAAAAAAACGAAAATAGCTCCACGCATGGCCAAACGTCCCCAGGAGGCAGAATCACTCCTGATCGAGAACCTCTGGCTTAGAGACGGGAGAACTGTAACCTGCATAGACTTTGGTCCGCAATTCTGCTTCCAGACATTTACTCCAAAATTGCTTTAAGCTCAGACCCAGCATAAATCCTATGAATAGCTCACTATTTCCGTGTCTCCATATAGAAAAAACCCCCCACAAAAACCAATCCTTGCAATGTTTTGCCAACTAGTAGCTAATCAATCCCCCCAATCACCAAGTATCCCAGCTGGTAAAATAGCTTTTATTGCAGACTCTTGTCCAGGTGTATTTAAGTGTCCAGATGAACTTGGTCTTGCTCTGCCCACTCACATATCCTCACCCTGAAAGGAGCTGACATCAATTAAGTGCTGACTGTGTAGTAGTCATCTGGCAAAGTGTTTTACATG
Source organism: Equus asinus (assembly GCF_041296235.1). Taxonomy (NCBI): domain Eukaryota; kingdom Metazoa; phylum Chordata; class Mammalia; order Perissodactyla; family Equidae; genus Equus; species Equus asinus. Next base: position 18,641,834 of record NC_091809.1, on the reverse strand, counting down.
CATGATGCTTTAATCCTTAAGTCCTTGAGATGGATGGTGACAATGGTTGCACAACAATGTGAATATACTTAATGCCATGAATAGTAGAAATGGTTAAAATGGTAAATTTTGTGTATATTTAATCCCATTAAAAAAAACAGTGCCTGTAGGCATTATTATTTACATGCATTTTTTGGATGAGAAAATAGAGGGTCACAGAAGCATGGCGACTTGTCCACCGTCACCCAGCAAGGAAGGAATAGAGCTAAGATTTGAACAAAATAAGGATCTGATTCCAAAGTCCCCGTTTTTCTCTTCCTATCCTACACACTCCCCCAAAACATTGCAATAGATATTCCAATATTTGTTGCATAGACACACACACTCAGTCTTGTGTGCCCTCAAATTCACTTTTCCTTCCAAGGTGTCCAGGTGGTCCCACTGATATTGATGCATCTTTTAAAAATGCAAACCCTGGTGTTTTTGGAATCTCTAACCAGCAGTTCCTCGGTGGCTTGTGTCTTGTGTCTTGAGGTTTTGACAAACTCTTCCCCCCGACAAGACCTCTTTTGAAAAAGATGTTTCTACCCATCCAACCTCCCCATCACCTGCCCTCCCAGTCAGACAGGCAGAACTGGGCAGAGTTAGCCATGACGTACTTGAGTCTAGGCTGATCATCTCACTGTGACTCCTAAATCAATATTTCTCATTTGGGTCGAAGAGGAGCCCCTTCAGCAAGTTTCCAAAGTGGTTTTACCTCTTCCTCTCCCCATTTTCATCAATCATACCAAAATTTGGCCCTGGGGATCCCTTCACTGACACTGAATGGCCAGGGGAAAGACATCAGCATTATTTACCTTCTTGTTTCCAATAAAACTCTCACATCTCTCCACAATGGCAAGGCATGAGCTGGACTCCTGTTCTCCTTAATAATCAAATGCCAGTTCGCAGGATACTGTCGTTTATATTGTTTATTTAATCCTCGCAACCAGTTAGCACAGCTCAAGGATCCACTGCAGAGCTCTTTCAATAAATAGCTGTTGAATGAATAAATTCTGTGAGGAAAACAATATTTTAGTTGGAGCTAATGTTATTGACAAATGGGCTGAGAGAAGGTGACTTACATAAAGTCAGACAGCTACTAAGAGGGCTAGGATTTGAACCCCCATCTGTCTGATTCAAAATCCTAAGCACTCTCAATTGTTTATGATGCTTCTTTCTTGGAGTTAATGCTCAGCTCTTCTTCCCAGGAGGTCAGAAAGGAGAACTCTTCTGGGGGATCACTATTGTGGATGGCCAGTCCTCGGAGGGTGAGCTGGAGGTGCCCCCAACCCATGCCACACAAGTTGTTCTCGTACCAGCCCCATGACCAAGGTCAGGTAACCATGCCTGGCTGCTTCAACTGCTTTTATGGAAGGTCAGCATGGACTGACCTTCACTATGGATTGAGTATCAACATAGATGACTTCTTGCTGTCTAGAGGCCTGGCCTTCTTGGGTTCATAGTGATGAAGACAGAGGGAAAGAATAAGCATTCAGTCTAACAAGACATCTGCCTTCAGGTTGGCAAATATCAAGGAGGTAGACAAGAATCCATCCTTCTATCTAAATACCTCTATGGACTCAACCCAATGTGCTCATGGAAAACAATGTCAGCAGTTCCTAGTGTTCTTCCTGACACTAACACCTAGTCTCTAAATCACGCCTGGACCCCCAAGATCCCCACAAGGATGGGTTCCAAGTTCTTGCCCCTACTTGCCAGGGTCTGTGTTTGGAATGAGGGACCTTTCTCAACACCTCACGAGCACGTCAAACCCCCTTATTCCAAGGCAGTCTCAGATAAAACCTCCCTGGATTCCAGCACCCTGGGCTTAACCAGTGTCGCCTCTCTCTATGCACAGATAGATGTCATCATGTGGGAATGGAGGCTCCAAGGAGAGCAGTTGCATCAGAAACCCTTCTGCATCTCCCCTTCTGCTGGAGAAAAAATTGGTTGCAATGGGAGCCTAGAGCCTTTGATATTTGCATTGTCCCTGGAGGATTGTGGTATAAAATTTACTCATCTTTCAACCACAGGAAGGATGGGAAGCACTGATATGGGTAATTAAACGTGCCGAAATCCATGTCTTTTTGTTTGGACCTGATGAGGAAGAGGAGATGAGGGAATCCTTTACTGCAAATGGACACCAAGCTCAAAAACAGAAACAATTCCACGGTCCAGGAGACTTCTTCTGAGTTAAATAATGAGGCAGTGATTGTGGTGGAACCCCTGGGAGGCAGCTTCCCTGGGTTGAGATATTTATTCCTCTAAATTCCATTCTTGAGTGGCCTCTGAGGCTCAGAGACAGATGATTCTAGAGTCCATGAGCTTATTGTGTGCCCAAGACCAGAGCCAGGGGAAAGGGCAGAGACCAGAAAGCCAGATTACCCTCAACAGGGATGCCCACTTCAGGGCATCACAGGCAAGGCCAAGGCAGACTGAATTACCATAAGAGCTCTGCTCAAACCAAAGCTGAGTCAGACAGGCAGCAACAAGGTGTAACCCAGATAGAAGAAGGAATAAGTGACATATTATAAGGACATGACCTGTTGGCCTCACAATCCCTGAATAACAAACCTACATTTTTAAAAAGACTCGTCTTTTTTATATATATAGTATATATAGTAGTAATCATCAGCAAGTTCTTTGTACTCTTTGTGCCACCACTCTCTACTCCCAAGCCCAAAGCAGACATTGGTAATTGATCTCACGGCTTTCTACCTCTGAGCCTGGACAGAGCTTCTCAAAAGCACACCGTGCAGCCAGACCTTACAAATTGGATTTGACACGCATCATGAAATCTTCCTTCCAATCAGATTCTAGACTAGTCCTCATAGTAGTTGGGACAGATTGCATAGAGATAAGGAGCTTGCACCAGAAAAGTTATATGTAGGGCACCTGACTCCCACTGCAATTAATTTTCTCTTCAGAACCTCCATCCCTTGACAATTAGCTCATCACTGCTTGGGTGAAGAAGGCGCTGGTGGGCTAACCAAGGAGGGACACAGTCCTGGGAGGTCTTATCTTTTCTTTCATGGATACCATCTTTGTAGTTATATCTCTGAGTTCTACTCAGTCGCATCTCTAATATTACTATGGGATTCTCTTTAACGTCTTCTTCCCTCAGAGTCTGCTTCCTCCAATGTGCTATTATCTTCAAAATGACAGTTTTGGTCTCTGCCCCTTGTATGAGACAGTTTTTGGTTAATTGAGTAAAAAGTTGATTGGAAGCTCTGTGCACATGTGTCAGCCTGTTTACTTTTTTTCTATCTAGGGTGCCCTAGATGGGCTCTTTCCTTGAGGATTCCTTAGTGGTACGTTTTTTTCTTTTCGGACTGGTTGATTCCCAGAGAAGAATCTCTCATCCAGAAGCCAGTACCAAGGGTAACCCGCTGAAAGGCTGGAATGTTGGACAGATGCTCCAATCCTTACCCTCCTCAAGCAGAAGGCACGAGTTGTGGTTTTTTACTCATTTTCTCTGTGCTTAGATGGAGAAAGGTCTATGGACCACAGAGTGTGCACTAGTCCAAACCATCATCTTTGTTCTCAATCGCTCCCCACCTGGGCCACCTTCTCATCAGTGCTCAGACTCGGGCAAAACAGAAACAATTCAGTCAGGCAGCCCCTCAAAATGCTAGAATATTAGATGTGGGGTCCAGTGCTCTCCTTCCTTCCTCAGGGAGAAGCCAGAAGCTGGGTTCTTACTCTTGATGGTGTGGTGCTGTGGTGGGGGAGGGATTATGGCAAGAGGGTGCCATGTATTTTCCTACTGGGTGCAATACAGCCTGTCTTATGCACTGGAAGAGCATGACAAAACAATATGGTCAGTTCTTAATTGACTGCAGGAATGGAGGAGGGGGCATTTTCACGGATGACTGAAAAGAGCTAGGCCATTGAAAAGCACAGAGAGTTCAGAGTGAGGAGAATGAGACGAGTCTTTTTTAAAATGTAGGTTTGTTATTATTCAGGGATGGTGAGGCCAACAGGTCAGGAGATGATTGCCATGGAAAAGACAGTTTGTTTCTCACAGTTCCCAAGAGGAGGGGACACACCACACATCGCACTAAATAGACCATGAAGATGACATGTTTATGGTATCAGAGCTGAAACGAGAAGGCAGAGTATTGCCTTGTTTGACATCAGCTGGGAAGGAGCATGCAGGTAACTAAGATTTTCTTGTTGCTTTGTGCATGCCTGCGAATGACCTAGAAAGTCCCACCAGTATTGATGTTGAGATTGCAAATAAATTTTTTCAAGCGGGTGAATTCTCAAATATGGACTCTGTAAGTGAGGATTGATTGTACACACACACACACACACACACACACAGAATCTCAAGTGCTTGTGTGTATCCACCATACAACATAAGCCACAAATACATGATGGACATGTGGGAAACCCTCTGTGGATCCCTTCCCAGAGAGGATCGTGATGCTGCATTTGGGGTGTTTTTACACAGGGACATCCCAGTTTTTCTTGGGCACGGCACCTCATTCTAGCTCTGCTGAAATGAGCAGCTCCATCCATTCTTTTTGTTTTTTTTTTTAAAGATTGGCACCTGCACTAACATCCACACATTTTTTGTGCTGTCTGTTATTTCCCTGTTTAACTTGGCCCCCAGGCAAAGTGCTGAAGTGCTTTCTAATGCTCTTAAGTTCAAGGAGGCTGTGATGTGACTTAGGGAGAAAATGTGTGTGTAAGATGTTTCCTTCAGGCATGAGTTGTAGCACTGGAGGCTCTGAGTTCACGGTTAATGGATCAGTAGTATATATTAAATGAGGTGTTCTTAAACAGAAACATACATAACACAAAGTTACTTATTGATCGGTTCAAAAAATGTTGTAACTAGAGGCTTGCAGGAACCTAAGCCAGTGTTTCCCCTAGAAGCAATAGTTCGGTGCTCATGGTGACTTTATAGAACACAACTACTGCAGTAAACTAAGAAAATTGAGGGGCCGGCCCGGTGGCATATTGGTTAAGTTCACGCAGTCAATTTAAGCGGTCCTGATTTCACAGGTTCAGATCCTGGGTACGGACCTAGCACCGCTCTTCAAACCTCACTGTTGTGGCTTCCCACATAAAAAAACACAGGAAGACTGGCATAGATGTCAGCTCAGGGCCAATCTTGCTCACAAAAAAAAGAAAAAAAGAGAAAATCGACCATGATTACTTGAGCATTCTTGCCTTAAACACTGGAGAACAAATAGAAATGCTGTATTAATCATGTCTTTTTATTTTGTATTTTTCCAGCTTTATTAAGATATAATTGACATAACATATTATGTAAATTTAAGGTGTACAACATGTTGATTCGATACACTTTTATGTTGCAAAATGATTAACAGCGTGGTGTCAGCTAACACCACCTTCACGTCACGCGTTTCTTTTTTGTGGTGAGAACATTTAAGATTTACTCTCTTAGCAACTTTCAATTACACAATACAGTATTAACTATAATCACCACACTGTGCCTGAGATCCTCAGAACTTACTGATCTTCTAACTGGAAGTTTGTTGACCCTTCGACCAACATCTTCCCATTTCTCCCCCCCCAGCCCCTAGAAACCACCATTCTACTCCCTGTGTCTACAAGTTTGCCTTTTTTAGATTCAACATATAAGTGATATCATACAGTACTTGTCCTTGTCTGACTTATTTCACCTGGCATAATGCCCTCAAGTTTCATCCATGTTCTTGCAAATGGCAGGATCTCCTTTTTCATGGCTGAGTAATATTCCATTCTGTGTGTGTGTGTGTGTGTGTGTGTGTGTGTGTGTGTGTGTCTGTGTGTCTGTGTATATCACATCTTCTTTATCCATTCATCCATTGACAGACACTTAGGTTGCTTTCATATCTTGGCTGTTGTAATTTATACTGAACTTTTGATGCTGCGTGTGTGTTTGTGTGTGTGTGATTTTTGCAAGCCTGAACTCTTTTGAAATTAAAAAATACTAATTTAGAAATAAAATGATTCAACCCTGTAGTTCCAGCTTTGTTGTGAGTTTTCCTTTCATCTCCCAGAGATCTGCAAGGCCAGAAAGCTTCTCAAAGTGGAGACGCATCAGTATCAGCCTCACCTAAAAGCTTGTTGGAAATGCAGATTCTCAGGCCCCACCTGGACCTGCTGAATCAGAAGATCTGGGTGGGACGAGGACTCTGTGTTTTAACAAGTTCTCCTGCAGATTCTCATACGCTTTAAGCACGAGAACCTGCTGGTCGGAGACAAGTGCCTCACAACCCCAGACTAACTCTGCATCTTTCTGATGATCAGAGGGGATTAAGAATTTAAGAATTTTGAAGACCCAGTTCAGTACATCTCCACTTGCTGCATGTTAAGTTCGCCTTCGAGCTTTTAAAAGTCATCGATGCTTAGTCTCCATCCGCAGGGAGGCTGATTCAATTGGTCTGGGGTGCAGCCAGGACATGGGGGATTTTTTTAAGTTCCCCTGGTGATTCTAATTTGCAACAAAGGTTGAGGACTCCTGACCAAGAGAACAAAGGATTTCGCTGAAGGAAAGGAAAAGAAGCTGGTGGTCCTGGGTGCCCCCTGCTGGCGGGAGCCTGTACATCTCATCTCCCAGCTACCTCAGATGCCGGTGGAAAGAGATGCTGGCCCACGTGGGCCTTGGATGAGTTCACTGCACATCTCTGAAGTCTGGTTGATGTGTGCATAAGAATTGCCCTTTCAATAGAAATGCCTATTTAAATCCCCAATTCCATTTCAAAGCTGTTGCTTGGATGTTTCCAGTTATCATTTGCACACACGCATACCCCCACAGACGGCACAACCTGTAATTTGTGCAACAAACCCCACACAGCACTTACTATGTGCCATATACAGACTTAAAAGCTTCACAAATAACTCATCCATCCTCATAGCTACCCTTTGAAGTCAGTACTACGACTACTTACAATTTGCTAACAGGGAAGCTGAGTCACAGAGGGACTGGTAGTTTGTCTTGGCTATTAAGTGGAGGACCTGGGGTTTAAGCCACAGCAGCTGGCTCCAGTTCTGTGGTCTTAACGACATGCTTGCATTTCTGCCTCTAATCATGATGGTCTCTGCACTGTTCTCTGTGGTATCCCAGAATCTAGCATCTCTCATGTGTGAGACACAATGTCCCCTTTATACCCAAGAGGGAAGTGAGGCTCAGAGAGTCCCAGCCTCCACTTCCACTGTTTGGGATGGATCTTAGACCTCACAGTTTCCCAAACACAGTCAATAACTGAAGTACTCAGAGATCTGGGTTCAAATCCTGCTCCTGCCCCATTCCAGCTGTGTGACTTTGGATAAGGCACTTCATTTCTCTGAGCCTCTATTTCCCCATTGGAAAAAATGGACACAGTCCCATTTCTAAGTCATAAAAATGACCCATTCCAAGCTGTCATCTAGCACCCCTTTCACTTGGAATGAGGATTCTTTAAAGGGAAAAAGAGAACTTATTATTATCTTAATCTAAATTCATCAAATTATTCCTTCATAGGGTCAAGGGTCCACCCTGCAGATGTGTTCAATAAGGTGGAGTGATGGGAGAACCTCCCCATCCACACACAGCTGTATCACTATCGGCACCAGATGCCAGGCCCTGAACACAGTCTCTTCAGTCCTTGATGGAATAGCCCATCTGAGCTAAACGTGTCCTTTTAACATGCTGAGGCTCAAAGCTCTATCGCAACCTCACACTCATAGGGCAGCTGTAACTTTTTCAAAAACCAGAAAATAACTAGGGTTGATGAAGATGTGGAGTAAGTGAAACCCTCTACATGGCTAGTGGGAATGTAAAATGATGTTGCCACTATGGAAAGCACTATGATGGTCCCCCCAAAAGTAGAAATAGAACTACCATATGATCCAGCAATCCCACCTTTGGTTATGTAGCCGAGAGAACTGAGAGCAGGGTCCCAAAGAGAGATTTTTACACCCATGTTCACAGCAGCATTATTCACAATAGCCAGGAGGTGGAAACAACACTAGTTTCCATTGATGGATGAATGGATAGACAAAATGTGGTATAAACTTATAGCAGAATATTAATCAGCCTTAAAAAGGAAGGAAATTCTGATGCACACTACAACATGGATGAACCTGGAGGACGTCATGCTCAGTGAAATAAGCCAGTCACTAAAAGACAAATACTGTGTGATTCCACTTACGTGAGGCGCCCAGAGGAGTCAAATTCATAGAGACAGAAAGTAGGGTGCTGATTGCCAGGGCTGGGAGGAGTCGTTGTTTAATAGGTCTGGACTTTCAGTTTTGCGAGATGAAACTTTTCAGAGATTGGGTGCACAGCAATGTGAACGTACCAAGGCCACTGGACTGTACACTTAAAAATGGCCAAGATGGTAAATTTTATGTTATGTTTATTTGACCATGATTAAACTTCCCATTAATTTTTTTTAAAAAGTGTTATTTCAACAAACCCTCTAAAAGATAAAGAAGAAAATTCTGATGACATCATCACTATGCCTCTTTTCATAAACATGAGGCAGAAACCCTTCCAGCCAAAATGCTTATTCTTGTTCTTTAGGCAAAAGCATTTGAAAGCACAAAGGCTGTGCACCACAGCATCAATCAGGTCTCCTCTGAGCGGGGTCATCAGAAGGTCAGAGGCAGAGTCCTTTCTTCTTTGCTTTATGTAAATTTTAAGAGGTGAGATTATGGGTGACTTCACTTCCTCATGTATATTTCAGCCTTTCTAGAATTAAAAAGTAGAATCGAAAACCAAGTTTGAAAATGATGGATAAGATGCTGTTATTTAGTACATTTCTAAAGCTGCACTAACTGATGACCTTCTGATGAATATTCTAAGGATTAATATTTTAACATTCTAAGGAGGCCTGTGGCCAGCTCTCCCATACCACACTGTAAATAACTTCAAGGCAAGGGTTCCTGGGTCTTACTGGGCTCTGGACCAGGCAGCTGGGGCAGAGGTCTCTGCTCAGGAACACTCCATCCTCCTCCTTCTCAAAATTAGGCGCTTTGGGGAAAATCAAGAATAGATGAGTATCCTGGGGGCTTTGTGGACAGGGAGGGGCCCCACCTCTATCCCTGCATTGTGATGTCTTCTAAAGGGGGCAGCGGGGAAAAGTGATGTCATAGGTCACTGGCCGGCCCCCTCTCCCTCTCTGCCTGTGCCGGCCACTGGCCCAGTCTCACCTTTTCTCCCCACAATGCTGCACCCCAGAGGAAAGTAGTCAGCCTTGCCAAGCCACCCACCCAGCCACTTGCAGCCATGGATGCAAATCACTCCAACCCCTTGGAGCCCCAGTCTTCTCCAGAGGCCCCCAGGCCTGGCCTGAACCCTGGCTCAATCCCAGGGAGCAAGAACCTGCAGCAGGACCCCCCCAACATGGTGGGAGACAAGTTGCCACCAAAGACTGGAGCAGTGGTCATCGACATGGGCACAGGCACCTGTAAGATGGGTTTCGCAGGGCAGACTCGGCCCATCTACACCGTGGCCACCATCGTGGGCTGCCAGCCCCAGAAGCTGGCCACCACCGGGCAGCAAGTGCTGGAGACGTTCATCGGCGAGGCCGCCCGCATGCGCCCGGAGCTGACGCTGGTGCAGCCCGTTCGGAACGGCATCTTGGTGGACTGGAACGCGGCTGAGCTCATCTGGCGCCACGTACTTGAGCACGACCTCCGCGTGGCCACCCAGGACCACCCGCTGCTGTTCTCCGACCCGCCCTTCAGCCCCAGCACCAACCGTGAGAAGCTGGTCGAGGTGGTCTTCGAGTCTCTGCGCTCCCCCGCCATGTACGTGGCTTCCCAGTCGGTGCTGTCCGTCTATGCACACGGACAGGTCAGTGGGCTGGTGGTGGACACGGGCCACGGGGTCACCTACACAGTACCCGTCTTCCAGGGGTACAACCTGCCCCACGCCGCACAGCGCCTGGACCTGGCGGGAACCCACCTGACCGCCTTCCTGGCGGAGATGCTGCTGGGCTCCGGCTTGCCGCTCGGGCAGCAGGACCGGGACACGGTGGAGAACATTAAGCATCGCTACTGCTACGTGGCTGCCGACTTGCTCAAGGAGCAGGCCCGGCCAGAGCAGGAATACCAGCAGACCCTGAAGCTGCCCGATGGGCGGACGGTAACACTGGGCAAAGAGCTATTCCAGTGCCCGGAGCTGCTGTTCAGCCCCCCCGCGATCCCAGGGCTGTTGCCTGTGGGGGTCCCTACCATGACCACACAGAGTCTTCTCAAGGTGCCCCTGGAGGTGCAGGCGGATGTGGCCCAGAACGTGCTGCTCTGCGGGGGCTCCTCACTCTTCCAGGGGTTCGAGGGCCGCTTCCGCGCTGAGCTGTTGCACAGTCTGCCCCGTGAGGCCCACGTGGTGGTGAAGGCCCAGCCCAGCAGGAACTTCTCGGTGTGGATCGGGGGCTCCATCCTGGCCTCATTGCGTGCCTTCCAGTCCTGCTGGGTCCTGCGGGAGGAGTACGAGGAGCAGGGGCCCCACATCGTGTACCGCAAATGCTACTGATGCTGAGTAGCGATTGGGGCAGTGTTGTGGGCAGTAAAGCTTGCGGTACCCAGCCGGTTCTGTCCTGCCTTCCCTCAGCGCTGGAGTAGTCCACTCCTGGACCCACCCAGACTCACCTTACTCTGACCCCACAGACCCACCCCAAGGAGATTTGCCTCCCAGGGCATCCCTGGTTCTGCCCTAACTCACCTCCTGTGATCCGTCCCCAGAGACACCCCAGTTCTGATTCTCTAAACCCACCTCCTCCATCATCAAGGCCCAACACACCACCACGTCCTCACCCTGTCAAACCATCTCCCATGATGTGTGTCCCCCAGGGCACTCTCAGAGTGGGGCTTCACCCATGCCCACCCCCAAGACATCCCCAGATTCTGACCTCTCAGCCTACTTCCCTGATCTATTGCTCTTGATACAGCCCCCCCCATCCCCTGGGCTCTAAACCCCCCAATTCACCCCCTTGCTATATCCCTCAAGGACCCTCAACCAACCCCCATAACTCATCCCTCTCCAAAGAAACTGCACCGGGCACTCCAACCACCCCCTACCCCTGAGAATCTTTCCATGAGTGTTCCAACACCTAAGTTCACTCTTATAATCTGCCCCAAACATCTAATCCCCCCAAACACACCCCCAAGATCTACTTACCAAGACATCCCTGGTTCTGAGCCCCCAAAATCCACCCCTTCATTGATTTTCCCTCATCTGATTATCCAAAGTTCTCCTGAACCCTGATGTGCTGAGCACTCCAGAATCCTCCCCACAAGTGCCCAACTCCAACATCCACCACAAAGATCCAAGTTCTGACCCTCAAGTGTCCGCCCAATGGTGGCCTGCTAAAGGACCCCGTAGTGTCCAAAGCCCATGCCCCAAGTTCCTCCCCTCCCCCAAACTCTATTGTCCCCACATAATTTCTCCCCCGGACTCCTTCCTTCCATCCAGGTGCTCCCACAACCCATCCCGCATCTGTACCCCCAAAAAACAATAGGTTCTGAAGCCCCAAACCCCATGATGGCCCCCACTACTCTCAGCTCACCCCCTTGCTCTGCATCCCCCCAGAAATACTCCTGCATGGTCTCTCTCACAGTGTACCTCCTGACTCCATTCCTCAGGTCCTGGAGTCCTCCTAGGAAGGCTCTGGGCCCAAGGATGATCCTATGATGACCCCATTGATTCCCTAGGTCCCTCCTCTATGTTCTGATCCCCCAACTCCCTTCCCCAAAGACGCTCTCCGGGTGTCCCCCCATGATGAACCCCAGGACGCTCTACTTTAGTTTTCGGACTCCCAGCAACTCACCCCCAGGCCCCATCCCATTAGTTGAGACACCAATGAGCAATGACGTTCCCAAGGGCTGCCCAGCACATGGTGACCCTGGGGAAGACATCCTAGGTGGGGGCTTCACCTGAACACTGGGTCTCTCCTGCAACCCACCACAAAGGTCCCCAGAGGCCAACTTCTTGGGCTGTCCATCAAATATCCCTCTATTATGCTAGTAGCCCATTCCATCTCCCCAGACCTCTCTCAGCCTATTCCTGCAACGCTACCCCAGGGCTCGCCCTGGGACCTGCCCTGAGGATGCCCTATGAGGTGTCTCCTGCCCCACCCTGTCCCTGCAGGGGCCTGGAATGGGAGCCCAGCCTCTCACCACAGGGAAGTTTGTTCTCCTCCCCACAGGGCACCCTGGGTCCCCTCTCCTCCCGCTGTCATCATCCTCACCTACCCTGGGTCCTTGATGGAGGCAGGACCTCTGCATTCATGCTGTCATCCAGCCCAATGAACATCAAGACCCCCAGCCATCCTCCCAGGACATGTCCTCCCAGCTTATCAACAAAATAAGCACAAGCTGCCAGAGCTTATCCGTGTGAACGCTGGGTCCTCTCCTCTTTCGGTCCAGGAATCATTCATTCCTTCAATCAGTCAATGTTTATTAAGTATCTCTCACAGGCTTTCTCCATCTCTACCTCTCCCTGAGTCTTTCTGTGTGTCTCTGAGTCACCTGTCAGCATCATTCTTATGCAGGAATTTTCCAGAATGGAAACTCACTTATTTGCAGAGCATTGAGCCCACTGCACCGATCCCTTCATCTGCCATCAGACAATGAGGGTGGGTGAAGGCCTTGGCTACCCCCACCCACCCTGTCCCACTGTGTCCTGGGGATTGGGCAGTGGCTCCCGCCTCATCCTGGACCAGCCAGTGGTCCTCAGCTGATGGGACAGCCCTTCAGACAGGCCAAGATCCCCAGATCACAAACATGCAGGTTGGATCCCCTTTGCTTCACCACCCTCACTTACCCAACTTGTAGAATCAGCAAGACCCCCTCAAGAGATTACCAAGTGGTGAAGGGGAACTCCTTATTTTTCCCACTAGGGGGCAGCAACTCCAAGACCGAGGTGCTGATGGTGGCCTGGAATTTAAAACCGTAGTGACTGTGTCCCAGACCTCAAGTGAGGCCCACCCTACACTGCAGTGTCAGGGCACTGCCAGTCACACACACACAGAGAAGGGATGTGGGATAGGGTGAGTCTCAGATGCCACAGGAAGTGAGGAGGATGCAGAAATCCCTACCAATCTTGGGTTGCTGGGAAACCCAAAGGGCTTTCACCTTAGACCAGGCTAAACCTCCCCATCTCCAAACCTTCCCTGGGACAGAAATTTCCTCTACAACCCTCCAAAAATGCACCCCTCCAATTTGCACACTCTCAGGGGTGGGGAGTTCACTACCTCCAGTCTGTTATTAGAAATGTCACCTCCTCCCAGGAGTCGTAGGTAAACTTCTGTCTACACTCTCTGCCAGCCACCCCCGACGTGGAGCACTGAGAGCAGCAGAGACCCTGATACCCCCAGTCATTTCCGAACACACCCCCGGAGTCTACTATCTCGTAAGCCCACCGCACCCAATTTCTTCCACTTCTGGTTTTAAGTCATTCATTCATTCATTCCACAAACATTCATTGACCAACCACTATGTGCCTGACACTGTGCTGAAGTCTAAGGAAATCGCAGTGAGTAGCAATTGGGTCTCTGCCTACCAGACCCTCCTTGAAAGCTCTGATGGAGAATGTGGGTTGGTCAGTCCCTTTTCTAGAAACCTTTCTTCCATTGACTTCCAAGTGGCCGGTATCTGTTTCACACACTGACCCACAAGTCCTTTCCTTCTAATGCCTCCAAAACCCATCCAGCTCGCTCCATCCTTCCTACCCCAGCCCAGGCCCCTTCATTGCTCACCTGGAAGATTGTGGAAGCTCTTCCTTGGTGTCTCAGTCACCCCATCTTACACTCCAGAAGACTCTTGCAGAGGATTTTTGCAAAACATAGTTTAGAACACTCTAGTGGCTTTCCATTGTGTGTAAAAGAAAACCCAAATTCTTACCACAGCCCTGAATCCTCTGCCAATCTCTCCAGACTTCTCCTTGGCTTTCCTGCCCACCCTCTTCACCCCAGCCATACAACTCACATTTCTGGTCCTCACATGTGTTTTACAGGCTACATTGGCTCCCTCCAAAATTCATGTGTTGGAGTCCTAACCCCCAGGACCTCAGAATGTGACTGTATCTGGAAATCGAGTCTTGACAGATGTGATTAAGTTAAGATGAAGTCATTAGGGTGGGCCTTAATCCAGTATGACTGATTTCCTTATAAAAGGGGCACGTTATGACAGAGACAACACAGACAGAGGGAAGACTGTGTGAGGACACAATGAGAACACAGCCGTCTCCAAGCCAAGAAGAGAGGCCTCGGAAGAAACCAACCCTGCCAACACCTTGATCATGGACAACTAGCCTCTAGAATTGTAAGAAAATACTTGTCAGTTGTTTAAGCCACTCAGTCTGTGGTATTTTGTTGTGGCAGCCCTAGCACACAGGGAGAGATTTTGGTGCCAAGTGTGGTTTGGAAGGTAGTTGTAATTACCAGCTATGACCACGTGACCAGTTACAGAAGTGAGGACTGTGATTATCATGAGTATTTCTTCCTTGTTTCATTATGAATACCTTTGTGTGCATGCATACACAGTACATACATATACATACATATATGCATGTATGTATATAGAGTAAGCAAATATCTTAGTTTTCTTCCCTGTCTTATACTCATATCTTGCTACATAAGAGGTATTGACAATAGGTCTTAGAATTTAACTTATAAAATGTGAAGAACTGTAAACATCACTCAAGGACTTTATCTCCTCTTCCAGGAAAAAGGTTAGTGCATTCTCAGTTGCATGTAGGATAGCTGTATCACATTAGGTGGAAATATTGTCTTGTTATTGCCTTTATTTGCAAATTAAGTATGTTTTAACATATATGTATGCCAAGGTGACAACGGGTGGACTTGTGATGATTCATTTTGTGTGTCAACTATGGGGCCGTGGCGCCCAGATGCTTGTCAAACACTAGTCTAGATGTTACTGTGAAGGTATCTTTTAGATAAGACTAATGTTTAACTCTGTAAGCTTTGAGGAAAACAGATAACACCCCACATCATGGGTGGGCCTCATCTAATCAATCGAAGGCCCTAAGAGACCACAGACTGACCTCTCTCAAGGAAGGAGGAATTCTGCCAGCAGGCTGCCTTCAGACTCGAACTGTAACTCTTCCTGAGTCTCCAGCTGTGGGACCACCCTGCAGATTTTGGGCTTGTCAGGCTCCTCAATTGTGTGAGCCAATTCCTTAAAATAAATCTCTCTTTCTCTCTACATATATGTCCTATAGGTTCTGTTTCTCTGGAGAACCCTGACTAATATACATTCCTAGCCTCCTTCTTACCTCAGGACCTTTGCACCTGCTAGTCCCTCTACTCAGAATGCTCCTTCTCACCTCCCATCATATCAAAGGTAGCCCCCTTCACAGTAGGATGCGAAGCTCAGATGACAGAAAAGAAATGATTAAAACAATTGACTTCACGTAAGTATGAAAAAAAAAATCTGCAAGGTAAAAAAAATCACCCTGAACAAAATCAAGACAAATGATAGTTTAGAAAATAAATTAAGTAATAAATAATGCTTTTTTCATTGTTTTAAATTGAGGTAACATTGATTTATAACATTATATAAATTTCAGGTGTACATCATTATATTTTGATTTCTGTGTAGACTACATCAAGTTCAACATCCAAAGACTAATTACCGTCCATCACCAAACACATGTGCCCAGTTACCCCTTTTGCCCTCATCTCTCCCCCTTTCCAATGTGGTAACCACCAACCCAATCTCTGTATCTATATGTCGTTTGTTGTTGTTGTTTTTATCTTCTATTTATGAGTGAGATCATATGGTATTTGGCTTTCTCTGTCTGACTTATTTCACTTAGCAGAATACCCTTAAGGTCCATCCATGTTGTCACCAATGGCAAGATTGCATCTTTTTTATAGCTGAGTAGTATTCCATTGCCTACATATACCACAACTTCTTTGGCGATTGATCCCTTGATGGGCACTTAGGTTGTTTCCAAGTCTTTATTATTGTGAATAATGTTGTGATGAAGGTAGGAGTGCATATGTCTTTATGCATTAGTTTTTCGCATGTTCTGTGGATAAATACCCAGCAGTGGAATAGCTGGATCATATGGTAGCCCTATTCTTATTTTTTTGTGGAATCTCCATACCATTTTCCATAGTGGCTGCACCAATTTACATTCCCACCAGCAGCATATGAGAGTTCCGTTTTCTACACATTCTCTCTAGTGCTTGTTATTTTTTGTCTTGTTAATTATAGTCATTCTGATTGGCGTGAGGTGATATCTCATTGTAGTTTTGATTTGCATTTCCCTAATTAGTGATGTTGAACATCGGTTCATCTGTCTGTTGGCCACCTGTATATATTCTTTGGAAAGATGTCCATTCAGATCCTTTGCCCATTTCTTAATTGAATTGTTTGGTTTTTTGTTGTTGAGATACACAAGTTCTGTACACATTTTGAATGTTAACCCATTATCAGATATATGGTTTGCAAATATCTTCTCCCAATTATTAGGTTGTCTTTTATTCTTGTTAATGGTTTCCTTTGCTGCGCAGGAGCTTTTTAGTTTGATGTAGTCCCATTTGTTTACTTTTTTCTTTTGTTTCCCTTGTCTGGTCAGACATGGCATTTGAAAATACGCTGCTAAGACTTAATGTCAAGGAGTGTACTGCCTATGTTTTCTTCTAGGAGTTTTATGATTTCAGGTCTTACATTCAAGTCTGTAATCCATTTTGAGTTAATTTTTTGTGTATGGTGTAAGATAATGGTCTACTTTTATTCTTTTGCATGTGGCTGTCTAATTTTCCCAGCAAAATTCATGGAAGAGGCTTTCTTTCCTCCATTGTATGTTCTTGGCTCCCTTGTCGAAAATTACCTGTCCATAGAATGTGGGTTTATTTCTGGGCTCTTGACTGTGTTCCATTGATCTGTCTGTCTGTTTTGGTGCCAGTACCATACTGTTTTGATTACTATAGCTTTGTAGTATATTTTGAAATCAGGGAGCATAATATCTCCAGCTTTGTTCTTTTTTCTCAGGATTGCTTTGGCTATTTGGGTTCTTTGTTGTCCCATATAAATTTTAGGATTCTTTGCTCTATTTCAATGAAAAATGTCATTGGAACTTTGACATGGATTGCAGTGAATCGATAGATTTCTTTAGGAAGTATAGACATTTTAACTATGTTAATTCTTCCAATTCATGAGCATGGAATGTCTTTCCATTTATTTGTGTCTTCATTTTCTTTCAACAAAGTTTCATAGTTTTCGGTGTACAATTATTTCACCTCTTTGGTTAAGTTTATTCCTAGGTATTTACTTCTTTTTGTTGCAATTGTAAATGGGATTGTATTCTTAATTTCTCCTTCTGATACTTTGTTGTAAGTGTATAGAAATGCAGCTGATGTTTGTATGTTGATTTTGTATCCTGCAACTTTATTCTACTCATTTATTATTTCTAATAGTTTTTTTGGTGGATTCTTTAGGATTTTCTATATATAAAATAGTGCCATCTGCAAATAATCACAGTTTTATTTCTTCCTTTCCAATTTGCATCTGATTTTTTCTTTTTTTGCCTGATTGTTCTGACTAGGACTTCCAATACTATGTTAAGTAATAGTGGTGAAAGTGGGCATCCTTGTCTTGTTCCTGTTTTTAAGCAGTAGCTTTCAGGTTTTCTCTGTTGAGTATGATATTAGCTGTGGGTTTGTCATATATGGCCTTTATTATGTTGAGGTGCTTTCCTTCTATGATCATTTTATTGAGTGTTTATTGTAAATGGATGCTGTATCTTGTCAAATGCTTTCTCTGCATCTATTGAGATGACCGTGTGATTTTTTTGTTAATGTGGTTTATCACCTTCATTGATCTGAAGATGTTGAACCATTGCTGCATCACTGAAACATATCGCATTTGATCATGGTGTGTGATTTTTCCTGTATGGTTGCATTTGATTTGCTAGTATTTTGTGGAGGATTTTTGCATTGATGTTCATCAGTAATGTTATCCTGGAATTTTCTTTCCTTGTTGCCCTTGTCTAATTTTGGTAGCTGGGTAATGTTGGCCTTGTGGAATGGGTTAGGAAGCTTCCCCTCCTCTTCAAGTTTTGGAAGACCTTGAGAAGGATAGGTTTTAAGCCTTCTTTGAATGTTTGGTGGAATTCACCAGGGAAGCCATAGGGTCCTGGAGTTTTATTTTTTGGGAGGTTCTTGATTACTGTTTTGATTTCCTTACTGGTGCTTGGCCTCTTCAAATTCTTTATTTCTTCTTGATTCAGTTTTGGAAGTTTGTATGATTCTAAGAACTTATCCATTTCTTCTAGATATCCAATTTGTTGGTGTATAGCTTTTAATAGTATTCTCTTATAATTTTTTCTATTTCTGAAGTTTCTGTTATTAATTCTCCTCTTTCATTTCTGATTTTATTATTTGAGCATTCTCTCCTTTTTCTTGGTGAGTCTAGCTAAAGTTTGTCAATTTTTTTTTATCTTTCATAGAACTAGCTCTTACTTTCATTGATGTATCCCTTTTTTTCTAGTCTTTCATTTATTTCTGGTCTGATTTTTATTACTTCCTTTCTTCTACTGATTTTGGGCTTTATTTGTTCTTCTTTTTCTAGTTCTTTTAGGTGCACCATTAGCTTCTTTAGTTGAGATTTTTCTTATTTGTTGAGATAAGCCTATATTGCTATAAACTTCCCTCTTAGTACCGCTTTTACTGTATCCTATAAAATTTGGCATGTCACATTTTCATTTTCTTTTATGTACAGATTTTCTTATTTCTTCCTTGACTCAGTAGTTGTTTGGTAGCATTTTGTTTAATCTCTGCAAATTTCTGACTTTTCCAGTTTTCTTCTTGTAGTTGATTTCTAATTTATACCTATGTGCTCAGAAGAGATGGTTTGTATTATATTAATCTCCTTAAATTTGTTGAGACTTGCTTTGTGGCCTAATATATGATCTATTTTGGAGAACACTCCATGTACATTCAAAAAGAATGTGTATTCTGCAGTTTGGGGATGGAATGTTCTGTGTTCATATACTAAGTACATCTGGTCTAATGTATCATTTAAGGCCAATGTTTCTTTATTGATCTTCTGCTAAGATGATCTTTCCAATGATGTGAGTAGAGTGTTAAAGTTTCCTACTATTACTGTGCCACTGTGAGTTTCTCCTTTCATGTCTGTTAATAATTACATTATATATTTAGGTGCTCCTATGTTGAGTGCATAGATGTTACAAGTGTTGTGTCCTCTTGTTGGATTGTTCCCTTGATCATTATGTAGTATCGTTCTTTGTCTATTGTTTCAGATTAATTTTAAAGTTTATTTTGTCTGATAGAAGCAAAGGTGCTCCAGCTTTCTTTTCATTTCCATTTGCATGGAGTATCTTTTTCCATCCCTTCACTTCCAGTTTGCGAGTTTTGTTAGGTCTTAATTATGTGTCTTGTGTGCAGTATATATATGGGTCCTGCTTTCTTACCCATTCAGCCACCCTGTGCCTTTTGATTAGAACATTTAGTCCATTGACATTTAAAGTAGCTATTGATAAGTATGCATTTATTGCCATTTTGTTCCTTTTTATTCTGGATGTTTTAGTGGTTCTTCTTTGTTCTTTTCTTCTCTTGCTCTCTTCGCTTCTGATTTGATGTTTTTGGTATTTGTTTGGGTTTCTTTCTCTTCACTTTTTGTGTGTGTATTGTAGGTTTCTTATTTGTGATTACCATGAGGTTCATATATAATAACCTATGTAAATAGTAATCTATATTAAGTTCATTATCTAAGTTTGAACTATTACTAAGAGTGTTACCCTTTTACTCCCCTGCCCCCACATTTTATATTTTTGAAATCATGTTTAAAAATCTCTTTTTTGTCTGTATATCACTTAACCTCTTATCATGGAGATAGATACTTTTAGTATTTTTTCTTTTGATCTTCAATACTACCTTTATAGGTTGTCGATCCACTGCCTTTCTGTATATTTGCCTTTACCAGTGATTTTTTTTCTTAGATAATTTTCTTATTCCTATTTGTGTTCTTTTCTTTTCCCACTTAAATAAATCCCTTTAACAATTCTTGTAAGGTCAGCTCAGTGGCGATAAACTCCTATAGTTTTTGCTTGTTTGGAAAACATCCATTCTGAATGATAACCTTGCCAGTTAGAGTATTCTTGGCTGTTTTTTCTTTCTTTTCCTCTCAGCACCTTGAATATATCATATCACTCCCTTCTGTCTCGCAAAGTTTCTGCTGAGAAGTCAGCTGATAGCCTTATGGGGTTTCCTTTGTATGTAACTTGTCTTTCTCTTGCAGCTTTTAAGATTCTCTCTTTATCTTTAATTCTTGACATTTGACTTATGTCTTGGTGTGGGCATCTTTGGATTCATCTTATTTGTTGCTGTCTGTGGTTTCTTTACCTGAATGCCCATTTCCTTCTTCAGTTTAGGGAAGTTTTCAGCTATTATTTCCTCAAATATCTTTCTGCCTATTTGTCTCTTCTCTTTCTGGGACACCTATAATAAAGATGTTTGTACACTTCATGTTGTCCCAGAGGTCCCTCAGACTGTCCTCATTATTTCAATTTTTTTTCTTTTTTCTGTTCAGCTTGGGTGATTTCCCGTACTCTGTCATCCAGATCACTGATCTGTTCTTTGTGTCATCTACTTTGCTGTTGATTTGCTCTAGTTAATTTTTCATTTCCACTATTGTATTCTTCAGTTCTGATTGGTTCTTTTCTTTGTTTTCCAATTCTTTGTTGAAGGTCTCACTGTTCACATGTATTCTTCTCCCAAGATCAATGAGTATCCTATTAGTTTGTACTCTTTATCAGGTAGGTTGTGTATCTGTGTTTCATTTAGTTATTTTTCTGAGGATTTCTCCTCTTCCCTTATTTGAAGCATATTCCTTTGTCTCCTCATTTTGCCGACTTCTCTGTGCTTATATCTACGTATTAAGTAGGTCAGCTACATCTCCTGATGTTTGAAATGTGACGTTATGAAAGAGATGCCTTAAGGGACCCAGAAATGTCCTTCCTTCTTATCACCTGTTCCAAATTCTCCAGGGGTGTCCCCTGTGTGGGCTGTGTGTTCCCTTCTGTTGTGACAGGTTTGCTCTTGCTGCAGGTGCATGGTTAGTCTATGCTGACCCCCAGGCTGGCTCGTTGTAAAGCTCAGCCATGTGTGACTTAAATGGTCACTTTATTGAGTGGGACAAGCCCCAGCACAGCTGGCTTCAAGGTGTAATACCTTAAAACTAATGCTAAGTGAATCAGGCCCCCAGTGTGGCTGGTTGCTATCCTCAGGGTCTCACAGTTTCTGTAGGCTTCCACTGCTGCTCCTTGCAGCACATCACCATCGTCAGCTCTCTCAGGAGCACAGATGGCGTGTGCTGCCCCCAGGGACAACAGCACACAATCATTTCAGACATTGGATGATGGGGCAGATCCCTTGTGTGGCTGTTTGAGATGGCCAGTGGCGTGAGTCTTCTGCAGCTGACACACTCCACTGCCCGTGGTCCCACACACTCTTCCAACACAGGCCCACCCCCTAAACACTCGCCACCAAGGCAGACCCACTTGTTCCACTGCTGAGGTCCCACACACCACACCCATGCAGGGCCACAAGTTCACCACAGGCTTGCAGGTAGGCAGGGCCAGTCTCTTTGTTGGGTTATGTGCTCTGGCTGCACTTGACTAAATCTGTGTTTTTGTGGGCAGGGTAAACCTCTGCACTAACAGGCAATAGGAAGTAATCGAATGGCAGATGCTAGTGTCCAGGTCAGCATGACTGGACTAGATCCCAATAATGGTTGTGGACAGTGTCTCAGGCCCTGGAGGGTTGGGCCAAGCCACCTACTGCCTCTCTGAGATGCACCCAGAGCTTAGTGAGTCTCTTTTACCAATGGACTGTGAACTTTTCTTTTTGGTGTTTTTGCATGTTTTTTTCCAGAATGGGTGAATCTCTGCATGGCTTCTTTAAGAGCAGGTTTCTCTTTCTCTGAAGTTTGATAGTTTTCCTGAGGGTATCTCCCACTGGTTTTGAAAGCCAGCTAATCTGGCTATTATGGGATCTCATCTCAGTTGTGCTGAATCTAAAGGCTGAGATGCCTACTGTGCCATAGATCCCCCCACTCAGATCACGCCTGCTCCTTTGGGAAGAGCTTCATACCTTTAAGATTGCTCCCAACCATGAAGCACTGTGACTAGGATGTGATTTTCTCCTCAGCAGAGGTTTATTTCTGCCTCTTCCACCCCTGTCAGTGCTGTCCCTTGTTGTGGGGTTTCTTTTTATTGAATTTCCAGATCTCTCAGAGGTAATTGTTTCACAGGTAGCTGTGCCTTTGTTGTGTCCTTCGGAGGAGGTGAGTTCAGTCCTTTGACATGACCATCTTCCCATCATCCTTGTGATTACTCTGGAAATAGAAAATGTAGGGAGATTCACATGGTTTCAAAATGCATGCCACCAGAATGATTTTTTATATCATGCAATTTCAAATTTGTTTCAATAAAACTTGCAGAGAATGCAACCTATTTCAGGAGAACAATTTGGCCCTCACTATCCAAACTTATATGTACCTCATCCTTTCATTTAAAAATTCCATTGCTAGGAATTTAGCCTAAGGATATTGTAAGTGTAATTTATAAATACAAGATGATATGATACATAAATTCAAAGTGATGTAATATATTGTATCACCCTGAATTATTTGCTGTGATGCGTTGGTTGGAGAAAAAAGAAGCACTTAGTGTGCAAACATGTTACCCTAAACCTGTAAATACATTTACAGGTCCAATAGGCTACCACACTCAAAGATATGACAGGCTAGCCTGGCTTATCCCCCCCAGCCACCCAACACTGGAGAACTGCAGCATTAATCTCCTTGAGTCTCTGTGGAGTGTGTTGGGCCATTTCATATATGGCACAAGGTCACTGTGAGCCCCTTACACTGCTTAATCTATGACCAAAGCTTTGCCTTGATGCAGCAGCAGGGACAAAACAGTAGCTAAGTGCCAAAAAGGACTGATAAAATCCTGGGAATAAGGCAGCACAGGGCTTTCATTATCTCTCATTGTGTTATCAAAAGTTCGGTCTCTGAACTCGGTGCCAATTCAAATAATGAGAACGGGGGTTCGGGTGAAAAGGGAAAAAACAGTTTTCTTATTTTCTTTGGCAAGTAAAGGGAGTGCCAGCTAGCTAATGCCTTAGGGACAGCTGGTTCCCTGTTAAGAAGCAGGTAAGGGGTTTTAAAAGTTAGTAAGGAATGTGGCTGCTTGAAGGGAGGGGGTGGCCTGTGACCTTACTGGTCAGCACTTTCCCACTGGCCTGCGTTTGGCCTTGTGAGGCTGTTTGCAAGGAGAGGGGATGGTGAGATAAAGGAATCCACAGATGGCTGTCCTTGCTTGTTGGCTTCCATGGTTGATGGTAGATTACGGTGCCAGGAAGTCGAGGAGTTGGGCTCTGGGAAGCTTCAGTTTCTTGATATACTCTGGACATCAGTTTCCCTGTAATAAACTTCAAGGACTTGTGATTAGCCAAAACTTTAGTGGGAGCCAAGCGTGAACCTTCAACAATTTGGAACTTCTATTTGGTTGTAAAACTCAGGAAGTCAAAGGTTAAAGAAACAGATATTTACATGTGAGTGTAACTAAAGAAGCAGGAAAAGGGGTTGGTCTTTCTTTAGGTTTAACCCCATATATGCTGGCTTTAATGTAGGGGAACCGAAATCAGGGCCTGTATTAATTAAAAGCCTATAACAGTTGTCTCTTAATTGATCAATTTGCTGATTGTTTACTAATTTGTTGAATGAGAATAAATGGCAACAAATAAGTGGATCATGATTTTCTTGGCTGTCTCTTCAGATTGGCATTTTGAACTTGTTCTTTGCTGTAACCAAAGACAACAATCTAAATTAAAGGGCACTCTCACATATAATAATTGGCATTAGATATGAACAGAACAGACACATTCACAAAAATTCATCAAGTATGTTTACTGCAGCACTGTTTGTAATGAAAACAAGGTTTCAATCAATCAGGACTGTTTACACAATTTCTGATACATCCATAGAATCTAATAAATAATATGCAGTCATGTTTTTAAAAAGACATATTTCCATGTGCTCTTATAAAAAGACCTCCAAGATATATATGCCGCGAGAGAAAAAGCAGTGTGCAGTACAGTAACTATAGTAGAATTCCTTTCTGTTAAAAAAAAATAAGTAGACAAATTTTATCGGGTCATTTTCCAACAGAAGGATTGAGTGAATTCAAAGGAAAATCCTCTTTTCACTCCAGAAGGGTACCATGACAGGTAATATATTCTAAATATATTTTTAAAAGACAATTATGTTAAAAACAAAAACTAAAATTAGCATCTCCTTGAACTGGAACTGGAAATATGATGGCTGGGGGCTGAAACACAGGGTAAGAAATAGCAACTTATGGGAACTAGCTCCTGAAAAGAAAACACAGCCTTCATGGGAAGTTAACAAATCTTTGTGTTTAAGTTCCACTAATGTTTCTGCTATTCTCTGATATGAGACAGTTGCAAAAAGACAGAATAAACAAACCAAATATTCTAGACGCGGCAGACTTGGACCTCTCTGTTCAACACTTTTTCTTCCTCCCAACATGAAGGCTACCTTCTTTCTTTTTTTTTCTGCCTAACTTACATCTTTGCAATCTTCAAGAATCAGCTCCTTCATTTGTCAAGAACCCTCTTTTTATTCAAACCATCAATGCATCCCATCTCCTTTACTGACTTTATCATGGTCTGCATGACATGAGTTAGCATACCTTTTGTGTGCTGTTTCACAAATGATGTGTGTGTTTGTAAATCATGCCTCCATGAATTATAAGCTTCTTGAAGGGAAGAATGACAGAAATGATAACTCAAATGTTCCATGCCTCCACCTACAGCCTTATTTCACAAGCTCTGCAATATCAAACTTTTGAGCTGGATTATTTTTGGTCACTGTGAGGGCATATTTTTCACTGTAGGATGTTGAATAGTGATCCTTGCCTCTACCCACTAGCTGCCAGTAACATCCCTCCCATCAATCATGACAACCAAAAATGTCTTTAGACATTGCCTCCTGGGAACAAAAATGATCCCAACTGAGGACTACTGTTCTAGGCATTTCTTCACAGTTGATTTCAAAGTGGCAGTAATAACTATAGATTGATGAGATGATTTAGGATAATGTAATGGGGAAAATCAATAGCATTTCAATGTGCATTTGACAGCAGGACCAGAGCCAATTCCAATTTTCAGGGATTAAAATGTTATAATGTAACCATAAGTTGCTAAAATTTAACCATGCCATTCAGTTACAAAGACCCAGGTAGTGACAGAATTCTACCTTCAGATTTTGCTGAACTGCTCTGGGACTAGGCATCCTAAAACATCAGTGGAGGTAAGAAAATCCAATGAAAACATAGTAAAGATATAGATAAAACTTGATTGATTAACTAATATTATTGGCTGTTGAATGTTTAATAAATAAAATGTATTCTAAGCAATCTCCATCTTCTGTGTTTCTTTTAATACATTATGCCCAGTGTTACTGAGCAAGGTTCACTGCCTGATGTGCATAGAAGCCAACACTATGGCACTGGCTTTTACTGTTTTTTTTTTTTAGAAAGATTGGCCCTGAGCTAATATCTGTTGCCAATCTTCATGTTCCTTTTCTCCCCAAAGTTCCCCAGTACATAGTTGTATATCATGGTCGTAGGTTCTAGTTCTTCTATGTGGGATGCTGCCTCAGCATGGCTTGATGAGCAGTGCTGGGTCCACACTCAGGATTCAAACAGGTGAACCCTGGGCCACTGAAGCAAAGCACGTGAACTTAACCACATGGCCATGGGGCTGGCCCTGGCATTAGCTTTAGAGAGAAGAAAGAGCATTATTGCTAGGTCGAGTGGCAAGGAGACAGAAGGCAAGGCTCGCAAATCTGACTCTCTGATCCAAGGTTCAGGGTGAAATTTAAGGAGTTAGGGGCGACTAAGCTGCCACTGGGACCATGTAAGCTGATTGGCTAGTCTCAAACAAGTCCATATAAGGTAGTCAACCTACTTGGGAGGTTGGAAGACAGATTTTCCTTATGGAAGGACTCCTAACTTTGTAAAGGGCCCAATGGTAAGATTTTTGAAGATTCTTTGTTCCAGAGTAATCTTGGATCTATGGGTTTCCACCTGGCACATGCATGCTCTCATCTCTATTATTGAGCAAAGTTTGATTAATCAGTAACGTGTTTTAAGATAGCAAAACTAGTTTCTGCTGGTAAATGATTTGTGTACTGTTTCAATTGCCTCTTTCCCTTGTACATTCCTTAATCTTGAGGGAACTAGGGTGATGGAAACTCTAGCTACTTCCTGCTGATTAGGGGGAAGATCAAAGTTTCTTTCTGAGTCTTTTGTTCTTAAACATAATCAAGCCAAAGAGACACATTTCGGGGTGGCACAATATGATCTCCCACATTCCTGCCTTTGAAACTTCAAGAAGTTTCACAGTCCAGAAGCTGAGTTGGTAGATTGTTAAACCTCAGTAAACACTAGTTTCTTATTCCTGACAATAGGTCAGTCTAGTTAAATTGATTTCAGGAGGTGGTGATGCAGGTAGGCTTCCAAAGTTAAGCCTATAAGCAAGTAAAAAGATATCTTATTAGGGTTATTTGTATTGAAATGAAATAAAAGCAAAGGTTAATTGTTGAAACCAGTTTCTGAGCCCAGAGTACAGCCAGTCAAGAAAATTTCCAGGTGTCACAGGTCAAAGGATTCTTTTGCAGTTTGAAATGTCTCTGATGATGTCATCAGGTGTTCAAGTTCATTTTGAGAAGCTTATACTGCAACAGGCATGAAGATTCTCTAAACATGGGGTATCATGGTGACTTCTCTTATGTTTATATCACATTGCTCAATTTCAGTTTACAAGGC
Organism: Equus asinus; assembly: GCF_041296235.1. Classification (NCBI taxonomy): domain Eukaryota; kingdom Metazoa; phylum Chordata; class Mammalia; order Perissodactyla; family Equidae; genus Equus; species Equus asinus. The sequence goes on along the minus strand of NC_091809.1, from coordinate 18,614,959 downwards.
TTCAGGAGAGGGAATGATTTCAGTTCTCAATGATTCCAAATGAAAAAGATAGATAAAATTGAAAACATTAATTTGCATATTTGTAGCCAGATATTTGAGGAAACTGGCAGAATTCAAGACACAGTCCAGCTTACAGATAGAAAACAAAAACCTCAAAGAAAATTTATAGAACTAGAATGTCTATTACACTTCCTACTGGAAAATAATTTTCATCTCTAAAATCAGCTTCATTTTTACTGAATATAGGCGAATTAAGACTAATTGGTTTGCAAAATAACTCATTTCAATAAGTATAGCCCACTTATTTACAAAAGTATACTAAGAATAGAAATACATTGTATAGGATCTTTTATTTTATTTAATTTTCCAAGTCATTCTCTCCTTTTTCACTTTGTCTTAAAGATTGGAACCTGTGTACAGACGGTTTTCAATCTTCTTTGTTGGAACTTTGAGTAAGAAATCTCAGATTGAACTTTAAAGGGTTCTACAATCCAGGAAGGCCAAGCAAATGCCTTGTCATCAGATTCTGCCTGCAATACATATAAATTTGATTGAATTCTTCTTTTCTTGAGGTTTCTCAAAATATCCTAAGGTTCTTGCACCTGCCAGGAGGAGACAATACTTACTCACCTGGTAAGGGTGCTAGGAACTCTGTAAACAAGGTATCAGGCCAATTTACAAGGGGCTTTATTTGGCCCATAAAGTTAACATTTGTTTCTTAAAGTTGCATGATAGAATCTGAGTTTATAAAGGTCTATCTCAAACATGATATTAGAACTAAGGCATTGGTAATGTAACCAATATTTCCAATTCATTCCTGTTATAAGAAAGAACAAACAATTACAGAACTTATGAAAATGACAGTATTGTCATCAAACTAAGACTATTCACTCATTCTAAATTATGGAGGGATCAAGTAAGGGGGAAAACATAAATGTATTAATTTTGCACAAATATATAATTTAAATGCAGAAAAGAGGTTTCTCAAATCTGTGGAAACAAAAGATGAAGAGAATCAGAAATATTTCACACGAAATTCTCTGTTTGCCTGCAAATGTGCAGTGAATCTGGCCCAGCCAAAACAAGACAGCCTGGGGAACCAACGTGGAAGACTGATCCCTTTGCACCAACACACCGGAGCACACAGGAGCACCACCTGCATAAGAGGACCAGGAGAGCCGCCAGGATGCCAGCCACAAGCAGGACACTGGGGCAACATACTCCCTGCCTTCAGCCACTCCTCCCCGCATACCCTCCTCCTCCAAGCTCTAGGCAGGGTCCCTGACACCCAGGACTGGCGGCTCCCGCCCCAGCCCAGGGCCTGGCGGTGCCCTAAGCCGGCCCAGCTCAGCCTGGACCTATTGGAATTTGAGAGTAATAAATCGATATCGAAACGTGCTTGAGTTTTGGGTGTGATCATTCCTCACGTCTGTTGGCTCGACAACTGGGAAGCACGTGGGGGCGCTGTTCTGTTTCCATCAGATTCGGCAGAACACACAGGAGGAGAGGAAAGCCGGCAAGAGGGGAGGGGGTGGATTTCCAAAGGGGAAGGAAGCTCCGCCAACCCCGCAAAAGGCACACAGAGGCGAGCGCCCGCGCACGCCCTCACGAACGCCGCCCCCCCCCGCCCACACACACAAACACACACACACAAACTCCGATGTAACACAGACATTCGCAGAGGCACGTTCACAAATGCCCGTAAAGTCTGCCTGAGCTCACCCCCAAATTCCCCTCCGAAGTTCTCAAAGGGCAAGCGATTGCCTAGTGAAAGGACTCCTCCCTCGAGGCTCCGGCTCCGAGGAAAGGAACTCAGAGCCCCGCCTGGTCGGCAAGCGGGCTGGGACTCAAGCCAGAGAGTCCCCCCGGGTCCGGCGTGCACGTGGCTCCCCTTTCTTCTTCTCTTCGAAGCTCCCTAGTTGGGGTGAACTCTCGCTGGGATGGCCTTCCCGGAAATCCATTGATTGGTCCCCCGGAAGAATACCCTTCCGGTTGACCCTGAGAAGACCCCAGAAACAAGTCAGGTGAAGCACTTCCTGGCTGCAAGGAAGGGAGAGGGTCGAGCGGAGAGGGAAGACGGCTGCCAGGCGACAGCTGGACGATGGGGGCGGAGTCAGGGAGAGGGGCCAGTGGACGGATCTGGAAGGGATTGGGCGGACTCTGAAGCAAGGCCTCCTCGGGAGTCCTCCTCACTCGTCCCCCCTGACTTTCCCTCCTATTATTGAGACTTAAACACACACTTCACTAAAGAGTAGAAGAGGACTTGAAACCACGCTCAACATCTCTACCCCTCAGTGAGATTCACAGGGACTCTCCCGGTTCAGATACCACACATAGCCATGAGGATGGCTACAATGAGCAAGACGAACTCCTGAGGGCTGGGGAGGATGCAGAGCAGCTGGTACTCTCACCCGTTTCTGCCAAAAATCCTAAAATGGTTCAAATTGCTTAAATGGTGTGTAATTGTTTGAATCATTCATCATAGACTTATCATTCAACTCAGCTTTCCAACTCTGTTACATTTTCTTGAAAGTAATAAAAATTCATGTCCATTAAAATACAGAGTAAAAAGGGTTATCCAGCTGTATTCACAATCGTCAAAATCTGGACAAGATTCCAACGTCCTTCAATACTCAACTGATAATCAGAATGTCACCCACTCCAATAGGGGATACTCCTCAGCAATCAAGAGGATGCAATTTTTTTTTTTTTTTGAGGACGATCAGCCCTGATCTAACTACTGCCAATCCTCCTCTTTTTGCTGAGGAAGACTGTCTCTGAGCTAACATCTGTGCCCATCTTCCTCTACTTTATGTATGGGATGCCTACCACAGCATGGCTTGCTAAGCAGTGCCGTGTCCACATCCGGGATCTGCACCAGAGAACCCCTGGCCGCCAAAGCGGAATGTGCAAACTTAACCACTGCACCACTGAGCCAGCCCCAAGGATGTGATTTTTAAATCTCATTTCAAGTTCAACTACGGTAAATTTACTCCTTATCCTAGTATTTAATTTGGTCATTGTGTGATTTTACGGGATGTTTAGGCAGCTTTTGTGAGAACCTTACAATGGTCTATCTAGTGACATTGAGATACAGACTAAGTGTATCTCATCCTATTTATCTTTCAAATGGAATGTGCTGTAACTGTGAAACACACACTAGGTTTCAAAGCGCGGAATGGAGAAAAAGATTTATGTTGTCATCGTTCTGGTGTGAATTACAATGCAAATGATAACACAGGATCCTGAATTTAACAACCTTTTAGAAAAATGCACTGATTATTCGGTGATAATTTTTAGTGTATTTGATTGAAAATCTGAAATGATGTATGTCATGTTCTATTTCTATGAGATTTGGCTGGACATGCTCAAAGATATCAAAGCTCACAAGAGTGTATGGGGTGGATTTCCCAAGGGAAAGAAAGCTCTGCCACCCTCTAAAATGGAGCAATTCCCCCAACCCTGACAGCACGCGCAGACACACACACACACACACACTCACAGAGTCCTAACTAATGCACACAGTCTCAAAGGCACATTCACAAATCCAATCAAAATTGGCCTGAGATCTATTCCAAATTCCTTTCAGAATTTCCAAAATGACAAGAGGTTGCATATCTCAAAAGTCCTTCCTTTGGCTCTCAGCAAAGGAGTTGAGAAGCTGGTCTATTTGGATAATTGGATGGGAATAAAAGCCAGAACGTCTATCAAGATGACTTGTGCATTTCTCTCTGCCTCTCTTCTCTCTGCTGTTCTTAGATATCAGTTACATTCCCTGAGATATTCTTTTCATAAATCAACTTCTTTGTCCTCCCTAGAGTTCCATTTATATTTACAGGGGAAACATACAAGAAACAAGCAAGATTAAGTATTTAATGGAATTAGTGAATATGGTAGATCAGACAGTGAAGATCACTTTCATCCAATATCTAGACAATGGGTGTTGCATCATGGACTGGTTTGTTTGGTTTAATTTTCATGGGATTAAGCAGATTCTGATGCATCCCCCTCCTATGGATTTATCCTCACGCTACTCCCTCCTTCTTGGCCTCTCCTATCATTTAGGATCGGGTCCAGTGAATCACATCATATCTCAATGACCAATCCTCTCACTCCACCCCTCTGACAACACCTGCAGGATTTCCCCAAGATCTCCTTCTGTCCCTACCCTCTTCCACCTGCCTCAGGCCATGGGAACATTTTCTCCAAAACTCAACCTCTGTGAGTGTCCAGCTTCAATACTCATGGTGTTTGCATGCTTGGGTCCAAGGGATCTCCAGTGTTGGCTCTCAGCAAGGGTTTGAAGAGAACTTGGGCGTGCAGCCTGGGACATCCACCTGCATGAACTATTGGTCTCTCATGATGCAGGATGGAGACACAGGTAGGAAGAAAAGGATCTGGCTGTGGGTCAAGCCTCCTTGTGCCAGCACATTCTGGGGCAGTTCCTGCAGAATCTACAATTCCACATGCAAACCTTGTCTTGGGGGCCATTATAAAGATACATTTGTCCAGCAGGACAATGGGATACACTTTATTTGGGAATTTGTGAGCTTGAATATTTAGGTATATGAGGGTGGCGTTGTTGCCATTTGTGATTTTGCAAGAACAAGGGATTCTGCTTCTCCTATAAGCCTTGTAGAGTAATATTTTTAAATATTATGTACATGTATACTTTCAAAAAATAAAGGTTGATTTTCTAATATCAAATCAATCCTTCAAAGATCCGAGCCAGAGTCTTCCAAGAAGGAGGACCAGTTAGTGAAATGGACAGCCAAGTTTCTCCTCTTTGCCTCTGACTGTTCTGTCTGAGCCTCTTGGCTGTGTCTCCTCTGCTTCTTGTCTTCCAAGTCTTGGGCTCCTGCAGGATTCTGTCCCCAGCTTAGAGCTCCTTGCCTTCCTCTCAAAAAGGCTGAGCTGACCCTGACAACCATCTGCACCTTCACCCCAAGGAGTCCCAACCCTCCCCCAGAAGATTCTACAAATTCTAAGAAGTTATAGCCTCAAACCACTGAAAAGTTTCCTGCCAATCTAAATAAATTGGTCTAACCCAGCTCCTCATCTCAGAGACGCATGGTTAGTGCAGATTAGCATAATTGCAATGCATTCAACGGTGGAGTTCATTCAATTACTTACTGTTGTTATGGAGTCATTTCTACATGTGCACTTAATGTAGAGGGCTAGTCATCATGCTCAGGAACTTCCAATGTAGAAAGAGTATTTTTCAATTTATTTATCATGGATGGATATAAACCTTGTAATATGCCATGTGTCCCAAGCATTTTCAAATATTAACTCCCTTAATACTCTGAATAATCTCCCGCTCCAGCTACTCCTAACATTACCAATCGACAGATGGAAAAACTGAGGCAAAAACAGGATAAGTAACATACCCAGGGTTCCCTATCTAGTAAGTGATGGAGGTAGAACTTGAACATAAGCCATTTAGCTCTTTATTCCATGCTCTTAACTATGAACTGTTCTCTCCATACACTTCACACTATGAAAAACTTTCATTTTAATCAGTTATGTTTCCTCAAGTTATTTATTTTCATGGTATATCCAATAATCTTATGTATAACAAAGAAAAACACCCAGATAGTAAAAATTATCAGACATACACACCTGAGTTTAATTCTATTAAAATCTTCTGTTTCTGGTATGTATTGAACACAGAGATCTTTCCAAAGTATTTCTTTCCAGCCTGAGAAGACCCCAGGAAATCCCACTGGCACCTTTTTATAAGCCAAGGGCAGGGTGGGAATTGGGTCTCAGGGAAAAGGGTGACCTCAGGAGTTACCGCTGAATCACAGTATTGGTGTGAGGGTCTCAACATAAAGGGGATTTAGGATCTGTGGTGTTTCGACTTGGTTGATAATTTTCTGCATGTGGTTTGGATGCTGGTGCCAAAGTACAGAGAAGGAGGGTGAGGCACATGAAACAGAAAGAGGAAATGATTTCCCTCCATAGTGTTCAGGATGGAGAAATCCAGCCTAGAAGACAAAATTTTGTGCCTGGTGTTGCTGCAAGGGGTTCCGCCTCTTTGAACAGGGCACACAGCCCATCTTCGTGGACCTGCTTGACCTAAAAAGGATAAAGGAAGGAGGGAATTTTTTTAATGCTCTCGCCAGATAGTGAGATCTGTGAGGGTAGTGACTGTGCCGAGCTCCTCTTCACAGCCCCAGCACTAAAGAGAGACTCTGGAACAAAACAGACTTTGCATGGTATTGGCAGATTTCAGTCAAAGGGAAAACGAAGTGGTTGGATTATTAAAGTCTGGAATAAAGTGTAGAAAGTGGAGGAGACCTGCAGGGGACCACTGGTGGTCATTCTCAGGGTCAGCTGTCCCCCTCATGTCCTTATATACTCATCTTGGGTCCATATAGAATCCAAGGTGAACTCTGTCCCTTTGGATAAGGAGAATTTCAGAGTGCCAGGTGCAGGATCCTAGCAAAGCTGGGACATAGTAATAAATACCTTCCGGGGGTGGCACAAGCCATCACCAATGACTTAAAGCATCGGGTAGAATTATTGAATGGAATGAGTGTGGATTCAAAGACTGACCCTTTCTAACCCTGCCAAAGCCCTCAGAGCTGTCTTACGCCACAACAACTCTCAGCTACTTGCAGGGACATGCACAGGATTGTGGACCCACCTATCTCAGGACAGGGTGGTCCCTGGAGCCCTGTTGGCCACAGAACTTGAGGAAGTCATAGATGCCAGGGGAGATGGAGAATCCAAAACATGTTTTTCCAAAGCATTTTCTACCAGGGTGGAAACAGAGAGGGCCAGGTGCAGGGCCCCAGGGCAGAGGGATTCCCAGAGCTCCTACTGGGACTGGAGTGAAGCAGTAGAAACAAGTGGAAGTAGACAGATGCTTTGATCACACTGCCACAGAGGGTGAGGTCTCAGCACTGTGACTCCCACATAAGTACATCCTTTCTACTTACAGCTGCTCCTAACTGTGTCCTTGTCTTAGAGATCAGCCTGGCACATGACCCACTGATTCCACAGGCTGGAGGCAGAATGACAGTGTGTATGCTGTGCCCCACACAAGGAGAAATTTTCCCTGCTGAGAACTGAGCCTGCAGTCCCTCTCATCTCCTTTATCTTCTCAGCTCACCATAGACGCAGGAATTAGTTGCTGTTTTGGACAGACCCTGCAGTGTTATTCTGTCTGATTTATGTGACTCTGACCCTATGGCTTTTACCCATTCTGTGCAATATTAAATTTTTTAATTATTCTAAATTCCAAAAGCCCCATGTCTACAGGATGGAGATCTGGTACTGACTGGGTTTTTCTCCTTCTATGTCTTGTTCAGGGTACCAGAAATAAACTGGCTATATTTTCTGTTCAACACAAACCAAGAAGCAACACATTGTGTGTAAGTTCTCTGTTGGGTGTGTGAGTGCGTGTGAGTGTGCATCAGTGTGTGGCTGTGTTTGCATCAAATACCCCTGAGAGTTCTCAAAGGTGTGCACCGAACCTGCAATAACAGACCAATGAATTTGGAACGTTTTGTCCCTTCTTTAGCTTTCTACTATCTTCCATTTTCTTCAAGGGAGAAGAAAGAAGTCAACATCTTTCGTGGTCCACTGTCCCTCTCATGCCCTCCCTTTGATCTGATACCATGGTCATTTCCTACTGGGCTCAGACTGAGTGAGGCAAAGACACCCCTCCAAGCCCTACTGGTGGGACCCCAACCTCCTCTTAGTGCCCAGAGTGTGTGCCATACAAGCATCCTGAGACGCTGATTCTCTTGGCCTGAGGTCAAGTCAGGAGAAAAAAGTTCAGTCTAGGTTCCCACTACTCAGTAGGGCATGATTGAAATGTGCTCCGATGAATGTAGATGGGTTTCTGAGACCCACCAACCTAAACAGAATATGATCCATGCATTATCAGTACATGTTTGCTTAACAGCTTTATCAGGGCATAATTGACATAAAGTAAGCTGTGCATAATTAAAGATTGCGATTTACCAGTTTTGATGTCCTTACACAGCCATGAAGCCAAAACCACAATTCAGACAGTGATCATTTCCATCACTCCTGTTTCCTGCGCCCCTTTTGATGGCCTGCCTTACCCATGCAACCACCCCTCAGCTTCCTGACACTATAGATTAGTTTGAACTTCTGGAATCATATAGTATGTACTCATTTTTGACTGGCTCCCTTCATTTGACACGTTACTCTAAGATATATCCATATTGTTGCATATCTTAAAAGTTAATATTTTCTTTTGGTGAGGAAGATTGGCCCTGAGCTAACATCTGTTTCCTATCTTCCCCTTTTTGCTTGGGAATGATTGTCACTGAGCTAGAATCTGTGTCAATCTTCCTCTGTTTTGTATGTGGGATGCTGCCACAGCGTGGCTTGATGAGCAGTGTGTAGGTCCATGCCCAAAAGCCAAGGTCATGTACCCCAGGCTGCCAACATGGAGCATGTGAAGTTAACTCTATGCCACTGGTCTGGCCCCAAAAGTTAATTCATTGCTTTACTGATCAGTATTCCATTTTATGGATATTCTACAGTCTGTTTACCCAATTAATCTGTGGATGGATATTCAGATATTTTCCATGTTTTGATTATTACAAATAAAGCTACTATGAAAACTTACCTGTGCATATTTATGTGCTGTCATTCCTCTTGGATAAATACCCAATAATGCAATGTTTAGATCATATGGTAGGCATATATTTCACTTTTAAGAAATTGCCAATGTATTTTCCCTCGTGAATGTTCCTTAGCATGTATAAGAGTTCTAGTTCCCCCATATCTTTGAAAATACCTGACATGATCAGTCTTTTTAAATTTCATTTATTCTAATAGGTGTGTAATGGTATTCCACTCTTAACTTGCCTTTCCATTGTGGAAAGATGTTGAACATCTTTTCATATACTAATCAAAATCCATATATCTTCTTTGGTGAAGTTTCAGTCCAAATATTTTGCCCATTTTTTAAAATTGGTTGTTGACTTTCTTATTAAGTTTTTGAGTGTTCTTTACGTATTCTAGGGAGGAAGAGTCCTTTATCATATATACGAGCTGCAAATGTTTACACCCACTATGTGACTTGATTTTCATTCTTTTAAGAGTGTCTTTCAAAAAGCAGAAATTCTTAATTTGGGGGAAGTCCAAATTATCACTCTTTTTTTAATCTTTGAATTCCTGAGGCCTGTTAGATATTTTGAGTAATATTTGTATACACTGCAAGTTATGAATTAAAGTTGCTTTTTTACACATCAATATCAAACATCCCAGACTATTGTTGAAAAGACTTTCCTTTCTCCATAGATTTGCATTTGCACCTTTGTCCAGGTGTGTGTATCTATTTCTGGACTCTAGTCTCTTTCATTGATCTACTTGCTTATCTCTATGAAAATGGTATACTATCTTTCTTGCTCTAATTTTATCAAACGACTTGAAATCTCTTAAGATTCTTCTGCCAGATTTGTTGTTCTTTTCCAGCAGTTTTCTATTCCAGGTCCTTTGCATTCCTACAGGAATTTTGGAATGAGCTATTCAATTTAAACAAAAAAAAAAAAAAACAAAGAAATGCTTACTGTGACTGTGATTAGAATTGCACTGAATTAATAAACATCCTTAGGAAGAAGTGACATCTTAACAATGTTGAACCTGCAAAAACATGAACAAAATATATGTCTCCACTTTTGTCTTCCTTAATTACTCTAAGAATTTTTTGTACTTTTCAGTGTGCAAGACTTGTTCATCTTTTATCAGTTTATCTCTAAGTATATCATATTTTATTCAATTCTAAGGAGAATAATTTAATTTTCATTTAATAGTTTCATAGGTTAAGTAATTAATATGTAATTGTGTAATTGAATAATTAAATTAAATATATAGTTACATTTTAGACTAACAATTTATCATTTAACTTTATTTCATTTACATTTATTTCATATCACAGTGATTATTTCCCAGGATGTAGAAATACCAGTGGTTATTCTATGTGGCTCTTGGATCATGCAACTTTGCTAAACTCACTCATAAGTTTAGCTTTTCTTTTTCTTAATTTTCCACCAGATTTTCTATATAGATGATCTTGTTGTCTGTGAATAAACACAGTTTACTTTTTCTATTCAATCTGAGTTATATTCGCTTATTTTTCCTCCTTTATTTCACTTTATGGAGCTCACAGTACAGGTGGAAGAGAAGTGCCGAGAATGGATATTCTCATTTTGTTTGATCTTGGGGGAAATCATTTCCTCTTTGTCCACAAAGTATGATGCAAGCAGTAGTTTTTTTGCAGATGGCCTTTATCAAGTTAAAGAAGATCCCTTCTGTCTTACTGTGCTAAGAATTTTAACAGTACAGTATTTTGGACTTTCTAAAAAGCTTTTCACATATCTATTGAGATGATCATACAGTTTTTCTTATTTAGTTTGCTAATAGAGTGAATTACATTGATTGATATTTGAATGTTATGTGAAACTTGAATTCCTTATACTCTCAATGGGTCATAATGGATGATTCTTAGTAGATATCATGGGATCTAATTTACTAAAATGCTGTTAAGAATTATTGTGTCTATGTTTATTAGGGATTTTGCTTTGTAGTTTTCTTTTCTCGTAATGTCTTATCAGGTACAGCGTTGAGTAATAACGCTAGCTTCACGAAACAAATTGGGAAGTAACGGTTTTTAGGGAACTACTAATTTCTCTAACTTAAACGTTTGGAATAATTCACCCAAGAAGCAATCATAGAATTTCTACTTTTCTTTCAGCATTTGGATCCAGGAATAAATCTTAAAGTTCTTCTTTTTAGTACCCAATTGGATTCCATTAGCTATGATGATACAACAATGATTTCATCTGGACATGTAAGTGGAATGGGACAAAAATCATTTTTTCACTTGTCTTTTCCAAATGGTTGGCAAGATTCTTCTAGCCTTAATGAAATTGGTTAGATAGGCCTCCATTTTATTTATTGGTACAAATTTTATAAATTGCCTTTGCCTGTATCATATAGCTTTATTAAAGAACACTTGAAAAACAATCTTTATCCAGGGCTTTGAGCGGCGTGTGGACACACCTAACTTCTTTGATGTTTGTGATCGCTTCAGATTTTCTACTAAACCTCTGCTGGACCAGGCAGTTATCATCCAACAGGCCTGGATTCATGATAAAAAGAATTAAGCGAGTTAACTTTAAAGATGCCACAAAATGTTGCAGATCTCAGAGGAAAATAAACATTCCTCCTCATAAAAGAAAACCAGTATGAAATAAGGCAAATTTTTAAGTGTAACTAAAAACGTTGATTCACTTTTCACAGACTATAGCAATTCAAGTATATAAAATTATTCATAAGGATATTCCACATGACATTATGCATGTAGTGGGTCTGTTTGATAGATAGCCAATCTATCTTCTGCATAAACTGTGTACATATTTTACAGTTTATGGTCTGTAATAAAATTTGACCATATGTTTAGATGAAGAAAGAAAAACTTAACTCCTAGAAATAAAAATACTCCAAACAAAAATATCTAAGCATGATGAAATAATGTAAATTTTAATTAATTACAAAATGTATCAAAACAGGAAACTTTAAAAATACCTCTTAAATATTGTATTAAAAATAGTATAAACGATACAGAATTACCATACTAGAAACACTGTGAAATACATACTGTATTGATTGGGTAGAAATACTTCCTCCAAAATATTTTGCTAATTAATGAAAAAAGTTTAACTTAATCTTGAAATTAAAGAAGTTATAAAAAGAAGAAAAGGATCTCAAGGAAAGCAAGAGGGAATGAAGAAAAAAGCAAACATTATATTTTGGGAAATACATAATTTTAAATGTCTTTTTAAAAATCTAAGAACTTATTTTTAGCTACTGAAGGAAGGACAAAATACAGAAGGCTCAAATATACAATGGCACATGGTGCAGACAAATGATTGATTTATGTTCGATGCGTGCACTTTGGATATTTTGTATCAGATGGTCTGGTTTCAAACCGCTTTCAAAGCTGGACTTAAAAGGAAACACAGAGCATTTTTTTATTTTTTTATTTTTTTAAGATTGGCCCTGAGCTAACATCTGTTGCCAATTTTTCCCTCATTTTTTTTCTTCTCCCCATAGCCCCCCAGCACATAGTTGTATATTCTAGTTGTAGGTCCTTCTAGTTCTTCTATGTGGGATGCCACCAGCATTGATGAGTGGTGCTAGGTCCATGCCCAGGATCCGAACTGGCGAAACCATGGGCCGCTGAGGCAGAGCATGTGAACTTAACCACTCATCCATGGGGCCGGCTCCTAGAGCCTTTATTTTTAATCTTCTAAATGAAGAACTCCATATTTAATTAAAGAAAGAGATATGCATGATTTTCCATCTTTATACACCACATGCTCTAATCTATGGCAGTCAGCAAGTCTCTGCTTGTCAGTCACAGTGGTTGGGAGACTATCTTTGGCATCATAAGATCATGGGTTCAAGGCCCAGCTCTACCACTTTCTGGAAGTATGACTGCTGTTGAGTTGTCTTCCCTTTTTGAGTCATTTTTTCTTACACATAAAATGTGATAGTCCCTACACCTCAAAAGCCTTCTTACGGACGAAATAACTTCACTTGGCAGATTAATTGGTGAACAAATGTTAATCATTACTAGTTTAACTATCAATTCAATAACAGGGAGATCTCAACTTTACAAAGTTGGGCCTTCCATTTATGTAAATTGTACTAAAGAATTTACTAAAAGTGATTGGGACCTCTACAGTTGATTTTTACAAATCCATGGGAGAAAACACGAACCCAACTAGTCATGGGATGGGAAGAGGCTGGAAAGACACCTAGCCTTCAACATAAGGCCTTAGCAGCTGCACCACAAATTGGTGCTTTGGAGAGATGGGTGGGACGGAGGACCACTGGAATCAGCCAGTAGCCCGCTGTGTGGTCATCACTTTTACCTGAGTCCAGCACTGCTGAGCACTTTGACCAAAGCCATCCTCACTTCCCGATTCCTCAGACTGTAGATGAGCGGGTTGAGTGTGGGAGTGACAAGGCTGTAGAAAAGGGAGAGCACATTGTCTTGGTGTGGGTTGTGGTAGGCACCCGGTACCATGTACATGAACACGGCTGCTCCGCAAAAGAGTCCCACTACTGTGATGTGTGAGGAGCAGGTAGTGAAGGCCTTGTTTCGGGCCTCCTCTGAGCGCATGCGTAGAATGGCCCCCAACACGTAGCCATAGGAAGTGGCAATGAGGGAAAGGGGGAAGCACAAGGATCAGCACCCCCGAGGTGGACAGCGCCAACTCATAAGCAGAGGTGTCTGCGCAGGAGAGCTTCAGCACGGCTGGCACCTCACAGAAGAAGTGGTCCACGATGCGGGAGGTACAGTAGGGGAAGTGCAGAGTAATGGAGGTCTGGATGGAGGCATTGAGCATACCCGCCAGCCAGGAGGAGCCCACCATGAGCAGGCACACCTGGCGCCTCATGAGCAAAGGATACTGCAGGGGGTGGCACACAGCGACATAACGGTCATAGGACATTAGGGTCAACAAGATGCCCTCAGCCACACCCATGAGCGTCAGGAAGAATATTTGAGCTGCACAACCCTCGAAGGAGATGAAACTTTCTCCCTGCAGGAAGTCTGACGCCATCTTGGGGATGGTGACCAGAGGGAAGCCAATATCAAACAGTGAGAGCTGACTGAGCAGAAAGTACATGGGTGTGTGGAGCCGATAGTCCACGTGGATGAGGAAGAGCAGAACAGTGTTGCCCAGAAGCCCCATGATAAACATGGCAGCCACCAGGGAGAAGAGAAGCTGATGTGACCCTGAGTGACTGAAGAGGCCCACCAGAATGAAATCAGAGGCTACTGAGTGATTCACATGCCCCATGCTTTACATAACATACCTTCGCTACGGGAAGAACAGGAGATCTATATCAAGAAGTCTTAGTGGGGGTGGTAGATAAGTTTCACCCCACATGGCAATGGCCATTGATTGGTACTGGCTGCCTAGAGTGCTGTCTTGGGAAGAATTGTGAGGTCACAGCTAGAATCAGTAGGGAAAAAGCCACAATCAGTGAGCGATGCCTGCCATGGGCATGAGATGGGAGAGCAGAAACTTGCATCTCTGAACAAGATGCTTGGCCACACCCCAGTCAACACATAGCCACTGACTCTTGTAGTCCAAATTTTGAAGTCCAAGTCAAAGACAGGAGCACAGCCCCAGTAGAACGTTTCAATATCTATCATCCCAATGGTCTAGGTCCAAAGCAGAGGTGAGACTCCAAACAGACTGGGAGGAGAAATAGGTGATGATGGAGCTGAAGCAACAAACCAATTAAGGGAAGAGAGAGGAGGGCCTGAGTCCAAATTCCTGGAGGAAAATCTGGAGCAAAGAGGAATTTATGATGTGCCAGAACTGGAGTCAATCTGTCAATTCAGACTGTGAGTCTAGGGAGTGTGAGGCATAGGCACCTGGGTGGCAGCAGGTTTGGAATCAAATGGACTAGAGTTAGTTGGGGGGACAGCTGTCAAAGAGTTCAGATATTACTGGTGACTTTGTTGCATTGGATGTGAAGGTAGTGGCGTGGGTAGTTTGACTCAGTTTCAAGGACTAAGGCAAGACACTAGGCCTAGAAGAATGTCTCTGTAAATACTGCCTGAGTGAATGAGGTGGAGAAGAAAGATGGCCACAGTGGTCAGCCCCATGGCTGAGTGGTTAAGCTCACGCACTCTTCTTCAGTGGCCCAGGGTTTCACCAGTTTGGACCTTGTGCACGGACCTAGCACCACTCATCAAGCCATGCTGAGGCAGTGTCCCATGTAGCAGAGCCAGAAGGCCCTACAACTAGAATATACAACTATGTACTGGGGGCTTTGGGGAGAAGAGAAACAAAAGAAGATTACCAACAGATGTTAGCTCAGGTGCCAATCTTCAAAAAAAGAAAGAAAGAAAGATGATCACAGACTAAAGGAGCTGCAAACTTAAATCAGGAATATTCAACTCCCTTGGCAAACTCTAAGCCCCCAGACAAACCCAGATTGCCCTGAAATACCGTGAACCACCCACTACTCCAACAATGGACTACGCAGGACAGAAATAATGTCCATTCCCAACTGTGAGTAGTTAGTGAAGCAGTAAGACTGGACATTTAAAGAAGATTCTATTGAGGGTGTCACTGGAAATTTTTGCCCTAAGGCTGCCATTCTCACTCAGATGGCCCTTAAACCTATCTTTAATTATTCACCATCCTGATTTTTCTATCACATTCAAGACCTCAACCAACCATTCACCCACATATTCAACAAAATGAGTCACACACTGGGCTGGGCATAAGACATTCAGAGGAGACTCACCCAGGGAATGTCCCAGCTTCCGTGGACCCCATAGTCTCCATCATGATACCAATGACAAATAAGGAGTTAAAGGGAAAAGCTCTTTGTGTTTAGAGGGAAGAGAGTAGGAAGTTCTATAGGAAATGGCTGGGGACAACACAGGACATGATCGGGGACGCCCCTTGGGACAGGTGACAGGTGTCCTCAGCATCTGAAGAGCTTCTATGAGAGGAAGATGGTAGAACCAACTGCTTCCTCCTCCCAGGAGGTGGATGTTGGTGAGGCCGGCTGTGTGGTTCACCCTAACAAAGAACTTTCTAAGAGTGAAATCCAAGCAAAAATGGAATGGGCCGCTTCATTGGCAGCATTTTCCAGTGTCAGTCAATGATGTAAGGGAGTAAGAAAACTTAACTCTGTGATAATAGAATTTAGAGTTTGAGGGGGAAAATGAGCATTGTTCATATCATTTCAGAATAGATTGATGAGCAATGTAGTAAAGACATATGCATGATGCTCTGGGTACCAAGCAGATGAAACTGTCTGGAGTGGGATCAGAGAAGGCTTCACAGAGGAGGAGGCATTGGACCTGAGTTTTGAAGGTCAGGTAGGAGTTTTCCAGGCAGCTAGAGGAGAGAAAGTTGTTCCAGCCAGAAGAAATAGAACAGATGAGTTGTATGGATTGGTGGTTAGAAGAGTATAACCAGGAGCTTGGATCCCAGCTCAAATACACTGTAGCAGCATGGCCTTGGGCATCCACTCAACCATAGTTTCTTCATCCATAAAATGGGTGGCAGTAATCTGGGTCACAGGCATTGCTCTGAAGATTAAATCAAAGGATGAATGTTAAGAGCTTAGTGTCCGCCATGTGGCAAGTTCTCAATAAATTGTAAATATTTCTAATTCTCTAGAGGTGAAAATGATTAAAGATTTCTGGCTGGATAATCTGTGCTTAGCACATTGCCAGGCACCTAGGACATTCTCACCAGTGTTTAACCTTGTTGTTATTATTCTTCACCTTTGTCACTCCTTCCATGGAGAAGCCTGGTGCGTCCAGCCCATCCTCCTTAGTGCTGCTCTGTGATGCCCTTGTCCTTATTGGGTAGAAACCCACCCTCCCCTTCTCTGGGCTCTGAGATCCCTTAGCAGAGTCCTTAAAAATCCATTCATCCCCAACTCTATTGACTTACAGCAGGGTTTTTCACCTTGGCATTATTTGGGGACAGATAATTCTTTGTTGTGGGGAGCTGTCCTATATATTGTATGAAGTTTAGCAGCATCCCTGGCCTCTACCTACTATATGCCAGTAGCAATGCCCCATTCCTAGTCATGAAAAGCAAAAATAGCTGCACACATGGCCAAAGGTCCCGACGAGGCAGAATCACCCCTCTCTGAGAACCTCTGGCTTAGAGACAGGGTAACTGTGACCTGCATAGACTTTGACCGGCAATTCCTCTTACAGATGTTTACTCTGAAATTGCTTTAAGCTCAGACCCAGCATAAATTCTATGCATATCTCACTATTTCCACTTTTCCATACAGAAAACAGTGAATATTTACAACTTTCTGCCAACCTATAGGCAAGCAATACCCCCAATCACCAAGTATCCCAGCTGGTAGAACAGCTTTTACTGCAGATTCCTGTCCAGGGCTATTTAAGGGGCCAAATGAACCCGGTCTTGCTCTGTCCCCTCACATATCCTCACCCTGAAAGGAGCTGACGCCAACTGAGGGCTGACTGTGGAGCAGGCATCTGGCTAAGTGCCTTACATGCTTAATTCTAATCTTCAAGCTCTGGAGCTGGATGGTGGAGATCGTTGCACAACAATGTGAATACACTTAATGCCAAGAATCCTTGGGAAGCTTAAAATGGTAAATTTTATTATGCGTATTTTATCACAATAGAAAAAAACAGTGCCTGTAGGTATTTTATTTCCATGGGTTTTTTTGATGAGAAGACAGAGGTTCAGAGCAGCATAGTGACTTATCCAGCATTACCCAGCAAGGAAGTAACAGAGCCAAGATTTGAACAAAATAAGGATGTAAGTCCAAAGTACCTGTTTTGCACTTTGCATTCTACACTTTCCCCTCAAACACTGTAACAGACATTTCAGGGTGTGTTATACACACACACACACTCAATCTTGCCCCCAAACTCATCTTTCCTTCCAAGATGCCCTGATGGTCCCACTGTTATTGACACGTCTTCTAAAATATGCAAATCCCTGGGTTTTTGGAATCTCTAACCAGGAGTTCCTTGGTGGCTAGAGATTCTGGTTGTGGTCCCCTTGTATCATGAGCTTTGGACAAACTCTTTACCCCTAAGACCTCTTTTGGAAAAGATATGTCCACCCACCCAAGCTCCCCAGCCCCTGCCCTGCCAGTCAGACAGGCAGAGCTTGGGGGAGCTAGCCATGACTCACTCAAGTATGGGAGACACTGAGTGACCAGGGGAAAGATGCCAGCATTATTTGCCTTTTTGCTTCCAATAAAACTCTCATATATCTTCACGATGACCAGGCATGATCTGGACCCTTGTTCACCTTAATAATCAAATGAGAGTTTGCAGGACACTGTCATTTATATTATTTAATTTTCACAACCAGTTAGCACAGCTCAAGGAGCCAGAACAGAGCTCATTCAATAAATAGTTGTTGAATGAATACATTTTGCAAAGGAAACAATATTTGAGTTGAAACTAATGTTATTGACAAATGGGCTGAGAGAAGGTAAGTGGCTTACCTAAAGTCATACAGCTACAAAGAGGGAAGGCTAGAATTTGAATTCCTATCTTCCTGATTCCAAATCCTAAGAGCTCTCAAAACTGGATGCTCCTTCTTTCTTGAAGTTAATGCTCAGCTCTTCTGCCCAGCAGTTCATAACGGAGAACTCCCCCGTTCACTGTTGTGGATGGCCAGGCCTCAGAAGGTGAGCTGAAGGTGCCCGCAACCCATGCCAGATGGGTTGTTCTGGTACCAGCCCCATGACCAAAGTCAGATGCCCATGCCTGGCTGCTTCCAACAGCTTTTATGGAAGGTCAGTATGGGTTGACCTTCAATATGGATTGAACATCAATATAGTTGACTTCCTGCTGTCTAGAGGCCTAACTTTCTTGGGTTCATAGAAATGAAGGCAAAGGGAAAGAATAAGCATTCAGTCTAACAAGACATCTGCCTGCATGTCAGCAAATATCAAGGAGGTAGACAAGAGTCCATAGTTCCATCTAAATACCAGTATAGACTCAACCCAGAGTGTTTGTGGAAAACAAAATCAGCAGTTATTTCGATCCATCCTGCCACTAATGTCTAGTCTCCAAATTATGCACGGACCCCCAAGATCCATACAAGGCTGGGCTCCAAGTTCTTGACCCCACTTACCAGGCTCTGTGTATAGAATGAGGGACCCTTCTCAACACCCCATGAGCGTGTCAACGCACCTCACTCCAAGACAGCCTCCCATAAAACCTCCCTGGATTCCAGCAGCCTGGGCTTAACCGGTACTGCCTCTGTCTATGCAGAGATAGACGTCTTCATCCGGGGATGGAAGCTCCAGGGAGAGCCATTGCCTCAGAAACCCCTCCGGGACTCCCTTTCTGCTGGAGAAAAAATTGGTTGCAGTGAGAGCCCAGATCCCTTGATATTTGGATTGTCCCTAAAGGATTGTGGAACAATATTTACTCATTTCTCAACCACAGGAAGGCAGCATTGATGAGGATAATTGAATGTGACAAATATCCAAGTCTTTTGTTTGAATCTCATTTGGAGGAGGAGATAAAGGAACCCATTACTGCAAATGCACATCCTTGCTCAAAAACAAAAACAGTTCTGATATCCAGGAGATTTCTTCTGAGTTAAATAATGAGGCAATGACGGTGATGGAGCAGCTAGGAGGCAGCTTCCCTGGGTTGAGATGTGTCTTCCTCTAAACTCTATTCTTGAGGGCCCTCTAAGACTCAGGAGATGCAGTGGTCTAGAGACAGATGGTTGTAGTACCCATGAGATTCTTGTGTGCCCATGACCAGAGCCAGGGGAAAGAGCAGAGACAGGAAAGCCAAGCTACCCTCAACAGGGATGCCCATGTCAGGAAGCAACAGGCAAGGCCAAGGCAGAGTGAATTACCAAGAGTGCTGCTCAAACCAAAGCTGAGTCAGACAGCTGGCAGCAAGGTGTAACCAAGAGAGAAGCAGGAATAAGTGACGTGTTAAGGACGTGATATATAGTGGTAACTATCAGCAAATTCCTTGTACCATGCTACTACTCTTCACTCCCAAGCCCATGGCGGACATTAGGAATTGATTTCATTGCTTTCTGCCTCTGAGCTTGGATGGAGCTTCTCAGCTCAGCACACCATACAGCCAGACCTGACAAACTGGCATTGAAATTTGTCACAAGATCTTCTTTCCAAGAAGATTCTAGACCAGTACTCAAATCAGCTGTGACAATCTGCATGGAGATAAGGAGCTTGCACCAGAAAGTTATTCCACACATGGCTTCCTTCATTGAGAACGTCTTGTTCTGGAGGAAATGTCAGTTAAACTAAAGCTTAGTGATGCTGGTGCTTTACAGTCTGTTTCAAGGTCCTTTTCTCATCAATGGCCAATAAGAGTTCATGGACCACATTTTGAGTAAGACTACTATAGACCATGAGTTCCTGGACAGCAACGGTCCTGCTATTATTCATTTCTATAAAACTGGTACCCAAGGCACATGGACACATCGATGTTTATTGAACAGGGAGGGCTGGAACATACAGGAATTTGTAAGGAGAAATCAAGATATTTAGAAGTGGGCAATGAGTCCTGGATCTTCAACACCTAGCATGTTGACTTGTATCACTTGTATCGGGTGGATGTGTGGATGGATGGATGGATGGATGGATGGATGGGTGGGTGGGTGGATGGATGGATGAATGGGTGGGCGAATGGGTAGATGGAAGAGTGTATAAACGTATTGGAACAAGCCATGATTAAAATTATTTGTGGTTGAGCCATGTTGTTCTAAAGAACAGGGGAAGCGAAAAAGAAGGCAAAGAAATTGTTAGTAGTCTAGACGAGTTCCTCAACTATTAATCCTTTGCATACAACCTTCATATTTTTGGCCATTTCCATGTGCCATCACACTAACATTTTCTCAAGATGTATCTCCTGCTGAATGTCAGTTGTCCATTCCCGAAAAGGGGATGCACATAAAACTGTCAGTTGGAGTCCAATATCCCGTTATTTTACATAGAAAGAGTTGTATGTTACATCACCTCTAAACTCTCAACCAGTTTCCTGAAATATAGCTAAAACCAGTGAAAGACTTATGTATCAGTAACAAGCTATCATATTAGGATCTAAATCCTTAAAATATTGCTTCCTGTTAACTGTAAAATGAACAGAATTGTTAACAGTTTGCTTGGTATGAAGTCATATTTCTCTTCCATTGCTTCCTTTTCTAAGATATTCTTCACTCTCTCAACTTTGGGGGGACTCATTGCACAACATTAACCTTTGCTTTTGGCCAAGATGTAGAAAGTTCCTGAGGAAACAAGTTCAGGACTAGCATGCGACAGCAGAGAATGACTCACATCCAGTGTGACGTTGGGATCACTTCTCAGCACCAGCAATATTTGAGACACACTCTCCTTTGTTATCACTTGGGACACTTTGGATAGACTGTTTTGCTTAAAATCTTGTATTTCCCTTGATGTCAATATCAACTTTTCCTGTGTAACCATGGGCCAGAAAACATTGAGAAACACACACATTTATGAAGTTTGGGTATTAATACCAAGAGACTTTGCATTCTACTGGGAAAAGTTTAAACAGGGAGATAGAGATACTCTGTGGAATAAACATGTTTTTCTTTAATCACTCACTTTAAGTTGTTTTTTTAGAAGTGACTTAATTTCCTCTCTTATACTGACAAGTTATCACCTCATGCCTTTGGAAGACACAAGCCTAAAACAATGGAAATGCTGAAAAAAATAACACCAAGTCTTTTCTCAGGTTTTCTAACTTTTTACTTGAAAATTTTTTAACCTGCAGAAAAGTTGAAGGAACAACCGTGTACCCTGAACTAATTGTTATTCTTTTGCCATATGGGCTTTACTGCTTTATGTGCACATACACATGCAAATACACACACTTTCACACAACATCAAATTCACAAATTCTTGTGACACGTGAAATTCACATAACATAAAATTAACCACTGTAAAGTGTACAATTCCGTGGCATTTAGGATATTCACAAAGTTGTGCAATTGTCACCTTTATCTAGTTCCAGAACATTTCCATCACCACAAAGGAGAATTCACACTCATTGAGCAGCAACGCCCCCCCCCCAATTACCCATCCCCCAGCCTCTGGCAGCCACCAATCTGCTGTCTGTATCCACAGATTTACCTATTCTGGATACTTCATATAAATAGAATCATACAGTATGTGACCTCTTGTGTCTGGATTCGTTTACCTATCCTAATGTTTTAGAGGTTCACCCATGTTGTAGCATTGTTGTAGGCTGAATTACATTCCCTCAAAATTCATATGTTGAAATCCTAAGCCCCCAGCACCTCAGAACATGACTCTATTTAGAGATAGGGTCTTTAAAGAGGTCATTAAGTTAAAATGAGGTCCTTAGAGTGGGTTTTAATCCGATATGACTTATGACCTTATAGGAAGAGATTAATGTCAACAAAATGGTAGAATGGGAATCTCTAGACTTTTTCCCCACATGGACATAGTGATTCAACAATACATGGATCAATTGCCTTTGTGAAATCCAGAGACCAGTTGAGAGGCTCCTGCAGCCCCATTGAGCATGAGACCAGCTGCATCAAAGCCAGTAGGAAAATACACGGCACCATCTCGCCATAATCCCTCCCCCACCACAGCACCGCACAGTGAGGAGGAAGCCCCAAGCTCTTGGCTTCTTCCTGTGGAAGGAAGGAGAGCACTGGACCCAACACCCAATATTCTAGCATTTTGAGGGGCTGCCTGAGGGACTGGCTTCTGTATGAGAGATTCTTCTTTGGGAATCAACTAGTCCAAAAAAAGAAAAAAAAATTCTACCACTAAGGAAACCCAAGGAAACAGCCCAGCCAGGTCACCCTAAGCAGAAACCAAAGTAAACAGGCGAACACATGTGCACAGAGTTTACAATCAATTTTTTACCCAATTAACCACAAAATGTCTCATACAAGGGACAGAGACCACAACAGTCATTTTGAAAATAAAAGCATTTTGGAGGAAACAGACTCTGAGTGAAGAAGAAATTTAAAAGAAACTCTTAGTAATATCAGAGATAGAACTGAATAGAATTCAGAGATATAACTACAATGATGAAATCCATGACACAAAACATTTTTTCTTTCATTTAAATCACAAAAAGATATGTTAGACTTTTTTAATGATAGGAGAAATGAAAAACTCACCAGAAGGGTTGAAATATAAATTTTAGGAAAACATCACAAAAGAGCAAAGAGAAAAATAGGAGAGGTGATAAATAGATCAGAGAATCAACCCAGACGGCCCAACATAAAAACAGTAGGCATTTCGGAAGTATAGAAATAAGAGAGAAAAAAACAGAAAACTTCAAAGTGCAAGGAAGTTTTCCAGAACGGAAGCTGTGAACTTCAAGGTTGAATATTGCTCAGCAGAATAAACAAAAAGAATCCTATAAGCTTCCAGAGAGATAAAAAAGTTTTCATACAATACTCAAAAATGAGAATGCCCTTGATCTTTTCACCAAGAATGCCAAATACTGGAAGGAATGGAGTGCTCTCTTCAAACTGCCCAGGGAAAATTAATTCCAACCTAGGACTCTACAGCTGGTCAAATAACCATTTAAGTATGAGAATAGAATAAAGACATTTTTAGACCTGATGGAATTTTCAAAAAGTCTGCCTCCATCAACTCTTTCCCTGGGAGCATGAGCGCCACCTAAATGGGGTGTACACCTAAAGAGAAAATATAGATCCTGGGAAGCACAGGACTCAAACACAAATGGAATCCCTGGGATGATGGCGAAGGGAGATCCTAGGATCATGGCTGTCAGCTCGTTCAGCTGGAAGCAGATCAGAAGGCTCCCATTGAGATTTCCTCAAGAAAACTAAACTGATAGAAAACTTGGTGCATTTGAAAGTTTTGAGAGGAGATTTACATAAATATGGAGAGTCTGGGATTCCAAAAAGAAAAGAGATAGTCTCTCACCAATACACCTGCCCAAAGCTCACCTGCTGATACCATCAACACTTGCATACATGTCTGTGCGAGGACACACGCGGGTGTGGAACTGGTTCCATCATATCTGAAGAGCCTGCCTCACCAAAAACACACACTGCTGTAAACTGAAGGTGGAAAGATGATGCAAAATATCCAGATATCTGCTATGCAGGCTGGAAAAACAGGCCCTAACGTTGCACAGTGCTATGCGTCCTGTTTGCACAAGACAAAGGTGAGAGACACGTGTCTTCTGCTGCTTCTTTCCCCACCTCGCTCTGAAGGCCACTGAGCCAGGGCTGTGACCAGACCCACCATCTCTCCACATCTCACAATGACTCCTGATGATGCCTCCCTGGAGTGTGTCACCCTCTGGTTAGCCCACCAGCACTCTTGACCCAAGAATTGATGAGTTAATTGTCAAGAGACAGAGGGTGCAGGGGAAGCCTCTTTCAGCTTTCCCTTTCAACTGCAGAGAAAATTAATTGCAGTGGGAATCATGTGCCCTACATCTAAGATTTGTCCCAGCAGAGCAGGAGAAAACAATTATGCTCAGTTCTTCATTAACCACCAGAATGGAGAAGGGAGTATTTGCACGGATGACTGAAAAATGCCAGACCATCGAACAGCACTGAGAGTTCCCACTAAGAAGAATGAGAGGAGAGGTCGGTTTTAAAATATAGGGTCATTATTATCCAGGGATGGTGAGGCCAACAGGTCAGGAGAAGATGGCCATCAAAAAGACAGTTTGTTTCTCACAGTTCCCAAGAGGAGGGGCCACACCATGTCACGGGGGCCACATGAGGACGCACCAGGGTCCATCAGAGGCAGAGAGAGAGAGGGGAAAATGTGGGCAACAGCCTTTATTGTGGTCCCCTCAGGAAACAGTGGGAGAGGCAGGGTAAGCAGGCTTAGGATTGCTAGTTTGCACAATTTTCACAGGCTCTGGGGCACAGGGGCTGTCCCTGGTTGTCTGGTACCCGGCCCTGGGGTGACTGAGGAGGTGGACAGTGGCCCTGAGGATAAGAGCTCCGTGAAGGAGATGGTTGGGCTGTGGGCTCTGGATTGGTTGGTTTGCACATGAAAGGCGCACTCACAGGCAAACTGCTTGCTGTCTCTAGGAATTAGCTAGCCCTGGGAGGGGCAGTCTCCCCAAGCAAGTCCCCAAGATGTCAAAGCATCGAAAAGACAGAATAAAAAGACGTGGTTAACACAACATTCCTGTGTGTTCTCCAGGGCTGATCGCAAGACTGCTCAAGGAATCTGCGGTTCTCAGCACCAAATACACGGTAGACTGACCTGTGAGCTTTTAAAAATAGGGTGCTCAAGCCACACCCCAGGTCAAGTGGATCAGCATCTCTGGGGAGTGGGAGCCTCCAAACTAAAGAATGGATGGAGCTGCTCATTTCAGCAGGGCTTGGAGGTGCCGTGTCCCAGAAAACCTGGCATGGCCCCGTGTAAAAACACCCCAAACTCAGCGGCACAATTCTCTCTGGGGAGGGATCCACAGAGGGCTCCCAGATGTCCATGATGTTTTTGTCACTCATGTTGGGTTGTGGATACACACAGGTGGTTGAGATTCCCTCTGTGTGTGTGTGTGTGTGTGTGTGTGTGTGTGTGTGTGTGTGTGCGTGTGTACAGTTGATCGTCACTATTCGCAAAGCCTATATTGGAGAATTCATCGACTTGCTAAAATTTACTTGCAGTCCCAAAACCAATTCTGGTGGGACTTCCTAGGTCATTCACAGACATGCACAGAGCCACGAACAATTTGAATTACCCGCATGCTGCTTCCCGGCTGATGTCACACTAGGCAACTTTCCACCTCCTGGTTTCAGCTCTCACACCATGAACGTGCCATCTTCACGGTCTATTTAGTGCTGTGTGTTTCACACTTTTGTGCTTTCTGTTGGTGGTTTCACTGTTTGAATTGGCTCCCAGGCATAGTGCTCAAATGCCGTCTAATGCTCTTAAGCTCAAGGAGGCTGTGATGTGACTTACAGAGAAAATGCACGTGTTAGATAAGCTTCATTCTGGAATGAGCTGTAGGCTCTGATTTCAACGTTAAAGGATCAGTAAAACATATTAAATGAGGTGTTTTTAAGCAGAAACACACATAACACAAAGTTATGTATTGATTGGTTGATGAAAACATTGTAACTGAAGGCTTACAGCTTCCTAACCCTGCATTGCCCCAAGAAGCAATAATTCGCTGCTCATGGTGACATTACAGAACATAACTACCGCAGTAAATTAAGAGAATCGACCCCTGATTACTTGAGCGTTCTTGCCTTAAACCTTCAAGGACGAATAGCAATGCTGTATTACTCATGGCTTTTTATTCTGCGTTTTTACAGCTTTATTGAGATATAATTGACATAAAATGCTATGTAAGTTGAAGGTGTACAATGTGTTGAACTGATGCACTGATATATTGCAAAATGATGACCACCATAGCGCCAGCCAATGCCTCCTCCATGTCACAGGTTTCTTTTCTGTGGTGAGAAAATTTAAGATTTACTCTCTTAGCAACTTTCAAGTATACAATACAGGAGTGTTAACTATAGTCACCATGCTGTGCCTGAGGTCCCCAGAACTTGTTCACCTTCTAACTGGAAGTTTGTACCCTTTGACCAACATCTCCCCATTTCTCCCACCCCCAGTCCCTGGTAACCACCATTCTACTCTCTGTGTCTAGGAGTTCAGCTTTTTTAGATTCCACATATAAGTGAGATCCCACAGGATTTGTCTTGTCTGACTTATTTCACTTAGCATAATTCCCTAAAGTTTCATCCATGTTGTTGCAAATGCCCCTTATTTTTCATGGCTGAGTAATATTCCACTGCATACATGCCACATCTTCTTTATCCATCCATCGACAGACGCTTAGGTTGCTTCCATATCTTGTCTGCTGTGATTTATTCTGTATTTTTGATGCTCTGTGTGTGTGTGTAATCTTTGTAAGCCTGAAATGCTTTGTCATTTAAAATTTTTGAAGTTAAAAATAGTATTTTAGAAATAAAATAACTCAACCCTGTAGTTCCAGCTTACTGTGAGTTTTCCTTTCATCGCCAAGATTTCTGCAAGGCTGCAAAGCTTCTCAAAGAGGAACAGGATCAGCATCACCTGGAAGCTTGTTAAAAATGCAGATTCTCAGGCCCTACCTGGACCTGCTGAATCAGAATATCTGGGCAGGGCCAGAACTCTGTGTTTTAACAAGTCCTCCTGCAGATTCTCATACGCTTTAAGCACAAGAACCTGCTGGTCGGAGACAACTGCCTCACAACCCCAGACTCACTGTGCATCTTTCTGATGATCAGAGGGGATTAAGAATTTAGGAATTTTGAAGACCCAGATGAGTGTATCTCCATTCACTGCACACTAAATTCTCCTGGGAGCTTTTAAAATTCATCGATGCTTGCTCTCCAGATGCAGAGATTCTGACTCAATCAGTCTGGGGTGCGGCCAGGACATGGAGATTTTTTTTAAGTTCGCCTGGTGATGCTAATTTGCAGCCAAGGTTGAGGACTCCTGGACCAACAGAATAAAGGATTTAGCAGAAGGAAAGGAAAAGAAGCTGGTGGTCTTGGGTGCCCCCTGCTGGTGGGAAGCTGTACATACAGTCTTCTGGAGACCTCAGAAGTTGGTGGAAATGCCAGCCCACGTGGGCTTCGGACCAGTCCACTGCACATCTCTGAAGTCCGGTTGACGTGTGCCCAAGAAATGCCCTCTCAACAGAAATGCCTATTTAAATCCCTAATTCCAGTTCAAAGCTATTACTTGGATGTTTCCAGTTATCATTAGCTCACACACATACCCCCCACCCCACAACGCACAGACCACACTACTTGTAAGCTATGTAACAAACCCTCATATTACACTTACTATGTGCCATCCATGGACCGACCCCTTCATAAATAACTGCCGTTTGAAGTCAGTACTATTATTATTTACTGTTTGCTAATGGGTAAACTGAGGCACAGAGAGGGTAGTCGTTTGTCTCAACTATTAAGTGGAGGAGCCGGGGTTTAAGCCACAGCAGCTGGCTCCAAATCTGTGGTCTTAACCACATCGTCACATTGCTGTCTCTAGTCATGATGCTCTCTGCCCTGTGCACTGTGATATCACATAATCTAGCGTCTGTTACATGCCAGACACAATATCCCCTTTCTACCCAAGAGGAAACTGAGGCTCAGGGGGCCCCAGCCTGAACTTCCACTGTTTGGGATGGATCTTAGACCTCACAGTTTCCCAGACCCACAGTCAGGCACTGCAGTATCTCAGAGATCTGGGTTCAAATCCCGCTCCCGCCCCATTCCAGCTGTGTGACTTTGGGCAAGTCACTTCCCCTCTCTGAGCCTCTATTTCCCCATCAGAAAAAATGGACGTGGTACCCATTTCTAAGTCATAAAGATGCCCCATTCCACGCTGTCATCGAACACCCCTTTCACTTGCCATGAGGAGTCTTTAAAGGGGAAAATATGTGTATTATTATCTTAAGTGGCTGTGATCTAAATTCACAAAAATACTCCTTTAAGGAGTCAAAGGTCCATCCTGCAGATGTGTTCAGTAAGGCGGAGTGATGGGAGACACTTCCCCACCCACACACAGCTGTATCACTATCGGCACCAACGGCTGGGAACTGAACTCAGTCTATTCAGTTCTTTCTGGAATAATCCATCTGAGCTAAACCTGTCCTTCTGATGTGCTGATGCTCAAAGCTCTATTACAACCTCATAATCACTAGGATAGCTATAACTTTTTCAAAAACCAGAAAATAACAAGTTTGATGAAGACATGGAGTAAGTGAAATCTTCTACATGGCTGGTGGGAATGTAAAATGGTGTTGCCACTATGGAAAGCAGTATGATGGGCCCCCCAAAAATTAGAAATAAGAGTACCATACCATCCAGCAATCCGACTCCTGGGTACACACCCAAGAGAATTGAGAGCAGGGTCCCAAAGAGACATTTGTACACCCATGTTCACAGCAGCATTACTCACAATAGCCAAGAGATGGAAGCAACACCAGTTTCCATTGATGGGTGAATGGGTTAACACAAAATGGTATTTACTTATAGTGGAATATTAATCAGCCTTAAAAAGGAAGGCAATTCTGACGCACACTACAACATGGATGAACCTGGAGGACATCATGCTCAGTGAAATAAGCCAGTCACTAAAAGACAAATACTGTGTGATTCCACTTACGAGAGGCCCCCAGAGGAGTCAAATTCATAGAGACAGAAAGTAGGGTGCTGAGTGCCAGGGCTGGGAGGAGTCCTTGTTTAATAGCTTTTTCAGTTTCGTGAAATGAAATGTTTCAGTGCTTGGGTGCACAGCAATGTGAATGTGCTTAACATTACTGGACAGTACACTTATCAGTGGCTAAGATGGTAAATTTCATGTTTATTTTACCACGATTAAGCTCTTCTTTAATTTTTTTAAAAAGTGTGATATCAGTAAACCCTCCAAAAGATAAAGAAAACAAATATCTGATTACATTGTCACTATAGCTATTTTTTTTAAACATGAGGGAGAAAACCATTCCAGGCAAAATGCTTATTCTTATTCTCTAGGCAAAAATATTGGAAAACAGAAAGGCTGTGCACCAAAGCATCAATCAGGTCTCCTCTGAGCAGGAGCATCGGAAGGTCAGAGGCAGAGTCCTTTCTTCTTTGCTTTATGTACGTTTTAAGAGGTGAGGTCATGGGTGGCTTCACTTTCTCATGTTGTGTATTTCAGCCTTTCTAGAATTAAAAAGGAAAATTGAAAACCGACTTTGAAAGTGATGGAGAGACCCTTCAGCTGTTCAGAGAACAAAGGATAAGCAATATGGCTTCTACACCCTGGACCATTCACGCATGTGTTTCATCTCTTTTTTAGGAACGTCCCACAAGACTGGAGACGAGATAAAATAACACTGTTTGTGCCTAGTCACAGACTTTCTATGGGACCTATTATTTTCCATTTAATTACATGCATAACATTCTGTCGGGAGCCGGTCTCCAGGCTTAGCTACCACTGCAGTGTGACAAGGTCTGGCAGTGGAGTGAGAATGTGCAAGCGGCTTCTCAATGGAAATTAGGGAAAGTGCACAATATCTATATGCACTATGCTCTTGCATCTATTTTTCCTTTTCTGGAATTGCTGGGGGGTGATGAGAAGTTCTGCTGGTCAGCTTCCTCCTTCCTCCCCTCATAAAGTAGGTCAGAGGAACATTGGTTGGCCTCCCGTAAGAGGAACCTGGCCAAATCAGGAAATTTTTATAGGAGGAAAATGGTCTATGCTCCCCTGAACTGTAGGAAGACACAAACGGCAGCCAGGTACATATAGGGGCCCTCATACGAAGAGACATAGACCTACTTTAAGTCCAGAGGACTTGATGTGAAAACATCATGAAACTTTGGTCAGAGTTAATTGGGACTATGATGAAGATTGGGTCCCCCATAAGTGGAAAGGAAACAGAAGAATTACACCTGAGGATACAACATATTGAGATAGTATGAATGCACGGTGAGGAGATCCTAGAACATGGAATCCATATACAATGAAACATCTGTGTAGGCTGTATTGCAGAGACCCAGAAAGGGCACATACGGCCACAGAAGGCCCATGGTGGAATTGGTGGAAAGAAGGGGGGCAATGCAAACCTTACTGCCAAACACGTTCCTGACCCTTGAAAGACAAGCAAACAAGTCCAACCTTTAAAGTTCACTTTATTAATAGTTATGCCAGCTATATTTGACATGTATATTCAGTTGTTTGCAAGACATCTTATACTTTCCTTTGTATACCATACTCTGCGCCCTTGAAACCACTTGTTACTTACCCCACAGACAATTTATTGCTTGCCGGACATGCAATGTCTAGATAATGTCTAAGTGCTAAAGATTAGCTGCTGAGATAATATCACCTAATTGAACCTTATGTAACCTGGACCCTTTATAAGAAAAGCGGATGCTCATATTAAATAGACTTGGAAACCTCACTCCTTGTCTCACTGCATATCTCTCTCGCCGACTCCGTCCATCCCTTCGGGAGACCCTGGACTCAGCTGGGGCTGGATCCTGGCAACATTCCATTATTGAAAAACCATTGCAGATATTTTCGTGTTAAAAATATGAAGCAGAAAGAGAAAGGGGAGAGAAATCTTATTGCACGGGCTTAGACACACTTTCAGATCTGAAGCCATCCCATGTTCCAGGGCCCTAAGACAAGGATGGCTTGGCCCTCCCTGCCACATATTCCATAAAAGATCACTAAATTTTTGGTATGATATTGAATTACTAAACACACTATCCCAATAACGATTGAAATTCTTGTTGAAAACAATGACATAAGTTTTATTAAGTTCCAAATTTCCCTTAGGTGACACACAAGTCCTGGAGATGGGTTTTATTCTCCCCTTGGCAATAAGGAACACAAGGAGAGAATGCATGAGATTGACACACACTCCACATATAGGGGATGAAAGACTCAGGACTCAGACGCTGATCCCTTTATCTGTGCACCAGGGCTCTGTGTTCGCCACCACAGCTGATGAATGGTTCTCTTTTCAAACCTACTTTGGCCTCAGAGCTAAAATTGAGGTCAAAGAATTGATTTCTCCTCTGCGGGTTAGTGAGCTTCCCTGTGAATATGAGAGTGAGCCACTGGTTATAGGGGACATCATGGCACAGAAATTGTGGTTTATAGGGTTTTCTATGAATAGTCATGCATTTCACAATTCAGTTTGCAAGTCTGAGATTGAAAATATTTGCTATAGAAGATGAAAATTTCATGTGTACTAAATATTAAATATGTATTAAATACAGATTAAATATATTTAAATGTATTAACTACATATTCAAAATATATTAATCTAAAATAATAGATGGAATAAAATGATGTCCCTCCCTCAGCTGATGCATCAGTTAAAATATCTGAAGTACATGTGAATACCTCACGCAGAGATTTAAACACTATGTTATGTAAACAAGGACATTTTGAGGGTAACATGTGTAGCATACGGTTTAGATAAGCATTTCAGGAAACTGCTTATGCATACATAAATCAATTATCGAAACACTGAAGGAAAATGCACCACCAAATTCATGACTCTGGTTGCTTTGGGGGTCAGGTATGCAGAGGAATAGTATTATGCGAAGATACTGCGAAAACTCAAATTTTATCAGTAATATTCTTCATATAGAGAGATTCTAATTAAATCGCTTCTAGGCTAAAATGAGGGCATCAGTATACATGAAAAAAATCCACAGATAAATATATTGATTTACTAGGAATGAGAAGCACGAGTCTAAGCAATTTAAATAATTTTTTAAAACTTTCTTACAACAATTTTATAAACTAGGTTCAATTTTCCCCCTATTTACAGTTGAGAAACCTGACCAGAGTTGTTTACCTTACTATCTTTACTTTTCTCCTTTGCAATTTTTCCTGATTAAACCATAGTGTGACTTGCCAAAATAATGAACCTGAGTTGCCTTCAGGTAGCCGAAGTAAGAGAATTGCAATCCTTGGATCACTAAGAATTAAGAGGAAAATTTGTTAACAAGGCATAAAAAGGGTGGGTCTTAAATATGGCTTGAATGTCTCTCCTGGCTCTAAACTCCTTAACCGTAAATAAGAGGGTTTACAATCACAAAAACAATCAATCAGTATTGCCAGGTACAACAGAGTGAAAAAAAAAAAGGTAAATAGTGGTCTCACACACCACTATTTGGGGTTGATGCAAACAATTTTATACAAAATTAAAAATTCAAGAGGTTTTCTCAAAATTTCGTTATTGTCTCATCATTCACAGGTGCATTGAACACTAATGTCATCATTGTGGTCAGCAGAGCTGTATGATTATATAGAGTTAGCCAATCTACATTTTATCAAATGTCGAGGTTTATGAAAGCCAAGGATAAGAGTTACATATTAAATGACTTTCAAAAGATGACCCACATATTTGAATGAGCACTTATTTCCAGGAAGAAGTGAAGTGAGAAAACCAAATAATGATGAAAACCCATGAAGGTAACTAGTACTTAAAAATGTTTTCTGAATATGTACACTCAAATTTCATTTCAAATCCAGCTAACATGATCTGGCACTTATAGAATGTTTATAACAGTTGTCAAAAAAGGGAATTTCTAGTGTTGCCTACAAATAAAATATATTAGACTGCTTCTTAATTTCCTTCAATTAGAATCATTTTATTTTCTTCAATGAGCAAGGATATTTCTTCTCTATGTTTTGTCTTAAAAGAATTTTGCCTCTATTTTACTGTGATCATGTTATTTGTAATGTTCTTCCTCATTTAACATCCTTTGGTCAAGCGTCTCTAATTTGGTGTGGATAGAAAGCGATGAGTAATACAGAAAAGTAATGAAAGAAGAGTACTATGGAGATTGAGTCTATCCCAATTGAGAAATATTGCTGAGTGTACTGGGGGTGCATGGTCTTCAAGTGTGAATACTTTACTAGTGAAAAGCATAAATCCAAAAATATAGACACAGTCATAGTTGCCATTTTTCTTGTTTCCTTTCATCCAACACTTCTTTTCTTTAATCAAAAGGTGCCCAAGCTACATAGAACAACAAAACCTAACACATGTCTCAGAATTCCTCCTCATGGGACTCTCGGATGATCTGGAACTACAATCTGTTTTCTTTGGGCTCTTCCTGTCCATGTACCTGGTCACCATGCTTGGGAATCTGCTCATCATCCTGACTGTCAGATCTGACTCCCAGCTCCACACCCCCATGTATTTCTCTCCAACCTGTCCTTGGCTGACATTGGTTACACTTCCACCACCATCCCCAAGATGACTGTGGACATCCAAATTCACAGGAGAGTCATCTCCTATGTGGGCTGCCTGACACAGATGTCTTTTTTTTTATCCTTTTTGGATGTATGGATTGTATGCTCCTCACTGTGATGGCATACGAGCAGTTTGCAGCCATCTGTCACCCACTCCACTATCCAGTCATCACAAACTCACACCTCTGTGGCTTCTTAGTTTTGGCGCCTTTTTTTATCAGCATATTGGAATCCCAGCCACACAATTTGATTGTGTTACAACTTACCTACTTCAAGGATGTGGAAATTTCTAATTTCTTTTATGATCCTTCTCAACTGCTCAACCTTGCCTGTTCTGATACCTCCACCAATGACGTAGTCATGTGTTTTGTTGGTGCCACCTCTGGTTTTCTCCCTATCTCAGGGATCCTTTTTTCTTACTATAAAATTGTTCCCTCCATTCTCAGAGTCCCATCAACAGCTGGGAAGTACAAAGCCTTCTCCACCTGTGGCTCTCACCTGTCAGTTGTTTGCTTATTTTATGGAACAGGCCTGGGGGTTTACCTCAGTTCTGCTGTTTCACATTCCCCAAAGAAGGGTGTAATAACCTTAGTGGTGTACTTGTAAATATCTATGCACGCAACATAGGAGCACCTAAATATATAAAGTAATTATTAAAAGATCTGAAAGGAGAAATAAACAGCAATACCATAATAGCAGGGGACTTTAACATTCCACTTACAGCAATGGCTAGCTCATCCAAACAGAAGATCAAGAAGGAAACACTGGCCTTAAACAACACTTTAGACCAGATGGAGTTAGTAGATATATACATAACATTCCATCCAAAAACCGTAGAATACACATGCTTTTCAAATGCACATGGAACATTCTTCAGGATTGATCACATATTAGGCCACAAAACAAGCCTCAATAAAGTTAAGAAGATTGAAATAATACCAAGCATCTTTTCTGACCATAATGGTATGAAACTAGAAATTAACTACAGGAAGAAAAGCCACAAATATGTGGAGACTAAACAGAATGCTACTGAACAATGACTGGGTCACTGAAGAAATCGAAGGGGAAATCAAAAAAATACCTGGAGACAAACGAAAATGAAAATACGACATGCCAAAATTTATGGGATGCAGCAAAAGTGGTTCTAAGAGAGAAATTTATAGCAATACAGGCCTACCTCAACAATTAACGAGAAAAAAATAATAAATGTTGGAGAGGATGTGGAGAAAAGAGAATCCTTATACACTGCCGGTGGGAGTACAAACTGGTGTAGCCACTATGGAAAACACTATGGCGATTCCTCAAAAAATACCATATGATCCAGCTGTTCCAATACAGGGTATTTATCCAAAGAACATGAAATCAACAATCCAAAGAGATTTATGCATCCCTATGTTCATTACAGCATTACTCACAATAGCCAAGACATGGAAGCAACCCAAGAGCCCTTCTAAGGATGAATGGATAAAGACAATGGGGTATATACATACAATGGAAATGGGCCATAAAAAAAGATAAAACTTCCCATTTGCAACAACATAGATGGACCTTGAGGGTATAATGTCAAGCGAACGGAAACCACTCCAGACACTTCCACCCTCGTTCCTCACTTCTCTGCTTTCCCACCTCTCATTTATTTCTACACTTGTGCCTTCACTGAACTTCACTATCCGGAAGGGCAGTTGGTTGGGGCCAAATCGTACTTCCCTAACCAAACTCACATGGCCCTGGACATCCGGGCTGAAGATCCTGAGCACCCAGTGCAGTAAAGGTCAAGCCCAAAGGTCAAGTCCTTCCCTGGACACTATTGACTAGGTTCTCCTCCTCCCTGCCCTCCACCCATCGGCTGGTCCCCCTTCTCCCCCTCCAGTGCAGGCCGAGTCTCACCCCACCTTCAAGGGCCTGAGCTACAAAATGTTTGTCACAACTGAAAGTGGCCCAGAAGCACCTCTGCCCACTACCAGCTCCCCTGCGTCCCTGTCACAGAGATTTTCATCATCAGCACTGTTCTCCACCAAAAGGAACCAGGGCTCCACGCAGGGCACTGACCCCTGGGGGACGAAAAGTCAAGTTGGCTCCAGAATGTCCCATTGTTGCCAGAAAGCAACACTAACCATTGTGAGAGTTTGCTCTCTGCAATACTTAAGGAGTTTAAAGCATTTAAGGAAAGCTAAATGGTAAAAGGAGTTTGGTTAAATTTACAATCAAAATTTCAAATTTTGAGAAATAAATTTTGATTTATGAGATGTATATGAAGTATGGGAAAATGTTGCTTGTTCAATGCTTAAAGGAGTGATAACTGTCGGATGAATTCACAAGAACTGACCAATAAATCGAGCCCCATCTTCTCTCCACATGGGACCCTCTCAGCCATGACTGGAACCAACAGCTCTAAGCTTTCCACACTGTCCTCTCTCACTGATCCAGACCTGGGTCTCCTGCTCCAACTGTGAGTCTCAAATGCCGTCACGCTCCACCGGACCAAGACCCAAGTGGGCGTCTTGTCGCCCCTTCTACCCACCTCCCTGCGGCCTCTGCTCTCTCACCTTCTTCTCCAGGGCTTAGGGCACCAGGCTTCTCTCTCTCTCTCTCTTTCTATCCCAAAGCCTTATGCATTCCTTTGTCTGCATTTTCACTCGTTAGCTCATAAATATTTGGGGACCTCAACAATGTTCCAAGCACTGTGCTGGGGACCGAGGATATGCCACAAACAATGGAGCCAACTGTAACCTGCAGGGTGGTGAGGGCAGCTGGGGAGTGGAGAGCAGCCGAGAGAGGGGATCAGAGGGAAGAGCAGGCAGCCCAGGCCAAGACTCCACCGGGCAGGCAGAGCTGCAGCAGCCAGGAAAGCAGAGGGAGCCGGGCCCGAGAGGCTGGGGACGGCCACTGCAGGTGCCTTCAGTTTCAGATGGGGCTGTGTGGAGCCCAGAAACATCTGTCTGAGGACTGCCCACTGGTTTTGGCCACGCAGGGAACGCAGCATCAGTGTGACAGTATGAGGACAGAGGCTGAAGTGGGCTGGGGAAGGTGAAGAATGATGCTAGCGTGCATAGCCAACTCTTTCAGGAACCAGGGCTCTGCTGAGGGGAGAGTAGGACAGGTGGAGTGGAGGACCATGATGTTAATGGATGTTTGTTTTGTTTTGAAGATGAGAGAGACATGAACATGTGTAAATGATGAAGGGAAGAAATGGTAATCATAGTAACAACAGAGAGGACACTTACTAGTATGAGCCACTGTTCTATGTGTCTTACACAAATTAACCCATGCTACCCCCTTTTACAGATGGGGAAACTGAGGCACCAGGTGGCTAGGTAACATACCAAAGATCTCCCTGTTGCTATGTTGTGGAGCTGTGATTTAAGTTTATGCTGTGGAGCTGTGATTTAAGTTTAAGGTCCAGTGCCCTTGCTATATCAACTACTAAGTGGCCCCAGCAGACATTGTTGTCAGGCATGGAGGTAGGAAGGAAATGAAATCGAGGTGTGTGAAGAACACCTGAAATGGGTTCTGCAGGATATGGGAAAGAGGGCCTGCTGAAAAGAGAAGATCACACTTAGGTTTCTTAAGGCTGGAGATCCTGGATTGGGAGAGCCTCATTCTGAGCCGTGGAGGGAGGGCAGGCCTATGGCCTGACCTGGGGCTGAAGAAGTACAGGATATGGGAAGGGACAGTGCTGCCCAAGAGAGGCTGAAATGATGGACTGAGGCTGGAGAGAGAAGACAGGCAGACCACAGGGGGCTGACGAGTAAGGGCTGAGCAGAGGAGTCCCAGGGGAGCTGGGAACGAAATATGGGTGGGGTGGAGTGCCTGAGTGGTGACTAGAAGGATGGGAGGTGTGGGGACAGAGGGCTCCTCTGTCCTTTCAGCTGTCTCATTGCCTCCAGCCCTGCCCTCATCAATGTGGCCCACTACAGTCTTCCTAAAACAGCTCTGAGTCAAGTCATCATCCTGCTGAAGGAAACCCACGGCCAAGATGTTCACTTTTACCATTTCAACTCAACATTCTACCAGAGGTCCAAGACACTGCAGTAAGAAAAGAAAAAAGAGTAAAGCCATGCATGTTGGAAAGGAAGAAATGAAACTGCCCTTACTCTCAGATACATGATTTTCCACATAGGATCAACAAAAAAGTGAGTCTAGCAAAACTGCAAGATCCAAGTCCAATATATAAAATTCCATTGTATTTTCTTATAATAATAAACAAATGGAAAGGAAATTTTAAAAAATTTATAATAGCACAAAATACCATGAAGTACTTAGAAAAAATCTAACACAGTGTATGCAAGATCCATATACTGAAAACTACAAAACACTAATGAAAGAAATCAGGAACAACATAAAGAATCGGAGAGGTATCCCACGTTCATGGATTCAAAACTCAATATTCTTAAAATGTCAAATTTCCAAATTGGTCTATAGGTTCAATGAAATCCAAATGAAAATCTCAGCAAACATTTTTGTAGAAATTCACAAGCTGATAATAAAATATATATGGAAAATCAAAGGAATTAGGATACCCAGAAGAACTTTGAAAAAAAAACAAAAAAGACGGAGATCTCATATTGCGTGATTTCAAGACTTAATAGAAAGCTACTGAGGAAGACAGTGTGACACTGGCAAAAGAACAGAGTTCAGAAATACTCCCATACCTGTATAGTCAATTGATTTTTGACAAATGTTCAAAGGCAACCCAATGGAAAAAGGATTTTTTTTAAACAAATGGTGTTAGCACAACTCATACGCAAAAAAACATAAATCTTGACCCATACCTTGCATCAGATACAAAATTTAACCCACAATGAATCAGAGGCCTGAACAGGAAATCTAAAACTATAGAACTTCTAGAAGAAAACATATGAAAAAAATATTTGTGGCCTTGGGTTAGGCAAAGATTGCTTAATTACAACACCAGAAACACAATCCATAAAAGAAAAACTGATATGGCACTTCACCAAATTTAAAAGTTCTGATCTTTGACAAACACTGTAAAGGAAATGGGATAATAAGCAAAAGTCTGGGGAAAATATTTGCAAAACACATATCTGAATCCAGAATATACACAGAACTCTTAAAACTCAATAAGAAGAAAACAACACAATTTTCTGGAATGGTCAAAAGATTGGAACAGACATAAAATCACAGATATACAGACGGTAAATAAGAAGATGAAAAGATGCTCACCATCATTAGTCATTAGGAAGATGCAAATTAAAACCACAATGAGATACACCAAACATTTGTTAGACTAGCTAAGATGGGAAAACAAAAAACAAAAAAAACCTGACAGTGCCAAATGACAGTGAGGATGCAGAAGCAACCAGAATTCTCATATATTGCTTGTGGGAATGCAAAATGGTACAGGCATTTTGGAAGACAATTTGGCAGTTGCTTACAAAGTTAAACATTCAGTTACCATATAACCCAGCAATGCCTCTCTTAATGTTATTTACCCAAAAAGAAGGGAAAACTTTATGTTCATGGGCCTGCACACAAATGTTTATGGCTGCTTTTTTACAATCACCAAAAACTGGAAAGAACCCAAATGTCCTTCAACTGACAAATAGATAAACAAGCTGTGGTATATCCATATGATGGAATAGTACAAAGCAAAAAAAAAAAAAAAAAGGTAAATTTTACTGCATGTAAAAAAAAAAAAAAAAAAAAAAATCCTGCCACGGTTCCCAGGTTTCCAGGCATGAAAACTAAATTCTCCACCTGACTTTCTGGGCCTTTTCAATCTGGCCAATGCCAAGCTGGCCATTTGATTTCCCATCCACTTTCTGTTCCAATTACAACTGTCTCCTCACCGTCCTCTCAACAGCCTGCAGACTCTGGGTCTTCCCCGCCTTTTTGCAAACTGTGCCCCTCACCTGCAATGCCCTCCCCTCTGCCCTCTGCCCTCTGCCCACCCAAAACCCTCTCCACTGGCGGTTCTCTCTGACCTCTCTGTTCCTCCTGAGTTCGTGCTGCACAGCGTAGGGCAGGCCCTCTCTCAGTGTTCATGGGCGTCTGGCGGGGGTTATTCTGACT
This sequence comes from Equus asinus, assembly GCF_041296235.1. Lineage (NCBI taxonomy): Eukaryota > Metazoa > Chordata > Mammalia > Perissodactyla > Equidae > Equus > Equus asinus. The sequence goes on along the minus strand of NC_091809.1, from coordinate 18,575,611 downwards.
TCAGGTTCCTTATCAACACAAGCGCAGGATGGAGCCTCACTCACCTCACCGCCCAGCGCCCAAAATCATGCACCTGCGGCTTGGCACACAGTAGACCTGCAACCTGAGCTGAATCTGGGTCTGAAGGGCAACGAAGCACCTTCGACAGAAGTGAAGCGTGACAACCAGTGTGCCGCAGAAACAGCGGAAAGTGCAGACAGAGGTCCGGGAGGGGCAAGGTGACCGCCCACAGCCCCGTGTCGTGGCGCCCCCCGGGCCCGCTTACCTTGCCCTCGTGGGAGCGCTGGGCCGCGCTCACCGACCTGACCTTGATTAGCAGCAGCACGAAGTGAAGCAGCAGGAAGCCGGCGGCGGGTATGGCCGCTAGGATGCCGCCCACGAGCTAAGAACAGCGCCGCCAACCGTCCTCCGGGGCCCCGCCCCTCACCCAGACTCCGCCCCAACGGCCGCGCCCACGAGCAGAGGGTCTACCCGCTCCCTGCGCTCCAGCCCCAGGTAAACCTCAGCACATCCTGCTGTCCAGGCCCCCGGGCTGCCTCCATCCAAGACCCTGCTAGATCCTAAACTCTCCCCCGAGCCTCCTAGCCCCTTCCATCCCCCCGACCCTACCACCATCAACTCCTCCCAGACTGGGTCTCCCGGAGGCTTCTCTCTTGAACCCCGCCCACCACTCGCCTCGCCCCCGTGACCCAGCCCATTGTTGTCCCCACCCTGCCCACCTCTCCCCAAGGGGGCTCCGCAGCCTGATTGATACACGATGATCTTGCCCGTGGTGAATGGCAGGTGAATCGTGCGCACCAGGAAGATCAGGCAGGTGACCAGCATGGCGTCCGAGTACAGGCATAGCGACTGGACCAGCAGCATGAAGACGCGGAAATTGCTGTGACCGATGCAATTATTGACCCACTTGCAGTGGTGGTCAAATTCCTGGGTGAGAGGGAGAGTGGGCGCCGTCGAGGACCCGACCTCTGGCTTAGCCTCCATCGCCCCTAAACCTGAGCCTTACCCTAGACCCCTAGGCCATCAGCCCCTGGTCTCCAGCACTGTCTCCCTTCCCCCAGAGAAACTAAGCTAAAAAGTCCCTATCGCTGGCATTTCTGTGGTTAGAGCACTTTAGGGCTCTGTAGCTCAAGGTCACCTGTCAAGAGGCCTCTAGAGACAAGACATGCCTGGCCTTCTGTGGCACCTCAGCAGGACTTCTGTTTTCTCTTCCACTGAATGAGAGTAATAATGACACCCCTAACCCCCCAGCCTCCAAGGGTTGTAAGAAGCAGATAAGACAGCACATTTGCAAACCTTGGCAGGCTCTGCACACAAGGGAAACAAACTCTCAGAACCCAGGAGATTGTCTGGCCTGAACCCAAGAGAGGACAGGCAAATCTCCCTAGGCCAGGCCTACAGTCAGCCAGAGGGCCCTTGAGCATCTAATGTCAGCGAGCCCTGGGGTGGGACAAGGGTTTCTTTCCCCTCCCTGGCCTGACTAGGCCAAGCATAGACATGGATGCACCTGTGCCTTTCAGCACCTGGGCAGGCAGGGGCCAGCCTCCCAGGACAGATGCAGGCACAGAGGCAGTGACCTGAATGAGTGACCAAGAGTGGCTGGGAGTTACTGCCACCCTTGGCCTTTAGCAGTGGTTTCAAGCCTGCCACTGCCCACCCCCCCACCCCCCCGTGGAAGTGGGCCTCCTGGTCCCAACCAGGTGCTGGGGGGGTGGGCGGGGACAGGTGGTCAGATGAGAGGGGCGCTCACCTCCACACAAATGTTGCACCAGGTGATGTGGTAGGTCCGGAGTGGGCGGAGGAAGCAGCACTTTGGGCACCACTGCAGGAGGAAGGCCCTGTGGTTCACCCACACCACAGGCGCCATCATGGGGCCCAGTTCGTTGGAGCCTGGCATGGGAAGAGGACTGGGCAGCAACAGCAGCCCTCCCATCACTCTGCTGCTGGTGGGGGTGGGGGGCAGCCCCGCCGCATCACAGGGCTCCAGGAAGGGTGGGGAGGAGGTGGGCAGGGGAATCCCTGGTCCCCACTCAGTGGACTGACCACACTCAGAGAGGCTGGCAGTCCACAGGAAGGTAGTTTCCAGCCAGAGGAGCTCTGTGAGGACACAGGCCTTTGAAACTGGGATTGATGCTTTAAGGAGTGCATGCAGTGGGAAGGTAGAAGAGAACTGAGTGGTTGCCAAGAGCTGGCTTCTCTCCCTGGTCTGCCCCGGGCTTCCCCCACCAAGGCAAATGGAAACCTCCAGAATGCTGTTTTTCCACATCCTGGTGGCTTGGGAAATGAAGCGCCAGAAGCAGGGCCCAAGCAAATGAGGTTGTGGGGGGAAAGGGTCATGAGGCCCAAGGATGGGAGATGGGGGAGCACGTTAGGAATCATCCTTGCAGCCAGGAGCCTGTAGGCTGCTACCTACTTCTCCCAGGGAGCTGAGAGCTCACCTTGATGCAAGATGCCAGGGTCTGACAAGTGGAGGGAAAGGAGACTGCAGAAGGTGAGGACGAAGAGGGGGCCTGTGAAAATGGGATAGACCCACTCCCCGTTCTGGGCCAGCCATCTGCAACTGAGACCAGAGCAGGACTCAGCCCTGATCTTGGGGTCCCAGAGCTCCCCCTAGGACTCAGTCCACCTGGTCAGGACTCACAGACCTTAAAGTCTGCTCTAAATATCCAGCCTAGTGACAGATCCTCAGAGGCTCCACCCAATACTACCCGCCACCACCAGCTGCCAAAGGCGCCAAGCACTCTGTGCCTCAGTGCCTTTGCACCTTCGAGTCCCTCTACCTAGAATATCCTCCATTCCCTGACCCCTCTTCTGCACTTCCCCTGCTCCATACCGTGATCTTTGTTCCCTTCCATCTGTCTGTCAGAAACCTGCCGGCTTGTGTGGGAGACTCACGGGAATGCAAAGCAGAGGCCACTGACAACGAGCAGCAGCACTACACGGAAGGCAGTGAACAGGCTTGGGAGCATCCAAGGAAGTGGGCCCTGAGGCCTGCCATCCTCTGAGAGTGGCATGGCTGGGCCCCCTCTGCCTACAGGCACCCTCCCCGATCCTGGCTGCAGGAGCCCTGTGTCCACAGCAACCGCTGAAGCCACAGGAAGTGCTGAAGCCACAGCCCAGGGTGGAAGGCAGAAGTCTCACTGTGATATCACAGAGGCTGAGGAGAATGTGGGCTCAGGGCTCTGAAGCCTGTGATCAGCCCTTCCACCAGCCACCCCTGCCAGCCCCTCTTGTGCTGGGGACTGAGAGGTCCTGTCCCGCCATGTTGGCTTCCAGACCTCATGAGAGTAGAGAAGCACGTGGGGAGAAGGATGTGATTCCAGTCGTCCTTTTAGGCAAAGTGCTAATCGAAGCACACAGTGCGCATTGCTCACTCTGTCTCCAGTTTTTCCTTTTTGCTATCACAGAATTCCACTTTGGGGGAGCGAGCAGCAAAATAATTTTCCAGCTTCCCTCGTTTCTGGGCTTTTCATGACACAATTCTGGTCAATGAGATGTAAGTGGATGTCTGTTGATTGTTTCTAGGAAAGCTTTTGTCTTCCTGATAAAAGGGGAAAAGGACACCATTGGCACAGCTCTGTTCCTTCTTCCTGTCTTGAACGTAGACGTGCTGGCCAGGGGTGTCCCCTGGACCCATTAGGCAACAAGTTAACATGCTACAGAGACAACGTTAGATGACATGTTGAGTCACTGCCCCAGTCTTGAACTGCCTCCCTCTGAGACGCTTATTATGTGAGAAAATAACTGGCTTCTCTGTTAGATGCAGCGGACAGTTGTCATTTGTTTTAGCCACTGAACGTCCGAGCCCCTCTGTGTTTAGAAGATTCCCCAGACTATGACTGACAGCGCTAACAGGCCTGTGACACAGGTGCCACCAATTAGTCTCAGAGCTACTACGAGAAACCAACCGGGGAGTCTTTGCTGAGAGGCAGCCACTGCATACATTTTCAGAGTGCCTGTGTGTTGAAGTGTAGTGGCCATTGTGAAGATCACTTTAATTTCAACAGTGATTGTATTATTCTTGAACGTGGGTAAAATATGTAATTCCAAGATTCCTACTTTACTTTAAAAACTTGGACTGATGTGGAATGGGAGTAACTGACCTGCAACGTTCTGAGGAAATTAATTTGATTAAAACTAGAGGGGGGCGGCCCTGTGGCCAAATGGTTAAGTTCATGCTCCACTTCAGTGGCCCAGGGTTCATCGGTTGGGATCCTTGGCGAAGACCTACACATTACTCATCAAGCCATGCTGTGGCAGCATCCCACACAGAAGAACTAGAATGACCTGCAACTAGGATATACGGCTATGTATTGTGGCTTTGGGGATAAAAAAAAAAAACAGGAAGATTGGCAGCTTATGTTAGCTCAGGGCCAATCTTCCCCACCAAAAAGTATACTTAAGACAAAAGGGGGCCACCCCATGACCAATGATTAAGTTCACGTGCTCAGCTTCAGTGGCCCAGGGTTGGCAGGTTTGGATCCCTGGCGTGGACCTATGCAGAACTCATCAAGCCATGCTGTGGCAGCATTCCACCTGGAGTTTCTAAAATGACTTACAACTAGGATATAGAAATATGTCATGGGGCTTTGGGGAGAGAGAAGAAAAACAGGAAGATTGGCAACAGATGTTAGCTCAGGGCCAATCTTCCTTACCAAAAAGTATACCTTAAAAAAAAAAGGAAAAAAGAAACGGTACCCTTGGGCCAAAGGCAGCCTGCCTGACCCTGAAGTTAAAAAAAAAAAAAAAGAAACAGAGAGCAAAAGTCCTTTTTAACACAGAATTATTACTTTTATTTTCTTGTCTATAGAAACATATTTTTTCTTCATGACATTCAATTCTTAATTTAAACACATGTTGTAAGAATATTGTCTTATACTTGATGAGATTATATTTTAAATACTAAATTTGAAAGCTTTAGATATTTTCATTTGTTACAATGTCACATAATTGTTATATGTATGCACATTTAAAATATCTACATATTGAAATATTTAAAATCAATTTTTTAAAGTGTATGTATAGTAGAGAGGAAGAACTGACAGCTTAGAAGAGAAATGATCTTTGAATCACAGTCTGTTTTCAACCTGATGCACTAAAAAGTTATTACGTGCCCTTTGTCTATTCTACCCGATGGTAGAGAGTTATTATCTCACTTAACGTACATGAGTAATGTCAATTGTAAGCAAATTAATAGAATGACAAAACAGAATTAATAGAATGGTAGGAGATTCCTCGCTTCTAGAAAATGCTGAGTGGTTGTTATGTTGCCTTCTGCTATGCTGTCTACAGGACTGTTAGTCTGATTAATAACATGGCCAACACTCTGACCCTTTCTTATCCTCAGACACCTATACTCACATAGAGCAACAGCTCTTTGATGTTGCTATTTTCTGATACTGGGCCCCAAATTCAGAAGAATAAAATTGGCCTTGTGTCTTTTTCTCAGTTAGGTAATACTAAAGGTTTGCCACCCATCCCCACCCCCAAAACCCTTGACATAGCACTCTCAAGCATCAAAGGATGTTAAAAACATAGAGATAGGGGCCAGCCCAGTGGCATAACACTTAAATATGTGCACTCTGTTTCAGCCTCCTGGGGTTCACAGGTTTGGATCCCAGATGCGGACCTACAGACTGCTGGTCGTGCCACACTGTGGCAGCATCCCACACACAAAATAGAGGAAGATTGGCACAGATGTTAGCTCAGGGACAATCTTCCTCAAGCAAGAAGAGGAAGATTGGCAACAGATGTTACCTAAGGTACAATTTCCTCAGCAAAAAAAGAAAAAAGAGAATGAACATGCTTCATATTTTCTACATGTGCTCAATGATATTGTAAGAGCTGCCCTATTTGTCGGGCCCATATTGTAAGGTAAACTGATAAATAAGATTTAATCTCATTTTTGCATGGGTAACAGTTATCAATATGAAACCAAGCATGAAGAAGTTAAAATATCTTTCCTAGAGCAAAAAACTTTGAGTGAAGCTTTGCTAACTGCAGGTGTGCACATTCAGCATAATCAATTGCTGCTTCAAACCAACCAGCTCTTTGTATCCCTCCTTAGTATAGGAGTGAGCTGTCTTTCCCAGAAAGTCAAGGTCCAGACATCAAGACTCAGCCTCACAAGGCCAAATGCAGTCTGAAGATGAAAACTAACCAGAAAAGTTCAGTCAAGGAAAAATAAATTCAGTCTTCAAGACCAAACACAGGCTAGTGGAAAGGTGCCACCCAGCACGGTCACATGCTACCCCTCCCCTGTTCAAACCCCAGCACACGCTCTCCCTCCCCTTTCTAAAACCGCCAGCTTTTTCCCCTCGAGGAGGTGGATCTGAGTTCTAACTCCCATCTCCTCCTCTGTCTGCCTTTCAATAGTAAACCTCTTTCCTTACCGCAAGCCTGGTGTTTCAGTTTTTTTTCTTTATTGGCCCTACTGAATGGCAGCTAAACAAACCTGTGTTTGGGTTTGGTAACAAATATGAATAAGTTTTCAGTAATTTGGATTCTCTAGCAGAGTGGGGAAAATCATCCTCGAATTCAAGTGAACTGCCAACACAAAGGCTGTCCATGCATGGCTTCTAAGAATATTTTATTCCTTGGTTTAAAACACATGCCAATTGGAAGCAATTGTGGCACACAGTTTACATACAGATTAATCTGTGTTTCCACTGTTCATTAATCCATTTTCCCCTCAGGTTAATTATCAGTGAAGTCTTCCTGGAATAATTATGTGGCCCCATGCACTTATGTACCTCACCCCAATAGAGATTCCACTCTCCTCCATTCTGACAATGTTAGCTACTCTAATAAGTTGACCTGCCTGGCCTCAACACATGGTTTCTCCGCTCCCTTCATTTTTGACTGAAGGTCACCACTAGAAGCTACAGACCAGAGATTGGGTCTTCCAGAAGAAACATCAGACAAGGAAAGCCTGAGAAAGGGATGTAGGGAACAGACCCATGTTTACAACCTTCCTCGAAGAAGCGGAGGTGACCCCCAGAGCAGACAGGGGGACCTGAAACTCGAGACTCCAGGACTACAGGGTCTGGAAACAGATGACTTTAGGAACATAGACTGTTGAGCCAGGGTTGACAGAATGAGAATTCACGACATATGACTGATTAACACCAATGAGAGAAATGTCATGATGGCTATTTGTTTCAGAATTTGTGGCTATTTGTTTCAGAATAGTGTTGATCAATTTTAATGGTTTTTTTCTGTTGAGCATACAGCAAGGTCCCTTTTTATACTTTCTGTTCCATCTCCAAAGTCTGACTTATGCAGGCTACAACCATGACTATGACAAAGGTCAAAATTATCTGATTATTGGTTTTTCATTTAAATCTTTCCTTGTTTGATATATTGATCAAAAATATATGGAAAGAGCAATCAAGTTTTAAAGAGCAAAACTACTTCTTCACCTGGGCTCACCCTATCAGAATCCAGGCATATATAAGAGGTCTTACATACTAGCACTCCGAGTGTTGAATTTGGAAAACTGTGAATATATTTTACAAGCTAATTAATTCTCAGGAAAGCTTTAAAATGATGCCCTAACAATTGGAACACAGAGGAGTGCTTTTACACAATGTTAAGCCTAGGAAAATTCCAGCTGTCCTATGAACATTCTATGAAACATTTAAACTACATTTTGTAGATAGCTCCACTTATTAATGTCTATGATAACTCGATGGGAACTATAGCATATGTTTAAAAATAGATACTCAGCCCCTGCATGAACACTTTCCCCACTGGTGGGTAAGCCCTCTGTGCCACGGTGGTCCCAAGGAGTTGAACAGGCTCAGACAACTCAAGAAAGCCCCTCCCACCAAGCACAGCAGTTGGCATGACCAAAAGGAGAAGTGGTGGCAGATCTATGCACCTGGGTAAAAGATTTCCTGGCCAGAACAAGCACCCATAGGATCCCTACAACTTCCAGCAAAAGGGGTGGGATCAGAAACACAGCTTCTGCTTCCTCCCAGCTGTAGCAGGTGGAATCTATGACCTGATATGACCAGAAATGCACTGGCAAAAGATTAGTTCATCAAACATCATGAGAAACTACAGCAACAATTCAGAGCAGGAGGAAAATGACAATTCTCCAGACACCAACCCTGAAGTCACAGAAAGTTACCACCTAAATGACAGAGAATTCTAAATAGCTATCAGAAAAAACTAAATGAGTTACAAGAAAACTCAGAAAGACAGTTCAACGAAATCAGGAATAAAATTAATGAACAGAGGGAATTCTTCACAAAAGAGATTGAAACTTTACAGAAAAACCAATCAGAAATGTGGGAGGTGAAAAACATGATGAGTAAGATAAAGAAAAATCTGGAGCCCTAAAATAACAGAGCTGATATTAGGGAGACAGAATTCACAATTTAAAGGATGGAAATATAGAAATGCTTCAGGTGGAGGAGGAGAGAGAACTAAGGCTACAAATAAATGAGGAAATTCTCAGAGAAATATCCTACTCAATTAGAAATGCAACATAAGGATTACAGGTATTCCAGAGGAAGACAAGGTGGAGAAATGAGCAGAGAGCTTGTTCAAAGAAATAACAGCTGACAACTTTCCAAATTTGGAGAAGGTGCTGGAATTACAAGTAAAAGAAGCTAAAGGAACTCCTATTTCCATCAATGTAAAAAGACCTTCCCTAAGGCATGTAGTAGTTAAATTGGCAGAGCTCAGTGACAAAAAATATTAAGGGCAGAAAGGCAGAAAAAATAACTTACAAAGGAACACCTATCAGGATTTCAGCAGAAACCTATGGGCTAGGAGAGAGTAGAATGATATATTCAAAATTCTTAAAGACAAGATCTTTCAACCAAGAATACTCTATCCAGTGAAAATATTCTTCAGATATGGTGGAGAAATAAAAACTTCCCCAGATAAACAAAAGGTGAGGGAGTTCATCATCACAAGACCACCCATATCCCCACAATTAATGATCAAGAAGGCCCTCATACGTGCCAGAAAAAAGGAGAGAACGTGTTTACAAAGCCTTGAGTGAGGAGATAAATAGGCAGACAAAATCAGGAAATTTCAGGTCTCTATCAGAACAGGTTAGCAAAGAGTTAATTACAACCTTAAAGATCACAGAAAGACAAACATCGAAAATACCTATGATCACTTCATTTTAACCACAAACTGACAACACAACTCAGAATAAGTTGTGACAACCATAACTTAGGGAAGAGGAAAAGGATGGAACCTCCTCAGAGTAAGGAAATAAGGGACCATCAGAAAATAGACTATCTCATCTATAAGACTTTTTATACAAACATCAAGGTAAACACAAAATAAAAAATCAGAGCAGAGCCACGAATGATGAAGAGAAAAGAGAAAACCATCACAGAGAATCACCAAACTGCATTAGCAATCTGAAATACAACAAATGAGAAACAAGGGAAGTACAGGACAACTGGGACACAATTGATAAAATGGCTGCATTAAGCCCTCATATATCAATAGTCACTCTAAATGTGAATGGGTTGAATTCCCCAATCCAAAGACACAGAGTGGCAGGATGAATTAAAAAACAAAACCCGACAATATGCTGCCTCCAGGAAACACATCTCAGCTCTAAAGACAAACACTGGATCAGGGTGAAGGAATGGAAGACGATACTCCAAGCTAATGGCAAACAGAAGAATGCAGATGTTACCATCCTTATATGAGGCAAAATACGCTCAAGATAAAAAAGACAATGAGACATAAAGAGGGGCAGTGTATACAGATAAAAGGGACACTCCACCAAGAGGATAAACACTTATAAATATATATGCGCCCAAAACAGGAGCACCAAAGTACATAAAGCAACCATTAACAAACCTAAAAGGAGATATTAACAGCAACACAATAATAGTAGGGAACCTTGACACCCCGCTTACATCAATGGATGGATCATCCAGAGAGAAAGTCAACAAGGAATTAGTGGAATTAAATGAAAAACTAGACCAGGTGGACTTAATAGTCATAGAGAACAGTCCATCCAATGGACATACAATGGCACATGGAACATTCTCCAAGCTGTACCGTATGTTGGGAAACAAGGCAAACCTCAATAAACTTAAGAAGATTGAAATCATATCAAGCGTATTTTCTGACCATAATTCTGTGAAACTAGAAATCAAATACAAGAACAAAAGCTAGGAAAGTAATGAATATGAGGAGATTAAACAACACGCTACTGACCAACAATGGATCATTGAAGAAATTAAAGGGAAATCAAACAATATCTGAGACAATTGCAAATGAAAATACAATGTACCAACTTTTTTTTATTGAGTTATTGATAGGTTACAATCTTGTGAAATTTCAGTTGTACATTAATGTTTGTCAGTCATGCTGTAGGTGCACCACTTCACCCTTTGAGCCCACCCCCCACCCCACCTTTCCCCTGGTATCCACTAAACTGTTCTTAGTCAATAATTTTAAATTCCTCATATGAGTGGAGTCATACACAGATTGTCCTTCTATCGCTGGTTTATTTCACTTAACATAATTCTCTCAAGGTCCATCCATGTTATTGCAAATGGAATGATTTTGTTCTGTTTTGCAGCTGAGTAGTATTCCATTGTATATATGTACCACATCTTCTTTATCCATTCGTCTCTTGATGGGCACTTAGGTGCTTCCACGTCTTGGCTATTGTAAACAGTGCTGCAATAAACATTGGGGTGCACAGGACTTTTGGGATTGCTGACTTCAGGCTCTTTGGATAAATACCCAGTAGTGGGATGGCTGGATCGTATGGTAGTTCTATTTTTAATTTTTTGAGGAATCTCCATACTGTTTTCCATAGTGGCTGCACCAGTTGGCATTCCCACCAGCAGTGTATAAGGATTCCTTTTTCTCTGCAACCTCTCCAACATTTGTTGCTATTAGTTTTAGATATTTATGTCATTCTAACGGGTGTAAGGTGATATCTTAGTGTAGTTTTGATTTGCATTTCCCTGATTATCAGCGATGATGAGCATCTTTTCATGTGCCTGTTGGCCATCCATATATCTTCTTTGGAGAAATGTCTGTTCATGTCTCCAGCCCATTTTTTGATTGGGTTGTTTGATGTTTTGTGGTTGATTTGTGAGAGTTCTTTATATATTATGGATATTAAGCCTTTGTCAGATATATGACTTGCAAATATTTTTTCCCAGTTAGTGGGTTGTTTTTTTGTTTCAATCCTGTTTTCATTTGCCTTGAAGAAGCTCTTTAATCTGATGAAGTCCCATTTGTTTATTCTTTCTATTGTTTCCCTTCTCTGAGAAGGCATGGTGGCCGAAAAGATCCTTTTAATACTGGTGTCAAAGAGTGTACTGCCTACGTTTTCTTCCAGAAGCCTTATGGTTTCAGGTCTCACCTTTAGGTCTTTGATCCATTTTGAGTTTATTTTGGTGAATGGTGAAAAAGAATGGTCAATTTTCACTCTTTTACATGTGGCTTTCCAGTTTTCCCAGCACCATTTGTTGAAAAGACTTTCTTTTCTCCATTGTATGCCCTCAGCTCCTTTGTCAAAGATAAGCTGTCCATAGATGTGTGGTTTTATTTCTGGGCTTTCAATTCTGTTCCATTGATCTGTGCACCTGTTTTTGTACCAGTACCATGCTGTTTTGATTACTGTAGCTTTGTAGTATGTTTTGAAGTCAGGGATTGTGATGCCTTCCGTTTTGTTCTTTTTTCTCAGGATTGCTTTAGAAATTCGGGGTCTTTTGTTGCCCCATATGAATTTTAGGATTCTTTGTTCTAATTCTGTAAAGAATGTCACTGGGATTCTGATTGGGATGGCGTTGAATCTGTAGATTGCTTTAGGTAGAACGGACATTTTAACTATGTTTATTCTTCCAATCCATGTACATGGAATGTCTTTCCATCTCCTTATGTCGTCATCCAATTCTCTCAGAAAGGCCTTGGAATTTTCATTATATAGGTCCTTCACTTCCTTAGTTAAATTTACCCCAAGGTATTTTATTCTTTTTGTTGCGATTGTGAATGGTATTGTATTCTTGAGTTCTTTGTCTGTTGGTTCATTACTGGAGTATAGAAATGCTACTGATTTATGCAAATTGATTTTATACCCTGCAACTTTGCTGTAGTTGTTGATTACTTCTAACAGTTTTCCAATGGATTCTTTGGGGTTTTCTATATATAAGATCATGTTGTCTGCAAACAGCGAGAGTTTCACTTCTTCCCTCCCTATTAGGATTCCTTTTATTCCTTTTTCTTGCCTGATTGCTCTGGCCAGGACCTCCAGTGCTATGTTAAATAAGAGTGGTGATAGAGGGCATCCTTATCTCGTTCCTGTTTCCAGGGGGATGGCGTTCAGTTTTTGCCCATTGAGTATGATGTTGGCTATGTGTTTGTCGTATATGGCCTTTATTATGTTGAGGTAGTTTCCTTCTATGCTCATTTTGTTCAGAGTTTTTATCATAAATGGTTGTTGGATCTTGTCAAATGCCTTCTCTGCATCTATTGAAATGATCATGTGGTTTTTCTTCCTCAGTTTGTTGATGTGGTGTAGCACGATTGATTTGCGGATGTTGAACCATCCCTGTGTCCCTGGTATGAATCCCACCTGATCCTGATGTATGATTCTTTTGATGAATTGCTGAATTCTGGTTGCCAAAATTTTGTTTAGAATTTTTGCATCTATGTTCATCAGTGATATTGGCCTGTAGTTCTCTTTTTTCGTGGTGTCCTTGTCAGGTTTTGGTATCAGCGTGATGTTGGCCTCATAGAATGTGTTAGGAAGTGTTCCATCTTCCCTAATTTTTTGGAATAGCTTGAAAAGGATAGGTATTAAATCCTCTCTGAAAGTTTGGTAGAATTCCCCAGGAAAGCCATCTGGTCCTGGGGTTTTATTCTTTGGGATGATTTTGATTGCTGTTTCAATCTCTTTGCTTGTGATTGGTCTGTTCAAATTGTCTGCCTCTTCTTGAGTGAGCTTTGGGAGATTGTAGGAGTCCAGGAATTTATCCATTTCCTCTAGGTTATCCATTCTGTTGGCATATAGTTTTTGGTAGTAGTCTCTTATAATCTGTTGCATTTCTGCAGAGTCTGTTGTTATTTCTCCTCGCTCATTTCTGATTTTGTTTATTTGAGCTTTCTCCCTTTTTTTTTTTTTGTAAGTCTGGCTAGTGGTTCGTCAATTTTATTTATCTTCTCAAAATACCAGCTCTTTGTCTCATTGATCCTTTCTACTGCCTTTTTTGTTTCAATAGTATTTATTTCTGCTCTGATTTTTATTATTTCTCTCCTTCTGCTGACTTTGGGCTTCATTTGTTCTTTTTTCTTTAGTTCAGTTAGGTGTGCTTTAAGGTGGCTTATTTGGGATTTTTCTTGTTTGTTAAGATGTGCCTGTATTGTGATGAATTTTCCTCTTAATACAGCTTTTGCTGTATCCCATATGAGTTGGTATGGCATGCTATCATTTTCATTTGTTTCCAGGTATTTTTTGATTTCTTCTTTAATTTCTTCAATGATCCATTGCTTGTTCAGTAGTGTGTTGTTTAGTCTCCACATCTTTGTGCCTTTCTCAGCTTTTTTCCTTGTAATTAATTTCTAGCCTTATAGCACTATGATCTGAGAAGATGCTTGCTATTATTTCGATTTTTTTAAATTAGTAGAGGCTTACCTTGTTTCCCAACATATGGTCTATCCTAGAGAATGTTCCATGTGCACTTGAGAAGAATGTGTATTCAGCTCTTTCATGGTGGAGTGATCTACATATGTCTATTAAGTCCAATTGTTTTAGTTTTTCATTCAGCTCCACTATTTCCTTGTTGATTTTCTGCCTGGATGATCTGTCCATTGATGTGCGTGGGGTGTTGAGGTCCCCTACTATTATTGTGTTGTTTTTAACATCTTCCTTTAGGTCTGTTAATAGTTGCTTTATGAATCTTGGTGCTCCTGTGTTGGGTGCATAGATATTTATAAGCATTATTTCTTCTTGATGAAGTGTCCCTTTGATCGTTATATATTGTCCCTCTGTGTCTCATTTACCTGTCTTATTTTGAAATCCACTTGGTCTGATATGAGAATTGCAACGCCTGCCTTTTTTCCTTGCTATTTGCTTGAAGTATTATCCTCCACCCCTTCACCCTGAGTCTGTGTTTGTCCTTGGGACTGAGGTGTGTTTCCTGGAGGCAACAAATTGTTGGATTGTGTTCTTTAATCCATTTTGCCACTCTGTGTCTTTTTATTGGAGAGTTCAATCCGTTCACATTGAGAGTGATTATTGATGCATGTGGACTTAGTGCTGTTAATCTGTCGCTCATTATCTTGCTTTCCTGCGTTTCTTTTCCTGTTTGCTTTAGACTACCCATTTAATACTGCAATTTCTTATGCTGGGTTTCTTAGATTTTTCCTTATTTATGATTTGTGACTCTGTTCTGTACTTTATTTTAGTGTCTACCTTGAAGTTTGTATTTAGAATCTCGTGTATAATATAGTCTATTCTCTGGTGGTCTCTTACTTACTTGACCAATACTGATTTGGAACCTTTGCTCTTCCCCTCCTAAATTATTATTTTCATTTCTTATTCCAACTCGTCTTATTAATTGGTAGTTAGAGTGCTAAGATCATCCTTGTTTTGGTGTTTCCTTACCTTTACCCTAATGCTATAATTGAATATTTGCTGTCCTGTTCTGGTTCTATCCATCAGTCTCCCTAGTCTGTGGATTGTGTCCCCTTTCTCCCTTTTTTCTTTTTTCAGGTATGAAAGCCTTCTTGAGGATTTCTTGTAATGGAGGGATTTTAGTTACAAATTCCCTTAACTTTTGTTTGTCTGGAAAAGATTTAATTTCTCCCTCATAGCTGAAGGAAATTCTTGCTGGATAGAGTATTCTTGGCTGAAGATTTTTATCCTTTAAAGCTTTGAATATGCCACTCCATTCTCTCCTAGCTTGTAGGGTTCCTGTAGAGAAATCCGCTGACAGTCTGATAGGGGCTCCTTTATAGGTTATTCTCTGTTTTTTTCTTACTTCCCTGAGTATTCTTTCCTTAGCTTTCCTTTTTGCCAACTTTACTACTATGTGCCATGGGGTAGCTCTTTTTACATTGACAAATCTAGGAGATCTAAAACCCTTCTCTACACACATTTCTCCGTCGATCCCTAGATTTGGGAAGTTCTCTTCAATAATTTCGTTAAGCACACTTTCTGCTCCATTTTCCTTTTCCGTATTCTCAGGAATTCCTATGATCCTTATGTTCTCACTCCTCATTGAATCCATTATCTCTCGGAGATTTTCCTCATTTTTTTAAATTCTTAGTTCTCTTTCTTCCTCTGTCTGGTGCCATTCAGCCTGTCTATCTTTGATTATGCTAATTTTCTCCTCTATGTTGTCTACACGGGCATTCAGGGAATCCGTATTCTGTTTTATCTGGTCCTACAATGTAGCAACTTTTGTGGGATGCAGCAAAAGTGGTCTTAAGAGGGAAATTATAGCAATACAGGCCCACCTTAACAAATAAGAAAAATCTCAAATAAGCAACCCTAAAACTGTACTTACAGAATTAGAAAAAGAAAAACAAACAAAGTCCAAGGTCAGCAGAAGGAGGGAAACAATAAAAATTAGAGCAGAAATAAATGATATTAAAAGCAAAAGAGCAGTAGAAAGACTCAATGAAGCTAAGATCTGGCTCTTTGGGAAGACGAACAAAATTGACAAACCCTTAGCCAAACTCACTAAGGAAAAAAGAGAGAAGGCTCAAATAAATAAAATCAGAAAGGAAAGAAGAGACATTACAATGGATACCACAGTAATACAAAAGATTATACGAAAATACTATATGCCCACAAATTGAATAACCTAGAAGAAGTGGATAAATTCTTAGACTCATACAATCTCCCAAAACTGAATCAAGAAGAAATAGAGAATCTCAGCAGACCAATCACAAGGAAAGAGATTGAAACAGTAATTAAAAGTCTCCCCAAAAATAAAATTCCAGGACCAGATGGCTTCTCTGGAGACTTCTACCAAACATTCAAAGAAGATTTAATGTCTATCCTTCTCAAACTGTTGCAAAAAGTTGAAGAAGATGGAACACTTCCTAGCACATTTCATGACGCCAACATCACCCTGATCCCAAAGCCCGACAAGGACAACACAAAGAAGGAAAATTACAGGCCAACAACACTGATGAACATACACCATGCAAAAATCCTCCACAAAATATTGGCAAACTAAATACAACAAAGCCTTAAAAGGATCAGTGCAGATGACGTCAAGATGGTGGTATAGGCAGACTCTGAATTCACCTCCTCTCACAGACAAAACTAATTTATATCTACTCTTGGAACAATTACCCCTGACAGAGAACTAAAAACTGCATTAAAAGAACCCACACAACAAGGGATGGTGCTTACTGAGTTGGAAGAGACAGAAATTCCTTTCTGGAGAGAAAAATGCCACCTTCAAGACTCAGCACTTCAATGCGAACTGGGAGCAATCTTAAAGTGTGGAGCCTTCCCTGAAGGAGTGGGGGATGTGACTGGAGGAGCTATACCACAATAAGCAGGTTATGGATTCAGCACAATCTGGATAAGTGTCGTAAGATCCAGCTTTCCTGGCTATTAACTAGAATGGGGAATACCCCCAGAAAAGCTATGGGACATGAGGGGAAAAAAAGCCTGCTCTTAAAAGGCCCACACACAAATTCATCTGTTATGGAAAGCAACCTAAAATCTCCATAAAGTAAGGTGCACAGTCCTTTGGTGAAAACTGACTCACTTGATAGGCTCTGAGTGCATTGCGGTGAGAGGTGAGACCTCCCAAGGGACTGAGAAATTGGCAGCAGCCATCACTGTGACTTAGTACAAGCATGCTGACACAGACACAGGTAGATGCCTTTGGAGTTCTTCCCTGGCCTGTTAACCAAGGGTTTGCCCCACCCACTAGAGCACTGATTTAATCTACCTCAGTCAGGGCAGGCAGTCCACCCTAAAGACTGGCTGCCCCCAACAGCAAGCCTTCAGGAAACAGGGGGGCCCACATAGGGAGGGTGTCTGGAACCTCTGCAGCTGGAGAGTGGGTCCACTCTGCAGGGCAGAGCCTGAGCATGGAGCAGGCCTCACTTGGTGGAGTGTGTGGGGCCTCTGCAGTGGGGCAACTGGGTCTGCTTCAGTGGGTCAGGGCATGCCCATGGGGTACGACTGTGTTGACAGTGTGTGGCCCTGTGGGTGTTGGGCTTGTCAGCTGCAGAAGACTTGTGCTTCTCAAACAGCCACATAGGGGATGGACCCCACCTTCTAAAACCTGAAACAATTGGGTGCTCCTGTGCCTGGGGCAGGTCCCACTCAGCTGCAACTCTGAGAGAGCTGACAACAGCCTTGCAGGCTGGAGGCCTACAGCAATTGTAAGCCCCTGAGCCTAGCAATCAGCCACGCTGGGGCCCTCTCACTTAACATAAAAACTGCAATAGGAATGTGCTATGAGGCCTTGCAGCCAACTATGCTGGGGTTCCCCACACCCAACAAAGTGACTGAAGTGTCCATAGCAGCCACACACAGCTGAATATTACAACCAGAAGGCCAGGGGGACAGCCCAGCCTCCATGTGCACCTGCCGTCATAGTAACCTTGCCACAACAGAAGGACGCATGTAGCCCTCACAGTGGACACTTCTGGAACATTTGGAACTGGTAACAACAGGGAAGCACACTGCTGGGCCTCATAAGGAATATCTTACATAGGGCCACCTCTCCATGATTAGGAGATGTGAGTGGCCAAATTAATACATAGATATAAGGACAGAGAAAGACGTCAAATGAGGAGGCAAAGGAATACATTCCAGGTCAGGGAATTGGACAAAATCCCAGAAAAAGAACTAGATGAAACGGAAATAAACAATCTATCTGACAAAGAGTTTGAGCAAAAAGTCATAAGGATGCTCACTGATCTTGGGAGCAGAATGAATGAACTCAATGAAAACTTCAACAAAGAACAGGAAAATATAAAAAAGAACCAATCAGAAATGATGAATACAGTACTGGAAATGAAAAATTCACTAGAGGGAATCAATAGCACAGTAGATGAGACAGAAGAATAGGTTAGTGAGCTGGATGAAAGACTAGAGGAGATCATACTCACTGAACAGATAAAAGAAAAAGAATTTAAAAGAATAAGGACAGTCTAAGGGACCTCTGGGACAACATCAAGCACACTAACATCCATATTACAGGTGTCCCAGAAGGAGAAGAGAAAGACAAAGGGACAGAGAATCTACTTGAAGAAGTAATAGCTGAAAACTTTCCTAACCTAAGGAAGGAAACAGACATCCAGGTACAGGAAGCACAGAGAGCACCAAACAAGATAAACCCAGAGAGGACCACACCAAGAAACACTATACTTAAAATGTCAAGAACTAAAGACAGAGAGAATCCGGAAAGCCACACGAGAAAGGCAACAAGTGACATACAAAAGAAACCCCATAAGGTTATCAGCTGACTTCTCAGCACAAACCCTACAGGCTAGAAGAGAGTGGCATGATCTACTCAAAGTGCTGAAAGGAAAAAACCTACAGCCAAGAATACTCTGCCTGGCAATGTTGTCATTCAGAATGGATGGAGAGATAAAGAGTTTCCCAGACAAGAAAAATTAGAGTTTATCACCAACAAACTAGTATTACAAGAAATGCTAAAGGGACATATTTAAGTGGGAAAGAGAAGACGACAAATTGGAATAATAAAATTATCAAAAGGAAAAGCAATGCAATCACTGGTTAAGGCAAAAATACAGTAAACTTAGGAGATCAACCACCTATCAAGCTACTATGAAAGTCAAAAGAGAAAAGTACTAAAATTACCTATTTCCATGGTAAGAGGATAATGGATTAACACACACAAAAAAAGAGGTTAGCTAGGATATTAAAAACATAAAATATGGGAAGAGGGGAATAAAAGAGTAGAGCTTTTAGAAAGATATCAAACTAAAGAAACCATTAACTTAATATAGATTTCTATATACGTAGGTTATTATATATGAACCTCATGGTAATCAGAAACCAGAACCCTGTACTAAATACACCAAAAACTAAGAGAAAGTAATCCAAACATAATACTAAAGAAAGCCAACAAGAAGGGAAGAGAGCAAGAAAAGAAGAAAGGAACAGAAGGACTACTAAAACACTCAGATAAAAAGTAACAAATGGGTAATAAGTACATACTTATCAATAGCTACTTTCAATGTCATGGACTAAATGCTCCAATAAAAAGGCACACAGTGGCCAACTGGGTAAAAAAACAAGATCCATATATATGCTGCATACAAGAGATACACTTTAGATCTAAAGACACAAACTGAAAGTGAAGGGATGGAAAATGATACTCCATACAAATGCCAATGAAAAGAAGTCTGGGGTTGAAATACTTATATCAGAGAAAATAGACTTTAAAACAAAAACTGTAACAAGGGACAAAGAAGGTAACTACATAATGATAAAGGGTACAATCCAACAAGAGAATATAACACTTGTAAATATATATGCACCCAACATAGGAGCACCTAAATGTACAAAGCAATTATTAACAGACATAAAAGGAGAAATAGACAGTAACACAATAATAGTAGGGGACTTTGACATTCCACTTACACCAATGGATAGAACATCCAAACAGAAGATCAATAAGGAAACATTGGCCTCAAATGACACATGAGACCAGATGGACTTAGTATATACAGAACACTCCACCCAAAAACAACAGAATACACATTCTTTTCGAATGCACATGAAATATTCTCTAGGATTGATACATATTAGGCCACAAAGCAAGCCTCAATAAATTTAAGAAGTTGAAATAATACTAAGCATCTTTTCTGATCACAAAGCTATGAAACCAGAAATCAACCACAGGAAGAAAATCGGAAAAGCCACAAATATGTGGAGATTAAACAAAATGCTACTGAACAATGAATGGGTCACTGAAGAAATTGAAGGGGAAATCAAAAAATACCTGGAGGCAAATGAAAGTGAAAATTCAACATGCCAAAATTTATGAGGTACAGCAAAAGCAGTTCTAAGAGGGAAGTTTATAGCAATGCAGGCCTACCTCCACAGAAAAGAAAAATCTGAAATAAACAATCTAACAGTACACCGAAAGGAACTGGAACAACTCAAACAAAGCCCAAAATCAGCAAAAGCAAAGAAATAAGAAAAATCAGAGCAGAAATAAATGAAACAGAAACTTAAAAAACAATTGGAAAAAATCAATGAAACTAAAAGCTGGTTTTTTAAAAAGATAAACAGAGTTGGCAAACCAAGAAAAACTTGGTTTCTTGGTTTCTCACCAAGAAAAAAGGAGAGAAAGCTCAAACAAACATAATCAGAAGTGAAATAGGAGACATTACAGCAGACACCTCAGAAATAGAAAAGGTTATTAGAGAATACTACAAAAAGCTACATGCCAGTAAATTCGATAACCTAGAAGAAATGGATAAATTCTTAGAATCATACAACCTTCCAAAACTGAATCAAGAAGAAATAGATAATTTGTATAGACCAATCCCCAATAAGGAGATTGAAGTAGTAATCAAAAAAGACCCCAAAAATAAAAGTCCGGGGCCAGAGGGCTTCCCTGGTGAATTCTACCAAATATTCAAAGAAGACTTACCACCTCTCCTTCTCAAACTCTTCCAAAAAATTGAAGAGGAGGAGAAGCTTCTTAACTCATTCTACGACACCATTACGTTGATACCAAAACCAGACAAGGACAACACAGGCTAATATCACTGATGAACATTGATTCAAATATCCTCGACAAAATACTAGCAAATCAAATACAACAATACATTAAAAAGATCATACACCATGAGTGAGTGGGATTTATTCCAGGGATGCAGGGATGGTTCAACAACCACAAATCAATCAATGTGATACACCCCCGTTAACAAAATGAAGAATAAAACTCACAAGATTATCTCGATAGATGCGGAGAAAGCATTTGACAAGATACAGCATCCGTTTATGATAAAAACTCTGAATAAAATGGGTATGGAAGTAAAGAACCTCCACATAATAAAGGCCATATATGCCTAACCCACAGCTAATATCATTCTCAATGGAGAAAATTGAAAGCTATCCCTCTAAGAACAGAAACCAGACAAGGATGCCCACTTTCACCACTCTTATTTAATATAGTATTGGAAATCTTAGCCAGAGCAATCAGGTAACAAAAAGAAAAGGGATCCAAATTGGAAAGGAAAAAGACAAACTGTCACTATTTCCTGATGGCATGATTTTATATATAGAAAACCCTAAAGAATCTACCAAAAAACTTTTAGAAATAATACATGAATATGGTAAAGTCAACATACAAAAATCAGATGTGTTTCTATACACTAACAACGAAGTAGCAGAAAGAGAAATGAAGAATACAATCCCATTTACAGTTGAAACAAAAAAGAATAAAAAGCTAGGAATAAACTGAAAAGAAATTAACTCAAAATGGATTAAAGACTTGAACATAAGACCAAAAACTGTAAAACTCTTAGAAGAAAATATAGGCAGTACACTTTGACATTGGTCTTCGCAGCATCTTTTCAAATAACGTGCCTACTCAAGCAAGGAAAACAAAAGAAAAAATTAACAAATGGGGCTATGTCAGACTAAGAAGCTTGGGAAAGGCAAAGGAAACCATGAAGAAAACAAAAAGAAAAACCTACCAACTGGGAGTAAGTAATTGAAAAACATATATCTGACAAGGGGTTAATCTACAAAACATATAAAGAACTCATACAACTCAACAACAAAATAAACAAACAACCCGATCAAAAAATGGGCAGAGGGTATGAACAGTTTTTAAAAGATGACGTACAGATGGCTAACAGACATGAAAAGATGTTCAACGTCACTAATTATTAGGAAACTGCAAATCAAAACTACAATGAGATATCAACTTACCCCAGTCAGAACAGCTATAATTACCAACACGAACAATAAGTTTTGGAGGGGATGTGGAGAAAAGGGAATCCTCATACACTGCTGTGGGAGTGCAAACTGGCGCAGCCACTATGGAAAATAGAATGGAGATTTCTCAAAAAATTAAAAATAGAAATACCATATCATGCAAGCTGTCCCACTACTGAGTATTTATCCAAATAACATGAAATCAACAATCCAAAGAGATCTATGCACCCCTGTATTTATTACAGCATTATTCACAGTAGCCAAGACGGGGAAGCCAGTTTCCACTGTGCCCGTCTAAGGATGAATGGATAAAGACAAAGTGGTATATATACACAATGAAATACTACTCAGCCACATAAAAGAGAAAGTCATCTCACTGGCAACAACGTGGATGGAACTTGAGGGTATGTTGTTAAGCCAACTAAGCCACACAGAGAAAAACAAATATGGCATGATTTCACTGATAGGTGTAAGATAACAAACACAAGGATAAAGAGAACAGATTAGTGGTGACCAGAGTGGAAGGGGGCCGGGAGTGGACGAAACAGGGAAAAGAGCACGTATGTATGGTGATGGAGAAAATTTAGACTACTGGTGGTGAACATGATAAAATCTATACAGAAATTGCTAAATAATAGTGTACACTCCGAATTACACAATGTTGTAAACCATAATGAGCTCAATTAAATAATTGAAAGAAAAATAAGTAAATAAAAATAGATACTCAGGAGGCTGGTTAGATATACAGAGCGCCCTTATTGAGTCCCTTTACTTATCAAGGCAATGTGATTATTTTCAGTTTCCATAAGAACAAGTCCTCTTTCCTAATTGCATAAATCAAATTTGTTATCATCACCATGACTGAAATGTCACCTTGAAAAATAAATTTAATTAGCTATGACCAGACCACAACTATGGAACAAGAACTATCCTTCATAAGCAGAAAAATACTAAAATTTCATCCCAGAAAAACGGTAGGTGCCCCCTAGCTTAGCTGATAACACCACTCCCCCATGGGTGGGCCAGGACCTCGAGGGGGGTGTGTGAGAATCAAGGACACGTTCAGCATGAATGGGGAGGAGGCAGAAAGGGAAGGTGGGGGCAGCTCAGTTGAGGCCTCCAGCCTGGCAGGACACAATCTCTGAGGGGAGCCCAGCACCTAGGGGAGAGGCTGTGGGGGAGTCAGAGGAAGGGGTGGGCTAGGG
This sequence comes from Equus asinus, assembly GCF_041296235.1. Taxonomy (NCBI): domain Eukaryota; kingdom Metazoa; phylum Chordata; class Mammalia; order Perissodactyla; family Equidae; genus Equus; species Equus asinus. The sequence goes on along the minus strand of NC_091809.1, from coordinate 18,552,502 downwards.
CCTTCTTAGCCATCGAGGAGCAGAACAGCCTGATCCCAAGGGATTTTCCTAAAGAAATCCTAGAAATACCTCTTGGGAGGGACCAGAAAGAGCTAGAATCAACATCCCAGAGCAAGAGGGTTCGTGGCCACCTTTGAGAGTCTGAGGAAAGTTGCGTCCTTGCCCAGTGGGGAAACTGAGACCCAGGCTGTTGGGGGACATGACTCACACCAGGCTGAGGACTTGGAAGGCCCAGCCTGAGACTGGGGGAGTCCCCCGTAGAGCTGGAGGGAGGGATGTGGTAGGTGCCATCCTGATGACCAGCCACCCAGCTCTGAACCAGGCAGGGCAGTGGAGGGACGGGCAGCAGGGCAGGGCAAGACTAGGTGTCCCAGACCCTGGGGGACCATGGGCTTCTCAGCCTCCTGCAGAGCTGGGGCTCCAGCAGGCACCACTCCTACACCCAGCCCATTTCATGAACATCCCCCTCTGGGCCTCGGCCCAGGTTCGTGGATCCTCTTCCCATGAGGCTGAGGCACAGACACCCCCAGGACACCATTTGGGAGTGGGCCTGTGGGCCTCTCCTCAGTGCTGGGCAGCCTGGGCTGAGCTGTGCCTCAGAACACACAGAGAGGAGACCCAAACAGATTCGTGCACCACACACACACCTATGGCCAGGGGTTCAAAAGGCCTCCTGCCATCCTCCCCTCGCCAGGTACCCATGGGCTGTGGGCTTTCCAGACAGACAAGGCTGCTTCAGCTTTACTCGTAAATGCACGCCCGAAAAAGTTTAAATGTGGCCACGGGAGGCATTTAGAGCAAGGACCAAACTGGACCGCCTTTTAGGATGTCAATGAATTCCCTGCATGCCTCCCCAGAACCCAAGGCTAACCCTGAGGTAAGCAGGATGAGAGCTGAGAAAAAGCTTACACCCCAAGGGAGCTTGGGACTGAGGAGACCCTGGGACCAAGACAAAGGGGACCTGAAACATCTGGAGTCCCTGGGGTTGAGCAAGGCTGCCCAGAGCCAGAGCCTTGGGTGAGGCTGGGCCGGATACAGAGCACCCGAGGCCACCACGGTCAGAGTGGGAGGAGGAGGGAAGGGCAGTCTGCAGGGGGACACAGCGTGTAGAGAACTGGAGCCATGTCCTGCACGGAGGTCACCCACCTCCCCAGGCTGGGCTGACACTCCCCAGGGATGAGCTCCTGCCCCAACACACAAGCACAGGTGTACACACACAGGCACACACACCTCGACGGGCCCTGGGGTGCTCATCTGGCCCTGTGGTGACACCCTTCCTTCTTACCCTCACCATATCCCTATGTGCCCTGGGTACAGGGTGCCAGGAAGCAGTGTGTTCGGTGCCCATCCTCCCCTCCTAAGAAGGCAGGTCTGACACTTCAGGCTGGCAGGATCACACCCGGCACTTGACAAAAATTCAGATTCAGATTCCGGCCCTCCCTCACCCTGAGATTCTGAGTCAGTGGTCTGTGGGCTCAGGAATTCTGAGATGGTGGCCGTTGGAGGAACGCTGGTGCTCTGCTCGCTGTGTGATGGAGAAAATCATCATAATATGCCAGCTGCGTTCATTGTGTCCCAACTGTGAACCTGGTGTTTGTATGAACCACCTCATTTCATCCTCTGATGACCCTTCAGGAAGGTGCCATTGTTTCCCATTCCCAAGGTCACACATTGGCCACTAGAGGAGCCACAGTTTGATGGGGCTCCCTCCTCCTCCTTCCCCCCACCAAAAGGCTTGCAGACTCACAGGCCCTAGGGCCCACCCCAGGGACAGGACCCGAACCAGCATGGGACTCTCCAACAGGAGGGAGTGACCAGGGTGAGACCTGCTTGGAGGAAAGATGCATGGTGGACTGTGATAGGGAACGCCCGCACCCCTCCATCTTCCCAGGATGACACCGCGGGAGGGCCAACTCCTAGCCTGAGGGCCAGCCTCAACCCACCCAGGAGGCTCCTGTGCTGTGCAGCTGGACCAGGCCAGACTGGAAGAATTCCCAGGAGCGCTCGCCCCCTGCAGGCAGACAGGGGTACTGCCGGGAGGAGGCCAGGACTTGCAGGGTGCACATCCAGGTGCTGCTGGGTTTTTCCTTCCCTCAGCTCCAGTCCTCGCTGTGGTTGTTATGGTTGCCCCATTTTAAGGATGACAGAAATGTTAAGCGTCTTGCCCAAGGTCGCAGAACCAGCCAGTATCGGACCTTGGTGCCTCCCTCCCAGGGTCTTTGTATCAGCCCTCAGAGGCCCCCTCAACCCCACACTCCCTCGGCCTTGGGACAGGCGGAACAGCAGGACAGCAGAGCAGGTGTAGGAGGCAGGCAAAGGGTATTTAATGAACTTTAGAGGATTCTGGCACTCCCGCCGGGGCAGTGGGCAGGGACAAGGCATGGAGAGTCTCTACGCGGGCTCAAGAGGTGAGGTTCAGGTGCCGGGGCTCCTGGCATCTCTGGGGCAGAGGGGCGAGAGGCTGAGGTAGCCTCGTCTGGGGCCTCCTGCAGCAGAGGCAGCACTGGGCTGTCCAGCGTGGAGTGGAGGATGGGGGCTCTGCCCTAGCGCCTGCCCCACAGCTCATGGCCCACAACTGCCTTTTCTATAATTAAATTTTACATCCCTTTCCACGATTCATGTGTATTTTCCATTAAAAACTTGCATCTGTCGGGGCTGGCCCTGTGGCCGAGTGGCTGAGTTCAAGCGCTGCACTGCAGGCGGCCGGTGTTTCGTTGGTTCGAGTTCTGAGCGTGGACATGGCACTTGCTCATGGAGCCACGTTGAGGTGGCGTCCCGCATGCCACGACTGGAAGGACCCACAATGGGGAATATGCAACCATGTACTGGGGAGCTTTGGGGAGAAAAAGGAAAAAAAAATAAAATCTTTGAAAAGAAAAAAACTTGCATCTGTCAAATCTGTTTATTCAGGTAAAATCTGTCAGCAAACACCAGAAAATAAAGTGGAATCAGACACTTTATTATCTAGCTCTTATAGGGTGCTTATAAATAGCCCGAATCAAGTGAATTAATTGTGCTTCATTTGGATTCAGTAAGGTAGATCTGACTTCTTATCAGTGTCCTTTAATTAGAACGATTTTTTCTTTAAGGAAGAAAGACATTTCTTATTCCTCATGTTTCCTTCAAAGGAGGGGATGGATACCTTAGTGTGTCTATGGAGTTTTTTTTAATCTCTAAAGATTCTTGCCCCTCTAATTTCTTTAGTGCAGTGTTTCTAAAGTGGATGTATAATGGGTGGCTGTAGCCTTGTTTCCTTTATACCAATTCTCATTTATTTTCCAAAATGTGTCTCTGCCACATGGAAACACAGAATCTAACAAGTGTCTTGTAATTTCTCCTTTTGGGGCTTCAGATGATCCCCAACAGCAGCCTCTAACCTTCAGCCTGTTCCTGTCCATGTATCTGTCTGGTCACCAGGGTGGGCAATCAGCAAGTTATCCTAGCTATCAGCTCTGACTTCCCCTTCCATCCCCCTTGTGCTTCTTCCTCTTTAACTTGTCCTTGGCTGGCATTGGTCTCACCTCTACCCTTTCCAAAGATGACTGTGGACATTGAAGCTCACAGCAGAGACATCTCCCCTGCATGCTGCATGCTTCAGTTGTCTTTTTGACTTCTTGAATGTTTGGACAGTGTACTCCTAATAGTGATAACTTAATTGTAGGTCTTTAGTATTCCCTGCACCACTCAGTTATCATGAACCCCCACCTCTGTAGAGTACTGGATTGGGTGTCTAGTGTTACTGGCTTTTTGGACTCCCAGCTGCATGGTTTGATGATGTCGTAACTTACGTTCTGCACAAATGTGGAAATTGCAACTTTATGTGCAAATTGTTTCCTCAATTTTGAGAGTCCCATCAACATATGGAAAGTACAAAGACGTCTCTATCTTTGGCTCCCATTGTCAGTTGTTTGCTTATTTTATGGAACAGCCCTTGGGATGTACCTCAGTTTGACTGTCTCACATTCTCCTTGAAAGGATGCAGTGGCCTCGGTGGTGTACACAGTGATCACCCCCAGGTTGAATCCCGTCATCCATAGCCTGAGGAACAGCGACACCCAAGAGGCCTTGTAGAGGATGCTCAACAAAACAGCCTAATCTCAATACCTGGCCATTTTTTTGGTCTGTGGATTAGAAATGATTGAAAAATTGAACATTTGGAATTGGCAAACATGCCTCGTTGGCTACATAATTTTTTAGCTCATGTTTTTCATCTCTCTTAATTTATCATATTGAGTATTGCTTAATTTAACACATCTTTAATGGGGTTAAGGGACTGTTCTGGGGTCCTAGATGTGTCAAAACCATTGGACATGTGAATCTTACAATTCCTATGGAATCTTCTGTATTTGCCACCTATGACTCAGGCATCCTGTAGAAATGCACAAGTCTCCTCTTAATCTGCGTATAATTCTCAACCTTTTGCACAGCTCATGTCTGCTGTCCATAAAACTATGGTATTGGTCAAATCCATTGATACAAATTATGTGGGAGAATGCATGTCATTGACCTCAACCTTGGTTTCATAAAAGATGTAACTGATGAGCTTTAAAAATCCTCATACCTGAGACTCACTAGCATAGATTAAGGTTTAATTGGACTGTGGTGTTGCATTAAGCGTTTTAACAGCATCTGAGGAGAGTCTAATGTGCAGCCAAGGTTGAGATCTATTGATGCTTGTCAGATCTTTCATTCAACAACAAATAGTATGTTTGGGTCATTTAATATTCACGATCAGGTCCTGAAGATCTCAAAGTGATCAGAGTTCATAAAGGAGAAGATATGAAAGAACTTGCCATAGCAACAGGCAATGTGATTTTTCTCAAATTCCTGGTAATCGTATTTCATAAATGTTCAGCAAGTCAAAGGAAACCATAAGCAAAATGAAAAGACAACCCAAAAAATGGGAGAAAATACTGGAGAATGATGTATCTTAAAAGGGGTTAATTTCCAAAATATATAAAGAACTAATACAGCTCAGCAACAAAAAAACTCGATCAAAAAATGGGCAGAGGATATGACCAGATTTTTTTTTGAAAGAAGTATACAGATGGTGAACAGGCACATGAAAATATGTTCAACATCACTAATCGTTAGGGAAATGCAAATCTAAACTACGATAAGTTACCACCTTACGACTGGTAAAATGGTTATAATTAACAAGGCAAAAAATAAGAAATATTGGAGAGAATGTGGAGCAAAAGGAACCCTTACACACTGTTGATTTGAATGCAAATTGGTGCAGTCACTATGGAAGAGTACGGACATTTCTCAAAAAATTCAAAATAGAAATAGTACACGATCCAGCTATCGCACTACTGGGTATTTATCCAAAGAACTTGAAATCAACAATTCAAAGAGATTTATGCACCCCTATGTTCATTGCAGCATGATCCACAATAGCCAAGATGTGGAAGCAACTCAAGTGCCCATCAATTGATGACTGGATAAGGAAGATGTGATATATACAGAATGGAATACTACTCAGCCATAAGAAGAGACAAAATTGTCCTATTTGCAACAACATGGATGGACCTTGAGGGTATTATGCTAAGTGAAATAAGCCAGACAAAGAAAGACAAACACTGCCTGATTTCACTCATATGTGGAAGATAAACAAACACATGGACAAAAAGAAATGATTAGTGGTTACCAGAGGGGAAGGGGGTTGGGGGGATGGTGAAAGGGGGAAAGGGGCACACATGCGTGGTGATGCATACAACATTAGACTATGGGTGGTGAGTACGATGCAGTCTATACAGAAACTGACAAATAATAATGTACACTTGAAATTTCACAATGTTATAAACCATTACAACCTCAGTAAAATAATTTTTAGAAATAAAAGGATTCCAAATGATTAGACAGTCTGGAAACACCATCCTAGGACATTGAATAACAAATCCTGGAACGTCTCAATGGCCCCTACACTGCACTTTAGTAGTCCTTAGGAGAAAATAAAAGAGACAAAGAGCCAGGATGTCAGATTAGCAGACCTGAAAGATTTTGATAGGGTCTAGATGTATCTAGATGTCCCCAATTAATTAGTCAAATCTTTTCAAAATGATATAGGCCAAGTACTGTGTAAGATCCCAGCATTAAATGGTAAGAAGGACACAGGATGGAATTCCACCATAAAATGAAGAGCAATGGGTAATGCCTTGATAGAGGGCAGATATGTTTCCCAAAGAACAATTCAGGTTGAAATGGCAACTTTCCTAGTAGATGTGAGACTTTTTTTTCTTTATTAAATCACATTAAAATTCTAAAAGTGAGGAAAAAGTATGCTTATAGTGGGCTTTAAAATGACAGAGGATGCAGTACTACGGGAGAAAAAAAGTACAGGAAAACATCACAGGGATCCAAGACATCCAGACATGTTCAAGTACTTCTTTTAAAGACCAGGACATGTGTGATGTTCAAATTACAAACCACCAAGGCAAGTGCAGATATCTCAGTGTCAGAGAAGCAACGGTATGACTTTACTGAAAGGACAATTATACCGCACTGTCACAGAGCCAAAGCCAGGCTATGTAATCCAGTTGCAGACTCTTGATCTATAAATTTTCAGTGAATAATGGAAACAAGCCAGTATAGGGACTTCTTGGGAGGTTTATGTACTTAAACAGCACATTAGAAATCATTAGGTAGCTATATTTCATTTCTATCTGGAACAAGAGTTAGTATCTTGGTCTTGATTCCAGTTGATACTGGAAATAAACCTCCAGCAACAGTTGAGAGTTAATCCTACCCTTACATGCCGATTCATAGACCTATTTTTGTGATGAGTTATAACAACCATCATAGTATTAAGCCAGCTTCCCATTCCTAGAATAAGTATTACTTATTCACGATGTATTATTCTCTTAAAATAGATATAAATGCATTTGGTTTAACTTTATTATTCAATTTTGTGTCTATGTTCAGGCATATGTGAGCTTGAAGATTTCTTTTTTGCTTCATAGTTGATGCATGGAATCTCCATTTTTATTATTTCTGTAACATGTGTATGTTGGGCACCTACTCTGTGCCAGGTACCATAAGTCCCTAGAAAGACAATGGTGAGCAAAAACACTCATGTCCTCTGACTCACGAATAAACATAAAATTGCCAGTGTGAGTGGTACATGAAGGAAAAGTATAGGATGCTGGACTTGTGGCCCTCACCCCTCTGTCCTCCTCACCCTGACCACATTGAAATATGGAGAATGCTAATAAATTAAAGAGATAAAAATCATTAATGATAAATTTAGTCTGGGGAAGTGGATGGAAAAGCTTTCTCTGAAATACAAATATTACAGCTCTGAGAGGAAGCATGGGAAATGGTTATCAGAGGAAATAAGGAAAGGGTAAGAATTTTGGGCTGAGAAGACATAATCCATGGTTGCCTTGAGGGTCCGTGAGCTTAGGAATGTAAGGGATTTGAGAGGCCAGTGAGATGGAGAATAGAGAGTGAGGGTCAGGAGGTGGAGACGCTCCAGAAAATAACTCTTACTGGAGAGAGGCTCTAGATTCTAGAAAGACAGAGAAGGAAAGAGAACAAGACCTGGAAAAGACTGGGTTCAACAGAAACTAAAGTACCTTCAGAATACAGAGACTTCACCATGGCAAACTAAATAAATATGGGACTGTCCCAGTCTCACTACTCTAGAGGTAAAACCCAGTACTCACTTTCTCTCCTTTTTCCTTCTTACTCAATCAGCCCTCACTGGGACACTTTGACCCTCTTTGATGGATCTCACTGAAGCTTTCTGTTCTCTGAGGTGTGTCACTGGGAAGCCCAATTGGTTTTGCATTTGGCTGGGATCAGAGAATTACAGGTAAGGGTCAAAAGAAATATGTTTAAAGTTTCCAGTCTCTGAGGGTTGAATTCTCAGAGCTTCTCATTAAATTGTTATTGACTGTCCTCACTCCAAATAATTCAGCTCCCTTGGAGCATAAAGATAAGAGCACAGAAAGATTTCAGCCAACGTTGCATCTGTGAAAGCAGCAAAGGGGGGAAATGAGTTTATTTCCTTCAAGGAGTGATTCTTCTTTCTTTGATTTGACTGAAATATCATAAGGTGTCTCCTAAAGAAATTTTAATTCCTACAAGGATCAAAGCCAGGAAGCAATTTTCTGTGATGTTCTTCCCTTGAAGAATCTTGGGGGAATTTATGGATTCCTTGGTGTCCGCAATGTCACGGAGAGAAGGAGGTCCTGTCTGAAGAAAAACAGAGTGGTTAACAGTTTTGGTTCTGTTGAAAGGGCTAACTCAATGAGGACTGGAAAATATCCCTTGACATTTGTTGGTGACATAGAGGCCTTTGTTGATATAGGGAGGGCTCCGTTTATTACATCTAAATAGACGGGCAGGGGAAGAAGCAATCCAGATAGAGAGGGCTGAAGAGTGAGTCCTCAGGAAATGTAGGTGGCAGGTAGAAATAATGTATAAAGTTTGTCAGGGAAAAGGAGAACAGAAGTAAAACATAGCCTACAGAGAGTATTGAGTATGGGAGAGTTAAAAAAAATTAATGGAAGATGGAGAAAGACATTTAATTTCAAGGAGAATGATCATATTCTGTGCAGGCAATTGAATACACAGGAATTACTCACTACTTAATTCACAGTATGCAGTATACACTCTAAATCAATGGCAATCAGGGGCTGGCCCTGTGGCCGAGTGGTTGAGTTTGTGCGCTTCGCTGCAGGCGGCCCAGTGTTACGTTGGTTCGAGCCCTGGGTGCGGTCATGGTGCTGCTCATTGAGCCACGCTGAGGCGGCGTCCCACGTGCCACAGCTAGAAGGCCCCACAACGAAGAATATACAACTATGTACCGGGGGGCTTTGGGGAGAAAAAGGAGCAAAATAAAATAAAATAAAATCTTTAAATCAATGGGAATCATAATGTGCTATATCTCCATTTAGAAAATACATGGGTCCAGAAATCAAGGGTTGGAAGTAGAAGCAACCTGACCCAGCCTCACTCCCAGTGAGCCCCTTGGGGAATTCGTGCTTCAGGTCTCCACACCTCTGGCCTCTGCAGGTTTAGAAATGTTGACTCCTGAAGGGGTAACACTTCCAGAGATATGACAAAATCCCACTGAAATTCAACATACTGATCAGTATGTTAAGGAACAATACTCCATGGGTCAATAGCTTTTATCCTGAGATTCTAAATATGCTTCAGGTTTAGGAAATATATTTATATTAGTTTACTTCATAAATATATCAATACCAAAGGTGGTAAGTCCAATAGGAATCAAAATGTCTTTGATAATTTTTAGTAGCCATTGCTGCAACTGGTGGTGTATACATGTGTGTGGGGGGATGCAGCCTCTTAAACTAGGAAAATAAAGGTGTATCTTTCAGGGGCTGGTCCAGTGGCGCAGTGGCTAAGTTCGCATCTTCTGCTTCTCGGCAGCCTGGGGTTCGCCGGTTCGGATCCCGGGTGCGGCTGGTGTGGACATGGCACTGCTTGGCAAAAGCCATGCTGTGGTAGGTGTCCCACGTATAAAGTAGAGGAAGACAGGCATGGATGCTAGCTCAGGGCCAGTCTTCCTTAGCAAAAAGTGGAGGATTGGCAGTAGTTAGCTCAGGGCTAATTTTCCGCAAAAAAAAAAAAAACGGTGTATGTTTCAAATGACAAATAATATGGATTTTTCAATGAGAGCTAACATTCACTTGAACATGGAAGCATTAAGTGACAATTAATGAATATACAAGGATTGTTTCTGTGAACCATATGTATTTAATATTATTCAATATTAAAAATTCAATTGAATTATCAATTCAAACAAATGCATAAGAGGAAAAAAGAAAGGGAACATAAGCATTGTAAAGTCAAAGACAAATGTATCGTTGTTAGTAGATAAGATTTTGGAGTTGGAGAGCCCTGAGATTGCCAAAGATGCAGCTCTGTATGGGTCCTTCATCACGCATTTCAGTAAATCCCATAGAACAGTTGTTTTTGAATTTTAGCCATGCATAAGATCCACTTGGATGGCTTATTAAACATAAATGGCTGGGGCTGTCCCTGGAGTTTCTGATTTAGTAGATCTGAGATGAAGGGCAAGAATTTATGCATCTAACAAGCTCCCAGGGGATGCTGGAGCTATTGGTCTAGAGACACTATGAGAAACACTTTATCATGTCCTTAGTACTCTGATTTAATAAAAGTTTTCCCTCCACTGTTTACATTTCCCCTCCCTCACTCCACATCCAGCTTTTACTAGGGTACACTGGCTCTTTTGGATGGCATTATGGGGTATTGGAGGAGATAAGAAAAAAGACAGAGATCACCAGGGCTCTCTTCTATGTATGTTTCCTACCTGATTAGGGAGAGGTCATTACTGGAGGAGAATAGAAAAATAAGCTAAAATACTGTTTTATAAAATCTTCATGGAGGCTTTCTGACAATACATGGAATACCGTTCTACTTCCATGGCATTGAAAATGCCATATGTTAGACAAAATCTAAGGTTCCTCTGACCAGATGGTCTGTCTTTGTAGGACACAACTCTGGCCCTGTCAAAGACACACCCCTCACACGGGTCACACCTTTTCCTCTTGAGAGGAATTGCTTCTGTCTTTGCCCCAGCCTTTCACTGACAAACTTTCTCCACTAGGCTTTCAGTACACCAGCTCTCTTAGTTTCCTGCTACCAGGCTGGTCTCTTATACTCAGCCTCCTTTGCAGTTTACTCCTCCCAGAGCATCCCAGACTCTATCTTTGGTCCCTCTCCATATTTACACTTGTTCCTTTGATGATCTCAACCAGCTTGCTGGCCTCAAATACTACCTCTATGTCGATGACCCTCCAATTTTTACCTCCAGTACAGACCTCTCTCTCAAACTCAAGTCTCCACTGGGATGTCAAACAAAATCTCCATCTTTTTAACTTGTGCTAAAATATACACAACGTAAAATTTACCGTTTTAACTATTTTTAAGTGTACAGTTTTGTGGCCTTACTTACATTCACATTGTTGTCCAACCATCACCACCATCCATCTCCAGATCATTTCATCATCCCCAGATGAAACTCTGCCCCTTGAACACTAGCTCCCTGATCCCCTCTCCCCCCAGCCCCTGGTAATCTCTATTCTAGTTTCTGTCTCTATGAATTTGACTACTTTAGTCATCTCATATAAGATGACCCATACAATATTTATCCTTTGGGATATTTCATTTTTGACATTCTGAACTTCTGGTGTCCCTTTTCTTTCAAATTTGCTCCACCCATAGCCCTCCCTATGTCGACTGAAGCAATTCCACTCATTCAGTTTTTCAGGACCCAAACCTGGAGTCATTCTTGTTTCCTTTCTTTTCTCACACCCATATCCTGCCTGACAACAAATCCTCTTTGCCCAACTGATCACTTCTCAACCCTTACGCTACTACCACCACCCACCCCATGTCCTAGCCTCCTGTATCTCACCCAGCTTGCTGCAGTCAACTCCAACAAGGTTTGCCAAACCCTGCAACTCTTTCTCAACCCAGCAGCCAGAATGGTCTTTTAAAATCCCAAGTAAGATCATGTCATGTGTCTGCCCAAAACCTGGCAATGACTCCCCACATCACTCAAAGCCCTTCAATGGCAGAGAAAGCCTCACATGATCAGCTCCTGATACCCATCCTCCTCTTCTGCTATGTACCCCCTCGCTCTCTATGCTGCAACCATATTCCCCCCAGGCCACCTCCCACCTCAAGGTGTTTGTATTAGCCTTGCCCTCTGCCTGGGGCACTCTTTCCCAGGATGTGCGCTCATCTGAGTCATTCACTGTCTTCACAAATGCAATGAGGTTTATTAAGACCAGCCTTTATATAATGACAACCTTTCCTCTCCACACTCCTGATGCTCTTTGCCCTGTGGCATTGAACCTAAAATAATGACTGGCACATAGTAAATACTCAATAAAAATAGGTTTGATAAATTGAGTAAACAAATGTGGCTCTGAAGGGGGTTCCAGTATAGTGTCCCCTGACCACAGTTGATTGGTTCAGGGTGGAAAGAGCACACAATTGTGTCAAACACCATCCTTTTCTGAGATCTTTTTTTCACATGAGAAGCTAAAACAAATCCAGTTTCCTTCTAGTAGTGAAGCTACTAAACAAGTGCTTCACACTAACATGAGGTGTGAGTTGTGAGAGCTGCTGGTTTCTGCATCTCTTTCCATTTGCAAGTAGTCAGGCTGAGAACATAAAGCTGACAATCTGAAAGGAAATCCTTGCAGTATTTGAACCCCCGTGTCCAGCTGTGCCGGCGTCCACCTCAGCCTCGGTTCAGCTATGATCAGATGAATCGGGAAATTCTTTGCTATCACTTGCCAGCAAACCAAACCTGAATAGTGCAGCCCTATATCTACATGAGCCAGGGCCATGAGAAGATCACACCCCATGAAAATCAGCAAGCAGTGCCATGACAAAGGCTCCAGCTTCTCAGCTCAAGGCCTTACTGATCACTTGGCAAATTCTAACTCATACGCATCTCCTATGGAAAGCTGAACAATAGCTTTCCAAAGACGTCCATGTACCAATCTCCAGAATTTGTGAATGTGTTACCTTAGATAATGAAAGATACTTTGAAGATGTAATTAAGTTAAACATCCTGAGATGGGAAATTTATCCTGAATTATCTGGGTGTGCTCAGTGTAATCAGAGGGGCCCTTATTATAGGAAGCCAGGAGTACTAGAGACAGATTTGAAGATGCTATATTGTTGACTTTGAAGATAGAGGAAGAAACCATGAGCGAAGGAATGGAGGGGGGCCTCTAGATTTTGGAAAAGGCTAATAAACAGATGTTCCTCTCGAGCCTCCAGAAGGAGAGTACCCTGCTGATACATTGTAGACTTCTGATTTCCAAAACTGTAAGATGATAAATTTTTGTTGTTTTAAGCCATTCAACATAGAGTAATTTGTTAGAGCAGAATAGGAAAACTAATACAACTCTCTTCCAAAATCTGCTTCTCTTGTCACCACTGGCTTAGATTTCTCCCCATTATCCCTCCCCTGGACAACTTCCACAGTCTCCTAACAGTTCCTTCTGCTTCCAGTTTCTCCCACTCAGAGCAATACTAAATTCCTCACATTATATGTATGATTACAGCACGGCCCTGGTGCTCAATTTCCTTTAAAATCCTTAATATGTCAAATTAGAATCTCAATAGTCTGTCCTCTATCTACAGATCTAGGCTTATTTCTAATAATTCAGTCCTAAGTTCAGTATATCTTCCTTAAATGCCTTACTCTTGAATTTCTCCATGCTTATGTGTATGTGCTTCCTTCTCCCTCTAGATCCCACTGTCTTATCCTCTCTCCTTCCAACCCAAACCCATTTTCCAGTTAAATTTCTATTGATTATTTGTTACTCAATGCTCCAGTAAATTCTTCCATTAGATGTTTTCCCTGAATCCCAAGTGTTGTCAAAGATGTGGAAAAGCTGGGAGCTTCCTCCAGTGCTGATGAAAATGTAAAATGACGAAGTCACTTTGAAAAACATTTTGGCATTTTTCTTAAACAATAAACATAAATTTACAATATTGCCCAGTAATTATACTCCACCTTATCTACCCAAGAGAAATAAAAACACTTGTCAACACGGAGACATGATGAAAATGTTCATAAGAACCCAAACTGGAAATATCCAAATAGCTGTCAAGTGATAAATGGATAAACAAACTGTGGTACATCCGTACACTTGAATACTATTCTGCAATTTTAAGGAACAAAACACTGACACGTGACTCACAGGGATTATTCTTAAAATAATTGCGCTAAATGAAAGAAGCCAGATACAAAAATCACATATTGTATGATTCTATTTATATAAAATATCTAGAAAAGCCAAATTTTTAGAGAGCGAAAGGAGAGACGTGGTTGCCTAGGATGGAGGTGGGAGTGGGAATTAACTGCAAATGGGCACAAGGGGACTTTTGGGGATGATACAAATGTTCTAAAGCTGAATTATGGTGTAGATTGCATAACCACAAATTTATTAAAATTATTCAATTTGCCTTTTCAATGGGTGAATTTCATGGTACATAAGTTATATATCAATAAATCTGTAAAATCAATTGTTTAAAGTTTTCTTTGGAATAACACAAGGCGATTGAACACTTTTACCTTTGTTTTCAACAGACTCTATTGCACCCCAGTGTTGTTATGTTCACCACTCTGTGTTGTGATCATGTTTACCTCTTTCATCCCCTCTTCAACTTGTATACAGCAGACAAAAAATACACCCTGGATTAAACGTAATGAAATCAAAGTAAATTGAAGCCACACCAAATATGTTTTTCCTCACTATCAAATTATGATTTCTCAGGAATATTAAGATCTTACTAGATACACAATTCTTGGTTTCTTTTTTATTTTTTTTTTGGCCCCAAAAGTCAACAATTCTATTCAAGATATTGTTTTGATATCCTTCACTGTCTGTATCAATGGTGTTTTTCCCCCTCAGAAGCAGACACTGAGCCAAGGATTCACGTGCAAGCACTTCAGTGGAACGAGTAGAAAACATGCAACATGGGTTAGAGAGAGGGGAAGTGATGTAGGGAAGAAAATATATCCAGTAAAGCTTGCCTTAGGTCAGCTTCCAAAACAAGTGAGCAGAGTTTTCATCCCGTAGGGAAATTGGCACAAAATCCAAACTTCAAAATTATCCCAGCTAAAGGGTGAAGGAGTTGGCACATGCCACACCTCTCCATCAAAAACTGTTTCTGGTGGGGCATAATTCCCTGTCGCTTCTGCCTTTATGCATTGGGAAAAGTAGATTCCACCTGTTGTGGACAATTGACAGTCATGCAATCGTGCAATGAGATGGTGAAAGGATCCCAGGGAACATGGGAGAAATGCTGACAGCTTCTAATACCCCACCCTTCACTGCAGACTTGATTCTATCAATGCTCTTCTCAAAAAGTCAACTAAGCCCTGAATGCATCCCACAAGTGTGTAACTACCATTCCTGATGGCACCTCCAGAGAATATCCTCGTCCCAAAACAAACCATATGACAGAGTAACTTTATTATACTCAGTATTATGAGTTTTTGGATCTTTAGATGTATTCTAAAACTGCAATAATAGGAAATAAAGGTCTTATAACACAGGAAATGATAGGAAGAAGGGAAAGAAGGAGGAAGGAAGGCAAAGAGTGAAGCAATTTCTCAGGGTTATCCTACACAATATATTACTATGAATCACCTAGAGAAATTAGCTTTCAAATCTAGATTCCTACTCTTGAAGTTGAAAATCACATCACTGTTTTCATGGAAAGTATGATAGCAAAGTTAGGAGTGTAGGTTCAGTGTCAGATTTCCAGATTAGAGAGTCCATCCCTATTTCAATCTCTTTCTCTGAAAAGTGAGGTAAATGAGAAAAAACATCTCAAAGAAATGTTGTCAGGATAACATAAGAGTACATATGTAAAGCAACAAGAAGTGTCTTGACATGGCAAGCACTTTAGTCATGACTATTGTATGATTTTCCTTCCATTTCTTCCAGGGCAAAATGAACACACAGCCAAATTAAAGTGAAGATATCAACATTTGAGAAGATAATTTGGGGGGAAATGATGCAATTACTTAATATAAGTGCTTCAGATCTAATGTTGGAAATCTCAGGAATGGTTGTAAGAAAGCTGACCAAAGATAGAGCTTCATGGGCCACAAATAGGGAAGAAAAGTCAAAAAAGATTGACTGAGGAGGTTGTTAGGGACAAACTAATACAAAAATGAATAAAAGCAAAGCCACAGATGCCTTGGGAATAGAAAAAATGAAGCATATTCTTTTGGGGAGAAAACGAACCACGAGATTAAATTCATAATATTTGCTTTTGGAGCCCACAATGTCCACTTAGTTCTGAGGCCAGGGACCCATCACAGACAAGGGGCTGCTCGACTGAGGAGCCTTCCCAGGGCCCCCTTCACATCCTTGTTCCTCAGGCTGTAGATGAAGGGGTTCAGCATGGGGGTGACCACGGTGTACATCACTGAGGCGATCGAGCTTCTGTGGGAAGAATGAGTCAGAGCAGAGCTGAAGTAGATGCCCAGGCCTGTCCCGTAGTACAAGCAGACTGCAGAGAGGTGAGAACCACAGGTGGAAAATGCTCTATATTTTCCTCCTGCAGAGGAAATTCTCATTATAGAGGAGACAATTTGAGAGTAAGAGAAGAGGATTCCAATGAGGGGAAACACGCCCAGTAGGGCAGTAGCCACATACATGCTGATGTTATTAATGAGGGTGTCAGAGCAGGCTAATTTGAGAACCTGAGCCAGTTCACAGAAGAAGTGTGGAATTTTAGTACCTATACAGAAGGTCAGCCACCTTAACAGTAGAATATGAAACAGGGAGACCCAGAAAATGATGAACCAGCACATCAGAACCAGGAGGCCACAGAGGCGTGGGTTCATGATGACCATGTAGTGCAAGGGGTGGCAGATGGCCACAAATCTGTCATACGCCATTACAGTCAGGAGGAATCCATCCAGTAAAGCAAAAATCATAAAAAAATACACCTGTGTGAGGCAGCCTATGTAGGAGATGTCTTTTCTCTGTGCCTGAATGTTCACCAGCATCTTCGGGACAGTGGTGGAAGTGAAGCAGATATCGACAAAGGAGAGGTTGGAGAGGAAGTAATACATGGGGGTGTGGAGGTGAGAGTCAGAAATGATGGTCAAGATGATAAGAAGGTTCCCGAGCAAGGTGACCAGGTACATGGACAGCAACAACGCAAACAGAAGGGGTTGCAGTTCAGGATCCTCTGAGAGGCCCAGGAGGAGGAACTCTGATATTTCTGTGTGGTTTCCTGCTTCCATGTAGCTGGTGTCTGCTGGAGAAGGAGGAAAAAGTAATGTTCAGTGACAGCCGACTGGCAGCTCACTTAATCAGCACCTCGTGATTCAACCTTTAGGTGGACAAACTTCACCCTCTGTTAAGTCTTTCCAAGGACAGTGATTCACTCAAAGTGGTAGCCCATTTCCTTTTTAAATGTAATTATTTAGCCTTTTTAAAATTTACCAGTAATTTCTTTTTATCTCCTACTCACTGGTTCTAATACCATTTGAGGCTATCAACATAAAACCGATTTCTTCTATGATATGACCCTTAAATAGTTCAAGACCTTTAATAGATTTTCTTTGATAACCTCCATGCTTTCTTCATTGAAATAGCTCTGATACTTATTAAGATGTGGATTCCCAACTCAGAAAACTTTAATTCTGACTTGAAGCTTCCTATCCATGTCCTCATTAACACTCAAGTGCCTTATTATTTTATTTCTAAAAATGTGGTTACTGTTATTACCTTCTTTTGGAGGTTTAGAAATGCCTTTATGCACAGTATGATCTCAATAAATGATAACTATTATCATTATTAATACGTTCCTTTTACAATAACTCTATTTGATATGTAACTCTCCTAAAGTACAGGATAGAAATGTGATTTAGAAAATGGGATCTGAAATAAGACTTCCTAGAATCGAATTTTGCTGTACCAACCTACTGTTGATGTGACCTTGACAAAGTTATTTAACATTTCCTAGCTGAAGATACCTCACTTCTACAATGGGAGTAGCAAACATTCCCTACATTGTAAGACTGATGAGTGAATTAAATGAGATGACGTATGTAATTTTTCTTGTGATCTCTGTGACATACACTGGACACTTGATAAATGTGAGCTTCTGTTCTTAACATCACAATAACTCAGTCCTCTGTGGTATCATTATCAAAATTCCTCTTAAATTGTGGCATTCATTAAAGATAGAATTCTGATTGTTATACACACAACAGATCTGTTACCTCTTTTCACTGACATGCAGCACTTCTAATTAATGAAGATCCCTATGGATTTCTGTTTCATAAACTGCCTGCCAGTTAGATTCTTCCAAGAGGAGAGAGAAGTGTGTGGACTACAAAGATAAGAAGAGGGAACAAAATCACAAAACCATCATAATAAAATACAAAGTGTCTGTGCTCATATATACATCCTCAGAAGTGGAGATATGTTGTGTTAAAAACCAGTAGAGTTAATTGCAAAAATAGAAGACTGACAGATTTGATTAAAAATATTCAAAGCTTGGGGGCTGGCCCCCTGACCGAGTGGTTAAGTTCGCGTGCTCCGCTATGGCGGCCCAGGGTTTCGCTGGTTCGGATCCTGGGCCCAGACAGGGCACCACTCATCAGGCCATGTTGAGGTGGCATCCCACGTGCCACAACTGGAAGGACTCACAACTATAATATTCAACTACATGGGGAGCGGATTTGGGGAGAAAAAGCAGAAAAAAAATTCAAAGCTTGTATAAATCAAATCATCCTAAAATTTCAAAGAAAAATTTAAGATGTGATTATAAATGTCTACATTCTCCATGATAGAAAAAGGTCCATGTTATTAATGCCTAGAGAATCCTAATTAAATCAAGAGAGAAAAATCATCCAGGACTCATTTAGTTTGGGGAGGTAAATGGAAAAGCATTTTCTGAAATATGAATATTTGAACTGTGAAAGGAAGGATGGGTAATTGTTAACCAGGGGAAAGAAGGAAAGCACAAGTATTTTGGGGTGAGAGAACAGAATTCATGGTTGCCCTGTGAGTCAGAGAGCTTGAGAATGAAGGAGCTTGAGAGTCCAGTGAGAAGGAGAACAGAGAGAGAGGGTCAGGAGGACAGAGTGGATGAGGCTCACATGTTCAGCATCCTGTGCAATTCCTCGGTGTGCCTCTCATGTTGGTAATTTTATGTTTGTGATCAGAGAAGGTGATTTCCTTTCCTTACCATTGTCTTTCCAGGTATTTACATGGTGCCTGGCACATAGTAGGTGCTCAAAACATGCAAATGTTAAATGGGTAATAAAGAATTCTCACTCAAAAAAGACCTCTTTGGGCTCACATAAGCCTGAATATAGACATAAAATTCAATGAAAAGTTAAATACAATTTACTCATACCTATTTTTAGAGAAGAATATGTCATGAATAAGTAACAACTCCTAGAGGTGGGAATGTGGTTTAATACTAGGGGGTTTGCTAACATAATTCATCAAAGAAATAGGTCAATGAAGAGAAACCATAACCATAATGACAGGAGAAAATGCATTTGAGAAAATGTAACGGTCATTACTCTCATTAGCAGCCAGGACAGAGCTTTTGCTAAATAAGGAAACCAAGGACAATTTCTAAACCCAAGAAAGAATGATAGTTTTAAAGCTACAGCAAACATGGTATTTTACATTAAACACTAACATCTTTGTATTAAATTTGTGAACAGATCAAGGCAGTCTACTCCAATTTCAGTCACTAGATATTCTCCAGAACATTTAAAGGAGATCTGTAAGATGAGAAAAGGAAATCGGGCTGAGTACAAAACATCAGAAATAATTATTGTAGATGATATTGTGAACACTAAAATTAAACAACAACAATCAACACAGGACTCTTAAGTGCTATCAGTAAGGCAAACATGATGCAAAAATTGTTAGGAAATAGAAAAACCTAGTCACATTAAGAATAAAATAGACAACCTTGTGCATAATAGATCTCCAGTGAGTAGTTAGTGAATAGATTTTTGGGCACAGGAAATCCAACAGGAGCCTACAATTATGGGAAAGAATAGACAAGAGGTGGAGACTCTCCAGAAAATACCTTTTATCACAGAAAGCCCCTAGATTCCAAAAAGAGAGAGAAGGAAACAGAAAATGCACTGGAAAAGACTGCATTCGATAGAAACTAAAGTGCCTTCAAAGTACAGAGACTTCGCCATTACAGACTAAATAAATATGAGACTGTCGCAGTCTCGTTATTCTCGATGTAAACCCCAGTGCTCACTTTCTCTCCTCTTTTTTTCTTACTCCTCCAGCTCTCACTGGATACACTGACCCTCTATGATGGGTACTACTGAAGCTTTTGGTTCTCTGAGGTCTGCCCCTGGGAAGCCCAGTTGGGTTGCATTTGGCTGGGATCAGAGAATTATTGGCAAGGGGCAACAGAAACATGTTTAAAGTTTCCGGTGTCTCCAGGGTTGAATTCTCAGAGCTCCTCATTACAGAAATTCTTCTATTGACTTACGTCATTCCTAATAATTCAGCTCTCTAGGGGTACAAAGATAAGAGAGTGGGCAATTTTCAGCCAACATGGTGTCTGCAAGTGGTAAAAGTGGGAAATTAATTTTTTTAATTCAAGGAGAAACTCTTCTTGCTTTGATTTCACTTAAATCTACAAAGAGTCCCCTAAGGAAAGTACAATTTCTACAAGAATCAAACCCTGGAACCAACTTTCTGTGAAGTTCCCTTGAAGAATCTTTGGAGATTTTGTGAATCACTTGGTGTCCACAATGCCATGGAGGCCACAAGATCTTTCTAAAGAAAAGTAGTGTGGCAAATAGTTTTGGTTTTGTTGGAAGGACTAACCAAATAAGGATGGAAAATATCCCCTGACATTTGCTGGTGACATGGAGGTCTTCATCGATATTAGAGAGGGCTCCATTTATTATCTCTAATTAGAAGGGCAGGGGCAGAAATAATCCAGGTAAAGTGGGTTGAAGAGTGAGTATTGAGACAACTTAGGTGAAAATAAAAATCACATATGAAGTTTATTACAGAAGGGGACTACATGGTTAAAACGTAGTCTAAAGAGAGTAACTCTCTCTCTGGAGAGAGTCCAGAAATTTTTATAATGGAAAATATGGGAAGACATTTAATTTCAAAGAGAATGATCATATTTTGTGCAGGCATTTGAATATACAGGAAATGCTGTGTACTTAATCCACAGTATGCAGCGTATACTCTAAGTCAAAGACAATAATAATGTGCTGTATCTCCAATTTAGAGAATCCATTAAGCCATAAACCAAGGGTTGGAAGTAGAAGTAGCCCCGTCTGCCATCACTCCATGAGCCCCTTGGGGAGTTTTTGCTTCAGGCCTCCACAAATCTGGCCTCTGCATGTTTAGAAATTTGACTTCTAAAGGGTAACACTTTCGGAAACATGGCAAAAGTCCCATTAAACTTCAAGCTGTGCTGCTGCCTGGCACTTCAGGTCCTTCTTAACAAGAAGAGGAGTCACCATCCTGGTAGTGTAATTGACCGTGGTCGTCAATGTGATTGTGTGACTATGGCAATGGGCATACGCTGGTTCCATGCTGTGCTCAGTCAGTGGCTGGAAGGAGCCCAGGAGCAACCTCAGTGCAAACACAGTGGAGGATGCAGATGACTGTTGGTTCGTTTATGCTCCCACAGCAAGAGATCTGAGTGGTG
Source organism: Equus asinus (assembly GCF_041296235.1). Taxonomy (NCBI): domain Eukaryota; kingdom Metazoa; phylum Chordata; class Mammalia; order Perissodactyla; family Equidae; genus Equus; species Equus asinus. The sequence continues at coordinate 18,531,283 of NC_091809.1, read as the reverse complement.
TTGAGCTTTAGTGAAGCAGCTTCCTTTAGCTGAGGGCAATTCTCAAAGTGGGCTGAGGGCTGAGGGCTGAGGACTGTCAGAAGGCTGTATCCCTCACACCTGGAAGAATAAACCCGTAATCCTGAGGTAGGACCTGGGCGATACAGCACAGCATTCACTAGAGTCCATCCCTAGGGACATTTGCGTCAACTTTTTTAAATTGAAACATAATTGATATATAACATTATGTTATTTTCTGTTGTACGACATAATGGTGCAATATTTGTACATGTTGGGAAATTACACCACAATCAGTCTATTTAACATCCATCACCACATGAGGTTACAAGTTTTTTTCTTGTGATGAGAACTTTTTTATTTTTATTTTTTAAAGATTGGCACCTGAGCTAACATCCGTTGCCAGTCTTCCTTTTTTCTTCTGCTTTTTCTCTCCAAATCCCCCCAATGCATAGCTGTATATTCTAGTTGTGGGTGCTTCCAGTTGTGGCACATGGGACGCTGCCTCAACATGGCCTGACGAGCGGTGCCGTGTCCGCGCCCAGGATCCGAACCAGCGAAATCCTGGGCTGCCGCAGCAGAGCCCATGAACTCAACCACTCGGCCACAGGGCTGGCCCCAGTGATGCGAACTTTTAAAATCTACTCTCTTCGCAAATTTCAAATAAACAATACAGTATTGTTAACTCTAGTCACTATTCTGTACATTTCGTGACTTATTTTATAATAGGAATTTGTATCTTTTGCCCACCTTCACCCATTCTCTTCCCCCTTTGTGACCACCAATCTGTTCTCTGTACCTGTAAGTTTATTTTTTGCTAGTTTGTTTGCTTGTTTTTAAGGCTGTCTTGATCAGTATGTTAAATAACAATACACCATGGGTCAATACTGCTCATCTCAGGAATTTACATATGCTTCCACATTAGGAAATCTATTTACATTCATGTATTACATAAATATATCAGTACAAAAGCTGGATTTTTAAAAGAAGTCAAAATGTATTTGATAATTTTAACAGCCATTGCTGCAAATGGTGGGGTACGTGTGTGTGTGGAGGCAGGTTCTCAAAAATGGAAAATAAGGATGTATCTTTCAAATGATAAGTAATGTATACTTTTCAATGGGAAATAATGTTCTTTGGAACGTGGACGCATTCAGAAATGACAATTAATGAACATGAAAAGATTGCTGCTACAAACCATAAGTATTTAATATTATTCTAATAATTTAAATGAATGCATAAGATGAAAAAAGACAGGGACATAAGCATTGTAAAGTAAAAGACAAATCTATGATTATACGTAGATAAGATTTTGGAGGTGGAGAGCCCTCAGATCTCTGAACACGCGGGCGCACGTGGGTCCTTCATCATCCCTTCAACAAATCTTCTAGGGCAGTTGTTTTCAGATTTTAGCCATACATGAGATCCAATGGATGAATTACGAAACACAAATGGCTGGGCCTGTCCCTGGAGTTTGGTAGATCTGGGATAAAGAACAAGAATGTGCATGCCTGTCAAGCTGCTAAGTGATGTTAATGCTTCCAATCTGGAGACATTTTGAGGCACACTTGTTTGTGTCCCTTGTACTCTGATCTAATAAGAGATTTCCTCCACTGTTTACATCTTCCCTCCTGCACACCACCCCCAGGCTTTACTAGGTTACACTAGCTCTTTCAGATGTCACCATGGAAACCCTGGTTGCCCTGGTTCCTTCTGGTACGCTGTCTTTTCCCCATAAAGTACAGGGAGACGTTCCAGGCAGGGAATTTACAACCCATATCTCTAGGAGACCCAAGATGGTTTGCCTCGGGGACAGTGGAAACTTGTTTAAAGTTTCCAGAGCCTTGGGAGATGAATTCTCAGACTTCCTCATTAAATAAATTGTTCTATTTTCATTCACTCTTTAAACAATTTAGCTCCCTTGGTGTGGAAAGAGAGTGATAGGAAGAAAACTTTATGCCACTTCCCTTTCCCTGAAGATAGCTGTGGAGAGAGATGAATTCCTTTATTCCAATTATTCCTTGTTATCTGGTACATTCAAAACTTTGCAGTCAACAAGACCATTCTTCTGGAGATTAAAAAAGATCCTTCATCTTCCTTCAAAGAAGTCTCCCAGTGTTCCTTAAGACACTACTCCAATTCTGGCCTCCTTTTCACGGGATTTAATTTCAAAGTTAGGAGTTTCTCCCTGAGGGATGTGTTAATGTTACAAGGAGCCCAATAGACATGACCCACAGAATCCCATTATCACGAAAATGAAATACATGAGAAAGGTCCCTATTTCCAGAAGAAGAACACAACCGTTAATGATGTTGCTACTGAAAAATCAAGGATTTTGAAGAATGTAAATATTCCTGAGAATTTATAAGAAGTATCACATGAGGTTACTGCAGACCTCAGGTAGTGCAAATGTGATGGATGTAGAAAGACTCCAGATGAACTGGTTGAAGGAAGAGTGAGCAGAGTGGAAATGGAAGTAACAAGTAGACCAAATTCTCCAAAAGTTTGGAGTAATAACCAAAGGGGAATATGGCTCTATATGTGAGTTTCATTTTAATTGAAAGACATGAGAATGTGGGACATTCCCATGACATTGGAAAGTATAACATTGCACACAGACATTGGAAAATACAGGATAAAGAAAGGATAAGGGATAACATAATTTCCCCCAGAAATTAGGAATCAATGGGATTCAAAGCTCAGATGGAGCTTTGTAGGAAGCAGTCATTGATCAAATAATTATATAAATAATTATTTAATTACAATGGTGGCTAATGTCGGGATGGATGCATTGTGTCCAGTGAGAGCATATACCCAGTGGGTCCCTGTAACTGAGAACTGAAGGATCCTGGGTAGGATTCAGCCAAGCGTTAGCTTGTGTTTCTAGCTCCTGACTCTCTCAACAGGAACTTCTCCCTCTTTCTGTACAATTATTTGATTTATGCTGCCACCTGTGGAGACTGATGATCACCAGACCAACACATTTGACCTCTGAGGTAATAGGACCAATGGGATGTTCTGTTCGCCCCTCCCCTCAACCTTTCCAAGATTCCACTGATGTTTTATTCTTCCTAACATATTGCCCTTCCTGTTATTCCCATACTGTGAACACTACCACCATCAACTCTGGCACCCACGGAGTTGTTCTACTCCAGTGGTTCTCAGTCAGGCTGATTTTGTCCCCTACAGGACAGCTGACAATGTCTGGAGACTTTTCTGGTTATCACAACTCAGTGCTGCCATCTAGTGGGTAGATCACAGGGATCTGTTAAAAATCTTGCTATTCACAAGACAGCCAGCCCCTCACAACAAATAATTATATAGACCAAAATGTCAATATTGTCGTGGGTTAGAAATCTTCGTGAAGACTGTTGAGGACTAATGTTAAAATTTTTATCTAACCAATCCTAGCCACACCTAATTATTTTATAGTGATAGTGAAAATATCATATGAAAGATCTCACAATCTTTTTCCATTTTTTTGGTGCTACTTCATCTTTTTTATGGTGGTTAAATTTATATAACATAAACTGTACCATTTCAACCATTTTTAAGTATACAGTTCTGTACACTTGGCGTTAAGCACATTCACATTGATGGGCAATCATTGCCACCATCTGTTTCAACAAATTTTTCATTTTCCAAAACTGAAAGTCTATCCCCATCAAACACTAACTTCCCATTCTCCTACCCCAACTCCTGACACCCATTATTCTACTCTCTCTATGAATTTGACTACTCTTGGCACTTCATATGAGTGGAATCATATGACATGGATAAATATCCATTTAAAACACTTCAACTTTGACATTTCAAAACATGAACTTCTGATGTCCCCTGTCCTTTGCAAATTTGCTCCACCCACAGTCCACCTGGTACCATGTACATGAACATGGCTGCTCCAAAAAAGAGGCCCACTACGGTGATGCATGAGAAGAAGGTGGTGAAGTCCTCTTTGGGGGCCTTCTCTGAGTGTACACGTAGAACAGCCCCCAACATGTCACCATAGGAGGTGGCAATGAGGGGAAGGGGAAGCACAAGGATCAGCACCCCCGAGGTGGACAGCGCCAACTCACAGGCAGAGGTGTCTGTGCAGGAGCGCTTCAGCAGTGCTGGCACCTCACAGAAGAAGTGGTCCACGATGCAGGAGGCATCAGTAGGGGAAGTGCAGAGTAATGGAGGTCTGGATGGAGGCATTGAGCATACCCGCCAGCCAGGAGGAGCCCACCATGAGCAAACACACCTGGCGCCTCATGAGCAAAGGATACTGCACGGTGTAGAACAGAGCAACATAATGGTTATAGGACATTAGGGCCAACAAGATGCCCTCAGCCACACTCATCAACGTCAGGAAGAATATTTGAGCTGCACAATCCCTGAGGGAGGTGGAACCTTCTCCCTGCAGGAAGTCTGACGCCATCTTGGCGATGGTGACCAGAGGGAAGCCAACATCTAACAGAGAGGGCTGACTGAGCAGAAAGTACATGGGTGTGTGGAGCCAGGCGTCCATGTGGATCAGGAATAGCAGAAAGGTGTTGGCTAGAAGGCCCATAATAAACATGGCAGCCACCAGGGAGAACCGAAGCTGAGGTGACCCTGAATGACTACAGAGGCCCACCAGAATGAAGTCAGAGGCCACTGATTGATTTCCATCCCCTCTGTTTTACATGATGTACCTTTGCTGCAGGAAGAACAGGAGACCTACATCAAGAATCCTGAGTGGGGCTGGCAAATCCCACCAGGCAATGGCCGTCGATAGGTACTGGCTGCCTAGAGTGCTGTCTTGAGAAGAGTTATGAGGTCACCGCTAGAATCAATAGGAGAAAAGCCACAACAGATTAGTGATGCCTGTCATGGGCATGGGATGGGAGAGCAGAAACTTGCATCTCTTAATAAGATACTGGGCCACACCTCATGCAAGAGCTACACACTGACTCTTGCAGTCTAAATTTCAAAGTCCAAGTCAAAGAAAGTAGTATAGACCCAGTAGAATGTTTCAATACCCCTCTTCCTGATGGTCCTGGGGCTAAAGCAGAGGTGAGATTCCAAAAAGATTGGGAGGTGAGATAGGTAATGATGGAGCTGAAACAAGAAAACTAAGCAAGAGAACAGAGAGGAGTGGCTGAGTCCAAATGCAAAGATGAGTATCTGGAGCAAAAAGAAATCTATGCTGAGCCAGCACTGGGGCCAATCTGAATTCTAACTGTGAATCTAAGGAGTGTGAGCCATAGCAGCACTTGGGTGACAGCAGGTTGGGGGTCAAATGGACTGGGATTAGGTGGGGGGACAGTTGTCAATGAGCTCAGCTATTATTGGTGACTTTGTGGCATTGGATGGGAGAGTAGTGACCTGTGGGTAGTCTGACTTAATTTCAAGGACTAGGGTAAGACGCTAGCTCTAGAGTCTCTGATAAATATTGCCTGAGTGAATGAGGTGGACAAGAAAGATGACCACAGACCAGAAGGAGCTGCACACTTAAATCCGGAATGCTCAATTCCCTTGGCAACCTCCAAGCCCCCTGGCAAACACAGATTGCCCTGGAATACCACGTACCACCCACAACTCCAACAATGAACAATGCAGGACAGAAAGGATGTCCATTCCCAACTGTGGGTAGTTAGGGAAGCAGCAATACTGGCCATATAAGGGCACGTGGATTCTTTTGAGGGTCTCACTGGAACTCTTTGTCCTAAGGCTGCCATCTTCATTCAGATGGTCTTTAAAGCTGTCTTTAACTATTCGCCATCCTGACTTTCCTATCACATCCAAGCGCCCAACCAACCATTCACCCATCCATTCAACAAAATTAGTCACATGCTGGGCTGGGCATAAGACATTCCAGGGTGAATCACCCAGGCAAGGTCCTTGCTTCCCTGGACCCCACAGTCTCCATCACGATACCAATGACAAACAAGGACATAAACAGACAAGATCTATGTGACATAGGGAAGTACCATGAAGGAAGTGAGTAGGACATCATGTAGGAAATTGCTGGCGACACCACAGGACAGGGTCAGGAATGCTTGGGACACTTGACAGGTGCCCTCAGTACTGAGAGGGATGTGGAAGAACAAACTTCTTCCTCCTACTTGGAGGTGGATGTTAGTGAGGCTGGCTGTGTGGTTCACCCTGACAAAAACTTTCTAACAGTGCAATCCAACCCATTGGTGACATTTTCCAAAGTCAGTCAATGACATAAGGGAGTAAGATAACTGAGGTCTGTGATTACAGAATTTAGAGTTGGAAAGGGAAAACCAACATTGTTCACATCATTTCAGGATATTCTGATCAGAAACATAAGAGAGACACATGCATGATGTTTTGGGTACCCAGGGGATGAAACTCTGCCTGAGTTGGAGTCAGGGAAGGCTTCACAGAGGAGGAGGCATTGGAGTGGAATTTTGAAGATCAGGTAGGCAGCTAGAGGAGGGAAAATTGTTCTAGGAAGAAGTAAGCATATGAGCTATATGGGTTGGTGGTTATGAGAGTGTACACAGGAGCTTGCATCCCAGCTTAACTACTTTGTGGCAGCATGACCTTGGGTAGCTACTCAATATCAATGTCTTCACCCAGAAAATGGATGGCAGTAATCTGGGTCACAGGCATTGTTGTGAAGATGAAATCAAAGGATAAATGTTAAGAGCTTAGTGCCTGCCACTTGGCAAGTGCTCAATAAATTGTAGATATTACTAATTCTCTAGAGGAAAAACCATTGAAGATTGCTGTTTAGATGATCTGTGCTTAGCACATTGCCAGGCACATAGGACATTCTCACCAATGTTGACTTGTTTTTGGGTGGGCGGAGCAAAATGGCGGGGTGAGCTGACCCGGGATTCTCTCCCCTCCAAAATACAACAAAAGATTGGAAGAACTGAATTTCAGAGAATAAACATAATGCCAGCTCGTTAGAGACCTACAATACCAAGAAGGCGGAGATCATAACCTTGCTTACACCCTCGGAGGCGCTGGAACGGTAGGAGAGAACATCGCTCCCTCCCCTAGAGTCTGCGATGGCTGCGGCGCGGGTCGGGAAGGAGCGGGGGAGGGGCCGCGTGACCTGGGGATCATCCAGGACTCCTGCCGATGATTCAGTGGAGACACACTCATGGGGGGAAAGCTTCCGTCCGCGGGGACCCTATAAATCAAGGGCCTTGGGAGACCAGAGAACAGAACTGATCTAAACCCAGACCGGTGTGTGTGAGTAACAGCCCCTCCCCCCTAACAAAGCCAGTGGGCGCAGCCATCTTGCCCCAAGGCAGAGAGCTAACATGCCGCTCTCGACCCCCATCTAGTGGCGACAGGCTGTAACTGCAACTGAATTCTACCACCATGAGAAAAAAAATGCTCCTCCACCATCCAGCAATTTATAAAAGCCCCAGACCAGAAGGAAAACAATAAAAACACAGAATTAAGTCCTGAGGACTTGGAATTAGGTAAACTAAGTGATAATGAATTCAGAGCAGCTATAATCAAAAACCTCAACGAGGTAGAGAGAAAGATAAACAAGCCGAGTTCTGGAGTTACTTCACAAAAGAGATTGAAATCATAAAGAAGAATCAAACAGAATTACTTGAGATGAAAAACACAATGGACCAGATAAAACACAATACGGATTCCCAGAATGCCCGTGTAGACAACCTAGAGGAGCAAATGAGCATAAACGAGGACAGACAGGGTGAATGGCACCAGACAGAGGAAGAAAGAGAACTAAGAATTTAAAAAAATGAGGAAAATCTCTGAGAGATTATGGATTCAATGAGGAGTAAGAACATAAGGATCATAGGAATTCCTGAGAATATGGAAAAGGAAAATGGAGCAGAAAGTGTGCTTAATGAAATTATTGAAGAGAACTTCCCAAATCTAGGGATCAACGGAGAAATGTGTGTAGAGGAGGGTTTTAGATCTCCTAGATTTGTCAATGTAAAAAGACCCACTGCAAGGCACATAATAGTAAAGTTGGCAAATAGGAATGATAAGGAAAGAATAATTAGGGAAGTAAGAAAAAAAAAAGAGAATAACCTATAAAGGAGCCCCTATCAGACTGTCAGCGGATTTCTCTACAGAAACCCTACAAGCTAGGAGAGAATGGAGTGATATATTCAAAGCTTTAAAGGATAAAAACCTTCAGCCAAGAATACTCTATCCAGCAAGAATTTCCTTCAGATATGAGGGAGAAATTAAATCTTTTCCAGACAAACAAAAGTTAAGAGAATTTGTAACTAAAAGCCCTCCATTACAAGAAATCCTCAAGAAGGCTCTCATACTTGAAAAAAGAAAACAGGGAGAAAGGGGACACAATGCACAGACTAGGGAGACCGATGGATAGAACCAGAAGAGGATAGCAAATATTCAACTATAGCATTAGGGTAAAAATAAGGAAACTACCAAAACAAGGACGATCTTAGCACTCTAACTACAAATTAATAAGACGAGTTGGAATAAAAAATGAAAATAATTATTTAGGAGAGGAAGAGCAAAGGGTCTAAATCAGTATTGGTCGAGTAAGTAAGAGACCATCAGAGAATAGACTATATTATACACGAGATTCTAAATACAAACTTCAAGGTAGACACTAAAATAAAGTACAGAAGAGAGTCACAAATCATAGATAAGGAAAAGTCTAAGAAACTCAGCATAAGAAATTGCAGTATTAGATGGGTAGTCTAAAGCACACAGGAAAAGAAACACAGGAAAACAAGATAATGAGCGACAGATTGACAGCATTAAGTCCACATGCATCAATAATCACTCTCAATGTGAACGGATTGAACTCTCCAATAAAAAGACACAGAGTGGCAAAATGGATTAAAGAACAAGATCCAACAATTTGTTGCCTCCAGGAAACACACCTCAGCCCCAAGGACAAACACAGACTCAGGGTGAAGGGGTGGAGGACAATACTTCAAGCAAATAGCAAGGAAAAAAAGGCAGGTGTTGCAATTCTCATATCAGACCAAGTGGATTTCAAAATAAGACAGGTAAAGAGAGACACAGAGGGACAATATATAATGATCAAAGTGACACTTCATCAAGAAGAAATAACGCTTATACATATCTATGCACCCAACACAGGAGCACCAAGATTCATAAAGCAACTATTAACAGACCTAAAGGAAGATGTTAAAAACAACACAATAATACTAGGGGACCTCAACACCCCACTCCCATCAATGGACAGATCATCCAGACAGAAAATCAACAAGGAAATAGTGGAGCTGAATGAAAAACTAAAACAATTGGGCTTAATAGACATATGTAGATCACTCCACCCAGAAGGAGCTGAATACACATTCTTCTCAAGCGCACATGAAACATTCTCTAGGATAGACCATATGTTGGGAAACAAGGCAAGCCTCTACAAATTTAAAAAAATTGAAATAATAACAAGCATCTTCGCAGATCATAGTGCTATAAGGCTAGAAATTAATTACAAGAAAAAAGCTGAGAAAGGCACAAAGATGTGGAGACTAAACAACACACTACTGAACAAGCAATGGATCATTGAAGAAATTAAAGAAGAAATCAAAAAATACCTGGAAACAAATGAAATGATAGCATGCCATACCAACTGATATGGGATACAGCAAAAGCTGTATTAAGAGGAAAATTCATCGCAATACAGGCACATCTTAACAAACAAGAAAAATCCCAAATAAGCCACCTTAAAGCACACCTAACTGAACTAGAGAAAAAAGAACAAATGAAGCCCAAAGTCAGCAGAAGGAGAGAAATAATAAAAATCAGAGCAGAAATAAATACTATTGAAATGAAAAAGGCAGTAGAAAGGATCAATGAGACAAAGAGCTGGTTTTTTGAGAAGATAAATAAAATGGACAAACCACTAGCCAGACTTACAAAGAAAAAAAGGGAGAATGCTCAAATAAACAAAATCAGAAATGAGCGAGGAGAAATAACAACAGACTCTGCAGAAATACAACAGATTATAAGAGAATACTACCAAAAACTATATGCCAACAGAATGGATAACCTAGAGGAAATGGATAAATTCCTGGACTCCTACAATCTCCCAAAGCTCACTCAAGAAGAGGCAGACAATTTGAACAGACCAATCACAAGCAAAGAGATTGAAACAGCAATCAAAATCATCCCAAAGAATAAAACCCCAGGACCAGATGGCTTTCCTGGGGAATTCTACCAAACTTTCAGAGAGGATTTAATACCTATCCTTTTCAAGCTATTCCAAAAAATTAGGGAAGATGGAACACTTCCTAACACATTCTATGAGGCCAACATCACGCTGATACCAAAACCTGACAAGGACACCACAAAAAAAGAGAACTACAGGTCAATATCACTGATGAACATAGATGCAAAAATTCTAAACAAAATTTTGGCAACCAGAATTCAGCAATTCATCAAAAGAATCATACATCATGATCAGGTGGGATTTATACCAGGGACACAGGGATGGTTCAACGTCCGCAAATCAATCAACGTGATACACCACATCAACAAACTGAGGAAGAAAAACCACATGATCATCTCAATAGATGCAGAGAAGGCATTTGACAAGATCCAACAGCCATTTATGATAAAAACTCTGAACAAAATGGGCATAGAAGGAAACTACCTCAACATAATAAAGGCCATATACGACAAACACATAGCCAACATCATACTCAATGGGCAACAACTGAACGCCATCCCCCTGAAAACAGGAACAAGACAAGGATGCCCTCTATCACCACTCTTATTTAACATACTACTGGAGGTCCTGGCCAGAGCAATCAGGCAAGAAAAAGGAATAAAAGGAATCCAAATAGGGAGGTAAGAAGTGAAACTCTCGCTGCTTGCAGACGACATGATCTTATATATAGAAAACCCCAAAGAATCCATTGGAAAACTGTTAGAAGTAATCAACAACTACAGCAAAGTTGCAGGGTATAAAATCAATTTGCATAAATCAGTAGCATTTCTATACTCCAGTAATGAACCAACAGACAAAGAACTCAAGAATACAATACCATTCACAATCGCAACAAAAAGAATAAAATACCTTGGGGTAAATTTAACTAAGGAAGTGAAGGACCTATATAATGAAAATTACAAGGCCTTTCTGAGAGAATTGGATGACGACATAAGGAGATGGAAAGACATTCCATGTACATGGATTGGAAGAATAAACATAGTTAAAAGGTCCATTCTACCTAAAGCAATCTACAGATTCAACGCCATCCCAATCAGAATCCCAATGACATTCTTTACAGAATTAGAACAAAGAATCCTAAAATTCATATGGGGCAACAAAAGACCCCGAATTGCTAAAGCAATCCTGAGAAAAAAGAACAAAACGGGAGGGATCGCAATCCCTGACTTCAAAACATACTGCAAAGCTATAGTAATCAAAACAGCATGGTACTGCTACAAAAAAAGGTGCACAGATCAATGGAACAAAATTGAAAGCCCAGAAATAAAACTACACATGTATGGACAGCTTATCTTTGACAAAGGAGCTGAGGGCATACAATGGAGAAAAGAAAGTCTTTTCAACAAATGGTGCTGGGAAAACTGGAAAGCCACATGTAAAAGAATGAAAATTGACCATTCTTTTTCACCATTCACCAAAATAAACTCAAAATGGATTAAAGACCTAAAGGTGAGACCTGAAACCATAAGGCTTTTGGAAGAAAACGTAGGCAGTACACCCTTTGACATCAGTATTAAAAGGATCTTTTCGGCCACCATGCCTTCTCAGAGAAGGGAAACAATAGAAAGAATAAACAAATGGGACTTCATCAGATTAAAGAGCTTCTTCAAGGCAAATGAAAACAGGATTGAAACAAATAAACAACCCACTAACTGGGAAAAAATATTTGCAAGTCATATATCTGACAAAGGCTTAATATCCTTAATATATAAAGAACTCTCACAACTCAACCACAAAACATCAAACAACCCAATCAAAAAATGGGCTGGAGACATGAACAGACATTTCTCCAAAGAAGATATACTGATGGCCAATAGGCACATGAAAAGATGCTCATCATCGCTGATCATCAGGGAAATGCAAATCAAAACTACACTAAGATATCACCTTACACCCGTTAGAATGACAAAAATATCTAAAACTAATAGCAACAAATGTTGGAGAGGTGGCGGAGAAAAAGGAACCCTCATACACTGCTGGTGGGAATGCAAACTGGTGCAGCCACTATGGAAAACAGTATGGAGATTCCTCAAAAAATTAAAAATAGAACTACCATACGATCCAGCCATCCCACTACTGGGTATTTATCCAAAGAGCCTGAAGACAGCAATCCCAAAAGTCCTGTGCACCCCAATGTTTATTGCAGCACTGTTTACAATAGCCAAGACGTGGAAGCAACCTAAGTGCCCATCAACAGACGAATGGATAAAGAAGATGTGGTACATATATACAATGGAATACTACTCAGCTGCAAAACAGAACAAAATCATTCCATTTGCAGTAACATGGATGGACCTTGAGAGAATTATGTTAAGTGAAATAAGCCAGCAAGAGAAAGATAATCTGTGTATGGCTCCACTCATATGAGGAATTTAAAACTATGGACCAAAAACAGTTTAGTGGATACCAGGGGAAAGGTGGGGTGGGGGGGTGGGCACAAAGGATGAAGTGGTGCACCTACAACATGACTGACATACATTAATGTACAATTGAAATTTCACAAGATTATAACCTATCAATAACTCAAAAAAAATTCACAAAAAACAAACAAACAAAAAAGAGCTTAGTGCCTGCCACTTGGCAAGTGCTCAAAAAATTGTAGATATTGCTAATTCTCTAGAGGGAAAAACCATTGAAGATTGCTGTTTAGTTGATCTGTGCTTTAGCACATTGCCAGGCACATAGGACATTCTCACCAATGTTGACTCCTGTTGTTCTAATTATTCAACATTATGACCCCTTCCATGGTCAAGCGTGACCCTGTCCAGCTCATCCTCGTTAGTGCCGCTCTGCGATGCCCTTGTCCTTCTTGGGTAAAAACCTACCTGCACCTTCGCTGGCTTCTGAGATCCCTTAGCAGAGTCTTTAAAAATCCATTCATCCCCAAATCCATTGACTTACAACAGGGTTCTCCCACCTTGGCATTATTTGGGGACAGATAATTCTTCGTTGTGGGCAGCTTTCCTGTGCATTGAATGAAGTTTAACAGCATCCCTGGCCTCCACCTACTAGACGCCAGCAGCACTTCCCCCACCCCTACTCAAAAAAAACGAAAATAGCTCCACGCATGGCCAAACGTCCCCAGGAGGCAGAATCACTCCTGATCGAGAACCTCTGGCTTAGAGACGGGAGAACTGTAACCTGCATAGACTTTGGTCCGCAATTCTGCTTCCAGACATTTACTCCAAAATTGCTTTAAGCTCAGACCCAGCATAAATCCTATGAATAGCTCACTATTTCCGTGTCTCCATATAGAAAAAACCCCCCACAAAAACCAATCCTTGCAATGTTTTGCCAACTAGTAGCTAATCAATCCCCCCAATCACCAAGTATCCCAGCTGGTAAAATAGCTTTTATTGCAGACTCTTGTCCAGGTGTATTTAAGTGTCCAGATGAACTTGGTCTTGCTCTGCCCACTCACATATCCTCACCCTGAAAGGAGCTGACATCAATTAAGTGCTGACTGTGTAGTAGTCATCTGGCAAAGTGTTTTACATGCATGATGCTTTAATCCTTAAGTCCTTGAGATGGATGGTGACAATGGTTGCACAACAATGTGAATATACTTAATGCCATGAATAGTAGAAATGGTTAAAATGGTAAATTTTGTGTATATTTAATCCCATTAAAAAAAAACAGTGCCTGTAGGCATTATTATTTACATGCATTTTTTGGATGAGAAAATAGAGGGTCACAGAAGCATGGCGACTTGTCCACCGTCACCCAGCAAGGAAGGAATAGAGCTAAGATTTGAACAAAATAAGGATCTGATTCCAAAGTCCCCGTTTTTCTCTTCCTATCCTACACACTCCCCCAAAACATTGCAATAGATATTCCAATATTTGTTGCATAGACACACACACTCAGTCTTGTGTGCCCTCAAATTCACTTTTCCTTCCAAGGTGTCCAGGTGGTCCCACTGATATTGATGCATCTTTTAAAAATGCAAACCCTGGTGTTTTTGGAATCTCTAACCAGCAGTTCCTCGGTGGCTTGTGTCTTGTGTCTTGAGGTTTTGACAAACTCTTCCCCCCGACAAGACCTCTTTTGAAAAAGATGTTTCTACCCATCCAACCTCCCCATCACCTGCCCTCCCAGTCAGACAGGCAGAACTGGGCAGAGTTAGCCATGACGTACTTGAGTCTAGGCTGATCATCTCACTGTGACTCCTAAATCAATATTTCTCATTTGGGTCGAAGAGGAGCCCCTTCAGCAAGTTTCCAAAGTGGTTTTACCTCTTCCTCTCCCCATTTTCATCAATCATACCAAAATTTGGCCCTGGGGATCCCTTCACTGACACTGAATGGCCAGGGGAAAGACATCAGCATTATTTACCTTCTTGTTTCCAATAAAACTCTCACATCTCTCCACAATGGCAAGGCATGAGCTGGACTCCTGTTCTCCTTAATAATCAAATGCCAGTTCGCAGGATACTGTCGTTTATATTGTTTATTTAATCCTCACAACCAGTTAGCACAGCTCAAGGATCCACTGCAGAGCTCTTTCAATAAATAGCTGTTGAATGAATAAATTCTGTGAGGAAAACAATATTTTAGTTGGAGCTAATGTTATTGACAAATGGGCTGAGAGAAGGTGACTTACATAAAGTCAGACAGCTACTAAGAGGGCTAGGATTTGAACCCCCATCTGTCTGATTCAAAATCCTAAGCACTCTCAATTGTTTATGATGCTTCTTTCTTGGAGTTAATGCTCAGCTCTTCTTCCCAGGAGGTCAGAAAGGAGAACTCTTCTGGGGGATCACTATTGTGGATGGCCAGTCCTCGGAGGGTGAGCTGGAGGTGCCCCCAACCCATGCCACACAAGTTGTTCTCGTACCAGCCCCATGACCAAGGTCAGGTAACCATGCCTGGCTGCTTCAACTGCTTTTATGGAAGGTCAGCATGGACTGACCTTCACTATGGATTGAGTATCAACATAGATGACTTCCTGCTGTCTAGAGGCCTGGCCTTCTTGGGTTCATAGTGATGAAGACAGAGGGAAAGAATAAGCATTCAGTCTAACAAGACATCTGCCTTCAGGTTGGCAAATATCAAGGAGGTAGACAAGAATCCATCCTTCTATCTAAATACCTCTATGGACTCAACCCAATGTGCTCATGGAAAACAATGTCAGCAGTTCCTAGTGTTCTTCCTGACACTAACACCTAGTCTCTAAATCACGCCTGGACCCCCAAGATCCCCACAAGGATGGGTTCCAAGTTCTTGCCCCTACTTGCCAGGGTCTGTGTTTGGAATGAGGGACCTTTCTCAACACCTCACGAGCACATCAAACCCCCTTATTCCAAGGCAGTCTCAGATAAAACCTCCCTGGATTCCAGCACCCTGGGCTTAACCAGTGTCGCCTCTCTCTATGCACAGGTAGATGTCATCATGTGGGAATGGAGGCTCCAAGGAGAGCAGTTGCATCAGAAACCCTTCTGCATCTCCCCTTCTGCTGGAGAAAAAATTGGTTGCAATGGGAGCCTAGAGCCTTTGATATTTGCATTGTCCCTGGAGGATTGTGGTATAAAATTTACTCATCTTTCAACCACAGGAAGGATGGGAAGCACTGATATGGGTAATTAAACGTGACGAAATCCATGTCTTTTTGTTTGGACCTGATGAGGAAGAGGAGATGAGGGAATCCTTTACTGCAAATGGACACCAAGCTCAAAAACAAAAACAATTCCACGGTCCAGGAGACTTCTTCTGAGTTAAATAATGAGGCAGTGATTGTGGTGGAACCCCTGGGAGGCAGCTTCCCTGGGTTGAGATATTTATTCCTCTAAATTCCATTCTTGAGTGGCCTCTGAGGCTCAGGATATGCAATGGTCTAGAGACAGATGATTCTAGGGTCCATGAGCTTATTGTGTGCCCAAGACCAGAGCCAGGGGAAAGGGCAGAGACCAGAAAGCCAGATTACCCTCAACAGGGATGCCCACTTCAGGGCATCACAGGCAAGGCCAAGGCAGACTGAATTACCAGAAGAGCTCTGCTCAAACCAAAGCTGAGTCAGACAGGCAGCAACAAGGTGTAACCCAGACAGAAGAAGGAATAAGTGACATATTATAAGGACATGATATATAGTAGTAATCATCAGCAAGTTCTTTGTACTCTTTGTGCCACCACTCTCTACTCCCAAGCCCAAAGCAGACATTGGTAATTGATCTCACGGCTTTCTACCTCTGAGCCTGGACAGAGCTTCTCAAAAGCACACCGTGCAGCCAGACCTTACAAATTGGATTTGACACGCATCATGAAATCTTCCTTCCAATCAGATTCTAGACTAGTCCTCATAGTAGTTGGGACAGATTGCATAGAGATAAGGAGCTTGCACCAGAAAAGTTATATGTAGGGCACCTGACTCCCACTGCAATTAATTTTCTCTTCAGAACCTCCATCCCTTGACAATTAGCTCATCACTGCTTGGGTGAAGAAGGCGCTGGTGGGCTAACCAAGGAGGGACACAGTCCTGGGAGGTCTTATCTTTTCTTTCATGGATACCATCTTTGTAGTTATATCTCTGAGTTCTACTCAGTCGCATCTCTAATATTACTATGGGATTCTCTTTAACGTCTTCTTCCCTCAGAGTCTGCTTCCTCCAATGTGCTATTATCTTCAAAATGACAGTTTTGGTCTCTGCCCCTTGTATGAGACAGTTTTTGGTTAATTGAGTAAAAAGTTGATTGGAAGCTCTGTGCACATGTGTCAGCCTGTTTACTTTTTTTCTATCTAGGGTGCCCTAGATGGGCTCTTTCCTTGAGGATTCCTTAGTGGTACGTTTTTTTTCTTTTCGGACTGGTTGATTCCCAGAGAAGAATCTCTCATCCAGAAGCCAGTACCAAGGGTAACCCGCTGAAAGGCTGGAATGTTGGACAGATGCTCCAATCCTTACCCTCCTCAAGCAGAAGGCACGAGTTGTGGTTTTTTACTCATTTTCTCTGTGCTTAGATGGAGAAAGGTCTATGGACCACAGAGTGTGCACTAGTCCAAACCATCATCTTTGTTCTCAATCGCTCCCCACCTGGGCCACCTTCTCATCAGTGCTCAGACTCGGGCAAAACAGAAACAATTCAGTCAGGCAGCCCCTCAAAATGCTAGAATATTAGATGTGGAGTCCAGTGCTCTCCTTCCTTCCTCAGGGAGAAGCCAGAAGCTGGGTTCTTACTCTTGATGGTGTGGTGCTGTGGTGGGGGAGGGATTATGGCAAGAGGGTGCCATGTATTTTCCTACTGGGTGCAATACAGCCTGTCTTATGCACTGGAAGAGCATGACAAAACAATATGGTCAGTTCTTAATTGACTGCAGGAATGGAGGAGGGGGCATTTTCACAGATGACTGAAAAGAGCTAGGCCATTGAAAAGCACAGAGAGTTCAGAGTGAGGAGAATGAGACGAGTCTTTTTTAAAATGTAGGTTTGTTATTATTCAGGGATGGTGAGGCCAACAGGTCAGGAGATGATTGCCATGGAAAAGACAGTTTGTTTCTCACAGTTCCCAAGAGGAGGGGGCACACCACACATCGCACTAAATAGACCATGAAGATGAGATGTTTATGGTATCAGAGCTGAAACGAGAAGGCAGAGTATTGCCTTGTTTGACATCAGCTGGGAAGGAGCATGCAGGTAACTAAGATTTTCTTGTTGCTTTGTGCATGCCTGCGAATGACCTAGAAAGTCCCACCAGTATTGATGTTGAGATTGCAAATAAATTTTTTCAAGCAGGTGAATTCTCAAATATGGACTCTGTAAGTGAGGATTGATTGTACACACACACACACACACACACACACACACACACACAGAATCTCAAGTGCTTGTGTGTATCCACCATACAACATAAGCCACAAATACATGATGGACATGTGGGAAACCCTCTGTGGATCCCTTCCCAGAGAGGATCATGATGCTGCATTTGGGGTGTTTTTACACAGGGACATCCCAGTTTTTCTTGGGCACGGCACCTCATTCTAGCTCTGCTGAAATGAGCAGCTCCATCCATTCTTTTTGTTTTTTTTTTTTTAAAGATTGGCACCTGCACTAACATCCACACATTTTTTGTGCTGTCTGTTATTTCCCTGTTTAACTTGTCCCCCAGGCAAAGTGCTGAAGTGCTTTCTAATGCTCTTAAGTTCAAGGAGGCTGTGATGTGACTTAGGGAGAAAATGTGTGTGTAAGATGTTTCCTTCAGGCATGAGTTGTAGCACTGGAGGCTCTGAGTTCACGGTTAATGGATCAGTAGTATATATTAAATGAGGTGTTCTTAAACAGAAACATACATAACACAAAGTTACTTATTGATCGGTTCACAAAAATGTTGTAACTAGAGGCTTGCAGGAACCTAAGCCAGTGTTTCCCCTAGAAGCAATAGTTCGGTGCTCATGGTGACTTTATAGAACACAACTACTGCAGTAAACTAAGAAAATTGAGGGGCCGGCCCGGTGGCATATTGGTTAAGTTCACGCAGTCAATTTAAGCGGTCCTGATTTCACAGGTTCAGATCCTGGGTACGGACCTAGCACCGCTCTTCAAACCTCACTGTTGTGGCGTCCCACATAAAAAAAACACAGGAAGACTGGCATAGATGTCAGCTCAGGGCCAATCTTGCTCACAAAAAAAAGAAAAAAAGAGAAAATCGACCATGATTACTTGAGCATTCTTGCCTTAAACACTGGAGAACAAATAGAAATGCTGTATTAATCATGTCTTTTTATTTTGTATTTTTCCAGCTTTATTAAGATATAATTGACATAACATATTATGTAAATTTAAGGTGTACAACATGTTGATTCGATACACTTTTATGTTGCAAAATGATTAACAGCGTGGTGTCAGCTAACACCACCTTCACGTCACGCGTTTCTTTTTTGTGGTGAGAACATTTAAGATTTACTCTCTTAGCAACTTTCAATTACACAATACAGTATTAACTATAATCACCACACTGTGCCTGAGATCCTCAGAACTTACTGATCTTCTAACTGGAAGTTTGTTGACCCTTCGACCAACATCTTCCCATTTCTCCCCCCCCCCCCAGCCCCTAGAAACCACCATTCTACTCCCTGTGTCTACAAGTTTGCCTTTTTTAGATTCAACATATAAGTGATATCATACAGTACTTGTCCTTGTCTGACTTATTTCACCTGGCATAATGCCCTCAAGTTTCATCCATGTTCTTGCAAATGGCAGGATCTCCTTTTTCATGGCTGAGTAATATTCCATTCTGTGTGTGTGTGTGTGTGTGTGTGTGTGTGTGTGTGTCTGTGTATATCACATCTTCTTTATCCATTCATCCATTGACAGACACTTAGGTTGCTTTCATATCTTGGCTGTTGTAATTTATACTGAACTTTTGATGCTGCGTGTGTGTTTGTGTGTGTGTGATTTTTGTAAGCCTGAACTCTTTTGAAATTAAAAAATACTAATTTAGAAATAAAATGATTCAACCCTGTAGTTCCAGCTTTGTTGTGAGTTTTCCTTTCATCTCCCAGAGATCTGCAAGGCCAGAAAGCTTCTCAAAGTGGAGACGCATCAGTATCAGCCTCACCTAAAAGCTTGTTGGAAATGCAGATTCTCAGGCCCCACCTGGACCTGCTGAATCAGAAGATCTGGGTGGGACGAGGACTCTGTGTTTTAACAAGTTCTCCTGCAGATTCTCATACGCTTTAAGCACGAGAACCTGCTGGTCGGAGACAAGTGCCTCACAACCCCAGACTAACTCTGCATCTTTCTGATGATCAGAGGGGATTAAGAATTTAAGAATTTTGAAGACCCAGTTCAGTACATCTCCACTTGCTGCATGTTAAGTTCACCTTCGAGCTTTTAAAAGTCATCGATGCTTAGTCTCCATCCGCAGGGAGGCTGATTCAGTTGGTCTGGGGTGCAGCCAGGACATGGGGGATTTTTTTAAGTTCCCCTGGTGATTCTAATTTGCAACAAAGGTTGAGGACTCCTGACCAAGAGAACAAAGGATTTCGCTGAAGGAAAGGAAAAGAAGCTGGTGGTCCTGGGTGCCCCCTGCTGGCGGGAGCCTGTACATCTCATCTCCCAGCTACCTCAGATGCCGGTGGAAAGAGATGCTGGCCCACGTGGGCTTTGGATGAGTTCACTGCACATCTCTGAAGTCTGGTTGATGTGTGCATAAGAATTGCCCTTTCAATAGAAATGCCTATTTAAATCCCCAATTCCATTTCAAAGCTGTTGCTTGGATGTTTCCAGTTATCATTTGCACACACGCATACCCCCACAGACGGCACAACCTGTAATTTGTGCAACAAACCCCACACAGCACTTACTATGTGCCATATACAGACTTAAAAGCTTCACAAATAACTCATCCATCCTCATAGCTACCCTTTGAAGTCAGTACTATGACTACTTACAATTTGCTAACAGGGAAGCTGAGTCACAGAGGGACTGGTAGTTTGTCTTGGCTATTAAGTGGAGGACCTGGGGTTTAAGCCACAGCAGCTGGCTCCAGTTCTGTGGTCTTAACGACATGCTTGCATTTCTGCCTCTAATCATGATGGTCTCTGCACTGTTCTCTGTGGTATCCCAGAATCTAGCATCTCTCATGTGTGAGACACAATGTCCCCTTTATACCCACGAGGGAAGTGAGGCTCAGAGAGTCCCAGCCTCCACTTCCACTGTTTGGGATGGATCTTAGACCTCACAGTTTCCCAAACACAGTCAATAACTGAAGTACTCAGAGATCTGGGTTCAAATCCTGCTCCTGCCCCATTCCAGCTGTGTGACTTTGGATAAGGCACTTCATTTCTCTGAGCCTCTATTTCCCCATTGGAAAAAATGGACACAGTCCCATTTCTAAGTCATAAAAATGACCCATTCCAAGCTGTCATCTAGCACCCCTTTCACTTGGAATGAGGATTCTTTAAAGGGAAAAAGAGAACTTATTATTATCTTAATCTAAATTCATCAAATTATTCCTTCATAGGGTCAAGGGTCCACCCTGCAGATGTGTTCAATAAGGTGGAGTGATGGGAGAACCTCCCCATCCACACACAGCTGTATCACTATCGGCACCAGATGCCAGGCCCTGAACACAGTCTCTTCAGTCCTTGATGGAATAGCCCATCTGAGCTAAACGTGTCCTTTTAACATGCTGAGGCTCAAAGCTCTATCGCAACCTCACACTCATAGGGCAGCTGTAACTTTTTCAAAAACCAGAAAATAACTAGGGTTGATGAAGATGTGGAGTAAGTGAAACCCTCTACACGGCTAGTGGGAATGTAAAATGATGTTGCCACTATGGAAAGCACTATGATGGTCCCCCCAAAAGTAGAAATAGAACTACCATATGATCCAGCAATCCCACCTTTGGTTATGTAGCCGAGAGAACTGAGAGCAGGGTCCCAAAGAGAGATTTTTACACCCATGTTCGCAGCAGCATTATTCACAATAGCCAGGAGGTGGAAACAACACTAGTTTCCATTGATGGATGAATGGATAGACAAAATGTGGTATAAACTTATAGCAGAATATTAATCAGCCTTAAAAAGGAAGGAAATTCTGATGCACACTACAACATGGATGAACCTGGAGGACGTCATGCTCAGTGAAATAAGCCAGTCACTAAAAGACAAATTCTGTGTGATTCCACTTACGTGAGGCGCCCAGAGGAGTCAAATTCATAGAGACAGAAAGTAGGGTGCTGATTGCCAGGGCTGGGAGGAGTCGTTGTTTAATAGGTCTGGACTTTCAGTTTTGCGAGATGAAACTTTTCAGAGATTGGGTGCACAGCAATGTGAACGTACCAAGGCCACTGGACTGTACACTTAAAAATGGCCAAGATGGTAAATTTTATGTTATGTTTATTTGACCATGATTAAACTTCCCATTAATTTTTTTTAAAAAGTGTTATTTCAACAAACCCTCTAAAAGATAAAGAAGAAAATTCTGATGACATCATCACTATGCCTCTTTTCATAAACATGAGGCAGAAACCCTTCCAGCCAAAATGCTTATTCTTGTTCTTTAGGCAAAAGCATTTGAAAACACAAAGGCTGTGCACCACAGCGTCAATCAGGTCTCCTCTGAGCGGGGTCATCAGAAGGTCAGAGGCAGAGTCCTTTCTTCTTTGCTTTATGTAAATTTTAAGAGGTGAGATTATGGGTGACTTCACTTCCTCATGTATATTTCAGCCTTTCTAGAATTAAAAAGTAGAATCGAAAACCAAGTTTGAAAATGATGGATAAGATGCTGTTATTTAGTACATTTCTAAAGCTGCACTAACTGATGACCTTCTGATGAATATTCTAAGGATTAATATTTTAACATTCTAAGGAGGCCTGTGGCCAGCTCTCCCATACCACACTGTAAATAACTTCAAGGCAAGGGTTCCTGGGTCTTACTGGGCTCTGGACCAGGCAGCTGGGGCAGAGGTCTCTGCTCAGGAACACTCCATCCTCCTCCTTCTCAAAATTAGGCGCTTTGGGGAAAATCAAGAATAGATGAGTATCCTGGGGGCTTTGTGGACAGGGAGGGGCCCCACCTCTATCCCTGCATTGTGATGTCTTCTAAAGGGGGCAGCGGGGAAAAGTGATGTCATAGGTCACTGGCCGGCCCCCTCTCCCTCTCTGCCTGTGCCGGCCACTGGCCCAGTCTCACCTTTTCTCCCCACAACGCTGCACCCCAGAGGAAAGTAGTCAGCCTTGCCAAGCCACCCACCCAGCCACTTGCAGCCATGGATGCAAATCACTCCAACCCCTTGGAGCCCCAGTCTTCTCCAGAGGCCCCCAGGCCTGGCCTGAACCCTGGCTCAATCCCAGGGAGCAAGAACCTGCAGCAGGACCCCCCCAACATGGTGGGAGACAAGTTGCCACCAAAGACTGGAGCAGTGGTCATCGACATGGGCACAGGCACCTGTAAGATGGGTTTCGCAGGGCAGACTCGGCCCATCTACACCGTGGCCACCATCGTGGGCTGCCAGCCCCAGAAGCTGACCACCACCGGGCAGCAAGTGCTGGAGACGTTCATCGGCGAGGCCGCCCGCATGCGCCCGGAGCTGACGCTGGTGCAGCCCGTTCGGAACGGCATCTTGGTGGACTGGAACGCGGCTGAGCTCATCTGGCGCCACGTACTTGAGCACGACCTCCGCGTGGCCACCCAGGACCACCCGCTGCTGTTCTCCGACCCGCCCTTCAGCCCCAGCACCAACTGTGAGAAGCTGGTCGAGGTGGTCTTCGAGTCTCTGCGCTCCCCCGCCATGTACGTGGCTTCCCAGTCGGTGCTGTCCGTCTATGCACACGGACAGGTCAGTGGGCTGGTGGTGGACACGGGCCACGGGGTCACCTACACAGTACCCGTCTTCCAGGGGTACAACCTGCCCCACGCCGCACAGCGCCTGGACCTGGCGGGAACCCACCTGACCGCCTTCCTGGCGGAGATGCTGCTGGGCTCCGGCTTGCCCCTCGGGCAGCAGGACCGGGACACGGTGGAGAACATTAAGCATCGCTACTGCTACGTGGCTGCCAACTTGCTCAAGGAGCAGGCCAGGCCAGAGCAGGAATACCAGCAGACCCTGAAGCTGCCCGATGGGCGGACGGTAACACTGGGCAAAGAGCTGTTCCAGTGCCCGGAGCTGCTGTTCAGCCCCCCCGCGATCCCAGGGCTGTCGCCTGTGGGGGTCCCTACCATGACCACACAGAGTCTTCTCAAGGTGCCCCTGGAGGTGCAGGCAGATGTGGCCCAGAACGTGCTGCTCTGCGGGGGCTCCTCACTCTTCCAGGGGTTCGAGGGCCGCTTCCGCGCTGAGCTGTTGCACAGTCTGCCCCGTGAGGCCCACGTGGTGGTGAAGGCCCAGCCCAGCAGGAACTTCTCGGTGTGGATCGGGGGCTCCATCCTGGCCTCATTGCGTGCCTTCCAGTCCTGCTGGGTCCTGCGGGAGGAGTACGAGGAGCAGGGGCCCCACATCGTGTACCGCAAATGCTACTGATGCTGAGTAGCGACTGGGGCAGTGTTGTGGGCAGTAAAGCTTGCGGTACCCAGCCGGCTCTGTCCTGCCTTCCCTCAGCGCTGGAGTGGTCCACTCCTGGACCCACCCAGACTCACCTTACTCTGACCCCACAGACCCACCCCAAGGAGATCTGCCTCCCAGGGCATCCCTGGTTCTGCCCTAACTCACCTCCTGTGATCCGTCCCCAGAGACACCCCAGTTCTGATTCTCTAAACCCACCTCCTCCATCATCAAGGCCCAACACACCACTACGTCCTCACCCTGTCAAACCATCTCCCATGATGTGTGTCCCCCAGGGCACTCTCAGAGTGGGGCTCCACCCATGCCCACCCCCAAGACATCCCCAGATTCTGACCTCTCAGCCTACTTCCATGATCTATTGCTCTTGATACAGCCCCCCCCCATCCCCTGGGCTCTAAACCCCCCAATTCACCCCCTTGCTATATCCCTCAAGGACCCTCAACCAACCCCCATAACTCATCCCTCTCCAAAGAAACTGCACCGGGCACTCCAACCACCCCCTACCCCTGAGAATCTTTCCATGAGTGTTCCAACACCTAAGTTCACTCTTATAATCTGCCCCAAACATCTAATCCCCCCAAACACACCCCCAAGATCTACTTACCAAGACATCCCTGGTTCTGAGCCCCCAAAATCCACCCCTTCATTGATTTTCCCTCATCTGATTATCCAAAGTTCTCCTGAACCCTGATGTGCTGAGCACTCCAGAATCCTCCCCACAAGTGCCCAACTCCAACATCCACCACAAAGATCCAAGTTCTGACCCTCAAGTGTCCGCCCAATGGTGGCCTGCTAAAGGACCCCGTAGTGTCCAAAGCCCATGCCCCAAGTTCCTCCCCTCCCCCAAACTCTATTGTCCCCACATAATTTCTCCCCCGGACTCCTTCCTTCCATCCAGGTGCTCCCACAACCCATCCCGCATCTGTACCCCCAAAAAACAATAGGTTCTGAAGCCCCAAACCCCATGATGGCCCCCACTACTCTCAGCTCACCCCCTTGCTCTGCATCCCCCCAGAAATACTCCTGCATGGTCTCTCTCACAGTGTACCTCCTGACTCCATTCCTCAGGTCCTGGAGTCCTCCTAGGAAGGCTCTGGGCCCAAGGATGATCCTATGATGACCCCATTGATTCCCTAGGTCCCTCCTCTATGTTCTGATCCCCCAACTCCCTTCCCCAAAGACGCTCTCCGGGTGTCCCCCCATGATGAACCCCAGGACGCTCTACTTTAGTTTTCGGACTCCCAGCAACTCACCCCCAGGCCCCATCCCATTAGTTGAGACACCAATGAGCAATGACGTTCCCAAGGGCTGCCCAGCACATGGTGACCCTGGGGAAGACATCCTAGGTGGGGGCTTCACCTGAACACTGGGTCTCTCCTGCAACCCACCACAAAGGTCCCCAGAGGCCAACTTCTTGGGCTGTCCATCAAATATCCCTCTATTATGCTAGTAGCCCATTCCATCTCCCCAGACCTCTCTCAGCCTATTCCTGCAACGCTACCCCAGGGCTCGCCCTGGGACCTGCCCTGAGGATGCCCTATGAGGTGTCTCCTGCCCCACCCTGTCCCTGCAGGGGCCTGGAATGGGAGCCCAGCCTCTCACCACAGGGAAGTTTGTTCTCCTCCCCACAGGGCACCCTGGGTCCCCTCTCCTCCCGCTGTCATCATCCTCACCTACCCTGGGTCCTTGATGGAGGCAGGACCTCTGCATTCATGCTGTCATCCAGCCCAATGAACATCAAGACCCCCAGCCATCCTCCCAGGACATGTCCTCCCAGCTTATCAACAAAATAAGCACAAGCTGCCAGAGCTTATCCGTGTGAACGCTGGGTCCTCTCCTCTTTCGGT
This sequence comes from Equus asinus, assembly GCF_041296235.1. Lineage (NCBI taxonomy): Eukaryota > Metazoa > Chordata > Mammalia > Perissodactyla > Equidae > Equus > Equus asinus. The sequence continues at coordinate 18,505,278 of NC_091809.1, read as the reverse complement.
CCAGGAATCATTCATTCCTTCAATCAGTCAATGTTTATTAAGTATCTCTCACAGGCTTTCTCCATCTCTACCTCTCCCTGAGTCTTTCTGTGTGTCTCTGAGTCACCTGTCAGCATCATTCTTATGCAGGAATTTTCCAGAGTGGAAACTCACTTATTTGCAGAACATTGAGCCCACCGCACCCATCCCTTCATCTGCCATCAGACAATGAGGGTGGGTGAAGGCCTTGGCTACCCCCACCCACCCTGTCCCACTGTGTCCTGGGGATTGGGCAGTGGCTCCCGCCTCATCCTGGACCAGCCAGTGGTCCTCAGCTGATGGGACAGCCCTTCAGACAGGCCAAGATCCCCAGATCACAAACATGCAGGTTGGATCCCCTTTGCTTCACCACCCTCACTTACCCAACTTGTAGAATCAGCAAGACCCCCTCAAGAGATTACCAGGTGGTGAAGGGGAACTCCTTATTTTTCCCACTAGGGGGCAGCAACTCCAAGACCGAGGTGCTGATGGCTGCCTAGAATTTAAAACCGTAGTGACTGTGTCCCAGACCTCAAGTGAGGCCCACCCTACACTGCAGTGTCAGGGCACTGCCAGTCACACACACACAGTGAAGGGATGTGGGATAGGGTGAGTCTCAGATGCCACAGGAAGTGAGGAGGATGCAGAAACCCCTACCAACCTTGGGTTGCTGGGAAACCCAAAGGGCTTTCACCTTAGACCAGACTAAGCCTCCCCCATCTCCAAACCTTCCGTGGGACAGAAATTTCCTCTACAACCCTCCAAAAATGCACCCCTCCCATTTGCACACTCTCAGGGATGGGGAGTTCACTACCTCCAGTCTGTTATTAGAAATCTCACCTCCTTCCAGGAGTCATAGGTAAACTTCTTTCTACACTCTCTGCCAGCCACCCCCGACGTGGAGCACTGAGAGCAGCAGAGACCCTGATACCCCCAGTCATTTCCGAACACACCCCCGGAGTCTACTATCTCGTAAGCCCACAGCGCCCAATTTCTTCCACTTCTGGTTTTAAGTCATTCATGCATTCATTCCAAAAACATTCATTGACCAACCACTATGTTCCTGACACTGTGCTGAAGTCTAAGGAAATCGCAGTGAGTAGCAATTGGGTCTCTGCCTACCAGACCCTCCTTGAAAGCTCTGATGGAGAATGTGGGTTGGTTAGTCCCTTTTCTAGAAACATTTCTTCCATCGACTTCCAAATGGCTGGTATCTGTTTCACACACTGACCCACAAGTCCTTTCCTTCTAATGCCTCCAAAACCCATCCAGCTCGCTCCATCCTTCCTACCCCAGCCCAGGCCCCTTCACTGCTCACCTGGAAGATTGTGGGGCTCTTCCTTGGTGTCCCAGTCACCCCATCTTACCCTCCAAAAGACTCTTGCAGAGGATTTTTGCAAAACATAGTTTAGAACACGCTAGTGGCTTTCCATTGTGTGTAAAAGAAAACCCAAATTCTTACCACAGCCCTGAATCCTCTGTCAATCTCTCCAGACTTCTCCTTGGCTTTCCTGCCCACCCTCCTCACCCCAGCCATACCACTCACCTTTCTGGTCCTCACATGTGTTTTACAGGCTACATTGGGTCCCTCCAAAATTCATGTGTTGGAGTCCTAACCCCCAGGACCTCAGAATGTGACTGTATCTGGAAATCGAGTCTTGACAGATGTGATTAAGTTATGATGAAGTCATTAGGGTGGGCCTTAATCCAGTATGACTGATTTCCTTATAAAAGGGGCACGTTATGTCAGAGACAACACAGACAGAGGGAAGACTGTGTGAGGACACAATGAGAAGACAGCCGTCTGCAAGCCACGAAGAGAGGCCTCGGAAGAAACCAACCCTGCCAACACCTTGATCATGGACAACTAGCCTCTAGAATTGTGAGAAAATACTTGTCGGTTGTTTAAGCCACTCAGTCTGTGGTATTTTGTTGTGGCAGCCCTAGCACACAGGGAGAGATTTTGGTGCCAAGTGTGGTTTGGAAGGTAGTTGTAATTACCAGCTATGACCACGTGACCAGTTACAGAAGTGAAGACTGTGATTATCACGAGTATTTCTTCCTTGTTTCGTTATGAATACCTTTGTGTGCATGCATACACAGTACATACATATACATACATATATGCATGTATGTATATAGAGTAAGCAAATATCTTAGTTTTCTTCCCTGTCTTATACTCATATCTTGTTACATAAGAGGTATTGACAATAGGTCTTAGAATTTAACTTATAAAATGTGAAGGAGAACTGTAAACATCACTCAAGGACTGTATCTCCTCTTCCAGGAAAAGGGTTAGTGCATTTTCAGTTGCATGTAGGATAGCTGTATCACGTTAGGTGGAAGTATTATCTTGTTATTGCCTTTATTTGCAAATTAAGTATGGTTTAACATATATGTATGCCAAGGTGACAACGGGTGGACTTATGATGATTCATTTTGTGTGTCAACTATGGGGCCGTGGTGCCCAGATGCTTGTCAAACACTAGTCTAGATGTTACTCTGAAGGTATCTTTTAGATAAGACTAATGTTTAACTCTGTAAGCTTTGAGGAAAACAGATAACACCCCACATCATGGGTGGGCCTCATCTAATCAATCGAAGGCCTTAAGAGACCACAGACTGACCTCTCTCAAGGAAGGAGGATTTCTGCCAGCAGGCTGCCTTCAGACTCGAACTGTAACTCTTCCTGAGTCTCCAGCCTGTGGGACCACCCTGCAGATTTTGGGCTTGTCAGCCTCCTCAATTGTGTGAGCCAATTCCTTAAAATAAATCTCTCTTTCTCTCTACATATATGTCCTATAGGTGTTGTTTCTCTGGAGAACCCTGACTAATATACATTCCTAGCCTCCTTACCTCAGGACCTTTGCACCTGCTAGTCCCTCTACTCAGAATGCTCCTTCTCACCTCCCATCATATCAAAGGTAGCCCCCTTCACAGTAGGATGCGAAGCTCAGATGACAGAAAAGAAATGATTAAAACAATTGACTTCACGTAAGTATGAAAAAAAAAATCCACAAGGTAAAAAAATCACCCTGAACAAAATCAAGACAAATGATAGTTTAGAAAATAAATTAAGTAATAAATAATGCTTTTTTCATTGTTTTAAATTGAGGTAACATTGGTTTATAACATTATATAAATTTCAGGTGTACATCATTATATTTTGATTTCTGTGTAGACTACAAGTTCAACATCCAAAGACTAATTACCGTCCATCACCAAACACATGTGCCCAGTTACCCCTTTTGCCCTCATCTCTCCCCCATTCTGATGTGGTAACCACCAATCCAATCTCTGTATCTATATGTCGTTTGTTGTTGTTGTTGTTTTAATCTTCTATTTATGAGTGAGATCGTATGGTATTTGGCTTTCTCTGTCTGACTTATTTCACTTTGCAGAATACCCTTAAGGTCCATCCATGTTGTCACCAATGGCAAGATTGCATCTTTTTTATAGCTGAGCAGTATTCCATTGCCTACATATACCACAACTTCTTTGGCGATTGATCCCTTGATGGGCACTTAGGTTGTTTCCAAGTCTTTATTATTGTGAATAATGTTGTGATGAAGGTAGGAGTGCATATGTCTTTATGCATTAGTTTTTCGCATGTTCTGTGGATAAATACCCAGCAGTGGAATAGCTGGATCATATGGTAGCCCTATTCTTATTTTTTTGTGGAATCTCCATACCATTTTCCATAGTGGCTGCACCAATTTACATTCCCACCAGCAGCATATGAGAGTTCCGTTTTCTACACATTCTCTCTAGTGCTTGTTATTTTTTGTCTTGTTAATTATAGTCATTCTGATTGGCGTGAGGTGATATCTCATTGTAGTTTTGATTTGCATTTCCCTAATTAGTGATGTTGAACATCGGTTCATCTGTCTGTTGGCCACCTGTATATATTCTTTGGAAAGATGTCCATTCAGATCCTTTGCCCATTTCTTAATTGAATTGTTTGGTTTTTTGTTGTTGAGATACACAAGTTCTGTACACATTTTGAATGTTAACCCATTATCAGATATATGGTTTGCAAATATCTTCTCCCAATTATTAGGTTGTCTTTTATTCTTGTTAATGGTTTCCTTTGCTGCGCAGGAGCTTTTTAGTTTGATGTAGTCCCATTTGTTTACTTTTTTCTTTTGTTTCCCTTGTCTGGTCAGACATGGCATTTGAAAATACGCTGCTAAGACTTAATGTCAAGGAGTGTACTGCCTATGTTTTCTTCTAGGAGTTTTATGATTTCAGGTCTTACATTCAAGTCTGTAATCCATTTTGAGTTAATTTTTTGTGTATGGTGTAAGATAATGGTCTACTTTTATTCTTTTGCATGTGGCTGTCTAATTTTCCCAGCAAAATTCATGGAAGAGGCTTTCTTTCCTCCATTGTATGTTCTTGGCTCCCTTGTCGAAAATTACCTGTCCATAGAATGTGGGTTTATTTCTGGGCTCTTGACTGTGTTCCATTGATCTGTCTGTCTGTTTTGGTGCCAGTACCATACTGTTTTGATTACTATAGCTTTGTAGTATATTTTGAAATCAGGGAGCATAATATCTCCAGCTTTGTTCTTTTTTCTCAGGATTGCTTTGGCTATTTGGGTCCTTTGTTGTCCCATATAAATTTTAGGATTCTTTGCTCTATTTCAATGAAAAATGTCATTGGAACTTTGACATGGATTGCAGTGAATCGATAGATTTCTTTAGGAAGTATAGACATTTTAACTATGTTAATTCTTCCAATTCATGAGCATGGAATGTCTTTCCATTTATTTGTGTCTTCATTTTCTTTCAACAAAGTTTCATAGTTTTCGGTGTACAATTATTTCACCTCTTTGGTTAAGTTTATTCCTAGGTATTTACTTCTTTTTGTTGCAATTGTAAATGGGATTGTATTCTTCATTTCTCCTTCTGATACTTTGTTGTAAGTGTATAGAAATGCAGCTGACGTTGATTTTGTATCCTGCAACTTTATTCTACTCATTTATTATTTCTAATAGTTTTTTTGGTGGATTCTTTAGGATTTTCTATATATAAAATAGTGCCATCTGCAAATAATCACAGTTTTATTTCTTCCTTTCCAATTTGCATCTGATTTTTTCTTTTTTTGCCTGATTGTTCTGACTAGGACTTCCAATACTATGTTAAGTAATAGTGGTGAAAGTGGGCATCCTTGTCTTGTTCCTGGTTTTAAGCAGTAGCTTTCAGGTTTTCTCTGTTGAGTATGATATTAGCTGTGGGTTTGTCATATATGGCCTTTATTATGTTGAGGTGCTTTCCTTCTATGATCATTTTATTGAGTGTTTATTGTAAATGGATGCTGTATCTTGTCAAATGCTTTCTCTGCATCTATTGAGATGACCATGTGATTTTTTTGTTAATGTGGTTTATCACCTTCATTGATCTGAAGATGTTGAACCATTGCTGCATCACTGAAACATATCGCATTTGATCATGGTGTGTGATTTTTCCTGTATTGTTGCATTTGACTTGCTAGTATTTTGTGGAGGATTTTTGCATTGATGTTCATCAGTAATATTAGCCTGGAATTTTCTTTCCTTGTTGCCCTTGTCTGGTTTTGGTAGCTGGGTAATGGTGGCCTTGTGGAATGAGTTAGGAAGCTTCCCCGCCTCTTCAAATTTTGGAAGACCTTGAGAAGGATAGGTTTTAAGCCTTCTTTGAATGTTTGGTGGAATTCACCAGGGAAGCCATAGGGTCCTGGAGTTTTATTTTTTGGGAGGTTCTTGATTACTGTTTTGATTTCCTTACTGGTGCTTGGCCTCTTCAAATTCTCTATTTCTTCTTGATTCAGTTTTGGAAGTTTGTATGATTCTAAGAACTTATCCATTTCTTCTAGATATCCAATTTGTTGGTGTATAGCTTTTAATAGTATTCTCTTATAATTTTTTCTATTTCTGAAGTTTCTGTTATAAATTCTCCTCTTTCATTTCTGATTTTATTATTTGAGCATTCTCTCCTTTTCTTGGTGAGTCTAGCTAAAGGTTGTCAATTTTTTTTATCTTTCATAGAACTAGCTCTTACTTTCATTGATGTATCCCTTTTTTTCTAGTCTCTCATTTATTTCTGGTCTGATTTTTATTACTTCCTTTCTTCTACTGATTTTGGGCTTTATTTGTTCTTCTTTTTCTAGTTCTTTTAGGTGCACCATTAGCTTCTTTAGTTGAGATTTTTCTTATTTGTTGAGATAAGCCTATATTGCTATAAACTTCCCTCTTAGTACCACTTTTACTGTATCCTATAAAATTTGGCATGTCACATTTTCATTTTCTTTTATGTACAGATTTTCTTATTTCTTCCTTGACTCAGTAGTTGTTTGGTAGCATTTTGTTTAATCTCTGCAAATTTCTGGCTTTTCCAGTTTTCTTCTTGTAGTTGATTTCTAATTCATAGCTATGTGCTCAGAAGAGATGGTTTGTATTATTTTAATCTCCTTAAATTTGTTGAGACTTGCTTTGTGGCCTAATATATGATCTATTTTGGAGAACACTCCATGTACATTCAAAAAGAATGTGTATTCTGCAGTTTGGGGATGGAATGTTCTGTGTTCATATACTAAGCACATCTGGGCTAATGTATCATTTAAGGCCAATGTTTCTTTATTGATCTTCTGCTAAGATGATCTTTCCAATGATGTGAGTAGAGTGTTAAAGTTTCCTACTATTACTGTGCCACTGTGAGTTTGTCCTTTTATGTCTGTTAATAATTACATTATATATTTAGGTGCTCCTATGTTGAGTGCATAGATGTTACAAGTGTTGTGTCCTCTTGTTGGATTGTTCCCTTGATCATTATGTAGTATCGTTCTTTGTCTATTGTTTCAGATTTATTTTAAAGTTTATTTTGTCTGATAGAAGCAAAGGTGCTCCAGCTTTCTTTTCATTTCCATTTGCATGGAGTATCTTTTTCCATCCCTTCACTTCCAGTTTGTGAGTTTTGTTAGGTCTTAATTATGTGTCTTGTGTGCAGTATATATATGGGTCCTGCTTTCTTACCCATTCAGCCACCCTGTGCCTTTTGATTAGAACATTTAGTCCATTGACATTTAAAGTAGCTATTGATAAGTATGCATTTATTGCCATGTTGTTACTTTTATTCTGGATGTTTTAGTGGTTCTTCTTTGTTCTTTTCTTCTCTTGCTCTCTTCGCTTCTGATTTGATGTTTTTGGTATTTGTTTGGGTTTCTTTCTCTTCACTTTTTGTGTGTGTATTGTAGGTTTCTTATTTGTGATTACCATGAGGTTCATATATAATAACCTATGTAAATAGTAATCTATATTAAGTTGATTATCTAAGTTTGAACTATTACTAAGAGTGTTACCCTTTTACTCCCCTGCCCCCACATTTTATATTTTTGAAATCATGTTTAAAAATCTCTTTTTTGTCTGTATATCACTTAACCTCTTATCATGGAGATAGATACTTTTAGTATTTTTTCTTTTGATCTTCAATACTACCTTTATAGGTTGTCGATCCACTGCCTTTCTGTATATTTGCCTTTACCAGTGATTTTTTTTCTTAGATAATTTTCTTATTCCTATTTGTGTTCTTTTCTTTTCCCACTTAAATAAATCCCTTTAACAATTCTTGTAAGGTCAGCTCAGTGGCGATAAACTCCTATAGTTTTTGCTTGTTTGGAAAACATCCATTCTGAATGATAACCTTGCCAGTTAGAGTATTCTTGGCTGTTTTTTCTTTCTTTTCCTCTCAGCACTTTGAATATATCATATCACTCCCTTCTGTCTCGCAAAGTTTCTGCTGAGAAGTCAGCTGATAGCCTTATGGGGTTTCCTTTGTATGTAACTTGTCTTTCTCTTGCAGCTTTTAAGATTCTCTCTTTATCTTTAATTCTTGACATTTGACTTATGTCTTGGTGTGGGCATCTTTGGATTCATCTTATTTGTTGCTGTCTGTGGTTTCTTTACCTGAATGCCCATTTCCTTCTTCAGTTTAGGGAAGTTTTCAGCTATTATTTCCTCAAATATCTTTCTGCCTATTTGTCTCTTCTCTTTCTGGGACACCTATAATAAAGATGTTTGTACACTTCATGTTGTCCCAGAGGTCCCTCAGACTGTCCTCATTATTTCAATTTTTTTTCTTTTTTCTGTTCAGCTTGGGTGATTTCCCGTACTCTGTCATCCAGATCACTGATCTGTTCTTTGTGTCATCTACTTTGCTGTTGATTTGCTCTAGTTAATTTTTCATTTCCACTATTGTATTCTTCAGTTCTGATTGGTTCTTTTCTTTGTTTTCCAATTCTTTGTTGAAGGTCTCACTGTTCACATGTATTCTTCTCCCAAGATCAATGAGTATCCTATTAGTTTGTACTCTTTATCAGGTAGGTTGTGTATCTGTGTTTCATTTAGTTATTTTTCTGAGGATTTCTCCTCTTCCCTTATTTGAAGCATATTCCTTTGTCTCCTCATTTTGCCGACTTCTCTGTGCTTATATCTACGTATTAAGTAGGTCAGCTACATCTCCTGATGTTTGAAATGTGACGTTATGAAAGAGATGCCTTAAGGGACCCAGAAATGTCCTTCCTTCTTATCACCTGTTCCAAATTCTCCAGGGGTGTCCCCTGTGTGGGCTGTGTGTTCCCTTCTGTTGTGACAGGTTTGCTCTTGCTGCAGGTGCATGGTTAGTCTATGCTGACCCCCAGGCTGGCTCGTTGTAAAGCTCAGCCATGTGTGACTTAAATGGTCACTTTATTGAGTGGGACAAGCCCCAGCACAGCTGGCTTCAAGGTGTAATACCTTAAAACTAATGCTAAGTGAATCAGGCCCCCAGTGTGGCTGGTTGCTATCCTCAGGGTCTCACAGTTTCTGTAGGCTTCCACTGCTGCTCCTTGCAGCACATCACCATCGTCAGCTCTCTCAGGAGCACAGATGGCGTGTGCTGCCCCCAGGGACAACAGCACACAATCATTTCAGACATTGGATGATGGGGCAGATCCCCTGTGTGGCTGTTTGAGATGGCCAGTGGCGTGAGTCTTCTGCAGCTGACACACTCCACTGCCCGTGGTCCCACACACTCTTCCAACACAGGCCCACCCCCTAAACACTCGCCACCAAGGCAGACCCACTTGTTCCACTGCTGAGGTCCCACACACCACACCCATGCAGGGCCACAAGTTCACCACAGGCTTGCAGGTAGGCAGGGCCAGTCTCTTTGTTGGGTTATGTGCTCTGGCTGCACTTGACTAAATCTGTGTTTTTGTGGGCAGGGTAAACCTCTGCACTAACAGGCAATAGGAAGTAATCGAATGGCAGATGCTAGTGTCCAGGTCAGCATGACTGGACTAGATCCCAATAATGGTTGTGGACAGTGTCTCAGGCCCTGGAGGGTTGGGCCAAGCCACCTACTGCCTCTCTGAGATGCACCCAGAGCTTAGTGAGTCTCTTTTACCAATGGACTGTGAACTTTTCTTTTTGGTGTTTTTGCATGTTTTTTTCCAGAATGGGTGAATCTCTGCATGGCTTCTTTAAGAGCAGGTTTCTCTTTCTCTGAAGTTTGATAGTTTTCCTGAGGGTATCTCCCACTGGTTTTGAAAGCCAGCTAATCTGGCTATTATGGGATCTCATCTCAGTTGTGCTGAATCTAAAGGCTGAGATGCCTACTGTGCCATAGATCCCCCCACTCAGATCACGCCTGCTCCTTTGGGAAGAGCTTCATACCTTTAAGATTGCTCCCAACCATGAAGCACTGTGACTAGGATGTGATTTTCTCCTCAGCAGAGGTTTATTTCTGCCTCTTCCACCCCTGTCAGTGCTGTCCCTTGTTGTGGGGTTTCTTTTTATTGAATTTCCAGATCTCTCAGAGGTAATTGTTTCACAGGTAGCTGTGCCTTTGTTGTGTCCTTCGGAGGAGGTGAGTTCAGTCCTTTGACATGACCATCTTCCCATCATCCTTGTGATTACTCTGGAAATAGAAAATGTAGGGAGATTCACATGGTTTCAAAATGCATGCCACCAGAATGATTTTTTATATCATGCAATTTCAAATTTGTTTCAATAAAACTTGCAGAGAATGCAACCTATTTCAGGAGAACAATTTGGCCCTCACTATCCAAACTTATATGTACCTCATCCTTTCATTTAAAAATTCCATTGCTAGGAATTTAGCCTAAGGATATTGTAAGTGTAATTTATAAATACAAGATGATATGATACATAAATTCAAAGTGATGTAATATATTGTATCACCCTGAATTATTTGCTGTGATGCGTTGGTTGGAGAAAAAAGAAGCACTTAGTGTGCAAACATGTTACCCTAAACCTGTAAATACATTTACAGGTCCAATAGGCTACCACACTCAAAGATATGACAGGCTAGCCTGGCTTATCCCCCCCAGCCACCCAACACTGGAGAACTGCAGCATTAATCTCCTTGAGTCTCTGTGGAGTGTGTTGGGCCATTTCATATATGGCACAAGGTCACTGTGAGCCCCTTACACTGCTTAATCTATGACCAAAGCTTTGCCTTGATGCAGCAGCAGGGACAAAACAGTAGCTAAGTGCCAAAAAGGACTGATAAAATCCTGGGAATAAGGCAGCACAGGGCTTTCATTATCTCTCATTGTGTTATCAAAAGTTCGGTCTCTGAACTCAGTGCCAATTCAAATAATGAGAACGGGGGTTCGGGTGAAAAGGGAAAAAACAGTTTTCTTATTTTCTTTGGCAAGTAAAGGGAGTGCCAGCTAGCTAATGCCTTAGGGACAGCTGGTTCCCTGTTAAGAAGCAGGTAAGGGGTTTTAAAAGTTAGTAAGGAATGTGGCTGCTTGAAGGGAGGGGGTGGCCTGTGACCTTACTGGTCAGCACTTTCCCACTGGCCTGCGTTTGGCCTTGTGAGGCTGTTTGCAAGGAGAGGGGATGGTGAGATAAAGGAATCCACAGATGGCTGTCCTTGCTTGTTGGCTTCCATGGTTGATGGTAGATTACGGTGCCAGGAAGTCGAGGAGTTGGGCTCTGGGAAGCTTCAGTTTCTTGATATACTCTGGACATCAGTTTCCCTGTAATAAACTTCAAGGACTTGTGATTAGCCAAAACTTTAGTGGGAGCCAAGCGTGAGGCCTTCAACAATTTGGAACTTCTATTTGGTTGTAAAACTCAGGAAGTCAAAGGTTAAAGAAACAGATATTTACATGTGAGTGTAACTAAAGAAGCAGGAAAAGGGGTTGGTCTTTCTCTAGGTTTAACCCTATATATGCTGGCTTTAATGTAGGGGAACCGAAATCAGGGCCTGTATTAATTAAAAGCCTATAACAGTTGTCTCTTAATTGATCAATTTGCTGATTGTTTACTAATTTGTTGAATGAGAATAAATGGCAACAAATAAGTGGATCATGATTTTCTTGGTTGTCTCTTCAGATTGGCATTTTGAACTTGTTCTTTGCTGTAACCAAAGACAACAATCTAAATTAAAGGGCACTCTCACATATAATAATTGGCATTAGATATGAACAGAACAGACACATTCACAAAAATTCATCAAGTATGTTTACTGCAGCACTGTTTGTAATGAAAACAAGGTTTCAATCAATCAGGACTGTTTACACAATTTCTGATACATCCATAGAATCTAATAAATAATATGCAGTCATGTTTTTAAAAAGACATATTTCCATGTGCTCTTATAAAAAGACCTCCAAGATATATATGCCGCGAGAGAAAAAGCAGTGTGCAGTACAGTAACTATAGTAGAATTCCTTTCTGTTAAAAAAAATAAGTAGACAAATTTTATCGGGTCATTTTCCAACAGAAGGATTGAGTGAATTCAAAGGAAAATCCTCTTTTCACTCCAGAAGGGTACCATGACAGGTAATATATTCTAAATATATTTTTAAAAGACAATTATGTTAAAAACAAAAACTAAAATTAGCATCTCCTTGAACTGGAACTGGAAATATGATGGCTGGGGGCTGAAACACAGGGTAAGAAATAGCAACTTATGGGAACTAGCTCCTGAAAAGAAAACACAGCCTTCATGGGAAGTTAACAAATCTTTGTGTTTAAGTTCCACTAATGTTTCTGCTATTCTCTGATATGAGACAGTTGCAAAAAGACAGAATAAACAAACCAAATATTCTAGACGCGGCAGACTTGGACCTCTCTGTTCAACACTTTTTCTTCCTCCCAACATGAAGGCTACCTTCTTTCTTTTTTTTTCTGCCTAACTTACATCTTTGCAATCTTCAAGAATCAGCTCCTTCATTTGTCAAGAACCCTCTTTTTATTCAAACCATCAATGCATCCCATCTCCTTTACTGACTTTATCATGGTCTGCATGACATGAGTTAGCATACCTTTTGTGTGCTGTTTCACAAATGATGTGTGTGTTTGTAAATCATGCCTCCATGAATTATAAGCTTCTTGAAGGGAAGAATGACAGAAATGATAACTCAAATGTTCCATGCCTCCACCTACAGCCTTATTTCACAAGCTCTGCAATATCAAACTTTTGAGCTGGATTATTTTTGGTCACTGTGAGGGCATATTTTTCACTGTAGGATGTTGAATAGTGATCCTTGCCTCTACCCACTAGCTGCCAGTAACATCCCTCCCATCAATCATGACAACCAAAAATGTCTTTAGACATTGCCTCCTGGGAACAAAAATGATCCCAACTGAGGACTACTGTTCTAGGCATTTCTTCACAGTTGATTTCAAAGTGGCAGTAATAACTATAGATTGATGAGATGATTTAGGATAATGTAATGGGGAAAATCAATAGCATTTCAATGTGCATTTGACAGCAGGACCAGAGCCAATTCCAATTTTCAGGGATTAAAATGTTATAATGTAACCATAAGTTGCTAAAATTTAACCATGCCATTCAGTTACAAAGACCCAGGTAGTGACAGAATTCTACCTTCAGATTTTGCTGAACTGCTCTGGGACTAGGCATCCTAAAACATCAGTGGAGGTAAGAAAATCCAATGAAAACATAGTAAAGATATAGATAAAACTTGATTGATTAACTAATATTATTGGCTGTTGAATGTTTAATAAATAAAATGTATTCTAAGCAATCTCCATCTTCTGTGTTTCTTTTAATACATTATGCCCAGTGTTACTGAGCAAGGTTCACTGCCTGATGTGCATAGAAGCCAACACTATGGCACTGGCTTTTACTGTTTTTTTTTTTAGAAAGATTGGCCCTGAGCTAATATCTGTTGCCAATCTTCATGTTCCTTTTCTCCCCAAAGTTCCCCAGTACATAGTTGTATATCATGGTCGTAGGTTCTAGTTCTTCTATGTGGGATGCTGCCTCAGCATGGCTTGATGAGCAGTGCTGGGTCCACACTCAGGATTCAAACAGGTGAACCCTGGGCCACTGAAGCAAAGCACGTGAACTTAACCACATGGCCATGGGGCTGGCCCTGGCGTTAGCTTTAGAGAGAAGAAAGAGCATTATTGCTAGGTCGAGTGGCAAGGAGACAGAAGGCAAGGCTCGCAAATCTGACTCTCTGATCCAAGGTTCAGGGTGAAATTTAAGGAGTTAGGGGCGACTAAGCTGCCACTGGGACCATGTAAGCTGATTGGCTAGTCTCAAACAAGTCCATATAAGGTAGTCAACCTACTTGGGAGGTTGGAAGACAGATTTTCCTTATGGAAGGACTCCTAACTTTGTAAAGGGCCCAATGGTAAGATTTTTGAAGATTCTTTGTTCCAGAGTAATCTTGGATCTATGGGTTTCCACCTGGCACATGCATGCTCTCATCTCTATTATTGAGCAAAGTTTGATTAATCAGTAACGTGTTTTAAGATAGCAAAACTAGTTTCTGCTGGTAAATGATTTGTGTACTGTTTCAATTGCCTCTTTCCCTTGTACATTCCTTAATCTTGAGGGAACTAGGGTGATGGAAACTCTAGCTACTTCCTGCTGATTAGGGGGAAGATCAAAGTTTCTTTCTGAGTCTTTTGTTCTTAAACATAATCAAGCCAAAGAGACACATTTCGGGGTGGCACAATATGATCTCCCACATTCCTGCCTTTGAAACTTCAAGAAGTTTCACAGTCCAGAAGCTGAGTTGGTAGATTGTTAAACCTCAGTAAACACTAGTTTCTTATTCCTGACAATAGGTCAGTCTAGTTAAATTGATTTCAGGAGGTGGTGATGCAGGTAGGCTTCCAAAGTTAAGCCTATAAGCAAGTAAAAAGATATCTTATTAGGGTTATTTGTATTGAAATGAAATAAAAGCAAAGGTTAATTGTTGAAACCAGTTTCTGAGCCCAGAGTACAGCCAGTCAAGAAAATTTCCAGGTGTCACAGGTCAAAGGATTCTTTTGCAGTTTGAAATGTCTCTGATGATGTCATCAGGTGTTCAAGTTCATTTTGAGAAGCTTATACTGCAACAGGCATGAAGATTCTCTAAACATGGGCTATCATGGTGACTTCTCTTATGTTTATATCACATTGCTCAATTTCAGTTTACAAGGCTTCAGGAAAGGGAATGATTTCAGTTCTCAATGATTCCAAATGAAAAAGATAGATAAAATTGAAAACATTAATTTGCATATTTGTAGCCAGATATTTGAGGAAACTGGCAGAATTCAAGACACAGTCCAGCTTACAGATAGAAAACAAAAACCTCAAAGAAAATTTGTAGAACTAGAATGTCTATTACACTTCCTACTGGAAAATAATTTTTATCTCTAAAATCAGCTTCATTTTTACTGAATATAGGCGAATTAAGACTAATTGGTTTGCAAAATAACTCATTTCAATAAGTATAGCCCACTTATTTACAAAAGTATACTAAGAATAGAAATACATTGTATAGGATCTTTTATTTTATTTAATTTTCCAAGTCATTCTCTCCTTTTTCACTTTGTCTTAAAGATTGGAACCTGTGTACAGACGGTTTTCAATCTTCTTTGTTGGAACTTTGAGTAAGAAATCTCAGATTGAACTTTAAAGGGTTCTACAATCCAGGAAGGCCAAGCAAATGCCTTGTCATCAGATTCTGCCTGCAATACATATAAATTTGATTGAATTCTTCTTTTCTTGAGGTTTCTCAAAATATCCTAAGGTTCTTGCACCTGCCAGGAGGAGACAATACTTACTCACCTGGTAAGGGTGCTAGGAACTCTGTAAACAAGGTATCAGGCCAATTTACAAGGGGCTTTATTTGGCCCATAAAGTTAACATTTGTTTCTTAAAGTTGCATGATAGAATCTGAGTTTATAAAGGTCTATCTCAAACATGATATTAGAACTAAGGCATTGGTAATGTAACCAATATTTCCAATTCATTCCTGTTATAAGAAAGAACAAACAATTACAGAACTTATGAAAATGACAGTATTGTCATCAAACTAAGACTATTCACTCATTCTAAATTATGGAGGGATCAAGTAAGGGGGAAAACATAAATGTATTAATTTTGCACAAATATATAATTTAAATGCAGAAAAGAGGTTTCTCAAATCTGTGGAAACAAAAGATGAAAAGAATCAGAAATATTTCACACGAAATTCTCTGTTTGCCTGCAAATGTGCAGTGAATCTGGCCCAGCCAAAACAAGACAGCCTGGGGAACCAACGTGGAAGACTGATCCCTTTGCACCAACACACCGGAGCACACAGGAGCACCACCTGCATAAGAGGACCAGGAGAGCCGCCAGGATGCCAGCCACAAGCAGGACACTGGGGCAACATACTCCCTGCCTTCAGCCACTCCTCCCCGCATACCCTCCTCCTCCAAGCTCTAGGCAGGGTCCCTGACACCCAGGACTGGCGGCTCCCGCCCCAGCCCAGGGCCTGGCGGTGCCCTAAGCCGGCCCAGCTCAGCCTGGACCTATTGGAATTTGAGAGTAATAAATCGATATCGAAACGTGCTTGAGTTTTGGGTGTGATCATTCCTCACGTCTGTTGGCTCGACAACTGGGAAGCACGTGGGGGCGCTGTTCTGTTTCCATCAGATTTGGCAGAACACACACGAGGAGAGGAAAGCCGGCAAGAGGGGAGGGGGTGGATTTCCAAAGGAGAAGGAAGCTCCGCCAACCCCGCAAAAGGCACACAGAGGCGAGCGCCCGCGCACGCCCTCACGAACGCCGCCCCCCCCCCGCCCACACACACAAACACACACACACACACAAACTCCGATGTAACACAGACATTCGCAGAGGCACGTTCACAAATGCCCGTAAAGTCTGCCTGAGCTCACCCCCAAATTCCCCTCCGAAGTTCTCAAAGGGCAAGCGATTGCCTAGTGAAAGGACTCCTCCCTCGAGGCTCCGGCTCCAAGGAAAGGAACTCAGAGCCCCGCCTGGTCGGCAAGCGGGCTGGGACTCAAGCCAGAGAGTCCCCCCGGGTCCGGCGTGCATGTGGCTCCCCTTTCTTCTACTCTTCGAAGCTCCCTAGTTTGGGAGAACTCTCCCTGGGATGGCCTTCCCAGAAATCCATTGATTGGTCCCCCGGAAGAATACCCTTCCGGTTGACCCTGAGAAGACCCCAGAAACAAGTCAGGTGAAGCACTTCCTGGCTGCAAGGAAGGGAGAGGGTCGAGCGGACAGGGCAGAGGGCTGCCAGGCGACGGCTGGACGATGGGGGCGGAGTCAGGGAGAGGGGCCAGCGGACGGATCTGGAAGGGATTGGGCGGACTCTGAAGCAAGGCCTCCTCGGGAGTCCTCCTCACTCGTCCCCCCTGACTTTCCCTCCTATTATTGAGACTTAAACACACACTTCACTAAAGAGTAGAAGAGGACTTGAAACCACGCTCAACATCTCTACCCCTCAGTGAGATTCACAGGGACTCTCCCGGTTCAGATACCACACATAGCCATGAGGATGGCTACAATGAGCAAGACGAACTCCTGAGGGCTGGGGAGGATGCAGAGCAGCTGGTACTCTCACCCGTTTCTGCCAAAAATCCTAAAATGGTTCAAATTGCTTAAATGGTGTGTAATTGTTTGAATCATTCATCATAGACTTATCATTCAACTCAGCTTTCCAACTCTGTTACATTTTCTTGAAAGTAATAAAAATTCATGTCCATTAAAATACAGAGTAAAAAGGGTTATCCAGCTGTATTCACAATCGTCAAAATCTGGACAAGATTCCAACGTCCTTCAATACTCAACTGATAATCAGAATGTCACCCACTCCAATAGGGGATACTCCTCAGCAATCAAGAGGATGCAATTTTTTTTTTTTTTTTGAGGACGATCAGCCCTGATCTAACTACTGCCAATCCTCCTCTTTTTGCTGAGGAAGACTGTCTCTGAGCTAACATCTGTGCCCATCTTCCTCTACTTTATGTATGGGATGCCTACCACAGCATGGCTTGCTAAGCAGTGCCGTGTCCACATCCGGGATCTGCACCAGAGAACCCCTGGCCGCCAAAGCGGAATGTGCAAACTTAACCACTGCACCACTGAGCCAGCCCCAAGGATGTGATTTTTAAATCTCATTTCAAGTTCAACTACGGTAAATTTACTCCTTATCCTAGTATTTAATTTGGTCATTGTGTGATTTTACGGGATGTTTAGGCAGCTTTTGTGAGAACCTTACAATGGTCTATCTAGTGACATTGAGATACAGACTAAGTGTATCTCATCCTATTTATCTTTCAAATGGAATGTGCTGTAACTGTGAAACACACACTAGGTTTCAAAGCGCGGAATGGAGAAAAAGATTTATGTTGTCATCGTTCTGGTGTGAATTACAATGCAAATGATAATACAGGATCCTGAATTTAACAACCTTTTAGAAAAATGCACTGATTATTCGGTGATAATTTTTAGTGTATTTGATTGAAAATCTGAAATGATGTATGTCATGTTCTATTTCTATGAGATTTGGCTGGACATGCTCAAAGATATCAAAGCTCACAAGAGTGTATGGGGTGGATTTCCCAAGGGAAAGAAAGCTCTGCCACCCTCTAAAATGGAGCAATTCCCCCAACCCTGACAGCACGCGCAGACACACACACACACACACACTCACAGAGTCCTAACTAATGCACACAGTCTCAAAGGCACATTCACAAATCCAATCAAAATTGGCCTGAGATCTATTCCAAATTCCTTTCAGAATTTCCAAAATGACAAGAGGTTGCATATCTCAAAAGTCCTTCCTTTGGCTCTCAGCAAAGGAGTTGAGAAGCTGGTCTATTTGGATAATTGGATGGGAATAAAAGCCAGAACGTCTATCAAGATGACTTGTGCATTTCTCTCTGCCTCTCTTCTCTCTGCTGTTCTTAGATATCAGTTACATTCCCTGAGATATTCTTTTCATAAATCAACTTCTTTGTCTTCCCTAGAGTTCCATTTATATTTACAGGGGAAACATACAAGAAACAAGCAAGATTAAGTATTTAATGGAATTAGTGAATATGGTAGATCAGACAGTGAAGATCACTTTCATCCAATATCTAGACAATGGGTGTTGCATCATGGACTGGTTTGTTTGGTTTAATTTTCATGGGATTAAGCAGATTCTGATGCATCCCCCTCCTATGGATTTATCCTCACGCTACTCCCTCCTTCTTGGCCTCTCCTATCATTTAGGATCGGGTCCAGTGAATCACATCATATCTCAATGACCAATCCTCTCACTCCACCCCTCTGACAACACCTGCAGGATTTCCCCAAGATCTCCTTCTGTCCCTACCCTCTTCCACCTGCCTCAGGCCATGGGAACATTTTCTCCAAAACTCAACCTCTGTGAGTGTCCAGCTTCAATACTCATGGTGTTTGCATGCTTGGGTCCAAGGGATCTCCAGTGTTGGCTCTCAGCAAGGGTTTGAAGAGAACTTGGGCGTGCAGCATGGGACATCCACCTGCATGAACTATTGGTCTCTCATGATGCAGGATGGAGACACAGGTAGGAAGAAAAGGATCTGGCTGTGGGTCAAGCCTCCTTGTGCCAGCACATTCTGGGGCAGTTCCTGCAGAATCTACAATTCCACATGCAAACCTTGTCTTGGGGGCCATTATAAAGATACATTTGTCCAGCAGGACAATGGGATACACTTTATTTGGGAATTTGTGAGCTTGAATATTTAGGTATATGAGGGTGGCGTTGTTGCCATTTGTGATTTTGCAAGAACAAGGGATTCTGCTTCTCCTATAAGCCTTGTAGAGTAATATTTTTAAATATTATGTACATGTATACTTTCAAAAAATAAAGGTTGATTTTCTAATATCAAATCAATCCTTCAAAGATCCGAGCCAGAGTCTTCCAAGAAGGAGGACCAGTTAGTGAAATGGACAGCCAAGTTTCTCCTCTTTGCCTCTGACTGTTCTGTCTGAGCCTCTTGGCTGTGTCTCCTCTGCTTCTTGTCTTCCAAGTCTTGGGCTCCTGCAGGATTCTGTCCCCAGCTTAGAGCTCCTTGCCTTCCTCTCAAAAAGGCTGAGCTGACCCTGACAACCATCTGCACCTTCACCCCAAGGAGTCCCAACCCTCCCCCAGAAGATTCTACAAATTCTAAGAAGTTATAGCCTCAAACCACTGAAAAGTTTCCTGCCAATCTAAATAAATTGGTCTAACCCAGCTCCTCATCTCAGAGACGCATGGTTAGTGCAGATTAGCATAATTGCAATGCATTCAACGGTGGAGTTCATTCAATTACTTACTGTTGTTATGGAGTCATTTCTACATGTGCACTTAATGTAGAGGGCTAGTCATCATGCTCAGGAACTTCCAATGTAGAAAGAGTATTTTTCAATTTATTTATCATGGATGGATATAAACCTTGTAATATGCCATGTGTCCCAAGCATTTTCAAATATTAACTCCCTTAATACTCTGAATAATCTCCCGCTCCAGCTACTCCTAACATTACCAATCGACAGATGGAAAAACTGAGGCAAAAACAGGATAAGTAACATACCCAGGGTTCCCTATCTAGTAAGTGATGGAGGTAGAATTTGAACATAAGCCATTTAGCTCTTTATTCCATGCTCTTAACTATGAACTGTTCTCTCCATACACTTCACACTATGAAAAACTTTCATTTTAATCAGTTATGTTTCCTCAAGTTATTTATTTTCATGGTATATCCAATAATCTTATGTATAACAAAGAAAAACACCCAGATAGTAAAAATTATCAGACATACACACCTGAGTTTAATTCTATTAAAATCTTCTGTTTCTGGTATGTATTGAACACAGAGATCTTTCCAAAGTATTTCTTTCCAGCCTGAGAAGACCCCAGGAAATCCCACTGGCACCTTTTTATAAGCCAAGGGCAGGGTGGGAATTGGGTCTCAGGGAAAAGGGTGACCTCAGGAGTTACCGCTGAATCACAGTATTGGTGTGAGGGTCTCAACATAAAGGGGATTTAGGATCTGTGGTGTTTCGACTTGGTTGATAATTTTCTGCATGTGGTTTGGATGCTGGTGCCAAAGTACAGAGAAGGAGGGTGAGGCACATGAAACAGAAAGAGGAAATGATTTCCCTCCATAGTGTTCAGGATGGAGAAATCCAGCCTAGAAGACAAAATTTTGTGCCTGGTGTTGCTGCAAGGGGTTCCGCCTCTTTGAACAGGGCACACAGCCCATCTTCGTGGACCTGCTTGACCTAAAAAGGATAAAGGAAGGAGGGAATTTTTTTAATGCTCTCGCCAGATAGTGAGATCTGTGAGGGTAGTGACTGTGCCGAGCTCCTCTTCACAGCCCCAGCACTAAAGAGAGACTCTGGAACAAAACAGACTTTGCATGGTATTGGCAGATTTCAGTCAAAGGGAAAACGAAGTGGTTGGATTATTAAAGTCTGGAATAAAGTGTAGAAAGTGGAGGAGACCTGCAGGGGACCACTGGTGGTCATTCTCAGGGTCAGCTGTCCCCCTCATGTCCTTATATACTCATCTTGGGTCCATATAGAATCCAAGGTGAACTCTGTCCCTTTGGATAAGGAGAATTTCAGAGTGCCAGGTGCAGGATCCTAGCAAAGCTGGGACATAGTAATAAATACCTTCCGGGGGTGGCACAAGCCATCACCAATGACTTAAAGCATCGGGTAGAATTATTGAATGGAATGAGTGTGGATTCAAAGACTGACCCTTTCTAACCCTGCCAAAGCCCTCAGAGCTGTCTTACGCCACAACAACTCTCAGCTACTTGCAGGGACATGCACAGGATTGTGGACCCACCTATCTCAGGACAGGGTGGTCCCTGGAGCCCTGTTGGCCACAGAACTTGAGGAAGTCATAGATGCCAGGGGAGATGGAGAATCCAAAACATGTTTTTCCAAAGCATTTTCTACCAGGGTGGAAACAGAGAGGGCCAGGTGCAGGGCCCCAGGGCAGAGGGATTCCCAGAGCTCCTACTGGGACTGGAGTGAAGCAGTAGAAACAAGTGGAAGTAGACAGATGCTTTGATCACACTGCCACAGAGGGTGAGGTCTCAGCACTGTGACTCCCACATAAGTACATCCTTTCTACTTACAGCTGCTCCTAACTGTGTCCTTGTCTTAGAGATCAGCCTGGCACATGACCCACTGATTCCACAGGCTGGAGGCAGAATGACAGTGTGTATGCTGTGCCCCACACAAGGAGAAATTTTCCCTGCTGAGAACTGAGCCTGCAGTCCCTCTCATCTCCTTTATCTTCTCAGCTCACCATAGACGCAGGAATTAGTTGCTGTTTTGGACAGACCCTGCAGTGTTATTCTGTCTGATTTATGTGACTCTGACCCTATGGCTTTTACCCATTCTGTGCAATATTAAATTTTTTAATTATTCTAAATTCCAAAAGCCCCATGTCTACAGGATGGAGATCTGGTACTGACTGGGTTTTTCTCCTTCTATGTCTTGTTCAGGGTACCAGAAATAAACTGGCTATATTTTCTGTTCAACACAAACCAAGAAGCAACACATCGTGTGTAAGTTCTCTGTTGGGTGTGTGAGTGCGTGTGAGTGTGCATCAGTGTGTGGCTGTGTTTGCATCAAATACCCCTGAGAGTTCTCAAAGGTGTGCACCGAAGCTGCAATAACAGACCAATGAATTTGGAACGTTTTGTCCCTTCTTTAGCTTTCTACTATCTTCCATTTTCTTCAAGGGAGAAGAAAGAAGTCAACATCTTTCGTGGTCCACTGTCCCTCTCATGCCCTCCCTTTGATCTGATACCATGGTCATTTCCTACTGGGCTCAGACTGAGTGAGGCAAAGACACCCCTCCAAGCCCTACTGGTGGGACCCCAACCTCCTCTTAGTGCCCAGAGTGTGTGCCATACAAGCATCCTGAGACGCTGATTCTCTTGGCCTGAGGTCAAGTCAGGAGAAAAAAGTTCAGTCTAGGTTCCCACTACTCAGTAGGGCATGATTGAAATGTGCTCCGATGAATGTAGATGGGTTTCTGAGACCCACCAACCTAAACAGAATATGATCCATGCATTATCAGTACATGTTTGCTTAACAGCTTTATCAGGGCATAATTGACATAAAGTAAGCTGTGCATAATTAAAGATTGCGATTTACCAGTTTTGATGTCCTTACACAGCCATGAAGCCAAAACCACAATTCAGACAGTGATCATTTCCATCACTCCTGTTTCCTGCGCCCCTTTTGATGGCCTGCCTTACCCATGCAACCACCCCTCAGCTTCCTGACACTATAGATTAGTTTGAACTTCTGGAATCATATAGTATGTACTCATTTTTGACTGGCTCCCTTCATTTGACACGTTACTCTAAGATATATCCATATTGTTGCATATCTTAAAAGTTAATATTTTCTTTTGGTGAGGAAGATTGGCCCTGAGCTAACATCTGTTTCCTATCTTCCCCTTTTTGCTTGGGAATGATTGTCACTGAGCTAGAATCTGTGTCAATCTTCCTCTGTTTTGTATGTGGGATGCTGCCACAGCGTGGCTTGATGAGCAGTGTGTAGGTCCATGCCCAAAAGCCAAGGTCATGTACCCCAGGCTGCCAACATGGAGCATGTGAAGTTAACTCTATGCCACTGGTCTGGCCCCAAAAGTTAATTCATTGCTTTACTGATCAGTATTCCATTTTATGGATATTCTACAGTCTGTTTACCCAATTAATCTGTGGATGGATATTCAGATATTTTCCATGTTTTGATTATTACAAATAAAGCTACTATGAAAACTTACCTGTGCATATTTATGTGCTGTCATTCCTCTTGGATAAATACCCAATAATGCAATGTTTAGATCATATGGTAGGCATATATTTCACTTTTAAGAAATTGCCAATGTATTTTCCCTCGTGAATGTTCCTTAGCATGTATAAGAGTTCTAGTTCCCCCATATCTTTGAAAATACCTGACATGATCAGTCTTTTTAAATTTCATTTATTCTAATAGGTGTGTAATGGTATTCCACTCTTAACTTGCCTTTCCATTGTGGAAAGATGTTGAACATCTTTTCATATACTAATCAAAATCCATATATCTTCTTTGGTGAAGTTTCAGTCCAAATATTTTGCCCATTTTTTAAAATTGGTTGTTGACTTTCTTATTAAGTTTTTGAGTGTTCTTTACGTATTCTAGGGAGGAAGAGTCCTTTATCATATATACGAGCTGCAAATGTTTACACCCACTATGTGACTTGATTTTCATTCTTTTAAGAGTGTCTTTCAAAAAGCAGAAATTCTTAATTTGGGGGAAGTCCAAATTATCACTCTTTTTTTAATCTTTGAATTCCTGAGGCCTGTTAGATATTTTGAGTAATATTTGTATACACTGCAAGTTATGAATTAAAGTTGCTTTTTTACACATCAATATCAAACATCCCAGACTATTGTTGAAAAGACTTTCCTTTCTCCATAGATTTGCATTTGCACCTTTGTCCAGGTGTGTGTATCTATTTCTGGACTCTAGTCTCTTTCATTGATCTACTTGCTTATCTCTATGAAAATGGTATACTATCTTTCTTGCTCTAATTTTATCAAACGACTTGAAATCTCTTAAGATTCTTCTGCCAGATTTGTTGTTCTTTTCCAGCAGTTTTCTATTCCAGGTCCTTTGCATTCCTACAGGAATTTTGGAATGAGCTATTCAATTTAAACAAAAAAAAAAAAAAACAAAGAAATGCTTACTGTGACTGTGATTAGAATTGCACTGAATTAATAAACATCCTTAGGAAGAAGTGACATCTTAACAATGTTGAACCTGCAAAAACATGAACAAAATATATGTCTCCACTTTTGTCTTCCTTAATTACTCTAAGAATTTTTTGTACTTTTCAGTGTGCAAGACTTGTTCATCTTTTATCAGTTTATCTCTAAGTATATCATATTTTATTCAATTCTAAGGAGAATAATTTAATTTTCATTTAATAGTTTCATAGGTTAAGTAATTAATATGTAATTGTGTAATTGAATAATTAAATTAAATATATAGTTACATTTTAGACTAACAATTTATCATTTAACTTTATTTCATTTACATTTATTTCATATCACAGTGATTATTTCCCAGGATGTAGAAATACCAGTGGTTATTCTATGTGGCTCTTGGATCATGCAACTTTGCTAAACTCACTCATAAGTTTAGCTTTTCTTTTTCTTAATTTTCCACCAGATTTTCTATATAGATGATCTTGTTGTCTGTGAATAAACACAGTTTACTTTTTCTATTCAATCTGAGTTATATTCGCTTATTTTTCCTCCTTTATTTCACTTTATGGAGCTCACAGTACAGGTGGAAGAGAAGTGCCGAGAATGGAT
Source organism: Equus asinus (assembly GCF_041296235.1). Classification (NCBI taxonomy): domain Eukaryota; kingdom Metazoa; phylum Chordata; class Mammalia; order Perissodactyla; family Equidae; genus Equus; species Equus asinus. The sequence continues at coordinate 18,480,608 of NC_091809.1, read as the reverse complement.
ATTCTCATTTTGTTTGATCTTGGGGGAAATCATTTCCTCTTTGTCCACAAAGTATGATGCAAGCAGTAGTTTTTTTGCAGATGGCCTTTATCAAGTTAAAGAAGATCCCTTCTGTCTTACTGTGCTAAGAATTTTAACAGTACAGTATTTTGGACTTTCTAAAAAGCTTTTCACATATCTATTGAGATGATCATACAGTTTTTCTTATTTAGTTTGCTAATAGAGTGAATTACATTGATTGATATTTGAATGTTATGTGAAACTTGAATTCCTTATACTCTCAATGGGTCATAATGGATGATTCTTAGTAGATATCATGGGATCTAATTTACTAAAATGCTGTTAAGAATTATTGTGTCTATGTTTATTAGGGATTTTGCTTTGTAGTTTTCTTTTCTCGTAATGTCTTATCAGGTACAGCGTTGAGTAATAACGCTAGCTTCACGAAACAAATTGGGAAGTAACGGTTTTTAGGGAACTACTAATTTCTCTAACTTAAACGTTTGGAATAATTCACCCAAGAAGCAATCATAGAATTTCTACTTTTCTTTCAGCATTTGGATCCAGGAATAAATCTTAAAGTTCTTCTTTTTAGTACCCAATTGGATTCCATTAGCTATGATGATACAACAATGATTTCATCTGGACATGTAAGTGGAATGGGACAAAAATCATTTTTTCACTTGTCTTTTCCAAATGGTTGGCAAGATTCTTCTAGCCTTAATGAAATTGGTTAGATAGGCCTCCATTTTATTTATTGGTACAAATTTTATAAATTGCCTTTGCCTGTATCATATAGCTTTATTAAAGAACACTTGAAAAACAATCTTTATCCAGGGCTTTGAGCGGCGTGTGGACACACCTAACTTCTTTGATGTTTGTGATCGCTTCAGATTTTCTACTAAACCTCTGCTGGACCAGGCAGTTATCATCCAACAGGCCTGGATTCATGATAAAAAGAATTAAGCGAGTTAACTTTAAAGATGCCACAAAATGTTGCAGATCTCAGAGGAAAATAAACATTCCTCCTCATAAAAGAAAACCAGTATGAAATAAGGCAAATTTTTAAGTGTAACTAAAAACGTTGATTCACTTTTCACAGACTATAGCAATTCAAGTATATAAAATTATTCATAAGGATATTCCACATGACATTATGCGTGTAGTGGGTCTGTTTGATAGACAGCCAATCTATCTTCTGCATAAACTGTGTACATATTTTACAGTTTATGGTCTGTAATAAAATTTGACCATATGTTTAGATGAAGAAAGAAAAACTTAACTCCTAGAAATAAAAATACTCCAAACAAAAATATCTAAGCATGATGAAATAATGTAAATTTTAATTAATTACAAAATGTATCAAAACAGGAAACTTTAAAAATACCTCTTAAATATTGTATTAAAAATAGTATAAACGATACAGAATTACCATACTAGAAACACTGTGAAATACATACTGTATTGATTGGGTAGAAATACTTCCTCCAAAATATTTTGCTAATTAATGAAAAAAGTTTAACTTAATCTTGAAATTAAAGAAGTTATAAAAAGAAGAAAAGGATCTCAAGGAAAGCAAGAGGGAATGAAGAAAAAAGCAAACATTATATTTTGGGAAATACATAATTTTAAATGTCTTTTTAAAAATCTAAGAACTTATTTTTAGCTACTGAAGGAAGGACAAAATACAGAAGGCTCAAATATACAATGGCACATGGTGCAGACAAATGATTGATTTATGTTCGATGCGTGCACTTTGGATATTTTGTATCAGATGGTCTGGTTTCAAACCGCTTTCAAAGCTGGACTTAAAAGGAAACAGAGAGCATTTTTTTATTTTTTTATTTTTTTAAGATTGGCCCTGAGCTAACATCTGTTGCCAATTTTTCCCTCATTTTTTTTCTTCTCCCCATAGCCCCCCAGCACATAGTTGTATATTCTAGTTGTAGGTCCTTCTAGTTCTTCTATGTGGGATGCCACCAGCATTGATGAGTGGTGCTAGGTCCATGCCCAGGATCTGAACTGGCGAAACCATGGGCCGCTGAGGCAGAGCATGTGAACTTAACCACTCATCCATGGGGCCGGCTCCTAGAGCCTTTATTTTTAATCTTCTAAATGAAGAACTCCATATTTAATTAAAGAAAGAGATATGCATGATTTTCCATCTTTATACACCACATGCTCTAATCTATGGCAGTCAGCAAGTCTCTGCTTGTCAGTCACAGTGGTTGGGAGACTATCTTTGGCATCATAAGATCATGGGTTCAAGGCCCAGCTCTACCACTTTCTGGAAGTATGACTGCTGTTGAGTTGTCTTCCCTTTTTGAGTCATTTTTTCTTACACATAAAATATGATAGTCCCTACACCTCAAAAGCCTTCTTACGGACGAAATAACTTCACTTGGCAGATTAATTGGTGAACAAATGTTAATCATTACTAGTTTAACTATCAATTCAATAACAGGGAGATCTCAACTTTACAAAGTTGGGCCTTCCATTTATGTAAATTGTACTAAAGAATTTACTAAAAGTGATTGGGACCTCTACAGTTGATTTTTACAAATCCATGGGAGAAAACATGAACCCAACTAGTCATGGGATGGGAAGAGGCTGGAAAGACACCTAGCCTTCAACATAAGGCCTTAGCAGCTGCACCACAAATTGGTGCTTTGGAGAGATGGGTGGGACGGAGGACCACTGGAATCAGCCAGTAGCCCGCTGTGTGGTCATCACTTTTACCTGAGTCCAGCACTGCTGAGCACTTTGACCAAAGCCATCCTCACTTCCCGATTCCTCAGACTGTAGATGAGCGGGTTGAGTGTGGGAGTGACAAGGCTGTAGAAAAGGGAGAGCACATTGTCTTGGTGTGGGTTGTGGTAGGCACCCGGTACCATGTACATGAACACGGCTGCTCCGTAAAAGAGTCCCACTACTGTGATGTGTGAGGAGCAGGTAGTGAAGGCCTTGTTTCGGGCCTCCTCTGAGCGCATGCGTAGAATGGCCCCCAACACGTAGCCATAGGAAGTGGCAATGAGGGAAAGGGGGAAGCACAAGGATCAGCACCCCCGAGGTGGACAGCGCCAACTCATAAGCAGAGGTGTCTGCGCAGGAGAGCTTCAGCACGGCTGGCACCTCACAGAAGAAGTGGTCCACGATGCGGGAGGTACAGTAGGGGAAGTGCAGAGTAATGGAGGTCTGGATGGAGGCATTGAGCATACCCGCCAGCCAGGAGGAGCCCACCATGAGCAGGCACACCTGGCGCCTCATGAGCAAAGGATACTGCAGGGGGTGGCACACAGCGACATAACGGTCATAGGACATTAGGGTCAACAAGATGCCCTCAGCCACACCCATGAGCGTCAGGAAGAATATTTGAGCTGCACAACCCTCGAAGGAGATGAAACTTTCTCCCTGCAGGAAGTCTGACGCCATCTTGGGGATGGTGACCAGAGGGAAGCCAATATCAAACAGTGAGAGCTGACTGAGCAGAAAGTACATGGGTGTGTGGAGCCGATAGTCCACGTGGATGAGGAAGAGCAGAACAGTGTTGCCCAGAAGCCCCATGATAAACATGGCAGCCACCAGGAAGAAGAGAAGCTGATGTGACCCTGAGTGACTGAAGAGGCCCACCAGAATGAAATCAGAGGCTACTGAGTGATTCACATGCCCCATGCTTTACATAACATACCTTCGCTACGGGAAGAACAGGAGATCTATATCAAGAAGTCTTAGTGGGGGTGGTAGATAAGTTTCACCCCACATGGCAATGGCCATTGATTGGTACTGGCTGCCTAGAGTGCTGTCTTGGGAAGAATTGTGAGGTCACAGCTAGAATCAGTAGGGAAAAAGCCACAATCAGTGAGCGATGCCTGCCATGGGCATGAGATGGGAGAGCAGAAACTTGCATCTCTGAACAAGATGCTTGGCCACACCCCAGTCAACACATAGCCACTGACTCTTGTAGTCCAAATTTTGAAGTCCAAGTCAAAGACAGGAGCACAGCCCCAGTAGAACGTTTCAATATCTATCATCCCAATGGTCTAGGTCCAAAGCAGAGGTGAGACTCCAAACAGACTGGGAGGAGAAATAGGTGATGACGGAGCTGAAGCAACAAACCAATTAAGGGAAGAGAGAGGAGGGCCTGAGTCCAAATTCCTGGAGGAAAATCTGGAGCAAAGAGGAATTTATGATGTGCCAGAACTGGAGTCAATCTGTCAATTCAGACTGTGAGTCTAGGGAGTGTGAGGCATAGGCACCTGGGTGGCAGCAGGTTTGGAATCAAATGGACTAGAGTTAGTTGGGGGGACAGCTGTCAAAGAGTTCAGATATTACTGGTGACTTTGTTGCATTGGATGTGAAGGTAGTGGCGTGGGTAGTTTGACTCAGTTTCAAGGACTAAGGCAAGACACTAGGCCTAGAAGAATGTCTCTGTAAATACTGCCTGAGTGAATGAGGTGGAGAAGAAAGATGGCCACAGTGGTCAGCCCCATGGCTGAGTGGTTAAGCTCACGCACTCTTCTTCAGTGGCCCAGGGTTTCACCAGTTTGGACCTTGTGCACGGACCTAGCACCACTCATCAAGCCATGCTGAGGCAGTGTCCCATGTAGCAGAGCCAGAAGGCCCTACAACTAGAATATACAACTATGTACTGGGGGCTTTGGGGAGAAGAGAAACAAAAGAAGATTACCAACAGATGTTAGCTCAGGTGCCAATCTTCAAAAAAAGAAAGAAAGAAAGATGATCACAGACTAAAGGAGCTGCAAACTTAAATCAGGAATATTCAACTCCCTTGGCAAACTCTAAGCCCCCAGACAAACCCAGATTGCCCTGAAATACCGTGAACCACCCACTACTCCAACAATGGACTACGCAGGACAGAAATAATGTCCATTCCCAACTGTGAGTAGTTAGTGAAGCAGTAAGACTGGACATTTAAAGAAGATTCTATTGAGGGTGTCACTGGAAATTTTTGCCCTAAGGCTGCCATTCTCACTCAGATGGCCCTTAAACCTATCTTTAATTATTCACCATCCTGATTTTTCTATCACATTCAAGACCTCAACCAACCATTCACCCACATATTCAACAAAATGAGTCACACACTGGGCTGGGCATAAGACATTCAGAGGAGACTCACCCAGGGAATGTCCCAGCTTCCGTGGACCCCATAGTCTCCATCATGATACCAATGACAAATAAGGAGTTAAAGGGAAAAGCTCTTTGTGTTTAGAGGGAAGAGAGTAGGAAGTTCTATAGGAAATGGCTGGGGACAACACAGGACATGATCGGGGACGCCCCTTGGGACAGGTGACAGGTGTCCTCAGCATCTGAAGAGCTTCTATGAGAGGAAGATGGTAGAACCAACTGCTTCCTCCTCCCAGGAGGTGGATGTTGGTGAGGCCGGCTGTGTGGTTCACCCTAACAAAGAACTTTCTAAGAGTGAAATCCAAGCAAAAATGGAATGGGCCGCTTCATTGGCAGCATTTTCCAGTGTCAGTCAATGATGTAAGGGAGTAAGAAAACTTAACTCTGTGATAATAGAATTTAGAGTTTGAGGGGGAAAATGAGCATTGTTCATATCATTTCAGAATAGATTGATGAGCAATGTAGTAAAGACATATGCATGATGCTCTGGGTACCAAGCAGATGAAACTGTCTGGAGTGGGATCAGAGAAGGCTTCACAGAGGAGGAGGCATTGGACCTGAGTTTTGAAGGTCAGGTAGGAGTTTTCCAGGCAGCTAGAGGAGAGAAAGTTGTTCCAGCCAGAAGAAATAGAACAGATGAGTTGTATGGATTGGTGGTTAGAAGAGTATAACCAGGAGCTTGGATCCCAGCTCAAATACACTGTAGCAGCATGGCCTTGGGCATCCACTCAACCATAGTTTCTTCATCCATAAAATGGGTGGCAGTAATCTGGGTCACAGGCATTGCTCTGAAGATTAAATCAAAGGATGAATGTTAAGAGCTTAGTGTCCGCCATGTGGCAAGTTCTCAATAAATTGTAAATATTTCTAATTCTCTAGAGGTGAAAATGATTAAAGATTTCTGGCTGGATAATCTGTGCTTAGCACATTGCCAGGCACCTAGGACATTCTCACCAGTGTTTAACCTTGTTGTTATTATTCTTCACCTTTGTCACTCCTTCCATGGAGAAGCCTGGTGCGTCCAGCCCATCCTCCTTAGTGCTGCTCTGTGATGCCCTTGTCCTTATTGGGTAGAAACCCACCCTCCCCTTCTCTGGGCTCTGAGATCCCTTAGCAGAGTCCTTAAAAATCCATTCATCCCCAACTCTATTGACTTACAGCAGGGTTTTTCACCTTGGCATTATTTGGGGACAGATAATTCTTTGTTGTGGGGAGCTGTCCTATATATTGTATGAAGTTTAGCAGCATCCCTGGCCTCTACCTACTATATGCCAGTAGCAATGCCCCATTCCTAGTCATGAAAAGCAAAAATAGCTGCACACATGGCCAAAGGTCCCGACGAGGCAGAATCACCCCTCTCTGAGAACCTCTGGCTTAGAGACAGGGTAACTGTGACCTGCATAGACTTTGACCGGCAATTCCTCTTACAGATGTTTACTCTGAAATTGCTTTAAGCTCAGACCCAGCATAAATTCTATGCATATCTCACTATTTCCACTTTTCCATACAGAAAACAGTGAATATTTACAACTTTCTGCCAACCTATAGGCAAGCAATACCCCCAATCACCAAGTATCCCAGCTGGTAGAACAGCTTTTACTGCAGATTCCTGTCCAGGGCTATTTAAGGGGCCAAATGAACCCGGTCTTGCTCTGTCCCCTCACATATCCTCACCCTGAAAGGAGCTGACGCCAACTGAGGGCTGACTGTGGAGCAGGCATCTGGCTAAGTGCCTTACATGCTTAATTCTAATCTTCAAGCTCTGGAGCTGGATGGTGGAGATCGTTGCACAACAATGTGAATACACTTAATGCCAAGAATCCTTGGGAAGCTTAAAATGGTAAATTTTATTATGCGTATTTTATCACAATAGAAAAAAACAGTGCCTGTAGGTATTTTATTTCCATGGGTTTTTTTGATGAGAAGACAGAGGTTCAGAGCAGCATAGTGACTTATCCAGCATTACCCAGCAAGGAAGTAACAGAGCCAAGATTTGAACAAAATAAGGATGTAAGTCCAAAGTACCTGTTTTGCACTTTGCATTCTACACTTTCCCCTCAAACACTGTAACAGACATTTCAGGGTGTGTTATACACACACACACACACACACACACACACACTCAATCTTGCCCCCAAACTCATCTTTCCTTCCAAGATGCCCTGATGGTCCCACTGTTATTGACATGTCTTTTAAAATATGCAAATCCCTGGGTTTTTGGAATCTCTAACCAGGAGTTCCTTGGTGGCTAGAGATTCTGGTTGTGGTCCCCTTGTATCATGAGCTTTTGACAAACTCTTTACCCCTAAGACCTCTTTTGGAAAAGATATGTCCACCCACCCAAGCTCCCCAGCCCCTGCCCTGCCAGTCAGACAGGCAGAGCTTGGGGGAGCTAGCCATGACTCACTCAAGTATGGGAGACACTGAGTGACCAGGGGAAAGATGCCAGCATTATTTGCCTTTTTGCTTCCAATAAAACTCTCATATATCTTCACGATGACCAGGCATGATCTGGACCCTTGTTCACCTTAATAATCAAATGAGAGTTTGCAGGACACTGTCATTTATATTATTTAATTTTCACAACCAGTTAGCACAGCTCAAGGAGCCAGAACAGAGCTCATTCAATAAATAGTTGTTGAATGAATACATTTTGCAAAGGAAACAATATTTGAGTTGAAACTAATGTTATTGACAAATGGGCTGAGAGAAGGTAAGTGGCTTACCTAAAGTCATACAGCTACAAAGAGGGAAGGCTAGAATTTGAATTCCTATCTTCCTGATTCCAAATCCTAAGAGCTCTCAAAACTGGATGCTCCTTCTTTCTTGAAGTTAATGCTCAGCTCTTCTGCCCAGCAGTTCATAACGGAGAACTCCCCCGTTCACTGTTGTGGATGGCCAGGCCTCAGAAGGTGAGCTGAAGGTGCCCGCAACCCATGCCAGATGGGTTGTTCTGGTACCAGCCCCATGACCAAAGTCAGATGCCCATGCCTGGCTGCTTCCAACAGCTTTTATGGAAGGTCAGTATGGGTTGACCTTCAATATGGATTGAACATCAATATAGTTGACTTCCTGCTGTCTAGAGGCCTAACTTTCTTGGGTTCATAGAAATGAAGGCAAAGGGAAAGAATAAGCATTCAGTCTAACAAGACATCTGCCTGCATGTCAGCAAATATCAAGGAGGTAGACAAGAGTCCATAGTTCCATCTAAATACCAGTATAGACTCAACCCAGAGTGTTTGTGGAAAACAAAATCAGCAGTTATTTCGATCCATCCTGCCACTAATGTCTAGTCTCCAAATTATGCATGGACCCCCAAGATCCATACAAGGCTGGGCTCCAAGTTCTTGACCCCACTTACCAGGCTCTGTGTATAGAATGAGGGACCCTTCTCAACACCCCATGAGCGTGTCAACGCACCTCACTCCAAGACAGCCTCACATAAAACCTCCCTGGATTCCAGCAGCCTGGGCTTAACCGGTACTGCCTCTGTCTATGCAGAGATAGACGTCTTCATCCGGGGATGGAAGCTCCAGGGAGAGCCATTGCCTCAGAAACCCCTCCGGGACTCCCTTTCTGCTGGAGAAAAAATTGGTTGCAGTGAGAGCCCAGATCCCTTGATATTTGGATTGTCCCTAAAGGATTGTGGAACAATATTTACTCATTTCTCAACCACAGGAAGGCAGCATTGATGAGGATAATTGAATGTGACAAATATCCAAGTCTTTTGTTTGAATCTCATTTGGAGGAGGAGATAAAGGAACCCATTACTGAAAATGCACATCCTTGCTCAAAAACAAAAACAGTTCTGATATCCAGGAGATTTCTTCTGAGTTAAATAATGAGGCAATGACGGTGATGGAGCAGCTAGGAGGCAGCTTCCCTGGGTTGAGATGTGTCTTCCTCTAAACTCTATTCTTGAGGGCCCTCTAAGACTCAGGAGATGCAGTGGTCTAGAGACAGATGGTTGTAGTACCCATGAGATTCTTGTGTGCCCATGACCAGAGCCAGGGGAAAGAGCAGAGACAGGAAAGCCAAGCTACCCTCAACAGGGATGCCCATGTCAGGAAGCAACAGGCAAGGCCAAGGCAGAGTGAATTACCAAGAGTGCTGCTCAAACCAAAGCTGAGTCAGACAGCTGGCAGCAAGGTGTAACCAAGAGAGAAGCAGGAATAAGTGACGTGTTAAGGACGTGATATATAGTGGTAACTATCAGCAAATTCCTTGTACCATGCTACTACTCTTCACTCCCAAGCCCATGGCGGACATTAGGAATTGATTTCATTGCTTTCTGCCTCTGAGCTTGGATGGAGCTTCTCAGCTCAGCACACCATACAGCCAGACCTGACAAACTGGCATTGAAATTTGTCACAAGATCTTCTTTCCAAGAAGATTCTAGACCAGTACTCAAATCAGCTGTGACAATCTGCATGGAGATAAGGAGCTTGCACCAGAAAGTTATTCCACACATGGCTTCCTTCATTGAGAACGTCTTGTTCTGGAGGAAATGTCAGTTAAACTAAAGCTTAGTGATGCTGGTGCTTTACAGTCTGTTTCAAGGTCCTTTTCTCATCAATGGCCAATAAGAGTTCATGGACCACATTTTGAGTAAGACTACTATAGACCATGAGTTCCTGGACAGCAACGGTCCTGCTATTATTCATTTCTATAAAACTGGTACCCAAGGCACATGGACACATCGATGTTTATTGAACAGGGAGGGCTGGAACATACAGGAATTTGTAAGGAGAAATCAAGATATTTAGAAGTGGGCAATGAGTCCTGGATCTTCAACACCTAGCATGTTGACTTGTATCACTTGTATCGGGTGGATGTGTGGATGGATGGATGGATGGATGGATGGATGGGTGGGTGGGTGGATGGATGGATGAATGGGTGGGCGAATGGGTAGATGGAAGAGTGTATAAACGTATTGGAACAAGCCATGATTAAAATTATTTGTGGTTGAGCCATGTTGTTCTAAAGAACAGGGGAAGCGAAAAAGAAGGCAAAGAAATTGTTAGTAGTCTAGACGAGTTCCTCAACTATTAATCCTTTGCATACAACCTTCATATTTTTGGCCATTTCCATGTGCCATCACACTAACATTTTCTCAAGATGTATCTCCTGCTGAATGTCAGTTGTCCATTCCCGAAAAGGGGATGCACATAAAACTGTCAGTTGGAGTCCAATATCCCGTTATTTTACATAGAAAGAGTTGTATGTTACATCACCTCTAAACTCTCAACCAGTTTCCTGAAATATAGCTAAAACCAGTGAAAGACTTATGTATCAGTAACAAGCTATCATATTAGGATCTAAATCCTTAAAATATTGCTTCCTGTTAACTGTAAAATGAACAGAATTGTTAACAGTTTGCTTGGTATGAAGTCATATTTCTCTTCCATTGCTTCCTTTTCTAAGATATTCTTCACTCTCTCAACTTTGGGGGGACTCATTGCACAACATTAACCTTTGCTTTTGGCCAAGATGTAGAAAGTTCCTGAGGAAACAAGTTCAGGACTAGCATGCGACAGCAGAGAATGACTCACATCCAGTGTGACGTTGGGATCACTTCTCAGCACCAGCAATATTTGAGACACACTCTCCTTTGTTATCACTTGGGACACTTTGGATAGACTGTTTTGCTTAAAATCTTGTATTTCCCTTGATGTCAATATCAACTTTTCCTGTGTAACCATGGGCCAGAAAACATTGAGAAACACACACATTTATGAAGTTTGGGTATTAATACCAAGAGACTTTGCATTCTACTGGGAAAAGTTTAAACAGGGAGATAGAGATACTCTGTGGAATAAACATGTTTTTCTTTAATCACTCACTTTAAGTTGTTTTTTTAGAAGTGACTTAATTTCCTCTCTTATACTGACAAGTTATCACCTCATGCCTTTGGAAGACACAAGCCTAAAACAATGGAAATGCTGAAAAAAATAACACCAAGTCTTTTCTCAGGTTTTCTAACTTTTTACTTGAAAATTTTTTAACCTGCAGAAAAGTTGAAGGAACAACCGTGTACCCTGAACTAATTGTTATTCTTTTGCCATATGGGCTTTACTGCTTTATGTGCACATACACATGCAAATACACACACTTTCACACAACATCAAATTCACAAATTCTTGTGACACGTGAAATTCACATAACATAAAATTAACCACTGTAAAGTGTACAATTCCGTGGCATTTAGGATATTCACAAAGTTGTGCAATTGTCACCTTTATCTAGTTCCAGAACATTTCCATCACCACAAAGGAGAATTCACACTCATTGAGCAGCAACGCCCCCCCCCCAATTACCCATCCCCCAGCCTCTGGCAGCCACCAATCTGCTGTCTGTATCCACAGATTTACCTATTCTGGATACTTCATATAAATAGAATCATACAGTATGTGACCTCTTGTGTCTGGATTCGTTTACCTATCCTAATGTTTTAGAGGTTCACCCATGTTGTAGCATTGTTGTAGGCTGAATTACATTCCCTCAAAATTCATATGTTGAAATCCTAAGCCCCCAGCACCTCAGAACATGACTCTATTTAGAGATAGGGTCTTTAAAGAGGTCATTAAGTTAAAATGAGGTCCTTATAGTGGGTTTTAATCCGATATGACTTATGACCTTATAGGAAGAGATTAATGTCAACAAAATGGTAGAATGGGAATCTCTAGACTTTTTCCCCACATGGACATAGTGATTCAACAATACATGGATCAATTGCCTTTGTGAAATCCAGAGACCAGTTGAGAGGCTCCTGCAGCCCCATTGAGCATGAGACCAGCTGCATCAAAGCCAGTAGGAAAATACACGGCACCATCTCGCCATAATCCCTCCCCCACCACAGCACCGCACAGTGAGGAGGAAGCCCCAAGCTCTTGGCTTCTTCCTGTGGAAGGAAGGAGAGCACTGGACCCAACACCCAATATTCTAGCATTTTGAGGGGCTGCCTGAGGGACTGGCTTCTGTATGAGAGATTCTTCTTTGGGAATCAACTAGTCCAAAAAAAGAAAAAAAAATTCTACCACTAAGGAAACCCAAGGAAACAGCCCAGCCAGGTCACCCTAAGCAGAAACCAAAGTAAACAGGCGAACACATGTGCACAGAGTTTACAATCAATTTTTTACCCAATTAACCACAAAATGTCTCATACAAGGGACAGAGACCACAACAGTCATTTTGAAAATAAAAGCATTTTGGAGGAAACAGACTCTGAGTGAAGAAGAAATTTAAAAGAAACTCTTAGTAATATCAGAGATAGAACTGAATAGAATTCAGAGATATAACTACAATGATGAAATCCATGACACAAAACATTTTTTCTTTCATTTAAATCACAAAAAGATATGTTAGACTTTTTTAATGATAGGAGAAATGAAAAACTCACCAGAAGGGTTGAAATATAAATTTTAGGAAAACATCACAAAAGAGCAAAGAGAAAAATAGGAGAGGTGATAAATAGATCAGAGAATCAACCCAGACGGCCCAACATAAAAACAGTAGGCATTTCGGAAGTATAGAAATAAGAGAGAAAAAAACAGAAAACTTCAAAGTGCAAGGAAGTTTTCCAGAACGGAAGCTGTGAACTTCAAGGTTGAATATTTCTCAGCAGAATAAACAAAAAGAATCCTATAAGCTTCCAGAGAGATAAAAAAGTTTTCATACAATACTCAAAAATGAGAATGCCCTTGATCTTTTCACCAAGAATGCCAAATACTGGAAGGAATGGAGTGCTCTCTTCAAACTGCCCAGGGAAAATTAATTCCAACCTAGGACTCTACAGCTGGTCAAATAACCATTTAAGTATGAGAATAGAATAAAGACATTTTTAGACCTGATGGAATTTTCAAAAAGTCTGCCTCCATCAACTCTTTCCCTGGGAGCATGAGCGCCACCTAAATGGGGTGTACACCTAAAGAGAAAATATAGATCCTGGGAAGCACAGGACTCAAACACAAATGGAATCCCTGGGATGATGGCGAAGGGAGATCCTAGGATCATGGCTGTCAGCTCGTTCAGCTGGTAGCAGATCAGAAGGCTCCCATTGAGATTTCCTCAAGAAAACTAAACTGATAGAAAACTTGGTGCATTTGAAAGTTTTGAGAGGAGATTTACATAAATATGGAGAGTCTGGGATTCCAAAAAGAAAAGAGATAGTCTCTCACCAATACACCTGCCCAAAGCTCACCTGCTGATACCATCAACACTTGCATACATGTCTGTGCGAGGACACACGCGGGTGTGGAACTGGTTCCATCATATCTGAAGAGCCTGCCTCACCAAAAACACACACTGCTGTAAACTGAAGGTGGAAAGATGATGCAAAATATCCAGATATCTGCTATGCAGGCTGGAAAAACAGGCCCTAACGTTGCACAGTGCTATGCGTCCTGTTTGCACAAGACAAAGGTGAGAGACACGTGTCTTCTGCTGCTTCTTTCCCCACCTCGCTCTGAAGGCCACTGAGCCAGGGCTGTGACCAGACCCACCATCTCTCCACATCTCACAATGACTCCTGATGATGCCTCCCTGGAGTGTGTCACCCTCTGGTTAGCCCACCAGCACTCTTGACCCAAGAATTGATGAGTTAATTGTCAAGAGACAGAGGGTGCAGGGGAAGCCTCTTTCAGCTTTCCCTTTCAACTGCAGAGAAAATTAATTGCAGTGGGAATCATGTGCCCTACATCTAAGATTTGTCCCAGCAGAGCAGGAGAAAACAATTATGCTCAGTTCTTCATTAACCACCAGAATGGAGAAGGGAGTATTTGCACGGATGACTGAAAAATGCCAGACCATCGAACAGCACTGAGAGTTCCCACTAAGAAGAATGAGAGGAGAGGTCGGTTTTAAAATATAGGGTCATTATTATCCAGGGATGGTGAGGCCAACAGGTCAGGAGAAGATGGCCATCAAAAAGACAGTTTGTTTCTCACAGTTCCCAAGAGGAGGGGCCACACCATGTCACGGGGGCCACATGAGGACGCACCAGGGTCCATCAGAGGCAGAGAGAGAGAGGGGAAAATGTGGGCAACAGCCTTTATTGTGGTCCCCTCAGGAAACAGTGGGAGAGGCAGGGTAAGCAGGCTTAGGATTGCTAGTTTGCACAATTTTCACAGGCTCTGGGGCACAGGGGCTGTCCCTGGTTGTCTGGTACCCGGCCCTGGGGTGACTGAGGAGGTGGACAGTGGCCCTGAGGATAAGAGCTCCGTGAAGGAGATGGTTGGGCTGTGGGCTCTGGATTGGTTGGTTTGCACATGAAAGGCGCACTCACAGGCAAACTGCTTGCTGCCTCTAGGAATTAGCTAGCCCTGGGAGGGGCAGTCTCCCCAAGCAAGTCCCCAAGATGTCAAAGCATCGAAAAGACAGAATAAAAAGACGTGGTTAACACAACATTCCTGTGTGTTCTCCAGGGCTGATCGCAAGACTGCTCAAGGAATCTGCGGTTCTCAGCACCAAATACACGGTAGACTGACCTGTGAGCTTTTAAAAATAGGGTGCTCAAGCCACACCCCAGGTCAAGTGGATCAGCATCTCTGGGGAGTGGGAGCCTCCAAACTAAAGAATGGATGGAGCTGCTCATTTCAGCAGGGCTTGGAGGTGCCGTGTCCCAGAAAACCTGGCATGGCCCCGTGTAAAAACACCCCAAACTCAGCGGCACAATTCTCTCTGGGGAGGGATCCACAGAGGGCTCCCAGATGTCCATGATGTTTTTGTCACTCATGTTGGGTTGTGGATACACACAGGTGGTTGAGATTCCCTCTGTGTGTGTGTGTGTGTGTGTGTGTGTGTGTGTGTGTGCGTGTGTACAGTTGATCGTCACTATTCGCAAAGCCTATATTGGAGAATTCATCGACTTGCTAAAATTTACTTGCAGTCCCAAAACCAATTCTGGTGGGACTTCCTAGGTCATTCACAGACATGCACAGAGCCACGAACAATTTGAATTACCCGCATGCTGCTTCCCGGCTGATGTCACACTAGGCAACTTTCCACCTCCTGGTTTCAGCTCTCACACCATGAACGTGCCATCTTCACGGTCTATTTAGTGCTGTGTGTTTCACACTTTTGTGCTTTCTGTTGGTGGTTTCACTGTTTGAATTGGCTCCCAGGCATAGTGCTCAAATGCCGTCTAATGCTCTTAAGCTCAAGGAGGCTGTGATGTGACTTACAGAGAAAATGCACGTGTTAGATAAGCTTCATTCTGGAATGAGCTGTAGGCTCTGATTTCAACGTTAAAGGATCAGTAAAACATATTAAATGAGGTGTTTTTAAGCAGAAACACACATAACACAAAGTTATGTATTGATTGGTTGATGAAAACATTGTAACTGAAGGCTTACAGCTTCCTAACCCTGCATTGCCCCAAGAAGCAATAATTCGCTGCTCATGGTGACATTACAGAACATAACTACCGCAGTAAATTAAGAGAATCGACCCCTGATTACTTGAGCGTTCTTGCCTTAAACCTTCAAGGACGAATAGCAATGCTGTATTACTCATGGCTTTTTATTCTGCGTTTTTACAGCTTTATTGAGATATAATTGACATAAAATGCTATGTAAGTTGAAGGTGTACAATGTGTTGAACTGATGCACTGATATATTGCAAAATGATGACCACCATAGCGCCAGCCAATGCCTCCTCCATGTCACAGGTTTCTTTTCTGTGGTGAGAAAATTTAAGATTTACTCTCTTAGCAACTTTCAAGTATACAATACAGGAGTGCTAACTATAGTCACCATGCTGTGCCTGAGGTCCCCAGAACTTGTTCACCTTCTAACTGGAAGTTTGTACCCTTTGACCAACATCTCCCCATTTCTCCCACCCCCAGTCCCTGGTAACCACCATTCTACTCTCTGTGTCTAGGAGTTCAGCTTTTTTAGATTCCACATATAAGTGAGATCCCACAGGATTTGTCTTGTCTGACTTATTTCACTTAGCATAATTCCCTAAAGTTTCATCCATGTTGTTGCAAATGCCCCTTATTTTTCATGGCTGAGTAATATTCCACTGCATACATGCCACATCTTCTTTATCCATCCATCAACAGACGCTTAGGTTGCTTCCATATCTTGTCTGCTGTGATTTATTCTGTATTTTTGATGCTCTGTGTGTGTGTGTAATCTTTGTAAGCCTGAAATGCTTTGTCATTTAAAATTTTTGAAGTTAAAAATAGTATTTTAGAAATAAAATAACTCAACCCTGTAGTTCCAGCTTACTGTGAGTTTTCTTTTCATCGCCAAGATTTCTGCAAGGCTGCAAAGCTTCTCAAAGAGGAACAGGATCAGCATCACCTGGAAGCTTGTTAAAAATGCAGATTCTCAGGCCCTACCTGGACCTGCTGAATCAGAATATCTGGGCAGGGCCAGAACTCTGTGTTTTAACAAGTCCTCCTGCAGATTCTCATACGCTTTAAGCACAAGAACCTGCTGGTCGGAGACAACTGCCTCACAACCCCAGACTCACTGTGCATCTTTCTGATGATCAGAGGGGATTAAGAATTTAGGAATTTTGAAGACCCAGATGAGTGTATCTCCATTCACTGCACACTAAATTCTCCTGGGAGCTTTTAAAATTCATCGATGCTTGCTCTCCAGATGCAGAGATTCTGACTCAATCAGTCTGGGGTGCGGCCAGGACATGGAGATTTTTTTTAAGTTCGCCTGGTGATGCTAATTTGCAGCCAAGGTTGAGGACTCCTGGACCAACAGAATAAAGGATTTAGCAGAAGGAAAGGAAAAGAAGCTGGTGGTCTTGGGTGCCCCCTGCTGGTGGGAAGCTGTACATACAGTCTTCTGGAGACCTCAGAAGTTGGTGGAAATGCCAGCCCACGTGGGCTTCGGACCAGTCCACTGCACATCTCTGAAGTCCGGTTGACGTGTGCCCAAGAAATGCCCTCTCAACAGAAATGCCTATTTAAATCCCTAATTCCAGTTCAAAGCTATTACTTGGATGTTTCCAGTTATCATTAGCTCACACACATACCCCCCACCCCACAACGCACAGACCACACTACTTGTAAGCTATGTAACAAACCCTCATATTACACTTACTATGTGCCATCCATGGACCGACCCCTTCATAAATAACTGCCGTTTGAAGTCAGTACTATTATTATTTACTGTTTGCTAATGGGTAAACTGAGGCACAGAGAGGGTAGTCGTTTGTCTCAACTATTAAGTGGAGGAGCCGGGGTTTAAGCCACAGCAGCTGGCTCCAAATCTGTGGTCTTAACCACATCGTCACATTGCTGTCTCTAGTCATGATGCTCTCTGCCCTGTGCACTGTGATATCACATAATCTAGCGTCTGTTACATGCCAGACACAATATCCCCTTTCTACCCAAGAGGAAACTGAGGCTCAGGGGGCCCCAGCCTGAACTTCCACTGTTTGGGATGGATCTTAGACCTCACAGTTTCCCAGACCCACAGTCAGGCACTGCAGTATCTCAGAGATCTGGGTTCAAATCCCGCTCCCGCCCCATTCCAGCTGTGTGACTTTGGGCAAGTCACTTCTCCTCTCTGAGCCTCTATTTCCCCATCAGAAAAAATGGACGTGGTACCCATTTCTAAGTCATAAAGATGCCCCATTCCACGCTGTCATCGAACACCCCTTTCACTTGCCATGAGGAGTCTTTAAAGGGGAAAATATGTGTATTATTATCTTAAGTGGCTGTGATCTAAATTCACAAAAATACTCCTTTAAGGAGTCAAAGGTCCATCCTGCAGATGTGTTCAGTAAGGCGGAGTGATGGGAGACACTTCCCCACCCACACACAGCTGTATCACTATCGGCACCAACGGCTGGGAACTGAACTCAGTCTATTCAGTTCTTTCTGGAATAATCCATCTGAACTAAACCTGTCCTTCTGATGTGCTGATGCTCAAAGCTCTATTACAACCTCATAATCACTAGGATAGCTATAACTTTTTCAAAAACCAGAAAATAACAAGTTTGATGAAGACATGGAGTAAGTGAAATCTTCTACATGGCTGGTGGGAATGTAAAATGGTGTTGCCACTATGGAAAGCAGTATGATGGGCCCCCCAAAAATTAGAAATAAGAGTACCATACCATCCAGCAATCCGACTCCTGGGTACACACCCAAGAGAATTGAGAGCAGGGTCCCAAAGAGACATTTGTACACCCATGTTCACAGCAGCATTACTCACAATAGCCAAGAGATGGAAGCAACACCAGTTTCCATTGATGGGTGAATGGGTTAACACAAAATGGTATTTACTTATAGTGGAATATTAATCAGCCTTAAAAAGGAAGGCAATTCTGACGCACACTACAACATGGATGAACCTGGAGGACATCATGCTCAGTGAAATAAGCCAGTCACTAAAAGACAAATACTGTGTGATTCCACTTACGAGAGGCCCCCAGAGGAGTCAAATTCATAGAGACAGAAAGTAGGGTGCTGAGTGCCAGGGCTGGGAGGAGTCCTTGTTTAATAGCTTTTTCAGTTTCGTGAAATGAAATGTTTCAGTGCTTGGGTGCACAGCAATGTGAATGTGCTTAACATTACTGGACAGTACACTTATCAGTGGCTAAGATGGTAAATTTCATGTTTATTTTACCACGATTAAGCTCTTCTTTAATTTTTTTAAAAAGTGTGATATCAGTAAACCCTCCAAAAGATAAAGAAAACAAATATCTGATTACATTGTCACTATAGCTATTTTTTTTAAACATGAGGGAGAAAACCATTCCAGGCAAAATGCTTATTCTTATTCTCTAGGCAAAAATATTGGAAAACAGAAAGGCTGTGCACCAAAGCATCAATCAGGTCTCCTCTGAGCAGGAGCATTGGAAGGTCAGAGGCAGAGTCCTTTCTTCTTTGCTTTATGTACGTTTTAAGAGGTGAGGTCATGGGTGGCTTCACTTTCTCATGTTGTGTATTTCAGCCTTTCTAGAATTAAAAAGGAAAATTGAAAACCGACTTTGAAAGTGATGGAGAGACCCTTCAGCTGTTCAGAGAACAAAGGATAAGCAATATGGCTTCTACACCCTGGACCATTCACGCATGTGTTTCATCTCTTTTTTAGGAACGTCCCACAAGACTGGAGACGAGATAAAATAACACTGTTTGTGCCTAGTCACAGACTTTCTATGGGACCTATTATTTTCCATTTAATTACATGCATAACATTCTGTCGGGAGCCGGTCTCCAGGCTTAGCTACCACTGCAGTGTGACAAGGTCTGGCAGTGGAGTGAGAATGTGCAAGCGGCTTCTCAATGGAAATTAGGGAAAGTGCACAATATCTATATGCACTATGCTCTTGCATCTATTTTTCCTTTTCTGGAATTGCTGGGGGGTGATGAGAAGTTCTGCTGGTCAGCTTCCTCCTTCCTCCCCTCATAAAGTAGGTCAGAGGAACATTGGTTGGCCTCCCGTAAGAGGAACCTGGCCAAATCAGGAAATTTTTATAGGAGGAAAATGGTCTATGCTCCCCTGAACTGTAGGAAGACACAAACGGCAGCCAGGTACATATAGGGGCCCTCATACGAAGAGACATAGACCTACTTTAAGTCCAGAGGACTTGATGTGAAAACATCATGAAACTTTGGTCAGAGTTAATTGGGACTATGATGAAGATTGGGTCCCCCATAAGTGGAAAGGAAACAGAAGAATTACACCTGAGGATACAACATATTGAGATAGTATGAATGCACGGTGAGGAGATCCTAGAACATGGAATCCATATACAATGAAACATCTGTGTAGGCTGTATTGCAGAGACCCAGAAAGGGCACATACGGCCACAGAAGGCCCATGGTGGAATTGGTGGAAAGAAGGGGGGCAATGCAAACCTTACTGCCAAACACGTTCCTGACCCTTGAAAGACAAGCAAACAAGTCCAACCTTTAAAGTTCACTTTATTAATAGTTATGCCAGCTATATTTGACATGTATATTCAGTTGTTTGCAAGACATCTTATACTTTCCTTTGTATACCATACTCTGCGCCCTTGAAACCACTTGTTACTTACCCCACAGACAATTTATTGCTTGCCGGACATGCAATGTCTAGATAATGTCTAAGTGCTAAAGATTAGCTGCTGAGATAATATCACCTAATTGAACCTTATGTAACCTGGACCCTTTATAAGAAAAGCGGATGCTCATATTAAATAGACTTGGAAACCTCACTCCTTGTCTCACTGCATATCTCTCTCGCCGACTCCGTCCATCCCTTCGGGAGACCCTGGACTCAGCTGGGGCTGGATCCTGGCAACATTCCATTATTGAAAAACCATTGCAGATATTTTCGTGTTAAAAATATGAAGCAGAAAGAGAAAGGGGAGAGAAATCTTATTGCACGGGCTTAGACACACTTTCAGATCTGAAGCCATCCCATGTTCCAGGGCCCTAAGACAAGGATGGCTTGGCCCTCCCTGCCACATATTCCATAAAAGATCACTAAATTTTTGGTATGATATTGAATTACTAAACACACTATCCCAATAACGATTGAAATTCTTGTTGAAAACAATGACATAAGTTTTATTAAGTTCCAAATTTCCCTTAGGTGACACACAAGTCCTGGAGATGGGTTTTATTCTCCCCTTGGCAATAAGGAACACAAGGAGAGAATGCATGAGATTGACACACACTCCACATATAGGGGATGAAAGACTCAGGACTCAGACGCTGATCCCTTTATCTGTGCACCAGGGCTCTGTGTTCGCCACCACAGCTGATGAATGGTTCTCTTTTCAAACCTACTTTGGCCTCAGAGCTAAAATTGAGGTCAAAGAATTGATTTCTCCTCTGCGGGTTAGTGAGCTTCCCTGTGAATATGAGAGTGAGCCACTGGTTATAGGGGACATCATGGCACAGAAATTGTGGTTTATAGGGTTTTCTATGAATAGTCATGCATTTCACAATTCAGTTTGCAAGTCTGAGATTGAAAATATTTGCTATAGAAGATGAAAATTTCATGTGTACTAAATATTAAATATGTATTAAATACAGATTAAATATATTTAAATGTATTAACTACATATTCAAAATATATTAATCTAAAATAATAGATGGAATAAAATGATGTCCCTCCCTCAGCTGATGCATCAGTTAAAATATCTGAAGTACATGTGAATACCTCACGCAGAGATTTAAACACTATGTTATGTAAACAAGGACATTTTGAGGGTAACATGTGTAGCATACGGTTTAGATAAGCATTTCAGGAAACTGCTTATGCATACATAAATCAATTATCGAAACACTGACAGGAAAATGCACCACCAAATTCATGACTCTGGTTGCTTTGGGGGTCAGGTATGCAGAGGAATAGTATTATGCGAAGATACTGCGAAAACTCAAATTTTATCAGTAATATTCTTCATATAGAGAGATTCTAATTAAATCGCTTCTAGGCTAAAATGAGGGCATCAGTATACATGAAAAAAATCCACAGATAAATATATTGATTTACTAGGAATGAGAAGCACGAGTCTAAGCAATTTAAATAATTTTTTAAAACTTTCTTACAACAATTTTATAAACTAGGTTCAATTTTCCCCCTATTTACAGTTGAGAAACCTGACCAGAGTTGTTTACCTTACTATCTTTACTTTTCTCCTTTGCAATTTTTCCTGATTAAACCATAGTGTGACTTGCCAAAATAATGAACCTGAGTTGCCTTCAGGTAGCCGAAGTAAGAGAATTGCAATCCTTGGATCACTAAGAATTAAGAGGAAAATTTGTTAACAAGGCATAAAAAGGGTGGGTCTTAAATATGGCTTGAATGTCTCTCCTGGCTCTAAACTCCTTAACCGTAAATAAGAGGGTTTACAATCACAAAAACAATCAATCAGTATTGCCAGGTACAACAGAGTGAAAAAAAAAAAGGTAAATAGTGGTCTCACACACCACTATTTGGGGTTGATGCAAACAATTTTATACAAAATTAAAAATTCAAGAGGTTTTCTCAAAATTTCGTTATTGTCTCATCATTCACAGGTGCATTGAACACTAATGTCATCATTGTGGTCAGCAGAGCTGTATGATTATATAGAGTTAGCCAATCTACATTTTATCAAATGTCGAGGTTTATGAAAGCCAAGGATAAGAGTTACATATTAAATGACTTTTAAAAGATGACCCACATATTTGAATGAGCACTTATTTCCAGGAAGAAGTGAAGTGAGAAAACCAAATAATGATGAAAACCCATGAAGGTAACTAGTACTTAAAAATGTTTTCTGAATATGTACACTCAAATTTCATTTCAAATCCAGCTAACATGATCTGGCACTTATAGAATGTTTATAACAGTTGTCAAAAAAGGGAATTTCTAGTGTTGCCTACAAATAAAATATATTAGACTGCTTCTTAATTTCCTTCAATTAGAATCATTTTATTTTCTTCAATGAGCAAGGATATTTCTTCTCTATGTTTTGTCTTAAAAGAATTTTGCCTCTATTTTACTGTGATCATGTTATTTGTAATGTTCTTCCTCATTTAACATCCTTTGGTCAAGCGTCTCTAATTTGGTGTGGATAGAAAGCGATGAGTAATACAGAAAAGTAATGAAAGAAGAGTACTATGGAGATTGAGTTTATCCCAATTGAGAAATATTGCTGAGTGTACTGGGGGTGCATGGTCTTCAAGTGTGAATACTTTACTAGTGAAAAGCATAAATCCAAAAATATAGACACAGTCATAGTTGCCATTTTTCTTGTTTCCTTTCATCCAACACTTCTTTTCTTTAATCAAAAGGTGCCCAAGCTACATAGAACAACAAAACCTAACACATGTCTCAGAATTCCTCCTCATGGGACTCTCGGATGATCTGGAACTACAATCTGTTTTCTTTGGGCTCTTCCTGTCCATGTACCTGGTCACCATGCTTGGGAATCTGCTAATCATCCTGACTGTCAGATCTGACTCCCACCTCCACACCCCCATGTATTTCTCTCCAACCTGTCCTTGGCTGACATTGGTTACACTTCCACCACCATCCCCAAGATGACTGTGGACATCCAAATTCACAGGAGAGTCATCTCCTATGTGGGCTGCCTGACACAGATGTCTTTTTTTTTATCCTTTTTGGATGTATGGATTGTATGCTCCTCACTGTGATGGCATACGAGCAGTTTGCAGCCATCTGTCACCCACTCCACTATCCAGTCATCACAAACTCACACCTCTGTGGCTTCTTAGTTTTGGCGCCTTTTTTTATCAGCATATTGGAATCCCAGCCACACAATTTGATTGTGTTACAACTTACCTACTTCAAGGATGCGGAAATTTCTAATTTCTTTTATGATCCTTCTCAACTGCTCAACCTTGCCTGTTCTGATACCTCCACCAATGACGTAGTCATGTGTTTTGTTGGTGCCACCTCTGGTTTTCTCCCTATCTCAGGGATCCTTTTTTCTTACTATAAAATTGTTCCCTCCATTCTCAGAGTCCCATCAACAGCTGGGAAGTACAAAGCCTTCTCCACCTGTAGCTCTCACCTGTCAGTTGTTTGCTTATTTTATGGAACAGGCCTGGGGGTTTACCTCAGTTCTGCTGTTTCACATTCCCCAAAGAAGGGTGTAATAGCCTTAGTGGTGTACTTGTAAATATCTATGCACGCAACATAGGAGCACCTAAATATATAAAGTAATTATTAAAAGATCTGAAAGGAGAAATAAACAGCAATACCATAATAGCAGGGGACTTTAACATTCCACTTACAGCAATGGCTAGCTCATCCAAACAGAAGATCAAGAAGGAAACACTGGCCTTAAACAACACTTTAGACCAGATGGAGTTAGTAGATATATACATAACATTCCATCCAAAAACCGTAGAATACACATGCTTTTCAAATGCACATGGAACATTCTTCAGGATTGATCACATATTAGGCCACAAAACAAGCCTCAATAAAGTTAAGAAGATTGAAATAATACCAAGCATCTTTTCTGACCATAATGGTATGAAACTAGAAATTAACTACAGGAAGAAAAGCCACAAATATGTGGAGACTAAACAAAATGCTACTGAACAATGACTGGGTCACTGAAGAAATCGAAGGGGAAATCAAAAAAATACCTGGAGACAAACGAAAATGTAAATACGACATGCCAAAATTTATGGGATGCAGCAAAAGTGGTTCTAAGAGAGAAATTTATAGCAATACAGGCCTACCTCAACAATTAACGAGAAAAAAATAATAAATGTTGGAGAGGATGTGGAGAAAAGAGAATCCTTATACACTGCCGGTGGGAGTACAAACTGGTGTAGCCACTATGGAAAACACTATGGCGATTCCTCAAAAAATACCATATGATCCAGCTGTTCCAATACAGGGTATTTATCCAAAGAACATGAAACCAACAATCCAAAGAGATTTATGCATCCCTATGTTCATTACAGCATTACTCACAATAGCCAAGACATGGAAGCAAGCCAAGAGCCCTTCTAAGGATGAATGGATAAAGACAATGGGGTATATACATACAATGGAAATGGGCCATAAAAAAAGATAAAACTTCCCATTTGCAACAACATAGATGGACCTTGAGGGTATAATGTCAAGCGAACGGAAACCACTCCAGACACTTCCACCCTCGTTCCTCACTTCTCTGCTTTCCCACCTCTCATTTATTTCTACACTTGTGCCTTCACTGAACTTCACTATCCGGAAGGGCAGTTGGTTGGGGCCAAATCGTACTTCCCTAACCAAACTCACATGGCCCTGGACATCCGGGCTGAAGATCCTGAGCACCCAGTGCAGTAAAGGTCAAGCCCAAAGGTCAAGTCCTTCCCTGGACACTATTGACTAGGTTCTCCTCCTCCCTGCCCTCCACCCATCGGCTGGTCCCCCTTCTCCCCCTCCAGTGCAGGCCGAGTCTCACCCCACCTTCAAGGGCCTGAGCTACAAAATGTTTGTCACAACTGAAAGTGGCCCAGAAGCACCTCTGCCCACTACCAGCTCCCCTGCGTCCCTGTCACAGAGATTTTCATCATCAGCACTGTTCTCCACCAAAAGGAACCAGGGCTCCACGCAGGGCACTGACCCCTGGGGGACGAAAAGTCAAGTTGGCTCCAGAATGTCCCATTGTTGCCAGAAAGCAACACTAACCATTGTGAGAGTTTGCTCTCTGCAATACTTAAGGAGTTTAAAGCATTTAAGGAAAGCTAAATGGTAAAAGGAGTTTGGTTAAATTTACAATCAAAATTTCAAATTTTGAGAAATAAATTTTGATTTATGAGATGTATATGAAGTATGGGAAAATGTTGCTTGTTCAATGCTTAAAGGAGTGATAACTGTCGGATGAATTCACAAGAACTGACCAATAAATCGAGCCCCATCTTCTCTCCACATGGGACCCTCTCAGCCATGACTGGAACCAACAGCTCTAAGCTTTCCACACTGTCCTCTCTCACTGATCCAGACCTGGGTCTCCTGCTCCAACTGTGAGTCTCAAATGCCGTCACGCTCCACCGGACCAAGACCCAAGTGGGCGTCTTGTCGCCCCTTCTACCCACCTCCCTGCGGCCTCTGCTCTCTCACCATCTTCTCCAGGGCTTAGGGCACCAGGCTTCTCTCTCTCTCTCTCTTTCTATCCCAAAGCCTTATGCATTCCTTTGTCTGCATTTTCACTCGTTAGCTCATAAATATTTGGGGACCTCAACAATGTTCCAAGCACTGTGCTGGGGACCGAGGATATGCCACAAACAATGGAGCCAACTGTAACCTGCAGGGTGGTGAGGGCAGCTGGGGAGTGGAGAGCAGCCGAGAGAGGGGATCAGAGGGAAGAGCAGGCAGCCCAGGCCAAGACTCCACCAGGCAGGCAGAGCTGCAGCAGCCAGGAAAGCAGAGGGAGCCGGGCCCGAGAGGCTGGGGACGGCCACTGCAGGTGCCTTCAGTTTCAGATGGGGCTGTGTGGAGCCCAGAAACATCTGTCTGAGGACTGCCCACTGGTTTTGGCCACGCAGGGAACGCAGCATCAGTGTGACAGTATGAGGACAGAGGCTGAAGTGGGCTGGGGAAGGTGAAGAATGATGCTAGCGTGCATAGCCAACTCTTTCAGGAACCAGGGCTCTGCTGAGGGGAGAGTAGGACAGGTGGAGTGGAGGACCATGATGTTAATGGATGTTTGTTTTGTTTTGAAGATGAGAGAGACATGAACATGTGTAAATGATGAAGGGAAGAAATGGTAATCATAGTAACAACAGAGAGGACACTTACTAGTATGAGCCACTGTTCTATGTGTCTTACACAAATTAACCCATGCTACCCCCTTTTACAGATGGGGAAACTGAGGCACCAGGTGGCTAGGTAACATACCAAAGATCTCCCTGTTGCTATGTTGTGGAGCTGTGATTTAAGTTTATGCTGTGGAGCTGTGATTTAAGTTTAAGGTCCAGTGCCCTTGCTATATCAACTACTAAGTGGCCCCAGCAGACATTGTTGTCAGGCATGGAGGTAGGAAGGAAATGAAATCGAGGTGTGTGAAGAACACCTGAAATGGGTTCTGCAGGATATGGGAAAGAGGGCCTGCTGAAAAGAGAAGATCACACTTAGGTTTCTTAAGGCTGGAGATCCTGGATTGGGAGAGCCTCATTCTGAGCCGTGGAGGGAGGGCAGGCCTATGGCCTGACCTGGGGCTGAAGAAGTACAGGATATGGGAAGGGACAGTGCTGCCCAAGAGAGGCTGAAATGATGGACTGAGGCTGGAGAGAGAAGACAGGCAGACCACAGGGGGCTGACGAGTAAGGGCTGAGCAGAGGAGTCCCAGGGGAGCTGGGAACGAAATATGGGTGGGGTGGAGTGCCTGAGTGGTGACTAGAAGGATGGGAGGTGTGGGGACAGAGGGCTCCTCTGTCCTTTCAGCTGTCTCATTGCCTCCAGCCCTGCCCTCATCAATGTGGCCCACTACAGTCTTCCTAAAACAGCTCTGAGTCAAGTCATCATCCTGCTGAAGGAAACCCACGGCCAAGATGTTCACTTTTACCATTTCAACTCAACATTCTACCAGAGGTCCAAGACACTGCAGTAAGAAAAGAAAAAAGAGTAAAGCCATGCATGTTGGAAAGGAAGAAATGAAACTGCCCTTACTCTCAGATACATGATTTTCCACATAGGATCAACAAAAAAGTGAGTCTAGCAAAACTGCAAGATCCAAGTCCAATATATAAAATTCCATTGTATTTTCTTATAATAATAAACAAATGGAAAGGAAATTTTAAAAAATTTATAATAGCACAAAATACCATGAAGTACTTAGAAAAAATCTAACACAGTGTATGCAAGATCCATATACTGAAAACTACAAAACACTAATGAAAGAAATCAGGAACAACATAAAGAATCGGAGAGGTATCCCACGTTCATGGATTCAAAACTCAATATTCTTAAAATGTCAAATTTCCAAATTGGTCTATAGGTTCAATGAAATCCAAATGAAAATCTCAGCAAACATTTTTGTAGAAATTCACAAGCTGATAATAAAATATATATGGAAAATCAAAGGAATTAGGATACCCAGAAGAACTTTGAAAAAAAAACAAAAAAGACGGAGATCTCATATTGCGTGATTTCAAGACTTAATAGAAAGCTACTGAGGAAGACAGTGTGACACTGGCAAAAGAACAGAGTTCAGAAATACTCCCATACCTGTATAGTCAATTGATTTTTGACAAATGTTCAAAGGCAACCCAATGGAAAAAGGATTTTTTTTAAACAAATGGTGTTAGCACAACTCATACGCAAAAAAACATAAATCTTGACCCATACCTTGCATCAGATACAAAATTTAACCCACAATGAATCAGAGGCCTGAACAGGAAATCTAAAACTATAGAACTTCTAGAAGAAAACATATGAAAAAAATATTTGTGGCCTTGGGTTAGGCAAAGATTGCTTAATTACAACACCAGAAAAACAATCCATAAAAGAAAAACTGATATGGCACTTCACCAAATTTAAAACTTCTGATCTTTGACAAACACTGTAAAGGAAATGGGATAATAAGCAAAAGTCTGGGGAAAATATTTGCAAAACACATATCTGAATCCAGAATATACACAGAACTCTTAAAACTCAATAAGAAGAAAACAACACAATTTTCTGGAATGGTCAAAAGATTGGAACAGACATAAAATCACAGATATACAGACGGTAAATAAGAAGATGAAAAGATGCTCACCATCATTAGTCATTAGGAAGATGCAAATTAAAACCACAATGAGATACACCAAACATTTGTTAGACTAGCTAAGATGGGAAAACAAAAAACAAAAAAAACCTGACAGTGCCAAATGACAGTGAGGATGCAGAAGCAACCAGAATTCTCATATATTGCTTGTGGGAATGCAAAATGGTACAGGCATTTTGGAAGACAATTTGGCAGTTGCTTACAAAGTTAAACATTCAGTTACCATATAACCCAGCAATGCCTCTCTTAATGTTATTTACCCAAAAAGAAGGGAAAACTTTATGTTCATGGGCCTGCACACAAATGTTTATGGCTGCTTTTTTACAATCACCAAAAACTGGAAAGAACCCAAATGTCCTTCAACTGACAAATGGATAAACAAGCTGTGGTATATCCATATGATGGAATAGTACAAAGCAAAAAAAAAAAAAAAAGTAAATTTTACTGCATGTAAAAAAAAAAAAAAAAAAAAAAATCCTGCCACGGTTCCCAGGTTTCCAGGCATGAAAACTAAATTCTCCACCTGACTTTCTGGGCCTTTTCAATCTGGCCAATGCCAAGCTGGCCATTTGATTTCCCATCCACTTTCTGTTACAACTGTCTCCAATTACAACTGTCTCCTCACCGTCCTCTCAACAGCCTGCAGACTCTGGGTCTTCCCCGCCTTTTTGCAAACTGTGCCCCTCACCTGCAATGCCCTCCCCTCTGCCCTCTGCCCTCTGCCCACCCAAAACCCTCTCCACTGGCGGTTCTCTCTGACCTCTCTGTTCCTCCTGAGTTCGTGCTGCACAGCGTAGGGCAGGCCCTCTCTCAGTGTTCATGGGCGTCTGGCGGGGGTTATTCTGACTTCAGGTTCCCTATCAACACAAGCGCAGGATGGAGCCTCACTCACCTCACCGCCCAGCGCCCAAAATCATGCACCTGCGGCTTGGCACACAGTAGACGTGCAACCTGAGCTGAATCTGGGTCTGAAGGGCAACGAAGCACCTTCGACAGAAGTGAAGCGTGACAACCAGTGTGCCGCAGAAACAGCGGAAAGTGCAGACAGAGGTCCGGGAGGGGCAAGGTGACCGCCCACAGCCCCGTGTCGTGGCGCCCCCCGGGCCCGCTTACCTTGCCCTCGTGGGAGCGCTGGGCCGCGCTCACCGACCTGACCTTGATTAGCAGCAGCACGAAGTGAAGCAGCAGGAAGCCGGCGGCGGGTATGGCCGCTAGGATGCCGCCCACGAGCTAAGAACAGCGCCGCCAACCGTCCTCCGGGGCCCCGCCCCTCACCCAGACTCCGCCCCAACGGCCGCGCCCACGAGCAGAGGGTCTACCCGCTCCCTGCGCTCCAGCCCCAGGTAAACCTCAGCACATCCTGCTGTCCAGGCCCCCGGGCTGCCTCCATCCAAGACCCTGCTAGATCCTAAACTCTCCCCCTGAGCCTCCTAGCCCCTTCCATCCCCCCGACCCTACCACCATCAACTCCTCCCAGACTGGGTCTCCCGGAGGCTTCTCTCTTGAACCCCGCCCACCACTCGCCTCGCCCCCGTGACCCAGCCCATTGTTGTCCCCACCCTGCCCACCTCTCCCCAAGGGGGCTCCGCAGCCTGATTGATACACGATGATCTTGTCCGTGGTGAATGGCAGGTGAATCGTGCGCACCAGGAAGATCAGGCAGGTGACCAGCATGGCGTCCGAGTACAGGCATAGCGACTGGACCAGCAGCATGAAGACGCGGAAATTGCTGTGACCGATGCAATTATTGACCCACTTGCAGTGGTGGTCAAATTCCTGGGTGAGAGGGAGAGTGGGCGCCGTCGAGGACCCGACCTCTGGCTTAGCCTCCATCGCCCCTAAACCTGAGCCTTACCCTAGACCCCTAGGCCATCAGCCCCTGGTCTCCAGCACTGTCTCCCTTCCCCCAGAGAAACTAAGCTAAAAAGTCCCTATCGCTGGCATTTCTGTGGTTAGAGCACTTTAGGGCTCTGTAGCTCAAGGTCACCTGTCAAGAGGCCTCTAGAGACAAGACATGCCTGGCCTTCTGTGGCACCTCAGCAGGACTTCTGTTTTCTCTTCCACTGAATGAGAGTAATAATGACACCCCTAACCCCCCAGCCTCCAAGGGTTGTAAGAAGCAGATAAGACAGCACATTTGCAAACCTTGGCAGGCTCTGCACACAAGGGAAACAAACTCTCAGAACCCAGGAGATTGTCTGGCCTGAACCCAAGAGAGGACAGGCAAATCTCCCTAGGCCAGGCCTACAGTCAGCCAGAGGGCCCTTGAGCATCTAATGTCAGCGAGCCCTGGGGTGGGACAAGGGTTTCTTTCCCCTCCCTGGCCTGACTAGGCCAAGCATAGACATGGATGCACCTGTGCCTTTCAGCACCTGGGCAGGCAGGGGCCAGCCTCCCAGGACAGATGCAGGCACAGAGGCAGTGACCTGAATGAGTGACCAAGAGTGGCTGGGAGTTACTGCCACCCTTGGCCTTTAGCAGTGGTTTCAAGCCTGCCACTGCCCACCCCCCCACCCCCCGTGGAAGTGGGCCTCCTGGTCCCAACCAGGTGCTGGGGGGGTGGGCGGGGACAGGTGGTCAGATGAGAGGGGCGCTCACCTCCACACAAATGTTGCACCAGCTGATGTGGTAGGTCCGGAGTGGGCGGAGGAAGCAGCACTTTGGGCACCACTGCAGGAGGAAGGCCCTGTGGTTCACCCACACCACAGGCGCCATCATGGGGCCCAGTTCGTTGGAGCCTGGCATGGGAAGAGGACTGGGCAGCAACAGCAGCCCTCCCATCACTCTGCTGCTGGTGGGGGTGGGGGGCAGCCCCGCCGCATCACAGGGCTCCAGGAAGGGTGGGGAGGAGGTGGGCAGGGGAATCCCTGGTCCCCACTCAGTGGACTGACCACACTCAGAGAGGCTGGCAGTCCACAGGAAGGTAGTTTCCAGCCAGAGGAGCTCTGTGAGGACACAGGCCTTTGAAACTGGGATTGATGCTTTAAGGAGTGCATGCAGTGGGAAGGTAGAAGAGAACTGAGTGGTTGCCAAGAGCTGGCTTCTCTCCCTGGTCTGCCCCGAGCTTCCCCCACCAAGGCAAATGGAAACCTCCAGAATGCTGTTTTTCCACATCCTGGTGGCTTGGGAAATGAAGCGCCAGAAGCAGGGCCCAAGCAAATGAGGTTGTGGGGGGAAAGGGTCATGAGGCCCAAGGATGGGAGATGGGGGAGCACGTTAGGAATCATCCTTGCAGCCAGGAGCCTGTAGGCTGCTACCTACTTCTCCCAGGGAGCTGAGAGCTCACCTTGATGCAAGATGCCAGGGTCTGACAAGTGGAGGGAAAGGAGACTGCAGAAGGTGAGGACGAAGAGGGGGCCTGTGAAAATGGGATAGACCCACTCCCCGTTCTGGGCCAGCCATCTGCAACTGAGACCAGAGCAGGACTCAGCCCTGATCTTGGGGTCCCAGAGCTCCCCCTAGGACTCAGTCCACCTGGTCAGGACTCACAGACCTTAAAGTCTGCTCTAAATATCCAGCCTAGTGACAGATCCTCAGAGGCTCCACCCAATACTACCCGCCACCACCAGCTGCCAAAGGCGCCAAGCACTCTGTGCCTCAGTGCCTTTGCACCTTCGAGTCCCTCTACCTAGAATATCCTCCATTCCCTGACCCCTCTTCTGCACTTCCCCTGCTCCATACCGTGATCTTTGTTCCCTTCCATCTGTCTGTCAGAAACCTGCCGGCTTGTGTGGGAGACTCACGGGAATGCAAAGCAGAGGCCACTGACAACGAGCAGCAGCACTACACGGAAGGCAGTGAACAGGCTTGGGAGCATCCAAGGAAGTGGGCCCTGAGGCCTGCCATCCTCTGAGAGTGGCATGGCTGGGCCCCCTCTGCCTACAGGCACCCTCCCCGATCCTGGCTGCAGGAGCCCTGTGTCCACAGCAACCGCTGAAGCCACAGGAAGTGCTGAAGCCACAGCCCAGGGTGGAAGGCAGAAGTCTCACTGTGATATCACAGAGGCTGAGGAGAATGTGGGCTCAGGGCTCTGAAGCCTGTGATCAGCCCTTCCACCAGCCACCCCTGCCAGCCCCTCTTGTGCTGGGGACTGAGAGGTCCTGTCCCGCCATGTTGGCTTCCAGACCTCATGAGAGTAGAGAAGCACGTGGGGAGAAGGATGTGATTCCAGTCGTCCTTTTAGGCAAAGTGCTAATCGAAGCACACAGTGCGCATTGCTCACTCTGTCTCCAGTTTTTCCTTTTTGCTATCACAGAATTCCACTTTGGGGGAGCGAGCAGCAAAATAATTTTCCAGCTTCCCTCGTTTCTGGGCTTTTCATGACACAATTCTGGTCAATGAGATGTAAGTGGATGTCTGTTGATTGTTTCTAGGAAAGCTTTTGTCTTCCTGATAAAAGGGGAAAAGGACACCATTGGCACAGCTCTGTTCCTTCTTCCTGTCTTGAACGTAGACGTGCTGGCCAGGGGTGTCCCCTGGACCCATTAGGCAACAAGTTAACATGCTACAGAGACAACGTTAGATGACATGTTGAGTCACTGCCCCAGTCTTGAACTGCCTCCCTCTGAGACGCTTATTATGTGAGAAAATAACTGGCTTCTCTGTTAGATGCAGCTGACAGTTGTCATTTGTTTTAGCCACTGAACGTCCGAGCCCCTCTGTGTTTAGAAGATTCCCCAGACTATGACTGACAGCGCTAACAGGCCTGTGACACAGGTGCCACCAGTTAGTCTCAGAGCTACTACGAGAAACCAACCGGGGAGTCTTTGCTGAGAGGCAGCCACTGCATACATTTTCAGAGTGCCTGTGTGTTGAAGTGTAGTGGCCATTGTGAAGATCACTTTAATTTCAACAGTGATTGTATTATTCTTGAACGTGGGTAAAATATGTAATTCCAAGATTCCTACTTTACTTTAAAAACTTGGACTGATGTGGAATGGGAGTAACTGACCTGCAACGTTCTGAGGAAATTAATTTGATTAAAACTAGAGGGGGGCGGCCCTGTGGCCAAATGGTTAAGTTCATGCTCCACTTCAGTGGCCCAGGGTTCATCGGTTGGGATCCTTGGCGAAGACCTACGCATTACTCATCAAGCCATGCTGTGGCAGCATCCCACACAGAAGAACTAGAATGACCTGCAACTAGGATATACGGCTATGTATTGTGGCTTTGGGGATAAAAAAAAAAAAAACAGGAAGATTGGCAGCTTATGTTAGCTCAGGGCCAATCTTCCCCACCAAAAAGTATACTTAAGACAAAAGGGGGCCACCCCATGACCAATGATTAAGTTCACGTGCTCAGCTTCAGTGGCCCAGGGTTGGCAGGTTTGGATCCCTGGCGTGGACCTATGCAGAACTCATCAAGCCATGCTGTGGCAGCATTCCACCTGGAGTTTCTAAAATGACTTACAACTAGGATATAGAAATATGTCATGGGGCTTTGGGGAGAGAGAAGAAAAACAGGAAGATTGGCAACAGATGTTAGCTTAGGGCCAATCTTCCTTACCAAAAAGTATACCTTAAAAAAAAAAGGAAAAAAGAAACGGTACCCTTGGGCCAAAGGCAGCCTGCCTGACCCTGAAGTTAAAAAAAAAAAAAAGAAACAGAGAGCAAAAGTCCTTTTTAACACAGAATTATTACTTTTATTTTCTTGTCTATAGAAACATTTTTTCTTCATGACATTCAATTCTTAATTTAAACACATGTTGTAAGAATATTGTCTTATACTTGATGAGATTATATTTTAAATACTAAATTTGAAAGCTTTAGATATTTTCATTTGTTACAATGTCACATAATTGTTATATGTATGCACATTTAAAATATCTACATATTGAAATATTTAAAATCATTTTTTTAAAGTGTATGTATAGTAGAGAGGAAGAACTGACAGCTTAGAAGAGAAATGATCTTTGAATCACAGTCTGTTTTCAACCTGATGCACTAAAAAGTTATTACGTGCCCTTTGTCTATTCTACCCGATGGTAGAGAGTTATTATCTCACTTAACGTACATGAGTAATGTCAATTGTAAGCAAATTAATAGAATGACAAAACAGAATTAATAGAATGGTAGGAGATTCCTCACTTCTAGAAAATGCTGAGTGGTTGTTATGTTGCCTTCTGCTATGCTGTCTACAGGACTGTTAGTCTGATTAATAACATGGCCAACACTCTGACCCTTTCTTATCCTCAGACACCTATACTCACATAGAGCAACAGCTCTTTGATGTTGCTATTTTCTGATACTGGGCCCCAAATTCAGAAGAATAAAATTGGCCTTGTGTCTTTTTCTCAGTTAGGTAATACTAAAGGTTTGCCACCCATCCCCACCCCCAAAACCCTTGACATAGCACTCTCAAGCATCAAAGGATGTTAAAAACATAGAGATAGGGGCCAGCCCAGTGGCATAACACTTAAATATGTGCACTCTGTTTCAGCCTCCTGGGGTTCACAGGTTTGGATCCCAGATGCGGACCTACAGACTGCTGGTCGTGCCACACTGTGGCAGCATCCCACACACAAAATAGAGGAAGATTGGCACAGATGTTAGCTCAGGGACAATCTTCCTCAAGCAAGAAGAGGAAGATTGGCAACAGATGTTACCTAAGGTACAATTTCCTCAGCAAAAAAAGAAAAAAGAGAATGAACATGCTTCATATTTTCTACATGTGCTCAATGATATTGTAAGAGCTGCCCTATTTGTCGGGCCCATATTGTAAGGTAAACTGATAAATAAGATTTAATCTCATTTTTGCATGGGTAACAGTTATCAATATGAAACCAAGCATGAAGAAGTTAAAATATCTTTCCTAGAGCAAAAAACTTTGAGTGAAGCTTTGCTAACTGCAGGTGTGCACATTCAGCATAATCAATTGCTGCTTCAAACCAACCAGCTCTTTGTATCCCTCCTTAGTATAGGAGTGAGCTGTCTTTCCCAGAAAGTCAAGGTCCAGACATCAAGACTCAGCCTCACAAGGCCAAATGCAGTCTGAAGATGAAAACTAACCAGAAAAGTTCAGTCAAGGAAAAATAAATTCAGTCTTCAAGACCAAACACAGGCTAGTGGAAAGGTGCCACCCAGCACGGTCACATGCTACCCCTCCCCTGTTCAAACCCCAGCACACGCTCTCCCTCCCCTTTCTAAAACCGCCAGCTTTTTCCCCTCGAGGAGGTGGATCTGAGTTCTAACTCCCATCTCCTCCTCTGTCTGCCTTTCAATAGTAAACCTCTTTCCTTACCGCAAGCCTGGTGTTTCAGTTTTTTTTCTTTATTGGCCCTACTGAATGGCAGCTAAACAAACCTGTGTTTGGGTTTGGTAACAAATATGAATAAGTTTTCAGTAATTTGGATTCTCTAGCAGAGTGGGGAAAATCATCCTCGAATTCAAGTGAACTGCCAACACAAAGGCTGTCCATGCATGGCTTCTAAGAATATTTTATTCCTTGGTTTAAAACACATGCCAATTGGAAGCAATTGTGGCACACAGTTTACATACAGATTAATCTGTGTTTCCACTGTTCATTAATCCATTTTCCCCTCAGGTTAATTATCAGTGAAGTCTTCCTGGAATAATTATGTGGCCCCATGCACTTATGTACCTCACCCCAATAGAGATTCCACTCTCCTCCATTCTGACAATGTTAGCTACTCTAATAAGTTGACCTGCCTGGCCTCAACACATGGTTTCTCCGCTCCCTTCATTTTTGACTGAAGGTCACCACTAGAAGCTACAGACCAGAGATTGGGTCTTCCAGAAGAAACATCAGACAAGGAAAGCCTGAGAAAGGGATGTAGGGAACAGACCCATGTTTACAACCTTCCTCGAAGAAGCGGAGGTGACCCCCAGAGCAGACAGGGGGACCTGAAACTCGAGACTCCAGGACTACAGGGTCTGGAAACAGATGACTTTAGGAACATAGACTGTTGAGCCAGGGTTGACAGAATGAGAATTCACGACATATGACTGATTAACACCAATGAGAGAAATGTCATGATGGCTATTTGTTTCAGAATTTGTGGCTATTTGTTTCAGAATAGTGTTGATCAATTTTAATGGTTTTTTTCTGTTGAGCATACAGCAAGGTCCCTTTTTATACTTTCTGTTCCATCTCCAAAGTCTGACTTATGCAGGCTACAACCATGACTATGACAAAGGTCAAAATTATCTGATTATTGGTTTTTCATTTAAATCTTTCCTTGTTTGATATATTGATCAAAAATATATGGAAAGAGCAATCAAGTTTTAAAGAGCAAAACTACTTCTTCACCTGGGCTCACCCTATCAGAATCCAGGCATATATAAGAGGTCTTACATACTAGCACTCCGAGTGTTGAATTTGGAAAACTGTGAATATATTTTACAAGCTAATTAATTCTCAGGAAAGCTTTAAAATGATGCCCTAACAATTGGAACACAGAGGAGTGCTTTTACACAATGTTAAGCCTAGGAAAATTCCAGCTGTCCTATGAACATTCTATGAAACATTTAAACTACATTTTGTAGATAGCTCCACTTATTAATGTCTATGATAACTCGATGGGAACTATAGCATATGTTTAAAAATAGATACTCAGCCCCTGCATGAACACTTTCCCCACTGGTGGGTAAGCCCTCTGTGCCACGGTGGTCCCAAGGAGTTGAACAGGCTCAGACAACTCAAGAAAGCCCCTCCCACCAAGCACAGCAGTTGGCATGACCAAAAGGAGAAGTGGTGGCAGATCTATGCACCTGGGTAAAAGATTTCCTGGCCAGAACAAGCACCCATAGGATCCCTACAACTTCCAGCAAAAGGGGTGGGATCAGAAACACAGCTTCTGCTTCCTCCCAGCTGTAGCAGGTGGAATCTATGACCTGATATGACCAGAAATGCACTGGCAAAAGATTAGTTCATCAAACATCATGAGAAACTACAGCAACAATTCAGAGCAGGAGGAAAATGACAATTCTCCAGACACCAACCCTGAAGTCACAGAAAGTTACCACCTAAATGACAGAGAATTCTAAATAGCTATCAGAAAAAACTAAATGAGTTACAAGAAAACTCAGAAAGACAGTTCAACGAAATCAGGAATAAAATTAATGAACAGAGGGAATTCTTCACAAAAGAGATTGAAACTTTACAGAAAAACCAATCAGAAATGTGGGAGGTGAAAAACATGATGAGTAAGATAAAGAAAAATCTGGAGCCCTAAAATAACAGAGCTGATATTAGGGAGACAGAATTCACAATTTAAAGGATGGAAATATAGAAATGCTTCAGGTGGAGGAGGAGAGAGAACTAAGGCTACAAATAAATGAGGAAATTCTCAGAGAAATATCCTACTCAATTAGAAATGCAACATAAGGATTACAGGTATTCCAGAGGAAGACAAGGTGGAGAAATGAGCAGAGAGCTTGTTCAAAGAAATAACAGCTGACAACTTTCCAAATTTGGAGAAGGTGCTGGAATTACAAGTAAAAGAAGCTAAAGGAACTCCTATTTCCATCAATGTAAAAAGACCTTCCCTAAGGCATGTAGTAGTTAAATTGGCAGAGCTCAGTGACAAAAAATATTAAGGGCAGAAAGGCAGAAAAAATAACTTACAAAGGAACACCTATCAGGATTTCAGCAGAAACCTATGGGCTAGGAGAGAGTAGAATGATATATTCAAAATTCTTAAAGACAAGATCTTTCAACCAAGAATACTCTATCCAGTGAAAATATTCTTCAGATATGGTGGAGAAATAAAAACTTCCCCAGATAAACAAAAGGTGAGGGAGTTCATCATCACAAGACCACCCATATCCCCACAATTAATGATCAAGAAGGCCCTCATACGTGCCAGAAAAAAGGAGAGAACGTGTTTACAAAGCCTTGAGTGAGGAGATAAATAGGCAGACAAAATCAGGAAATTTCAGGTCTCTATCAGAACAGGTTAGCAAAGAGTTAATTACAACCTTAAAGATCACAGAAAGACAAACATCGAAAATACCTATGATCACTTCATTTTAACCACAAACTGACAACACAACTCAGAATAAGTTGTGACAACCATAACTTAGGGAAGAGGAAAAGGATGGAACCTCCTCAGAGTAAGGAAATAAGGGACCATCAGAAAATAGACTATCTCATCTATAAGACTTTTTATACAAACA
Organism: Equus asinus; assembly: GCF_041296235.1. Lineage (NCBI taxonomy): Eukaryota > Metazoa > Chordata > Mammalia > Perissodactyla > Equidae > Equus > Equus asinus. The sequence continues at coordinate 18,442,143 of NC_091809.1, read as the reverse complement.
TCAAGGTAAACACAAAATAAAAAATCAGAGCAGAGCCACGAATGATGAAGAGAAAAGAGAAAACCATCACAGAGAATCACCAAACTGCATTAGCAATCTGAAATACAACAAATGAGAAACAAGGGAAGTACAGGACAACTGGGACACAATTGATAAAATGGCTGCATTAAGCCCTCATATATCAATAGTCACTCTAAATGTGAATGGGTTGAATTCCCCAATCCAAAGACACAGAGTGGCAGGATGAATTAAAAAACAAAACCCGACAATATGCTGCCTCCAGGAAACACATCTCAGCTCTAAAGACAAACACTGGATCAGGGTGAAGGAATGGAAGACGATACTCCAAGCTAATGGCAAACAGAAGAATGCAGATGTTACCATCCTTATATGAGGCAAAATACGCTCAAGATAAAAAAGACAATGAGACATAAAGAGGGGCAGTGTATACAGATAAAAGGGACACTCCACCAAGAGGATAAACACTTATAAATATATATGCGCCCAAAACAGGAGCACCAAAGTACATAAAGCAACCATTAACAAACCTAAAAGGAGATATTAACAGCAACACAATAATAGTAGGGAACCTTGACACCCCGCTTACATCAATGGATGGATCATCCAGAGAGAAAGTCAACAAGGAATTAGTGGAATTAAATGAAAAACTAGACCAGGTGGACTTAATAGTCATAGAGAACAGTCCATCCAATGGACATACAATGGCACATGGAACATTCTCCAAGCTGTACCGTATGTTGGGAAACAAGGCAAACCTCAATAAACTTAAGAAGATTGAAATCATATCAAGCGTATTTTCTGACCATAATTCTGTGAAACTAGAAATCAAATACAAGAACAAAAGCTAGGAAAGTAATGAATATGAGGAGATTAAACAACACGCTACTGACCAACAATGGATCATTGAAGAAATTAAAGGGAAATCAAACAATATCTGAGACAATTGCAAATGAAAATACAATGTACCAACTTTTTTTTATTGAGTTATTGATAGGTTACAATCTTGTGAAATTTCAGTTGTACATTAATGTTTGTCAGTCATGCTGTAGGTGCACCACTTCACCCTTTGAGCCCACCCCCCACCCCACCTTTCCCCTGGTATCCACTAAACTGTTCTTAGTCAATAATTTTAAATTCCTCATATGAGTGGAGTCATACACAGATTGTCCTTCTATCGCTGGTTTATTTCACTTAACATAATTCTCTCAAGGTCCATCCATGTTATTGCAAATGGAATGATTTTGTTCTGTTTTGCAGCTGAGTAGTATTCCATTGTATATATGTACCACATCTTCTTTATCCATTCGTCTCTTGATGGGCACTTAGGTGCTTCCACGTCTTGGCTATTGTAAACAGTGCTGCAATAAACATTGGGGTGCACAGGACTTTTGGGATTGCTGACTTCAGGCTCTTTGGATAAATACCCAGTAGTGGGATGGCTGGATCGTATGGTAGTTCTATTTTTAATTTTTTGAGGAATCTCCATACTGTTTTCCATAGTGGCTGCACCAGTTGGCATTCCCACCAGCAGTGTATAAGGATTCCTTTTTCTCTGCAACCTCTCCAACATTTGTTGCTATTAGTTTTAGATATTTATGTCATTCTAACGGGTGTAAGGTGATATCTTAGTGTAGTTTTGATTTGCATTTCCCTGATTATCAGCGATGATGAGCATCTTTTCATGTGCCTGTTGGCCATCCATATATCTTCTTTGGAGAAATGTCTGTTCATGTCTCCAGCCCATTTTTTGATTGGGTTGTTTGATGTTTTGTGGTTGATTTGTGAGAGTTCTTTATATATTATGGATATTAAGCCTTTGTCAGATATATGACTTGCAAATATTTTTTCCCAGTTAGTGGGTTGTTTTTTTGTTTCAATCCTGTTTTCATTTGCCTTGAAGAAGCTCTTTAATCTGATGAAGTCCCATTTGTTTATTCTTTCTATTGTTTCCCTTCTCTGAGAAGGCATGGTGGCCGAAAAGATCCTTTTAATACTGGTGTCAAAGAGTGTACTGCCTACGTTTTCTTCCAGAAGCCTTATGGTTTCAGGTCTCACCTTTAGGTCTTTGATCCATTTTGAGTTTATTTTGGTGAATGGTGAAAAAGAATGGTCAATTTTCACTCTTTTACATGTGGCTTTCCAGTTTTCCCAGCACCATTTGTTGAAAAGACTTTCTTTTCTCCATTGTATGCCCTCAGCTCCTTTGTCAAAGATAAGCTGTCCATAGATGTGTGGTTTTATTTCTGGGCTTTCAATTCTGTTCCATTGATCTGTGCACCTGTTTTTGTACCAGTACCATGCTGTTTTGATTACTGTAGCTTTGTAGTATGTTTTGAAGTCAGGGATTGTGATGCCTTCCGTTTTGTTCTTTTTTCTCAGGATTGCTTTAGCAATTCGGGGTCTTTTGTTGCCCCATATGAATTTTAGGATTCTTTCTTCTAATTCTGTAAAGAATGTCACTGGGATTCTGATTGGGATGGCGTTGAATCTGTAGATTGCTTTAGGTAGAACGGACATTTTAACTATGTTTATTCTTCCAATCCATGTACATGGAATGTCTTTCCATCTCCTTATGTCGTCATCCAATTCTCTCAGAAAGGCCTTGGAATTTTCATTATATAGGTCCTTCACTTCCTTAGTTAAATTTACCCCAAGGTATTTTATTCTTTTTGTTGCGATTGTGAATGGTATTGTATTCTTGAGTTCTTTGTCTGTTGGTTCATTACTGGAGTATAGAAATGCTACTGATTTATGCAAATTGATTTTATACCCTGCAACTTTGCTGTAGTTGTTGATTACTTCTAACAGTTTTCCAATGGATTCTTTGGGGTTTTCTATATATAAGATCATGTTGTCTGCAAACAGCGAGAGTTTCACTTCTTCCCTCCCTATTAGGATTCCTTTTATTCCTTTTTCTTGCCTGATTGCTCTGGCCAGGACCTCCAGTGCTATGTTAAATAAGAGTGGTGATAGAGGGCATCCTTGTCTCGTTCCTGTTTCCAGGGGGATGGCGTTCAGTTTTTGCCCATTGAGTATGATGTTGGCTATGTGTTTGTCGTATATGGCCTTTATTATGTTGAGGTAGTTTCCTTCTATGCCCATTTTGTTCAGAGTTTTTATCATAAATGGCTGTTGGATCTTGTCAAATGCCTTCTCTGCATCTATTGAAATGATCATGTGGTTTTTATTCCTCAGTTTGTTGAGGTGGTGTATCACGTTGATTGATTTGCGGATGTTGAACCATCCCTGTGTCCCTGGTATGAATCCCACCTGATCCTGATGTATGATTCTTTTGATGAATTGCTGAATTCTGGTTGCCAAAATTTTGTTTAGAATTTTTGCATCTATGTTCATCAGTGATATTGGCCTGTAGTTCTCTTTTTTCGTGGTGTCCTTGTCAGGTTTTGGTATCAGCGTGATGTTGGCCTCATAGAATGTGTTAGGAAGTGTTCCATCTTCCCTAATTTTTTGGAATAGCTTGAAAAGGATAGGTATTAAATCCTCTCTGAAAGTTTGGTAGAATTCCCCAGGAAAGCCATCTGGTCCTGGGGTTTTATTCTTTGGGATGATTTTGATTGCTGTTTCAATCTCTTTGCTTGTGATTGGTCTGTTCAAATTGTCTGCCTCTTCTTGAGTGAGCTTTGGGAGATTGTAGGAGTCCAGGAATTTATCCATTTCCTCTAGGTTATCCATTCTGTTGGCATATAGTTTTTGGTAGTAGTCTCTTATAATCTGTTGCATTTCTGCAGAGTCTGTTGTTATTTCTCCTCGCTCATTTCTGATTTTGTTTATTTGAGCTTTCTCCCTTTTTTTCTTTGTAAGTCTGGCTAGTGGTTCGTCAATTTTATTTATCTTCTCAAAAAACCAGCTCTTTGTCTCATTGATCCTTTCTACTGCCTTTTTCATTTCAATAGTATTTATTTCTGCTCTGATTTTTATTATTTCTCTCCTTCTGCTGACTTTGGGCTTCATTTGTTCTTTTTTCTCTAGTTCAGTTAGGTGTGCTTTAAGGTGGCTTATTTGGGATTTTTCTTGTTTGTTAAGATGTGCCTGTATTGTGATGAATTTTCCTCTTAATACAGCTTTTGCTGTATCCCATATGAGTTGGTATGGCATGCTATCATTTTCATTTGTTTCCAGGTATTTTTTGATTTCTTCTTTAATTTCTTCAATGATCCATTGCTTGTTCAGTAGTGTGTTGTTTAGTCTCCACATCTTTGTGCCTTTCTCAGCTTTTTTCTTGTAATTAATTTCTAGCCTTATAGCACTATGATCTGAGAAGATGCTTGTTATTATTTCAATTTTTTTAAATTAGTAGAGGCTTACCTTGTTTCCCAACATATGGTCTATCCTAGAGAATGTTCCATGTGCACTTGAGAAGAATGTGTATTCAGCTCTTTCATGGTGGAGTGATCTACATATGTCTATTAAGTCCAATTGTTTTAGTTTTTCATTCAGCTCCACTATTTCCTTGTTGATTTTCTGTCTGGATGATCTGTCCATTGATGTGCGTGGGGTGTTGAGGTCCCCTACTATTATTGTGTTGTTTTTAACATCTTCCTTTAGGTCTGTTAATAGTTGCTTTATGAATCTTGGTGCTCCTGTGTTGGGTGCATAGATATTTATAAGCATTATTTCTTCTTGATGAAGTGTCCCTTTGATCATTATATATTGTCCCTCTGTGTCTCTCTTTACCTGTCTTATTTTGAAATCCACTTGGTCTGATATGAGAATTGCAACGCCTGCCTTTTTTCCTTGCTATTTGCTTGAAGTATTATCCTCCACCCCTTCACCCTGAGTCTGTGTTTGTCCTTGGGACTGAGGTGTGTTTCCTGGAGGCAACAAATTGTTGGATTGTGTTCTTTAATCCATTTTGCCACTCTGTGTCTTTTTATTGGAGAGTTCAATCCGTTCACATTGAGAGTGATTATTGATGCATGTGGACTTAGTGCTGTTAATCTGTCGCTCATTATCTTGCTTTCCTGCGTTTCTTTTCCTGTTTGCTTTAGACTACCCATTTAATACTGCAATTTCTTATGCTGGGTTTCTTAGATTTTTCCTTATTTATGATTTGTGACTCTCTTCTGTACTTTATTTTAGTGTCTACCTTGAAGTTTGTATTTAGAATCTCGTGTATAATATAGTCTATTCTCTGGTGGTCTCTTACTTACTTGACCAATACTGATTTGGAACCTTTGCTCTTCCCCTCCTAAATTATTATTTTCATTTCTTATTCCAACTCGTCTTATTAATTGGTAGTTAGAGTGCTAAGATCATCCTTGTTTTGGTGTTTCCTTACCTTTACCCTAATGCTATAATTGAATATTTGCTGTCCTGTTCTGGTTCTATCCATCAGTCTCCCTAGTCTGTGGATTGTGTCCCCTTTCTCCCTTTTTTCTTTTTTCAGGTATGAAAGCCTTCTTGAGGATTTCTTGTAATGGAGGGATTTTAGTTACAAATTCCCTTAACTTTTGTTTGTCTGGAAAAGATTTAATTTCTCCCTCATAGCTGAAGGAAATTCTTGCTGGATAGAGTATTCTTGGCTGAAGATTTTTATCCTTTAAAGCTTTGAATATGCCACTCCATTCTCTCCTAGCTTGTAGGGTTCCTGTAGAGAAATCCGCTGACAGTCTGATAGGGGCTCCTTTATAGGTTATTCTCTGTTTTTTTCTTACTTCCCTGAGTATTCTTTCCTTAGCTTTCCTTTTTGCCAACTTTACTACTATGTGCCGTGGGGTAGCTCTTTTTACATTGACAAATCTAGGAGATCTAAAACCCTCCTCTACACACATTTCTCCGTCGATCCCTAGATTTGGGAAGTTCTCTTCAATAATTTCGTTAAGCACACTTTCTGCTCCATTTTCCTTTTCCGTATTCTCAGGAATTCCTATGATCCTTATGTTCTCACTCCTCATTGAATCCATTATCTCTCGGAGATTTTCCTCATTTTTTTAAATTCTTAGTTCTCTTTCTTCCTCTGTCTGGTGCCATTCAGCCTGTCTATCTTTGATTATGCTAATTTTCTCCTCTATGTTGTCTACACGGGCATTCAGGGAATCCGTATTCTGTTTTATCTGGTCCTACAATGTAGCAACTTTTGTGGGATGCAGCAAAAGTGGTCTTAAGAGGGAAATTATAGCAATACAGGCCCACCTTAACAAATAAGAAAAATCTCAAATAAGCAACCCTAAAACTGTACTTACAGAATTAGAAAAAGAAAAACAAACAAAGTCCAAGGTCAGCAGAAGGAGGGAAACAATAAAAATTAGAGCAGAAATAAATGATATTAAAAGCAAAAGAGCAGTAGAAAGACTCAATGAAGCTAAGATCTGGCTCTTTGGGAAGACGAACAAAATTGACAAACCCTTAGCCAAACTCACTAAGGAAAAAAGAGAGAAGGCTCAAATAAATAAAATCAGAAAGGAAAGAAGAGACATTACAATGGATACCACAGTAATACAAAAGATTATACGAAAATACTATATGCCCACAAATTGAATAACCTAGAAGAAGTGGATAAATTCTTAGACTCATACAATCTCCCAAAACTGAATCAAGAAGAAATAGAGAATCTCAGCAGACCAATCACAAGGAAAGAGATTGAAACAGTAATTAAAAGTCTCCCCAAAAATAAAATTCCAGGACCAGATGGCTTCTCTGGAGACTTCTACCAAACATTCAAAGAAGATTTAATGTCTATCCTTCTCAAACTGTTGCAAAAAGTTGAAGAAGATGGAACACTTCCTAGCACATTTCATGACGCCAACATCACCCTGATCCCAAAGCCCGACAAGGACAACACAAAGAAGGAAAATTACAGGCCAACAACACTGATGAACATACACCATGCAAAAATCCTCCACAAAATATTGGCAAACTAAATACAACAAAGCCTTAAAAGGATCAGTGCAGATGACGTCAAGATGGTGGTATAGGCAGACTCTGAATTCACCTCCTCTCACAGACAAAACTAATTTATATCTACTCTTGGAACAATTACCCCTGACAGAGAACTAAAAACTGCATTAAAAGAACCCACACAACAAGGGATGGTGCTTACTGAGTTGGAAGAGACAGAAATTCCTTTCTGGAGAGAAAAATGCCACCTTCAGCACTTCAATGCCACTGGGAGCAATCTTAAAGTATGGAGCCTTCCCTGAAGGAGTGGGGGATGTGACTGTAGGAGCTATACCACAATAAGCAGGTTATGGATTCAGCACAATCTGGATAAGTGTCGTAAGATCCAGCTTTCCTGGCTATTAACTAGAATGGGGAATACCCCCAGAAAAGCTATGGGACATGAGGGGAAAAAAAGCCTGCTCTTAAAAGGCCCACACACAAATTCATCTGTTATGGAAAGCAACCTAAAATCTCCATAAAGTAAGGTGCACAGTCCTTTGGTGAAAACTGACTCACTTGATAGGCTCTGAGTGCATTGCGGTGAGAGGTGAGACCTCCCAAGGGACTGAGAAATTGGCAGCAGCCATCACTGTGACTTAGTACAAGCATGCTGACACAGACACAGGTAGATGCCTTTGGAGTTCTTCCCTGGCCTGTTAACCAAGGGTTTGCCCCACCCACTAGAGCACTGATTTAATCTACCTCAGTCAGGGCAGGCAGTCCACCCTAAAGACTGGCTGCCCCCAACAGCAAGCCTTCAGGAAACAGGGGGGCCCACATAGGGAGGGTGTCTGGAACCTCTGCAGCTGGAGAGTGGGTCCACTCTGCAGGGCAGAGCCTGAGCATGGAGCAGGCCTCACTTGGTGGAGTGTGTGGGGCCTCTGCAGTGGGGCAACTGGGTCTGCTTCAGTGGGTCAGGGCATGCCCATGGGGTACGACTGTGTTGACAGTGTGTGGCCCTGTGGGTGTTGGGCTTGTCAGCTGCAGAAGACTTGTGCTTCTCAAACAGCCACATAGGGGATGGACCCCACCTTCTAAAACCTGAAACAATTGGGTGCTCCTGTGCCTGGGGCAGGTCCCACTCAGCTGCAACTCTGAGAGAGCTGACAACAGCCTTGCAGGCTGGAGGCCTACAGCAATTGTAAGCCCCTGAGCCTAGCAATCAGCCACGCTGGGGCCCTCTCACTTAACATAAAAACTGCAATAGGAATGTGCTATGAGGCCTTGCAGCCAACTATGCTGGGGTTCCCCACACCCAACAAAGTGACTGAAGTGTCCATAGCAGCCACACACAGCTGAATATTACAACCAGAAGGCCAGGGTGACAGCCCAGCCTCCATGTGCACCTGCCGTCATAGTAACCTTGCCACAACAGAAGGACGCATGTAGCCCTCACAGTGGACACTCCTGGAACATTTGGAACTGGTAACAACAGGGAAGCACACTGCTGGGCCTCATAAGGAATATCTTACATAGGGCCACCTCTCCATGATTAGGAGATGTGAGTGGCCAAATTAATACATAGATATAAGGACAGAGAAAGACGTCAAATGAGGAGGCAAAGGAATACATTCCAGGTCAGGGAATTGGACAAAATCCCAGAAAAAGAACTAGATGAAACGGAAATAAACAATCTATCTGACAAAGAGTTTGAGCAAAAAGTCATAAGGATGCTCACTGATCTTGGGAGCAGAATGAATGAACTCAATGAAAACTTCAACAAAGAACAGGAAAATATAAAAAAGAACCAATCAGAAATGATGAATACAGTACTGGAAATGAAAAATTCACTAGAGGGAATCAATAGCACAGTAGATGAGACAGAAGAATAGGTTAGTGAGCTGGATGAAAGACTAGAGGAGATCATACTCACTGAACAGATAAAAGAAAAAGAATTTAAAAGAATAAGGACAGTCTAAGGGACCTCTGGGACAACATCAAGCACACTAACATCCATATTACAGGTGTCCCAGAAGGAGAAGAGAAAGACAAAGGGACAGAGAATCTACTTGAAGAAGTAATAGCTGAAAACTTTCCTAACCTAAGGAAGGAAACAGACATCCAGGTACAGGAAGCACAGAGAGCACCAAACAAGATAAACCCAGAGAGGACCACACCAAGAAACACTATACTTAAAATGTCAAGAACTAAAGACAGAGAGAATCCGGAAAGCCACACGAGAAAGGCAACAAGTGACATACAAAAGAAACCCCATAAGGTTATCAGCTGACTTCTCAGCACAAACCCTACAGGCTAGAAGAGAGTGGCATGATCTACTCAAAGTGCTGAAAGGAAAAAACCTACAGCCAAGAATACTCTGCCTGGCAATGTTGTCATTCAGAATGGATGGAGAGATAAAGAGTTTCCCAGACAAGAAAAATTAGAGTTTATCACCAACAAACTAGTATTACAAGAAAAGCTAAAGGGACATATTTAAGTGGGAAAGAGAAGACGACAAATTGGAATAATAAAATTATCAAAAGGAAAAGCAATGCAATCACTGGTTAAGGCAAAAATACAGTAAACTTAGGAGATCAACCACCTATCAAGCTACTATGAAAGTCAAAAGAGAAAAGTACTAAAATTACCTATTTCCATGGTAAGAGGATAATGGATTAACACACACAAAAAAAGAGGTTAGCTAGGATATTAAAAACATAAAATATGGGAAGAGGGGAATAAAAGAGTAGAGCTTTTAGAAAGATATCAAACTAAAGAAACCATTAACTTAATATAGATTTCTATATACGTAGGTTATTATATATGAACCTCATGGTAATCAGAAACCAGAACCCTGTAATAAATACACCAAAAACTAAGAGAAAGTAATCCAAACATAATACTAAAGAAAGCCAACAAGAAGGGAAGAGAGCAAGAAAAGAAGAAAGGAACAGAAGGACTACTAAAACACTCAGATAAAAAGTAACAAATGGGTAATAAGTACATACTTATCAATAGCTACTTTCAATGTCATGGACTAAATGCTCCAATAAAAAGGCACACAGTGGCCAACTGGATAAAAAAAGAAGATCCATATATATGCTGCATACAAGAGATACACTTTAGATCTAAAGACACAAACTGAAAGTGAAGGGATGGAAAATGATACTCCATACAAATGCCAATGAAAAGAAGTCTGGGGTTGAAATACTTATATCAGAGAAAATAGACTTTAAAACAAAAACTGTAACAAGGGACAAAGAAGGTAACTACATAATGATAAAGGGTACAATCCAACAAGAGAATATAACACTTGTAAATATATATGCACCCAACATAGGAGCACCTAAATGTACAAAGCAATTATTAACAGACATAAAAGGAGAAATAGACAGTAACACAATAACAGTAGGGGACTTTGACATTCCACTTACACCAATGGATAGAACATCCAAACAGAAGATCAATAAGGAAACATTGGCCTCAAATGACACATGAGACCAGATGGACTTAGTATATACAGAACACTCCACCCAAAAACAACAGAATACACATTCTTTTCGAATGCACATGGAATATTCTCTAGGATTGATACATATTAGGCCACAAAGCAAGCCTCAATAAATTTAAGAAGTTGAAATAATACTAAGCATCTTTTCTGATCACAAAGCTATGAAACCAGAAATCAACCACAGGAAGAAAATCGGAAAAGCCACAAATATGTGGAGATTAAACAAAATGCTACTGAACAATGAATGGGTCACTGAAGAAATTGAAGGGGAAATCAAAAAATACCTGGAGGCAAATGAAAGTGAAAATTCAACATGCCAAAATTTATGAGGTACAGCAAAAGCAGTTCTAAGAGGGAAGTTTATATCAATGCAGGCCTACCTCCACAGAAAAGAAAAATCTGAAATAAGCAATCTAACAGTACACCGAAAGGAACTGGAACAACTCAAACAAAGCCCAAAATCAGCAAAAGCAAAGAAATAAGAAAAATCACAGCAGAAATAAATGAAACAGAGACTTAAAAAACAATAGGAAAAAAATTAATGAAACTAAAAGCTGGTTTTTTAAAAAGATAAACAGAGTTGGCAAACCAAGAAAAACTTGGTTTCTTGGTTTCTCACCAAGAAAAAAGGAGAGAAAGCTCAAACAAACATAATCAGAAGTGAAATAGGAGACATTACAGCAGACACCTCAGAAATAGAAAAGGTTATTAGAGAATACTACAAAAAGCTACATGCCAGTAAATTCGATAACCTAGAAGAAATGGATAAATTCTTAGAATCATACAACCTTCCAAAACTGAATCAAGAAGAAATAGATAATTTGTATAGACCAATCCCCAATAAGGAGATTGAAGTAGTAATCAAAAAAGACCCCAAAAATAAAAGTCCGGGGCCAGAGGGCTTCCCTGGTGAATTCTACCAAATATTCAAAGAAGACTTACCACCTCTCCTTCTCAAACTCTTCCAAAAAATTGAAGAGGAGGAGAAGCTTCTTAACTCATTCTACGACACCATTACGTTGATACCAAAACCAGACAAGGACAACACAGGCTAATATCACTGATGAACATTGATTCAAATATCCTCGACAAAATACTAGCAAATCAAATACAACAATACATTAAAAAGATCATACACCATGATTGAGTGGGATTTATTCCAGGGATGCAGGGATGGTTCAACAACCACAAATCAATCAATGTGATACACCCCCGTTAACAAAATGAAGAATAAAACTCACGTGATTATCTCAATAGATGCGGAGACAGCATTTGACAAGATACAGCATCCGTTTATGATAAAAACTCTGAATAAAATGGGTATGGAAGTAAAGTACCTCCACATAATAAGGGCCATATATGCCAAACCTACAGCTAATATCATTCTCAATGGAGAAAATTGAAAGCTATCCCTCTAAGAACAGAAACCAGACAAGGATGCCCACTTTCACCACTCTTATTTAATATAGTATTGGAAATCATAGCCAGAGCAATCAGGCAAGAAAAAGAAAAGGGATCCAAATTGGAAAGGAAAAAGACAAACTGTCACTATTTCCTGATGACATGATTTTATATATAGAAAACCCAAAGAACCTACCAAAAAACTTTTAGAAATAATAAATGAATATGGTAATGTCAACATACAAAAATCAGATGTGTTTCTATACACTAACAACGAAGTAGCAGAAAGAGAAATGAAGAATACAATCCCATTTACAGTTGAAACAAAAAAGAATAAAAAGCTAGGAATAAACTGAAAAGAAATTAACTCAAAATGGATTAAAGACTTGAACATAAGACCAAAAACTGTAAAACTCTTAGAAGAAAATATAGGCAGTACACTTTGACATTGGTCTTCGCAGCCTCTTTTCAAATAATGTGTCTACTCAAGCAAGGGAAACAAAAGAAAAAATTAACAAATGGGGCTATGTCAGACTAAGAAGCTTGGGAAAGGCAAAGGAAACCATGAAGAAAACAAAAAGAAAAACCCACCAACTGGGAGTAATTGAAAAACTTATGTCCGACAAGGGGTTAATCTACAAAACATATAAAGAACTCATACAACTCAACAACAAAATAAACAAACAACCCGATCAAAAAATGGGCAGAGGGTATGAACAGTTTTTAAAAGATGACGTACAGATGGCTAACAGACATGAAAAGATGTTCAACGTCACTAATTATTAGGAAACTGCAAATCAAAACTACAATGAGATATCAACTTACCCCGGTCAGAACAGCTATAATTACCAACACGAACAATAAGTTTTGGAGGGGGTGTTGAGAAAAGGGAATCCTCATACACTGCTGTGGGAGTGCAAACTGGCGCAGCCACTATGGAAAATAGAATGGAGATTTCTCAAAAAATTAAAAATAGAAATACCATATGATGCAAGCTGTCCCACTACTGAGTATTTATCCAAATAACATGAAATCAACAATCCAAAGAGATTTATGCACCCCTGTGTTTATTACAGCATTATTCACAGTAGCCAAGACGGGGAAGCCAGTTTCCACTGTGCCCGTCTAAGGATGAATGGATAAAGACAAAGTGGTATATATACACAATGAAATACTACTCAGCCACATAAAAGAGAAAGTCATCTCACTGGCAACAACGTGGATGGAACTTGAGGGTATGTTGTTAAGCCAACTAAGCCACACAGAGAAAAACAAATATGGCATGATTTCACTGATAGGTGTAAGATAACAAACACAAGGATAAAGAGAACAGATTAGTGGTGACCAGAGTGGAAGGGGGCCGGGAGTGGACGAAACAGGGAAAAGAGCACGTATGTATGGTGACGGAGAAAATTTAGACTACTGGTGGTGAAGATGATAAAATCTATACAGAAATTGCTAAATAATAGTGTACACTCCGAATTACACGATGTTGTAAACCATAATGAGCTCAATTAAATAATTGAAAGAAAAATAAGTAAATAAAAATAGACACTCAGGAGGCTGGTTAGATATACAGAGCGCCCTTATTGAGTCCCTTTACTTATCAAGGCAATGTGATTATTTTCAGTTTCCGTAAGAACAAGTCCTCTTTCCTAATTGCATAAATCGAATTTGTTATCATCACCATGACTGAAATGTCACCTTGAAAAATAAATTTAATTAGCTATGACCAGTCCAAAACTATGGAACAAGAACTATCCTTCATAAGCAGAAAAATACTAAAATTTCATCCCAGAAAAACGGTAGGTGCCCCCTAGCTTACCTGATAACTCCCCTCCCCCATGGGTGGGCCAGGACCTCGAGGGGGGTGTGTGAGAATCAAGGACACGTTCAGCATGAATGGGGAGGAGGCAGAAAGGGAAGGTGGGGGCAGCTCAGTTGAGACCTCCAGCCTGGCAGGACACAATCTCTGAGGGGAGCCCAGCACCTAGGGGAGAGGCTGTGGGGGAGTCAGAGGAAGGGGTGGGCTAGGGCCTTCTTAGCCAGCGAGGAGCAGAACAGCCTGATCCCAAGGGATTTTCCTAAAGAAATCCTAGAAATACCTCTTGGGAGGGACCAGAAAGAGCTAGAATCAACATCCCAGAGCAAGAGGGTTCGTGGCCACCTTTGAGAGTCTGAGGAAAGTTACGTCCTTGCCCAGTGGGGAAACTGAGACCCAGGCTGTTGGGGGACATGACTCACACCAGGCTGAGGACTTGGAAGGCCCAGCCTGAGACTGGGGCAACCCGAGTGGAGCTGGAAGGAGGGATGTGGTAGGTGCCATCCTGATGACCAGCCACCCAGCTCTGAACCAAACAGGGCAATGGAGGGACGGGCAGCAGGGCAGGGCAGGACTAGGTGTCCCAGACCCTGGGGGACCATGGGCTTCTCAGCCTCCTGCAGAGCTGGGGCTCCAGCAGGCACCACTCCTACACCCAGCCCATTTCATGAACATCCCCCTCTGGGCCTCGGCCCAGGTTCCTGGATCCTCTTCCCATGAGGCTGAGGCACAGACACCCCCAGGACACCGTTTGGAAGTGGGCCTGTGGGCCTCTCCTCAGTGCTGGGCAACCTGGGCTGAGCTGTGCCTCAGAACACAGAGAGGAGACCCAAACAGATTCGTGCACCACACACACACCTATGGTCAGGGGCTCGAAAGGCCTCCTGCCATCCTCCCCTCGCCAGGCACCCATGGGCTGTGGCCTTTCCAGACAGACAAGGCTGCTTCAGCTTTACTCGTAAATGCATGCCCAAGAAATTTAAATGTGGCCACAGGAGGCATTTAGAGCAAGGACCAAACTGGACCGCCTTTTAGGATGTCAATGAATTCCCTGCATGCCTCCCCAGAACCCAAGGCTAACCCTGAGGTAAGCAGGATGAGAGCTGAGAAAAAGCTTGCACCCCAAGGGACCTTGGGACTGAGGAGACCCTGGGACCAAGACAAAGGGGACCTGAAACATCTGGAGTCCCTGGGGTTGAGCAAGGCTGCCCAGAGCCAGAGCCTTGGGTGAGGCTGGGCCGGATACAGAGCACCCGAGGCCACCACGGTCAGAGTGGGAGGAGGAGGGAAGGGCAGTCTGCAGGGGGACACAGCGTGTAGAGAACTGGAGCCATGTCCTGCACGGAGGTCACCCACCTCCCCAGGCTGGGCTGACACTCCCCAGGGATGAGCTCCTGCCCCAACACACAAGCACGGGTGTGCACACACAGGCACACACACCTCCACGGGCCCTGGGGTGCTCATCTGGCCCTGTGGTGACACCCTTCCTTCTTACCCTCACCATATCCCTATTTGCCCTGGGTACAGGGTGCCAGGAAGCAGTGTGTTCGGTGCCCGTCCTCCCCTCCTAAGGAGGCAGGTCTGACACTTCAGGCTGGCTAGATCACACCCGGCACTTGACAAAAATTCAGATTCAGATTCCGGCCCTCCCTCACCCTGAGATTCTGAGTCAGTGGTCTGTGGGCTCAGGAATTCTGAGATGGTGGCCGTTGGAGGAACGCTGGTGCTCTGCTCCCTGTGTGATGGAGAAAATCATCATAATATGCCAGCTGCATTCATTGTGTCCCAACTGTGAACCTGTTGTTTGTATGAACCACCTCATTTCATCCTCTGATGACCCTTCAGGAAGGTGCCGTTATTTCCCATTCCCAAGGTCACACGTTGGCCACTAGAGGAGCCACAGTTTGATGGGGCTCCCTTCTCCTCCTTCCCCCCACCAAAAGGCTTGCAGACTCACAGGCCCTAGGGCCCACCCCAGGGACAGGACCCGAACCAGCATGGGACTCTCCAACAGGAGGGAGTGACCAGGGTGAGACCTGCTTGGAGGAAAGATGCATGGTGGACTGTGATAGGGAACGCCCGCACCCCTCCATCTTCCCAGGATGACGCCGCGGGAGGGCCAACTCCTAGCCTGAGGGCCAGCCCCAACCCACCCAGGAGGCTCCTGTGCTGTGCAGCTGGACCAGGCCAGACTGGAAGAATTCCCAGGAGCGCTCGCCCCCTGCAGGCAGACAGGGGTACTGCCGGGCGGAGGCCAGGACTTGCAGGGTGGACATCCAGGCGCTGCTGGGTTTTTTCTTCCCTCAGCTCCAGTCCTCGCTGTGGTTGTTATGGTTGCCCCATTTTAAGGATGACAGAAATGTTAAGTGTCTTGCCCAAGGTCGCAGAGCCAGCAAGTATCGGACCTTGGTGCCTCCTTCCCAGGGTCTTTGTCTCAACCCTCAGAGGTCCCCTCATTCCCACACTCCCTCGGCCTTGGGACAGGCGGGACAGCAGGACAGCAGGGCAGGTGTAGGAGGCAGGCAAAGGGTATTTAATGAACTTTAGAGGATTCTAGCACTCCCGCCGGGGCAGTGGGCAGGGACAAGGTGTGGAGAGTCTCTACGCGGGCTCAAGAGGTGAGGTTCAGGTGCCGGGGCTCCTGGCATCTCTGGGGCAGAGGGGCGAGAGGCTGAGGTAGCCTCGTCTGGGGCCTCCTGCAGCAGAGGCAATGCTGGGCTGTCCAGCGTGGAGTGGAGGATGGGGGCTCTGCCCTAGCGCCTGCCCCACAGCTCATGGCCCACAACTGCCTTTTCTATAATTAAATTTTACATCCCTTTCCACGATTCATGTGTATTTTCCATTAAAAACTTGCATCTGTCGGGGCTGGCCCTGTGGCCGAGTGGCTGAGTTCAAGCGCTGCACTGCAGGCGGCCGGTGTTTCGTTGGTTCGAGTTCTGAGCGCGGACATGGCACTTGCTCATGGAGCCACGTTGAGGTGGCGTCCCGCATGCCACGACTGGAAGGACCCACAATGGGGAATATGCAACCATGTACTGGGGAGCTTTGGGGAGAAAAAGGAAAAAAAATAAAATCTTTGAAAAGAAAAAAACTTGCATCTGTCAAATCTGTTTATTCAGGTAAAATCTGTCAGCAAACACCAGAAAATAAAGTGGAATCAGACACTTTATTATCTAGCTCTTATAGGGTGCTTATAAATAGCCCGAATCAAGTGAATTAATTGTGCTTCATTTGGATTCAGTAAGGTAGATCTGACTTCTTATCAGTGTCCTTTAATTAGAACGATTTTTTCTTTAAGGAAGAAAGACATTTCTTATTCCTCATGTTTCCTTCAAAGGAGGGGATGGATACCTTAGTGTGTCTATGGAGTTTTTTTTAATCTCTAAAGATTCTTGCCCCTCTAATTTCTTTAGTGCAGTGTTTCTAAAGTGGATGTATAATGGGTGGCTGTAGCCTTGTTTCCTTTATACCAATTCTCATTTATTTTCCAAAATGTGTCTCTGCCACATGGAAACACAGAATCTAACAAGTGTCTTGTAATTTCTCCTTTTGGGGTTTCAGATGATCCCCAACAGCAGCCTCTAACCTTCAGCCTGTTCCTGTCCATATATCTGTCTGGTCACCAGGGTGGGCAATCAGCAAGTTATCCTAGCTATCAGCTCTGACTTCCCCTTCCATCCCCCTTGTGCTTCTTCCTCTTTAACTTGTCCTTGGCTGGCATTGGTCTCACCTCTACCCTTTCCAAAGATGACTGTGGACATTGAAGCTCACAGCAGAGACATCTCCCCTGCATGCTGCATGCTTCAGTTGGCTTTTCTGAGCTTCTTGAATGTTTGGACAGTGTACTCCTAATAGTGATAACTTAATTGTAGGTCTTTAGTATTCCCTGCACCACTCAGTTATCATGAACCCCCACCTCTGTAGAGTACTGGATTGGGTGTCTAGTGTTACTGGCTTTTTGGACTCCCAGCTGCATGGTTTGATGATGATGTAACTTACGTTCTGCACAAATGTGGAAATTGCAACTTTATGTGCAAATTGTTTCCTCAATTTTGAGAGTCCCATCAACATATGGAAAGTACAAAGACGTCTCTATCTTTGGCTCCCATTGTCAGTTGTTTGCTTATTTTATGGAACAGCCCTTGGGATGTACCTCAGTTTGACTGTCTCACATTCTCCTTGAAAGGATGCAGTGGCCTCGGTGGTGTACACAGTGATCACCCCCAGGTTGAATCCCGTCATCCATAGCCTGAGGAACAGCGACACCCAAGAGGCCTTGTAGAGGATACTCAACAAAACAGCCTAATCTCAATACCTGGCCATTTTGTTGGTCTGTGGATTAGAAATGATTGAAAAATTGAACATTTGGAATTGGCAAACATGCCTTGTTGGCTACATAATTTTTTAGCTCATGTTTTTCATCTCTCTTAATTTATCATATTGAGTATTGCTTAATTTAACACATCTTTAATGGGGTTAAGGGACTGTTCTGGGGTCCTAGATGTGTCAAAACCATTGGACATGTGAATCTTATAATACCCATGGAATCTTCTGTATTTGTCACCTATGACTCAGGCATCCTGTAGAAATGCACAAGTCTCCTCTTAATCTGCGTATAATTCTCAACCTTTTGCACAGGTCATGTCTGCTGTCCATAAAACTATGGTATTGGTCAAATCCATTGATACAAATTATGTGGGAGAATGCATGTCATTGACCTCAACCTTGGTTTCATAAAAGATGTAACTGATGAGCTTTAAAAATCCTCATACCTGAGACTCACTAGCATAGATTAAGGTTTAATTGGACTGTGGTGTTGCATTAAGCATTTTAACAGCATCCGAGGAGAGTCTAATGTGCAGCCAAGGTTGAGATCTATTGATGCTTGTCAGATCTTTCATTCAACAACAAATAGTATGTTTGGGTCATTTAATATTCACGATCAGGTCCTGAAGATCTCAAAGTGATCAGAGTTCATAAAGGAGAAGATATGAAAGAACTTGCCATAGCAACAGGCAATGTGATTTTTCTCAAATTCCTGGTAATCGTATTTCATAAATGTTCAGCAAGTCAAAGGAAACCATAAGCAAAATGAAAAGACAACCCAAAAAATGGGAGAAAATACTGGAGAATGATGTATCTTAAAAGGGGTTAATTTCCAAAATATATAAAGAACTAATACAGCTCAGCAACAAAAAAACTCGATCAAAAAATGGGCAGAGGATATGACCAGATTTTTTTTTGAAAGAAGTATACAGATGGTGAACAGGCACATGAAAATATGTTCAACATCACTAATCGTTAGGGAAATGCAAATCTAAACTACGATAAGTTACCACCTTACGACTGGTAAAATGGTTATAATTAACAAGGCAAAAAATAAGAAATATTGGAGAGAATGTGGAGCAAAAGGAACCCTTACACACTGTTGATTTGAATGCAAATTGGTGCAGTCACTATGGAAGAGTACGGACATTTCTCAAAAAATTCAAAATAGAAATAGTACACGATCCAGCTATCGCACTACTGGGTATTTATCCAAAGAACTTGAAATCAACAATTCAAAGAGATTTATGCACCCCTATGTTCATTGCAGCATGATCCACAATAGCCAAGATGTGGAAGCAACTCAAGTGCCCATCAATTGATGACTGGATAAGGAAGATGTGATATATACAGAATGGAATACTACTCAGCCATAAGAAGAGACAAAATTGTCCTATTTGCAACAACATGGATGGACCTTGAGGGTATTATGCTAAGTGAAATAAGCCAGACAAAGAAAGACAAACACTGCCTGATTTCACTCATATGTGGAAGATAAACAAACACATGGACAAAAAGAAATGATTAGTGGTTACCAGAGGGGAAGGGGGTTGGGGGGATGGTGAAAGGGGGAAAGGGGCACACATGCGTGGTGATGCATACAACATTAGACTATGGGTGGTGAGTACGATGCAGTCTATACAGAAACTGACAAATAATAATGTACACTTGAAATTTCACAATGTTATAAACCATTACAACCTCAGTAAAATAATTTTTAGAAATAAAAGGATTCCAAATGATTAGACAGTCTGGAAACACCATCCTAGGACATTGAATAACAAATCCTGGAACGTCTCAATGGCCCCTACACTGCACTTTAGTAGTCCTTAGGAGAAAATAAAAGAGACAAAGAGCCAGGATGTCAGATTAGCAGACCTGAAAGATTTTGATAGGGTCTAGATGTATCTAGATGTCCCCAATTAATTAGTCAAATCTTTTCAAAATGATATAGGCCAAGTACTGTGTAAGATCCCAGCATTAAATGGTAAGCAAGACACAGGATGGAATTCCACCATAAAATGAAGAGCAATGGGTAATGCCTTGATAGAGGGCAGATATGTTTCCCAAAGAACAATTCAGGTTGAAATGGCAACTTTCCTAGTAGATGTGAGACTTTTTTTTCTTTATTAAATCACATTAAAATTCTAAAAGTGAGGAAAAAGTATGCTTATAGTGGGCTTTAAAATGACAGAGGATGCAGTACTACGGGAGAAAAAAAGTACAGGAAAACATCACAAGGATCCAAGACATCCAGACATGTTCAAGTACTTCTTTTAAAGACCAGGACATGTGTGATGTTCAAATTACAAACCACCAAGGCAAGTGCAGATATCTCAGTGTCAGAGAAGCAACGGTATGACTTTACTGAAAGGACAATTATACCGCACTGTCACAGAGCCAAAGCCAGGCTATGTAATCCAGTTGCAGACTCTTGATCTATAAATTTTCAGTGAATAATGGATACAAGCCAGTATAGGGGCTTCTTGGGTTTATGTACTTAAACAGCACATTAGAAATCATTAGGTAGCTATATTTCATTTCTATCTGGAACAAGAGTTAGTATCTTGGTCTTGATTCCAGTTGATACTGGAAATAAACCTCCAGCAACAGTTGAGAGTTAATCCTACCCTTACATGCCGATTGATAGACCTATTTTTGTGATGAGTTATAACAACCATCATAGTATTAAGCCAGCTTCCCATTCCTAGAATAAGTATTACTTATTCACGATGTATTATTCTCTTAAAATAGATATAAATGCATTTGGTTTAACTTTATTATTCAATTTTGTGTCTATGTTCAGGCATATGTGAGCTTGAAGATTTCTTTTTTGCTTCATAGTTGATGCATGGAATCTCCATTTTTATTATTTATGCAACATGTGTATGTGTTGGGCACCTACTCTGTGCCAGGTACCATAAGTCCCTAGAAAGACAATGGTGAGCAAAAACACTCATGTCCTCTGACTCACAAATAAACATAAAATTGCCAGTGTGAGCGATACATGAAGGAAAAGTATAGGATGCTGGACTTGTGGCCCTCACCCCTCTGTCCTCCTCACCCTGACCACGTTGAAATATGGAGAATGCTAATAAATTAAAGAGATAAAAATCATTAATGATAAATTTAGTCTGGGGAAGTGGATGGAAAAGCTTTCTCTGAAATACAAATATTACAGCTCTGAGAGGAAGCATGGGAAATGGTTATCAGAGGAAATAAGGAAAGGGTAAGAATCTTGGGCTGAGAAGACATAATCCATGGTTGCCTTGAGGGTCCGTGAGCTTAGGAATGTAAGGGATTTGAGAGGCCAGTGAGATGGAGAATAGAGAGTGAGGGTCAGGAGGTGGAGACGCTCCAGAAAATAACTCTTACTGGAGAGAGGCTCTAGATTCTAGAAAGACAGAGAAGGAAAGAGAACAAGACCTGGAAAAGACTGGGTTCAACAGAAACTAAAGTACCTTCAGAATACAGACTTCACCATGGCAAACTAAATAAATATGGGACTGCCCCAGTCTCACTACTCTAGAGGTAAAACCCAGTACTCACTTTCTCTCCTTTTTCCTTCTTACTCAATCAGCCCTCACTGGGACACTTTGACCCTCTTTGATGGATCTCACTGAAGCTTTCTGTTCTCTGAGGTGTGTCACTGGGAAGCCCAATTGGTTTTGCATTTGGCTGGGATCAGAGAATTACAGGTAAGGGTCAAAAGAAATATGTTTAAAGTTTCCAGTCTCTGAGGGTTGAATTCTCAAAACTTCTCATTAAATTGTTATTGACTGTCCTCACTCCAAATAATTCAGCTCCCTTGGAGCGTAAAGATAAGAGCACAGAAAGATTTCAGCCAACGTTGCATCTGTGAAAGCAGCAAAGGGGGGAAATGAGTTTATTTCCTTCAAGGAGTGATTCTTCTTTCTTTGATTTGACTGAAATATCATAAGGTGTCTCCTAAAGAAATTTTAATTCCTACAAGGATCAAAGCCAGGAAGCAATTTTCTGTGATGTTCTTCCCTTGAAGAATCTTGGGGGAATTTATGGATCGCTTGGTGTCCGCAATGTCACGGAGAGAAGGAGGTCCTGTCTGATGAAAAACAGAGTGGTTGACAGTTTTGGTTCTGTTGAAAGGGCTAACTCAATGAGGACTGGAAAATATCCCTTGACATTTGTTGGTGACATAGAGGCCTTTGTTGATATAGGGAGGGCTCCATTTATTACATCTAAATAGACGGGCAGGGGAAGAAGCAATCCAGATAGAGAGGGCTAAAGAGTGAGTCCTCAGGAAATGTAGGTGGCAGGTAGAAATAATGTACAAAGTTTGTCAGGGAAAAGGAGAACAGAAGTAAAGCATAGTCTACAGAGACTATTGAGTATGGGAGAGTTAAAAAAAAATAATGGAAGATGGAGAAAGACATTTAATTTCAAGGAGAATGATCATATTCTGTGCAGGCAATTGAATACACAGGAATTACTCACTACTTAATTCACAGTATGCAGTATACACTCTAAATCAATGGCAATCAGGGGCTGGCCCTGTGGCCGAGTGGTTGAGTTTGCGCGCTTCGCTGCAGGTGGCCCAGTGTCACGTTGGTTCGAGCCCTGGGTGCGGTCATGGCGCTGCTCATCGAGCCACGCTGAGGCGGCGTCCCACATGCCACAGCTAGAAGGCCCCACAACGAAGAATATACAACTATGTACCGGGGGGCTTTGGGGAGAAAAAGGAAAAAAATAAAATAAAATCTTTAAATCAATGGGAATCATAATGTGCTATATCTCCATTTAGAAAATACATGGGTCCAGAAATCAAGGGTTGGAAGTAGAAACAACCTGACCCAGCCTCACTCCCAGTGAGCCCCTTGGGGAATTCGTGCTTCAGGTCTCCACACCTCTGGCCTCTGCAGGTTTAGAAATGTTGACTCCTGAAGGGGTAACACTTCCAGAGATATGACAAAATCCCACTGAAATTCAACATACTGATCAGTATGTTAAAGAACAATACTCCATGGGTCAATAGTTTTTATCCTGAGATTCTAAATATGCTTCAGATTTAGGAAATATATTTATATTAGTTTATTTCATAAATATATCAATACCAAAGGAGGCAAGTCCAATAGGAATCAAAATGTCTTTGATAATTTTTAATAGCCATTGCTGCAACTGGTGGTGTATACACGTGTGTGGGGGGGGTTGCAGCCTCTTAAATTAGGAAAATAAAGGTGTATCTTTCAGGGGCTGGTCCAGTGGCGCAGTGGCTAAGTTCGCATCTTCTGCTTCTCGGCAGCCTGGGGTTCGCCGGTTCCGATCCCGGGTGCAGCTGGTGTGGACAAGGCACTGCTTGGCAAAAGCCATGCTGTGGTAGGTGTCCCACGTATAAAGTAGAGGAAGACAGGCATGGATGCTAGCTCAGGGCCAGTCTTCCTTAGCAAAAAGTGGAGGATTGGCAGTAGTTAGCTCAGGGCTAATCTTCCGCAAAAAACAAAAACAAAAACAAAAACGGTGTATGTTTCAAATGACAAATAATATGGATTTTTCAATGAGAGCTAACATTCACTTGAACATGGAAGCATTAAGTGACAATTAATGAATATACAAGGATTCTTTCTATGAACCATATGTATTTAATATTATTCAATATTAAAAATTCAATTGAATTATCAATTCAAACAAATGCATAAGAGGAAAAAATAAAGGGGACATAAGCATTGTAAAGTCAAAGACAAATGTATCATTGTTAGTAGATAAGATTTTGGAGTTGGAGAGCCCTGAGATCTCCAAAGATGCAGCTCTGTGTGAGTCCTTCATCATGCATTCCAGTAAATCCCCTAGGACAGTCGTTTTCGAATTTTAGCCATGCATAAGATCCACTTGGATGGCTTGTTAAACACAAATGGCTGGGGCTGTCCCTGGAGTTTCTGATTTAGTAGATCTGAGATGAAGGGCAAGAATTTATGCATCTAACAAGTTCCCAGGGGATGCTGGAGCTATTGGTCTAGAGACACTATGAGAAACACTTTATCATGTCCTTAGTACTCTGATTTAATAAAAGTTTTCCCTCCACTGTTTACATTTCCCCTTCCTCACTCCACATCCAGCTTTTACTAGGGTACACTGGCTCTTTTGGATGGCATCATGGGGTATTGGAGGAGATAAGAAAAAAGACAGAGATCACCAGGGCTCTCTTCTATGTATGTTTCCTACCTGATTAGGGAGAGTTCGTTACTGGAGGAGAATAGAAAAATAAGCTAAAATACTGTTTTATAAAATCTTCATGGAGGCTTTCTGACAATACATGGAATACCGTTCTACTTCCACGGCATTGAAAACACCACTTGTTAGACAAAATCTAAGGTTCCTCTGACCAGATGGTCTGTCTTTGTAGGACACAACTCTGGCCCTGTCAAAGACACACCCCTCACACGGGTCACACCTTTTCCTCTTGAGAGGAATTGCTTCTGTCTTTGCCCCAGCCTTTCACTGACAAACTTTCTCCACTAGGCTTTCAGTACACCAGCTCTCTTAGTTTCCTGCTACCAGACTGGTCTCTTATACTCAGCCTCCTTTGCAGTTGACTCCTCCCAGAGCATCCCAGACTCTATCTTTGGTCCCTCTCCATATTTACACTTGTTCCTTTGATGATCTCAACCAGCTTGCTGGCCTCAAATACTACCTCTATGTCGATGACCCTCCAATTTTTACCTCCAGTACAGACCTCTCTCTCAAACTCAAGTCTCCACTGGGATGTCAAACAAAATCTCCATCTTTTTAACTTGTGCTAAAATATACACAACGTAAAATTTACTGTTTTAACTATTTTTAAATGTACAGTTTTGTGGCCTTAACTACATTCACATTGTTGTCCAACCATCACCACCATCCATCTCCAGATCATTTCATCATCCCCAGATGAAACTCTGCCCCTTGAACACTAGCTCCCTGATCCCCTCTCCCCCCAGCCCCTGGTAATCTCTATTCTAGTTTCTGTCTCTATGAATTTGACTACTTTAGTCATCTCATATAAGATGACCCATACAATATTTATCCTTTGGGATATTTCATTTTTGACATTCTGAACTTCTGGTGTCCCTTTTCTTTCAAATTTGCTCCACCCATAGCCCTCCCTATGTCGACTGAAGCAATTCCACTCATTCAGTTTTTCAGGACCCAAACCTGGAGTCATTCTTGTTTCCTTTCTTTTCTCACACCCATATCCTTCCTGACAACAAATCCTCTTGGCCCAACTGATCACTTCCCAACCCTTATGCTACTACCACCACCCACCTCATGTCCTAGCCTCCTGTATCTCACCCAGTTTGCTACAGTCAACTCCAACCAGGTTTGCCAAACCCTGCAACCCTTTCTCAACCCAGCAGCCAGAATGGTCTTTTAAAATCCCAAGTAAGATCATGTCATATATCTGCCCCAAACCTGACAATGACTCCCCACATCACTCAAAGTCCTTCAATGGCAGAGAAAGCCTCACATGATCAGCTCCTGATACCCATCCTCCTCTTCTGCTATGTACCCCCTCGCTCTCTATGCTGCAACCATATTCCCCCCAGGCCACCTCCCACCTCAAGGTATTTGTAGTAACCTTGCCCTCTGCCTGGGGCACTCTTTCCCAGGATGTGCGCTCACCTGAGTTATTCACTGTCTTCACAAATGCAATGAGGTTTATTAAGACCAGACTTTATATAATGACAACCTTTCCTCTCCACACTCCTGATGCTCTTTGCCCTGTGGCATTGAACCTAAAAATAATGACTGGCACATAGTAAATACTCAATAAAAATAGGTTTGATAAATTGAGTAAACAAATGTGGTTCTGAAGGGGGTTCCAGTATAGTGTCCCCTGACCACAGTTGATTGGTTCAAGGTGGAAAGAGCACACAATTGTGTCAAACACCATCCTTTTCTGAGATCTTTTTTTCACACGAGAAGCTAAAACAAATCCAGTTTCCTTCTAGTAGTGAAGCTACTAAACAAGTGCTTCACACTAACATGAGGTGTGAGTTGTGAGAGTTGCTGGTTTCTGCATCTCTTTGCATTTGCAAGTAGTCAGGCTGAGAAAATAAAGCTGACAATCTGAAAGGAAATCCTTGCAGTATTTGAGCCCCTGTGTCCAGCTGTGCCAGCGTCCACCTCAGCCTCTGTTCAGCTATGATCAGATGAATCGGGAAATTCTTTTCTATCACTTGCCAGGAAACCAAACCTGCATAGTGCAGCCCTATATCTACATGAGCCAGGGCCATGAGAAGATCACACCCCATGAAAATCAGCAAGCTGTGCCATGACAAAGGCTCCAGCTTCTCAGCTCAAGGCCTTACTGACCACTTGTTGGCAAATTCTAACTCATACGAATCTCCTATGGAAAGCTGAACAATAGCTTCCCAAAGACGTCCATGTACCAATCTCCAGAATTTGTGAATGTGTTACCTTAGATAATGAAAGATACTTTGCAGATGTAATTAAGTTAAACATCCTGAGATGGGAAATTTATCCTGAATTATCTGGGTGTGCTCAGTGTAATCACAGGGGCCCTTATTATAGGAAGCCAGGAGTACTAGAGACAGATTTGAAGATGCTATATTGTTGACTTTGAAGATAGAGGAAGAAACCATGAGCGAAGGAATGGAGGGGGGCCTCTAGATTTTGGAAAAGGCTAATAAACAGATGTTCCTCTCAAGCCTCCAGAAGGAGAGTACCCTGCTGATACATTGTAGACTTCTGATTTCCAAAACTGTAAGATGATAAATTTTTGTTGTTTTAAGCCATTCAACATAGAGTAATTTGTTATAGCAGAATAGGAAAACTAATACAACTCTCTTCCAAAATCTGCTTCTCTTGTCACCACTGGCTTAGATTTCTCCCCATTATCCCTCCCCTGGACAACTTCCACAGTCTCCTAACAGTTCCTTCTGCTTCCAGTTTCTCCCACTCAGAGCAATACTAAATTCCTCACATTATATGTATGATTACAGCACGGCCCTGGTGCTCAATTTCCTTTAAAATCCTTAATATGTCAAATTAGAATCTCAATAGTCTGTCCTCTATCTACAGATCTAGGCTTATTTCTAATAATTCAGTCCTAAGTTCAGTATATCTTCCTTAAATGCCTTACTCTTGAATTTCTCCATGCTTATGTGTACGTGCTTCCTTCTCCCTCTAGATCCCACTGTCTTATCCTCTCTCCTTCCAACCCAAACCCATTTTCCAGTTAAATTTCTATTGATTATTTGTTACTCAATGCTCCAGTAAATTCTTCCATTAGATGTTTTCCCTGAATCCCAAGTGTTGTCAAAGATGTGGAAAAACTGGGAGCTTCCTCCAGTGCTGATGAAAATGTAAAATGATGAAGCCACTTTGAAAAACATTTTGGCATTTTTCTTAAACAATAAACATAAATTTACAATCTTGCCCAGTAATTATACTCCACCTTATCTACCCAAGAGAAATAAAAACACTTGTCAACACGGAGACATGATGAAAATGTTCATAAGAACCCAAACTGGAAATATCCAAATAGCTGTCAAGTGATAAATGGATAAACAAACTGTGGTACATCCGTACATTTGAATACTATTCTGCAATTTTAAGGAACAAAACACTGACACGTGACTCACAGGGATTATTCTTAAAATAATTGTGCTAAATGAAAGAAGCCAGATACAAAAATCACATATTGTATGATTCTATTTATATAAAATATCTAGAAAAGCCAAATTTTTAGAGAGCGAAAGGAGAGACGTGGTTGCCTAGGATGGAGGTGGGAGTGGGAATTAACTGCAAATGGGCACAAGGGGACTTTTGGGGATGATACAAATGTTCTAAAGCTGAATTATGGTGTAGATTGCATAACCACAAATTTATTAAAATTATTAAATTTGCCTTTTCAATGGGTGAATTTCATGGTACATAAGTTGTATATCAATAAATCTGTAAAATCAATTGTTTAAAGTTTTCTCTGGAATAACACAAGGCGATTGAACACTTTTACCTTTGTTTTCAACAGACTCTATTGCACCCCAGTGTTGTTATGTTCACCACTCTGTGTTGTGATCATGTTTACCTCTTTCATCCCCTCTTCAACTTGTATACAGCAGACAAAAAATACACACTGGATTAAACGTAACGAAATCAAAGTAAATTGAAGCCACACCAAATATGTTTTTCCTCACTACCAAATTATGATTTTTCAGGAATATTAAGATCTTACTAGATACACAATTCTTGGTTTCTTTTTTTTTCTTGGCCCCAAAAGTCCAAAATTGTATTCAAGATATTGTTTTGATATCCTTCACTGTCTGTATCAATGGTGTTTTCCCCCTCAGAAGAAGACACTGAGCCAAGGATTCACGTGCAAGCACTTCAGTGGAATGAGTAGAAAACATGGAACATGGGTTAGAGAGAGGGGAAGTGATGTAGGGAGGAAAATATATCCAGTAAAGCTTGCCTTCAGTCAGCTTCCACAACAAGTGAGCAGAGTTTTCACCCCGTAGGGAAATTGGCACAAAATCCAAACTTCAAAATTATCCCAGCTACAGGGTGAAG
The DNA here is from genome assembly GCF_041296235.1 of Equus asinus. Taxonomy (NCBI): domain Eukaryota; kingdom Metazoa; phylum Chordata; class Mammalia; order Perissodactyla; family Equidae; genus Equus; species Equus asinus. The sequence goes on along the minus strand of NC_091809.1, from coordinate 18,413,677 downwards.
GAGTTGGCATATGCCACACCTCTCCATCAAAAACTGTTTCTGGTGGGGCATAATTCCCTGTCGCTTCTGCCTTTATGCATTGGGAAAAGTGGATTCCACCTGTTGTGGACAATTGACAGTCATGCAATTGTGCAATGAGATGGTGAAAGGATCCCAGGGAACATGGGAGAAATGCTGACAGCTTCTAATACCCCACCCTTCACTGCAGACTTGATTCTATCAATGCTCTTCTCAAAAAGTGAACTAAGCCCTGAATGCATCCCACAAGTGTGTAACTACCATTCCTTAGGGTACCTCCAGAGAATATCCTCCCCCCAAAACAAACCATATGAGAGAATAACTTTATTATACTCAGTATTGAGTTTTTGGATCTTTAGATGTATTCTAAAACTGCAATAATAGGAAATAAAGGTCTTATAACACAGGAAATAATAGGAAGAAGGGAAAGAAGGAGGAAGGAAGGCAAAGAGTGAAGCAATTTCTCAGGGTTATCCTACACAATATATTACTATGAATCACCTAGAGAAATTAGCTTTCAAATCTAGATTCCTACTCCTGAAGTTGAAAATCACATCACTGTTTTCATGGAAAGTATGATAGCAAAGTTAGGAGTGTAGGTTCAGTGTCAGCTTTCCAGAGTAGAGTCCATCCCTATTTCAATCTCTTTCTCTGAAAAGTGAGGTAAATGAGAAAAAACACCTCAAAGAAATGTTGTCAGGATAACATAAGAGTACATATGTAAAGCAACAAGAAGTGTCTTGACATGGCAAGCACTTTAGTCATGACTATTGTATGATTTTCCTTCCATTTCTTCCAGGGAAAAACGAACACACAACCAAATTAAAGTGAAGATATCAACATTTGAGAAGATAATTTTTGTGGAAAATGATGCTATTACTTAATATAAGTGCTTCAGATCTAATGTTGGAAATCTCAGGAATGGCTGTAAGAAAGCTGAGCAAAGATAGAGCTTCATGGGCTGCAAATAGGGAAGAAAAGTAAAAAAAGATTGACTGAGGAGGTTGTTAGGGAGAAACTAATACAAAAATGAATAAAAGCAAAGTCATAGCTGCCTTGGGAATAGAAAAAATGAAGCAAGTTCTTTTGGGGAGAAAACGAACCAGGAGATTAAATCCATAATATTTGCTTTTGGAGCCCACAATGTCCACTTAGTTCTGAGGCCAGGGACCCATCACAGACAAGGGGCTGCTCGACTGAGGACCCTTCTCAGGGCCCCCTTCACATCCTTGTTCCTCAGGCTGTAGATGAAGGGGTTCAGCATGGGGGTGACCACAGTGTACATCACTGAGGCGATCGAGCTTCTGTGGGAAGAATGGGTCAGAGCAGAGCTGAAGTAGACACCCAGGCTTGTCCCGTAGTACAAGCAGACTGCAGAGAGGTGAGAACCACAGGTGGAAAATGCTCTATATTTTCCCCCTGCAGAGGAAATTCTCATTATAGAGGAGACAATTTGAGAGTAAGAGAAGAGGATTCCAATGAGGGGAAACACGCCCAGCAGGGCACTAGCCACATACATGCTGATGTTATTAATGAGGGTGTCAGAGCAGGCTACTTTGAGAACCTGAGCCAGTTCACAGAAGAAGTGTGGAATTTTAGTACCTATACAGAAGGTCACCTGCCTTAACAGTAGAATATGAATCAGAGAGACCCAGAAAATGATAAACCAACACATCAGAACCAGGAGGCCACAGAGGCGTGGGTTCATGGTGACCATGTAGTGCAAGGGGTGGCAGATGGCCACAAATCTGTCATACGCCATTACAGTCAGGAGGAATCCATCCAGTAAAGCAAAAATCATAAAAAAATACACCTGTGTGAGGCATCCTATGTAGGAGATGTCTTTTCTCTGTGCCTGAATGTTCACCAGCATCTTCGGGACAGTGGTGGAAGTGAAGCAGATGTCGACAAAGGAGAGGTTGGAGAGGAAGTAATACATGGGGGTGTGGAGGTGAGAGTCAGAAATGATGGTCAAGATGATAAGAAGGTTCCCGAGCAAGGTGACCAGGTACATGGACAGCAACAACGCAAACAGAAGGGGTTGCAGTTCAGGATCCTCTGAGAGGCCCAGGAGGAGGAACTCTGATATTTCTGTGTGGTTTCCTGCTTCCATGTAGCTGGTGTCTGCTGGAGAAGGAGGAAAAAGTAATGTTCAGTGACAGCCGACTGGCAGCTCACTTAATCAGCACCTCGTGATTCAACCTTTAGGTGGACAAACTTCACCCTCTGTTAAGTCTTTCCAAGGACAGTGATTCACTCAAAGTGGTAGCACATTTCCTTTTTAAATGTAATTATTTAGCCTTTTTAAAATTTACCAGTAATTTCTTTTTATCTCCTACTCACTGGTTCTAATACCATTTGAGGCTATCAACATAAAACTGATTTCTTCTATGATATGACCCTTAAATAGTTCAAGACCTTTAATAGATTTTCTTTGATAACCTCCATGCTTTCTTCATTGAAATAGCTCTGATACTTATTAAGATGTGGATTCCCAACTCAGAAAACTTTAATTCTGACTTGAAGCTTCCTATCCATGTCCTAGTTAACACTCAAGTGCCTTATTTATTTTATTTCTAAAAATGTGGTTACTGTTATTACCTTCTTTTGGAGGTTTAGAAATGCCTTTATGCACAGTATGATCTCAATAAATGATAACTATTATCATTATTAATACGTTCCTTTTACAATAACTCTATTTGATATGTAACTCTCCTAAAGTACAGGATAGAAATGTGATTTAGAAAATGGGATCTGAAATCAGACTTCCTAGAATCGAATTTTGCTGTAGCAACCTACTGTTGATGTGACCTTGACAAAGTTATTTAAGGTTTCCTAGATGAAGATACCTCACTTCTACAATGGGAGTAGCAAACATTCCCTACATTGTAAGACTGATGAGTGAATTAAATGAGATGATGTGTGTAATTTTTCTTGTAATCTCTGTGACATACACTGGACACTTGATAAATGTGAGCTTCTGTTCTTAACATCACAATAACTCAGTCCTCTGTGGTATCATTGTCAAAATTCCTCTTAAACTGTGGCATTCATTAAAGATAGAATTCTGATTGTTATACACACAACAGATCTGTTACCTCTTTTCACTGACATGCAGCACTTCTAATTAATGAAGATCCCTGTGGATCTCTGTTTCAGAAACTGCCTGCCAGTTAGATTCTTCCAAGAGGAGAGAAAAGTATGTGGACTACAAAGATAAGAAAAGGGAACAAAATCACAAAATCATCATAATAAAATACAAAGTGTCTGTGCTCATATATACATCCTCAGAAGTGGAGATATGTTGTGTTAAAAACCAGTAGAGTTAATTGCAAAAATAGATGATTGACAGATTTGATTAAAAAATATTCAAAGCTTGGGGGCTGGCCCCCTGACCAAGTGGTTAAGTTCGTGCGCTCTGCTATGGCGGCCCAGGGTTTTGCTGGTTCGGATCCTGGGCCCAGACATGGCACCGCTCATCAGGCCATGTTGAGGTGGCATTCCACGTGCCACAACTGGAAGGACTCACAACTATAATATTCAACTACATGGGGGGCGGATTTGGGGAGAAAAAGCAGAAAAAAAATTCAAAGCTTGTATAAATCAAATCATCCTAAAATTTCAAAGAAAAATTTAAGATGTGATTATAAATGTCTACATTCTCCATGATAGAAAAAGGTCCATGTTATTAATGCCTAGAGAATCCTAATTAAGTCAAGAGAGAAAAATCATCCAGGACTCATTTAGTTTGGGGAGGTGGGTGGAAAAGGATTTTCTGAACTATGAATATTTGAACTGTGAAAGGAAGGATGGGTAATTGTTAACCAGGGGAAAGAAGGAAAGCACAAGTATTTTGGGGTGAGAGAACAGAATTCATGGTTGCCCTGTGGGTCAGAGAGCTTGAGAATGAAGGAGCTTGAGAGTCCAGTGAGAAGGAGAACAGAGAGAGAGGGTCAGGAGGACAGAGTGGATGAGGCTCACATGTTCAGCATCCTGTGCAATTCCTTGGTGTGCCTCTCATGTTGGTAATTTTATGTTTGTGATCAGAGAAGGTGATTTCCTTTCCTTACCATTGTCTTTCCAGGAACTTACATGGTGCCTGGCACATAGTAGGTGCTCAAAACATGCAAATGTTAAATGGGTAATAAAGAAATCTCACTCAAAAAAGACCTCTTTGGGCTCACATAAGCCTGAATATAGATACAAAATTCAATAAAAAGTTAAATACAATTTACTCATACCTATTTTTAGAGAAGAATATGTCATGAATAAGTAACAACTCCTAGAGGTGGGAATGTGGTTTAATACTAGGGGTTTTGCTAACATAATTCATCAAAGAAATAGGTCAATGAAGAGAAACCATAACCATAATGACAGGAGAAAATGCATTTGAGAAAATGTAACGGTCATTACTCTCATTAGCAGCCAGGACAGAGCATTTGCTAAATAAGGAAACCAAGGACAATTTCTAAACCCAAGAAAGAATGATAGTTTTAAAGCTACAGCAAACATGGTATTTTACATTAAACACTAACATCTTTGTATTAAATTTGTGAACAGATCAAGGCAGTCTACTCCAATTTCAGTCACTAGATATTCTCCAGAACATTTAAAGGAGATCTGTAAGATGAGAAAAGGAAATCGGGCTGAGTACAAAACATCAGAAATAATTATTGTAGACGATATTGTGAACACTAAAATTAAACAACAACAATCAACACAGGACTCTTAAGTGCTATCAGTAAGGCAAACATGATGCAAAAATTGTTAGGAAATAGAAAAACCTAGTCACATTAAGAATAAAATAGACAACCTCGTGCATAATAGATCTCCAGTGAGTAGTTAGTGAATAGATTTTTGGGCACAGGAAATCCAACAGGAGCCTACAATTATGGGAAAGAATAGACAAGAGGTGGAGACTCTCCAGAAAATACCTTTTATCACAGAAAGCCCCTAGATTCCAAAAAGAGAGAGAAGGAAACAGAAAATGCACTGGAAAAGACTGCATTCGATAGAAACTAAAGTGCCTTCAAAGTACAGAGACTTCGCCATTACAGACTAAATAAATATGAGACTGTCGCAGTCTCGTTATTCTCGATGTAAACCCCAGTGCTCACTTTCTCTCCTCTTTTTTTCTTACTCCTCCAGCTCTCACTGGATACACTGACCCTCTATGATGGGTACTACTGAAGCTTTTGGTTCTCTGAGGTCTGCCCCTGGGAAGCCCAGTTGGGTTGCATTTGGCTGGGATCAGAGAATTATTGGCAAGGGGCAACAGAAACATGTTTAAAGTTTCCGGTGTCTCCAGGGTTGAATTCTCAGAGCTCCTCATTACAGAAATTCTTCTATTGACTTACGTCATTCCTAATAATTCAGCTCTCTAGGGGTACAAAGATAAGAGAGTGGGCAATTTTCAGCCAACATGGTGTCTGCAAGTGGTAAAAGTGGGAAATTAATTTTTTTAATTCAAGGAGAAACTCTTCTTGCTTTGATTTCACTTAAATCTACAAAGAGTCCCCTAAGGAAAGTACAATTTCTACAAGAATCAAACCCTGGAACCAACTTTCTGTGAAGTTCCCTTGAAGAATCTTTGGAGATTTTGTGAATCACTTGGTGTCCACAATGCCATGGAGGCCACAAGATCTTTCTAAAGAAAAGTAGTGTGGCAAATAGTTTTGGTTTTGTTGGAAGGACTAACCAAATAAGGATGGAAAATATCCCCTGACATTTGCTGGTGACATGGAGGTCTTCATCGATATTAGAGAGGGCTCCATTTATTATCTCTAATTAGAAGGGCAGGGGCAGAAATAATCCAGGTAAAGTGGGTTGAAGAGTGAGTATTGAGACAACTTAGGTGAAAATAAAAATCACATATGAAGTTTATTACAGAAGGGGACTACATGGTTAAAACGTAGTCTAAAGAGAGTAACTCTCTCTCTGGAGAGAGTCCAGAAATTTTTATAATGGAAAATATGGGAAGACATTTAATTTCAAAGAGAATGATCATATTTTGTGCAGGCATATGAATATACAGGAAATGCTGTGTACTTAATCCACAGTATGCAGCGTATACTCTAAGTCAAAGACAATCATAATGTGCTGTATCTCCAATTTGGAGAATCCATTAAGCCATAAACCAAGGGTTGGAAGTAGAAGTAGCCCCGTCTGCCATCACTCCATGAGCCCCTTGGGGAGTTTTTGCTTCAGGCCTCCACAAATCTGGCCTCTGCATGTTTAGAAATTTGACTTCTAAAGGGTAACACTTTTGGAAACATGGCAAAAGTCCCATTAAACTTCAAGCTGTGCTGCTGCCTGGCACTTCAGGTCCTTCTTAACAAGAAGAGGAGTCACCATCCTGGTAGTGTAATTGACCGTGGTCGTCAATGTGATTGTGTGACTATGGCAATGGGCATACGCTGGTTCCATGCTGTGCTCAGTCAGTGGCTGGAAGGAGCCCAGGAGCAACCTCAGTGCAAACACAGTGGAGGATGCAGATGACTGTTGGTTCGTTTATGCTCCCACAGCAAGAGATCTGAGTGGTGTTGGGCTTTAGTGAAGCAGCTTCCTTTAGCTGAGGGCAATTCTCAAAGTGGGCTGAGGGCTGAGGGCTGAGGACTGTCAGAAGGCTGTATCCCTCACACCTGGAAGAATAAACCCGTAATCCTGAGGTAGGACCTGGGCGATACAGCACAGCATTCACTAGAGTCCATCCCTAGGGACATTTGCGTCAACTTTTTTAAATTGAAACATAATTGATATATAACATTATGTTATTTTCTGTTGTACGACATAATGGTGCAATATTTGTACATGTTGGGAAATTACACCACAATCAGTCTATTTAACATCCATCACCACATGAGGTTACAAGTTTTTTTCTTGTGATGAGAACTTTTTTATTTTTATTTTTTAAAGATTGGCACCTGAGCTAACATCCGTTGCCAGTCTTCCTTTTTTCTTCTGCTTTTTCTCTCCAAATCCCCCCAATGCATAGCTGTATATTCTAGTTGTGGGTGCTTCCAGTTGTGGCACATGGGACGCTGCCTCAACATGGCCTGACGAGCGGTGCCGTGTCCGCGCCCAGGATCCGAACCAGCGAAATCCTGGGCTGCCGCAGCAGAGCCCATGAACTCAACCACTCGGCCACAGGGCTGGCCCCAGTGATGCGAACTTTTAAAATCTACTCTCTTCGCAAATTTCAAATAAACAATACAGTATTGTTAACTCTAGTCACTATTCTGTACATTTCGTGACTTATTTTATAATAGGAATTTGTATCTTTTGCCCACCTTCACCCATTCTCTTCCCCCTTTGTGACCACCAATCTGTTCTCTGTACCTGTAAGTTTATTTTTTGCTAGTTTGTTTGCTTGTTTTTAAGGCTGTCTTGATCAGTATGTTAAATAACAATACACCATGGGTCAATACTGCTCATCTCAGGAATTTACATATGCTTCCACATTAGGAAATCTATTTACATTCATGTATTACATAAATATATCAGTACAAAAGCTGGATTTTTAAAAGAAGTCAAAATGTATTTGATAATTTTAACAGCCATTGCTGCAAATGGTGGGGTACGTGTGTGTGTGGAGGCAGGTTCTCAAAAATGGAAAATAAGGATGTATCTTTCAAATGATAAGTAATGTATACTTTTCAATGGGAAATAATGTTCTTTGGAACGTGGACGCATTCAGAAATGACAATTAATGAACATGAAAAGATTGCTGCTACAAACCATAAGTATTTAATATTATTCTAATAATTTAAATGAATGCATAAGATGAAAAAAGACAGGGACATAAGCATTGTAAAGTAAAAGACAAATCTATGATTATACGTAGATAAGATTTTGGAGGTGGAGAGCCCTCAGATCTCTGAACACGCGGGCGCACGTGGGTCCTTCATCATCCCTTCAACAAATCTTCTAGGGCAGTTGTTTTCAGATTTTAGCCATACATGAGATCCAATGGATGAATTACGAAACACAAATGGCTGGGCCTGTCCCTGGAGTTTGGTAGATCTGGGATAAAGAACAAGAATGTGCATGCCTGTCAAGCTGCTAAGTGATGTTAATGCTTCCAATCTGGAGACATTTTGAGGCACACTTGTTTGTGTCCCTTGTACTCTGATCTAATAAGAGATTTCCTCCACTGTTTACATCTTCCCTCCTGCACACCACCCCCAGGCTTTACTAGGTTACACTAGCTCTTTCAGATGTCACCATGGAAACCCTGGTTGCCCTGGTTCCTTCTGGTACGCTGTCTTTTCCCCATAAAGTACAGGGAGACGTTCCAGGCAGGGAATTTACAACCCATATCTCTAGGAGACCCAAGATGGTTTGCCTCGGGGACAGTGGAAACTTGTTTAAAGTTTCCAGAGCCTTGGGAGATGAATTCTCAGACTTCCTCATTAAATAAATTGTTCTATTTTCATTCACTCTTTAAACAATTTAGCTCCCTTGGTGTGGAAAGAGAGTGATAGGAAGAAAACTTTATGCCACTTCCCTTTCCCTGAAGATAGCTGTGGAGAGAGATGAATTCCTTTATTCCAATTATTCCTTGTTATCTGGTACATTCAAAACTTTGCAGTCAACAAGACCATTCTTCTGGAGATTAAAAAAGATCCTTCATCTTCCTTCAAAGAAGTCTCCCAGTGTTCCTTAAGACACTACTCCAATTCTGGCCTCCTTTTCACGGGATTTAATTTCAAAGTTAGGAGTTTCTCCCTGAGGGATGTGTTAATGTTACAAGGAGCCCAATAGACATGACCCACAGAATCCCATTATCACGAAAATGAAATACATGAGAAAGGTCCCTATTTCCAGAAGAAGAACACAACCGTTAATGATGTTGCTACTGAAAAATCAAGGATTTTGAAGAATGTAAATATTCCTGAGAATTTATAAGAAGTATCACATGAGGTTACTGCAGACCTCAGGGAGTGCAAATGTGATGGATGTAGAAAGACTCCAGATGAACTGGTTGAAGGAAGAGTGAGCAGAGTGGAAATGGAAGTAACAAGTAGACCAAATTCTCCAAAAGTTTGGAGTAATAACCAAAGGGGAATATGGCTCTATATGTGAGTTTCATTTTAATTGAAAGACATGAGAATGTGGGACATTCCCATGACATTGGAAAGTATAACATTGCACACAGACATTGGAAAATACAGGATAAAGAAAGGATAAGGGATAACATAATTTCCCCCAGAAATTAGGAATCAATGGGATTCAAAGCTCAGATGGAGCTTTGTAGGAAGCAGTCATTGATCAAATAATTATATAAATAATTATTTAATTACAATGGTGGCTAATGTCGGGATGGATGCATTGTGTCCAGTGAGAGCATATACCCAGTGGGTCCCTGTAACTGAGAACTGAAGGATCCTGGGTAGGATTCAGCCAAGCGTTAGCTTGTGTTTCTAGCTCCTGACTCTCTCAACAGGAACTTCTCCCTCTTTCTGTACAATTATTTGATTTATGCTGCCACCTGTGGAGACTGATGATCACCAGACCAACACATTTGACCTCTGAGGTAATAGGACCAATGGGATGTTCTGTTCGCCCCTCCCCTCAACCTTTCCAAGATTCCACTGATGTTTTATTCTTCCTAACATATTGCCCTTCCTGTTATTCCCATACTGTGAACACTACCACCATCAACTCTGGCACCCACGGAGTTGTTCTACTCCAGTGGTTCTCAGTCAGGCTGATTTTGTCCCCTACAGGACAGCTGACAATGTCTGGAGACTTTTCTGGTTATCACAACTCAGTGCTGCCATCTAGTGGGTAGATCACAGGGATCTGTTAAAAATCTTGCTATTCACAAGACAGCCAGCCCCTCATAACAAATAATTATATAGACCAAAATGTCAATATTGTCGTGGGTTAGAAATCTTCGTGAAGACTGTTGAGGACTAATGTTAAAATTTTTATCTAACCAATCCTAGCCACACCTAATTATTTTATAGTGATAGTGAAAATATCATATGAAAGATTTCACAATCTTTTTCCTTTTTTTTTTTGTGCTACTTCATCTTTTTTATTGTGGTTAAATTTATATAACATAAAATGTACCATTTCAACCATTTTTAAGTATACAGTTCTGTACACTTGGCCTTAAGCACATTCACATTGATGGGCAATCATTGCCACCATCTGTGTCAACCAATTTTTCATTTTACAAAGCTGAAAGTCTATCCCCATTAAATACTAACTTCCCATTCTCCTACCCCAACTCCTGACACCCATTATTCTACTCTCTCTATGAATTTGACTACTCTTGGCACTTCATATGAGTGGAATCATATGACATGGATAAATATCCATTTAAAACACTTCAACTTTGACATTTCAAAACATGAACTTCTGATGTCCCCTGTCCTTTGCAAATTTGCTCCACCCACAGTCCACCTGGTACCATGTACATGAACATGGCTGCTCCAAAAAAGAGGCCCACTACGGTGATGCATGAGAAGAAGGTGGTGAAGTCCTCTTTGGGGGCCTTCTCTGAGTGTACACGTAGAACAGCCCCCAACATGTCACCATAGGAGGTGGCAATGAGGGGAAGGGGAAGCACAAGGATCAGCACCCCCGAGGTGGACAGCGCCAACTCACAGGCAGAGGTGTCTGTGCAGGAGAGCTTCAGCAGTGCTGGCACCTCACAGAAGAAGTGGTCCACGATGCAGGAGGCATCAGTAGGGGAAGTGCAGAGTAATGGAGGTCTGGATGGAGGCATTGAGCATACCCGCCAGCCAGGAGGAGCCCACCATGAGCAAACACACCTGGCGCCTCATGAGCAAAGGATACTGCACGGTGTAGAACAGAGCAACATAATGGTTATAGGACATTAGGGCCAACAAGATGCCCTCAGCCACACTCATCAACGTCAGGAAGAATATTTGAGCTGCACAATCCCTGAGGGAGGTGGAACCTTCTCCCTGCAGGAAGTCTGACGCCATCTTGGCGATGGTGACCAGAGGGAAGCCAACATCTAACAGAGAGGGCTGACTGAGCAGAAAGTACATGGGTGTGTGGAGCCAGGAGTCCATGTGGATCAGGAATAGCAGAAAGGTGTTGGCTAGAAGGCCCATAATAAACATGGCAGCCACCAGGGAGAACCGAAGCTGATGTGACCCTGAGTGACTGAAGAGGCCCACCAGAATGAAGTCAGAGGCCACTGATTGATTTCCATCCCCTCTGTTTTACATGATGTACCTTTGCTGCAGGAAGAACAGGAGACCTACATCAAGAATCCTGAGTGGGGCTGGCAAATCCCACCAGGCAATGGCCGTCGATAGGTACTGGCTGCCTAGAGTGCTGTCTTGAGAAGAGTTATGAGGTCACCGCTAGAATCAATAGGAGAAAAGCCACAACAGATTAGTGATGCCTGTCATGGGCATGGGATGGGAGAGCAGAAACTTGCATCTCTTAATAAGATACTGGGCCACACCTCATGCAAGAGCTACACACTGACTCTTGCAGTCTAAATTTCAAAGTCCAAGTCAAAGAAAGTAGTATAGACCCAGTAGAATGTTTCAATACCCCTCTTCCTGATGGTCCTGGGGCTAAAGCAGAGGTGAGATTCCAAAAAGATTGGGAGGTGAAATAGGTAATGATGGAGCTGAAACAAGAAAACTAAGCAAGAGAACAGAGAGGAGTGGCTGAGTCCAAATGCAAAGATGAGTATCTGGAGCAAAAAGAAATCTATGCTGAGCCAGCACTGGGGCCAATCTGAATTCTAACTGTGAATCTAAGGAGTGTGAGCCATAGAAGCACTTGGGTGACAGCAAGTTGGGGGTCAAATGGACTGGGATTAGGTGGGGGGACAGTTGTCAATGAGCTCAGCTATTATTGGTGACTTTGTGACATTGGATGGGAGAGTAGTGACCTGTGGGTAGTCTGACTTAATTTCAAGGACTAGGGTAAGACGCTAGCTCTAGAGTCTCTGATAAATATTGCCTGAGTGAATGAGGTGGACAAGAAAGATGACCACAGACCAGAAGGAGCTGCACACTTAAATCCGGAATGCTCAATTCCCTTGGCAACCTCCAAGCCCCCTGGCAAACACAGATTGCTCTGGAATACCACGTACCACCCACAACTCCAACAATGAACAATGCAGGACAGAAAGGATGTCCATTCCCAACTGTGGGTAGTTAGGGAAGCAGCAATACTGGCCATATAAGGGCACGTGGATTCTTTTGAGGGTCTCACTGGAACTCTTTGTCCTAAGGCTGCCATCTTCATTCAGATGGTCTTTAAAGCTGTCTTTAACTATTCGCCATCCTGACTTTCCTATCACATCCAAGCGCCCAACCAACCATTCACCCATCCATTCAACAAAATTAGTCACATGCTGGGCTGGGCATAAGACATTCCAGGGTGAATCACCCAGGCAAGGTCCTCGCTTCCCTGGACCCCACAGTCTCCATCACGATACCAATGACAAACAAGGACATAAACAGACAAGATCTATGTGACATAGGGAAGTACCATGAAGGAAGTGAGTAGGACATCATGTAGGAAATTGCTGGCGACACCACAGGACAGGGTCAGGAATGCTTGGGACACTTGACAGGTGCCCTCAGTACTGAGAGGGATGTGGAAGAACCAACTTCTTCCTCCTACTTGGAGGTGGATGTTAGTGAGGCTGGCTGTGTGGTTCACCCTGACAAAAACTTTCTAACAGTGCAATCCAACCCATTGGTGGCATTTTCCAAAGTCAGTCAATGACATAAGGGAGTAAGATAACTGAGGTCTGTGATTACAGAATTTAGAGTTGGAAAGGGAAAACCAACATTGTTCACATCATTTCAGGATATTCTGATCAGAAACATAAGAGAGACACATGCATGATGTTTTGGGTACCCAGGGGATGAAACTCTGCCTGAGTTGGAGTCAGGGAAGGCTTCACAGAGGAGGAGGCATTGGAGTGGAATTTTGAAGATCAGGTAGGCAGCTAGAGGAGGGAAAATTGTTCTAGGAAGAAGTAAGCATATGAGCTATATGGGTTGGTGGTTATGAGAGTGTACACAGGAGCTTGCATCCCAGCTTAACTACTTTGTGGCAGCATGACCTTGGGTAGCTACTCAATATCAGTGTCTTCATCCAGAAAATGGATGGCAGTAATCTGGGTCACAGGCATTGTTGTGAAGATGAAATCAAAGGATAAATGTTAAGAGCTTAGTGCCTGCCACTTGGCAAGTGCTCAATAAATTGTAGATATTACTAATTCTCTAGAGGAAAAACCATTGAAGATTGCTGTTTAGATGATCTGTGCTTAGCACATTGCCAGGCACATAGGACATTCTCACCAATGTTGACTTTTTTTGGGGTGGGCGGAGCAAAATGGCGGGGTGAGCTGACCCGGGATTCTCTCCCCTCCAAAATACAACAAAAGATTGGAAGAACTGAATTTCAGAGAATAAACATAATGCCAGCTCGTTAGAGACCTACAATACCAAGAAGGCGGAGATCATAACCTTGCTTACACCCTCGGAGGCGCTGGAACGGTAGGAGAGAACATCGCTCCCTCCCCTAGAGTCTGCGATGGCTGCGGCGCGGGTCGGGAAGGAGCGGGGGAGGGGCCGCGTGACCTGGGGATCATCCAGGACTCCTGCCGATGATTCAGTGGAGACACACTGATGGGGGGAGAGCTTCCGTCCGCGGGGACCCTATAAATCAAGGGCCTTGGGAGACCAGAGAACAGAACTGATCTGAACCCAGACCGGTGTGTGTGAGTAACAGCCCCTCCCCCCTAACAAAGCCAGTGGGCGCAGCCATCTTGCCCCAAGGCGGAGAGCTAACAGGCCGCTCTCGACCCCCCATCTAGTGGCGACAGGCTGTAACTGCAACTGAATTCTACCACCATGAGAAAAAAAATGCTCCTCCACCATCCAGCAATTTATAAAAGCCCCAGACCAGAAGGAAAACAATAAAAACACAGAATTAAGTCCTGAGGACTTGGAATTAGGTAAACTAAGTGATAATGAATTCAGAGCAGCTATAATCAAAAACCTCAACGAGGTAGAGAGAAAGATAAACAAGCCGAGTTCTGGAGTTACTTCACAAAAGAGATTGAAATCATAAAGAAGAATCAAACAGAATTACTTGAGATGAAAAACACAATGGACCAGATAAAACACAATACGGATTCCCAGAATGCCCGTGTAGACAACCTAGAACAGCAAATCAGCATAAACGAGGACAGACAGGGTGAATGGCGCCAGACAGAGGAAGAAAGAGAACTAAGAATTTAAAAAAATGAGGAAAATCTCTGAGAGATTATGGATTCAATGAGGAGTAAGAACATAAGGATCATAGGAATTCCTGAGAATATGGAAAAGGAAAATGGAGCAGAAAGTGTGCTTAATGAAATTATTGAAGAGAACTTCCCAAATCTAGGGATCGACGGAGAAATGTGTGTAGAGGAGGGTTTTAGATCTCCTAGATTTGTCAATGTAAAAAGACCCACTGCAAGGCACATAATAGTAAAGTTGGCAAATAGGAATGATAAGGAAAGAATACTTAGGGAAGTAAGGAAAAAAAAAGAGAATAACCTATAAAGGAGCCCCTATCAGACTGTCAGCGGATTTCTCTACAGAAACCCTACAAGCTAGGAGAGAATGGAGTGATATATTCAAAGCTTTAAAGGATAAAAACCTTCAGCCAAGAATACTCTATCCAGCAAGAATTTCCTTCAGATATGAGGGAGAAATTAAATCTTTTCCAGACAAACAAAAGTTAAGAGAATTTGTAACTAAAAGCCCTCCATTACAAGAAATCCTCAAGAAGGCTCTCATACTTGAAAAAAGAAAAAAGGGAGAAAGGGGACACAATCCACAGACTAGGGAGACCGATGGATAGAACCAGAACAGGACAGCAAATATTCAACTTTAGCATTAGGGTAAAAATAAGGAAACTACCAAAACAAGAACGATCTTAGCACTCTAACTACAAATTAATAAGACGAGTTGGAATAAAAAATGAAAATAATTATTTAGGAGAGGAAGAGCAAAGGGTCTAAATCAGTATTGGTCGAGTAAGTAAGAGACCATCAGAGAATAGACTATATTATACACGAGATTCTAAATACAAACTTCAAGGTAGACACTAAAATAAAGTACAGAAGAGAGTCACAAATCATAGATAAGGAAAAGTCTAAGAAACTCAGCATAAGAAATTGCAGTATTAGATGGGTAGTCTAAAGCACACAGGAAAAGAAACACAGGAAAACAAGATAATGAGCGACAGATTGACAGCATTAAGTCCACATGCATCAATAATCACTCTCAATGTGAACGGATTGAACTCTCCAATAAAAAGACACAGAGTGGCAAAATGGATTAAAGAACAAGATCCAACAATTTGTTGCCTCCAGGAAACACACCTCAGCCCCAAGGACAAACACAGACTCAGGGTGAAGGGGTGGAGGACAATACTTCAAGCAAATAGCAAGGAAAAAAGGGCAGGTGTTGCAATTCTCATATCAGACCAAGTGGATTTCAAAATAAGACAGGTAAAGAGAGACACAGAGGGACAATATATAATGATCAAAGGGACACTTCATCAAGAAGAAATAACGCTTATACATATCTATGCACCCAACACAGCAGCACCAAGATTCATAAAGCAACTATTAACAGACCTAAAGGAAGATGTTAAAAACAACACAATAATACTAGGGGTCCTCAACACCCCACTCCCATCAATGGACAGATCATCCAGACAGAAAATCAACAAGGAAATAGTGGAGCTGAATGAAAAACTAAAACAATTGGGCTTAATA
This sequence comes from Equus asinus, assembly GCF_041296235.1. NCBI lineage: Eukaryota > Metazoa > Chordata > Mammalia > Perissodactyla > Equidae > Equus > Equus asinus. The sequence continues at coordinate 18,397,869 of NC_091809.1, read as the reverse complement.
GACATATGTAGATCACTCCACCCAGAAGGAGCTGAATACACATTCTTCTCAAGCGCACATGAAACATTCTCTAGGATAGACCATATGTTGGGAAACAAGGCAAGCCTCTACAAATTTAAAAGAATCGAAATAATAGCAAGCATCTTCTCAGATCATAGTGCTATAAGGCTAGAAATTAATTACAAGAAAAAAGCTGAGAAAGGCACAAAGATGTGGAGACTAAACAACACACTACTGAACAAGCAATGGATCATTGAAGAAATTAAAGAAGAAATCAAAAAATACCTGGAAACAAATGAAAATGATAGCATGCCATACCAACTCATATGGGATACAGCAAAAGCTGTAGTAAGAGGAAAATTCATCGCAATACAGGCACATCTTAACAAACAAGAAAAATCCCAAATAAGCCACCTTAAAGCACACCTAACTGAACTAGAGAAAAAAGAACAAATGAAGCCCAAAGTCAGCAGAAGGAGAGAAATAATAAAAATCAGAGCAGAAATAAATACTATTGAAATGAAAAAGGCAGTAGAAAGGATCAATGAGACAAAGAGCTGGTTTTTTGAGAAGATAAATAAAATTGACGAACCACTAGCCAGACTTACAAAGAAAAAAAGGGAGAAAGCTCAAATAAACAAAATCAGAAATGAGCGAGGAGAAATAACAACAGACTCTGCAGAAATGCAACAGATTATAAGAGAATACTACCAAAAACTATATGCCAACAGAATGGATAACCTAGAGGAAATGGATAAATTCCTGGACTCCTACAATCTCCCAAAGCTCACTCAAGAAGAGGCAGACAATTTGAACAGACCAATCACAAGCAAAGAGATTGAAACAGCAATCAAAATCATCCCAAAGAATAAAACCCCAGGACCAGATGGCTTTCCTGGGGAATTCTACCAAACTTTCAGAGAGGATTTAATACCTATCCTTTTCAAGCTATTCCAAAAAATTAGGGAAGATGGAACACTTCCTAACACATTCTATGAGGCCAACATCACGCTGATACCAAAACCTGACAAGGACACCACGAAAAAAGAGAACTACAGGCCAATATCACTGATGAACATAGATGCAAAAATTCTAAACAAAATTTTGGCAACCAGAATTCAGCAATTCATCAAAAGAATCATACATCAGGATCAGGTGGGATTCATACCAGGGACACAGGGATGGTTCAACATCCGCAAATCAATCAACGTGATACACCACCTCAACAAACTGAGGAAGAAAAACCACATGATCATTTCAATAGATGCAGAGAAGGCATTTGACAAGATCCAACAACCATTTATGATAAAAACTCTGAACAAAATGGGCATAGAAGGAAACTACCTCAACATAATAAAGGCCATATACGACAAACACATAGCCAACATCATACTCAATGGGCAAAAACTGAACCCCATCCCCCTGAAAACAGGAACAAGACAAGGATGCCCTCTATCACCACTCTTATTTAACATACTACTGGAGGTCGTGGCCAGAGCAATCAGGCAAGAAAAAGGAATAAAAGGAATCCAAATAGGGAGGGAAGAAGTGAAACTCTCGCTGCTTGCAGACGACATGATCTTATATATAGAAAACCCCAAAGAATCCATTGGAAAACTGTTAGAAGTAATCAACAACTACAGCAAAGTTGCAGGGTATAAAATCAATTTGCATAAATCAGTAGCATTTCTATACTCCAGTAATGAACCAACAGACAAAGAACTCAAGAATACAATACCATTCACAATCGCAACAAAAAGAATAAAATACCTTGGGGTAAATTTAACTAAGGAAGTGAAGGACCTATATAATGAAAATTCCAAGGCCTTTCTGAGAGAATTGGATGACGACATAAGGAGATGGAAAGACATTCCATGTACATGGATTGGAAGAATAAACATAGTTAAAATGTCCGTTCTACCTAAAGCAATCTACAGATTCAATGCCATCCCAATCAGAATCCCAATGACATTCTTTACAGAATTAGAACAAAGAATCCTAAAATTCATATGGGGCAACAAAAGACCGCGAATTGCTAAAGCAATCCTGAGAAAAAAGAACAAAACGGGAGGGATCGCAATCCCTGACTTCAAAACATACTACAAAGCTATAGTAATCAAAACAGCATGGTACTGCTACAAAAACAGGTGCACAGATCAATGGAACAAAATTGAAAGCCCAGAAATAAAACCACACATGTATGGACAGCTTATCTTTGACAAAGGAGCTGAGGACATACAATGGAGAAAAGAAAGTCTTTTCAACAAATGGTGCTGGGAAAACTGGAAAGCCACATGTAAAAGAATGAAAATTGACCATTCTTTTTCACCATTCACCAAAATAAACTCAAAATGGATTAAAGACCTAAAGGTGAGACCTGAAACCATAAGGCTTTTGGAAGAAAACGTAGGCAGTACATCCTTTGACATCAGTATTAAAAGGATCTTTTCGGCCACCATGCCTTCTCAGAGAAGGGAAACAATAGAAAGAATAAACAAATGGGACTTCATCAGATTAAAGAGCTTCTTCAAGGCAAATGAAAACAGGATTGAAACAAATAAACAACCCACTAACTGGGAAAAAATATTTGCAAGTCATATATCTGACAAAGGCTTAATATCCTTAATATATAAAGAACTCTCACAACTCAACCACAAAACATCAAACAACCCAATCAAAAAATGGGCTGGAGACATGAACAGACATTTCTCCAAAGAAGATATACTGATGGCCAATAGGCACATGAAAAGATGCTCATCATCGCTGATAATCAGGGAAATGCAAATCAAAACTACACTAAGATATCACCTTACACCCGTTAGAATGACAAAAATATCTAAAACTAATAGCAACAAATGTTGGAGAGGTTGCGGAGAAAAAGGAACCCTCATACACTGCTGGTGGGAATGCAAACTGGTGCAGCCACTATGGAAAACAGTATGGAGATTCCTCAAAAAATTAAAAATAGAACTACCATACGATCCAGCCATCCCACTACTGGGTATTTATCCAAAGAGCCTGAAGTCAGCAATCCCAAAAGTCCTGTGCACCCCAATGTTTATTGCAGCACTGTTTACAATAGCCAAGACGTGGAAGCAACCTAAGTGCCCATCAACAGACGAATGGATAAAGAAGATGTGGTACATATATACAATGGAATACTACTCAGCTGCAAAACAGAACAAAATCATTCCATTTGCAGTAACATGGATGGACCTTGAGAGAATTATGTTAAGTGAAATAAGCCAGCAAGAGAAAGATAATCTGTGTATGGCTCCACTCATATGAGGAATTTAAAACTATGGACCAAAAACAGTTTAGTGGATACCAGGGGAAAGGTGGGGTGGGGGGGGTGGGCACAAAGGATGAAGTGGTGCACCTACAACATGACTGACATACATTAATGTACAATTGAAATTTCACAAGATTATAACCTATCAATAACTCAAAAGAAATTCACAAAAAACAAACAAAAAAGAGCTTAGTGCCTGCCACTTGGCAAGTGCTCAAAAAATTGTAGATATTACTAATTCTCTAGAGGAAAACACCATTGAAGATTGCTGTTTAGTTGATCTGTGCTTAGCACATTGCCAGGCACATAGGACATTCTCACCAATGTTGACTCCTGTTGTTCTAATTATTCAACATTATGACCCCTTCCATGGTCAAGCGTGACCCTGTCCAGCTCATCCTCGTTAGTGCCGCTCTGCGATGCCCTTGTCCTTCTTGGGTAAAAACCTACCTGCACCTTCACTGGCTTCTGAGATCCCTTAGCAGAGTCTTTAAAAATCCATTCATCCCCAAATCCATTGACTTACAACAGGGTTCTCCCACCTTGGCATTATTTGGGGACAGATAATTCTTCGTTGTGGGCAGCTTTCCTGTGCATTGAATGAAGTTTAACAGCATCCCTGGCCTCCACCTACTAGACGCCAGCAACACTTCCCCCACCCCTACTCAAAAAAAACGAAAATAGCTCCACGCATGGCCAAATGTCCCCAGGAGGCAGAATCACTCCTGATCGAGAACCTCTGGCTTAGAGACGGGAGAACTGTAACCTGCATAGACTTTGATCCGCAATTCTGCTTCCAGACATTTATTCCAAAATTGCTTTAAGCTCAGACCCAGCATAAATCCTATGAATAGCTCACTATTTCCGTGTCTCCATATAGAAAAACCCCCCCACAAAAAGCAATCCTTGCAATGTTTTGACAACTAGTAGCTAATCAATCCCCCCAATCACCAAGTATCCCAGCTGGTAAAATAGCTTTTATTGCAGACTCTTGTCCAGGTGTATTTAAGTGTCCAGATGAACTTGGTCTTGCTCTGCCCACTCACATATCCTCACCCTGAAAGGAGCTGACATCAATTAAGTGCTGACTGTGTAGTAGTCATCTGGCAAAGTGTTTTACATGCATGATGCTTTAATCCTTAAGTCCTTGAGATGGATGGTGACAATGGTTGCACAACAATGTGAATATACTTAATGCCATGAATAGTAGAAATGGTTAAAATGGTAAATTTTGTGTATATTTAATCCCATTAAAAAAAACAGTGCCTGTAGGCATTATTATTTACATGCATTTTTTGGATGAGAAAATAGAGGGTCACAGAAGCATGGCGACTTGTCCACCGTCACCCAGCAAGGAAGGAATAGAGCTAAGATTTGAACAAAATAAGGATCTGATTCCAAAGTCCCCGTTTTTCTCTTCCTATCCTACACACTCCCCCAAAACATTGCAATAGATATTCCAATATTTGTTGCATAGACACACACACTCAGTCTTGTGTGCCCTCAAATTCACTTTTCCTTCCAAGGTGTCCAGGTGGTCCCACTGATATTGATGCATCTTTTAAAAATGCAAACCCTGGTGTTTTTGGAATCTCTAACCAGCAGTTCCTCGGTGGCTTGTGTCTTGTGTCTTGAGGTTTTGACAAACTCTTCCCCCCGACAAGACCTCTTTTGAAAAAGATGTTTCTACCCATCCAACCTCCCCATCACCTGCCCTCCCAGTCAGACAGGCAGAACTGGGCAGAGTTAGCCATGACGTACTTGAGTCTAGGCTGATCATCTCACTGTGACTCCTAAATCAATATTTCTCATTTGGGTCGAAGAGGAGCCCCTTCAGCAAGTTTCCAAAGTGGTTTTACCTCTTCCTCTCCCCATTTTCATCAATCATACCAAAATTTGGCCCTGGGGATCCCTTCACTGACACTGAATGGCCAGGGGAAAGACATCAGCATTATTTACCTTCTTGTTTCCAATAAAACTCTCACATCTCTCCACAATGGCAAGGCATGAGCTGGACTCCTGTTCTCCTTAATAATCAAATGCCAGTTCGCAGGATACTGTCGTTTATATTGTTTATTTAATCCTCGCAACCAGTTAGCACAGCTCAAGGATCCACTGCAGAGCTCTTTCAATAAATAGCTGTTGAATGAATAAATTCTGTGAGGAAAACAATATTTTAGTTGGAGCTAATGTTATTGACAAATGGGCTGAGAGAAGGTGACTTACATAAAGTCAGACAGCTACTAAGAGGGCTAGGATTTGAACCCCCATCTGTCTGATTCAAAATCCTAAGCACTCTCAATTGTTTATGATGCTTCTTTCTTGGAGTTAATGCTCAGCTCTTCTTCCCAGGAGGTCAGAAAGGAGAACTCTTCTGGGGGATCACTATTGTGGATGGCCAGTCCTCGGAGGGTGAGCTGGAGGTGCCCCCAACCCATGCCACACAAGTTGTTCTCGTACCAGCCCCATGACCAAGGTCAGGTAACCATGCCTGGCTGCTTCAACTGCTTTTATGGAAGGTCAGCATGGACTGACCTTCACTATGGATTGAGTATCAACATAGATGACTTCCTGCTGTCTAGAGGCCTGGCCTTCTTGGGTTCATAGTGATGAAGACAGAGGGAAAGAATAAGCATTCAGTCTAACAAGACATCTGCCTTCAGGTTGGCAAATATCAAGGAGGTAGACAAGAATCCATCCTTCTATCTAAATACCTCTATGGACTCAACCCAATGTGCTCATGGAAAACAATGTCAGCAGTTCCTAGTGTTCTTCCTGACACTAACACCTAGTCTCTAAATCACGCCTGGACCCCCAAGATCCCCACAAGGATGGGTTCCAAGTTCTTGCCCCTACTTGCCAGGGTCTGTGTTTGGAATGAGGGACCTTTCTCAACACCTCACGAGCACGTCAAACCCCCTTATTCCAAGGCAGTCTCAGATAAAACCTCCCTGGATTCCAGCACCCTGGGCTTAACCAGTGTCGCCTCTCTCTATGCACAGATAGATGTCATCATGTGGGAATGGAGGCTCCAAGGAGAGCAGTTGCATCAGAAACCCTTCTGCATCTCCCCTTCTGCTGGAGAAAAAATTGGTTGCAATGGGAGCCTAGAGCCTTTGATATTTGCATTGTCCCTGGAGGATTGTGGTATAAAATTTACTCATCTTTCAACCACAGGAAGGATGGGAAGCACTGATATGGGTAATTAAACGTGCCGAAATCCATGTCTTTTTGTTTGGACCTGATGAGGAAGAGGAGATGAGGGAATCCTTTACTGCAAATGGACACCAAGCTCAAAAACAGAAACAATTCCACGGTCCAGGAGACTTCTTCTGAGTTAAATAATGAGGCAGTGATTGTGGTGGAACCCCTGGGAGGCAGCTTCCCTGGGTTGAGATATTTATTCCTCTAAATTCCATTCTTGAGTGGCCTCTGAGGCTCAGAGACAGATGATTCTAGGGTCCATGAGCTTATTGTGTGCCCAAGACCAGAGCCAGGAGAAAGGGCAGAGACCAGAAAGCCAGATTACCCTCAACAGGGATGCCCACTTCAGGGCATCACAGGCAAGGCCAAGGCAGACTGAATTACCATAAGAGCTCTGCTCAAACCAAAGCTGAGTCAGACAGGCAGCAACAAGGTGTAACCCAGATAGAAGAAGGAATAAGTGACATATTATAAGGACATGACCTGTTGGCCTCACAATCCCTGAATAACAAACCTACATTTTTAAAAAGACTCGTCTTTTTTATATATATAGTATATATAGTAGTAATCATCAGCAAGTTCTTTGTACTCTTTGTGCCACCACTCTCTACTCCCAAGCCCAAAGCAGACATTGGTAATTGATCTCACGGCTTTCTACCTCTGAGCCTGGACAGAGCTTCTCAAAAGCACACCGTGCAGCCAGACCTTACAAATTGGATTTGACACGCATCATGAAATCTTCCTTCCAATCAGATTCTAGACTAGTCCTCATAGTAGTTTGGACAGATTGCATAGAGATAAGGAGCTTGCACCAGAAAAGTTATATGTAGGGCACCTGACTCCCACTGCAATTAATTTTCTCTTCAGAACCTCCATCCCTTGACAATTAGCTCATCACTGCTTGGGTGAAGAAGGCGCTGGTGGGCTAACCAAGGAGGGACACAGTCCTGGGAGGTCTTATCTTTTCTTTCATGGATACCATCTTTGTAGTTATATCTCTGAGTTCTACTCAGTCACATCTCTAATATTACTATGGGATTCTCTTTAACGTCTTCTTCCCTCAGAGTCTGCTTCCTCCAATGTGCTATTATCTTCAAAATGACAGTTTTGGTCTCTGCCCCTTGTATGAGACAGTTTTTGGTTAATTGAGTAAAAAGTTGATTGGAAGCTCTGTGCACATGTGTCAGCCTGTTTACTTTTTTTCTATCTAGGGTGCCCTAGATGGGCTCTTTCCTTGAGGATTCCTTAGTGGTACGTTTTTTTTCTTTTCGGACTGGTTGATTCCCAGAGAAGAATCTCTCATCCAGAAGCCAGTACCAAGGGTAACCCGCTGAAAGGCTGGAATGTTGGACAGATGCTCCAATCCTTACCCTCCTCAAGCAGAAGGCACGAGTTGTGGTTTTTTACTCATTTTCTCTGTGCTTAGATGGAGAAAGGTCTATGGACCACAGAGTGTGCACTAGTCCAAACCATCATCTTTGTTCTCAATCGCTCCCCACCTGGGCCACCTTCTCATCAGTGCTCAGACTCGGGCAAAACAGAAACAATTCAGTCAGGCAGCCCCTCAAAATGCTAGAATATTAGATGTGGGGTCCAGTGCTCTCCTTCCTTCCTCAGGGAGAAGCCAGAAGCTGGGTTCTTACTCTTGATGGTGTGGTGCTGTGGTGGGGGAGGGATTATGGCAAGAGGGTGCCATGTATTTTCCTACTGGGTGCAATACAGCCTGTCTTATGCACTGGAAGAGCATGACAAAACAATATGGTCAGTTCTTAATTGACTGCAGGAATGGAGGAGGGGGCATTTTCACGGATGACTGAAAAGAGCTAGGCCATTGAAAAGCACAGAGAGTTCAGAGTGAGGAGAATGAGACGAGTCTTTTTTAAAATGTAGGTTTGTTATTATTCAGGGATGGTGAGGCCAACAGGTCAGGAGATGATTGCCATGGAAAAGACAGTTTGTTTCTCACAGTTCCCAAGAGGAGGGGACACACCACACATCACACTAAATAGACCATGAAGATGACATGTTTATGGTATCAGAGCTGAAACGAGAAGGCAGAGTATTGCCTTGTTTGACATCAGCTGGGAAGGAGCATGCAGGTAACTAAGATTTTCTTGTTGCTTTGTGCATGCCTGCAAATGACCTAGAAAGTCCCACCAGTATTGATGTTGAGATTGCAAACAAATTTTTTCAAGCGGGTGAATTCTCAAATATGGATTCTGTAAGTGAGGATTGATTGTACACACACACACACACACACACACACACACAGAATCTCAAGTGCTTGTGTGTATCCACCATACAACATAAGCCACAAATACATGATGGACATGTGGGAAACCCTCTGTGGATCCCTTCCCAGAGAGGATCGTGATGCTGCATTTGGGGTGTTTTTACACAGGGACATCCCAGTTTTTCTTGGGCACGGCACCTCATTCTAGCTCTGCTGAAATGAGCAGCTCCATCCATTCTTTTTGTTTTTTTTTTTTAAAGATTGGCACCTGCACTAACATCCACACATTTTTTGTGCTGTCTGTTATTTCCCTGTTTAACTTGGCCCCCAGGCAAAGTGCTGAAGTGCTTTCTAATGCTCTTAAGTTCAAGGAGGCTGTGATGTGACTTAGGGAGAAAATGTGTGTGTAAGATGTTTCCTTCAGGCATGAGTTGTAGCACTGGAGGCTCTGAGTTCACGGTTAATGGATCAGTAGTATATATTAAATGAGGTGTTCTTAAACAGAAACATACATAACACAAAGTTACTTATTGATCGGTTCACAAAAATGTTGTAACTAGAGGCTTGCAGGAACCTAAGCCAGTGTTTCCCCTAGAAGCAATAGTTCGGTGCTCATGGTGACTTTATAGAACACAACTACTGCAGTAAACTAAGAAAATTGAGGGGCCGGCCCGGTGGCATATTGGTTAAGTTCACGCAGTCAATTTAAGCGGTCCTGATTTCACAGGTTCAGATCCTGGGTACGGACCTAGCACCGCTCTTCAAACCTCACTGTTGTGGCTTCCCACATAAAAAAACACAGGAAGACTGGCATAGATGTCAGCTCAGGGCCAATCTTGCTCACAAAAAAAAGAAAAAAAGAGAAAATCGACCATGATTACTTGAGCATTCTTGCCTTAAACACTGGAGAACAAATAGAAATGCTGTATTAATCATGTCTTTTTATTTTGTATTTTTCCAGCTTTATTAAGATATAATTGACATAACATATTATGTAAATTTAAGGTGTACAACATGTTGATTCGATACACTTTTATGCTGCAAAATGATTAACAGCGTGGTGTCAGCTAACACCACCTTCACGTCACGCGTTTCTTTTTTGTGGTGAGAACATTTAAGATTTACTCTCTTAGCAACTTTCAATTACACAATACAGTATTAACTATAATCACCACACTGTGCCTGAGATCCTCAGAACTTACTGATCTTCTAACTGGAAGTTTGTTGACCCTTCGACCAACATCTTCCCATTTCTCCCCCCCCCCAGCCCCTAGAAACCACCATTCTACTCCCTGTGTCTACAAGTTTGCCTTTTTTAGATTCAACATATAAGTGATATCATACAGTACTTGTCCTTCTCTGACTTATTTCACCTGGCATAATGCCCTCAAGTTTCATCCATGTTCTTGCAAATGGCAGGATCTCCTTTTTCATGGCTGAGTAATATTCCATTCTGTGTGTGTGTGTGTGTGTGTGTGTGTGTGTGTGTGTGTGTGTGTCTGTGTGTCTGTGTATATCACATCTTCTTTATCCATTCATCCATTGACAGACACTTAGGTTGCTTTCATATCTTGGCTGTTGTAATTTATACTGAACTTTTGATGCTGCGTGTGTGTTTGTGTGTGTGTGATTTTTGCAAGCCTGAACTCTTTTGAAATTAAAAAATACTAATTTAGAAATAAAATGATTCAACCCTGTAGTTCCAGCTTTGTTGTGAGTTTTCCTTTCATCTCCCAGAGATCTGCAAGGCCAGAAAGCTTCTCAAAGTGGAGACGCATCAGTATCAGCCTCACCTAAAAGCTTGTTGGAAATGCAGATTCTCAGGCCCCACCTGGACCTGCTGAATCAGAAGATCTGGGTGGGACGAGGACTCTGTGTTTTAACAAGTTCTCCTGCAGATTCTCATACGCTTTAAGCACGAGAACCTGCTGGTCGGAGACAAGTGCCTCACAACCCCAGACTAACTCTGCATCTTTCTGATGATCAGAGGGGATTAAGAATTTAAGAATTTTGAAGACCCAGTTCAGTACATCTCCACTTGCTGCATGTTAAGTTCGCCTTCGAGCTTTTAAAAGTCATCGATGCTTAGTCTCCATCCGCAGGGAGGCTGATTCAATTGGTCTGGGGTGCAGCCAGGACATGGGGGATTTTTTTAAGTTCCCCTGGTGATTCTAATTTGCAACAAAGGTTGAGGTCTCCTGACCAAGAGAACAAAGGATTTCGCTGAAGGAAAGGAAAAGAAGCTGGTGGTCCTGGGTGCCCCCTGCTGGCGGGAGCCTGTACATCTCATCTCCCAGCTACCTCAGATGCCGGTGGAAAGAGATGCTGGCCCACGTGGGCCTTGGATGAGTTCACTGCACATCTCTGAAGTCTGGTTGATGTGTGCATAAGAATTGCCCTTTCAATAGAAATGCCTATTTAAATCCCCAATTCCATTTCAAAGCTGTTGCTTGGATGTTTCCAGTTATCATTTGCACACACGCATACCCCCACAGACGGCACAACCTGTAATTTGTGCAACAAACCCCACACAGCACTTACTATGTGCCATATACAGACTTAAAAGCTTCACAAATAACTCATCCATCCTCATAGCTACCCTTTGAAGTCAGTACTACGACTACTTACAATTTGCTAACAGGGAAGCTGAGTCACAGAGGGACTGGCAGTTTGTCTTGGCTATTAAGTGGAGGACCTGGGGTTTAAGCCACAGCAGCTGGCTCCAGTTCTGTGGTCTTAACGACATGCTTGCATTTCTGCCTCTAATCATGATGGTCTCTGCACTGTTCTCTGTGGTATCCCAGAATCTAGCATCTCTCATGTGTGAGACACAATGTCCCCTTTATACCCACGAGGGAAGTGAGGCTCAGAGAGTCCCAGCCTCCACTTCCACTGTTTGGGATGGATCTTAGACCTCACAGTTTCCCAAACACAGTCAATAACTGAAGTACTCAGAGATCTGGGTTCAAATCCTGCTCCTGCCCCATTCCAGCTGTGTGACTTTGGATAAGGCACTTCATTTCTCTGAGCCTCTATTTCCCCATTGGAAAAAATGGACACAGTCCCATTTCTAAGTCATAAAAATGACCCATTCCAAGCTGTCATCTAGCACCCCTTTCACTTGGAATGAGGATTCTTTAAAGGGAAAAAGAGAACTTATTATTATCTTAATCTAAATTCATCAAATTATTCCTTCATAGGGTCAAGGGTCCACCCTGCAGATGTGTTCAATAAGGTGGAGTGATGGGAGAACCTCCCCATCCACACACAGCTGTATCACTATCGGCACCAGATGTCAGGCCCTGAACACAGTCTCTTCAGTCCTTGATGGAATAGCCCATCTGAGCTAAACGTGTCCTTTTAACATGCTGAGGCTCAAAGCTCTATCGCAACCTCACACTCATAGGGTAGCTATAACTTTTTCAAAAACCAGAAAATAACTAGGGTTGATGAAGATGTGGAGTAAGTGAAACCCTCTACATGGCTAGTGGGAATGTAAAATGATGTTGCCACTATGGAAAGCACTATGATGGTCCCCCCAAAAGTAGAAATAGAACTACCATATGATCCAGCAATCCCACCTTTGGTTATGTAGCCGAGAGAACTGAGAGCAGGGTCCCAAAGAGAGATTTTTACACCCATGTTCGCAGCAGCATTATTCACAATAGCCAGGAGGTGGAAACAACACTAGTTTCCATTGATGGATGAATGGATAGACAAAATGTGGTATAAACTTATAGCAGAATATTAATCAGCCTTAAAAAGGAAGGAAATTCTGATGCACACTACAACATGGATGAACCTGGAGGATGTCATGCTCAGTGAAATAAGCCAGTCACTAAAAGACAAATACTGTGTGATTCCACTTACATGAGGCGCCCAGAGGAGTCAAATTCATAGAGACAGAAAGTAGGGTGCTGATTGCAAGGGCTGGGAGGAGTCGTTGTTTAATAGGTCTGGACTTGCAGTTTTGCAAGACGAAACTTTTCAGAGATTGGGTGCACAGCAATGTGAACGTACCAAGGCCACTGGACTGTACACTTAAAAATGGCCAAGATGGTAAATTTTATGTTATGTTTATTTGACCATGATTAAACTTCCCATTAATTTTTTTTAAAAAGTGTTATTTCAACAAACCCTCTAAAAGATAAAGAAGAAAATTCTGATGACATCATCACTATGCCTCTTTTCATAAACATGAGGCAGAAACCCTTCCAGCCAAAATGCTTATTCTTGTTCTTTAGGCAAAAGCATTTGAAAACACAAAGGCTGTGCACCACAGCATCAATCAGGTCTCCTCTGAGCGGGGTCATCAGAAGGTCAGAGGCAGAGTCCTTTCTTCTTTGCTTTATGTAAATTTTAAGAGGTGAGATTATGGGTGACTTCACTTCCTCATGTATATTTCAGCCTTTCTAGAATTAAAAAGTAGAATCGAAAACCAAGTTTGAAAATGATGGATAAGATGCTGTTATTTAGTACATTTCTAAAGCTGCACTAACTGATGACCTTCTGATGAATATTCTAAGGATTAATATTTTAACATTCTAAGGAGGCCTGTGGCCAGCTCTCCCATACCACACTGTAAATAACTTCAAGGCAAGGGTTCCTGGGTCTTACTGGGCTCTGGACCAGGCAGCTGGGGCAGAGGTCTCTGCTCAGGAACACTCCATCCTCCTCCTTCTCAAAATTAGGCGCTTTGGGGAAAATCAAGAATAGATGAGTATCCTGGGGGCTTTGTGGACAGGGAGGGGCCCCACCTCTATCCCTGCATTGTGATGTCTTCTAAAGGGGGCAGCGGGGAAAAGTGATGTCATAGGTCACTGGCCGGCCCCCTCTCCCTCTCTGCCTGTGCCGGCCACTGGCCCAGTCTCACCTTTTCTCCCCACAACGCTGCACCCCAGAGGAAAGTAGTCAGCCTTGCCAAGCCACCCACCCAGCCACTTGCAGCCATGGATGCAAATCACTCCAACCCCTTGGAGCCCCAGTCTTCTCCAGAGGCCCCCAGGCCTGGCCTGAACCCTGGCTCAATCCCAGAGAGCAAGAACCTGCAGCAGGACCCCCCCAACATGGTGGGAGACAAGTTGCCACCAAAGACTGGAGCAGTGGTCATCGACATGGGCACAGGCACCTGTAAGATGGGTTTCGCAGGGCAGACTCGGCCCATCTACACCGTGGCCACCATCGTGGGCTGCCAGCCCCAGAAGCTGGCCACCACCGGGCAGCAAGTGCTGGAGACGTTCATTGGCGAGGCCGCCCGCATGCGCCCGGAGCTGACGCTGGTGCAGCCCGTTCGGAACGGCATTTTGGTGGACTGGAACGCGGCTGAGCTCATCTGGCGCCACGTACTTGAGCACGACCTCCGCGTGGCCACCCAGGACCACCCGCTGCTGTTCTCCGACCCGCCCTTCAGCCCCAGCACCAACCGTGAGAAGCTGGTCGAGGTGGTCTTCGAGTCTCTGCGCTCCCCCGCCATGTACGTGGCTTCCCAGTCGGTGCTGTCCGTCTATGCACACGGACAGGTCAGTGGGCTGGTGGTGGACACGGGCCACGGGGTCACCTACACAGTACCCGTCTTCCAGGGGTACAACCTGCCCCACGCCGCACAGCGCCTGGACCTGGCGGGAACCCACCTGACCGCCTTCCTGGCGGAGATGCTGCTGGGCTCCGGCTTGCCACTCGGGCAGCAGGACCGGGACACGGTGGAGAACATTAAGCATCGCTACTGCTACGTGGCTGCCAACTTGCTCAAGGAGCAGGCCCGGCCAGAGCAGGAATACCAGCAGACCCTGAAGCTGCCCGATGGGCGGACGGTAACACTGGGCAAAGAGCTGTTCCAGTGCCCGGAGCTGCTGTTCAGCCCCCCCGCGATCCCAGGGCTGTCGCCTGTGGGGGTCCCTACCATGACCACACAGAGTCTTCTCAAGGTGCCCCTGGAGGTGCAGGCGGATGTGGCCCAGAACGTGCTGCTCTGCGGGGGCTCCTCACTCTTCCAGGGGTTCGAGGGCCGCTTCCGCGCTGAGCTGTTGCACAGTCTGCCCCGTGAGGCCCACGTGGTGGTGAAGGCCCAGCCCAGCAGGAACTTCTCGGTGTGGATCGGGGGCTCCATCCTGGCCTCATTGCGTGCCTTCCAGTCCTGCTGGGTCCTGCGGGAGGAGTACGAGGAGCAGGGGCCCCACATCGTGTACCGCAAATGCTACTGATGCTGAGTAGCGATTGGGGCAGTGTTGTGGGCAGTAAAGCTTGCGGTACCCAGCCGGTTCTGTCCTGCCTTCCCTCAGCGCTGGAGTAGTCCACTCCTGGACCCACCCAGACTCACCTTACTCTGACCCCACAGACCCACCCCAAGGAGATTTGCCTCCCAGGGCATCCCTGGTTCTGCCCTAACTCACCTCCTGTGATCCGTCCCCAGAGACACCCCAGTTCTGATTCTCTAAACCCACCTCCTCCATCATCAAGGCCCAACACACCACCACGTCCTCACCCTGTCAAACCATCTCCCATGATGTGTGTCCCCCAGGGCACTCTCAGAGTGGGGCTTCACCCATGCCCACCCCCAAGACATCCCCAGATTCTGACCTCTCAGCCTACTTCCCTGATCTATTGCTCTTGATACAGCCCCCCCCATCCCCTGGGCTCTAAACCCCCCAATTCACCCCCTTGCTATATCCCTCAAGGACCCTCAACCAACCCCCATAACTCATCCCTCTCCAAAGAAACTGCACCGGGCACTCCAACCACCCCCTACCCCTGAGAATCTTTCCATGAGTGTTCCAACACCTAAGTTCACTCTTATAATCTGCCCCAAACATCTAATCCCCCCAAACACACCCCCAAGATCTACTTACCAAGACATCCCTGGTTCTGAGCCCCCAAAATCCACCCCTTCATTGATTTTCCCTCATCTGATTATCCAAAGTTCTCCTGAACCCTGATGTGCTGAGCACTCCAGAATCCTCCCCACAAGTGCCCAACTCCAACATCCACCACAAAGATCCAAGTTCTGACCCTCAAGTGTCCGCCCAATGGTGGCCTGCTAAAGGACCCCATAGTGTCCAAAGCCCATGCCCCAAGTTCCTCCCCTCCCCCAAACTCTATTGTCCCCACATAATTTCTCCCCCAGACTCCTTCCTTCCATCCAGGTGCTCCCACAACCCATCCCGCATCTGTACCCCCAAAAAACAATAGGTTCTGAAGCCCCAAACCCCATGATGGCCCCCACTACTCTCAGCTCACCCCCTTGCTCTGCATCCCCCCAGAAATACTCCTGCATGGTCTCTCTCACAGTGTACCTCCTGACTCCATTCCTCAGGTCCTGGAGTCCTCCTAGGAAGGCTCTGGGCCCAAGGATGATCCTATGATGACCCCATTGATTCCCTAGGTCCCTCCTCTAAGTTCTGATCCCCCAACTCCCTTCCCCAAAGACGCTCTCCGGGTGTCTCCCCATGATGAACCCCAGGACGCTCTACTTTAGTTTTCGGACTCCCAGGAACTCACCCCCAGGCCCCATCCCATTAGTTGAGACACCAATGAGCAATGACGTTCCCAAGGGCTGCCCAGCACATGGTGACCCTGGGGAAGGCATCCTAGGTGGGGGCTTCACCTGAACACTGGGTCTCTCCTGCAACCCACCACAAAGGTCCCCAGAGGCCAACTTCTTGGGCTGTCCATCAAATATCCCTCTATTATGCTAGTAGCCCATTCCATCTCCCCAGACCTCTCTCAGCCTATTCCTGCAACGCTACCCCAGGGCTCGCCCTGGGACCTGCCCTGAGGATGCCCTATGAGGTGTCTCCTGCCCCACCCTGTCCCTGCAGGGGCCTGGAATGGGAGCCCAGCCTCTCACCACAGGGAAGTTTGTTCTCCTCCCCACAGGGCACCCTGGGTCCCCTCTCCTCCCGCTGTCATCATCCTCACCTACCCTGGGTCCTTGATGGAGGCAGGACCTCTGCATTCATGCTGTCATCCAGCCCAATGAACATCAAGACCCCCAGCCATCCTCCCAGGACATGTCCTCCCAGCTTATCAACAAAATAAGCACAAGCTGCCAGAGCTTATCCGTGTGAACGCTGGGTCCTCTCCTCTTTCGGTCCAGGAATCATTCATTCCTTCAATCAGTCAATGTTTATTAAGTATCTCTCACAGGCTTTCTCCATCTCTACCTCTCCCTGAGTCTTTCTGTGTGTCTCTGAGTCACCTGTCAGCATCATTCTTATGCAGGAATTTTCCAGAATGGAAACTCACTTATTTGCAGAGCATTGAGCCCACTGCACCGATCCCTTCATCTGCCATCAGACAATGAGGGTGGGTGAAGGCCTTGGCTACCCCCACCCACCCTGTCCCACTGTGTCCTGGGGATTGGGCAGTGGCTCCCGCCTCATCCTGGACCAGCCAGTGGTCCTCAGCTGATGGGACAGCCCTTCAGACAGGCCAAGATCCCCAGATCACAAACATGCAGGTTGGATCCCCTTTGCTTCACCACCCTCACTTACCCAACTTGTAGAATCAGCAAGACCCCCTCAAGAGATTACCAAGTGGTGAAGGGGAACTCCTTATTTTTCCCACTAGGGGGCAGCAACTCCAAGACCGAGGTGCTGATGGTGGCCTGGAATTTAAAACCGTAGTGACTGTGTCCCAGACCTCAAGTGAGGCCCACCCTACACTGCAGTGTCAGGGCACTGCCAGTCACACACACACAGAGAAGGGATGTGGGATAGGGTGAGTCTCAGATGCCACAGGAAGTGAGGAGGATGCAGAAATCCCTACCAATCTTGGGTTGCTGGGAAACCCAAAGGGCTTTCACCTTAGACCAGACTAAACCTCCCCATCTCCAAACCTTCCCTGGGACAGAAATTTCCTCTACAACCCTCCAAAAATGCACCCCTCCAATTTGCACACTCTCAGGGGTGGGGAGTTCACTACCTCCAGTCTGTTATTAGAAATCTCACCTCCTCCCAGGAGTCATAGGTAAACTTCTGTCTACACTCTCTGCCAGCCACCCCCGACGTGGAGCACTGAGAACAGCAGAGACCCTGATACCCCCAGTCATTTCCGAACACACCCCCGGAGTCTACTATCTCGTAAGCCCACCGCGCCCAATTTCTTCCACTTCTGGTTTTAAGTCATTCATTCATTCATTCCACAAACATTCATTGACCAACCACTATGTGCCTGACACTGTGCTGAAGTCTAAGGAAATCGCAGTGAGTAGCAATTGGGTCTCTGCCTACCAGACCCTCCTTGAAAGCTCTGATGGAGAATGTGGGTTGGTCAGTCCCTTTTCTAGAAACCTTTCTTCCATTGACTTCCAAGTGGCCGGTATCTGTTTCACACACTGACCCACAAGTCCTTTCCTTCTAATGCCTCCAAAACCCATCCAGCTCGCTCCATCCTTCCTACCCCAGCCCAGGCCCCTTCATTGCTCACCTGGAAGATTGTGGAAGCTCTTCCTTGGTGTCTCAGTCACCCCATCTTACACTCCAGAAGACTCTTGCAGAGGATTTTTGCAAAACATACTTTAGAACACTCTAGTGGCTTTCCATTGTGTGTAAAAGAAAACCCAAATTCTTACCACAGCCCTGAATCCTCTGCCAATCTCTCCAGACTTCTCCTTGGCTTTCCTGCCCACCCTCTTCACCCCAGCCATACCACTCACATTTCTGGTCCTCACATGTGTTTTACAGGCTACATTGGCTCCCTCCAAAATTCATGTGTTGGAGTCCTAACCCCCAGGACCTCAGAATGTGACTGTATCTGGAAATCGAGTCTTGACAGATGTGATTAAGTTAAGATGAAGTCATTAGGGTGGGCCTTAATCCAGTATGACTGATTTCCTTATAAAAGGGGCACGTTATGTCAGAGACAACACAGACAGAGGGAAGACTGTGTGAGGACACAATGAGAAGACAGCCGTCTCCAAGCCACGAAGAGAGGCCTCGGAAGAAACCAACCCTGCCAACACCTTGATCATGGACAACTAGCCTCTAGAATTGTGAGAAAATACTTGTCAGTTGTTTAAGCCACTCAGTCTGTGGTATTTTGTTGTGGCAGCCCTAGCACACAGGGAGAGATTTTGGTGCCAAGTGTGGTTTGGAAGGTAGTTGTAATTACCAGCTATGACCACGTGACCAGTTACAGAAGTGAAGACTGTGATTATCACGAGTATTTCTTCCTTGTTTCGTTATGAATACCTTTGTGTGCATGCATACACAGTACATACATATACATACATATATGCATGTATGTATATAGAGTAAGCAAATACCTTAGTTTTCTTCCCTGTCTTATACTCATATCTTGTTACATAAGAGGTATTGACAATAGGTCTTAGAATTTAACTTATAAAATGTGAAGGAGAACTGTAAACATCACTCAAGGACTGTATCTCCTCTTCCAGGAAAAGGGTTAGTGCATTTTCAGTTGCATGTAGGATAGCTGTATCACGTTAGGTGGAAGTATTATCTTGTTATTGCCTTTATTTGCAAATTAAGTATGGTTTAACATATATGTATGCCAAGGTGACAACGGGTGGACTTATGATGATTCATTTTGTGTGTCAACTATGGGGCCGTGGTGCCCAGATGCTTGTCAAACACTAGTCTAGATGTTACTCTGAAGGTATCTTTTAGATAAGACTAATGTTTAACTCTGTAAGCTTTGAGGAAAACAGATAACACCCCACATCATGGGTGGGCCTCATCTAATCAATCGAAGGCCTTAAGAGACCACAGACTGACCTCTCTCAAGGAAGGAGGATTTCTGCCAGCAGGCTGCCTTCAGACTCGAACTGTAACTCTTCCTGAGTCTCCAGCCTGTGGGACCACCCTGCAGATTTTGGGCTTGTCAGCCTCCTCAATTGTGTGAGCCAATTCCTTAAAATAAATCTCTCTTTCTCTCTACATATATGTCCTATAGGTGTTGTTTCTCTGGAGAACCCTGACTAATATACATTCCTAGCCTCCTTACCTCAGGACCTTTGCACCTGCTAGTCCCTCTACTCAGAATGCTCCTTCTCACCTCCCATCATATCAAAGGTAGCCCCCTTCACAGTAGGATGCGAAGCTCAGATGACAGAAAAGAAATGATTAAAACAATTGACTTCACGTAAGTATGAAAAAAAAAATCCACAAGGTAAAAAAATCACCCTGAACAAAATCAAGACAAATGATAGTTTAGAAAATAAATTAAGTAATAAATAATGCTTTTTTCATTGTTTTAAATTGAGGTAACATTGGTTTATAACATTATATAAATTTCAGGTGTACATCATTATATTTTGATTTCTGTGTAGACTACAAGTTCAACATCCAAAGACTAATTACCGTCCATCACCAAACACATGTGCCCAGTTACCCCTTTTGCCCTCATCTCTCCCCCATTCTGATGTGGTAACCACCAATCCAATCTCTGTATCTATATGTCGTTTGTTGTTGTTGTTGTTTTAATCTTCTATTTATGAGTGAGATCGTATGGTATTTGGCTTTCTCTGTCTGACTTATTTCACTTTGCAGAATACCCTTAAGGTCCATCCATGTTGTCACCAATGGCAAGATTGCATCTTTTTTATAGCTGAGCAGTATTCCATTGCCTACATATACCACAACTTCTTTGGCGATTGATCCCTTGATGGGCACTTAGGTTGTTTCCAAGTCTTTATTATTGTGAATAATGTTGTGATGAAGGTAGGAGTGCATATGTCTTTATGCATTAGTTTTTCGCATGTTCTGTGGATAAATACCCAGCAGTGGAATAGCTGGATCATATGGTAGCCCTATTCTTATTTTTTTGTGGAATCTCCATACCATTTTCCATAGTGGCTGCACCAATTTACATTCCCACCAGCAGCATATGAGAGTTCCGTTTTCTACACATTCTCTCTAGTGCTTGTTATTTTTTGTCTTGTTAATTATAGTCATTCTGATTGGCGTGAGGTGATATCTCATTGTAGTTTTGATTTGCATTTCCCTAATTAGTGATGTTGAACATCGGTTCATCTGTCTGTTGGCCACCTGTATATATTCTTTGGAAAGATGTCCATTCAGATCCTTTGCCCATTTCTTAATTGAATTGTTTGGTTTTTTGTTGTTGAGATACACAAGTTCTGTACACATTTTGAATGTTAACCCATTATCAGATATATGGTTTGCAAATATCTTCTCCCAATTATTAGGTTGTCTTTTATTCTTGTTAATGGTTTCCTTTGCTGCGCAGGAGCTTTTTAGTTTGATGTAGTCCCATTTGTTTACTTTTTTCTTTTGTTTCCCTTGTCTGGTCAGACATGGCATTTGAAAATACGCTGCTAAGACTTAATGTCAAGGAGTGTACTGCCTATGTTTTCTTCTAGGAGTTTTATGATTTCAGGTCTTACATTCAAGTCTGTAATCCATTTTGAGTTAATTTTTTGTGTATGGTGTAAGATAATGGTCTACTTTTATTCTTTTGCATGTGGCTGTCTAATTTTCCCAGGAAAATTCATGGAAGAGGCTTTCTTTCCTCCATTGTATGTTCTTGGCTCCCTTGTCGAAAATTACCTGTCCATAGAATGTGGGTTTATTTCTGGGCTCTTGACTGTGTTCCATTGATCTGTCTGTCTGTTTTGGTGCCAGTACCATACTGTTTTGATTACTATAGCTTTGTAGTATATTTTGAAATCAGGGAGCATAATATCTCCAGCTTTGTTCTTTTTTCTCAGGATTGCTTTGGCTATTTGGGTTCTTTGTTGTCCCATATAAATTTTAGGATTCTTTGCTCTATTTCAATGAAAAATGTCATTGGAACTTGGACATGGATTGCAGTGAATCGATAGATTTCTTTAGGAAGTATAGACATTTTAACTATGTTAATTCTTCCAATTCATGAGCATGGAATGTCTTTCCATTTATTTGTGTCTTCATTTTCTTTCAACAAAGTTTCATAGTTTTCGGTGTACAATTATTTCACCTCTTTGGTTAAGTTTATTCCTAGGTATTTACTTCTTTTTGTTGCAATTGTAAATGGGATTGTATTCTTCATTTCTCCTTCTGATACTTTGTTGTAAGTGTATAGAAATGCAGCTGACGTTGATTTTGTATCCTGCAACTTTATTCTACTCATTTATTATTTCTAATAGTTTTTTTGGTGGATTCTTTAGGATTTTCTATATATAAAATAGTGCCATCTGCAAATAATCACAGTTTTATTTCTTCCTTTCCAATTTGCATCTGATTTTTTCTTTTTTTGCCTGATTGTTCTGACTAGGACTTCCAATACTATGTTAAGTAATAGTGGTGAAAGTGGGCATCCTTGTCTTGTTCCTGGTTTTAAGCAGTAGCTTTCAGGTTTTCTCTGTTGAGTATGATATTAGCTGTGGGTTTGTCATATATGGCCTTTATTATGTTGAGGTGCTTTCCTTCTATGATCATTTTATTGAGTGTTTATTGTAAATGGATGCTGTATCTTGTCAAATGCTTTCTCTGCATCTATTGAGATGACCATGTGATTTTTTTGTTAATGTGGTTTATCACCTTCATTGATCTGAAGATGTTGAACCATTGCTGCATCACTGAAACATATCGCATTTGATCATGGTGTGTGATTTTTCCTGTATTGTTGCATTTGACTTGCTAGTATTTTGTGGAGGATTTTTGCATTGATGTTCATCAGTAATATTAGCCTGGAATTTTCTTTCCTTGTTGCCCTTGTCTGGTTTTGGTAGCTGGGTAATGGTGGCCTTGTGGAATGAGTTAGGAAGCTTCCCCGCCTCTTCAAATTTTGGAAGACCTTGAGAAGGATAGGTTTTAAGCCTTCTTTGAATGTTTGGTGGAATTCACCAGGGAAGCCATAGGGTCCTGGAGTTTTATTTTTTGGGAGGTTCTTGATTACTGTTTTGATTTCCTTACTGGTGCTTGGCCTCTTCAAATTCTCTATTTCTTCTTGATTCAGTTTTGGAAGTTTGTATGATTCTAAGAACTTATCCATTTCTTCTAGATATCCAATTTGTTGGTGTATAGCTTTTAATAGTATTCTCTTATAATTTTTTCTATTTCTGAAGTTTCTGTTATAAATTCTCCTCTTTCATTTCTGATTTTATTATTTGAGCATTCTCTCCTTTTCTTGGTGAGTCTAGCTAAAGGTTGTCAATTTTTTTTATCTTTCATAGAACTAGCTCTTACTTTCATTGATGTATCCCTTTTTTTCTAGTCTCTCATTTATTTCTGGTCTGATTTTTATTATTTCCTTTCTTCTACTGATTTTGGGCTTTATTTGTTCTTCTTTTTCTAATTCTTTTAGGTGCACCATTAGCTTCTTTAGTTGAGATTTTTCTTATTTGTTGAGATAAGCCTATATTGCTATAAACTTCCCTCTTAGTACCACTTTTACTGTATCCTATAAAATTTGGCATGTCACATTTTCATTTTCTTTTATGTACAGATTTTCTTATTTCTTCCTTGACTCAGTAGTTGTTTGGTAGCATTTTGTTTAATCTCTGCAAATTTCTGGCTTTTCCAGTTTTCTTCTTGTAGTTGATTTCTAATTCATAGCTATGTGCTCAGAAGAGATGGTTTGTATTATTTTAATCTCCTTAAATTTGTTGAGACTTGCTTTGTGGCCTAATATATGATCTATTTTGGAGAACACTCCATGTACATTCAAAAAGAATGTGTATTCTGCAGTTTGGGGATGGAATGTTCTGTGTTCATATACTAAGCACATCTGGGCTAATGTATCATTTAAGGCCAATGTTTCTTTATTGATCTTCTGCTAAGATGATCTTTCCAATGATGTGAGTAGAGTGTTAAAGTTTCCTACTATTACTGTGCCACTGTGAGTTTGTCCTTTTATGTCTGTTAATAATTACATTATATATTTAGGTGCTCCTATGTTGAGTGCATAGATGTTACAAGTGTTGTGTCCTCTTGTTGGATTGTTCCCTTGATCATTATGTAGTATCGTTCTTTGTCTATTGTTTCAGATTTATTTTAAAGTTTATTTTGTCTGATAGAAGCAAAGGTGCTCCAGCTTTCTTTTCATTTCCATTTGCATGGAGTATCTTTTTCCATCCCTTCACTTCCAGTTTGTGAGTTTTGTTAGGTCTTAATTATGTGTCTTGTGTGCAGTATATATATGGGTCCTGCTTTCTTACCCATTCAGCCACCCTGTGCCTTTTGATTAGAACATTTAGTCCATTGACATTTAAAGTAGCTATTGATAAGTATGCATTTATTGCCATGTTGTTACTTTTATTCTGGATGTTTTAGTGGTTCTTCTTTGTTCTTTTCTTCTCTTGCTCTCTTCGCTTCTGATTTGATGTTTTTGGTATTTGTTTGGGTTTCTTTCTCTTCACTTTTTGTGTGTGTATTGTAGGTTTCTTATTTGTGATTACCATGAGGTTCATATATAATAACCTATGTAAATAGTAATCTATATTAAGTTGATTATCTAAGTTTGAACTATTACTAAGAGTGTTACCCTTTTACTCCCCTGCCCCCACATTTTATATTTTTGAAATCATGTTTAAAAATCTCTTTTTTGTCTGTATATCACTTAACCTCTTATCATGGAGATAGATACTTTTAGTATTTTTTCTTTTGATCTTCAATACTACCTTTATAGGTTGTCGATCCACTGCCTTTCTGTATATTTGCCTTTACCAGTGATTTTTTTTCTTAGATAATTTTCTTATTCCTATTTGTGTTCTTTTCTTTTCCCACTTAAATAAATCCCTTTAACAATTCTTGTAAGGTCAGCTCAGTGGCGATAAACTCCTATAGTTTTTGCTTGTTTGGAAAACATCCATTCTGAATGATAACCTTGCCAGTTAGAGTATTCTTGGCTGTTTTTTCTTTCTTTTCCTCTCAGCACTTTGAATATATCATATCACTCCCTTCTGTCTCGCAAAGTTTCTGCTGAGAAGTCAGCTGATAGCCTTATGGGGTTTCCTTTGTATGTAACTTGTCTTTCTCTTGCAGCTTTTAAGATTCTCTCTTTATCTTTAATTCTTGACATTTGACTTATGTCTTGGTGTGGGCATCTTTGGATTCATCTTATTTGTTGCTGTCTGTGGTTTCTTTACCTGAATGCCCATTTCCTTCTTCAGTTTAGGGAAGTTTTCAGCTATTATTTCCTCAAATATCTTTCTGCCTATTTGTCTCTTCTCTTTCTGGGACACCTATAATAAAGATGTTTGTACACTTCATGTTGTCCCAGAGGTCCCTCAGACTGTCCTCATTATTTCAATTTTTTTTCTTTTTTCTGTTCAGCTTGGGTGATTTCCCGTACTCTGTCATCCAGATCACTGATCTGTTCTTTGTGTCATCTACTTTGCTGTTGATTTGCTCTAGTTAATTTTTCATTTCCACTATTGTATTCTTCAGTTCTGATTGGTTCTTTTCTTTGTTTTCCAATTCTTTGTTGAAGGTCTCACTGTTCACATCTATTCTTCTCCCAAGATCAATGAGTATCCTATTAGTTTGTACTCTTTATCAGGTAGGTTGTGTATCTGTGTTTCATTTAGTTATTTTTCTGAGGATTTCTCCTCTTCCCTTATTTGAAGCATATTCCTTTGTCTCCTCATTTTGCCGACTTCTCTGTGCTTATATCTACGTATTAAGTAGGTCAGCTACATCTCCTGATGTTTGAAATGTGACGTTATGAAAGAGATGCCTTAAGGGACCCAGAAATGTCCTTCCTTCTTATCACCTGTTCCAAATTCTCCAGGGGTGTCCCCTGTGTGGGCTGTGTGTTCCCTTCTGTTGTGACAGGTTTGCTCTTGCTGCAGGTGCATGGTTAGTCTATGCTGACCCCCAGGCTGGCTCGTTGTAAAGCTCAGCCATGTGTGACTTAAATGGTCACTTTATTGAGTGGGACAAGCCCCAGCACAGCTGGCTTCAAGGTGTAATACCTTAAAACTAATGCTAAGTGAATCAGGCCCCCAGTGTGGCTGGTTGCTATCCTCAGGGTCTCACAGTTTCTGTAGGCTTCCACTGCTGCTCCTTGCAGCACATCACCATCGTCAGCTCTCTCAGGAGCACAGATGGCGTGTGCTGCCCCCAGGGACAACAGCACACAATCATTTCAGACATTGGATGATGGGGCAGATCCCCTGTGTGGCTGTTTGAGATGGCCAGTGGCGTGAGTCTTCTGCAGCTGACACACTCCACTGCCCGTGGTCCCACACACTCTTCCAACACAGGCCCACCCCCTAAACACTCGCCACCAAGGCAGACCCACTTGTTCCACTGCTGAGGTCCCACACACCACACCCATGCAGGGCCACAAGTTCACCACAGGCTTGCAGGTAGGCAGGGCCAGTCTCTTTGTTGGGTTATGTGCTCTGGCTGCACTTGACTAAATCTGTGTTTTTGTGGGCAGGGTAAACCTCTGCACTAACAGGCAATAGGAAGTAATCGAATGGCAGATGCTAGTGTCCAGGTCAGCATGACTGGACTAGATCCCAATAATGGTTGTGGACAGTGTCTCAGGCCCTGGAGGGTTGGGCCAAGCCACCTACTGCCTCTCTGAGATGCACCCAGAGCTTAGTGAGTCTCTTTTACCAATGGACTGTGAACTTTTCTTTTTGGTGTTTTTGCATGTTTTTTTCCAGAATGGGTGAATCTCTGCATGGCTTCTTTAAGAGCAGGTTTCTCTTTCTCTGAAGTTTGATAGTTTTCCTGAGGGTATCTCCCACTGGTTTTGAAAGCCAGCTAATCTGGCTATTATGGGATCTCATCTCAGTTGTGCTGAATCTAAAGGCTGAGATGCCTACTGTGCCATAGATCCCCCCACTCAGATCACGCCTGCTCCTTTGGGAAGAGCTTCATACCTTTAAGATTGCTCCCAACCATGAAGCACTGTGACTAGGATGTGATTTTCTCCTCAGCAGAGGTTTATTTCTGCCTCTTCCACCCCTGTCAGTGCTGTCCCTTGTTGTGGGGTTTCTTTTTATTGAATTTCCAGATCTCTCAGAGGTAATTGTTTCACAGGTAGCTGTGCCTTTGTTGTGTCCTTCGGAGGAGGTGAGTTCAGTCCTTTGACATGACCATCTTCCCATCATCCTTGTGATTACTCTGGAAATAGAAAATGTAGGGAGATTCACATGGTTTCAAAATGCATGCCACCAGAATGATTTTTTATATCATGCAATTTCAAATTTGTTTCAATAAAACTTGCAGAGAATGCAACCTATTTCAGGAGAACAATTTGGCCCTCACTATCCAAACTTATATGTACCTCATCCTTTCATTTAAAAATTCCATTGCTAGGAATTTAGCCTAAGGATATTGTAAGTGTAATTTATAAATACAAGATGATATGATACATAAATTCAAAGTGATGTAATATATTGTATCACCCTGAATTATTTGCTGTGATGCGTTGGTTGGAGAAAAAAGAAGCACTTAGTGTGCAAACATGTTACCCTAAACCTGTAAATACATTTACAGGTCCAATAGGCTACCACACTCAAAGATATGACAGGCTAGCCTGGCTTATCCCCCCCAGCCACCCAACACTGGAGAACTGCAGCATTAATCTCCTTGAGTCTCTGTGGAGTGTGTTGGGCCATTTCATATATGGCACAAGGTCACTGTGAGCCCCTTACACTGCTTAATCTATGACCAAAGCTTTGCCTTGATGCAGCAGCAGGGACAAAACAGTAGCTAAGTGCCAAAAAGGACTGATAAAATCCTGGGAATAAGGCAGCACAGGGCTTTCATTATCTCTCATTGTGTTATCAAAAGTTCGGTCTCTGAACTCAGTGCCAATTCAAATAATGAGAACGGGGGTTCGGGTGAAAAGGGAAAAAACAGTTTTCTTATTTTCTTTGGCAAGTAAAGGGAGTGCCAGCTAGCTAATGCCTTAGGGACAGCTGGTTCCCTGTTAAGAAGCAGGTAAGGGGTTTTAAAAGTTAGTAAGGAATGTGGCTGCTTGAAGGGAGGGGGTGGCCTGTGACCTTACTGGTCAGCACTTTCCCACTGGCCTGCGTTTGGCCTTGTGAGGCTGTTTGCAAGGAGAGGGGATGGTGAGATAAAGGAATCCACAGATGGCTGTCCTTGCTTGTTGGCTTCCATGGTTGATGGTAGATTACGGTGCCAGGAAGTCGAGGAGTTGGGCTCTGGGAAGCTTCAGTTTCTTGATATACTCTGGACATCAGTTTCCCTGTAATAAACTTCAAGGACTTGTGATTAGCCAAAACTTTAGTGGGAGCCAAGCGTGAGGCCTTCAACAATTTGGAACTTCTATTTGGTTGTAAAACTCAGGAAGTCAAAGGTTAAAGAAACAGATATTTACATGTGAGTGTAACTAAAGAAGCAGGAAAAGGGGTTGGTCTTTCTCTAGGTTTAACCCTATATATGCTGGCTTTAATGTAGGGGAACCGAAATCAGGGCCTGTATTAATTAAAAGCCTATAACAGCTGTCCCTTAATTGATCAATTTGCTGATTGTTTACTAATTTGTTGAATGAGAATAAATGGCAAGAAACAAGTGGATCATGATTTTCTTGGTTGTCTCTTCAGAATGGCATTTTGAACTTGTTCTTTGCTGTAACCAAAGACAACAATCTAAATTAAAGGGCACTCTCACATATAATAATTGGCATTAGATTTGAATAGAACAGACACATTCACAAAAATTCATCAAGTATGTTTACTGCAGCACTGTTTGTAATGAAAACAAGGTTTCAATCAATCAGGACTGTTTACACAATTTCTCATACGTCCATAGAATCGAATAAATAATATGCAGTCATGTTTTTAAAATGACATATTTCCATGTGCTCTTAAAAAAGACCTCCAAGATATATATGCCGCGAGAGAAAAAGCAGTGTGCAGTACAGTAACTATAGTAGAATTCCTTTCTGTTAAAAAAAAAATAAGTAGACAAATTTTATCGGGTCATTTTCCAACAGAAGGATTGAGTGAATTCAAAGGAAAATCCTCTCTTCACTCCAGAAGGGTACCATGACAGGTAATATATTCTAAATATATTTTTAAAAGACAATTATGTTAAAAACAAAAACTAAAATTAGCATCTCCTTGAACTGGAACTGGAAATATGATGGCTGCGGGCTGAAACCACAGGGTAAGAAATAGCGACTTATGAGAACTAGCTCCTGAAAAGAAAACACAGCCTTCATGGGAAGTTAACAAATCTTTGTGTTTAAGTTCCACTAATGTTTCTGTTATTCTCTGATATGAGACAGTTGCAAAAAGACAGAATAAACAAACCAAATATTCTAGACGCGGCAGACTTGGACCTCTCTATTCAACACTTTTTCTTCCTCCCAACATGAAGGCTACCTTCTTTTTTTTTCTGCCTAACTTACACCTTTGCAATCTTCAAGAATCAGCTCCTTCATTTGTCAAGAACCCTCTTTTTATTCGAACCATCAATGCATCCCATCTCCTTTACTGACTTTATCATGGTCTGCATGACATGAGTTATCATACCTTTTGTGTGCTGTTTCACAAAGGATGTGTGTGTTTGTAAATCATGCCTCCATGAATTATAAGCTTCTTGAAGGGAAGAATGACAGAAATGATAACTCAAATGTTCCATGCCTCCACCTAGAGCCTTATTTCCCAAGCTCTGCAATATCGAACTTCTGAGCTGGATTATTTTTGGCCACCGTGAGGGCATATTTTTCACTGTAGGATGTTGAATAGTGATCCTTGCCTCTACCCACCAGCTGCCAGTAACATCCCTCCCATCAATCATGACAACCAAAAATGTCTTTAGACATTGCCTCCTGGGAACAAAAATGATTCCAATTGAGGATTACTGTTCTAGGCATTTATTCACAGTTGATTTCAAAGTGGCAGTAATAACTATAGATTGATGAGATGATTTAGAATAATGTAATGGGGAAAATCAATAGCATTGCAATGTGCATTTGACAACAGGACCAGAGCCAATTCCAATTTTCAGGGATTAAAATGTTATAATGTAACCATAAGTTGCTAAAATTTAACCATGCCATTCAGTTACAAAGACCCAGGTAGTGACAGAATTCTACCTTCAGTTTTTGCTGAACTGCCCTGGGACTAGGCATCCTAAAACATCAGTGGAGGTAAGAAAATCCAATGAAAACAACATAGTAAAGATATAGATAAAACTTGATTGATTAACTAATATTATTGGCTGTTGAATGTTTAATAAACAAAATGTATTCTAAGCAATCTCCATCTTCTGTGTTTCTTTTAATACATTATGCCCAGTGTTACTGAGCAAGGTTCACTGCCTGATGTGGATAGAAGCCAACACTACGGCACTGGCTTTTACTGTTTTTTTTTTTTTGTTTAGAAAGATTGGCCCTGAGCTAATGTCTGTTGCCAATCTTCATGTTTCTTTTCTCCCCAAAGTTCCCCAGTACATAGTTGTATATCATGGTCATAGGTTCTAGTTCTTCTATGTGGGATGCTGCCTCAGCATGGCTTGATGAGCAGTGCTAGGTCCACATTCAGGATCCAAACAGGTGAACCCTGGGCCACTGAAGCAAAGCACGTGAACTTAACCACATGGCCATGGGGCTGGCCCTGGTGTTAGCTTTTGAGAGAAGAAAGGGCATTATTGCTAGGTCGAGTGGCAAGGAGACAGAAGGCAAGGCTCGCAAATCTGACTCTCTGATCCAAGGTTCAGGGTGAAATTTAAGGAGTTAGGGGCGACTAAGCTGCCACTGGGACCATGTAAGCTGATTGGCTAGTCTCAAACAAGTCCATATAAGGTAGTCAACCTACTTGGGAGGTTGGAAGACAGATTTTCCTTATGGAAGGACTCCTAACTTTGTAAAGGGCCCAATGGTAAGATTTTGAAGATTCTTTGTTCCAGAGTAATCTTGGATCTATGGGTTCCCACCTGGCACATGCATGCTCTCATCTCTATTATTGAGCAAAGTTTGATTAATCAGTAACGTGTTTTAAGATAGCAAAACTAGTTTCTGCTGGTAAATGATTTGTGTACTGTTTCAATTGCCTCTTTCCCTTGTACATTCCTTAATCTTGAGGGAACTAGGGTGATGGAAACTCTAGCTACTTCCTGCTGATTAGGGGGAAGATCAAAGTTTCTTTCTGAGTCTTTTGTTCTTAAACATAATCAAGCCAAAGAGACACATTTCGGGGTGGCACAATATGATCTCCCACATTCCTGCCTTTGAAACTTCAAGAAGTTTCACAGTCCAGAAGCTGAGTTGGTAGATTGTTAAACCTCAGTAAACACTAGTTTCTTATTCCTGACAATAGGTCAGTCTAGTTAAATTGATTTCAGGAGGTGGTGATTCAGGTAGGCTTCCAAAGTTAAGCCTATAAGCAAGTGAAAAGATATCTAATTAGGGTTATTTGTATTGAAATGAAATAAAAGCAAAGGTTAATTGTTGAAACCAGTTTCTGAGCCCAGAGTACAGCCAGTCAAGAACATTTCCAGGTGTCACAGTCAAGGCATTCTTTTGCAGTTTGAAATGTCTCTGATGATGTCATCAGGTGTTCAAGTTCATTTTGAGAAGCTTATACTGCAAGAGGCATGAAGATTCTCTAAACATGGGCTATCATGGTGACTTCTCTCATGGTTATATCACATTGTTCAATTTCAGTTTACAAGGCTTCAGGAAAGAGAATGATTTCAGTTCTCAATGATGCCAAATTAAAAGGATAGATAAAATTGAAAACATTAATTTGCATGTTTGTAGCCAGCTATTTGAGGAAACTGGCAGAATTCAAGACACAGTCCAGCTTACAGATAGAAAACAAAAACCTCAAAGAAAATTTATAGAACTAGAATGTCTACTACACTTCCTACTGGAAAATAATTTTTATCTCTAAAATCAGCTTCATTTTTACTGAATATAGGCGAATTAAGACTAATTGGTTTGCAAAATAACTCGTTTCAATAAGTATAGCCCACTTGTTTACAAAAGTATACTACGAATAGCAATACATTGTATAGGATCTTTTATTTTATTTAATTTTCCAAGTCATTCTCTCCTTTTTCACTTTTTCTTAAGGATTGGAAGCTGTGTACAGACTGTTTTCAATCTTCTTTGTTGGAACTTTGAATAAGAAATCTCAGATTGAACTTTAAAGGGTTCTACAAGCCAGGAAGGCCAAGCAAATGCCTTGCCATCAGACTCTGCCTGCAATACATATAAATTTGGTTGAATTCTTCTTTTCTTGAGGTTTCTCAAAATATCCTAAGGTTCTTGCACCTGCCAGGAAGAGACAATACTTACTCATCTGGTAAGGGTGCTAGGAACGCTGTAAACAAGGTATCAGGCCAATTTACAAGGGGCTTTATTTGGTCCATAAAGTTAACATTTGTTTCTTAGAGTTGCATGATGGAATCTGAGTTTATGAAGGTCTATCTCAAACATGATATTAGAGTTAAACCATTGGTAATGTAACCAATATTTCCAATTCATTCCTGTTATAAGAAAGAACAAATAATTACAGAACTTATGAAAATGACAGTATTGCCATCAAACTAAGACTATTCACTCATTCTAAATTAGAGAGGGATCAAGTAAGGGGGAAAACATAAATGTATTAATTTTGCACAAATATATAATTTAAATACAGAAAAGAGGTTTCTCAAATCTGTGGAAAGAAAAGATGAAAAAAATCAGAAATATTTCACACAAAATTCTCTGTTTACCTGCCAATGTGCAGTGAATCTAGCCCAGCCAAAACAAGACAGACTGGGGAATCAACGTGGAAGACTGATCCCTTTGCACCAACACAGCGGAGCATACTGGAGTACCACCTGCATAAGAGGACCAGGAGAGCCGCCAGGATGCCAGCCCCAAGCAGGACACTGGGGCAACAGAGTCCCTGGCTTCAGCCCCTCCTCCCCGCATACCCTCCTCCTCCAAGCTCTAGGCAGGGTCCCTGACACCCAGGGCGGGGCGGCGCCCTATGCCAGCCCAGTTCAGCCTGGACCTATTGGAATTTCAGTGTAATAAATCGATATTGACACGTGCTTGAGTTTTGAGTGTCATCATTTCTTACGTCTGTAGGCTCACCAACTTGCAATCACGTGGGGGCGCTGTTCTGTTTCCATCAGATTTGGCAGAACACACACGAGGAGACGAAAGCCGGCAAGAGGGAAGGGGGTGAATTTCCAAAGGGGAAGGAAGCTGTGCCAACCACGCAAAAGGAACAGAGATGCGAGCGCACGGGCACGCCCTCACGCAGGCCCTCTAGACTCCTAGGAAACGAACTCAGAGACCACCCTGTTCGACTGTACGCATGTTCGGCAAGCGGGCTGGGACACAAGACAGAGAGTCCCCCCGGGTCCGGCGTGCATGTGGCTCCCCTTTCTTCTACTCTTCGAAGCTCCCTAGTTTGGGAGAACTCGCGCTGGGATGGCCTTCCCAGAAATCCATTGATTGGTCCCCCGGAAGAATACCCTTCCGGTTGACCCTGAGAAGACCCCAGAAACAAGTCAGGTGAAGCACTTCCTGGCTGCAAGGAAGGGAGAGGGTCGAGCGGACAGGGAAGACGGCTGCCAGGCGACGGCTGGACGATGGGGGCGGAGTCAGGGAGAGGGGCCAGCGGACGGATCTGGAAGGGATTGGGCGGACTCTGAAGCAAGCCCTCCTCGGGAGTCCTCCTCACAGGTCCCCCCTGGCCGGCCCCTCCTCTTCTGGAGCCCAGGGCCAACCAATCCCATCCGACCTGGACGACGACGAGCCCCCTGGCTCCGCCCCCGCTGACCCCAGCTGCGCGCATTTCCCCCGGATCTCCAGCAGTCCCTGCCCTCCTCCAACCGCCTCAGGCCACGGGAACGCTTCCTCCAGAACTGAGTGCCCAGCCTTGGGACAGACACTGCTCTGCTCCTGCAGGAGAGAGAGGGGATCCGTGAGACGCCCGCTCCGATTTCCAGGTCGTAAGACCGGGACGAGGGTTTGCTTGGACAAAGGAGGTAGGAGCACCTTCCCGATGGATGGTTGCCGGCGCCCGAGGAGACCGCGGGAGTCCCGGACAGAATCGAAGGGCCGCAGAGCTGGAGACACCTGGTACGTTGGGACCTGTGTGACAGAGGACGAGGCGGGCTCCTCTGTGTGCCTAGGGGTGTGTGTGTGTGTGTGTCCGTGTGTGTGTCCGTGTGTGTGTCCGTGTGTGTGTTTGTGTGTGTGTGTGCGCGCGTGCGTGTTTCAGTGGATGGCACCAGGGGAGAGGAGAAGGGAGAAGCCGGGCCTCCCAGGAGGCTGGGCATTTGGAAGCTGAGGAAAGGGAGAATCGCTAGGTCCGGAGGAAACCCTTCGGGGTGGGGAGGTCGGGAGGAGCCCTCGGGAGACGCGTCTCGGGTTTGCTCCCTCCTTGCTCTCTTCCTGTGCTCCGGTCTTACAATTCCCCCTGCCGACACACTCTCTGTGGGGTCGTCTCCCTCCCCTGCGGGAAGGGAGAGGGGAGCAGAGGATCTGAGGGTCCCACCACCTTCTCACCCAGACGGGGGAGGGTTCCCTCCGTGTCCACTGTTTTTCTTCTGGCCCTCAGCCCGCGCGTGGAATCCGGGGGCAGACAGGACTGTCCCCTGTGGAGCGCGGGCACCACTTTCTGCAAAGTGCTCAGGCCCGAGGAGATGTCTCTCCTTCTCCTGTGGAGGAGCCCCCTCCAGAGGGCACTCTTTCCCGTGGGCACCGTCCCTGGTTCCCTCCCTATTGGCGGTGCAGGGGGGGTGGGGGCTGGGGGTTTGAGGGGTGGGGGTGGGGCTTTCCCCAGCGAGGGGGTGAGGGAGGACGCGCGCAGAGGCGGGTGTCGGGACGCAAGCAGCACCCGGGGAGGAGCAGCTCTCCTTGGAAGGGAAGGACGCGTGCCTTGGCCCCGGGGCTCAGGGTGGGCGCGTGGGCGGGATGAGAAGGCGGGCTTTCAGGCGTGTGGGAAGTGGACCCCGGGTTCCTGCGTGCGAGGTCTGACCGTGTCCCTCCCTGTCCTGCAACTCGGCCACCCCCGCCCCGGGGAAGGCGGCGAAGCGGAGGCGGCAGGTGGAGCAGGATCCCCGCACAGGTAAGGCGCTTTCCTGCTTTCTCGAAGGAGTGGGCTGCTGGGGAGAAGGCGTGCCAGGGCTTCAGGAAAGGAACAGCTGCCTCCTCTGGAATGTCCCGGGCGGCTTCCTCGGTTCTTCCGGCCACCCGTCCCGCAGCCGGTCCGGGCCGAGTCCCGGGGCTCTCCGGGCTCACGCCCTCTGCTCTCAAGAACACCCTGCGGGAGCAGAGCATTCACCTCGCACCCTCCGCTCTCTCCGCAGGGGCAGAGCCAGCCGCAGTGCCAGGAGCTCCCTGCCCGGCTCCAGCGCGGGCCCCGGCAGCAGCCCAGGTGAGTGGGCGGGACTCCGGAGGCTGGCCAGAGGGCCGCTGCTGCCCCGGCTCCAGGCCCCCAGCCAAGCCCCGCAGATGACCCTCCAGCTGGCGCTCAGCCTGAGCAGGACCTCCACCGCCTGGGGGGTGGGGGGAGGTGGCCAGGCAGAGTTTCCCTCGGGGAGGGGGCGGGGGCTGGCGGCCGGCAGCTCCCTCCCCAAGAGGCCTCTCGGAGGGCCCCTGGGAGCTGGAGAACTCAGAGCTTTCCTCCCGCAGGGGCCGCGGACGCCCAGCACGCAGAGGATGCAGATGGTCGTGGTGGTCCTGGAGCCGGGAACAGCCCTTGAGCTGCGCCTGGGTGCGGAAGTCCTGGTCCTGGCCCCCCACGCAGCCCTGCAGCTCACGCTCGGCAACCTGGCGCTCGTCGTCGTCCCTGCGCGCGTCCTGAGCTCTTCCGAGGCTCTCTGGTTCCCTGCCCACGCGCGCTGGCTCTGGCCCGGCCCGACCCAGGCCGCCTGGGCCATCAACGTGCAAGACGGATCCCTTTGCGCCCAGAGAGCGGAGCCCAGCGGAGCGCCCCCCGCGCCAGAGGACGGGGAGGCTAGGCGAGGCTGCCGGCCCCCCGCGGGACCCTGGGCCGGCGGAGTCCCGGGCCTCAGCCCCTCCTCCCCGCACACCCTCCTCCTCCAAGCTCTCCGCGGGGCCCCTGCCCGCCAGGGCTGCGGGCTCCCGCCCGGGCCCAGGCCGGGGCTGCGCCCTCTGCCGGCCGAGTTCAGCCTGGACCTCCGCGGCCTGGGGCCCCCGCCCAGCTCGGAGCTCAGACCTCTGCCTCCCTCCCCGAGTCCCAGTCCGCGGCCCAGAAGCTGCCGCGCGCCGCCCCGTCGCAGGCCCCCCGCCAAGGCCCGCAGGCGTCTCTTCCGAGGGGATTGATCGGCCGCGAGCGCCCACCCCACGCGCAAGAATTGGCGCACGCCGTTCGGGAGCCGCGGACGCCTGCCCCCTTCTAGGGTGTCTCCCTGAGGCGGCATCACTCTCTGCCGGGAACACCGCGCGGGCGGCTGGCGCTCCAGGCGGGAGCGGAGGCCGCCAGGGACCTCTCCCCCACACCCGGGCTCTGCCACAGGGGCTCCGGACAGGCGGAAGAGAGCACCGGGAGGGTGGGGAGGAAAGAGCTGCCCATCCCTCCTGCCGCGAAGGACTCCGACATCCAGAAGAGGGCACATCTGGTCACGGTCCTCTGCGAGGAACCACACCCAAGACCCTCGAAGAAAGCACGCCAAAGCCTGGAGCGCGCGCCTCCCCAGAGAGGGTCTCCCAAAGCACCTGAAAGCGGGCTCCGCCCGCATCACGCCCGGGAGCGGGAGCGGAAGGCGCAGGAGCTCTCCGGGTGGGGGGAGGGGGGCGTTAGCACACCTTGCCGCCATGAGAACGGCTCCAGGAGAACAGCACGATGGACCTGTCCGAAGGCTGGGCAGGACGTGGAGCCGCTGGAACTCTCCCCCGTTGCTGGCGGGGAGCCCAGAATGGGACAACTTGCTGAAATGGAGTGTAGTTCCTCGACTCCTTCATCCTAGGCTTCCCGTTCATCCCACCCGGCTCTCCCACTCTGAGAGATCTGCTTGAGAGCCACGAACGGGTGTGTTCAGGGAGACGCCGAAGGCCAGAGTGGCCAGCAGCTGTCTCCACAATACAGCCAAGGGTGGGGTGTGACCTCCCCCGTGCCCTTCGGGGTTGCGTGGAGACTGAGAAGGGGACCCACCCCGGCCAGGGCACTGCCCCTCAGCGATCAAGAGGATGGGCTTTTTCCGCTCGATTCCATGGCCCACCCCGCTCAGTCGACTCTGAATGCTTCTAGTCCCTCCAGGTGTTGGATGATTTTCAGGGCGGTTTGGGCGACCGGGGCTGTGGGAACCTTACGAGAGGCGATCGAGGACGTCTCCCTGCAGACCCAGGGTCTCGCATGCAATGGCACTTTCAGACGGGATGCGCCGAAACCGTGAAACCCACACTGGCTTTCCAAGCCTGCCACGAAGAGAAAGATGACCGTGACTCTTCACTCTAGGGGGGAAACGGCAGTGCCCATGATCCTATTGGAACTTGAGTGTAATAAATCGATACCGAAACGTGCTTGATTTTGGGGTGTGATCATTTCTTACGTCTGTTGGCTCGACAACTGGGAAGCACGTGGGGGCGCTGTTCTGTTTCCATCAGATTCGGCAGAACACACACGAGGAGAGGAAAGCCGGCAAGAGGGGAGGGGGTGGATTTCCAAAGGAGAAGGAAGCTCCGCCAACCCCGCAAAAGGCACAGAGATGCGAGCGCCCGCGCACGCCCTCACGCACGCCGCCCACCCCCCACCCCCGCCCACACACACAAACACACACACACACACAAACTCCGATGTAACACAGACATTCGCAGAGGCACGTTCACAAACGCCCGTAAAGTCTGCCTGAGCTCACCCCCAAACTCCCCTCCGAAGTTCTCAAACTCCGAAGTTCTCAAAGGGCAAGCGATTGCCTAGTGAAAGAACTCCCCCCTCGAGGCTCCGAGGAAAGGAACTCAGAGCCCCGCCTGGTCGGCAAGCGGGCTGGGACTCAAGCCAGAGAGTCCCCCCCGGGTCCGGCGTGCACGTGGCTCCCCTTTCTTCTTCTCTTCGAAGCTCCCTAGTTTGGGAGACCTCTCGCTGGGATGGCCTTCCCGGAAATCCATTGATTGGTCCTCCGGAAGAATACCCTTCCGGTTGACCCTGAGAAGACCCCAGAAACAAGTCAGGTGAAGCACTTCCTGGCTGCAAGGAAGGGAGAGGGTCGAGTGGACAGGGAAGACGGCTGCCAGGCGACAGCTGGACGATGGGGGCGGAGTCAGGGAGAGGGGCCAGCGGACGGATCTGGAAGGGATTGGGCGGACTCTGAAGCAAGGCCTCCTCGGGAGTCCTCCTCACTCGTCCCCCCTGACTGTCCCCTCCTATTATTGAGACTTAAACACACACTTCACTAAAGAGTAGAAGAGGACTTGAAACCACACTCAACATCTCTACCCCTCAGTGAGATTCACAGGGACTCTCCCGGTTCAGATACCACACATAGCCATGAGGATGGCTACAATGAGCAAGACGAACGCCTGAGGGCTGGGGAGGATGCAGAGCAGCTGGAACTCTCACCCGTTTCTGCCAAAAATCCTAAAATGGTTCACATTGCTTAAATGGTGTGTAATTGTTTGAATCATTCATCATAGACTTATCATTCAACTCAGCTTTCCACCTCTGTTACATTTTCTTGAAAGTAATAAAAATTCATGTCCATTAAAATACAGAGTAAAAAGGGTTATCCAGCTGTATTCACAATCGTCAAAATCTGGACAAGATTCCAACGTCCTTCAATACTCAACTGATAATCAGAATGTCACCCACTCCAATAGGGGATACTCCTCAGCAATCAAGAGGATGCAATTTTTTTTTTTTTTGAGGACGATCAGCCCTGATCTAACTACTGCCAATCCTCCTCTTTTTGCTGAGGAAGACTGTCTCTGAGCTAACATCTGTGCCCATCTTCCTCTACTTTATGTATGGGATGCCTACCACAGCATGGCTTGCTAAGCGGTGCCGTGTCCACATCCGGGATCTGCACCAGAGAACCCCTGGCCGCCAAAGCGGAATGTGCAAACTTAACCACTGCACCACTGAGCCAGCCCCAAGGATGTGATTTTTAAATCTCATTTCAAGTTCAACTACGGTAAATTTACTCCTTATCCTAGTATTTAATTTGGTCATTGTGTGATTTTACGGGATGTTTAGGCAGCTTTTGTGAGAACCTTACAATGGTCTATCTACTGACATTTAGATACAGACTAAGTGTATCTCATCCTATTTATCTTTCAAATGGAATGTGCTGTAACTGTGAAACACACACTAGGTTTCAAAGCGCGGAATGGAGAAAAAGATTTATGTTGTCATCATTCTGGTGTGAATTACAATGCAAATGATAATACAGGATCCTGAATTTAACAACCTTTTAGAAAAATGCACTGATTATTCGGTGATAATTTTTAGTGTATTTGATTGAAAATCTGAAATGATGTATGTCATGTTCTATTTCTATGAGATTTGGCTGGACATGCTCAAAGATATCAAAGCTCACAAGAGTGTATGGGGTGGATTTCCCAAGGGAAAGAAAGCTCAGCCACCCTCTAAAATGGAGCAATTCCCCCAACCCTGACAGCACGCGCAGACACACACACACACACACACTCACAGAGTCCTAACTAATGCACACAGTCTCAAAGGCACATTCACAAATCCAATCAAAATTGGCCTGAGATCTATTCCAAATTCCTTTCAGAATTTCCAAAATGACAAGAGGTTGCATATCTCAAAAGTCCTTCCTTTGGCTCTCAGCAAAGGAGTTGAGAAGCTGGTCTATTTGGATAATTGGATGGGAATAAAAGCCAGAACGTCTTTCAAGATGACTTGTGCATTTCTCTCTGCCTCTCTTCTCTCTGCTGTTCTTAGATATCAGTTACATTCCCTGAGATATTCTTTTCATAAATCAACTTCTTTGTCCTCCCTAGAGTTCCATTTATATTTACAGGGGAAACATACAAGAAACAAGCAAGATTAAGTATTTAATGGAATTAGTGAATATGGTAGATCAGACAGTGAAGATCACTTTCATCCAATATCTAGACAATGGGTGTTGCCTCATGGACTGGTTTGTTTGGTTTAATTTTCATGGGATTAAGCAGATTCTGATGCATCCCCCTCCTATGGATTTATCCTCACGCTACTCCCTCCTTCTTGGCCTCTCCTATCATTTAGGATCGGGTCCAGTGAATCACATCATATCTCAATGACCAATCCTCTCACTCCACCCCTCTGACAACACCTGCAGGATTTCCCCAAGATCTCCTTCTGTCCCTACCCTCTTCCACCTGCCTCAGGCCATGGGAACATTTTCTCCAAAACTCAACCTCTGTGAGTGTCCAGCTTCAATACTCATGGTGTTTGCATGCTTGGGTCCAAGGGATCTCCAGTGTTGGCTCTCAGCAAGGGTTTGAAGAGAACTTGGGCGTGCAGCCTGGGACATCCACCTGCATGAACTATTGGTCTCTCATGATGCAGGATGGAGACACAGGTAGGAAGAAAAGGATCTGGCTGTGGGTCAAGCCTCCTTGTGCCAGCACATTCTGGGGCAGTTCCTGCAGAATCTACAATTCCACATGCAAACCTTGTCTTGGGGGCCATTATAAAGATACATTTGTCCAGCAGGACAATGGGATACACTTTATTTGGGAATTTGTGAGCTTGAATATTTAGGTATATGAGGGTGGCGTTGTTGCCATTTGTGATTTTGCAAGAACAAGGGATTCTGCTTCTCCTATAAGCCTTGTAGAGTAATATTTTTAAATATTATGTACATGTATACTTTCAAAAAATAAAGGTTGATTTTCTAATATCAAATCAATCCTTCAAAGATCCGAGCCAGAGTCTTCCAAGAAGGAGGACCAGTTAGTGAAATGGACAGCCAAGTTTCTCCTCTTTGCCTCTGACTGTTCTGTCTGAGCCTCTTGGCTGTGTCTCCTCTGCTTCTTGTCTTCCAAGTCTTGGGCTCCTGCAGGATTCTGTCCCCAGCTTAGAGCTCCTTGCCTTCCTCTCAAAAAGGCTGAGCTGACCCTGACAACCATCTGCACCTTCACCCCAAGGAGTCCCAACCCTCCCCCAGAAGATTCTACAAATTCTAAGAAGTTATAGCCTCAAACCACTGAAAAGTTTCCTGCCAATCTAAATAAATTGGTCTAACCCAGCTCCTCATCTCAGAGACGCATGGTTAGTGCAGATTAGCATAATTGCAATGCATTCAACGATGGAGTTCATTCAATTACTTACTGTTGTTATGGAGTCATTTCTACATGTGCACTTAATGTAGAGGGCTAGTCATCATGCTCAGGAACTTCCAATGTAGAAAGAGTATTTATCAATTTATTTATCATGGATGGATATAAACCTTGTAATATGCCATGTGTCCCAAGCATTTTCAAATATTAGCTCCCTTAATACTCTGAATAATCTCCCGCTCCAGCTACTCCTAACATTACCAATCGACAGATGGAAAAACTGAGGCAAAAACAGGATAAGTAACATACCCAGGGTCCCCTATCTAGTAAGTGATGGAGGTAGAATTTGAACATAAGCCATTTAGCTCTTTATTCCATGCTCTTAACTATGAACTGTTCTCTCCATACACTTCACACTATGAAAAACTTTCATTTTAATCAGTTATGTTTCCTCAAGTTATTCATTTTCATGGTATATCCAATAATCTTATGTATAACAAAGAAAAACACCCAGATACTAAAAATTATCAGACATACACACCTGAGTTTAATTCTATTAAAATCTTCTGTTTCTGGTATGTATTGAACACAGAGATCTTTCCAAAGTATTTCTTTCCAGCCTGAGAAGACCCCAGGAAATCCCACTGGCACCTTTTTATAAGCCAAGGGAAGGGTGGGAATTGGGGCTCAGGGAAAAGGGTGACCTCAGGAGTTACTGCTGAATCACAGTATTGGTGTGAGGGTCTCAACATAAAGGGGATTTAGGATCTGTGGTGTTTCGACTCGGTTGATAATTTTCTGCATGTGGTTTGGATGCTGGTGCCAAAGTACAGAGAAGGAGGATGAGGCACATGAAACAGAAAGAGGAAATGATTTCCCTCCATAGTGTTCAGGATGGAGAAATCCAGTCTAGAAGACAAAATTTTGTGCCTGGTGTTGCTGCAAGGGGTTCCACCTCTTTGAACAGGGCACACAGCCCATCTTCGTGGACCTGCTTTACCTAAAAAGGATAAAGGAAGGAGGGAATTTTTTTAATGCTCTCGCCAGATAGTGAGATCTGTGAGGGTAGTGACTGTGCCGAGCTCCTCTTCGCAGCCCCAGCACTAAAGAGAGACTCTGGAACAAAACAGACTTTGCATGGTATTGGCAGATTTAAGTCAAAGGGAAAACGAAGTGGTTGGATTATTAAAGTCTGGAATAAAGTGCAGAAAGTGGAGGAGACCTGCAGGGGACCACTGGTGGTCATTCTCAGGGTCAGCTGTCCCCCTCATGTCCTTATATACTCATCTTGGGTCCATATAGAATCCAAGGTGAACTCTGTCCCTTTGGATAAGGAGAATTTCAGAGTGCCAGGTGCAGGATCCTAGCAAAGCTGGGACATAGTAATAAATACCTTCCGGGGGTGGCACAAGCCATCACCAATGACTTAAAGCATCGGGTAGAATTATTGAATGGAATGAGTGTGGATTCAAAGACTGACCCTTTCTAACCCTGCCAAAGCCCTCAGAGCTGTCTTACGCCACAACAACTGTCAGCTACTTGCAGGGACATGCACAGGATTGTGGACCCACCTATCTCAGGACGGGGTGGTGCCTGGAGCCCTGTTGGGCACAGAACTTGAGGAAGTCATAGATGCCAGGGGAGATGGAGAATCCAAAACACGTTTTTCCAAAGCACTTTCTACCAGGGTGGAAACAGAGAGGCCCCAGGGCAGAGGGATTCCCAGAGCTCCTAGTGGGACTGGAGTGAAGCAGTAGAAACAAGTGGAAGTAGACAGATGCTTTGATCACACTGCCACAGACGGTGAGGTCTCATCACTGTGACTCCCACATAAGTACATCCTTTCTACTTACAGCTGCTCCTAACTGTGTCCTTGTCTCAGAGATCAGCCTGGCACATGGCCCACTGATTCCACAGGCTGGAGGCAGAATGACAGTGTGTATGCTGTGCCCCACACAAAGAGAAATTTTCCCTGCTGAGAACTGAGCCTGCAGTCCCTCTCATCTCCTTTATCTTCTCAGCTCACCATAGACGCAGGAATTAGTTGTTGTTTGGACAGACCCAGCAGTGTTGTTCTGTCTGATTTATGTGACTCTGACCCTATGGCTTTTACCCATTCTGTGCAATATTAAATTTTTTAATTGTTCTAAATTCCCAAAGCCCCATGTCTACAGGATGGAGATCTGGTACTGACTGGGTTTTTCTCCTTCTATGTCTTGTTCAGGGTACCAGAAATAAACTGGCTATATTTTCTGCTCAACACAAACCAAGAAGCAACACATCGTGTGTAAGTTCTCTGTTGGGTGTGTGAGTGCGTGTGAGTGTGCATCAGTGTGTGGCTGTGTTTGCATCAAATACCCCTGAGAGTTCTCAAAGGTGTGCACCGAAGCTGCAATAACAGACCAATGAATTTGGAACGTTTTGTCCCTTCTTTAGCTTTCTACTATCTTCCATTTTCTTCAAGGGAGAAGAAAGAAGTCAACATCTTTTGTGGTCCACTGTCCCTCTCATGCCCTTCCTTTGAACTGATCCCATGGTCATTTCCTACTGGGCTCAGACTGAGTGAAGCAAAGACACCCCTCCAAGCCCTACTGGTGGGACCCCAACCTCCTCTTAGTGCCCAGAGTGTGTGCCATACAAGCATCCTGACACGCTGATTCTCTTGGCCTGAGGTCAAGTCAGGAGAAAAAAGTTCAGTCTAGGTTCCCACTACTCAGTAGGGCATGATTGAAATGTGCTCCGATGAATGTAGATGGG
Organism: Equus asinus; assembly: GCF_041296235.1. Lineage (NCBI taxonomy): Eukaryota > Metazoa > Chordata > Mammalia > Perissodactyla > Equidae > Equus > Equus asinus. The sequence continues at coordinate 18,354,292 of NC_091809.1, read as the reverse complement.
TTTCTGAGACCCACCAACCTAAACAGAATATGATCCATGCATTATCAGTACATGTTTGCTTAACAGCTTTATCAGGGCATAATTGACATAAAGTAAGCTGTGCATAATTAAAGATTGCGATTTACCAGTTTTGATGTCCTTACACAGCCATGAAGCCAAAACCACAATTCAGACAGTGAACATTTCCATCACTCCTAACTGTTTCCTGCGCCCCTTTTGATGGCCTGCCTTACCCACGCAACCACCCCTCCACTTCCTGACACTATAAATTAGTTTGAACTTCTGGAATCATATAGTATGTAGTCACTTTTGACTGGCTCCCTTCATTTGACACGTTACTCTAAGATATATCCATATTGTTGCATATCTTAAAAGTTAATATTTTCTTTTGGTGAGGAAGATTGGCCCTGAGCTAACAGCTGTTTCCTATCTTCCCCTTTTTGCTTGGGAATGATTGTCACTGAGCTAGAATCTGTGTCAATCTTCCTCTGTTTTGTATGTAGGGCGCTGCCACAGCATGGCTTGATGAGCAGTGTGTAGGTCCATGACCAAAAGCCAAGGTCGTGGACCCCCAGGCTGCCAACATGGAGCATGTGAAGTTAACTCTATGCCACTGGGCTGGCCCCAAAAGTTAATTCATTTCTTTACTGATCAGTATTCCATTTTATGGATATTCTACAGTCTGTTTACCCAATTCATCTGCTGATGGATATTCCAATACTTTCCATTTTTTGATTATTACAAATAAAGCTACTATGAAAATTTACCTGTGTATATTTATGTGCTTTCATTCCTCTTGGATAAATACCCAATAATGCAATGTTTAGATCGTATGGTAGGCGTATATTTAACTTTTAAGAAATTGCCAAAATATTTGCCCTCATGGATGTTCCTTAGCAACGTCTAAGAGTTCTAGTTCCCCCATATCTTTGAAAATACCTGACATGACCAGTCTTTTTAAATTTTGTTCATTCTAATAGGTGTGTAACGGTATGCCACTCTTAAGTTGCCTTTCCATTGTGGAAAGATGTTGAACATCTTTTCATATACTAATTGAAAGCCATATATCTTCTTTGGTGAAGTTTCAGTCCAAATATTTTGCCCATTTTTTAAAATTGGTTGTTGACTTTCTTATTGTTTTTGAGTGTTCTTTATGTATTCTAGGGAGGAAGAGTCCTTTATCATATATATGAGCTGCAAATGTTTACATCCACTATGTGACTTGTTTTTCATTCTTTTAAGAGTGTCTTTCAAAAAGCAGAAATTCTTAATTTGGGGGAAGTCCAAATTATCACTCTTTTTTAATCTTTGAATTCCTGATTCCTGTTAGATATTTTGAGTTAATATTTGTATACACTGCAAGTTATAAATTAAAGTTATTTTTTTACACATCAATATCAAACATCCCATCCTATTGTTGAAAAGACTTTTCTTTCTCCATAGATTTGCATTTGCACCTTTGTCCAGGTGTGTGTTTCTATTTCTTGACTCTAGTCTCTTTCATTGATCTACTTGCTTATCTCTATGAAAATGGTATACTATCTATATTGCTCTAATTTTATCAAACGACTTGAAATCACTTAAGATTCTTCTGCCAGATTTGTTGTTCTTTTTCAGAAGTTTTCTATTCCAGGTCCTTTGCACTCCTACATGAATTTTGGAATGAGCTATTCAATTTAAACGAAAAAAAAAAAAACAAAGAAATGCTAACTGTGACTGTGATTAGAATTGCACTGAATTAATAAACATCTTTAGGAAGAATTGACATCTTAACAATGTTGAACCTGCAAAAACATGAACAAAATATATGTCTCCACTTTTGTCTTCCTTAATTACTCTAAGCATGATTTTGTACTTTTCAGTGTGCAAGACTTGTTCATCTTTTATCAGTTTATCTCTAAGTATATCATATTTTATTCAATTCTAAGGAGAATAATTTAATTTTCATTTAATAATTTCATAGGTTAAGTAATTAATATGTAATTGTGTAATTGAATAATTAAATTAAATACATAGTTACATTTTAGACTAACAATTTATCATTTAACTTCATTTCATTTGCATTTATTTCATATCACAGTGATTATTTCCCAGGATGTAGAAATACCAGTGGTTATTCTATGTGGCTCTTGGATCATGCAACTTTGCTAAACTCACTCATAAGTTTAGCTTTTCTTTTTCTTAATTTTCCACCAGATTTTCTATATAGATGATCTTGTTGTCTGTGAATAAACACAGTTTACTTTTTCTATTCAATCTGAGTTATATTCGCTTATTTTTCCTCTTTTATTTCACTTTATGGAGCTCACAGTACAGGTGGAAGAGAAGTGCCGAGAATGGATATTCTCATTTTGTTTGATCTTAGGGGAAATCATTTCCTCTTTGTCCACAAAGTATGATGCAAGCAGTAGTTTTTTTGCAGATGGCCTTTATCAAGTTAAAGAAGTTCCCTTCTGTCTTACTGTGCTAAGAATTTTAACAGTACAGTATTTTGGACTTTCTAAAAAGCTTTTTACACATCTATTGAGATGATCATACAGTTTTTCTTATTTAGTTTGCTAATAGAGTGAGTTACATTGATTGATATTTGAATGTTATGTGAAACTTGAATTCCTTATACTCTCAATGGGTCATAATGTATGTTTCTTAGTAGATATCATGGGATCTAATTTACTAAAATGCTGTTAAGAATTATTGTGTCTATGTTTATTAGGGATTTTGCTTTGTAGTTTTCTTTTCTCGTAATGTCTTTATCAGGTACGGCGTTGAGTAATAACGCTAGCTTCACGAAACAAATTGGGAAGTAATGGTTTTTAGGGAACTACTAATTTCTCTAACTTAAACGTTTGGAATAATTCACCCAAGAAGCAATCATAGAATTTCTACTTTTCTTTCAGCATTTGGATCCAGGAATAAATCTTAAAGTTCTTCTTTTTAGTACCCAATTAGATTCCATTAGCTACCATGATACGACAATGATTTCATCTGGACATGTAAGTGGAATGGGACAAAAATCATTTTTTCACTTGTCTTTTCCTAATGGTTGTCAAGATTCTTCTAGCCTTAATGAAACTGGTTAGATAGGCCTCCATTTTATTTATTGGTACAAATTTTATAAATTGCCTTTGCCTCTATCATATACCTTTATTAAAGACCACTTGAAAAACAATCTTTATCCGGGGCTTTGAGCGGCGTGTGGACACACCTAACTTCTTTGATGTTTGTGATCGCTTCAGATTTTCTACTAAACCTCTGCTGGACCAGGCAGTTATCATCCAACAGGCCTGGATTCATGATAAAAAGAATTAAGCGAGTTAACTTTAAAGATGCCACAAAATGTTGCGGATTTCAGAGGAAAATAAACATTCCTCCTCATAAAAGAAAACCAGTATGAAATAAGGCAAATTTTTAAGTGTAACTAAAAACCTTGATTCACTTTTCACAGACTATAGCAATTCAAGTAGATAAAATTATTCATAAGGATATTCCACATGACATTATGCGTGTAGTGGATCTGTTTGATAGATATCCAATCTATCTTCTGCATAAGCTGTGTACATATATTACAGTTTATGGTCTGTAATAAAATTTGACCATATGTTTAGATGAAGGAAGAAAAACTTAACTCCTAGAAATAAAAATACTCCAAACAAAAATATCTAAGCATGATGAGATAATGTAAATTTTAATTAATTACAAAATGGATCAAAACAGGAAACTTTAGAAATACCTCTTAAATATTTTATTAAAAATAGTATAAACGATACAGAATTACCATACTAGAAACACTGAGAAATACATACTGTATTGATTGGGTAGAAATACTTCATCCAAAATATTTTGTTAATTAATGAAAAAAGTTTAACTTAATCTTGAAATTAAAGAAGTTATAAAAAGAAGAAAAGGATCTCAAGAAAAGCAAGAGGGGATGAAGCAAAAAAGCAAACATTATATTTTGGGAAATATATAATTTTAAATGTCTTTTTAAAAATCTAAGAACTTGTTTTTAGCTACTGAAGGAGGGACAAAATACAGAAGGCTCAAATATACAATGGCACATGGTGCAGACAAATGATTGATTTATGTTCGATGCGTGCACTTTGGATATTTTGTATCAGATGCTCTGGTTTCAAACCGCTTTCAAAGCTGGACTTAAAAGGAAACATAGAGCATTTTTTAATTTTTTTATTTTTTTAAGATTGGCCCTGAGCTAACATCTGTTGCCAATTTTTCCCTCATTTTTTTTCTTCTCCCCATAGCCCCCCAGCACATAGTTGTATATTCTAGTTGTAGGTCCTTCTAGTTCTTCTATGTGGGATGCCACCAGCATTGATGAGTGGTGCTAGGTCCATGTCCAGGATCTGAACTGGCGAAACCGTGGGCCGCTGAGGCGGAGCATGTGAACTTAACCACTCGTCCATGGGGCCGGCTCCTAGAGCCTTTATTTTTAACCTTCTAAATGAAGAACTCCATATTTAATTAAAGAAAGAGATATGCATGAGTTTCCATCTTTATACACCACATGCTCTAATCTATGGCAGTCAGCAAGTCTCTGCTTGTCAGTCAAATAGCACGGTGGTTGGGAGACTATCTTTGGCATCATAAGATCATGGGTTCAAGGCCCAGCTCTACCACTTTCTGGAAGTATGACTGCTGTTGAGTTGTCTTCCCTCTTTGAGTCATTTTTTTCTTACACGTAAAATATGATAGTCCCTACACCTCAAAAGCCATCCTGAGGACGAAATAACTTCACTTGGCAGATTAATTGGTGAATAAATGTTAATTATTACTAGTTTAACTATCAATTCAATAACAGGGAGATCTCAACTTTACAAAGTTGGGCCTTCCATTTATGTAAATTGTACTAAAGAATTTACTAAAAGTGATTGGGACCTCTACAGTTGATTTTTACAAATCCATGGGAGAAAACACGAACCCAACTAGTCATGGGATGGGAAGAGGCTGGAAAGACAACTAGCCTTCAACATAAGGCCTTAGCAGCTGCACCAGAAATTGGTGCTTTGGAGAGATGGGTGGGACGGAGGACCACTGGAATCAGCCAGTAGCCCGCTGTGTGGTCATCACTTTTACCTGAGTCCAGCACTGCTGAGCACTTTGATCAAAGCCATCCTCACTTCCCGATTCCTCAGACTGTAGATGAGCGGGTTGAGTGTGGGAGTGACAAGGCTGTAGAAAAGGGAGAGCACATTGTCTTGGTGTGGGTTGTGGTAGGCACCGGGTACCATGTACATGAACACGGCTGCTCCATAAAAGAGTCCCACTGCTGTGATGTGTGAGGAGCAGGTAGTGAAGGCCTTGTTTCGGGCCTCCTCTGAGCGCATGCGTAGAATGGCCCCCAACACGTAGCCGTAGGAAGTGGCAATGAGGGAAAGGGGGAGCACAAGGATCAGCACCCCCGAGGTGGACAGCGCCAACTCATAAGCAGAGGTGTCTGCGCAAGAGAGCTTCAGCAGGGCTGGCACCTCACAGAAGAAGTGGTCCACGATGCGGGAGGCACAGTAGGGGAAGTGCAGAGTAATGGAGGTCTGGACGGAGGCATTGAGCATACCCGCCAGCCAGGAGGAGCCCACCATGAGCAGGCACACCTGGCGCCTCATGAGCAAAGGATACTGCAGGGGATGGCACACAGCGACATAACGGTCATAGGACATTAGGGTCAACAAGATGCCCTCAGCCACACCCATGAGCGTCAGGAAGAATATTTGAGCTGCACAACCCTCGAAGGAGATGAAACTTTCTCCCTGCAGGAAGTCTGATGCCATCTTGGGGATGGTGACCAGAGGGAAGCCAATATCAAACAGTGAGAGCTGACTGAGCAGAAAGTACATGGGTGTGTGGAGCCGGTAGTCCACGTGGATGAGGAAGAGCAGAACAGTGTTGCCCAGAAGCCCCATGAGAAACATGGCAGCCACCAGGAAGAAGAGAAGCTGATGTGACCCTGAGTGACTGAAGAGGCCCACCAGAATGAAGTCAGAGGCTACTGAGTGATTCACATGCCCCATGCTTTACATAACATACCTTCGCTACAGGAAGAACAGGAGATCTATATCAAGAAGTCTTAGTGGGGGTGGTAGATAAGTTTCACCCCACATGGCAATGGCCATTGATTGGTACTGGCTGTCTAGAGTGCTATCTTGGGAAGAATTGTGAGGTCACAGCTAGAATCAGTAGGGGAAAAGCCACAATCAGTGAGCAATGACTGTCATGAGCATGGGATGGGAGAGCAGAAACTTGCATCTCTGAACAAGATGCTTGGCCACACCCCAGTCAACACATAGCCACTGACTCTTGTAGTCCGAATTTTGAAGTCCAAGTCAAAGACAGGAGCACAGCCCCAGTAGAACGTTTCAATATCTATCATCCCAATGGTCTAGGTCCAAAGCAGAGGTGAGACTCCAAACAGACTGGGAGGAGAAATAGGTGATGACGGAGCTGAAGCAACAAACCAATTAAGGGAAGAGAGAGGAGGGCCTGAGTCCAAATGCCTGGAGGAAAATCTGGAGCAAAGAGAGATTTATGATGTGCCAGAACTGGAGTCAATCTGTCAATTCAGACTGTGAGTCTAGGGAGTGTGAGGCATAGGCACCTGGGTGGCAGCAGGTTTGGAATCAAATGGACTAGAGTTAGTTGGGGGGACAGCTGTCAAAGAGTTCAGATATTACTGGTGACTTTGTTGCATTGGATGGGAAGGTAGTGGCGTGGGTAGTTTGACTCAGTTTCATGGACTAAGGCAAGACACTAGGCCTAGAAGAATGTCTCTGTAAATACTGCCTGAGTGAATAAGGTGGAGAAGAAAGATGGCCACAGTGGTCAGCCCCATGGCTGAGTGGTTAAGCTCACGTGCTCTTCTTCAGTGGCCCAGGGTTTCACCAGTTTGGACCTTGTGCGCGGACCTAGCACCACTCATCAAGCCATGCTGAGGCAGTGTCCCATGTAGCAGAGCCAGAAGGCCCTACAACTAGAATATACAACTATGTACGGGGGGCTTTGGGGAGAAGAGAAACAAAAGAAGATTACCAACAGATGTTAGCTCAGGTGCCAATCTTCAAAAAAAAAAAAAAAGAAAGAAAGAAAGAAAGAAAGAAAGAAAGACGATCACAGACTAAAGGAGCTGCAAACTTAAATCAGGAATATTCAACTCCCTTGGCAAACTCTAAGCCCCCAGACAAACCCAGATTGCCCTGAAATACCGTGAACCACCCACTACTCCAACAATGGACAACGCAGGACAGAAATAATGTCCATTCCCATCTGTGAGTAGTTAGTGAAGCAGCAAGACTGGACATTTAAAGAAGATTCTATTGAGGGTGTCACTGGAAATTTTTGCCCTAAGGCTGCCATTCTCACTCAGATGGCCCTTAAACCTATCTTTAATTATTCACCATCCTGATTTTTCTATCACATTCAAGACCTCAACCAACCATTCACCCACATATTCAACAAAATGAGTCACATGCTGGGCTGGACATAAGACATTCAGAGGAGACTCACCCAGGGAATGTCCCAGCTTCTGTGGACCCCATAGTCTCCTTCATGATACCAATGACAAATAAGGAGTTAAAGGGAAAAGCTCTTTGTGTTTAGAGGGAAGAGAGTGGGAAGTTCTATAGGAAATGGCTGGGGACAACACAGGACATGATCAGGGATGCCCCTTGGGACAGGTGACAGGTGTGCTCAGCATCTGAAGAGCTTCTATGAGAGGAAGATGGTAGAACCAACTGCTTCCTCCTCCCAGGAGGTGGATGTTAGTGAGGCCAGCTGTGTGGTTCACCCTAACAAAGAACTTTCTAACAGTGAAATCCAAGCAAAAATGGAATGGGCTGCTTCATTGGCAGCATTTTCCAGTGTCAGTCAATGATGTAAAGGAGTAAGAAAACTTAGCTCTGTGATAATAGAATTTAGAGTTTGAGGGGGGAAATGAGTATTGTTCATATCATTTCAGAATAGATTGATGAGCAATGTAGTAAAGACATATGCATGATGCTCTGGGTACCAAGCAGATGAAACTGTCTGGAGTGGGATCAGAGAAGGCTTCACAGAGGAGGAGGCATTGGATCTGAGTTTTGAAGGCCAGGTAGGAGTTTTCCAGGCAGCTAGAGGAGAGAAAGTTGTTCCAGCCAGAAGAAATAGAACAGATGAGTTGTATGGATTTGTGGTTGGAAGCGTGTAACCAGGAGCTTGGATCCCAGCTCAAATACACTGTAGCAGCATGGCCTTGGGCATCCACTCAACCATAGTTTCTTCATCCATAAAATGGGTGGCAGTAATCTGGGTCACAGGCATTGCTCTGAAGATTAAATCAAAGGATGAATGTTAAGAGCTTAGTGTCCGCCATGTGGCAAGTTCTCAATAAATTGTAAATATTTCTAATTCTCTAGAGGTGAAAATGATTAAAGATTTCTGGCTGGATAATCTGTGCTTAGCACATTGCCAGGCACATAGGACATTCTCACCAGTGTTTAACCTTGTTATTATTCTTCACCTTTGTGACTCCTTCCATGGAGAAGCCTGGTGCGTCCAGCCCATCCTCCTTAGTGCTGCTCTGTGATGCCCTTGTCCTTATTGAGTAGAAACCCACCTTCCCCTTCTCTGGGCTCTGAGATCCCTTAGCAGAGTCCTTAAAAATCCATTCATCCCCAACTCCATTGACTCACAACAGGGTTTTTCACCTTGGCATTATTCGGGGACAGATAATTCTTTGTTGTAGGGAGCTGTCCTATACATTGTATGAAGTTTAGCAGCATCCTTGGGCTCAACCTACTAGATGCCAGTAGCAATCCCCCATTCCTAGTCATGAAAAGCAAAAATAGCTGCACACATGGCCAAAGGTCCCGACGAGGCAGAATCACCTCCTCTGAGAACCTCTGGCTTAGGGACAGGATAACTGTGACCTGCATAGACTTTGCCCGGCAATTCCTCTTACAGATGTTTACTCTGAAATTGTATTAAGCTCAGACCCAGCATAAATTCTACGCATATCTCACTATTTCCACTTTTCCATACAGAAAACAGTGAATATTTACAACTTTCTGCCAACCTATAGGCAAGCAATCCCCCCAATCACCAAGTATCCCAGCTGGTAGAACAGCTTTTACTGCAGATTCCTGTCCAGGGCTATTTAAGGGGCCAAATGAACCCGGTCTTGCTCTGTCCCCTCACATATCCTCACCCTGAAAGGAGCTGACGCCAACTGAGGGCTGACTGTGGAGCAGGCATCTGGCTAAGTGCCTTACATGCTTAACTCTAATCTTCAAGCTCTGGAGCTGGATGGTGGAGATCGTTGCACAACAATGTGAATACACTTAATGCCAAGAATAGCATCCTTGGGAAGCTTAAAATGGTAAATTTTATTATGCGTATTTTATCACAATAGAAAAAAACAGTGCCTGTAGGTATTTTATTTCCATGGGTTTTTTTGATGAGAAGACAGAGGTTCAGAGCAGCATAGTGACTTATCCAGCATTACCCAGCAAGGAAGTAACAGAGCCAAGATTTGAACAAAATAAGGATGTAAGTCCAAAGTACCTGTTTTGCACTTTGCATTCTACACTTTCCCCTCAAACACTGTAACAGACATTTCAGGGTGTGTTATACACACACACACACACACACACACACACACTCAATCTTGCCCCCAAACTCATCTTTCCTTCCAAGATGCCCTGATGGTCCCACTGTTATTGACATGTCTTTTAAAATATGCAAATCCCTGGGTTTTTGGAATCTCTAACCAGGAGTTCCTTGGTGGCTAGAGATTCTGGTTGTGGTCCCCTTGTATCATGAGCTTTTGACAAACTCTTTACCCCTAAGACCTCTTTTGGAAAAGATATGTCCACCCACCCAAGCTCCCCAGCCCCTGCCCTGCCAGTCAGACAGGCAGAGCTTGGGGGAGCTAGCCATGACTCACTCAAGTATGGGAGACACTGAGTGACCAGGGGAAAGATGCCAGCATTATTTGCCTTTTTGCTTCCAATAAAACTCTCATATATCTTCACGATGACCAGGCATGATCTGGACCCTTGTTCACCTTAATAATCAAATGAGAGTTTGCAGGACACTGTCATTTATATTATTTAATTTTCACAACCAGTTAGCACAGCTCAAGGAGCCAGAACAGAGCTCATTCAATAAATAGTTGTTGAATGAATACATTTTGCAAAGGAAACAATATTTGAGTTGAAACTAATGTTATTGACAAATGGGCTGAGAGAAGGTAAGTGGCTTACCTAAAGTCATACAGCTACAAAGAGGGAAGGCTAGAATTTGAATTCCTATCTTCCTGATTCCAAATCCTAAGAGCTCTCAAAACTGGATGCTCCTTCTTTCTTGAAGTTAATGCTCAGCTCTTCTGCCCAGCAGTTCATAACGGAGAACTCCCCCGTTCACTGTTGTGGATGGCCAGGCCTCAGAAGGTGAGCTGAAGGTGCCCGCAACCCATGCCAGATGGGTTGTTCTGGTACCAGCCCCATGACCAAAGTCAGATGCCCATGCCTGGCTGCTTCCAACAGCTTTTATGGAAGGTCAGTATGGGTTGACCTTCAATATGGATTGAACATCAATATAGTTGACTTCCTGCTGTCTAGAGGCCTAACTTTCTTGGGTTCATAGAAATGAAGGCAAAGGGAAAGAATAAGCATTCAGTCTAACAAGACATCTGCCTGCATGTCAGCAAATATCAAGGAGGTAGACAAGAGTCCATAGTTCCATCTAAATACCAGTATAGACTCAACCCAGAGTGTTTGTGGAAAACAAAATCAGCAGTTATTTCGATCCATCCTGCCACTAATGTCTAGTCTCCAAATTATGCATGGACCCCCAAGATCCATACAAGGCTGGGCTCCAAGTTCTTGACCCCACTTACCAGGCTCTGTGTATAGAATGAGGGACCCTTCTCAACACCCCATGAGCGTGTCAACGCACCTCACTCCAAGACAGCCTCACATAAAACCTCCCTGGATTCCAGCAGCCTGGGCTTAACCGGTACTGCCTCTGTCTATGCAGAGATAGACGTCTTCATCCGGGGATGGAAGCTCCAGGGAGAGCCATTGCCTCAGAAACCCCTCCGGGACTCCCTTTCTGCTGGAGAAAAAATTGGTTGCAGTGAGAGCCCAGATCCCTTGATATTTGGATTGTCCCTAAAGGATTGTGGAACAATATTTACTCATTTCTCAACCACAGGAAGGCAGCATTGATGAGGATAATTGAATGTGACAAATATCCAAGTCTTTTGTTTGAATCTCATTTGGAGGAGGAGATAAAGGAACCCATTACTGAAAATGCACATCCTTGCTCAAAAACAAAAACAGTTCTGATATCCAGGAGATTTCTTCTGAGTTAAATAATGAGGCAATGACGGTGATGGAGCAGCTAGGAGGCAGCTTCCCTGGGTTGAGATGTGTCTTCCTCTAAACTCTATTCTTGAGGGCCCTCTAAGACTCAGGAGATGCAGTGGTCTAGAGACAGATGGTTGTAGTACCCATGAGATTCTTGTGTGCCCATGACCAGAGCCAGGGGAAAGAGCAGAGACAGGAAAGCCAAGCTACCCTCAACAGGGATGCCCATGTCAGGAAGCAACAGGCAAGGCCAAGGCAGAGTGAATTACCAAGAGTGCTGCTCAAACCAAAGCTGAGTCAGACAGCTGGCAGCAAGGTGTAACCAAGAGAGAAGCAGGAATAAGTGACGTGTTAAGGACGTGATATATAGTGGTAACTATCAGCAAATTCCTTGTACCATGCTACTACTCTTCACTCCCAAGCCCATGGCGGACATTAGGAATTGATTTCATTGCTTTCTGCCTCTGAGCTTGGATGGAGCTTCTCAGCTCAGCACACCATACAGCCAGACCTGACAAACTGGCATTGAAATTTGTCACAAGATCTTCTTTCCAAGAAGATTCTAGACCAGTACTCAAATCAGCTGTGACAATCTGCATGGAGATAAGGAGCTTGCACCAGAAAGTTATTCCACACATGGCTTCCTTCATTGAGAACGTCTTGTTCTGGAGGAAATGTCAGTTAAACTAAAGCTTAGTGATGCTGGTGCTTTACAGTCTGTTTCAAGGTCCTTTTCTCATCAATGGCCAATAAGAGTTCATGGACCACATTTTGAGTAAGACTACTATAGACCATGAGTTCCTGGACAGCAACGGTCCTGCTATTATTCATTTCTATAAAACTGGTACCCAAGGCACATGGACACATCGATGTTTATTGAACAGGGAGGGCTGGAACATACAGGAATTTGTAAGGAGAAATCAAGATATTTAGAAGTGGGCAATGAGTCCTGGATCTTCAACACCTAGCATGTTGACTTGTATCACTTGTATCGGGTGGATGTGTGGATGGATGGATGGATGGATGGATGGATGGGTGGGTGGGTGGATGGATGGATGAATGGGTGGGCGAATGGGTAGATGGAAGAGTGTATAAACGTATTGGAACAAGCCATGATTAAAATTATTTGTGGTTGAGCCATGTTGTTCTAAAGAACAGGGGAAGCGAAAAAGAAGGCAAAGAAATTGTTAGTAGTCTAGACGAGTTCCTCAACTATTAATCCTTTGCATACAACCTTCATATTTTTGGCCATTTCCATGTGCCATCACACTAACATTTTCTCAAGATGTATCTCCTGCTGAATGTCAGTTGTCCATTCCCGAAAAGGGGATGCACACAAAACTGTCAGTTGGAGTCCAATATCCCGTTATTTTACATAGAAAGAGTTGTATGTTACATCACCTCTAAACTCTCAACCAGTTTCCTGAAATATAGCTAAAACCAGTGAAAGACTTATGTATCAGTAACAAACTATCATATTAGGATCTAAATCCTTAAAATATTGCTTCCTGTTAACTGTAAAATGAACAGAATTGTTAACAGTTTGCTTGGTATGAAGTCATATTTCTCTTCCATTGCTTCCTTTTCTAAGATATTCTTCACTCTCTCAACTTTGGGGGGACTCATTGCACAACATTAACCTTTGCTTTTGGCCAAGATGTAGAAAGTTCCTGAGGAAACAAGTTCAGGACTAGCATGCGACAGCAGAGAATGACTCACATCCAGTGTGACGTTGGGATCACTTCTCAGCACCAGCAATATTTGAGACACACTCTCCTTTGTTATCACTTGGGACACTTTGGATAGACTGTTTTGCTTAAAATCTTGTATTTCCCTTGATGTCAATATCAACTTTTCCTGTGTAACCATGGGCCAGAAAACATTGAGAAACACACACATTTATGAAGTTTGGGTATTAATACCAAGAGACTTTGCATTCTACTGGGAAAAGTTTAAACAGGGAGATAGAGATACTCTGTGGAATAAACATGTTTTTCTTTAATCACTCACTTTAAGTTGTTTTTTTAGAAGTGACTTAATTTCCTCTCTTATACTGACAAGTTATCACCTCATGCCTTTGGAAGACACAAGCCTAAAACAATGGAAATGCTGAAAAAAATAACACCAAGTCTTTTCTCAGGTTTTCTAACTTTTTACTTGAAAATTTTTTAACCTGCAGAAAAGTTGAAGGAACAACCGTGTACCCTGAACTAATTGTTATTCTTTTGCCATATGGGCTTTACTGCTTTATGTGCACATACACATGCAAATACACACACTTTCACACAACATCAAATTCACAAATTCTTGTGACACGTGAAATTCACATAACATAAAATTAACCACTGTAAAGTGTACAATTCCGTGGCATTTAGGATATTCACAAAGTTGTGCAATTGTCACCTTTATCTAGTTCCAGAACATTTCCATCACCACAAAGGAGAATTCACACTCATTGAGCAGCAACGCCCCCCCCCCAATTACCCATCCCCCAGCCTCTGGCAGCCACCAATCTGCTGTCTGTATCCACAGATTTACCTATTCTGGATACTTCATATAAATAGAATCATACAGTATGTGACCTCTTGTGTCTGGATTCGTTTACCTATCCTAATGTTTTAGAGGTTCACCCATGTTGTAGCATTGTTGTAGGCTGAATTACATTCCCTCAAAATTCATATGTTGAAATCCTAAGCCCCCAGCACCTCAGAACATGACTCTATTTAGAGATAGGGTCTTTAAAGAGGTCATTAAGTTAAAATGAGGTCCTTATAGTGGGTTTTAATCCGATATGACTTATGACCTTATAGGAAGAGATTAATGTCAACAAAATGGTAGAATGGGAATCTCTAGACTTTTTCCCCACATGGACATAGTGATTCAACAATACATGGATCAATTGCCTTTGTGAAATCCAGAGACCAGTTGAGAGGCTCCTGCAGCCCCATTGAGCATGAGACCAGCTGCATCAAAGCCAGTAGGAAAATACACGGCACCATCTCGCCATAATCCCTCCCCCACCACAGCACCGCACAGTGAGGAGGAAGCCCCAAGCTCTTGGCTTCTTCCTGTGGAAGGAAGGAGAGCACTGGACCCAACACCCAATATTCTAGCATTTTGAGGGGCTGCCTGAGGGACTGGCTTCTGTATGAGAGATTCTTCTTTGGGAATCAACTAGTCCAAAAAAAGAAAAAAAAATTCTACCACTAAGGAAACCCAAGGAAACAGCCCAGCCAGGTCACCCTAAGCAGAAACCAAAGTAAACAGGCGAACACATGTGCACAGAGTTTACAATCAATTTTTTACCCAATTAACCACAAAATGTCTCATACAAGGGACAGAGACCACAACCATTTTGAAAATAAAAGCATTTTGGAGGAAATAGACTCTGAGTGAAGAAGAAATTTAAAAGAAACTCTTAGTAATATCAGAGATAGAACTGAATAGAATTCAGAGATATAACTACAATGATGAAATCCATGACACAAAACATTTTTTCTTTCATTTAAATCACAAAAAGATATGTTAGACTTTTTTAATGATAGGAGAAATGAAAAACTCACCAGAAGGGTTGAAATATAAATTTTAGGAAAACATCACAAAAGAGCAAAGAGAAAAATAGGAGAGGTGATAAATAGATCAGAGAATCAACCCAGACGGCCCAACATAAAAACAGTAGGCATTTCGGAAGTATAGAAATAAGAGAGAAAAAAACAGAAAACTTCAAAGTGCAAGGAAGTTTTCCAGAACGGAAGCTGTGAACTTCAAGGTTGAATATTTCTCAGCAGAATAAACAAAAAGAATCCTATAAGCTTCCAGAGAGATAAAAAAGTTTTCATACAATACTCAAAAATGAGAATGCCCTTGATCTTTTCACCAAGAATGCCAAATACTGGAAGGAATGGAGTGCTCTCTTCAAACTGCCCAGGGAAAATTAATTCCAACCTAGGACTCTACAGCTGGTCAAATAACCATTTAAGTATGAGAATAGAATAAAGACATTTTTAGACCTGATGGAATTTTCAAAAAGTCTGCCTCCATCAACTCTTTCCCTGGGAGCATGAGCGCCACCTAAATGGGGTGTACACCTAAAGAGAAAATATAGATCCTGGGAAGCACAGGACTCAAACACAAATGGAATCCCTGGGATGATGGCGAAGGGAGATCCTAGGATCATGGCTGTCAGCTCGTTCAGCTGGAAGCAGATCAGAAGGCTCCCATTGAGATTTCCTCAAGAAAACTAAACTGATAGAAAACTTGGTGCATTTGAAAGTTTTGAGAGGAGATTTACATAAATATGGAGAGTCTGGGATTCCAAAAAGAAAAGAGATAGTCTCTCACCAATACACCTGCCCAAAGCTCACCTGCTGATACCATCAACACTTGCATACATGTCTGTGCGAGGACACACGCGGGTGTGGAACTGGTTCCATCATATCTGAAGAGCCTGCCTCACCAAAAACACACACTGCTGTAAACTGAAGGTGGAAAGATGATGCAAAATATCCAGATATCTGCTATGCAGGCTGGAAAAACAGGCCCTAACGTTGCACAGTGCTATGCGTCCTGTTTGCACAAGACAAAGGTGAGAGACACGTGTCTTCTGCTGCTTCTTTCCCCACCTCGCTCTGAAGGCCACTGAGCCAGGGCTGTGACCAGACCCACCATCTCTCCACATCTCACAATGACTCCTGATGATGCCTCCCTGGAGTGTGTCACCCTCTGGTTAGCCCACCAGCACTCTTGACCCAAGAATTGATGAGTTAATTGTCAAGAGACAGAGGGTGCAGGGGAAGCCTCTTTCAGCTTTCCCTTTCAACTGCAGAGAAAATTAATTGCAGTGGGAATCATGTGCCCTACATCTAAGATTTGTCCCAGCAGAGCAGGAGAAAACAATTATGCTCAGTTCTTCATTAACCACCAGAATGGAGAAGGGAGTATTTGCACGGATGACTGAAAAATGCCAGACCATCGAACAGCACTGAGAGTTCCCACTAAGAAGAATGAGAGGAGAGGTCGGTTTTAAAATATAGGGTCATTATTATCCAGGGATGGTGAGGCCAACAGGTCAGGAGAAGATGGCCATCAAAAAGACAGTTTGTTTCTCACAGTTCCCAAGAGGAGGGGCCACACCATGTCACGGGGCCACATGAGGACGCACCAGGGTCCATCAGAGGCAGAGAGAGAGAGGGGAAAATGTGGGCAACAGCCTTTATTGTGGTCCCCTCAGGAAACAGTGGGAGAGGCAGGGTAAGCAGGCTTAGGATTGCTAGTTTGCACAATTTTCACAGGCTCTGGGGCACAGGGGCTGTCCCTGGTTGTCTGGTACCCGGCCCTGGGGTGACTGAGGAGGTGGACAGTGGCCCTGAGGATAAGAGCTCCGTGAAGGAGATGGTTGGGCTGTGGGCTCTGGATTGGTTGGTTTGCACATGAAAGGCGCACTCACAGGCAAACTGCTTGCTGTCTCTAGGAATTAGCTAGCCCTGGGAGGGGCAGTCTCCCCAAGCAAGTCCCCAAGATGTCAAAGCATCGAAAAGACAGAATAAAAAGACGTGGTTAACACAACATTCCTGTGTGTTCTCCAGGGCTGATCGCAAGACTGCTCAAGGAATCTGCGGTTCTCAGCACCAAATACACGGTAGACTGACCTGTGAGCTTTTAAAAATAGGGTGCTCAAGCCACACCCCAGGTCAAGTGGATCAGCATCTCTGGGGAGTGGGAGCCTCCAAACTAAAGAATGGATGGAGCTGCTCATTTCAGCAGGGCTTGGAGGTGCCGTGTCCCAGAAAACCTGGCATGGCCCCATGTAAAAACACCCCAAACTCAGCGGCACAATTCTCTCTGGGGAGGGATCCACAGAGGGCTCCCAGATGTCCATGATGTTTTTGTCACTCATGTTGGGTTGTGGATACACACAGGTGGTTGAGATTCCCTCTGTGTGTGTGTGTGTGTGTGTGTGTGTGTGTGTGTGTGCGTGTGTACAGTTGATCGTCACTATTCGCAAAGCCTATATTGGAGAATTCATCGACTTGCTAAAATTTACTTGCAGTCCCAAAACCAATTCTGGTGGGACTTCCTAGGTCATTCACAGACATGCACAGAGCCACGAACAATTTGAATTACCCGCATGCTGCTTCCCGGCTGATGTCACACTAGGCAACTTTCCACCTCCTGGTTTCAGCTCTCACACCATGAACGTGCCATCTTCACGGTCTATTTAGTGCTGTGTGTTTCACACTTTTGTGCTTTCTGTTGGTGGTTTCACTGTTTGAATTGGCTCCCAGGCATAGTGCTCAAATGCCGTCTAATGCTCTTAAGCTCAAGGAGGCTGTGATGTGACTTACAGAGAAAATGCACGTGTTAGATAAGCTTCATTCTGGAATGAGCTGTAGGCTCTGATTTCAACGTTAAAGGATCAGTAAAACATATTAAATGAGGTGTTTTTAAGCAGAAACACACATAACACAAAGTTATGTATTGATTGGTTGATGAAAACATTGTAACTGAAGGCTTACAGCTTCCTAACCCTGCATTGCCCCAAGAAGCAATAATTCGCTGCTCATGGTGACATTACAGAACATAACTACCGCAGTAAATTAAGAGAATCGACCCCTGATTACTTGAGCGTTCTTGCCTTAAACCTTCAAGGACGAATAGCAATGCTGTATTACTCATGGCTTTTTATTCTGCGTTTTTACAGCTTTATTGAGATATAATTGACATAAAATGCTATGTAAGTTTAAGGTGTACAATGTGTTGAACTGATGCACTGATATATTGCAAAATGATGACCACCATAGCGCCAGCCAATGCCTCCTCCATGTCACAGGTTTCTTTTCTGTGGTGAGAAAATTTAAGATTTACTCTCTTAGCAACTTTCAAGTATACAATACAGGAGTGCTAACTATAGTCACCATGCTGTGCCTGAGGTCCCCAGAACTTGTTCACCTTCTAACTGCAAGTTTGTACCCTTTGACCAACATCTCCCCATTTCTCCCACCCCCAGTCCCTGGTAACCACCATTCTACTCTCTGTGTCTAGGAGTTCAGCTTTTTTAGATTCCACATATAAGTGAGATCCCACAGGATTTGTCTTGTCTGACTTATTTCACTTAGCATAATTCCCTAAAGTTTCATCCATGTTGTTGCAAATGCCCCTTATTTTTCATGGCTGAGTAATATTCCACTGCATACATGCCACATCTTCTTTATCCATCCATCGACAGACGCTTAGGTTGCTTCCATATCTTGTCTGCTGTGATTTATTCTGTATTTTTGATGCTCTGTGTGTGTGTGTGTAATCTTTGTAAGCCTGAAATGCTTTGTCATTTAAAATTTTTGAAGTTAAAAATAGTATTTTAGAAATAAAATAACTCAACCCTGTAGTTCCAGCTTACTGTGAGTTTTCTTTTCATCGCCAAGATTTCTGCAAGGCTGCAAAGCTTCTCAAAGAGGAACAGGATCAGCATCACCTGGAAGCTTGTTAAAAATGCAGATTCTCAGGCCCTACCTGGACCTGCTGAATCAGAATATCTGGGCAGGGCCAGAACTCTGTGTTTTAACAAGTCCTCCTGCAGATTCTCATACGCTTTAAGCACAAGAACCTGCTGGTCGGAGACAACTGCCTCACAACCCCAGACTCACTGTGCATCTTTCTGATGATCAGAGGGGATTAAGAATTTAGGAATTTTGAAGACCCAGATGAGTGTATCTCCATTCACTGCACACTAAATTCTCCTGGGAGCTTTTAAAATTCATCGATGCTTGCTCTCCAGATGCAGAGATTCTGACTCAATCAGTCTGGGGTGCGGCCAGGACATGGAGATTTTTTTTAAGTTCGCCTGGTGATGCTAATTTGCAGCCAAGGTTGAGGACTCCTGGACCAACAGAATAAAGGATTTAGCAGAAGGAAAGGAAAAGAAGCTGGTGGTCTTGGGTGCCCCCTGCTGGTGGGAAGCTGTACATACAGTCTTCTGGAGACCTCAGAAGTTGGTGGAAATGCCAGCCCACGTGGGCTTCGGACCAGTCCACTGCACATCTCTGAAGTCCGGTTGACGTGTGCCCAAGAAATGCCCTCTCAACAGAAATGCCTATTTAAATCCCTAATTCCAGTTCAAAGCTATTACTTGGATGTTTCCAGTTATCATTAGCTCACACACATACCCCCCACCCCACAACGCACAGACCACACTACTTGTAAGCTATGTAACAAACCTTCATATTACACTTACTATGTGCCATCCATGGACCGACCCCTTCATAAATAACTGCCGTTTGAAGTCAGTACTATTATTATTTACTGTTTGCTAATGGGTAAACTGAGGCACAGAGAGGGTAGTCGTTTGTCTCAACTATTAAGTGGAGGAGCCGGGGTTTAAGCCACAGCAGCTGGCTCCAAATCTGTGGTCTTAACCACATCGTCACATTGCTGTCTCTAGTCATGATGCTCTCTGCCCTGTGCACTGTGATATCACATAATCTAGCGTCTGTTACATGCCAGACACAATATCCCCTTTCTACCCAAGAGGAAACCGAGGCTCAGGGGGCCCCAGCCTGAACTTCCACTGTTTGGGATGGATCTTAGACCTCACAGTTTCCCAGACCCACAGTCAGGCACTGCAGTATCTCAGAGATCTGGGTTCAAATCCCGCTCCCGCCCCATTCCAGCTGTGTGACTTTGGGCAAGTCACTTCCCCTCTATGAGCCTCTATTTCCCCATCAGAAAAAATGGACGTGGTACCCATTTCTAAGTCATAAAGATGCCCCATTCCACACTGTCATCGAACACCCCTTTCACTTGCCATGAGGAGTCTTTAAAGGGGAAAATATGTGTATTATTATCTTAAGTGGCTGTGATCTAAATTCACAAAAATACTCCTTTAAGGAGTCAAAGGTCCATCCTGCAGATGTGTTCAGTAAGGCGGAGTGATGGGAGACACTTCCCCACCCACACACAGCTGTATCACTATCGGCACCAACGGCTGGGAACTGAACTCAGTCTATTCAGTTCTTTCTGGAATAATCCATCTGAGCTAAACCTGTCCTTCTGATGTGCTGATGCTCAAAGCTCTATTACAACCTCATAATCACTAGGATAGCTATAACTTTTTCAAAAACCAGAAAATAACAAGTTTGATGAAGACATGGAGTAAGTGAAATCTTCTACATGGCTGGTGGGAATGTAAAATGGTGTTGCCACTATGGAAAGCAGTATGATGGGCCCCCCAAAAATTAGAAATAAGAGTACCATACCATCCAGCAATCCGACTCCTGGGTACACACCCAAGAGAATTGAGAGCAGGGTCCCAAAGAGACATTTGTACACCCATGTTCACAGCAGCATTACTCACAATAGCCAAGAGATGGAAGCAACACCAGTTTCCATTGATGGGTGAATGGGTTAACACAAAATGGTATTTACTTATAGTGGAATATTAATCAGCCTTAAAAAGGAAGGCAATTCTGACGCACACTACAACATGGATGAACCTGGAGGACATCATGCTCAGTGAAATAAGCCAGTCACTAAAAGACAAATACTGTGTGATTCCACTTACGAGAGGCCCCCAGAGGAGTCAAATTCATAGAGACAGAAAGTAGGGTGCTGAGTGCCAGGGCTGGGAGGAGTCCTTGTTTAATAGCTTTTTCAGTTTCGTGAAATGAAATGTTTCAGTGCTTGGGTGCACAGCAATGTGAATGTGCTTAACATTACTGGACAGTACACTTATCAGTGGCTAAGATGGTAAATTTCATGTTTATTTTACCACGATTAAGCTCTTCTTTAATTTTTTTAAAAAGTGTGATATCAGTAAACCCTCCAAAAGATAAAGAAAACAAATATCTGATTACATTGTCACTATAGCTATTTTTTTTAAACATGAGGGAGAAAACCATTCCAGGCAAAATGCTTATTCTTATTCTCTAGGCAAAAATATTGGAAAACAGAAAGGCTGTGCACCAAAGCATCAATCAGGTCTCCTCTGAGCAGGAGCATCGGAAGGTCAGAGGCAGAGTCCTTTCTTCTTTGCTTTATGTACGTTTTAAGAGGTGAGGTCATGGGTGGCTTCACTTTCTCATGTTGTGTATTTCAGCCTTTCTAGAATTAAAAAGGAAAATTGAAAACCGACTTTGAAAGTGATGGAGAGACCCTTCAGCTGTTCAGAGAACAAAGGATAAGCAATATGGCTTCTACACCCTGGACCATTCACGCATGTGTTTCATCTCTTTTTTAGGAACGTCCCACAAGACTGGAGACGAGATAAAATAACACTGTTTGTGCCTAGTCACAGACTTTCTATGGGACCTATTATTTTCCATTTAATTACATGCATAACATTCTGTCGGGAGCCGGTCTCCAGGCTTAGCTACCACTGCAGTGTGACAAGGTCTGGCAGTGGAGTGAGAATGTGCAAGCGGCTTCTCAATGGAAATTAGGGAAAGTGCACAATATCTATATGCACTATGCTCTTGCATCTATTTTTCCTTTTCTGGAATTGCTGGGGGGTGATGAGAAGTTCTGCTGGTCAGCTTCCTCCTTCCTCCCCTCATAAAGTAGGTCAGAGGAACATTGGTTGGCCTCCCGTAAGAGGAACCTGGCCAAATCAGGAAATTTTTATAGGAGGAAAATGGTCTATGCTCCCCTGAACTGTAGGAAGACACAAACGGCAGCCAGGTACATATAGGGGCCCTCATACAAAGAGACATAGACCTACTTTAAGTCCAGAGGACTTGATGTGAAAACATCATGAAACTTTGGTCAGAGTTAATTGGGACTATGATGAAGATTGGGTCCCCCATAAGTGGAAAGGAAACAGAAGAATTACACCTGAGGATACAACATATTGAGATAGTATGAATGCACGGTGAGGAGATCCTAGAACATGGAATCCATATACAATGAAACATCTGTGTAGGCTGTATTGCAGAGACCCAGAAAGGGCACATACGGCCACAGAAGGCCCATGGTGGAATTGGTGGAAAGAAGGGGGGCAATGCAAACCTTACTGCCAAACACGTTCCTGACCCTTGAAAGACAAGCAAACAAGTCCAACCTTTAAAGTTCACTTTATTAATAGTTATGCCAGCTATATTTGACATGTATATTCAGTTGTTTGCAAGACATCTTATACTTTCCTTTGTATACCATACTCTGCGCCCTTGAAACCACTTGTTACTTACCCCACAGACAATTTATTGCTTGCCGGACATGCAATGTCTAGATAATGTCTAAGTGCTAAAGATTAGCTGCTGAGATAATATCACCTAATTGAACCTTATGTAACCTGG
The DNA here is from genome assembly GCF_041296235.1 of Equus asinus. Taxonomy (NCBI): domain Eukaryota; kingdom Metazoa; phylum Chordata; class Mammalia; order Perissodactyla; family Equidae; genus Equus; species Equus asinus. The sequence goes on along the minus strand of NC_091809.1, from coordinate 18,331,653 downwards.
ACCCTTTATAAGAAAAGCGGATGCTCATATTAAATAGACTTGGAAACCTCACTCCTTGTCTCACTGCATCTCTCTCTCGCCGACTCCGTCCATCCCTTCGGGAGACCCTGGACTCAGCTGGGGCTGGATCCCGGCAACATTCCATTATTGAAAAACCATTGCAGATATTTTCGTGTTAAAAATATGAAGCAGAAAGAGAAAGGGGAGAGAAATCTTATTGCACGGGCTTAGACACACTTTCAGATCTGAAGCCATCCCATGTTCCAGGGCCCTAAGACAAGGATGGCTTGGCCCTCCCTGCCACATATTCCATAAAAGATCACTAAATTTTTGGTATGATATTGAATTACTAAACACACTATCCCAATAACGATTGAAATTCTTGTTGAAAACAATGACATAAGTTTTATTAAGTTCCAAATTTCCCTTAGGTGACACACAAGTCCTGGAGATGGGTTTTATTCTCCCCTTGGCAATAAGGAACACAAGGAGAGAATGCATGAGATTGACACACACTCCACATATAGGGGATGAAAGACTCAGGACTCAGACGCTGATCCCTTTATCTGTGCACCAGGGCTCTGTGTTCGCCATCACAGCTGATGAATGGTTCTCTTTTCAAACCTACTTTGGCCTCAGAGCTAAAATTGAGGTCAAAGAATTGATTTCTCCTCTGCGGGTTAGTGAGCTTCCCTGTGAATATGAGAGTGAGCCACTAGTTATAGGGGACATCATGGCACAGAAATTGTGGTTTATAGGGTTTTCTATGAATAGTCATGCATTTCACAATTCAGTTTGCAAGTCTGAGATTGAAAATATTTGCTATAGAAGATGAAAATTTCATGTGTACTAAATATTAAATATGTATTAAATACAGATTAAATATATTTAAATGTATTAACTACATATTCAAAATATATTAATCTAAAATAATAGATGGAATAAAATGATGTCCCTCCCTCAGCTGATGCATCAGTTAAAATATCTGAAGTACATGTGAATACCTCACGCAGAGATTTAAACACTATGTTATGTAAACAAGGACATTTTGAGGGTAACATGTGTAGCATACGGTTTAGATAAGCATTTCAGGAAACTGCTTATGCATACATAAATCAATTATCGAAACACTGAAGGAAAATGCACCACCAAATTCATGACTCTGGTTGCTTTGGGGGTCAGGTATGCAGAGGAATAGTATTATGCGAAGATACTGCGAAAACTCAAATTTTATCAGTAATATTCTTCATATAGAGAGATTCTAATTAAATCGCTTCTAGGCTAAAATGAGGGCATCAGTATACATGAAAAAAATCCACAGATAAATATATTGATTTACTAGGAATGAGAAGCACGAGTCTAAGCAATTTAAATAATTTTTTAAAACTTTCTTACAACAATTTTATAAACTAGGTTCAATTTTCCCCCTATTTACAGTTGAGAAACCTGACCAGAGTTGTTTACCTTACTATCTTTACTTTTCTCCTTTGCAATTTTTCCTGATTAAACCATAGTGTGACTTGCCAAAATAATGAACCTGAGTTGCCTTCAGGTAGCCGAAGTAAGAGAATTGCAATCCTTGGATCACTAAGAATTAAGAGGAAAATTTGTTAACAAGGCATAAAAAGGGTGGGTCTTAAATATGGTTTGAATGTCTCTCCTGGCTCTAAACTCCTTAACCGTAAATAAGAGGGTTTACAATCACAAAAACAATCAATCAGTATTGCCAGGTACAACAGAGTGAAAAAAAAAAAGGTAAATAGTGGTCTCACACACCACTATTTGGGGTTGATGCAAACAATTTTATACAAAATTAAAAATTCAAGAGGTTTTCTCAAAATTTCGTTATTGTCTCATCATTCACAGGTGCATTGAACACTAATGTCATCATTGTGGTCAGCAGAGCTGTATGATTATATAGAGTTAGCCAATCTACATTTTATCAAATGTCGAGGTTTATGAAAGCCAAGGATAAGAGTTACATATTAAATGACTTTTAAAAGATGACCCACATATTTGAATGAGCACTTATTTCCAGGAAGAAGTGAAGTGAGAAAACCAAATAATGATGAAAACCCATGAAGGTAACTAGTACTTAAAAATGTTTTCTGAATATGTACACTCAAATTTCATTTCAAATCCAGCTAACATGATCTGGCACTTATAGAATGTTTATAACAGTTGTCAAAAAAGGGAATTTCTAGTGTTGCCTACAAATAAAATATATTAGACTGCTTCTTAATTTCCTTCAATTAGAATCATTTTATTTTCTTCAATGAGCAAGGATATTTCTTCTCTATGTTTTGTCTTAAAAGAATTTTGCCTCTATTTTACTGTGATCATGTTATTTGTAATGTTCTTCCTCATTTAACATCCTTTGGTCAAGCGTCTCTAATTTGGTGTGGATAGAAAGCGATGAGTAATACAGAAAAGTAATGAAAGAAGAGTACTATGGAGATTGAGTTTATCCCAATTGAGAAATATTGCTGAGTGTACTGGGGGTGCATGGTCTTCAAGTGTGAATACTTTACTAGTGAAAAGCATAAATCCAAAAATATAGACACAGTCATAGTTGCCATTTTTCTTGTTTCCTTTCATCCAACACTTCTTTTCTTTAATCAAAAGGTGCCCAAGCTACATAGAACAACAAAACCTAACACATGTCTCAGAATTCCTCCTCATGGGACTCTCGGATGATCTGGAACTACAATCTGTTTTCTTTGGGCTCTTCCTGTCCATGTACCTGGTCACCATGCTTGGGAATCTGCTCATCATCCTGACTGTCAGATCTGACTCCCACCTCCACACCCCCATGTATTTCTCTCCAACCTGTCCTTGGCTGACATTGGTTACACTTCCACCACCATCCCCAAGATGACTGTGGACATCCAAATTCACAGGAGAGTCATCTCCTATGTGGGCTGCCTGACACAGATGTCTTTTTTTTTATCCTTTTTGGATGTATGGATTGTATGCTCCTCACTGTGATGGCATACGAGCAGTTTGCAGCCATCTGTCACCCACTCCACTATCCAGTCATCACAAACTCACACCTCTGTGGCTTCTTAGTTTTGGCGCCTTTTTTTATCAGCATATTGGAATCCCAGCCACACAATTTGATTGTGTTACAACTTACCTACTTCAAGGATGTGGAAATTTCTAATTTCTTTTATGATCCTTCTCAACTGCTCAACCTTGCCTGTTCTGATACCTCCACCAATGACGTAGTCATGTGTTTTGTTGGTGCCACCTCTGGTTTTCTCCCTATCTCAGGGATCCTTTTTTCTTACTATAAAATTGTTCCCTCCATTCTCAGAGTCCCATCAACAGCTGGGAAGTACAAAGCCTTCTCCACCTGTGGCTCTCACCTGTCAGTTGTTTGCTTATTTTATGGAACAGGCCTGGGGGTTTACCTCAGTTCTGCTGTTTCACATTCCCCAAAGAAGGGTGTAATAACCTTAGTGGTGTACTTGTAAATATCTATGCACGCAACATAGGAGCACCTAAATATATAAAGTAATTATTAAAAGATCTGAAAGGAGAAATAAACAGCAATACCATAATAGCAGGGGACTTTAACATTCCACTTACAGCAATGGCTAGCTCATCCAAACAGAAGATCAAGAAGGAAACACTGGCCTTAAACAACACTTTAGACCAGATGGAGTTAGTAGATATATACATAACATTCCATCCAAAAACCGTAGAATACACATGCTTTTCAAATGCACATGGAACATTCTTCAGGATTGATCACATATTAGGCCACAAAACAAGCCTCAATAAAGTTAAGAAGATTGAAATAATACCAAGCATCTTTTCTGACCATAATGGTATGAAACTAGAAATTAACTACAGGAAGAAAAGCCACAAATATGTGGAGACTAAACAGAATGCTACTGAACAATGACTGGGTCACTGAAGAAATCGAAGGGGAAATCAAAAAAATACCTGGAGACAAACGAAAATGAAAATACGACATGCCAAAATTTATGGGATGCAGCAAAAGTGGTTCTAAGAGAGAAATTTATAGCAATACAGGCCTACCTCAACAATTAACGAGAAAAAAATAATAAATGTTGGAGAGGATGTGGAGAAAAGAGAATCCTTATACACTGCCGGTGGGAGTACAAACTGGTGTAGCCACTATGGAAAACACTATGGCGATTCCTCAAAAAATACCATATGATCCAGCTGTTCCAATACAGGGTATTTATCCAAAGAACATGAAATCAACAATCCAAAGAGATTTATGCATCCCTATGTTCATTACAGCATTACTCACAATAGCCAAGACATGGAAGCAACCCAAGAGCCCTTCTAAGGATGAATGGATAAAGACAATGGGGTATATACATACAATGGAAATGGGCCATAAAAAAAGATAAAACTTCCCATTTGCAACAACATAGATGGACCTTGAGGGTATAATGTCAAGCGAACGGAAACCACTCCAGACACTTCCACCCTCGTTCCTCACTTCTCTGCTTTCCCACCTCTCATTTATTTCTACACTTGTGCCTTCACTGAACTTCACTATCCGGAAGGGCAGTTGGTTGGGGCCAAATCGTACTTCCCTAACCAAACTCACATGGCCCTGGACATCCGGGCTGAAGATCCTGAGCACCCAGTGCAGTAAAGGTCAAGCCCAAAGGTCAAGTCCTTCCCTGGACACTATTGACTAGGTTCTCCTCCTCCCTGCCCTCCACCCATCGGCTGGTCCCCCTTCTCCCCCTCCAGTGCAGGCCGAGTCTCACCCCACCTTCAAGGGCCTGAGCTACAAAATGTTTGTCACAACTGAAAGTGGCCCAGAAGCACCTCTGCCCACTACCAGCTCCCCTGCGTCCCTGTCACAGAGATTTTCATCATCAGCACTGTTCTCCACCAAAAGGAACCAGGGCTCCACGCAGGGCACTGACCCCTGGGGGACGAAAAGTCAAGTTGGCTCCAGAATGTCCCATTGTTGCCAGAAAGCAACACTAACCATTGTGAGAGTTTGCTCTCTGCAATACTTAAGGAGTTTAAAGCATTTAAGGAAAGCTAAATGGTAAAAGGAGTTTGGTTAAATTTACAATCAAAATTTCAAATTTTGAGAAATAAATTTTGATTTATGAGATGTATATGAAGTATGGGAAAATGTTGCTTGTTCAATGCTTAAAGGAGTGATAACTGTCGGATGAATTCACAAGAACTGACCAATAAATCGAGCCCCATCTTCTCTCCACATGGGACCCTCTCAGCCATGACTGGAACCAACAGCTCTAAGCTTCCCACACTGTCCTCTCTCACTGATCCAGACCTGGGTCTCCTGCTCCAACTGTGAGTCTCAAATGCCGTCACGCTCCACCGGACCAAGACCCAAGTGGGCGTCTTGTCGCCCCTTCTACCCACCTCCCTGCGGCCTCTGCTCTCTCACCTTCTTCTCCAGGGCTTAGGGCACCAGGCTTCTCTCTCTCTCTCTCTTTCTATCCCAAAGCCTTATGCATTCCTTTGTCTGCATTTTCACTCGTTAGCTCATAAATATTTGGGGACCTCAACAATGTTCCAAGCACTGTGCTGGGGACCGAGGATATGCCACAAACAATGGAGCCAACTGTAACCTGCAGGGTGGTGAGGGCAGCTGGGGAGTGGAGAGCAGCCGAGAGAGGGGATCAGAGGGAAGAGCAGGCAGCCCAGGCCAAGACTCCACCGGGCAGGCAGAGCTGCAGCAGCCAGGAAAGCAGAGGGAGCCGGGCCCGAGAGGCTGGGGACGGCCACTGCAGGTGCCTTCAGTTTCAGATGGGGCTGTGTGGAGCCCAGAAACATCTGTCTGAGGACTGCCCACTGGTTTTGGCCACGCAGGGAACGCAGCATCAGTGTGACAGTATGAGGACAGAGGCTGAAGTGGGCTGGGGAAGGTGAAGAATGATGCTAGCGTGCATAGCCAACTCTTTCAGGAACCAGGGCTCTGCTGAGGGGAGAGTAGGACAGGTGGAGTGGAGGACCATGATGTTAATGGATGTTTGTTTTGTTTTGAAGATGAGAGAGACATGAACATGTGTAAATGATGAAGGGAAGAAATGGTAATCATAGTAACAACAGAGAGGACACTTACTAGTATGAGCCACTGTTCTATGTGTCTTACACAAATTAACCCATGCTACCCCCTTTTACAGATGGGGAAACTGAGGCACCAGGTGGCTAGGTAACATACCAAAGATCTCCCTGTTGCTATGTTGTGGAGCTGTGATTTAAGTTTATGCTGTGGAGCTGTGATTTAAGTTTAAGGTCCAGTGCCCTTGCTATATCAACTACTAAGTGGCCCCAGCAGACATTGTTGTCAGGCATGGAGGTAGGAAGGAAATGAAATCGAGGTGTGTGAAGAACACCTGAAATGGGTTCTGCAGGATATGGGAAAGAGGGCCTGCTGAAAAGAGAAGATCACACTTAGGTTTCTTAAGGCTGGAGATCCTGGATTGGGAGAGCCTCATTCTGAGCCGTGGAGGGAGGGCAGGCCTATGGCCTGACCTGGGGCTGAAGAAGTACAGGATATGGGAAGGGACAGTGCTGCCCAAGAGAGGCTGAAATGATGGACTGAGGCTGGAGAGAGAAGACAGGCAGACCACAGGGGGCTGACGAGTAAGGGCTGAGCAGAGGAGTCCCAGGGGAGCTGGGAACGAAATATGGGTGGGGTGGAGTGCCTGAGTGGTGACTAGAAGGATGGGAGGTGTGGGGACAGAGGGCTCCTCTGTCCTTTCAGCTGTCTCATTGCCTCCAGCCCTGCCCTCATCAATGTGGCCCACTACAGTCTTCCTAAAACAGCTCTGAGTCAAGTCATCATCCTGCTGAAGGAAACCCACGGCCAAGATGTTCACTTTTACCATTTCAACTCAACATTCTACCAGAGGTCCAAGACACTGCAGTAAGAAAAGAAAAAAGAGTAAAGCCATGCATGTTGGAAAGGAAGAAATGAAACTGCCCTTACTCTCAGATACATGATTTTCCACATAGGATCAACAAAAAAGTGAGTCTAGCAAAACTGCAAGATCCAAGTCCAATATATAAAATTCCATTGTATTTTCTTATAATAATAAACAAATGGAAAGGAAATTTTAAAAAATTTATAATAGCACAAAATACCATGAAGTACTTAGAAAAAATCTAACACAGTGTATGCAAGATCCATATACTGAAAACTACAAAACACTAATGAAAGAAATCAGGAACAACATAAAGAATCGGAGAGGTATCCCACGTTCATGGATTCAAAACTCAATATTCTTAAAATGTCAAATTTCCAAATTGGTCTATAGGTTCAATGAAATCCAAATGAAAATCTCAGCAAACATTTTTGTAGAAATTCACAAGCTGATAATAAAATATATATGGAAAATCAAAGGAATTAGGATACCCAGAAGAACTTTGAAAAAAAAACAAAAAAGACGGAGATCTCATATTGCGTGATTTCAAGACTTAATAGAAAGCTACTGAGGAAGACAGTGTGACACTGGCAAAAGAACAGAGTTCAGAAATACTCCCATACCTGTATAGTCAATTGATTTTTGACAAATGTTCAAAGGCAACCCAATGGAAAAAGGATTTTTTTTAAACAAATGGTGTTAGCACAACTCATACGCAAAAAAACATAAATCTTGACCCATACCTTGCATCAGATACAAAATTTAACCCACAATGAATCAGAGGCCTGAACAGGAAATCTAAAACTATAGAACTTCTAGAAGAAAACATATGAAAAAAATATTTGTGGCCTTGGGTTAGGCAAAGATTGCTTAATTACAACACCAGAAACACAATCCATAAAAGAAAAACTGATATGGCACTTCACCAAATTTAAAAGTTCTGATCTTTGACAAACACTGTAAAGGAAATGGGATAATAAGCAAAAGTCTGGGGAAAATATTTGCAAAACACATATCTGAATCCAGAATATACACAGAACTCTTAAAACTCAATAAGAAGAAAACAACACAATTTTCTGGAATGGTCAAAAGATTGGAACAGACATAAAATCACAGATATACAGACGGTAAATAAGAAGATGAAAAGATGCTCACCATCATTAGTCATTAGGAAGATGCAAATTAAAACCACAATGAGATACACCAAACATTTGTTAGACTAGCTAAGATGGGAAAACAAAAAACAAAAAAAACCTGACAGTGCCAAATGACAGTGAGGATGCAGAAGCAACCAGAATTCTCATATATTGCTTGTGGGAATGCAAAATGGTACAGGCATTTTGGAAGACAATTTGGCAGTTGCTTACAAAGTTAAACATTCAGTTACCATATAACCCAGCAATGCCTCTCTTAATGTTATCTACCCAAAAAGAAGGGAAAACTTTATGTTCATGGGCCTGCACACAAATGTTTATGGCTGCTTTTTTACAATCACCAAAAACTGGAAAGAACCCAAATGTCCTTCAACTGACAAATGGATAAACAAGCTGTGGTATATCCATATGATGGAATAGTACAAAGCAAAAAAAAAAAAAAAAGGTAAATTTTACTGCATGTAAAAAAAAAAAAAAAAAAAAAATTCCTGCCACGGTTCCCAGGTTTCCAGGCATGAAAACTAAATTCTCCACCTGACTTTCTGGGCCTTTTCAATCTGGCCAATGCCAAGCTGGCCATTTGATTTCCCATCCACTTTCTGTTCCAATTACAACTGTCTCCTCACCGTCCTCTCAACAGCCTGCAGACTCTGGGTCTTCCCCGCCTTTTTGCAAACTGTGCCCCTCACCTGCAATGCCCTCCCCTCTGCCCTCTGCCCTCTGCCCACCCAAAACCCTCTCCACTGGCGGTTCTCTCTGACCTCTCTGTTCCTCCTGAGTTCGTGCTGCACAGCGTAGGGCAGGCCCTCTCTCAGTGTTCATGGGCGTCTGGCGGGGGTTATTCTGACTTCAGGTTCCTTATCAACACAAGCGCAGGATGGAGCCTCACTCACCTCACCGCCCAGCGCCCAAAATCATGCACCTGCGGCTTGGCACACAGTAGACCTGCAACCTGAGCTGAATCTGGGTCTGAAGGGCAACGAAGCACCTTCGACAGAAGTGAAGCGTGACAACCAGTGTGCCGCAGAAACAGCGGAAAGTGCAGACAGAGGTCCGGGAGGGGCAAGGTGACCGCCCACAGCCCCGTGTCGTGGCGCCCCCCGGGCCCGCTTACCTTGCCCTCGTGGGAGCGCTGGGCCGCGCTCACCGACCTGACCTTGATTAGCAGCAGCACGAAGTGAAGCAGCAGGAAGCCGGCGGCGGGTATGGCCGCTAGGATGCCGCCCACGAGCTAAGAACAGCGCCGCCAACCGTCCTCCGGGGCCCCGCCCCTCACCCAGACTCCGCCCCAACGGCCGCGCCCACGAGCAGAGGGTCTACCCGCTCCCTGCGCTCCAGCCCCAGGTAAACCTCAGCACATCCTGCTGTCCAGGCCCCCGGGCTGCCTCCATCCAAGACCCTGCTAGATCCTAAACTCTCCCCCGAGCCTCCTAGCCCCTTCCATCCCCCCGACCCTACCACCATCAACTCCTCCCAGACTGGGTCTCCCGGAGGCTTCTCTCTTGAACCCCGCCCACCACTCGCCTCGCCCCCGTGACCCAGCCCATTGTTGTCCCCACCCTGCCCACCTCTCCCCAAGGGGGCTCCGCAGCCTGATTGATACACGATGATCTTGCCCGTGGTGAATGGCAGGTGAATCGTGCGCACCAGGAAGATCAGGCAGGTGACCAGCATGGCGTCCGAGTACAGGCATAGCGACTGGACCAGCAGCATGAAGACGCGGAAATTGCTGTGACCGATGCAATTATTGACCCACTTGCAGTGGTGGTCAAATTCCTGGGTGAGAGGGAGAGTGGGCGCCGTCGAGGACCCGACCTCTGGCTTAGCCTCCATCGCCCCTAAACCTGAGCCTTACCCTAGACCCCTAGGCCATCAGCCCCTGGTCTCCAGCACTGTCTCCCTTCCCCCAGAGAAACTAAGCTAAAAAGTCCCTATCGCTGGCATTTCTGTGGTTAGAGCACTTTAGGGCTCTGTAGCTCAAGGTCACCTGTCAAGAGGCCTCTAGAGACAAGACATGCCTGGCCTTCTGTGGCACCTCAGCAGGACTTCTGTTTTCTCTTCCACTGAATGAGAGTAATAATGACACCCCTAACCCCCCAGCCTCCAAGGGTTGTAAGAAGCAGATAAGACAGCACATTTGCAAACCTTGGCAGGCTCTGCACACAAGGGAAACAAACTCTCAGAACCCAGGAGATTGTCTGGCCTGAACCCAAGAGAGGACAGGCAAATCTCCCTAGGCCAGGCCTACAGTCAGCCAGAGGGCCCTTGAGCATCTAATGTCAGCGAGCCCTGGGGTGGGACAAGGGTTTCTTTCCCCTCCCTGGCCTGACTAGGCCAAGCATAGACATGGATGCACCTGTGCCTTTCAGCACCTGGGCAGGCAGGGGCCAGCCTCCCAGGACAGATGCAGGCACAGAGGCAGTGACCTGAATGAGTGACCAAGAGTGGCTGGGAGTTACTGCCACCCTTGGCCTTTAGCAGTGGTTTCAAGCCTGCCACTGCCCACCCCCCCACCCCCCCGTGGAAGTGGGCCTCCTGGTCCCAACCAGGTGCTGGGGGGGTGGGCGGGGACAGGTGGTCAGATGAGAGGGGCGCTCACCTCCACACAAATGTTGCACCAGGTGATGTGGTAGGTCCGGAGTGGGCGGAGGAAGCAGCACTTTGGGCACCACTGCAGGAGGAAGGCCCTGTGGTTCACCCACACCACAGGCGCCATCATGGGGCCCAGTTCGTTGGAGCCTGGCATGGGAAGAGGACTGGGCAGCAACAGCAGCCCTCCCATCACTCTGCTGCTGGTGGGGGTGGGGGGCAGCCCCGCCGCATCACAGGGCTCCAGGAAGAGTGGGGAGGAGGTGGGCAGGGGAATCCCTGGTCCCCACTCAGTGGACTGACCACACTCAGAGAGGCTGGCAGTCCACAGGAAGGTAGTTTCCAGCCAGAGGAGCTCTGTGAGGACACAGGCCTTTGAAACTGGGATTGATGCTTTAAGGAGTGCATGCAGTGGGAAGGTAGAAGAGAACTGAGTGGTTGCCAAGAGCTGGCTTCTCTCCCTGGTCTGCCCCGGGCTTCCCCCACCAAGGCAAATGGAAACCTCCAGAATGCTGTTTTTCCACATCCTGGTGGCTTGGGAAATGAAGCGCCAGAAGCAGGGCCCAAGCAAATGAGGTTGTGGGGGGAAAGGGTCATGAGGCCCAAGGATGGGAGATGGGGGAGCACGTTAGGAATCATCCTTGCAGCCAGGAGCCTGTAGGCTGCTACCTACTTCTCCCAGGGAGCTGAGAGCTCACCTTGATGCAAGATGCCAGGGTCTGACAAGTGGAGGGAAAGGAGACTGCAGAAGGTGAGGACGAAGAGGGGGCCTGTGAAAATGGGATAGACCCACTCCCCGTTCTGGGCCAGCCATCTGCAACTGAGACCAGAGCAGGACTCAGCCCTGATCTTGGGGTCCCAGAGCTCCCCCTAGGACTCAGTCCACCTGGTCAGGACTCACAGACCTTAAAGTCTGCTCTAAATATCCAGCCTAGTGACAGATCCTCAGAGGCTCCACCCAATACTACCCGCCACCACCAGCTGCCAAAGGCGCCAAGCACTCTGTGCCTCAGTGCCTTTGCACCTTCGAGTCCCTCTACCTAGAATATCCTCCATTCCCTGACCCCTCTTCTGCACTTCCCCTGCTCCATACCGTGATCTTTGTTCCCTTCCATCTGTCTGTCAGAAACCTGCCGGCTTGTGTGGGAGACTCACGGGAATGCAAAGCAGAGGCCACTGACAACGAGCAGCAGCACTACACGGAAGGCAGTGAACAGGCTTGGGAGCATCCAAGGAAGTGGGCCCTGAGGCCTGCCATCCTCTGAGAGTGGCATGGCTGGGCCCCCTCTGCCTACAGGCACCCTCCCCGATCCTGGCTCCAGGAGCCCTGTGTCCACAGCAACCGCTGAAGCCACAGGAAGTGCTGAAGCCACAGCCCAGGGTGGAAGGCAGAAGTCTCACTGTGATATCACAGAGGCTGAGGAGAATGTGGGCTCAGGGCTCTGAAGCCTGTGATCAGCCCTTCCACCAGCCACCCCTGCCAGCCCCTCTTGTGCTGGGGACTGAGAGGTCCTGTCCCGCCATGTTGGCTTCCAGACCTCATGAGAGTAGAGAAGCACGTGGGGAGAAGGATGTGATTCCAGTCGTCCTTTTAGGCAAAGTGCTAATCGAAGCACACAGTGCGCATTGCTCACTCTGTCTCCAGTTTTTCCTTTTTGCTATCACAGAATTCCACTTTGGGGGAGCGAGCAGCAAAATAATTTTCCAGCTTCCCTCGTTTCTGGGCTTTTCATGACACAATTCTGGTCAATGAGATGTAAGTGGATGTCTGTTGATTGTTTCTAGGAAAGCTTTTGTCTTCCTGATAAAAGGGGAAAAGGACACCATTGGCACAGCTCTGTTCCTTCTTCCTGTCTTGAACGTAGACGTGCTGGCCAGGGGTGTCCCCTGGACCCATTAGGCAACAAGTTAACATGCTACAGAGACAACGTTAGATGACATGTTGAGTCACTGCCCCAGTCTTGAACTGCCTCCCTCTGAGACGCTTATTATGTGAGAAAATAACTGGCTTCTCTGTTAGATGCAGCTGACAGTTGTCATTTGTTTTAGCCACTGAACGTCCGAGCCCCTCTGTGTTTAGAAGATTCCCCAGACTATGACTGACAGCGCTAACAGGCCTGTGACACAGGTGCCACCAATTAGTCTCAGAGCTACTACGAGAAACCAACCGGGGAGTCTTTGCTGAGAGGCAGCCACTGCATACATTTTCAGAGTGCCTGTGTGTTGAAGTGTAGTGGCCATTGTGAAGATCACTTTAATTTCAACAGTGATTGTATTATTCTTGAACGTGGGTAAAATATGTAATTCCAAGATTCCTACTTTACTTTAAAAACTTGGACTGATGTGGAATGGGAGTAACTGACCTGCAACGTTCTGAGGAAATTAATTTGATTAAAACTAGAGGGGGGCGGCCCTGTGGCCAAATGGTTAAGTTCATGCTCCACTTCAGTGGCCCAGGGTTCATCGGTTGGGATCCTTGGCGAAGACCTACGCATTACTCATCAAGCCATGCTGTGGCAGCATCCCACACAGAAGAACTAGAATGACCTGCAACTAGGATATACGGCTATGTATTGTGGCTTTGGGGATAAAAAAAAAAAACAGGAAGATTGGCAGCTTATGTTAGCTCAGGGCCAATCTTCCCCACCAAAAAGTATACTTAAGACAAAAGGGGGCCACCCCATGACCAATGATTAAGTTCACGTGCTCAGCTTCAGTGGCCCAGGGTTGGCAGGTTTGGATCCCTGGCGTGGACCTATGCAGAACTCATCAAGCCATGCTGTGGCAGCATTCCACCTGGAGTTTCTAAAATGACTTACAACTAGGATATAGAAATATGTCATGGGGCTTTGGGGAGAGAGAAGAAAAACAGGAAGATTGGCAACAGATGTTAGCTCAGGGCCAATCTTCCTTACCAAAAAGTATACCTTAAAAAAAAAAGGAAAAAAGAAACGGTACCCTTGGGCCAAAGGCAGCCTGCCTGACCCTGAAGTTAAAAAAAAAAAAAAAGAAACAGAGAGCAAAAGTCCTTTTTAACACAGAATTATTACTTTTATTTTCTTGTCTATAGAAACATATTTTTTCTTCATGACATTCAATTCTTAATTTAAACACATGTTGTAAGAATATTGTCTTATACTTGATGAGATTATATTTTAAATACTAAATTTGAAAGCTTTAGATATTTTCATTTGTTACAATGTCACATAATTGTTATATGTATGCACATTTAAAATATCTACATATTGAAATATTTAAAATCAATTTTTTAAAGTGTATGTATAGTAGAGAGGAAGAACTGACAGCTTAGAAGAGAAATGATCTTTGAATCACAGTCTGTTTTCAACCTGATGCACTAAAAAGTTATTACGTGCCCTTTGTCTATTCTACCCGATGGTAGAGAGTTATTATCTCACTTAACGTACATGAGTAATGTCAATTGTAAGCAAATTAATAGAATGACAAAACAGAATTAATAGAATGGTAGGAGATTCCTCACTTCTAGAAAATGCTGAGTGGTTGTTATGTTGCCTTCTGCTATGCTGTCTACAGGACTGTTAGTCTGATTAATAACATGGCCAACACTCTGACCCTTTCTTATCCTCAGACACCTATACTCACATAGAGCAACAGCTCTTTGATGTTGCTATTTTCTGATACTGGGCCCCAAATTCAGAAGAATAAAATTGGCCTTGTGTCTTTTTCTCAGTTAGGTAATACTAAAGGTTTGCCACCCATCCCCACCCCCAAAACCCTTGACATAGCACTCTCAAGCATCAAAGGATGTTAAAAACATAGAGATAGGGGCCAGCCCAGTGGCATAACACTTAAATATGTGCACTCTGTTTCAGCCTCCTGGGGTTCACAGGTTTGGATCCCAGATGCGGACCTACAGACTGCTGGTCGTGCCACACTGTGGCAGCATCCCACACACAAAATAGAGGAAGATTGGCACAGATGTTAGCTCAGGGACAATCTTCCTCAAGCAAGAAGAGGAAGATTGGCAACAGATGTTACCTAAGGTACAATTTCCTCAGCAAAAAAAGAAAAAAGAGAATGAACATGCTTCATATTTTCTACATGTGCTCAATGATATTGTAAGAGCTGCCCTATTTGTCGGGCCCATATTGTAAGGTAAACTGATAAATAAGATTTAATCTCATTTTTGCATGGGTAACAGTTATCAATATGAAACTAAGCATGAAGAAGTTAAAATATCTTTCCTAGAGCAAAAAACTTTGAGTGAAGCTTTGCTAACTGCAGGTGTGCACATTCAGCATAATCAATTGCTGCTTCAAACCAACCAGCTCTTTGTATCCCTCCTTAGTATGGGAGTGAGCTGTCTTTCCCAGAAAGTCAAGGTCCAGACATCAAGACTCAGCCTCACAAGGCCAAATGCAGTCTGAAGATGAAAACTAACCAGAAAAGTTCAGTCAAGGAAAAATAAATTCAGTCTTCAAGACCAAACACAGGCTAGTGGAAAGGTGCCACCCAGCACGGTCACATGCTACCCCTCCCCTGTTCAAACCCCAGCACACGCTCTCCCTCCCCTTTCTAAAACCGCCAGCTTTTTCCCCTCGAGGAGGTGGATCTGAGTTCTAACTCCCATCTCCTCCTCTGTCTGCCTTTCAATAGTAAACCTCTTTCCTTACCGCAAGCCTGGTGTTTCAGTTTTTTTTCTTTATTGGCCCTACTGAATGGCAGCTAAACAAACCTGTGTTTGGGTTTGGTAACAAATATGAATAAGTTTTCAGTAATTTGGATTCTCTAGCAGAGTGGGGAAAATCATCCTCGAATTCAAGTGAACTGCCAACACAAAGGCTGTCCATGCATGGCTTCTAAGAATATTTTATTCCTTGGTTTAAAACACATGCCAATTGGAAGCAATTGTGGCACACAGTTTACATACAGATTAATCTGTGTTTCCACTGTTCATTAATCCATTTTCCCCTCAGGTTAATTATCAGTGAAGTCTTCCTGGAATAATTATGTGGCCCCATGCACTTATGTACCTCACCCCAATAGAGATTCCACTCTCCTCCATTCTGACAATGTTAGCTACTCTAATAAGTTGACCTGCCTGGCCTCAACACATGGTTTCTCCGCTCCCTTCATTTTTGACTGAAGGTCACCACTAGAAGCTACAGACCAGAGATTGGGTCTTCCAGAAGAAACATCAGACAAGGAAAGCCTGAGAAAGGGATGTAGGGAACAGACCCATGTTTACAACCTTCCTCGAAGAAGCGGAGGTGACCCCCAGAGCAGACAGGGGGACCTGAAACTCGAGACTCCAGGACTACAGGGTCTGGAAACAGATGACTTTAGGAACATAGACTGTTGAGCCAGGGTTGACAGAATGAGAATTCACGACATATGACTGATTAACACCAATGAGAGAAATGTCATGATGGCTATTTGTTTCAGAATTTGTGGCTATTTGTTTCAGAATAGTGTTGATCAATTTTAATGGTTTTTTTCTGTTGAGCATACAGCAAGGTCCCTTTTTATACTTTCTGTTCCATCTCCAAAGTCTGACTTATGCAGGCTACAACCATGACTATGACAAAGGTCAAAATTATCTGATTATTGGTTTTTCATTTAAATCTTTCCTTGTTTGATATATTGATCAAAAATATATGGAAAGAGCAATCAAGTTTTAAAGAGCAAAACTACTTCTTCACCTGGGCTCACCCTATCAGAATCCAGGCATATATAAGAGGTCTTACATACTAGCACTCCGAGTGTTGAATTTGGAAAACTGTGAATATATTTTACAAGCTAATTAATTCTCAGGAAAGCTTTAAAATGATGCCCTAACAATTGGAACACAGAGGAGTGCTTTTACACAATGTTAAGCCTAGGAAAATTCCAGCTGTCCTATGAACATTCTATGAAACATTTAAACTACATTTTGTAGATAGCTCCACTTATTAATGTCTATGATAACTCGATGGGAACTATAGCATATGTTTAAAAATAGATACTCAGCCCCTGCATGAACACTTTCCCCACTGGTGGGTAAGCCCTCTGTGCCACGGTGGTCCCAAGGAGTTGAACAGGCTCAGACAACTCAAGAAAGCCCCTCCCACCAAGCACAGCAGTTGGCATGACCAAAAGGAGAAGTGGTGGCAGATCTATGCACCTGGGTAAAAGATTTCCTGGCCAGAACAAGCACCCATAGGATCCCTACAACTTCCAGCAAAAGGGGTGGGATCAGAAACACAGCTTCTGCTTCCTCCCAGCTGTAGCAGGTGGAATCTATGACCTGATATGACCAGAAATGCACTGGCAAAAGATTAGTTCATCAAACATCATGAGAAACTACAGCAACAATTCAGAGCAGGAGGAAAATGACAATTCTCCAGACACCAACCCTGAAGTCACAGAAAGTTACCACCTAAATGACAGAGAATTCTAAATAGCTATCAGAAAAAACTAAATGAGTTACAAGAAAACTCAGAAAGACAGTTCAACGAAATCAGGAATAAAATTAATGAACAGAGGGAATTCTTCACAAAAGAGATTGAAACTTTACAGAAAAACCAATCAGAAATGTGGGAGGTGAAAAACATGATGAGTAAGATAAAGAAAAATCTGGAGCCCTAAAATAACAGAGCTGATATTAGGGAGACAGAATTCACAATTTAAAGGATGGAAATATAGAAATGCTTCAGGTGGAGGAGGAGAGAGAACTAAGGCTACAAATAAATGAGGAAATTCTCAGAGAAATATCCTACTCAATTAGAAATGCAACATAAGGATTACAGGTATTCCAGAGGAAGACAAGGTGGAGAAATGAGCAGAGAGCTTGTTCAAAGAAATAACAGCTGACAACTTTCCAAATTTGGAGAAGGTGCTGGAATTACAAGTAAAAGAAGCTAAAGGAACTCCTATTTCCATCAATGTAAAAAGACCTTCCCTAAGGCATGTAGTAGTTAAATTGGCAGAGCTCAGTGACAAAAAATATTAAGGGCAGAAAGGCAGAAAAAATAACTTACAAAGGAACACCTATCAGGATTTCAGCAGAAACCTATGGGCTAGGAGAGAGTAGAATGATATATTCAAAATTCTTAAAGACAAGATCTTTCAACCAAGAATACTCTATCCAGTGAAAATATTCTTCAGATATGGTGGAGAAATAAAAACTTCCCCAGATAAACAAAAGGTGAGGGAGTTCATCATCACAAGACCACCCATATCCCCACAATTAATGATCAAGAAGGCCCTCATACGTGCCAGAAAAAAGGAGAGAACGTGTTTACAAAGCCTTGAGTGAGGAGATAAATAGGCAGACAAAATCAGGAAATTTCAGGTCTCTATCAGAACAGGTTAGCAAAGAGTTAATTACAACCTTAAAGATCACAGAAAGACAAACATCGAAAATACCTATGATCACTTCATTTTAACCACAAACTGACAACACAACTCATAATAAGTTGTGACAACCATAACTTAGGGAAGAGGAAAAGGATGGAACCTCCTCAGAGTAAGGAAATAAGGGACCATCAGAAAATAGACTATCTCATCTATAAGACTTTTTATACAAACATCAAGGTAAACACAAAATAAAAAATCAGAGCAGAGCCACGAATGATGAAGAGAAAAGAGAAAACCATCACAGAGAATCACCAAACTGCATTAGCAATCTGAAATACAACAAATGAGAAACAAGGGAAGTACAGGACAACTGGGACACAATTGATAAAATGGCTGCATTAAGCCCTCATATATCAATAGTCACTCTAAATGTGAATGGGTTGAATTCCCCAATCCAAAGACACAGAGTGGCAGGATGAATTAAAAAACAAAACCCGACAATATGCTGCCTCCAGGAAACACATCTCAGCTCTAAAGACAAACACTGGATCAGGGTGAAGGAATGGAAGACGATACTCCAAGCTAATGGCAAACAGAAGAATGCAGATGTTACCATCCTTATATGAGGCAAAATACGCTCAAGATAAAAAAGACAATGAGACATAAAGAGGGGCAGTGTATACAGATAAAAGGGACACTCCACCAAGAGGATAAACACTTATAAATATATATGCGCCCAAAACAGGAGCACCAAAGTACATAAAGCAACCATTAACAAACCTAAAAGGAGATATTAACAGCAACACAATAATAGTAGGGAACCTTGACACCCCGCTTACATCAATGGATGGATCATCCAGAGAGAAAGTCAACAAGGAATTAGTGGAATTAAATGAAAAACTAGACCAGGTGGACTTAATAGTCATAGAGAACAGTCCATCCAATGGACATACAATGGCACATGGAACATTCTCCAAGCTGTACCGTATGTTGGGAAACAAGGCAAACCTCAATAAACTTAAGAAGATTGAAATCATATCAAGCGTATTTTCTGACCATAATTCTGTGAAACTAGAAATCAAATACAAGAACAAAAGCTAGGAAAGTAATGAATATGAGGAGATTAAACAACACGCTACTGACCAACAATGGATCATTGAAGAAATTAAAGGGAAATCAAACAATATCTGAGACAATTGCAAATGAAAATACAATGTACCAACTTTTTTTTATTGAGTTATTGATAGGTTACAATCTTGTGAAATTTCAGTTGTACATTAATGTTTGTCAGTCATGCTGTAGGTGCACCACTTCACCCTTTGAGCCCACCCCCCACCCCACCTTTCCCCTGGTATCCACTAAACTGTTCTTAGTCAATAATTTTAAATTCCTCATATGAGTGGAGTCATACACAGATTGTCCTTCTATCGCTGGTTTATTTCACTTAACATAATTCTCTCAAGGTCCATCCATGTTATTGCAAATGGAATGATTTTGTTCTGTTTTGCAGCTGAGTAGTATTCCATTGTATATATGTACCACATCTTCTTTATCCATTCGTCTCTTGATGGGCACTTAGGTGCTTCCACGTCTTGGCTATTGTAAACAGTGCTGCAATAAACATTGGGGTGCACAGGACTTTTGGGATTGCTGACTTCAGGCTCTTTGGATAAATACCCAGTAGTGGGATGGCTGGATCGTATGGTAGTTCTATTTTTAATTTTTTGAGGAATCTCCATACTGTTTTCCATAGTGGCTGCACCAGTTGGCATTCCCACCAGCAGTGTATAAGGATTCCTTTTTCTCTGCAACCTCTCCAACATTTGTTGCTATTAGTTTTAGATATTTATGTCATTCTAACGGGTGTAAGGTGATATCTTAGTGTAGTTTTGATTTGCATTTCCCTGATTATCAGCGATGATGAGCATCTTTTCATGTGCCTGTTGGCCATCCATATATCTTCTTTGGAGAAATGTCTGTTCATGTCTCCAGCCCATTTTTTGATTGGGTTGTTTGATGTTTTGTGGTTGAGTTGTGAGAGTTCTTTATATATTATGGATATTAAGCCTTTGTCAGATATATGACTTGCAAATATTTTTTCCCAGTTAGTGGGTTGTTTTTTTGTTTCAATCCTGTTTTCATTTGCCTTGAAGAAGCTCTTTAATCTGATGAAGTCCCATTTGTTTATTCTTTCTATTGTTTCCCTTCTCTGAGAAGGCATGGTGGCCGAAAAGATCCTTTTAATACTGGTGTCAAAGAGTGTACTGCCTACGTTTTCTTCCAGAAGCCTTATGGTTTCAGGTCTCACCTTTAGGTCTTTGATCCATTTTGAGTTTATTTTGGTGAATGGTGAAAAAGAATGGTCAATTTTCACTCTTTTACATGTGGCTTTCCAGTTTTCCCAGCACCATTTGTTGAAAAGACTTTCTTTTCTCCATTGTATGCCCTCAGCTCCTTTGTCAAAGATAAGCTGTCCATAGATGTGTGGTTTTATTTCTGGGCTTTCAATTCTGTTCCATTGATCTGTGCACCTGTTTTTGTACCAGTACCATGCTGTTTTGATTACTGTAGCTTTGTAGTATGTTTTGAAGTCAGGGATTGTGATGCCTTCCGTTTTGTTCTTTTTTCTCAGGATTGCTTTAGAAATTCGGGGTCTTTTGTTGCCCCATATGAATTTTAGGATTCTTTGTTCTAATTCTGTAAAGAATGTCACTGGGATTCTGATTGGGATGGCGTTGAATCTGTAGATTGCTTTAGGTAGAACGGACATTTTAACTATGTTTATTCTTCCAATCCATGTACATGGAATGTCTTTCCATCTCCTTATGTCGTCATCCAATTCTCTCAGAAAGGCCTTGGAATTTTCATTATATAGGTCCTTCACTTCCTTAGTTAAATTTACCCCAAGGTATTTTATTCTTTTTGTTGCGATTGTGAATGGTATTGTATTCTTGAGTTCTTTGTCTGTTGGTTCATTACTGGAGTATAGAAATGCCACTGATTTATGCAAATTGATTTTATACCCTGCAACTTTGCTGTAGTTGTTGATTACTTCTAACAGTTTTCCAATGGATTCTTTGGGGTTTTCTATATATAAGATCATGTTGTCTGCAAACAGCGAGAGTTTCACTTCTTCCCTCCCTATTAGGATTCCTTTTATTCCTTTTTCTTGCCTGATTGCTCTGGCCAGGACCTCCAGTGCTATGTTAAATAAGAGTGGTGATAGAGGGCATCCTTATCTCGTTCCTGTTTCCAGGGGGATGGCGTTCAGTTTTTGCCCATTGAGTATGATGTTGGCTATGTGTTTGTCGTATATGGCCTTTATTATGTTGAGGTAGTTTCCTTCTATGCTCATTTTGTTCAGAGTTTTTATCATAAATGGCTGTTGGATCTTGTCAAATGCCTTCTCTGCATCTATTGAAATGATCATGTGGTTTTTATTCCTCAGTTTGTTGAGGTGGTGTATCACGTTGATTGATTTGCGGATGTTGAACCATCCCTGTGTCCCTGGTATGAATCCCACCTGATCCTGATGTATGATTCTTTTGATGAATTGCTGAATTCTGGTTGCCAAAATTTTGTTTAGAATTTTTGCATCTATGTTCATCAGTGATATTGGCCTGTAGTTCTCTTTTTTCGTGGTGTCCTTGTCAGGTTTTGGTATCAGCGTGATGTTGGCCTCATAGAATGTGTTAGGAAGTGTTCCATCTTCCCTAATTTTTTGGAATAGCTTGAAAAGGATAGGTATTAAATCCTCTCTGAAAGTTTGGTAGAATTCCCCAGGAAAGCCATCTGGTCCTGGGGTTTTATTCTTTGGGATGATTTTGATTGCTGTTTCAATCTCTTTGCTTGTGATTGGTCTGTTCAAATTGTCTGCCTCTTCTTGAGTGAGCTTTGGGAGATTGTAGGAGTCCAGGAATTTATCCATTTCCTCTAGGTTATCCATTCTGTTGGCATATAGTTTTTGGTAGTAGTCTCTTATAATCTGTTGCATTTCTGCAGAGTCTGTTGTTATTTCTCCTCGCTCATTTCTGATTTTGTTTATTTGAGCTTTCTCCCTTTTTTTTTTTTTGTAAGTCTGGCTAGTGGTTCGTCAATTTTATTTATCTTCTCAAAATACCAGCTCTTTGTCTCATTGATCCTTTCTACTGCCTTTTTTGTTTCAATAGTATTTATTTCTGCTCTGATTTTTATTATTTCTCTCCTTCTGCTGACTTTGGGCTTCATTTGTTCTTTTTTCTTTAGTTCAGTTAGGTGTGCTTTAAGGTGGCTTATTTGGGATTTTTCTTGTTTGTTAAGATGTGCCTGTATTGTGATGAATTTTCCTCTTAATACAGCTTTTGCTGTATCCCATATGAGTTGGTATGGCATGCTATCATTTTCATTTGTTTCCAGGTATTTTTTGATTTCTTCTTTAATTTCTTCAATGATCCATTGCTTGTTCAGTAGTGTGTTGTTTAGTCTCCACATCTTTGTGCCTTTCTCAGCTTTTTTCTTGTAATTAATTTCTAGCCTTATAGCACTATGATCTGAGAAGATGCTTGCTATTATTTCGATTTTTTTAAATTAGTAGAGGCTTACCTTGTTTCCCAACATATGGTCTATCCTAGAGAATGTTCCATGTGCACTTGAGAAGAATGTGTATTCAGCTCTTTCATGGTGGAGTGATCTACATATGTCTATTAAGTCCAATTGTTTTAGTTTTTCATTCAGCTCCACTATTTCCTTGTTGATTTTCTGCCTGGATGATCTGTCCATTGATGTGCGTGGGGTGTTGAGGTCCCCTACTATTATTGTGTTGTTTTTAACATCTTCCTTTAGGTCTGTTAATAGTTGCTTTATGAATCTTGGTGCTCCTGTGTTGGGTGCATAGATATTTATAAGCATTATTTCTTCTTGATGAAGTGTCCCTTTGATCGTTATATATTGTCCCTCTGTGTCTCATTTACCTGTCTTATTTTGAAATCCACTTGGTCTGATATGAGAATTGCAACGCCTGCCTTTTTTCCTTGCTATTTGCTTGAAGTATTATCCTCCACCCCTTCACCCTGAGTCTGTGTTTGTCCTTGGGACTGAGGTGTGTTTCCTGGAGGCAACAAATTGTTGGATTGTGTTCTTTAATCCATTTTGCCACTCTGTGTCTTTTTATTGGAGAGTTCAATCCGTTCACATTGAGAGTGATTATTGATGCATGTGGACTTAGTGCTGTTAATCTGTCGCTCATTATCTTGCTTTCCTGCGTTTCTTTTCCTGTTTGCTTTAGACTACCCATTTAATACTGCAATTTCTTATGCTGGGTTTCTTAGATTTTTCCTTATTTATGATTTGTGACTCTGTTCTGTACTTTATTTTAGTGTCTACCTTGAAGTTTGTATTTAGAATCTCGTGTATAATATAGTCTATTCTCTGGTGGTCTCTTACTTACTTGACCAATACTGATTTGGAACCTTTGCTCTTCCCCTCCTAAATTATTATTTTCATTTCTTATTCCAACTCGTCTTATTAATTGGTAGTTAGAGTGCTAAGATCATCCTTGTTTTGGTGTTTCCTTACCTTTACCCTAATGCTATAATTGAATATTTGCTGTCCTGTTCTGGTTCTATCCATCAGTCTCCCTAGTCTGTGGATTGTGTCCCCTTTCTCCCTTTTTTCTTTTTTCAGGTATGAAAGCCTTCTTGAGGATTTCTTGTAATGGAGGGATTTTAGTTACAAATTCCCTTAACTTTTGTTTGTCTGGAAAAGATTTAATTTCTCCCTCATAGCTGAAGGAAATTCTTGCTGGATAGAGTATTCTTGGCTGAAGATTTTTATCCTTTAAAGCTTTGAATATGCCACTCCATTCTCTCCTAGCTTGTAGGGTTCCTGTAGAGAAATCCGCTGACAGTCTGATAGGGGCTCCTTTATAGGTTATTCTCTGTTTTTTTCTTACTTCCCTGAGTATTCTTTCCTTAGCTTTCCTTTTTGCCAACTTTACTACTATGTGCCGTGGGGTAGCTCTTTTTACATTGACAAATCTAGGAGATCTAAAACCCTCCTCTACACACATTTCTCCGTCGATCCCTAGATTTGGGAAGTTCTCTTCAATAATTTCGTTAAGCACACTTTCTGCTCCATTTTCCTTTTCCGTATTCTCAGGAATTCCTATGATCCTTATGTTCTCACTCCTCATTGAATCCATTATCTCTCGGAGATTTTCCTCATTTTTTTAAATTCTTAGTTCTCTTTCTTCCTCTGTCTGGTGCCATTCAGCCTGTCTATCTTTGATTATGCTAATTTTCTCCTCTATGTTGTCTACACGGGCATTCAGGGAATCCGTATTCTGTTTTATCTGGTCCTACAATGTAGCAACTTTTGTGGGATGCAGCAAAAGTGGTCTTAAGAGGGAAATTATAGCAATACAGGCCCACCTTAACAAATAAGAAAAATCTCAAATAAGCAACCCTAAAACTGTACTTACAGAATTAGAAAAAGAAAAACAAACAAAGTCCAAGGTCAGCAGAAGGAGGGAAACAATAAAAATTAGAGCAGAAATAAATGATATTAAAAGCAAAAGAGCAGTAGAAAGACTCAATGAAGCTAAGATCTGGCTCTTTGGGAAGACGAACAAAATTGACAAACCCTTAGCCAAACTCACTAAGGAAAAAAGAGAGAAGGCTCAAATAAATAAAATCAGAAAGGAAAGAAGAGACATTACAATGGATACCACAGTAATACAAAAGATTATACGAAAATACTATATGCCCACAAATTGAATAACCTAGAAGAAGTGGATAAATTCTTAGACTCATACAATCTCCCAAAACTGAATCAAGAAGAAATAGAGAATCTCAGCAGACCAATCACAAGGAAAGAGATTGAAACAGTAATTAAAAGTCTCCCCAAAAATAAAATTCCAGGACCAGATGGCTTCTCTGGAGACTTCTACCAAACATTCAAAGAAGATTTAATGTCTATCCTTCTCAAACTGTTGCAAAAAGTTGAAGAAGATGGAACACTTCCTAGCACATTTCATGACGCCAACATCACCCTGATCCCAAAGCCCGACAAGGACAACACAAAGAAGGAAAATTACAGGCCAACAACACTGATGAACATACACCATGCAAAAATCCTCCACAAAATATTGGCAAACTAAATACAACAAAGCCTTAAAAGGATCAGTGCAGATGACGTCAAGATGGTGGTATAGGCAGACTCTGAATTCACCTCCTCTCACAGACAAAACTAATTTATATCTACTCTTGGAACAATTACCCCTGACAGAAAACTAAAAACTGCATTAAAAGAACCCACACAACAAGGGATGGTGCTTACTGAGTTGGAAGAGACAGAAATTCCTTTCTGGAGAGAAAAATGCCACCTTCAAGACTCAGCACTTCAATGCGAACTGGGAGCAATCTTAAAGTATGGAGCCTTCCCTGAAGGAGCGGGGGATGTGACTGGAGGAGCTATACCACAATAAGCAGGTTATGGATTCAGCACAATCTGGATAAGTGTCGTAAGATCCAGCTTTCCTGGCTATTAACTAGAATGGGGAATACCCCCAGAAAAGCTATGGGACATGAGGGGAAAAAAAGCCTGCTCTTAAAAGGCCCACACACAAATTCATCTGTTATGGAAAGCAACCTAAAATCTCCATAAAGTAAGGTGCACAGTCCTTTGGTGAAAACTGACTCACTTGATAGGCTCTGAGTGCATTGCGGTGAGAGGTGAGACCTCCCAAGGGACTGAGAAATTGGCAGCAGCCATCACTGTGACTTAGTACAAGCATGCTGACACAGACACAGGTAGATGCCTTTGGAGTTCTTCCCTGGCCTGTTAACCAAGGGTTTGCCCCACCCACTAGAGCACTGATTTAATCTACCTCAGTCAGGGCAGGCAGTCCACCCTAAAGACTGGCTGCCCCCAACAGCAAGCCTTCAGGAAACAGGGGGGCCCACATAGGGAGGGTGTCTGGAACCTCTGCAGCTGGAGAGTGGGTCCACTCTGCAGGGCAGAGCCTGAGCATGGAGCAGGCCTCACTTGGTGGAGTGTGTGGGGCCTCTGCAGTGGGGCAACTGGGTCTGCTTCAGTGGGTCAGGGCATGCCCATGGGGTAGGACTGTGTTGACAGTGTGTGGCCCTGTGGGTGTTGGGCTTGTCAGCTGCAGAAGACTTGTGCTTCTCAAACAGCCACATAGGGGATGGACCCCACCTTCTAAAACCTGAAACAATTGGGTGCTCCTGTGCCTGGGGCAGGTCCCACTCAGCTGCAACTCTGAGAGAGCTGACAACAGCCTTGCAGGCTGGAGGCCTACAGCAATTGTAAGCCCCTGAGCCTAGCAATCAGCCACGCTGGGGCCCTCTCACTTAACATAAAAACTGCAATAGGAATGTGCTATGAGGCCTTGCAGCCAACTATGCTGGGGTTCCCCACACCCAACAAAGTGACTGAAGTGTCCATAGCAGCCACACACAGCTGAATATTACAACCAGAAGGCCAGGGGGACAGCCCAGCCTCCATGTGCACCTGCCGTCATAGTAACCTTGCCACAACAGAAGGACGCATGTAGCCCTCACAGTGGACACTCCTGGAACATTTGGAACTGGTAACAACAGGGAAGCACACTGCTGGGCCTCATAAGGAATATCTTACATAGGGCCACCTCTCCATGATTAGGAGATGTGAGTGGCCAAATTAATACATAGATATAAGGACAGAGAAAGACGTCAAATGAGGAGGCAAAGGAATACATTCCAGGTCAGGGAATTGGACAAAATCCCAGAAAAAGAACTAGATGAAACGGAAATAAACAATCTATCTGACAAAGAGTTTGAGCAAAAAGTCATAAGGATGCTCACTGATCTTGGGAGCAGAATGAATGAACTCAATGAAAACTTCAACAAAGAACAGGAAAATATAAAAAAGAACCAATCAGAAATGATGAATACAGTACTGGAAATGAAAAATTCACTAGAGGGAATCAATAGCACAGTAGATGAGACAGAAGAATAGGTTAGTGAGCTGGATGAAAGACTAGAGGAGATCATACTCACTGAACAGATAAAAGAAAAAGAATTTAAAAGAATAAGGACAGTCTAAGGGACCTCTGGGACAACATCAAGCACACTAACATCCATATTACAGGTGTCCCAGAAGGAGAAGAGAAAGACAAAGGGACAGAGAATCTACTTGAAGAAGTAATAGCTGAAAACTTTCCTAACCTAAGGAAGGAAACAGACATCCAGGTACAGGAAGCACAGAGAGCACCAAACAAGATAAACCCAGAGAGGACCACACCAAGAAACACTATATATTAAAATGTCAAGAACTAAAGACAGAGAGAATCCGGAAAGCCACACGAGAAAGGCAACAAGTGACATACAAAAGAAACCCCATAAGGTTATCAGCTGACTTCTCAGCACAAACCCTACAGGCTAGAAGAGAGTGGCATGATCTACTCAAAGTGCTGAAAGGAAAAAACCTACAGCCAAGAATACTCTGCCTGGCAATGTTGTCATTCAGAATGGATGGAGAGATAAAGAGTTTCCCAGACAAGAAAAATTAGAGTTTATCACCAACAAACTAGTATTACAAGAAAAGCTAAAGGGACATATTTAAGTGGGAAAGAGAAGACGACAAATTGGAATAATAAAATTATCAAAAGGAAAAGCAATGCAATCACTGGTTAAGGCAAAAATACAGTAAACTTAGGAGATCAACCACCTATCAAGCTACTATGAAAGTCAAAAGAGAAAAGTACTAAAATTACCTATTTCCATGGTAAGAGGATAATGGATTAACACACACAAAAAAAGAGGTTAGCTAGGATATTAAAAACATAAAATATGGGAAGAGGGGAATAAAAGAGTAGAGCTTTTAGAAAGATATCAAACTAAAGAAACCATTAACTTAATATAGATTTCTATATACGTAGGTTATTATATATGAACCTCATGGTAATCAGAAACCAGAACCCTGTAATAAATACACCAAAAACTAAGAGAAAGTAATCCAAACATAATACTAAAGAAAGCCAACAAGAAGGGAAGAGAGCAAGAAAAGAAGAAAGGAACAGAAGGACTACTAAAACACTCAGATAAAAAGTAACAAATGGGTAATAAGTACATACTTATCAATAGCTACTTTCAATGTCATGGACTAAATGCTCCAATAAAAAGGCACACAGTGGCCAACTGGATAAAAAAAGAAGATCCATATATATGCTGCATACAAGAGATACACTTTAGATCTAAAGACACAAACTGAAAGTGAAGGGATGGAAAATGATACTCCATACAAATGCCAATGAAAAGAAGTCTGGGGTTGAAATACTTATATCAGAGAAAATAGACTTTAAAACAAAAACTGTAACAAGGGACAAAGAAGGTAACTACATAATGATAAAGGGTACAATCCAACAAGAGAATATAACACTTGTAAATATATATGCACCCAACATAGGAGCACCTAAATGTACAAAGCAATTATTAACAGACATAAAAGGAGAAATAGATAGTAACACAATAATAGTAGGGGACTTTGACATTCCACTTACACCAATGGATAGAACATCCAAACAGAGGATCAATAGGGAAACATCGGCCTCAAATGACACATTAGACCAGATGGACTTAGTATATACAGAACACTCCACCCAAAAACAACAGAATACACATTCTTTTCGAATGCACATGAAATATTCTCTAGCATTGATACATATTAGGCCACAAAACAAGCCTCAATAAATTTAAGAAGTTGAAATAATACTAAGCATCTTTTCTGATCACAAAGCTATGAAACCAGAAATCAACCACAGGAAGAAAATCGGAAAAGCCACAAATATGTGGAGATTAAACAAAATGCTACTGAACAATGAATGGGTCACTGAAGAAATTGAAGGGGAAATCAAAAAATACCTGGAGGCAAATGAAAGTGAAAATTCAACATGCCAAAATTTATGAGGTACAGCAAAAGCAGTTCTAAGAGGGAAGTTTATAGCAATGCAGGCCTACCTCCACAAAAAAGAAAAATCTGAAATAAACAATCTAACAGTGCACCGAAAGGAACTGGGAAAACTCAAACAAACAAAGCCCAAAATCAGCAAAAGCAAAGAAATAAGAAAAATCAGAGCAGAAATAAATGAAACAGAAACTTAAAAAACAATTGGAAAAAATCAATGAAACTAAAAGCTGGTTTTTTAAAAAGATAAACAGAGTTGACAAACCAAGAAAAACTTGTTTTCTTGGTTTCTCACCAAGAAAAAAGGGGAGAAAGCTCAAACAAATAGAATCAGAAATGAAAGAGGAGACATTACAGCAGACACCTCAGAAATAGAAAAGATTATTAGAGAATACTACGAAAAGCTACATGCCAGTAAATTCGATAACCTAGAAGAAATGGATAAACTCTTAGAATCATACAACCTTCCAAAACTGAATCAAGAAGAAATAGATAATTTGTATAGACCAATCCCCAATAAGGAGATTGAAGTAGCAATCAAAAAAGACCCAAAAAATAAAAGTCTGGGGCCAGAGGGCTTCCCTGGTGAATTCTACCAAATATTCAAAGAAGACTTACCACCTCTCCTTCTCAAACTCTTCCAAAAAATTGAAGAGGAGGAGAAGCTTCTTAACTCATTCTACGACACCATTATGTTGATACCAAAACCAGACAAGGACAACACAGGCTAATATCACTGATGAGCATTGATTCAAATATCCTCGACAAAATACTAGCAAATCAAATACAACAATACATTAAAAAGATCATACACCATGATTGAGTGGGATTTATTCCAGGGATGCAGAGATGGTTCAACAACCACAAATCAATCAATGTGATACACCCCCGTTAACAAAATGAAGAATAAAACTCACGTGATTATCTCGATAGATGCGGAGAAAGCATTTGACAAGATACAGCATCCGTTTATGATAAAAACTCTGAATAAAATGGGTATGGAAGTAAAGTACCTCCACATAATAAGGGCCATATATGCCAAACCCACAGCTAATATCATTCTCAATGGAGAAAATTGAAAGCTATCCCTCTAAGAACAGAAACCAGACAAAGATGCCCACTTTCACCACTCTTATTTAATATAGTATTGGAAATCTTAGCCAGTGCAATCAGGCAAGAAAAAGAAAAGGGATCCAAATTGGAAAGGAAAAAGACAAACTGTCACTATTTCCTGATGACATGATTTTATATATAGAAAACCCAAAGAACCTACCAAAAAACTTTTAGAAATAATAAATGAATATGGTAATGTCAACATACAAAAATCAGATGTGTTTCTATACACTAACAACGAAGTAGCAGAAAGAGAAATGAAGAATACAATCCCATTTACAGTTGAAACAAAAAAGAATAAAAAGCTAGGAATAAACTGAAAAGAAATTAACTCAAAATGGATTAAAGACTTGAACGTAAGACCAAAAACTGTAAAACTCTTAGAAGAAAATATAGGCAGTACACTTTGACATTGGTCTTCACAGCATCTTTTCAAATGTGTCTACTCAAGCAAGGAAAACAAAAGAAAAAATTAACAAATGGGGCTATGTCAGACTAAGAAGCTTGGGAAAGGCAAAGGAAACCATGAAGAAAACAAAAAGAAAAACCTACCAACTGGGAGTAAGTAATTGAAAAACATATATCTGATAAGGGGTTAATCTACAAAACATATAAAGAACTCATACAACTCAACAACAAAAAAAACAAACAATCCAATCAAAAAATGGGCAGAGGGTATGAACAGTTTTTAAAAGATGACGTACAGATGGCTAACAAACATGAAAAGATGTTCAACGTCACGAATTCTTAGGAAACTGCAATGATTTTGATAAACTACAATGAGATATCAACTTACCCCGGTCAGAACAGCTATAATTACCAACACAAAAAATAAGTTTTGTAGGGGATGTGGAGAAAAGGGAATACTCATACACTGCTGTGGGAGTGCCAACTGGCACAGCCACTATGGAAAATAGAATGGAGATTTCTCAAAAAATTAAAAATAGAAATACCATATGATGCAAGCTGTCCCACTACTGAGTATTTATCCAAATAACATGAAATCAACAATCCAAAGAGATTTATGCACCCCTGTGTTTATTACAGCATTATTCACAGTAGCCAAGACGGGGAAGCCAGTTTCCACTGTGCCCGTCTAAGGATGAATGGATAAAGACAAAGTGGTATATATACACAATGAAATACTACTCAGCCACATAAAAGAGAAAGTCATCTCACTGGCAACAACGTGGATGGAACTTGAGGGTATGTTGTTAAGCCAACTAAGCCACACAGAGAAAAACAAATATGGCATGATTTCACTGATACGTGTAAGATAACAAACACAAGGATAAAGAGAACAGATTAGTGGTGACCAGAGTGGAAGGGGGCCGGGAGTGGACGAAACGGGGAAAAGAGCACGTATGTATGGTGATGGAGAAAATTTAGACTACTGGTGGTGAACATGATGAAATCTATACAGAAATTGATAAATAATAGTGTACACTCCGAATTACACGATGTTGTAAACCATAATGAGCTCAATTAAATAACTGAAAGAAAAATAAGTAAATAAAAATAGATACTCAGGAGGCTGGTTAGATATACAGAGCGCCCTTATTGAGTCCCTTTACTTATCAAGGCAATGTGATTATTTTCAGTTTCCGTAAGAACAAGTCCTCTTTCCTAATTGCATAAATCGAATTTGTTATCATCACCATGACTGAAATGTCACCTTGAAAAATAAATTTAATTAGCTATGACCAGTCCACAACTATGGAACAAGAACTATCCTTCATAAGCAGAAAAATACTAAAATTTCATCCCAGAAAAACAGTAGGTGCCCCCTAGCTTAGCTGATAACACCACTCCCCCATGGGTGGGCCAGGACCTCGAGGGGGGTGTGTGAGAATCAAGGACACGTTCAGCATGAATGGGGAGGAGGCAGAAAGGGAAGGTGGGGGCAGCTCAGTTGAGGCCTCCAGCCTGGCAGGACACAATCTCTGAGGGGAGCCCAGCACCTAGGGGAGAGGCTGTGGGGGAGTCAGAGGAAGGGGTGGGCTAGGGCCTTCTTAGCCATCGAGGAGCAGAACAGCCTGATCCCAAGGGATTTTCCTAAAGAAATCCTAGAAATACCTCTTGGGAGGGACCAGAAAGAGCTAGAATCAACATCCCAGAGGAAGAGGGTTCGTGGCCACCTTTGAGAGTCTGAGGAAAGTTACGTCCTTGCCCAGTGGGGAAACTGAGACCCAGGCTGTTGGGGGACATGACTCACACCAGGCTGAGGACTTGGAAGGCCCAGCCTGAGACTGGGGGAGTCTCCCGTAGAGCTGGAGGGAGGGATGTGGTAGGTGCCATCCTGATGACCAGCCACCCAGCTCTGAACCAGGCAGGGCAGTGGAGGGACGGGCAGCAGGGCAGGGCAAGACTAGGTGTCCCAGACCCTGGGGGACCATGGGCTTCTCAGCCTCCTGCAGAGCTGGGGCTCCAGCAGGCACCACTCCTACACCCAGCCCATTTCATGAACATCCCCCTCTGGGCCTCGGCCCAGGTTCGTGGATCCTCTTCCCATGAGGCTGAGGCACAGACACCCCCAGGACACCATTTGGGAGTGGGCCTGTGGGCCTCTCCTCAGTGCTGGGCAGCCTGGGCTGAGCTGTGCCTCAGAACACACAGAGAGGAGACCCAAACAGATTCGTGCACCACACACACACCTATGGCCAGGGGTTCAAAAGGCCTCCTGCCATCCTCCCCTCGCCAGGTACCCATGGGCTGTGGGCTTTCCAGACAGACAAGGCTGCTTCAGCTTTACTCATAAATGCACGCCCGAAAAAGTTTAAATGTGGCCACGGGAGGCATTTAGAGCAAGGACCAAACTGGACCGCCTTTTAGGATGTCAATGAATTCCCTTCATGCCTCCCCAGAACCCAAGGCTAACCCTGAGGTAAGCAGGATGAGAGCTGAGAAAAAGCTTACACCCCAAGGGAGCTTGGGACTGAGGAGACCCTGGGACCAAGACAAAGGGGACCTGAAACATCTGGAGTCCCTGGGGTTGAGCAAGGCTCCCCAGAGCCAGAGCCTTGGGTGAGGCTGGGCCGGATACAGAGCACCCGAGGCCACCACGGTCAGAGTGGGAGGAGGAGGGAAGGGCAGTCTGCAGGGGGACACAGCGTGTAGAGAACTGGAGCCATGTCCTGCACGGAGGTCACCCACCTCCCCAGGCTGGGCTGACACTCCCCATGGATGAGCTCCTGCCCCAACACACAAGCACAGGTGTACACACACAGGCACACACACCTCGAGGGCCCTGGGGTGCTCATCTGGCCCTGTGGTGACACCCTTCCTTCTTACCCTCACCATATCCCTATGTGCCCTGGGTACAGGGTGCCAGGAAGCAGTGTGTTCGGTGCCCATCCTCCCCTCCTAAGAAGGCAGGTCTATCACTTCAGGCTGGCAGGATCACACCCGGCACTTGACAAAAATTCAGATTCAGATTCCGGCCCTCCCTCACCCTGAGATTCTGAGTCAGTGGTCTGTGGGCTCAGGAATTCTGAGATGGTGGCCGTTGGAGGAACGCTGGTGCTCTGCTCGCTGTGTGATGGAGAAAATCATCATAATATGCCAGCTGCGTTCATTTTGTCCCAACTGTGAACCTGGTGTTTGTATGAACCACCTCATTTCATCCTCTGATGACCCTTCAGGAAGGTGCCATTATTTCCCATTCCCAAGGTCACACATTGGCCACTAGAGGAGCCACAGTTTGATGGGGCTCCCTCCTCCTCCTTCCCCCCACCAAAAGGCTTGCAGACTCACAGGCCCTAGGGCGCACCCCAGGGACAGGACCCGAACCAGCATGGGACTCTCCAACAGGAGGGAGTGACCAGGGTGAGACCTGCTTGGAGGAAAGATGCATGGTGGACTGTGATAGGGAACGCCCGCACCCCTCCATCTTCCCAGGATGACACCGCGGGAGGGCCAACTCCTAGCCTGAGGGCCAGCCCCAACCCACCCAGGAGGCTCCTGTGCTGTGCAGCTGGACCAGGCCAGACTGGAAGAATTCCCAGGAGCGCTCGCCCCCTGCAGGCAGACAGGGGTACTGCCGGGCGGAGGCCAGGACTTGCAGGGTGGACATCCAGGTGCTGCTGGGTTTTTCCTTCCCTCAGCTCCAGTCCTCGCTGTGGTTGTTATGGTTGCCCCATTTTAAGGATGACAGAAATGTTAAGCGTCTTGCCCAAGGTCGCAGAACCAGCCAGTATCGGACCTTGGTGCCTCCCTCCCAGGGTCTTTGTATCAGCCCTCAGAGGCCCCCTCAACCCCACACTCCCTCGGCCTTGGGACAGGCGGAACAGCAGGACAGCAGGGCAGGTGTAGGAGGCAGGCAAAGGGTATTTAATGAACTTTAGAGGATTCTGGCACTCCCGCCGGGGCAGTGGGCAGGGACAAGGCATGGAGAGTCTCTACGCGGGCTCAAGAGGTGAGGTTCAGGTGCCGGGGCTCCTGGCATCTCTGGGGGCAGAGGGGCGAGAGGCTGAGGTAGCCTCGTCTGGGGCCTCCTGCAGCAGAGGCAGCACTGGGCTGTCCAGCGTGGAGTGGAGGATGGGGGCTCTGCCCTAGCGCCTGCCCCACAGCTCATGGCCCACAACTGCCTTTTCTATAATTAAATTTTACATCCCTTTCCACGATTCATGTGTATTTTCCATTAAAAACTTGCATCTGTCGGGGCTGGCCCTGTGGCCGAGTGGCTGAGTTCAAGCGCTGCACTGCAGGCGGCCGGTGTTTCGTTGGTTCGAGTTCTGAGCGTGGACATGGCACTTGCTCATGGAGCCACGTTGAGGTGGCGTCCCGCATGCCACGACTGGAAGGACCCACAATGGGGAATATGCAACCATGTACTGGGGAGCTTTGGGGAGAAAAAGGAAAAAAAATAAAATCTTTGAAAAGAAAAAAATTTGCATCTGTCAAATCTGTTTATTCAGGTAAAATCTGTCAGCAAACACCAGAAAATAAAGTGGAATCAGACACTTTATTATCTAGCTCTTATAGGGTGCTTATAAATAGCCCGAATCAAGTGAATTAATTGTGCTTCATTTGGATTCAGTAAGGTAGATCTGACTTCTTATCAGTGTCCTTTCATTAGAACGATTTTTTCTTTAAGGAAGAAAGACATTTCTTATTCCTCATGTTTCCTTCAAAGGAGGGGATGGATACCTTAGTGTGTCTATGGAGTTTTTTTTAATCTCTAAAGATTCTTGCCCCTCTAATTTCTTTAGTGCAGTGTTTCTAAAGTGGATGTATAATGGGTGGCTGTAGCCTTGTTTCCTTTATACCAATTCTCATTTATTTTCCAAAATGTGTCTCTGCCACATGGAAACACAGAATCTAACAAGTGTCTTGTAATTTCTCCTTTTGGGGCTTCAGATGATCCCCAACAGCAGCCTCTAACCTTCAGCCTGTTCCTGTCCATGTATCTGTCTGGTCACCAGGGTGGGCAATCAGCAAGTTATCCTAGCTATCAGCTCTGACTTCCCCTTCCATCCCCCTTGTGCTTCTTCCTCTTTAACTTGTCCTTGGCTGGCATTGGTCTCACCTCTACCCTTTCCAAAGATGACTGTGGACATTGAAGCTCACAGCAGAGACATCTCCCCTGCATGCTGCATGCTTCAGTTGTCTTTTTGACTTCTTGAATGTTTGGACAGTGTACTCCTAATAGTGATAACTTAATTGTAGGTCTTTAGTATTCCCTGCACCACTCAGTTATCATGAACCCCCACCCCTGGAGAGTACTGGATTGGGTGTCTAGTGTTACTGGCTTTTTGGACTCCCAGCTGCATGGTTTGATGATGTCGTAACTTACGTTCTGCACAAATGTGGAAATTGCAACTTTATATGCAAATTGTTTCCTCAATTTTGAGAGTCCCATCAACATATGGAAAGTACAAAGACGTCTCTATCTTTGGCTCCCATTGTCAGTTGTTTGCTTATTTTATGGAACAGCCCTTGGGATGTACCTCAGTTTGACTGTCTCACATCCTCCTTGAAAGGATGCAGTGGCCTCGGTGGTGTACACAGTGATCACCCCCAGGTTGAATCCCGTCATCCATAGCCTGAGGAACAGTGACACCCAAGAGGCCTTGTAGAGGATACTCAACAAAACAGCCTAATCTCAATACCTGGCCATTTTTTTGGTCTGTGGATTAGAAATGATTGAAAAATTGAACATTTGGAATTGGCAAACATGCCTCGTTGGCTACATAATTTTTTAGCTCATGTTTTTCATCTCTCTTAATTTATCATATTGAGTATTGCTTAATTTAACACATCTTTAATGGGGTTAAGGGACTGTTCTTGGGTCCTAGATGTGTCAAAACCATTGGACATGTGAATCTTATAATTCCTATGGAATCTTCTGTATTTGTCACCTATGACTCAGGCATCCTGTAGAAATGCACAAGTCTCCTCTTAATCTGCGTATAATTCTCAACCTTTTGCACAGCTCATGTCTGCTGTCCATAAAACTATGGTATTGGTCAAATCCATTGATACAAATTATGTGGGAGAATGCATGTCATTGACCTCAACCTTGGTTTCATAAAAGATGTAACTGATGAGCTTTAAAAATCCTCATACCTGAGACTCACTAGCATAGATTAAGGTTTAATTGGACTGTGGTGTTGCATTAAGCGTTTTAACAGCATCTGAGGAGAGTCTAATGTGCAGCCAAGGTTGAGATCTATTGATGCTTGTCAGATCTTTCATTCAACAACAAATAGTATGTTTGGGTCATTTAATATTCACGATCAGGTCCTGAAGATCTCAAAGTGATCAGAGTTCATAAAGGAGAAGATATGAAAGAACTTGCCATAGCAACAGGCAATGTGATTTTTCTCAAATTCCTGGTAATCGTATTTCATAAATGTTCAGCAAGTCAAAGGAAACCATAAGCAAAATGAAAAGACAACCCAAAAAATGGGAGAAAATACTGGAGAATGATGTATCTTAAAAGGGGTTAATTTCCAAAATATATAAAGAACTAATACAGCTCAGCAACAAAAAAACTCGATCAAAAAATGGGCAGAGGATATGACCAGATTTTTTT
This sequence comes from Equus asinus, assembly GCF_041296235.1. Lineage (NCBI taxonomy): Eukaryota > Metazoa > Chordata > Mammalia > Perissodactyla > Equidae > Equus > Equus asinus. The sequence continues at coordinate 18,294,604 of NC_091809.1, read as the reverse complement.
TTGAAAGAAGTATACAGATGGTGAACAGGCACATGAAAATATGTTCAACATCACTAATCGTTAGGGAAATGCAAATCTAAACTACGATAAGTTACCACCTTACGACTGGTAAAATGGTTATAATTAACAAGGCAAAAAATAAGAAATATTGGAGAGAATGTGGAGCAAAAGGAACCCTTACACACTGTTGATTTGAATGCAAATTGGTGCAGTCACTATGGAAGAGTACGGACATTTCTCAAAAAATTCAAAATAGAAATAGTACACGATCCAGCTATCGCACTACTGGGTATTTATCCAAACAACTTGAAATCAACAATTCAAAGAGATTTATGCACCCCTATGTTCATTGCAGCATGATCCACAATAGCCAAGATGTGGAAGCAACTCAAGTGCCCATCAATTGATGACTGGATAAGGAAGATGTGATATATACAGAATGGAATACTACTCAGCCATAAGAAGAGACAAAATTGTCCTATTTGCAACAACATGGATGGACCTTGAGGGTATTATGCTAAGTGAAATAAGCCAGACAAAGAAAGACAAACACTGCCTGATTTCACTCATATGTGGAAGATAAACAAACACATGGACAAAAAGAAATGATTAGTGGTTACCAGAGGGGAAGGGGGTTGGGGGGATGGTGAAAGGGGGAAAGGGGCACACATGCGTGGTGATGCATACAACATTAGACTATGGGTGGTGAGTACGATGCAGTCTATACAGAAACTGACAAATAATAATGTACACTTGAAATTTCACAATGTTATAAACCATTACAACCTCAGTAAAATAATTTTTAGAAATAAAAGGATTCCAAATGATTAGACAGTCTGGAAACACCATCCTAGGACATTGAATAACAAATCCTGGAACGTCTCAATGGCCCCTACACTGCACTTTAGTAGTCCTTAGGAGAAAATAAAAGAGACAAAGAGCCAGGATGTCAGATTAGCAGACCTGAAAGATTTTGATAGGGTCTAGATGTATCTAGATGTCCCCAATTAATTAGTCAAATCTTTTCAAAATGATATAGGCCAAGTACTGTGTAAGATCCCAGCATTAAATGGTAAGAAGGACACAGGATGGAATTCCACCATAAAATGAAGAGCAATGGGTAATGCCTTGATAGAGGGCAGATATGTTTCCCAAAGAACAATTCAGGTTGAAATGGCAACTTTCCTAGTAGATGTGAGACTTTTTTTTCTTTATTAAATCACATTAAAATTCTAAAAGTGAGGAAAAAGTATGCTTATAGTGGGCTTTAAAATGACAGAGGATGCAGTACTACGGGAGAAAAAAAGTACAGGAAAACATCACAGGGATCCAAGACATCCAGACATGTTCAAGTACTTCTTTTAAAGACCAGGACATGTGTGATGTTCAAATTACAAACCACCAAGGCAAGTGCAGATATCTCAGTGTCAGAGAAGCAACGGTATGACTTTACTGAAAGGACAATTATACCGCACTGTCACAGAGCCAAAGCCAGGCTATGTAATCCAGTTGCAGACTCTTGATCTATAAATTTTCAGTGAATAATGGAAACAAGCCAGTATAGGGACTTCTTGGGAGGTTTATGTACTTAAACAGCACATTAGAAATCATTAGGTAGCTATATTTCATTTCTATCTGGAACAAGAGTTAGTATCTTGGTCTTGATTCCAGTTGATACTGGAAATAAACCTCCAGCAACAGTTGAGAGTTAATCCTACCCTTACATGCCGATTCATAGACCTATTTTTGTGATGAGTTATAACAACCATCATAGTATTAAGCCAGCTTCCCATTCCTAGAATAAGTATTACTTATTCACGATGTATTATTCTCTTAAAATAGATATAAATGCATTTGGTTTAACTTTATTATTCAATTTTGTGTCTATGTTCAGGCATATGTGAGCTTGAAGATTTCTTTTTTGCTTCATAGTTGATGCATGGAATCTCCATTTTTATTATTTCTGTAACATGTGTATGTTGGGCACCTACTCTGTGCCAGGTACCATAAGTCCCTAGAAAGACAATGGTGAGCAAAAACACTCATGTCCTCTGACTCACGAATAAACATAAAATTGCCAGTGTGAGTGGTACATGAAGGAAAAGTATAGGATGCTGGACTTGTGGCCCTCACCCCTCTGTCCTCCTCACCCTGACCACATTGAAATATGGAGAATGCTAATAAATTAAAGAGATAAAAATCATTAATGATAAATTTAGTCTGGGGAAGTGGATGGAAAAGCTTTCTCTGAAATACAAATATTACAGCTCTGAGAGGAAGCATGGGAAATGGTTATCAGAGGAAATAAGGAAAGGGTAAGAATTTTGGGCTGAGAAGACATAATCCATGGTTGCCTTGAGGGTCCGTGAGCTTAGGAATGTAAGGGATTTGAGAGGCCAGTGAGATGGAGAATAGAGAGTGAGGGTCAGGAGGTGGAGACGCTCCAGAAAATAACTCTTACTGGAGAGAGGCTCTAGATTCTAGAAAGACAGAGAAGGAAAGAGAACAAGACCTGGAAAAGACTGGGTTCAACAGAAACTAAAGTACCTTCAGAATACAGAGACTTCACCATGGCAAACTAAATAAATATGGGACTGTCCCAGTCTCACTACTCTAGAGGTAAAACCCAGTACTCACTTTCTCTCCTTTTTCCTTCTTACTCAATCAGCCCTCACTGGGACACTTTGACCCTCTTTGATGGATCTCACTGAAGCTTTCTGTTCTCTGAGGTGTGTCACTGGGAAGCCCAATTGGTTTTGCATTTGGCTGGGATCAGAGAATTACAGGTAAGGGTCAAAAGAAATATGTTTAAAGTTTCCAGTCTCTGAGGGTTGAATTCTCAGAGCTTCTCATTAAATTGTTATTGACTGTCCTCACTCCAAATAATTCAGCTCCCTTGGAGCATAAAGATAAGAGCACAGAAAGATTTCAGCCAACGTTGCATCTGTGAAAGCAGCAAAGGGGGGAAATGAGTTTATTTCCTTCAAGGAGTGATTCTTCTTTCTTTGATTTGACTGAAATATCATAAGGTGTCTCCTAAAGAAATTTTAATTCCTACAAGGATCAAAGCCAGGAAGCAATTTTCTGTGATGTTCTTCCCTTGAAGAATCTTGGGGGAATTTATGGATTCCTTGGTGTCCGCAATGTCACGGAGAGAAGGAGGTCCTGTCTGAAGAAAAACAGAGTGGTTAACAGTTTTGGTTCTGTTGAAAGGGCTAACTCAATGAGGACTGGAAAATATCCCTTGACATTTGTTGGTGACATAGAGGCCTTTGTTGATATAGGGAGGGCTCCGTTTATTACATCTAAATAGACGGGCAGGGGAAGAAGCAATCCAGATAGAGAGGGCTGAAGAGTGAGTCCTCAGGAAATGTAGGTGGCAGGTAGAAATAATGTATAAAGTTTGTCAGGGAAAAGGAGAACAGAAGTAAAACATAGCCTACAGAGAGTATTGAGTATGGGAGAGTTAAAAAAAATTAATGGAAGATGGAGAAAGACATTTAATTTCAAGGAGAATGATCATATTCTGTGCAGGCAATTGAATACACAGGAATTACTCACTACTTAATTCACAGTATGCAGTATACACTCTAAATCAATGGCAATCAGGGGCTGGCCCTGTGGCCGAGTGGTTGAGTTTGCGCGCTTCGCTGCAGGCGGCCCAGTGTTACGTTGGTTCGAGCCCTGGGTGCGGTCATGGCGCTGCTCATTGAGCCACGCTGAGGCGGCGTCCCACGTGCCACAGCTAGAAGGCCCCACAACGAAGAATATACAACTATGTACCGGGGGGCTTTGGGGAGAAAAAGGAGCAAAATAAAATAAAATAAAATCTTTAAATCAATGGGAATCATAATGTGCTATATCTCCATTTAGAAAATACATGGGTCCAGAAATCAAGGGTTGGAAGTAGAAGCAACCTGACCCAGCCTCACTCCCAGTGAGCCCCTTGGGGAATTCGTGCTTCAGGTCTCCACACCTCTGGCCTCTGCAGGTTTAGAAATGTTGACTCCTGAAGGGGTAACACTTCCAGAGATATGACAAAATCCCACTGAAATTCAACATACTGATCAGTATGTTAAGGAACAATACTCCATGGGTCAATAGCTTTTATCCTGAGATTCTAAATATGCTTCAGGTTTAGGAAATATATTTATATTAGTTTACTTCATAAATATATCAATACCAAAGGTGGTAAGTCCAATAGGAATCAAAATGTCTTTGATAATTTTTAGTAGCCATTGCTGCAACTGGTGGTGTATACATGTGTGTGGGGGGATGCAGCCTCTTAAACTAGGAAAATAAAGGTGTATCTTTCAGGGGCTGGTCCAGTGGCGCAGTGGCTAAGTTCGCATCTTCTGCTTCTCGGCAGCCTGGGGTTCGCCGGTTCGGATCCCGGGTGCGGCTGGTGTGGACATGGCACTGCTTGGCAAAAGCCATGCTGTGGTAGGTGTCCCACGTATAAAGTAGAGGAAGACAGGCATGGATGCTAGCTCAGGGCCAGTCTTCCTTAGCAAAAAGTGGAGGATTGGCAGTAGTTAGCTCAGGGCTAATTTTCCGCAAAAAAAAAAAAACGGTGTATGTTTCAAATGACAAATAATATGGATTTTTCAATGAGAGCTAACATTCACTTGAACATGGAAGCATTAAGTGACAATTAATGAATATACAAGGATTGTTTCTGTGAACCATATGTATTTAATATTATTCAATATTAAAAATTCAATTGAATTATCAATTCAAACAAATGCATAAGAGGAAAAAAGAAAGGGAACATAAGCATTGTAAAGTCAAAGACAAATGTATCGTTGTTAGTAGATAAGATTTTGGAGTTGGAGAGCCCTGAGATTGCCAAAGATGCAGCTCTGTATGGGTCCTTCATCACGCATTTCAGTAAATCCCATAGAACAGTTGTTTTTGAATTTTAGCCATGCATAAGATCCACTTGGATGGCTTATTAAACATAAATGGCTGGGGCTGTCCCTGGAGTTTCTGATTTAGTAGATCTGAGATGAAGGGCAAGAATTTATGCATCTAACAAGCTCCCAGGGGATGCTGGAGCTATTGGTCTAGAGACACTATGAGAAACACTTTATCATGTCCTTAGTACTCTGATTTAATAAAAGTTTTCCCTCCACTGTTTACATTTCCCCTCCCTCACTCCACATCCAGCTTTTACTAGGGTACACTGGCTCTTTTGGATGGCATTATGGGGTATTGGAGGAGATAAGAAAAAAGACAGAGATCACCAGGGCTCTCTTCTATGTATGTTTCCTACCTGATTAGGGAGAGGTCATTACTGGAGGAGAATAGAAAAATAAGCTAAAATACTGTTTTATCAAATCTTCATGGAGGCTTTCTGACAATACATGGAATACCGTTCTACTTCCATGGCATTGAAAATGCCATATGTTAGACAAAATCTAAGGTTCCTCTGACCAGATGGTCTGTCTTTGTAGGACACAACTCTGGCCCTGTCAAAGACACACCCCTCACACGGGTCACACCTTTTCCTCTTGAGAGGAATTGCTTCTGTCTTTGCCCCAGCCTTTCACTGACAAACTTTCTCCACTAGGCTTTCAGTACACCAGCTCTCTTAGTTTCCTGCTACCAGGCTGGTCTCTTATACTCAGCCTCCTTTGCAGTTTACTCCTCCCAGAGCATCCCAGACTCTATCTTTGGTCCCTCTCCATATTTACACTTGTTCCTTTGATGATCTCAACCAGCTTGCTGGCCTCAAATACTACCTCTATGTCGATGACCCTCCAATTTTTACCTCCAGTACAGACCTCTCTCTCAAACTCAAGTCTCCACTGGGATGTCAAACAAAATCTCCATCTTTTTAACTTGTGCTAAAATATACACAACGTAAAATTTACCGTTTTAACTATTTTTAAGTGTACAGTTTTGTGGCCTTACTTACATTCACATTGTTGTCCAACCATCACCACCATCCATCTCCAGATCATTTCATCATCCCCAGATGAAACTCTGCCCCTTGAACACTAGCTCCCTGATCCCCTCTCCCCCCAGCCCCTGGTAATCTCTATTCTAGTTTCTGTCTCTATGAATTTGACTACTTTAGTCATCTCATATAAGATGACCCATACAATATTTATCCTTTGGGATATTTCATTTTTGACATTCTGAACTTCTGGTGTCCCTTTTCTTTCAAATTTGCTCCACCCATAGCCCTCCCTATGTCGACTGAAGCAATTCCACTCATTCAGTTTTTCAGGACCCAAACCTGGAGTCATTCTTGTTTCCTTTCTTTTCTCACACCCATATCCTGCCTGACAACAAATCCTCTTTGCCCAACTGATCACTTCTCAACCCTTACGCTACTACCACCACCCACCCCACGTCCTAGCCTCCTGTATCTCACCCCCAGCTTGCTGCAGTCAACTCCAACAAGGTTTGCCAAACCCTGCAACTCTTTCTCAACCCAGCAGCCAGAATGGTCTTTTAAAATCCCAAGTAAGATCATGTCATGTGTCTGCCCAAAACCTGGCAATGACTCCCCACATCACTCAAAGCCCTTCAATGGCAGAGAAAGCCTCACATGATCAGCTCCTGATACCCATCCTCCTCTTCTGCTATGTACCCCCTCGCTCTCTATGCTGCAACCATATTCCCCCCAGGCCACCTCCCACCTCAAGGTGTTTGTATTAGCCTTGCCCTCTGCCTGGGGCACTCTTTCCCAGGATGTGCGCTCATCTGAGTCATTCACTGTCTTCACAAATGCAATGAGGTTTATTAAGACCAGCCTTTATATAATGACAACCTTTCCTCTCCACACTCCTGATGCTCTTTGCCCTGTGGCATTGAACCTAAAATAATGACTGGCACATAGTAAATACTCAATAAAAATAGGTTTGATAAATTGAGTAAACAAATGTGGCTCTGAAGGGGGTTCCAGTATAGTGTCCCCTGACCACAGTTGATTGGTTCAAGGTGGAAAGAGCACACAATTGTGTCAAACACCATCCTTTTCTGAGATCTTTTTTTCACATGAGAAGCTAAAACAAATCCAGTTTCCTTCTAGTAGTGAAGCTACTAAACAAGTGCTTCACACTAACATGAGGTGTGAGTTGTGAGAGCTGCTGGTTTCTGCATCTCTTTCCATTTGCAAGTAGTCAGGCTGAGAACATAAAGCTGACAATCTGAAAGGAAATCCTTGCAGTATTTGAACCCCCGTGTCCAGCTGTGCCGGCGTCCACCTCAGCCTCGGTTCAGCTATGATCAGATGAATCGGGAAATTCTTTGCTATCACTTGCCAGCAAACCAAACCTGAATAGTGCAGCCCTATATCTACATGAGCCAGGGCCATGAGAAGATCACACCCCATGAAAATCAGCAAGCAGTGCCATGACAAAGGCTCCAGCTTCTCAGCTCAAGGCCTTACTGATCACTTGGCAAATTCTAACTCCTACGCATCTCCTATGGAAAGCTGAACAATAGCTTCCCAAAGACGTCCATGTACCAATCTCCAGAATTTGTGAATGTGTTACCTTAGATAATGAAAGATACTTTGAAGATGTAATTAAGTTAAACATCCTGAGATGGGAAATTTATCCTGAATTATCTGGGTGTGCTCAGTGTAATCAGAGGGGCCCTTATTATAGGAAGCCAGGAGTACTAGAGACAGATTTGAAGATGCTATATTGTTGACTTTGAAGATAGAGGAAGAAACCATGAGCGAAGGAATGGAGGGGGGCCTCTAGATTTTGGAAAAGGCTAATAAACAGATGTTCCTCTCGAGCCTCCAGAAGGAGAGTACCCTGCTGATACATTGTAGACTTCTGATTTCCAAAACTGTAAGATGATAAATTTTTGTTGTTTTAAGCCATTCAACATAGAGTAATTTGTTAGAGCAGAATAGGAAAACTAATACAACTCTCTTCCAAAATCTGCTTCTCTTGTCACCACTGGCTTAGATTTCTCCCCATTATCCCTCCCCTGGACAACTTCCACAGTCTCCTAACAGTTCCTTCTGCTTCCAGTTTCTCCCACTCAGAGTAATACTAAATTCCTCACATTATATGTATGATTACAGCACGGCCCTGGTGCTCAATTTCCTTTAAAATCCTTAATATGTCAAATTAGAATCTCAATAGTCTGTCCTCTATCTACAGATCTAGGCTTATTTCTAATAATTCAGTCCTAAGTTCAGTATATCTTCCTTAAATGCCTTACTCTTGAATTTCTCCATGCTTATGTGTATGTGCTTCCTTCTCCCTCTAGATCCCACTGTCTTATCCTCTCTCCTTCCAACCCAAACCCATTTTCCAGTTAAATTTCTATTGATTATTTGTTACTCAATGCTCCAGTAAATTCTTCCATTAGATGTTTTCCCTGAATCCCAAGTGTTGTCAAAGATGTGGAAAAGCTGGGAGCTTCCTCCAGTGCTGATGAAAATGTAAAATGACGAAGCCACTTTGAAAAACATTTTGGCATTTTTCTTAAACAATAAACATAAATTTACAATATTGCCCAGTAATTACACTCCACCTTATCTACCCAAGAGAAATAAAAACACTTGTCAACACGGAGACATGATGAAAATGTTCATAAGAACCCAAACTGGACATATCCAAATAGCTGTCAAGTGATAAATGGATAAACAAGCTGTGGTACATCCGTACACTTGAATACTATTCTGCAATTTTAAGGAACAAAACACTGACACGTGACTCACAGGGATTATTCTTAAAATAATTGCGCTAAATGAAAGAAGCCAGATACAAAAATCACATATTGTATGATTCTATTTATATAAAATATCTAGAAAAGCCAAATTTTTAGAGAGCGAAAGGAGAGACGTGGTTGCCTAGGATGGAGGTGGGAGTGGGAATTAACTGCAAATGGGCACAAGGGGACTTTTGGGGATGATACAAATGTTCTAAAGCTGAATTATGGTGTAGATTGCATAACCACAAATTTATTAAAATTATTCAATTTGCCTTTTCAATGGGTGAATTTCATGGTACATAAGTTATATATCAATAAATCTGTAAAATCAATTGTTTAAAGTTTTCTTTGGAATAACACAAGGCGATTGAACACTTTTACCTTTGTTTTCAACAGACTCTATTGCACCCCAGTGTTGTTATGTTCACCACTCTGTGTTGTGATCATGTTTACCTCTTTCATCCCCTCTTCAACTTGTATACAGCAGACAAAAAATACACCCTGGATTAAACGTAATGAAATCAAAGTAAATTGAAGCCACACCAAATATGTTTTTCCTCACTATCAAATTATGATTTCTCAGGAATATTAAGATCTTACTAGATACACAATTCTTGGTTTCTTTTTTATTTTTTTTTTTGGCCCCAAAAGTCAACAATTCTATTCAAGATATTGTTTTGATATCCTTCACTGTCTGTATCAACGGTGTTTTTCCCCCTCAGAAGCAGACACTGAGCCAAGGATTCACGTGCAAGCACTTCAGTGGAACGAGTAGAAAACATGCAACATGGGTTAGAGAGAGGGGAAGTGATGTAGGGAAGAAAATATATCCAGTAAAGCTTGCCTTAGGTCAGCTTCCAAAACAAGTGAGCAGAGTTTTCATCCCGTAGGGAAATTGGCACAAAATCCAAACTTCAAAATTATCCCAGCTAAAGGGTGAAGGAGTTGGCACATGCCACACCTCTCCATCAAAAACTGTTTCTGGTGGGGCATAATTCCCTGTCGCTTCTGCCTTTATGCATTGGGAAAAGTAGATTCCACCTGTTGTGGACAATTGACAGTCATGCAATCGTGCAATGAGATGGTGAAAGGATCCCAGGGAACATGGGAGAAATGCTGACAGCTTCTAATACCCCACCCTTCACTGCAGACTTGATTCTATCAATGCTCTTCTCAAAAAGTCAACTAAGCCCTGAATGCATCCCACAAGTGTGTAACTACCATTCCTGATGGCACCTCCAGAGAATATCCTCGTCCCAAAGCAAACCATATGACAGAGTAACTTTATTATACTCAGTATTATGAGTTTTTGGATCTTTAGATGTATTCTAAAACTGCAATAATAGGAAATAAAGGTCTTATAACACAGGAAATGATAGGAAGAAGGGAAAGAAGGAGGAAGGAAGGCAAAGAGTGAAGCAATTTCTCAGGGTTATCCTACACAATATATTACTATGAATCACCTAGAGAAATTAGCTTTCAAATCTAGATTCCTACTCTTGAAGTTGAAAATCACATCACTGTTTTCATGGAAAGTATGATAGCAAAGTTAGGAGTGTAGGTTCAGTGTCAGATTTCCAGATTAGAGAGTCCATCCCTATTTCAATCTCTTTCTCTGAAAAGTGAGGTAAATGAGAAAAAACATCTCAAAGAAATGTTGTCAGGATAACATAAGAGTACATATGTAAAGCAACAAGAAGTGTCTTGACATGGCAAGCACTTTAGTCATGACTATTGTATGATTTTCCTTCCATTTCTTCCAGGGCAAAACGAACACACAACCAAATTAAAGTGAAGATATCAATATTTGAGAAGATAATTTTTGTGGAAAATGATGCTATTACTTAATATAAGTGCTTCAGATCTAATGTTGGAAATCTCAGGAATGGTTGTAAGAAAGCTGACCAAAGATAGAGCTTCATGGGCCACAAATAGGGAAGAAAAGTCAAAAAAGATTGACTGAGGAGGTTGTTAGGGACAAACTAATACAAAAATGAATAAAAGCAAAGCCACAGATGCCTTGGGAATAGAAAAAATGAAGCATATTCTTTTGGGGAGAAAACGAACCAGGAGATTAAATTCATAATATTTGCTTTTGGAGCCCACAATGTCCACTTAGTTCTGAGGCCAGGGACCCATCACAGACAAGGGGCTGCTCGACTGAGGACCCTTCTCAGGGCCCCCTTCACATCCTTGTTCCTCAGGCTGTAGATGAAGGGGTTCAGCATGGGGGTGACCACAGTGTACATCACTGAGGTGATCGAGCTTCTGTGGGAAGAATGGGTCACGGCAGAACTGAAGTAGATGCCCAGGCCTGTCCCGTAGTACAAGGAGACTGCAGAGAGGTGAGAAGCACAGGTGGAAAATGCTCTATATTTTCCTTCTGCAGAGGAAATTCTCATTATAGAGGAGACAATCTGAGAGTAAGAGAAGAGGATTCCAATGAGGGGAAACACGCCCAGTAGGGCAGTAGCCACATACATGCTGATGTTATTAATGAGGGTGTCAGAGCAGGCTAATTTGAGAACCTGAGCCAGTTCACAGAAGAAGTGTGGAATTTTAGTACCTATACAGAAGGTCAGCCGCCTTAACAGTAGAATATGAAACAGGGAGACCCAGAAAATGATGAACCAGCACATCAGAACCAGGAGGCCACAGAGGCGTGGGTTCATGATGACCATGTAGTGCAAGGGGTGGCAGATGGCCACAAACCTGTCATACGCCATTACAGTCAGGAGGAATACATCCAGTAAAGCAAAAATCATAAAAAAATACACCTGTGTGAGGCATCCTATGTAGGAGATGTCTTTTCTCTGTGCCTGAATGTTCACCAGCATCTTCGGGACAGTGGTGGAAGTGAAGCAGATGTCAACAAAGGAGAGGTTGGAGAGGAAGAAATACATGGGAGTGTGGAGGTGGGAGTCGGAAATGATGGTCAAGATGATAAGAAGGTTCCCGAGCAAGGTGACCAGGTACATGGACAGCAACAACCCAAACAGAAGGGGTTGCAGTTCAGGATCCTCTGAGAGGCCCAGGAGGAGGAACTCTGATATTTCTGTGTCGTTTCCTTCTTCCATGTAGCTGGTGTCTGCTGGCGAAGGAAGAGAAAGCAATGTTCAGTGACAGCCGACTGGCAGCTCACTTAATCAGCACCTCGTGATTCAACCTTTAGGTGGACAAACTTCACCCTCTGTTAAGTCTTTCCAAGGACAGTGATTCACTCAAAGTGGTAGCCCATTTCCTTTTTAAATGTAATTATTTACCCTTTTTAAAATTTACCAGTAATTTCTTTTTATCTCCTACTCACTGGTTCTAATACCATTTGAGGCTATCAACATAAAACCGATTTCTTCTATGATATGACCCTTAAATAGTTCAAGACCTTTAATATATGATCTTTGATAACCTCCATGCTTTCTTCATTGAAATAGCTCTGATACTTATTAAGATGTGGATTCCCAACTCAGAAAACTTTAATTCTGACTTGATGCTTCCTATCCATGTCCTAGTTAACACTCAAGTGCCTTATTTATTTTATTTCTAAAAATGTGGTTACTGTTATTACCTTCTTTTGGAGGTTTAGAAATGCCTTTATGCACAGTATGATCTCAATAAATGATAACTATTATCATTATTAATACGTTCCTTTTACAATAACTCTATTTGATATGTAACTCTCCTAAAGTACAGGATAGAAATGCGATTTAGAAAATGGGATCTGAAATAAGACTTCCTAGAATCGAATTTTGCTGTACCAACCTACTGTTGATGTGACCTTGACAAAGTTATTTAACATTTCCTAGCTGAAGATACCTCACTTCTACAATGGGAGTAGCAAACATTCCCTACATTGTAAGACTGATGAGTGAATTAAATGAGATGACGTATGTAATTTTTCTTGTGATCTCTGTGACATACACTGGACACTTGATAAATGTGAGCTTCTGTTCTTAACATCACAATAACTCAGTCCTCTGTGGTATCATTATCAAAATTCCTCTTAAATTGTGGCATTCATTAAAGATAGAATTCTGATTGTTATACACACAACAGATCTGTTACCTCTTTTCACTGACATGCAGCACTTCTAATTAATGAAGATCCCTATGGATTTCTGTTTCATAAACTGCCTGCCAGTTAGATTCTTCCAAGAGGAGAGAGAAGTGTGTGGACTACAAAGATAAGAAGAGGGAACAAAATCACAAAACCATCATAATAAAATACAAAGTGTCTGTGCTCATATATACATCCTCAGAAGTGGAGATATGTTGTGTTAAAAACCAGTAGAGTTAATTGCAAAAATAGAAGACTGACAGATTTGATTAAAAATATTCAAAGCTTGGGGGCTGGCCCCCTGACCGATTGGTTAAGTTCGCGTGCTCCGCTATGGCGGCCCAGGGTTTCGCTGGTTCGGATCCTGGGCCCAGACAGGGCACCACTCATCAGGCCATGTTGAGGTGGCATCCCACGTGCCACAACTGGAAGGACTCACAACTATAATATTCAACTACATGGGGAGCGGATTTGGGGAGAAAAAGCAGAAAAAAAATTCAAAGCTTGTATAAATCAAATCATCCTAAAATTTCAAAGAAAAATTTAAGATGTGATTATAAATGTCTACATTCTCCATGATAGAAAAAGGTCCATGTTATTAATGCCTAGAGAATCCTAATTAAATCAAGAGAGAAAAATCATCCAGGACTCATTTAGTTTGGGGAGGTAAATGGAAAAGCATTTTCTGAAATATGAATATTTGAACTGTGAAAGGAAGGATGGGTAATTGTTAACCAGGGGAAAGAAGGAAAGCACAAGTATTTTGGGGTGAGAGAACAGAATTCATGGTTGCCCTGTGGGTCAGAGAGCTTGAGAATGAAGGAGCTTGAGAGTCCAGTGAGAAGGAGAACAGAGAGTGAGGGTCAGGAGGACAGAGTGGATGAGGCTCACATGTTCAGCATCCTGTGCAATTCCTCGGTGTGCCTCTCATGTTGGTAATTTTATGTTTGTGATCAGAGAAGGTGATTTCCTTTCCTTACCATTGTCTTTCCAGGTATTTACATGGTGCCTGGCACATAGTAGGTGCTCAAAACATGCAAATGTTAAATGGGTAATAAAGAATTCTCACTCAAAAAAGACCTCTTTGGGCTCACATAAGCCTGAATATAGACATAAAATTCAATGAAAAGTTAAATACAATTTACTCATACCTATTTTTAGAGAAGAATATGTCATGAATAAGTAACAACTCCTAGAGGTGGGAATGTGGTTTAATACTAGAGGGTTTGCTAACATAATTCATCAAAGAAATAGGTCAATGAAGAGAAACCATAACCATAATGACAGGAGAAAATGCATTTGAGAAAATGTAACGGTCATTACTCTCATTAGCAGCCAGGACAGAGCTTTTGCTAAATAAGGAAACCAAGGACAATTTCTAAACCCAAGAAAGAATGATAGTTTTAAAGTTACAGCAAACATGGTATTTTACATTAAACACTAACATCTTTGTATTAAATTTGTGAACAGATCAAGGCAGTCTACTCCAATTTCAGTCACTAGATATTCTCCAGAACATTTAAAGGAGATCTGTAAGATGAGAAAAGGAAATCGGGCTGAGTACAAAACATCAGAAATAATTATTGTAGATGATATTGTGAACACTAAAATTAAACAACAACAATCAACACAGGACTCTTAAGTGCTATCAGTAAGGCAAACATGATGCAAAAATTGTTAGGAAATAGAAAAACCTAGTCACATTAAGAATAAAATAGACAACCTTGTGCATAATAGATCTCCAGTGAGTAGTTAGTGAATAGATTTTTGGGCACAGGAAATCCAACAGGAGCCTACAATTATGGGAAAGAATAGACAAGAGGTGGAGACTCTCCAGAAAATACCTTTTATCACAGAAAGCCCCTAGATTCCAAAAAGAGAGAGAAGGAAACAGAAAATGCACTGGAAAAGACTGCATTCGATAGAAACTAAAGTGCCTTCAAAGTACAGAGACTTCGCCATTACAGACTAAATAAATATGAGACTGTCGCAGTCTCGTTATTCTCGATGTAAACCCCAGTGCTCACTTTCTCTCCTCTTTTTTTCTTACTCCTCCAGCTCTCACTGGATACACTGACCCTCTATGATGGGTACTACTGAAGCTTTTGGTTCTCTGAGGTCTGCCCCTGGGAAGCCCAGTTGGGTTGCATTTGGCTGGGATCAGAGAATTATTGGCAAGGGGCAACAGAAACATGTTTAAAGTTTCCGGTGTCTCCAGGGTTGAATTCTCAGAGCTCCTCATTACAGAAATTCTTCTATTGACTTACGTCATTCCTAATAATTCAGCTCTCTAGGGGTACAAAGATAAGAGAGTGGGCAATTTTCAGCCAACATGGTGTCTGCAAGTGGTAAAAGTGGGAAATTAATTTTTTTAATTCAAGGAGAAACTCTTCTTGCTTTGATTTCACTTAAATCTACAAAGAGTCCCCTAAGGAAAGTACAATTTCTACAAGAATCAAACCCTGGAACCAACTTTCTGTGAAGTTCCCTTGAAGAATCTTTGGAGATTTTGTGAATCACTTGGTGTCCACAATGCCATGGAGGCCACAAGATCTTTCTAAAGAAAAGTAGTGTGGCAAATAGTTTTGGTTTTGTTGGAAGGACTAACCAAATAAGGATGGAAAATATCCCCTGACATTTGCTGGTGACATGGAGGTCTTCATCGATATTAGAGAGGGCTCCATTTATTATCTCTAATTAGAAGGGCAGGGGCAGAAATAATCCAGGTAAAGTGGGTTGAAGAGTGAGTATTGAGACAACTTAGGTGAAAATAAAAATCACATATGAAGTTTATTACAGAAGGGTACTACATGGTTAAAACGTAGTCTAAAGAGAGTAACTCTCTCTCTGGAGAGAGTCCAGAAATTTTTATAATGGAAAATATGGGAAGACATTTAATTTCAAAGAGAATGATCATATTTTGTGCAGGCATTTGAATATACAGGAAATGCTGTGTACTTAATCCACAGTATGCAGCGTATACTCTGTCAAAGACAATAATAATGTGCTGTATCTCCAATTTAGAGAATCCATTAAGCCATAAACCAAGGGTTGGAAGTAGAAGTAGCCCCGTCTGCCATCACTCCATGAGCCCCTTGGGGAGTTTTTGCTTCAGGCCTCCACAAATCTGGCCTCTGCATGTTTAGAAATTTGACTTCTAAAGGGTAACACTTTCGGAAACATGGCAAAAGTCCCATTAAACTTCAAGCTGTGCTGCTGCCTGGCACTTCAGGTCCTTCTTAACAAGAAGAGGAGTCACCATCCTGGTAGTGTAATTGACCGTGGTCGTCAATGTGATTGTGTGACTATGGCAATGGGCATACGCTGGTTCCATGCTGTGCTCAGTCAGTGGCTGGAAGGAGCCCAGGAGCAACCTCAGTGCAAACACAGTGGAGGATGCAGATGACTGTTGGTTCGTTTATGCTCCCACAGCAAGAGATCTGAGTGGTGTTGAGCTTTAGTGAAGCAGCTTCCTTTAGCTGAGGGCAATTCTCAAAGTGGGCTGAGGGCTGAGGGCTGAGGACTGTCAGAAGGCTGTATCCCTCACACCTGGAAGAATAAACCCGTAATCCTGAGGTAGGACCTGGGCGATACAGCACAGCATTCACTAGAGTCCATCCCTAGGGACATTTGCGTCAACTTTTTTAAATTGAAACATAATTGATATATAACATTATGTTATTTTCTGTTGTACGACATAATGGTGCAATATTTGTACATGTTGGGAAATTACACCACAATCAGTCTATTTAACATCCATCACCACATGAGGTTACAAGTTTTTTTCTTGTGATGAGAACTTTTTTATTTTTATTTTTTAAAGATTGGCACCTGAGCTAACATCCGTTGCCAGTCTTCCTTTTTTCTTCTGCTTTTTCTCTCCAAATCCCCCCAATGCATAGCTGTATATTCTAGTTGTGGGTGCTTCCAGTTGTGGCACATGGGACGCTGCCTCAACATGGCCTGACGAGCGGTGCCGTGTCCGCGCCCAGGATCCGAACCAGCGAAATCCTGGGCTGCCGCAGCAGAGCCCATGAACTCAACCACTCGGCCACAGGGCTGGCCCCAGTGATGCGAACTTTTAAAATCTACTCTCTTCGCAAATTTCAAATAAACAATACAGTATTGTTAACTCTAGTCACTATTCTGTACATTTCGTGACTTATTTTATAATAGGAATTTGTATCTTTTGCCCACCTTCACCCATTCTCTTCCCCCTTTGTGACCACCAATCTGTTCTCTGTACCTGTAAGTTTATTTTTTGCTAGTTTGTTTGCTTGTTTTTAAGGCTGTCTTGATCAGTATGTTAAATAACAATACACCATGGGTCAATACTGCTCATCTCAGGAATTTACATATGCTTCCACATTAGGAAATCTATTTACATTCATGTATTACATAAATATATCAGTACAAAAGCTGGATTTTTAAAAGAAGTCAAAATGTATTTGATAATTTTAACAGCCATTGCTGCAAATGGTGGGGTACGTGTGTGTGTGGAGGCAGGTTCTCAAAAATGGAAAATAAGGATGTATCTTTCAAATGATAAGTAATGTATACTTTTCAATGGGAAATAATGTTCTTTGGAACGTGGACGCATTCAGAAATGACAATTAATGAACATGAAAAGATTGCTGCTACAAACCATAAGTATTTAATATTATTCTAATAATTTAAATGAATGCATAAGATGAAAAAAGACAGGGACATAAGCATTGTAAAGTAAAAGACAAATCTATCATTATACGTAGATAAGATTTTGGAGGTGCAGAGCCCTCAGATCTCTGAACACGCGGGCACACGTGGGTCCTTCATCATCCCTTCAACAAATCTTCTAGGGCAGTTGTTTTCAGATTTTAGCCATACATGAGATCCAATGGATGAATTACGAAACACAAATGGCTGGGCCTGTCCCTGGAGTTTGGTAGATCTGGGATAAAGAACAAGAATGTGCATGCCTGTCAAGCTGCTAAGTGATGTTAATGCTTCCAATCTGGAGACATTTTGAGGCACACTTGTTTGTGTCCCTTGTACTCTGATCTAATAAGAGATTTCCTCCACTGTTTACATCTTCCCTCCTGCACACCACCCCCAGGCTTTACTAGGTTACACTAGCTCTTTCAGATGTCACCATGGAAACACTGGTTGCCCTGGTTCTTTCTGCTACACTGACTTTTGCCCATAAAGTACAGGGAGATGTTCCAGGCAGGGAATTTACAACCCATATCTCTAGGAGACCCAAGATGGTTTGCCTCGGGGACAGTGGAAACTTGTTTAAAGTTTCCAGAGCCTTGGGAGATGAATTCTCAGACTTCATTAAATAAATTGTTCTATTTTCATTCACTCTTTAAACAATTTAGCTCCCTTGGTGTGGAAAGAGAGTGATAGGAAGAAAACTTTATGCCACTTCCCTTTCCCTGAAGATAGCTGTGGAGAGAGATGAATTCCTTTATTCCAATTATTCCTTGTTATCTGGTACATTCAAAACTTTGCAGTCAACAAGACCATTCTTCTGGAGATTAAAAAAGATCCTTCATCTTCCTTCAAAGAAGTCTCCCAGTGTTCCTTAAGACACTACTCCAATTCTGGCCTCCTTTTCACGGGATTTAATTTCAAAGTTAGGAGTTTCTCCCTGAGGGATGTGTTAATGTTACAAGGAGCCCAATAGACATGACCCACAGAATCCCATTATCACGAAAATGAAATACATGAGAAAGGTCCCTATTTCCAGAAGAAGAACACAACTGTTAATGATGTTGCTACTGAAAAATCAAGCATTTTGAAGAATGTAAATATTCCTGAGAATTTTTAAGAAATATCACATGAGGTTACTGCAGACCTCAGGTAGTGCAAATGTGATGGATGTAGAAAGACTCCAGATGAATTGGTTGAAGGAAGAGTGAGCAGAGTGGAAATGGAAGTAACAAGTAGACCAAATTCTCCAAAAGTTTGGAGCAATAACCAAAGGGGAGTATGGCTCTATATGTGAGTTTCATTTTAATTGAAAGACATGAGAGTGTGGGACATTCCCATGACATTGGAAAGTATAACATTGCACACAGACATTGGAAAATACAGGATAAAGAAAGGATAAGGGATAGCATAATTTCCCCCAGAAATTAGGAATTGATGGGATTCAAAGCTCAGATGGAGCTTTGTAAGAAGCAGTCATTGATCAAATAATTATTTATATAATTACTTGATTACAATGGTGGCTAATGTTGGGATGGATGCATTGTGTCCAGTGAGAGCATATACCCAGTGGGTCCCTATAACTGAGAACTGAAGGATCCTGGGTAGGATTCAGCCAAGCGTTAGCTCGTGTTTCTAGCTCCTGACTCTCTCAACAGGAACTTCTCCCTCTTTCTGTATAATTACTAGATTTATGCTGCCACCTGTGGAGACTGATGATCACCAGACCAACACATTTGACCTCTGAGGTAATAGGACCAATGGGATGTTCTGTTCGCCCCTCCCCTCAACCTTTCCAAGATTCCACTGATGTTTTATTCTTCCTAACATATTGCCCTTCCTGTTATTCCCATACTGTGAACACTACCACCATCAACTCTGGCACCCACGGAGTTGTTCTACTCCAGTGGTTCTCAGTCAGGCTGATTTTGTCCCCTACAGGACAGCTGACAATGTCTGGAGACTTTTCTGGTTATCACAACTCAGTGCTGCCATCTAGTGGGTAGATCACAGGGATCTGTTAAAAATCTTGCTATTCACAAGACAGCCAGCCCCTCACAACAAATAATTATATAGACCAAAATGTCAATATTGTCGTGGGTTAGAAATCTTCGTGAAGACTGTTGAGGACTAATGTTAAAGTTTTTATCTAACCAATCCTAGCCACACCTAATTATTTTATAGTGATAGTGAAAATATCATATGAAAGATTTCACAATCTTTTTCCTTTTTTTTTTTGTGCTACTTCATCTTTTTTATTGTGGTTAAATTTATATAACATAAACTGTACCATTTCAACCATTTTTAAGTATACAGTTCTGTACACTTGGCATTAAGCACATTCACATTGATGGGCAATCATTGCCACCATCTGTGTCAACCAATTTTTCATTTTCCAAAGCTGAAAGTCTATCCCCATTAAATACTAACTTCCCATTCTCCTACCCCAACTCCTGACACCCATTATTCTACTCTCTCTATGAATTTGACTACTCTTGGCACTTCATATGAGTGGAATCATATGACATGGATAAATATCCATTTAAAACACTTCAACTTTGACATTTCACAACATGAACTTCTGATGTCCCCTGTCCTTTGCAAATTTGCTCCACCCACAGTCCACCTGGTACCATGTACATGAACATGGCTGCTCCAAAAAAGAGGCCCACTACGGTGATGCATGAGAAGAAGGTGAAGTCCTCTTTGGGGGCCTTCTCTGAGTGTACACGTAGAACAGCCCCCAACATGTCACCATAGGAGGTGGCAATGAGGGGAAGGGGAAGCACAAGGATCAGCACCCCCGAGGTGGACAGCACCAACTCACAGGCAGAGGTGTCTGTGCAGGAGCGCTTCAGCAGTGCTGGCACCTCACAGAAGAAGTGGTCCACGATGCAGGAGGCATCAGTAGGGGAAGTGCAGAGTAATGGAGGTCTGGATGGAGGCATTGAGCATACCCGCCAGCCAGGAGGAGCCCACCATGAGCAAACACACCTGGCGCCTCATGAGCAAAGGATACTGCACGGTGTAGAACAGAGCAACATAATGGTTATAGGACATTAGGGCCAACAAGATGCCCTCAGCCACACTCATCAACGTCAGGAAGAATATTTGAGCTGCACAATCCCTGAGGGAGGTGGAACCTTCTCCCTGCAGGAAGTCTGACGCCATCTTGGCGATGGTGACCAGAGGGAAGCCAACATCTAACAGAGAGGGCTGACTGAGCAGAAAGTACATGGGTGTGTGGAGCCAGGAGTCCATGTGGATCAGGAATAGCAGAAAGGTGTTGGCTAGAAGGCCCATAATAAACATGGCAGCCACCAGGGAGAACCGAAGCTGAGGTGACCCTGAATGACTACAGAGGCCCACCAGAATGAAGTCAGAGGCCACTGATTGATTTCCATCCCCTCTGTTTTACATGATGTACCTTTGCTGCAGGAAGAACAGGAGACCTACATCAAGAATCCTGAGTGGGGCTGGCAAATCCCACCAGGCAATGGCCGTCGATAGGTACTGGCTGCCTAGAGTGCTGTCTTGAGAAGAGTTATGAGGTCACCGCTAGAATCAATAGGAGAAAAGCCACAGTAGATTAGTGATGCCTGTCATGGGCATGGGATGGGAGAGCAGAAACTTGCATCTCTTAATAAGATACTGGGCCACACCTCATGCAAGAGCTACACACTGACTCTTGCAGTCTAAATTTCAAAGTCCAAGTCAAAGAAAGTAGTATAGACCCAGTAGAATGTTTCAATACCCCTCTTCCTGATGGTCCTGGGGCTAAAGCAGAGGTGAGATTCCAAAAAGATTGGGAGGTGAAATAGGTAATGATGGAGCTGAAACAAGAAAACTAAGCAAGAGAACAGAGAGGAGTGGCTGAGTCCAAATGCAAAGATGAGTATCTGGAGCAAAAAGAAATCTATGCTGAGCCAGCACTGGGGCCAATCTGAATTCTAACTGTGAATCTAAGGAGTGTGAGCCATAGAAGCACTTGGGTGACAGCAAGTTGGGGGTCAAATGGACTGGGATTAGGTGGGGGGACAGTTGTCAATGAGCTCAGCTATTATTGGTGACTTTGTGACATTGGATGGGAGAGTAGTGACCTGTGGGTAGTCTGACTTAATTTCAAGGACTAGGGTAAGACGCTAGCTCTAGAGTCTCTGATAAATATTGCCTGAGTGAATGAGGTGGACAAGAAAGATGACCACAGACCAGAAGGAGCTGCACACTTAAATCCGGAATGCTCAATTCCCTTGGCAACCTCCAAGCCCCCTGGCAAACACAGATTGCCCTGGAATACCACGTACCACCCACAACTCCAACAATGAACAATGCAGGACAGAAAGGATGTCCATTCCCAACTGTGGGTAGTTAGGGAAGCAGCAATACTGGCCATATAAGGGCACGTGGATTCTTTTGAGGGTCTCACTGGAACTCTTTGTCCTAAGGCTGCCATCTTCATTCAGATGGTCTTTAAAGCTGTCTTTAACTATTCGCCATCCTGACTTTCCTATCACATCCAAGCGCCCAACCAACCATTCACCCATCCATTCAACAAAATTAGTCACATGCTGGGCTGGGCATAAGACATTCCAGGGTGAATCACCCAGGCAAGGTCCTTGCTTCCCTGGACCCCACAGTCTCCATCACGATACCAATGACAAACAAGGACATAAACAGACAAGATCTATGTGACATAGGGAAGTACCATGAAGGAAGTGAGTAGGACATCATGTAGGAAATTGCTGGGGACACCACAGGACAGGGTCAGGAATGCTTGGGACACTTGACAGGTGCCCTCAGTACTGAGAGGGATGTGGAAGAACCAACTTCTTCCTCCTACTTGGAGGTGGATGTTAGTGAGGCTGGCTGTGTGGTTCACCCTGACAAAAACTTTCTAACAGTGCAATCCAACCCATTGGTGGCATTTTCCAAAGTCAGTCAATGACATAAGGGAGTAAGATAACTGAGGTCTGTGATTACAGAATTTAGAGTTGGAAAAGGAAAACCAACATTGTTCACATCATTTCAGGATATTCTGATCAGAAACATAAGAGAGACACATGCATGATGTTTTGGGTACCCAGGGGATGAAACTCTGCCTGAGTTGGAGTCAGGGAAGGCTTCACAGAGGAGGAGGCATTGGAGTGGAATTTTGAAGATCAGGTAGGCAGCTAGAGGAGGGAAAATTGTTCTAGGAAGAAGTAAGCATATGAGCTATATGGGTTGGTGGTTATGAGAGTGTACACAGGAGCTTGCATCCCAGCTTAACTACTTTGTGGCAGCATGACCTTGGGTAGCTACTCAATATCAGTGTCTTCATCCAGAAAATGGATGGCAGTAATCTGGGTCACAGGCATTGTTGTGAAGATGAAATCAAAGGATAAATGTTAAGAGCTTAGTGCCTGCCACTTGGCAAGTGCTCAATAAATTGTAGATATTACTAATTCTCTAGAGGAAAAACCATTGAAGATTGCTGTTTAGATGATCTGTGCTTAGCACATTGCCAGGCACATAGGACATTCTCACCAATGTTGACATTTTTTGGGGTGGGCGGAGCAAAATGGCGGGGTGAGCTGACCCGGGATTCTCTCCCCTCCAAAATACAACAAAAGATTGGAAGAACTGAATTTCAGAGAATAAACATAATGCCAGCTCGTTAGAGACCTACAATACCAAGAAGGCGGAGATCATAACCTTGCTTACACCCTCGGAGGCGCTGGAACGGTAGGAGAGAACATCGCTCCCTCCCCTAGAGTCTGCGATGGCTGCGGCGCGGGTCGGGAAGGAGCGGGGGAGGGGCCGCGTGACCTGGGGATCATCCAGGACTCCTGCCGATGATTGAGTGGAGACACACTGATGGGGGGAGAGCTTCCGTCCGCGGGGACCCTATAAATCAAGGGCCTTGGGAGACCAGAGAACAGAACTGATCTGAACCCAGACCGGTGTGTGTGAGTAACAGCCCCTCCCCCCTAACAAAGCCAGTGGGCGCAGCCATCTTGCCCCAAGGCGGAGAGCTAACAGGCCGCTCTCGACCCCCATCTAGTGGCGACAGGCTGTAACTGCAACTGAATTCTACCACCATGAGAAAAAAAATGCTCCTCCACCATCCAGCAATTTATAAAAGCCCCAGACCAGAAGGAAAACAATAAAAACACAGAATTAAGTCCTGAGGACTTGGAATTAGGTAAACTAAGTGATAATGAATTCAGAGCAGCTATAATCAAAAACCTCAACGAGGTAGAGAGAAAGATAAACAAGCCGAGTTCTGGAGTTACTTCACAAAAGAGATTGAAATCATAAAGAAGAATCAAACAGAATTACTTGAGATGAAAAACACAATGGACCAGATAAAACACAATACGGATTCCCAGAATGCCCGTGTAGACAACCTAGAGGAGCAAATCAGCATAAACGAGGACAGACAGGGTGAATGGCACCAGACAGAGGAAGAAAGAGAACTAAGAATTTAAAAAAATGAGGAAAATCTCTGAGAGATTATGGATTCAATGAGGAGTAAGAACATAAGGATCATAGGAATTCCTGAGAATATGGAAAAGGAAAATGGAGCAGAAAGTGTGCTTAATGAAATTATTGAAGAGAACTTCCCAAATCTAGGGATGAATGGAGAAATGTGTGTAGAGGAGGGTTTTACATCTCCTAGATTTGTCAATGTAAAAAGACCCACTGCAAGGCACATAATAGTAAAGTTGGCAAATAGGAATGATGAGGAAAGAATACTTAGGGAAGTAAGGAAAAAAAAAGAGAATAACCTATAAAGGAGCCCCTATCAGACTGTCAGCGGATTTCTCTACAGAAACCCTACAAGATAGGAGAGAATGGAGTGATATATTCAAAGCTTTAAAGGATAAAAACCTTCAGCCAAGAATACTCTATCCAGCAAGAATTTCCTTCAGATATGAGGGAGAAATTAAATCTTTTCCAGACAAACAAAAGTTAAGAGAATTTGTAACTAAAAGCCCTCCATTACAAGAAATCCTCAAGAAGGCTCTCATACTTGAAAAAAGAAAAAAGGGAGAAAGGGGACACAATCCACAGACTAGGGAGACCGATGGATAGAACCAGAAGAGGATAGCAAATATTCAACTATAGCATTAGGGTAAAAATAAGGAAACTACCAAAACAAGGACGATCTTAGCACTCTAACTACAAATTAATAAGACGAGTTGGAATAAAAAATGAAAATAATTATTTAGGAGAGGAAGAGCAAAGGGTCTAAATCAGTATTGGTCGAGTAAGTAAGAGACCATCAGAGAATAGACTATATTATACACGAGATTCTAAATACAAACTTCAAGGTAGACACTAAAATAAAGTACAGAAGAGAGTCACAAATCATAGATAAGGAAAAGTTTAAGAAACTCAGCATAAGAAATTGCAGTATTAAATGGGTAGTCTAAAGCACACAGGAAAAGAAACACAGGAAAACAAGATAATGAGCGACAGATTGACAGCATTAAGTCCACATGCATCAATAATCACTCTCAATGTGAACGGATTGAACTCTCCAATAAAAAGACACAGAGTGGCAAAATTGATTAAAGAACAAGATCCAACAATTTGTTGCCTCCAGGAAACACACCTCAGCCCCAAGGACAAACACAGACTCAGGGTGAAGGGGTGGAGGACAATACTTCAAGCAAATAGCAAGGAAAAAAGGGCAGGTGTTGCAATTCTCATATCAGACCAAGTGGATTTCAAAATAAGACAGGTAAAGAGAGACACAGAGGGACAATATATAATGATCAAAGGGACACTCCATCAAGAAGAAATAACGCTTATACATATCTATGCACCCAACACAGCAGCACCAAGATTCATAAAGCAACTATTAACAGACCTAAAGGAAGACGTTAAAAACAACACAATAATACTAGGGGACCTCAACACCCCACTCCCATCAATGGACAGATCATCCAGACAGAAAATCAACAAGGAAATAGTGGAGCTGAATGAAAAACTAAAACAATTGGGCTTAATAGACATATGTAGATCACTCCACCCAGAAGGAGCTGAATACACATTCTTCTCAAGCGCACATGAAACATTCTCTAGGATAGACCATATGTTGGGAAACAAGGCAAGCCTCTACAAATTTAAAAAAATTGAAATAATAGCAAGCATCTTCTCAGATCATAGTGCTATAAGGCTAGAAATTAATTACAAGAAAAAAGCTGAGAAAGGCACAAAGATGTGGAGACTAAACAACACACTACTGAACAAGCAATGGATCATTGAAGAAATTAAAGAAGAAATCAAAAAATACCTGGAAACAAATGAAAATGATAGCATGCCATACCAACTCATATGGGATACAGCAAAAGCTGTATTAAGAGGAAAATTCATCGCAATACAGGCACATCTTAACAAACAAGAAAAATCCCAAATAAGCCACCTTAAAGCACACCTAACTGAACTAGAGAAAAAAGAACAAATGAAGCCCAAAGTCAGCAGAAGGAGAGAAATAATAAAAATCAGAGCAGAAATAAATACTATTGAAACAAAAAAGGCAGTAGAAAGGATCAATGAGACAAAGAGCTGGTTTTTTGAGAAGATAAATAAAATTGACGAACCACTAGCCAGACTTACAAAGAAAAAAAGGGAGAAAGCTCAAATAAACAAAATCAGAAATGAGCGAGGAGAAATAACAACAGACTCTGCAGAAATGCAACAGATTATAAGAGAATACTACCAAAAACTATATGCCAACAGAATGGATAACCTAGAGGAAATGGATAAATTCCTGGACTCCTACAATCTCCCAAAGCTCACTCAAGAAGAGGCAGACAATTTGAACAGACCAATCACAAGCAAAGAGATTGAAACAGCAATCAAAATCATCCCAAAGAATAAAACCCCAGGACCAGATGGCTTTCCTGGGGAATTCTACCAAACTTTCAGAGAGGATTTAATACCTATCCTTTTCAAGCTATTCCAAAAAATTAGGGAAGATGGAACACTTCCTAACACATTCTATGAGGCCAACATCACGCTGACACCAAAACCTGACAAGGACACCACGAAAAAAGAGAACTACAGGCCAATATCACTGATGAACATAGATGCAAAAATTCTAAACAAAATTTTGGCAACCAGAATTCAGCAATTCATCAAAAGAATCATACATCAGGATCAGGTGGGATTCATACCAGGGACACAGGGATGGTTCAACATCCGCAAATCAATCAACGTGATACACCACCTCAACAAACTGAGGAAGAAAAACCACATGATCATTTCAATAGATGCAGAGAAGGCATTTGACAAGATCCAACAACCATTTATGATAAAAACTCTGAACAAAATGGGCATAGAAGGAAACTACCTCAACATAATAAAGGCCATATACGACAAACACATAGCCAACATCATACTCAATGGGCAAAAACTGAACCCCATCCCCCTGAAAACAGGAACAAGACAAGGATGCCCTCTATCACCACTCTTATTTAACATACTACTGGAGGTCGTGGCCAGAGCAATCAGGCAAGAAAAAGGAATAAAAGGAATCCAAATAGGGAGGGAAGAAGTGAAACTCTCGCTGTTTGCAGACGACATGATCTTATATATAGAAAACCCCAAAGAATCCATTGGAAAACTGTTAGAAGTAATCAACAACTACAGCAAAGTTGCAGGGTATAAAATCAATTTGCATAAATCAGTAGCATTTCTATACTCCAGTAATGAACCAACAGACAAAGAACTCAAGAATACAATACCATTCACAATCACAACAAAAAGAATAAAATACCTTGGGGTAAATTTAACTAAGGAAGTGAAGGACCTATATAATGAAAATTCCAAGGCCTTTCTGAGAGAATTGGATGACGACATAAGGAGATGGAAAGACATTCCATGTACATGGATTGGAAGAATAGACATAGTTAAAATGTCCGTTCTACCTAAAGCAATCTACAGATTCAATGCCATCCCAAGCAGAATCCCAATGACATTCTTTACAGAATTAGAACAAAGAATCCTAAAATTCATATGGGGCAACAAAAGACCCCGAATTGCTAAAGCAATCCTGAGAAAAAAGAAGAAAACGGGAGGGATCGCAATCCCTGACTTCAAAACATACTACAAAGCTATAGTAATCAAAACAGCATGGTACTGCTACAAAAACAGGTGCACAGATCAATGGAACAAAATTGAAAGCCCAGAAATAAAACCACACATGTATGGACAGCTTATCTTTGACAAAGGAGCTGAGGGCATACAATGGAGAAAAGAAAGTCTTTTCAACAAATGGTGCTGGGAAAACTGGAAAGCCACATGTAAAAGAATGAGAATTGACCATTCTTTTTCACCATTCACCAAAATAAACTCAAAATGGATTAAAGACCTAAAGGTGAGACCTGAAACCATAAGGCTTCTGGAAGAAAACGTAGGCAGTACATCCTTTGACATCAGTATTAAAAGGATCTTTTCGGCCACCATGCCTTCTCAGAGAAGGGAAACAATAGAAAGAATAAACAAATGGGACTTCATCAGATTAAAGAGCTTCTTCAAGGCAAATGAAAACAGGATTGAAACAAATAAACAACCCACTAACTGGGAAAAAATATTTGCAAGTCATATATCTGACAAAGGCTTAATATCCTTAATATATAAAGAATTCTCACAACTCAACCACAAAACATCAAACAACCCAATCAAAAAATGGGCTGGAGACATGAACAGACATTTCTCCAAAGAAGGTATACTGATGGCCAATAGGCACATGAAAAGATGCTCATCATCGCTGATCATCAGGGAAATGCAAATCAAAACTACACTAAGATATCACCTTACACCCGTTAGAATGACAAAAATATCTAAAACTAATAGCAACAAATGTTGGAGAGGTGGCGGAGAAAAAGGAACCCTCATACACTGCTGGTGGGAATGCAAACTGGTGCAGCCACTATGGAAAACAGTATGGAGATTCCTCAAAAAATTAAAAATAGAACTACCATACGATCCAGCCATCCCACTACTGGGTATTTATCCAAAGAGCCTGAAGACAGCAATCCCAAAAGTCCTGTGCACCCCAATGTTTATTGCAGCACTGTTTACAATAGCCAAGACGTGGAAGCAACCTAAGTGCCCATCAACAGACGAATGGATAAAGAAGATGTGGTACATATATACAATGGAATACTACTCAGCTGCAAAACAGAATAAAATCATTCCATTTGCAGTAACATGGATGGACCTTGAGAGAATTATGTTAAGTGAAATAAGCCAGCAAGAGAAAGATAATCTGTGTATGGCTCCACTCATATGAGGAATTTAAAACTATGGACCAAAAACAGTTTAGTGGATACCAGGGGAAAGGTGGGGTGGGGGGGTGGGCACAAAGGATGAAGTGGTGCACCTACAACATGACTGACATACATTAATGTACAATTGAAATTTCACAAGATTATAACCTATCAATAACTCAAAAAAAAATTCACAAAAAACAAACAAAAAAGAGCTTAGTGCCTGCCACTTGGCAAGTGCTCAAAAAATTGTAGATATTACTAATTCTCTAGAGGGAAAAACCATTGAAGATTGCTGTTTAGTTGATCTGTGCTTAGCACATTGCCAGGCACATAGGACATTCTCACCAATGTTGACTCCTGTTGTTCTAATTATTCAACATTATGACCCCTTCCATGGTCAAGCGTGACCCTGTCCAGCTCATCCTCGTTAGTGCCGCTCTGCGATGCCCTTGTCCTTCTTGGGTAAAAACCTACCTGCACCTTCGCTGGCTTCTGAGATCCCTTAGCAGAGTCTTTAAAAATCCATTCATCCCCAAATCCATTGACTTACAACAGGGTTCTCCCACCTTGGCATTATTTGGGGACAGATAATTCTTCGTTGTGGGCAGCTTTCCTGTGCATTGAATGAAGTTTAACAGCATCCCTGGCCTCCACCTACTAGACGCCAGCAACACTTCCCCCACCCCTACTCAAAAAAAACGAAAATAGCTCCACGCATGGCCAAACGTCCCCAGGAGGCAGAATCACTCCTGATCGAGAACCTCTGGCTTAGAGACGGGAGAACTGTAACCTGCATAGACTTTGGTCCGCAATTCTGCTTCCAGACATTTACTCCAAAATTGCTTTAAGCTCAGACCCAGCATAAATCCTATGAATAGCTCACTATTTCCGTGTCTCCATATAGAAAAAACCCCCCACAAAAACCAATCCTTGCAATGTTTTGCCAACTAGTAGCTAATCAATCCCCCCAATCACCAAGTATCCCAGCTGGTAAAATAGCTTTTATTGCAGACTCTTGTCCAGGTGTATTTAAGTGTCCAGATGAACTTGGTCTTGCTCTGCCCACTCACATATCCTCACCCTGAAAGGAGCTGACATCAATTAAGTGCTGACTGTGTAGTAGTCATCTGGCAAAGTGTTTTACATGCATGATGCTTTAATCCTTAAGTCCTTGAGATGGATGGTGACAATGGTTGCACAACAATGTGAATATACTTAATGCCATGAATAGTAGAAATGGTTAAAATGGTAAATTTTGTGTATATTTAATCCCATTAAAAAAAACAGTGCCTGTAGGCATTATTATTTACATGCATTTTTTGGATGAGAAAATAGAGGGTCACAGAAGCATGGCGACTTGTCCACCGTCACCCAGCAAGGAAGGAATAGAGCTAAGATTTGAACAAAACAAGGATCTGATTCCAAAGTCCCCGTTTTTCTCTTCCTATCCTACACACTCCCCCAAAACATTGCAATAGATATTCCAATATTTGTTGCATAGACACACACACTCAGTCTTGTGTGCCCTCAAATTCACTTTTCCTTCCAAGGTGTCCAGGTGGTCCCACTGATATTGATGCATCTTTTAAAAATGCAAACCCTGGTGTTTTTGGAATCTCTAACCAGCAGTTCCTCGGTGGCTTGTGTCTTGTGTCTTGAGGTTTTGACAAACTCTTCCCCCCGACAAGACCTCTTTTGAAAAAGATGTTTCTACCCATCCAACCTCCCCATCACCTGCCCTCCCAGTCAGACAGGCAGAACTGGGCAGAGTTAGCCATGACGTACTTGAGTCTAGGCTGATCATCTCACTGTGACTCCTAAATCAATATTTCTCATTTGGGTCGAAGAGGAGCCCCTTCAGCAAGTTTCCAAAGTGGTTTTACCTCTTCCTCTCCCCATTTTCATCAATCATACCAAAATTTGGCCCTGGGGATCCCTTCACTGACACTGAATGGCCAGGGGAAAGACATCAGCATTATTTACCTTCTTGTTTCCAATAAAACTCTCACATCTCTCCACAATGGCAAGGCATGAGCTGGACTCCTGTTCTCCTTAATAATCAAATGCCAGTTCGCAGGATACTGTCGTTTATATTGTTTATTTAATCCTCGCAACCAGTTAGCACAGCTCAAGGATCCACTGCAGAGCTCTTTCAATAAATAGCTGTTGAATGAATAAATTCTGTGAGGAAAACAATATTTTAGTTGGAGCTAATGTTATTGACAAATGGGCTGAGAGAAGGTGACTTACATAAAGTCAGACAGCTACTAAGAGGGCTAGGATTTGAACCCCCATCTGTCTGATTCAAAATCCTAAGCACTCTCAATTGTTTATGATGCTTCTTTCTTGGAGTTAATGCTCAGCTCTTCTTCCCAGGAGGTCAGAAAGGAGAACTCTTCTGGGGGATCACTATTGTGGATGGCCAGTCCTCGGAGGGTGAGCTGGAGGTGCCCCCAACCCATGCCACACAAGTTGTTCTCGTACCAGCCCCATGACCAAGGTCAGGTAACCATGCCTGGCTGCTTCAACTGCTTTTATGGAAGGTCAGCATGGACTGACCTTCACTATGGATTGAGTATCAACATAGATGACTTCCTGCTGTCTAGAGGCCTGGCCTTCTTGGGTTCATAGTGATGAAGACAGAGGGAAAGAATAAGCATTCAGTCTAACAAGACATCTGCCTTCAGGTTGGCAAATATCAAGGAGGTAGACAAGAATCCATCCTTCTATCTAAATACCTCTATGGACTCAACCCAATGTGCTCATGGAAAACAATGTCAGCAGTTCCTAGTGTTCTTCCTGACACTAACACCTAGTCTCTAAATCACGCCTGGACCCCCAAGATCCCCACAAGGATGGGTTCCAAGTTCTTGCCCCTACTTGCCAGGGTCTGTGTTTGGAATGAGGGACCTTTCTCAACACCTCACGAGCACGTCAAACCCCCTTATTCCAAGGCAGTCTCAGATAAAACCTCCCTGGATTCCAGCACCCTGGGCTTAACCAGTGTCGCCTCTCTCTATGCACAGATAGATGTCATCATGTGGGAATGGAGGCTCCAAGGAGAGCAGTTGCATCAGAAACCCTTCTGCATCTCCCCTTCTGCTGGAGAAAAAATTGGTTGCAATGGGAGCCTAGAGCCTTTGATATTTGCATTTTCCCTGGAGGATTGTGGTATAAAATTTACTCATCTTTCAACCACAGGAAGGATGGGAAGCACTGATATGGGTAATTAAACGTGCCGAAATCCATGTCTTTTTGTTTGGACCTGATGAGGAAGAGGAGATGAGGGAATCCTTTACTGAAAATGGACACCAAGCTCAAAAACAAAAACAATTCCACGGTCCAGGAGACTTCTTCTGAGTTAAATAATGAGGCAGTGATTGTGGTGGAACCCCTGGGAGGCAGCTTCCCTGGGTTGAGATATTTATTCCTCTAAATTCCATTCTTGAGTGGCCTCTGAGGCTCAGAGACAGATGATTCTAGGGTCCATGAGCTTATTGTGTGCCCAAGACCAGAGCCAGGGGAAAGGGCAGAGACCAGGAAGCCAGATTCCTCTCAACAGGGATGCCCACTTCAGGGCATCACAGGCAAGGCCAAGGCAGACTGAATTACCAGAAGAGCTCTGCTCAAACCAAAGCTGAGTCAGACAGGCAGCAACAAGGTGTAACCCAGATAGAAGAAGGAATAAGTGACATATTATAAGGACATGATATATAGTAGTAATCATCAGCAAGTTCTTTGTACTCTTTGTGCCACCACTCTCTACTCCCAAGCCCAAAGCAGACATTGGTAATTGATCTCACGGCTTTCTACCTCTGAGCCTGGACAGAGCTTCTCAAAAGCACACCGTGCAGCCAGACCTTACAAATTGGATTTGACACGCATCATGAAATCTTCCTTCCAATCAGATTCTAGACTAGTCCTCATAGTAGTTGGGACAGATTGCATAGAGATAAGGAGCTTGCACCAGAAAAGTTATATGTAGGGCACCTGACTCCCACTGCAATTAATTTTCTCTTCAGAACCTCCATCCCTTGACAATTAGCTCATCACTGCTTGGGTGAAGAAGGCGCTGGTGGGCTAACCAAGGAGGGACACAGTCCTGGGAGGTCTTATCTTTTCTTTCATGGATACCATCTTTGTAGTTATATCTCTGAGTTCTACTCAGTCGCATCTCTAATATTACTATGGGATTCTCTTTAATGTCTTCTTCCCTCAGAGTCTGCTTCCTCCAATGTGCTATTATCTTCAAAATGACAGTTTTGGTCTCTGCCCCTTGTATGAGACAGTTTTTGGTTAATTGAGTAAAAAGTTGATTGGAAGCTCTGTGCACATGTGTCAGCCTGTTTACTTTTTTTCTATCTAGGGTGCCCTAGATGGGCTCTTTCCTTGAGGATTCCTTAGTGGTACGTTTTTTTTCTTTTCGGACTGGTTGATTCCCAGAGAAGAATCTCTCATCCAGAAGCCAGTACCAAGGGTAACCCGCTGAAAGGCTGGAATGTTGGACAGATGCTCCAATCCTTACCCTCCTCAAGCAGAAGGCACGAGTTGTGGTTTTTTACTCATTTTCTCTGTGCTTAGATGGAGAAAGGTCTATGGACCACAGAGTGTGCACTAGTCCAAACCATCATCTTTGTTCTCAATCGCTCCCCACCTGGGCCACCTTCTCATCAGTGCTCAGACTCGGGCAAAACAGAAACAATTCAGTCAGGCAGCCCCTCAAAATGCTAGAATATTAGATGTGGGGTCCAGTGCTCTCCTTCCTTCCTCAGGGAGAAGCCAGAAGCTGGGTTCTTACTCTTGATGGTGTGGTGCTGTGGTGGGGGAGGGATTATGGCAAGAGGGTGCCATGTATTTTCCTACTGGGTGCAATACAGCCTGTCTTATGCACTGGAAGAGCATGACAAAACAATATGGTCAGTTCTTAATTGACTGCAGGAATGGAGGAGGGGGCATTTTCACGGATGACTGAAAAGAGCTAGGCCATTGAAAAGCACAGAGAGTTCAGAGTGAGGAGAATGAGACGAGTCTTTTTTAAAATGTAGGTTTGTTATTATTCAGGGATGGTGAGGCCAACAGGTCAGGAGATGATTGCCATGGAAAAGACAGTTTGTTTCTCACAGTTCCCAAGAGGAGGGGACACACCACACATCGCACTAAATAGACCATGAAGATGACATGTTTATGGTATCAGAGCTGAAACGAGAAGGCAGAGTATTGCCTTGTTTGACATCAGCTGGGAAGGAGCATGCAGGTAACTAAGATTTTCTTGTTGCTTTGTGCATGCCTGCGAATGACCTAGAAAGTCCCACCAGTATTGATGTTGAGATTGCAAATAAATTTTTTCAAGCGGGTGAATTCTCAAATATGGACTCTGTAAGTGAGGATTGATTGTACACACACACACACACACACACACACACACACAGAATCTCAAGTGCTTGTGTGTATCCACCATACAACATAAGCCACAAATACATGATGGACATGTGGGAAACCCTCTGTGGATCCCTTCCCAGAGAGGATCGTGATGCTGCATTTGGGGTGTTTTTACACAGGGACATCCCAGTTTTTCTTGGGCACGGCACCTCATTCTAGCTCTGCTGAAATGAGCAGCTCCATCCATTCTTTTTGTTTTTTTTTTTAAAGATTGGCACCTGCACTAACATCCACACATTTTTTGTGCTGTCTGTTATTTCCCTGTTTAACTTGGCCCCCAGGCAAAGTGCTGAAGTGCTTTCTAATGCTCTTAAGTTCAAGGAGGCCGTGATGTGACTTAGGGAGAAAATGTGTGTGTAAGATGTTTCCTTCAGGCATGAGTTGTAGCACTGGAGGCTCTGAGTTCACGGTTAATGGATCAGTAGTATATATTAAATGAGGTGTTCTTAAACAGAAACATACATAACACAAAGTTACTTATTGATCGGTTCAAAAAATGTTGTAACTAGAGGCTTGCAGGAACCTAAGCCAGTGTTTCCCCTAGAAGCAATAGTTCGGTGCTCATGGTGACTTTATAGAACACAACTACTGCAGTAAACTAAGAAAATTGAGGGGCCGGCCCGGTGGCATATTGGTTAAGTTCACGCAGTCAATTTAAGCGGTCCTGATTTCACAGGTTCAGATCCTGGGTACGGACCTAGCACCGCTCTTCAAACCTCACTGTTGTGGCTTCCCACATAAAAAAACACAGGAAGACTGGCATAGATGTCAGCTCAGGGCCAATCTTGCTCACAAAAAAAAGAAAAAAAGAGAAAATCGACCATGATTACTTGAGCATTCTTGCCTTAAACACTGGAGAACAAATAGAAATGCTGTATTAATCATGTCTTTTTATTTTGTATTTTTCCAGCTTTATTAAGATATAATTGACATAACATATTATGTAAATTTAAGGTGTACAACATGTTGATTCGATACACTTTTATGTTGCAAAATGATTAACAGCGTGGTGTCAGCTAACACCACCTTCACGTCACGCGTTTCTTTTTTGTGGTGAGAACATTTAAGATTTACTCTCTTAGCAACTTTCAATTACACAATACAGTATTAACTATAATCACCACACTGTGCCTGAGATCCTCAGAACTTACTGATCTTCTAACTGGAAGTTTGTTGACCCTTCGACCAACATCTTCCCATTTCTCCCCCCCCCCAGCCCCTAGAAACCACCATTCTACTCCCTGTGTCTACAAGTTTGCCTTTTTTAGATTCAACATATAAGTGATATCATACAGTACTTGTCCTTGTCTGACTTATTTCACCTGGCATAATGCCCTCAAGTTTCATCCATGTTCTTGCAAATGGCAGGATCTCCTTTTTCATGGCTGAGTAATATTCCACTCTGTGTGTGTGTGTGTGTGTGTGTGTGTGTGTGTGTGTGTGTGTCTGTGTGTCTGTGTGTCTGTGTATATCACATCTTCTTTATCCATTCATCCATTGACAGACACTTAGGTTGCTTTCATATCTTGGCTGTTGTAATTTATACTGAACTTTTGATGCTGCGTGTGTGTTTGTGTGTGTGTGATTTTTGCAAGCCTGAACTCTTTTGAAATTAAAAAATACTAATTTAGAAATAAAATGATTCAACCCTGTAGTTCCAGCTTTGTTGTGAGTTTTCCTTTCATCTCCCAGAGATCTGCAAGGCCAGAAAGCTTCTCAAAGTGGAGACGCATCAGTATCAGCCTCACCTAAAAGCTTGTTGGAAATGCAGATTCTCAGGCCCCACCTGGACCTGCTGAATCAGAAGATCTGGGTGGGACGAGGACTCTGTGTTTTAACAAGTTCTCCTGCAGATTCTCATACGCTTTAAGCACGAGAACCTGCTGGTCGGAGACAAGTGCCTCACAACCCCAGACTAACTCTGCATCTTTCTGATGATCAGAGGGGATTAAGAATTTAAGAATTTTGAAGACCCAGTTCAGTACATCTCCACTTGCTGCATGTTAAGTTCGCCTTCGAGCTTTTAAAAGTCATCGATGCTTAGTCTCCATCCGCAGGGAGGCTGATTCAATTGGTCTGGGGTGCAGCCAGGACATGGGGGATTTTTTTAAGTTCCCCTGGTGATTCTAATTTGCAACAAAGGTTGAGGACTCCTGACCAAGAGAACAAAGGATTTCGCTGAAGGAAAGGAAAAGAAGCTGGTGGTCCTGGGTGCCCCCTGCTGGCGGGAGCCTGTACATCTCATCTCCCAGCTACCTCAGATGCCGGTAGAAAGAGATGCTGGCCCACGTGGGCTTTGGATGAGTTCACTGCACATCTCTGAAGTCTGGTTGATGTGTGCATAAGAATTGCCCTTTCAATAGAAATGCCTATTTAAATCCCCAATTCCATTTCAAAGCTGTTGCTTGGATGTTTCCAGTTATCATTTGCACACACGCATACCCCCACAGACGGCACAACCTGTAATTTGTGCAACAAACCCCACACAGCACTTACTATGTGCCATATACAGACTTAAAAGCTTCACAAATAACTCATCCATCCTCATAGCTACCCTTTGAAGTCAGTACTATGACTACTTACAATTTGCTAACAGGGAAGCTGAGTCACAGAGGGACTGGTAGTTTGTCTTGGCTATTAAGTGGAGGACCTGGGGTTTAAGCCACAGCAGCTGGCTCCAGTTCTGTGGTCTTAACGACATGCTTGCATTTCTGCCTCTAATCATGATGGTCTCTGCACTGTTCTCTGTGGTATCGCAGAATCTAGCATCTCTCATGTGTGAGACACAATGTCCCCTTTATACCCACGAGGGAAGTGAGGCTCAGAGAGTCCCAGCCTCCACTTCCACTGTTTGGGATGGATCTTAGACCTCACAGTTTCCCAAACACAGTCAATAACTGAAGTACTCAGAGATCTGGGTTCAAATCCTGCTCCTGCCCCATTCCAGCTGTGTGACTTTGGATAAGGCACTTCATTTCTCTGAGCCTCTATTTCCCCATTGGAAAAAATGGACACAGTCCCATTTCTAAGTCATAAAAATGACCCATTCCAAGCTGTCATCTAGCACCCCTTTCACTTGGAATGAGGATTCTTTAAAGGGAAAAAGAGAACTTATTATTATCTTAATCTAAATTCATCAAATTATTCCTTCATAGGGTCAAGGGTCCACCCTGCAGATGTGTTCAATAAGGTGGAGTGATGGGAGAACCTCCCCATCCACACACAGCTGTATCACTATCGGCACCAGATGCCAGGCCCTGAACACAGTCTCTTCAGTCCTTGATGGAATAGCCCATCTGAGCTAAACGTGTCCTTTTAACATGCTGAGGCTCAAAGCTCTATCGCAACCTCACACTCATAGGGCAGCTGTAACTTTTTCAAAAACCAGAAAATAACTAGGGTTGATGAAGATGTGGAGTAAGTGAAACCCTCTACATGGCTAGTGGGAATGTAAAATGATGTTGCCACTATGGAAAGCACTATGATGGTCCCCCCAAAAGTAGAAATAGAACTACCATATGATCCAGCAATCCCACCTTTGGTTATGTAGCCGAGAGAACTGAGAGCAGGGTCCCAAAGAGAGATTTTTACACCCATGTTCACAGCAGCATTATTCACAATAGCCAGGAGGTGGAAACAACACTAGTTTCCATTGATGGATGAATGGATAGACAAAATGTGGTATAAACTTATAGCAGAATATTAATCAGCCTTAAAAAGGAAGGAAATTCTGATGCACACTACAACATGGATGAACCTGGAGGACGTCATGCTCAGTGAAATAAGCCAGTCACTAAAAGACAAATACTGTGTGATTCCACTTACGTGAGGCGCCCAGAGGAGTCAAATTCATAGAGACAGAAAGTAGGGTGCTGATTGCCAGGGCTGGGAGGAGTCGTTGTTTAATAGGTCTGGACTTTCAGTTTTGCGAGATGAAACTTTTCAGAGATTGGGTGCACAGCAATGTGAACGTACCAAGGCCACTGGACTGTACACTTAAAAATGGCCAAGATGGTAAATTTTATGTTATGTTTATTTGACCATGATTAAACTTCCCATTAATTTTTTTTAAAAAGTGTTATTTCAACAAACCCTCTAAAAGATAAAGAAGAAAATTCTGATGACATCATCACTATGCCTCTTTTTATAAACATGAGGCAGAAACCCTTCCAGCCAAAATGCTTATTCTTGTTCTTTAGGCAAAAGCATTTGAAAGCACAAAGGCTGTGCACCACAGCGTCAATCAGGTCTCCTCTGAGCGGGGTCATCAGAAGGTCAGAGGCAGAGTCCTTTCTTCTTTGCTTTATGTAAATTTTAAGAGGTGAGATTATGGGTGACTTCACTTCCTCATGTATATTTCAGCCTTTCTAGAATTAAAAAGTAGAATCGAAAACCAAGTTTGAAAATGATGGATAAGATGCTGTTATTTAGTACATTTCTAAAGCTGCACTAACTGATGACCTTCTGATGAATATTCTAAGGATTAATATTTTAACATTCTAAGGAGGCCTGTGGCCAGCTCTCCCATACCACACTGTAAATAACTTCAAGGCAAGGGTTCCTGGGTCTTACTGGGCTCTGGACCAGGCAGCTGGGTCAGAGGTCTCTGCTCAGGAACACTCCATCCTCCTCCTTCTCAAAATTAGGCGCTTTGGGGAAAATCAAGAATAGATGAGTATCCTGGGGGCTTTGTGGACAGGGAGGGGCCCCACCTCTATCCCTGCATTGTGATGTCTTCTAAAGGGGGCAGCGGGGAAAAGTGATGTCATAGGTCACTGGCCGGCCCCCTCTCCCTCTCTGCCTGTGCCGGCCACTGGCCCAGTCTCACCTTTTCTCCCCACAACGCTGCACCCCAGAGGAAAGTAGTCAGCCTTGCCAAGCCACCCACCCAGACACTTGCAGCCATGGATGCAAATCACTCCAACCCCTTGGAGCCCCAGTCTTCTCAAGAGGCCCCCAGGCCTGGCCTGAACCCTGGCTCAAT
Organism: Equus asinus; assembly: GCF_041296235.1. Classification (NCBI taxonomy): domain Eukaryota; kingdom Metazoa; phylum Chordata; class Mammalia; order Perissodactyla; family Equidae; genus Equus; species Equus asinus. The sequence continues at coordinate 18,255,481 of NC_091809.1, read as the reverse complement.
CCCAGGGAGCAAGAACCTGCAGCAGGACCCCCCCAACATGGTGGGAGACAAGTTGCCACCAAAGACTGGAGCAGTGGTCATCGACATGGGCACAGGCACCTGTAAGATGGGTTTCGCAGGGCAGACTCGGCCCATCTACACCGTGGCCACCATCGTGGGCTGCCAGCCCCAGAAGCTGGCCACCACCGGGCAGCAAGTGCTGGAGACGTTCATCGGCGAGGCCGCCCGCATGCGCCCGGAGCTGACGCTGGTGCAGCCCGTTCGGAACGGCATCTTGGTGGACTGGAACGCGGCTGAGCTCATCTGGCGCCACGTACTTGAGCACGACCTCCACGTGGCCACCCAGGACCACCCGCTGCTGTTCTCCGGCCCGCCCTTCAGCCCCAGCACCAACCGTGAGAAGCTGGTCGAGGTGGTCTTCGAGTCTCTGCGCTCCCCCGCCATGTACGTGGCTTCCCAGTCGGTGCTGTCCGTCTATGCACACGGACAGGTCAGTGGGCTGGTGGTGGACACGGGCCACGGGGTCACCTACACAGTACCCGTCTTCCAGGGGTACAACCTGCCCCACGCCGCACAGCGCCTGGACCTGGCGGGAACCCACCTGACCGCCTTCCTGGCGGAGATGCTGCTGGGCTCCGGCTTGCCGCTCGGGCAGCAGGACCGGGACATGGTGGAGAACATTAAGCATCGCTACTGCTACGTGGCTGCCAACTTGCTCAAGGAGCAGGCCCGGCCAGAGCAGGAATACCAGCAGACCCTGAAGCTGCCCGATGGGCGGACGGTAACACTGGGCAAAGAGCTGTTCCAGTGCCCGGAGCTGCTGTTCAGCCCCCCCGCGATCCCAGGGCTGTCGCCTGTGGGGGTCCCTACCATGACCACACAGAGTCTTCTCAAGGTGCCCCTGGAGGTGCAGGCGGATGTGGCCCAGAACGTGCTGCTCTGCGGGGGCTCCTCACTCTTCCAGGGGTTCGAGGGCCGCTTCCGCGCTGAGCTGTTGCACAGTCTGCCCCGTGAGGCCCACGTGGTGGTGAAGGCCCAGCCCAGCAGGAACTTCTCGGTGTGGATCGGGGGCTCCATCCTGGCCTCATTGCGTGCCTTCCAGTCCTGCTGGGTCCTGCGGGAGGAGTACGAGGAGCAGGGGCCCCACATCGTGTACCGCAAATGCTACTGATGCTGAGTAGCGATTGGGGCAGTGTTGTGGGCAGTAAAGCTTGCGGTACCCAGCCGGTTCTGTCCTGCCTTCCCTCAGCGCTGGAGTAGTCCACTCCTGGACCCACCCAGACTCACCTTACTCTGACCCCACAGACCCACCCCAAGGAGATTTGCCTCCCAGGGCATCCCTGGTTCTGCCCTAACTCACCTCCTGTGATCCGTCCCCAGAGACACCCCAGTTCTGATTCTCTAAACCCACCTCCTCCATCATCAAGGCCCAACACACCACCACGTCCTCACCCTGTCAAACCATCTCCCATGATGTGTGTCCCCCAGGGCACTCTCAGAGTGGGGCTTCACCCATGCCCACCCCCAAGACATCCCCAGATTCTGACCTCTCAGCCTACTTCCCTGATCTATTGCTCTTGATACAGCCCCCCCATCCCCTGGGCTCTAAACCCCCCAATTCACCCCCTTGCTATATCCCTCAAGGACCCTCAACCAACCCCCATAACTCATCCCTCTCCAAAGAAACTGCACCGGGCACTCCAACCACCCCCTACCCCTGAGAATCTTTCCATGAGTGTTCCAACACCTAAGTTCACTCTTATAATCTGCCCCAAACATCTAATCCCCCCAAACACACCCCCAAGATCTACTTACCAAGACATCCCTGGTTCTGAGCCCCCAAAATCCACCCCTTCATTGATTTTCCCTCATCTGATTATCCAAAGTTCTCCTGAACCCTGATGTGCTGAGCACTCCAGAATCCTCCCCACAAGTGCCCAACTCCAACATCCACCACAAAGATCCAAGTTCTGACCCTCAAGTGTCCGCCCAATGGTGGCCTGCTAAAGGACCCCGTAGTGTCCAAAGCCCATGCCCCAAGTTCCTCCCCTCCCCCAAACTCTATTGTCCCCACATAATTTCTCCCCCAGACTCCTTCCTTCCATCCAGGTGCTCCCACAACCCATCCCGCATCTGTACCCCCAAAAAACAATAGGTTCTGAAGCCCCAAACCCCATGATGGCCCCCACTACTCTCAGCTCACCCCCTTGCTCTGCATCCCCCCAGAAATACTCCTGCATGGTCTCTCTCACAGTGTACCTCCTGACTCCATTCCTCAGGTCCTGGAGTCCTCCTAGGAAGGCTCTGGGCCCAAGGATGATCCTATGATGACCCCATTGATTCCCTAGGTCCCTCCTCTATGTTCTGATCCCCCAACTCCCTTCCCCAAAGACGCTCTCCGGGTGTCTCCCCATGATGAACCCCAGGACGCTCTACTTTAGTTTTCGGACTCCCAGGAACTCACCCCCAGGCCCCATCCCATTAGTTGAGACACCAATGAGCAATGACGTTCCCAAGGGCTGCCCAGCACATGGTGACCCTGGGGAAGACATCCTAGGTGGGGGCTTCACCTGAACACTGGGTCTCTCCTGCAACCCACCACAAAGGTCCCCAGAGGCCAACTTCTTGGGCTGTCCATCAAATATCCCTCTATTATGCTAGTAGCCCATTCCATCTCCCCAGACCTCTCTCAGCCTATTCCTGCAACGCTACCCCAGGGCTCGCCCTGGGACCTGCCCTGAGGATGCCCTATGAGGTGTCTCCTGCCCCACCCTGTCCCTGCAGGGGCCTGGAATGGGAGCCCAGCCTCTCACCACAGGGAAGTTTGTTCTCCTCCCCACAGGGCACCCTGGGTCCCCTCTCCTCCCGCTGTCATCATCCTCACCTACCCTGGGTCCTTGATGGAGGCAGGACCTCTGCATTCATGCTGTCATCCAGCCCAATGAACATCAAGACCCCCAGCCATCCTCCCAGGACATGTCCTCCCAGCTTATCAACAAACTAACCACAAGCTGCCAGAGCTTATCCGTGTGAACGCTGGGTCCTCTCCTCTTTCGGTCCAGGAATCATTCATTCCTTCAGTCAATGTTTATTAAGTATCTCTCACAGGCTTTCTCCATCTCTACCTCTCCCTGAGTCTTTCTGTGTGTCTCTGAGTCACCTGTCAGCATCATTCTTATGCAGGAATTTTCCAGAATGGAAACTCACTTATTTGCAGAACATTGAGCCCACTGCACCGATCCCTTCATCTGCCATCAGACAATGAGGGTGGGTGAAGGCCTTGGCTACCCCCACCCACCCTGTCCCACTGTGTCCTGGGGATTGGGCAGTGGCTCCCGCCTCATCCTGGACCAGCCAGTGGTCCTCAGCTGATGGGACAGCCCTTCAGACAGGCCAAGATCCCCAGATCACAAACATGCAGGTTGGATCCCCTTTGCTTCACCACCCTCACTTACCCAACTTGTAGAATCAGCAAGACCCCCTCAAGAGATTACCAAGTGGTGAAGGGGAACTCCTTATTTTTCCCACTAGGGGGCAGCAACTCCAAGACCGAGGTGCTGATGGTGGCCTGGAATTTAAAACCGTAGTGACTGTGTCCCAGACCTCAAGTGAGGCCCACCCTACACTGCAGTGTCAGGGCACTGCCAGTCACACACACACAGAGAAGGGATGTGGGATAGGGTGAGTCTCAGATGCCACAGGAAGTGAGGAGGATGCAGAAATCCCTACCAATCTTGGGTTGCTGGGAAACCCAAAGGGCTTTCACCTTAGACCAGACTAAACCTCCCCATCTCCAAACCTTCCCTGGGACAGAAATTTCCTCTACAACCCTCCAAAAATGCACCCCTCCAATTTGCACACTCTCAGGGGTGGGGAGTTCACTACCTCCAGTCTGTTATTAGAAATCTCACCTCCTCCCAGGAGTCATAGGTAAACTTCTGTCTACACTCTCTGCCAGCCACCCCCGACGTGGAGCACTGAGAGCAGCAGAGACCCTGATACCCCCAGTCATTTCCGAACACACCCCCGGAGTCTACTATCTCGTAACCCCACCGCGCCCAATTTCTTCCACTTCTGGTTTTAAGTCATTCATTCATTCATTCCACAAACATTCATTGACCAACCACTATGTGCCTGACACTGTGCTGAAGTCTAAGGAAATCGCAGTGAGTAGCAATTGGGTCTCTGCCTACCAGACCCTCCTTGAAAGCTCTGATGGAGAATGTGGGTTGGTCAGTCCCTTTTCTAGAAACCTTTCTTCCATTGACTTCCAAGTGGCCGGTATCTGTTTCACACACTGACCCACAAGTCCTTTCCTTCTAATGCCTCCAAAACCCATCCAGCTCGCTCCATCCTTCCTACCCCAGCCCAGGCCCCTTCATTGCTCACCTGGAAGATTGTGGAAGCTCTTCCTTGGTGTCTCAGTCACCCCATCTTACACTCCAGAAGACTCTTGCAGAGGATTTTTGCAAAACATAGTTTAGAACACTCTAGTGGCTTTCCATTGTGTGTAAAAGAAAACCCAAATTCTTACCACAGCCCTGAATCCTCTGCCAATCTCTCCAGACTTCTCCTTGGCTTTCCTGCCCACCCTCTTCACCCCAGCCATACCACTCACCTTTCTGGTCCTCACATGTGTTTTACAGGCTACATTGGCTCCCTCCAAAATTCATGTGTTGGAGTCCTAACCCCCAGGACCTCAGAATGTGACTGTATCTGGAAATCGAGTCTTGACAGATGTGATTAAGTTAAGATGAAGTCATTAGGGTGGGCCTTAATCCAGTATGACTGATTTCCTTATAAAAGGGGCACGTTATGACAGAGACAACACAGACAGAGGGAAGACTGTGTGAGGACACAATGAGAACACAGCCGTCTCCAAGCCAAGAAGAGAGGCCTCGGAAGAAACCAACCCTGCCAACACCTTGATCATGGACAACTAGCCTCTAGAATTGTGAGAAAATACTTGTCAGTTGTTTAAGCCACTCAGTCTGTGGTATTTTGTTGTGGCAGCCCTAGCACACAGGGAGAGATTTTGGTGCCAAGTGTGGTTTGGAAGGTAGTTGTAATTACCAGCTATGACCACGTGACCAGTTACAGAAGTGAGGACTGTGATTATCATGAGTATTTCTTCCTTGTTTCGTTATGAATACCTTTGTGTGCATGCATACACAGTACATACATATACATACATATATGCATGTATGTATATAGAGTAAGCAAATATCTTAGTTTTCTTCCCTGTCTTATACTCATATCTTGCTACATAAGAGGTATTGACAATAGGTCTTAGAATTTAACTTATAAAATGTGAAGGAGAACTGTAAACATCACTCAAGGACTTTATCTCCTCTTCCAGGAAAAAGGTTAGTGCATTCTCAGTTGCATGTAGGATAGCTGTATCACATTAGGTGGAAATATTATCTTGTTATTGCCTTTATTTGCAAATTAAGTATGTTTTAACATATATGTATGCCAAGGTGACAACGGGTGGACTTGTGATGATTCATTTTGTGTGTCAACTATGGGGCCGTGGCGCCCAGATGCTTGTCAAACACTAGTCTAGATGTTACTGTGAAGGTATATTTTAGATAAGACTAATGTTTAACTCTGTAAGCTTTGAGGAAAACAGATAACACCCCACATCATGGGTGGGCCTCATCTAATCAATCGAAGGCCTTAAGAGACCACAGACTGACCTCTCTCAAGGAAGGAGGAATTCTGCCAGCAGGCTGCCTTCAGACTCGAACTGTAACTCTTCCTGAGTCTCCAGCTGTGGGACCACCCTGCAGATTTTGGGCTTGTCAGGCTCCTCAATTGTGTGAGCCAATTCCTTAAAATAAATCTCTCTTTCTCTCTACATATATGTCCTATAGGTTCTGTTTCTCTGGAGAACCCTGACTAATATACATTCCTAGCCTCCTTCTTACCTCAGGACCTTTGCACCTGCTAGTCCCTCTACTCAGAATGCTCCTTCTCACCTCCCATCATATCAAAGGTAGCCCCCTTCACAGTAGGATGCGAAGCTCAGATGACAGAAAAGAAATGATTAAAACAATTGACTTCACGTAAGTATGAAAAAAAAAATCTGCAAGGTAAAAAAAATCACCCTGAACAAAATCAAGACAAATGATAGTTTAGAAAATAAATTAAGTAATAAATAATGCTTTTTTCATTGTTTTAAATTGAGGTAACATTGATTTATAACATTATATAAATTTCAGGTGTACATCATTATATTTTGATTTCTGTGTAAACTACATCAAGTTCAACATCCAAAGACTAATTACCGTCCATCACCAAACACATGTGCCCAGTTACCCCTTTTGCCCTCATCTCTCCCCCTTTCCAATGTGGTAACCACCAACCCAATCTCTGTATCTATATGTCGTTTGTTGTTGTTGTTTTTATCTTCTATTTATGAGTGAGATCATATGGTATTTGGCTTTCTCTGTCTGACTTATTTCACTTAGCAGAATACCCTTAAGGTCCATCCATGTTGTCACCAATGGCAAGATTGCATCTTTTTTATAGCTGAGCAGTATTCCATTGCCTACATATACCACAACTTCTTTGGCGATTGATCCCTTGATGGGCACTTAGGTTGTTTCCAAGTCTTTATTATTGTGAATAATGTTGTGATGAAGGTAGGAGTGCATATGTCTTTATGCATTAGTTTTTCGCATGTTCTGTGGATAAATACCCAGCAGTGGAATAGCTGGATCATATGGTAGCCCTATTCTTATTTTTTTGTGGAATCTCCATACCATTTTCCATAGTGGCTGCACCAATTTACATTCCCACCAGCAGCATATGAGAGTTCCGTTTTCTACACATTCTCTCTAGTGCTTGTTATTTTTTGTCTTGTTAATTATAGTCATTCTGATTGGCGTGAGGTGATATCTCATTGTAGTTTTGATTTGCATTTCCCTAATTAGTGATGTTGAACATCGGTTCATCTGTCTGTTGGCCACCTGTATATATTCTTTGGAAAGATGTCCATTCAGATCCTTTGCCCATTTCTTAATTGAATTGTTTGGTTTTTTGTTGTTGAGATACACAAGTTCTGTACACATTTTGAATGTTAACCCATTATCAGATATATGGTTTGCAAATATCTTCTCCCAATTATTAGGTTGTCTTTTATTCTTGTTAATGGTTTCCTTTGCTGCGCAGGAGCTTTTTAGTTTGATGTAGTCCCATTTGTTTACTTTTTTCTTTTGTTTCCCTTGTCTGGTCAGACATGGCATTTGAAAATACGCTGCTAAGACTTAATGTCAAGGAGTGTACTGCCTATGTTTTCTTCTAGGAGTTTTATGATTTCAGGTCTTACATTCAAGTCTGTAATCCATTTTGAGTTAATTTTTTGTGTATGGTGTAAGATAATGGTCTACTTTTATTCTTTTGCATGTGGCTGTCTAATTTTCCCAGGAAAATTCATGGAAGAGGCTTTCTTTCCTCCATTGTATGTTCTTGGCTCCCTTGTCGAAAATTACCTGTCCATAGAATGTGGGTTTATTTCTGGGCTCTTGACTGTGTTCCATTGATCTGTCTGTCTGTTTTGGTGCCAGTACCATACTGTTTTGATTACTATAGCTTTGTAGTATATTTTGAAATCAGGGAGCATAATATCTCCAGCTTTGTTCTTTTTTCTCAGGATTGCTTTGGCTATTTGGGTTCTTTGTTGTCCCATATAAATTTTAGGATTCTTTGCTCTATTTCAATGAAAAATGTCATTGGAACTTTGACATGGATTGCAGTGAATCGATAGATTTCTTTAGGAAGTATAGACATTTTAACTATGTTAATTCTTCCAATTCATGAGCATGGAATGTCTTTCCATTTATTTGTGTCTTCATTTTCTTTCAACAAAGTTTTATAGTTTTCGGTGTACAATTATTTCACCTCTTTGGTTAAGTTTATTCCTAGGTATTTACTTCTTTTTGTTGCAATTGTAAATGGGATTGTATTCTTAATTTCTCCTTCTGATACTTTGTTGTAAGTGTATAGAAATGCAGCTGATGTTTGTATGTTGATTTTGTATCCTGCAACTTTATTCTACTCATTTATTATTTCTAATAGTTTTTTTGGTGGATTCTTTAGGATTTTCTATATATAAAATAGTGCCATCTGCAAATAATCACAGTTTTATTTCTTCCTTTCCAATTTGCATCTGATTTTTTCTTTTTTTGCCTGATTGTTCTGACTAGGACTTCCAATACTATGTTAAGTAATAGTGGTGAAAGTGGGCATCCTTGTCTTGTTCCTGTTTTTAAGCAGTAGCTTTCAGGTTTTCTCTGTTGAGTATGATATTAGCTGTGGGTTTGTCATATATGGCCTTTATTATGTTGAGGTGCTTTCCTTCTATGATCATTTTATTGAGTGTTTATTGTAAATGGATGCTGTATCTTGTCAAATGCTTTCTCTGCATCTATTGAGATGACCGTGTGATTTTTTTGTTAATGTGGTTTATCACCTTCATTGATCTGAAGATGTTGAACCATTGCTGCATCACTGAAACATATCGCATTTGATCATGGTGTGTGATTTTTCCTGTATGGTTGCATTTGATTTGCTAGTATTTTGTGGAGGATTTTTGCATTGATGTTCATCAGTAATGTTATCCTGGAATTTTCTTTCCTTGTTGCCCTTGTCTAATTTTGGTAGCTGGGTAATGTTGGCCTTGTGGAATGGGTTAGGAAGCTTCCCCTCCTCTTCAAGTTTTGGAAGACCTTGAGAAGGATAGGTTTTAAGCCTTCTTTGAATGTTTGGTGGAATTCACCAGGGAAGCCATAGGGTCCTGGAGTTTTATTTTTTGGGAGGTTCTTGATTACTGTTTTGATTTCCTTACTGGTGCTGGGCCTCTTCAAATTCTTTATTTCTTCTTGATTCAGTTTTGGAAGTTTGTACGATTCTAAGAACTTATCCATTTCTTCTAGATATCCAATTTGTTGGTGTATAGCTTTTAATAGTATTCTCTTATAATTTTTTCTATTTCTGAAGTTTCTGTTATAAATTCTCCTCTTTCATTTCTGATTTTATTATTTGAGCATTCTCTCCTTTTTCTTGGTGAGTCTAGCTAAAGTTTGTCAATTTTTTTTTATCTTTCATAGAACTAGCTCTTACTTTCATTGATGTATCCCTTTTTTTCTAGTCTTTCATTTATTTCTGGTCTGATTTTTATTACTTCCTTTCTTCTACTGATTTTGGGCTTTATTTGTTCTTCTTTTTCTAGTTCTTTTAGGTGCACCATTAGCTTCTTTAGTTGAGATTTTTCTTATTTGTTGAGATAAGCCTATATTGCTATAAACTTCCCTCTTAGTACCGCTTTTACTGTATCCTATAAAATTTGGCATGTCACATTTTCATTTTCTTTTATGTACAGATTTTCTTATTTCTTCCTTGACTCAGTAGTTGTTTGGTAGCATTTTGTTTAATCTCTGCAAATTTCTGACTTTTCCAGTTTTCTTCTTGTAGTTGATTTCTAATTTATACCTATGTGCTCAGAAGAGATGGTTTGTATTATATTAATCTCCTTAAATTTGTTGAGACTTGCTTTGTGGCCTAATATATGATCTATTTTGGAGAACACTCCATGTACATTCAAAAAGAATGTGTATTCTGCAGTTTGGGGATGGAATGTTCTGTGTTCATATACTAAGTACATCTGGTCTAATGTATCATTTAAGGCCAATGTTTCTTTATTGATCTTCTGCTAAGATGATCTTTCCAATGATGTGAGTAGAGTGTTAAAGTTTCCTACTATTACTGTGCCACTGTGAGTTTCTCCTTTCATGTCTGTTAATAATTACATTATATATTTAGGTGCTCCTATGTTGAGTGCATAGATGTTACAAGTGTTGTGTCCTCTTGTTGGATTGTTCCCTTGATCATTATGTAGTATCGTTCTTTGTCTATTGTTTCAGATTAATTTTAAAGTTTATTTTGTCTGATAGAAGCAAAGGTGCTCCAGCTTTCTTTTCATTTCCATTTGCATGGAGTATCTTTTTCCATCCCTTCACTTCCAGTTTGCGAGTTTTGTTAGGTCTTAATTATGTCTCTTGTGTGCAGTATATATATGGGTCCTGCTTTCTTACCCATTCAGCCACCCTGTGCCTTTTGATTAGAACATTTAGTCCATTGACATTTAAAGTAGCTATTGATAAGTATGCATTTATTGCCATTTTGTTCCTTTTTATTCTGGATGTTTTAGTGGTTCTTCTTTGTTCTTTTCTTCTCTTGCTCTCTTCGCTTCTGATTTGATGTTTTTGGTATTTGTTTGGGTTTCTTTCTCTTCACTTTTTGTGTGTGTATTGTAGGTTTCTTATTTGTGATTACCATGAGGTTCATATATAATAACCTATGTAAATAGTAATCTATATTAAGTTGATTGTCTAAGTTTGAACTATTACTAAGAGTGTTACCCTTTTACTCCCCTGCCCCCACATTTTATATTTTTGAAATCATCTTTAAAAATCTCTTTTTTGTCTGTATATCACTTAACCTGTTATCATGGAGATAGATACTTTTGGTATTTTTTCTTTTGACCTTCAATACTACCTTTATAGGTTGTCGATTCACTGCCTTTCTGTATATTTGCCTTTAGCAGTGATTTTTTTTCTTAGATAATTTTCTTATTCCTATTTGTGTTCTTTTCTTTTCCCACTTAAATAAATCCCTTTAACAATTCTTGTAAGGTCAGCTCAGTGGCGATAAACTCCTATAGTTTTTGCTTGTTTGCAAACCATCCATTCTGAATGATAACCTTGCCAGTTAGAGTATTCTTAGCTGTTTTTTTTTTTCTTTTCCTCTCAGCACTTTGAATATATCATGTCACTCCCTTCTGTCCCGCAAAGTTTCTGCTGAGAAGTCAGCTGATAGCCTTATGGGGTTTCCTTTGTATGTAACTTGTCTTTCTCTTGCAGCTTTTAAGATTCTCTCTTTATCTTTAATTCTTGATATTTGACTTATAATATGTCTTGGTGTGGGCATCTTTGGATTCATCTTATTTGTTGCTGTCTGTGCTTTCTTTACCTGAATGCCCGTTTCCTTCCTCAGTTTAGGGAAGTTTTCAGCTATTATTTCCTCAAATATCTTTCTGCCTATTTGTCTCTTCTCTTTCTGGGACACCTATATTAAAGATGTTAGTACACTTCATGTTGTCCCAGAGGTCCCTTAGACTGTCCTCATTATTTTAATTTTTTCTTTTTTCTGTTCAGCTTGGGTGATTTCCTGTACTGTGTCATCCAGATCACTGATCTGTTCTTTGTGTCATCTACTTTGCTGTTGATTTCCTCTAGTTAATTTTTCATTTCCACTATTGTATTCTTCAGTTCTGATTGGTTCTTTTCTTTGTTTTCCAATTCTTTGTTGAAGGTCTCACTGTTCACATGTATTCTTCTCCCGAGATCAATGAGTATCCTATTAGTTTGTACTCTTTATCAGGTAGGTTGTGTATCTGTGCTTCATTTAGTTATTTTTCTGAGGATTTCTCCTCTTCCCTTATTTGAAGCATATTCCTTTGTCTCCTCATTTTGCCGACTTCTCTGTGCTTATATCTGTGTATTAAGTGGGTCAGCTACATCTGCTGATGTTTGAAATGTGACCTTATGAAAGAGATGCCTTAAGGGACCCAGAAATGTCCTTCCTTCTTATCACCTGTTCCAAATTCTCCAGGGGTGTCCCCTGTGTGGGCTGTGTGTTCCCTTCTGTTGTGACAGGTTTGCTCTTGCTGCAGGTGCATGGTTAGTCTATGCTGACCCCCAGGCTGGCTCGTTGTAAAGCTCAGCCATGTGTGACTTAAATGGTCACTTTATTGAGTGGGACAAGCCCCAGCACAGCTGGCTTCAAGGTGTAATACCTTAAAACTAATGCTAAGTGAATCAGGCCCCCAGTGTGGCTGGTTGCTATCCTCAGGGTCTCACAATTTCTGTAGGCTTCCATTGCTGCTCCTTGCAGCACATCACCATCGTCAGCTCTCTCAGGAGCACAGATGGCGTGTGCTGCCCCCAGGGACAACAGCACACAATCATTTCAGACATTGGATGATGGGGCAGATCCCCTGTGTGGCTGTTTGAGATGGCCAGTGGCGTGAGTCTTCTGCAGCTGACACACTCCACTGCCCGTGGTCCCACACACTCTTCCAACACAGGCCCACCCCCTAAACACTCGCCACCAAGGCAGACCCACTTGTTCCACTGCTGAGGTCCCACACACCACACCCATGCAGGGCCACAAGTTCACCACAGGCTTGCAGGTAGGCAGGGCCAGTCTCTTTGGTGGGTTATGTGCTCTGGCTGCACTTGACTAAATCTGTGTTTTTGTGGGCAGGGTAAACCTCTGCACTAACAGGCAATAGGAAGTAATCGAATGGCAGATGCTAGTGTCCAGGTCAGCATGACTGGACTAGATCCCAATAATGCTTGTGGACAGTGTCTCAGGCCCTGGAGGGTTGAGCCAAGCCACCTACTGCCTCTCTGAGATGCACTTAGAGCTTAGTGAGTCTCTTTTACCAATGGACTATGAACTTTTCTTTTTGGTGTTTTTGCTTTTTTTTCCAGAATGGGTGAATCTCTGCATGGCTTCTTTAAGAGCAGGTTTCTCTTTCTCTGAAGTTTGATAGTTTTCCTGAGGGTATCTCCCACTGGTTTTGAAAGCCAGCTAATCTGGCTATTATGGGATCTCATCTCAGTTGTGCTGAATCTAAAGGCTGAGATGCCTACTGTGCCATAGATCCCCCCACTCAGATCACGCCTGCTCCTCTGGGAAGAGCTTCATACCTTTAAGATTGCTCCCAACCATGAAGCACTGTGACTAGGATGTGATTTTCTCCTCAGCAGAGGTTTATTTCTGCCTCTTCCACCCCTGTCAGTGCTGTCCCTTGTTGTGGGGGTTCTTTTTATTGAATTTCCAGATCTCTCAGAGGTAATTGTTTCACAGGTAGCTGTGCCTTTGTTGTGTCCTTCGGAGGAGGTGAGTTCAGTCCTTTGACATGACCATCTTCCCATCATCCTTGTGATTACTCTGGAAATAGAAAATGTAGGGAGATTCACATGGTTTCAAAATGCATGCCACCAGAATGATTTTTTATATCATGCAATTTCAAATTTGTTTCAATAAAACTTGCAGAGAATGCAACCTGTTTCAGGAGAACAATTTGGCCCTCACTATCCAAACTTAATATGTACCTCATCCATTCATTTAAAAATTCCATTGCTAGGAATTTAGCCTAAGGATATTGTAAGTGTAATTTATAAATACAAGATGATATGATACATAAATTCAAAGTGATGTAATATATTGTATCACCCTGAATTATTTGCTGTGATGTGTTGGATGGAGAAAAAAGGAGCACTTAGTGTGTAAACATGTTACCCTAAACCTGTAAATACATTTACAGGTCCGATAGGCTACCACACTCAAAGATATGACAGGCTAGCCTGGCTTATCCCCGCCAGCCACCCAACACTGGAAAACTGCAGCATTAATCTCCTTGAGTCTCTGTGGAGTGTGTTGGGCCATTTCATATATGGCACAAGGTCACTGTGAGCCCCTTACACTGCTTAATCTATGACCAAAGCTTTGCCTTGATGCAGCAGCAGGGACAAAACAGTAGCTAAGTGCCAAAAAGGACTGATAAAATCCTGGGAATAAGGCAGCACAGGGCTTTCATTATCTCTCATTGTGTTATCAAAAGTTCGGTCTCTGAACTCGGTGCCAATTCAAATAATGAGAACGGAGGTTCGGGTGAAAAGGGAAAAAACAGTTTTCTTATTTTCTTTGGCAGGTGAAGGGAGTGCCAGCTAGCTAATGCCTTAGGGACAGCTGGTTCCCTGTTAAGAAGCAGGTAAGGGGTTTTAAAAGTTACTAAGCAATGTGGCTGCTTGAAGGGAGGGGGTGGCCTGTGACCTTACTGGTCAGCACTTTCCCACTGGCCTGCGTTTGGCCTTGTGAGGCTGTTTGCAAGGAGAGGGGATGGTGAGATAAAGGAATCCACAGATGGCTGTCCTTGGTTGTTGGCTTCCACGGTTGATGGTAGATTAGGGTGCCAGGAAGTCAAGGAGTTGGGCTCTGGGAAGCTTCAGTTTCTTGATATACTCTGGACATCAGTTTCCCTGTAATAAACTTCAAGGACTTGTGATTAGCCAAAACTTTAGTGGGAGCCAAGCATGAGGCCTTTAACAATTTGGAACTTCTATTTGGTTGTAAAACTCAGGAAGTCAAAGGTTAAAGAAACAGATATTTACATGTGAGTGTAACTAAAGAAGCAGGAAAAGGGGTTGGTCTTTCTTTAGGTTTAACCCCATATATGCTGGCTTTAATGTAGGGGAACCAAAATCAGGGCCTGTATTAATTAAAAGCCTATAACAGCTGTCCCTTAATTGATCAATTTGCTGATTGTTTACTAATTTGTTGAATGAGAATAAATGGCAAGAAACAAGTGGATCATGATTTTCTTGGTTGTCTCTTCAGATTGGCATTTTGAACTTGTTCTTTGCTGTAACCAAAGACAACAATCTAAATTAAAGGGCACTCTCACATATAATAATTGGCATTAGATTTGAATAGAACAGACACATTCACAAAAATTCATCAAGTATGTTTACTACAGCACTGTTTGTAATGAAAACAAGGTTTCAATCAATCAGGACTGTTTACACAATTTCTCATACGTCCATAGAATCGAATAAATAATATGCAGTCATGTTTTTAAAATGACATATTTCCATGTGCTCTTAAAAAAGACCTCCAAGATATATATGCCGCGAGAGAAAAAGCAGTGTGCAGTACAGTAACTATAGTAGAATTCCTTTCTGTTAAAAAAAAATAAGTAGACAAATTTTATCGGGTCATTTTCCAACAGAAGGATTGAGTGAATTCAAAGGAAAATCCTCTCTTCACTCCAGAAGGGTACCATGACAGGTAATATATTCTAAATATATTTTTAAAAGACAATTATGTTAAAAACAAAAACTAAAATTAGCATCTCCTTGAACTGGAACTGGAAATATGATGGCTGCGGGCTGACACCACAGGGTATGAAATAGCAACTTATGAGAACTAGCTCCTGAAAAGAAAACACAGCCTTCATGGGAAGTTAACAAATCTTTGTGTTTAAGTTCCACTAATGTTTCTGTTATTCTCTGATATGAGACAGTTGCAAAAAGACAGAATAAACAAACCAAATATTCTAGACGCGGCAGACTTGGACCTCTCTATTCAACACTTTTTCTTCCTCCCAACATGAAGGCTACCTTCTTTTTTTTTCTGCCTAACTTACACCTTTGCAATCTTCAAGAATCAGCTCCTTCATTTGTCAAGAACCCTCTTTTTATTCGAACCATCAATGCATCCCATCTCCTTTACTGACTTTATCATGGTCTGCATGACATGAGTTATCATACCTTTTGTGTGCTGTTTCACAAAGGATGTGTGTGTTTGTAAATCATGCCTCCATGAATTATAAGCTTCTTGAAGGGAAGAATGACAGAAATGATAACTCAAATGTTCCATGCCTCCACCTAGAGCCTTATTTCCCAAGCTCTGCAATATCGAACTTCTGAGCTGGATTATTTTTGGTCACCGTGAGGGCATATTTTTCACTGTAGGATGTTGAATAGTGATCCTTGCCTCTACCCACCAGCTGCCAGTAACATCCCTCCCATCAATCATGACAACCAAAAATGTCTTTAGACATTGCCTCCTGGGAACAAAAATGATCCCAATTGAGGATTACTGTTCTAGGCATTTATTCACAGTTGATTTCAAAGTGGCAGTAATAACTATAGATTGATGAGATGATTTAGAATAATGTAATGGGGAAAATCAATAGCATTGCAATGTGCATTTGACAACAGGACCAGAGCCAATTCCAATTTTCAGGGATTAAAATGTTATAATGTAACCATAAGTTGCTAAAATTTAACCATGCCATTCAGTTACAAAGACCCAGGTAGTGACAGAATTCTACCTTCAGTTTTTGCTGAACTGCCCTGGGACTAGGCATCCTAAAACATCAGTGGAGGTAAGAAAATCCAATGAAAACAACATAGTAAAGATATAGATAAAACTTGATTGATTAACTAATATTATTGGCTGTTGAATGTTTAATAAACAAAATGTATTCTAAGCAATCTCCATCTTCTGTGTTTCTTTTAATACATTATGCCCAGTGTTACTGAGCAAGGTTCACTGCCTGATGTGGATAGAAGCCAACACTACGGCACTGGCTTTTACTGTTTTTTTTTTGTTGTTTAGAAAGATTGGCCCTGAGCTAATGTCTGTTGCCAATCTTCATGTTTCTTTTCTCCCCAAAGTTCCCCAGTACATACTTGTATATCATGGTCATAGGTTCTAGTTCTTCTATGTGGGATGCTGCCTCAGCATGGCTTGATGAGCAGTGCTAGGTCCACATTCAGGATCCAAACAGGTGAACCCTGGGCCACTGAAGCAAAGCACGTGAACTTAACCACATGGCCATGGGGCTGGCCCTGGCGTTAGCTTTTGAGAGAAGAAAGGGCATTATTGCTAGGTCGAGTGGCAAGGAGACAGAAGGCAAGGCTCGCAAATCTGACTCTCTGATCCAAGGTTCAGGGTGAAATTTAAGGAGTTAGGGGCGACTAAGCTGCCACTGGGACCATGTAAGCTGATTGGCTAGTCTCAAACAAGTCCATATAAGGTAGTCAACCTACTTGGGAGGTTGGAAGACAGATTTTCCTTATGGAAGGACTCCTAACTTTGTAAAGGGCCCAATGGTAAGATTTTGAAGATTCTTTGTTCCAGAGTTATCTTGGATCTATGGGTTCCCACCTGGCACATGCATGCTCTCATCTCTATTATTGAGCAAAGTTTGATTAATCAGTAACGTGTTTTAAGATAGCAAAACTAGTTTCTGCTGGTAAATGATTTGTGTACTGTTTCAATTGCCTCTTTCCCTTGTACATTCCTTAATCTTGAGGGAACTAGGGTGATGGAAACTCTAGCTACTTCCTGCTGATTAGGGGGAAGATCAAAGTTTCTTTCTGAGTCTTTTGTTCTTAAACATAATCAAGCCAAAGAGACACATTTCGGGGTGGCACAATATGATCTCCCACATTCCTGCCTTTGAAACTTCAAGAAGTTTCACAGTCCAGAAGCTGAGTTGGTAGATTGTTAAACCTCAGTAAACACTAGTTTCTTATTCCTGACAATAGGTCAGTCTAGTTAAATTGATTTCAGGAGGTGGTGATTCAGGTAGGCTTCCAAAGTTAAGCCTATAAGCAAGTGAAAAGATATCTAATTAGGGTTATTTGTATTGAAATGAAATAAAAGTAAAGGTTAATTGTTGAAACCAGTTTCTGAGCCCAGAGTACAGCCAGTCAAGAACATTTCCAGGTGTCACAGTCAAGGCATTCTTTTGCAGTTTGAAATGTCTCTGATGATGTCATCAGGTGTTCAAGTTCATTTTGAGAAGGTTATACTGCAAGAGGCATGAAGATTCTCTAAACATGGGCTATCATGGTGACTTCTCTCATGGTTATATCACATTGTTCAATTTCAGTTTACAAGGCTTCAGGAAAGAGAATGATTTCAGTTCTCAATGATGCCAAATTAAAAGGATAGATAAAATTGAAAACATTAATTTGCATGTTTGTAGCCAGCTATTTGAGGAAACTGGCAGAATTCAAGACACAGTCCAGCTTACAGATAGAAAACAAAAACCTCAAAGAAAATTTATAGAACTAGAATGTCTACTACACTTCCTACTGGAAAATAATTTTTATCTCTAAAATCAGCTTCATTTTTACTGAATATAGGCGAATTAAGACTAATTGGTTTGCAAAATAACTCGTTTCAATAAGTATAGCCCACTTGTTTACAAAAGTATACTACGAATAGCAATACATTGTATAGGATCTTTTATTTTATTTAATTTTCCAAGTCATTCTCTCCTTTTTCACTTTTTCTTAAGGATTGGAAGCTGTGTACAGACTGTTTTCAATCTTCTTTGTTGGAACTTTGAGTAAGAAATCACAGATTGAACTTTAAAGGGTTCTACAAGCCAGGAAGGCCAAGCAAATGCCTTGCCATCAGACTCTGCCTGCAATACATATAAATTTGGTTGAATTCTTCTTTTCTTGAGGTTTCTCAAAATATCCTAAGGTTCTTGCACCTGCCAGGAAGAGACAATACTTACTCATCTGGTAAGGGTGCTAGGAACGCTGTAAACAAGGTATCAGGCCAATTTACAAGGGGCTTTATTTGGTCCATAAAGTTAACATTTGTTTCTTAGAGTTGCATGATGGAATCTGAGTTTATGAAGGTCTATCTCAAACATGATATTAGAGTTAAACCATTGGTAATGTAACCAATATTTCCAATTCATTCCTGTTAAAAGAAAGAACAAATAATTACAGAACTTATGAAAATGACAGTATTGCCATCAAACTAAGACTATTCACTCATTCTAAATTAGAGAGGGATCAAGTAAGGGGGAAAACATAAATGTATTAATTTTGCACAAATATATAATTTAAATGCAGAAAAGAGGTTTCTCAAATCTATGGAAAGAAAAGATGAAAAAAATCAGAAATATTTCACACAAAATTCTCTGTTTACCTGCCAATGTGCAGTGAATCTAGCCCAGCCAAAACAAGACAGACTGGGGAATCAACGTGGAAGACTGATCCCTTTGCACCAACACAGCGGAGCAAACTGGAGTACCACCTGCATAAGAGGACCAGGAGAGCCGCCAGGATGCCAGCCCCAAGCAGGACACTGGGGCAACAGAGTACCTGGCTTCAGCCCCTCCTCCCCGCATACCCTCCTCCTCCAAGCTCTAGGCAGGGTCCCTGACACCCAGGGCGGGGCGGCGCCCTATGCCAGCCCAGTTCAGCCTGGACCTATTGGAATTTCACTGTAATAAATCGATAATGACACGTGCTTGAGTTTTGAGTGTCATCATTTCTTACGTCTGTAGGCTCGACAACTGGGAAGCACGTGGGGGCGCTGTTCTGTTTCCATCAGATTTGGCAGAACACACACGAGGAGACGAAAGCCGGCAAGAGGGCAGGGGGTGAATTTCCAAAGGGGAAGGAAGCTCCACCAACCCCGCAAAAGGCACACAGATGCGAGCGCACGGGCACGCCCTCACGCAGGCCCTCTAGACTCCGAGGAAACGAACTCAGAGACCACCCTGTTCGCCTGTACGCATGTTCGGCAAGCGGGCTGGGACACAAGACAGAGAGTCCCACCGGGTCCAGCGTGCATGTGGCTCCCCTTTCTTCTACTCTTCGAAGCTCCCTAGTTTGGGAGAACTCGCGCTGGGATGGCCTTCCCAGAAATCCATTGATTGGTCCCCCGGAAGAATACCCTTCCGGTTGACCCTGAGAAGACCCCAGAAACAAGTCAGGTGAAGCACTTCCTGGCTGCAAGGAAGGGAGAGGGTCGAGCGGACAGGGAAGACGGCTGCCAGGCGACGGCTGGACGATGGGGGCGGAGTCAGGGAGAGGGGCCAGCGGACGGATCTGGAAGGGATTGGGCGGACTCTGAAGCAAGCCCTCCTCGGGAGTCCTCCTCACAGGTCCCCCCTGGCCGGCCCCTCCTCTTCTGGAGCCCAGGGCCAACCAATCCCATCCGACCTGGACGACGACGAGCCCCCTGGCTCCGCCCCCGCTGACCCCAGCTGCGCGCATTTCCCCCGGATCTCCAGCAGTCCCTGCCCTCCTCCAACCGCCTCAGGCCACGGGAACGCTTCCTCCAGAACTGAGTGCCCAGCCTTGGGACAGACACTGCTCTGCTCCTGCAGGAGAGAGAGGGGATCCGTGAGACGCCAGCTCCGATTTCCAGGTCGTAAGACCGGGACGAGGGTTTGCTTGGACAAAGGAGGCAGGAGCACCTTCCCGATGGATGGTTCCCGGCGCCCGAGGAGACCGCGGGAGTCCCGGACAGAATCGAAGGGCCGCAGAGCTGGAGACACCTGGTACGTTGGGACCTGTGTGACGGAGGACGAGGCGGGCTCCTCTGTGTGCCTAGGGGTGTGTGTGTGTGTGTCCGTGTGTGTGTGTGTGTGTGTGTCCGTGTGTGTGTTTGTGTGTGTGTGCGCGCATGCGTGCTTCAGTGGATGGCACCAGGGGAGAGGAGAAGGGAGAAGCCGGGCCTCCCAGGAGGCTGGGCATTTGGAAGCTGAGGAAAGGGAGAATCGCTAGGTCCGGAGGAATCCCTTCGGGGTGGGGAGGTCGGGAGGAGCCCTCTGGAGACGCGTCTCGGGTTTGCTCCCTCCTTGCTCTCTTCCTGTGCTCCGGCCTTACAATTCCCCCTGCCGACACACTCTCTGTGGGGTCGTCTCCCTCCTCTGCGGGAAGGGAGAGGGGAGCAGAGGATCTGAGGGTCCCACCACCGTCTCACCCAGACGGGGGAGGGTTCCCTCCGTGTCCACTGTTTTTCTTCTGGCCCTCAGCCCGCGCGTGGAATCCGGGGGCAGACAGGACTGTCCCCTGTGGAGCGCGGGCACCTCTTTCTGCAAAGTGCTCAGGCCCGAGATGTCTCTCCTTCTCCTGTGGAGGAGCCCCCTCCAGAGGGCACTCTTTCCCGTGGGCACCGTCCCTGGTTCCCTCCCTATTGGCGGTGCAGGGGGGGGGTGGGGGCTGGGGGTTTGGGGGGTGGGGGTGGGGCTTTCCCCAGCGAGGGGGTGAGGGAGGACGCGCGCAGAGGCGGGTGTCGGGACGCAAGCAGCACCCGGGGAGGAGCAGCTCTCCTTGGAAGGGAAGGACGCGTGCCTTGGCCCCGGGGCTCAGGGTGGGCGCGTGGGCGGGATGAGAAGGCGGGCTTTCAGGCGTGTGGGAAGTGGACCCCGGGTTCCTGCGTGCGAGGTCTGACCGTGTCCCTCCCTGTCCTGCAGCTCGGCCACCCCCGCCCCGGGGAAGGCGGCGAAGCGGAGGCGGCAGGTGGAGCAGGATCCCCGCACAGGTAAGGCGCTTTCCTGCTTTCTCGAAGGAGTGGGCTGCTGGGGAGAAGGCGTGCCAGGGCTTCAGGAAAGGAACAGCTGCCTCCTCTGGAATGTCCCGGGCGGCTTCCTCGGTTCTTCCGGCCACCCGTCCCGCAGCCGGTCCGGGCCGAGTCCCGGGGCTCTCCGGGCTCACGCCCTCTGCTCTCAAGAACACCCTGCGGGAGCAGAGCATTCACCTCGCACCCTCTGCTCTCTCCGCAGGGGCAGAGCCAGCCGCAGTGCCAGGAGCTCCCTGCCCGGCTCCAGCGCGGGCCCCGGCAGCAGCCCAGGTGAGTGGGCGGGACTCCGGAGGCTGGCCAGAGGGCCGCTGCTGCCCCGGCTCCAGGCCCCCAGCCAAGCCCCGCAGATGACCCTCCAGCTGGCGCTCAGCCTGAGCAGGACCTCCACCGCCTGGGGGGTGGGGGGAGGTGGCCAGGCAGAGTTTCCCTCGGGGAGGGGGCGGCGGCTGGCGGCCGGCAGCTCCCTCCCCAAGAGGCCTCTCGGAGGGCCCCTGGGAGCTGGAGAACTCAGAGCTTTCCTCCCGCAGGGGCCGCGGACGCCCAGCACGCAGAGGATGCAGATGGTCGTGGTGGTCCTGGAGCCGGGAACAGCCCTTGAGCTGCGCCTGGGTGCGGAAGTCCTGGTCCTGGCCCCCCACGCAGCCCTGCAGCTCACGCTCGGCAACCTGGCGCTCGTCGTCGTCCCTGCGCGCGTCCTGAGCTCTTCCGAGGCTCTCTGGTTCCCTGCCCACGCGCGCTGGCTCTGGCCCGGCCTGACCCAGGCCGCCTGGGCCATCAACGTGCAAGACGGATCCCTTTGCGCCCAGAGAGCGGAGCCCAGCGGAGCGCCCCCCGCGCCAGAGGACGGGGAGGCTAGGCGAGGCTGCCGGCCCCCCGCGGGACCCTGGGCCGGCGGAGTCCCGGGCCTCAGCCCCTCCTCCCCGCACACCCTCCTCCTCCAAGCTCTCCGCGGGGCCCCTGCCCGCCAGGGCTGCGGGCTCCCGCCCGGGCCCAGGCCGGGGCTGCGCCCTCTGCCGGCCGAGTTCAGCCTGGACCTCCGCGGCCTGGGGCCCCCGCCCAGCTCGGAGCTCAGACCTCTGCCTCCCTCCCCGAGTCCCAGTCCGCGGCCCAGAAGCTGCCGCGCGCCGCCCCGTCGCAGGCCCCCCGCCAAGGCCCGCAGGCGTCTCTTCCGAGGGGATTGATCGGCCGCGAGCGCCCACCCCACGCGCAAGAATTGGCGCACGCCGTTCGGGAGCCGCGGACGCCTGCCCCCTTCTAGGGTGTCTCCCTGAGGCGGCATCACTCTCTGCCGGGAACACCGCGCGGGCGGCTGGCGCTCCAGGCGGGAGCGGAGGCCGCCAGGGACCTCTCCCCCACACCCGGGCTCTGCCACAGGGGCTCCGGACAGGCGGAAGAGAGCACCGGGAGGGTGGGGAGAAAAGAGCTGCCCATCCCTCCTGCCGCGAAGGACTCCGACATCCAGAAGAGGGCACATCTGGTCACGGTCCTCTGCGAGGAACCACACCCAAGACCCTCGAAGAAAGCACGCCAAAGCCTGGAGCGCGCGCCTCCCCAGAGAGGGTCTCCCAAAGCACCTGAAAGCGGGCTCCGCCCGCATCACGCCCGGGAGCGGGAGCGGAAGGCGCAGGAGCTCTCCGGGTGGGGGGAGGGGGGCGTTAGCACACCTTGCCGCCATGAGAACGGCTCCAGGAGAACAGCACGATGGACCTGTCCGAAGGCTGGGCAGGACGTGGAGCCGCTGGAACTCTCCCCCGTTGCTGGCGGGGAGCCCAGAATGGGACAACTTGCTGAAATGGAGTGTAGTTCCTCGACTCCTTCATCCTAGGCTTCCCGTTCATCCCACCCGGCTCTCCCACTCTGAGAGATCTGCTTGAGAGCCACGAACGGGTCTGTTCAGGGAGACGCCGAAGGCCAGAGTGGCCAGCAGCTGTCTCCACAATACAGCCAAGGGTGGGGTGTGACCTCCCCCGTGCCCTTCGGGGTTGCGTGGAGACTGAGAAGGGGACCCACCCCGGCCAGGGCACTGCCCCTCAGCGATCAAGAGGATGGGCTTTTTCCGCTCGATTCCATGGCCCACCCCGGTCAGTCGACTCTGAATGCTTCTAGTCCCTCCAGGTGTTGGATGATTTTCAGGGCGGTTTGGGCGACCGGGGCTGTGGGAACCTTACGAGAGGCGATCGAGGACGTCTCCCTGCAGACCCAGGGTCTCGCATGCAATGGCACTTTCAGACGGGATGCGCCGAAACCGTGAAACCCACACTGGCTTTCCAAGCCTGCCACGAAGAGAAAGATGACCGTGACTCTTCACTCTAGGGGGGAAACGGCAGTGCCCATGATCCTATTGGAACTTGAGTGTAATAAATCGATACCGAAACGTGCTTGATTTTGGGGTGTGATCATTTCTTACGTCTGTTGGCTCGACAACTGGGAAGCACGTGGGGGCGCTGTTCTGTTTCCATCAGATTCGGCAGAACACACACGAGGAGAGGAAAGCCGGCAAGAGGGGAGGGGGTGGATTTCCAAAGGAGAAGGAAGCTCCGCCAACCCCGCAAAAGGCACACAGATGCGAGCGCCCGCGCACGCCCTCACGCACGCCGCCCACCCCCCCCCCGCCCACACACACAAACACACACACACACACAAACTCCGATGTAACACAGACATTCGCAGAGGCACGTTCACAAATTCCCGTAAAGTCTGCCTGAGCTCACCCCCAAATTCCCCTCCGAAGTTCTCAAAGGGCAAGCGATTGCCTAGTGAAAGGACTCCTCCCTCGAGGCTCCGGCTCCGAGGAAAGGAACTCAGAGCCCCGCCTGGTCGGCAAGCGGGCTGGGACTCAAGCCAGAGAGTCCCCCCGGGTCCGGCGTGCATGTGGCTCCCCTTTCTTCTACTCTTCGAAGCTCCCTAGTTTGGGAGAACTCGCGCTGGGATGGCCTTCCCAGAAATCCATTGATTGGTCCCCCGGAAGAATACCCTTCCGGTTGACCCTGAGAAGACCCCAGAAACAAGTCAGGTGAAGCACTTCCTGGCTGCAGGGAAGGGAGAGGGTCGAGCGGACAGGGAAGACGGCTGCCAGGCGACGGCTGGACGATGGGGGCGGAGTCAGGGAGAGGGGCCAGCGGACGGATCTGGAAGGGATTGGGCGGACTCTGAAGCAAGGCCTCCTCGGGAGTCCTCCTCACACGTCCCCCCTGGCCGGCCCCTCCTCTTCTGGAGCCCAGGGCCAACCAATCCCATCCGACCTGGACGACGACGAGCCCCCTGGCTCCGCCCCCGCTGACCCCAGCGGCGCGCATTTCCCCCGGATCTCCAGCAGTCCCTGCCCTCCTCCAACCGCCTCAGGCCACGGGAACGCTTCCTCCAGAACTGAGTGCCCAGCCTTGGGACAGACACTGCTCGTGCAGGAGAGAGAGGGGATCCGTGAGACGCCAGCTCCGATTTCCAGGTCGTAAGACCGGGACGAGGGTTTGCTTGGACAAAGGAGGCAGGAGCACCTTCCCGATGGATGGCTCCCGGCGCCCGAGGAGACCGCGGGAGTCCCGGACAGAATCAAAGGGCCGCAGAGCTGGAGACACCTGGTACGTTGGGACCTGGGTGACGGAGGACGAGGCGGGCTCCTCTGTGTGGCTAGGGATGTGTGTGTGTGTGTGTGTGTGTGTTTGTGTGTGTGTGTGTGTGTGTGTGTGTGTGTGTGTGTGTGCGTGCGTGTTTCAGTGGATGGCACCAGGGGAGAGGAGAAGGGAGAAGCCGGGCCTCCCAGGAGGCTGGGCATTTGGAAGCTGAGGAAAGGGAGAATCGCTAGGTCCGGAGGAATCCCTTCGGGGTGGGGAGGTCGGGAGGAGCCCTCGGGAGACGCGTCTCGGGTTTGCTCCCTCCTTGCTCTCTTCCTGTGCTCCGGCCTTACAATTCCCCCTGCCGACACACTCTCTGTGGGGTCGTCTCCCTCCTCTGCGGGAAGGGAGAGGGGAGCAGAGGATCTGAGGGTTCCACCACCGTCTCACCCAGACGGGGGAGGGTTCCCTCCGTGTCCACTGTTTTTCTTCTGGCCCTCAGCACCGCGCGTGGAATCCGGGGGCAGACAGGACTGTCCCCTGTGGAGCGCGGGCACCACTTTCTGCAAAGTGCTCAGGCCCGAGGAGATGTCTCTCCTTCTCCTGTGGAGGAGCCCCCTCCAGAGGGCACTCTTTCCCGTGGGCACCGTCCCTGGTTCCCTCCCTATTGGCGGTGCAGGGGGGGGGTGGGGGCTGGGGGTTTGGGGGGTGGGGGTGGGGCTTTCCCCAGCGAGGGGGTGAGGGAGGACGCGCGCAGAGGCGGGTGTCGGGACGCAAGCAGCACCCGGGGAGGAGCAGCTCTCCTTGGAAGGGAAGGACGCGTGCCTTGGCCCCGGGGCTCAGGGTGGGCGCGTGGGCGGGATGAGAAGGCGGGCTTTCAGGCGTGTGGGAAGTGGACCCCGGGTTCCTGCGTGCGAGGTCTGACCGTGTCCCTCCCTGTCCTGCAGCTCGGCCACCCCCGCCCCGGGGAAGGCGGCGAAGCGGAGGCGGCAGGTGGAGCAGGATCCCCGCACAGGTAAGGCGCTTTCCTGCTTTCTCGAAGGAGTGGGCTGCTGGGGAGAAGGCGTGCCAGGGCTTCAGGAAAGGAACAGCTGCCTCCTCTGGAATGTCCCGGGCGGCTTCCTCGGTTCTTCCGGCCACCCGTCCCGCAGCCGGTCCGGGCCGAGTCCCGGGGCTCTCCGGGCTCACGCCCTCTGCTCTCAAGAACACCCTGCGGGAGCAGAGCATTCACCTCGCACCCTCTGCTCTCTCCGCAGGGGCAGAGCCAGCCGCAGTGCCAGGAGCTCCCTGCCCGGCTCCAGCGCGGGCCCCGGCAGCAGCCCAGGTGAGTGGGCGGGACTCCGGAGGCTGGCCAGAGGGCCGCTGCTGCCCCGGCTCCAGGCCCCCAGCCAAGCCCCGCAGATGACCCTCCAGCTGGCGCTCAGCCTGAGCAGGACCTCCACCGCCTGGGGGGTGGGGGGAGGTGGCCAGGCAGAGTTTCCCTCGGGGAGGGGGCGGGGGCTGGCGGCTGGCAGCTCCCTCCCCAAGAGGCCTCTCGGAGGGCCCCTGGGAGCTGGAGAACTCAGAGCTTTCCTCCCGCAGGGGCCGCGGACGCCCAGCACGCAGAGGATGCAGATGGTCGTGGTGGTCCTGGAGCCGGGAACAGCCCTTGAGCTGCGCCTGGGTGCGGAAGTCCTGGTCCTGGCCCCCCACGCAGCCCTGCAGCTCACGCTCGGCAACCTGGCGCTCGTCGTCGTCCCTGCGCGCGTCCTGAGCTCTTCCGAGGCTCTCTGGTTCCCTGCCCACGCGCGCTGGCTCTGGCCCGGCCTGACCCAGGCCGCCTGGGCCATCAACGTGCAAGACGGATCCCTTTGCGCCCAGAGAGCGGAGCCCAGCGGAGCGCCCCCCGCGCCAGAGGACGGGGAGGCTAGGCGAGGCTGCCGGCCCCCCGCGGGACCCTGGGCCGGCGGAGTCCCGGGCCTCAGCCCCTCCTCCCCGCACACCCTCCGCGGCCTGGGGCCCCCGCCCAGCTCGGAGCTCAGACCTCTGCCTCCCTCCCCGAGTCCCAGTCCGCGGCCCAGAAGCTGCCGCGCGCCGCCCCGTCGCAGGCCCCCCGCCAAGGCCCGCAGGCGTCTCTTCCGAGGGGATTGATCGGCCGCGAGCGCCCACCCCACGCGCAAGAATTGGCGCACGCCGTTCGGGAGCCGCGGACGCCTGCCCCCTTCTAGGGTGTCTCCCTGAGGCGGCATCACTCTCTGCCGGGAACACCGCGCGGGCGGCTGGCGCTCCAGGCGGGAGCGGAGGCCGCCAGGGACCTCTCCCCCACACCCGGGCTCTGCCACAGGGGCTCCGGACAGGCGGAAGAGAGCACCGGGAGGGTGGGGAGAAAAGAGCTGCCCATCCCTCCTGCCGCGAAGGACTCCGACATCCAGAAGAGGGCACATCTGGTCACGGTCCTCTGCGAGGAACCACACCCAAGACCCTCGAAGAAAGCACGCCAAAGCCTGGAGCGCGCGCCTCCCCAGAGAGGGTCTCCCAAAGCACCTGAAAGCGGGCTCCGCCCGCATCACGCCCGGGAGCGGGAGCGGAAGGCGCAGGAGCTCTCCGGGTGGGGGGAGGGGGGCGTTAGCACACCTTGCCGCCATGAGAACGGCTCCAGGAGAACAGCACGATGGACCTGTCCGAAGGCTGGGCAGGACGTGGAGCCGCTGGAACTCTCCCCCGTTGCTGGCGGGGAGCCCAGAATGGGACAACTTGCTGAAATGGAGTGTAGTTCCTCGACTCCTTCATCCTAGGCTTCCCGTTCATCCCACCCGGCTCTCCCACTCTGAGAGATCTGCTTGAGAGCCACGAACGGGTCTGTTCAGGGAGACGCCGAAGGCCAGAGTGGCCAGCAGCTGTCTCCACAATACAGCCAAGGGTGGGGTGTGACCTCCCCCGTGCCCTTCGGGGTTGCGTGGAGACTGAGAAGGGGACCCACCCCGGCCAGGGCACTGCCCCTCAGCGATCAAGAGGATGGGCTTTTTCCGCTCGATTCCATGGCCCACCCCGGTCAGTCGACTCTGAATGCTTCTAGTCCCTCCAGGTGTTGGATGATTTTCAGGGCGGTTTGGGCGACCGGGGCTGTGGGAACCTTACGAGAGGCGATCGAGGACGTCTCCCTGCAGACCCAGGGTCTCGCATGCAATGGCACTTTCAGACGGGATGCGCCGAAACCGTGAAACCCACACTGGCTTTCCAAGCCTGCCACGAAGAGAAAGATGACCGTGACTCTTCACTCTAGGGGGGAAACGGCAGTGCCCATGATCCTATTGGAACTTGAGTGTAATAAATCGATACCGAAACGTGCTTGATTTTGGGGTGTGATCATTTCTTACGTCTGTTGGCTCGACAACTGGGAAGCACGTGGGGGCGCTGTTCTGTTTCCATCAGATTCGGCAGAACACACACGAGGAGAGGAAAGCCGGCAAGAGGGGAGGGGGTGGATTTCCAAAGGAGAAGGAAGCTCCGCCAACCCCGCAAAAGGCACACAGATGCGAGCGCCCGCGCACGCCCTCACGCACGCCGCCCACCCCCCCCCGCCCACACACACAAACACACACACACACACAAACTCCGATGTAACACAGACATTCGCAGAGGCACGTTCACAAATTCCCGTAAAGTCTGCCTGAGCTCACCCCCAAATTCCCCTCCGAAGTTCTCAAAGGGCAAGCGATTGCCTAGTGAAAGGACTCCTCCCTCGAGGCTCCGGCTCCGAGGAAAGGAACTCAGAGCCCCGCCTGGTCGGCAAGCGGGCTGGGACTCAAGCCAGAGAGTCCCCCCGGGTCCGGCGTGCATGTGGCTCCCCTTTCTTCTACTCTTCGAAGCTCCCTAGTTTGGGAGAACTCGCGGTGGGATGGCCTTCCCAGAAATCCATTGATTGGTCCCCCGGAAGAATACCCTTCCGGTTGACCCTGAGAAGACCCCAGAAACAAGTCAGGTGAAGCACTTCCTGGCTGCAAGGAAGGGAGAGGGTCGAGCGGACAGGGAAGACGGCTGCCAGGCGACGGCTGGACGATGGGGGCGGAGTCAGGGAGAGGGGCCAGCGGACGGATCTGGAAGGGATTGGGCGGACTCTGAAGCAAGCCCTCCTCGGGAGTCCTCCTCACAGGTCCCCCCTGGCCGGCCCCTCCTCTTCTGGAGCCCAGGGCCAACCAATCCCATCCGACCTGGACGACGACGAGCCCCCTGGCTCCGCCCCCGCTGACCCCAGCTGCGCGCATTTCCCCCGGATCTCCAGCAGTCCCTGCCCTCCTCCAACCGCCTCAGGCCACGGGAACGCTTCCTCCAGAACTGAGTGCCCAGCCTTGGGACAGACACTGCTCTGCTCCTGCAGGAGAGAGAGGGGATCCGTGAGACGCCAGCTCCGATTTCCAGGTCGTAAGACCGGGACGAGGGTTTGCTTGGACAAAGGAGGCAGGAGCACCTTCCCGATGGATGGTTCCCGGCGCCCGAGGAGACCGCGGGAGTCCCGGACAGAATCGAAGGGCCGCAGAGCTGGAGACACCTGGTACGTTGGGACCTGTGTGACGGAGGACGAGGCGGGCTCCTCTGTGTGCCTAGGGGTGTGTGTGTGTGTGTCCGTGTGTGTGTGTGTGTGTGTGTCCGTGTGTGTGTTTGTGTGTGTGTGCGCGCATGCGTGCTTCAGTGGATGGCACCAGGGGAGAGGAGAAGGGAGAAGCCGGGCCTCCCAGGAGGCTGGGCATTTGGAAGCTGAGGAAAGGGAGAATCGCTAGGTCCGGAGGAATCCCTTCTGGGTGGGGAGGTCGGGAGGAGCCCTCTGGAGACGCGTCTCGGGTTTGCTCCCTCCTTGCTCTCTTCCTGTGCTCCGGCCTTACAATTCCCCCTGCCGACACACTCTCTGTGGGGTCGTCTCCCTCCTCTGCGGGAAGGGAGAGGGGAGCAGAGGATCTGAGGGTCCCACCACCGTCTCACCCAGACGGGGGAGGGTTCCCTCCGTGTCCACTGTTTTTCTTCTGGCCCTCAGCCCGCGCGTGGAATCCGGGGGCAGACAGGACTGTCCCCTGTGGAGCGCGGGCACCTCTTTCTGCAAAGTGCTCAGGCCCGAGGAGATGTCTCTCCTTCTCCTGTGGAGGAGCCCCCTCCAGAGGGCACTCTTTCCGGTGGGCACCGCCCCTGGTTCCCTCCCTATCGGCGGTGCAGGGGGGTTGGGGGGGTGGGGGGGTGAGGAGTGGGGGGCGGGTTGGGCTGGGGGTTGTTGGGGGGTGGGGGCTGGGGGTTTGAGGGGTGGGGGTGGGGCTTTCCCCAGCGAGGGGGTGAGGGAGGACGCGCGCAGAGGCGGGTGTCGGGACGCAAGCAGCACCCCGGG
The DNA here is from genome assembly GCF_041296235.1 of Equus asinus. Taxonomy (NCBI): domain Eukaryota; kingdom Metazoa; phylum Chordata; class Mammalia; order Perissodactyla; family Equidae; genus Equus; species Equus asinus. The sequence goes on along the minus strand of NC_091809.1, from coordinate 18,225,595 downwards.
AGGAGCAGCTCTCCTTGGAAGGGAAGGACGCGTGCCTTGGCCCTGGGGCTCAGGGTGGGCGCGTGGGCGGGATGAGAAGGCGGGCTTTCAGGCGTGTGGGAAGTGGACCCCGGGTTCCTGCGTGCGAGGTCTGACCGTGTCCCTCCCTGTCCTGCAGCTCGGCCACCCCCGCCCCGGGGAAGGCGGCGAAGCGGAGGCGGCAGGTGGAGCAGGATCCCCGCACAGGTAAGGCGCTTTCCTGCTTTCTCGAAGGAGTGGGCTGCTGGGGAGAAGGCGTGCCAGGGCTTCAGGAAAGGAACAGCTGCCTCCTCTGGAATGTCCCGGGCGGCTTCCTCGGTTCTTCCGGCCACCCGTCCCGCAGCCGGTCCGGGCCGAGTCCCGGGGCTCTCCGGGCTCACGCCCTCTGCTCTCAAGAACACCCTGCGGGAGCAGAGCATTCACCTCGCACCCTCTGCTCTCTCCGCAGGGGCAGAGCCAGCCGCAGTGCCAGGAGCTCCCTGCCCGGCTCCAGCGCGGGCCCCGGCAGCAGCCCAGGTGAGTGGGCGGGACTCCGGAGGCTGGCCAGAGGGCCGCTGCTGCCCCGGCTCCAGGCCCCCAGCCAAGCCCCGCAGATGACCCTCCAGCTGGCGCTCAGCCTGAGCAGGACCTCCACCGCCTGGGGGGTGGGGGGAGGTGGCCAGGCAGAGTTTCCCTCGGGGAGGGGGCGGCGGCTGGCGGCCGGCAGCTCCCTCCCCAAGAGGCCTCTCGGAGGGCCCCTGGGAGCTGGAGAACTCAGAGCTTTCCTCCCGCAGGGGCCGCGGACGCCCAGCACGCAGAGGATGCAGATGGTCGTGGTGGTCCTGGAGCCGGGAACAGCCCTTGAGCTGCGCCTGGGTGCGGAAGTCCTGGTCCTGGCCCCCCACGCAGCCCTGCAGCTCACGCTCGGCAACCTGGCGCTCGTCGTCGTCCCTGCGCGCGTCCTGAGCTCTTCCGAGGCTCTCTGGTTCCCTGCCCACGCGCGCTGGCTCTGGCCCGGCCTGACCCAGGCCGCCTGGGCCATCAACGTGCAAGACGGATCCCTTTGCGCCCAGAGAGCGGAGCCCAGCGGAGCGCCCCCCGCGCCAGAGGACGGGGAGGCTAGGCGAGGCTGCCGGCCCCCCGCGGGACCCTGGGCCGGCGGAGTCCCGGGCCTCAGCCCCTCCTCCCCGCACACCCTCCTCCTCCAAGCTCTCCGCGGGGCCCCTGCCCGCCAGGGCTGCGGGCTCCCGCCCGGGCCCAGGCCGGGGCTGCGCCCTCTGCCGGCCGAGTTCAGCCTGGACCTCCGCGGCCTGGGGCCCCCGCCCAGCTCGGAGCTCAGACCTCTGCCTCCCTCCCCGAGTCCCAGTCCGCGGCCCAGAAGCTGCCGCGCGCCGCCCCGTCGCAGGCCCCCCGCCAAGGCCCGCAGGCGTCTCTTCCGAGGGGATTGATCGGCCGCGAGCGCCCACCCCACGCGCAAGAATTGGCGCACGCCGTTCGGGAGCCGCGGACGCCTGCCCCCTTCTAGGGTGTCTCCCTGAGGCGGCATCACTCTCTGCCGGGAACACCGCGCGGGCGGCTGGCGCTCCAGGCGGGAGCGGAGGCCGCCAGGGACCTCTCCCCCACACCCGGGCTCTGCCACAGGGGCTCCGGACAGGCGGAAGAGAGCACCGGGAGGGTGGGGAGAAAAGAGCTGCCCATCCCTCCTGCCGCGAAGGACTCCGACATCCAGAAGAGGGCACATCTGGTCACGGTCCTCTGCGAGGAACCACACCCAAGACCCTCGAAGAAAGCACGCCAAAGCCTGGAGCGCGCGCCTCCCCAGAGAGGGTCTCCCAAAGCACCTGAAAGCGGGCTCCGCCCGCATCACGCCCGGGAGCGGGAGCGGAAGGCGCAGGAGCTCTCCGGGTGGGGGGAGGGGGGCGTTAGCACACCTTGCCGCCATGAGAACGGCTCCAGGAGAACAGCACGATGGACCTGTCCGAAGGCTGGGCAGGACGTGGAGCCGCTGGAACTCTCCCCCGTTGCTGGCGGGGAGCCCAGAATGGGACAACTTGCTGAAATGGAGTGTAGTTCCTCGACTCCTTCATCCTAGGCTTCCCGTTCATCCCACCCGGCTCTCCCACTCTGAGAGATCTGCTTGAGAGCCACGAACGGGTCTGTTCAGGGAGACGCCGAAGGCCAGAGTGGCCAGCAGCTGTCTCCACAATACAGCCAAGGGTGGGGTGTGACCTCCCCCGTGCCCTTCGGGGTTGCGTGGAGACTGAGAAGGGGACCCACCCCGGCCAGGGCACTGCCCCTCAGCGATCAAGAGGATGGGCTTTTTCCGCTCGATTCCATGGCCCACCCCGGTCAGTCGACTCTGAATGCTTCTAGTCCCTCCAGGTGTTGGATGATTTTCAGGGCGGTTTGGGCGACCGGGGCTGTGGGAACCTTACGAGAGGCGATCGAGGACGTCTCCCTGCAGACCCAGGGTCTCGCATGCAATGGCACTTTCAGACGGGATGCGCCGAAACCGTGAAACCCACACTGGCTTTCCAAGCCTGCCACGAAGAGAAAGATGACCGTGACTCTTCACTCTAGGGGGGAAACGGCAGTGCCCATGATCCTATTGGAACTTGAGTGTAATAAATCGATACCGAAACGTGCTTGATTTTGGGGTGTGATCATTTCTTACGTCTGTTGGCTCGACAACTGGGAAGCACGTGGGGGCGCTGTTCTGTTTCCATCAGATTCGGCAGAACACACACGAGGAGAGGAAAGCCGGCAAGAGGGGAGGGGGTGGATTTCCAAAGGAGAAGGAAGCTCCGCCAACCCCGCAAAAGGCACACAGATGCGAGCGCCCGCGCACGCCCTCACGCACGCCGCCCACCCCCCCCCGCCCACACACACAAACACACACACACACACAAACTCCGATGTAACACAGACATTCGCAGAGGCACGTTCACAAATTCCCGTAAAGTCTGCCTGAGCTCACCCCCAAACTCCCCTCCGAAGTTCTCAAAGGGCAAGCGATTGCCTAGTGAAAGGACTCCTCCCTCGAGGCTCCGGCTCCGAGGAAAGGAACTCAGAGCCCCGCCTGGTCGGCAAGCGGGCTGGGACTCAAGCCAGAGAGTCCCCCCGGGTCCGGCGTGCATGTGGCTCCCCTTTCTTCTACTCTTCGAAGCTCCCTAGTTTGGGAGAACTCGCGCTGGGATGGCCTTCCCAGAAATCCATTGATTGGTCCCCCGGAAGAATACCCTTCCGGTTGACCCTGAGAAGACCCCAGAAACAAGTCAGGTGAAGCACTTCCTGGCTGCAGGGAAGGGAGAGGGTCGAGCGGACAGGGAAGACGGCTGCCAGGCGACGGCTGGACGATGGGGGCGGAGTCAGGGAGAGGGGCCAGCGGACGGATCTGGAAGGGATTGGGCGGACTCTGAAGCAAGGCCTCCTCGGGAGTCCTCCTCACACGTCCCCCCTGGCCGGCCCCTCCTCTTCTGGAGCCCAGGGCCAACCAATCCCATCCGACCTGGACGACGACGAGCCCCCTGGCTCCGCCCCCGCTGACCCCAGCTGCGCGCATTTCCCCCGGATCTCCAGCAGTCCCTGCCCTCCTCCAACCGCCTCAGGCCACGGGAACGCTTCCTCCAGAACTGAGTGCCCAGCCTTGGGACAGACACTGCTCGTGCAGGAGAGAGAGGGGATCCGTGAGACGCCAGCTCCGATTTCCAGGTCGTAAGACCGGGACGAGGGTTTGCTTGGACAAAGGAGGCAGGAGCACCTTCCCGATGGATGGCTCCCGGCGCCCGAGGAGACCGCGGGAGTCCCGGACAGAATCAAAGGGCCGCAGAGCTGGAGACACCTGGTACGTTGGGACCTGGGTGACGGAGGACGAGGCGGGCTCCTCTGTGTGGCTAGGGGTGTGTGTGTGTGTGTGTGTGTGTGTGTTTGTGTGTGTGTGTGTGTGTGTGTGTGTGTGTGTGTGCGTGCGTGTTTCAGTGGATGGCACCAGGGGAGAGGAGAAGGGAGAAGCCGGGCCTCCCAGGAGGCTGGGCATTTGGAAGCTGAGGAAAGGGAGAATCGCTAGGTCCGGAGGAATCCCTTCGGGGTGGGGAGGTCGGGAGGAGCCCTCGGGAGACGCGTCTCGGGTTTGCTCCCTCCTTGCTCTCTTCCTGTGCTCCGGCCTTACAATTCCCCCTGCCGACACACTCTCTGTGGGGTCGTCTCCCTCCTCTGCGGGAAGGGAGAGGGGAGCAGAGGATCTGAGGGTTCCACCACCGTCTCACCCAGACGGGGGAGGGTTCCCTCCGTGTCCACTGTTTTTCTTCTGGCCCTCAGCACCGCGCGTGGAATCCGGGGGCAGACAGGACTGTCCCCTGTGGAGCGCGGGCACCACTTTCTGCAAAGTGCTCAGGCCCGAGGAGATGTCTCTCCTTCTCCTGTGGAGGAGCCCCCTCCAGAGGGCACTCTTTCCCGTGGGCACCGTCCCTGGTTCCCTCCCTATTGGCGGTGCGGGGGGGGGTGGGGGCTGGGGGTTTGGGGGGTGGGGGTGGGGCTTTCCCCAGCGAGGGGGTGAGGGAGGACGCGCGCAGAGGCGGGTGTCGGGACGCAAGCAGCACCCGGGGAGGAGCAGCTCTCCTTGGAAGGGAAGGACGCGTGCCTTGGCCCCGGGGCTCAGGGTGGGCGCGTGGGCGGGATGAGAAGGCGGGCTTTCAGGCGTGTGGGAAGTGGACCCCGGGTTCCTGCGTGCGAGGTCTGACCGTGTCCCTCCCTGTCCTGCAGCTCGGCCACCCCCGCCCCGGGGAAGGCGGCGAAGCGGAGGCGGCAGGTGGAGCAGGATCCCCGCACAGGTAAGGCGCTTTCCTGCTTTCTCGAAGGAGTGGGCTGCTGGGGAGAAGGCGTGCCAGGGCTTCAGGAAAGGAACAGCTGCCTCCTCTGGAATGTCCCGGGCGGCTTCCTCGGTTCTTCCGGCCACCCGTCCCGCAGCCGGTCCGGGCCGAGTCCCGGGGCTCTCCGGGCTCACGCCCTCTGCTCTCAAGAACACCCTGCGGGAGCAGAGCATTCACCTCGCACCCTCCGCTCTCTCCGCAGGGGCAGAGCCAGCCGCAGTGCCAGGAGCTCCCTGCCCGGCTCCAGCGCGGGCCCCGGCAGCAGCCCAGGTGAGTGGGCGGGACTCCGGAGGCTGGCCAGAGGGCCGCTGCTGCCCCGGCTCCAGGCCCCCAGCCAAGCCCCGCAGATGACCCTCCAGCTGGCGCTCAGCCTGAGCAGGACCTCCACCGCCTGGGGGGTGGGGGGAGGTGGCCAGGCAGAGTTTCCCTCGGGGAGGGGGCGGCGGCTGGCGGCCGGCAGCTCCCTCCCCAAGAGGCCTCTCGGAGGGCCCCTGGGAGCTGGAGAACTCAGAGCTTTCCTCCCGCAGGGGCCGCGGACGCCCAGCACGCAGAGGATGCAGATGGTCGTGGTGGTCCTGGAGCCGGGAACAGCCCTTGAGCTGCGCCTGGGTGCGGAAGTCCTGGTCCTGGCCCCCCACGCAGCCCTGCAGCTCACGCTCGGCAACCTGGCGCTCGTCGTCGTCCCTGCGCGCGTCCTGAGCTCTTCCGAGGCTCTCTGGTTCCCTGCCCACGCGCGCTGGCTCTGGCCCAGCCCGACCCAGGCCGCCTGGGCCATCAACGTGCAAGACGGATCCCTTTGCGCCCAGAGAGCGGAGCCCAGCGGAGCGCCCCCCGCGCCAGAGGACGGGGAGGCTAGGCGAGGCTGCCGGCCCCCCGCGGGACCCTGGGCCGGCGGAGTCCCGGGCCTCAGCCCCTCCTCCCCGCACACCCTCCTCCTCCAAGCTCTCCGCGGGGCCCCTGCCCGCCAGGGCTGCGGGCTCCCGCCCGGGCCCAGGCCGGGGCTGCGCCCTCTGCCGGCCGAGTTCAGCCTGGACCTCCGCGGCCTGGGGCCCCCGCCCAGCTCGGAGCTCAGACCTCTGCCTCCCTCCCCGAGTCCCAGTCCGCGGCCCAGAAGCTGCCGCGCGCCGCCCCGTCGCAGGCCCCCCGCCAAGGCCCGCAGGCGTCTCTTCCGAGGGGATTGATCGGCCGCGAGCGCCCACCCCACGCGCAAGAATTGGCGCACGCCGTTCGGGAGCCGCGGACGCCTGCCCCCTTCTAGGGTGTCTCCCTGAGGCGGCATCACTCTCTGCCGGGAACACCGCGCGGGCGGCTGGCGCTCCAGGCGGGAGCGGAGGCCGCCAGGGACCTCTCCCCCACACCCGGGCTCTGCCACAGGGGCTCCGGACAGGCGGAAGAGAGCACCGGGAGGGTGGGGAGAAAAGAGCTGCCCATCCCTCCTGCCGCGAAGGACTCCGACATCCAGAAGAGGGCACATCTGGTCACGGTCCTCTGCGAGGAACCACACCCAAGACCCTCGAAGAAAGCACGCCAAAGCCTGGAGCGCGCGCCTCCCCAGAGAGGGTCTCCCAAAGCACCTGAAAGCGGGCTCCGCCCGCATCACGCCCGGGAGCGGGAGCGGAAGGCGCAGGAGCTCTCCGGGTGGGGGGAGGGGGGCGTTAGCACACCTTGCCGCCATGAGAACGGCTCCAGGAGAACAGCACGATGGACCTGTCCGAAGGCTGGGCAGGACGTGGAGCCGCTGGAACTCTCCCCCGTTGCTGGCGGGGAGCCCAGAATGGGACAACTTGCTGAAATGGAGTGTAGTTCCTCGACTCCTTCATCCTAGGCTTCCCGTTCATCCCACCCGGCTCTCCCACTCTGAGAGATCTGCTTGAGAGCCACGAACGGGTCTGTTCAGGGAGACGCCGAAGGCCAGAGTGGCCAGCAGCTGTCTCCACAATACAGCCAAGGGTGGGGTGTGACCTCCCCCGTGCCCTTCGGGGTTGCGTGGAGACTGAGAAGGGGACCCACCCCGGCCAGGGCACTGCCCCTCAGCGATCAAGAGGATGGGCTTTTTCCGCTCGATTCCATGGCCCACCCCGGTCAGTCGACTCTGAATGCTTCTAGTCCCTCCAGGTGTTGGATGATTTTCAGGGCGGTTTGGGCGACCGGGGCTGTGGGAACCTTACGAGAGGCGATCGAGGACGTCTCCCTGCAGACCCAGGGTCTCGCATGCAATGGCACTTTCAGACGGGATGCGCCGAAACCGTGAAACCCACACTGGCTTTCCAAGCCTGCCACGAAGAGAAAGATGACCGTGACTCTTCACTCTAGGGGGGAAACGGCAGTGCCCATGATCCTATTGGAACTTGAGTGTAATAAATCGATACCGAAACGTGCTTGATTTTGGGGTGTGATCATTTCTTACGTCTGTTGGCTCGACAACTGGGAAGCACGTGGGGGCGCTGTTCTGTTTCCATCAGATTCGGCAGAACACACACGAGGAGAGGAAAGCCGGCAAGAGGGGAGGGGGTGGATTTCCAAAGGAGAAGGAAGCTCCGCCAACCCCGCAAAAGGCACACAGATGCGAGCGCCCGCGCACGCCCTCACGCACGCCGCCCACCCCCCCCCCGCCCACACACACAAACACACACACACACACAAACTCCGATGTAACACAGACATTCGCAGAGGCACGTTCACAAATTCCCGTAAAGTCTGCCTGAGCTCACCCCCAAACTCCCCTCCGAAGTTCTCAAAGGGCAAGCGATTGCCTAGTGAAAGGACTCCTCCCTCGAGGCTCCGGCTCCGAGGAAAGGAACTCAGAGCCCCGCCTGGTCGGCAAGCGGGCTGGGACTCAAGCCAGAGAGTCCCCCCGGGTCCGGCGTGCATGTGGCTCCCCTTTCTTCTACTCTTCGAAGCTCCCTAGTTTGGGAGAACTCGCGCTGGGATGGCCTTCCCAGAAATCCATTGATTGGTCCCCCGGAAGAATACCCTTCCGGTTGACCCTGAGAAGACCCCAGAAACAAGTCAGGTGAAGCACTTCCTGGCTGCAGGGAAGGGAGAGGGTCGAGCGGACAGGGAAGACGGCTGCCAGGCGACGGCTGGACGATGGGGGCGGAGTCAGGGAGAGGGGCCAGCGGACGGATCTGGAAGGGATTGGGCGGACTCTGAAGCAAGGCCTCCTCGGGAGTCCTCCTCACACGTCCCCCCTGGCCGGCCCCTCCTCTTCTGGAGCCCAGGGCCAACCAATCCCATCCGACCTGGACGACGACGAGCCCCCTGGCTCCGCCCCCGCTGACCCCAGCTGCGCGCATTTCCCCCGGATCTCCAGCAGTCCCTGCCCTCCTCCAACCGCCTCAGGCCACGGGAACGCTTCCTCCAGAACTGAGTGCCCAGCCTTGGGACAGACACTGCTCGTGCAGGAGAGAGAGGGGATCCGTGAGACGCCAGCTCCGATTTCCAGGTCGTAAGACCGGGACGAGGGTTTGCTTGGACAAAGGAGGCAGGAGCACCTTCCCGATGGATGGCTCCCGGCGCCCGAGGAGACCGCGGGAGTCCCGGACAGAATCAAAGGGCCGCAGAGCTGGAGACACCTGGTACGTTGGGACCTGGGTGACGGAGGACGAGGCGGGCTCCTCTGTGTGGCTAGGGGTGTGTGTGTGTGTGTGTGTGTGTGTTTGTGTGTGTGTGTGTGTGTGTGTGTGTGTGTGTGTGCGTGCGTGTTTCAGTGGATGGCACCAGGGGAGAGGAGAAGGGAGAAGCCGGGCCTCCCAGGAGGCTGGGCATTTGGAAGCTGAGGAAAGGGAGAATCGCTAGGTCCGGAGGAATCCCTTCGGGGTGGGGAGGTCGGGAGGAGCCCTCGGGAGACGCGTCTCGGGTTTGCTCCCTCCTTGCTCTCTTCCTGTGCTCCGGCCTTACAATTCCCCCTGCCGACACACTCTCTGTGGGGTCGTCTCCCTCCTCTGCGGGAAGGGAGAGGGGAGCAGAGGATCTGAGGGTTCCACCACCGTCTCACCCAGACGGGGGAGGGTTCCCTCCGTGTCCACTGTTTTTCTTCTGGCCCTCAGCACCGCGCGTGGAATCCGGGGGCAGACAGGACTGTCCCCTGTGGAGCGCGGGCACCACTTTCTGCAAAGTGCTCAGGCCCGAGGAGATGTCTCTCCTTCTCCTGTGGAGGAGCCCCCTCCAGAGGGCACTCTTTCCCGTGGGCACCGTCCCTGGTTCCCTCCCTATTGGCGGTGCAGGGGGGGGGTGGGGGCTGGGGGTTTGGGGGGTGGGGGTGGGGCTTTCCCCAGCGAGGGGGTGAGGGAGGACGCGCGCAGAGGCGGGTGTCGGGACGCAAGCAGCACCCGGGGAGGAGCAGCTCTCCTTGGAAGGGAAGGACGCGTGCCTTGGCCCCGGGGCTCAGGGTGGGCGCGTGGGCGGGATGAGAAGGCGGGCTTTCAGGCGTGTGGGAAGTGGACCCCGGGTTCCTGCGTGCGAGGTCTGACCGTGTCCCTCCCTGTCCTGCAGCTCGGCCACCCCCGCCCCGGGGAAGGCGGCGAAGCGGAGGCGGCAGGTGGAGCAGGATCCCCGCACAGGTAAGGCGCTTTCCTGCTTTCTCGAAGGAGTGGGCTGCTGGGGAGAAGGCGTGCCAGGGCTTCAGGAAAGGAACAGCTGCCTCCTCTGGAATGTCCCGGGCGGCTTCCTCGGTTCTTCCGGCCACCCGTCCCGCAGCCGGTCCGGGCCGAGTCCCGGGGCTCTCCGGGCTCACGCCCTCTGCTCTCAAGAACACCCTGCGGGAGCAGAGCATTCACCACGCACCCTCTGCTCTCTCCGCAGGGGCAGAGCCAGCCGCAGTGCCAGGAGCTCCCTGCCAGGCTCCAGCGCGGGCCCCGGCAGCAGCCCAGGTGAGTGGGCGGGACTCCGGAGGCTGGCCAGAGGGCCGCTGCTGCCCCGGCTCCAGGCCCCCAGCCAAGCCCCGCAGATGACCCTCCAGCTGGCGCTCAGCCTGAGCAGGACCTCCACCGCCTGGGGGGTGGGGGGAGGTGGCCAGGCAGAGTTTCCCTCGGGGAGGGGGCGGGGGCTGGCGGCTGGCAGCTCCCTCCCCAAGAGGCCTCTCGGAGGGCCCCTGGGAGCTGGAGAACTCAGAGCTTTCCTCCCGCAGGGGCCGCGGACGCCCAGCACGCAGAGGATGCAGATGGTCGTGGTGGTCCTGGAGCCGGGAACAGCCCTTGAGCTGCGCCTGGGTGCGGAAGTCCTGGTCCTGGCCCCCCACGCAGCCCTGCAGCTCACGCTCGGCAACCTGGCGCTCGTCGTCGTCCCTGCGCGCGTCCTGAGCTCTTCCGAGGCTCTCTGGTTCCCTGCCCACGCGCGCTGGCTCTGGCCCGGCCCGACCCAGGCCGCCTGGGCCATCAACGTGCAAGACGGATCCCTTTGCGCCCAGAGAGCGGAGCCCAGCGGAGCGCCCCCCGCGCCAGAGGACGGGGAGGCTAGGCGAGGCTGCCGGCCCCCCGCGGGACCCTGGGCCGGCGGAGTCCCGGGCCTCAGCCCCTCCTCCCCGCACACCCTCCTCCTCCAAGCTCTCCGCGGGGCCCCTGCCCGCCAGGGCTGCGGGCTCCCGCCCGGGCCCAGGCCGGGGCTGCGCCCTCTGCCGGCCGAGTTCAGCCTGGACCTCCGCGGCCTGGGGCCCCCGCCCAGCTCGGAGCTCAGACCTCTGCCTCCCTCCCCGAGTCCCAGTCCGCGGCCCAGAAGCTGCCGCGCGCCGCCCCGTCGCAGGCCCCCCGCCAAGGCCCGCAGGCGTCTCTTCCGAGGGGATTGATCGGCCGCGAGCGCCCACCCCACGCGCAAGAATTGGCGCACGCCGTTCGGGAGCCGCGGACGCCTGCCCCCTTCTAGGGTGTCTCCCTGAGGCGGCATCACTCTCTGCCGGGAACACCGCGCGGGCGGCTGGCGCTCCAGGCGGGAGCGGAGGCCGCCAGGGACCTCTCCCCCACACCCGGGCTCTGCCACAGGGGCTCCGGACAGGCGGAAGAGAGCACCGGGAGGGTGGGGAGAAAAGAGCTGCCCATCCCTCCTGCCGCGAAGGACTCCGACATCCAGAAGAGGGCACATCTGGTCACGGTCCTCTGCGAGGAACCACACCCAAGACCCTCGAAGAAAGCACGCCAAAGCCTGGAGCGCGCGCCTCCCCAGAGAGGGTCTCCCAAAGCACCTGAAAGCGGGCTCCGCCCGCATCACGCCCGGGAGCGGGAGCGGAAGGCGCAGGAGCTCTCCGGGTGGGGGGAGGGGGGCGTTAGCACACCTTGCCGCCATGAGAACGGCTCCAGGAGAACAGCACGATGGACCTGTCCGAAGGCTGGGCAGGACGTGGAGCCGCTGGAACTCTCCCCCGTTGCTGGCGGGGAGCCCAGAATGGGACAACTTGCTGAAATGGAGTGTAGTTCCTCGACTCCTTCATCCTAGGCTTCCCGTTCATCCCACCCGGCTCTCCCACTCTGAGAGATCTGCTTGAGAGCCACGAACGGGTCTGTTCAGGGAGACGCCGAAGGCCAGAGTGGCCAGCAGCTGTCTCCACAATACAGCCAAGGGTGGGGTGTGACCTCCCCCGTGCCCTTCGGGGTTGCGTGGAGACTGAGAAGGGGACCCACCCCGGCCAGGGCACTGCCCCTCAGCGATCAAGAGGATGGGCTTTTTCCGCTCGATTCCATGGCCCACCCCGGTCAGTCGACTCTGAATGCTTCTAGTCCCTCCAGGTGTTGGATGATTTTCAGGGCGGTTTGGGCGACCGGGGCTGTGGGAACCTTACGAGAGGCGATCGAGGACGTCTCCCTGCAGACCCAGGGTCTCGCATGCAATGGCACTTTCAGACGGGATGCGCCGAAACCGTGAAACCCACACTGGCTTTCCAAGCCTGCCACGAAGAGAAAGATGACCGTGACTCTTCACTCTAGGGGGGAAACGGCAGTGCCCATGATCCTATTGGAACTTGAGTGTAATAAATCGATACCGAAACGTGCTTGATTTTGGGGTGTGATCATTTCTTACGTCTGTTGGCTCGACAACTGGGAAGCACGTGGGGGCGCTGTTCTGTTTCCATCAGATTCGGCAGAACACACACGAGGAGAGGAAAGCCGGCAAGAGGGGAGGGGGTGGATTTCCAAAGGAGAAGGAAGCTCCGCCAACCCCGCAAAAGGCACACAGATGCGAGCGCCCGCGCACGCCCTCACGCACGCCGCCCACCCCCCCCCGCCCACACACACAAACACACACACACACACAAACTCCGATGTAACACAGACATTCGCAGAGGCACGTTCACAAATTCCCGTAAAGTCTGCCTGAGCTCACCCCCAAACTCCCCTCCGAAGTTCTCAAAGGGCAAGCGATTGCCTAGTGAAAGGACTCCTCCCTCGAGGCTCCGGCTCCGAGGAAAGGAACTCAGAGCCCCGCCTGGTCGGCAAGCGGGCTGGGACTCAAGCCAGAGAGTCCCCCCGGGTCCGGCGTGCATGTGGCTCCCCTTTCTTCTACTCTTCGAAGCTCCCTAGTTTGGGAGAACTCGCGCTGGGATGGCCTTCCCAGAAATCCATTGATTGGTCCCCCGGAAGAATACCCTTCCGGTTGACCCTGAGAAGACCCCAGAAACAAGTCAGGTGAAGCACTTCCTGGCTGCAGGGAAGGGAGAGGGTCGAGCGGACAGGGAAGACGGCTGCCAGGCGACGGCTGGACGATGGGGGCGGAGTCAGGGAGAGGGGCCAGCGGACGGATCTGGAAGGGATTGGGCGGACTCTGAAGCAAGGCCTCCTCGGGAGTCCTCCTCACACGTCCCCCCTGGCCGGCCCCTCCTCTTCTGGAGCCCAGGGCCAACCAATCCCATCCGACCTGGACGACGACGAGCCCCCTGGCTCCGCCCCCGCTGACCCCAGCTGCGCGCATTTCCCCCGGATCTCCAGCAGTCCCTGCCCTCCTCCAACCGCCTCAGGCCACGGGAACGCTTCCTCCAGAACTGAGTGCCCAGCCTTGGGACAGACACTGCTCGTGCAGGAGAGAGAGGGGATCCGTGAGACGCCAGCTCCGATTTCCAGGTCGTAAGACCGGGACGAGGGTTTGCTTGGACAAAGGAGGCAGGAGCACCTTCCCGATGGATGGCTCCCGGCGCCCGAGGAGACCGCGGGAGTCCCGGACAGAATCAAAGGGCCGCAGAGCTGGAGACACCTGGTACGTTGGGACCTGGGTGACGGAGGACGAGGCGGGCTCCTCTGTGTGGCTAGGGGTGTGTGTGTGTGTGTGTGTGTGTGTTTGTGTGTGTGTGTGTGTGTGTGTGTGTGTGTGTGTGCGTGCGTGTTTCAGTGGATGGCACCAGGGGAGAGGAGAAGGGAGAAGCCGGGCCTCCCAGGAGGCTGGGCATTTGGAAGCTGAGGAAAGGGAGAATCGCTAGGTCCGGAGGAATCCCTTCGGGGTGGGGAGGTCGGGAGGAGCCCTCGGGAGACGCGTCTCGGGTTTGCTCCCTCCTTGCTCTCTTCCTGTGCTCCGGTCTTACAATTCCCCCTGCCGACACACTCTCTGTGGGGTCGTCTCCCTCCTCTGCGGGAAGGGAGAGGGGAGCAGAGGATCTGAGGGTTCCACCACCGTCTCACCCAGACGGGGGAGGGTTCCCTCCGTGTCCACTGTTTTTCTTCTGGCCCTCAGCACCGCGCGTGGAATCCGGGGGCAGACAGGACTGTCCCCTGTGGAGCGCGGGCACCACTTTCTGCAAAGTGCTCAGGCCCGAGGAGATGTCTCTCCTTCTCCTGTGGAGGAGCCCCCTCCAGAGGGCACTCTTTCCCGTGGGCACCGTCCCTGGTTCCCTCCCTATTGGCGGTGCAGGGGGGGGGTGGGGGCTGGGGGTTTGGGGGGTGGGGGTGGGGCTTTCCCCAGCGAGGGGGTGAGGGAGGACGCGCGCAGAGGCGGGTGTCGGGACGCAAGCAGCACCCGGGGAGGAGCAGCTCTCCTTGGAAGGGAAGGACGCGTGCCTTGGCCCCGGGGCTCAGGGTGGGCGCGTGGGCGGGATGAGAAGGCGGGCTTTCAGGCGTGTGGGAAGTGGACCCCGGGTTCCTGCGTGTGAGGTCTGACCGTGTCCCTCCCTGTCCTGCAGCTCGGCCACCCCCGCCCCGGGGAAGGCGGCGAAGCGGAGGCGGCAGGTGGAGCAGGATCCCCGCACAGGTAAGGCGCTTTCCTGCTTTCTCGAAGGAGTGGGCTGCTGGGGAGAAGGCGTGCCAGGGCTTCAGGAAAGGAACAGCTGCCTCCTCTGGAATGTCCCGGGCGGCTTCCTCGGTTCTTCCGGCCACCCGTCCCGCAGCCGGTCCGGGCCGAGTCCCGGGGCTCTCCGGGCTCACGCCCTCTGCTCTCAAGAACACCCTGCGGGAGCAGAGCATTCACCTCGCACCCTCTGCTCTCTCCGCAGGGGCAGAGCCAGCCGCAGTGCCAGGAGCTCCCTGCCCGGCTCCAGCGCGGGCCCCGGCAGCAGCCCAGGTGAGTGGGCGGGACTCCGGAGGCTGGCCAGAGGGCCGCTGCTGCCCCGGCTCCAGGCCCCCAGCCAAGCCCCGCAGATGACCCTCCAGCTGGCGCTCAGCCTGAGCAGGACCTCCACCGCCTGGGGGGTGGGGGGAGGTGGCCAGGCAGAGTTTCCCTCGGGGAGGGGGCGGGGGCTGGCGGCTGGCAGCTCCCTCCCCAAGAGGCCTCTCGGAGGGCCCCTGGGAGCTGGAGAACTCAGAGCTTTCCTCCCGCAGGGGCCGCGGACGCCCAGCACGCAGAGGATGCAGATGGTCGTGATGGTCCTGGAGCCGGGAACAGCCCTTGAGCTGCGCCTGGGTGCGGAAGTCCTGGTCCTGGCCCCCCACGCAGCCCTGCAGCTCACGCTCGGCAACCTGGCGCTCGTCGTCGTCCCTGCGCGCGTCCTGAGCTCTTCCGAGGCTCTCTGGTTCCCTGCCCACGCGCGCTGGCTCTGGCCCGGCCCGACCCAGGCCGCCTGGGCCATCAACGTGCAAGACGGATCCCTTTGCGCCCAGAGAGCGGAGCCCAGCGGAGCGCCCCCCGCGCCAGAGGACGGGGAGGCTAGGCGAGGCTGCCGGCCCCCCGCGGGACCCTGGGCCGGCGGAGTCCCGGGCCTCAGCCCCTCCTCCCCGCACACCCTCCTCCTCCAAGCTCTCCGCGGGGCCCCTGCCCGCCAGGGCTGCGGGCTCCCGCCCGGGCCCAGGCCGGGGCTGCGCCCTCTGCCGGCCGAGTTCAGCCTGGACCTCCGCGGCCTGGGGCCCCCGCCCAGCTCGGAGCTCAGACCTCTGCCTCCCTCCCCGAGTCCCAGTCCGCGGCCCAGAAGCTGCCGCGCGCCGCCCCGTCGCAGGCCCCCCGCCAAGGCCCGCAGGCGTCTCTTCCGAGGGGATTGATCGGCCGCGAGCGCCCACCCCACGCGCAAGAATTGGCGCACGCCGTTCGGGAGCCGCGGACGCCTGCCCCCTTCTAGGGTGTCTCCCTGAGGCGGCATCACTCTCTGCCGGGAACACCGCGCGGGCGGCTGGCGCTCCAGGCGGGAGCGGAGGCCGCCAGGGACCTCTCCCCCACACCCGGGCTCTGCCACAGGGGCTCCGGACAGGCGGAAGAGAGCACCGGGAGGGTGGGGAGAAAAGAGCTGCCCATCCCTCCTGCCGCGAAGGACTCCGACATCCAGAAGAGGGCACATCTGGTCACGGTCCTCTGCGAGGAACCACACCCAAGACCCTCGAAGAAAGCACGCCAAAGCCTGGAGCGCGCGCCTCCCCAGAGAGGGTCTCCCAAAGCACCTGAAAGCGGGCTCCGCCCGCATCACGCCCGGGAGCGGGAGCGGAAGGCGCAGGAGCTCTCCGGGTGGGGGGAGGGGGGCGTTAGCACACCTTGCCGCCATGAGAACGGCTCCAGGAGAACAGCACGATGGACCTGTCCGAAGGCTGGGCAGGACGTGGAGCCGCTGGAACTCTCCCCCGTTGCTGGCGGGGAGCCCAGAATGGGACAACTTGCTGAAATGGAGTGTAGTTCCTCGACTCCTTCATCCTAGGCTTCCCGTTCATCCCACCCGGCTCTCCCACTCTGAGAGATCTGCTTGAGAGCCACGAACGGGTCTGTTCAGGGAGACGCCGAAGGCCAGAGTGGCCAGCAGCTGTCTCCACAATACAGCCAAGGGTGGGGTGTGACCTCCCCCGTGCCCTTCGGGGTTGCGTGGAGACTGAGAAGGGGACCCACCCCGGCCAGGGCACTGCCCCTCAGCGATCAAGAGGATGGGCTTTTTCCGCTCGATTCCATGGCCCACCCCGGTCAGTCGACTCTGAATGCTTCTAGTCCCTCCAGGTGTTGGATGATTTTCAGGGCGGTTTGGGCGACCGGGGCTGTGGGAACCTTACGAGAGGCGATCGAGGACGTCTCCCTGCAGACCCAGGGTCTCGCATGCAATGGCACTTTCAGACGGGATGCGCCGAAACCGTGAAACCCACACTGGCTTTCCAAGCCTGCCACGAAGAGAAAGATGACCGTGACTCTTCACTCTAGGGGGGAAACGGCAGTGCCCATGATCCTATTGGAACTTGAGTGTAATAAATCGATACCGAAACGTGCTTGATTTTGGGGTGTGATCATTTCTTACGTCTGTTGGCTCGACAACTGGGAAGCACGTGGGGGCGCTGTTCTGTTTCCATCAGATTCGGCAGAACACACACGAGGAGAGGAAAGCCGGCAAGAGGGGAGGGGGTGGATTTCCAAAGGAGAAGGAAGCTCCGCCAACCCCGCAAAAGGCACACAGATGCGAGCGCCCGCGCACGCCCTCACGCACGCCGCCCACCCCCCCCCGCCCACACACACAAACACACACACACACACAAACTCCGATGTAACACAGACATTCGCAGAGGCACGTTCACAAATTCCCGTAAAGTCTGCCTGAGCTCACCCCCAAACTCCCCTCCGAAGTTCTCAAAGGGCAAGCGATTGCCTAGTGAAAGGACTCCTCCCTCGAGGCTCCGGCTCCGAGGAAAGGAACTCAGAGCCCCGCCTGGTCGGCAAGCGGGCTGGGACTCAAGCCAGAGAGTCCCCCCGGGTCCGGCGTGCATGTGGCTCCCCTTTCTTCTACTCTTCGAAGCTCCCTAGTTTGGGAGAACTCGCGCTGGGATGGCCTTCCCAGAAATCCATTGATTGGTCCCCCGGAAGAATACCCTTCCGGTTGACCCTGAGAAGACCCCAGAAACAAGTCAGGTGAAGCACTTCCTGGCTGCAGGGAAGGGAGAGGGTCGAGCGGACAGGGAAGACGGCTGCCAGGCGACGGCTGGACGATGGGGGCGGAGTCAGGGAGAGGGGCCAGCGGACGGATCTGGAAGGGATTGGGCGGACTCTGAAGCAAGGCCTCCTCGGGAGTCCTCCTCACACGTCCCCCCTGGCCGGCCCCTCCTCTTCTGGAGCCCAGGGCCAACCAATCCCATCCGACCTGGACGACGACGAGCCCCCTGGCTCCGCCCCCGCTGACCCCAGCTGCGCGCATTTCCCCCGGATCTCCAGCAGTCCCTGCCCTCCTCCAACCGCCTCAGGCCACGGGAACGCTTCCTCCAGAACTGAGTGCCCAGCCTTGGGACAGACACTGCTCGTGCAGGAGAGAGAGGGGATCCGTGAGACGCCAGCTCCGATTTCCAGGTCGTAAGACCGGGACGAGGGTTTGCTTGGACAAAGGAGGCAGGAGCACCTTCCCGATGGATGGCTCCCGGCGCCCGAGGAGACCGCGGGAGTCCCGGACAGAATCAAAGGGCCGCAGAGCTGGAGACACCTGGTACGTTGGGACCTGGGTGACGGAGGACGAGGCGGGCTCCTCTGTGTGGCTAGGGGTGTGTGTGTGTGTGTGTGTGTCCGTGTGTGTGTGTGTGTGTGTGTGTGTGTGTTTGTGTGTGTGTGTGTGTGTGTGTGTGTGCGTGCGTGTTTCAGTGGATGGCACCAGGGGAGAGGAGAAGGGAGAAGCCGGGCCTCCCAGGAGGCTGGGCATTTGGAAGCTGAGGAAAGGGAGAATCGCTAGGTCCGGAGGAATCCCTTCGGGGTGGGGAGGTCGGGAGGAGCCCTCGGGAGACGCGTCTCGGGTTTGCTCCCTCCTTGCTCTCTTCCTGTGCTCCGGTCTTACAATTCCCCCTGCCGACACACTCTCTGTGGGGTCGTCTCCCTCCTCTGCGGGAAGGGAGAGGGGAGCAGAGGATCTGAGGGTTCCACCACCGTCTCACCCAGACGGGGGAGGGTTCCCTCCGTGTCCACTGTTTTTCTTCTGGCCCTCAGCACCGCGCGTGGAATCCGGGGGCAGACAGGACTGTCCCCTGTGGAGCGCGGGCACCACTTTCTGCAAAGTGCTCAGGCCCGAGGAGATGTCTCTCCTTCTCCTGTGGAGGAGCCCCCTCCAGAGGGCACTCTTTCCCGTGGGCACCGTCCCTGGTTCCCTCCCTATTGGCGGTGCAGGGGGGGGGTGGGGGCTGGGGGTTTGGGGGGTGGGGGTGGGGCTTTCCCCAGCGAGGGGGTGAGGGAGGACGCGCGCAGAGGCGGGTGTCGGGACGCAAGCAGCACCCGGGGAGGAGCAGCTCTCCTTGGAAGGGAAGGACGCGTGCCTTGGCCCCGGGGCTCAGGGTGGGCGCGTGGGCGGGATGAGAAGGCGGGCTTTCAGGCGTGTGGGAAGTGGACCCCGGGTTCCTGCGTGCGAGGTCTGACCGTGTCCCTCCCTGTCCTGCAGCTCGGCCACCCCCGCCCCGGGGAAGGCGGCGAAGCGGAGGCGGCAGGTGGAGCAGGATCCCCGCACAGGTAAGGCGCTTTCCTGCTTTCTCGAAGGAGTGGGCTGCTGGGGAGAAGGCGTGCCAGGGCTTCAGGAAAGGAACAGCTGCCTCCTCTGGAATGTCCCGGGCGGCTTCCTCGGTTCTTCCGGCCACCCGTCCCGCAGCCGGTCCGGGCCGAGTCCCGGGGCTCTCCGGGCTCACGCCCTCTGCTCTCAAGAACACCCTGCGGGAGCAGAGCATTCACCACGCACCCTCTGCTCTCTCCGCAGGGGCAGAGCCAGCCGCAGTGCCAGGAGCTCCCTGCCAGGCTCCAGCGCGGGCCCCGGCAGCAGCCCAGGTGAGTGGGCGGGACTCCGGAGGCTGGCCAGAGGGCCGCTGCTGCCCCGGCTCCAGGCCCCCAGCCAAGCCCCGCAGATGACCCTCCAGCTGGCGCTCAGCCTGAGCAGGACCTCCACCGCCTGGGGGGTGGGGGGAGGTGGCCAGGCAGAGTTTCCCTCGGGGAGGGGGCGGGGGCTGGCGGCTGGCAGCTCCCTCCCCAAGAGGCCTCTCGGAGGGCCCCTGGGAGCTGGAGAACTCAGAGCTTTCCTCCCGCAGGGGCCGCGGACGCCCAGCACGCAGAGGATGCAGATGGTCGTGGTGGTCCTGGAGCCGGGAACAGCCCTTGAGCTGCGCCTGGGTGCGGAAGTCCTGGTCCTGGCCCCCCACGCAGCCCTGCAGCTCACGCTCGGCAACCTGGCGCTCGTCGTCGTCCCTGCGCGCGTCCTGAGCTCTTCCGAGGCTCTCTGGTTCCCTGCCCACGCGCGCTGGCTCTGGCCCGGCCCGACCCAGGCCGCCTGGGCCATCAACGTGCAAGACGGATCCCTTTGCGCCCAGAGAGCGGAGCCCAGCGGAGCGCCCCCCGCGCCAGAGGACGGGGAGGCTAGGCGAGGCTGCCGGCCCCCCGCGGGACCCTGGGCCGGCGGAGTCCCGGGCCTCAGCCCCTCCTCCCCGCACACCCTCCTCCTCCAAGCTCTCCGCGGGGCCCCTGCCCGCCAGGGCTGCGGGCTCCCGCCCGGGCCCAGGCCGGGGCTGCGCCCTCTGCCGGCCGAGTTCAGCCTGGACCTCCGCGGCCTGGGGCCCCCGCCCAGCTCGGAGCTCAGACCTCTGCCTCCCTCCCCGAGTCCCAGTCCGCGGCCCAGAAGCTGCCGCGCGCCGCCCCGTCGCAGGCCCCCCGCCAAGGCCCGCAGGCGTCTCTTCCGAGGGGATTGATCGGCCGCGAGCGCCCACCCCACGCGCAAGAATTGGCGCACGCCGTTCGGGAGCCGCGGACGCCTGCCCCCTTCTAGGGTGTCTCCCTGAGGCGGCATCACTCTCTGCCGGGAACACCGCGCGGGCGGCTGGCGCTCCAGGCGGGAGCGGAGGCCGCCAGGGACCTCTCCCCCACACCCGGGCTCTGCCACAGGGGCTCCGGACAGGCGGAAGAGAGCACCGGGAGGGTGGGGAGAAAAGAGCTGCCCATCCCTCCTGCCGCGAAGGACTCCGACATCCAGAAGAGGGCACATCTGGTCACGGTCCTCTGCGAGGAACCACACCCAAGACCCTCGAAGAAAGCACGCCAAAGCCTGGAGCGCGCGCCTCCCCAGAGAGGGTCTCCCAAAGCACCTGAAAGCGGGCTCCGCCCGCATCACGCCCGGGAGCGGGAGCGGAAGGCGCAGGAGCTCTCCGGGTGGGGGGAGGGGGGCGTTAGCACACCTTGCCGCCATGAGAACGGCTCCAGGAGAACAGCACGATGGACCTGTCCGAAGGCTGGGCAGGACGTGGAGCCGCTGGAACTCTCCCCCGTTGCTGGCGGGGAGCCCAGAATGGGACAACTTGCTGAAATGGAGTGTAGTTCCTCGACTCCTTCATCCTAGGCTTCCCGTTCATCCCACCCGGCTCTCCCACTCTGAGAGATCTGCTTGAGAGCCACGAACGGGTCTGTTCAGGGAGACGCCGAAGGCCAGAGTGGCCAGCAGCTGTCTCCACAATACAGCCAAGGGTGGGGTGTGACCTCCCCCGTGCCCTTCGGGGTTGCGTGGAGACTGAGAAGGGGACCCACCCCGGCCAGGGCACTGCCCCTCAGCGATCAAGAGGATGGGCTTTTTCCGCTCGATTCCATGGCCCACCCCGGTCAGTCGACTCTGAATGCTTCTAGTCCCTCCAGGTGTTGGATGATTTTCAGGGCGGTTTGGGCGACCGGGGCTGTGGGAACCTTACGAGAGGCGATCGAGGACGTCTCCCTGCAGACCCAGGGTCTCGCATGCAATGGCACTTTCAGACGGGATGCGCCGAAACCGTGAAACCCACACTGGCTTTCCAAGCCTGCCACGAAGAGAAAGATGACCGTGACTCTTCACTCTAGGGGGGAAACGGCAGTGCCCATGATCCTATTGGAACTTGAGTGTAATAAATCGATACCGAAACGTGCTTGATTTTGGGGTGTGATCATTTCTTACGTCTGTTGGCTCGACAACTGGGAAGCACGTGGGGGCGCTGTTCTGTTTCCATCAGATTCGGCAGAACACACACGAGGAGAGGAAAGCCGGCAAGAGGGGAGGGGGTGGATTTCCAAAGGAGAAGGAAGCTCCGCCAACCCCGCAAAAGGCACACAGATGCGAGCGCCCGCGCACGCCCTCACGCACGCCGCCCACCCCCCCCCCGCCCACACACACAAACACACACACACACACAAACTCCGATGTAACACAGACATTCGCAGAGGCACGTTCACAAATTCCCGTAAAGTCTGCCTGAGCTCACCCCCAAATTCCCCTCCGAAGTTCTCAAAGGGCAAGCGATTGCCTAGTGAAAGGACTCCTCCCTCGAGGCTCCGGCTCCGAGGAAAGGAACTCAGAGCCCCGCCTGGTCGGCAAGCGGGCTGGGACTCAAGCCAGAGAGTCCCCCCGGGTCCGGCGTGCATGTGGCTCCCCTTTCTTCTACTCTTCGAAGCTCCCTAGTTTGGGAGAACTCGCGCTGGGATGGCCTTCCCAGAAATCCATTGATTGGTCCCCCGGAAGAATACCCTTCCGGTTGACCCTGAGAAGACCCCAGAAACAAGTCAGGTGAAGCACTTCCTGGCTGCAGGGAAGGGAGAGGGTCGAGCGGACAGGGAAGACGGCTGCCAGGCGACGGCTGGACGATGGGGGCGGAGTCAGGGAGAGGGGCCAGCGGACGGATCTGGAAGGGATTGGGCGGACTCTGAAGCAAGGCCTCCTCGGGAGTCCTCCTCACACGTCCCCCCTGGCCGGCCCCTCCTCTTCTGGAGCCCAGGGCCAACCAATCCCATCCGACCTGGACGACGACGAGCCCCCTGGCTCCGCCCCCGCTGACCCCAGCGGCGCGCATTTCCCCCGGATCTCCAGCAGTCCCTGCCCTCCTCCAACCGCCTCAGGCCACGGGAACGCTTCCTCCAGAACTGAGTGCCCAGCCTTGGGACAGACACTGCTCGTGCAGGAGAGAGAGGGGATCCGTGAGACGCCAGCTCCGATTTCCAGGTCGTAAGACCGGGACGAGGGTTTGCTTGGACAAAGGAGGCAGGAGCACCTTCCCGATGGATGGCTCCCGGCGCCCGAGGAGACCGCGGGAGTCCCGGACAGAATCAAAGGGCCGCAGAGCTGGAGACACCTGGTACGTTGGGACCTGGGTGACGGAGGACGAGGCGGGCTCCTCTGTGTGGCTAGGGGTGTGTGTGTGTGTGTGTGTGTGTGTTTGTGTGTGTGTGTGTGTGTGTGTGTTTGTGTGTGTGTGTGTGTGTGTGTGTGTGTGTGTGTGTGTGTGCGTGCGTGTTTCAGTGGATGGCACCAGGGGAGAGGAGAAGGGAGAAGCCGGGCCTCCCAGGAGGCTGGGCATTTGGAAGCTGAGGAAAGGGAGAATCGCTAGGTCCGGAGGAATCCCTTCGGGGTGGGGAGGTCGGGAGGAGCCCTCGGGAGACGCGTCTCGGGTTTGCTCCCTCCTTGCTCTCTTCCTGTGCTCCGGTCTTACAATTCCCCCTGCCGACACACTCTCTGTGGGGTCGTCTCCCTCCTCTGCGGGAAGGGAGAGGGGAGCAGAGGATCTGAGGGTTCCACCACCGTCTCACCCAGACGGGGGAGGGTTCCCTCCGTGTCCACTGTTTTTCTTCTGGCCCTCAGCACCGCGCGTGGAATCCGGGGGCAGACAGGACTGTCCCCTGTGGAGCGCGGGCACCACTTTCTGCAAAGTGCTCAGGCCCGAGGAGATGTCTCTCCTTCTCCTGTGGAGGAGCCCCCTCCAGAGGGCACTCTTTCCCGTGGGCACCGTCCCTGGTTCCCTCACTATTGGCGGTGCAGGGGGGGGGTGGGGGCTGGGGGTTTGGGGGGTGGGGGTGGGGCTTTCCCCAGCGAGGGGGTGAGGGAGGACGCGCGCAGAGGCGGGTGTCGGGACGCAAGCAGCACCCGGGGAGGAGCAGCTCTCCTTGGAAGGGAAGGACGCGTGCCTTGGCCCCGGGGCTCAGGGTGGGCGCGTGGGCGGGATGAGAAGGCGGGCTTTCAGGCGTGTGGGAAGTGGACCCCGGGTTCCTGCGTGCGAGGTCTGACCGTGTCCCTCCCTGTCCTGCAGCTCGGCCACCCCCGCCCCGGGGAAGGCGGCGAAGCGGAGGCGGCAGGTGGAGCAGGATCCCCGCACAGGTAAGGCGCTTTCCTGCTTTCTCGAAGGAGTGGGCTGCTGGGGAGAAGGCGTGCCAGGGCTTCAGGAAAGGAACAGCTGCCTCCTCTGGAATGTCCCGGGCGGCTTCCTCGGTTCTTCCGGCCACCCGTCCCGCAGCCGGTCCGGGCCGAGTCCCGGGGCTCTCCGGGCTCACGCCCTCTGCTCTCAAGAACACCCTGCGGGAGCAGAGCATTCACCTCGCACCCTCTGCTCTCTCCGCAGGGGCAGAGCCAGCCGCAGTGCCAGGAGCTCCCTGCCAGGCTCCAGCGCGGGCCCCGGCAGCAGCCCAGGTGAGTGGGCGGGACTCCGGAGGCTGGCCAGAGGGCCGCTGCTGCCCCGGCTCCAGGCCCCCAGCCAAGCCCCGCAGATGACCCTCCAGCTGGCGCTCAGCCTGAGCAGGACCTCCACCGCCTGGGGGGTGGGGGGAGGTGGCCAGGCAGAGTTTCCCTCGGGGAGGGGGCGGGGGCTGGCGGCTGGCAGCTCCCTCCCCAAGAGGCCTCTCGGAGGGCCCCTGGGAGCTGGAGAACTCAGAGCTTTCCTCCCGCAGGGGCCGCGGACGCCCAGCACGCAGAGGATGCAGATGGTCGTGGTGGTCCTGGAGCCGGGAACAGCCCTTGAGCTGCGCCTGGGTGCGGAAGTCCTGGTCCTGGCCCCCCACGCAGCCCTGCAGCTCACGCTCGGCAACCTGGCGCTCGTCGTCGTCCCTGCGCGCGTCCTGAGCTCTTCCGAGGCTCTCTGGTTCCCTGCCCACGCGCGCTGGCTCTGGCCCGGCCTGACCCAGGCCGCCTGGGCCATCAACGTGCAAGACGGATCCCTTTGCGCCCAGAGAGCGGAGCCCAGCGGAGCGCCCCCCGCGCCAGAGGACGGGGAGGCTAGGCGAGGCTGCCGGCCCCCCGCGGGACCCTGGGCCGGCGGAGTCCCGGGCCTCAGCCCCTCCTCCCCGCACACCCTCCTCCTCCAAGCTCTCCGCGGGGCCCCTGCCCGCCAGGGCTGCGGGCTCCCGCCCGGGCCCAGGCCGGGGCTGCGCCCTCTGCCGGCCGAGTTCAGCCTGGACCTCCGCGGCCTGGGGCCCCCGCCCAGCTCGGAGCTCAGACCTCTGCCTCCCTCCCCGAGTCCCAGTCCGCGGCCCAGAAGCTGCCGCGCGCCGCCCCGTCGCAGGCCCCCCGCCAAGGCCCGCAGGCGTCTCTTCCGAGGGGATTGATCGGCCGCGAGCGCCCACCCCACGCGCAAGAATTGGCGCACGCCGTTCGGGAGCCGCGGACGCCTGCCCCCTTCTAGGGTGTCTCCCTGAGGCGGCATCACTCTCTGCCGGGAACACCGCGCGGGCGGCTGGCGCTCCAGGCGGGAGCGGAGGCCGCCAGGGACCTCTCCCCCACACCCGGGCTCTGCCACAGGGGCTCCGGACAGGCGGAAGAGAGCACCGGGAGGGTGGGGAGAAAAGAGCTGCCCATCCCTCCTGCCGCGAAGGACTCCGACATCCAGAAGAGGGCACATCTGGTCACGGTCCTCTGCGAGGAACCACACCCAAGACCCTCGAAGAAAGCACGCCAAAGCCTGGAGCGCGCGCCTCCCCAGAGAGGGTCTCCCAAAGCACCTGAAAGCGGGCTCCGCCCGCATCACGCCCGGGAGCGGGAGCGGAAGGCGCAGGAGCTCTCCGGGTGGGGGGAGGGGGGCGTTAGCACACCTTGCCGCCATGAGAACGGCTCCAGGAGAACAGCACGATGGACCTGTCCGAAGGCTGGGCAGGACGTGGAGCCGCTGGAACTCTCCCCCGTTGCTGGCGGGGAGCCCAGAATGGGACAACTTGCTGAAATGGAGTGTAGTTCCTCGACTCCTTCATCCTAGGCTTCCCGTTCATCCCACCCGGCTCTCCCACTCTGAGAGATCTGCTTGAGAGCCACGAACGGGTCTGTTCAGGGAGACGCCGAAGGCCAGAGTGGCCAGCAGCTGTCTCCACAATACAGCCAAGGGTGGGGTGTGACCTCCCCCGTGCCCTTCGGGGTTGCGTGGAGACTGAGAAGGGGACCCACCCCGGCCAGGGCACTGCCCCTCAGCGATCAAGAGGATGGGCTTTTTCCGCTCGATTCCATGGCCCACCCCGGTCAGTCGACTCTGAATGCTTCTAGTCCCTCCAGGTGTTGGATGATTTTCAGGGCGGTTTGGGCGACCGGGGCTGTGGGAACCTTACGAGAGGCGATCGAGGACGTCTCCCTGCAGACCCAGGGTCTCGCATGCAATGGCACTTTCAGACGGGATGCGCCGAAACCGTGAAACCCACACTGGCTTTCCAAGCCTGCCACGAAGAGAAAGATGACCGTGACTCTTCACTCTAGGGGGGAAACGGCAGTGCCCATGATCCTATTGGAACTTGAGTGTAATAAATCGATACCGAAACGTGCTTGATTTTGGGGTGTGATCATTTCTTACGTCTGTTGGCTCGACAACTGGGAAGCACGTGGGGGCGCTGTTCTGTTTCCATCAGATTCGGCAGAACACACACGAGGAGAGGAAAGCCGGCAAGAGGGGAGGGGGTGGATTTCCAAAGGAGAAGGAAGCTCCGCCAACCCCGCAAAAGGCACACAGATGCGAGCGCCCGCGCACGCCCTCACGCACGCCGCCCACCCCCCCCCGCCCACACACACAAACACACACACACACACAAACTCCGATGTAACACAGACATTCGCAGAGGCACGTTCACAAATTCCCGTAAAGTCTGCCTGAGCTCACCCCCAAATTCCCCTCCGAAGTTCTCAAAGGGCAAGCGATTGCCTAGTGAAAGGACTCCTCCCTCGAGGCTCCGGCTCCGAGGAAAGGAACTCAGAGCCCCGCCTGGTCGGCAAGCGGGGTGGGACTCAAGCCAGAGAGTCCCCCCAGGTCCGGCGTGCATGTGGCTCCCCTTTCTTCTACTCTTCGAAGCTCCCTAGTTTGGGAGAACTCGCGCTGGGATGGCCTTCCCAGAAATCCATTGATTGGTCCCCCGGAAGAATACCCTTCCGGTTGACCCTGAGAAGACCCCAGAAACAAGTCAGGTGAAGCACTTCCTGGCTGCAGGGAAGGGAGAGGGTCGAGCGGACAGGGAAGACGGCTGCCAGGCGACGGCTGGACGATGGGGGCGGAGTCAGGGAGAGGGGCCAGCGGACGGATCTGGAAGGGATTGGGCGGACTCTGAAGCAAGGCCTCCTCGGGAGTCCTCCTCACACGTCCCCCCTGGCCGGCCCCTCCTCTTCTGGAGCCCAGGGCCAACCAATCCCATCCGACCTGGACGACGACGAGCCCCCTGGCTCCGCCCCCGCTGACCCCAGCGGCGCGCATTTCCCCCGGATCTCCAGCAGTCCCTGCCCTCCTCCAACCGCCTCAGGCCACGGGAACGCTTCCTCCAGAACTGAGTGCCCAGCCTTGGGACAGACACTGCTCGTGCAGGAGAGAGAGGGGATCCGTGAGACGCCAGCTCCGATTTCCAGGTCGTAAGACCGGGACGAGGGTTTGCTTGGACAAAGGAGGCAGGAGCACCTTCCCGATGGATGGTTCCCGGCGCCCGAGGAGACCGCGGGAGTCCCGGACAGAATCAAAGGGCCGCAGAGCTGGAGACACCTGGTACGTTGGGACCTGGGTGACGGAGGACGAGGCGGGCTCCTCTGTGTGCCTAGGGGTGTGTGTGTGTGTGTGTGTGTCCGTGTGTGTGTGTGTGTGTGTGTGTTTGTGTGTGTGTGTGTGTGCGTGCGTGTTTCAGTGGATGGCACCACGGGAGAGGAGAAGGGAGAAGCCGGGCCTCCCAGGAGGCTGGGCATTTGGAAGCTGAGGAAAGGGAGAATCGCTAGGTCCGGAGGAATCCCTTCGGGGTGGGGAGGTCGGGAGGAGCCCTCGGGAGACGCGTCTCTGGTTTGCTCCCTCCTTGCTCTCTTCCTGTGCTCCGGCCTTACAATTCCCCCTGCCGACACACTCTCTGTGGGGTCGTCTCCCTCCTCTGTGGGAAGGGAGAGGGGAGCAGAGGATCTGAGGGTTCCACCACCGTCTCACCCAGACGGAGGAGGGTTCCCTCCGTGTCCACTGTTTTTCTTCTGGCCCTCAGCACCGCGCGTGGAATCCGGGGGCAGACAGGACTGTCCCCTGTGGAGCGCGGGCACCACTTTCTGCAAAGTGCTCAGGCCCGAGGAGATGTCTCTCCTTCTCCTGTGGAGGAGCCCCCTCCAGAGGGCACTCTTTCCCGTGGGCACCGTCCCTGGTTCCCTCCCTATTGGCGGTGCAGGGGGGGGTGGGGGCTGGGGGTTTGGGGGGTGGGGGTGGGGCTTTCCCCAGCGAGGGGGTGAGGGAGGACGCGCGCAGAGGCGGGTGTCGGGACGCAAGCAGCACCCGGGGAGGAGCAGCTCTCCTTGGAAGGGAAGGACGCGTGCCTTGGCCCCGGGGCTCAGGGTGGGCGCGTGGGCGGGATGAGAAGGCGGGCTTTCAGGCGTGTGGGAAGTGGACCCCGGGTTCCTGCGTGCGAGGTCTGACCGTGTCCCTCCCTGTCCTGCAGCTCGGCCACCCCCGCCCCGGGGAAGGCGGCGAAGCGGAGGCGGCAGGTGGAGCAGGATCCCCGCACAGGTAAGGCGCTTTCCTGCTTTCTCGAAGGAGTGGGCTGCTGGGGAGAAGGCGTGCCAGGGCTTCAGGAAAGGAACAGCTGCCTCCTCTGGAATGTCCCGGGCGGCTTCCTCGGTTCTTCCGGCCACCCGTCCCGCAGCCGGTCCGGGCCGAGTCCCGGGGCTCTCCGGGCTCACGCCCTCTGCTCTCAAGAACACCCTGCGGGAGCAGAGCATTCACCTCGCACCCTCTGCTCTCTCCGCAGGGGCAGAGCCAGCCGCAGTGCCAGGAGCTCCCTGCCCGGCTCCAGCGCAGGCCCCGGCAGCAGCCCAGGTGAGTGGGCGGGACTCCGGAGGCTGGCCAGAGGGCCGCTGCTGCCCCGGCTCCAGGCCCCCAGCCAAGCCCCGCAGATGACCCTCCAGCTGGCGCTCAGCCTGAGCAGGACCTCCACCGCCTGGGGGGTGGGGGGAGGTGGCCAGGCAGAGTTTCCCTCGGGGAGGGGGCGGGGGCTGGCGGCAGGCAGCTCCCTCCCCAAGAGGCCTCTCGGAGGGCCCCTGGGAGCTGGAGAACTCAGAGCTTTCCTCCCGCAGGGGCCGCGGACGCCCAGCACGCAGAGGATGCAGATGGTCGTGGTGGTCCTGGAGCCGGGAACAGCCCTTGAGCTGCGCCTGGGTGCGGAAGTCCTGGTCCTGGCCCCCCACGCAGCCCTGCAGCTCACGCTCGGCAACCTGGCGCTCGTCGTCGTCCCTGCGCGCGTCCTGAGCTCTTCCGAGGCTCTCTGGTTCCCTGCCCACGCGCGCTGGCTCTGGCCCGGCCCGACCCAGGCCGCCTGGGCCATCAACGTGCAAGACGGATCCCTTTGCGCCCAGAGAGCGGAGCCCAGCGGAGCGCCCCCCGCGCCAGAGGACGGGGAGGCTAGGCGAGGCTGCCGGCCCCCCGCGGGACCCTGGGCCGGCGGAGTCCCGGGCCTCAGCCCCTCCTCCCCGCACACCCTCCTCCTCCAAGCTCTCCGCGGGGCCCCTGCCCGCCAGGGCTGCGGGCTCCCGCCCGGGCCCAGGCCGGGGCTGCGCCCTCTGCCGGCCGAGTTCAGCCTGGACCTCCGCGGCCTGGGGCCCCCGCCCAGCTCGGAGCTCAGACCTCTGCCTCCCTCCCCGAGTCCCAGTCCGTGGCCCAGAAGCTGCCGCGCGCCGCCCCGTCGCAGGCCCCCCGCCAAGGCCCGCAGGCGTCTCTTCCGAGGGGATTGATCGGCCGCGAGCGCCCACCCCACGCGCAAGAATTGGCGCACGCCGTTCGGGAGCCGCGGACGCCTGCCCCCTTCTAGGGTGTCTCCCTGAGGCGGCATCACTCTCTGCCGGGAACACCGCGCGGGCGGCTGGCGCTCCAGGCGGGAGCGGAGGCCGCCAGGGACCTCTCCCCCACACCCGGGCTCTGCCACAGGGGCTCCGGACAGGCGGAAGAGAGCACCGGGAGGGTGGGGAGAAAAGAGCTGCCCATCCCTCCTGCCGCGAAGGACTCCGACATCCAGAAGAGGGCACATCTGGTCACGGTCCTCTGCGAGGAACCACACCCAAGACCCTCGAAGAAAGCACGCCAAAGCCTGGAGCGCGCGCCTCCCCAGAGAGGGTCTCCCAAAGCACCTGAAAGCGGGCTCCGCCCGCATCACGCCCGGGAGCGGGAGCGGAAGGCGCAGGAGCTCTCCGGGTGGGGGGAGGGGGGCGTTAGCACACCTTGCCGCCATGAGAACGGCTCCAGGAGAACAGCACGATGGACCTGTCCGAAGGCTGGGCAGGACGTGGAGCCGCTGGAACTCTCCCCCGTTGCTGGCGGGGAGCCCAGAATGGGACAACTTGCTGAAATGGAGTGTAGTTCCTCGACTCCTTCATCCTAGGCTTCCCGTTCATCCCACCCGGCTCTCCCACTCTGAGAGATCTGCTTGAGAGCCACGAACGGGTCTGTTCAGGGAGACGCCGAAGGCCAGAGTGGCCAGCAGCTGTCTCCACAATACAGCCAAGGGTGGGGTGTGACCTCCCCCGTGCCCTTCGGGGTTGCGTGGAGACTGAGAAGGGGACCCACCCCGGCCAGGGCACTGCCCCTCAGCGATCAAGAGGATGGGCTTTTTCCGCTCGATTCCATGGCCCACCCCGGTCAGTCGACTCTGAATGCTTCTAGTCCCTCCAGGTGTTGGATGATTTTCAGGGCGGTTTGGGCGACCGGGGCTGTGGGAACCTTACGAGAGGCGATCGAGGACGTCTCCCTGCAGACCCAGGGTCTCGCATGCAATGGCACTTTCAGACGGGATGCGCCGAAACCGTGAAACCCACACTGGCTTTCCAAGCCTGCCACGAAGAGAAAGATGACCGTGACTCTTCACTCTAGGGGGGAAACGGCAGTGCCCATGATCCTATTGGAACTTGAGTGTAATAAATCGATACCGAAACGTGCTTGATTTTGGGGTGTGATCATTTCTTACGTCTGTTGGCTCGACAACTGGGAAGCACGTGGGGGCGCTGTTCTGTTTCCATCAGATTCGGCAGAACACACACGAGGAGAGGAAAGCCGGCAAGAGGGGAGGGGGTGGATTTCCAAAGGAGAAGGAAGCTCCGCCAACCCCGCAAAAGGCACACAGATGCGAGCGCCCGCGCACGCCCTCACGCACGCCGCCCACCCCCCCCCCGCCCACACACACAAACACACACACACACACAAACTCCGATGTAACACAGACATTCGCAGAGGCACGTTCACAAATTCCCGTAAAGTCTGCCTGAGCTCACCCCCAAATTCCCCTCTGAAGTTCTCAAAGGGCAAGCGATTGCCTAGTGAAAGGACTCCTCCCTCGAGGCTCCGGCTCCGAGGAAAGGAACTCAGAGCCCCGCCTGGTCGGCAAGCGGGCTGGGACTCAAGCCAGAGAGTCCCCCCGGGTCCGGCGTGCATGTGGCTCCCCTTTCTTCTACTCTTCGAAGCTCCCTAGTTTGGGAGAACTCGCGCTGGGATGGCCTTCCCAGAAATCCATTGATTGGTCCCCCGGAAGAATACCCTTCCGGTTGACCCTGAGAAGACCCCAGAAACAAGTCAGGTGAAGCACTTCCTGGCTGCAGGGAAGGGAGAGGGTCGAGCGGACAGGGAAGACGGCTGCCAGGCGACGGCTGGACGATGGGGGCGGAGTCAGGGAGAGGGGCCAGCGGACGGATCTGGAAGGGATTGGGCGGACTCTGAAGCGAGGCCTCCTCGGGAGTCCTCCTCACACGTCCCCCCTGGCCGGCCCCTCCTCTTCTGGAGCCCAGGGCCAACCAATCCCATCCGACCTGGACGACGACGAGCCCCCTGGCTCCGCCCCCGCTGACCCCAGCTGCGCGCATTTCCCCCGGATCTCCAGCAGTCCCTGCCCTCCTCCAACCGCCTCAGGCCACGGGAACGCTTCCTCCAGAACTGAGTGCCCAGCCTTGGGACAGACACTGCTCGTGCAGGAGAGAGAGGGGATCCGTGAGACGCCAGCTCCGATTTCCAGGTCCTAAGACCGGGACGAGGGTTTGCTTGGACAAAGGAGGCAGGAGCACCTTCCCGATGGATGGCTCCCGGCGCCCGAGGAGACCGCGGGAGTCCCGGACAGAATCAAAGGGCCGCAGAGCTGGAGACACCTGGTACGTTGGGACCTGGGTGACGGAGGACGAGGCGGGCTCCTCTGTGTGGCTAGGGGTGTGTGTGTGTGTGTGTGTGTGTGTTTGTGTGTGTGTGTGTGTGTGTGTGTGTGCGTGCGTGTTTCAGTGGATGGCACCAGGGGAGAGGAGAAGGGAGAAGCCGGGCCTCC
Source organism: Equus asinus (assembly GCF_041296235.1). Taxonomy (NCBI): domain Eukaryota; kingdom Metazoa; phylum Chordata; class Mammalia; order Perissodactyla; family Equidae; genus Equus; species Equus asinus. The sequence goes on along the minus strand of NC_091809.1, from coordinate 18,193,928 downwards.
CAGGAGGCTGGGCATTTGGAAGCTGAGGAAAGGGAGAATCGCTAGGTCCGGAGGAATCCCTTCGGGGTGGGGAGGTCGGGAGGAGCCCTCGGGAGACGCGTCTCGGGTTTGCTCCCTCCTTGCTCTCTTCCTGTGCTCCGGCCTTACAATTCCCCCTGCCGACACACTCTCTGTGGGGTCGTCTCCCTCCTCTGCGGGAAGGGAGAGGGGAGCAGAGGATCTGAGGGTTCCACCACTGTCTCACCCAGACGGGGGAGGGTTCCCTCCGTGTCCACTGTTTTTCTTCTGGCCCTCAGCACCGCGCGTGGAATCCGGGGGCAGACAGGACTGTCCCCTGTGGAGCGCGGGCACCACTTTCTGCAAAGTGCTCAGGCCCGAGGAGATGTCTCTCCTTCTCCTGTGGAGGAGCCCCCTCCAGAGGGCACTCTTTCCCGTGGGCACCGTCCCTGGTTCCCTCCCTATTGGCGGTGCAGGGGGGGGGTGGGGGCTGGGGGTTTGGGGGGTGGGGGTGGGGCTTTCCCCAGCGAGGGGGTGAGGGAGGACGCGCGCAGAGGCGGGTGTCGGGACGCAAGCAGCACCCGGGGAGGAGCAGCTCTCCTTGGAAGGGAAGGACGCGTGCCTTGGCCCCGGGGCTCAGGGTGGGCGCGTGGGCGGGATGAGAAGGCGGGCTTTCAGGCGTGTGGGAAGTGGACCCCGGGTTCCTGCGTGCGAGGTCTGACCGTGTCCCTCCCTGTCCTGCAGCTCGGCCACCCCCGCCCCGGGGAAGGCGGCGAAGCGGAGGCGGCAGGTGGAGCAGGATCCCCGCACAGGTAAGGCGCTTTCCTGCTTTCTCGAAGGAGTGGGCTGCTGGGGAGAAGGCGTGCCAGGGCTTCAGGAAAGGAACAGCTGCCTCCTCTGGAATGTCCCGGGCGGCTTCCTCGGTTCTTCCGGCCACCCGTCCCGCAGCCGGTCCGGGCCGAGTCCCGGGGCTCTCCGGGCTCACGCCCTCTGCTCTCAAGAACACCCTGCGGGAGCAGAGCATTCACCTCGCACCCTCTGCTCTCTCCGCAGGGGCAGAGCCAGCCGCAGTGCCAGGAGCTCCCTGCCCGGCTCCAGCGCGGGCCCCGGCAGCAGCCCAGGTGAGTGGGCGGGACTCCGGAGGCTGGCCAGAGGGCCGCTGCTGCCCCGGCTCCAGGCCCCCAGCCAAGCCCCGCAGATGACCCTCCAGCTGGCGCTCAGCCTGAGCAGGACCTCCACCGCCTGGGGGGTGGGGGGAGGTGGCCAGGCAGAGTTTCCCTCGGGGAGGGGGCGGGGGCTGGCGGCAGGCAGCTCCCTCCCCAAGAGGCCTCTCGGAGGGCCCCTGGGAGCTGGAGAACTCAGAGCTTTCCTCCCGCAGGGGCCGCGGACGCCCAGCACGCAGAGGATGCAGATGGTCGTGGTGGTCCTGGAGCCGGGAACAGCCCTTGAGCTGCGCCTGGGTGCGGAAGTCCTGGTCCTGGCCCCCCACGCAGCCCTGCAGCTCACGCTCGGCAACCTGGCGCTCGTCGTCGTCCCTGCGCGCGTCCTGAGCTCTTCCGAGGCTCTCTGGTTCCCTGCCCACGCGCGCTGGCTCTGGCCCGGCCCGACCCAGGCCGCCTGGGCCATCAACGTGCAAGACGGATCCCTTTGCGCCCAGAGAGCGGAGCCCAGCGGAGCGCCCCCCGCGCCAGAGGACGGGGAGGCTAGGCGAGGCTGCCGGCCCCCCGCGGGACCCTGGGCCGGCGGAGTCCCGGGCCTCAGCCCCTCCTCCCCGCACACCCTCCTCCTCCAAGCTCTCCGCGGGGCCCCTGCCCGCCAGGGCTGCGGGCTCCCGCCCGGGCCCAGGCCGGGGCTGCGCCCTCTGCCGGCCGAGTTCAGCCTGGACCTCCGCGGCCTGGGGCCCCCGCCCAGCTCGGAGCTCAGACCTCTGCCTCCCTCCCCGAGTCCCAGTCCGTGGCCCAGAAGCTGCCGCGCGCCGCCCCGTCGCAGGCCCCCCGCCAAGGCCCGCAGGCGTCTCTTCCGAGGGGATTGATCGGCCGCGAGCGCCCACCCCACGCGCAAGAATTGGCGCACGCCGTTCGGGAGCCGCGGACGCCTGCCCCCTTCTAGGGTGTCTCCCTGAGGCGGCATCACTCTCTGCCGGGAACACCGCGCGGGCGGCTGGCGCTCCAGGCGGGAGCGGAGGCCGCCAGGGACCTCTCCCCCACACCCGGGCTCTGCCACAGGGGCTCCGGACAGGCGGAAGAGAGCACCGGGAGGGTGGGGAGAAAAGAGCTGCCCATCCCTCCTGCCGCGAAGGACTCCGACATCCAGAAGAGGGCACATCTGGTCACGGTCCTCTGCGAGGAACCACACCCAAGACCCTCGAAGAAAGCACGCCAAAGCCTGGAGCGCGCGCCTCCCCAGAGAGGGTCTCCCAAAGCACCTGAAAGCGGGCTCCGCCCGCATCACGCCCGGGAGCGGGAGCGGAAGGCGCAGGAGCTCTCCGGGTGGGGGGAGGGGGGCGTTAGCACACCTTGCCGCCATGAGAACGGCTCCAGGAGAACAGCACGATGGACCTGTCCGAAGGCTGGGCAGGACGTGGAGCCGCTGGAACTCTCCCCCGTTGCTGGCGGGGAGCCCAGAATGGGACAACTTGCTGAAATGGAGTGTAGTTCCTCGACTCCTTCATCCTAGGCTTCCCGTTCATCCCACCCGGCTCTCCCACTCTGAGAGATCTGCTTGAGAGCCACGAACGGGTCTGTTCAGGGAGACGCCGAAGGCCAGAGTGGCCAGCAGCTGTCTCCACAATACAGCCAAGGGTGGGGTGTGACCTCCCCCGTGCCCTTCGGGGTTGCGTGGAGACTGAGAAGGGGACCCACCCCGGCCAGGGCACTGCCCCTCAGCGATCAAGAGGATGGGCTTTTTCCGCTCGATTCCATGGCCCACCCCGGTCAGTCGACTCTGAATGCTTCTAGTCCCTCCAGGTGTTGGATGATTTTCAGGGCGGTTTGGGCGACCGGGGCTGTGGGAACCTTACGAGAGGCGATCGAGGACGTCTCCCTGCAGACCCAGGGTCTCGCATGCAATGGCACTTTCAGACGGGATGCGCCGAAACCGTGAAACCCACACTGGCTTTCCAAGCCTGCCACGAAGAGAAAGATGACCGTGACTCTTCACTCTAGGGGGGAAACGGCAGTGCCCATGATCCTATTGGAACTTGAGTGTAATAAATCGATACCGAAACGTGCTTGATTTTGGGGTGTGATCATTTCTTACGTCTGTTGGCTCGACAACTGGGAAGCACGTGGGGGCGCTGTTCTGTTTCCATCAGATTCGGCAGAACACACACGAGGAGAGGAAAGCCGGCAAGAGGGGAGGGGGTGGATTTCCAAAGGAGAAGGAAGCTCCGCCAACCCCGCAAAAGGCACACAGATGCGAGCGCCCGCGCACGCCCTCACGCACGCCGCCCACCCCCCCCCCGCCCACACACACAAACACACACACACACACAAACTCCGATGTAACACAGACATTCGCAGAGGCACGTTCACAAATTCCCGTAAAGTCTGCCTGAGCTCACCCCCAAATTCCCCTCTGAAGTTCTCAAAGGGCAAGCGATTGCCTAGTGAAAGGACTCCTCCCTCGAGGCTCCGGCTCCGAGGAAAGGAACTCAGAGCCCCGCCTGGTCGGCAAGCGGGCTGGGACTCAAGCCAGAGAGTCCCCCCGGGTCCGGCGTGCATGTGGCTCCCCTTTCTTCTACTCTTCGAAGCTCCCTAGTTTGGGAGAACTCGCGCTGGGATGGCCTTCCCAGAAATCCATTGATTGGTCCCCCGGAAGAATACCCTTCCGGTTGACCCTGAGAAGACCCCAGAAACAAGTCAGGTGAAGCACTTCCTGGCTGCAGGGAAGGGAGAGGGTCGAGCGGACAGGGAAGACGGCTGCCAGGCGACGGCTGGACGATGGGGGCGGAGTCAGGGAGAGGGGCCAGCGGACGGATCTGGAAGGGATTGGGCGGACTCTGAAGCGAGGCCTCCTCGGGAGTCCTCCTCACACGTCCCCCCTGGCCGGCCCCTCCTCTTCTGGAGCCCAGGGCCAACCAATCCCATCCGACCTGGACGACGACGAGCCCCCTGGCTCCGCCCCCGCTGACCCCAGCTGCGCGCATTTCCCCCGGATCTCCAGCAGTCCCTGCCCTCCTCCAACCGCCTCAGGCCACGGGAACGCTTCCTCCAGAACTGAGTGCCCAGCCTTGGGACAGACACTGCTCGTGCAGGAGAGAGAGGGGATCCGTGAGACGCCAGCTCCGATTTCCAGGTCCTAAGACCGGGACGAGGGTTTGCTTGGACAAAGGAGGCAGGAGCACCTTCCCGATGGATGGCTCCCGGCGCCCGAGGAGACCGCGGGAGTCCCGGACAGAATCAAAGGGCCGCAGAGCTGGAGACACCTGGTACGTTGGGACCTGGGTGACGGAGGACGAGGCGGGCTCCTCTGTGTGCCTAGGGGTGTGTGTGTGTGTGTCCGTGTGTGTGTGTGTGTGTGTGTCCGTGTGTGTGTTTGTGTGTGTGTGCGCGCATGCGTGCTTCAGTGGATGGCACCAGGGGAGAGGAGAAGGGAGAAGCCGGGCCTCCCAGGAGGCTGGGCATTTGGAAGCTGAGGAAAGGGAGAATCGCTAGGTCCGGAGGAATCCCTTCGGGGTGGGGAGGTCGGGAGGAGCCCTCTGGAGACGCGTCTCGGGTTTGCTCCCTCCTTGCTCTCTTCCTGTGCTCCGGCCTTACAATTCCCCCTGCCGACACACTCTCTGTGGGGTCGTCTCCCTCCTCTGCGGGAAGGGAGAGGGGAGCAGAGGATCTGAGGGTCCCACCACCGTCTCACCCAGACGGGGGAGGGTTCCCTCCGTGTCCACTGTTTTTCTTCTGGCCCTCAGCCCGCGCGTGGAATCCGGGGGCAGACAGGACTGTCCCCTGTGGAGCGCGGGCACCTCTTTCTGCAAAGTGCTCAGGCCCGAGATGTCTCTCCTTCTCCTGTGGAGGAGCCCCCTCCAGAGGGCACTCTTTCCCGTGGGCACCGTCCCTGGTTCCCTCCCTATTGGCGGTGCAGGGGGGGGGTGGGGGCTGGGGGTTTGGGGGGTGGGGGTGGGGCTTTCCCCAGCGAGGGGGTGAGGGAGGACGCGCGCAGAGGCGGGTGTCGGGACGCAAGCAGCACCCGGGGAGGAGCAGCTCTCCTTGGAAGGGAAGGACGCGTGCCTTGGCCCCGGGGCTCAGGGTGGGCGCGTGGGCGGGATGAGAAGGCGGGCTTTCAGGCGTGTGGGAAGTGGACCCCGGGTTCCTGCGTGCGAGGTCTGACCGTGTCCCTCCCTGTCCTGCAGCTCGGCCACCCCCGCCCCGGGGAAGGCGGCGAAGCGGAGGCGGCAGGTGGAGCAGGATCCCCGCACAGGTAAGGCGCTTTCCTGCTTTCTCGAAGGAGTGGGCTGCTGGGGAGAAGGCGTGCCAGGGCTTCAGGAAAGGAACAGCTGCCTCCTCTGGAATGTCCCGGGCGGCTTCCTCGGTTCTTCCGGCCACCCGTCCCGCAGCCGGTCCGGGCCGAGTCCCGGGGCTCTCCGGGCTCACGCCCTCTGCTCTCAAGAACACCCTGCGGGAGCAGAGCATTCACCTCGCACCCTCTGCTCTCTCCGCAGGGGCAGAGCCAGCCGCAGTGCCAGGAGCTCCCTGCCCGGCTCCAGCGCGGGCCCCGGCAGCAGCCCAGGTGAGTGGGCGGGACTCCGGAGGCTGGCCAGAGGGCCGCTGCTGCCCCGGCTCCAGGCCCCCAGCCAAGCCCCGCAGATGACCCTCCAGCTGGCGCTCAGCCTGAGCAGGACCTCCACCGCCTGGGGGGTGGGGGGAGGTGGCCAGGCAGAGTTTCCCTCGGGGAGGGGGCGGGGGCTGGCGGCTGGCAGCTCCCTCCCCAAGAGGCCTCTCGGAGGGCCCCTGGGAGCTGGAGAACTCAGAGCTTTCCTCCCGCAGGGGCCGCGGACGCCCAGCACGCAGAGGATGCAGATGGTCGTGGTAGTCCTGGAGCCGGGAACAGCCCTTGAGCTGCGCCTGGGTGCGGAAGTCCTGGTCCTGGCCCCCCACGCAGCCCTGCAGCTCACGCTCGGCAACCTGGCGCTCGTCGTCGTCCCTGCGCGCGTCCTGAGCTCTTCCGAGGCTCTCTGGTTCCCTGCCCACGCGCGCTGGCTCTGGCCCGGCCCGACCCAGGCCGCCTGGGCCATCAACGTGCAAGACGGATCCCTTTGCGCCCAGAGAGCGGAGCCCAGCGGAGCGCCCCCCGCGCCAGAGGACGGGGAGGCTAGGCGAGGCTGCCGGCCCCCCGCGGGACCCTGGGCCGGCGGAGTCCCGGGCCTCAGCCCCTCCTCCCCGCACACCCTCCTCCTCCAAGCTCTCCGCGGGGCCCCTGCCCGCCAGGGCTGCGGGCTCCCGCCCGGGCCCAGGCCGGGGCTGCGCCCTCTGCCGGCCGAGTTCAGCCTGGACCTCCGCGGCCTGGGGCCCCCGCCCAGCTCGGAGCTCAGACCTCTGCCTCCCTCCCCGAGTCCCAGTCCGCGGCCCAGAAGCTGCCGCGCGCCGCCCCGTCGCAGGCCCCCCGCCAAGGCCCGCAGGCGTCTCTTCCGAGGGGATTGATCGGCCGCGAGCGCCCACCCCACGCGCAAGAATTGGCGCACGCCGTTCGGGAGCCGCGGACGCCTGCCCCCTTCTAGGGTGTCTCCCTGAGGCGGCATCACTCTCTGCCGGGAACACCGCGCGGGCGGCTGGCGCTCCAGGCGGGAGCGGAGGCCGCCAGGGACCTCTCCCCCACACCCGGGCTCTGCCACAGGGGCTCCGGACAGGCGGAAGAGAGCACCGGGAGGGTGGGGAGAAAAGAGCTGCCCATCCCTCCTGCCGCGAAGGACTCCGACATCCAGAAGAGGGCACATCTGGTCACGGTCCTCTGCGAGGAACCACACCCAAGACCCTCGAAGAAAGCACGCCAAAGCCTGGAGCGCGCGCCTCCCCAGAGAGGGTCTCCCAAAGCACCTGAAAGCGGGCTCCGCCCGCATCACGCCCGGGAGCGGGAGCGGAAGGCGCAGGAGCTCTCCGGGTGGGGGGAGGGGGGCGTTAGCACACCTTGCCGCCATGAGAACGGCTCCAGGAGAACAGCACGATGGACCTGTCCGAAGGCTGGGCAGGACGTGGAGCCGCTGGAACTCTCCCCCGTTGCTGGCGGGGAGCCCAGAATGGGACAACTTGCTGAAATGGAGTGTAGTTCCTCGACTCCTTCATCCTAGGCTTCCCGTTCATCCCACCCGGCTCTCCCACTCTGAGAGATCTGCTTGAGAGCCACGAACGGGTCTGTTCAGGGAGACGCCGAAGGCCAGAGTGGCCAGCAGCTGTCTCCACAATACAGCCAAGGGTGGGGTGTGACCTCCCCCGTGCCCTTCGGGGTTGCGTGGAGACTGAGAAGGGGACCCACCCCGGCCAGGGCACTGCCCCTCAGCGATCAAGAGGATGGGCTTTTTCCGCTCGATTCCATGGCCCACCCCGGTCAGTCGACTCTGAATGCTTCTAGTCCCTCCAGGTGTTGGATGATTTTCAGGGCGGTTTGGGCGACCGGGGCTGTGGGAACCTTACGAGAGGCGATCGAGGACGTCTCCCTGCAGACCCAGGGTCTCGCATGCAATGGCACTTTCAGACGTGATGCGCCGAAACCGTGAAACCCACACTGGCTTTCCAAGCCTGCCACGAAGAGAAAGATGACCGTGACTCTTCACTCTAGGGGGGAAACGGCAGTGCCCATGATCCTATTGGAACTTGAGTGTAATAAATCGATACCGAAACGTGCTTGATTTTGGGGTGTGATCATTTCTTACGTCTGTTGGCTCGACAACTGGGAAGCACGTGGGGGCGCTGTTCTGTTTCCATCAGATTCGGCAGAACACACACGAGGAGAGGAAAGCCGGCAAGAGGGGAGGGGGTGGATTTCCAAAGGAGAAGGAAGCTCCGCCAACCCCGCAAAAGGCACACAGATGCGAGCGCCCGCGCACGCCCTCACGCACGCCGCCCACCCCCCCCCCGCCCACACACACAAACACACACACACACACAAACTCCGATGTAACACAGACATTCGCAGAGGCACGTTCACAAATTCCCGTAAAGTCTGCCTGAGCTCACCCCCAAATTCCCCTCCGAAGTTCTCAAAGGGCAAGCGATTGCCTAGTGAAAGGACTCCTCCCTCGAGGCTCCGGCTCCGAGGAAAGGAACTCAGAGCCCCGCCTGGTCGGCAAGCGGGCTGGGACTCAAGCCAGAGAGTCCCCCCGGGTCCGGCGTGCATGTGGCTCCCCTTTCTTCTACTCTTCGAAGCTCCCTAGTTTGGGAGAACTCGCGCTGGGATGGCCTTCCCAGAAATCCATTGATTGGTCCCCCGGAAGAATACCCTTCCGGTTGACCCTGAGAAGACCCCAGAAACAAGTCAGGTGAAGCACTTCCTGGCTGCAGGGAAGGGAGAGGGTCGAGCGGACAGGGAAGACGGCTGCCAGGCGACGGCTGGACGATGGGGGCGGAGTCAGGGAGAGGGGCCAGCGGACGGATCTGGAAGGGATTGGGCGGACTCTGAAGCAAGGCCTCCTCGGGAGTCCTCCTCACACGTCCCCCCTGGCCGGCCCCTCCTCTTCTGGAGCCCAGGGCCAACCAATCCCATCCGACCTGGACGACGACGAGCCCCCTGGCTCCGCCCCCGCTGACCCCAGCGGCGCGCATTTCCCCCGGATCTCCAGCAGTCCCTGCCCTCCTCCAACCGCCTCAGGCCACGGGAACGCTTCCTCCAGAACTGAGTGCCCAGCCTTGGGACAGACACTGCTCGTGCAGGAGAGAGAGGGGATCCGTGAGACGCCAGCTCCGATTTCCAGGTCGTAAGACCGGGACGAGGGTTTGCTTGGACAAAGGAGGCAGGAGCACCTTCCCGATGGATGGCTCCCGGCGCCCGAGGAGACCGCGGGAGTCCCGGACAGAATCAAAGGGCCGCAGAGCTGGAGACACCTGGTACGTTGGGACCTGGGTGACGGAGGACGAGGCGGGCTCCTCTGTGTGGCTAGGGGTGTGTGTGTGTGTGTGTGTGTGTGTTTGTGTGTGTGTGTGTGTGTGTGTGTGTGTGCGTGCGTGTTTCAGTGGATGGCACCAGGGGAGAGGAGAAGGGAGAAGCCGGGCCTCCCAGGAGGCTGGGCATTTGGAAGCTGAGGAAAGGGAGAATCGCTAGGTCCGGAGGAATCCCTTCGGGGTGGGGAGGTCGGGAGGAGCCCTCGGGAGACGCGTCTCGGGTTTGCTCCCTCCTTGCTCTCTTCCTGTGCTCCGGCCTTACAATTCCCCCTGCCGACACACTCTCTGTGGGGTCGTCTCCCTCCTCTGCGGGAAGGGAGAGGGGAGCAGAGGATCTGAGGGTTCCACCACCGTCTCACCCAGACGGGGGAGGGTTCCCTCCGTGTCCACTGTTTTTCTTCTGGCCCTCAGCACCGCGCGTGGAATCCGGGGGCAGACAGGACTGTCCCCTGTGGAGCGCGGGCACCACTTTCTGCAAAGTGCTCAGGCCCGAGGAGATGTCTCTCCTTCTCCTGTGGAGGAGCCCCCTCCAGAGGGCACTCTTTCCCGTGGGCACCGTCCCTGGTTCCCTCCCTATTGGCGGTGCAGGGGGGGGGTGGGGGCTGGGGGTTTGGGGGGTGGGGGTGGGGCTTTCCCCAGCGAGGGGGTGAGGGAGGACGCGCGCAGAGGCGGGTGTCGGGACGCAAGCAGCACCCGGGGAGGAGCAGCTCTCCTTGGAAGGGAAGGACGCGTGCCTTGGCCCCGGGGCTCAGGGTGGGCGCGTGGGCGGGATGAGAAGGCGGGCTTTCAGGCGTGTGGGAAGTGGACCCCGGGTTCCTGCGTGCGAGGTCTGACCGTGTCCCTCCCTGTCCTGCAGCTCGGCCACCCCCGCCCCGGGGAAGGCGGCGAAGCGGAGGCGGCAGGTGGAGCAGGATCCCCGCACAGGTAAGGCGCTTTCCTGCTTTCTCGAAGGAGTGGGCTGCTGGGGAGAAGGCGTGCCAGGGCTTCAGGAAAGGAACAGCTGCCTCCTCTGGAATGTCCCGGGCGGCTTCCTCGGTTCTTCCGGCCACCCGTCCCGCAGCCGGTCCGGGCCGAGTCCCGGGGCTCTCCGGGCTCACGCCCTCTGCTCTCAAGAACACCCTGCGGGAGCAGAGCATTCACCTCGCACCCTCTGCTCTCTCCGCAGGGGCAGAGCCAGCCGCAGTGCCAGGAGCTCCCTGCCCGGCTCCAGCGCGGGCCCCGGCAGCAGCCCAGGTGAGTGGGCGGGACTCCGGAGGCTGGCCAGAGGGCCGCTGCTGCCCCGGCTCCAGGCCCCCAGCCAAGCCCCGCAGATGACCCTCCAGCTGGCGCTCAGCCTGAGCAGGACCTCCACCGCCTGGGGGGTGGGGGGAGGTGGCCAGGCAGAGTTTCCCTCGGGGAGGGGGCGGGGGCTGGCGGCTGGCAGCTCCCTCCCCAAGAGGCCTCTCGGAGGGCCCCTGGGAGCTGGAGAACTCAGAGCTTTCCTCCCGCAGGGGCCGCGGACGCCCAGCACGCAGAGGATGCAGATGGTCGTGGTGGTCCTGGAGCCGGGAACAGCCCTTGAGCTGCGCCTGGGTGCGGAAGTCCTGGTCCTGGCCCCCCACGCAGCCCTGCAGCTCACGCTCGGCAACCTGGCGCTCGTCGTCGTCCCTGCGCGCGTCCTGAGCTCTTCCGAGGCTCTCTGGTTCCCTGCCCACGCGCGCTGGCTCTGGCCCGGCCTGACCCAGGCCGCCTGGGCCATCAACGTGCAAGACGGATCCCTTTGCGCCCAGAGAGCGGAGCCCAGCGGAGCGCCCCCCGCGCCAGAGGACGGGGAGGCTAGGCGAGGCTGCCGGCCCCCCGCGGGACCCTGGGCCGGCGGAGTCCCGGGCCTCAGCCCCTCCTCCCCGCACACCCTCCGCGGCCTGGGGCCCCCGCCCAGCTCGGAGCTCAGACCTCTGCCTCCCTCCCCGAGTCCCAGTCCGCGGCCCAGAAGCTGCCGCGCGCCGCCCCGTCGCAGGCCCCCCGCCAAGGCCCGCAGGCGTCTCTTCCGAGGGGATTGATCGGCCGCGAGCGCCCACCCCACGCGCAAGAATTGGCGCACGCCGTTCGGGAGCCGCGGACGCCTGCCCCCTTCTAGGGTGTCTCCCTGAGGCGGCATCACTCTCTGCCGGGAACACCGCGCGGGCGGCTGGCGCTCCAGGCGGGAGCGGAGGCCGCCAGGGACCTCTCCCCCACACCCGGGCTCTGCCACAGGGGCTCCGGACAGGCGGAAGAGAGCACCGGGAGGGTGGGGAGAAAAGAGCTGCCCATCCCTCCTGCCGCGAAGGACTCCGACATCCAGAAGAGGGCACATCTGGTCACGGTCCTCTGCGAGGAACCACACCCAAGACCCTCGAAGAAAGCACGCCAAAGCCTGGAGCGCGCGCCTCCCCAGAGAGGGTCTCCCAAAGCACCTGAAAGCGGGCTCCGCCCGCATCACGCCCGGGAGCGGGAGCGGAAGGCGCAGGAGCTCTCCGGGTGGGGGGAGGGGGGCGTTAGCACACCTTGCCGCCATGAGAACGGCTCCAGGAGAACAGCACGATGGACCTGTCCGAAGGCTGGGCAGGACGTGGAGCCGCTGGAACTCTCCCCCGTTGCTGGCGGGGAGCCCAGAATGGGACAACTTGCTGAAATGGAGTGTAGTTCCTCGACTCCTTCATCCTAGGCTTCCCGTTCATCCCACCCGGCTCTCCCACTCTGAGAGATCTGCTTGAGAGCCACGAACGGGTCTGTTCAGGGAGACGCCGAAGGCCAGAGTGGCCAGCAGCTGTCTCCACAATACAGCCAAGGGTGGGGTGTGACCTCCCCCGTGCCCTTCGGGGTTGCGTGGAGACTGAGAAGGGGACCCACCCCGGCCAGGGCACTGCCCCTCAGCGATCAAGAGGATGGGCTTTTTCCGCTCGATTCCATGGCCCACCCCGGTCAGTCGACTCTGAATGCTTCTAGTCCCTCCAGGTGTTGGATGATTTTCAGGGCGGTTTGGGCGACCGGGGCTGTGGGAACCTTACGAGAGGCGATCGAGGACGTCTCCCTGCAGACCCAGGGTCTCGCATGCAATGGCACTTTCAGACGGGATGCGCCGAAACCGTGAAACCCACACTGGCTTTCCAAGCCTGCCACGAAGAGAAAGATGACCGTGACTCTTCACTCTAGGGGGGAAACGGCAGTGCCCATGATCCTATTGGAACTTGAGTGTAATAAATCGATACCGAAACGTGCTTGATTTTGGGGTGTGATCATTTCTTACGTCTGTTGGCTCGACAACTGGGAAGCACGTGGGGGCGCTGTTCTGTTTCCATCAGATTCGGCAGAACACACACGAGGAGAGGAAAGCCGGCAAGAGGGGAGGGGGTGGATTTCCAAAGGAGAAGGAAGCTCCGCCAACCCCGCAAAAGGCACACAGATGCGAGCGCCCGCGCACGCCCTCACGCACGCCGCCCACCCCCCCCCGCCCACACACACAAACACACACACACACACAAACTCCGATGTAACACAGACATTCGCAGAGGCACGTTCACAAATTCCCGTAAAGTCTGCCTGAGCTCACCCCCAAATTCCCCTCCGAAGTTCTCAAAGGGCAAGCGATTGCCTAGTGAAAGGACTCCTCCCTCGAGGCTCCGGCTCCGAGGAAAGGAACTCAGAGCCCCGCCTGGTCGGCAAGCGGGCTGGGACTCAAGCCAGAGAGTCCCCCCGGGTCCGGCGTGCATGTGGCTCCCCTTTCTTCTACTCTTCGAAGCTCCCTAGTTTGGGAGAACTCGCGCTGGGATGGCCTTCCCAGAAATCCATTGATTGGTCCCCCGGAAGAATACCCTTCCGGTTGACCCTGAGAAGACCCCAGAAACAAGTCAGGTGAAGCACTTCCTGGCTGCAGGGAAGGGAGAGGGTCGAGCGGACAGGGAAGACGGCTGCCAGGCGACGGCTGGACGATGGGGGCGGAGTCAGGGAGAGGGGCCAGCGGACGGATCTGGAAGGGATTGGGCGGACTCTGAAGCAAGGCCTCCTCGGGAGTCCTCCTCACACGTCCCCCCTGGCCGGCCCCTCCTCTTCTGGAGCCCAGGGCCAACCAATCCCATCCGACCTGGACGACGACGAGCCCCCTGGCTCCGCCCCCGCTGACCCCAGCGGCGCGCATTTCCCCCGGATCTCCAGCAGTCCCTGCCCTCCTCCAACCGCCTCAGGCCACGGGAACGCTTCCTCCAGAACTGAGTGCCCAGCCTTGGGACAGACACTGCTCGTGCAGGAGAGAGAGGGGATCCGTGAGACGCCAGCTCCGATTTCCAGGTCGTAAGACCGGGACGAGGGTTTGCTTGGACAAAGGAGGCAGGAGCACCTTCCCGATGGATGGCTCCCGGCGCCCGAGGAGACCGCGGGAGTCCCGGACAGAATCAAAGGGCCGCAGAGCTGGAGACACCTGGTACGTTGGGACCTGGGTGACGGAGGACGAGGCGGGCTCCTCTGTGTGGCTAGGGGTGTGTGTGTGTGTGTGTGTGTGTGTGTTTGTGTGTGTGTGTGTGTGTGTGTGTGTGTGTGTGCGTGCGTGTTTCAGTGGATGGCACCAGGGGAGAGGAGAAGGGAGAAGCCGGGCCTCCCAGGAGGCTGGGCATTTGGAAGCTGAGGAAAGGGAGAATCGCTAGGTCCGGAGGAATCCCTTCGGGGTGGGGAGGTCGGGAGGAGCCCTCGGGAGACGCGTCTCGGGTTTGCTCCCTCCTTGCTCTCTTCCTGTGCTCCGGCCTTACAATTCCCCCTGCCGACACACTCTCTGTGGGGTCGTCTCCCTCCTCTGCGGGAAGGGAGAGGGGAGCAGAGGATCTGAGGGTTCCACCACCGTCTCACCCAGACGGGGGAGGGTTCCCTCCGTGTCCACTGTTTTTCTTCTGGCCCTCAGCACCGCGCGTGGAATCCGGGGGCAGACAGGACTGTCCCCTGTGGAGCGCGGGCACCACTTTCTGCAAAGTGCTCAGGCCCGAGGAGATGTCTCTCCTTCTCCTGTGGAGGAGCCCCCTCCAGAGGGCACTCTTTCCCGTGGGCACCGTCCCTGGTTCCCTCCCTATTGGCGGTGCAGGGGGGGGGGTGGGGGCTGGGGGTTTGGGGGGTGGGGGTGGGGCTTTCCCCAGCGAGGGGGTGAGGGAGGACGCGCGCAGAGGCGGGTGTCGGGACGCAAGCAGCACCCGGGGAGGAGCAGCTCTCCTTGGAAGGGAAGGACGCGTGCCTTGGCCCCGGGGCTCAGGGTGGGCGCGTGGGCGGGATGAGAAGGCGGGCTTTCAGGCGTGTGGGAAGTGGACCCCGGGTTCCTGCGTGCGAGGTCTGACCGTGTCCCTCCCTGTCCTGCAGCTCGGCCACCCCCGCCCCGGGGAAGGCGGCGAAGCGGAGGCGGCAGGTGGAGCAGGATCCCCGCACAGGTAAGGCGCTTTCCTGCTTTCTCGAAGGAGTGGGCTGCTGGGGAGAAGGTGTGCCAGGGCTTCAGGAAAGGAACAGCTGCCTCCTCTGGAATGTCCCGGGCGGCTTCCTCGGTTCTTCCGGCCACCCGTCCCGCAGCCGGTCCGGGCCGAGTCCCGGGGCTCTCCGGGCTCACGCCCTCTGCTCTCAAGAACACCCTGCGGGAGCAGAGCATTCACCTCGCACCCTCTGCTCTCTCCGCAGGGGCAGAGCCAGCCGCAGTGCCAGGAGCTCCCTGCCCGGCTCCAGCGCGGGCCCCGGCAGCAGCCCAGGTGAGTGGGCGGGACTCCGGAGGCTGGCCAGAGGGCCGCTGCTGCCCCGGCTCCAGGCCCCCAGCCAAGCCCCGCAGATGACCCTCCAGCTGGCGCTCAGCCTGAGCAGGACCTCCACCGCCTGGGGGGTGGGGGGAGGTGGCCAGGCAGAGTTTCCCTCGGGGAGGGGGCGGGGGCTGGCGGCTGGCAGCTCCCTCCCCAAGAGGCCTCTCGGAGGGCCCCTGGGAGCTGGAGAACTCAGAGCTTTCCTCCCGCAGGGGCCGCGGACGCCCAGCACGCAGAGGATGCAGATGGTCGTGGTGGTCCTGGAGCCGGGAACAGCCCTTGAGCTGCGCCTGGGTGCGGAAGTCCTGGTCCTGGCCCCCCACGCAGCCCTGCAGCTCACGCTCGGCAACCTGGCGCTCGTCGTCGTCCCTGCGCGCGTCCTGAGCTCTTCCGAGGCTCTCTGGTTCCCTGCCCACGCGCGCTGGCTCTGGCCCGGCCTGACCCAGGCCGCCTGGGCCATCAACGTGCAAGACGGATCCCTTTGCGCCCAGAGAGCGGAGCCCAGCGGAGCGCCCCCCGCGCCAGAGGACGGGGAGGCTAGGCGAGGCTGCCGGCCCCCCGCGGGACCCTGGGCCGGCGGAGTCCCGGGCCTCAGCCCCTCCTCCCCGCACACCCTCCGCGGCCTGGGGCCCCCGCCCAGCTCGGAGCTCAGACCTCTGCCTCCCTCCCCGAGTCCCAGTCCGCGGCCCAGAAGCTGCCGCGCGCCGCCCCGTCGCAGGCCCCCCGCCAAGGCCCGCAGGCGTCTCTTCCGAGGGGATTGATCGGCCGCGAGCGCCCACCCCACGCGCAAGAATTGGCGCACGCCATTCGGGAGCCGCGGACGCCTGCCCCCTTCTAGGGTGTCTCCCTGAGGCGGCATCACTCTCTGCCGGGAACACCGCGCGGGCGGCTGGCGCTCCAGGCGGGAGCGGAGGCCGCCAGGGACCTCTCCCCCACACCCGGGCTCTGCCACAGGGGCTCCGGACAGGCGGAAGAGAGCACCGGGAGGGTGGGGAGAAAAGAGCTGCCCATCCCTCCTGCCGCGAAGGACTCCGACATCCAGAAGAGGGCACATCTGGTCACGGTCCTCTGCGAGGAACCACACCCAAGACCCTCGAAGAAAGCACGCCAAAGCCTGGAGCGCGCGCCTCCCCAGAGAGGGTCTCCCAAAGCACCTGAAAGCGGGCTCCGCCCGCATCACGCCCGGGAGCGGGAGCGGAAGGCGCAGGAGCTCTCCGGGTGGGGGGAGGGGGGCGTTAGCACACCTTGCCGCCATGAGAACGGCTCCAGGAGAACAGCACGATGGACCTGTCCGAAGGCTGGGCAGGACGTGGAGCCGCTGGAACTCTCCCCCGTTGCTGGCGGGGAGCCCAGAATGGGACAACTTGCTGAAATGGAGTGTAGTTCCTCGACTCCTTCATCCTAGGCTTCCCGTTCATCCCACCCGGCTCTCCCACTCTGAGAGATCTGCTTGAGAGCCACGAACGGGTCTGTTCAGGGAGACGCCGAAGGCCAGAGTGGCCAGCAGCTGTCTCCACAATACAGCCAAGGGTGGGGTGTGACCTCCCCCGTGCCCTTCGGGGTTGCGTGGAGACTGAGAAGGGGACCCACCCCGGCCAGGGCACTGCCCCTCAGCGATCAAGAGGATGGGCTTTTTCCGCTCGATTCCATGGCCCACCCCGGTCAGTCGACTCTGAATGCTTCTAGTCCCTCCAGGTGTTGGATGATTTTCAGGGCGGTTTGGGCGACCGGGGCTGTGGGAACCTTACGAGAGGCGATCGAGGACGTCTCCCTGCAGACCCAGGGTCTCGCATGCAATGGCACTTTCAGACGGGATGCGCCGAAACCGTGAAACCCACACTGGCTTTCCAAGCCTGCCACGAAGAGAAAGATGACCGTGACTCTTCACTCTAGGGGGGAAACGGCAGTGCCCATGATCCTATTGGAACTTGAGTGTAATAAATCGATACCGAAACGTGCTTGATTTTGGGGTGTGATCATTTCTTACGTCTGTTGGCTCGACAACTGGGAAGCACGTGGGGGCGCTGTTCTGTTTCCATCAGATTCGGCAGAACACACACGAGGAGAGGAAAGCCGGCAAGAGGGGAGGGGGTGGATTTCCAAAGGAGAAGGAAGCTCCGCCAACCCCGCAAAAGGCACACAGATGCGAGCGCCCGCGCACGCCCTCACGCACGCCGCCCACCCCCCCCCCCGCCCACACACACAAACACACACACACACACAAACTCCGATGTAACACAGACATTCGCAGAGGCACGTTCACAAATTCCCGTAAAGTCTGCCTGAGCTCACCCCCAAATTCCCCTCCGAAGTTCTCAAAGGGCAAGCGATTGCCTAGTGAAAGGACTCCTCCCTCGAGGCTCCGGCTCCGAGGAAAGGAACTCAGAGCCCCGCCTGGTCGGCAAGCGGGCTGGGACTCAAGCCAGAGAGTCCCCCCGGGTCCGGCGTGCATGTGGCTCCCCTTTCTTCTACTCTTCGAAGCTCCCTAGTTTGGGAGAACTCGCGCTGGGATGGCCTTCCCAGAAATCCATTGATTGGTCCCCCGGAAGAATACCCTTCCGGTTGACCCTGAGAAGACCCCAGAAACAAGTCAGGTGAAGCACTTCCTGGCTGCAGGGAAGGGAGAGGGTCGAGCGGACAGGGAAGACGGCTGCCAGGCGACGGCTGGACGATGGGGGCGGAGTCAGGGAGAGGGGCCAGCGGACGGATCTGGAAGGGATTGGGCGGACTCTGAAGCAAGGCCTCCTCGGGAGTCCTCCTCACACGTCCCCCCTGGCCGGCCCCTCCTCTTCTGGAGCCCAGGGCCAACCAATCCCATCCGACCTGGACGACGACGAGCCCCCTGGCTCCGCCCCCGCTGACCCCAGCGGCGCGCATTTCCCCCGGATCTCCAGCAGTCCCTGCCCTCCTCCAACCGCCTCAGGCCACGGGAACGCTTCCTCCAGAACTGAGTGCCCAGCCTTGGGACAGACACTGCTCGTGCAGGAGAGAGAGGGGATCCGTGAGACGCCAGCTCCGATTTCCAGGTCGTAAGACCGGGACGAGGGTTTGCTTGGACAAAGGAGGCAGGAGCACCTTCCCGATGGATGGCTCCCGGCGCCCGAGGAGACCGCGGGAGTCCCGGACAGAATCAAAGGGCCGCAGAGCTGGAGACACCTGGTACGTTGGGACCTGGGTGACGGAGGACGAGGCGGGCTCCTCTGTGTGGCTAGGGGTGTGTGTGTGTGTGTGTGTGTGTGTTTGTGTGTGTGTGTGTGTGTGTGTGTGTGTGTGTGCGTGCGTGTTTCAGTGGATGGCACCAGGGGAGAGGAGAAGGGAGAAGCCGGGCCTCCCAGGAGGCTGGGCATTTGGAAGCTGAGGAAAGGGAGAATCGCTAGGTCCGGAGGAATCCCTTCGGGGTGGGGAGGTCGGGAGGAGCCCTCGGGAGACGCGTCTCGGGTTTGCTCCCTCCTTGCTCTCTTCCTGTGCTCCGGTCTTACAATTCCCCCTGCCGACACACTCTCTGTGGGGTCGTCTCCCTCCTCTGCGGGAAGGGAGAGGGGAGCAGAGGATCTGAGGGTTCCACCACCGTCTCACCCAGACGGGGGAGGGTTCCCTCCGTGTCCACTGTTTTTCTTCTGGCCCTCAGCACCGCGCGTGGAATCCGGGGGCAGACAGGACTGTCCCCTGTGGAGCGCGGGCACCACTTTCTGCAAAGTGCTCAGGCCCGAGGAGATGTCTCTCCTTCTCCTGTGGAGGAGCCCCCTCCAGAGGGCACTCTTTCCCGTGGGCACCGTCCCTGGTTCCCTCCCTATTGGCGGTGCAGGGGGGGGGTGGGGGCTGGGGGTTTGGGGGGTGGGGGTGGGGCTTTCCCCAGCGAGGGGGTGAGGGAGGACGCGCGCAGAGGCGGGTGTCGGGACGCAAGCAGCACCCGGGGAGGAGCAGCTCTCCTTGGAAGGGAAGGACGCGTGCCTTGGCCCCGGGGCTCAGGGTGGGCGCGTGGGCGGGATGAGAAGGCGGGCTTTCAGGCGTGTGGGAAGTGGACCCCGGGTTCCTGCGTGCGTGGTCTGACCGTGTCCCTCCCTGTCCTGCAGCTCGGCCACCCCCGCCCCGGGGAAGGCGGCGAAGCGGAGGCGGCAGGTGGAGCAGGATCCCCGCACAGGTAAGGCGCTTTCCTGCTTTCTCGAAGGAGTGGGCTGCTGGGGAGAAGGCGTGCCAGGGCTTCAGGAAAGGAACAGCTGCCTCCTCTGGAATGTCCCGGGCGGCTTCCTCGGTTCTTCCGGCCACCCGTCCCGCAGCCGGTCCGGGCCGAGTCCCGGGGCTCTCCGGGCTCACGCCCTCTGCTCTCAAGAACACCCTGCGGGAGCAGAGCATTCACCTCGCACCCTCTGCTCTCTCCGCAGGGGCAGAGCCAGCCGCAGTGCCAGGAGCTCCCTGCCAGGCTCCAGCGCGGGCCCCGGCAGCAGCCCAGGTGAGTGGGCGGGACTCCGGAGGCTGGCCAGAGGGCCGCTGCTGCCCCGGCTCCAGGCCCCCAGCCAAGCCCCGCAGATGACCCTCCAGCTGGCGCTCAGCCTGAGCAGGACCTCCACCGCCTGGGGGGTGGGGGGAGGTGGCCAGGCAGAGTTTCCCTCGGGGAGGGGGCGGGGGCTGGCGGCTGGCAGCTCCCTCCCCAAGAGGCCTCTCGGAGGGCCCCTGGGAGCTGGAGAACTCAGAGCTTTCCTCCCGCAGGGGCCGCGGACGCCCAGCACGCAGAGGATGCAGATGGTCGTGGTGGTCCTGGAGCCGGGAACAGCCCTTGAGCTGCGCCTGGGTGCGGAAGTCCTGGTCCTGGCCCCCCACGCAGCCCTGCAGCTCACGCTCGGCAACCTGGCGCTCGTCGTCGTCCCTGCGCGCGTCCTGAGCTCTTCCGAGGCTCTCTGGTTCCCTGCCCACGCGCGCTGGCTCTGGCCCGGCCTGACCCAGGCCGCCTGGGCCATCAACGTGCAAGACGGATCCCTTTGCGCCCAGAGAGCGGAGCCCAGCGGAGCGCCCCCCGCGCCAGAGGACGGGGAGGCTAGGCGAGGCTGCCGGCCCCCCGCGGGACCCTGGGCCGGCGGAGTCCCGGGCCTCAGCCCCTCCTCCCCGCACACCCTCCTCCTCCAAGCTCTCCGCGGGGCCCCTGCCCGCCAGGGCTGCGGGCTCCCGCCCGGGCCCAGGCCGGGGCTGCGCCCTCTGCCGGCCGAGTTCAGCCTGGACCTCCGCGGCCTGGGGCCCCCGCCCAGCTCGGAGCTCAGACCTCTGCCTCCCTCCCCGAGTCCCAGTCCGCGGCCCAGAAGCTGCCGCGCGCCGCCCCGTCGCAGGCCCCCCGCCAAGGCCCGCAGGCGTCTCTTCCGAGGGGATTGATCGGCCGCGAGCGCCCACCCCACGCGCAAGAATTGGCGCACGCCGTTCGGGAGCCGCGGACGCCTGCCCCCTTCTAGGGTGTCTCCCTGAGGCGGCATCACTCTCTGCCGGGAACACCGCGCGGGCGGCTGGCGCTCCAGGCGGGAGCGGAGGCCGCCAGGGACCTCTCCCCCACACCCGGGCTCTGCCACAGGGGCTCCGGACAGGCGGAAGAGAGCACCGGGAGGGTGGGGAGAAAAGAGCTGCCCATCCCTCCTGCCGCGAAGGACTCCGACATCCAGAAGAGGGCACATCTGGTCACGGTCCTCTGCGAGGAACCACACCCAAGACCCTCGAAGAAAGCACGCCAAAGCCTGGAGCGCGCGCCTCCCCAGAGAGGGTCTCCCAAAGCACCTGAAAGCGGGCTCCGCCCGCATCACGCCCGGGAGCGGGAGCCGAAGGCGCAGGAGCTCTCCGGGTGGGGGGAGGGGGGCGTTAGCACACCTTGCCGCCATGAGAACGGCTCCAGGAGAACAGCACGATGGACCTGTCCGAAGGCTGGGCAGGACGTGGAGCCGCTGGAACTCTCCCCCGTTGCTGGCGGGGAGCCCAGAATGGGACAACTTGCTGAAATGGAGTGTAGTTCCTCGACTCCTTCATCCTAGGCTTCCCGTTCATCCCACCCGGCTCTCCCACTCTGAGAGATCTGCTTGAGAGCCACGAACGGGTCTGTTCAGGGAGACGCCGAAGGCCAGAGTGGCCAGCAGCTGTCTCCACAATACAGCCAAGGGTGGGGTGTGACCTCCCCCGTGCCCTTCGGGGTTGCGTGGAGACTGAGAAGGGGACCCACCCCGGCCAGGGCACTGCCCCTCAGCGATCAAGAGGATGGGCTTTTTCCGCTCGATTCCATGGCCCACCCCGGTCAGTCGACTCTGAATGCTTCTAGTCCCTCCAGGTGTTGGATGATTTTCAGGGCGGTTTGGGCGACCGGGGCTGTGGGAACCTTACGAGAGGCGATCGAGGACGTCTCCCTGCAGACCCAGGGTCTCGCATGCAATGGCACTTTCAGACGGGATGCGCCGAAACCGTGAAACCCACACTGGCTTTCCAAGCCTGCCACGAAGAGAAAGATGACCGTGACTCTTCACTCTAGGGGGGAAACGGCAGTGCCCATGATCCTATTGGAACTTGAGTGTAATAAATCGATACCGAAACGTGCTTGATTTTGGGGTGTGATCATTTCTTACGTCTGTTGGCTCGACAACTGGGAAGCACGTGGGGGCGCTGTTCTGTTTCCATCAGATTCGGCAGAACACACACGAGGAGAGGAAAGCCGGCAAGAGGGGAGGGGGTGGATTTCCAAAGGAGAAGGAAGCTCCGCCAACCCCGCAAAAGGCACACAGATGCGAGCGCCCGCGCACGCCCTCACGCACGCCGCCCACCCCCCCCCCGCCCACACACACAAACACACACACACACACAAACTCCGATGTAACACAGACATTCGCAGAGGCACGTTCACAAATTCCCGTAAAGTCTGCCTGAGCTCACCCCCAAATTCCCCTCCGAAGTTCTCAAAGGGCAAGCGATTGCCTAGTGAAAGGACTCCTCCCTCGAGGCTCCGGCTCCGAGGAAAGGAACTCAGAGCCCCGCCTGGTCGGCAAGCGGGCTGGGACTCAAGCCAGAGAGTCCCCCCAGGTCCGGCGTGCATGTGGCTCCCCTTTCTTCTACTCTTCGAAGCTCCCTAGTTTGGGAGAACTCGCGCTGGGATGGCCTTCCC
Source organism: Equus asinus (assembly GCF_041296235.1). Taxonomy (NCBI): domain Eukaryota; kingdom Metazoa; phylum Chordata; class Mammalia; order Perissodactyla; family Equidae; genus Equus; species Equus asinus. The sequence continues at coordinate 18,171,951 of NC_091809.1, read as the reverse complement.
AGAAATCCATTGATTGGTCCCCCGGAAGAATACCCTTCCGGTTGACCCTGAGAAGACCCCAGAAACAAGTCAGGTGAAGCACTTCCTGGCTGCAGGGAAGGGAGAGGGTCGAGCGGACAGGGAAGACGGCTGCCAGGCGACGGCTGGACGATGGGGGCGGAGTCAGGGAGAGGGGCCAGCGGACGGATCTGGAAGGGATTGGGCGGACTCTGAAGCAAGGCCTCCTCGGGAGTCCTCCTCACACGTCCCCCCTGGCCGGCCCCTCCTCTTCTGGAGCCCAGGGCCAACCAATCCCATCCGACCTGGACGACGACGAGCCCCCTGGCTCCGCCCCCGCTGACCCCAGCGGCGCGCATTTCCCCCGGATCTCCAGCAGTCCCTGCCCTCCTCCAACCGCCTCAGGCCACGGGAACGCTTCCTCCAGAACTGAGTGCCCAGCCTTGGGACAGACACTGCTCGTGCAGGAGAGAGAGGGGATCCGTGAGACGCCAGCTCCGATTTCCAGGTCGTAAGACCGGGACGAGGGTTTGCTTGGACAAAGGAGGCAGGAGCACCTTCCCGATGGATGGTTCCCGGCGCCCGAGGAGACCGCGGGAGTCCCGGACAGAATCAAAGGGCCGCAGAGCTGGAGACACCTGGTACGTTGGGACCTGGGTGACGGAGGACGAGGCGGGCTCCTCTGTGTGCCTAGGGGTGTGTGTGTGTGTGTGTGTGTCCGTGTGTGTGTGTGTGTGTGTGTGTTTGTGTGTGTGTGTGTGTGCGTGCGTGTTTCAGTGGATGGCACCACGGGAGAGGAGAAGGGAGAAGCCGGGCCTCCCAGGAGGCTGGGCATTTGGAAGCTGAGGAAAGGGAGAATCGCTAGGTCCGGAGGAATCCCTTCGGGGTGGGGAGGTCGGGAGGAGCCCTCGGGAGACGCGTCTCTGGTTTGCTCCCTCCTTGCTCTCTTCCTGTGCTCCGGCCTTACAATTCCCCCTGCCGACACACTCTCTGTGGGGTCGTCTCCCTCCTCTGTGGGAAGGGAGAGGGGAGCAGAGGATCTGAGGGTTCCACCACCGTCTCACCCAGACGGGGGAGGGTTCCCTCCGTGTCCACTGTTTTTCTTCTGGCCCTCAGCACCGCGCGTGGAATCCGGGGGCAGACAGGACTGTCCCCTGTGGAGCGCGGGCACCACTTTCTGCAAAGTGCTCAGGCCCGAGGAGATGTCTCTCCTTCTCCTGTGGAGGAGCCCCCTCCAGAGGGCACTCTTTCCCGTGGGCACCGTCCCTGGTTCCCTCCCTATTGGCGGTGCAGGGGGGGGGGTGGGGGCTGGGGGTTTGGGGGGTGGGGGTGGGGCTTTCCCCAGCGAGGGGGTGAGGGAGGACGCGCGCAGAGGCGGGTGTCGGGACGCAAGCAGCACCCGGGGAGGAGCAGCTCTCCTTGGAAGGGAAGGACGCGTGCCTTGGCCCCGGGGCTCAGGGTGGGCGCGTGGGCGGGATGAGAAGGCGGGCTTTCAGGCGTGTGGGAAGTGGACCCCGGGTTCCTGCGTGCGAGGTCTGACCGTGTCCCTCCCTGTCCTGCAGCTCGGCCACCCCCGCCCCGGGGAAGGCGGCGAAGCGGAGGCGGCAGGTGGAGCAGGATCCCCGCACAGGTAAGGCGCTTTCCTGCTTTCTCGAAGGAGTGGGCTGCTGGGGAGAAGGCGTGCCAGGGCTTCAGGAAAGGAACAGCTGCCTCCTCTGGAATGTCCCGGGCGGCTTCCTCGGTTCTTCCGGCCACCCGTCCCGCAGCCGGTCCGGGCCGAGTCCCGGGGCTCTCCGGGCTCACGCCCTCTGCTCTCAAGAACACCCTGCGGGAGCAGAGCATTCACCTCGCACCCTCTGCTCTCTCCGCAGGGGCAGAGCCAGCCGCAGTGCCAGGAGCTCCCTGCCCGGCTCCAGCGCAGGCCCCAGCAGCAGCCCAGGTGAGTGGGCGGGACTCCGGAGGCTGGCCAGAGGGCCGCTGCTGCCCCGGCTCCAGGCCCCCAGCCAAGCCCCGCAGATGACCCTCCAGCTGGCGCTCAGCCTGAGCAGGACCTCCACCGCCTGGGGGGTGGGGGGAGGTGGCCAGGCAGAGTTTCCCTCGGGGAGGGGGCGGGGGCTGGCGGCAGGCAGCTCCCTCCCCAAGAGGCCTCTCGGAGGGCCCCTGGGAGCTGGAGAACTCAGAGCTTTCCTCCCGCAGGGGCCGCGGACGCCCAGCACGCAGAGGATGCAGATGGTCGTGGTGGTCCTGGAGCCGGGAACAGCCCTTGAGCTGCGCCTGGGTGCGGAAGTCCTGGTCCTGGCCCCCCACGCAGCCCTGCAGCTCACGCTCGGCAACCTGGCGCTCGTCGTCGTCCCTGCGCGCGTCCTGAGCTCTTCCGAGGCTCTCTGGTTCCCTGCCCACGCGCGCTGGCTCTGGCCCGGCCCGACCCAGGCCGCCTGGGCCATCAACGTGCAAGACGGATCCCTTTGCGCCCAGAGAGCGGAGCCCAGCGGAGCGCCCCCCGCGCCAGAGGACGGGGAGGCTAGGCGAGGCTGCCGGCCCCCCGCGGGACCCTGGGCCGGCGGAGTCCCGGGCCTCAGCCCCTCCTCCCCGCACACCCTCCTCCTCCAAGCTCTCCGCGGGGCCCCTGCCCGCCAGGGCTGCGGGCTCCCGCCCGGGCCCAGGCCGGGGCTGCGCCCTCTGCCGGCCGAGTTCAGCCTGGACCTCCGCGGCCTGGGGCCCCCGCCCAGCTCGGAGCTCAGACCTCTGCCTCCCTCCCCGAGTCCCAGTCCGTGGCCCAGAAGCTGCCGCGCGCCGCCCCGTCGCAGGCCCCCCGCCAAGGCCCGCAGGCGTCTCTTCCGAGGGGATTGATCGGCCGCGAGCGCCCACCCCACGCGCAAGAATTGGCGCACGCCGTTCGGGAGCCGCGGACGCCTGCCCCCTTCTAGGGTGTCTCCCTGAGGCGGCATCACTCTCTGCCGGGAACACCGCGCGGGCGGCTGGCGCTCCAGGCGGGAGCGGAGGCCGCCAGGGACCTCTCCCCCACACCCGGGCTCTGCCACAGGGGCTCCGGACAGGCGGAAGAGAGCACCGGGAGGGTGGGGAGAAAAGAGCTGCCCATCCCTCCTGCCGCGAAGGACTCCGACATCCAGAAGAGGGCACATCTGGTCACGGTCCTCTGCGAGGAACCACACCCAAGACCCTCGAAGAAAGCACGCCAAAGCCTGGAGCGCGCGCCTCCCCAGAGAGGGTCTCCCAAAGCACCTGAAAGCGGGCTCCGCCCGCATCACGCCCGGGAGCGGGAGCGGAAGGCGCAGGAGCTCTCCGGGTGGGGGGAGGGGGGCGTTAGCACACCTTGCCGCCATGAGAACGGCTCCAGGAGAACAGCACGATGGACCTGTCCGAAGGCTGGGCAGGACGTGGAGCCGCTGGAACTCTCCCCCGTTGCTGGCGGGGAGCCCAGAATGGGACAACTTGCTGAAATGGAGTGTAGTTCCTCGACTCCTTCATCCTAGGCTTCCCGTTCATCCCACCCGGCTCTCCCACTCTGAGAGATCTGCTTGAGAGCCACGAACGGGTCTGTTCAGGGAGACGCCGAAGGCCAGAGTGGCCAGCAGCTGTCTCCACAATACAGCCAAGGGTGGGGTGTGACCTCCCCCGTGCCCTTCGGGGTTGCGTGGAGACTGAGAAGGGGACCCACCCCGGCCAGGGCACTGCCCCTCAGCGATCAAGAGGATGGGCTTTTTCCGCTCGATTCCATGGCCCACCCCGGTCAGTCGACTCTGAATGCTTCTAGTCCCTCCAGGTGTTGGATGATTTTCAGGGCGGTTTGGGCGACCGGGGCTGTGGGAACCTTACGAGAGGCGATCGAGGACGTCTCCCTGCAGACCCAGGGTCTCGCATGCAATGGCACTTTCAGACGGGATGCGCCGAAACCGTGAAACCCACACTGGCTTTCCAAGCCTGCCACGAAGAGAAAGATGACCGTGACTCTTCACTCTAGGGGGGAAACGGCAGTGCCCATGATCCTATTGGAACTTGAGTGTAATAAATCGATACCGAAACGTGCTTGATTTTGGGGTGTGATCATTTCTTACGTCTGTTGGCTCGACAACTGGGAAGCACGTGGGGGCGCTGTTCTGTTTCCATCAGATTCGGCAGAACACACACGAGGAGAGGAAAGCCGGCAAGAGGGGAGGGGGTGGATTTCCAAAGGAGAAGGAAGCTCCGCCAACCCCGCAAAAGGCACACAGATGCGAGCGCCCGCGCACGCCCTCACGCACGCCGCCCACCCCCCCCCGCCCACACACACAAACACACACACACACACAAACTCCGATGTAACACAGACATTCGCAGAGGCACGTTCACAAATTCCCGTAAAGTCTGCCTGAGCTCACCCCCAAATTCCCCTCCGAAGTTCTCAAAGGGCAAGCGATTGCCTAGTGAAAGGACTCCTCCCTCGAGGCTCCGGCTCCGAGGAAAGGAACTCAGAGCCCCGCCTGGTCGGCAAGCGGGCTGGGACTCAAGCCAGAGAGTCCCCCCGGGTCCGGCGTGCATGTGGCTCCCCTTTCTTCTACTCTTCGAAGCTCCCTAGTTTGGGAGAACTCGCGCTGGGATGGCCTTCCCAGAAATCCATTGATTGGTCCCCCGGAAGAATACCCTTCCGGTTGACCCTGAGAAGACCCCAGAAACAAGTCAGGTGAAGCACTTCCTGGCTGCAGGGAAGGGAGAGGGTCGAGCGGACAGGGAAGACGGCTGCCAGGCGACGGCTGGACGATGGGGGCGGAGTCAGGGAGAGGGGCCAGCGGACGGATCTGGAAGGGATTGGGCGGACTCTGAAGCAAGGCCTCCTCGGGAGTCCTCCTCACACGTCCCCCCTGGCCGGCCCCTCCTCTTCTGGAGCCCAGGGCCAACCAATCCCATCCGACCTGGACGACGACGAGCCCCCTGGCTCCGCCCCCGCTGACCCCAGCGGCGCGCATTTCCCCCGGATCTCCAGCAGTCCCTGCCCTCCTCCAACCGCCTCAGGCCACGGGAACGCTTCCTCCAGAACTGAGTGCCCAGCCTTGGGACAGACACTGCTCGTGCAGGAGAGAGAGGGGATCCGTGAGACGCCAGCTCCGATTTCCAGGTCGTAAGACCGGGACGAGGGTTTGCTTGGACAAAGGAGGCAGGAGCACCTTCCCGATGGATGGCTCCCGGCGCCCGAGGAGACCGCGGGAGTCCCGGACAGAATCAAAGGGCCGCAGAGCTGGAGACACCTGGTACGTTGGGACCTGGGTGACGGAGGACGAGGCGGGCTCCTCTGTGTGGCTAGGGGTGTGTGTGTGTGTGTGTGTGTGTGTGTTTGTGTGTGTGTGTGTGTGTGTGTGTGTGTGTGTGTGCGTGCGTGTTTCAGTGGATGGCACCAGGGGAGAGGAGAAGGGAGAAGCCGGGCCTCCCAGGAGGCTGGGCATTTGGAAGCTGAGGAAAGGGAGAATCGCTAGGTCCGGAGGAATCCCTTCGGGGTGGGGAGGTCGGGAGGAGCCCTCGGGAGACGCGTCTCGGGTTTGCTCCCTCCTTGCTCTCTTCCTGTGCTCCGGCCTTACAATTCCCCCTGCCGACACACTCTCTGTGGGGTCGTCTCCCTCCTCTGCGGGAAGGGAGAGGGGAGCAGAGGATCTGAGGGTTCCACCACCGTCTCACCCAGACGGGGGAGGGTTCCCTCCGTGTCCACTGTTTTTCTTCTGGCCCTCAGCACCGCGCGTGGAATCCGGGGGCAGACAGGACTGTCCCCTGTGGAGCGCGGGCACCACTTTCTGCAAAGTGCTCAGGCCCGAGATGTCTCTCCTTCTCCTGTGGAGGAGCCCCCTCCAGAGGGCACTCTTTCCCGTGGGCACCGTCCCTGGTTCCCTCCCTATTGGCGGTGCAGGGGGGGGGGTGGGGGCTGGGGGTTTGGGGGGTGGGGGTGGGGCTTTCCCCAGCGAGGGGGTGAGGGAGGACGCGCGCAGAGGCGGGTGTCGGGACGCAAGCAGCACCCGGGGAGGAGCAGCTCTCCTTGGAAGGGAAGGACGCGTGCCTTGGCCCCGGGGCTCAGGGTGGGCGCGTGGGCGGGATGAGAAGGCGGGCTTTCAGGCGTGTGGGAAGTGGACCCCGGGTTCCTGCGTGCGAGGTCTGACCGTGTCCCTCCCTGTCCTGCAGCTCGGCCACCCCCGCCCCGGGGAAGGCGGCGAAGCGGAGGCGGCAGGTGGAGCAGGATCCCCGCACAGGTAAGGCGCTTTCCTGCTTTCTCGAAGGAGTGGGCTGCTGGGGAGAAGGCGTGCCAGGGCTTCAGGAAAGGAACAGCTGCCTCCTCTGGAATGTCCCGGGCGGCTTCCTCGGTTCTTCCGGCCACCCGTCCCGCAGCCGGTCCGGGCCGAGTCCCGGGGCTCTCCGGGCTCACGCCCTCTGCTCTCAAGAACACCCTGCGGGAGCAGAGCATTCACCTCGCACCCTCTGCTCTCTCCGCAGGGGCAGAGCCAGCCGCAGTGCCAGGAGCTCCCTGCCCGGCTCCAGCGCGGGCCCCGGCAGCAGCCCAGGTGAGTGGGCGGGACTCCGGAGGCTGGCCAGAGGGCCGCTGCTGCCCCGGCTCCAGGCCCCCAGCCAAGCCCCGCAGATGACCCTCCAGCTGGCGCTCAGCCTGAGCAGGACCTCCACCGCCTGGGGGGTGGGGGGAGGTGGCCAGGCAGAGTTTCCCTCGGGGAGGGGGCGGGGGCTGGCGGCTGGCAGCTCCCTCCCCAAGAGGCCTCTCGGAGGGCCCCTGGGAGCTGGAGAACTCAGAGCTTTCCTCCCGCAGGGGCCGCGGACGCCCAGCACGCAGAGGATGCAGATGGTCGTGGTGGTCCTGGAGCCGGGAACAGCCCTTGAGCTGCGCCTGGGTGCGGAAGTCCTGGTCCTGGCCCCCCACGCAGCCCTGCAGCTCACGCTCGGCAACCTGGCGCTCGTCGTCGTCCCTGCGCGCGTCCTGAGCTCTTCCGAGGCTCTCTGGTTCCCTGCCCACGCGCGCTGGCTCTGGCCCGGCCTGACCCAGGCCGCCTGGGCCATCAACGTGCAAGACGGATCCCTTTGCGCCCAGAGAGCGGAGCCCAGCGGAGCGCCCCCCGCGCCAGAGGACGGGGAGGCTAGGCGAGGCTGCCGGCCCCCCGCGGGACCCTGGGCCGGCGGAGTCCCGGGCCTCAGCCCCTCCTCCCCGCACACCCTCCGCGGCCTGGGGCCCCCGCCCAGCTCGGAGCTCAGACCTCTGCCTCCCTCCCCGAGTCCCAGTCCGCGGCCCAGAAGCTGCCGCGCGCCGCCCCGTCGCAGGCCCCCCGCCAAGGCCCGCAGGCGTCTCTTCCGAGGGGATTGATCGGCCGCGAGCGCCCACCCCACGCGCAAGAATTGGCGCACGCCGTTCGGGAGCCGCGGACGCCTGCCCCCTTCTAGGGTGTCTCCCTGAGGCGGCATCACTCTCTGCCGGGAACACCGCGCGGGCGGCTGGCGCTCCAGGCGGGAGCGGAGGCCGCCAGGGACCTCTCCCCCACACCCGGGCTCTGCCACAGGGGCTCCGGACAGGCGGAAGAGAGCACCGGGAGGGTGGGGAGAAAAGAGCTGCCCATCCCTCCTGCCGCGAAGGACTCCGACATCCAGAAGAGGGCACATCTGGTCACGGTCCTCTGCGAGGAACCACACCCAAGACCCTCGAAGAAAGCACGCCAAAGCCTGGAGCGCGCGCCTCCCCAGAGAGGGTCTCCCAAAGCACCTGAAAGCGGGCTCCGCCCGCATCACGCCCGGGAGCGGGAGCGGAAGGCGCAGGAGCTCTCCGGGTGGGGGGAGGGGGGCGTTAGCACACCTTGCCGCCATGAGAACGGCTCCAGGAGAACAGCACGATGGACCTGTCCGAAGGCTGGGCAGGACGTGGAGCCGCTGGAACTCTCCCCCGTTGCTGGCGGGGAGCCCAGAATGGGACAACTTGCTGAAATGGAGTGTAGTTCCTCGACTCCTTCATCCTAGGCTTCCCGTTCATCCCACCCGGCTCTCCCACTCTGAGAGATCTGCTTGAGAGCCACGAACGGGTCTGTTCAGGGAGACGCCGAAGGCCAGAGTGGCCAGCAGCTGTCTCCACAATACAGCCAAGGGTGGGGTGTGACCTCCCCCGTGCCCTTCGGGGTTGCGTGGAGACTGAGAAGGGGACCCACCCCGGCCAGGGCACTGCCCCTCAGCGATCAAGAGGATGGGCTTTTTCCGCTCGATTCCATGGCCCACCCCGGTCAGTCGACTCTGAATGCTTCTAGTCCCTCCAGGTGTTGGATGATTTTCAGGGCGGTTTGGGCGACCGGGGCTGTGGGAACCTTACGAGAGGCGATCGAGGACGTCTCCCTGCAGACCCAGGGTCTCGCATGCAATGGCACTTTCAGACGGGATGCGCCGAAACCGTGAAACCCACACTGGCTTTCCAAGCCTGCCACGAAGAGAAAGATGACCGTGACTCTTCACTCTAGGGGGGAAACGGCAGTGCCCATGATCCTATTGGAACTTGAGTGTAATAAATCGATACCGAAACGTGCTTGATTTTGGGGTGTGATCATTTCTTACGTCTGTTGGCTCGACAACTGGGAAGCACGTGGGGGCGCTGTTCTGTTTCCATCAGATTCGGCAGAACACACACGAGGAGAGGAAAGCCGGCAAGAGGGGAGGGGGTGGATTTCCAAAGGAGAAGGAAGCTCCGCCAACCCCGCAAAAGGCACACAGATGCGAGCGCCCGCGCACGCCCTCACGCACGCCGCCCACCCCCCCCCGCCCACACACACAAACACACACACACACACAAACTCCGATGTAACACAGACATTCGCAGAGGCACGTTCACAAATTCCCGTAAAGTCTGCCTGAGCTCACCCCCAAATTCCCCTCCGAAGTTCTCAAAGGGCAAGCGATTGCCTAGTGAAAGGACTCCTCCCTCGAGGCTCCGGCTCCGAGGAAAGGAACTCAGAGCCCCGCCTGGTCGGCAAGCGGGCTGGGACTCAAGCCAGAGAGTCCCCCCGGGTCCGGCGTGCATGTGGCTCCCCTTTCTTCTACTCTTCGAAGCTCCCTAGTTTGGGAGAACTCGCGCTGGGATGGCCTTCCCAGAAATCCATTGATTGGTCCCCCGGAAGAATACCCTTCCGGTTGACCCTGAGAAGACCCCAGAAACAAGTCAGGTGAAGCACTTCCTGGCTGCAGGGAAGGGAGAGGGTCGAGCGGACAGGGAAGACGGCTGCCAGGCGACGGCTGGACGATGGGGGCGGAGTCAGGGAGAGGGGCCAGCGGACGGATCTGGAAGGGATTGGGCGGACTCTGAAGCAAGGCCTCCTCGGGAGTCCTCCTCACACGTCCCCCCTGGCCGGCCCCTCCTCTTCTGGAGCCCAGGGCCAACCAATCCCATCCGACCTGGACGACGACGAGCCCCCTGGCTCCGCCCCCGCTGACCCCAGCGGCGCGCATTTCCCCCGGATCTCCAGCAGTCCCTGCCCTCCTCCAACCGCCTCAGGCCACGGGAACGCTTCCTCCAGAACTGAGTGCCCAGCCTTGGGACAGACACTGCTCGTGCAGGAGAGAGAGGGGATCCGTGAGACGCCAGCTCCGATTTCCAGGTCGTAAGACCGGGACGAGGGTTTGCTTGGACAAAGGAGGCAGGAGCACCTTCCCGATGGATGGCTCCCGGCGCCCGAGGAGACCGCGGGAGTCCCGGACAGAATCAAAGGGCCGCAGAGCTGGAGACACCTGGTACGTTGGGACCTGGGTGACGGAGGACGAGGCGGGCTCCTCTGTGTGGCTAGGGGTGTGTGTGTGTGTGTGTGTGTGTGTGTTTGTGTGTGTGTGTGTGTGTGTGTGTGTGTGTGTGTGCGTGCGTGTTTCAGTGGATGGCACCAGGGGAGAGGAGAAGGGAGAAGCCGGGCCTCCCAGGAGGCTGGGCATTTGGAAGCTGAGGAAAGGGAGAATCGCTAGGTCCGGAGGAATCCCTTCGGGGTGGGGAGGTCGGGAGGAGCCCTCGGGAGACGCGTCTCGGGTTTGCTCCCTCCTTGCTCTCTTCCTGTGCTCCGGCCTTACAATTCCCCCTGCCGACACACTCTCTGTGGGGTCGTCTCCCTCCTCTGCGGGAAGGGAGAGGGGAGCAGAGGATCTGAGGGTTCCACCACCGTCTCACCCAGACGGGGGAGGGTTCCCTCCGTGTCCACTGTTTTTCTTCTGGCCCTCAGCACCGCGCGTGGAATCCGGGGGCAGACAGGACTGTCCCCTGTGGAGCGCGGGCACCACTTTCTGCAAAGTGCTCAGGCCCGAGGAGATGTCTCTCCTTCTCCTGTGGAGGAGCCCCCTCCAGAGGGCACTCTTTCCCGTGGGCACCGTCCCTGGTTCCCTCCCTATTGGCGGTGCAGGGGGGGGGTGGGGGCTGGGGGTTTGGGGGGTGGGGGTGGGGCTTTCCCCAGCGAGGGGGTGAGGGAGGACGCGCGCAGAGGCGGGTGTCGGGACGCAAGCAGCACCCGGGGAGGAGCAGCTCTCCTTGGAAGGGAAGGACGCGTGCCTTGGCCCCGGGGCTCAGGGTGGGCGCGTGGGCGGGATGAGAAGGCGGGCTTTCAGGCGTGTGGGAAGTGGACCCCGGGTTCCTGCGTGCGAGGTCTGACCGTGTCCCTCCCTGTCCTGCAGCTCGGCCACCCCCGCCCCGGGGAAGGCGGCGAAGCGGAGGCGGCAGGTGGAGCAGGATCCCCGCACAGGTAAGGCGCTTTCCTGCTTTCTCGAAGGAGTGGGCTGCTGGGGAGAAGGCGTGCCAGGGCTTCAGGAAAGGAACAGCTGCCTCCTCTGGAATGTCCCGGGCGGCTTCCTCGGTTCTTCCGGCCACCCGTCCCGCAGCCGGTCCGGGCCGAGTCCCGGGGCTCTCCGGGCTCACGCCCTCTGCTCTCAAGAACACCCTGCGGGAGCAGAGCATTCACCTCGCACCCTCTGCTCTCTCCGCAGGGGCAGAGCCAGCCGCAGTGCCAGGAGCTCCCTGCCCGGCTCCAGCGCGGGCCCCGGCAGCAGCCCAGGTGAGTGGGCGGGACTCCGGAGGCTGGCCAGAGGGCCGCTGCTGCCCCGGCTCCAGGCCCCCAGCCAAGCCCCGCAGATGACCCTCCAGCTGGCGCTCAGCCTGAGCAGGACCTCCACCGCCTGGGGGGTGGGGGGAGGTGGCCAGGCAGAGTTTCCCTCGGGGAGGGGGCGGGGGCTGGCGGCTGGCAGCTCCCTCCCCAAGAGGCCTCTCGGAGGGCCCCTGGGAGCTGGAGAACTCAGAGCTTTCCTCCCGCAGGGGCCGCGGACGCCCAGCACGCAGAGGATGCAGATGGTCGTGGTGGTCCTGGAGCCGGGAACAGCCCTTGAGCTGCGCCTGGGTGCGGAAGTCCTGGTCCTGGCCCCCCACGCAGCCCTGCAGCTCACGCTCGGCAACCTGGCGCTCGTCGTCGTCCCTGCGCGCGTCCTGAGCTCTTCCGAGGCTCTCTGGTTCCCTGCCCACGCGCGCTGGCTCTGGCCCGGCCTGACCCAGGCCGCCTGGGCCATCAACGTGCAAGACGGATCCCTTTGCGCCCAGAGAGCGGAGCCCAGCGGAGCGCCCCCCGCGCCAGAGGACGGGGAGGCTAGGCGAGGCTGCCGGCCCCCCGCGGGACCCTGGGCCGGCGGAGTCCCGGGCCTCAGCCCCTCCTCCCCGCACACCCTCCGCGGCCTGGGGCCCCCGCCCAGCTCGGAGCTCAGACCTCTGCCTCCCTCCCCGAGTCCCAGTCCGCGGCCCAGAAGCTGCCGCGCGCCGCCCCGTCGCAGGCCCCCCGCCAAGGCCCGCAGGCGTCTCTTCCGAGGGGATTGATCGGCCGCGAGCGCCCACCCCACGCGCAAGAATTGGCGCACGCCGTTCGGGAGCCGCGGACGCCTGCCCCCTTCTAGGGTGTCTCCCTGAGGCGGCATCACTCTCTGCCGGGAACACCGCGCGGGCGGCTGGCGCTCCAGGCGGGAGCGGAGGCCGCCAGGGACCTCTCCCCCACACCCGGGCTCTGCCACAGGGGCTCCGGACAGGCGGAAGAGAGCACCGGGAGGGTGGGGAGAAAAGAGCTGCCCATCCCTCCTGCCGCGAAGGACTCCGACATCCAGAAGAGGGCACATCTGGTCACGGTCCTCTGCGAGGAACCACACCCAAGACCCTCGAAGAAAGCACGCCAAAGCCTGGAGCGCGCGCCTCCCCAGAGAGGGTCTCCCAAAGCACCTGAAAGCGGGCTCCGCCCGCATCACGCCCGGGAGCGGGAGCGGAAGGCGCAGGAGCTCTCCGGGTGGGGGGAGGGGGGCGTTAGCACACCTTGCCGCCATGAGAACGGCTCCAGGAGAACAGCACGATGGACCTGTCCGAAGGCTGGGCAGGACGTGGAGCCGCTGGAACTCTCCCCCGTTGCTGGCGGGGAGCCCAGAATGGGACAACTTGCTGAAATGGAGTGTAGTTCCTCGACTCCTTCATCCTAGGCTTCCCGTTCATCCCACCCGGCTCTCCCACTCTGAGAGATCTGCTTGAGAGCCACGAACGGGTCTGTTCAGGGAGACGCCGAAGGCCAGAGTGGCCAGCAGCTGTCTCCACAATACAGCCAAGGGTGGGGTGTGACCTCCCCCGTGCCCTTCGGGGTTGCGTGGAGACTGAGAAGGGGACCCACCCCGGCCAGGGCACTGCCCCTCAGCGATCAAGAGGATGGGCTTTTTCCGCTCGATTCCATGGCCCACCCCGGTCAGTCGACTCTGAATGCTTCTAGTCCCTCCAGGTGTTGGATGATTTTCAGGGCGGTTTGGGCGACCGGGGCTGTGGGAACCTTACGAGAGGCGATCGAGGACGTCTCCCTGCAGACCCAGGGTCTCGCATGCAATGGCACTTTCAGACGGGATGCGCCGAAACCGTGAAACCCACACTGGCTTTCCAAGCCTGCCACGAAGAGAAAGATGACCGTGACTCTTCACTCTAGGGGGGAAACGGCAGTGCCCATGATCCTATTGGAACTTGAGTGTAATAAATCGATACCGAAACGTGCTTGATTTTGGGGTGTGATCATTTCTTACGTCTGTTGGCTCGACAACTGGGAAGCACGTGGGGGCGCTGTTCTGTTTCCATCAGATTCGGCAGAACACACACGAGGAGAGGAAAGCCGGCAAGAGGGGAGGGGGTGGATTTCCAAAGGAGAAGGAAGCTCCGCCAACCCCGCAAAAGGCACACAGATGCGAGCGCCCGCGCACGCCCTCACGCACGCCGCCCACCCCCCCCCCCGCCCACACACACAAACACACACACACACACAAACTCCGATGTAACACAGACATTCGCAGAGGCACGTTCACAAATTCCCGTAAAGTCTGCCTGAGCTCACCCCCAAATTCCCCTCCGAAGTTCTCAAAGGGCAAGCGATTGCCTAGTGAAAGGACTCCTCCCTCGAGGCTCCGGCTCCGAGGAAAGGAACTCAGAGCCCCGCCTGGTCGGCAAGCGGGCTGGGACTCAAGCCAGAGAGTCCCCCCGGGTCCGGCGTGCATGTGGCTCCCCTTTCTTCTACTCTTCGAAGCTCCCTAGTTTGGGAGAACTCGCGCTGGGATGGCCTTCCCAGAAATCCATTGATTGGTCCCCCGGAAGAATACCCTTCCGGTTGACCCTGAGAAGACCCCAGAAACAAGTCAGGTGAAGCACTTCCTGGCTGCAGGGAAGGGAGAGGGTCGAGCGGACAGGGAAGACGGCTGCCAGGCGACGGCTGGACGATGGGGGCGGAGTCAGGGAGAGGGGCCAGCGGACGGATCTGGAAGGGATTGGGCGGACTCTGAAGCAAGGCCTCCTCGGGAGTCCTCCTCACACGTCCCCCCTGGCCGGCCCCTCCTCTTCTGGAGCCCAGGGCCAACCAATCCCATCCGACCTGGACGACGACGAGCCCCCTGGCTCCGCCCCCGCTGACCCCAGCGGCGCGCATTTCCCCCGGATCTCCAGCAGTCCCTGCCCTCCTCCAACCGCCTCAGGCCACGGGAACGCTTCCTCCAGAACTGAGTGCCCAGCCTTGGGACAGACACTGCTCGTGCAGGAGAGAGAGGGGATCCGTGAGACGCCAGCTCCGATTTCCAGGTCGTAAGACCGGGACGAGGGTTTGCTTGGACAAAGGAGGCAGGAGCACCTTCCCGATGGATGGCTCCCGGCGCCCGAGGAGACCGCGGGAGTCCCGGACAGAATCAAAGGGCCGCAGAGCTGGAGACACCTGGTACGTTGGGACCTGGGTGACGGAGGACGAGGCGGGCTCCTCTGTGTGGCTAGGGGTGTGTGTGTGTGTGTGTGTGTGTGTTTGTGTGTGTGTGTGTGTGTGTGTGTGTGTGTGTGTGCGTGCGTGTTTCAGTGGATGGCACCAGGGGAGAGGAGAAGGGAGAAGCCGGGCCTCCCAGGAGGCTGGGCATTTGGAAGCTGAGGAAAGGGAGAATCGCTAGGTCCGGAGGAATCCCTTCGGGGTGGGGAGGTCGGGAGGAGCCCTCGGGAGACGCGTCTCGGGTTTGCTCCCTCCTTGCTCTCTTCCTGTGCTCCGGCCTTACAATTCCCCCTGCCGACACACTCTCTGTGGGGTCGTCTCCCTCCTCTGCGGGAAGGGAGAGGGGAGCAGAGGATCTGAGGGTTCCACCACCGTCTCACCCAGACGGGGGAGGGTTCCCTCCGTGTCCACTGTTTTTCTTCTGGCCCTCAGCACCGCGCGTGGAATCCGGGGGCAGACAGGACTGTCCCCTGTGGAGCGCGGGCACCACTTTCTGCAAAGTGCTCAGGCCCGAGGAGATGTCTCTCCTTCTCCTGTGGAGGAGCCCCCTCCAGAGGGCACTCTTTCCCGTGGGCACCGTCCCTGGTTCCCTCCCTATTGGCGGTGCAGGGGGGGGGTGGGGGCTGGGGGTTTGGGGGGTGGGGGTGGGGCTTTCCCCAGCGAGGGGGTGAGGGAGGACGCGCGCAGAGGCGGGTGTCGGGACGCAAGCAGCACCCGGGGAGGAGCAGCTCTCCTTGGAAGGGAAGGACGCGTGCCTTGGCCCCGGGGCTCAGGGTGGGCGCGTGGGCGGGATGAGAAGGCGGGCTTTCAGGCGTGTGGGAAGTGGACCCCGGGTTCCTGCGTGCGAGGTCTGACCATGTCCCTCCCTGTCCTGCAGCTCGGCCACCCCCGCCCCGGGGAAGGCGGCGAAGCGGAGGCGGCAGGTGGAGCAGGATCCCCGCACAGGTAAGGCGCTTTCCTGCTTTCTCGAAGGAGTGGGCTGCTGGGGAGAAGGCGTGCCAGGGCTTCAGGAAAGGAACAGCTGCCTCCTCTGGAATGTCCCGGGCGGCTTCCTCGGTTCTTCCGGCCACCCGTCCCGCAGCCGGTCCGGGCCGAGTCCCGGGGCTCTCCGGGCTCACGCCCTCTGCTCTCAAGAACACCCTGCGGGAGCAGAGCATTCACCTCGCACCCTCTGCTCTCTCCGCAGGGGCAGAGCCAGCCGCAGTGCCAGGAGCTCCCTGCCCGGCTCCAGCGCGGGCCCCGGCAGCAGCCCAGGTGAGTGGGCGGGACTCCGGAGGCTGGCCAGAGGGCCGCTGCTGCCCCGGCTCCAGGCCCCCAGCCAAGCCCCGCAGATGACCCTCCAGCTGGCGCTCAGCCTGAGCAGGACCTCCACCGCCTGGGGGGTGGGGGGAGGTGGCCAGGCAGAGTTTCCCTCGGGGAGGGGGCGGGGGCTGGCGGCTGGCAGCTCCCTCCCCAAGAGGCCTCTCGGAGGGCCCCTGGGAGCTGGAGAACTCAGAGCTTTCCTCCCGCAGGGGCCGCGGACGCCCAGCACGCAGAGGATGCAGATGGTCGTGGTGGTCCTGGAGCCGGGAACAGCCCTTGAGCTGCGCCTGGGTGCGGAAGTCCTGGTCCTGGCCCCCCACGCAGCCCTGCAGCTCACGCTCGGCAACCTGGCGCTCGTCGTCGTCCCTGCGCGCGTCCTGAGCTCTTCCGAGGCTCTCTGGTTCCCTGCCCACGCGCGCTGGCTCTGGCCCGGCCCGACCCAGGCCGCCTGGGCCATCAACGTGCAAGACGGATCCCTTTGCGCCCAGAGAGCGGAGCCCAGCGGAGCGCCCCCCGCGCCAGAGGACGGGGAGGCTAGGCGAGGCTGCCGGCCCCCCGCGGGACCCTGGGCCGGCGGAGTCCCGGGCCTCAGCCCCTCCTCCCCGCACACCCTCCGCGGCCTGGGGCCCCCGCCCAGCTCGGAGCTCAGACCTCTGCCTCCCTCCCCGAGTCCCAGTCCGCGGCCCAGAAGCTGCCGCGCGCCGCCCCGTCGCAGGCCCCCCGCCAAGGCCCGCAGGCGTCTCTTCCGAGGGGATTGATCGGCCGCGAGCGCCCACCCCACGCGCAAGAATTGGCGCACGCCGTTCGGGAGCCGCGGACGCCTGCCCCCTTCTAGGGTGTCTCCCTGAGGCGGCATCACTCTCTGCCGGGAACACCGCGCGGGCGGCTGGCGCTCCAGGCGGGAGCGGAGGCCGCCAGGGACCTCTCCCCCACACCCGGGCTCTGCCACAGGGGCTCCGGACAGGCGGAAGAGAGCACCGGGAGGGTGGGGAGAAAAGAGCTGCCCATCCCTCCTGCCGCGAAGGACTCCGACATCCAGAAGAGGGCACATCTGGTCACGGTCCTCTGCGAGGAACCACACCCAAGACCCTCGAAGAAAGCACGCCAAAGCCTGGAGCGCGCGCCTCCCCAGAGAGGGTCTCCCAAAGCACCTGAAAGCGGGCTCCGCCCGCATCACGCCCGGGAGCGGGAGCGGAAGGCGCAGGAGCTCTCCGGGTGGGGGGAGGGGGGCGTTAGCACACCTTGCCGCCATGAGAACGGCTCCAGGAGAACAGCACGATGGACCTGTCCGAAGGCTGGGCAGGACGTGGAGCCGCTGGAACTCTCCCCCGTTGCTGGCGGGGAGCCCAGAATGGGACAACTTGCTGAAATGGAGTGTAGTTCCTCGACTCCTTCATCCTAGGCTTCCCGTTCATCCCACCCGGCTCTCCCACTCTGAGAGATCTGCTTGAGAGCCACGAACGGGTCTGTTCAGGGAGACGCCGAAGGCCAGAGTGGCCAGCAGCTGTCTCCACAATACAGCCAAGGGTGGGGTGTGACCTCCCCCGTGCCCTTCGGGGTTGCGTGGAGACTGAGAAGGGGACCCACCCCGGCCAGGGCACTGCCCCTCAGCGATCAAGAGGATGGGCTTTTTCCGCTCGATTCCATGGCCCACCCCGGTCAGTCGACTCTGAATGCTTCTAGTCCCTCCAGGTGTTGGATGATTTTCAGGGCGGTTTGGGCGACCGGGGCTGTGGGAACCTTACGAGAGGCGATCGAGGACGTCTCCCTGCAGACCCAGGGTCTCGCATGCAATGGCACTTTCAGACGGGATGCGCCGAAACCGTGAAACCCACACTGGCTTTCCAAGCCTGCCACGAAGAGAAAGATGACCGTGACTCTTCACTCTAGGGGGGAAACGGCAGTGCCCATGATCCTATTGGAACTTGAGTGTAATAAATCGATACCGAAACGTGCTTGATTTTGGGGTGTGATCATTTCTTACGTCTGTTGGCTCGACAACTGGGAAGCACGTGGGGGCGCTGTTCTGTTTCCATCAGATTCGGCAGAACACACACGAGGAGAGGAAAGCCGGCAAGAGGGGAGGGGGTGGATTTCCAAAGGAGAAGGAAGCTCCGCCAACCCCGCAAAAGGCACACAGATGCGAGCGCCCGCGCACGCCCTCACGCACGCCGCCCACCCCCCCCCGCCCACACACACAAACACACACACACACACAAACTCCGATGTAACACAGACATTCGCAGAGGCACGTTCACAAATTCCCGTAAAGTCTGCCTGAGCTCACCCCCAAATTCCCCTCCGAAGTTCTCAAAGGGCAAGCGATTGCCTAGTGAAAGGACTCCTCCCTCGAGGCTCCGGCTCCGAGGAAAGGAACTCAGAGCCCCGCCTGGTCGGCAAGCGGGCTGGGACTCAAGCCAGAGAGTCCCCCCGGGTCCGGCGTGCATGTGGCTCCCCTTTCTTCTACTCTTCGAAGCTCCCTAGTTTGGGAGAACTCGCGCTGGGATGGCCTTCCCAGAAATCCATTGATTGGTCCCCCGGAAGAATACCCTTCCGGTTGACCCTGAGAAGACCCCAGAAACAAGTCAGGTGAAGCACTTCCTGGCTGCAGGGAAGGGAGAGGGTCGAGCGGACAGGGAAGACGGCTGCCAGGCGACGGCTGGACGATGGGGGCGGAGTCAGGGAGAGGGGCCAGCGGACGGATCTGGAAGGGATTGGGCGGACTCTGAAGCAAGGCCTCCTCGGGAGTCCTCCTCACACGTCCCCCCTGGCCGGCCCCTCCTCTTCTGGAGCCCAGGGCCAACCAATCCCATCCGACCTGGACGACGACGAGCCCCCTGGCTCCGCCCCCGCTGACCCCAGCGGCGCGCATTTCCCCCGGATCTCCAGCAGTCCCTGCCCTCCTCCAACCGCCTCAGGCCACGGGAACGCTTCCTCCAGAACTGAGTGCCCAGCCTTGGGACAGACACTGCTCGTGCAGGAGAGAGAGGGGATCCGTGAGACGCCAGCTCCGATTTCCAGGTCGTAAGACCGGGACGAGGGTTTGCTTGGACAAAGGAGGCAGGAGCACCTTCCCGATGGATGGCTCCCGGCGCCCGAGGAGACCGCGGGAGTCCCGGACAGAATCAAAGGGCCGCAGAGCTGGAGACACCTGGTACGTTGGGACCTGGGTGACGGAGGACGAGGCGGGCTCCTCTGTGTGGCTAGGGGTGTGTGTGTGTGTGTGTGTGTGTGTTTGTGTGTGTGTGTGTGTGTGTGTGTGTGTGTGTGTGCGTGCGTGTTTCAGTGGATGGCACCAGGGGAGAGGAGAAGGGAGAAGCCGGGCCTCCCAGGAGGCTGGGCATTTGGAAGCTGAGGAAAGGGAGAATCGCTAGGTCCGGAGGAATCCCTTCGGGGTGGGGAGGTCGGGAGGAGCCCTCGGGAGACGCGTCTCGGGTTTGCTCCCTCCTTGCTCTCTTCCTGTGCTCCGGCCTTACAATTCCCCCTGCCGACACACTCTCTGTGGGGTCGTCTCCCTCCTCTGCGGGAAGGGAGAGGGGAGCAGAGGATCTGAGGGTTCCACCACCGTCTCACCCAGACGGGGGAGGGTTCCCTCCGTGTCCACTGTTTTTCTTCTGGCCCTCAGCACCGCGCGTGGAATCCGGGGGCAGACAGGACTGTCCCCTGTGGAGC
Source organism: Equus asinus (assembly GCF_041296235.1). Lineage (NCBI taxonomy): Eukaryota > Metazoa > Chordata > Mammalia > Perissodactyla > Equidae > Equus > Equus asinus. The sequence goes on along the minus strand of NC_091809.1, from coordinate 18,152,701 downwards.
GCGGGCACCACTTTCTGCAAAGTGCTCAGGCCCGAGGAGATGTCTCTCCTTCTCCTGTGGAGGAGCCCCCTCCAGAGGGCACTCTTTCCCGTGGGCACCGTCCCTGGTTCCCTCCCTATTGGCGGTGCAGGGGGGGGGTGGGGGCTGGGGGTTTGGGGGGTGGGGGTGGGGCTTTCCCCAGCGAGGGGGTGAGGGAGGACGCGCGCAGAGGCGGGTGTCGGGACGCAAGCAGCACCCGGGGAGGAGCAGCTCTCCTTGGAAGGGAAGGACGCGTGCCTTGGCCCCGGGGCTCAGGGTGGGCGCGTGGGCGGGATGAGAAGGCGGGCTTTCAGGCGTGTGGGAAGTGGACCCCGGGTTCCTGCGTGCGAGGTCTGACCGTGTCCCTCCCTGTCCTGCAGCTCGGCCACCCCCGCCCCGGGGAAGGCGGCGAAGCGGAGGCGGCAGGTGGAGCAGGATCCCCGCACAGGTAAGGCGCTTTCCTGCTTTCTCGAAGGAGTGGGCTGCTGGGGAGAAGGCGTGCCAGGGCTTCAGGAAAGGAACAGCTGCCTCCTCTGGAATGTCCCGGGCGGCTTCCTCGGTTCTTCCGGCCACCCGTCCCGCAGCCGGTCCGGGCCGAGTCCCGGGGCTCTCCGGGCTCACGCCCTCTGCTCTCAAGAACACCCTGCGGGAGCAGAGCATTCACCTCGCACCCTCTGCTCTCTCCGCAGGGGCAGAGCCAGCCGCAGTGCCAGGAGCTCCCTGCCCGGCTCCAGCGCGGGCCCCGGCAGCAGCCCAGGTGAGTGGGCGGGACTCCGGAGGCTGGCCAGAGGGCCGCTGCTGCCCCGGCTCCAGGCCCCCAGCCAAGCCCCGCAGATGACCCTCCAGCTGGCGCTCAGCCTGAGCAGGACCTCCACCGCCTGGGGGGTGGGGGGAGGTGGCCAGGCAGAGTTTCCCTCGGGGAGGGGGCGGGGGCTGGCGGCTGGCAGCTCCCTCCCCAAGAGGCCTCTCGGAGGGCCCCTGGGAGCTGGAGAACTCAGAGCTTTCCTCCCGCAGGGGCCGCGGACGCCCAGCACGCAGAGGATGCAGATGGTCGTGGTGGTCCTGGAGCCGGGAACAGCCCTTGAGCTGCGCCTGGGTGCGGAAGTCCTGGTCCTGGCCCCCCACGCAGCCCTGCAGCTCACGCTCGGCAACCTGGCGCTCGTCGTCGTCCCTGCGCGCGTCCTGAGCTCTTCCGAGGCTCTCTGGTTCCCTGCCCACGCGCGCTGGCTCTGGCCCGGCCCGACCCAGGCCGCCTGGGCCATCAACGTGCAAGACGGATCCCTTTGCGCCCAGAGAGCGGAGCCCAGCGGAGCGCCCCCCGCGCCAGAGGACGGGGAGGCTAGGCGAGGCTGCCGGCCCCCCGCGGGACCCTGGGCCGGCGGAGTCCCGGGCCTCAGCCCCTCCTCCCCGCACACCCTCCGCGGCCTGGGGCCCCCGCCCAGCTCAGAGCTCAGACCTCTGCCTCCCTCCCCGAGTCCCAGTCCGCGGCCCAGAAGCTGCCGCGCGCCGCCCCGTCGCAGGCCCCCCGCCAAGGCCCGCAGGCGTCTCTTCCGAGGGGATTGATCGGCCGCGAGCGCCCACCCCACGCGCAAGAATTGGCGCACGCCGTTCGGGAGCCGCGGACGCCTGCCCCCTTCTAGGGTGTCTCCCTGAGGCGGCATCACTCTCTGCCGGGAACACCGCGCGGGCGGCTGGCGCTCCAGGCGGGAGCGGAGGCCGCCAGGGACCTCTCCCCCACACCCGGGCTCTGCCACAGGGGCTCCGGACAGGCGGAAGAGAGCACCGGGAGGGTGGGGAGAAAAGAGCTGCCCATCCCTCCTGCCGCGAAGGACTCCGACATCCAGAAGAGGGCACATCTGGTCACGGTCCTCTGCGAGGAACCACACCCAAGACCCTCGAAGAAAGCACGCCAAAGCCTGGAGCGCGCGCCTCCCCAGAGAGGGTCTCCCAAAGCACCTGAAAGCGGGCTCCGCCCGCATCACGCCCGGGAGCGGGAGCGGAAGGCGCAGGAGCTCTCCGGGTGGGGGGAGGGGGGCGTTAGCACACCTTGCCGCCATGAGAACGGCTCCAGGAGAACAGCACGATGGACCTGTCCGAAGGCTGGGCAGGACGTGGAGCCGCTGGAACTCTCCCCCGTTGCTGGCGGGGAGCCCAGAATGGGACAACTTGCTGAAATGGAGTGTAGTTCCTCGACTCCTTCATCCTAGGCTTCCCGTTCATCCCACCCGGCTCTCCCACTCTGAGAGATCTGCTTGAGAGCCACGAACGGGTCTGTTCAGGGAGACGCCGAAGGCCAGAGTGGCCAGCAGCTGTCTCCACAATACAGCCAAGGGTGGGGTGTGACCTCCCCCGTGCCCTTCGGGGTTGCGTGGAGACTGAGAAGGGGACCCACCCCGGCCAGGGCACTGCCCCTCAGCGATCAAGAGGATGGGCTTTTTCCGCTCGATTCCATGGCCCACCCCGGTCAGTCGACTCTGAATGCTTCTAGTCCCTCCAGGTGTTGGATGATTTTCAGGGCGGTTTGGGCGACCGGGGCTGTGGGAACCTTACGAGAGGCGATCGAGGACGTCTCCCTGCAGACCCAGGGTCTCGCATGCAATGGCACTTTCAGACGGGATGCGCCGAAACCGTGAAACCCACACTGGCTTTCCAAGCCTGCCACGAAGAGAAAGATGACCGTGACTCTTCACTCTAGGGGGGAAACGGCAGTGCCCATGATCCTATTGGAACTTGAGTGTAATAAATCGATACCGAAACGTGCTTGATTTTGGGGTGTGATCATTTCTTACGTCTGTTGGCTCGACAACTGGGAAGCACGTGGGGGCGCTGTTCTGTTTCCATCAGATTCGGCAGAACACACACGAGGAGAGGAAAGCCGGCAAGAGGGGAGGGGGTGGATTTCCAAAGGAGAAGGAAGCTCCGCCAACCCCGCAAAAGGCACACAGATGCGAGCGCCCGCGCACGCCCTCACGCACGCCGCCCACCCCCCCCCGCCCACACACACAAACACACACACACACACAAACTCCGATGTAACACAGACATTCGCAGAGGCACGTTCACAAATTCCCGTAAAGTCTGCCTGAGCTCACCCCCAAATTCCCCTCCGAAGTTCTCAAAGGGCAAGCGATTGCCTAGTGAAAGGACTCCTCCCTCGAGGCTCCGGCTCCGAGGAAAGGAACTCAGAGCCCCGCCTGGTCGGCAAGCGGGCTGGGACTCAAGCCAGAGAGTCCCCCCGGGTCCGGCGTGCATGTGGCTCCCCTTTCTTCTACTCTTCGAAGCTCCCTAGTTTGGGAGAACTCGCGCTGGGATGGCCTTCCCAGAAATCCATTGATTGGTCCCCCGGAAGAATACCCTTCCGGTTGACCCTGAGAAGACCCCAGAAACAAGTCAGGTGAAGCACTTCCTGGCTGCAGGGAAGGGAGAGGGTCGAGCGGACAGGGAAGACGGCTGCCAGGCGACGGCTGGACGATGGGGGCGGAGTCAGGGAGAGGGGCCAGCGGACGGATCTGGAAGGGATTGGGCGGACTCTGAAGCAAGGCCTCCTCGGGAGTCCTCCTCACACGTCCCCCCTGGCCGGCCCCTCCTCTTCTGGAGCCCAGGGCCAACCAATCCCATCCGACCTGGACGACGACGAGCCCCCTGGCTCCGCCCCCGCTGACCCCAGCGGCGCGCATTTCCCCCGGATCTCCAGCAGTCCCTGCCCTCCTCCAACCGCCTCAGGCCACGGGAACGCTTCCTCCAGAACTGAGTGCCCAGCCTTGGGACAGACACTGCTCGTGCAGGAGAGAGAGGGGATCCGTGAGACGCCAGCTCCGATTTCCAGGTCGTAAGACCGGGACGAGGGTTTGCTTGGACAAAGGAGGCAGGAGCACCTTCCCGATGGATGGCTCCCGGCGCCCGAGGAGACCGCGGGAGTCCCGGACAGAATCAAAGGGCCGCAGAGCTGGAGACACCTGGTACGTTGGGACCTGGGTGACGGAGGACGAGGCGGGCTCCTCTGTGTGGCTAGGGGTGTGTGTGTGTGTGTGTGTGTGTGTTTGTGTGTGTGTGTGTGTGTGTGTGTGTGTGCGTGCGTGTTTCAGTGGATGGCACCAGGGGAGAGGAGAAGGGAGAAGCCGGGCCTCCCAGGAGGCTGGGCATTTGGAAGCTGAGGAAAGGGAGAATCGCTAGGTCCGGAGGAATCCCTTCGGGGTGGGGAGGTCGGGAGGAGCCCTCGGGAGACGCGTCTCGGGTTTGCTCCCTCCTTGCTCTCTTCCTGTGCTCCGGCCTTACAATTCCCCCTGCCGACACACTCTCTGTGGGGTCGTCTCCCTCCTCTGCGGGAAGGGAGAGGGGAGCAGAGGATCTGAGGGTTCCACCACCGTCTCACCCAGACGGGGGAGGGTTCCCTCCGTGTCCACTGTTTTTCTTCTGGCCCTCAGCACCGCGCGTGGAATCCGGGGGCAGACAGGACTGTCCCCTGTGGAGCGCGGGCACCACTTTCTGCAAAGTGCTCAGGCCCGAGGAGATGTCTCTCCTTCTCCTGTGGAGGAGCCCCCTCCAGAGGGCACTCTTTCCCGTGGGCACCGTCCCTGGTTCCCTCCCTATTGGCGGTGCAGGGGGGGGGTGGGGGCTGGGGGTTTGGGGGGTGGGGGTGGGGCTTTCCCCAGCGAGGGGGTGAGGGAGGACGCGCGCAGAGGCGGGTGTCGGGACGCAAGCAGCACCCGGGGAGGAGCAGCTCTCCTTGGAAGGGAAGGACGCGTGCCTTGGCCCCGGGGCTCAGGGTGGGCGCGTGGGCGGGATGAGAAGGCGGGCTTTCAGGCGTGTGGGAAGTGGACCCCGGGTTCCTGCGTGCGAGGTCTGACCGTGTCCCTCCCTGTCCTGCAGCTCGGCCACCCCCGCCCCGGGGAAGGCGGCGAAGCGGAGGCGGCAGGTGGAGCAGGATCCCCGCACAGGTAAGGCGCTTTCCTGCTTTCTCGAAGGAGTGGGCTGCTGGGGAGAAGGCGTGCCAGGGCTTCAGGAAAGGAACAGCTGCCTCCTCTGGAATGTCCCGGGCGGCTTCCTCGGTTCTTCCGGCCACCCGTCCCGCAGCCGGTCCGGGCCGAGTCCCGGGGCTCTCCGGGCTCACGCCCTCTGCTCTCAAGAACACCCTGCGGGAGCAGAGCATTCACCTCGCACCCTCTGCTCTCTCCGCAGGGGCAGAGCCAGCCGCAGTGCCAGGAGCTCCCTGCCCGGCTCCAGCGCGGGCCCCGGCAGCAGCCCAGGTGAGTGGGCGGGACTCCGGAGGCTGGCCAGAGGGCCGCTGCTGCCCCGGCTCCAGGCCCCCAGCCAAGCCCCGCAGATGACCCTCCAGCTGGCGCTCAGCCTGAGCAGGACCTCCACCGCCTGGGGGGTGGGGGGAGGTGGCCAGGCAGAGTTTCCCTCGGGGAGGGGGCGGGGGCTGGCGGCCGGCAGCTCCCTCCCCAAGAGGCCTCTCGGAGGGCCCCTGGGAGCTGGAGAACTCAGAGCTTTCCTCCCGCAGGGGCCGCGGACGCCCAGCACGCAGAGGATGCAGATGGTCGTGGTGGTCCTGGAGCCGGGAACAGCCCTTGAGCTGCGCCTGGGTGCGGAAGTCCTGGTCCTGGCCCCCCACGCAGCCCTGCAGCTCACGCTCGGCAACCTGGCGCTCGTCGTCGTCCCTGCGCGCGTCCTGAGCTCTTCCGAGGCTCTCTGGTTCCCTGCCCACGCGCGCTGGCTCTGGCCCGGCCCGACCCAGGCCGCCTGGGCCATCAACGTGCAAGACGGATCCCTTTGCGCCCAGAGAGCGGAGCCCAGCGGAGCGCCCCCCGCGCCAGAGGACGGGGAGGCTAGGCGAGGCTGCCGGCCCCCCGCGGGACCCTGGGCCGGCGGAGTCCCGGGCCTCAGCCCCTCCTCCCCGCACACCCTCCTCCTCCAAGCTCTCCGCGGGGCCCCTGCCCGCCAGGGCTGCGGGCTCCCGCCCGGGCCCAGGCCGGGGCTGCGCCCTCTGCCGGCCGAGTTCAGCCTGGACCTCCGCGGCCTGGGGCCCCCGCCCAGCTCGGAGCTCAGACCTCTGCCTCCCTCCCCGAGTCCCAGTCCGCGGCCCAGAAGCTGCCGCGCGCCGCCCCGTCGCAGGCCCCCCGCCAAGGCCCGCAGGCGTCTCTTCCGAGGGGATTGATCGGCCGCGAGCGCCCACCCCACGCGCAAGAATTGGCGCACGCCGTTCGGGAGCCGCGGACGCCTGCCCCCTTCTAGGGTGTCTCCCTGAGGCGGCATCACTCTCTGCCGGGAACACCGCGCGGGCGGCTGGCGCTCCAGGCGGGAGCGGAGGCCGCCAGGGACCTCTCCCCCACACCCGGGCTCTGCCACAGGGGCTCCGGACAGGCGGAAGAGAGCACCGGGAGGGTGGGGAGAAAAGAGCTGCCCATCCCTCCTGCCGCGAAGGACTCCGACATCCAGAAGAGGGCACATCTGGTCACGGTCCTCTGCGAGGAACCACACCCAAGACCCTCGAAGAAAGCACGCCAAAGCCTGGAGCGCGCGCCTCCCCAGAGAGGGTCTCCCAAAGCACCTGAAAGCGGGCTCCGCCCGCATCACGCCCGGGAGCGGGAGCGGAAGGCGCAGGAGCTCTCCGGGTGGGGGGAGGGGGGCGTTAGCACACCTTGCCGCCATGAGAACGGCTCCAGGAGAACAGCACGATGGACCTGTCCAAAGGCTGGGCAGGACGTGGAGCCGCTGGAACTCTCCCCCGTTGCTGGCGGGGAGCCCAGAATGGGACAACTTGCTGAAATGGAGTGTAGTTCCTCGACTCCTTCATCCTAGGCTTCCCGTTCATCCCACCCGGCTCTCCCACTCTGAGAGATCTGCTTGAGAGCCACGAACGGGTCTGTTCAGGGAGACGCCGAAGGCCAGAGTGGCCAGCAGCTGTCTCCACAATACAGCCAAGGGTGGGGTGTGACCTCCCCCGTGCCCTTCGGGGTTGCGTGGAGACTGAGAAGGGGACCCACCCCGGCCAGGGCACTGCCCCTCAGCGATCAAGAGGATGGGCTTTTTCCGCTCGATTCCATGGCCCACCCCGGTCAGTCGACTCTGAATGCTTCTAGTCCCTCCAGGTGTTGGATGATTTTCAGGGCGGTTTGGGCGACCGGGGCTGTGGGAACCTTACGAGAGGCGATCGAGGACGTCTCCCTGCAGACCCAGGGTCTCGCATGCAATGGCACTTTCAGACGGGATGCGCCGAAACCGTGAAACCCACACTGGCTTTCCAAGCCTGCCACGAAGAGAAAGATGACCGTGACTCTTCACTCTAGGGGGGAAACGGCAGTGCCCATGATCCTATTGGAACTTGAGTGTAATAAATCGATACCGAAACGTGCTTGATTTTGGGGTGTGATCATTTCTTACGTCTGTTGGCTCGACAACTGGGAAGCACGTGGGGGCGCTGTTCTGTTTCCATCAGATTCGGCAGAACACACACGAGGAGAGGAAAGCCGGCAAGAGGGGAGGGGGTGGATTTCCAAAGGAGAAGGAAGCTCCGCCAACCCCGCAAAAGGCACACAGATGCGAGCGCCCGCGCACGCCCTCACGCACGCCGCCCACCCCCCCCCGCCCACACACACAAACACACACACACACACAAACTCCGATGTAACACAGACATTCGCAGAGGCACGTTCACAAATTCCCGTAAAGTCTGCCTGAGCTCACCCCCAAATTCCCCTCCGAAGTTCTCAAAGGGCAAGCGATTGCCTAGTGAAAGGACTCCTCCCTCGAGGCTCCGGCTCCGAGGAAAGGAACTCAGAGCCCCGCCTGGTCGGCAAGCGGGCTGGGACTCAAGCCAGAGAGTCCCCCCGGGTCCGGCGTGCATGTGGCTCCCCTTTCTTCTACTCTTCGAAGCTCCCTAGTTTGGGAGAACTCGCGCTGGGATGGCCTTCCCAGAAATCCATTGATTGGTCCCCCGGAAGAATACCCTTCCGGTTGACCCTGAGAAGACCCCAGAAACAAGTCAGGTGAAGCACTTCCTGGCTGCAGGGAAGGGAGAGGGTCGAGCGGACAGGGAAGACGGCTGCCAGGCGACGGCTGGACGATGGGGGCGGAGTCAGGGAGAGGGGCCAGCGGACGGATCTGGAAGGGATTGGGCGGACTCTGAAGCAAGGCCTCCTCGGGAGTCCTCCTCACACGTCCCCCCTGGCCGGCCCCTCCTCTTCTGGAGCCCAGGGCCAACCAATCCCATCCGACCTGGACGACGACGAGCCCCCTGGCTCCGCCCCCGCTGACCCCAGCTGCGCGCATTTCCCCCGGATCTCCAGCAGTCCCTGCCCTCCTCCAACCGCCTCAGGCCACGGGAACGCTTCCTCCAGAACTGAGAGCCCAGCCTTGGGACAGACACTGCTCGTGCAGGAGAGAGAGGGGATCCGTGAGACGCCAGCTCCGATTTCCAGGTCGTAAGACCGGGACGAGGGTTTGCTTGGACAAAGGAGGCAGGAGCACCTTCCCGATGGATGGCTCCCGGCGCCCGAGGAGACCGCGGGAGTCCCGGACAGAATCAAAGGGCCGCAGAGCTGGAGACACCTGGTACGTTGGGACCTGGGTGACGGAGGACGAGGCGGGCTCCTCTGTGTGGCTAGGGGTGTGTGTGTGTGTGTGTGTGTGTGTTTGTGTGTGTGTGTGTGTGTGTGTGTGTGTGTGTGTGTGTGCGTGCGTGTTTCAGTGGATGGCACCAGGGGAGAGGAGAAGGGAGAAGCCGGGCCTCCCAGGAGGCTGGGCATTTGGAAGCTGAGGAAAGGGAGAATCGCTAGGTCCGGAGGAATCCCTTCGGGGTGGGGAGGTCGGGAGGAGCCCTCGGGAGACGCGTTCGGGTTTGCTCCCTCCTTGCTCTCTTCCTGTGCTCCGGCCTTACAATTCCCCCTGCCGACACACTCTCTGTGGGGTCGTCTCCCTCCTCTGCGGGAAGGGAGAGGGGAGCAGAGGATCTGAGGGTTCCACCACCGTCTCACCCAGACGGGGGAGGGTTCCCTCCGTGTCCACTGTTTTTCTTCTGGCCCTCAGCACCGCGCGTGGAATCCGGGGGCAGACAGGACTGTCCCCTGTGGAGCGCGGGCACCACTTTCTGCAAAGTGCTCAGGCCCGAGGAGATGTCTCTCCTTCTCCTGTGGAGGAGCCCCCTCCAGAGGGCACTCTTTCCCGTGGGCACCGTCCCTGGTTCCCTCCCTATTGGCGGTGCAGGGGGGGGGTGGGGGCTGGGGGTTTGGGGGGTGGGGGTGGGGCTTTCCCCAGCGAGGGGGTGAGGGAGGACGCGCGCAGAGGCGGGTGTCGGGACACAAGCAGCACCCGGGGAGGAGCAGCTCTCCTTGGAAGGGAAGGACGCGTGCCTTGGCCCCGGGGCTCAGGGTGGGCGCGTGGGCGGGATGAGAAGGCGGGCTTTCAGGCGTGTGGGAAGTGGACCCCGGGTTCCTGCGTGCGAGGTCTGACCGTGTCCCTCCCTGTCCTGCAGCTCGGCCACCCCCGCCCCGGGGAAGGCGGCGAAGCGGAGGCGGCAGGTGGAGCAGGATCCCCGCACAGGTAAGGCGCTTTCCTGCTTTCTCGAAGGAGTGGGCTGCTGGGGAGAAGGCGTGCCAGGGCTTCAGGAAAGGAACAGCTGCCTCCTCTGGAATGTCCCGGGCGGCTTCCTCGGTTCTTCCGGCCACCCGTCCCGCAGCCGGTCCGGGCCGAGTCCCGGGGCTCTCCGGGCTCACGCCCTCTGCTCTCAAGAACACCCTGCGGGAGCAGAGCATTCACCTCGCACCCTCTGCTCTCTCCGCAGGGGCAGAGCCAGCCGCAGTGCCAGGAGCTCCCTGCCCGGCTCCAGCGCAGGCCCCAGCAGCAGCCCAGGTGAGTGGGCGGGACTCCGGAGGCTGGCCAGAGGGCCGCTGCTGCCCCGGCTCCAGGCCCCCAGCCAAGCCCCGCAGATGACCCTCCAGCTGGCGCTCAGCCTGAGCAGGACCTCCACCGCCTGGGGGGTGGGGGGAGGTGGCCAGGCAGAGTTTCCCTCGGGGAGGGGGCGGGGGCTGGCGGCAGGCAGCTCCCTCCCCAAGAGGCCTCTCGGAGGGCCCCTGGGAGCTGGAGAACTCAGAGCTTTCCTCCCGCAGGGGCCGCGGACGCCCAGCACGCAGAGGATGCAGATGGTCATGGTGGTCCTGGAGCCGGGAACAGCCCTTGAGCTGCGCCTGGGTGCGGAAGTCCTGGTCCTGGCCCCCCACGCAGCCCTGCAGCTCACGCTCGGCAACCTGGCGCTCGTCGTCGTCCCTGCGCGCGTCCTGAGCTCTTCCGAGGCTCTCTGGTTCCCTGCCCACGCGCGCTGGCTCTGGCCCGGCCCGACCCAGGCCGCCTGGGCCATCAACGTGCAAGACGGATCCCTTTGCGCCCAGAGAGCGGAGCCCAGCGGAGCGCCCCCCGCGCCAGAGGACGGGGAGGCTAGGCGAGGCTGCCGGCCCCCCGCGGGACCCTGGGCCGGCGGAGTCCCGGGCCTCAGCCCCTCCTCCCCGCACACCCTCCTCCTCCAAGCTCTCCGCGGGGCCCCTGCCCGCCAGGGCTGCGGGCTCCCGCCCGGGCCCAGGCCGGGGCTGCGCCCTCTGCCGGCCGAGTTCAGCCTGGACCTCCGCGGCCTGGGGCCCCCGCCCAGCTCGGAGCTCAGACCTCTGCCTCCCTCCCCGAGTCCCAGTCCGCGGCCCAGAAGCTGCCGCGCGCCGCCCCGTCGCAGGCCCCCCGCCAAGGCCCGCAGGCGTCTCTTCCGAGGGGATTGATCGGCCGCGAGCGCCCACCCCACGCGCAAGAATTGGCGCACGCCGTTCGGGAGCCGCGGACGCCTGCCCCCTTCTAGGGTGTCTCCCTGAGGCGGCATCACTCTCTGCCGGGAACACCGCGCGGGCGGCTGGCGCTCCAGGCGGGAGCGGAGGCCGCCAGGGACCTCTCCCCCACACCCGGGCTCTGCCACAGGGGCTCCGGACAGGCGGAAGAGAGCACCGGGAGGGTGGGGAGAAAAGAGCTGCCCATCCCTCCTGCCGCGAAGGACTCCGACATCCAGAAGAGGGCACATCTGGTCACAGTCCTCTGCGAGGAACCACACCCAAGACCCTCGAAGAAAGCACGCCAAAGCCTGGAGCGCGCGCCTCCCCAGAGAGGGTCTCCCAAAGCACCTGAAAGCGGGCTCCGCCCGCATCACGCCCGGGAGCGGGAGCGGAAGGCGCAGGAGCTCTCCGGGTGGGGGGAGGGGGGCGTTAGCACACCTTGCCGCCATGAGAACGGCTCCAGGAGAACAGCACGATGGACCTGTCCGAAGGCTGGGCAGGACGTGGAGCCGCTGGAACTCTCCCCCGTTGCTGGCGGGGAGCCCAGAATGGGACAACTTGCTGAAATGGAGTGTAGTTCCTCGACTCCTTCATCCTAGGCTTCCCGTTCATCCCACCCGGCTCTCCCACTCTGAGAGATCTGCTTGAGAGCCACGAACGGGTCTGTTCAGGGAGACGCCGAAGGCCAGAGTGGCCAGCAGCTGTCTCCACAATACAGCCAAGGGTGGGGTGTGACCTCCCCCGTGCCCTTCGGGGTTGCGTGGAGACTGAGAAGGGGACCCACCCCGGCCAGGGCACTGCCCCTCAGCGATCAAGAGGATGGGCTTTTTCCGCTCGATTCCATGGCCCACCCCGGTCAGTCGACTCTGAATGCTTCTAGTCCCTCCAGGTGTTGGATGATTTTCAGGGCGGTTTGGGCGACCGGGGCTGTGGGAACCTTACGAGAGGCGATCGAGGACGTCTCCCTGCAGACCCAGGGTCTCGCATGCAATGGCACTTTCAGACGGGATGCGCCGAAACCGTGAAACCCACACTGGCTTTCCAAGCCTGCCACGAAGAGAAAGATGACCGTGACTCTTCACTCTAGGGGGGAAACGGCAGTGCCCATGATCCTATTGGAACTTGAGTGTAATAAATCGATACCGAAACGTGCTTGATTTTGGGGTGTGATCATTTCTTACGTCTGTTGGCTCGACAACTGGGAAGCACGTGGGGGCGCTGTTCTGTTTCCATCAGATTCGGCAGAACACACACGAGGAGAGGAAAGCCGGCAAGAGGGGAGGGGGTGGATTTCCAAAGGAGAAGGAAGCTCCGCCAACCCCGCAAAAGGCACACAGATGCGAGCGCCCGCGCACGCCCTCACGCACGCCGCCCACCCCCCCCCCGCCCACACACACAAACACACACACACACACAAACTCCGATGTAACACAGACATTCGCAGAGGCACGTTCACAAATTCCCGTAAAGTCTGCCTGAGCTCACCCCCAAATTCCCCTCCGAAGTTCTCAAAGGGCAAGCGATTGCCTAGTGAAAGGACTCCTCCCTCGAGGCTCCGGCTCCGAGGAAAGGAACTCAGAGCCCCGCCTGGTCGGCAAGCGGGCTGGGACTCAAGCCAGAGAGTCCCCCCGGGTCCGGCGTGCATGTGGCTCCCCTTTCTTCTACTCTTCGAAGCTCCCTAGTTTGGGAGAACTCGCGCTGGGATGGCCTTCCCAGAAATCCATTGATTGGTCCCCCGGAAGAATACCCTTCCGGTTGACCCTGAGAAGACCCCAGAAACAAGTCAGGTGAAGCACTTCCTGGCTGCAGGGAAGGGAGAGGGTCGAGCGGACAGGGAAGACGGCTGCCAGGCGACGGCTGGACGATGGGGGCGGAGTCAGGGAGAGGGGCCAGCGGACGGATCTGGAAGGGATTGGGCGGACTCTGAAGCAAGGCCTCCTCGGGAGTCCTCCTCACACGTCCCCCCTGGCCGGCCCCTCCTCTTCTGGAGCCCAGGGCCAACCAATCCCATCCGACCTGGACGACGACGAGCCCCCTGGCTCCGCCCCCGCTGACCCCAGCGGCGCGCATTTCCCCCGGATCTCCAGCAGTCCCTGCCCTCCTCCAACCGCCTCAGGCCACGGGAACGCTTCCTCCAGAACTGAGTGCCCAGCCTTGGGACAGACACTGCTCGTGCAGGAGAGAGAGGGGATCCGTGAGACGCCAGCTCCGATTTCCAGGTCCTAAGACCGGGACGAGGGTTTGCTTGGACAAAGGAGGCAGGAGCACCTTCCCGATGGATGGCTCCCGGCGCCCGAGGAGACCGCGGGAGTCCCGGACAGAATCAAAGGGCCGCAGAGCTGGAGACACCTGGTACGTTGGGACCTGGGTGACGGAGGACGAGGCGGGCTCCTCTGTGTGCCTAGGGGTGTGTGTGTGTGTGTGTGTGTGTGTTTGTGTGTGTGTGTGTGTGTGTGTGTGTGTGCGTGCGTGTTTCAGTGGATGGCACCAGGGGAGAGGAGAAGGGAGAAGCCGGGCCTCCCAGGAGGCTGGGCATTTGGAAGCTGAGGAAAGGGAGAATCGCTAGGTCCGGAGGAATCCCTTCGGGGTGGGGAGGTCGGGAGGAGCCCTCGGGAGACGCGTCTCGGGTTTGCTCCCTCCTTGCTCTCTTCCTGTGCTCCGGCCTTACAATTCCCCCTGCCGACACACTCTCTGTGGGGTCGTCTCCCTCCTCTGCGGGAAGGGAGAGGGGAGCAGAGGATCTGAGGGTTCCACCACCGTCTCACCCAGACGGGGGAGGGTTCCCTCCGTGTCCACTGTTTTTCTTCTGGCCCTCAGCACCGCGCGTGGAATCCGGGGGCGGACAGGACTGTCCCCTGTGGAGCGCGGGCACCACTTTCTGCAAAGTGCTCAGGCCCGAGGAGATGTCTCTCCTTCTCCTGTGGAGGAGCCCCCTCCAGAGGGCACTCTTTCCCGTGGGCACCGTCCCTGGTTCCCTCCCTATTGGCGGTGCAGGGGGGGGGTGGGGGCTGGGGGTTTGGGGGGTGGGGGTGGGGCTTTCCCCAGCGAGGGGGTGAGGGAGGACGCGCGCAGAGGCGGGTGTCGGGACGCAAGCAGCACCCGGGGAGGAGCAGCTCTCCTTGGAAGGGAAGGACGCGTGCCTTGGCCCCGGGGCTCAGGGTGGGCGCGTGGGCGGGATGAGAAGGCGGGCTTTCAGGCGTGTGGGAAGTGGACCCCGGGTTCCTGCGTGCGAGGTCTGACCGTGTCCCTCCCTGTCCTGCAGCTCGGCCACCCCCGCCCCGGGGAAGGCGGCGAAGCGGAGGCGGCAGGTGGAGCAGGATCCCCGCACAGGTAAGGCGCTTTCCTGCTTTCTCGAAGGAGTGGGCTGCTGGGGAGAAGGCGTGCCAGGGCTTCAGGAAAGGAACAGCTGCCTCCTCTGGAATGTCCCGGGCGGCTTCCTCGGTTCTTCCGGCCACCCGTCCCGCAGCCGGTCCGGGCCGAGTCCCGGGGCTCTCCGGGCTCACGCCCTCTGCTCTCAAGAACACCCTGCGGGAGCAGAGCATTCACCTCGCACCCTCCGCTCTCTCCGCAGGGGCAGAGCCAGCCGCAGTGCCAGGAGCTCCCTGCCCGGCTCCAGCGCGGGCCCCGGCAGCAGCCCAGGTGAGTGGGCGGGACTCCGGAGGCTGGCCAGAGGGCCGCTGCTGCCCCGGCTCCAGGCCCCCAGCCAAGCCCCGCAGATGACCCTCCAGCTGGCGCTCAGCCTGAGCAGGACCTCCACCGCCTGGGGGGTGGGGGGAGGTGGCCAGGCAGAGTTTCCCTCGGGGAGGGGGCGGGGGCTGGCGGCCGGCAGCTCCCTCCCCAAGAGGCCTCTCGGAGGGCCCCTGGGAGCTGGAGAACTCAGAGCTTTCCTCCCGCAGGGGCCGCGGACGCCCAGCACGCAGAGGATGCAGATGGTCGTGGTGGTCCTGGAGCCGGGAACAGCCCTTGAGCTGCGCCTGGGTGCGGAAGTCCTGGTCCTGGCCCCCCACGCAGCCCTGCAGCTCACGCTCGGCAACCTGGCGCTCGTCGTCGTCCCTGCGCGCGTCCTGAGCTCTTCCGAGGCTCTCTGGTTCCCTGCCCACGCGCGCTGGCTCTGGCCCAGCCCGACCCAGGCCGCCTGGGCCATCAACGTGCAAGACGGATCCCTTTGCGCCCAGAGAGCGGAGCCCAGCGGAGCGCCCCCCGCGCCAGAGGACGGGGAGGCTAGGCGAGGCTGCCGGCCCCCCGCGGGACCCTGGGCCGGCGGAGTCCCGGGCCTCAGCCCCTCCTCCCCGCACACCCTCCTCCTCCAAGCTCTCCGCGGGGCCCCTGCCCGCCAGGGCTGCGGGCTCCCGCCCGGGCCCAGGCCGGGGCTGCGCCCTCTGCCGGCCGAGTTCAGCCTGGACCTCCGCGGCCTGGGGCCCCCGCCCAGCTCGGAGCTCAGACCTCTGCCTCCCTCCCCGAGTCCCAGTCCGCGGCCCAGAAGCTGCCGCGCGCCGCCCTGTCGCAGGCCCCCCGCCAAGGCCCGCAGGCGTCTCTTCCGAGGGGATTGATCGGCCGCGAGCGCCCACCCCACGCGCAAGAATTGGCGCACGCCGTTCGGGAGCCGCGGACGCCTGCCCCCTTCTAGGGTGTCTCCCTGAGGCGGCATCACTCTCTGCCGGGAACACCGCGCGGGCGGCTGGCGCTCCAGGCGGGAGCGGAGGCCGCCAGGGACCTCTCCCCCACACCCGGGCTCTGCCACAGGGGCTCCGGACAGGCGGAAGAGAGCACCGGGAGGGTGGGGAGAAAAGAGCTGCCCATCCCTCCTGCCGCGAAGGACTCCGACATCCAGAAGAGGGCACATCTGGTCACGGTCCTCTGCGAGGAACCACACCCAAGACCCTCGAAGAAAGCACGCCAAAGCCTGGAGCGCGCGCCTCCCCAGAGAGGGTCTCCCAAAGCACCTGAAAGCGGGCTCCGCCCGCATCACGCCCGGGAGTGGGAGCGGAAGGCGCAGGAGCTCTCCGGGTGGGGGGAGGGGGGCGTTAGCACACCTTGCCGCCATGAGAACGGCTCCAGGAGAACAGCACGATGGACCTGTCCAAAGGCTGGGCAGGACGTGGAGCCGCTGGAACTCTCCCCCGTTGCTGGCGGGGAGCCCAGAATGGGACAACTTGCTGAAATGGAGTGTAGTTCCTCGACTCCTTCATCCTAGGCTTCCCGTTCATCCCACCCGGCTCTCCCACTCTGAGAGATCTGCTTGAGAGCCACGAACGGGTCTGTTCAGGGAGACGCCGAAGGCCAGAGTGGCCAGCAGCTGTCTCCACAATACAGCCAAGGGTGGGGTGTGACCTCCCCCGTGCCCTTCGGGGTTGCGTGGAGACTGAGAAGGGGACCCACCCCGGCCAGGGCACTGCCCCTCAGCGATCAAGAGGATGGGCTTTTTCCGCTCGATTCCATGGCCCACCCCGGTCAGTCGACTCTGAATGCTTCTAGTCCCTCCAGGTGTTGGATGATTTTCAGGGCGGTTTGGGCGACCGGGGCTGTGGGAACCTTACGAGAGGCGATCGAGGACGTCTCCCTGCAGACCCAGGGTCTCGCATGCAATGGCACTTTCAGACGGGATGCGCCGAAACCGTGAAACCCACACTGGCTTTCCAAGCCTGCCACGAAGAGAAAGATGACCGTGACTCTTCACTCTAGGGGGGAAACGGCAGTGCCCATGATCCTATTGCAACTTGAGTGTAATAAATCGATACCGAAACGTGCTTGATTTTGGGGTGTGATCATTTCTTACGTCTGTTGGCTCGACAACTGGGAAGCACGTGGGGGCGCTGTTCTGTTTCCATCAGATTCGGCAGAACACACACGAGGAGAGGAAAGCCGGCAAGAGGGGAGGGGGTGGATTTCCAAAGGAGAAGGAAGCTCCGCCAACCCCGCAAAAGGCACACAGATGCGAGCGCCCGCGCACGCCCTCACGCACGCCGCCCACCCCCCCCCCGCCCACACACACAAACACACACACACACACAAACTCCGATGTAACACAGACATTCGCAGAGGCACGTTCACAAATTCCCGTAAAGTCTGCCTGAGCTCACCCCCAAATTCCCCTCCGAAGTTCTCAAAGGGCAAGCGATTGCCTAGTGAAAGGACTCCTCCCTCGAGGCTCCGGCTCCGAGGAAAGGAACTCAGAGCCCCGCCTGGTCGGCAAGCGGGCTGGGACTCAAGCCAGAGAGTCCCCCCGGGTCCGGCGTGCATGTGGCTCCCCTTTCTTCTACTCTTCGAAGCTCCCTAGTTTGGGAGAACTCGCGCTGGGATGGCCTTCCCAGAAATCCATTGATTGGTCCCCCGGAAGAATACCCTTCCGGTTGACCCTGAGAAGACCCCAGAAACAAGTCAGGTGAAGCACTTCCTGGCTGCAAGGAAGGGAGAGGGTCGAGCGGACAGGGAAGACGGCTGCCAGGCGACGGCTGGACGATGGGGGCGGAGTCAGGGAGAGGGGCCAGCGGACGGATCTGGAAGGGATTGGGCGGACTCTGAAGCAAGGCCTCCTCGGGAGTCCTCCTCACACGTCCCCCCTGGCCGGCCCCTCCTCTTCTGGAGCCCAGGGCCAACCAATCCCATCCGACCTGGACGACGACGAGCCCCCTGGCTCCGCCCCCGCTGACCCCAGCTGCGCGCATTTCCCCCGGATCTCCAGCAGTCCCTGCCCTCCTCCAACCGCCTCAGGCCACGGGAACGCTTCCTCCAGAACTGAGTGCCCAGCCTTGGGACAGACACTGCTCTGCTCCTGCAGGAGAGAGAGGGGATCCGTGAGACGCCAGCTCCGATTTCCAGGTCGTAAGACCGGGACGAGGGTTTGCTTGGACAAAGGAGGCAGGAGCACCTTCCCGATGGATGGTTCCCGGCGCCCGAGGAGACCGCGGGAGTCCCGGACAGAATCGAAGGGCCGCAGAGCTGGAGACACCTGGTACGTTGGGACCTGTGTGACGGAGGACGAGGCGGGCTCCTCTGTGTGCCTAGGGGTGTGTGTGTGTGTGTCCGTGTGTGTGTGTGTGTGTGTGTCCGTGTGTGTGTTTGTGTGTGTGTGCGCGCATGCGTGCTTCAGTGGATGGCACCAGGGGAGAGGAGAAGGGAGAAGCCGGGCCTCCCAGGAGGCTGGGCATTTGGAAGCTGAGGAAAGGGAGAATCGCTAGGTCCGGAGGAATCCCTTCGGGGTGGGGAGGTCGGGAGGAGCCCTCTGGAGACGCGTCTCGGGTTTGCTCCCTCCTTGCTCTCTTCCTGTGCTCCGGCCTTACAATTCCCCCTGCCGACACACTCTCTGTGGGGTCGTCTCCCTCCTCTGCGGGAAGGGAGAGGGGAGCAGAGGATCTGAGGGTCCCACCACCGTCTCACCCAGACGGGGGAGGGTTCCCTCCGTGTCCACTGTTTTTCTTCTGGCCCTCAGCCCGCGCGTGGAATCCGGGGGCAGACAGGACTGTCCCCTGTGGAGCGCGGGCACCTCTTTCTGCAAAGTGCTCAGGCCCGAGGAGATGTCTCTCCTTCTCCTGTGGAGGAGCCCCCTCCAGAGGGCACTCTTTCCGGTGGGCACCGCCCCTGGTTCCCTCCCTATCGGCGGTGCAGGGGGGTTGGGGGGGTGGGGGGGTGAGGAGTGGGGGGCGGGTTGGGCTGGGGGTGGTTGGGGGGTGGGGGCTGGGGGTTTGAGGGGTGGGGGTGGGGCTTTCCCCAGCGAGGGGGTGAGGGAGGACGCGCGCAGAGGCGGGTGTCGGGACGCAAGCAGCACCCCGGGAGGAGCAGCTCTCCTTGGAAGGGAAGGACGCGTGCCTTGGCCCTGGGGCTCAGGGTGGGCGCGTGGGCGGGATGAGAAGGCGGGCTTTCAGGCGTGTGGGAAGTGGACCCCGGGTTCCTGCGTGCGAGGTCTGACCGTGTCCCTCCCTGTCCTGCAGCTCGGCCACCCCCGCCCCGGGGAAGGCGGCGAAGCGGAGGCGGCAGGTGGAGCAGGATCCCCGCACAGGTAAGGCGCTTTCCTGCTTTCTCGAAGGAGTGGGCTGCTGGGGAGAAGGCGTGCCAGGGCTTCAGGAAAGGAACAGCTGCCTCCTCTGGAATGTCCCGGGCGGCTTCCTCGGTTCTTCCGGCCACCTGTCCCGCAGCCGGTCCGGGCCGAGTCCCGGGGCTCTCCGGGCTCACGCCCTCTGCTCTCAAGAACACCCTGCGGGAGCAGAGCATTCACCTCGCACCCTCTGCTCTCTCCGCAGGGGCAGAGCCAGCCGCAGTGCCAGGAGCTCCCTGCCAGGCTCCAGCGCGGGCCCCGGCAGCAGCCCAGGTGAGTGGGCGGGACTCCGGAGGCTGGCCAGAGGGCCGCTGCTGCCCCGGCTCCAGGCCCCCAGCCAAGCCCCGCAGATGACCCTCCAGCTGGCGCTCAGCCTGAGCAGGACCTCCACCGCCTGGGGGGTGGGGGGAGGTGGCCAGGCAGAGTTTCCCTCGGGGAGGGGGCGGGGGCTGGCGGCCGGCAGCTCCCTCCCCAAGAGGCCTCTCGGAGGGCCCCTGGGAGCTGGAGAACTCAGAGCTTTCCTCCCGCAGGGGCCGCGGACGCCCAGCACGCAGAGGATGCAGATGGTCGTGGTGGTCCTGGAGCCGGGAACAGCCCTTGAGCTGCGCCTGGGTGCGGAAGTCCTGGTCCTGGCCCCCCACGCAGCCCTGCAGCTCACGCTCGGCAACCTGGCGCTCGTCGTCGTCCCTGCGCGCGTCCTGAGCTCTTCCGAGGCTCTCTGGTTCACTGCCCACGCGCGCTGGCTCTGGCCCGGCCCGACCCAGGCCGCCTGGGCCATCAACGTGCAAGACGGATCCCTTTGCGCCCAGAGAGTGGAGCCCAGCGGAGCGCCCCCCGCGCCAGAGGACGGGGAGGCTAGGCGAGGCTGCCGGCCCCCCGCGGGACCCTGGGCCGGCGGAGTCCCGGGCCTCAGCCCCTCCTCCCCGCACACCCTCCTCCTCCAAGCTCTCCGCGGGGCCCCTGCCCGCCAGGGCTGCGGGCTCCCGCCCGGGCCCAGGCCGGGGCTGCGCCCTCTGCCGGCCGAGTTCAGCCTGGACCTCCGCGGCCTGGGGCCCCCGCCCAGCTCGGAGCTCAGACCTCTGCCTCCCTCCCCGAGTCCCAGTCCGCGGCCCAGAAGCTGCCGCGCGCCGCCCCGTCGCAGGCCCCCCGCCAAGGCCCGCAGGCGTCTCTTCCGAGGGGATTGATCGGCCGCGAGCGCCCACCCCACGCGCAAGAATTGGCGCACGCCGTTCGGGAGCCGCGGACGCCTGCCCCCTTCTAGGGTGTCTCCCTGAGGCGGCATCACTCTCTGCCGGGAACACCGCGCGGGCGGCTGGCGCTCCAGGCGGGAGCGGAGGCCGCCAGGGACCTCTCCCCCACACCCGGGCTCTGCCACAGGGGCTCCGGACAGGCGGAAGAGAGCACCGGGAGGGTGGGGAGAAAAGAGCTGCCCATCCCTCCTGCCGCGAAGGACTCCGACATCCAGAAGAGGGCACATCTGGTCACGGTCCTCTGCGAGGAACCACACCCAAGACCCTCGAAGAAAGCACGCCAAAGCCTGGAGCGCGCGCCTCCCCAGAGAGGGTCTCCCAAAGCACCTGAAAGCGGGCTCCGCCCGCATCACGCCCGGGAGTGGGAGCGGAAGGCGCAGGAGCTCTCCGGGTGGGGGGAGGGGGGCGTTAGCACACCTTGCCGCCATGAGAACGGCTCCAGGAGAACAGCACGATGGACCTGTCCAAAGGCTGGGCAGGACGTGGAGCCGCTGGAACTCTCCCCCGTTGCTGGCGGGGAGCCCAGAATGGGACAACTTGCTGAAATGGAGTGTAGTTCCTCGACTCCTTCATCCTAGGCTTCCCGTTCATCCCACCCGGCTCTCCCACTCTGAGAGATCTGCTTGAGAGCCACGAACGGGTCTGTTCAGGGAGACGCCGAAGGCCAGAGTGGCCAGCAGCTGTCTCCACAATACAGCCAAGGGTGGGGTGTGACCTCCCCCGTGCCCTTCGGGGTTGCGTGGAGACTGAGAAGGGGACCCACCCCGGCCAGGGCACTGCCCCTCAGCGATCAAGAGGATGGGCTTTTTCCGCTCGATTCCATGGCCCACCCCGGTCAGTCGACTCTGAATGCTTCTAGTCCCTCCAGGTGTTGGATGATTTTCAGGGCGGTTTGGGCGACCGGGGCTGTGGGAACCTTACGAGAGGCGATCGAGGACGTCTCCCTGCAGACCCAGGGTCTCGCATGCAATGGCACTTTCAGACGGGATGCGCCGAAACCGTGAAACCCACACTGGCTTTCCAAGCCTGCCACGAAGAGAAAGATGACCGTGACTCTTCACTCTAGGGGGGAAACGGCAGTGCCCATGATCCTATTGGAACTTGAGTGTAATAAATCGATACCGAAACGTGCTTGATTTTGGGGTGTGATCATTTCTTACGTCTGTTGGCTCGACAACTGGGAAGCACGTGGGGGCGCTGTTCTGTTTCCATCAGATTCGGCAGAACACACACGAGGAGAGGAAAGCCGGCAAGAGGGGAGGGGGTGGATTTCCAAAGGAGAAGGAAGCTCCGCCAACCCCGCAAAAGGCACACAGATGCGAGCGCCCGCGCACGCCCTCACGCACGCCGCCCACCCCCCCCCGCCCACACACACAAACACACACACACACACAAACTCCGATGTAACACAGACATTCGCAGAGGCACGTTCACAAATTCCCGTAAAGTCTGCCTGAGCTCACCCCCAAATTCCCCTCCGAAGTTCTCAAAGGGCAAGCGATTGCCTAGTGAAAGGACTCCTCCCTCGAGGCTCCGGCTCCGAGGAAAGGAACTCAGAGCCCCGCCTGGTCGGCAAGCGGGCTGGGACTCAAGCCAGAGAGTCCCCCCGGGTCCGGCGTGCATGTGGCTCCCCTTTCTTCTACTCTTCGAAGCTCCCTAGTTTGGGAGAACTCGCGCTGGGATGGCCTTCCCAGAAATCCATTGATTGGTCCCCCGGAAGAATACCCTTCCGGTTGACCCTGAGAAGACCCCAGAAACAAGTCAGGTGAAGCACTTCCTGGCTGCAGGGAAGGGAGAGGGTCGAGCGGACAGGGAAGACGGCTGCCAGGCGACGGCTGGACGATGGGGGCGGAGTCAGGGAGAGGGGCCAGCGGACGGATCTGGAAGGGATTGGGCGGACTCTGAAGCAAGGCCTCCTCGGGAGTCCTCCTCACACGTCCCCCCTGGCCGGCCCCTCCTCTTCTGGAGCCCAGGGCCAACCAATCCCATCCGACCTGGACGACGACGAGCCCCCTGGCTCCGCCCCCGCTGACCCCAGCGGCGCGCATTTCCCCCGGATCTCCAGCAGTCCCTGCCCTCCTCCAACCGCCTCAGGCCACGGGAACGCTTCCTCCAGAACTGAGTGCCCAGCCTTGGGACAGACACTGCTCGTGCAGGAGAGAGAGGGGATCCGTGAGACGCCAGCTCCGATTTCCAGGTCGTAAGACCGGGACGAGGGTTTGCTTGGACAAAGGAGGCAGGAGCACCTTCCCGATGGATGGCTCCCGGCGCCCGAGGAGACCGCGGGAGTCCCGGACAGAATCAAAGGGCCGCAGAGCTGGAGACACCTGGTACGTTGGGACCTGGGTGACGGAGGACGAGGCGGGCTCCTCTGTGTGGCTAGGGGTGTGTGTGTGTGTGTGTGTGTGTGTGTTTGTGTGTGTGTGTGTGTGTGTGTGTGTGTGTGTGTGTGTGCGTGCGTGTTTCAGTGGATGGCACCAGGGGAGAGGAGAAGGGAGAAGCCGGGCCTCCCAGGAGGCTGGGCATTTGGAAGCTGAGGAAAGGGAGAATCGCTAGGTCCGGAGGAATCCCTTCGGGGTGGGGAGGTCGGGAGGAGCCCTCGGGAGACGCGTCTCGGGTTTGCTCCCTCCTTGCTCTCTTCCTGTGCTCCGGCCTTACAATTCCCCCTGCCGACACACTCTCTGTGGGGTCGTCTCCCTCCTCTGCGGGAAGGGAGAGGGGAGCAGAGGATCTGAGGGTTCCACCACCGTCTCACCCAGACGGGGGAGGGTTCCCTCCGTGTCCACTGTTTTTCTTCTGGCCCTCAGCACCGCGCGTGGAATCCGGGGGCAGACAGGACTGTCCCCTGTGGAGCGCGGGCACCACTTTCTGCAAAGTGCTCAGGCCCGAGGAGATGTCTCTCCTTCTCCTGTGGAGGAGCCCCCTCCAGAGGGCACTCTTTCCCGTGGGCACCGTCCCTGGTTCCCTCCCTATTGGCGGTGCAGGGGGGGGGGTGGGGGCTGGGGGTTTGGGGGGTGGGGGTGGGGCTTTCCCCAGCGAGGGGGTGAGGGAGGACGCGCGCAGAGGCGGGTGTCGGGACGCAAGCAGCACCCGGGGAGGAGCAGCTCTCCTTGGAAGGGAAGGACGCGTGCCTTGGCCCCGGGGCTCAGGGTGGGCGCGTGGGCGGGATGAGAAGGCGGGCTTTCAGGCGTGTGGGAAGTGGACCCCGGGTTCCTGCGTGCGAGGTCTGACCGTGTCCCTCCCTGTCCTGCAGCTCGGCCACCCCCGCCCCGGGGAAGGCGGCGAAGCGGAGGCGGCAGGTGGAGCAGGATCCCCGCACAGGTAAGGCGCTTTCCTGCTTTCTCGAAGGAGTGGGCTGCTGGGGAGAAGGCGTGCCAGGGCTTCAGGAAAGGAACAGCTGCCTCCTCTGGAATGTCCCGGGCGGCTTCCTCGGTTCTTCCGGCCACCCGTCCCGCAGCCGGTCCGGGCCGAGTCCCGGGGCTCTCCGGGCTCACGCCCTCTGCTCTCAAGAACACCCTGCGGGAGCAGAGCATTCACCTCGCACCCTCTGCTCTCTCCGCAGGGGCAGAGCCAGCCGCAGTGCCAGGAGCTCCCTGCCCGGCTCCAGCGCGGGCCCCGGCAGCAGCCCAGGTGAGTGGGCGGGACTCCGGAGGCTGGCCAGAGGGCCGCTGCTGCCCCGGCTCCAGGCCCCCAGCCAAGCCCCGCAGATGACCCTCCAGCTGGCGCTCAGCCTGAGCAGGACCTCCACCGCCTGGGGGGTGGGGGGAGGTGGCCAGGCAGAGTTTCCCTCGGGGAGGGGGCGGGGGCTGGCGGCTGGCAGCTCCCTCCCCAAGAGGCCTCTCGGAGGGCCCCTGGGAGCTGGAGAACTCAGAGCTTTCCTCCCGCAGGGGCCGCGGACGCCCAGCACGCAGAGGATGCAGATGGTCGTGGTGGTCCTGGAGCCGGGAACAGCCCTTGAGCTGCGCCTGGGTGCGGAAGTCCTGGTCCTGGCCCCCCACGCAGCCCTGCAGCTCACGCTCGGCAACCTGGCGCTCGTCGTCGTCCCTGCGCGCGTCCTGAGCTCTTCCGAGGCTCTCTGGTTCCCTGCCCACGCGCGCTGGCTCTGGCCCGGCCCGACCCAGGCCGCCTGGGCCATCAACGTGCAAGACGGATCCCTTTGCGCCCAGAGAGCGGAGCCCAGGGGAGCGCCCCCCGCGCCAGAGGACGGGGAGGCTAGGCGAGGCTGCCGGCCCCCCGCGGGACCCTGGGCCGGCGGAGTCCCGGGCCTCAGCCCCTCCTCCCCGCACACCCTCCTCCTCCAAGCTCTCCGCGGGGCCCCTGCCCGCCAGGGCTGCGGGCTCCCGCCCGGGCCCAGGCCGGGGCTGCGCCCTCTGCCGGCCGAGTTCAGCCTGGACCTCCGCGGCCTGGGGCCCCCGCCCAGCTCGGAGCTCAGACCTCTGCCTCCCTCCCCGAGTCCCAGTCCGCGGCCCAGAAGCTGCCGCGCGCCGCCCCGTCGCAGGCCCCCCGCCAAGGCCCGCAGGCGTCTCTTCCGAGGGGATTGATCGGCCGCGAGCGCCCACCCCACGCGCAAGAATTGGCGCACGCCGTTCGGGAGCCGCGGACGCCTGCCCCCTTCTAGGGTGTCTCCCTGAGGCGGCATCACTCTCTGCCGGGAACACCGCGCGGGCGGCTGGCGCTCCAGGCGGGAGCGGAGGCCGCCAGGGACCTCTCCCCCACACCCGGGCTCTGCCACAGGGGCTCCGGACAGGCGGAAGAGAGCACCGGGAGGGTGGGGAGAAAAGAGCTGCCCATCCCTCCTGCCGCGAAGGACTCCGACATCCAGAAGAGGGCACATCTGGTCACGGTCCTCTGCGAGGAACCACACCCAAGACCCTCGAAGAAAGCACGCCAAAGCCTGGAGCGCGCGCCTCCCCAGAGAGGGTCTCCCAAAGCACCTGAAAGCGGGCTCCGCCCGCATCACGCCCGGGAGCGGGAGCGGAAGGCGCAGGAGCTCTCCGGGTGGGGGGAGGGGGGCGTTAGCACACCTTGCCGCCATGAGAACGGCTCCAGGAGAACAGCACGATGGACCTGTCCGAAGGCTGGGCAGGACGTGGAGCCGCTGGAACTCTCCCCCGTTGCTGGCGGGGAGCCCAGAATGGGACAACTTGCTGAAATGGAGTGTAGTTCCTCGACTCCTTCATCCTAGGCTTCCCGTTCATCCCACCCGGCTCTCCCACTCTGAGAGATCTGCTTGAGAGCCACGAACGGGTCTGTTCAGGGAGACGCCGAAGGCCAGAGTGGCCAGCAGCTGTCTCCACAATACAGCCAAGGGTGGGGTGTGACCTCCCCCGTGCCCTTCGGGGTTGCGTGGAGACTGAGAAGGGGACCCACCCCGGCCAGGGCACTGCCCCTCAGCGATCAAGAGGATGGGCTTTTTCCGCTCGATTCCATGGCCCACCCCGGTCAGTCGACTCTGAATGCTTCTAGTCCCTCCAGGTGTTGGATGATTTTCAGGGCGGTTTGGGCGACCGGGGCTGTGGGAACCTTACGAGAGGCGATCGAGGACGTCTCCCTGCAGACCCAGGGTCTCGCATGCAATGGCACTTTCAGACGGGATGCGCCGAAACCGTGAAACCCACACTGGCTTTCCAAGCCTGCCACGAAGAGAAAGATGACCGTGACTCTTCACTCTAGGGGGGAAACGGCAGTGCCCATGATCCTATTGGAACTTGAGTGTAATAAATCGATACCGAAACGTGCTTGATTTTGGGGTGTGATCATTTCTTACGTCTGTTGGCTCGACAACTGGGAAGCACGTGGGGGCGCTGTTCTGTTTCCATCAGATTCGGCAGAACACACACGAGGAGAGGAAAGCCGGCAAGAGGGGAGGGGGTGGATTTCCAAAGGAGAAGGAAGCTCCGCCAACCCCGCAAAAGGCACACAGATGCGAGCGCCCGCGCACGCCCTCACGCACGCCGCCCACCCCCCACCCCGCCCACACACACAAACACACACACACACACAAACTCCGATGTAACACAGACATTCGCAGAGGCACGTTCACAAATTCCCGTAAAGTCTGCCTGAGCTCACCCCCAAATTCCCCTCCGAAGTTCTCAAAGGGCAAGCGATTGCCTAGTGAAAGGACTCCTCCCTCGAGGCTCCGGCTCCGAGGAAAGGAACTCAGAGCCCCGCCTGGTCGGCAAGCGGGCTGGGACTCAAGCCAGAGAGTCCCCCCGGGTCCGGCGTGCATGTGGCTCCCCTTTCTTCTACTCTTCGAAGCTCCCTAGTTTGGGAGAACTCGCGCTGGGATGGCCTTCCCAGAAATCCATTGATTGGTCCCCCGGAAGAATACCCTTCCGGTTGACCCTGAGAAGACCCCAGAAACAAGTCAGGTGAAGCACTTCCTGGCTGCAGGGAAGGGAGAGGGTCGAGCGGACAGGGAAGACGGCTGCCAGGCGACGGCTGGACGATGGGGGCGGAGTCAGGGAGAGGGGCCAGCGGACGGATCTGGAAGGGATTGGGCGGACTCTGAAGCAAGGCCTCCTCGGGAGTCCTCCTCACACGTCCCCCCTGGCCGGCCCCTCCTCTTCTGGAGCCCAGGGCCAACCAATCCCATCCGACCTGGACGACGACGAGCCCCCTGGCTCCGCCCCCGCTGACCCCAGCGGCGCGCATTTCCCCCGGATCTCCAGCAGTCCCTGCCCTCCTCCAACCGCCTCAGGCCACGGGAACGCTTCCTCCAGAACTGAGTGCCCAGCCTTGGGACAGACACTGCTCGTGCAGGAGAGAGAGGGGATCCGTGAGACGCCAGCTCCGATTTCCAGGTCGTAAGACCGGGACGAGGGTTTGCTTGGACAAAGGAGGCAGGAGCACCTTCCCGATGGATGGCTCCCGGCGCCCGAGGAGACCGCGGGAGTCCCGGACAGAATCAAAGGGCCGCAGAGCTGGAGACACCTGGTACGTTGGGACCTGGGTGACGGAGGACGAGGCGGGCTCCTCTGTGTGGCTAGGGGTGTGTGTGTGTGTGTGTGTGTGTGTTTGTGTGTGTGTGTGTGTGTGTGTGTGTGCGTGCGTGTTTCAGTGGATGGCACCAGGGGAGAGGAGAAGGGAGAAGCCGGGCCTCCCAGGAGGCTGGGCATTTGGAAGCTGAGGAAAGGGAGAATCGCTAGGTCCGGAGGAATCCCTTCGGGGTGGGGAGGTCGGGAGGAGCCCTCGGGAGACGCGTCTCGGGTTTGCTCCCTCCTTGCTCTCTTCCTGTGCTCCGGCCTTACAATTCCCCCTGCCGACACACTCTCTGTGGGGTCGTCTCCCTCCTCTGCGGGAAGGGAGAGGGGAGCAGAGGATCTGAGGGTTCCACCACCGTCTCACCCAGACGGGGGAGGGTTCCCTCCGTGTCCACTGTTTTTCTTCTGGCCCTCAGCACCGCGCGTGGAATCCGGGGGCAGACAGGACTGTCCCCTGTGGAGCGCGGGCACCACTTTCTGCAAAGTGCTCAGGCCCGAGGAGATGTCTCTCCTTCTCCTGTGGAGGAGCCCCCTCCAGAGGGCACTCTTTCCCGTGGGCACCGTCCCTGGTTCCCTCCCTATTGGCGGTGCAGGGGGGGGTGGGGGCTGGGGGTTTGGGGGGTGGGGGTGGGGCTTTCCCCAGCGAGGGGGTGAGGGAGGACGCGCGCAGAGGCGGGTGTCGGGACGCAAGCAGCACCCGGGGAGGAGCAGCTCTCCTTGGAAGGGAAGGACGCGTGCCTTGGCCCCGGGGCTCAGGGTGGGCGCGTGGGCGGGATGAGAAGGCGGGCTTTCAGGCGTGTGGGAAGTGGACCCCGGGTTCCTGCGTGCGAGGTCTGACCGTGTCCCTCCCTGTCCTGCAGCTCGGCCACCCCCGCCCCGGGGAAGGCGGCGAAGCGGAGGCGGCAGGTGGAGCAGGATCCCCGCACAGGTAAGGCGCTTTCCTGCTTTCTCGAAGGAGTGGGCTGCTGGGGAGAAGGCGTGCCAGGGCTTCAGGAAAGGAACAGCTGCCTCCTCTGGAATGTCCCGGGCGGCTTCCTCGGTTCTTCCGGCCACCCGTCCCGCAGCCGGTCCGGGCCGAGTCCCGGGGCTCTCCGGGCTCACGCCCTCTGCTCTCAAGAACACCCTGCGGGAGCAGAGCATTCACCTCGCACCCTCTGCTCTCTCCGCAGGGGCAGAGCCAGCCGCAGTGCCAGGAGCTCCCTGCCCGGCTCCAGCGCGGGCCCCGGCAGCAGCCCAGGTGAGTGGGCGGGACTCCGGAGGCTGGCCAGAGGGCCGCTGCTGCCCCGGCTCCAGGCCCCCAGCCAAGCCCCGCAGATGACCCTCCAGCTGGCGCTCAGCCTGAGCAGGACCTCCACCGCCTGGGGGGTGGGGGGAGGTGGCCAGGCAGAGTTTCCCTCGGGGAGGGGGCGGGGGCTGGCGGCTGGCAGCTCCCTCCCCAAGAGGCCTCTCGGAGGGCCCCTGGGAGCTGGAGAACTCAGAGCTTTCCTCCCGCAGGGGCCGCGGACGCCCAGCACGCAGAGGATGCAGATGGTCGTGGTGGTCCTGGAGCCGGGAACAGCCCTTGAGCTGCGCCTGGGTGCGGAAGTCCTGGTCCTGGCCCCCCACGCAGCCCTGCAGCTCACGCTCGGCAACCTGGCGCTCGTCGTCGTCCCTGCGCGCGTCCTGAGCTCTTCCGAGGCTCTCTGGTTCCCTGCCCACGCGCGCTGGCTCTGGCCCGGCCCGACCCAGGCCGCCTGGGCCATCAACGTGCAAGACGGATCCCTTTGCGCCCAGAGAGCGGAGCCCAGCGGAGCGCCCCCCGCGCCAGAGGACGGGGAGGCTAGGCGAGGCTGCCGGCCCCCCGCGGGACCCTGGGCCGGCGGAGTCCCGGGCCTCAGCCCCTCCTCCCCGCACACCCTCCTCCTCCAAGCTCTCCGCGGGGCCCCTGCCCGCCAGGGCTGCGGGCTCCCGCCCGGGCCCAGGCCGGGGCTGCGCCCTCTGCCGGCCGAGTTCAGCCTGGACCTCCGCGGCCTGGGGCCCCCGCCCAGCTCGGAGCTCAGACCTCTGCCTCCCTCCCCGAGTCCCAGTCCGCGGCCCAGAAGCTGCCGCGCGCCGCCCCGTCGCAGGCCCCCCGCCAAGGCCCGCAGGCGTCTCTTCCGAGGGGATTGATCGGCCGCGAGCGCCCACCCCACGCGCAAGAATTGGCGCACGCCGTTCGGGAGCCGCGGACGCCTGCCCCCTTCTAGGGTGTCTCCCTGAGGCGGCATCACTCTCTGCCGGGAACACCGCGCGGGCGGCTGGCGCTCCAGGCGGGAGCGGAGGCCGCCAGGGACCTCTCCCCCACACCCGGGCTCTGCCACAGGGGCTCCGGACAGGCGGAAGAGAGCACCGGGAGGGTGGGGAGAAAAGAGCTGCCCATCCCTCCTGCCGCGAAGGACTCCGACATCCAGAAGAGGGCACATCTGGTCACGGTCCTCTGCGAGGAACCACACCCAAGACCCTCGAAGAAAGCACGCCAAAGCCTGGAGCGCGCGCCTCCCCAGAGAGGGTCTCCCAAAGCACCTGAAAGCGGGCTCCGCCCGCATCACGCCCGGGAGCGGGAGCGGAAGGCGCAGGAGCTCTCCGGGTGGGGGGAGGGGGGCGTTAGCACACCTTGCCGCCATGAGAACGGCTCCAGGAGAACAGCACGATGGACCTGTCCAAAGGCTGGGCAGGACGTGGAGCCGCTGGAACTCTCCCCCGTTGCTGGCGGGGAGCCCAGAATGGGACAACTTGCTGAAATGGAGTGTAGTTCCTCGACTCCTTCATCCTAGGCTTCCCGTTCATCCCACCCGGCTCTCCCACTCTGAGAGATCTGCTTGAGAGCCACGAACGGGTCTGTTCAGGGAGACGCCGAAGGCCAGAGTGGCCAGCAGCTGTCTCCACAATACAGCCAAGGGTGGGGTGTGACCTCCCCCGTGCCCTTCGGGGTTGCGTGGAGACTGAGAAGGGGACCCACCCCGGCCAGGGCACTGCCCCTCAGCGATCAAGAGGATGGGCTTTTTCCGCTCGATTCCATGGCCCACCCCGGTCAGTTGACTCTGAATGCTTCTAGTCCCTCCAGGTGTTGGATGATTTTCAGGGCGGTTTGGGCGACCGGGGCTGTGGGAACCTTACGAGAGGCGATCGAGGACGTCTCCCTGCAGACCCAGGGTCTCGCATGCAATGGCACTTTCAGACGGGATGCGCCAAAACCGTGAAACCCACACTGGCTTTCCAAGCCTGCCACGAAGAGAAAGATGACCGTGACTCTTCACTCTAGGGGGGAAACGGCAGTGCCCATGATCCTATTGGAACTTGAGTGTAATAAATCGATACCGAAACGTGCTTGATTTTGGGGTGTGATCATTTCTTACGTCTGTTGGCTCGACAACTGGGAAGCACGTGGGGGCGCTGTTCTGTTTCCATCAGATTCGGCAGAACACACACGAGGAGAGGAAAGCCGGCAAGAGGGGAGGGGGTGGATTTCCAAAGGAGAAGGAAGCTCCGCCAACCCCGCAAAAGGCACACAGATGCGAGCGCCCGCGCACGCCCTCACGCACGCCGCCCACCCCCCCCCGCCCACACACACAAACACACACACACACACAAACTCCGATGTAACACAGACATTCGCAGAGGCACGTTCACAAATTCCCGTAAAGTCTGCCTGAGCTCACCCCCAAATTCCCCTCCGAAGTTCTCAAAGGGCAAGCGATTGCCTAGTGAAAGGACTCCTCCCTCGAGGCTCCGGCTCCGAGGAAAGGAACTCAGAGCCCCGCCTGGTCGGCAAGCGGGCTGGGACTCAAGCCAGAGAGTCCCCCCGGGTCCGGCGTGCATGTGGCTCCCCTTTCTTCTACTCTTCGAAGCTCCCTAGTTTGGGAGAACTCGCGCTGGGATGGCCTTCCCAGAAATCCATTGATTGCTCCCCCGGAAGAATACCCTTCCGGTTGACCCTGAGAAGACCCCAGAAACAAGTCAGGTGAAGCACTTCCTGGCTGCAGGGAAGGGAGAGGGTCGAGCGGACAGGGAAGACGGCTGCCAGGCGACGGCTGGACGATGGGGGCGGAGTCAGGGAGAGGGGCCAGCGGACGGATCTGGAAGGGATTGGGCGGACTCTGAAGCAAGGCCTCCTCGGGAGTCCTCCTCACACGTCCCCCCTGGCCGGCCCCTCCTCTTCTGGAGCCCAGGGCCAACCAATCCCATCCGACCTGGACGACGACGAGCCCCCTGGCTCCGCCCCCGCTGACCCCAGCTGCGCGCATTTCCCCCGGATCTCCAGCAGTCCCTGCCCTCCTCCAACCGCCTCAGGCCACGGGAACGCTTCCTCCAGAACTGAGAGCCCAGCCTTGGGACAGACACTGCTCGTGCAGGAGAGAGAGGGGATCCGTGAGACGCCAGCTCCGATTTCCAGGTCGTAAGACCGGGACGAGGGTTTGCTTGGACAAAGGAGGCAGGAGCACCTTCCCGATGGATGGCTCCCGGCGCCCGAGGAGACCGCGGGAGTCCCGGACAGAATCAAAGGGCCGCAGAGCTGGAGACACCTGGTACGTTGGGACCTGGGTGACGGAGGACGAGGCGGGCTCCTCTGTGTGGCTAGGGGTGTGTGTGTGTGTGTGTGTGTGTGTTTGTGTGTGTGTGTGTGTGTGTGTGTGTGTGTGTGTGCGTGCGTGTTTCAGTGGATGGCACCAGGGGAGAGGAGAAGGGAGAAGCCGGGCCTCCCAGGAGGCTGGGCATTTGGAAGCTGAGGAAAGGGAGAATCGCTAGGTCCGGAGGAATCCCTTCGGGGTGGGGAGGTCGGGAGGAGCCCTCGGGAGACGCGTCTCGGGTTTGCTCCCTCCTTGCTCTCTTCCTGTGCTCCGGCCTTACAATTCCCCCTGCCGACACACTCTCTGTGGGGTCGTCTCCCTCCTCTGCGGGAAGGGAGAGGGGAGCAGAGGATCTGAGGGTTCCACCACCGTCTCACCCAGACGGGGGAGGGTTCCCTCCGTGTCCACTGTTTTTCTTCTGGCCCTCAGCACCGCGCGTGGAATCCGGGGGCAGACAGGACTGTCCCCTGTGGAGCGCGGGCACCACTTTCTGCAAAGTGCTCAGGCCCGAGGAGATGTCTCTCCTTCTCCTGTGGAGGAGCCCCCTCCAGAGGGCACTCTTTCCCGTGGGCACCGTCCCTGGTTCCCTCCCTATTGGCGGTGCAGGGGGGGGGTGGGGGCTGGGGGTTTGGGGGGTGGGGGTGGGGCTTTCCCCAGCGAGGGGGTGAGGGAGGACGCGCGCAGAGGCGGGTGTCGGGACGCAAGCAGCACCCGGGGAGGAGCAGCTCTCCTTGGAAGGGAAGGACGCGTGCCTTGGCCCCGGGGCTCAGGGTGGGCGCGTGGGCGGGATGAGAAGGCGGGCTTTCAGGCGTGTGGGAAGTGGACCCCGGGTTCCTGCGTGCGAGGTCTGACCGTGTCCCTCCCTGTCCTGCAGCTCGGCCACCCCCGCCCCGGGGAAGGCGGCGAAGCGGAGGCGGCAGGTGGAGCAGGATCCCCGCACAGGTAAGGCGCTTTCCTGCTTTCTCGAAGGAGTGGGCTGCTGGGGAGAAGGCATGCCAGGGCTTCAGGAAAGGAACAGCTGCCTCCTCTGGAATGTCCCGGGCGGCTTCCTCGGTTCTTCCGGCCACCCGTCCCGCAGCCGGTCCGGGCCGAGTCCCGGGGCTCTCCGGGCTCACGCCCTCTGCTCTCAAGAACACCCTGCGGGAGCAGAGCATTCACCTCGCACCCTCTGCTCTCTCCGCAGGGGCAGAGCCAGCCGCAGTGCCAGGAGCTCCCTGCCCGGCTCCAGCGCGGGCCCCGGCAGCAGCCCAGGTGAGTGGGCGGGACTCCGGAGGCTGGCCAGAGGGCCGCTGCTGCCCCGGCTCCAGGCCCCCAGCCAAGCCCCGCAGATGACCCTCCAGCTGGCGCTCAGCCTGAGCAGGACCTCCACCGCCTGGGGGGTGGGGGGAGGTGGCCAGGCAGAGTTTCCCTCGGGGAGGGGGCGGGGGCTGGCGGCTGGCAGCTCCCTCCCCAAGAGGCCTCTCGGAGGGCCCCTGGGAGCTGGAGAACTCAGAGCTTTCCTCCCGCAGGGGCCGCGGACGCCCAGCACGCAGAGGATGCAGATGGTCGTGGTGGTCCTGGAGCCGGGAACAGCCCTTGAGCTGCGCCTGGGTGCGGAAGTCCTGGTCCTGGCCCCCCACGCAGCCCTGCAGCTCACGCTCGGCAACCTGGCGCTCGTCGTCGTCCCTGCGCGCGTCCTGAGCTCTTCCGAGGCTCTCTGGTTCCCTGCCCACGCGCGCTGGCTCTGGCCCGGCCCGACCCAGGCCGCCTGGGCCATCAACGTGCAAGACGGATCCCTTTGCGCCCAGAGAGCGGAGCCCAGCGGAGCGCCCCCCGCGCCAGAGGACGGGGAGGCTAGGCGAGGCTGCCGGCCCCCCGCGGGACCCTGGGCCGGCGGAGTCCCGGGCCTCAGCCCCTCCTCCCCGCACACCCTCCTCCTCCAAGCTCTCCGCGGGGCCCCTGCCCGCCAGGGCTGCGGGCTCCCGCCCGGGCCCAGGCCGGGGCTGCGCCCTCTGCCGGCCGAGTTCAGCCTGGACCTCCGCGGCCTGGGGCCCCCGCCCAGCTCGGAGCTCAGACCTCTGCCTCCCTCCCCGAGTCCCAGTCCGCGGCCCAGAAGCTGCCGCGCGCCGCCCCGTCGCAGGCCCCCCGCCAAGGCCCGCAGGCGTCTCTTCCGAGGGGATTGATCGGCCGCGAGCGCCCACCCCACGCGCAAGAATTGGCGCACGCCGTTCGGGAGCCGCGGACGCCTGCCCCCTTCTAGGGTGTCTCCCTGAGGCGGCATCACTCTCTGCCGGGAACACCGCGCGGGCGGCTGGCGCTCCAGGCGGGAGCGGAGGCCGCCAGGGACCTCTCCCCCACACCCGGGCTCTGCCACAGGGGCTCCGGACAGGCGGAAGAGAGCACCGGGAGGGTGGGGAGAAAAGAGCTGCCCATCCCTCCTGCCGCGAAGGACTCCGACATCCAGAAGAGGGCACATCTGGTCACGGTCCTCTGCGAGGAACCACACCCAAGACCCTCGAAGAAAGCACGCCAAAGCCTGGAGCGCGCGCCTCCCCAGAGAGGGTCTCCCAAAGCACCTGAAAGCGGGCTCCGCCCGCATCACGCCCGGGAGCGGGAGCGGAAGGCGCAGGAGCTCTCCGGGTGGGGGGAGGGGGGCGTTAGCACACCTTGCCGCCATGAGAACGGCTCCAGGAGAACAGCACGATGGACCTGTCCGAAGGCTGGGCAGGACGTGGAGCCGCTGGAACTCTCCCCCGTTGCTGGCGGGGAGCCCAGAATGGGACAACTTGCTGAAATGGAGTGTAGTTCCTCGACTCCTTCATCCTAGGCTTCCCGTTCATCCCACCCGGCTCTCCCACTCTGAGAGATCTGCTTGAGAGCCACGAACGGGTCTGTTCAGGGAGACGCCGAAGGCCAGAGTGGCCAGCAGCTGTCTCCACAATACAGCCAAGGGTGGGGTGTGACCTCCCCCGTGCCCTTCGGGGTTGCGTGGAGACTGAGAAGGGGACCCACCCCGGCCAGGGCACTGCCCCTCAGCGATCAAGAGGATGGGCTTTTTCCGCTCGATTCCATGGCCCACCCCGGTCAGTCGACTCTGAATGCTTCTAGTCCCTCCAGGTGTTGGATGATTTTCAGGGCGGTTTGGGCGACCGGGGCTGTGGGAACCTTACGAGAGGCGATCGAGGACGTCTCCCTGCAGACCCAGGGTCTCGCATGCAATGGCACTTTCAGACGGGATGCGCCGAAACCGTGAAACCCACACTGGCTTTCCAAGCCTGCCACGAAGAGAAAGATGACCGTGACTCTTCACTCTAGGGGGGAAACGGCAGTGCCCATGATCCTATTGGAACTTGAGTGTAATAAATCGATACCGAAACGTGCTTGATTTTGGGGTGTGATCATTTCTTACGTCTGTTGGCTCGACAACTGGGAAGCACGTGGGGGCGCTGTTCTGTTTCCATCAGATTCGGCAGAACACACACGAGGAGAGGAAAGCCGGCAAGAGGGGAGGGGGTGGATTTCCAAAGGAGAAGGAAGCTCCGCCAACCCCGCAAAAGGCACACAGATGCGAGCGCCCGCGCACGCCCTCACGCACGCCGCCCACCCCCCCCCCGCCCACACACACAAACACACACACACACACAAACTCCGATGTAACACAGACATTCGCAGAGGCACGTTCACAAATTCCCGTAAAGTCTGCCTGAGCTCACCCCCAAATTCCCCTCCGAAGTTCTCAAAGGGCAAGCGATTGCCTAGTGAAAGGACTCCTCCCTCGAGGCTCCGGCTCCGAGGAAAGGAACTCAGAGCCCCGCCTGGTCGGCAAGCGGGCTGGGACTCAAGCCAGAGAGTCCCCCCGGGTCCGGCGTGCATGTGGCTCCCCTTTCTTCTACTCTTCGAAGCTCCCTAGTTTGGGAGAACTCGCGCTGGGATGGCCTTCCCAGAAATCCATTGATTGGTCCCCCGGAAGAATACCCTTCCGGTTGACCCTGAGAAGACCCCAGAAACAAGTCAGGTGAAGCACTTCCTGGCTGCAGGGAAGGGAGAGGGTCGAGCGGACAGGGAAGACGGCTGCCAGGCGACGGCTGGACGATGGGGGCGGAGTCAGGGAGAGGGGCCAGCGGACGGATCTGGAAGGGATTGGGCGGACTCTGAAGCAAGGCCTCCTCGGGAGTCCTCCTCACACGTCCCCCCTGGCCGGCCCCTCCTCTTCTGGAGCCCAGGGCCAACCAATCCCATCCGACCTGGACGACGACGAGCCCCCTGGCTCCGCCCCCGCTGACCCCAGCGGCGCGCATTTCCCCCGGATCTCCAGCAGTCCCTGCCCTCCTCCAACCGCCTCAGGCCACGGGAACGCTTCCTCCAGAACTGAGTGCCCAGCCTTGGGACAGACACTGCTCGTGCAGGAGAGAGAGGGGATCCGTGAGACGCCAGCTCCGATTTCCAGGTCGTAAGACCGGGACGAGGGTTTGCTTGGACAAAGGAGGCAGGAGCACCTTCCCGATTGATGGTTCCCGGCGCCCGAGGAGACCGCGGGAGTCCCGGACAGAATCAAAGGGCCGCAGAGCTGGAGACACCTGGTACGTTGGGACCTGGGTGACGGAGGACGAGGCGGGCTCCTCTGTGTGGCTAGGGGTGTGTGTGTGTGTGTGTGTGTCCGTGTGTGTGTGTGTGTGTGTGTGTTTGTGTGTGTGTGTGTGTGCGTGCGTGTTTCAGTGGATGGCACCAGGGGAGAGGAGAAGGGAGAAGCCGGGCCTCCCAGGAGGCTGGGCATTTGGAAGCTGAGGAAAGGGAGAATCGCTAGGTCCGGAGGAATCCCTTCGGGGTGGGGAGGTCGGGAGGAGCCCTCGGGAGACGCGTCTCGGGTTTGCTCCCTCCTTGCTCTCTTCCTGTGCTCCGGCCTTACAATTCCCCCTGCCGACACACTCTCTGTGGGGTCGTCTCCCTCCTCTGTGGGAAGGGAGAGGGGAGCAGAGGATCTGAGGGTTCCACCACCGTCTCACCCAGACGGAGGAGGGTTCCCTCCGTGTCCACTGTTTTTCTTCTGGCCCTCAGCACCGCGCGTGGAATCCGGGGGCAGACAGGACTGTCCCCTGTGGAGCGCGGGCACCACTTTCTGCAAAGTGCTCAGGCCCGAGGAGATGTCTCTCCTTCTCCTGTGGAGGAGCCCCCTCCAGAGGGCACTCTTTCCCGTGGGCACCGTCCCTGGTTCCCTCCCTATTGGCGGTGCAGGGGGGGGTGGGGGCTGGGGGTTTGGGGGGTGGGGGTGGGGCTTTCCCCAGCGAGGGGGTGAGGGAGGACGCGCGCAGAGGCGGGTGTCGGGACGCAAGCAGCACCCGGGGAGGAGCAGCTCTCCTTGGAAGGGAAGGACGCGTGCCTTGGCCCCGGGGCTCAGGGTGGGCGCGTGGGCGGGATGAGAAGGCGGGCTTTCAGGCGTGTGGGAAGTGGACCCCGGGTTCCTGCGTGCGAGGTCTGACCGTGTCCCTCCCTGTCCTGCAGCTCGGCCACCCCCGCCCCGGGGAAGGCGGCGAAGCGGAGGCGGCAGGTGGAGCAGGATCCCCGCACAGGTAAGGCACTTTCCTGCTTTCTCGAAGGAGTGGGCTGCTGGGGAGAAGGCGTGCCAGGGCTTCAGGAAAGGAACAGCTGCCTCCTCTGGAATGTCCCGGGTGGCTTCCTCGGTTCTTCCGGCCACCCGTCCCGCAGCCGGTCCGGGCCGAGTCCCGGGGCTCTCCGGGCTCACGCCCTCTGCTCTCAAGAACACCCTGCGGGAGCAGAGCATTCACCTCGCACCCTCTGCTCTCTCCGCAGGGGCAGAGCCAGCCGCAGTGCCAGGAGCTCCCTGCCCGGCTCCAGCGCAGGCCCCAGCAGCAGCCCAGGTGAGTGGGCGGGACTCCGGAGGCTGGCCAGAGGGCCGCTGCTGCCCCGGCTCCAGGCCCCCAGCCAAGCCCCGCAGATGACCCTCCAGCTGGCGCTCAGCCTGAGCAGGACCTCCACCGCCTGGGGGGTGGGGGGAGGTGGCCAGGCAGAGTTTCCCTCGGGGAGGGGGCGGGGGCTGGCGGCAGGCAGCTCCCTCCCCAAGAGGCCTCTCGGAGGGCCCCTGGGAGCTGGAGAACTCAGAGCTTTCCTCCCGCAGGGGCCGCGGACGCCCAGCACGCAGAGGATGCAGATGGTCGTGGTGGTCCTGGAGCCGGGAACAGCCCTTGAGCTGCGCCTGGGTGCGGAAGTCCTGGTCCTGGCCCCCCACGCAGCCCTGCAGCTCACGCTCGGCAACCTGGCGCTCGTCGTCGTCCCTGCGCGCGTCCTGAGCTCTTCCGAGGCTCTCTGGTTCCCTGCCCACGCGCGCTGGCTCTGGCCCGGCCCGACCCAGGCCGCCTGGGCCATCAACGTGCAAGACGGATCCCTTTGCGCCCAGAGAGCGGAGCCCAGCGGAGCGCCCCCCGCGCCAGAGGACGGGGAGGCTAGGCGAGGCTGCCGGCCCCCCGCGGGACCCTGGGCCGGCGGAGTCCCGGGCCTCAGCCCCTCCTCCCCGCACACCCTCCTCCTCCAAGCTCTCCGCGGGGCCCCTGCCCGCCAGGGCTGCGGGCTCCCGCCCGGGCCCAGGCCGGGGCTGCGCCCTCTGCCGGCCGAGTTCAGCCTGGACCTCCGCGGCCTGGGGCCCCCGCCCAGCTCGGAGCTCAGACCTCTGCCTCCCTCCCCGAGTCCCAGTCCGCGGCCCAGAAGCTGCCGCGCGCCGCCCCGTCGCAGGCCCCCCGCCAAGGCCCGCAGGCGTCTCTTCCGAGGGGATTGATCGGCCGCGAGCGCCCACCCCACGCGCAAGAATTGGCGCACGCCGTTCGGGAGCCGCGGACGCCTGCCCCCTTCTAGGGTGTCTCCCTGAGGCGGCATCACTCTCTGCCGGGAACACCGCGCGGGCGGCTGGCGCTCCAGGCGGGAGCGGAGGCCGCCAGGGACCTCTCCCCCACACCCGGGCTCTGCCACAGGGGCTCCGGACAGGCGGAAGAGAGCACCGGGAGGGTGGGGAGAAAAGAGCTGCCCATCCCTCCTGCCGCGAAGGACTCCGACATCCAGAAGAGGGCACATCTGGTCACGGTCCTCTGCGAGGAACCACACCCAAGACCCTCGAAGAAAGCACGCCAAAGCCTGGAGCGCGCGCCTCCCCAGAGAGGGTCTCCCAAAGCACCTGAAAGCGGGCTCCGCCCGCATCACGCCCGGGAGCGGGAGCGGAAGGCGCAGGAGCTCTCCGGGTGGGGGGAGGGGGGCGTTAGCACACCTTGCCGCCATGAGAACGGCTCCAGGAGAACAGCACGATGGACCTGTCCGAAGGCTGGGCAGGACGTGGAGCCGCTGGAACTCTCCCCCGTTGCTGGCGGGGAGCCCAGAATGGGACAACTTGCTGAAATGGAGTGTAGTTCCTCGACTCCTTCATCCTAGGCTTCCCGTTCATCCCACCCGGCTCTCCCACTCTGAGAGATCTGCTTGAGAGCCACGAACGGGTCTGTTCAGGGAGACGCCGAAGGCCAGAGTGGCCAGCAGCTGTCTCCACAATACAGCCAAGGGTGGGGTGTGACCTCCCCCGTGCCCTTCGGGGTTGCGTGGAGACTGAGAAGGGGACCCACCCCGGCCAGGGCACTGCCCCTCAGCGATCAAGAGGATGGGCTTTTTCCGCTCGATTCCATGGCCCACCCCGGTCAGTCGACTCTGAATGCTTCTAGTCCCTCCAGGTGTTGGATGATTTTCAGGGCGGTTTGGGCGACCGGGGCTGTGGGAACCTTACGAGAGGCGATCGAGGACGTCTCCCTGCAGACCCAGGGTCTCGCATGCAATGGCACTTTCAGACGGGATGCGCCGAAACCGTGAAACCCACACTGGCTTTCCAAGCCTGCCACGAAGAGAAAGATGACCGTGACTCTTCACTCTAGGGGGGAAACGGCAGTGCCCATGATCCTATTGGAACTTGAGTGTAATAAATCGATACCGAAACGTGCTTGATTTTGGGGTGTGATCATTTCTTACGTCTGTTGGCTCGACAACTGGGAAGCACGTGGGGGCGCTGTTCTGTTTCCATCAGATTCGGCAGAACACACACGAGGAGAGGAAAGCCGGCAAGAGGGGAGGGGGTGGATTTCCAAAGGAGAAGGAAGCTCCGCCAACCCCGCAAAAGGCACACAGATGCGAGCGCCCGCGCACGCCCTCATGCACGACGCCCACCCCCCACCCCGCCCACACACACAAACACACACACACACACAAACTCCGATGTAACACAGACATTCGCAGAGGCACGTTCACAAATTCCCGTAAAGTCTGCCTGAGCTCACCCCCAAATTCCCCTCCGAAGTTCTCAAAGGGCAAGCGATTGCCTAGTGAAAGGACTCCTCCCTCGAGGCTCCGGCTCCGAGGAAAGGAACTCAGAGCCCCGCCTGGTCGGCAAGCGGGCTGGGACTCAAGCCAGAGAGTCCCCCCGGGTCCGGCGTGCATGTGGCTCCCCTTTCTTCTACTCTTCGAAGCTCCCTAGTTTGGGAGAACTCACGCTGGGATGGCCTTCCCAGAAATCCATTGATTGGTCCCCCGGAAGAATACCCTTCCGGTTGACCCTGAGAAGACCCCAGAAACAAGTCAGGTGAAGCACTTCCTGGCTGCAGGGAAGGGAGAGGGTCGAGCGGACAGGGAAGACGGCTGCCAGGCGACGGCTGGACGATGGGGGCGGAGTCAGGGAGAGGGGCCAGCGGACGGATCTGGAAGGGATTGGGCTGACTCTGAAGCAAGGCCTCCTCGGGAGTCCTCCTCACACGTCCCCCCTGGCCGGCCCCTCCTCTTCTGGAGCCCAGGGCCAACCAATCCCATCCGACCTGGACGACGACGAGCCCCCTGGCTCCGCCCCCGCTGACCCCAGCGGCGCGCATTTCCCCCGGATCTCCGGCAGTCCCTGCCCTCCTCCAACCGCCTCAGGCCACGGGAACGCTTCCTCCAGAACTGAGTGCCCAGCCTTGGGACAGACACTGCTCGTGCAGGAGAGAGAGGGGATCCGTGAGACGCCAGCTCCGATTTCCAGGTCGTAAGACCGGGACGAGGGTTTGCTTGGACAAAGGAGGCAGGAGCACCTTCCCGATGGATGGCTCCCGGCGCCCGAGGAGACCGCGGGAGTCCCGGACAGAATCAAAGGGCCGCAGAGCTGGAGACACCTGGTACGTTGGGACCTGGGTGACGGAGGACGAGGCGGGCTCCTCTGTGTGGCTAGGGGTGTGTGTGTGTGTGTGTGTGTGTGTGTTTGTGTGTGTGTGTGTGTGTGTGTGTGTGTGCGTGCGTGTTTCAGTGGATGGCACCAGGGGAGAGGAGAAGGGAGAAGCCGGGCCTCCCAGGAGGCTGGGCATTTGGAAGCTGAGGAAAGGGAGAATCGCTAGGTCCGGAGGAATCCCTTCGGGGTGGGGAGGTCGGGAGGAGCCCTCGGGAGACGCGTCTCGGGTTTGCTCCCTCCTTGCTCTCTTCCTGTGCTCCGGCCTTACAATTCCCCCTGCCGACACACTCTCTGTGGGGTCGTCTCCCTCCTCTGCGGGAAGGGAGAGGGGAGCAGAGGATCTGAGGGTTCCACCACTGTCTCACCCAGACGGGGGAGGGTTCCCTCCGTGTCCACTGTTTTTCTTCTGGCCCTCAGCACCGCGCGTGGAATCCGGGGGCAGACAGGACTGTCCCCTGTGGAGCGCGGGCACCACTTTCTGCAAAGTGCTCAGGCCCGAGGAGATGTCTCTCCTTCTCCTGTGGAGGAGCCCCCTCCAGAGGGCACTCTTTCCCGTGGGCACCGTCCCTGGTTCCCTCCCTATTGGCGGTGCAGGGGGGGGGTGGGGGCTGGGGGTTTGGGGGGTGGGGGTGGGGCTTTCCCCAGCGAGGGGGTGAGGGAGGACGCGCGCAGAGGCGGGTGTCGGGACGCAAGCAGCACCCGGGGAGGAGCAGCTCTCCTTGGAAGGGAAGGACGCGTGCCTTGGCCCCGGGGCTCAGGGTGGGCGCGTGGGCGGGATGAGAAGGCGGGCTTTCAGGCGTGTGGGAAGTGGACCCCGGGTTCCTGCGTGCGAGGTCTGACCGTGTCCCTCCCTGTCCTGCAGCTCGGCCACCCCCGCCCCGGGGAAGGCGGCGAAGCGGAGGCGGCAGGTGGAGCAGGATCCCCGCACAGGTAAGGCGCTTTCCTGCTTTCTCGAAGGAGTGGGCTGCTGGGGAGAAGGCGTGCCAGGGCTTCAGGAAAGGAACAGCTGCCTCCTCTGGAATGTCCCGGGCGGCTTCCTCGGTTCTTCCGGCCACCCGTCCCGCAGCCGGTCCGGGCCGAGTCCCGGGGCTCTCCGGGCTCACGCCCTCTGCTCTCAAGAACACCCTGCGGGAGCAGAGCATTCACCTCGCACCCTCTGCTCTCTCCGCAGGGGCAGAGCCAGCCGCAGTGCCAGGAGCTCCCTGCCCGGCTCCAGCGCGGGCCCCGGCAGCAGCCCAGGTGAGTGGGCGGGACTCCGGAGGCTGGCCAGAGGGCCGCTGCTGCCCCGGCTCCAGGCCCCCAGCCAAGCCCCGCAGATGACCCTCCAGCTGGCGCTCAGCCTGAGCAGGACCTCCACCGCCTGGGGGGTGGGGGGAGGTGGCCAGGCAGAGTTTCCCTCGGGGAGGGGGCGGGGGCTGGCGGCTGGCAGCTCCCTCCCCAAGAGGCCTCTCGGAGGGCCCCTGGGAGCTGGAGAACTCAGAGCTTTCCTCCCGCAGGGGCCGCGGACGCCCAGCACGCAGAGGATGCAGATGGTCGTGGTGGTCCTGGAGCCGGGAACAGCCCTTGAGCTGCGCCTGGGTGCGGAAGTCCTGGTCCTGGCCCCCCACGCAGCCCTGCAGCTCACGCTCGGCAACCTGGCGCTCGTCGTCGTCCCTGCGCGCGTCCTGAGCTCTTCCGAGGCTCTCTGGTTCCCTGCCCACGCGCGCTGGCTCTGGCCCGGCCCGACCCAGGCCGCCTGGGCCATCAACGTGCAAGACGGATCCCTTTGCGCCCAGAGAGCGGAGCCCAGCGGAGCGCCCCCCGCGCCAGAGGACGGGGAGGCTAGGCGAGGCTGCCGGCCCCCCGCGGGACCCTGGGCCGGCGGAGTCCCGGGCCTCAGCCCCTCCTCCCCGCACACCCTCCTCCTCCAAGCTCTCCGCGGGGCCCCTGCCCGCCAGGGCTGCGGGCTCCCGCCCGGGCCCAGGCCGGGGCTGCGCCCTCTGCCGGCCGAGTTCAGCCTGGACCTCCGCGGCCTGGGGCCCCCGCCCAGCTCGGAGCTCAGACCTCTGCCTCCCTCCCCGAGTCCCAGTCCGCGGCCCAGAAGCTGCCGCGCGCCGCCCCGTCGCAGGCCCCCCGCCAAGGCCCGCAGGCGTCTCTTCCGAGGGGATTGATCGGCCGCGAGCGCCCACCCCACGTGCAAGAATTGGCGCACGCCGTTCGGGAGCCGCGGACGCCTGCCCCCTTCTAGGGTGTCTCCCTGAGGCGGCATCACTCTCTGCCGGGAACACCGCGCGGGCGGCTGGCGCTCCAGGCGGGAGCGGAGGCCGCCAGGGACCTCTCCCCCACACCCGGGCTCTGCCACAGGGGCTCCGGACAGGCGGAAGAGAGCACCGGGAGGGTGGGGAGAAAAGAGCTGCCCATCCCTCCTGCCGCGAAGGACTCCGACATCCAGAAGAGGGCACATCTGGTCACGGTCCTCTGCGAGGAACCACACCCAAGACCCTCGAAGAAAGCACGCCAAAGCCTGGAGCGCGCGCCTCCCCAGAGAGGGTCTCCCAAAGCACCTGAAAGCGGGCTCCGCCCGCATCACGCCCGGGAGCGGGAGCGGAAGGCGCAGGAGCTCTCCGGGTGGGGGGAGGGGGGCGTTAGCACACCTTGCCGCCATGAGAACGGCTCCAGGAGAACAGCACGATGGACCTGTCCGAAGGCTGGGCAGGACGTGGAGCCGCTGGAACTCTCCCCCGTTGCTGGCGGGGAGCCCAGAATGGGACAACTTGCTGAAATGGAGTGTAGTTCCTCGACTCCTTCATCCTAGGCTTCCCGTTCATCCCACCCGGCTCTCCCACTCTGAGAGATCTGCTTGAGAGCCACGAACGGGTCTGTTCAGGGAGACGCCGAAGGCCAGAGTGGCCAGCAGCTGTCTCCACAATACAGCCAAGGGTGGGGTGTGACCTCCCCCGTGCCCTTCGGGGTTGCGTGGAGACTGAGAAGGGGACCCACCCCGGCCAGGGCACTGCCCCTCAGCGATCAAGAGGATGGGCTTTTTCCGCTCGATTCCATGGCCCACCCCGGTCAGTCGACTCTGAATGCTTCTAGTCCCTCCAGGTGTTGGATGATTTTCAGGGCGGTTTGGGCGACCGGGGCTGTGGGAACCTTA
This sequence comes from Equus asinus, assembly GCF_041296235.1. Classification (NCBI taxonomy): domain Eukaryota; kingdom Metazoa; phylum Chordata; class Mammalia; order Perissodactyla; family Equidae; genus Equus; species Equus asinus. The sequence goes on along the minus strand of NC_091809.1, from coordinate 18,108,674 downwards.
CGAGAGGCGATCGAGGACGTCTCCCTGCAGACCCAGGGTCTCGCATGCAATGGCACTTTCAGACGGGATGCGCCGAAACCGTGAAACCCACACTGGCTTTCCAAGCCTGCCACGAAGAGAAAGATGACCGTGACTCTTCACTCTAGGGGGGAAACGGCAGTGCCCATGATCCTATTGGAACTTGAGTGTAATAAATCGATACCGAAACGTGCTTGATTTTGGGGTGTGATCATTTCTTACGTCTGTTGGCTCGACAACTGGGAAGCACGTGGGGGCGCTGTTCTGTTTCCATCAGATTCGGCAGAACACACACGAGGAGAGGAAAGCCGGCAAGAGGGGAGGGGGTGGATTTCCAAAGGAGAAGGAAGCTCCGCCAACCCCGCAAAAGGCACACAGATGCGAGCGCCCGCGCACGCCCTCACGCACGCCGCCCACCCCCCACCCCGCCCACACACACAAACACACACACACACACAAACTCCGATGTAACACAGACATTCGCAGAGGCACGTTCACAAATTCCCGTAAAGTCTGCCTGAGCTCACCCCCAAATTCCCCTCCGAAGTTCTCAAAGGGCAAGCGATTGCCTAGTGAAAGGACTCCTCCCTCGAGGCTCCGGCTCCGAGGAAAGGAACTCAGAGCCCCGCCTGGTCGGCAAGCGGGCTGGGACTCAAGCCAGAGAGTCCCCCCGGGTCCGGCGTGCATGTGGCTCCCCTTTCTTCTACTCTTCGAAGCTCCCTAGTTTGGGAGAACTCGCGCTGGGATGGCCTTCCCAGAAATCCATTGATTGGTCCCCCGGAAGAATACCCTTCCGGTTGACCCTGAGAAGACCCCAGAAACAAGTCAGGTGAAGCACTTCCTGGCTGCAGGGAAGGGAGAGGGTCGAGCGGACAGGGAAGACGGCTGCCAGGCGACGGCTGGACGATGGGGGCGGAGTCAGGGAGAGGGGCCAGCGGACGGATCTGGAAGGGATTGGGCGGACTCTGAAGCAAGGCCTCCTCGGGAGTCCTCCTCACACGTCCCCCCTGGCCGGCCCCTCCTCTTCTGGAGCCCAGGGCCAACCAATCCCATCCGACCTGGACGACGACGAGCCCCCTGGCTCCGCCCCCGCTGACCCCAGCGGCGCGCATTTCCCCCGGATCTCCAGCAGTCCCTGCCCTCCTCCAACCGCCTCAGGCCACGGGAACGCTTCCTCCAGAACTGAGTGCCCAGCCTTGGGACAGACACTGCTCGTGCAGGAGAGAGAGGGGATCCGTGAGACGCCAGCTCCGATTTCCAGGTCGTAAGACCGGGACGAGGGTTTGCTTGGACAAAGGAGGCAGGAGCACCTTCCCGATGGATGGCTCCCGGCGCCCGAGGAGACCGCGGGAGTCCCGGACAGAATCAAAGGGCCGCAGAGCTGGAGACACCTGGTACGTTGGGACCTGGGTGACGGAGGACGAGGCGGGCTCCTCTGTGTGGCTAGGGGTGTGTGTGTGTGTGTGTGTGTGTGTTTGTGTGTGTGTGTGTGTGTGTGTGTGTGTGTGTGTGCGTGCGTGTTTCAGTGGATGGCACCAGGGGAGAGGAGAAGGGAGAAGCCGGGCCTCCCAGGAGGCTGGGCATTTGGAAGCTGAGGAAAGGGAGAATCGCTAGGTCCGGAGGAATCCCTTCGGGGTGGGGAGGTCGGGAGGAGCCCTCGGGAGACGCGTCTCGGGTTTGCTCCCTCCTTGCTCTCTTCCTGTGCTCCGGCCTTACAATTCCCCCTGCCGACACACTCTCTGTGGGGTCGTCTCCCTCCTCTGCGGGAAGGGAGAGGGGAGCAGAGGATCTGAGGGTTCCACCACCGTCTCACCCAGACGGGGGAGGGTTCCCTCCGTGTCCACTGTTTTTCTTCTGGCCCTCAGCACCGCGCGTGGAATCCGGGGGCAGACAGGACTGTCCCCTGTGGAGCGCGGGCACCACTTTCTGCAAAGTGCTCAGGCCCGAGGAGATGTCTCTCCTTCTCCTGTGGAGGAGCCCCCTCCAGAGGGCACTCTTTCCCGTGGGCACCGTCCCTGGTTCCCTCCCTATTGGCGGTGCAGGGGGGGGGTGGGGGCTGGGGGTTTGGGGGGTGGGGGTGGGGCTTTCCCCAGCGAGGGGGTGAGGGAGGACGCGCGCAGAGGCGGGTGTCGGGACGCAAGCAGCACCCGGGGAGGAGCAGCTCTCCTTGGAAGGGAAGGACGCGTGCCTTGGCCCCGGGGCTCAGGGTGGGCGCGTGGGCGGGATGAGAAGGCGGGCTTTCAGGCGTGTGGGAAGTGGACCCCGGGTTCCTGCGTGCGAGGTCTGACCGTGTCCCTCCCTGTCCTGCAGCTCGGCCACCCCCGCCCCGGGGAAGGCGGCGAAGCGGAGGCGGCAGGTGGAGCAGGATCCCCGCACAGGTAAGGCGCTTTCCTGCTTTCTCGAAGGAGTGGGCTGCTGGGGAGAAGGCGTGCCAGGGCTTCAGGAAAGGAACAGCTGCCTCCTCTGGAATGTCCCGGGCGGCTTCCTCGGTTCTTCCGGCCACCCGTCCCGCAGCCGGTCCGGGCCGAGTCCCGGGGCTCTCCGGGCTCACGCCCTCTGCTCTCAAGAACACCCTGCGGGAGCAGAGCATTCACCTCGCACCCTCTGCTCTCTCCGCAGGGGCAGAGCCAGCCGCAGTGCCAGGAGCTCCCTGCCCGGCTCCAGCGCGGGCCCCGGCAGCAGCCCAGGTGAGTGGGCGGGACTCCGGAGGCTGGCCAGAGGGCCGCTGCTGCCCCGGCTCCAGGCCCCCAGCCAAGCCCCGCAGATGACCCTCCAGCTGGCGCTCAGCCTGAGCAGGACCTCCACCGCCTGGGGGGTGGGGGGAGGTGGCCAGGCAGAGTTTCCCTCGGGGAGGGGGCGGGGGCTGGCGGCTGGCAGCTCCCTCCCCAAGAGGCCTCTCGGAGGGCCCCTGGGAGCTGGAGAACTCAGAGCTTTCCTCCCGCAGGGGCCGCGGACGCCCAGCACGCAGAGGATGCAGATGGTCGTGGTGGTCCTGGAGCCGGGAACAGCCCTTGAGCTGCGCCTGGGTGCGGAAGTCCTGGTCCTGGCCCCCCACGCAGCCCTGCAGCTCACGCTCGGCAACCTGGCGCTCGTCGTCGTCCCTGCGCGCGTCCTGAGCTCTTCCGAGGCTCTCTGGTTCCCTGCCCACGCGCGCTGGCTCTGGCCCGGCCCGACCCAGGCCGCCTGGGCCATCAACGTGCAAGACGGATCCCTTTGCGCCCAGAGAGCGGAGCCCAGCGGAGCGCCCCCCGCGCCAGAGGACGGGGAGGCTAGGCGAGGCTGCCGGCCCCCCGCGGGACCCTGGGCCGGCGGAGTCCCGGGCCTCAGCCCCTCCTCCCCGCACACCCTCCTCCTCCAAGCTCTCCGCGGGGCCCCTGCCCGCCAGGGCTGCGGGCTCCCGCCCGGGCCCAGGCCGGGGCTGCGCCCTCTGCCGGCCGAGTTCAGCCTGGACCTCCGCGGCCTGGGGCCCCCGCCCAGCTCGGAGCTCAGACCTCTGCCTCCCTCCCCGAGTCCCAGTCCGCGGCCCAGAAGCTGCCGCGCGCCGCCCCGTCGCAGGCCCCCCGCCAAGGCCCGCAGGCGTCTCTTCCGAGGGGATTGATCGGCCGCGAGCGCCCACCCCACGCGCAAGAATTGGCGCACGCCGTTCGGGAGCCGCGGACGCCTGCCCCCTTCTAGGGTGTCTCCCTGAGGCGGCATCACTCTCTGCCGGGAACACCGCGCGGGCGGCTGGCGCTCCAGGCGGGAGCGGAGGCCGCCAGGGACCTCTCCCCCACACCCGGGCTCTGCCACAGGGGCTCCGGACAGGCGGAAGAGAGCACCGGGAGGGTGGGGAGAAAAGAGCTGCCCATCCCTCCTGCCGCGAAGGACTCCGACATCCAGAAGAGGGCACATCTGGTCACGGTCCTCTGCGAGGAACCACACCCAAGACCCTCGAAGAAAGCACGCCAAAGCCTGGAGCGCGCGCCTCCCCAGAGAGGGTCTCCCAAAGCACCTGAAAGCGGGCTCCGCCCGCATCACGCCCGGGAGCGGGAGCGGAAGGCGCAGGAGCTCTCCGGGTGGGGGGAGGGGGGCGTTAGCACACCTTGCCGCCATGAGAACGGCTCCAGGAGAACAGCACGATGGACCTGTCCGAAGGCTGGGCAGGACGTGGAGCCGCTGGAACTCTCCCCCGTTGCTGGCGGGGAGCCCAGAATGGGACAACTTGCTGAAATGGAGTGTAGTTCCTCGACTCCTTCATCCTAGGCTTCCCGTTCATCCCACCCGGCTCTCCCACTCTGAGAGATCTGCTTGAGAGCCACGAACGGGTCTGTTCAGGGAGACGCCGAAGGCCAGAGTGGCCAGCAGCTGTCTCCACAATACAGCCAAGGGTGGGGTGTGACCTCCCCCGTGCCCTTCGGGGTTGCGTGGAGACTGAGAAGGGGACCCACCCCGGCCAGGGCACTGCCCCTCAGCGATCAAGAGGATGGGCTTTTTCCGCTCGATTCCATGGCCCACCCCGGTCAGTCGACTCTGAATGCTTCTAGTCCCTCCAGGTGTTGGATGATTTTCAGGGCGGTTTGGGCGACCGGGGCTGTGGGAACCTTACGAGAGGCGATCGAGGACGTCTCCCTGCAGACCCAGGGTCTCGCATGCAATGGCACTTTCAGACGGGATGCGCCGAAACCGTGAAACCCACACTGGCTTTCCAAGCCTGCCACGAAGAGAAAGATGACCGTGACTCTTCACTCTAGGGGGGAAACGGCAGTGCCCATGATCCTATTGGAACTTGAGTGTAATAAATCGATACCGAAACGTGCTTGATTTTGGGGTGTGATCATTTCTTACGTCTGTTGGCTCGACAACTGGGAAGCACGTGGGGGCGCTGTTCTGTTTCCATCAGATTCGGCAGAACACACACGAGGAGAGGAAAGCCGGCAAGAGGGGAGGGGGTGGATTTCCAAAGGAGAAGGAAGCTCCGCCAACCCCGCAAAAGGCACACAGATGCGAGCGCCCGCGCACGCCCTCACGCACGCCGCCCACCCCCCACCCCGCCCACACACACAAACACACACACACACACAAACTCCGATGTAACACAGACATTCGCAGAGGCACGTTCACAAATTCCCGTAAAGTCTGCCTGAGCTCACCCCCAAATTCCCCTCCGAAGTTCTCAAAGGGCAAGCGATTGCCTAGTGAAAGGACTCCTCCCTCGAGGCTCCGGCTCCGAGGAAAGGAACTCAGAGCCCCGCCTGGTCGGCAAGCGGGCTGGGACTCAAGCCAGAGAGTCCCCCCGGGTCCGGCGTGCATGTGGCTCCCCTTTCTTCTACTCTTCGAAGCTCCCTAGTTTGGGAGAACTCGCGCTGGGATGGCCTTCCCAGAAATCCATTGATTGGTCCCCCGGAAGAATACCCTTCCGGTTGACCCTGAGAAGACCCCAGAAACAAGTCAGGTGAAGCACTTCCTGGCTGCAGGGAAGGGAGAGGGTCGAGCGGACAGGGAAGACGGCTGCCAGGCGACGGCTGGACGATGGGGGCGGAGTCAGGGAGAGGGGCCAGCGGACGGATCTGGAAGGGATTGGGCGGACTCTGAAGCAAGGCCTCCTCGGGAGTCCTCCTCACACGTCCCCCCTGGCCGGCCCCTCCTCTTCTGGAGCCCAGGGCCAACCAATCCCATCCGACCTGGACGACGACGAGCCCCCTGGCTCCGCCCCCGCTGACCCCAGCTGCGCGCATTTCCCCCGGATCTCCAGCAGTCCCTGCCCTCCTCCAACCGCCTCAGGCCACGGGAACGCTTCCTCCAGAACTGAGTGCCCAGCCTTGGGACAGACACTGCTCTGCTCCTGCAGGAGAGAGAGGGGATCCGTGAGACGCCAGCTCCGATTTCCAGGTCGTAAGACCGGGACGAGGGTTTGCTTGGACAAAGGAGGCAGGAGCACCTTCCCGATGGATGGCTCCCGGCGCCCGAGGAGACCGCGGGAGTCCCGGACAGAATCAAAGGGCCGCAGAGCTGGAGACACCTGGTACGTTGGGACCTGGGTGACGGAGGACGAGGCGGGCTCCTCTGTGTGGCTAGGGGTGTGTGTGTGTGTGTGTGTGTGTGTGTTTGTGTGTGTGTGTGTGTGTGTGTGTGTGTGTGTGTGCGTGCGTGTTTCAGTGGATGGCACCAGGGGAGAGGAGAAGGGAGAAGCCGGGCCTCCCAGGAGGCTGGGCATTTGGAAGCTGAGGAAAGGGAGAATCGCTAGGTCCGGAGGAATCCCTTCGGGGTGGGGAGGTCGGGAGGAGCCCTCGGGAGACGCGTCTCGGGTTTGCTCCCTCCTTGCTCTCTTCCTGTGCTCCGGCCTTACAATTCCCCCTGCCGACACACTCTCTGTGGGGTCGTCTCCCTCCTCTGCGGGAAGGGAGAGGGGAGCAGAGGATCTGAGGGTTCCACCACCGTCTCACCCAGACGGGGGAGGGTTCCCTCCGTGTCCACTGTTTTTCTTCTGGCCCTCAGCACCGCGCGTGGAATCCGGGGGCAGACAGGACTGTCCCCTGTGGAGCGCGGGCACCACTTTCTGCAAAGTGCTCAGGCCCGAGGAGATGTCTCTCCTTCTCCTGTGGAGGAGCCCCCTCCAGAGGGCACTCTTTCCCGTGGGCACCGTCCCTGGTTCCCTCCCTATTGGCGGTGCAGGGGGGGGGTGGGGGCTGGGGGTTTGGGGGGTGGGGGTGGGGCTTTCCCCAGCGAGGGGGTGAGGGAGGACGCGCGCAGAGGCGGGTGTCGGGACGCAAGCAGCACCCGGGGAGGAGCAGCTCTCCTTGGAAGGGAAGGACGCGTGCCTTGGCCCCGGGGCTCAGGGTGGGCGCGTGGGCGGGATGAGAAGGCGGGCTTTCAGGCGTGTGGGAAGTGGACCCCGGGTTCCTGCGTGCGAGGTCTGACCGTGTCCCTCCCTGTCCTGCAGCTCGGCCACCCCCGCCCCGGGGAAGGCGGCGAAGCGGAGGCGGCAGGTGGAGCAGGATCCCCGCACAGGTAAGGCGCTTTCCTGCTTTCTCGAAGGAGTGGGCTGCTGGGGAGAAGGCGTGCCAGGGCTTCAGGAAAGGAACAGCTGCCTCCTCTGGAATGTCCCGGGCGGCTTCCTCGGTTCTTCCGGCCACCCGTCCCGCAGCCGGTCCGGGCCGAGTCCCGGGGCTCTCCGGGCTCACGCCCTCTGCTCTCAAGAACACCCTGCGGGAGCAGAGCATTCACCTCGCACCCTCTGCTCTCTCCGCAGGGGCAGAGCCAGCCGCAGTGCCAGGAGCTCCCTGCCCGGCTCCAGCGCGGGCCCCGGCAGCAGCCCAGGTGAGTGGGCGGGACTCCGGAGGCTGGCCAGAGGGCCGCTGCTGCCCCGGCTCCAGGCCCCCAGCCAAGCCCCGCAGATGACCCTCCAGCTGGCGCTCAGCCTGAGCAGGACCTCCACCGCCTGGGGGGTGGGGGGAGGTGGCCAGGCAGAGTTTCCCTCGGGGAGGGGGCGGGGGCTGGCGGCTGGCAGCTCCCTCCCCAAGAGGCCTCTCGGAGGGCCCCTGGGAGCTGGAGAACTCAGAGCTTTCCTCCCGCAGGGGCCGCGGACGCCCAGCACGCAGAGGATGCAGATGGTCGTGGTGGTCCTGGAGCCGGGAACAGCCCTTGAGCTGCGCCTGGGTGCGGAAGTCCTGGTCCTGGCCCCCCACGCAGCCCTGCAGCTCACGCTCGGCAACCTGGCGCTCGTCGTCGTCCCTGCGCGCGTCCTGAGCTCTTCCGAGGCTCTCTGGTTCCCTGCCCACGCGCGCTGGCTCTGGCCCGGCCCGACCCAGGCCGCCTGGGCCATCAACGTGCAAGACGGATCCCTTTGCGCCCAGAGAGCGGAGCCCAGCGGAGCGCCCCCCGCGCCAGAGGACGGGGAGGCTAGGCGAGGCTGCCGGCCCCCCGCGGGACCCTGGGCCGGCGGAGTCCCGGGCCTCAGCCCCTCCTCCCCGCACACCCTCCTCCTCCAAGCTCTCCGCGGGGCCCCTGCCCGCCAGGGCTGCGGGCTCCCGCCCGGGCCCAGGCCGGGGCTGCGCCCTCTGCCGGCCGAGTTCAGCCTGGACCTCCGCGGCCTGGGGCCCCCGCCCAGCTCGGAGCTCAGACCTCTGCCTCCCTCCCCGAGTCCCAGTCCGCGGCCCAGAAGCTGCCGCGCGCCGCCCCGTCGCAGGCCCCCCGCCAAGGCCCGCAGGCGTCTCTTCCGAGGGGATTGATCGGCCGCGAGCGCCCACCCCACGCGCAAGAATTGGCGCACGCCGTTCGGGAGCCGCGGACGCCTGCCCCCTTCTAGGGTGTCTCCCTGAGGCGGCATCACTCTCTGCCGGGAACACCGCGCGGGCGGCTGGCGCTCCAGGCGGGAGCGGAGGCCGCCAGGGACCTCTCCCCCACACCCGGGCTCTGCCACAGGGGCTCCGGACAGGCGGAAGAGAGCACCGGGAGGGTGGGGAGAAAAGAGCTGCCCATCCCTCCTGCCGCGAAGGACTCCGACATCCAGAAGAGGGCACATCTGGTCACGGTCCTCTGCGAGGAACCACACCCAAGACCCTCGAAGAAAGCACGCCAAAGCCTGGAGCGCGCGCCTCCCCAGAGAGGGTCTCCCAAAGCACCTGAAAGCGGGCTCCGCCCGCATCACGCCCGGGAGCGGGAGCCGAAGGCGCAGGAGCTCTCCGGGTGGGGGGAGGGGGGCGTTAGCACACCTTGCCGCCATGAGAACGGCTCCAGGAGAACAGCACGATGGACCTGTCCGAAGGCTGGGCAGGACGTGGAGCCGCTGGAACTCTCCCCCGTTGCTGGCGGGGAGCCCAGAATGGGACAACTTGCTGAAATGGAGTGTAGTTCCTCGACTCCTTCATCCTAGGCTTCCCGTTCATCCCACCCGGCTCTCCCACTCTGAGAGATCTGCTTGAGAGCCACGAACGGGTCTGTTCAGGGAGACGCCGAAGGCCAGAGTGGCCAGCAGCTGTCTCCACAATACAGCCAAGGGTGGGGTGTGACCTCCCCCGTGCCCTTCGGGGTTGCGTGGAGACTGAGAAGGGGACCCACCCCGGCCAGGGCACTGCCCCTCAGCGATCAAGAGGATGGGCTTTTTCCGCTCGATTCCATGGCCCACCCCGGTCAGTCGACTCTGAATGCTTCTAGTCCCTCCAGGTGTTGGATGATTTTCAGGGCGGTTTGGGCGACCGGGGCTGTGGGAACCTTACGAGAGGCGATCGAGGACGTCTCCCTGCAGACCCAGGGTCTCGCATGCAATGGCACTTTCAGACGGGATGCGCCGAAACCGTGAAACCCACACTGGCTTTCCAAGCCTGCCACGAAGAGAAAGATGACCGTGACTCTTCACTCTAGGGGGGAAACGGCAGTGCCCATGATCCTATTGGAACTTGAGTGTAATAAATCGATACCGAAACGTGCTTGATTTTGGGGTGTGATCATTTCTTACGTCTGTTGGCTCGACAACTGGGAAGCACGTGGGGGCGCTGTTCTGTTTCCATCAGATTCGGCAGAACACACACGAGGAGAGGAAAGCCGGCAAGAGGGGAGGGGGTGGATTTCCAAAGGAGAAGGAAGCTCCGCCAACCCCGCAAAAGGCACACAGATGCGAGCGCCCGCGCACGCCCTCACGCACGCCGCCCACCCCCCACCCCGCCCACACACACAAACACACACACACACACAAACTCCGATGTAACACAGACATTCGCAGAGGCACGTTCACAAATTCCCGTAAAGTCTGCCTGAGCTCACCCCCAAATTCCCCTCCGAAGTTCTCAAAGGGCAAGCGATTGCCTAGTGAAAGGACTCCTCCCTCGAGGCTCCGGCTCCGAGGAAAGGAACTCAGAGCCCCGCCTGGTCGGCAAGCGGGCTGGGACTCAAGCCAGAGAGTCCCCCCGGGTCCGGCGTGCATGTGGCTCCCCTTTCTTCTACTCTTCGAAGCTCCCTAGTTTGGGAGAACTCGCGCTGGGATGGCCTTCCCAGAAATCCATTGATTGGTCCCCCGGAAGAATACCCTTCCGGTTGACCCTGAGAAGACCCCAGAAACAAGTCAGGTGAAGCACTTCCTGGCTGCAGGGAAGGGAGAGGGTCGAGCGGACAGGGAAGACGGCTGCCAGGCGACGGCTGGACGATGGGGGCGGAGTCAGGGAGAGGGGCCAGCGGACGGATCTGGAAGGGATTGGGCGGACTCTGAAGCAAGGCCTCCTCGGGAGTCCTCCTCACACGTCCCCCCTGGCCGGCCCCTCCTCTTCTGGAGCCCAGGGCCAACCAATCCCATCCGACCTGGACGACGACGAGCCCCCTGGCTCCGCCCCCGCTGACCCCAGCTGCGCGCATTTCCCCCGGATCTCCAGCAGTCCCTGCCCTCCTCCAACCGCCTCAGGCCACGGGAACGCTTCCTCCAGAACTGAGTGCCCAGCCTTGGGACAGACACTGCTCTGCTCCTGCAGGAGAGAGAGGGGATCCGTGAGACGCCAGCTCCGATTTCCAGGTCGTAAGACCGGGACGAGGGTTTGCTTGGACAAAGGAGGCAGGAGCACCTTCCCGATGGATGGCTCCCGGCGCCCGAGGAGACCGCGGGAGTCCCGGACAGAATCAAAGGGCCGCAGAGCTGGAGACACCTGGTACGTTGGGACCTGGGTGACGGAGGACGAGGCGGGCTCCTCTGTGTGGCTAGGGGTGTGTGTGTGTGTGTGTGTGTGTGTGTTTGTGTGTGTGTGTGTGTGTGTGTGTGTGTGTGTGTGTGTGCGTGCGTGTTTCAGTGGATGGCACCAGGGGAGAGGAGAAGGGAGAAGCCGGGCCTCCCAGGAGGCTGGGCATTTGGAAGCTGAGGAAAGGGAGAATCGCTAGGTCCGGAGGAATCCCTTCGGGGTGGGGAGGTCGGGAGGAGCCCTCGGGAGACGCGTCTCGGGTTTGCTCCCTCCTTGCTCTCTTCCTGTGCTCCGGCCTTACAATTCCCCCTGCCGACACACTCTCTGTGGGGTCGTCTCCCTCCTCTGCGGGAAGGGAGAGGGGAGCAGAGGATCTGAGGGTTCCACCACCGTCTCACCCAGACGGGGGAGGGTTCCCTCCGTGTCCACTGTTTTTCTTCTGGCCCTCAGCACCGCGCGTGGAATCCGGGGGCAGACAGGACTGTCCCCTGTGGAGCGCGGGCACCACTTTCTGCAAAGTGCTCAGGCCCGAGGAGATGTCTCTCCTTCTCCTGTGGAGGAGCCCCCTCCAGAGGGCACTCTTTCCCGTGGGCACCGTCCCTGGTTCCCTCCCTATTGGCGGTGCAGGGGGGGGGGTGGGGGCTGGGGGTTTGGGGGGTGGGGGTGGGGCTTTCCCCAGCGAGGGGGTGAGGGAGGACGCGCGCAGAGGCGGGTGTCGGGACGCAAGCAGCACCCGGGGAGGAGCAGCTCTCCTTGGAAGGGAAGGACGCGTGCCTTGGCCCCGGGGCTCAGGGTGGGCGCGTGGGCGGGATGAGAAGGCGGGCTTTCAGGCGTGTGGGAAGTGGACCCCGGGTTCCTGCGTGCGAGGTCTGACCGTGTCCCTCCCTGTCCTGCAGCTCGGCCACCCCCGCCCCGGGGAAGGCGGCGAAGCGGAGGCGGCAGGTGGAGCAGGATCCCCGCACAGGTAAGGCGCTTTCCTGCTTTCTCGAAGGAGTGGGCTGCTGGGGAGAAGGCGTGCCAGGGCTTCAGGAAAGGAACAGCTGCCTCCTCTGGAATGTCCCGGGCGGCTTCCTCGGTTCTTCCGGCCACCCGTCCCGCAGCCGGTCCGGGCCGAGTCCCGGGGCTCTCCGGGCTCACGCCCTCTGCTCTCAAGAACACCCTGCGGGAGCAGAGCATTCACCTCGCACCCTCTGCTCTCTCCGCAGGGGCAGAGCCAGCCGCAGTGCCAGGAGCTCCCTGCCCGGCTCCAGCGCGGGCCCCGGCAGCAGCCCAGGTGAGTGGGCGGGACTCCGGAGGCTGGCCAGAGGGCCGCTGCTGCCCCGGCTCCAGGCCCCCAGCCAAGCCCCGCAGATGACCCTCCAGCTGGCGCTCAGCCTGAGCAGGACCTCCACCGCCTGGGGGGTGGGGGGAGGTGGCCAGGCAGAGTTTCCCTCGGGGAGGGGGCGGGGGCTGGCGGCTGGCAGCTCCCTCCCCAAGAGGCCTCTCGGAGGGCCCCTGGGAGCTGGAGAACTCAGAGCTTTCCTCCCGCAGGGGCCGCGGACGCCCAGCACGCAGAGGATGCAGATGGTCGTGGTGGTCCTGGAGCCGGGAACAGCCCTTGAGCTGCGCCTGGGTGCGGAAGTCCTGGTCCTGGCCCCCCACGCAGCCCTGCAGCTCACGCTCGGCAACCTGGCGCTCGTCGTCGTCCCTGCGCGCGTCCTGAGCTCTTCCGAGGCTCTCTGGTTCCCTGCCCACGCGCGCTGGCTCTGGCCCGGCCCGACCCAGGCCGCCTGGGCCATCAACGTGCAAGACGGATCCCTTTGCGCCCAGAGAGCGGAGCCCAGCGGAGCGCCCCCCGCGCCAGAGGACGGGGAGGCTAGGCGAGGCTGCCGGCCCCCCGCGGGACCCTGGGCCGGCGGAGTCCCGGGCCTCAGCCCCTCCTCCCCGCACACCCTCCTCCTCCAAGCTCTCCGCGGGGCCCCTGCCCGCCAGGGCTGCGGGCTCCCGCCCGGGCCCAGGCCGGGGCTGCGCCCTCTGCCGGCCGAGTTCAGCCTGGACCTCCGCGGCCTGGGGCCCCCGCCCAGCTCGGAGCTCAGACCTCTGCCTCCCTCCCCGAGTCCCAGTCCGCGGCCCAGAAGCTGCCGCGCGCCGCCCCGTCGCAGGCCCCCCGCCAAGGCCCGCAGGCGTCTCTTCCGAGGGGATTGATCGGCCGCGAGCGCCCACCCCACGCGCAAGAATTGGCGCACGCCGTTCGGGAGCCGCGGACGCCTGCCCCCTTCTAGGGTGTCTCCCTGAGGCGGCATCACTCTCTGCCGGGAACACCGCGCGGGCGGCTGGCGCTCCAGGCGGGAGCGGAGGCCGCCAGGGACCTCTCCCCCACACCCGGGCTCTGCCACAGGGGCTCCGGACAGGCGGAAGAGAGCACCGGGAGGGTGGGGAGAAAAGAGCTGCCCATCCCTCCTGCCGCGAAGGACTCCGACATCCAGAAGAGGGCACATCTGGTCACGGTCCTCTGCGAGGAACCACACCCAAGACCCTCGAAGAAAGCACGCCAAAGCCTGGAGCGCGCGCCTCCCCAGAGAGGGTCTCCCAAAGCACCTGAAAGCGGGCTCCGCCCGCATCACGCCCGGGAGCGGGAGCGGAAGGCGCAGGAGCTCTCCGGGTGGGGGGAGGGGGGCGTTAGCACACCTTGCCGCCATGAGAACGGCTCCAGGAGAACAGCACGATGGACCTGTCCGAAGGCTGGGCAGGACGTGGAGCCGCTGGAACTCTCCCCCGTTGCTGGCGGGGAGCCCAGAATGGGACAACTTGCTGAAATGGAGTGTAGTTCCTCGACTCCTTCATCCTAGGCTTCCCGTTCATCCCACCCGGCTCTCCCACTCTGAGAGATCTGCTTGAGAGCCACGAACGGGTCTGTTCAGGGAGACGCCGAAGGCCAGAGTGGCCAGCAGCTGTCTCCACAATACAGCCAAGGGTGGGGTGTGACCTCCCCCGTGCCCTTCGGGGTTGCGTGGAGACTGAGAAGGGGACCCACCCCGGCCAGGGCACTGCCCCTCAGCGATCAAGAGGATGGGCTTTTTCCGCTCGATTCCATGGCCCACCCCGGTCAGTCGACTCTGAATGCTTCTAGTCCCTCCAGGTGTTGGATGATTTTCAGGGCGGTTTGGGCGACCGGGGCTGTGGGAACCTTACGAGAGGCGATCGAGGACGTCTCCCTGCAGACCCAGGGTCTCGCATGCAATGGCACTTTCAGACGGGATGCGCCGAAACCGTGAAACCCACACTGGCTTTCCAAGCCTGCCACGAAGAGAAAGATGACCGTGACTCTTCACTCTAGGGGGGAAACGGCAGTGCCCATGATCCTATTGGAACTTGAGTGTAATAAATCGATACCGAAACGTGCTTGATTTTGGGGTGTGATCATTTCTTACGTCTGTTGGCTCGACAACTGGGAAGCACGTGGGGGCGCTGTTCTGTTTCCATCAGATTCGGCAGAACACACACGAGGAGAGGAAAGCCGGCAAGAGGGGAGGGGGTGGATTTCCAAAGGAGAAGGAAGCTCCGCCAACCCCGCAAAAGGCACACAGATGCGAGCGCCCGCGCACGCCCTCACGCACGCCGCCCACCCCCCACCCCGCCCACACACACAAACACACACACACACACAAACTCCGATGTAACACAGACATTCGCAGAGGCACGTTCACAAATTCCCGTAAAGTCTGCCTGAGCTCACCCCCAAATTCCCCTCCGAAGTTCTCAAAGGGCAAGCGATTGCCTAGTGAAAGGACTCCTCCCTCGAGGCTCCGGCTCCGAGGAAAGGAACTCAGAGCCCCGCCTGGTCGGCAAGCGGGCTGGGACTCAAGCCAGAGAGTCCCCCCGGGTCCGGCGTGCATGTGGCTCCCCTTTCTTCTACTCTTCGAAGCTCCCTAGTTTGGGAGAACTCGCGCTGGGATGGCCTTCCCAGAAATCCATTGATTGCTCCCCCGGAAGAATACCCTTCCGGTTGACCCTGAGAAGACCCCAGAAACAAGTCAGGTGAAGCACTTCCTGGCTGCAGGGAAGGGAGAGGGTCGAGCGGACAGGGAAGACGGCTGCCAGGCGACGGCTGGACGATGGGGGCGGAGTCAGGGAGAGGGGCCAGCGGACGGATCTGGAAGGGATTGGGCGGACTCTGAAGCAAGGCCTCCTCGGGAGTCCTCCTCACACGTCCCCCCTGGCCGGCCCCTCCTCTTCTGGAGCCCAGGGCCAACCAATCCCATCCGACCTGGACGACGACGAGCCCCCTGGCTCCGCCCCCGCTGACCCCAGCGGCGCGCATTTCCCCCGGATCTCCAGCAGTCCCTGCCCTCCTCCAACCACCTCAGGCCACGGGAACGCTTCCTCCAGAACTGAGTGCCCAGCCTTGGGACAGACACTGCTCGTGCAGGAGAGAGAGGGGATCCGTGAGACGCCAGCTCCGATTTCCAGGTCGTAAGACCGGGACGAGGGTTTGCTTGGACAAAGGAGGCAGGAGCACCTTCCCGATGGATGGCTCCCGGCGCCCGAGGAGACCGCGGGAGTCCCGGACAGAATCAAAGGGCCGCAGAGCTGGAGACACCTGGTACGTTGGGACCTGGGTGACGGAGGACGAGGCGGGCTCCTCTGTGTGGCTAGGGGTGTGTGTGTGTGTGTGTGTGTGTGTGTTTGTGTGTGTGTGTGTGTGTGTGTGTGTGTGTGTGTGTGTGCGTGCGTGTTTCAGTGGATGGCACCAGGGGAGAGGAGAAGGGAGAAGCCGGGCCTCCCAGGAGGCTGGGCATTTGGAAGCTGAGGAAAGGGAGAATCGCTAGGTCCGGAGGAATCCCTTCGGGGTGGGGAGGTCGGGAGGAGCCCTCGGGAGACGCGTCTCGGGTTTGCTCCCTCCTTGCTCTCTTCCTGTGCTCCGGCCTTACAATTCCCCCTGCCGACACACTCTCTGTGGGGTCGTCTCCCTCCTCTGCGGGAAGGGAGAGGGGAGCAGAGGATCTGAGGGTTCCACCACCGTCTCACCCAGACGGGGGAGGGTTCCCTCCGTGTCCACTGTTTTTCTTCTGGCCCTCAGCACCGCGCGTGGAATCCGGGGGCAGACAGGACTGTCCCCTGTGGAGCGCGGGCACCACTTTCTGCAAAGTGCTCAGGCCCGAGGAGATGTCTCTCCTTCTCCTGTGGAGGAGCCCCCTCCAGAGGGCACTCTTTCCCGTGGGCACCGTCCCTGGTTCCCTCCCTATTGGCGGTGCAGGGGGGGGGGTGGGGGCTGGGGGTTTGGGGGGTGGGGGTGGGGCTTTCCCCAGCGAGGGGGTGAGGGAGGACGCGCGCAGAGGCGGGTGTCGGGACGCAAGCAGCACCCGGGGAGGAGCAGCTCTCCTTGGAAGGGAAGGACGCGTGCCTTGGCCCCGGGGCTCAGGGTGGGCGCGTGGGCGGGATGAGAAGGCGGGCTTTCAGGCGTGTGGGAAGTGGACCCCGGGTTCCTGCGTGCGAGGTCTGACCGTGTCCCTCCCTGTCCTGCAGCTCGGCCACCCCCGCCCCGGGGAAGGCGGCGAAGCGGAGGCGGCAGGTGGAGCAGGATCCCCGCACAGGTAAGGCGCTTTCCTGCTTTCTCGAAGGAGTGGGCTGCTGGGGAGAAGGCGTGCCAGGGCTTCAGGAAAGGAACAGCTGCCTCCTCTGGAATGTCCCGGGCGGCTTCCTCGGTTCTTCCGGCCACCCGTCCCGCAGCCGGTCCGGGCCGAGTCCCGGGGCTCTCCGGGCTCACGCCCTCTGCTCTCAAGAACACCCTGCGGGAGCAGAGCATTCACCTCGCACCCTCTGCTCTCTCCGCAGGGGCAGAGCCAGCCGCAGTGCCAGGAGCTCCCTGCCCGGCTCCAGCGCGGGCCCCGGCAGCAGCCCAGGTGAGTGGGCGGGACTCCGGAGGCTGGCCAGAGGGCCGCTGCTGCCCCGGCTCCAGGCCCCCAGCCAAGCCCCGCAGATGACCCTCCAGCTGGCGCTCAGCCTGAGCAGGACCTCCACCGCCTGGGGGGTGGGGGGAGGTGGCCAGGCAGAGTTTCCCTCGGGGAGGGGGCGGGGGCTGGCGGCTGGCAGCTCCCTCCCCAAGAGGCCTCTCGGAGGGCCCCTGGGAGCTGGAGAACTCAGAGCTTTCCTCCCGCAGGGGCCGCGGACGCCCAGCACGCAGAGGATGCAGATGGTCGTGGTGGTCCTGGAGCCGGGAACAGCCCTTGAGCTGCGCCTGGGTGCGGAAGTCCTGGTCCTGGCCCCCCACGCAGCCCTGCAGCTCACGCTCGGCAACCTGGCGCTCGTCGTCGTCCCTGCGCGCGTCCTGAGCTCTTCCGAGGCTCTCTGGTTCCCTGCCCACGCGCGCTGGCTCTGGCCCGGCCCGACCCAGGCCGCCTGGGCCATCAACGTGCAAGACGGATCCCTTTGCGCCCAGAGAGCGGAGCCCAGCGGAGCGCCCCCCGCGCCAGAGGACGGGGAGGCTAGGCGAGGCTGCCGGCCCCCCGCGGGACCCTGGGCCGGCGGAGTCCCGGGCCTCAGCCCCTCCTCCCCGCACACCCTCCTCCTCCAAGCTCTCCGCGGGGCCCCTGCCCGCCAGGGCTGCGGGCTCCCGCCCGGGCCCAGGCCGGGGCTGCGCCCTCTGCCGGCCGAGTTCAGCCTGGACCTCCGCGGCCTGGGGCCCCCGCCCAGCTCGGAGCTCAGACCTCTGCCTCCCTCCCCGAGTCCCAGTCCGCGGCCCAGAAGCTGCCGCGCGCCGCCCCGTCGCAGGCCCCCCGCCAAGGCCCGCAGGCGTCTCTTCCGAGGGGATTGATCGGCCGCGAGCGCCCACCCCACGCGCAAGAATTGGCGCACGCCGTTCGGGAGCCGCGGACGCCTGCCCCCTTCTAGGGTGTCTCCCTGAGGCGGCATCACTCTCTGCCGGGAACACCGCGCGGGCGGCTGGCGCTCCAGGCGGGAGCGGAGGCCGCCAGGGACCTCTCCCCCACACCCGGGCTCTGCCACAGGGGCTCCGGACAGGCGGAAGAGAGCACCGGGAGGGTGGGGAGAAAAGAGCTGCCCATCCCTCCTGCCGCGAAGGACTCCGACATCCAGAAGAGGGCACATCTGGTCACGGTCCTCTGCGAGGAACCACACCCAAGACCCTCGAAGAAAGCACGCCAAAGCCTGGAGCGCGCGCCTCCCCAGAGAGGGTCTCCCAAAGCACCTGAAAGCGGGCTCCGCCCGCATCACGCCCGGGAGCGGGAGCGGAAGGCGCAGGAGCTCTCCGGGTGGGGGGAGGGGGGCGTTAGCACACCTTGCCGCCATGAGAACGGCTCCAGGAGAACAGCACGATGGACCTGTCCGAAGGCTGGGCAGGACGTGGAGCCGCTGGAACTCTCCCCCGTTGCTGGCGGGGAGCCCAGAATGGGACAACTTGCTGAAATGGAGTGTAGTTCCTCGACTCCTTCATCCTAGGCTTCCCGTTCATCCCACCCGGCTCTCCCACTCTGAGAGATCTGCTTGAGAGCCACGAACGGGTCTGTTCAGGGAGACGCCGAAGGCCAGAGTGGCCAGCAGCTGTCTCCACAATACAGCCAAGGGTGGGGTGTGACCTCCCCCGTGCCCTTCGGGGTTGCGTGGAGACTGAGAAGGGGACCCACCCCGGCCAGGGCACTGCCCCTCAGCGATCAAGAGGATGGGCTTTTTCCGCTCGATTCCATGGCCCACCCCGGTCAGTCGACTCTGAATGCTTCTAGTCCCTCCAGGTGTTGGATGATTTTCAGGGCGGTTTGGGCGACCGGGGCTGTGGGAACCTTACGAGAGGCGATCGAGGACGTCTCCCTGCAGACCCAGGGTCTCGCATGCAATGGCACTTTCAGACGGGATGCGCCGAAACCGTGAAACCCACACTGGCTTTCCAAGCCTGCCACGAAGAGAAAGATGACCGTGACTCTTCACTCTAGGGGGGAAACGGCAGTGCCCATGATCCTATTGGAACTTGAGTGTAATAAATCGATACCGAAACGTGCTTGATTTTGGGGTGTGATCATTTCTTACGTCTGTTGGCTCGACAACTGGGAAGCACGTGGGGGCGCTGTTCTGTTTCCATCAGATTCGGCAGAACACACACGAGGAGAGGAAAGCCGGCAAGAGGGGAGGGGGTGGATTTCCAAAGGAGAAGGAAGCTCCGCCAACCCCGCAAAAGGCACACAGATGCGAGCGCCCGCGCACGCCCTCACGCACGCCGCCCACCCCCCCCGCCCACACACACAAACACACACACACACACAAACTCCGATGTAACACAGACATTCGCAGAGGCACGTTCACAAATTCCCGTAAAGTCTGCCTGAGCTCACCCCCAAATTCCCCTCCGAAGTTCTCAAAGGGCAAGCGATTGCCTAGTGAAAGGACTCCTCCCTCGAGGCTCCGGCTCCGAGGAAAGGAACTCAGAGCCCCGCCTGGTCGGCAAGCGGGCTGGGACTCAAGCCAGAGAGTCCCCCCGGGTCCGGCGTGCATGTGGCTCCCCTTTCTTCTACTCTTCGAAGCTCCCTAGTTTGGGAGAACTCGCGCTGGGATGGCCTTCCCAGAAATCCATTGATTGGTCCCCCGGAAGAATACCCTTCCGGTTGACCCTGAGAAGACCCCAGAAACAAGTCAGGTGAAGCACTTCCTGGCTGCAGGGAAGGGAGAGGGTCGAGCGGACAGGGAAGACGGCTGCCAGGCGACGGCTGGACGATGGGGGCGGAGTCAGGGAGAGGGGCCAGCGGACGGATCTGGAAGGGATTGGGCGGACTCTGAAGCAAGGCCTCCTCGGGAGTCCTCCTCACACGTCCCCCCTGGCCGGCCCCTCCTCTTCTGGAGCCCAGGGCCAACCAATCCCATCCGACCTGGACGACGACGAGCCCCCTGGCTCCGCCCCCGCTGACCCCAGCGGCGCGCATTTCCCCCGGATCTCCAGCAGTCCCTGCCCTCCTCCAACCGCCTCAGGCCACGGGAACGCTTCCTCCAGAACTGAGTGCCCAGCCTTGGGACAGACACTGCTCGTGCAGGAGAGAGAGGGGATCCGTGAGACGCCAGCTCCGATTTCCAGGTCGTAAGACCGGGACGAGGGTTTGCTTGGACAAAGGAGGCAGGAGCACCTTCCCGATGGATGGCTCCCGGCGCCCGAGGAGACCGCGGGAGTCCCGGACAGAATCAAAGGGCCGCAGAGCTGGAGACACCTGGTACGTTGGGACCTGGGTGACGGAGGACGAGGCGGGCTCCTCTGTGTGGCTAGGGGTGTGTGTGTGTGTGTGTGTGTGTGTGTGTGTTTGTGTGTGTGTGTGTGTGTGTGTGTGTGTGCGTGCGTGTTTCAGTGGATGGCACCAGGGGAGAGGAGAAGGGAGAAGCCGGGCCTCCCAGGAGGCTGGGCATTTGGAAGCTGAGGAAAGGGAGAATCGCTAGGTCCGGAGGAATCCCTTCGGGGTGGGGAGGTCGGGAGGAGCCCTCGGGAGACGCGTCTCGGGTTTGCTCCCTCCTTGCTCTCTTCCTGTGCTCCGGCCTTACAATTCCCCCTGCCGACACACTCTCTGTGGGGTCGTCTCCCTCCTCTGCGGGAAGGGAGAGGGGAGCAGAGGATCTGAGGGTTCCACCACCGTCTCACCCAGACGGGGGAGGGTTCCCTCCGTGTCCACTGTTTTTCTTCTGGCCCTCAGCACCGCGCGTGGAATCCGGGGGCAGACAGGACTGTCCCCTGTGGAGCGCGGGCACCACTTTCTGCAAAGTGCTCAGGCCCGAGGAGATGTCTCTCCTTCTCCTGTGGAGGAGCCCCCTCCAGAGGGCACTCTTTCCCGTGGGCACCGTCCCTGGTTCCCTCCCTATTGGCGGTGCAGGGGGGGGGGTGGGGGCTGGGGGTTTGGGGGGTGGGGGTGGGGCTTTCCCCAGCGAGGGGGTGAGGGAGGACGCGCGCAGAGGCGGGTGTCGGGACGCAAGCAGCACCCGGGGAGGAGCAGCTCTCCTTGGAAGGGAAGGACGCGTGCCTTGGCCCCGGGGCTCAGGGTGGGCGCGTGGGCGGGATGAGAAGGCGGGCTTTCAGGCGTGTGGGAAGTGGACCCCGGGTTCCTGCGTGCGAGGTCTGACCGTGTCCCTCCCTGTCCTGCAGCTCGGCCACCCCCGCCCCGGGGAAGGCGGCGAAGCGGAGGCGGCAGGTGGAGCAGGATCCCCGCACAGGTAAGGCGCTTTCCTGCTTTCTCGAAGGAGTGGGCTGCTGGGGAGAAGGCGTGCCAGGGCTTCAGGAAAGGAACAGCTGCCTCCTCTGGAATGTCCCGGGCGGCTTCCTCGGTTCTTCCGGCCACCCGTCCCGCAGCCGGTCCGGGCCGAGTCCCGGGGCTCTCCGGGCTCACGCCCTCTGCTCTCAAGAACACCCTGCGGGAGCAGAGCATTCACCTCGCACCCTCTGCTCTCTCCGCAGGGGCAGAGCCAGCCGCAGTGCCAGGAGCTCCCTGCCCGGCTCCAGCGCGGGCCCCGGCAGCAGCCCAGGTGAGTGGGCGGGACTCCGGAGGCTGGCCAGAGGGCCGCTGCTGCCCCGGCTCCAGGCCCCCAGCCAAGCCCCGCAGATGACCCTCCAGCTGGCGCTCAGCCTGAGCAGGACCTCCACCGCCTGGGGGGTGGGGGGAGGTGGCCAGGCAGAGTTTCCCTCGGGGAGGGGGCGGGGGCTGGCGGCTGGCAGCTCCCTCCCCAAGAGGCCTCTCGGAGGGCCCCTGGGAGCTGGAGAACTCAGAGCTTTCCTCCCGCAGGGGCCGCGGACGCCCAGCACGCAGAGGATGCAGATGGTCGTGGTGGTCCTGGAGCCGGGAACAGCCCTTGAGCTGCGCCTGGGTGCGGAAGTCCTGGTCCTGGCCCCCCACGCAGCCCTGCAGCTCACGCTCGGCAACCTGGCGCTCGTCGTCGTCCCTGCGCGCGTCCTGAGCTCTTCCGAGGCTCTCTGGTTCCCTGCCCACGCGCGCTGGCTCTGGCCCGGCCCGACCCAGGCCGCCTGGGCCATCAACGTGCAAGACGGATCCCTTTGCGCCCAGAGAGCGGAGCCCAGCGGAGCGCCCCCCGCGCCAGAGGACGGGGAGGCTAGGCGAGGCTGCCGGCCCCCCGCGGGACCCTGGGCCGGCGGAGTCCCGGGCCTCAGCCCCTCCTCCCCGCACACCCTCCTCCTCCAAGCTCTCCGCGGGGCCCCTGCCCGCCAGGGCTGCGGGCTCCCGCCCGGGCCCAGGCCGGGGCTGCGCCCTCTGCCGGCCGAGTTCAGCCTGGACCTCCGCGGCCTGGGGCCCCCGCCCAGCTCGGAGCTCAGACCTCTGCCTCCCTCCCCGAGTCCCAGTCCGCGGCCCAGAAGCTGCCGCGCGCCGCCCCGTCGCAGGCCCCCCGCCAAGGCCCGCAGGCGTCTCTTCCGAGGGGATTGATCGGCCGCGAGCGCCCACCCCACGCGCAAGAATTGGCGCACGCCGTTCGGGAGCCGCGGACGCCTGCCCCCTTCTAGGGTGTCTCCCTGAGGCGGCATCACTCTCTGCCGGGAACACCGCGCGGGCGGCTGGCGCTCCAGGCGGGAGCGGAGGCCGCCAGGGACCTCTCCCCCACACCCGGGCTCTGCCACAGGGGCTCCGGACAGGCGGAAGAGAGCACCGGGAGGGTGGGGAGAAAAGAGCTGCCCATCCCTCCTGCCGCGAAGGACTCCGACATCCAGAAGAGGGCACATCTGGTCACGGTCCTCTGCGAGGAACCACACCCAAGACCCTCGAAGAAAGCACGCCAAAGCCTGGAGCGCGCGCCTCCCCAGAGAGGGTCTCCCAAAGCACCTGAAAGCGGGCTCCGCCCGCATCACGCCCGGGAGCGGGAGCGGAAGGCGCAGGAGCTCTCCGGGTGGGGGGAGGGGGGCGTTAGCACACCTTGCCGCCATGAGAACGGCTCCAGGAGAACAGCACGATGGACCTGTCCGAAGGCTGGGCAGGACGTGGAGCCGCTGGAACTCTCCCCCGTTGCTGGCGGGGAGCCCAGAATGGGACAACTTGCTGAAATGGAGTGTAGTTCCTCGACTCCTTCATCCTAGGCTTCCCGTTCATCCCACCCGGCTCTCCCACTCTGAGAGATCTGCTTGAGAGCCACGAACGGGTCTGTTCAGGGAGACGCCGAAGGCCAGAGTGGCCAGCAGCTGTCTCCACAATACAGCCAAGGGTGGGGTGTGACCTCCCCCGTGCCCTTCGGGGTTGCGTGGAGACTGAGAAGGGGACCCACCCCGGCCAGGGCACTGCCCCTCAGCGATCAAGAGGATGGGCTTTTTCCGCTCGATTCCATGGCCCACCCCGGTCAGTCGACTCTGAATGCTTCTAGTCCCTCCAGGTGTTGGATGATTTTCAGGGCGGTTTGGGCGACCGGGGCTGTGGGAACCTTACGAGAGGCGATCGAGGACGTCTCCCTGCAGACCCAGGGTCTCGCATGCAATGGCACTTTCAGACGGGATGCGCCGAAACCGTGAAACCCACACTGGCTTTCCAAGCCTGCCACGAAGAGAAAGATGACCGTGACTCTTCACTCTAGGGGGGAAACGGCAGTGCCCATGATCCTATTGGAACTTGAGTGTAATAAATCGATACCGAAACGTGCTTGATTTTGGGGTGTGATCATTTCTTACGTCTGTTGGCTCGACAACTGGGAAGCACGTGGGGGCGCTGTTCTGTTTCCATCAGATTCGGCAGAACACACACGAGGAGAGGAAAGCCGGCAAGAGGGGAGGGGGTGGATTTCCAAAGGAGAAGGAAGCTCCGCCAACCCCGCAAAAGGCACACAGATGCGAGCGCCCGCGCACGCCCTCACGCACGCCGCCCACCCCCCCCCGCCCACACACACAAACACACACACACACACAAACTCCGATGTAACACAGACATTCGCAGAGGCACGTTCACAAATTCCCGTAAAGTCTGCCTGAGCTCACCCCCAAATTCCCCTCCGAAGTTCTCAAAGGGCAAGCGATTGCCTAGTGAAAGGACTCCTCCCTCGAGGCTCCGGCTCCGAGGAAAGGAACTCAGAGCCCCGCCTGGTCGGCAAGCGGGCTGGGACTCAAGCCAGAGAGTCCCCCCGGGTCCGGCGTGCATGTGGCTCCCCTTTCTTCTACTCTTCGAAGCTCCCTAGTTTGGGAGAACTCGCGCTGGGATGGCCTTCCCAGAAATCCATTGATTGGTCCCCCGGAAGAATACCCTTCCGGTTGACCCTGAGAAGACCCCAGAAACAAGTCAGGTGAAGCACTTCCTGGCTGCAGGGAAGGGAGAGGGTCGAGCGGACAGGGAAGACGGCTGCCAGGCGACGGCTGGACGATGGGGGCGGAGTCAGGGAGAGGGGCCAGCGGACGGATCTGGAAGGGATTGGGCGGACTCTGAAGCAAGGCCTCCTCGGGAGTCCTCCTCACACGTCCCCCCTGGCCGGCCCCTCCTCTTCTGGAGCCCAGGGCCAACCAATCCCATCCGACCTGGACGACGACGAGCCCCCTGGCTCCGCCCCCGCTGACCCCAGCTGCGCGCATTTCCCCCGGATCTCCAGCAGTCCCTGCCCTCCTCCAACCGCCTCAGGCCACGGGAACGCTTCCTCCAGAACTGAGTGCCCAGCCTTGGGACAGACACTGCTCTGCTCCTGCAGGAGAGAGAGGGGATCCGTGAGACGCCAGCTCCGATTTCCAGGTCGTAAGACCGGGACGAGGGTTTGCTTGGACAAAGGAGGCAGGAGCACCTTCCCGATGGATGGCTCCCGGCGCCCGAGGAGACCGCGGGAGTCCCGGACAGAATCAAAGGGCCGCAGAGCTGGAGACACCTGGTACGTTGGGACCTGGGTGACGGAGGACGAGGCGGGCTCCTCTGTGTGGCTAGGGGTGTGTGTGTGTGTGTGTGTGTGTGTGTTTGTGTGTGTGTGTGTGTGTGTGTGTGTGTGTGTGTGTGTGCGTGCGTGTTTCAGTGGATGGCACCAGGGGAGAGGAGAAGGGAGAAGCCGGGCCTCCCAGGAGGCTGGGCATTTGGAAGCTGAGGAAAGGGAGAATCGCTAGGTCCGGAGGAATCCCTTCGGGGTGGGGAGGTCGGGAGGAGCCCTCGGGAGACGCGTCTCGGGTTTGCTCCCTCCTTGCTCTCTTCCTGTGCTCCGGCCTTACAATTCCCCCTGCCGACACACTCTCTGTGGGGTCGTCTCCCTCCTCTGCGGGAAGGGAGAGGGGAGCAGAGGATCTGAGGGTTCCACCACCGTCTCACCCAGACGGGGGAGGGTTCCCTCCGTGTCCACTGTTTTTCTTCTGGCCCTCAGCACCGCGCGTGGAATCCGGGGGCAGACAGGACTGTCCCCTGTGGAGCGCGGGCACCACTTTCTGCAAAGTGCTCAGGCCCGAGGAGATGTCTCTCCTTCTCCTGTGGAGGAGCCCCCTCCAGAGGGCACTCTTTCCCGTGGGCACCGTCCCTGGTTCCCTCCCTATTGGCGGTGCAGGGGGGGGGGTGGGGGCTGGGGGTTTGGGGGGTGGGGGTGGGGCTTTCCCCAGCGAGGGGGTGAGGGAGGACGCGCGCAGAGGCGGGTGTCGGGACGCAAGCAGCACCCGGGGAGGAGCAGCTCTCCTTGGAAGGGAAGGACGCGTGCCTTGGCCCCGGGGCTCAGGGTGGGCGCGTGGGCGGGATGAGAAGGCGGGCTTTCAGGCGTGTGGGAAGTGGACCCCGGGTTCCTGCGTGCGAGGTCTGACCGTGTCCCTCCCTGTCCTGCAGCTCGGCCACCCCCGCCCCGGGGAAGGCGGCGAAGCGGAGGCGGCAGGTGGAGCAGGATCCCCGCACAGGTAAGGCGCTTTCCTGCTTTCTCGAAGGAGTGGGCTGCTGGGGAGAAGGCGTGCCAGGGCTTCAGGAAAGGAACAGCTGCCTCCTCTGGAATGTCCCGGGCGGCTTCCTCGGTTCTTCCGGCCACCCGTCCCGCAGCCGGTCCGGGCCGAGTCCCGGGGCTCTCCGGGCTCACGCCCTCTGCTCTCAAGAACACCCTGCGGGAGCAGAGCATTCACCTCGCACCCTCTGCTCTCTCCGCAGGGGCAGAGCCAGCCGCAGTGCCAGGAGCTCCCTGCCCGGCTCCAGCGCGGGCCCCGGCAGCAGCCCAGGTGAGTGGGCGGGACTCCGGAGGCTGGCCAGAGGGCCGCTGCTGCCCCGGCTCCAGGCCCCCAGCCAAGCCCCGCAGATGACCCTCCAGCTGGCGCTCAGCCTGAGCAGGACCTCCACCGCCTGGGGGGTGGGGGGAGGTGGCCAGGCAGAGTTTCCCTCGGGGAGGGGGCGGGGGCTGGCGGCTGGCAGCTCCCTCCCCAAGAGGCCTCTCGGAGGGCCCCTGGGAGCTGGAGAACTCAGAGCTTTCCTCCCGCAGGGGCCGCGGACGCCCAGCACGCAGAGGATGCAGATGGTCGTGGTGGTCCTGGAGCCGGGAACAGCCCTTGAGCTGCGCCTGGGTGCGGAAGTCCTGGTCCTGGCCCCCCACGCAGCCCTGCAGCTCACGCTCGGCAACCTGGCGCTCGTCGTCGTCCCTGCGCGCGTCCTGAGCTCTTCCGAGGCTCTCTGGTTCCCTGCCCACGCGCGCTGGCTCTGGCCCGGCCCGACCCAGGCCGCCTGGGCCATCAACGTGCAAGACGGATCCCTTTGCGCCCAGAGAGCGGAGCCCAGCGGAGCGCCCCCCGCGCCAGAGGACGGGGAGGCTAGGCGAGGCTGCCGGCCCCCCGCGGGACCCTGGGCCGGCGGAGTCCCGGGCCTCAGCCCCTCCTCCCCGCACACCCTCCTCCTCCAAGCTCTCCGCGGGGCCCCTGCCCGCCAGGGCTGCGGGCTCCCGCCCGGGCCCAGGCCGGGGCTGCGCCCTCTGCCGGCCGAGTTCAGCCTGGACCTCCGCGGCCTGGGGCCCCCGCCCAGCTCGGAGCTCAGACCTCTGCCTCCCTCCCCGAGTCCCAGTCCGCGGCCCAGAAGCTGCCGCGCGCCGCCCCGTCGCAGGCCCCCCGCCAAGGCCCGCAGGCGTCTCTTCCGAGGGGATTGATCGGCCGCGAGCGCCCACCCCACGCGCAAGAATTGGCGCACGCCGTTCGGGAGCCGCGGACGCCTGCCCCCTTCTAGGGTGTCTCCCTGAGGCGGCATCACTCTCTGCCGGGAACACCGCGCGGGCGGCTGGCGCTCCAGGCGGGAGCGGAGGCCGCCAGGGACCTCTCCCCCACACCCGGGCTCTGCCACAGGGGCTCCGGACAGGCGGAAGAGAGCACCGGGAGGGTGGGGAGAAAAGAGCTGCCCATCCCTCCTGCCGCGAAGGACTCCGACATCCAGAAGAGGGCACATCTGGTCACGGTCCTCTGCGAGGAACCACACCCAAGACCCTCGAAGAAAGCACGCCAAAGCCTGGAGCGCGCGCCTCCCCAGAGAGGGTCTCCCAAAGCACCTGAAAGCGGGCTCCGCCCGCATCACGCCCGGGAGCGGGAGCGGAAGGCGCAGGAGCTCTCCGGGTGGGGGGAGGGGGGCGTTAGCACACCTTGCCGCCATGAGAACGGCTCCAGGAGAACAGCACGATGGACCTGTCCGAAGGCTGGGCAGGACGTGGAGCCGCTGGAACTCTCCCCCGTTGCTGGCGGGGAGCCCAGAATGGGACAACTTGCTGAAATGGAGTGTAGTTCCTCGACTCCTTCATCCTAGGCTTCCCGTTCATCCCACCCGGCTCTCCCACTCTGAGAGATCTGCTTGAGAGCCACGAACGGGTCTGTTCAGGGAGACGCCGAAGGCCAGAGTGGCCAGCAGCTGTCTCCACAATACAGCCAAGGGTGGGGTGTGACCTCCCCCGTGCCCTTCGGGGTTGCGTGGAGACTGAGAAGGGGACCCACCCCGGCCAGGGCACTGCCCCTCAGCGATCAAGAGGATGGGCTTTTTCCGCTCGATTCCATGGCCCACCCCGGTCAGTCGACTCTGAATGCTTCTAGTCCCTCCAGGTGTTGGATGATTTTCAGGGCGGTTTGGGCGACCGGGGCTGTGGGAACCTTACGAGAGGCGATCGAGGACGTCTCCCTGCAGACCCAGGGTCTCGCATGCAATGGCACTTTCAGACGGGATGCGCCGAAACCGTGAAACCCACACTGGCTTTCCAAGCCTGCCACGAAGAGAAAGATGACCGTGACTCTTCACTCTAGGGGGGAAACGGCAGTGCCCATGATCCTATTGGAACTTGAGTGTAATAAATCGATACCGAAACGTGCTTGATTTTGGGGTGTGATCATTTCTTACGTCTGTTGGCTCGACAACTGGGAAGCACGTGGGGGCGCTGTTCTGTTTCCATCAGATTCGGCAGAACACACACGAGGAGAGGAAAGCCGGCAAGAGGGGAGGGGGTGGATTTCCAAAGGAGAAGGAAGCTCCGCCAACCCCGCAAAAGGCACACAGATGCGAGCGCCCGCGCACGCCCTCACGCACGCCGCCCACCCCCCACCCCGCCCACACACACAAACACACACACACACACAAACTCCGATGTAACACAGACATTCGCAGAGGCACGTTCACAAATTCCCGTAAAGTCTGCCTGAGCTCACCCCCAAATTCCCCTCCGAAGTTCTCAAAGGGCAAGCGATTGCCTAGTGAAAGGACTCCTCCCTCGAGGCTCCGGCTCCGAGGAAAGGAACTCAGAGCCCCGCCTGGTCGGCAAGCGGGCTGGGACTCAAGCCAGAGAGTCCCCCCGGGTCCGGCGTGCATGTGGCTCCCCTTTCTTCTACTCTTCGAAGCTCCCTAGTTTGGGAGAACTCGCGCTGGGATGGCCTTCCCAGAAATCCATTGATTGCTCCCCCGGAAGAATACCCTTCCGGTTGACCCTGAGAAGACCCCAGAAACAAGTCAGGTGAAGCACTTCCTGGCTGCAGGGAAGGGAGAGGGTCGAGCGGACAGGGAAGACGGCTGCCAGGCGACGGCTGGACGATGGGGGCGGAGTCAGGGAGAGGGGCCAGCGGACGGATCTGGAAGGGATTGGGCGGACTCTGAAGCAAGGCCTCCTCGGGAGTCCTCCTCACACGTCCCCCCTGGCCGGCCCCTCCTCTTCTGGAGCCCAGGGCCAACCAATCCCATCCGACCTGGACGACGACGAGCCCCCTGGCTCCGCCCCCGCTGACCCCAGCGGCGCGCATTTCCCCCGGATCTCCAGCAGTCCCTGCCCTCCTCCAACCACCTCAGGCCACGGGAACGCTTCCTCCAGAACTGAGTGCCCAGCCTTGGGACAGACACTGCTCGTGCAGGAGAGAGAGGGGATCCGTGAGACGCCAGCTCCGATTTCCAGGTCGTAAGACCGGGACGAGGGTTTGCTTGGACAAAGGAGGCAGGAGCACCTTCCCGATGGATGGCTCCCGGCGCCCGAGGAGACCGCGGGAGTCCCGGACAGAATCAAAGGGCCGCAGAGCTGGAGACACCTGGTACGTTGGGACCTGGGTGACGGAGGACGAGGCGGGCTCCTCTGTGTGGCTAGGGGTGTGTGTGTGTGTGTGTGTGTGTGTGTTTGTGTGTGTGTGTGTGTGTGTGTGTGTGTGTGTGTGTGTGCGTGCGTGTTTCAGTGGATGGCACCAGGGGAGAGGAGAAGGGAGAAGCCGGGCCTCCCAGGAGGCTGGGCATTTGGAAGCTGAGGAAAGGGAGAATCGCTAGGTCCGGAGGAATCCCTTCGGGGTGGGGAGGTCGGGAGGAGCCCTCGGGAGACGCGTCTCGGGTTTGCTCCCTCCTTGCTCTCTTCCTGTGCTCCGGCCTTACAATTCCCCCTGCCGACACACTCTCTGTGGGGTCGTCTCCCTCCTCTGCGGGAAGGGAGAGGGGAGCAGAGGATCTGAGGGTTCCACCACCGTCTCACCCAGACGGGGGAGGGTTCCCTCCGTGTCCACTGTTTTTCTTCTGGCCCTCAGCACCGCGCGTGGAATCCGGGGGCAGACAGGACTGTCCCCTGTGGAGCGCGGGCACCACTTTCTGCAAAGTGCTCAGGCCCGAGGAGATGTCTCTCCTTCTCCTGTGGAGGAGCCCCCTCCAGAGGGCACTCTTTCCCGTGGGCACCGTCCCTGGTTCCCTCCCTATTGGCGGTGCAGGGGGGGGGGTGGGGGCTGGGGGTTTGGGGGGTGGGGGTGGGGCTTTCCCCAGCGAGGGGGTGAGGGAGGACGCGCGCAGAGGCGGGTGTCGGGACGCAAGCAGCACCCGGGGAGGAGCAGCTCTCCTTGGAAGGGAAGGACGCGTGCCTTGGCCCCGGGGCTCAGGGTGGGCGCGTGGGCGGGATGAGAAGGCGGGCTTTCAGGCGTGTGGGAAGTGGACCCCGGGTTCCTGCGTGCGAGGTCTGACCGTGTCCCTCCCTGTCCTGCAGCTCGGCCACCCCCGCCCCGGGGAAGGCGGCGAAGCGGAGGCGGCAGGTGGAGCAGGATCCCCGCACAGGTAAGGCGCTTTCCTGCTTTCTCGAAGGAGTGGGCTGCTGGGGAGAAGGCGTGCCAGGGCTTCAGGAAAGGAACAGCTGCCTCCTCTGGAATGTCCCGGGCGGCTTCCTCGGTTCTTCCGGCCACCCGTCCCGCAGCCGGTCCGGGCCGAGTCCCGGGGCTCTCCGGGCTCACGCCCTCTGCTCTCAAGAACACCCTGCGGGAGCAGAGCATTCACCTCGCACCCTCTGCTCTCTCCGCAGGGGCAGAGCCAGCCGCAGTGCCAGGAGCTCCCTGCCCGGCTCCAGCGCGGGCCCCGGCAGCAGCCCAGGTGAGTGGGCGGGACTCCGGAGGCTGGCCAGAGGGCCGCTGCTGCCCCGGCTCCAGGCCCCCAGCCAAGCCCCGCAGATGACCCTCCAGCTGGCGCTCAGCCTGAGCAGGACCTCCACCGCCTGGGGGGTGGGGGGAGGTGGCCAGGCAGAGTTTCCCTCGGGGAGGGGGCGGGGGCTGGCGGCTGGCAGCTCCCTCCCCAAGAGGCCTCTCGGAGGGCCCCTGGGAGCTGGAGAACTCAGAGCTTTCCTCCCGCAGGGGCCGCGGACGCCCAGCACGCAGAGGATGCAGATGGTCGTGGTGGTCCTGGAGCCGGGAACAGCCCTTGAGCTGCGCCTGGGTGCGGAAGTCCTGGTCCTGGCCCCCCACGCAGCCCTGCAGCTCACGCTCGGCAACCTGGCGCTCGTCGTCGTCCCTGCGCGCGTCCTGAGCTCTTCCGAGGCTCTCTGGTTCCCTGCCCACGCGCGCTGGCTCTGGCCCGGCCCGACCCAGGCCGCCTGGGCCATCAACGTGCAAGACGGATCCCTTTGCGCCCAGAGAGCGGAGCCCAGCGGAGCGCCCCCCGCGCCAGAGGACGGGGAGGCTAGGCGAGGCTGCCGGCCCCCCGCGGGACCCTGGGCCGGCGGAGTCCCGGGCCTCAGCCCCTCCTCCCCGCACACCCTCCTCCTCCAAGCTCTCCGCGGGGCCCCTGCCCGCCAGGGCTGCGGGCTCCCGCCCGGGCCCAGGCCGGGGCTGCGCCCTCTGCCGGCCGAGTTCAGCCTGGACCTCCGCGGCCTGGGGCCCCCGCCCAGCTCGGAGCTCAGACCTCTGCCTCCCTCCCCGAGTCCCAGTCCGCGGCCCAGAAGCTGCCGCGCGCCGCCCCGTCGCAGGCCCCCCGCCAAGGCCCGCAGGCGTCTCTTCCGAGGGGATTGATCGGCCGCGAGCGCCCACCCCACGCGCAAGAATTGGCGCACGCCGTTCGGGAGCCGCGGACGCCTGCCCCCTTCTAGGGTGTCTCCCTGAGGCGGCATCACTCTCTGCCGGGAACACCGCGCGGGCGGCTGGCGCTCCAGGCGGGAGCGGAGGCCGCCAGGGACCTCTCCCCCACACCCGGGCTCTGCCACAGGGGCTCCGGACAGGCGGAAGAGAGCACCGGGAGGGTGGGGAGAAAAGAGCTGCCCATCCCTCCTGCCGCGAAGGACTCCGACATCCAGAAGAGGGCACATCTGGTCACGGTCCTCTGCGAGGAACCACACCCAAGACCCTCGAAGAAAGCACGCCAAAGCCTGGAGCGCGCGCCTCCCCAGAGAGGGTCTCCCAAAGCACCTGAAAGCGGGCTCCGCCCGCATCACGCCCGGGAGCGGGAGCGGAAGGCGCAGGAGCTCTCCGGGTGGGGGGAGGGGGGCGTTAGCACACCTTGCCGCCATGAGAACGGCTCCAGGAGAACAGCACGATGGACCTGTCCGAAGGCTGGGCAGGACGTGGAGCCGCTGGAACTCTCCCCCGTTGCTGGCGGGGAGCCCAGAATGGGACAACTTGCTGAAATGGAGTGTAGTTCCTCGACTCCTTCATCCTAGGCTTCCC
Organism: Equus asinus; assembly: GCF_041296235.1. Classification (NCBI taxonomy): domain Eukaryota; kingdom Metazoa; phylum Chordata; class Mammalia; order Perissodactyla; family Equidae; genus Equus; species Equus asinus. The sequence goes on along the minus strand of NC_091809.1, from coordinate 18,076,754 downwards.
GTTCATCCCACCCGGCTCTCCCACTCTGAGAGATCTGCTTGAGAGCCACGAACGGGTCTGTTCAGGGAGACGCCGAAGGCCAGAGTGGCCAGCAGCTGTCTCCACAATACAGCCAAGGGTGGGGTGTGACCTCCCCCGTGCCCTTCGGGGTTGCGTGGAGACTGAGAAGGGGACCCACCCCGGCCAGGGCACTGCCCCTCAGCGATCAAGAGGATGGGCTTTTTCCGCTCGATTCCATGGCCCACCCCGGTCAGTCGACTCTGAATGCTTCTAGTCCCTCCAGGTGTTGGATGATTTTCAGGGCGGTTTGGGCGACCGGGGCTGTGGGAACCTTACGAGAGGCGATCGAGGACGTCTCCCTGCAGACCCAGGGTCTCGCATGCAATGGCACTTTCAGACGGGATGCGCCGAAACCGTGAAACCCACACTGGCTTTCCAAGCCTGCCACGAAGAGAAAGATGACCGTGACTCTTCACTCTAGGGGGGAAACGGCAGTGCCCATGATCCTATTGGAACTTGAGTGTAATAAATCGATACCGAAACGTGCTTGATTTTGGGGTGTGATCATTTCTTACGTCTGTTGGCTCGACAACTGGGAAGCACGTGGGGGCGCTGTTCTGTTTCCATCAGATTCGGCAGAACACACACGAGGAGAGGAAAGCCGGCAAGAGGGGAGGGGGTGGATTTCCAAAGGAGAAGGAAGCTCCGCCAACCCCGCAAAAGGCACACAGATGCGAGCGCCCGCGCACGCCCTCACGCACGCCGCCCACCCCCCACCCCGCCCACACACACAAACACACACACACACACAAACTCCGATGTAACACAGACATTCGCAGAGGCACGTTCACAAATTCCCGTAAAGTCTGCCTGAGCTCACCCCCAAATTCCCCTCCGAAGTTCTCAAAGGGCAAGCGATTGCCTAGTGAAAGGACTCCTCCCTCGAGGCTCCGGCTCCGAGGAAAGGAACTCAGAGCCCCGCCTGGTCGGCAAGCGGGCTGGGACTCAAGCCAGAGAGTCCCCCCGGGTCCGGCGTGCATGTGGCTCCCCTTTCTTCTACTCTTCGAAGCTCCCTAGTTTGGGAGAACTCGCGCTGGGATGGCCTTCCCAGAAATCCATTGATTGGTCCCCCGGAAGAATACCCTTCCGGTTGACCCTGAGAAGACCCCAGAAACAAGTCAGGTGAAGCACTTCCTGGCTGCAGGGAAGGGAGAGGGTCGAGCGGACAGGGAAGACGGCTGCCAGGCGACGGCTGGACGATGGGGGCGGAGTCAGGGAGAGGGGCCAGCGGACGGATCTGGAAGGGATTGGGCGGACTCTGAAGCAAGGCCTCCTCGGGAGTCCTCCTCACACGTCCCCCCTGGCCGGCCCCTCCTCTTCTGGAGCCCAGGGCCAACCAATCCCATCCGACCTGGACGACGACGAGCCCCCTGGCTCCGCCCCCGCTGACCCCAGCGGCGCGCATTTCCCCCGGATCTCCAGCAGTCCCTGCCCTCCTCCAACCGCCTCAGGCCACGGGAACGCTTCCTCCAGAACTGAGTGCCCAGCCTTGGGACAGACACTGCTCGTGCAGGAGAGAGAGGGGATCCGTGAGACGCCAGCTCCGATTTCCAGGTCGTAAGACCGGGACGAGGGTTTGCTTGGACAAAGGAGGCAGGAGCACCTTCCCGATGGATGGCTCCCGGCGCCCGAGGAGACCGCGGGAGTCCCGGACAGAATCAAAGGGCCGCAGAGCTGGAGACACCTGGTACGTTGGGACCTGGGTGACGGAGGACGAGGCGGGCTCCTCTGTGTGGCTAGGGTGTGTGTGTGTGTGTGTGTGTGTGTGTGTGTGTTTGTGTGTGTGTGTGTGTGTGTGTGTGTGTGCGTGCGTGTTTCAGTGGATGGCACCAGGGGAGAGGAGAAGGGAGAAGCCGGGCCTCCCAGGAGGCTGGGCATTTGGAAGCTGAGGAAAGGGAGAATCGCTAGGTCCGGAGGAATCCCTTCGGGGTGGGGAGGTCGGGAGGAGCCCTCGGGAGACGCGTCTCGGGTTTGCTCCCTCCTTGCTCTCTTCCTGTGCTCCGGCCTTACAATTCCCCCTGCCGACACACTCTCTGTGGGGTCGTCTCCCTCCTCTGCGGGAAGGGAGAGGGGAGCAGAGGATCTGAGGGTTCCACCACCGTCTCACCCAGACGGGGGAGGGTTCCCTCCGTGTCCACTGTTTTTCTTCTGGCCCTCAGCACCGCGCGTGGAATCCGGGGGCAGACAGGACTGTCCCCTGTGGAGCGCGGGCACCACTTTCTGCAAAGTGCTCAGGCCCGAGGAGATGTCTCTCCTTCTCCTGTGGAGGAGCCCCCTCCAGAGGGCACTCTTTCCCGTGGGCACCGTCCCTGGTTCCCTCCCTATTGGCGGTGCAGGGGGGGGGGGTGGGGGCTGGGGGTTTGGGGGGTGGGGGTGGGGCTTTCCCCAGCGAGGGGGTGAGGGAGGACGCGCGCAGAGGCGGGTGTCGGGACGCAAGCAGCACCCGGGGAGGAGCAGCTCTCCTTGGAAGGGAAGGACGCGTGCCTTGGCCCCGGGGCTCAGGGTGGGCGCGTGGGCGGGATGAGAAGGCGGGCTTTCAGGCGTGTGGGAAGTGGACCCCGGGTTCCTGCGTGCGAGGTCTGACCGTGTCCCTCCCTGTCCTGCAGCTCGGCCACCCCCGCCCCGGGGAAGGCGGCGAAGCGGAGGCGGCAGGTGGAGCAGGATCCCCGCACAGGTAAGGCGCTTTCCTGCTTTCTCGAAGGAGTGGGCTGCTGGGGAGAAGGCGTGCCAGGGCTTCAGGAAAGGAACAGCTGCCTCCTCTGGAATGTCCCGGGCGGCTTCCTCGGTTCTTCCGGCCACCCGTCCCGCAGCCGGTCCGGGCCGAGTCCCGGGGCTCTCCGGGCTCACGCCCTCTGCTCTCAAGAACACCCTGCGGGAGCAGAGCATTCACCTCGCACCCTCTGCTCTCTCCGCAGGGGCAGAGCCAGCCGCAGTGCCAGGAGCTCCCTGCCCGGCTCCAGCGCGGGCCCCGGCAGCAGCCCAGGTGAGTGGGCGGGACTCCGGAGGCTGGCCAGAGGGCCGCTGCTGCCCCGGCTCCAGGCCCCCAGCCAAGCCCCGCAGATGACCCTCCAGCTGGCGCTCAGCCTGAGCAGGACCTCCACCGCCTGGGGGGTGGGGGGAGGTGGCCAGGCAGAGTTTCCCTCGGGGAGGGGGCGGGGGCTGGCGGCTGGCAGCTCCCTCCCCAAGAGGCCTCTCGGAGGGCCCCTGGGAGCTGGAGAACTCAGAGCTTTCCTCCCGCAGGGGCCGCGGACGCCCAGCACGCAGAGGATGCAGATGGTCGTGGTGGTCCTGGAGCCGGGAACAGCCCTTGAGCTGCGCCTGGGTGCGGAAGTCCTGGTCCTGGCCCCCCACGCAGCCCTGCAGCTCACGCTCGGCAACCTGGCGCTCGTCGTCGTCCCTGCGCGCGTCCTGAGCTCTTCCGAGGCTCTCTGGTTCCCTGCCCACGCGCGCTGGCTCTGGCCCGGCCCGACCCAGGCCGCCTGGGCCATCAACGTGCAAGACGGATCCCTTTGCGCCCAGAGAGCGGAGCCCAGCGGAGCGCCCCCCGCGCCAGAGGACGGGGAGGCTAGGCGAGGCTGCCGGCCCCCCGCGGGACCCTGGGCCGGCGGAGTCCCGGGCCTCAGCCCCTCCTCCCCGCACACCCTCCTCCTCCAAGCTCTCCGCGGGGCCCCTGCCCGCCAGGGCTGCGGGCTCCCGCCCGGGCCCAGGCCGGGGCTGCGCCCTCTGCCGGCCGAGTTCAGCCTGGACCTCCGCGGCCTGGGGCCCCCGCCCAGCTCGGAGCTCAGACCTCTGCCTCCCTCCCCGAGTCCCAGTCCGCGGCCCAGAAGCTGCCGCGCGCCGCCCCGTCGCAGGCCCCCCGCCAAGGCCCGCAGGCGTCTCTTCCAAGGGGATTGATCGGCCGCGAGCGCCCACCCCACGCGCAAGAATTGGCGCACGCCGTTCGGGAGCCGCGGACGCCTGCCCCCTTCTAGGGTGTCTCCCTGAGGCGGCATCACTCTCTGCCGGGAACACCGCGCGGGCGGCTGGCGCTCCAGGCGGGAGCGGAGGCCGCCAGGGACCTCTCCCCCACACCCGGGCTCTGCCACAGGGGCTCCGGACAGGCGGAAGAGAGCACCGGGAGGGTGGGGAGAAAAGAGCTGCCCATCCCTCCTGCCGCGAAGGACTCCGACATCCAGAAGAGGGCACATCTGGTCACGGTCCTCTGCGAGGAACCACACCCAAGACCCTCGAAGAAAGCACGCCAAAGCCTGGAGCGCGCGCCTCCCCAGAGAGGGTCTCCCAAAGCACCTGAAAGCGGGCTCCGCCCGCATCACGCCCGGGAGCGGGAGCCGAAGGCGCAGGAGCTCTCCGGGTGGGGGGAGGGGGGCGTTAGCACACCTTGCCGCCATGAGAACGGCTCCAGGAGAACAGCACGATGGACCTGTCCGAAGGCTGGGCAGGACGTGGAGCCGCTGGAACTCTCCCCCGTTGCTGGCGGGGAGCCCAGAATGGGACAACTTGCTGAAATGGAGTGTAGTTCCTCGACTCCTTCATCCTAGGCTTCCCGTTCATCCCACCCGGCTCTCCCACTCTGAGAGATCTGCTTGAGAGCCACGAACGGGTCTGTTCAGGGAGACGCCGAAGGCCAGAGTGGCCAGCAGCTGTCTCCACAATACAGCCAAGGGTGGGGTGTGACCTCCCCCGTGCCCTTCGGGGTTGCGTGGAGACTGAGAAGGGGACCCACCCCGGCCAGGGCACTGCCCCTCAGCGATCAAGAGGATGGGCTTTTTCCGCTCGATTCCATGGCCCACCCCGGTCAGTCGACTCTGAATGCTTCTAGTCCCTCCAGGTGTTGGATGATTTTCAGGGCGGTTTGGGCGACCGGGGCTGTGGGAACCTTACGAGAGGCGATCGAGGACGTCTCCCTGCAGACCCAGGGTCTCGCATGCAATGGCACTTTCAGACGGGATGCGCCGAAACCGTGAAACCCACACTGGCTTTCCAAGCCTGCCACGAAGAGAAAGATGACCGTGACTCTTCACTCTAGGGGGGAAACGGCAGTGCCCATGATCCTATTGGAACTTGAGTGTAATAAATCGATACCGAAACGTGCTTGATTTTGGGGTGTGATCATTTCTTACGTCTGTTGGCTCGACAACTGGGAAGCACGTGGGGGCGCTGTTCTGTTTCCATCAGATTCGGCAGAACACACACGAGGAGAGGAAAGCCGGCAAGAGGGGAGGGGGTGGATTTCCAAAGGAGAAGGAAGCTCCGCCAACCCCGCAAAAGGCACACAGATGCGAGCGCCCGCGCACGCCCTCACGCACGCCGCCCACCCCCCCCCCGCCCACACACACAAACACACACACACACACAAACTCCGATGTAACACAGACATTCGCAGAGGCACGTTCACAAATTCCCGTAAAGTCTGCCTGAGCTCACCCCCAAATTCCCCTCCGAAGTTCTCAAAGGGCAAGCGATTGCCTAGTGAAAGGACTCCTCCCTCGAGGCTCCGGCTCCGAGGAAAGGAACTCAGAGCCCCGCCTGGTCGGCAAGCGGGCTGGGACTCAAGCCAGAGAGTCCCCCCGGGTCCGGCGTGCATGTGGCTCCCCTTTCTTCTACTCTTCGAAGCTCCCTAGTTTGGGAGAACTCGCGCTGGGATGGCCTTCCCAGAAATCCATTGATTGGTCCCCCGGAAGAATACCCTTCCGGTTGACCCTGAGAAGACCCCAGAAACAAGTCAGGTGAAGCACTTCCTGGCTGCAGGGAAGGGAGAGGGTCGAGCGGACAGGGAAGACGGCTGCCAGGCGACGGCTGGACGATGGGGGCGGAGTCAGGGAGAGGGGCCAGCGGACGGATCTGGAAGGGATTGGGCGGACTCTGAAGCAAGGCCTCCTCGGGAGTCCTCCTCACACGTCCCCCCTGGCCGGCCCCTCCTCTTCTGGAGCCCAGGGCCAACCAATCCCATCCGACCTGGACGACGACGAGCCCCCTGGCTCCGCCCCCGCTGACCCCAGCTGCGCGCATTTCCCCCGGATCTCCAGCAGTCCCTGCCCTCCTCCAACCGCCTCAGGCCACGGGAACGCTTCCTCCAGAACTGAGTGCCCAGCCTTGGGACAGACACTGCTCGTGCAGGAGAGAGAGGGGATCCGTGAGACGCCAGCTCCGATTTCCAGGTCGTAAGACCGGGACGAGGGTTTGCTTGGACAAAGGAGGCAGGAGCACCTTCCCGATGGATGGCTCCCGGCGCCCGAGGAGACCGCGGGAGTCCCGGACAGAATCAAAGGGCCGCAGAGCTGGAGACACCTGGTACGTTGGGACCTGGGTGACGGAGGACGAGGCGGGCTCCTCTGTGTGGCTAGGGGTGTGTGTGTGTGTGTGTGTGTGTGTTTGTGTGTGTGTGTGTGTGTGTGTGCGTGCGTGTTTCAGTGGATGGCACCAGGGGAGAGGAGAAGGGAGAAGCCGGGCCTCCCAGGAGGCTGGGCATTTGGAAGCTGAGGAAAGGGAGAATCGCTAGGTCCGGAGGAATCCCTTCGGGGTGGGGAGGTCGGGAGGAGCCCTCGGGAGACGCGTCTCGGGTTTGCTCCCTCCTTGCTCTCTTCCTGTGCTCCGGCCTTACAATTCCCCCTGCCGACACACTCTCTGTGGGGTCGTCTCCCTCCTCTGCGGGAAGGGAGAGGGGAGCAGAGGATCTGAGGGTTCCACCACCGTCTCACCCAGACGGGGGAGGGTTCCCTCCGTGTCCACTGTTTTTCTTCTGGCCCTCAGCACCGCGCGTGGAATCCGGGGGCGGACAGGACTGTCCCCTGTGGAGCGCGGGCACCACTTTCTGCAAAGTGCTCAGGCCCGAGGAGATGTCTCTCCTTCTCCTGTGGAGGAGCCCCCTCCAGAGGGCACTCTTTCCCGTGGGCACCGTCCCTGGTTCCCTCCCTATTGGCGGTGCAGGGGGGGGGTGGGGGCTGGGGGTTTGGGGGGTGGGGGTGGGGCTTTCCCCAGCGAGGGGGTGAGGGAGGACGCGCGCAGAGGCGGGTGTCGGGACGCAAGCAGCACCCGGGGAGGAGCAGCTCTCCTTGGAAGGGAAGGACGCGTGCCTTGGCCCCGGGGCTCAGGGTGGGCGCGTGGGCGGGATGAGAAGGCGGGCTTTCAGGCGTGTGGGAAGTGGACCCCGGGTTCCTGCGTGCGAGGTCTGACCGTGTCCCTCCCTGTCCTGCAGCTCGGCCACCCCCGCCCCGGGGAAGGCGGCGAAGCGGAGGCGGCAGGTGGAGCAGGATCCCCGCACAGGTAAGGCGCTTTCCTGCTTTCTCGAAGGAGTGGGCTGCTGGGGAGAAGGCGTGCCAGGGCTTCAGGAAAGGAACAGCTGCCTCCTCTGGAATGTCCCGGGCGGCTTCCTCGGTTCTTCCGGCCACCCGTCCCGCAGCCGGTCCGGGCCGAGTCCCGGGGCTCTCCGGGCTCACGCCCTCTGCTCTCAAGAACACCCTGCGGGAGCAGAGCATTCACCTCGCACCCTCTGCTCTCTCCGCAGGGGCAGAGCCAGCCGCAGTGCCAGGAGCTCCCTGCCCGGCTCCAGCGCGGGCCCCGGCAGCAGCCCAGGTGAGTGGGCGGGACTCCGGAGGCTGGCCAGAGGGCCGCTGCTGCCCCGGCTCCAGGCCCCCAGCCAAGCCCCGCAGATGACCCTCCAGCTGGCGCTCAGCCTGAGCAGGACCTCCACCGCCTGGGGGGTGGGGGGAGGTGGCCAGGCAGAGTTTCCCTCGGGGAGGGGGCGGGGGCTGGCGGCTGGCAGCTCCCTCCCCAAGAGGCCTCTCGGAGGGCCCCTGGGAGCTGGAGAACTCAGAGCTTTCCTCCCGCAGGGGCCGCGGACGCCCAGCACGCAGAGGATGCAGATGGTCGTGGTGGTCCTGGAGCCGGGAACAGCCCTTGAGCTGCGCCTGGGTGCGGAAGTCCTGGTCCTGGCCCCCCACGCAGCCCTGCAGCTCACGCTCGGCAACCTGGCGCTCGTCGTCGTCCCTGCGCGCGTCCTGAGCTCTTCCGAGGCTCTCTGGTTCCCTGCCCACGCGCGCTGGCTCTGGCCCGGCCCGACCCAGGCCGCCTGGGCCATCAACGTGCAAGACGGATCCCTTTGCGCCCAGAGAGCGGAGCCCAGCGGAGCGCCCCCCGCGCCAGAGGACGGGGAGGCTAGGCGAGGCTGCCGGCCCCCCGCGGGACCCTGGGCCGGCGGAGTCCCGGGCCTCAGCCCCTCCTCCCCGCACACCCTCCTCCTCCAAGCTCTCCGCGGGGCCCCTGCCCGCCAGGGCTGCGGGCTCCCGCCCGGGCCCAGGCCGGGGCTGCGCCCTCTGCCGGCCGAGTTCAGCCTGGACCTCCGCGGCCTGGGGCCCCCGCCCAGCTCGGAGCTCAGACCTCTGCCTCCCTCCCCGAGTCCCAGTCCGCGGCCCAGAAGCTGCCGCGCGCCGCCCCGTCGCAGGCCCCCCGCCAAGGCCCGCAGGCGTCTCTTCCGAGGGGATTGATCGGCCGCGAGCGCCCACCCCACGCGCAAGAATTGGCGCACGCCGTTCGGGAGCCGCGGACGCCTGCCCCCTTCTAGGGTGTCTCCCTGAGGCGGCATCACTCTCTGCCGGGAACACCGCGCGGGCGGCTGGTGCTCCAGGCGGGAGCGGAGGCCGCCAGGGACCTCTCCCCCACACCCGGGCTCTGCCACAGGGGCTCCGGACAGGCGGAAGAGAGCACCGGGAGGGTGGGGAGAAAAGAGCTGCCCATCCCTCCTGCCGCGAAGGACTCCGACATCCAGAAGAGGGCACATCTGGTCACGGTCCTCTGCGAGGAACCACACCCAAGACCCTCGAAGAAAGCACGCCAAAGCCTGGAGCGCGCGCCTCCCCAGAGAGGGTCTCCCAAAGCACCTGAAAGCGGGCTCCGCCCGCATCACGCCCGGGAGCGGGAGCGGAAGGCGCAGGAGCTCTCCGGGTGGGGGGAGGGGGGCGTTAGCACACCTTGCCGCCATGAGAACGGCTCCAGGAGAACAGCACGATGGACCTGTCCGAAGGCTGGGCAGGACGTGGAGCCGCTGGAACTCTCCCCCGTTGCTGGCGGGGAGCCCAGAATGGGACAACTTGCTGAAATGGAGTGTAGTTCCTCGACTCCTTCATCCTAGGCTTCCCGTTCATCCCACCCGGCTCTCCCACTCTGAGAGATCTGCTTGAGAGCCACGAACGGGTCTGTTCAGGGAGACGCCGAAGGCCAGAGTGGCCAGCAGCTGTCTCCACAATACAGCCAAGGGTGGGGTGTGACCTCCCCCGTGCCCTTCGGGGTTGCGTGGAGACTGAGAAGGGGACCCACCCCGGCCAGGGCACTGCCCCTCAGCGATCAAGAGGATGGGCTTTTTCCGCTCGATTCCATGGCCCACCCCGGTCAGTCGACTCTGAATGCTTCTAGTCCCTCCAGGTGTTGGATGATTTTCAGGGCGGTTTGGGCGACCGGGGCTGTGGGAACCTTACGAGAGGCGATCGAGGACGTCTCCCTGCAGACCCAGGGTCTCGCATGCAATGGCACTTTCAGACGGGATGCGCCGAAACCGTGAAACCCACACTGGCTTTCCAAGCCTGCCACGAAGAGAAAGATGACCGTGACTCTTCACTCTAGGGGGGAAACGGCAGTGCCCATGATCCTATTGGAACTTGAGTGTAATAAATCGATACCGAAACGTGCTTGATTTTGGGGTGTGATCATTTCTTACGTCTGTTGGCTCGACAACTGGGAAGCACGTGGGGGCGCTGTTCTGTTTCCATCAGATTCGGCAGAACACACACGAGGAGAGGAAAGCCGGCAAGAGGGGAGGGGGTGGATTTCCAAAGGAGAAGGAAGCTCCGCCAACCCCGCAAAAGGCACACAGATGCGAGCGCCCGCGCACGCCCTCACGCACGCCGCCCACCCCCCCCCCCGCCCACACACACAAACACACACACACACACAAACTCCGATGTAACACAGACATTCGCAGAGGCACGTTCACAAATTCCCGTAAAGTCTGCCTGAGCTCACCCCCAAATTCCCCTCCGAAGTTCTCAAAGGGCAAGCGATTGCCTAGTGAAAGGACTCCTCCCTCGAGGCTCCGGCTCCGAGGAAAGGAACTCAGAGCCCCGCCTGGTCGGCAAGCGGGCTGGGACTCAAGCCAGAGAGTCCCCCCGGGTCCGGCGTGCATGTGGCTCCCCTTTCTTCTACTCTTCGAAGCTCCCTAGTTTGGGAGAACTCGCGCTGGGATGGCCTTCCCAGAAATCCATTGATTGGTCCCCCGGAAGAATACCCTTCCGGTTGACCCTGAGAAGACCCCAGAAACAAGTCAGGTGAAGCACTTCCTGGCTGCAGGGAAGGGAGAGGGTCGAGCGGACAGGGAAGACGGCTGCCAGGCGACGGCTGGACGATGGGGGCGGAGTCAGGGAGAGGGGCCAGCGGACGGATCTGGAAGGGATTGGGCGGACTCTGAAGCAAGGCCTCCTCGGGAGTCCTCCTCACACGTCCCCCCTGGCCGGCCCCTCCTCTTCTGGAGCCCAGGGCCAACCAATCCCATCCGACCTGGACGACGACGAGCCCCCTGGCTCCGCCCCCGCTGACCCCAGCGGCGCGCATTTCCCCCGGATCTCCAGCAGTCCCTGCCCTCCTCCAACCGCCTCAGGCCACGGGAACGCTTCCTCCAGAACTGAGTGCCCAGCCTTGGGACAGACACTGCTCGTGCAGGAGAGAGAGGGGATCCGTGAGACGCCAGCTCCGATTTCCAGGTCGTAAGACCGGGACGAGGGTTTGCTTGGACAAAGGAGGCAGGAGCACCTTCCCGATGGATGGTTCCCGGCGCCCGAGGAGACCGCGGGAGTCCCGGACAGAATCAAAGGGCCGCAGAGCTGGAGACACCTGGTACGTTGGGACCTGGGTGACGGAGGACGAGGCGGGCTCCTCTGTGTGGCTAGGGGTGTGTGTGTGTGTGTGTGTGTCCGTGTGTGTGTGTGTGTGTGTGTGTGTGTGTTTGTGTGTGTGTGTGTGTGTGTGTGTGTGTGTGCGTGCGTGTTTCAGTGGATGGCACCAGGGGAGAGGAGAAGGGAGAAGCCGGGCCTCCCAGGAGGCTGGGCATTTGGAAGCTGAGGAAAGGGAGAATCGCTAGGTCCGGAGGAATCCCTTCGGGGTGGGGAGGTCGGGAGGAGCCCTCGGGAGACGCGTCTCGGGTTTGCTCCCTCCTTGCTCTCTTCCTGTGCTCCGGTCTTACAATTCCCCCTGCCGACACACTCTCTGTGGGGTCGTCTCCCTCCTCTGCGGGAAGGGAGAGGGGAGCAGAGGATCTGAGGGTTCCACCACCGTCTCACCCAGACGGGGGAGGGTTCCCTCCGTGTCCACTGTTTTTCTTCTGGCCCTCAGCACCGCGCGTGGAATCCGGGGGCAGACAGGACTGTCCCCTGTGGAGCGCGGGCACCACTTTCTGCAAAGTGCTCAGGCCCGAGGAGATGTCTCTCCTTCTCCTGTGGAGGAGCCCCCTCCAGAGGGCACTCTTTCCCGTGGGCACCGTCCCTGGTTCCCTCCCTATTGGCGGTGCAGGGGGGGGGGTGGGGGCTGGGTGTTTGGGGGGTGGGGGTGGGGCTTTCCCCAGCGAGGGGGTGAGGGAGGACGCGCGCAGAGGCGGGTGTCGGGACGCAAGCAGCACCCGGGGAGGAGCAGCTCTCCTTGGAAGGGAAGGACGCGTGCCTTGGCCCCGGGGCTCAGGGTGGGCGCGTGGGCGGGATGAGAAGGTGGGCTTTCAGGCGTGTGGGAAGTGGACCCCGGGTTCCTGCGTGCGAGGTCTGACCGTGTCCCTCCCTGTCCTGCAGCTCGGCCACCCCCGCCCCGGGGAAGGCGGCGAAGCGGAGGCGGCAGGTGGAGCAGGATCCCCGCACAGGTAAGGCGCTTTCCTGCTTTCTCGAAGGAGTGGGCTGCTGGGGAGAAGGCGTGCCAGGGCTTCAGGAAAGGAACAGCTGCCTCCTCTGGAATGTCCCGGGCGGCTTCCTCGGTTCTTCCGGCCACCCGTCCCGCAGCCGGTCCGGGCCGAGTCCCGGGGCTCTCCGGGCTCACGCCCTCTGCTCTCAAGAACACCCTGCGGGAGCAGAGCATTCACCTCGCACCCTCTGCTCTCTCCGCAGGGGCAGAGCCAGCCGCAGTGCCAGGAGCTCCCTGCCCGGCTCCAGCGCGGGCCCCGGCAGCAGCCCAGGTGAGTGGGCGGGACTCCGGAGGCTGGCCAGAGGGCCGCTGCTGCCCCGGCTCCAGGCCCCCAGCCAAGCCCCGCAGATGACCCTCCAGCTGGCGCTCAGCCTGAGCAGGACCTCCACCGCCTGGGGGGTGGGGGGAGGTGGCCAGGCAGAGTTTCCCTCGGGGAGGGGGCGGGGGCTGGCGGCTGGCAGCTCCCTCCCCAAGAGGCCTCTCGGAGGGCCCCTGGGAGCTGGAGAACTCAGAGCTTTCCTCCCGCAGGGGCCGCGGACGCCCAGCACGCAGAGGATGCAGATGGTCGTGGTGGTCCTGGAGCCGGGAACAGCCCTTGAGCTGCGCCTGGGTGCGGAAGTCCTGGTCCTGGCCCCCCACGCAGCCCTGCAGCTCACGCTCGGCAACCTGGCGCTCGTCGTCGTCCCTGCGCGCGTCCTGAGCTCTTCCGAGGCTCTCTGGTTCCCTGCCCACGCGCGCTGGCTCTGGCCCGGCCCGACCCAGGCCGCCTGGGCCATCAACGTGCAAGACGGATCCCTTTGCGCCCAGAGAGCGGAGCCCAGCGGAGCGCCCCCCGCGCCAGAGGACGGGGAGGCTAGGCGAGGCTGCCGGCCCCCCGCGGGACCCTGGGCCGGCGGAGTCCCGGGCCTCAGCCCCTCCTCCCCGCACACCCTCCTCCTCCAAGCTCTCCGCGGGGCCCCTGCCCGCCAGGGCTGCGGGCTCCCGCCCGGGCCCAGGCCGGGGCTGCGCCCTCTGCCGGCCGAGTTCAGCCTGGACCTCCGCGGCCTGGGGCCCCCGCCCAGCTCGGAGCTCAGACCTCTGCCTCCCTCCCCGAGTCCCAGTCCGCGGCCCAGAAGCTGCCGCGCGCCGCCCCGTCGCAGGCCCCCCGCCAAGGCCCGCAGGCGTCTCTTCCGAGGGGATTGATCGGCCGCGAGCGCCCACCCCACGCGCAAGAATTGGCGCACGCCGTTCGGGAGCCGCGGACGCCTGCCCCCTTCTAGGGTGTCTCCCTGAGGCGGCATCACTCTCTGCCGGGAACACCGCGCGGGCGGCTGGCGCTCCAGGCGGGAGCGGAGGCCGCCAGGGACCTCTCCCCCACACCCGGGCTCTGCCACAGGGGCTCCGGACAGGCGGAAGAGAGCACCGGGAGGGTGGGGAGAAAAGAGCTGCCCATCCCTCCTGCCGCGAAGGACTCCGACATCCAGAAGAGGGCACATCTGGTCACGGTCCTCTGCGAGGAACCACACCCAAGACCCTCGAAGAAAGCACGCCAAAGCCTGGAGCGCGCGCCTCCCCAGAGAGGGTCTCCCAAAGCACCTGAAAGCGGGCTCCGCCCGCATCACGCCCGGGAGCGGGAGCGGAAGGCGCAGGAGCTCTCCGGGTGGGGGGAGGGGGGCGTTAGCACACCTTGCCGCCATGAGAACGGCTCCAGGAGAACAGCACGATGGACCTGTCCGAAGGCTGGGCAGGACGTGGAGCCGCTGGAACTCTCCCCCGTTGCTGGCGGGGAGCCCAGAATGGGACAACTTGCTGAAATGGAGTGTAGTTCCTCGACTCCTTCATCCTAGGCTTCCCGTTCATCCCACCCGGCTCTCCCACTCTGAGAGATCTGCTTGAGAGCCACGAACGGGTCTGTTCAGGGAGACGCCGAAGGCCAGAGTGGCCAGCAGCTGTCTCCACAATACAGCCAAGGGTGGGGTGTGACCTCCCCCGTGCCCTTCGGGGTTGCGTGGAGACTGAGAAGGGGACCCACCCCGGCCAGGGCACTGCCCCTCAGCGATCAAGAGGATGGGCTTTTTCCGCTCGATTCCATGGCCCACCCCGGTCAGTCGACTCTGAATGCTTCTAGTCCCTCCAGGTGTTGGATGATTTTCAGGGCGGTTTGGGCGACCGGGGCTGTGGGAACCTTACGAGAGGCGATCGAGGACGTCTCCCTGCAGACCCAGGGTCTCGCATGCAATGGCACTTTCAGACGGGATGCGCCGAAACCGTGAAACCCACACTGGCTTTCCAAGCCTGCCACGAAGAGAAAGATGACCGTGACTCTTCACTCTAGGGGGGAAACGGCAGTGCCCATGATCCTATTGGAACTTGAGTGTAATAAATCGATACCGAAACGTGCTTGATTTTGGGGTGTGATCATTTCTTACGTCTGTTGGCTCGACAACTGGGAAGCACGTGGGGGCGCTGTTCTGTTTCCATCAGATTCGGCAGAACACACACGAGGAGAGGAAAGCCGGCAAGAGGGGAGGGGGTGGATTTCCAAAGGAGAAGGAAGCTCCGCCAACCCCGCAAAAGGCACACAGATGCGAGCGCCCGCGCACGCCCTCACGCACGCCGCCCACCCCCCCCGCCCACACACACAAACACACACACACACACAAACTCCGATGTAACACAGACATTCGCAGAGGCACGTTCACAAATTCCCGTAAAGTCTGCCTGAGCTCACCCCCAAATTCCCCTCCGAAGTTCTCAAAGGGCAAGCGATTGCCTAGTGAAAGGACTCCTCCCTCGAGGCTCCGGCTCCGAGGAAAGGAACTCAGAGCCCCGCCTGGTCGGCAAGCGGGCTGGGACTCAAGCCAGAGAGTCCCCCCGGGTCCGGCGTGCATGTGGCTCCCCTTTCTTCTACTCTTCGAAGCTCCCTAGTTTGGGAGAACTCGCGCTGGGATGGCCTTCCCAGAAATCCATTGATTGGTCCCCCGGAAGAATACCCTTCCGGTTGACCCTGAGAAGACCCCAGAAACAAGTCAGGTGAAGCACTTCCTGGCTGCAGGGAAGGGAGAGGGTCGAGCGGACAGGGAAGACGGCTGCCAGGCGACGGCTGGACGATGGGGGCGGAGTCAGGGAGAGGGGCCAGCGGACGGATCTGGAAGGGATTGGGCGGACTCTGAAGCAAGGCCTCCTCGGGAGTCCTCCTCACACGTCCCCCCTGGCCGGCCCCTCCTCTTCTGGAGCCCAGGGCCAACCAATCCCATCCGACCTGGACGACGACGAGCCCCCTGGCTCCGCCCCCGCTGACCCCAGCTGCGCGCATTTCCCCCGGATCTCCAGCAGTCCCTGCCCTCCTCCAACCGCCTCAGGCCACGGGAACGCTTCCTCCAGAACTGAGTGCCCAGCCTTGGGACAGACACTGCTCGTGCAGGAGAGAGAGGGGATCCGTGAGACGCCAGCTCCGATTTCCAGGTCGTAAGACCGGGACGAGGGTTTGCTTGGACAAAGGAGGCAGGAGCACCTTCCCGATGGATGGCTCCCGGCGCCCGAGGAGACCGCGGGAGTCCCGGACAGAATCAAAGGGCCGCAGAGCTGGAGACACCTGGTACGTTGGGACCTGGGTGACGGAGGACGAGGCGGGCTCCTCTGTGTGGCTAGGGGTGTGTGTGTGTGTGTGTGTGTGTGTTTGTGTGTGTGTGTGTGTGTGTGTGTGTGTGTGTGCGTGCGTGTTTCAGTGGATGGCACCAGGGGAGAGGAGAAGGGAGAAGCCGGGCCTCCCAGGAGGCTGGGCATTTGGAAGCTGAGGAAAGGGAGAATCGCTAGGTCCGGAGGAATCCCTTCGGGGTGGGGAGGTCGGGAGGAGCCCTCGGGAGACGCGTCTCGGGTTTGCTCCCTCCTTGCTCTCTTCCTGTGCTCCGGCCTTACAATTCCCCCTGCCGACACACTCTCTGTGGGGTCGTCTCCCTCCTCTGCGGGAAGGGAGAGGGGAGCAGAGGATCTGAGGGTTCCACCACCATCTCACCCAGACGGGGGAGGGTTCCCTCCGTGTCCACTGTTTTTCTTCTGGCCCTCAGCACCGCGCGTGGAATCCGGGGGCAGACAGGACTGTCCCCTGTGGAGCGCGGGCACCACTTTCTGCAAAGTGCTCAGGCCCGAGGAGATGTCTCTCCTTCTCCTGTGGAGGAGCCCCCTCCAGAGGGCACTCTTTCCCGTGGGCACCGTCCCTGGTTCCCTCCCTATTGGCGGTGCAGGGGGGGGGGGTGGGGGCTGGGGGTTTGGGGGGTGGGGGTGGGGCTTTCCCCAGCGAGGGGGTGAGGGAGGACGCGCGCAGAGGCGGGTGTCGGGACGCAAGCAGCACCCGGGGAGGAGCAGCTCTCCTTGGAAGGGAAGGACGCGTGCCTTGGCCCCGGGGCTCAGGGTGGGCGCGTGGGCGGGATGAGAAGGCGGGCTTTCAGGCGTGTGGGAAGTGGACCCCGGGTTCCTGCGTGCGAGGTCTGACCGTGTCCCTCCCTGTCCTGCAGCTCGGCCACCCCCGCCCCGGGGAAGGCGGCGAAGCGGAGGCGGCAGGTGGAGCAGGATCCCCGCACAGGTAAGGCGCTTTCCTGCTTTCTCGAAGGAGTGGGCTGCTGGGGAGAAGGCGTGCCAGGGCTTCAGGAAAGGAACAGCTGCCTCCTCTGGAATGTCCTGGGCGGCTTCCTCGGTTCTTCCGGCCACCCGTCCCGCAGCCGGTCCGGGCCGAGTCCCGGGGCTCTCCGGGCTCACGCCCTCTGCTCTCAAGAACACCCTGCGGGAGCAGAGCATTCACCTCGCACCCTCTGCTCTCTCCGCAGGGGCAGAGCCAGCCGCAGTGCCAGGAGCTCCCTGCCCGGCTCCAGCGCGGGCCCCGGCAGCAGCCCAGGTGAGTGGGCGGGACTCCGGAGGCTGGCCAGAGGGCCGCTGCTGCCCCGGCTCCAGGCCCCCAGCCAAGCCCCGCAGATGACCCTCCAGCTGGCGCTCAGCCTGAGCAGGACCTCCACCGCCTGGGGGGTGGGGGGAGGTGGCCAGGCAGAGTTTCCCTCGGGGAGGGGGCGGGGGCTGGCGGCTGGCAGCTCCCTCCCCAAGAGGCCTCTCAGAGGGCCCCTGGGAGCTGGAGAACTCAGAGCTTTCCTCCCGCAGGGGCCGCGGACGCCCAGCACGCAGAGGATGCAGATGGTCGTGGTGGTCCTGGAGCCGGGAACAGCCCTTGAGCTGCGCCTGGGTGCGGAAGTCCTGGTCCTGGCCCCCCACGCAGCCCTGCAGCTCACGCTCGGCAACCTGGCGCTCGTCGTCGTCCCTGCGCGCGTCCTGAGCTCTTCCGAGGCTCTCTGGTTCCCTGCCCACGCGCGCTGGCTCTGGCCCGGCCCGACCCAGGCCGCCTGGGCCATCAACGTGCAAGACGGATCCCTTTGCGCCCAGAGAGCGGAGCCCAGCGGAGCGCCCCCCGCGCCAGAGGACGGGGAGGCTAGGCGAGGCTGCCGGCCCCCCGCGGGACCCTGGGCCGGCGGAGTCCCGGGCCTCAGCCCCTCCTCCCCGCACACCCTCCTCCTCCAAGCTCTCCACGGGGCCCCTGCCCGCCAGGGCTGCGGGCTCCCGCCCGGGCCCAGGCCGGGGCTGCGCCCTCTGCCGGCCGAGTTCAGCCTGGACCTCCGCGGCCTGGGGCCCCCGCCCAGCTCGGAGCTCAGACCTCTGCCTCCCTCCCCGAGTCCCAGTCCGCGGCCCAGAAGCTGCCGCGCGCCGCCCCGTCGCAGGCCCCCCGCCAAGGCCCGCAGGCGTCTCTTCCGAGGGGATTGATCGGCCGCGAGCGCCCACCCCACGCGCAAGAATTGGCGCACGCCGTTCGGGAGCCGCGGACGCCTGCCCCCTTCTAGGGTGTCTCCCTGAGGCGGCATCACTCTCTGCCGGGAACACCGCGCGGGCGGCTGGCGCTCCAGGCGGGAGCGGAGGCCGCCAGGGACCTCTCCCCCACACCCGGGCTCTGCCACAGGGGCTCCGGACAGGCGGAAGAGAGCACCGGGAGGGTGGGGAGAAAAGAGCTGCCCATCCCTCCTGCCGCGAAGGACTCCGACATCCAGAAGAGGGCACATCTGGTCACGGTCCTCTGCGAGGAACCACACCCAAGACCCTCGAAGAAAGCACGCCAAAGCCTGGAGCGCGCGCCTCCCCAGAGAGGGTCTCCCAAAGCACCTGAAAGCGGGCTCCGCCCGCATCACGCCCGGGAGCGGGAGCGGAAGGCGCAGGAGCTCTCCGGGTGGGGGGAGGGGGGCGTTAGCACACCTTGCCGCCATGAGAACGGCTCCAGGAGAACAGCACGATGGACCTGTCCGAAGGCTGGGCAGGACGTGGAGCCGCTGGAACTCTCCCCCGTTGCTGGCGGGGAGCCCAGAATGGGACAACTTGCTGAAATGGAGTGTAGTTCCTCGACTCCTTCATCCTAGGCTTCCCGTTCATCCCACCCGGCTCTCCCACTCTGAGAGATCTGCTTGAGAGCCACGAACGGGTCTGTTCAGGGAGACGCCGAAGGCCAGAGTGGCCAGCAGCTGTCTCCACAATACAGCCAAGGGTGGGGTGTGACCTCCCCCGTGCCCTTCGGGGTTGCGTGGAGACTGAGAAGGGGACCCACCCCGGCCAGGGCACTGCCCCTCAGCGATCAAGAGGATGGGCTTTTTCCGCTCGATTCCATGGCCCACCCCGGTCAGTCGACTCTGAATGCTTCTAGTCCCTCCAGGTGTTGGATGATTTTCAGGGCGGTTTGGGCGACCGGGGCTGTGGGAACCTTACGAGAGGCGATCGAGGACGTCTCCCTGCAGACCCAGGGTCTCGCATGCAATGGCACTTTCAGACGGGATGCGCCGAAACCGTGAAACCCACACTGGCTTTCCAAGCCTGCCACGAAGAGAAAGATGACCGTGACTCTTCACTCTAGGGGGGAAACGGCAGTGCCCATGATCCTATTGGAACTTGAGTGTAATAAATCGATACCGAAACGTGCTTGATTTTGGGGTGTGATCATTTCTTACGTCTGTTGGCTCGACAACTGGGAAGCACGTGGGGGCGCTGTTCTGTTTCCATCAGATTCGGCAGAACACACACGAGGAGAGGAAAGCCGGCAAGAGGGGAGGGGGTGGATTTCCAAAGGAGAAGGAAGCTCCGCCAACCCCGCAAAAGGCACACAGATGCGAGCGCCCGCGCACGCCCTCACGCACGCCGCCCACCCCCCCCCCGCCCACACACACAAACACACACACACACACAAACTCCGATGTAACACAGACATTCGCAGAGGCACGTTCACAAATTCCCGTAAAGTCTGCCTGAGCTCACCCCCAAATTCCCCTCCGAAGTTCTCAAAGGGCAAGCGATTGCCTAGTGAAAGGACTCCTCCCTCGAGGCTCCGGCTCCGAGGAAAGGAACTCAGAGCCCCGCCTGGTCGGCAAGCGGGCTGGGACTCAAGCCAGAGAGTCCCCCCGGGTCCGGCGTGCATGTGGCTCCCCTTTCTTCTACTCTTCGAAGCTCCCTAGTTTGGGAGAACTCGCGCTGGGATGGCCTTCCCAGAAATCCATTGATTGGTCCCCCGGAAGAATACCCTTCCGGTTGACCCTGAGAAGACCCCAGAAACAAGTCAGGTGAAGCACTTCCTGGCTGCAGGGAAGGGAGAGGGTCGAGCGGACAGGGAAGACGGCTGCCAGGCGACGGCTGGACGATGGGGGCGGAGTCAGGGAGAGGGGCCAGCGGACGGATCTGGAAGGGATTGGGCGGACTCTGAAGCAAGGCCTCCTCGGGAGTCCTCCTCACACGTCCCCCCTGGCCGGCCCCTCCTCTTCTGGAGCCCAGGGCCAACCAATCCCATCCGACCTGGACGACGACGAGCCCCCTGGCTCCGCCCCCGCTGACCCCAGCTGCGCGCATTTCCCCCGGATCTCCAGCAGTCCCTGCCCTCCTCCAACCGCCTCAGGCCACGGGAACGCTTCCTCCAGAACTGAGAGCCCAGCCTTGGGACAGACACTGCTCGTGCAGGAGAGAGAGGGGATCCGTGAGACGCCAGCTCCGATTTCCAGGTCGTAAGACCGGGACGAGGGTTTGCTTGGACAAAGGAGGCAGGAGCACCTTCCCGATGGATGGCTCCCGGCGCCCGAGGAG
This sequence comes from Equus asinus, assembly GCF_041296235.1. NCBI lineage: Eukaryota > Metazoa > Chordata > Mammalia > Perissodactyla > Equidae > Equus > Equus asinus. The sequence continues at coordinate 18,056,639 of NC_091809.1, read as the reverse complement.
ACCGCGGGAGTCCCGGACAGAATCAAAGGGCCGCAGAGCTGGAGACACCTGGTACGTTGGGACCTGGGTGACGGAGGACGAGGCGGGCTCCTCTGTGTGGCTAGGGGTGTGTGTGTGTGTGTGTGTGTGTGTTTGTGTGTGTGTGTGTGTGTGTGTGTGTGTGTGTGTGCGTGCGTGTTTCAGTGGATGGCACCAGGGGAGAGGATAAGGGAGAAGCCGGGCCTCCCAGGAGGCTGGGCATTTGGAAGCTGAGGAAAGGGAGAATCGCTAGGTCCGGAGGAATCCCTTCGGGGTGGGGAGGTCGGGAGGAGCCCTCGGGAGACGCGTCTCGGGTTTGCTCCCTCCTTGCTCTCTTCCTGTGCTCCGGCCTTACAATTCCCCCTGCCGACACACTCTCTGTGGGGTCGTCTCCCTCCTCTGCGGGAAGGGAGAGGGGAGCAGAGGATCTGAGGGTTCCACCACCGTCTCACCCAGACGGGGGAGGGTTCCCTCCGTGTCCACTGTTTTTCTTCTGGCCCTCAGCACCGCGCGTGGAATCCGGGGGCAGACAGGACTGTCCCCTGTGGAGCGCGGGCACCACTTTCTGCAAAGTGCTCAGGCCCGAGGAGATGTCTCTCCTTCTCCTGTGGAGGAGCCCCCTCCAGAGGGCACTCTTTCCCGTGGGCACCGTCCCTGGTTCCCTCCCTATTGGCGGTGCAGGGGGGGGGTGGGGGCTGGGGGTTTGGGGGGTGGGGGTGGGGCTTTCCCCAGCGAGGGGGTGAGGGAGGACGCGCGCAGAGGCGGGTGTCGGGACGCAAGCAGCACCCGGGGAGGAGCAGCTCTCCTTGGAAGGGAAGGACGCGTGCCTTGGCCCCGGGGCTCAGGGTGGGCGCGTGGGCGGGATGAGAAGGCGGGCTTTCAGGCGTGTGGGAAGTGGACCCCGGGTTCCTGCGTGCGAGGTCTGACCGTGTCCCTCCCTGTCCTGCAGCTCGGCCACCCCCGCCCCGGGGAAGGCGGCGAAGCGGAGGCGGCAGGTGGAGCAGGATCCCCGCACAGGTAAGGCGCTTTCCTGCTTTCTCGAAGGAGTGGGCTGCTGGGGAGAAGGCGTGCCAGGGCTTCAGGAAAGGAACAGCTGCCTCCTCTGGAATGTCCCGGGCGGCTTCCTCGGTTCTTCCGGCCACCCGTCCCGCAGCCGGTCCGGGCCGAGTCCCGGGGCTCTCCGGGCTCACGCCCTCTGCTCTCAAGAACACCCTGCGGGAGCAGAGCATTCACCTCGCACCCTCTGCTCTCTCCGCAGGGGCAGAGCCAGCCGCAGTGCCAGGAGCTCCCTGCCCGGCTCCAGCGCGGGCCCCGGCAGCAGCCCAGGTGAGTGGGCGGGACTCCGGAGGCTGGCCAGAGGGCCGCTGCTGCCCCGGCTCCAGGCCCCCAGCCAAGCCCCGCAGATGACCCTCCAGCTGGCGCTCAGCCTGAGCAGGACCTCCACCGCCTGGGGGGTGGGGGGAGGTGGCCAGGCAGAGTTTCCCTCGGGGAGGGGGCGGGGGCTGGCGGCTGGCAGCTCCCTCCCCAAGAGGCCTCTCGGAGGGCCCCTGGGAGCTGGAGAACTCAGAGCTTTCCTCCCGCAGGGGCCGCGGACGCCCAGCACGCAGAGGATGCAGATGGTCGTGGTGGTCCTGGAGCCGGGAACAGCCCTTGAGCTGCGCCTGGGTGCGGAAGTCCTGGTCCTGGCCCCCCACGCAGCCCTGCAGCTCACGCTCGGCAACCTGGCGCTCGTCGTCGTCCCTGCGCGCGTCCTGAGCTCTTCCGAGGCTCTCTGGTTCCCTGCCCACGCGCGCTGGCTCTGGCCCGGCCCGACCCAGGCCGCCTGGGCCATCAACGTGCAAGACGGATCCCTTTGCGCCCAGAGAGCGGAGCCCAGCGGAGCGCCCCCCGCGCCAGAGGACGGGGAGGCTAGGCGAGGCTGCCGGCCCCCCGCGGGACCCTGGGCCGGCGGAGTCCCGGGCCTCAGCCCCTCCTCCCCGCACACCCTCCTCCTCCAAGCTCTCCGCGGGGCCCCTGCCCGCCAGGGCTGCGGGCTCCCGCCCGGGCCCAGGCCGGGGCTGCGCCCTCTGCCGGCCGAGTTCAGCCTGGACCTCCGCGGCCTGGGGCCCCCGCCCAGCTCGGAGCTCAGACCTCTGCCTCCCTCCCCGAGTCCCAGTCCGCGGCCCAGAAGCTGCCGCGCGCCGCCCCGTCGCAGGCCCCCCGCCAAGGCCCGCAGGCGTCTCTTCCGAGGGGATTGATCGGCCGCGAGCGCCCACCCCACGCGCAAGAATTGGCGCACGCCGTTCGGGAGCCGCGGACGCCTGCCCCCTTCTAGGGTGTCTCCCTGAGGCGGCATCACTCTCTGCCGGGAACACCGCGCGGGCGGCTGGCGCTCCAGGCGGGAGCGGAGGCCGCCAGGGACCTCTCCCCCACACCCGGGCTCTGCCACAGGGGCTCCGGACAGGCGGAAGAGAGCACCGGGAGGGTGGGGAGAAAAGAGCTGCCCATCCCTCCTGCCGCGAAGGACTCCGACATCCAGAAGAGGGCACATCTGGTCACGGTCCTCTGCGAGGAACCACACCCAAGACCCTCGAAGAAAGCACGCCAAAGCCTGGAGCGCGCGCCTCCCCAGAGAGGGTCTCCCAAAGCACCTGAAAGCGGGCTCCGCCCGCATCACGCCCGGGAGCGGGAGCGGAAGGCGCAGGAGCTCTCCGGGTGGGGGGAGGGGGGCGTTAGCACACCTTGCCGCCATGAGAACGGCTCCAGGAGAACAGCACGATGGACCTGTCCGAAGGCTGGGCAGGACGTGGAGCCGCTGGAACTCTCCCCCGTTGCTGGCGGGGAGCCCAGAATGGGACAACTTGCTGAAATGGAGTGTAGTTCCTCGACTCCTTCATCCTAGGCTTCCCGTTCATCCCACCCGGCTCTCCCACTCTGAGAGATCTGCTTGAGAGCCACGAACGGGTCTGTTCAGGGAGACGCCGAAGGCCAGAGTGGCCAGCAGCTGTCTCCACAATACAGCCAAGGGTGGGGTGTGACCTCCCCCGTGCCCTTCGGGGTTGCGTGGAGACTGAGAAGGGGACCCACCCCGGCCAGGGCACTGCCCCTCAGCGATCAAGAGGATGGGCTTTTTCCGCTCGATTCCATGGCCCACCCCGGTCAGTCGACTCTGAATGCTTCTAGTCCCTCCAGGTGTTGGATGATTTTCAGGGCGGTTTGGGCGACCGGGGCTGTGGGAACCTTACGAGAGGCGATCGAGGACGTCTCCCTGCAGACCCAGGGTCTCGCATGCAATGGCACTTTCAGACGGGATGCGCCGAAACCGTGAAACCCACACTGGCTTTCCAAGCCTGCCACGAAGAGAAAGATGACCGTGACTCTTCACTCTAGGGGGGAAACGGCAGTGCCCATGATCCTATTGGAACTTGAGTGTAATAAATCGATACCGAAACGTGCTTGATTTTGGGGTGTGATCATTTCTTACGTCTGTTGGCTCGACAACTGGGAAGCACGTGGGGGCGCTGTTCTGTTTCCATCAGATTCGGCAGAACACACACGAGGAGAGGAAAGCCGGCAAGAGGGGAGGGGGTGGATTTCCAAAGGAGAAGGAAGCTCCGCCAACCCCGCAAAAGGCACACAGATGCGAGCGCCCGCGCACGCCCTCACGCACGCCGCCCACCCCCCCCGCCCACACACACAAACACACACACACACACAAACTCCGATGTAACACAGACATTCGCAGAGGCACGTTCACAAATTCCCGTAAAGTCTGCCTGAGCTCACCCCCAAATTCCCCTCCGAAGTTCTCAAAGGGCAAGCGATTGCCTAGTGAAAGGACTCCTCCCTCGAGGCTCCGGCTCCGAGGAAAGGAACTCAGAGCCCCGCCTGGTCGGCAAGCGGGCTGGGACTCAAGCCAGAGAGTCCCCCCGGGTCCGGCGTGCATGTGGCTCCCCTTTCTTCTACTCTTCGAAGCTCCCTAGTTTGGGAGAACTCGCGCTGGGATGGCCTTCCCAGAAATCCATTGATTGGTCCCCCGGAAGAATACCCTTCCGGTTGACCCTGAGAAGACCCCAGAAACAAGTCAGGTGAAGCACTTCCTGGCTGCAGGGAAGGGAGAGGGTCGAGCGGACAGGGAAGACGGCTGCCAGGCGACGGCTGGACGATGGGGGCGGAGTCAGGGAGAGGGGCCAGCGGACGGATCTGGAAGGGATTGGGCGGACTCTGAAGCAAGGCCTCCTCGGGAGTCCTCCTCACACGTCCCCCCTGGCCGGCCCCTCCTCTTCTGGAGCCCAGGGCCAACCAATCCCATCCGACCTGGACGACGACGAGCCCCCTGGCTCCGCCCCCGCTGACCCCAGCTGCGCGCATTTCCCCCGGATCTCCAGCAGTCCCTGCCCTCCTCCAACCGCCTCAGGCCACGGGAACGCTTCCTCCAGAACTGAGAGCCCAGCCTTGGGACAGACACTGCTCGTGCAGGAGAGAGAGGGGATCCGTGAGACGCCAGCTCCGATTTCCAGGTCGTAAGACCGGGACGAGGGTTTGCTTGGACAAAGGAGGCAGGAGCACCTTCCCGATGGATGGCTCCCGGCGCCCGAGGAGACCGCGGGAGTCCCGGACAGAATCAAAGGGCCGCAGAGCTGGAGACACCTGGTACGTTGGGACCTGGGTGACGGAGGACGAGGCGGGCTCCTCTGTGTGGCTAGGGGTGTGTGTGTGTGTGTGTGTGTGTGTTTGTGTGTGTGTGTGTGTGTGTGTGTGTGTGCGTGCGTGTTTCAGTGGATGGCACCAGGGGAGAGGAGAAGGGAGAAGCCGGGCCTCCCAGGAGGCTGGGCATTTGGAAGCTGAGGAAAGGGAGAATCGCTAGGTCCGGAGGAATCCCTTCGGGGTGGGGAGGTCGGGAGGAGCCCTCGGGAGACGCGTCTCGGGTTTGCTCCCTCCTTGCTCTCTTCCTGTGCTCCGGCCTTACAATTCCCCCTGCCGACACACTCTCTGTGGGGTCGTCTCCCTCCTCTGCGGGAAGGGAGAGGGGAGCAGAGGATCTGAGGGTTCCACCACCGTCTCACCCAGACGGGGGAGGGTTCCCTCCGTGTCCACTGTTTTTCTTCTGGCCCTCAGCACCGCGCGTGGAATCCGGGGGCAGACAGGACTGTCCCCTGTGGAGCGCGGGCACCACTTTCTGCAAAGTGCTCAGGCCCGAGGAGATGTCTCTCCTTCTCCTGTGGAGGAGCCCCCTCCAGAGGGCACTCTTTCCCGTGGGCACCGTCCCTGGTTCCCTCCCTATTGGCGGTGCAGGGGGGGGGTGGGGGCTGGGGGTTTGGGGGGTGGGGGTGGGGCTTTCCCCAGCGAGGGGGTGAGGGAGGACGCGCGCAGAGGCGGGTGTCGGGACGCAAGCAGCACCCCGGGAGGAGCAGCTCTCCTTGGAAGGGAAGGACGCGTGCCTTGGCCCTGGGGCTCAGGGTGGGCGCGTGGGCGGGATGAGAAGGCGGGCTTTCAGGCGTGTGGGAAGTGGACCCCGGGTTCCTGCGTGCGAGGTCTGACCGTGTCCCTCCCTGTCCTGCAGCTCGGCCACCCCCGCCCCGGGGAAGGCGGCGAAGCGGAGGCGGCAGGTGGAGCAGGATCCCCGCACAGGTAAGGCGCTTTCCTGCTTTCTCGAAGGAGTGGGCTGCTGGGGAGAAGGCGTGCCAGGGCTTCAGGAAAGGAACAGCTGCCTCCTCTGGAATGTCCCGGGCGGCTTCCTCGGTTCTTCCGGCCACCCGTCCCGCAGCCGGTCCGGGCCGAGTCCCGGGGCTCTCCGGGCTCACGCCCTCTGCTCTCAAGAACACCCTGCGGGAGCAGAGCATTCACCTCGCACCCTCTGCTCTCTCCGCAGGGGCAGAGCCAGCCGCAGTGCCAGGAGCTCCCTGCCCGGCTCCAGCGCGGGCCCCGGCAGCAGCCCAGGTGAGTGGGCGGGACTCCGGAGGCTGGCCAGAGGGCCGCTGCTGCCCCGGCTCCAGGCCCCCAGCCAAGCCCCGCAGATGACCCTCCAGCTGGCGCTCAGCCTGAGCAGGACCTCCACCGCCTGGGGGGTGGGGGGAGGTGGCCAGGCAGAGTTTCCCTCGGGGAGGGGGCGGCGGCTGGCGGCCGGCAGCTCCCTCCCCAAGAGGCCTCTCGGAGGGCCCCTGGGAGCTGGAGAACTCAGAGCTTTCCTCCCGCAGGGGCCGCGGACGCCCAGCACGCAGAGGATGCAGATGGTCGTGGTGGTCCTGGAGCCGGGAACAGCCCTTGAGCTGCGCCTGGGTGCGGAAGTCCTGGTCCTGGCCCCCCACGCAGCCCTGCAGCTCACGCTCGGCAACCTGGCGCTCGTCGTCGTCCCTGCGCGCGTCCTGAGCTCTTCCGAGGCTCTCTGGTTCCCTGCCCCCGCGCGCTGGCTCTGGCCCGGCCCGACCCAGGCCGCCTGGGCCATCAACGTGCAAGACGGATCCCTTTGCGCCCAGAGAGCGGAGCCCAGCGGAGCGCCCCCCGCGCCAGAGGACGGGGAGGCTAGGCGAGGCTGCCGGCCCCCCGCGGGACCCTGGGCCGGCGGAGTCCCGGGCCTCAGCCCCTCCTCCCCGCACACCCTCCTCCTCCAAGCTCTCCGCGGGGCCCCTGCCCGCCAGGGCTGCGGGCTCCCGCCCGGGCCCAGGCCGGGGCTGCGCCCTCTGCCGGCCGAGTTCAGCCTGGACCTCCGCGGCCTGGGGCCCCCGCCCAGCTCGGAGCTCAGACCTCTGCCTCCCTCCCCGAGTCCCAGTCCGCGGCCCAGAAGCTGCCGCGCGCCGCCCCGTCGCAGGCCCCCCGCCAAGGCCCGCAGGCGTCTCTTCCAAGGGGATTGATCGGCCGCGAGCGCCCACCCCACGCGCAAGAATTGGCGCACGCCGTTCGGGAGCCGCGGATGCCTGCCCCCTTCTAGGGTGTCTCCCTGAGGCGGCATCACTCTCTGCCGGGAACACCGCGCGGGCGGCTGGCGCTCCAGGCGGGAGCGGAGGCCGCCAGGGACCTCTCCCCCACACCCGGGCTCTGCCACAGGGGCTCCGGACAGGCGGAAGAGAGCACCGGGAGGGTGGGGAGAAAAGAGCTGCCCATCCCTCCTGCCGCGAAGGACTCCGACATCCAGAAGAGGGCACATCTGGTCACGGTCCTCTGCGAGGAACCACACCCAAGACCCTCGAAGAAAGCACGCCAAAGCCTGGAGCGCGCGCCTCCCCAGAGAGGGTCTCCCAAAGCACCTGAAAGCGGGCTCCGCCCGCATCACGCCCGGGAGCGGGAGCGGAAGGCGCAGGAGCTCTCCGGGTGGGGGGAGGGGGGCGTTAGCACACCTTGCCGCCATGAGAACGGCTCCAGGAGAACAGCACGATGGACCTGTCCGAAGGCTGGGCAGGACGTGGAGCCGCTGGAACTCTCCCCCGTTGCTGGCGGGGAGCCCAGAATGGGACAACTTGCTGAAATGGAGTGTAGTTCCTCGACTCCTTCATCCTAGGCTTCCCGTTCATCCCACCCGGCTCTCCCACTCTGAGAGATCTGCTTGAGAGCCACGAACGGGTCTGTTCAGGGAGACGCCGAAGGCCAGAGTGGCCAGCAGCTGTCTCCACAATACAGCCAAGGGTGGGGTGTGACCTCCCCCGTGCCCTTCGGGGTTGCGTGGAGACTGAGAAGGGGACCCACCCCGGCCAGGGCACTGCCCCTCAGCGATCAAGAGGATGGGCTTTTTCCGCTCGATTCCATGGCCCACCCCGGTCAGTCGACTCTGAATGCTTCTAGTCCCTCCAGGTGTTGGATGATTTTCAGGGCGGTTTGGGCGACCGGGGCTGTGGGAACCTTACGAGAGGCGATCGAGGACGTCTCCCTGCAGACCCAGGGTCTCGCATGCAATGGCACTTTCAGACGGGATGCGCCGAAACCGTGAAACCCACACTGGCTTTCCAAGCCTGCCACGAAGAGAAAGATGACCGTGACTCTTCACTCTAGGGGGGAAACGGCAGTGCCCATGATCCTATTGGAACTTGAGTGTAATAAATCGATACCGAAACGTGCTTGATTTTGGGGTGTGATCATTTCTTACGTCTGTTGGCTCGACAACTGGGAAGCACGTGGGGGCGCTGTTCTGTTTCCATCAGATTCGGCAGAACACACACGAGGAGAGGAAAGCCGGCAAGAGGGGAGGGGGTGGATTTCCAAAGGAGAAGGAAGCTCCGCCAACCCCGCAAAAGGCACACAGATGCGAGCGCCCGCGCACGCCCTCACGCACGCCGCCCACCCCCCCCCCGCCCACACACACAAACACACACACACACACAAACTCCGATGTAACACAGACATTCGCAGAGGCACGTTCACAAATTCCCGTAAAGTCTGCCTGAGCTCACCCCCAAACTCCCCTCCGAAGTTCTCAAAGGGCAAGCGATTGCCTAGTGAAAGGACTCCTCCCTCGAGGCTCCGGCTCCGAGGAAAGGAACTCAGAGCCCCGCCTGGTCGGCAAGCGGGCTGGGACTCAAGCCAGAGAGTCCCCCCGGGTCCGGCGTGCATGTGGCTCCCCTTTCTTCTACTCTTCGAAGCTCCCTAGTTTGGGAGAACTCGCGCTGGGATGGCCTTCCCAGAAATCCATTGATTGGTCCCCCGGAAGAATACCCTTCCGGTTGACCCTGAGAAGACCCCAGAAACAAGTCAGGTGAAGCACTTCCTGGCTGCAGGGAAGGGAGAGGGTCGAGCGGACAGGGAAGACGGCTGCCAGGCGACGGCTGGACGATGGGGGCGGAGTCAGGGAGAGGGGCCAGCGGACGGATCTGGAAGGGATTGGGCGGACTCTGAAGCAAGGCCTCCTCGGGAGTCCTCCTCACACGTCCCCCCTGGCCGGCCCCTCCTCTTCTGGAGCCCAGGGCCAACCAATCCCATCCGACCTGGACGACGACGAGCCCCCTGGCTCCGCCCCCGCTGACCCCAGCTGCGCGCATTTCCCCCGGATCTCCAGCAGTCCCTGCCCTCCTCCAACCGCCTCAGGCCACGGGAATGCTTCCTCCAGAACTGAGTGCCCAGCCTTGGGACAGACACTGCTCGTGCAGGAGAGAGAGGGGATCCGTGAGACGCCAGCTCCGATTTCCAGGTCGTAAGACCGGGACGAGGGTTTGCTTGGACAAAGGAGGCAGGAGCACCTTCCCGATGGATGGCTCCCGGCGCCCGAGGAGACCGCGGGAGTCCCGGACAGAATCAAAGGGCCGCAGAGCTGGAGACACCTGGTACGTTGGGACCTGGGTGACGGAGGACGAGGCGGGCTCCTCTGTGTGGCTAGGGGTGTGTGTGTGTGTGTGTGTGTGTGTTTGTGTGTGTGTGTGTGTGTGTGTGTGTGTGTGTGTGTGTGCGTGCGTGTTTCAGTGGATGGCACCAGGGGAGAGGAGAAGGGAGAAGCCGGGCCTCCCAGGAGGCTGGGCATTTGGAAGCTGAGGAAAGGGAGAATCGCTAGGTCCGGAGGAATCCCTTCGGGGTGGGGAGGTCGGGAGGAGCCCTCGGGAGACGCGTCTCGGGTTTGCTCCCTCCTTGCTCTCTTCCTGTGCTCCGGCCTTACAATTCCCCCTGCCGACACACTCTCTGTGGGGTCGTCTCCCTCCTCTGCGGGAAGGGAGAGGGGAGCAGAGGATCTGAGGGTTCCACCACCGTCTCACCCAGACGGGGGAGGGTTCCCTCCGTGTCCACTGTTTTTCTTCTGGCCCTCAGCACCGCGCGTGGAATCCGGGGGCAGACAGGACTGTCCCCTGTGGAGCGCGGGCACCACTTTCTGCAAAGTGCTCAGGCCCGAGGAGATGTCTCTCCTTCTCCTGTGGAGGAGCCCCCTCCAGAGGGCACTCTTTCCCGTGGGCACCGTCCCTGGTTCCCTCCCTATTGGCGGTGCAGGGGGGGGGTGGGGGCTGGGGGTTTGGGGGGTGGGGGTGGGGCTTTCCCCAGCGAGGGGGTGAGGGAGGACGCGCGCAGAGGCGGGTGTCGGGACGCAAGCAGCACCCGGGGAGGAGCAGCTCTCCTTGGAAGGGAAGGACGCGTGCCTTGGCCCCGGGGCTCAGGGTGGGCGCGTGGGCGGGATGAGAAGGCGGGCTTTCAGGCGTGTGGGAAGTGGACCCCGGGTTCCTGCGTGCGAGGTCTGACCGTGTCCCTCCCTGTCCTGCAGCTCGGCCACCCCCGCCCCGGGGAAGGCGGCGAAGCGGAGGCGGCAGGTGGAGCAGGATCCCCGCACAGGTAAGGCGCTTTCCTGCTTTCTCGAAGGAGTGGGCTGCTGGGGAGAAGGCGTGCCAGGGCTTCAGGAAAGGAACAGCTGCCTCCTCTGGAATGTCCCGGGCGGCTTCCTCGGTTCTTCCGGCCACCCGTCCCGCAGCCGGTCCGGGCCGAGTCCCGGGGCTCTCCGGGCTCACGCCCTCTGCTCTCAAGAACACCCTGCGGGAGCAGAGCATTCACCTCGCACCCTCCGCTCTCTCCGCAGGGGCAGAGCCAGCCGCAGTGCCAGGAGCTCCCTGCCCGGCTCCAGCGCGGGCCCCGGCAGCAGCCCAGGTGAGTGGGCGGGACTCCGGAGGCTGGCCAGAGGGCCGCTGCTGCCCCGGCTCCAGGCCCCCAGCCAAGCCCCGCAGATGACCCTCCAGCTGGCGCTCAGCCTGAGCAGGACCTCCACCGCCTGGGGGGTGGGGGGAGGTGGCCAGGCAGAGTTTCCCTCGGGGAGGGGGCGGGGGCTGGCGGCCGGCAGCTCCCTCCCCAAGAGGCCTCTCGGAGGGCCCCTGGGAGCTGGAGAACTCAGAGCTTTCCTCCCGCAGGGGCCGCGGACGCCCAGCACGCAGAGGATGCAGATGGTCGTGGTGGTCCTGGAGCCGGGAACAGCCCTTGAGCTGCGCCTGGGTGCGGAAGTCCTGGTCCTGGCCCCCCACGCAGCCCTGCAGCTCACGCTCGGCAACCTGGCGCTCGTCGTCGTCCCTGCGCGCGTCCTGAGCTCTTCCGAGGCTCTCTGGTTCCCTGCCCACGCGCGCTGGCTCTGGCCCAGCCCGACCCAGGCCGCCTGGGCCATCAACGTGCAAGACGGATCCCTTTGCGCCCAGAGAGCGGAGCCCAGCGGAGCGCCCCCCGCGCCAGAGGACGGGGAGGCTAGGCGAGGCTGCCGGCCCCCCGCGGGACCCTGGGCCGGCGGAGTCCCGGGCCTCAGCCCCTCCTCCCCGCACACCCTCCTCCTCCAAGCTCTCCGCGGGGCCCCTGCCCGCCAGGGCTGCGGGCTCCCGCCCGGGCCCAGGCCGGGGCTGCGCCCTCTGCCGGCCGAGTTCAGCCTGGACCTCCGCGGCCTGGGGCCCCCGCCCAGCTCGGAGCTCAGACCTCTGCCTCCCTCCCCGAGTCCCAGTCCGCGGCCCAGAAGCTGCCGCGCGCCGCCCCGTCGCAGGCCCCCCGCCAAGGCCCGCAGGCGTCTCTTCCGAGGGGATTGATCGGCCGCGAGCGCCCACCCCACGCGCAAGAATTGGCGCACGCCGTTCGGGAGCCGCGGACGCCTGCCCCCTTCTAGGGTGTCTCCCTGAGGCGGCATCACTCTCTGCCGGGAACACCGCGCGGGCGGCTGGCGCTCCAGGCGGGAGCGGAGGCCGCCAGGGACCTCTCCCCCACACCCGGGCTCTGCCACAGGGGCTCCGGACAGGCGGAAGAGAGCACCGGGAGGGTGGGGAGAAAAGAGCTGCCCATCCCTCCTGCCGCGAAGGACTCCGACATCCAGAAGAGGGCACATCTGGTCACGGTCCTCTGCGAGGAACCACACCCAAGACCCTCGAAGAAAGCACGCCAAAGCCTGGAGCGCGCGCCTCCCCAGAGAGGGTCTCCCAAAGCACCTGAAAGCGGGCTCCGCCCGCATCACGCCCGGGAGCGGGAGCGGAAGGCGCAGGAGCTCTCCGGGTGGGGGGAGGGGGGCGTTAGCACACCTTGCCGCCATGAGAACGGCTCCAGGAGAACAGCACGATGGACCTGTCCGAAGGCTGGGCAGGACGTGGAGCCGCTGGAACTCTCCCCCGTTGCTGGCGGGGAGCCCAGAATGGGACAACTTGCTGAAATGGAGTGTAGTTCCTCGACTCCTTCATCCTAGGCTTCCCGTTCATCCCACCCGGCTCTCCCACTCTGAGAGATCTGCTTGAGAGCCACGAACGGGTCTGTTCAGGGAGACGCCGAAGGCCAGAGTGGCCAGCAGCTGTCTCCACAATACAGCCAAGGGTGGGGTGTGACCTCCCCCGTGCCCTTCGGGGTTGCGTGGAGACTGAGAAGGGGACCCACCCCGGCCAGGGCACTGCCCCTCAGCGATCAAGAGGATGGGCTTTTTCCGCTCGATTCCATGGCCCACCCCGGTCAGTCGACTCTGAATGCTTCTAGTCCCTCCAGGTGTTGGATGATTTTCAGGGCGGTTTGGGCGACCGGGGCTGTGGGAACCTTACGAGAGGCGATCGAGGACGTCTCCCTGCAGACCCAGGGTCTCGCATGCAATGGCACTTTCAGACGGGATGCGCCGAAACCGTGAAACCCACACTGGCTTTCCAAGCCTGCCACGAAGAGAAAGATGACCGTGACTCTTCACTCTAGGGGGGAAACGGCAGTGCCCATGATCCTATTGGAACTTGAGTGTAATAAATCGATACCGAAACGTGCTTGATTTTGGGGTGTGATCATTTCTTACGTCTGTTGGCTCGACAACTGGGAAGCACGTGGGGGCGCTGTTCTGTTTCCATCAGATTCGGCAGAACACACACGAGGAGAGGAAAGCCGGCAAGAGGGGAGGGGGTGGATTTCCAAAGGAGAAGGAAGCTCCGCCAACCCCGCAAAAGGCACACAGATGCGAGCGCCCGCGCACGCCCTCACGCACGCCGCCCACCCCCCCCCCGCCCACACACACAAACACACACACACACACAAACTCCGATGTAACACAGACATTCGCAGAGGCACGTTCACAAATTCCCGTAAAGTCTGCCTGAGCTCACCCCCAAACTCCCCTCCGAAGTTCTCAAAGGGCAAGCGATTGCCTAGTGAAAGGACTCCTCCCTCGAGGCTCCGGCTCCGAGGAAAGGAACTCAGAGCCCCGCCTGGTCGGCAAGCGGGCTGGGACTCAAGCCAGAGAGTCCCCCCGGGTCCGGCGTGCATGTGGCTCCCCTTTCTTCTACTCTTCGAAGCTCCCTAGTTTGGGAGAACTCGCGCTGGGATGGCCTTCCCAGAAATCCATTGATTGGTCCCCCGGAAGAATACCCTTCCGGTTGACCCTGAGAAGACCCCAGAAACAAGTCAGGTGAAGCACTTCCTGGCTGCAGGGAAGGGAGAGGGTCGAGCGGACAGGGAAGACGGCTGCCAGGCGACGGCTGGACGATGGGGGCGGAGTCAGGGAGAGGGGCCAGCGGACGGATCTGGAAGGGATTGGGCGGACTCTGAAGCAAGGCCTCCTCGGGAGTCCTCCTCACACGTCCCCCCTGGCCGGCCCCTCCTCTTCTGGAGCCCAGGGCCAACCAATCCCATCCGACCTGGACGACGACGAGCCCCCTGGCTCCGCCCCCGCTGACCCCAGCTGCGCGCATTTCCCCCGGATCTCCAGCAGTCCCTGCCCTCCTCCAACCGCCTCAGGCCACGGGAACGCTTCCTCCAGAACTGAGTGCCCAGCCTTGGGACAGACACTGCTCGTGCAGGAGAGAGAGGGGATCCGTGAGACGCCAGCTCCGATTTCCAGGTCGTAAGACCGGGACGAGGGTTTGCTTGGACAAAGGAGGCAGGAGCACCTTCCCGATGGATGGCTCCCGGCGCCCGAGGAGACCGCGGGAGTCCCGGACAGAATCAAAGGGCCGCAGAGCTGGAGACACCTGGTACGTTGGGACCTGGGTGACGGAGGACGAGGCGGGCTCCTCTGTGTGGCTAGGGGTGTGTGTGTGTGTGTGTGTGTGTGTTTGTGTGTGTGTGTGTGTGTGTGTGTGTGTGTGTGTGCGTGCGTGTTTCAGTGGATGGCACCAGGGGAGAGGAGAAGGGAGAAGCCGGGCCTCCCAGGAGGCTGGGCATTTGGAAGCTGAGGAAAGGGAGAATCGCTAGGTCCGGAGGAATCCCTTCGGGGTGGGGAGGTCGGGAGGAGCCCTCGGGAGATGCGTCTCGGGTTTGCTCCCTCCTTGCTCTCTTCCTGTGCTCCGGCCTTACAATTCCCCCTGCCGACACACTCTCTGTGGGGTCGTCTCCCTCCTCTGCGGGAAGGGAGAGGGGAGCAGAGGATCTGAGGGTTCCACCACCGTCTCACCCAGACGGGGGAGGGTTCCCTCCGTGTCCACTGTTTTTCTTCTGGCCCTCAGCACCGCGCGTGGAATCCGGGGGCAGACAGGACTGTCCCCTGTGGAGCGCGGGCACCACTTTCTGCAAAGTGCTCAGGCCCGAGGAGATGTCTCTCCTTCTCCTGTGGAGGAGCCCCCTCCAGAGGGCACTCTTTCCCGTGGGCACCGTCCCTGGTTCCCTCCCTATTGGCGGTGCAGGGGGGGGGTGGGGGCTGGGGGTTTGGGGGGTGGGGGTGGGGCTTTCCCCAGCGAGGGGGTGAGGGAGGACGCGCGCAGAGGCGGGTGTCGGGACGCAAGCAGCACCCCGGGAGGAGCAGCTCTCCTTGGAAGGGAAGGACGCGTGCCTTGGCCCTGGGGCTCAGGGTGGGCGCGTGGGCGGGATGAGAAGGCGGGCTTTCAGGCGTGTGGGAAGTGGACCCCGGGTTCCTGCGTGCGAGGTCTGACCGTGTCCCTCCCTGTCCTGCAGCTCGGCCACCCCCGCCCCGGGGAAGGCGGCGAAGCGGAGGCGGCAGGTGGAGCAGGATCCCCGCACAGGTAAGGCGCTTTCCTGCTTTCTCGAAGGAGTGGGCTGCTGGGGAGAAGGCGTGCCAGGGCTTCAGGAAAGGAACAGCTGCCTCCTCTGGAATGTCCCGGGCGGCTTCCTCGGTTCTTCCGGCCACCCGTCCCGCAGCCGGTCCGGGCCGAGTCCCGGGGCTCTCCGGGCTCACGCCCTCTGCTCTCAAGAACACCCTGCGGGAGCAGAGCATTCACCTCGCACCCTCTGCTCTCTCCGCAGGGGCAGAGCCAGCCGCAGTGCCAGGAGCTCCCTGCCCGGCTCCAGCGCGGGCCCCGGCAGCAGCCCAGGTGAGTGGGCGGGACTCCGGAGGCTGGCCAGAGGGCCGCTGCTGCCCCGGCTCCAGGCCCCCAGCCAAGCCCCGCAGATGACCCTCCAGCTGGCGCTCAGCCTGAGCAGGACCTCCACCGCCTGGGGGGTGGGGGGAGGTGGCCAGGCAGAGTTTCCCTCGGGGAGGGGGCGGCGGCTGGCGGCCGGCAGCTCCCTCCCCAAGAGGCCTCTCGGAGGGCCCCTGGGAGCTGGAGAACTCAGAGCTTTCCTCCCGCAGGGGCCGCGGACGCCCAGCACGCAGAGGATGCAGATGGTCGTGGTGGTCCTGGAGCCGGGAACAGCCCTTGAGCTGCGCCTGGGTGCGGAAGTCCTGGTCCTGGCCCCCCACGCAGCCCTGCAGCTCACGCTCGGCAACCTGGCGCTCGTCGTCGTCCCTGCGCGCGTCCTGAGCTCTTCCGAGGCTCTCTGGTTCCCTGCCCCCGCGCGCTGGCTCTGGCCCGGCCTGACCCAGGCCGCCTGGGCCATCAACGTGCAAGACGGATCCCTTTGCGCCCAGAGAGCGGAGCCCAGCGGAGCGCCCCCCGCGCCAGAGGACGGGGAGGCTAGGCGAGGCTGCCGGCCCCCCGCGGGACCCTGGGCCGGCGGAGTCCCGGGCCTCAGCCCCTCCTCCCCGCACACCCTCCTCCTCCAAGCTCTCCGCGGGGCCCCTGCCCGCCAGGGCTGCGGGCTCCCGCCCGGGCCCAGGCCGGGGCTGCGCCCTCTGCCGGCCGAGTTCAGCCTGGACCTCCGCGGCCTGGGGCCCCCGCCCAGCTCGGAGCTCAGACCTCTGCCTCCCTCCCCGAGTCCCAGTCCGCGGCCCAGAAGCTGCCGCGCGCCGCCCCGTCGCAGGCCCCCCGCCAAGGCCCGCAGGCGTCTCTTCCGAGGGGATTGATCGGCCGCGAGCGCCCACCCCACGCGCAAGAATTGGCGCACGCCGTTCGGGAGCCGCGGACGCCTGCCCCCTTCTAGGGTGTCTCCCTGAGGCGGCATCACTCTCTGCCGGGAACACCGCGCGGGCGGCTGGCGCTCCAGGCGGGAGCGGAGGCCGCCAGGGACCTCTCCCCCACACCCGGGCTCTGCCACAGGGGCTCCGGACAGGCGGAAGAGAGCACCGGGAGGGTGGGGAGAAAAGAGCTGCCCATCCCTCCTGCCGCGAAGGACTCCGACATCCAGAAGAGGGCACATCTGGTCACGGTCCTCTGCGAGGAACCACACCCAAGACCCTCGAAGAAAGCACGCCAAAGCCTGGAGCGCGCGCCTCCCCAGAGAGGGTCTCCCAAAGCACCTGAAAGCGGGCTCCGCCCGCATCACGCCCGGGAGCGGGAGCGGAAGGCGCAGGAGCTCTCCGGGTGGGGGGAGGGGGGCGTTAGCACACCTTGCCGCCATGAGAACGGCTCCAGGAGAACAGCACGATGGACCTGTCCGAAGGCTGGGCAGGACGTGGAGCCGCTGGAACTCTCCCCCGTTGCTGGCGGGGAGCCCAGAATGGGACAACTTGCTGAAATGGAGTGTAGTTCCTCGACTCCTTCATCCTAGGCTTCCCGTTCATCCCACCCGGCTCTCCCACTCTGAGAGATCTGCTTGAGAGCCACGAACGGGTCTGTTCAGGGAGACGCCGAAGGCCAGAGTGGCCAGCAGCTGTCTCCACAATACAGCCAAGGGTGGGGTGTGACCTCCCCCGTGCCCTTCGGGGTTGCGTGGAGACTGAGAAGGGGACCCACCCCGGCCAGGGCACTGCCCCTCAGCGATCAAGAGGATGGGCTTTTTCCGCTCGATTCCATGGCCCACCCCGGTCAGTCGACTCTGAATGCTTCTAGTCCCTCCAGGTGTTGGATGATTTTCAGGGCGGTTTGGGCGACCGGGGCTGTGGGAACCTTACGAGAGGCGATCGAGGACGTCTCCCTGCAGACCCAGGGTCTCGCATGCAATGGCACTTTCAGACGGGATGCGCCGAAACCGTGAAACCCACACTGGCTTTCCAAGCCTGCCACGAAGAGAAAGATGACCGTGACTCTTCACTCTAGGGGGGAAACGGCAGTGCCCATGATCCTATTGGAACTTGAGTGTAATAAATCGATACCGAAACGTGCTTGATTTTGGGGTGTGATCATTTCTTACGTCTGTTGGCTCGACAACTGGGAAGCACGTGGGGGCGCTGTTCTGTTTCCATCAGATTCGGCAGAACACACACGAGGAGAGGAAAGCCGGCAAGAGGGGAGGGGGTGGATTTCCAAAGGAGAAGGAAGCTCCGCCAACCCCGCAAAAGGCACACAGATGCGAGCGCCCGCGCACGCCCTCACGCACGCCGCCCACCCCCCCCCGCCCACACACACAAACACACACACACACACAAACTCCGATGTAACACAGACATTCGCAGAGGCACGTTCACAAATTCCCGTAAAGTCTGCCTGAGCTCACCCCCAAACTCCCCTCCGAAGTTCTCAAAGGGCAAGCGATTGCCTAGTGAAAGGACTCCTCCCTCGAGGCTCCGGCTCCGAGGAAAGGAACTCAGAGCCCCGCCTGGTCGGCAAGCGGGCTGGGACTCAAGCCAGAGAGTCCCCCCGGGTCCGGCGTGCATGTGGCTCCCCTTTCTTCTACTCTTCGAAGCTCCCTAGTTTGGGAGAACTCGCGCTGGGATGGCCTTCCCAGAAATCCATTGATTGGTCCCCCGGAAGAATACCCTTCCGGTTGACCCTGAGAAGACCCCAGAAACAAGTCAGGTGAAGCACTTCCTGGCTGCAGGGAAGGGAGAGGGTCGAGCGGACAGGGAAGACGGCTGCCAGGCGACGGCTGGACGATGGGGGCGGAGTCAGGGAGAGGGGCCAGCGGACGGATCTGGAAGGGATTGGGCGGACTCTGAAGCAAGGCCTCCTCGGGAGTCCTCCTCACACGTCCCCCCTGGCCGGCCCCTCCTCTTCTGGAGCCCAGGGCCAACCAATCCCATCCGACCTGGACGACGACGAGCCCCCTGGCTCCGCCCCCGCTGACCCCAGCTGCGCGCATTTCCCCCGGATCTCCAGCAGTCCCTGCCCTCCTCCAACCGCCTCAGGCCACGGGAATGCTTCCTCCAGAACTGAGTGCCCAGCCTTGGGACAGACACTGCTCGTGCAGGAGAGAGAGGGGATCCGTGAGACGCCAGCTCCGATTTCCAGGTCGTAAGACCGGGACGAGGGTTTGCTTGGACAAAGGAGGCAGGAGCACCTTCCCGATGGATGGCTCCCGGCGCCCGAGGAGACCGCGGGAGTCCCGGACAGAATCAAAGGGCCGCAGAGCTGGAGACACCTGGTACGTTGGGACCTGGGTGACGGAGGACGAGGCGGGCTCCTCTGTGTGGCTAGGGGTGTGTGTGTGTGTGTGTGTGTGTGTTTGTGTGTGTGTGTGTGTGTGTGTGTGTGTGTGTGTGCGTGCGTGTTTCAGTGGATGGCACCAGGGGAGAGGAGAAGGGAGAAGCCGGGCCTCCCAGGAGGCTGGGCATTTGGAAGCTGAGGAAAGGGAGAATCGCTAGGTCCGGAGGAATCCCTTCGGGGTGGGGAGGTCGGGAGGAGCCCTCGGGAGACGCGTCTCGGGTTTGCTCCCTCCTTGCTCTCTTCCTGTGCTCCGGCCTTACAATTCCCCCTGCCGACACACTCTCTGTGGGGTCGTCTCCCTCCTCTGCGGGAAGGGAGAGGGGAGCAGAGGATCTGAGGGTTCCACCACCGTCTCACCCAGACGGGGGAGGGTTCCCTCCGTGTCCACTGTTTTTCTTCTGGCCCTCAGCACCGCGCGTGGAATCCGGGGGCAGACAGGACTGTCCCCTGTGGAGCGCGGGCACCACTTTCTGCAAAGTGCTCAGGCCCGAGGAGATGTCTCTCCTTCTCCTGTGGAGGAGCCCCCTCCAGAGGGCACTCTTTCCCGTGGGCACCGTCCCTGGTTCCCTCCCTATTGGCGGTGCAGGGGGGGGGTGGGGGCTGGGGGTTTGGGGGGTGGGGGTGGGGCTTTCCCCAGCGAGGGGGTGAGGGAGGACGCGCGCAGAGGCGGGTGTCGGGACGCAAGCAGCACCCGGGGAGGAGCAGCTCTCCTTGGAAGGGAAGGACGCGTGCCTTGGCCCCGGGGCTCAGGGTGGGCGCGTGGGCGGGATGAGAAGGCGGGCTTTCAGGCGTGTGGGAAGTGGACCCCGGGTTCCTGCGTGCGAGGTCTGACCGTGTCCCTCCCTGTCCTGCAGCTCGGCCACCCCCGCCCCGGGGAAGGCGGCGAAGCGGAGGCGGCAGGTGGAGCAGGATCCCCGCACAGGTAAGGCGCTTTCCTGCTTTCTCGAAGGAGTGGGCTGCTGGGGAGAAGGCGTGCCAGGGCTTCAGGAAAGGAACAGCTGCCTCCTCTGGAATGTCCCGGGCGGCTTCCTCGGTTCTTCCGGCCACCCGTCCCGCAGCCGGTCCGGGCCGAGTCCCGGGGCTCTCCGGGCTCACGCCCTCTGCTCTCAAGAACACCCTGCGGGAGCAGAGCATTCACCTCGCACCCTCCGCTCTCTCCGCAGGGGCAGAGCCAGCCGCAGTGCCAGGAGCTCCCTGCCCGGCTCCAGCGCGGGCCCCGGCAGCAGCCCAGGTGAGTGGGCGGGACTCCGGAGGCTGGCCAGAGGGCCGCTGCTGCCCCGGCTCCAGGCCCCCAGCCAAGCCCCGCAGATGACCCTCCAGCTGGCGCTCAGCCTGAGCAGGACCTCCACCGCCTGGGGGGTGGGGGGAGGTGGCCAGGCAGAGTTTCCCTCGGGGAGGGGGCGGGGGCTGGCGGCCGGCAGCTCCCTCCCCAAGAGGCCTCTCGGAGGGCCCCTGGGAGCTGGAGAACTCAGAGCTTTCCTCCCGCAGGGGCCGCGGACGCCCAGCACGCAGAGGATGCAGATGGTCGTGGTGGTCCTGGAGCCGGGAACAGCCCTTGAGCTGCGCCTGGGTGCGGAAGTCCTGGTCCTGGCCCCCCACGCAGCCCTGCAGCTCACGCTCGGCAACCTGGCGCTCGTCGTCGTCCCTGCGCGCGTCCTGAGCTCTTCCGAGGCTCTCTGGTTCCCTGCCCACGCGCGCTGGCTCTGGCCCAGCCCGACCCAGGCCGCCTGGGCCATCAACGTGCAAGACGGATCCCTTTGCGCCCAGAGAGCGGAGCCCAGCGGAGCGCCCCCCGCGCCAGAGGACGGGGAGGCTAGGCGAGGCTGCCGGCCCCCCGCGGGACCCTGGGCCGGCGGAGTCCCGGGCCTCAGCCCCTCCTCCCCGCACACCCTCCTCCTCCAAGCTCTCCGCGGGGCCCCTGCCCGCCAGGGCTGCGGGCTCCCGCCCGGGCCCAGGCCGGGGCTGCGCCCTCTGCCGGCCGAGTTCAGCCTGGACCTCCGCGGCCTGGGGCCCCCGCCCAGCTCGGAGCTCAGACCTCTGCCTCCCTCCCCGAGTCCCAGTCCGCGGCCCAGAAGCTGCCGCGCACCGCCCCGTCGCAGGCCCCCCGCCAAGGCCCGCAGGCGTCTCTTCCGAGGGGATTGATCGGCCGCGAGCGCCCACCCCACGCGCAAGAATTGGCGCACGCCGTTCGGGAGCCGCGGACGCCTGCCCCCTTCTAGGGTGTCTCCCTGAGGCGGCATCACTCTCTGCCGGGAACACCGCGCGGGCGGCTGGCGCTCCAGGCGGGAGCGGAGGCCGCCAGGGACCTCTCCCCCACACCCGGGCTCTGCCACAGGGGCTCCGGACAGGCGGAAGAGAGCACCGGGAGGGTGGGGAGAAAAGAGCTGCCCATCCCTCCTGCCGCGAAGGACTCCGACATCCAGAAGAGGGCACATCTGGTCACGGTCCTCTGCGAGGAACCACACCCAAGACCCTCGAAGAAAGCACGCCAAAGCCTGGAGCGCGCGCCTCCCCAGAGAGGGTCTCCCAAAGCACCTGAAAGCGGGCTCCGCCCGCATCACGCCCGGGAGCGGGAGCGGAAGGCGCAGGAGCTCTCCGGGTGGGGGGAGGGGGGCGTTAGCACACCTTGCCGCCATGAGAACGGCTCCAGGAGAACAGCACGATGGACCTGTCCGAAGGCTGGGCAGGACGTGGAGCCGCTGGAACTCTCCCCCGTTGCTGGCGGGGAGCCCAGAATGGGACAACTTGCTGAAATGGAGTGTAGTTCCTCGACTCCTTCATCCTAGGCTTCCCGTTCATCCCACCCGGCTCTCCCACTCTGAGAGATCTGCTTGAGAGCCACGAACGGGTCTGTTCAGGGAGACGCCGAAGGCCAGAGTGGCCAGCAGCTGTCTCCACAATACAGCCAAGGGTGGGGTGTGACCTCCCCCGTGCCCTTCGGGGTTGCGTGGAGACTGAGAAGGGGACCCACCCCGGCCAGGGCACTGCCCCTCAGCGATCAAGAGGATGGGCTTTTTCCGCTCGATTCCATGGCCCACCCCGGTCAGTCGACTCTGAATGCTTCTAGTCCCTCCAGGTGTTGGATGATTTTCAGGGCGGTTTGGGCGACCGGGGCTGTGGGAACCTTACGAGAGGCGATCGAGGACGTCTCCCTGCAGACCCAGGGTCTCGCATGCAATGGCACTTTCAGACGGGATGCGCCGAAACCGTGAAACCCACACTGGCTTTCCAAGCCTGCCACGAAGAGAAAGATGACCGTGACTCTTCACTCTAGGGGGGAAACGGCAGTGCCCATGATCCTATTGGAACTTGAGTGTAATAAATCGATACCGAAACGTGCTTGATTTTGGGGTGTGATCATTTCTTACGTCTGTTGGCTCGACAACTGGGAAGCACGTGGGGGCGCTGTTCTGTTTCCATCAGATTCGGCAGAACACACACGAGGAGAGGAAAGCCGGCAAGAGGGGAGGGGGTGGATTTCCAAAGGAGAAGGAAGCTCCGCCAACCCCGCAAAAGGCACACAGATGCGAGCGCCCGCGCACGCCCTCACGCACGCCGCCCACCCCCCCCCCCGCCCACACACACAAACACACACACACACACAAACTCCGATGTAACACAGACATTCGCAGAGGCACGTTCACAAATTCCCGTAAAGTCTGCCTGAGCTCACCCCCAAACTCCCCTCCGAAGTTCTCAAAGGGCAAGCGATTGCCTAGTGAAAGGACTCCTCCCTCGAGGCTCCGGCTCCGAGGAAAGGAACTCAGAGCCCCGCCTGGTCGGCAAGCGGGCTGGGACTCAAGCCAGAGAGTCCCCCCGGGTCCGGCGTGCATGTGGCTCCCCTTTCTTCTACTCTTCGAAGCTCCCTAGTTTGGGAGAACTCGCGCTGGGATGGCCTTCCCAGAAATCCATTGATTGGTCCCCCGGAAGAATACCCTTCCGGTTGACCCTGAGAAGACCCCAGAAACAAGTCAGGTGAAGCACTTCCTGGCTGCAGGGAAGGGAGAGGGTCGAGCGGACAGGGAAGACGGCTGCCAGGCGACGGCTGGACGATGGGGGCGGAGTCAGGGAGAGGGGCCAGCGGACGGATCTGGAAGGGATTGGGCGGACTCTGAAGCAAGGCCTCCTCGGGAGTCCTCCTCACACGTCCCCCCTGGCCGGCCCCTCCTCTTCTGGAGCCCAGGGCCAACCAATCCCATCCGACCTGGACGACGACGAGCCCCCTGGCTCCGCCCCCGCTGACCCCAGCTGCGCGCATTTCCCCCGGATCTCCAGCAGTCCCTGCCCTCCTCCAACCGCCTCAGGCCACGGGAATGCTTCCTCCAGAACTGAGTGCCCAGCCTTGGGACAGACACTGCTCGTGCAGGAGAGAGAGGGGATCCGTGAGACGCCAGCTCCGATTTCCAGGTCGTAAGACCGGGACGAGGGTTTGCTTGGACAAAGGAGGCAGGAGCACCTTCCCGATGGATGGCTCCCGGCGCCCGAGGAGACCGCGGGAGTCCCGGACAGAATCAAAGGGCCGCAGAGCTGGAGACACCTGGTACGTTGGGACCTGGGTGACGGAGGACGAGGCGGGCTCCTCTGTGTGGCTAGGGGTGTGTGTGTGTGTGTGTGTGTGTGTTTGTGTGTGTGTGTGTGTGTGTGTGTGTGTGTGTGTGTGCGTGCGTGTTTCAGTGGATGGCACCAGGGGAGAGGAGAAGGGAGAAGCCGGGCCTCCCAGGAGGCTGGGCATTTGGAAGCTGAGGAAAGGGAGAATCGCTAGGTCCGGAGGAATCCCTTCGGGGTGGGGAGGTCGGGAGGAGCCCTCGGGAGACGCGTCTCGGGTTTGCTCCCTCCTTGCTCTCTTCCTGTGCTCCGGCCTTACAATTCCCCCTGCCGACACACTCTCTGTGGGGTCGTCTCCCTCCTCTGCGGGAAGGGAGAGGGGAGCAGAGGATCTGAGGGTTCCACCACCGTCTCACCCAGACGGGGGAGGGTTCCCTCCGTGTCCACTGTTTTTCTTCTGGCCCTCAGCACCGCGCGTGGAATCCGGGGGCAGACAGGACTGTCCCCTGTGGAGCGCGGGCACCACTTTCTGCAAAGTGCTCAGGCCCGAGGAGATGTCTCTCCTTCTCCTGTGGAGGAGCCCCCTCCAGAGGGCACTCTTTCCCGTGGGCACCGTCCCTGGTTCCCTCCCTATTGGCGGTGCAGGGGGGGGGTGGGGGCTGGGGGTTTGGGGGGTGGGGGTGGGGCTTTCCCCAGCGAGGGGGTGAGGGAGGACGCGCGCAGAGGCGGGTGTCGGGACGCAAGCAGCACCCGGGGAGGAGCAGCTCTCCTTGGAAGGGAAGGACGCGTGCCTTGGCCCCGGGGCTCAGGGTGGGCGCGTGGGCGGGATGAGAAGGCGGGCTTTCAGGCGTGTGGGAAGTGGACCCCGGGTTCCTGCGTGCGAGGTCTGACCGTGTCCCTCCCTGTCCTGCAGCTCGGCCACCCCCGCCCCGGGGAAGGCGGCGAAGCGGAGGCGGCAGGTGGAGCAGGATCCCCGCACAGGTAAGGCGCTTTCCTGCTTTCTCGAAGGAGTGGGCTGCTGGGGAGAAGGCGTGCCAGGGCTTCAGGAAAGGAACAGCTGCCTCCTCTGGAATGTCCCGGGCGGCTTCCTCGGTTCTTCCGGCCACCCGTCCCGCAGCCGGTCCGGGCCGAGTCCCGGGGCTCTCCGGGCTCACGCCCTCTGCTCTCAAGAACACCCTGCGGGAGCAGAGCATTCACCTCGCACCCTCCGCTCTCTCCGCAGGGGCAGAGCCAGCCGCAGTGCCAGGAGCTCCCTGCCCGGCTCCAGCGCGGGCCCCGGCAGCAGCCCAGGTGAGTGGGCGGGACTCCGGAGGCTGGCCAGAGGGCCGCTGCTGCCCCGGCTCCAGGCCCCCAGCCAAGCCCCGCAGATGACCCTCCAGCTGGCGCTCAGCCTGAGCAGGACCTCCACCGCCTGGGGGGTGGGGGGAGGTGGCCAGGCAGAGTTTCCCTCGGGGAGGGGGCGGGGGCTGGCGGCCGGCAGCTCCCTCCCCAAGAGGCCTCTCGGAGGGCCCCTGGGAGCTGGAGAACTCAGAGCTTTCCTCCCGCAGGGGCCGCGGACGCCCAGCACGCAGAGGATGCAGATGGTCGTGGTGGTCCTGGAGCCGGGAACAGCCCTTGAGCTGCGCCTGGGTGCGGAAGTCCTGGTCCTGGCCCCCCACGCAGCCCTGCAGCTCACGCTCGGCAACCTGGCGCTCGTCGTCGTCCCTGCGCGCGTCCTGAGCTCTTCCGAGGCTCTCTGGTTCCCTGCCCACGCACGCTGGCTCTGGCCCAGCCCGACCCAGGCCGCCTGGGCCATCAACGTGCAAGACGGATCCCTTTGCGCCCAGAGAGCGGAGCCCAGCGGAGCGCCCCCCGCGCCAGAGGACGGGGAGGCTAGGCGAGGCTGCCGGCCCCCCGCGGGACCCTGGGCCGGCGGAGTCCCGGGCCTCAGCCCCTCCTCCCCGCACACCCTCCTCCTCCAAGCTCTCCGCGGGGCCCCTGCCCGCCAGGGCTGCGGGCTCCCGCCCGGGCCCAGGCCGGGGCTGCGCCCTCTGCCGGCCGAGTTCAGCCTGGACCTCCGCGGCCTGGGGCCCCCGCCCAGCTCGGAGCTCAGACCTCTGCCTCCCTCCCCGAGTCCCAGTCCGCGGCCCAGAAGCTGCCGCGCGCCGCCCCGTCGCAGGCCCCCCGCCAAGGCCCGCAGGCGTCTCTTCCGAGGGGATTGATCGGCCGCGAGCGCCCACCCCACGCGCAAGAATTGGCGCACGCCGTTCGGGAGCCGCGGACGCCTGCCCCCTTCTAGGGTGTCTCCCTGAGGCGGCATCACTCTCTGCCGGGAACACCGCGCGGGCGGCTGGCGCTCCAGGCGGGAGCGGAGGCCGCCAGGGACCTCTCCCCCACACCCGGGCTCTGCCACAGGGGCTCCGGACAGGCGGAAGAGAGCACCGGGAGGGTGGGGAGAAAAGAGCTGCCCATCCCTCCTGCCGCGAAGGACTCCGACATCCAGAAGAGGGCACATCTGGTCACGGTCCTCTGCGAGGAACCACACCCAAGACCCTCGAAGAAAGCACGCCAAAGCCTGGAGCGCGCGCCTCCCCAGAGAGGGTCTCCCAAAGCACCTGAAAGCGGGCTCCGCCCGCATCACGCCCGGGAGCGGGAGCGGAAGGCGCAGGAGCTCTCCGGGTGGGGGGAGGGGGGCGTTAGCACACCTTGCCGCCATGAGAACGGCTCCAGGAGAACAGCACGATGGACCTGTCCGAAGGCTGGGCAGGACGTGGAGCCGCTGGAACTCTCCCCCGTTGCTGGCGGGGAGCCCAGAATGGGACAACTTGCTGAAATGGAGTGTAGTTCCTCGACTCCTTCATCCTAGGCTTCCCGTTCATCCCACCCGGCTCTCCCACTCTGAGAGATCTGCTTGAGAGCCACGAACGGGTCTGTTCAGGGAGACGCCGAAGGCCAGAGTGGCCAGCAGCTGTCTCCACAATACAGCCAAGGGTGGGGTGTGACCTCCCCCGTGCCCTTCGGGGTTGCGTGGAGACTGAGAAGGGGACCCACCCCGGCCAGGGCACTGCCCCTCAGCGATCAAGAGGATGGGCTTTTTCCGCTCGATTCCATGGCCCACCCCGGTCAGTCGACTCTGAATGCTTCTAGTCCCTCCAGGTGTTGGATGATTTTCAGGGCGGTTTGGGCGACCGGGGCTGTGGGAACCTTACGAGAGGCGATCGAGGACGTCTCCCTGCAGACCCAGGGTCTCGCATGCAATGGCACTTTCAGACGGGATGCGCCGAAACCGTGAAACCCACACTGGCTTTCCAAGCCTGCCACGAAGAGAAAGATGACCGTGACTCTTCACTCTAGGGGGGAAACGGCAGTGCCCATGATCCTATTGGAACTTGAGTGTAATAAATCGATACCGAAACGTGCTTGATTTTGGGGTGTGATCATTTCTTACGTCTGTTGGCTCGACAACTGGGAAGCACGTGGGGGCGCTGTTCTGTTTCCATCAGATTCGGCAGAACACACACGAGGAGAGGAAAGCCGGCAAGAGGGGAGGGGGTGGATTTCCAAAGGAGAAGGAAGCTCCGCCAACCCCGCAAAAGGCACACAGATGCGAGCGCCCGCGCACGCCCTCACGCACGCCGCCCACCCCCCCCCCGCCCACACACACAAACACACACACACACACAAACTCCGATGTAACACAGACATTCGCAGAGGCACGTTCACAAATTCCCGTAAAGTCTGCCTGAGCTCACCCCCAAACTCCCCTCCGAAGTTCTCAAAGGGCAAGCGATTGCCTAGTGAAAGGACTCCTCCCTCGAGGCTCCGGCTCCGAGGAAAGGAACTCAGAGCCCCGCCTGGTCGGCAAGCGGGCTGGGACTCAAGCCAGAGAGTCCCCCCGGGTCCGGCGTGCATGTGGCTCCCCTTTCTTCTACTCTTCGAAGCTCCCTAGTTTGGGAGAACTCGCGCTGGGATGGCCTTCCCAGAAATCCATTGATTGGTCCCCCGGAAGAATACCCTTCCGGTTGACCCTGAGAAGACCCCAGAAACAAGTCAGGTGAAGCACTTCCTGGCTGCAGGGAAGGGAGAGGGTCGAGCGGACAGGGAAGACGGCTGCCAGGCGACGGCTGGACGATGGGGGCGGAGTCAGGGAGAGGGGCCAGCGGACGGATCTGGAAGGGATTGGGCGGACTCTGAAGCAAGGCCTCCTCGGGAGTCCTCCTCACACGTCCCCCCTGGCCGGCCCCTCCTCTTCTGGAGCCCAGGGCCAACCAATCCCATCCGACCTGGACGACGACGAGCCCCCTGGCTCCGCCCCCGCTGACCCCAGCTGCGCGCATTTCCCCCGGATCTCCAGCAGTCCCTGCCCTCCTCCAACCGCCTCAGGCCACGGGAACGCTTCCTCCAGAACTGAGTGCCCAGCCTTGGGACAGACACTGCTCGTGCAGGAGAGAGAGGGGATCCGTGAGACGCCAGCTCCGATTTCCAGGTCGTAAGACCGGGACGAGGGTTTGCTTGGACAAAGGAGGCAGGAGCACCTTCCCGATGGATGGCTCCCGGCGCCCGAGGAGACCGCGGGAGTCCCGGACAGAATCAAAGGGCCGCAGAGCTGGAGACACCTGGTACGTTGGGACCTGGGTGACGGAGGACGAGGCGGGCTCCTCTGTGTGGCTAGGGGTGTGTGTGTGTGTGTGTGTGTGTGTTTGTGTGTGTGTGTGTGTGTGTGTGTGTGTGTGTGTGCGTGCGTGTTTCAGTGGATGGCACCAGGGGAGAGGAGAAGGGAGAAGCCGGGCCTCCCAGGAGGCTGGGCATTTGGAAGCTGAGGAAAGGGAGAATCGCTAGGTCCGGAGGAATCCCTTCGGGGTGGGGAGGTCGGGAGGAGCCCTCGGGAGATGCGTCTCGGGTTTGCTCCCTCCTTGCTCTCTTCCTGTGCTCCGGCCTTACAATTCCCCCTGCCGACACACTCTCTGTGGGGTCGTCTCCCTCCTCTGCGGGAAGGGAGAGGGGAGCAGAGGATCTGAGGGTTCCACCACCGTCTCACCCAGACGGGGGAGGGTTCCCTCCGTGTCCACTGTTTTTCTTCTGGCCCTCAGCACCGCGCGTGGAATCCGGGGGCAGACAGGACTGTCCCCTGTGGAGCGCGGGCACCACTTTCTGCAAAG
This sequence comes from Equus asinus, assembly GCF_041296235.1. Classification (NCBI taxonomy): domain Eukaryota; kingdom Metazoa; phylum Chordata; class Mammalia; order Perissodactyla; family Equidae; genus Equus; species Equus asinus. The sequence goes on along the minus strand of NC_091809.1, from coordinate 18,028,444 downwards.
TGCTCAGGCCCGAGGAGATGTCTCTCCTTCTCCTGTGGAGGAGCCCCCTCCAGAGGGCACTCTTTCCCGTGGGCACCGTCCCTGGTTCCCTCCCTATTGGCGGTGCAGGGGGGGGGTGGGGGCTGGGGGTTTGGGGGGTGGGGGTGGGGCTTTCCCCAGCGAGGGGGTGAGGGAGGACGCGCGCAGAGGCGGGTGTCGGGACGCAAGCAGCACCCCGGGAGGAGCAGCTCTCCTTGGAAGGGAAGGACGCGTGCCTTGGCCCTGGGGCTCAGGGTGGGCGCGTGGGCGGGATGAGAAGGCGGGCTTTCAGGCGTGTGGGAAGTGGACCCCGGGTTCCTGCGTGCGAGGTCTGACCGTGTCCCTCCCTGTCCTGCAGCTCGGCCACCCCCGCCCCGGGGAAGGCGGCGAAGCGGAGGCGGCAGGTGGAGCAGGATCCCCGCACAGGTAAGGCGCTTTCCTGCTTTCTCGAAGGAGTGGGCTGCTGGGGAGAAGGCGTGCCAGGGCTTCAGGAAAGGAACAGCTGCCTCCTCTGGAATGTCCCGGGCGGCTTCCTCGGTTCTTCCGGCCACCCGTCCCGCAGCCGGTCCGGGCCGAGTCCCGGGGCTCTCCGGGCTCACGCCCTCTGCTCTCAAGAACACCCTGCGGGAGCAGAGCATTCACCTCGCACCCTCTGCTCTCTCCGCAGGGGCAGAGCCAGCCGCAGTGCCAGGAGCTCCCTGCCCGGCTCCAGCGCGGGCCCCGGCAGCAGCCCAGGTGAGTGGGCGGGACTCCGGAGGCTGGCCAGAGGGCCGCTGCTGCCCCGGCTCCAGGCCCCCAGCCAAGCCCCGCAGATGACCCTCCAGCTGGCGCTCAGCCTGAGCAGGACCTCCACCGCCTGGGGGGTGGGGGGAGGTGGCCAGGCAGAGTTTCCCTCGGGGAGGGGGCGGCGGCTGGCGGCCGGCAGCTCCCTCCCCAAGAGGCCTCTCGGAGGGCCCCTGGGAGCTGGAGAACTCAGAGCTTTCCTCCCGCAGGGGCCGCGGACGCCCAGCACGCAGAGGATGCAGATGGTCGTGGTGGTCCTGGAGCCGGGAACAGCCCTTGAGCTGCGCCTGGGTGCGGAAGTCCTGGTCCTGGCCCCCCACGCAGCCCTGCAGCTCACGCTCGGCAACCTGGCGCTCGTCGTCGTCCCTGCGCGCGTCCTGAGCTCTTCCGAGGCTCTCTGGTTCCCTGCCCCCGCGCGCTGGCTCTGGCCCGGCCTGACCCAGGCCGCCTGGGCCATCAACGTGCAAGACGGATCCCTTTGCGCCCAGAGAGCGGAGCCCAGCGGAGCGCCCCCCGCGCCAGAGGACGGGGAGGCTAGGCGAGGCTGCCGGCCCCCCGCGGGACCCTGGGCCGGCGGAGTCCCGGGCCTCAGCCCCTCCTCCCCGCACACCCTCCTCCTCCAAGCTCTCCGCGGGGCCCCTGCCCGCCAGGGCTGCGGGCTCCCGCCCGGGCCCAGGCCGGGGCTGCGCCCTCTGCCGGCCGAGTTCAGCCTGGACCTCCGCGGCCTGGGGCCCCCGCCCAGCTCGGAGCTCAGACCTCTGCCTCCCTCCCCGAGTCCCAGTCCGCGGCCCAGAAGCTGCCGCGCGCCGCCCCGTCGCAGGCCCCCCGCCAAGGCCCGCAGGCGTCTCTTCCGAGGGGATTGATCGGCCGCGAGCGCCCACCCCACGCGCAAGAATTGGCGCACGCCGTTCGGGAGCCGCGGACGCCTGCCCCCTTCTAGGGTGTCTCCCTGAGGCGGCATCACTCTCTGCCGGGAACACCGCGCGGGCGGCTGGCGCTCCAGGCGGGAGCGGAGGCCGCCAGGGACCTCTCCCCCACACCCGGGCTCTGCCACAGGGGCTCCGGACAGGCGGAAGAGAGCACCGGGAGGGTGGGGAGAAAAGAGCTGCCCATCCCTCCTGCCGCGAAGGACTCCGACATCCAGAAGAGGGCACATCTGGTCACGGTCCTCTGCGAGGAACCACACCCAAGACCCTCGAAGAAAGCACGCCAAAGCCTGGAGCGCGCGCCTCCCCAGAGAGGGTCTCCCAAAGCACCTGAAAGCGGGCTCCGCCCGCATCACGCCCGGGAGCGGGAGCGGAAGGCGCAGGAGCTCTCCGGGTGGGGGGAGGGGGGCGTTAGCACACCTTGCCGCCATGAGAACGGCTCCAGGAGAACAGCACGATGGACCTGTCCGAAGGCTGGGCAGGACGTGGAGCCGCTGGAACTCTCCCCCGTTGCTGGCGGGGAGCCCAGAATGGGACAACTTGCTGAAATGGAGTGTAGTTCCTCGACTCCTTCATCCTAGGCTTCCCGTTCATCCCACCCGGCTCTCCCACTCTGAGAGATCTGCTTGAGAGCCACGAACGGGTCTGTTCAGGGAGACGCCGAAGGCCAGAGTGGCCAGCAGCTGTCTCCACAATACAGCCAAGGGTGGGGTGTGACCTCCCCCGTGCCCTTCGGGGTTGCGTGGAGACTGAGAAGGGGACCCACCCCGGCCAGGGCACTGCCCCTCAGCGATCAAGAGGATGGGCTTTTTCCGCTCGATTCCATGGCCCACCCCGGTCAGTCGACTCTGAATGCTTCTAGTCCCTCCAGGTGTTGGATGATTTTCAGGGCGGTTTGGGCGACCGGGGCTGTGGGAACCTTACGAGAGGCGATCGAGGACGTCTCCCTGCAGACCCAGGGTCTCGCATGCAATGGCACTTTCAGACGGGATGCGCCGAAACCGTGAAACCCACACTGGCTTTCCAAGCCTGCCACGAAGAGAAAGATGACCGTGACTCTTCACTCTAGGGGGGAAACGGCAGTGCCCATGATCCTATTGGAACTTGAGTGTAATAAATCGATACCGAAACGTGCTTGATTTTGGGGTGTGATCATTTCTTACGTCTGTTGGCTCGACAACTGGGAAGCACGTGGGGGCGCTGTTCTGTTTCCATCAGATTCGGCAGAACACACACGAGGAGAGGAAAGCCGGCAAGAGGGGAGGGGGTGGATTTCCAAAGGAGAAGGAAGCTCCGCCAACCCCGCAAAAGGCACACAGATGCGAGCGCCCGCGCACGCCCTCACGCACGCCGCCCACCCCCCCCCCGCCCACACACACAAACACACACACACACACAAACTCCGATGTAACACAGACATTCGCAGAGGCACGTTCACAAATTCCCGTAAAGTCTGCCTGAGCTCACCCCCAAACTCCCCTCCGAAGTTCTCAAAGGGCAAGCGATTGCCTAGTGAAAGGACTCCTCCCTCGAGGCTCCGGCTCCGAGGAAAGGAACTCAGAGCCCCGCCTGGTCGGCAAGCGGGCTGGGACTCAAGCCAGAGAGTCCCCCCGGGTCCGGCGTGCATGTGGCTCCCCTTTCTTCTACTCTTCGAAGCTCCCTAGTTTGGGAGAACTCGCGCTGGGATGGCCTTCCCAGAAATCCATTGATTGGTCCCCCGGAAGAATACCCTTCCGGTTGACCCTGAGAAGACCCCAGAAACAAGTCAGGTGAAGCACTTCCTGGCTGCAGGGAAGGGAGAGGGTCGAGCGGACAGGGAAGACGGCTGCCAGGCGACGGCTGGACGATGGGGGCGGAGTCAGGGAGAGGGGCCAGCGGACGGATCTGGAAGGGATTGGGCGGACTCTGAAGCAAGGCCTCCTCGGGAGTCCTCCTCACACGTCCCCCCTGGCCGGCCCCTCCTCTTCTGGAGCCCAGGGCCAACCAATCCCATCCGACCTGGACGACGACGAGCCCCCTGGCTCCGCCCCCGCTGACCCCAGCTGCGCGCATTTCCCCCGGATCTCCAGCAGTCCCTGCCCTCCTCCAACCGCCTCAGGCCACGGGAATGCTTCCTCCAGAACTGAGTGCCCAGCCTTGGGACAGACACTGCTCGTGCAGGAGAGAGAGGGGATCCGTGAGACGCCAGCTCCGATTTCCAGGTCGTAAGACCGGGACGAGGGTTTGCTTGGACAAAGGAGGCAGGAGCACCTTCCCGATGGATGGCTCCCGGCGCCCGAGGAGACCGCGGGAGTCCCGGACAGAATCAAAGGGCCGCAGAGCTGGAGACACCTGGTACGTTGGGACCTGGGTGACGGAGGACGAGGCGGGCTCCTCTGTGTGGCTAGGGGTGTGTGTGTGTGTGTGTGTGTGTGTGTTTGTGTGTGTGTGTGTGTGTGTGTGTGTGTGTGTGCGTGCGTGTTTCAGTGGATGGCACCAGGGGAGAGGAGAAGGGAGAAGCCGGGCCTCCCAGGAGGCTGGGCATTTGGAAGCTGAGGAAAGGGAGAATCGCTAGGTCCGGAGGAATCCCTTCGGGGTGGGGAGGTCGGGAGGAGCCCTCGGGAGACGCGTCTCGGGTTTGCTCCCTCCTTGCTCTCTTCCTGTGCTCCGGCCTTACAATTCCCCCTGCCGACACACTCTCTGTGGGGTCGTCTCCCTCCTCTGCGGGAAGGGAGAGGGGAGCAGAGGATCTGAGGGTTCCACCACCGTCTCACCCAGACGGGGGAGGGTTCCCTCCGTGTCCACTGTTTTTCTTCTGGCCCTCAGCACCGCGCGTGGAATCCGGGGGCAGACAGGACTGTCCCCTGTGGAGCGCGGGCACCACTTTCTGCAAAGTGCTCAGGCCCGAGGAGATGTCTCTCCTTCTCCTGTGGAGGAGCCCCCTCCAGAGGGCACTCTTTCCCGTGGGCACCGTCCCTGGTTCCCTCCCTATTGGCGGTGCAGGGGGGGGGTGGGGGCTGGGGGTTTGGGGGGTGGGGGTGGGGCTTTCCCCAGCGAGGGGGTGAGGGAGGACGCGCGCAGAGGCGGGTGTCGGGACGCAAGCAGCACCCGGGGAGGAGCAGCTCTCCTTGGAAGGGAAGGACGCGTGCCTTGGCCCCGGGGCTCAGGGTGGGCGCGTGGGCGGGATGAGAAGGCGGGCTTTCAGGCGTGTGGGAAGTGGACCCCGGGTTCCTGCGTGCGAGGTCTGACCGTGTCCCTCCCTGTCCTGCAGCTCGGCCACCCCCGCCCCGGGGAAGGCGGCGAAGCGGAGGCGGCAGGTGGAGCAGGATCCCCGCACAGGTAAGGCGCTTTCCTGCTTTCTCGAAGGAGTGGGCTGCTGGGGAGAAGGCGTGCCAGGGCTTCAGGAAAGGAACAGCTGCCTCCTCTGGAATGTCCCGGGCGGCTTCCTCGGTTCTTCCGGCCACCCGTCCCGCAGCCGGTCCGGGCCGAGTCCCGGGGCTCTCCGGGCTCACGCCCTCTGCTCTCAAGAACACCCTGCGGGAGCAGAGCATTCACCTCGCACCCTCCGCTCTCTCCGCAGGGGCAGAGCCAGCCGCAGTGCCAGGAGCTCCCTGCCCGGCTCCAGCGCGGGCCCCGGCAGCAGCCCAGGTGAGTGGGCGGGACTCCGGAGGCTGGCCAGAGGGCCGCTGCTGCCCCGGCTCCAGGCCCCCAGCCAAGCCCCGCAGATGACCCTCCAGCTGGCGCTCAGCCTGAGCAGGACCTCCACCGCCTGGGGGGTGGGGGGAGGTGGCCAGGCAGAGTTTCCCTCGGGGAGGGGGCGGGGGCTGGCGGCCGGCAGCTCCCTCCCCAAGAGGCCTCTCGGAGGGCCCCTGGGAGCTGGAGAACTCAGAGCTTTCCTCCCGCAGGGGCCGCGGACGCCCAGCACGCAGAGGATGCAGATGGTCGTGGTGGTCCTGGAGCCGGGAACAGCCCTTGAGCTGCGCCTGGGTGCGGAAGTCCTGGTCCTGGCCCCCCACGCAGCCCTGCAGCTCACGCTCGGCAACCTGGCGCTCGTCGTCGTCCCTGCGCGCGTCCTGAGCTCTTCCGAGGCTCTCTGGTTCCCTGCCCACGCGCGCTGGCTCTGGCCCAGCCCGACCCAGGCCGCCTGGGCCATCAACGTGCAAGACGGATCCCTTTGCGCCCAGAGAGCGGAGCCCAGCGGAGCGCCCCCCGCGCCAGAGGACGGGGAGGCTAGGCGAGGCTGCCGGCCCCCCGCGGGACCCTGGGCCGGCGGAGTCCCGGGCCTCAGCCCCTCCTCCCCGCACACCCTCCTCCTCCAAGCTCTCCGCGGGGCCCCTGCCCGCCAGGGCTGCGGGCTCCCGCCCGGGCCCAGGCCGGGGCTGCGCCCTCTGCCGGCCGAGTTCAGCCTGGACCTCCGCGGCCTGGGGCCCCCGCCCAGCTCGGAGCTCAGACCTCTGCCTCCCTCCCCGAGTCCCAGTCCGCGGCCCAGAAGCTGCCGCGCACCGCCCCGTCGCAGGCCCCCCGCCAAGGCCCGCAGGCGTCTCTTCCGAGGGGATTGATCGGCCGCGAGCGCCCACCCCACGCGCAAGAATTGGCGCACGCCGTTCGGGAGCCGCGGACGCCTGCCCCCTTCTAGGGTGTCTCCCTGAGGCGGCATCACTCTCTGCCGGGAACACCGCGCGGGCGGCTGGCGCTCCAGGCGGGAGCGGAGGCCGCCAGGGACCTCTCCCCCACACCCGGGCTCTGCCACAGGGGCTCCGGACAGGCGGAAGAGAGCACCGGGAGGGTGGGGAGAAAAGAGCTGCCCATCCCTCCTGCCGCGAAGGACTCCGACATCCAGAAGAGGGCACATCTGGTCACGGTCCTCTGCGAGGAACCACACCCAAGACCCTCGAAGAAAGCACGCCAAAGCCTGGAGCGCGCGCCTCCCCAGAGAGGGTCTCCCAAAGCACCTGAAAGCGGGCTCCGCCCGCATCACGCCCGGGAGCGGGAGCGGAAGGCGCAGGAGCTCTCCGGGTGGGGGGAGGGGGGCGTTAGCACACCTTGCCGCCATGAGAACGGCTCCAGGAGAACAGCACGATGGACCTGTCCGAAGGCTGGGCAGGACGTGGAGCCGCTGGAACTCTCCCCCGTTGCTGGCGGGGAGCCCAGAATGGGACAACTTGCTGAAATGGAGTGTAGTTCCTCGACTCCTTCATCCTAGGCTTCCCGTTCATCCCACCCGGCTCTCCCACTCTGAGAGATCTGCTTGAGAGCCACGAACGGGTCTGTTCAGGGAGACGCCGAAGGCCAGAGTGGCCAGCAGCTGTCTCCACAATACAGCCAAGGGTGGGGTGTGACCTCCCCCGTGCCCTTCGGGGTTGCGTGGAGACTGAGAAGGGGACCCACCCCGGCCAGGGCACTGCCCCTCAGCGATCAAGAGGATGGGCTTTTTCCGCTCGATTCCATGGCCCACCCCGGTCAGTCGACTCTGAATGCTTCTAGTCCCTCCAGGTGTTGGATGATTTTCAGGGCGGTTTGGGCGACCGGGGCTGTGGGAACCTTACGAGAGGCGATCGAGGACGTCTCCCTGCAGACCCAGGGTCTCGCATGCAATGGCACTTTCAGACGGGATGCGCCGAAACCGTGAAACCCACACTGGCTTTCCAAGCCTGCCACGAAGAGAAAGATGACCGTGACTCTTCACTCTAGGGGGGAAACGGCAGTGCCCATGATCCTATTGGAACTTGAGTGTAATAAATCGATACCGAAACGTGCTTGATTTTGGGGTGTGATCATTTCTTACGTCTGTTGGCTCGACAACTGGGAAGCACGTGGGGGCGCTGTTCTGTTTCCATCAGATTCGGCAGAACACACACGAGGAGAGGAAAGCCGGCAAGAGGGGAGGGGGTGGATTTCCAAAGGAGAAGGAAGCTCCGCCAACCCCGCAAAAGGCACACAGATGCGAGCGCCCGCGCACGCCCTCACGCACGCCGCCCACCCCCCCCCCGCCCACACACACAAACACACACACACACACAAACTCCGATGTAACACAGACATTCGCAGAGGCACGTTCACAAATTCCCGTAAAGTCTGCCTGAGCTCACCCCCAAACTCCCCTCCGAAGTTCTCAAAGGGCAAGCGATTGCCTAGTGAAAGGACTCCTCCCTCGAGGCTCCGGCTCCGAGGAAAGGAACTCAGAGCCCCGCCTGGTCGGCAAGCGGGCTGGGACTCAAGCCAGAGAGTCCCCCCGGGTCCGGCGTGCATGTGGCTCCCCTTTCTTCTACTCTTCGAAGCTCCCTAGTTTGGGAGAACTCGCGCTGGGATGGCCTTCCCAGAAATCCATTGATTGGTCCCCCGGAAGAATACCCTTCCGGTTGACCCTGAGAAGACCCCAGAAACAAGTCAGGTGAAGCACTTCCTGGCTGCAGGGAAGGGAGAGGGTCGAGCGGACAGGGAAGACGGCTGCCAGGCGACGGCTGGACGATGGGGGCGGAGTCAGGGAGAGGGGCCAGCGGACGGATCTGGAAGGGATTGGGCGGACTCTGAAGCAAGGCCTCCTCGGGAGTCCTCCTCACACGTCCCCCCTGGCCGGCCCCTCCTCTTCTGGAGCCCAGGGCCAACCAATCCCATCCGACCTGGACGACGACGAGCCCCCTGGCTCCGCCCCCGCTGACCCCAGCTGCGCGCATTTCCCCCGGATCTCCAGCAGTCCCTGCCCTCCTCCAACCGCCTCAGGCCACGGGAACGCTTCCTCCAGAACTGAGTGCCCAGCCTTGGGACAGACACTGCTCGTGCAGGAGAGAGAGGGGATCCGTGAGACGCCAGCTCCGATTTCCAGGTCGTAAGACCGGGACGAGGGTTTGCTTGGACAAAGGAGGCAGGAGCACCTTCCCGATGGATGGCTCCCGGCGCCCGAGGAGACCGCGGGAGTCCCGGACAGAATCAAAGGGCCGCAGAGCTGGAGACACCTGGTACGTTGGGACCTGGGTGACGGAGGACGAGGCGGGCTCCTCTGTGTGGCTAGGGGTGTGTGTGTGTGTGTGTGTGTGTGTTTGTGTGTGTGTGTGTGTGTGTGTGTGTGTGTGTGTGCGTGCGTGTTTCAGTGGATGGCACCAGGGGAGAGGAGAAGGGAGAAGCCGGGCCTCCCAGGAGGCTGGGCATTTGGAAGCTGAGGAAAGGGAGAATCGCTAGGTCCGGAGGAATCCCTTCGGGGTGGGGAGGTCGGGAGGAGCCCTCGGGAGACGCGTCTCGGGTTTGCTCCCTCCTTGCTCTCTTCCTGTGCTCCGGCCTTACAATTCCCCCTGCCGACACACTCTCTGTGGGGTCGTCTCCCTCCTCTGCGGGAAGGGAGAGGGGAGCAGAGGATCTGAGGGTTCCACCACCGTCTCACCCAGACGGGGGAGGGTTCCCTCCGTGTCCACTGTTTTTCTTCTGGCCCTCAGCACCGCGCGTGGAATCCGGGGGCAGACAGGACTGTCCCCTGTGGAGCGCGGGCACCACTTTCTGCAAAGTGCTCAGGCCCGAGGAGATGTCTCTCCTTCTCCTGTGGAGGAGCCCCCTCCAGAGGGCACTCTTTCCCGTGGGCACCGTCCCTGGTTCCCTCCCTATTGGCGGTGCAGGGGGGGGGTGGGGGCTGGGGGTTTGGGGGGTGGGGGTGGGGCTTTCCCCAGCGAGGGGGTGAGGGAGGACGCGCGCAGAGGCGGGTGTCGGGACGCAAGCAGCACCCGGGGAGGAGCAGCTCTCCTTGGAAGGGAAGGACGCGTGCCTTGGCCCCGGGGCTCAGGGTGGGCGCGTGGGCGGGATGAGAAGGCGGGCTTTCAGGCGTGTGGGAAGTGGACCCCGGGTTCCTGCGTGCGAGGTCTGACCGTGTCCCTCCCTGTCCTGCAGCTCGGCCACCCCCGCCCCGGGGAAGGCGGCGAAGCGGAGGCGGCAGGTGGAGCAGGATCCCCGCACAGGTAAGGCGCTTTCCTGCTTTCTCGAAGGAGTGGGCTGCTGGGGAGAAGGCGTGCCAGGGCTTCAGGAAAGGAACAGCTGCCTCCTCTGGAATGTCCCGGGCGGCTTCCTCGGTTCTTCCGGCCACCCGTCCCGCAGCCGGTCCGGGCCGAGTCCCGGGGCTCTCCGGGCTCACGCCCTCTGCTCTCAAGAACACCCTGCGGGAGCAGAGCATTCACCTCGCACCCTCCGCTCTCTCCGCAGGGGCAGAGCCAGCCGCAGTGCCAGGAGCTCCCTGCCCGGCTCCAGCGCGGGCCCCGGCAGCAGCCCAGGTGAGTGGGCGGGACTCCGGAGGCTGGCCAGAGGGCCGCTGCTGCCCCGGCTCCAGGCCCCCAGCCAAGCCCCGCAGATGACCCTCCAGCTGGCGCTCAGCCTGAGCAGGACCTCCACCGCCTGGGGGGTGGGGGGAGGTGGCCAGGCAGAGTTTCCCTCGGGGAGGGGGCGGCGGCTGGCGGCCGGCAGCTCCTTCCCCAAGAGGCCTCTCGGAGGGCCCCTGGGAGCTGGAGAACTCAGAGCTTTCCTCCCGCAGGGGCCGCGGACGCCCAGCACGCAGAGGATGCAGATGGTCGTGGTGGTCCTGGAGCCGGGAACAGCCCTTGAGCTGCGCCTGGGTGCGGAAGTCCTGGTCCTGGCCCCCCACGCAGCCCTGCAGCTCACGCTCGGCAACCTGGCGCTCGTCGTCGTCCCTGCGCGCGTCCTGAGCTCTTCCGAGGCTCTCTGGTTCCCTGCCCACGCGCGCTGGCTCTGGCCCGGCCCGACCCAGGCCGCCTGGGCCATCAACGTGCAAGACGGATCCCTTTGCGCCCAGAGAGCGGAGCCCAGCGGAGCGCCCCCCGCGCCAGAGGACGGGGAGGCTAGGCGAGGCTGCCGGCCCCCCGCGGGACCCTGGGCCGGCGGAGTCCCGGGCCTCAGCCCCTCCTCCCCGCACACCCTCCTCCTCCAAGCTCTCCGCGGGGCCCCTGCCCGCCAGGGCTGCGGGCTCCCGCCCGGGCCCAGGCCGGGGCTGCGCCCTCTGCCGGCCGAGTTCAGCCTGGACCTCCGCGGCCTGGGGCCCCCGCCCAGCTCGGAGCTCAGACCTCTGCCTCCCTCCCCGAGTCCCAGTCCGCGGCCCAGAAGCTGCCGCGCGCCGCCCCGTCGCAGGCCCCCCGCCAAGGCCCGCAGGCGTCTCTTCCGAGGGGATTGATCGGCCGCGAGCGCCCACCCCACGCGCAAGAATTGGCGCACGCCGTTCGGGAGCCGCGGACGCCTGCCCCCTTCTAGGGTGTCTCCCTGAGGCGGCATCACTCTCTGCCGGGAACACCGCGCGGGCGGCTGGCGCTCCAGGCGGGAGCGGAGGCCGCCAGGGACCTCTCCCCCACACCCGGGCTCTGCCACAGGGGCTCCGGACAGGCGGAAGAGAGCACCGGGAGGGTGGGGAGAAAAGAGCTGCCCATCCCTCCTGCCGCGAAGGACTCCGACATCCAGAAGAGGGCACATCTGGTCACGGTCCTCTGCGAGGAACCACACCCAAGACCCTCGAAGAAAGCACGCCAAAGCCTGGAGCGCGCGCCTCCCCAGAGAGGGTCTCCCAAAGCACCTGAAAGCGGGCTCCGCCCGCATCACGCCCGGGAGCGGGAGCGGAAGGCGCAGGAGCTCTCCGGGTGGGGGGAGGGGGGCGTTAGCACACCTTGCCGCCATGAGAACGGCTCCAGGAGAACAGCACGATGGACCTGTCCGAAGGCTGGGCAGGACGTGGAGCCGCTGGAACTCTCCCCCGTTGCTGGCGGGGAGCCCAGAATGGGACAACTTGCTGAAATGGAGTGTAGTTCCTCGACTCCTTCATCCTAGGCTTCCCGTTCATCCCACCCGGCTCTCCCACTCTGAGAGATCTGCTTGAGAGCCACGAACGGGTCTGTTCAGGGAGACGCCGAAGGCCAGAGTGGCCAGCAGCTGTCTCCACAATACAGCCAAGGGTGGGGTGTGACCTCCCCCGTGCCCTTCGGGGTTGCGTGGAGACTGAGAAGGGGACCCACCCCGGCCAGGGCACTGCCCCTCAGCGATCAAGAGGATGGGCTTTTTCCGCTCGATTCCATGGCCCACCCCGGTCAGTCGACTCTGAATGCTTCTAGTCCCTCCAGGTGTTGGATGATTTTCAGGGCGGTTTGGGCGACCGGGGCTGTGGGAACCTTACGAGAGGCGATCGAGGACGTCTCCCTGCAGACCCAGGGTCTCGCATGCAATGGCACTTTCAGACGGGATGCGCCGAAACCGTGAAACCCACACTGGCTTTCCAAGCCTGCCACGAAGAGAAAGATGACCGTGACTCTTCACTCTAGGGGGGAAACGGCAGTGCCCATGATCCTATTGGAACTTGAGTGTAATAAATCGATACCGAAACGTGCTTGATTTTGGGGTGTGATCATTTCTTACGTCTGTTGGCTCGACAACTGGGAAGCACGTGGGGGCGCTGTTCTGTTTCCATCAGATTCGGCAGAACACACACGAGGAGAGGAAAGCCGGCAAGAGGGGAGGGGGTGGATTTCCAAAGGAGAAGGAAGCTCCGCCAACCCCGCAAAAGGCACACAGATGCGAGCGCCCGCGCACGCCCTCACGCACGCCGCCCACCCCCCCCCCGCCCACACACACAAACACACACACACACACAAACTCCGATGTAACACAGACATTCGCAGAGGCACGTTCACAAATTCCCGTAAAGTCTGCCTGAGCTCACCCCCAAACTCCCCTCCGAAGTTCTCAAAGGGCAAGCGATTGCCTAGTGAAAGGACTCCTCCCTCGAGGCTCCGGCTCCGAGGAAAGGAACTCAGAGCCCCGCCTGGTCGGCAAGCGGGCTGGGACTCAAGCCAGAGAGTCCCCCCGGGTCCGGCGTGCATGTGGCTCCCCTTTCTTCTACTCTTCGAAGCTCCCTAGTTTGGGAGAACTCGCGCTGGGATGGCCTTCCCAGAAATCCATTGATTGGTCCCCCGGAAGAATACCCTTCCGGTTGACCCTGAGAAGACCCCAGAAACAAGTCAGGTGAAGCACTTCCTGGCTGCAGGGAAGGGAGAGGGTCGAGCGGACAGGGAAGACGGCTGCCAGGCGACGGCTGGACGATGGGGGCGGAGTCAGGGAGAGGGGCCAGCGGACGGATCTGGAAGGGATTGGGCGGACTCTGAAGCAAGGCCTCCTCGGGAGTCCTCCTCACACGTCCCCCCTGGCCGGCCCCTCCTCTTCTGGAGCCCAGGGCCAACCAATCCCATCCGACCTGGACGACGACGAGCCCCCTGGCTCCGCCCCCGCTGACCCCAGCTGCGCGCATTTCCCCCGGATCTCCAGCAGTCCCTGCCCTCCTCCAACCGCCTCAGGCCACGGGAACGCTTCCTCCAGAACTGAGTGCCCAGCCTTGGGACAGACACTGCTCGTGCAGGAGAGAGAGGGGATCCGTGAGACGCCAGCTCCGATTTCCAGGTCGTAAGACCGGGACGAGGGTTTGCTTGGACAAAGGAGGCAGGAGCACCTTCCCGATGGATGGCTCCCGGCGCCCGAGGAGACCGCGGGAGTCCCGGACAGAATCAAAGGGCCGCAGAGCTGGAGACACCTGGTACGTTGGGACCTGGGTGACGGAGGACGAGGCGGGCTCCTCTGTGTGGCTAGGGGTGTGTGTGTGTGTGTGTGTGTGTGTTTGTGTGTGTGTGTGTGTGTGTGTGTGTGTGTGTGTGCGTGCGTGTTTCAGTGGATGGCACCAGGGGAGAGGAGAAGGGAGAAGCCGGGCCTCCCAGGAGGCTGGGCATTTGGAAGCTGAGGAAAGGGAGAATCGCTAGGTCCGGAGGAATCCCTTCGGGGTGAGGAGGTCGGGAGGAGCCCTCGGGAGACGCGTCTCGGGTTTGCTCCCTCCTTGCTCTCTTCCTGTGCTCCGGCCTTACAATTCCCCCTGCCGACACACTCTCTGTGGGGTCGTCTCCCTCCTCTGCGGGAAGGGAGAGGGGAGCAGAGGATCTGAGGGTTCCACCACCGTCTCACCCAGACGGGGGAGGGTTCCCTCCGTGTCCACTGTTTTTCTTCTGGCCCTCAGCACCGCGCGTGGAATCCGGGGGCAGACAGGACTGTCCCCTGTGGAGCGCGGGCACCACTTTCTGCAAAGTGCTCAGGCCCGAGGAGATGTCTCTCCTTCTCCTGTGGAGGAGCCCCCTCCAGAGGGCACTCTTTCCCGTGGGCACCGTCCCTGGTTCCCTCCCTATTGGCGGTGCAGGGGGGGGTGGGGGCTGGGGGTTTGGGGGGTGGGGGTGGGGCTTTCCCCAGCGAGGGGGTGAGGGAGGACGCGCGCAGAGGCGGGTGTCGGGACGCAAGCAGCACCCGGGGAGGAGCAGCTCTCCTTGGAAGGGAAGGACGCGTGCCTTGGCCCCGGGGCTCAGGGTGGGCGCGTGGGCGGGATGAGAAGGCGGGCTTTCAGGCGTGTGGGAAGTGGACCCCGGGTTCCTGCGTGCGAGGTCTGACCGTGTCCCTCCCTGTCCTGCAGCTCGGCCACCCCCGCCCCGGGGAAGGCAGCGAAGCGGAGGCGGCAGGTGGAGCAGGATCCCCGCACAGGTAAGGCGCTTTCCTGCTTTCTCGAAGGAGTGGGCTGCTGGGGAGAAGGCGTGCCAGGGCTTCAGGAAAGGAACAGCTGCCTCCTCTGGAATGTCCCGGGCGGCTTCCTCGGTTCTTCCGGCCACCCGTCCCGCAGCCGGTCCGGGCCGAGTCCCGGGGCTCTCCGGGCTCACGCCCTCTGCTCTCAAGAACACCCTGCGGGAGCAGAGCATTCACCTCGCACCCTCCGCTCTCTCCGCAGGGGCAGAGCCAGCCGCAGTGCCAGGAGCTCCCTGCCCGGCTCCAGCGCGGGCCCCGGCAGCAGCCCAGGTGAGTGGGCGGGACTCCGGAGGCTGGCCAGAGGGCCGCTGCTGCCCCGGCTCCAGGCCCCCAGCCAAGCCCCGCAGATGACCCTCCAGCTGGCGCTCAGCCTGAGCAGGACCTCCACCGCCTGGGGGGTGGGGGGAGGTGGCCAGGCAGAGTTTCCCTCGGGGAGGGGGCGGCGGCTGGCGGCCGGCAGCTCCTTCCCCAAGAGGCCTCTCGGAGGGCCCCTGGGAGCTGGAGAACTCAGAGCTTTCCTCCCGCAGGGGCCGCGGACGCCCAGCACGCAGAGGATGCAGATGGTCGTGGTGGTCCTGGAGCCGGGAACAGCCCTTGAGCTGCGCCTGGGTGCGGAAGTCCTGGTCCTGGCCCCCCACGCAGCCCTGCAGCTCACGCTCGGCAACCTGGCGCTCGTCGTCGTCCCTGCGCGCGTCCTGAGCTCTTCCGAGGCTCTCTGGTTCCCTGCCCACGCGCGCTGGCTCTGGCCCGGCCCGACCCAGGCCGCCTGGGCCATCAACGTGCAAGACGGATCCCTTTGCGCCCAGAGAGCGGAGCCCAGCGGAGCGCCCCCCGCGCCAGAGGACGGGGAGGCTAGGCGAGGCTGCCGGCCCCCCGCGGGACCCTGGGCCGGCGGAGTCCCGGGCCTCAGCCCCTCCTCCCCGCACACCCTCCTCCTCCAAGCTCTCCGCGGGGCCCCTGCCCGCCAGGGCTGCGGGCTCCCGCCCGGGCCCAGGCCGGGGCTGCGCCCTCTGCCGGCCGAGTTCAGCCTGGACCTCCGCGGCCTGGGGCCCCCGCCCAGCTCGGAGCTCAGACCTCTGCCTCCCTCCCCGAGTCCCAGTCCGCGGCCCAGAAGCTGCCGCGCGCCGCCCCGTCGCAGGCCCCCCGCCAAGGCCCGCAGGCGTCTCTTCCGAGGGGATTGATCGGCCGCGAGCGCCCACCCCACGCGCAAGAATTGGCGCACGCCGTTCGGGAGCCGCGGACGCCTGCCCCCTTCTAGGGTGTCTCCCTGAGGCGGCATCACTCTCTGCCGGGAACACCGCGCGGGCGGCTGGCGCTCCAGGCGGGAGCGGAGGCCGCCAGGGACCTCTCCCCCACACCCGGGCTCTGCCACAGGGGCTCCGGACAGGCGGAAGAGAGCACCGGGAGGGTGGGGAGAAAAGAGCTGCCCATCCCTCCTGCCGCGAAGGACTCCGACATCCAGAAGAGGGCACATCTGGTCACGGTCCTCTGCGAGGAACCACACCCAAGACCCTCGAAGAAAGCACGCCAAAGCCTGGAGCGCGCGCCTCCCCAGAGAGGGTCTCCCAAAGCACCTGAAAGCGGGCTCCGCCCGCATCACGCCCGGGAGCGGGAGCGGAAGGCGCAGGAGCTCTCCGGGTGGGGGGAGGGGGGCGTTAG